>NC_142137.1:6128195-16128195 GCF_024610735.1 Ursus americanus | reverse complement strand
ATACTAGAAAAATACACAATCATAATTGTACTGCTTCGTGAATTTGACAGTTATAACTACCCATGTATAACCATCAGTGAAAATATAGAATACTTCTATTCTATATGCTTTTCTGCCTAACATTTGTCACTACTGAATAGAGTAGTGTCTATTCCCAGGGAATAGAACTTTTTGGGTTCCCTCCTTTTCCTTTCCAGTTAATCTCCATGCCTCACTTAGAGACAATCACTGTTTTGATTTCTTTCACCATATGTTAGCTTTGTCTGTTCTTTTTCTCCCCTTTGGAACAGCTTTATTGAAATATATAAAGTTCATCCCTTATAATTCAATGATTTTTAGTACATTTACAGATTTGTGCAATCATCACCATGATCCAGTTCTTCATTTCCAATAACTCAAAAGATTCCCTCATGCCCATTTGTACTTCCCAGTCCCCAGCCCCATGCAATCATTTTTTTTTTTAAGATTTTATTTATTCAACAGAGATCGAGACAGCCAGCGAGAGAGGGAACACAAGCAGGGGGAGTGGGAGAGGAAGAAGCAGGCTCATAGCGGAGGAGCCTGATGTGGGGCTCGATCCCATAACGCCGGGATCACACCTTGAGCCGAAGGCAGACGCTTAACCGCTGTGCCACCCAGGTGCCCCCCATGCAATCATTGATCTGCTTTCTATAACCATAGATTTGCCGGTCTGGAAACTTAATATATATGTAATCATACAATATGTAGTCTTTTGTATCTAGCTTCTTTCACTTAGTATAATGCTTTACCTGTTTAGCATATATCAGATCTACTTTTTTGAATATTAATATTCTATATTCCACTGTATGGATATGCCACATTTTATCTGTTTACCAATTGATGGACATTTAGATTACTTCCTGTATGAGTTTTATAACAGGGTTATAACTTCATGCAAATTTAAATATATTATGTGTGGTATTTTGTGTCTGCTTTCTTTCATTCAACATAAAAATGTGAGATTCATCAATGTTGTTATGTTGCAGTCAACTTGCTCCTTTCTATTGCTAAGTAATACACTGTATGCCTATATCACAATTTATTCATTGTTCTGTTAACAAACAGTTGAGCTGCTCTCAGTTTTTGTCTCTTATGAATAAAGCAACTATAAATATGGTGTGTTTTTCTTTTTATTTTTGTTTTTTGTATCTGTATTTCTCTTGAGTAGATTATCTAGGAATGAAATTTTTTAAACACATTAGGTTTATCTTTAATTTTAAAAGAAACTGCCAAATTCTTATACCATGTTTCCAAATTCTTATACCATGTTACACACTCACCAACAATAGAACTTCAGTTTTCCACATTCTCACCTACCTTTCCTAGTGTCAATCTTTTTAATTTTACTTATTTTTTAAAGATTTTATTTATTTGTTTATTTATTTATTTATTTATTTGAGAGAGAGAGAGAGCACGCACAAGGGGGGTAGGGGCAGAGGGAGAAGAGAACCCTAAGCAAACTCCAAGCTGAGCGCAGAGTCCAACCTAGGTCTCAATCTCATGACCCCTGAGATCACAACCTGAGGCGAAACCAAGTCAGCCACTTAACTGACTGTGCCAGCCAGGCACCCCCAATCTTATTAATTTTAGCAAATTGTCTGGGTATGGAAGGGCATTTCATTGTG
The DNA here is from genome assembly GCF_024610735.1 of Ursus americanus. Taxonomy (NCBI): domain Eukaryota; kingdom Metazoa; phylum Chordata; class Mammalia; order Carnivora; family Ursidae; genus Ursus; species Ursus americanus. The sequence goes on along the minus strand of NC_142137.1, from coordinate 16,126,549 downwards.
GGTTTTATTTGCATTTCCATAATGATGTTGAGCACTTCTTTGTATGTTTATTAGTCATTCATTTCTTAGTGTTGAAGTATTCTAGTCTGTTCATTTTCTATTGAGTTGTCTTTATTATTGACTTATAAGAATTCTATTTTTTTATTAAGGTATAACTAGCATACATTATATTAGCTTCAGGTGGACAACATAATGATTCAATATTTGCATACGTTAAAAAAAACAAAAAAAATTGTATATGCAGTATTGCAAAATGATCACCACAGTAAGTTTACTTCTTTTTTTAAGATGTTATTTATTAGAGTGAGAGATAGAGAAAGAAAGCAGAAGTAGGGGAAGGGGCAGAGGGAGAGGAAGAAGCAGACTCCCGAATGAGCAGGGAGCCCAATGCAGGGCTCAATCCCAGGACCCTGGGATCATGACCTGAGCCAAAACAGACGCTTAACTGACTGAGCCACCCAGGTGCCCCCACAGTAAGTTTACTTAACATCCATTATCACACATAGTTACTTTTTTACAAAAAGTAAAAGTTACTTTTTTTACAAAAAAAGTTACTTTTTTTACAAAAAGAAGTTTTGCTTTTTTTCCGTCATGAGAACTTTATAGATTTATTCTCTTGGCAACATTTAAATATACAATACAGTATTATTAACTATAAGGAATTATTTATATATCCTAGAATATCTTGAAAGATACATGTTGCAAATATTTTTTCTAAGTTTGTAGCTTTTTATTTTCTTAACAATACCTTATGATGAGAGAAAATTTTTAACTATTATGCAACCCAATTTACCTATATTTTCCCCTTTTGTGGCTGGGTTTTGGGTGTGTGTGTGTGTGTGTGTGTGTGTGTGTGTGTGTGTGTCTTGTTAAGAAATCTTCAAATAGGAGTACCAGGGTGGTTCAGTTGGTAGGGCATGTGACTCTTGATCTCAGGGTTGTAAGTTCAAGCCCCATATTGGGCCTAAAGCTTACTTTAAAAAAAATTGGGGTGGCTGGGTGGCTCAGTTAGTTAAGCATCTGCCTTCGGATCAGGTCATGATCCCTGGGTCCTGGGGTCAAGTCCCGCATCAGGCTCCCTACTCAACAGGGAGCCTGCTTCTCCTTTTGCCTGCAGCGCCTTCTGCTTGTGCTCGTGTACTCTCTCTCTCTCTCTAACAAATAAATAAATAAAATCATTAAAAAAAAAAAGGAACTTCTTTAAAAAAAAAAAAGATCAGGGGAGAAGGGCTATTCTACGTTCTTTGCATTTCTGTATGAATTTTACAATGAATTTCCCAGTTTCTACCAAAAAAAATTTTTTAAACCTATTGGGATTTTGTTTGAGTTTTTACTAGATCTACAGAATTTGTAAAGAACTAGTATCTTAATACTAAATTCCACTCTATAAACATGGTATATTTTTCCATTTATTTGGCTCTTCTTTTGTAGTTACTTTCTTATGATTTGTCTCTAAATAGAATAAGTTTATGAAAAAAAGCTACTTTTATTACCAACAATGAACTAAATTGAATCTTTAAGAGGACATATTTGGTTGTGTTTGAGAAATGCTCATAGTAATTTGAAAAAAGATCATAAAATTTTAAAATTGAAAGAAAAACTTAGAGATCATTTGATCTAATATTTTCATGGTAACTAGAAGTCTTTAAACCAAGATATAACATACGTTTATAGTTATATTAGAATTGGTTTTCCTCATTGTCCTCAATAGTAAAATGAAGAATACCTGGAAACTACTCTTCCTGTGATAGAAGGAGAAGGGTAAGAGTACAATCAAGAGTGTGCTAACTTTTGTTTTCAGTTTCCAAGATATATTAATTAGATAAGCTCTAGATATTCAAAAATCATTGGCAGAATTTAGATCATTTTATGGCAAAATCTTTGATTTCTGCATTAATGTGTTTTATATATCTCCACTTTTAATGCTTATGATTATAAAGATAGGTGGAAGGCAAGGATCAAAAAGATTTCTTGGATCATGTTTAAGCTGATAACCCATAGACTCTATTCAGTAGTCACAAATGTTAGGAAGAAAAGCATATAGAGGATGGAATACTTAAAAATACAGTAACATAGGGATCCTGAAGTATGAGGGTCAGCTGATCAGGGGTCACCATTTTTTTTGAAAGGGCATTGCTTTGCAGGCCATGCTCAACTTTGCTATTATAGCATGAAAGTATCAACAGATAATATACAAATGAATGAGCATCGTTGTATTCCAATAAAACCTTACTCACCAAAATAGGTAGTGAGCCATATTCAACCCACGGACAGTAAATCTGCCAAACTTTAATCTAAATTCTCATCCTTTATAATATGATGTCCATCACATACACATGTTACATATATATCATCATACATGAATACACATACTCAGAGAAAGTACTATAATGAGTATTTCAGAGACTCTTCTAAAAGTGAGAGAATAAGCTAAATAATGGAAAATTTCCCCTTACTCCTTTTTTTTGTTATATGATACTGATGAAGTCATTTAAGCCATATCAAAGATATTACATTTGTTATCTGTAGATACTTTATCTTCCAAACAAGTAGATAACAATACCTTATACTCATTGTTTTTATGCTTATAAATCAGATACTTTATAAATATTCATAGAAGCAGACTATTCCCTACAGAATTATCTCCAAAACAATAATTATGCAAATTACTGATTGTCCAAAGCACTTAATTTCTTAGCAATATGCAATCTGAGTTAGCCTAAAGACAAGTTAATAAACAGTCTTTAAAATAAATGATAGAAGTGCCTTGTATCTATAATCAGTGATAAAGTTTAGGAAACAGAAGGAACAATCTTAGAGGCAATTTTTAATTTGATAAACACATACTAAAGCGCTTACTTCCATAAAATATATGAGAGACAGTATAAACATGGCAAATAAATTCAGCATATCACAAATGCTGTAATGCAATATCTCTTTCAATTACAGCAAAAAAAGTAATTTTCTACCAGATTTTCCTGAAAGAGTATTATTTACCTATTTATGCATCTAATCCGCTAAGATCTTAACCCAACTAGGATGTTAAAACATTCACTTGTGTGTTGTTGTTGTTTTTTAAGAAAGTAAAACACTTCATCTTTCCATACCAATTTTCTTTTCTCTTATAGGTGCCCTAGAAGGCTTTGAATTTTATAGGGCAACCAATTATAAAAGACCATGCCATTATCATCATGATAAGGGGAATAATAGTTTCCAAATAATGAAAAGGACTGATTTAGAAAGCCTTGTAATAAACTATATTTGAGGAAATGATGTCAACATCCTTATTCTACCAAGTTCGTTACAGAGATATTATAATCATTATTAATAACATCAATTTGGCTTTCTTCTCTTTAAGTTGCTGTGAAAACAACTTAGCAGAGCTTAATGGGTAGCTCAACATTCTGCTCAATCACTCTACTCAACACTATAGGTATCCAATGGGCTGAATACATCCCCTGCCCCAGGTAGCTTATGATCTAACTGACAAGGCAAAATATACAAGAAAAAAATGAATAATGGAAAAAATTTAAACAAAAGTTCAAAACAACAGAAACCAGCATAGGGAGTCCATCATTGTTGGTTATATAGTTTAGGAAAAATTCTCAAATGGTGAAAGTTTATTTGTGTAATTAAATTCCTGAGTTTCTTGACCATAAAGCAACTAACTTTTTATTAAGAAACATCCCTTAAAAAAACCTAAGTTTAGGGGCGCCTGGGTGGCTCAGTTGGTTAAGCATCTGCCTTCAGCTTAGGTCATGATCCCAGGGTCCTGGGATCAAGCCCCATGTTGGGCTCTCTGCTCAGCAGGGATCCTGCTACTCTCTCTCCCTCTGCCTGCTGCTCTGCCTGCTTGTACTCTCTCTCTCTCTGTCAAATAAATAAATAAAATCTTAAAAAAAAAAGCCCTAAGTTTATAAAAAAGAGAGAAAAGTAAACATATGCTAAAATAAAGTAAAATGGAGAATAAATTAAGGCATATGTTAATAAAACAGTCTTATTATTAGTCACAATTAGTCAAAGAAATTTTGAAAATCTATAAGATAAGATTGTTGGGTTAAAAAATGCCTATCTTCAAGGAGCTTATATTCTGGTGTGAGAGCAGGGATAATAAATATATAAATGAAATTACTTTATTTACTTATAAGGACTATGAAGACGATAATATAACATGGATAGAAAATAACTTTGGCAGTAGGAAAAGAGGGAAAGATATTTTAGCTAGAGGTGGTCAGGGAAGGTCTCTTTGAGAAGGTATTTGGACCAAGATTTCAAAGATCAAAAATGTGGCAGCCATAAATATCTGCAGAAAGCTTTCCAAGAAAAGGGGAATAAAAACAGCAAATGCAAAAGCTTCTATAGACATATTAATGTAGTAGATACAGAAAAAGGGAGATAGTGTTGGTCAGTTTTAGTAATCTCTTCTTACTAGAACATTTTCTTTTCCTCGTTCATCATACCCTCAAGTATTATTTAATAGAAATCGCTTTTTTTTTAATTATGGAAGTATCTTTACAAAAACTTTATCAATATTGTCTATTTTTACTGATCACATTTTAAAATGCCTAAAAAGGACTACTACTATAATTACTTAGATGTGCCTTTGGAAAATAGCCCTTTATGAATTAGCTGGTAAGACTGTATGTTTGTGGAATAAAACATTGGTCATCTAAAAGTGTTTGTTTTCTAGGATCTAAGAAAATTAAAAAATGAGAGTTAAAATTTCAAATAAGCTCAAAAGAAAAAAAAATTGATCCAGATCACAGAATTGTCAAAAAAGGGCATTAAAACAGTTATTATAACTGATTCCATATGTTCAAAGAGTTAAGTAGAGATATAAATAAAGGTCCTAATCAAACTTATAAAGATGAAATTTATAATATCTAAGGTGAAAAATATACTAGATGGGATTAGTAACACATTAAACATTAAAGAAAAAAATTTAGTGAACTTGAAGACATAGCAAAAGAATTCTCCAACATGAAACGCAGAAAAAGAATATTTAAAAAAGAATCATCAATGATCTATGGAATAACTTCAAGCTAACCTATATTTTTGTAATTGACTCCTTTGAGGTAGTAGGCTAGGCCAATAATAGAGATTACCTCATTTGTTCTCTGTCACTCGGGGATTACTATCCCTTGTTGCCTGATGTCCACTATCTTTAAAAGCAATGTTACCTAAATTTAGTCTTTTTTGTTTTGGTTGTTTCAGATGGGAGGGTAAATCTGGTTCTTCTTTCTCCATCTTAGTCAGAAATTTTTAAAAAAATTTAATAAAATAATCCATTGACTTCTTGTAAGTGGGAAAGTGATGGGCAAAAGCCACCATAAACTGAGAGTTTGGTTGCTACCTCTTTACCAATAAAGCTGCACATCAAACAATTACACTTCTCTACTGGAGAAAAGCAAACACAAATCTGCATCATGCCCAAGTAGAAAGCAGGGACATTAGGGAAATGCCAGAAAATATTTGAGGCGACAAAAAATAAGACAAAGGAAACCAGGCTAGAAATAACTGATGAGGTCTTCCCACGTTTCTCAGAAATTTAAGATTTCCCACACAGGACAATCCCATTCTCATTAGGATAAAACTGGTCATCACCTAGCACATACTGCAGATTCTGTTTCTTCTTGGTCTTTACAAGGATTGCCACCTTGCTAACATTAATGAAAACTCCAGCTCCAGGAGTTCCTTGCAGCCAAACACTTCAAAGATGGCTCCATCTGATAGGTTTCATTATGGGAAGTAATGATTGTGGGTTTGCATTACTACAAAAAAATATTCGAATAAATAATGGATTGCTCATTATCAAACCCTGCAAGCGTGACTTCCATTCCCAATGTCCAAAAGCACTTGATGAAAACTCTGCCTGCAAATTCTGGCTTATAAAGACTCATACTACAAAAGACTAACAATATTTCCCACCAGGGTAAGTTTTCTTTCACTAAACTTAAATCTCTAGATTAGTTCTTTCCCCTGAGAGAGATTTCTAGCTTAGGAGGCTTTTCTTAGTTTCTCCTGGCACAGAAGATAACAGCCACATGCATGGTGGCTGGAATTAATCCTGTTGACTCTGACCCTTGTTTGCTAGTATTAAGAGCTAACAGTAAGAAGCCAACTTTCCCACTGATAGTGTACAATAATCTGAGGTTTTTATACAGTGAAGTCTTATATGAAAAGAAAACAGAGTAATGGGGGCAAAAAAAGTTTTCAAATCCCAATTTTGCTTTTACCAGCTCTCTGAGGCCCTGGGAAAGTCACTACCTTCCTGAATCTCAGATTCCTTATCAAGTCACTCTCAGTTTTCTTACTTATACATTTGTGATGCTTTTATCTGCCTCCTAGGTTATTTGGAGGATTATATAAGATGTGCAAGGAACTTGGTATATAACCACACTCAGGAATGAAAATGGCCATCTTCTCCATCATAGTCATCGTTATAAGTATCAGTACCATTAACATCACCATCATCATTCTTATAGGTTAAGTCAGATAGAATAGTCTTCCAGCAGAAAAAAATAATCATGTGATAATAGTAGCCATTTGGAAAGACGACTAAATTCATATTGAGGAAAATAATTTCAATATTAGCTTTATAGATAGATAGATAGATAGATAAATAAATAAATAAATAAATAAATAAATAAATAAATAAATATTAGCTTTAACATTTAGGTCAAATGTTAGAAAAAATTTAGGTTGTAGGAACATTTGCATATTTTAAAAATAGTAAAACTGGTTTATTTGAAAACATTTAATCCCCGAGTAGGTTTACAGATTTAATGCAACACCTGTCAAAATTATTGCTTTCTTTTTCTGCAGAAATGGACAAGCTGTTCCCAAAAATTATATGGAAGTACAAGTCACTCGATATAGCCAAAAATAAAATGTTGAAAAAGAAGTGCAATGTTGGAGGACTCATACTTCCTGATTTCAGAAACTATTATAGAACTATAGTAACCAAGACTGTATAGTACTGGAATAAAGATGAATGGAATAGATTTGAGATTTCAGGTATAAAACCCTACATCTATGGTCAACTGATTTTCAAGAAGGATGCCAGAACCGTTCAATAGGAAAAGAACAGTCTTTTCAACAAATGGTGGTGGGACAACTGGTAATCACATACAAAAGAGTGAACTTGGATACCTACTTCATGCTATATTAAAAAAAAGAAACCTCAAATGAATCAAAGTCCTAACATAAGAGCTAAAACCACAAAACTCTTCATAAAACATAGGAGTAAATCTTCACAAGTTAGGCAATCTTTCAAGTTAAATGAAAGTTTGCTAGACTTTACCAAAAGCATATGTATGCAATCCAAGAAAAAAAAACAGATAATCCAGATTCATTTTAAAATAAAAAAATGAGAGGCATCTGGGTCAATCAGTTAAGCATCTGACTCTTGATTTCAGTTCAGGTCATGACCTCAGTGTTGTGAGATCAAGCCCTGCATCAGCGTCTATGCTGGCTTTAGAACCTAATTAAGATTCTCTCTCTCCCTTTTCCTCTGCCCCTCCCCCCACTCCTCTCTCTCTCCCTCTCTAAAAAAAAAATAATAAAATAAAATAACATAATGAATTTAAAAACTTAATCAAAATTTTAATAAAAATGTTTAAAAACTTGTCTGTCAAAAGTCATTATAAGAAAACTAAAAAACAACTCAGCAATGGGAGAAAATATTTGCAAATCATATACCTAATAAGGATCTAGTTTCCAGAATCTATAAAGAATTCCTACTACTAAATGATAAAAAAAAGACAAATAACCTAATTGCAGAAGGGCCGAAGGATTTAAACAGATATTTCCGCAAAGAAGATATATGAAAGGCAAATAAGCACATGAAAAGATGCTCAACAACATTATCATTCATCATCAAGGAAGTGCAAATCAAAACCACAATGATAGATCACTTTACCACCCTAGAATGGCTATAATTCACAAAATGGAAAATAATGAGTGTTGGCAGATTTGAAGAATTCGAACCTTCAAATATTGCTGGTAGGAATGTAAAATGGTGCAGCCAATGTGGAAACCAGTTGGCAGTTCCTCAAAAATTTAACATAGAGTTATTATAAGACCTAGCAATTCCACTCCTGGGTATATATCCATGGGAAATGAAAACATATGTCCACAAAAAAAATTTGTATATGGGGCGCCTGGGTGCTCAGTCAGTTAAGCATCCACGCCTCATTTCAGCTCAGGCCATGGTCTCAGGATTGTGATTGAGTCCCACATCAGGCTCCATGCTGGTGTGGAGACTGCTTAGGACTCCCTCTCTCTCCCTCTCCCTTGGCCACTCCCCCCTTTCAATCTAAAAAAAAAAAAAAGTGAGAGAGAGAGTCTTGTATACAAATGTTCATTATTTAAGTCACATTATTATAAAAGCTAAATTATTCATAATAGCAAGAAGCAGAAATAATTCAAATGTCCATCAACTGATAAGCAAAATGCAGGTATAGCCACATAATGGAATATTATTTTGCCACAAAAAAGACTAAAGAACTAAAAGATGCCAAAACATGAATGAACCTCAAAACATTGTTACATGAATGAAAGCAAAGACTGAAGGCCACATGCTATATGATTCCATATACTTTCCAGAATAGGTAAATCCATAGAGACAGAAAGTAGATCAGTAGTTGCCAAGGGCTAGGGAGTAGGGATATTGGAAAGTAATAATTCATACAAGGTTTCACTTTGGAGTAATAGCAATGTTTTGGAATTAAGTAGTAGCGATGGTAACCTCGTGAATTTACTTACAACCACTTAACTATACACCTTAAGATGGTGAATTTTATGGCATGTGAATTATATCTCATTTTCTTAATATGCCATTTTAAAACTACAAACAAAAGAGGATACATGTACAGCAGTCTCTCCTTATCCATGGAAGATACATATACATTTCAAGACCCCTGGTGGATGCCTGAAACAACTGATAGTATCAAAGCCTATATATACTATGTTTTCCCTATGTGTGTGTATGTGTGTGTGTGTGTGTATGTGTAGTTACACCTATGATAAAGTTTAATTTATAAATTAGGCACAGTAAGAGATTAACAACAATAACTAATAAAACAGAACAATTGCAACAATATATCACAACTCTTGTTACTGTGAATGTGGTCTCTTTCTCTTTCTCAAAATATCCTAAAAAGATATCTTATTGTACTATACTTACCATTCTTGTGATGACATGAGATGATACAATACCTACATGATGCGATGAAGTGAGGTGAATGACGGAGGCATCGTGACTTAGCGTCAGGCTACTACTGACCTTCTGATGATTCATCAGAAGGAGGATCATCTGCTTCCCAACCACAATTGACCTTAGATAACTGAAACCACGAAAAGCAAAACCACAGGCAAGGGGTGGGGGCAGAGGGGTCTACTGTATTTATATTATGAACTACAGGGTTTCCTAAATCTCCCATTGTTAAAGAATTTAAAGTAACAAAGTCCAGTATGGCAAATTTCATACAAAGAGGTTCAATATTAAACAGGCAAGAAAATACAATGGGAAACAATTCAGACAAACCCAAATCATTCCAAATCAACTAAAAAGATGCCTGCTCTGATAGTCGCAACTGAGATTGAAGCCATTTTCTACAAATACCTTTACTCTCACATTTAAATTAAAAAGAGAGAATTTAAGAAATCCAACAGCATCTTGTAATGGTAATTTTCACCTTAGATATCATAGATGTGTTTCTAAAAATAAAAGCATTTGCCATCCAGAAATATACCCACATTGAATATTTGCTAATCAACATGCAGCCTCTCTGTAACTTAGGCCTATCAGTTTTGGATAATGAGTATGAGCAGGTACTTTCCTTTTCTTTTGTTCCCTGTTTCTCTTTTGTGTGCTTTTATTCCTTAATTCCATTTACAAATGTCAGGAAAGAACTGATGGCTGCCCCTCCATAAAACCTTCTCTGATACAATCCACCATTTGATTTTTTCCCAATAGTGTTTCCATGAGTTTGTTGCTGTAACTAGATGGTAATTTCTGGCTGCAAGAACTATATTACACTTTTAAAATTTGCCATAATACCTAAGACAATGCTTGATTCATAGTGTGCACTCCATAATTATTAATACAACAAAAGGTAGCAATGCAGCATCTCAAACCAGTGAAGATGGATTATTCAATAAATGCTACTGGGTAGCCATCTAGAAAAAAATAACATTAGACCTATAGCTCATATTCTACATCAGGATAAATTCCAAATGAATCACAGATTTAATTGTAAAAACAAAAGCATAAAAGTATTAGAAGAAACCTGGGAGAAGTGTTTTATAATCTTGGTGTAAAAGAGGCCTATTTAAATATGACACAGAAGCTATAAATCAAAAGATTGATAAATTCTATTACAACAAAAAATTTAATAATAATCTTCATAGCAAAAACTACAATAAGCAATGGCAAAGGAAAATGACAAGCTGGGATAAATATTTGCAACTCATATCAAACCAATAAACAATAAACACCTACTATTTCATAATAAATGACCCAACAGAAAAATTGACAAACAATGTACATAGACAGTTCATGGAAAATGAAACATAAATAACTCCTAAACACATGAATAAGGACTAAAAAATGAAAATTAAAACTACATTAAGATACCATTCTTCACCTATCAGATGGGCAAAAATACAAACGATTAATGATTCTGTTTGGCCAAGTAAGTGGGGAAACAGGCATTTTTGTATGCTGCTAGTCAAAGTATAAACTGGCACAACCCCTATGGAGGGTAATTTGGCAAGATCTTTCAAAATTATAGAAGTGCATACCTTTAAACCAACTCCACTTCAAGGAATTTTTCTTAAAGACATAGTTATCTAATAACTGAAAAGACTTACATATAAGGTTATTCATTGCAATATGGTTGTAATAGAAAAACTGGAAACTACCTGAATGTCTACAATAGATGCCTGGTAAAATAGATTATAAAGCACCCAAAAATGGAAATAGTTTACTGCCAAAAGAAAAAAAAAAAAAAAAAAGAGAAGACAATGATGATTTGCTACTTGGGCAATCGAATAATCTCCAAGATATGCATGTGAAAAAGCAAGATTCAGAACTACGTGTAAGATGTGCCACCATGCTGTATAAAGCAGACTGTACACCAGGAATGTGGGGGAGAATACCACCACTTTGCACTTATCTGCATAAAATATCTGCGTAACAATACACAAGCAATAAGTAATATTTGTTGCCTCTAGGGACGGGAATAGAGATAAAATAATTTCCATGAAATTGTCACTATGTACCTTTTTTAAAAAAATTATGAACCAATTGATCATTCATAATGAATATTCAAATATATCTTTTTATAAATCTTCCACAGCACATAACAAGTGGTGGATTCATAATATGAAATTAGGAAATACTTACAGATTAAGGGGGAAGGAGGTAAATGCCCAAATAATAACACTGCCCTATGTTTGCTTGCTGTTTTTTAAACTTACAAATTCTTTTACATAAATTACCATATTAAGAAGTAAACTATTTTGAAACATGAGAGACTATGGACTATGAGAAACAAACTGAGGGCCTCAGAGGGGAGGGGGCTGGGGGGATGGGATAGACCGGTGATGGGTAGTAAGGAGGGCACGTATTGCATGGTGCACTAGGTGTTATACACAACTAATGAATCATCGAGCCTTACATCGGAAACCGGGGATGTACTGTATGGTGACTAACATAATATAATAAAAAATCATTTAAAAAAATAAATAAATAAATAAAAATAAATTGGAAAAAAAAAAGAAGTAAACTATTTTTATTAATGATCTAAACATTTTGGACAACATTTGTAATTAATTTCTGAGAAAATTGTCCCACAAAACATAACACTTCCTTCAAGTATTAGAAAAAATATCCCCCCACCACCTTTCAAGTTGAAATACATTTTTCTGACTGCCTACACATGAGTAAAATTCCCTGTAAGATTTTATTTAAAACTTTGATATGCTTAAGAAACACAGTTCATTTTTAAATGTTTGCAAAATTGGTATTTTTTAAAGATTTTATTTATTTATTTTATTTGAGAGAGAATGTGCCTACTCCCGAGCAGGGGGAGGAGCAAAGGGAAAAGCAGAGGGAAAGAATCTCAAGCAGACTCCACACTGAGTATGGAGCCCCATGAGGTTCTTGATCTCACAATACTGAGATCATGACCTGAGCCAAAACCAAGAGTCAGACGCTTAACCGACTGAGCCACCCAGATAGCCCACAAAATTGATATTTTAAATTACTGGTATACTTTCTTTAAATTTTTCTTAGCTCTAGAACAACTTTTTATTTCATTTTTTAATCAGAAAACCTAAATAATTCACTGAATATGAAAATTTATTATTTCTATGGGAGATGAACTATACAATCCTCTAGCCATAAAAAATGCCTATTCCACCTAAGTAATGATCTGTAGTCCTATTTTTAGGATTACATGATATTTTATCAATTACATAATAATAAAAAGTTGTTACTGTTTCCTTTCCAATCCACTTCCTACCATTAGAATATGTTTGTTTCCAAACAAAATATAAGATCTTATAATTTTTGAGACCCCCAATGCAAGTATCATTCTTTAGCACCCTAACTTCCAGGTTATAGATATCCTAAAAATTATACTGACACAATTTGAATAACATCAAAATTTCAATAAGTGGGTTATATCAGTCAATTACAATTTCAGAAGAAAAGCCTAGAGTATTTATCCTCTCAGAAGGCCCTGGCTGAGAACCAAAACATGTTATCTTGAGAACTGTTAACAGCTCTGTCCCCAATTTATTAATTAATCATAAGAATAGCACAGGCCTAACTTTTCCCCCTCAGTCAAGAAAGCTTTGAAATCACAGTAGAATCCAGAGATGATTGACTCTAACAGGGTCAGGTAATGTAGCTGATGATAAGAGAAGTGATAGGGGAGGTGGTAAAATGGGAGCCCAACCTCCATCCTAAAGGGAGCAGAGGGTACATTCTCCCAGCCCTTGTTTCAGACCCTCCAGAAAAACCACAAACTTGGATTTGCATGTGAAACCTTGTGATTCCGAAGTATGACACTTTTTCAAAGTTATATATGGTCACATTGTAAACTTTCCTTTATAGGAACCCTGGGTGTTCCACAACCAAATGTTAGGGAGAAAATGATGGGCATGGGAGTCTCGTGAACCATTGTTTGAATTCCACCTCTGCCACTTAGCACCTGTGTGACCTCTGGGTGAGGTATTATCTACCTCAGTTTCCTTATCTGCAAAATGGATATCTACGGCTTTTCTGAGGATTATAAATAACAAATATAAATGCCCAAGCATTCAAAAGTAATTTTAAAATTGTGTTTATTAATAGTTTCCTCTAGTAAACTAAATAATAGTATCCTTTGGAGGAAATTTCCACTTGATCTTCAAATCCGGATTTAGTAGGGAAAAAAAAACACATTTATTGCAGTTATAAATTACTATGAATGTGATTTCCAGAAATCACAGACTGGCAGGATACCAGGTAGTCTGCAGCCACTGTTAAACCAGGGACAGTGGACTCTGATTGCTTCCAACTATGAACAATCACCATTAACCTATTTAACCAAAGAACCTTGTTTATCTAAGAGGGCTGCTTGTTCTATATGTAGATACACAAACACTTTTACTGAGTGATGAAAAGGAGAGTAAGGTGAAAATGAAGGCAGATGTGAATAATGGAAGAGGCAATATTAGCATTTTGGTTCAGAGTTGAGTTTGAGTTTGAGGTGCAACAACTTCTGAGTCCTAGCTTTATCATTTTCTAGCTGTTAAGACTTGGAAGAGTTGCTACTTCTAAGCCTTAGCCTTTTTATCTAAAAAAAGCTGGGATACTATAAGCATATTTCCTCCTCCACAGTAAGAACTCCACAGTGTTAGCTGTTATTTTCCTTATTTCTACTACGACATTCACATAAGATAGAAATATTTTAAGCAACATAACATACTCGTTCTTCCATAAAATAGTTGCAAAATAATATATGTATATAAAAAATTTATTTAAATTTTGAAAATTAATTCATAATCATCAAGATAGCACCCAAAAAAAGGTAACCATACCTGTTACTGACAAATTAAGACTCATTCGGTCATATTAAGTTCACTAGGGATTTATCAACACTAGATATATATATGATTAGATTGAATCACATTTAATAAAAGATGAAGTCCTTCCTAAGTCTTTGAAACAAACTAATATTGATGATTTCTTACATTTGAAGAATAATATATTCAAATTGCTTATACATTTATCTCATTTGATCCTCAGAATAAGCTCTGTGATATAAACAGAGTAGGTTCAAGAATAAAGAATGGAGGCTAAGAAAGATTATATGACTTCACCAATGGTGCTTGAATAGGAAATGATGAAGCTGAGGCCAGAATGCATGTTTCCTCACATGTAATTCAATTTTCGGAATATTATACCATATTGAACAATTAAATGTTTCCCCTTTTGTGTTAAAACCAAACTGTGTTGGCATTTCCCCTTTTGTGTTAAAGCCAAACTGTGATTTTTATATTCCAGATTTATCAGGGTAAACTCTGTTGGCAATGGTTTATTGACTTTTTTTTTTTTTTTTTTTTTTTTTGAGAGAAAGAGAGCATGAGCAGAGACAGGGGCAGAGGGAGAGTGAGAAGCAGACTCTGCCAGGCTCAATCCCAGGACCCTGAGATTATGACCTGAGCCGAAGTTAGATGCTTAACTGACTGAGCCACCCAGGCACCCCTGGTATGTTGACCTTAACTAGTCTTTAAATCACTGTTGCCAGCTACAGAAATAAAGGCACTGTGTTATAAATCTTTGTAAATATATACTGAATTCTCCAATCTCACTATCTCTAATGCTTAGCAATTAGGTACCAATGGGGAAGAGAAATAGGAATCCCTCTCTAATGGAATCCTCCTCGAGACTCCAGATGAATTCTTGCCATGGTAACCATTTGGTTTAGCATAGCAATTATTTGTTAAATTATAATATTCAGGAGACTAATGGTACTCCAATTTTCTGTTAAAACAATTATTCTAAAAACTGATTAAACCAAACCAGATAAATATTTTAATTTTATAGCATAGTATCACACAGGGAGTTAAATTAATATGGACTGGTTTTCCTTTAGAAAATCCAATGAGGTGCCAAAGAGGAGGCCATTTATATTAGTTGCTATAGCACAAGTCAAATTGGTATTTTTATTAGACTAATTTCAGTAATCCTGTTTTAAACAAGAAAGGTTAACAGATACACCTTAAAAATTATATTTACAAGAAAATGTGGTAAAGTGTTAACAGTACTGCCATGTGAACAGCTCATATTAAGTCAGAAATAAAAACATGTACATTTCTAAAAAACAGATTTCTTACTTGAGGGAGAAGTTACACTGAGCCCTGGACCCCAATCCAATGATGTGCTAGCAAATGTTTGACACCAGCTCCAGAGGGGGAAAAAATATCTCTAATTTATAACATTTGCCAATTTCCATAGTATCAATACTCTCTCTAGGGCTGATTTCAAGCTACCAATGTGAAGTTACTCAACATGGAGTTAGAATGAGAAGTGCACAATAGGCTCTCACAAGCCAAGACAGGCCAGTTCCAACCCACCACTGCCTGAACTCCAGAACCAATTCAAATCTCCAGAGGTAGAACTCAGAAGCATATATTTTTTAAAAGTTTCCTCAATGATTTTGCCATAGTCAGTCCACAGACAAGTTTTTAAGAACCACTAGACTAGATTATGGTGCAACTATGGGAGTTTCTGAGGTTAAGAAAGGGAAAACATTTGTAGGGCTTTTGCTGTGTAGCACAAAACCAGGTGGAAGTGACATTGGCATCACTGTCACCTAGGGAAATTCTGAATCATGGTAAGAATATCTCACTGTTAAATTAAAGCAGACTATAAGGCATCCTTTTGGTATATAGTTACTTATGAGCCCAGACAAAATGATAAGTCTTTTTGAAACCTTCCTGAGCCACAATAAAGTGCTTCCCTTTGATAAAAATGCTACTGAAATCCTCAATGTTCTTTTTATTTTTCTAAAGATTTTATTTATTTGAAGATACAGAGAGCACAAACAGGGGAGCAGCGGGCAGAGGGAGAAGCAAGCACCCCACCGAGCAGGGAGCCCAACATAGGACTTGATCCCAGGACCCTGGGGATCATGAGCTCATCTGAAGGCAGACACTTAATGGACTGAGCCACCCAGGAGCCATGTAGGTGCCCAGGTGTTAAAAAAACACCTCAATGTTTCCTAAAGAAGTTATCCAGTCCAGTCCTCTGCCTCTGAGAGAAGAATGGCAACTTGGTGGTATTACCCACAATCATGAATTACTTAAGGGCAATTTCAATGCTTGGTACAAATTACCCAGTTGAAGCCAACAAAATTCATTCCCTCTTGTAGCATCCCCAATTTCATATGAATTTAGAACCTTCAATCTTCACACTTGTACCAGTTTTCAAGAGATAGAAAAATGAGTTACGATTAACATTGGTAAGTGTCTTTGCCTAGTCCCCTTGAAAGCCTGAGAGAAAAGGGTTTTAGGCAAGTAGCTTATTTGGGAAAAGTGATCTCAGGAAACAGGAGTGAGGTAAGGGAGAATCTGTAGGGAAGGAGGGAAAGTCAATACCAAGATGTGTTACCTATTTGGGCAGTAATTACTCAGTTCTGTAGGAAGTTCTTAGAAGCTTTATAGACATGCACTTCAGAATTGCCCACAGGGCACTGAAAGAAAGAAGCATTTGGTATATTCCCTAGTATATTCATTTAACATATTCCCTATTAGCCAAGAATGGCCCCATGGGCATTAACTCCTTTGCCTCCATTATTTTGGTTGATCATGAATGACAGTCCAGCAGTTCTAAGGGAGTTAGAGAAACCAGATGGGAAACAAGAAGTAATTGTCCCATGCCGAGGTACTGTCAGGTTAGAACTATATAAATCTGGTCAAAGTGTGTGTGGATCTGGTCACCACAGCAGTAACTAGAGCAAAAAGTGGGGCCAAGATGCTGTAAAATGGTGTACAAGAGAAGTCTAGGCCCTGGGTAATAATCAGGAAATTCTACCTAGTTTGGTACTGTTGCTTAGTTCCATGGATCTTATTCTTTGGAATCAGAGGCCTAAAAAATACTACCAAGGTAGTTCCAGATCAATCCATAGACTTTTCTATACTTGGAAAATAGCAGGAGGTCAACAGGAACAGATTTGTTTATTTTAAAATATTGTACCCTGTAAATGAAGCAAACAAAGCATTCCTGGGACCATTCTGAATGAAAGGGCAATAAGACTCCAACAGAGAGACTCCATGTCATGTGGAAGAGGAGTGGGAGGAAGCGGGGCAGAGAAGAAAGGGCCTCTGAAAAAGCTGCCATCAGAGAACGAATCAACTTTAAATAAGTCCTGGGTTGTAAAATGAAAGGCCAACTATGACAATGCTAGAGAAGTAATAACCTTTCTGACTCCTTTTCTGTGTCCTTCCCCCTTTGCTTTGACCACAGAAACTGAAGTTACTAAGAATAAGGAGGTAAGCAAGTATCCGAATGTTGTGGTTCTTAAACTTTAGCATGTGTCATCACCTGGAACACCTGTTAAAATACACATTGTTTGCTCCATGCCCAGACTTTCTGATTCTGAGTCTGAGCACGACCAAAGAATTCATATTCCTACCAACTTCCCAGCTGGTGCTGCTGGCCCGCAACACAATACTACAAGAACCACTGAAACGGTAAAATAGAAAGGAAGGCCCACACTCTCTACCCGGATTCCCACCTACAAAGAACTTCAGCTGAGGTAGAGGAACTAACTGTAATTTTGAATGAAGATGGGATTATCAAAACATGGGAGTGCACACTTTTGATTACTGAATGAAGACTGCATACATCACTTATAGACAGTGTAGGAGCCTGAGAGAGAGCAGAAAAGCCATAGAATTGGCCACATTTCCATCTAGTAGCAGACAAGCTAATACCGCTGGAGAAATTTGGTGGGTAGCAAAACAAAAATTAAGACTCTTTCTGATTATATCCCATCATTGTATGAATTATAAAGATAAGGCACCCCATAACTTGCTTAAAGCAATCAACCTTATGAAATCTATTTTTATATAAAAAATAAGTTGAGAGATGATTATCAGACATTCGTTGACAATACCAAATTTTAGGGTTTTACCCACTGAACAACTCTAATCCACTTAATTGTATAATGATTAGATTAATATAAAAATTTCAGAAATGTTTGGTATCATTTGTCTTAAAAAACAACCCAGATAATTCTTATGCACACTAAAGTTTGAGGACATTAGTCAGTAACAGCAGTCCTTAATAGCACAGTGCTAGGGCAGAAGTCATTTCCCTGTAACCCCTTCATAAAGATAAGAAACATTAAAATGGAAAACAGAAGACCCTTACATACAGTGCAAGCAGCAGAGCACTTAAGGGATTGGAATCTGCAGTTAGATTGCTTGGTTTAAACAGCAGTAACCTTGGGCAAGCTATTTAATCTCTCTAAGCCTCATTTTCTCATCTTAAAAACGAGGATAATAATTTCTACTTCATAGGGTTGTTCTGAGGATGAAATGCAATAATGTATATGAAGCACTTAGCACAGTGCCTGCCATAGAGCAAGTTTTTAACAAATATTACTATCATTATTACCACATCAGTCCTCTAGAGAACACTGTAATACACATATAACACACAATGGGGTAGGAAGTAAAAAGAAATTTCTAAACTGCTACATGGATGGAATGTGCCATTGTTGATCTTACTTTTTCTCTCACTGTCTCTCTCAAAAGGAAATATAGGAAGAAGTCTGGCATGGTAGAAGGGACATCTTAAACAGCTTTTGCACACAATTCACCTCTCAAAACCTCAGTTTCCCCATTTGTAGAATGGTAATCATAAAGCAATACTTAGATCTCACGGACGTTGTAAGATTAGAAGACACGGCATGTTGTGAGGAGCCCAGCAGTGAGTACAGACAGTCATGGAGGTCGAGAAAGTAACTCGAAGCGTATTCCTTACGCTAAGAAGCTCTTCTTCCACTGCAATAGAAAAACTGCAGGATCCTCACATTTGGGCTTAGAGGAAAGTAAGAAAGATACTCTTTCTTTGGAAAAGTGACTTCTTAAGACACAAGATAAGAAGATTGCAGTCAAAATTCCTGCCTACCACTAGCTTTCGGCATATCGTTAAGAATATTTTTAAGGATCAACACATAGAGATCAGAAGAGATAAATTTAATTATTCATAGCGTGCAACATTATGAAATTAAAATTCTGAGCATAATAACTTTTGGCCTGAATCATCATCAAGTTTCTGCTCCTGAATGTTCTAATTATATATGTCAATATCCATCAATACTAACGATTACAAGGCAATAAGTGAAATAGTACTATATAAATAGCAATCTGTGTTTAAAATGCTAAGTATTCTGAAACCTGTAAATATCAAGATATTAAAATACATGTGATTGGCATTGAATATTATTAATTATAAAATACAGATCACATATAAGTTTAACAAATACCTTAGGAAAAAGCTATCTTCAGCACTTCTAAATCTTACAGACACTATTTTGCAGTGAATGGGTATACTATAACTTTATTTAACCTACCCTCAGATGACTAAGGTTTGATTGCATCACCTTGTAGTCATCAGATAAATAAGGATGTAAAAAAGGACTGTGATGGGCTGTAGTCCAGCATCACAAGCAGAGGGAGCAGGACTCCATCTACTGACTGTGTGATCTTGCCCATCTCTACTCTTCTTTAAAAGAATAATAACTGAACAGGCTGTCAGGGTCAAGTTGAAGGGAAAGGAGCAGAACTGTTAAGTGCAACATATGAATTGATAAGTCACTCAACTTCACTGTGACTCAGATTCCTCATCTATAAACTGAGGTATGAGTTACCACTAATAACCATTGAAGCCTGTGAATTCTGTGATTCTAGATTTAAACTGAAGGTACTGAAGTGAAAGTTGAGAAAGCCCTCTCTCACTGGACATCTTTCCTAGACATAGATACCAACTCCCAAATGACATATTAATTTTGTGGACTTTTTTCCTTCATTGACTGCCAGGCACAGCAGAGAATGTTTGGGTGGTAGCATTACCTAAGGCAATACACATCTTAAATGCAGACAGGCCCTTCTTCTAAAAGGAGATTGAAAACTGTGAGCTTAATTGCAATTAAAAGGCCATTGAAATTCAATACAACTAGGAGACAGACTGAGTTTACTCCTGTATTAAAATAAACAACTTTGTAATAAAATATATCAGTATGGATTTTATGCTTTAAAAAAATAAGGATCCTCAATGTATAGGACTATGTGTAACATTTAAATATTTATGCATAAATTTGCAATTTACTGCAAATCATAGATTATTGGTTTATCTAATAAGCAATCAGTGTATTTGGGGGTTTTAAATTGAAGAAAGTAATTTAAAATGGCCAAGCATGTTTAATGAAAATTATCCCTTAATATCTCTTTTCTAATTAATAAGTATTTTTCAAAAATTTAAAAGAAGCCAGGTGTTCAATATGTGAAAATAATGTCTATGAAGTCTAGACATTTTTTACATTATCCTGACTTAGATGGTGTTTTAGGATTAGAAGGGACCTATGAATGTCAACCGTTTAATCCCCCAGCGTTTCATATGCCAAGTGGTCATCTAATGAATGTTTGAATTCTTCAGGTTTCAGGGACTCGCTGCCTCTCATTTTATCTTCAGATACCATGGGTTATTAGAATTCCTTCTAGTCTGCCAAAATCTAACCTAAATTTTTAACTTATAAATTTAACAAAATAAGCAAATAATTTAATGATCAATGTCTAGATATGGAATAATACTTCAATAAGAGCAAATGACTTGCTAGTTTAATTCAATTGTGACTGAAGTTACATAGCATTATGCAAACTGCAAAACACAGGTGAAACAAATTTCCATGATATTGTTTTTGGCATTGCAGGGGCCAACTGTCCCTATGCCCCCCCAGGCTAACAGAACCTACAACTGGCCATGGGCAGGTGCAAGTCCTAAAGAACAACAATCAATGAGCCTTGCTATGCCTGAACCAATGAAAATGAGGCCTGAATGGATATCACGCATGAGCTCAAAGCTCTGGACTTTGTCTGTTAGCCAAGGCTCATGTCTTCCCTGGCCCCAGTGTTCCTAAGCCCCAGGCTGGACCCTATGTCCCACCATTCATACCAGTCTCTATTTCTGGGTTTTAGTCATGCTCTATTTCTGGGTTTTAGTCATGCACTTCATATTCAAGCTCCATATCTTAAATTCTAGTCCATTTGCCTGGGATCCCAATACTATGTCTACCTCTGATCTCCCTAATGGGGCTGGACTTTAGATTTCTAGTTCTATCTGGATCTGGTTTCCTAGAAACAAGCTACCCCTGCCTGTCTATAATTGTCTACTCTCACCAGATACTTACTCATCATTTAAAAGCATCTATGATGTTAATGGAAGGTTGCCTCAGACTTGAACTTCCCCTTGAACACTGGGTTATGGACTTCTGGCCACACTCCCTAGGCATTAACCGTATTGCTATGTTAATCTCTCTTAGAGACATCCTGAGAAAATAAAAAGACTCCTGGCCCAGGTCAATTTTCGAAGCCTTGACTTACTACACTCTTATGCTATTGAGGTCCCCAAATGCCTAGTACCAGAAAGCCAATCAGTTTACTAAGACAACAAATTTAAAGAGGGAAATATTTTTTAAAGATCTACAGAAAGTTGATTCAGACTAAGGTACAAGGGTTAAAAAAACAAAACAAAACAGTAGTTTAATGAATAATTAAGAATATGCATTCCCTGAGCAAGAGTTCTACAGGATGGCTTGGTAAAAGAGGATGTTTGTTAAGCTAAATGGATCTAAGAGTGACAAAGTGAAGCAAAAAAATTTCCAAGCTAGGCAGGGAGATATTTTCAAGCAGAAAGATCCAACCATTGTTCATTAAATCACATCCTGTAAGTGACTTCAGCCAGACAAAAATCACAACCTTGCTTTCCTAATCCCACCACTGCATGAAAATATTCCCCTTCTAACACCTTTGGTATGTACATATGGTGATTGTATTTTCTCCTGTTTTTTTTCTCTATCACAGGAAATATATCTTGTCTGCACAAACAGGTATGTAATTATGTCTCCATACTTTACTTTTCATACCAGGAATGGTTTCAGTAGACAATAAATTCTTATTGAATTAACTCAATGGAATCTAACTGAATTGAAACAAATTAGGACAAAAGTGACTTTATATATCTGACAAACTAAGTTGGCAAAGGAGTTAAATCAGATGCTTAATAGAACTCTGAGACTGAATAATTGAGGTTTGGAGAAAGGCTGACAATGATATTGCCCAAACTAGAAAACAAAGTGTGGAACAACTATAATTCAGGCAAATGCTACCAGTTATGGACTGTGGTTGGCAGAATAACAGCCCCCTAAAGACATTCACCTCCTAATCCCTGGAACCTATTATCTTAAAAGCAAATAGAACTCTGTAGCTGTGATTAAGAATCTTTAGATGTGAAATTATCCTGGATTACCCCCGTGGGCACAATGTAATCACATGAGTACTGGAAATTGGAAGAGGGAAGCAGAAGAGTGGGTCAAAGAGATGACAGGGAAGAATGAGAGATTTGAAGCATGAGAGGGATTCAACTTGTCTTTCCAGGCTTTGAAGACTGTGAGAGGGATCATGAGCTAAGGAATTCAGAAACTGGAAATGGCCTTTGGCTGATAAGCCAGGAAGAAATTGAGGGTCTTAGTCCTACAACCACAAGGAACTAAATTCTACCATCAACTCAAATAAGCAGGAAAGAGATTCTCCCCTAAAACCTCCAGAAAGGAACAGTCTGCCAACACTCTTGATTTTCATCTGGTGAGATCTGTCCTGGACTTCTTACTTACTGGACTGTAAAATAACAAATCTATGTTACTTTAGTACACTAAGTTTATAGAAATGTGTTATGGCAATGACAGGAAACTAATGAAGGGAGAGATGGTTTATATGCTACCCCTAGTTGGGCAGTCAGAGTGACTGAGACTGGTTCCTGTGATTGAGGGTTTAGAGTTCACACATTAACTGTGTGGTTTGGGGAGTAATGGCTCAAATGCAGAGATCAGGAGACATTTCTGAAGCAAATAGTGGGTGATCCTACCCAAAGAACTATCAAATTTAGTTATTTTCTTCAACTCTTCTTCATTGGTTTGTTCCCCTCTAGTTTTCCACCTTTTATTTAGCAATATATTTAACGTGTCTTATAAGGCCTTAGAGATCCAAAGATGTAACATGCAACATCTTTTCTCAAGCTCATAACTTTCTTACTACAACTTTTACCAACAATTTACATTGTATATGCAAAAGAGTTGACAAAGTACTTTCACCTGCATTCTCATTTAAGCCTTAGCATCTTTCTATGTAGAACATTATTTGTACTGTAGACTACGAGTAACCACTGAGTGTGAGTGTAGGTGTGTAGGATTGTGTGTGTGTGTGTATGTGTGTGTGATGTAGAAAAACACATTCAAATCGGGGCAGAAAAGGGAAAATGCTGAGAGGAGAAAAGGATGCTCATAAAAAAATATTTTCAAAATCAAAATATCTTTTAAATGAGATTCAAAATGGACCAGAGAATTATTAGCACTAAGACTAATCTAAATTCTATATAAACTTCTACACTGTGAGCCATTAATATTCAAAGTAGTTTTTCAATTTCTCCAATATCATGTAAAAACCCCAAAATAAGTTTACCAGGATTCAATGAAGAGACAGGAAGTGCATCATTGCATACTCAACCTACATCAGACACTGTGTAGAGCACTTTACTAGCCTCACCTCTCTTACCTCAGAACAGCCCCATCAGTCACTCATCTCTTAGGTAATACCTTCATCATTGAGGAATTTGAAACTCAGGAAAAATCAGTATGCTAGTCCACTAGTAGAGTAGTATTCAAGGAAAAGCAACAATGAAGCAATAAAATTATTATCAGTAGGACAAATTGGACAGCCAAACAAATATGTCAGATAGAGGTATGCAGTATACTGTATTAGTTTCCTATTGCTACTGTAGCAAATTACCAGAAACTTAATGGTTTAAAATAACAAATTTATTGTCATACAGTTCTGGAGGTAAGAAATCCAAAATCTGTCTCACTGGGCTAAAGTCAAGGTGATGGCTTTCTCTGGAGGCTCTAGGAAAAAAAATTGTTTCCCTACCTCTTCCAGCTTCTAGAAGATGCCTGCTTTCCTTGGCTTGTGGTCCCTCCCTCTATCTTCAAGGCAAGCAGAATAGCATTGTCCAACCTCCTCCTCTGACCAACTTTCCTACCTCTCTTTTAAAAGGACCATTGTGATTACATTAGCCCACCCAGATAATCCAGGATAATCTTCCCATCTCAAGATTCTTAATTACATATTCTAAATCCTTTTTGCCATGTTTGATAACATAATTCACAGGTTCTGGGAGTTATCTTGAGGGGGGCAGGGCTTCTACTCAGACTACCATATAAGCACATGCAGATTAGGGTCAGGGGAAGACAGAGTTTAGCTAAAATCAAGGAAGTAATGGAGTAGGTCAAAAACTGGGTGAAATGCCTAAACACATCTGAGAGTAGGTATTGGTAGTTCCAAAATATGCTCTCTGATACAGTATGTGTGATTCTTAGAAGTAAATGAGCTCTCTACGCAGAGGTGAGTGAATGAAGATTGGTGAAGCAATAAATCCATGCTTTTTTTTTAAAGACTCTATTTATTTACTTATTTGAGAGAGAGAGAAGGGAGAGTGAGAGTGCATAAGCAGGAAGTTGGCAGAGGGAAAAGCAGGCTCCCCACTGAGCAGGGATACCTACGCAATGCTGGGCTCTATCCCAGGACCCTGGGATTATGACCTGAGCTGAAGGCAGACAACGCTGAACTGACTGAGCCACCCAGGTGCCCCAAATCCATGCTGACTTGAGAAAGCACTCACTCTAAAAGACAAATTCAGTGGCAGGAAAAAAAAAAAAAAAAGTGGCTGAGCCAAGACTAATGGATTAAGTGAAGTCTTTCCAGAGCTTGGGCAATAGCACTGTATTCAAGAGGCCAAGACTGCAATTCTCCCAACCATTGGCATTTCTATCACTGCTCATTAACTGGTTTCAAGTTTCCTTTAAGATGCTGTAGAAGATTTTCCTCCCAAATAATTACCTTAAAAGTTCTAAGCAGCTCCTGGAGGAAGAAACCTAGAGTTAGCCAACTTAGCACTACAAGGTAAAATAATCAGGAAAAGAACGAACCAGTGATGGCTCATAAAAGCTCTGAGCTCCCAGAATTCTCAAGGCCATGCCACTTATAAGGTCTAAACTGCAGGGTATTACTATAAAATACAACTGTGATAAAGAAACACCATCAGTGTCAGAGACAGAGGTTAGCTTCAGAGTCCAGGAGTATGGCCTAAGCATCCTCTCCATCTCACCTATACCCTATTACCACACATACCTAATTTGCCTCTTTGCCTTCAGTCTTGCCCATTCGTACCCGCTCAATGCCAAGATTAGCCTTCTGAAACACATGTCTGGTCACTTCACTTTCCATCTTAACCTCTGATAATTCTCACTGCTGGTAAAATGAAGTATAAACTCTTTTGTTTCACACATAAGGTCCTAAAAGTGAGGCTACCTACCATTATAATTTCATGTTCTACTCCCCCATTTTGTGTGTTAAACACTTTTGTCAGAATGGATGTCTCATTATTTAAGATACCTTTCTCATTTTTATCTATCTTTGCATATGCTATTCCTTAAAAAAAAAAAAAAAAAAACGACCTGTTCGTTCATTGGCTATCCAATTCAAACGCCAATCACTCAGCAAAGTTTTAAAGTCTATGTTCTTTCCCATTGCTAGCATAGAGGCATAGAGAAAATGTTCCCAGTACATGGCAAACTTGAACAAAAGTTGTGCCAGTATCACTTTCCAAAGGGTTCCTATCAGGTCAGGGCACAGCAAGGGCCCCCAAGAAAGTGGTTTTCAGCATGTGCTGCCATCAGAATCAACTATGAAGCTTTGGAAAAGATAAAAAATTCCCAAGTCCCACCCCAAACACACCAGATCAGATCTATAGAAGTGTTACTGAGAAATCTTGCAGGTTTTTAATAAGCTTCACAGCTTATTCTGATGAAGACAAGGGAATGAAGATCCTTAATCAGGCCGATGCCACAATAGAGACAGAAAGGCCAACACTAGTAATTGGGATTGTGGAACCAGACCCACACGAGGTATATGCTAAGTTCTCAGCTATACAGGCTGAGAATGCAGGGCACCAGATGGCAAAGTCAGGAAACCAAGGTAGAAGCTCTTCTATCTGGACCAAAAAATATCAGAATTGGAGGAAGAGTGGAATTGAGTAAGGAATTAGGTGCACTGGGTCTGCCCTAGACACACTGGGTACCAAACTGGGGGGAAATAGGACTACCCCCTTATCCATGGGGGATATGTTCCAAGTTCCCCAAGTGGATACCTGAAACCACAAGTAGTACCAAACACTATATATGTTTTTTTCCCTATGTATACCTATGATAGTTTAACTTCTAAATTAAGCATAGTAAGAGGTTAACAACAATAATGGTGAACTAAAATACTAACAAAATACTGTAATAAAAGATAAGTGGATGTGGGTGATCTCTTTCCCTCGCTCTCAAAATACCTTATTGTACTGTACTCACACTTCTTCTTGTGATGACGTGACATGTTAAAATGCCTATGTGATGAGATGAAGTGAGGTGAATGACATAGGCATTGTGACATAGACTTAAACAACTATTGACCTTCTGATGATTCCTCAGAAGGAAGATCATCTGCTTCCAGGCGGTGGTTGAAACTGCAGGAAGTGAAACCGCAGATAAAAGGGCACTACTATAATTCTAGAACTCACCAAAGAGAGACCTCTTCAAACAGCAACATTGCATCACCTGGAAACTTAGAAAAGCATCTTGAGACCCATCTCAGACTTACTGAATCAGATCTTATTTTAAACAGATTCTCCAGGTAATTTAAAAGCAACATCAAGGTTAGTAAAGCACCCAAGCCTGGTTCCAGATGATGCCAATGCTGTGTGGAGCCCATACTACAGGAAGCAAGAGTCTTGACCTACAAGTGAGCAGGTGGAAGAAATTCAAACATTACCACTGTGAGACTGTGAGGGCAGGAATCTCAATTACTTTATCTCAACACTTAGCACAGGACCTTGGAACTGACAATATAGTCGATTGGTTGAAACCTGAGGACTTGGTCCTGGTTCAATTCTAACACTGCTACTCACCAGCTGTGTGGTATTGTCAAAATGCTTAATTTCTTTGTGCTTCAGTCTCTCATCTAGAATATGGACACAGCTGCCTCATAAGAATGAGGGAAAGATAGCATGTTATTTTTGATAACATTATAAGTGCTCGATAGATCATGAAAGAAAAATTAACAGATAATCAATTATTGATTGGTTGATATATTGACCGCTTTTTGGTGAGAAAAAAGAGCTCCAAATTGTAGTGGTATAAATTATCACATTCTGACTCATAGTCTAATGAGAAGAATGGCTGAAATCCTGATGATTGGCAGACATTCCAAGCATACAACTTCTTAGAGTATTAATATGTGTCTCCTAAGTGATGGGTGAAAGAAATGTCCAAAGCAAGATGATTGCCAACCTTTCTGGAGTGATGACACAAAACTGATGTTTATGGGATCTCAAAACTCTCTAGGTCACCCCCAAATACCTAAGTAAATTAAATTTAAATTGATTTATTTGACAATATTTTGACATTTTTGCATTTTAGAGTGTTGTAAATCTGGACAAGAATCTCTTCCATAATAAATAATACAGATTCAAAGACACACATTTGTTTTATGTTAATCCCTAAAATAGCTTCCTTATTTTTGCTTTTAAGTTTTCAAAAAACTTTCACTCCTCCTACCTCCTTTCTTCCCATAATCATGTTATAGTTGTTGGGTTTTTTTTTTTTTTTCTAAATCTTAGAAAAGTTTGTTATTCCTGCCCGACAGATAAGGCAATGGAAAATAATATTAAGTGCTCAAAGTGACATAGCTGGTTTGTGGGCAAAACAGGACTAGAACTCAAGTTTCCTAACTCCCAGCCATTTCTTTGAGCTACCACCAGTACCACTGCCACCATCTGATTGCCACATACTATCTTGGATCCAAGTCAAAACCAGGTCACCCTTGCTCAGTTACCAAATTCCTCCCCTAACCAAGTCCCCTTTCCCAAAAATCATGTTGGAAGTATCACAAAGGCAACAGCTTCCTAAACATATCTGAAAAACATTTTTATTTTGTTAAAGTAACTTTTTAGTTCTAGAAGTTAGATGTCAAATTTGGAAGTGTGACTTATTTTTTCTTTAATTTGGAGTTTTTCACAAATTATGGTGGAATGTAATTTCTTTTTATTTCACTAGTTCATTCCTTCCCTAAACACTACATTTGCCTATAGATTTCTCAACTTTCTTTAAAAAAAATTATCTAAGCTATAAAAGCAGTTTTAAAAAGTATTAATGTGCATTTCAATTTAAAAAACCAATTTTTATTAAGGCTCTTAGCACTTGGGTTTTGGAAATGAGTACAAATCTTAGACCAATAAATGGTAAAGCAGAGAGATCTTATTAATATAGATTAATATTTAAATCCTCAAAAATCCCCATATAGTCCACCAGAGTATGCGAAAAAAAAAAAAAGTCACTGTAAAGATTCCAATTTAGTCATTAAACTTTAGAATTAATACTACGAAATGTTTTCCCAAAGTCAGTATACATTTTTAAACTATTGCTAGTGGTTCTGGGGAGTCTCTAAGGTTATATAATTCACGACGAAACAAATCCTAGAATCATTAAAGAAAAACTGACAACTTTAAACCGACAAGTGTAAGAAATTCCAAAGTTGCACTGACAATTCAGATCTACTTCCTTTCATGTCCAGATTCACTTAATATCTCATTTGATTTTCAAACCTTCCCTCAGAAGCAATTGGAACAAAACCATGAGCAAGCTCAATCTCCATTTGGGCATGTAACCCTTTTACAAACACAATTACAGCCAAACACCATTGTAACCTGATTTGCATTTGCACTAACTAAGTTACAAAGCACATTGAGAATGCCTGCTATGCATACTACAGACTTATTAGGAGGATATATTGCAGGGCTTCTGTGAACACTAATTAAAAAGGTTTTATCTTTCCCCTCTGGTCCACTGAAATTGTTCAAATGCCTTGCCTGCTACAACTTTGTTCAAAAACAGTTTTCAAACATGTGATCAGAGCTAGGCAACTATTTCAGGTGGCATGATTCTGTTTCCACAGTGGACAAGGCCGGAGAGACAAAGTTTCAGTCTAAACTTTGAGCTTCCTTTCCTTTGTTATTTTGTGTTGCAACCTTAGCATTATCCTACTGTGGACTTTTATCTGTGAATATCTAAATCCTGTCTTGTGGAAAACTAATTACTGAACCACTGAGAGCTTCATAATGTCCTGCATTTAAGTCCTGAGCATCATACATAATGCATAGGCAGCAGTCTCTGCACTCTGATTACAGAACACTGTCATTAAGTGAGCAAATTAAAGATGTGAATAATTCACTGGCTGAGCTTATTGTCAGTGCTGCATTGTGAAATTAGAATTTCTAATAAGTACTGCAATTTTTTTAACCCAATTAACACAGAGAACATCTTGAGACTGATTAGTACAATAAAAATTATTACCTTATTCTTTTGCTTCACAACAGCCAAATTAAATACTGTACTTAATTATGCAGCATTCATTCCTTCTCTGCTAAAAAAAAAAAAACCTATCATTTTAATAAGAGTTCTAATATTTGTATGTGAGCTAAAAATACAGCACATGCATCTGTAGCTCACTGTCTTTTTGCAAAGTTTTTTTTAAGAGCCTAAACATCAGTATTATCACCAGTGGTGGATTATGATGACACTAGTCTATTCTTAAACAAAATATTTTACCTAAAAAACAAACAGCACACACAGAATTGACAAAGTAACTAACCTCCCCAAATTGAGTTGAATATATCATACCTCTGCTTTTTCTTGGCTCTTTAGATGAAGATTAACACAGATTTGCCCCCACTATACTGTTTGTGATTGAGGCTGAAACATATATTTAAGAAAATTAATTGTTTAGGAAAAAATCAAGTATCTGTAACAGTGGGTCTTACCTCAGATGCTCATTTAGCACACAGTGATCTGTCTCACTCCTGCCAGGCAAG
Source organism: Ursus americanus (assembly GCF_024610735.1). Classification (NCBI taxonomy): domain Eukaryota; kingdom Metazoa; phylum Chordata; class Mammalia; order Carnivora; family Ursidae; genus Ursus; species Ursus americanus. The sequence goes on along the minus strand of NC_142137.1, from coordinate 16,096,245 downwards.
TGGGAAAGTCCAGTTTATGCTCGGCATGATGATCCTACGCAGAGAGTGTCTGCTGCCATGTTAAATAAAGAAAATGATCATTTAAACCGGGGCTTTTGTCTCCCAATATTTCCTCCTGCTGCCCCTTTCGAATCAAAGCCCAGAGAGGCAGGCACATCTGGCGGCAGTCCCTGCCCCTGACCGCAGCTGCCTCTGGAGAGCTCCCCCCTTCCTTTCCAGCTCCTCTGCATCCCCTTCCTGGGCAACTTCAGCCCCCTAAAATGGGGGAAAGAAACGATGACATTGCAGGCAGAATATGAGATTGTTTGCTCAGCCTCTGCAGCCACCTCCTTCCTGTCTAGATATTTTACAGAAAGGGAATGAGAAGGGGGAAACAGCGAAGGTGCTCTGAAAATCAGTCAGACACAATGCAATAGGGAGATGGAGAGGAGGGAAAGGAGAATGAGAGAGCGAGAGTGTGTGTGTGTAAGGGGGGTGGCTGTCAGTGCAGATAAATCTGCATATGGAAATTAGGGTTATCCTGGGTACAGTTTTATTTAACTATGATCTACTGTTTTTTTAATTAGACCAGAATTTTAGCAAAGGAAAGGAAGAAAGAGAGTCTTGAAACCAGAAAGAGCAACTTCTAATTCAATAGAGTTAAAATTTCTGCAAATAGCAGATCCAGAAGTTGTAGGAAAGAGAAAGGAACAAAAAAACCAACGCATTTTTCCCCCTTATTTTGTTTGATAAACAAGAAGACCCCCTACCTCTCAAAAAAAAAAAAAATTGGGGGGGGAATTGGGATGAGAATGTGAAGAATTTGAGAGGAAGAAAAAAGAAAAAAAAATACCTTTCATGGTCTGTGTAAAATTTGTCATTAAATAACAGAAGAATCATATGGAACAAAGGAATTATCAAAAGTAGATAATTGGCATTATTTGTGGAAACCAGTAGCAATACATTCTGCATTTTGTGAGGCATGTTTTTTCTTTCCTTAGAGAACACCTTTCACAACTCTAACCCAAGGCAAAATGCTACTGGCTATGATCAGCCTACAGATGTCACTAACACCAGCCAACTACTCCTTTTGGGGTGCTGAGGGTAAAACAATGTGGCAGAGTGACCAAAGACTACAGGAGGTTAGCTGGTGTGCCCAGCAGTGAGCCCTCCACCAGAGGTGCTGGTAGGATAGCAATTTTGATCAGAAGGAAGCAAGCAAGGGTTAATTCTGTAATCTGTCAGTGGGGAATTTCGTGGACTCAACTAATGTTTACCTACTATCAAACAGTTATCAAACACCTATAACATGGAAAGCATTGTAGATAAACAGTGCATGGGTCCTGCTCTCAAGAACCCAGAACTAAATGGGAAAAATAAATTAAAAATGAGATGGTACTGCATAAACAAAGGAGTGGTTGACATAGTCTTGATTTGAGCCGTGGAGCAGATGTCAATAACCTCAGAGCTCTCCATCCCCTGAGATGATGGGGTCCCTCCAAACCAGCTCAGGCACTTTAAGCAAGTTACTTTGTCCCTTTGAACTTCAGTTTCTTCACCTGTAAAATACCTGCTTTTTAAGTTTAAGATTATATAATAAAAATAAAACATTACGTTTTTGTCTGGCTCATGGTAATTGCTCAAAAAATAGCAAATCAATTCTCAGTTCAGCTGGCACCTCTTCTGTGAATCTTTCTTCAACATCTGCAAACAGGCTCAGAGGCTTTTTCTGCAATGCTCTCACTGTTCTCCATTATATTATATCATTATAATTTTCAGCAGGTCTGTTGCTATACCAGTGGATCTCAACCAGGGGCCATTTTGCCCTTTAGGGGACATTTGACAATGTCTAGAGACATTACTAATTTTGACAACTGGAGAAGGAGGGTTGCTATTGGTATCTAATAGGCAGAGAGGCCAGGGATGCTATTAATTTAGAATACACAGGACAGCCTCCCACAACAAAGAATTATCAAATGTCAATAGTGTAGCAATAAGCACAACTAAGGAACCAGGTGTCCTTAGACAAAAGGCTGATTCTAGGCCCAGGGCAGGAAATATACAGAGTAAACCTAGAACATCTTGTTGTGCGAGAAGGAAGTGTTCAAAAACAAAAAGCACACTGATGGGAGTATATTATAGGGATGTAGGAACCATTTGAAAAGAGCCCCCAATAACTAAAGTTGGAATTGATCGAGCAAAAAATACATAAAGTTCTAACCCAAAGTATAATATAAAGATACATGAATCTATACTAGCATTAAAAAATTTGAAAAATAAATAAATGGAGGAGAAGAGACAAATCTTCCTTGCAGAAGAGTTCCAAATGATTTATGTAGATAATCCTCCTTGAATGATATGGAGCTCAACTCTTCACTCCTCAATTGCAGGCTGCTCATTGTAACTTCCATAGTGGAGGTAGAGACAGGACTCAGGTGAATAACTTTAGAATGGAGAAACCTGCCCTAACACTACCACAAACAGGTGATCAAGATTAATATCAACAATGATAAATCATGATCACGTATGTGTCTTAACCCCGGCCTAGTTATGAAAACAAACAAAAAAATCATACAAATCCCAATAGAGGGACATTCTACAAAATACCTGACCAAAACTCCTTAAAACTGTCAAGGGTATCAAAAATAAGAAAAGTCTGAGAAACTCTCACAGCCAAAAGGAGCCTAAGGATACATGAACCCTAAATTAACGTGGTGTAATCCTGGATGGGATCCTTGAACAAAAAAGGGACATTTAGTAAAAACTAAAAAAAAAAAAAAAAAAAATCTGAATAGAGTATGAACTTTAATTAATAATGTATTAATTAATAGCTTTATTAATCATAACTAATGTACCATCTTGATGTAAGATGTTAATATTAGGGGAAATTGGGTGCAGGGTATATGGGGACTCTCTGTGCTATCTTTGCAATGTTTCTATAAATCCAAAACTGTTCTAAAAAATAAAACGTATTTACTTTTAAAAGAGCCAATAATGCCAAAGCTTTAAAAAAAAAAAAAAAAACCCTCCCCTATGCTATATTATAAGCTTCTTAAAGGCAGAGGCTTTGTGGTTTTGTGGTTTGTGTTACAGGCTCATGGTGGTGGCTCAGCCTCAGGAATGACCACCAGTAAGCCACACCCTTAGAACTCATACTCTTGTGTATTCCCCTGCCCTCCCCTTCAATCTGAGCTGGCCCTATACTTGTTTTTGACTAATAGAACACAATAGAAATGATGACTTCTGAAGCTAGGTCTTAAGAAGCCTTATACTTTCCACCTGGGTGTCTTGAAATACTTGTTCCGGGACAGGTAGCCACAGGATAAGAAGTCTGAATACACTGAGATCTCCATACTATTAAAAAGCTGTAGCTACAAAATGGGGAAGCTGAGAGAAAGTGACAGGGAGAGAGTGAAGAGAAGAGAGAGGTTGGGCCAGCCCCAAGGGACTCCATCCATTCCAGCTGAGTCACCCAAACATGTGAGTGAGAAACTGCATTTGTCATCCAGATCGTTCAAGCCTACAGATGACTGTAACCCCAGCCTACATTTGCCTGCAACAGAATGAGAGGAACTAAACCAGAACTACTCAAACGAATCCAATTTACCCACAAAACCATAGTAAGCCATAATAAATCACTGCTTCAAGACATTAGGTTTAGGGGTGACTTGTTACAGAGCAATAGATCAGTGCCTTTTTAGTAGGCATTCTAGAAAAATGAGAAAGGAGTTTATGTATTGTGGGGGGAAAATAATGGAATTTATTTCAGCATTTTGGATCATTTCCATTAAAAACAAAATCTACCAGTTGGTAAATTCAGAAAGATAATGGGTTTTGCACTTGGGTATAATAAAGGTAAAAGAAGAAATGTGGTTAATGTATAACACAGTAAGGCCAAGCTGGGGTGGAAGGAGGAAAGAGCAAAGGTGAAAAGAAAAGGATTAGTTATGGCTTATTTTGGATATATATTTTAAAATACGCATTTTCTACTTTAATACATTCGTAATGATTTTAAAATTTATTGAGAGTCAGGCACCTTTACATGCAGTATTAGTCTCACAAAATTATATAAGGTGAATACTTATATTACAAAATTATATAAGGTGAATACAATTTTACAGATGACAAAATAGTGTCTCAGAGTGACTAAGTTACTTGCCCATGGTCACTCACTAGTATATGTGACCAGGATTTGGACCTTGGCTAACCCACTCTGGAGCCCATTCTCTGAGCACAGTCCAGTAGAGAAGATAAACATAAATAAAATAATCACACGAAACAAATATGTGTAAATACAAAGTGTTCTGTTTTGTTCCATAAAGCAAAGGATGCTATAATCACAAAACAGATACCTGATCCAGTCCGGGAGTTTGGGAAGACTGTTAAGGGGTTGAGATTCAGGGGGTTACCTGGGTTAGGAGGGCCAGGTGCTTTGTAGATAAGTGGCTCATGAAGCAGAAAAAGGCGGAGATGAAAACTCATATGGAGATGTATAATTAGCTGTTAGTCAAGTGTTTTTCTAAGAACTCTAGTTTATAAGGGCCCCACAAATAACTTCTCTGGGAGTCACCAGTTTAGCAATGATAGCATGTCATAGTCTGGAAGAATGAGTGGGGAAGCACTAGAAGAGAAAGGAAAGATAACTTAGTTATGCTCCCTTTATTTAAAAAAAAAATCCTCAAAAATTGTCCAGGCTTGTGATCTCCATTTCCCCTCTTCCATCCCTCTTAACCCACATTTTTCACTCCTCTGAAAATGCTCTTAGTCACCAATGACCTTCATGTTGCCAAATCTACTGATCAATTCTCAATCTTCATTCTTTCAAGCTATCGGCAGTATTTGACAGAGCCGACCATCCTCCTTGAAACACTTTCTACATCTGGCTTCCCAAATACCACACTGTACTGGTTTTTTTCCTACTCTACTGGCTACTCTACTCCTCTGTGATCTTTACCAGAATGTCCTCTCATCCCTGAGCTCTGTAAGATGAAATGTTGCAATGTTTAGCCCTTGAACTTATTCCCCATCTATACTCTTTCCCTAACTGATCTCAGCTAGTATCATGGCTCCAAATGCCATCAATATGATAACTCTTAAATTTATATCCCTACTTATACCTGATTTCCTGAACTGAAGACAACTTCCTGCTAAATCTACCCATTCAGATAGGTAGGTGAGCAGATTCTGGAGCTAAGCAACCTGGATTCAGATCCTAACTTTGCCTTGCACTAGTTGAGCAAGGGAGATATAACTTCTTTGTGCATCAGTTTCCTCAATTGCAAAATGGGAGCAATATAATTAATCTATCTCAGAGAGATATGAATGAGCTAATATATTTAAAGTATGTCTTATAACAGTGCTTGGTACCTTCCAAGTGGCATATTGATAGGCATCCCAAAACAGAATTCATCTTCTTTGTGACTCTTCACCTTAGTTAATGGCATCTTCCATCACCTAGCTGTTACACCAAAACTTACTCAAGCAAATAATGAAACTCTTCTCACACAATTCACAACTGTTCCATCAGCTAATTCTGTTAGCCCCACTTTCAAGTACATCTGGACTACATCTCCCCACTTTTACTTGAGTCTAAGCTACTAAATTCTCTCACCTGGAGAATTCCAAGAGCCTACTATCAGTCTCCCCACTTCCAAACTTGCTCCATTTAGTTTATTCTCCCCACTGCAGTTGGAGTGATTCAGTAAGACTTGAGTTGCTCTACTCCCCTGCTCAAAACCCTCCAATGGTTTCCATAACATTCAGAGTAAGCCAGAGTCTTTATAATCAACAGGATTTGGCCCTCCCCGTTACCTGCCCCCTCCTAGTCTCATCATTTACCACTCGCTTTCGTTACTTCTTATGGGAAATCTTGTTCTTGCTCAAACATGCTGAACATGCTCCCCAGAGATCAACTTGGCTTGCTCCCTCACTTCACTCAGATCTTGGCTTACATGTCACTTTATCAGTGAGGCTTCTCTATATAAAATAGCATATCTTCCCAGGCATTCTCTAACCTCTGACTCTGCTTTATGTTTTTAGTAGCACTCACTTACATTTTGTGTTTGTTTGTCATTGCCAGCCCCACCCTCTACTAGAATTTAAGCTCCATGTGGACAGGCTTCACGTTACTTACTGCTCTATCTCCAGCACTTATAACAATACTTGTTATCTAGTAGCTGCTCCAAAACTATTTGTTGAACAAATGAATGTAGGTAATTTTTCCTGAACAGACTGTTAATTCCAGAATTCTTAGGAAGTTGTTTTTCCTAATCAGTCCACATGCCCCCACTCCTACCCATCCTTACTATAGTGTTTCTTCCATGCTATGCCCCAATTAAAGGTAAAACCTGGCTGTTAGCATATTGGATTATGCCTCCCTAGAGCTGTTCCATACATGTACATTCTCAACCATCTCTTTCTTTTCAAAATAACTAAATCGCAGCTTTCCTGTGATGTTGTTGGTTTTCTACGTAGGGAGAGAAATCTAACGTCTTAGTTAAGATAGTTTAAGGAAAATGGGATAATTATTATAATAATACATCATCTCATCCATGAATAAAAGGGTAAGAATATTGATACACCACGAAAGGTACCAGAACTACAAAATTAAAAAGCCTTTAAGAGTAACTCAGCTCCCCTCTCGGTTTATTTTTGTGTTTGTTCTCAGTCTCATTCTCATTATATTTAATTCTCTTCCTCCTCTCTGGCCACATGGTCTTTCATCTGTACTCTTCTGTGTTCTTTTCTCCCCTCTCTGCTATCTCATTTTCTCTACTTACTTCTGCACATGGTGGAAGGTGGCTGTGCCACAGTTCCTGAATCAGAATCCCCTCAGATCAAGTGCATAGGGCAGAAGAAGCTAGAGCACTTTTCAGTCCCCATTACAAGTCCTCAGGAGAGAGGCTCCTTTAGCTGGCCAGGGAGGCAGGGTCTTTTCCCATACATGGGGCTGCCAAAGACCTGGCCTTAAAGAAAGAAGGTTATGTTGAATTGAGCAGACAACCACCAAAGGGTTCTACTGAAGTTAGAAATCAGATGTGAATAATAAGAAAACAGTGGAGTCTAATACTGACTAGAAGTTTTAGAGTCAGGAAGATTCTTCTTTCCTTAGTTTGGCTTAGCCTTTTCCAATATTCAAAAAATATAAAATGTATAGAGTGAAAAAACGACAAAGTGCCTCCCTTCTCATCTTCCAAATTTTAACTAGTAACTGTATCAGTGTGCGGTCTCTGTGTAACCCTGCACATATAACTTTTGCTGTAATATATAAGTGAGTTTATACACACTGTGAGGTTGTAACTAAAAATACATCGTAAACAAAAAATAACAGCAAGGTGGCATTATCTCTATTTAATAAATGAAGAGAGAATTTAACAGGTTGGTTCCTATGATGGCAGCAACTGTCTCCCTGATTGGTCTCTGCATCCTCCTATCAAATGTGAAAATTATGTTTGATAGGTTCTCCTATGGTCCACTGCTGGCCAGAATAGAGTAAGTCCACTAGAGCACATCTTATCCACCAACTGCAATTAAAAACCCTGGACAAAAACAAAAAGAAAATACCTCAGGATTCTGTAACTTAAAGATACCAGGTATATTGGAGAGGAAAGTCAAAATCTAAAGGTCAGTACAATGATGATGAGATTCCTGTTCTTCCTTTATCTCCCAGTTTTGACCCAAAGGTGGACTGAATTGGGGAACTCCATCATGAACATCCACAGCAAAAGTTCAATAGAAACCCATCTTTCCTGCAAAAGACCAGCAAAAAAGGCCCCTTTTTAGCCCTTACCCAAGTCCGACTGTAATCACAGAGTGGTATTGTTATGGTGTATGTAGAATGAACACTTAAAACTTTGAGCAAAACTTCACATCTTAGAGTAGAAGAAGTAAGGAAAAAAATTACTTTGTTGTGCAAAGTGTGTCAGGGAAGGGAATCTCTCTCCTTGGTTTTTTGGGGTTTTTTTTACTTTTTATTTTTTCTTTCCTTCCATTGCTTTTTCCATTAGGGGCTTATCACATGGAACTACGTGGCAGTTCAAGAGGACCTCATCTGAAAGAATTCCATATTTCTATCCAGAAGAACCAGGAAAAGAGTCCCTTGGAGCCAGAGAATGTAGGGGGAAATCCTGGTGAGGACAGAGCTGGGAGAAATCATTTACTTCTGTATATGAAGTAAATTGTGCACATGTGAAACATAACCAAAGAAGTGAATTAAAGGTTTTGCAAATTGAATATGTATATAACCCACTGCCCAAGCTTCAAACTAACCCAAGTGGCATATGCAAAGGGTAGACCCAAACAACATAACAAATGCTTTGATAATGGAAAAGACATTCACCTATAATACTTAACAGTTTGAACCTAACTCAACCATTGTTTCCCAAAAAATTACAAACCTCCCAAAACAAAACATTATTTGAAGTATTCTAACAGAATTCCAAAGTCTTGTAAAAATGAAATTGTAGAGGATATAATTCAAAATTACTAAACATGTAAATAACCAGCAAATCTGACCAAATTTCAAAGGAAAATATAATCAACAGATGCCAATTCTACAATGACCAGATATTAAAATTAACAGACAAGACATTAAAGCAGCTATTACAGCCATACCTAAGATATGCTGTGGGTTCAGTTTCAGACCACTGCAATAAAGTGAATATTGCAATAAAGTGAGTCGGATGAATTTTTTGGCTTCCTAATGCATATCAAAGTTATGTTTACACTAAGTTGTGGTCTGTTAAATGTGCAATTGCATTATGTCTTAAAAAACAATACATACGCCTTAATTAAAAATACTTTATTGCTAAACAATGTTAACCATCATCTGAGCTTTTTTAGTAAATTGTAATATTGCTGGTGGAGGGTCTTGTCTTAATGTTGATGGCTGCTGACTGATCAGACTGGTGGTTGCTGAAGGTTGGGGTGGCTCTGGAAATTTCTTAAAATAGACAACAATGCAGTTTGCTTTATTGATTGACTCTTTCTTTCACAAACGATTTCTCTGTAGCATGTGATTCTGCCTGATAGCATTTTACCCACAGAAGAACATTTTATCAGAATCGGTGTCAATCCTCTCAAACCTTGCTAATGCTTTATCAACTGAGTTTATGTAACAGTCTAAATTCTTTGTTGTCATTTCAACAACTTTCACAGCATCTACACGAGGAGTAGATTCCATCTCAAGAAACCACTCCTTTTGCTCATCCATCAGAAGCAACTCCTCATTCATTCAAGTTTTCTCATGAGATTGCAGCAATTCAGTCACATCTTCAGGCTCCACTTCTAATTCTAGTTCTCTTGCTATTTCTACCACATCTGCAGTTACTTCCTCCACTGGAATCTTGAATCCCTCAAATTCAACCATGAGGGTTGGAATCAATTTCTTCCAAATTCCTGTTATTATTGATATTTTGATCTCTTCCCATGAATGTTCATAATGGCTTATAGAATGGTGAATCCTTTCCAGAAGGTTTTCAATTTACTTTGCAAAGATCTATCAGAGGAATCACTAACTATGGCAGCTAGAATCTTACAAAATATATTTCTTAAGTAATAAAACTTGAAAGTCAAAACTACTACTTGACCCATGGGTTGCAGAGTAGATGTGTTAACAAGCATAAAAGCAACATTAATCACACTATACCTCTCCACCAGAACTCCTGAGTGACCAGGTGCATTGTCAATGAGCACTAATATTTTGAAAGGAATTTTTTTTTCTGAGTATTAGGTCTCAACAGTAGGCTTAAAATATTCAGCAAACCATGTTATAAATAGATATGCTGTCATTCAGGCTTTGGTTTTCCATTATGGAGCACAGGCAGAATAGATTTTGCATAATACTTTTCAGAATGGCAAATGAACACTGACTTCAACTTAAAGTCACCAGTTGCATTAGCCCCTAACAAGAGAGTCAGCCTATCCTTTGAAGCTTTGAAGCCTTGAAGCCAAGCACTGATTTAACCTCCTAGATATAAACATCCTAGCTGGCATCTGCTTTCAATAGAAGGCTATTTCATCTATATTGAAAATCTTTGTTCAGTGTAGCCACTTCCCTGAATTATCTTAGCTAGATCTTCTGGATAACTTATTTCAACTTCTACATTAGCACTCCCTGCTTCATCTTGCACTTTGATATTATAGAGATGACCTCTTTCCTTAAACCTTATGAACCAATCTCTGCTACCTTCAAACTTTTCTTCTAGTTTCTTCACCTCTCTCAGCCTTCATTGAATTGGAGAGAATTAGGGCCTTGTTCTGGGTTAGGCTTTGTTTTAAGGAAATGCTGTGGCTGATTTGATCTTCTATCCAGACCACCAGTTCTGGCTTTCCCCTCTCCCAAATCTGCGCCTTGAAAAATCCATGATTCAGCTTCCCAAGGGAGGGAAAACTGAATGGGAAGAAATCAGAGAGGGAGACAAACCATGAGAGACTCCTGACTCAGGGAAATAAACTGAAGGTTGTGGAAAGGGAGGAGGGTGGGGGGATGGGGTAACTGGGTGATGGGCATTAAGGAGGGCACGTGGTATTATATGCAACAAATGAATCATTGAAGACTACATCATAAACTAATGATGTACTATATATTGGCCAATTGAATATAAATTTAAAAAAGAAAAAAAAAAGATTCAGCTTCCTAAAAATCAAGAAATTAGGGTAGAGATTAATATTTAAGAAGTTTATTAAGGAGTTCTCTTGGAAACAACCACCTGTGGAAGGGGGGGAAAGCACAGGGCAGAGGGAGCTGCAATGTAATTTCCATGAGGCCTCAGCCGACTGATGGGGGCTCTGAAGCTGAGATAACCCTTTATAGTTATCCCTAGTTCAGGAGGAGGGAGGACTGGGCATTTATACCTTGGATATCAGATGCACCAATTTGGCTCTCTTTACTTGAAACAATTCTGAAAAGAGTTGACATCCCAGAGCTGACAGCAGCACGTCAGCAGCTAGGCAAACAAGTCCTGTATCCTGGAAGGAGTATCTGGTTGGCACACCACAGTGTCCTATACACTAACCTCTTAAAGTACTTTTCTGCTCTGGCACTCTTGGAGTCTTAGAATGGTGGCATCATAAGGATTAGCCAGAAAACAATGCAAAGTGAAAAAATTAAATAGTCTTCATCTCACTCACCTCCCACAAAAAAAAAAAAAAAAAAAAATTTAAGAAGATACTGGGTGGGGGTGGGAACTGTGTTGCAGGGACATATTAGAACACTTTTACTTATAACTTCTGGCTTTCAGAGGGAAAACTCTTAGAGTTCCAAGGAAAGTGATGCCTTTAAATAGACATTATACAACAAACCTATTAATATCATTCAGGGGTTGGCAATTTTTTTCTATAAAGGGCCAAATAGTAAATAGTTGAGGTTTTGTGGACCATACACTTTTAGTTGCAACCCTCAACTCTGAAGCTATAGGGAAAAAGCAGCCACAGACAATATGTTAACTAATGGGTATGTCTGAGTTCGAATAAAACTTAGAAAAACTAATGGCAGGCCAGATGTGGCCCCTGGGCTATAGTTAGCTGACTGATATAACGAATATAACTGAATGACATGAAATTTAACTCATTCTCTTTCTAGACACCATAGAACACCATGCAAACCCTAGAATAAATACACGACTTTCATGTGAAAGGGGATTAAACTGTTTTCTTGTTAAGCCACTCCTATGCTGAATTTTTTGTCACTTGTAGCTGCACCCAACCCAAATTATTGTAGAAATTTACTTTAGATTGATTGATCAAAGAAGGATCCTATGACAGAGAAATGTTTTAGCCTCTATAATTTAGTGCTGTGAGAAAGTAAAACCAATGGGTATTTGCCAGGGCAACTGCTAGTTGTCCCTTGTATTCATATTAACCTGTCCCCTAATTTTATTTAGAATAAAGATTGTCCTTCCCAGCTTGCCTAACTTGTAGCAAGATGTATCTCAGCTAAACTAGTAACAAGGAAGTACCAAAGTGGGTCAGAAACTTGGTGAAATGCCTAGGCACATCTGTGTGTGGACATCATGGTTTCCAAAACATGCTCTGTGATGCTATGTATAAATGTATGTAGTATGAGCAACTTCTAGAATTGAACTTAGGGGCTTACATGCCCTTTTCCCTTTTTCTCCTTCCTGCCAGTTAGAATATACATGTGCTGGCCACAGCAAGAGCAGACTTCATGAACTAAGAGGTGAACTTGAAATAGAGGCCACACATTATAGAGACACAAGATTTAAGGATCCTGGGACCCTGCTACCTTGAAACACCACCAGGTCTAAACTGATCCTATTAATTTCATGTGAGAGGGAAGGATAATTTTTCTTGTTAAGCCATAGTTAATTCTGAGTGTTATACCATTTGCAGCTTTACCCAACTCAAGCTATTATAGAAATGTATGTTAAAATAAAGGGTCTATGAGGGAGAGAGGTTTTAGCTAAGATCTCAAGGATGAAAAGGAGCCAGGCCTAGAAAAAACAAGAGAAAAAAATAGTTCTGGCATTAGGCAAAGTTTGCACAAACATTTTGAGGCAAGGAAGAATGTGTGAGAACTGAAAGGCCAGTGTGGCTGATAATTTGTGAAAGAGAGAGTGGTACAAGATAAGACTGTGGACATAAGAAGGGGTCAAATCACAAACATGAGCTTAGATTTCACTCTAACTTTAGCTGCAGGCCACTGAGCAAGGAAGAGTTTTGATCCAATCTGTACCTCCCCTTGGCAGCTACAGATGATTACCCCCTAACACCAGATTTCCAGTGGCCCTCCAGCCTCTTCCTGTTGATATCACCTGAGCCCCCTAGGCAGTCCTCTTGGACAAACTTCCTCTTATGGCACCTCCCTCAGGACCCATACACTGTTTACCCACCCCAGTAGCATTACAGCTCACTTCCTCCACAACACTTTCTCCTTGCCCTGACACCATAAGCCACTCCAGCCAACCTTCTGCCTTTAGGTTTGTCAGCATGGAGACCGGGACCTGAGTGCTTCAAATGCCAGGGTACACATGTGAGCCTTTCAAAGTGGTTATCTGCATTTCCCCTCCTTGGCCTTGGGGGAAGAAAAGGGGGGGGGGGTGGCTAAGGAACCACTGCAGACTTCCACATGTAGTTTCTAAAGAAACCCCCACTCTTGAAACTCTAACCCCTAGTGAATTTTGTTTTTAACACAGACTAAAATTAAATGATCAGCTAATGCTGATAAAAACAAATTTTGGTCATCTTCTTTGTAATAATGATCTAGCACCTCAGAATATTGGGTACCTTACAGTAATTTTTCTCATATTGATGCCTCAGCTGAAACTCCAAGGCTAAGAAAGTACAATTATAACATCTTTCAAAAAGATTTCCCCCAAAAGATATGATTATTAATAGCTGAACACTAGATACAATAATTTGTTCATTTAGTCATAAGTACTTTTAAGGATCTACTTACTATATGCAGGTACTATCCTAGACACTAAGGACATAATAATGGACAAATCTCAAGTGAATAATCTAGTGAGGAGACAGATATGGGCACAATTATTCTGTTACAGTATGTAAGCTATATTATTATATGTATATTCTATATATAAAAGTTATGAGTTACACTTGTATGACATGAAAATCTATCCCAGAAATGTTTAGGAAAGAACAGTAGAGCGTCAATACAACCTTCAGTAATCATACTGGAATACTGCCAATCAGGGAAACTTGCCCAAGCCTTGGTGTTCAAAGTTTTTATCGGGGCTCCATTATGTGGGTATGATCAAATCATTACCCATGTGGTTGATCTCAGTATCCAGGCTGACCGATCTGCATGACTTAAAGGCCCACCCTAAATCACACTTCTGGATTGGTCTTCTGGATGAGGCCAGGTCCACCCGAAACCATACTGTCAGACTATACAGTATGACCCAACGCCCCCAGGCAAAAAGACACTCTTATCACATAAAACGTTCCAAAGATTATTTATAGAGATCACTTCCCATAAGCCAAGGACAAAGGTCAAATCCCCATCTGGACCAGGTTAAATTCTATATACCTGTCAAGGCCTTGTCATTTCACAATTCAGCTGGGGAAGAATCTACTTCCCAAGCTCACTCACACTGGTTGTCAGGATTCAGTTCCTTGTGAACTGTTGGACTGAGGACCACAGTCCCTCTAGCTTTTGGCCAGAGCCTGCCCTCAGTTTTTGCCACATGGTCCTCTCTAACATGGCAGTTTACTTCATGAAAGTGAACAAGTTGAGAAGGCAAGACAGAGAAAGTGACACTGAGAGACAGTGCGAGATGGAACTTACAGTTTTTTGTAACCTAATCACAGAAGTGATATGCTGGGACACCTGGGTAGCTCAGTCGGTTAAGTGTCTGTCTTCAGCTCAGGTCATGATCCCAGGGTCCTGGGATCGAGTCCCACATTGGGCTCCTTACTCAGCAAGGGAGCCTACTTCTCCCTCAGCCTGCCGCTCCCCCTACTTGTCCTCTCTCTCTGGAAAATAAATAAATAAATAAATAAATAAATAAATAAATAAATAAAATCTTTTAAAAAAAAGTGATATGCCATCAATTTTTGCCTTATTCTATTCATTATTAGCAAGTCATTAGGTTTATTCCACACTCAAGTGGAAAAGATTACACAAAGGCATGAATACAAGGCAGCAGAGATTCTTGGGGGCCATGTTAGAAACTGCCTACCTCAGTGGTAGGGAAAGAGGGTAAGGGAAAGGGAGAGAGTGAAGGAAGAAGAAGGGTAATTGATGAATCAAGCTTCTGGAGGCAAAAGGAAATAAATGAGAGCACATGCAGGTGGAGAAGATAGTAAACATACAGAAAAATGAATGAGGATCAATAATGAAATTTTCTTGGGTCCAGATGTTTCTAAGGTCCCTATATGGTGTATTACATTGTTAATGACCCAATGCACTGAACAGCTGCAGGAGAATTCCTTTTACTGAATAGAAAAGTTGCTCCTTCTCAACTAACTAAACCTGCCCATTACGACTGAAGTAGTCATTTAAATCATAGTATCTATGCAGGCAGTAGCACTTGGAACATTAGTTCATTACCTCTTGCACAAAATTAGTGTAATAAAATGCTGTGAGTTGACAGAGAGTCAACTGAAGGTGGGTTGTATACACACTGGCATTAGATAGCTCATAGAGAAAACCTAATATTTTCATCACTGAATTAGCTATCTTAGTGTATCCTCAATGATGGCCAATTTTTTACTAAGATCATTAAAAGTATATTTAGTATTGGTCAGATTTTACTAAAATGTTAAATCCAATTCTAGGCTTGTAAGCAGTAACTATAAAGGTAATGTGACCCTCAGTTTCATTTAAGGCATGAGGGAATGGTCTTAAACTTTAAATAAGATTTCAATTAAAATGGTGATAACACTTCTGAATTGAGGTCTTTAATCTTTGGGATATATTAGATTCATTTGAATTTATAAAGTTTCCCTACTAAAAACATGACATTCATATTAAATGCTTTGACTTTGAGTATGATAACATAAAAATCGAAGAGATTATTTATAAATACGTTTAAAAGTAAGTCAGAATGGGTTCACTAATACAACATTCAAATCTATCATATGTCCTCCCCTTCTAAATGTCGCTGGAGAAAATCACAAAACTAAGCTAACCAAACTCTTAATCTTTCATCATAAACCTCAAATAGTCATTCAACACCCCCAGACATTCCTACTATACTTCCCTAGTAAATAACTTTTTTTACTCACTGATATGATGAGGACATATCTTTTCGCTCCTCAAATCTCTAACAACCACTCTTTCCTCTCACATCCAGTTGATATGTCACAAGGAAAATAGATGAAATAAAACAAAACTACCTCAACTTCCAACCACCCACCAACTTCAGCTATCTTTATCTGCATACTTTTCATTGTTCCTGTTAATGAAAAATTGTCCTTGATCCTATTAGAAGATATATCATCTATGTAGTGAATACAGTCTCCTATTGTCTTCCCAATGTCTGCAGTCCCGCAACCATTCCCCTTCTCTTCAACATCAACTTTTCCCTTTATACTTGGTAACTGCCATAGCCTCACAAACATGATATATTTCCTGTCTTCAAAACACCATCTCTTGATCCCACATCTCCCTCCTGCCCTAATTTTTATTATTTATTTATTTATTTCTAGGATTTGTCTCAGAGAGAGAAAGACAGAGAAAGAACACGCATGTGCACGAACAGGGGGAGGGGCAGAGGAAGGGGGAGGGAGAGAATCTCCAGCAGACTCCCTGCTGAGCACAGAACCCCACACAGGGCTCGATCTCAGAGCCCTGTGATCATGACCTGAGACAAAATCAAGAGTTGAATGCTTAACCAGCTGAGTCACCCAGGCACCTCTCTGCTTTATTTTAAATCAAATTCCTGGGTAAATTTTCTATATTTGCTGACTCACCTCTCATTTTCTATCCAACCCACTCAAATCTGACATTTCCCCCCACTACTTAATTGAAATCGTTTTTATCAACATCAATAAGGACTCATATATTACAAAATTCAATGGCTAATTTGCTTTCTCTTATTTTTCCACTTAATAGCACTTGATATATAGTTGACCCTTGAGCAACATGGGTTTGAACTGTGTTGGTCTACTTAAATGCAGGTTTTTAAATTTTCTTATAGTTCTGTAAATGTATTTTCTCTTATGAATTTCTTAACATTTTATCTAGCTTATTTTAATGCAGTATATAATACATATAGCATACTAAATATGATTTAACCAACTGCTTATGTTATTGGTAAGACTTCCAGCCAACAATAGGCTACTAATAATTAAGTTTGGGGAGAGTAAAAAGTTACATAATGGATTTTCAGCTGTACTGGGGGTCAGTGACACTAACCCTAACAGAATAGATAGTCCAGGAATAAACTCTCTATTCTGTTCCATTGACTATGACAATTCTTACCCCAATACCACACTGTTTTGATTCTGGTAGCTTTATAGTAAGTCCAGAAATCAGGTACTGTGAATCTTCCAACATTGTTCTTACCCAAAATTGTTTTGGTTATTCGAAATCCTTTGCATTTCTCTATCAATTTCTGAAAGTATTTGTGAGTTTCTATAACAGAAAGGACCATTGGGATTTTGATTGGCATGCCATTGAATTTGTTGATAAATTTTAGAAGAAACCTTAATAGTATTAAGTCTTCTAATTCATTGTCATGCTGTATTTTTTTAAAAAGGAATATTTTATTTATTTGAGAGAGAGCGAGAGTGAGCACAAGTGGGGGATGGGCAGAGGGAGAAGCAGACACCCTACTGAGCAGGGAAGCCCTATGCAGGGCTCAGGCTCAGGCTAGATCCCAGGATCCCAGGATCATGACCTGAGCCAAAAGCAGCTCCTTAACCAGCTGAGCCACCCAGGCCCCCCATGCTGTATCTTTTTTATTTAATTAGGTATTCTAAAATTTCTTTCAGCAATATTTTGTAATATTCAGCATATAAAATCTTGTTTATATTTTTTACATTTATATCTAAGAATTTTTGATGCTATTAAAGTGGTATTGCTTTTTAAATTATAATTTCTAAGTGTTCATTGCTTGTCTAGAAAAACATTTTTTGTATACTGATGTTACATGCTTCCATCCTGCTGAATACATTATTAGTTCTAGTAGCTGTTTTTTTAGAATTTTAAGGATTTTCTACATAAATGATTATGCCATCTAAGAATGATAACAGTTTTGCCTCCTCCTTTCCCATCTCTTTCATTCCCATACATTATTGGATTGGTTAGTTACCTCTAGTACAATGCTGAATAGAAGTAGAGAAAGTAGACATCATTGCCTTGTTCTCAGTCTTCTGGAGAAAGCATTCATTTTCATTATTTCAGTAGTAGATTTGCCATAGTTGCCATTTATTAGGTTAAGGAAATTTTCTTTTATTCCTGGTTTGCAAAGTTTATATCATGAATAGATATTGAATTTTTCAAGTGATTTTTTCTTTTTCTTTTTTTTTTTTTTAAAGATTTTATTTATTTATTTGACAGAGACAGCCAGCGAGAGAGGGAACACAAGCAGGGGGAGTGGGAGAGGAAGAAGCAGGCTCCCAGCAGAGGAGCCTGATGTGGGACTCGATCCCGGAACGCCGGGATCACGCCCTGAGCTGAAGGCAGACGCTTTAACGACTGCGCTACCCAGGCGCCCCTCAAGTGATTTTTTCTGCAGATTGAGGTGATGGTGTGGTTTCTCTTTTTACAATCTGTTGGTATAATGAACTACTCCAATTGTGTTTAGAAATTTGAACCAACCTTGCATTCCCAAGATGAACCTGATTTTCTTAGTATATTTCATCCTTTTCATATATTGCTGGATTTTATTTGGTAAAATTTCTGTCTTCATGTGAATGATACTGGATTATAATTTTCTTTGTCAAGTTTTGATATCTGTGTAATGTTGGCCACATTATATGAGTTTTGAAGTATTTCACCCTCTTCTATTTTCTGGAAGTTAGTAGAGAATTGATATTATTCCTTCCTTAAATATTTGGGAGAATTCAACAGTAAAGCCCTCTGGTCCTGGAGTTTTCCCTGTAAGAACTGTGTGTGTGTGTGTGTGTGTGTGTGTGTGTGTGTGTGTGGTGTGTGAGAAAGAGAGGGGGAAAGAGTGGGGGGGGGAGTTTTTTAACTAAAGATTAAAATTACTATGATGGATATAGAGCCATTCAAGTTTTATCTTCTTTTGTGAGTTTTGGCAGTTGGTGTCTTTCAAAGAATTTGTCCATTTCATCTGTTTCTTGGCATAAAAATGTTCTCAATATTCTTATAATGTCTGTAGAGTCTATAGTGATGACATATCTTTATTCCTGATATTAGTAATTTGTGTTTCTCTTTTTTTTTTTTTTGATCAGTCTGGCTAGAAAGTGTATCAATTATACTGATCTTTTCAAAGAACCAACATTTTTTTTTTTTTTTAAAGTAGACTCCATGACCAGCGTGGAGCCAAACATTGGGCCTGAACTCATGACTCCAAGTTCATGACCTGAATGAGATCCGGCCAGACACCCAACTGACTGAGTCACCCAGGTGCACCTCAAAGAACCACCTTTTGATTGCACTTATTTCCTCTATTCTTCTTCTGTTTCATTCCGTTTATTTCTCCCCTTTATTGTTTCCTTCATTTTGCTTGATTTGGTTTTATTTTGCTGGGCTTTTTTTCTAGTTTCCTAAGATAGAAGTTTAAATCATTGAACTGAACTCTTTCTTCTTTTCTAATGTAAGCAGTTAAAATTATAAATTTTAATGTGCTTTCATTTTCATTTAATTCAAAATATTTTCTCATTTTCCTAGTGATTTTTTCTTTGATCCATGGATTAATTAGAAGAGTTAATTTCCAAATATTTAGAGATTTCTTTCAGATATCTGTTATTGGTTCCTAGTTTAATTCCATTGTGGTCAGATTTCAATCGTTTTAAAGTTGATGAAATTTGATTTCTGGCAAAGAATGTGGTCTACCTTAGTGTTTGTTCCATATGTACTTACAAAGAATGTATTCTGCTATTGCCAGGTTGAGTCACCTATAAATATATCAATTAGAACAAGTTGGTTGATAGCGCTGTTCAAGTCTATACTAACTCTCTCTCTACTAGTTCCACCAATTATAGAGAGAGAAGTGTTGAAGTCTGTAACTAATTATTGATTTGGGTATTTCTCCTATAATTAATATTTGTCCCTTTATATATATTAAAGTTGTTATACATTTAGTATTGTTATGTCTTCTTGATAAAATTTACCCCTTTCTGTCAGATTCACTCTCTACCCTTCTTCAGCCTGGACTCTATCCTAGGAGCCTGAACTTTATAGGTTATATCCCTGCCCTCTATTTTTAGGTTGGTTTTAGCCAATGAAAACCACCAGCTGGACACTTAAGTATGGAGGGAAAGTGGTTTGCATACTTAATCCTTCCAGCTCCTCCCTGTTGGGTTGCAAGTTGGCAGTAGCTATGTTCCCCTATGAAGATAACATAGGTGGCTATCAGGTAGGTGGCTGTCTCCTACCTGAACAAGTCTCCTTGGGCTCTGGTAATCCCTCTTTCCCCAAATCTCTTAGGCCTCAGGTGATAATGACTCTCTGATTAGTTCTGGATGCTTCATGGTTACTTTACTTTTGTTTTCCAGTAACCCTGTCCGTATCTTTATAAATGGCCCTTTCATTAAGCATCTTTAATTACCTCTCTTCAGTATGTTGTCCGTTAACTTGCTGGGGATTCTTACTGAAATGCATTACAGTACTAGCTTACAATATTTACAAGGAACTTATTTGGTTCTTCCTATTCTACTTACTGGTTCAACCAAGTTGATCACTCACCAGGCACTTGAAAAAGGAAAAAGGGGTCTATCTGAATGTTTTGATTAGAGTAAGAAATAATAACGACTGTCTGTTGACCCAATTCTCCTAACCAGAGCCAGGGCCCAATATTCTCATACCTAGATGTGATTTCCTAGGAATTGCTGTAGATGATAATGTGTCATGCTAGAACTCCACCTGGACCCTAAAAAAGCTGCAGTGGTCGCCAACAATACATCAAGTTTCAGGGCACATTAGGTGAACATAATGGAACATAGCACCCATCACTGTAGCCCTAGGTTGCAGTCAGAATAGAGATCTTATTGTGTTTTTCCCCCCACCTCGTCCCATTTCTTAGAAAATGTGCAGTATTTGGTTTGAACAGAGGAGTTATGACAGGTTCTCTGTACAGGAATTAAACACAGGACAAACTATTCTGGAGGAATGGGCAACGGCGAATACTCAAAATTACAGGAGATCTGAAGGAGCAATTATCAAGTTTTTCTTGAATCTTAGGTCAGTGATATGCTTAACTGTGTTTTAACTCTTATTTAGAGTGGGAAGTCTTCTGAACAGGTTTTAAAGAATACTTTTAAAAGAAAAATGCTGCACATGGGCTATACCTCACAAAAGCGACCAGGTTTAAGCAGTTAAACCTGTCCAGATGTTTTGCAAATAAGGGGAGGGGCAGTTTTATACCAAAAGCAAGAACCATCTGACTTATTCAGTGCTTCTATACACTGGATTAGCCACATTTTTGCACATGCCATGTCCACAAACCACGAACAATAGGCATTCTCGATCTTAACAAAAGAGTTGCTGGCACTAGCGCGGCAACAAGAGGGGACGGCGCGGCTCTGGGTGTGAATGAGACACCCACTTTGGACTCACTTGAGCAAAACTCTTTTCTTGGGTCCGGCCCAAAGAACACCCAGCTGTCCCTACTCCTTGCTCACCTCAGCCTCCAGTTTCTTTTCCCCGTGAGGCCCCGCCTTCCAGCCGAACTCACCAATTAAAGCTACACACACTGAGGGGAAAAAAAGAAAGAAAAGGCGGCTCGCGGTACCGAGTCCTTGGTCGGCTGACTCTCGCGAGAACTCTCGGAGCGCCGGCGCGTCCCGCCGAGACCTCGCGAGCGGATCTCCGGGGGCGGGCTGCGCTGTGGCCCCGCCCTTCCTGAGCGCGGGAGCGCCGTGGCGGGAATTTCGCCTGTTTCTGATTTAGACCTTAGGAACGCCGGGATTGTAGACCTGGCAGCTGGGGGCGGATCTTGGGGACCGAAAGTGTGAGCAGGTACGCCGTGCCTCAAACGAGGGGCGCCGCGGTGCTCAGGACACCGGCTGCCTTCGCCCAGTGTTCGGCCCGCTCTGGTCGCCGCCGAGTGGGAACCTGGCGGAACTTGCCACCCAGCTGGGAGGACTAAAGATTGGCGCCGGGGGGGGGGGGGGTCCCTGATACCCAACCGGATTGCGCAAGGCAACTTTTCCACCATACTGCTGGGAAACTGGCTCGGTACGTTTCGGTAACGTAGTTAGCGGCGCAGGTCGAGGCGGGGTCGGAGCTGAAGCAGGATCTGTCCTGCAGCAGGATCTGTCCTGCAAACATTTCTTTCCTTTTCGCGCTGCCGGACCTAGATGGCAGATGTGAAGTTCCTGCCACAGCCAGTCGGGGGTGCATTCTAAGTTCTGACGGCCTTGATATCGGGGTGTCGGTGTGGGGAGAGTTGTTGAGGAATTGGCTTCTCGGACTTTTTTCTTTGTGCTGGGGGGACGTTTTGAGAACTTCTGAGATCACCGCCAATCTCTTGGCCCGCCCCACCTCCTGGAATCTAATCACAATATCTTTGGAGTCTTGAATGATAATCATGAGTCCCAAACATTTCAGGACAGAAAGTAAATAATGGATAACTGTTCCGCTGCGTCGATGTTCCTGACCGACAGCTTGGAACTGGAGCTGGGGACGGAATGGTGCAAACCGCCTTGCTTTTCTTGTGGTTTTGACAACAGAGGAGGAGGAAATCATTTTTCTGGAGAGTCCTACCTTTCCAGCGGAGCCCTTAAGCGGTAGGTAAAAAATCGGAGACTTTGTTTTTCCCTTATCAAATTTTTCATCAGTTTGTTAGGAATGTTTTTAAATTATGATTTCAGTCAACTAAACTTCGATGTTCAAGTCATGTTTTTGCAAATCGGCTTAGTATATAACATGGGTGCAGGCTATCTGTTCTTTTGCCGGTTTCCTGGTTAGAGCATACCTAAAAGATTTTGGGATATTGAGGAGAACTTCTTGCTACCGGATGTTTTATTATTTCACCGCTACCTCAGGTTGGGGGTAGGAAACTGGCTACTAATTTCCCTTTTACTTAAAGTGAATTCCGAACTAGCCGAGCTTTTCGAAATGGTATATCCTTCTAAAACATGAAATAATAATGTGGAGCTCCTCAGTGATTCTTAAGTTAGATATACACATTGTTTTGTTGCCCAAGTTCCTTCTAATTCTTTATACGCAGAAGTCACAGACTTATTTTTAACTTTTGAATAAATACAGCAGATTGTGTAAGTTCACAGGAATGATATACACAAGTTGCTGTAAAACTGCAGTTGTTGGAATATTTTGGGAATACCCGCGGAGGCAATTTCAGTCAGGAAGCCATTTTTGTTGATTTTATAGTTATACCTTGGTTGACACCTTAAAAGAGATTACTCAGTTTGATTATGCTCCAGACATGGCTCAGAGTAACTTTTAGCTGTTTCAAAAATTGAATGTCCCCTCAAAGGATGAAATTCTTCAACTGAAGACCATAGGCAAAAAAAGTATGTTCCCTAGACTGACTTTATGAGTTTTTCCCCTAAGTTACATTGCTGTTTAGTTACACTTTTTTATCACTATATGTGACTGAATTTTTCATACAATCTAAATGTAGTAATTCCTGAATATGTAAGGTACCAAGGCATATCATAATCTTATGACATCGTTGTTGACATGTCACATACAATATGGATTTATATAATGACAAAAAAAGATATGCTATAGTATGGGATTTATCATACTTTTTATGAGATTAAATCAGAGTTTTCATTTCAGATTAATTTTGAATCTTGATCCTTTACCAACTAATTTTGAGGAAGATACAGTGGAAATATTTGGCATTCAGTGGGTTACTGAAACAGCATTAGTGAATTCATCTAGAGTGCTCTTCCATTTATTCAGGTATGTTTTGTTTTGTTTTGTTTTTAACAGCCTTTGAGCATAGATGCTATTCAGGTGTTAGTTACTTTGCTGGGTGGTTTCTGATACCAATATTACAAAAGCACCGGTAGAGTTGTTCATGTTGTTCTCCATTATCTTATCAGTATCACGTGGTAATGTTTGATGGAGCAGTGATTTCAATGAGTTGTTTTTTAGTGAGTCTTTATTCTTTTTCAGACTTTTGTTCCATATTTGACATCATGTATTGAAGACAAATATTTAAGCCTTTGAACTATGTTATAATCTTGGAAGAAAACTGAAATACTACTTTTGTTGCTGAATTGTCATACTCTCATTGATTTTCAGAGAATGAACTTAGACTTTCCAAATATATCTTTCAGACTGTATAGTAATATGATTAATTTTATTAATTTGGACATTAAAAAATTTTAATGAAATTTTCCAAACATACACAAATGTAGAAAGAATACTATAACGAACCTTCACATACCTTCCCTCAGTGACAATAAACATCAGGGTTTACCACATTTCCTTCATCTGTCCCTTTCCCTCTTTTTTTTGGTTTAAGTATTTTTAGCAGATTCCAGGCATCATGTTATCTCACCCTTAAATATTTCAATAAGCATTTCTTAAAAATATGAACTTTTAAAAAACATGAACAGTATCATCACAATTAACATTCAATATCATTTAGCAAAATATTTCCTTAAACCAGTCCATATTTAGATTTTACATGATTTTGAAATGGAATCAGTTGTCGAAGGCAAATTATCGTCCAAAAATACTTTAAGAATATGTACATGGTACATTTAAATGAAAATGGAAAGATGGAGAGATTTCTCCTACCCTCATCCCTTGAGACCTTGTGAAGGGACTTTGTCTTGTTATGTGTTGTATTGGGAGAACAGGTTGAGCGAGTGATTCTCTGTAAACCTGAACATTATAGAATGAGTTGAGTCTTGATTCAGGACATAGGTTCATGAAGATGGGTCAACATTTAAGGAGTTGAAAGGCAGTTAGGAAAAAGGACAAGAAATTACTTTCAGGTTTTAAGGGGGGACGTCGTAAATATAGCTTTCCTTGATAACTCTAGTTTAAGTTACTCTATTTCTTTTCTGAACTCCTGTGGTATAATTGTCTGATACAATTTAACATTTCATTATGTAACTATTAACTGAGGATTTTTATATAAGTATCTTAAAATTTTGAGGGTATGTAAACAGTATCTCATTGATTAAAATCTGATATTTATAATTATATATACATATATGCAGCTTTTAATAGCTATTTTTGCAAGGTCAAACAAAAGCATGTTTTATCTTTTCTCAGTCTTAACTATATGAAATTGACCCTGTAATAAATATCTAGAAAGAAAAAGTAAATAAATATCCACAAAGTATTTTAAACATCATTCACAAATGAGAGGCTTTGCACATACTGAAGTTATGTAATAGATTTGGAAACATCCCTATAATTATTACATGCTTTAAACTTTTCCAAAATTAACTCTCACCTTACGTTTTTTTTTAAATCAGGCAGCAACTGTACAACTTGGAAACCTTATTAAAGGCCAGCTGTGATTTTGGTAAGTTTTAAGTGTTTTCAATGGCAAAAAGGAATTGCACATCTGTCTTTGCACAATTGGGATATAATAACATGGAGGAAGAAGCATTGGGTTAGAAAGTCAGGATAGTGTTTAGGGTTCAGAAAAAATATAACACTTAAATTTTGTTGTAGCTGAGATTTATAGTATTTTTCTATGTCTGTGATAAGATTGATTTAAAGCTAGACATTTCTAAAGTGAATTAGCAGCTTCTTTGGGGGCAGGGAGAGGGACCTCATGCTGTCTTGCTCTTCTTTCAGTTTGTTTTTGACATTTAATGGGTTACTCATTTGGGCGGGGTGGGGGGGGAGGTTGGTATAGTTGAGGTAGTAAAGGGAATTGAAGGGCAGTGTGTTTTAGTACAGGCTAGCTGCTTCTCCCTTCTGGCAATTGTGCTACAGTGTAGTAATTAGAATCATGGCACTGTGGTCAGCCTGGGTTCCAACCAGGAACGGGTCCCCACCTCATTGAGTTCTTGTGAGGATAAATAATAAAATGCATGTTAAGTGCTCAGGCTAATATCTGTTATTAGTGATGCCCAGCAACTGAAGATCACCTGGAACACACCTTTGGTCAATGAAAGGTTGAGTAGCTTACTGACACAAGAAGGAAGTACATATCATGAGAAACAGTTGGGGCTTCTTAGGGAGAGAGTAGGGAGGGGCTTGTGATAGGGTTTGCTCTTGTGCTGGCTGATTTGGAGTAGAATTTAAGGGGACTAGGACTTTATTCTGGATTGGATACTGTTAAGCAGGGACAGTGTAATGAATTGAATAAGTTAATTTGTGTCTTGGAGGTGGGACCAAGAAAGGCCAGGGAGGGTTCTAATTAGTAAAGAAGTAATAGTCATGTTAGCTGCAAGAGGGAAATGTTTTGTTTCTGTATTTTGTTTGTTTTTCTGCGATTGCATGGTGCCTTGTTTCTGTACTCAGACATAGTTACAGAGAGATTTTGTTTTTGTCTTGTTTCACCATAATCAAGAGGGGCCCCGTCTGATTATTTTTGATATTTTATTAAAACTTTAATTTCAGTAGGGAACATCATGACCTAGTTGTTCGCTATCAGCTGTCAGGGCTGTTTTGTTTTCTCACTATGTGCTCAGTAAATGTTGAGTATTATTTATCACCTGAGGCTCTGTTTCATGCTGGGTACTGTGTAAGGTGACAATGAATCAAAGTGGAAGAATCTGCTGATGAGTTTGCAGTTAGTAGGACATACAGACACACAGCATGGTAGATGGAAAAGTGTAGTAATCATGGTGTGTATAAGCTGGTATGGGAGCCAGGGGCTTCATCTGTTTAGGTGCCCATCACAGAGTCATGCCAGATCTTGGACTACAGGGATGAGGGGAAAAAATCTGTAGGGGAAAGTTTTGGGGAGTGGAAGAGTTCCAGGTAGAAACAACTGTTTGGCAAAATCATTGAGCTGTATTAAAACCTAAGTTCAGAGAGCAAGAAGTGGTAATTATGTATGGTTGGATCAGAATGTATAATAGAGTGGTAAATGTGGAAGGGATGAAATCAGAAATGAATTTGCTGCTTGTATGGCTTACAAATTTTTTTGTCACTGCCCACTGATTATTTAAACTTTGATAACACTTAATCTATTTTGGTTTCAGGGAAGATATCCACACTACACTGCAAAGCAGACAATATTAGGCAGCAGTGTGTGACATTTCTTCATTATGTTAAAGTTTTCATCTTTAGGTAAGATGCCAAATGAATATTTTGATTACTGCATGAACTTCTGAGTGCATGTTCATCCAGACTCTGGTTATTTATTGTATCTGTCTTTTTTTAGGTACCTAAAAGTACAGAATGCTGGGAGTCCTGTTCCTGTCCATCCCTATGAAACTTTGGAGGCACAACTTCCCTCTGTGTTAGTTGATGAACTTCATGGATTACTCTTGTATATTGGACATCTATCTGAACTTCCCAGTATTAATCTAGGAGCATTTGTAAACCAAAACCAAACTAAGGTTTGAATTGTTTCATTTAATTTTTAAATCATCAGGGTTTTTTGTGTGTGTGTGCAAGGAATATTCATTCATTCAAGAATGAGGGAAACCTGTCAAGAGTGCAGCTCATGCACCAGACTGCCTGAGTTGAAATTCTGGCTCCTCTTCTAATTATGTGCCATTGGCCAAGCAGCAGCTCTTGCCTCAGTCTCTTCACGTGTATAATTGGTTTGCTTCCTAGAGTTATTGGGAAAATTAAATTAAAATTAAATAAAGTGCTTGGATTATAATATAGACTGAAATAGCGATAGCTGTTCTCGATTCCAGTTTATAATGTGCAGATATGGACAAGTTTCAAAGCAAAATAACCTTTATTTTTAAAAATTTGTGTCATTTTTCCCATTGATAAAGGTTTGGGCAAATCCTAGTATCTATTACAGTAAAATTCAAGATCACCTTATAAAAGTTACATTTTCAAAACCACAGCATTATGTCTATTCTTACTTTTGAGACCTTTTTGGAATATGATTAAGATTGTTTTGACTATGCCCCTTTTTTCTACCTGTGAAATCATCCCTACTGAAGTTTGGTTTTTAAAAGTTTGTATTGAAAGCATGACCCAGCTTATAGATGTAATTAACAAATACTCCATAGGAAAGTGTGAGCTTATGTGAGTGGCAAATTATAATTCCCCGTGGGATTCCCTGAACTCTCAACTTCTTTCATTCTTTTTGACTACCAATTTGAATAACATTCAGTTTTTAGGAATGTGTCTTTGCCAAAATGTAAGGTACGAATAAATGTTTATATATTTTTATGAAATTTAACAACAAGAAAAATGCACTCTTTTAGCAGGGACCAATATATGTAATACTAAAAATAAAGAGTCCTAACTGAATTCGCAGGTTACTGTGTCTAATCCATGGAAAGCAAATAGATAATTGCTTTTAATCATGACACTTAATATTTGTGGATAGTTTATGGGGGTAGGGATATTTTTCCTTCATTTTGGTCTCTATAAATTGAACTGGCTTTATTTTCTGGATATTCATCAAATGCTTAAGAAAATAAAAATTAATTATTTATCTAGCAGTAGAAATAAAGACTGCAAAGGTTCTCAAACTAGGTTTTGCTTTTCATAGGCTTTTTAATTAGGCGAACTTGAAAAGAGGTTATTTGAAGATCAGAAGGCTGAATTTTTAAAGCACATACACAAAAAAAACATACACTGAAATACTGCTCTTTTTTTGAAATAACAGCAAAAAAAGCTTACAAAGTGAAAAGTACCTTTCAAGACTTTGTGTATTTCTTGTGTTTTGCCTATCTTATATATGAAAAGTATTGATATAATTGGCATTTTCAGTTAACCATCTGTCTTTTATTTTTAAGGAGCTTTTTTATTAGAGATATTTGTTGGGTATTATGTATTACAGATATTTTTATCAATTTATCTTTTCTTTTTTAGCAGCTAAGCTGCCTTGCTACGGAGATGGTTCAAGTTTTGTAAATAGTTACATTTGTCAGGTTTTTCTTGTGTATCATCTCTGTGTGGTTGTTAAAAATATACTTGTTTTTTACATTTATCTTTTTAATTCATCTCGTTTTAAAAAAAATGCTGTGAAGTGGAAAATCTAACTTTAGTTTCTTGCAGATGAATAAGTTAATAACTAGTCTTTTATTGAATGGCCCATGTTTTCCGTGCTGATTGGAAATACCATGTTTATTTCTCTCTTGTCTATTTTTGCTCTTTATTTATTATCTATTTCTGAACCAATACTATTTTATTAATGCAGCATTTTATTTTGTTTGCAGTTTGATAAAACAAGTCCCCTCTCTATCATACTTCCTTGTGCTCTTGATAGAACATGTATATATCATTGTTACTTACTTTTAAGGTGATACTAAATGTTGGCTAGGGGAAGGTTATTGACAACCCTACTACAGCACAGTAGTTAAGAGCACTGGCTTTTGAATCAGATAGAATTAGATTTGAATCTTAATTCATGAATCGAAAGGTAAATTTCTTCACTTCCTTTAACTTCAGTTTCTTAATGGGCATCTCAATAGTGTCTACATGATAGTCTAAAGTTCTGTTAAAATATTTTATGGGAGTTTCTGGGTACTCATTACATTTAAAAACATATTTCCTTGCTAAAGTCTAAAAGAAGATTATGAAAATAAGTGGTTAAAAAATTCTCTTACTGCCTTGCAGCTGTAGTAAAATGAGAGGTTGGTTGGAAGGGACCTTTACTATACAAGTCTATTCAGCAGCCCCAAGGTAGGTCTGTCCTAAACCATCAGATGAAAATATGCTTTCAAAGATCTCCAGTGAAAGAATCCTCTAATGAACAAGACCAAGTTTTTCCCTGAGCTTTTGAATAGTGAGTAGGTTAGTTGGTTCTTTATCCTTATGCTTGTGGAGGAATGTGATAGCATGCTATAAAATACCTACTAAAGTACTATGAATTCTCAGTCAAAGTTGATAATGTCATTCACAGCTTTTTCCACCATCATGGCATTTATTACATCTCCACTTAGATATCCATTGGCTGGTGCTAGAAATTCTTCACATGCTTGGTGAAAAATTGAGTAAGTTTATGGATTTCTGATTTATGTCCTTTTTAAATCTAAACCCTTAATTGTTTTTTTTAAAAATTACAGGTCATCAGTGCTTTCTGGCTTTTTTTAATTTTTATTTTATAACAAATAGTAACCAAAGTAAAAAGTCAAGGTCTTACTCCTTTTTTCAAGAGAACAGTTTGGTCCATTTATCTTTCCATACTTCTATCTTAGTATACATATATAGAAACTCATGGGTAGGATTTTTGTCTTTGTTTCTAGCTAACCACAAATGGTAGCATTCTGTGTAGTGTTTTAGTCAACAGTTTTTAGAGATCTGTTCACGTCAGTACATATAGTTGTACTTCATTTATGAGCTGTACTTATGGCTCTATCATAATTTATTTAGCGAAGTCTATTTTTTAATATTTCAGTTATTTCCATTTTTTTGTTACTACAAGTAATATTTCATGGAACATCCTTGTGTATATATATATACAGCTTTGAATACGTGTACAAGTTATTCTACAGAGTAGATTCTTAGAATTGGGAGTGGCACATTCAGCTTTAAAATCATAAACACTGCTTAGTTTCTGTACGGAGTTTCCCCAGTTTGTGTACACTGCAAGCATGCCTTTGCCTCATTCTCTTGCCAGGAGTGGATATTATCAGTTACTTTTGTTTTTTGCCAAATAATACATGAAAAATGATATTGAATCTCTGTCTTGCAATTTTCTAAGTACCAATGAAGTTGAACATTTTTACATAATTTTACTGTTTTTTATAGTTGCTTTATTACTTGTTCATTATCTTTTGCTAATGTTTCTTTTTTAAAAATATTAGTGATTTATATATATTTTGGATAATACTTTTTTATTTCACATATTGCCTGTTTATTTCTTGGTCTTGCTATTTGGCATCTTTAGGGTCCATTATCAACTTAGCAATATTTTGTAAGTGCTACTTATTTGTAAATTATCACTTAGTTTATAAAGACATCCATTATCTTAATCTCTGATTTTCAGTAAACTAATAAATGCAAAACTACATGTATATATATATATATGTGTATGTGTGTACACTTACATATATACGTGCACACAAACATACAAATACATAATTTCTTCTCTCACATGGACTTTGTATTTCAGATAATATTTCCTTGGAGCAATACTTTAAGGTATACTTAATCTGATATAGGTGCACATTTTATTATCTATTACCTTGGTTTGCTCTGTTCATACCACAAAACAGTTGTGTGTGATTAGTTTATCAGCATTTGTTTTAAAAATATCTTAAAGCCTTTATTGGTCAGAAATATTGGTGAAGATTTTCTAGCATTTCCATGCTTTTTTTTTTCTTAAGTGATGTTACATTGGTACTTTCTAAAGATGTCCACATTAAGAAAAGAAAAGTCTATTAAGTGGCACTTGAGAAAATTGAAAACTTTTTGTAGGTAATGTATATCAGTGATCATATAAGAAAGGAAATGTCCTCAAATTTAACTTTTATTTCTAAAGAAATTTGTTTTTAACTGTATATGTTGCAGTTTTGTTGTAAGTCAATTTAAAGACATACAGTTACTTTCCTCCTTCTGAAATAGTAAAATCTACTGTAATTTTAAATAAAATATATTTTATGACATTTTTAGAACAAGTTGTATACGGTCATCAGTTTATGAATCTGGCAGGTGACAATTTAACCAACATCAGCCTATTTGAAGAACATTGTGAAAATCTCCTTTGTGATTTAATAAGCCTGTCACTCAACAGGTATGACAAGGTAATGTTTTAAGAGTATTTGTATTACTACACCTGAAACTAATGATGTACTATATGTTGGCTAATTGAATCTAAACTTAAAAAAAGTTTATTTGTATTTTTGATGCTTAATGACTGTAGTCCTTAATGTGTGTGATTTATATAAGAATTTAATCTGATTGGTTTACTTGTTAACTCTCCTAATTTTATATTTATTACTGTCTGGGAGTTGAATGGGAAAAGAATTTGATTTAAACATTTAAAACGGTTAAAATGAATTTTTCAGAGGCAGTTTTTTTATTTTTAAAAATAGTCTTTTCCATCTTGTCAAAAATAAGTAAAATAGATGTTTATGACAATAACTGGAAATTTAACTTCTATGCAAATAGAGTTCAGCCCTTTAGTTATATATATAGTTACATAGTACAATAAATGAGTACTTAAATAAATTAGTTGACAAATTTAAAGGGAGATTTTGTTTTTCAAAGTAGGTGTATAATCATGGGGGAAATTACATGTTCTTACTGAATTGTGTTTAATACAGACAGTGATTTAAAGGTGCTATAGTACCTCCTCATTTTCTAGCAATGGAAATTTGTAGATTATATCAGTCATTTCATATTGTTTAGCATAAATCTTATGGGAAATTAGGATTTGTAATTTTTTAAAATTTAGATTGTTTTATGTATTATCAAAATCTTTTAAATCTGTTCTATGTAATTTTATAATTAATGTAATTAGTGGATTATCTAGATATGATTTAGTAATATCTTAGCAGTTATCTTTTACTCTGTATTATGTTAGAAACATGAATGTAGTATATGTGAAATAGTAATTACCTAATGAGTTTCTGAAGTCTAGCTATACTTGCAAATATAGTGCATATGCCTTGCATTATTTAGGACCATTGAGGATATATTTGTTATATATTTGTCTGTTTTACAGTTGATTAAAATTTGTTTTCTAATCTTTCTATTAGAAGTTTTTCTGTTGTGGCTGATGGATTAGATAGGGTTAGGAAATCATCGTCCTGAGGCCAAATCTAACACATTGTCTATTTCTGTAAATAAAATATTACTGGAACACAACCCATCCTTTTTTTTTTTTTTTTAATCTGTTGTCTATGGCTGGTATTGTATAGTGGCGGAGTTGATGAGTTGTGACAGACTATGTCCCAATAAAGCCTCAAATATTTGCTATCTAGCACTTTACAGAATAAGTTTGCTGAACATTGATAATTAAAGCAAAGGTTTTGTTTTGTTGTTTTTTAAGATTTTATTGATTGATTTTATAGAGAGAACACACTCGAGAGGTGGGGAGGGGCAGAGGCAGAGGGAGAGGGACAAGCAGACTCCATGCTGAGCATGGAGCCTGACCCATTTTAGGAGACAGATCATGTGAGCTGAAACCAAGAGTCAGAGGCTTAACCAACTCAGCCACCCAGGTACCCCTAAAACAAAGGTTTTTTTAAAGGTTGAAAATAAAGTTCATTCTGTACTTTTGGTTATAAAATGGGAATTTAGGGGCGCCTGGGTAGCTCAGTCAGTTGGGCATCCGACTCTTGATCTCTGCTCAGGTTTTGAACTCAGGGTCATGAGTTTGAGCCCCATGTTGGGCCCCACGTGGGGCTCCACACTGGGCGTGAAACCTACTTCAAAAAAAAAAAAAGTAAAATGGGAGTTTATTTTAAAATTGAGTGGAATGGCACATTTTTTGTAAACACTTTTATATAATTGAACATCAGTTTTAAGTCATCTAAATCCTTCTTTTAAAACATTTGGAAAGAGTTATGTAGCATGTAAAATTCTCTCTTATAGAACTCATTTTGGTTCTTCTCTACAGGTTAGGCCTTCTGAAGCACTAGCAAGTCACCACTGCCCATGTTCATGCATTAAGGAATTGTGGGTTCTACTCATTCATCTTCTAGAACACAGAAGTAAATGGTCTCTTTCAGAAGTAAGTTGTAAAACTGATGTGTTAATTACTGTTCCTAACTCTTATATTGAATTTTTACGGTGGTTTTTGCCAAGAAAATGTTACAAACTTCCTTATATAAGACAACCACCACCACCACCACCAAACAGAGCACTGAGTACCAAACACCTACTACATTTTTAACTCTAAAGTGGCAATATGAAACTTTTAGGAGAAGTGCAGGATTTGACTCTTATTTTCTTAAGTTTTTTGTTGTTGTTCTATCAAGAATTCTTTAAGCTAAAATACTACATACTATCTAATAAACCGGAAAACAATTTAGTCAAGAAATATGGCAGATTTAGATTTGGGGAGAAATAAAATAGGTTTTTATTGATGAATTTTATGGCATTATTTCAGGAAAGGAGGAAGAAAAGGGCAAAGGGGAACATGAGAAATTTTCTTGCACCTCATTTTGAGCCAAGTCTTCAGAATGGGGCTTTATTTTATTTCAGGTATTATGGATTAGTAGAAAAAGAGAATTTCTCATAGGCAGAAGTAAGTACAAGTAATTATGAAATGGTGCTTACAATAATTTATGTTATATGAAAAAGTCCTTTGATTTTTCACAGGTTTTTAATTTCCCAATTTGCCACAATTTGGGGTTTGGGTGGTGCAATCTCTTTTTAATAACAAACATATTTTTATGGATTTACAAGTACTACATTTTCAGTTTTTATTTTAGCAGTAAATTTACTTAAGTATAAATTTAACATGTCTTTACTTATTATTAAATAAGAAGAAAAATTTTTTCCTCTCATTTTGGTTTGTCAGTAGGCTTCAGCTTCCTTTGATGAGATTTCAGCATTTTTCCATTTTCTGCAAAGCTTATCATTATTTAAGAATTTTATATTTCTTTACAATTCTTATTTTATGAACTTCAGACTTGAACATGTAACTACATATACTTAATGTAGGCATGTTCATACTTGTTGCTGTTAGTCTTTATCTAGAGTTAAAGTAGAAAAGTAGGCATAATTTTAAAGTATATTACAGAAATTTGCATAGTAATATGTTTTGTTTAATGTAAATGATTTATATGCTGTTCATTTGATGTAGTAACCTGACTTGTCTTAAAATAATGAAAATCTGAGGTCATTTCATTTTTTTAATACAAGTAAAATAACTGATATTACTCACAGACTTTGAAGGCTATTTTATTTTTACATTCAACTTAGAATTTTCCATGCCTAACAGTAAGACATTTTGACCTTCCTGCTGAAAAAATAATCTAATCTGATCATGCTGGGTATCAAATAATAAGCATTTACATGTGTCAGTGAGCTTGTAGAAAGCAGTCTTGAGGCCAAATACTAAATGTAGGTGGGAACTCAGGTCAGCTGAACACTGAAACTGCCCCATAACCTTATAAGCAGTTGCTAAATTGTACAAGCTTGAACATTAGCTTTCATACCTTATAAGGTAAAAGAATAGAAGACAGAGGTCAGAGTTAACCCAAGTTGGTAGCCTACTGATACACTAACTACCCATAAATCTGGGCGCCCAAAAGGATGAACTAGAAACTTAACTAAATTTGTAAGGAAAATTGCTGTCTTTTACTGTGATGCCTTGCAGTTTAAAATTGCTTCAGTATATTTGTTATTGCAAGCCAGCCCTCATACAGCTTTATAGCTGAGTTGGTGTTGCCTAGATTGTACTAAAAATCTCAAGCCAGGGACTTCTAAGCAGCCACAGACAATGGGTGAATACTTAAACCTAAATCTCCCTAGTAACTCCCCCAAAATATAGAATGGCAAGAACAAATAAGACTACACACACACAAACATGCTGATAGAATAACTACAAGATAGGAATGATAAAAGCATTAATGGTAAAAACCAGCACCAAAGCTCTACCATAAAACTTTCTTTTTTTTTTTTTTTTTATTTTTATTTTTTTATGATTTTTTATTATATTGTGTTAGTCACCATACAGTACATCCCCGGTTTCCGATGTAAGGCTCGGTGATTCATTAGTTGTGTATAACACCCAGTGCACCATGCAATACGTGCCCTCCTTACTACCCATCACCGGTCTATCCCATTCCCCCACCCCCCTCCCCTCTGAAGTCCTCAAGTTTGTTTCTCATAGTCCATAGTCTCTCATGTTTCATTCCCCCTTCTGATTACCCCCCCTTTCTTTATCCCTTTCTTCCCCTACTGATCATCCTAGTTCTTATGTTCCATAGATGAGAGAAATCATATGATAGTTGTCTTTCTCTGCTTGACTTATTTCACTTAGCATTATCTCCTCCAGTGCTGTCCATGTTGTAGCAAATGTTGAGAACTCGTTCTTTCTGATAGCTGAGTAATATTCCATTGTATATATGGACCACAACTTCTTAATCCAGTCATCTGTTGCAGGGCATCTCGGCTCCTACCATAAAACTTTCTAGCAAGCAAGGGCAGCCTGAGAAAAAATGCTCAGAGGAAAGAAGGGAGCTAGCAGTAACCCTCAAATTGGTCTAAAACCATTGCCAGGTCGTGAAAAAACTGAAAATGTTTCCTTGTAGGTCAGAGAACTGACTATGGGATAGAACCTGAAAAGTGTGTATATGACAGGAGGAGGCAGTCTTTAAACGTAGACCTTCTGGAGAATAAAAAGGCAAAAAAGGAATGGTACCCTTGGTGATTGGGTGGTGAAAGGAAATAAAAGGAGAAAATGATCTTGTAAAACAAAAGAAAAACAAACAAAAAATCAAAGTTCTCACACCCGCTCTCCTACCACCACCACCAAAAAAGAAAAAAGAAATCCAGGAAAGAAATGGGACTTTGATACATTGACAAAAGAGGGCTCCACTGAACTAGAAATCTTTTAAAGTAGTCTAGACCTACTAAATGAAAGAAAGGAAAAAGAAACTTTGAAACAAGTCTTTATAAAGTTACTACTAGGAAGCAGAATTAAGACACTTTAGCTGATGGGGCGCCTGGGTGGCTCAGTCATTAAGCGTCTGCCTTCGGCTCAGGGCGTGATCACAGGGTCCTGGGATCGAGCCCTGCATCGGGCTCCCTCCTCCCCTGGGGCCTGCTTCCTCTCCCACTCCTCCTGCTTGTGTTCCCTCTCTCGCTGGCTGTCTCTCTCTCCGTCAAGTGAATAAAATCTTAAAAAAAAAAAAAAGACACTTTAGCTGATGAACCCTTTCTCCGAGAAACAACTGTGAAGCAGAAGGAAATTGTAAGATACCACTCTAGATTAAACAGACAAGCATTTGGGGCTGTACAAAAACATCCTGAATAAGACAGTCAGTTTTAAAAACAAGTAGACTAAAGCCAGAAGTGAATGAAAAGAGTAAATGGAATGCAGGAGAGAAATGAAAGAAAAAATCAATTTAGAGTTGACTAAATGACAAGGTGCCCAAGAAGAATATACTCAAATGAAAATTTAATCAGGGGTATGGACGAAAGACAGAAAACAACCAAGGGAATAAAAATTAGATGGAGAAAGGAATATAAAGAATTAGAGAGACAATAGCTGAAGTGGAATATAAGCAAGGAGGAAATAGCTATATGTATAAATGAAGTCCCTAAAGAAGAAAACAGAACAATAGGATATAGCTAACATCCAAAACTATTATCCAAGAAAACATTCCTGAAAAAAAAAGAGCTAATTCTACATATGGAAAGGGCCTACCGGGTAACTGGAAAGATAAAGGCCAAATAAACCATCCCAAGGCATATCCTGCTAAAACTATTTGACTTCAGAAATACAGAAAATGACTTTAGGAAATCATCAAATTTTCTA
Source organism: Ursus americanus (assembly GCF_024610735.1). NCBI lineage: Eukaryota > Metazoa > Chordata > Mammalia > Carnivora > Ursidae > Ursus > Ursus americanus. The sequence goes on along the minus strand of NC_142137.1, from coordinate 16,059,184 downwards.
GACAAAAAGACCGCATAACTTACAAGAGCAAAATAATTTGACCTGCACTAGACTTTGCAAAAACATCATAAAAAACAAGGTAACAGTGGATCATTTAAAAAGACTCAGAAAGCCTTCCTCCTTGTGAGGATGCTGCCAGAGGTTTGCTATCTAGAAAAGGGCCTTGACTCCACCATGACGGACCACTGATCTTGGACTTCCAGGCTCCAGGGTGAATATACAATATGACACAACAGAGCAGCCCTCAGCTTAGAAAAAAGTAATGTAGGTCCCATCTTTTACTGTATAGAGATTATATGGACTGTAACTGTGAGGTACTTACTCCCTTAATAGAAAGCTCAAGACCAAGAAAAAGTGACCAAACCAAAAGGAAACAAAATGACAAAAAGTTTCTTCTAAGACAATAAAGAAGCAAGTACTGACTCTTTGTACTATCTGACATGCAGTGTCTTTGGGGATGGAGATGGATGAGGATAAGCCAAGAAAGAAAAACAGAAAAAGCAATTAAAAATTTCAGGAAAAGCAGGGCAGCATCTCTGCTTCATCCACCTGGGAGTTAGTGATGTCACAGAAGATGTGATCATTCCCTGAATGTTATCAGCTGGCTGAGCTCCACATAGTGCCTGTTCTTAGGAGCTTTCCAGACTGCTGAAGGCAGACGTTTTGGGTGTTTTTTTTTTTTTCATCTTGTACAAAAATTTTTAAAACTTTGCAGTGTGGCCACACTGATTTATACAATGCACTCATTATGTTTTTAAAGAAGAAATCGTGTGTGCACGTGTACACATGCATGCTAGCATTCTTCCAGAAAGAAGTATTTAATTCCTTCTCCCTACTCCTTGCCTCCCCTACGCCATCCCTAGAATGAGGGAGGTGACGATTGAATAGGATTTGGAGTTTTCCTGCTGAGAAAGAGACATTTTCTGCAACCCAGTCTGTGTTTAAAGGACTGATCTTCTAAGGAAATTATCCAAAGGGGAGAGGCCATTCAGGGTTTTTAAGTTATTTTCAAATGTTGCCTGGACTGCTGCTGATCTTTGTGAAGCCAATAGGATGATGCTTCCCAAGAAGTAATTAGAGAAGCCTAAGAGAGACTCAGGAATGTTTGGAAATTCACATACAGCCCAAATTAGATGGGAATTCCAGGAATGGAAATAAACTAATTTGGTCAAGGACATATTTGTGTTCCAGGAAATATTCTAAACATGTAGCTATGCTGGATCTACGTGTATGACTGTTTTCCTAAAAACCCAGCACTATCTAGTAAACATCAATTAAACTTGAATTACAGAGAAGGAAAGCAAATTAATATCCCTTGAGTGATATTTCTTATGTGCCAGCAAGTAGAATGGGTGTGAGGTTAACTGTTCAAATAAAAGTCAGAATATGATAAATGGGGCTTCCAATGTGGATTTATTTGATGCTACAGCCCATGATATTTTCCCACCACACGATTATATTAAAAAGTGCATGTTTAAGAAGGAAAAAGAAAAGGAATAGCTAAATTAATGCACTCCTCTTTTGGGGAAGCAGACCTAAGCATATTTTACATGCACTCCCCAAAGTGCCACAAATAAGGTAGGGAACGTCTGTGCGATGCCATGTGCAATCTAGTAGTTTCTGACCTGTATGCATTATATTTTAGCTGCCACATGTATGGTAAATTTATATATGTTACCACCTTTAAGTATTATAAAAAGATTACAAAAATTTCCTGTGAAATGAAAACATCATCCATACCAAAAACAACAGCACAAGGATTCAAAATGTGCCAGGAATTTTATAACTTTGACCCTAGCAATCCCTCTTCTAAGAGTTTACCTTTAATATATACCTACAGCAATTCAAAAATGCATATGCCTCAGGCTCTTTACTGCAGTATTTGTAAAAACACAACGTTAAAAACTACCTAAACGCCCATATGCAGGAGAGTAAACAAACCATGGTTTATTAGTACGTTGGAGTATTATGTACTTGTTCAATAGAATGAATAAAATATCTGAACTGATAATGGTTTGATTTCCAGGACTTACTGTTAAATAAGCAAAGTGCAAAAGAATATTTGTAGGATGCCACCTTCTGTGTATGAAGGAAGGGAAAATAGGAAATGTGTATGCTTAGTTGTGCCCAGATAAATACTGGAAAGACAAATCAGGAACTATTGAAATTGGTGGGTAGGAATGGGAGATTGGTGAGTGACAAATGGAGTAGAAGTGTTTGAATGTGTTATGACTTCAGAACCATGTTAATCTTTAGCATTTTCCAGAAATAAGTCAATGTGTACGGAAGAGGAATTCATGGAATATAAAGAAAAACACTGAACCTAACTATTTTACAAATGAATAACACATGGGAGGAGCTATTGGGGGGGCGGGGAAGACCGACCTAGAGGACTTGGAATACACTATTTTGACAATTTGCTCTAAGCCTAAAGACAAAAGAATTATAATGAACTTCAGATCCTGGACTCCTGTTTGTAGACTTGTCTTACAGTGTTATATATGGGTTAGCAGTTTTAAATATTTGAAATAAATAAATAAATGTACTCTAGGACTGAGCAAATTAATAAATACATTATGGGTAATTAAGAACCAGCTTTGCCACTGTTGGAAATTGAGTCATAAATATGGAAAGAGGGAAAGATAGAGTGAAAGATAATGTGTTGGAATGGAATTTAAGATATCAGTATGAAATAATGTTTTTTTAATAATTGAAACTAGAAATGTGTGTACATATATGCATTTCCTACCTTATCCACTAGGTGGGCCTACAAACGATGATATCTGAGTAACAATGAGGAAACTGCAATGTCTTGGTCTTGAAATTACCAACCTCCAGTAAAAAGAGGCAAAGCTCCTTTGGCAAATGACCTGGTCTTCCAGGCTGACTCATGGAAAATGAAAAATGAGACTGGAACATTCTGTACCAGAAACTAAGGTGGTACTCAGAAAATAATGAGGACGTATCAAAAGGACAAAAGAGCCAACATGAAGATCTCCCACACTCTAAACCTAGGATAATTTGAGAAACAAAATAAACGATTGCAAAGGATTATAATCTATACAATATGGGGTTGTGGGTCCATACTGATATAAATAAATGAATAAATAAGTGGAGGAAATGGAAATTCTTCCTAATAAATGTAGATGTTGATGATGGAATTAGAAAATCACCAGTTGACAACCTCCTTAGTAATTGTTTTAGGCATGAATCCTCAGTGGCTGCCAAAAATATGATGAAAAACAGAATATTTGCACAGCTTGATGTATCTACACAATATCAATTGCAAGGGGAGCAATAACTGGGAGATACCACCATAACCATGTGATCAGAGTTAGCCAATAGTAGGAAAAACTGATATTATGTACCCTCAGTATGATGCAATGAAAGAAAAAAAAATGTTTCTTTGGTATTCTTGCCAAAAATGTATACTGTGAATCTAATTATGAGGAAACCTCAGTTAAACCTAAGTAAGTGGCCTGTACTCTTCAAAAATGCCACGGTCATGAAAGATAATTACTAAAGGACTGTTACAGATTAAAGGAAGTAGAAGAGACATGGTAGCTAAATGCAGCATGGAGAATACAGAGGAAATCTGATAATGCTTTTATCTGTAGTCCCAAACGAGAGGAAGTAGGGAGTGGAACAGAGCAAATACTTGAAAATGGCAGAAAATTTTCCAATGGTAGTGAAAGCTATCATATTAAGAGACCCAATCAATTCTACTTAGGGTAAATAAAAAAAGAAAAGCAGACCTAGATACATCACAGTGAAACTCCAGAACATCAAAGACAAAGAGAAGAGCTAAAAGCATTCAGACAGCAAATTATGTTACCTTCAGAAGAGTGACAATTAGACTGTAAACTGACTTCTCAGAAGCAAAGGAGGCCAGTGGGAATGATACTTTCATTGTATTAAAGCAAAATAGTTGTCAACCTAAAATTCTTTACCAACGAAATCTTTCAAGAGTGAGGTGAAACAAAGCTATTGTCAATGAAGCAGAATTGAAGGGAATTCTAAAAGATATATTTTAGAAGAACGATGCCTGAATTGGGGAAAGGGGGAGGTGGTGTGATGTGTGAAGGAACAAAGCACAAAGAAAGTAGTACATGTTTTGTATAAGTCAGTAATACAATCTACTGAAATTTAATAAGGAGAGTTAAAGTACACAGTAATACTGGCCTAGAAATTGGATAGGGCATAAATGAATTAAAGTATTTTAAGATTCTTACTTTGTCTTAGAGAAGAGCAAAGATACATATTATCAAGGCATTTTTGGATGTATGCTGTTATTTTTAAGGTAATCACTGAAAGAAGAGAAAGTACACTATTTAACTTACGAGCTAGTGGGGTGGGGGAGAAAGAAATATTTAACCCAAAAGAACTCAAGAAAGGGGTGTTTGTGGAAAAAATAGGTATACAAACAAATACAGAATAAGATGGTAGATTTAAAACTAAATGTATGAGTCATTAACTGCAAATGGACTACTGAAATGCTCATTTAAAAGATACGCTGTCAGAACAGAATGTAAGCTATTTACAAGAGGTAATCTAAAACAAAATAAAGAAGGGCTCAGAATTGATAGGAAAAGATATAAGAAAGGTAATGTATTAAACTAACTTTGGAAAAAATTAGACTTTAAAACCAACAAAAGCATTAAGTCATTGTGTACTGATAAAAGGTTCAATTTATCAGGAAGGTAAAGCAAATTAACATTTTTATGTGGCTAAGAATAAAGTGTTAAATGTAGAAAATAAAAATTGCCTGAACTACAAGGAGAGATACACATATGCTCAGAAATATTGAGATGCATCTCTAACCCGTAGGTGAAAGAAGATATAATGGAAATTGTAAAACATTTTTAAGTAAATGATAACTAACATGCCACTACTTAAAGCTTTACGACTGTAGCTAAAGACACAGAGGAAAATTTATAACTTTAAATACAGATGTTAGAGGGGGAAAAGTTGAAAGTTAATGAGCTAAGAATTCACACAAAAAGTTAAGGGAAAAAAATCACTTCATAATAAACCCAAAGAAAGTAAAATGTAACAAATAAAACTAACAGAAATTCATGAAATTGAAAATAATGAAGATAATCAAATCAATGAAAATGATCAAAACAGTCGAAAGTTGGTTCTTCAAAAAAGATTACAAAAATTGACTGATTTTTCCTGAAATGGTTACAGTTAATACTAGAAATTTAAAAAGTAACATGACTTCAAGATTCTGCAGATATTTTTATTTATTTATTTTTTTTAATAATGATTTTTTATTATATTATGTTAGTCACCATACTCTGCAGATATTTTTAAAAGTTGAGATATTGTCATCAACTGTATGCCTAATAACTTGAATATGTTTATGAAATGGACAAATACCTAGACAAAAAAACTTACTAAAAACTCATCAAATGTTCAACAACAGTATATCAGGTAAATGGTTTATCATATAGTCATATATTAGAATACTCTAGTGAGCCAGGGTTATACTTATTAAAGTGGATGAATCTCAGAAGCACAATGTTGAGGAAAAGAAGCAAGTTATGAAAGAATAGAATTAGGCCACTTAAGAATACAAACATGCATTAAAAAAGTAGTGGTGGAAAGCAAAACGGTATATGATTTAGGTTTATATACCTGTGTGACAAACTTAAAAGGTGGGGGGCGTAATTTATTATGAAGGTCAGGATAATGGCTACCCCTGGACAGCAGAAGGTGTGATTGTGGAACATGTAGGATCTTTGAAAAGTACTAATTAGGTTCTAATTGTTAATTTGAGTGTTTTTATTATTTAAGTTTTATAAACGTGTTTTGTTTTCTTTTTTGTGTGTATATTTAATTCTGCAAATGGAGGAAAAAGCCCAAACCAAAGGTTATGTTCTTAATTTAATTGAATCATACTACCTCTCTTTCTATAGTCATTTTGGAACTGGTTGAATAAACTACTTAAAACACTCTTTGAAAAATCAAGTGACCGAAGACGAACTTCTGTGCCTGTAATCCAGCCCAGGGATCCATTAGGTTTTAGTTGGTGGATCATCACTCATGTAGCATCATTTTACCAGTTTGATCGCCATGGAACACCAGACGAAATGGTAAGATTTTATTTTTTTTAACTTCCTTATATTATTAACTATATATATTTTTGAAGACAAATTAGAAAGTAAGTGAGCACAGAAACACAACAAAAGTTAGATCACAATCCTACAGAGATAAAGTCAGCTTCTGAATCTAGAAGTTGTAGACCTTTCTGTAAACATCTAGAAAAATGATAATCTTTGTTTTTATTGTTTGTTTAAGGAAAAACACCTTATAGAAGACTTGGGATCTAGTCCTGGCTCTGCTACTAAGTAGATGTATGACCTTCAGTAAATTGCTTCAGCCTTTCTGGGCCTCTCTGTTCCCTCATCCAGAAATCATGGGATTGAATTGTTCAGAAAATGCCTTCTGGTTTTGACATCTGTAAGATTGCTGATGGGAAGGCATATATCTCCAGTAGTGAATTAGTAGTTGCTGTGAATAATTTCATAAAATTATTTCCTCAGAATAATACTTCCTTAGGGAAGCTTTTTATAAAGATAATCTTAATCTATTAACCATGAGGTTTACTTCAAATAGATTTTAATTATATTAATTTGTAGTTAGAAAAATTTTTTACAGTGTTATTTAAAAAGCCATATGAATAAAACTAGCTGGTAGACATATTTATTTGAAGCCCTGTTTGTGTATAATTTCTTCTGTGTTCAGAGGTGAATAGAATAGTATTCTATCGCCCCATCAGTTCCATAAAATAAACGTCTAGAATCTTGAAGCCAGTGTATCTGTATTTTCAATATTGGTCTTTTTTTGGTCATCAGACCTACCCATGAGTTTTTTGAAAAATTCAGATTTCCAGATCTCAACTCTGGAGATCCTGATTTAGTAATCTGGTTTGGAGTTTGGGAATTCTTAGTTTTAAAAAGTTTCTTGCTCTCATCCTCTACCAGATACACGGATCATTGCTTATGAAACCTGTTCCTTGACAGACTTGACAGATTTTCTCTCTTTGAAATACTGGACAGAGTCAGCTCAGAAATCATGCTTGGAATCTGAAGATCAGTTAGCATTGACAGTAATGTCATAGAAATAGAAAGGGCCTCAAAAAGGTCCTCTAAATGATCCCCCTTTTAATAATAAAAAAGCTTTTCAGGAGATCCCAAGATAAAGTAAACTAGTAAGTCAGAAGGTATTATGAGAAGCTCACCCACAGCTCAGTATTCACGCATTTAAGCATTCTACCAGTTTATTGAGAGGGATCAATAGAATGAAATTCCCAGAGAAAAGGATTGTATGTCCTTTGTTTCTGTGTGTGAGTCCTTACAATGCTGATACACAGTAAATACTCAATAAATCTTAGATTGCCATTATTATTGTAATAACCCTTTTATTGAGTATTTTTGTGAAGTTAATAGTTTCACATCTTTTAATTATTAGGATACTAGAACAACATTAAAAGAACTCAAAAATTTACCTATAATTCTAATGTCTTTACTTAAGCATTTTATTTCTCTTCCCATTTTAATTCCCCCAAGTACATATTTCTGATTTTAATCAGTGTAAATAAATATGGTGATTAGTTAAGCACTTCTGAGTTCCCACTGAGTGGCTATCATAATAATAGGTGCCAACGATAGGATATACATGAAACAGATTGAACTGCCTCTTGCTTCAAAGAATATGCTTTCAGATTATTAATGCTTGCTGAAATTGCCATTAACACTTATACAAGTGAGTGGTGTATTTCAATAGTGGTTGATATTGACCTCTACATACTCCCAGTGTGGTACATAATCTAGCTACATTAATATATATCATTACTATTACCATTGTAATGTTGAATTGTACTGGTACAACCACCCACAGTTGCATTGCTGAAATCACTCTTCTATTTCATACAGAGAACTCCATAGGAAATTAGTGCTTTTATTAGCTCTGAATCAAGATAGTAATTGAATTGTCTGTATTTAAAATAGCTTAACCTATGTCTTTTAATGTCAGCAGTTCCTGTGTGATTTTCTTTTGCCAAGATACATATGTTTTAAAAATCTTAATTCTTTAAATTGTGTAGGAGGTTTTAAGAAGAAAAAAGCTATGATTGAAAAAGAACCTTTCATATGATAAAAATAGTAAAGATGTATAATATATATGTATATGTATATATGTAAAATTAACGAGTCCTTAAATAGTTTCAAATGTTTCTGGACTCTTTAACAGCTTTTAGAGAAAAACGTAAGCTCTCTAGTTGATACTGGTTTTCATTAGGGGTGAGACCTTCGGCTTATTGCATTTGCAAAAGTGTTTAATATCTCACAGTCAGTTTTTACCTCAGTGAAGTATTACGAAGCAGATGAGAGGATAATATGTCCATTTTATAGGTAATAAAACTGAGGTACACAGTACTTAAATGTCAGCCTGTTTTTATCACTTAGATAAACTTGATATTAAGGTCTTCCTAAAGACTGCGTTTTATGAATAGGCCTTTGGTAGGGTAACGTTGTGTACCAGTTTGCCATGGACAGTTCCTGTTATGCCTGTGATCCCCTTATCATATCTGGTTAGTTTTCCCTTTTACTCTCAAAAGTGTGTCAATTCAGATTCATAAATCATATAATCATTCTAATCTATGAATATAAAGGCATATTGACTTATCCTTTGAGAGGGATTATATAGGATGTTAATTTGGGTCTGGGATATATTTAGATCAGAATTTTGAAAATTATCTGAATTCTTTTTTTCTCCTTATGATATAGTATCATAGCCAGCTACCATGTAGAAAATGGCCATGCAGGGGCACATGGGTGGCTCAGTCTGTTAAGCATCTGCCTTCGGCTCAGGTCATGATCCCAGTCTCCAGGGATCGAGCCCCACGTCAGGCTCCTTGCTCAGCTAGGGAGCCTGCTTTCCCCCCGCCCCTGGCCTGCCACTGCCCCTGCTTGCACACTCTCTCCTTCTGTCTCTGTCAAATCAATAAATAAAAAATCTAAGAAAGAGAGAAAGAGAGAGAGAGAGAGAGAGAGAGAAAGAAAGAAAGAAAGAAAGAAAGAAAGAAAGAAAGAAAGAAAGAAAGAAAGAAAGAGCCCATGCATTAAGCATGCTTTATTTCACAAGTAATCTGGTGTGAGAGGATGATAAGAAGTGATAATGGTTAGGCCTACATTCTGCAGTGGAGAATATCTCTAGTGTTGTGATAACCATAGAGATGTTTCAGTTTTTAAATGTGAACTGCTTTGCCCTGAAAGCATGAAATCTTTACATTTTAAATAGGTTTCAGATATGCTTAATTTTTTAATTTTATTTTAAAAGTTTTGTGTGACTTGAACTTTGGTTATATGTATATTTAAATCACGAAACTTGCCAATTGCTTAATATAGGCTTATAAGGAAAATTTGGTATCTCATTTCTCATGCTAGAGGCTTTAGATTTCATGTATTTCTATTTATGCTTTTCTTTCAACCTAGATAAGAGTGTGTTATCCTCTCACAAACCTTGTCATCTACTTTAAAAGCAAATGTGCTTTAAAGAGAAAAAATATTTTTGGGCATTGCAGGGATCAGTTTAACAGTATTTTCCCTGCTCAGAACATAGTGCAATCAGTCAGGCCAGCTGATGCTCATCTTTGAAACATCTGAAATGGTAACTAGATAAAAGGTCTGAACTATAACCTTAAAGTGAAAGTTGTACTAGGTTACCTAGTCTGCTGGAAGTGGAGTATGAGGGATCTATTTTATATTTGTGTTGGAGACACCACTATCCTGAGACTTAAATGGGTGCCTTAGCTTTGATGGTGGAATAAGAAATATAAAACATAGCCCAAAATTGATGACTTCCTTTTTCTTTTCTATTGGAGGAATTAAGTTATGTAAACTTAGTATGTAGAAAAAAAACTGTAGACGCTGAAAGTTCAGTTTTACTGTGGGGGAAAAAAAGTATCCTTTCATATATAGTCTCTTACTCAGACTTGATTTGGGTGTGATATAGTTGCCATTCTTTAATTTGAATTATGGTTTATTTTTGTTTTAGATTTTAGCCACAGTATTGATCTACAGAGTTGAAATTCCTTGGTCAAGAATTATGTTATTTGTCTATGATTCATGTGATTCAAAATGCCTTGATAGAACAGAAATTAAAATGTACTCTAACACTATCAAATTATAAAGCTTAATACACCAATCCTGTCATATTCCTGCTTATTCGGGACTAGTGATGTTTCCTTAGTAAAGAGAAATATAAAAGTGAGTTACTGAAAGCTGAGGGAAGGCTTGTTAGAAAATGGAAGGAAAATTGGCTTTGGAGCAAAAACTTGCTCTGACTTGTATATACATGACCTCTCTAAGATTTAATTGTGTTATCTGTGAAATGGATAAGTTTTCTTTTGAGGAGGTAATAATGTAAGGACATTAACACAGTGTACATATAGTATTATGGAACAAAATGCTCTCTTTTTAAGGATTTATTTATTTTAGAGAGAAAGCATGCCCTTGCAAGTGGGGGGAGGGGCAGAAGGAGAGAATCTCAAGCAGACTTCCACCAAGTGCAGAGTCCAATGTAGGGCTGGATCCCATAACTCTGATATGACCTGAGCCGAAATGAAGAGTTGGATGTTCAACTGACTAAACCATCCAGGTGCTCCTACAGTGGTCCCTTTTGAAAGAGTTTTAGGGCCAATTACCAAGTTTTACAGCACAATCTCAAGGCTGCTCTCATTTCTGACACCAGTTGCAAGCCCAAGAATTCCCAAAACCATGTTATTTACTTAGGCTTACAGAACTCACTGAGAACTGTTATACTCAGAGTTATGGTTTATTACAGGGAAAGGATGAAAATTAAGATTAGTGAGGGAAGAGTATATAGTGCCGAGTCCAGGAGAAGTAGCAAATGTGGAGCTCCTTTTTTCTCCCCATGTAGTCAAGATGCGTTAGTCTTCGGCATCAGTGTGTGACAGTATGCAGGGAGTATTTCCAACCAAGAAAGTTTGTCTAAACTGTAGTGTTCAGTTTTTATTGGAGCTCTACTACATAGGCATGATGGATTGATTGACCACATGGTTGATCTCAGTCTTCAAATCAACTAACTGTCCAGGTCCCCACAGCCCTTAGCATAAGTCACACTGTTGGTGTTTGGGTGTGGCCAGCCTCCACCCTCAACTATATTATTAAGCTATCCAGTAGGACTCTAGGCCACCAGGCAAACAATGATACTCCTATTAGGTATAACATTCCAAGGGCCTAGAGATTACTTACCTGAATCCTTGGCTTCAGTAAAGGCCATACTCTCTTTGGGCAAAGCCAAATTCTTTACTACACATTCTCATAAATGCTTTGCATTCACTTTACTTACACAAATGTATTTTAAAAAGTCAACAATTCTTTTGTTAAAAATAACCAAATCATTGCATAAGTTATCTATTACTGTGTAACAAAATTTGGCAGCTTAAAACAGTAAACATTTATTATCTCACACGGTTCCTCAGTGTCAGGTATACAGTAGGAGCTTAGCTGGATGGTTCTGGTCCAGGATCCCTCATGAGGTTGTGGTAAGCTATCAGCAGGTGCTTCAGTGTTTGAAAACTTGACTGGAGCTGGAGGATTCACTTCCAGTCTTTCTCATTTTGTCAGGAGACTTTGGTTACTGATCACATAGGCCTCTGCATGCCTGTTCCCACTATGGTTTTTCCCTGACAGAATCAACAAGAGAGAGATTTTCATTAAGATGGAAGCTGTGGCATCTTCTAACCTAATCTTGGAAGTGACATACCATCACTCCTATTAGTGTTAATAATCTGTTGGTGACAGACCAACCCTGTGTGGGGTGGGGTGAGGGTGAAAAGTTAAATAAATGTGTGAATACCAGGAGACAGGTCATTTGAGGCCATTTTGAGAGGGTGGCTACCACAGTCACTGAGTACCTTTATTAAGGAAATGTTTATTTAGTGATTTTATGTAGTTAGCACCTTACATGAACATTATCCAGCCATTTATCAAGAATATTGAACATGCTTTAATCCTTTATTGGTCATTTGGGTTCATCCTTCTGAACAGCAATAGGAATGATAGGATATGCCGAGGCTCTTTGCTTCTATTCTTTAAGGCCTCTGGCTTTGCCTTTTAAGGTCTTACAGTTACCTTTTGTAACTTTTTCACTCTGTCCGAAACTAGTTGTTCCTTGCTTCCTCTCAGAGGCACTTTCTTTGCTTCTGGTTTTGACCAGTATGTACATATCCAAAGCTTTAAGAACTGATTATCAAGTGAACCATGTATCCCATGAGAAGGTCTCCAGGCTTTCCTATGGGAAGATGAAGTCGTTTTCAGTGCCTAGCTTTTGTGAAGTACTTTAGCTTTGTGAAAGTCCTTTTCAACTTTCTTCCTTATTGTGAGGAGTCTTCTGGATAGTTGGGGTTGCCAGGTAAGTGACCATTGATTAAATGAGGTAGCACTGTGTATATATTTTTTTAATTTTCTGTATAAAATTAGTACTTGTTTACTAGAGTAAACTCGACATTGTTATGCATAAAATGAAAAAAATCTCTGGTGAGTACAGAATAAGAAAAAAACACTTCAAGGCATAAAAAACTCCACAAACTACATAAAGTTTTTTTGTGGGTTTTTTTTTTTCCCTGTTAGATTATATATGACAGCAAAAATTAAATATTTGTTAAAACATTTATAATTCTGTGGAAATCCCATTGTTTAATAAAGCAACTCCTGATAAGGTTCATATTGGATTGGAATAGTTATAAGCTTTTTTTCTACCGAGTCTGTCACATAACTCTTTGTCCAAGTAATTTTAGACATTCAAGAAATGGTAATGATGTCTGATAATAGAGATGTTTGTACTTTACAACTAGCTTGCTGTACTATAATTCGAATACATAACTGAGAGCAATAATTTTGGTGCAATATTCTCCCTTTCTAGAGACAAATGGAATCAAATTGGAATTTTGTAGAAGAACTGCTTAAAAAGTCCATCAATGTTCAGGTATGCTTTTAAAGTGACACAATTTGTGGGCTTTGCTAAATTTTTAACGTTCCAGATTTTATTTATAAGAACCAAGCAAACTCTTATAAAATGATTTAAATAAAAAACTTCATTTACTTATTAAAAACCTGAGGTAGAATCCTCGTTCTTTGTTAATGAAGGGTCAACATAAGATCATTCCTATGAGTGACTATCCTTTGAAGATTTTTATTTTAAACAATGAGTTGCCACTTGAAGGACAAATAAAATTATCCTAGTTGGTGACTTTGACAAAATATATTCAGAATAAGTAGTAGATGTTTCAAAACTATAAGCCACTCCTTGACTGTATGGTATCAAGTCTAGGAGACATGATGAGGGAGATAGTGGCATTGGAAATTCAGCTATATCCTCATCACAGCAGGAAGGTGACTTGCCTTGCTGAGCAATTTGTCTTACAGGCTCGACTCATACTCTAACTGATAAGGTCCTAGTTTCTGAGCCCTCATTTCATACGTTATCATTTTTCTTTCTGCAGAGCTGTTAATGTAGTGCTTCATGGCCCAGAGGTCAGATTTGACCTCCTTTTAAAATAGTTTTAAATGTGCTATTCATCACATCTTTAAACATACTGTATTGTAGTTCTGTAAAGTTTTGTAATATATTTATGTAAGAATTTCAGGGGAAATTTTAGTAAAGTATATTTTTAAATTTGGGAAGTAGAGTACTTTTCTGTTAGGAAATGAAGATTGTTAAAAACTTGTAGAGGAATAAACAAACATGGTAGTACAGATGAATATGTATATCACATATACATACATATGTGCCCATTTATACATACAAAAACACACATACTCATTTATTTTGTAGTCGTATCTTTAAAAATTATTTAAATAGCATGAAATTTTCTTTTCCCTGTTATATTAACTTAATTTTTTTAGTTGAAGCATACAATAAGTACATTTAGTTTATAATATGAATTTTCTAATTGAGTAAAGATTCTAGGTTAGAATTCCAAAGATTTGTGCACGTATAAGTTGTATGAAAACAAAAGAACTATTATCTCAACCATTGTAAAATGTTTTATTTTTGTTTTTTTCTGTGTCATTTTAATTGGCTTTCTCCTTCATTCTTTTTGAGAACATACTGTCTCTTACATATATTTTTTTTCTTCAAGAATGTAGGGAATCACTAAAAAGTGTTTATTGTTCCTTCTGTTAGCTATTAATCCAGTCTTAATGCCCTAACATAATATAGCTTAAAAACCTCTTAGTTTTACTTCCTTTAAGCTTTAACAGTGTATGAATTTATGGTTTTGTTCAGGTAGGTTTTAAATAACAATATTTCTTAGGAGGCTCTAAAGGTTCAAATGGAAAAATACCCATACACTCATAATGGTCTGGGACAAACAGGAGAAAGAATTTATCAACACCTCTCTTCCATAGAAAAGTTTACTTTTGACCAACAGATTGAAAACCCTTCTTAAACCCTTTTGTTGCTTGAAAATTAATTCTTGGAAGGAGGTAGTATGACCATCAGAATTTTCCTCGCTTGTGGTTTCCCAGAATGTGGGACTTTCAGTGCTAAAACCAGAAAAGTCTTGAACAAACTGTGAGAAGCCAGTCATCTTAGAAGTAGAGATAGTATAGCTAAGCCAAGAAACTTTGGGAATTTAGATGTAGTGTAAAGTCAAAATCATTTTTCCTGTGAGAGAAGTCATTATAATATTTGGAAAGAAGTAGTCCATTTTCTCTGGTGATCTTTCAATTTTGTCATGCCTTGATTGTATCAAATTAGGTTTTATAAGTAGTATAGTACTACTTGCTGGAGTTCTTGAAATCAATTTGGTGAGTACGGTAGGTGGTCATGAAGAATAAATAATATGTTTGGATAGAGCCATCAGTTTGATTTTATCTGTTTTCCCCCATTGAGGTAAATTAAAATCTGACCATGCTCATGTGCTTTGACTTTATCTCCAACAGTGAAAGAGTCCATTTGCAATATTTAAAAAACATACATTCCACATATAGAGCAGTTGTCAAATATAATTGGTAGGCATGCCACTGTAGTTTTAATTAAGCAAATAATGTTCCAAATCTTTTTCTAGCCAGAAAGGATTTTCTAGAAACAGACCTTGTACTTTGTTAGTAAAGAGAGCATATATTGTTTAATTTTGCTTCTGTGGGTATAATTGAATAGTTTTTACCTTAAAAACAGTTTTTTAGAGGCAGTACTATTTAATATTTGTGTATGCTGACAGTAAACATTTGTTCTGCCTTTAAAACAGCATTATTGTTTTCATATGAAAAGGGAGATTTTTAGTTTTATACTACCTGCTTTTTAAAGCCTCATTTTCTGACATCACAGAAACAATTTTCTACTAAAGGCTATGGATGGGTATAAAAAGAAATCCTAAACAAGTGTAATATTCTTTAAAAATTATTTTCATTTTCCAAGAAGTCTGAAGAGTCCAAGGCTAAAAACAACTCAGAATATGATTAGATTGGAATGATGTGGGACTATAATCTTTTTTTTTTTAAGATTTTATTTATTTATTGTTTATTTTAGGGAGAGAAAGAGCAGGGGCACAGAGGGAGAGAATCTCAAGCAGACTTCCTGCTGAGCGCAGAACCCAGTACAGGGTGATCTCACAACCCTGAGATCATGAGCTGAGCCGAAACCAAGTCGGACACTCTGACTGAACCACCCAGGCACCTCTGGGACAATAATCTTCTAATTACTAAGTCAAAATCATTGTGTTTCTTGGACAGAAGGATCTTGACTGGGGTATTGAAGTTCAACTTACTTTATCCAATCCTAAAAATAAGTCCCAATCAGGCAGACTAACAGTCATTATTTAGCTTGCAAATAAGTTTTATTCTTCTGATGATTTCTTCTAGGTAGGTTTGTTATGCATAAAGAAATGAACCCCCAATTGTTGCTATTTTTATAAAATAAGCTAAAAGTTCTTTTGTTTTTTGAATTCCAGTATAGTTAAAATACTGTTATATTAGTTTCAGGTATACAGTATAGTGATTCAACAATTCCATGTATTACTCAGTACTTATCATGATAAATGTGCTCTTGTTCCCCCTCACCTATGCCCCCATCCCCCCGCCACCTTCTCTCTGGTAACCATCTGTTTGTTCTCTATAATTAAAAGTCTGGTTTTTGGTTTTGTCATTTTTCCCCCCTTGTTTGTTTTGTTTCTTAAATTTCATATATGAGTGAAATGATAGGCTAATTGTCTCCCTCTGATGGGCTTATTTTGCATAGCATTATACTGTCCAGCTCCATTCTTGTTTTTGCAGATGGCAAGATTTCATCCTTTTTTATGGCTGAGTAGTATTCCATTGTATATATGTACCATTCTTTATCCATTCATCTATTGATGGACACTTGGGCTGCATCCATAATTTGGCTATTGTATATAATGCTGCTATAAACATAGGGGTATATGCATATCCTTTCAAGTTAGTATTTTTGTATTGTTTGGCTAAATACCCAATAGTACGATTACTAGATCAAATGGTAATTCTATTTTTAATTTTTTTAAGGAACCTCCATACTGTTTTGCAGAGTGGCTGCACCAGTTTTCATTCCCACCAACAGTGCAAAGAGTGTTCTTTTTTCTCCACATCCTCGTCAGTGTTTGTTTCTTGTGTTTTTGATTTTAGCCCTTCTGATAGGTGTGAGGTGATATCTCAATATGGTTTTGATTTGCATTTCCCAGATGATTAGTCATGTTGAGCATCCTTTCATGTGTATGCTGGCCATAAGAATAAATGTTTTCAATTTTAGTTCAATAAGAGAATTTCACGTATGGAATATACCTGAATTTAATATGCCTAAATTTGGTCTTTCAAAATAAAGATAGGAAAGCATTCTTTAAAAAGTGAGGCACCTGGGTGGCTTAGTCGGTTAACCATCTGCCTTCGGCTCAGGTCATGATCTCAGAGCCCTGCGATTGAGCCCCACCCCCATCGGGTTCCCCACTCAGTGGGAAGTCTGACTCTCTCTCTGTCCCTTCCTCTACTTGTACTCTCTCTCTCCTCTTTCTCAAATAAATAAATAAAATCTTTTAAAAAGTTAAAAATTAAAAAGAACTAAAGCAGAGATCAGGAGCAGGCACTATGGAATATTCTGAGGTAACTTTCCCATTAAATAGTTTATCTACACTCTTACAGCTGAGATGAGACACAGCCCACAGGGTCTTGTGAAAAATGCAGAAGCTGAGGAGTGTAGCCTGTGGGATTGAGACAAGCAGGTTTAAGGCTGTGTAGAAAAGAGGGGCCCGCAGGCCTTCTGGTTTATTAAAAAATCTTTAATCAGAGGGCACGGATTTAGATGTAGTCATTCAAACCTCTTGGTTTAGATAGAGTTTGACCTTAACACTCACAAAATTGAAATATATCAGCTTAAGGTACGATACTGAGAACCTATTGCATTTATTATATGATCATCAAAAGAGTCAACATTTGGCCTAAAAAAATACATTTCTCTTGCAGACAACAATATGAGAGCTATCCCTATGCAAGCACTGTACTTATAGCACATGATATACATTCTTGCACTTCATGTTTATGGTAGTCTTGTGAATTTCCATTTTACACATTAAGAAACGAGGGCCTGGTGGGGTTAAGGAGTTTGTCCAAGTTCATCTAGGTAACTAAGAACTGGCAAAGCTGGGATTTGAGTCTTCGTATGTGCTTTATTCATAGTGTACTCTCTCAAAGCATTTGACTTTGTAGGATTTTTTTGGGGGGGGGACAGGATGGAAAGGGGCAGAGGGAGAAGAAGAGAAAGAATCTTAAGCAGGGTCCACACCCAGCGTGGAGCCAGACACAGGGCTTGATCACAACTCTGAAATCATGTCATGAGCCAAAATCAAGAGTTGAACACTTGACTGAGCCACCCAGGTGCCGCTGTAGGATTCTTAATAAAAACTATTTTTTTCATTATTTCTATTTTAAGACTTCTTTGATGCTATGTGTTTAATAATCCGTTTGGTTTCTAGACCTATTTTGGTGATACTTGTGGAAAGCATCTCAACTTTTCCATATTTTTGTTTATTTGTTTTTTGTGAGTTTTTTTCTCTCTGGTAAGTGTGTGTTGGGAAAACGTAAGGTAGGAAAAAATTAATATCCTCAAGCATTCTCCAGTACTCCTCCTCACTGTATTTCAGCTCTGTTTTCTCATTATGAATTTGAGCTAAGATGTTTATTTGCTCCTCTACTCCTGACTATTTTGTATTCATATCTCTGAGTATCTGGACTTGAAGATGGCTGAATTCTTTCTGTCCTTAATTCAACTGATGTGCATAGACACACATTTGTGAAAGGAAATTTTTAAGAAAAAACTAAGGGAAAATTGTTCAGACCAAAACAACAGTTGAATATACAGAACATGAAAATGTATTTTATAATAAATACTACCTGTAATTAATTATAGGGTAAACAGACTTACTTTTTAAGTCATACCTATCCTGCCAGAACTGTGGAGAAAATGGTATTTTCTAAGCATTGCTTTTCATTGTAATCTATAGCCACTAGCAGGAAAAGGAAAGAAAATTTATCTCCTGTCCTTTAAAAAATATTTTAAAAAAATAAAAAATCCCCCAGGATATGTTATTTAATATGTTATTAATTTCTTCCTGATTGGGTACAGTGGAAAAAACATGGGCTCTGGCCTCACAAACTTGGCTTCAAATCTTGGCGGTCACTAAAAGCAATCTTGATCAAATCTGATGTGCCTTAAATGTTCATTTCTTTTCCCTTCTGTTTTTGGAAAGGGGCACAGAATGGTATGTATAATAGGCTTTGGAATCATAAATCCTAGCTCCTTCCCAAGTGGACTTGGGTAAGCTATTTGTAACTTCTGAACCCCAACCTTCTTTTCTGTGAAATGAAGGTAATGAAACTGAGATGGTATGAGACATACATGAACTAACACATGTAAAATGTCACATAATGCCTGACAATTGTTTTTCCCAAACTTCATATATTTTATGATTTAAATGTTTTTGTGATTTTACATTACATGTAAAGTGAGTTTCAGATACCCAGTAAAGCAAAATAAACTCTTCAGAATGAACCCACTGTAAAAATATAACCTACTTTTTAACCTTGAAGCATAACAAAATTAGTATGCTTTAATTTATATGAGTAGTGTGCCATAGGAATGAACCAGGGTCTTGTTTAATATTTTCATAATAAAATCAAAGAATGTTAGTGATGGGCAGAAAATTCTCTTCTTTGGTTAAATGAGTTTGCTTGTTTATTAGTGAAGTTAAATATCTTTCCCTAAGCCATACAGCTACTTGGTAAAAAGAGGTACCCGAACCTAGATCTCAGTTTAATTCATGAAATATTTATGGAGTTTCTTTGGTGAGTCAAGCAGTGTGCTAGACCCTGGGGAAATTATCCTAATTCTCAGAGACCTTATAGACACTTGAAAGCAGATAAACATTAAATTTAACAAGGTAAGTGCTGTGTTATAGGTGTGTGTAGGATGCTGTGGAGCGTAAAGGAAGGTCAGTGTTAGTGTGAAAGTTAGTAAGTTTCCTCGAGGACTTGAAGCCTGAGTGTATTTGAAAGGATTAATAATTAAAAGAGTTGGGAGGGGGAATAATTAGAAGAGTTAATGCCTTGTCAAAAAAAATCTGTTCATGTTTGGTTCCCTCTCTTTCAAAGAATTACTTTTATTAGTGACCCCCAACATTATTGTGTGTATCACCCTGTCCTCTAAGATTCTTAATATCTTCACATCTAATCAGATTTTCTCTTACTTATCTCACCCACTTTCCATAGTTATGCTTTACATTTTTTCATTTTTCTTTTCATTCTCATTCTGTCTGTCACTATTGCTCTTTTCCATTTTGTCTTCTCCCATGTCCAAACTTTCCTCCTCCAACAATTTAGATTATCACCCCATTATTATAGTTACTCCCAAACATCTTTAATACCATAGCCCTCACCTGTTTTAAACTTGGCAAAACCTAGTTCTCTCCTATACCCCTGCCAACCTCACCCCCCAGCTGAATATTGCTACAGAAAGTCAAATGATTGTCCTTATGGACTGCTCTGACTTTAAACTCTTGATCATAGATCTCAAATGGCAGTCAGCTCTAGAGTCCTTACTTTTCAACTAGCCAAAATGACTTATTTCAGAATTTCCTTTTAACAAACAATTCAGTTCATGCTTTGCCCCAATTAACTTAGCCAAACATCTTACCTCTTAAATCATTGAGTAAATAGAACCAGTCATTCGAGAACACCTTTTTATACCTTCAAATCTCCCAACATGTTTGCTTTGTACTCTGCCTCCCAATTTGTTCTTCTGTCTTATTGGAAGTGTTACTATTTCTATCAAAAGGTAATTCTTTTCCCTGTGTACTCGATCTTGTCTTTTCTTAGCTATTCAAGGACTTTATATATCTTAAGTATCTCTGTTTCCTCACCTCTGTTATATAACCTCGGCCTGCCGTAGTTAAGCTTCTGTCTGTGCCATCCCTGAAACTACTCTTGTCAAGGCTATCAGTAACTTCTATGTTGTCAAATCCAAAAATGCTTCCTTTTTCTCATTTTAACCTCTCAGTAGCATTCAACCCTGTTGACTACTTTCCTTTTCCAAAATATTTCTTGGGCTTTCCATGATGGCTAGTTCCCTTCCTACTTGACTGGCTGATAATTCCTCTCCTTTTGATACCTAAATGTTGGAACAGCAAAGGGCTCATAGTTCTGGATTCTTTTCTCATTTCCATGTGTACGCTTTCCTTGGTTGCTCTTATCTAGCCTCTTAGCTCTAAAAATCATCAATATGAAAGTAACATCTGAATGACTATCAATAGCTCTGGCTTTTCCCTTAAGCTCTAGGCCTATATATCATATTATCTACATAATATCTCCACATGCTTGCTGTTGTGCACTCTCCCACCTGTTCCTCCCCTAGTCTTTGCCATCTCAAGAAGTGGTACCATCAACTCATTTTCTTAAGCCAAAACCTGGGAGTTCTCCTTAATTGTTAATTGCTCTCTTACTTTCGTACCTTCATATAACTCATCAAAAAAATCCTATTGCCTCTGTTTCTAAATATATCTTTAAAGTTATGTGCTTATCTTAGTCTTACAGTTTCACATAACTGTCTTCTAAACTTGGAGGTGGCAGGAGGAGACGGAAGTAGAACTAGAAAAAAACTAGACACTTTAATTTTCTGTGATGGAGTAACGATGAATGTTTGTTAAAAAGTGACACACCATTGAACCCCAGTCATTCAACAATTATTTAAAGCTTACTATATACCATTCACCTTCAGATCTCCCAACATGTCTGCTTTGTATGTATTTGAACTCAAAATCTGTTTTTCTGTTATATTGCAAATGTCACTATTTACTTTCTAAGTGGTCTTCCTGCTTCTATTCTTAACATATTCATTCTCCATGCATGATCGAGAGCAGTATTTTTGAAACAGTCATATTACTCCTGTGCCTACAGTCTTCCAGTGGCTTCCCAGCATATGTAAAATAAAATCTATACTTCCTATCAAGACTTTCAAAGCCTTGGGGCACCTGGGTGGCTCAGTCCTTAAGCATCTGCCTTTGGCTCAGGGCGTGATCCCAGGGTCCACTGGGAGCCTGATTCTTCCTCTCCCACTCCCCCTGTTTGTTTTCCCTTTCTTGCTGGCTGTCTCTCTCTGTCAAATAGATAAATAAAATCTTAAAAAAAAAAAAAAAAAAAAAAAGACTTGCAAAGCCTCAAAGGAAACATGGTCCCTGAATATCTCTGACTTAACCCTGTAATACCAAGCTTACTGCTGATTTCCATGTGTTTTCTCTGCCATGAGTGCTTTTTTTCAGACCTTTAATGCTTGGCTCTTTTTCTTTCAGTCATTTAGCCCAAATGCCAACCCTCCAAAAGGTCTTTTCATTCAGAGCTTCTGATATACTAATACTCCACATCCTGTACCTCTTACTCTGCCACATTACCCTGCTTTGTTTTGTTTTGCACAGCAGTTACAACTGTTCACATTTATCTTGTTTGTTTCATTGTCCTCTCTTTCCATTCTCCTCCAAAGTGTAAGTTCTGTTAGTGCTTGTGCCATGTCTGACTTACCCATTGCTCTATGTCTAATACCTTAGAGTAGTGCCTGGTTTATATAGTAAGCTTTAAATAAATAATTGTTGAGTGATTCATTGGTGTGTTACTTTTTAACAAACATGCATGATTATTTCTTCATAGAAGTTCGATTAGTGGCTACAGTTTTATTACTTATCGCTCCTGTTGCCATTTCCTAAGATGTTAAAATACATGTACTCTGCTAGTCTGTTGGTTTTTAAAAGAACAGCTCCTGTTCCTACAAAGAATTTGACCTAGTACTTAAGGATGACCAAATCCTCTGGATTTGTGCACGTTAATTATTAGTTCATTTTTGCTACTTCATTCTAGTTTGGATTTCTGTTTTTTTTTTTTTTCAAAGATTTTTATTTATTTATTTATTTATTTATTTATTTATTTGACAGAGACAGCGAGAGAGGGAACACAAGCAGGGGGAGTGGGAGAGGGAGAAGCAGGCTTCCCGCTGAGCAGGGAGCCCGATTCAGGGCTCCATCCCAGAACACTGGGATCATAACCTGAGCCGAAGGCAGACGCTTAATGACTGAGCCACCCAGGTGCCCCTAGTTTGGGTTTCTAGTACATTCTCTGGGTTTCCTACACCATTCAGTTATGAAACAACTATGTAATTTTTTTAAGCTTTTTTTTTTTTTTTTTTTAAGTAATCTCTGCACCTGAACTTATGACCCTGAGATCAAGAGTTGCATGCTCTGGGGCGCCTGGGTGGCTCAGTCGTTAAGCGTCTGACTTCGGCTCAGGGCGTGATCCCAGGGTCCTGGGATCAAGCCCCACATCGGGCTCCCTGCTCCACTGGGAAGCCTGCTTCTTCCTCTCCCACTCCCCCTGCTTATGTTCCCTCTCTCGCTGGCTGTCTCTCTCTGTCAAATAAATAAATAAAATCTTAAAAAAAAAAAAAAAGAGTTGCATGCTCTTTTGACTAAGCCAGCCAGGCACCCCGCAACTATTGTAACCTTTAAATAATTGTGTTAAAAGTCATGTTGAGTTATGTAATTCCTATTGTCTGAGTATGTGAAAGGTCTCTAAAGCAAATTTTTAGAAGTATACCTTATGCTCTTGTAGACCTTCTGGTCTGAAGATGAGAGTGGGTATGATTTGGTGATATATATTCATATTGTTTTTAGAAGCAGGTTATCCAGTGCAGTATCAAGTAGTAATATTCATGTTGCCAGAGCCCATTTACTTTCCCACAGTTTCAGTTTATGTTTTAGGATGGTGTGCTAGAAGAACAATTACGAATGCATCTTCACTGTTGTTTGACACTTTGTGACTTCTGGGAGCCAAACATTGCGATCGTCACCATTCTATGGGAATATTATAGTAAGAACCTGGTAAGTAAAGAGAATATGAATTTGTTCCCAGGAATTTGAAGAATTTGTACATATGTAAGGAATGTTTATGGTTTAATTATGAATAGTTATCTATAGAGCATTGACATAAGGGAATGAGCATTTGCATCCCGTTTCTCTTAAGAGAGTAAGCAAACTGGCCAAAATTGTACCAGAGAGATACCTTTTTTAATCCTCGTTTATTAATATTTTCTAACAATTACTGATTGCTTGCAACACATTGAACAGTTAATACTATCCTGAATGAGACATAGTCTTGGCATTTCTTATAGGCTAGTGAACAGATATACATTGTGGTGGGGGGAGTTATAGTACTGTGGAATGCCAAAGGACAGGAGTATCGGACCCAGTGTATTGACTTGTGGAAGACTTTAGGACATTGGAATTTTTTAACTGAGGATGATGGAATTTACAAGTAAAGAAGAAAAGAGCATTCAGGCAAAAGGAACATTATGAACAAATGTATGACACGTAAAAACATGATCTTTTCCTACTGTGTTAAATAGTTCTGAATGATAGGTTCGAGATGACTATGGAGAGAGACAGCAGATAGGGAAAGTAGGTAGACAAGGTAGTCAGTGGCTAGATTATGTGCATGCTGAGTTATGATTTATTCTGGAGACCTAGGATACCAAGGATGTGACATTTTAGGTATGTGTGTGAGAAAGTTTTTTTCTGAAAATAGTATAAAGGAATTGGGTGCCATTTAGTAGTTCAGTGTAAAAACATATGCTGTTAATAAGGTGAGTGAGTAAAATAAGGTTTAGAAAGGAGAAGATAAATTAGGAAAATAAAAATTTTAAAGGTAGGTTTATAGGATTTTAGTTACCTTTTATGTGTGGAGAGAAGAGAAGATTTGGAATGTTCGGGTTTCTGGGTAAATAGTGAACCCCTCAGTCAAGATAGAAGATGGAAATGGGAGATTACAAGTAAATTACTAGTTTGGGTTTATACATAATGGAGCTTATGAAAAATGAGAAAAATACCTTACTTTAAAACATAATTTCAGGCTGATTGGAGAAATGACCCATTCTAGTTCTGAGGTAACATGTATGAGTGTATAGTGTCTTGTCAGATCTGAAAGCAGGGAATATCAAAATAAGATGGTGTCCTGTCAGAAGGACACAGGATCCAACTTGAAGGAGCTCCCATTGCCCATTGCTGGGTAAATTTGAGCATAAGAAAGAATAATGACTGCTGTGGATTAAAACTTATCAAATATATTTAAATCTTTGAGTGTATGATGCCTTTAGAAAAGTTACTGTTCCGAAAAAATTTACAAAACCCTCATTATTCTGAAAATTGTAAATAAAGGAAAATATAAACTATATTTTAGAGTAACCAAATTTCTAAGGACCTAATTGAGAAGTAATGATAGAATTAGAAAATCACTATTTTGTACACCTGATGAAGTAAGGCATCTCTGCAGTGATCATCAGTGGCTGCTAAAACTTTTCAGCAGAAGTCTGGTGGGGGTCACTCGAATGAATAGATCAGGCTGACAAAATGCTCAATCTTAACATTACAAAAGGAATGACACAACTTATGTCTCTCTTTCCTAAATTGCAATAGGAAGTGCCCAGTACCACCAATGGAAGATTCTTATCAAAAAAGTCCACTTGGCATGAATCTGATCAGTCCTCTAGATACAGCTACCAATTTACAGAAAAGATAGGGGGTAAAAGAATACATTACATGACAGTAGGGAGATATAAGCAGCTAAATCCAGATTGGAGAAAAATTCTATGCAATAAATGACCTGATATAAAAATAAATGGTATGATATAAATGCTGGAAAAATTAGAGAATAGAAGAGATTAAAGAATTCTTATTTACTTGGACTTAATACTTATTTTCTATCTTTTATTTATTTTATTTATTTATTTTTACTTTTAGAATTGTTCTTTCAGCATCTCTTGGCTTCCTTTGAAAGGCCTTACATATATCATTAAGTCGCCCTTGTCAATGCTAGAAATGGTGAAGATCTGCTGTTGTGATAAACAAGATGATGACCTGTATAAATCCAGCAGTAGTTACACCATTTTCCTTTGCATTTTGGCAAAAGCTGTTAAGAAAGCAATGAAGAACAATGGCCCCCATCCTTGGAAACAAATCAAAGGAAGGTATGTGCCATATCTTTCTTTGTCATGAATGTTCACTGGAGAAGCATTGCTTACTGTTTGTATTTTTTTAGTTAACTTGTGCTTGGAAGTCTTTGTGGTTTGTACATTTAAAATGTATTCCTGGGGCGCCTGAGTGGCTCAGTCATTAAGCGTCTGCCTGGGGTCCTAGGATCCTAGGGTCCTAGGATCGAGCCCCACGTTGGGTTCCCTGCTCAGCAGGGAGCCTGCTTCTCCCTCTCCAGCTCTCCCTGCTGTGCTCCCTGTCTCGCTCTTTCTGTCAAATAAATAAATAAAATCTTTAAAAAAATAAAATAAAATGTATTCCTTAGTGTATACAGGACAACAAAACATGTAGTCTTTTGATCTTGCCAATTTGTAATAGAAAGGAACAAACTTAATATCTATAACTTGTAGAGGATTTTAGTTTATTTATCTCATCTGTCCTGAAGATTGAAATTCCATATATTAAATTCAGGGCTATTGAGAATGTTGTTTTTCTTGCCAAAAATAATTGTAATTTTATTATATGATTCAATGCATAAAGTTTATTCAAAATTATAGAAGTAGAAGACATCCCCTAATCATACATTGGCGGGTAGTGGAGTCAACCTATAAAACTTGGTGTTCTTTGAGTCTTAGCGGTCCCATGGGCCCTGCTCCCTTGAATGAAAACTAACCAGAGGATACTAGGATGAAATAACTCGATTGTTCTCATTTGGGGAGTATGCCCAGTTTTCATTTCTGGCGTAGTCAAATAGACTTTTGGTCATATTCATTTGTTCTCTTTTTTTTGAGAGCTTTCCTTGTTAAGTGGGTATGAGTTTTAATTGCCTTCCCTTGTTCTACGTCATTAGCCCTTTTTCTAGCCCTCTTTGTACCACTTGCTTATGTGATGGGAACTCTTGGAGCAGGGTAAGAATACCTTCATATTTTAGATAGGGACTTCTCACTAAATGAAGTTCCTTTTTGATTCCTGTATACTGCTTGCAAGGTTATGGTGGTAAGAGTAAGACTGTTTTTAGAGTATACTTTTTTTAATGGTAGCTTCTTTGTTAAACCTCCAAAAATAATGTGGTTCAAACAGTAGTTTTTTCTTTGGTTCTGTTTGCCAGTTTGTTTTTGAAACTTAAATCATTTAGTGGAAGACATGATACTCAGAACTTTATCTAAAACAAATCACTGAAATGTATTCAGTACCAATTCTGTTTATTCCAATTCTGATCCCTTAATTGGTGAGAGAAAAGAACGTCAACTATTAAATTATATAAACACAAGAGATTTTTAAATGGTTAGTCTTGGACATTTAAACACTAATCATTTTTCTTTATGAGTAGGTAAAAATAATTTTTCCAGCACTTTGAATTGTCCTAGATATAATTATAGCAAAAGCAGGTCTTTGTGAGTAGAGGAAGAAAGAGTTTAAGGAAAAATGTATAAAATTGCCGTGTTAAGATTTCTTTAAAGCACATCAAATTGTACCGAAAGTTGTATATATTTTTTATTTGTCAATAAAAATTAAAACAGGTGATTAAGAGTTCTAAAATAACAGGATAAGCCACATAGTATATAAAAAGAACATTTCTGTCTTTTGGGGGAAGATCACTCAATCCTTTTATTCAGTCATAGGTAGTTGCTACATCCCTGAGAAATTTGAAGGTGTGGGCATTCTGTGAGTCCGTTTTCCAAGTAGAAAAAGGGAGACATGGCAGTATCATAATGAAGAATTAGCTAAATTTAAAGTAATGAGACTGTCATTAGTTTTGAATGAAATGTTATTCTAAAAGATGGATATTTGTGAATGAAAGTTTTATACAAGTAATTTTTTTTTATTTTTTTTGCAGAATATATTCTAAATTCCATCAAAAAAGAATGGAAGAACTGACAGAAGTTGGTCTTCAGAACTTCTTCAGCCTTTTTCTACTGTTAGCAGCTGTCTCAGAGGTGGAAGATGTAGCAAGTCATGTTTCAGACCTCCTAAATTTCCTCAAGCCTTCGTTTGTAACATCTTCCATCATTTGGAAGGGTCAAATGGCCTTCCTCTTGATGTATACCCAGAAAAATATGGACATTGGTGTTTTGGCTGAGAAATTTTCAGGTGCTTTCCGAGAGAAAGCAAAGGAATTCTTGGTATCTAAGAATGATGAAATGGGACAAAGACAGACTCTCTGGACACTTCTTTCCATCTATATTGATGGTGTTCAAGAAGTGTTTGAGACTAGCCATTGCTTGTATCCCTCACATGAAAAACTGCTTAATGATGGATTCAGTATGCTTCTGCGAGCTTGTCAAGAATCTGAACTTAGGACAGTACTGAGCTTTCTACAAGCTGTTCTGGCCAGAATCAGGTATGTTTTCCAATAATATACTAATTCATTGATTTATTTTATGTTATCGCCTATGTTGATTCTATGTTAAAGTTTTCCTTTTGACACACTCATGAAATCCAAATGAAGAGAGAGGAGTTGGTTTTACTGTTACAATGGCATAAATCCGTACTTTTCAACTATTCTTTCAAATAGTAGTTCTTTTAAAAGAAGGCTTATGTGCAAACACATAAAACTAAATGCAGAGCACCTCCAGTGCAGTGCCAGGATGATGCCTCTTCACCCCGCCTTCCCTTCCTGCCTCTCCTAAAAGAGTATCATTATCCAGAGGAATGTTTCAGATATTCTGAGCAAAACCATGAGCTCAAATCTGAGGCGGCTACTAATGAAACATATGCATTTCGTACCCATAAGGAGATTTTTACCACACTGTACCATTAAAACAAAGGTAAGTTTCTTTAAATTATTTTGCTGCAGAGTTTTAGCCTCAACTGCTTGAAATACTTCCAGCTGAAACAATTCATTCTGAGATGAAAGTAAGATGGTTCTATTTATAACATCAGTCACCCATATAAAACTTGATGTTTTCAGATCCACTTAAATTATGCAAATGTTAGGATACACTCAGACCCAAATAATAATGGATAAGAATAGTAGTTGTGATATATTGCTTTTAAGGCACCTTTCACATAAGTTTTATTTTTGAAGTACATGTTCTTAAGAAGTTAGATACTACCACTCAGTGTAGGTGGTTCCTATCACTGAAAAGTTGTGTAAAAGTTATGTGTGGAAATACAATTTTTTTGAAACCATGTCTAAAGTTAATGAAGAGACTGCTCCCCTCTTCGTAAAACCATTTTACAAAAAGTAGTATCTGGTTATCAAAGTTAGTAAGCTTGACAAATTTTTCAAATTTGGGGAATTTATTCATTACTAATTTTAATTATTACTAATTTACTTAATTTGCTTTATGTTGGGCTGTGCATTCATACTGATTAATCTGTAGGTTTACGGTCCACATTAGATATTGTGTCGTTTTTAATATTTGCCTGCTCGCATCAGTTTCAGTTCTAAAGGTTTAGCCAAAACAATAAATAAATTAAATAAAATAAAAAATTTAAAAATAATAAAAAATAAAGGTTTAGCCAAAGTTGTTGATCAGATAATCATCCCTTTATCCCCCAGCGTGAGCTATATAAAAGCAAGAATTTTAAAGCTCTCAAATTTGGGGGTAGATGGATAGATAAAGTAAATGAATAACCAACATCACTAGAAGAAGCTTCTACAAATTCTGAATCTTCTCCATGAACTACATTTGTTTTTAGTCTAGTAGAGCTTACTAGCACTTTCCCAAGTGCTAAATTCATTTTGTTTGTTTAATTTTTTAATAAATGTTAATAGTATTTCTCCATGTTTCTTGGGCAAAATTAGAAATTTCCATATTCTGGGACCAATTTTTGCTTGTTTATTTATATTTATCTGAATATACAAAACAAGAAGGAAGGAGGGACCTGGTCTAAACCATGCTGGTAATAAGGAGCTACGGCCCCAAGATTTATGGGCAAAGTGGTAGAAAATAAAGCTGGGTGTGTAGGCATCCTGGGAAGAGGCAGTCATGGAAACCAAATGGCAGAATCCATATGTTTTTCTGCCTTTTCCATTGAAAATGGACATTTCCTTTCAAACACCTTATTTTTATCGCTTCTTACCTAGGGTTTTGTTTTGATTTGTTTTGTGGTTTTCTTGGGGGGGCTTTGGGTGTTTTGTTTTT
Source organism: Ursus americanus (assembly GCF_024610735.1). NCBI lineage: Eukaryota > Metazoa > Chordata > Mammalia > Carnivora > Ursidae > Ursus > Ursus americanus. The sequence goes on along the minus strand of NC_142137.1, from coordinate 16,029,493 downwards.
GTTTTTAATGATTTTATTTATTTATTTCACACAGAGAGACAACGAGAGAGGGAACATAAGCAAGGGGAGTGGGAGAGGCAGAAGCAGGCTTCCCGCCAAGCAGGGAGCCCGATGCAGGGCTCGATCCCAGGACCCTGGGATCATGACCTGAGCTGAAGGCAGACGCTTAATGGCTGAGCCACCCAGGTGCCCCATGTTTTGTTTTTTTGAAACAAGGCTTCATATCCTACAAACACTATTACAATTTTGAGTGAGAAATTATGGGGAATCTTTCTTGCTGGTTAATTTTTTTTTAATTGGAGGTGTTACATATTTTCATGGTTAAAAAATATAAATAAGGTAGGTGACAAGTAAAAGTTCCTTTCCCCACCTTTACTCCTTTATTCTCTAGTTCAGTGGTTCTCAATTAGGAATGAGTTTCTTCCCCAGGGGACATTCGGCAGTGTATGGAGAAGTTTTTGGTTGTAACAACTTAGGGAGTGCTACTGGCATCTACTGCTAAACATCTTACAATGCACGGGACAGCCTATGCCACAAAGAATTATCTGGTCCAACCTCTTTGGTGCTGAGGTTGAAAACATTGCTTTAGGGGTGCCTGGGTGGCTCAGTCAGTTAAGCATCTGGCTCATGATTTTGGCTCCTGTCATTATCTCATGCGTCCTGGGACTAAGCCCTGGTCCTGATCCGTGCTCAGCAAGGTGTCGGCTTGAGAGTCTCTCTCTTTCTCTGCGCCCCCCCACGCGTGTGCGCCTGTGTGTGTGTGCGCTCTCTTTCCCTCTCTCAAAAATAAATAAATCTTTAAAAAAAAATTGCTTTAGTTTTAGTACACAGAAGTACAATGGTTTCTCATAGAATCTTCCAGATTTTTTTCTCATTTATAGGCTGAAAACAACAAAACAGATCGTTTTTGTTCTGCAATTTCTTTTTTTCACTTAATATTTTCTAGGCAGCTTTCCATGTTAGTATATGGAAACCTATCTAATTCCTTTTAATGGCTACTTAGCATTTCATTATATGATTGTACCAAACTTTCTTTAACCAACACCCTAATGGAAATTTATATTGTTTACCATTTTCTGTTATTGTAAACACAGTTTTACTTAACATCTTCATATATGCCTTCTCTGTGTACTTTGGAAGTATAGCTTTAATTTCTAAAAATGAATTGATGTATGTGCGTTTAAATGTGGATAGATATTACCAGATTTCCCACCAAAAAAAAAAAATTGTGCCAGTTTTTGCTCTCCCTGATAGTATTTGAGAAAGCCTCCTTTCTCATGTTTAGATTAGTGTATGGAGTATATTTAGAAAATGTACAATCTCAGGTAAGAAATTAAATGCAGAAATTTGTTTAAAATGTTCACGGAAACGTGGTAATGGGAGAATGGGACTTACTTTGAAAGTTGGAGAGGCTTTACAAACGGAAATAAAGTAATAAAGTCAGAATATTCTTTTTCTTTCCTATTAATTTATTAAGTTCTTTTTATCCTTAAGCTCCTACCTAAAACTGTTTTGGTCATTCTTCAAAAATGGTAACTAGAAACACAAGAATAACTCCTTCTTAAAAGACGTACAGTTTACAAATACTATCTCATTTATTTCTTTTCCAACCTTGTCATCCCTGTTTAGAGGTGAAGAAATGGAAACATGATTTTTTGTGACTTACTAATATAAGTTTCAGTATCACCACTCAGGCTGTAACCAACCAGAGTTACGTTCTTACACTATCTTTGAAATAGTTTACAAATAGAAAACTAACCATACCACTATATTTTTTTATAAATAAACAGGCAATTGAATGACATCTGCAAACTGTTTGTTAACCTAAAAGTGTTACTGCTATTCATATATACTTCCATGTGCTTTTACCCTTTATTTTTGCTACTAAAAACAAAGGGTAGTTGCCTTCTGATTACTTTGTTATTTATTTTACAAGTTAACATTTTTTTAGTAAGTCAACTTCAGTTGGAAAAAATCACAAAGAGGTGTGGAGACAAGTAAATCATGTTTTATTTATAATAATTTATCTTTGATTTATTATCAGCATCATTTCAATCATCTAAATTTCACTTCTTGTAAGAAAAATAATTTTTTGTTCTTTAAATTCGATTTAGTAAAAGTCCTTCAGCATTAAAGCCAAGCTATTTCAGAATGTTGGAAAAATTCTGCTTGCAAGTATCTTGTAAAATATAACGCATCTCTGTTAATCATGGGCATCACTAATCAGAAGTATAAAGGTAGGAATCAAGAGGGCATATTGAGGATTATCTTATATAAGGTAAAAACAAGTTTACATTTATATTGGAAGTTTCTTTTAACTAGATTTCATATGGGTTTGTAGTTTGCTGTCATCTGGAGCAGGCATGGAGTGTGCTATTAGTACTAAGCTATAGGAAGAAAAGGACACCAATGTTTATGTTGATAACATTTAATTTCTTGCACAAATGTTTAGTTTTAGTTTTGTTTTATACTGTTCAACTATGGTTAAAAGCAGTTGCTATAAGTGAATGTCTTATAGAGCATTTTTAACAGAAATATGATGTCAGTGTGTGAATCCGAATGGTGCAGTAGTGTGGGGGGGTCTTCATTAATGTTGTCCTCGTGTAGGCACTGCCATCTCCAATTTCTGAAGCTTGCATGTGTGGAGTTAGGTGTAGCCAAAAGCTTTTCTTTAATTATATCCAATTTGCACACAGTTCTTCAATGAGACTGATTACAATATATAATAAGAGGGACTGGGACTTGGATGGTTTTGTTTTGTTTCATCAGTCTTGGGGCTTCCAAGGCGGATACTGTCAAGACAGACTGGCTGTTAGTTTGGGATCTTTTGGGGAAAAACCCCAGAGATCCTTCAGGATTGTTACCTTAAAAAGAAAGAAAGAAGGAAGGGAGGCAGAGAGAGGAAAGAAACACAGGTAAAAGTCCTTCAGATATTTTATGATAGAGATGTGTTCCTAATTTCTTAACCCAAAATCTGGAACTTCTTTGAGGATTTTCTCATAGGAGCCACTTAGGTATGCCATACTATAGTATCACTTAACTATTTCGGATGGTTGATATCCAAAAACATTTGGATGAACATTTCGGATAGTTGATAAAGATTAAAGCATAGGCTCCCCGCCCCCCCCCCCCCCGCCTTTTAAGAACAAAGCTAAATTCTTTGAATTTGGGTTTAGATAAGGAAGATGGGTTACATAGATTGATTATATTTATTCCTGGCTGTATCCCTTACAAGAAAAAGAATGAAATACTTTACCTTGGCTATCTCTTCTGTTTTCAAATTCAGGTGGGAATAAGGTACCAGTCCTTGCATAAATGTGTGTGCAGGATGTGTGAGTGTGTATGTTGAACTGGGTAATAGTTTTATAACTGTATGACAGAGAAATTATAGGTAGGAAGGAACTAAGATCACTGATTAAAGGGAGAAGCGACTCCCTCTAGGCTGTTAAGAAATAATAACTTCATATGCCACTTTCTGCTAACTGGAGCTGATGGCTCACCAGAGCATTCTTTATTGCTGATTAAGTAGCATTATGAAAATACTGACTTGGTTATGTTACCTAAATGCCTCCGTGTTTAAAACTTCGAATGTCAAACAGTTTTAGCAGTCATCTTTAACATTTCACATTACTTTTCCGGAATCACATTTCTAGTTCTTACTTGCTGTTATTTGAGGTTAATATAAAAATGGCAGCTTTCATTTGTGGAGTTAGGTGTAGCCAAAAGCTTTTCTTTAATTATATCCATTCATGCTGCTATAGTTAAGGGTCTGTCAGCATTTCCATTATAAACCTCCATTTTCAGGGTTTTATAACACAGCTATGAAAATTAGCTCTGGGCAAAAACTTGACATACAAGGCCTCATGAGATTCTCCCTCCTCCCATCCCCCTTTTTCATTTTTACTGAAGTAAGGGTGAGTGATTTCAAAATGCCTTTTGGCATCTGCAAATATCATTTGGAGTTTAAAAAGAAACAATAAATTTTCAGGCTTTGTACCTGTTTGTTCTACCACTTAAGGGAGGTTGTGGACTTATGAATTTAAGCCAAATGGATATTGATCAACTGACATCCTATTTTGTATTAAACAAGAGCCTGGTTTCAAAAGAAGTCTAAAAGGCAGTTAAAAACTTGCCTAAAATGTTAGATATTGAGACTATGAAATAATTCAGAAGGAATGATTGGCTTCTGATATTCTATGTGCTGAAGTACAACTCCTTAAAAGATTAAGACTCTTTTTTCCTGGCTTCAAAATACATTTTGAAAATACAAGCATTTTTAAATCCCTCATCCAATGAGCATAGAAGTTCATCCATTTATTATATATCAGTTTTGACATTTGGGATGGGGTGCATGTGTGTGTGTGTGTGTGCGTGTGTGCGCGCGCACATGCACAGAACTGTGTTTATTATTCCCTGCAAATACTCTTCTTCCTTAATAGTTCTAGTTATTTTAACTTCTATTAGTGTGGTATCATTTATACTAAACTAATTTTTTTTTAAATCTTCAGGGAAAGAATTGAGGGTTTTCTAAGTAAGGAAGGAAGTAGTATGAAAGGAAATGTTCTAATGAGGGACTGCTTTATGCTAAAAACTTAACGTGATTTTTCAGGAAAAACAAAGGATGCTTTTGACAGCATGCAGGCCTTTTCCTCCTTTTGTTATTGGGTGTTCTAGTAGTATGAATGGCTTAAGCTTGTATATATGATTTGATGGGAATTTGATTTGATGCAAATTTTTGGCAGTGTCCTAATAATTTGGGAGAGGGAGCACATGAGTATGTTTCATGGACACCTGTATTTCCAGTTTTTGTTTGAGAAATCAAATGGTTACGTTGCTCACTAAAAGTGATCAATCTGCCAGTTTTGGTTGCTTCAGAGAAAGCATAAGCCTCTCTAAGGGAAAATAGTGTAAATCTTAGTATTTTGAGAATATATAAAATGTTAAAGATTACTTTGTGTTAAGTATTTTATTTCTCTTTCAACTGAGAATTTACATGTATACTATGAATTATTATTTTGACCTTATTTACTGTTTACTAGGCTTGAATTTTGCAAAACATGTTTACTATAGCCTTTCCATATTACACATTTTATAAGTTCATGCAGTTATATAAACTCACTTTATTAACTTGGAAATGTTTGTGCACCTTTGTTTGTATTTTGCTAAAACAGATTATCTACTTAATTTTTCATTTATAGGAATTAATATTTGGGTCATTTAGTTTCCAACTAGTTCTGTTACATACACATGAATTCTCCTATGTAAGTATAAAGTAGTTCTTCTAAAATATTTTAAGGGAAAACTTATGTGTCCAGATCTCTCATTTTTTGGTAGAATGAGGATAATAGCACATGTTTTACTATATTTTTTTGAGGATTAAGTGCAATAATGTATATGAAGTTGTTGGTACAGTGCCTGGCATAGGAGTAAGTGTTCAGTAAATGTTAGAAGTTGCTATTGTCATTACAATTATTTTCAAAAGAACCCATAATCATTTCTTTGTGCCACAGTTTAAGCCTGGCAACCTCAATAGACGTGTGTGTGTGTGTGTGTGTGTGTGTGTGTGTGTGTGTGTACGCTTATCTTGGATAGTTCTTAACTCATTCCTAATATTGTACTCTTAACATAGTGGCTATTCAGTAAATGCTTTTAGATGTGTGAATGAATCAGATTGTTTAAAAACAAAGTCCAGATTATAGGGAACACAAACATTGCCCCACAATTTTAGAGCTGTTGGAAATTGTGACCTATATGTCTGAGATGCTAAGGAGCTGCTGTAGAAAAAGAAAAGTAATTTTTTAAGGTAGAAATGTGGCATATGTCTTTCTTTTCTCTATATACCCAGTTGATTGAATTTTTTAAAATGTTTTCTTTGGAGGATCTCTTTTATATCATTCCTTCTTTATTCTCAGTACCATTTCCTCCATTTTTAGACCATTGTTAATGTTTGCCTACTCTCCCTGCCTCCGGTGCCTTCCCTCTTCAGACCATCTTTTTTTTTTTTTTTTTTTTTTGTAAACAACTTTTTTGAGCTACATTACTTATATAATTCACTTATTGGCCAGCTTTATTGAGATATAATTCACATGCCAGACAATTAATGGTTTTAGTATATTCATAGAGTTGTACAGTAATCACCATAGTTTTAGAACAGTTTGTCACCTCAAAAGGAAATGCTATACCCATTAGTATTAACTCTCCATTTTCCCCTACCCAATCCCCATCTCTAGCAACCATTAATCTACTGTATGTCTGTATAGATTTGCTTATTCTAGACCTTTCATATAAATGGAACCATCCAACATGTAGTCTTCTGTGATGAGTTTCTTTCACTTAGAATAATGATTTTAAGGTGTTTCCATATTGTCACATGTATCAGTACTGTATTCCCCAAATAATCCATTGTACCCACATTTATTTACCCATTCATCTGTTGATGGACATTGGGTTATTCCCACTTTTTGATTGTTATGGATAATGTTGCTATGAATACTCATGTATAAGTTTTTGTGTGGACATGTTTTTATTTCTCTTGGATATATACTTAGGAGTAAAATTGCTGAGTAATATGGTAACTCTGTTAAACCTTTTGAGGAAATACTGAACTGTTTTCCAGTGTACCATTTTACATTCCTTCCTGTAGATTTTAAGGACTGAAATTTGTCCACATCTGCACCAACACTTGTTGCTAAGTGGCTTTCTGATCAAAGTGATCTTAGTGGTTGTAAGGTAGTATCTCATCGTGGTTTTGATTTGTGTTTCTGGTAGCTAATGATGTTGATTATGTATTTTTCATGTGCTTATTGATCATGAGCCTATTAACTAGTATGTCTTCTTTGGAGAAATGTCTATTTGGATCCTCTGCCCATTTTTAAATTGGGTTGTCTTTTTGTTAGTGAACTGTGAAGAATTCTTAATATGTTCTAGATACAAGCCCTTCATCAGATATATGGCTTGCAAATATTTTCTTCCATTCTTGATGTTGTCCTTTGCAGCATTAATTTTTTTTTAATTTTAATGAAGTCATATTCATTTATTTTTCTTTATGTTGCTTGTGCTCATCTCATACTCTCTTCCACATTTATCTTCTTAGGGAACAAGTCTACTTACATCCTTCTGTGTTTTAACACCGTTAGTGGCTACATCCTGATGAACGCAGAAAACTTCTCATTCCTTATCATGGTCTTCAGAGTCTTCCACAGGCTGGCTTTCTATATTTGCAGCTTTTTCTTGCGATTCCCCTTTACGTCAGTCAGGTGGAACTACTAATTCTGAAGAAATCTCCAAATCTTTCTTACTTGTGTTTGTATTTTCCTGTCAGAACCACTTGAGGGTTCAGGCCAGAACATGGCCAGGACAGTAAAGCCAGATCTCAGGACTGAATAAGCTGAAGTGAGGTGATAAACAATGATAAGGAAAGGGTTGAATCCAGGGAATGAAAGGAATTGTCAAGATCAGAAGTCAGAAATGGTTGGTGCTGGTCACAGTACGCATTGAGGTGGAGTAGCAGAGTACCGGAAAAGAAAAACAAAATAAATGATTTATTTAGAGGGATTTGGGGGAAGGGCAAGGTGGTTTCAGAAGTTATTAGTAAGTGGCTCAGAACTACAGATGGAATCAGAAAGCATCATACATGAGCATCACATACGGGAGAAGTCAGAAGTTCAGGCACTAGTAGACAGTTCAACAACAAGTTGTACTTTTCTGCTGCTTTTAAAAATATATATATTTATTTATTTAAGTGATCTTTTACACCCAATGTGGGGCTTGAATTCATGCCCCCAAGATCAAGAGTCACGTGCTCTACCAGCTGAGACAGCCAGGTGCCCCTGTGCTTTTCTGCTTCTTAAGGAAGCTCTAGTAGTATCTGAGAGTTGCTACTGTTGTTGCAGCACAGTGTGAAAAGCAAGGTCTTTAGGGTCAGTAAACCTGAGTTCAGATCACCCCTCCTCCACTTACCAACTGTGCAAACTTAGGAAATTTTAGGAAGTTGCTTAACCTTTTGTGAACTGCATCTGCGTCTTTGAGAAATAATACTCACATTATAGGATTTCTGTGAACATTTGCTTAGATCTCTGCTGTCCATACACTCTAACTTTATGTGACAATTTAAGTCAATGAATATAATATGAAGAATTCAGCTCCTCCATCACACTAAGAGGTCACACTAGCAAGTCCTCAGTAGCCATACGTAGTTAGCGGCTACTGCAGTGGGCGGAAGAAGGCATTGTGGACAGCACTGACTTTGATGCCGCACCTATTCAGAACATGGGCCATAATAATCTCTCAGTACATGTTTGTTTTCTTTATTTACTTTTTCTTTTTGTGTGTGAACTGCATCATCCTTACCCACAAGCTTCTCTTGAAAAATGTGTGCTTGTCCATGTGTCCCTCATCTTGAATAATTTCTTTCCCCTTTGAACCTCCTTAACATTTTATCTCTAATAGCCTTTAGTGCTTTCTACCTTGTGCTATAATTATTTTTAACAGAGGATACATATTCATTAAACAAATTATTTACTCAAAAAATCCAACTAATGTTTATGAGTGCCTGCTATAGTAGCAGACATTATTACAGGCACTTGGGGTACATCAGTAAATGACTTAAATGGACGTGAATGGCAGCGTGTACTCATGTATTTATAATGTGAAAGACAGACTGTGAGAATAGAGAGAAAGGTACTTGGGGAAGTGTTTATGGAAACCATCATTTTTTTTTTACCCTTTCATATTTTACTATTTTAGTCATCAGCATTATTTGATAATGATTTATACTTGTCCCCAACTTTTACTTGCTTATCTAAAATTCTTGCCAGTATCCACTTGAAAGTAGACAACAGTAAGTGTGCAGCCAGGCTGTGGATGTAATGCATAGTCTGTATTTCACCTCCATGTTTATTGCTCCCTAAGCACCAGTGGGCAGAAGGGACCTCCAGGGGGATGACAAGAGTCCATGCTTCTCAGTTAATTGAAAGGGTTTTGGTCTTATTGAAAAATGAAATTACCGTGTCTACAGTAGCTAAATTTTAGACCATTTTTATTATTTTATTTTGCTAATTCAATAGTTATCACCGAACTGTTCTCCCACTGAAATATGGAAACAGGTGGTGTAAGTGGGCCTTTGAGGTTTACCTTGCTTTCAAAAATTTTGAGAACTTTGCATTGAGTCTGGGCCCACAGGAACACTTTGAATCTAAAAGTAGATATTATCTGTATTTGGATTCAGTCGGAAGCAAGGTATCTGGAAGAGGAAACTGAAATAATGGAGTGAGGAAATAATCAAAAAAATAATCTGTTACAGTTCCCCAGGATGGAAGATTCCTGGCTCAAAGGGCCTATTGAGTGACCCAAGCAAAACATAAGAAAATAGACTCATAGCAAAGCACATCTGTGTGAAATTCAGAACGCTGGGACAAAGAAAAGGTCCCAAAGTTTTCCATGACTTCTTATCTTACCCACCTTTCTTAGTCTTCTATTTTTTGTATTTGCTGTGCCCCTAGTCTTGTAATCTCCAGTTATAGTCTAGGTCAGATTTAATATTTAACCCCAATTACCAAGAATTATAAAATTAAGGAAAAATAAGGGACACTTGGGTGGCTCAATCAGTTAAGCGTCTGCCTTTGGCTCAGGTCATGATCCCGGGGTTCTGGGGTCAAGCCCCATGTAGGCTCCCTGCTCAGTGGGGAGACTGCTTTTCCCTCTCCTCTGACCCCCACTCGTGCTCGCACTCTCTCTCTTTCTCTCTAGTGCGCTCTCTCTTTCAAATAAATAAATCTTTAAAAAAATTAAAGAAAAATAAGGGTTAAATAGAGCTTTATATTAGATTTTCCCCCCAAAATTATTTCTACTTTCAAGAAGTAGATGAATGGAGCTTTATGACTTCTTTTCCAATTCATAGTTCTCATAGTGTGGAGTTCTAAAAATCTGTTCTGGGATGAAACAGTAAATCCACCTTTCATAATTAGAGAGAAAATGATGGAAGGTAGAGTGGGAAAGTAACACTGTGAAACAGAAACTGTGATGAAGAACATTGGGATAAAAGGACAAGGACAAAAGAAATACACTCTGTAAAGGAAACATTTCATTCTTTTGAAAGTGGATCAGCTCAGTTGTTTAGGGAATAGAAGTGCCATGATTATTTTCTGTTCCAAGCACTGGAACATTTCTCTTTAGCAAATGGTAACAAATCAAAGATGTTGGGTGAGGCGAAAGCTACTTTCCCCAATCTTATTTATGTCGCTGTGGCTCCTTGTCTGAACCCCACAGTTCACTATAGGTATTTAGACCACCCAGATCTTTGAAGCTTTCGACGAAATTCAGCAATGAGCTTGTAGGAAGACATTGCTACTGTGCTCTTTCGTGGCATCATACAGTGCTCTGTTCTTAAACCAGAAACATGTTGTCATAATAAATATATTGAAGACCGGTAAATCCCATTCGTGATAGGTTTGCTCTTTTCCAACTATGGAATGGGTTAAAATAACTGAAATTGTGATTTCAGAAAGCGGACCCAGTCTAAAAAAACTCAGTGAGACAAACTGCTATTGTGGCTTTAGGTTATAAAAGGGAGGTACTCAGAGGAAGTAAGTAATAATTTAAGCATTTACATCCAGTAAGTGTAGTACAATAAGCTACTAGACCTGTTTTTTAATGATGTGATGTGTCAGGGAAGGAAAGAAAATGATCTCTTAATTATCCCTTTAATTATTTTTGGATTAATAAGACCTGAGACAGCACTATAAATTGTGGAAAAAGTAGATTCATTATAGTTCTTAAATATTCTTAGCTATCCTCACCATCTTCTGGTAATTACCCTAAAGTTATTTTCCTTAAGATGTGTTTCTTAGAAAATGTCAGAGTACATTTTTGTTTTATGATATGAATTTACTTTTGCCACCATTTGGACTATAAAGAACAGTTCCTAACCTTTCTCCATCTACCTTGTGGAGAAGGGTGAGTAATTGCTCTGTTTCAAAATTTATTTATATTTTAACAAAATTGAGAACAAATATAAGGAGTGAAACTAGCATTTGGAACTCTTAATTTCAATTGTTTCTTCTTTACCTTACAAGATATATATTTTTCTCTCTTTAGGATATCTCTTGTCAGATTTAAGGCTTATTTAAAATGAAAAGAAAGCTGGAGCAATTTTCTTTATTCCATTTCAGTCTCCTAAGGCCTATTTCCCCCTGGTGAGCTCATAGCAACAGGGGGGTTTAAGGGAATTCAGCTTTCTGCAAATTAATGTCTCACATCATGAAAATTCAGGACTTTTTTTTTTTTTTTAATCTTGAAAAGTAATACAGTGAGTGCGAGTATTATTTCTTGCCAGCGGGTGGAAGATGAATGATTTTGTCACAGTTTTACTGCTTGATGAGCAGTGTCCTGAGGGTCAGGCTTAAGTCTGTGTCACTATGCTGCTCATTACTCTTGAGCTAAATAAGGGCTGATTGGATCTAAATTGCCTAGCACATGGGCCACAGATGAGCTCAGTGAGCAGGGGATGACCTGCTATTCAGTCTGGGAGTAACCCCGGTGTGCAAATGCGGCATTAGAACACCGTGGGAGAATGAGAGGCTACCGGCTGCTGCCAGCAAAAGAAATCGAAATGTAAAAACTCTTTGATGCTGTGATGTTAGAATTTGAAATGTAGGAAGTGACAGGTTGATGGTACTTATCAGCTTTGGCTGGATTAGAGAACAGTGTCATCTTGCTTATATAATGACAGAAGAATGAAGCCAGCAGCTAACTACTGTGCAGAGTAGAGCCTCTGCAGTTGCCACAGCCAGTCACTGCTGCCTCCTACTGGCAGTTTTCCTGGAAACCAGTAAAGATAGGAAGACAAGAGCCTCCTCTGTAGGCGATTTCCAGGAATTGGGGACTTTTTGGTGGTGAAAAGCTGCCAGTGGTAGAATGCAAAGAAAAGGGTATTTGAGAGGATACTAAATAGTAAGTTGCTTAAAAAACATCATTATTGGGAAATTGGTTGTTCCAGAATTTTCTAGTTAACCAAGAGTTAATCCATTTATGAAGTGAATCTACCCAGGGCAGGAAACCCCAGTGTACTCTCCCTGGCACAGTGTTCTTTCGGGGGGCCGCAGTTGGGCTGGTTGATCTCTCAATTATGTATTTTTATCAATAACAGCACTTTACTAACAACTAATCTTCAAAATCTAACAACAGACTAACAACCACAGTGTTGGCACAGTTTGAAAGATACCTGATAAAAATACGAAGTGAAGACCACCCCTGATTATGTAGCTTATGCTGCATAAGTCTCCCCCTTCAGGGTTGAGGAGGAAGGAACAGGTTTCTCCCATAAGTCAATTGATTTAAAAAAACAAAACCCAGCAAAACCCTATAATACCTCTTTTGTTTCATTTTATTCCTGCAGTTGTCATTTTTAAAAAAATCAATATTAGACTACTATATGTTTGTGATATAAAACTTAGAAAATGCAGGTAAGCTTTTTAAAAGTTACTTATCTCGCCATGCTAAGAGAACTACTGTTAATATTGTTATATCTGTCCAGATTTTTCCTATTCATGTATATTTTTTTAAACTTAAAATGGGGTTAAATACTGTACAGTGATCTGCTTTTTTCACTTCATGTATCATCGATTGCTTTCCAGATCAGTGACATCCACAACATTATTTTTGGTGGCTTTATAATATTCCATCGTGTGGATATATAGTTTACCTGACCATTTCTTATTGGTGAAAATTTATACATTTTGAATTTTTTTACCATTAGATACAAAGCCGTGATGAACATCCTTTATGTGTGTCTTGGCAGGGTTCTTGGTTATTGCTGTATAAATTGTGTATTGCTCAACTCCATAGGTGCCATTCGCAACATTATATAAATGAGGCTTTGATCTTCATAGACATGTTTGATTATATGTGGAAGATATTTTCTTAAATGATTTCATTTAAAATATAAAACCTTAGATATAGTTCTTTTTAAAAAGTTGGGAGCTGTGGTTTAATTATATTCAAGGTTTATACACACACAAACACACACATAATTACACACATCCTACAGAAGGAAATTTTTAACTAGTAGAAAACCTGAAACAAGAAAAATCAACATTTCCCCCCCCCCCCGTAGAACAAAACTGTAGTTCTGTGTGTTGAAAACATATCGATAGAAAGCTTTTAGAGTTTGGGGTTAAATGACAGGTAAAAGGATTAACTTTCATCTCCCAGGATTTAAAAAAGAATTTTCCTGCATTTGTCAGTGTAGGTTTCCTACTATTTCCTATAAGTGTCCCCCCACCTTGTTTACTATTAAGATCAAATGTAAAAGAAAACTTTTCATTATAAATCTAAAGCATTTGAAGCCCCTAGAGAGCGTTTGTAATGCTTTTTTTTTTAATTATTAAAATCCATGTATCCTGTAAAGGATATAAATAATACAAAATTGTGTGCTGTGGAAAGTAAAAGTCATTCCCTTCCTAACCCTTTCTGCCACAAAGAAACCACTATTAACCCTTCAGAGGACATACTTCTCAGCTGTTAAGCTGTTGCTTCTTCTTTTATGCACACTACCTCTTTTACCACCTCTTTTAATTTGATTTTGGAAAGATGGGGATTATACCTTGGAAATTTCTGCAACTTCAGTTTTTTGATGAAAGAGGTATCAAAGACATCTCTCTGCATACGCTCACACATACATAGTATGAGGCTGCAGAGTATCTTGTTGTATAGTACACCCTACTTCGTTTAACCCCAGTGAACATTTAGGAACTACACGATTTTAAGTTAGTTTGGCTCTTGTCCCTATCTAATTTTTCCAAGATCCTGTTTGAAAATTTGGGTGGTTCAGTTAATTTAACCAGGATATGCACTATAGTTCAATTTTGTGAGTTATTAATATATCCAACATCAAAACCAGGGGAGCAAACCTCCGTATCAGTTCTTTAATATGTATGAACCATATATGAAATAATTAATATCTTTTGTTTAGAGTAAAAATATTACTGTATTTTTCAAAAGGTTACAGACATGAATTTTAATCCTGCCTTTGCCACTTTCTTTCAGTTTAATCTTCAACAAGTCATGTCATTTCTTTGAACCTCAATTTTTCTAATCTGTAAAATGTGTGTAATAATAGATACTAAAGAGCTGGTTTGAAGAATAAGAGAGATAATATTTATCTCAAGTGTCTACCAGAGTACCTAATAATGATTACTTTTGTTATCATTACCACTTGTCCATCGATTTCATAGAAGTGAAGTGAACGAATGTATATTACAAGTAAGTTTCCCACTCTAAATTAGAATTTTTAAATTCCACTGTCAATCAGCTCAGTGGTATTCTATGAAAATAATACGACTTATACTTGCAATAAAAGCATAAATTACTTTCTTAGTCATGTTTCTCCCCCACATACACCTTTTTTTCTTATGACCTAAAGAATGTTGGCTGTATTGAATCTGTGCCTGTGCAAGAAGCAGAAATGGCTGCCTATTTCTGTCAGTACGCCTTTACTGAGTGTCCAGCAAGTACCTGCTAGGACTGACTTTGTGCTGGTGTGGGGGGGAAATAGAGATGCATAAAATCAGATCATTGCCCTGAAGTGCCCTACGGTATAGTGAGGCAGCTATACAAACAAATAAATACACCGTCGTCAACAGACAAGTGTTGAAGAGTCTGTTTTGAGAACTCTTCTACACCACTTACAGAATTTTGTGTGAGATTGCCCTATGTGAAATACAGTGTATGGCATAAGTCATTTACACACTTTGCCACATCACTGATTGGGGGCAGATATATTAGAAGGGAGATAAGTCTTTAGTAGCTTGTGCTTATGTAGATAGCAGTTCAAAAGTTTTTAAAGTTGTTTTTGACATCTTTAATCTACTTCTGCTATCAATAATAAAAAATAATAACAGCCACTTATAAACGTACGTAAGGCCTTTAGTGATTTGTTAATTACAGCATTATATCATTGATGTATTTTTTACATTTCTTTCTCCTGACATCTATTTTTCTTCTGTTCCCATTCTCTGAAACCTTAATGTTCCTTTTTTCCCCCCACTTATTTTTGTGCCCTAAAATATAAACCTGTGAGCTTCTGAGGACAGTGTACTTTGATAATTTAACATGACAAAATAGAATCCAAAACCAACATGTAGTATTGCACTGTACCTTTTTAAAAGTTTACGTAAAAATCATTGTACCAGAGATGCTACATACAGCTGTGCCTCCTGCTTTTTTCTTTTAGTTTTATGCTCTTGAGATATCCTGCCACAGAACATGTGCTTCAGGGAAATGAAGGATTTAGCCAAGAACAATAAATATTTTGGGCTCAGGAAATGGAGAATTCAGCACAGAATAGTGAAGGTATAGAAGACAGTCATACACCTGGGCCAGGAAACCACCATTCCAGACTGAAATAGAATGATGACGAGCTGTGGGAAGAAGGCCTCAAGGAAAAAGTACGGAAAGAAAAATTATTTTTATGGTTCTGGAGGAGAGTAAAGCAATTTCATTATAAAATGACTTTTTCCTTGAAGAGCCTACAACCCCGAATGGGAATTGTTCTGACCTCTCACCTCTCACTAAGTAAACTTGTTTGTCTTTTAATATTAATTTGCCATAGCAAATTATATGTGAAACATACCAACTTTATGAACATCATGTATGTTTCAAATATATTGAAACTTGCAGTTTACATTTCTGTTTGGATGTCTAGAAGTTGTAAGAGCTTTATGTATATAAGTGCCATAATCTTTAAAACAATGCTACATATGTACATGTATACACACACACACATAGTTAACAGTTGGTTTTAGTTCAGTTTAGTGTTTTTTGGTTTTTTGGTTTTGGTTTTGGTTTTGGTTTTGGTTTTGGTTTCCTAGGAGGAATCCCAGTGTAATTCAGCAGACATTTTTTTATTAATACTTTCTGTGTCTCAGGACTGTCCTAGTAAGTGTGTAAATGAAAATGTATCCTGCACTTATAGAGCATATGATGTAGACTCCAAATTTTTATATTTCTGCATTCATTCTTTTCTAAATTCTGAAAGGCCTGGATTATTAGTTTGATCCGATGTATGCATGTAATTTCTTATATTCTGAAGACCATTCGTGTAAAATGGTAAGTGGTCTCCAAAATACAAGAAATTCCACATCTTGGGTCAAACTAATGGTCCAACCTTTTCAGAATTACATTACAGTGGAGGTTTTGTGATAAGATATAATCGTATCTAATTTCCCAGAAGGCAAGTGCATTTTGCCTAATTTAGAGATATTAAACATGGTTCAATCTTTCCATTATTTCCTTATGGACTGATACAGTCATTTCTTATCTTTTGGGATGCTATTCTGCATTTACCATTTAGCATAGTACTACTATTAGGCACTAGGAACTCATTTCATTTAAATATATAAACTTTTTAAAACTTTGGGCAGATGGTGTCTTAGTCTGTTCAGGCTGCCATAACAAAATACTACAGACTGATTGGGTCACTTAAACAACAGAAATTTGTTCTCTCACGTTCTGCAGTTTGAGGTTGAGGTGCCAGCATGGTTGATTTCTAGTGAAAGCTCCATTCGTAGCTTGCAGAGGGCTGCCTTATCACCTTGTGCTCACATGACCTTTCTTTGTGCCTGCATGGGAGAAAGGAGGCACTTTGGTGTCCTGGAAGGACCTTAATCCTATTGGATCAGGGCCCCAACCCTTATGACATGTTTTAACCATAATTCCTTATAGTCTTTTTTTTTTTTAATTTTTTATTATGTTGTGTTAGTCACCATACAGTACATCATTAGTTTTTGATGTAGTGTTCCATGATTCATTGTTTGCATATAACACCCAGTGCTCCATGCAATACGTGCCCTCCTTACTACCCATCACCGGCCCAGCCCAATCCTCCACTCCCCTCCCCTCTCCTTATAGTCTTCATATGGCTATACTGGGGGTTAGGGCTTCAAGATATGACATGGGGGCAATTCAGTTCAGTCCATAGTAGATAGATTTATTTATTCCCATTGGAATAATGACCAGGGGTGGAGGCAAAGAAGTCAGATTAAATTTTCATATATCTCTTTTCTCTTTTTATCTTTTATGCTTTTGGAATCACTGAAGTTAGAGAATCTGTTCACTGGTTTCTTTCAGTTCTTCTATGTATGTTAAATACAAAGGTTCAAAGTTAAGGAAATAGGTTAAAATTGCTACATGGTTATGTTAGCCTATGATCTTGCATATTAAGTATGTTTTACATTTATTTTAGGAGAGACCGCTTGTTAAAGAATAAACTAAATTTATATGAAGAAGCAAATTGAGGTTGGATGTGATTTGATTGGAAGATCTTTTGGTGCCTAAGTCAACCCTAAAATCTTTGGGACCTCAGCCTGGCCCTCTTTTTTGGTTCTTTTATCTGAAGGATATAGGATTGGCTTAGATTACCTCAGTGCTTCTAATTTTGTCTTTAGAATTAGAATGCTCTGATATTTTGAGGTAAATTTGCTTTTCTTTTTAAAGTTGATAAATGAAATGGGAATATGATTTACACAGCCAGAATGATAAAACTAAATTTTATTTAATTAGCTTTATTTTGTCTTTTACTTATGCTTCTTCCCATTTTTTGTAGCATGCACAAAGTAAAAAATACAAAACAGAATAACATGAAGGGAACACTGTTCTTAAGCACCAGCTTACAGTACTGCAAATATCCATTATTTTGACTTTGGCCAGTAGTTGGAGATTTTTAGTTATACATTAAAAGAAATGATTCAGTCAGTAAATGTTGAGGTGGCTACTTTGTGCATGATATTTTTTAGAAAGAGGTATAAAAATTAAGTCATAGTTCAGCATATTTGGTGAGGGCTTCTTGTATATCGGGGACAGTTTGAGTTCTCATTTTCCAATGCTTTCATGGGGAAAAAAGATTTGAAGAATTACAAATAAATTGTAACTAAGCAGGTTGAATAGGTGAAGGGTAGATGAATAACCAGGCAAACATTTTTGTTGCTTATATGGACTTGCCCTCTTACCCACTGTAGGTAGGACAGGAGAGAGACACCAGATTTTCTCTAGTTGGAGATACATAATACTGCACACAATAAAAAGTAAAAAAAAAAAAAAAAAAAAAAAAAAAAAATTAATGGGACATTGCATTAATTCAGTAAATGGAACATTCACTAACTTTTATTGAGCTCTACTAGTGCAAAATACTTTTGTGCAAAAAAACATGGAGACTATTCCTCAGGAAATTATTTTTTAGTAAGCAATTCATGTATATATACAGTGTCATTCAAAGTTAAAATAAGTAATAAATGCTATATTATAGTAATTCATCATCAGTAAAAGAGAGAAGGAAGAAAATAGATGGAATGGGAGGATTAGGAAAGATATTTTGAAATAGGTGGCATTTGAACTGGGAATTGAAGGAGAAGTAGAATTTATACTCGTAAAGAGGAAGGATAGCAAAGACCTCTTGAAAGAGGTGGGATATAAAATTGACAATTATATAACTCAACAGAGGGAAGGGAGAAAAAATGCTACAATGGAGAGTGATCTGAGAACTGGAAATTGGAGTGAGTTCAATCTGTTTTGGAACCGATGAAGAAACTAGTCTGATAAAAGAGTAGGGTATAGCTTTAGCAGAAAGATGACCAGATTATGACGGGCTTTGAAATTTGGGCAAGAGTATAGACCTGGCTGAGGAGGAAATCAGGGTCTAGTTTTAAAAAGAGGGACAACACCAGAGCAGCTCTTGAAATATGGCATGTGCTCTTCTCCCTCTACTGAATCATAAGCTTCTTAAGCAAAAGATCTTATCTGGTCCTGTCCTCAATTCCCCTGCCTGAAATATTCCTTGATTCTTCCTCTGTCTGGAAAGGTGTAAATGAAATAGGCAGTTTCCCCTGTGAAGTTTTCTAGCTCCCCAGGCGGAGCAAGGGGCTTCCTCCCTTGCACACTTTGAACAGACTTGTATCACCCAGACCATTTATCACTTGAAATGTCATCATCTGTCTTTGTCCTTCTCCTTCACTAAAATAGTCTTTGAGGGCAGGGAATTTGTCTTCTTCGTATTTTTATCTTCACTACATATCCCGCTAAAGTGCCTGACATACAGTGTTGCTTAGTAAGTTTTTGTTAAATGAATGATAATTACATAAATGGTTCTCGCAGTAATATGCAAACTTAGACAAAGAAACTAAGTACAAAGCCACTGTGGTTAAAAAAAAAAAAAAAGACTAGTGATACGAAAATATATTTTAAAAACTAAAAATAATCCAAGAAAATACAATGTGATAGGAAAGTGCATTAGTTTTGAAGTTTTGAAGTCAGGACTGACTGACAGAAGGAATAAAGGAGAGGGATCATCTGATGAGCCAGGCTGGTGCTGTATAGGCAGGCAATAATATTTAAGCAATTTTGAGCAATTATGGGCATTTCATGTTTGTTTGGCTGTTTCCAGACATAAAATTTTCATTAATACTGTGACCTAGGATTTCTGGCATTGGTGCTATTGACCTTATTACCCTAAAGATGTCAAAAAAAACTTCAGTTTCATATTATTCTGTTTGCTGTTTCAGCCAATAAATGCAGAAGTTGGTAACTTTCCACAACTTTCATATACCTGTACAGTTCTGTTCCTTGTGTAATGTGGTTATGCAGTTTCAGAGGGGACAGTCCATATATGAGGCCTACCTCCTAATTTTGGTATTCCTTAAGTCAGCTGTGTATCTGTTGTCTCTTCAAGGAAAGAAGGTCCTGTTTGTCTCTGTGCAGGATTAATTAAGCTGAGGGCAGTGTTTGGTACACAGAGATCTGACTGAGAATCTGCCTGTGATTGGAAGACTGGTGTAAGCACTCTATTGCCCCAGTCAAAAGAGGGTAGAGAGGGAACTTAAGTGAGCCCTTACTTTATAGCTTCTGAGATTACCCTTTTGAAATAGGACAGTGACCTTTAACAGATGGTTACAGTTGTGTGAGAATTTATCTTTTGTAGTTAATACTTTTCTTCTTAAATGTAGATAGTTATAATGAAGTTATGTTTCCAGGCTATAAATGCATCTTAATTTCTATGACTTATATGTATTATACATTTAAGTATAACACACGGCATTAGACTGGAGACCTCCATTCCATAGTTCATACGCAAACGTAATTGTCCAGTGGAGTACTTGATACGTTTAATGATCACTCTCTCAATCCAGAAGTGGTATGTCACCAAAGCACACTAATCAGAAGCAAACTTGATATAATCATCCGCTCTGCTACAATTTACTTACGACTTTGAAAAATTCAATTACGGAAAGATGAATGGAACATTTTTTCTTATATTTCTGAAGGAGTTCGCCACAGCTTTTCTTACCTGTATGTTTAAAATAGAGAGTTTCCCAGATGCCTGGGTGGCTCAGTCAGTTGAGCATCTGAGTCTTGGTTTTGGCTCAGGTCGTGATCTCAGGATCTTGAGATCCAGCCGTGTGGGCTCTGCACTCAGTGGGGAGTCTGCTTGAGATTCATCCCCCACTCCCCTCTCCCTTTGCCTCAGCTCCTGGCTCCTGCTCTCTGGATCCCACGACCCTGAAACCAAAAGTCAGATGCTCGCCTGACTAAGCCACCCAGGCACCGCTAAATAAATATTTTAAAAAATAAAATAAGAGGATTTCCACAAATACTTTTTTTTTATTCTAGCTTAAAGTGCTGAGGTTTCACCCGCATTATAAAATACTCTGATTTAAAAGATACTGCATGTCTTTGGTGTTTGTGTTTCACTCAGCATTTGGTTGCATTTTATTTTTCACTTAATGATGGAAAGAAGGAACTCCAAGGGAGTGTTACCACAATTTAAAACTTTTAATTGCCCCTATATTAAATCGTTAAAAAGAGTAATTTTAGATAACTGTTATTCCACCTAAAATCTAAAAGTGAGACCTTATCTAATCCTATGCCACCCCTGTACTCGAAAAAATTTGGCATGGTCCTGATAGTGGATGTTTAGTGGTATCTTTTAGCTGTATTTATGTCACATTGAAAAATTTTATTCTGCTTATCACCCCCCCCCCTTCTTAGAAAACATTCAAATACTTCATTTTCTTTGGAGGCAAATTAGAATGACACACTTAGGTTTTTTTCCCCTTCTGAGAGTATACTTTGATCTGTGTATAGTCTAACCATTATTGCAAAGATCATGATATCTGCGAACACCATTGAATTCTTTTGTCTTGTGTAAGATAAGAATATATGGGTGTAGGGCGCCTGGGTGGCTCAGTCAGTTAAGCATCTGCCTTCGGCTCAGATCATGATCTCGCGGTCCTGGGATCAAGCCCCTCATCGGGCTCCTTGTTCAGCCGGGAGTCTGCTACTCCCTCTCCACTCTGGTCCGCGCTCTCTCTCTCTCTCTCTCACTCTCTCACTCATGTTCTCTCTTTCTGAAATAAAATAAATAAAATCTTATTTTAAAAAAAGAATATATGGATATAAAACAAAATTTTATCTTGGTATAGTCCGTTCTAAAAGGTATGTTAATGTAGTGCTTACATTGAAGCTTTTAGTTTTTTAACAATGTTAAGTCCCCTTTGGAGGATGTGAAGTGTAAAAAATGTTTTCCTTTAATTTTACTGAAGGTGTAGTATGTGTATACATGTGGAGGTCGGGAGAGACCCGTCTTGAAGATTTCTCCAATCACCTTTTTTTTTTTCTTCTGTTAAATATGTTCTGTAAATTGTGCTTCTAGAAAGGTAGGGGGGAATGTGGTAAGAGGAAAGTAGAGGAATTAAAAATCATTCCAATAAAATGGTTTAATTTATGCCTCTGCAGTTAAGCAGTGCTCCTGGTTAACAGAAATACCCTTCAGCTACACAGGATTTTGGAGCGTTGGAGGGCACTCATTTGCACATAAATAGCCATTAACTGATAAATTCCCAGAGGTCTCCTGTTGCATGTTAGTGGTTCTGACCTACTTAGCTAGCTTAAATTTGTTTTACAGAATTATTATAATTCTATCCTTGGTACTTAAACTTTGTGATTAATGCATGCCTCACAATACAATTAAAGTATAATTACACAGTTTTGCAGTTTCCTATCGTGGTGTTATTATTACAAAGATCTGGATTTTGCAAATATTAGAAGAGTTAAGGTTTCGATATTTATCACTTTTGCTGTTATTATGTGATTATGTTAAATGGGACCCTTTTATGTCTGAAGAATAGATTAGAGAGAGGTGAATCATTACATGTAGCATTTGTTAGCTTGGAAGCGATTGGGTCAGTTACTGTGTGGCCACTTTGGTATGCTGTCTAGATTGTCAAATCCCACGCATCCTTGATTACCTTTTACAAATGTTTTTGAATTGCAGTAGGTTCTTCACACCATTTTCTTTCAGAAGTAATGTTGGGGTAAATGTTGGGAAGCAGTAGAAAAACACTGAGAGTGAGACTCAGTAGTTCTGAATTCTTATACTGACACTCGCTGCTTAGTTATGCAAAAGAACTCATGTGCCTGAGGGTCTGCGTCCTTGACTGTGAATTGAGTAGTTTGGACTAGAAGGAGTTGCCAAGCTAAGGCACTGGTGACCAACTCTGGCCCATGGCCTGTTTTTGTACAGCCATTGAGCTAAGAATGGTTTTCACGTGTTTAAATATTTGTAAAATAGCAAGAATATATGATGCTGTATATGGCCTGCAAAGCCTAAATATTTATTAAAAAATTTGCTAACTCCCTGACTAGGTGTTCCGCAGAGTTCCTCTGAACTGCTGGCATTCAGCATTAAATTATTCATTGATTCTTTTTAGGAGCGCCTGCGTGGCTCCATTGGTGAAGCATCCCACTCTTGATTTTGGCTCAGGTCGGGATCTCAGGGTCATGAAATCAAGCCCTGTGTCAGGCTCCAAGCTCAGCAGGGAGTCTGCTTGAAGAGTCTCTCCCTCTGTTCCCACTTCCCCCACCAACACCCGCGCCCCCCCCCCACACTCAGGCTTGCTTGCATGTGCTCTCTCTCAAAAAAAAGTTACCTGTTGATTCTTTTTATTTTTAATTTTTTTAAGATTTTATTTATTTATTAGAGAGAGCGATAGCAAGAGAGAGCACGGGGAGGGTGGGAGGGGAGAGAAAGAGAGAGAAGCAGACTCCCCACTGAGCAGGGAGCCTGATGCTGGACTGGATCCCAGGACCCCAGGATCATGACCCAAGCCGAAGGCAGACGCTTAGCCTACTGAGCCACCCAGGCGCCCCACCGTTGATTCTTTTTAAATGCTGTTGTTTTATGCATAGCCCTGCACATCTGTTTTGGGTTTCATGTCTTTCATGTTTACAGTTTAGAGTCACCTGTGCTATGACACCGACTACCTGCCTCTTCAGTACCCATGATACATCCAGTTAGTATTCTCTTAAATTTGAGGGTAGTGCCTGCTTTCTAAAGCTTTATATCTTGAAATTTAGATTTCTATTAAAGGAAATTTTCAGTAAAATGAGGTAGTAAGGTGTCACGTCTACTGAAAGGTGGGTGGGGGAAAAAACGCTTAGCACTCTCACTTTGGAACACTTTTTTTAAAGTTGTGTTCTGTTTTATGGAAAACTTACAAATAAATGTTAATGCTCTCTAGCAAACATTGGAAAACTTTTCTATACATTTCTTTGAATATCACTTTTGGCCAACATATGGTTTGTAGCACAGTGAGGTTTTGGCACTCCACCCTGTCATTGAATGTGGAAACGTGGGCCACTATTAAAGCTTGAATGCATTTGAGAGGCAACTACTGCTATATAGGGAGAAATTCAGCAGCATATGTTGTTTGCTTGTTAATTTGCATTAAAAATAATGAGCTAAGTAATTTTAAACCATTTTTATATGATACTGTGGGGGAAATTTGAGGTGTTTCAAGAAAAAAAAAAAAATAGAAGCTGCTTTGTAAAGTTGACATGCAATCATCACATATCTCCAAAGAGAAAATGGTTACCCTGTAATAATCAGTCTAATGAATTCAGAAATTCATTGATTGTCCCAGCTCTGGGTAGATTAGGTGGAGACTTGCTTCAAGGAGTGGAATTTATGAAATGTTTGCTGCATCCAGCAAGCAGAGCCGCTATAATACAGCTGCCTCCTCAGTGGTTTGCTTTGATCCTGTGGAATGAAAGGACAGGAGGATCAGCTCAGGTCTAAATGAGATTACAGCTGGTTCTGCCGCTTAACTGGTCTATTGCCAACTAGTGTGGCTTTGCACGTCCTAAGGGGTTTACAACAGAAACTGTTTATTGAGTATCATCGGTTTACTCAACACAAGCAGGCTAATCCTTCCCAGCCTCAGCATGTTGTGGAATTGTGCAGGAGCCAACCCAAAAGCTGGTGTAGCCAGACCCTCTAGAGCCCTTTGTCTCGCTCTATATTGATTTTTACCTGAGTTAAAGACAGTAAAAAAAACTAAAACCAATAACCAGTCCTATTGTGAGCAAAAGGTTAATCTCACCTAAAATCTTACAAAAAGCATCTGTTAACCCTGGAAGGGACAACCTTCTTCCTCTTTTTTTTTTTTTTTTGCCTTTCTAGTCAAGTGGGATTTTCTAGTTTCAAATTTTGAAGAACAAGATAAGAAAAACAGCTTAAAAGATCTTGCTAAAGCATTCCAAGTAAATGCTTAAGTCTCTTCTAGTAGTACTATAACAAATGGTTTTGTGAATGGAGTATAGGATGATTTGTTTCTAAATAGCAAGTTTTTGCTTTATATTTTGCACAGTGCAGTTATTTTTTCAGTGTGGCAAACAAATGCATGAAAACATGGCTGGGAACCTTAATTAAGGAAAAGAACTCACTGCCAAGGTTAATGACCAATACTCATTTTGTCTGATGATCCCTTGATTAGTAGTCTATTTCTTTAATGAAGAAAGACCGATGATTAGGAGTATTATAAAGATATACCTGTTATAAATAATCCTATGTGTGTTTAAGTTTTATTTTAGTATTAGATACTTTTTTAAACCTTCAGGTGTAAAGATTTAATTATTACAGTCTCATCTTGAACAGAGATCCTCAGTATGGCTTGCAGTGGAAAGTGATCTGGAGTCAGATCAGGTTTGCCCGTCCATTTCTGTTACTTATTGATCAAGTTTTTTAACCTGAGTCCATATTTTCATCACCAAACTGGAGGTGGTATTATTTACCTTGCAGTATCTAATCAAACCAAATTAGAAAATAGTAACACTGAGTTAATCAGTTTAGTCAAGGCTGCTGTAGCTGCTCAGGAGCCCAAAGGTGTTGAAGGTTATATGCGTTGGATCCCTCCCATGATGCTAGAAATGACATTTAAAAAGTTGTATTACAGTAATCACGACAGCTTTGCTGTGTATCTATAGATCAGAAATGCCTATCGCCATCTTTAAGGTGTATGATCTCAGGCAGGCGGGTAGAGATGTTGCCGGGTAAATATTCTTCCCTTAGCTCACAGCAGCAGCTCCTGAAAAAGCCATGAGTATGAATCTAGCCTAGTTTATAATTTCTAGGAAGGCCTGAATAATAAACTGTTATTTAGGATAGGTGGGCGAGCCATGTATTTATGTCCCTTCCTGCTTGAGTGATTGATTACTTGGTTCCTTCATACACAGCAATAGATGTGTAAATACTGTCAACTCTATAGACAAAGGTAGATTCTTTAAGAAGAGTTCAGTGGTCTCTCAGTTTACTTTCTCCTAATAGGATATGGACATGTATCCTCAGTTATATGTAAGCACAAAATGTTACTATGGAAACATTTGGAGGCTTTCTAAATGTGCTATGTGATGGAATCAGCTAAGACTGATGTTTATCTTAAACAAGTAGCTTGTCCAATATTTAAACCTAATGGACAAGATGTGTACCAGTTGAAAATGTAATATTTATCCAATCATTTCTATTCTATCAGGCCTGGCTCTAAAGCAATAGGTTGCACTCATAGAGTAATAAATTTTTAGTGCATTTGGAGATAAAGGCTATTGGTGGTGATTGCTTAAACTCTTTTTGCTCAATCATCTGAATGGTGCAAATCAAAGCATTTTGTCAGACTGTGAGAAGTTTCACCTAGATATTGCTTCCCACACACGCAGGTCACCATATAAATTACGTTCACGGTTTTACAGCATAGCTGGTGCTGGAAGTTAAATTGATGCCCAGTGGTGGAACTCGTAAAACATTTTCCTGTTAACACGACCAGGCAGAGTTGACGTTGTTGATGGTGGGTTCGATCTAATAAACCATTGGTTCTAACAGTGATTTTTACTGTGTTTCAGAGGTGATGATGATGCAAGTTTAGTGATCCAACAGTTCTTCCTGAGTGACAGAAAATTAGTTCTACTCTCTGTGTTACCAAATGCTGAGAAGAGTTGGAGTAGGGGGTAATTGGAGCCTAATATAACCTCATGTTCTGAAAGATGATGAATTACAGGAACAAACTCTAACTCAATGCATACCTTCTTCACAAAAATACTGTTTTTTCTCAAAAGAATGTGTTATATATCATCTGTTGGAAATCTAGAAATTACATTATCTTGTTATTCAAATATGTAGGCTGTGCCGTCCTTTCAGAATCTCTTACACAGGTGCTTTTAAGCTAATTATTACTTTTAAACTCCAAACCATTTCACTTTGATTATCTTTCTGTTTCTTCCTGTGTTCTCTAAAGTTACCTTCCTATAAGACTTAAAGCTGTATCACAGGTTTTTAAATTGTGAACCACAGCAACAATCGAAACATCTTTTCCCATAAGAATAAATTCCAGAAGTTAATTTTCTTCTATTATAAATAATGGAAACTTTTTAAAATTTATTTTGAAATATTTCTTTGGTCATAAAGCTTTATGAAGCTTTGGTCATAAAACCATTTTTCCTTTTTTGAGGTAAATTAGTTTTTCCCATTTCTAGTTACAATTCACAGGGTACTAACAAAGCCCTACTACTTTATCACTGTAAGCAAGGATCTTTCCAGTTTTTCCTTTTCTTGGTGTTGTATCTGCTCTTATAGCCCTGTTGCACATTCATACTCAATTGGAGATCCTCCTGTAGTTTGGTTGCATTTTATGAGATATCACAAGTTTTTTACTCACCTCTTTAACATTTCTTACCCCAGTATATGCATAATTTTTTTTACATCAGTAGAAGAGCTTTTTTGATGTGCAGATAAATGATATCAGTGGTGCTACGCAGATGAAACCTGTCATGTACAAATAGCATGTATCAAGCCCCAAGCATGCAGAACTAGATAAATCGGCTCATTTGCTGAAGCCTTGCAAAAAGAAATTAGTGACATAACAAAAGCCTTTGAGGCTCTCAGCTCTAATAATGGAGCTTTGTAATAACCCCACAGATCATTGACTCAATGTGTAATCTTTTAGGAAATCTCCCCCCCCCATCTTTTCGTCCCTTTCAAAGAACTATGGGAAACACAGCAAATAGTATCTCTAGAGAGGAATGTGTATAACTAAGTATCTGGGATAAGTGTAAGTTAAAATTAAGAAAATTATTGACTTAAATATAGGTTTGTTCTAAACAAGTTTATGCTCTTATTTCTTTATGATGATTTTGGTAATCTTACACATTGACTAGTAACAGCTTTTTCAATATAGAATTCAGATAAAGTTTTTCTTTTTAAGGTAGTATATTTGATTACACAGAGGTTATAGCTGAGTTGTTGGGGACAAGTGAAGCAGAGAGTGAGGAAATGAAAAGGAGAGAAGAGAGGATTCAAGGTAACAAAGCTGGAGGAACCATTTAGCTTATACTAAGATGTTTATAAAGTGGTAGAAGAAAGGGGACAGATCTAATTAGTAGATTTCATTCAGCTGAGGCAGACCCTTTCAAGACTCTCATGAAAGCTATAGTCTGTCTTGTCATAAACATATACATTTACATATACACAAAACATCACATATAATTTCAAGGGGTTTACAGACTTCTAAGGCTTATATATCCCAGGTTTAGCATGATATTAAATGGTGACTAAGCTATTATTTCTCTTAGAGATGGTTATATTTTTAATGAAGAAAATTCTTCCTGAAACATCCCTAGATACTTTTTGATTCTCTTGCTTGACTGATTGAAATCCAAAAACACAGTCACTGGTGGAGCTGATGATGAGGTTTTTAGGTCCATTATCACAATTGGCAGTGGTCAGTAGTGTCTGGTTCTGTAATTTACTGCATTTCTTGAGTGTAAGAGAAATATTGAGGATGCAGAATGCTTAAGAGGTTTTAGAAAAATTATTTATCAAGGAACACTACTTTTCCCAATGCATTAGCTATTGTAATTATACATTGGTATAATCTGTTGACATGGAGTTGGATTTGAGTTAAATGGAAGGGAAAAAAAGAGACTGGACATTTTCAATATTTATTGATACACCTAGTCCATTAAAGTAAATTATAGAGCAAAATTCACTGTGACAGGAACATTTGGGTTAATGTAGTTAAGAATCAGTCAACATTACCATTAGACCCTTTCTTTTTAGGAATTTATTACCACCAATTAGGAAAAAGTGCTCACAAATGGAATGTAGCTCCAGCTTACTTGTTGTGGAACATCTTACCTCAAAAATGTTTGGGTCTTTCTTTACTTTTAACAAAATGATCGAATTCTTTTGAAGCAAAGCCACATTCCCCCACATAGCAGCTAAACACGGGTAATAAGATGTGGTATCATGATTCCAGCTATAGTGAGAGAGTAGAGCTGACTGTCTACTGTTGTTTTCAGAAAAGATTGCTGAGATGGTGAGAGTTAGGCTAGTTTTTGTGGAGGATGGTTTGATTAATTAGCTTTTAAAGATGGTCTCCATAGGTTTGCAGATATACTACCGTATATCTAGGGAAAATTAAAATGAAACTTGGTTCAAAAAAAAGAGCCATCAATTATTAATGAAATGTGAAAGGAACAGAACTGAATAAAATGTATTGAGAGTAAATATAATATACATAAAATGTCTCAGTACACACTTGATACAGATGTCCTGTACTGGACAGGTAGAAAAATGAAGTGGCTTTTCTTCTCATTTGTCCTAACCAAGTGTAGAATTTCTGAGATTATTGCAGATGGTTCTTAGGAGACTAAAAAGCTATTTGATCTTAAGTCTGCCTTTGGCACTGTTGCAGAAACCACCCCTTGGTTATACTTTTAACAAAAAGAAATCTTCGTTTCCCCTTCCCTATGTGTGTGAATTCCTTGAGGTCAGGTCTGTATCTTTTCATTTTTGAATTCCTAATCCCTACATAATCCTTCGTATATAGTGGGCACCCGTTCTTTAGAGCATATTAAACCATGCCAAAGTATAGTGGCATGAAACACTGCAACAACCCTTTTATTGAGCTCATGGACTCTGTAGGCCAGAAACTTGGAAAGCCAAAGACAGCTCTTCTCTACTCTACCATGTCTGAGGCTTTGGCTGGGATGATTCTTTCTGAGGATAATACAAAAAGGCTGGGGACTGTACCAGCTGAAGCTATAGGATCCAGTTCCAAATGACTTCTTCACCAACATGTCCAGTGTCTGAGCTAGTATGGCTGAAGGGCAGGCCTGCCAAGGACTGTTGACTCTGGCCTCTGCAAAGAGTGTTTTCAGGATAACTACTTCATGCATAGCATTTCAGGGGTCCAAGACTGTTTTCCCAACAAACAAAGCAAAAACGTCATGACCTTCTATTAAGAAACCTTGGAGTCACATAGTGTCATATCTGCTACGTTCTGTTGGTCAGAGCAGTCACAGATCTCCCAGGTCCTAGGAGTGCCAAAGAATTTGTGGCCATGTTTTAAAGCTATCACAGTATTCAATATATGATAGAATAGCCCAAGGGCAGTGGAGCAGAGATGAGACACACAAGAGGAGGAAGAAGATTAAAGACTGTGAGGTGTGTTTAATATCACCAGATATAATTGGCTCTGGTGTTGCTAAGTTTGATAGATTGATGATTTCTGTTCCAAAATGAAGGCATTTTCCATAAATATTTTGTTTATATCATTGTCTATCTATATTACAAATAACTATTTGTAATCTGATTTCCATTTTTAGCCACCAATTCCTAAGGGTTTTTCCTCCTCCTTTTTCTTGTATGAGAATTCTATGCATAACTCACCATTTTAGGTAAGATACAGTTCATATATGATTGCTCAATTATACCTGTCTGTTTACAGTTAAAGAGGAAGAGAATCATATTTAAAATCCCAAAAGACCAGTATGACAGCTTTAGATATTTTATCAAAGATGTGTCATTTTCTTGTGAGACTTCTTACAGGGACGATCTCCCCTCTCAGTGCCTCTAACATCAAAGACAAAAGATCCTGGATCAGAACTCATGGTTTTACCCAGGTGATATTCTGGTACCTGGCAAACTTGAAAACTGACTAGTTTTATATTGAGCCCATAATCTCTCCCTCTCTTGCTTTCAGCCATTCCTTGGAACCACATACTTGGTATTAAATGTAGAGGATGGCTCCTGGAAATGAAGGCCCTAACTGAATACAAGCAGTACAAGGTTGTTGTAGTATTACCCCTTTGGAAATGAGTTGCCATGGTCAGGTGGTGATTGCTTTCTTGCTCTTTTAGAAATCCCTAGTCATGGCATCCATCTGCCTATGGTTTATTGTAGTTAAAATGTCAAAGGTCTTTAACCAAACCTTGATGTGGTCTCTATCCTGAACAGTTTCCTTGAAGGTATCTTAAGGCTTAAATCTTAATATCCAGCATAATACTTTGTCTTTGATTCTTTGTGTTAAATTCAGGACTATTCCTTGTTGGTTATAGGATAAACTCTCCTCCCAAACACAGAATAAATGGCAGAAGCAGACACCAGAGCAAAGTAAACATATACAACTTAGGATAGTGCAGTAGAGCACCTATTTGCTAAGAGCATTTGCACTGTGCTGTGCTAATAATGGTAATGTTTATAAGTCAGACCTGCTCGGCTTGTTCTGTTGTGCTTGCTTTTATTAGACGGGAGCATAAAAATAGCACTCAAGCATTTGCAAAAGGTATATATTTTTAGTATGTTGTGATGAATTATATATATTTGTGTATGTACCGAGTCACATATGCTCATACTTACCAGGTTGGGTGTTTGTTTGTTTGGGTTTTTTAATGAAAATATTTAAAAGACAAATAACATTGTAACATTAACTTTGTGCATTTATATAGGGTGTTTAAATGTATAAATGTATAGGGTAGTTTTTATAAGCTCTGGGTTATATTGGGAGCAAACTATTGGGCAGATAAATGTTAGGTATATAAGCTGGTTTTGTCTCTGTTGATTCTCCTTTAAAGAATTGTTCACTTGTTGGTCTAACTTTTTAGATGGCATGGCCCTTCTTGACCTGGTCTCCATCAATACTCTAGTTTCATTTTTCCATCTTTCTGCCCCTTGACCTTTCATCTTCTGGTAATACTAAATTGTTGTGAGTCCTCTCATACACCACGCAATATCATGTCACTATGCTTTACTCATATTATTTCAATTTCCTGAAACTTTTTTGTATTATTTTTTCATTTAGCTAACACAACTTCCATGACCTTATAATGGCTTTTTACTCTGAGAAGTCCCCATCAACCCCCCACTTGGACCAAATGTTACTTTTTTTTTCTTTTTTTTTTTTTTAAGATTTTATTTATTTATTTGACAGAGAGAGAGCCAGCAGGAGAGGGAATACAAGCAGAGGGAGTGGGAGAGAGGAAGAAGCAGGCTCCCAGCAGAGCAGGGAGCCCGATGTGGGTCCTGGGATCACGCCCTGAGCCGGAGGCAGACGCTTAACCACTGAGCCACCCAGGCGCCCCCTAAGTGTTCCCTTTTTCGTGCAATAGTTCGTACCTACCTCTTTCTCAGTACTTGATTGTATATTCTTTGAGAGCAAGGACCATATTTGATAGCATCTAATGTAGTATGTCATGTAATTAATAGACACTGGAATGTTCACTAAAATGAGCTGAACTACCAGGCAGAGTGATTCCTGAGTCTAATTGTACTCTTGGACTCTAGATCCAGATTTCCAAAAACTTTTCAAAATTTGTTACTCAAGTTTTCTGTTTTCAAATCAAATTATACTCTCCTGTATTAATTAATTGCTTCTCCTGACTTTCATTTTCCCTCCCCAAAAACTTAGCAAAAACAAAGACTGCTCCTTCCTCTCCCTCACAAAACACCAAATAATTACTGTGAGCTTTCTTTTTCCTTCGTAAGTAGCTCAAATTGTGTATTAGCTCATACCTAGATGTTTACAGAAGCTTCATAATTGGTCTCTCTGGTCTCTAGTCAGTTCTTATTCTAACCCATTCTGTTTGCCATTACCAGATTAATTTTTCCCAAAGCACTGTTTTCATTATGCTCTTCCTCAGTTCAGAATCCTTCAGTGGCTCCTTACTACCTTTATAATGAAATCTTGATTTTTTTTAAAAAAATTATTTTTTATTTGATTTTTTTTTTTAATAGCAGAATCTGCCTTAATTGTTCTTGTGTTTCTGGCATTAGATGCAGTGAGTGGTGCTGAGTAACTTTTTGTGAAGTGAATGAGGAAAGCATGTGAATGAACAGGTGTGGCCATATTTTCCATTCTTAAATGTATTGCCTTCTAATGTTACTATAAAAATTCTCCATTGTAGTCAGAGTGGCTGCTTTTGCTTTCCTCCCCCAAACACCTTTTTCTTTTATATTTTCCTTTTTAAGATGTACATTATGTTACTCTTCTGCTTTTGTGTCTTGTTACCTGTCTTGATCTTATCCAAATTCCTTACCGTGGCTTACAAAGTCTGGAGCCCAGCTACCTCTTTGAATTCATCTGCTGTTCCTTCTACCACCGGTTGTGCTGCAGCCAACTAGCTTCCTAATTGTTTTTGCTTGAGCCTATGAAACTGCCAACCTTGGCACCTTGGCATTTGCTCTTTCTTCTCCCTAAAATGCTCTCTCCCACCCGCCCCCCATAAATCCATGTGGTTCCTTCCCTTATTTAAGTTTTTGTTCAGATGTCACCTTCTCAATAGATGTTTCCTTATCCTAGTTGAAATATTAGTTCCCATCATTCATTATCTTCATACCTTGATTACTTTTTATCTATAAAGCTTACCACAACCCAAAATGTTAACACATAATGTTCCTTTCATTATGTTTCTCTGATTAAAATAGAATGAGGCAGAAAGGCAGAGACTTTGTAACAACCTTTTATCCATACTGCCTAGAACATATACGTATGTGTGGAATTAGAGAGTGAGTGGATTTTGTATATACCTTTGTGCTTTTACTTTACTCCTTTTCACATATTCAGTTCTTAACCTGTTCTTGGATAATCATTTCCATGCCCATTTTCTTCCGATGCCCTCAATGACCTTTCTTCTCTGAGTTGGTATAAAACCCACAGTTTGTTTTACACTTCTGCCTACAGAGTAGAGGAATGGTTTTTAACCCTTCTCTAGTACAGAATTGTATATGGTCTTGCTACTCAGTGTGGTCCATGGGCAACTATTTGCATGGCCATATCCTTGTCTGTTACAACAATAGGACATATTGCAATAAATGAAGTAAGTTTTATTGTTGACCAAAAATCAAAGACTGTTTATTGAGAATATAGGTATCAGTCTTATTCTAAGTATTTGATTTTAACTAATTTAGTCCTATAGGTACCATTTTTGCTCCCAGTATATAAAAAAGGAAAGTGAGGAAGGTGAGAGCTTTCAGTGTGGTCCAGGGCTAGCAGCATCTACAATAGAAATGTAAACTCTCTGGTCCCTCCCCAGACATACTGAGTCAGAATTTTAAAACAAGTTAATATGTTTAGGTCCCAAACTTGAAGATGCAGGGAGATCTTTAGTAAGACTAGGACATTAGTAGTTTTAAAAAGCTCTACAGATCATTTTGATGATAGTCAAGATTGAGAACTACCAAGGTAGATCCTTTTTATTGGTATGCAATAAAATGAAGGGAAATAACACTTGGAAAACTTAACTGACTTGAGACCCATAATCACCTATAAATGTGACTAATGAAATTGTAATTCCTAAAAATAACCACGTGTTATTGGCATGTTTTCATGCTATACCATATTTTGCAGATAGTGACAACTCATTTTAAGTACTTTACCATTATTATTCTGTAAAACCATAAGGCAGCATTGCTATGAGCCTGCTTGGTTTGCCAGACTCAACACTAGATTCCTGATTTTTCTGTTTCCCAGGCTTGCAAATTAATTAATACGGGTCACGGGAAATTTTTTAAATTACCACATGTTTGTTATAGAATGACCTACACTCCCCAGAAGTGTTAAACCTTTAATGTGTGTGCAACTGGTTTGCCATTTGGGACTGGGTATTATACTAGTTTGTAACTACCCTTATTAGGAACTTAGCATATGAATGAGTGAATGTAGCAATGTGACATTTAAAACATGTACTGTTTATATGGGTAGCAAAATGGTATTTGAAGTAGTTGTAACATAGTTGCATGGATGTTAGATTGACTGCCTGTATTCAAATTCTAGCTCGCTGCTAACAGTATGACCCAGTTAAATTATTTATCCTCTCTGTACTTAGATTTCTAGTCTATAAAATGAGGATAATAATAGTATCTACAGGATTAAATTAGTAAAGGCCAAAACCAGAATAAGGCTGGCATATATTTTTTCAATAAACAATCTTCGATTCTCTGGACAACAATAATTGTTCCATTTATGGAAAGTGTCCTATTAAGAATTCTTGGAACAGATGAGGAAATGGCCGCATAACTAGTGGTTGACAGAGTAGGATTTATACTCTGGTATGTCTGTCTCTAAAGCCCATGTCTTCCTAGATAATGCTGTACTGCATCATGAACATGGTTATTAGGATTTAGAAGGAGTAAAAATGTGACTAAAATACATATTATCTTGCCGTACAGTCTAAAGATTGTTTTTACCTAAGTGATGCGATTTGATAATTTAACAGTTCCATGAAGGACAATAAGGCATTATTTCCATTTAACAGATGAAAAACTAAGTCTCAGAACTTTTCTGGGGCCACAAGCTGGTCTTCTGTCTCCTGGACAGGTGTCACTTGGACAATTTCCCTTACATCTTGAGAAACCGTTTTATTCTTAATAGTGCATTGTACGTGCTGGAAACATCTACGCCAGTGCTGCATTATTTGTCATAGTCCCTCAGAAGTCAAAACAGCCTTGATCTCACATATTCACTTAGTCATCACTATTCGTCCACCACTCCTCCACGTACACGCTAACGCATTGAGCTATTACAGGGAAGCACTGCAAGGTACAGCCAGGCTGCTACTTGCCAGCCTAGCTTCTGACTCATCACCCCTCCCTGATGACTGGAGCATGCACAGAATTGGGGATCAGGACTCAAGGTGTACCATTCTCTCATAAGTGAGGCTCTTTAGAAGTCTCTGTAGCGGGAGGCTGTATATTTTTTTTTCTTATCTTTTGAAGACAGGATTGGATTGGATGATTTTTAGGATAACTTCCACCTTTAAAACCTAGGGTTTTTTTCTGGTAATGTTATTACTTTGATTATGCTATATTCTTTCTGGGGAGTAAAGCAGATTATAGCCCTATTTTTTAGAGGCGAATGAAGAATGGCGAGGAACCAAGATACCTAAGGTTTTTAAGCAAGTTTAGCTGAAACGAAAAATGGTCATAGAGTAATCAGATTCCTATCCAGTTTTCTATTAGTTAAATCAGATACTTGGAATAATTATCTGTAGTGGTTTAGAAACAACTTTTTAACTTAGAACTTACCATTTTATTTTTCACTAATATTGATTGAAGAAAGTTGCCAGGTTTGGAGTAGAACTAAAAAAGGAATTCAGCTATTAATCATTGTTAATCCCTTGCTGTTGGCTCTTATCAGTTGCAGTTATTATATTATGCTTTTTCTGAAGTCACAAGGTCCATCACTAGACGAATTTTCTTTAAATTTTGAGGCATAATAATATTAGAAATATTACATATGCAATACTGACTACTAGGAAAGTGATGTACAGGATATCATACCTTGTTCTGTAATTATCAGTTACAGTAGAAACCAGAGCAAAGGAAGATTAGAAATAAAACTTAGATAGAGTGGTCCAGGAAGTGTTCCGAGAATCCTGCCTAAACTGTTAGGAAGGAACGTGCTGCAGAGATGAGGCTGGCAGGGAACAGCAGTCAGGTGCAAAAGCAAGCCTCATTGCCTTTCGGATGTTAGATGCTTCACTATCTTTGCACGACTGTGTAGGGGTGGGGATGAGGGGGCTGTGATGGAAAAGTGAATATGTGTAATCATTGCAAGAAGTAGTGGAAAGATAAAAACAGGAAAACAGACCTTGGGGGGCAAAAGAATAGTCAGACGAAGGAATCAGGAAAGTGGTTAGTATAATGAGGTAAGCCAAAAGGGGCAAGATACCAAAGCTAAAATAAAAGCCTAAGAAGACCTGGTAACTAGGTATGTAAAATTTGGGTATTTACATGGTGCAGTGATAGGTTTCTAAACATTTTCAGGGATGCTTTTTCATGCGATCTTCACAATAAACCTAACTGTGGATATAGCAAATGATTGTTCCTCTTCTTGACTCTTAAGAAAATAAAAATTGGGAGGTTACTCGCTTTTTTCAAGGTCACATTGCTCTGAGTAGCTTTGCTAATAACTAGCTGTGTTACCCAACATGTTATTTTTTTACCTTAGTTTCCCCATTTATAAGATTATAATCATAACTGTACCTCACTCTCATTGGGTAAGAAATAATGCTTATAAAAGACTTGACATGTGCTTGGCACATGGTAAATACCAATGAGTGCTGGGCGTTACTCTTGTTTCTATGAGAGCTACAATTTGAATAACTTGATGTTCAGCAGATTTTATTTTCTACTATACTATATTGCATCTTTTAGACTGTAAGTGGAATGGTTATGCATGTCTATTTCCACATGTGTGTATTTCCAAAATGATTTGAGCCCATACTAAGTTTGTCTTTACACAAAACATTTGCCAAGTGTGGGCAGGTTCTAAAACTATTGTGGTATTTCTTTTTGGTTTTGACCGGAAATTGCATTTTACTTTCTGTGCAATAAATTACTTTCAGATTTTTCTATTTGTTGAAGAAGGTAGAAAATGTTTCCTAAAATAGCCATGACATCTAGAACTGTGTTATTTTCTTTATGTATTTCATATACATTTTGTGCTTTATTTACCTGTAGTGACAGCTGCTCTCAATATTTGCATTTCTGTAAATGCACCTTCAGCAGATATGCAGTCACATATAATATAATAAATTTATTTTTCTGTGGTCTTTATGTAGTTAGTTTTCACATCCAGAAAACGTAATTAAAAAAAAAAAATTACCTGTGACTATAAGGGGTGGTTCTAACTCTTGGCTAGGGTGCAGAAATGGGATTCTCCCCTCAGGCTCCTAGTACAGTACATCCTTGGTATTACCTGCATCTGTCCCTCTCTGATTTGTTCAAGTTGACATAAATTATTATAAGGTCTTAAACAACTTTGTTTTGTGGTAACATAGCAGATTATATCATTCTTCTTATTCAAACGGACATTGCTTAAACATTCATCAAGCAGAAGGTGTTTTGGAGGGGCGCCTGGGCGGCTCAGTCGGTTAAGCGTTTGCCTTTGGTTCAGGTCATGATCCCAGGGTCCTGGGATCAAGCCCCACGTCAGGGGCTCCCTGCTCGGTGGGGAGCCTGCTTCTCCCTCTCCCTCTGCATCTCCCCCCGCTCATGCACGGGTTCTCTCTCTTGCTCTGTCAAATAACTATATAAAATCTTTTTTTTTTAAAAGGTGTTTTATATTCCCAGGATATACATCTTCTTTTGGACCAAAATGCAAAGTGGGTGCACATTTCCAAAACAAGTTTGATTTTGGGTCAATGTCTTACACTTAATTGGAACTTCTTTTTGCTGTGTTAACTCTGACCTTGGAGGATGTAATCTCTAACTTTAAACTAATGGTTTGTTTTTTTCAGAACTCTGAATCACATCCCTGTAGTAACTCCTAGTTACACCCCCTGGTATCTCAACATTTCGGTCTGTAGAGGTCAAAAGTGGTTCAGATTTGTTGGCCTTTTTCAATATTGCCTTGAATACATTTTTCTTGGTATCTCTTATAGTTTTTCCCAATGTAGAATTCTGGTGTTGCCCCTGTCTCCTCACCAGGCAAAGCTAAATGGGGCTTTCCTAGCTCTTTTTCTTAGGCTTACTGAAATTTCTTCAACCCAGGCAGGAGGAGAAGAAAATTGGTCAGTGTTTAAACTGTGTGTGTCTTAGTGTGTAAGAGGAAAGTAGGGGCTTCAGAGTCAGTTTTAAATTAAGATTATGGGGCCAGCCCTTCTTAGCCATGTGACCTTTGGATATATTTAACTTTCTCACTAACAGCTTCATCATCTACAAAAGGATTACTGATACCTAGCTCATAGAATTGTTCTGATTTTTAATTAAAGAATTTTAGCACAAAAAAGATGATCAGAAACGATATATAACCCATCTCCCTTCCTCTATAATAAAGAGTCTGTTTCTTGATTTGTCTATTTTTTTCCTTGTTTCTTAAATTCCACATATGAGTGAAATCGTATGTTTGTCTTTCACTGACTTATAATGCTTAACATTATACTGTAGCTCCATCCATGTCATTGCAAATGGCAAGATTTCATTCTTTCTTATGGCCAAATAATATTCCTTATCCGCTTATCAATCAGTGGACACCTGGGCTGCTTCCATATCTTGGCTATTGTAAATAATGCTGCTGTATACGTAGGGGTGCATATATCCCTTTAAATTAATGTTCTTGTATTCTTTGGGTAAATATGCAGTAGTGCAATTGCTGGATCATGTGGTAGTTCTATTTTTAATTTTTTGAAGAACCTCTGTACTGTTTTCCACAGTGGCTGCACCAGCTTGCATTTCCACCAGCAGTGTGTGAGGATTTCTTTTTCTCCACATCCTCACCAACACTTGTGGTTTCTTGTGTTGATTTTAGCCATTATCACAGGTGTCAGGTGATATCTCATTACAGTTTTGATTTACAAGAAATGTCTAAATTTTCATTTGAATGAAACAAATAGTTAAGTAAACCTTGAATCAAAATTTTAGGCAGTATTGAATTCATGTTTTACAATTTTATGGAGAACAACAACTTTTTATTCTTTATTATTGTCTGCTATGTGAAAATGATTATGGATCTTTTTAGACCAAAGTACCAAGACTGTCTCTGGCAGAGTTTTATGTAAGAAAATATTTCATTTTAAAGTGCCAAACATAAGCAAGCTAGACGTACTTACTTTCCACTTGGTACATCCATGTCCTTAAAGCTCTTGGAAGAAAATGGCTTAAAATTGTTTTCATATCTAGATTGTAAGTAAAATCACTTGTCATAGTGAGTTGCAAAATGCAGACCTTCATTCTGAAGCTGCCTGTTTCTCATTTGGATCTGACATATTAAAAAGCATATAATTAATGGTTGACATTAGTAATTAACATTAACTTTATGGTGCTTAATATGCCATCATTCATCCATCAAATAACCAGAAATGCATAATGTCTTGGCATAAAGGTTTTAATTATATAAAACGGTCCTTCAGTTTTCATATGATATAAATGTTAAAAGCCCAAAATGTATTTAAAGAAGATTTTTATAAGCATTTGTTGAGTGTTAGCTATATTTTTATTTCTTTTTAGGAGTATGCATCAACAATTGTGTCAGGAACTTCAAAAGGAGAGTGTGGACCTAATTGTGCAGGCTTCATTATCGGCTAAAGAGCGCCACCTTGCTGCAGTTGCCAGCGCACTGTGGAGACATTTCTTTTCATTTTTGAAGAGTCAGAGAATGTCACAGATAGTGCCTCTCTCAGAACTTGCGGATGCAGCTGCAGGTCAGCGTTGTTAATTTGCTAATTAGCTTCTCATTTTGCAGACTCCGTCAGTTTTTTCTTCTGTTTGCTCGGTAACAAACTCTTTTATTACAGTCTAATAAATATTTGGACAACCAGAAAGATGAAAAGAATTACGTATGTTAAATTAAACTTCTCTGGCTTGTTTATTATTTTCCACTTAGTAAAGGTAAAGATTTGGTTTTTGTTTGCTAAAAATAAAATACAACTTCTAATCTTAAAAATATTGAATGTATGTAAACTTTTCTTCTGCATTCAATATTTGGAAAGTAAAGGGACGCCTGGGTGGCTCAGTCGTTAAGCGTCTGCCTTCGGCTCAGGGCGTGATCCTGGCTTTATGGGATCGAGCCCCACATCAGGCTCCTCTGCTGGGAGCCTGCTTCTTCCTTTCCCACTCCCCCTGCTTGTGCTCCCTCTCTCGCTGGCTGTCTCTCTCTCTCTCTGTCAAATAAATAAATAAAATCTTTAAAAAAAAATTTGGAAAGTAAAGTAGCATTTAATTTCTTCTAGTTCAAGTACTTTATTTTCACATTGTGTGTGCAGATATCTAGGTATAAGATGAA
The DNA here is from genome assembly GCF_024610735.1 of Ursus americanus. Lineage (NCBI taxonomy): Eukaryota > Metazoa > Chordata > Mammalia > Carnivora > Ursidae > Ursus > Ursus americanus. Next base: position 15,989,120 of record NC_142137.1, on the reverse strand, counting down.
GGTACTCATATGGAGAGCAAAAGAATACAGCGTGAATTCCACTTCCATACCAAGCAGATGAGATCAGAATAACATCGAATATATGTTGTTCTGACTTCTACTAGATTCTATTTTAGGATGTAATTTTTAATTAATTGACTCTTAGCCTAAGGTCATGTGCTTAGGCTTTAAGGGAATCTGAATCATATGACATCGTAGGCAAGAATTTGAATTTGATTTATGAGCTTGTATATAGTTTTCTAAGAAGATATCATTATGTTTCTCAAAGGGATATTTTACCCAAAATATGTGCAGAAGTACTCAGATAGATGGAAATCAGTATGATAACCACATGTATTTAATTGCAATTTGTATAAAAGTATGTAATACATTTAAAGGAGTACCTGGGTGGCTCAGTCTGTGAGGCGTCTGCCTTCCGCTCGGGTCATGATCTCAAGGTCCTGGGATTGAGCACCACAACAGGCTGAGCAGGGAGCTTGCTTCTCCCTCTCCCCCTGCTTGTGCTCTCTCGCTCTCTCTCAAATAAATAAATAAAATCTTTAAAAAAAAAAAAAGTATGTAATACATCTGAATGTAATGTTTTTTATTTTTTTATTTTTATTTTTTTTTAAGATTTTATTTATTTATTTGACAGAGACAGCCAGAGAGAGAGGGAACACAAGCAAGGGGAGTGGGAGAGGAAGAAGCAGGCTCCCAGCAGAGGAGCCTGATGTGGGGCTCGATCCCAGAATGCTGGGATCATGCCCTGAGCCGAAGGCAGACACTTAACGACTGTACCACCCAGGCACCCCTGAATGTAATGTTTTTTAAAACCTAAGATCTAAACCACAGTTTGTTTTACCCTGGTGTGAATGATGGAAAGCTGAGTTAAAAGCACTACATAAAAGACTGAATGATATAAATTGTGAAAGATCTTGAATTCTGCTAGCATTTCCATAATTAAAACATTACAATGACAGATTGAAGAATTGTGACAGGACAACAGTTTTCCAACTACTATAATGTCTATGAAAATAAATATTGATATTCAATCAGTTTAACCAAGCAGTCATTAGAAGCCAATATGACTTATCTTTCTTCCATTCATCATCCTGACTCACAGTCAGTGAACAAAAATGATACCACACAAGTTTAGTCAGGGCTGTCCTAGGTGCTAAAAGTAAATGGTATATATGTGTAAAGTAAAATATATGTGGGTTTGGGGTTTGTTTTGAAATAAAGACTTGATAGGTTAGGAGAGAAGAAATTCCTGCATTTTAAAAAAAAAAAAAAACAGTCCTTGAACACCCACTTTTATTGTGGGTGTGGATTTATCAGTGGGAAAAAGGACTGCAATCCCTTTTCTCACATATAAATTAGTAAGTAAGCAAGCAAGGTGTGTAATATCTGGTGATAAGTGCTATGGAGAAAAATAAAAATATATCAAAGAGGATAGGGATAGGGAAGGCCAGAGGCAGATGGTAATTTTAAATATCAGGAAGGCCTGAGTAAGTACCATTTAAGCAAAAACCTGAAGGAAGTGAGAGAGCAAGGCTCTTGCATAAGTCCAGAGGCAAGAGCATGTCTGGTGTGTTTGCCAAACCACAGGGAAGCCATGAAAAGTCATGAGGCATAAGAAAGGGAGAGAAAATAGTCAAGAGATATGACCAAAAGGTCGTGGAGAGTTAGCTTGTGTTCTGCCTTATGAGCAGTTGTAAAGACTTTTGCTTTTACTTTGAGATTAGAAGCTGTTGGAAGAGTTTTGAACAGAGGAGTGAGGAACATCCTTCTGGCTGTGAGACTGAGGACAGACAGTAAGAAGGCCAGTTAGGGAATGACTGCAACAACTCAGAAATGAGCAGCTTGGGAAACGCAGTAGCACAGGTGGTGAGAAGTGGTCACATTTCCAATCTGAAGGTAGAAAAAGTATTTTGAGGATAGAGCTGACAGAATTTCCAAGTGGGTAGGAAATGGTAAGCAGAATAAAGAGAGAATCTCCCCCATATGCTGAGATGAGGAAAATTGTGACAGGAGCAGATTTTTATGAGGGAAGACTAGAACTTTGATATTGGACTTTTTTTTTTCTTTTAGATAGCTACTAAAATCTAAGAAAAGATGTTGCACAGACACTTGGATAATGAGTGTAGGGTTTAGGGAAGAGGTTAAATGGGAAACTATGTATAATAGTAAAGCTATAAAATGGATGAGATTGCTGATAGAGTAAGTTGGTGAAAAGAGAAGTTTAAGGACTGGGCTCCAGGATATTCCCATGTTCAGATTTGTAGGATAAAAAGGAACCAAGAGAGGAGACTGCAAAGCAATGCCAGTGAAGCAAGAGGAACACCAAGTGTGGTGCCTGGAAATCAAATGACAGAACAGTTTTTTTCTTTTCTTTTCTTTTCTTTTTTTTTAAGATTTTATTTATTTATTTGAGAGAGCGAAACAGAGCACAAGCAGGGTGAAGGGCCGAGGGAGAAGCACACTCCCTGCTGAGCAGGGAGCCGGAGGTGGGACTCGATCCTGGAACGCCAGGATCACGACCTGAGCCGAAGGCAGATACTTAACCGACTGAGCCACCTAGGTGCCCCGAATGACAGAACATTTCAAGGAAGGGGAATTCATCAACTGCTCAAATGCTGTTAATGGATCAAGTAAGATGAGGCCTGAGATTGGTCATTGAATTTAGCAAGAAGGGAGGTCAGTGGTAACGTTGAAGAGGAGTTTTGTTATAGTGCTAGAAGCAAAGGCCCAGCTGAAGATGAGTCAAGAGAAAATGAACTGCAGACTGCAAATGTAGATAAATCTTTTTATCTCTAAGAGAAGTAGAAAAATGGGGATATTAGCTAGAGGGAGGTGTGGGGTCAAAGAGATTTTTTTTTTTTTTAATAGCAAAGGAGAAATTTCAGCATATTTATAATCCTGACAGGAATATGCTGGAGTGGGGGGAAAGAGTCTCTTGTGTTTTAATGCCCAAGAGAAATGGAATTCCTATGAAGGATTTGGTCTCAGATCATGTGTAGTAGCAGAAGAGAAGGCAGAGGATATGCCCAGGTGGAGGCGTCTGGGTAGATGTGGAAGGAGCTTGTGGTAGTTCTCTGCTGATGTTTCTCATTTCTCTGTGAAGTAGTAAGGCCATCAGCTGAAAGTGAGGATGGAAAGGAGGTACTGGCTGATGATGGAGAGAGAAAAGAAGGTATGCAGTAGTCCCCCAGGAGAATAAAAGTCTGAATGGACTGGAGAAATGTAGTAGGAATGCTGGCCAGCTCCAAGGTCCAACTTAACGTTTGTAGTTATAAATGTGAAGTGAGAATCGCCAGCCATTTATACTGGCGTAGGTGCGTGTGGAGAGAAGACCAAGAGTTGGAATGAAATAGATGCTTTTTTCCAGACAAGTACAACAAATCAAGTAAGAAGGGAGCTGACAGTATACACAAACGAGTTTAACAGTGGACCGTGCAGTCAAGCTGCCTAAAAAGGGAAAGAGGAGGCATGAAGGTAGTGAGGGACAGGGAAAAAGTTGTAGGATCAATGAATTGTATAGGTCCTGGTGGAATCAGATAGTTGTTGGGAGTTGGGTACCTAGAGCCAGAAAGTGGGGTCCTGGAAGTGGAAATTATGGGGAGAATGTGCTTATTGGTAATGGCAGAATCTCTCAGTATTAGCATGGGAGCGAATGGCTGAAATAGAATGGAAGATAGATTCACTGAGAAGGGGAGTTCAAGGAACTCAGAGGCCAGGATATTAGAAGAAAAGCCATCAAGGATTATGACAAGAGCGCCTCTAGAGAGGATGTTGTTAGTGAGCTACAGTCTTAAAGGAATGAGGGGAGGTGAACTAGGTAGCACAAGGTGAACGCTACAAGGAGAGTTAGTGGCTGGTATCTGATGACATGAGAGTCAAACCTGGAGGTTTTCAGGAGGAGGAAAGGGAGAATGCTCTAGAAGCATCCGTGGGACCAAGAAACAAGCTCTCCCGTCTATAGCTCAAATGTAGGAGAAGGGTGGGAGAATACACAGCCACCATTTGAGAGAGCTGCGTAGGAGCCAGTGCTTCATAAGCAATTTACTCACAAACATAAATTAATATAATGCAAATTAAGTTGGGGAATTCCCAGGAAATCACAAAATAAAGTATATTTGTTTAACGTGGTTAACTAAGGAATTCTAGTTCCTGGGCTTAGTGGGTCCTGAAGGAAGTGGAGTGCGTGCCACTGATTATAGGAGGTTGTTTAATAGACGACTAGCCAGTGTCTAGGTAAGACTGAAGTCTTCTCTGTGGCAGATGGCAAGTACATTAGCTTGATTGGAGAAAAGGAGATGCTAGAAATACTTTTTTAAATGGGTTTTTTGAGTAAGAGAGGCACATGAGCAGAAACGTCAGGTGTAGAATTTGGAATTTGAGGAAACCATTAGATTTGATCACGATAATGCTCAAATGGGTTATTCTAGACCCATTCTTGGAGATCTAAACGATCAGTACCGAAATTTCTTTGGCAACATGAATTTAATTTAGTTTTTGCTTTTTGTTAGTTCTGCATTTCTAAATGTGACATTTTATTATTGAGTGCTGAATTCTTTTTATCACTATTGATATAATTTGGGGAAGGGGAATAGTTTTAAAAAATTCTTCACCATAAATTTCTTTCATTTTAAATCTAGATTTTACTCTGCTTGCAATGGACATGCCCAGCACAGCTCCGTCAGATCTTCAGCCTCAGCCAGTTATATCAGTGATGCAACTTTTTGGTTGGGATGATATCATCTGGCCCCAAGTTGTAGCAAGATACTTAAGTCATTGCCTACAAAATAGGTAAGTGACTTGATTTCAGGTATGCACGTTAGGAGAAACTCATGATTGATCAGTACACTAGGAAAGTAAGAATTCACAAGTAAAAACTGATCTTATTACATAAATTCTCTCTCAGGTGGTTTTTTGCTTTTGGATATATTAGTGTTTGACAGTGGCAGTATCCAGCTCAAAAAAAAAACAAAAAACAAAAAAAAATCTTGCTGCTTAAGCCCTTTTACAAAACTGTTTTTGTAGGACTGCCTTATTCCATCTGAAATGACCTTTCTATACTCACATTTGTGAAAGAAATTATGCAATTAATATTGCTGGTTCTGTAAGATACTAGTATATTATTGTATTTTTAGATTCAGTGATAGCTTTCCCTTTCACAGTTAGATTTTTAAAGACTTGTCTCTTAACTTGTACAGTTATGAACAAGACACTTCATTACCCTGAACATTGGTTTCCTTATCTGTGTCTCCTGCTGTGTTACATAACAGATCTGAGGAACCCCAATAGAAAAAACACACCATAAAGTTAAAATAGAAATAGTATAATCAGGAAGATTTGAAGAAGAATATCAAGATGAGGGAAAATAAAATGAATACTCAAACCTAAGAGACCCCCATAACTTCTTTCCAAGCTGCCAGTCAGTGAGAAGGGGGATGCAGTTGGTGAGGTTGTTCTCATAAAAAAGCTCACCAAGCAGACGTTAAGTCACCTTCTCACTGGCTTTCAGTCCTAAAGTAAGGGAGTTCGACTTCAACTGGATTATTTTTAGAATCTCTTTTAGCTTGAGAATTCTGTAATAACAAACATTATTAGTATTTATTAAATACTTTTAAAACTATCTGCTGAAACTAATTTATTTGTTTAGTTGCTGAAACTAATTTCGTTTAAAAAATAATATTTGGCATATAATAACAGTTGAAGAAATTGATATGTAAAGATGTTTTAGGAAGGTTGTGTAGATAATACATGACGAACCTGAGTTCTGCACTATGTGCTTTTTGTGGCAATTTATGTCCAAAGTTTTTCAAAACAGCATTTTTTTAAAAGATTTTATTTATTTGAGAGACACAGCATGCAATAGAGAGCGTACAAGTTGGGGGAGGGGCAGAGGGAGAGGGAGAGCGGGGAACCCGACGTGGGACTCAGTCTCAGGACTGTGAGATCGTGACCTGAGCCAAAGGCAGACGCAACCTACTGAACCACCCAGGTGCCCCACAAAACATTATTTTTAGAGTTATGACTTATATGTATTATTTAACTTTTTGAATTTACCCAGCACTTTATAGTTAGCTTAAGACCACCCTCATCCTTTCTACCCCCTGATTATAAAATGGGTAGATAGCAGATTTAGCCAGGCCTTTGGCTTCATAGAAAGATTTTATTTTTCAGTTGTTACTTTGTAATTCTTTGATATTGACCGCCCATGGGTTGGGGTAGCAGGAAAGAAAGGAATGGGAATGGGATTGGTTAGAAGACCCACATAGAAATATACTTTGTCTTTAACTTTTTTCTTATATAAATGATCATGACTTCTGCTCTTTTTATTTTACTCTAACGGCCACAATTTTTTTTCTGCTTGCCACTTCATTATCATCTCACCTCGCTAGTTATTAGCCCCTTCCTTGATTTTCCCACTTCAACCTTATTCTCTCTTCCCTCTTTCCCTTGGCATAACCCTACACGTCTGCCACCAGTGGTAAAAGGAAAATTAAAAATTAGAAGATTATAGATGAAAGCAAGAATATGTAAAATTTCTCTTTGGGTATATCTGTAGTGTTTATTTTCAACAGTGCCTATCTGCATTAATATGTGTAAAATAAGGGAGGCCAATAAGTGGGGTATGTTAGAATGTGTTCCTTCGTTTCTTAATCTCTGTACTCAGGGAACATATTGTCAGGTTTTGGTTTTTAATATCCATCAACTTATTTTTACAGCATGTTATGTGAAGCACTTTCTCATACAGGCTGTGTATCTTTTCAAGCCTTAACTGTAAGATCATGGATTCGTTGCGTTTTGCAAATGTACATAAACAGCCTCTATGTGCCTGATGATTTGTTCATTGATATAAATCCTGGACAGGCCGTTGGTAAGTATCTCACACATTTTGCTTTCTAGATATCTCAGTATGTTTAAGATTTCCTGTTTTGTCACACAAATTAATAGAAAAAGGTACAAAATATATTTATAATAGTGTATAAAATATGCTTGTAATATATATAAATAGTAACTTATTTCCTTTTGCAGCCCGTTCCTTTTTCTTGATATTTTCCTGTTACCATATATGACAAATTTCTCTCCTGTAAAGATAAAAGAATTTGTTTCCTTAGAAGCCAGGAACAAAAACTTACTCTCCGGTGACAAGCTATTTTTTTACCTTAAAGAAACTGATCACACAAAAAAAGTAGAACTATAAAGTAAATAACCAGATATCACACTGTTAACACCATAAAAAGAAAAGTATCCAATTAATTCTCTCCCATTTTATATTAGATATTTTACCTCTCTTCTGCTTTACTATTATTAATCGCAGAGTGATACGTGTACTTTATATGTTTTTAAAATACCCATACAGCTTTGGTTGTCTATAGGATGTGCCTTTTCATAAAGCTGTTCTTTATGGCCGTTTATAAATCACACAAAGGCTAGACTGAAAAAAATGCTTCAAATTTACTTTGATATCTTATTGCATCATTTAGCTTTACATGAATAAGTTTTGGGGCTAGAACATTCACAAGTGTATGTTTGTTTGGTTTTAAACAAAACCTTTCCTTAGAGACTTAACTGAAAATTTTTAATCATGGGAAATTTGAATTTTAAAAAAAAAAAAAGGGTGTTATGAATGCTGCATTCCCTACTCTCATCCATATATATGTGTAATATAAATAGATATAATAAACATAAATATTATGTTATTTTTATCTTAACAGAAAAAGAGTACTTGGAACAGTTGGCTGAACTGACAAGGTTGCTATTTAAACTCTCAGAAGTAAAGAATATTTTCTCAAAGGCTCAAGTTGAATATTTATCCAGTCCAGAAGACCCTACAAAAGCACTTGTTCTATTTTTTGAGGTATTTTTCATTTATTAGTATAATTGTCCAAATCAGTTATAATTATTTTTTCACAAAAACTTGAAGTATTTATGAAGTTTTTCTGTAAAATGAATTATTTTAAATTGAATCATATTATTGTCTTCCTGCTATTATAAAATTCTGAAGGAATAAAAATGTGACTGTTTAGTACAATTCAATCTTAAGGACAGCAGAAGAATTACATTTAATGAAAAATAATGACTGAAGAATGCTACATAATAGGGGCACCTGGATGATTCAGTCCATTAAGTGGCCAGCTCGTGATTTCAGCTCAGGTCATGATCTCAGGGTCATGAGATCAAGGCCCACGTCAGACTCCACCCTCAGCAAGGAGTCTGCTTGAGATTCTTTCTCCCTCTCCCTCTGCCCACCCCCCATGCTCATGCTCGCTTTCTCTAAGGAAATAAATAAAATATTTAAATTTTTTAAAAAAGAATACTACATAATACCCTCACATTAAGGCTTCTGTCAATTGTAGGAATGTCTTATTGCTGAAATTGCTGGATAGCAATATTCTGCAGATACTTGGGAACTAGATTGCCTTGTACATGGTCCCATAATAGTTCCAACTTAATGTTTACCACCCTGTAGCAAACAGTAAATTTTACAGTAAGATTTTATTGCATTTAGCATAAGCACCAGCTGTTTCATATCATTATGGTTGGGGCTTTAAAATCCAATCCATTTGTTTAGTTTTGTCTCCATAAGAGTCCCTTTCAACATTTGACTTTTAATTATTAATTTTGCAGGAATTTCTGTTATGTGGTATTCTTTGCTTTACAGCCTTGTTGAAGTTGTTAACGTGTTTAGATTAGTGTTTTTGTAAGCTATTCACAATAAAAGTTGGTTTATTTTCCCTCAAAGTGTTTGGTATTAATGTCAATGAAAATAAATACAACCTATAGGCTCTTCCTATAAATGTGAATTCTTCCATTGGTTTCCATTAAGTTAAAAGTACAATTGTATGACAATTAGTGATATCATATTAATCCTAAAAATATTTAGTAATACTTTATGCAGCTATAAAATAGACATTTCTTTTAAGCCTTTTATTTAGTAGTTGATTGAATCTTAACCTGTACTTGAACACTTCTGCTAGGACCCATACTGGACCAGAAAGGGAGGTAGAAGTCATTTATTTCACTAATAGTTTTCAGAGACTCTACTAATTTAAGCCAGTTTAAATTAATTGTTCTTTCATCACTCAGTAAATAATAGTTGTTAGCTAAAAGCTAGATAGTATTATGCTAGGATTTCTTAAGGATTTGAAAAACCAAAAGAAGTAGCCTCTTGATCGTAGAGAACTTACTTGTCTGAGAATACAAGATAAGCACAGAGGTTAAAATAATAAGACAGTGTATGCTAAGTGCCAGTTAGTTGTTAGATCATTCAGTAGGTTAATAATTCAGAACATCTTGGTCTAAGAAGTTTGGATTTTCTCCTGTGAACAGTATGAAGGCTTTATAAATTTTTAAGTAGGTCTGATTTGATCAAGTGACTTTTTAAGAAAATTAGTAACAGTAGAGTAGATTAAAGGTGCAGAAGATCTGTTGGCCAGAAACAAGTTAGATTTAGAAGGAATTGAAAATTGAATCATGGGATTTTTGAAGGGATGTGAAATAAATACTGTGTTTAACCAGAAGAATGATGATACCTTAAGAAGAAATGGGAGCATCATGGTTTACGGTGAGGGAGAAGTAGGTGAGGAGTTCAGTTTTAAACTGGTTTAGTTTGAGATTGTGTGAGGAGTCACCAAGATCATTCCCAAGTGCTATATGATTTGCTAGGAGGACTTAGACCTCAGCATATAGTTGTACTCACAACTATGACTTATTGCAATGGAAGAATCCAGAGCACAGTCAGCAAAGAAAAAAGGTACATAAGGTGAAGCCTGGAGACACCAGGTACGGCTTCCAGCGGTCCTCTCCCAGGAGCTGCACTGGACATGCTTAATTCTTCCAGAGAGGAATTGTGACAACACATCTGGAATGCTGTCTGCCAGGAAAACTCATTAGTGACTCAGTGCCTACGTTTTTTAATGGGGACTGGTCATGTAGGTCCTCTTTGCCTAGCACTTAGAAAATTCCAGACTCCCAGAATGGAGGCAGATATTCAGCATAAACTACATTGTTTCCACAAAGAGTTTTGGCTCAGTGAGCCATTCTTATCAGGAAATGGTAGGAAAAACCTAAGGCCCCATTTGCCAGCCAAGGGCCAGGCTTATAAGTAGGCCTTTTTAAAAATAGCAAGTCTAGGGCCTATTATGTTAACTCTTCCCTGCACAGAAATGATAGTATGGCATGTAAATAGTGAGAGAAATCCCTGAGATAGTCTGAGAAATACATGTCTTATAGTCTAAGGAAATGAAGGCTAAACACAAAAGAAATACTAAGATCTAGAACAGTGTGTAGATCTCAAAGGTGTTTCATAGACCTCTGGAGGTTACTAATACCTTTCCAGGAATTTTACAAGCTCAAAAGTGTATTGACATTTGCACAAATAGTGCAAAAACTTTAGCACAAATCAATACCATGGTCCAAGATTATATTATCATTTTTGCTGCCATGCAGTCATAGGGAAAAAAAGATCCAGTTTCATTTAAGAATATCTTTATGAAGCAGTAAAATTACTAATTTTACTGAATTTTGACTCTTGAGTACATGTCCTTTAATGTCCTGTGCATGACAATGGGAAATGTACTTAAAGCACGTCTGCTGCATATAAAGCGAGGTGGCTGACTATAAATAAACAGCACTTGTGTGATAATTTGAGTTACAAGCTGACCTGACTGCTTTTATCTTGAAATAACAACTAACACAGTATGGTTATTCAGACTTGGGTATTTGGCAGACATTTTCTCAGAAATGTATGAAATGAGTATCACTTCAAAAAAAAAAATGACAGTGTTTGTTGCTAATGACATAATTTGAGCTTTTAAGAAAATTAGAATTTTGGAAAACTTGTATTTGCCATTATGTGCTTGAGAGCTTCATGATACTTAAAGACTTCTGATGACACTGGTGGTAGTATTAACAAATATAATTTTTTTAATGAATAATGAAATGTGTCCACATTGGGAAGATGTATAACTCAGTGAGCCAGAATTTTCCAAATGACCAAACGGGCTTTTTAAAAGTATGCATGGGTATTAATACATTCATTCAAAGAGCAAAATAGATCAGTGGTTTTTAATGTAGCCAGAGTACAGAACATTTGTTGACATGGTTTTGAATGCCATAATACAATTAACCTTTAAGAAATACCACTTGTCAAGTTTTGGTGTAATATCAGAGAGGAATTCCCACAGTTATCTGAAAAATCTATTAAAATACTTTTTTCTCTTCCAGTTACATATATGTGTGAGATTGAATTGTTTTCTTCTGCAACAGATTTTATGCAGAAACATCTAAGAGACTCTAGCTGTCTTCTATTCAGCCAGAAATTAAAGAGATTTGCAAAAATGTAAACATTATCACTAATTCTTATTTGTTTTGGAAAATAAAGCTGTTTTCCATAAAAAGATTTTACTCTGTTAACATATCATGCTTATTATTTTTAAAAGAACTAATAAATAATTTTAATGTTCTCTTTTCATTTCTTACATGGTAAATATCAACAGGTATAACCCAAATAATAAACACCCTAAGATCCTCAACTTTTAAGTGTATAAAAGGGAACTGAGAAGTTTGAGAACATCTGGTCTAGGAAAAGAAACATAGAGAACCAAGCGTAAAAAGCTAAATCGAAAAAAAGATTCATCAAGTCTATATTTTGTTGCTATTTTCATCATCCACCTCACAGTCAGTCACTCCAGGTCATAGATTCCTTATCTTTTCCTCCATTCTGTGTTTTATTATCAATATGACTAAATTTAATATCACCTTGAATAACTTATCCTAATCCCTCATTTCAGAGCTTCTCCCCAGGTCTTTGGGTGCTCTTCGCTCCTGCTCTACTTCATGACCCACCCCAATGACTAAACCTAAGTGATCCTGTGGCATCACTTGGATTATCTGAGAGCTCTTTGACTATCACCACTTGTGCCTCCAGCTCTCCAAGTGACCTCACATGACCTTCCACTTCCCTTTCTCCAAGTGCAGCATCCTCTCAAGGTCTCACTTCTTCCCTATTCACCTTAATTAGACCCCTTGGGGACCTCACTGCAGCTATACTCTTACCATCATCCCTCCAGTCTTCCATCTTGGTTCTTCTGGTTCTACCTGCAAACCTTCAACCGTGGATTGGTGCAACCACTTGCTTTCTCTTCTTTGTCTTACCTGCTGAGAGCTGCAGAAGCAAAATCACATAACTATGTATATTGGTGCTTATATATAGTTATATGTATATATACTCAGCCTTATAATTTAGGTCATTGAAATCCACTGTAAGTAAGTCTCCAATAATGGTTTGAAAACTTTACTTCTCTTCTCTAACCTCCCAACCCATCTCTAGCCAGTCTGCTCTTGATTCTTTTTGTGACTGCTCACCTCTTGCTTATTCTCACCTTTCTTTATTTTTTTTAATCTCCCTTGCTCTTCCCATTTCACCTTCTCTCACTGCCTCACCTCACATTTCTTCCTATCACCTGTCACCATTTTGCCATCTGTCCCCATTGTGCCTCATCATTTTTCCTCTGAGAAAAATTAACATCTAATTAATGGCTTATAAAGAAAATTCTGAGGGAAAAGATCAATTTATATCACACAACTGAACATTATAGAGGTCTTACATGTAAGAATTAAATATTACATACAAACCTCGTTTGTAGGTTTTCCTTATAGGAATTTGGGGATTGTAATTGCCAGTTGTATACTAGGATATTTGGAAGGCTTGACATGATTTGATAAAACTTCTTTTATATCGGTTCCATTGATTTTTTTTTATTCTTTTAACCTTTTATTTTAATTATAAAAGGTGAGACTTAATTCTTTCCACTGGCATTTTTTAACTGCTGTGAATATTTATTGGAAAGGTAAGGATGTACACTTAAGAACGTAGGGGGGTGTATGTGGAGAGAGAAATTTTCTTTATTTCTCGAAGTCAGTATTGTGTAAAACTTGGAAATCTAAATCATGTTTTTCCTTTTTTTATAGGCTGTTGGTATTACTTACGGGAATCTGCAGAAACTTTCTGATAAATCTGCCATGGTCACAAAGTCCTTAGAATACCTTGGTGAAATATTAAAATATATAAAACCTTATTTGGGAAAAAAAATTTGCAGTGCCGGGCTGCAACTGACTTATAGGATGATGGGTATGTACTTCTAACATTATTAAAACTTCCTTAGGTTGAACCTATAGTATCATGATAGATAGGAATATATTAATACACTGGCTAAATCACTGTTCTCCGTACAATCATAAGAATAATTTGAAAGACAACGATTTAGCTCATGGCTTTCTACTAGTGTAACCCTATCTTGCCCCACCTCCTTTCAGAACTCTTCTTGTTATGCTTGTGTTAATATTAAAATTAATTATGACCAAAACAGAAAATATCCTGATACCAGTTTGCTGTCAGTAGTCTGTTGTGAATCACTCACATTGTGAATACCTGGATAATTAAAATTGACTTTCTTTTTTTAATGCTTATCTGTGCTTTGTTAGAATTTAAAATATCAGGAAACCATCACTGCCTTCTATTTTTCTGGTCTGCTCCGTATGAAGGAAAAGAATTTATTACAGCACTAGAGATATTTATGCTTGAAATCTTGCTTCTCACAATACTATGTTTTCTCCTTTCAGAAAGAAATCTTTGTCTGTGCTTGTGCTATAACAACACAATTCATCCTTGAGGGAGTCAGTAATCTGAATACCTTTGTTCACTAAAGCCATGTTACTAACCAAAAATAGGAACTGGATAAAGGGAAATGAGAAGTATTTCCTTAGAAGTTTTTATACAGAATTTAAGGGGTTTTTTTTGCTTTTTTTAGTTTGTTGTTTGTTTTTTGTTTTTTGTTTTTTGTTTTTTGTTTTAATTTCTCTGTGGCCTAAACCTTATATCTGCTCCCTTTGATCTTGTGAACATCTGAATAAACCTGATTTGGGCTGTCTGAAACCTTTTATCTTTGTTGTGAAAGATAAAGGAGAATGCAAAAATGTGTAAATATGGATGATGTGGAATGCAGTGAAAGCTATAGTAGCAATACAAGCATCTTCATTTTAGAGAAAAACATAAGTGATAATTTATTATAAATTTAACATAGTAAAATGTAGATGAGTAAGTATTTCGGCACTCAGCCGTATAATTTATTAGTCTCTGTAAGATTTTTGCCAAGCTAAATGTATGATTTCAGGATATATCTTTATTTTTACAAAATATATGATAGTCATAACTGCAAAATCATATTCAGATTGGTGATATGTAGACCCAGGATAAAGTTCTCCTTACGAAGAGTTGAGGACCTTCTTTGTTTTGTTACATGGTTGCGTTTTGACTTACTGGAAGGTAGATCTGTATTCTTTCCTTATGTCTAAATCTCAGAGACTGGGAATAGAATATATTTGTACAGTGTTCCTCATTTGTGCATTAAAAATTAAGAACAGATAATTTACTGTCTTCTGTATGTAAAAGGCTCAGAACAAAATGGAGGAGGAGCAAGTATAAACTTTTGGGGGTTCAGGCGTTCTTTAAGTGTGTGGGTTGGGGATATCATATTCACTTGAGGGCAAGAGTTAACCACAGAAACTGTGTTTTACACAGTTTACACAGTAAAACTGTGTTTTACTTATCTGGCCAGTTCCTAACTGAGGACACCTCTGCTGTCCACTTACAAGAGTGCTAGTGAAAGGTGCAAACTATTGATAAAATCACACTTAAGATTAAGACATCTGGGGTCTTAATTGTAACTCAGTAATTTCTGAGAAAAATTGATTCATGAGTAGTATCTTCAACTTTCTCTTTTTATCATTTTTTTGGTTTTTCTCTTTATATCTCTTACTTTTCCATCACATGTTTTTCTATTGGTCATTCTTCTCTCCTCATTCTTCCTTTGTCTTTGTAATTGAAATTCTACCCATGACCCTCAGTGCCCAATCCAGATATTCCACATTTTCCACACTCCCAGGTAGACTTGGTCTCCCTGATTATGCTTCATCTGTCCATCTCTTATGACATGTTTCATAGCTTGCCAGCTTTTATAATTATTTGTGTACTTGGCACACCCCTACTATATTTTAAATTCACTCATGATAGTGGCCATATCTTTTGAACTTTTTATTCCCATTGTCATGTTGTATTTTGAACAAATAAAAACATTTCCTGAGTTATATATTTGGCGCTGCATTGGAAATTGGGGATACATCAGTTGAAGAGCTTCACCAGTGTGGGAGATGGCATATACTAAATAAATGTTTCTGGAATATAATTATTTTATAAACCTAGCTGACAGTACATAATGTATCTTTTAATGTTCCTAAATGAGCAAAATTACTTTCTAACTATAAATACATTTTTAAATGCCTATTGTAATGATCCCAATCCTCTTTTTTTTTAAGGCATAGTATATGCATAGAGTAGAAAATAAGTAAACGCATAAGAACTCTTAAATAGTGTAGCTCTCTTCCAGTTGTACAAGTATGTTCCCCACAATTTTTTTATATTTTCAGCATCATCAGTTACATAAATGATATGTTTGTAGCCAGGAAAAGACAATTTTTTACAAAGCTATATTATGTATTTAAACCTTGCTCAAAGTTTTTTACTTAAAAATTTTTTTTCTCTGCATTTTTTTAAAAGTTTTATTTATTTGAGAGCAAGCACGAGAAAGAGAACACAAGCGGGGGACGGGCAGAGGGAGAGGGAGAAGCAGACTCCCTGCTGAGCAGAGATCCCAATATGGGGCTTGATCCCAGGACCCCAGGAAAGGGGTCTGAAAGCAGATGCCCAACCGACTGAGCCACCCAGACCCCCCTGTCTTTGCATTTTTAATACTACACATTTAAATGTTCCTTACTGAAACTTAAAAAAGCTGGAGTTCTGGGGGTGCCTGGGTGGCTCAGTCGGTTGAGCATCTGACTCTTAATTTTGGCTCAGGTCATGATCTCAGGGTCTTGGGATCAAGCCCCACGTCGGGCTCCAAGCTCAGCATGGAGTCTGCATGAGATTCTCTCTTCCTCTGCCCTCCCACCTCCATGCTTGCACCCGTGCTCACGCTCTCTCTTTCCTCTCAAATAAATAAATAAATCTTTAAAAAAAAAAAAAACTAGGGTTCTGATTTGGCAGTAAAACAAATGGATTGCCTCTGCCTTCTGTGAACTTCTAAAACTTAAGATCTTCAGCAAAGTGTTTTAACCATTGCAGAAGATGAAATACAAGGGTAGATGATAGCATTTTTGGTTGGAAGGCCCTTGCTCTTTATAAGTCAATTCCTGTGTGACACCTAAGAGTGATATGAATCATTTCAAATGTCAGTGGTGATGGCAGTTCCCTTTACGGGTATATTAATGTTAGTTAGAATGTGAGTTCTTCTTACATTGCTGTCATTCACCAGTTTTCCACCTACTGGAAAAATGAGGAGCAAGCCAACGTTATTTAAAATACTGCTAAGTGAGCATTGTGTTTCTTTATGATTGATTATTGTATTTCCTTTTACAACAGAAGATTAATGTTGCTGTTTTCATGTTCTTAGAAGTGATTATTGGTTGGGCTTTTTTCTTTTAACATCAATATACTCTTGTATAAGCATATTTTTGTTTTCCTTCAGAGCTTGAATTTTAAACTTTTGTTTTATGAAAATGGCTTTGAATTTTATCATCTCCTCTGCTTTCTAAGATGGAATAAAATATAAAAGTTTATGCAGTTATGTACCACTGCGCCACTTGGGCAAGCGCTTAATGATCTCCTTTTAAATTTGTTTTTTCAGTAAAGACCTGAGTAGCAGAAATACACTCTAAATGGGAACAGGATATCTGCTCTTAATTACTTTACTAAACAAAGGGTGCTCATTTGCTTAGTTCCTCTCTCATCAAATGTAGCAACTGACTCCTAGCTTGAAGGAAATCATAATATATTTTGTGTAGTGAGGATGTCTGCTTCTTTTCTTTCAGAATCAAAATTTAAACTCACTGTGTATATTAAACAATTGAAAGTTATAAAAAGTGAAGTTCAGGGGCGCCTGGGTGGCACAGCGGTTAAGCATCTGCCTTCGGCTCAGGGCGTGATCCTGGCGTTATGGGATCAAGCCCCACATCAGGCTCTTCCGCTATGAGCCTGCTTCTTCCTCTCCCACTCCCCCTGCTTGTGTTCCCTCTCTCGCTGGCTGTCTCTATCTCTGTCGAATAAATAAATAAAATCTTTAAAAAAAAAAAAAAAAGTGAAGTTCAGGGAGGTTAAGTGATTGCTTCAAGGAACAGCTAATCCTTTTTTCCTACTTTAACAATTAAATATAGTTATATCTTTTTGTGTTGCAAACTGGGTTAAGACGGCCTATAAAATTTTATGTAAGATAAAGGTATCAAAAAAGTAAATGTGGAAAAGTAGCATGATGAAGGCTAGGGAGAGGGAGCACACACATAAAAGCATAATGCATGGTCTTCCAGAGTTCTTAAAGTTGGGTTATAAATTTGCTTCTGAGTTTCCTAGCAGCCAAAGCAAAAAGAGAGATTGGATTAATTACAACATGTGATCTGTATATTCATGTAATGTGTAGCCAAATCACATGGTGTGTTTGAGTGTATATGTATTAAATGCCAGTTGCTTAGGAAATGTACGTTTTTTCTTAGCCCACAATTCTGAGAGAAATTTGTCTCTAGTGAAATATACGACGTGACATCAGTCTTTTGACTCCTAATACGTGTTTCTCTCTATTGCCTACTTTAACTTGGTCCTATGTGCTTTAAATATAAATTTTATGGTGGAATGGCAAAACTTCCTGTTTAGAAGGTAACCATACCTGCTGTTACTCCTCTTCTTTGTCAGGAATTCTTGTTAAATCATGGGCACAGATCTTTGCCACCTCTAAAGCGCAAAAACTACTCTTCCGGATCATAGATTGTTTACTGCTGCCACACACCGTGCTACAGCAGGAGAAGGAGCTGCCTGCACCTATGTTGACTGCAATTCAAAAGAGTCTTCCTCTGTATCTCCAGGTATAGTAAGTGTGGCTGCTTGCAAGTTTCAAAGAAAAAAAAAAAAAAAGAAACTTTGCCTTAAATCAATATCCTAACTGCAGATTTGAAAACCATCCATTGTCATCTCAATGTATGTGTGTACATGTGGCACTTCCATTGAACAAGCTTTAAATTCCTATTGTGTTTGGCTGTGAAAACAAGGATGGAAGAGGTAAAATCTCCCAAGAAGCAATTAAAGTTGAGACAGGAGGCTGACTAGCATAGACACAGTAGTGTGCTCCATATTTGCTTTCGAGGCCTCAGCTATCCACCAGCCAGACAGCAATAAAGAGATGTGAGGGAAGATACTGTAAAGGAGATGAGTTATAAAGGAGCAGAGTGGGTAAGAGTTGAAGGACCAGTCCTGTCAGAGGGAATAGAAGGTAAAAGGCATGAGCTTTAAGAAAGTGTGGCACGCTGGGGAAGAGCAAATAATTCTGTTGTGGTTGGACATTCATCTAGGAGGAGCCATATACTGGAAGGCTCAAAATGTGCTACACTAGGAAGTTTGGACTTGTTATTTTACGTGGGGATTTGAATGCGTTGTTGATGGATTTTTGATGGATTTTGAATAGGGGAGTGGGAATGACATATCATATTTACATTTTAGAAAGGTGATGCTGGTGGCAACATCTAAGATGGTTGGTGTGGGAGTTATGTTGGAGACTTGGAAGGCAGTGAGTAGTTCATTATCTGAAGGTTTTGAACGAATCCAGTGGGTATAGAACTCACACAGCAGACTACAAAAACATTTAGGAGGTCTGATTAAAAATACTTGTGGAATGAATGCTGTGGAGCAACAGAAAGACATAGAATACTTCCTAGATTCCAGAGTGGCTGCTTATGCAGATAGTAGTGTTGCTAACTAACATGGGCAATTCTGGAGATGTTGGGATGAAGGTAATAATTGATTTCTGAACAGCTTTCATTTGAGATGCTGTGCATTATCTAGGTAGGCACTTGGAAATATTGATCTGTCATTCAGGGGAAAGCAGAGTTGGAAGCATACTTTGTTAGTCATTAGTGTCTCATACTGAAGATAAGTGCTTCTTAATTTGGGGTTCAGCAAGGGAAGCTTGAGGAAGAAGGGGAGAACAGAATGTGATTAGGTAATAAGCAGTCTTTTCCAGAGATGGATTTTTTAAAACAGATTTTTACAGTTTCTAAGAAATTTTAAGTTGCCTTTTTAATTTTGTTTTGGTAATAACATAATAAAGCTTAGTGTTGTCTGCTGGCAGAAAGATAAAGTGTTGCCAATCAGGGAATGTGGGTGGGAAGGAATCTTGGGCAGTGGGAGAGTCTGAAAAGCGTGTTTTCTGTGGCCCTCTTAAGTCAAAATAGTACAACCAGAATTTGTATTAGGGGCATCTGGCTGGCTCAGTTGGTACACCATGGGACTCCTGATCTCAAGGTTGTGAGTTCAAGCCCCATGTTGGGTGTGGAGCCCAATTTAAAAAAACAAAACAAAAAAAAAACTTATGAACTTTGTAAGTGGTTAATTGAAAAAATTGGTAAAGCAGAATTGACTTAGAGCTATACCTTTAATTTCTTAAAGGTACTCAGCTGTCGTCTTCAGAGTTTTCAGAACATATCCATGTATTACTTCATCATCTTCTAATAACGTGCTTGAAGAAACTGGGCAGAGGGGTGTTCATTGCTTTTTTTTTTTCGCCTGTCATTGTTTGATAGTGTCTTAACAGCTCTATTACTTTTATCACAAATAATCTTTCATTTATAGCTAAAATAGAGAAACATTTCTAATTATTTCTCTAGGAAAACACGTTGCTAATCACGAAGTACCTAACTTTTAGCACAAATCATTCCTCTGATTTGTGATCGTGTTGGTGACTGTCTGTATTTAGTAACATTGGCAGAAAAAAATTTCTATTTCTCAGGGTATTGGTTTCATTGTTTGTAAGTATCAAATACTGTAATCCACATGAAGTATTTTGTTAACTTTGTTAATTTCTATACAAATGGAAGGGATTAAATCAACAGAACTCTTAACTTCTCTAAACCTCAGTTTCCCCAACTATAAAATCGGAGATGTGATAATACCAACTCAATGTTTTTTTGAGAAACTTTAATGGAATAAAGAATATAAAGCACATGGCACAGTGCCTGACATATGAAACTCTTAAAGTAGTCATTAATCAGAGTTGTACTCTTCTGTATTTCTCCTTCTGTCAATTTTTTTTTTTTAATTTATCACATTTCTTACCATGGAAGATTTTTAGTATAAATGCTGTAGTGTCACTCAGATAAATGACAAGTACCTACATTAAAAAAAAAGACTTAAAAATGTATTTTATTACTTTGAAATTACACACAAATGTAGTTGATGAGTGTGGTGGTCACGTTCTCTGGGTATGAGAGGAAGAAGGAAGCTCCCTTTGTCTTCTTGCACTTCTCCCTGCTTCATCTGCATACACCCCGAAGGCACACACATTTGGTTAGATACCACCCCATAGGCGTCACCCAAGCTCAGCAACTCCCTGAGCCTCATATTAACATCATTTGTTGGTGTTGGGCCGTGTCTTTGTTGATTGTGGTTAAATTACACATTCTGACATGAATATTAATGCTAGGGACTAAATTAATAAGTTTCTCAATATATTTTTTTTAACTTTGCCTTTTTCTTTTTTCTCCTGTAGGGCATGTGTATCGTGTGTGGTCAGTCTCAAAATCCAAATGCCTATTTGAACCAGTTACTAGGGAGTGTTATTGAGCAGTACATTGGGAGGTTTCTTCCAGCTTCACCGCATGGTTCAGGTCTCGGACAACACCCTGTTTTGTTGGCATTGAGAAACTCCGCCGCTGTTCCACCGATCTCACCTCTAAAGAAATGCATCGTGCAAGTCATAAGGTACATCAAATATTAAAAACAAGTGGTATTTACAATGTATTAATCTTTCTTAAAAAGTAACAAAGCATCCCCAAAGTACTGGCAACCCTTAGATGCTGGTAGTTTAGAAACTTTTCTTTTCCCTGAGAAACACTGTCTTAAGAATTTACTAAAATGACTTTTGCTCATGGCAGCTGGGTCAGTGCTCTTTAAATTGCTTGTTTTCTCTTCGTAGCTATTATCTTCCTTGTATATGTCCTAAAGATACATATTTTCTCAGTTCTTATCAGAGAAACAGTAAGTGTATTTTCTATAGAAAACACACTATTTATATTTTTTAAAGAGAACTGAACTCAGTGAAAAAATGAATGCTAATATGAAAAAGGAAGCACTAAGAAGTCCTGTTTTGTTAGTTTCCTCTCTGTCTTAATAACTTCATTTTATTATTAGATGCATAAATGAAACCTCCTAGGTTTTCTGCTACCTTTTAACTGCAACAATAGAAGATTGAGTAATAGAAATTATTTTTTCTTTGTCTTCATGGAGTATTTCTCTTCATATGAAATTAGTTTTTAAACTTTAAGATGCTATGGTGATAGATAGGCATACCTTGTTTTATTGTACTTCACAGATACTGTTTTTTACAAATTGAAGGTTTGTGGCAGCCCTGCATCAAGCAAGTCTATTGACACCATTTTTCTGACATTATTTGTTCACTTCATGTGTCTGTATTATGTTTCGGTAGTTCTCACAATATTTCAAAATTTTTTGTTACTATTATATTGGTTATGGTGATCAGTGATTACAACTGCCTAAAAGCTCAGGTGGTGGTTAGCAGTTTTTAGCAATAAAGTATTTTTAAATTAAGTTATATACATTGTTTATTTAAGACATCACGCTGTGGCACACTTAATAGGATAAAATAGAATGTAAACATAGGTTTTATATGCACTGAGAAACCAAAAAATTCATTTCACTTGCTTTATTGTGACACTTGGTTTATTACAGTGATCTGCGAACAAACCCACAATATCTCTGGGCTGTGCCTGTATATTATTCTTACCTAGTATTTTTTTCTGTGTTTTTATGAGCCTCGATAGTCATTACAGAATTCCATATCTAAATCTTTTCCCTTCTGAACATTTTTGTGTTCCCAGTATTCTATTACTGAGTTTGGAAGTTTTATATTCCTTGTTGTCTCCCTTTTGCCATCTTTCGGCAAATGACTCCTCCTTTCTTTTCACGTCTCTCTTTTCTTATCACATTATACCTAGACGGTTGCAAGAGTCTCTTAACTGCTTTCACTGTGTCTAGTCTTTTCTTCCAGTTCAGCCTAAACAGTGCCCCCAGATTACTTTTCTTGAAAGTCCATTCCATTATGACCCTTCTCTACCCCCAAACCTTCATTTGCTCCTTTCTTGCCAATGGAATAAATTCCATATTCTTTAGCTCTTCGTGATCTGTCACTAAACTTTTCCAAGTGTAGAAGATATGCCATCATATGCAAACCCTAATGAGATTGGTTTAGTTATTGCCCTTTCAAAATGCTTTACATTTCCCTACATCATAGTTTTGTTCATACCATTTTTCCATTAAAATGCCATGCCTTTGTGCTAACTTCAGCCTAGATTTTATAAGACCTATACCTAATATCTCTGTGTACTATGATGCCTCTTGCCTTCTTCTGAAGTCATGTGCTCTGTTAAGATTTCATTCACAGAATTGTAATATTTTGGCCTTACTCGTATCTGAATTTCCAACAAGACCGTGGTAGTCTACCACTATATTTGAGACATTATATAAGTAATTGCAGTACAAACCAAATGACAAGTGCTAAAGTGAAATTTTTAAGGCCGTAAAATTGTTTTAAAGCCCACTGTTTAGAATCTTGGCAGCTTTTGTTGACTTTCCTGTTTACCAGGGAAAACATTTTTCTCATGATTTCTAGTTGAAGACCCAAAAATTTAACAGTTCCTTTTTTCTGTGTTTTAACTGCTCAGGAAGGAAATAGATTGCCTCCTATGCCTCCCTCCATTCCATGCTCCTCAACCCCTGCAGTTCCCCTTCTTTGTTAAGGCTCCTTCCTGAGAATTCTGGGATTATTTTCAAAGCACCTATCACATTATAATAGCCCTTTTATTTATTTATTTATGTTTTTGCTTGTCCAACTTTTCCACTAGACAGTGAACCCATTGCCTTCAGAGACCATATTTAACTTAACTTTTCATTCTTACACTTGCACACTAAATGTTTAAGGAATTCAACAGTGAACAAAAAAGACAAAATCCTTGTCCTCAAAGATTGAATGAATCTATAATATATAATATTTGTTGGAAGTCACGGTATGGATTAGAAATGATGATGAAGACACAGTTCCTGCCTTAAAAACTTTATAATCCTTAGTGATTTCCATGACTCATTTTGGCAAACTTTATTGCTTTGCAAATACATATGAATGTCTAGCTTAGATTTAGCTGTATATGATAATTTTTCATGTTGTCTAGACCTTTTAGAAACTGTGCAATTCCCACTTTCATTTATTCACTTAAATGTATATTGAATACCTATTATAAGCTAACACCTGCATAAGAGGTAGAGATATAAAAATGAGTAAGATAAATTATCTTTATGATCTCTGTTGACTTATACTGCTGAAATTTGTTTTGCTTTGAGAGAAGATATTAAATCCTAAATTACCTCTGATTTTTTTACTTCCTAAGAGAAGAAAAGAAGTAAAGCTGGAATGGGAAGCTAAACTCCTGTTACTGATTTGGAAAAATAAGACCCTTACCAAATCCCTAAATAAATAAATGTGAGGAGAGATTTCTTTATGCAAATTTGACATTAAAGAAAATGTTGCATTGTTGAGGAGCTGATAGATGAGATCGGGCTCATATTAGAAAAGGAAAAAAAAACAAATTAACAATTAGGTTTTCATTTGGGTTTCGATTAAGTTCATTTAGAGATCAGGTTGTTTTAAATTTAGTTTGTGTCTGTATTCTACTTTGGCCCTTATAACAGAGTGGGGATGTGCAGTCATTGCTCCTAAATTTTATGTTTGAGGATAGCATGGTAAAATATACATATTTTTTTAATTGTGCTTTATTAATTTGGGGAGTAAAATTTGTCAGGGTCTTTAAAGTATATGACATTTGATTCTGCTCGTTGAAACTTTAACTAGAAGAAAAAACAAAATTGTGCTTCTTTTTAGGAAGTCCTACTTTGAGTGTAAAGGGTCCTTGCTCCCTCCTCGCTTAGCCTCTCTTCTGGCCTTCATCCTGCAGCTCTGCAAAGAAACTAGCATAGACATTTCTGAGGTTGAACTGCTCCTCCCTGGCGTCTTAAAATGCTTGGTGTTGGCCAGTGAACCCCAAGGTTAGTTTGAATCTGTGTTTGTTATACTTTTCTTTATGTAATATCAGTTTCTATATATTGTGGCTAAAAAGCAAACTCCAGTGGATAGCTGAAGTTGGGCATGATAAAATAGTTAAAAACTGACATGTTTCAGTGTAGTTTACTTCTGTTTTGTTGTTTCCCCCAAGGCAAACAGTTTATTTAAGGGCTCCTTCCTCTGATTAGACTTGTTAACCTTTTAAAAAGTATTTGTTTAATCTGACTGCCGTATTAAATCAACTTGTTACCTATCATGTGGTGAGGGGTCAGCCTAAGTTCTTCTGTTCAGGTTTCTGCTAGAATATCTAAGCCGATTTCACGGGGAAACCTGGAAGGATCCTTTGATCCTAGTCCTTTTGTTTTCAGTCTCATCAGCCTTACTGCAAGGGATCTCTTTAAAATATCATTTATTTCATCCCCACTGTGAGTAGCATGCTTTAATAAGCTTATTGAGAATATGCAGAGTAGTAGCCATAGTTCTATCCTGAAGGAGTTTTTAATGTAAATAGGATGCTGTGTGTGTAAGTGTGTGCATGTTATCATTATAATGTGATTGTTCAGGGCAGGGCTTCTCAAATGCTTCTACCTAAGTACTTCTAACTGCTGTGATAAGTGAGTGCAATGTGTATCCTGAAGAATCGGAGGGCAGCACCCAAAGTGGGAGCTGAAAGCTCAAATAGCTCTTTGAAATGTTCTGTTTTATCTCAAAATTTATGCAAATTTTGTTTAAATCTGTATTTAATAATTAAAATGGGGTGTTTTTTTGTTTTTGTTTTTGTTTTCCTGCTCCCAAGTTTGGTTTTACAAAAAATATGTTATGGTGTGTTAATATAGAATGCCCTTACCTGGCGCTTGGGTGGCTCAGTTGTTAAAGCGTCTGCCTTCGGCTCAGGGCGCGATCCCAGGGTCCTGGGATTGAGCCCCGCATCGGGCTCCCTGCTCCGCTGGGAACCTGCTTCTTCCTCTCCCACTCCCCCTGCTTGTGTTCCCTCTCTCACTGGCTGTCTCTTTCTCTGTCAAATAAATAAATAAAATCTTAAAAAAAAAAAAAAAAAAGAATGCCCTTACCTGATAGTAGCATCTCTGCACTGAAAAATACCCAGATGGACCCCAGAGTCTTCTTTAGAAAGTGTGTCCTCGTTGAAAAGTTATGTGTCCTTTCAGTGAAAGCCTATTGTGTACAAGACAATCTGTTGAGAGGAAGCAGTCAGTATAAAATTTTAGCTAGCCTCTTGTTTTGGTGATAGTGATATTTATCAGGAAGGAGGCCAGAGTGCGGAAGATGAATTTGGCTGCTCACATCTAGCTGGTGAGTGCATCACATGCTCCAGGTGGGTAGAATGCAGAATTGCCTACCTCTGCATTGTTGTCTTGGTAAGCTGAGGAAGCAATATCAAACACAAATCTGTGTGCGCGCCTGAGAGAAAATTCTTGCTCTCCTTGTAGTCTCAATGTGTAAAGGAATAATTTGTAAAATCACAGAAAGTTAGTGTTACTAAGTGACTCAGCAAGCCCACTCCTAGGTATACGCCCAAGAGCATTTTAAGCGTACCATCCTGTCAAAAACCCGTACTCAAGAGCCTAAAAAGTTCCACTTCTGGCATGATAACATAAGGAGCTCTGCTGACCTACTCCCCAGCAAAACTGGTGGAAAGTATTTAAAAGAAAGCATTTAAATTCTCTGAAAATAGTCCTAAGGGTATATAGCAAATGGAGATATATTTATTTAAGAAAATCTAAAACTTGGTAAAGCAGCAGGAACCTGTGGTATTTGAATCAAGACCACTACCTTCTTCACTTCTCCCAGCTCAGTAAGACAGAAACTCTACTCCGGACCGGTAGATCCAAGAACATAGGGCTTTTTCTCTCCCCAGCTCCCAGTAGGAGGGCTATCATCCTGTGAGAGGCAGGATATCAATATTTCTCATCCTGCCCTCAAGCTACGTGATGCTGAGGTTATATTTCAGGCAAGTGTGGCTGAGAGGTGGGGGTTCTGTTCTTTCCCTCAGCCCCCAGTCATCCTTGCCACAGCTTAAAGGTGTGAATTCCTGCCAAGTGAAGCAAGTTGAGGATGCCTGGGGCTGCTGCTTCTCCTCCACAAGTACTCAGTTCCTGCAGTGGGTATGTCACTCAACAAATAGTGGGCACCATTGTCCCGTCCCCAGCACCAGAGCCATGCCTCTGAGTTTCTTCCTGGTAGAGGCAGAGGGAGGAGAAGCAGACCATAGAACAAACAACTCTTGAATCTCTCCCAAAGGAACCGACTTCATTTGCAAATCAGTGTGAAAAAGTTGAAGCTTAAGGGTGCTGTCAACAACAGTGGAGTTTGTGGTGATAGGCAATAGATAGGAGAATAATAGAGTCATTGGATATATAGGCTGATCTATGGACACCCTAGTTTGGTGAGAGAATGGTAAAAGAGACAGCTGGAAAGAGCCCTTGGATCAGAACAAATCTCAAACATTGCCCACGGCAACTGTCTCTTTAGAAAAGCCCGAACTTGGTAAGATCAGTCTATACCGAATTTATGCCCCTGGGCATTATAAAAAACAATAGAGTTATCAGCTTTGATTAGTGGAGCTTCACAGCTGAGCGTGGTCAGAGAAAGGGACAGAGGGACCCTGTCAAAACCACTGTCTTAGGATGGAGGTTATACCAGCTTTGGGCAATGTTAGAGGCTTTACAGCAGGGGCGGGGGGAGAGAAGGGGAAAAAGTAGACATCACTAAAAAATGTCCAACTTTCAACAACAAAAAATCGCAAGACAGGCAAAGAAACAAAAGTATGATCCATATACTGGGGAAAAAAGCAGGCAACAGAAACTGCCAGTGAGAGCAATCAGATCCTGGATTTAATAGGCAAAGACTTCAAAGTAGCCATTATAAGTATGTTCAAAGAACTCAAGAAAAGCATCATTAACAAAATAAAGGAAGGTATGATGACATTGTCACATCAAATAAAGGATATCAGTAAAGAGACAGAAATTATTAAAAAAAAAAAAAAAACCACACGGAGATTATGAAGTTAAAAAGTACAAGAGCTGAACTGAAAAATTCACTAGAGGGGCTCATTAATGGATTTGAATTGGCAAAAGAAAGAATTAACAAACTTGAAGATAGATGGCTAGAGATTATGCAGTCTGAAAAAAAAATGATGAAAAATGAACAGAGCTTTAGAAAAATGTGGGATACCATTAAGTGCACCATCATACATATAATGCCAGAAGAGGGCAGAAAAGAACAGAAAAAATATTTGAAGAAATAATGGCTGAAAATTTCGCAAATTTATTAATAAACAGTAGCCTATACATTCAGGAAGCTCAGCTAATTCCAAATAAGATAAACTCAAAATTTCCACAATGAGATGCATCATGGTAAAAATGCTGAAGGTCAAAGGCAAAGAGAAAATCTTTAAGGCATCAAGAGAAAGATGACTCATCGTTTACCACAGAACCCTGAATAGGTCAACAGCTAACTTCTCAGCAGAATTAATGGAGGCCAGCGGCAGTGGGGTAACACTTAGTGATCAAAGAAAAAGCTGTCAGCCAAGAATCCTCTATTCTGCAAAACTGCTACCTTTCAAAAGTGAAGATAAAATAAAAACGTTCCCAGATAAAAATTGAGAATTTGTTGCTAGTGGACTGGCCTTATAAAAAAGGAAATTCTTTTTAAAAAATAAATAAAAGGAAATTCTTCAGAATGAAAGCCAAGTGACCCCACACAAGACAAAGAACACCAGTAAGGCAATTATGTAATTGTAAAAGACAGCATAAATACACATTTCTTTACCATCATTCTCTTAATAGGCTTAAAAAGCAGTTGTATAAGATGATATATAAAAAAAAGTGATATGTACATAATGTATGATTGGGCCTATAACATAGAAATGCAGTATATTTACCAGTATCGGTACAAAGGAGGTGGTGGGAGCAAAGCTGTATTGGGCTAATAAGGAAATGACTCCAAATGATAACTCGAATAGACAGGAACAATTATGAAAGAACCAGAAATGATCAATAAGGTTAGTGTCACAAAAGCGAAAATATAGACTTGCTCTCCTTCTCTTTTTCTTTAGCTTTTTTGAAAGACATAAAATTATATAAAATAAAAATAACTAGATATTGTTGGGTTTGTAACATTTGCAAAGATAATATGTATAAAAATAATACCACAAAAAAGGGAAAGGGGAATAGAGTTATGTAAGAGTAATGTTTCTGTATTTCACTGGAATTAAATTTGTGTAAATCTGAAACTCTGATAAGATGTACATGGTAAGCCTAGAGCAACTCCTAAGAAAATAATTCAAAACCAATGAAAAATCATTTAAGAAATTAAAATGCTATGTTTTAAAATGTGCACATAATGCAGAACAAAAGCAGTAAAGGAGATGAGAGGAACAAAAAACAAGACATTTAGAAAACAAAAGGTAAAATGACTGATGCAAATCCATCTATATCTACAGTAACAATAGTTGTGAAAGGACTGAACAAACTAATCAAAAGTAGAGATCATTGGGGCGCCTGGGTGGCACAGCGGTTAAGCGTCTGCCTTCGGCTCAGGGCATGATCCCGGCGTTCTGGGATCGAGCCCCACATCAGGCTCCTCTGCTATGAGCCTGCTTCTTCCTCTCCCACTCCCCCTGCTTGTGTTCCCTCTCTCACTGGCTGTCGCTATCTCTGTCGAATAAATAAATAAAATCTTTAAAAAAAAAAATAGAGATCATTGGAATGGATCAAAATAAAAAGATCTACCTATATTCTATATGCAGGAAATACTTTAGATTCAAAGGTTAAAATAGTAAAAGGAAAGAAAAAACACATCATGGAAGGTATAACCATAGAAAGCTGGAGTAGCTGTATTAAGATCAGACAATATAGACATTAGACCAAAAAGTCGTTACCTAGAATTAGAGGTGTTTTATAATGATAAAAGGGTCACTATAGTTAACAACTGTAAACGTGCATCTAACAAGAGAGTACCAAAATATGAGACGAAAAAACGGGGAGAAATGGAGAAAGAGACAGTTCAGTAGTAATATTTGGAGGACTTTGGGTTTCTACTTCAACATGTAAAGAGCTTGAAAGTCCTCACTCTCACGTGACCTCACAACAAGCAAACAAATCTGAACAGACTGAAAATAGCTCTTCTTCAGTGCATTAGGGTCGAAGTCATAGAGCAAACTGCCACCCCCAAAACTTACATGTGTGGTAGATATTAATCCAGCAATCTTAATAATCATTTTAAATGTGAATGATTTACATAAGCCAGTTAAATGACTGAGACTGACAGTGGATAAAAAACAAAGCCCAACTGTATGTTACCCAAAAGAAACCTATTTTGAGTGTGAAGACACAGATAAATTAAAAGTAAAGGGATGAGAAAAATACTAGCACAGTTCAAAACAAAGCTGTAGTAGCTGTATTAATTTCAAACAAAGACTTCAGAACAATAAGGAATAAAAAGGGACATGTAATGACAGACTGGGAATAGAGAGAACTGCTTCAGTCTGATGCAGGACATCTATGAAAATCCTATAGCTAGCGTCCTACTTAATGGTGAAAGATTAGATGCTTTTCCCCTAAGATTAGCAACAAGACAAGGATGTCCACTTTTGCCACTTCTAGTCAATATTGAACGAGAAGTCCTACTCAGGGCAAGAAAACTAAGTAAAAGGCATCTAGATTGAAAAGGAAGTAAAACTATCCCTATCAGTAGATGATCTGATCTTGTATATACAAAATCCTAAGTACTCTAATAAAAGGTATTAGAACTAATAAACAAGTTCAGTAAGATTACAGGATACAAAAACGAGACATGAAAATCAATTGCATTCCTATATACTTTCAATGAAAATCTGAAAACAAAATTAAGAAAATGATTCCATTTACAATAGCATTTTTTAAAAACCCAAGTAGGAATAAATTTAAGAAAAGAAAAATACAAACTTAAGATCTGAAAACTACCAAACATTATTGAAAGAAATTAGAGAATATCTAAATAAATGGAAAAACATTCCATTTCATGGATCAGAAGTAATATTAAGGTAGTGACACTCCCCAAACTGATCTACAAATAGTGTAACTCCAGAATAGCCGAAACAATCTTGAAAAAGAACAGGGCACCCTGGGCGGCCCAGTTGGTTGAGCATCTGACTCATTGTTTCAGCTCAGGTCATGATCTCAGGGTCAGGAGATCAAGTCCTACATCGGGCTCCATGCTCAGTGAGGAGTCTGTTTGAGATTCTCTCCTTCTCCCTCTCCCCTTACCCCACTTATATTTTCCCACTCTCTCAAATAAGTCTTAAAAAATAAGAAGAAGGACAAAGTTGGAAGACATACTTTCCAATTTCAAAGCTTAGTACAAACCAACTGTAATCAAGACAGTGTGGTACTGGCAGAAAGATAGACATGGATCAATGAATTAGAATTGGGAGTCCACAAATAAACCCGTATGTCTGCGGTAAATAGACTTTTTTTGACAAGGATGCCAAGATGATTCAGTGCTGAGAAAATAGTATTTCAACAAATTGTGCCAGGTCAAATGGATATCCACATGCAAAGGAATGAAGTTATACCTTTACTTCACACCATATGCAAAAATTAACTCAAAGAAGATCATAGACCTAAATGAGGTAAAACTATAAAACTCATAGAAAAAAAGCATAGTAGTAAATCTTCATGACCTTGGATTTGTCAGTGACTTCTTAGATACGACAACAAAAGCATAAGGTAAGAGATAAATTGGACTAATCCAAATTAAAAACTTTTGTGCTTCAAAGGACAATCAAGAAAGTAAAAACCCACAGAATGGAAGAATATATTTGCAAATCATTTATATGATAAGGAAGTTTTACCTGGAATATATAAACTATTATAATTCAGTAATAAAAAATATTTAAAAGTAGGCAAAGAATTTGAATAGACATTTCTCCAAAGAATAAAACAAATGGCTAATAAGCACCTGAAAAGGTGCCCAGCATCATTAGTCATCAGGGAAATGCAAATCAAAACCACAGTGAGATACCACTTCATACTCACTAGGTTGGCTGTTATGGAAAAAGTCAGATAATAACAAGGTTTGGCAAAAACATGGAGAAATCAGAACCCTCAATTACTGCTATTGGGAATGTAAAATAGTATAGACACTTGGCAAAATAGTCTGGTCATTCCTCAGATGGTTAAACATAGAGGTACTCTGTGACCTAGCAATGTCACTCCTAGGTACATACCCAAGATTAATGAAAACATATGTCCACACAGAAATTTGTTTATTCATGTTTATAGCAGTGTTATTCATAGTAGCCAAAAGGTAGACTGTCCATCAGCTGACAGATGGATTTTTCTAAATGTGATATATCTGTACAATGGAATATTATTTGGCCATAAAAAGGAATTAAGTACTGCTACATGCTACACAACATGGGTGAACCTTGAAAACATTATTCTATGTGAAAGAATCCAGTTACAAAAGACCACATATTACATGATTCCATTTATATGAAATGTCCAGAATATGAAACCTGTAGAGGTGGAAAGTAGATTTGGGGTTGCTTTTAGGGTATATCAGAAAATAAGTGATAGCTAAAGACTATCAGGTTTCTTTGCAAAGTAATGAAAATACTCTAAAATTGGCTGTAGTAATGGTTCCACAATTCTGTGACTATACTAAAAATCAGAATTGTACATGTTAAATGGGTGAATTGTATAGAATGTGAATTATTTGACAGTAAAGCTGTTAATGTAAAGAAAAACTAAAAAAACTCAGTTTTTTAAAAAAGTTCAGTTCAATTAAATAAACAAAGATGGCAAATAGTTTTATAAAAAACAAAAACAAAACCACCTGTAACACTGATCCATAGCAGCTTGATTCATAAAAGCTTCAAAATGGAAACAACCCAGATGTCCATCTACCATTGAATGGATAAACACCATGGGATATATCTATACAGTGGAATATTATTTGGCCTTCAAAAGAAATAAAGTATTGATGCATTCTACAACATGGATGAACCTTAAAATATTATGCTAAAGAAGACAGTCACAGAAGACCACATGGAAGGGTGCCTGGGTGGCTCGGTTCATAATCCGACTCTTGGTTTGGGCTCAGGTCATGATATCATGGTCGTGAGATCGAGCCCCATGTCAGGCACCACGCTCAGCACCCAATCTGCTTGACATTCCCTTTCCCTCTCTCCCTCTTCCCCTCCCCCCGTTCATGCACATTCTCACTCTCAAATAAATAAAATCTTAAAAAAAGAAGAAGACCACATGGTATAGGATTCTATTTACATGACATTTCCAGAAGAGTCAAATCCATAGAGACAAAACATAGATTAGTGGTTGCCAGGGGCTGGGGGAAGAAGAAAGTGGAGAATGACTGTTAAAGAGTATAAAGTTTTTTGGGGAGGTGATGAAATTGCTGTGAAATTAGATAGTAGCGATCCCTTCTCAACTCTATGAATATTCTAAAAACCAGTGAATTATATACTTTAAAAGATTGGTTTCTATGGTATGTAAATTATACCTCAATAAAACTGTTATAATAAAGAAACCCAATGCTTACTATTAATTATCTGTGAAGGCTATTTCTTCATATTCTGGTACTTTTTCCATAGAAGAGCTTTTGGAGTTTTTCAAGGAAATGTCTTTTAAGAAGAACCAGTTATACTGATTTCACAACTATATCTAATATGAGGAGTTATTTGTTCAATAAAGACAAGTATGCTACATCTTCTTTATCCACCCTCCTCATGCCATAGAGAACATTACTAAGTACATATTAATTAATTGAAGTTCATTATGTATCCTGTTTTATTCTCCTGCTATAATGAACTAAGAGTTTCTGAATTATTTTTTGTTCTTAGACAAAGCACTTTCTCTCCAGCTTATATTTAATGTGCCAAAAACAACATAACAAAAATTTAGTAGCATTTGGAACATACCGAATTTTCTATTTTCCTGCTTTATATTTTTCCATTTTTATGTACAAATCACAATTTCAAATGACTTGATTAAATATTTAAAGAATACAGATGTTCTTTTTGTAACTTTGCTGTCTTTTTTGAAAGGAAGATAACATCACAAATAGTTGACTTAAGTATGTGTGTATAAATATATATATCTGACTAATTTTGAGTGAAGGTAAATTGTTGGTGGTTTCTAATTTGTTAGAGAGTGGGAGGAATGTGCCTATGAATTTTAAAAAATCAATCTGCTTGTCTGTAACTCAGCTGAATGATTAAATGCTATCTTTTGTCAGTATGTACTGCTTGCAGGATTAGGATGATAAAATGTTTTTGAATTTGGGTTCTTTCTAAGACCTATCTTCACATGTATTTTTTCAGTTATCAGGTTGTAAAAAATAGACTTAAGCTTTTTATATTTTCTTAAAATGGGAGATAAGGAGATAGGGAGGTATACTTCAGTACAAACAAAAACTCATAACTATTTCATTTTGGAAAATAATAAAAAAAGCTGTATAAACTTTAAGAAAACAACATATTTTTCTAAATTAAGAGTGTTCATAAAAATGGGGATCCAGATGGTCAATTCAGACACAGTGTGTAATGCTATCATTTTTCCTCCTAGTTAAAAGGCTGGCCACAGAGAACCTGCAATACATGGTTAAAGCCTGCCAAGTGGGGTCAGAGGGAGAACCTGCCACCCAGCTGACTTCTGTGTTTAGGTAACTGGAAAATATGCCAACTGGCAAGGGGACTATTGCCAGCCATTTGACAGCCAACATGTTTTTTAAATAACTAATTATCCAAAACATAATGTGTTACTACTTGTTATAGTATTTCAATTATTATATTTTTTTGGCCGTAGTTTTGTTACATTGTGTTGTTCTAGTAAAAAAGACAAAAGTACCAGGGAGGAAGATGAGCGAGCTGACTTAAATTCACCTGAGAATTTGGTGAAGACGACTCCTGCATGTATTGAAGAGACAAAATGGGAGTATGTGGGTCATGATGACAGGTGCACAGGCCCTCATAGCTGCTAAACATGTCACTCAGGATCCAGTGCAGAAGTACGTCACTGGTTTTCTTACCTGCTTTAGATACTGTAGGCCCAGAGGCTTCATTGTGTTTCATCTGTGAAGCATAGACTGTCTGGGAGTAGATGTGATGTTGGTTCCCCAGAATAGTAATGCAACTGGAGGGATGTTGCTTGTGTTTTGTGTTTTGTGGTCGTTTCCTGCCTTGCCTCCTCTAGGGTCTTTCTGTTATAGCAGGATTTTTAAATATGTCTCACAATTTCTACCAGTTCACTTTTATTATATGTATCTCTGCCCTAGCAGTACAGTGTTAAATAACAGGGTCCATTTTCTTCTGTGTTGGTTCTGTGATTCCTCAGTCTGTTTCTTACCACATCATTGGCACTTGTCCATTGGTTACAATGTATTTAAATTGTGATCACATGAAATAAATAGTGGATTTGTAAGAACTGTAAAAACCCCCAAAGAAGAGAAAAATTTAAAAACCCTGTAAAACCCTAAGAGGAAGGATTTTATACAAATGAAGATTGTATGTTTGTTATGTAAAATTTATTAAGCTAGGTGGCTTTTATTTTGTTGGGGGAGAGAGTGGAAATTGCAGGGTTAAAACATACAATTCTTATTATAAAAGCCTCTTCTGGGACTAAAATCTCCTGTTCAGTTAAGGAATATAAAAATATATATTATGAATAACTTGCTTTTCTCATAAAAATATTGATTTATCTAGAAATATGAAGAACTAAGAAATACCTAGGAAACGGGACTCGCTTTTTCTACGTCCTTAGCTCAGATTTTGACATGCAAGGAATAGCAGCAAAGTCCCTGGAACTAGATTTTCCTCCTTGTTCTCCCTCCTGGGATCCCAACTCTTCCCTTTTCCTACTAATGCCATCATTCTGGTCGCACTGAAATAAGCCATTTCTGCCCTTTATTTTTAAGTGTTATAAATTGTCTTCATAGGGCATCTGGATTTTTAAGGTAATCTTATGTGAAATGATCTTTCTTGCATTCAGGTTACAGCTGATCATCATATAGATACCAGCCCAAGGAACTTCCCCAGAAGTAATCCTGTGTAACTTGATTACTTTCAGGCATTTTATCCAGGATTATGGTATGAGATACGATTATCAGATTTACGGCATTTTAGAAACAGTGGCAGCATTGGACCAGCGGGTTGTTATCGACTTGCTTTCTACCCTCACTCAGTCTCTGAAGGATTCAGAGCGGAAATGGGGCCTTGGCAGAAATATTGCACAAAGGTATGTTTGGATCATTTGATTACATTCTTTGGGCAATGATTATACAAATCTAGATTCGTTTTCTGGAGATGGCTTATTTTCCCATTCCTAAAAATTTTGGATGCGTTCTTCAAGTTGATGAATGTATCCATACTATGATTGACATAACCATTCACATACTGTTCTTTTCAAAGTGAGCACCTTAGAAAGCTGTGGATTTCAGCAGTGCCTCTATTGCTCAAAACACATTCAGTGCTCCTCGTTGGGAAGGGGACTTTAGAGCCTCAGGTGTCTTGTTTTTGTAATAAAATCCATGGTAGCAAATCTACCGTTTGAGGGTTGCTGGATGTACTGCATCAACTATATCACGTGTATCCAGTGACTAAGAAGAGCGATCCAATTAGATAATAAGGATTTGGGTCAAAAATAGTAATGGGGCTTTTTTTCATATAGTCTTCTAATCTAATTTCAGATTGTGCTAGACTGTGAAATAATGCAGCACCATGGAAATAGACCTGTAGTTCCTAAAGAGGTTGTTTTGGAGGAGTCAGCTCTCCTGAGAATTCATATGTTCCAAGTTTGTTAAAGAATCAAAGTACTTTAATCATATAGTGTGGGAGTGGGTGCACGTGTGTGTAGACAGACATTCAGGTAGGCTCAATTTGTAAATACTTAAATGAAAAATTATAGAGAAGTAATAAATATATCTACCTTTCCTTTTTTCTTAAACAGGGAGGCCTATAGCAAACTTTTATCTCACCTAGGACAAGTGGGACAAGATGAAATGCAGAGACTGGAGAGTGATAATACCTAATATATTTTGTGCTTTGCCCTCTCTATTCATTATAACTATCTGAAGCTGCTTTGCACCGCAATTGTATAATGTTCTGTTAAAAATACTTTCTAGGATTTTTTTCCTCACATACCTGTAAGTATAAAGTACATATATAAGGAAATAAAAGTTAAATAAGTGTATTATAGGATCTTTGGAAGTTGGCAAAATTACATTCTCTTTTGAAGAGTGTTAGTTGAACTAAGTTAATTTTTTTCTAACTGGGAGTGTCTCTGTGTATGTCTGTGAAGCAGGTCTGTACTGGGTGATCCAGGGACTTGTCACTATAATATGACTTTTTGCCTTAGTGATTTGTGTTTGTTTTATTTCTTACAAGGCATGTTTTAATACGTTTGTTTTCAAATTACCTGACTTTTCTATGGTGGTTTTTATGAAAGGGGGGGTTCAGGAGATGGGATGTATGTTTGTCATCTTTTGTT
Organism: Ursus americanus; assembly: GCF_024610735.1. Lineage (NCBI taxonomy): Eukaryota > Metazoa > Chordata > Mammalia > Carnivora > Ursidae > Ursus > Ursus americanus. The sequence goes on along the minus strand of NC_142137.1, from coordinate 15,952,399 downwards.
ATACCATGTGTGAAGCTAGTTAAATGCCCGGCCCACTTACCTCTGTGAGGAATGAGGCTGAGTCTGGCTAAATGAATATACAGATAGTATGTAGAATGTTTTAAATTTTAAACCAGCAATGGTTATGCTTAGGTTCCAACAATTGCCAGATTTTTTTTTTCTCCAGTCATCCTTCTTTTGGGAAATTTATGAAAAGATGTATCAAGGGGAAGGATAAGTAAGAGCTTTTAAGAAAAGATAATAAATAATACTCTGAAAAATCTTAAGATTACAAATTAACAGAGGAGGTCTGAGAAGTCAGCTGATTTATCTCCTTGCTCTTCAGTTAGAGCCTCTTATAATTTAGCATCTTATATGTTCACAGGGAACCAGTGTAGTTCAACTCTCTATTTCATCCACATTTTTATTTTACCAGTTGGGCTCCTGTCCTTAACTCCTTTTTGTGGCGAGCATTATTTGGTAAAAGAACTCCAGTCCTGGTGTTGGGAACCCACGTAGGTCTCAAACCCAGCTCTGCTTTATGAACTTGAGCAAGTTACTTAACCTTGCCGAGCCTCAGTTTCTCCATGGAGAAAAAGGAATAATATTCTCTTTCACAGCGTTCTGGGAACAATCAGTTTAATAATGTATGTGAAAATATATTGGTGACGTGTTCTATTTGAGGCATACAGACATGATTACTAATTATTCATGCACAAATGTAAAGAACACCTCTCAGTTTTGTTCCTCTGTCTCTAATATGTCCTAGATGAATGATCTTTTTTTTCAGATTGTGTCTTACATGTCATGTTTGCTAACTTTGAAGTAACTGTTTTCTTCTGGGGACTCTAGACTTTATCATGCTTCTTCTGGGTCCTCCCTTTTCTGGCTCAAAAAGTATCTTTCAAAATGAAATATATTACAGTCCGTGAACTCTAGTTATTAGTCCTCTCCTAACTTTTATCTGTGAATTCTAAACAGATAGTGTATTCCCCCCTCCCCAGGGTTTTCGTGACATACAGATAGTCTATCCCCTCCCCCCCCCAGGTCAACTATCATTACATCAACAAATAGAATGAATAAAAGCCTCTTTAAGGTTACTTAATAGACTTCATAGCAATGAGTTTCTTTTCATTATGATAGTGATTTATTAAACTTGCTTTGCAAGTTTCAGCAAATGAAGTTTAATCTGTTTAAGGTGATGCTTTTAAAGGAGTTACTTATGTGTATATATGTATATATATTTTTTTATTTTCCAAGTGGGATTGATATCTTTGAGACTCTCACTCCTTAGGATATGAAATGTTTAAAGGCTGAGAAAAGCTGCTTCTGAATCATGCATTAGGGTATATATCTGTAGACGCTAAGAGTAAATAGTTTGTACTTTACAAATCAGTAACAAAAAAACCTAACAATACTTGTATATGTGTATAAACGTGTTTATTTATAAATAAAATTTTAAAGATGCTTTTTTAATTGAAGAAAAAAAATTGACTCACTCATTTCCTTGAAAATCTTCACTGACCCATCACTTATTCCCCTAAATAGCCTGTCATCTCTAGGGCTGCTGCTTCTCCCATTGTAATGTAAGCCATTCTCTTTTGCTGAAATCTGAGACTACGTTCTTGTTTCTCATGTTCTTTGGCCTGACATTTGCATTTTCCTTTATCTTCTCTGCCCTTCCTTAGTAATACAGCTCCTTCCCACACACTGTACTTTGAAAGCATCTTCATGTTCTTTCTTATCCCCAGTGGTAAAATCTGGCCCTTCACTCTGTTTCAACATTCTTCCAGTAGTGAATTGATAACACTAGGTCATAATTTTATCTCTAAAATCTGTTTCTACTGCTAATTTCTTTCTCAACCCCTCTACTTGGATCCTCCTGAAACCTCAAGGCAACATGTCAAGCTGTGCTTGCTGCCTATTTTAAACTAGCTCCTGCCTTTCTTTTCTACCCAGGGAAGACACTATTTTCCTAAGTCATTTAGTCTTGAAACTTCAGAAGCAACTCGGATTCTTGTTCCCCACTTTTAGTCGATCACCAGTGTGGGCTTTTGCTATTTTTGCGATCCTATGCATCCCAACTGCCTTTTCTGTTCGGTGCTGTTGATCTCTTTCTTATCTCATCTCTGATCTCCTTTCCTGCAGTTTAACCTCACACAGTTCTGACATTAGTGTTCCTAAAATATTACTCTCCTCTTGTTACTTTTCTAGTCAAGGATGTCCACTTACTTCCCAGTGTCAGTTAAGCTGATATTCACACCCTTCAAGCAGGAGACTAGACTACCTTAGAGCATCGGCATACCATGTTCACCCGGGGCCTCATTCAGTTTGCCCCCATAAAATACCGCCCCTTCTCTAGAAACCTAAACTGAAGACACTGAAATAGGAAGACAGTTAAAATATTCTAGATACGAGTATTCCAAATAATTTCTGTAAAATATACAGATGGAATGTAAAAGAGATGATTGAAGGACAACAGGGTGATAGAAGGACTTTATTAGACATTCAGATTTGGTTATGATTTAAATTTTAATTGAACATTTAATTAGGTTTTCATGGGGGAGTAAAAAACATGGAATACGATCTCTGTACAAAAATCATTCAGTATTGAATTCATTTGCATTAGAAGAGTTTCATACTTTTAAAACTTTTATATCTTTATCTATTCCTAGTATATTTTTTCTTAAGCATATTTCACTTTTTCTACCTGGGCATCTATATATATATAAAAAAAAATACGTGTCTGTAGATCGTGTGTTCTTTACCCATTATTATCTTCTTCCATGCTTCATCACAAATTTTTAAAACTACTTTCTTCTTAAAGAATTGTATGTACTTTAACAGAATCTTTGACAGTTTTTATTTTTACTTCCCCTTTGTTAAGATTATCTGTTATATAAAAATTTGACAAGGTTCTGCAATTGGGAAAAGCCTCTAGGAAACCTATCTTCCCTAAATCCTATAGACTTTATGTAAACCTTACATTTTCCAAAAACTGATCTCCTGGACCTACTCCTTCTAGGGTTAAAAATACTACCTTGTCAGTCAAGTGTATAGTGTGCCAATATAAATACTATGCCTTGTTTGCTTACAACAGTTGGTTTGCGAAGCTAGCAAAGTTAGCATATTTTTTTCACATATTTAATAAGATCTAAGATTTGTATTTTGATTCTGTGATAATCTATATTGCTAAGGTTACCAAAATAAGTACCTCATGATTAGAACTGAATAAAGTTTTTGGTGTGCTAATAGTTATCCAACTTATTGCATTTGTGAATTGTGCTTTCAGAAAGATTCTGGCCATTCTTATATATTCATATTTATAAGTTAATTATGCCTATAATATATAACTTTTTAATGTATATAATTTACACTGCATCCGTGATTATTCTCCTTTTTTATGACAGATTGGCTATTTGAAAACCAAAATAAAAAATGAACATGTTACCTGGAGGAATAATTTCTATCTTATTCCTGTTTTTATACTCTGTGCTAAAACAATGGAGGTTTTTTCAGTTATTGCAGTAGCTGAAAGAGATACAATATACATGTGGTTAAACTGTGAGGAAAATATGAAGAGAAAAAGCAGGAAAAATATCCTAATCATAACCTAATAGGTATTTTGTTATGAAGTGTCGAAAGAATTTCATTGCACTTTACATTGTTTTAAGAGATTAATGTCTTTGCTGGCTTTTACACAAAGGAACATTCTGCTAATATCTATGTGGTGCTGTCTTCTCTTGTAAAGTCAAGTCTTGAAGTGCTGTTTAAGGTGTTGGAAGTTTTATGATCTAATGGAAATTTAGATTAACTATAAATAGAATATGGTCTATAATTTTGAAGAGTAAAAATGGATGATTACTATAGGATAGCTCACTTAAATGGAAAATATATATTTGAATAGTTTCAATAGAATTTGGTTTATATGACCAACCATAGTTTTCTAGAATTTTTATTAGCTATTAATAATTTGAGGAAAATGATCTAATCATAAGTGTTCTGCATTTTATTTTTCCTTGGAGAGGAATTCTGTACTTCATTCTCTGGCTACAGCATAAAAGATGTTTTCAAAAACTATGCAAAACTTTAAAATTCTCTGAGTTCAATTCTGTAATGTTAGTGAATAACAAACACCTTAAATTTCACCAAGAAGAGGTTTGATTATATGCCAATTTGTTTTAAATGAATAGTTAGAAAAATCTATATAGAAAATATCAGGAGTAAGCTCAGGCTACCTTTTCATTATCAGTCAGGCAAGCTTATTTTTAGACCATTTCCCTTTCATTCATTGGATATAGGATCTGGGATTACAAATGTAATGGTTTTTATAAGGTAAAAACAGCTGGAAGTGAATTCATTTGTCAAATAGAAATTTTAGTAAATCTGAAATACTTCTTGCTTAGGTTCTTGTTGAAAGCTGTCTCAAATACTGGAGTCATTTTCCTGACTTGTTAAGGCATTTAAAATGTTTAGTTTACATGATTTATTCCCTTTAAAGAGACTCTATGATATCAATGAACAGTATCAATTTGCACTTTTCAGAGTTGTAAAATTACTCAAGATTTTTTGGCTAAATCTCTCGGAGGTTTTTTATTTTTTTTTTCCCCCTTTACCACTAGTCTCTCCTTCTGTTCTTTAACCTTGAATAACCAGATTATTATTTGGAAATTAAATTTTTTAGGTATAACAATGTATAAAGTTAGTGAATTTTGTATTTAGGATTAAAAAGGGTTTATGTTTTTATTCACTTCTGATTACCAAAAGTAGTTCCATGAAAAAAATGACAGTTTCCTGTAAGGTAAGGATTGCTGAATAATTAAACTATGCCAAAGGAAAAAACAGTAAAGTTTCCTTTTTAGTAAAGGTGGCTTAGATCCTAACAAGGTTAGGAAAAGGGAAAAAATCATACTTCTTGAATTTATTTTCAAATATGATAATATATATATTGCTATAGACAAAGTAAATCCAGAAACCTCACCTAAATAAGAATTCTTATGCATTATTAAAAGTTTGTAGTAATAAAATATGTATTGGTGGTGGAAAAGAATCCCACAAGTGCTCAAGATTGACATAACCTTTAACAAAGTGGAAAAACTTCTATTAGAATTACCAAGTCTAGGTTCAGATTTATGTCAGAGCACTTTATGGTGCCAAAATTAGTACAACTAATTTTTTTTTTTTAGCTTAAATGTCATTTTTCATTTTTCACTAAATGAGTTTAAAGGAGAGGTTTAAATTATTATTTGAAGCAAGAATTTGTACAGACATGGGAATCTTTGTCTTTGGTAAACTCCCCTTTTCCTTTTCAGAATCATTTATCCCATAGTATGTGTTTCAAGTTCTATTTAGTAATTATTTCAAAAATAATCTCCCCAGTTACAAGGTTCTGAAGACAGTAAAATACCTTGTAATTTGAGTAACTTTTTTCTTAAGCAAAGTACTTGAGAGCATTTTCCTAATCTTCACAAAATTCTTCTGAATTGATACGGAAATCAATAATTATCCTCCCTAAAAAGTGGGAAAACAAGTACTGAAAGGTAAGCACCTTGCCCAGGGTCACAGATTAACCAAGTCGAAAAATATGGATATTCCAGATGCTGTTCTATTATTATTCGTATTACCTTGAATAAAATATGGCATTTAAAATTTTATAATGTCATAATGCTGAGTCTATACTGAGTGGGGCTGGATAATGTTAAAATTTTTAAGAGAAAAATTACAAACCCAGGTTTAAGTAGTAAGGGGATTAACTACTGAATATTTTTTTAAAAGACCATTGACGACAGTACTTGTGAAATAAATAAATTCCTTACTAACATTATTCCTGTTTTCCTAGACAGCACTGATTTAGAAAAAGTATACAAAGAAGGCTTTAAAGAAAGACCCATGGAACAATTATGGACCATTAAGTTGGCATTAAGCTACACCACAGTAAAAGTCATATATATTGTATATTGACACACAAAGAGATGGGTGACAGGAGTTTTCAGTAATGTATTTTAGAAAACTGTTCATTTTTTTGCTAATGTTTATCTGAATATAAGATGTATAAAACAAAACAAGGAAGCATTGAGTCTTTTCACGCCCAGTATCCGAAAGTGAAGCTTTCCTTTTCCTTCTGTTCATGATAGCCATTAACAAAGCGTTGGCTTTCAGATGGTCCCAATTCTGTGATGAGGCACTTGAAGAGTCTGAAGGTTAGGGCACGTGAAATATGGAGCTGGAAGGAAGCATGCAGCTATTCCATTGGAAGCAAAAGGGAGTGTTGGCCCATAGAATACTTCTTCTTTGCCCTCTCTACTTACATCCACTACCTACAAAAGAAGAGAAGCCTGTATGTCAAAGATGATAGTTCAATATAATTTGCACATAAATATGTAAGTATATACATAAAATGAGGACTACAGTTGAATTCAGTTATGCCACCATGACCATACATACCTTAGGCATTGGGGGTTTTTTTCCCTTCACAATATGGTACCAGAAATATGTATGAAGATCCAGGTAAAGTGCTACTATATACATTTATTTATTTGGGTGTCCACATATATATGTAGATATGTTTATAAAAATTTAATCTTCAGAACACAAGATGAGGTAGGTAGCTTTATCCTCCTTTAATATAAAGATCCTGTGGCTTTAAGCAGCATTACACCAGAGAGACCTGACATATCCATCCAAAAACAGTGGAATACACATTTTCAAATGTACATTATTCTCCAGGATAGATCATATATTACACAAAACAAATCTCAATAAATTTAAGAAGATTGAAATCATATCAAGCATCTTTTCTAACCACAGCAGCACCTAGAAATAAGTTACAAGAACTGGAAAACAAAAACAAAACACAAATACAGATGCTCAACAACATGGTATTAAACCAAATGGGTCAATGAAAAAATAAATTCATGGAAAAAAATGTAAATGAAAACATTATGGTACAAAATCTTTGGGACACAGACAAAGCAGTTCGAACAAGGAAGTTTATAGCAATCTCAAGCAACAAGAGAAATCTCAACATAACCTAAAGGATCTAGAAAACAAAGCCCAAAGCTAGTAGAAGGAAGCAAGGGATAAAGATTAGAGTGGAAAAAAACTAAAAAAAGAAAAAGAGCAATAAAAGCAAGAGCTGATTAATGAAAAGATAAGCAAAACTGATAAACCTTCACCCAGACACATCAAGAAAAGACCCAAATAAATCTAGAATTAAAAGAAATACCAACCAACACCACAGATATACAAAGGATTACAAGAACTAACAAACTGGACAACGTGGAAGAAACTGATACATTCTTAGAGACATATAATCTTCTAAAACTAAATCAGGGAGAAAATATGAACTGACCGATTACCCATTCAATTTCATTACTTGTAATCAAACAACTACCAACAAAAACCCAGGACCAGATGGTTTCATAGGGAATTCAACAAACATTTAAACAAGAATTAATGCCTGTTCTCAAACTATTCCACAAATATAGAAAAGGAAGGAAAATATCCAAATATATTCTGTGAGGCCAGTATTAGCCTGATACCAAAACCAGACAAAGACATTACCAAAAAACTACAGGCCAACGTATCTGATGAACACAGATGCAAAAAAAATGCTGAATAAATTAATAAACTGAATTCACCAATACATTAAAAAAATCATGATCAAGTGGGATTTATTGCAGAAATAAAAAGCACTTCAGTATTCACAAGTAAATCAATGTGATAGTTTGCATTAAGAGGAAAGACAAAATCATGATCACCTTGAGAGATGCAGAAAAAGCATTTGACAAAATGCAACGTCCGTTCATCACTCAACAAATTGGGTTTAGAGAGAACACATCTCAACATGATAAACCAAATGTGAAAAACCCACAACCAGCATCATATTGAAAAGTGAAAACCTGAAAGCTTTCCCCCTAAGACCAGGAACAAGACAAGATGCATCCACTCTTGCCAATTTTCAACGTAACACTGGACATCCTAGCTGCAGCAATCAGAAAAGAAAAGGCTGAGGCACCCAAATTAGTAAGAAGATAAACTATCATATTACTTAAATACATATTTTCTAATTATACAAAACCCAAGACTCCACCAAAGAACAGATAAATGAATTCAGTAAAGTTGCAGTATACAAAATTAATATACAGAAATGTGTTACATTTCTATATACTAATAATGTAGTAGCAGAAAGAGAAATTTTAAAATCCCATTGGAGAATAGTCCAAGATGACGGCTTAGGAAGACCATGAACTCATCTCCTTCACAGACATACCAAATATAAACCTATTTGTAGAGCAATTCCTCCTGAAGGAGAAGTGAGAGCTGACTGAACAGCTTCTGCACAAAAGAGCACATAACTGCAAGAGAGTTGAAGACCTATTAATGAAGATAACCCACAGTCCCAACACTGAATAGCAATGGGGAGGGATAGTACTAAGGTACTGTGAGCAGATTCATCTGCCCTAGGGCACAGAAAGAAAGCCACAAAGTAAAAGCAACTAGCCTATAAAGGATCCAGCCCTACCACCACCAAACAGCAAGAACTCTCTGCATTGGAGGTGCTGGTGAACACCACTGTTTAAATTCCCTCTCCACCTTGTTAGCATGGACAGGAATCCTAGCTAACCTACTGACTCAGTGAGCCCCCCGGCCTCTAGCTCACACCAGACCAAGCCATCCAAATAAGGCAGCCTCCAGCATGCCACACACCAAGACACCCCTGCTCAGCACTCACTACAGCTACAGCCATCTTGTCAAGGTGACACAAGCACAAATTCTGTGGAACACTCCAGGCACACACTTTTTTTTTTTCACTGTGATCAACAGACTATTTTTTTTTAATTAATGATTTTTTATTATGTTAGTCACCATACAGTACATCCCCAGTTTCCGATGTAAAGCTCGATGATTCATTAGTTGCGTATAACACCCAGTGCACCATGCAATACGTGCCCTCCTTACTACCCATCATCGGTCTATCCCATTCCCCCAGCCCCCTCCCCTATGAGGCCCTCAGTTTGTTTCTCATAGTCCATAGTCTCTCATGTTTCATTCCCCCTTCTGATTACCCCCCTTTTCTTTATCCCTTTCTTCCCCTACTGATCTTCCTAGTTCTTATGTTCCATAGATGAGAGAAATCATATGATAGTTGTCTTTCTCTGCTTGACTTATTTCACTTAGCATTATCTCCTCCAGTGCCGTCCATGTTGCAGCAAATGTTGAGAATTCGTTCTTTCTGATAGCTGAGTAATATTCCCTTGTATATATGGACCACAACTTCTTAATCCAGTCATCTGTTGAAGGGCATCTCGGCTCCTTCCACGATTTAGCTATTGTGGACATTGCTGCTATGAACATTGGGGTGCATATGGCCCTTCTCTTCACTACGTCTGTATCTTTGGGGTAAACACCCAGTAGTGCAATGGCTGGATCATAGGGTAGCTCAATTTTTAATTTTTTAAGGGACCTCCACACTGTTTTCCACAGTGGCTGTACCAACTTGCATTCCCACCAACAATGTAGGAGGGATCCCCTTTCTCCACATCCTCTCCAAGAATTGTTGTTTCTTGCCTTGTCTATTTTTGCCATTCTAACTGGCGTAAGGTGGTATCTCAGTGTGGTTTTGATTTGAATTTCCCTGATGGCTAATGATTTTGAACATTTTTTCATGTGTCTGTTAGCCATTTGTATGTCTTCGTTGGAAAAGTGTCTGTTCATATCTTCTGCCCATTTTTTGATTTGTTTATTTGTTTCTCGTGTATTGAGTTTGAGAAGTTCTTTGTAGATCTTGGATACCAGTCCTTTATCTGTAGTGTCATTTGCAAATATATTCTCCCATTCCGTGGGCTGCCTCTTAGTTTTTTTGACTGTTTCATTGGCTCTGCAGAAGCTTTTTATCTTGATGAAGTCCCAGAAGTTCATTTTATCTTTTGTTTCTCTTGCCTTTGGGGATGTGTCATGAAAAAGGTTGCTTTGGCCGATGTCGTAGAGGTTGCTGCCTATGTTCTCCTCTAGAATTTTGATGGATTCCTGTCTCACATCGAGGTCTTTCATCCATTTGTTTATTTTTGTGTATGGTGTGAGATAGTGGTCAAGTTTCATTCTCTTGCATGTAGCTGTCCAATTTTCCCAGCACCATTTATTGAAGAGACTTTTTCCCACCGGATGTTTTTTCCTGCTTTATCAAATATTAGTTGCCCAAAGAGCCGAGGGTCCATTTCTGGGCTCTCTGTTCTGTTCCATTGGTCTATGTGTCTGTTTTTGTGCCAGTACCATGCTGTCTTTGTGATCACAGCTTTGTAGTACAGCTCGAAATCCGGCATTGTGATGCCCCCAGCTTTGTTTTTCCTTTTCAACAGTTCCTTGGAGATTCGGGGCCTTTTCTGTTTCCATACAAATTTAAGGACTGTTTGTTCCAGTTCTTTGAAAAATGTCCTCGGTATTTTGATCGGGATAGCACTGAAAGTGTAGATTGCTCTGGGTAGCATGGACATTTTAACTATGTTAATTCTTACGATCCATGAGCATGGAATATTTTTCCATCTTTTTATGTCTTCCTCAATGTCTTTCAAGAGTAATTTATAGTTTCTAGAATATAGGTCCTTTACGTCTCTGGTTAATTCCAAGGTAATGTATAGTTTTTGGTGCTATTGTAAATGGGATGGATTCCCTAATTTCTCTTTCTTCCATCTCGTTATTCGTGTATAGAAATGCAACTGATTTCTGAGCATTGATTTTGTATCCCGCCACGTTACCGAATTGCTCTATAACTTCTAATAGTTTGGGAGTAGCTTCTTTTGGGTTTTCCATATAGAGTATCATGTCATCTGCGAAGAGAGACATTGTGACTTCTCTGCCGATTTGGATACCTTTGATCCCTTTTTGTTGTCTGATTGCTGTTGCAAGGACTTCTAGTACTATGTTGAATAATAGTGGCGAGAGTGGGCATCCTTGTCGTGTTCCTGATCTTAAGGGAAAGGCTTCCAGCTTTTCCCCATTGAGAATAATATTTGCTGTAGGCTTTTCATAGATGGCTTTTATGAGATTGAGAAATGTACCCTCTATTCCTACACTCTGAAGGGTTTTAATCAGGAAAGGATGCTGTATTTTGTCAAATGCTTTTTCTGCATCAATTGAGAGGATCATATGGTTCCTGAGTCTTTCCTTGTTGATGTGATGTATCACGCCGATCGATTTGCGAATGTTGAACCACGCTTGCATCCCAGGTATGAATCCCACTTGATCGTGATGGATAATCCTTTTAATGTACTGTTTGATTCTATTAGCAAGGATTTTGTTGAGGATTTTGGCATCCATATTCATTAGGGAAATCGGTCTGTAATTCTCCTTTTTGATGGGGTCTTTGCCTGGTTTGGGGATCAAGGTAATATTGGCCTCATAGAATGAGTTTGGTGGTTTTCCTTCTGTTTCTATTTTTTGAAATAGCTTTAGGAGAACAGGTATTATTTCTTCTTTGAATGTTTGGTAGAATTCCCCAGGAAAACCATCCGGGCCTGGAGTTTTGTTATTTGGAAGGTTGTTTATCACTGACTCAATCTCTTCATAGTTAATTGACCTGTTTAAGAAATCAATTTCTTCCAGTTTCAATCTTGGTAGTTTATAGGTTTCCAGGAAGGCCTCCATCTCTTCCAGATTGCTTAGTTTTTTGGCATATAGCTGTTGATAATAGTTTCTAATAATCCTACCAATTTCATTGGTGTTGGTCATGACCTCTCCTTTTTCATTCATAATTTTAATAATTTGGGTCCTTTCTCTTTTCTCTTGGATAAGTCTTGCCAGTGGTCTGTCAATTTTATTGATTCAAAGAACCAGCTTCTAGTCCTGTTGATTTGCTCTACTGTGCTTCTGGTTTCTAATTCATTGATTTCAGCTCTCATCTTGGTCAACTTCCTCGTGAGTGGATTAGGCCTGTCCCCTGTTGCTGTTCCAGCTTCTTGAGGTGAGAATATAGAAACTGCATTTTAGATTTTTCTATTCTTTTGAGTGAGGCTTGGATGGCTATGTATTTCCCCCTTAGGACTGCCTTTGCAGTATCCCATAGGTTTTGGACTGTTGTGTTTTCATTCTTGTTGGTCTCCATAAATTGTTTAAGTTGATTTTTTATTTCCTGGTTTATCGAGTCATTCCTGAGCAGGATGGTTCTTAGTCTCCAAGTGTTTGAGTTTCTTCCAAATTTTTCCTTGTGGTTGAGTTCCAATTTCAGAGCGTTGTGGTCTGAGAATATGCAGGGGATAATTTCAATCTTTTGGTATCGGTTGAGACCTGTTTTGTGTCCCAGAACATGGTCTATTCTTGAGAATGTTCCATGGGCATTAGAAGAGAATGAGTATTCTTTGGTTCTGGGGTGTAGTGTTCTATACACATCTATGAGGTCCAACTCGTCGAGTATGGCATTCAAAGCCTTTGATTCTTTGCTTAGTCTTTGACAGGGTGTTCTGTCTATTTCTGATAGTGGAGTGTTGAGGTCCCCTACTATTAATGTATTTTTATCTATATGTCTCTTTATTCTGGTTAAGAGTTGGCTTGTGTATCTTGCTGCTCCCCTGTTGGGGGCATATATATTTATAATTGTTATAGCCACTTTCATTTTGAATACTTCCCTTAAGAATAATATAGTGCCCTTCTGCGTCTCTAACTATAGTCTCTAATTTAAAATCCAATCTATCTGATATGAGAATTGCTACCCCAGCTTTCTTTTGAGGTCCATTTGCGTGAAAGATGGTACTCCATCCCCTTACTCTCAGTCTGAATGCATCTTTGGGCTCGAAATGAGTCTCTTGTAGACAGCAAATGGATGGGTCATTTCTTTTTATCCAATCTACAACCCTGTGCCATTATGGGAGCGTTTAAACCATTTACATTGACACTAAGAACTGAGAGATCGAATTTTAAAGATGCCATGTTGCCAGTAAAGTCTTTGTTTCTATAGATTGTGATTTTCTGTTCTGTATCACTCTTGGGGCCTTTTTACCTTTATAGAACCCCCCTTAATATCTCTTGTAGGGCTGGTTTCGTGGTTATGAAATTGGTTAATGACTGGCGATTCTGGAATGTCTTTATTTCTCCATCAATTCTGAATGACAGCCTTGCTGGATAAAGGATCCTTGGCTGCATGTTTTTCTCTGAAAGAGCTTTAAAAATGCCCCCCCCCACCCTTTCTCTCATTCCAGGTCTGTGTAGACAGGTCTGACGTAATTCTGATGCCTTTGCCTTGGTACGTGAGAAATTTCTTTGCCCTGACCGTTTTCAATACTGTATCCTTGGATCTAATATTTGCGAATTGCACTATGACGTGACATGGCGTAGGTTTGTCGTGGTTGAGCTTGGGAGGGGTCCTCTCTGCCTCTTGGACACGAATGTTTGTTTCCCTCGCTAGATTAGGGAAGTTTTCAGCTACAATTTGTTCAAATATCTCTTCTAGACCTCCATTTTTCTACACCCCCTCAGGTATGCCGATGATTCTGACATTGGATCGTTTCATTGAGTCAGTAATCTCCCGTAACCTACATTCGTGGGCGTGGATTTTTTTAAGACCAGCTTCTATTTTCATTTTTTCCTCTATTAACCCATCCTCCAGTTCACTAATACCTTCCTCTGCTTCGGTGACCCTGGCCGTCAGAGCCTCTAGTTTTGCCTGCATTTGGCTCATAGAATTTTTAATTTCTGTCAGATTCGCTCTCATTTCTGTCCTTAGGGATTCTATATTCTCAGTAACCTTTTCGTTAATAGTTTTTTCAATTCTACTCATCATTTTGACCATCATTACTCTGAATTCCATTTCTGATACTTTGGTTACATCCATATCCATTATTTCTGTGGCAGAGGCCACAGACTCACTGTCTTTTCTTTGCTGGGGGGCGGGGAGCTTCTCCTTCTTGTCATTCTGATGAGGAGAGGTTGCGGGGTTGTCCAGAGCCCAAATTATTGACTGGGTCCCAGGCCGTGCCCCTTGTTTTATAGGGATCTTAGGGATGTGGGCTTCTTCTTTAAAGATTTTATTTATTTATGTGGCAGCCAACCAGCGAGAGAGGGAACAGAAGCAGGGGAGTGGGAGAGGAAGAAGCAGGCTTCCAGCGGCGGAGCCCGATGAGGGACTCCTTTCTGGAACGCCGGGATCACGCCCTAAGCCGAAGACAGGCGCTCAGTGACTGTGCCACCCAGGCGCCCGGGTTGTGGGCTTCTTGATTTTTCAGCCTGCCTTCTGTGTTCTGGGGGAGGGGCCTGCTGCGCCGATACTCAGGCAAGCCTGTTTGGGTAGAGTCTCCATGTCCCCTGAGAGGGGGGATGGGGATGGGCACCCCGTGAGCCGGTATTTCCAGGCTTTTGTTCTCTGGCGACTTTCCCTGGCGGTTTGCTGTGCCTCTTCTGAGAGTCAGAGCAGCAGCGGCCGAATTTCAGCCTCTGTCACAGAACAGAGGGATTGCAGTCCATTCTCCACTGATGTTCTGGCCACTTTAACTCCGTTACTGTTGGTGCTGCTCAACCCTGCAGCGTCCCGGGATGTGCGCCCCACACCCGGCGTCCCTGCCCTCACTTCCAGGGCCGGCGCGTCTCTGTCCTTTGTGTTTCTAACGCCGCCAGCCGCCAGCCGCCAGCCGCCACGCGCGCTCTGGAAGCTCCCGGTCTCAGTCTGGATCCAGTGAGCGCACCGGGATTCCGGTGTTCCCCGAGATGCCTGGTGGCGTGCGCACCCGCTCACGGTCTCAGTCTGCTGTTTCGCAGATGCCGTCTGCGAGCCCACCCGCTCCCCCGTGCAGGTGGCTACCGTTTCCCGGCGCCCAAACGCGGCGGCTCCCTCCCCCTTCTGTTTATCTTCCGATATCTGTGCACGGTTTCATGGCTCCCCGCTTCGTACCTCAGTACTCAGCGCTGCAGATGTTCATTTGTAGAGATCCAGATGCATCTTCCTGCGTCTCAGGCTGGTTCCGTGGTTGTTTCGGCTGGTCTGGTACCTATCCAGCTCGACTCAGGGGGACCGGCTGAAAAACGTGTCTCCTACTCCTCCGCCATCTTAACTCCTCCCCAGGCACACACTTTTTATTCTCCTAATTTTTGCTACATATGACATCCCCAGCACAAGAGTTTCAGGACTTACCTGCACAGAACATCCCAGGAACCCCTGGTCTGTACCCTGCCTCAGCTGTAGCCACCTGACAAGGGCAAACCCTGCACCAAATGTGCTGAAACAACCTAATCCACACCAGCCCTGGCTTTAGTTGCCCTGCCACAGCATCCCATGAACTAAACATTCAAGGATACCCAAGCATGTACCCAGTTCAGATACAGCTCTCCTGTCAGGGCACCCACTGTATGGATCACCACAGGATGCCCCAGATCATGTTACACCATGGCTCCAGCTACCCCACTAGGGCAGCCCCTACTCAGACTGCACAGGACATCCCAGCCTGCACCCCTCTTTGCTTCCACCTAACCCACTAGGTTAGGTGGTGCTCTCCAAGCAAGGAACTCCAGCACACTTCAGTCTGTACCAACTTTGGCTTTAGTTATCCTGCCAGGGCACTCTTTCATGGAGTCACAGGAATACCTGGCCCATGCCCACTACAGCTATAGCCATCCCATTAAGGAAGCCCCAGCATGGAGTGCCCCAGGACCACCAAACTCATGCCAGTCACAACTCCAACCACCCAGTCACTGGACACACACAGTCTACACAGATGACCTTACACAAGACCATTCCTTCAATGTTAGAAGTAGCTGTTCTGCCTAATTCATAGGAATAAACACAAAGTCAGGCAATGTGAGGAGACAAAGGGATATGCTCCAAATAAAAGAATTAAGACAAAACCTCAGGAAATGAACTAGATACAATGGGGATAACCAATCTACCTGATAAAGAATTAAAAATAATGGTCATAAAGAAGCTCACCAGACTACAGAGGAGAGTGGAAGAACTGCCAACAGACAAAAAGAGTTGGGAATAAAATAACTGAAATGAAATATACACTAGAGGGAATCAACAGTGTCTTTAGATTTATTCATTTATTTTAGAGATAGAGTGCAGGGGTAGAGGGAAAGAATCTCAAGCAGACTCCCAGCTGAGCATGGAACCCAATGCGGGGCTTGATCTCACAACCCCAAGACCATGCCCTGAGCTGAAATCAAGAGTTGGATGTTCAACTGACTGAGCCACCCAGTTGCTCCAACAGTGTCTTTCAAATGACATGTTAGACCAGTTAGACATATACAGAAGATTCCATCCAAAAACCAAATTAGAGAGTCTTTTCAAGTGCACATGGGCCATTCTCCAGAACAGATCATAGGCTAAGCCACAATGCAAGACTCAATAATATCATGCATCTTTTCTGACCACAATGGTATGAAACTAGAAACCAATAACAAGAAAAAAATGGAAAACACAAATACGTGGAGGTTAAATAAAACACTACTACATGACCAATGGGTCAATGGAGTATTCACAGAGAAAATTTTTTAAATACCTGGAGACTAATGTAAATGAAAACACAACAGTCAAAAGTCTTATTAACTGTGTCCCAAAGAGGGAAATTTATAGTGATGCAGGACTAACTCCAGAAATAAGAAAAATCCCAATCTAACATATCTAAAGGAACTAGAAAAAGGGCAAACAAAACTCAATGTTAGAAGGAAGGGAATAATAAAGATCAGAGCAGAAATAAATGGAATAGAGATGAAAAGATTGACAAACCCAAGAGCTAGTTCTTGAAAAGATAAAACTGATCGAAAAATAGACTTAAAGACAAAAAGGACACAAAAAAATAGAATATGAAAGAGAAGTAACAACTGACACCACAGAAATAAAAACGAATTGTAAGAATACTAAGAAAAATTAGACAACTTGGAAGAAATGGATAAACTTCTAGAAACATAGACTCTACCAAAACCAAATCAGGAAAACATAGAAAATCTGAACAGACCAACTACTATTAAGGAAATTGAATTGGTAATGGGGGAAAAAAAAAACCTCCCAAACAGAAGTCCAAGACCAGATTCACAAATGAATTCCACCAAACATTTAAAGAAGAGTGAATACCTATTGTCCTCAAATTATTCCAAAAAATAAAAGAGGAAGGAAAGTTTCCAAATGCATTCTATGGGACTGGCATTGCCCTGATATCAAAATCAAAGATACTATTTAAAAAAAAAAAAAAAAAAAAAAAAAAAAAAGGAAACCTATAGGCCAGTATCCCTGATGAACAAAAATACAAAACTGACAAAAGATTAGCAAACTGCATTCAACAATACATTAAAAGAACCATTCACCATAATCAAATGGGATTTGTTTGGAAGATACAAGAACAGTTCAATCTTGTAAATCAATCAACATGATATATCAACAAATGACAAATATTTGATCATCTCAATAGATATAGAAAAAGCATTTGACAAAATTCATGTTTCTGATAAAAATTCTTATACTGGATTTAGAGGGAACATATCTCAATTTAATAAAGGATAACATGAGGGGCGCCTGGGTGGCTCAGTTGTTAAGCATCTGCCTTTGGCTCAGGGCGTGATCACAGGGTCCTGGGATTGAGCCCTGCATCGGGCCCCCTGCTCTGCTGGGAGCCTACTTCTTCCTCTCCCACTCCCCCTGCTTGTGTTCCCTCCCTCGCTGGCTGTGTCTCTCTCTGTCAAATAAATAAAGTCTTAATAAATGAAAGAGAGAGAGAGAAGAAAAAAGAGGGAGGAAGGATGGATAACGTGAAAACCCACAGCTAGGAGCTTAATGAGGATTAATAGAGATTTTCCTTTATGAGCAGGAATAAAAGAAGGATGTTCACGCTTGCCTCTTTTATTCAACATAATACTGGAAGGCCTAGCCACAGCAATCAGACCGGAAAAAAATAAAAGTCCTACAGGTAGGAAGAAATTAAGTTGTCACTGTTTGCTGATGACATAATACTATACATAGAAAACCCTGGACTCCACCTAAAACTATGAGCAATATTCAAAGAATTCACTAAAGTTGCAGGATATAAAACTGATACTCAAAAATGAGTTGCATATCTGTACACTAATAATGAAGTGGCAGAGAAATAATTCAAGTTACAATTATACCAAAAGGAATAAGATACATAGTAGTAAACTTAATCAAGGATTTGAAAGACCTGTATG
Source organism: Ursus americanus (assembly GCF_024610735.1). NCBI lineage: Eukaryota > Metazoa > Chordata > Mammalia > Carnivora > Ursidae > Ursus > Ursus americanus. The sequence goes on along the minus strand of NC_142137.1, from coordinate 15,934,285 downwards.
CTGAAGACTATGCAACAGTGATGAAAGAATAAAGACAATACGAACAAGTGGAAAGATATACTGTGTTCATGCATTGGGAGAATTAGTATCATTAAAATGTCTATAAGACCCAAAGCAATCCACCAATTCAGTGTATTCTCTATCAAAATACCAACAGCATTTTTGAAAGAACTAGACCAAATAATCCCAGAATGTTTAAAAAACCACAAAACACCCTGAAACCAAGGAAACTTGACGTTGAAGAACTAAGTTGGTGGTATCACAATGCAAGATTTCAAGATACACTACAAAGCTGTAGTAATCAAAACAGTATGGTTCTGGCACAAAAATAAACACATAGATCAATGAAAGAGAATAGAAACCCCAGATATAAGCCCACACTCATAAGGTCAATTAATGTACAATAAAATATGCAAAATATATGGAAGAAGTCTATTCAATAAATGGCATTGGGACAACTGGACAGCTAACTGCAAAAGAATGAAACAGGATCTTAGACCACACACAAAAACATGAAATGCATTAAAGACCTACATGGGAGACATGCAACTGTAAAACATCTAGAAGAAAACATAGGCAGTAATCTCTGACTGTGGCCTTTGCAACATTTTTCTACATACGTCTCTCAAGGAAAGGGAAACAAAATCAAAAGTAAACTATTGAGACTACAAGAAAAAACAAGCAAACAACTTTTGCACAGAAAAATAAACCATCAACAAAGCAAAAAGGCAACCTACTGAATGAGAGAAGAATTTGTAAATGAGATATCTCTTAAGGGCTTAATGTCAAAAATATGCAAAGAACATCTCAACACCAAAAGAACCAAACAATGTGATTACAACAATGGTCAAAGGATCTGAACAGACCCTTTTCCTAAGAAGACATACAGATGGCAAGCACATGAAAAGATACTCAACACCACTAATCATCAGAGAAACAAATCAAAACCACAATGAGATATCACTTCACACCAACCAGAATGGCAACTATCAAAAAGACAAGAACTTGTGGAGAAAAGAACCCTTATGCACAGTTGGTGGGAATGTAAATTGGTACAGTCACTGTGGAAAACAGTAAAGAGGTTCCTCAAAAAATTAAAAACAAATACCATAAGATACAGTAATTCCAATGCTAGGTATTTATTAAAAGAATACAAAAACACTAATTTAAAAAGATATATGCACCCATATGTTTATTGCAGCATTATATACAATAGCCAAGATATGGAAGCAACACAATGTCCCACTGATAGATAAATGAATGAAGAAGTGATACCTATACACAATGAAATCTTACTCAGCCATAAAAAAGAAAGATATTCCCATTTGGGACAACATGGATGAACCACGAGTATTATGCTAAGTGAAATAAATCAGAGAAACAAATATAGTAAGATTTCAATTGTATGTAGAATCTAAGAAATAAAAATCAGAAACAGACCCATAAATACCGAGAACAAATGGATGGTTATCAGAGGGTAGAGGGTGGGACATGAGCAAAATGGGTAAAGTGGAGTGAGAGATATAGGTTTCCAGTTTTGGAATAAATAAACCACAGGGATAAAATGTACATCATAGGGAATACAGTCAATGGTATTATAATAGCAAGGTAGGGTGACAGATGGTAGCTACACTTGTGGTGACTATAGCATAATGTATAAACTTGTTGAATCACTACCTTGTACATCTGAAACTAATTTGAGTCAACAATACTTCAATTTAAAAAAAAAAAAAACACGGTCCCTTAAAAAGTTAAAAATTGAGGGGCGCCTGGGTAGCGCAGTCGTTAAGCGTCTGCCTTCGGCTCAGGGCATGATCCCGGCGTTCTGGGATCGAATCCCACATCGGGCTTCTCCGCTGGGAGCCTGCTTCTTCCTCTCCCACTCGCCCTGCTTGTGTTCCCTCTCTCGCTGGCTGTCTCTATGTCAAATAAATAAAATCTTTAAAAAAAAAAAAGTTAAAAATTGAGCTACCCTATGACCCAGCCATTGCACTACTGGGTATTTACCCCAAAGATACAGACGTAGTGAAGAGAAGGGCCATATGCACCCCAATGTTCATAGCAGCATTGTCCACAATAGCTAAATCGTGGAAGGAACTGAGATGCCCTTCAACAGATGACTGGATTAAGAAGTTGTGGTCCCTATATACAATGGAATATTACTCAGCTATCAAAAAGAACGATTTCTCAACATTTGCTGCAACATGGACGGCACTGGAGGAGATAATGCTAAGTGAAATAAGTCAAGCAGAAAAAGAATTATCATATGGTTTCTCTCATCTGTGGAACAAAAGAACTAGGAAGATCGGTAGGGGAAGATAGGGATAAAGAAAGGGGGGGTAATCAGAAGGGGGAATGAAGCATGAGACACTATGGACTCAGAAACAAACTGAGGGCTTCAGAGGGGAGGGGGGTGGGAGAATAGGATAGGCTAGTGATGGGTAGTAAGGAGGGCACGTATTGCATGGTGCACTGGGTGTTATATGCAACTAATGAATCCGAACTTTACATCAAAAACCAGGGATGTACTGTATGGTTACTAACATAATATAATAAAAAAATTTTTAAAAAATAAATAAAAAAATAAGAAAGATTAAAACATGCATTTATAATTGCATCAAAAAGGATAAAATAACCTAGGAATAAATTTAAAAAGGTGAAAGACCTGTACTCTGTGCTCATATGAAACACTGATGAAAGAAATTGAAGATGAGACAAATGGATAGATAAACCATATTCATGGCTCAGAAGAACACTGTTAAAATGTCCACACTATCCAAAGTAACCTACAGATTCAATGCAATTCAATAATATAGACACATACATCAATGGAAAAGAATTGAAATTTCAGAAATAGACCCATGCTTAACTGGTCAATTAACCTACAACAAAGGGGACAAGATACACAATGAGGAAGACAGTCTACATAATAAATGGTGCTGGGAAAACAGGCCAGCTACATGCAAAAGAATGAAACTGGATCACTTTTTTAATTTTTTTTAATTTAAATTCAATTAACATATAATGTATTATTAGTTTCAGAGGTAGAAATCAGTGATTCATCAATCATATACTACCCAGTGCTCATTACATCACATGCCCTCCTTAATGTCCATCACCCAGTTACCCACCCTTCCACCTCCCTCCCTTCAGCAAACCCTCAGTTTCTTTCCTATGATTAGGAGTCTCGTATGCTTTGTCTCCCTCTCCAATTTCATTTTTTTTCCCCTTTTCCCCTATGATCCTCTGTTTTATTGCTTAAATTCCACATCTGAGCGAGATATAATTGTCTCTGGTTGATTTATTTTGCTTAGCATAATACCCTCCAGTTCCATCCATGTCGTTGCAAATGGCAAGATTTCATTTTTTTAATGGCTGAGTAGTATTCCATTGTGTATATATACCACATCATCTTTATCCATTCACCTGCCAATGGACATCTGGGCTCTTTCCATAGCTTGGCTATTGTGGACATTTCTACTACAAACACTGGGGTGCAGGTGACCCTTCAGGTCACTACCTTTGTATCTTTGGGGTAAATACCTAGTAGTGCAATCACTGGGTCATAGGATAGTTCTATTTTCAACTTTTTGAGGAACCTCCATACTGTTTTCCAGAGTGGCTGCACCAGCTTGCATTCTCACCAACAGTGTTAGAGAGTTCCCTTTTGTCCACATCCTTGCCAACATCTGTCATTTCCTGACTTGTTAATTTTAGCCATTCTGACCAGTGTGAGGTGGCATCTCACTGTGGTATTGATTTGTATTTCCCTGACGCCGAGTGATATTGAGCATTTTTTCATGTGTCTGTTGGGCATTTGGATGTCTTTGGAGAAATGTCTGTTCATGTCTTCTGCCCATTTCTTGACTGGATTATTTGTTCTTTGGGTATTGAGTTTGGTAAATTCTACAGATTTTGGATACTAGCCATTTATCTGATAAGACATTTGCAAATATCTTCTCCCATTCTGTTGGTTGTCTTTTGGTTTTGTTGACTATTTCCTTGGCTGTTCATAAGCTTTTTATCTTAATGAAGTCCCAATAGTTCATTCTTGCCTTTGGCGACATGTCTAGCAAGAAGTTGCTGTGGCCAAGGTCACAGAGGTGGCTGCCTGTGTTCTCCTCTAGGATTTTGATGGATTCCTATCTCACATTTAGGTCTTTCAACCATTTTGAGTCTAGTTCTGTGTATGGTGTAAGGAAATGGTCCAATTTTCCCAACACCATTTGTTGAAGAGACTGTCTTTTTTCCATTGGATATTCTTTCCTGCTTTGTCAAAGATTAGTTGATCATAGAGTTGAGGGTCCATTTCTGAGTTCTCTATTCTGTTCCATTGATCTGTGTGTTTGTTTTTGTGACAGTACCATACTGTCTTGATGATTACAACCTTGTAATAGAACTTGAAGGGAACTGTGATGCCATTAGCTTTGGTTTTCTTTTTCAACATTCCTCTGGCTACTCAGGGGCTTTTCTGGTCCCATACAAATTTTAGGATTATTTGTTCTAGCTCTGTGAAAAAAGTTGATGGTATTTTGATAGGGATTGCATTGAATGTATAGATAGCACAGACATTTTAGCAATATCTGTTCTTCCAGTCCATGAGCACAGAATGTTTTTCCATTTCCTTGTGTCTTCCTCAATTTCTTTCATGAGTGTTCTGTAGTTTTTAGAGTACAGATCCTTTGCCCCTTTGGTTAGGTTTATTCCTAGATAGCTTATGGTTTTGGTGCAATTGTAAATGGGATCCATTCCTCAATTTCTCTTTCTTCTGTCTGTTAGTGTATAGAAATGCAACTGATTTCTGTGCATTGATTTTATATCCTGTCATTTAGCTGAATTCCTGTATGAGTTCTAATAATTTTGGGGTGTAGTCTTTTGGGTTTTCCACATAACGTGTCATGTCATCTGTGAAGAGTGAGAGTTTGACTTCTTTTCCTGATTTGGATGCCTTTTATTTCTTCTTGTTGTCTGATTGCTGAGGCTAGGACTTCTAGTACTGTGTTGAACAACAATGGTACTGGTGGTCATCCCTGCTGTCTTCCTGACCTTAGGGGGAAAAGCTCTCAGTTTTCCCCCCATTGAGAATGATATTCGCTATGGGCTTTTCATAGATGGCTTTCATGATATTGAGGTATGTTCCCTCTATCCCTACAGTGTGAAGAGTTTAAATCCAGAAAGGTTGCTGTACTTTGTCAAATGCTTTGTCTGTATCTATTGAGAGGATCGTATAGATCTTGTCCTTTCTTTTATTAATGTAGTGTATCACACTGATTGATCTGCAGATGCTGAACCACTCCTGCAGCCCAGAAATAAATCTCAGTTGGTTGTGGTGAATAATCCTTTTAATGTACTGATAGATCCTATTGGCTAGTATATTGGTGAGAGTTTTGGCATCCATGTTCATCAAGGATAGTGGTCTGTAATTCCCTTTTTTGTTGGGGTCTTTGGTTTTTGGGATCAAGGTAATGTTGGCCTCATAGAAAGAGTTTGAAAGTTTTCCTTCCATTTCTGTTTTTTTGAAACAGCTTCAGAAGAATTGTTATTAGGGGCGCCTGGGTGGCACAGCGGTTGGGCGCCTGCCTTCGGCTCAGGGCGTGATCCCGGTGTTGTGGGATCGAGCCCCACATCAGGCTCCTCCACTATGGGCCTGCTTCTTCCTCTCCCACTCCCCCTGCTTGTGTTCCCTCTCTCGCTGGCTATCTCTGTTATATAAATAAATAAAATCTTAAAAAAAAAAAAAATCCTTTAAAAAAAAAAAAAAGAATTGTTATTAATTCTTCTTTAAATGGTTGGTAGAATTCCCCTGGGAAGCCATCCAGCCCTGGACTCTTCTTTGTTGGGGGATTTTTTATTACAGCTTCAATTTCCTTGCTGATTATGGGTCTATTTGGGTTTTCTATTTCTTCCTATTTCAGTTTTGGTAGTTTATATGTCTCTAGGAATGCATCCATTTCTTCCAGATTGCCTAACTTGTTGACATATAGTTGCTCATAATATTTCTTATAATTGTATTTCTTCAGTGTTGGTTGTGATCTCTCCTCTTTCATTCATAATTTTATTGATTTGGATCCTTTCTCTTTTCTTTTTGGTAAGTCTGGCCAGGGGTTTATCAATCTTATTCTCTCAAAGAACCAACTCCTAGCTTATTAATTCTCTTCTCCTGGGTTTAGGCTTCATTTGCTGCTCTTTCTCCAGCTCCTTTAGGTATAAGGTTAGGTTGTGTATTTGAGACATTTCTTGAGAAAGGCTTGTATTGGTATGTACCCCCCTCTTAGGACTGCCTTTGCTACATCCCAAAGGTTTTGAACAGTTGTTTTTTCATTTTCATTTGTTTGCATGTTTTTTTTTTTTAATTCCTCATTAATTTCCTGGTTGACCCTTTCATTCTTTAGGATGATTTAGCCTCCATGTATTTGAGTTCTTTACAAATTTCCTCTTGTGATTGAGTTCAAGTTTCAAAGCATTGTGGTCTGAAAATATGCAGGGAATGATCCCAATCTTTTGGTACTGGTTTAGACCTGATTTGTGACCCATGAAACTTGATCACTTTCTTACACCACACACCAAAATACATTCAAAATGCATTAAAGACCTAATATGAGGTCTGAGATAAAAATGCTAAAAGAAAATACAGGACTAATTTCGTGGACATCAGTCTCAGCCATATATTTATGAACAGGTGATCTCAAGCAAGGGAAACTAAAGCAATGAATAAACTGTTGTAATTAAATCAAAATAGCTTTTGCACAGCAATGGAAACCATCAACAAAACAAAAAGCCAACCTACTGAATGGGAGAAGATATTTGCAAATGATATATCTGATAAGGGGTTGATATCCAAAATATATAAAGAACTTCTACAACTCAACACAAACAGAACAATCAGATTTAAAGATCAGAGGACCTAAACAGACATTTTTCCAAAGAACACAGAACACACACCTGAAGAGGCTCAATATCATTAATCATCAGGGAAATACAGATCAAAACCACAATGAGATATCACCTCACACCAGTCAAAATGGCTAGTATTTTAAAAACATCTAAGTTTTGGGGAGCATGTGCAGAATCAGGAATGCTCCTGCACTACTGGTAGGAATAACAATTGGTACAGCCACTGTGGAGAACATTATAGAGGTTCCTCAAAAAATTAACAATAGAAATACCAAGTGATTCAGTAATTCCACTACTGGCTATTGACCTAAAGACTATGAAAACACTAATTTGAAAAGATCTATGCACTTCTACCTTTATTGCAGCATAGTTTACAATAGCCAAAATGTGGAATCATCTAGGTGTCCATCGACACAGGAATGGATAAAGATGATATTATACACACACACACACAGGAATATTACACAGACATAAAAATAAAATGAGATCTTGCTATTTGGGATAACATGGATGGACCAAGAGAGTATTATGCTAAGTGAAATAAGTCAGAAACACAAATACTATATGATTTCACTTATATGTGGAATCTAAAAACAAACATACAAATGAACAAACAAGAAAACCAGACTTAAGTACAGAGAACAAAGTGGTGGTTGCCAGAGGGGGAAGTAAGCTAGTGGAACAGGCAAAATAGTTAAAGGGGATTAAGAGGCACAAACTTTCAGTTATAAGTCCTGAAGCTGAAAAGTACAGCATAGGGCATAGAGTCAATAATATTGTAGTAACTGTATATGGTGACAGATGGTAAGTATGGTCATCATGGTGAGCACTGAGTAATGCATAAAATTTCAAATCAATAAGCTTTATAGCTGAAACTAATATAACTTTGTATGTCAATTTAAAATAAAAATTTTTAAGTCTTACACTACTTAAAATAACTTGCCAAAATTAGTAAGTGTTCTGATATGTTGGTTTATAAATCCTCATCTGTAAAATGAAGAAAACAACATCAACCTTGCAGCTTTTTTCTGAGAACTGGTGACATCTAGCATAGTGTCTAGGACATAGAATATCATAGCACAGCTCAGTAGCAGATTCAAAATCAATTCAGCTGAGTCTGGATATTTTCCCCCCCAGTTATTTCCCCTTTAAGCTGGAGTTCATCTCTTTCATTATATGGAAAAGTTTCTTTGTTAGTCTGGACCTGCTGTCCCCTCACTGAATCCTGCTTAATTTTAACACAAGTCTTCAATTTACAATGGAGTTATGTTCCAAGAAACCCATCATAAATTGAAAATATTAAAAGTCAAAAATGCATTTAATACACCTAACCTACCAAATATCATAGCGTAGACAAGATTGACTTAAATGTGCTCAAAGCACTCACATTACCCTACAGTTGGGTAAAATTACCAAACATAAAGCCTAATTTATAATGAAGTGTTGAGTAGGGGCTCCTGAGTGACTCAGTTGGTTAAGTGTCAACTCTTGGTTTTGGCTCAGGTCGTGATCTCATGGGTTGTGGGATCCAGCCCTATGTCAGGCTACACAGTGCGGAGTCTGCTTGAAGATTCTCTCCCACCCCCCCACTTGTGCACACTTGCTCTCTAAAATAATAAATCTTTGAAAAATGTTAATAAAGCATTGAGTATCTATGTAATTTATTGAATACTATACTGAAAGTAAAAAAACAATGGTTGTGTGGGTACAGAATAGTGGTGAGTATATTGGTTGTTTACCCTCATGATTGTTTGGCTGCCTAGGAGCTGTGACTCTCTGCCATTGTCCAGCATCAAGAGTATATTGTACTATATATCACTAGCCTGGAAAAAAATCAAAATCCAAAATTCAAAGTATGGTTTCTCCTGAGTGGGTATTGCTTTTGCACTACTGTAAAGTTGGAAAACCATTAAGTCAAGCCATCATAAGTCAGGGACCATATGTGTATTAGAAAAATTCTTTCTTAAAGAAAGCTGGTCATATCCTACTTGTCAAACCTATCAGGCCCTTTCCAGCCCTCAATCTTCTTAATCTCTCTTCATTTGACCTTCCTCTAACCTCATTTGAAATCTTTCATCTCTTGGATTCCATGATTTTTTGAAAAATGTTCATAATTGACACTGTCCTGTTACTATCCACCTTTGGTCCCCTTTTTTCCACCTGCATCCTAAGTGTACACATGCCTTAATATCCCAACCACAGACCTCTTGGTACTCTTCTTTAATGATTTTGTCCACTCCTGCCTCTCTCACTTAGGTGGATAATTTTTAAGGCTTTAACAACAAAAATACATTCTTTAGATAAAAGGAGCCCTTGAGATTTGGGGATCCAAGCTCATAAAGGGGGAAATCACTATGGCCTAAAATAAAAACAAATTTCTCACTATTTTTCCCCCAAATGGATATTTAGTTATTCCATCCCATTTGTTGAACAAAACACACTAGTTCTACTGATTTAAAATATTTTTATTACATGTGACAAACTTTTGTTGTTGTTCTCTTTTGTTGATTTGTGCATCATCCTGCGGTATCACATTTAGTTTTTTTGACCGGGTAGGGCAAGTGTCCCTCATTCAATGTTCAAAAACTACTTAGTTATTTTTATACATTTAACTTTCCTAGAGAAACTTTAAGATCAATTTGACAAGTATTATCTCCCTATCCTGGGAGAAAAAGGAAAATCCCAGTGGGATTTTGATTAATATTTCATTAAATATAGAAAGCAGAGACCTTTCACTATTTACTTCAATTACATAAGGGTAAGTATTGTCTCCAATGTATAAAGAAGAAAATTTAGATATTGAGAAAGTTAAGTGACTTGCTCAATGTCATACACGTGGTAGAGCCAATAGGTGAGCTCACAGTTGCAACCAAAGAGAAAAAAAACTTTGTGCCATTCACAATATTCCCTCCCCAACTGAATACATTTTTAGAAGACAAAATATTAGTTGAGGTCATCATCCAGAGAGAGCTTTTGTCTGGTTCCCTGGGCCAACGGAGACTGCATATGTTAAGCAGATGTAATTTATTTAATCTGTGAGAAGGGAAAAGAAGTTTTGGCAGTATTTCTCCAAAACACTCCCCTGTAAACTGGCAGAAAGAAGGCGTTTGGGAGAACGAGGTGCCAGCTTGGCAGCATATCCTCCAGCCAAAAGGAAGTAATTGTAAATGAAGAGCAGTGGAGGTGATCTGGAAATACAGACAAATCACTTGCATACTTACGCAGCTGCTCCCTTATGTGCTGCTCTTCAGCCACAGCACATCAGGCTGGAGTCAACCCCTATGCCAGACAACGCTTACACACCCACTAATTAACAAGAGCATTTTCCTTACGAATCTATCCTTAGCTTTTTCCATGAGTTATTATTACAAGTCCAAATCTCAGTCCTTAAACAAGCATTAATTTAAGAGCATCTCAGCTTTTCTCTTGTTTGGGTTGCTCTTGTAATGGATCAAGTAGTCTATGCTAAGTCAAGTAGTAGAAGGAAATAAAATAGTATACTCTCTCAATATCTGAAATGCTTCATCCCTACGTGGCTGAACCCTGCAAGTGACAAGATTTGATTAGAGTTCATAAGGGGCGGGGGGGGGGAGTATAACAAAGGAGTAGGGGACCCTATTTCAGCCGCTCACCTGAATCAAGGTGCGTATCTACCAGACCATCCTGAGCACCCACGAAATCAGCCTGAGACGTAAGAAGATACATCTGGATCTCTACAAATGAACATCTCTGGCGCTTGCGCTTGGTCTCAAAGTAAGAAGCGGGGAGCCGAGAGTCTGCGCAGATATCAGAAGATAAACAGAAGGGGGAGGGAACTGCCATGCTCAGGCGCTGGGAAGGCAGAAGCCTCCCACGCTGAGAAGCGGGCTGGACTCACAGGCCGGTAGCCGCGGGGAAACCAGACTGAAACTGGGAGCGTGTGCGCAAACCAGACGGAAACCGGGAGCTTGGGAGTGCTTGGGGGGAACTGGGGGTGGCTGGCGGTGTTAGAAGCACAAAGGACAGAGACGTGCCAGCCCTGGGAGTGAGGGCTGGGAGAGTGGCTGCAGGGTTGTTAGAAGCACCGAGAGCAACAGAGTTAGAGTGGCCTGGAGAGCTCAGTGAAGAGCAGACTGCGATCTCTCTTTTCTGAGACCTTGCTTGGGTCCTGGTCAATAATTTGGGCTCTGTACATCCCCGCAACCACTCCTCATCAAAATGATGAGAAGGACCCCCAACAAAGGAAAGAAGCAGAGACTGTGGCCTCTGCCACAGAACCAATGGATATGGATATAACCAAATTATCTGAAATGGAGTTCAGAGTAACAATGCTCAAGATGATGTGTAGGCTTGACAAAAATATTAACGAAAATATAGAATCTCTAAGGTCTGAAATGAGAACGAATCTGGCAGAAATTAAGAGTGCTATGAATCAAATGCATTCTAAACTGGATGCTCTGATGGCCACAGTAAATGAGGCAGAAGAACAAATTAGTGAGTTAGAGGATGAGATGATAGAAAAGAAGGAAAGAGAAGAAACATGGCTAAAAAACTCCACTTCCAAGAAAAAAGGCAATGGCAGATTACTGACTCAATGAAATGTTCCAATGACAGAATCATTGGCATCCTAGAGGGGGTGGAGAAAGAGAGGTCTAGAAGAGATATTTGAACAAATTGTAGCTGAGAACTTCCCTAATCTGGTGAAGGAAACAAGCATTCGTGTCCAAGAGGCAGAGAAGGCCCCTCCCAAGATCAATAAGAACAGACCAACAACACGTCATATAATAGTACAATTCGCAAATCTTAGATCCAAGGAAACAATCTTGAAAGTGGCAAGGGGGAAGGGATTCCTCACGTGCAGAGGGAGGAACATCAGAATAATGTCAGACCTATCTACAGAGACCTGGCAACCCAGAAAGGGCTGGCAAGACATATTCAGAGTACTGAGAAGAACATGCAGCCAAGGATCCTTTATCCAGCAAGGCTGTCATTCAGAATGAATGGAGAGACAAGGAGCTTCCAAGACTGGCAGAAAAGGAAAGAATATGTGACCATCAAGACAGCCCTACAAGAAATATTAAGGGGGGGTTCTATAAAAGTAAGAAGACCCCAAGAGAGATACAGAGAAATTTACAGAGACGATCTATAGAAACAAGGACTTCACAGGCAACATGATAACATTAAAATCATCTCTCTCAATAATCACTCTCAATGTGAATGGCCTAAATGCTCCCATAAAACACCACAGGGTTGCAGATTGGATAAAAAGACATGAGCCATCCATATGCTGTTTACAAGAGACTCATTTTGAACCTAAAGATACATCCAAACTGAAAGTGAAGGGATGGAGAACCATTTTTCATGCCAACGGACCTAAAAAGAAAACTGGGGTAGCAATTCTCATATCAGACAAATGAGATTTTAAGCTAAAGACTGTAGTTAGAGATATAGAAGGACATTGTATTATTCTTAAAGGGTGTATCCAACAAGGGGATCTAACAAATATAAATATCTATGCCCCCAACAGGGGAGGAGCCAATTACATAAGCCAACCCTTAATCAGAATAAAGAGACATATAGATAATAATACGTTAATTGTAGGGGACCTCAACACTCCGCTGTCAGCAATACACAGATCATCTAAGCAGAAAAATCAACAAGGAAACAAGAGCTTTCAATGACACACTGGACCAGATGGACCTCATAGATATATACAGAACACTACACCCTAGAACAACAGAATACTCATTCTTTTCAAATGCACATGGAACTTTCTCCAGAATAGGAATAGACCATACACTGAGTCACAAAACAGGTCTCAACCAATACCAAAAGACTGAGATTATTCCCTACATTTCTCAGACCACAATGCTTTGAAACTAGAACTCAATCACAGGAAAAATTTGGAAGAAACTCAAACACTTGGAAACTAAGAATCATCCTGCTTAAGAACGACTAGGTAAATCAGGAAATTAAAGAAGAACTTAAGCAATTTATGGAAACCAATGAGAACGAAAACACATCAGTCCAAACCTATGGGACACTGCAAAGGCAGTCCTAAGGGGGAAATACATAGCCATTCAAGCCTCACTCAATAGAAAAATCTAAAATGCAGTCCTTATACTCTCACCTTAAACAGCTGGAGATGGAACAGAAGAACAGGCCTAAGCCACACACAAAAAGACAACTGATTAAGATTAGAGCAGAGATCAATGAATTAGAAACCCCAGAAATACAGTAGAGCAGATCAACAAAACTAGAAGCTGGTTCTTTGAAGGAATTAATAAGATCAATAAGCCACTGGCCAGACTTACTCAAAAGAATACAGAAAGGACCCAAATTAATAAAATTATAAATGAAAGGGGAGAGATCACGACTAACACCAAGGAAATAGAAACAATCATTAGAAACTATTATCAACAGCTATATGCCAATAAATTAAGCAACCTGGAAGAAATGGATGCCTTCCTGGAAACCTATAAACTACCAAGACTATACAGGAAGACACTGATTATCTAAATAGACCGATTAACCATGAAGAGATTGAAGTAGTGATCAAAAACCTCCCAAAAAAACAAGAGTCCAGGGCCTGATGGATTCCCTGGGGAATTTTACCAAACATTCAAAGAAGAAATAATTCCTATTCTCCTGAAGCTGTTTCAAAAAAATAGAAACAGAAGGAAAACTACCAAACTCATTCTATGAGGCCAGTATTACCTTGATCCCAAAACCAGGCAAAGACCCCATCAAAAATGAGAATTACAGACCAATATCCCTGATGAATACGAATGCCAAAATTCTCAACAAGATCTAACTAATAGGATCCAACAGTACATTAAAAGGATTATCCATCATGACCAAGTGGGATTCATCCCTGGGATGCAAGCATGGTTCAACATTCACAAATCAATCAGTGTGACAGAACACAGTAATAAGAGAAGAGACAAGAACCATATGATCCTCCCAATTGATGCAGAAAAAGCATTTGACAAAATGCAGCATCCTTTCCTGATTAAAACCCTTCAGAGTGTAGGGATAGAGTGTATATTCCTCAATTTCACAAAAATCATCTATGGAAAGCCTACAGCGAATATCATTCTCAATGGGGAAAAGCTGAGAGCCTTTCCCTTAAGATCAGGAACACGACAAGGATGCCCACTCTCGCCATTATTGTTCAACATAGTACTAGAAGTCCTAGCAACAGCAATCAGACAAAAGAAAGGAATAAAAGGTATTCAAACCGGCAAAGAAGTCAAACTCTCTCTTCACAGATGACATGATACTTTACATAGAAAACCCAAAAGACTCCACCCCCAAATTACTAGAACTCATACAACAATTCAGTAATGTGGTAGGATACAAATATCAATGCTCAGAAATCAGTTGCATTTCTATACACGAACAATGAGACTGAAGAAAGAGAAATTAGGGAATTGATTCCATTTACAATAGCACCAAAAGCCATAAGATATCTTGGAATAAACCTAACCAGAGAGGTAAAGGATCTAGAAACTACAGAACACTGATGAAAGACATTGAAGAAGACACCAAAAAATGGAAGAACATTCCATGTGCATGGATTGGAAGAATAAACAAAGTTAAAACATCTATGCTACCCAGACCAATCTACACTTTCAACGCCACCCCAATCAAAATACCAATGACATTTTTCAAAGTGCTGTAACAAACAATCCTAAAATTTGTGTGGAACCAGAAAAGACCCCGAATTGCCCAGGAAATGTTGAAAAAGAAAAACAAAGCTGGGGGCATCATGTTGCCTGATTTCAAACTATACTACTATACATCAGTCCAAACCTATGGGACACTGCAAAGGCAGTCCTAAGGGTTAAATACATAGCCATTCAAGCCTCACTCAATAGAAAAATCTAAAATGCAGTCCTTATACTCTCACCTTAAACAGCTGGAGATGGAACTATACTTGTGATCACCAAGAAAGCATGGTACTGGCACAAAAACAGACACATAGACCAATGGAACAGAATACAGACTCCAGAAATGGACCCTCGACTCTATGATCAACTAATCTTTGACAAAGCAGGAAGAAACATCCAGTGAAAAAAAGACAGTCACTTCAATAAATAGTGCTGGGAAAATTGTCTGCTATATTCAGAAGAATGAAACTTGACCACTCTCTCAAACCATACACAAAGATAAACTCCAAATGGATGAAAGACCTCAATGTGAGATAGGAATCCATCAAAATCATAGAGGAGAACATAGGCTGTAACCTCTCTGACACCGGCCACAGCAACTTCCTTCATGACATGTCTCCAAAGGCAAGGAAAACAAAAGCAAAAATGAACTTTTAAAAAGCTTCTGCACAGCAAAGGAAACAGTCAACAAAACAAAGAGGCAATCCATGGAATGGGAGAAGATATTTGCAAATGACACTACAGATAAAAGGCTGGTATCCAAGATCTATAAAGAACTTCTCAAATTCAAAAGCCAAGAAACAAAGGATCAAAAAAATGGGCAGAAGATATGAACAGACACTTTTCCAACGAAGACATACAAATGGTTACCAGAAACATGGAAAAATGTTCAAAATCATTAGGCATCAGGGAAATTCAAATCAAAACCACACTGAGATACCACCTTACACCAGTTAGAATGGCAAAAATTGACAAGGCAATAAACAACAAATGTTGGAGAGGATGTAGAGAAAGGGGAACCCTTTTACACTGTTGGTGGGAATGCAAGTTGGTACAGCCACTTTGGAAAACAGTGTGGAGGTCCCTCAAAAAGTTAAAAATAGAGCTACCCTATGACCCAGCAATTGCACTACTGGGTATTTACTCCAAAGATACAGACGTAGTGAAGAGAAGGGCCATATGCACCCCAATGTTCATAGCAGCATTGTCCACAATAGCCAAACTGTGGAAGGAGCCAAGATGCCCTTCAACAGACGAGTGGATAAAGAAGATGTGGTCCATATATACAATGGAATATTACTCAGCCATCAGGAAGAATGATTACCCAACATTTGCATCAACATGGATGGGACTGGAAGAGATTATGCTAAGTGAAATAAGTCAAGCAGAGAAAGACAATTATATCGTTTCACTCATTTGTGGAACACAAGGAATAGCAGGGAGATTGGTAGGAGAAGGAAGGGAAAAATGAAGGGGGGTAAACAGAAGGGGAAATGAACCACAAGAGACTATGGACTCTGGGAAACTGAGGGGTTTGGGGGGGGGGGGAGATGGGCAAGCCTGGTGATGGGTATTAAGGAGGGCACGTATTGCATGGAGCACTGGGTGTTATACGCAAACAATGAATCATGGATCACTACATCAAAAACTAATGATGTACTGTATGGTGACTAACATATCATAATAAAGGAAAAAAAAGTTCATAAGGGGCAGCCTAAAGAAACTGGTTATTTTCTGGTATTTTCAAGAGCAAAAAATGACTTTAGTCCTGGATGTTAAAGGACCAACATCTTTGAACTATTTAAGTATGATCTTCATTAATCTTAGCCATGCCCTTAGAATCCAAGTATTATATCAATGTGTGACTAATTAAAAATTTAAACTTTGATATTTTTAGCATATTTACTATTTTCTCCACCACAGTTCCCTGTACTTTACAACCTGTTGGTTTGTACTTCGGAATTTCTACTGTCTAATCACCATTTTCTCATAAACATTATTCCAGTCTCTCATCTAGCTTCTCTGATGGATATTCTTCCTGCAAGCAGTAAAGAAGCAGCTTGCCTCTGAACATATAAGTAGCCTCTCCAACAATCAATATATCACTGTTATTTAACCAAAATAAATAGTTCCTTAGTTATGCATAAAGTAAGCAGGTATTTGATTGTGCAACTACAGTTCAGAAAGAATGATAATACAACCTATAACCAATTGTCAATAACTAAAATGAAACATGATATATGATGAGTGTATAATCCAGGAAGACTTCTATTCCAAACATCTATTTAAGTCACTATCCAAATGTTTATATGGACACTTATTACCCATAAACAGTAAAGGCTCCTAAAAGCCTTTCTAAATTTATATGTTCAGTGTAGGACCACTGTGCCAGCCATGGGAATAAACACATTTTCAAAATGATTGATTTTGTAAATCAAAATGGTTGTTGGAACACAGATCTAACCATAATTCTGGCTTTCTAAGAAAGCAAATATATTAAGCCTTTGGGAAAGATTGCAGACTAAGAGGATCCTAGGTTCACTTTGTCCCATGGGTACACCTAGACAACACCCACATAGTGTAAATAACCCAGAAAATGACCAAAGACTCTCAACAGGTAAATGCAGACAAAAGGCCACATAGAAGAGGGAAGGAAGGGTGGAGATGTGGGTGGGAGCCAAACTAACATGCAGGACTGTCTGCAGGTAGAAGCAATGCTGTAAGCACAAGAGGGGAAAGTAGCAGACCCCCACACCAGGTACCCCAGCCACAGGGGACCTGCACTTGGAAGTCAGATCCCCCATAACATTTGGCTTTGAAAGCTAGTGGGGCTTCACTTCTTGAGTTCTTAAAATTAGTGGGGCTTAACATCTAGAACTTTATAAAACAGCAGGCTCAGCTCTGGGAGAACAGGATGGTGATAGGAAATGGAGTCTCCACCCTTAAAGATACAGCATAACAGCCCCACTGAGATACAGTATAGAAACAGCAGTTTTAAAGATGCTTGGGGTATATGAGATAGAGATGTGAGCAACTGCTGGAGGGCCAGAGATCTTTGGGAGATTTCTCTAGGAACAAAAGAGCTGGCAGGTGCCATTTACACCCCCTGCCCTCCAGCCTAGATACACAGACACCTGGCAAGAATCATCCCAGCATAAGGAGTCTCCATCTAGCTTGCTAGGAGCTCTTTCCACCACTGTACTCTCCTGCAAACCCAGCCCCTGCATCTTGGCTTCAGCAGGAGTTTTCTAAAGTGGCTACAGACTTCTTCCCAAAGCAGAACATGCAAACCTTGCTAACATCACATGCAGCACCAACATTCCCACCCCCCATTCTCCCATGGATGCACTTCCTCCAACACACCCTCAACGAAAGTCCATCGAAAGTGGTGCCACAAGTGTGACAGTATGCAAGCAGCCCCAACAGGGGTCAGCAACAGCCCAGCACCTTCCCAGCACCACCACTCCTGCCCTGGGGAGGGGGGACTAAAACCACACAAACCAGTTCAACCATGGCCCCAGCAGTGAGCTGGGATTAGACATCTGGTCTGATTGTACACCCCAATCACCAACAAAAGCTTCTCAGGAAACAACACAGGAAGAGCACCCTGCAGTCCAGTGATACTGTGCTCTGATAAAAGCCTGACCCGACCCAACTCAAACTCAAAGCGACCCCTGACTGTCCCAGTAACAACAAAGGGACAAAACACTGCCTACAACAGGCAATGAGAGCCACTGAAGGACAGGGCTAAAGGCAAATGTAGCTCAGCCACAAGAGTAGGGCATACACAACACACACAGGAGACGTCCCATGAAGTGCCAGGTTCTGGTGAATAGGCAATATTACACTACAGGGCAGCATGGAGCCTCTTCTTCAGAGGGCCAATACTCTTAAGAGCAGGAGACATAGCTGACTTTCCTAACACAAAGAAACACAGAGTTAGGCAAAAGGAAGAGACAGAGGAATATGTCCCAAATGAAAGAAGACAAAACCACAGCAAGAGACCGAAGTGAAACAGATATAATATGCCTCATAAAGAATTTAAAGTAATGTCATAAAGATACTTGAGAAAAGAGTGGAAGACCTCCATGAGACCCTCAATAAAGAGAAAACATAAATAAACAGAGTTGAACTCAATAACTCACATTAAAACACACATTCAATGGAATAAAGAGTAGACTACAGGAATCAAAAGAACAGTTCAGTGACCTGGGGAACAGAGAGATGGAAAGCAATCAAACTGAACAAGAGAGAGAAAAAAAAATAAAAAATGAGACTAGATTAAGGAAACTCAGGAACACTATCAAGCTTAATATTAACATTAAAGGGATCCCAGAAGGAGAAGAGAGAGAAAAGAGGACAGAAAATTGATTTAAAGAAATAATAGCTGAAAACTTCCCATATCTGGTGAAGGAAACAGAAATCCAGATCCAGGAGCCACAGAGAGCCCCCAACAAATTCAACCCAAGGAGGTACATACCAAAAGACACAGTAATTAAAATGGCAAAAAGTAGTGACAGAGACTTTTAAAAGCAAGAGAAAAGAGAACAGTTACAAGAAAAACCCATAAGGCTATCAGCTGATTTTTCAGCACAAACTTTGCAAGCCAGAAGAGAATGGCATGATACATTCGAAGTGCTAAAAGAAAAAAACCTGCAGCCAAGAATACTCTCTCCAGTAGGGCTATCATTCGGTATAGAAGGAGGGATAAAGAGTTCTCCAAACAAAAGTTAAAGGAATTCATGCCCACTTAATCAGCTTTACAAGAAATGTTAAAAGGGACTATCTGAATAGAAAGGAAAGACATAAGCAAGAGTAAAAAGTAGGAAACACAAAAGTAAAATTAAGTATATCTATAAAAATCAGTCAAGGGATTCACAAAGTAAAAAAGAGGATGTGAAGTAGGCCAACATGTATCTAAAATGTAGGGGAGAGAGAAGTAAAAACGTTGTGCTTTTAAAGTGGGTTCAAACTTAAGTGACCATCAAATGAATTTAGACTGCTATATGCATAAGATGTTATATATAAACATAATGATGACTACAAATACAAACCCAGTAATAGATATGCAAAAAATAAAGAGAAAGGAATCCAAGTATATCACTAAAGAAAGCTAACAAACTATGAAAGAAGAGAGCAAAAGAAAGGAACAGGGAAGAACTAGAAAAATAATAAAATAAGTAACAAAATGGCAATAAGTATATACCTGTCAATAATTACTTTGAATGTGAATGGACTAAACTCTCCAATCAAAAGACACAGGTGATGGAGTGGATTAAAAAATACCCCTACAAGGAACTCATTTCACACCTAAAGACTCATGTGGACTAAAGTGGAGGGATGGAAAAGCATTATCATGCAAATGGAAGTGAAAAGAAAGCCAGAGTAGCAATACTTATGTCAGGAAAAATAAACTTGAAAACAAACTCTTCAACAAAAGATAAAGAATGACCTCACAAAATCATAAAGACAACAGAATTTATAACAATATTGATGCACCCAACATGGGAGCACCCAAATACATAAAGCAGCTAATAACAAATATAAAGGAAGTAATTAACAATACAACAGTAATAATACAGGGGACTTTAACAACACACTTATGCCAAACTACAGATCATCCAAACAGAAAAGCAATAAGGAAACAGTGGCTTTGAGTGATACACTGGACGAACTGGGTCTAACAGATACATTCAGAACATTCCATCCTAAAACAGCAGAACACACATTCTTTTCAAGGGCACATGGAGCATTCCACAGAACAAATCACATGTTAAGCCGCAAAACAAGTCTCAATAAATTTAAAAGATTGAAATCATACTATGTTGTTGTTTTGTTTTTTTTTAACTAGAACTCTGTAATACTAGAAACCAACCATGGGAAAAATCTGGAAGGAACATAAATACATGGAGCTTAAATAACATGTTACTAAACAATGAATGGGACAAGCAGAAATCACAGAAGAAATCAAAAAAATACATGGAGGGATGCATGGCTGGCTTAGTCAGTAAAGCACACAACTCTTGGTCTTGGGGTCATGAGTTCAAGCCCCACATTGGGTGTAGAGCTTACTTTAAAAAAGAAATACACGGAAACAAATGAAAATGATAACAAAATGGTCCAAAATCTTTGGGATGTAGCAAATACTGTGCTAAGAAGGAAGTTTATAGGAATACAGGCCTACCTCATGAAAGTGAGAAAAAAATCTCAAATAAACAACCTAATTTTACATTTAAAGGAGCTAGAAAAAGAAGAAGAAACAAAACTCAAAACCAGTACAAGGAAGGAAATAATAAAGATGAAAGCAGAAATAAATAGACAATAAAAACAAAAACAAAAAAAAACACAATGAAGCCAGAAGTTGGTTCTTTGTAAAGATCAACAAAATTGATAAAATTTTAGCCAGATTCCTAAAACAAAGAAAGAGAGAGGGCTCAAACAAAATCAGAAATTAAAAATGAGAAACTAAACCAACACCACAGAAATACAAAGGATTATAAAAGGACATTATGAAAAATTATATACTAACAAACTGGACAACCTAGAAGAAATGGATAAATTCCTAGATACATATAACCTCCCAAAACTGAATCAGGAAGAAATAGGAAATTTGAACTGACTGATTACAAGCACTTAAATTGAATCAGTAATCCCAAAAACTTCCAACAAACAAAATTCCAGGGCCAGACAGCTTCACAGGTCAATTCTACCAAACATTTAAGAATTAACACTATTCTTCTCAAGCTATTCCAGAAAGTAGAAGAGAAAGGAAAGTTCTAAATTCATTCTAGGAGACCAGCATTACTTTGATACCAAACCAGATAAAGACACTACAGAAAAAGAGAATTGCAGGCCAATATCTCTGATGTACATAGATGCAAAAATCCTCAATAAAATATTAGCAGAACAAATCCAACAATACATTAAAAATATCAATCAACGCGATTAAGTGAAATTTATTCCTGGGAGGCAAGAGTGGTTCAATATTCACAGTCCCATTTACAATTGCACCAAAAATAATATAATACCTAAAAATAAACTTAACCAAGGAGGTAAAAGACTGGTCCACTGAAAACTATAAAACATTGATGAAGGAAATTGAAGATGACACAAACAAATGGAAAGATATTCTATGCTCATGGAATGGGAGCACAAATATTGTTAAAATGTCCATACTACCCAAAGCAATCTACAGATTTAATGTGATCCTTATCAAAATTTAAACAGCATTTTTCACAAAACTAGAACAAGTAATCCTAACATTTATATGGAACCACAAAAGACCATGAATAGCCAAAGAAATCTTGAAAATAAGAGCAAAAACTGGATGAATCACAATCTCAGATTTCAAGATATACTACAAAGCTATAGTAATCAAAACAGTATGGTACTGGCACAAAAATGGACACACAGATCAATGGAATAGAATATAGAGCCCAGGAATGAACCTATGATTACATGGTCATTTAATCTTTGACAAAGTAGGCAAGAATATGCAACAGAGGGGCACCTGGGTGGCTCAGTCGTTAAGTGTCTGCCTTCGGCCCAGGGTGTGATCCCAGGGTCCTGGGATTGAGCCCCGTATCGGGCTCCATACTCTGCTGGGAGCCTGCTTCTTCCTCTCCCACTCCCCCTGCTTGTGTTCCCTCTCTCGCTGGCTGTCTCTCTGTCAAATAAATAAATAAAATCTTAAAAAAAAAAAAAAGAATATGCAACAGGAAAATGACAGTCTCTTCAACAAATGGTGTTGGGAAAACAGGACACCTATGTGCAAAAGAATGAAACTGGACCACTTTCTTATACCATACACACACCAAAAAAAAACCCTCAAAATGGACTAAAAATCTAAATGTGAGACATAAAACAATACAAATCCTAGAAGAGAGGACAGGCAGCAATTTCTCTGACATCAGCCACAGCAACATTTTACTAGATAGGTCTCCTAAGTAAAGGGAGACAAAAGCAAAAATAAACTATTAGGACTACATCAAAATAAAAAGTTTCTGCACAGCAAAGCAAACAATCAACAAAACTAAAAGACAATACGCCAAATGGGAGAAGATATTTGCAAATGACATATCTGATAATATATTAGCATCCAACATATATAAAGAACTTCTACATCTTAATACCCAGAAACAATTATCCAATTAAAAAATGGGCAGAAGACATGAACAGACACTTCTTTGTTTTTATAAAGATTTATTTATTTATTTTAGAGAAAGAGAAAGAGTGTGCACAAGCAGGGGGAGGGGCAGAGGGAGAGGAATAGAATCCTCAAGCAGACTCCCCACTTGATCCCAGGACCCTGAGATCATGACCTGAGCTGAAATCAAGAGCTGGACACCTAACTGAGCCACCCAGGCACCCTGAGAGCAGTCATTTCTCCAAAGATGACACAGAGAAGGCCAACAGACACATGAAAAGACACTCAAGGGGCACCTGGGTGGCTCAGTCATTAAGCATCTGCCTTCGGCTCAGGTCATGATCCCAGGGTCCTGGGATCGAGCTCTGCATCGGGCTCCCTGCTCCACTGGGAGCCTGCTTCTTCCTTTCCTACTCCCCCTGCTTGTGTTCCCTCTTTCGGTGGCTGTCTCTCTCTGTCAAATAAATATATAAAATCTTAAAATTAAAAAAAAAAAAAAAGAAGAGACACTCAACATTACTCATCATCAGGGAAATGCAAATCAAAGCCACAATGAGCTATGACCTCACACCTGTCAGAATGCCTAAAATAAAAAACACAAAACAACAACTTTTGGTGAGAATGTGGAGAAAAAGAACCCTGTGCACTGTTGGTGGGAATGCACACTGATGCAGCCACTGTGGAAAACAGTATAGAGGTTCCTCAAAAAAATTAAGAGAATTACCATATGATCCTGTAATTCCACTACTGGGTATTTACCCCAAAAATATGAAAACACTAATTCAAAAAGATATATGCGCCCCAGTGTTTATTGCAGCCTTATTTATAATAGCCAAATTATGGAAGTAGCCTAAGTGTCCACTGTTAGATGGATAAAGAAGGTGTGGTATATATACAGAATAGACTTTTACTCAGCCATAAAAAAAGAATGAAATCTTGCAAATTGCAACAACGTCAATGGATCTAGAGAGTATAGTGACAAGTGAAGTAAGTCAGATAAAAATATCATATGATTTCAGTCACATATGGTATTTAAGAAACAAAACAAAGAAGAGGGGCGCCTGGGTGGCACAGCGGTTAAGCGTCTGCCTTCGGCTCAGGGCGTGATCCCGGCGTTCTGGGATCGAGCCCCACATCAGGCTCCTCCACTATGAGCCTGCTTCTTCCTCTCCCACTCCCCCTGCTGTGTTCCCTCTCTTGCTGGCTGTCTCTATCCTGTCTAATAAATAAATAAAATCTTAAAAAAAAAAAAAAAAAACAAAGAAGAAAAAAAAGACAAACCAAAAAACAGACTCTTAGAGAACAAACTGATTATTACCAGAGGGAAAGTGCATAGGGGGATGGGTGAAATAGGTGAAGCGGATTAAGAGTACACATATCACGATGAGCACTAAGTAATGTATAGAATTGGTGAATCACTATCTGGTAAACCTGGAACTAATATAACACTGTATGTTAATTATACAGGAATTAAAATATTTTGATAAAGTCAGTATTTAGAATATTGTCCAATCTTCGAGGCAGAATTCCTTCCACTAATACAGTTCCTGACTAAAATATTTACAAATTGCCTCTTTCAGAATCACCTTTATCCTTAGACTACTCTAGAGTATGCTCCATGGCATGTTGCACGTAGTCAAGTGAAGGATCCCAAAGCTACTTAAAAACCAGGGTTCCAGCATTACAGAGCACTACCTGTTGCCCAGTTGAATTTTTTACAATTCTCAAAAGTAAGAACAAAAAGAAACCCTAAAGTCAGTGAAGACTGATTCATTAATGCTTAGACAGAAGATCAGACACACTCCTTAAGAGAAAATTGTTATCCAAAAAAATAGGCCCAAGTTGCAGTCCAAGGCACCCTTCAATTAACTAAAACACACTCAAAAAATTTCATGCTTTTTAAAAGAACATGTGGCTTTAATATTTTTTCTACTGTATTGTCTCCTAGTTCAGTTGTTTCCTCTCATTTTTTTTATTGTCTCTCCCCTTTACTTTGAGTTTATTATTGATTCATTTTCTAACTTATTAAGCTTTATCTACCCCATATACTTTGCTGTGTATTTTCATTATCACTCCGTTGTGGCTATTTTTTAAACTTCCATCATGACTTCTTCTTTAGCCAATACATTATGTAGCAATGTGTTTAATTATTTCCAAATATATAGGGATTTATGTAACTTTTTGTTGAGTTTTACCTAATTGCATTGTAGTTACAGATTACGATCTATGTAATGCTTAATATTTGAAATATAATAATGTTCTCTTAATTGTAGTACCTGATTGGTTTTTATAAATTTTCCATGTACATTTAAGAAAAACATAATCTGGAACATTCTCCAGGATAGATCATATAGAACACAAACCATCTCTTAATAAATTTAAGAAGATTGAAGTCATATGAAGCATCTTTTCCAACCACAATGGTATGAAGCTAGAAATTACAAGAAGAAAAATGGAAAAATTCACAAATACTTGATTAAACAACATGTTACTGAAAAACCAGTGGGTCAAAGAAGAAAATCAGAAATCATCATAAGACAAATGAAAATGGAAATACAGCATTCTAAAATTTATGGGATGCAGCTAAAGCAGTTCTAAGAGGACAGCTCATAGTGACAAATGCCTAAATTAAGAAAAAAGAAAGAAAAAGACCACCCAACCTAACTTTACAGGTCAAGGATCTAAAAAAGGAAGAACAAAGTAAGCCCAAAGTTAGTAAAAGAATGGAAATAACAAAGATTAGGATAGAAATAAATAAAGACTAAAAATAACAAAGGTCAGTAAAACTGAGCTGCTTTTCTTGAAAAGATAAACAAAGTAGACAAATCTGTGGCTAGACGTACCAAGGGAAAAAGAGAACTTAAATAAAATTAGAAATAAAGAGGGAGAATTACAAAAAATACCATACAAAGAATCATACAAAGAATGATACCATACAAAGAATCATAAAAAGCTATTATGACAATTATACACCAATAAATTTGACAACCTAAAATAAATGGATTCCTAGAAACATACAACTCAACATGACTAAATTATGAAGAAATAGGAAATCTGAACAGAGCAATTACTAATAAAGAGAATGAATCAGTAATCAAAAACCAACAAAGAAAAATTCAGGATCAGATGCTTCACTGGTGAATGCCACCAAATATTTAAAGAAGAATTAATACCAATCCTTAACTTCTCCTAAAAAATAAAAGGGAACATTCCCGTACTTGTTTTACAAGGCCAACATTACCCTAATACCAAAACCACACAAGCACACTAGAGAAAATTACAGTCCAATATCCCTGATGAATATAGATGCTAAAAATTCAAGAAAATATTAGCACACCAAATTCAACAATACATTAAAAGTGTCATATATTATGGGATTGATTCCAGCAACACAAGGGTGGTTCAACACATGCAAATCAACCAATGTGAAAAGTGAAGGATAAAAATCAAACGATGATCTATTAGATGCAAAAAAATGTGCTTGACAAAATTCAACACTGATTCATGATAAAAACTCTTTAAAAACTGGGCATATAAGGAATATACCTCAACATAATAAAAGGCATATAAAACAAGACCACAGCTAACATCATAATTAACAGTGAAAAGCTAAAAGCTTTTCCTTTAAGATTAGGAACTTGACAAGGATGCCCACTCTTGCCACTTTTATTCAACATTATAATGGAAATTCTAACCAAAGCAATTATACAAGAAATAAAAGACATCCAAATCAGAAAGGAAGATATAAAACTGTTTTCATTTGCAGATGACATGATATTATATGTAGAAAACTCTAATGACTCCACCAAAAACCTGTTAGTGCTAATAAATTCAGTAAAGATATAAGATACAAAACAAATATACAAAATCAGTTGCATTTCTATACACCAACAGCAAACTATCAGAAAGAGAAATTAAGAAAGCAATCCCATTTATCATTGTAGCAAAAAGAATAAAATCCCTAGGAATAAATTGAACCAAGGAGGAGAAAGATCTGTACACTGGAAACTATCAGACATTGGTGAAAGAATTTAAGATGACAGAAATAAAAAGATATTCTATGCTCACTGATTGGGGAAATTAATATTATTAAAATGTCCATACTACTGAAAGCAATGCAATCCCTATCAATGGCATTTTTCACAGAAAAAGAAAAGAAACAGCTTAAATTTGTATGGACCCCAAATATTCAAAGCAATCTTAAGAAAGCAGAACTAAGTCACCACGCTTTCTGATTTCAAATATATTACAAAGTTATAGCAAATAAAAAAAGTGTGGCATAAGTACAGAAACAGACACATAGATCAATGGAACAAAACAGAGAGCCCAGAAGTAAAGCCATACATATATGATCAATTAATTTATGACAAAGGAGACAAGAATAAATGAGAGAAAGAATAGTCTGTTCAATAAAAAGTGTTGGAAAAACTGGACAGCCACATGCAAAACGATAAAACTGGACCCTTATCTTCCAACACACACACACACACACACACACACACACACACACACACACACACTCAACTCAAAATGGATGAAAGACTGAACATAAGACATGAAACCATAAAAGTTCTAGAAGAAAACATGGGTAAACCCCTTGTCATTGGTCTTGGCAATGATTTTTTGGATTTAACACCAAAAGCAAAGGCTAAATAAATAAATAAATAGGACTACATGAAACTAAAAATTTTCTACACACCAAAGGAAACTATCATCGAAATGAAAAGACAAACTACCAAATGGGAGAATATATTTGAATATCATATATCTGATAAGGGATTAATATCCAAAACACTATAAAGAACTCCCAAAACTCACAGGGAAAAAATTCTGCTTAAAAAAGGAACAGAGGTTCTGAATAGACATTTTTCCAAAGGGTGCTCAACATCACTGATCATTGGGGAAACAGTAATCAAAGCCACAATGAGATACTGCCTCACACCTGTTAGAATAGCTGTCATCCAAAAGAAATAAGTGTTGGTGAGGATATGGAGAAAAGGAAACACTATTACACTGTTGTGAGAAATATAAATTGGTACAGCCACTGTAGAAAACAGTATGGAGGTTTCCTCAAAAAACTAAAAATTAAACTACCATATGATCCAAAATTCCGCTTCTGGTTACATAGCTAAAGGAAGTGAAATCATTGTCTTGAAAAGATGTCTGTGTCCCCATGTTCACTACAGCATTATTTATAACAGCCAAGACATACAAACAACCTAAGTGTCTCTCAGTGAATGAATGGATAAAGAAAATGTGATCATACACACATGTGTGCACACATACAATGGAATAATATCCAGCCATAAAAAAGAAGGTAATCTGGGACCTCGACAGCATCATGGTAAGTGAAATAGGTCAGAAAAAGATAAAAAACTGTATGATCTCATCTGATAGAGTGGTTAAGAAGCAGTGTCTGGCCCCCTAGCTGCCATACTGTCCCAGTGAGCTCTGGGCCCTGAGCCCACACCAGCCCCCACTGTCTGACCAAGGCAGCCCTAGTGCAGCACATACTAAGACATCCTTAGTAAGTACTCATTACAGCTCTAGCCATCTTGCCAAGGTGACACAGGTACACATCACTGCAGAACATCAGGCCCAAACCACTTCAACTCCAGATAACTTGCCAGGATACCCTCATGCCTCACCTAGGCTCCAGCTGCTCCAGGTCACCAACTGCGTCTGCCTTGCCTCCACCCCCCCCCACCAGGGCACCCCTGTGTGGAGCACTCTGGGACACCCTTTCACCCCCTTCAGCTTCAGCTATACTGTCAAAACACTCTCTGTGAGGAGAGCACTCGGACCCCTCAGCATGCACACACTTCAGCTTGAGCCATGTCTCCCTCTGCAGAGAATCCCAGGAATGCCCTGACCCAGGCCCACCTCAGCTCAGCCCATCCCAACAAGGCAATCCCAGCACAGAGGGTCCTGGAACCCCCAGCCCACCCCAGCTGCAGCTCTATCCAGCTAGCTAAAGTCACCAGGCAGACACAGTCTACACAGGGCACAAGCATACATAAGACCACTCCTTCAAGTTTAGAAGTAACTGTTCTGCCTAATTCATAAAAACAAATACAAAAAGTCAATCAAAATGAGGAAGCAGAAGAATATGTTCCAAATAAAAGAACAAGACAAAATCTCAGAAAAAGAATAGAATAGAGATAACCAGTCTACCTGATAAAGAGTTCAAAATAATGGTCAAAAAGATGCTCCCTGAACTGGACAGAAGAGTGGATAAACTCAGTGAGAACTTCAATACAGAGAAAATATAAAAAAAGAACCAATTAGAGTTGAAGAATAACTGAAAAGAAATATATACTAAAGGAAATCAACAATAGATTAGCAGATGGGGAAATGATCAGCATTCTGGTAGACAGGTTAGTGGGAAGCACTCAAAATAAGCAGAGGAAAAAAGAATTTTAAGAAGTGAGGATAGTTAAGAGATCTTGGAGACATCATCAAGTGAACAAACATTCACCTTGTAGTGATCCCAAAGAAGAGGAGAAAGTGGGCAGGAATCTTTTTTAAAAAGACACAATAGCTGAATACTTCCCTAACCTGGAGAAGGAAACAGATATCCAAGCCCAGGCAACAGAAAAAGTTTCAAACAAGATGACCCCAAGGAGGTCAACACCAGGACACATAATAATTAAAACGTCAAAGATTAAAAATAAAGAGCAAATTTCCAAAACAGGTAGGGAGAAGCAACTGTTTATGTATGAGGAAAACCCCAGAAGGCTATCAGCTGATTTTTTCAGCAGAAACTTTGTAGGCACTAAGAGAGTAGCATGATATATTCAAAGTACTGAAAGAAAAAACCTACAACCAAGAATACTCCCCCTGGCAAGGTTATCATTCAAAATTGAGATGAGATAGTTTTCCAGACAAACAAAAGTTAAGAGTTCATCACCACCAAATCAGCCTTACAAGAAATGTTAAAAGGACTTCTTTAAGTGGAAGAGCCCATAATTATAATTAAACCATGAAAGAAAAAAATATATTGAGTATACAGTAAAGGCAGTAGAGCAATCACTAATAAAGCTAATATGAAGGTTAAAACACTAAAGTAGTAAAATCAACAATATCTGAAAATTTAGTTCAGGGGACTCACAAAATAAAAAGATGACTATATACATAAAATGTGGAAGGGGGAGTAAAATTAAAGTTCTTGTAAGAGGTGTTTGAACTTCGGTGACTATCAACTTAATATAAACTGCTATTTACTTAAGATGGTGTACATGAACCTCATAGTAAACAAAATCAAAAACCTGTGATACACAAAGAGTAAAAAGAAAACCAAGCATTACATTAAAGAAAGTCATCAATCACAAGGACAGAGAGCAAGAAATAAAGTAACAGAGGAATTACAAAAGCAACCAGAAAAGAATGAATAAAATGGCAAAATGCATATCTATCAATAATTACTTTAAATATAAATGGTCTGTATGCTTCAAAGGACACAAAGTGACAGAATAGATTGGAAAAAAAAAAAAAAGAAAAGAAAAAACCCACCTATGTGTCACCAACAAGAAACTCACTTCAAACCTAAGACACATACAGCCTGAGAGTGAAGGGAAGAAAAAAGATATTACATGCAAATAGAAGCCAAAAAAGACCAGGAAGTAATAGTTATATCAGACAAAGCTAACTTTAAAACAAAGACTGTAATGAGATAAGCAAGAGAATTACAGAATGATAAAGGGAATCAGTCAAACAAGTAGACATAACAACTGTAATTATCTATGAGCCCAATATTGGAGCACCTAAATGCATAAAGTAAATATTAACAGACATACAGGGAGTCATAAAATAATAGTAGGGGACTTTAAACTTCCCACTTACAGCAATGGATAGACCATCCAGGCAGAAAATCAATAAGGAAACAGGGTCTTTGAATGACACATTCGACCAGATATACAAAAAATATTCCATTGAAAACCAACAGAATGCAGATTTTTTTCCAAGTGCTCATGGAACATTCTCCAGGATAGATCACATGTTAGGCCCGGGATAGATCCAGGATAGGCCACAAAAGTCTCAGTATTTTTAAGAAGACTGAAATCATATCAAGCATCTTTTCTGACCACTACAGTATTAGAAATCAATTACAAGAAAAAGCACAAATATGTAGAGGCTAAACAACATGCTACCACCCAAACTATGGGTCAATGATGGAATTAAAGAGGAAATGAAAAAAATACATGAAGAGAAAGGAAAATAAAAAAAACAAGAGTCAAAAAAATTTTAGACACAGATAAAGCAGTTCTAGGAGGGAAATTTATACTGATACAGGGAGTCTCAAGAATAAGAAAAATCTATGATAACCTTACACCTAAAAGAGATAGAAAAAGAAGAGCAAACAAAACCCAATGTTATTAGAAGGAAGAGAATACTAGGTCAGAACATAAATAAATGAAAGAGAGACCAAAAAAACAGAAAAGATCAATGAAATGAAGAGGTAGTTCTCAAAAAGTTAATGAATAGACCTTTAGCCAGATTCATCAAGAAAAAAATACAATTCAAAATAAAAGAGAAGTTACAACTGTCAGAAATGCAAATTATAAGAAACTGCTATAAAAAATTACATGCCAGCAAATTGGACAACCTAGAAGAAACAGAAAATTCCTAGTAACATACAATATTACAAAACTGAATCAGGAAGAAATAGAAAACAGGAACAGACCAATTACTAGTAACAAAATCGAATCAGTAATGAAAACACTCCCAACAACCAAAAGCCCAAGAGGAGATGAGTTCACAAGTGAATTCTACCAAACATTTAAAGAAGAGTTAATCAGTAATCTCCTCAAACTATTCTAAAAAGCAGAAGAGGAAGGAAACCTTCCAAACACATTCTAGAAGGCCAGCATTATCCTGATATCAAAACCAGATAAAGACCCTACAAAGAAAGAAAACTACAGGCCAATATCCATGATGAACACAGTTGCAAAATTTCTCAACAAAAGACGGGGCACCTGGATG
This sequence comes from Ursus americanus, assembly GCF_024610735.1. Lineage (NCBI taxonomy): Eukaryota > Metazoa > Chordata > Mammalia > Carnivora > Ursidae > Ursus > Ursus americanus. Next base: position 15,902,611 of record NC_142137.1, on the reverse strand, counting down.
GCTCAGTCAGTTGAGCACCCAACTCTTGGTTTTGGCTCTGTTCATGATCTCAGGGTCATGGGACTGAGCCCCATCTCAGGCTCTGTACTCGGTGGGGAGTCTGCTGGAGATTCTCTCTCTCCCTCTCCCTCTGCTCCGCTCGTGCCGTTTCTCTTTCTCACTCTGTCTCTAAAATAAACAAATCTTAAAAAAAAAAAATTCTCACCAAAAGATTAGCAAACCAAATTCTACAATAAAAAAAAAATTCATCATAATCAAGAGGCCTTTATTCTGGGGATGCATGGATGACCCAATATTTGTAAATCAATCATCATGATACACCACGTTAACAAATGATAAAAATCATATGATCATCTCAATAGATGCAGAACAAGCATTTGACAAAATTCAATATCCCTTAATGATAAAAACTCTCAACAAAGTGAATTTAGAGAAAACATATCAACATAATAAAGGCCATATATTACAAACCCACAGTTAACATTATACTCAATGGGGAAAAAATGAGAACTCTTCCTCTTGAAGAATCAAAACAAGGATGCTAACTCTTGTCACTTCTATTCAACATAATAATGGAAGTCCTAGACACAGTAATTAGGAAAGAAAAAGAAAAGGCATCCAAGTTGGTAAGGAAGAATTTAAGCTATCTCTATTTGCATATGACATGATACTGTATGTAGAAAACCCTAAAGACTCTACCAAAAAACTATTAAAACTGATAAATAAATTCAGTACAGTTGCAGAATATAAAATTAATATACAAAAATTTTTTGCATTTCTATCCACTAATAACAAAGTAGAACAGAAATTAAGCAGACAATTCCATTTACAATTACACAAAAAGGAATAAAATACCAAGAAATAAACTTTACCAGAAAGGTGCAAGACCTGTACTTTGAAAACTATAAAACGTTAATGAAGAAGATTGATGGACATATAAACAAATGGAAAGATATACCATATTAATGGATTGGAAGAATTAAGATCATTAAAATGTCCATACTACCCAAAGCAATCTACAGATTCAATGCAATCCCATCAAAAAACCAACAGTATTTTTCAAGGACTAGAGCAATAATACTAAACTTTGTATGGAACTACAAAAGACCTTAAAAAGCAAAAGCAATTTTATGAAAGAAGAACAAAACTGGAGGTATCACAATCCTAAATTTTAAAATATACTATAAAGCTCCAGTAGTCAAAATAGTCTGTAGTGGCACAAAAATAGACATATAGATCAATGCAACCGGGTAGAGAACCCAGAAATAAACCCACACTCACAAGGTCAATTAATCTATGACAAAGGAGGCAAGAACACCCAATGGAGAAAAGCCAGTCTCTTCAATAAATGGTGTTGGAAAAACTGGACAGCTACATGCAAAAAAATGAAACTGGACCAGTTTCTTACCACACACACAAAAAATAAAATCAAAATGCACTAAAGACCTAAACATGTGACCTGAAACCATAAAACTCCTAAAAGAAAACAAGGAATAATCTCTTAAGACACTGGCCTTAGCAACATTTTTTTAGATATGTTTTCTCAGGCAAGGGGAACAAAACAAAAATAAACTATTGAGACGACATCAAAGTAAAAAGCTTTTGCACAGTGAAGAAAACCGTCAAAATGGAAATGCAACCCAGTGAATGGGAAAAGATATTTGCAAATGATATATCTGATAAGGACTTAATATGCAAAATATGTAAAGAACTTACACAACTCAACACCAAAAAAACCCCAACTTATATGTGGAATCTAAAAAAAAAACAAATATACAAAGCAGAAAGAGACCCATAAATACAAAGAACAAATTGGTGGTTTCCAGAAGGAAGGTGGACGTGTGGAATGGGCAAAATGGGTGAAGGGAAGTGGGACATACAGTCTTCCAGTTATGGAATGGATAAGTCACGGGAATTAAAGGCACAGCATAGGGAATATGGTCAATGACATTGTAATAACATTGTACGGTGACACATGGTAGTTAACACTTGTGGTGAGCACAGCATAATGCATAGACTTGTTGAATCACTATGCTATGCCCCTGAAGCTACTGGAACCTTGTATGTCATATATAATTCAATAAAAAAGAAGATACAAACTTCCACTTAGATAAATAAATCCTGGGGATGTAATGTACAATTACCAATACTGTATTAAATAGTTGCTAGAATAGATTTCAAAAGTTCTCATCATAAACAGAAAAACATTTTGCAACTATGTGGAGTTATGGATGTAAACTAAACTTATTTTGGTGATCATTTAGCAATATATATATGTATATATACGTATATATGTGTATGTGTATATGTGTATGTGTATATGTGTATACATATGTGTGTGTATATATATGTATATATAAGAACATTTTTGTATACCTTGAACTAATACAATATTAAATGTTAATATCTCAATAAACTGAAAAAATCCACTCTATCCTAACTATTGAATCCAGAACTCACATCCATCAGGACCAGTTTGTTAATTAGGTTGTTCATATTTATGCTACCCTTGCAGATTTAGATCTACTTAAGTATGTTAACTACCCAGACAAACCTCTGGCAAGACAAATCAAGAGAAGAGGAAAAAAAAAAAAATTATGAATGTAATGGGGGATATAACTAAGTAGTAACAAAACAACTATATGCTAACAATTCTGAAAACTGAAAAAACATGGAAAAATTTCTTGAGAAAATATATATACCTTATGAGATGTGACTGAAGAAAAATTAAAATTTTGAATAGTCCTGTGACTATAAAGATAATGAAGCAGTGATTAAAAATCTTCCCCCAAGGGTGAGGTTAGATAAGAGTAATTTTTAAGGATATATTCTTCTGGAGATCAAGAGAAAAATCAGGCCTAATACATGTCAATACATTATCAGAGAGCATGTAAAACAGAGAAACAACTATGGTAACAATTATAAAAAATAAAAAGACCTTGAATATGATCTAAAGAGCTCAGCTGGCAACTTGCCTCACCTGGGCTGCTCACAGGCTGATGTGCCAGGGCTGTCGTTTGGGGGCAGAGGCTCTCTCCAGCACACTAACCATAAACCACTACCGCACACAACTTCTGCCAGGAGGGAAGAACATCTTCATAGATGGGATTTATTGGAAGGAACAAATTGCGATACAGAAAACAAAGGAACTGGTGGGAAGGAGGCATTTGTAAAGTTCTGGGAGCATGACAGTACTATCACCAAAAATTCCTAGATTTTTTTGGCTTATGAGAAAGAGAAAGGTATGCCACTTTCCCCACTTCCAGGCTATTATTTTATTTATTTCCAAAGCTCATCCTGATCTTTATTTTCACGAGGGCTCCAACATTTCTTAAGGCATCATTTTTAGGAAGCAGGATGAAGTCTAGTGGCTAAACTCGCTGCACAAAGAGAGCTCAAACCTCCTTCTACGTGTAAACAGCTCTTCCTTCCGTAGCACTGCAAAAAGTAACCTCACTGAACCGCTTGAACAAACTTCAAAAGGAACTTCAACCACTCACCTGGATACAAGCCAGAGGCTCATTTGTCCAAATCGAATATCCACCAACTAAATATATTCTCTCATTATGGACAGCAACTCCAGATTCATTTTGGCCTAAAGTAAAGAGAATTGAATAAAAAGAAAAAATAAATCCATTTCCTTGCATGTCTTCATTAACCCTTTTGCCACTGAAGGATACAATTTCCCCCCGTGGCACACTTGTCGGCTCCACAGGATTTCTGCAGCAACTAATCACCACCTCCCAGCGCTCGGAGGGAAAAATTAACCACTCTTTCACAGAGAATGAACCTGTGTCAGGTCAGAGCCAAGCCAAAACACTTACTAGCCAGCCAAGCGGGTAAATGTAGCATTAAATACAGCAATAATAAGCAATAACAAAACAAGAGTTCTACACCACGTTGTATGCCAATTACTTACAAGCAGTGGAAACAAGGTATATTTTCAAAGAGCAAAACGCCTCTACAAACACTTTTAAAGCCAGTACACGTTTGTAAAGTAACAGCTGCAACCCCAAGAAGCCAATAAAACAGAGCCAATCCCCCAGTGTCCCCCAAATAAAGACAAACAACAGCAAAGATTGATAAAGGTACTACTTTTTTTTATATATATATATATAACATAGACAACAGTCCTGAGGCTATATTAAAGTTCCCGATCTGGGAGCAGCCCGGGTAGTCTCTAGATACTGACACGCCAAAATGATGAAAGCTTCCTACCCCATTTGAAAAAAGAAGACAGAATAACTCACTACCACCTATTCTTCCCTGGAGGCCATCAGAGAGTGAGATAGTCTCTTTTAATTGATGGGCTGACACCGGATTGACTGCGGTAATAAATAAGCTGGATCCTACGGCAGACAGAATCACAGATCCAGGGACCGAGGGGCTAAGGTCTCACCACAGCAGCTCGGAGTGGGTTAAGTACTTGTAGGTGGGCCTCAAAGATCATTTTCACAGAAACAGCAGCTCCACACAAGGCATCTAAGCCCCGCACGCTGGTTCCGCGCGTGCTGTTGCCTCGCGGGCGCAGCTGCGAGCGGTGGAGCCTGTTAAGATGTCCCAGGTGCCAATCCAGCCCACCATTTGAGTTTGTGATTTTCCTATTTAGTAGAGCAGCCTGGAAGGGACCTGATCCCCTGTAGATGTTTATAATACAAGCCGAGAAGGGAGAGAAAGTTTTCAACTCCGTAAAGAAATATTAGGGGTAGATTGTTCACTGCTTTCCTTTTATTTCCTTTTCGGATGAGGAGGGTCCAGACCTAGTCTTGCCCTGGGAAATGCTTGAACCGCTATGTGGCCAGAAACACCAGCAAACCCCTATGCACAGAACTGTTCTAAGATTGAGTTGTTAGGAGAATACAGCCAGAAACCGTACTTGACAGTAACAGTGAAGACCAGACTCCTGACTTCAAAATATATAAAAGAGGACTAAAAGCACAAAGAGAAAAATAAATTGCTTTGTAAACAGTTATTATTTCTCCGGTTCCTCTTAATTGTCTCAAAGTTCCTATGTGAATATTCATTGACAAGAAAGGACTGACATACCTCTCCCAGCCAAGTGAGAAGATGCACGAAGGTAACAGAGGCCCTGAGAAACCAGCTCAGCCACTTGACTGAGTCACATTTTGTGAGATAAATAATGTGCACCTTTCTGGTTAATAAACACAAGTTGTTCTGTCACCATGCACTTGATATTTAGGGATGCATGGAAGATGGATAAGAAAAGTGTAGCAATTTCTTGAATCTCTGCTTTTCCTGATTTACTTAGTCAAAGGTATTTACCAGTCAACAGGTTGAAGCTGCAACGCGTCCACTGGTCAGTGTCTATGTTATAAGAATCGATATGCCGCACGAGGATCCGGTCGTTATTGTAGTCCAAGTCATTGCCCCCAAGAACGTAAAGCTTTCTTTGAACAGCAGCCATGGAATGGTAGACCCTTCTCTGCAGCATGGGGCTGCGGCTTATCCATTTATTCTGGGGGGGGGGGGGAGGAAATTCAGGTGAATTTGTTAATAGGAGACCTCCACGGCAGAAAACAGCAGTGCCTCATCAGTAGCTGGGACTCTAGTTTGCCTAGCACATTCTACTGGAATGTTGCTTACATACTTTGAAAGGTATAGGCTTCTTACCCGAGAACCACATATTCCAACTTTATTTTGCAACGTACAAAGGCATTTCCTCTTGCTTGAGTTGCATTTTATAGGGCATTTCCATTTTAGAAGGGGAGCACATGAGAATATAGAAATTTTCATGACGGTTCTCTCACCCAATTGAGAGAACTTACTCATGCAAATTGCTTAAGAGTGAAAGCATATAGCTAGGTATAATGATTTAAGAAAACAGACTCTCGATCCAGAATGCCTGAGTTTATAACCTTTGTGTGACCTTGGGCAATGTACTTAAGCTCTCTGTGCCTGTTTTTTCATCTGTAAAGTGGGGAGAGTCATACGGTACCCGACAGGCTTGTTGTAAAGATTAAATCAGTTAATACAAAACATTTAGAAGAGTGCCACATAATGTCCAATAAATATACACTTTAAAAAATTATTGTGATAGTAATCACTGGTTACCCAAGGCCTCTACATTAGCTAGAGCTGGGGTGACTCTTGTTGTCCTTTCCAGAATTAACCTCCCAAGATCAATGGAAGAGCAAAGATCTGGTTTCACAACAAAGTCCCATATTGCCTTTGTATGAGCCCCTTTTAACATATCTATAATCACATCATCTACCAAACTGGGAAAAGTTATTCCTAGGCATACGTTTGTTTTGGTAGAAGGCCAAATTTTATACAACTTCAGGAATAGTGAAACCTCCACTATTTGGTTCTAAGTCACTCTCAGTAATGAGAAAGACATGCTCCACTCCTCTTAAATATGGCTCCTTTCAAAAATCTAATGTAAAACGCAAAATTAGATGAAAATCAAATACGACCTTAATTTTAAATCTTAACTAAGCAATGGACAGGTAAGCTAACCTAACCTACAGGAAGAACCCAGATTCCTTTTTGCCAAGAAAAATTTGGATTTCGATAAAAAGATCATATGACGTTTTTAATACATAGAATTTCACCAATTCACAAAGCTGTTAAAGGAATAAGCAAAAAAAAAAAAAAAAAGTTTACATAAATATTGGTCCATTCGCTAAAGGCCTAGCTACTAGCTCATTTCTAATTTCTCTTTTAAAGATAGACTTTAAAAAAGAGTGCTTTGTACAGGTTGAAAGGCTTGCATTTATCTGCTCCCCCTATTTAAACATGTCATAAGAATCTCTTTCCAATCAAATGTCTTCTTTAATAAAATAGCCAGACCTTTATTTCAGATACTCTGTGAAGAAATATCTTCAATACATTTCACATGAGTGGATTTAACTCAAAACTCTGATGATGCCTTCCTTAGGTGCTTTCTACGAGGCAACCCATTCCGGTATTAGGAATCAACGTTTGCATTAGCAGTCCGGTCCCCTGCCACAGGACTGTGGACGCCATCTGGTTTGTAAAGCCTGCCTGCATCCCCTGATTATATCTTTAGCTTCCTTCACTGCCGTGCCTGCCAGGTGAGCCGCCAACCACTGCAAAGGCAAAGAAACAGAGAGGCCTAGTGGGGTCATTCCTAATAAGCTAGCGTGTGAATACTAATCAGTAGTGGGGAAGCAGAGGTCACCCCAGCCTGCCTGTTGGCAGGTAGCGATGTGCTCTGTGGCAGATGGCAGGCATTATCGACTCTCCACAAAGGCCTAGAAGAGAAATAAGCACCAGGGCTGAATGATAGAGTTATTGAGATTCCGAGCAAGATGCAAGCAGATGTGATGTTTGCCAGTACCCACCGTAAACAATATGCCAGCAGAATTTTTAAAAAGAGCATGTGTGTACAAACATGAAACGGAACTCATTTGAGAAATGTTAACACCTTCTTCCTCTTTAACCACGTGTGCACCGAACTCAAGCAACTGCAATTAATGATCCCTCTTGAGACATCTGGCCCATGGACATGTGGTCTCTGAAATCTACAGCTTCTAATGACATCAGGAAACACACTTGCAAAGAGAGAAACACCTTCGTTAAATTCAGAATCAAATAATGTTGAAATAAAAAGACACCACGTCGACCGAGGTCATTCAGGACACACATTCGGTGGCCGATCCTGACCCAGGCTGCCAAAGCCAACCTGTTGTTTCATGTTCCATTATCTCCAGCTGATGAATATTAAATCCCCAGATCAAATCATTTTGGAGTACTTTCATAATCATGAAAAATATTTACGTTACCAAAACCACAGAAATGGTGAAATTCTGAAAACATCTGCCACGGCCACAGACATTTTGGTAGAAGGAAAAGAGAATAAAAATAGTTCTTCTTTGGGGACAAAAAAACTCACTGAATCTGGATGGCAAGTGGGCAGAAGAAGGGACAGACACCATCAAAATGTTTCCAGTTCAGGGACCAGCCGTTAGATGAACGACCTCCTCACACTTTTCAGACACTTCTACTTCAGACCTGTCCTGGACACCGCTCTACGGCATTCTGTCTACACTGAGTTAAATAAAAGTTATTATTTTATTTGGGAGTAATGAAACAACAGGCATGTTCCCCTCTTCGAACGACACGCCTTCTAAAAGGACACACGACAGGTCAATCGAAATCCTCTTTGGATGCCGCTGAATCTGAACAGTCACTTGAGACAGTGGAAATAAAGGGCATTTAGCTCATCAACTTATCTCCCCTTTTTTCTACATTATGCAAAACTCTGAAAGAGTTAAGCATTGTGTATCGCATAAAACGAAAGGAGCTGAAATTTTGTGAGGGGAAGAAAAAAAAGCAACCAAAAGGCAGTTTATCCAGATGCTTCCTTTTCTCTATATAAGTTTAAGATGCGTGTGTGTGTACAGACTTGGCATTTCAACTACTAATTACTGTGGAAATCTTTTAAAATTCATTTTAATTAAGGTAATGAGTTTTTCTTCTATGATTCTTACCTGGTTAGGTTCATATACCATGAGTCTGTTCTGATACTGTGCTGTGTTAGTTACTCCACCTGTAATGGATTAACATGTGTTAGAGCTTTCGTGAATACGAAATAGGATATTCCAACATAAGAATGAGATACAATTAAAGGAAAATTAGCTACTGCTGAGGATCTGTTTGTATACCCTCGTGGTGAACCCATGACATAATTAAGAAGCTTATTGTTGAAGCAGTTTCATTTTCAAGACACATTTCAGAAGCAATCCAGTTGAGAGCAAGCAACAAGTATGCTGAGATTACCAAGAGGCCCCAGTTCTGGCAAGCTGCTCTGCATGGCCAGCATGAGGGGCAATGGATGGCAGGCAGTGGGAATGAACACCGCACACATAGACAAATCTCTGTGCAATCTATGCCTGGGACAGAATTATATGGAAAATTCCTGTCCTTAGCTAAACTGGCAATTTTACAGCTCTAACCTTCTGTACGCCAACACAGTGATCTCTTGGTATCTCTTTGGAGGAATCATTTCTAAGAAAAGACATGACTTATCAAAAGAAATCTAGAGCCAGAGCCGTCCAAAAGAATCTAACGAGAGCCCCCAATGTGAGTCACATATGCAATTTTAAATTTTCCAGTAGCCACATTAAAAACTAAAAAGAAACAGTGAAAGTAAACTTAATGTAGATTTTATTTAACTCAACATAGCCCAGATATTATCATTTCAATGTGAAATTAATATACAAATTATGGAGGTATTTTATCTTCTTTCTTTCATATGGTCTTCAAACTCCAATGTATATTTGACACGACATATCTCAATCCAGACTAGCCACATTTCAAGTGCCCAATAAGCCACGTGTCACTAAGGGTGACCATATCGGACAGCTCACATCTGGAGCACGGCATGAAGTCGGTGTTGTTACCAACTTATCCTAACGCCTCCTGACAACTGCTTAGATCCAAAGACTCAAGACCTTCTGCTCAATCAAGAACCACTAAAAAATCATCACATTTCCAACAAATCTTCTCCTATCTGTCCTCGTATTTATTTTTACGTCTGTGGTGTACACTGAACCCTGTAAAACCCAGAAATTACTGATTCTACTTTAATTTTTACCATCAAATGGGAGAACTAAAAAACATATAAAACAGCACTACAAGAAAACAACACTAGGAGATAGTAAATGCTAGGTAATAAAATAACAAGAATATGAGAACACCCCCTGAAAAAAAAAAAAACCTCTTTAGAATTAGTGCCTTATACATAGTTCTAGATGCTCGTTTAAAATGAGTGACATTTTACTAAGTATCACAAAGAAGCAGCTCATTTTGCAATAAAGATCTAAAACTGAGCCAGACTAAAAGTGCTTCCTGTTGAAATTTTTTGAATTCAAAAAGTGTGTACTGTTCCAATAATGCCCAAAAACAGCCTTAAGCTTTTTCTCAGTTTGACTAAACTTTAGGCAGGCCTCTTTCTGTCTTTAGGTCCCTGACATCCCTTTTCTTAGAGCACTTGCTTTAGAAAACCTGTAAATTCTTTCTCCACCTCCTTGCGATAGAGATCATTTAAGAAGCTTCTTGCAAGTTTTATGACCTAGGAATAACTTCCTCAAAGACCCAGGAGCCATCCCATTGAAATGTAATCATCAGGAAAGGTAATGTCGCTATCTCCCGGTTTCTATGGAGGACGGTAGCAGCCTCACTTTGCTGGGTGCCAATCAGCAAACACAAATGGCCTAATCACAGAGAAAAACATTGACGAAATCAGGAGTGAGTGAGTGAGCTCATCCATCACATTGATCAACCTTCCTCCAAAACTCCTTCAGCACTTTTCTCACTGAGAAAAAGCTCAGTGTTTAAAAACCCTCCTGCCTCTTATTCTTCAGAGGAGTTGATTATAGACTGCATTGTCTCCCTCCCCTATTGCAATAGTCTTGAACAAAGTCTTCCTTGTCTGCTTAACTTTGCCCAGTATAATCTTTGCTTTGACGGTTCCAATACTTTGAATAGGTCACCACCGTCAACTCCGTGGCCAGGAATCAAGTCAACGAGAATCCAGAGGATTCGTACGCAATCCTCAACTGAGCTGAATAATCAATCAATACTCAGGGCCACATAAAGGGAGGGGAACCTGTCCAGGCCAATTGTTAACTCTCTCTTGAAACCCCAATAAGGAGATTATTTCTTTCATATAATTGATTATGGCTTTCATTAACTGGAGGGCTTTTTTTTATATTCTCTCTGAAGCCTGCAACTACTTTTAAGATCAATGAAAGCTTTATCTGCAGAGTAAATCCACAAAGAACAGAGGGAAACGAGCTTCCTGCCCTCAAAGAAAGTCTTCTCTGCATTTCTTATTGAATGTCTCATTTTAAAATAAAATCAAAGGAAAAGAAAATACATTTAAGCAAGCTGAGGCTGAAATGCCTACATAGAGTCAAAACGTATGTCCAAATAAACACAAGGTATGTTTGCTTTTTCCTCCCAACCTTCCTTTTCTTTTATCTGATTAAAAATCGCATGTCCAATCATTCTTTCTCAGCATAACTACACAAGAATGATCAAATCTACTGAGACCTCGCAAGTCTTCAGGGTTAAAATGATTGCCAAGTGCTTTTGATCTGGGCCATAAGCACCAGATTAATGTCCAGCTCGCCTATAATCATTTCTCCAAATGAGAGGGAGCAGAGGGTAAAGCTCCCACCCATTATTTCAAAACTCTGACAGTTTCTCCCGTTGTTTTAGAAATATGGGACGGAATTAATATCCACCGCAGTAAACTATCTGTTTATGACACTATTTGAAAATGTTTACACTACTATACGTATCAGACTTGGCCCATTATAGATTAAATGTACAACCAATGGATTAGAATATAGCTATTACATCCTCTCTCCTAGGCAGGGCATACAATTTATCTTCGTGCTCTTCAGAATTACTATTTACTCTCTTCTACAGATGCATTTGTGATAGCTTTTTTCTCCTCTTCATCTGCACGCAGTAATGAGATTCCTTTACCCTTACATACACACTTTTACTCATATGACAACGTTTAAAAATGAGATACTGGGTTACTAGGTGGAAGTAAAAATAAAAATCCTAGTTAGTTGTTTGGTTGATTACTTCTGGAATGTTAAACCACAGGAGGTGCCTAAAAAGCCTAGTGCTGTAACTTTTGCCAAGTCAGGATTGCAAAGGAAAACCTTAGAAATTGGTTCTCTTGCTTTCCTCCGTCGAAATAATTTATGCACGATCGTATGAATAAAAACCATTTGTTCTCAGTACAAAAAAATAAATTTTAAAAAAAGCATCCGAGTTTGCGGCCCACATTTCTTTAGCTGTGTTATTTGCAGAGCTTTATCATTACATTCTCTTCACACAACACTCTTCACTTTTAGATTAATCTGCTGAAATGAGATGCTAAGGATTTGCATACAGATTTGACTATACAAAAATAGATATGGAATTAATAACAGTCTCTATATGTTTTAATTTCTCCTAGACTGGAGTACCCTTGCCTGCAGCAGTATTCCTGGCTTTGAAAGTCATCAAGCTGATTTGCCCGCTCTGGGTTATGATGCCACATGCTGCTATACTGTCCCCTGCAATCAGAGCACTTGCAAAGATAGACTCTATGCCTCTCTCTATCGAGTACATTTTATAGATTGGCAGTTTTGATCTCCCTCCCCCACCCCAGCGGGGGATAATCTGCATCTTAACAGCCTTCTATAGATACATTTGTCATTAAATATGCCATCTCGTATCAGCATCCATTTTTAAAGCCAAGTTTTCCCTAACTTTGAAGTGCCACAGTCGAAGTTAAGACTTTTCAGCCAAAATTGAAAATGAACAACCCTGTCTTATACTTTTGAACTGTGACTTTAAGATATACTGCAGGTTCCCCCAAAGTCAAATAAGTCTTTAAAAACTGCCAGAAGGAATGAAAAGTTACCACCATGCTACCAGCAATGAGAAATGCTTTCTATCATCAAGACAAGAGCAAAGCATTTTTCTTAAGCTTCCCTGTTCAGCTCTTCACGAAACGTGGTGACAAACGGATGCATGCATACGGGAGAAAGGATGACAGGTGACGCCAAACAAGCGACTTTTGTCTCCACTACTGGAATTCACTGACTCCCAAACCCATTGTGCTCAAAAGCAACCACTGGTCAATGCTGACAAGGTCTATGTGATAGTGTGTTTAGGAAAACAGCTCTCAGTATACCTCGGTCGGGGTAGGTCAGTCTGCTGGCTCTGCGATTTTTTTTCCGAGGACAGAAAGCACATCTGTTGATAGACTGCACTCTGCAGTAGGAACCTGTGGTATGTCATACAGCGCTAGTACCCTTGGAAGGACGGAGCGGGAGGCAAAGAACTGAACGTGTCCCCGCTCTCAGGGAAGGCACTGCGGGCTGGAACTCTGCCAGCCGATTCAGACTGCGGAAAACCATCTCAAGTTCTCGGCAGCTCTCCTGGAGGCCTGCAGTGGCCAGCTGTGTGCAAGGCTGGGGGAGAGCGTCAGGCTCCTTTTTGACTCTGTCCTTGCGGGAGCACTGAACACAGCCGGGCTCAGGCTCCTCATACGCAAACCGGAGACAACGACATCTCTCTTACAGGTTTTGGATGACCTACAGACAGGGCATGGAGGCGACCCGCAGAGCAAGTTTATTACAGTACTGTAGTAGTCTGTTTATGGAAATTTTTTTTTTTTTAAGATTTTATTTATTTATGTGACAGAGAGACAGCCAGCGAGAGAGGGAACACAAGCAGGGGGAGTGGGAGAGGAAGAAGCAGGCTCCCAGCAGAGGAGCCCAATGTGGGACTCGATCCCCAAAAGCCGGGATCACGCCCTGAGCCAAAGGCAGACGCTTAACGACTGCACTACCCAGGCGCCCCTATGGAAATTTCTTATCATTTCCATAAAAAGTACAAATGAGTATGTATGGAATATTGAAAACATAGCAAATATAATGAAGTATAGAATACTGAATTAATGAATGAATTTTGTAGTCTGAAAGAGATTTCTTATTTTTTTTCTAATAACTAGAATTAACTGGCTGGTTTATAAGGTATCAAAGAGGCTTTTCTCTTTAATAGTTTAAAGCTCCTCCTCCATAAGTATGCTTTCATTCTCAAAAAACTAAAACTTCACATTTATTGTCCAATTATCAAAAGAATGACTGGCATTAGTTATGAGGTCACATTAGTCATTTTTTAAATAAAGCTCATGACTAGTCCTTAATAAAAGGGACGCCATGAGAATATTTACAATAAATAAAATTTCACAATAAAAAATAAACTTTTTATTATCTATTTTTACATGTTAGACTGTCCATATTTATAGTGCTTATACCACTACATAAACAATTAAGGCCAAGAATCCTTCTACTGAATTAGCATCTTGAACAGGAGCATACTTAATCCATGCATTAAATTAAAACTACTACCCATATTATTTCCGTCACACTTGAGGAGACCACACAACTGGATGGCTAATTAATAGACTCAAAATCCATAAAGAAAGTCTCAAACTTACAAAATACCTATAAAGAAAGGGTGATGCACTTGAAAATATAAATTTTTAAATTATATTTATGTCACTTAGAGTGAACAGATACAAACCTGTGATGCAACACATGAAAAGAATGCACCACGTGTTATTTAAAATAAACGCAATGAGAAATGAAGGTAAAATCCACCACAGTGCAGATGTCATCTGCCCTTTAAAATCTCAGTAAAATTCTCTCTCCCATTCCTCAGTCTACAGAAAGCTGAAATCCTGCCTCCAAAGATTTCTGCCCGTTCCACGCAGGGTTAAGCTCTCAAGGTCACCTCTACCTGTCTCTAGTGTCCTGGCTCGCTGCGTTCTTGTTGGATCTTTTATCTCCCTCCTGCCACCAATCAAATTCTTCAGCCATTGCCCATTTCCATGATGTAGCTTTAACCTTCTCTCCTCTTAGGAACAAAGAAAATGACATTATTTCCCATATTTTTAGGTAAAGTAATTCCGCTCCCTCTTTAGTCTACCTCTTTTTAGATCCATCTGGTCAGACAAAATGGATCACCTAAACAAAGGCTGTTCTCTCCACAAAAAGGAAGACATTATGTGGCTCAACTCTAGGCCCTGAGAAAAGTGGCCAGTGAAACAATCAGAGAAAATCAAATGACCGTTGATCTAAACAAGTCTCCAGGTGTGATTATTCTTCAGTATCTTTGGCTTTCAGTCACGTCACTTGGGAACTCGTTTTACAATGTAAGCATCTGTTTTTGAGACGTTTGTTGGAGTGATAAACAACTGGATTGTATGGTTTTGTGGGAAAAGCATGGTTTTCAAAAACCAGAGACACAGAGATCAAATTTCGACTTTGTCAAATACCAGCTGTGTGATCTATGAAAATCACTTAACACCATTAAGCCTCATCTCGTGAGCAGCAATGTGAGGGTAGACAAAGTGCTACTTCTTCAGAATAAAGGGAAGTCTGTTTAGGATAACACTTTTGTTAATTATTTTGGAGAATATAGGTGATCTGATTGCTTTCTTCAAGTCACTTAGCTCTCTTATTTTTAATTTTTAATTTTTATTTATTTATTTATTTAGCCGTTTGGCTCTTTTAAAAGCATTGGAGAATGGTCATTTCTGTTTGGGTTCATCTCAGTATACTACTGTAGTGGCTTTGTTTTACTCTTTTTCAGATGGGGAATAGTAAAGGCTGGGGCAGAAGTGAAAAGAAAGGAGCAAAAAGTCACTGCTGGAGACAGGTTGTGAGAATCTAAGGCCACAAAGAAGATTTCATTCTTAGGGGGTACTCTAGGTCGCTAAGAACGTTTAAGTGGACATGCCACATTACCAAGCTCCAAACCTCTAGCAGCCAGGTGGCTTCCTCACATGGTGGCCGCCTCCAGGGGCAACAAACAGACACTCTCTCTCGTGTACTGACTTGAGGAACAAACTTCGTTCTCCCTCAAGCAAGCCTTAAGCCCTTGGCACTCACCTAACCCAACAAGCTGAACCTCTTCCAGCAGGGTCCTCTGGACTATTCACAGCCTAAAAACCTTCTATCTTGACTGAATCCAAGGATCTGCCCTCTCCAATTCTTTGGTAAGTACCACCAAAAAAAAAAAAAAGGACAGAAATTTACAAACTGGGCCACCACAATTTTGCTGTTTCCGACCTTAGTATGAGCTCTGACACTTAATTTTTAAAAACATGTCAGTTCCCTCTTTCCCTCAGAGGCTTTTTTCTTCCCCAAGGCCACCTCCCTCAGATCCTCAACCTAGTCCTGACACAGCACAACCTCAACAGACAACCTTTGTCTCCCTGGACTCCATGGACAAGGAGCCTCCCCAGGTCCCTAATCATCTGGGGGCTTACCTAGGTCCACGTCTAGCATCGGCTCCTGCCCTCCGGGCTTAGCGCTCGATAGGTCTCCCCTTCTCCTGTCCAAGACCGCACCCCTCCCCAAATCCCTCCTGCCTGAGACCCTATGCCTATTGTCATTATGGTACCCCGAGGACTTAGCACCATTCCTGGTACCCAGGAGGATGCTCTCAGCCCTTACCAACCAAAGAACGCCTCATTCCCTTCACCTTCGATTTTGCTCTCTCCTTCCCCTTATCTACCAGTTAGCTTACTGACCTTGCATCCTTTAAAAAACTTCCCTCCTTTGACTCTGGATTTCCTCCTCTAGTTAATCTCTCTTCCCTCAGCCGAACTTTCGCCTTTTTCTTTCCTTCCTACTCTCCTTTGTTCTTCCTAAAGCCAAACTGCTATTTATTAATTTATAATGAAAAAATGTGGCTGTCACATGGGCTGAAATATGTGTGTACCTAGAAACAGCACATCCTCTCCCGGCAGGCGAATCATAATAACCAGAATGTTGTCTGGTAAGCTCGGATTCAGGAAGAGAAGTTTAGATGGTATCCCGGTATTTCTGGCTTACATTTGCACTTCCTACTGCCCCACTCTTCTTTCACACCCTGAACCACTGCATTCTCACTTCTACTTTCTTCCACTCCCCTATAACTACTTTCACTGAAGTTACCAAGGGGTTCCTGATTGAAAATTGCAGAGAAAATAAATATTCTGGACCTTGATGTCCCAGCAGTACTGGACACGTCTCACCATGCCCTTTCCTTTTTGCTTTTGATTTCCTTTAACACTCCTCCTCTGACTTTGCCCATCCCACATTCTCAGGCTCCTTCCCCAGACCCCTCCTCTGCACCCTCCCGGCTAATAGTTCCCACCCTTCTGCGTTGGCCCCTTTCCAGTCCACCTCTTGCCCATCTGTCTCCTCCCACTCTCTACTGCCTCATTTCATCTCATCCAACTTGCCGTGAGCCCCTCCTCTCTGATATTTGCTCTGAAAAACAGAAGAAAAGGTCCTGTCTCTGAGTCTGAGGGCCACGGGTTTTAAGGAAGGTATAGCCTGCGAAGGGTAGCTGAGGAGGCTACAGCTGAGGGCGGGTGTGGAAGGACACTAGTGTAGGGTGCAGAGACGGCTTGGGGAGCTGAGTAGATCCCACACCAAGCCCTCCTGTCAACTGGCCTCTTCCCACAGGGTTCAGCTGCCCAGGCACAGGCACAAAGTGGACCATGGGGTTTGTCCAAGAGCAAGTGCTCGCTAGAGGGCAGGACAGGAGAATTATTGAAATGATCGGACCATGAAGCCCACACACGAGGACAGGGAGGGGTTAATGTGTACATGGGAAGCAGCCAGTGGACCTAAGGCCAAGTTAGGATGAAGGTGCTATGAACCTCTGTGAAACCCACATGAAGTACTCCTTGCTTTGCACTACTGTCCCTGGGAAAGACTTTGATCCTCACACGTATCACACAGGACCCTATAATCATCTGCTGAAGAGTCTGTTCCCTCTACTACACTGTGAGTCCTAATTCAGGACATATGTCTTACTCTTCTTTGTCACTCCACACTAGCCTGGAAGAAGACTAAGGGAGGGTAGGAAATGTGCACAGCATCTCCTGGCTGGGGAGAAGCGCAGCAAGTTTCGCATGCTCTGTGATCTCAGGATACCACAAGCCAGCCTCCAATGCACCCCCTGCTAATTACCAATGTTTTGTACGTAATTTTTTAGATAGAAATAAAATAATATTTACAAAGATAGAGAAAAGCTAAAGC
Source organism: Ursus americanus (assembly GCF_024610735.1). NCBI lineage: Eukaryota > Metazoa > Chordata > Mammalia > Carnivora > Ursidae > Ursus > Ursus americanus. The sequence continues at coordinate 15,885,011 of NC_142137.1, read as the reverse complement.
TACTGCATTTAAAAAATGTTTATGAAATTTTACATTGTTCTAATTTTAATGAATACTGGAAAATCCAAAGTCCCTCTAGTAGGTTTGAATAAATTAAAGTTATTTAAAATGGGGCAATGCAAGCTTCATATAAATTTAATCAAGATAAAAATAAACATATCTTCTAGGGAGTTAAAGAAGCTTTAACAAATGTTCTTTCATTAATGAAATATCTGAAAAGTTCTTTGATTGTCAGCTCCTAGAGGGTAGGAAGTGTGTTTGCTGAATTAATCTTATTTATCTATGAACCAGCACAAGACTTAATAAGGATGTAGCATTCACCAAGAGAATCAAGAAAGCACTAACTACTGCTTTTGAATAAATGTAGTACCATTTGTCTTATTTTTATACTTTTAAAGCACTAATTTCGTGGTTAGCTTCCCATTATCTTGGTGCCATTTGACAAAAATGAAAAGGTAAGTTGTTCTGCAAGACAAGCTCAGGATTAATTTTCACTCACAAAAAGGGATCTTTTTAGTAGTTCACAAACAATATCTCACAATGGAGAGCATACCTTTTAAAGCACAACTGCAGGATATTTAACGCTTCTTTTGCTTCAGTATTGTGAATTTCAAGTAGAAATGATGTGGAGCATTTGTGAATTGGGTCACAGTGTCAAATGCTACAGGAGCCTGTAAAATTTGACTATCTCTAACATCTTAAATTAAATGCTAATGGGCATATCCATATAGCCTGATTTTCTGAATTCATCTCTGCTTGTCTCATTTTAAAAACCACGGACAGGTTTCAAGGTGTCCTGACCCCAAAGTGGACAGAGAAAAGGGAGGGAGTATGCAGAGTCAGTGAACAAGCTAGAAATACTGAATCTCTAAAGAAACATTCGCTTTGTGTTTTATGGAACAGAAATAAGCTCCTAAAATCCACATTCTAAAATCCTTACTTCCTTAACCTCAGGCAAAGCTTGCAAACTACCAGAAGTATGCCAATGACCCAATCCCCCATCAATTAAATTGGAAATACTTGATTATTTGGTAAAGGATAAGGAATAGCCTCAAATATTTTTATTTGCAACAACAAAGCTGGGTAACACTTCTAAATCAGTGATAGGGTGACATATACCTGCCTGGTTTTTTTTAAGGGGGCCATTAGCAAATCTAGTACCCTTCCCCATTCATGGTTAGATTCACAATTGATTTATTATAAGCTGGTCCTAAGGAAAGAGGCAGACGACTGAAGGTATTAGAAATGTCACTGGTGATTTCCTTTTCTTTCCAATTAAAGGTATTATACTGTACACGGGGAAGTGAGTTTTTCATCTCAAGTACACAGTAGGGAGAAACAAACCTGAGAAAATTGTGATTGTTTTCATTAAGTATGGTTAACACAGGCAGCATACATTAGTGCAAAAGAAGAACAAAGAAAATGTATTTCTTTCACAGTGGGGGAAAAACAAAGTGATAGAGCAATAAGATATAATAAGTTGATATATTTGACAAAATGGAAAAGGAAACATACAGACCCATATTGAAAGAGAAATCAGCCTGATACCAAGATGACAGATCCACCCAGTCAAGTATGAGCTTCTGTGTCTTTCTAGGGCCTCACTAAAGGAGAGCTTAAGTAGTCATATCTTTAAGAATATGTAAGGGAAACTGCAGCATCTTTTAAAAAGCTATTTTTATAACTAAGAAAATAGGAAATATTTATTAAAATATTTGTGAGAAATTCACATAAAATTTAGAAATGCAAAGTAAATTTAGGAATGCATTAACAACATATGAAAACTAAATGAATCAATGGAAGGAATGTAAGTTGGAAGAAAATATAAATTACATTGATTTCATTAATCCATCGTTGTTTTGTTGTCCAAATCAAGCACAGCAAAGCCAACAAGACATAGTCCTGGTGGTTATTTTCTTAAATACTGAAATATATACTTAAACAAAAGATAAATGAAGTTTTTATCTAAATATATCTACATAACTAATGTTCACACTCACATCTAATGTTTATTTGGTATATAAGACCAGCAATTTATTGGATCCATTTCATTTATCCTCTTCCTTAATCCAATTCTTAACTTCATTCATTAATTATGGAGCACTTAAATCCTGACAGGAGCTACGTTTCTTCAATGAAAATCAATGAATTGCCAATAATTGAGGCATTATCCCGAGAAGCCAAAACTATGGCTGTCTCCCTGTTATTGAGGACAGCAGCAGGAAAAATGGGCAGAATACAAATGAATTTAATTTAAATGCAAGGGAGAATTTTGTCAGAGAAGATGTTAAACAACTGGAGAAGATTACTGAAGAAAGCTGAGAAGTCTTCAAGATTTACTTAAAGGTGATTGCTTCTCCCACTTATATCAATGGATAAATCATCCAGACAGAAAATCAATAAGGGAACAGTGCCTTTCAATGACACATTAGACCAGATGGACTTAACACATATATATAAAACAACTAAATACAATTCAACCAAAAACAGCAGAATATAAATTCTTTTCAAGTGCACATAGAACATTCTCCAAGAGAGATCACATGTTAGGCAACAAAACAATCTCAATAAATTTAAGAAGATTAAAACCATATCAAGCACCTTTTCTGACCATACAAGAACAAAACTAGAAATCAATTAGAAGTAGAAAAAATGGAAAAAACACAAACACATGAAGGCTAAACAACATGCTGTTAAATGAACAAAAAAAATGGGCCAATGAGGAAATCAAAGAGAAAATGAAATAATACATGGAGACAAATGAAAATGAAAGCACAATGGTCGAAAATCTTTGGGATACAGCAAAAGCAGATCTAAGAGGGAAGATTACAATGATACAAGCGTACCTCAAGTAACAAAAAAATTTCAAATAAACAGCCTAACCTCACACCTAAAATAACTAGAAAAATAAGAACAAACAAAGCCCAAGGTTAGTAGAAAGAAGAAAACAATAAAATTCAGAGTGAAAGTGACTGAAACAAATAACAACAAAAAGACAATATCAGTGGAACCAAGAGGTGGTTCTTCTAAAACATAAACAAAACTGATAAACCTTTAGACTGACTCATCAAGAAGAGCAGAGGACTCAAATAAATAAAATCAGGAATGAAGATGGAGAAATAATAACAAACATCACCAAAATACAAAGAATTGCAAGAAACAATTACGAAAAACTCTAAGATTTTATATATCTGAGAGATAGCGCATGAGTGGGAGTAGCGGGGGGTAGGGAGAGGAAGAGGGAAAGAATCCCAAGCAGACTCTGCACTGAGCGTGGAGCCTAATGCAGGGCTCAGTCTCAAACCCCTGAGAGCATGACCTGAGCCAAAACCAAGAGCTGGAAGCTTAACCAACTGAGCCACCCAGGCACCCCATCTATGAAAAGTTTTATGTCCAAAAATTGAACCTAGAAAAAACAGATAAATTCCTAGAAACATATAATCTTCCAAAGCTGAATCCAGGAAAAAATGGAAAATCCAAAATCCAAACTAGTAACAAAACTGAATTGGTTATCAAAAACTCCCAACAAACAAAAGTCTAGGACTAGACAGCTTCACAGGTGAATTCTGCCAAACATTTAAAGAAGAGTTAATACGTATTCTTTTCAAACTATTCCCAAAAAATAGAAGAGGAAGGGAGCTTCCAAATTCATTCTGTGAGGCCAACATCACCCAACACCAGATGAAAACGCTACAAAAAAAGAAAACTACAGGCCAATATCCCTGATGAACATAGATGCAAAATTCCTCAACAAAAGATGAGCAAACTAAATCTAATAACACACTGGGATCATTCACAATAAACAAGTGGGATTTACTCCTGGGATGTAAGGACAGTTCAATATCCACACATCAATCAACATGATACATCCCATTAACAAAACACAAAATAAAAACTGTATGTTCAGGACTTCTTGGGAAGGCAGAGTAGGAGGAACCTAAGCTCCCCTTGTCTTGCAGATACAACTAGATAACTGCCACCTCAGCGTAAATAACACAAAATATGACCCAAAGATGGTGGAACAGACGTTCCACAGCTAAATGTAGAGAAGAGGTTACATCAAAGACAGTGGGAAGGACAGAGATGCAGTCAGGGGCTAAAAAGACCTATGGGACAGTCAGCAGAAGGGAGGGACTCCATAGCCCAAGAGGGGAAAGAAAAGGCTCACCGCAGGAAGCCTACACAGGGAAGACGAATCCCCATAGCAATTGGCTTTGAAAAGCTGAAGGGACAAAATTCACAAGATCTTACAATCAGAGGGGTTTAAAGCCTAGAACTTTAAAAAATCAGCAGGCTTGTGGGCTGGGAGGGTGAGAGGAAACGGATTCCCCACCTTTAAAGAGATGGCACAACAAACAGTCCCGCAAAGATACGGCACAGAAGCAGCAGTTTAAAAAACACCTGGGGTATACAGGAGGGCAATTTGCTTATTAATCTCAGAGTGCACGCTGTAGGGACAGGGATCATTGGGAGACTTTTCCAAGAAGAAAATAGCTGGTGGGCACCATTTCCCTCCTCCACTCCAGCCTAGATACATGGACACCTGCTGGGACCAGCACAGTGCCAACAGTCCCCACCTAACTTGTTAAAAGCACCCACCCGTGTTGTCTTACAGACACACCCCACGGCCAGGCCTCAGCTCCGGATCCCTCCCACGGCAGAACCGCACAAACCCTGCTAACACCACTTGACCTGCCCCTGAATGCTTCTCTGGGTCCACCTCCTCCATCCCAGGCGGCCTCGGTGGAGGCAGCTGCAAGTCCCCTCCCACTAACACAAACTGTGCTGGCACCATACACCCCATCCCCACATTCTCCCACAGTTCAGTGATACTACATCTCTGGCAAATGCCTGGTCTGCCTCAACCTAATCCCAAGGTGGCTCCACACTGGCTCACTAACCACGGGCAAGGACCAAGCTGACCACAATAGGCAAAAGGAACCAGTGCAGATGACTGGACAAAAGGCAAATGCAGCTGAACCACAAGAGCAGGGCATAGACGACACACATTCATGACACCCCTAAAGTGCCAGGTTCTGGTGAACAGGGGACATCACACTGCAGGGCACTACAGGACCTGGTCTTCATAAGGCCACTACTTTCAAAAGCAGCAGACGTAGCTGACTTTCCTAACACACAGAAACAGACACAGACAGTTACGCAAAATGAGGAAACAGAAGAATATGTACAAAATGAAAGAAGAGGACAAAATCACAGCCAAAGACATAAACAAAACAGAGATAAGTAATATGCCTGAGAGAATTTAAAGTAATGGTCTTAAAGATACTCACTTGACTAGAGAAAAAAGAAGAGGATCTCAGTGATACCCTTAACAAAGAGATAGCAAACCCTAAAAAGAACCCATCAGAGATAAAGGACTTGATTACTGAAATTAAATGTATGCTAGAGGGAATAAATAGTAGACTAGAGGAAGCAGAAGAACAGATCACTGATCTAAAGGACTGAGTAATGGAAAGCAATCAAGCTGAACAGAAAAGAAAAAAATAATAATAAATGAAAATAGACTTAGGGAATTAAGGCACCATCAAGCATAAGAACATTCATATTATAAGGATCCCAGAAGGAGAAGAGGGAGAAAAGGGGGCAGAGAATTTATTTGAAGAAATAATAGCTGAAAACTTCCTAAATCTGGGGAAGAAAACAGAAATCCAGATGTAGGAGCCACAGAGAGCCCCCAACAAATTCAACCCAACGAGGTACACACCAAGACACGTGGTAATTAAAATGGCAAAAAGTAGCAATAAACAGATAATTTTAAAAGCAGCAAGAGAAAAGAAAACAGTTACATACAAGGGAACCCCCACAGGGCTATCAGCTGATTTTTCAGCACAAACTTTGCAGGCCAGAAGGGAGTGGCATGATATATTCAGAGCGCTGAAGGGAAAAACCACTGAATGCAAGAATATTCTATCCAGCAAGGCTATCATTCAGAATAGAAGGAGAGATAAAGAGTTTCCCAGACAAACAAAAGTTAAAGGAACTCATGACGACTAAGCCAGCCCTATAAGAAATGTTAAAGAGGACTTTTTGAGGGGAAAGGAAAGAACATAAGAAGGAGTAAGAAAAGCAGGGAACATAAAAGCAGTAAAATTAAGTATATCTATAAAAATCAGTCAAGGGGGATGCCTGGGCAGCTCAGTCTGTTAAGCCTCTGACTCTGGATTTCGGCACAGGTCATGATCTCAGGGTCCTGGAATGGAGTTCTGCATCAGGCTCCCCACTCAGCAGGAAGCCTGCTTGTCTCCCTCTCTGCCCCCCCCCGCCCCCGGCACTTGCACATACTCTCCTTCTCTTTCAAATAAGTAAATAAATCTTTAAAAAGACCAGTCAAGGTGGGGCACCTGGGTGGCACAGATGGTTAAGTGTCCAACTCTTGGTTTTGGCTCAGGTCTGATCTTAGGGTCCTGAGATCAAGCCCTGAGTCGGGCTCCCCGCTTGAGGTGATCTGTTTCCCATTCGCCCTGCATCTGCCCCTCCTGCTTGTGCTCCCTCTCTCTCTAAAATAAATAAATAAATCTTTTTTAAAAAGACAGTCAAGGGATTCACAGAATAAAAGGATATATGACACCATATACATACCTAAAACGTGGGGGGGGGGGTGGTAAAAAAAAAAAAAACTTAAGTGACCATCAACTTAATATAGACTGCTGTATACATAAGATGTTATGTATTCACCTAATGGTAACCACAAACCAAAAACCAGTAAGAGTTATGAAAAAAACAAAGAGAAAAGAATCCAAACATATCACTAAAGAAAGTCAACAAACCATGAGAGAAGAGAGCAAGAGAAGATAGGAATAGAGAAAAACTATAAGCACAATAAAACAAGTAACAAAATGGCAGAAAATACATGCCTATCAATTATTACTTGAGTGTAAATGCACTAAACATTCTAATCAAAAGACACAGGGTGACAGAATGGATAAAAAAGCAAGACCCATCAATATGCAGCCTATAAAAGATTCATTTCAGACTTAAAGACACATGCAGATGAAAAGTAAAGGGATGGAAAAGCACTTATCAGGCAAATGGAAGGAAAAAAGAAAGCCAGGGTAACAATAGTTATATCAAACAAAACAGACTTTCAAAAAAGACTGTATGTAACAAGAGACAAAGAAGGACACTATATAATCATAAAGGGAACAATTCAACAAGAAGATATAACAACTGTGACTATTTATGCACCCTACAGGGGAGCACCTAAATACACACAGCAGCTAATAACAAACATAAAGGAAGTAATCAATACTAATACAAAATAGTAGGGGACTTTGTAGTAATACAAAATAATAAGGCCCACACTTACATCAATGGATAGATCATCCAAACATAAAATCAACAAGGACACAGTGGCTTTGAATGACACACTGGACCAGATGGATCCATCAGATACATTCAGCACATTTCATCATAAAACAGCAGAATACACATTCTCTTCTATTACACATGAAACATCCCCAACAATAGATCACACGTTAGGCAACAAAAAAAAGTATCAACAAATTCAAAAAGACTGAAGTCCTACCATGCATCTTTTCTGATCCTAATACTATGAAACTAGAAATCAATCACAAGAAAAAAAACTGGAAAGAACACAAATACATGGAGATTAAATAACGTGATGCTAAACAATGAATGGGTCACCTAAGACATCCAAGAGGAAATCCAAAAATACTTAGAGACAAATGAAAATTATAACAAAATGGTCCAAAATCTTTGGAATACAGCAAAAGCTGTTCTAAAAGGGACATCTATAGCAATACAGACCTACCTCAAGAAGCAAGAAAAATCTCAAATAAACAACGTTCCCTTATACCGAAAGGAGCTAGCAAAAGATGATTAAGAAAACCCAAAACCCCGTAGAAAGAAGAAAATAATACACATTAGAGAAGAGATAAATGAAATAGGAACTAAAAACAAAACAAAAAAAGACCAAAAAAAAAAAAAAAAACCCGCCACTATAGAACAGATCAACAAAACCAGGAGCTGGTTCTTTGCGATGATCAAACCTTTAGACAGATTCATCAAAAAGAAAAAGAGAGAGACAGAGAGAGAGAGGACTCAAATCCAAAAATGAAAGAGGAAAAGTAACAACCAACACTACAGAAATACAAAGGATTAAGAGAGAACATTATGAAAAATTATATGCCAACAAATTGGACAACCTAAAAGAACTGGCTAAATTCCTGGAATCATAAAACTTCCCAAAACTGAATCAGGAAGAAGCAGAATATTTGAACAGATGGATTACCAGCACTGAAATTAAATAGGTAATCTGAAAACTCCCAAAAACAAAAGTCCAGACCAGATAGCTTCTCAGGTGAATTCTACCAAACGTTTAAAGAAGAGTTAATACCTATTCTTCTCAAACTATTCCAAAAAACAGAAGAGGAAGGGAAGCTTCCAAATTCATTCTATGAGGCCAGTGTTACCCTGATACCAAAACCAGATAAAGACACCATGAAAAAACAGAACTACAGGGCAATATCTCTGGTGAAACACAGATGCAAAAATCCTCAACAAAAGATTAGCAAACCAAATCCAACAACCCGTTAAAAAAATAATTCACCACCACCAAGTGGGATTTATTCTTGGGATGCAAGAGTGGTTCAATGTTCAGAAATTTATCAACATGATACATCACATCAACAAGAGAAAGAATAAAAACCATATGATCATTTCAATAGATGCAGAAAAACCATTTAACAAAGTACATCATATTCATGATAAAAAAAAAAAAAACCCTAAACAAAGTAGGATTAGGTGGAACATACCACAACATAATAAAGGCCCATACATGACAAACCCACAGCTAACATCATACTTAAAGGGAAAAAAACTGAGAGCTTTTCCTCTAAGATCAGGAACAAGACAAAGATGTCTACTCTCACTAATTTTATTCAACATAATACTGGAAGTCCTGGACACAGCAACCAGACTAGAAAAAAAAAAAAAAGAAACGCATCCAAATTTGTAAGGAAAAAGTAAAATTTTCACTGTTTGCAGATGACATCATACTATATACAGAAAATCCTAAAGACTCAACCAAAAAAAACACTAAAACTGACCAATGAATACAGTGAAGTTACTGAATACAAAATCAACATATAGAAATTTGTTGAATTTCTATACACTGATAAGTAGCAGAAAGAGAAATTAAGAAAACAATCCCATTTACAACTGTGCCAAAAAGAACAGAATATCTACAGATAAATTTAACTAAGAAGGTGAAAGACCTGTACTCTAAAAATTATAGAACGCTGATGAAGGAGGGGCGCCTGGGTGGCTCAGTTGATTAAGCGTCTGACTTTTTGGCTCAAGTCATAATCGTGGATTCCTGGGATCAAGCCCCACATCAGGCTCTCTGCTCAGCAGGGAGTCTGCTTCTCCCTCTCTCTCTGCCCCTCTCCCCAGCTCATGTTCATGCTCTCTCTCTCTCAAATAAATAAATAAATAAAATCTTTAAAAAAAATTGAAGAAATCGAAGGTGACACAAACAAATGGAAAGATATTCCATGCTCGTGAAATGGGAAAACAAATACTGTTAAAATGTCCATACTACCCAAAACAATCTACAGATTTAATGCAATCTCTATCAAAATACCAACAGCAGTTTTTGCAGAACTAAAACCAATAATCCTAACATTTGTATGGAACCACAAAAGGCCCTGAATAGCAAAAGCAATCCTGAAAATGAAGACCAAAACTGGAGGTAACATAATCCCTGATTTCAAGATACACTACAAAGACACAGTAATCAAAACTGGCACTAAAATAGAAACATAGATCAATGGAACAGAATGGAGATACCAAGAATAAACCCATATTTATATGATCAATTAATCTTTGATAAAGTAAGAAAGAATATGCAATGGGAAATGGCCTCTTCAACAAATGGTATTGGGAAAACTGGACAACTACATGCAAAAGAATGAAACTGGACCACTTTCTTACACCAACACAAAAATAAATTCAAAATGGATTAAAGACCTAAATGGGAGACCTGAAACCATTCAAATCCTAGAAGAGAGGACAGGCAGTAATTTCTCTGACATTGGTCACAGCAACATTTTTCTAGAAATGTCTCCTGAAGTAAGGGAAACACAAGCAAAAATAAACTATTGGGACTACATCAAAATTAAAAGTTTCTGCACAAAGGAAACAATCAACAAATCTAACAGACAATCTAATGAATGGGAGAAGATATTGCAAATAAAATATCCAATAAAGGGTTAGTATCCAAAATATATAAAGAACTTTTACAACTCAACACCAAAAACCAAATAATCCAATTTAAAAATGGGCAGAAGACATAAACAGACATTTCTCCAAAGAAGACCTACAGACGGCCAACAGGCACACGAAAAGATGCTCGACATCACTCATCAACAGGAAAATGCAAATCACAATCACAATGAGATAGTATCCCACGCCTGTCAGAATGGCTAAAACCAAAAACAAAAGAAACAAGTATTGGTGAGGGTGTGGAGAAAAATGAGCTCTCATGCACTGTTTGTGGGAAAGCAAACAGTGCAGTCACTGTGGAAAATAGTACGGAGGTTTCTCAAACAAAACAAAACAAAACAAAAATGCAGGGGCACCTGGGTGGCTCAGTCGGGTAAGTGTCTACCTTTGGCTCAGGTCGTGATCCCAGGGTCCTGGGATCGAGTCTTGGATTGGGCTCCCTGCTCAGTGGGGAGTCTGCTTCTCTCTCTCCCTCTGCAGCTCCCCCTGCTTGTGCTCTCTCTCTCTCAAATGAATAAATAAAATCTTAAAAAAAAAAAAAAACTACCATATGATCCAGTAATTTCAGTACTGGGTATTTATCCAAAGAATACAAAAACACCAATTCAAGAAGATTTATGCACCCCTATGTTTTTTGCAGTATTATTTCCAATAGCCAAATTATGGAAGGAGCCCAAGTGTCCGCTGATATATGAACGGATAAAGAAGATATCCATAATGGAATATTACTCAGCCATAAAAAAGAATGAGATCCTGCCATGTGTGACAACATAGACAGACCTAGAGGGTATTATGCTAAGTAAAATTAGTCAGAAAAAGACAAATACCAAATAATTTCACTTATGGGTGGAGCTAAAAAAACAAAACGAATGAACAAGCAAACAAAAAAACACCAGAAAGAGAATCATAAATACAGAGAACATATGACACTGGTGCTTGCCAGTGGGGAGGTAGGAGGATGGGTGAAATACATGAAAGGGATTAAGACATACAGACTTAAAAAAAAAAGTGATTGTGTCTTCTAAGTACAAACATCTCAAAGTTACTCTTAGTATTTAAGTTCTCTGATTTTCCTATTTCTCTTTGTCCATGGAAATTCAACAAGTTCCATCTGGGTTACAAAATGAGTACCCTCCAACTGAGAGAACATGGAACTTTCTTCCCCAGTAGGCAACCCTTTCAAAGGAGAACAGTTTCGGTCTTTTCAAGAATTGGACTGGAAATACAGGTTGACAATGCGTTATTGATAACTTACGCCTCACAGACTCCTTTTCTGTGCCAGTGAAAAGGCAGCCATGAGGGGTTTGTGGGAGTATGTGGCATGGATGAAAAAAGACTGGCGATGAGTGGAATACTGCTGAAATTCGGTCGTGGGTACATGGAGTTCATGATACTAGTCTCCTTTTTTTATCATCAAAAGGCTTAAAAAAATGAAGAAAAAAGTACCCCCAAATAATCAGTAAGAATGGGAGAGTAAGCAAGAATAAGGAATTTAGGTTGTCAGGTATAACTACAATCCACAGATAATACAAAAACATTTTAGCCAATAACTTAAATCCCTTCCCTCCACGCATAGCGTGGCTCCTACCTGGATATATACCCATTGCTATACCCATCAAAATGGATTTACTGGGTTTTTACTTTGCCTGCCCTGTCTTTGACGAAACATCTCCTAGTTCAAGCAGCCCAGGATGATTAAAAAAAAAAAAAAAAGGCGAAGAATCCGGATAAACCACAAGGTGTGCAAAACAATCCATAAGTATCAAAAACTGACAATCTAAACAATAGAAGATTTGGTAGGAAAAGGACGTGATGGGCCATTAATTTCCACCTTCTACTTTAATTACTCATAAAGTCACCGAAAGGTCAATTACTTCCAATTAACACTGCTCTCCATGGAGCTGGTGCCCAATAAATGAACGTTAATTAGCTAACACGGCATCCTTGGTTCAGTGGTTCAATTACATACATGGCCACGACTACCAAAGCTCGACTTCTAAATTTATGCCACAGCGAGAGTGATTTTTGAAAAATCCAACATACGAGGCATGTTCTACCTGATATCCAAAGAAGCCCATCAGCCACATATCCAGCATGACATGAAAGGGATCGGTCAAAGGACTGCACAAAAGTCCATTTGTTCTTCTTGGGGCAGTATCGCTCAACCGTAGGCAGAACCTGGCGCAGTTCATTTCTACCCCCAACCGCATAGAGGTATTCATCCATGGCACCCAGCACAAAATGCTCCCGGCAGTTTTTCATGGGTGCTAGCTCGGCCCAGGAATTACTGCGGGGGTCATAGCGACAGGCGGTCCTCACGGCACACGTCCGGCCACTGGCATGCTCAACTTCTCCTCCTGCTACAAACAGAAAGTCCCCCATGACGGCTACGCAGTGGTGGCTCCTTCCCACGGGCATGGGGGCCAGCTCACTCCAGTTGGCGATGGCGGCTATGAGAGCACTCTCCTGGTCAACGGGATTGAAGTACCGGAGCTCCTTGACTTTACAGACCTCACGCTTTTTCCCGCCAATGATATACAGAGTGTCTGACTGGAAGCGCGGTTTGGTCCTGCGAGTTTGCCACACGGGCTGTGCATAGATGCTCTGGTGGTATTCCAGGGCCTCGTTGACAAGAGCTGTTGCCGTTTCACTTGCCTGCACGAGGGGGTGCGACAGGGCCACTGTGTGGAGAGTGTCCACGTCCATCAGGCCGAAGCGGATATACTGCAGGAGCTCGTCCATGTACTGGTAATGGCAGTTGTGTTCCAACCACCTCACGGCTAGCTGAAACGGAGGCAGGGGGAGGAGAGAATACACGGGTAAGAAAGAGAGCCAAAGGGGCGCCTGGGTGGCGCAGTTGTTAAGCGTCTGCCTTCGGCTCAGGGCGTGATCCCGGCGTTATGGGATCGAGCCCCGCATTGGGCTCCTCTGCTGGGAGCCTGCTTCTTCCTCTCCCACTCCCCCTGCTTGTGTTCCCTCGCTCGCTGGCTGTCTCTCTCTGTCAAATAAATAAATAAAATCATTAAAAAAGAAAAAAGAGAGAGAGAGCCAAAGCACCGGTGTACGGGCAGGGTTTTTTTCTTACAAATAGCGCAGCAGAATATCTCCATACTCGGCTGAGGCTTCTATTTTCCCTGCATCAGCAGAGACGCCAAAGAACTCAAGCACTGTTGTAGAGGTCAAGAGCCATGTTAAGCAACACAGCCAGAGACTTAAGGTAGCACTTGGGGTGCACAATAACCCTTTTCAAAGAATGAGAGTACTGTTGTGAAACAGCCTGTCCCCTTGTCTCATGCATAGGAGGCTGGGTACAGCCCAGGAACAGCAACAATGAGCGATCGCCACAGTATGAGCAGCATGTCAACCCATGAGTCCAGGCGCTGTATCAGTACGAGGATCGGAGGAACACATGTGATCATCTGAGACCACAGCGTGTACTTGAGAGAGAATCAATATGACACTAGCAGAACGATTTAGAAAGAAAACGGACTTTTTTCCCCCCTGCCCCTCTGGTAGGTCTATCAGTTAGGAAATAAGAGAAGAAAAAGAAAGATTGTAACCCATCAGTTTTATTTTTATTTCCCAATTAGTGTTCATCTTGCAGACCGTTGTTTGCACGTGTAAGATGCTGGCAATTTGTTAGAGCTGCTTTCACAAAAACAGGATACGGAGGAGATAATCTTTGTATTAGGGACACAATAACGGAATGTAACCCTAACCTTTTTGTTTAGGGCTAGACCTCTTTCAAGAAGGAAAGGAGGAAGAACTCTGGGCTAAAGACAAATATAATTTCTTAAAAGCAAAGCAGGAGCACAAAGTCATAAATGATAAAATTGTACAATGATTTAGAAAATACCATCAAAAAAACCCAATTCATGCTATGGCTCACGTGATGGAGTTTAATTAATGTGACTTAATCCTTAAGTTTGGCAAACCTTCCTATATACCAACATGAAGTATATCTAATATCTCCAGTCAACATATGTGATATAAATTATCCTTAGCAGCACCTATATTAAGCTAGATCTCCTAGACAATATAAATGTGGATGTGAAGGAATTAGCATGAAAAGGTAAAGTAATAATTAGAATACTAAATAATTGTCTTAGGTTTTATTTGTGACCAATGGAATTGGGGTTCTGGGCTCCCCTTTTCAGCTGATATGGCTCACTAGGGGAAAAGTCTCAGAGGGAGGGAGAAGGAAATGTGGTGCTCTTGGACCATACTCCTAGGCAAACATGAACTGGGTTTTCATCTGGATAAAAAGGATCACAAAACTCTCTGAAGCACTAGATGACTTCATTTGAGAGTTTCATACAGAGTTTCTGTATTCATTTGACAAATGGCTCCAAAAGGCAAGGCATATTTAGGGTTTTTCTTTTTAGCTTTCTGAATGAAGAGAATATAGGAAATGAATTCACTTCCAGTATATACTAAATTGCATCTCTTAATGAATTACATCATGAAGAGAAATGAAAAAAGAATGCCAGGTAAGCCTACCATTGCCAAGGAGACAGACGCCATGAATGGCAGATGAGTGACACTCTCCAGCTGTTTTTCTAGAAATTAGCATTTTTAAAAAATTTAAATAGGATACCAACCTGCTGAAAAACTGTTTCTCTGTATGGTAATCATGAGCAACGATCAAAGATATTGGAGAAGAAAAACATCACTCATCAATCACCAGGTCTCTGCCAGAAGCAGAGTTCGTTCCCATAGGCAACATCCTGGGTTTTTTTCCACCCTAATTTTAGAAATTTCAAGGGATGGGGTTCCAATTATTTCCCAGGGGAGATAATTCAACTATTTAATAAATGATCTTCCATTCTTTGCCCACAGAGCTTTCAAAAGTTCTCAGGGATAAAGTCATCCCATTCAAGGTCATTTCTCATGCATCAAGTAAAATTTTCTGAAACTTAATCTTTGATATTGCTCCTAATTTAATTGAGTAGTTCCAGCTGATATTGCTTTGCTCTGTAACAAATTTCTCAGCACCCTTACATCCTAATATTTCTGCATCTTTCATATGACTACTACAGGAAACATAAGAGAAACATCAGATAAATACCCATGTCTCCATAGCCTCTTTTTATAGCATAGTGCTGCCCATTTAATTATTTTTCTCTTTTCTCATAAATCAGTTCTTCCTATGTCATAATCAATCTTCTAGCCCATCTCTTAACACTCTCCAGTTTATTTTTATTTTTCTAGCAAACAGTGGCACTTACTGCGTGGAAACCACACAGGCCACAACTAGGTTCTGCCTTTAATAAAATCTCTAACAAATCAAACCGGCAAATCTCTAACAAATCAAACTGTGATCTATCACTGATTAATTTCTGACTTTCTGTCTACTATTAGGCCTATGTCACATCTATCATGATGTTTCCCATGTTCGATTTCCCCAATACTATGCATTACAGAATACTTTGTGCACGCACATTTAGTTCATATCCTCTGGGATAATTTTTATCTTATTTCTTGCCAATATTTCTAATTTCTCACAGATTTCATATAATCTGCACACTTTCATCGTTTTAAATATTTTCAGACTATGCAAGTCATTCACAGTTGTTGGGTTTATCTTTTCTCCAGATCAAAGGTAAGTGTAATTTACAATTAACCGTTCTGCCACCAACCTCAAAGCAATCTCAGCTAGAATTACTGTGATTTATAGATTTAAATCCAGTGCTTCCCAAACCTAACATGCACACAAATTAACCGGGGTTTCTGGTCAAGACGCAGATTCCGATTCAATAAGCAGGGAGAGAGAGAGGGAGTTTGCATTTCTAACAATCTAAAAATGATGCTTATGCTGCTGGTCCATGGGCCACACTTTGAGTCAGAACGTTCCAGAGATTCCTAATCATGAAACAGTAAATCACTGCCTTATTAGAATAAATTAAGTCTGTTGTTTCAAAACTAAGGCTTAAATCAAATGAAGTCTAAGTAGGATGCTGTATTAAAAATATAGGACATTTATGGCTTAGTATTCAACATACCAATCGTATATTTCTGATATAGTAACATAAGGGTAAGATCTTACTATGGGTGAGACAGCATATTTTGAGGTCTATAATGTCTATGAATCAACAACTGATTCTGATAGCAAATAGTGAATCATATAAACACGCTGTGCAGTTCTGCTTTCACAATAATAAATAAATGTTAAAGGGTGCAACGATGTGAATGGAGCTAAAGAGTATTATGCTGAGTGAAACAAGTCAGTCAGAAAGACTAAATACTATATGATTTCACTCATATGTGGAACTTCAGAAACAAAACAAAAGAGCAAAGGGAAAAGAAAAGAGAGAGAGAGAGAGAGACAAACCAAGAAACAGACTCTTAACTATAGAGAACAAACTGATGGTACCAGAGGAGAGGTGAGTGGGGGGATGGGGGAAATAGGTGATGGGGATTAAGGAGGGCACTTGTTGCAATGAACACCGGATACTGTACGGAAGTGTTGAATCACTACATTGTACACCTGAAACTAATATTATACTGTATGTTAGCTAACTGGAAGTTCAATAAAAACTTAAAGAGTTATGGCACTGTTTTTACTTTTATAAAAATGTAAAAGAGGAAACCACTGAAAGCATGGATAGCTCTTATTTATTCAAAAAATGAAAGAAATGGCAAAGAAATTTCAAAACGACAAGCTACCTCAAAATCGGTTCTACGCTGTGAACCCCACAGAGCCATGCTGAATTAAGGGCAAGGTGGTAGAGGAAATCCTGGGGCCCATTAAAGGGGTTTAGAGAATACAGTAAGCAGAAGGCTGATTCATCACTGGGGCATCATGGAACCTAAAGACCACAGTTAGCTTTGTAGTGTATTTTGGTGCTTATGTTTGAAAACAATTACTCTGGGAACTGGCGGTTTTGAATGACACTGCACTGAGAAAAAGCATAAGTTGGGGAAGGCTGAAATCCTATTCTTTTTTTTTTTCTTTAAGATTATATTTATTTATTTGAGAGAGAGAGAGCACAGAGGGAGAGCAAGAGGGAGAGGCAGACTCCCCACGGAGCAGGGAGCCTAATGTGGGGCTGGATCCCAGGACTCTGGGATCATGACCTGAGCCAAAGGCAGATGCTTAACCAACTAAGCCACCCAGGTGCCCCTGAAATCCTATTCTATCTTACTTATTCTGGCATACTGATACCTCCATCACTCTAAGTTCTAGCATATTTTAATTGGGAGAAAAACGGAGCAATTAGCAAAAGAAAAATGGGGCAATTAGCGAAAGTCTCATCTCGCACTTTTTTGGTGACAAAGCCAGCAAGAGTGGAAAAGAAATTAAGGATTCCATTTGGGAAGGCACACAAAGGGTACCACTGGGCAAGACATTTCCTAAACCATCTGAAACACAAGGGACTATCATCTCCGAAGACTACAGGAGATCTCCCAAGCACCTTGCCTGACCTAATCCAGTTCATCTGACCCTGAAGAAGAATTGTTCCTTCCTAAGAGGAGCATTTGCTACAGCTTATCCCAACTTCAACTCATCTCATCCTCAGATCCTTGATAAGAACAGTGGCTGCACACAGTAGGCAATAAATATTTGCTGCATAAAGGGAAAATTATTTACAATGGTTCTTAGGCTATTTCTCACATTCCTCTTGAACAAACAGTATCAATTCCTCTATATATTTATCTACCTATCCCAGGTTTCGGTTTCCTATTATCTCATCTTTGTGGCTTTCCTAGAAAGTCCTTATAAGCTCTCAGAATGTCACACGGCAGAACGTAGCATACTGAACTGACGTATGTAAGACCCTTGTTTTACTCTTTCATGTGATTGGTGTCAACCACCTCTACTTCAGATTCTTGGCAACGCAATGAATATCACAGTCTTTTAAGCCTCAAATAAATAATAAAATACAGAGTCCATTTGTTTCAAGCTTCCCAATTTTACAAACGGAAATCAAATCTAGACAAATTATCTCTCTTACCTCAAGTCATGCAACTAATTAGTAGAAAAGCTGGAACTAAACCCCCCAGTTTTTCAGACTCTTAGCTAGAGAACGAACGGAGGGCTGCCGGAGGGGAGGTGGGCAGGGAAGATGGGTTAAATCAGTGATGGGGATTAAGGAGCACACTTGTGATGAGCACCGGGTGTTGTATGCAAGTGATGAATCACTAAATTCTATGCTAGAGACTAATATTACACTGTATGTTAACTCACTGGAATTTAAATAAAAATTTGAAACTATAAATAAATAAACAAATAAATAAATAATAAAATTAAACAAATAGATACATGAACATTAAAGCTGAAAAAAAAACTAAAAAAAAAAAACCCAGTTTTTAAATTATACAATGTGTTTTTCTATTGTATCACATCATCATTATTTTTCCATCAGTAATTATTTTAAGACAGAATCCAGGCAAACATAATTAAGTCCAAACATAACTTCTATATACTCTAAATTAGAAAAATAAAGTCTGTTTTTAAAGTATGTTTTGCTTGAAGAAAGGTGGACAGTATTTTGCAATAAGCCTCATTTATGGATTACTTCAACATAAAAAGCATATATTTAATGCTTCTTAAAAATGCTTTTAATGCTCTTAAAGAGTGTGTAATTAAAGAACAAGTATTTAGGGTAAAAGGTATTCTTTGAGTCTTGAATTATTGTTGTACTTTTTAAGGGAATATATATTTTAATTCTAGGTCATTCCTTGTTAACTAAACCTGGCTCAAAAATATATAGAAAAGATAATCTTTTCCCTTTAGTTTTCTCAGTCTATTCCAACTGATTATCATTCTATGGAGTAGAATATATGACATGGATATAATCCTGAATATAATACCATATAATCCAAAATTCTACAAATTTTGCTCTAATTCAATTAAAATACATAATTTACTCATGTGTGTCAGAAATATATCAATTATATGAACAAACATTACATTCCTAATATTGCAAATCCAAAAGTTGTGATCCAAATCCTTTATTGCTCAGACTCAGACAGAAGCTGCCATTGTGAAATCTAAAATTCCTAATCCTCTGAAAGAAGCAGCTGTTTTTGAAGTCTAACTCTGCTTGTATATGTCTGCTCATACGTATGTGTACTTTCCAACATGACCCCCAAATCACATCAAAACAATCAGAAATCTTACACTCACAGATTTCCTGGAAAATATATGAATTCTAAAGTCATCCCAAATCCAAGAACACACATGAATGCACTCGTCCATACAAGGGCCTTTATGTCTTGCAAATGTATATAGAAGTGCCCTTTACAGAGGCAGTTCTCATCAGATGGGAGATCAAATCTTTTTAATCAACACTAACAAAAGATAAAACCCCTACCACATTGTCCAAAAGCAGTAACTATTTCTTTGTCTTGATTCACAAATATTTTTTTTCAGTTAAAAGGGATGTTCTTATCACAGCACTTATCAGCCAGAGCTAAGTAAGCGAGGGCTGATATTTTTGTCCACAGCCTTATTCTGCCCCCTTGGTCAGGGGCAGCTATAATCATTCTCCTATTTAAAACTTCGGTGCAGACAGCTTGGCTGAAGGGGAAAACTAACCCCCCTTTTGCAGGAGCCCATGCTGTGCAGGCATAAGCGTCTATATCCTTGCCAGTCCTGTCATCCCACTGAGATAAGCCAGGGCACCAGTCTCCCCTCAGTGCCCGAGAGGCAGCAGAAAATTCCACACTTCTGCAAATTCAGAAAGGGACAAAGGAAGGGCACAGGAGCAAATCAACAATCAACTGACATTCCTGAACATCCGCCAAAGACTCGGCAGGTTCAAGAGCACTTGGCCAAGGGGTGGGAAGCCATGGAAGCATGTGTTTATACACTGAGTGACAATGCATGGACAGTGCTTCCTCTCCAAGCAGACTATCTAGCAAGCTCTCCATCTTCCAATCCGTGTCTTCACAGGGATGGTGCATTGACTACTATACACTGCATTAAAACACACTATTGCTTGCATTATTTTATAATGCCTTAAATCCTAATAAACATAAACATAAAACTTGAGCAAGATACCCTTTTAATATTACGTACAATTTCTTTAGATCACAGGTGTGGACAGTTTGCCTAGTCTGAGTGAGCAAGGTCACTCCTGCGTTAGAGTCTTACACTTGCTTTTCTCTCCACCTGGAGCGCTCCTCTTAGAGATCTTTGCCAAGAGTTCTCTCCTCCTTCATGGATCTGATGTGACCCACGCAGCCATGCCCTTTATACCCATACACACCTGCCTTAGCACCGCCATGCAACACAGAAGCTCACTTCGTTAACGTGAGTCATGCAAAGCCTAAACAGTGACATATTAAACCAGAATAATGACTTCCAGAGAGAGGAAAGTTCATGTTAATAAATAAATGCATCAAATTTTGTGGTCATATTCTCTTCTTTGAGACCAAATGAAAAATTTCTGTTCAAAAAGACAACATTCCCATAAAATCCTAAAGCACCAGCAACTAGGGACATGGGACCAGGGCATTTTTCTCTACCAGAACAATGAAAATGCTACCATGGAGGAATATTATAAATTATAACAGTGCTCACTTGAGTGCTATAATTAAAACTGTGTCAACATTTTGCTTGTAAAACAGATTGTTCGAGGAAGGCTGCACATTAACCATTACAGCTGACTACAGGCTTACAGAAGACACATAGGCTATTTCTTCCTCTAAGAAACAGATTTCAAGAGAATCAAATCTGATGAGCCCCCAGGTTCATATATTGTCAGAAAAAATACCTAACATATTATAAAAAGAATATTCAGCTTAGTACATATGATAACACATATTCTTTCATTGTTCATTTAAAACTTTATGTAGTTGGAGACTAACAAATGCTCTTATTTTCATCTTCAGCATAAAATGTGTGCCTGGTAATACCTGGTTTCTCTTCACATCATATAAATCTTTTGCCTTTTACTAAAGATTATCATAAAGAGGAACAGTTATGAGTTTTTTTAGGGTTTTTAAAAATACATATGATGTATATAGTTACTCTCGAAGGGCTCAGAAAAAGCTCTTGCTCTCTTTCTCTCCCCCATCCCTCCCTCTCTCTTCCTCCATCTTTCTCTCTTGAGATATGTGTACACACACACACACACACACAGAACACATGATAAAGCAAATGAGGTAGTTTAAGAAATCAGCAAATCAGGGGCGCCTGGGTGGCTCAGTCGGTTAAGCACCTGCCTTCAGCTCAGGTTATGATCCCAGGCTCCAGGATTGAGCCCCATGGCAGGCTCTCTGCTCAATGGGGAGTCTGATTCTCCCTCTCCCTCAGCCCCTCCCCCTGCTCATGCTCTCTTTCTCTTTCTCTCAAATAAATAAATAAAATCTTTAAAAATAAATAATATCTCAGAATGAGATTTTATATGTCAATGCAAATATTTTGCAAACTAGTCACATACATTTTTACCTAAGGACTGTCTTGAAACATACCATCCCTGTATCCAGGGGGAAAAATAGATGGGAAAAAATCCCACACCACAGGGCAATAAATATAACCAACATCACTTGTACCAATGACGCTGCAGGGAAAATGGAACCTACTCTTGGTCTCCTCATATGTTAGCAAAATACAGGAACGATTAGAAATCACTTCTTATACTTGCCCTCCGGCGATCTGATATTGGTCTCTGAGACAAAAAATAATACTCATATCCCTAATCCTCGATGGCATCAGAGTATTTACTTGATGCTGGACTGATAACAATAAAAGAAGTGAAATCTTAGTGTCTACGTATTTATATATGATGTCCTTCTAATTATCAAAGGGACTTTGAATGTGGTCAGTGAGATATTAAGTTTACATTGTTAGAACAACACTGGAAAATTAAGTAAAGCCAACTTGGTCAACAGAATAAGACCCTGCTATTTCCCATCGGCAACAGGGACTACGGTGACCCTACATGGGTCACATTTTGTATTACTTCCCTGCTACTGTATGCAGTGAGGAAGGATTCTCAGGGTGAAGTCAGCTGAAGTGGCTGGGAATACGTGATGCTTTCTTTTACCACTAATTGGTACGTGTCCGTAGAGGTGAATGCGATACAGTAAAACAGAAGGCTGGACTTGATGTCGAAGACCTATTTCTGCAACTTAACTTACTCGGGCATTTATGAAAACCACTAGCATACTTAGCCTCAGCTTCAGCCTCTGGAACACGAGGATGATGTTAGTTACATCACGCGGGTCTCCAGACGACTAAAAGAGATAATGTGACAGTGCTTGGCAAACTACGATATTTAGACCATATACAGAATAAATATGATGGCAAGGTGTCACCAAAAGAAGGAACTAATCCTCAGTTCAATTATCCTTTTGAATTCATGATAAAGGCAGCCCATTAGGACTATTTTTGTAGAACACAATTTTCTGCAATATTGGTATAAATTTCAAGAAATTGCTGTAATTGATAAGAAACTTGCTACACAGTATTAAATACTTCACATGTTGTAAGGTGAGAATAAAAGCATGACACATAATTTGTTGCAGATTACTAACTAGACTTTATGATGAGTCTGTTTTCACAGAAATGGGCTCAGTAATTCTAACTCAGTAATTTGAGGCCTGTGGCTTTTTTAAATCCCAAGTCAGAGAAGAATGAAAGGAAAAAGGGAAGGAAGGAAGGAAGGAAGGAAGGAAGGAAGGAAGGAAGGAAGGAAGGAAGGAAGGAAGGAAGGAAGGAAGGAAAGACGGAAGGAAGGAAGGAAGGAAGGAAGGAAGGAAGGAAGGAAGGAAGGAAAGAAGGAAGGAAAGAAAGGAAGGAAGGAAGGAAAGAAGGAAGGAAAGAAAGGAAGGAAGGAAGGAAGGAAGGAAGGAAGGAAGGAAGGAAGGGAGGGAGGGAGGAAGGAAGGAAGGAAAGAAAGGAAGGAAGGAAGGAAGGAAGGAAGGGAGGGAGGGAGGGAGGGAGGAAGGAAGGGAGGGAGGGAGGGAGGGAGGGAGGAAGGAAGGAAGGAAGGAAGAAAGGAGGGAGGGAGGGAGGGAGGGAGGGAGGAAGGAAAAAGAAAGAATGAAAGGGAGAAAGAAAAGTGAGATACAGACACAAACCCAGTTATTTCTGCGTAACGGTGTATATTCACTTTCTTCACTTGGCCTGAGTCTCTCATTAAGAATACTTGAATTCATGTCCATAAGTCCTCTCAAATCTCAACTCAGTTCACTGGGTGGCAAGGAAAAAATATATATAAATTAAGCTATCAGGCTTGAGAAAACTGAAATAATGATTGATTAAGCTGATAACTTTTCTTCTTGTTTTGTTGCTCTGAGGCAAATGATATAACTTTGGACCTTTTCTTTTAGTTTTTTTTATTCATCCATTCCTCAATTTCTTGTTGAGTGTCCATTATGTGCCAGGAACTTACTTACTTAGTGAGAAGGAAGATTCTAATCAGTTCACATATGTACGTTTTTATTTGCCAATCACTTCCAAGCTCTATTAATACCATAAAACTCAAGGCTTACTCTTGACCTCAAGTGTCTTAACGTATCCCTGTAAAATATACACATGGAATATTGGAATTAGGGGAAGAAAAATCCTGCAAATTTGGAATCCTGAAAATTCGGTCTATTGTACGCAGATTTTCAGACACATGCAAAAACCATCTTTTAACATTGCCATTTCCCTCATGGGTGTTTTAAATATTGCCGGTGTATGTATATAAATTATATGGTTTTAAAAAAGCTGCTTAATTTGTAAACATGCCCTCGAGCATCCTGAGAGCATCAAGCCTTTGAATATTTCCTTATGAACTGATTCAATAATAATGAACCAATAGCAGGTTCACTGGCACACATACTCCCCGCCTGAAATTAAACCTTGAACGACAAAAGGACTTCCTAGGCTCCCGCAGCTGCCTCAAGTCACGGATATGGAGATAGTCAACTTCCTCAAACAAAAGTTACTATGAAGGATTTAGACGTCCCCGAAGTATTTAAGCTGCATTTCAGGTTTTAACGTTGGGAGCCTCCAAATAAAAAGAACATTATCCTCAATGGTCACTTTCAACAGCAATTTAGAGCTACAGGGCGCAGGGATTGCAGTGACGAACCCCCTAACTGAAGTGCATGACTAAACATTGTTGGGGGCCAGACTCTGCTATCAAGGGAACAGAGCTGATGTGCTGGGGCTGGGGAGCCAGAGCCTATACTCTGAGCTGCAGAGAAGACACAGAAAAGCGATGCTCACCACTGACCACCGTCACTATGTGAATTTCAGGTTGGCCACTGATGTTTAGACAGAATATTTCACACTGCAGTCTCTAACAACTATGATGAAATGAGCGAACTGGGGGGACAGTGAATCCTCTATTCACCCCTTGCAACAACTCTGAGTATAATACACAAGTAATATTTTTATCAAAGAAGATACATTCTCCAAGCACGATTATCCTATATTCTTTGGCCAGGAGAAGTAGCTTAGAGAACCGATCTATAATAGTCACGCAAGGAAGACAGATGTGGGGAAAAACAGGAGAACCCGTGGCTTGACAAGCTCAGGAGAACCGGTGGCTTGACAAGCTTAGGAGACTTGTGAGCGATAAAGGGACTGCAATGGATGAAGGAATGAGTATAAGGCAGTAGCCATTCCAGAGGCTGCCCTGAGAGAAAGCTGTGTTTCAGCCCCAGTGCCTGGCACCCAACAGGAAACCTGTAAGTGTTTGCTGAACATGAAATAATGGGAATTGAGAGACTGCAACCTGGAGAAATTACAGATCCCACACATCTGTGTAAGGTTCGAAGGAATAAGGAGTTTGAAGAGCAAGGGGCACTCTGAACGTGGAGCTGGAAGAACTGAAGAGGAAAGAGAAACTGCCTCCAATGCCCAGTCCCAGCGCCGGGAGCAGAAGAAATGGCAGCACCGGCCAGGAGATGAAATGTGCGGCGCTCTGCAGGACCTCCTCGGGGACGTCACGAGGGGATGCCGTGTTGGCGCACTGAGCCAGCTGACAGCACAGCGGTGGGCACGCGGGAGGGCTCGTGAGGGCATCGGAAAAGCAGTCTGTCTGGGACGTTCGTTTTCCACGGTTAGATCGAAGGTACAACAGATTAGGGAACATAGAAACCCAAAACAACTTGAAATAATGAGCTGTACTTCCTTTAAGAAGAAACAGTCTTTGCTTTAGTCCCATGAATTTGCAAACATAGTGAATCTACAAAATAAAATCACTTGTTGTCACAGAGGCTATAAATTAATATTAAACTGAACCTCGTCCTACTTTTTTAAGTACCAGAAGCTATGGACTGATTTGACATTTCTCCCCTAATTACCTTTTAACTCCCCATTACTTCAACAAAACAAGACATAACTAATCGATGATTTTACTAAGCATCCCTGAGGACTATTTTATCTGTGCTGTCCATACAGCTAAACAAAACTAATCACTTGTGGTCCAATGTGGCAAAGAATCTGGTAAGACCGTGTGTGTGTGTGTGTGTGTGTGTGTGTGTGCACGCGCATGTGTGTGCACATGTGCTTCCAATCCTATTCTCATTTCTTTTTAAATAAACATTTTAAATAGCACTGTTGCTTAAATAAGGACCGCATTAAGACAGTAACTGAATCCAATGACTTAATTCATTTTTGCAGCCTCTTCAGGTGAGACTGAATTATCACTTAATGGCTCTCTTTACTATTCAAAAATGAATAGCTTACTTTAAAAAAGCACACAAGAAATAAATAATGTGAAATAGAATACTTGAAGTGAAATTATAATCATTATGATGCTGTCACCTTAACATCTATAGACTTAATTGTTTTACAATTGACTTGACATGTGAGAAAAATGTCCAAGGTGAGACAGAAATACGCTGCTGAACGTTCACCGGGGGGAAAGAAACTGAAGACAACACAAATGCAAAAGCAGAACAATGAGGCTCGCTCTCAGGTGTCTAATCCAGGAGACCACTGTGTGCAGCCGGGAGACGGTAATCACAGGGTTTCTTTATTTTTTCTTTTGCTCTATTTTTCTTTTTAAAAGGTACGCAGCCAAGAGGGTTGTCGTGAGCCACATACTGTAAGCACCAGCATAATGAGGTGGCCGCCTATGTTCCCAACAGCATGAGGTGCTGAACTGATACAAACTGATGGCTGCAACTTCTAATAGCCTCCTTACTGCTGCAGACACACTTCTGTCTCCCTGCCTCCACCTCTCCCCTACGCTTCCCAAGAAGGAGGCAAACGGAGGAAGATGCTGCGCTTGGAAACAGGAATTCAACACATCGTTGGGAGACATGCTAGTGAGGGAACCGTCAGGAGAAACGGAAGCTCCACTTCCACGAACGCGCCCATTTGAATTTCCTGGGCTGGCTGGTTAGTGTCAGAAACGGCGCAGAACCACGGCGCAAGCTGCTGCATTAGCAAACTGGCCCAAGTATCTGTCGTTTATGCTTCCCCACTGCACAATCGGAATGGAAACATTTGCTCTATTGGAAGGCAGTGATAAGGATGGATTTTTAAAGTTTCCATTTTTAAGTGAAAATGAAAGAAAAATGCTCTTCTAGATGTGTTTTGCCTTTGAGCTCCATTTGAAAAAAAGAGAAAAAAAAGGCAGAGAAAGCCGCTGTGAAGGTCACCGAGTGAAAGAACTTCCTCAGGGCACAGAATAAATTAAATCCCAAGGAAAAAATAAAATGTGATTTCCAGAGTGTGAGGCACAAACTCCAAATGACAATGATTGACAGCCAAACTATATCCGTGCAATATCCAAGACCGCACGTTCTCATTTACCTCAGTGTAGCCAGCAAGCGCCCATTAAACATCCGTCTGATGCCCAAATTAACCTTCTTGGCAAACTGAAAGAGGCACAAACTATCATAATCAACCTTTCATTATCACAGCAGCCTCTAGTTAAAGGGTCAGAATAATTGTGCCATCAGAGCCTTGATTGTTTTCAATCAACAGACGGCTGGAGTGACAGCTCGGTGATGGAGGGGTCTGATGAAACCGCACCAGGCCTAATCAGAGCAGATGAAAGGAAGGCATGATTGGTGCAAATGAACAGTCGTGCCTCTCCTTTTCATTTACAATCTGAAATTACTCTTAAATTTGTGGGGGTTTTTTCCCTCCCTTATGAGCACCACTGAAAGAATGTTTGACTTATTATGAGTTCTGACAGTGCAGAGTTATAAAACACAGGTAGGGTTATCAGCTGAGGCTTTAAGTGGGTATTCAGCATAATTCTAACAAATTCACTCTTGAAAAGCACAAAATGACTAAAAAGGCTTCCAATGACCTAACCTCTCAGCGCTGTTTGATTAACAGACCCATTTATTCCGCTGGCATTCTAAATGATGAGAAGATAAAACCGAGGGCAGAAATACCCTGTGAATGTTTTCTCTCAACCCACTGCTCTGTTTGCTTCGGTACTAGGTCCTCTGCCCCAAATCCTTCCTGGCCTCGAAGAACACCACATTCAAGGCTCAAAAGCACTCACCCGTCAGAGGATATGTGTCAAATAGGGGTTGTTTTTGGCTGAGAACATGAAGCTATGCTGGGAACCACAAGTAGGAAAGGGGCTGGAACACACCAACCCTAATGCTGGTACCCCAAAGAGTATTTGGGGAAAAGGAATAAGAAATTCTGTGATAGGCGAGGCTAAACTTGCCCTAAAAGGAATTTGGAGAAAACCAAAACACTATAAAACTGCATTTACATAGCAGTTACTTTTTTTTTTTTTAAGATTTTATTTATTTATTAGAGAGAGAGAACATGAGCAGGGGGAAGGGCAGAGGGAGAAGGAGAAGCTCAGCAAGGGAGCCTGACATGGGGCCTGATCCCAGGACCCTGAGACCATGACCTGAGCCGAGGGCAGCCGCTTAACCGACTGAGCCACCCAGGCGCCCCTACATAGCAGTTATTGTTAACAAACTACAGACATTAACATCCTTAAAAAATTGAATGACGAATGGAATACACACTTGGAGTGGCAAAAATAAGCTTCTAACTTCTATTTTTTGTCTTGCGTCTTGAGATCAACCAGCCAATGCTGAGAGTACTAGGATTCAGGACAGTACTGCAACACAAAGGAAAGCCTTTTAGCTGCAAAGATGAATATGCATCTAATTTCCGTGTGTCTACCTGCGAGTGTGCGTACGGTGTGAACCCCGCCTGCACGTGTGGAAGAGACGGGGGACGGGGTGGCTGCTGGCTCAAGATTCAGCATGGTTTTTAACCTCTCCACTCAAAATTTTTACATAAAATTTAGGCCATTTTATTTGCTAGATTGTGAGTTGGAATGACGGCATAGGGGCATGTAATTAACAAAATAAAGAGTTATTAAACACAGCCTGAAATTTTCCACGCGATATTTAGCAAAATTCATTCCCTCGTACCTAGACCTCCTTTACGAGTCAACGGATCACCAGAAATGTACACAGAATGTGCAAAATTCCCACAGTTCCTCCTACATGAAACACACTTCAAGCAGGATATTGCTGACTGTCCTATGACTTGCTTTCTCCAGCACCTCAAAGTTTCTCTTTTGATTGTTAGTTAAGAGACAATCCTCAAAGGAAGCTATCTGGCAAAGGGTTCCATCCCAAGTGTTCTCCAAATCCAGCCCTGCTCTCTTGCCGCGTTCTCAAGGCCCATACTCTTCGGTGGCCACTTTACTTCCCGTGTGCACACAGGCATCTCCAGCAAGCTGTCCCGGTGACAAATACTCCAGCATCGCCTGATGGACTAGCTCTTCTCCCAGTGCGGTGTTGGCTTTTTAAGGCGTGACTCCCTCTGCTCACAAGGCAGTCTGTGTGTGCACCAAAGAGGAGTGACTTCGTGACACTGAACTCAATTTGAAACAGGATTTCCTAGCTGGTCCACAGAGCATGAAGACGAAACACAAGCCAGGCTGGGTAAACACCTGTTCTCACCCCCCAAACCCGAGAAGTGTGGAACTGATAGTTCCCACGCACCAGTCCCTCTACATGGCCTAAATCGTGCAAGAAATGAGAAAGGCAGAAATATTCTTCAGCGCAGTTGGCAAACCTGATAAGTCAAACCCTTTGTTTATTATCTAATTGGGCTTCACTCCAAAGAGTGAATAGTCCCAGAAGTGGGCAGAATAAGAAATCGCTCACAGTCCTCCGCAAGTCCAATGTCATTCTCACAGCCAAAGAGAGGGATGCCTAAACTGCATTTGCCTCCTCACGAAGTGCTGTCCTTTGTGGATGGAGAGGTTCAGTTTTACTTTCAGCTGTGAGTAATTTCCCATTGTGATTGGCTGACTTATAGTCAATTTAGTATAATTAATGCTAAATTACATTGTCATTCACATAGAATTACAAATTAAAAGCTATATTAAGAGCAAATGAATTAATCAAAATTAATGATATTATGCTCACTTGTTTTAAAGTGTTAATAAGATAGGTCCTTCTAAAACATTTAAACTTCAGAGCACCATCCATCACTCCTTCAATTTCCTGATTTCCTGGTGTGGTCAGAGGAGGCAGCGTGTGGGCATTTTTCGTCAACAAGAACACACAGAAAGATGTGTGCATTCACCTCCTGCTTGCAGGGCTCCTTTTGGCTTCTCTTCTTGAAGCGTAAGTAATGTCTGTGTCACTTACTGACACTGCCTTGTAATATTTTCTCTAGACAAAGGGGAGCAACGTCCAGAATTTTTGATGTCTAGCTCTAGAATTCATCAAGAATTTCTTTTTTTCCTGAGAGGATTTTTCTTCCTGGTTATGTTTTGTCTACCAGAACATCGAAGTCTGTTTGCACTCCTCCAATGTGTCACCCCAAGTCACGAAGAAGTGGTCAGACTAGGGAGTAGAACCTCAACCCAGAGAACATATGACTCTGTACTGTGGGCACAAGAAGTCTGAGAAATATCTTTAGGAACGCTGCCGAGGATTGTTATCTTTTCTAGAATGGCCACCTTTTCCTCTGGATGCGCCAAGTTATTTTTACTGGAAGCAAAAGTTCTGGAGGCAGGAGTGGGAGAAGCAGTGGGTAAGGATGTCAGTACTCAACAATCAACGTCAAGGCTTCTACATCTCTTTCGAATATAAATAATTCTGCAGCCTCTGAGCCATTCCATGGTTAATTTCAAGATCCTGTCCCTTAGAATGCCCAGAACAGGACTTCTCTATGGTCTCCGTGGCCACTGGACACTCAACTGGCCTGATAAGGATTCCCATAGAAATAGTCTGGGATGCAGGATACGGGCCACAGACTCCTTTCCTTGGAAAGAGACTAACATTTATCAATTCCAATAAATTAATTTTTTTCTCCTTTTCTCTTAAGCCTCCTATTTAGGCCATCACCCAGCTGTCAGTTTCTGCTACCTAAATTTCTAACTTCTCAATGTGTTGTTTATAAAATAAAAATATAATGATTAATCATTTCCATTCATTCCATCCAATTTCTAACTGCCTGCAGACTTCCCAACGCACTGTCTACACAGCTGCAGCGAAAATAATGGTGCTCCAGGTTCTCTTTCAGACTGATTTAAATCCCTTGATAGGATTTTAAAGTGATCCTCCCTTACGGGCCTTCTCTTCCTGCTTCATCCTTCATCACCTGTGCCTCGAAGGAAGGCAAGGTGGTTCCCTGCCTCAGTCAGAATTCTCCAGTCACTTCTCCTCATCAAAGCACCTAGAGCCCCAATTTTCCAGGCTCTGATAAAGAAAGACCCTCAGCTACACTTTCTCCTACTGCTTTGTATTGGAGTCATGTTTGCAACTTCCCACAAAGCTGTGCAACAGGTGAAAAGGAAAATTGGTAATTTATTAGGAAATGTATACTGCTGGATTACTCATTATAGGTTAGTAGAACCTCTTTGACGTAGGAGAAGACATATCAGGTACTTTGAGTTCCTGCTTTCTTAGAGATCTGGTATATTTCAAGAGAATACAGTGCGACCTACGTTGAACGTATGCTGTGAAGTGAGTCAGTCACTTACCCTCTGTGAGCTTCAGTTTCCTGACTTGTTAAAATCTGGGTAATATTTGCTTTATCAACCTTAACAGGCTGATGAGAGACTCAAATGAAATTATGTACAGAAAAATGCTTTTAAAATATAAAGCTCTCCGGGATTATAAAGTATTGTTATTGTTGCTATTATTATTGATGAACTTCTGTGCCTCGCCTCAGGGTTTCTACCTCGTCTATAGCTTATAGTTGGGTTTTATTTTTAAATCCCTGATAACCCAGGTAGCAGCAAATATTACTGCAGGCCACCAATGCATAAGTAATATTCTCCAGCCATCTTTTTCCTTCGCACAGCAGCAACAACAAAGTATCAGTCTGGAAACAACATGAATCACAGTGAAAATTAGAAGCCGAGAACATAAATATGTCATATCTCATAAATCACCTTGTTGTTCTGTTGTGCTCACTTTAAAAAAAAAAAAAAGAAAAAAACCCGATTAACTCATGGGAACAACGGCACATGAATACAAGTTAGGTCTCCTGTAATTTCTGATAATCGCGGCCCCTCGCAGCCACTTGACGACGCACAGCTCTAGTGCTGAGGATTAGCCGAAGCAAAGTCCCTCTGAAATGAACGTGTCATGCATCGTGCAAAGGCACACAGCCCAGGCGAACAACGGCAAGGCCACCAGTCAAGCTCCTCTGGGATGCGTCCTCACTGAGGAATTAGCCGCACGTGCATCAGGAGGAATGACTAACCGTACACCCGGCAGCTTCGACCACCAAGCCCTGAAATAGCAGCGTTGCGCGGTGTCCCTCTGGGGGGCCCTCAGAGGATAAGACATCCGCTGGGCACAGCACTATTTGGGATGGGAGGGAGCCACAGATTATTCTCTTCCCCAACACCCACAAGAAGGAAGCAGAGGTATCCTCATTACATTTGTAGACAAGGCCGTAGCTAGCGGGGAGGGAGTGCCAGATGTTTCATCAAGAAAACCGAGAAATGGTAAATGTTTCATTAGGTTAAGGACTGGGAAGTAAAAAAATAAAATGGGATACCACGAAGATGCCCGGAAAGTACCTATCTGAAAAAAATAGTAATGCCACATGCATATATGAAATTGAATTGAGGAAGGGTGGGAATATAATAAACGATTACAGTTTCGTTTGGGGATGAGAGTTTTCAGGCCACGGCGTTTTATTCCAATTCTAATTACCAAGGTCCAAGTGTTAAAAATAACGCTCTC
Organism: Ursus americanus; assembly: GCF_024610735.1. Lineage (NCBI taxonomy): Eukaryota > Metazoa > Chordata > Mammalia > Carnivora > Ursidae > Ursus > Ursus americanus. The sequence goes on along the minus strand of NC_142137.1, from coordinate 15,852,641 downwards.
ACAGAATTTTCTGATTAAATGACCACCCACAGTCTGATTTCTTTGAGGCTTGGACTGTACCACCCGGATCGACAAAGGTTTGCAAAGCTGTTTAGCGGGCACATACGATGAACAAGAGGTAACAATGAATAAAGCACTGAGGAAAAGGGAAAGAGACGCTATGTCGCGTTGAAATGTCCAGACAACAGCATTTCATTTTCCAACATACCCAGATCATGTCAACACGCCCCAAATTAGCAAACTATTTGGCACAGGTCCGTCCCCACTGGGAAGGAATCAAGCATGGTGGGAAAGAGTAGCAGGTGGGAAGCTTCTAAGACCCACAAAAGCAGGGCCGCGTCAGTCCTTTCCACTCTGACTGCCCAGAGCCCGTGATGTAGCAGGCAAAAGTAGCACTCAGTAACACGACTGGGCAGGGCAGACACGCAACAACGATTTGAAATAAACGAAGGAATGAATGAAGTGCATGCCACGGAGCAGAGTCAGAACTAACACCATGGCCACACATGAAAGGAGGCAGGCTTGGCTGTTGCCCTTTCGATCTGTGGGCATCACAACAGAGGACACGAATGGTCCAGCCCTTCCAAATTTCTATCAAAGTCACAGGAAGGACACCTGGGTGGCTCAGTCGGTTAAGCGTCTGCCTTTGGCAGATTTCAGGGTCCTGGGATCGAGTCCCACATCGGGCTCCCTGCTCAGCAGGGAGTCTCCTCCTCCCTCTCCCTCTGCTGCTGCTCCCCGTGCTTGTGCTCTCTCTCTTTCTGACAAATAAATAAATAAAATCTTGAAAAAAAAAAAGTCACAGGATTAATCTGATGCACCTCTGTGTCCATCACTCCCAAGTACTTTTGAGCTTTTGTTATGAATTTAGAAGCTATGGACCAAAGTAGGAAGGGCCCATGAATTAGAAGACATGAATTTGATCTCTAGCCTTGTTACCTCAGTTTCTCCCTTTGCACCACAGGACAGCAAAGCAAGATAAATGCAGGAGCATTCTTGAAACTGTGGTATGATATTCAAATATGAAGTATTATGACAGTGCTGTTTAACTTACAGTACTGTTCGAAGTCCTTGCTTCTCCCTGGCCAGAAGTACATTTGGGTCAATTTATAATGTAAAAGATAAAAGATGAAAGTTGCGTGGATCACTAGTGCCCTCTGCTTTCTAGCCATAAAGGGCTAGTTGCTTTTTGTTTGGGCTCACCTTCTGGGACTTCTTTTAAATCAAACCGTAAGTGGGTGAATTTGTGGTACAGATAAAAGCCTGGAAGGGGCTTGTCACAAAAACACGGCATCTGAGGTTGTTGACTACTCTAAACAATGTGTGACTCATGTCTCTAAAGATATAAAGTAAATGTGTCATTAATAGTATGACTTATGGAAGCAAATTTCCAACAAAAATATAAGGAAAAATGCAGTTTTTTAAAAGGCCAAACTCAGGGGCGCCTGGGTGGTTCAGTTGCTTAAGCAGCTGACTCTTGATCTCAGCTCAGGTCTAGATCTCAGGGTTTTGAGTTCAAGCCCCGTGTTGGGCTCCATGCTGGGTGTGGAGCCTACTTCAAAAATAAATAAATAAATAAATTTTTAAAATAAAAGGCCAAACTCATTTTGTATACCAATTCCTAGAATAAACCCAGCCCAGTGTAGGAATAGCAGGATATATTTTTATCCATTCGATGCATTATAATATTCAATACATTTTAATATGAAAACTCTATGTTATTGTTTTTATTTATTATTTATAGAGAGCAAGAGAACAAGGCAGTGTTCAATGCAAACATAACAGGCACAGCCTCTGCCTCTGGGGACACACAGCCAAAGACAAATGTAAACACGATTACCCCCAACCCCAAACCAGGGGACTCATCCCTCTTGCCATACCAAAGTAGAACGTGACCAGGGAAAAGGAGACTGTCCTGCTAAGGTCTGATCCTGTTTAACATCAGTGATGTGACCACTGAATTGTTTGGTCAAAATACAAAAGGAGGGGCCCTCAACCCAAGGTTAATAAAGAAAGAAAGCGTTGATGTAGGTACTGTTCTTATAGTTAGTCCTCTTCACTGAAAATAGCAATTAGTAAATAAATTAATAATTGAAGGAAAACCAAAATTCTCCATGTTCAGAGATGAAACTAAACTAAATCTCTCTAACCCAATAATGGAATACTTCTAGAAAGCTTTTTACCCCAGGATCTAGCTTCTAACACGGCACCTAGCACATAACATTCACTTTTATTTCCACAAACTATCTGTATCCATTTTAAATATCCTTCTTGTTTCTGCTACGTCAGAGATGAAATAATAATCCAGACAGCTGAACTAATGGTTAAAAATCAGGGGCACCTTGGTGGCTCAGTCGGTTAAGCATCTGACTCTTGATTTTGGCTCAAATCATCATCTCAGGGTCCTGAGATCAAGCCCTGTTGGGCTCCACGCTCAGCGGGGAGCCTGCTTGAGATTCTCTCTCTTCCTCTCCCTCTGCCACAACCCCAACTTTCTCTCTAAAAATAAATAAGTAAATCTTTAAAAAAAAAAAAAAAAAACCATAAGGATCCCTCCTATTTGGGGTGAGGCATGGCAGAGGAAAACCGAGTTAACAAACCTGTACTTGGCCTTACACTCCAACATGGTTTTGGGCATTTCATAGGTGCTCAATAAATAGTGATGGATGGAGAACCATATCTGCTCCGTGTGCTAGCAAATGTAAGAATTCACATCATATTCAGGCTTTTTCCACTCCCATGGAAAGTGAGGTCTGAGCCCTCATTCTGGTAAAAGAGAATCTGGGGTAGAATCTGTTCCAGGAAAGAAACGGATTAGACAGCACTTCCTGTGAAAATGAAAACAGACCCAGTCCGTGGGAGTGGTATGGAATGGTTTCATGATCTCACTCAAGGTTTATAGCAGGACCCCCGCTCAGCAGTCTGAAACTCTATGTTGAATCTAACAGGAAAAATTTAACAAGACCCTACTGAAACAAAGTCCTACATTAGAGCTAAAACACGAAAGCCAAACAAAACTGGTGGAGATTTGCCAGGTCACGAACGCATGTGACCTCATGCCCCACATTTCCTCTCCAGCTAATTTGCTCATTCTTAGTCCCCTGTTTCTTTGAGCCCCATAACCAATTTGGTGTCTTTTCTGGAACCTAGAAATCGCTAGCCTTGAAACATCAGACCAAATTGTTAAGCTGAACTGAACGGAATTTTTTAAAAAGCATTTTTCTGAGGGGACTAAAGTGTGTATATGGTGCAAGTCTCCATGTTACCCCATGAATGTAAAGACAAGTTACCCCACAGGCCAAGTAGTTTCAGGCCATGGAAGGGAGGAAAAGATTGTTTATGGGGGATGAAGAAGCTTTCTGTGAGAGAAGAGACTTAAAGTTTAAAAAGGTCAGATGGGGGGGAAAAAAGAGCAGATAGAAGGCATAATCTTGGGGGATCTCACAGGTTTCCAGACCCACAGAATGGTTATTACAGCCTGCAGCACATTTTATCAGGAAAGGAAGTGGATAAGGGACAGCAGGAGAAAGTTAAAAAGAGTTTGTTCAGTGAGGATAATTTGAAGGTTCTTATGACGTCTTCAGAGACAGACTGCGTGAAATCTGGTGAATAATGAAAATGAGACCTTTTCCCGAAAGAAAGGGAATGTCCCAGATTATATTATTGGTTGACAGTGGAAGAAGCACATGTGTAAACATGCGTGCACACGTGTGGGTGTGTGTGCGCGGGTGTGCGCGTGCATGTGTTTACTGGGTTCTCGCCTTAAGTTACTAGTTGCACATATTAATCAAAGAGCCCTACCCCTCCATCCGCTTTTCTATTACCTGTCCTACTTTGTGTCAATTTCCTTTCTCCTCCCCCACACCCATTGCTTCACTGTTCTTCTTTAAGACATGGGATGGGGATTTGTCAAAGTCAATGAGCACTTTATTACAGTGAGAACGTTCCATAATGAACAATTCAGCAATTTAATGAGATTCTGTAGATCTGTCTCCAGCCTGTCCATCAAGATTCACTTGTATAAAGCACCCTGACACTAATCCTCTGGCATACCCAATCTTCACCCTGGGCTGAATATTAGATTCTTCCATGGTATATTGCATTGCTAGTATAACCTCAGCAAAAATGACGAACTTAACTATACTTGAGGCAATATAGCTGGTCTGATTTAATTTCTCTCTATTGGGTTGAGTAGGAGGGAATTACTTATTTACTAAGATAAAGCAAAAACAGTTTCTTATTGCCTGCTGAATGCCTAAATTGATCATATTTATGTGAGTCTTTTAATTCTTTCTTGAGGACCAGATACAAAAAAGATATTGCCTGCAGCAGAAAGCAGTTTTTAAAATTCTACATGATAATATTGGTAACCTTTAGAGAGGCAATTATGATAACTCTTAAGTGGACAGTATGGATTTTTTTTTTTCTTTTTGGATACTCAGACATCTGCACATTACCTCTCTGGCAGTCTTTTCAACCATGCCACAAAAGGAGATAGAAGCCACAAGGATGACTGGCTCAGATCTCAATTCAGTTAGAAATAATTAAATGCAGAATTCATTCCAAGTCTTTCTTTCTCCTTTGGGAAGTGAAGAAAAATTTGGCAACCTCCCACTTTGAATTGACCAGAAAATGCTGATGATTTGTGTTTATAGGGGAGAACCACAGATAATTAAAATTCATACCAAAAACTCATCCTCACCAATTTTTGACCTCTGCCTGAACAAACATTATCACAAATACCTAAGAAGCAGGAAAAAATATATAGCTTATTCTTTTTCCTTATATTTTCTTTGTCAAAACAGAGTGGAATGCTGGAGAGATGAGGACAGGTGTCTGCAGACTTGTATTTGTAGTGGCTCTGCTCTGTAACCCTGAGCAAGGCACTCAAGCCCCACTTCGCTCCTCTGGAAGATGGGGTGATAACAACGATCCTTCAAGCCCATTGTGACAATAAGTCAATAAGTTTGCAAAGAGTCTGGGTCCTGGAAGGCCCTCACTACACCATCGCTCTTATCATCCTCACTGGTGAAGCACAAGTAAAGAAGGAAGTTGCTGATTAATGGAATACAAAGAAAGAAATAAGGGAGGAAGACATCAGGAAAATTGTATTATCAGTGAGTAGAGTCAGGTGCTGGATAATTAACAGCTACCTCCGCCTGCTCCGGCCAGAGTTAAGAGCACTCTCCGAAGGTCATTTGCTAAGATACCAGGAACTTACTGCCCCGTCAGCTAACAGAAGACTTCATATTTTCTCTTGTATTCTGTATATAAACAGCATGATCATGTATATAAATAAAATGTGTATTTAATTTGTTTTTATTTCATGTATTCTGTATACAAATCAACCAATCGTGAAATCGTGAAGGTACAACAAGATGGCTTAGCCAGTGTTCAGGGAGTGAGGTGGGCGATGTAAAACCAAAGGGAGAAGATGGGCTCTGACTGTTTCCCAAAGACACCATGTGGATTGTTCAAGTAAAGCCAGTGGGGATGAGTAGAAAAGGATTTAAACTGAATAATCAACTCGAAAACACAAAACATCCTCCCATTCCCTAGACAAAGGATATTCGGAAAGAATGCTACGTCAGGCAAAAGGCAGGGCTTATAAGAAAATGGCAATGAATGCAGAATGGAATAAGGAGGGAGATTTCCCACTGCAGCGCAAGAAGGGCTTCGTTTCATTTAAGACCCCAGCTGCTCTCGGCTGCAACAAAGAAATGTTTCTGAATTGTTTACAGGAAAGCCCAGAATCTATTCTGATTCCATTGGTCTTAAATACGCATATATGGCACTTGACAATCCATTTTCTCATATTCAGTTTAAGTAACCATCTTTATCCGGAGAAAGCAATTCTTGACTCTTTCTGATGTAAACCCCCCTTAGGGTTTTGGGAAGCTCCAGCAAGGGTCTGAGAAACCACCCCTGTGACAGCCCACGGAAAGCTGAGCAGAGGCTGAGGCTTCCGAGCCTCAAGGGCTGGTGTCCTCCAATCACTTGCCCATCAAGGGAGCACGACTTCTGACCTTGACTGAGGAGAACCAAACCAGACACAACAGTTACCATTGTTCCTCAACTGTTCAACTTTTACCCATTCTGTGCCTTTTCCCTGCCGAAGGAAGACCCATGCAGGGCGCCCTTACCTGCCAGATCTGCTCTTCACTCAGGGAGGTCAGGCGGTCACTCTTCAGGACCTCCTGGAGCAGACAACAAGGAAGCGTTAGAACGTCTTCTGGGCGACTCTTCAGGAGCTCAGAGAGATGTTTCACTAAGAAATCGATCACTGCCTTCTCCAGCAAAGTGAGGTTAAAGAGGTCAGCAAGTCTGTACAGATCCAAGTAATTAAAGCTATTTAATTCCTGGGTGCCAAAAAAAATAAAAATGGGGGAAAAAAAGATCTCTTAGAAATTAATCCAAGAAAGAGCAGGCACGAAATTCAGACGGACTCACTAAGGTTTGACAGGAGTGGGGGAAATGGGATTCCACTGATAAAGTAAAAAAAAAAAAAAATCCCTTAATTATGAGACTCTGGCAGAGAACAGCATGTTCTAGAATTCACCATTTCCCCTCACTTTGCCCCTCTTAAAAATCCATATATTTAAAGACATATTTTTAAAGATTTTTTATTTATTTTTGAGAGAGAGAGCACGAAGAGGGGAGGGGCAGAGGGAGAAGCAGATTCCCCGCTGAGCAGGGAGCCCGACGCCGAAATCGATCCCAGGACCCTGGGATCATGACCTGAACCGAAAGCAGACGCTTCACGGACTTGAGCCACCCAGGTGCCCTAAAGACGTCTTAATAAAGGGGTTGAAAGGAGTTTCTGGCTTCACTGACTGAAATGTTACTTTGCAACTTTTCAAAAAACGTTTTACCAATGAAGAAAATTGATTTTTCTACCCTTTCCGTATCTTACAGTTCTCAGGTGAGAAGTTTGTTCCACTACAGAAAATGTGAGGGCAGGTAAAGTAGGAGTCATGATGAGATGACACAAACTATATGAAGACACACTGACTCTACTTTTTCTAAAACTTCAAATGAGGTATGTCTTTGAGTAAAAACAACCCATCCTGACTTAATGAGATCAAAACACATATTTTCACATATAAGGTCTCAGGAAATGAAGGAATCTCACCGAAAAGATTCCTGTCCTGAATAATTCTATATTGAACCTACCCAAGATGAAAAATTTATAATTGTTCTTTATTTTTTGTTAGCCTCAAACATTCAAAAAAGCAATGACAATCTTTTCTTCTTATTCAGAGTTCCTATAGCAATGCTCATTTTGGGAGGGATTTTCCGTCTCTACCAGTTCTCAAGTTCAGCCATGGCTCTAAAATAAAGCCCCCAGAGAGCCATGATTCCTGTGGAAACTTTCTTTAACTCTGCAGGAATCACAGTGGGCACACAGGCTTGATGATAGAAAACGTACCTATTTCAAGTAGAATGAACGTCCTGTTTCCCCCCAATCTTTTTTTTTTTTTTAAGATTTTATTTATTTATGTGACAGAGAGACAGCCAGCGAGAGAGGGAACACAGCAGGGGAGTGGGAGAGGAAGAAGCAGGCTCCCAGCGGAGGAGCCTGATGTGGGACTCGATCCCGGAACGCCGGGATCACGCCCTGAGCCAAAGGCAGACGCTTAACGACTGCGCTACCCAGGCACCCCCCCCATTCTTAACTTGAAATTTTTAATATGTGAGCAGTATTTTCCACTAGCTTAAGGAATGCAGAATACCATCAGATAGCTATTTCACTCCACTGACTTAAGTAATTTTCAACAGTTTCCCCTTTCCTAGTTATTCAAAAATATTAAGAACTTGTTCTAAGATATTTATATTCTATTTGAATGTATTTGTTTCTAGAATGTTTGAAAGTCTAAAGGAATACGTTCCAAATCTGTGCTGTCCAGCATGGTAGCTCCTAGCCACAAGTGGCTCCTGAGCACATAAAATATGGCTAGTCTGATTTGAGAGGTGCTTTAAGTGTTAAAGACAGAAAAAGATAAAGAAGAAAAACAATGTAAAATATGTCATTAATAATTTTATATTGATTGTATGTTAAAATAATATTCTTCTGGATACAGTAGGTTCAATATATAATTATAATTAATTTCACCTGTTTCTTTTTACTTTTTTTAATGTAGCTACTAGAAAATTTACAATGACATACGTGGCTCCCATTATGTGCTGCTCTACAGAATGAAATGTTAATAAGGAAAATTGTAAAAACAGCTCTTTTGGTAACAGCTGCATCATCATCACAGCTACCTGATTTTATTTTATTTATTTATTTTTGGGGGGGATTCTATTTCTTTGGATGGGAGACGACTTTAATTATATTCTAACAGGAGTCAAGCTAGATGACTTCAGGAATCAGCATAAGATTCTGGCTCCTAATAGCTCTATTTGCCAACACAATTGAAAAGGAATAGATGCTTATCTTTAAAATGAAGTTTACTACAGATGACCACTAAAATCCATTGCAACTCAAATATCTAAGAGTCCACTCACAGACATTCAATCAAAATATACTGGCTTCCCGTTCAGCAGATTTTATCAAAGGAATCCTGAAGATTTTAACTCTAGCACCAATTATTTCAAATAATGTTTAAACTTGCTTCCCCAAATCTTACTTTTTAGGATTGGTAAATTTTATTCTGGGAGTAAAGAACGTATAACCCTTACTTCCATAAAGGAAGTTAGGACCATCGCCTAATGGAATGAACGTTCTTTCTGGTCAGTACATCCATGAAGTAAGTTTAACTGCTCAGCGTCCTGAATATAACTTTGGTGTCCTGCTAAACCACTCTGCAGGCCCCCAGAAGCATGATGGGCAAAGTCAGGGTGGTGTCAGTGCCTTTCAAATACCCCAGGCATGTGTCCGAGGCACGGCTCAAGGTCCTGAGGCAGTGCCCAGCAGCACTGCACGGAGAGGCTAGCATGTGCGAGCAGAAACAGTCAAGCTCAGCCAAGTTAAAAAGGTGGACAGGTAGAGCCCAGCAAAAATGTTTTTATCCCGGGGCGCCTCGGTGGCGCAGCCGTTAAGCGTCTGCCTTCGGCTCAGGGCGTGATCCCGGCATCATGGGATCGAGCCCCACATCAGGCTCCTCCGCTATGAGCCTGCTTCTTCCTCTCCCACTCTCCCTGCTTGTGTTCCCTCTTAAAAAAAAAAAAAATGTTTTTATCCCCATTTTTTCTCCTGCCGAAAAGTATATACAACTACAAGTTTGGGAGTGAATTATGTAGCAGCAATCAAATATTCCTTATTAAGCATCTTTATTTCCTTGTAGAGAGATACTGGGTTTCTTCTGATTAGATGCCTGCAGCTTAAAAGCAGGCCGATTCAAAACTACGGAGAACCAGAGAATTAATTTACCTTAATTGTGCTTCTTTTCTGCTGCATTTCTTTTGAAGGTAGTCATTGAATGCCTGCTTCCCCAGTCCTGAAATGTTTTCGTTTCCTAAGGGGCCTAATTTTCCATAACCCCCAAATGCAAACTAACAAAGTATTTCGTATTAGTAGAGAACTGAGACGCTAAATGGACAAATGTCAGTGTCTGTCTGAACAGCAAAAGGGAGCCAAACTGAGGCATGTGTTCGTGGACAAGAGAAACATCAGTTAAAAGTCTACTTCCTATCTTTACCTTTTCATTTCTCTTCTCTTCTACTTTAAAAATATAATTTCCTGGGGCACCTTGGAGGCTCAGTTGGTTGGGTGTCTGACTCTTGGTTTGGGCTTGGGTCATGATCTCAGGGTCGTGAGATTGAGCCCCGAAACGGGTGTAGAGCCTGCTTAAGATTCTCTCTCTCCCTGTCCTTCTGCCCCCCCCTCAAATAAATAAATCTAAATAATAATAATAATAATTTCCCCAAATCTCCAGTGCTTTTTATACATGTCAAATGTTTCCACTCCCTTTGCCATGCGTACTTAGCACCTGAGTAGTTAAACTGTAGAAAGCAGGGAGATTAGGGAAAAAAGAAAAACCATCTTCGGTGAGGTCATGATGCCACAACACGCATTCCTCTTGTCAGTGCTTTGTGAGCTTTCAGCAAAATCATCACTTCTTGTCCTTTTGGCTAAGACCATGTGTAAGCAAAATATTACCAATAATGCTGCTTTTAAAGATTCTCATAAATGTGATGTGGGGAGGTGGGAAGCAACAGTTAATTACATTAAATGCCCACCACCTGTAATACTGTGCATGGAAGAAAATAATCACTGTTATAAAAATAGTGCCATTATGTATCCAGTTATAAAAAGTAATCAATGTTTATTCCATAAAATTCAGGAAAAGTATGGAAGAAAAAACAAAAACCATTCATATTTCACCATGCAGAGATAATCACTATGAATGTTTTCATATACATATTTTAGATTTTTTTTCAAAAAGTCTTTTTTATATCAGAGAAAAAGAAAGAATAATTCTATTCAGGGGCAGAAAAAGAACATCAGCAGCCACAGGCACTTGGAGACAACCCACATTGGTGAAGAGCAAAGGCCATACATATAATCAAGTCAACCTGGTTCAAATCCAGCCCTAATACTTACCATTGTCCATGACCGTGGTCAATCATTGTTCCTCAATTACAAAATGGAGAGTTCAACCAGCTCACAGGGTTGTCATGGGGATAATGAATGAAAAGCTCTCACCACACACAACTTGGCACATGAAAAGTAGACAGCAGTTTTGGTAGGCAAGGAATAATAAAGTATATTTGAGCATTGTTGTTTGGCATCCATAAACCCTGATTCAACACTGATGCAAGGACTTGAAAATGAAGAATATGGTCCCTTTAGATATCAAAGTAATATAAACCTATACCACTAAGTCAGGGGAAAGAAGGATGGCCAAGGTAAAAAACATACAGTTGAGTTGTAAACTGATCACATGTTAATGACTTGCTCATCTATGTAAGCAGTCCAAACCTCTCTCAGCTCTGAATTCATTTTCCCAACTACCTGTAAGAGGTCATCTTCTCTTGGATATTCCACAGAATGGAATGGATGGAGATGTGGTTGGATGACCACATCCAACCATTCATATCAGGATCTCAAAAGGTGGCCAATATTCCTCCCTCATAACCAGTCACTCACCAAATCCTATTTGCTCTTCCTCGTCAGCAGTTCTTACTCTGTTTCTCATCACCTCCTATCCAGCCATCCTACATCAGGGTCCTGAATTAACATTTCTACCTCAAGTGTAAAACTCTAAAACCTCTCTTTTTACAAGAATGGGACCATACCGATCATCTGTTAAAAACTCACTAACAAGGCCTACCTCAAGATAAATTATTTGTGAAGATAAATAATATTGATAAGCCTATACCCAGATTCATCAAGAAAAAAAGAGGCAGGACAAAATAAATAAGAAACAAAAGAGATGTAACAACTGACACGACAGAAATATAAAGGATTATAAGAGTCTATTACAAAAAACTATATGCCACCAAATTGGACAAACTAGAAGAAATGGATAAATTCCTAGAAATATATAATCTTCCAAAACTGAATCAGGAAGTAATAGAAACTCTCAACACACCAATTACTAGTAAAAAAAAAATTGAATTGGTAATCAAAAAACTCACAACAAACAAAAGTCCAGGACCAGACAGCTTCACAGAGAAATTCTACCAAACATTTAAAGAAGAGTTAATACCTATCCTCCAGAGACTATTCCAAAAAAGAGAAGAGAAAAGCTTTCAAATATATTCTACAAGGCCAGCATTGTCCTGATAAGAAAATTAGACAAAGACACTGCAAAAAAAAAAAAAAAAAAAGAGAGAGAGAGAATTACAGGCCAATATCCCAGATGAACATAGATGCAAAAATCCTCAATGAAATATTAGCAAACCACATTCAACAATACATTAAAAGGATCATTCACCCAATCAAGTGTGATTTATTCCAGGAATGCAAGGATGGTTCAATATCCACAAATCAATAAACATGATACACCACACATCATTAAAACAAATGATAAAAATCTTATTATCTTCTCAACAGATGAAGAACAAGCATTTGACAAAGTTCAACATCCATTCATGATGAAAACTCAATGAAGTGGGTTTAGAGAGAGCATACCTCAACATAATAAAGGTCATATATGATAAACCCACAGCTAACATCATATGCGGTGGTGAAAAATTGAGAGTTTTCTTCTAAGATCAGGAGCAAGACAAGAATATACACTCTTGCCACTTTTATTCAACATAGTACTAGAAGTCCTAGCCATGGCAATCAGAAAAGAAAAGGAAATAGAAGGCATCTAAATTGGTAAGGAAGAATTGAAACTTTCACAATATTTGCAGATGGCATGATACCATACATAGAAAACTCTAAAAATTCCACCAAAACACTATTAGAAGTAACAAATGAATTCACTGAAGTTGCAAGACAAAATTAATATACAGAAATCAATTATGTTTCTATACACTAATAACAAAGTAGCAGAAAGAAAATTAAGAAAACAATTCCATTTACAATTGTACCAAAAAGAATAAAATACCTAGGAAAAAACTTGACCAAGGAGGTGAGAGACCTGTACAACTATAAAACATTGATGAAAGAAATTGAAGACAACACAAACAAATGGAAAGATATTCCATGCTCAAGAAGTAGAAGAATAAATGTCAAAATGCCCCTACTACCTAAAGCAAACTAACAGATGCAATGCAATCCCTACCAAATACCAACTGGGCTTTCCACAGAACTAGAACAAATAATACTAAAATTTATGGGGAACTACAAAGGACTTCCAGCAGCAAAAGCACTGTTAAGAACAAAGCTGGAGGTATCACAATCCCAGATTTAAAGATACACTACACAAAGCTATGGCAATTAAAACAGGACAGTACTGGCACAAAAACAGACACATAGATCAATTAATTAAAGAGCCCTAAAATAAACTCACACTTATATGATGAATTAATCTACAACTAAGGAGGCAAGAATATACAATGGAGAAAAGACAGTCTCTTCAATATGTAATATTGGGAAAACTGGACAGCCACATGCAAAAGAATGAAACTGAACCACTTTCTTATACCACACACAAAGGTAAAACTCAAAATGTCTTAAAGATCCAAATCTGAGACGGGAAAGCATAAAACTCCGAAAAGAAAACATAGGCAATAATTTATTTGACATTGACCTCAGCAATAATTTTCTAGATAAGCCTTCTCAGGTAAAGGAAACAAAAGCAAAAATAAACTGTTGGGACTACACCAAAATAAAAAATAAACAGAAGGAAACCATCAACAAAATGAAAAGGCAACCCACTGAATAGGAGATATATGCAAATGATATATGTGATAAGGGGTTAATACCCAAAATATATAAAGAACTTATATAACTGAAAACCAAAAAAAAGAAAAACCCCAAACCCTAATAATCTGATTTAAAAATGGGTAGAAAACCTGAATAGCCATTTTTCCAAAAAAGACATACAGATGGCCAAAAATCACAAGAAAAGATGCTCAACATCCCTGGTCAGCCAGGAAACACAAATCAAAACCACAATGAGACATCACGTCACACCAGACAGAATGGCTGGTATCAAAAAGACAAGAAATAACAAGTATTGTCAAGGATGTGGAGAAGAGGGAACCCTTGTGAATGGCTGGTTGGAATGTAAATTGGTGCAACCACTGTACAAAACAGTACGAAGGTTCTTCAAAAAAGTAAAAGTAGAACTATCATATGATCCAGTAATTCCACTATTGGGTATTTATTTACACTCCCCCTCAAAAAAACCAGAAAATACTAATTTGAAAAGATATATATATCCCTATGTTTATTGCAGCATTATTTACAATATCCAAGATACAGAAACAATCATGAATGGATAAAGAAGATGTGGTACACACACACACACACACACACACACACACACAGAGAAATATTACTTAGCCATTAAAAAAAAAAAATGAGATCTTGCCATTTGTGACAACATGAATGACCTAGAGAGCATTATGCTAAGTGAAACAAGTCCAACAAAGACAAATACCATATGATTTTATTTCTATGTGGAATCTAAAACCAAAACAAATGAAGAAGCAAACAAAAAGCAGAAACAGACTCATAAATACAGAGAACAATCTGATGCTTGCCAGAGGGAAGAGGAGTAAGAGGATGGGCAAAATGGGTGAAGGGGAGTGGTGGATATGGGATTCCGGTTATAGGATGAATAAGTCACAGAGATGAAATGTACAGCACAGGGAATAGAGTCAATGGTATTGTAACAGTGTTTATGGTGAGAGACGGTGGCTACACCTGGGATGAGCACAGTACACCATACAGACTTGCTGAATCACTATGTTGTACACCTGACACTAATGTAACATTATATGTTAACTATACTTCAATTTAGAAAAAAGAGACAGAGAGAAACCATTGGTGGGTTCCCATTTGCTTATGGTTGAAAGTCTAAACTCAGTAACACCGCATAGCCTTCCATGATCCACACCTTGATGACCTTCTTAACCTAAAGGGTACTAATCCACCCACTGTGGCTTGGCTTCAGCCGTTTCAATGGGCTACGCATTCACATCATCAGGACCACATCAGGCATTGGCAATATAAAGATGAGGAAAAACAGGCAAGTTCCAAGCTTCCCAGAGTGTATACTCTGTTGGAAGAGCAACACGTATTACAAATAAATGAAAAATTATAATTGAGGTAAAGGCTACAAAGGGTAGAATATAGGGCTGTAAATGCCCATAATGGGTGATTTGACCTGGGGTAGAAAGTTAGTGAAGGCTTCTCTGAGAAGCCACATGGAGCTGATAGCTAAAAGAAGAGCAGATGTTAGCAAAGGGTGGGGTGGGGATGAGTATTAACTATAATTTCTTATTTCTGTATTCTTGATGCTCTGGCCTTTGGGGTGTCACTGACTCGGAAGAGACTGCCCCTCCCAGGACTAGGCAGTTCTCAGAGACAGCGAACAACTTGTTCAAGAGTGCACCTTGTGTCTGGCTCCTATACCCCAAGAGGCAATACTCCTCTTGGACTATTCCCTAATCATCCCAGGGCCGAGTACTGGACAATTATAGACAACCCATATGTCCCAGAGCCTGCTTGAACTAGTCAAACTAGCCAATCCTAAGCCTCCATACCCTACTTTGTCTTGCCTCTCCCACAGAAGCCACAATAAAGGCCTCTTGCCCATGCTTTCCCCTTGTTCCTTCTACCTCCTGACCAACCCAGGTGCTGCCCCCTGTTTTCCTGAGGCTATTCTGTGCCCCCCTCCTCTTGGGAACTATAACAAAGTATCTTTTCAATGACAGTTGTTCCCTGATGTGTCGACTTCACCATACCTAAATAATAAAACCTGCATTTTAAAACAGAACGGTGATAGGGACTGCAGGAAGAATATTCTGAACAGAGGAAGCAATATATGCAGAATTCCTATGGATGAAAAATCATGTTTCCATTGTTCTGTCTGACCATCCTATCTAAATTAGCACACCCCCCTTCCTCTCCGTTATCCTCCACATTACTCCATTTGATTTGCTTTTCGCACTCACCACTATCTGTAATTATCTTCTGCATTTATTTTCCTACTTAGTTATAATGTGTTTGTCCCCCAAGTCCCATGAAGTATGTTCTATGGGAGGAAGGACCTATTTAATATTCACTGCTTTATCTCTGGTACCTAAAACAGTGCTAGGCACACTAGGTAGGGGCTCAAGCCACACTTGAATAAATGAACCCATTTCATCTTTCCAGCTTCCCTGGGTCAGGCCGAACGGACCATTTCCTTCTTTGTGCCTCCATCCTGCCCTCTGCAGATTTCGGGCACTTCCACTCAAAGTGCCCTTTCATTATAGATCAGCCTCCCTCTACTAAATCTAAGCTCCCTGTGCCAAGGATCGCTTTGTGTCCCTGGTATCTAGCAGGGAACAGGTGTGAACACATAAGAAACAATGTCCATGAGCCTTTTCTGTTTACGTAAAATCAAGCAAAACGAACACGTCATGTCTTTCCAACCTATCTATCCAATTCTGAACATCATTCAAATCGGCCTACTTTTCATATTCATTGGCCTCCCTCCCTTCCCTTCTGTTTCTGTCCTTCCTACACGTGCACACAAAGGCAAATTCAATGGCCATTCAGTTTCCCAAGTGGAAAAACTGGTCATCATGACTGGAGTTGAAAGTGTTAATGGATGAGTGCAATGTAACAGCTCTGCCGTGAAAAAAATACATTGCAATCCACCCAAAATTTCTTTTTTGGACCAAGAGAGAATTATTTCCTCTATCAATTGGCTATTCAGATCAAAGTACCTTTGCAAATGATACTTTGTCCTAATTATGAGATTGTCCCCATTCTCCTACATTCTGTGACTTCAAAATCCAAGCACCCAGGTAGAGGCAGTGATTTTGAATGGAAATTATAGCTCAGCAACAAGAAACTCTCTTGAGTAAAAGGACAATCTTTTTTATTTTTCTAAAAACATTTCATTTCTGTCACACTGCTTCTCACTTGAAATTTAGTTTCTATTCAGAATTATGGTGCATACATTGTTGTTCTTTGGGGAATCTTTTTAAATAGTATTTATTTTCCTTTGGTTTAGGGCTATTTGGCTTCTCTCTTCCCTTCTATTTGTTTCTTATAGGATGGATGACAAGTTAAATAACAGAAGAAGAGCCATAAAATGTGTCCCCAATACTATACTAGCTATGGAATAAACACTGGTATTTAAAGTGCAATAATTCTTAAACCTTATATATTCCCCAAATTCAGTCTTTCTGTGTGGACTATTCCCCTAATTAAGTCACTAAAATGGTTATTCCCCAGATTAACTACTGAAGGTAGCAGAGAAAAGAAGGCATGAAGAAAGTAAATACTGTTTTATTTGGGATTATATTCAAATGTGATTACATTTTTTTAGGTTCTTAATTGTTTATTAAAAAATATATTTTATTAACATTCCAATAAAATTTTGTTCACGTTTTGAATGTTATTAGTATCTTACCTTAATTTGTGGAATCTTCCAACTGTACTAGCAAACAATTTTTAATTGAAAGCTGAACACACAATAAAGTGATTAAATTTTAAACGTGATTACTCTTTTGAGGCAAATTATTAGGTGGTGAGGACATGAGTGGGAGAAGCAGGACAGCCTGGGGGCTGTGGGTAGACCCTGTGGCCCTTCCACCACTCTTCCCAAGCCAGGAGAGTAGCAAGAGAATGATGAGTGTCAGCCTTCCTGATGTGCCCTGGTGGTTCTTCTCATCTGTCGCATAGCGATCAGCTATTGTATTAGCAAGTCTATCTCTCTAACTCAACTAAGCAAATATTAATAATTAGCGACCAAAGTTCATACAAGATTTTCTTTATTTTACAACTCCGAGCAGATTTAAGCCTACTGCTGAACTCCCTTGCTTTCTGATACAGTTTCTTGAATGGGAGAGAAATGTGTATGCAGCCTTACAGCTGGGGTCTGCATAGTCTCTGCACATAACCCACAGCCTAGCTTACGTATGTCACAGCCAAGAGATGCGTCCTGATGTGTGCCAACAGCGACACAAGTTGCAAGTCAATCATGCGTATTTCTAATATACAGTCTATCTTTGATTTAGCCACACGCATGCATCTCCTAGCCTGTCAGTAACAGTAATCTCCTTGACCTTTCCAGCACGACAGTGTAATCATAGCCCTGGCCCAAGAATTATACAGAACACAGAAAGTATCTGTCATCTTGTGATCGCATCTACTGCAGACTAGCCCCAACGTATGCCCCACAGATATTCTTTCCCAAGTCTAGGAGTCCTTGTTAAACAGACAAGATTTGGAAATCTGATGGATAGGGTTTGATTTAATGCTAAGGATACCAGGCAAAACATGGCCTTACTAACACTGATGTCTCTTGCCTCATCGAGTTCTGAGAACATTACTGACTTGTGAAATAAAAATAAGCATCAGCAACCTGTAGCAGGATGGAAAATTATGACTTGTGTTCAAGATTATAAAAAACTTCTCTCAAGGTCAGAATAAAAGTAATGCCATTTGATTTCCTGAAGTTTCTCCTTCCAAAATGACTAAATTGAACAAGATTTCAGATTTTTCTAGGTAATAACATTCAACAGATGGGACTATCTGAACAATGCTGTGTTTCACTATTATAGTTATGATCTTTCATATCCAATTATTGATGCCCTTCAAAATGTCACCTGAATTACTACATGACAATACTACAGATAAAGATGTCCAGGAGACAGAGCAGTTTCTATGACCGTCATGTAACAGCATACTCGAAACTTAAAGTTCTATTATGAAATGTTGACATTACATCATATTTTGAGAACCCCTGTAAATGAGAAGCCACCCTTGTTATGGAAGTCAAGAATTTAAAAAAAAGAAATTACTCCCAAATCTAACCCAAAGAGCTTGATATACCCACTCTGCATATAAAACTAGCATGGTTTGAGTTTTAGCAATATTAACTACAAGTTAAATTAAAACATTGTGTTGGCTGCTTACAGAGACCAAGTACCAAGTCAGATATAATAAATATGAAGCCCTTTGTCACTGGCTGAATCCTAATGCTTCCTACTTCAAGTCTCCTGTAACATACCAACTAAGTTGTCTCTAAGCTATTCATGCACATATCTTCCAACAAGTAAAAATGTCTCTAGTAACTAGTAAAAACAGGTTTGCGTCTTATGATTTTTGTACCCTGTACAATGCCAATCATAATGCCTTTATCACAGATTGTAACTGAAAAATACTTGTTGGATTATGAATTTTAAAAAGCAACCCATTTGGGGCGCCTGGGTAGCGCAGTCGTTAAAGCGTCTGCCTTCGGCTCAGGGCGTGATCCTGGCGATCCGGGATCGAGTCCCACATCAGGCTCCTCCGCTGGGAGCCTGCTTCTTCCTCTCCCACTCCCCCTGCTGTGTTCCCTCTCTCGCTGGCTGTCTCTCTGTCACATAAATAAATAAAATCTTTAAAAAAAAAAAAAAAAGCAACCCATTTTTTTTAAAAGCACATCCATTTCTTCAAATGGAAAGTAGAAATGACAGTTTTATAGGTATGATTTTACAGTTGGGCAAATAAACAGATCTCCTACAATTAAGTAAGAAAGGTGCTCTCAAATATTTGATTTGAGCATAAGTAATTCTCTCCTGATGCAAACCACACAGGTTTTTCATGCAACTGATAAATACGGTGGAAAGCCCACTTGTGATGCCAGAGGCATCAGGCCCAGCCTCTACAGTGAATCTTGGTTCTTCTGACTTCACATCCTGGGGGTTTGTTTGTTTGTTTTTCCCTTCCCAGAATGTTGGAAAAGAACTTTATCTCTCTTGGCATTTAGTGATAACCAGAGATACACAAATGTCCAGCTGTTTGTGAAGCATTCAAAGACTCTGATTCAACAGACTTTAAAAAGCTTGTAAGAAAAGGGAAGTTCTGGGGCACCTGGGTGGTTCAGTTGGTTAAGCATCTTCCTTCAGCCCGGGTCATGATCCCATGATCCCCATCCAGGCTCCCTCCTCAGTGGGGAGTTGACTTCTCCCCCTCCCTGCCTCATGCTCTCTCTCACTCCCTTTGTCTCTCTTAAATAAGTAAATACACTCTCAAAAAAAGGCAAGTTCTGTATTATATATGCTTTCCTCCTTCTGAGGTGGGAAGGTGCAGAGGGGAGGGACAGCCGAGATCAGATTCCACTTCCTGAGAAAGCCAGCAAGCCAGCCCCTTCTAGATGGAAAGACTGTCCCCTCTTCTTACTTCTAATGCCAGGAGCTACTTGTATCATTTGTTAAACCGTTTGCCAGTGGTTACATAGTTTTCTCCCCAGCTGTGCATAAAGGTACACACTGTATCTGTACTTTAGAGCTTCCTCTCTGTCTTTACAGCTTTTAATTTTGATTGATGAATAGTGGGTAGGTAAGAAAGAATGTCAGACCTTTAAAAAGTCAACTCTTATGGGTTTCATTTGTTAGTTTACAATAAAACATACATTATCCTGCTCCTTAAAATATTTATATTTTAATATTTTATTAAATATTTAATATATTTGTGAAATATCTTAATATTTAAATAATTAAGACTTTTTAAAAAGGTTTTATTTGAGACAGATCAAGTGAGAGAGCACAAGCAGCAGGGAAGCAGTGGAGGGAGAGGGAAAAGCAGGCTTCTCACTGAGCAGGGAGTCCAACGCGGGGCCCGATCCCAGAGCCCTGGGACCATGACCTGGGCTGAAGGCAGACGATTAACTGGCTGAGCCACTCAGGCACCCTTACTTAAGACATTTTTAAAGTACATGCCTAGAATGTTAGCCACACTGGAGATAAATATGGCAGCCACCCTGGAGATAAATACAGCAGCCCAAAGAGAGAAAGAAAATCTATTGTCTAAACTTTTCACAATCATATGTTATTTTTAGGCTATCCTTCAATATCAGGTGTTGTGCCATCTTACTCTTCATGACTCAGAAAAATTATAAGCTCAACTTGTTGTGCATACTTCTTTGTGTTTATAATTTTATCTTTCCCTTGTCTCTTTTACTAGGTCTTAAGTCATGGTGACAAGGAACTGGCTGCATCTTCAGTCTGGAGGTGTGGGAAAAGCACGTGATTTGAGGCAGGCCCATCTGGATGGCCTCAACAAATGATTAACCTCTCTGAGTCTAATTTTCTCAACTAAAAAATGGCAAGAGCGGTCTGTGGTAAGGATTCCCAAACGTGCGTGTAAAGTGTCTTCCACATAGAAGACGCTCAACATACAGTAGCTCTCTTGCTACCACCGCGCTCTTTTTAAAATGCTATTAACAGGGCTTAAGCTACAACTTTGCGTATTCCATGAATCTTATTCACTGACCGGGAGAAGGGAAGAAAACACTTGAATGTCTACTGTGGTCTTCATTTTTCTACATGTGTCAGCAAAAATCACAGTGGTCATGTAAAATCATTCATTTCTTTTGTATTTACGAAAGACTTCACCAGAGATAAAGAACAGATTGAGACTTTATACTGGACCATCACCACATATGTATTACTAAAATATGCCCCGGTTCCCATGCTCTATATCACATATGGCAGAAAAGGCACATGGAGAAATCTAAGGATGGAAGAGCTACGTTTCTTTATGACCTTCTTTGAAAGATAAACTCCTTGGGGAAATACAATTTATTCAGATTATCAAGACCCTGCTGTGCAAATCTACAGTCTGGGAGCACACTATGGAGATCAAAAAATATTTACTTTATTCTGTTGGGTATAAAAGCTTTTAATGAATGCATAATTAAGGCAAAAAAAAAGTGTATACAGCTTTAGAAATTCTACTGCTGAGCCAGGCCATTAATATCCAAGGCACCATACCCAGTTGTGATTCCACCTGTTTCCTATTTGGATTACAACCTAGTTATAAATCTAGGCATTACGTGACTACAGGACCTGGTGCTGCACAAACGGCTGACACTCCGGGAGTCGAGGAAGCAGCACGAAGGGCTTTGTTTTGGGTGTGTGGGGGAAGGCTGGCCCTTTGGAATATGTTGAAACAAACAATCGTATAAACAAAACCCAAACATTTTAATAGCCTTGGGATGAATCATGTAGGGAAAAAGATTAGCATGTATATCATATATGCAAAGGGAACTGTGAGTTTTCTCTATAATATTTTGTATCAGGGTCGATGGGGTAAAGTTAATTTTCATGAGAGAAAAAACAAGCCATTCATTGACAATGCAGCCCAAATTACTTGTGATACAATAAAATACCATAAAAGCAGATATTTTTATCTGGTATACCTTATTTTTATCTCTGCATAAATATACAGAGAGATAGAAGTATATTTGTATATAAGCATACACATATATCTGGGCAACTATATGCTACCATATATTCTTATATTTATATAAATATGTATATGATACATTCTGATTCAACTAAAACAAAATATTAGCATCAATTGAAAAAACGACAAGGGGAAAAAACCTCAATGTGCTCTAATTCTTGGGAGTCTTTGAAGGCCTATTTAAATATATTTGTGGTGTATAACAGAGGAATTCCACAATTAGGTTACTAATACATTTTCATAATCAGTTGTATGCATAACATCTAAGGCTCATGAATAATTTTATATTGTTCCTTGGGAAAGTCTGTAGTAAGCTGGAAATCCAGGAAGGAAGCACAGAGACACGGCCACGTCGAGAAGGAATAATTCCAGCCCCCGTCACCATGTGCTACAAAATGCTATTGCAAAGTTTCCCGCAGCTGGCTCAGCACATCAAGCAATTACCACTGAATTACGGACTAGAGAGGAAATTAATGGACACATACTTTCCTTTCTTTAATTGAAAATAGTCTATCTGTGCAAGTAGGGATTTATAATGAAAATTTCAGTAACCATCAACTTTTTTTGAACTATGAGAGACAAAATCAGGTTAACGTTTTTTAAGGAACAGCATAGAAGTAATTAGGATCTATTTCCTTACTTAGCTCCGGTACACAAAATCAGTGGTGAAAGTTAGCTCAATTCTGAAGACTTCGGATAATCTGCCAGTTATCCACATAGACTTGGCCATTATCATCCATAAAAATGAGGATTGGTAGGGGCACCTGGGTGGCACAGCGGTTAATCGTCTGCCTTCGGCTCAGGGCGTGATCCCGGCGTTACGGGATCGAGTCCCACATCAGGCTCTTCCGCTATGAGCCTGCTTCTTCCTCTCCCACTCCCCCTGCTTGTGTTCCCTCTCTCGCTGGCTGTCTCTCTCTGTCGAATAAATAAATAAAATCTTTAAAAAAAAAAAATGAGGATTGGGAGGCTTTTTTATTGTTTGTTTGTTTCAAATCTGCATTGTTTTGACTTTTTATATTTTGGATGCTGTGAAGGATACATAACATCGGTATTTTTATAAGTACAAACGAGGACCAGTTTGAATTCATCTGAATATGACGATGCTTCTGAAATCCAAAGAGCAGTGATTTACCGGGCACGTGACTGATGTGCCATGGTGTGGCAACAGCATCTAACGCAGTGGTTCTCAAACTGTGGTCCCAGACCAGTAACATCACGTTCAGTTGGTAACTCGTTAGAACGCAGGTTCTCAGTCTCCTTGCCAGACCTCCTGAATCAGAAACTCTGGTGGTGGGGCCAGGAGTCTGTTTTAACCAGCCATTCAGGTGAGTCCACATATGGTCAAATTTAAGAACCACCAATACATAGTACACATCTGAGCATCTGAGTAAAGAATATTACATATTACATATGTAACAACTCATACATATATATGTATGTATGTAATATGTACATATGTATATTCTTGCAGCAGAGCTAATTCCTGGTCCCTCATCCCAGCCTTGGAAGTGAGCAAACATTATACTGAAGGCATGGGGCTGACGCCAGGGTACCTAGATTTGAATTAATGATACAGACAAGCAATCATTCTCCCAGGACCTGAGCACACATCCCTCAACGTGGTAAAAGCCCAGAAAGCTGCTCTAAAGGACATTTGTGGATAGAGAATGAGAAAGGGGTGATGGAGAAGTCTAGGAAGGAAAGACAGCTGGAGGGAGGTGAGCATGTGAATAGCAGTCTCCTACTAAGGAATAACTTACATTTTCCTTCCTTTAAACAAATGCACTGCTTTCATTTTCCCTAGTCAGGAGGTCTCAGGACACCATGCAACTATATTATAAAGTGTTCCTATCACAGGGAGCTTTCACGGCACATGCAGAAGGATCACACACAAACATGGGTTTTTAAGCAGCTACCAAGCACGAAGCTAGAAGTGAAGGATTTTTTCCATTTTTTTTCTTGGATTCTGTATATGAGAAAGGGGCAAGATGTTTTATTTACAGGAAGGGCAGGAGAAACAATAAAACAAAACTGCCTAACTACAAAGCATTAATACCAATGTAATGTGTTACTTTTAAAAATATTGATTTTAGGGGCGCCTGGGTGGCTCAGTCGTTAAGCGTCTGCCTTCGGCTCAGGTCACGATCCCAGCGTTCTGGGACGGAGCCCTGCAACGCATCGGGCTCCTTGCTCCGCAGGAAGCCTGCTTCTCCCTCTCCCACTCCCCCTGCTTGTGTTCCCTTTCTTGCTGCCTCTCTCTCTCTGTCAAATGAATAAATAAAATCTTAAAAAAAAAAAAGTATTGATTTTACTATTTATTAAAGTACAATTTCAGTGTGCTGTTTTCACAATTCAGAGGCAAGGAGAAAATATGGTTCATTTAAATTATTTGTAACTTTTTTTCCTAAAACAATGCATGCCCTTCTACAAAATCAAAGAGAAGTGCCTGAAAGAAAAAACACCTTTTACAGAATGGTGATCACTTTCAAAATTTTCAGGAACAGACTTGTCCAATATGTTGTCAATTGAAGGTAGGTAGTAAAGTTGCTGACATTTCCAGGAATGAAGGAAGGCAAGAGGGAGGGAAACAGGTAAGAAAATAACAGCAGAACTAATAGAGGAATTCACAAGTGAAGCATTCCATTTTATTGGCTCTGGTTTCCAGGGCACCTACTGCAAGTAGGATACTTTACTTGCCTATCTCACTGAATCCTCCAACATCCCAAAAGGTAGACTGTATGTTGGGTACCATGTCTATATTTACAGATGAGGAGTGGGGGCAAAACAGTTAAGTAGCTTGCCCAAGGTCACATAACTCTGGGACATGAACTTATACCATGGAGACAGAGAAGTAAATCAACACGATTTGGTGCGATCAGCACCCCGGAAGACTATTCATAACAAATGAAGAGGAGAGAAATTTGACTCCAACTAGGAGGATTGACCAGGCAACTCTGGAAGAGAAGAAAACTCATGAGCAAAGTTCTTGAAGAGGAATTCATAAGGTAACAAAATGAAGGAAGAATAACCCATGGAGAAAGAGGCTTCATACAAAGAGTTTAAGGTGCAGAGAAATGCATGAAGTTCATAATGACTGTGGCATCGCACATAGGCAGTAAATTGTTTAAAACAAAAAAAGCATGAAGAGATAGGAAATTTCATAATAAAGATGGGACCTGTGTGTCAAATTAGGAAGAATGAACCTCATTCTGAGGCTGTGATGAACCACTGACTAATAAATGATTTTACGCACGACTGTGACATAATCAGGTTATTATTATTTTTTTTTTTTTACAAATCAACCAGAATTTTTTAAAGTTATTTTTACAAATCAATCAAACAGAATTTTGAAGGAAGTACCAGAGTGCGGCAAGAGTAAAGCAGGTTCACTGGGAAGCAGGAAGTTTCTTCAGTCTAGGAAATAATCAAAGTTCAAATTAAGATAGTGGTAACAGAAATAGAGAGAATGAGAGGGAACAAAATTAAGGGGGTTCGCATAAAAACCTGTACACAAACGTTCATAGCAGCTTTTTTCATAATTGCCTAAACTTGGAAGCAACCAGGAAGTCTTTCAGTTGGTGAAGGAGTAAATAAACTGAGGTACACCCAGGTAATGGAATATTATTCAGTGATAAAAAGAATGAGTTATCAGGGCACCTGGGTGGCTCAGTCCATTAAGGATCAGACTCTTGGTTCTGCTGAGGTCATGACCTCAGGGTCCTGAGATCAAGCCCCACGATGGGCTCCATGCTCATTGCGGGGTCTGCTTGCGATTCTTTCTCCCTCCCAATTCCGCCCCCTCTGCTCCTCCCCCCACTCCCGTTCTCTCTCTCTCTAAAATAAATAAACAAACAAACAAAATCTTGGGGTAAGAAAAGAAAGATATGAGCTATCAAGTCACGAAGAGACACAGAGGACATTTAAATGCATATTAGTATGCGAAAGAAGCCAATCTGAAAAGGCTACGTTCTGTATGATTCCAACTATACAACATTCTGGAAAAGGCAAAACTATATAGACAGTAAAAAGATCAGTGGTTGCCAGGGTTTGAGGGGGGGAAGGGAGGGATGCATAAGCAGAGCACAGAAAAATTTTAGGGCAGAAAGACTACTCTGTATGATACTATAATGGCAGATACATTTCATCATACATGTGTCCAAGGCCATAGAATGGACAACACCAAGAGTGAACCATGAATGTAAATGGTGAACTCTGGGTGATAATGTAGGATAATATCAATGCAGGTTCATTAATGATAGCAAATGTACCACTTTGGTGGGGGATGCTGACAATGAGGGCGGTTACGCATATGTGGGGGCAGAGGTATTAACCGGAAATGTATCTTCCTCTCAATTTTGTTGCAAGCCTAAAACTCCTCTAAAAAATTAAAGAAGTGGAGTTGAAAGGCCTTGGTGACAGTGTATGTGGGGCACAAGGAGATGACTGATTTGAGGATGACTCCTGGGTTTCTGGCTTGGGTTCACACTCAGAAAGCTCATGTGCCCTGGGACAGCCAAAAGGAAATGCTGATTAGGCAGTCAGCGTAGAGATGATAAAACACGCTGTTCTTGGGTACAGCAAGAATAGAACACATTAGGGAGACAAGAAAGAAAAAGAACAAGGTTGGAAACCTATTGTGTAACCAGGAGACAGGGATCCAGCTTGGGTTTTAGGAAAATAAATAATTGTTTTGTGGGCATAAAAGTAACTTAGATTGTACAGCAAGGTACTGATTATCATTAGACAACAGGCAGGGGGCACAGCTGAGCTGTTGCAGGAATGTTCCAGAAAGATAATCCAGACCTGACTGATGTCAGTGATAATGAAGATTTCAAAAACAAGGCATATTGAACAGCTGTTTAAGAAGCTAATCCAATAAAATTTAGTAGGATTCATGGAGCTGTGTAAGATTATACCAAGGCTTCCGGTTTGGGTGACTGTAAGGATGGTAAGTCCCTAACAAAGACGGGGAGGAGAAGCAGGTGTGTGAAAATGGGTACAGATGAATATGAAGCGCATGTGGGAGGCCGAGGGCGGATGTTGGCTGAGCACAGAGGTCTGGCGCGCGGGAGACGAGGCTGCGAAGAAGCCGTCCACATGTGGATGAAAGAGAGCCACGGTAAGCAAAGCGTACCAGCGTGGAGCCACTGTGCGCGGGGCGGGGCGGCGGCAGGGGGAGTCAAGGAGCTGCTCAAAGAAGAGCTTATGTAGGGTCTGAATGAAAAGAAGAATTAGGAGAGAGTCTTGAGAAAAGAAAACTGTAGCAGAGAGTGGAGCTCCCAGTGTGGAAATGCTGGAGAGCGGTCACATTAAGACACCACAAGGGGCCCACTGTGTTTGATAATTAGGCGGCTTTGGGACCTTTGTTGGACAGCTGTTGAGGAGTAATGAGGCAGACGATGAGTTCAATAGGATTGAAGAGTGAATGGAAGATAAGGAAGTGCAGGCACTGATCACAGTTTGGTAGTGAATGGAAGAGGGTTGCGATACTGACAGAGGAAGAAAAGTTTCTCTCATCTTATTGATCCTATTTTAAAACCGAAAGGAAGGAGCCAGTGGAGAAGGGGACATTGAAACCACAGGAAACACAGAAGGCTCCTGATAGAGTAAGGAGCAGAAAGGCTGTTTTAGCCTTACAGAAAAGGGCAAGACACTTAACTACGGGTAGAAAGACCTGCAAGTGGGTGGTGGGTGGGAGGATGAATATCTCAAACGAAGCCCAGATTTTCTTGTAATGCCCCTAATTTCCAAGCATTAAAAATCGAATTAAATGAGATTGATATTTGTGTGCTTTGTGTCTGGATTCTGAACTCTGGCATTAATAAAACGTTGGAAACATTTTACTTTTGAGAAAAATATGCTGAAAATTATTTTATTTTATTTATTTATTTTTTAAAGATTTTATTTATTTATTTGAGAGAGAGAGAGCACGAGCAGGGGCAGAGGCAGAAGCAGGTTCCCCGCTGAGCAGGGAGCCTGATGCAGGGCTCGATCCCAGCATGCTGGCGCAGCTTAGCAATAGTTAACTTAGAATAAAAATTACTAGCATTAGAAAAATCCTTCAAGACAATCTTTTTTTCTCATTAAAAACTTACAAACAAGGATGATAGAGTCAACCTCAGATTATCCACAAAATAAATTAAAATGCCAAAATGACTTCCCTGGCCAGCCAGCATGCCTCTGGGCTGTCACTACTGACATCCTTTGGTATGGACTTAGGGAATAAAAGTCAACCTAACAGCATATGAAAAAATTAACTGGGATCCTAAAATGGCTACTAAAAGACCTTATGATAGATATTAAAGCCAAATATTAATGATATTTGGCAAATATGATATTCTGTGCCAGATAGCAAACACTCTTGATTAGAACAAATAATCAGTAGTTAGCTACGATTAACTAGGACTGATACATTTCCACCCTTTCTGATCATTTTCACCGATTAAAAAAATATCCAGAAGATTAAACCATTTGTAATGTATTTTCCGAACTTTGTACTCGAACTTTCTCCAAATACAAGAGTATCAGCTCCAGTGAACTACGGAGCAGCATGTGGTTGGTGTATTTGATTAGGGGCATATTAAATATATATGTTGATACAATCATCTGTCTTATCTAATGTGGAAAAAAATAGTTCAGTGTTGGAGAAAAATGAGCATGAGTTCTAACTTCTTCTCAACCTTGAAGATAAATTATTCTATTCAGAACACCCACTATATATTATGTATTTAGGAGATACTGTTAATTTAATAATTAAAATTATAGTAATACATTGTTTGGAAGAGATAACCTTCTATAAGTCATTGTAGTATTACTTAGTTAAAAAATGACAACCCTATTATAACACCGTAAAATATGCAAGATCTTCAGTGCCAAATGCAATCCCCACAGAAAGTATTTTCAGCTTACAAAAATGTATTCAATGAGCAAAACTAATGAAAGACTGACTTATTAATATATTTTCCTCTCATAATATACAATTTCACTATTGAACAAGCAGGAAAAAATTACTGAATGGATGCACATTCATTCCGTCAGTACACACTGCGGTGAACTGAACGGTGCCCCTCCAAAATTCCCGTGTTGAAGCCCTAAGTCTCCACATGATGGTGCGTGGAGATGCGGCCTTTGGGAAGTAATTAGGAGGTAGTTTAGAAGAGTGAATGAGGGTGGGGCTCACGTGACAGGATGTGCGTCCTTACGTGAAGAGACACCAGAGAGCCTGCTGCCTCTGTACCATGCAAGGACACAGCAAGGAGGCCATCGGCAAGCCAGGAAGAGGGCTCTCACCAGAACCCAACCGTGCTGGCACCCCAACCTGGGACTTGCAGCGTCCAGAACAGTGAGAAATAAACGTCCGTTGTTTAAATCACCCAGCCTGGGGCCTATCAGTATGGCCATCCAAGATGACAAATAGACATACTGGGCTCACATGATGAGACGGGAAGGAAGACATGGACAGGAGGTAGGCCTGGTTGCCGCCTTCGAGAAGCCCGCCATAAACTGAGGTCAGTAAGACATTCTCCAACCATGTTAACCCGTGAGGAAACTGATGCAAAAGCAGCAGCTGGATACTTGCGGCTTCTATGAAGCTATTTCAAGGATCCAGTGTTTCTCAAAATTGGAAACGGAAGATATATATTCTTGGTAAAAGAACAGTAAAATCTCCATTCATGAAAAAAAAGGAACAAAATATCCAGGATTCTTCCTAATACCCTCATGAGAGAACAACATTCTTGAAACCTTTGTACCTTCACTGAAGAGAGAAAAATGACTAATTCTCACGGTAGCCCATTTAGTGTAAAACTAAACGAAGACAACGGATGACTAATAAGCATCAGTCACAGAGCAGGGAGATTTAGGGCGGGAAGCCGCGGGCTCCCTCCCGCTCCTGCGTGCTCCTGGCTTCGGAATGATTAATAGTGAGAATTTTGGCTTTGCTTTACCAGATGAGCCAAATGCGCGCACTGTAAGCAGAACAACGCCTTCAATCGGGTGAAATGATCTTTTACACTTACAAAAGCAGGAAATAAAACAAATGAAAAAATAAAAATAAAACAAATGCCCCTCTGTTTTCCTGGCGGTGATAAAACGCTCTAGCTAGAGCGCTTATGTCCCTTCCCTCTCCCATCACAGCAGCACGTCTCCTCTTTCAGGTCACGTCTTTCACATAAAAGTGCTAAACTAATGCCGCTTAATGACAAATTAATGTCCATGAATAAAAAATACACCTCTAATAGCATAGAGTAATTTGCCATTACAATATCATCATTGGACATGCCCCTGGTTTAATACGATGTATTTAATTCATAACCTAATGAGTGATATATAAAAAGAGGGAGATGAACCCTGCAATTACATTTATGTGAGTCTGTCACCTTATTTGTAAAACCTTAGAGTCATTTACATTCAAATTAGAACAAATGAGTGATTTCACAAAGTGCAGTGATAAATGACCACAGCAGCCCAAGACAAAACTGTATTTCCTGTGAACACATTAACAGTTTCCTATTATTTGTTAAAAATTACAGTGCATATTGCCCAGTGTGGTGTGAATAATGACTTTTTTACTGATTAGGTCAGAAGACTAATATGTAGCAAAATAAATAATTTTTCTTTTCATTTTTTCTGATTTTTTGCTTTAAATTAACTACGGAATTCTGGTGGATTCATACTGCCACCTGCTGCCTAGGAAGAGATACTAAGAGTATTCTTTCAAAAGGAGCTCATTCACCACTTGGGTGGCCTTATTTAGAAATGACCGTTCTTTCTTGTCAATATATTTAAATTGCGTATCATACTAAAGACTGATACTTGGCAAACAAACAAACAAAAAACACTTGCTAATTAAACAACAGGATATACTATTTGCTATTCGGGAGAAGTGGTATGGAATGTAAAAAGTTGGGTTTTTTTCTTCTTTTGAAACCTAACTACAAAAAAAGACACATTCAGCAAAGCACGTATCTCCTAATGCATCACTTTCAGGGGATACAACACAAAGTCCAGCGGCCAGCTCCCCTCATCTTATGACAGGTGCATCAGCTGAGGAGAGGGTGGGGGAGCGGTGTGTGTGACATGGTTTCACTACTGCTGTTCCTTGGTACAATCTGATGGGGACTGACAGGCTCTGCCGGCCCCCTAGCCTTCTCCCCTAATGGCAAGTCCCAGAATGAAAGGTCACCTGAGAGGCCAGAGCACAGTGGGCTGGGAAAGGCATTAAGGCTGCAGAGGAGGCTGGGACAAGCCTAGCCTCAAAGATGACGCTAAGGATGGTCGAGAATGGTCATCAGGGGAGCTCATCGGTATTCCCACTGCATCAACACCCTAGCTCTGAATTTAAGCTTCCCCATCTGTAAAAAAGAAAAGAAAACTCACCTGCTTTAAGGGGTTCCTTAGCAGAGGAAAAGGAGAATCACTGTCCAAAATGCCTGGTATGGAGACGCCCTCGACAAAAGCTATTTCCCCACCCTGCGAAAGATAACGAAGGCTCTGGAGACTATGGTTTGGCCTGGAGAAAGGCTAGAAACAAGCGGACCCCTCAGGAGGATATGAGGAACTCACTATAATCTACAGCCAGTAATGATGAGAGCCCCCCCAAAAGGGTAAGAGCATTCACGATGAAGAAAAGGATCAGGTCTGAGAGGTATTTGGGAGGTAGAATCGACTCCGCTTCACAACTGAGTGGATATGACGGGGAGGAAGGAGTCTAAGCCAATGTCCAAGTTTCTAGAACACTAGTAGATTAATGGTACCATCAACAGAGAAAAGGACAGGTTTTCTCATGTTCAGTTTGAACTCCGTGTGTGATGCTTAGGTGGAGATGTTCAGCAGCTCGTTTTAAAAGTCTAGGAAAAATCAGAGTTTGTGAGAACAAACTGGATTCAAAAAGTCTGGAATGCTGACCAGAGGGACGCTCGGCTCCACTGCAACCACAGCCCATCACTCCGGACGAGGGTCTGCAGAGCTTCCTTTATAAGACTTCAAACAGCGAATGGCATGTATAGAAACACGTACACTCTGAAAAGCAGGGTAACTCGTGCCTTTTACTGGGCCCATTTTGAAGACAATAACTGCTCTTCAATGAATCTAATAAATTACATCTTTCTGATGAATTTTTTTTTTTAAAGCACAATGTACAAGGAAGGGGAGCAGGAGGAGGAGAAGGGAAAGAAGCGCTCACATTTTATTTGGACCTGGATCTCCGAGAGCAGATGAAAGTCCGACAGGACATGTGTATTAAGAATACACTAACAGGACAGGCCACACAGGAGAGTCCTCTGGAACTGCGTGCGCGGCCAAGCAGGTAAGGACGGATGCAAACCCGAGCTGCTGTTCGTAAATCCCTTATCTTGGAATGATAGGCTTTTGCTGTAGTCACTGCCCGCCCCGAGCCCCCTGCCCCACCAACACACATCATTTGCACTGCTAGGCTCCCCGTTTATTCTACAAGTGTGTGCTGAGAACCTGTGTGTTCACAAGGGCCTGCCGCCCGGAGGGCCTGGGGACTAAACATGAATGAGGTGAAGGCTCCCCAGCGTAGGAGGCTAACTCGATGGCTGTCCTCACTGACAGAGGGGCACGGCTCCTGAGGTTTGAGGCCCCTGCTCTCAGCAGCCTCCCCGAGGAAAAGCAAGAAAAAGGAGAGCATGCAGTGGCCTCGAGGTGTCCCTTGCCTTTGCTGGGGGGGCAGCAGCACGTACACCTGTGCAGAGAGGAGTTTCAGGCCAAGGTAACGGCTAATGACCCAGGGACTCAGGAAGTGTCAGCCCAAGGGTTCTCCTCAGACAGGAATGAGCACCAGAAGGCAGTATCAGGTATCAGAGCAGAGGTCCACCTCTCACAAGTCTGGAAGCAAACCAAAGAAAGAGTGGTAATTTGAGAATAACAAACAAGACCAGACATCTTAGTAGGGAAGAACGGCTTCACAAACTCCTAGTTGGACAAAGTACTGAAAAAGCATGGAAAATATGCTAACCTTGATGGATAGGACACAACATTTTTTTTTATTTTTTTTTACTTTTTTATTTTATTTTTTTTAAGATTTTATTTATTTATTTTTGAGAGAGAGAGAGAGTGAGAGAGAGAGAGAGCACATGAGCAGGGGCAGAGGGGGAGAGAGAACAGACTCTCCACTGAGCTTGATCCCAGGACCCTGAGATCATGACCTGAGCTGAAGGCGGATGCTTAACCGACTGAGCCACCAGGTGCCCCTACTTCTTTTATTTAAGAGAGAGAGAGAGCCAGCAAGGGGAGGAGCAGAGGGAGAGAGACAAGCAGACTGAGCTGAGTGAGGAGCCCGATGCACGGCTTGATCCCACAACCCTGAGATCATGACCTGAGCTGAAATCAAGAGTCAGACACCTAATCCACTGAGCCACCCAGGTGCCCCAATAGGGCACTTTTTTTTTTTTTTTTAAGATTTTATTTATGTATTTGAGAGAGAGAGAGAGAGAGAGAGCATGAAAGGCGGGAAGGTCAGACGGAGAAACAGACTCCTGCTGAGCAGGGAGCCCGATGTGGGACTTGATCCTGGGACTCCAGGATCATGACCTGAGCGGAAGGCAGTCACTTAACAACTGAGCCACCCAGGCACCCCCCGCAGGGCACTTCTAAGTATATTCTAAGCACTAAAGATTTTTCATTTTAACGAAAAACATTTTTATATACCCAATAAAATGGTCCCATATGAAATTAAGAATCAGTTGAGTGACAATACCAAAACACTGTAAACAGGTGTAGTTATAGGACCATATCAAAATCTAAAAGCATAGCAACCCAGTTTGGTAATTTTACAATCCTAAAAAAGAGAGGAAGTGTATGTATTTTCAAAAGACTGACAAAATGAAGATTTCTAAATACACATGGTTTTGGTTCTCTTATAGTCAAAGTTTTCTTCCACAATTTGGACATCTTGCAACATCATGGATAAAAAGGAAAAATAAAGTTCCATGAGAGAACAAAATGAAAACACTGGAGAAAAGAAAGTGAAAATTTCAACCACTGATCAAGTAGGTGAATAATAAGCAAACTGTCCACAAAATATATCTGTATGCAGGCTACATTTTTTCTTCAACAAAATAATGAACTGCAAAAATTAAGTTTCAAAGTGCTCAAGTCACTTGGTATTCTCAACAAATTCATCTGATGGGATAGGGGAAAGTACCCATGAACTTCGGATGTTCTTCTGGAATTCTTTTTTATAGAAATTATAGGTGTAGGTAAAGACACACACACACACACACGCACGCACACACACACACACATACACACACACACTCCTGTGTGTATATATATACACACCATTTTAACATGCATGATGATAATGAGCTCTGTAACCGAACTTTGAGAAACACACATCACTGAATATTACCTGCCATGGACAAAGTGAATCAGGTGATGAGGCTGAAGGCTCAAGTTGCAATATTTGAAGTAAAAATGTCAAGTAAAAGTAATTTCAATTTCACAAGTCAAACACACACTTCTGAAGTCTTCTAACCTTTCTTTGTTATTCCCATTTGCTACTTGCAGAAAGGGATTAAAAACAGCTCTCCCATACCACCCAACAATACTGAGGGGAAAAGAAAGGAAAGTCAGATGATAATAGTTAAACATATACTGACAGATTAAACGCGCTGAGATAATGATACAACTTTCATATACTGTGTTTGAAGTGGTCCTCAGGTGAACGTGGCTGACACTGCTCACACTGTCTCTCAGGGAAGCACGGGCTCCTATTTCCCAAGGTTGCGGGGAAGACGAAGTAAGATGATATACGAGAAAGAGCTTGAGAAGCCACCTACTGAGTGACAGGTGTCAATAACAATGGCTGTATTTAGGATTAGAGAAAGTGACTAGGAAGAAAACAAAATAATGGGCAGGAAAACAAACAGGATTTTTTATACTTACTAATAGGTCATATGCGCAAGGATAGTAAAATTAAATTGTGTGGATTTGTCATTGTTAAAAATGTATTTTCACTGTTGTTATAATGCTGTAATAAATGCAAGTAAAAGTCATGCTAATGGAGGTAATAAGAGGCTCCAACACAGGGAACCGGGACTTAACACTGTAAAATAAAAGCCTCACAGCCATACTGTCTGCCTAAGACGTCCCGTGTCTTCCTAATGAACCAAAAAGTTTTTATCCAAGATAAAAAAAATGGTCCTCGGAATGAGAAAGGCCTATCAGTCACCATCTCTACCACCTCAGGCAAGCTGGGTACATTTTAAATCTCTGATTTTTCACCTATAAAAATGTGCAAAGATTTTAGGAGGACTAAATGTGACACATCGGTGCTCAGAGGATAGGCGTTTTCTCTTCCTCCCCGTCTCAGAGCCCTTCCTGATCTTCCCAGCAAACC
This sequence comes from Ursus americanus, assembly GCF_024610735.1. Classification (NCBI taxonomy): domain Eukaryota; kingdom Metazoa; phylum Chordata; class Mammalia; order Carnivora; family Ursidae; genus Ursus; species Ursus americanus. Next base: position 15,817,479 of record NC_142137.1, on the reverse strand, counting down.
AGGGGAAGAATGCACGGATCACTTATCGCTTTTCCAGCACTGACTGCCTGGAAAGTTCATATGGTACTTAATTATGTGTGACTTTATGATATATTAGTGACTGCTGCTGAAATCTTAAGTGACTATTCAACTCTGTGCGCATGTGGGGTGATTCCTGCACCCAGACAACATAGCTTCAAATGAAGACCCTTCCCAGTGTCATCTCCCGGGGCCCCAGCAATTCACCTGGAGCATGGTCGTGGAGTTACTCTGCTGCCCAAGGGCAGTGAGGTCCTGGGGTGGGCGGGGAGGATGGGGGTTATGAGATAGGACAGGAGAGCTGCCAGCTGCCCTCCTGGGAGGCTCTCGGTTCATGCCCTGGAGAAATTATACCACCACAAGCCACATCTCCCCTACTTCCATTTTACCTATCTAGGCACAGGTCGGGGAGCAGGGAGTACGGCCGACGACTGCAGGGGCAAGGGATGGGAAGGGCACAATAGCAGGATGAGCTCACATACCTGGATGAGATAGTGGGAACATAAATTGAGAAGCTCCAACAGCTGTAGGTGACTGCCAGCTGCTAGCACATCCTGGATCACGCCTGGCTCCAACAAAATCTGTTTTGTTTTTTAATAAAAAGAAAACTATCAGTGACTTAAAAATTAATGCTTAATATGCAAATCCACTATATTTAAATTGCTGCTTAACATAGGAGATCTGAATTAATACTGTACTTTATTATGGGAGTCAGTTCTTTTTTTCCTCTTCTGATAGAGCTGTGGCCCTCACTCAAATAGCTGTGTTGTCACTTCCAGAACTCACTTCCTGCGTGTGAGGCTCTGCACCTAACCACTTATTTTTTGCAGGAGGACATGAACATTTGCAAAGAACAACGTAATAGTCTTAAAATTCTGTGTGTGATGGAAGTAATCTTATAAAATCCAGAAGAACCAAATTTTAGTTTTTTGAAGTATATATCACAATTTTGTAGATTACAGAAACAGCATGATTAGCAGATGTTTTAGGAAAAGGGGGCTTATGTTTCCCCTTTCAATAGGAGACCAGAGGCGACTACAACTCCATTTTACTTCTAAGTCCTACAACAGTAAATTTCAACCACAAACTTTTGTTGTTTTTTTTTTTTTCTCAGTCTCAGATTCTCTAATCCCTTCTATTTCAAATGGAAGATGTAGAAACAGCATTTTCAGACTACAAGGACATCCCAGAGAAGTAAAGCTTCCCAAATACACTGGTCATATCAGTTCTGCATTTTTTTCTGGTGAAGTCCAACTTTGTGCCTACTGCTGCCAGCTCCTGCGCCGACAAACAGGACTGCAGAAACACACATGACCACGCTGACTGGATTCACTCTACACGCAGGCCTGCCAGGCACAGGGAGGCCTTCAGTGCTGCTCCGCTGTCCCAACCCAGCCCCAAGCCCAAAGTCTAGTCTCGGGACCAGCAGCAGAAGCATCACCTGGGAATTTGTCACAATTGCAAATTCTTGGATGTCTCCCCAGACCTAAATGAATCAGAAACTTTTAGGGTGTTATAACAAGGCCCCTGGTGGTTCTGGTGCACAGGGAAGCCTGGTCTGATCAATTCACTCTACTTCTTCCTTCATACTCCTTTCTCCTCAAGCCTCCCCCTCCTCCTTTCTCGCCTTACTCTAACCCCATGATCTTCCAAAGCCTCCCACCACCAAATTCACCAAGCCACGTACCCATATTTGTATCAGCATATTTGGCTTTACCCAACACTCCATTTGTGCACAAGAACTCAACCCCTTCCACCAGCAATTGTCCCCTCTCTTCCCATAGCATTATCTGTTCTCTTTCTCCCCTTGATAACTCCCATCAGCATACAAATACGGCTTTATAGCTCCTATCTTAAGAAATAAAAATCCCTTCCCTTGACTCCAGAGCTCTCTCCATGCCCCTCTTCATAGCAAAGTTCCTCAGGAAAGTTGTCCACATAAAACACCACTATTTACTCTACTCTGTTCTCTCTTGAACCCATTCCTTTTGAGTTTTGCTCCTAATGTTCCTCTAAAAATGTTCTCATCAAGGTCACCAATGACCTCCAAATCCAAAGGCCAAATCCAATAGCCATTCCTCAACATTTAATCTTACTCAAGCCAACAGCAGTTAGCAAAGTTGATCTCTTTCTGCTGGAAAATCTCTTCCCTTGCCTCTGTGATAGCACTACCTCTTATGGCTTCTATTTCACTAACCACTCCCTCTTTACCTCTTTCCCAACCGGTAAGCTTTGGGGACATCCAGAACTCAGTCCCCAGATCTCTTCTTTCCTCTTTCCACTCATTCCATGGATGATCTCATGTAATCCCATGATTTTAAAACCACCCATACTACTCATTACACTCACTTTCTTTTTTCTCTAGCCCCAACCTCACCTTTGAACTCCAGACTCTTATATCCAACTACCTCTTATCCAACTGCTTATCTCCACTTGGATAGCTAGTGGGCAGCTCAAATTAGACATGCCCCAAACTGATCTCTTGATCCTCTCTACCAACCACCAAACCTGCTCCTATCCCAATCCTACCATCTCAGCAAACAGCAACTGTCAGTTATTGAGGCTACAACCTCAGGCAACTCCTGACTCATCTTGTTTTCTTCATACCTCACATCTGATCATCAGCCACCCCTATTGGCTCGATCTTCAAAATAGTTCCAGAATCCAACCGCCACTCAGTACTGCCGCCATCACTATCACTCTTGTCTACACCAGTCTTCCTACACTTACTAGAATAGCCTCCTAATTGGTCAAACTGCTTTCTCCTTCACTCCCCATAGAGTTTTTAATAATACCAATCAAATTTATCCTTTAAAGGTCACAGCCTTATGCAGACCTCTCCAGTGACTTTTTATCTCTTTGAAAAGAAATCCAGTCTTCACTATAACATAAAAGTTTCTGTGAATAGCCTGAGCACCTTACGTCTACAACTAACTGCCATTTTCTCTGCCTGGGTCACTCTTCTTCAAGATACCAGCATGGCTCCCTCATTCATGTCCTCTGCTCAGATATCCTCTTACCTGCGAGGCCTTGTCTGGCCATCCTCGGTAAAACAGTACCTCCACTCCCCATCACCTTCATGCCCTATCTCCTTAGTTCACTTTATTCTTCCTAGTACTTCCCACCTCTCGACAGCGTACATATTTATCTATGTGATTATTTTGTTCCTCCACCCCCAGGATGGAAGACCCAGGAGGGCAGGGACTTGGTCTATTCTATACCCCCAACACTTAGAATAATGCCCAACACATAGCTTTCACTCCATATTGATGAACTGATTCTAATAAATCATTGGTGAATTAATTTATCTCTAGATAGATTTTTAATTCAGAATTACTTTCCTTGATTAGTATAACATAAGAGGAAATGGATTATAAATTATATTAATTTTTAAAAGATTTTTATTTACTTGTCAGAGAGAGTGAGAGCACAAGCAGGGGGAGCGGCAGGCAGAGGGAGAAGCAGACTCCCTGCTGAGCAAGGAGCCCGATGTGGGACTCGATCTCAGGACCCTGGGGTCATGACCTGAGCCGAAGGTAGATGCTTAACCAACTGAGCCACCTAGCCACCTCTATATAAATTATATTCTGAACTAACAAAGTGAAAAGGTCAAGTACATGTGGCAAAAATACCAACACTCATCTTATTCGTAAAATTCTTTATAGCTCCTTTCCCATCTAGTCAGGAGAAACCTGAATTTCTCCCACTCCTCAAGGAGAGAGGCTTTGACTGACATTCAGGAAATTACTGCAGCTCCCATCACAGAGGCAAGGATGTAGTATAGTCTTGCAGAAGAGGCATGGCCTAAGGCACAGAACGGGGAATAGATGGATTAGAAAGGCTAGTCTGAGCCTTTAAACCCTGTCAGTCGTGCTTATTTCACACAACTGGCATTCATGATAACCTCCAAGGCTCGGGAATGCCAAACACAAAGACAGATATCACAGACAGACAAGATGAATATTCCAGAGCCGTGGAACACGTCCAGTGGGCCAACTCCAGGAAACCCCCGCAGGAGATACGCGGACCGGGATTGTTTTTGCTTTTTTTCTTGTTTTTTGTTCTGTAGTTTTTCTTCTCTCATTATAACATAAGTTTTTCCAGAAGATGCTTTAGTGCAGGAAATCCCTAAGTGCACTGAAAGGACACAGTTTGGAAAAAAAGAGAGAGAGAGAGATTGAAACAAAACAAAAAAAACAAACTGTACCAGGAAAGCTGGGTCTCCCTTATGGAAACAGAACGATGGTGGCAAAGCCCCGCTTGCACTGGAGTCTTTCAAATTCAGCTTTGTTATCTCCGGTGACTGGTTGTTCTAATATATTCGTCCAGAGAATTTGTGTTCGGGCAGGAATACAAACAAAGGTTTGATCTCTCAGTTTCCAGTACGGTGAATGTGCCCGTCACCCGCCTGGACGAACTGGCAGAAAGAAGGGATCTCAAACAACTCTTCACAAAGGACAACTGGGGCGGCTAAGTTTAAGTGCTGCAAAGCCCATGCTGGTTACATTTAGGCCTTTCAGAATCGTGCACCCACCACCGTCTGGTCTGGCACTCACAGCGGGGACCGGCGACAGGAAGGGCTGCGTTCCCTGTGAGCAGTAAGTGGCCGAGTGGGAGCTCATGTTAGTGGCTCGACACATCCAGTCACTCATCAAACTGGAGGAGCGTAGCTCAGACTGAGCTATCACAGGGCACAATGCCAATGTCTGAATAACAAAAGGGATCAAGAAATGCAGGATGCATAACGAGCCAAGCGGTGCAGAATGCACTTTACAACAAGGCTATGAACCATGAAAGCTGCCAAACTGGACTGGGTATTTCCTCTTTCCTCCGTGACACTCACCGGCTTCGGTGAAGCAGAGCTGGGGCTTCTTCAGGTTGGACGAAGAAATTCTGATGCAATCTTGGGGGGGTGTGAGTGCCTCTTGTTCACAGGGCCATGTGGATGGAATAGTCTCCCTGTCGTCCACTCACACCTGACCCCTGGACGGCAGAACACAGGGCACTGCCCTTGGAAGAGGAGAGCTGGACAGTGCTGGCTGGGAGGTGACAATCTCATTCTGGAACCTCTCCAGCAGTTGGTGGCAAGCTAGGTCCCGTGACCTAAGGTCCAGGTCTGACTCCCGCCCCAAATGCTGACACTCGGCCCTGGTTTTGATCAACTGGAGTAAGAACTCATCAGTGGCCTTGGTCAGGGTGACACTGGGTGGTCTGACAAACTTTTAATCGAAGTAAAAGCCACGGCTGCAGCAGGGGGTAGTGGTCTCTAAAGATACCCGGGAGAGTTCTTACATCAGAATCCAGTCAGGATGTTGGTCCACTTGCCCTCCTGGAAGGAGGCACTCTTGAATACTCAATCCAGATGCATCCTCCAGCTGCTAGTCTAGGCAGTGGAGAGCTGAGTTTGCACAATCTCTAAGGAAAGCCCTCCAAACTGGAATGAGATCGGGGCTCCTGGTCCCAGCAATACCTGCAGACAGGACATGGGGCCAGAAAACCCCTGTAAGAGGACATGGGAGCCTGAGGTGAGATTCTGCACGGGGCATGATGAGATGGGCAATCGCCCTCAGCCAGACTCACCCGGCCGGGCTCTGGGAGGGCAGAGTAGCCCGAAGCAGCACGCAGTCCCCAGTGGGTCCCGCGGTTTCCTTCTTCACTTCTCCCATCACCAAGTGTCCACCCTCTCAATTCTGTCTTCTTGTTCTTCGTCTTCTATTTTCTCTCCCACTTTGACCTTGCTTCTTGGATTAGCTACTGGTGGGGATCGCCTTTACTAGCCATGGCAAGTCTCAATGCAACCTTTTCTTTCTTTCTTTCTTTCTTTCTTTCTTTCTTTCTTTCTTTCTTTCTTTTCTTTCTTTCTTTCTTTCTTTCTTTCTTTCTTTCTTTCTTTCTTTCTTTCCTTCCTTTCCTCCTTTCTTTCTTTCTTGAGGGGGTGGGGAGGGACAGAGGGAGAGAGAGAGAGAATCTTAAGCAGGTTCCACACCCAGCGTGGAGCCTGACGTAGGGCTCAATCTCATGACCTGAGATTATGACCTGGACCAAAAGCAAGAGTCAGATGCTTAACAGACTGAGCCGCCCAGGCGCCCCTCAGTGTGACCCTTTTTTTGGCCTTATGAACAGATGTGTTGGCGTCTTCAGGAAATTTTGTGTCTCGGTTCTTCGAAGCCTTCTTCTTCATTTCTTCCTCAGGAGACTTTTAAATCACTGACTTGTAGATGTGTAGACAGAGTAGTCTGAAGGGGTTGAGCCTGTGCAAGCCAGACAATTAAGGTCTCCATCGAACATAACTGTGCACAGGAGCACAAGCGCTTCGGCTGGCACTGCGAATTAGATGCGTCCAATACTACTGATAAGAATGAGTGAGCGCATTGTTCTTGTTTTCATGGCTGTTTCTTTGGGATTTTTTTTTTTCTGTATAGTACAGTGAAACAGCAAATTATTACGACTTTGTCTAAATCATCAAGTAAACTGAATACAACAATGCAGATAACTTTCCAATGATTGCATATTTAAGACACATAAATAAAATCACTTACATAAAGCTTTTCGAGAGACTTCTTATAGACAGACTATGAACCATCAGATCTAACTATGAGAACTGCCATCAACTTAGATTTTGTTTCAAAGCTGTTAGACTAAGGATTTCTTATCCACCAGGTGGCGCCTACGTTTAAAGCAAAATTATTTTCTAAATTACTCCTGTATTGAACCTCTATCACCGTCACCTTAAGTTTACTTTTGAGAACAAACAAAATAATTCATGTAAGGATAATAAGACATACGAATTCTACTTTCTAAATGTCTCTACTATTTGGGGAAATGTTCGTAAATTTTTGTTGAAGTGCTCCCTCTGAGCACTACTGTTGAAGTTCAGCAGCTCTCCATAAATCAGGTCCCAATTGACAGATATACCTCAAACTTTTTGTATTCAGAAACTATCATGATATGGCCACAAACTACTTTTTAAAACTTATCTCCAATTGTGCAGCCTATGGCCCCTTTACTAAAACCAAGAGCCCACTGCTCTGCACACTGAAGCAGCACTCTTTTCTCCACCTTGAATGCCCTCCTGACTTCTTTAGTCTCCCTATTTCAAAATCCTACTCATTCAAGATTTAATTCTAAGTTCATTACCTATACAAAGCTTTGCAAAATCTTCCCTCACCCCAACCTCCAGCTGGGATTAATCTCCTGGACTCCAAACTACCACAGATGCACAGGGAACCGAGTCCACACCGCCTGACTTCAAATCCTGGCTCTGATACTTGCTGGCAGAATGAGATCAGGAAAACCACTCAATTCCGTGTGCCTCAGTGTCTTCATCTATACAATGAAAATGATATTTATATCAAAAGATGGTCTTAAGGACTGAGAAAATGCATATGTATCGTTACAACTGGTATGGCTATGGGACTTAGTTTTCTCACAAAATGGATTAGGCGGCTTGGAGTGCCAACAAACCAGACTTCTTGTATTTTCTTATTTGGCCAATCTTAGCTCATGGTTTCATGGTCACAAAATGGCTACTATATCTCCCGGCGTTGTATTTGCATTCAAAGCATAAAGAAAAGAGAGGGCAAACACCAAACACCATGTGCCAGCTGAGGATGTCACTGCTTCCCAGGAAACAACAGATTTCCAACAAACTCTGCCACACAGACTTCCATTTACATTTCATTTGCCAGGACTAGGTCATGTAGCTACCCATGGGTAGCTGGAAAAGAACCTGGGCTGTTGAATTTTTAGGGTTACATGCACTATTGTCCCAAATCAAACTGGAATTTCCTATAAAGAGAAAAGAGGGAACAGATATCATGTAGGCAACCAGAGTGCATGTCCTGACTCTTAGCACCGAATCTGTTTATGGTAAAGCAGCGATAAATGCCAACTACTGTCTGGGTCTTCTTCAAGCAACCAAGTGTTTTTGCCCTGAGTGGGTTATGTGTGTGTCCCTTAGTTTTACCTATGACACCCTGGTCCATCCCACTTCATGTTCATTGCTGTTGAACACGCTAGAAGAGCGTTATAGATTTACCTACTAAAAAAAACACGCAGGCTTGAAAAATACAGTTCCTGAGGAAAATGTGAAAAGATATCAAAAGCCTCTAGAGAGGATCCTGGTCACATGCTAATCCTTATCAAGGATTATCTAATTGAAGGAGTTAAATAAAAGGACACAAGAGACATTTCAATAACAGTTGTAATAATATGTTTATATAAAGGCGACCTTTGGGTTGGGTGAGGTATCTAATGAATCTGTGATTTGATTACTGATTCTCTAAGATACAAATTTTGTCAGGTGCTTTCTTCCAGACAGACTCGCACACTTACACACATTTTTAAAAGATCTCAATATCAAACCTTTAAAAATACTAATTTATCTTTAATTTATTTGAAAAAAAAACCAACTTTTCCATGGATCGGAATATGAAAAAAGAGAAAACAGATTGGATTTTCAGGATATTTTTAAAGAATGTTATAAACCACACAGGTAAAAAATAATAAAAATGTCCTAGTAAGAAAAAAAAAAAGAAAAGTGTGGATATCACTTTGAGATTCTATTATTTTTCTTCCCAAGTTTATACATCCTCATTTGGTTCATTTGAAATTTCTCGGGTTCCAGACAGGTTGCAGAAGCATAACCTTCTCTAAGATGCCAAGAAGAAATCTGAGACTAGGTAACACTAACACTACATTCCCAGGGAAACCAGAGGCTGCAAAAATTCCACGTATGACCACTGATGCAATTTTGAGGATGTTCCCGTCTATCGATGCTACTAGTGAAACTGGTTCTTCCTTTCCTATTCTAGGACATGCAGCAGGATGATGGATGACATACTCCAGCTAGGTGCTCGAGTAAACAGAGAAGAAAAAATCAAGTGCAATCATTAAGCTGTGTCATAATTAATGCTGAGAGAGTGGTAGGCACAGAGGGCTGCCGGAGTACTTGGCGGGAGACAATTCATTTCACTGAACCTGTGAAATAATTCTTCATATTAAAAAACTTGGTCCTTTTATATTATATGAACAAACCCCCATTTTTTTTTTTTTTGGCCCCTTCTCCATTAGCTTGATCATGGCGTTTCAAAGCTCTGAGATCAATAGTTCTGTCAGATAGTCATTTCCAACACAGTTTTCTTCATTACGTTTAAATTAACAAAATACATTATTTAATAAAATGTAAAGCTAAATTATACATACTTACATTACCTAGAAAAATATGGCCTAATTATTTGAAAAAGCAGAACAAATTTTTGATAGATAAGAGGAAGAAGCAGTCCCAGCAATTAAATATAATGAAACATGAAAGTCATTACAGGTTATAAGAAAAGCCAAATCAATTATTAAGACTTACTTTTATAACCAGTGCTCTTTCAAGTGTGATGAACATAGGCGGTTTCATCCCACAGAGCTTTATTAGAGAAGCTGGGCTTCCCCATACAGAGCTAGTTTCTTACAAGTCTAATAAGACCAAACAAGAAAGAAACATTACTTTAAAATACTGATATCCGAAAATGGTTAGGACTCTGAAAGAATGAATAGGGCTGATTCCGTTGTCTCTTTATAGTTGGCTATCCCTTTGTCACCGCTAGGTGCTCAAGCACAAATAAAAACAAAGAACCAGACGAAATGATTACGCTGTGGGGTAACCCAGGCTGAAACAGTGGTGGGCACAGTAGGCCAGAGGAGCACTTGACTGGGAATGCCTAATTTCATGGAAGAAAGCTGGGAAGTATTCTTTCCCCTGAAAAGTATCATCAATATCCAGTTTTATTTGGGAAATCCCTTGTATTTGCTTTATAAAGAATGGAGGCATAATATGGTCATAGGGTCCATCGTAGGAATGTGGGCAAGTCATTGACAACGTTTGTATTTAGCACTCTCGTATACAAAACGGGAGATGACCACTACCTACCCGCATAAAGTCTACACAAGGATAAAAGGAGATAAACCAGGGGCGCCTGGGTGGCACAGTGGTTAAGCGTCTGCCTTCGGCTCAGGGCGTGATCCCAGCGTTATGGGATCGAGCCCCACGTCAGGCTCCTCCGTTATGAGCCTGCTTCTTCCTCTCCCACTCCCCCTGCTTGTGTTCCCTCTCTCGCTGGCTGTCTCTCTCTCTGTCAAATAAATAAATAAAATCTTAAAAAAAAAAAAAAAAGGAGATAAACCAGGTACAATTCTTAGACTAACACCTGGCATGTTTTATAGAGTAAAAAAAAAAAAAAAATAGCTGCTGTTTTTATTATTGTTGTTGTCAATTCCATGAACAAATAAATCTACTTCACAGATAATGATTCCCCATTTCCAGTGTTTACACACTGCCTACTATGTACTGGCTACCTTGTGAGGTAATTTCATAGCTTTCCTTTCCTTCTTACCCTTCCCTACTCCTCACTCCTGCAAGGTAAATATTATCCCCACATGGCAAATGAAGAAACCAAGGGCAGAGAAATTCACCCATTCAATTAGCAAACCTTCTGAGCGTCTACAGTATTCCAGGCACCTTTCTGGGGCCTGCAGCCATGGTGACAAGACAAGTAAGTTCCCTCAGTGCGTGGTACTCAGCGTCTAGGTCTGAGCCAACCAGTAGACTTGCAGTGCGACTGACCGACTAGAGTAGAACAAAGGAAGAAACAGGTCTGGAGGAAGGATCAAGAGTTCCATTTGGAGATATACGTTAAGTTCCTGATGCTTATCAGTCATCCATATGGAGATATGAAGTAGACAGAAAGGATCAGTCTAGCTGGCAAACTACAAGCCCCATACCAAATTTTCCTATCACATATTTTTATGACCTATGAGCTAAAAACAGTTTAAGAAAAAAATTTTGACTTGCATTTTTAAAAATTTTATTTTTTCTAATAAACTTGGTGAGATGTTGTGTTAGGAGGCATGCAAACAACATTCATCTCACTGTATGTACATCTGCATCAGAGGAGCTCTTGGGTAACCAGGTACATTGTCAATGAGCACTCATATTTGGAAAGGAATCTTTTTTTCCGAGGATTATATCTCAACAGCGGGCTTAAAATATTCGGGAAATCATCCAGGTTTTCTTGTTCCAGTTGCAGAGCACAGGAAGAGTAGATTTAGCATCATTCTTGCGGGCCCTGGGATTTTCAGAAGAGTCAATGAACACTGGCTTCAACGTAAGGTCACCAGCTGCATTAGCCCCTAACAGGAGAGTCAACCTGTCCTTTGAAGCTTTAAAGTCAGGCATTGACTTCTCCTCTCTAGCTATGAAAGTCCTAGATGGCAACTTCTTCCATTAGACTGTTTTGTGTACATTGAAAATCTGTCGTTTGGTGTTTCCACCTTCATGAATGATCTGAGCTCGATCTTCTGGAGAACCTGCTGCAGCTTCTGCATCAGTACTCGCTGCTTCACCTTGCACTTTGATGTTATGGAGACGGCTTCTTTCCTTAGACCTCTTGAACCAACCTCTGCTAGCTTTGAACTTTTCTTCTACGGCTTCCTCACCTCTTGGCCTTCAAAGAATTGAAGAGAGTGGAAGCCTTGCTCTGGATGAGGCTTGAGCTTAAGAGAATGTTGTAGCTGGTCTGATCATCTCTCCAGGACACTAAAATCTTCTCCATACCAGCAATTAGGTGGTTTTGTTTTCTTGTCATTCATGTATTGCTCACTGCAGTAACACTTTCAATTTCCCTCAAGAGGAAATTCACAACTTAGCTAATCATTTGGTGCAAGAGGCCTAGCTTTTGGCCCGTCTTAGCTTTTAACCGGCCTTACTCACTAAGATTAATCATGTCTAGCTTGCAACTCTTCCTGTCATCTGAACACTTAGAAGCCAATGTAGGGAGATTAACTGGCTTAATTTTAATAAAAGGAGGCCCAAACAGAAGAAGAGAGACAGAGGAATGGCCAGTCAGCAGAGCAGTCAGAACACATACCACATTTATCAATTAAGTTTGTGGTATTACATGGGTGTGGTTCATAACACCCCAAAACAATTACAATTGTAGCAACAAAGATCACTGATCACAGATCACCATAACAAATACAATAATCATGAAAAAGTATGGAATGTTGCAAGAATTATCAAAATGTGACACAGAGACACAAAGTAAGCAAATACTATTTAGAAAATAGCACCAAGAGACTTGCTGGATGCAGATTTCCCACAAACCTTCAACTGGTGAAAAAAAAAACAAAACACAGTATCTGCAGAGGCCTCTGGGTGCTCAGTCATTTGAGCATTCAACTCTTGATTTCAGCTCAGGTCATGATCTCAGGGTCACCATCTCAGGGTCATGGGATCAGGCCCCACATTGGGCTCTGCACTCAGCACAGAGTCTGCTCAAGGATCTCTCTCTCCCTCTGCCCCTCCCCCCACGCACATACTCGTACCTCTCTCTCTCTCTCAAATAAATAAAAACTTGAAAAAAAAAACACTATCTGCAAAGTGCAACAAAACAAAGCACAGTAAAGCAAAGTGTGCCTATAATATACAATGTGATGTGAAAAAGATATGAAATTCAAATTTCAGTCATTCCAGTTACTGGAACATAGCTCATTTATTTACATATTTGTCTCTGGCTGTTTTCATGCTACCACAGCAGGGTTGAGTAGTTGCAACAGAGCTTTATGGGGCCTACAAAGACTAACGCTTTACTATCTGGCCCTATATGGAGGAAGTTTTCCAATCCCTGATCTGGAGTATAAATGGGGGTTGGGAGTCAATAGCAAAATATTGTACAAAATAACACAGCTCCAGGTGATACCACAAAGGAAGCTAGTAGACTAAACAAGAGGATCCTGACACAAGAGGAATTAATTCAGAGCCCACAGAGAGGGAAGAGCGAGCAAAGTCACCTTTGGAAAGGAATGGTGGGAAGGGGGCCTGAAGGGCACATAGTAAGAGCCCACAGAATGCAGCATCACAGAAGCCCAGAGAGAAAAGCCTTCACGGAGAGCCAGGCTGCCTGCACTGAATGAAGCTGAGAGGTCACGGTGGCCTTATTTAATTGACTTGGCAATATCTGGGGCTGTCAAAAACAGTTTCAGTAGAATGTTGGAAGTCTCCAGACTTGAAGAGTGGAAAAGTGAGTGAAAATGAGTACGTTCATGCAACTTTTTTCACAGTTCTGCTGTGAAGGAAAGTAGAGAAATAAGTGGTAGCTGAAGGGGAATATAAGAACAAGAAAGGGATTTTGAAACCTGAACAACAGAGCATGTGGGAATGTTCCAGTGGAGAAGGAGAAAGCGATGACAGAAGAGACAGAAACGAGGATTTGGGGAGTGGAGCCTGAGAAGACCAGAGCTTACATGGAGAGGTTAACTTTTGACAGGACACCTCTTCCATCATAAATGACAGGAATACACTGAACAAGTACACAGGGGGCTGGGGATCTGACGGTGAGAAGATGCAGATCTTGTCTGCATCTATCTTCACAATGGAAGGTGACTTTTCCTTGTGCTATGTGTCCTGGAGGTAGGGTCATGGGGGTGGGGAGTAGGGTTTGAGAAGAGAGAAGAAATGAGAAAACTACCAGGAAGCGGAGGAAAAGAAATTTACCTGGAAACCAATTAGCACTGCCTGGCAAGGATGAGTATCCATCTGAGATTTGGAATCACGGATTTGAAGTGAAAATGGTAACTATTCCCAGCAACCACCACAGAGCTGATACTTATAGTGGGACACAATGGATAATTCTCCCAAAATGTCACAGGCTGGAATCAGGCTTCGTCCCCTCTAAGGTCAGTAGCTATATTCTCTGGGCTGTGCCAAATTGTTTCTACCCTGACAGATCCATGGATGGCTATGATCGATTTTTCAGGACCTAGATCTATTCAATTACCGTATATCAAATAGGGTTTTTTTTTTCTCCCTGCAAAGTAAAATGCAAATTCACCTGTTACTTTTTGGGTAGTACTCTACGAAGTACTAAGCCTCGAGTATTCATTCTCCTATCAAGACTAGTATAACTTTTGGAGCATCAAATCATCCTCAAGTACTTCGCTATGCTCCATACACAAAGATTCAGGCCCCTAATAGCCTATTATAATAATAATATCATAATAATTATAATAATCTATGTCTAATAAATACTCACAAATTAACTGAGGACATTCACTGTATTCAAATCAGTCCTTCATCTGAATGTCTGCATCATTATTCTATTCAAATGGAATACCTACTTGTAATATAAATCTTCTCAAAACTTCTTTTTGGCCAGTTGTTTTTTATCTTGAAATCAACCACAAAGACCATATATTTTTGCTACCAGGTTGTTTTCTTATCAAAAACCTTACATTGGAATTGTAAAACTCCCCTATGCTACTACTTCATACAAATACTAAACACTTCCAGCAGAGGGCTCAAGAATTCTATTTTAAGGAAAAAACTTCAAAAAGCTCGTTGTCAAACAGCAGCTATTATAAAACTCCTTCAGAAGGCAATGTTCACAAAAAATACATTCGCCCTCTTGATCAAGTAATTCCAGGTCTATCAACTTATTTAAAATAATCCAAATGTGGGGCACCTGACTGGCTCAGTCTGTTAAGTGTTGGACCTTTGACTGCGGTTCAGGTCATGATCTCTGCGTTGTGAGATCGAGCCCCGAGTCAGGGTCAGGCTCTGCTTCGGGCATAAAGCCAGCTTAGGATTCTTTCTCTCTCCCTCTACCCCTCCCACCCCTGCTCTTGAGAGTGCTCTCTCTCTTTCTCTCTCAAAATAAATAAATAAAATAAAATAATCCAAATGAAAGAAAAAATTAGATTACAATAAAGCGGCATTTACAGATAAATGTACCTTTATCTAACTCCAGGAAAGAAAATGAATTTATTTACTGTGGATAAATGTACTTTTATCTAATTCCAGAGAAGAAATTAGGTAAATTATAGTCACAAAAATTTATATAAAACTACTTAGGCATATAGGTAAAGGCCAGGAAAAAAAAATCAGAAAGACAACATATAATGTGTAAGTAAATTAGAATTTGGGTGAATAGAATTTGGTTGAATATTGTTTTTCACTTTTATTCTTATTTATGTTTGTGTAAACGTTTGGGTGGGTTTTTTTTATTTTCAAAGACGAAAAATGATATCCCTATTTTTAGTGCTGAAAACAAGGATGGAACAAAATTTAGAAAGCAAGCAGAATGGTTTATTTACGGAACAACTTGGAAATTTGGAGACACTTCATTTTCAAAGGCAGAACTAGTCAGGTACAGCACCACTTTATTCATGCCTACAAATAACATTAAAGTACCTCTGGGATTTCAAAGATGTTGGGAGGTCCCAAATCTCTTTATTTACCCTATTTATTTACATATATGATATCTCATTTTGAGATGGATCTGAGGCTTCAATACAAGTGTTTAAATATTAGGAACATAAATAACTCAAGCTAAGAGAAAACAGGAAACAAAAGTAATATGAAGTCAGGAGAGCAGATATATATATATATATATATATATATATATATATATATATATATATATATATATATATATATATATATTTGTTTTTACATCCTTAACACTGTTTTTTTTTTTTTAAAGATTCTATTTATTTATTTGAGAGGGAGAGTATGAGCGGGGTGGGGAGGAGCAGAGAGACAGAGGGAGAACAGGGCTCAGCAGGGAGCCCAACACAGGGCTTGATCCCAGCACCCTGGGATCATGACCTGAGCGAAGGCAAAGCTTAATTGACTGAGCCACCCAGGCGCCCCCTGTTTTTTACGGAATTTTACTATTTTAGAACATGGTTTCATTATGTTTCCTAAAGAGTTCTGCCCCAGCATGTATATATTGAAATACGTATTATTTTTATTATACTTTCTTTCCTTCTGTTTATTCTTCATATATGTTCAGGTTTCTTACTGATGTGTAAAGTAATTTATGTGGGCAAGTTACAATATCTAAGAATTTCATTTCAGGATAACCTGAAACATTCAATATTGCCTTTTTATATTAAGGCCTGACAGACGAGGTTGAGAATCACCGAGCCTGATAGACAGACCGTGTATCTTCTGGGAATCCATTATGTATATCATTTCTCCCAAATGAACTTTTAGTGAGAGCTGTCCCAGAAAACAGGCTGAGGCTGGAGTGCAATTATTTCTTTTGCTGAATCAGGGGAAAAGCTTATGTACATTAAAAAGCCATCAATAGGCTGACAACTTCTTATGAAAATTAATAAGCTAATCAAGCTTCTCCATTAAATAAACTGTTAACCTCCCTCCACTCAGAGGAGCACCTAAAGGAAGGGTCAGGATTCCCTTCGGGAATGATTCGGAGAGGAGCCAACACTCAGAAATTCTAATGATCAAGAAAGAGCACTGCTTAGAAATCCTGCTTTGATTTCTGCTAAGAAATATCACAAAACAAGAACCATTGCTCACCTACTACAGCAAAGGAAAAGTTCAGAGGGATACCATAAACTATAAACTACTTGGCCGCGATACATTCTGCTAAAATATTCAAAAGAAACAAGTGCACTGAAGTACAAAGTCTACCCTGAATTAACTAAGTGGGCTGACCTACTATTTTAAGGTGCTGGATATTAGCCGATTCTACTTTGGAGGACATCAGCTAGAAAAGGACTGATTGTGCATTGCCCCACTTATGACAACAGAACCATTATCAAAAGCATACAGAAAATACTTCTCTTTCTATTCCTCACACTGGCAATATGGGGGGGGTGGGTAGGAAGTAGAGAGAGTTAGAAGGAGAGTAGAGGAAAGAGAGGCAACAAATCCAGCTCATTTGCATGGAGTTTTATAAATAAATAAAGATAAGGTTAACACACAGAGGGGCCACGCTCATCCTTGTTATCAAATGCTATCTCAGATATCCAGAGATCCTCACCATGTTACCAGTATGCATGTTCCGTACACAATGAACTCAATCACCGTGGCCCATGATGGGTTCCTCAGCACAGAATGAATGCTGAGAAAGATCACAAATGCTATTAGCATATTGTTTAAACACATTTTGTTTTCCTAAGTTGACTGAGTTTCACAATATCTCAAAGGAAAACATCTGTGCCTAAAATGTGACTATCACTCAAGTAGAATGCTAGACTAACGTAATTGAGGTCTGACTCCATCTTGACGTTTGCCTGCTAACAGTTTTCAAGCCCCAGCACTCCCTCCTCTCCGCTTTCCTCACACCTGGGAAAAAGTACAAGAAAGACTGCGTGCTCTCTCCCTTGGTGCTGGTAGGAAGTTCAAACCACACAAACCCCTGCCTGTGTGAAGAATCCTCCAGCTCCCTCCCCTAACCATAGGAAAAGTCAAAGCCAATCACCCCCTACTTGTCCTCTGAAGCCATTTTTGAATCTGCTTGGGAGCCATCCTGCTCTCCCCAGAAAGCCTCATCGTGTGAGTAATAAACCTTTTTGCATCCTCTTGGTGTGCATGTGGTATTACCAGTCTCAACATCTGAATCAAATTTTGCATAGGGGAGGGAGCCATTCTGTTTTTGGACAATGCCTATAAGACAATCCAGAAGCCCCAAACTTGCAAATGATTAGAGAAAAGTCAGGAAACTCCAAAAATAAATCAAAGTATCAGTCTTACTACCAAGTGAAAGCAGATCTCAGAAGTGTGGCCATAGTTACACTTCTTCACGCAGAGATATTGTAGACGTTGCTGTGCTGAGCAAACGGCTGTGTAATTCCTGCAGTATGAACTGCACCTGAGTACACTCTGACTAGACAGCACACACCAATTCAGTACACAACAGGCTGGCATGAGTAGAGACTGTTAATTAGAACTGGTCCTGCTCTGCAGGGAGGAGGAGCTCCCACGTGATTTACCTTTGTCTGAATCAGCTATTCCCCTAGAAGAACAGACAGGCTTCAGGCCCTGTGAGTCCTTGGGTTCTTGCGTCCTCAGCTGAGACAAGTAGGCTTCTGGGGGTCAGTCAGGACCTGGACTTCTGAAATCTCACTTCTCCTTTTTTCACAATAAATGATTAGGGCTCCAACCCGTCCTTCCCACTTTTGACCCCCAAAGTATGTCAACATTTATTGCTTTACTTGACACCTTGGGAAGCCATAAAAATTCCATTTGGCATATGGTTCTTATCTATCAAGTCAGTTGATACTTTCACCAACCCATGAGTGGGAACATGGAACATCTTCACCCCCAAACAGTAAGTGGTCACATCTGCTTGTGCGTTTGTTTCAATGACCCACTGATAAAAGAGAAAATCTCTCCAAGGGCAAATAATGCAGAATTTCAAAAGATCCAAGAAAGCAAAAAGTCCCTGATGAAATTCAAGCTTCCTTCATAATCACTCTCTCAAACCTTCCAGTATGGACACTGGCACAGCTCTCACAAGAATTAAAGTGAGGAGAAAATGATCACTTTCTGCACAACTCAAAATATTCTTCCTTAGAATGTCGCTTTTAGACTGTGCCCCCAAGAGCCTGGGGCACAGTGCAGGTACCTCAAGGGCCTGTTGCTTGCCAGGCTTCTGGAGGCACTGCCAGGTGAAGAAAGGTTCTACAGTTAAAATATTTAAACCACTGAATAGCCTGAATGTGGCTCCTCAGAGCCGGTTTTGTTCATATGCTACCATTTAGTTCAACCATGTTACGTTTTGTTTTGTTTTTTTTAAGATTTTATTTATTTATTTGACAGAGAGAAAGACAGCCAGCGAGAGAAGGAACACAAGCAGGGGGAATGGGAGAGGAAGAAGCAGGCTCTCAGTGGAGGAACCTGACATGGGGCTCCATCCCAGGATCCTGGGATCACGCCCTTAGCCGAAGGCAGATGCTTAACGACTGAGCCACCCAGGTGCCCCAACCATGTTACATTTATAAGTAAATCTTATGGGGACTTTTTCCATGTAAAGTGACACATTTATCCCTTCGTAGGGATGGTCCATGGAAAGCAGTTCCAATTAAGATTCCTGTCACTCTGCTGCTGGACCTGGTGTTCAGGTCTACAGAGAAAAATATTCTGCCATGGAGAATAAATACAATTTCAATGATCATCAAAATGGAATGCTACAGTGTATGCCTTATCAATGATTGGTAAAAAGATAATGTGAACCTATTAAGGAATCAAATAAGAATCAGGAAGAGAAACTTTACTGCACAGAGCATGAATATTAAGGGATAGTTTCCTTGAGTTTACAATTTCTTTTTTTTTTTTTTAAGAATTTATTTATTTGAGAGAGAGAGAGTGAGACAGAGAGAGGGCAGGGGGAAGGGCAGAGGGAAAGGGAGAAGTAGGCTCCCCACTAAGCAGGGACACCAAATGGGGCTCGATCCCAGAATCCTGGGACCATGACCTGAGCGGAAGGCAGACCCTTAACTGACTGAGCCACCCAGGTGCCCTGAGTTTACAATTTCTGATTGCACGAATATTTTTAACCAATTGTGTAACCACAATTACAGCTAAAATTTTTTTTACTTAAGAATATCATACTTTTCTACATTTCCAAAGAAAGACTTTAAAATATTAATATTAATGGTTCTACGAAATATCCTCGTGACGATTGTACTAAAGCCTTCTCTGGATCAGAGGAAGGTAATTAGGATGGGAGTCCCGAAGAGATGGATTCCTCCATGTGTTGAGGAGCCAAGGCTGGAGTTACTGGATAATGAAGAGAAAAGCAAGGGAACACAGGTACCAAAGCGTCCTTTTTCTTCAGATGGCCAGATATGACATGGCTGGTTCATGGCTGACAAAGTCGGCAGTACCTGGAGGCGGCAAATATTAAAGGGGACTACAAATGCCACTGTCATTTGGTGCGTAGTGTCTCTCTCCATCAGGCTACAAGGGACAGAACAGGAGGACAGGTCTCTGGAAAGTAAGAGGAAGCTAACTCGGCTTATGCCCTTGCTGCACTGTAAGGAAGGTACTGAGCACTGTACTTGGCATAGAGTCTATTTTCCTTAACATCATCACAGCCAGAGTGCTAAACAGGGAACTTTATTGTGGTTCTCAGCTCTACTTGCTTCCTGTTTTGGTCCTTAGTTATTCAAGTTCCTAGAGGCTTATTCCAGGAGCTTTGAGGTTAGAAGTCCTTCCTCTGAATAGCGCTCTTCTCTTTCTAGAAGAATCCTGGTGTTAACTGCTAATCACGATCCCTGGGCTTTCTTAGCAACACCTGCTCACTCCTGAGTGGCTGACCTCTTGTCTTAGGCCTGGGAATCCTCCTCCTGGGCAACATCTCCATCAGAATCCTCTTTTTCCTCTTTTTTCTCCCCTTCTTCTTTCCTGGTCTGAACAATATGAATGAATTCCTGGCCAGAGTTGGAAAGTGAGGAGACCGAGGGAGGCCTGGGAACGGGTAGTCTTGCCCAGCAGATTAAGTGAGAGTTTGTGTTTCTTAGGGTTACTTTGTCCTTTCCTCCTGAAGGCAGAGCTGCCCAGCGAATTTACATCACACCGCCTGCTTCTGACCTGGCTCCCAGCACCAGCCCAGAACAGGACCTGGAGAGGAGCCTGGCTCCTTTGCCCCTCACGGCTGCTTCTGCTCTTCACAGCTGAGCAAACACAGCCACGGGGTTGCGATGCATCCCCACCTTGGCACAAGCTGTGCCCTAAGTAGGGTGTGCTCACAGGAAGGGCACGTCTCCAACCAGTGTGAAGGCACAGTGTGCGCTTGCTCGGCCCCATGTAGACTCCTCGCAAAGAAAAGTGCATGCACTTTCAGAGAATGCATTAGCATTAGGGAAAAAGTTCGCTTTTTCTTTAAAATTTCCTGGATGAAATCTGTGACCAATTTTAAGAAGGTTATGCTTTAGAGCATTATGTAGGAGGAACACGCACACGTCTTGTCACACGTAGCAGCATTCACTCATCGCGCCCACACGATACTTCCAATTTATCTCCCAAGACGGCAACAATTTTCAGACATTTAAAATACTTATATTTTATACTATGCTTACTACCACTGACTAAAGGTATAATCAACTGTCAGTAGAAACAGCTAGCGGTAGAGAAGTTCAATGTTAACCCTGATTTTACAAATCTATATCATGGCTAACGACAACAGAGTAGTGAATATTAGTGAATATCCACAATAGTACATAACAATTAAGAAATTGAAGAACTATGCTTTTATTCCTGCTTCCATATGCCAAAGTCTTTGCTTAACGCTAACATCAATTTCAGAGTAAGAGAAAGCAGCTTTTTTGCATCTCCCAACGTACTGCAATTTCACTTTTTGCCATTATCCGTGTTCATGTCTCAAAGGGAAAACAGATTTATTAAAAAGTCATTTTGGTGTTTAAGAGAGCAAATCACCATGGATGTTGTCCAAGAAATCCTGTATTATTTCCGCAGCACAGCACCGAGTCATCATACATAGAGTTCAAGTGCAGCAGCTCGGAGCCCTCATGAACTGAGTGCTGCAAAGGCACCCAGGATGACAGAACCATCAAAAGTTCACTCTCTGAAGTGTCCAAATGCTTCCCTGCCTCCTTCAACAAAGTAGAACAAATATGACTTAACCTTTCCTCAGTGGGACAATGGGTTTGAAGCTAAGAAGACTGGCTTTGACTTACTGAGTCAATATACCCTGGGAGAGGGATTTGAGTCATTCCCTGCACCTTCCTGGGCTCGTCATCTTCATGATGGGATCACTGCCTTCTTGAGAGCTGTCTAGAAGATTAGGTCAAACAGCACACATCAGGTACCTAGGGCAGTGCCCTTGCTCTTGCGGAAGATGCTCCATGACATGTCAGCCTACTTCCCGTCCCTCCGGACACAATCTGAACAGATGAGTCACTGCTGTGTGCAGCAGGCGTGCTGCTGCTCCGTGCGTATGCGCATCAGGAATGGGTCACTGGGCAGAATAAATACAGCTCTGGGTCTGGCCCTGGGCCTGCTCTTTTTTTTTTTTCTGAAGCATTCCTGGCTTTCTTTTTAACTCATAAAAGTGGAATATGATCATATGACTCCTAAGCAATGAGATATGGCTGCCCTTCTGCAAACTTCTTCTCAAGCAGTTTGCATACCCTTCAAGAAGTCCCCTTCCATTCATGTTTCGTAAGTCTTTGTGCCACAGGACAAAGGTCAAAAACACATAAAATTTACTTTTTCCTTCCCACTGCACACCAGCAAAGTATGAGCTATGGGTTATCAATAGTACTTTAGAGACGGGCAAATGCAGGTGTGACTGTATTTCAGATGTGAAAAGAAATCAACACAAGACACAATTTAGAGCTGCTGTCTTTACATCTATAAACCAAAAAGCATCCAACACATCATTTACTCACCTCACTAGGAATCAGTTTTGGCAACTCTGAACAATAACTGTCCACCTGAATTTCCTAAGGCATGAAATCTGGCTGGGCTGACCCTGAATTGTGATCCATTTCCTTTGTATTTCCCTTTGCACCTGTTACTTGATGGATGTTTTTTTTTTCCTTTCTACCCACTATTTTCATCTCAGCTGCCGAGTTGCCTCAATTACTCTATGAAACATGTCTCAAACCCTACTAGCTCTAGAAAAGAAAATGGACAATATCATATAGTTTAAAAAGCCTCTGAAGAGGGAAATTTAGTAGAAAAGTGAGCTCCCAACATTCTTCAAGACCCAAATACCACCTTCTCTGTGAAAGTTTGTACTGATGGCCCCAGCTGATCACATTCTCCTTTTCGTCTCCACTGTGTCTTGTATTCTGCTTCTATTATATCTCCCAACACAATGAGGATGTGTGATTATGTCTACACCCCTTTCCCCCACCAAGATGTGGGCCTGCCAAGAGAAGAGGCCCTTATTTTAGCATAGAAGACACTAAACCTAAGTTGAATAAAATGGAATTAAAAAACGAAACTTTATAAAAGAGGGTAAACATCCAGTCTGCATGTGAGCTGATTCAGTTGAGTGGTTCTCAAATGAAAATGGGAGTCGGGGGTGGGTAAAATGGGTGAAGGGGTCAAACGTAGATAATTCCAGGTTTAGATAAATAAGTCCCGGGGATGTAATGTACAGCATGGTGACTATAGTTAACAATATTACTGTATATTTGAAAGATGTTGAGAGTAGATTTTAAAAGTCCTCACCACAAGAAAAACAAATTGTAACTGTGTGGTGACGGATGTTAACTAAACTTATTGTAGTAATTATACGGAATCCTTACTTTCTATACCCAAAACTAATACAATGTTGTATGTTTGTTATATCTCAATTAAAAATAATTTTAAAAGAAGGTTTCTGTGTATTTTCATCTTTGCTTCAGTAACATAAAACTAGTAAAGAACCATGATGCTTCGGCTCTGGATTCATATTGTCTTTACACAGTTTTATTTCAATTTTCTCGGACAGGCATATGTTGACCTGGCTCTCACATTCTATTAGTTGTCATTATTATTATTCTTTCACTAAAAAAAAAAAAAAAAAAAGGAAAAGAAAATGGATGTTCTCTGGAGATCTCTGTAAATCCTATGACAATTTTAATGAAGAACAATTTTGGATTTCAAACCATCATGTTATAATCTAACACTTGAGACCCTGACTCTGAGATATGTGTGGAGGACAGGGTGCCAAGGCGCTAGACACAGCTTCTTCTTGGGGCTTCCCACTTTTATTAAGCCGATAAAGCCATGATTAAGTAATGGAGCTTCAGTAATAACAATTCAAGATATTTTGCAAACTCTTTCCTATAAGATGGTTCTTTGGGCTGTTTTAAAATTGTACCAGCAAGCCACTGAGCTCAGATTAAAATATTATGTTACCTGGGTCATATTTGAACTCAAATTGCTTTACTTACCTTTCTACCTTTTTTGTTACAAAATTAAGGTGATGTGAACTTTTTTTTAAACATCAAAATGAATAACCAGAGAAATACCTAAATCTCCTACCTCAAGGATAATCCCCTCTGGCTAGCTGCAGTTAAAATGTTAAGCCTCTCAGACGACACGTGGTCCCATACCTGGCCTGTGTATGCAAACTCCAGGGCCTGCTTCAAGCCAAGGCTGGTCACGCCGTGTAAATTCACCTCATCTGCTCCACTTTCCACCATACAGAGACTGAACATTGCCTGAGGTGGGAGAGAATGAGAGAGATGGGGGGTTACGGAACTTACAAAGTGAGAGAACAAGACGAAATCCGAAAGAGACGAGGAAAGAAAAACACCGTACAGGTTAAAGATTGATTTTGGTGTTTGAAACGCTTCTACAAAAAGCTACTGCAAATCACCTTGCTGTCTAAACAGTACATGGCACTGTACACCTTGCACGCGCGGTCCCACTGAATCCCACGGCTCTTCTCTGGGGTGACTGTTGAGGCTCACTCGCTGGTTTGTCCCATGTCCAAACACAAACAAACTCACAGTAATTTGTACACCTGTAACAAGCCTGATTTAACAGGTATAAAGAGATTATTCCAATGGGGTTGGGTTTTGGGTTACCAGTGAGGAAATGCACCATTTAGAAAAGTGTACCTCTATATAGTGAAGAATTAACCTTACCTAGAGGGAGCTCTGGTCTTTTCCCTTGGCTTCTGGAAGGTGATCTCTAAGCCCTCGGAATACCCTGCCAGACAGGAGTGTCCCTGTTTGTCTGGAAACTTTGGCCAATGACAGTCTAACAACATGATTTATGATGGGGGTTTGGGCCACACCCTATCACTTCCGACCTCCAGGGGAGCTGGAGGCTACAGGTACTAGCCTGACCTCTAGGAGAGGATGGAGACGAAAGGTCAATCACATGGGCAATCTGTAACTGAGCCCCAGTAAAAACTCTGGACACCAAAAGTTTGGGCGAGTGTCCCTGGTTGGCAGTTCTCTGTACATTTTGTCACTTAGCGTGGCCAGGAGGAGATACACTATGACTCTACAGGTGAGGGATGGCCAGCAGTTCTATACGTGATTCCCTTCTGGATTCTGTCCAGAAGATTCTGTCTCTTTCCTTGTCTAATTCCAATTCGCATCTTTCCCTGTGATAAGCCAATTTCTGTGAGTATAAAAACTTTCAGTGAGTTCTGTGAGACTTCCTAGTGAATTACTGAATATGAGAATAGTTTTAGGAATTCCTCCAAACTTGCAATTGGTGTCAGAAGTGATAGAAGTCTTAAGGGAACTGTCCCTTCAAATTCTGCACCTTAGCTAACTTCATAAAAAAGTAGGGGGGGATGCGCCTAGGTAGCGCAGTCGTTAAGCATCTGCCTTCGGCTCAGGGCGTGATCCCAGCGTTCTGGGATCGAGCCCCACATCAGGCTCCTCCGCTATGAGCCTGCTTCTTCCTCTCCCACTCCCCCTGCTTGTGTTCCCTCTCTCGCTGGCTGTCTCTGTCAAATAAATAAATAAATAAATAAATAAATAAATAAATAAATAAATAAATAAAATCTTAAAAAAAAAAAGTAGAGGGGAAAAAAACCCTTATTCTCCTACATGGTAATATTTTAGTTCACGCTATAATATTTAATTATAGAAACGTGGTTTTTTTTTTTGCCAATGTATTAATATCATCTCTTAGCAATTTTTATGTTGATAAACTTATTTTTGATCCTCACAATTCCATACACTTTAATATATATTGAATGGTGGTTTCTCTGTTTTGTTTTGTTTGGTTTTTAGAGGGGGGAGGAGCAGAAGGAGGAGAGAGAGAGTTCTAAGCAGGCCCCACACCCAGCATGGAGCCCAACTCGGGGCTCTATCTCATGACCCTGAGATCATGACCTGAGCCGAAACCAAGAGTCAGACACTTAACAGACTGAGCCACCCAAGCACCTCTGAATGGTGGTATTAATTGATGGTCCATTATTCTTTCTGGAGATTCTCATTTCTATCTCATTCCATTAGAGATTTCTGAATTCTCATAATGAATAAAATTCTCTTTGTTAGCTTAATTTATAGTTAAAATTTTAATTGTTAGAAATACAAAATTAGGGGCACCTGGGTGGGTGGCTTAGTCAGTTAAGCATCTGCCTTCGGCTCAGGTCATGATCCCAGGATGCTGGGATTGAGCCCCACATCAGGCTCCTTGCTCAGCGAGGAGCCTGCTTCTTCCTCTCCCTCTGCCTGCTGCTTCCCCTGCTCATGCTCTCTCTCTGTGTCAAATAAATAAATAAAAATCTTTTTAAAAAAAAGAACTACAGAATTATTGCTCTCTTGTCATTTGAGAAATCTTCTAAAGAATATTTTAAATGCTTACAATTTGAGAAAATAAAAAGAAAAGCATTCAAAATATCCTAAAGACGTTGGCAGTATGTAAAATGTAACACACACAATTACATTTGCTATATTAAATAGCAAACATTTAGAGTATTTCACTTTCAGGAATTTACCTTATCATGAATAAAAGAAATCTGACATTCCTTTAGAAGCTGTAAATGGTGAATGGATAATATGGTATATTTGGCAACTTGGTTAGTTAGTGAGTTGATCTGGCTTGCTGCTGGTGTCACTGGGAGTTAAGGAACTACATGACTGTTAAAGAACACTGACTTTGAAGTCATATAATTCTTGCTTTGGTAAACCAGTAATTAAGGGCAAACTTGTAATCAAACTATTCTGGGTATGATTACAAACACTGGCAAGTGAGTGGGACAAACATGTAACCTCTCTCTAACTCAGTTTTCGTATCTGAAAAATGGGGCCAAAAAATGTACCCACTTCATGAACTTGTTTGAAGATTAGAGGACAGTGTATATATGAAGTATTCAATACAGTGCCTCTATACAGCAAGGTCTTAGTGAAACTTATATACTGTAAAAATGATGAAATAATTAAGTTTCTTTTATGTATTTGTTGGTTAAAGCAGTGATACATTAGGAACACTAGTCTCTGGGTTTGTATGTTTTTTTTTTAATCAAGTGAAGCTATAGGCAAAAAGGGCTATCAGAACATTGATTTTAATGTAAATGATTCTGCTTATGCATTTGTGAAAGATCTAAAATCAAAACTAGGGGCATCTGACTCACACAGTAGAGCACGCAACTCCTGATCTCAGAGTCGTGAGCTCAGACCCCACATTGAAAAGGAGCCTACTTAAAAAAATAAATCAATAAATCAATAAAATTTCAAAACTAAAAACCACAGGTCACAATAAAAAGGCTTTCCATTTGTGTAATTCTGAATTTGCTTCTAGACTTCTTATAGCCACTCTAAAAAAAAAAAAAAAATCCTGAAAGAAATTTCAGTTGTTTTCAATGTCTGTTTTTTATTATATGGGTGTTTCAGTTTTTAATATTCCCAACACTACTTTCTTTTTTCATATCTTCCAAGTTGTTATTGCACCTGAAATGGTGACCAGCTGCTCTTCATCAACTCCACTGTTGACAGAAATGACTTAAACTGCAGAAGAATTATCTGGGTTAATGAAATGCAAAAAGTTCCTGAGAGTAAAGGTTAAATAAGAGAACAAGTCGCCAAGGGAGTTTTTGAATCTGCTTTCCCTAGGGTCTTTCAAAAGCAATCTCAGCAAAGATGGCATAGAACAGGCGTGCTCAGCCAGGGAGCTACTGAACTTGAAGCCTGGCTTGGTAGAGTCGGAGAGAGGACACAATCCCTTAAATAATGTGCATATGTAACTGTACATGTTTGTACAAGCAATAAAGGAACACCACATTGGTCACTGTGGTTATGTCAGAGGGTTATGACTATTGAGGGAAGGAAAAGACTATGAATTTTATTTTATTTGCATGGTATTATTTGGATCATTACAATAAAGACGTGTTACCTGTGTATTTCTAACAACTGCCTTTTGAAAACTTGTAATGTTCAGGGCTGTGCAGAAAGACACATCTGACTCAAATCCTGGGTCTATAACCTACGGTCATGTGGCAGTTCACCTTGAACATGTGACCTTTGGCTAATGTATTAATTTCTCTGAAACTCAGGCCCTTTCTCTGTAATACAGAGACAATACAAACCTCACAGGGTTGTCTGGAGGTTTAGATACAATTATGCTTACTGTCAGGCATAGTACCTGGCACATAGTAGATGCTTAATAAATAGAACCTGATATTCTCATCCAAGCTGAATGCCCTACTTGTCTCGCTTTAACCCCAGTTGGAACGAGAGCTAAGAAATAGGTCCTCCTCTGCCCTCTGCTCAAATCTGTCCTTTCAAATACTTTCCTAATGACCGTCCCACTCAAAATCCCTATGTCTGGCTACAGGACTTAACTTTCACCGCACAATCCTACACTCTACTTTAAGGACTGACCACAGCGTAAAAACCATCACTGCCATTTCCAGAAACATAAAACTTCCATTAGAAACTTAATGTTATAAATTTAAAATATGATTATTTCTAAAAGTTACAAAACCAGTTAAGTAGAAGAAAAAAGGAAACTACTAAATCAAGCTCTATGTTTTGGGCTTACTGAACTTATAGGGCACCTGAATTAGAAGAAGTCACGCTGGATAGCACCAAAGTAAGGAAGAACCCAGTCATGTGTCAACTTGGGAAGCTTGTGACATGTCAAGAGCCTATGAAACAATGTCAAGAGAGCTCCTGGAGCCCACGGGGAAGGACAAAGTGTCCTTTGGTAGCAAAAGAGATGACAGGACCACGGGTGCTGTCTTTAGCACTGAATGTCCTGAAAAGGTGAGCTGTAAGCTCCATGAAAGTGGGCACCATATCTTCCTCACTCACTGTGCAGCCCCTAGACCTAGCACTTGCTTGCTTGCAGTAACTATAGATGAACGAGTGAATGAATGAATGAGTAAATGAACGAACCAACACGCTCTTCAAAAATGCAGATGATGTTCAGCTGTCCCACACTGTTGTCAACAACAATAATTCATCTGACGTAGGAAAGAATTTTCTGGGCGCAAGTTGTTTTAGACATGTAGCTAAGGAGCTACAGTTAAAGAGAAGGCATATCCACCATGAGCTAAGTACAAATTAGTTCATTTGTAGACATTTAGAAAAAAAGTAAGAACATATGGCGATGCCCTCTATCAAACCACAACATTCTGCCAAAGCCTGGGATAAGGTTCTGCTTAGAAATATGGAAGCCTGCGCAAATTCTTCCTCGGTTCGCACTGTTTTCGTCTTTGGGAGAGCCGTGGCCAGGCTGAGACTTACAGTTGTCACAGCTCACTCATGGCTGATCATGTGCAGCCGCCACCACAAATCTTTCTAATTGAAAACCCGGTTTGTGAGACTATGGTCCACTTGAAGTGCCAACCACTGAGAGAACTGTTGATTTACAGCGTGTCGTTCCTCCTGTATTTCACACAGAAATGACACAAATTGAGTCTTAAAGTCACAGTACGTGAATTAAGTTTCTTGGGGTCACGTTAGTTGTCATGCAGTCACAAGATGAACTACAACCCATTTCGGGTTGGCACGTTACGCCACAAAACTCACCAATGGAAATTCTACTACATCTTCAAAGATGAGAAGACCAGACTTTTTTAAGCACTTAAAGTTGAAAAAATAGAATCTTTTCACCTAGTAAACTACACGTAGCTTTGAAGTTGCACTGGATATGGGCAAGATGTACAGCGAATTCCATTTTATCAGGAATCCAGATGATTTTATGGGTGAAATAACTGCATTGTGTTGCGTGCACTCAACCCTTATCTTTTATGAAAGAGATAAATAAAAGTAAACACATTTAAGAAAGTTATCGAAAAAAGCAACTTGTAATGATGGCATCAGATCCAGCCTGATCCCCCCTCCATCTTTCATACGCACGGTGTTATTTATTAGTGATGTTTACCGTGGCCACGTGGCATTACAGAGATTTGAGCTAACTTTGGAATCAACAAAGATTACATTTTGCTCAATTTAGTGTTAAGGGTGATTACCTTTCATTGCATTTTGGTTATACATCACACATAGAATGGGTGGTAAATCTCAGTTAATGAGACTGT
This sequence comes from Ursus americanus, assembly GCF_024610735.1. Lineage (NCBI taxonomy): Eukaryota > Metazoa > Chordata > Mammalia > Carnivora > Ursidae > Ursus > Ursus americanus. Next base: position 15,787,696 of record NC_142137.1, on the reverse strand, counting down.
TCAATTAACCACAATTGCCCATTTCCCTGGCATTGAGGGGAAAAGGTCCTGACCACAGTTGAATTGGACTATTTACCTTCTTTATCTCACAAATGCAAAAGCAATCCAATTGATTTGGGGAGCTTAACGGCCTGAAAGAGTAGGGGTGTTTGGTTGGAGGGTTCCCCCCCTAATATATTTGTAGCTGTTCTAATTTTTCCTCAAACAGGATAGTAATAGTCTCAGAGAATAAAATATCAGGACAAATGAAAACAGCAAATTACATTACTATACCTATAATTAAGCAGCAAAAATTAATTATTTCTAAAATACCAGTTTCCCCCCACTTTAAACATATAAAGAAAAATTCACCTTACATGCTAAAAACTGTGAAACATATTGGTTTCCCCCAACATCTTCAAATATGTAACTTGTTTATTCAAAGAATCTAGCTGTATTTCACAGCTTTGTTCTTGGCAGAGTTACTTCTTAAATTAACTACATAGTGATAATGAGCCCTTCAAAACCAGCATGATTATGGTTTATTCTATTTCTCTTCAGAATTCTCCTCCTCCTAGATGTGGCCATATTTCAACTACATGGGTCTTCTGGGGAATGGAATGGAAAAGGACACAAATCAAGTTGTTTTTTATTTAGCTAAAGATATAGTAAATTTGTGAAGGTCAGAAACTTCTGCCCATCATGAAGTCAGGCTATCCATGAACGGTATTTATCCTTGTCAATTGTTACATACTCTGGAAAATGGAAAATGGCATCCACACTGGCTTTGGCCTTGGGTCACTCTCTTGAATCCTTTGGCTTCTGCTCAATCCCTGGTGCTTTTGTTACTTTTTAGTCTATGGCTCTATTCCCTGGGTATGGGATTTCATAACTTTCCTACCCACCACGTAAAGAAGTCTATTCTTTCAGATATTTAGGGATGACACTTACTCTTCCTTATTGAAATATACTGGATAAGCCATTATTGAATGAATCTTTCCACATAGAGACCATCTGTTCTGTCCTCATATGACACAATCCTCCCTTTCAAAATCTACTAAGGACACACTGACTCAAACAAAGCTTGCATTTCCTGCATTTTGAAAGCTGTCGTGAAACAGAATTTGGGGCCCGTGTCAAGAAGTGGCCAAGCACATGTGATACACAGTCTGCACGAATCCGGGGAAGCTGGCTCTGAAGAAGGAAAGTTTCAGAGGAAAACTTCATGTCTACAAATGAACTAATTTGTACTTAGCTCATGGTGGATATGCCTTCTCTTTAACTGTAGCTCCTTTAGCTACTTGTCTAAAACATCTTGCGCCCAGAAAATTCTTTCCTATGTCAGATTAATTATTTTTGTTAACAATGTGGGACAGCTGAACATCATCTGCATTTTTGAAGAGCGTGTTGGTTCGTTCATTTACTCATTCATTCATTCACTCGTTCATCTACAGTTATTGCAAGCAAGCAAGTGCTAGGTCTAGGGGCTCCACAGTGAGTGAGGAAGATACGGTGCCCACTTTCATGGAGCTTACAGCTTACCTTTTCAGGACATTCAGTGCTAAAGATCAGAAAAATCTGAAAGCCGGAAGAGAAAAATAAGAGGTGGAGCAACTGAGGAGGCCAAGTGAGGGATTCTGTGTCAATTACAATATGAGAAGTGTTCAGGGAAAATTCTGTAAGACACAAAAGAGGCTCTTACAGTGTTTATCAAAGCCACACTGGGTGTGTTTTAGGCATCGCGGCTAAAATTCTAGCTTCTCTTCTATAAATGGAATCTTGAAATTAGAAGGTACTTTAGAGATCACCAGCCCCTCACTCACTCACTACTCAAGGTGTGGTCCCTGGGCCTGCAGCACTGGTATCACCAGGGAACTTGTCAGAGATGCAGAACCTCAGGCCCCCCTTACACCTACTGGATGGAAGGTGCATTTTTTTTTATTATGATATGTTAGTGACCATACAGTACATCCTTAGTTTCTGATGTAGTGTTCCATAATTCATTGCTTGAGTATAACACCCAGTGCTCCATGCAATACGTGCCCTCCTTAATGCCCATCATCGGGCTTGCCCATCCCCATCCCTTCCCCTCTAAAACCCTCGGTTTGTTTCCCAGAGCCCACAGTCTCTCATGGTTCATTTCCCCTTATGTTTACCCCCCTTCATTTTTCCCTTCCTTCTCCTACCAATCTCCCTGCTATTCCTTATGTTCCACAAATGAGTGAAACCATAGGATAATTGTCTTTCTCTGCTTGACTTCTTTCACTTAGCATAATCTCCTCCAGCCCCATCCATGTAGATGAAAATGCTGGGTAATCATTCCTTCTGATGGCTGAGTAATATTCCATTGTATATATGGACCACATCTTCTTTATCCATTCGTCTCTTGAAGGGCATCTCGGCTCTGGAAGGTGCATTTTAACAAAAGCTCTAGGTGACCCATGAGCACATTAAAATTTGAGAAGCACAGCCACCCTTTGCGGCACTCCTTGCATATCTGAATATTCAAAGAGATGAGACATCCAATACTTTACATGATAAAATGAAGTATTAGTAATACCTCCAGAATACAGAATCATAATCACTCTCCTGACAACTTTCTCCCCTTGGTCCTGGTAGATTTTCAATAAATTCACTCTGCTGCTTGGTAGCCTTTCTGATATGTCATCACAACTCTTAAGTCTCCTCTTGGAAAGAGCACTTAATCCAAATTCTCTGACTCATAAACTGTTAACACTCCAGGCCAATGCTGGAAATCCCGTAGTCTGGCAGAAGACCTGAGTCCAAATCCCAGCAAGGGAGGACCGGTCGCCACATCTTGGTGGGTGGGAGGAGAGGTTATTACTTGGGAAAAAAAAGTTAAAGAAGACTCATGGTTTCAAGAACAAGGCCTCTGGAAGAGTAAATCGTCCTATGTTCTTGGATGGAAGTGGTGGTAGGAGCCTGCAGGTAAATCTCTCAGGCCACTCTCCTTTGCCCAATGACTCTGGGTGACTTTCTCTGAGTCATCTCCTTCTTTTTTTTTTCTTTTTAAAGATTTTATTTATTTATTTGACAGAGAGAGAAACAGCCAGTGAGAGAGGGAACACAGGCAGGGAGAGTGGGAGAGGAAGAAGCAGGCTCCCAGCGGAGGAGCCTGATGTGGGGCTCGATCCTAGGCCTCTGGGATCACGCCCTGAGAGGAAGGCAGACGCTTAACGACTGAGCCACCCAGGCGCCCCTGGGTCATCTCCTTCTTATCATATTATCCTGAAGAGGGATTTCACGTGGCCATCATGGAGCTGCTCCTGACACAAACCCCTCAGACCCATTCCTACGGAATTCAAAAACCAGAAGCTTTTAAGGAGTCTCATTTGCCATAAAGAATGACGAGGCACTGGCACCCTGCCTGCCCAATCTGGTATCGGTAGTGGCTGCCTGGAGCCTTGCTGAGGGCTGTGAGGCCACACCCAGACTCAACTGAGAGCGGTCAGGGTCTTGTCATCATGTCTGTCGTGGGTATACACAGGGAGAAGGAGCAGAAGGACCAGCCCTGCATGATAAAGCATCCATATGTACAAGCACTGAAACACACCGTCTCTGTCCTAGAATTCATGACAGCATCACATAAAATCTGTTCCTCTCTTCTCCAGATAACTTTTTGGAAGAATGTTGAAGTTATGGAATTGCCTTAATTATCACTTATCATTCTTCTCTTTAAAAACCCAGAGGAAGTTAATGACCACTATTCAAATTTTAACCCAAAATTTCAGGAGTTCTTTGATTTTTCATATCCTCTCTTCGTATCTTCATCCTCTCTTCCTATCTTTTTCTCCAGTGTGCTACCATTATAGACACAGGTACCCAGCCCAGCTACAGAATCTCTCTCCCATCTTTCATTTTATTCATCCCGGTGGCTTCACGGTTATGCAATCCCTGCCAGAGCCACTCTCCCGTTATTTGGCTATACCCAGATGAGGACAGAGCCCCAGCTCACACGCTGTTTCTTCTAACTCCATTAGTTGCTAAGGAACCACTTCATTGGAACCTTCCTGATCCAAGGCAGAACAGGCCAGTTGAATAGGAAGTGTTTGGGTTGTCACATATGTCCAAGTTCACTTCTTCCGCAAACACACTGGATGCTCTGTGCATTCAGGAGACACGCAAAGTCTCCATATGTTAGGGAAGGAGAAAAAATAACTTAGGAATAGTCCTCAAGAGTTCTAATACTTCTCAAAAGTAACTAACTGAAGAACTTCTTTTAATCCTATGAAAATTTGTATGTGCATATATATAATTTTAAAGTGATATGAATGATTTGCTATGGAAATCTCTCTTATCACTTTGGAGTCACATGCCTCTAAACGAGAAGAATGCTGATAATTCAATCCTTCAGGAATCCAGGCATGCAGGCCCAAAATCCAATCAACATCAGATGGGCTAATTAAAAGCAATTGATTCAACAAGCAGCTGGATCGTCCCGGCGTGGACACTTCACTTTGAATCAGTTTTTTATAAAAATGATGAACAGGATCAGGGCATATGTATAGATCCCAATAATTGTTTACATCAGTTCATCCGATTCACATGATCAGCTGTCTTGCCCCTCTTTTAGAAACCACCTGTCTTGACTCAATATTCAATTTCTAAAGGTTTAAAATTTTCATCAGCCTTATTATCCTTCAAACATGCATTCTTGTTCTTTCAGATGAAGCTAAGGTTCACTGTATCACTGTGATTAAATAAGCATGAGTGAAATTCTGATTTTTAAATAAAACAGCATGAAAGTTATAATTTTAAAAGCATGAAAAAGATATGGCAGAAAAAGTGAAATAATCTTTCAACACACACTTGAAACAAATATACATAAAGAGCTTAGCACAATGACTGCATAAAATAAATGATTTTTTAAAGTTAGCTATTATTTTGTGTTGCAAATATTTTTCCAGCTTCACAATATTTATATTCAGGAGAAGTGAATCAGTTTAAATGAAGGAATAAAATGCAGACCATAGAGTTCACCGATCATTCACTATAATGAATACACTGCGCTATCAGCACAATAATGAAAATAACAGTCATCCTATCTGAAATGTTAATGACTTCTCTGGCATTGATGCAAACAATTTTAAAAGGGAATGTGACAATGATTCTTCAGAGGCTCTCAGCTTTCTACTTAAAAAGGAAATAACATTTGACCAACTACCACTATAAACTGGTGCTTCACCTTGAACTGACAAAGGGAATTCTATTTTTAATGAATGTGTTCAGTTTTAAAAGGAAATTATGAGCCATTTTAATTTTTTCAAAAAGTAAAAAACAAAACAAAACAAAAACAAAAAAAAAACAAAAACAAAAACCCACCTTTTGGTGCTCGTGAGGCCCTATCCCACAGGACACCCAAATTCGGCCTCCTAGCTATCCCAGACTGCAGTTTCTGTACCAAGCAGAAGTGTAGCTGTTCACTGTCAGCCAGGCAATTAACACTTATCGAATGTCTACCAAGTGTGAGGCTCTGTAATAGACTGTCTATAAAATGTCAGATTGAGTGCTTAATTTGGCTTTGCTGAATGTCAAGGCCATCATTAATGGTGCTATTTTTTCTGGCTAAATTTAAAAGCTATTTCACGAGGCCACTTCTTGGTGGATATTAACTAAATGACTAATCATCAGATACAAGTTGCAGAATGCCAACATCTACTCATGGACAACAGTTTTATCTTAGGTGAGAAATTGAGCACATTTTGAACTGTGGGTGATTTTGGTCATTTTCGACAGCTCCTTGGAACTATAGCTGTTCGTAGGTTATTTTAAAAGTCACCATCGCCTTAAGAAAAGTCTACTGCAGCATGTTAGGTCCCTCTTCTGAACCAGATTCTGGTATTTTTGGAGTTATACGTTGAGGGGACAAGACCATACACTACCACATTAGGTTCCCAACTAATTAGCTGAGGACTCAAAACTTATAAGCAGCCAGGTGGCCAGTTTTCCGGCTCCTAATTCCCTAGTGGCTTTAGGTGATACGTCTTATGTCAGACTAGGCCAGCTGGATCTGAAAAAACAGCAAAGTCTGTTGGGTCACAAGTCTTTTGGACTCAGCACTTAAACCCCCTTCAGCAGTACACATCCTCTAAGAACCTAGGAAGTTCTATGTTAGGGAGCTGGTACAATCATCACTCTCCTGGCCTTTAATTCAGTCTCAGCATCAGCAATGCCATATTCTCAGGCATGGGAAGAAACCAGAGTTTAATGCCCCACGTCTCCGAGTAGCCTTCTGCTTCCCACCCCCACATCAGCAATTATATAGAGAGATCTATATGGATCAAAGACAAAAAGTGACAGTTTTAATGGAGATCATTTTTACTTATGTAAGTTGACACAGGTATTGCTGACACGTCTTATGTTTACAACTCTATCTGTGGACCCAGGCATCCCCGTCACTGCCGAATAAATCTGATCCAAAACCCCAGACGGGAAAGGGCTGTGGCTGACTGGGCTTCCAGCGACCCAAAGTTTAAAAAAAAAAAAAAAATGAAATGGTGGCTTTTTGTCTTTACCATTTTTTTAAATTAATATAAGGAATCCATGAATATAGTCTTCTTTAAAAATTAAGTTATCACAGATAAAAATGAAAGTCTTACTTTCTGACAAAGTAGTATTTGTGCAAAACCTGAAAAGGGCAAAGGAGCAAGTCATGTGGTTACCTAGAACAGTAATGTAGGCAGATAAAATAGCTGTGCAAAGGCCCTGAGGTGAGAGATTGACAGGTGTGTCTGAGGAAAAGCAAGGAGGCCGGTGTGATTGGAGTGGAGGGAGGGAGGAGGGCATAAGTCCTCTGAGGGAGGCCTGATGAGGTAGGATCTGGTAAACAAACAACATTGGCTTTTACTCTGAGTGAAAGTGGAAGTCATCAGCGGGGGCTGAGCAGAAGTGATATAATCTGACTCGCATCTTCATTAAGATCACTGGGGCTGCAGTGCTGAAATAGATTCCAAGAGATCAAGGATTGAAGGAGGATGATAAAGTAGGAGAATACTGCAAAACCCCAGGCAAAAGATGAGAGTGGCTTCTACCAGCTGGTAGTAGCAGAAGTGGTTGGAGTCTGAATATATTTTGAAAGTAGCACCATGGGACTTGCAGGCAGTTTGGATGCAAGAGAAAGGAGTCAGGAATTACTGGGTGGTTTGGGGCCTGCATCAACTACAGAGTTGCCATTAACTGAAATGGAGAACACTGTACAGTGAGCATGTTTGTGGGAGGAAAATGGGAGTTTGATTTGGACACATTAGGTTTAGGATATCTTTTTTAAAAAAAAAAAATGTATTTAGGAGCACCTGAGTGGTTAAGCATCTGCCTTCAGCTCAGGTCATGATCCCAGGGTTCTAGAATCGAGTCCCACATGCAGCTCCCTGCTCAGTGGGAAGTCTGCTTCTGCCTTTCTCTCTGCTGCTCTCCCTGTGCATTTCTCTCACTCTCTCCCCTGCTCTCTGTCAAATAAATAATAAATCTTTAAAAATACATATTTTAGGGGCGCCTGGGTGGCTCAGTCGTTAAGCGTCTGCCTTCGGCTCAGGGCGTGATCCCAGCGTTCTGGGATCGAGCCCCGCATCAGGCTCCTCTGATGGGAGCCTGCTTCTTCCTCTCCCATTACCCCACTCCCCCTGCTTGTGTTCCCTCTTTCGCTGGCTGTCTCTCTCTCTCTGTCAAATAAATAAATAAAATTTATATATATATATATATTTTTTTTTATTTATTTGAGAGAGAGGGCGAGAGACTGTGGGGGGAGGGGCAGAAGGAGAGAGATCCTTAAGCAGACTCTCCACTGAGCACGGAGCCGATGAGGGTTTTGATCCCAGGACCCTGAGATCACGACCTGAGCTCAAAAGTCAAGAGTCAGAGGCTTAACCGACTGAGCCCCCAGGAGCCCCGTGATACCTCTTAAACATCCAAGTAGAGATGTTGAACAGGTTGTTGGATATACCAATTCTGCATATTAGCAGAAGCTCCAGTCTGGAGATAGCAATTCGGGAGCCATCATCTATGATGATTAATTTTGCCAGTTTGACTGAATCATGCAGTTCCCTGATATTTGGTCAAACATTATTCTGTGTGTATCTGTGAAGGTGTCTCTGCATGAGATTAACATGTAAATGGACAGACTGAGTAAAGGGGATTGCTCTTCCTAACATGGGTGGGCCTTGTATGATCATTAATGGTCTGGATAGGACAAAAGGCTCAAAAACAGAGAATTCTCTTTGCCTGGCTACCCTCAAACTGGAATATTGACTTTTTCCTGCCTTTGGCCACACACTGAAGCACTGGCTCTTCCTGGGTCTCAAGACTGCAGTTTTAGACTGAAACTACTCTGTTGGTTCCCCTGAGTCTCCAGCTTGCTGACTGCATAGATCTTGGGACTTCTTAGCTTCTATAGTTGCATAAGTCAATTCCTTATAATAAACCTCTCTCCCTATTATAAAATCCTATTGTCCTATTGATTCTGTTTCTATGGAGAGTCCTAATGCGTCATTTTATATATCATGTAGATATGTAATATACATACATTCAATATACAATATACATATACATACGTAATATACATATCTATGTGTGTAGCCAGGTAAAGCCATGAAACAGCATGAGATTATCATGAAAGCTGGTACAGACAGAAAAGAAGTGCAAAAACTGAATCCAGGCCAGTCTAATTTTAAGCAGTTAAGGAAATGAAGCAAAACCAGAAAAGAATATAGAGAAGTAGCAGCCAATAAGTGGAGGAAAACCTGGAAAACCCAAAAGCCAAGTGAAGAAAGTGTTTCAAGAAACAGGAAGTGATGATGAGTTGGAAAAAAAAAAGAGGACAGAAAATGGATTATTGGAGTTGGCTATATTTTATTTACAATTTTTGTATCAATGCTCCTAAGTGACATATGGCTCTCATTTCTTTTGCTGCTCTTGTGTTTTGGCAATAGAATTCTGCTAGCCTTATAAGTGAGGGGTGGCTTTCCATTTTTTTCTAGACTTTAGAAAAAGTTTATATAATATGGGAAATAACTGTTAAGTGAAGTGCTGGTAGCACTAGCAAGTAAAATATCTGGGCCCATTGCTTTTCTGAGGAGGTATGTAGCTACTTTTTGATGACTACCCAATTTCTTATATTCCCTTGTCTTTTGGTCTAATTTTGGTAATTCATATTTTTCTAGAACATACTCACCAAGGTGTGGAAGTGTACTGGTATGAAGTTTCTATGGTCTCGCTAATAATCATTTTTCCTTTCTTTACCTCTAAATATCACCTTTTTCATTTTTAAATCAAAAAAACTCATTTTTTATATATTGCCCCTTCCTTTTTTCAATTCTTGAATGCATTTGGCCAAATTTTTCTAAATAATTCATATTTTTCAAAAATAGTTGAAAAATATTTGACATTAATTTTTTTTCTATTTCACGAATACCTGCTTTTATCCTTATTTCCTTCCAGCTATATTTTATTAGCATTTACTTTATAATTCCAATGTTTGAGTTGAAAACATAGCTCATTATTCTGGGTCTTTCCTATTTTTAAATGGACGCATCAAGGTTTGGAGAGGACACTGTGATGTGTCACCCAGATCCCTCTTTAAAGCAGAATTTGTGGTCCTGGCTGCTGGGAAAACTGAGGATGGCCTCCACCACTGAGAGCACCTTGTCCAAGGTCATACCCCTTCCCTGGGTAGCCCACATCTAATGACTGATGGTGCAAGAATATGAAGTCCTGGCCACCTCAGCCCACACTGAAGGGCATTTTAGCTCCAGAATTCCCTGCAGAGTCAGCTGAGACTGTTATTGGGCTTAACATCAAAGATCAGCTTCTCCTCCTAAACCCTTCTCACCTCCCTCCCCACTACGTCCTGATTCCAAGGGATCTTCACACTAAACTGTCTGACAGTCTTCTTCCCAGGGAACCCAAACTGCAAAAAAGGCTACAACTGTCCTTCTCCAAATCCATATTAAGAAAAATGCATTAATTGGCACTTAAATATTTTGTTATTTGGGCATTTTCCTTTTAACTCATGAATTGTGAAGAGTGCTTTTTTAAAAAAGAAATTTTCAGGTGTATGAGAGATAAGAATTATTTGTTACTGATTCCTGGTTTCAATGAGTTCCTCATGGCCTACTCACTATGTGGTCAGAATCACCTCCTTACCTGTAATATTTGTAACTATTTCATATGCATTGAAAATGTGTGCGATGCAGATCCTTTTTCTAAATTTTTATTATTGTTTTTAATCTACATGATCTACTATTTCAGAGAGAAAAGTATTAAAAATCTCCAACCAGGGGGCGCCTGGGTGGCACAGCGGTTAAGCGTCTGCCTTCGGCTCAGGGCGTGATCCCGGCATTATGGGATCGAGCCCCACATCAGGCTCCTCTGCTATGAGCCTGCTTCTTCCTCTCCCACTCCCCCTGCTTGTGTTCCCTCTCTCGCTGGCTGTCTCAATCTCTGTCGAATAAATAAATAAAATCTTTAAAAAAAAAAAAAATCTCCAACCAGAACTTAGGATTTATTGACTTCTCTCAATGATCCTATTATTTTCCTAACATATTTTGAAGCTTTATATTAAGTGGATATAGGTCCATCACTATTGTCTTCTTGATAGATTTTGATCAGCACAGAACAACACTTCTTGTTCCTTCTAATTCTGTTCATTTTGAATTCTACTTTGTGTCATATTAATACCATTACACATACTTCGCTAGTGTCTGACTAATATGTTTTTCTGGGGTGTTTCTCACAAACAAAATATACTTAGATTTATATTTTAAATGAATCTGAGTTTGTGCCTTTGGATGACTTTGAACAGTTTGCACATATTGTGATTACTACATTATTTGGTGTAATTTCTGCCATCTTATGTTGTGTTATTTCTCATACTTTTTTTTCCCTTCTTTCCCTTGGATATATGTAGCAATGAAAAAGTTCTCTTCATTAAACATTAATTACACTTACTGTAAAATCTCTTTTTGATTGCCTTAATAACCATCTTCCACACTGCCATAGTTTCATACATTTGTTGAGTCTGTTGATGATTCTATATTAATTAAGGGCATGTGACGTTATACTCTTAGATAGTTTTAGAACAGATAAAGCCCCAATTCCCACGGCTGCATTCCCTCATGACACAGTCCAGTGTGTGTAGTCCTAGATGAGCAACCATCCACATGGTAATTTAGAGTCCAGGTGCCTTCCGTCTTAGGGTTCTGTTCTCCTAAGAGTTTCTATTTGGCTTGTAGATGAGGAAAAAGACTGTGGAACAGCAACCTCTGCTCATAACCACTTCATCCTGCAGACTTATAACTTCTAATCACATGCTCCTGGCAAGAACGAGTCACCCACCCCACCAAGATGCAAGGTGTGCTGGGAAAGCAAGTCCTTGGCTGAGTAGACACTTCCAAGCAACAACTCCAGAAGGGAAGCATAAACCATTGGGGATTAGCCGGCTATCTCTGCCACATTTCTGTTTCTATGCCTTCCTGAATTATATGGTTTGTCTATCACTACTTCTACAATAGGAAACTCTGGCCCCTTTGCACGACACAATTCGTTTCTCTATGCTCTATGCTCTTGTCCACCAAATCCTTGCATGGATCCCAACCTTCTGTTTTGTGTTTGGCATTATCTGTTCCATCAGCCCCCACCCCTCCAGAATGGAATGCTGCCAGCAAACCTTTACCTACAAGGAAACAGACCAGCTCCTTGCCTAATGATGAGGGCATTCCGTCTGGTGGCATAAGCCTTAGATGAGAACCTTGGGAATCAGAAATCCCAGCTGGAATTAGCTTTGCCATCTGTCTCTGAGCTCAAGTAAAATCTTTTAGACACAACCAGCTTGACTCTGCTTATTAATCCTCTAAATCCCAAACACACTGCATGGAATAACCCCATGAAGGCATATCTAGGATTCTCTTTTCTTGAAATTCACATCTGTACAGTGAAATGTTACATTTGTTCCCCCAGTTCTAGTCATACCCTCTTCAAGAACCAGAAGCCATTCTAACTTGCTCCGACACTGAGCGTTCAGCAGAGCAGGAGGCAGATGAGCAAGGGGTGGAGAACTTGGGCTTTGGAGTCCAATAAATAAGGGTTTGAGCCTTAAGGCTGCATTCCTTATTATCTATGTGACCTTGGCCAGGTTACCTTACCTCCCTAAGCCTCTGTTTTCATAAGCCTAAGCACAAAATGAAGGTACCTGTCTCAGAGAACTGATGCATAGACTTAATGACAAAAATGCAGATTACCTGGCTTGCAGTAAGCACTCAATCAGAATTTGTCAAGCTAGTCAATGAATTCTTTTCCTTCAAATCTTAGGAGTGCCCATGAACTCATTCCTAATTCTAAATGAAAATTTCTTTTTTTTCTTTCCTTTCCTTTCCTTTTCTCTTTTCTTTTCTTTTCTTTTCTTTTCTTTTTTCTTTGAGAGGGGGAGACAGGGCAGGCAGAGGCAGAGGAGAAGTTGAGAGAAAATTTTAAGCAGGCTCCACACCCAGCATGAAGCCCAACGTGAGGCGCCATCTCAACACCCTGAGATCATGACCTGAGCCACAATCAAGAGTCAGACACTTAACCGACTGAGCCACCCAGGCGCCCCCTAAGTGAAAATTTTTAATTAATTTCTTCTTGCCTTGTAATTCTGTACACTGATATATGAGCACCTCAGTAACAAACATTCGCCACCCACTTCCCTGTTGTTTTATCCTCTAACATACAGCGCTTATCATTTTACTTACTTCCTGCCAGTTACATCTATCAGTCTCTACAGTTTATTTTGCTATATGTTTTCATGGCCCTTTAATTTCATTTTAAATCCTTTTTGATAGACCACTTACAACAACATACATGATTTCCCCGTTAAAAAGCCAACTCCTATTTATCTAGTATCCAAATACCAGACAGCGTGTTTATTGCTTTTTTCTACGGCAACATAAATGAGAACTGAAAATGTATTGCACACTCTAAGGCAAGGAAAACACTAAATGATTTTTGAATCTCAAAAGAGATTAAATTTCGGGGCACCTGGGTGGCACGGTCGGTTGCTTAAGTGTCTGCCTTCGGCTCAGGTCATGATCACAGGGTCCTGGGATTGAGACCCCGTGTAGGGCTCCCTGCTCAGCTCTGCTTCGCCCTCTCCCTCTGCCCCTTCCCTCCATTCTTGCTCTCACTCTCTCAAATAAACAAATAAAATCTTTTTAAAAAAAAAGAGAGATTAAATTTCAACAGAATAATTTTACATTATATATAATTAATCATATGTCTATGCTTTATTGTATCAATAATTCATGCTTTATTATAGGTTAATGTTTTATACTTACTGTATTATATGTATTCAACAATCTAAGCATAATGCTCTAAAAAGGATATATTTCTTTCTCCTAACTAAAATTTTAACTAACTATTCCCCAGCCACAATGAAGAATTACAATAGTTAAATTAGCTACATTAAAAGTACATGATGAAAAAAATGAATCTAAGTATTTTTATGAGAATTGGCTACGAAGAACACTTCATCTATGTTAAGATAGTCAACAGAGTAAAAATGAAAAGACATTTTTCCTATCCAAAAATAATATCCAAAAGCACAGATTATTAAAGATTAATTTAATATTATTGGATCTGGCTGAGAAAAATAAAAAATGTTCCATTTTTCCACCTTATAAATTATCAACATGTGCCTCAAAGTCTACTCAATATAAAGCCAAAGTATATATCTATTGTTTAGAGAGAGACTTTTAAGGGAAGTACCAGTGAAAAAAGATTAAAAGTGAAGAAAAGAAGGAATGGTGGCACAGAGGAAATCAGGAAGACAGACACATAAAGAGATCCAGAAATAGCCATGCAGACAGTCAGAGAGAGCAGCATGGACTGAGAGATGCATTTACCACTGGGAGTCACCCAAACCATGCAGAGAGAAATGGGTGACACTTTCATGAAACAACTCTACCATGGGTTCTTTTACGATACACGACTGTGGCCTTCCTGCAACTATAAGCAAAATGCCATGTTGCTTCTTGGTACACAATACCAGCCAATTCCTGTGTTCACTCACAAACTATTCACTGAATGCCTGCTACGCTATGCCTGTTAGGCATGTTGCAGATGTAGAAGTGAAAAAGAAAGAAAAAACCTCTGCCCTCATGCTTACAAGTGGAACTGAGTCTGTTGTTTACAGAACGAAGGTTTCTTTCCTCCGCTGTGGAGTAACGGTTTAATTTAATTGCCATGGTCAATCACTTCCTTGTTAACTTTGGCTTTTGGTTTCTGGCAATGTTAAAAAAGCTGCAACCCCATGGGGCGCCTGGGTGGCACAGCGGTTAAGCGTCTGCCTTCGGCTCAGGGCGTGATCCTGGCGTTATGGGATCGAGCCCCACATCAGGCTCCTCTGCTATGAGCCTGCTTCTTCCTCTCCCACTCCCCCTGCTTGTGTTCCCTCTCTCGCTGTCTGTCTCTATCTCTGTCAAATAAATAAATAAAATCTTAAAAAAAAAAAAAAAGCTGCAACCCCAAACACATTTCTCTCTACTACAATGCTAATGAGTACATGATAACACTAGAATGCTCAATTCTACACCCTGTGTTCTGGTTCACTGTTGTACCACTCTGCAAACTTTCTATTGCCTGTGCAAACCTCATCTACACAGTTGGAGGAGCAGCCCTAATATTTATGTATTTATAAATTACATAGATATACTGTATACCAATCTGTTATATACATTATAAAACAAACCCCAAAGCACAAATAAAATTGACATAAAAATTTACAGGTAGCAAATGCTCCCCCACGTCCCCAGAGCTCACCTGCACTCTCAGGGGTACACAAACCCCTACCTGAGAGACCAGTGCACTTAACGTTAATTTTTCAGACTTTTACACTTTATGACAAATTTATTAACTAACTCAACCCGTTTTGACAAATATCGTCCACGACAAAAGGGGAAGTAATCTAATTCAGTAATTCACAGCAAGTTGCAATGTTGGCTTGGTTCCCACAGTTAGCTACTTCCTTTGCCTCAGTGGGTGATAAACATTTCAGCTCTGGGCACACTAAAAAATTAATATAAATTCTGATTGAAGGTATTTGTGGAATATAAATCAAAAGACTGAATAATTTCTTTTTTTTAAAGATTTTATTTATTTATTTATTTAAGAGAGAGAGAGTGCATGAGTGGGGGGAGGAGCAGAGGGAGAGGGTCGAACAGACTCTGCACTGAGCGTGGAGCCCAACAAGGGGCTCAATCCCACCACCCATGAGAACATGACCTGAGCTGAAATGAAGAGCCGGATGCTTAACTGACTGAGCCACCCAGGTGCCCCTGATTAACTTCTTAATAAGCACTTAATAAACACCATTTACTAAATATTACTTTATCCTTCCACAGAATTAAAAGGCCTTTCTGGGTCTCTCAATCTTAGACCTGATACACACATATGTGTGTGCACATTCACACATCAGGAACTTTCTTATCAAAAACAAAAATACTACTGAGCATTGGAATACCTATTTTTATTCTTTTCTTATCACTGTTATTTACATTTTTGTAGTACATTCTTTTAATAATATAATGGAGCAGATAGTATTATCCCCATTTAACAAACAAAGAAAACCAGCACAAAAAAATGAAGTAATTTTACCAAGATAATGTGGCAAGTTAATAACTGAGAGAAGATTCTAACAACTAATCACGTAACAGCTCAGGTGTGTTTTCCTGACACCAGACTGCAGGAGACCCTGGCTTTTAAAATCTGCTTCTTTTATTACAATGCACAACTTCACAAATATTTTCCTCAGAAAATACCATCAATGTTATTCCCCACAAGAAAATATAAAGTTTATTTTAAGAGCACTTACCATATTTCACTTATTTAAAGACTAGGGGGATAAGTACCCTTTTCTCACAAAATCACACCTCATGGGATTTCCACTGTTAAAGGTTACAAAACTCACCAGCCAGGCACCATTTGAGGACACAGTGATCTCTTACTATTTATAAGGCATAACTATAACAATAATTAAGTTTTCTACACTGATATGTCAAATCCATCTGACTCTTCTGCCATTTTGCTTTGAGATAAAGGAACCCAATTACTTCTTATACAATGGTTCCTACATGTAGTTTAATTGCTCTTCAAATCTGAGAACTACAATCAGGTCTTATTTCCCAACAGGATCAGGTAGCACCTGGGAGGTCAGGGTGACAGAAATGATGGTAAGCAAAACCACATGTGAAAATTCACACACACACACACACAAATCAAAGTTCACTTTAGCTAGCTACCATTAAGATTCTTATATTCGTCTCCTATTGTTGCTGTGATAAATTACCACAAAGTTAATGGCTTAAAACAACACAAGTCTATTATCTTATAGTCTGGAATGGGCTTTGCTGGGGTAAAATCAAGGTGTCAGCAGGCTCTGTTCCTTGCAGAGTCTCCAGGAGAATCTGCCACCTCATGTATTCCAGCTTCTACAGGCTACGGCATCCCTTGGCTCATGGCCCCTGCCTTCAAAGCCAGCAATCATGTCACTTCAATCTCTGCTTCCACTGTCACATCTCCTCTGACTCCTGTGACTCCCTCTTCCATCTTTCAGGAACCCTCATGATTATGTGGGGCCCATGTGTATAATCCAGGGTAACTTCCCACCTCAAGGTCCTTCAGGTGCACATTAGCAGAGACCCTGTTCCATGTAAAGGAATGGTCACAGGCTCCTGGGATTAGGATGTGGACATCTTCGGGGCTACTATTTTGCCTACCACAATGCTCACAGATAATGGTATAAACAAAAAGTTCTCTGAGGTCCACACAGCTTAGTGTCATGGAAAATTTTGGAGGTTTGAGGCATGTGGACTTGGGCTGGGATTTGGACTCTGGCATTGAGCAGCTTAGCAATCTTAAATTATTCAATGTTGAGCAAACTCAATTTCCTCATCCATAAAATTGTCATAATATCTACATCTAAGAGTTATTAAAGGATTAAATGAAAATAAGGAATGTGATGGGACTCCTGGGTGGCTCAGTTGGTTAAACGTCTGCCTTTGGCTCAGGTCGTGATCCCAGGGTTCTGGGATGGAGCCCCGAATCGGGCTCCCTGCTCCACAAGGAGCCTGGTTCTCCCTCTCCCTCTGCCCCTCCCCTGGCACGTGTTCTCCCTCTCTCTCTCTTTCTCTCTCTGACAAATAAATAAAATCTTAAGAAAGAAAAAAATAAGGAATGTGAATACACAGAGTACTGAGGCTAGTAAAGAAAAAGATGTTAAATGAATGGCAGTTTACCTCACCTTCCATGTTCAGACTTTGCAGCTTGAATAACAACTATCATTTCCTTAGTAAGGAGTATATTCATTATCTGGCCAATCCTTGCACTATTAATATTCTTTCCACTAAGAAGTTTCAAATAATTTCATTTTAACATTTATATGTTAAATATTAGTTTGCGATAATCCTGATGCTTACTTATAACTCAAGATAAAAGACTACTCTAGGGGCGCCTGGGTGGCTCCGTTGGTTAAATGACTGAGTCTTGATTTCTGCTCAGGTCATGATCTGAGGGTCATGAGATCAAGCCCCATGTCGGGCTCTGAGCTGGGCATGGAGTCTGCTTAAGATTCTCTCTCTGCCTCTCCCTCTGCCCTTCCCCCTCCAGCTCATGTGCACTCTCTTTCTCTTTAAAAAAAAAAAAAAGGACTATAAATACACATATGTATACATATATAGAAAGCATACTTCAGTGAGTTGGAGTTTTAGAACAGTTTACAGAGGTTTTAAAGTTTATAGCAAAGAAATTCAACAATTTAAGAGTTTTCTTTGCCCTCTTAAAGAGCTATTTTTTCATTCATTATGTAAAAAAGCACAAATTTCTTTTTATTATAGCTTTGAAATTTGTTCCTACTACATATATACTTTGTGATAAGTGATTAGTAATTGTCATCACTACTAGAAAGCTTGTCTTGTTCCAATCATTAGGATATAATTCACTGTTTTTTTCTGGGTGATTTATCACCAAGCTTCTTGAAACTGACTTTTGCCTACAATATGAAGCGATGATTCATATTATTTTCAACAACCATCTCTTAGAGGACTCTAAAGAAAAACTCTACCATTCTAAAAAACAGAAGCTTTAATATAAGATCTCTAACATCAATGTAATAGAATCTGATGCAGATTTGGCCAGACAAGAGATGAACGACTTAGTAATGAAATCATGGGAATGTATGTTAAACACACCGTGTCCCAACATTGTCCCTCCTTCTATCCCACCCCTATAGGATAATCCTCCACCGGGAATCTCTCATTTACCAACTAGAAGGAGAATCTTGTTATAGGCAGCCTGCAGTATAGACCAGGTATAAGAGTTAGGGGCCAGAAAATACTTCCATACATTCACAAATATTTGCTTTGCCTTCCTGGAAAATCTGCGGGAAAGAACAGTAACCCTTGTTACTCCAAACTTCTAACTTATTATCCAAAGACTTGGGGAAACTAGTGACTGTTTTGCTTGCTGCTTAGAGAAAGAAAAGGAAAAAAAAATGGCCTAATAAGAGATATAAACGAATGTTATCTTTTAGTGTTCTAGGTTACTTTTGTGAGATCCAAAAAAATTGCTATCTCCTTCTCCAGGCGGCAAGGTTTGAGGTCATTTGGGTGTTTTTCAACATCAGAACCAAAATAGAATATACAGCAAGGGGCGCCTGGGTGGCACAGTGGTTAAGCGTCTGCCTTCGGCTCAGGGCGTGATCCCAGCGTTATGGGATCGAGCCCCACATCAGGCTCCTCTGCTATGAGCCTGCTTCTTCCTCTCCCACTCCCCCTGCTTGTGTTCCCTCTCTCGCTGGCTGTCTCTATCTCTGTCGAATAAATAAATAAAATCTTAAAAAAAAAAAAAAAAGAATATACAGCAGGTAATGGGCTTTTTTTTTTTTTTAAGGAAAACGCTTTTGTAGTACTTTCTTCACTCACACACACACACACGAAATTGAGGAGAGATGAGGGATAAATCTACATCTAAGATCACATGATGACGTATCATCAGAAATAATTCGGGGGAACAAAGAACTTTATAGGACTCTGAATTATAAAATATTTTGTGATAATTTGAATGATGTTCATAAATGTTTCAAACAATATCTGCTGTACCAATTATATGGAAGGCCCGGGGCTGAGTATCCGGTAAGGGCGGGGCGGGGGGCGTAGGAGGGAGAGAGAGTGACACTTAGGCAAGTCCTGACACAGATCAGCCCCACTCCACCAGCGTGCGTGCGGGAGCCCTGCACAGCGGCTTGTGTGGTCACTGCCTGTATTCTCTACCTGCTGCTGCTACCATTGCTTCTACTACCTTTCATTTATTGATCATCTCCAATGAGCCAGAAGTATGACCTAAGGTGTCCTATAAATATTTTCCCATATGTTCACTTTTTTCTTTAAAAAAACAAACAAACAAAAAAACCCAGGTCCCAATGCTATTCTCTCCCCATAGTGTAGGGAAAAAACCAGCAGCGTGTCTGACCATCTCAGTTAGCTTATTTTGCCTTCCTGTGTCTGGGGCTGAGTGGAAGGGCTCGTAGGCTGCGGGCTGGAGACACAGTAGCCTACGTGTGAGGCCCTCTGACTGACAACAGCCTGGGGACACCAGAACTAGTAGCAAAGCTCTTTCATGAGGAATGCAAATTACCTCAAAACTCTCATCTCTATATACATTTCTATGACACTAGGATTAAGGTCAAGATGTCCCTTACACACTAAAAACCCCTCTCAGATGTGAAAGCATTATGATGCTTTGGGTAGGTGTCAGCAAGACATACAGGCAGCCTTCCCTTCCTTCCTTTCCACTGTTCAGCAAAATTTCATTCCACATCTATCAGATTGGAAATTCAAAGTAGAAAACAAAGTCTGTTCAAGACAGTAAGCTAGCATATACAACAACAACAAAACACACACACACACACTCCCCTCTCATAAAATGTAAACCACAGGAACATTTTACTTGCATTCTTCTTAACCCCATAAACAACTTTCCAAACACTGGAAATTACATTCACAATAATCCTGGATGATAAATTATGGCAGAAGCAACGGCATGGCCAGGAAATCCTAAAGACAGACAGTGAAGACAATTTTGTGCCTGGAGAGCTTGGACCACATTCAAAGGATTGGAGATCTATATCTCAAAAGCATAGCCTTGGGAAAAATAATTGCAAAATAAAAGAAACACTGAAATCTAAAATACAGACAAACCTGGCAAAAATTGTCTTGGCTGAATAGCCTTAAAACAATGCTGCTTTTTAACAGAATTTTGGTTTAAAAACCAAACTCTGCTGTCCTCCGCTTGAAAAACAAAAACCACCACCAATACTGGTAAACCATCAATTCACCATCTAGTGTAGTTCAGACCCTTGGTTTGCACCTCACATTTATTACCTCGTTTAATTTCCACTTAGCCCCTGTGAAGTGACAATTCCTCTACTTTTACAACTGGAGGAGAAAATAAAACCTAGAGATACTAAGCCACTTGCTTGAAGAAACACACAGCCAGAAAATACATGAACAAAGCTGTTAGAAACCAGATTGGTCTCAGTCTAAAACTGTACTGCCTCTATAATTAATTCTCACATTAAAATGTGAGGGTTTTTTTTATTAGCGTGCAAAATACATTCTTTTTCTTGCTCTTAAGTTGTATGACTTACATTTTTTAAATTGTTTTATGTGAAACTTTTAAAAGTGAACTTATTAGAGGCAACCGGGGTACGAGAAAAGCCAGTCAAGGGGTGAGGTGCACAGGAGCCTCAGGAGTTCTGGGAGTTCCTTCAGCCCTGGTGTGCTCTCAAGGGAACAGACCCAGGCAGAGCCCAGGGCAGGACACACTTCCCATTTGCCAATGGAGTAAAGGAACGGAACCTATGTGCCACGGTGGAAAACAACATGATAAAACACGGGCTTTGGAAGGGCCAACCATTCAAAAAAAAAAAAAAAAAAAAGCCATTTGCTGGATGTTTCAGTCCCATGGCGACTGAAGACCTTTGTATGACTCCATTATCAAGAAAATGCCCTAGGGGCACCTGGGTGGCTCAGTCTTTAAGCGTCTGCCTTTGACTCAGGGCTTGATCCCAGAGTCTTGGGATCGAGCCCTACATCGGGCTCCCTGCTCCACTGGGAGCCTGCTTCTTCCTCTCCCACTCCCCCTGCTTGTGTTCCCTCTCTCGCTGGCTGTTGCTCTGTCAAATAAATAAATAAAATCTTGAAAAAAAAAAAAAAAAAGAAAGAAAGAAAATATCCTAGTCCTAGTCAATAGTATCACTAGTGTGAAGCCTAGTTAGCAAAACCATACAAAAACCATCAAGACTATCAGAAACACGGCTCTGCACACATTCATTACCCAGACCACAGAATGCAGTTAAACTGTAACCTATCTGCAATAAAGCCAGTCTGTTCATTCCTCAAATGCTCACTGGGCACCAACTGTGTGAGGCACTGGGCTAGACAAAGAAGAACCAGATCCTATCACAAAGACAAAAACTTTTCCCCCAGGAAAAGTGGGGAGACATATGTGCACGGACTACTAGATAACATGCAGAAAGCCTATAATGTGTCATTAACATGTGCAAACGACTGCAAAACTAGTCTTCCCACAGTCTTCCCAATCACAGTAAATGACAACTTCATCTCTCCAGTGCCTTAGGCATCTGCCTTGGAATCAGCCTCATGCCTCTCACACTCTGTGGCCAGTTCACCATCAAATTCCCTGGGCTCTCCCTTCAAAGTGCAGCCAGTAGTTCTCACCACCTCCAGCCCCACCATCCCAGTACAGTCCATCATTCTGTCCCTGTCTTACCTGAATAACCTCCTATTAGAGAGCTTCCACCCTCATCTTGCTACAAAAAACGGAGAATTATCATTTCAACACACACGTCGGGTTATGTCATATCTCGGTCTAAACCATCCAAAAATTTCCCATCTCACTGAAAATAAAAACCAAACCCCTAACAAGCAGCCTGTGATCTGGCCTCAGATGCTAGCCTTCCCGGCTCACTAGCCCCTGACCTCCTTAATGCTCAGGAACACTGCTAGTACCTCGCACCTTAGGGCTCCGTCTTTGCTGTTCCCTCTGCATGGAATGCTCTTTGCCAAGCAGTACATGCCTCGCTCCTTCACTTTTCAGTGGCCCTTTCCAGATCACCCTATTAAAAGGAGCAGTTCCCACCACCACCACAAACAGCACTCCCTACTTCACCCTGCTCCACTGGGCACACTCCATACTTACTTACCTATTTGCTTAGAGCCGGTCTTGTCCAACTACAATGGAAGTGTCATAAGGGCAAAGATCTTGTGCGTCATGTTACTGCAGCCTCACAATCTACAACAGTGCCTAGTACTTAGTAGGCAGTCAAGACACAACTGTAGAATGAAGGAATAATTTTAAAAAGAAATTAATAAATGAAAAAGCCAACAAGTAGTGAGATTTGTGCAGGGCTAGGGTATTAGAGAAGAGACTGGAGCGTCAGAAGGCAGGCAGTTACAGGAGAGGAGGGATGTTTGAGACAGAGTATCAAAGGAAGCCCAGGGCCCATATAAAAACCTGACTTCCCAAAAGGGTGAGATTCAGATTATATGAGCCTATGTTATTCGGCCTTGAATTATAAATATGTGTGTATGTTTTACCTTTTCTATAAATTGTGAGTTTTTTAAGGACAGAGATAATATCTGTGATAGTTAATTTTATGTGTCAAGCTGACTAGGTCATGGGGTGCCCACATATTTCATTAAACATCCTTAATGGGTATGTCTGTGAGGGCGTTTTGGGTGAGATTCAGTAGACTGAGTTAAAGCAGGGGGCCCTTCCCCGGGGGGTGGGGGGGTTCATCTGATCCCTTCAAGGCCTATACAGAATAAAAGGTTGAGTAAAAAAGATTTTTTTTCTCTCCGCCTGTCTTTGAGCTGCAACACTGATCTTTCACCTTCCAACTTGAACTCACGCCGGAACTCACAGCACCTTCTTGCCACAGTCTCATACAATACCCTGCAAAGGCAGGTTTTCAACACCCCATGCAGAGGAATTACGATGCCTTTTAAATGGAAGAGCAAGTCAGATCATCTCCAGAGTGCTGCCTGCCATCTAAAAATATCTACTCTCATTATTCCTAGAATCACGACTTACTGTATTGAAGCTGTCTATTCACCAAAGGGATATGTTTAATTTTTACAACTTAACTGCTCACTCAATGTTTAAAAAAAAAAAAAGAAGAAGAAGAAGAACTAAAAGGTCATCTTCCATGAAAACAATAAAACAATTATGAGAAAGTAGTGAGATGCCTATAATAACTTTTTCTTTCATTTTTAAAAATTTAACTAATAGATTTTATTTTTAGGCCAGTTTTGGGTTCACAGCAAAACTAAGTAGAAAGTACAGAGAGTTCCATAGTACCCCTTCCCACTCCCCATGGACAGCCCCTCCCACTATCAACATTCCCCACCAGATTGATACATCATTATTAACCAGAGTTCATTGTTTACATTGAGGTTTGTCCCTAGTGTTGTGCAGGTTATGATTCTGACAACTGTATAATGACATGTATGTACTGATACAGGATCAAACAGAATAGCACCGCTGCTCCCAAACACGCCTGTGCTCTATTTGTCCCTCCTTGCCTCCAGCCCCTGGCAGTCCTGAATCTTTCTGCTGTCTCCACAGTTTTGCCTTTTCCAGAATACCAGAATGCCATTCTTAGATGGAATCATACAGTTATATAGCCTTTCAGACTGGCTTCTTTCCCTTACTAACAGGCATTCAAGGTCCATTCATGTCTTTACATGGCTTGATAGCTCATTTCTTTTTATCACTGAATAATATTCCATTGTATGGAGGTATCACGGTTTATATAATCAGAAATGAAAGAGGAGACATCACCACTGATACCACAAAATACGAAGGCTCGTAAGAGACTACTATGAACACCTGCATCCCAACAAATCGGTAACCTCAAAGAAATGGATTAGTTCCTAGAAACATACAACTCACCACCACAGAATCGTGAAGAAATAGAATCTGAACGGACCAGTAACAAGGACAGTAAATCAGTAATTTAAAAACTCCCAAAAAAGACAAGCCCAATGCCAGGTGGTTTCCCTGGTGAATTCTACCAAACATTTAAAGAAGAATTAATGTTAATTCTCCTTAAACTCTTCCAAAAAAATTGAAGAGGACAGAATACCCCCAAACTCATTTTATGAGGCCAGCATTACCCTGATATCAAAGGCAGATATGGATATTACGAAGAAGAAAACCATAGGGGGAGCCTGGGTGGCACAGCGGTTAAGCATCTGCCTTCAGCTCAGGGCGTGATCCGGCATTATGGGATCGAGCCCCACATCAGGCTCCTCTGCTATGAGCCTGCTTCTTCCTCTCCCACTCCCCCTCCTGTGTTCCCTCTCTCGCTGGCTGTCTCTATCTCTGTCAAATAAATAAATAAAATCTTAAAAAAAAAAAAGAAGAAGAAAACTATAGGCCTATATCCCTTAATCAATAAAAATGCAAACATCCTCAACAAAATATTAACCAAATTCAACATCACATTAAAAGGATCATACACCATGATCAAGTGGAATTTATCCCTGACACATAGGATGGTTCAACATATGCAAATTAATAACAAATACACCACATTCATAGAATGAAAGATAAAAATCATATGATCACCTCAATAAATGCATAAAAATCATTTAACAAAATTTAGCCATCTTCCATGATAAAACTCTCAACATCCTAGAAGAAAACATAGGCAGTAAGTTCACTGACATCAGTTTTGGTGATAAGTTTTTGGATTTGACACCAAAACAAGGTCAATTAAGATAAGTAAGTGGGAGTACATCATATAAGGCTTCACATAACAAAAGAAACTACTAACAAAGTGAAAAGGCAAGCTATAAGATGAAAGAAAGTATTTGCAAATCATGTATCTAATAAGGGATTAATATCCAAATTATATCAAGAACTCTTACAACTCAATAGCAGAAAAACAAACAATCCAATTAAAAAATGGGCAAAGGAACTCAACAGACATTTTTCCAAAGAAGACATACAGATGGCCAACAGGCACAGGAAAAGATGTTCACATCACTAATCATCAGAGAAATGAAAACCAAAATCACAATGAGATGTCACCTCACACCTGTTAGGATGGCTATTACCAAAAAGAGAAAAAATTACAAGCATTAGTGAGGATATGGAGAAAGGGGACTCTTGCATGCTATTGGTGGAAATGAAAATTGTACAGGAGCTATGGAAAAGAGTACAGATGTTCCTCAAAAAAAAAAAAAAAAAAACCCAGAATACGATCCAACAATCTCACTTTTGGGTATATATCCAAAATAAGTGAAATCGGGATCCTGAAGAGATATCTGCACTCCCATGTTCATTGCAGTATTATTTGTAGTAGTCATGACATGGAAATAACCTACATGTCCTTCTATGGATGAATGGGTAAAAAAGAAATGGATATATAAGTATACACACACACACACACACACACACACACACACACACACACACAAAATATTATTCAACCATGAAAAAGGAAATCCTGCCATTTGCAACATGGATAAACCCTGATGGCATTATGCTAAGTGAACTAAATCAGACAGAGGAAGACAAATACTGTCTGATCTCACTTATGTGTATAATCGTAAAAAGCCAAAATCATAGAGGCAGCAGAATGTTGGTTGCCAGGGGCTAGAGGATGGTAGAAATGAAGAGATGTTGGTTGAAGGATCTAAACTTCCAATTAAAAGATGAGTAAGCTCTGGGAATCTAATGTACAGCACAGTGACTAAATCAACAATAAATTAACAATACTATGTTGCAGGCATGGAAGTTCCTGAGAGAGTAGATATTAATTGCCCCCCCATCTCCTACCCACCCCTCCACACACACAAAGGTAACTTTGTTAAGTAATGAGTGTGTTAACTAACCTTATTGTGGTAAGCATCTTACAACACATACGTGTATCAAATTATCACATTGTACACTTTAAACTTATGCAGTGTTATATGAAATTGTATCTCCATAAAGCTAAATAAAAAACAAAAATTAAAATTAAAATGGAACTGTGTGTGTTTCTGCATTGTTATGTTCAGCATCGGTGCTCCTCCAAGTAGGCTGTCTTCAAACTGCTTCTTATACATCTGACACAAGGTAAGAAATCCCTGCCAGAATACAAATGAACTCATTATTTGCTTCCTTGAGAAAGATTTCCTGTGACAAATGCCAACGGAACTAACACAGTGTTTCATGATGCAGCTCATTTACCCCCGGTAGCTCATCAGCATGGACGGTTCACAAGCATTTCTCAGACTGGCACTGGTCCACGGACCACAAGGAGCGCCAATCAATATTTTTATATATTACCCATCAGATTTTGACTTCCTTTTCCACACTCTACTGAAACCACCTTCTCAAAGAACAGTAGATTTCTCTGCATCCTCCTTGGTCTTCTACAGAATATATCAATCCTTGAAATTCTTTTCTTTTCTGGCTTTGATTAAAATGTACATGCCGATTATATATCTTTGACTCTTCCTTTTTTTCCCCCTTGGCCATATGCTCATTCTCTTTCTGCCACTTGAGTAAAGGCATCCTTTAGGTTCTAACTACAGATATATTTTTTTCTGTATTTTTCTATATTCTTTCTGCTCTTTTCCCTCCTAATATGCAATCTCCTATATCCCCAAGGTCTCAACCTTCACGTCTTATGCAGAAGCTACAGTGGTGATGGTTTTTGTACTCCTTGCAACATCCAACACAAACATTTCTGCATACAGTAAATGCTCGGTTAATGCCTATGGAATTAAGAGAGTAGTGAATTATGTGCAGCATTTGGCACTATTATCAGGCATACAGTTAATTTGTTCTTGCCATATTAAAGAAGCACATTGATCTGTTAAGTAGCAATAGTTACTGTATTGAAAATATTAAATAAAATTAAACACCAAGTGAAATCAAAGAAAATTAAAGTAGAAATAGTTAAAATATTTAAAATAAAAAATATTAGAGGCAAATAATCTTACAGTTGCATAGAGCAAAATTAATTTATTATCAGAAAAGGAATATAAGAGAAATACAATGATCCTAATATTGGATTTTTACCTTTTTCTATTGTCAAAAATTCTTCATTTCAAAATTCAATCAAATAGTGAAAACAGATGGCTACACTTGCAAATTATCTTCTTAATGGCTTTGCTATCAAAACTCAAAAAAGGTAATATACATTTAAAAAAGATTGTACATCTGAATCACTTTCCCATATTCTTCTTAATCTGCCCGTTAGTCTTCTTAAACTTACTTCAGTTCCCCACCCTCCTTACAAGGGGTCTTCACATTCTTTTCAAAGCTAATAAAACCCCATTCTCTAGCCATACTTTTTAGTTCTGAACAGACACTGCTCTACTTTTTAATTATTTTATAAGTAGATTTTATAAAATTAAATATTAAAACAAGTATTCATTTGGTGGAAAACAATGATCGGTTTACCATATAATGCATAACTGAAATGTACTATAATAAGGATGTTCTGGTGCTTCTGTGATTGACGCATGAAATACATGTTAGGGAAAGGAAAGAACACAGCAGCGTGCAAATATGCAAGAATTAGTAATGCTGCTGTTTCAGCATAAACACCCAATAACCACAGAACTCAGTAATGCTTGTTCAACCTCAAAGTGATTGATCACGGGATAGGCCAGTGTAAAATGGACTATGGAAAATATTGAACATCATGGGATTTAATTTTAGTGATATTCATGCAGCAGTGAAATAACTGCAAAGTCATGCTTTCCTTTTAGGACAGCAGTAGAGATTTATATGCTTATAGTAACTATCATAAAGATAAACTAAAAATAATTTCTATATGTATGGAAGGATTTGGAGGTTTATTTTCCTAGCATTTTTATTCATTTCTTTTCTGCAAAGGATGGTTAGTTGTAAGTAATCCCCAGCTAAAATTTAATTTTTGAGGCTGCACTAATCAGACTGTGACGATATTCCTGTAAACAAAATGAGTGAATCGAAATTACAGCATGGTGCCCAGCACCTGCTCGGAATGTGTGCAGAAGACAGCCGTTGGCAGGGTGACCACATGAAAGACAAAAACTATTAAGAGTCCTTTAACATTCACACAATACCTGAGGGTTTACAAAGGACATTTCTTTTTATTCTTGATTTTATTCTGTTAAGCCAAGAGATCATGTCCTGGAAGCCTGTCGGGGGCTTGCAGAAGCGATGGGAGCTGAGGAGCAGGCTAGGGATACAGGCAGGAGGCTGCAGGCTCGGCGGCTGGCAGCAGAGTAACCGCCAATGTTAAGTTGCTGTTTATCCTTAATGTTTGATAAACACAATATGTCTTCTATAGGATTTCTGAGAAACAGAAATGTTAATGAAGCATCTATAAAACCACCAAACAGGAAACCGGTGGAGCCCAACAGGGATCTCATTTATATGTTCTAAGGGCAGTGGTGCGATGGCCTTCAAGTCCTTACAGGGCACTTTCTTAGGAAAGAAGGCAAAGAAATGTGTTCAACAGGTAATACAGGTCATGAGTGCTCTTAGGGGAAAAATTCTGAGGAAGGAATTGGTGAGGCCCCGCCCATGTGACACAGCAAGAAACCGCACCCATCAGATCGCAACAGGGGAGAATGGGATTTCAGGAATCTCTGGGACACCAGGCACCTGGGATGCAATGATCAGGAAAGCAAAAAAAAAAAAAAAAAAAAAATCAAGTGCTCACACTCAGCCTTCCCCGCCCCTCCCCACCCCCCAGCTTACACAGCTTCCTTTAAAATGCCTTGCGGCTGCTCTTTTCCCAACACCCTCCAGGCCCCGGGTCTGCGGCGTCTGTGGGCCCCTTGCTCATGCCATCCCTGATCTTCCAGCCAGGGGCCTCCCTCCCTCCTGAGTCTTTCCTTTCCCTCACCCCTCATCACACAGGCCCTGCGGATTCTGCCAACAGAGTCCCATCCATCCTTACCTCCTGCAAACCACTCCTCACACACAGATCCTCCTCTCTCCCCCATCTGCTCCTTCATCCTCTCCTACTTAACCACTCTTCATGCCCTTTGCGCCCATTAGTTCAATCTGAGCCTCCTTTTCTTTGTTTTTAAAATGGAGATGATAATGATAATAATACCCATCTTACAGGTTTCTTTAGAAACCAAAACGAGTTGATACACACTCAGAATAACGAACTGCCTGTACCACAGTAAATACTCAATTAGTAGCAGCTATGATTGTTGTTCTTATTGACTGAGATTGCCAGAGAATGGAAAAGGGATAAAAGCAAGGCTCGAGCCCAAACACCATCTCAAACCTCTAATACCAATTACGAACATCGTAGTTACTTGCTCATCTGTCTGTACATCCTACCAGAAGAGGAATTCATTCTGTCTAGAAAATAGTAGGAAGGTAACAAATGCTTATTGAATTTCAAAAACATTTATTTCTAACTACATATCATATACTCATTGAATAGCCTTTTATGCCATTTTAATCAAATAGTGACTGCAGGGTTTGACTATAAAAATACACAGGACATAGATTTTTTTTTTGTTTTAAGCCATGGCTTCATCGCTTGTCTCAAAACTAAAAAATTACATAGGCAGAGCACGCCCAGGCTCTAATGGAAAATGATGCTCAAATATTTAACTTTCCAAAATGTCATATTTGAATCACTTTACCATCACATATGCGAAGCTATGTTAGACAGTCAAGACATCTGCTTCCTTGGCCAGAAAGTGTAGGCGTTCGTGGAGATTGAAGCTAGAGATAGCAAATGTTAAAACAACAGCCTCCAGACGCTGCAGCGTGGCCCGCAGCCCAGGGCTGCCCACACCGGGGCCCTGCGACTTGTGTGTCCCCAGTCAGAGGGGCTGCCTCCTCCCCCTTCTCACACACACTCTAGGTCACAAGGCCCTAATTTCTCCTGTGACCTCCGGGGCGGTACTTCCTCGTTCAACTTTGTTCGGCAGCACTTCCTTGGGCTTGACTAGTCCTCATGCAACCACAGGCCGCCCAGAGAAGTTCTTAGTGAAAGAGGCTGAAACATATGATACATAATCTTTAATCCCTTTTACAAGACTTTTGCAGCTTTGAGATATCATTGACATCAACACTGCGTAAGTTTGACGCATATGACGTGATGATCTGATACGCATACATTGTGAGATGATCACCACACTAAGGTTAGCGAGCACATTCAGTCCTCACATAGTTACCGTCTCCTGTATGTACGTATGAGCGTGCACGCACACGCACGTGTGTGGTACGGATTTGTAAGATCTACTCTTTCAGCAACTTCCAAGTCCATCATACGACATTGTTAACTATAGCCACCATGCTGTACTTAGATCCCCAGAACGTATTCATCTCATAACTGGAAATATACACCCTTTGCCAACATATCCCCACTTCACCCACTCCCCAGCTCTTGGCAACTACCATTCTACCCTCTGTTTCTGTAAGTGAGGTCATACAGTATTTGTCTTTCTCGGACTTATTTCACTTGGCATAATGCTCTCATGGTTTATCAATGTTGTTACAAACAATATGATTTCCTTCTTTCTCATGGTTACACACACACACACACACACACACACACACACACACTACGTTGTATCTATTCATCTGTGGACAGACACTTATGCTGTTTCCATATCATAGCTATCATGAATAATGCTGCAAAGAACATGGGAGATAGCCCTTCAAGATATTCATTTCCTTTCAATATATAACCAGATGGGGCTTATTGGATCATACAGTAATTCTATTTTTTAATTTTTCGAGGAACCTCCATACCTGTTTCTGTAGTAGCTGCACCAATTTACATTCCTACCAGCAGTGTGGGAGGGTTCCCTTTTCTCCCCATCTTCACCAACACTTGTTATTTCTTGTTTTGGTAATAGCCATCCTAACAGGTATGAGGTGATACGTCATCGTGGTTTTGACTTGCATTTCCCTGATGATTAGTGATGGTGAGCTTACAACTGTTCATGCTCATGTCCCTGGGGGCCATTTTATATCTCTTCTTTGGAAAAATGTCTATTCAGATCCTTTGCCCACTTCTTAATCATAGTATTTATTTTGGGTTTGTTTGGTTGTTTTTTATTTTGTTTTGTGTTTTTGCTATTGAGTTGCACGAGTTCCTTACGTATTTCAGCTATTAATGCCTTAACAGATAGCTGTGTAAATATTTTCTCCCATTCCACAGGCTGTCCTTTCATTCTGTTGATCTTTAAATCCTTGAGAAAGACAAGTTACAGTTTTAAGGTTTCAGAAAAGGGGGACTCTGAATATGAATTTAGGGAGGTGGCAGAGGGTGGACAGGATAAATCTTCACAAAAAACTTCACACTTGTTGGTTTTGATAAACTTGGAAGATGGACAGGGTAAACTAAGGTAAGTAGGAGGCTAGGGTAGAAAAATGGTCACTAGCAAGGCTGAGAAGTAGAAAGACCCTCAGGTGTGCAATGGAGGATGTCTGGAGAACAGTATGGCTGTAACCTCCAATGAACAGATGGGGGACCAAAGATGAAGATGGATGATAATGACACAGCAGGAAGGCGCACTCCACTCCGGGAGTCTGGCAAATGTGCAAGTGAGGAGCTCTGGAGGATCTGAGCTGGGGAGTGAAAGCTAACCACGCAGTCCTTTGCACAATGGTTTGCAAAGGGACGACAGTAGAGGAGAAAATGGCTACTGGAATGTTCTAGGTAAGAAGGAAGGAGGTGTCAGATTCAGAAAATGAAAAGATAGGAAAGGATAGAACCAAAGTTATCCTGACCCATCAAAAGGTGAGTGAGGTAGCAACCTGGTTAACCCAAAGACAAACTGTTACCTCTTCCCACAAGTAGCTCGGCAGAGCATGACCAGGACTCTCAGGTTAGTACAAGGAGTGAAACAGCTAAATGTTTACTGAAAATCTACTGCGTGTCACTAACAGTGCTCGGTGCATTATGTACTTTATCTCATATAAGTCTCTACGTCAAGCCAGTCCGAGAATTGTATTTTATGATCACCAATTTACAGAGGGAGAAACACAGATTCACAGAAGATGACTCACCTATGCTTAGACAATAGAAAGAGGATTAATAACCAAGAAATATTAATTAGAACAGCACCTATTGGGCGCCTGGGTGGCTCAGTCATTAAGCATCTGCCTTCCGCTCAGGTCATGATCCCAGCGTTCTGGGATCCAGCCCCGCATCGGGCTCCCTGCTCGGTGGGAAGCCTGCTTCTCCCTCTCCCACTCCCCCTGCTTGTGTTCCCTCTCTCGCTGTCTCTCTCTCTCTGTCAAATAAATAAATAAAATCTAAGAAGAAAAAAAAAGAAAGGAAAGAAAAGAAACAAAGAACAGCACCTATTTGCCAGACACTCTGGGAAACAATGGTGAACAGAGACAAACACAGACCTGACTCCTAAGCTCTTCCCTTTCTTCCTTCTGCCCCTGCTTCCACTCATAAAAGAAGTGCGTGGTCTGAATTGATTATAGCATTTGACTATTGCCATGTTGTGCTTACACTCTGATACTAAGCCTAATTTTTATTTTTTAAAAATCATTATTACTTGGCTGAAGAATGTTTTCACTTTTTCTTTTAAAATGTTGATAATTACAGGAAGCTACAGTCCTTTTGCTCAACTGCTTGTTACTTATATTTTAAGCAAGAAAAGCTGGTACCAACTCTCAGATCAACGTAAAGCAGCGGTTTACATCAAAACTCGGGCCTTCTCACTCTTGCAGTACTACCTTCCCTGAATCAAAACAATTTTGATTCAAAATAATCTGCCAGATGTCAAAGTACAAAGTACAAAGTCTGATTTATAGGAAGGTACTTAATTAACTTGAACAGATTACACTAGAAAGAAAAATCCATCAATAATTCACATTTTTTAATATTCAGGATATTAAGAATATACATGGAATTCTATGACAATTAGAAAATAAACATTTATTGAGCACTAAGCCTGAGGCAACATTATAAATGCTGTGAGAGATACAGAAATTACTAAAGCAGGATACTGTTTCCAGGTGTTTCAGCGTGGTAGAGCGTAAGACACAAGGAAAACAAACATAATGCTAGTTTAGGGCATGTGGTTGTTGGAAGACAATTTTCCATGGGTCTCTTCCATCTTTGCACATATTATGAGTGAGGCGCTGACTGTCCTTTGTTCTGAACTCTCTTTTCAAGGATATTTCTATAGCAAACAGCTTTGGAAGACAGAGTAGTGTCTACCTTAGGAGTAAAGGGCAGTTTTGCTTACAGTCCTAGAAGGTACGGTGTCTCTTTACAGAGCAAAGGGCAGGCATGCTTACTGTCTAGTATAATACTGTGTCACTCCAGAACAAAAAACAGACATGTTTCCGAACCATTATAAAAGATTTGGGTTTCCTGAACTCAATGATCCTCTCTGGTCAGGCAGTCCCTTTTGGGTACAGTAATGGAAGCTGGCCCTCTTCACGTCACCTCTGGGAACAGAGGCTCAGGGTATAGGTGCAAATGAGCTGAGACCCATAGACGGCTATAGCTATGAGTCATAACCTGTCTTTTGTCTCTGACTTTGGAGTCTCATGTCTTCTACCAGCATCTATGAAACTGTGTTAGGCTAATGTGCTGGCTTGCATGTAGGATAAAATCTCAGTCTTGATAGTTCTTGACAGCAGAAGGTTGCAAAAATGGCAACAAATTCATTCCCTTTCTGCATCTATGCCCTTTGGTATACTCTCTTACACTGACTCCGGGCTTGGCCATGTAACCTCCTTGGCCAACGGGACATCAGAAAACAGGATAAAAATAGAAGACCGAAAAGTACCTATACACTGAGGCTTATCCTCTTGCTGGCTGTTTTTAGAATTGAGTTGTCACATGAAAAAGCCCAGGCTAGCCTGTTTGTGAGAAATATGTGCCCAGTGTCCCCTACCACCTCAGCCAAGAGCCTCACAATTGCCAGACATGTGAACAGGGCCAATTCAGGTCATCCAGCCTCCAGCCAACAGTCCAGTTAACTGCTGATGTGAGAATGAATCCAGCATTGATCAGCAGAGCTGACTGACCGGAGCAACTATTCCACTTCTAGATTTTGAAGTGGTTTGTTTTGGGACAAAAACTAACAAAAGGGGCAGAGGACAAGGCTAAAACTACTTCTAGTATAATCTCTATATTGCAAATGCCACAGGGCTCAGTGTATGTGTGGTTAAATATTGTAACTCCAGTGCTCAACACTGTGCCTAGAAGAGAGTTAAAAGTACCAACTGTTCCAGCTTTGTTTTGGTTTCTCCATCTGACCACTCACTACAAAAGTCACTTAATTTTCATCTCACAGGCAGGTTGTGAGTTTACAGGAACTGTGTATGAATCCAGCAGGGCCCATGGTGAAAGGGAAAAAGCACCATTCAGTCCTCCAGGAAACATGCTCTCGTGTGTGAAAATCAGCTCTTTCACCTAATATCTGGCAGTCCGTGGGTGGGTCACTTAAACATATTGCACTTCAGGGACGCCCGGTGCCTCAGTCGGTTAAGCTTCTGCCTTCGGCTCAGGTCAGGATCTCAGGGTCCTGGGATCAAGCCCTGAGTCAGGCTCCCTGCTCAGTGGGGGGCCTGCTTCTCCCTCTCCCTCTGCAGCTCCCCCTGCTTGAGCTCTCTCTCTGTCAAATAAATGGATAAAATCTTTAAAAAAAAGAAACAAAACACCATATTGCACTTCAGTGTCCTTATCTGCATCATGGGAATAATAAAGCTTTCTTCGTGAGCTTTGTACACAGGTGTTCGTTATAAAGGAGGCACTCTCAGAGTATCCAGGCACTGAGAGATGAAAGCCTGGGAGTAGCAGCAGACACTCGTCCAGGCCAACAAGCGACAAGCACTCACACGCTTTCTCTCTCACATACACGCATGCACAAAACCAAACCATACCCCCAAATTACATTAAAAAGCCAACCGGCAGAGACCTAAGAGGAGAGACGCTAAGTAGCAACAGGACTATATTATGGTCTATAGGAAAACAAAACTTAGTATATTATGTTATTATAATGTGCCTGTGCTATACAGAACAACCCTAAGTGCGTTGTTTGAAAAGCCTCCTGAATAATATAACCTTCCTGGAAGATGAATGCCTGACAACGCGTGAGTGTATAAAACGGAACATTATATAAATGCGCCTAAAAGGTCACTTTTCAGATATTCTGCAGTTGAGAATTAAATCCCTAATTTTTATTCGTAGACATTTTAAGTACTTGATCCTCTACAGCACTAGGTCTCATCACATCTAAAACATTAAAAAAAAAAAAAAGGCTTTCTTTTATGATTTGGCATCTTTGAAAATTCTGCTTAACTGCTAGTTGACAATTGAGGGCAGCTGATATTGTCTCTTAGACATCAAAACCGAGATTATTATTGGAACTAGACCAATCAAACCAACAAATCGCCCATGGGCCTCAGTTGGTTTTCTGTAGCATTTTAAGACCTTGTTAAGGGAAATTAAAAAAAAAAAAAATCACAATTAATTTCTATTCTCATTTATATGAGATATGTACACAAAGTTCTTTTTCTACCACTTAAATCATAGGAAGTACTAAATAAATGGCATTTAGGTAGTTATAACCATACTGTACATTTTAATCTTTAAAAAAAACAATAAGCATGCAAGGACATGGATGGAGCTAGAGAGTATAATACTGAGTGAAATAAGTCAGTCAGAGAAAGACAAATACTCTATGATTTCACTCATATGGGGAACATAAGAAAACAAATGATCATGGGGGAAAAAGGAAGAGAGACAAACCAAGAAACAGACTCTTAACTATAGAGAACAAATCGATGGTCACCAGAGGGGAGGTGGGTGGGGGGATGGGTGACATAGGTGATGGGGATTCAGGAGTGCACTTGTGATGAAAGTGCTGAATCATTGGATTGTATGCCTGAAACTAATATAACACTGTATGTTAACTATGCTGGAATTAAAGTGAAATACAATAAAGCAACAAACATATCACCATATCTCATTAGCCACTGAAAATCAAGCTCCAAACTTCTATTAAACAAGACCACATGCCTTCAGCAACACACACTTATCAACTATAAAAGTCCACTAGGCCAACTGTGTCTGTCTCTGGAGCAAATAGTTGGAAAGCATTTAGACAAGAACATGCACACAAAATAAAAGATCAGAAACACTACATATATTTATGGACGTTTTAAATTTTAACAAATTGTTTTGCAGACTGTCCTTCTGATCCTGAATCCAGAAACATCCTCTTCCCCAGTTCACACCCCCATTAGGGGCACTACAATGCCACACTGTCTTACGGTGGGATGGTAATACACACCCCTGGGCTCAGATGCAAAGTCTGCTCTCCACTGGAGGGACATGCAGGTGGCCAACCCGGGGAGGATCCCACCAGAACCCCAATCTCATTCTGCCCTTGAAAGGCCCCCAATATTCACAGGTCTGGGGACTGCCATCTAATTGACGGGTGGTTGCATGCCACCTCAGGAAACTTCGTCATCCTCCGTGTATAGATATCTTACCAGAAACAAACAAAGGACCCCAACTTACCCGGAAATAGTCACTGCATGCTGCTAGGACTGCCTTGTGAGCATGGAACTTCTGTTCCTCGGCAATCAGGGTGATATCGCAGAGGATGCCATCACTTCTCTGCTGATTCAGTGCTGCCAAGACACTATCATTGTGAGATTCCGAGTGGCAGAGCCTCTGGCCTGTCAGCATTTCTTGAATACTACGAAAGAGAGCAATCACATCAACACTCCTCCTCTTGCCAGCCCCTGCCACCCCCGTGCGACCTCACCCCTCCAGCACCAGGGTGAGGGGTGCGGGTCCCAGCTCACTATAGGAATGGGACCTTCTTGTTCTCACTTCCTTCTATTATTCGCTTGCCCTCCTTTTCTCTAATTCTCTCTTTTCCTCACCCCCTCAGGGTGTCTTTCTCTTTCCTACTAGTGCTTCTCTTTCTGAATTTGTGTTTTGGTGCGTGTCCGTCTGTGTCTGTATTGGCCCATGTCTGTGGGCCCGTGAGCCTCTGCTTCTGGGCCTCGGTCCCCTCCATACGTATACATCTCTGAGGGCACAGCCTTCTCTGGATGTGTATCTGGATGTGTGTACCTCTGTGACCCCCACTCCCAACTCTCTAATTCCTTCTCTAGCTCTGTACTGCCTGTGTGGGGTTAGTTCAAGTTCAGAATGTCACCACCATCATGCACTGATCTAACACAGAATCCGCAGGACCTAGAAGACTCATTAGAGATACAGGAAGTTGCCAAGTCTCCCCACAGGTCACAATACTACATTAATAAATAAAACAATACTCAGTAAATGTCGGTTAGAGATAAAAGGGCTGCCACTGACCATTTCATGTAAAAGGCAATTAATTAAACCACGGCAGATGATTACTAAACGTGGGAAACTATGTACCATGGGAGAACATCAAAAGAAACGTCATGGTAAATGAAGAGAATTTGAGGCTGAAAGTAAAATATATCTATATTATCAGCCTTCAATCTTTGCATGTGGTCATTGTACTACATTTAGGAATGACTATACAATTTTATTTTTTGTTCTATTTTTTGAAATTGCTAAATTTACTCCTTGCGAAATTTAGCCCTGCACTCCTTAGCCCATTTTAAAATATTCATCCTATGTCCTTTTAGAACTCCTCAGTGAAACCCCAGATCTTGCCAAAATAATGTGGAAGTGATGCCACAAACACAGAAGGCACCCTGAAGGTGTAGACAGCTATGAACGACGCCAGCCTAGATCCACGAATAGAGCCTCCACAGCGCTCTAAAATCTCAGAACTGGCATCAGACCAGGATGGGGGCGCCGCACCAGTCACAGGTTACTCCCAGAATGAGAACAAGGGCCATCAGGCCCTGCCTCTGGCCTCTGGACTCTTCTCGAAGCTGAGGGAAGATACCGCGGGGATGACAGACATCGTCTCATCTCTCCTATCCTGACGACTCCTGCATCCCGTTCTTCCCTCTGAATGTGAAAGAGCCGCTCAGGGGAGCCAGGGAGTCGCCACTGGCCTCGTCTGCGTGGTTAGTTTATTTAACAGCCTCTGCCCGGCCTGTGCTGCCGGTTGGCTGGTGAACTGACTGCCCTTCAACACAGACCACCACCTGCAAGTGAACCAGATGCTTCCCGTGAGACGCACGGTACAGCCCCGTAAGCTTTACTGGACATTTCTGACTGGGGAGCCTCAGAAATGTCAGAACTATTGAAAGAAAAAAAAAAAAAACTTGACAGGAGGTGATGATATAGGAAGTTCTCGTGGGAAGTGGGAGGATTATTTTCAGTTGAAATGCAGCAGCGAGTTTTGAAATGGTTACTGTCATCGAATATTCATCTAGAGGCTCCAGCTACCGGCAGACATTTAAAATCA
Source organism: Ursus americanus (assembly GCF_024610735.1). Classification (NCBI taxonomy): domain Eukaryota; kingdom Metazoa; phylum Chordata; class Mammalia; order Carnivora; family Ursidae; genus Ursus; species Ursus americanus. Next base: position 15,749,285 of record NC_142137.1, on the reverse strand, counting down.
GTAACTGAAAAGCACATTTAGAAGCATAAGTAACTTTTTAATACAAATTTCTATGCAAAGCCTGGAATGGAGATTGATCAGCATCACTCAATTAAAGAAACAGGGGAACAGAATAGTAACAGAAATATCATATCAGCTAAAGTAAAGCTTTAGGATAGTTTTTGAAAAATCTTTCTTAAAAGGATGACATTTTTATATGTTTCACAAACATATGTTCCTATGTTCCATGAAGCAGTCTTAGTGATTCACTTAAGAATCCTAACAACTCAGTGAGGCAGTCACTATTCTTATCTCTGTTCTACAGATAAGAAAACCAAAGGTCCAGAGATCAGGCATTTTGAAAACCTATCGCCAAGAACACAATAACATAATTCCCCTGCTTAAAAAAAAAAACAACAAAAAAGACAAAACAAAACAAAATGATAAGCTGTGAAGAAGATCTCAAAAACCTCTGATTGCCAGGGGGGAAAAAAAATCACAAAGTCCATATTAACTTTGTATTTATAGTATCCATAGTTATTCCAAAATCAAAGCTGCCTTTGAAAAGGATACACAGGAAAATAATAACATGAGACAGTGAAAAGAAATATCTGAAATCGGGCTTCAAAAATATTTATCTTTGCACTGCAACTAAGATAAGTTTGGGGATAGAAAACCAGATTCTAATTATTACTCACTTACTTGAACCACTCATTGCAAATTTATTTGAAACACTCATTACTTTTCTCTCTTTTAATGTCACCTTAAATGCTAAATAAATGTATTTTAAAATTTCATTTTTAGTGGAACAGTAGAATATGTTAAAATAATTGCCTTAAAGTATTTCCTTACTCATTTTCCAAATATAGTGTCACAATTCGTGTCCTTATTATCAAGGCTGAATCAGTATTTGCATTTCAGATATCTATTGACAGCGAATAAATCCCACCAGGGAAAGAGCAGCTGTAAACTGAAATTTGGCAAGGAATAAAGGGCTCAGCTCTGAAACAATGGTGATGCTGCGCGATTTCACAGGATCATTCAGCTGGGCTTGAAATAGTCAAACTTCAAGAAAACAACATGCTAAATATTTAAGGCAACACTTGGCACAAGATCCCAAATATTTTGGAACCAATATGTTAGGAATCTTTAAAAGCAGAAACAAATACTCCAACATTTGGCAAGAAATAAAGGCCTATTAATCAACAAGTCTTTATTGTATTCTGAAAGTAACTTCCCACTCAACTCTCAGATGTAAGTCTGCAGAAGACTTCAACCCTCTAAATGGTAAAGCATGTGTGACCATGGCACACAGCTGGAAAGTGGCCGGCCCATCTCATGAGGGCAAGGATCGAAAACAAGGGAGGAGGTGAATCAGAGACTATAAAGGACTGTGTCTAAAGTAAGATGAGCAGATACATGCTTGCAAATGGCCCCGTGGACATCTATAATTTAGAGCAAATTAGCACACTCAACTTCCCAACAATGTCCCTCCATTATCTGAGAAACAATGATGAAGGAAGGAAAAGATTATTCCTAAAACTTCCTAAATTACTGAAAAGCACCAACATAAAACATGAAGCACATTTCCCAAGGGTACACAGATTTGAGTGTCATCCTAAAACTGGGAAAGATCACCCATGGAAGCAATGTTGCCACCTTAAAACACACAGGTAAGTGCAGAAGGTGATCTGGCTTCCCCAGGGCAACCCTAATAGTCTTTCCTCTGAGGGATCTCCTAGAACTACACTGTCCAGTACAACAGCCACTAGCTACAGGTGGCTACTGGCCACCTGAAATGTGGGTAGTCCAAATTGAGATGTGTTGTACGCGAGAAATGCAGTCGATGTCAGGCGAAGTATGAAAAAAGTCTGTGAAATGTCTCATTAATATTTTCATATTGATTCCGTGGTGATATAATAATATCTGGGGTATACGGGTTAAATAAACTATATGGTTAAATTTATTTTACCTCCTTCCTTTTACTTTTTTAAAATGTAACTACTTGAGAATTTTTAATCATTATGGTCGTATCGGACAGTGTACAAGTTCCCGGGGGACCTGTCCCTCATTCCTTTCCACCTGAACTCTGCAAGGGCTGCGGGCATCCCATCAGGCTGCCGAGGAGCATGGCTGTTCCTTTGTCTCACAGGGCACAGCCTCTGGGGTACAACACGGGAAGCCCCAGACTCTCTGAGCAGCAGGTTGCTTCCTCGTGGTGCCAGGGAGCATCTGATTGGCCACATGTCCACGTTCAATAACGGAGATAAATAAACGAGCTCTCAGGGAACAGGATTATTCATGACTTCAAGTCTTTAACGTTCATTCTGGAATTGGTGGCAAAAACGAAAAAACCAAATGCAGAGCATGATGTCCATAACATGGTACACCCTACTCAGAGCGAAACTCTGCCAGGGTGCAAATCTCTGCTTCTAGTCCATAGACTTGACGTTTTTGATCATAGAAATCTCACAGGGCCTCACTTACAGAAGGCAAATTTTGACTGAGTTCAGTCAGTTTTTAGGACAGAAATTCCAAAACAGCTATCTGGGTTTTTACACGTCTGCATTTCAAATCAATTTCTATATCACTGTATACCTACGATATATAAAATACATGCAAGTAGTTTTCAAGTAAGGCCACCAATAAAGCAGTACATACTTATAAATCAAACGTGGTCAGGTAGCATAAAGAGATTCATTTCTCCAAGAGACTACACAAGAAAGAAAAGAATGGAAAAGCTGATAGTACTGAAACTCTTCATGATTATCTCAATTCAATCTATTGATGAATTATCAGGTGAGTACCCTAATCACTTCAATTCCACAGTCAAAATATTTCTACACAAATTAAAAACATCAGTAGTAAAACAGCCCTATTATTTAAGTGGGCAGGCTGTTAGCCCCATAATGGAACTCAATTTTCTTTTTTATGGAACACTTTAAAATTTGTAAATACCTTAAAATGAATGCTAAACAATTAAGAGCAATGGTCACAATAATAAGCAAAGAGGACACAATATGCTTAGAGGATGATTAAGAAGTAGTAAAGATTATACAGAAAGGAACTTAACTATAAATGGTTTTGTTTCATTCCTCCCTTTATTCATTCACTCAACAAACATTTATTTATCCTATGCCAGGTACTGTGCTAGATACTGGAGATAAAATAGCGAACAAACCAAACTTCGTAGCGCCCCTTGCGCAACACTCAGTTTAGCGCGGTAGTTACACACTCATCAAATAATCTGGCCTCCCAGAAGAAGTAAAGTTGGAGCTGGGGGATGAAGGATGAGAATGAGTTATTGTGGCATAAAGGGGAGAGAAGAGTTTTCCAGATGGGAGAGAACAAGTGCTATGTATGATCTCGAAGTAGGAGGGAGCATGGCCCTCACACAGAACGTTAATTGTTCAAACCCTGAGGATGGGGGGGGGAGGTGCAGGGTCTGGAACTCAGAAAAGGCTTGGCTAGAGGGGTAAATCTGGGACTCATTTACATAGAGAGGGTAGGAGAAGGACACTTGTGTCTCCAGCAGACAGTGCAGAGACAATCAACAGTCAAACGTAGCTAAGAAGAAAGATAGTATTCAAAATACAGAAGGATGGCTGGGCTCTGTGGTGGGAAAGGACTGCCCTTTGAGTAGCAGGAGGGAGGGAACAGGCGGACCAAAAACACATATTAAAACTCTTAGCATTTTTTTGGTTTGTTAATATAAAGATTTAGTGGAACCAATCTCCACTGGACCATGTAGCCATGGAAACAAGGATATCTCGGTTCATCTGGGTTGGGATATTGTCAGGCAAATGCATCAAAAATGCAGGAAGCAAGAGAAATTAAGAATTTAAAAGAGCTGTAGAATCTAAACAAGATAAGAAGGGAAACGAGGGAAAGAAAGGGATGATGGGTTGGTAGAAAGTAGCAGGGCCGGTACGTGAGACACTGCAAAGAGGTCGAAGTACAACCACGGTGGGGGAAGGTAAACCAGCAGGCTAGACAGAGAGGAGGTCCTGGTAACAGTAAAGTGGCTGATCTGTTGGGGGTTCAAGGTCCAAGGGGGAACTGTGGGAGTGGATGGCTCACTGGAAGGAGACAGTTCTTGGAGCTAAGCAGGTTGAAGATCCCAGGTCACCAAATTGGACAGATTCTCCACGCAAACACTGAGGAGACTGGGAAATTGTAAAGGGTTTGTGACGAGGAAGAACACTATAAGCTGGGTGCCAGATGCTCGGCAAAGGAGGGGAAATGACCCTGACAACAGTGGAGAGGAGAATGGGGGACGAGCCAAAGAGCACTAGAATGAGGATGTCTTTGTTGTGTTTTGTTACTGTTGCCTTCTCAGACAACCAACTTGAGGAGTAATGATAGAGAAGCAAAACTATGTCCCAGGTAACAACAGCCTCTCTACCCAGACCCCAAATACATGAGATGTGAGGAGATAATAATGTCACACTTGGCAGGGTGACAAGATAAGTGTTGCCTCAGGAGAGGACAGGTCTCAGTGAAGTCAGCAGGTGAGAAGAGCTTTTCAGGGTGATGGTGATGGTAGAGCAGAGCATACAATCGTGGTGCGACAGTTCCTCAGGGCACAAAGGAAGTCTGAAAGGTGAGGAAGGGAGGGAGCCACATCACAGCAGGGAAGGAAAGACCCTTAAGAGAGATGATGGTGCAGTGGAGGACAGAGGGTGGTGGGATCAGAGTTGATCAATAAAAGCAGAGATGGCAGATTTAAAGTAAAAATTAATTTTGAAACAAACACACATAGATCCTGGTAGCCAGAAATACATCGCTTGGCTGAGGTGGTGGCAGATACCATGGTCTCTAGGGTCTACGGTCTCTAGGGGCCATATTGGCTGGATAACTGATCTAGAACAGGAGTTCTCAACCTCCGGGAGACTGACATTTGGGACCAGATTGTTCTTCACTATGGAGAGCTGCCCTGCATACTACAAGGTGTTTAACAGGATCTCTAGTATCTAGTGACTAGATTCCAAAAGCACCCCCAACCGCAGGGACCACCCAAAATGTTGGCAGATACTGAACGATGTACACTGAGGCACAGTCATCCCCCACGGAGAACCGCTCATCTAGAGCAAGACTCAGAGCTGTACCGGCTATAGAAGGCCTCCCTCCACTTCCGAACGTATTTTTGGAACTGCTCAACTCTAACAGCTTCCTAGTTGTAGAAGAAAACTGGTCTCATCATTTCACAGACATACCCAGCTCTTCATTAATAAAAAGAAAAGTATTTCCTATGTCTCATACGTCTCCTATTCTTTGCTCTGACGCTCCTTTTGACTGTTGCCTCAGAGGATAACAGAGACTTGTTTCCACAAAGAATATTAAAAAAAAAAAAAAAAAAAAAAGAGCCCTGTGCTTTCTAATTGACTGTACCCTCAGCTTTGGGGAATGGGCCAAGTTCCTTCCTGTCCCAGAGCATTTCCCCAAGTCATCCCATGATTCAGACCTCAGATTACAGAGCCTTCTTCAGGAAGGTGCTTCCTCATTCTGTCAACCCTGTACTTTTCCTTCAAAGCACTTTTCACAATTATACTTGCATTGTTACTGGGTGTGATTTGCTTACTGTCTGTCTCACCCAAAGAATATACATTTTATGAGGGCAGGAACCTTATCTGTTTTATTCACTGATGGATCCCCTGCATCAACGACAGTGCTTGGCTCAGTATCTGTTACATGAATTATTAAAAGAAAACGTTATGAGTGCTCTGAGAATGCATAATCACACTCCCCGAAGTGACTGCTTTCAAGGGGATGACTGTCATATATAAGTACAGCTATCTGCTTCTTTTTTAAATCATATGCCTTTATAGAAGCATACTTTTTTTTTGAGATATCCCAAATAAGAAAAGAATAAGTCGTCTCATTCAAAGAACCATGAAATGTACCTAGTTATGACCAGTGAATAGATCACAGTGCTTAACCCATGATACTAAACTCACACACACTCTGACAGGTTTGCTTAATTCCCCCAACTATGTGTTGAGCCCTGCTCTGCACTCAGCCCTGGGACGCTCAGTGTGACCACGACAGGGCTCACGACAGCAAACAAGGAAGCATCCTAAGGGGCAACCTCAGGCAGCGTTCAGACGGCATTCTCCAGCTGGGTTCCTCGGGATCTCGGCCTCAGCAGTTCACAAGCATTCCAGCTGAATAAGAGGACGAGAAAGAAAAGCACAGTGAGTGAAAGGCACAAAAAGCACACTCTGGCCTTCATGATGCGAATCCTTTAGAACCCCAAGGGTGCACCTGCGGGAGCTGTATAGTCAAGATTCAACATTTCGACTGGATGCTCTTTAATAAGCAATGGTTCGGGATGTTTTTAAGTTTCTCACCTCACTGGAATTTCAGGGACTAAATAGTAAAATGTGTCCGAGAACCAGTAATAGCTAAATTAAGGGTTACAGTAAAAATTAAAACATCAGATGGCCAAAGGGAAAAAATAAGATTTGATTAAGCTACAAAGGTCTTAACCACAAATACCAGTTGACTTGCCCTTTATAGCAATTTTACTTTTCTTCTAAACATGATTATGAATAAATGAGGTTAAAATCGAGTGTGTCTTGGCTAAGTATTTACAGAAAGATAATTTTCTTTTTTTTAAAGTACTTTGAGTACCTTTTTTTTTTTTTTTAAGATTTCTTTATTTTGGAGAGGAGGGGCAGAAGGCGAGGGAGAGAGTCTTAAGCAGACTGGGCGCTGAGCACAGAGCCCAACATGGGGCTCGATCTCATGACCCTGAGACTCCGAAACCAAGAGTCAGACGCTTAACTGACTGTGCCACCAACTGATAGGTACCCCCAGAAAGATAATTTTCTATTCAAGAAGCAGATTTCTGAAAACTAGATGAAAAAACAACATGTAGAGAAGATGACAATTAGCAGGAAATGGAAAACTGATTCTTACAGGAGCGTTAGGATTAGCATAACCGGAAATGTACAACAGAATGAAGTCGTCTGATCTGAAATAGCTCCTTGGCTACACAGGCTCTCTTCATCCCACTCCCCACCTCACAGCCGGCTCCCAGCCTTTGTTTTCAGTCATGGATGTAACTCTAAACAGAAAAGTAAATTATTTGAATAGTCGGGGACGTGGTCCACAGCTATGCTTTACAACTCGCATTAGTGGGTCTAGCTCCCGTTTTCTAAAACACTCAAGTGGCAAAATTAATTCTAATCTGGATAAATCTTAAACAGGCTCCCTTCTGTCTCAATTTTATTTTGAAAAGTGTAACAGGGGAAAACACTTAAGAAAGTAACATATTAAACGGCACCTATTTCTGATTTGTATAAAAGAGAGAGCTATGATTTCCAACCTAACTAAAATACAGTATTTGTTCTATTGCTGGTATGCCTATGCAGTAATTCATGTGGATATACCACAATTTAAGTATCCCATTGCTCCTCAACATTAGGTTGTTTTGAATATTTTCATACAATTACATTTTTTTTCTGGTTTTCTTTAATTATAGAAAATAGTATGTCTAGACTTTCATTTATTTCTAATTTAAGTTTTGACAGACCTAAAAATGAGCATCATTTTCAATTGATCCAGTATGACTGAGCAGTACAGAGGCTCAGAATAATTCAAGGCACGTTGTTTAATTAGCCGAGAGACTTTCTTAGCAACCTATCGCTGCTACAGTTTCTTTCCAGAATCTAGGTTATAAACTCCAGGCTCTTCCAGGCTAATACAAACACTAACAGCGATGGACACTTGAACTTTAAAATGGCAAAAGAATATTATTACAGAGAGGTGAAAAAAAAAAACAAAAAAACCCTTATCTTTTTGAAAGTCTTGTAAATGCTCCAATAACTAGACAATAGGAGAACAAGAATCCTGAAAGTTAAAATAATCCAAAATTGAAGGACACTTTTAACTTGGTATTTTTTAGACATTCCAAATATAATTAGAAATCATAAGATGAATTAAATTCCCTTGCTGTTTGGAGACCGACTCACTAAATTAGCTCTCCTCAGAAATTATCTAATGGGCATGTGGGTGGCTCAGTCAGTTAAGTGTCCAATTCTTGATCTCAACTCAGGTCTTGATCTTAGGGTCATGAGTTCAAGACCCACACTGGGCTACACAAAATAAAAATAAATAAAAGAAGCTATCTAATTAGAATATTCTATATTCTACAAAGTTTAGTGAAATGGACACCATTTTAAAGGTGAATTAAAATGAGTTAAAGAATGAGTAGCCTCTGAAAAGGTCTATTGTTATTTATTATTTACTATTTTTACCATATATTATTTACTATTCACCATATATACTTATATATAATTGTGTCCTTGGATTATAATCTTGGTTTGGCAAAAGTAACATTTGTTTTTATATTTTAAGCTTATTAGCTATACCTTGTATTTTAAGTTTCCCTTACATGAAGTGTGTCTGCTTCACTCAGCCAGACCTCTCTCCCTCCTCCGGCTTCCTTGCATTTTTCCGGGGGGGGGGGCAGGGGAGGGGATGTGGATTTCTTCCTAACTCAGGGCGTTGACCTCTTCCCATAAGGCCAAGGATCAGTTTCCTGCCTTTCCCCTCCTCAGAATCCAGAACCGGATTCAGGGCTAGAACACCCTGGCAGGGCCGCAGGAGCAGAACGATAAGAAGAAAGGCTAGCGTTGCTCTTCAGGTATCTAGCTCTTAGGGCGGCTCACAGCCCATTAGAGGTATAATCACAAGCCCAAGGGTAGTGCTATATGGATTGGAAGCATATAAGGTAGTTCTTTTTCTGTGAATTAAGAGTAATTACATTCAAGGCCCCTTTCTGAGCCCAATGGCATCAAAGGACCAGACTATTCTGAGTTCTAGAATGTACTCATCTCAGCCTCCCATATGCATGATCCCAAAACTACAAAGGTAACACATTCCCCTCCACAAATGAGCCTTTGTGATCACCTACGTAAAGAGCGTGAGACTCTGACCTACTTCCACTTGGGACAGAATGCTCCTTCCGGGGGCGCCTGGGTGGCTCAGTCATTAAGCGTCTGCCTTCAGCTCAGGGTGTGATCCCAGGGTCCTGGGATCAAGCCCCGTATCGGGCTCCCTGCTCTGCTGGGAGCCTGCTTCTTCCTCTCCCACTCCCCCTGCTTGTGTTCCCTCTCTCGCTGGCTGTCTCTCTCTCTGTCAAATAAATAAATGAAATCTTTAAAAAAAAAAAAAAAAAAAAAAAGAATGCTCCTTCCGGCCTTGCCTCACTCTAGGGACCAGCACTCCTGAGGTCAGACATCTGCTCCCTTGGCTCGCCTGTTCCCTAAACGGGGTCACACATGTGTCTACCTCAAGTCCTGGGCATCCACCAGTTAGTCCAAGATCAAATAAAACCCCTGGGGAACAACCCCCTTCATCAGTGCTATACCTTTAGGATAGAATTCAGATGCAGCTTGCTCAAAAATACCTCCTAAGTTTTGGAGATTTTTTTTTAATGATTCATAAAACAAATATTTATTGAGAAACTACTTTTTTATGTTAGGCCCAGAGCTGAGCTCCTAGGATACAACAGCTAATACATGAGTTTCTCCTTTCATAGGGCTGACAGTGGGCCATGGTGGACAGCATGGAGTGGCTTGAGAGTATTTTAGCCTTCACAATCATCACTGATCTCTTCTCAAAGCCATCCCGAGTAAGCACACCACCCAGGGCATGGCGTGCTCTGCCCCACAAACACAGCCTCGAGACCCGCTCCTAGCCCTTTCCTTCTAAACAAAAGGCTGTCCTCAGCCCCATCCCAGCCACTGCCAGGGCCCACATAATTCATTCTTTCATCATAATTGTGATAAATGCAATGGACTTTATGCAGTTTCCTCGTCCTAAAAATAGTAACACCTCCCTCACACTATTGTTGTGAGGGTTAAACCGAAATTCTCAGAATTTCACATGTCACGTGATGTTAGCTGTTATTATTGCTGTTGTTTTTTGTCATCTATGATTGATTATTGTTTTAATATAGCAGAGGACTTGGCTCATCCTGTGTAATCAGAGAATGGATTTCCCTGAGAATGGAACATCTGAGCTGCTCTCTAAAAGATCAGCTGGGGGAGGGGGAGGCGGAAGAGTTGCTGGGAGGTACCCTGGGCAGAGTCAACAGCCTGTGCAAAGGCCCTAAGGCAGAAAGAAGCAGGGGCCTATTAGAGGCCTGGTGGCAGGCCACACAAGCAGTATTAAGAATACGGGTCTCCGGGCACCTGGCTGGCTCAGTCAGTGGCTCTTGTGACTCTTAATCTCAGGGTCATGAGTTTGAACCACACACTGGGCAGAGAAATTACTTTTTAAAAAAAAGGAATAATGGTTTCTATCCTAAAATCAGTGGGAGTCTACAAAAGGTTTTAAGCAAGAGACTGGCATGATGAGATCTGCATTTTAAAAAGATGGTTCTGGCTGTAGTTTGAAGGTTACTGGAAAGGTGCCAGAGTTCCCAAAGGAACAAAAGGGAACGTCCTACTCTTTGGCCCACTGTATAAGAGTAATCGCCAGTTTACAAAATCAGCCTTTCCCGAACATCAAAACCCCTCTGGTTTCCTGCCTGAGGGATAGCATCTACTTGCACTCATCAGCTATTATCCTGACCAAATATACCGAGTACTTGTCTCCTGGGCCTTATACATGGCTGGCACTAACTCACTGGTTGGCTGACATTGAATTCCCTGTTCAAGTGGGCCCAACTCTCCCCTTCAGTGATCGGTAAGTCCAGTGCTGGTGTCTACGGAGAAACCTTAAGGTAGGGAGAAAGAGAGACCAAGCGTCAAGTTCCTTATCTCACTCAACCATAGTCGGTCTCCTCACAGGCATGAACTTGGTACTTATGTAGAGTGGACACCTGGTACTGTGCCTCGGCCTCCTACAAGGTGCTGTTGGCAATCAACACCTCCCACCACCAGGCCTTCACTGACTGGTCTAAGAGACTGGGCCTAACCCAAGCTCAGCTAATCAGAGCCCTTCTCTGGGATTTAGAATTGGAACCATCAGTCTCCAGATCAGTGGGGCTGGTCACTTGCAAACAGAAAACAATACAGGGAATGATATTGGTGGCTCTTTTACACTAATCCCACCTCTACTTAAAATTCTGACATTTTGCTTATCATCAACTTTGAAACATGGCATTAAAATGTTATTTACTTTGAGAAGATGTGGTAGATATAGATAAGGGAATAAAACTCAGCCATAAAAAAGAACGAAATCTTGCCATTTGCAATGAGGTGGTTGGAGCTAGGGAGTATTATGCTAAGTGAAATAAGTCAGTCAGAGAAAGACAAATACCATATGATTTCACTCATATATGTTATTGAAGAAACAAAAGAGCATAGGGGAAAAAAGAGAGAGAGTGGCATAAACCAAGCAACAGACTCTTAATTGCTGAGAACAGACTGCTGGTTACCAGAGGGGAGGCGGGTGGGCGATGGGTGAAATAGGTGATGGGGCTTCAGGAGCGCACTTGCTGTGATGAGCACCGGGGGTTATATGGAAGTGCTGAATCACTAAATTGTATGCTGAAATGAATATTACACTGTATATGTTAACTGGAATTTAAATAAAAACTTAAAAAAACACAAGTTAATATATGAACATTTAGGGGGATATTGCACAATCTAACTATGATAATTGTACTTGATTAAACGTTGAAAAATATCAAGGTCTTACTGAGACCAAAATTAAATAATCTTTTAATCTGTATAAATCTCATTTAAATAAGTGAACGTAAGATACATGCTTATTGTATAGAATTTAACATTTTTATCTGCTTAGCAAAAGTTGAAGCTGAACGGATGATTTATCAGGTGAAGCAATTAAACCAGATATTGGTAGAACTGAATAAATGCTCCACAAACTTAAAAATCCGTATTTTACCTGGATCACTGAGTTCTCCAGTACTCTCTTAAATTCTGCACCTCACCTGTCTCACCTTAGTCTCAGCTCTGTTTTCTGCCATGTGGATTAGGAAACCAAGAAAGTAATTATGCAGGGAAAAGCAGCAAGTATACAGAGAAAAAGAGGCAAGAGACAGAAAGAGAGGACATTCTGGATCTTCCATGCATCCCCCCCCCCCGGCCCCATGGGGGCTCACAAAACAAATCAGAGCCTCGTAAAAAATACCTTGTTTATTTAAGCTAAGTCAACTGGGGGTGAATGATCCCCAAGAAATTCAATTAAGGTCCTACATAAGATTTTGTTTGGGAAGAAAGGGAGGAACCTCGCTGCTTTAAAAACACAGGAGATACACATACTCATTTATTTTGAGCTTCTCTGAAAACCTGACCATCATTTAAATTTTAGCTATTGCTTCTAGGGGAAAATGCACTCCAAAGACTCCCCAGAAATCAGGGTTAGATAACTAACATACATAGTTTTATGACATTTAGTGTTGTTTCCTCTACATTCTTTAAAAGGCCAAGCTCCTGAAGACTCAGTTTTAACTGGTTTTCCACACAAATTCATTATATGAGGAGACAAATGCTATTTATGCCTGTGGCTTAGTGGTCAACCACTGAACATATAAAGATATTATTTTGGTAAAGAGAGAATTTACTGACATCACTAAATATCACTTAAAGGCATGAAATATATTTATAAAAATCGTTAAGAAAACACATACTTAAATTTTAAGTATCTTTTGATCAGCTTCCTGGCTCAGCTTAATGAACTTGGGAAAGAAGGGATCTCCTCTGCAGCACAGCTACTATAAAAGCACAAGGCAGATAGAGTGCTTTCCACTGATCAGTGTAAAGATGGGCTGCGATACTTCTTAAAACATGCAATGTCCCCCAAAAGAGTAGTAACACACACTTCAGCCTTTGTAGCTAAAAATACAACCAAATAAATGTAGTTTGCAAACACAAAATACAACAAATACTTTATAAAATGGAGCCACATTCTTACATCAACCTGATGTCATGTGACCAAAGGCTAGTTACTTAACCTTTTTCAAATCTCCATTTTGTCATTTTCCAAAAATACAGATAATAGCACCTTGTCACAGGGCTGTTAAAAACGAATGGCACATAAATCACAGGGTCTCAGTAAACATCAATGTGTCTCCCTTTATTATACATACAAATATGAATCGCACAGTGAATTGCTCAGGTGACAGGTATGCAGGGGGACTTTTACTTTTGTTTCATTTTTTGCTAATGTAGTTTGCATGCTAAGTATAAATTTTTTTTAATGTCAAAAATATGTATAGCAGCAATCCTCCCAAGAATGTTCTGTAGAATACCCGGCAGCCTGGGATGATTCAGGGCCCCACTCCAAGCTCTCCAGCAAAAGCTTGCATTTACCTCGGGAAATGCAGCAAACACTTCTCAAAACTACAGCAATTCTTTGACATATCAAAATTATTCATTGGCCTCAAGCCTAGGAAATGTTCGTTGGTAGAATCCCCTCTTTTACTGGTTTCTTTGCAAATATAATCTGCTTGGTACGCAAGATTGATAAGGTTAAACCTTTATAGTTTTATTTTCATTAAAATGTGTCAAGGTTGCCAGAGCTTTGCTTAGATTTTTTTTTTTTAAGATTTTATTTATTTATTTGACAGAGAGAGAGACAGCAAGAGAGGGAACACAAGCAAGGGGAGTGTGAAAGGGAAAAGCAGGCTCCCCACTGAGCAGGGAGCCTGATGCGGGGCTCCATCCCAGGACCCTGGGATCATGACCTGAGCCGAAGGCAGACGCTTAACAGCTGAGCCACCCAGGCACCCCTGCTTAGATTTTTTTGAAGTGAACATTGAAAACATAGTATTTTCAAAGGAAAAAAAAATATTATTAAACCATAATAGTGTGAAAGGGAAAAGAAAAAAAAAGTAAGTATCTTACAGGTTACGTGGAAAAGAAAGGCCATCTAGATAGAGTAATCTAGGTTAACATAACCAACAAACATAAGATATTAAAAATTAAGCTACCTTAATCACACCAATTAAGTGTACTTGCAAAGAAAGAAAGCCTAGATGAACTAGTCTTGGTTAATGTAATCAAACAAACATAACTAAAAATTAAGCTACCTTAATTACACCAATTAAGTGTAATTAAGATATACACTAATCTTACCCATATATAAGAAGTTCATTCTTGCTATTACTGTGTATTTGTTTAATAATATTTTAGTATTATGCTTTTAAAACTACTTGATTTTAGGGCACCTGGATGACTCAGTTAAGCGTCTGCCTTCAGCTCAGGTCATGATCTCCCAGTCCTGGGATGAAGCACTGAGTCAGGCTCCCTGCTCAGTGGGGAGTCTGCTTGTCCCTCTCCCTCTGCCCCTCCACCCCACTCATGCTTTCCCTCTTGCTCTCTCCCTCAAATAAATAAAAATAAAAACTTTATAAAAAATAAAAAAATAAAAATACTTAACAAGTTTTAAAAATATTAGTTATTCTTGATCCCAGCAATTTATAGTAATTAAAGGGAAGTATCACCAGCTTTTTTTTAAAGGGGGGAGGGGCGGGGGGGGAGGGAGAGAGAATCTTAAACAGGCTCCACACCCAGCACAGAGCCTGACTTAGGGCTTGATCGCAGGATCCTGAGATCATGACCTGAGCTAAAATCAAGAGTCGGAGGCTTAACCCATTGAACCAGCCAGGTGCCCCTCACCAGCTTCCAAGCAGGCAGATATAAAATGCAAGAGATAAAGAGTTGGTTTATAGGAAGAAAGCCAAGAGACTTTTAAAAATATGAATTATAGGTATAAGTCTTTACTGTGAAACACTAGTTACATTAGATGATTCTTCAATAAACTAAAGGGCTTATTGACCCCAATCAACAAATTATATCAAGTTAATACATCTTAAAAGGAAATGTTACTTCTAAGCATAAAAGAACTACGACACATGCAACAGTCTCAATCATTATTTTATTAATTTATTACATATGGTGATAATTTATCTTTAATGCTTATTATTTCATAAATTGGTATATTTTTAATACCAGTAAATTAGTATATTTTTCACACCAGTACATCACTGTGTGGTATTTAATAAATGAGATTAGGTATCCCTTTAGTCTAAAAGGCAAACATTTAAGGGTACCCCACTGGCATATTTTCCTATATAGAATAATCATTCCTGAAAATTAACAAGCACGCTTGCTTGCCATTTCAGAGAGTAAAGATAACTAAGCTCTCCCTCCAGTAAAAAGAAGTGAGATGACTTAACTGTAACAGAAAAGGTCTAATGTGTGATTAAAGTGCAGTTTACTACCTAAATACAAATTTAGGCCAAAAGAAGAAAATTGCCCCATTCTTACAAAACCTTACAACCCTTTTAATATATAAAATAAAAGACTTATCATTTAGAACATAGTCCTGAGATTATAACTTTAAGAACTTTCTATTAAACAACTGCTATTGTAAATTTTAATTAAAAATAATTCGATGGGTGCCTGGGAGGCTCAGTTGGTTAAGAATCTGCCTTTGGCTCAGGTCATGGTCCCAGGGTCCTGGGATCAGGCCCTGGGTTGGGTTCCCTGCTCAGCGGGGAGTCTGCCTCTCCTTCTCCCTCTGCCCCTCCCCGCCCCCACTCATGCTCTCCGTCTCTCCCTTTCAAACGAATAAGTAAAATCTTTTTAAAAAATTAAAATTAAAGTAATTCAAAATAATAACCACTTTGCCTACTACCATGAGCCAAAAGCTTTCTTTGACTGCTCTTACACTAAGAAGAACTTTCCATGCATAATCTCATTTAATCTTCCCAATAACTTTATGTGGATGATATTATTACGGTCACTTTATTGACAAGAAAACTGGTGAGTGGGGCGCCTGGGTGGCTCAGCGGTTAATCGTCTGCCTTCGGCTCAGGGTGTGATCCCGGCATTCTGGGTTCGAGCCCCACATCAGGCTCCTCCGCTGGGAGCCTGCTTCTTCCTCTCCCACTCCCCCTGCTTGTGTTCCCTCTCTCGCTGGCTATCTCTCTGTCAAATAAATAAATAAAATCTTAAAAAAAAAAAAAAAGAAAGAAACCTGGTGAGTAACTCACCAAAAGTGACAGGACTGGGAAGAAATTGATGGTGCTGGGGATTAAATCCTAGTCTGTCTGACGCCAAAGCTTGCAGTCTTCATAATTCTGCTCTACTCCTAAACCTTATCAAAAACCATAAAACTACTACTTTTACCGACATATCGAAGATTGCAATGTATAGATTAGGTGAAAATTGTAGAAGACATATAATCGGTAAGTTCTTTACAACATAAGAAGACACAATTATGTATGTAATGATATGCTGAGTTATAATCCTATGAGAGAGGGAAAAAATGTGAAATATCTTTTGCAGATGGATCTCACCAAAGGCTGCCAGGTGACAGCCAGTGTAAGCTGGCCCTGCACAATCGTCCCAGATAAATAGATATTTGTAAAGGAAGAGAGCAAACTCTATAAATTAGGGAACACCCTGAAGCATCAATTGTTTTAAATAAGGTGACAGACAGGTAACCACACCTCTAACAGGAAAGGAGAGCCAACATCCATGAAGGATGGGGGCAGAGCTTCCCAGTCTTCGGCGCTATTTAATGTCGACATACTTGAAAGCAAAGCATCTACAGCCGTGCTTGGAACACAGCGGTCCTCAAACATTAGTCTGACTCTCCTTCCCCGCCTCCTGGGTGGAAGTATCCTGGATGGAGGGTGCACTCGGCAGAAGTACAGATAAGAGCAGAGCTGGGAGAGAAACCGAACGTGCTGGATGACACAGTCAGCCTCAGGTAGAATCTGACACAAGGAGGTTAACAGGGATCAAGAAATGTTCCTGTATTTCATTAAAGAAACAATTATCAGAATGGAGGAAGGAGAGCTCAAGAGTCACGTGAGGAATTTGCACGACTCTGAAGAGCTGTCAAAAGAGCACGAGATAGAAGACAATTCATTAATATTTTCAATATATAAAGTATTTGCGCATCAATAAGGAGAAGATGAATAGCTCCATAGGAAATAAAGGACAAGAGCGTAAACAGGCAAATCACCGAAGCAGAGACATAAAGGAACAGTAAACATAAAAATGTTCTCTCTGGTTAGTAATAAAAATGCAAACAAATCAAAAGTTGCCATTTCCTACCAATCGCCTTGGTAAAGAATGAGGACGGCTCATGGGAACAAGGAAAATGATGCTCTTATCCACGTAGGCAGGTGTTTAAACGGGTACTCATTCCAGATGGCGATCTGTAAACCTGTATCAAAGGCCTTAAAATGGGCACAACCTTTGATCTAGAATTTCCACATCTAAAAACCCGACCTATGGAAATAATCAGATAAGTGTGCAAAGGTATATGTACAAGGGGGTTCACTGGAGAATTGTTTATGTGAGCAAAACTTGGAAGCAATCTGTATGTTAGGGATTGAGTTAAATAGCATTTATCCTTCAACTGAAAACCAAGCAATAATTTAAAATGATGATGTAGATACATACATAACATGAAAAACTACATGTTTTAAGAGAAAACGAGTAATAAAACAATACGTATTGTAGTATGTAAAACTGCTTTTGTAAAAATACATATTTTAGATATTAACAATTATTACTGTCATGTGCAAGATTTTAAAACTTTTGGTCATCTGTATTTTTCTAATGTTTCTACAATAAACATGTACTTTAATGTGCGTAATTAAAAACAAGGGTAAACAAGAAAAGGAGATTTCTATTTGTGTCCCAATTCAGCACTTACCAGGCATAATAACTTAGGGCAAGTCAATTATTTCCAAGACTCCGCTTCTTCATATACGACATCGGGACAATAATAAACTATACCTCTCGGGGCCAGTATGCGGTAAAACTAAAAGCGAAAAATCACTTTCAAACTTGATAAACATTGGTTGTTCTTACTAGCTGACAGAAAGTCCAATAAAAGACACCTCATGAAGAGACTGGAGAGGGTGCCTGGGTGGCTCAGTAGGTTCAGCGTCTGCCTTCAGCTCAGGTCACGATCTCTGCAAGTTTTGGGATCGAGGCCCATGTCTGGCTCCCTGCTCAGTGGAGAGTCTGCTTCTCCCTCTCCCTCTGCCTCTCCCCCTTGCTCATGCTCTCATTTGCTCTCTCTCTCAAATGAATAAATAAAAATCTTTAAAAAAAAATAAATAAAGAGGCTGGAGAAAGAAAAATTGCTAGGACCCTCAGGTGCCATCAGGAGAAGGGTGGGGGACATTGCGTGTGGCGGTGCAGCTGTCCCTCAGCACCACGTTACAGGGAGGCCATGGTGATGATGAAGACGACAGCGCTCAGTGAGTGTCCAGCACAGAAGTGCTTTCCTTACCTTCTTTAATTCATTAGGCCTTTTACTATCCCCTATGGATCAGATCCTAAGGCATAAAGAGGTCAGGTAATTTGCTGAAAGCCACACAACTGGGAAGTGCTGAAACCAGGCTTCCAACCCAGCAGGCCGGCTCCAGAGGTCATCCTCTAAAACACAATTAATGCTAACAAAGGGAATATATTCCAGAACACAGTCACACCCTGAAGTGCTGGGAAGATCAAGACCAATAGCTGTGAGCACAAAGTACCAGGGCTGGAGAGCTAAGACAACATCAACCCCAACTCGAAATGAAGGAAGTTTCCAATAATCGAAAATGTCCAAGGAGGGACGCCTGGGTGGCTCAGTTGGTTAAGCGTCTGTCTTTGGCTCAGGTCATAATCCCAGGGTCCTGGGATCAAGCCCTGCATCAGGCTTCCTGCTCTGCAAGGAGTCTGCTCCTTTCTTTCTCTCTCTCTCTCTCTCTCTCTCTCTCTCTCTCTCCCTCTCCCTCTGCTCCTCCCCACCACTCACTCTCTCTCTTCCTCTCTCAAATAATTTTTTTAATTAAAAAAAAATAATAAAATGGCCAAAGACAGAGTAAGTTACTACGTTAGTAATATCTTGACCACTGGAAGTCAAAAACTGGACCATAACACACCTGAGGCTGTTCTAAAGGGGACTCAAATGGCCCTAGGCCCACCTGACCCACAGAAACCACCAGCAGGGGATTAGCACCTGCAACCACCTCCAGCTGGTATCTCCCAAGGACGTCCCCGTTACGGCTGAACTGTGTCCCCGCCAAGTTGACACATCCAAGCCCTAACCCCATTCCCTCAGAATGTGACGTTTAGAGGTAAGGTCTTTAGAGAGGTAATTAAGGTAAAATGAGGTTATCTGGGTGAGCTCTAATGCAAGTCCTTATGAGGTTAGGACACATGGAAGCACAGAGGAAACAAGCATGTGAGGACAGAGCAAGAAGACAGCCATCTACAAGCCAAGGAGACAGGCCTCAGAAGAAAGCCAACATCTTTATATCCAATTTGAAGCCTCCAGAACCAATAGGAAATAAATTAAGCCACCCAGTCTGTGGGATTTGTTAGGGCGGCCCTAGACTTACACAGGTCCCGAGGGGGGGCATGGCCCAGTAGGAGCGGGGCCTTGCCATCATTCTGCTCCATCGTGGAGATGAGCTTTCTCCAGCCACTGCTGACTCCATCTGCCAGTCTCTTCGAGCTCCTTCAGCTCCCAGGCTGTGCCATGCCCACTGACCACCCCGTCTCCAGGACTGGGACAGCTCGTGCTCTGCTCAAAGCTGGCCCACAGGTGACTCTGAAAACCCACCAACCTCACAGGAGCCCTGGCCTCAGGCAGCTGCTCCCTAGGAGTACCTGGCTCCCTGCTTTCACCCTTCCAGTCATGCTCACCTTCCTCCATGTGTAACAGCCCCCCCTCTTTGAGGACATTCCCTCTGGGGAACTGCATAGACTCCTAGGCATATAGTTTGTGTTCCACCAGAACGCTCTCCTTCCTAG
The DNA here is from genome assembly GCF_024610735.1 of Ursus americanus. Classification (NCBI taxonomy): domain Eukaryota; kingdom Metazoa; phylum Chordata; class Mammalia; order Carnivora; family Ursidae; genus Ursus; species Ursus americanus. The sequence goes on along the minus strand of NC_142137.1, from coordinate 15,729,555 downwards.
GTTTCATAAGTACTGTGGGGGCCCGAGCACAGGGATGAAGGTCCGGAGTGTAGAAGTACTGGGCTTGTGCCTACAGCACCTGCCACCTTCCAAGACTCTTCTTCCAAGGTCAGCCTATCTGCACCGGCAAGCTTTCTCCCTCATTTCAGGTGATTATCTTCCTAAGGGGGTGCCTTCTACCAAGCTGCCTTCTACAGGTAACCCCACCAGTATGTCACACAATGACCACAAATGTCCACACTCTTTCCAGTTCAGTCCTGCTGCTGGATCCACCCACAGGGGAAGGGAGGAACCGCCACCCATTGCCACATGCTGGGGGATGTGGAGACCCAGCTCCAGCCAAGACACCCGGGTACGTGGCCCTCAAATGAATACAGGCAAAAGCCCTCGGCCATCTGTTCTGCTTAAAACCGTGGGTATAAAGTCAAATTCCCTTCCATGGACCCCTGCCAACATTTCCAGCATTGTGTCCTGCCACCGGACTTCCTGTTTTCTGGTCGGTCATGCAGATCTACTCATCCACGCTGAACTGTTCTCTCTCTTCAGGGCTTTGGTACCTCTCGTGTTCTCTGCCTAGGACTTTCTACCCCTCTGCTTTGCCTGGTTAGCTCATATCCATCCTGCAAATCTCAGATGTCACTTTCTCTGGGGGAGCCTTCCCTGATCCCCCCTCTCCGGTCTGAGTTAATAATTCTCGTACATGGTCCAATAGCACCTACGCGTCCGTACAGCATGATCAGCACTCTGTGTAATTACTTGTTTGAGAAGGCACAGTCTTTTGCCTCAGCCTCGTTTCTTCCCATAGTCCCAGCCCCAGGCAGTGAGCTCCTTAAGTGGGGTGACCATTCACCTGAGGGGTAATCACAGTTCTGCCTACTGTCCCAGTGTAATTACTAATTGCACCCCCAATTGTCCTCTCTTGTCTCCCAGTTTGTATAACAAATTACTTGGTCATCCTGTCTATATAGGCAGGATCCACATCAATCTTGCTCCCTGTCTTGACTCCCTGGGCACAACCATTATGCTCACAAAATTCCCAAGTCAGGAAAAGTAAAAGTACAGTGTATCTCCATTTGAGAATGAAGAACATGAGATCTTAATGCCAGAGTATTTGCATATATTGAATCACATTGTTTTGGTTTATATTATGAAATTCATGCCCTAAGAAGGTTGAAAGGCTGCACTGGATATCAAACATTTCTCTAATAAGAACAAGGATGAAGTATCTAGTCACCTCATGAATATAGCTGGAGAGCCTGGGAAGCAGGCTAAAATACAGTGTTTAAGGCAGCTCCTCCCATGACATTAGCACAGCCCTTTCCAGCTCTCACTTTAATTTAATTTCTAGCTCTATCACTCGTCTATGAATAGAAACATAAAATGCTTGGATCAGTTACACCGTCTTGTCAAAATAACCCAACCGGCAATTATAACATCCTAAGGTGCTTTTAAAAAATGTTGCCATAAAAACTTTTTATTAAAGAATTTCTTATAGCTCTTACACTACTGAAAAATGAGATCACCCATCTGCATCTTTATACATGGCACAATGGTTTCTAGTATACAAATGGCGTGTATGATAAATAATTGTATGGCAAAAAATAATCAGTGTGCCTCACATTACTATTTTATTTCATTAGAAAATTATCTATGAAAAAGTTCTTCATCAGACAGAAAAGAAACATTCTCCTCTGATTAATGATTGTCTTTTAACAGATGGAAAATTTATAGTTTACAGTTCCCCAACCTATAATCTAGATATAATCTAAACTCCATTTTCAAAAGAAGAAACAGTCTTCCTGTTGAATTTTAAACACAGACTCTTCGTTCATTCAAATATCTCCTAAAGGCTTAATGTATTTCCAGTAATCACTGAACAGAATGTGATGGCAGACATAAAAGAATTAAAAAGGCTCCACCCTTCAAATAACTTACAAAGTAAGATATAACGTCCACGTTTGCAGTATCCTAATAGTACAAGATATTTGGAATCTTCTTCTATTGAGTGATGCATAATTTTTTTCTCATTTTAAATTCCTAAAATTGAGGTGGCACCTTAAAGTGATATATTCATTAATATACTACTATTTTTTTCCCTTGAGGAGCTGATGTGTATCTTACATCTGCAAGAAGCATGAGAACTGGGGAAGCACTATAGTTCAAGTGGCTATATAAGGAGGCTAGGAGTGCACGTACTATTACATTTAATTCTTACCACGGTCTAGCACCATAAGAATTAAATGGGTCCATTTTTCAGAAGAAAAAGCTGAAGCTCAGCAAGCTCAATCGCTTAAGGTAAAATAAACCAAAAAACCTGGAATTGGTGAGTTGAGTCCGGACTCAACTCCAGCCCTGTTACACCCTACTGCACACCACACTGCCCTTCTAAGGGCTAGCTGGCTGTCAGCTACAATGACGGAGGGAGGTTAAGTGGAGGGACCCCGAAGACGCAGACAGGAAGGAGAAGGCTTTCCAGACGAGAAATACAATACATGCAAAGACTTCTGAGTTACACTTTGGTCAAAGCAGAGCCCTATACCAGCTGGAGAAGGAAGGAGACATGTATTCCATCTGCTATCCTTATCAGGAAGCCTTTTAACCAAAAGCTCCACTTTGATACCCATTTTACTGATTATGAAATTGAGGTTCAAAGAAATGAAGAACTCCATGAAGGTCACACAACCAATATGGAAGCCAGGGTGAAAACCCAGGCAGCCTACGTCCAGAACCTACCCTTTTTAACCAGGAAGCCCTTAGGCAGGCTACCTCCAGAACCTACCTTTTTTAGCCAGGAAGTTCGCCTGCGTCTCCCGCCGGTACAAAAGCATAACTCAGGAGCCTCCACAGTCTTGGCTGTGTTGACTTCTCATCTGGAAAGCCTGTGATAAACATGCTAATTCTCTCAGACAAAATATTTGGTTTTCCCTGAAAACACAGACCTGACCAGGATGAATAACAGAGAATTTATTCTAACTGTTCACTAACCATCTTCTCACCCTTGTCACAATGTAACAAATGTTTCAATATAACATTTAAATAGCATTTACCATACACCAGGAATCTGTGCAAAGAAGACTAAAATGACTTTGTAAAGCAAAATGTCTGGGGTTTTTTAACATGACAAGTAATAAAAGCTATCACTTCTTAAAACATAATTTTCTTTAAAAAAAAAAAAGATGTAAGGTAGAAGGAAGGAGGTGGGCATTGAGGTTAAGTTTCGCCAGCTGGGCTAATAAGCTACGCATTAACTGACATCTTCAGTGTGACTTATAGGGGCAGGGACCATGTCCCATTCATCTCTGTGTTAGAAGGAGCTTTGCTCTTAGAAGACTTGCTAATAAGTGAATTTTTATAAATTGTTCTGATTCAGGGAGTTAATGGGCTTTCATCACAGATGCAGAAGTTCCAGAATCCCTTTCCTCTGTCACTCAAAAGGCAACCCAAGTCTTTGGGATGAATGTACATAATCCTAACAATTTCAAGATATAAAGACCAAAAAGAAATCCAAATTTCATCTTCATTGAAAAATAACATCACTTTAAAACTCTGACTTTGACAAAAACCCTGTAGGTAAGGGTCTTCAACTTTAAGACAATATCCCATTGTTCTGCTTTATACGTGAGGAGGTTCGGGACATACTACACCAAAATGTGGCACCTTGGAGTACTGAGTGTTACAAGTCAAAGGAAGCTGAGAAACTGCATGTGCAAGAGGGACTTTCTATCATTCTCCAGAAGCAGGTCATAAAACCCTGATCTAGGAGGTACCCTCCCTGCACACAGAGGAAAGGAACATCCTTATCTCCAAGATGCCAGGAGAAGCCTGAATGAACAGGCTTTGCTGTTTCTCCCACAATACTACACTTAGTTCATACCATGTTTTATCCTAGCACGTTTTTCCAAGAATTGTCTCTTTTTATCAAACCTAGCATAAAAAATGCCCAGATTTAATCACTTCTTTGAGTTTTCATTTCCTTATGAAGGCTCCGTGTCATGTAAAATTTATATCAAAGACGTTTATATGTTTTTTATTGTTAATCCATCTTTTGTGGCAGAGATACAAAGACCTAGAACTCAGAAGGGTAGAGGAAAAGATATTTTTCTTCCTCTACATATAGAATAGCTAAGCAGCAAGATGAGGCACTGTGAAAATGTAAGGAGTACTTGAAATAACTAAAATCAAAACTTTACACTTAGCGAAGAGAACACAGAACATTGATTTGAGCAAAAATTTTTAAAGTCAGTATACTTAATTCCAATCATTAGTGGGAAAACATTTTACACTGATTTTTTTCGTCCTTAGTTTTAACTAATACCACTAAGTAGCTTTGAGAAATATTCACATTTGAGGGGGAATAAAGATGGGAATGTTGTGCTTTCTATTCACAATACCAATTACACAGTGAAATATCTGTAAACAGTACAAAATCACTAATCTCACTGGGGAAATCTTAAGATGCTGTCTTATGAGAACAGATGAGAAATGTCATTAACAATTTGTACAACCCTGTTATGATTCAGTCAAGTGGAAAATATTAATTTTTTGAAAAATAAAAGTGAAATTTCTAAATTTCAACAAATTTGAAATGAGTCAACATTATATAAAAAGATGGTAGCAACATTGGGGCGCCTGGGTGGCACAGCGGTTAAGCGTCTGCCTTCAGCTCAGGGCGTGATCCCGGCGTTATGGAATCGAGCCCCACATCAGGCTCCTCTGCTAGGAGCCTGCTTCTTCCTCTCCCACTCCCCCTGCTTGTGTTCCCTCTCTCGCTGGCTGTCTCTATCTCTGTTGAATGAATAAATAAAATCTTAAAAAAAAAAAAAAAAGATGGTAGCAATAATGGAAATGGACTCAGGGACTCTGGATCTGGGTCACTGAGTAGCAACAAGTGTGGACAGATATGAAAGAGAGCAGAAACAGTGCGGCAGAAAGAGAACACTGATTAACTGGAGTATCAGAGCTAGAGCTCTGAAGACGCGATTCCCAGGAGGCGAAAGGCAGGAGGATTTTCAGAACACTTATGCAGCTGAAAATATTAACTCCCACTATGTGCCACTCCCTCCTCGAGGAGACAGTTTAAAACAAGACGGACAATATCCCCATAGACCTTACAGTCTAGAGGAAAGAAACAGCAAATAGGCAAAGAAAACACGGGATAGCAACTGGGTGCTACACTGAATAACTCAGCATGGTGTGACAGCATCACAGAGCAGTTAGTGCGAATGGTCAGGGAAAGCCGCTGAAGAAATGAAGTTAAATCTAAAATATCACTTGATTACACAAATGTCAAAATACTAAAGAATATTCCAAAGTCAGGGATAAGAAAGTTTTCCACATTATGTTTGGTGATTTGAGACATGTTTTGAATTGCCACATGACTTTTTGGCATGAGTCAGAAGAGGAGGAAAGTGGAGTCTGTTTTCTTGGCTCAGTCAATAGGCTTGGGTGAGCTCGAGAAGTAGGAGGGTGAATTTCAGAATAGTGTGGGGGAGGTCGAGGGGAAAAAGGCTGTCAAATCCATCATGTTTGATATTTCACAATGACTGAAGTAGAACCCTTCCTTTATCAATCCTGGTTTCCCCAATGTGCAAAAGCTAAGGTCATATCATGTTGGGGTTCAATTTTAAGTTATTTTCTAATGAAGCTATTATTGCCCTTTGATGATATCCTAGCCATACATGGGCCGTCTAGTATACAGTGTTACACAATATTAATAAAAATAAAGCCATTATGTTTATTTCATGAAGAAAGCATGACAAAATTATATCCCATGATTTCGATAACTGCCTACCACAGTAAAACAGGCTTGCCAACCTATATCCACAAAATTTTCTTTACATCTCAGAAACTATCTAATGTCTTAGAATATTTTTTATCTATACCATTAAAAAAATAAACTTTTGGTCTCTCTGGAGAAATTGCTGGGAATGCCATCTATAGTAATCTACCAAGCAGAAGATATGAATCCAACCTCAAGTTTGAGCTATAAAGTAACGTAATTTTCCCAAGGTCACCAAGCTAGAAAGCAACAGAGCCAGGACTGGAACCCAGGCAAGTCTAGCTAGAGTTTACATTCCTCATCATGGACTATGCTGCCTCCAGTATTAGCAGCACAGAATAGCGGGACTCTAGGGATTTTCCGGAATGCAAAATCTCTTTCATAGCTGCTTAGTAATTTCTAAAATGTTGGCTATAATAAATAATTTTCTGGAAAATATTCAGAATAGCTATTTCTCTTTTGGACCCTCTAAAATCTAGTCTAGTTTTTGGTTCCAGAGAGGCATTTAACACGAGGATAAGAGTGCAAATGTTGTAGTCAAACTGTCTGGTTTCAACTCCCAGCCCACAAGCAATAGGACCTTGGGCAAGTAAACCTCTCTGTGCCTCAGTTTCCCCATTCTGTAAAATAATGTTAATAAGACTACCTACCTCACAACACAGGTGCCAGGGTGGGTTTAATGAGTCAATATAAGTAAAGTACTAAGAGCAGTGCTATGAAAATAAAATCTATGAAAGTGTTAGCTGTCGTCATTATTATGCCAGAGTAAAAACGGCTGCAGACTTCAAACCCACCTTATCTCCCATCTGACTCCTAAATTACCATCACTCTATGTACTGAGGTCTAAGGGAAATAAAAGCCTCAAAGAAGGTGATGTGTAACCCTGCAGAGATGCCTGGAAGACACTGATCATTACATTCACTATGCAGTGCCCTTTTAATGAGAATCTTGAGAGGGATTTCTTCCTAATCCTAATATAAAGAAACGAATTATATCGATACTCCTGAAAAATCAATTTTGTTTTATTCATAAATACTTTAAATCAAGTAACTAATCAAGCTTCACATTGTAAAGTGACATCTAGAATGAAATATGTTCCCACTCTTAGGAAGCGTCCAGAACCTAATGGAACACATTTTTCTACTATTGTTCATGGTTCATGTTATGCCCGTTCCCTCACTTTTTCCTTTGCCAGTCACTTCTCATTTAAATTAAACTGCACCTTTTTTTTTTTTAATAACCAAGGTATGAAACGATCTATCTAAGAATAGGAAAGGGACAGGGGCATCTGGGTGGCCCAGTCGGTTAAGCATCTGCCTTCGGCTCTGGTCATGATCCTAGGGTCCTGGGATCAAGCACTGGATCGGGCTCCCTGCCTCCCTGCTCAGTAGGGGTCTGCCTCTCTCTCTCTCTCTCTCTCGCTTCCCTCTCTCTCTCAAATAAATAAATAAATAAATAAATAAATAAATAAATAAATAAAATCTTACCAAAAAAAAAAGCATAGGAAAGGGACAGATAGGAAGATGTAAGAGTGATTATCTCATCAGGACCTACTTACAGGTCTGTGGGAGCAGGGTTGAAATCTGCTTCTGAGCTAATGGCCTAGGAAAGGCAAAAACATTAGATGGAAATCACAAATTCAGAAGTGGCCTTCCACTACAGGCCCTCCCCCATATTTTAATCTGCCCAATGATCAATATCATTAAAAAAATTCTCCAGGCCCCTACTCCTCACAAAACAAAACAATAAAACACATGTAATAATTCCAACTTCATAGGCAGTAAAATGACTGATTCTTGACACAATAATTAACAAGTATCTGCCGAGTGCCCACCCCATCACAAGCACTTGGGATATACCAGCAAGCAGAACAGATAAAATGCTTACCCCATTGAGCTTACCTTCTAACTAGGAAGACAGATCACAAATAATAAACATGACAAGTAAATAAATTATAGGGTATAAATTACAGGAGGGAGTGCTACGAAAAAATCTAGCAAGATAAATGAGATCTAGATGAAGGATTCATGTAAAAAGTTAATTTTTATCAGGAACTGAAAATAAATATTATATATAATCCTGAATGGTTAGATTGACTAGAATGGTATATCAATTAAAACAAAATTTAAAAAAAATTTTTTTTTGCCCAAAATAAACTCACACTTTAAATGTTTGAAAACTTACTACTTCAGTTGATATATCTTTGGTAAAATAAATATTTTCTCATTAATCAAAATAAGTCACATCCTATCATTTGTGTCTACTCTTGTTTCCCCATCCACTTGAGTAAGAACTGCAGTCCCAGAAACTGTTAAAAAGCATTCCTTGTCTGGGCTGCACCCGTACCTGTGACCACAGAAACTCCCACTACTCAGGGAAGCCCAGCTCATCATTCCAGGGCTGGTCTCACAGGCTCTCAAATCAGACTGTGCTCTCAGCCGCCATTATTCTCACGCGTCCACTCCATGCAGCAATGTCCGTTGCTCAGTCTACCAGTGTGCACACCAGGGTGCAAGCTCATGCCAAAATCACTGACAGTAAAGCCTGTGCCACCCCCTAGATGCCACAAAACCACTTCCCTGAGGGAGCGACTGCCCAAGAGTGCCCTTTCCTACAGCAACCCAAATTCTAAGTGCCAGCACTGCCAATTCACCAATGCCACTGTCCACTCAGAATGCCATGGGGTTTCAGTCCAACAATGCTTCTGTATCTTTCTTGCTCTTTGTAAAGAATCCCCCTCTTTCTAGGACTTGGACTTGAGTCCAAGTGAACTTGGACCCAGGGACAATCTGGGCAGCAGACACTGTGCTGTACTTGGAACCAAGCCTTCACTCTGACACTAGCCCACTGGGCTAGAACTAAGCTTGTAAACTTTTGTGCTCTCCACAAGGTCTGTGGTCTTCAGAAGGGCTTATGCCACAAGTTCTCCACATACACCCCAATCTTAGGGAACATGTTGGGACTTTTGCTCTAAGGAAGCTGGATATGAGCTTCTAGCTCTTTAGAAGGGAATAGTTATGGGTTATGTGGCGTGATGGTGGGCAATGGAAAAGTGTTGGAGTTAGACTTGCTATGCACTGTTCACAATAAGCACAGAGAGCTGGCACAGCAATGTGCTGGTGAGGGGGTAATAATTAAAAACAACAACAAATAAAAAGGAAGTACACGGAACTACACCAAAGTTCTCAAGGAAATACTTTCCAGATTAAAATACTTAGGATAGTTCATAAGAGATCTATAAATTCAGTACATAAATATTGGAACTACCTAATATAGGGCACAAGTCATATCCTATATGTGAGAAGTTATCAAAGCATTATTGTATTCTTAGTGTTATAAATTTCAGAGTAAAGACAATCATTCCTCCAATGAAGAAAATTCTCTCTCTCCATTAAAAAGTTGTTCCTTCCTGTGACCATTTACTCTTCTGATGAAGAGTAGATTCAGAAGATTCCACCAGAGAAAACAGTATTTCTAATATTTTCCCAAACATTTCCCAAAGGGTATGTTATAGAGTTTTCTGCCACTTTACAGATTTGGAAAATGTTATGAAATCATGAAAAAAATTTCATGTTCTACCCCAACCTCACAACATTCTACTAGTGTAACTTGGGCAAATCAATTAGCCTTTCTCAGCCAACACTGACATCTCCCTAAGACAGGGGTAAAACTACTTTCTCCAGTATACTTTAGGTGACATTAAATGAAATGATCAATTTAAAAGGATTTTCTAAACTATGAGGTACACGATAAGCATACAGCATCATCAAACTCATTCTGCTACTGTGGCAGATGGGGCAATTGTCTCCTAACAACCTGACAAATCTAAGAAAACTGACTTGTTCCCCCAAAACAGGATTCCTCCAGATACTATTACGTAATTCTATTTTGTAAAGAAGTTAAAAAAGACAACTGATTGCAGGTGAAGTTCATTATCTCTACAGAGAATTTTTAGCCAGACTATCTGAATAAAACAAGAATGAAAACATTTCATTATTGCCTGGGATATCCTGGAGAATGCCTTTTATTCTGACACCTTGAATCTATGCTTGCCTCATAGGTAACATTTTCAATTATTTAAGCACTAGTTAATATTGCTGGTGTCGGCACGATCAGTAATTACCATCTTAATAATCACAGGCATCTGATTCCAGCTGCTCCCATCTTTGATATAACCATGAGCAACAGCCTGGAGGACAGGAACTGACAGGGAAAGAATACAGCCAGGGGGTCACATTAATGCTGGTGTTGTACCAGCTTTCAGCGAGCTACTAAAGTCAGAGACGCACGCTGAAAAGTGAGAGCACAGATTGAGAAAATGAGTGTCCTGAAAGTTTTCTACAAAATAAAATATTTTCTGAACATGAGAATGGCTTTGGAATCTAGCTCTGAAGAAGCTGGTTAAATAAATCATACCTTCGACAACCTTCTTGTGCGTAATTATAAAAAGAATGCATCTGCATACTCATTCGCTGCCAGATATGACTTTTCCCTTCCCCAGATGGTTGGGGTGAGTGTCTGTGCATATGGCAAGGGAAAAACAGCAGGAAGCTCAAAGTACTTAACTGTAAAAAGAAGAAGTGAGGCTTACAAAACATGTACCATGTAAGACATGGTGAGGGCAATAAAACCAAAGACGACCAACCAATGAACGCAAGGCTTCAGAGACCTGCATGCCGGTCCCAACTCTGCCACTGTCTTCCCGGGCAAGCCCGTTTCCTTTCTCTGGGCTTCCTCTTTCTTGTGTGGGAAGTAGTGACCCAACTAAATTAGTCTGCAGAGTTCTTTGCAGCCTATGTGAAATTATCCAACACTGGGGGTCAACAGAAATAGGTAAAGCAGATGTCAACCTGTGTATAGGTGAGACATCTCCTTGGAGAACGGTATAAAGTTTTTCCTTCTTCCTCTTTGAAATAGAAGTAAAAATCCTACTACTTACTGCATGGATCCTGTGTGAACACACCAAGAGACCCAGCCCTTCAAGAGATAGTTCTAGAATACCGAATCTGCATCTACCATAAACCAAATACATTTTGAGGAAATTCTGCGAAAAAAAATAATGGTCCCATGATAGTCCCCTACCCCATGATGGGGGAATGAAATATGTGTATGCGCCTCCATGTATATACACATATGTGTACAAACGTATTTGTGGAGTGCGTATGTGTAGGTGTGTGTGCATGCATGTGTAAGGATCTGTATTTGTGTACAGATACATGTTTGTGCAGGTGTGTGTATGTATGTGTAGGTAGGGGTGGGGGGTGGGGGGTGGGGGTGGGGGGGGTGGGGGTGGGGGTGCGTGCATAGAGGGGAGGCATGAACAATCCACCTCATTGCTCTTTTCCCTTTTTGCCTACTGTCCTTCCTCTAAATCTCTTGCACTGAGTGCTTAATTTAATTTTTACCAAGGCACGTGGGCAAGAAAGAGGTGACACAGGTTGCCTACTTATTACTTAGGCTAGGTCAGAAGCTGTTCTGCATTAGTGAGTGATTCTCTGCAGAATGGGGGCACCAAAGGATTAATGCTGGTGGGCTGGGATCAGAATCACCCGAGTAAAGGATCCTCGATCTCTCTGCCTTCTCCTCTCTCCCTCCCTCCTTGAGATTCTACTATGACCCTTGGGGGATATTCTTAATGTGCACATGGGCACACACATCACAGCTGCAGCAAGTCACTGCTCCTGATCTGCTGAGGTGGAGTAAGATTAAGGATCCTGCTGGTAATGTCCTGTCCTGCTCTAACACTTCGGACACAGCTTCTAGCATTGCAAAACCTCCTAATTAAGGAAACACATAACCAGAGAGCAATGGAAGGCAACACAACATAACTCTGGGGAAAACGGAGTGGCAGAGTCGATGAGGACTTCTAAAACAAGGGAAAATATTGTAACATAGAGCTGATCAAGACTAGTTTCTTGGAGGAAGTAGGTACTGAACTAAACTTGGTGCACAGATCTTGAACTAAGAAGGAGGTAAAGAAGAAGCATGCCAGGGATGGGGCATGTACAGGCCCAAGCAGCTGCAGGCGGTCATGAGCTGTAAAGACATTGAGGGGTGCAGTGTCGGTGCTGGGAGTGGCGCCAGGTGGGGCTGACCAGGATTAGTGGGGCCAGCTGACCTCAGGCTGCAAAGAGCAACAGAGCCCAAACCTACAGCAGTTATTGTAGAGTCAGCACGGCTGTAAAGCAGGAGAATGCTGGAAGAAAACGTGGGACTAGGGAGACTCCTTCAGATTCTGATGCCCAGGACAGCTCACAGCAAAATGTTTTAATCTGGGATCCATGAACAGACTTCCAGTATGCAACAGCCCCTGCCAATCTATGCCACTCTTTGTCAGAATCCATATGCATACGTGCATTTTGCACGAGAAGAAGGATCCACACCATTTATTAGATTCTCAGAAAGGTACATGACAACCACTTCCCCTACCCAACTCATATCCTACCCACATACAACACAGGAAAACTAAGACTTCAGGAGAACAAAGTGTTACAAATCTTCCTTGGGGTCTTCTCATTGTACAGATGGGGCAGAAGAGTAAAGGGTAAAAGAGAGAAGAAGAGCAGCTCTGTGGCACCTTCTGAGGCCATCCTGGTGCAGCAGGGACCCCCCAGAGGCTCCAGAGGGGGAGAACGAGAAGGTACTTTCCCAGGCTTGCTTTTTAGGGAAGTGTTCGTAAAAGGGAATTTCATGGGCTGTACAAAGTTGGCTACAACATCCAGGCTTCATCTGAATTGCTTTATAATTACCACCTCAATTATCAAACCTCTTTTACATAATAAAATCAGTTTCTCAGAGCTATAGTTTTGTTTGACTAAAATGTATCTAAGTCATTCAGGAAACTAATTTAAGGAATAAATCAAGTTAAGCATGACTAATTCTCAACGGGGACACAAACAGGCTTCCAAAAAAAAGAGTAACAATCCTCATACTTCTTAAGTCAAATTTGAAATTCACATCTGACCACTTCCTAAATAGAGAGGAATAATTATTTAGTAGGAATATTTATCAAAATTAGTATTTTAGAAACTAGCATCAAGCCAGGTTGAAAGAACAAAATATGCCTTTTTTTTGGTCTTTATTCTGCACCCAAAGTAGCGCTGACTTTTTGGATACTCCGGTTAAATTTAGTCTGTTATTGGAACATGTGAATCATAAAAGCTGTACCTTTAAAAGCATTTTCAGAAAAATTTATTTTTTGAAATCTCAACCTAGTAAGCAAACCTTTGAAGAAGCCTTAAAAATTTGTTTGCAAAAGTATAAAGGAAGAAGTGACACCTAAGAAAGACTAATGAGCTATCAGTGGCACTCTAAAGTAAATCCTAAGGTGTTAATTATCTCAGATTTCCAGAAGGGCTTCTTACCCTGAAGTATGCTCAATTTTTGATTGTGCATCTTAGGTTTCTATTTTTGATTAGGCATTCCACATCATCTATTAAGCTCTCCCTTTCTAAACTCCAACAATTTGTGCCTGTGTTGGAGACGCTTACATTAGGCCCAGATGACAGTTACAGATGTAGTATCGCTCTGTTCTTTCCTCTCTACCCTCCAGTGAGTATCTTCACAACAGGGAGCATCTCTGACCTAGCTTCCACACAAAGTAGCCAATAAAGTCTGCTAAATGAATAAGCATGCATCATTGAGAGATTAGGTACAAATCTTACTGCAGATTCTGGTGTGCAAGAAAATTAAGAGTTCGTCTCCCTGATTTTTTTTTTTTAAGATTTTATTTATTTATTTGTCAGAGAGAGCACATAGAAGCAGGGAGAGGGGCGGGCAGAAAGAGTGAGGCACACTCCCCGCTGAGCAAGAAGCCCAATGCAGGACTCGATCCCAGGACTCTAGGATCATGATCTGAGCCAAAGGCAGATGCTTAACCGACTGAGCCACCCAGGCGTCCCTCATCTCCCTGTTTTCTGTAACTGAAATTTAATTTCTCTTCTACCACTTGGGAAGCTCTGTCTTCCTAGGGTTGCTCAAGCAGGGTTATGATGTGATTCTGGGATTAACATGTTGGCAAAGGGATGAGGGCTAGGCTGCTGGGTGCCGCTGGGTGCCTCTGGGTGCCAAGTCACCGTGCATACCGTACTCCACTGTCACTGAAGCAATTGTCATTTTCAGTCCTTGACTTATTGGATAGTAGCATAAATGCTCTCTCCTTGAATCATACTACTTCCTTGGCATCTAAGATTTCACCCTCAAGGAGGAAAGTTTTCTTCCTTCCCCTCTGACTACACATTTTTTGCTCCTTTGTGCTCCTCCCTCTTCTCTACCTAATCATTAAGTGCTGTAGTTCAATGGGATTCAGTTTAACGATCTACTCTATCCCTAGGTAATTCCATCCCCAATCAAAAAGTGTATCACAGGCCCAGAGTCTTCTATGGTATCCAAACATACAATAACCTCCTATTTGACATTGTCATTTAAACACCTCAAAGACAGCTCAAATTTGATATTGCCATAACTGCACTGACAATTTCCTTATCCATCCCAAACTGTTCCTCTTGTAGAATTCCTTTCTCGATGAACAGTACCAACACACACCCAGCTGCATGAACTGCCACTGTCACACACTTGTATGGATGAACACCTCCATCCATGCAGATGCCCCTTCCCCCACACAGCTGTATGGAACGGCACCACCACCCGCATGGATCTGGGTCTCTCCCTCATTCTCAATACCCAATCCATCACCTAGACCTGAAAATCTTACCTCTTAAACAGGCCTTATATAGTCTCTTTACTATCCCCACTTCTCCAGGCTGAGCCTCGACCATAAACTCTGATCTGAACCAGAAAAATGGACGCCAGTGCCATCCTACACTCAGTGAGTACTCTCCTCCAATCTGAAGCCATTGCTAGCCTTACAGGCCGTCACTCTCTGATTAAGCCATCCACGATGGCTTCCCACTGTTCTCAGGTTAAAGACTGGTATTCTGATAGGCCCAGGTGTGGTCCTGCCCTTCCCACTGATGAGGGAACACAAGGCAAGCTGAGGACAAAGCAGAAACTGACGCCCTGCAACACCACCACCACCCCCACCACCCCCCCCCACCCCCCGCCATGGGATGTCTGTGACATTCCTCAGGCACTCCTGGCTGCCCTCAAGGACAAAGAAATAGTTAACCTACAGATACCACAATTCCTCAGTTTACAAATGTCTTAGCAGTCTACAAGAACAAAGCATATCGGTCAGTAACCTAGCTTCCAGAAAGGAATGTAGATACAATTGAATGTCCTTGTAGTCTGCAGCCTCCAGGAAGTTCCCGACTATCTTCATGTTAATGCCTTACAAGAGGGGTAAATGGCCTTGACTTGACAATGGCAAGGCCTCCGTATCCCGTGAGTCTTCTTTAACATATGAAAGTCCTTTCTTGGGGCGCCTGGGTGGCACAGCGGTTAAGTGTCTGCCTTCGGCTCAGGGCGTGATCCCGGCGTTATGAGATCGAGCCCCACATCAGGCTCCTCCGCTATGAGCCTGCTTCTTCCTCTCCCACTTCCCCTGCTTGTGTTCCCTCTCTCTCTGGCTGTCTCTATCTCTGTCAAATAAATAAATAAAATCTTTAAAAAAAAAAAAAAAGAAAAGAAAGTCCTTTCTCAACCTCCCTTTTTCCTTTCCTCCCCCAAGCCCGTGGTATATAATCAGCCACCCCTCATAACCCGGGGCAGCAGCTCTTTCTGCCCATGGGTCCTGTCCCTGTGCTTTAATAAACCACCAGTTTTGCACCAAAGACGCCTCAAGAATTCTTTCTTGGTCGTCGGCTCCGGACTCCACCCCACTGAACCTCACCTGTATTCCGTGACCTCATCACCCCCCTCCAGCAGCATCTCCCCCCACACTGTCCCTCGCGCTCTGCACACTCTGTACCTTGCTGAGGCTGTGTTTCTTCCCAACACTGCACCGGGCCCCTGCATATGATTTTTTCTCCTTTACCGGAAGCATTCTCTAGCCCCCCGGCTTTCACCTCATTAACTTCTCACATCTTTTAGACCCCGAACCCTACTTTCTCAGGGAAGAATTCCTGACCACCCCCTCAGAGCAGGTCAAAACCCTTTTTACACTTTTCATAACACCACAAACCTCTTCTCAGCACTATTTCTATTGCAATTTTACCCTTATTTGTGAGATCATTTGATGAACGTCCATCTCTTCTACTAGAGTGTCTCCAAGATGATGGAGATCTGACTACTGGCTCACCAGCACCTGGCACAGTGCCTGATGACTAGCCAACAGATGCCCAGTGACTATGGGGTGAATGAGCATTCTTGACAGAATAGAATAATATTAATGAGAAAACTGGCAATGCTTCTATAAGCATATTCAAGCAGCAACAAGATAAAATATTTCATAGTTTTCATCCTGAAATGTGAGTATAGGGTGGGGGGATGGGATCCGCCCAAGTAGCGCAGGTACGGTCCAGGAGTCAAAGCTGTTCATCAGCATTAGACTGAGAGACTGAATAGTGGAACTCACAGGTGGTAGGCAAAATGAGATTGCCTACATTCTCATTCACGCCACACACAGGGCGAGGTGATAATGGGAAGAAAGACTTGCTCTTCCGGATGCAAAGGGAGGAACCATCAGCGCCCAAGGCTCTGCTGCTTCCACTTAAGAACAGCCTTAAGAGTAAACAGCACCAATTCACCGAGTGCCTACTTTGTGCGGAACAAGGCAATTTACATACGTTATTCTGCTTGATCTACATTTATACTGCAGAGTAGGTGTAACTGAACCCACAGTCCAAGTGAGGATACTCGGTTCTAAGAGATAAATAACTTGCCCAAGGCCAAATAACCAGTAAATGAAAGACCCAGGATTCAACCTTGAGGCTGGCTGTCTTCAAAGCCATTCCAGTGACACACCCCACCACTGCCCCTGCACGAAGAAAGAAAGGCAGCTGCAAACAGCCAAAATCGAGGGGCTGTGGGGAGGTGCGTGCCTTGTTAACAATGCAGTCCAAACGCAGTTTTAATGTCAGTAGTCATCAAGAACAGCCAGAAAGGAGTCACAACAGCACGGAGTAAGTTAGATGTGGGAGCTGTAGCACACGAGAAGCATATGGGAAGGCTGGACCCCAGAAGAAAAGTTCTCCACGGTGGGACCCTGCCCTGTTCAGCACCCTCGCGCAGGGAACAGTGAACCCAAGAGAGCAAAGGTCTGGTCCTGATGCTGGAGGGCCCTGGCCAGACATGCGCTGTTTTTTTTTCCATTATGAAAGTAATCCTAGAACTGTCCTTTGCTACACTAGTAGCCAGAGAAACCCTTGATTTAAAAAAACAAAAAACAAACAAAAACTTGGTATAAAGCAAATGTGAGAGTGTGTTGTTTTGAGAATATCCAACTTCTGAAAATATAATACAGATAAAATTACTAGACTCCTTTAAATAGCCAACTCCACGGACTTCGAGGGCTTTTTGTGTGTGTTTTTAAATAAAGTATGCATTCCTTGACAAAGAGGCTTAGGAATCAGGCATACGTAACACTGGAGGTTGAATAGAAAGCACTATTTCCTAAAAGCATGTTTATATACAAACCCTGGTAAAGGGAGATGGTTCACACCCAGAAAAATTAGAAGGCAGGTGGGGAAATGCATTTTGAACTGATTAAGCCTCAGATCTTTTAGAAAGAAGAGTGAGATAATGGAAGCCAAGTTTTTTGTTTTTTGTTTTAATTTCTCTTAGAGTGCGAACAAGTGAGCACAGGAACGAGGGGGAGAGGCAGAGGGAGAGGCAGGGAGAGAGGGCAAGAGAATCTTACTCAGACTCCCCCCTGCGATCAAAACCTGAGCCCAAACCAAGAGCTGGACGCTTAACCGACTATGCCAGCCAGTCACACCAGAAGCCAAGTTTTTAAAGATAATACTCCAACAGCACCCACAGGAAGGGACAGAAGAAAAAAGAAAGTGGCAGAGAGAGACCAGTAGAGAAGCTACAGAATGGAGGACCTGAATCAGAAGAACAACCACCAGGGGTGCCTGGGTGGCTCAGTCGTTACGTGTCTGCTTTCTGCTCAGGTCATGATAACAGGGTCCTGGGATCAAGCCCCGCATCAGGCTCCCCACTCCGCTGGGAGCCTGGTTCTCCCTCTCCCACTCCCCCTGCTTGTGTTCCCTCTCTCGCTGCCTCTCTCTCTGTCAAATACATAAATAAAAACCTGAGGAGGAGGGGGGGAGGAGGAGGAGGAGGAGGAGGAGGAGGAGGAGGAGGAGGAGGAGGAGGAGAGGAGCAACCACCAGGTCTGAAGGAGAGAGGAGGACACACAAGATACCGGGAGGGAGAAACTGAGGGGCCCCGATCACTGAATATTAAGCTAGCACACTAGTTATCTGCAAATAAGGTCAGACACACATGAAATATGGTAATATTTTAATTTCACACGAACATGTGGCTCCTTTAACCCACGCTTGTTGAGACCGTGCTAAGCACTGCTGGTACAGGCTAAGCAAGATCAGTATTCAAATGTTTAGAAAGACAGATACAGATGCAGAATGGAGGGCGCCTGGGATGGCAGGGGATGGAAATAACTATAAATGGATACAAGTGTTAGCTAGGACCCAAAAGGGAGTTAGATGAGAGGGCTGCAGGCTATTCCAAAGAGGAGGAGGGAGAAGGGACAAAAGCAGAGAAAGAACGTGTCTGTTCTGTAGAACAAGCAGCTTCCACCAAGGAGACGTATACCCAGGTGTTTTACCAGATACCTCCTTGAGTGAGCCAGTGTGAGCCAGACTGGAGCTGAGGACCTGTGCAGAAGCCCCTGAGTTACCCTAAACACCTCATTCTAATACTAAGATCTCCTCCAATGAGTGGGGTTTTCTACCATTGTGTTGAACATACAATGAATGCACTAGCGTGCTGACCTGCTGGCATGTGGGGCGGGGAGACGACCAAGTGCCTCAGTAACAAAGTATGGATCAATTCCTTGATGTATCAAGCTTCCTGCCTCTAGCACACTGAATAAAAGCTTCTTGCACTAACCCTTAAAGGAGACAGTGCTTTGAGAACTATCTCCCTGTCTCCTGACTTGCTGCAAATAATAAACTTTTTGCTCAAACCAAGAGACTCAGGCTGGTCTATTGGCTGACACACCCCAAGTGGCAGACCCTTTGCATTGCGTGAGGCAAGGAAACCTTCCGGGGTGATGAAGTATTCTAAAAGTGGATTGTGTCGATGGCAGCACAACTCTATATACATGTACTAAACATTATTGAAACTGTACTTCAATACACTGGGGGAATTTTATGGTATATACATTATCCCTCAGTAAATCTCTTCTTAAAAAGTGCTAAGAGCTGTGGGCAAAGGAATATGGAATACGGAGAGTTGAGAGTCAAACGGTGGGTAGGTGGCAGTTTTAAAACAGGGGGATCACAGTGGGCCTCCCTGAGAAGGTAACCTCTGAGCAAAGGCCTGGAGAAGGTGAGGGAGTGAGCCTGGGGGTAGCCAGGACAAGACACACCCTAGCCGCAGGGAACCACAAACTCTGTGCACAGGTCCTAAAGTAGAAAAGGAGGCCAGTGAGACAAGGGCAGGAGTGGACAAGGAAAGAGTAGAAAGTAAGGACAGAGGATAAGAGATGGTGTGGAGGAGATTGGTTCTTGGGATGGAAGCTGTTGCAGTTTTGAGCAAAAGAGTGACACATCCTAACTGAGGTGCTGAAAGGATCACTCCGGCCGCCGTAGTGAGGAGACTCTGTGTGAGGCGAAGGAGACCCACTGGGCCCCTGCTGCAGTGAGGTATGCAAGCAGTGATGCGGAGTGGGATGATGGCAGTAGCAGGGCTGTGGTCACGTGGTAAGAAACCGGCAGGTTCTGGGGATACAGAAGGTAGAGCCGACAGAACTTCCTCGCTGCTTGGATAGGAGTCGTGAGGCAAGGAAAGCAATGATGGCTCCAAGGTTGGGGCTTGAGCAACAGAAGATGCAGAGGCTCTGGATGAGGCAAGTTGGAGGAAAAAAATTTAAAGCACGTATCGACAGGCACCTGGATGGCCCAGTCGGTTAAGCGGCCAACTCTTGACTTCAGCTCAGGTCGTGAGCTCAGGGTCATGGGATTGAGCCCCGAGTGCGGCTCATGCTGAGGGAGGAGTCTGCTTGAGATTCTCTCCCTCTCCCTCTGCCCCCCCACCCCACTCGTGCGTGTGCATGCGTGCTCCCTATCTCTTTCGCGCACGCTCTCCCTCTCTCTAAAATAAATAAATAAATCTTAAAAAATTAAAAATTAAAAAAGCATGTATCAGGAATTCCGTGACTCTCTTATATTATATATGCCAAAATCACTTCACATCATTTTGGTAACTTTCTTTGAAAGATCAACATCTCTGTAGGGTGAGTTTCCTTCCAATACATTATGAGTTGCAGTATTTTACAGAAATGAGACTGGCCATACAAAATGTAGAAATGTTTATTTAAAATCCTGATTCTTGTCTTCCTTGTATCCTGAGGACTGCTGAACAGCTTATTCTTTTATAACTTCTTAATTTATTTCTAAGGACATTAGACTTAACTTCTAGGAAGGTCCTGTTGGTGGTCCAAGCTAACCAATAAAAGTGCAGTGACACCAAATGGCAGTCACTCATCCCTGAGGAGTTCTTCTGAAAGGAACCGGCTGAATTGGAACAAGGCCCAATCGATGGAAGCTGGGATATACAAATGAAATCCACCTCCTATAAAAATATCAAAGTTAGAGCAAAATTTATGAAGCATCTCCAAAGAAGTGCCAAAACTCAAGGTCAATCTCTCTTGTGACTTGTTTCTCCTTAGGAGAAAGCTACTGTAAAGATACGAAGGTAGGAAAGGTTGAATTCTTATCTAGAGATTTAAATAATACCGACTTGTATTTCATGATGTGAAATACAGATTTTTCCTTCTTGCACTTCTAAATTTATGTGTGTGTGTTTGGTTCTCTCCATTTATTCTGCATATTTGGCTACCAGACTTCTCCATGTGATCATTATCATTAATACGTGAGTTAGAAATACAAATTAGACTCAGCAGCTGTGCCCAAGGCCATTACTTCCTATAATTTGGCACAGATGGCCAAAAAGATGGTTTTGGCAGAATGGCCAAGTGCTAAACACCAAATGAGGCTGCAGCCTCAAAACTAACTGACGGTAAATGCAATTTTACAGTTATTTCACCCCTCTCCTCTCTCTCTCTCTTACTCCCTGTCATTCTCTCTCTCTCTTTCTCCTTTATCCTCCACCCCCACCCCACTCCCCCACCCCCCATTCTTGACATAAAAGGCAGAAAAGTACATCCTCTTTTTTTTTTTTTGGCAAAATTCTAAACACAGCATTTTACCTGATTTTCTAGGGAGGAAAGAGGAACTCAGTACAAAAATTCCAGTTCTGAAATGGTCATTCTTTAGGTCAAAAGACCTTTTTCTTCAACTCAAAAATATTCTTAGTACGAAAAGCTTTCCGGCAAAAGACAAAACAAAACCTTCCTGCAATTGCGATTAAGCCAGTGTGTCCCTAACTTGGTGTCAGAGAAACCACCACAAAAGTCATGATGATGGTTACATTACCAGGGACAAATAAATACAAGTATGGTATGTGCCCTTCACTCATACACATACCTGAAAATGACTTCTCTTAAAATTATAATTGGGCAACATTCTCACCATGCACAGCTCTGATCACGTTCATAGCTGTCTAAAATTCATTAATAATTTCACAAGCTAACGGCAAGGTTTCTTTATCCCCTTATCTATATATTGGGTGCTTAACAGTTTGCATATCTTTCCCAAATGCCTGATAATCCAAAAATTTGGTGTTTTAAGTAGATGATCATTACAAAGGTCACAAAATTCCCCTCCGACATAAAGGACGCACACAAACACAGTGACACTCTTTCAGTCAGTCTCTAAGAACAGAATATTACCTTCCAAAGCCTATTAAAAACCTGCACAGCCCTTTCTGAACCCTCCCAAAAAATAAAGGGGCGCCTGGGTGGCACAGCGGTTAAGCATCTGCCTTCAGCTCAGGGCGTGATCCCGGCGTTATGGGATCGAGCCCCACATCAGGCTCCTCCGCTATGAGCCTGCTTCTTCCTCTCCCACTCCCCCTGCTTGTGTTCCCTCTTGCTGGCTGTCTCTATCTCTGTCGAATAAATAAATCTTAAAAAAAAAAAAATAAGGAGCAAATGACAATTCAAAGGTGTAACTTCTCTGCTCCCGAAATCTTGCCATAAAGACCTTAGATTATTCTGCTGTGGTTCACTACTGACCTGTGAGATCAATGACTCATAAACTTTCATGCACGGTAGAAACAGCATTCTCCATTTGGCTCATGAAACTCCATGGAATCACCATCAATGGTCTAAATCTAAAAAGGTATGAACTAAAAGCGTCTGATTTTATCTTAGGCGGGAATGTACATTTTTAAACTCAATCTAACAACTTCAGTGTTGGGCGTTATAATGAAGACATTTACAAAGATGCTCTCCACAGCCATCCTCCTGATTAGCTGTACGCAAGTCTGAGCGGAAAGTCACAACTTCTCTCTCCTAGCAGGGAAGATGTTTGCACACATCATGAGTTCTATCAAAACGGGGCACCTGGTTAGTAAAGAATCGCCTGCAATGTTTAAATGTCCATTGGGTATCCAGAGAGCCGTGTGACCTCAGAACTGGTCTGATTGCCATTTCTTGTTGCGCGTGAACGACAAGCGAGCTGAGGCCCAGATCCAGGTGGCATGGCTGAGTCTAGGGAGGTAAGAATAAGAAACAGAGAGTAAGCAGCTCACTGCGCTCTCGACACGCAGCTCCCGAACTAGACCCATCTTGAGACTCACTCAGGCAAAGTTTCATATTCGGTGGCTCAGCACCAATGCAGATTCCAACACAATAAACACAGAGGCTCCAGGAATCTACATTTTTAAAACAATTCCAGGTCATTCTGAAATTTGGCCTAGTTGCAGACCTCTGGGCTAGACTTATTGTAGAACAGTGATAAGATAGAATATTCTAAAGCAAGATCCCAGAATGCATGATTTTCGAAAGCAAGGTTCCAGAATGGCCACTCAAAACCACTAACAGAGCATTTTTAACATAAACAGAGCATCTTAAAAATATATCTTCTTTTGTCCTCGTGATTCCTAATGTTATCCCCAGTTTATACAGAAGGAGACACAGACTTCTGAAATCAGGCCTCCACAGGCAGAACAGAAAACTCAAGGAATCTGACTCCCAGTGCCCTTGCGCTCCCAATTCACGTCATTGTACCTGCCCCGAGCATCACCTTACTCCACAGAAATGCCACCAGTGAGGGATTTTCAGTTCTGCTCTGTGAGAACAGCCTTGGGAAGGCATTATCAACTCTGGCACAGCCATTAGGAAGCCTGGAAGTTGGCCAGGGAGGGAAATGTGGCTGGCTCCTATGAGATAATGTTCTTTTCAGAAATACTGGTGGGTGCTATGGAATCACATAGAAAGACCCTCTCCTGAAGTTCTCAATACACACCCATCCCTGAGGTCAACTGTGAGGCTTCAGGTCAGGAGAGGCACCTGATCCTTAGAAAAGCTCGGGAGTCAGTGAGCCCGAGCTTCCTAAATACCTGGGTTAACAGTGCATCCAACCCATGATACCGTGACGCAAGAGGTACTCTTACATCCTTTCTTCTGTCTCTTATTCAAAGAAGGAAGGTATACCCATAGCTGCTGACTGAGGCACTGCAAGCTTAAACATGAACAAAGGATGATGGCAATAAAATTCTGAAACCATAACCAGATATGGCTTTTCAAAAAGAGGTCAGTATAGAGGAAGCAGAAGAACTCTAATAATACAGTGACCAAAAGAAAAATACAGTAATCAAGGCACATATTTAGAGGGTATGGGAATTTTATGCCCCATTAGGTCCTTTACCCAGAGGTAAAGTACATCCTCAATTTCACAGACAATATGTAGGGCTGTTGGTACCACAGAGTTAAACCACATAACTAACTCCTCCTGTCCCAATTCCATGCTCACCAAACCGTTAGCCCCAGAAGAGAATTTGCTGGCCGGAGAATTTCACCCACATCTGCAAACCCACTGACAGTTAAATACATCATAGAGAGTAACATTCCATTTTAACGCAATACAATGTGACAACAATAAATTAACTGTGAACTTCTGGTCAGCAACACTGATAGAACACCATGAAACACAGAAAGCAAAAATGGACAACTTTGCAAAAGATTACAAGGTCAGAGAAGGATAATTTGTCATAAAACCCTGCAGATGACACTAAGATTCACAAATTAGGATTTCAGTAAAAAGCCTAATTAAATGTCATGTAGAAAGGCCTAAGGGCTGTGCATGAGTTTCTCAAATGACATTTGATCAATTAGGAAGCCCTATCTATAGGTGATATTAAATACCTTCAAGAAATGATAAATAGCTTTGACCCAAAGCTAAAGAAGATAAGCTGGTCCCAAATTAAACCAGATTGTAGGTAATTAATGTTTTCATAGGAGAAAGAACCAAAACCTTCATTCCATATTTCTTTAGGCTTTGAATTCTCAAAAAACCAATCAGCCGTATCAGTTCCTGGACATCAGTCTGGGAGAGACTAGTGAATCTTCGAAGCCGAAGGGTTACTGGATTATATCTAAACGACTGCCTATCACAGTGACAGCGTTAAAAAAAAGAAAAAGAAAAAGAAAAGAAAATGTCTCCTTTCAGGAGATGTCAAACAGAGTAGATGAGGAAGCAAGTCACAAAGAGACTCTACCAAAATAAATCTCTTTCATTCAGATATCTACCTCAATTCTGAACCTAAATTTCCAAAATATTAACCACAGCTATCACTTGGGGAGTGGTTGAGAATATCTTCATATTTTAAGCAGACATTTTTCTCTTAGTAATATGATTTTATAACTTTGCTGGTGCCATCTTGGCTACTGTGTTTTCATTGCAGAATCCACACTTCCCTGTAACTAATACCCACTACACATCAAACCTTTTTGGAATTCAATTTTAATATATTCTCTTCTGGGTCCATAGAGATAAAAGAAACAGGTAAAGGATAGTCTACCTTTGACAAAAGATCACAAATTTAGCATTAACAATTCCCTAAGCCTCTTTTATTTTAGGTATATGAACTAATATTACTCACCAACTACTAAAAATACCTCTGAATTATTCAATTGCAACACATTTAAAGAAACACCGAAATAAGCACATATATTCATATGCACCAGAGCATGTGTGGCACACAAAATAGTCTTTTCTGGAAGGAGGTGCTCTGTGATTGATTGTACGATATCAACAAAATTTAGCTTGGCATATGGATTCCTAAAATTTACTGTTCAGGTTACCCTCCTATAAATGCTTTTTGTCATCACTACTACAAAGTCACCAGTGCAGTGGACTGCTTACAGCTCCCACCACTGCCTGGATTACCCCAAGTCCACAAGCTACAGGGGGGTGACCTTGAAAAAAGTCAAGACTCACTGACCTCATCTGGACTCCTAGGCAGTCAGAGAACTAGATGATATCAAAAAAGTAGAGAAATTACTCTACCACTTGTGAGGATGAGCTGTTGCTTGGTGGGGGTGGGGGAAGGGCAGATAGTGGTACAGGGAACAAAGGGGAAAAAAACAGACTTAACTGGAAAGTATTCTCTTCGGGAAGCCTTTAATCCTATCTGACTTGAAAGTGAATTTGAGGAGTTTTTTCTTTGAGCCTGGTGAGCTCTTGACCTTTTCATAAAATTTACATAATTCTCCAAGAAGGGAAACCCCTAGTTGTCCAGAAAAACGTAGGCAGCTAGAGCTTGACCTCACAGAAAGACTAGGAGGTCTGTACCAACCAGGTACTGGGTGCTGCTATTATTAATTCCACAGGGGACACAAGGGGTGCCTCTGAGCTTTTGACAGACGGGGACCCCTGAGGAGAGCCTTACAGAGCCCTCCTGAGCTGCCTAGCCAGGAGGAAATGGACCCTCCACCCCTTTTCCCTTGGCCAGGCTGGGCCTGAAGGACCTGTAGACAAGAGGGTGAGGTGGCTTGCCAGGCAGGAAAGACACCAAGATACACATCCCTGAGGGCCCACCCAAGATGACCACCACTCACTCAAAACTCCATTACACTAAGAGGCTAGCTCTTCTCTAAGGCTGGCAGACCAGATTAAGACATTTTATACGGTACGTGAAATTTAAGTGTATTCCCCCCTCATGCTGAGGAAGGCAAAGGTAGGGCTGTAAGGAGAGGCAAAGGGAAAGAATTACTAAGTACCCCAATTTTATTAGGCACCAGGCATTGTGCTAGATGTTTCTTAGGCATATTTAATCTCAGAATAGCCCTCTAATCTAGGTAATAGAATTCCCATTTTAGAGACGAGGAAAGCGGGGACCTACAGGGGATACGTAGCCAGTCTGTAGATAACAGAGCCAGGGAGGGTCAGATTTAGTATCAAATCCAGGCCCCAAGGCTCATGTTCAATGGGCTGTGCCATGCTACCTTGCACATACAATCGAAGAACTAAAACTCATAAATAATAAGGCTTCTAAGTAATGATTTAAAATGAGGTACCAGAATTTATGTCATAAAAAAAAATTGCAAAATGCTTCCTCCCCTGCTCTTGGCTTCGGTCCCATTAGCATTGAACGTGTTCCCACTGAAGCAATCAGCCAGAATGGGACTACTTATTCGATCAATATCCTGTATGCCAGACCGGTGGGGGTGGGGGAGCCCTGTTTCTAAGTAGCTGGAATTGGTTCATCTGGCATGAAATGAGGAATATATTATGCCTCAAATAAACATGTAGGAGAAAGTCAAGAGTCTATGAAAACTGCCAAAGATTTTCTTTCTTCATTTAAAAATCATCTTATCAGATCGGTAATTTCAACCTGGCAAAACTAATTTAGACAAATTTACAGCTTCCTGTGTTTTCGCCGTATGCAGAACTAATCTGACTCCAAGTCAAGTGTGCAAAACCGTTTTTATATATGGTTCTTTTTAAATCCAAAATTTATAATGTTGTATGTCTAAACCAAATTAAATTAAATGCATTAATGTACCGCACTGTGCATATGAAACAAGGCAAGAACAAAAAAAAATATGAAGTTAATTAAGTTCAGTGCTTCCTCAGCTTAGGAAAGATCTCAGTGAGAACGGAATGGGAATGAACAACCCACTTAGATACAACAGGACCAGGGAAAGATGAACAAAATAAATCCCATCTATTAAGTCCCAGTAAGAAGGAAAGTAAGATGTTCGAGGATAAATTCACGTTCTACTCTCCACACTGAAAGAAATTCTGAAACAATGTGAACTCGTATATAAGGAAAAGGAAAGTGGAGTAAAGTACTACCTAGCACAGAGACTGTCTCCACTGGTCCATTGTCACTGTCACCAAAGAGCCAGGTAAGAAAGACGGACTCCTCCCATCATTTGTTCAGAATATTTTCCATTACTTGCCACATATATCTGTGAAAAGCAAATCATCATACTGGCGTATATTGTGCTTGATGGGAGTTAAAATCCCCCCAACTCTAAAGCAAAGTCCTCTCATGCCAATTGTCTTCAGTGCCTGACTCTATGTATCTATGACATGTTCCTATTTCATTTCATCCCATTGCCTTGTGCCCACCATTCTAACAGATGGCTCTCCCACCCACTCCCTGCAATCTAGTACTTAATACCAAATCTGGGGGCACCTGGGTGGCTTCGTAGGTTAAGCGTCTGCCTTGCACTCAGGTTATGATCCCAGGGTCCTGGGACTGAGCCCCACTTCGCATTGGGCTCCTCAGTAGGGAGTCTGCTTGTCCCTCTCCTTCTGCCCCTTGCTTGTGCTCTTTTGCTCTCTCTCTCTCAAATAAACTCTTTAAAACAAAACAAAACAAATCTGACTTCTGCTTGGTTGTCACATTTTTTTCGTATCTCCATTCAGGTAACAAAAACAGTGACCCAAACAAGATCAAGAGCAGAGTACATTTATGGGTCACTCTGGGTTTGAGTATATACATTTCTCCTCACTTGCCCCACAGATGAGACTTCATCAAAGGTGTATCCAACATCAAAATCTGCATCTGCCAGAGCCTCCCTGACCTCTAAGTCTATGGCCCTACTAAAAGAAAAGGTCTACAACTGACACGTTCTTCGTTTCTCATCTAATTTGCACAATCTCCCGCCCATTCTTAAAAATTCAGGTATTTGTCCACTCCAATTCATGTAAAATATCTACGTACACTTTCTTTCCACGGAAAAATGGTATCATGAGAAGAAATCATGTGCCAGATGCTGGATGTTAAGAATACAGACATACCATGATAGTTAATGGGTATTTACCGTGTACCAGACTGTGTATAGAGAACATAATACTTTGTTCGTCCTCTGCCCTTATGTCAGCCTTTCAGAAGAATCAGTCCTATCTCCAGATTCTCCTCTATGTCTACAACACCCCTATGAGTCTCCTTCACCACCCTGTCTTGCTCTACTCCCTGCCCCGCACCCCTACTTCTGTGTTCCTGACGCACTCCATCTTGGAGACCGTATTTCTTACCACAGCTCGTGTCATCCCTTCAGCAACAATGATGAGCTCATCAATACGAGACATCACGAGCGTGATCCTTTCAATTCACATTTCCAACTGACTGTCTCACAGAGCCTACCCTCTTTCCATAGCTGAAGGGGTCTTCATTTACTAGAATCAAATCCAGCTGTCGCGGTCCAGCACTAATCCTCCTCCTACACAGGAATAATCCTATCTCCACAATCAGAGCACTTTTTAATTTTTTCCTGTAACAGTGTTTCTATGGCATCTGGTGTCTCTATTACCGCATTTAACACACAACTGCCACAAATCACAATTCTGTACGTGTCTATAATGGTGTGAAGTACGGAGAGCTGCTAAGGTTTAAAGTTGTCTTTTGTGGGTCTGGTTTAACTTCACATAGTCTCAGGTTCTCTATCTATACAATGAAAGTAAGATCCCTACTCTATAGGGACATTAGGAAGACAATATAGAAAGTAGTTTTCCATACAGGGAAAACATGGACGGGGCTGGAAAAATGGAAGCTGCCAGGAGCAGTACGTGTTTGCTCTGACTCCTTGAGGGCAGAGCTGTTATCTCTGTAGCACCAAGCCAGGACTTTTGTCACGTTAGTATTAACTAGCATCTGCACACGTATTTCCATGAATTGAAAACTGAAATGCATTTGCTTACTGTCAAAGCATCCTTCTAGAGGGGGATTTTAAAATAAGAGAACTACTAGAAGCCACTGTGCAAATCTTGGCTTTCTTTGTTTTTAAACTACACCTTCTTGGATCCACAAAAGAAATGACATAAATAAAATAACTCCTTTCTGACCCCACCACAGTCTGCCTCAGTGAAGTCCACTGACATCTCTGAGGTGTTAGTAGAAATATGAGAAGGTGCCAGCTTCTCAAAAGGTATATGCTTACAAGATGCTGTTACTGAAGGAGTAAACAGCATTCTCTACATCAGGGTCCTAGAAGTGAATATCCTCTGGAGTTCCCGTTTATGTTTTCGTTCCTTTGGAATACTGCAGTATTCTTTGGTGGGTTTTAGCTAATTACCTAAAACCTTAATGAGAAGTTTTCGTGAAAGGCTCAGGATGCTCCTCTTTCTGACTAACTTTTTATTCTACCTCTTCCTACAATGTCATGTGCTCAACCTACTTTTTCTATAGTTTATACTACATGTCCAGAAAAGAAAAAATTAAGCCAGGAACATAAGAACTTTTAAGCTATAAAGGCTTTTGTTTCATTAGACTAAAAAAAATTCCCCTTTTGGAGCACTTCGCATTCTTTCATTTTCTCTGAGGCATAGGAAGAGGCCTAGGAACCCTAAAAAACAAAGTTGGACCTGTCTATTGAAGAAGGGATATGGCACATTTTTTTGATTTTAATATCAAAACCAGAAAACTCCTCATCACTCATATAATGATGGATGTATTTGATGGATGTAATAGAAAAATAGGTAAGAATTGAAAGAGAACTCAGTAACTATGGATTGCAACTGGCAGGCCACAGGCCTTATGTGGCCCAAATACACTTTTAATGTGGTCCTTTTGGTTTATAAAATTAAGGGCACTTCACATGAAAATATGTAAGCTTCTGTTTCCCTTGAAAAATTAGAATGTTTTAGAGCCGGGGTGACAACAATCAGCTACAGTGTGGAGTTGGAGCTGCCTTTCTTCTAGTGGTTGGTATGTTCCAAAGGCCACGATCCACAACGTCTCTGCCACATGGCCCCCACATGGCCCCCACTAGGCACTCCTTTATCTCACCTGTGCATTGGCAATACAGACACAGGATTTTTTTAAGGCAAAGAACTTGGATCCAAAAAGGGTTTCCCCATTCACTAGCTCTGTGACCTTCCACAGGCTCTGAGTCTCGGGTCCCCCAGCTTTAAACTGAAGATAATTCCTTGACCTCACAAGGCCGTTGCAGGGAATAAAAAATGAAGCGTAGGAAAAGTACTCTGTAAATTGTAATATAAAATATTTGTCATTTTTATTCATTTCCCAGCCCCCTGTCAGGTGCATAAATGCCCTCTACCCACCTCAGCTGTTCCTAGTGTCCTTGCTCCTATTACTATACTCTGTGTGACACAGTTTAAAATCTAAATGAAAAGAATTTGATATATCCCCTTGCCTCATTTAATAAGAGGTAAAAAGATGAAGAGGAAAACAAAATGAACTGTTGAATGTCCGTGGATCTTTACTAGTTCATTTCTGTTCCTAATAAAGGTATGAAATCAGTGCAAAGTGTGATTATTGGATTGCTGATCCCTTCGAGGGCTGTTTTAAGTTCACCCACCAGGCACCTGAGGCCTCAGAGTAAAACCCACAGCCCAGTCATTAGGGACACCTGTGAGATAACCAGCAGTGCTCCACTAAAGGATCCAATCCAACAGAAACAAACAAGCAAAAACCCAAAAGGATCTATAAAGCTTTCTCGGTGCCTCCTTCCTCTCCACATTTCAATATAAGCTCCAAAACCTTAGAATCTGGAGTAATAAGCCATGGCACAAATTCTACATCTATATCTATCATCATATAAATATATATGTAAAAAACAAAACAGTGACAGGCCTGAAAGAAAACAGAATCTTCTTAGAAATGGGCAGAGGTGCAGAAAACTGCACTTAAATGATGCAGTGGACATAGAAATATTAGCAAAGATTTTTGTCATGAATGCTATCTCCTTACATTCGGAATTCACTAATGTCTTCCTGTTCTGGTCAATTTACAACAGATCATCCTTGTGTGGGGAACCACAATTAATTCCTCTTTCACTTTTAACGTTAAGATAATCATGCCTGAGTGAACCACAGGATATAATGTGGAAATAGAGGGGGAAAGGGATTTTCATTGGACTCATTGTTCTTCATAAGATCACCAAAATGGGAGTAATTTATGATTCAAGACACAATCCGTTGAAAAATTCATCTGACGAATCCGTTTTAAAGCATACCATATAGTGTATTACCGCTTTTCTTGAAGTTGAATGAAACCATGCCCAGAATACGCATTAACGATTGCCAGATTACCACTTGGTCCTCAGTATGTATTTTACGTTTAAAAATCAAAATAAATAACAGCATCATTTTAAAAAGCTAGTTTTTCAATAAATGTCCCAAGGCTGATGTTTGAGCAAGTCTCCTTGGCAACCAAGGAACACAGTACATCTCGGGCTGGGGGAAGGGGAGAAGGCGGGGGAGCAACTCCAGGGTTGGTAGAATAAGTAACGGGAGTAGTAATTGCTCCCGCTAGACGACGCTGGTCGAGCTGCACCGGCTGCATACCCCTGAAATTTCAACTCAGTCTCGCCCTCAATGGCGCACCAACAGCCTCCCACCCCCTCCCTCCGGTCCGCAGGCACCTACCCCGAACAGGTTACAAGGAGAGACAGGCTTACCCGATGGGGTGAGCGGTCTGCTGGGTTATGTATGTACCCGAGGCGGCAGCGCAGGCACCAGGTGCTCCCTGATGCACAACGGCTCTGCTTCTCCCCACGATGCTGAGGTTGAGAAACCGCAGTAGCTTCGCACTGTCGGTTTGGGGATGCAGTTGTGAAGACAAGATCGCTAGCTTGAATGTGTGTGTGTGTGTGTGTGTGTGTGTGTGTGTGTGTGTGTGCGCGCGCGCGCGTTGGTGTGTGTGTGTGTGAGTGCGCTCGCGCGCTCCCCGACTCTCCCGCGGGGAAACAGTGTTTGCTAGTAAATAAAAAGCAGCGAGCACCGCAGGTGGCGCGTCCTCGATCACTCTGCCCCAGGCGGCCGCGGCTGCCAGGAGACGCACCTTGGCGGACCCTGGGGCGGGCTCAGACCGTGAGGCGACTCCGCCCCCTCCCGCCTCCGGCGAGCCCGCGCGCACGCCCGCCCCCTCCCCCTCCGTCGTCCAGCCCGCGCGCACGCTCCCCTCCCCCCACACCCGCCACCGGGGAGGCGCGCACGCTGCGCTTTCCACCCCCCACCCTCACGCCGCCCCGCTCCCGACGGCGAGCCGGCGCGCGCCCGCTCTCCCCGGAAGTCCCCCTCCTCCGCGCAGCCCCCCTTCGTGCTCTTTGGCACCTGCGCTGTGGGCTGTTGGGTCGTAAGCACAGCGTGCAGCCAGAGCTGCGCCCCCGCCTGCGACGGGTGAGACCCAGGAACCCAACTCGCCAGCTCCCAAGCTCTCTTCCCAGGGCTAAGGAGCCACCTGTGGAAACAGACTGTGTGACGACGAGCACTGTCCCGCTCCTTCCGTGACCCTGACTCTACTGACTTGTCAAGTTCACATTGCCCCTATTCTTAGCCGCCCTTTTTCGGCTTTATGATAGTGCCGAGTGTGATTTCACAGTAACTTTGAGGTTGGACGGAAGCCCTGAAACCGGGAAATGAGGAGGGGTATTTGGTTACAGCTAATTCAGCATTAACACTGCGAACAGACCACAACCCAGAACATCTCCGTTAAATTTCAGGGCCTGACCCACTCTTGTGCCAGTTGGGGGTCATTGATGTCATTCCTGTGTAAAACATGCTTACAACGCACACTTAAGCAAAGTGGATAATTTTAATAGACAAAAAATATTCCATATTCCACTTATGCATCGAAAATCTCGGTCCGATGTAGAGTTAAGCCATCAGGTGAAAGAAGAATGAAACTCTAAATTGAGGTAAACTGCATTTTGTGGAAGTTCAGGGTTTAAACTACTACAAAGATGAAATTTCACAGAATGTGAAGTCCTGTCTCTCGCAAGTTTGTGTTCTTCTACACGTGGGCTAGGAACAGGGCCTTGATCGACTGTGAGATGGCCTGAACATTTTCGTTAGTCTCAAGTCAATGGTTCAGCAGTTTTTTCACTTTCAGACCCACAGGTTTTATGGGACTGTTTGTTCTCCCCACCCCTTGGGGCCTGACTTTCTGGATTCCAGTCCTTCATTCCCATGGTGTTGATATTTCGACTTTAGGACACTGGGGACCTACTTAGCTTAGCAGCCTTGGAAGAATGACAACTGACTGCAAACATTAGTTGCAGTACTACTCTCTAGAATTTTTCAAATGCAATTTGGTATTTTTCATTGGGTGTGGTTTTATACCAGATCAAATGGGAAAGCATGTTTAAACCCAAAATACTATCACCGCTGTCAATAAATAAACACTTCTTTAAGATTCATAAAATATTGGTCACTATAGTGAATGCATTTAAAATTTTAAATCCATCTATATTGATTGGTTATCTGTTTGTTTAGAATAAACAAAAGGTATTTATTAAAAATAGTTAAATAGAAAGAACAAAGAGTATAACTGTATTTACACAGAAAAGAGAAGTCTATGCCACCAACTCACCAATTGTGTGACTATGGTAGGGTCTCTTACTGCCCAGACTGGGTCTGTCTTGTTCATCATAGGTAGTCCTACCCACCAGCACAATGCCAGTCACACATTAGGGGCTCAATAAATATTGCTGGCTGACACACAGATACTGAGGAATTAAATAAGAAAATATATCTTAAATGTATAGTAAAATGTCTAGTTCAGAGAGGGCATTTTTCTCCCTTAAGGGGCTCCTTAAGGTTGATTTAAAATATAGATTTTTTAGTTAAAAACAAAACCTTTTACTTCTCTAAAATAAGGAACTCCATAGTTTGTTAGACAACCATCAGAACCTGACACAAATGTGTATTCTGGTATATGCTGTTACTAGAAGAGCAAGTAGATTTTAGGCACTATTTCTCTTGTGGGTACCATTATATATGATCTTTTTCCTCATAGAGGAAATAGCTTAAAACAATGCTTCCCCTTGGGGCGCCTGGGTGGCTCAGTCGTTAAGCATCTGCCTTCGGCTCAGGGCGCGATCATCCCGGTGTTCTGGGATCGAGCCCCACATCAGGCTCCTGATGGAGCCTGCCAGAAGCCTGCTTCTTCCTCTCCCACTCCCCCTGCTTGTGTTCTCTCTCCTGCTGGCTGTCTCTCTCTCTGTCAAATAAATAAAAAATCTTAAAAAAAAAAAAAAAAAAACAATGCTTCCCCAAATCTGTTCTTTGAAATACTAGTCATTTGTTCAACAATTTTTTTGAACTCTTAGAATGTGTTAAGCAGTATAATTGGTATAAGCTTTCAGTTGTCAATAAATAGGCATTGTTCCTGTTTCAATTTAATGATATTGTGAGAGATAAACTAAAGAAAGAAATATAAAAAGTGTGGATCCTTTGGTTGCAAAGTGACAAAAAACTACTCCAACCAACTTAAGCAAAAAGGAATTTGATGGAAAGGTAACAGGAGTTCTAAGAGTCAATGTGCAGCCAGCCCATACAACTAGGCTCAGAAGCCTGCAGGAGTTAGAGCAATTCCCAAGGGCACAGAAGCCGTGATAAGATCATGTTGGGGCAGAAAGGTCATGATCGGGCGTCTTCCAGTGCTGCAATGGGTGCACCCTGGTCTATTGCTCTTTGATACTCCCAAGTGAGATTCTAGCTTTCAGTTGTCCTAAATTATAGTTGGGGCAGGGAGGGACCCCTGATCACAGCCCCACCAGATTTAAGAACAAGAAGGGGACCCTGGGTGGCTGGAAAACAACAAACATTCAAACATTCACAGAGGAAATAGGAAGCCCAGGTCAAATGAGTTGAGGTAACACTGAAAACTGGCTTCCCGTCACACTGTTGTATAAAAGACTCTGAGATCTTGCAGTAGAGAAACTTCTTTCATTTTTTTTTAACAACTATCCTAGAGTTTGGTTGAATACAGAACACTTTTTCTTTTTTAGCTTACCTCTCAATACACTTTAGGAAGCATTTTGGAACATGGTACATTTTTGTAGCTTTCTCAATCATCAGCTTGCCCACGAACCAAGATGTGAAAGCCTAGCATAAATTTAGTGTTATCAAGTTTTATAAAATCTGTATTTTTAACAGCTCTGTGATAATCAGAGTTGAAACTGTCTCTAGACAGCTCAGATTGCGACATAAAACTACATCATAAAAGAGAGCTATGGCACAGCTCCTTCTTCACCTCCAGAACAAACACCTCATAGCTGCCTTGTCCCATCGCAAATGAGCAAGGAAGCGTCATTCCTAATGCCACACTCATGGTTTTCTGTCACAAACCAGTAATGACATTAGGGAGTCACTGAGCCAGATTTCTAATTACCGTACTTCCAGAGAGAACAGATCATTATTAATTAGGCCAATACCAAATTTTATTTGGGACTAATATATCCAGTTTTCAAGCAGAAAATATGAAATAACTCTGGCTAACACCTCAGTTTATTCAATTACCTATGGGTACATTTTGTAGCTAATTCATGCTATTCGTCTGGAGCCACTATCCCTCAAAACTAGTTATACCATGGGAAAGTCGGTTACCATTAACGTTTTTATTGTTTGTATTTTTTGCCACATTCTCTGGTACCAAGCACTGTTGTTGTTTATGTTGCTTTTAGTCTAAGCAACTAGACACATAATGGACACTTAGCAAATATTTACTATGCTGAATTGAAAATAGTCCCTACCCACAAGACAGAATATTTTAATTGTAGTACTAAGTAGGTACAAACGTAACGCAAAGGAGTTCTCAGTCATTATTAGAGCAAGGCAAATTTTTTTTTAAAGATTTTATTTATTTATTTATTTATTTATTTATTTATTTATTTATTCGACAGAGATAGAGCCAGCCAGTGAGAGAGGGAACACAAGCAGGGGGATTAGGAGAGGAAGAAGCAGGCTCATAGCGGAGGAGCCTGATGTGGGGTGCCCCAGAGCAAGGCAAATTTTAAAATAAATTATTTTTTTCATGTATCACATTGGCAAAAATGTAAAAAGATGGGGCGCCTGGGTGGCACAGCGGTTAAGGTCTGCCTTCGGCTCAGGGCGTGATCCCGGCGTTACGGGATCGAGCCCCACATCAGGCTCCTCTGCTATGAGCCTGCTTCTTCCTCTCCCACTCCCCCTGCTTGTGTTCCCTCTCTCGCTGGCTGTCTCTATCTCTGTCAAATAAATAAATAAAATCTTAAAAAAAAAAAAAGTAAAAAGATTATAATACCTAGTGTTTGGGAGCATCTGGGTAAATAACTTGCAAGAATGCAAGTGGATACAAACATTTTGGATGACAACTTGTCAATATTTATACTTTTTTTAAATGCACATACCTCTTGGTATAGTAATTCCACTTGCAGGAATTTATGCTAAGGTTTTTGGTTTTTTTTAATATTTTATTTATTGGGGCGCCTGGGTGGCTCAGCCATTAAGCGTCTGCCTTCAGCTCAGGGCGTTATCCCAGGGTCCTGGGATCGAGCCTCACATTGGGCTCCCTGCTCCACTGGGAGCCTGCTTCTTCCTCTGCCACTCCCCCTGCTTGTGTTCTCTCTCTCACTGGCTGTCTCTCTCTCTGTGTCAAATAAATAAATAAATTCTTTTTTTTTTTTTAAGATTTTATTTATTTGACAGAGACAGCCAGTGAGAGAGGGAACACAAGCAGGGGGAGTGGGAGAGGAAGAAGCAGGCTCATAGCGGAGGAGCCTGATGTGGGGCTCAATCCCAGAGCGCCGGGATCACGCCCTGAGCCGAAGGCAGACGCTTAACGGCTGCGCCACCCAGGCGCCCCTAGATAAATAAATTCTTAAAAAAAAAGATTTTATTTATTTTTTTGAGAGAGAGAAAGAGAGCACAAGCAGGGAGAGAGGCAGGCAGAGGGAGAAGTAGGCTCCCCACTGAGCAGGGAGCACGATTCAGAACTCAATTCCAGGACCTGAGATGAAGGCGGCCGCTTAATCAACTGAGCCACCCAGGTGTCCCTATGTTAGAGTTACTGTTGGTTCACAAACTGGCCCTGGTACGTGGAGGGCAAGGAGAGACCAAAGGAAAGATTGCTCCAGATTGCTAGGGGGCAGGTTCACTCAGCAAGGGAACTTATGTAAGAGGCTTGTCTCTGGTGGCCACATGACAAGGAGATCTCTGCACCTGTTTGCCAGAATCTTAAGAGTTTATATATAGAGGTCTGAACAGGGTTCAGTCATGTGTACCTTCCAAGACTATGTCCCAACAGTGGCTCCCACTATGGGAAAAGTGGGCTGAATGTACCTTCCAAGGACAGAGGGGGTGGTGAGGAGCCTCTAATTGCCTGGGTCCAGCTCTCAGGTCAACCAGCAGTCACCACCTCTCCATGACCTCCTCCAACAATTAGTTCAAAGAAAGTGCAAAAAGTTATGTGAAAGGGTATTCATTATAGTTGAGTAATATCCAAAAGAAAGAGAGGGAAAGAGGGAAAGGGACGGGGGTGGGGAGAAGAGGACCTAGAGTCCATCATGTGGAGACAAGTCAAACAATTAGGCTATCAAGTGGCCATTAAAAAAAATTTAGTAGATCTTTACACACTGATGCCAAAGACATATTAGTTAGAGAAAAAAAAAAGCAAGTTGAAAATCAACAGGACTATGATCTCGTGTAAAAGCAGAGGGAGAGAAGGAGGGCAAGAGAGAGATGCGTGTGTGATCACGTGTTTTTCCGTTTTACTGGCTCGGGAGGAAAGGGGTGAATCTCAAGCAGGCTTCATTCAGTCCCCCCTACACACAGATCCTGGGACTTTCCCTGTCACACCACTATCATGGGCCCTCTGACCCAGGGGGCTCGCACACCCTAGGCCATCCACAGGGTCAGGATGGGCCTCTCTCAGGGCACATCTCTCTTGCTGGATCTTGGAAGGTGGTGCGACATCGATGGGAAGGAAAACTACTTTGTCACAGGTGGCGGCTGTATTGGGCTCAGCTGAATGAAGCCTGGGTGATGGGCAGTGCTCACCGTGGTGGCGGATGGTGTCTCTGGACGCCAACTCGGCTCCTGTCCAAGGATTCTTCTTGACCAGACCCCTTGTCCTGGCTCCAGGGACCATACCCCCTTGCCACATCTTCACTATCTTCTCATCATTTTAACTCAAGGAAGCCTCCCCAGCTGCCCCAGTTAGGAAGCTTTGTTCCTCATCGTCATGTTTTTCCCCTACACTGTTTCTGTTTCCAGGCACATTAGACCCAGCTTTCCCTCTGAGGAAAGCTTTTGATACCCATAAAAAGCAAATCTAGCTTGTTGTTTGTTTCCCAAGCCTTTCTGTACTGTCACCCCTTCTTTGAAGCAAGTTTTATAAAATGGCTACTTGGTTGAATGAGGAATAGTCCCAAGTACTAAGAAACACCAAGAACAAAAACATACCAGTTATATCTTGAAATACCCTGGATGTGAAATTTTTATTCTCTCTGGGAAACAGGGTCATGTGGATCTTTTATTTCTTATTTTATACCTTTCTGAGCTGTTTATAATTTTTATGACAAGCACAAATAGAACGTATAGCATTAAAATGCTTTTGTAAATAAAAAGTAACACTTTTTAGAATCAACCTATAAAAATGGGTGTGATAATACTCTCAATTGCATTATTGGCAAATAGTAGGCATCATAGTCAGAAAAAAATGACTTAAACATGTTAGGAATCCTGACAACAACCAGGCTGTATTGGCAACTACATAACTATGTCTGTGTATAAACTTGACATGAGTAGAAGATTAAAAAATAAACAAATGAAAACACGTATCAGTGGAGCCCGTATTTCTAACACATGGCCAGGACAGACCCAAGAGTTCTACCTGTCGGCTCTGATCCTATACTCTTTGCTTACTCTCCCTCTCTTTCTCTTTAGCCATGGTGACAAACCAGACACAGTATTTTGGTCGGAGTCTCCTGTACCAGTTACAGTTCCCTTGGCTTCTGTTTTAAGTGGCAGAACCTGATTCTGGATCACTGAAGCCAGAATATGCTTTATTAGAAGGATGCCGGTGGCTCAGAGAATTGAAGGACTGGGAGGGAAAACCCAAATAGCCCACCTTTGAGAAAGACTTAGAACTCAAATAACATCACTCTATTCAAAATGCAAATTGCCAGGGCAATCTAAGCGGCCCAAGTCAGGTTCTGAGCCCAATGCCGTGCGCTATGCCGTGGGGAGGTGGGGGGAGGGGAGGACAGGACCACATGGAATGGGATGGGGAAGGAGTAGTTCTCAGAAGGAGCAGTGACGTTTTCTTACCTCGATAAGGGGCAAGGAAGGCTGCGTAGGTAAAAAAACAAGAGCTGTTCATGATCTTTAAATTTTAAATGGAGACCTACTTGAAGAATTTCATCTTCTCCTTTTATTATCTTCTCTTCTGCTCCATTATTGCTGCAAAGCACATTTCGGGTTGAATCAGAATTGTTATTTTAAGACAAATGATAAAAGTTCTTCTCAATGGTATAAATTCTTACAAAAAGTGCTGAGTAACCTCCTGAATGTCAAGATACCTCAGGGACCCCGTTTCGATCATTCTCTCATGTTTAGGCCCCTTACCATGGCATTTAAACTGAACCCTTGATAATACATGAGAATTTTAGTTTCTAATCTTAGCACGATCTGTGTGGGATCAATTTTCACAGGAAATTCATCACTATTTTACAGTAGCGTAATGTAGATTAATATAACTGACACTTCTAAAATTCTAATTCCACAGCAGTAATGCATGAATTTAACCCTGCCATTAAGAAAAAAAACTTGTTAACTTTATTCATTAACATCATCCTTTCATTCAAACTTTAATGTTTCCCAGTCACCTCAACCCAAAGGTAAAATAGGTCATAATAACTGTCAAAAATAACAAAAATATTTCTCGAGCTTCAGCCTGTCTGCTCAACAGGAAGCAGCCACCCGACTTGCAGTAGTCTTAGAGGTATTTCACCAAGGAGCTCTGTTAACCTGCCCCACGCGTCCTCGGTCGCACAGGAGGCGACGACCCTTCTGCTGCAGACAGAGTAAGTGCTGCTTCCACGGGCGCCTTGGACATCCGCTCTTTCCTCCTCACTTACCTTTTTTTTTTTTTTTTTTCCTCTGTAGCTCCTTTCTTCCAGACGAACGGTTCTTAGCCAAAGGGAATCTTGTCTCTCAGAGGACAGAATGTGTGGAGACAGTGCTGTTGTTTATGACTGGAGAAGGAGGGGGCCGCCGTCATCTAGAGAGTAAATCCAGGGATGCGGCTAAACATTCTGCAAAACACAGGACAGCCCCCCACAATGAGGAGTATTTGGCCCCAAACAACGTCACCTGTGCTGAGACAAAGAAATCCTTCTCTAGACTCCAACCTGAGTGTCACAAAGAGCTGGCCTATGGGACAGTCTGAAGAACAAAAGCTATTCTGTCCTCAAAAATCAGCCCTCTGGTATTTTTATATTAAACATGGTCCTCATCTCTGGCTTCCCTTAGGATAAAAGCACTCCTGTAACATTGAAGAGAGGATTGCGTCCTCTATAGGGGAGGTAACGATCATTTGGGACATGGAACAGGAAATGGTCCTGAGGTCATGGCTACTGTTTTCCATTACCAGCACCTTTCTCTTGCCTCATCCTTTTTCTGGTAACAAACCCTCTACCTTGACCCCAGGGGTGGGCATGTAACTCAGGTCAGCCAGACAATAGGCCTTTACCAGGATGTTTTTCTTTTCTTTTCTTTTCTTTTCGCTTTGGTGGGAAGCATCTTGAAACAGTGAGGCTATGAAGCAGAGAGGAGCAGAGAAGGAGGAAAGCAAGGAGGGAAGAGGAAGAGAGAGAAAGTGATAGTTTTTCATCCCAGGTCACCCCAAGTCCGGCTCCATCCCCATAATTCCCACCATTTGATTTTGTGTGCAACTTGTCATCTTCTGTTTAAACTAGGTTAATTTGAGCTTTATTATTTCCAACATAAGAATCTTGGCTAATATGCCTGTCTTCAAAATCAGTACAATTTAATATGGCAGCACATTAAATGTGCTTATATGGGGTACACGCAGGGCCCCAGGGGCTGGTTCTCTTTTTGACTCTAGAAAGGGTTCAAGATTGTTTATTTGACAATAATTCATTGACCTGTACATTTATGGATAAACAGTTTATGGGGGGAAAATTCCTTAATGATGACCATTAAAAAAGAGCACTATATATATATATACATACATATATATATATATAAAAGAAGGGGGGGAAATGGCATATGACCCCAGCCATAAACAAGAGGTCTTATTTGAATAAGTATAGGGAAGGGAAAAAGCTTTTCCTCTACCCTTTTATGTTCTGTGACTGAGAACCATGAATGAAACTGACAAAAGAAAGGTTAACAGGAAAAAAAGCATACAAATTTTATTTGATGTCAGTATTTTAAAGTTTCTGCACACTGAAGCCTTCATAGAAAAGAAGGGAAGGCCTAAAGAAGTGGCTAGACCCCAGGGTTTATATACCATTTTAACAAGGGGCAATCAATTGTGGAGAAGTGACAAGACAAGGGAAAGGGAGTTTGGGTTTCTAGGAGTGGTGAATTATGGGAAGGTAAACATAGGGGGATCTGATGAGAAGTAAGTTTATTTTAGTAAGGTTTGTTTGTGCAGACTCATCTCTGCATTAGCTTTCCGTCTCCAGTGATAAGGGTTGTTCTCTTTCTGGTGCAGGAGAGGAGAGGGGGAGCACCTCTACAAAGGGAAATTTATGCCCTGCGTTTAAACCAAACGAAAAGAAGCTCCTTATGTGTTTGCTGCTTCTTAATTGCCTTCAGCAAAAAACAATAATCCTTGGGCCAAAGTGGCATATTTTGGAGTGCCATGTTCTTTTTAAGATTATAGAGCATTATTAATTCTCACTTTTGCTACTCCCAATTCTATGAGTATTATCCATCCCATTTT
This sequence comes from Ursus americanus, assembly GCF_024610735.1. Taxonomy (NCBI): domain Eukaryota; kingdom Metazoa; phylum Chordata; class Mammalia; order Carnivora; family Ursidae; genus Ursus; species Ursus americanus. The sequence continues at coordinate 15,687,632 of NC_142137.1, read as the reverse complement.
TTTTTCCTCATGAATAAGTACTCAGCAATTCACCTAATTCACCAAGAAATTAATTGTAGAATTGTGGCCGAAATCCAGGTTTCTAGCTCCTGAGCTCAGGGCCCTTTCCTTGAAAGTATAGCTTTTTGAGTGGAGGAAGGAATCACAAGGAAGACAACTTAGGCCCCTCCTCCCACCAAGCTCCAGGGGTGCCTGGCATGTATCCCTGCCATCCATTGTCAGAAGTGATCGAACTTTTGTGGACATATTTTAATGTCCTTTGTTAGGCTGTGAGTTCTTTAATAGCATAACCATTGTTTTACTCATTTTATTTGGTCTTACTTTTTTGTACCATCTACTGTGCCCAGCACAGGTTTTACAAAAACACTCGGTACATATTTGTTAGATGATGGATATGAGTTAAGAAGCCGTGAAATCAAAAATAGCTTGAGGCCCACTGTGATTGAATTGCACATTTCAGTCGAGGAATATCTAGAAATCCCTTCAGTAAAGTAGATTGGGGCAACATTAGGGAAGCTATGAATGCCAACCAAGATGTTTGTACTTTCTTCAGGAAGCACAGGTGACAATTGCTCTTTCTCTTATGAGAGTTGATCTTCCTAATGGTTGGAGGAAAGGTTCTTGTCATTGTATAGGATTTGGGTGTTAGAAATGCAGAACACAGTGGGGACTGAGGAAATGGAAAAGAGAGGAACAGTGTTGGGACTAGGACTAACCACCTTTTTCCCTCATGAGGAGAATGATGCGGGGTGACCCGGCTGGGTCCCTGCTCAATGGGCCCTGGTGAAGGGAGTTAGACAAATCGGTCTGTTTAGGAAAGCCAGGTTTCAAATGCCAACAAGATGAAATACGACTAAGATCAAAGGGCCAAAGGCAGCATCACAGTTAAGGTTGCAGAGCCAAGAATCTGGAACCAACTGGCTAAGGAGTCGAAGGCAAGCAGGTTCTCGGCAAATGCAGAGGGTCCTCAGTAGTGCTTAACAGTGATAACCCTTTGTATTCGTTTCCCACTGCTGCATAGCAGATACCACAAATATGCAGGCTTGAGGCAGCACAAATTTATTATATTACAGTATATAGGTTGGAAATCTAACATGGGTCCCATTGGGCTAATAACAAATTGCCAGCAGGGCTGGCAGCACTGGGAGAGAGAATCTGCTTCCTTGCCTCTCTGCCAGCTTCTAGAAACTGTCCACATTCCTTTGCTTGCAGGTCCTTATCTTCAAATCTAAGACCTTTGGGCCAAATCCTTCTCACACTGCTGTCTCTCTGGTTCTCTCTCTTCTACCTCTAAGGCCCCGTGTGATTACATTGAGCCACTCTGGATAATCCAGGGTACTCTCCCTATTTTAAAGTCAGCTGATTAGCACCATTAATACCATCTGCACCCTTAACTCCCCTTTGCCATGTAGGTAACATGAGGACATGGGCATCTTTGAGGACCATTATTCTGCCTACCATGCCCTTCCCCCTGGATGGTACGGTATGAGGCTTGGCTTGCATGATGAAAGCCTTAGATGCCAAGGAACAACCTAGAGATAATCTGAGCCAGGCTAATCTCAAAAATCACTGCTTTCTCTCTGAATTTTTTTCTAGTCATGAAGAGTTAACTCTTATGAATTTAAGATGAATGATAATTTATGAAAATAAAGCTTACATAGTGCCCCTCCCCACGCATCCAGACTGTGGTGTGCTAGAGCCAATGTGTACCACTTGCAAAAACTCACTGTTCCATTTTTAGGAATTTTATAACATCAGGTTAACATTAGCCAAGGTAGCACTATTTATACTGTGGAAACGATCAGATGCTACAAATTCGAGCCTTTCTCCTGGGAGATGCAGGTGTTACACATTTACCGTACCACTGGTATGTATGAACTTGAAAATGAACACCAGCACCAGTCAGGATGGGCCCCACATTATATTTCAAACATAGTGGCTGGCTACTACAGTTAGTTTGAGTCTCCTAGAGAAGTGTCAAGACCAAACAGATCACGCTGTTGTCTGACTAGCCACTGCTGTCCAATAGGATATGCAGGATGCATTTTATTAGTTGCTGGGTGTTGCCAAGAGTAATCAGAGTTATGGTGTACTTAAACAGGGCAGGCATGTCAGGAAGACCATTTGGCAATACTTCATTAATACTACTTCCTAATCTTGGCAAGATTATAAACATCCACAAATCCATGCTTGATGAGGGCTCAGAAACTTCAGAGCTGGTCCAGGAAGTGGAGAATGAACAGAAGCAGATAGCAGTAACATCCTGGGATCATATTGCACCCACATCTTTTCAGTCAACAAAAAATTCTGAGCTTCTACCGAAACTCCAGGATACCACAGCAAAAATGAAAGTGTGGTTCCCGCTCCCATAGGGCTCACAAGCGACCTTGGTGAGAAGTGTGTGTATGTGCAGGTGGTGAGGAGAGAAAACAGACAAATGAACAGGTGCTTACAGGACAGGGTAACTGGTTCGTGGAGTTCCTTACAAGGTCACCTCACTGAGACTGGAGGAAGTGATATAAAAACAGAGTTCTCTAAGTAATAATTAGAGATTTCTAATATTTATTGAGTAGTTTCCATGCTTCAGTCTAAGACCTAAGAGCTTAAACACATTTTACTTCATTTAGTTCTTCTGATACCCACGAGACAGGTATTATTATCTTTATTTCACAAATGAGGAAACTCAGAGCACCTGGGTGGCTCAGTTGGTTAAGCCTCTAACTTTGGGATTTGGCTTAGGTCATGATCTCAGGGTTATGAGATCGAGCCCTGCCCTGGGCTCCTTGCTCAGTGTGGAGTCTTAGGATTCTCTCTCTTCCTCTGCTCCTCCCCACCCCCCAATGCCAGCTCATGCTCTTTCTCTCTAAAATACATACTTACATACATACATACATACATACATACATAAGTCTTTTTTTAAAAACGAGCAGACTGAAGCAAAGCTAAGTTAAACAAACTTGCCCAAGGTCTCCCAGTGAGAGGCAGAAGTAGGAGAATAGAAGTTAGCCATTTGAAGGGAAAATGGAGGGAAGAGTGCTCCAGTAAAGGGAACAGCATATGGAAAGTCATGGTGGCTTCCAGAAAAGACGAAGTATTTGACCAAAGATTCAAATGGAGGGTGATGAACTATGGACAGAGAAAAGCCAGACTGGATTGTGAAGGACCTGGTAGGCAGGGTTTATCTGTTCATTTTTTAATCAGGGTTATGAGTGAGTTACTTTTAAAGGGTGACTGCAGCATTAGTACAGAGGTGGAGGGAGGAAAGCTAGTGAGGAGGGTATAACCCAGGAAAGAGAGGAGAGGGCCTGAACATGCATGATGTAGGGGATACACAGGGGGTAAGAGTAGAGAGCACTGCCCAGGTTTCCACCTTGGGCCCCGAGATGGTGATGTCCATCACTGAGATGAGGAACACAGGAGGAAGGGCAGTTTTGTGGGGAAGATGATGAGTTCAGGTTCAGAATACTACATCTGAAAGGCCCGTAGGACACCCGCGAGGAGGTATCTAGGAAACAGGTGGCCCTCTGGGTTTGGTGCTAAGGAAACTGGGGGGACAGATTTGGGAATCATCAGCATAAGGGTGAAAACTGAAGCCAGCAATGGAATGAGATTACCCAGGAAAACGGTATAGAGTGACGAGCGTTGAGAGCTTCCAACAAAGCACTGAGGAAATCCATATTTAAGGATTAATGAACACCGCAAGGAAAGGAAGGACAGGCCAGAGAGGTATTTGGGAAAAGAACATCTCAAAAAGGAAGGCATGTCCAAATGTGCCATCTGCTTCAGAGGGGTCAAGTAAGACAAGGAATGAACAGTGTCTATTGGACTTAACAGTTTGGGGCTTTGTGGTATGCTTGGAAGTAGATTCACTGACGTAGAAGCCTGTTGGTCATGGGGTTGAGGTGTGAATAGGAGGTATGGAAGGGAAAACAGGAAATGCAAACAACACTTCCAAGATATTTGACTTTAGCAGGAGAAGAGATATTGGGTAGGAGGTGGGGGAGACAGTGTTGAGATTATTTGAGGTTATTTGAGGAGTCTTGGCCACATTTAAATGCTGGTGGAAAAGAGACGAGCCAGAGAGTTCAAAGAACAGAAAATTCTTGATGGAGAATCATTTGGAGTAAAGAGTTAAGAACAATAAGAACTAGGAATGCCTGGGTGGCTCAGTCAGTTAAGCATCTGCCTTCGGCTGAGGTCAGAATCCTGGGGTCCTGGGACTGAGCCCTGCATTAGACTCCCTGCTCACTGGGGGGTCTGCTTATCCTCTCCCGCCCCCCCCCCCCCCCGCCTCATGCTCTTTCTCTTTCCCTTTCAAATAAAAACCAAATAAAATCTTAAAAAAAAAAAAAAAAAGAACAATGAGAACCAGAGAGGTTGAAAGCGCTTGAGAGGCTCAGGGTACCTGAGCAAGTGCGAGGGTCAGGCTACAGGACTGGTGGACAGGTAGTCTCAAAGCACACAGAATTCTTTAGCACACACAAGACACCAAGATCTTTAATCATGAAGGTGGAAGACAACAGAAGCACCACTGTAGTTTGGGGTATATAAGCTTGCGAAGAAACACCGCCTCTGGCTTGGAAGTCAAGCCTATCAGCCTGGCAGGGATATGGGCTTCATGAACCATGTCTGTCTTGAAGTTGTCCTCATGGCCTCACACCCTGCCTTCTAGACTGGGAACACCCCGTCCCGGGAGGGACAGCTGATGGAGCGAGAGCCAGCAATGCTATAAGGGCAGAGACTTTCACCAGAGGGCTTATGACCTTGTGCTGTCATTTCAGAATGTATGAAGGGGTTTTACAAACATCACATACATCCCCTTTCCTTCCCTCTGTTCCCCACAGAACATCGCCAGGAATAAAGAAAGATCAGGCTAATGGAGGTCAGACATAAAAAACCTTACTCACAAGAACAACTTTTTGGAGTCAGGAGGAAGGGAATGGAGTCAGGTGTTAGATCGTAGCACTGTACAACACTTCAGAATAAAAGGATATGTGGCACCAGCCATTGTTACAACATAATCTTCACTGATGTTGGTACAATACTGTTGGAAAGTGCTGGCAACAGCTGGGGTCTCTCAGGACATGGGGCAACAATGTGTGCAGAAGGCTCGGACTGACAGTCACACGTGAGTACAGCGTTGGTGGTTCCACCAGTCTCTCTGCCAGCTGAGCCACAAGTGCTGTGAGCTGGACGTGGTCATTCTGTAAGATGCAGCTGTAGCTTCTCCATCACCCACTGCTTCCTGGCAGCAAAGGACCCAGAACAGAAGTCCACAGCAGAGGCTCCATATCGCCCTGCCCTGGCTTAAGGAGAAGGATGGCTGGCCTGACAGCTGAGGCTAAGTGAGAGGCCTTCCCAAACTGTACAGAATGTCAAAGACAGAGGACGATTCAGAGCTGAGTGTTACGTGAGAATCCACAGTCAGCAAATCGTGGATGGTGCCCTACAGAGCCACAAATCCAAAGAGAAGAAGTAGTTACCAAAAGCCAGCAGTGGAGCTCGGGGATTTGAAAGACGGAGCGAGGACAGAGGGGGAAGATAGATAGACCAGGAAAGCATCAAGGAGTAAGCAGTGGGACATTTGGCTGAATACTGGAGAGGAGTGCTCTTCTTGGTAAAGAAGGATTCTACTTGTTTCGAGCAGTGCGGGATGGAGAAAGAAAAGGGGAAGACGCCAATAGGCTGGACATATCACTGAGTCACTTATATCAAAGGTGCAAACGAGGAAAACAAAAGCCACCAGGAAACAATGTACCAGATTTCCTAACATTTGATCAAGTGCCTCAATGCGAAATCTCAGTGCAGGGGCAAAACTGAGTTTGAGCCCTGAGCCCATACTTAAGGTTAAACGGAAGCATTCCGTGTCTCGTCTCCTGAATCTGCCGATTTGACTCCCAAGCCCCAAGTGTAAGATCTCACCATGAGCTGAAAAAAAGCCCACTCTTAAGCACATTCGCATGGCCCAGGGTCACTAAAGTCAGGAGAGGCCCCTGATAAAAACTACCCGTGGCCCCTTAACCCAGGGCAGGGGGACTGGTGAGCACGAGTCTTAGGCCCAGAAGCTGCAGTGTCTGCAAGGGGCTTTTGACTCCATCCCTAACACTGTGACGTGAATGGATGCATCACAGAGGAGAACCAGCCAGCTGCCTCTTGGCTGGGGCGCTAGATCTGACCAAGCAGGGTAGCTGGCCGGGCCTGCCTCCTCTGGGGGGAAGACCAGCACCTTTGACAGGTCTGTTTTCAGGATGGCAATTAGAACTACAGGGAAAGAACAAAGTTCAGGCCCAGATCCTGCATTTAAGGCCAAATAACCTCACCAAAAAGAAAGTGGCCTAATGAATGTTTATGAGATGACATTAGTCATTCCTCCTGCTTTGGGTAGGAGCTAAACATGGGGTAGAAAGCGAGGTTCATCTTCTCTGCCACAGGTAAGGAGCAGAATCAAGCCCACTTTCCCCATAAAGAAGAAAAGAAATGGGTCCTGACTGAACAAACGAATCATTTAATTAGACTGAAAGAAAAATTTCTTCAAGATAAGAATGTATGATGGGTTGATTGTGTCTCCCTCCACTCCTATCCCGCACACAAACTCACGGGTTGCAATCCTACCACCCAGTACCTCAGAATGTGGCCTTATTTGGAAATAGAGTCATAGTAGATGTAAGTAGTTAAGATGAGGTCACACTGGGGTAAGGCAGGCTCCTAATCCAACATGACTGGGGTTCTTATCAAAAGGGGAAATGAGGACACAGATGTGCACATGGGGAGAACACCACGGGAAGACGAGGGCAGAGGTGAGGTGCTCCTACACACCGAGGGACACCAGAGATGGCCAGCAAACTCTCGTCGCTAGGAGAGAGACCTGGAACAGATTTTCTCTGGAGCCTTCAGCAGTAACCCCACCAACACCTTGACCTTAGGCTTCCAGCCTTCGGAACTGGAAAAGAATAAATTTGGTTGTTTAAGCCACCTAGTTTGGGGTGCTGTGTTACGTCAGTCCCAGCAAACTAATACAGAATTCCCAAGTACTATCCATGTACTCTTAAAAAGATATTTCAAATATAGTTGCCTTGTTAAACTACTCATATAATTAACCATATTCATTTTATAATACATATTCACATAGAATTAACCATACTTAATATATAAATAACTGTAATTTTAGTGAAGGCGGTATTTTAAATAAAATTAGCCATTAATGGGGGAACCTGGCTAGCTTGGTGGATAGAGCACGTGACCTTGATCTCAGGGTCATGAGTTCAAGCCCCACTTTGGGTGTGGAGCCTATTTTAAAAAACAAAACAAAAATAAAAAAAAATAAAATTAGTCATTATTTATCCAGAATAGCATTTGTCTGAGAGCCAAAGCCTAAGTCTCTTCTAGTGTTACGTGTCTCTAATTTTATCAACAAACTGTATGCCAATTCTAACTGCTTCATGATAATCCAGATTAAAATCAGATTTCTATTAATACTGAGGATTTACCTAAAAGGCTTAAGGGATTACATGTGGAAATGCAGCAAAGACTGATGAATAAATCAGTACCTTTATTAAGATACAATTCATTTTTACAATAAACAAAAAAATGTAAATTTGCATTTTCTTATCAGCAACAAACATTTTCTAAGCATGTACTGTTTACAAATCACCATATAAAGTGCTATGGATATATGGAAGCGAGCGGTAATGATACTGCCCCACGAGCCCTACACCGGAGTTGGGAAAGCCAGTGTAAAAGTAAAAACAAGAAACAACGAAGTTAGAGTGTCCACACAAAATGCTATGGATCCTATTGCTTATCAAACTGTTTACACTTTCTCTCACACACAAGGGAGTCGGTCCTCACCCTATTGCATAAGCACATCCGTGGATATTCTCCTTCAAGTAACCTCTCTGACTAAGCCAAGGGAAGAAGAAAGTTTTGTTTCTTTTTTGCATTATCCTCTGTCGGAAGGTTTCTCTTTCTCTGCCCCTAGGACCAGGGCTATTAAAAACCAGGAGGCCCTAGGTGTGGGACTTCTCAGATGACACTCCTTGGTTCCAAAGAAGGGAAACTCTCGAGAAGGGGCGTGTTGTGGGTAGTAAAGAGGTCTTCCGTGGATGCGGACACCTGGTGTAGCTCTTCACTCCCGAAGAGAGAGGACGTTGTCACTGGGTCAGGGAAATGCCATGTCACAACAGGGCTTGGGTAAATGGTAACCTGGCTCACGCCTGCTCTCTGAAACCTAGCACACACCTCCAGTCCTCTTCCTGGCGCTCTCTTTCCCCACCTGTCACATGTACGGAAAAGTGCAAAGTCCTTTAAAGCTTTCTATTCAAAACTACTACCATGCATCTTCTTAATAATTATACAATCCCAGCAGGACAATACTGCTGGCATTCTATGTCTAACTTCTCACGTGTCCCAATCCCAACCCCAGCCCTGCATACAAAAGGCACCCCACCTTTCAATCTTCTCTGAATGTGCTGATTCCCTGGCAATAGCTCTAGTTTCCTTTTCTCATTAGCTCTCAAATGTTGGACTTGAAGTCATTCTATCCAGTAGGAAAGAGCACTCGATGAGGAATCAGTATACCTGGATTCTAGTTCTTTTTTTTTTTTTTTAAAGATTTTATTTATTTATGTGACAGAGAGACAGCCAGTGAGAGAGGGAACACAAGCAGGGGAGTGGGAGAGGAAGAAGCAGGCTCCCAGCAGAGGAGCCCGATGTGGGACTCGATCCCGCAACGCCGGGATCACGCCCTGAGCCGAACGCAGACGCTTTTAACGACTGCGCTACCCAGGCGCCCCCTGGATTCTAGTTCTAAGCCAGCCCCTAACCATCTTAGAAGCTCAGGTAAGTCCTCTCACTTCTCCTGAGTCGGTTTCTTCCCCACTGGTTCATTATGGAGGTAAGAGATGAGATTGCCTTAGCTAAAAAGTAATCCAGAACCAGGTGAGCAAGGTAGCAGAGCTGCTCTTTTTAAAACTGTGGGATAAGCTGGGATGCAAAGCATAGCCCAGCATCAAAATTAAGACCAATTGCACAAGGTGTTGAGTGTAAAAACTGGGTCACTAAAGCCAGGAAGACCCCAAAATTAGCCTTTGTGACACACATGTGAAATTCCACGGCACGGCAGTTACTTTTAGGAGCTTTTTCTCTCTATGCAGGAAAAACAGGAGTGTTTTTCTCCATGCAGTGTCTCTATGATTACTGCCCTTGACTCCATGTGGTTCTGGTAGGGATGCCTAATACTCCTTCCCAATCGAAAACGGGTACATAACCCACGTCAGGTCATTTAGTTGTTCCTCTTGCTAGGAATTTAAATCTGGTGCAGAAAAAAATCCAGCAGCAAAAGGCAGCTGGACTTGAATCAGCAAATGGTAACATCTCAGTCCTCCTGTTGTGAGACCCTCTGGAGCTGCCCTTATAAAGCATTTCCTTTATCAGGTCTCAGTACCCTTCAAAAAAAAAATTTTTTTTTCTAAAGTGGACATTTAGTTTCTCTTGTTTCCACCAAATGATCAAAGTGTATCCTCAAACACTTAGAATTCAAATAGACATAAGTAAAAAAACTTGGGTCTTCATGGGCAGCTGAACTCCTCCAGAGAGCTGGCTAGGAGCAGGCAGGACATGGACTGGAGCCTGCACTGGAAGTGGGAGTGGGAGGGGCAGCGGTGGGTGGACAGTGGACTGTTTCTCATTGAGAAATGAGCTGATTATGCCAGATTATTTCTAAGCTCTAACATCCTATGATTCAAAGTGATTAACTCCATGGCCCAAATGATTAGTGCGATGTTTAAGTGGAATGGAGAGAGAAAAGGCTTTGTCTTTTTCTTTTTTAGTCTTTCTATTTTGGGCAAGGGCATAGTGGACGGAAGTATTCAGAAGTGTAGGGTGACGCATGAATCCGAGCAAGCACTGTAATTCAGGACCGTCTGTGCCGAGGGGCATCAGGCGACAGAACCCTGGTAATAACACTCACGTGACATTGTTCACGTATCTCACAAATTAGTCTTGCCACATCGTGAGGTAAGCCCAGTTTTATTGCTAAATGTATACATTTATCCTTGGGCACTTCTGTGTGTGCCACAAAGTCTTGGTGTTTTCCTTTTCCAGGAATATTCCTTGATGTTAACATCAGCTCATACTTTTGTATCTTGGGCTGCCATGCATTAAAAGTCCTTCATTCATCTTGAAATGTCCCCCGATTTTTCTTGTACACTACCAAGGAGTGTATCTGCTTGGCATCAGACACAGATACACCACTGGTTGCTCTGCTGGCCTGTGATCCTTTTCTGGGGTTTTATGGCTTAGCTGTTCTAGAAGGGATGACAGCAACACACGTGGGCACCATGTTAAGCATGCCTCTGCCTTGGAGCCTTTGCATTTCCGGTTCTGCTGGCCTGGAACACTGTTGGAGGAGGTTGTCAAGAAGACATTACCACTAGTGTGAGCTGGACCTGGGAAGTTGGAGGCTCCACACCCTCTCTCCCCTGTCCTTGTCACAAGCAAGGCTTGGGGCTGCCTAGAAAATGTTCTTTTTCCATTAAAACGGGAGCCAAAAGTCATGGCGTCTAGTGCAGCTGTCTCCCAACTTGGCCATGTTATCTGGGCCGGTGAAGACTTAGTTTCCCTTGGCTGCTATACCAAACTAGAACAAATCTGGTGGCTTAAAACCATACACACCTCTGCTCTTACAGCTGTGGAGGTTAGGAGTCTGAAATCAGTTTAACTGGCCCAGATCAAGATGTCTGCAGGACCATGTTCTCGCTGGAGTCTCTAGGGGAGAATCTGCTGTCCTGAATTTTCCAGCCTTCTTGGACTCATGGCCTCCTCCTCCACCTTCAAGCAGGTGAGGCAGCAGCTTGCCTCAGTGGTGACACCACTTCATTCTGTGTCAGCTCGTCCTCTGCTGCCTCCTCATAAGGCAACTTGGGACCATGTTTAGGGCAAGATAATCTCAAGAGCCTTAAATTGATCACACCTGTAATGTCTCTTACAGTTAAGATACTTTCTCAGATTACAAAAATTAGGACCTTGATGTCTTTGGGGCCATTATTTAGCTGAGCACACTTCTAGATCTTAGTTGTCCTATGTGTTAAGTTTAGGAATTTTGTTGCATGAACGACTATTCATGAGTATATGAGCCTCCTGTCTGTTCTGTTGGATTCTGAGTTGGAAGATGAAAAATTCATTAGTCACTCACATGCAAAGTAACACTATTAGTTGTACATCTTGGGCACTAACCAGAACCCTAATTTGGGGGGTGGAGGGGGGAGCTGGCAAGGGAGCAGGGATGGGATGTTGTTATTCACATGAATCATATTTCACTTGTCGTCTGGCTCAACCAACCAGTTAAAAACAAAAATGGCCTTGTAGCAGGAATTGATACAGAGATGAGCTGGGTTTGGGGCACCTGGGTGGCGCAGTCGTTAAGCGTCTGCCTTCAGCTCAGGGCGTGATGCCAGCATTCTGGGATCGAGCCCCACATCAGGCTCATCCACTAGGAGCCTGCTTCTTCCTCTCCCACTCCCCCTGCTTGTGTTCCCTCTCTCGCTGGCTGTCTCTCTCTGTCAAATAAATAAATAAAATCTTAAAAAAAAAAAAAAGAGATGGGCTGGGTGAGTTCAGTTTCAGCATCTTGAGATTACAGAGTCACTCTTCTGATGAACAGCAAATGCCCCAGTCTTTTTGAGAGGCAAGCCAGTGAAAGGGAAGCCTGTGGGCAGTGAAGTATGCAGAGAGGGTAAGACACAATTTCAAGAGCTTTTTGAGCATGAAATGTTTAACAGCCATATTATGACTTTATTGCTCAAGTTCATTGAAAACAAATAACAAATTTACCAAATGTAAACCCACCCAAAAGTCTGTACCTTTTTCTCTTTCACAGCTCTTTTAAAAATACTATGATTATTTTGGAGCGCCTGGGTGGCTCCGTCAGCTAAGTGTCTGCCTTTGGCTCAGGTCATGATCCCAGGGTCCTGTAATCAAGCCCTGCGTTGGGCTCCCTGCTCAACGGGAAGCCTGCTTCTTCCTCTCCCTCTCCCCCTGCTTGTGTTCCCTCTCTTGCTGTCTCTCTGTCAAATAAGAAATAAAATGTTAAAAAATACTACTATTATTTAATAGTCACATTTTAAAAGAGCAGTCCTTGTTTTTGGTAAGATGTTCTTAGAATGTTAAGATACACAGGATCTGCTTCATCGTAACTGGGGGAGGTGGGAAAATGAAAAGGTATATAGAAGAAATTAGATTGGTTATGAACTGATGATTACTGGTCCTGGGTAATGGGTACAAAGTAATTCATTATACTCACCTCAGCATATTTAAATATGTGTGAAATTTTCATAATCAAAAGTTATTTTTAAACGGGTTGCCACTCGTTTTTAAGAGAACGACACAGCTAAATAGTAAGATTCTTGTTTGCATCGACGTGTACAGTTTCTTACAGAAAACATGGTCAAAGTCCTTATCTAAATGTAGCTAGCTAGGTACACGAACTACTTTCTCAACAAAAGCAGAAGCCTCCTCTGTTAGTTTACTCGATCACCCTGGGAGAGCTGTAGACAGAAGTGATATTTTTAGCTTTCTCTGGAAGCAGAGGTGCTGCTGTGCCTGGGGCCATGGGGTTGGGAACCTGTAGGGCACCATGATGGCATGGGTACATTCTGAGCTTCTATTTAGTCAAAAGCTCTAAAAGAGATTGCCTACCCCAAGAGCGGCACGAGCATATTAAAACAGATAATTACGTTTCATGCTCCAGCCTCTCAATCACGAGTCCTACTGTCTACGTTGCTGTCTTATTTATTCAGCTTACGTGGAAGGTGTGTCTAACGGTGTTCTTCCACAGGTCTCTGATGTAACAGTCTCCCTAAGAAAAATGGACAGAAGAACCTTACCTTCCACGTGGACAATGATGGCAGCATCTTACCTGGCTTCTCTCTTCCAAACCACCCTTTATGTAGATGTCCATCATTTTTCTAAAACAGGCCTATGACTCTCGAACTTCCATTCAAGAGACCTTCATACATAGAGAAAAGAAAGACCAAACTCCATGTTCCATCATTTAAAGACCTCTACCTGCTGGTCTGTGATGACTTCAACAATAGTTTCAACTTATTCTCTGTGCCTCTTTCTTCCTAACCACCCTCTTCTTTTTTTTTTTAAATCCCTGATGGCACATGTTTTGATTCTTTGAACTGATCGTGAATCTTGCCAGTTCCCTCACTTCCAAGTTGAACAAAATCATTTGCATGTGTTTTTATCTTTGTAAAAGTTGTGATTTTCTTCTTTTGCTGGCAAAATCTTTGTGTGACTGCATGTATGTTTACCCCTATCTTCTTGTGTTTTTGTTTCTAGTACATTCTTTCCGTTCATTGTCCCATGTGGTAACACTACATCGCAGTACTATCACTTCTGGTCACGAGGATTTGACTTCGACTTTATCCTTAGTGCTCTGTGCAGTGCTTTGGCGTATTGTCAGGCACTTGCTGTATGGAGTGAGATGTGAGAGGGGGATGCAATCTTTGAAGTCTCCTGGGTCTGTGGCTTCAAGAGGGGGAGGCACACCTTCCTTGGGCTCTGGGATTGCCTCGGTCCACTGCCACCCACTTCAGGCCCGACCCCACTCTCAGGCTACCTGCTATGTTGTATTCTTTTTCCAATGCTGCATAGCTAGTCACCACAAACTTAGAGGCTTAAGACCATATCCATTTCTTATCTCATAGTTCTGTAGATCGGAGGACCAGGTGGGCTTGTCTGGGTTCTCTGCTCGGGGTCACTAGGCGTCATCGAATTCTGCCAACCACACCTGCCTCCCTGTCTTGGCTAACGGTGGCACATCGAACAGAAATGATACTCAGCAAGGGCTTGTGTGCACTCAAGTTTAGGGGCAGGTAGGGAATTCCTAGAGACGGAGGGAGGGAGAAGCTAGCAAAAAAGGAGACAATCAGGATAGAGGGCACAAACTGACAATGAGAAAGTGCTCACTAAAGTTTATGGGCAAGGGTACTTCATATACCTCCTAGGGTATCCACCATTTTATAAACAACAGGCTAAATGCACCGTCTGAGATACCTCTAATGTGGTTAAAATACTAGACTATTGGGGCACCTGGGTGGCTCAGTCGTTAAGCGTCTGCCTTCAGCTCAGGGTGTGATCCCGGCTCCTCCGCTGGGAGCCTGCTTCTTCCTCTCCCACTCCCCCTGCTTGTGTTCCCTCTCTCTCTGTGTCTCTCTGTCAAATAAATAAATAAAATCCTTAAAAAAAAATACTAGACTATTGCAATAATGTATTAATGAAATAAATTATATAAAAAAACTAATTACTATAAAGTACTAACCAAACTTAAAGTATTAAAATGTTTCATATTATATTAATATGTTTGATATATAAAAGATAGCTAACAGTTCTTGTATGTTTATTATATGTCAAGTCCTATGCCTTCACATTGCTTATGTCTCTCAGCAATCCTGTCCGGTGAGTAGTATTGTTATCCCCATTTTACAGGTGAAGAAACTGATTAAAAGAAAAATTTGGGGGGCGCCTGGGTGGCACAGCGGTTAAGCGTCTGCCTTCGGCTCAGGGCGTGATCCCGGCGATCTGGGATCGAGCCCCACATCAGGCTCTTCCGCTATGAGCCTGCTTCTTCCTCTCCCACTCCCCCTGCTTGTGTTCCCTCTCTCGCTGGTTGTCTCTATCTCTGTCGAATAAATAAATAAAATCTTTAAAAAAAAAAAAAAAAAAAAAAGAAAAATTTGGGGACTTACCCAGAAATCATGCAGTCGGGATGATAGAACCAAAATTCAAATGCAGGTCTACTGCCAGTCATTCATAAACATTATGTAATCTATGGATATGAAAGAAAGCGTGAAAGAGGCAGTTACAATGAGAAAGAAAGGGCCAGACCTGAGGACAGACCGACAGATGGAGAGAACAAACATGATCCCTACCTCCGCAATTACTGAGTTGGGTTCACTAGCTACGGTAAACTGCTCTAGTTACAATTTCACATCTTTTAAGGAGAACGTCTGGAATTCCCTGTTTCGTATTCATCTGTTTTCATAACTTTCGAAATGAAAATGAGTTCTTGGGCATTTGCTTGTTATTTATGACTTTGCACATTTTTTTTCCCTTGCCAATTCGTCAGGGGTACCTTCTGTAACTGGGACCAAGATGAAGAATTATCGTACTGATTAAATTGCGGGCGACAGAACAAAATGACCTCATTAGAATCAACCCCAAACCTAGCCATGAGGAAACGTTCCTTACTTACATAAAAAGCAAGATCATGGGGTCGTGGAGGGGCGGCTACACTAGGAAAGCAATCTGATGCAGGGAAAGCTGGAGAGGAACAAGGAACGGCAAGTGACGAAGGGAGATGGAGAGCAAGGAGAAACGGTAGGCTGGAAAATAAACACCATTGGAAATGTGGCTATTAGTTTGGGGGGGAAATGTGGATCCTTAGATCACGGGGAGATTTTAAATGTCACTCTGTACATAACTAGATTTGTCTTGTCACTATTATATTTATTGTTTGATTTACCTACTTCTGTATCAATATCATACTGTAGGATTTTATACTGTGTTCTGAGATCTTATAGGGTAAGTCCTCCCTCATTGCTGTTTTTCAAAAACATACTGGTTCCAAAGCAATCTTGAGAACAAAGCTGGAAGCCTCATGCTCCCTGATTTCAAACTACATTACAAATCTACAGTAATTAAGACAGTGTGGTATTGGCATAAAAACAGACATGCTGATCAATGGAACAGAATAGAGAGCTCAGAAATAAACATGTATTAGATACTTCATGTTCTTTATATATACGTTATATTTTTCAACTGTGTGAAACCCATTAATTACTATCATCTCGATTTGAAGATGAGGAGAGTAGGCTCAACCAGAGGGAGTGATTTTCACAAGGATCCACTTCTGGCAGAGGGAACCCATGTAGGGCTTGGTCTCCAGCTCAGGGGCCCTACTTGTCTTTGGGTTTATTTGATATTTACTTGACACTTGTTTAATACCTAGTATGTGTCAGGCACTGTTCAATGTGATGAAATAGCAGTGAACAAAATAGACACAAATTTCTGTCCTCATAGAATTTATATTCTATTATGTTGGCAAGGTCCTGGGTTTATTTCATTCGTATCCTAAGAAATTTATCAACACATACCCATGATAACACTCCATTCAGAGAGATGCTTAATTCTCAGCAGCACCCTGGTCATACTTTCCTTGGGGACCTGGCTTCAACCCTTAACAGGAGAGTTCTGAGCCCAGACTTCCTGTTACTTTGCATATTTTGACAAAAAGAGCTGGAAGTATGCATTTGTATTTGTGATTTGGGTTTTGTTTCCATGATGACTCCCAAGTGATGACGGCCGACTGAGCATTTCCAACGGGAGTACCTCCGCTTCTGTTCTGCTTTTTTGAGGGCTTGAGCAGCACAAGGCCAGGCGATACCGTAGCTGGCACGGGTTGGAGGCTCCTTAAACACTGGATCCAAACTCTACCTGTATGTGCCAATTCAAAGAACCTTTCATTCAGTAATCTCCACAGCCCCCTACACTTCCTGTAACTTGTGTCTCACGTTACTTTTATGCTGCTAGAAGTATGTCTTAAAATGCTGCTATGAGTGTGGTAAAACTTCTACAAAAACGAATTTTTTACTTTCAAAATACTTTAACAGGCAGTAAGCAGAAAGTGCTACCATAACTGTTGAAGCTCATGGACATAATGAGGCAGATGCAAATTTCTTGGCATCCATAGAAATACGAGTATCCGGGCTATAAAGCACCTTGATACAGGCATGCTTAGGTCTCAAAGATGGAAATCTTGGAGCAGCCTGCCACCTTCAGGATAACTTCCCAACTAACTCCACCGGAGAAAACTGGCTTTAGCCTCTATCAATTTCAAAGACCAATCCCAGTAAAAACACATTTCATGACAATCAATGGTGCAAGCTATGTTCCTTGCAATACTCTCACTATGATTAAGTATTATATTTAATAATTACATCAGTTTTCTTTAAATAAAATTTCCCCTTTCTTTGATTATTTTTAAAAAATTATTTTTATTCAATTATCTTTACATCAATTCTTTCCTTGCTTTTCCCTGGTTAAAAACAACCAACCAACTTTATTTTCCTAAAGAAAGCTGAGAACACTAAAAACAGCTCTTACAGGCACAGTCTGTGGAAAATATGGTAACTTTGGAAACCCTGCTTTTAGTGGGTCCTTTTTATGGATTAATGACATTTCTAAAGAATTGTAAATAGAAGGAGCAACACAGTAATCTGGTTAGAAATGGGGAGCAGGAGGAGGCAGGGAGAGAGAGAGAGAATGTGTAGCAACACTGGTGTTTTTTTCTAATATCTTACTGGCTATTCCTTTCACTAAGTTACACAGAAGTCTCCCTGACTTCAAAAGAATGTGAAAGGCAGGACGAATGAGAAATAAGCTAGGGAATGATGCAGTGACTCAGAACTTAATAGTATACAGAAATAACACAAGTTGGTATCAAAAATAAACAGAAGAGAAAGGACAACACGACTGAAACCGATATTGATGTAGGAAAGAACGTTAGGGTTGGGAGCCAAGGGCCACGAAAGAATTCTTGAGATGTCTTTGGTGCAAAAAGGTGATTTCACTAAGCATGGGGACAGGACCCATGGGTAGAAAGAGCTGCACCAGGGTCATGGGGACTGGCCCATTATATACTTTCAAGTTGGGAGGGGGTTAGGGATAGTGTAAGTCTCTAAGGAATTCTGGAAGCAAGGTTTCTTGAGGGGGCTAGCTATTGCTGGGAAAAGGTCATTTATTATCGTCTAATAAAACCTTAGTCATGAGACCCTTCTGATGTATATCAGTGGGCCATATGCTTGGGGGTGATTGCCAACATGTATCTTGGGGGGTTTAGAGATGAAGTTTCCAAAGGAATTTTTATATGTTAAAGTAGACTTACAGGATCCTGGGGGCAGGGGGAGGGTTCGGGCTAGGGTGCCTTTTGCCCTTAACAAAGTATTAACATTGAGGCAGTTGAGTCCCCAGGGGAATGTCACTCTGCCTGTTTCAAGGACTTGTCAGTGGGCTCTATGTAGTTAGGAAATGTAGTAATTTTTCTTCTGCCTTTGTTTCCCACAACAATACAATCAAGTCAAATTGCCTTAGGAGAGGCAGATGTAAAAGATCTAAGAAAAAGAGAACAAGGGGCGCCTGGGTGGCACGGGCGGTTAAGCGTCTGCCTTCGGCTCAGGGCGTGATCCCAGTGTTCTGGGATGGAGCCCCACGTCAGGTTCCTCCGCTGGGAGCCTGCTTCTTCCTCTCCCACTCCCCCTGCTTGTGTTCCCTCTCTCGCTGGCTATCTCTATCTCTGTCTAATAAATAAGTAAAATCTTTAAAAAAAAAAAAAGAAAAAGAGAACAAGGTATTTCAGAAAGGCATCAGGCTTCGGCACAGGAACATAAAGGGCATTTAAATAAAAGAGTGAGAACAAATACTTGTTGGGAAAGAATACACTTCTTATTTTGAGATTTTTATTATTGTTATTTTTTTTGAGATTTATTTTTATTTTTTTAAGTCATCTCTGCACCCAACCTGAAACTCGAACCCACAACCCTGAGATGAAAAGTTCCACGCTGCTCCCACCAGCCAGTTCCCCCAAAGAACACACTTTCATTATTTTCCTCTTGGGAAACAGGAAAGGGTGATTTTAGGACCTTCCCTTATCTGGTGCACTTAGTTCCATTTTTATTGGCCTTTCTTTGGCTACACTGTCCTGTCAAAGGATTTCAAGGTCAATGTCCTTACCACTTTGATTCTCTATTCAGCCAGCAACTTCGGAATCACATGGAAAGCTTGAACCACAGCCGGTGCTCACTCCGGAGGAATTAAATTCCAAAGTCTGCGGTGAGGCCTGGCACTGTTTTAAAGCTTCCCGCCGAAGTGCCCAAGTCTGCAGGGGTGAGAACCTCCGCAGATCGGAAGCCCCGCCTCCTCCCGAGGGACGCAGCCAAAGGTGTGCACAAGCCTCTCGCCCAGAAGGGAGGAGCTCCTTTTGACTCAGGGGGTACACGCGGTGTGCGCCCTCCCGACCGCTAGGGGGCGAGCCGGGCGCACTTAGCGCCCATTTTCCGGCGTGTAGCGGGGTCGAGCCCACAGTGCGCATGCTCGATGCGTCCCAGAGGTCGCAGGCGCCGGTGTTTTCCACGTGCAGCGTGAAGCAGAGGACATCATGTTGTGAGGAGATGGGGGCCTCGGTGTCTCGCGCAATCAGGAATGTCAACCTAGAGAGCCGGGCAGAACGGGAAATCAGCAAGATGAAGCCCTCTCCCGCTCCCAGGCACCCCTCCACCAAGAGCCTCCTGCAAGAGCAGATGAGCCGTAAGTGGTGCAAGGGCACTTCGGAACTCCGCGCGCGGGCTCCCGGGGCGGGCCGGGCGGTTCCGCGCAGGTTGATCTTGGCGGGGGGTGGAGGGCGGGTAGGACTGGGGTCGGCGGCAAAGTCTGATCAGCCGAGCGCGGAAGGGTGGAGCCCCCAGGCCGGTGACATTGAGAGAGTCGCAGTGCGCCCGCGGCGGAGTGGCGGCTCCGCCCACTTCGTAGTTCCGGCGGTGGCGGCCGCTGCCCCTGCTGCCCCGGCTCTCGGAGGCTTTTATCTTTACTGGCTACCGACTTGCTGCAGGGAATCCGAAAATGGAAGGGATCGTGTGCCTCGGAAATGCTCTCTAGGTATCTTCACAGAGCGA
Organism: Ursus americanus; assembly: GCF_024610735.1. NCBI lineage: Eukaryota > Metazoa > Chordata > Mammalia > Carnivora > Ursidae > Ursus > Ursus americanus. Next base: position 15,667,902 of record NC_142137.1, on the reverse strand, counting down.
TGGACGCCGAGCCCGACCTAGCATTTTGAGTTACGTGTACAGTACTTCCCGTATTGTCCGAGTGGTTGTTAAACAGAAAATTAAAAGTGGCTGTCTTGTGTTAAGTGTTAGGATCTTAGAGGAAATTTTCTTTGGTTTTAGTATTTGACATTCTTTTTCTTTCCGTAGGCTATCCAGAAATTAAGGGAGAAATTGCTAGAAAAGATGACAAACTGCTGTCGTTACTAAAAGATGTGTACGTTGATTCCAAAGATCCTGTGTCTTCTGTGCAGGTAATGTGTGTCTTAATTCAGCAGATAAGTAACTTAACCTTTTTTGTGCTCCAGGAAAACGATCGAGAGACGTGTGGTAGGTAGTAAAAGAGAGTGAGTGCTCTGCATGTTTGAAACTGTCAGTGTAGTTGTGACCAGAATACAGTGCATTGGCAAAACTTACGCGTAGTGGTGATGTTATTTCACAGTTTATAGGATTTGGTAAAGTACTTCTAGTGGTTGTCATTTGAATCACCAAAGGAGAGCTTTAATACTGTTTTCTCATCCTTCAGTGGATTGAGTTTTGTTTTAATTTGAGGGATTCCTTTAGTGTTGTGTTGTTGGTGTTTGGTTTTTGGTTTTTTTTTAAAGATATGTTCAGATAGGAAATGTAAAAATTTGGAGATTACAGAATACATTGAGACTGGGAACCTATATGTAAATCCATATATAAATGCCAGGCACAAGTGCTTTGTATATAGTTATGAACAAAGCAGACCTCCTTCTTGCTCGCAGTGCTTAGAATATTGTGAGGGACACAGACATTAAACAGATGAGCAACCAAAAGTACATAATTACTGATACGTCTGTGAAGAACAAGTATAGTCACTGTGAGTATATCAGAGGGACCTGTTTGTGATTGGACAGGGTGGCTTCTGAGAAAGTGACATTTAAGCCCCAGACTGAAGGATGAGTCTGAGTTAACTAGATGAATTTGTTGGGGCAGGAAGGTTCTAGGTAGGGGAAAGGGTTTGATTAAAGGAGAGAGAAGTGCCAATGACAACTCCCAGATTTCTTTCCATTCTAAAATTCTCTGGTACTCTGTCTAGATAGGCAATACTGTTTGCACAGAGTTATTAATATAATTTTCATTAGATAAGTGAAATAAAATTCATGTAAAATACGGTTTGTGAATTGTTGCATGTAAGAGCAATTAGAGGGTTCATTTATCACCAGATGTTCCTATAAAAAAGATAGAAGGGTTGATCTTCATATTCTTTGTGTCGAATACTTCCATCAGTAGCAGGTGTTGAATAATAACTTCCAACTGTTGTTTTTCTTATGCTATACTAAATCATACATTCAAAAATTGGCCCTTGGCGAGTGAAAAAAATTTAACAGTTTTAATGCGTACAGTTACATAGATACATAAAGAGATATATAGTGGTATTAAAATTTTATGGGAGGTATTAGGAAAAGTCTAAAAAGACTCATGGGGGAATGACAATGAAAAAGTTGAAGTACCTATTTATGTTTTGTCCCTTTTTCTCTTTTGGGTAGTTCCTAGTTTTCTTAATTTGCGATGTCTCTAGACATTAGTGATATCATATGTCAAATAATTTATTTTTGTGTGGCTTTTTAACTTATTGCTGTTCAGAATTCTGTCAGATATGTTAGCCTTTTTGTTCTTCATGGTATTGGAAGTCTGGACTCTAACATAAAAACGGTTTTCTGTATTTTCTCTAGTACTCTTACGACTATATATTTTATATTAAAATCTTTATTTGGCAATAAATGTAGTGTTTGGTGTGTGGAGATCTTTTCACCTGTTGTCTAAATATAATTTACTGAATAACCCAGTCTTTTCTCCACTCACTTAAAATACTAATACATGTAAGTCTGTTTATGGATTCATCAGTTCTAGTTATTTTTCTATTTTGACACTAGGATCATATTATATTAATTAATGGAGCTTTGTAATGTATCTTGATACCTGTTAAGACTTTTCTTTTTCCCCAAAAGTTTCGTGGCTCTTGTCACACTATTTTTTTTTCCGGATGAACTTGAGAATCACATTGTCAGGTTCTTTAATTAATTAAAAAGATATATTTATTTGAGATAGAGTGTACCTGCCTAACTCGCAGGGCGGGTGGGGGGTAGGGAGGTGGCCATTCTCAAGCGGACTCCCCGCTGAGCGCAGAGCTCTATGCAGGGTTCATCTCACACCCCTGAGATCAGGACCTGAGCCGAAATCAAGAATCAGATGCTTAACTGAGTGAGCCACCCAGGCGCCCCTCAAATTGTCTAATAAGTCTGATTTGGATTTTGAGTGTAATTGAATTGAAATGTATAGATTAATTTGATAATTAACATCTTTGTATTGAGTCTATGGGGCATAAAGGGAAGGCTGTTACTATGGGATCTTTTTTCACCCTAAGTTTTTTAAGCTATTTATTGCCAGTGTGGCAGAAAGTGAGTGATTTTTGTATTGCAGCTACCCACGTTGCTGTTATTACTAGCTTTTCAGTTGATTCTGTTACTTTTCTGAAGATACTTTCTGTCATCGGCATAGAATTACAGTTTTTCTCTCTGATATTTATACTACTTTTATTATGTTTGTAGCATTAACATAGCAGTGAAAGTTGGTGTTCTATCCTGTTCTTCCTTTATTGAAGGTGCCTCTAATGTTTCAGCATTAATTATAATAAAATCCTAAGGTTTCTGATTAAAAGATACTTCTGTCACATTGGAGACTTTTTTATTTTTAATTTGCTAAGAGTTTTTTTTTTTTTTTAATCAAGAGAGGATGTTGAATTTTATCAAGTTTTTTTCAGTGTCATAATAATTTCATTATTTAATATTAATCAGAAGGGAAATTTGAATAAAAGTAGATATGGAGTGGAAGAAGGATTACCTGGGAATATAAAGTTAAGAGAAGCTTTGAGTTCTGGAAAGCGAAGAAGTTGGGAAGAGTGTTTCAAACCAAAGTTACAGTATAAAGGTAGGAGTGTGTGATGTCTTTGGAGAACAGTTAATAGTTCATTACAGTCAGGGGAAAGTGAGAGCAATACTTTTGGGAGAAATGAGATAGGATGGACGTAATAGGGATCCAATCATGAAGGTCCTTACTTATCTTGCTAAGGAATTTGGGTTTTATCTTGAGGACAGTGGGTAGTCTTTGAAGAGTTTCGTGTAATGTTGGCTTCATAATGGACTGGGAGGGAACAAAATGCATTTTATTGCCATCAAAGGACACCAATTGGAAGGCTTTTGTAGTAGTTCCCACAAGATTCATTGGCTTGGACTAAGGTGACGTAGCGATGGGGAGAGAAGTGAATGGGTTCAAGAGGGACTTAGAAGTCATTATCAACAGGATTTGGTCACTGATTGTGAGGAAGAGGGAGAGGTCAAGTATAATGTAACAGAAGCTTTAAGTTTTGGAATGGGATATGGAGGGAAGTGATATTGGTCACTGAGATAGAGAATATGGGGATAGAATTGGATTTTCAGAGGAAAGAGGTAAGTTTAGTTTTAGATATGTTGATTTTGAGGTGCTGATAGATTTTAAAAAATTAATTTTTTAAAGTGTTTTATTTAGAGAAGGCATGTGTGCACACGTGCAAGCAGGGGGAGGGACAGGGTGAGAGAGAGAGAATCCTCAAGCAGACTCCCTGCTGAGCGCAGAGCCCAACACATGGGGCTGGGTCCCACAGCGCTGAGATCACAACCTGAGCCAAAATCAGGAGTTGGACACTCAGCTGACAGAGCTACCCAGGCGCCCCATTGAGGTGCTTGTAGATTATCCAAGTAAAGATGCCCATTAGGCATTTGGGAATTTAGATCTGTAAGTAAGAAGAGAGGTCTAGGTTTGAGATCAGCTTTGAAAGTTACTAACATGTAGGTATTAACAAAATCCAAGGGGTATGTGGGATTACTTCAGTAGAATGCAAAGAGTAAAAAGAGGACCTGGGCCAGAATTTGGAGCATGCTAACCTTCAGGAGGCAGCTGAAGGGAATCTACAAGAACAAAGAAGGGAACCACTGGAAAGAGAAATGGAAAACTAGGAGAAGGGGTGGCATGGAAACCAAGGGGAAAGATTATTATGGGTGTTGGAGTGGTCAGTAGTATCGGATGCTGTAGTGAGTTCACGTAAAGCCTGAAAAGTGTCCTCTGCATTAAGATCTAATCCTGGATTAGAGATCCCAACTATCAGTATCTTTAAAGCTTAACTAAGAAGGAAACTGGCCATAAAAGGGACTGTTGGTTCAGGTTTGGTGGCCAATTTTAAAAGGTACTGACTACAGCATTTATATATATATATATATATATTTTTTTTTTTTTTTTAAAGATTTTATTTATTTATTCAACAGAGACAGAGACAGCCAGTGAGAGAGGGAACACAAGCAGGGGGAGTGAGAGAGGAAGAAGCAGGCTCATAGCAGAGGAGCCTGATGTGGGGCTCGATCCCAGAACGCCGGGATCACGCCCTGAGCCGAAGGCAGACGCTTAACCGCTGTGCCACCCAGGCGCCCCAGCATTTTTATATTTTGACCAAATAGCAGGAGTAGGCAAGGTGCAGTTGAAAGAAAAAGGAAAAAGGAATGATTGGCGTGGCCAGCAACGAATGACATACAGAGCACACAATGCAAAGATTACGCTTGGTTGGTAAGACAGATGGAAAGATGGGTATACATAGGTTGTTTTATGTTTGTTGGGGTATATTGGAAGCATAAGTTTATTTTTTCTCACAAGGCAAGATCTCTAGCAATGTTTGAATTCGTTTAAGGTGTTTGGAGGCATTGAATATAAAATACAAAACTAGGAAATGGAGTGAAGATTATCGAGTAAGCTCTTAGGGCAGAATCAGAATTCCGCCCTTGTAAGACAGTTTTAATCTAATCCATTAGTTTTTGTTCTTTAATATACATGAAATAATGTGAGTGGATACAGTCAACTGTTAATGTTCTAGAACTACCTAAATTTCTTAACAGTGATTGAGCTATAGTTACGTAATGGCCGTGGGGCACAAGTGCCATCAAACTACGTGTCATTGTAAGGAGAAAAGGTAGTTTGGAGAAGCATGTGCAGAATTTATTTGAAGAAGTATAGTGGAAATTTGAGAAACGTGAAAGTAGATATCAAATCTTTTCTCTCATCTTGAAAGCCTTTTGTTTTGTTTTTTGATACTAGGTGAAAGATGCTGGAACACGTCAAGAGCCAAAGGAGTTCAGATTGGCAAAAGGCCGTGACTTTAACATGATGAATATCAAGAACATTCCCAAAGGCAAAATTTCCATTGTAGAGGCATTGACACTTCTCAGTAACCATAAACTTTATCCAGAAACGTGGACTGCTGAGAAAATAGCAGAAGAATACTATCTAGAACAGAAAGACGTAAAATCCCTTCTCAAATATTTTGTTACTTTTGAGGTCAAAGTCATCCCTCCTGAAGACAAGAAAGCTATACCGTCAAAATGAAGAAAATTTTGAAATTACTTTTCCTATATGTTCTCCCCATTCCTATGCCCTGTTTAGTTTCTCATTTTCAGCATGTTAAATTATACAAATTACTGAATGTTTAAAGCTCCCTTTTTGGGAGAACGTACTATTTATTGGGCTTTGCTGAATTTTCAGGATTGCTGATAGAATGAATTTTATTTTCTTGTAAAGTTTAATTTGGTTTAGGCATATGTTCATATGAATATCATCAAGACTAAGCAGCACATATATAAATTGATTACAAATAAAAAACTTAAATTGTAATTTTAGGCACATCATATCATCAGCTTTTAGATTGGTCTTATGGCCTCTTGGGAAATGTCAGGAATCTCATTTACATTCAAAGTGTCGCCGTCCAATTTAGGTGGTTAATTTATTCTTCGTATGGAATTGTGAAAGTAAGAGTTTTCCTAACTCTTATGACTATGATATTTTCTTGTTAGGGAAAGGGAGACTTAACAGGGAGGTAGGATAACAGTATCCCAAATGAAAGCAGACAGGAAAGTGGAGACAAAATCGAGAGTACATTTTATTATTACAGGGAATAAGAGTTAGTGAGGACTTCTCTTGTTTTGAACTGTTTTATTTATGTATGGAATAACTTCTTAAAATTATAAGAAGGTATTTTCAAAATTTTAGCCATCTCTGTTTTGACCAACAGGTAGATCCAAAAAGCTTTCAGAGAGGCAGGCAGTTGTAGGAGCTATTAGGAAATGTAACTTCTCTGGATTTAATATAAAAATACAAGAAAATTGTAAAGGGTTAAATCGCAGAACCATGGTAAATGAAATTTAGTGACAAATTATATATATTTTCTAATTTCTAAAAATACTGGTTGAAAGGAGAGGAGAAAATTGCAAGAAGTAGCTTAAAATTTGAACATTGGAAGGGACCTGGGAAATTGCTCTTCCATCCGTTGAACCAGCTTAGGAGTACAGTGTGTACCAGTACTAGGGTCTTGAGTGAGATTGTATACGTTTAGCTGTGTCGTATTACCACTTGTGGGATCTTAGGTAGATTGTGTAACCTCTTTGAGACTGAATTTCCTCTATAAAATGAGTATAACGCTGCCTTATTTAAATCTAATGGTTACTGTGAAGATAAATGATAATAAAGGACTCAACGAATACGACTTATTTTTTGCAGTTAAGAACAGAGAGCTGGGGAGTTTCATGACCCATTTGGGATTATTCTCTAGTTTATGACATAGCCAGGCCCAGAAACTAGGCTTTCAGATTCCTAGTGGTGTTTTTTCTGCTGTGCCTAAAGGAAGCATATTTCAGAAGAGCAGAAAGTGTACGTTTTAGGAATATTGGAGAATGTGGTAAGAAAAATTCAGGTTATCTGTGTCTTTCTGAAGGAAGACAGACATTTTACTACTTCCCAGGGATTCCCCTGGAAATGCTCTGGAAGATGGTAAGAATCCAGCATGATGATAGAATGAAGCATTTGCAATGCTGAGAGGAGAAAAATGGACTGAGATGGGGAATTTTTTAACTTGTTTTCAACTGCACTGTCTGTATGTGAATAAACTGTACCTTGTTTATATGTGGTTCAAAACAGTAGTTCTTTTAAGAAAACAACTATGAAATTGCATTTTAAAACTCCATATATCAGTCATCAAAACTCTTTATCAAATAAAGGTCAGTACTTGAATTACTAAGACTACTATTTCTGAGCCATCTTCCCTGTTCAAATCTATACTGTGGTTAGGCATCTGTAAATCTGGCTGTTACATGGTGTCACATGATAAAATAAAGTACTTCCCAAAAATTTCATTAGCCTCTTACCGCTTTTTATTGTATGGAGAGCACTTGGGTAGTGGTGTCACAGAGAGCATGGAGTTTAGGTTCAGAAAACCTAGGTGTAGATCTCAGCATCACCACTAGCCACGTGATCTCAGAAGTAAAATGGGTAACCATTGATAACATCTTAAAATCAATGACTGTGCTGGGCACTGATCTCAGTCCTTACCTTTACTAGCCTGCTTAATAGTAGGAAGAGAAGTACTATTAACCATATTTTACAGGGAAATTGAAGCACAGAGTTCTAAAATAACTTCAAAGATTACCTAGTAAGTGTTGGAACCTGGGTTTAAACCTTCATAGGTTATTTTCAAAACCCTGTGCTTCTGAATGCCCTACTGCGTTACCTCTCTGGGATCATACGAATTAGGTGATGGCGTTGAAGGTGCAGGACTACTCAGTGCCCACTGCATATGAGAGTCATCGAATAACATGTCTGGGCCCTCTGCTACGACAGACTGGTTTAATAAGGTGCCTATGTTGGTGGGCTCTAGATCAGGGATGTTTTTAACAATATTTAATGACTAGTGTGGCAGCAGACTCCAGTGTGTGCTGACCATCTGTGCAAGCTGAATAACCACAGTGTCTGGATCTAAAGGTTATTGTGAAGAAAAGGAAGGAGGAGGAGATGGGGGGGTGGCTTTGAAGGAGAGAAGCTTTTCAGAGCCCGAAGAGGGGAAGAGGAAAGAATACCTGGAGATGAAAGATTTGGCATTAGCAAGGTTAGGAGAGGAGAGAGGAAGGTTAATTATTGGTGGGCAGGAGGACTGGGGTCCAGAGAGCCGATAAAAGCCACCCAAGTGGGTAGATTTGGCAAAGTTCTAAGATAAACAGGGTTTCCATATAATTTACTGCCCAAACTGGGACACTTGAAAAGGGCATCAATTGCATTCGGACATCAGGGACAAGAGCATAAACAAATGTCTTAGATAAACTAAGGAGGTGTGGTCATCCTAACCACAAAAGGCACTGATGGAGCTCTTGAAGGGCATCTCACCACAAACCACTCAGAAATGGCCCCTCTCTGTGCCAGAGGGCTCTGCTTGGCCCCAACAAATGCATGGACATCCCCACCATATCTACTCCATGCCCTTAAACACCCATAATCCCAAGAAAAGGGGGGGGCTGGACAATAAGTGGTGGTGTGATTAAGAAGCTTGTACCCATAACTCGAGGTACTGAACTGAAGCATCTCCAAGCACCCTGAACTGGGGCCATGCTCTAAGATAGTTTGTCAGGTACAAGTTGGAAACATGTAAGAAATGAGCACACATAAAGGATTAAAGAATTTTCATGCATCTTATATAGCCATCATTCATGTTTTGGTAGCTACTCTATCTTGCTTGCCCGACAAAGACCAATCCATGAAATACTTTGAAAGAAGGAGTATCTGTTTATCTGGATACTCCATTTCTCCTGTTTTAAGAATAATAGGACTGAGTTACTCATTAGGAGAAAAGATGAAATATCAGAAGCACTTAGATCTAAATCCCTATATAAAAACCAAAGCTTTACATTCAGAGCATTTGGGTCACTCATCCGTGGTCTTTGCCATTGTCAGTGCTCCAACAGGAGAACTGTGTCTTGGGAACACAAGTGAGTAGAATTGTAGAAGAGGAACTCACCAGTTAGAACAGAATCCTGAGCACACGTGTTCTGTCATTTTTTACTGTGTTGATGTAAAGTATATAGTAGGTAAATTGCTTCCTTTTTGCTTCCTGTGGGGAAAAAAGCAATAGGTGGGTGATTATAAAGATGGATAATTTGGGAACAGGAATTTAGTCAAAAACGGGATAAGCCAGTACTTGGGAGTTGGGTAGTAATGCCCGACATGAAAGGAAATAGATCACAGTGTACAGTCTTGATCAGGAATATTTCTCAGTTGTGCAAGGGAATATAACCTTTGGAAGAGTTAATTTAGTTTTGAAAGAGGAAAACCATGACAGTGCTACCTGACTGATGATATATTCTGCTTATGGCTCCAAAGCAAGCAAGCTAATAAAAAGATGTATGTAAAGGGAAAGGTTGTTTACTGACAGCCAGAACTGGAAATGTGGGGGGGGGGGGGGCCGAGGAAAAAAATAAACAATGTTTTATGTATTTCTAAAATAAGCCTCAGGCCTTTCTCTTATTTCAGAAAGATATGTATTGATTAAATTTAATACATGTATATTTGGTAGTAAAAATTCCGTTTAGAGATAATGATTTTGAGCAATTTTGCTGTTTTAGTATACTTTGTAACACCTATGTATGAGAAATATCATAGCCAAATTTTTCTTTAAATGTCTTCCTGCATTTTGAAGTAAGCATAATACAAGTCGTGCAATAATTTAACTGAACTGTGTAATGATGATTATTACTTTTATTTTAGAATTATTTATAATTTCCTTTCATTTTTCAGTAATGATCATTACATAATGGTATATTTTTGTATAATATTCTCTTTTTTTTTCAATATATGGTATTATGATTTCACATATCTTTATATGGGTGATGAGCATGTAAACAGATGCTGCTTTTTAATTACCCAAATAAAAAACAATACAAATGGTCTCCTATTTATTATTAAGATTAATGTAGAGAAGCCCTTGCATAGAATATTCAACTCTCATTAACTCTATTCATTGTTCCTTAGGCTGTTATCCATTCATTAATCAGCCATTTCTGTATCAGCCTTCCTGCTCATCCTGGTCTGCAGCAGATGCCATTGGTTCCGAAAAGGAGCTTAGAAATGGAAAAACCACTTAAAATTCGAAAGAAGTGAGAGGAACGGAGGGAGGGAGAGAGGGGGAGGAAAAGGGAGAGAAGCAAAAAGAGAGAGAGATAGATAGATTATTTTTTGCTTTATAAATATTCCAGGAATACCACATCACCAAAGCAAAATGAGTACCTTTTCTCCTCTTCGGTTATTTTTTTTTTATTACATCCTTTCCCTTTATTGCTGGCCCTGGTGCTTCTGGAGGACTAGCAAAATGTAAGATAAAAGACTTTTTGAAGGACTAGATTTAAGAGATCTTAAAGCCTCAAAACAACATTCTTAATGAGGCCTTTAAATATTTAGGTTGCCACGTTCTATTTTCTTAAGAGACCCACTTTCAGGTAGGTCAAATGTATGACCCACTTCTGAATGTAGATATAAGATTAATAGCACGATTTTTTTTAAAAGTTCTCTGCTTGCTCAGGTAACTTATTAAGCAAAAAGAAGGCATTTAAACCTTGCTTAAGAGTTTTTTAAATGTGGCCTGTCAAGTCATTTCCTCAAATCAATAATATTGCTAATTATTCAAGTATTTATTTGTTCACCACAAACATTTATTGATCTGTTTATGGTGTGCCAGGTACAATTCTAGAAGCTGGGGATGCAGCTGGGAGGATAAAGTCTCGCGGAGCTTACACTTTCACAATGTTGGCTGCTATTTCAGTTACCTGTTGCTATTGCACAGCAAACCACCTCAAAACCTAGCAGCTTAAAACAATTCGTTACTATGTCTCATAGTTTTGCAGATTGTGGACGCTGAGCCGGCAGTTCTCCCTTGAGATCTCGTGCAGCTGGGGCTGGGGCTGGTGTCGTCTGAAAGCTAAACTGGGCTGGGCATCCAGGATGGCCCACTCCTCTGGCAGGCAGCTGATGAAAGTTCAACTGAGACTGGATTAGAACATCCATAGGCAAGCTCTCCATGTGGCCTGGGCTTCCCGTAGCGCTGCAACTTGGGAGGGTCCACAAACATACGTAGTCCCTGCTTCCCTATGGGAAAAGTGTCAAAGAACTTCTTGCCATCTTTGTCCTTTGCAGTGCAGCACATCAGGAAGTCTCATTGTGGTGGTGTGAACCATGACAGCTAGGTGAAGGGGGCATGGGCCATTTTCTCTGTAAAATGACTATTTCTTCCCTTTTAATTAATGAGATACTGATTAGGAAGGGGCGTGAGAGGTACTGGAAGCATTCTGTGTCTTGACCTGGGTGGAAAATGCATTAGTACATACATATGTACAAATACATCAAGCTGTGCATTTCAAAATACTATTCATACTTTAGTTTATTATGCTTAATACCTCAGTAAAAAATTAAAAAATCAAAGTTGCCATCTTCACCTTCCTCTCTTGCCCAGTTGCACTTTGGTTGGTTGGTTTGTCAGTGATGCCTCTGGTCTCTCGATTACAGATTGTAAAACTCAGATACCTTGGGCTGTTCTCTAACACACACACACACACACACACACACACACACACACCCTGCTCCCTTCAGCTTTAGGCCACAGTCATGACTCTCCGTGATTTGTTTTCCAACTGGCATTCAGACTGATTTTTTCTTTAAAAATGCAAATGAGAAACTGTTGCTCCCCTGCGTTACGTTCATCCCATCAGCCCTAGGATAAAAGCCAAATTTATTAAATTATAAGGCACTCCATGTCTGCTTAGTCTCTCCAAACTCATCTCGTATGACTTTCTCAGTGTGAACTCCAGCCTTCCCAATGAAGTTTCCTACTGATGTATGTATTTACCTATGATCTAAAGTGCAAAATAACACCTCACTGGTTTATTGGATGGTAATTTAGTTCAATTCGGTTGAATGACTATTACTAAGTATTAATTGAGTGCGATCTCTGAGCTGGGTACAGAGGTAAGAGTTATGGTAAGGAATTAACACAGCCCTTGCTTCCTGTTCGGATAAGAGTACAAATTATCCCACTACAGGGCAGAATTTAATAAGTGCCCTAAGAAGTATAAACACAGGGCACTGGGAATTCAAAGGAAGGAGAGATGAGAACCCTCCTGAGCAGAGTTTATTTGCCTTAATTAATGCTATTGTCCTAAGGAAAAGGAAACTGCCATTTAAGGGGGAAAATCATATAAAAGTAATTAGTCCATCAAAGAACTGAGTTTCCAGAGAGCCCAGTCCCTCTGGCTCTAAGGCATATTTGGTGCCTGTGCAGGCAGGTTTTCCACTCCCTATGAACACACTTTCACTTTTCTTGAGAGGCTATTGAAAGTACTTGCCTTTTGTGTGGTTTTGATTTTCTTATGCTGGTAGATACGGTTTCTATGTTTCATTCCTCCTTGCAGAGCTCCACGGGGGCTGGCTGCACTGCAGGCTGAGGCTCTCACTGTGACACTCACTGTGGGGTTTTGTGCGGGACCGAACATGCTCTCCAGAGAGAGAGAGTTCTTTCATGTTTACAGAGAAGATGTGACCTCTAGCAAAGTCCCCGATCTTCCTATTTCATTAGATACCTAATGTCCCTTTTTTACCTAGTATTTATACTTATCTACATTAGAGTCCTTTGATCACGTAGCCGCTATGGAAGAGCTGACTGTACTGGTGTGTTAGGACTCTGCCGTAACAAAGTGCCACAGACCTGGTATCCTAACTGACAGAAATGTTCTCACAGTCCTAGAGTCTAGAAGTCTGAGATCAAAGTGTCAGCAGCGTTGTTTCTTCTGGGGCCTCACTCCTTAGTTTGAAGATAGCCATCTTCTCCCTCTGTCTTCACACGGCCTTTCCTCTGTACCTGTCTGTGTCCTAGTCTCCTCTTTTTATAAGAATGCCAGCACATTGGATTGGGGCCCATCCTAATGATCTTCCTTAACCTTAATCACCTCTTTGATGGCCCTTTCTCCAAATATGGTCACATTCTGAGGTGCTACGGGGTAGGACTTTGACACTTGAATTTTGAGGGAACACAATTCAATCCATAACATCGACCTACGTCAGATTTTAGCTGCATATAATTATTTTTTAGGGACGTAATTTGGTCTTGGCATCTTTTACATTGCATAAAGTTCAATTTAGTTTATGCTGCAGTTCAGCCTCAGCATTTCTGTTAATGATAACTGGGTGCAGTGCCCATCGAAACATCCTCTAGCGCTGGGTGGTTTCTTACGATAAGGTCCAAGTCTTTCGCTTTGCAGGCTCAGGTATGGTGTGTAAAGTCAAATAGTTAAATGCAGACGGTAGAACTCAGGGTCTTGATTCCCTGATTCACCGTGCAATGTTACACCCATCTTGTAACATCACTTAATCTCCTAAAATTGACCAGGAAACACTTCAAAGATTTTAGTCTTTTGTCCTTAGAAATGAAATTAGTAGTAGGTCTAGTTTTAAGCTTATACTAAGACTTCTTAGTGCTTTGAAAATATTCACAACCCATATGCAATACCTATGATAATTTTTCGTAAGTGAATTAGGGGTTATGGAGCATATGAACAAGGCACATCTGTGTTCAAATGTCAGCTTCTCCCACCGATTAACAAATTACTTAAATGTTCTCAATTTCATCTCCCCACCAGTGAAGTTCCCCAATGTCTGATCTTCACGATCTTGAGAATAGAACAAAAGCCACATCATAGCAGCAATGTACCATTTTAATACAGTTCCCTACCATAACTGTGATAATGATTAAAATATCGTTTTCTAGGCCTATGACAAAATCTTTTCTTGCTATGATTTTCTTTACAGCTTTATAAATCTGAACCCTTGTTACTTCACAAGTGTCCCCAGATTTATGAACTTGTATTACAATTTTGAGTTTTTTTCAGAATTTATAATACAGTTTATAAGTATAAAATAAAGTGGTTTCAGTGAAAGTTTAGTCAGTTAAAAGGAAAGAGACTTCTGTAAAAGAATGTCTAATGCTTTGAGAGAACTTATCATGGGAGATAGTAGGAGATATAAGACATTGGAGAGAGGATTAATTCTTTTTTTTTTTTTCGCTTATTTATTTATTCTGGGGGGGAGATAACAGCAGGGGTGGGGAAGGAGCAGAGGCAGAGGGAGACAGCCTCAAGTGGACCCTAAGCTGAGCACAGAGCCTGACGTGGGATGCGATTCCAGGACCCTGAAATCATGACCTGAGCCAAAACCAAGAGCTGGACACTCAACCAACTGAGCCACAGGTGCCCCGAGAAGATTAATTCTTAAACATTTAACTTGCTACACAGTGTAACATAGTCAGACTCCATCAGTTGAGATTTTAGTATTTGGCAGTGCTGAATAGAAGCAGACTATTTAAATAAAAGTGATCTCTAAGAAGAAAGCAAGCAATAGTTATCTGAGCAAACTGTTAGTTTGAGGCAAGTGTTGGTAACACATTTAGCTTGTTCTGGAGAATAATTTGCTTTTATTTATTTTTACTTATTTTATTTATTTATTTATTTTAAAGATTTTATTTATTTATTTGACAGAGAGAGACAGCCAGCGAGAGAGGGAACACAAGCAGGGGGAGTGGGAGAGGAAGAAGCAGGCTCATAGCGGAGGAGCCTGATGTGGGGCTCGATCCCATAACGCTGGGATCACGCCCTGAGCCGAACGTAGACACTTAACCGCTGTGCCACCCAGGCGCCCCTGCCTTGCATTCTTTTATCCCACATCTCTCTGCCCCCTACCAAGGATTATGCCTTTGGTTTCTTTACTTTCACAAGTTTACAGGACCTAGACTATCCTGTATTGCTAGAGCCTGTCTTACATCACATTCTATCTTGAGACTGTGCAGGCTTGCTGTTTGCCTCATCTTTGATGAATCACTGCTGGCCTTTGAGGTGCACACACATAGTTCTGCATAGTATCCTTGGTGATGGGATGCTGATAGAGGCTTTCAAATGCTAATTAATGAGACCTTCATACTTCAGGCATCTCCAGGGCTCCAGGAAGAAAGGTCAGCTACCTAAATGAGACTCCTAAAGGCAGGTACCAAAAGTTCTCTCCTCTCTTAACAACATCTTATTATGTTTATTACGGCACATGGGTTGTCCTGGTCATCGTAAGGGAGAGGAGGCAGAGCCAGGAAGGGGTAGTGAAAGGTCTTGTTTTGAGGGCAAGGAAGTAGGCTGTAACATCTTTTACCTAAAGCTCATTCTCATTAAAGGTTCTCGGCTATCATGTTACTTACATCTGTGATTTTCCATGTATGTTTTCCATTTATATTATTTCATATATTTTTTCCGTATATAATAAATATGCCTAAGAATCCTCAAAAAGTAAGAAGAGACCTGTGATACTTGGGCTTCTGATCTCCCATCTGACTAGCCTCTGCCACCACTTGAGCCTCGGGACTTACATGTATAGTCATGTCCCGAGCACAATAGTGGTACATTATTCCTATTCTATTCATCATTAACCACATTTAGAGTTTTCAAAGATATTTCTCCAGTTCTACTGCTAATGCAGTTGATTTTAACAATTAATTAATTGTTACTTAATAAATTAAATTGTTAATTAATTGAAACACAGTCAAGTAAATATTTGACCCTTACCATTCTCTAAGTCTCCACTACTGACAGAATTAATCTGTCGTAACGCTTAGGTCTCACACAGAGACCTAAGATTCTGGCAAAAGTTCTCATATCTAACAGTTTTGACCGAGAGAGCTTTGAGTGGCCAGTCGTCATCATAGAGTTTTCCTGGGCCTCTCTCCTTCCCAGCTGATTGCGACAGCACTGATTTTAAATGGACACGCTATCAGTCTGACCTTGGAGGCTTTGCAGGGTCCTGCACACAATTATGGGAATGAAAGATGAAGAACGGCCTTCCTCCACACTGTCTGCTGTATTAACTCAGGATTGGGAGGAGTGGGGTTGTCCTAGGTTTTGTTCCAGCCTCTCCGAAACATCAAAGAATGAGATAAAGCAACCAGACACCTCGGTATTAGAAAACTCTTTGTTCAAAAGGTGAAGGTGGAGCAGCAAGCTAAATTATCGTTTATCTCATGAAAATGTGCCTTCCCCGTCGTCAGTTAGGAGAGAGGAGGTCACGTCTCTTTTTGAAAAAAGGAAAATAGGAAAAGTTGGCAAGAATTTGAATATGGTTTGGAGTGGATTTTTCCTTGGATTTTCAAGAATAGTATTTGCATATATAAATACTTTTACTTATTCTAGATGTGAAAGAGGAAAATCACCATTTCTGAGGAGGGGTGAGCCAGAGATGAAAATACAATACGGAGGTGCTAAAATAATGCTAGTATCTGCAGCCATGTTGATTTACTTTCACTGTTGCAGCTGAGGGCATAGAGAAAAGAGGTTAAGCTATTTTCCTCTTCTAGGATTCAAACTCTTTTTTCTTTCCCAGAAGGCTTTTTTTTTCTTTGCAGAATGTTTATTTTTTCAGCGTGGTGTACAATTTAACGAATCATTTATCTTCATTCATCATGTCGTATACTTAGGACTTCATAAACATCTTCTTCTCAGAAGGATTCCAGAAGAAACTGAAGTCACACAGGCTTATTCTCTGCTTTATCTCAGAACAACACAACAATATTTTCTAGGTATTTCTATTTTTACCCTATAATGAGAACACTCGATCTAAAATTGCACACAGCCCTGAGCTGTTACATTTCTGGTTCACTTTAACCTGAATAAGGCCTTCAGGTTTTCCTGAAATCAGATGTGTGGGATGCCCGTTTTCAAGGCAGTACCTGGCTTGTTACCATCAGAATTCAATGTTTATTTCTCATTGTAATGAAAAAGGCTCTTTGCTTGTCCAACCAGCCGTAATTTTTCACCAGCTCTGAATAAACATTTCAACCCATAACGAGTCGTTGTTGGATTTGATGAAGAAAATGGAATTCGAGACAGAGTAATTTACATCCATGCTGGCCACCCATTAAAGTTTTTCAACAAACGTGGGTGAGGCAACAAGATGGAAATGGTTTTCAAAATGTGGGGAAACAGTTGACAAAGACTGATGTTACCGCTCTGTGAAATGTGCTGTTCTGTGGAAACAAACAAACAAAACAGGCAAAGCTGCTGTCCTTGCTGGTGTGACTGACTGGTGTGCAGACCTCCTGCTCCACGACAAGAAAACTTTCCACGGAGATGAGATTGGATTCCCAAGAGCAAGGCCTGGCCTTCCAACGTGGGAGCTGACCCCGCCACGCATTCCAGCACGCTCCCATCCTCCAGACGGGAGCTCTGATCTGGAAGGAAGGCAGTCTGAGGAAGACGGTTCCTGGGTCAAAGGCGCCTGGGTCAGCTCGCCCTTGACTCTGTGTGGCACTCCCGGAACTGGTGCCCACCCCCACCCCCGCCCGCTAGTCGGATCGTTTGGGGCAGAGACTCTTTTGCTGAGCATCGGTGAGTTCACAACTCTCCCAGGTGTGCTAAGGAATTCTCTGTAATCCAACCTCTACTGCCTGGGAAGTTGCTCAGGATAGGCTGCCTGAGTCTCTCACGTTTCCCCTTTACCCCTACAAACCACTGGATGCGTTTTTCTCAGATAATCAAGGGAACATTCAAATGACCAGGTTACCAACGTTAGCTTTTAAGCTTTCCACGCTTTCAAAGCTCTGGACTTGTTGCAAGAAAATGTCCTTCTTAGTGTGAAATTGTAGATTTGACTTACAGTGGAATGCTGAGAAACGTCGAGGAGCCTCAGAATGATCAGTGATGGCATAGGTGAGTGGGCTCCCACAAAAAGGAGGGAAGGGAAGCTTGCAAATCCAGTCAGTCATCAGAGGCTGCAAAGTGCAAACCTTCTCAGCATTCAGCATTACTCCCTGGAGCAAGGCGCCACACGGCCCATCTTCTAAGTCACCATTTTTCCCTGCAGCCTCTGTGCCCTATCAGAGAAGAGACAATCATGCCTAATTTTATATTCACTGGTTGAATTTCTTTAAACCACTTTAAATATCACAGCAGCATTCTTAACCATAAACAGAAATGTTGTTCTGAACTGATTATTTAAATGAGTTTGTCACTTTCACAGACTGGAAATTGTTTAGGGGATTTTGTTTCCAAAAGAACTTTAGAAAGTACTTAGCAAAGATCTTTTATTAAAGTGAGACAAGTGATAAAGAACCGAATCTTTCTAAAATTACAGATTATGAATCACCGGAAAAACTGATGGCGTATGCATATCAAATCTGTGCTTGAAAACATCATATTGCCAGAAGGCTGTGACTGGAATGGAGAGTAGAAAAAAAGATACAAAACGTCAATGACGAATGTGTAACAATGATCAGCTAGATCATTTTTGGCAGAAAAGCAGGCCTGGTAACTATATTTTTGCTTCGCTACTAGACATTACCAACTTTAGATGCTGAACAGAGATACTTGTATGATGGTTCCTAGCAAAAGAAAAATCAGAGTTTTTTAAAAGATATTGACATGTATGTAAGCTGTTTGCTTACAATGGCAATGCCTTGTTTCTAAATAATGGTGTTGGGTTTGTGACAGTTACTTGATTCTGATATCTGAGGGCATGATGACTATACATAATCTGAGAAAATGAGGGGTACCTTGGGGCTCAGTTGGTTAAGCTCCTGCCTTTGGCTCAGGTCATGATGCTGGGGTCCTGGGATCAAGCCCAGCATCACATCAGGCTCCCTGCTCAGCGGGGAGTCTGCTTCTCCCTCTCCTTCTGCCCCTCCCCCCTGCTTGTGTGTGCTCTCTCTCTCTCAAATATATATATAATCTAAGAAAATGAGAGAAAAATGTCTGTCCTCAAAGGTCCTATGGGCGAGAGCAACAGATTGATACTGTTGAGTTTTGCTCCTTCTCCTTCTTCCTCCCCATCCTCCTCCCCCTGTCCCTGTCCTCCTTCTTTTTTTTTTCCCTGTCCTCCTTCTTCTGTCCCTCCCTCCTCCTCTTCTTCTTCCTCTCCTCCTCCCCTTCCTCTTCCTGCTCCTCGCCTTCCTCCTCCTTCCCCTCCTCCCCCTCCTCCTCCTCCTTCTCTTCTTCTTCTTCTTCTTTCTTCTTCTTCTTCTTCTTCTTCTTCTTCTTCTTCTTCTTCTTCTTCCTTATTTTTTAAAGCAAGGGGATTCTCTTTTAGGACCATCTCCAATATCCCACTTAACGCATCTTCTTTGAGAAGTCATGACTGCACCAGGGAGCTCTATTGTAGGTGTTAGTTGTGCTTGTCCCTGTAGGGCAGAAGGAGTTCATTAAGTTAAAAAAAAAGAAAAGGAAAGAAAAAGAAAAACTATGTGTTTGAGTTTGAAATGTGGACTTTCCCTCATTGAAAGTAGAGTGATCTTTTATTTTTCTGCATGTCCTCTAACATGGAGCAGAGAAAATGGTGAGTAAATGATTTTTGAACGAGTGAATAATCACATTCAGAATGGAGCAGATTTCCGTACAGACAGAATCTGATATGTATCATACCTAGAATTGATATGATGCATCAAAAAAAATTTTTTTTAATGGAGAGAGAATTGTTTTTCTCTCATGTGTCTTCACAATACCACCACTTCTTAGTAGACAGTACCCTTTCTGGAGTAATATTGAGGGAAGCAGATTGCGGAAGGCTTCATAAGCCATGCCAAAGCGCTTACACTTGATGTGTTCGCTCTGGAGAGTCACTGAAGGATTTAGAGGATCCAAGGAACTTAATGAGAATGGTTGTGTGCAGGACAGTTGGGGCTGGGCACTAGGGGATGCAAAGTAGGATTCTGTTATAATTTTCCAGGTGTTGCAGGAAAGAGAACTGGTCTTAGATACGGTCAGTAGAAATGGAAAAGAGATGGATTTGAGAGGTATTTTGAAAAATTATAAACTCCTTGATCGTTGGAATTCTGTCTCCTTGTCTCTGTGTCTGCTCTAGCACCACGGGATAAGGGACTCTCAGGATCCAGTAGGCATGTGTCAGTGTAAATTGAACTGTGGGACAAACATAGCACATAAGACTACATAAAAAACAGTAATGCCTACAATGCCTGTGGTGGGTGGTTTAGGGGTGCAAATTCAGTTATATTCCGAAGAATGATTCTAAATAGGAAAATGGTGAGATCCTTGAGAGAGACTTCTCTGGGTTGAGGGTCATAATCAAACACCAATTCCATACTTATTTATGGTGTCTTTGAGCTGTCCCCAGACACAATGCCTTGATCCTTCTCTGAGCTCCAGGGACATTTGATTCACTAAAGTGTATTGTTGCTCTTATCACATCGTATTACTATTAGTTCCCTCCTATTATAACTTCTTGAAGGTAGGGACTTAGTCATGCTGTTTTTGAAAACACTGAGGTACAATTGTCATTCAGTAAAGTGCACACATCCTTACTGTACAGCTCAGTTACTTTCTCCTTCTGTATACACCCATGTAGCCACTACCTAGCTCAAGATGTAGAATACTTAAATCACCCCAGAAAGTTCTCTTCTGCTCCATCTCAGTCAAAAGTCAGAAGTGTCACGGCCCCTGCCCCAGGTAACGACTATTCTTTTTTTTTTAATTTTTTATTATGTTATGTTAGTCACCATACGGTACATCATTAGTTTCTGAGGTAGTGTTCCATGATTCATTGTCTGTGTATAACGCCCAGCGCTCTATGCAATACGTGCCCTTGGTAACGACCATTCTGACCTCTATTGTACAGCTGAGTTTCACCTGTTTCTGAATTTCATACAAATGAAAACAGTGCAATGTGTACTGTAATGGGCATGAGGTTCATTTGTGTCACTGTATTTATTGGTTGCTCTTTTTAATTGTTATTTATTTTTCCGATGTATGACTATTTCACTTTCCTGTTCATGAATATTTGAGTTGTTTCCAGTTTTGAGCTATTGTGAATAACGTTGATGTTATATTCTGTGCATGTCCTTTTGGTAACACATGCACTTATTTCTCTTGGGGTATGACCTGGGGGCAGAATTGCAGAGTTATAGGGTAAGCATATGTTTCGCTTTATTTAAAAATGCCTAATAGTGGGGTGCCTGGGTGGCACAGCGGTTAAGCGTCTGCCTTCGGCTCAGGGCGTGATCCTGGCGTTATGGGATCGAGCCCCACATCAGGCTCTTCCGGTATGAGCCTGCTTCTTCCTCTCCCGCTCCCCCTGCTTGTGTTCCCTCTCTCGCTGGCTGTCTCTGTCTCTGTCGAATAAAATAAATAAAATCTTTAAAAAAAAAAAAAAAAAGATTCTCTCTCCCTTTAAAAAAAAAAAATGTCTAATAGTTTTCCGAAGTGGTTGTAGCATTTCACTCTCCCATTGTTAACGAGCCTTGCAGTTGGTTCACTGCCTTTATCATACTTAGTATGGCCAGTTATCTACTTTTGGGTGGGTGCATCATGCAGGTTTAGTTTGTATTTCTCTCGTGAATAATGGTGTTGGACACCTATCCATTGGCTTATTTGGCCAGTTGGATGTCTTTTGTGAAGTATCTCTTCAAGTGTTTTGTACATTTTAAAAATTTGATTGTTTGTCTTGTTAATCAATCATGTTACTTTTTTGGATTCCCAGTATTCAGGATAGTGATAATTAACAAATATTTTTATAGGTTTGTTGAATAAGACAATGAGAGTAAATAAAATTGGCTTTATTTGCAAATTTTTCTCTGTCACTGGCCATAGGAAATGGGTTGTGGAAGTAATTAGCTTCTATGATGCATTTAAATTTGTTGGTTTTTGAAAATATCAAGACATAAATTCTAAACACAGCTGGTTGTATTTGTGATAGAGCACTTGTAATTTTACATTAAATTTTGGTTCATTCATGCATGCATTTAAAGTACTCATCATCATAGTGTCTGGAAGCCCAGAAAGATTTTACACCAGAATACAAATTGTAACATTACTTTCTCTTCTTTCATCATGTTAATAAGGTAGATTAGATATGATGTCCAAAATGCAGGATTTATTCCATTAGTTACATTTTTTATTTGATTTCTAGACTAGAAATGTGCTTTCAAATTCCTTAAAGATAAATAAGCTTTAAAAAATAGGAAAAAAAATTTAAGTCCAGATTTCAGTTTATGTTTTAATAACTATTTTTTTTTAAGATTTTATTTATTTATGTGACAGAGAGACAGCCAGCGAGAGAGGGAACACAAGCAGGGGGAGTGGGAGAGGAAGAAGCAGGCTCATAGCAGAGGAGCCTGATGTGGGGCTCGATCCCAGAACGCCAGGATCACGCCCTGAGCCGAAGGCAGACGCTTAACGACTGAGCCACCCAGGCGCCCCAAATAACTATTTTAATTAAAAGTAAAGGCCACTCAATTTTGAATATTTAGAAAATATGGTAATATAAAAAGAAAACAATCTTCATTTGACCAAATCCAGATTCCCACTCTGAACATCTGGCCTTCTCTCTGTGTTTTATACACATGCCTGTGTGTATATATTCGTATCTACGTATATGTGTGTAACTGTGTGATCTATGTAGCTACATGTTTATTTTTATAGTTCCATTCAACTTACTCTTACAGTTGAGTATGGTAGTTCATTAATATATTCGTAGAAAGAAGAAAGTTGGCTGTTCTAGGTCTCTGGTATCTTTTGCACAGCTTTTGCTTCATGCAGCAAGATTGCAAATAGGTACTTCGTAATGCTTTTCCACTCTCTGTGCTTCTTCAGGATGGGAGCAGTGTCCCTCTTTTCTTTGGCGAGCACTTAACATTACGCCTTGTGTATGTAGCAGGCGCTCGTCAAGTGTTCCTTAACGGGTCTCTAGAGAGCTGCTGGCTCTGTTAGACGCATCACTGCCGCAGAGACAAGGCCAGGTTCTGTCCACTAGGTAAGAACAGGCTGTTCTATGTGGTCCCTCATAGGTGTAGAAACTGCTGGTTTGCTTCTACGCCTGAGGCTTTGTAGACTCAGGAGATCCACAGGACCCTTAAAGATCTTCTCATTTAAGTCTTTGCATCCAAGCAGATGAATGACTAAACTCTAGGACAGCCATCTTTTTAAAGATGGAGACTATTGAAATATTTTATCAAATGCAATCTCTTCCAAACATTATTCTATGGGTAGAGTTAGTCAGTTATTTAGTTATGTTTGAGATAGCTGAGTTTCAACTTTGACTTTTCTAATATTAAAACAGATAATTATAGGGGTGCCTGGGTGGCTTAGTCAGTTAGGTATCAGGCTTTTAAGGTCCTGGGATCGAGCCCTGTGTCATTGAGTTCCACACTCAGTGGGGAGTCTGCTTGAGGATTCTCTCTCTCCCTCTGCCCCTCCTGCCCCTTGTGCAAGTGTGTGCTCTCTCACTTTCAAATAAATAAATAAATCTTAAAAAACCTAGATAATTATATTGCACATTTATTTTTTTATTTTTATTTTTTAAAGATTTTATTTATTTATGTGACAGAGAGACAGCCAGCGAGAGAGGGAACACAGCAGGGGGAGTGGGAGAGGAAGAAGCAGGATCATAGCGGAGGAGCCTGATGTGGGACTCGATCCCGGAACGCCGGGATCACGCCCTGAGCCGAAGGCAGACGCTTTAACGACTGCGCTACCCAGGCGCCCCTATATTGCACATTTAGGTGGTAAGAAAGAAATGATAGCAGAAAGCAGTATGCTGAATTTACAAAGTAAGGAGGTTTATTTTCTAAATAGTGAGTATATAAAGTTGTAGCCTTGTGAATTAATGCGACATGTGGATTTAAAATATGAAAATTAAATGTGATTTTATAAAATCTCACTTATCAAGAAATTAACCCAAAGGAAAACATAAGTATAATACAAATAGTTATCTCTGGTTAGGGCATATTTTCCCTTAGACTAATAAGTGCTTTGTGTCTAAGGTACCTCCAAATATTATTTTCTTTTAGGATAAAATAAGTTTATGGGGATCACTCATGGAAACTTTACATGAATGTGCAATGGACATTTTTTAAAACTTCAAAGGTTTAATTAATGCAAATAAAAATGGACCCAAACCCCAAACTTTCCTCTCAGGCAAAGCATGATGCCAGGTGTGTGGAAGGATGCCTCCTCCTGTATCCTTGTCTTTCCAGAGTTTTCAGTTGGTGGAAGGAGGAGTTGTCATCTATACAAATCCTTTGATAGGCCAAGATGGCTCTGGAAGTTAAGTGTATAAGCTTTCTTAGTCTAGGAATTTTCTAGGTGCTATAATGTTCAGGCTGTGGGATATTTTTTGCAGCAGTCATACTAAGCAGCCCACCCCAGACTCTCTATAGTATAATGAATGCAAAGCCCATGCAGCACTGCTAGCCCCCGACAGGGTAAAAGGATTCTTCTTTTCCTTTTTCTGCACTCCTGCTTTCTGTTAAGGTTTCACTCCTTAGTAGGAAGAATGAAGCTTCTGATTTTGATCAGAGTGCATCAATTGTATTTTTGCAGTTGAGAATGGTGAGTAAGTAGGCAAATTTCCTTAGTCAGTACACCCAACGTGGCACTGAAACCCTGCTATAAATCTAGATCTTCTTACACCTGAAATATCAATTTAACTGAGTCTAAGAAAACCCCAAACTTGGATGAGGTTAATGAATTTAAGTTCCTTGAGCAGTCAGTTTCATATCAAAGCACTTACTGGGGTTAAAATAATTTCATATTATACATATCACAACCTATTTCATGCTAAGTATAGAGCATTAAAATATAGTTTGTGCTTTATGTGAACGAGAAGATGGAATCATTATGTGGTTTACTCTTTTATTTTTTATTTTTTTTTTTAAGATTTTATTTATTTATTCGACAGAGATAGAGACAGCCAGCGAGAGAGGGAACACAAGCAGGGGGAGTGGGAGAGGGAGAAGCAGGCTCCCAGCGGAGGAGCCTGATGTGGGGCTCGATCCCATAACGCCGGGATCACGCCCTGAGCCGAAGGCAGACGCTTAACCGCTGTGCCACCCAGGCGCCCCTGGTTTACTCTTTTAAATGCATCCCTTAAAAAATGATAAAATAGGTACATTCTACTATCAATCCCCAATGTTCCCTTCCTTATTAGACATCAGGTCTGTTGATCAGTGCTCAGGAGACCTTGTTGGCCCCACGTGTCTTTAACATTGCCAATTAGCAGCCCTGCCCAGATGCAGCTTGTTACCAGCTACAAAGGAGGGATGTTATTTAAAAACAGGCAACTCGCTTCTCCCAGGATTGGGCTAAAAACATGCAAGAGGGTTATATGAAACAAAAGGTGGCTTCGAAGTTGTTTAAATCCTTCTACGACTGAGAACCGTTGCTGCACATTTTCCTGTATGCTTCAGGACCTCTCCTCTGAGCATAAGCACCCTGGAGACTGGAGGCGTTGTTTTGCTTCACTCGGCGTAAACTGCTTTGAGACTCTCTGACATCATTAAGTTAAATTTTAGCCCAGACATTTTGTTCAGACCTAAACTCTGAATGACACTTGTTCGGTTGATGAAGAGGGAAGTACAGTATCTGGGAACTGCTCATAATGTGATACAAATGCCAAAGGGTTCGACTTGAACTTGAGATATTTTTATACCTCTCAGCTCTCATTGTTTCATATTCTGGCGTGAAGATTTGATTTTTTTTCTCCTTCTGACACACTTTGGCCTGGTTAATCATGCCTCAGGTCTGGGGTGCGTTTGCTTGAGAAGTTGGTATTCTTTTTCTCCTGCTATTTCCTCCCCCTTCAACTTCCCACCTCTCATCTTCTGTCCCCAAAGAAGTATTTGCCTTTTTATTTGTAATCTTTCATGTTATATTATTTTAACACTGTGAGTTTGAGTATGAACCTATACAAAAAGTTATCATTTGATGAAAATAATACTGGACCAAATTTATAAAAGATACAGAAATCTAGATAAATTCATTTAAAACAAGTATTATACCCTTAATGTCATAGGGATAAGCCCTAACCACTGACTTTAAGTGTAACAGTAGAACTAACAGTATCAATGATAGTAGTGTTAATATTTATTGCAATCTTATTTTATGGCAGACAGGGTGTAAGGTATTTTTCATTCATAATCTTTTTTTAAAAGATTTTATTTATTTGTAAGAGAGAGATAACACAAACAGGGGGAGCAGCAGGCAGAGGGAGAAGCAGGCTCCCTGCTGAGCAAGGAGCCCGACGTGGGACTCCATCCCAGAATGACCTGAGCTGAAGGCAGATGCTTAACTGACTGAGCCACCCAGGTGTCCCTATTCATAATCTTCTTCTTTTTTAAAAAATATTTTATTTATTTCTTTGAGAGACAGAGTGAGTGAGAGAGAGAGCACAGGAGCAGGGGCAGAGGGAGAGGGAGAAGCAGGCTCCCCTGCTGCGCAGGGAGCCCAACATGGGACTCAATTCCAGGACCCTGGCATCATGACCTGAGCCAAAGACAGATGCTTAACCAACTGAGCCACCCAGGCACCCCCCCATTCATAATCTTCTAAGATAAATTCAACGGTCCCCATATTCCAGATGAGGAAATTGAGGCCCAGAGAGGTTAAGTAATTCATCTAGGATCACACAGGTCAAATGGGATCCAGGTAGGACAAAGATTTGGATTGAGTCTGTCTGACTCAAAGGTGACGTACCCGCACGACGCATGAATACAGCTGTGCAAGGCAGTGAGTGATGGCGGGTTCAGGTGTGTCGAGGGATGTAAGAAAAGAGAAAATAATTCAAGACTTGGGAACTCAGGAAAAGTTCTGCGAAAAGGTGAACACTCTTAGAAGTAGTAGGTTGGGGGGCGCCTGGGTGGCACAGCGGTTAAGCGGCTGCCTTCGGCTCAGGGCGTGATCCTGGTGTTATGGGATCGAGCCCCACATCAGGCTCCTCCACTATGAGCCTGCTTCTTCCTCTCCTACTCCCCCTGCTTGTGTTCCCTCTCTCGCTGGCTGTCTCTATCCTGTCGAATAAATAAATAAAATCTTTAAAAAAAAAAAAAAAGAAGTAGTAGGTTGGAAATGTGAAGAAAAGGAGCCTGGGAGAGCTCTTCAAGGAGGATTCACACACTCTGCAAATCGGTGCAGGCCATGCCACGTCGGGTCTGTAAGTCCTCAGGGTCTCCGTGTTTGCCAGCAGCTTCAGGCAGCCTATGGACAGAGCAAAAACAGGGTTCCATTCACTATGCCTCCCACAGGCCTTCTGGGTACAAAACCCAGTGGATTTGGTCTGCATTATACCATTGACAGAGCTTTTGGGAAAATGTCAGCATTAGTTTCAATTAGGGGGTCTTCTAATTTGTCAGAAACTGCGGTTTATTTATCATTCTCAAGAAAATTGTCTTATTTGAGTCCTATCAAGGTAGGATGGGCATTATTATCCTCCTTTACTAGTGAAAAAAATAAAGCTAAGAAAGGCTTTATAAGAATACTATCATACTATATTCTTTATTGCATCTTTCTTTTTTTCCTTGACGGTGTCATCGCATATTCTTATATGATCAGACATTCTTTTACACCATAATTTTGAATAGTTATGCACATTTCCTCATATGGGTATGACCTAGTTTCCTTAAGCAGTGCTCTGCCGTTGGTGTTTAGCCAAATATTCCTTTTTTGTGAATGGTGTGGGGAAAGGTCTCTCCTATATTGGATATATTGTGGAAGGGACTTGGAATTTGATGATATCTATTAAAATTAAAAGCACATGTGTTCCGTGAGCAACTGAGTCTACATTTAGGAATTTGTCATCACACATGTGCCACAGCAGCACTGTTTACATTAGCAGAAACACTGGGAACAATTCACACACTCATACATTACAGATTGGGTAGAACATGGTACATTTATAGATAGAAATCCCCCAGAGCCATAAAAAGGGTCGATATGTGCTATCGTGGAATGCTTTCCAGAATATATTTTGAGTAAAAACATCAGGTCACAAAACAGTATGAACCCATTTATTCAATGTGAGTATAGATTTAATCTAACAGGCATAAGACATGTCTGGAGCACTATAAAACAGATCATCTAAAGTGGTCTTTTGCAAGTTTGTTCGACGGATGTGTGGATGTGTTGGGCAAGGACCTGGAGACGCTTTGTATTTTATACGTATCTGGTTTTCCTTAACTTTAATAATATTTAGACGGTTGGCCCTTGAACAATGTGGGGATTAGGGACACTGAGCTCCCATACAGTTGAAAATCTGTGTATAACCAAAAACTTTTCATAGCCTACTGATGACCAGAAGCCTTACTGGTAACATAAGCAGTCGATGCACATATTTTGTATGTGGTATGTGTTGTCTACTGTGTTCTTACAGGAAAGTAAGCTAGAGAAAAGAAAATCTTATTTGGAAAATTCTAAGGAAGAGAAAATATATTTATTCTACCGTACTGTATCAAAAACATCTATGTGTAAGTGGACCCATGCAGTTCAAAGCCACGTTGTTCAAGGACCAACTGTATTTATTATTTATTTTTTAATTAAAAAAGTTTTCTGTAGGAAGAAGTACACAAGTGTTGTAGTTCGGTGTGGACCCTCTCTGCTTGGATCGCGACCCCTCAACATGGCCGCCTGAATTCTGGTTGTAGGTCAGCTGCTTTGTGCGCTCCCGGGCCACTGCCCGCTCTGCTCGCCGAGCTGCCCTGACGCTGGGATCCTTCCTACCTCCCTTAACCAGCCTCCCTCCCAACACGTGAACAAGCCGGCTGAAGGACTGCCCCGAACCCTTCCACCTACCTCACAGCCTATGTTTGCCCTTCCACACAAGGAGTTAGGAGACTCTTACCCCGCACCTAGTTTTGTGCGAGATCAGGCTACTTCCTTCATGTGATGAATTGCATGCCCAGACTCTGTGCTGCTCTTCACTCCGGACCTGTCTGCCCTGCTCCCGGCAGGTATCTCTTGACATTTCTGTTATATCAGTGGTTCGTTTCCAGTGTTCACATGTGCTTTGTCCCTATTTTTATATTTCCTTCATTGTTTTGGTGTGGATCAGAAAGAAGAGAGTTACATGTCTCTACTTATGTTTCTGTCTTGACTTGGGACTCACAGAGCCACACAGCAGTGAACCCAGGCCCAGGAGGGTGTATCAGGCACGGGGAGTGGTGCTAGCAAAGGCACAGGGATTAGAGAGAGTAGGGTACGTTGAGGATACCATGGGTAATTAGGCCTGGCATGAAGGAGACGTTGCAGGATATAAAATATATGTGCCTATAAGCCATAATTATACCACCATCTACTACACACACACACACACACACACTTACACACATGCTCATGTGCGCACACACAGATGCCTTATGACTGTGGCAAATATCACTGACTAATTATGGAGGCGACCTCATAATCCCTCGCAAGAGCAGACTCTTCCAGCAGCCATCATCTGTGGGTATTGGTATGTGAGAGAAAATTCATTTTTCCATCTTACATTGAAACATTCCTTGAGGCCGTGGGTAGAGTGGGTCACTATCTTTGTAGTGTGACCCTATCCATTGCACTCATGACAATACCACACTGACAATATTTAATGGTTGATATTCATTCTAATTTATTTAGTAAGTATATTTTTTCTCTAATCTTTCTATTCATCCTTGGCAGGCAAATTGTCTATCCAAGGAGATGAAGACTGCTCTGGAAAACAACATCACTATGGGGTTGAGAAAGAAGTTCAGGCCTGAAAGTTTCGTTGTGATGTCAGAGGGAGAGATAGAGCCTCTTTTCTCTGCAGATATATAATTTATCTCTTGAATGTCTCCTACATTTTCCATTGGGTTGGTATTTCTTAAGTCTTAATGTATTGTATTTATTCTCAGTGTTTATTTGCTGACAAGATCAGTTTTAATCAATGACATAGAAATTTAGGTCATAAAATAGATATTTCAGTGTTAGTAGTTGGGAACCAAAAATGTTTCTTTTATAATGTTATTTTTATTTCTGAAGCAATTAAGATGTACTTTTATGTTCGAAAGTCCACTTTTTCTCTTGAGTGAATAGCCTTTTGGAGGTACTTACAGCCTAAAACTCTGCTGAAATTATGGATTGGATTTAATTCTTAAGGGATACTTTTTGAATTCTTCAGGACTATTTCAAGGTCTCAGATCCAGTTTCAACTAGAAAGACTTTTAATGATCATTATTGAAATGTTTACAGTTATATTTAAATTCAGTTCTTTGTAATGAAATGCCTCAAGCAACATTCAAATTAATAGAGAAAACAATATTTTCTGATAACTTAATGCTTTTAAGTTTACTGTCCGAAACAGGCAAAATCAAAATAAAGGAAAAAGAGCATTTCCTCACAAAACTTATCCTCCAACCTCTCCATTTGCTTTCATTGTTATCTGTTCTCTTTAAGTTTCCATCTACGTATAACAGCAATGTAAAAATTGTAGTATAACATAAACATATTTATTTTTATTATTAATAGAAATTACATTTTACATTTCATGACCAAGCTGCAAATCTTTGTAAACATCGGTTTCTTTTCTGGTGTTATGTTTTCCATACCAAGATTTCTTGGATTCTCTCCAAACTCCTTTTCTGGAGTGTTCTCTCACTAGAAATTTATGTGTCCCATGGCCTCATCACTTATGAAATTATTCTCTCATTCATTCCAGAAAGTAAAAGGCAAGAGATCTCCCAAATTTTGAATCTGTTGGCTTTTCGAGTGACCAAGGGGGAAGGGAACTTCCTCTTTTTCAATACTTTAACTCTAGCTTTACCGAATTCCTATTTTTAAGACATGCCATTTATACTCTTTTAAGCCTAAAATATTTGATACTGGATGAAATTGAAATTTTTGTGGGCTATCAGCACAGCAGATCCATCTTAGTTAAGAAAAAGAGGGAAAAAAGTAATAGATTTGTGCCCAGTAGATGCTTGGCTGTAGGACTGGCTAACGAGTCCCCGGACCCAGGGCGACTTGGGGAAGAGGATGCTGCACCCTGTCTTTCATGGTTACAAGAAATTGTTATTAGTCCCAGTTTAATGAAGACATGACTATTGCACAGAGAGTTTAGTAACTTGCCCTGCTTATATGGAGGAGCCAGAAGGATGAAGCAGGTGGTCTGGTTCCAGAGCCTTCGGACCTGGCTGTCCTCTGCAGCAGCATCCCAACATGCAACACGGCAAGAGTGAGAGACTTGCTCGCTAGCTGAGAAGTCTGTAAATACTTGTACGGAAGCCGTGGTTGCATGAATAGGAAATGCGTGACGATGGAAACATCTGTGTTAATTGTGAATCTTTCAGAGAAGGTATTTAAGTTTCAAATATTTTGTAACCTCACGTAGGAGGCAAAAGAACTGCTTGGATGTAATACTTCAGCGCAGAAATGGAGACACTTTTCTGGGCTTGGGTGGAAGCCCTTTCAGGCTGCGTTTGAACCTCGGTTCCAGATCACGGCCTCAGTCTCTTCACACAATAGCACCACCCTCATCTTCTCTTTCTACACAAAGCATCTTCCCTCTGGTCTCTTCCAATGACTGATCCAGAGATAATGCAGGTCTTCATTTTCATGCTAAACATCAGCACTAGCTCGTAGGCCAGCGAGAGCTCAGTCCAAGCAGAGCTCCTTAGGGTATTTACGGTAAATTTAAATTCCAGGCCCCTAAGGAAATTTCAAATTTAGAGGGGATTGTGTGAAAGAAACAAAGAGAGGCTGGGAACACAGTAGCTGAATAGGAGGAAGAAGAAGAATCCTCCCTAAGATTTTGCCCAGGGCCCGCCCACCGGGCTGTAGCTTCCGGCTCCAGGCATCTTCCTCCTCCGCTTCCTCCTCACCGGGCTACCGCTGGAGGCAGGACGCTTATTTGATGGAGAGTGGGCTTCCTTTTGATTCAGCTGTTTGGATTCCTTGAACTAGATCAGAGGCGCCAATCAAAGCTATACCCCATCCTCTCTAGTTAGGATCATTTCACTTCTGTGTGCTCTTTAATAATGGTGAAATAAGTCACCTCTGTTTAAACTACAGGGCAGTTGGCCTGAGCAAAGCTGGACCGCTTGCTTAAAAGCGGGTACGGGCGAAAGAAACAAATCAAGTCTTCTGCTCCTGCATTTGAGGTTTTGTTTGGTTTTCTGGCTTAGTTTTTTTCAAATATTAATAATTAGTTAATTAATTAATTTTAAAAAAAGATTTTGTTTATTTGAGAGAGAGCACAAGCAGGGGATGGGCACGGTGGGCAGAGGGAGAGGGAGAAGCAGACACCCCGCTGAGCAGGGAGCCCAACATGGGGCTTGATTCCAGGACCCTCACATCGTGACCTGAGTCGAAGGCAGATGCTTAACCGACTGAGCCACACAGGGGCCCCTCTGGAATGCAAGTAATCTAATGGTAGGAAGAGGTCACAGAGTTACCACGGGAAGGCATGGTCCCGTCAGGGTGAGAGAAAGTGCTTGCCTCCCTTAACCCATCGTTACCTTTGACTCAGGGAGTTGATCATTTGCATGTAACAGAATATTGGGGCATTTCAGGAAAGGCTCATGGGACAGGATACTGACAGGAAGATGTCATCCCTACTAGACCTCTTGTCCTGACAACCCCTCCCAACTCTATCAGATGTTCAAAAGAAACTAGAATTAGTGAATGGAAGGAGAGAGAAATCAAGAATTTAGAATAACTTTAAAAGAAACAAGGTGTATTTACATGGATAAAATATAAAGGAATATCTCTTCTCGAAGTTGCTTCAACGGGTAAACAGAGAAGGGGTGCGAGGGTGTGTGTACCTCAGGCCCCTGAGACTGATATGAGGAAGGAAGAAGAATGAGTGCCTGAAAATAATGTGGAACTGTTGTGGTTTGATTGTGAGGAACGTAAGAAATGTGACTTGAGAAAATAAACATGGAAAGGGCAGGACATGAATGTCCTGACTTGTTCAATTTAGACACTGCATACATATATTGTTTTGCTTTCTCTTTGCTTGTTTTTTTTTTTTTAAAGATTTTATTTATTTATTTGACAGAGACAGACAGCGAGAGAGGGAACACAAGCGAGGGGAGTGGGAGAGGGAGAAGCAGGCTTCCCGCCAAGCAGGGAGCCCCATGCAGGGCTTGATCCCAGGACCCTGGGGTCATGACCTGAGCCAAAGGCAGACACTTAACGGTTGAGCCACCCAGGCGCCCCCCCCCCCGTTGTTTTCTCTTTGAAGCCCTAGAAATAGAAATTGAAATATTCCTCCAGCATCTAGGAGAGTTTAGAGTCAATCCTTTCCGCCATCGAGGAAGGAGAAACTGGTTTTAAGATTTTAAGATGGAGGCTCTGGGCATAATGGGCGTCACAGCTCATTGTGAAAGTAGAAGCGGAAGGACAGGGTCTGGGCAAAGCAGCAGAGTGGCGTGGAGAAGCTGAAACAAGAAGGAACTTCTTCAGCCTGGAACGAGGTTCCCCTGGGAATAGGGAGGAGAAGGGGCTCAGAGTATCTGGACTCCGCGGTTCCCGGGATGGCTGCCAGGTGAGCCTGTGGAGGTGAGATCCTAAATAACAGAGCTGCCAGCCTCCTGAAGGATGCCCGTGTTCTACTGTAGGCAAGCAAGCGGAGAGATTGAGATGACGTCGGCCTTGATGAGTGAAGATGCCTGCAGCAACCTCGACAAAATGGCTGAGAGGCCTTCTTTCTCCAGGTACCCTGAATGCCTTCTGGTTTCGGATGAAGCTCTGGGATGGGATTAGGAGTCCCACACTGATGACCCAAGTAGAACTGATCTCCAGTGAGATAGGCTCTATGGCCGAACGTGGATCGAAATAATAAAAATTAAGTGATATTTCCTTCATGCTTGAGGCCGTGGACTGGGTTTCTCACAGCTATGTAGTTTTACCCAATATTGGCTTCTACCCAAACACTCAACAATACATCTGGGCTTGTTTTCTGTGAAGGTAATTCAGACGTATCCTTCTCTGTGAAGGGTGTATTTTTTTTCCTTTTGTGCCTCAACATCTGTGTGCTTTTTTTTGGGGGGGGGTCTTATGAAATCTAGCAGAAATGCTGAAAATGAATAAGATTATCCTAGATTTATGAGAGTCCTCAAATATAGGGAAGTACTCCCTACCCATCAGCCTTAAAGGATTAGTCTTTATATATGATGAGGATTTATTTGGATAGGGTCAAGCTTCAATGCCTGGATCACAAATTTCACGAGTCTCTCCTTCTAAGTCAACTGGATATAGGCAACTCAGATTTACATAAGCGACTGATCTGTTTTGCATAAACGGAAGATTGGAGTTTAAAGAAAAAAGTTTTTGGCTGAGGTAATTCCTGGCTAAAGTCCTATCAAAGTCCCGTTTTCTCCTTTTTTGTGTGTTAATTCTCAGATAAAAGGCCTAGGGTGTGGAGTACTAAAGTCTTAACTCTCTGATAGTAATTTAGGGGTCTTGCCTTGAAAAAAATTTCTGTGAAGTAGAAGCAGCAGAGGGCAGATTTGGATTTAATTTGGGCAAGTGCTATGACGTGCTGAAAGCTTGGCAAAGGGAACGTGAATTCCAAGGCGGAAACCAGCACTGTCACAGACGTGTGGTTCGGTTTGTAAAATTTATTGGATCAGATGTGGAAGGCGAAGGGATGGAAGGGTACCGATTTCATCTGAAAAGTTATTTTTCCTAATGATAAAAGCATTGTATGCTCAACTGAGGAAAGTGGAGAATAAAATATTGAGAAGAAAACAAACCTAGTCTCATCCAGAAATAACTATTATAAACATTTTGGTGCATTTCTATACATTCTCTCTCTCTCTCCCTTTCTCTCTCTCATATATTCCAAGATATGTGCTGGAAATATACTGTAGATACTGTTTGTATCTTATCTTATTCACTCAATAATAAATCATTAGCCTTTCTTACGTCCTTAAAAATTCTTTCCAGATATCATTTTGAATGACTGATAATTCATCAGAAATGTATAGCATAACTTAACCATTCTGCCTTTTTGGGGATAATTTTATTGTGAAAATCATTGCACAGAAATCTTAGACATACTTCAATTATTTCCTCATGACAGATTCATAGTTATGGAATTATTTGGGGAGACAGAAGATAGAAACTTTCTCTGGCTCTCAATTTACATTATGAAATTGTTTTCTAGAAAAGTTATATCAGTTTATGCAAGAATGCCCATTTTATGATACCTTGAATGTCCTGTATAGTATCTTCTAAAACTCTTTGTAATTTTAAATGCTGAAAAAATTACAATTGTTTGAATTTGCATTTTTTTGCTTATGAATGAGCTTGAACATATTTAATATGTTTACTAATCACATACATTTCTTCTTCTGTAAATATGTCTTTTACTTGCTTTTCTATTGGGGGTTTTAGTGTTTTTCTTAACATATCCATTGAAGACAGCAATCTTTTGTTATATTTGTGACATACGTTATGAGTTGCATGGTACATATATATTTCTATACTAAGACTATTAACTCTCGTTGAAATCTGGTTTTGTGTCACGTATATATCCTTCTCTGAAGTTTTAATCAATTCTTCAAGGCCCAGTCAAATCTCATTTCCTCCTAAAAGCCTACCAACACCCCTGAGGTGCAATGAAGTTTCTCCCCTTCCAAGTCACCACCATATTTGGTTTTGTTCTCTGTAGCGCCTGTTGCCATCTGCTGTAGGAGTAGGCCTCGCTCTTTGGACGTGGCCATTCGGTTTTAATCATTTTGATATGCCTTACACTACTCACACAAACCTCTGCACAAAACAAGCGTCTGACAAATCCTTGTTGTGTTAAGTGAAGTGAGATCAAAACCATTATGGCTTAACTTTCAAAGTAATAGATCCTCATCATCTGTGATTACAAGTGCAGGAGACTTGACTAAATCAACTAGAGTCCTGATGAGTTAAAAAAAAAACAACTCGCCCTGAATTTCTGTCTCATAACCCAAGCATAGGCAGGAGGCATTTATGACCCTAGAGCAGTTTGGTTGAAGTTAGTCACTCATACAAGCTTTTTCTAAACTATAACCATGAGGTCATACAGTTAAATTTTACCTGGAAAAATAGATCCTAAAAAGCACTCTAGGTGACACAGTTAGAAAAAAGAGAAATAGAAGCTAGACAGGCACACTTAATCACAACTTCTAATGGATTTAGAAATATGAGCATGACGACCGAAACAACAAAACGTCCAAGAATGCAGAGTTGAAATGGCCAGGAGTGATTCTGAGGGGTATAATTTTGTTTTATTGGTACCCAGGGTCCTTAAGGATATAGAACGGAGCGATAAACATAACCAGTAAGTACTACAGTATATGGTGTAGTGGTGGGCTGTGGCAGGAAGCCTGATATAAGATACTAACTTTAATTTTAAAATACAAGCCCTTAATTTGCTTTGAGAAGCTAGAATTATCTTGTTTTTGTTTTTTTTTTAGAAAAATTCATATGAATATAGATCTAAAAGATAGGCCACAACGGGCACGCAGAGTAGTGTTAAAATGCCAGTTAATAGCGGATTACTTGTGCCTCAGTCTCTTTGGCTCACCTGGGCTCTGGGTGTGCTCACTCCTCCGGGCTGACAGACCCTATCCCGACACCGACACCATTGCTCTTACGGGATAATGATTTCAAAATAAGCAGATCCTCCAGGACCTTAAGGAAGAAGGAAAACTTTCACATATGATGTGCTATAATTTTTTTAAGCCTTGAGTTTCAAAGTGTGAAATTATCCAGGTGTGAAGAAGAGGTCTGGAGCAGGCAACTAAATTTTCTGCCAACAAGGTAAAAGAGTTCTCGAGTCGAGCAGGTTGAAGAGAAGTAGAGTTACGTGCAGCACTCTGCCTCTCCAAGCCCTCTGTCCTTCCTTTCCCAAGAACAAACTCTTTTGTCCGCAGTACGGCAGAGATACAAGGGGAGCTTGTCCCCATTACTTTTGGGAGATCCCAGTGTAAAAGGACTTTTTTTTCAGCAAATGTTCCGAGGGCCACCAGGTGTGGGAAGTCTCACCGAGATGTTGGTGAAGGGATAATGTGCCGGGAATGACCAGCAATCCCTGTACTGACGGATGAAAGATTATTCCAGATTTTGCTGTGAAAGAGAGGAGAAGGCAAGGGGGTCAATGCTCAGAGACAAAAACCCTTCACTCTTCTTTGCTCCTGCTTTTATTGGTCCTTCAGGAACTCACAAATCCTTATCACTCTGTTTCTCAAGCATGTGATGTGTGACAAGGGGTCTTACTAGAACTAGGAGGATCTGATTATGGGAAAGATATGATATGCTAATCTCTATGTTCTGCAAGTTCTCTTGATCATAGGGCGGCTGTCTGGGCTAAGAAAGCTTCGGGGAAGGCAACTCCCCGCAGCGTTCCAACCGCAGGATGGTCGAGCAGGCCTCAGCATTCCAAAGGCCTACGCCCTTCTCCGAAAGCTTCTTCTTCTTTTTCTTCTTCATTTTTTTTTTTAAAGATTTTATTTATTTATTTGACAGAGAGAGACAGCCAGCGAGAGAGGGAACACAAGCAGGGGGAGTGCGAGAGGAAGAAGCAGGCTCCCAGTGGAGCAGGGAGCCCGCCCAATGGGGGGCTCGATCCCAGAACGCCAGGATCACGCCCTGAGCTGAAGGCAGACGCTTAACGACTGAGCCACCCAGGCGCCCCTCTCCGAAAGCTACTATCACCCCCAGCGGCCTCCGTGTTACATTTTAGCAAGCCGGGTATTATGGCTGATTTCATGCTCTACATTAACCCCGGCAAAAATACGCCCATGTGAATGCTCACTAATAATGTGATTATCTTTTATAATAACATTATGATCAGAAGTTTAATGCTACACTGGAATAATAGTAGACAAATTGAATTTTAGAACTGGAATGTACTGTAATGATGCCCTAGTCAAACTCGACATTGTACTGATGAGGCGGTCTGAGCAGCAAATTTAATTCCTTACCAGAGTAACCCAGCTCTTTGAAGGCAGAGTCCGGACTAGATTCCAAGCTCCCAGTGCCCCGTGCCCCTCTCTCCAGGACCCCGACTCCCCGTCCCCACAGGGTTTCTCCTCTTCATCTCGAGCATTTCTTTGATGGTCTCACAATCTGTAATTTTTCACATAATTTTTTTTATTAAGTCACACGTATAAACAAAGTTGTTTTTAAAAAGAAAAACAAAACTCATGGAAGGACTAGGGAAAAAGGAACAAGCCCTGGTCTTGTCTTCTATCCTACTCTATACAACTATGTTAACCCTTTTCTCCCCTGCTTCTCTTGTAATCCTTTTGGTCTTTAACTCAAAATAAAATACTGATGTGCTTATTGCTCATCAATGTCAGATTTTTGCTTGTGGATTTGGTAGAAGAGAATTGCATTCATTCTAGTTCCACAACTCACACCATCCACCGTCTTTTATTACCACTGACTCTTTTTACCTTTCGGGGCACAGTACTGCGGATGTGACTTATTCTGTTTATCACACACTTGTGTAGAGTGTTGTTATACATCTTCTGTCTTTTTATTTTTTAAAGTACATTATTTGATGTGCAATTACATGAAGATTATGTGCTTAATACAGTTTTAATGCA
Source organism: Ursus americanus (assembly GCF_024610735.1). Lineage (NCBI taxonomy): Eukaryota > Metazoa > Chordata > Mammalia > Carnivora > Ursidae > Ursus > Ursus americanus. The sequence continues at coordinate 15,629,627 of NC_142137.1, read as the reverse complement.
TATGTCTCTGATGCTTAGTAAATTCATTGTTGCAGGCTAGAGCCTATCTTCTTTAAAACCTACCAGCCCCAACACAAAGCTGTGCACGCCAGTGACGCTTAAAATGCTATAACCGGGCACCTGGGTGGCTCAGTCGGTGAAGCATCTGCTTTCGGTTCAGGTCATGATCCCAGGGTCCTGTGACCGAGTTCCGCATGGGGCTCCCTGCTCAACAGGGACCCTACTTCTCCCCGTGCCCCTCCCCCCCATGCTCTCTCTATCAAAAGAAACATTTTTTTTTAAAGTCCAGTGTTCAGTTTTGCTTGTTTTTGAGCTCTAAAACACCCATAGTAGTATATTGTAAGCGGTCTTCTTGGACTTGCTGTCTTTACTCAATATTATGTTTCCAAGAGTTATCGGTTGTGTTGCATTTTTCTGGGTTCATTTAATGTCTTTGTGATATTCCATTATATGAATGCACCACAATTTGTGCATCCATGCTGCTGCTGTCTGTACGGACATTTGTTTTTTCCTTTTCCTCCCTACCTCCTGAGGAGCATTCTTGTGTCTCCTGGTGGGCATGTGCCCAGAGCTTCTCTTGCGTACGTAGTCAGGAGTGAGAATCCTGGGTCACCTGCTATAACAATGTTCAGCTTTTAGAGATATTGCCAAATTGGTCTGCCCTCTCACCAGTGGTATATGTTTCCATTGATCTGACAGCTCTCACATCATGCTAATGAGATTGAACATTTTTTATGTTTTATATGTTTGTTGACCACTAATTTTATTCTTCTATGAAAAGCCTACATACATCTTTTGTTAATTTTTTGGTTATATTGTCCTTTCCATGTTGATTTGTAGCAGTCACTCATGTATTATCATTACTGCTCTTAGGTTCATTATATGGTATAAGTCAGGCTACTGTCAGGAAATCACACCAATTATTTGAACAGGGAAAATTTAATATAAAGAATTATTTAGTAGTAGAAGGTAGTTATCTACTAAAAGAAGTGATAGATGAAGGTAAGAGGTCCAGAAGTGCTTAGCTCCCCAACCTCTCACTGCCAAGGCTGAGATTCAGACCTCTTCAAAAAGGGCAGGGCCTCTTTGAGAGCCTTCCCGCGGTGAAGGCATTTATGAGAAGGTGTGGCCAGAGCTAGTCGGCAACCTGCGAGTGCAGAAGGTGTGGGCATGCTAGGTGTGGTCTCTAGAAGCGGTTCACCATTGCTGGAGGGCAAGTTGGTGAGAGCTGGTCTGTGGAAGTAATCAACCCTTGCAGATGGCCGTGAGGGGGTGAGGAGGTGGAGTGGGGGGTGAGGGGTGGGGGGTGGAGGAGGTGGGGGCGTTGGCAGGAGTAAGGCCAGAAGTCGTATCTTCGCACTTGAATAGATTCAGATTAAACGTTATTGGCAAGACTACCTTACTGGTGGTACTGTATACTGCTTATCTGACCACATCAGGAGGCAACTAATGACAGGTTAGTTCTTGCTATCTCCTAGAAATCTCCATGATAAACCCACATGTTCCTATTTGCTATTAAATGATGCGTGGGACGAAATTTTATACTCTGAGAATATATTCTTCCTCGACAACTTTTCGTGTAATGGTCTTTATAATTTTTGCCCCGATCAGATAATACATTGGGAATTCCAAAATGATGATTATTTCAATACTATTGAACTGCATTTATTAACCTGCATTGTTCTGTAACCAGGTACTTTCTTTTTATTTCCCGCCATTTCTTATGACAGAAAGCAGGCAAACACCAAAAGCCTGATTGGATAATGTCAAAAAGTTACAGAAGTCAGCCAGAAGAAACTCCCGTGGGCCAAATTTGGGACAATTTGAGCACCAAAAAGAATGATGGTATAACTAATTCAGATGTGTTCAATAAATAAAATCCATAAGTCTATAGTGATATAAAGGGCACAGAGCGAATTTCAGCTACCGAATTTAAACCATTTATACTTTCAGTTGTGATTATTGCTATATTTGGATTTATCTTTACATCTTACTTTTGGACATCTATTTTTGTTCCATTTTTCTGTGCTTCTAGTACTGTTTGTTTTACAGAGATTGATTTTTGTTGTTAGGATTCACTTATTTTTGCTTTTTCCTTATTCCATTTCACCCCTCCACATATTCTGAATTTATACACTATTTTCGTTCATTTAGGGTTTGTCTCTGAAAGATTACCATTTATATTTCTCAAGATAAAAACAATGTGCCTCCTTAACCAGACACACAAAGACCTCGGCACACTAACTCCGAGTACCCCTGTCTGGTTTACTAGTATAGTCCCGCCTGTTAGCTCTGTTCTTTTTTAAAAAGCACTTAAAATTAGAAACTATCATCATTGTTATTTTATAGAGAAAATGTTTGTTTGGATTTATATTTATGTTTACCATTTTTTCAATTTACCATTCTTTCCAGAATCTTAGATCCCTCTTCTAGGACCATTTTCCTTCTTCCTAAATTATATCCTCTATTAGCTCCTTTAGTAATGGTTTCTTAGTGAGAAATTCTCAGATTTTGTTTATTCACAAATGTCTTTATTTTACTTCCATTCTTATTTATTTATTTACTTGATTGAAAGAGAAAGAAAGAGGGGCACCTGGGTGGCACAGCGGTTAAGCGTCTGCCTTCGGCTCAGGGCGTGATCCCGGCGTTATGGGATCGAGCCCCACATCAGGCTCCTCTACTATGAGCCTGCTTCTTCCTCTCCCACTCCCCCTGCTTGTGTTCCCTCTCTGCTGGCTGTCTCTATCTCTGTCAAATAAATAAATTAAAAAAAAAAAAAGAAAGAAAGAGAAAGAAAGAGAGAGTGCAGGGTGGGGGGAGGAAGAGGGACAAGCAGACTCACCGTGAGTGTGGAGCCCAGGGCTGGGCTGGATCCCACAGCCCTGAGATCATGACCGGAGCTGAAATAGAGAGTGGGTCACTCAACTGACTGAGCCACCCAGGCGCCCCTACTTGCATTCTTAAAGAAATAGTTTTGCTAGGTACCAATTTCAAGGCTGGTTATTTTCTCTCACCACTTTGATGATATCATTCCACTGTTCTCAGAATCCATTGTTGCTATTGAGAAGTGCGTGTCATTCTAATTGCCATTTCTTTGTGTTCTCTTTTTTTAAATTTATTTTTAAGATCTTCTCTTTGTTTTTGACGTTCTGTATTTCTACTACCACGTGCCTAGGTGGGGCTTCTTTTTGTTTATACTGCTCGTCTGCAGTTCTTGAATCTGTAGATTCATGTTTTTTTTTTTTTTTAAAGATTTTATTTATTTATTCGACAGAGATAGAGACAGCCAGCGAGAGAGGGAACACAAGCAGGGGAAGTGGGAGAGGAAGAAGCAGGCTCATAGTGGAGGAGCCTGATGTGGGGCTCGATCCCACAACGCCGGGACCACGCCCTGAGCTGAAGGCAGACGCCCAACCGCTGTGCCACCCAGGCGCCCCTGTAGATTCATGTTTTTAATCGATTCTGGAAATGTTTTAGTTATTAGCTTGCTGAACATTTCTTCTTCCCTATTACGTCTATTCTCTTCTTCTAAGACTCTCATTTTATATCTATTAAACTCTCTCAATTCACTCTCCCAATTCTTTAATATCCTTGTATTAGTCAGGGTTCTCTAGAGAAACAGAACCCATAGGAGGTGCATGCGTGTGCACACACACATACACACATCTCATGGAAAGATGGGAGAGAGAGAAAATGGAGCTTGGCCAGTCCAAAATCTGTAGGGGAGACCCAGGGAAGAGCTGCAGTTGGAGGCCAAAGGCAGTCTGCTGGCAGAATCCTGTCTTCACCAGGGAGGTCAGTCTTTTTTTTATCAAGGTCTGCTATTGTTTGGATGAAACCCACCCACATTATGGAAGATAATATGCTTTATTAAAAGTCTACTGATATAAATATTAATCTCATCTAAAAACTACTTTCACAGAAACATCAAGAATAATGTCTGACCAAATATCTGGGTACTGTGGCCCAGCCAAGTTGACACATAAAATGAACCATCATAGTTCTGTTCATGTTTTCTCTATGGTTTTTCTATTATAAATTCGGAACCATTTCTTTGCATCTGTCTCAGCCACTGTCTATCTCTCAGATTCTTTTCAGTTGTATAAAATCTACTCTTTAATAGTTAATTGAGATCTTTTTTCAACAAATATATTTTCAGTTTCTATAAGTTATTTTAAAAATATGTTTGCTTATTCTATATATTCCAATAGTCACTGTTTGGTTGTTCATACATTTGTGAGTCATTCTTCATTTTTTAGACCTTCCTTGCATAACTGCTTCATATTGTAGACTTAATAAAATTCTAATATCTGTAATCCTTGGGCTCAAAATATGTTGTTTTGTTGGTTTTGCATTCTAGCTTGCTTTCCGATCTTTGATTACAGTCCCACTGACGGATTCTAATAGGTGGGAATCCTGTGGGCCTAATTTGGGGATTGTGGAAACTTTCCTGTGGAAAGGACTTGTTTCTGCTTTAAATGATGCTCAGATGATGTTACTGACATGGGACCATTTCAGCTCCTCATGGTCTAGACTGGGCTCATCCCAGAGTCCCAGGCTCCCCAGCTTCCCTTCCCCATCTGGCCAGATCAAGGTTCAATTCCTAGATAGCAATGCTACTATCTGTAGCCCCTGCCAGACTACCCAGATCTTTGGTCTCAGCTCCACATAACTGTTGCTCCATCTTAGCTTATGTGTAATTAATCACTACGAAGACAATGTTATCACATATGATCAATAACCATAATAAAGATAGTAGCATCAGCTGACTTCTCTCCTCAATAGTGTATACAAGGAAAAGGAGGAGTGAAAGCTATGAATGTCCAGCTGAGGACATGCATGGAGAATCAAGAAGCCTCCATGGCAACTTTGAAAGAGTCCTTCCTCTCCTATAGATTGCAGGGTAAATATGGCTGAATCCTGGGCACCAAGGCCTGATGGGAAGTCCTGCAGAGTTGCAACATCCGTGAAATGCTCCATTCTACTTGATCTCTCACACTAAAGTAAGGGTGCTTGTGGGAAGGATGTGGATGAAGATATTTGGGCAGACACATGCAAAGCTGAGAGATTTCAACCCTCCAATCTTCAGGAATCTCTCTTGACAGAGGAGTCCTCTCCTGGTCTTCAGGACATCAGCATCACTCTGCATTAAAGTCTTTCAGGGAGAGCGCCTTAGGGAGCGGTTGCACAAACTGGCCTTGATTCTTCTAAGGATCCATCCCCTCACTATTTTTTATTGTCTTCGTGTTTACATATAAAGGTTATATCACAACATGGTCCAGATTAAAAAAATATCAGGACGTAGTTTCTGCCCCAACAGGTACAGTACCACACTACATTCTATTTTCAGGAGTGTGAGGAGCATGTATGGGAGTGAGTTCCAATGGTGTTCTCTCAAGGAGGATGAGCTAGAAGGCTTGATTGGGCTGAATTTTTGGCCATGGTGTGCTCACACGGAATTCTGAATTTAATGTGTTGGTTCAAATACTTGTGATAGCATCACCAGCGTCTACCACTCTGGAATTCCATTTTTGGTCACCGAGATCAGGGAACCCAATCCCGTTGCAGCACCTTGTGTCGCCATCAGTGGTTTACTCAGGACGAGAGCTGTGGAAGGTGGTGATGCCCCCTTCTCAATGTATTTCTTAATGCCTTGGTGACAAGAGGACCTTAAGGCCTCTTGGAGGGGTATAGCTAGGGGATGGCTGAGAATATTGCATATACTTGAAGCCTTTGAACAGTTCCATCTCCCTGAGCTTTCAGATGGGTTTCCTCAATATCTGGGTGCTCAAAGTGTGGTTCTAGTACCAGCAATGTCAGCATTCCCTGGGCACTTGTTAGAAATTCAGCTTCTTAGGGTGCCTGGGTAGCTCAGTTGTTAAGCATCTGCCTTCGGCTCAGGTCATGATCCTGGGGTCCTGGGATCGAGCCCCACATTGGGCTCCCTGCTCAGTGGGGAGCCTGTTTCTCCCTCTCCCACTCTCCCTGCTTTTGTTCTCTCTCTCTCTGTCAAATAAATAAATAAAATCTTTAAAAAAAAAAAAAAGAAATTCAGCTTCTTAGACCCTAACCCAACCGACTGAATCAGAAACTCTGGGGTGTAACCCAGACATCTGTGTTTTAAAATACCCTCCTGAGATTCTGTTGTATGCCAAAATTTGAGAACTAGTACTCCATAGCTCTGAAAGCACACTACGTAAGAAGTCCAGCCATTCTGAGGTCACCACACTGGAAAGACAATGTAGAGAGACTACATAGAAATAGAGAAAGATGCCCAAGGACCCCACCTGATCCAAGCCCTGGCTGTCTGACAGTCACTTTTAATGTTTTTAAAATGTCTTTGATTAGATATAGGACTTTGAGAAGTATGTAGTGTTGTTTAGGTGTATGTGTTTCTAATTTATGTAAGGAGTATTGTACTGTTTCCTACATTTTTCACTTAACAGTATATTTTCATGTATTTCTCACCACTGCATGGTAATTCATGGTGTGTATCTCCTACATTTAACATTCTTTCTCCAAATCATGAGCATCCAGGTTGCCTTCAACTTCCCAGTACCACAAATGATTGGTCAACATCCTCATATATGCACTGCCCCACTTCGTGAACCTAGGAAAATTTCTATGAGGAATATACGGATGGAGAAAAACTCAAATTCCCATTTTTATTTACAAATAATTCTAGTAGAAGACAGGACTCTTCTGTCAGAAATTTTAAAAGACTGGTTGGGGAAAGGCTTGATCCTGTTCTAGTTTTATATACAAAACATACACACATAATACAAGCACATACATAACTCCATAGTCTTAGTTTTGGGGTTGAAACAAAAAAGTCACACAAGTGACACGTGGCTAATAGTTGTAATATTTGCTACTGAAGTGTATACTAATTGATGCTTTTCTTATAAACTATGTACACCTGAAACCAGCTGAAGAGTGCAGTTTCCTGGGGGAATGTGAATTCCCTAGATAGCTGGCAACAAATATAGCCAGATGTCAGTGAAGGAGCCATGGGCTAGCACTAAATGCTTTAAGAATATTCATGCACTTAATTGCTGTCTTGACAGTAGGTCATTCTTCAGGACTTAGATCGATATTTGCTGTTTTGTAAATTTCTTATCCATTCAGAAATAAATGTTGTCGTAATCTCCTTAGAAATGAAAGCAGTACATATACTCCATAGATCTCTTGAAAGCACTTTTAGTTTATTATGTATTATGTAAACTGTGGATATCAGGTACACATAAGTTAACTTTCTATTACCCATGCTTGAAGGAGAAGAATGAGTGAATGTTGTTAGTGTGAAGTTTCCCCAGATTCCACCACTTCCTCCTTTTCCCCTCTGGGGCTCCCTTGCTCATAGAGTGGTATATACAGGGACTAAGCCAATCGGGGAAACAATGATAGACTTTTTTTTTTTTTTTTTTTAAGGAAATGTCTCTGTTGCTTTTACCAGGAGTATATCTGGTACTTTGGGTCAAGACTGCAGTAAAAACAGAATTGGCTAAGCCAGAGAAGTATCTGCTAAGCACTTGAGTATATCCAGGCTGCTGGACTTCCTAACTTACCCAGGAAAGGACAGAGGAGGGAAACTGCCTGGTACATTCACCAAAGCAGGCTGAAGGCTTACCCGCCACTGCACATGGAAACAGGACCTAAAGGAAATGATTGGTTTGGCATCTTCCTTTAAGGCACAGTAAGCTTGTGCATTAGGTAATGGTGGCCTAATGAGTGCTGATCCCTTCAACAAATATCTACTGAGAATGTATTTCACCAGGTACAAAGAGGAACACACTTTGTCTTTACTGTAAGAGTTCACAAGCTAGAACAACCTTTCTCAAAATGTGTATTCCAAGAACAGGTGCTTCATGCAGAAGAGATCTGTGGTCAGGAATGTTTGAAAAATGCTGGGTTGTTTTGATCTGTTCAGATTATTACAACAGACTGGGTGCCTCACACAGCAAGTATTTATTTCTCAGTTCTCGAGGCTGGAAATCCAAGATCAAGGAGCCCGCAGATTCAGTGCTGGTGAGGGCTCCTTCCTCAGCAGGAGCTCCACAGGGGCTCCTTCCTCATGACCTAATCTTTTCCCAAAGGCTCCACCAGCAGATACCATCACATTGTGTGTTAGGATTTCAACATATGAATTTTGGGGGGGATACAAATATTCAGGCCGTTGCATGGGTTATAAATGTTAAACAGATTACTTTTGGGAGGACTTAAAGCATTTAACATGCGGACGACATTGTGACTCCCCAAGAGGAACAGAGACTATATTATTTCCCAAAACTCTTAAAGGACTCATGTTCCACTGAAATAGATTTTAAGTTTCCTCCTTGATTCTCAGGCATCTAAGCCTTCAATGTTAATAATTTGTTTATGACTTCATATTAAAAAGAAAAATTATTTAATTCTAAAACTTGATTCATCCAAATTCTACTTGCTGATAATGAAAAGGATGGTTTTGAGAAAATGAAGTAGATCTGGCTTTAAAGTTACTTTTCAAAGCATATGGGATGTTAATTTTGATCTTAAGTTCATCTCCTCCCCATTGTCTCTCTTAATGGTAAGTCATTACAGAAATATATCCTTACGTATGACTCTGTGAACCAAAAAAAAAAAAAAAAAAAGGTACCTCTTCTTTTTCCCCATCCTATGTTGAATGCTTGTTTACTGACTTGTCATCAAATGTAATTTGATTAAATTGTGCTCATTCATGCTTATATCCCTGTATGTAAGGCTAGTTTATTATCAACTAACAAAAATCAGGGGCATCTGCGTGGCTCAGTCAGTTAAGCAACTGACTGTTGATTTTGGCTCAGGTCATGATCTCAGGTTGTGAGTTCGAGCCCTGGGTTGGGCTCTGTGCTGGATGTGGAGCCTGTGTAAGATTCTCTCTCCCTTTGCCCCTCCCCCCTTCTCTCTCTCCCTCTCTAAACAAAAAGCAAAGAACAAACAAAAATAAGAAGGAAGAAAATTGCACAGTTTCTTTCAGTTTCATCTTCCTTTAAAAAATAAACTTATGAAAATCGATGTCTAACTTTACTGATGTTTAATTTTTAAGAAGTGTTGGGTGTGGAGTCAGAGTTCTAATGGGACTAGAATAAACTTTAATAAATTTTTGTGTTATGGAAGTTTTCAAACATACAGAAAAGTAGATAGAATAACACAATAAATCCTATGTACCTCTCCTCTGGCTTCAACATCTATCAACATTATATTATCCTTGGACTAGATTTGAAAACATGAAAAATGAGTCTTCATTACCAAAAGGAGTCCTGTTTTCGGTACTACGTCCAGTCTGAGACTCAGTAGTATATAAGATAGATCTTGATTTCACACCACACTATCCTAGAACCAGTGAAAAATGTTAATAACTGAAATTGTCTGGAGAGCAAAGGTCTGGGGTGAGGAGGGGGAATTTCCCCACAGCATGGCTGAAGGCAGTGGTGGGAGGGAAAAAGCAAGATGTTTCCTTTCGCTTCTTTCTAGTTTTGTGCCCCTAACAGATTCATCCTATTTAATTAATAGTTACTATTAATATTAGTCACATTTATTGTGTGTTTTCTCTGTTCTAGGCAATTTGCTATTTCCTTCACAAATATTTCTTTTTTTTTTTTTAAAGATTTTATTTATTTATTTGACAGATAGAGACAGCCAGCGAGAGAGGGAACACAAGCAGGGGGAGTGGGAAAGGAAGAAGCAGGCTCACAGCGGAGGAGCCTGATGTGGGGCTCGATCCCATAACGCCAGGATCACGCCCTGAGCTGAAGGCAGACGCTTAACCGCTGTGCCACCCAGGCGCCCCCATTCACAAATATTTCTTTATTCAGTTTTCATCAACCCTATAAGCCAGTTATCCCCAGTTTTCAGATGAGGCAGTTGAAGCTCAGAACGGCTAAGTAGGTTTCTAAGATTGCACAGGATCTAGAGAACAAGGCTGGGATTCAAACCCAGGTCTGCCTAACGCTCAGCCAGATCCCACCACCCTCCACCTCCACCCCTACGGTTCGGGTTCGTGTGTCTCACCCTGTCTCTGTGACTCCTCTGTGAGGTTCCCGGCAAGTCTCTTTACCTTCATGTGGCAGATGCTGCCATTGCCCCACCAGTCCCCCTGGCCTGTAATATTTCCACGCAGGCTACTACACTTCTGATTGTCAGAACCTGCATCAATGCCTGCGAGCCTTCTCTCACCTCTGGAGCCAGTTCTGCCCCAGCAGAGGATAGGCCAGATGTTCCAGAGAATTACCACTCCCCACTCAGGCAGTGATTGACGGGAGCTCAATATCCAGGTCCCTCATCCTTGGGCATAACTCTCAAGTGCTGGCTCCAGAGTTCTCAGCAGTATTAATTCTACTTGCACACAGGGGAAACTTGCTTGAAAATACACCCTTTAAAGCTTTTCTTCCCTTCTAGTCGCATTTTCCCACCTCCCGAATTAACTTTCTGCACTCGAATCCTGTCAGATCTGCTTCTAAAGGAACTGAGACTCTTTCTATGCCGCAGAGTCTTAACTATAAAAAGTGCAGGTGTTGGACGAGATGAATTCAAGAATTATAGTTCTATTGCACGATGGTAAATGCAACCCAGACATCAAATACGGCCTTCTTGTCTCTTACCAGCCGGAGCAAATGAGCTCAATACCATCGACCCTAAGTCCATGGCCATGGGAATCCAATGCCTTCTCAAGAGTTTTGAGAATTCCTGAAGGACATAATGCAGTCTGTTCACATCTACTTCCTAGGCTTCTGCTTCTTTAGAGACTGTTCTACCATGTGGACCCAGATGGGAATCTCAGCTTTGACTTCTCTTAAAGCAAACAAACAACAAACAAAAACAACTTCCTAAAAGCATGTGCAGCTTAGTCAGACATTAGCAAATTTCTGGGGAGAAGATGAAGGGATGGTTTAGGTTCTCATAACACAAACAACTACAATAGCACTGCTCTTACGCCAGTTCTCACCAGGTGCTGTGAGGACCCCTCTGCTGAGGAGTTTCCCTGATGCTTCCCCTCACCTGGTCTCAGGTCTTCTTCCTCTTTCTTCCTCCTCTCTTCCGCTCTTCACTCATCTCTCCTTGTTACTCTCAGGAGCAATAACACCCCATCCCCCATCTGCGCAATCCAGCTTCTCCCTTCTGGAATGTTTTGGTACATGTTTGTTACTCTCAGGAGCAATAACACCCCATCCCCCATCTGCGCAATCCAGCTTCTCCCTTCTGGAATGTTTTGGTACATGTTTGTTACTCTCAGGAGCAATAACACCCCATCCCCCATCTGCGCAATCCAGCTTCTCCCTTCTGGAATGTTTTGGTACATGTTTGTTACTCTCAGGAGCAATAACACCCCATCCCCCATCTGCGCAATCCAGCTTCTCCCTTCTGGAATGTTTTGGTACATGTTTGTTATCTAAGCCTTAATGGCCTTGCTTCTACCACGTGACTTCATTGATTTCTTCTCCCAAATAATGACACATTCCTGCTTAGGGGGGATACTGGTGGTAATGGTTCAGTGACTCATCCCTTCCCTTTCTCCCACCCCTTTCTCAAGTGAGTCAGATATAGCTCTTTTCTTTCTCTTCCTCTAGTGGGCACTGCTGTTAGCTCTTTGACTTACCAAAACAGGAATCCTCAATTAGTTTTTACATTTTCTGTGTCTTGCTCTCTTCTTTCTCCATCTAGCTGATACATTTTTTGTCCTCTTTTCCAGGCAGTCCTTGATGCTGGTCTGCCTCACTGCAAGCACGTCACAGCTTTCCTAAAATTGCAGGTGGCTTCTCACTGTTCTACTGATAATGTGCACACATGGTGGTCTTTCAAAGAAGTCCTCCTGTATTGAGCAAAATAAGCACACACTGACTCCTTGTAGCTCCCCTAGGCTGGTGCCACGACTTCCCTACAGTTTCTAACAAAACCGCAGCTATGCTCTTAAAAGTGTTTCCTAGCTGTCAACTTCATGTTACGTGAGTTTGTCTGTCTTCATCCACCAAGAAGCAGGCACCAAGATGTGATGAGGTGTGTCAGAGATTTATTGGTGGAAGTGTAGGTAAGGATAAAGAGGAGGATGTAGGAAGTAGCGAGAGCCTTCAGACCATGATGCGGGTCTCAGTAGAGTGCAAGGAACAGAAGGAGGAAGGACGACTGGGGACGAAGAATTTCAGACTGTAGCACGGTTGTCAAAAAGTCTTGGTCAGTCTGATGAGGAGTCCTGGAGCCAAAGCTGTCTGTTAGAGAAGTCCCACGTCTGCAGGAGTGGGCAACACTAGTGCCCCGGCCATTCTCTGTCGCCGGCTCAGTGCAGGCCAAGGGGAGTGTGGCCTCAGTGAATGCAGGGCTGGATCTTTACAGCAGCAGGCTGGCAGTGAGGTGGAATTCCTCAGAACAGCTGGGTGGTGTGTTTTATTTTTATTTATTTATTTAAAAAATATTTTATTTTTTGGGGCACCTGGGTGGCTCAGCCATTAAGCGTCTGCCTTCGGCTCAGGTCATGATCCCAGGGTCCTGGGATCGTGCCCCGCATCGGGCTCCCTGCTCGGCGGGAAGCCTCCTTCTCCCTCTCACACTCCCCTTGCTTGTGCTCCCTCTCTCGCTGTCAAATAAATAAACAAAATCTTAAAAAACAAAAAACAGGTGTTGAATAATACTTCCAATTGTTGTTTTTCTTATGCTATACTAAATCATACGTTCAAAAATTGGCCCTTGGGGAGTGAAAAAAATTTAACAGTTTTAATGCGTACAGTTATGTAGATACATAAAGAGATAGACAGTGGTATTAAAGTGATTGAAGTGATACCTTTTGTAAGGGCCAGTTATAGTTGTTTTTTTAAAAATATTTTTTAAAAATTATTTTTTCAATTATATGAAAAATGCGTGATTACAAAGGAGATAATAGGTGATCAAACTTACTATTGGCATGGTAAGAACCACTTCACGTGTCAAAAAAATTCATGCTGAAAAAAACCTCACAGTTAGTGAAAATGATACTGAACGTTGTCAGTTACATTTCTTAATGGAAAAATTTCAAATCAGCTGCCTGTTATTCCAAACTTTCTAAAAGGAAATGAGATAAAAGAACACCCAGAAAAATACAAACTTGGTGTCATTAGTGATGGTTCCAACATGTACTGACATTAACTGTAGCAGAGACTATGTTAAGTGTTTTGGATGAATGTTTTATTTAATCCTCATAATACTTCATTCTTATTCCCAATACACAGATGAAGAAACTGAGGGTTGAAGAGGTTAGCTAACCAACCGCCCCAGGTCCCTCCATCACGGTGGCACTAGAAATAGAACCGAAATTATCAAAGGATTTATTTATCTGCTGCACTACCTCGCATTTCTAGTTAAACTCCTGCTCAACTGGGCTTGCAGCGTGTGAGCTATAAGGCCTCTTTCTCCTTCTACAGATAAAGACAGAATTTCAAAACTCTTAGATATGAAACACTTTCACAAATTTTGTCATATTCTCAAAATATCTTTTATTCACTTTTTATTCACTTAATATTTTTAATTGACTCATTTAAAAAAAAAAAAACAGCTTCATTACTAGTTATCTGAGCCCCTCGTCGGGTTTCCTGCTCAGCTTCTCCCTCTGCCTGCAGCTCCCCTTGCTGTGCTCTCTCCCTCTCTCTCTGTGTCAAGTGAATAAATAAAATCTTAAAAAAAAAAGATTTAATCTTTTGAGAGAGAGAGAAAGAGCATGCGGGGGGGGGGCAGAGGGAAAGGGAGAGAGAGAATCCCAAGCAGACTCCCTCCTGAGTGTGGAGCAGGACATGGGGCTCCATCTCACAACGTTGAGATCACGACCCAAGCTGAACCAAGAGTCAGACGCCCAAGCAATTGAGCCACCCAGGTGTCTCATGATCATGATTGTTAAATCTCTTTTAGTCTTCAATCAGGCCCTTGTTTTTTCATGCCATTGATTTGGTAGAGTAACCAGGTCATTTTTTTTTTATTGAACTTTTGACATTCTGGATTTGGCTGATTGCTTTCTTGAGGTGGTTTGGTTTTCGAACTCCGTCCTCGGTCCCCTGTATTTCCTATTAGTTCTAGAGGCTTGATTAGATTCAGATTCTATCTTAGGCAAGAACACCTGAGAGTGGTTCTGGGTACTTCTGATTTTGTTATATCATGTTGCACATAAGGTCTGGTCGTTGGAATTTTAGGCTTTAGGTTTTTTATTCCTTTCTTATCTCAGTTGCTCTGTCTCTTTGGTGAGAATCAAAACCGTTCTACATTATTATCTTTGCCCAACCGAATAAAAAAAAAAAAGAAAGAAAAAAAGTGCCAAAATTTACAGAGACAAGATGACTAGGCAGAAGAACCGGTTCTGAGTCTCTTGGACAATCTGTATTTGAAGAAAGCGTCTCCTGCTTCATACACAAAGGGATTGACTGTATAGGGGAAAAACGTCTAAGACACGAACACTTAGGGATTACTAAATGTAAGATTACAAAAAGCACATCACTAATTAGTATATTTAGAAACTGCACTATTAAAAGTCAGGATGAAAATAGCTCAAATTTAATGAGTCGTTTGCTAATTATTTAGCTTATGGATTTCCAATGCCATTTGCTTCTAGCCCTTTTCCTCTTCCTTAGGGAATTTTTGGTGTTTTTTTTTTTTTTTTTTATTGCTTATTAACACCTCCGGAAACCACTGCATGCTGGTAACTGACCATAAATTGTACACTTGGAGAGATATGTAAGAGATTATGACTCAGGATCCATGCTGTGTTGCTGACTGAGTTAAACCATGAGTGGTTTGCACCACAGTTGAAGATTTTCAGAGCCCAAAGGAGTTAGAATTCTGCTGATGACCTAACGTGCTACCTATTGCTTGGTAAATAGAGACATAAATCATGAAGATCCATGTGCCTACTGAAGAAAGAGACAGCGTCTCACCATGTTCCTCAGGTGCAAGATGGGCTCTGCTACGGGTCCAGCCCCGGCGTCTGTAGCCATGACTGTACCCGGGGAGCTTTTAAACACTGATGGGCAGACTCTCCCTTAGAATCGAGTCTGGTTCTCTAGGGGTGGGTCCCAGGTACTGGGATTTTGACAAATTTCTTCAGGTGATTCTCTTATCTCCAAGGCCAGCAAATAAGAGGTGCCATTCATAAGTCTCATTCTGTGCAAAGGACTGGGCTGAATATCTCTTGCACATAAAGAAACCGATCCTTGGAGGGATGTTATTCAATCAATGTCTTGCTACAAAGCCGACTTTCACATCCAGTCTGTCTGGCTTCTGAACTAGGCGCTTTTGAACTTTTTTTGAACATAATCCAAAGTAAGATAAAAAATTTACGTCATAGCTAAGAACATATAACATAATGAAACACAAGCTTAACAAACAATACTTAATCTTATTAAGTATGATGCACACGGATATTCTGTTTTATTTAATTAAAAAAATGCTCCTCAAAACCCACTAAAATGATCTCACGACTTGCAGTTAGAAGCACTCTTCTAAACCATGACAGTACAGACTTCCTTTCTGTTACAAACACATGGGAGGATCTTTCCTCCAAGAGTGCCTTCTCATTTTGTTTGTTTTCTCATATGGAGAGCCCATTTTTTTTTTCCTCTGCATTTTTTAAAGACCATCAAGGTGGTTCCTGGCTTAAAAGTGCTTCTCAGACGATTCCCGTTTATGGTGTCTCTTATTTCAAGGCCTACAGGTAACACACAGCTCACCACAATTTTTAAATACTAAATTATGTGGTATGTTGTGATTCTCTATAATTGTCTTATAATATCTTAGATGGTTAATGTCTCCTTGACTAAATTTAGCCTATTTTGAAGATAGTGGCCATATTGTATACTTTTGTTTCTGTACTTTTTGAAATGTCGAGCCCAGAGCTGGGCACAACACAGATGCCAAAAATAGCCGCACAATCCTACACAAGTCAATTTCTGAGCTTTCATTTCTTCCATGAAATGAAGGAGGCTCTTTTAGGTTCATTCTAAAGTCTCCTCCAGGTTGTTAAGTCTATTTTTTTTATGATACATACAAACTTCTATAAAATCCAGAAATGAAGAACATATGAAACATTTTTGTGAGCAACTACAAGGAAAGTTATTGTGTGGGAAGAAAAAAGCCTGAAACTGGCATTTTTGGTAGGCAAAATGTAAACTCCTCTGTGCTTTGTCTGAAAAGATTAAAGAAGAACTTTTTGGAGTTTGAAAATGAGGTTGGGCCCTGTGTCACTTGGATACTGAAATGTGATTATTCATAGGCCTCATTTCTCTCTCCAGTTGAATGAACACATTGTATAGGTAACAAGACATTTCCATGGGCTCTTATCAAGTTGAATTGATTATATAATAACACAATGCTTAAAAAGGAATGTGGAGTTAGGGGCATGTGGAAGCAGAGGTATCATGATTTAGGAAAAAAATGATTGAATACAGTTACATTTTGGATACTGTTTGTTTGCAAGTGGTTGTTAAATATCACTGAGCACCTTTCCAAGGGCTTCTGAGGCCAAAGGATGTGGCTAACTGTAACCCCAAGACCATTGGCATTCTTCTGGTCCTGAGGCTCTTGGTGGAGAAGCCAGAGAGGTACTCAGTCCCTTTGGTGCTGTGTGTGTGTGTGTGTGTGTGTGTGTGTGTGTGTGTGTGTGTGTGTGGTGCGGAATGGGGGCTGTTGGGAGTGGGTCATCTATGGTCTTTACCTACTCAATGTTCATTTTCTCTTTGTTAGCAAAACTATTTTCCTTTGGGGAACCTCCTCTCTTCCACTCAGGTTTAGGTATACAGGCTGGGGGGCACTAAAGCTATCTCCCTTGATCTTTTTCAGACACAGTTGAGTGACCCCAACCTGCACTGCAAATTCAAACCCATGGTTATAACGCTCAGTTCAGAGATGGGAGTAGGATCCAAGTGAGTCCAATAAGACTCATTCCTTGGCCTGTTCTCTTGCTAATGGGATCAGGTGCTAAGGACGCTGGAGGAGAAAGTAAGTCTGGGGCTGTCAAAGTCTAGGCCCTGATTAGAGAAAACAAAACCCGAACAATGAAAGCCAGCACAATATGGAGAGAAATGGAGTCCTAACATTCTTTGAGCATCTGCAGAAAAAGAAAGATTAAAAAAAATTCTTCTTCCTCTTCCTTTTTTTTTTTTTTTCTGCATCTACTCTTGGGATTTTAAGCATATGAGCCAATACATTCCAATCTCCTCCACTATAGGTTTTCTTGAGTCACTTTGAGTTGGGTACCTATCACCTCCAATTATCTTGACTATATATAGGACTTTATCCTAATAGCAAGATATCTTGCCTCTTGTTCACTGCCAACCTCCTCTCTCATCTTCATATTTGCTCCAGGAAGGACCACATCTCCTGCTCTTATAGAGCCCAAGGCTCACTTCTGCTCCACATTGTAAGAGAAATTGCTCCACCCTTTTGCACATTGTCTCCCTGCCCTCTTCCTCCACACATCAGCATGTGCCTGTTATACACCTGCAGATGGCCGCACTGAGGTCCAGTCTCAGGCTACTATGCCAGTGCTTTTGTGTGAACTAGAATCTACCACTCCCTCTGAGCCCACCCCCCAGGGAGGCAGTTCTTCGTAGCCCAGGCTGGATCTTAACCCTGAATTGTGGGCCCATTTCCATCTCAGCCAGAGGACACTGTGCAGGGTACACAGCACAGCCTATCCTGAAGCCCAGAAGTACAAAGAAGTAAGAACCGGAGCCCTGAGGTAGAGAAGCAAGCCCTCTGCTACCCACACCCACTGTTCCTGTGGTCGGTTCCTAACGCATTGAGGGCGGCTGACGCTGCTTGTCTCTGTGGCATCTCCACGCTGCGCACACCTCCCAGCGGCCTCAGCAGCGATCACAAATGTTGATGACGGCTAGGAAAACAGTATCACTTGTTACTTGAAAGCAGCATTTCCCAGCTTTATTTAATCTTAAGATGGTGAGTTTTCTGGAGGGTCCTCCTGAGTTCATTCTGGGGATCTTTACAGCCAATCTCTGTTGATGAAAGTCAAAGCCAACAGTTCAAGAAATCCAGCTGGAGGCCATCTGGCAATTAGCCATCGGAAAACCGAGCACAAGCAGGACATGTGGCAAATCTCCCATGCTCTACACAAATGACACTTTCAGGTATAGTTTTGGGGCCCCCACTGGCCTATCTAGTTATTTCAGTCTCCAGCGCTCCTGGGGAGACCCTCATCACTGTGTGGGAGACAGAGGAAGAATATGCGGGACCCATGCGAGGAAACGCAATTCCACTGGGCAGTCGCCAGCGGCGCGCAAGGGCTTTGGGGGCGCGGGCGACGGCGGCGCTGCGGTGGGGGCAAGAAAACAGGACCCGAAAAGGATGGGGGCGGTGAGGAGACTGGGCGAAGTTCCAGGGGCAATTCTGGAGCAAGCCAACGGCGGGTGCCGGGTCCCAGCACTTGTCCTACCTTTGCCCAGGGGGAGGGGTAACCAGATCTGGCGGAGAGTCGGGGGAGCAGCCGGAAACGGGCGAGCGCAGCAGCCTGGGGGCAGCCTGGACGGCGGCCTCCGGAATCGCTCGGGCTCAGCTTGCCCCCTCCCTCTTTATTTGCCTCCGCCCCCACTCCCTCCTCCCCCTCACCTCGCGTCCTAAAACGCGGCGGGCGCCTTTAAGAGGGAGCTTTGGTTACCCTGGGGGCGGGAACCCCTCGGCAGATTGGGAGGCGGCGGCGCTCACCCGCGATGCTCCTCACTTTCTGCTCCAGCTCCCGCCGCCGCCACCGTCGCCGCCGCCGCCGCTTGGATCGCCACCACCGCCTCCTCCCCTTCCTCCTCTGCCTTCAAGCGCCGTTTTCTGCAGCAGAGAGAAGTGCTATGTCAGGAAAGTTCCGAGAGGGACTGGATGGGGCCATGCTCCCTGGGTTCTTCGGTAGGCGCCCGCGCGCAGCCCTTTGTATGAGGTGAGACTTGGGGTCCTCGGCCCCCGGACAGGTACCCGCCCGCGGGGAGCGCTTCGATCCGCCGCGTTGGGGAGGCTGTGCTGTTGGGCGGAGCGTGTGGCGGAGAAGGAGCTGGTTAGACCGAAGTTGTGCAGGAGAAGCTCGGGTTTTCGGGAAGGTTTTCGGCTGAACTTGAGTGATTTCTGCAGCCCGCGCCGCACGCTGGGGGCCCGGTCGGGACTCGGTTTCTCCGGGTGCCGCCCGCCTCGCTTCCCGACGCCCCCTGTCGCCATCCCCTGCCCGCTGGAGCAGTTGGGCCTTCTAGGAAACTGGGCGGCTGCAGGTTGGCACCCAACGCCGGCTTTTTCTCTGCCGGGCTTTCTCCTCCCGAAGCTAAGTGCCGGGAGTAAGAGGAAGGGGAATGGAATCCTCTTGAACTTTTACACTGTGCTTTCGTCCCTCTTTAGGGGTGAAATTCACCTCGTTTGCCCAAGTCGGGAGGCTCCCCGGGAGCTCCAGCAGTTTGAGAGCTTGCCTCTTACATGTGGGTGAGCTTGCGGCGCTGTGTGTCTGTCTTTCAGCCCTGGTCGGTTTTCAGCGTCGCCCTGATTTTAAGTCCTCGCATCCCCGCCCCTTTTGGGAAACATTCTGGTGTTTTTTTTTTTTTTTTTTTTTTTAAATATCTTTCAGGTTCAGGGTGCTATACACACACACACACACACACACACACACACACACACACACACACACCAACACCAACACCAACAATATATGTTTATGATATGTCCCCTGGGGTTGACCCAAAATTTCAAAGTGATCCTATAGTCTCTGATTAGATATTTAGACTTGGTCTGGATACTTACGAAATACAGGTATCCCTCGTAGTAGGTAAGCAGTTTTTTCGGTGAAGCAAGGTGAGGTTTTAACCATACCGTTTAAGATAGGATTTTCTCTTTATTTGTTTGTTTATTGGTGAATAAGGTTTTCATTATGTCTTAGATTAAAAGGCTTCAACTAATTTCAAGGGTAGTGTTTCTAAGAATCATAAAAAAACACACACCCTCATGTTTCTTGCATAATCCGACATTACTTAAGACAGTTTTACCCTTGGATGAGGTATGTAATATGTGTAATTATTTTGATGAAACCTAATATATGAGTACATTTATTACACAAATGGGTAAGTTTTCTTTTTTCATGTGTCCTGTGGGTGAAGGAAACCCATTTTCTCACACCCCCAGGTCTAATCCTGTTTCTGTTCTCTCCACTCACGTGGCATGCATCTGGTGTCAGCTGCAAATCGAAGGTGCTGATGAAAAGTCCCTATATTTTGTGAAGTGTTGCATAGCCAGAATTTTAGTGACATAATTGATTACATCATCTAGATTATTTTAAACATTTAAAATAGAATGAGGGAGCTTAGTTAAAGAAAAGAATATCAGAAGTATTTAAATTCTCAGTTAATATGCTTTATGTATAATCTCTGTGTGAAAAAATATTATCAAAATAGAGAGGGGGTATTGTAGGAAACATTTGTAGTGAGGAAGTTTTGAAAGGAAACCATTCCAGAATAACCATTAATATTGCAACATTTTGTTTGGGATATAGATTTTCATCTCTGAGTAAAATTTTATCACTCTGCTGTCAAATATACCAGAACTGAAACTTAAAAAAAAAAAGAGCTCACTGTCCAAGCATTTTCTGAAAATTTGCAGCACATTGACCGCTCTTGGAAAAAAAATTTGCTTAGAAAAAGTCACATACTTAAAATCCTCACTGCAGTTACGTTTTACTTAAGTTTGCTGGAGTCCAGTCAGGAAAGTACTGTATTCAATGAAATTTGGGGTTCTAAGGTGGGTGGGCCTTAGTTCCTAGAATACACTATTTTCTAGGAAATTTAACAATTTTGACATTTTGTATATGGTTTATTTGATTTGAAATGATTGTTTTATGAATGATGCTTTTTTTTTTTTAAGTAATCTTCACACCAGATGTGGGGCTTTAACTCACCACCCCGAGATCAAGTTTCATGCTCTGTCTACTCAGCCAGCCAGGTGCCTCTGAATTATTCTTTTTAAAGCTAAATATATATATATCACACACACGCACACATATGCACACACATACATTTACAAAATCCATATCTGTCTGTCTGTATCTATACTTACATATTTATATATCTGTATATCTGTAACAGGGAGAACTATATAGGGACTTGATAATATACATGCACTAGAAACACAGGTATAAGAGATCAGAAGCTAAAAATAGTTCCCATTAAGGCTTGTCATCTCTTCAGCATTTTCATCAATTTCATCAATATCAGTTAAGTTAAAAAATAGTGTGTTTTCCCATGTGTTCTTGTTCTTGCACAAGGCTTGTACCAGGGGGCCATATGCCAACGATCTTAACCACATGTTTATTAAAATGGACTGAATTATCCCATCAGTGGATGATTGAAGCAGGCATTTCTCATGCTTCAGTAATTTATCTTCAGTAGAGGAATCCCTAGGAAAAAATTAGCTTGTCAATATGATGTTTTCTTTTTTAACACTTCAAAAATGGCCTTCAGGGCATTCTCTGAAGGTCTGAGACTTAGAGAGTAGATCTTGAAGGCGTGGGAGGCAAACCTTGGGAAGTTTTAGTCCTCCAATTTGTGAATGGTGTCCTAAATAAGTATTTGATTTGAAAGGGGTACCCATTAATGCTTGGGAAAATAATAGCTATGATACAGTGCTCTAATCACTACAAGCAAAGGTTTGGAGTATTTCTTATCACATTCCACAGCTGAAGCGGCTACATTTTAACATATGTGTATGAAAATTAGGAATGAAGTGAAATAATCTTTTAGACTGATTTTTGCTTTATTTGCTAGGCATTTTTAAAAAAATGTGTTTATATTTGTGTTTATATTTGCCACAAATGCCCTTTACATTGTTGCAGGTGGCAATTTTATTCCTTTTTTGTAACTATGAGCTGTGTTTTAGAGTGAGTTCTTAGTGTTTACTTGAAACAGACAGTAATGTGTTTCATTGAGTTTATGTTGTCTCTTTGGCTTTCAAAAAATAACATTTGAGATATTTGATTATGAGCCTGAGATCACAGCCTTTCGGAACTGATGGGATCTTGGTCAATTATAGTTTCAGTTTCCTGGGAATTTTTTGTTTAAGGTCAGATGTGGCCCTGATTTTAACTGGATGATCCACAAAATAGGTACTTTCGTAACCACAAAACATGGAGAACATTCCAAATAATTTGCAGTTTGGGCAGCCCAACATGCTTCAGTGTTTAGTTGGCTTGAGGCAGTGTGCCATGCTTGTAAAAAATGGCTTTTGAAGCTGACATGAGCTGTTTCAGTCTTTGAGTTTGACACATAGGATAAAGTGCCTTTTAGCCTCTATGCTGGCAAATTCGGACAGGACTGGTAAAAGTAATTTGTTCTCATTTCTGTCTGTATGACAGAAGACTCAGAAAATTCAACCATGGAACTCTAGCTTAATATACTGGAAAGCTCATTCGTGTTTATTAAAAATGTAAGGAAGAGTTGGGAAGGTTGGATTTTAACATAGCTTTCAGACCTTGGGCAAAAGAGTGTATATTTGCAGTTAGGAGGGTCGTCTAGGGATCACCAATTGAAATTAATAATAACACTGTTATTATCAATATTTCCTTTGGGTGATAATTCTGAAGAAATTATATTCTCTTAGGCCCAGTTTAGACTGAAAAACATTCCCAGCCAAATACTGTACAGATAACTAATCACCTGGCTTATATGTTCATCAATTCTTAGATAATTTTCAGTTGAAACCCTTAGTGTCATTTTAGCCATAAGTTTTACATGCCAGTTGGGGTTTTTGACCAAAGCTGCTCTTTAGCTTCTTTTCTCGCAATTGACTAAGTCTTGTCTATATCATGAAAGCATTCAAAAAACACGTTAGGTAAAATGTTTTATATGGAAACCCTAAATGTTCTGCCTTGAGGAGGTCGTGCAGAAGAGCCGTGATTCTTTGTTCTAGCTGTTACCTTCCAAAGGGAGATGCTGTCACCTCTTCCTGTTTTGTTTTTTGTTTTTTTTTTTAAACACATTTTAGAGAAAGAACATTTGCAGGCATTTAAAGACGCTTGAAGTTTGGATCAGAATAAAAGTTTCAACTGAAAGTTACCTAAGAATCAGTTAACATTTGTGTCAGGTGTTCAGTACAGTCTCTGGCTGAGGGTGTCTGCTGCAGGTTTTTTGATCTAAGTTGGTCCTGGGAGGATACGGATTCAAAGCAGGGTGGAGTGGAAAGGGACTATTCCAGGCTAACATCCATTGGCTTCCAGAGGGGAAAGTGTTGCATTTTGGGCACAACTCTTAATGTGTACTTGCATTAAAAACCCATTCTTTTAATCGTTTTAGCTTATTTTTGCCATTACCTCCAGGCCAGATGTGAAGTAGGCTGTCTTCCTGCTCCATTTTGATACGGTTTGCCCAAACTATAGTACCTTCTGAAGTTTTACACTGCCCACCAGTAGCAGGAAGTCTGTTCTTTTATTCCTTCAGCTAGTTCCCATTCAGTACTTCTTAGACACTTTTCCTTTTTTTGAATTATTGAGTTCTTTCATGAGAGGAGTTTTGGATTTGAAGCTCCCCCATTTTCCATAAATAGGCTTTGGGTAAATTTGTTCCTACAGAGAGGTGTAGTGATGTTGGGAACTTCTCATTTTTGTTTCCATATTCTGTAAGTAGTTGCTATTGTAAGGTTTCAAATCTTTATTCTTCATCCTTATGCTATAATAGATATTTTTTTCTTATGATGGAAGTGACACATGTTCATTATAGAAAATTTAGAAAATCCAGACCAACAAAAAACCAAAAAAACCCCGAACAAACAGACAAGAAAAAAATGTTAACAATTGTTAACATTTTGGTGTATATTTTTATATAATGTAGAAAAATACTATAATATTTCAGTTTCTAAAAATGATACTATACCATATATTTCTTTTTTTAATTTTAATTTTAAAATTTTAATCTTTTTTGGGGGGGGAGGGACAGAGGAGAGAGAATCTGAAGCAGGTTCCACACTCAGCACGGAGCCCAAAGCGGGGCATGATCTCACGACCTGGAGGTCATGACCCAAGCCAAAATCAAGAGTCAGAGGCTGAATCAACTGAGCCACTCAGGCGCCCCACTATATATTTCTTCTTAATTTTCACACAAGAATGAACCACGTTGCATATCATGGAGTGATCTTTCATAACATATTTTGTATACTGAATAATATTGTAGTCTATGAATGTAACATAATTTATTGGGGATATACCATAATATCAGACAGGTTTAACTTTTTTGTTTTTTGCTACTATATAGTAGTAAATATCTTATAGCTCAGTTTTTCATACATATCTGTGATTATCCATTTGAGTAAAGCCCTAGAAGTAGATTTTTTTGGTAGGGGTAAAGGGCATTGATGTTTCTTGTTGACCTTAAGTCACTTTATTATTCTCAATATCTAATCTATAGACTTGGTTATACTTTTCCTTCATTGCCTTCTGCAGTTTTCTTATCAGTGTCATATGAAATGCTCAAGTTGGATAGGATTTGAACCCAGACATGACTGACTAGGGCTTTATCTAAATGAAATAACCTTAGGTATTTCTAAGTACTCAACTGTAAGGTCCAGCCTCCACACCAAACCATTCACTAGTGCTTGGTCATAGCTGTAAATGCTATTACCATCTAAACAGGTACAGCAGTTTTAATTTGCCCTGAGAATGTTCTCCATTTCCATTTTCAGTCTCCTTGCGATATAGCATCTGACCTGCTGCCCCCATATCCATACACAATTGCTGTGTGGTAGAAGGAGTAGGTATTGTTTCCTATGTAATCATCTTCAGGATTTAAAAATGTCCTGTTTTCTGTCCTTTGCTGCCAACTCTGGGGCTCTTAATGTCCTGTATTAATGGGTCTGTTTCTGTATATCTGTATTTTATCTATATCTTTTTCCCATTCTGTCATTAATGTAAAAACTCATCTTAACCAGAAATTACCTTTTGAAACCAGGTAAGTATCAATCTGGCTATCACAGAAACATGGTCACTTCTAGGAACAAAACTAGAGATAAAAATGGGCAAAACCAGGAAAAGGTCATGTGTGGAAACTTAAGGACAGATGGTTAAACGTAGAGAGAAGTTCTCCCCTTCATTTTTATGACCATAGTTACACGTAGCCATCAAACATGACCCTAAGGAATGCAGAGTCACATTTGCATTTTCAGGCATATTTTTCATTTTTAGAATTTGGTCCTGGATGTAAAAGGAAAGAGAAAGTAAACACATACACACCAAACATATTTTCTGGGCCAGTTATTCTTTTTTCAGACATTGTTTTCTCCACTGTGAAACAATCTGCTTTCCTCGTTTCTGCAAGTTGGTCTGAGGTTCTCTGTTCCCTTAGTACGCACTTCAGCATGAATTTTTTGTTTAGGGGAGTATCATTCCCTCTGTAATATCTCAGAGAACAAGAACCATGTCTTTGTATTTTGGCATAGACTGTCACAGGCATGGAAAGATTGAAAAGGTAAATTTTTTTCAGGAGATCATGTGAATGTTCACTGTTTACATGAGACTGATTTTACCATGAAATTTTTTAAAAGAACATTTATTGTGAAGTACATTGTCCGTATAAAAGTACATAGAACATATTTGTAAGTTAAAATAATTGAATACCCATGACCTACTACCAAGATTAAAAAGTATGATATACCTAGAATCCCTCAATTTCCTCATTCCGCACCTAATGACAATGCTCGCTTTATCCCGAAAGCAGCGTATTCTTTTAGCATTGGTTAGTTTTGAACTTGATTATATATTACATATACTTTTAGGCTTGCTTATTTGTTCACTGTTACGTTTTTGAGATTTGTCAATGTTTGTAGCCATAATTTGTTTTCATTTTTGTTCACGTTTTAGTGTATGAATTCCATAGTTTATCCATTCTACTGTTAAGGAACATTTGTCGTTGTAACTAGGTTTTCAAAAGCACAAGTATTATCATAAAGTTTTCCATGATATTCTTTTATCTGTTTAATCATTGCTGCATCTGTGATATGTCCTAATTTTTTAAAGCTCATGATTTGCCAAGTTCTCTGGCTCCTTCAATCCTCAGGTGTGTAATTTCTCTTAATCTGTTCAAAGAACCAGGTTTTGGTATTGCTGATTATCTCTATTATGTGCTTGTTTCCCAGCTCTTTCATTCTTGTCTTTTATTTTCTTTCTTCTGTGTTTTCAGGTTTATTCTGCTATTTTTCTAATTTCTTAGGTTGGGTGCTTAGCTCATTCACTGTGAATCTTGCCTTATTAGAGGACAGTTAATTTCCCTTGAATCACTACATTAGCTGCTTATCAGAAATTCTTATGTAGTGTTTTTTATCATACAGTGCTATTTGCTGTTATTTCTTTAAAACGGTGTTTGCTAATTTCTAAACGTACTTACTTGTTGCTGCTGATTAATTTCCAACCTACTTGTGATGTGGTCAGAGCATGTGGTCTCTATCATACCGGTTCTTTGATGCTTTTTGATGTAAGCTTCATGGGCTAGTGCAAATGTTCTCTTTTTAGTAAATGTTCCATGTGTAACTTGAAAATAATGTGTATTCTTCAGTTTCTTGGTGCAGTGCTCCATGTAGGTCCGTGTGTATCCGTAAGATGAAAGTTTTAACTGTGTGGTTTAAATATTCTTTACCCTTATTGATAGTTTTGTCTCCTTGATCATTCACTTACTGAAAAATTATAATAATGGATTTGTCGGTTTCGTCTAGGTAATTTACCTTTGCTTTACATATTTTGAGGTTTGTTATTAGATGCTTTTAAGATTAGATTTTTAAATATTGTATGGTAACTTAGGCTTTTTATCATATATAATGACCTTCTAAATTTCTAATAGCCCTTTTTGGCTTAATGTTTTTTCTTTGCTATTAATAAAATGATATAGGGTTCTCTATGATCAACTTGATATAGCTAATGTTTTTAGATATATCTCTTGTAAATAGCGTGTAGCTGGATGTTTGCTTTAGAGTTTAGTCTTTTTATATTTAGAATGAAGACTGGTATATTCAGATTCATTTATTCTTGTGTTAGGACGTATTTTCTATTCTACTTTTTCTATGTCTTTCTCCTCTCCTTTGTTGCTTTCTCTTGGATAGATTGATTTTCTACTTTCTTTAGTATTCTTTTTTTTTTTTTTTAAGATTTTTAAATTTATTTGAGAGAGAGTGAGAGAGAGAGAGGGAGCGCACAAGCAGGGGCTTGTAGAGGGAGAGGGAGAAGCAGGCTCCGCGCTGTGCAGAGAGCCCTATGTGGGTCTTGATCCCAGGACCCTGAGATCATGACCTGAGCCGAAGGCAGAGGCTTAACCGACTGAGCCACCTAGGTGCCCCTTTAGTGTTCTTTTTATTTTGAGGGTTAGGAGATTTTCTACACTCAGTATCTATTTTTTTTAGTGGATACCCAGATAATTTTACTATGCATACTCATAATGATATTGTCTAAAGTTAATATCTTTGCCTTCTAATGTGGACTGAATAGTGTCTCCCCAGAATTCATATGTTGAAGCTCTAACCCCCAATGTGAATTTATTTGGAGATGGGGCCTCTAAGGAGACAATTAAAGTTAAATGAGGTCATAGGAGTATGGCCCTAATCCAGGAATATTGGTGTTCATATAAAAAAGAGGAAGAGACATTAGATTTCTCGCTCTTCCTTTTGCACATGCACAGAGGAAGGGTCATGTGATGACACAGCGAGAAGGTGGCTGTCTGTAAGCCAGGATGAGAGATCTCACCAGAAACCAACCCTGACAACACCTTGGTCTTGGATTTCTAGCCTTTACAACTATTAGAAAATAAATTTCTCTTGTTTAAACCACCAGTCTTTGGTATTTTATGTTAGGCCCAGCAGACTAATACACTGTTCTTCTAAAAAAATGCAAATTCCTTGGAATTTTTTTTAACTCTTGTGATACCCACTCCAACTTATGTATTATTGCTGTTGAGTATTTTAGTTCTAGCCTGTCTTTTACTTTCATAAGTTAGATGTTACTTTTATTGTTGTATACAGCATCTTTATGTTTAACCATGTATTTATCAATATCTATTCTCACCATTCCTTCTTGGATGTCAGACCTTTTATGTGGGATCATTTTTTTCTGCCTGAAGTACATACTTTACTTTTCCTTTTACCTTTGTGTGTGTTTGAGAGAGAGAGAGATTGTTGTGTGGGATAATCCTTTTATTTCACTTTGTTTCTTGAAAGGGAGACTCCTTGGTATTGAGTTCTATTTGGACAGTTATTTTCGTTAGGTACATCAAAAAATATAATTCCCTTGTTTTCTGAATTTTACTATTGCCATTGAGAATTAAGCAGTCAAGTGATTTTTTTTTTTCCTCTGTAGGGAAATCCATCTTTCCCCTCTGGTTCCTTCTAAGATCTTTTAAAGATGCTCAGATATTCTCCTGCTCTCTCTCTCTCTTATTTCTGAATTTTCAATCTGATATTTCTGGGTATGAATTAAAAATCTTCTTGGCATTAGAGAGACTACATTTGAGAACTGGGATCTTTCAAGAATTCTGAAAACCTCTGTTTATTATCTCCTGAATATTTCCTCTCTCTATTAATTTAATGATCTCCTTCTGGAACTCTAATTGCATGTTTGTTAGACCTTCTATATTATCTTCCTTGTCTCTTATCTTTTTAATCTCTTGATTGCATTTGGGAAAATTTATGTTTCAACTTGCAGTTTACTAATTCACTTCAGCTGTGCCTAATATTTCACTTTGTTGCTTTTGTCTTTAATATTGGTTATTGTATTTTTATTTCTAGAATTTTGATTCTTTTTCACATTTGCTTATCTCCTTGTAATTTCAACTATTATTTTATATTCTAATAACTTCTATAACCGAAGTCTTTTGGTGGGTCAGTTTCTTTTCTCCTCCTGCCTTTTTTTTTTTCCCTAAGATTTTATTTATTTATTTGAGAGAGCATGAGAGACAGAGAGAGAAGAGAGCGAGAGCACACGGTGGGGGGCGGGGGGCAGAGCTCCATCCCAGGACCCTGGGATCACTACCTGGGCCGATGCTTAACTGAGCCACCCAGGTGCCCCTTCCCCTGCTTCTTAATCACTCATGTTGCTTTTATTATTTTAAGGTTTTTGTGATTTTTTTAAAAGATTTTTTAAAATTTATTTGAGAGAGAGCATGAGCAGGGGGCTGGGCAGAGGGAGAGGGAGAAGCAGACTCCCCGCTGAGCAGGCTTGATGTGAGGCTCAATGTGGGGCTTGATCTCAGGACCCTGAGATCATGACCTGAGCCAAAGGTAGATACTTAACCAACCGAACCACCCACGTGCCCCAAGGTTTTGTGATTTTTGGCCATGAGCTGCTCACTTTCTTTGGAATTTTGTTTGTGGTAATTGTGTCAGGCCTGGGTTGAAGGTGGTTTCCTACAGAGGGGGAAATATATTTTGCTTCTGCTACTAGCTTGGGCACTCTATTTACCTGGGCACATTTTAAATCAGATTTTTGCTTCAGAGTCTTTTTTGTTTGTTGTTTTTAAATTTCAGTCCTAACTTGTGGTTACAGTCCTTTGGGGAACTATTTCCCCTCATCCATCTAACATCAGGATCAAGACCTGCAGTTTTCTTTTTCTTTGCCCTTTTGGCATGGAGGAGTTTGACCTCTGACATAGCAAATGTAGCCTTTTGAAGTCCTGGTTGCTGCTGGGGTCTTCTGACAAATATTATAATGCTATAATCCCAACTCAAAATTTGATTTAAATATGACTATACTAAAGAAACTATTTGGTGTCTGAGATTGTAGATATGTCCAAAATAGGATGTCTTTTTTTTCAGCTTAATATGTAAACCTTAACTAATCACTATAGGGTGTTTGCTTTTGAAAAGAAAAAGCAGACCCTAATGTGTCAAAATAATGGCAAGCTGCTTACCTTTTTTTTCTCCCTTTAACTCCAATTTTATGATTTATTTTCCTCTGCTGATAAATTTGAAGTATTGGTATTAACACTTTCTCTTCCTAAGCTGTAAACTTTATGTTGTTTACAGTCACTTTAACTTTAGTTTTGTATTTTCGTCTTTAGAGAGTTAGTGTAGGCATTCTATTTTAAATTAATTGGTTATACCTGGTTTCATCTTTGAGTTTGAAAAACACTGCCAGTCACATTTAGTTTAAAGGGAAAGTTAAAAAGCCACCCATGATCCATCCACATTGCCTTTATTTATTAAAAACACTAAAAAAAATTTTTTTTGATGTAAAGTTCGATGATTCATTAGTTGCATATAACACCCAGTGCACCATGCAATACGTGCCCTCCTTACTACCCATCACCAGCCTATCCCTTTCCCCCACCCCCCACCCCTCCAAAGCCCTCAGTTTGTTTCTCAGAGTCCATAGTCTCTCATGCTTCATTCCCCCTTCTGATTACCCCCCCTTTCTTTATCCCTTTCTTCCCCTACCGATCTTCCTAGTTCTTATGTTCCATAGATGAGAGAAACCATATGATAATTGACTTTCTCTGCTTGACTTATTTCACTTAGCATTATCTCCTCCAGTGCCGTCCATGTTGCAGCAAATGTTGAGAACTCATTCTTTCTGATGGCTGAGTAATATTCCATTGTATATATGGACCACAACTTCTTAATCCAGTCATCTGTTGAAGGGCATCTCGGCTCCTTCCACGATTTAGCTATTGTGGACAATGCTGCTATGAACATTGGGGTGCATATGGCCCTTCTCTTCACTATGTCTGTATCTTTGGGTTAAATACCCAGTAGTGCAATGGCTGGATCATAGGGTACCTCTAATTTTTAATTTTTTAAGGGACCTCCACACTGTTTTCCAGAGTGGCTGTACCAACCTGCATTCCCACCAGCAATGTAGGAGGGATCCCCTTTCTCAGTATCCTCTCCAGCAATTGTTGTTTCTTGCCTTGTCAATTTTTGCCATTCTAACTGGCGTAAGGGGTATCTTAGTGTGGTTTTGATTTGAATATCCCTGATGGCTAATGATTTTGAACATTTTTTCATGTGTCTGTTAGCCATTTGTATGTCTTCATTGGAAAAGCGTCTGTTCATATCTTCTGCCCATTTTATGATTTATTTGTTTCTCGTGTATTGAGTTCGAGAAGTTCTTTGTAGATTTTGGATACCAGTCTTTTATCTGTAATATCATTTGCAAATATATTCTCCCATTCCGAGGGCTGCCTCTTAGTTTTTTTAACTGTTTCCTTGGCTGTGCAGAAGCTTTTTATCTTGATGAAGACCCAGAAGTTCATTTTATCTTTTGTTTCTCTTGCCTTTGGAGATGTGTCATGAAAAAGGGTGCTGTGGCCGATGTCGTAGAGGTTGCTGCCTATGCTCTCCTCTAGGATTTTGATGGATTTCTGTCTCACATCGAGGTCTTTCATCCATTTAGAGTTTATCTTTGTGTATGGTGTGAGAGAGTGGTCAAGTTTTATTCTTTTGCAGGTAGCTGTCCAATTTTCCCAGCACCATTTATTGAAGAGACTGTCCTTTTTCCGCCGGATGTTTTTTCCTGCTTTATTAAAGATTAGTTGCCCAAAGAGCCAAGGGTCCATTTCTGGGCTCTCTGTTCTGTTCCGCTGGTGTGCCCTTATTTATACTCTCAAAAGCAGCAAGTGAAAGATGGCAAACTGCAGGGTTCTTCTGGGTGGCTCACTTTGGAAAAGGAGTAATTATTCTATGCTTATTTCAGATGGTTACATCTTGATAAATATTTTAAGAAGCATATAGTTTTTCCTTTTGTTATTATAACATACTTAGTTTTTCCCTTTAACCCTACGTGGGTTAGATGCGTGGGCACAGCCTTGGTTTTGATGAACAGTTAAAGTCGAAGAAGTTTAAGAACCTTACATTTATTTCTCCATACTCAGTTACTGTGGATTAGCTATAAAAACTTACATACAGTGATAAAATGAAGCCAAAAAAAGAAGACTAAAGTAATTAACTTGATTATCTTTGGATAATTATTCCATTCATCAGGTGCTAATTATCCATGTCATCGAGTTAGCTTTTATTATTTTCTGTGCTCTTTTTATGACATAATTTTTTCTTTTGCATTATGAGTTTTAAAGTCCATCTTTTTGTCCTACTAATTTTCCTCATCTTGCGTAACGAGGCACCAGTACAGAAATGATTTCTGAAGCTTGAATATTAGAATCTTATCCTGGTAAGGTCTTTCTTTCTTTTTCTTTTCTTTTTTTTTTAGATTTATTTATTTATTTGAGAGAGTAGGAGAGAGAGAGAGTGCTGTGTGAGTGGGGGGGGCAGAGGAGGAGAATCTTCAAGCAGACTCACTAAGGTTGGAGCCAGATGTGGGACTCCATCTCGTGACCTGTGAGATCATGACATGAGCTTGAAACCAAGAGTCAAACACTCAACCAGTTGAGTCACCCAAGTGCCCCATTATTCTTGTAAGGTTTTTGCTCATATCTAGATTCTAAGTTGGAATAAAGTTCCAGGAAAAGATCTTTCTGGTAATTATTTTTTTAATGAATAGACAGAATACTCATACGAAAAGCCATGTTACATAAAGCATCCATTTAGTTTGTGGCCCTGTAGAAAGGGAATTTTCTGTTTACCTAATATAAAATTGAGACGTGGATTGATCATTTCACTGAATGCTGTCCCTTCTAGAATCTATGTGAAATTCTGCATTTCCTACTCAAATCCAGCATAATAAAGTATTCTGCATATAAGAAGAATTTTCCTATTTGTTTCATCAACCATTAGGCAAACTCTACATTTGGGCCATTCTAGTGCAGTGGTTCTTGCCGTTATCGTATATATAGAATACACACACACCTGCATGCACACTTGTGCACCACGTTCTGACATCACTCTTTCTTTCATAGGCTGTGTCTGCTAGGGGATATCAGGTGAGATGTGGGCGTGAATAAAGTATATACAACTAGAAAAACCCCACATAAATACAAGCAGTGATGTTCATACAGCAATATTTAGTGCTCTTCTTCCTCCTTGTGTGTGTGTGTGTGTGTGTAAGAGGAAATCCAGGAATTGCAGTTTTGACTCTTGTGTATGCAGTTGACATTGGGCTAGTGAATTCCCTCGGGGTGCTTGTTACCGGCCGTATGTCAGTTGCATCAGCACCTTGTGAACTTGCAAGGCTTCTGCTGATGCTGTGATCTTTGAGCAGAGGACTAGAGGACTAGCAACCGGCACCTTACTGAATGGCAGCATCAGTGGTACACTATCAGTGGGGAGCCACTAACGAACAAACACTACAACCCAAATCCTTTCTCCCTCTGATTTGTGATGCATGATAAGAAATTGTTCTTTGGAGTTCAGAATACAACCATTTTATCAGCTTGATTTTTTTTAATTTCTAAAATTCAAAATGAATATTGCAGATTTTCTTCAAAAAATTTGTTTGCTGAGGGGTGCCTGGGTTTTTCAGTGGGTTAAGTGTATGACTGTTGATTTCGGCTCAGGTCATAATTTCAGGGTCCAGGATGGAGCTCTGTGCTCAGGAGGGAGTCTGCTTGAGATTCTCTCTCCCTGTCCCTCTGCCCTTCTCTCTTGCATGCTCTCTCTGTCTTTCTCTCTCTAAAATGAAATAAATAAATCTTAAAAAAATTTGTTTGCTGAGGCATGATTTTTTTTGGGGGGGGGAGCAGGGTGAGTATTGGGAGTACTTTGAATTTAGAATGACAGTTATGTAACAGGTTTCGCTTAGCGTGATCCTTCCCCGTCATTGGATGTACAGCAAACTTGATTGAAAATTTAAATTTAGAAATAATAGAAATGGAAATAAGGTTGGGTTAGAGGAGATAGTCATTTTTATGCTTGAATTCTGCTATATGTTAGGATTTAGTAGAGTCCTTCAGCTAGTGAGTTTTCAAGAACCATTTTCATGAATTTAAAATTATTTGTCAAGAGGTGCCTGGGTGGGTCAGTTGGTTAAGCAGTGGAGACTGGATTTTGGCTCAGGTCATGATCTCAGGGTGGTGAGATGGACCCTATGCTGGGGTCTGGGCTCAGCGCAGGGAGGCTGCTCAAGATTCTCTTTCTCGCTTTCCCTCTTCCCCTCCCTGCCCCTGCTCGAGCGCACTCCCTAAAAAATTATTTGTCACGTATTTGGTTTCAGAAAACTTTTTTCAGGGCCCATGTATTTTGTAAAGTTGTATTTATTCTTTCAGTGAGAGAGTCCTGCTTTTCGTCTTTATTATATTTTATTTTATTTTACTTCTTACTCCCTATGACCTATTTTCTCCTGCCCTGTACCCACTAAAAAATAAAGCAGAATACAAAAAATAAATGATAACTTTAAAACCAAAATATACTAGTCTTTAGCCTAGTACTTTTGGGTTCATCATAGTGGATGATATCACACTATCACAGAACATGAGATTTAGAGGATGTTACAAGAATATGCGGACACATGTAAGTGAGGAATTATGTTTTTTCTGTTTTCTTCTCTTTGAGAATCCTGAGTTTTCCTTCACAGCACACATACTCCATTGGTTATTTTGTGTGTGTGTGCATTTGGTATGAGTCAGGGCTCTCCAGAGAAACAGACAATAGGAGATGCTTGTGATTTATTATAAGGAATTGACTCATATGATTATATAGGCAGATGTGCTATGATCTGCCATCTGCAAACTGGAGAACCAGGAAGGCTGATGGTGTGGTTCTGAGAACTAGAGGACCAGTGGTGTAGGTATCAGTTGAGGGTAGAAGACTGCTGTTTCAGCTCCAGTAGTCAGGCAGGGTGCAACATCCCCTTTCCTCTGCCTTTTTGTTTTATTCTGGCTTTCCATGGATGGATAAGGCCCCACTACACTGGGGAGAATAGTCTGCTCTACTCTACCAATTCAAATGCTAATCTCATCCAGAAACACCATCATAGACACACCCAAAAATAACGTTTAAATCAGGTACCCTCTGTCCCAGTCGAGTTGACACATAAAATTAACCATCACAATGAGTCTCCACACTACACTTGTGAGTTACATAATATCAGGAGATGTGTTTTGTTCTCCATTGTATGCTGTGCTTAGTCAGAAGCTGGCTTAGAGCAGGTGCTTAATAACTATTTGTTAAAGGAAAGAAGGAAATTAATTTAAAGAAGTACATAAGTCAAGCTGTAAATTCTATGTCAAGGATTTATATAAAACACATGGGTAGGGGGACACCTGGCTGGCTCAGTCAGTGGAGTATGCGATTCTTGATCTCAGGGTTGTGTGTTCAAGCCCCGCGTTGGGTGTAGAGATTACTTAAAAATAAAATCTTTAAAATATGGGGGTAGCATGGTGGAAGACTGAACATCAGGACAGAATATACAAGTGAAGGTAATTTCAATTGGCACATGATGATTCTGTTGACGTTGTCTTTGTCTTTATCTGGTGGCTACTTTGACTACTAAAACTGAAGTCTTACTTCGTAGATTTTTGAACTCTAAGTATTTTAAGTATGACCTTTAGATTCTTCAGAATCTTCCCAAGTTAACCAGAATTATTTTGATCATGGCAGTGAATCAAGGTCAAACAGAGATCTGCCATTATTTCTGAGGATGAGTCAACAGTGCTCTTCAGCAGTCTTATTTTGAAATGGCATACTAAGAGCAGAATGATCTTTCATTCTGTGCTGGTTCTCCTGTGTTATCTTCTAGCTTCCCACTCATGAAAAAATTTGTAATTGCATATTTTCCCTTATGTTCATTATTGGAATTTGCTATGGTCATGAATTATATTTTCATATGACAGGACCAAGGGACCAATGATTTTAGCAGTCTTTCAAAAAATAAAGATATACAGTTGACCACTATGTATATAATCGAGAGGTTATTTGAGGCCTTTGGTGATATCATTTAGGTCCTCTGATTCTACATTCTGTGAAATTTCTATGATACTGTAGGAGAGCATAATGTCCAGTCATTGCAGGTGAGGTGAGGTGAGGTGGTAAGTGGTGGGGTAGGGAGTCTCATAAACTGTCTTATGCCAAGAGATGATGTTTGAACCATCTTAGGCAGTGACATTGCCCAGATATGTAGGAAGAAAGAGGAGACTATGGTATAGGCATCTTTGTCCCTGTTGTTTTTAGTGGGTAGATAGCATGTCATATGAATCACTGCCAACTAGCATAGTACCTGGCACATGGTTGATGCCCTTGACATTTTTGTTGAATTGACTTGGCTGGAGCTCTCAGGGATAGTCACAGTCACAAAAAATGTTGTTATGAAAAACAAGCTATATTATAGTTGCACCTGGAGATATAGGAATAAACTGGACATGGTTGTAGTGGACTGTTTCTGAAAGGTCTAGGAAAGAATATATAGACTTCTAACATGTTTGAAGCAATGAAAGAACAAGAGAAGCTATCCCTTTTGTTCTGAAAAGAGACTATCAAAAGTCACTGTTCTGAATAAAGGGGGGGCAGAAGCTGGAGTGGAGAAGGTCAGAGGAAGAGACACAAAGGTATGTCAAAATCATAGTGCAGAATCTTGAAGTGAGAAACAGATTTAAGTTCATTTTGGGGTGAGATATGAAAAATAGTCAACTGCAAGGGTGATGGACGAGTATTCCAAATGTCACTCAAGTGCTGGTGTTGTGGAGGACGTGGTTTTCCTTTGTGGCCTCAGTAGAACTGCTGGCTTATATTTATTGAGCTCTGATTACATGTCAGTACTTTACATTTGTTGTCTCATTTAATGCTACGGCAGCTTCATGAAGTAGGGTGTATTATGATCATCTCTGCTTTCCCGAGGAGCTGAGAGATGAGGTAACCTGCCTGATGACACACAGCTCGTAAATAGCAGCTGGGTACTCCGACCACTACTAAGGTGGACACAGTGAGCATCTGGAGGAAGAGCATGGAGGTGCTCAGTAGAAAGCTTATGGTGGCCCTTGACTGACTTTTTATTACCTACGAAGGACATGCCAAAATCATTTGTAGTAAGAGGCAGTGGAGAATAGAGTACTAGCAGTTTTAGAAGAAAATACCAGTGTGATGGTGGAAAACATTGACTTTTGATTCGATAAATTTATTGGAAGGCCTTGGAAACAAACTCTCATTGCTCAAACTTTGTGACTATTAATGAAAAATTAGGGGCGCCTGGGTGGCTCAGTCGGTTAAGTGTCTGCCTTTGGCTCATGTCGTGATCTCAGGGTCCTGGGATGGAGCCCTGCATCGGCTCCCTGCTCAGCAGGGAGTCTGCTTCTCCTCTGCCTCTGCAGCTCCCCCTGCTTGTGCTCTCTCTTTCTGTCAAATAAATAAAATCTTAAAAAAAAAATTAAATGTCTAATTCTCATGCAGACAGGCGTATGGGGTCAGATGGGTACAGAGTTACTTAAGAGAATAGGTTTAAAGAATGGAGCAGCAAGTTGAGCTGTACCCAGAAATTCAGATGATGCTAAAGTGGGATTAAAAAACCCACAAAACAAAAAGCCTTTTGTGGAATAGCATGAAAATAAACAAAAATAGGCAGGCTTTTTTGTTTGTTTTTGTTTGCTTTGAAATTGCATTGATTCCCAGGTGATGTTTGTGTGAACCAGAAGGGTGATCTAGAGATTAATATGAAAAAATAGGAACTGTTTCTTTAGTAGGTAAATAATTGGAGGAAATATGGGGTACTTTTAAAAGTAGTGACTAGATAAATTATCATATTTAAAATTTGCGGATTTGAGGATAACAAAATTCTGTTCTCATAAATCTGTTATACCCTTTATTGATGAAAGTACATTTCTTGTATAATAGCAGAAGCAGTTGAGTAATTCCCACCAGTTTCTAAATTTTTAAATATTGTGTTATGTTTTAACTATGGACAATAGGAATGATGAGCTAGGAGGATGCTTATTTTGCTTTCTTAATGTCTTCCTAAGGAGTAGTTTATTATTATTTTTTAAGAAATATGTCTTTAAAAAAAAGACATATATCTTATGATCATTGAAAAGAACTATTCATATATATATTTTTAGAATGTATGAAAATGCTCATGTAGAATTTTTTCTTTTTTTTTTTAGAAGTTTTTCTTGAATATAGGAAAACTTGTTAAGATTTGGAAAATACAGAAAAATACAGAAAATACCGAAAAAGTTATTACTAAAAAACTACTGGTCAGAAACCTCTGTTCATGTTTTGATGTGTTTCCTTCCGACCCCTTTAAAAAATGTAAACATAGCAAGAGCATACTGTATAAACAACTTCGTAGTTTGTTTTCTTCACTCAACATGCTTGCATAATATTTTCTTGTGTCATTAAATACTCTTCAAAAAAAGTTTTAATGTTTAATGGCTATCCATCATTCTACGATACAAATCACATAATTAGCTCAAACTATTTCACAAATGCGAACCTTTAGGTTGGTTTTATTGTTTTGTTATCGTGTACATGAAATTTTTTAACATCTTTATTGAGATATAGTTAACATTTTATGAAATTCAGCCATGTCAAGTGCATAATTCAGTGGTGATCAGTAATTTTACCAAGTGGCACAGCCATCACCATAATTGGTTTTAGAACATTTTCTTCCCCCAGATAAGATCCCTCACACCCATTTATAGTAATTCCCCCCTCCCATCCCTAGTCCCAGGCAATTGCTAATCTACTTTCTGTCTCTATACAATTGACTTTTCTGAATAATTCATATAAGTGAAATTATGTAACATGTGGTTTCTTGTGACTGATTTCTTTTGCTTACCGTAATATTTTTGAGGTTCATCCATGACATAGCATATGTCAGTACTTTATATTCCTTTTAATTGCTGAACTGTGTTTCATTGTAAGGATATAATACATTTTGTCCATCTGTACATCAGCTGATGGACAATTTAGATTGTTTTCAGCTTTGTGCTATAAGAATATGCCGCTATGAATGTTCATGTGTAAGTCTTTGTGTGACACACATTTTCATTTGTCTTGGGCTAATACCTACGAATGGAATTGCTGAGTTGTGTTGGGAGTTTTGTGTTTGACTGTTTGGGAAACTGCCAAACTCTTTTCCAAAATGGTTCCACCATTTGACATTCCCACCAGTGACATCTGAGGGTTCCTGTTTCTCCATATCCTTACCAACATTTGTTGTTGTCTGTCATATTTATTATAGTCATTCTAGTGGATGTGAAGTATTTCAGTGTGGTTTTAATATGCATTTCCCTAATGACAATAATGTTGAACATCCTCTCATATACTTGTTAGGTATTTGCATATCTTCTTTGTTGAAATGTCTATTCATATCTTTTGTTCATTTCACAGTTGGGTTTGAATATTACTAAGTTGTGAGTGTTCCTTGCACATGATGGATACAAGTCTTTTATTTGATATGTGTTTTGCAAATACTTCAGTCTGTTTCTTGGCTTTTCATTTTCTTAATTATGTCATCTGAAATGCAAAAATTTTGAGTTTTAATGAGGGCCAATTTGTCTGTTTTTTCTCTTATGGTTTGTTTTTGGTGTCATGTCTATGAATTCTTTTGCTTAACCTAAGGCCTAGAAGATTTTACATATATTTTAATTGAACTTTCAAAGGATATTTAAAAAATATTTCTTAAGAATGGATCCTGAGAAGGAAAAGTTCTACAAAGTTATAATTATTTTCAGTGGAAGTTTAAAAAATATTATATGTAAGCAGGAAGATGTACAAATCAAGGGCATAGCTCAGTGAAATTTGAAAAAAATGAATACATGTGTGTAACCACCATGGATGTATCAGCATCCCAGGAACCCCAGAACCTTCTAGAAGGCCCTTCCCAGTCATTAATTCTACTCTTCCCCAAAGGTAGCCAATAACTTCTAATACCAAAGATTCATTTTGCCTGTTTCTGAATTTTATATAAATAGAGTCATACTGTATATACACTTTTGTATCTGTGCCTTTTGCTTGGTATTACATTTGTGAGATCCATCCATAGTGTATGGCGGTAGCTTGTTCATTTTCGTGGTTGTATGGTATTTCATTATAAAGACATACCACATTTCTGTTGATGGACATTTTTGCTGTTCTAATGTTTGGCTATTTTGAATAGTGCTACTAGGAATATACTTTTACTTGACCTGTGGTGCAGAAATGTGAACATTTCTGTTCAGCATATACTCAGGAGTGCAAATTTACCATGAATGGCAAACTGTTCTGCACAAACAGTTACCAATATCCACTCCCAACAGTCATATATGAAAGTTCCCTTTGTACCTCATTGTGACCAACACTCACTGTCTTCTGTCGTTTTAAT
This sequence comes from Ursus americanus, assembly GCF_024610735.1. Classification (NCBI taxonomy): domain Eukaryota; kingdom Metazoa; phylum Chordata; class Mammalia; order Carnivora; family Ursidae; genus Ursus; species Ursus americanus. The sequence goes on along the minus strand of NC_142137.1, from coordinate 15,589,486 downwards.
TTTAGCCATTCTGTTAGATTCGTCTTTTTGTGGTTTTTATTTGCATTTCCCTGATGAATAATGAGGGACACACCTGTTTTTGGTGTGTGTGTGTGGCTATTTGGGTATCTTCCTTTGTGAAGTTTTGGTTTATCCCTTTGCTCGGTTCTCAACTGGATGTGTTTGTGTTTTTCTTAAAAATGTGTCAGCATGAAAAAAATGTATATATATTCAGGGTATTAGTCCTTTGTCAGTTATGTGATTGCAAATGTCTTCTTCCTTTTGACTTGCCTTCTCGTTTTCAAATGATGCCTTTTGGCTAACTTATCAATCTTTTCTTCATAGTTCATGCTTTTGATGTTCCATTTGTGTCTCAAAACATAAACTTCATTTGGAAACTTAATTAAGAAACCTAAACTTGAGCTAATTAGGTTGGTGTTTGGTTGCTATGAGAGTTCTTCGATTTCCTGTCCATGCCTAGTCCAAGAATGAAGTCCTTTGGAAGTCGTTCCCACTACCCTCCCATGAGCCCTGGACACCAGCTTCCAGCTGCTGGACATGATATGGACTGTGCTCTGCTCAGCGTCTCAGCCTCCCAGCTGCCTCTCTTACTCAACTGTAAGCTTCTCAGCTGCTTTTAAGCCTTTCAGCTGCCACTTTTCAGGCTCTCCACCTCTCAGCTGCCTTGAGAAAAACCTCTGAGGTTGGCATTTCAGAACTGGCTCATATCTCAGGGGAAAAGTCTCATCGAATGCAGAACTACCTCACTTTTCTATGCTTCCTTCTCTCTGAGATCTTGACCTCTCAAGTTCTCCTTGCTTTGGTAACTCTTAGATGCTTCAAAGAAGTTTTTAAAAAGTCTGTCCAGCTTTTTCAGTTGTTCTTGGTGGAGCATTGGTTGACCACAAGCTCATCTCTGCTAGGAAGGGAAGTCCTTGGGAATATTTTCAAGGCTGTTGATAGAGAGAGCATGCTGAAATACTGTAAGGTTGCATTTCCACTGTTGGAGCATCAGTTTCCTAGAAGTATTTTCATCTTTTTTAAACCTTTGGAAATTTATTAGGCAAAAAATAGCACTATTTTTCTTTTAATTTTAATTTTAGTGAAACTGAACACTGAAATGCTGGCTGATTTTTTTTTTTGCATCTTCTGTTTTTGAGTTATCTATTCCATTACTTCTCATTTTTTTTAAATTAAAATTTTATTAAGTTCTAAATTTCAATTCCAGTAGAGTTAACTTACAGTGTTATATTAGTTTCAGGTGTATAGTACAGTGACTTAGCAATTCTGTACATTGCTCAGTGCTCATCACAAATGTACTCTTAATCTCCCTCACCTGTTTCTCTCATTCCCCTACCCATCTCCCCCTTCTCATTGATTTTCAAGAACTGTGTAGCATTGCTGTTATTAATAAGAATTCATGCATCTGAAGATAAAGGGTTATTGCCTTAATGGACTTCATAATTGGCCTTTCCATTGTTCTTTATGTTTCGACACTTTTGAAGGCAAGGATTATATCTCCTTTTCTTTTGTATTCTTTCTTGGTATCTGGCGCAGAGTACAGCTCGTAATAGGGGGAAGCAGATTATATTAAACAGTCATGTAGAGATAGGAGCCAGGAGCTCTAGAAGATTGTTCTCTAGGTCATGCTGTGTTCAGTGATTAATCACTGTGAAAAATTTCTTTAGTTATTGGTTTATATTATTTCATCTGGGAGCATGGCCTCAAGTCTAGGTCGTGAGGCATCCCATTTTTGAGTCATTATCTTCTTCTTCACATCCATCCAAATCACTAACTTAGGGTCAAATTCTCCTTTGTGATATACCACATCCCTTAAGGATAAGTATCTCTTCATAAACCTCCACAAATGTAAAAGACGGGGATTAAATGTCTTACCTTCCAATCACATGAAGTTAAATTAGTGTCATTCCTGGAAGTGTCGTCTAAATGCTGAATGGCAACCTTATTGGTTGCATTTTGAAAGAGTTTAAGGGTAAGGCAGTTTTAGACTGTAGAGTTCCAAAGCATGCCCATAAAAATTTTAAAGATCTAAAGCATTCTTCATTCACATAGTTTATCCAATTCTAACCAAGTATTTGGATTTCAAGAAATCATCCAGTTTAATTTTTAGTCAGCATTACGAAAGTAGTGTCTGAGGATGAGGGATAGTGGAATTTTCCTTATCATGTCAGGGATATTTTGGCTTTTTTAATTGTGTAAGTTAGGATTTTACTCCCAGAAATGTCCTTGTTTTAGTTACTGCTCTCCCTTTTTATTTTATTTTATTTTTTTGGTCATTTCATCAATGCTGCGTAAAACATAGTGTCTGCTCTCATGGTGCTTCTGGCCCTCAGGGAATGGTGTTCTGAAGAAAAATTGAAGCCTTTGGGGAAGGCTGGTCTAAAAATAAAATCCCCAAGGTGTTAGACCAGGAGAATAGGCCAGTCTAGGGACAGCATTTTTAACATCACACATTGCTGTATTCAATGGAATAAAAGTCTCTTTCTCTTTCTTCGGGTGATGAGGGAGGCAGCAAAGCATTTCGTAAAGAGCAGGACCTTGGAGCTGGGGTGCCCTGGGTTCCAGTTCTAGCTCTTGCATTGTTTGTGTGATGGGAGGCATGTCAAGCTCTGAGCCTCGGTTTACTTGTCTTCGAATGGGGAAAGTAACTTCTATCTTTGGGTGGTTTGTCAGGATTAGCAATAATCTATGGGAAGGTCTGGTACATGGTGGGTGTTGAAGGAATGGTAGCTATAATTGCGCTTCTTAAATTCTTTCTCTCGTTCTAGAATAAGACTTTTTTTTTTCTCCCTAATGGGATGATGGTTCACAGGCTAGAGCCAGGTAGTGCAGACGCTCGTCCTCGCTGTCGTTTGCTCTGCGACCTTGGGCTACTGGCTAGTGTGTAGCTCGGCTTCCTCAGCTGTCAGTGAGGTCAGTTTTGGTGCCCACCTTGTGGAGTCATTCATTAAATTAGTATTTGTGAAGTTCCAGAATAGTTTTTAGCTAATATGTAAGTATGAGATATATAGAAGGAAACACTTCAAGCTGAGGTTAATTGGTTATTGTTCTTAGTAAAGGTAATAGGATTGGAGTTGGGGCTGGAGACAGCAGTGCTGAGTCATAAATGACGGCCTTCAGGTAAGGGAGCAGGGGTGAACAAATGTCGTGGGATAAAAATCGACAGCTCTGAAGCTGGTGCAGATTCCCGTGGCTGCTGTGGATCAGTGGGAATATCAGAGCGGTGGGGATATGTACTTCCAGCTTACTCTGACGACAACCTGAAGAGAACTGTTATCACAAGAGTATTTCTGCTGTGTTCTCTGCTGTCAGGGAAGAGACCAAAAGGAGAAGAAATGTGACTTGGGCAGAAAATACTTCCATGCAGCACTCCAGAACACCATGCACTTTCTCCTTTGGTTGAAAAAAAAATATGTATTTATATATATAATGGGCATATATATATATATATATATATATATATATATATACAAATATATTTTTATACTATCATGTTTCAGATAGAAGGCTGGAGGTCGGAAAAGTCTGGATTATTTTCGGAGACCCCCCCCAAAATTTTTTTTTAATTTACTTTGAAATAGCATAAATAATACCAGAGTTATTTTCTCTTTTCATTGAATTTTTATAATTTTATTTTATATCCTACATTTGAGCTAGTGCCAATCTTCACATAAGGCTTTGTTTTAATACAAATTGAGTATCTGGTAGATTTATGCAGATGCTCATATGTTTGCCATCCTTTAATACTCATGCTTATATTTAAAAAAGCCATAGCTACTGCCTAGAGATAAGTCAAAGAATAGAAGACATCTTAAAGGTAAAACAAACTTGTGGGGGAAACTCAAGAATGTGTACATATCTGTAAAATGAGAAATGAAATGCTTTTTATGGCAAGTGATTTCTCTCTCCATCTCAAATTTTATGGAGATTTTTAAAAAGAGAAAAGAATAAAAACAGATGGGTTCAGTAATTTCTTAGCAGGAATATTGAGAATACTTGAACTCCTGAAGATTTTTGAACAGTTTATCACGTTTTGTTTTCTGCAGACTTCCATTGGCCATAATAGGTATTTTAAGAGAAAGATTCAGGGTTCTGAGTGCAATGAATAGAGGAGGTAGAATGAATAGTTAGACTCTGCTCCACGCTTGCACTCTACCTGCAGCACTACTGTGTGAAATAGAGCAGCCCGTCATTTTACCCCTGAGTTGAAAACTAGAGTCTTTTCTCAAGAAATCAAAGGAAGTGCCTGGTGGAAATTTGGAGCTGATAAGGGCAGTACACCTGCCCCAAACAAAGTCCCTTGTCGTCTTCCTATTTGAAGGCCCACCCTCTGCTTACCTTAAAATAAAGTCAGTCTTCTGATGTCTCCACACACACGACTCTCTGCCAACTGCCTTATTATAGGAGAGACCAGCAGAAAAGCAGAGGAAACTCACAGCAGTGATAGAGGAAAAAGCCACTGTGGCCTTTACTCAGAAATATGCATTAGATATATGAAAAGAAACAGCAGCAAAAGAATGATAGCATAAACAGAACAAACGTTTCTAGAAGAAGCAAGGATTAATTAAGGAATCGAGGAGAGTACATAAAAGAAAACTTGAGGGGCGTTTTAAGAAGGTGACATCTGAAAAATAACAGGATGCAGGAAAATGGAAACAGTTAAAGAATAAGGAAGAACTCTTGAAAATCAGACATTTGTTTGCTGAAATTAAAGTAGTGCTATGGAAAATTTGAAAGATGACTATGAGGAAATCTCCTAGAATGCAGTGCAAACAGAGAGGCTGAAAACTTAAAGGAAGGGCAGAGAGATAGGCTCAGTCAAGTTGGTCCAGTACCTACATACTTAGAATTCCAAAAGATAGGACAGAATTAACGAAGAGGTGAAAGGATCAGATTAATAATAGAAACTTACTTTGTGCTCAGACACAATCTGAATCGTCACAGTGTCAAGTTCTAAGGGTTCAGCAAACTGGGTGAAGACATTTTCAAGTTTAGACTAATTCTTAAGAAATTTAAGAACACTAAGTGTAAAGAAAAGATCCTCAAAGCTTCTGGAGAGGGAAGCGAGGTTGTCAAGTCCTCTTTAGTCTTGAGTACTTCTCTGAGGCACTTCAGCCCCATCTCATACTTTTCCTATCCCAGACCTGGGGTCAGCCACCTTTCTAAGAAGCCTTGGTTTCTTTTAATGGTCAGTGGTGTTTGGAAGCCAAGACTTGAATGTGCTCATTGTATCTGGAGTATGGTGGCTCTAGACCCTTTCAATGGATAGAGCTAGGTGGGGAGAGGATATAAATATATAAATGCTTTATCCTATGTTACATGTACAAAATAATTTTACCAAATATCAGTATCGCTACTAACAATTATGCTAATTAAAGTCCAGAGTTTCTTTGCAGATTTTTTTTTTGCCTTTAGAATATAGAGTGTTCTTTTTTTTTTTTTTTTTTTAAAGATTTTATTTACTCATTTGAGAGACAGAGTGAGAGAGAGAGAGCCGGACAAGCTGGGGGAGGGGCGGAGGGAGAGGGAGAAGCAGACTCCCTGCTGAGCTGGGAGCCTGAAGTGGGGCTTGACCCTAGGACTTGGAGATCATGACCTGAACGAAAGGCAGACACTTAACCATCTGAGCCACCCAGGTGCCCCAGAATATAGGGTGTTCTAAGGGCATACAGTAGAGTACTATGTACAAAAGATAAATTCTTTCTTCAGTGTAATTATCAATTTGGCGTATGGGTTCAGGTTCATTTATTTTTGTGTGTATTAAATTTTGAGAGTTTATATACTTACCCCTTTAATGTTTTTTGAATATATAAAATACTTAAATGGTTCAAAAGTCAGACTGTATAAAAATATGCCCAGAGAGGCCTTACTTACAGCTCTGTTTTTCCATCTCAGGATCTTGTGGAAATGCAGGTTCTCATTTAGTAGATCTGGAGCCTGATGTTCTGCATTTCTTGCAAGCCAACAGGTGTTGCAGGTGCTGCTGGTCCACAGAACGCCCTTTGAGTAGCCAGTTCCAATAGTACAGATTTGCCTGTTTTTCATTCGGTATTTTATATACAAGGGACAGGATAGCAAATGGCTTCATATTAAAGGCTTATCCTTTGGATCACATCAAAGAGTATGAGCGACAGGATGGGAAGAGCAGGAGGAAAGAGGAGCAGATAGCCAGGTCATGGGGACGTCCTTCCTGTGAGCACCAGCAGCCTGTGCTGCAGGAAACAGCAGCAGTGGTGAGGGTGGGGGCTGAGGGCACCTGGAGCAAGAGTAGCAATCAGAAGCCGATGTCTGAATAGCTCTGCCGGGGTGGGGGACACTGGGGCTGAATAGCTGGCCCCCTTCCCTTGGCTGCTTTAGCCTCTGGAAGCGCACATTGGGAACCTCCTGGAAATGTCCCCCAGTGTGGGCTTCACGCACAGTTCACTGACTCCCAGAGACAACCATCTGTCCCACTGAGGAAAGCAGACCATCCTGGGCCTGGCTTTCTGCAGTCTTTTGGGAGCTCTCAAGATGTACGGTAGCCGAGCCGCCGGGAAGCCAGGTCCTTCAGCCCTGAGTCCTACACGTCTGATCCGCATCTTTCACGACACGGCAGCCTAACTAAAGAGGCTAGGAAAGTGAATAGTACTCGTCGAAACATGTCGGAAAGATGGTGAAGTTCATTCAGTAACTGCAGTTTAGCTGGGTTACTCAGTTCCAGTGAATAATTCTTATAGGCTAAGGTTTTACTATATTAGAATTTCATTGAGGAGTGGCTTTATGCACTCTTTCAAATATATTGAAATTATCCCATGAGGTTCAATTTAATTATTTTTACTTTCTCATAGAAATAATGAAAGCACATTAAAAATGCAGTAAGAAAAGGAAAAGTCCACATTCCTACCACAATTTACATATTACACAGCATTTGGGTGATTATTTGCCTTGAGCTTGTGTGTGTGTGTGTGTGCGTGTGAAACAGAGTTATAATTATACTATAGAAGCAATATTACATCCCACTTTTTATGATTTTACACTATAAGCAATTCTCCAGTTTTTAAAGTCTTCATAAATACCACTTAAAGTGACTGAATCACGTCTTACTAATTAGGCCCCTAAATTTTGATCATTTAGGTTGAAAGATCCTTAAAGAGTTGTCAGCATTTGAAATATATGGAATGGGAAATAAACATAGATGACTAAGAAAAGGAAATGTTCTTTTGTTCTTTTTTGGTACCTGTTTTTTCTCCAAGAGTAAAATTATCTCTAACTCTTGAAAAGTGTGAGACGGTTCTGTTACTTTATTAAAGGCATTCATAGAGATGGGTGTTTTACTTGGTGGGTAGTTCTGTAACACAATGTATTTAATCCAAAAGAGTTCCAAATTACTTTTTAAAATCAGTCTTCCCTCACCACCTGGCCTAAGTTAAAAGCCTGATAAAAGTTCCTAACAGGTGCCTTGCTCTTGAGGAGATAATGTCACTGTAACATACTGCTAACCCAGAGGTATGCATAGAGTATGGCGCAAAGAGAGAGTGCTTGGTCTAAGTTGCAGCCTTGAGAAAGATTCCTGGAGAGAATGGTTTCTTAAAGGAAGTGTAAGAGTGTAGAAGAGTGACCTGACAGAAATGTGGAAGGTCCCGTAGTTAGAGGGACCAGCAGGTGTCAGGGGCCCATTCTCAGATCAGTTGCTGCATGGAGATGGAGTGCTTGGTAGTCCCGTGACTGCCTCCATTGGCCAGGGACCCTACCCTTATTAGATGATGGGCAAAGAGGCAGTAGTCAGAAACAACAATAAAAACAACAAAAAGGAAAAACAAGTGGACATATTATAATCTGGGAGAGCAGAAAGGAAGGAACTTTTCCTAACTACTTAAGCATCCTTCAGAAATTCTGATACACATTTTTTGAGTGGCCATCCTAATATACTCCCTTGTCCCCTTGAAGTCCTATGAGTATGTTGCATCCCTCAGGCTTATTGGGGAGGAAAAAAAAAAGTCGGCCACCATTGCTGTAGTTGAATCCATCAAGTATTTAAATGATTAGGATTGTGGTTTTTAAAATATTATTCATCTGGCCACAGTTGGTCAGTGAATTTAAAAAGGGAGCATAACATCAACATAAAAAGCTTCTGTACAGCAAAGGAAACAGCCAACAAAACTAAATGGCAACCTACAGAATGGGAGGAGATATTAGCAAATGGCATAGCCAATAAAGGGTTAGTAGCCAAAATATATAAAGGACTTAGACAACTCAACACAAAAACCCCCACAAATAAGTCAATTAAAAATGGGCAGAGACATGAATAGAAATTTTTCCAAAGAAGACATACAGATGGCCAACAGGCACATGAAAAGATGCTCAACATTGCTCATCATCAGAGAAATGCAAATCAAAACCACAGTGAGATATCATCTCACACCTGTCAGAATGGCTAAAATAAAACTCAAGAAACAACAGATGTTGGTGAGGATGTAGAAGAAAAAGGAACCCTCTTATGCTGTTGGCGGGAATGCAAACTGTGTAGCCACTGTGGAAAACAGTGTGGAGTTTCCTCAAAAAATTAAAAATCGAACTACCCTATGATCAGGTAATCTCATTACTGGGTATTTACCCAAAGAATACAAAATCACTGATTTGAAAGGATATTTGCACCCCTGTGTTTATTGCAGCATTATTTATAAGAGCCAAATTATGGAAGCAGCCCAAGCGTCCATCAATAGATGAAGATATGGTATATATATACAATAGAGTACTATTTAGCCATAAAAAGGAATGAAATCTTGCCATTTGCAACAACCAGAATATATCTAGGAAGTATTAATGCTAAGTGAAATAAGCACCAGAAAAAGACAAATACCATATGATTTCATTCATATGTGGGATTTAAGAAACAAAACAAATGAACAAAGGGAAAAAAAGAGACAAAGCAAAAACAGACTTTTAACTATAGAGAACAGACTGATGGTCACCAGAAGGGAGATAGGTGCAGGGGTGAAATAAGCGAAGGGGATTACGAGTATCCTTATCTTGATGAGCACTGAATAATATGTAAAATTGTTGAATCACTATGTTATAGAACTGGAATTTGTATAACTCTGTATGCTAACTACGCTGAAATTAAAATAAAAAGGGAGGATGAGACTGAGGCAGAGAGACCATTTAGTAGGCTCCTACCTGGACTGGAGACATGGTATGGGGATTAAGGAGGAGAGAAAGCAGTTCGATAACTACTTAGTGGGGAAAATTGGCAAGTGGGCTGATTTGGTGTGCTGGTAGAAGGATGAGAAGCAACCATGTTGGACTCCCGGGTTTTGGGTTGAAGTAAATGAGTGGTGAGGTCATTAACTGCAGTTCGGAGGAGAGGTCTGGCAGCAGTATCGTTTTAGATTAGTATCTCTTTTTCAGTGCTTTTGTGTTTCTTAGCTGGGGTTTCCTAGACACCATAGCCTGAGGCAAAGCTAACGTAATGGAAGGCTGTATTGCGAAGTGCAATCCCAGGGCAGTGAGAGTGAGGGGATAGCAAAGTGAGACAGGAGGAAGGAAAAGCACATGCAAGGTGGCGTGTTACTGATCTGGCTACAACTTTATCAAGTGAGTTATCTTCTAGACAGGCTTTAAAGAACTCTCCCTGGGCCTGGTGGTCATTCAGGGGCATAACTTTCTTCCATCTTCTATGTCTCTCAGGCATGGAGGTATTGTTTTACCTTCACCCTTGGACTGGGGCTAAGGGGTTACTCTGGGCAGCCCGTGGGAAGCAGTTCCCATGCCCCATAACGTGGTGAGTAGTATGAGTCGAGGAGTGGTTGGAAGAGCTGGAACCTCTGGAACCTCTACAGAGTCAGATTTGGGCAAATAGCTGAGGTCCAAGGGATTTATGGAGGTACAGGTGGCAGGGGTGGAGTGAAAATAGAGAGGCATGCCGGCAGAGTGCAAGCACTTTCCCAACTACCCTCAACCGTATTCTCTTTCCCTAGCTGCCCATTTGTAGTCTGAGAGTTTTATGATGCTCTGATTTTACTACACTGTTTTATTTTTAGTACTGCTCGGATTTTAATCTTAGATTCGTATTCTTCTAGTTTATGAGCCCAATACCTCCATTCACATAATTTCTAGACTGTGGGTTTAATATAATTGTGTTCTTCTATTTTTTCTTAGTCTGTTTGGGCTGCTGTAACAAAATACCACTTACTGGGTGGCTTCTTTCTCACAGTTCTGGAGGCTCGAAGTCCAAGAGCAGGATGTCAGCATGGTCGGATTGGGGGCCCTCTTCCAGGCTGCGGATCGCTGACTTCTCAGTGTATCCTCTCATGGCAAAGGAGCTTCGTTGGGCCCCTTTTATAAGGGCATAAATCCCATTCATGAGGGCTCCACCATCATGACCCAATCATTTCCCAGAGGCCCCATCTCCTAGTACTATCATCTTGGACCATTAGGTTTTCACCATTTGAATTTTTGAGGGGAGGGACACACACATTCAGACTATAGCAACTCTCGGACTCACTACCTAGAAGACAGAAAGACTTTCCTAAGGGTCAGATCCCAGAAGGTGCTTGATTTGTCTGTTCCCTTTGTATTCCTGTGCTCATCTCTGTAGCTTGCTTCCAAAACAGACAAGATACACCAAATGTTTCAGTAAAGAACGCTAAAGGCAATGCTTTAGAATAGACTCTTCTTTCTAAGGATGTCATAAACAGGGACACCTCGGTGGCTCCGTCAGTTAAGTGTCTGCCTTCTGCTCAGGTCATGATCCCAGGGTCCTGGGATCTAGTCCCGTATCAGGCTCCTTGCTCAGTGGGGAGCTGCTGCTCCCTGTGCCTCTGCCACCCCCCCAGCTTGTGTGCTTTCTCTCTCTCTCTCTGACAAATAAATAAAATCTTTTCTTTTAAAGGAGGTCATAAACAGGGCATAAAAGGAAATATTGCTTTATGAATATGATGTCAGAATTTTTTAAGTTAATTTTTTAAGCTTTTTTTTGAATGTGTACTATATGGGAAGCTCTTGACTGAGTTTAAGGATATAGTGCTGACCAAAAAATGTCCCATTTCTGCTTTCATGGAATTTTCTCTCCAGTTGGGGCAGGGGCATGGCAGGCTTGGGCACAGGCAGGAGTCAAAGGGTGCCACGGATCCCTGTAAAATGACGGCTCACTCAGCGTTATCAGAGAGCAGTACATGTTGAAATGAGACAGCAGGATGGGGGTGGTGGGTAGCTCAGTCAGGGGGCCAGAGAAGCCTTCCATAGTAGTGGAAGAGTCAGGATTCACAAAGTGAATGGGGAATGAGGACGGGTGGTTGCAGGAGGTGTTTGTTCATTTGGCAAGTGTTTACTGAACACTAGCACGTGGTAGCACAGCCGTAGGTGTTGGGAATCCAGTTGTGAATAACCCAGGCAAAAAGTTCTGCCTCATGAGAGTGGTTGGTAGTTTGGACCGGGATGGTGATGGCAGAGGAGGAGGAGAAAAGTGGCTTGATAGGAATAATATTTAGGAGTCAAAATTGATCATTCTTGGGGAAAGGACTGGGTTATAGCTGAGAGAGGCAGATGTCAAGGAGACCCGTTTCTGGCGTGCCAGATGGGTGGCATTTGTCACTGAGCATGGGAACTGTGGTTTGGGGTAGCTTAGAGTGGGGAGGGACTATCCCCCTATATCTAATTGGACGTGCAGAGTTTGTCGTGACTTTGAGATGTCCAGGTGGTGATGTTAAAGGAGCAGTTGGGTACATGAGGCTGGAATTCAGAGGTCAGGTTTGGGGTGTGGAAACACACTTGGCAGGTACCTGCATCAGGGGTCATGGCAGTGGGCAAGGAGGAGATTGCTAATGGCACAGAAAAAAAGAACCAAGCTTTTAAACCTTTCTTTAAAACCTGTGTTTTTCAAAATCGGACAAAATTATATTGCTTTTAATTAGCATGTGATTTCAGTCTGAATGCCTGTATACTCCCTGATGAAACAAAACTTATTTTTACCCTTGCCCTATGCAGATAGTTTATAGGTGAGAAGAGGAGATATTCAAGTTTTAACAAAGCAGTTATAGATCTAGGCACTATGATTTAAGATTCCAGGTTCACTGTTTAATAAGCCCTGGTATTTCCTTCCAAATGTGGAATTTACAGTCAAACCACCATGGTGAGAAACATCAGTGGTAGGTAAGTGCTGTATCTATAAACTATCCAAAAAGGCTGGTGAAATTAAATTGGCCTGCGTTTTCCCCAGTAATAGTTTCAAGGCAGGTAAAGATTTGCAGTAGAACGATGACCTAATGAATGTGAGCCAAGGAATAAGAATTAGAAATAAGAGACAAAAGGAATATGAACAAAACCTGTCACCCATGGGGCTCATCATTTTTTTTCTTTGTATATTTCTAGAAAGGTTCCAGAAGGTTAATCTTCTGTTAACCACTTAAAAAGTATATTTTCCTAGTTTGTAATTATAATTAATTTACTTTTTTTTATTAAATGTTGACCTTTCTTGCTGGTTGAATTTCAGTTTTAATTGTCATCAGAAATCACTTAGAATATTTTCCTCTGAAACAGACCCTTGCTGACATTTAGTTTAATTTCTCAGTATTTGTGGGGAAAAGTAACATGAATGCAAATAAATTCTCATGCTTATTAACCTAATTTTTTAAATGTCCATGGAAGAACTAAATGTTCCTTTGAACATTAGTGAGAAAAGTTCTTTTTTGTAGTGAATATTCTGGTTGGAATTAGAAATCTATTGGGAATGGAACACTGTTAGAAATAGAACACTGCTTATAGTTCATATTTAAAATGTGCACACAGCATTTTTTTACCTTTAGCTTTATTGCATATAGGTTTTAAGTTAGATATACTTTGAAAATAAGTGAAATTTTGATTCAGTGTTGATTTTTTTCTTTATAAAAATAACTTCAAATAAGCTCTCCCGTACCCCATCCACTCCACTTGATTGTTGGCATATTTTCTTCTGGTTAGTTTGTTCAGAGCTTCCTTTTACTATACCTACAGATAAACTACAGATAAAAATAACAGAATAACAGAATCCAGCCAAAAAAAAAATGTAGACATTTTTATAGTGGTATAAATTTATCTCTGGACTATTCTTTTTAGTTGTAAAGCAGGTTGCCCAATGAAAGCGACTGCTCCTTTTGTTTTCTAATGAAATAAAGTTGTCATTTGGGCTACCTCTGAGGTCAACTGCCTGGTTCTTTATTTCTGGTTCCACCTGCTTCATACCAGAACTCAGGAGTGTACTCAGCATATTTGCTTCCATCCTGGTGTGTTCTCTGTTTACCATTCTTCTCTTCTAATGGGAATCTCTAGATGTGTAGTCAGAGTCTAATAAAGGCAAAGAATATGGATTTATGGGTGATATATCATTTCTTTCCTCTCTGCTTTCCATTTAATTATTTTCCCGAATGAGAGGAAAGGTGGGGGTGAAGAGTGGAAGGCTTTGGGGCCAAGTGGAATTCTTTTTTTTTTTTTTGGCTAAGAGTGTGGCAAGTATCAGAAAAGTCCAGTGGTGTGAGACCTTTTCTCTAGCACAGCCCCTGGTCCAGAATGGGAGAGAGATGCTCAGTAAGTCAAGTCTAGAACATTCCTTTCTCTTAAGTTTTTTTCCTTTCTTTTAGATTTATACTTCATTCAAGACACAAGCGGACAGTCTGAGTAAGGCCAATATTTCCAATTCTCACCTGTTTTTATTCTGCTCTGTCATTTATGAATTTGCTAGAACACTTGGGTTATTCCATGAGTCCTCTCCTGGTCTTTCCCAGTAGCCAATTATATGTTTACTTCACCCGTTAAGGAACAGAAGAGTTCTAGAGTAGTAGTTATTTCAAATTGGTGCTCTTCGACTCTTCCCAGTAGCCTGAGCTCAGTGGACTCAAAGCCAGTCTTTAGAGTGGGTACAGTATGCTGGGACTGGGAGTGGTCAGAGGTCTTTGATGGGAACCATGAGAAGCTTGAGCCCGATCCTGTGCTGGGCCCATTTGTTGATACAGCCCACAGTTGGATAGTTGAACGCTCACCTTCTTCTCCATGGGTGGAGTGTGCTATAAATGGTTATTGCATTTTAAAGGTTATTTATTTATTTATTTATTTATTTGAGAGAGAGCGCACACAAGCGGGGCGAGGGGCAGAGGGAGAGGGAGAAGCAGGCTCTCCACTGAGCAGGGAACCCGATGTGGGGCTCGATCCAGGACCCTGAGCTGAAGGCAGATGCTTAACCAACCAAGCCACCTGGGTGCCTGGTTATTGCATTTTAAGCATCACTGGAGTGCACAGCTTTGTTTTGGGGCTGGTAGGTTTTAAAAAAGATAGGCTTTAGCCTGCATGCTCAAGGACTTTTATACAGGAAACAGGTGACACACTAAAAAAGATCAGTGTTGATTTAATGTGGAAAAAAAAAACCTCTACAAAAACCAGAAGTAAATAAGGAAATATATTTTGCCCTTTTATTTTAACACTAGAGAGGAAATCCTTTTTGTAAGTTTGGTGTCTCTTCCTTTGTCTGTTTACATGTCTGTACATGTGTACGTACAAGTACACATACACATATGTATAGTGTACAGACATATACACATCTATGTACATCTCTCGTAGTGGGACTATGTTGTATGTCATTCTGCAAGTTGATTTTTTTCACTTAGTGTATGATGAATTATCTCTGGTATCACTATTACAGATTAACTTAATGTTTGTGATTATTATTTTATAATCCACTTCTATCTAGTTTATTTAATTCTCCAAAACCACCCTGTTGAGTGGATACTATAAGAAAAGAAAATTACTGCCTTTTTTGGCTTGGATATCAGGGTTAATGCTAGCCTTGTAAATGAGTTTGGAAGTGTTCCTTTCTCTTTGGTTTTTGGGCAGAGTTTGAGAAGGATTGGTGTTAATTCTTTAACTGTTTGGTAGAATTTCCCAGTGAAGTCATAGTCCTGGGCTAAAAAGTCCTGGGCTTCTATTTTTTGGGAGGTTTTTGATTACTGATTGAATCTCCTCTCTCATTATTGGTCTGTTACTTTATGATTCAGTCTTCATAAGTTGTACGTTTCTAAGGAATTTATCCTTTTCTTCTAAGTTATCTAATTTGTTGGCATGTAATTGTTTAGTTTCCTCATCCTTAAAATAAGAATTTTAGTGGTAGTAGTCTCATAGAGTTGCTGTGACATTTTAAAAAGCTGATTTATATTCAAAAAGCTTAAGACATTCTTTGACATTATACTTCCTGACAAAACTCAGGAGAAAAGAATTTAGTCTCTCTCTTTTTTTAAAAAAGATTTATTTATTTGACAGAGAGAGAGAGAGCCCAAGCAGGGGGAGCAGCAGTCAGAGGGAGAGGGAGAGGCAGGCTCCCCACTGAGCAGGGAGCCCGATGTGGGGCTTGATCCCGGGACCCTGGGATCATGACCTGAGCCAAAGGCAGACGCTTAACGAATGAGCCACCCAGGTGCCCCAAGAATATATTCTTTTTAAGAATACCACAGATGAAGTTTGAAGAGAGGATCAGTGCAGCAAGAATAGGAGTTGCGGGAATCTGAGTCACTTGCTTATGTTACCTAGCTGTGCCCTTGGGATCGGGCAGGTGTGATTTCATATATACTACTTCTGCTTAAGGTTGAAGTGCTCTGTGCACACCCAGCTTCATGGCTTCAGAAGGTCAGTCAACACCAAATTCATGTGGACTGCTCTTGTTGCATAACTTTGTTCTAAAATCCTAAGGTCTGTGTTGTGATTCACCTATTGCAGCCCTGTCAGATGCCATACAGAATCCCTATCTGACACAGAGACTTAAAACACCAGTGAGTCTGGGTTGTCTAGCCCAAGTGGCAGAGCGGCTGCCATGGCCGCGTACTCAAACTTCAAATGTCCCACTCAAACCTGGCAGGTTTTCAAGCTACTTGGTAAATGGGTTAGAGTAACATACTCATAAAGGTGTATGATGCCTTCAAAATTTGAAAAAGCCTACTAAGAGGTGGGCTTATTTTTTAGTGATAGGGAGAGCCAGCTATCACCTTGGAAGAGCTATTTTGACATAATACGAGACTCCTAGAAAATGTACAAATATGGCGGGCCTTTGAAGTTTTGTAGGACTCTTTCCCCACCCTCAAGCACATATGTATCTCACCAAGGTTTGTAGAGTAGGTACTGTTTATTCTTCACTCAGCATGTAATGGAAAGCATGGCATTCTGTGGAATGGGGAGACCAGTGGGGTCCCTGTGGACTAGATCATGACAGTGTGCTGGAGAGTCGATAGCTCTGGGATAGGCCAGTAGGGTGCCAGCTGGAGGCAAACTGCTCAGGTGTTCTCTGCTAACACATATAGAGAAAAAAAACCACAACAGTTTGCCAGATCAATAGCTATGTGCCAGATGCCGGGGAATGTGTTGATTTACTCCAGCAATGAAGTCACATCTGGTACAGCATCTGCTCTCTACAAAATCCATCTGTTTTCTATAAGGCCAGATAGGCAAGTTGAATGTGGATGTGCTGGAATGATCACCTTCATCCTTCAAGTCCTTGATGGTGATCCTAATTTCTGCAATTTCTGCAGAAAGGGAGTTTTTTTGTTTGACTATCTTCATAGGTAGAGACAGTACTAGGAGTTTGCACTTGACTTTTTTTTTTTTTTTTTTTAAACCGTTGTAGCCCTTACACATCAAGGAACCAGTGAGGGACTCTTCCCATTGCTATGTCTGTTCCAACTCCATATTTCAGAAAATAATGAGGGCATGAGTTGTAGGATAAGTGAGAGTTGGAACTGAGCCCAAACTCCATTAGTCATATGATTTCCATAAGCCTCTACTCTGAATGGTGCAACATAGTACCATTTTGGGTCTTCAGGAAAGAGTGCCAGTTCAGAGCCATATTGGACAATCCTACAAAATTCTGATTATTTCCTCTTCCCCAGTGTGTAGGCACTCTGGGAATGTGCTGCAGGTTTTTTGAGGAAGACTGGGAGGAAGATTTATAGTACAGATTTTTGGCTGTGTAGCAAGGTCCTTCCACAACGGCACATGGCTTCCTTTTACTCAAGGGACTCTAGGTCTGTGTACTGGCTCAAGTTGGGGAATTGACGAGGGGCTGCTACTTTCTGTTTTATAGACTTGATGCTTATAAATATCAAGTAGGACTTGGTAAGCTTCTAATTATTTCTCTCTTAGAGTCCCCATGATCAGACACCCACAGGATTGGATTTTGGTTTAGTTTTCAAAAACCTCATCTCTGGGGTTGTAACAGGTAGAAGTTTTTTCATAGTGGTAAATGAAGCTTTTCGGTTTTTCACGAATCCATGAGTCTGGAATTTAAAGTTCTCCATTTACTTTTTTCCTTCCTCTGGAAATGCAAATTCTGGGACCGACCCCAGGCTATAGAATTAGTGACTCAGGGGGTGGGATTCCACAGTCTGTGGCTTACACAGATAATCCAGTTGGTTCTAATGAAGCCTCACCTTAGAGAACCGCTGATGTAGAGCACCTTCAGAATTCTCAGAGAAAATTATTTTCCTTGGATAATTCTTTTTTTTTTTTTTTAAGATTTTATTTATTTATTTGACAGAGATAGAGACAGCCAGTGAGAGAGGGAACACAAGCAGGGGGAGTGGGAGAGGAAGAAGCAGGCTCCCAGCGGAGGAGCCTGATGTGGGGCTCGATCCCATAACGCCGGGATCACGCCCTGAGCCGAAGTCAGACGCTTAACCGCTGTGCCACGCAGGCGCCCCTCCTTGGATAATTCTAAACCAAGACAATTAAGGGACAGAATAATGACTTAATTCAAACATACAGGGACTCAAAAGTTACCTCCCTTATATTCTTCCTTTGAAAGCAATTGGACAAACAGTTCTTGGGAAAGAAGGAAGTAAACAAAGGAAGCAGTGAAGTGGAAGACAGAGAGCCTAAGGAAATGTGGAAGCCAAGAGCCAGAGGCAGAAAGGCGGATTTCTAGGATGGTAGTAAAGGGATGTCTCAGGCTGCCTTCTGTGTAGCAGACCCAGAAAGTAACTGCTCCAGGGAGGGTTAGGAGGACAAAAGCTATGACTCTAAGATAAAAATGCAGTTGATAAATTTGACCTTCCAAAATAAAACACTTGTAAGTATAAAATCTGTCTTGTAGAGCAGGTAAAAAAATAATTGATGGTTATTTTTAAAAATTGAAAATAAGAGGGGGCGCCTGGGTAGCGCAGTCCTTAAAGCATCTGCCTTCGGCTCAGGGCGTGATCCCGGCGTACCGGGATCGAGTCCCACATTGGGCTCCTCCGCTATGAGCTGGCTTCTTCCTCTCCCACTCCCCCTGCTGTGTTCCCTCTCTTGCTGGCTGTCTGTCACATAAATAAATAAAATCTTTAAAAAAAAATTGAAAATAAGAATAAGTAAATTATTAATTCTAGGAAATCCAAAATTTATACATGATAGGAAAATATTCTCTTGGCTTATCAGCAAATGTCAACATTAATGTCCATTGTAATTCCAATTTTCAAATAAGATTTTGGTAGTATGAAGGGAGGAGAGATAAGTTGGAGGTGCTGTGACATCTAAACTCTCATCTATCCTAATAGGAAGTCAAGATTTAATATATAATATTGACAATCAAAAAGTAGCAATAGCTTCATATTATTTAGATATATAAAGAATAAGTACTTGAAAGACCTTTAAAATAATTAAAAATGGCTACCTCAAAAAATGGTAATGGATTGTTGAAGGGTGATACAGGGTTCGACTATTACTTAAAAAATCGTTTGATTATTTTAGGGGTGCCTGGGTGGCTCAGTTGGTTAAGCGTCCAACTCTTGGTTTTGGCTCAGGTCATGATCTCAGGGTCATGAGATTGAGTTCGGATTTGGGCTCCATGCTCAGTGGGGAGTCTGCTGGAGAGTCTCTCTCCCCCTCTCCGTCTGCACTCCCCCCCCCCCGCTTGCGTGTGCATGCCTCTCTCTCAAATAAATAAATCTTTAAAAAAATCATTTGATTATTATTTTTTTTAAAGATTTTATTTATTTATTTATTTATTTATTTATTTATTTATTTATTTGACGGAGATAGAGACAGCCAGCGAGAGAGGGAACACAAACAGGGGGAGTGGGAGAGGAAGAAGCAGGCTCCCAGCAGAGGAGCCTGATGTGGGGCTCGATCCCAGAACGCCGGGATCACGCCCTGAGCCGAAGGCAGACGCTTAACGACTGAGCCACCCAGGCGCCCCCTAAAAAAATCATTTGATTATTTAAAAAAATTATGTGCATATATCATATAAATAAATATTAAAATGAGTAAAGAAGAAATTCCCTGATCTCACAACACATAGTGCACATTAATTTTCCAAATGTGTATTGGGCTGTGTGTAAAGCATAGCAGTCAAAGGGAACTATGAGATTAATAAAAGCAGTCTGTGCCTTCGAGGCGAATATAATCTTTGCAGAGAATAAAACAAGTCTCTAAAGCACCAGAGTAGCAGGTTAAGACGAGAGTATATTACAACCTCCACTGCCCATTCTAGCCACTGACACCGCAGTAATTGTGACATTCTGGCACAGTCCAAACATAAAACACTTTACTCATATCATTAACCTAATTACCCCAGTTTCTGTGTTTGTTCCTGGAGATGCCTTAAGAAAAGGGAAAGAATCATAAATCCAATTACTTCTTCCGTAAGTGAGTTTTACCTGTGCACATACTTATGCGGTATGTGTATATCCATACATGCACACGTTCGCACAGAATTCTAAGTTTTTCTTATTTGGAAAATGTGGTAAGATTTTCCACCAAATGGCAAAAAAAGACTAGTTTAGATTAGATTTAACATTAGGATGGTCATGCAATATTATCGAACTACACTAATTTTCTAGTTCTCATGTTGCTACTGCCTCATTTCCTTTGGAAATGCAAATTTTATTTTATTTTTTGGAAATGCAAATTTTGACTATAAAACTTTTATTTAGTCTAATATAAAATTCAGAAGAAACTTCAGGTCACAATAGTATTTGATGGAAGTCCTAGAGGAAAGAATCTTTTTACATGGTTACTGTGAGCATTCAAAGCACTGCTTTGGTTATTATGCTTCCCAGTAAGAAGAGGAAGAAGGCCAGAGAATATTTACATTTACATTGTGGTGAGCTAGGAGTATAATGAATGAGGAACGCTGTGTAGATACCAGGGCAAAGGCATTATTAAGTCCACGCATGCTGTGTTCCTTGATATTATAAATTCTGGTTCTTTTCCTTAATGTTTAATTACAAAATTGCCTTTGCTTAATTCCTTTGTAGATTCTTTATATATTAGAGAAATTGACCATTTATATTTAATAGGCACTGGAAAGCTGATTTAGAAGCTCTATGTGCATAGGTTGGGCTTGAGAGTGGATGGGCTTCAGTATACAAGGTGACTGGGCACCAAGCTGGCATTTTTCCTGGGTACTATCCAGTGTTAGAATCTAGAAATTTTTCCTCTAAGGCTTTTTAGTTACTGGAATACACAAACATTTTAGCCCTGCATGGATAGCATGTGTCAGGCTGCTGGCACTTTGGGAACTGGGTAGAGAAGGTGTCTAGGTTCTCCTGTGGAATGTGCAGACATTCAGTCAATCTCCCTGTTTCAGCCCTGCACTCAGTCTCAAGTTTATGGTCATTAGACTCAGTTGTGCCACAGACTTGGGCTGCTGGAATGGGAGAGTGTGCTTTCATATGGTTGCTCAGAGGAGGGGAGACCTGGGCATGGAGTGGAGTTCTCGTGGCTCTGGAGATAGATTTTCAGTCAGTTTAACAGTTTTTAGTGCCACCTACACTTTCTTTGGGAACTGGTACCTTCCAATCCAGAGCTGCCCTACAGGGTGTGTCCGCTGCTTCTAAGCGTATTTCCCTGGAAATAGTGAGGATAATGAGTTTTCTGTTCTGTTCTGTGCAGTCAGCTACTCCATCTGCTTTTTGTCTGACGACACTTTAAAAAATTCCTTATCTGTTGATGTGTTTTTCATTCATACCTTTTGCCCTTTGGGACTGTACATTTTGTTTAAAAAAATCCCTTTACTGTCATTTCAGTATGATTTAGAGATGCAGGGTCTGTGGTCGGTCTGTCCCCCCCCCCTTTTTAAAGATTTTATTTATTTATTTGACAGAGATAGAGACAGCCAGAGAGAGAGGGAACACAAGCAGGGGGAGTGGGAAAGGAAGAAACAGGCTTCCAGCGGAGGAGCCTGATGTGGGGCTCGAACCCAGAATGCCAGGATCACACCCTGAGCCGAAGGCAGATGCTTAATGACTGAGCCACTCAGGCGGCCCCGGTCTGCCCTTTTTAACCAGAAGTCCGAACCATTTTTTCATTGCTGTCTCTCTAGTGTCTGGCACATACTAGGTACTTAAATAAATATTTAATGAATGAATAATGGAATGAATTAAGTTAGAAGTTTTTAGTAATGGGGGGCTTTGATGACAGAAAAATATTATGACTATATATGTTTATATAACAACCTAAAAAGCATCTTTTAAATTGTGGTTTTGTTTTTCTTCCTCAATATGGTCGAGGAAACCAAGTGTTTCAAAGTGTGGCCATCAACAAAATGAAAATTCTCTCTACTGAATGGGAGAAAATATTTACAAATCATGTATCTGATAAGGAGTTAATATCCAAAATTTATAAAGAACTTATACAATTCAATAGCAAAAAAACAAACAATCCTAATAAAAAGCAGGCAGAAGATCTGAATAGACATTTTCCCAAAGAAGACATACAGATGGCCTACAGGTAAATGAAAAGATTCTCAACATCACCTATCATCAGGGAAATGCGAATCAAAACTGGTGAGATATCACCTCACACCTGTTAGAATGGCTGTTATCAAAAAGACAAGAAATAAGTATAGGTAAGGATGTGGAGAAAAAGGAACCGTCATGTGTTGTTGGTGGAAATCTAAGTTGGTGCAGCCACGATAGAAATAGCATGGAAATTCTTCACAAAATTAAAAATAGAACTGCCATATATTCAGCAGTTCCACTCTTGGGTATTTACCGAAGAAGACAAAAACACTAACTCAGAAAGATCTAGGCATCCGCATGTTCACTGCAGCATTATTTACAATAGCCAAGATATGGAAACAAGTGTCCATTGATGCATGAATGGATAAAGAAATTGTGTATATAGATATACAATGGAATATTCATAAAAAGAATGCAATCTTGCCATTTACAACAACATGGATGGACCTTGAGGGCATTATACTAAATGAAACAAGTCAGATAAAGACAAATGCTGTATGATCTGTCTTGTATGTGGAATCTAAAACAAACAACCAAAAAATAAGAAAAACCCAAGCTCATAGATACAAGAGAACAAGAGATTGGTGGTTGCCAGAGGCAGGGGGTATAAGTGGGTGAAATGAGTGAAGGGGGTCAAAAAGTACAAACTTCCAGTAAGTCATGGGATATAATGTAGAGCATGGTGACTATGGTTAATAATACTTTATTACATCTATGAAAGTTGCTAAGGGAGTAGATCTTAGAAATTCTCATCACAAGAAAAAAATTTCTTTGTAACTGTTTGGTGATGGATGTGAACTAGACTTATTGTGGTGATCATTTCTCAGCATATACAAATATCAAATATGTTGTACAAGTGAAACTAAATAAAGTTACATATAAGTTATACCTCCATGAGAAAAAATAACTTATAAAGCGTGTACTACTTCAGGATGGAGGTATGTTTGTTTTACTTGGTTGAGCACAATTACAACTATTATGTTAGGCTTAAGATACACATTTGCCTATTTATAATTTTTCTTTAGGGATAGACTTGTATTGAAACTGATTGACATAGCAGGCACAGTCTATTCTTATTTGTATGTATATTTAGGTAATTTCGTTTATTTTTTATATTTAAGTAATTTTGAAGAGACTTATGGTGATGATGTTGTAAAGCTTTCCAGCTACAACTGCCCCCTTACCCATTGGACCTTTGTGGTTAATAAAGTTTGAGAATTAGTGGATTAATGTGACCTTGTTTAAGTATATTTTGCATTTCGAAGTGAACATGTGAAGATGGATAAAATCTAATAGGAACAAAGAACTTAAGCTATAAAAATGAGAGTAAATATTAAAGTTAATATTTTGAACAAATAGATTAGTATTCTTCTCATTCATAAAGGCAGCCCTGGACAACGAAGAGGGGATTGTAGAGAGATACAGTGTGGCAGAGAGCCTGTGATTTGGCTAGAGTGCTAGATCTTGGGTCTTGAAGATGGGATGCCTCCACCCTGTATACCCCAAGAAATGAATAAGTGAACTTTTTGCATTTTCCCCTAAAATTGATGATTTAATTCTAAGTTCAAATAAAGAGCAAATTACAGTGTTGTTTTAAACTTCCATGCATTTATTTTTTTCCAATCTTTGAGATTTATTAAAGGAATCTACTCATAAATCCAAAGAGAGGTCTAATTAAAGAGATTACCTCCCCAGTAAAGAAGGAAGAGCCCATGCACAAAAGTGGGTTAGTAAGATAGTAGATTAAGAAAGTCCCTTGTGGAAAATTCTAGGGTTGCAGAAATTGATAAGAAGTTGAGGGTAAGAATAAGAGAAAGGTGATAAACTTCTGGAGCAAGATAACCAAATATCTTTAGGGTACCTGGCTGGGTCAGCTGGTAGAGCATGCATGATCACAGGGTTGTGAGTTTGAGCCCCACATTGGGTATAGAGATTATTTAAAAATAAAGTCTTAAAAAAAAGATAAACAAATATTTTTAAAAGTTTTCTGTAATGGATTCTCCACACCTGAATGTTTTTCTGGTCATCTACTTTAGAATCCTCATCTTTGTTATTTGTTTGACATCTTTTATCAAGTTGCTAACACACAATCAGGTTGGCTTTAGGGAGAAGAAATTGAGAAGATAAAATATAAAAATCAGAAATTAAAGAATGGAAATGGTTGGGCATGGGAAAGAAGACAGAATATGAGAAGCAAACAGAGCTTTAGAAAAAGAAAACTCTTGAAAATATGACCAAGACTTTTTACATATATTTTTTTTCCTCCTCTTGAATAACTTCTCCAGTATGGTTGGTGTTGGGATTTCTGAGAAGAAACACACAAAAAAATAGGAAGCCAGAAACTTGTTTCAGACCTTCATAGAAAATAACTTAGTATCTACTTATATGGATGTTAGAACAAAAGTGTGTGATAATAATGCAATCAATAGGAAACTGAGTTTGGTGGTTTTTGCCAAATAGTTTTGTGTTAATATAAAAATGGAATAAGAACCTGTACCAAAGAATTATTAAGAAAAATATTAGTACTTTCAGGAGAACCAGATACTAAAATCTGTATCAATAGTGACTATGGAAAGGCGATGCTGCTATCGGAAATTTAAAAGAAAAATT
Source organism: Ursus americanus (assembly GCF_024610735.1). NCBI lineage: Eukaryota > Metazoa > Chordata > Mammalia > Carnivora > Ursidae > Ursus > Ursus americanus. Next base: position 15,565,169 of record NC_142137.1, on the reverse strand, counting down.
AACAGGAAGGTTATAACTTTGCCTTTGAGACAATAATACATTTTGATTCTCTTCATTTTCACTTTATATAAAAATGTCATGAAAATTCCATCATGGTTGACAAATATAAAACAGAACAACAGATTTTAGTGCTGACTAGGCAAGAGACTTAAGTATTTTTCAAAAAACTGATCTTTCATGATGAAAGATAAGACGTCAAATGTTACTTGCAAAGCCCATTTCTCATTGGCTTTTTGTGTTTTGGGCTTGTTTTCAGGCAAAAGGACTCCTGTGGAAGATGGAGCTCTTTGTCCGTTTTCCAGAAGGTGTTTCCAAGCGCATCAATGAAACATGATACTGCTGCTTTGTGTTGAAATGCTTGAAGAACACCCACATCTCTGCCAGCGCCTTCCATCCTGCTGACACCATGGTCTTTTCTGCAGTGTTGACTGCGTCCCATACTGGGGCAACCAACACAACATTTGTGGTCTATGAAAACGCTTACATGAACATTACGGTCCCTCCACCGTTCCAACATCCTGGCATTGGCCCGCTGCTCAGATACAGCCTGGAAGCGATGGCTCCCACTGGAATGAGTTCCTTGACAGTGAATAACACAGCTGTACCCCCAACACCAGCAGTTGTTAAGAGCCTAAACTTGCCTCTCCAGATCATCCTCTCTGCTATAATGATATTTATTCTGTTTGTGTCTTTTCTTGGGAACTTGGTCGTTTGCCTGATGGTTTACCAGAAAGCTGCCATGCGCTCTGCAATTAACATCCTCCTTGCCAGCCTGGCATTTGCAGACATGTTGCTTGCAGTGCTGAACATGCCCTTCGCCTTGGTAACTATTCTTACTACGAGATGGATTTTTGGGAAATTCTTCTGTAGGGTGTCTGCTATGTTTTTCTGGTTGTTCGTGATAGAGGGAGTAGCCATCCTGCTCATCATTAGCATCGATAGGTTCCTTATTATAGTCCAGAGGCAGGATAAGCTAAATCCGTATAGGGCTAAGATTCTAATTGCAGTTTCTTGGGCGGCTTCCTTCTGTATAGCTTTTCCTTTGGCTGTAGGAAACCCTGACCTGCAGATCCCTTCCCGAGCCCCCCAGTGTGTGTTTGGGTATACAACCAATCCGGGCTACCAAGCTTATGTGATTTTGATATCTCTAGTTTCTTTCTTCATACCCTTCCTGGTGATACTGTATTCGTTTATGGGCGTACTCAACACCCTTCGGCACAATGCCTTGAGGATCCACAGCTACCCCGAGGGTATATGCCTCAGCCAGGCCAGCAAGCTGGGTCTCATGAGTCTACAGAGACCTTTCCAGATGAGCATTGACATGGGCTTTAAAACGCGTGCCTTCACCACCATTTTGATTCTCTTTGCTGTCTTCATCGTCTGCTGGGCCCCATTCACCACTTACAGCCTTGTGGCAACATTCAATAAGCACTTTTACTATAAGCACAACTTTTTTGAGATTAGCACCTGGCTACTCTGGCTCTGCTACCTCAAGTCTGCATTGAACCCACTGATTTACTACTGGAGGATTAAGAAATTTCATGACGCCTGCCTGGACATGATGCCCAAGTCCTTCAAGTTCTTGCCACGTCTTCCTGGTCACACAAGGCGGCGGATACGTCCCAGTGCTGTCTATGTGTGTGGGGAACACCGGACAGTGGTGTGAATATTGGCACTGCTTGACATTTGGGGTGATGGTTGCTCTTTATCTGACTTTGAATTTTCTTTCACATGGGTTCTCCAAGTTTACCTTACTGGTTTATATAGGGTTTGTGCGTAAGGGTGTGTGTGTGCAGTGTAAAGAAAGAATGGTGATTAGTTATAATTCTGTTACAAAGGATACGCAATAGGGAAGTGATACAAATGTTACCTCCAGGGTTCAAGAGAAATCCTTGATTTAGGGTGGGGAGATGGTGTTTTGTTTCTTTGATTGATTTTGTTTTTGAAGCAGGAATCAAGATTGTGCTTTATGGAGCCTGCAGTTACATTGAATTGTAGGTGTTCTGTATGCTGCTAAGGTATGCTTAATTGAGTTTATCATTTTTTTTTTTTTCTGGAAGACATTGCTGCTTTTTGCCATCACATTGGAGCCAAAACCACATACATCTCAGTAGATAAATATTCACTTTTATTAAAAAAAATAACCCAAGGGGGTTAGTGACATTTTAAAGGTCATTAATATTTACTTTGGTGCACTTTAAGAAATAATGTACAAACTAATTCAGTCATGTTTTTCAGAATTGTTTTTATACATGACATGTTGTGCTTTAGGGAACATTGCATTATCATTTCTAGGAAGATTTTAAAAAATGTTTTATCTGCATGTCCAGTTTTAAAGGAGAGAACATAAAAATGTGGACATTTTTCTAAGCACAATAGGGATTCTTCAGAGCAAAGTCGAGGAGACAGAGCATCCTTGCAAATTTAAATGGGATGCAGTGAGGGGGTAGCTGGTGTGGGCTGTGGTATTTCCTTTGACTCCAGGATTCTCACTGATCCAGTGGGGCGAAGGACCTACCATTTGTTGGACACCTACCATCTGCCAGGCCCTGTGCATCTTTATCCTCACAGCAATCCTGTGACGTAGGTATTCTTTTTCTCTTTTTTTACGAAGAAAGTAAGTCTCAGAGAGATGCAAATCCTGCCCAAGGTTAATGGTAGAGCTGGAATCCAAAAAAGTCTGTCAGAATCCTTAGACTGTTCTGTGCCACGTAGACATATCATTCAGGTTTAAGTATTTCATAGTCAAGAAGGAACTCTGTAGCCTTTAATTTTTTTTAGACTAAAACCTTCCTTTTAAAAGTAGCTTCACTTTTTTTATTACCAAAAAAAAAAAAAATGTGAAAACATTACAGAAAGTGAGGAAAATAGAAAAAAAACTCTCTCACAACCACCCTTTTACAGTGGAACTTAAAAATCTTAGACAAGGCTGTAAGGGACATAAGGTGATTTTTTTTGGTTTGCAAAACAGGTGACTAATAACAATGGAGAAGTTAAATACAGCTGTATGTAGGTCTTGTCCTTGCAGGGTCAGAGGTTTCCAGTGGTCCAGCTGTTTCTGAATGTTGCCTGAGGGCTTGCCTGTAGCACAGCTGGAGTTTGTCAGTGTGGGCGAGTGTGTCTCCTACAAAGAAGCAAAGATAAGTCCTGGTCTGAGCATAGAGCAAGTTTTAATAGGGCAGGTTTGGGCTTTCAAATGATTTTTCTCTTGCTGACGACCCCCCCTCCCCCCAGGTACATTCAGAGCCTTTGGTCCCCTTGCTCTGTGGCCACTGGCACACTTTATAAAACTGCTGACAGGATGGGGCTGCCGATGAAGGTCATAAGGGTAGAAAGTGTAGCCTTGTGGCCACATCACGGGCTTTATAAATAGCTGAGATAACATGAATACTTTTTGGATTTTTATAGCATCTTTCAGCATTTTAGTGCTTTGTGAGCCAGTGCGAAAAGAGTCTCTGTTTCTTCAGTTTTACAACCACAGAGTTGGGTTAAATGAATCTTGCCCAACCCTAATGTGCTTTCCTCCATGTGAGAGTAGAGATTTGTGAAGAACTCGGCTGACGTCAGCATCAATCTTTGGTCTCCAGTATTACTTCTTTGCAGTTTACTTATTAGCTGTTTCTCAAAATGGAACGTCTGCTGAATGTCGGAAGAGCCCATAGCACAGTATCAGTAATTAGGACTTTGGAAGATTGATGCCATCGTGAAGGACCTGGGGAACCGTGCTCTTGAGGCAGTTGTGGTGGTATTAGAACTCATTTTCCAGTTGAAGAGCTCTTTTGGGACTCAAAGCACTTACTCAGCATGTTGTTTTGGGATCAGCCTTTGCTGATAGTCACCTACCTCTTTGGTTTCTAATTTATATTATTCACAGGTTGAAATTGTTTTTGTCTGTTAGGGATCTTACGGAACATAAACACTGTAGTAGATACCTAGGAGCACCTGGGAGTGTATCATGCTTTCCATTTTCGATATAAACTGGATTTCAAGCGGATATTAATAAGTCTGTTTGAAATTAGACTTTCTCTGAGAAAAGTCAGCGTGATCTGTATTCATCTCCCATATTGGCCGTGGGTCTTGAGACTCCTTTTGTGATAGGCGTTGGAACTGAGCTTTGTTTTCTTGTCCTTTCTTATGAGCGGTCCTCGGGTACTTGTGTGCTGCCTGGTGGGCAGTGCCTCATTGGGCGAGGGCGAGGGCGAGAGCTCGGCGTGCCTGCTGAGATGCTCCCTGAGAGAAGAGCACTCGGGGCCTCAGTGGGAACTCTAGCACCACCACCCAACAGTGGTTCTCTCTACACTGGAGACTGTTGATAGGGGGCAGTTCACAAATCAGTTTGAATGTGTTTGCTATGTATACATTTTGGAAGCTTTAAAAAAAAATGTACTCTGATGTACCTTTGAAAAATTTAGGTGCAGAATCCTATTTTCCTGTTCCCCTGTATTTTCTTGAGGGGGAAAAAACCACTACTAATTATTGCCACTGACAGACAGCATTTGTCTGTCGAACGAAATGTAATTTCGTTTTCCTTCTGGCAAATAAGTACAAGGCATGAGAGAGATCACGAAATATCTGCGATCAAGAGAGAAAGTCAAAAGAAATCCCCAATAGTCTGGAGTTGTGATATTCAAACTTGAATAGGAATTTGTGTCTTAAGTATTCCCAGGGGAGCTTGTTAACAATACAGAGGCCCGGGTTCCCCAGAGGGGTGCTCTGATTTCGTTGAGCGCTCTGATTCCCATGCAGGTCCCTGGGTCCCTGATCCTAAAGCAGGTGCTTCAAGAAGCACTCCTGTTGAAAATATACCTATTTTAAGATTGTCCATTTTACACGAAAATGTTAGTGTTGGAAGCCATTATCTCCTAGAGCATGGGTAATCCACATCGAGAGGAAAATCTACACATGGTTGTGCCTAATTTGCTGCCACATGTGTTAGTGCTGGGTCTCGCCAGTGTGGGCTGTATATTCTCTCAGCTGGCAGAATTCTCATAGGCCATGCTGTCTCACGCTAGAGCAAAAGGAGTCATTTAGTATTTGACAGTCATGACTTTCAAGAGTCTAGTTTCTCTAATATTTTCTTTTCTTCTAGAGAGATGTCTTTACTGTATATAATCTCCGGAAGAGTATGAGGGGAATGTAAAAATCATCGAATTTCCCGTTGCTCTGCTTATGCCAGTCGTGTTCAATGGAAGCATGAAGAAAATAAAATAATCTTTTACTCTTTGTATAATTTCAGTTGCTGACAAAGATATTTAATTTGTTCTTAATCTTTGCTTTTGTTTACATGAAAATATTTATGTATATATATATCACGGAAAAATTTCTACTTGCTTGACATTTTATTCTACTATGGTTTTTAAGTGTAAAGGATGGCTTAATTCGAATTTATTTTCACAACCATAGTCCTGCTAAACTGCCTTCATCGAAGACTCAGTTTTCAAATAATAAAAATATCAAAGCACATGTTTGTTATTACAGGTAAATGGTAATACGTTTCTTAGCTATATATTGGTACTAGTCCTTTGTAATTAAAATTAACTTATTTTACAATAGTACCTGACGTATATGGAAAAAAAACCACTTTGAATTTTGGGTTGTAATTCAAGAATAAAAAAGTATGGTTATTTGTGCATATTGTTATTACAACCAGGAAAAGAGCTCCCCATAAGAAAATGAATAAATATTTAACATTTCTAAAAGTGGAGTTTTTTTTTAAAGGACTACTTCATCTTATCTTAGAAAGATTTGTCATGAGTAATACTTTCTGTTAAATTAAAATCTAAGTTTCAAATCCTGCTTCCTTTGGGTTTTTATTTTCAAATTAGCTCTCAAAGCCTGTGTGTATATAATTATATTCTAGTTTTAGAAGTTCTCAGAGAAGTTAAAGATGAGATGAAACTTGGCAAAAAACCACTAGTATTAAGAAACGGTTTTAAGGAATTCTCTCTAGGAGAATTATGGAAATTTTACTGCTGAATTGTTTAAAATTGGATTGTCACTTGGCAAAGCCATGACAGTGTCTGCTCCTATTTTGACAAAATGATTTCAGATCGCACTTCCTTCTGTAAAACCTAAGTCCTTTCTGCAATCCACTTTTAAATCCATAGGAAATATCAATTATTTGTCTATGAGTTCCAGCGTCTTGCCAATTAGATAGGAGGGTTTTATTTTCTCTTCTTTTTAACTTCCATGCTGTAGTTAAAACATATTTCTTTTTAACTTACAAAAGAAGATTGCCATTGAATCTACATTTTATAGTTTTTTTTTTCTGAAATGGAAAGAAAGATATAGCAAAATAGAGGAACATGTTGAATTAAAAACATTTTCATATCTACCATGAAAATAGAAAAAAAATATCTACCATGAACCCTACTCAACTCATACATAACAGAGAGAAACTTTAGGAGCAATTGAGATATCACAGTGCAGTCAATTAGATTTAATACAAAAAGAAAAAAAAAATTATGGCTGTTACAGTTGGCATTTAACCAAAGAAGCAAAACTGGTAGAAGATATTTCTTAAAAGATGTACTGCAAGAATTAGCTTACGTGATTGTGGGACTGGCTAGACAAATCTGAAATCCCAAAGGCAGGCGGGTCAGGTAGGGCAAGCTAGAATTCACAGGTACTAGCTGAAGCTGTTGCCCAAGGTGGAATTTCCTCCTCCTGGGAGAAACCTCTGTTCTGCTTGAAGGCCTTCCAGCTGATTGAATCAGGCCTACCCAGATTATCTAGGAATATCTCTGTTAGTGGGTTGGTGATGGATTTTTATCACATCTACAAAATACCTTCACAGCAACACTTAGATTAGTGTTTGATGGATGAATCGGAGATGGTAGCCTAGCCAAATTGACACAGCAAAAGATCATTACAATGGTGAAATCCAAATTTAAAATATAATAAAATCCTCCTATGATGCTGTACTGCTAGTCCAAAAAATTCAGTCTGTGTTGAGGTTAGTGCAACGACTGAGATAAGCTTGTGGCAGAGGGTGGAGTGCACATCCTGACTGCATTATATTCAAATCCACATAATCACAGGGCATAATATTTATCTCTGGTTTTCTCTGTGTCTATTTTGAAACTTCCCAAAAGGGAAAAATAGTCAATTGATCAGAAGATGTTGTAAACCAACTTCCTTTCTATGTGAGCTTTCATTATTTGTGATACTTGTCAAGGATGATGTCTTTTTAAAGAATTTGAAAACATTCATAGTTACAACAGTACTAACCCTTAACATAAAAATATGCTAATTGTCAGAGTAATAATGATGGGTGCCATTTTTGGTCAGTTATATCAAAATACACTTTATCTATTTTAATTCACAGTATTTTTTCCTTTTTCCAACTGAGAAAACTATGTTGCCGGGAGTGAAGTAACTTTTTCAGGCATGGCTTGGATTCACAGCTTTGGCCTAATGCCGAAGTTCATATTTTTCTATGCCACCTTGCTTCTGTTATTTTCTGATAACAGAACTGAGTCCTTAGTGAGAAGAGCTCATTGAGCATCATACTGGATCATTACCACTCTGCATGCCCAATAAATAATCATAGCAGCAAAACCTATACACAAAGTTGTGGATATTAACATAAAACCTAGATTGGTTTGTTCTTGGTTTTAAGTCATTAACCATATTTGGCTACATCAGAAAACAGACTGGTCAGCTGACTGGGCCCCTGGTAGCCTTGGACACAGCTTCTCTCATGGCACAGAACCTTCATGGAATTTGCTGACTGTGGCAGAAATTTTGGGGACACTTAGATAACCAGTACTTCCCTTAAGTTGCATTGATCCCAGAATCCTTTTGGAAAGCCTTTCACCCTGGTGCACAACTGGAATTCAAGTATGTACCGATTCTAAGTACCAGCATTTACGTAGAGTAGCAAAGATGGGGTGAGCAGGTGGAGGTGATGAAATCAAGAGCCCTGTGGTCCTTGTTCCAGCTTTGACACTCCTGTTCCGTCACCAGATCTCTCTCAGCCTGACATAAGATGGCAGTGTTTTAAGGTGCTCATTAACTCATGATTGGTATGGTAATTTGAATTGCTCAATCAACTGAATTCTTGTACTGAGAAACTACTCAAAACCTGTTCCTGTAGTTTGTTATGTATTTATGAAAATATGTTTTAAACTGTGTAATTTATCTTACTGGCCATCTGTGACAGTACCTCTATTAGAGGTTGTCAAATACATTATACTCTAATAAACAGATGAAGAAACGGTTTTAGAGCAACTAGATGACTTGCCCAAATTCCAGCAGCAGTGAGGAGGCAGAGCTGGGATTCAAACTGAGCTGATGGCTCCCAACTTTAGAGCTTCCACTTCCAGTCAGTGAGATTTCTCCCATCACAGAGAGAAGGGCAGGACAATGTGGGTGCAAGGTTTGGAAAAACCAGTGATTGAGTAAGCAGAGGTCAGATACGTGGTTCTGGAAAGTATCTTAATTGCATAGGTGCATTTTTATTAGTAGAAAGAATAATAGAATGTTTACATTTTAAAGAAAATAATTTCTCTTTTTTTTAGTTCATCACCCAAGCTTTACCACTAAAAAAAACAGCTGAGCTCATGGACAAAGGAACGCAGGCAGGTCAATGTGAGGAGGCCAGGAATTGCTCTGTGTGTGTGGGCCAGCAGTTTGTTCTCACTGTGGACTTAAACTTCAGAGGGGAGCTACGCTGGGTCTGCATACCCCACATTTGCTCTGGTAAGCATTGCTGTCCCTTCTGTCCCTCTGGACCTATGCTGGAAGAACTTCTCCTTCATGGATGCTGGGGACTCCTTGGGAAACTGTCAGTAGCCAGGGAATTTCCTTCTGCTCTCACCTCCTCTTCCAGGACACTCTTCTGATGAACAGGGTAACTGCAAATGGCACGGAAGACACTTCTCTCTGACAGGAAGAAAGATGGCATGTTCTTGTACCACTTCCCCAAATGTATTTATAATCTCAAAAACGATGATTGACTCAGATGGCAAGATGTCACAGTGTCATGTTCATTTGTGTGGAGGCTGCTATTGCTAAGCCCTGGGTCCTATTTGATGTCTTGGAGGCATTTCACTTCACATGAAAACAAATATGTAGTAAAACCAGATGCACACGAAAGGGCAATGTCATCTGACCGAGATGCAATGACAGCCAAAAGACAAAAACAGAAACAAAAGAAGACATCCGCTAGGTCTAGATTTCTAGCCCCACCTTTCCCCCTTGAGTTCATGGGTTTCATTCTCATTGGACACTAAGCTCCCTGAGGGCAGAGCACTGTGCTTATCTGTTGTTTCCCCTGCAGCTAGCACAGTGACTCATGAAGGGTAGTGGTTCCCAAAAGTCTGGAAATGGACCTTTTGATAATAGGATCTTGGCAGTAAAAATCATAATGGATTTACTTAAACCAAATGGCTTCTAAGTGGCAAGACCCGAGACCAGCACCCTGGTCTTCAGTCTCCAAATCCAGTGACCAGCCCACTAGACAGACCTGCTTCCTTGACTGAGGGTTCTCATCTGGGGGTTTTCAGACACTGTGGCTAGGCTGGTTTGGGGGATGATTGTAGAATGGACAGGGCTTCTAAATTTTTATTTGCTAAATCTGGCAAATGCAAGAATAGTGCACATATGTATATAATTTTTTGACCCTGGGATGTGCAAATCACTTCGTGGAGGAGGTCCTCTGTTCCTCTTATTCGTAAGGTCATCTGTGACTACTTCTCGTGGTCTTGACTAAATTCGCTGGGGCTCAGGCTTCAAAGGGAAGGAGGAGGACATGACTCATGGTGCGGCTGAGGAGCACAGATACAGATGGACTGATGACAGCAAGGACAAGGTGTGTTTCTGTAACCATTTTGCATATCTGTTTGTTGGTAAATGAATGACGATGGTGTATGGACAAGATGTATTCAGTAATCATCTCCAGGGAGATTTTGGTTGGGAAACGTTTTCTATTGTTGGAATCAGACATCCATATGTTGAATGCCATTTGAACACTTGCAACAGAAATTCAGAGTTTAAATCACTTTTACCATAGTTTTGGCAGGGCTGGGAACACATTTTTTTTCAGCTGTTCTTCCTGATGGGAGCTATAAATAGTTTTGGGGAAGTATATAATTATCTCCAAGTAGAAGCTAAAGATAAAAAGCTGCTTAAGATTTTAAAGGAACATTTAATGGTTATTATTATGTAACATTTATTAAGTATGCGCGCTGTGATCATTGTCTTTGCCAGGAAGAAACTTGGAATAAAAAGTCAACCCAAGATGTGACATGTATAAATAGACCTAAAGGTATATTAACATGGTGCAGAACAAAGGGTTGATTCAATTTAAAAAAGGATTTAGGAGAACAAAAAAGGCAGCCAAATCAGGGTAATATTGTATAGAAATGAAGACGACTTATATTTAGTAACAAATCTTTAAAAATACTGGCAATTTAAAACCAAGATGGATAGTCACATAAAAACAGGTTACATTATGGTACATGCATGGGGTAGTACTGTGTTTTTGGCAGTTAGCTTAGACTTTTACACGGAAAAGGAGTTTACTTATTCTGTTCAATGAATAAATACTAAAACATTTAAATACTAAATAAAGATTCATTGTTGGCTGAAGCAAGTTAAGTGTTATAAATAATGACTTGGGACGCCTGGCTGGCCCGGTCGGTAGAGTATGTGATTCTTAATCTCAGTGTTGTGAGTTCAAGCCCCACGTTGGGCATGGAGCCTACTTAAAATTTAAAAAAATAAATAAATAATACTTCAGTCATCAGCTCCTGGCTGAGACTGTTCCTGCTGTCTAATGCCCACAGAAAGCTCACAACCAAATAATCTTATTAATATAGCCACCATTTATTGATGCCTGCTGTATGACGCAAGTAATACATCTGTATAAATAGTCTCTAATTCTTACAATAACTCTAGGATGTAGATATTATCATTCTATTTTACAAGTCCTTTAAGGCTCTAAGGGGTTAATTGAATTTTAAGAGGCCACAGGACACGCAAAGTAGAGATACAAGAATTAAACCCACATCTGCGTGGACACTGATATTCAGGTTTTATCATCTTGCAGTGCCATCTGTCCATCCTCTTACCTAGGCTTACCAGTTTCCTTCACCTTATTTTTCCCTCGTTCATAAAAGATTTTCCTTTAGAATCTGATTGGCCTAGTTCACCTAGCTTGGACTTTGTGATTCATCCTGTTGCCTCTGGGCCTGCCCTCAGTTTGTCCTCAACTCTTCTATGGTCTTCTGGCCCTAAGCTTTGGTGATCTGTCTACATTATTCATCACATATTTATCTTGGTGTATTCTAGGTTCAGTATTGCTAAGCACTCCTCAGTGCTGATAATTTACGTGGGTGGATCCCACAAAATAAAACATGAATATTCTCATTATGACCTGAAGTCATGTGTTACTCATTTGCAAAGAAGAAGCATGGGAGAGAAATCAAAGATCCTTATTAAGCGTTATTGGCCCTTGTCCTTAGAGAACTTACAAAGATAGGGGAGAAATCCCGCCAGACAGACATATAGTTCATAGAGACCAGGGCAAACAAAAGACCTTTGAGATCTCAGTAATCCCAACGGTGGTAGTTTCTTTGTGTTGGGGTTCTTCCTCGGAAGGGGTCCAGACATGGGGACCACTAGAGACAGGTGAGATTTTGGTTGTGGGGAGGGACTGAGGCTGGCAAAGTTTCTACTGAGACCTTTAACAAAAACCTGGATGCCTCCTTCCTCAGGAATGTTAGCTTGGTGGGGCTCCTGGGTGGCTCAGTCTCAAGCATCTGCTTTTGGCTCAGGTCATGATCCTGGGATCTTGGGCCATGTTGGGCTCCCTGCTGAGCGGGAAGCCTGCTTCTCCCTCTCCCACTCCCCCTGCTTGTGTTCCCTCTCTCACTGTCTCTCTCTCTGTCAAATAAGTAAATAAAAGAATCTTATTTAAAAAAAGGAATGTTAGCTTGGTGAAGAGATCATGGAATGCCTAGAGCCTTGTGGTACTTGTCATAAAGTACTGATATGACAGAAGCAGGGGACTTCATGGGTATTTGCCCCCTTCTGCATCCTGGGTGCTCATCTGGGTGCTTTCAGTTTAATCCTAGAAGGGGCTAACAAACAGTAGTATTGTGGAGTGTGAGGGTTAGGAATAACACTAGAGTGAAAACAGCAGGTTCTTTCTCTTCTGGATAGGGGTTAGTTACCCACCGTAACCTACTCAACAATTACTAGCTTACAGAAAAGTTCAAATACGAAGCATGGATATGCTGAGGACTTGGAAGAGGAACATGAAAACGATATCAGTGTTTGGCAGGTACAGACCAATGTTAAATACAAGAAGTTGAGGGGCGCCTAGGTGGCTCAGTCAGTTAAGCATCTGCCTTTGGCTCAGGTCATGATCCTGGGGTCCTGGGTTCTAGCCCTGCATTGGGCTCCCTGCTCAGAGGAGTGACTGTTTCTCCTTCTCCCTCTGCCCCTGCCCCCCCATGCTTTCTCTCTCTCTCTGTCTCTCCCTCTCAAATAAATAACATCTTAAAAAAAAAAATAAAAGAAGTTGAAAAGTGAACCAGACTTTGAGAAATGGGGTTTTTAGGAGTGAAGCCAGTGGGTTGAGGCTTCAGCAACTAATGGGATGCAGAGCTGGCTGTGAGAGATTGGGCTGAAAGTGTCTGGATTTGCACAGTTCCTTTACATCTTTAGGCCTCCCTCTAAGGTCACCTGTGCATCAGACCTTTGCTGCCCTCACATCTCTGTCTTCAGCCTACACCACATGCTCTGATCGTCTTCATGCTCAGCAGCCCAGCACGCTCACGGGCCTCCTGGCTTTCTCCTTGTGAATGCTTTCCTCACTTGATCCTGACTTTTGGGGATACTCTTCTAGCAGTTAGTTTTGCTTCCTTCTCATTACAACTAGAATTCGCTAGCCATGCTTCCTCAGGTGACCCTGGTTAATCATCTTCCCTGGTCCAATCATAACTCTGGGTGTATTACTCCAGCTCCACAAATGTGACGCGAACATCAGTCTGTATATTCATTAAATTAGTGCTAGCTTTTGTGACAACAAATCCTTCAAATTAGTGGCTTAACACAGAATAGTTCATGTTTTTCATGTAACAGCCCAATTCATATGTTCCTGATTGGTTCCGAGTAATCACCCAGGAAACCAGGATGATAGAAGCTCTATCATCTTCAGCATGTGGATTCCATTGTGCCAACATCCAGCAGACTGGATTAATGAGGTACCATGCCTGGAAACCTGGGAGATTTTTATAGGCCAAGCCTGGAAGTGGTGTTCATCGCTTCTCCCCCACATTCCATTGGCTAGAATTCAGCCATATACGTACATCTTCCTGCAGTGTTTGCCCAGATGAAGAAGAAGTGAGTTTTGGTGAAAACACAATGTTTTCTGCCACAGTAGAGCCAGTAGTGACCCCTTTGTTTCTGGCCAGAGTATCCCAAAGAGAGGAAACCACCTGAGACGATGGGATTCTCTATTTGATAGTGGCCTAGTAGAATTACCCTGTGTGCAGGCCCAGCTTCCTTTTTGATACTTTTGTTTTTATTTTTTATATTTTTAAAGATTTAATTTATTTATCGAGAGAGAGGAGCATGCATGAGCAGGGGGGAGGGGCAGAGGGAGAAGGTGAAGCACAGCTCCCAGCTGAGCAGGGAGCTCCATGTGGGGCTCCACCCCAGGACCCTGGGATTATGACCTGAGCTGAAGGCAGATGTTTAAGTAACTGAGCCACCCAGGCACCCCTTTTTGATACTTTTAGAAGACAGATTTGCCTTGACATAGGTATCCTTAGGTCATTGATGAACTGTGTACCCCAGGTTGCGAAATTTATGGGAAGGGAGAATGAGTGATAATCATTGATAGAGGTCAGGGCCCAAGGTTGCCTATATCTCAGATTCTTTTACCCCTAAAATATTATATTTCGTGTGTGTGTGTGTGTGTGTGTGTGTGTGTGTGTATAATAAGCCCGGTTAGTTGATTGAAAGTACAAAGCCGCACCAGGGTCTACCGAGTCAGATGATTTAATAAAACTGTGAGTGATCCCTGTTCTGCCATTTAGGAGGTTCTCTTTTGTTCATTGCTTTCCATAGCTACGTCTCAGATGGGAATGGGGAGAATGAGCTATCTAATAATATCATCTTGGAGCAGTCTGCTTCAGGTTAGTAAAGTTTTGGGATCCTGGGAATTGAATTAGAGCTCAAGTAAAGCAACGTCCTTAACAACTTATGAAGTTTTCTACCTCTCACTCCCCTTTTCATTCCCTGAGTTCCAGGGGCTAGGAACCCAAAGTCAGATGTCATATCAAAACATAGCTTGTGAATTGTGGAACTGGGCGTGGGAATTTCAATCTCTTAGCAGCTGGCCTTGCCTTAGTCTCAGACATTGGCTCATGTGCTTGACTCTCAACTGAATGGCTTCCATTTTGCTCTCTGCCTAAGGATGAAATTAAACCATAGCTGTGGTAAGAGTCACCAGTGATTTGCCTTTTGCTCACAGGCTTCATCCCAGCTTCTTTGCAATTAGGTTAGTTGTTCTCTTTGTCAGTCTAGAGTGCATAACAGCAGATATCTGAGTGGGAAAATATCCCAATTTCGGTCTCCTGGAACAACTCCCCCCCTGCCTTTCCTGGCATGAACCTTAGCTGACAGGAAAGCATTCCATTTTTCCAACCCCTGGTCCCATTTCATTGGACTTTTAGCCATCTTGGATTGCAGGCCACAAACAGAAGTTGTCTTCATTAGCATATCCATGCTTTTCATTCCTTTCTGCTTTCAAATGGGCCAGTTTCAGCCTAAGTGAATCTTTTCTTTGTAGGCCCTTCTAGAAAGCCACAATAAGTAACACTGTCCGAAATCCTAACTCTTTTCCTGTCAAGTCTTTTACTGGGGAAGCTGCAAGAGGCACATGGTCTCGGTCCCTAAGTACAAATAGAAGACGAGGTACTCCTTAGTTACTTTCTCCCCTATCTTCACCTATTCCATCTTGTTTATCCATTTCCTATACTATGCCACTTGCAGTTTCTTTCTTTTCCTTTTTTCTATCTTCTTTCTCTCTCTCTCTCTCTCTCTCTTTCTTTTTTCTGTTTCTCTCTTTTCGAATTCAGTGAGGACTTCTTCCATTGTGAGTGACAGAAAACCAAACAATCTGGTTTGTGTCTAGGGAATATGCTCCACACCAGGGCCCACAGTGTGTGGGCTAAAAGTGCGGGAAGAAGTACATGGTTCTCTAGAGAGAAATTGGGGTAAAATGAATAAAATGATGGTCTATGAATATTGAATTGTCAAAAAACAACACATTTCCATTACATTTGGTTTCTTAGCTGAGCTGCCGAATGCTGCTAGAGACTATCACACGACGCTAAAGACTGGGGATGGGTCAAGATTATGTTCTTCAATTTTATTTTGACCTTAGCACTACTTAGCAAACTTTTCCCATTGCCCTGGTCATCTCTTGTATAGGTTCCAAAATGATTATTCATAAGCCTCACCATTATTCCTTAGATACAACTACCCATTCACGTTCAGCAGACGACCTTGCCTTTTACTTCCTATGGGAAGTTGTGGAAAAAAGAGACCTCTCTCAACCTTTTGTTTCTACATAGGCAAACTTATCTATATTGAAATGACTTGTGCTCCTTTCCTGCTCCTGTGTCCTCTATAGGAAGCCCTCAACTTTGTGCAATGTACAAATGCAAGATATAGTAATGGTAATATTTATGCATATAGTTTCTCATTCACTCCAAGACCATTGTCTCTTTCTACTTTGGCTTACCTTCTGTCATATTTCCTTTGTGTTTGGGGAATTTTGTGAGTGTTTTGGGATCCAAACTGAATTGGAGACACACTTTAATTCTGGTTTAGTGGGATGCATATACAGTGAAGTTATTACTAGCAAATCAAGTGTATGACTGGCTTCCAGGAATACTCCCACTCCGCACTGTGCTGACTCATGCCACACTGTGACATGAAGGTGCTGTAGGAATGCATCTTTCAGTGCTTGGCACCAGAAGTATGGTGGAGAAGAAATGATGTTTGAAATGTTTGGAGGCAGAAACTAATTTATGCAAAATTCCTCCAATCTTCTTATATGTAAAAGTAGAAGTAGATAATTAAATTTTCATTGAAGCCTAGTAACATAGATGTTCTCTTCCTGTTAGGAACCTATTCACTAATGCAGTAGAAAATCAAGCTTATATATATATTTCTTTTGGGATGGGAATAACCTGAAATAGAATTTATCAGAATTCCCATGTTTGCACGGCAGAAACCTTTAGCAGTGTTACAGATGACAAGTATCTATATTGAAGTCTCATGTTTTATACATTCTGACCATTAATATAAAAATTTTTTTATTGAGCAATCACATAGAATAATGCCCGAGTTATCTTCTTGTTATCAATTATAAATCCTTTGCTATCTGTTCCTAAAGCATAGCACTATATACTCCATAATGCTTCTCACAGTCATAATTACTTCTTTATTGCTTGCCTTTTGCAACAGCGTAAACTCTGCTAGGTAAGGACTGTGTCACCATTGTTCATGTTTGACCATCGTTATCACTTCTTTGTTCTCTTTGCTAGTAGAACCATGTTTCGATATCTACTCCTGTCCTCTCCCCAACTCAGCCCATGTTCCTCCGTAGACTGTCTTCATGCGCCAGTCCAAAACTATCCCTGATTGATCAAATGTCCATATTCTTTATCAATGAATTTTTCAAAATTGGGATTGTGGAGAAATTTGGGCCAATGAGGCACAAGGAGAGATTTGACAGGAGCATTTACTTCATCTCCTAGGGAAACAATTCTTCTTCTGGACATGTGATACTTGGAAATAAGTCCTATCCTTCCTATCAGACTGCGGGTGAAGTCAATATGCAGAGAAAGGGAAAACCAAGAGAATCTTAGTGAAATGGAGCTGGAGTGCATGGATCATGTCACTCCTGAGACCCATATCACTGCTGGACTTCTTTTATGTAGGCCAGTAAATGTTCTTCTTTATGGCAATTTGAGTTGGGTTTTCTCTTACTGGTAGCCCAGTGCACCATATCTAAGCAATATGCCTGTTCTCTAGCACTGGACAAATGCTTATTGAACTGAATAGAAAATTCTTTCATATATATGATACATGTATCTTCCTTTGCATATGGTTTGTCTTTTTCTCTTACATTTTTTGTTTTGTTTAAGATAGTAGGTGTTCATTTTTGATAGTCAAAGCAATATAGAACTATGAAAGAAAACTTGAATCTCTACTTCTTATTACACCTTCCTGAGGTAACCACTGTTAACCATGAACTATGTACACTTATGTATTTTCCTCTGTGCTTATAGAAACTTATAGCCTTCTGTTGTGTTTAGTTTTGTTTGCTTGTTTATTCGTTTTACAAAAATGAGGTCATATTGTATGCATTATTATACAGCAGTACCTTTTTAAAAAATTGATCATCGCTGTTTTCATAGGTCAGCTAGCATAGATAGAACTCATTCTGGTTAATAACTACACACAGTGGCAGTATCTTGGTGCCTCTTTGCCCTGCTTAAGTGTTTCTCATAGAGTTTTATTTAAATTCTTTTCTGTAATTATATGTCTGAGCCTTTAATTGTTTCCTCATTGACTATTCCACCTTCATTATGTCTCCAAATTTGGAACATTAGAAGAAAACAGTGGTGGATGGAGTGGCTTAGACAATGTGAAGGGTATGTAAACTTTGCTTGTGTTATGGCATCTTCCATAGTTTACCATTTTGAAATTTAAGATTTATTTTTCTTTTCTTGAAAAAAGCAAGTTGTTCTTTCTTCTGCTTATTATACTAACTGGAAATGTTTTCCCTGTGCCCTTTGTAAGGAACCGCACCTAGGGGAACAGCCCTAGGGAGGCATTACAGCTGCAGGTAATAAAGTAATGGTTTCATGAGGGATCCAGAAATTAGGTGAAATCCAGAAAGATCTGAAATTTTAACCCTAATCCAGCAAATAAAGACTTGTATTCTCCCTTTGAAATGAAGATTTATCTCTTGGGTTTGTTTGTTTGTTTATTTATCATCAGTGGGGGATAAATACTTTATTTTCAATGGCTCTATTAAATATTAATTCTTGCTGATTGAAGATAGTTTCAGCCCATGCTAGTAGGTATGCTATAGTTGAAAGTGTGAACAATAAATGACTTTATAATGATCAGTTCTCCCCACTTCCCTTCAAATATATGCAAGAGTTGGAAACAGTGATTTTAAACTGAGGTTAAAACGAAAATTACCTGGCACACTTGTGCTCAAGGTGACACACACAATAAGACTTTTACTGGTTTCCCTAAGGAACAATTTATTCTTGGCAACAGCAAAACCTAATTTCAGAGAGACAGAGAAAGAGAGAGAGAGGGGGAGGGCGAGGTGAGATGATATGAACCAAATCGGACAGTATAATAAAGGGCAAGACAGGGATAGTCACAATATTTCCAAGTTTTTATCAGCTAAAGAATACCAGAGAGAACCAAACAGAACACCCTGTGGTAAATTAACCTATAAGCCAGATAGATAAAGGCAGCTGTGTTTTTTGTAGAAGTTCAAAGCACAGATGAAAATTAGCTCCTCTGGGTATAGTCATTTTAGACTCTGGGAACACTGGTAATTTTTTGAGGTTAGAAATATTGCAAAAGTCTAAAGCATGATTTTTCCTGAGATAACCAGACTCAGCTTGTCTAAGTATAAAATGATTTAAGGCTTACGGAGAGTAGACCCTGAGTTGTTCATGAATTCATTGAAAATGAAAAAGAAACGAAAGTGAACAAATAGACGAGTAAAGTAAGACAAAGAAAGTCTTTTACTATTATTCTTAGGATAGATACAAACATATTTGGGTTTTCTTAGTTTTGATTTTTCTTCACAATGAGCTAAGGTTTTATTTTTGTGAAATACACTTTTTCCTGAGCGGAATATGCTGGTAGCCTTCCGTGAGCAGAGTGGTAGAGAGAGAAGCTTGAGAACACAGGGAAATTCTCTCAATTGTATGAATAGTCCTGTATTTAATTCATGGAAGGCTGATGGGGATGAGATACTAGGTATGGACTCTAGGGCACGGTTGTGTTCCTTCTGATATAATCCTATGTTTTCTGTTCTGTAGCAAGTAATATTTTAAAGTGATGTTTTAGTTTGCTCTTTGGGTGGTTTTATTGTAGTACACAGGGGCTAATATATTTCTTGGAAGATTACATTTTGAGCACTAATTTCTATTTTAATTTAAAGGCTGCATGTCTGTTAGCTTCAAAGCAGCTGTCAGAAAACTCATGAATAATGTAAGCTTGGTTCAAGCAGGTAGCAGTTAGCATGCCAGACAGTTGCCAAAGCCGAAGAGAATTCTGATGTGCCTTGACGCTTCTTTTATGAGAGATACCAATTATCACAAGTGAGAAGAAGTCAGTGAAATTCTGGTGCAGATGAAGTAATCTTTCTTTACTTATGTAAGTGGACTCGTAATTTAGATTCAACAGAGTTCCAATCATGTTCGCAATGTTTGAAAGAATAAAAAAGAGGATAAAATACTTAGTTTAAATATATATTTACACCTTGTCTTATTAAAAAATGAATTTAGGTGACAATACAAGAAACACAAAATTCAATGAGTTAATTTAAGGAAGTACAAGGGAAAGTAGAGTTAGATTGTAAGAAAGAGTTGGGAGTAAAAGTAGGCACACAAATCACATGGGTGTGCCACACATTCCAATCTGAGCTTCCTTAGGGCCAATTCAAAGAGGGAAATGTGATCTTTCATAGGAGTGTCAGGGTCACAAGGTAAGCAAAAATCAGTCTCGGTGGGAATGAAACTATTCTTGGCACTGAGACCATAAACCACTTTCAGTTTTCTTTCGCAGGTAAGACACTGGAAGAGATCATGTTGAAAGGCATCCTTAATATCACCTTAACAGAAAATACAGTTTTCTAGAATTTCTCAAGCCCTCTCACTATAGGTAGAGAGCATCATTTACGATTACATTTCAGTAAGAGCAGTTGCCTAGTAGAGAGAACTGTAAGCAGGACAGGTACTTTCCTCTCTGCCAGTCTGGTTTATTCTGGAGCTAGATCTCACTGAGCAAAAGCAGGGGAATTGATGGCGTACGGACTGTTCAGGAAGGCCTCCATAAGGAGTGCTTCTCTCCACAGAGCTTCTGAACATGGTGAATTTGAGGGAATGTTCCCAGACAAGTAGCTGGACTGTGGCATTTGTGTTTCATTAAATGCGTAGCTGGGGGACATGACTGTGGCTATTGCTGGGTGTAGTGACAGCATCTAGTGATACTGCCCCGCTGCTTGAACACTGGCCTGATAGCGTACCATTATGTCCAAAACAAATGAGACACAGCTTACGATTCCAAATAAATGGAGTGATACCAACGGGACCTGTATGCAGCTCTTACCTCTATTATTGAGGTTGCATTTCTGTCTCTACTCCTGGACTAAGTTCCTTGAGGACAAGGAATTAGAGCTTAGACATAGAGCACCCTCCTTCTGGACAGGGACTGTGGGGATTTGATCCTTGATGAAGCAGTGTTTCCCAGGGAAATTTATTTAACCTTTTGAAGTCTCAGATTCTTATTTGTAAATGAGTATGATAAAAATGATATCAACTTCATAGAGTTGTGAGGATAAAAACATAGTTAATATAACATGTTGGATGTGATTGCTTTTCTTATTTTTTATTTTTATGGCAAGAATATTGTGCTATAATGGATATTACATCATCTTCAAAGTCAGATCTGTGGTTGGATTTGTGAGTTCTTGGACAATTTATTCAATATTCCTATAACCAGGGGTGCCTGGGTGGCTCAGTCAGTTATGCATCTGCCTTCAGCTCAGATCATGATCCCAGGGTCCTGGGATCGAGTCCCACATCAGGGAGCCTGCTTCTCCCTCTGTCTGCCGCTCCACCTGCTTGTGCTCTCTCTCTCTTTGACAAAAAAATGAATAAAATCTAAAAAAAAAAAAAAGGCATATGTACAACTTACTTATTAGGGTATGGTCTTCAATAGCAAAAGACCAGAAACTTCACAAGTGCCCATTAATGGGGACCTGGTTCGCCACAGAGTGGCATTCTATGCCATTGTGAGATATTCATAATGTGGTAGTGTGAGAAGATCTCCAGAAAATATTACTGTTAACTGAAGAAGCAAGGAGCAGAATTGTGCCTATATACTAAGCTACCTTTTATCTAACAAAGATGGAAGAAGAAGAATATATATCTGTATTTGTTTACATTTGAATGAAGATATTTTAGAATGGTGATCAAGAAACTAATAAAAATGTCTACTTATAATGGGTGAAGGGACACAGTGGGCAGTAATGGGGATGGGACTAAGATTTATCAAAATATACTTAAAAAATTTTTTCAATTTAACTTTTATATATTTTATTTTTTGGAGTAGTTTTAGATTTAGAGCAAAATGGAATGGAAGGTACAGACATGTGCCATATATTCCTGTCTGCATACACACATAGCCTCCCCCATTATCAGCATCCCCACCAGAGTGGTATATTTCTTGTAACTGATGAACCTACGTTGACACATCATTAGTACCCAAAGTCCATAGTTTACATAATGGTTCACTCTTCATATTGTACATTCTTGGTTTGGACAAGTTTATAGTGACATGTGTCCACCACTTTAACCAAGTACTTTCACTGCCCTAAAAACCTTCTGTGTTCTATCTATTCATTCCTTCCTCCAGCCAACCCCTGACAACCACTGACCTTTTTATTATCTCAATAATTCAACTTTTCCAGAATCTCCTATAGTCAGAATTACATGGTATGTATGATTGGCTTCTTTCACTTAGTAATATTCATTTAAGTTTCTTCCATGTCTTTCTATAGCTTGATTAGCTCATTTATTTTTAGTGCTGGATAATATTCCATTGTCTGGGTATACTATAGTTTAT
Source organism: Ursus americanus (assembly GCF_024610735.1). NCBI lineage: Eukaryota > Metazoa > Chordata > Mammalia > Carnivora > Ursidae > Ursus > Ursus americanus. The sequence goes on along the minus strand of NC_142137.1, from coordinate 15,543,257 downwards.
CCATTCAACTACTGAAGGACATCTTGGTTGCTTCTATGCTTTGGCAACTATGAATAAAGTTGCTATATATAAATATTCATGTGTAGGTTTTTGTGTGGACATAGGTTTTGAGTTTCTTGGGGTAAATACCAAGAAGTGAGATCGCTGAATCATGTGGTAAGTGTATGTTTAGTTTTGTAAGAAACCACCAAACTGTTTTTCAGAGTGGCTGTACCATTTTATATTTCTACCAGTATCGAATTAGAGTTTCTACCGCTTCATATCCTTGACGGTACTTGAAGTCAGTATTGTGGGTTTTGGCCATTCTAAAGGGTATGTAGTGGTATCTCATTGTTTTAATTTGCATTTCCCTGATGATATATGACATGAGTCATCTTTTTCTTGACTGTTTACAAGCTATATATCTTCTCTGGTGAGGTCTGTTTTGTTAAAGTCTTTGGCCCATTTTTTAATTGGGTTGCTTATTGTTGAATTTCAAGAGTTCTTTGTGTATTTTGGCTAACATTTTTTGATCAGATATGTCTTTTTTTTTAAAAGATTTTATTTATTTATTTGACAGAGAAAGACAACCAGCGAGAGAGGGAACACAAGCAGGGGGAGTGGGAGAGAAAGAAGCAGGCTCCCAATGGAGAAGCCTGATGTGGGGCTCGATCCCAGAACTCCGGGATCACGCCCTGAGCCGAAGGCCGACGCTTAACGACTGTGCCACCCAGGCGCCCCATGATTAGATATGTCTTGTGCAGATATTCCCTCCTAGTCTGTAGCTTGTCTTTTCATTCTCTTGATAGTGTTTTTTTACAGTAGAACATTTTTAATTTTAATGAAATCCAGCTTCACCTTCACCTTTCTTTCATAGATTGTGCCTTTGGTGTTGTATCTAAAAAGTTATTGCCATGTGCATGGTGATCTAGATTTTCTTCTCCTCTCTTCTAGAGTTTTATAGTTTTATCTTTTACGTTTAGGTCTGTGATCCATTTTGAGTTAATTTTTTAATGGTATAAGGTCTGTGTCTAGGTTGATTGATTGATTGGTTGATTGATCGATTTCAAGTGGATGTTCAGTCCAGCACCATTTGTTGAAAAGACTGTCTTTTCTTCATTATACTGTCTTTGTTTCTTTGTGAAAGATCAGTTGACTGGGTTTATTCCTGGGTTTTCTGTTGTATCACATTTGATCTATTTGTTCTTTCACTAATACTGCACTGTCTTGATTATTGTAGCTTTATAGCAAGTCTTAAAGTCAGGTAGTGTCAATCTTCTGGTTTTGTTCTTCTCTTTCAATATTATGTTGGCTATTCTTGGTCTTTTGCCTTTTTGTATAAACTTTATAATGAATTTGTTGATATCCTCAAAATACCTTGCTGGCATTTTCATTGGGATTACACTCAAGTTGCAAAGAACTGACATCTTGGCAATATTGAGTCTTCCTGTCCATGAACATGGAATAGGTCTCTATTAATTTAGTTCTTTGATTTCTTTCATCAGAGTTTTATACTTTCCCTTATATAGTGTAATTCGTATTATGTCTGATTAGTATTTCATTTTTTGGAGTGCTAACATAAATGATGTTGTGTTTTAAATTTAAAATTCTACTATACAGCAAGTGACTCATTTTTGTATTTTAAGTTGCAGGGTTGTATCCTGAAACCTTGCTGTACTTGGTTATTAGTTTCCAATGTGTTTTGTCAATTCTTTTGGATTTCTACAAAGATGATCATGTCATCTGTGAATAAAGATAGTTTTGTGTTTTCTTTGCTAATATGTATATCTTTAATTTCCTTTTTCTTGTCTGATTGTATTGACTAGATTTCCAGTGTGATATTGAAAAGCAGTGATGAGAGGGAACACCCTAGTCTTGTTCCTGATTTTATTGGGAAAGTTTCTAGTTTCTCACCATTAAATGTGATGTTGGCTCTCGGTATTTAGATATTATTTTTTAAAAAAGTTTTTATTTAAATTCCAGTTAGTTAACATACAGTGTAATATTAGTTTCAGGTGTACAATATAGTGATTCAACACTTCGAACAACACCAGGTGCTCATCACAAGTACGCTCCTTAATCCCCATCACATATTTAGCCCATCTCCCCACTCCTCTCCACTCTGGTATTCATTAGTTTGTTCTCTGTATTAAGAGCCTGTTTCTTGGTTTGCCTCTCCTTCTTTTTCTTTTTTAATTCAAAGAGTATTTATTTATTTATTTTAAGTCTTTGTTTTAATTCCAGTTAGTTAATATACAGTGCTATATTAATTTCAGTTGTGCAGTATAGTAATATTCTTTATTAAGTTGAGGAAGTTCCCTTTTACTCCCAGCTCAATGTGAGTTTTTTTTTAAATCATGAATAGGTTTTGGATTTTATTACTTTTAAAAAATATTATTTTGGAGTGCAGTTGGTTAAGTGTCCGTCTCTCGGTTTTGGCTCATGTGCTGATAATCAATGGTCATGAGATTGAGCCCCAATTTGGGCTCCATGCTCAGCACCGGGTCTGCTGAGCATGGAGGTAGAGATTCTCTCTACCTCTCTCTTTTCCCCTCCCCCCATTTTCTCTCTCTAAAATAAATAAATCTTTAAAAAAATAAAATATTTTGATTTTTGAAACTTATAAAAATATTATTTATTCACAAAACGTTATATATGAATATTACCTGTAGAGTAGTAAGCCCTCTACTGTGTAAGTTCATGTCTCCTCCCCCAGGGCCCAGGAAAATTTGGCTTAAAATAAATATTCTGGAAAACCATGAAGTACCACAAATCATCTTTTCCCTAGATCTTACTTATAATCAGCCTGACTTTAAAACAATTAAATTAGGACTTATATGAATTAAACTTAAAAAATGAAACTCTTCTTTTTAAAAGTGAAAGTAATTATTTTCATCCCTCTCTCAGAATGTGTTCTCAGGTTGCTTGCTTGTTCCCTAGCATTTGACGTTTTAAGGGGTTGAATATTTACTTAATTACGCCCTAAACTCTTAACTCCTTACTAGTGTCTAATATTGTGTGAAAAGCATAACAGGGTTGGACTTTAAGAGTTTCTTTTTCTTTTTCTTTTTTTTAAAGTTTATTCATTTATTTTAGTAATCTCTACACCCTATGTGGAGCTCAAACTCACAACCCCAAGATCAAGAGTTGCATGCTCTTCCAGCTGAGCCAGTCAGGCACCCTGGACATCAGGAGTTTCTAATCTGTAATCTGCCACCAAAAAGCTGTGATTCTTCTACTGGGTAGTCTGTAGGTAAAGTGATTCCACCTTCACCCAGCAAATGTTTATTGAGTGACTCTATGTTCCAGGCCCTGTTATATAGCAAGAAAAAAATGACACAAACTATTGCCCTCAACTGCTTATACTCTTACCTGGAAATACTCCTTGCTGCCCAATGGTCCACAGTCAAGGAGGCCATCATGTTGAAGCCTTATGTGAACAACAGTGGAATTCAGTGCATGTATGACACCACTGAAAGTGTAAATAGCTTCTTACTGCAAAGCATAGGTCAGTTCCAGGTAGGTAAAAGGGTGAACATGTAGGGGGCACTGTGCTCTCTACCTCAGCCTTCCCAGAGGGACCGCAGGACTGCTTCCTCCTCCCTAACTCATCATATTCTCTCTCTTGATACTTCTCCTTATTCCCTGTGTTTTTAGTTCTCCATCTTCCCAGGATTTATGTTTCTCCACAGATATGATAAAAACCCAAGTAGTTCTAATTTCTACTTATTTCTAATTTCTTTTTATAAATCTAAACATGCTCTGAAAAACCAATGAATTTTTTCTCCTGTAGGATCCTGTAGCTTTACAGAGAGGAGAATCAAGGTAAAATCTGGTGGAGGTAAGAGTGGAAACAGAGCGTATGTGTATGTGTGTGTGAGGGTGGAGTTAGAATTATTTCCTCAGGAGTAGCTGGGATCCTAAAATATTTGGAATCAAATATTACTAGCATCTCAGGTTTGATGTCTTTCTTGGGAGAAACTTTGAGTTGCTTGAGAGATTTATGTGGCTCCTATCATTAACAAAAATTTGACATTACTTCTTGAAAAGGAATAACCTTTGGTATTCTTAAACTTGGACTTTCCTTATCTTGGGTAACACTACAATTGATATTAACTACCTTAAAGAATACCCTGTCTAGCTCTTTCAGTAAACAGTAATCCTGTTTTTTCCTAGGTAGAGACCAGAGGGTAGAGGGATACTAAATGAAGGCATGGGGAGTGAGTGTATGGGGATGGGAAGGCTCAGTTTGATATACCCCAATGTCAAAGCTGGAGAGTTGGGTTGGAAGTGAAGTTTGGCACTTATTTTCCCAGCTCCCTAAATTCTACAGGAAAGTTTTTTGCATTTTTATCATCAGAGGATAAAAAACAAATTGACCATAAACAGTAACAAACAAGTCATTTGATTTGGGGAGTTGCTGTTTTTCTTTGGAGGGACTGGATGAGTGTAACCTTTCTGAACTGCATTAGACAGTTTTCCTTGTGGTCACAGGCTTAGCAGGTTTTTGGAATATGTTTTTCAGGAATAGTACCACTCAATAAGGATTAATGGTTATAATGGGCGAGAACAGGCAGAAGATTACCTTAGTCAACAATAGAGAAGTACTGAAGGAAATTAATTTTTTAAGATGTTAAACCCTACTCATGAAAATTCCTCTTTGTCTTTTAAGAGAGGCTATGGTTTCTGAAAGATATTGTTTTGTAATTAGGGTGGAAGTCTGAAGTTTAATACAATTACATTCAGTGTTTTTGAAGTGCTTTGTAAATTCTATGCAACCTCCCTTGACAATTAGCATTTTAAGACTTTCTCTCTTTAAAGAGGATTTTCTATCTTAGGAGTGATATGGCCATCACAACTTCAAAGACCCTTGAATATGTAGAAATGAATACTAATTATCCTGAACACTTGTTCACAAATTTGTTTAATATTGTTTGTTTGTTTCGAAAGATCAGTAACTCAGTTAACACATTTGTGCTCAAATGTCATTTGGTTACTGTCAAAATACTGCTCATTAGGAGTGCTTTCTTTAATCACTGAAGCATAACAAAGGATAAGCTTTCTTAATAGAAAGTATTTTTTAAAAGAATAAATGCCACAGTGATCTTTGCTTTTCAGTGAAAACTTCTGCTGACATATTCAAAGTATCTTGTAATAGAGATGAATACCTTATTATATATGCAGAACAAAAATTTTTTCTGTACACATAATTCTCATAAACTTAAGCTTAAAAGTGAAAAAAAAGGAGTGAACTAAACATAGTTGTGCTTTTGTGTGTTTTTTAAAAAATACAATTGTAAAAATGTGTATTTTATGTATTCCCAATGGCTTTTATTTTATTTTTTTTTAAGATTTTATTTATTTATTTGATAGAGATAGAGACAGCCAGCGAGAGAGGGAACACAAGCAGCGGGAGTGGGAGAGGAAGATGCAGGCTCACAGCAGAGGAGCCTGATGTGGGGCTCGATCCCACAAGGCCAGGAGCACACCCTGAGCCGAAGGCAGACACTTAACCACTGCGCTACCCAGGCGCCCCTCCCAATGGCTTTTAAATAATAGTTTGGCCATGGTCAAAAGAATGGCTTCGTTGCCACCTTTTCAAGATCAGTACAGGTAGAGCTAAGGACTACCTCTGGTCTATCTCACCTCAGAAATAGGAAATATACTGCATTTTTATTCTTCGATCTATTTTTTTGGGGGAAGAAAAAGATAGCCATGTTCTTAAGAAGGCCAAAAGAAAGGTGTGAACACTAATGTGGATGATTTGGTTGTTGATTACCTAGGGATAGGGAATGGGCCACTGAAATAATTTTAATCATAATGCCTTATTAAGGAAATGTACCATACATGTGCGTGTTCTGCAGATGTGGTATAGTATGAGGAAGTCACAGAAGGCTCTCCTTTTCGCGGTGCGGGCTTTTCACCTCACATGCAATTTTGTATGCAGTTATGTTTGGATGAGGGAATATGTAGGCCTTTGGGTCTGGGGAAGATTAGAAATAGGCCAAATAATTAGTTAGGCAAGCTGGGCACAAAGTTACTGAAGGAAGCATGCTGATCACCCTGCTTTCTGCAGGCTTCATAAAATTTTATGTGCAAGTGCCTTATCTCTCCATTAAAGTACCTGTGGTATCGTTGTGGTAGAGCAAATGATTATGTTTGTTGTTGAGGTATTCTTCCTTTTAGTCCTAGTTTGTTGAATGTTCATATCATGAAAAGATGTTGAATTTTCTTGGGTGCTTTTTCTGCATCAGTTGAGCTGATAATGTGTGTGTTTTTTTTTTCTTTCTTCCTTCATTCTGTTAGTGTAATGTAGTGCACTGAATGATTTTTTGGTATGTTGAACCATCCTTGCCTTCCAGGAGTAAATCTCAACTTGATCATGGTATGATCCTTTTAGTATGCTGCTGATTTAGTTTGCTAGTATTTTGTCAAGGATTTTTCAATCAGTGTTCATAAGAGGTATTGTTCTCCATTTTCTTGTTGTGTCTTTGGGGCTTTGCTATCAGGGCAATGCTGGCTTCATAGAAGGAGCTAGAAAGTATTCCCACCTCTTCCTTCTTTTGGAAAAGTTTGAGAAAGATTGGTATTAATTCTTTATATGTTTGCTAGAATTCACCAGTGAGGACATTAGGTTTTTTATTAGATATTCATTCTCCTAACTAGTTATAGGTCTATTCAGATTTTCTTTCTGCATGATTTGTGTTTCTAGGAATTTGTCCATTTCATGTAGGTGATCCAATGTATTGGCATACAGTTTTTCATAGTACTCTCACAATCGTTTTTATTTCTGTAGGACTTGGTAATAGTAATTTTGTCTTCTCTTTTTTTCCTAATCTATCTTGCTGAAGGTTTGTCAATTTTGTGGATCTTTTCAAAGAACCAACTTTTGGCTTCATTGATTTCTGTATTTTTTTCTATTCTGTATTTCATTGATCTCTGCTCTAATCTTTATTATTTCCTTCCTCCCTTCCATCTTTGGGTTTAGTTTGTTCTTCTTTTTTTGAGTTCCTTACATTGTGCAGTTAGGTTGTTGATATGAGATCTTTCTTGTTTTTTAATGTAAGCTATAAGTTTCCACCTTAGCAGGGGTATAGCTATAGATTTATAGCTGTTTATATTGATAAACAGACAAATAAATATAGCTATAGCAATAAATTTCCCCCTTAGCACTGCTTTTGCTGTGTCCTACAAGTTTTGGTATGGGTTGTTTTTTTTTTTTCCATTCATTTCTAAGTATTTTCTGGTTTCCCATGTGATTTCTTCTTTTATTCATTGGTTTTTTAAAGAATGTGTTGTTTAATTTCCACAAATTTGTGAATTTTCCAGTTTTCTGTTATTGATTTCTGATTTCATCCTGTTGTGTTCAGAGGAGATGCTTTGTATAATATCTCCCTTTTAAACTCTCTTGAGACTTCATATGTGGCCTGATATATGGTCTATCCTGGAAATGGCCCATGAGAACTTGAGAAGAAGGAGTTAAATGTTGTTGTTGATAGAGTGTTCTATACATGTCTGCTAGATCTAGTTGGTTAGTTATGTTAAGCCCTTTATTTACTTACTTATCTTCTGTCTAGTTTTTCTATCCATTATTGAGAGTGAGATCTCGAAGTCTCCAACTATTATTGTAGAACTGTCTCTTTCTCCTTTCAATTCTGGTAGGTTTTGTTTCATATATTTTGATGGCTTATCATTAGGTATGCAAATGTTATAATTGTTATATCTTTTTGCTGTATTGACCTTTTTATTAACAATGTCCTTCTTATCTCTTATAACCATTTTTGATTTAAAATCTGCTTTGTCTGATATCAGTATAACCACCCTTGCTGTTTTCATTACTATTTGCGTGGAATATCTTTCTCCATCCTTTCCCTTTTCAGTGTATCTGTGTCTTTGGATGCAAAGTGTGTCTCTTGAGGATAGCATATAGTTGGGTCATGTGTTTTATCCATGTTGCCAATATCTGATAGGAGAATTTAATTCAAATTTGATTGGAGAAAGTACAGTTGACCTTTAAACAATGTGGGTTTAGGGGTACTAACCCCCCTGCATAGTCAAAAATCCATGTATAACTTTTGACTCCCCAGAAACGTAGCTATTTATAGCCTGCTGTTGACTAAAGTGTTACTGATAGCATAAACAGTTAACATATATTTTATATGTTATGTGCATTATGTACTGTATACTGAAAGTAAGTTAGAAAAAAGAAAATGTTGTTGTGAAAATTATAAGAAAGTGAAAATACATTTACAGTACTGTACTGTATTTACTGGAAAAAAAATCCATGTGTAAATGGATCTCTGCAGTTCAAACTAATGTTGTTTAAGGGTCATCTGTAATTTAAAGTAATTACTGACAGTAAGGGACTTATTTCTATTATTTTGCTATTTGTTTTTTATATGCCTTATAGTTATTTCCCCCTTCACTTTCTTCATTGCTCCCTTCTTTTGCATTTAGTTGATTTTTTTTTTTTTGTAGTGAAATGTTTAAATTCCTTCCTCATTTCCTTTTGTGTATATTTTATAGCTATTTTCTTGGTGGTTACCATGGAGATTACATTTGGTATCCTAAAGTTGTAACACAGATTTGAATTTATAGCAGCTTAACTTTGATAACATACAAAAATTAGCTCTGTCTCCATTCCTTTCAGTTGTTGATTTTCCAAAAATTACATTTTTATATCTTATTGTGCCCCAGAACATAAACTAATAATTTTTTAAAATGTGTCTCTTAAATTATGTAGGAAACAAAATTTGATGTTACAAACTAAAGTTACAGTAGTACTAGTATTTAAATTAATAATTTTTAAAATCTATTAGTCTCCTAAGTCATGTAGAAAACCAAAGCTTGAGTTACAAACCATACTTAAAATAATACTAGCTTTTTAATTGCCCATGTATTAACTTTATTGAGCTCTTTAGTTCTCCATATGACTTCAAGTTACTGTCTACTGTTCTTCCATTTCATTTTCCAGAACTCCCCTGGGCATTTCTTTCAGGGCAGGTCTGGTGATAGTGAATTCCATCAGCTTTTGTTTAATTTCTCCCTCACTGTTGAAGGACAGTTTTGCCAAATATAAGATTCTTGGTTAACAGGTTATTTTTATTTTTTTTATTCCTTTTAGCACTTTGAATGCATTGTTGTACTCCCTCTAACCTCCAAAGTTTCTGGTGAGAAAATGAGAAATCTGCTGATAATCTTATTAAAGATTCATTGTATCTCATGCTGCTTTCAAGATTCTTTATCTTTAGAAAGTTGCATTATAACGCATCTCAGTGTGGCTGTCTTGGAGTTCATCTTACTTGGGGTTCATAGAGCTCCTTGGATGTTTATATTCATTTTTTTTTTTTAATCAAATTTGGGAAGTTTTCAGCCTTTATTTCTTCAAATATTCTCTCTGCCCCCCCCCCTTCTCTGTCTGGGATTTATACAATGTGTGTGTTGGTCTGCTTGATGGTATCCAACAGGTCACTAACACTCTGTTGCCATTTCATCCATCTTTTTTTTTTTTTTTTTTCTGTTCTTCAGATTGAATGCTTTCCATAGTCCTGTCTTCAAGTTCACAGATTCTTCTGCCGGTTCAAATCTATCTTTGAATCCCTGCAGTGAATTTTTCATCTCAGTTATTGTATTTTTTAACCCCAGAGTTTCTTTTTGTTTTTTGTTACGTTTTCTACCTCTTTATTGATATTTCTGATGTGTTCCTACATAATTTTGTTGACTTTCTTCACATCTCCCTTTAGTTCAATGCACATCTTTAAGATGGTTGTTTGAAGTTTTTGTTTAGTAGATCTGCTGTCAGATCTTTTTTCAGGGACAATTTCTGTTTATCTTTTCCCTTTGAATGGGCCATATTCCTCTGTTTCTTTTTATGTCTTGTTATTTTTTTGTTGAAACTGGACATTTGATTCTAATGTGGTAATTATGGATATTAGATTCTCCCCATTTCCTAGTGTCTGCTGTTTTTTGTTATTTATTTGTTTATTATTATTTATTCATTTTTATTGTCGTAAGCTATCTCTGTGTTGAGGATAAGCCTGAGATATAAACCTAAGGTCTTCTCAGGTCTTAACCCTTTCCTGGACATGCATGGTCACTTTCTTATTTTTCCCATATATGCAGTTATTTTTGAATGTCCTAATCTTTAATATTTGTCTTCAAAAGGGGTAAAGAGAAGAATTAAGGATGAAGTAAGGGTACTGGCTTTTTAAATCCCCTGGAAGTCACTTCAGCTAGAAGAGGGGCTTGTAACCATGGGAGGGAGGTTTTGCAACAGTGGCCACCCGCCTCTCTACAATTTCTGTGATCAGAAGCAGCCATGAGCTGTCAGAGCAAAGATTCCTGATAGTTGGAGGGCAGGGCCCTGTTTGCCCACCCTGGTTCCCATAAGCTTCTGCAAGTTGCTCTAGGAAGTCAGGCACAGCTGCCTGCCATGTGTCTAAGATGTGGGAGGTGGGGGGCTGCTACTGTAGAGGAGCTGAAATTGACCAACTTCAATGGCAGTTTACCATCTAAGTCTCTTCTAGAAGTTGCAAGCCTTCAAAAGACTCCAGAGTTCCAAATAGTTGGTTGCATCAGACAGATTCTAGCAGTGCAATTGTTGTCCAGGAGGAAGAGAGATTCTTGGTGCTTCTTATTCCTCCATCATCTCAGAATCCTCTCCATCCATCTTCTGATATTTAAACCTCTGTGACTCCTAGAAAATCCCTACTTAGATTATTCATCTGTTACATTCATGTAATCCTTGATTTAGTTAGCTAATATTTTATTTACAATATTTATGTTCTTGTTCATGAATGAGATTGGCTGCTAATTTTTCTTTTTTGTACTGTTGTTGCCCAGTTTTGACATCAATATCATAACAGCCTCATAAAGTGAGTTAGGGAAATTTTCCTCATTTTCTGTTCTTTGAAACTGTTGGTTTTAGAGATAAATGATTGCTGATGATTTTGAAGAACATATAGGTAAGGTTTTCTGGTCACAGGAAGATTTTTTTTTCCCCTTTGATTTTGTAGGTAGATTTTAAACCATTGACCCCAGTTTTGTTAATGGTCATAAATCTATTAAAGTTTTATATTGCTTCTTCTGTTAGTTTTGGTAATTCCTAATTTCCCATAATTTATTATTTCTGCTCAAGTTTTGATATTTATTGACATGAAGTTATTCACTGTATTTTCTTTACATTCTTTTGTTAAAGATTTTATTTTTAAGTAATTTCCACACCCAATGTGGGGTTTGAACTCACAACCCCAAGATTAACACTTGCATGCTTCACCGACTGAGCCAGCCAGGTGCCCCTCACTGTATTTTCATGTTTAAAAAAGCTCTACTCTGAAAAAAAATAAAAAAATAAAAAATAAAAAATCTCTACTCTGTTATTATACCTTATGCTTTATTCCCGATACTGTTTATTTTTATCATCCCTTTCATTTTCTTGGTCAGTCTTACCAGCAACTTATCTATTTTATGGTCTGTTCTAAGTATTAGTACTAACTTGTAAATCACATCTACTTTGTTTTCTTTTCATTACTTTCTGCTTTAATCTTTATTTCCTGTTCTATACTTTTGTGTGTATTTATTGTAAAGTCTGTTGCCAGCTTCTTGAGAATAAATTGTTAGTTCACATATTTGCAGTCTTTCTTGTTTTCTAACATACATTTAAATAGAAAGCATTAAAAGAAACAAAATGTAGTGACTACCAGAAATTTAGCCATCTAGTGCATTTTATGTTTCATTCTGATACAAATTCCTTTTTTAATGTGTGAATTATTTAGGAGTATGATCTTTAGGTTCCATCTGCATATTATCTTTTAAAAAGTATCTTTAATTTATCAATTTCTAGTTTTACTGCATTTGAAGTAAAATAATACCTATATTATGTTGAATCTTTCTTTGGTGTTATCTTTTGTTGTTTAACATGTTTTTTTGGTAAATATGTTAAATATGCTTGAAAAAGATATGAATTCTGTTAGGAATGAAGTATATATATCAAATTCATTTACTTTGTGATTCGAATATTCATGCTGTGCTGTCGTGGTTTTGTGGTTTGATTTCTCAGTTGCTGAGGAGCGATACTTGTGTGTTAGTACAGCATAGAAGTTTAAAAACCATGTGCGAAAAACAGAAGGAAATCTCTTTTCTGCTATTATCTAATTGTGAGAACTTGGGCAAATTACTTAACCTATTTGTGCCTCAGTTTCCTCATTTGCAATTGGGATGATAAATAATGCCATTTAATTCTGGTTAGTTTTTGAGTACTCATTTATTCATTCAACAAATATTTAATTCCTTAAAATTGTGTGCCAGTTCTGTTCTTGGCATGTACAGTATACAAGTGAACAAAATATACTCCCACTCCAGCTTATATTTTCTTGAGGAAAGACAGAAAATAAATACAATAAATAAGTACCTTGTATAGTATCTTAGGCGATAAGTGCCATGGAAATAATAGAGTAGAAGAAGGAGGGTGGAGGTAAGAGTGGGAGGCAGGTTCCTATTTTATATAGGGTGGTTAGGGTTAGCCTCATGAAGTTGATGGCATCTGAGTGCAGACCTGAAAGAAGTGAGGAAGCTTGCCATGCTGATATCTGGGGCAAAAGTATTCCAGAAAGAGGAAAATGCAAAAGTCCCAGGATTAGGGTATGCTTGGCATGGTTCAGGATTGAACAGTTTTGTGGAGAGGTGTCTGCAAGGGAGAGCGCTCTAGGAGGTAAAATGGGATCAAGTACGTAGAGCCTGGGAAACCATTGTAAGCATCTTCGACATTCACTCTATGTAAAGTGAGAAGTCAGAGGCTTGTGAGCAGATGGGTGGCATGATCTGACATATATTTTAAAAGAATCACCCTGGCTGCTATGTTGAGAACAGAATGGTATGAGGGAAAGTGTGGAATCAAGGACACTAGTTACAAAGCTGCTGAAGGAATACAGATCTCCCTCAACTTGTCATGGGATTATGTCCTGATAAAGCCATTGTAAGTTGGAAATATCTAAGTTGAAAATGAATTTAATACACCTAATCTACCAGACGTCATAGCTTAGTCTAGCCTCCCTTCAACGTGCTCAGAATGCTTACATTAGGCTACAGCTGGGCAAAATCATCTAACACAAAGTGTATTTATATAGTGTTGAATGTCTCTAGTAATTTATTGAATACTGTACCAAAAGTGAAAACCAGAATGGTGGTATGGGTACAGAATGGTTGTAAGTATACTGGTTGTTTACCCTTGTTATTGCATGGCTGACTGGGACCTGGGGCTCACTGTCAGAGCCCAACATCATAGGAGAGTATCATAACACATATTTGCTAGCCTGGAAAAAGATTAAAATTCAAAATTTGAAGTATGGTTTTTTACTGAATGCATACTGCTTTTGCACCAGTGTAAAGTTGAAAAATCATAAGTTGAACCATGGTAAGCCTGGGACGGTCTATATAGATAGAAGATGATAGTGGTTCTGACCAGAGGGTAGCATAGAAGGGTGTGAGAGGTGGTTGGATGTATCTTGAAGACATAGTCAACAGGACTTCTTGACCTATTGGATATGAGGTGTGAGAGAAAGGGGAGTAAGAATCAGTTTAAGGCTTTTGGCTAGGGTGACTGGAGCCATGGAGCATCAATATTAGGAGTAGAAGACTGCGGTTGAGGCAAATTTGGGGGGGAAATTTAGGAGTTCCATTTTGAGTGTGTTAAGATTGAGAATCTACTAGACATTTAAGTGAAGATGCTTCGTTGGAGCAAAGGAATTAATATACATTTACAGAGCTTAGAATAGTGTTTGACCTATTAATGCTATTGAATGCTATATAGTTTTAACTGATTATTAAGAGAAATGTGTGAAAATTTTTCTACTACAATTACAGATTTTCAAATATATCCTTTAGTTCCTTTTTAAATTTAAATATGTTTAGAACTGTTAAATCATCCTAGTGAATTGTTCTTTTATCATGTACTGACTCTCTTTATTCCTAATGATGATTTTGCTTTCTGGTTTTCAATTACATTGAAATAAAACTACTACCTTTTTTGGTTATTATTTACCTAGTATATATTTTTTCACTTTACTTTCAACCTTTCTATGTCATTATGGTTTAGATGTATCTCCTATAAAGAGCACATAGCCATATTTTAATTTTTAAGAAATCCATTCTGAAAGATCTGCCATTTAAATGAAATTTTAGTCCAATTTTATTTATGAAGTTACTGATGTATTTGTATTTATTTATGCCACCTTATTTATTTATGCCATAATAAATAGTACTTTGTTTGCTGCACATTTTCTTTGAATTTTTTCTTCCTTCTGTCAGATTGAGCTAGGTACCTCATTATTTATTTTCTCTCTACTGGTTTGTGATTAATACATTTAATTTATATTTTTAAAATTGGGAATGTTCCATTTTTAGCATTCCATTAAAATTTGTATTTTAACACTTCAGGAGAATGTTATTTTCTCAATAAGTAGGAGTCATCTGCTGGTATTGAGGTGGGAAGGAGGGGATTGGACTTGTGAAGACATTGGAGTAAAATTGAAGCAACTGTGGAGAAGGAGAAAGTAAGTTGAATAGTGCATCATAGTTGGCATAGGTAGTGTTGGGAGCCTGTTTGGGTTGGTAAACAAGAGTTTAAAGTGAAATCATTCTACCTTATTCTATGACTTTCTTTTGTCAATATAAGGAATATAATAGTTATAGTCATCTAGGGTGGAGATTTTTTTTCTGACAGTGGCAACAAAAGCACAAGATAATAAGAAAATTTTAAGACTGTGATTGAAATTATGGACAATAGAATCAAAGATGAATAAGGAAGAAACTAAAGAAAAAATAGACCAGAAGCAAGAAGATTGGTTAATGAAAGAGATCTCAGTGCAGTTGAGGTAGGTTTGCTTCAGCCAGCCATACGGAAGGAGAGAAGTTTGTGGAGTTTAGATAACTGATTGTGGAAGTAGTGGAATTAGAAAGCTCTGAGAAGATAACTGGACATGTGGGGACTAAAACTTCAGAGACTAGGGCTTAAGATGGAGATTGGAGTCCCTCAGGATGGAGGCCAGGCTTGGGGTGGTGAGGAAGACTATGAGCCAGATGCCAAGGTCTTTGTCAGAGGAAGGTGAGTAATGAGGAGGCCTATGGGACAGCAACATGGAAGAAGTGAGGAAAGAAAATGACCCTCATGTGAACAGGGTTTGTTGGTTGTTTTTGTTTTGTTTATAAGCGGGTTTTGTTTATAAGGAACATTTATTACCTGGGAAACACAGTAAGGGGTGAGGAGGGCCTCAGTGCACTCTGACAGGATTTTGCTTAAATATAAAATCTGCTTATTTTGAAAATTTGGATTCTGAGTTTGATGGAATGCCTTTGGAATGTTTTCAGTTGAGGAATAAAATGGTCTGGCTTTTATTTTAAAAGAATCATGTCAACTTCCAGGTGAAGTATCAACTACAGTGGACAAATGTGGAAGTAGGAAGACTAGTTCGAAAGATACTATATTAGTGGAGATGGAAACGATGGTGGCTCGTACTAGGGTGGCAGCTGCAGCAATAGAAAAAAGTGGTTATATTCTGGAGATTTCAATGTTTCGTTCCCTTTATGAACAACAGTTCTAGGTGATGGCAGAATCACTGGATGATCTTCCCTTAAGTGAAGTCTTTGCCTACATTCTGAAGGCAGTTTCAAACCAGTGACAAGATCTCCGCATCTCCATGACCCAGTTTGTACCATGTCAATTGCTCACAGTCCACCTTCCAATCTGGACTCAATGGGGCTTCAGGCTCAGAGTCCAAAAATAAAATGAGTAGCCGTGATTGATTCCAAAGAGGGGCCTCTTCCTGTGTGTCCATCCACTGTCCAGTTTCCCAGTGATTAGGCTACAACTCATGAAGGTCTGAGTGAGTACTAGGTATACTGTATTCAGCATACCACAAGGACTAGTCGATTCAACTAGAATTCTCTTGTAAGTGTGTAGCACTATAGCAAGGGTATTCTTGTTGGATGATTTGCATTCTAACTCATCCAACACAAAGGTACTCTTGGGAAGGTGAACAAAGGTGCCCTTAGCCTTAGGCTCAGCAGTCAACTTGTACTCACACTTACGCAACTTCTCCTCAGGATTAGAGGCTGCTGATGTCACCTTCTTCCTTCCCTTCTTCTCTTCTTGAGCCTTACGATTTTCCTTCTGATGACCTTTCTCTTTCCTTGGAGTCTCCTTTTTAGACTAACTTTCTGCAAAGTTTTTAGCAACTGTTAAGCCATATTCTAATATGAGATTGGATTTTTCACAGGTAAAATTTAATATTTGGTAGTTACAACTTCCTCAGAACAGTCCAGGATTGGGTTGGTAGTTGTAGGGAAGGAACCAGTGGTTGATATTGGAAAGGCTTGGTGGAAAGGAGGCTCTGGGAACCACTTGTTGAGGCACAGTGGGTTACAGCTAACGGTGATGATAGCAAGTGAGTCGTTTTCGTCTACTAGGAATGTCCTAGTTCTCAGGTGAACCTCCAGCAGACTGATGTTTATATCTTCCCTTGCATTCTCTGAGGTCTGCTTATTGAGGTTCAGGGGAGCCAGGGCCTGGGGGCCAGTACTGCTGCAAACAAAACACAGCTACTCATTGCTTAGCTACTATCTCAGCTGGTTGACCTGGTCTCCACTCTCAACCACTCAGAATCCATTACCACCAAATACTGTAATATTCTGGGAGGAAATTTGCAGAAAAATTCAGGTGGAAGGGGGCTTGACCAAAGGGGAATGTGGCCATGCTGAGAGTCCCACATTACTGAGTGGTAGTGAAATCCTTATGGCTTGGGGGCGATCTTTTTGTGATTTTTGCGCAGGGCCCAGCCACCATGAACCTGCAGGGCTGGGGGGCCAGCTGGAAAAGTTTTGAATATAATAGGCTGACAGAACATGTTGCGGAGTTTCTGAGGGAGAAAGAAATCAAAGAGAATACTTAGATTTTGGGTCTCTTTCAGCCAAATCTTTTTAAATGTGCTACTTTTATTTCCTAAAGGGAAGCATCTATGTATCTGCTGAAGTATGTATTTGTGGGTTAGTTAAGGTCTGGGGTCTGGCAGCAGCAGGAACTCCTGTGTTTTCCACTGACACGTTTCTAGGAATTGACTAGTTCTCTTTTTCTTGTCTAGAAAACTCACTTTGTAAGCTTACAATTAGCACATAAGCTTATAAAAAAAAGAATAAAACTCTGAGACTGATAGCCCTTCACCCACTACTGACTCCTCATTGGAGTACAAATGCCAAATGTGCCTTTTAATCTTTCCCAGTAAATTGAAATTGTATTTTGGGAACTCTTGGTACAAGTTAATGAGATTTAGATTGGTATGATCTGTGAGTCCTAATTGAAGAGTGATTGAGGTCTTGTGGTTTTCCTATTGCATGAACATCTAAAAGCAACAAGATAGAAAAAAATCTAGGAAGTTTGTAAAATGCTGTGAAGTCTGGAATTTGATGATACTTAAAAAATGGAGGCGGCTAGCATTATTCTATTTGCTTTCTTAAAGACTGAATGTTTCTGTACTTCCTGTGGACAGTTTCTCCAACTTCTCTATCTGTGTGATCATACCTCAAATCCAAATTTTTTAGGAAAGGATTTTGGAAAGCTTGGGTAAGCAAGGGACATTTTCAGAAAGGACTAGGCCAGGGATTTGGCTGAAACTGAGGACTCCACAGCCCAAAAAAATACCGACTGTGTGAAATCCTTAATGAAACTCTCCTCAGAAGGGTGGGTCTGTTGAAAATTTCCCAGAAGCCATTTGAATAAGAATGAATATTATGATCTTGGAGCTTTTAAAATTCTATATATTTAAAATTTCCAAGTACAACAGGATGTACAAAGTCATTGTACAACAGGATGTTTATAATAGAGCATTGCAGTTTTGGTAATCTATTTATAATGAAATTAATGATGACTATCCTTGATCTCCAATAGAAGTTGGTGTTCTATGTGACTAAGCTTCCTAAAGAAACCTGGGAATTAGGTGTATATGCTCCTTTATAATTACAGAGCAGCTGCGTAAGCATACCATATGTTAAACATGGAAAGAGGGATTCTTAAGACTCATGAGAAGAATTGTGGTCTCAGCTTATCCAAACACAGTATACTGCCTCATTACATTTTTAAACTTCATGTAAAAATGATTTCAAGGTTAGCTTATTGACTGCTTACTATAATTTGGGGTGTCTTTGTTTTTTAATGAACTCCCAGAGTGCCCTCAAATAAAGCAGATTTTATGATATTGAAATCATTGACAGTTAACCTCCTTGGTTAAAGTAAAAAAGTATGGTGTAAAAAATAAGAGGAGTGTATCTTACTGGGGTGGCAAAACCAGCTGAAGAGCAAAGGTAGCTATGTAGGTCATGGATGAGATTTACTGAAACAATACAGACACATCTATGGGTGGTTAAAAATAGTTGTTAATACTATTGTGTTAGAGCTCTTTTGATCTTTCTTGCTCAGTTAATTATCTCCTAAAACATTTGATTCATTTTCAGAAGGGAATTTGAGATATTTAAAAATATTTCCTCTCAAAATTACTTTCCATATTCCCAATAATAAATGGAACATAGTTATTGCTGTGATTGTATTATGAATGTAATCACTGTAATTTAATTCTTGTTCATTTATTTATTTTTCGAAAAATAGTTGCACCAGAGTTAAATTGTGATGGTTACATCCCTTCCACT
The DNA here is from genome assembly GCF_024610735.1 of Ursus americanus. Classification (NCBI taxonomy): domain Eukaryota; kingdom Metazoa; phylum Chordata; class Mammalia; order Carnivora; family Ursidae; genus Ursus; species Ursus americanus. The sequence continues at coordinate 15,524,588 of NC_142137.1, read as the reverse complement.
TGGACCCTTGTGATGACATTGAGCAAATCCAGATAATCGAGGGTAATCCCCCCATGTCAAGATCTTTAATTCCCCAGAAGGTAACATTTACAGGTTACAGGAATTAGGATGTGGACATCTTTAGGGAACCATTATTCTGTCTACAATATATGCTATGAAAAAATAATAGTATATTACCACCCCACTTGGGTAATTTTAGAAACCTGAAACTTTGTCAAACCAGCACAAAGAATGGCTAACTTATTGTACTTTCTATCAATAAAGTTAACTTTCAGTCAAAAAAAAAAAAAGAAATTGTGGTGGTTAATATTCATTTATGGGAAAGGAGGTTGTGGTTACTTAAGAGGTGATATTTTTCACCTGTGCCAAATGCAGTTCCTCTCGCTCAGTCATCTTTTAGCTAATCTTTTTAACTGACAGGTTAGATATCCAGAGTGTGGGTTAGGGATCTTTGTGTTGTTTTTCCCCCATTTCTCCTTCACCGGTGGCATTCGTGTTGGTCAAGCATTGTCCATGTTACGTCAACCTAGAAATCATTCCTGTGCCATGCTATGTTACGCTCCATTTAATAGATTAAATAACTGTAACTGCTATTTTCTTGAACCATTTAATGAGAATTTAATGAGAATTTATATTATGTAACATGTTCTGTGTTAGGCATTACAAACTAAATTATTTTATTACATTTTCACAAAACTGTTGTGAGTTAAATGGGTGGGGTATTCACATTTGTGAGGTATTACAGAATGGCTTTTGGGCTAGTTTAACTTACAGACGGTTAACTCTGTTTATCCAGGTGTATGTTTCAACAAATAATGTTCTTTGAATAATGGATCCCAGAAGATAAAAAAAAGACCCCATCTGCTAGCTGCTCATGCTGGCATCTCCCCTGATCTGGACCTTCTTTCTCTGGTTGGACAGTGCTGGGGGTGGGCAGGACGTTGATGGCTGCTACAGAATACCACTGGCTTTCTTGGACCCCCGTTTTCAGTTAATTTACTTTCGGGACAATTGTAAATTGCGTTTCAAAATTCTCTTAACTTTCAGAGCCCTCTACTGAGCAGCTGTCCCCCCTGAGCATTTGTATGGGAAGTGAGCAATATATGAGACTGTACGAGAAGCATATGATTGCTTTTTCTTGCTTTGTATCTTCCTCTACACCCAATTGCGGGAAGGAAGATTCAGCGAAGTTTGGCTCCACTATGCCAGCCTAACTTATAGAGATCAGTTTAACAATAGTGAAACTCAGAATATTTCTTTGCAAGGCCATTTTGAATAGTTTAAAAATAATTTCTGATTCATGATACATTTTGAGCCAAAAATATATTCTGTATCCTGAGTATTAGCATAGCTTAGGCTTACATTTTTTTAAAGGGAAGAAAAAAAGAAGCTTCTCTCAAGGAAAAGACTTATTATTTAGTCTGATATCAGTTTTACCCTTTCATCCCAACTAAGGTAAGATAATCACAAACATGAGAAGTATCCAGAATCAAAACAAAACCGAAATCGGTCCAGCAAGTTGTTTGTGCTCATACCACTAAATCATACCCAGTTCTTGGTGTCTCCAATGAAAATACTGATCGGCAGCCATTGCCAAAGGGCAGGGATAGGAATGTTTGGCTGGGATATAGTAATATGATATCTTAATTAAGATAGAATTCCACCAGAATATATGCTCCATGTGGGCAAGAAATTTGCTTTGTTTGCTGCTGTATCCCCAGTGTCCAGGCCCTCAATTAATATTCGTTGAATGAATAAATGCCTCTCGAGGTGTGTAATTTGCATTCAGACAAGACCATGTATTAGCTATTGCAAGTGTTTTGATTTCTATGAATCTCAGTGTCCTTGCCCTTTAAAATAAAGATGATCAATGCCTACCTTACAAGGTTGTGGTAATATGAAATGATATACTCAGAGTGCCTAGTGTAGTATCAGGGATTCAGTTGGTGTTTAGTGGGAAGAGAGGCCTGCAGAGAAAGGAAAGGCTGAAAAAAGAGCAGCTCACACATCAGATGCTTCTAATTTCTTAAGGTGTTAAGTGTGTGCATTTTGTTTCTTTGTTAATTTCAGGTTTTCCTTCCCTGGGAGATTTTATGTAGTGCAATAGTGTTTCTTCAAAGGGATTCCATTATATGATAATTTCAGTGAATTCTTTTTTTAAAATATAGATTTGTTTTCCTTTCTTTCTCTAAGATTTTATTTATTTGAGAGAGATGGTGCACATACATGTGCGAGAGAGAGAGAGCATGCACAAGCACAAGCAGGGGAGGGGCAGAGGCAGAGGGAGAAGCAGGCTCCCCCTGAGCAAGGAGCCCAAAGTGGGGCTTGATCCCAGCACCCTGGGATCATGACCTGAGCTGAAGACAGATGCTTAACCGATTGAGCCCCCCAGGCATCCCAGTTGCAGTGAATTCTGTTAATAAGTATTTATAAAAGTAGAGAGGGATCAGTATTAAATTTAATATGAAAGATATATTCCTCACAAGCAGGGTTTTGAATCTTAGGTTATGCCTGAGGTTCCTTGACTATTCACAAAGCTCTATAAAGTCAACATCCATCACACGTTGATATTCTGAAGAGACAATGCCCAGCCAAAGCCCCACTGTTTTTTTGCCATGAGCTTATTGTCAAAAACTGACCTCTGTGCTCCAGAGCCAAAATATGTAACACAAAGACAGACTTTGCGTATAAAAAGGAACAGTAGCTTTATTGCTTTGCCGGGCAAAGGCTACAGCAGCTTAAGCCCTTCAAAACTGCAAGCATGCCTGGAGCAGGAGGCTGAGGGGGGTTTTCCAGTTGTGACAGGAATTATGTACGTGCTGCCAGCCTCCTTCACCATATCTTCAAGGTGGAACGGGGTTCCTGAAACAGAAGGCTAAGAAGGGCGGGGTGGGCGGGTGGGGGCGGAGGTTTGCAGAAGAGAGGAAAAAGGTTACTTAGTTTAAAATCAAGCTCTGCTAAAGCATTGATGCAGCCATTTTGACTTTTGTTCAACTTTATGCTTTTAAGCGGTTTCAAGCTGAGTATGGCAAATTGGCACGATTGCATTGGGCTATTTGATATGTATAATGCCACACAAACATGTCTTTGATTAAAAAATGGGAGAAAAAGTAACATGTAGAGGTTGTTGGGGGGGAGGGGAAGACATTGAAAGGAGAAAAACAGGGAAAGACAAAGGGTTTTGTTTCAGCTTTGCTAGGTTGCATGCAAACCCATTCCAATGATCTAAAATGTCTTTGTTTGAATGTCAAAGTCAGCAGGTGGAAATCCCCCAGAAGGAGGTTAATTTTGACAGGATCTCATTTCACCTAGAAAAAAATTACCACCCATGTAAAGTGCTTCATTTTTGGGAGAATATCATCTAAAACACTCCTATCTTTTAGCAAAATTAACTTTCAGTCTCCCTTCCTCTCCACAATATGATTTCTGAGTTTTTAAAGCTTATTAAATTTCCTTCAGTATCTTTCTTTGATCTCTGCATTCTGAAGTCAGTGCTACATGGAGCTCTATGTATTCTGGAATACAACTTCCATACTTTCTAGAAAGCAATCCCCCGCCCCTCCCCCATGATAATAGCAACTGTCCCATCAAAGATCATGGCTGTACCTTCCCCACAGCCCTTGGCGGTGTTTCTTTAAGCCCAGTAGAAACCTAAGACCCTCATCATTCTGTGCTGTCTCCATTTCCTGCTCTGGAGTTCTTAACTTCTCTAACTCATGCTTTCCTGAACAATTTTGCCTTTTGTTTCTCTTGTTTCTACATATGTATCCAGTTTCTGTTTCTGAATATATTTTTACACTGGACTTATAGTTGGTGCTGTCACCTGAGCCAGCAGCCTCAGGGGCCCAGTGAAGACTAATGTGCCCTCTGCTATTCCCCATGTCTCCCCCAAACCTGGCTTTTCCTCCTATTTTGAATTCCCTTGGTTTTGGAACCCTGCCCTGACAATCTAGAAGACTAGTAGATTTAGGTACGTAAATATTTGAAACTGCTGGAGACCAAATATAGCAGAATCAAAATAGGCAAACTTGGAAAATATATTTACATATATTATGTAATATATATTTGATTATATATAATATATGTATAATTATGTAATATATGCGTAATTATGTAATATATGTGTAATTATAAAATATATTTACATATATTATTAATTTATAAAGAGAACACACAAGTCAATAATAAAAAACACAATTGCCTAATGGCCCATAAACACCTAAAATTATTTAACTTCTCCAGTAATCCAAGAACCAAACAATTTTTTTTGCCTTGCCTTTATTTTGGGTTCTTTTCTTTTATTCAGCTTTATTGGGGGTTTAAATGACATACAATAAACTGCATATATTTGGAGTATATAACTAATGAGTTTTGACATATGTGTATAACTGAAACAACATTATAATAAAAAAGGAACATATTTATTATCCTCAAAGTCTCCCCTTTGCAATTCCTTCTTAAACTTTAAAAAACCAAAATGAAAAATACTGATAAGAACTAGTGTTGGTGAAAGTGTCAGGAAATAGGCCATTTCATACACTATTAAGGAGACTATAAGTTGATATAACCTTTTGGAGAAAAATCTGGAAATATTTAACAAAAGCTTTTAAATTATATATTTTAAATATATCCCTTTGACCCAACAAGTCCAATGTGGGAATTTATCAAGTAATGTGCATCAAAAGTATAATAAGAGTGTTTATTTCTGAGAATATTTTTTATAATAACAAAAAAGAAATGTGGAAAATAATCGTGCCTTAAAAATGGATTAGTTAAATAAATAAGGAAAAATATATATACAGTGAAAAATATATACATTAAAGAAGATAGAATTTATGAATAGACTCTAAAGCATTTTAATATTAAAGTAAATAAATGAAATAGAATGAGGGACATTGCTTAAAAATAATTCAGTTTTTGTAAGAAAATTTTTATGGATAGTAAAAAGTCTGGAAGATATAAAAGAAAACATCAGTGCTTATTTCTAGGTAGAGACATGAAGGCTGACTTTATTTTTATCGTTTAGAAATAGAATTTCTGTATTGCATGAAAATTTAAAAAATTGAATGTTATTTTATTTGAAAAGAGATAAAGCTGTTTTTGTATTGAATGAGATAATCTTAAAAGTCAGCCTAGGGATTTGGGAGAATCATTACAATCTATGAACTGTTTTTGGAATATTCCTGTTGATTTTATTGCTTAATAGTTCTGTTGGTGAATAACGTGGTGTTGGTGGATTATTTTGTTTCTCAAGACACAGATCTAATTAAAAAGTTACCCACAACACAGCTCATAGCAAGCAGCCCATTTAGACTAGGCAATTACACAATTAGAGTGATTAGTTGCAATTATACCTAAATTTCCGATTTAAGGATTAATTTCCATGTAATGTGTAGTGTCAGTACATACCAATGTTTAACTTTTAAAAACTCAACTGAAGAACCTCCTATTTACTATTACCGCTACTTACTGTATATTTACAGTGGCCTGGAATCTAAGAATACCTAAATTCCATCAATAAATGAAGGACATTGAAGTTGAATTTACCGTTCTTCTAAATGGAAAAATACAGCATTCTCCTTCCATTTCTTTCTGAGTTTCTTCTACTGAAAATATCTATTTTATTCAATGAAATGCTGAAATAAACCATTTGTTTTTCCCGGCTGAGCTGTTAGAAAACAGCTACTGAAGAAGTTTGTATGATTTCAAAATTCAGTGATCTACTCATTTTCTTCTCTCATCTTTAAATTAAAAACAGAGGTTAAATATTGCCTTGCTTTTATTGATTCAATTTTTTAAAGATTATTTAGTTGAGAGAGAGAGCGCACGTGCACTCGAGAGAGCATGAGTAGTAGGGGCAGAGGGAGAAAGAGAGAGAATCTCAAGCAGACTCCCTGCACCCCGGCTGAGTGTGTAGCCTGGGGCTCAATTTCACAACCCTGAGGTCACCACTTGAGCTGAAAGCAAGAGTTGGATGCTTAACCAGTTGTGCCACCCAGATCCCCCTTGCCTTGCTTTTAAAAAAAAAATTTCTCAACTCAAGAATGTACCCACACATGTGGATTTCTTTTCTTTTCTTTTCTTTTCTTTTCTTTTCTTTTCTTTTCTTTTCTTTTTTTTTGAGACTGTTATTAGGTCATCCTTTTTTTCGTTGGGTGAGGTGGACAGCAGAAGATATGCTCTAAGAATATGTTGCAAACTACTATTAAACAGGTGTGATCAGAAATAGTAGTGGTGGACCAGTCAGTAATGGTACAGCCTTTAATGTTAATGAGTGTCCTGGGGCGCCTGGGTGGCTCAGTGGGTTAAGTGTCTGCCTTTGGTTCAGGTCATGATCCAAGGGTCCTGGGATCGAGCCCCTTATTGGGCTCCCTGCTCAGTAGGGAGTCTGCTTCTGTCTCTCCCTCTGCCCCTTCCCACCACTTGTGCTCTCTCTCTCTCAAATAAATAAATAAAATCTCAAAGAAAAAAAAAAAGATGAGTGTCCTAAGCTGGCAGCAGTGTCAAGAGAATGTGGTCATTTGTTAAAATTTGTGTTCCCAGTCTGCTGGTGGTGTAAGGATGTTAGAGCCTGCATGTAATTGCAGTATAGCGTGACTTCGGGAAGCATCAATCATGGCACGTAACTAGTAATTATTTCTTTCTATACTCAGGTATAGAAAGATACTTGAAGGGAAGGACTGGCTATTTTTTATGTTGTTATCCCCAGCACCTGATGGAGTACCCATGTATTATAAGCTAAGTTGGTTGGGTAAAGAATAGAAAGAATATGGTAAAATCATAATCAGTAGTTTGAGTCTTCTCTTTATGCTAAGTCCTTGAACTCTTCCTGAAGACTTAAGCAGTCAGATCTGAAGTTCAGAAAATAAAGGAACAGGGGCGCCTGGGTGGCACAGCAGTTGAGCGTCTGCCTTCAGCTCAGGGCGTGATCCCGGCGTTGTGGGATCGAGCCCCACATCAGGCTCCTCTGCTATGAGCCTGCTTCTTCCTCTCCCACTCCCCCTGCTTGTGTTCCCTCTCTCGCTGGCTGTCTCTATCTCTGTCGAATAAATAAATAAAATCTTAAAAAAAAAAGAAAAGAAAATAAAGGAACACTTTGCCTGACATCATTAAAGAAATGAGATGAATAAAAGCATTCTCTGGATAATGAAAGTTTTCCTATTTGAAGTTTAACTATTTTGGTGGAAATATTTCTAAGATCTAGGCCACACTTCCTTACTTTAGTAAAAGTATTTTTGGAGAATTAAATTTTTTAAAATCTGGAGGTCGTCATTTTAAATCCATTATTGTATTGTACCTTTAGGATATTGAACTTACAAGTAGTAATTTCTACTCTTCATTTGAGTCTCAGTTTGGACTTAATTAACATCTGGAAACCTTCCTTAACAGCCCAAATGTGGGTCTCTGACAACATCTGTATTATTTATGCTTCTTGTTTCATAACTCACCCTTCTTGATTATAATCATCTGCTTGTGTGATTTTTCTAATACTTTATAGGCTCCATGATTGTCGGGATCTTCATAGTCTTATTTACATGGAACAGTGACTAGTATATAATAGGCAGTGGGTACATGTGACCGGTCTGAATTAACTACCACATTTAGTGTAAGAATGTCACAGTTTGTTATTTTTAGAAATAAGATAACTGCTTTGAGTTACTTTCTTCCCATTTCTGGCTGACAAGACATTCAGTCTGAGTCACGAATGACAAGTTTCTTTCCTTTATCCCTGGTCATGTAATGATAATAAGAATCTGACTTTATACCAAACATTAGGAAAGAGCACAGTCTTCCCTGGTCACATGGGATGTACACATTTTCCAAGCTCACGGAATACTTCAAAATGCTTCTTTGCCAAACTTGGCCATGGGTTTCTTTGTTAAATTTCATGCCCAGCCTCCCTAGATGTACTATGCAGCCCCCTCCCCCGAGTTCCTTCACCTTCTTGTCAAAGGTAACATGCTAGATAAGCCTTTTGCTATTCTCACAGTTTAAGAAAGTTCCCTCAAGCACCCAGTGAAAACCATCCTCCAGAAATGTAATCATCAGGGAAGGTAACACCCTATCTCACATTCTCCTGGAAGATTCTGAGCCTAACGTCATCGGTCACCTGACTCCAAATTGCAAACCCTACTTCAGTCATAAAGATATGAGAAAATTAGCAATTTTATCTTGAAACATGGATGTCATGGGTTGTATCCTTAGCTATATGTGAGAGTACAATTTTTCTCTGTCTTTGCAATTTCTTTAGCAGATTGCCTGTGATGAGTATTACATGCAGGTTAAAGTTTATTCAGTAATAAAATTATTTTCTTTTTCTTCTATCTTTGTGGAGAGGTTTGCTGGGTTGGGAGAAGATTTTTTAATTATATTTCCCCAACACTTGGAACACTACAGACTCTGATTTTAACTACGTTTGAGATACTCCAACAACCAGTCCTTTGCCCAGTCTCAGAGTAAATGAGTACGTTACCCTCCTTCCTACTGGCAGCTGCCAACTGCTGAGTTTTGCCACGTGGCATAAAAGCCCCGAGGCCGATGAGCATTGCAAAGGCTTGAATGGGAAGTGATGAAGACAGGTGATTTTGAGAGCAAAATTCAGATCTAAGTGACATTGAGAAGAGACTGGAAGAAATTGGGTTTATGTTGAGAATTACTCCTTTAAGGACAAATAAAATTTAAAAATAAGAAAAGTAATTCTACTATCAATGAGGGAAGAAACTTCTCCCTCCTACTTTTTCTTGGAGCATTTACTTTAGAAAATTGTAATTGTATGTACTTTTTCCTCTCTTTGAAATGTGTATACGTGTATATATCCTTTGAAGACTAGATAGGTTTTTGTTAGCTTTATGACTCAAAAATGTCTTTCTCAAATCTCCAAGAGCCATTGCTTTAAAATATAAATACAGACCTCCTCTCCAGTTTCTGTGGGAGGGTAGGAGCCCAGCTTTAGTGGACACCTTGCTTCAAGTTGCAAAACTACCTCCTGTCATAAACATATGAAAAGTTTGTTTCTTCTGCATACGGTGTTTTCTTTTCCTGCTACCTTTATGGTGAGGATTTCTGGGTCAGGAGATTTTTATTTTTTATTTTTTTTAATTTTTTTTCGGTCTGGGTAGAGGGTGAGGGAGAGAGAGAACCTTAAGCAGGCTCCACACCCAGCACAGAGCCAACGCAGGGCTCCATCTCACGACCCTGAGATCATTAACCAGAGTCGAAATCAAGAATTGGGCACTTAACTCACTGAGCCAACAAGGAGCCCCAGAAGATTTGGATTTTAATTATATTTCCCCAACACTGTCAAATAAATCTCCATTACCCACATATGGTAAACCCACATTTATTTATCCTGAGTAAATATTTTGTTTTTATTTTGTAATGGCCAACTATATTCTACCTTCTCAACATCCTCACTGGTAATTCCTATACGTCTTAGACATCTGGGTCACCTGCTTTCTGATAATGATTTGTCTTATTCTGTGATAAGGCCACTGCTAATGATCAACCCAAGATCAGATGGTGTATAGAAAATTTGTATTTTATATTATTGATGTCAACCTTTTTTTTTTTAAGTCAATGGTTTTATTTACTCCAAAGATGTTGTAGATGTGTGAGTTCAAATGGAATTTTGAGAAGTAGGACAGTGGCTGTAGTGGGAATTTAAATGGCTCTTTACTGCCTGACAATTACTGTATTAGTTGCAGGGTAAGAAATGGATCTTGGCTTATTTACATCTAATTAAGACTTATAGTACCCCAGCACAGTGATTTCTTTGAAAACGTAATTCAAATGTTTTATGAGTGAGTGATCATTAAAAATATCGTAGGAATTAATTTGCATAATTAACTACGTAATTTAACTCAACCTTCCCCCAACCAAAGATATATTATTGAGAGTGTGAGTTTGTTGCAGGAGGAGGCGAGAGGAGTTGTGTGATGATGATGCTAGGTTAATATTGACGTCTAGCGAATAATCTTCCAGAGTGGGCTACAGTGGTCAGAAGCGGCAGCAGCCATTGTCCAGAAGCTCTTCCATTTGTCTTTGGAAAGCCAACTTTGACTAAGCATAGTTCATGTCTTTGTTTTTTTCTAAGTTTCTAAGATCTTTAAAAGCTGAGGCAGCAACCTGGAAAAATGTCTAAAAGAAGGAACACCTGAGGAAACCAGAGCTTGATATATGGACAGACCCACAGTCAACTTTTCCCTTCTCTCATTTGAGAGTCAGTGTTTTTAACAGCCACACTGGCTTTCAAAGATCAGAAAGACACAGTCATTCATCCACAGGGCAGAACGAGAGCATGCTGGAGCCTAGTAACCTCTTTCCTGTGATGTGCTGTTAGAATTCCTGATCATGTTTAGCTTGGATGATTACTGAAGGAAAAGGTTATTTTTTTGATCCCTGGACTCTCCTCTTTTGGATGACAGAAAGGTCATCACATCCTCTTGCCATGGAGCCCTAAATGACTGTTCCCATTTGAGGAACTGTGAACTAGGACATTTTGTGCATAAGTGGGCTCTCAGATGCCTTTATTATTACTTTGACCACTCAAAGCTCCCAATGGAGTAATAGTCACTGCAACACCAAGGAACCACTAAGGAAATGTGAGAGTCTGATCTTAAAGTGAATTGTGTTCACTCCTGCTGGGAGGCTTAGAATATAATAAGGTGATGGCCAATAGAACTCCAATTATCTCTGAATATTTCACCCATATTTCTTACTCAGAGAAAGGCATTATTGTGCTTTTTGGACAAATGGGGAAGGGGTGGGGAGGAATGAAGGCAAAAATAAAAATGAAGTCTGGTTTGATAGATGAAAGTTAGAAGGGGAGTGTTTCTGTGATTTCTTTTCTTTCTTTCTTTCTTTCTTTCTTTCTTTCTTTCTTTCTTTCTTTCTTTCTTTCTTTCTTTCTTTCTTTCTTTCTTTCCCCCACGTTGTTGAGTAGTAGTCTCTGTCATTTTAAACTAATTTTGATTGTTGTGGACAATAGTTTTGTGAATCTATTTTACAACCTGTCCCCATTGTTTTCATTAATATTGCAGCTAAAGATGGACTCCATCAGGGCCTTCTGATGTGAATCAGCATAGTATTTGAACATGTTCTAAGAGGGGCGTGTTGTCATTGTTTTCAGATATTTACAGGAATGGTTCTTCATCACTTCATTCACAGAATCTACCTTAAGAACTTATTTCTTGGCTTGCTGATACCATGCATGGTTGTAATTTGGGCAGCATGAAATGTAACCAGGCAACCAAGAACACAGATTCTTAGGAAGTTACTTAGCTTTACTCACCCTCTTTCTTTACAGGTGTTTTGTTCCTGAATACAACTTTGTTTATACAGTGAAGAAAGAAGTCAAGGAAAATTTGAAATGTCTACTAGCCTCATTTAAATCATAATCCACTGATTAATGCCTATGACTGTCATTTAAAAAGAGACACCCAGCTTTTGTATGTCTAAATAAAAGCAAAATGTTTCATCAATGACTCACACTGTGAAGCTGAATGAGTAAAATATTTTGCAATTGTATAAAAGGAGGGATGTGATTAAATAATAATAATACTAATACTAATAATGATAATAATAATAGTCATTGCTGTTACTGGAAATCGTGTTTTCCCACGAACATCATCAGAATTTTGCTATTTTACCTGTCAATGAGGGAATGAGCATCTTTTTGGCCCAAGTTTTCTTATTACATTAAACTTGGTTTCTAGAACCTGCTGATTATCCCATTTTCCTAAAATACCTTTATTACATTTTTATCAACCTTTATTTGCTTTCTGCCATCTCTCCACTGTTTTTCTTTTGTTGTTGTTTTGTTGTTTTTTGTTTTTGGAAAGAGAGAGGGAGAGACAAACAGACAGAGGGAGAACAAGTTGGGGGAGAGCAGAGGGAGAAGGAGGGAGAATCCCAAGCAGGTCCCACACTCAGCGCAGAGACCAATGTGGGGCTTGATCCCACGACCCTGAGATCATGACCTGAGCCGAAATCAAGGGTGGACACTCAACTGACTGAGCCACCCAGGCGCCCCTCCATGTTTGTTTTTTAATGTAAATAATGCCCCTTCTAGAAATTTAATTCCCTTTTCTCATCACTAAAATAAAACAAAAAAGGCAAAATCAATGAATCAAACACAAACAAAAACCTTCATTACAATTTCTGCTTCATCTCTCATTAACTTAAGTTCAACTCCTGTAGGGAGATATTTTCCACCATGACAGTTAACTGATGCAAGGAGCATAAAGAATTTACGACACTCTGATCCTCAGTGGTTTGGAGAACACCTATGGTCTTAAGAAGTCCTCACAGAGATTTATTTTACTTCTCTTGTGTATTAGTAGCCAAAACATGCATTTTTTTCACTCAACCTAAATCAAGTGATTTTTTAAAATGTTTTTTTATTATATTATGTTAGTCACCATACAGTACATCCCTGGTTTCTGATGTAAAGTTCGATGATTCATTAGTTGCGTTTAACACCCAGTGCGCCATGCAATATGTGCCCTCCTTACTACCCATCACCAGCCTATCCCATTCCCCCACCCCCTCCCCTCTGAAGCCCTCAGTTTGTTTCTCAGAGTCCATAGTGTCTCATGCTTCATTCCGCCTTCTGATTACCCCCCCTTTCTTTATCCCTTTCTTCCCCTACCGATCTTCCTAGTTCTTATGTTCCATAGATGAGAGAAATCATATGAAAATTGACTTTCTCTGCTTGACTTATTTCACTTAGCATTATCTCCTCCTGTGCTGTCATGTTGCAGCAAATGTTGAGAGATCGTTCTTTCTGATAGCTGAGTGATATTCCATTGTATATATGGACCACAACTTTTTCATCCAGTCATCTGTTGAAGGGCATCTAGGTTCCTTCCGCGATTTAGCTATTGTGGACAATGCTGCTATGAACATTGGGGTGCATATGGCCCTTCTCTTCACTATGTCTGTATCTTTGGGGTAAATACCCAGTAGTGCAATGGCTGGGTCGTAGGGTAGCTCAATTTTTAACTTTTTAAAGGGCCTCCACACTGTTTTCCAGAGTGACTGTACCAACTTGCATTCCCACCAACAATGTAGGAGGGATCCCCTTTCTCCACATCCTCTCCAGCAATTGTTGTTTCTTGCCTTGTCAATTTTTGCCATTCTAACTGGCATAAGGTGGTATCTTAGTGTGGTTTTGATTTGAATATCCCTGATGGCTAATGATTTTGAACATTTTTTCATGTGTCTGTTAGCCATTTGTATGTCTTCATTGGAAAAGCGTCTGTTCATATCTTCTGCACATTTTATGATTTGTTTATGTGTTTCTAGCATATTGAGTTTGAGAAGTTCTTTGTAGATCTTGGATACCAGTCTTTTATCTGTAGTGTCATTTGCAAATATATTCTCCCATTCCGTGGGCTGCCTCTTAGTTTTTTTGACTGTTTCCTTGGCTGTGCAGAAGCTTTTTATCTTGATGAAGTCCCACAAGTTCATTTCATCTTTGTTTCTCTTGCCTTTGGAGATGTGTCATGAAAAAGGTTGCTTTGGCCGATGTCGTAGAGGTTGCTGCCTATCTTCTCCTCTAGGATTTTGATGGATTCCTGTCTCACATCGAGGTCTTTCATCCATTTGGAGTTTATTTTTGTGTATGGTGTGAGAGAGTGGTCAAGTTTCATTCTTTTGCATGTAGCTGTCCAATTTTCCCAGCACCATTTATTGAAGAGAATGTCTTTTTTCCTCTGGATGTTTTTTCCTGCTTTATCAAAGATTAGTTGCCCAAAGAGCCGAGGGTCCATTTCTGGGTTCTCTATTCTGTTCCATTGGTCTATGTGTCTGTTTTTGTGCCAGTACCATGCTGTATTTGTGATCACAGCTTTGTAGTACAGCTTGAAATCCGGCATTGTGATGCCCCATCTTTGTTTTTCCTTTTCAACAATTCCTTGGCGATTCGGGGCCTTTTCTGGTTCCATACAAATTTAAGGACTATTTGTTCCAGTTCTTTGAAAAATGTCATCGTTATTTTGATCGGGATAGCATTGAAAGTGTAGATTGCTCTGGGTAGCATGGACATTTTAACTATGTTAATTCTTCCAATCCATAAGCATGGAATGTTTTTCCATCTTTTTGTGTCTTCCTCAATGTCTTTCAAGAGTGATTTATAGTTTCTAGAATATAGGTCCTTTATGTCTCTGGTTAAGTCAATTCCGAGGTAACGGATGGTTTTTGGTGCTATTGTAAATGGGATGGATTCCCTAATTTCTCTTTCTTTAGTCTCATTATTTGTGTATAGAAATGCGACTGATTTCTGAGCACTGATTTTGTCTCCCGGCACGTTACTGAATTGCTCTATAACTTCTAATAGTTTGGGAGTGGCTTCTTTTGGGTTTTCCATATAGAGTATCATGTCATCTGCGAAGAGAGACATTTTGACTTCTTCTCTGCCGATTTGGATACCTTTGATCCCTTTTTGTTGTCTGATTGCTGTTGCAAGGACTTCTAGTACTATGTTGAATAATAGTGGCGAGAGTGGGCATCCTTGTCGTGTTCCTGATCTTAAGGGAAAGGCTTCCAGCTTTTCCCCATTGAGAATAATATTTGCTGTAGGCTTTTCATAGATGGCTTTTATGAGATTGAGAAATGTACCCTCTATTCCTACACTCTGAAGGGTTTTAATCAGGAAAGGATGCTGTATTTTGTCAAATGCTTTTTCTGCATCTAATGAGAGAATCATACGATTTTTGAATTTTTCTTTCTGGATAAAATCTAAGACACTGATAGATTTGCGAATGTTGAACCACCCTTGCATCCCAGGGATGAATCCCACTTGGTCATGATGGATAATCCTTTTAATGTACTGTTGGATTCTATTAGCCAGGATCTGTTGAGGATTTTGGCGTCCATATTCATTAGGGAAATCAGTCTGTAATTCTCCTTTTTGATGGGGTCTTTGCCTGGTTTGGGGATTAAGGTAATATTGGCCGCATAGAATGAGTTTGGTAGCTTTCCTTCTGTTTCTATTTTTTGAAATAGCTTTAGGAGAATAGGTATTATTTCCTTTTTGAATGTTTGGTAGAATTCCCCAGGAAAACCATCCGGGCCTGGAGTTTTGTTTTTTGGAAGGTTGTTTATCACTGACTCAATCTCTTCATAATTAATTGGCCTGTTTAAAAAATCAATTCCTTCCTGTTTCAGTCTTGGTAGTTTATAGGTTTCCAGGAAGGCCTCCATCTCTTCCAGATTGCTTAGTTTATTGGCATAAAGCTGTTGATAAAAGTTTCTAATAATTCTTCCAATTTCATTGTTGTTGGTTGTGACCTCTCCTTTTTCATTCATAATTTTATTAATTTGGGTCCTTTCTCTATTCTTTTGGATAAGTCTTGCCAGCGGTCTGTCAATTTTATTAATTCTCTCAAAGAACCAGCTTCTAGTTCTGTTGATCTGCTCTACTGTACTCCTGGTTTCTATTTCATTGATTTCTGCTCTAATTTTGGTCAACTGCTTCCTCGTGCGTGGATTAGGCCTGTCCCTCTGTTGCTGTTCCAGCTTCTTGAGGTGAGAATATAAAAACTGCATTTTAGATTTTTCTATTCTTTTGAGTGAGGCTTGGATGGCTATGTATTTCCCCCTTAAGACTGCCTTTGCAGTATCCCATAGGTTTTGGACCGTTGTGTTTTCATTCTCGTTGGTCTCCATAAATTGTTTAAATTGATTTTTGATTTCCTGGTTTATCGAATCATTCCTGAGCAGGATGGTTCTTAGTCTCCAAGTGTTTGAGTTTCTTCCAAATTTTTCCTTGTGGTTGAGTTCCAATTTCAAAGCATTGTGGTCTGAGAATATGCAGGGAATAATTTCAGTCTTTTGGTATCGGTTGAGACCTGTTTTGTGACCCAGAACATGGTCTATTTTGAGAATGTTCCATGGGCATTAGAAGAGAATGAGTATTCTTTGGTTCTGGGGTGTAGTGTTCTATATATATATATCTATGAGGTCAAACTCGTCGAGTATGGCATTCAAAGCCCTTGTTTCTTTGTCGATTTTTTACATGGGTGTTCCGTCTATTTCTGATAGTGGAGTGTTGAGGTCTCCTACTATTAACGTATTTTTATCTATTTGTCTCTTATTCTGGTTAAGCGTTGGCTTGTGTATCTTGCTGCTCCCCTGTTGGGGGCATATATATTTATAATTGTCATATCCACTTGTTGGATACATCCTTTAAGAATAATATAGTGCCCTTCTGTGTCTATAGTTTTTAGTATAAAATCCAATCTGTCTGATATGAGAATTGCTACCCCAGCTTTCTTTTGAGGTCCATTGGCGTGAAAGATGGTATTCCATCCCTTTACTTTCAGTCTGAATGTATCTTTAGGTTCAAAATGAGTCTCTTGTAGACAGCAAATGGATGGGTCACATCTTTTTATCCAATCTGCAACCCTGTGGCGTTTATGGCAGCATTTAGGCCATTTACATTGAGACTGATTATTGAGAGATATGATTTTAATGATGCCATGTTGCCAGTAAAGTCTTTGTTTCTATAGATTGTGACTTTCTGTTCTGTATCACTCTTGGGGCCTTTTTACCTTTATAGAACCCCCCTTAAAATCTCCTGTAGGGCTGGTTTCGTGTTACGAAATTGGTCAATGACTGGCGATTCTGGAAGGTCTTTATCTCTCCATCAATTCTGAATGACAGCCTTGCTGGGTAAAGGATCCTTGGCTGCATGATTTTCTCTGAAAGAGCTTTAAAAATGCCCCCCCAACCCTTTCTCTCATTCCAGGTCTGTGTAGACAGGTCTGACGTAATTCTGATACCTTTGCCTTGGTACGTGAGAAATTTCTTTGCCCTGGCCGCTTTCAATACTGTATCCTTGGATCTAATATTTGCGAAATGCACTATGACGTGACGTGGCGTAGGTTTGTCGTGGTTGAGCTTGGGAGGGGTATTCTGTGCCTCTTGAACATGAATGTTTGTTTCCTTTGCTAGATTAGGTAAGTTTTCAGCTACAATTTGTTCAAATATCTCTTCTAGACCTCTGTTCTTCTCCACCCCCTTGGGGATGCCAATGATTCTGACATTGGAACGTTTCACTGAGTCAGTAATCTCCCGTAACCTACATTCTTGCGTGTGGATTTTTTTGAGTCCAGATTCTATTTTAGCTTTCTCTTCTACTAACCCATCTTCCAATTTGCTGATACGTTCTTCTGCCTCATTCACCCTGGCCGTCAGAGCCTCTAGTTTTGCCTGCATTTGGCTCATAGAATTTTTAATTTCTGCCAGATTCACTCTCATTTCTTCCCTTAGAGATTCTATATTCTCATTAATATTTTCGTTAATACTTTTTTCAAGTCTACACATCATCTTGACCATTGTTACTCTGAATTCCATTTCTGATAATTTGGTTATGTCCATATCCATTAGTTCTGTGGCAGAGGCCACAGACTCATTGTCTTTTCTTTGCTGGGGTGGATTTCTCCTTCTCATCATTCTGATGGGGAGACGTTGCGGGGTTGTCCAGAGCCCAAATTATTGACCGGGAGCAGGCAGTGCACACTTGTTTTATAGGGACCTTAGGAATGTGGGCTTCTTGATTTTTCAGCCTGCCTTCTGGGGGAGGGGCCTGCCGCACCGATACTCAGGCAACCCTGTTTGTGTAGAGTCTCCGTGTCCCCTGCGAGGGGGGATGGGGATGGGCACCCTGTGAGCCGGTATTCCCAGGCTTTTGTTCTCTGGCGGCTTTCCCTGGCGGTTTGCAGTGTTTCTTCTGAGACTCAGAGCAGCAGTGGCCGAATCTCAGCCTCTGTCTCAGAACAGAGGGATCGCGGACCATTCTCCACTGATGTTCTGGCCACTTTAACTCTGTTACTGTTGATGCTGCTCAACCCTGCAGCGTCCCGGGATGTGCGCCCCACAGCCGGCGTCCCAGCCCTCACTTCCAGGGCCGGCGCGTCTCTGTCCTTTGTGTTTCTAACACCGCCAGCCGCCAGCTGCCCCTGTGCGCTCCCCGAGCTCCCGGTCTCAGTCTATTTCCGGTGAGCACACCGGGTCCGGAGTTCTGTGAGAAGCCTGGTCGCACGCGTTCCCCGGCTCCCGGTCTCAGTCTGGATCCAGTGAGCGCACCGGGATTCCGGTGATCCGCGAGATGCCTGGCGGCGCGCGCACCCGGCTCACGGTCTCAGTCTGCTGTTCTGCGGGTGCCGTCCGCGAGCCCCGCCCGCTCTCCCGTGCAAGTGGCTACCGCTTCCCGGCACCCGAACGCGGCGGCTCCCTCCCCCTTCCGTTTATCTTCCGATATCTGTGCACGGTTTCACGGCTCCCCCTCTTCGTACCTCAATACTCAGCGCTGGAGATGTTCATTTGTAGAGATCCAGATGCATCTTCCTGCGTCTCAGGCTGGTTCCGTGGATGTTCAGGCTGGTCTGGTTCCTATCCAGCTCGACTCAGGGGACCGGCTGAAAAAGGGGTCCCCTACTCCTCCGCCATCTTAACCAATAGTCTAAATCAAGTGATTTTTATGACCGTTTCAATAAGAGCTGTGCCGTTCTCTTCTTGATCTCAACGAGGGCTTTTGTTTGGTGGTTTGATGTTTTTGATGCCGATGTGGTAGAATATGGAGTAGGCATTTGATGAGGTTTCGAATGAAAAGACGTGGGACCCTCAGAAGACATTGGGAGAAGTTGGTGTGCTGGCTGCTGTCACAGGGGTCCTCCCATGCATAGCTCTTTGGTAAGCTAATTAGTGGCCCTCAGTCTTGAAGGATTGGAAACCTGATTTGTCAGTACATCTAGAATAGATCAGTTTTATAGGGATGAGTGTATAGTATAACCAAGCTCAGAAGAGTGAAATATAACCAATAATTTCTATTTACTGAGCTGTATAGTGAATTATAAGGGTCAAATACCCTAGCATACTCCTGTCGGTGTGCTTTGCACATTCTCCCATGCCATTGAGGCACCTGGCAGGCAGGGACAAGGTGTCCGGTAGGAATATGGTCAACAGGACAGGTCTGCTCTGTCCTTTATGCTTTTAAACTCACCATGGCCTTTCTCTAGCAGTCCAGAGTAGGTCAAAGAAGAGCATTTCTGTAGGAGGAAATGGGTACTTGATTTAGCTAATCCCTGGGTCAGGACCTGGTGAGAAATGGAGGGACTAAAGAGCTTCATAGCACATGCTCATATCAGTCGGGATAAAACTCTGGGCTAGGCTCATCCGTACATTCTGTCTCAAATTAACAAGATGTAGCAGTGGGTCTCTTGGTGATTTTACTTTTTAATTTATTTTCTATTTATTTTTAAAGATTTTATGTATTTATTTGACAGAGAGAGAGACAGCCAGAGAGAGAGGGAACACAAGCAGGGGGGTTGGGAGAGGAAGAAGCAGGCTCCCAGTGGAGCCGCCCAATGGGGAGCTTGATCCCAGGACCCCAGGATTGTGCCCTGAGCCAAAGGCAGATGCTTAATGACTGAGCCACCTAGGTGCCCCTCTCTAGGTGATTTTAGCTGTTGTTTTTCTCTTAAGTCACACTATGGCAACTGGTGACAATCCTAGGGTCTTCCTTTACTGTCCTCCTTCACTGTTCTGTATAATATATTTTATTTCCTATATTCCATGTCTTCTCTCTTGGCTTTTCCTTCTCATAATAGTAAAGTACATCCTTAAGAGACTTCTTAAAAATGAGTCATGGGTGACAAATATTTTGATACCAAGCATGTACAGAAAATGTTTTTATTCTACCTTCATACTTGATTGATAGCTCGATTTCCTATAGCATCCTAGTTTGGAAATTATTTGCCTTCAAAATTCTGAAGGTGTTGCTCTGTTGCTCCTGGTGTTGCTGTTGTGAATTTCAAAGCCACTTGAGTCCTCATTTTTTGTATGTGATCTTTTTTTCTCCTCTTCCTCCCTGGAAGCTTATAGATTCACCTTTGTGTTTTCATTCAGAATGCTGAAAACGTACACTGGCATTCCTTAGGATGGCTGTTTCCTCGTAGTGTGGGTCCTTCCCACGTGGCAAGTTACGTTCTTTAGTTATATGAACTTAAATTATTTCCTGCCTTCCATGTTCCCTTGTTCTTTCTTCATGGAAGGATTTGTGCTTCAGCTTTCTTACCCTTTTACTTTCCATTCTTTTGTCTTTTTGTTCTACTCCCTGGCATATGTACTCAGATTATCTTCTAACCTTTCCATAGTGTTTTTTTTAAACTTCTGCAGTCATATTTTAAAATGCCGAGGTCACCTTTTCCATTCCTCTTTAATGTCTTCCTGGTTGTTTCACGGGTGCAGCATCTTCTCTTCTCTCTCCGAGGATATCAGGGATAGTTGCCTGTATTTGTTTCTTCCTGGTTGTTCTGTTAGGTTGTTTGTTGAGCTCTTCTGTCCATGTTAGAGACTTTGTTCAGATATTTGGTCACCCTTAGCTATCTACCCACGATTTAAGGTGAGGGAATAAAAAGGTGATTAGTGGTCCTGAACGCATGGATGGCGTTTTCATATTTGAACCTCAGATTTGACCCTGAGCAGGTCATTTGTTGGAAAACCTTCTTAAGTATTACTTTGGGAAAGGTCAGCTTCTCTGCCTGGACAGTGAAGGTCAGGCTGCTGGAGTCTTCGGGACCCCCAGGATTGGAGCTGACTCTGCAGTCAACCTTCGGTGGACAGAGTTTCTTGATTTGCCCATACTCAGTGCTCTTCACCTCCTATCTCTTTCTTCCTTTTTTTTAAACATTTAGTTATGGTAGTTTTAATGCAGTTTGGGAAAAGAGGGAGTGAAATAAAATGTAAGTGTTCAATCTGCTGTCCTGACCTGGAATGTATGGGACGGTTTTCAAGTCATCTCTTCCATAAGAAGGCCTATATGAAAGCTGCAGTGACAACATTTAATTACAACATTTAAAGAAGGTAGGGTTATTTGGTACAACGTCCACAGTTTACAGATCAGATAACTGAGGGGCAGAAACTTTATGATTTGCTGGGTTAAGAATAATTGAGACTCAGAGGGAGAATTCAAGCATGTTTGTTTTATCTTATTGAACAACAAATAAGGATGTGGCAAAGAGGAAATATGAAATACAGAAATAAAATGAGGTATGAAGGACAAATTCCAAGTATGTAAGTTTAAGGTTTGTTTTTTTTTTTTTCTGTGAC
This sequence comes from Ursus americanus, assembly GCF_024610735.1. Lineage (NCBI taxonomy): Eukaryota > Metazoa > Chordata > Mammalia > Carnivora > Ursidae > Ursus > Ursus americanus. Next base: position 15,503,474 of record NC_142137.1, on the reverse strand, counting down.
CTTTAGTCTCTATTTTAAGAGAAACTTCTGCTTATGTGAGGCCTTTAAACAATGCCCCTATTGATTTAAGAGGATTTTATTGAAATCTCATATCTAAATTTAAATGCAATACTGTATTGGAAAAAGAATCCTTTGTGCAGTTTTTTTGGGTGGACTTTTACACTGATTTTAAAGTGATCTTGCTTTGTAGGTTCATGCTGTTGACTTGCTTTTGTGTGAAGTTCCCAGGTTTATAAGCAGAAACAAAAGTGTGGCAATAAAAAGGAATGTAGGGAAAACTGGCAATATACAGCTTTTGTGGGTGGTCGTATTTTAAAACAGATGGAAAACTCAATATTTAAAGTCATGTGTTCCAATGGCAAGTAAACATTTAAGAGTAAGACAATTACATTTTGAAAATTATGATAACATTCTTTCTAAGGATTTGAATTGCTCTTGAGATAAATCTGGTTTTTGAATGAAACCTTATGAAAAACATATTCTATAGTACAGGGAATTTTGTCATTTTGATAGTTCAGTTATAGCCTGTCTGAGAGACAGTGTGCTCTGTGCTTTTTAAAATACGTAAACATCTTTGATCCCAGGGTCCTGGGATTGAGTCCCTTTTCGGACTCCCTGCTCACTGGGGAGCCTGCTTCTCTCCCTGCCTCACCCCCCGATCCCCCTGCTCGTGCTGCCTCTCTCTCCGTCTCTCTCTCTCTGTCTCTCTCTCTCGCGCAAAAATAAAAATACTTAAAAAAATATATATACATCAAGACTCTGGACATCACCAACAGTAAATATTGCCCAACTGACCGAAAAATGAGAGAGGTGATGTAGAGATGTCTGAAAGTAATTTTTTTTTTAAATAACAAGCTATTGATGGAAAAGTAACATATAAGGTTCCTAAGTAAAAGTCGAAATGATAATTTAGTTTTGTAAAGATTTTGTTTGTTTTACTGTTTTTCTATGTGAATCGCATCACATCTATAGGAACACCTACACCAAACATATTTAGGGAGTTTTCCCTTTAAAATGCTGAGATCGCTCTGAGTCTGCTGTCACAGCTAAATAAATATAGTAAGGAGACATTTATTCACAATATGTCTGTGCAAATTACTGCCAGCCGTCTCAGTGACCAAGAGTGCACGTGCCCAGAATTGTCTTAAACAAGGAAATGGTTTCTCTCTGTGTACTTTTTAGCTGTAGCCAAGTTCACTTGAAACCTCTTACTATGACCAGTCTGCAGGCAGAAAGTGCTATTTCCTGTTGCATCTAGCCTTCATTTGAAAAAAGCCTGATTTCTGTGGCATAAAAATCATAGCCCTATTATTAAAACTCTCTGGATATACATTAAAGAATTTCAGGAGAGCTGGCACAGAACCGTCAGTGAGCCAAATCTCCGTGCTTACACCAGTGGGAGGACATTCACAACGATTACTGCCCTTCAGCTAAGATGCAGGCTTTCATTCTCCAGGTTCTAATCTTTCCCTTTGGTCTTTCCCATCCCCAACATGGCTTTCCCAGTGTGTGATTTCTTTGAAAAGGAATATCTAACTCTAATAATAGATCCTCTCCTTTGTTCCGAACTGTGCTCCGTGGATAGCACACGTGTCCAGAGAGATGGTAATAGGTATTCTGGGAAGTAAAGAGTTTGAGCTAAAATCGGTGTGGGCTGGCCGCTGGCCGAGTCTCAGCTTGGAGGGTCACTAGATCGGGACTCTGTGTCCCTCCAGCCCCTGTCGCTACAGCCGGCTTCACACAGGCATCACCCTGACAGAGCATGACTCTCCTCTCTCTCCTGACACTGTCATCGTGGAATCCGGAAGGGCCAGAAGTTAACTCCTTCCAGCGTGGGACCCAGAGGATAGAGGCTCCCTCCTCCTGCCTGTCTGCGGAGTGTGCAGTGCTGAGGTGCAGTGTGCAGTGCTGAGGTGCGTTCTGCCTTCGCTCTTCAAAGGGCTCCTCGCCCAGAGCCCTGGGTGGGTTAGCACCACAGTGGCCGGGGGCCAGTAACAACTCCCCACCCCTTGCATTGATTCTTTCCTTCCCTGTTTTACTGTTCCCTCCGTCTCTCTGGCCCTCTGGGATCACTTCCTAAGATAAAACCCCTCATCTCACAGATTCTGCTTTTGACAGGGGGAGAGGGAGGCTAATGCGGTTACAAAGAACAGGGGTTCTTGAAGTCTCCTGAGAGCTCCTGTATTTAAAAAAGTAAATAAACCAAAAAATAAGCACACAGACAAGAAACTACACCAAAGGCTTGTTCAGCACTGTTTCTAAATTTACAGTAGTAAATCTTTGTTTGTTTATTACTAACACATTGTTACTGACGAGTATGTCTTCCAAACCTGGACCAGGGTTGACTTCCTGGGTGTGTGTCCCGTGCAGTAACACTGGGCCCTGTGCTTGGCTTAAATCCCCGCTGCCAACTTTTTGAAATTCTTAGTAATTTATGAAACAGTGGGCCCTATGATTTCATTTTGCACTGGGCCCTGCAAATTACGTAGCTGATCCTGACCTGGGCGAAACTGAAAGAAATTCAGACCATAGACTGTTCTTCAGAAATGCTTTGGAATCCTGTAGTTCTTGGATTTGGAAGAACCTATGCACTAAAAACTGGGGGTCTTTAACCCTTTCTTTGCTGCTTTTTCACTTTATGCAGGTGGGCTAGTGATTGAATCTATCTGGGCTTCAGTTTCCTTGGCTGCAAATGAGTGAAGGGTTAGATAGATCAGTGACTCTCAATCCTGGCTGTGCATTAAAATGATGGAAGGGCTCTGAGAAATATTAGGTCAAGATGGGACTGTGGCAGCAGTATCTAATTTATTTTTTCCTGTTACTTATTTTTTCTTTAGTTTAAATTCAAGTTAGTTAACATACACTGTATTATTAGTGTCAGGGTAGAATTTAGTGATTCATCAGTTGCATATAACACCCAGTGCTCATTACATCGAGTGCCCTCCTTCATGCCCATCACCCAGTTACCCCATCCTCCCACTCACCTCCCCTCTAGCAACCCTCAGTTTATTTCTTTTTCCTTCCCTTCCCCTATTCATCTGTTTTGTTTCTTAAATTCCACATATGAGTGAAATCGTATCGTATTTGTGTTTCTCTGGCTGACCTATTTCACTTAGCATAATATACTCTAGCTCCATCCATGTCATCGCAGATGGTAAGATTTCATTCTCTTTGATGGCTGAGTAATAGTCCATTATATATATACCACATCTTCTTTGTCCGCTCATCAGCGGTATTTTAAAACTCACTCCAGTCATTGGGAAAGGGTTCTCAGCCAGGGTTGAGATAGAATGGTATCTAAGCGTCCAGCTTCTATTCTGTGTGTATAATGTTAGTGACAGGCTCAGGCAATAAAAGCTTCCACATTTTATAACACAGAATAATTATCAAGAGAACATTGGACACTATTTGTGGCACAGTAGTATTTGGGGAAGAAAGTTTACATTTTCATAGGATCTTCTTGTTGGAAAGTATTTTGGAATACTGTTCTCACAACTAATATAAATAGTATTTGTCACATTTTAGCTGTATACGCGACAATAAAATGTGTGGTAGAAGGGGGGTGAGTTCAGAAGAAAGGGGAAATCTAGATGGCTTTAATATGAAGAATTACTCAATATGTTACAAAAACAAACAAAAAGCAAGCAATCAAAGAAACAAAACGAAGTGTTGGACCACCTTCATTTCAAGGACAAAATCATAGCTCCACATGGAAGCATCATCATAACTGCCTGGAGGTTTGCAGGGCTTTGGGGGATAGCATGATCTTATCTGGGAAGAGAATAACTGAATCAAGGACAAGGCCTAAAAGAAAAGGAAAACAATCTTGTAAAAATATTAATTAAAGAGCTTCTTCCACCAGAATGTGGGAAAGCTCTAACTGATATACAAAATGGACCCACGAATATTTTTTGATGGACAGAAAATATGCATCTGAATTCTTTCCCAGATTTTTCTCTGATAATGTAGAAGGAAATCATTAGTCGTTGGCTGTCTGTTGGAAGTTGGAATCTTTTTAAAACCTAGCTTTTACGTTATTAATATGTGCTTCATTGCGTTTTCCCCACATACCAATTATTTTCTAGGGGAAGAAAGAAGTTAGTTCCCAATAACAAAATATATTGTGTTGTTCTTCCTCTAGGACCAGCAGAAGCTTAATGAAAGGAAAACCATTTTTATGTATTATCACCCACTAATGTTAATCTTTTTAAGTTCAGAGAGAATCCATGAGAGGTCCATCAAAATAAATTCCTACTTTACTTTCTTTTGAAAAATAACAATGTAAGATCAAAACTCCGTGCCTTTCCTTGCTGGTTTCTGCTCTAAAGGTGGTTCTGCAGGATGCGTGCATTGCTTTGTGCAGACGGTTACTCAGAGCATTGCCTGCCCTCATCCGCGGTCACGATCGCCCGAGCTTTTTATTCTTTCTTTTCAGTCTTTTTCAACCTCAGAAACTTTAGTGCTTCTTTTGAAGCGTAATCAGGTCAGTGGCTTAGATGAGATCCACTGCACATCCTCTGTACTTTTTTATCTGCCTGATTTGGTAACAACTTCCCCTGGGCTTCGGCCTGGCTCTCAAGGACGCGGCGAGCTTTGGGTGAGCTTGTCACACCCTCAAATACATGAAGGCTCAGGTGGGTTTTGTTAAATTAAAGTAAAAAAATGAGGTTGGCAGTCCTCTCTCCTGCTGATCGGGAGGGTAGGCTTTTATTTAGAAATAAATAAATGAGGGGCGCCTGGGTGGCTCAGTTGTTAGGCGTCTGCCTTCGGCTCAGGGCGTGATCACAGGGTCCTGGGATCGAGCCCTGCATCGGGCTCCCTGCTCCGCTGGGAGCCTGCTTCTTCCTCTCCCACTCCCCCTGCTTGTGTTCTCGCTCTTGCTGGCTGTCTCTCTCTCTGTAAAATAAATAAATAAAATCTAAAAAAAAAAAAAAAGAAAGAAATGAGAAAAGAATAGATGACACGGCTTCAATTTTCATTTTTGTAAAATCTGACGCAGGGACTTCATTGATATTCTGTATACCCCAAGCACATGTCAGGGGGATGACGTGCCGAAATGATGGCGTTGCGCTGAGAGCAAATTATTCTGAAGGCATCTAAGAATCTTTTGCTGATTCCTCATTCCATGACTTAGGTATATTTCATGTTTTGTATTTTTGTAAAACCAGCAGTAAAGAAGCAGTGTATTACCACTTAAAACTTATGCACTCTGCCCCTCACTGTAGCGTATGTGTCATGCCCATCGTTATCCTAAATCTTTATAGGATTCAGGCGCATTTTATAGAATGAGAAGCTGGGGTTCAGGAAACTTAAATATCTTGGGGCGCCTGGGTGGCGCAGTCATTAAGCGCCTGCCTTCGGCTCCGGGCGTGATCCCAGCGTTCTGGGATCGAGCCCCACATCAGGCTCCTCTGCTGGGAGCCTGCTTCTTCCTCTCCCACTCTCTCTGCTTGTGTTCCCTCTCTCACTGGCTGTCTCTCTCTCTGTCAAATAAATAAATAAAATCTTTAAAAAAAAAAAAAAGAAAGCTTAAATATCTTGCCTGTTGTCACTTCGTCTAGAACTCTCGAGTCTTTATAGTTAAGTGTTTGCCAGGTTGATCACTCTGCCTTTTAGTTTTTAGTCTGTGACATTTATATATATATATATATATATATATATATATATATATATATATATATATATATTTTTTTTTTTTTTTTTTTAAGATTTTTGTTTATTTATTTGAGAGAGAGAGAGAATGCGAGAGAGAGAGCATGAGGGGGGCAGGTCCGAGGGAGAAGTAGACTCCCTGCTGAACAGGAAGCCCTATGCGGGACTTGATCCTGGGACTCCGGGATCATGACCTGAGCTGAAGGCAGGAGCTTAACCAACTGAGCCCCCCAGGTGCCCGACCTTTATATTTATATAGCCCCATGGAAATACTTTTTATACCTATCATACAAAGAAGAGTATAATCATCCTGCCTTGTTGAATATGTTTTTATGGTAAAATACTTAGCTGCAAAAGTATATTTATTAGTGAATTTTACAGTAACCAGTAAAATAACTTAAATGTAAAATCCAATTCCTTGAGTATTTGCTGAAATAAGCTTTAGATACATGTCATATATAATCTACTTTCTCATTAATTCCCTTTGGAATCAATACAATGTTTTTTTTATAGCATAGGCCTTCATTTGAACTCCCAAATTGGTATCTGTCCCTTACTTCAAGCTTAGAAATTCTTGAGATGACAAAAGATTGTTTCTTACATTTAACAGGCTCATTGGAACAATAAGAATCTCTTCCAGCCTTGGAATTTTATGGTAGGGACAAGATGACCATCTTTTGAAATCACAATAACTTTGATGCATTTTAAATGGATAATTATGTAACATGCACAGAAAATAACGATTAAGAATAAATTTTACACACATAAAATGACTATACTTTAGGAGAGTGGCCATATAGCAGTTTGGTTATTTAGGGATAAATATGAAATTAATAATGAGTAATGTTTACATAGGAATAATAACAAAAAAGTCTAGTTTCTCTCTGTCTCTCCACACGCAGACACACAGACACACAGACACACAGACACACACACACACACACACACGCATTTTTAAAAGAGCCATTCTGATTTGTTCAGATTTTTGGCACAGGAATAGACTAAGAAAGGAGCATTCTACTATGAAGTCATTGACTGGGTGATCCCTGGATCCCAGTCCAAATCTACCCCTAACCCACACCTGTCAAATATTAGCAGTTACCTTGTATGTATCAGACCCAGGGACCCCATTTGGATATCCATTCTCTTTGATCTCTTTAATGTTTTGCCCTCTGCTTGTCTCCTCCTTAGGACATGTTCTCTTTCTCTTGGCCTTGGGGACTCTGAGAATTTGGTTCTCCTCCTGTTTAGGTCACTGTTTTTTCAGACTGCTTTATTTCCTCTTCTCTCCTGCTCATGCTTTGTAGCTGTTCCCCAACTCAGTCCTGCATCCTTTATTCTCTTTTTTTACTCTCTCCTTCTGCTCTCATTCAAGCCCTTGACTTCAACTCTCTTCTGGCTTTACAGGCAAATAATGCTTTTGAAATGGCTTCCACTAGATTTTCCTTCTCAGATATTTCTTTTGCATTCCCTGCAGTCCAGTCCCATTAAGGCTAAGTCATGAGACCAAGGCTTATTGCTGTAAGGAAGGAAACAAAAGATCTACTGTCTACAGCCAAGAAGCCATTGCTCAACTTTGAATTCAAGCTGGACACTTTCGAATTCCTAGAGAGACAATAGATTTAAAAGCTAAGGAGCTGTTTTCAAATACTCAGATATAGTTGGAGGATTCAGGATTGGATATACTTCCAAAAGTATAGCCTGAGGGAGCCTACATGACTCTCAGAGACGTTCATATTGAACGTTACCAAGCCTACCATGATGTGGGAATAGGTGAGTAACAAAGACGAAAGGAGGTGGCCTAGGCAGATGAAATAGGCAGTCCAACTTCACTGGATCCAGGACACATCAGAATGATTCAGAGAAAGCGACGGAGAATTCCAAGGTCTCTAAGAGGCAGGGGACATAGAAGTGCTGGGAAGAATACAGGAGATCTTTGTTGGGGATCAGGGAGGTGCTCTACCTTGCAGCTGGAGGCCATGGCACATGCAACAGTGCCAGAGTAATGCTCATATGGCCACATGGGACAGTGTCAATTCAGTAGAGACCAGTGCAGGACACTGAGGGACTGGAAGGCCCAAGGCACAGTTCTGGAGACAACAAACTTCTGAAGACCCAGAAGATGGCTTAAGGACTGAGCATCCTCCCCATGAAAGCCACATAGATATATAAGGTTTCTGGAATCCAGATGCAAAATTGGAAAAATGAGGAGGGGAGATCACTTACAGAAGAGAGGAATCTTTACAACTAGATACTTATCCCAAAGAGGATGTTTTATAATATGTTTTATTGGCAAGATCAGATATTTTCCCTATCACCAGCCATGTCCTCTGCGTCTGCTAGGTGCAGTGTGCTTTGTTTGGGCCCATGGGTAATGAGAAAAAGGCTGTCTTCCTACTTTCAAGATGTTCAGGATTAGTTGGCATTGTTTCCAAGCCACTTGCTTTCTCTAGTAGTGCACTTTCATGGTCTAATGGCTCCGATGTCAGCACGCTGAACTCAAGGTAAGACTTAACTCGTTGTTTTCCTTAGTGTCTACTATTCTACTTAAATTCTCTATGATAACTGTAATTTTTCAATGGTATCTCTCACACTCATGATTTAGATAGCCCCTTTGCATCTTCTTTCTTTTTTCTAAGTTCCTCAGAGGCACTCTCCAAGCAATCTCCCTTGATTCCTTTCTCATGGCTACTACAGCAGTTCAGATAACTGTGAATAAATTTAACAGTGTGATTCATCTTCATCGCCTTAATTTATTTCCATCCTAGCTTAGAAACGTTCAACGTGGGGCGCCTGGGTGGCTCAGTCGGGTAAGTGTCTGCCTTTGGTTCATGTCATGATCCCAGAGTCCTGGGATTGAGCCCCACATTGGGCTCCCTGCTCCGTGGGGAGCCTGCTTCTCCCTCTGCCTGCTGCTCTCTTTGCTTGTACTTTCTCTCTGTGTCAAATAAATAAGTAAAATCTTAAAAAAGAAAAAAAGAGAAACATTCAATGCTTGCAGGGAAGATTCCTAGTTATGGTAGTATGGCTAAATACTAAAGTTTCCTCATGCATTGATACCCTATTCTTTAGATAACAAATTCCCACAGATGGAGTGGCTTAAGGCAGCACACATTTAATCTCTTATAGTTCTGGAGATCAGAAGTCTAAAATCAAGGTGTTGGCAAGGCTGTATTCCTTTGAGGGAGAATCTGTTTCCTTGTCTTTTCAGCTTCTAGAGCCCACCTACATTCATTGGCTCATGATGCCTTCCTCATATCACTCCAACCTCTTGCTTCTCTTATAACATCTCTTTCCACTCACTGTCATCTCCTGATGTTCTCTTATAAGGGCCCTTGTGATTATATTGTGCACACGTGAATAATCCAGGATAATCTCCTCCTCTCAAAATCCTTAATCAATTCTACAATCTCTCTCTCTTTTTTAAAAGATTTTACCTTTTAAGATATCACTACACCCAGCGTGGGGCTTGAACTCACAACCCCGAGATCAAAAGTCACATGCTGTACTAACTGAGCCAGCCAGGTGCCCCCAATGTCTCTTTTGCCATAAAAGATAACATTTATAGGTTTTGGGGATTGGACATAGATGTCTTTGTGGAAGCATTATTTTGTCTGTCCCCCCACTAACCATTCTAGGTTATCTTACACTCTATCAATTCCTGCTGTAGCCAGACTCTTCCCATGGCTATCCCATGGACATTCTCACCTCAACACCTTTGCCCTTGACTTTTCCCATATTTGGAATGCTTTTACCTATGGACACCAGCAACCAATTCTGCTCATCCTTTAGTTCCTAGCTTTTCTTACTACTCCAGCCACCTGTGATTTTCTTCTTCCTGATGTCTTCTAACTGTTACTGTATATACCATGTGAGAAGGATGGTATTTATAATACCTTGTACTTAATACGACTTGTACTGTTATCACAATTATCATGAAAAAATTTTTAATCAGAGTCTACTCTAGGTATAGCATTAATTTTAGAGGTTAAGAAAAATACATATATGTAGGTGATTCCAGACTTAACAGAATTTATATTTGATATGAAATAAAAAATATTATTAGGTCAATGTGATAGGTTTAAAAGAACATATGTTTTTGAATTATAACATCCTGAGTTGAATTACAGCTAAATTGGGGGCAGTTTATCTCCATTGAAAATCAAATGTTCTCATCTATAAAATGTAGATATTTTCATTGTAAGAGTGATTCAAAATGCAAATAAATTATAGTTCTTCAAAGACATGATTCATAATGTAAACTCAGTAAAGTTTCCTACATTAAAAAAAGGTTTATGGGGGGTGCCTGGCTGGCAGTAAGTAGAGCCTGTGACTCTTGATCTCAGGGTCATGAGGTCAAGCCCCACGTTAAGCGTAGAGCTTACTTTAAAAAAAAGTTTATGGGTGTTCAGAGGACTGAGAGACCGTCCGGTCAGAGAAGGCTTTATGGAAAAACTGGGATTTGAGTTAGGCCTTGTAATCTAATTGTAGATAGAAAACAGGATCCTGGCCATAGGAATTTGGTTCCTAGTGATGTATACAGCCAGCCAGTTTGGGAGAAGGAGGGTAGACTCCTGCAAGGAAGGCTTAAAATATAGGCTGAAGAATTTGAAGGCCAGGCTAAGGGTTCATCTTATCAAAAGAGAGTGATTCATTCACAAGCTTTTGTCTAGGCCTTTATCATTCCTACAGATAGAAACTGTGTCTGTTTTGTTCATTTCTGTCCCCCAGCAGCAGGACAGGGCTTGACACTTACTAAGCCCTCAGGAAATGTTCATCGAATAAACAAACAGAGCAGCGCAGGAAGAGAAACATGACCACATCATTCCTGCTTTCTTCTCTCATGCCGAGCAAAATGATCTGAAGATGTAGATATCTTATACACAGTTTCCAAGTTTTAACTCTTCCTAAAAACCTGTAGTGAGGAGATAAATTATCTGCTGTTCTGGAAGCTAGAAATACCTACAAACATTTGACTGCTTTTTGAAACAGTAAACAAAAATATCTTGCATATAAGCCTCAGAGGCATTTCTGTGAAATACTATTATCAATCTTATTCCGATGATTCAGAAATTTTGATTGATTTGGTAATATACGGTGATAGTTTGTATGTAGACTCAAGAGGATGGATCTGATAAAAAATTGAAATGAAGAAACAGGGGCGCCTGGGTGGCACAGCGGTTAAGCGTCTGCCTTTGGCTCAGGGCGTGATCCCGGCGTTATGGGATCAAGCCCCACATCAGGCTCCTCCGCTATGAGCCTGCTTCTTCCTCTCCCACTCCCCCTGCTTGTGTTGCCTCTCTCGCTGGCTGTCTCTCTCTCTGTCGAATAAATAAATAGAATCTTTAAAAAAAAAAAAAAAAGAAATGAAGAAACAGATTGAATTTGCTGATGCTTTCTGGTCTTTAAACAAATTTTTTTTTTTGCATAATTCATACTATCTCTCACCAAGTTTCTCTCTTCCTAGGAAGTTATAATGACTCTATGAAGCATAAAATGTTTATCCCTTTGAAAATTGATTGGTGTAGCTAATGAGGGGGATAAAAACTGCTCATGCCATAGACACAAGAGAAGGATCTGTTGACTGTCAGAGCCTGAGCTGGTTTCTAATGTCCAAACTTTTGTTTGAGAACTTTGGGCCTTACAATCTGCTAATAAACTGAAAGCTCTTCTCTGTTTTCAAGATATACATTCTAATGAGCATAAGGAAGCAAGTTTAATCATTAATAGGTAGATAACCATGGCAACACCATAGTTACACTGCTATAACCAGCATCATTTTCTATCTGAGCTAAGAATAGCATAACATGTTGAGAGTTTTACTTTAAATATGTTTTCTAAGATGGGAGGTTGGTAGATGAGAAGGTTTAAATGCCACATTATAATTGTTCAGCCCAAATTTTGCATTTTCTCACAGATAATGGGAACAAGTATTGAGATGTCAATGGTATTTACATCAAATGTTAGTGTATTTTCACCACATCAGGCTACATCTTAAAGGGATGTGTGAGATTTTTCAAAAACACGTTTTCTATTCATTTTTTAGGAAAATAGCCACTCAGGAAATGAAAAAGAAATGAAAAAAAGGTCACAGAATTGGAGGGAAATAGAAACCTATTTTCTGATTTATGTGGCAAACCCTGCATGTAGGTGGGCCCATGAGACTAGTGCTTGCTAATAGAATATGGGAAGTAATACGTGTCACCATCCAGGCTGAGATGGTCAGGCCGGGTGTCTCTTTCTTTGTCTTTTCCCTTGTCCGCTGTCCAGGTGGAGAGGATCTAATAAAGGGAAGATGGTGGAATCACTAGATAGAAGGGTCTGTGGTCCCAGAATCATTTCATAAAGCAGAGCCCACCATCCACCCTCACTGCACTGTTACCTGAGCAAGAAATTTAGGCGTTGTTTGTTTCAGGGAACTTCCTAGTCAGTATGGATGGAGAACTTTGAAAGTCAAGGTAATCTGGTCCCACTTTCTGTTGGCTCAGGCTCAGGAAGAGATGTTGGTATGGGTATCAGAGTATGTTCTCAGCAGCTCATTGAATTCTCCTTTGTCCAGTGAGCCATGAGTCTTGCCCCTCCCTGTCTTCACCTGTGCTTTTGAGGTCCCTGTCCCCAAGCACCAAAGGCCACACCACATGTCCTGCCTGGAATGCATGACATAGAGCTGAGCTTGGTTGAAGTGGATTGTCAAAACTGTTACATGTTGACAAATTAAGAAGCCTAGCTAAACTGCTACTTAAAACCCATTGGCACTGTTTTTTTGCTAGTAAGTATAATGCCAGTAAAATAGCTTCATTTCTTTTCCCTTTCTCTTGAGTATTTCAGTCCGTTTATTTACTTTTCTTTTTATATGGTGCAGGATATTGATAAACTCCTTTATGAAACATGGATTTTTTTTAAAGATTTATTTATTTATTTATTTATTTATTTATTTATTTATTTGACACAGAGAGAGAGAGAGTGCCAGCGAGAGAGGGAACACAAGCAGGGGGAGTGGAAGAGGAAGAAGCAGGCTCCCAGCAGAGCAGGGAGCCCAATGTGGGGCTCGATCCCAGGACCCTGGGATCACGCCCTGAGTTGAAGGCAGACGCTTAATGACTGAGCCACCCAGGCGCCCCCATGGATTATTTTTATATAACTTTTTAAATAGTATATCTAATATTTAAGAAAGAAAGCAATTGATAACTTTTAGAGTGTACACTTTTTGGCATCTGGTAGTCCTAAGTAAACTTCAGGAATATTTATTCCCATGTATAAATTTTTTAATCAGACAAAAGGTCTTTGTTTTACTTTTTTTTTAAAACATTTTATTTATTTGACGGAGAGAGAGACAGTGAGAGAGAGCACAAGCAGGGGAGTGGGAGAGGGAGAAGCAGGCTCCCTGCTGAGCAGGGAGCCCCATGTGGGGCTGGATCCCAGAACCCCGGGACCATGACCTGAGCCAAAGGCAGACACTTAACTGACTGAGCCACCCAGGCGCCCCTTAGTTTTACTTTTAAAATATTTCTTGAAGAAATATGAAGTGGAAAAGGAAATTCGTAAGATCATCTGGTGTTTGATTCACCTATTTGGGCTTAAGTTTAAAAAGAAAACACACTTTCAGCTTTCTCTTAAAAATTCACTTATGAAGGTGTTGCTGAGACTATCTGTAAGAAAGTGACCCACAGGAAGATGACATGTAGAATGACTTAAACACAGTCTTTCTACCTAGAAGCCATATTCCATCTCGTTGTAGGATTTGTGGCTGCCGTCTGCTTGGTTCACAGTTTGCAGCTCCAAATCCAGGCATCAGACATGGGTACATGGTAGCACTGCAAGTAACAGACGATCCTGGGTCAGGGCTACTGGGAGGCAGAGAAGAGCAGGGCAAAGGCAGACAGACAGAAATAAGAGTGTGTGGGTGTTGCCTTTCATCTTGTAGTGGTTTACATGACATGCTCTTTTAATTTAACCTTTCGGTGACACAGCAAGACTAAAACATGTCCAGTTTGAATACGATGCATTCCTTAAGAATTAGTTATATATTATCCTAAGGAATGATCGTTCTTAACGCCCCTGAGTAGGTTCTCATAACAACAACAAAAGTGCTATGGAGAAAACTCAGGGGAAACAATATTTTACAGTTGACCCTTGAATAACTTGGGGGTTAGGGGTGTGGACCCCCTGAGCAGTCAAAACTCCACGTATAACTGACTTCCCCCAAACTTAACTACTAATAGCCTACTGTTAACATACCTATAAATAGTTGATTAATACATATTTTGTATTTCTATTTATTATATACTGTATTCTTACAATAAAGTAAGCCAGAGAAAAGAAATGTTATTAAGAAAATCATAAGAGAGAGGAGCCTGGGTGGTGCAGTTGGTTAAGCAACTGACTCTTGGTTTTGACTCGGGTCATGATCTAAGGGTCATGAGATTGAGCCCCATGTTGGGCACTGTATTCAGCCTGGAGTCTGCTTCAGACTCTCTCTTCCTCTCTCTCTGCCCTTCCACCCCCCTCCCCCATGCTCTCTCTCTCAAATAAAAAAAGTAAATTAGAAAAAAAGAAAAGCATAAGGAAGAGAAAATACTGTATATTACAGTATTGTTCCATATTTATTGAAAAAAATCCACTTGTATTTATTGAAAAAAAATCTACATGTAACTAAATACAAATTTAGTTTAGTATATACCTAGAAAAATATACTTGGAGAACATACATAAAACATAAATCCTGTTTTTTTTAAAAAAATTTTTATTGTTCTCTTTACACTTTTATGTGTTTTCTAACTTTTGGCAATGTATATATATTATTCTTTTTAATTAGGAAAATATAAGCATTTAACATAAGCCATGAATTTTAATACAGGTTAGCCTACAGTCATAAATCCCCAGTCCATAAAGAAGGAACCACAGGACGTGGGAGGCTGTGGGCGGCAGCAGTCAGAGGAACCAGAAAACAGAACTGAAATGAACCGAGGACAGTTCGGTGCCGAGTGGGAGCCTTTGGCCATGAACCGATTTAATCATAGTGAGTATTCATTTCATTCCTAGTCCATCCCACACACTGTCCTCAGAGCCTTACATTAATTAACTCATTAAATCCTCACAGCAACTCCGTGAGGGAGGTACTATTTTATTATTCTCATTTCTTAGTTGATAAAAAGACTGAGGCAGAGAGATGAGTTAACGTGCCTGAGTTCTGACAGCCAGTGAGTGCAGAGGGCAGGATGTAATTAAGGGCCGTCACATCCTAGAGTCTGTGCTTTTCATCCCGATGTTCCACTGTCTCGGTGCTGGCAAGCATTCACTGGTGTTGTGGGTCGGGAAGGGACTTTTAAAGAGGCAGCTGCTCTTGTAGGCACATTGGCTTTTGCTACAAGAGTCCCTTTATTGCTGTATTAATTGTGTGGCTCCCGAAGTTTGGCGGGGGTCAACTCCACGATATTTGAATCCAAGTTTCATGTTCTTCCTGTCTCACCACGCAGAATACCAGGAAAGTGCTTTCTTGTTATTATAAGAATGAATTTTGGGGGACACCTGGGTGGACCTGGGTGGCTCAGTAAGTTAAGCAGCCGACTCTTGATTTCGGCTCAGGTCATGATCTCAGGGTTGTGAGATAGAGCCCCGTGGTGGGCTCTACCCTGGGTGTGGAGCCTGCTTGAGATTCTCTTCTATCTCCCTCTGCCCTCCCCACCGACCCCTGTTCCTTGCACATGCTCTCTCTCTCTCTCTCTCTTTAAAAAAAAAAGAAAGAATGAATTTTCTTGTAGGAAAGCTTGTTGCACTAAGAGGCCAGCTTTGCTGTGCGTGTTGGGTAGCATGGTGCAAAGATTGCTGATTATCACACACAATATTTTCATTCATCATGAACCATTCGTGTTTTATTTTCTAGGTGGGTTAAGAGATAATACTGTATCCTATTTAGAAGGCATAAATGCATTACTTTAAACACTATTATTTAGCTAGATTGTGAACATTGCCGAGAGACAGTAGGAAACAAGAAAATGAACTTCCAAAATTGAAGGAGCACCTAGCCCCATCTGCCTCACAACTAAAAGTAAGTTAGTCATCAGATTTTACAAGTAGTATGTGTGGATTAAAATGATACAATGAAAAATCTGTGAACTCTTTCAGTATCCTGAGTTGTCATACGCCCTATACTAAAGGTACCAAAATATGCCAATCAGTTGTGGTCTGAAAATAAACGATCTTTCCCTTACTTGTGTCATAGTAGGAATCAGCTTCAAGAACCCCTAAAAACACTGTCAATACAGAATGACTTGAGAATAATCTGAAAAGCAAAATAAATGACAGCCCATTACTCTCCCTAATTAAAACAAATTAATTGCAGCAACTTCTCAGAAAGAGCACTGTACAAGTCAGGTGAATATAATCAATTTAAATAGCTCATTGATTGCAAAAGAAATTCAGCTCATCTGAGATTTCTTTAAGGAGCACTAGATAGTTAAAGTCTGTTACAACTGACAGTTTCATACTCTTTTCAAAGTGCTTCATATTTTTTCAAAATATTTTGGTTTAGTGAAAATTATGGGGTTTACAGTGTTATAAATGCAATCCACGGACCAGGTCTTGTACTGTATTACTTCCCCTATCACATCCTTATTCATGGTGTCAATTCTCAGCCATTCAAAGAAAGAATAATTTTCATGATGCACTCGATGATTTTCTTTCTTCTCAATCTAGAAAAGTAGCCTGTATTGAATAAACAGGTTCTTGAGAAAACTTCAATTTTGAAGATATTGTCTTAGACAATTGCAAATGGAAATTAGGGAGGATGTGGCAGTGAATGGATGGATTTGTTTAAAGATCAGCCTTGAATAAATCCATTCTGCCTGACCCCAGGATGGAGAGATGATGATATCAAGGACTGGCTAATAGCACCCAAGGACAGTGCTAATAGCACTGCCTCCCTCCCACTCCATACGCCATCAGAACACAGATGCAGCTCTGGGGAAATTGAGATGAAATTGCTGCTATCGATGGATTACAAACTGAAGATAATAAAATTTCAGAAAAAATTAAAGTTATATTTCTTCTTTGTGAATGTTTGCAGACCAGTGAGGGAGAGAGGGAGAAAAAGATTGAACGGATTTTTTAAACACACCACACACACACACACACACACACACACACACACACACACACATATAATGCTACTGAATTTCCAGAAGACACCTTCTAAATTATGTGAGCAAAAAAGCCTGTCAGGAAAGGTGATATTTAAGCTGAAACTTGAAGGATACATTGAAATAGATCATAAAAATATGTGGAATCTGCAAAAGCCGAACTCGCAGAAAGAGAGGGTATAATGGTGGTTGCCGGGGCTTGGGGGGAGGGGAAATGCAGAGACGTTGGTCAAAGGATACAGACTCTCAGCTGTAAGATGAATACATTCTAGGAATCTAATGTACTGCATAGTGACCATGGTTAACAATACATATTATATACTGGCAAGTTGCTCTGTTCTCAACACACACACACACACACACACACACAGTAATTATGTGAGGGGATGGAGATGTTGACTAACCCTGTTGTGGTATCATTTTGCACTATACACATATATCAAAACCATCATACGTACAACCTAACCTTATATGCTGTTAGATGTCAATTAAATCTCAATAAAGCTGGAAAACAAACAAAAAATTATGGAGAAAAGAACATTATAGGCAGAGGCTGTAGCATGGGGAAAGCCCTCAGGCAGTGAGAGATTGTACTTGGAGGAAACTGCAAGATGCCTGCCTCTGTGTGTGTGTGTGTGTGTGTGTGTGTGTGTGTCAGTGCCAGAAGATGTGAGCTATGCAAGGTCAGGTAGAGTAGGTAGACAGAAGACACCTTCTCCTCTCAGAATACCCCGCCTATTCCAGTGCTGGGATGTAACTTGACCAGTCCTCCGACCTAACTTCAGTGGTTCTTTCCCTTGGAAATCTAGAATTGGGAGTTGAGGCTGAGACAGGACAGCGGGGAGCTGAGCAGCACAGCCATATTGCGTGGGCCAGTATCAGCATCAGGGGGAGTGAGAGTTGCATGGAAGAGAAGGTCATGGGGAGCCAGAAACAGGAGTTTTCATGCAAAGGCTTTTTTTTTTTCTTGTAAAGAGAACAAAGGAACAGATGCTCAAAGAAAAGCAGAAATGAGAGCACGTGTGGATCCAGAGACTGACTGTCAGAGAAAGTGGTTGTTAACAATTTTCCAGTTTCTGTGTGGTCCTGCTCCTTATTCCTTTAAGGTCCTGGTCTTCATATTTCATGTGAGTCTGTGGTGGACACTCACCATTTTTGTCTGCTCGGCACTCATTCATGTCTTCCCCAACCATGGACTCTGGTGGGACTGTCCGTTGCAGCATCCCTCTGGCCCTTTGGTCCAGGGAGGAGCCTGTGGCCCAGAGATCTAAGATCAGATTTACTCTTGGTTGAGAGAGCTGTCCTTATCTATGATTTGGCTAACTAGGACACACTCAGAATATTAACATAACATGTACACATAAGCATGGAAAACTTCCCAGGAGGATACACCTCAACATCTTCCAAGTGGTTATCTCTGGTTTAACCAGAGATCTGAGTTAGTTTCATTTTCTTTATTCTATCTGTATTTTACAACTTTCATTACAATGACATTTATTACTTACATAAATAAAAGCATATAAAACACTTTAATAACATAATTTATGTCCTTTTAATTAAAAATATTTTGAGAATATGTTCTCAGCATTCATTCAAAAACTATGTATTCTGTCCTATCCTGTACATGGTATGGTGCCAGGTATGGTAACATGACTGGAAAAGAACAAGAACAAAATAATCTACATTCATACTTTGGTGGGAAAGACATGGACATTTGTACACAGACAAGCACAGTTATGCAAGTCAAGCACCATAGGGGCACAGAAGAAGGGGAAACACCCGAAGACTTATGGAAGGGTTTTGGAAAAGGTGATGGACACGTACCTTGAAATATTTCACCCGATATAGAAATGAGGTGAAAATTAGTCCAAGGAGTAGCATAGTGGAAGTGTAAAAGGGCACTGCATGTTCAGGGCAGGGCCGGGGTGCTCATCCCAAAGGACTGGAGCAGAGCCCTTTGTGGTGGGAGATGAGGAAAGTCCAAGTGACTCCTCTGCGAAGACTAGATGGAGAGGCAGCATTGCCTACAGGCAAGTGCACAGCTTTGGGGTCAAAGAGACCGTGGTTGAAGTCTTGAAGGTGAACTCTGGAAAGATAACCGAGGGAAGCAGCTGCAACTCCATCCCACACAGGAGCATCTCTGCAAGCTGAATCAGGCACCCCGAGAAGCATCTTCAGGCACCGATGGCCTCAGAGGATTCATTCTAAGCTCCTCTACAAATGACTCAGTGCATATGGGCACTTTGTGAAAACAGAACAGGAAAACACTAACTTGACTATTTCTCTAAAAGGACCTTGCAAGTCAGCTCTCGTCCATTTTTCTTTATGTAATTTCCTACCCCAAGCCTCCGCACATGTCATTCCTCCAAGGATATATTTCAAAAACCAATCACAATGAGAGATCTCCTTTATGGACCCCTTGGCTGACACATATTTTCCTCATAGAAGTGAGATGTTGCTCACCTGACTCCTTCCCAGTGCAGCGCCGCTGGTGGGGGCCGAGCAGACAGTTGCAAGCCTTGCAGAGTGAGAGGATGTGGAGGGTGGCAGGCCAATCCCCAGAGGAGTCTTCTGGCACCGAATGCGATGTCCTGTGAGATCCGCGCTCACATTTAGGCGGCTCACACTCTGCTATTTTTATTCTTGTGCCATCCTCTAGTGAAACTTGCAAAGCCGAGCCATGGGTACAAGCAAACGAAAGATCCACATCCAGTAAATGAGCCTCCAGGCCCAAAAATGAAACTAAAATGTAGACTCAGGTTGAAAACAGCTATGAAGGGCCTTATATTTGAGATATCCTGACCTGTTCCATAGAACACGATTGTTATTTGCTCTGGCCCAGTCTACATCATGGAAGCCATAAATGTAGATGCCAGTCACGAGAAATATTTGGAAAGAAGAGTTTAATTGTTTGAATAATTGAAGCGACTGCTGGCACTTGCATGCAAATTTGCAGCATCCCAGCATCCCCAGACACCCACTCTCCAACCACGCCTGTGAAATTCCTCTTCTGCTCTGTTCCTGGATCTCACATTTTTGTTATAACCGACACCTCTTCCTGGAGACAGCTTAATGTCTACACATTACTCTTGATGAATCTGTCTACTGTTGCGGTAGACTCTGTAGGAGGTAGATGTGATGAAGGGGTCTAGATGGCATATAGTTGGCTTCAATTCCTGGGACTTCATTAATAAATCAAGAAAAAACCTCCTCTTTCTAAAATAGGATTTCTCAAAAGTAGCCTTTCCCAGAACTGCATGATTAGAATCTCCCCGGGAATGCTTGTTAAATGCGGATTCCTGGATCTTTCCAGACACACTGCATCATCAGAGGGTGGAGATCTGGAACTACGAATCTCCATAGGCAGTTGTGTTAGGCATTTGGAAGCACTGTAGGCAATTTTGTTAGGCATTTGAGAACTACTTCTAAGGCAAAGGAATAAAACTACCTCTTTCCTCTCTCAGATTGCCTTGTAGTGAATTGTTTTTCCATGAAAGTTAACTTTGAAGGTGTGTCTTAGTCTTTTGGGGCTGCTATCACAGAATACCATAGACTGGATACTTAATAAACAATAGAAATTTATTTCATACAGTCCCGGAGACTGGGAAGTCCAACATCAAGACACGCGCAGATTCAGTTTCTGTTGTGAGCCTGTTTCCTGGTGCATAGATGGCTGTCTTCTTTCTGTGTCCTCACATGGCCAAAGAAGGCGGACAAGGGAACTCCTTGGGGTCTCTTTTATAAAGTCACTAATCCTATTCATGAATGCTCTGCCCTCATGACCTAATCACCTCCCAAAGGCTGCACCTCCAGATACCACCATGCTGGCGATTAGGTTTCAACAGATGAAAGGTGGGGAGGAGAGAATATCCATTTTCAGTTTATAGCAAGGTGTGTGTGAGGATGGAGGAAAGTTGTGGGGGATAGGTTACAGAGAAGGAATAAAAAAGTCTGATGAAAAAACAAAATTCAAGATCGCTCCCTCATCGTAACCTGACATCAGAGATCTTCCTCTGGGACTTCCAACATACAGATTTTGCCATGGATATTTTTGAAATGTATACTTTCAACTTTAATACGGAATTATAGTTTCCACAATTTTGATGTCTCTGATTCCTAGAGAGAAATTTCTTGGTGGCTGAGGATGGAGAGAACAGGAAGAAAACTATAGCCCATTGGAAAAGTATTACATTCGTTTCAGGCCAAATTTGGGATATAGCTGATTGATTGCATGCGTTGTCTATACTTCAGGGAATATCAGGATTTTCGGCGTATATACGATACATGAATACTCATTTTATTCATTTATGCATCTGTTCAGTACTTATCCCATTGTGCATAATAGGTGTTCAATAAACAACTCAGTGAATGCATGCTCTTTGTTCTATTTGTCATTTACTTGATGTTGAGTAGTTGATCATGAATATAGCATCAACTATGTTGCTGAAAAGATGGAGTGTATAATGGAAGGGGCTCAGCTTTTATAGAAAGAACATAGTGGTTAACAGGAAACAAGAGAGCTTTTTTTTTTTTTTTTTAAATTTATCTATTTAAGTAATCTCTCCACCCAAGGTGGGGCTCAAACTCACATCACCCTGAGATCAAGAGCCACACGCTTTTCCAACTGAGCCAGCCTGGTGCCCCAACAAGAGAGCTTTTTAAAACTGTGTAGTACAGTGCTGGGTGCATAATCAATGAAAAGATAAAATTTGGGTCCCTTTAGTTTTAGTTTTAAGGAAAAACATGTATCTCATTATAACATATGTTCCCAAAGAGCAGCTGATAGAAAGCAGAGAGTTTAGGCAGACCGTGAGGAGCTGATTAAAACTTCTGTGGAGATTAGAGCTCTCCTGCTGGATGTAGAGACAGCGTGGGGCATGATGGCCTTCATCAGCAGGAGCAAGAAAGGAAGAGAGACAACCCTGCAGAGCAAGGTACTCGCGGGTGCACATGCGACACACAGAACTAACACAAATATCATGCAAAAGGACATGTACTTTAGAGACTGTCTACGTAGGTCATTTTCCTTTTAACTTTTCACTCTAGGTAATAAACGAACCTTTATACAAAAATTCCCTTTCCACTGATTCTTGGATAAAAGCCAAAGTATAAAACCTTTGTAGAGAAGTTCTATAGACAAACTGATCACTGGCATCTACAAATAATCCCAAATTAAAAGCGGTAAGAGAAAGAGAACTATTTACCTGTTTGTTTTTGGACCCTAGACAATTTACTTAGCTTCCTTTTAAGCCTTAGTTTTACATATTTATAAAAATGGGAATAATAATCCTTAAAGGGCCTTTGTAACTATTAAATAAGATAAAATATATAAAATGCTTATTAGCACAAATAAATGCCCAATGAATAGGAGCATTTATTTACATTAAATGCAATACTATGGAAAGGCCAACAGTAATCAGAAATGTTATTAAAATATGGCTCTACAAATAAGAACTGGGGAGGATGTCGAGTCTAAAACTGGACTTATTTTGACAATGATCTGTAGATATTTTTACTGCAGCATGTTTTTTTTAAAGTATGTATTTTTGTCAATCACCCTGTCCTCCAGATGACACAAAATATTTTATTTTATTTTTTAAAGAGTTATTTATTTATTTTGGGGAGAGAGCACATGTGAGTGGGGGGGAGGGGCAGAGGGAGAGGGAGAGAATCTCAAGCAGACTCCCCACTGAACATGGAGCCAGGCATGGGGCTCGATCTAATGACCCTGAGATCATGACCTGAGCTGAAATCAAGAGTCGGACGCTTAACTGACTGAGCCACCCAGGCGCCCCGACACAAAATATTTTGAATTCTGGAGTGTATTTTAGACATGGCTTAAGGAAGGATACTTGGTTATCCTTCTGCAGTTACTATGATAATACCCGTAAACCCCTTGAGCCAGCAATGTTCTCATATCTGAGGAAATTGCTTTAGTGAGTCATGTGCAAATTCTCAATAGTAAAGCTGCACAGAAATTTTGATCAATATATTTTATGGGAAAAATTACATTTTGGGATAATGATTCTTTTTCCTCATGGACATAAAATTTGCAACCACATTTCGGACCATTCTTGGAATTATACAATTGCTATGAATCAGGTAAATGAGCAGAGATGAAGTAAGTGGAGTTTTCTTTTTTAAAATTTGTTTTAAATCTTTTTGGCTTTTCAAATAAATACATAAATGAAATATAAGAGTTAGGAAAAATATTTTAAGGTTTTAGAAGTTAACGTGTATTCTCATATATTATGGTTCGGATAGGTTTAATTCACTTACATGAGCCTATGAGTTTATTACATTGGCTAAGATGTAAGAATGAGATCCAGTTCTCACTGCCAAAGAGCCTATATACAGAAATGAAAATAATCATACAAACAATATCTTTGGTAAAAAGCAAATGTGTATAAAACCAGACATACAAGTGCTGTGTGTGAAGTAAACAGCATTATGTGCTAAAGGATGAGGGATGCTGCCTTGAAGAGAAAGGTACATTTGACCTGGGCTTGGGGGCTCAGAAGAATTTGTATTCTAGAAATGGGTATTCCACTTGTCAGAAAAGGCATAAGCAAAGTCTCGGGGAGAAGGAAATATATGGCAGATTAAGGGAACAAAAAATGTATCCAATTTTGGCTGAAGCAAAGGATACTGGGAATCATATATAATAAATCATAATGGTAGGCTAAGGCCCTGTATGAAGTATCATAACCTTGGGAGTTGTAAGCATTGAATCATACTGAGTGATCATCCTGTTGAAAAAATTATTCATGGGAATAGCGGTAGGGACAGTAAACAGGTTGAGAACATCTGCTGTAGTCAATGGAAAATAGTTGCTTTCCTCAACAGAAAAGTTAATTGTTTTAAACAGAGGACTGACATGACCAGGGAGTTAGAAGACTGGTAACTTACCAGCCAAGAGGAAATGATGGCCAATATCTATGTAAACATGCAAGTCAAATATTTGAATTGAATTTCTGCCCCTTCCTCAACCCATGCTAAAATGACAGTAAAGAGATTTTAGTTTTTAAACCTAAAGCGACAAAGAGAATGGAGAGGAGCCAATAGCAAAAATTTGGGAGCTGGCAAAGTTGATGGATGAACAAAAACTTAGTTAGCAGACCTGAGAAACATGAAGAGCTGAAAAGTGACCCATGTTACAGTCCAGAATTCTCGATGGCTGAGGAGTTGGTGGCACCAGTTGCTTCTGGGAGTGTGGGTGAATTTAGGGCTATAAACCAAAGAATTAACTGAAAGTTTATTTAAGTAGGGGATGGTCCTACAGGGGAGGCAAAATTTTACTTCTCTCCATCTTAGGTTTTCAGCTGGGACTCTTTACCAAAAAGAGAGATTAACAAGTGCAAACAACGGTTTATTAACTTGGACTGTGCATATCACATGAGAGAAACCTAAACCAGAAGTAATTCAAGATGGTCGCTTAGTATTCCAGCCAATATACCATCTTCAACAAAGAACAATACATTTGTAAAGAAATGACAAAGCGAAGAAAGGCAATTTTAGATTTCCAAGGGCAGCAAACTGGGCAGGTAAATATATGAGAGGAAACTAATGGAGTCAAGTTTTTCGCAGATTCCTTTAGTTCCATCTCCGGGCTGGTAAGAGTCTGTCTCTGGTAAAAAGAGAATTTGTATCCTGCCTTCAGATAGAAAAGGGGGAGTTTTCCGTGGGTTTTCTGCTTCTTAATTGCCTTCAGCTCAAAATAATTTCTATGTCAAAGGGGCATATTTTGGGTGACATATTCTGGTTTCCTTCATCCCCTCTGTTCTTTCTTCTATTGCATAAGTCCAAGACAGTCCCCTCTTTTAACCAGGAAGGAGACCAAAGGTTTATTCTCTGGGGATTATAAAATAGAGGTTTTAGGAATGGGGAATATCAAATAGGTTTGAGGGCAAGATTATCATATGCAAACATGGGCATTAAATGAAAATGCACTCGGGATCTGGGATTCTAGCCCACTTTTTCCTCTCATTTGCTGTAATGCTGGTAGCTAGGCTTATACCATTCAAGCAGAAATTGGAAGTTTTCCCTAGGGAATCTGATCAGCCAAGAGGAAAAGTTTTATAGAAATTGGTATCAGATGTTTCTCCCCAAATCCAATCTGACTCTTTGAGATTACTCTATAGTCAAGCTCCTCGTTAACAGCTCCACACATTCATTCAAGGCTTCCAAACAGCCCATTAGTGGGCCATTCCAAAATGTAACCTATGACAGGGAAGATGGAGACCAAAACAAAAACTAAGAGAATCAGACTATGAGGGAAAAGAAGACATCAAAGAAATCAATTATTAATATCCTCCAAGAGACAAAAGAAGAGATTACATTCATGAAACAGGAATAGGTGCTATGAAATGGGACAGAGAACAAAGAAGAACTATTAAAATTTAAAATATGAGAGACCAGAAATGAAAAAAAAAATCCAAAAACATCTAAGCATGGTAATCAAAAGTTAAGAAAACCTCCTAGAATGCAGAGGAAAAGGGGAATGTTCCAGGCAGTTCAACAACCAAATAGTAGAAAATTTAGAAAGAACAAACAGGGAAAGTGAAGAGGAATATTTTTCAATTATATGTATTATATATATTTTAATTAAATATATAATATTTCAATTATTTGTATATCTTATATATAGTATATATCATCTATATAATATATATTATTCATAGTATATAATGTGCATATATATGTGTGTATATATAGAAAACAGTATCTTTTAGTCTCTGGTGTGGCTATTATCATGACATTTTTATTTTTTGATCCTTTGTATGAATCCCCTTCTCCTACTACTACTATTTATTTTTCTGTCTCTCCGGAAGCTTGTTGGATCTTTCCTTTGTCTCCAGTGTTCTGAAATTTCACGATGATGTGCTTCAGCAGGGGTATATTTTCATCCATTTTGCTGAGCACTCAACTCAG
The DNA here is from genome assembly GCF_024610735.1 of Ursus americanus. Classification (NCBI taxonomy): domain Eukaryota; kingdom Metazoa; phylum Chordata; class Mammalia; order Carnivora; family Ursidae; genus Ursus; species Ursus americanus. Next base: position 15,477,754 of record NC_142137.1, on the reverse strand, counting down.
AGAGCCCTTTCCATGTGGAAACTTAATGTTCTTTAATAGTGAGATTTATACATTCATTACATGAGATTTATACATACAATACTTATACATACATAATGTATGTATAAATCTCACTATTGAAGGACATAACTTTTCTAACCTAGAATTCTATATCCATACATACTCTCAGTTAAATGTGAGGGTAGAATTTTGCAAGTCTTAAAAAATGTAGCTTCTCTGCACCGTTTCTCAGGGTGCTACATCAGCAAGATGAGAAGTTACAGCTAGAAAAAAGAAGACATGGGGTCCAGGAAACAGAGCTCCGACCCAAGAGTTGGAAGATGGGATTCATCAGGGTGATAGTGGTGGGGGTTGGCCTGGGTTTGGGCAGGGGCAGGGCGCATCTGAAATTCAGTGAGAGGTGTCACTACGATGAAACTGAAAGCACACCTGAGCTGTCCGACTGTATTGAGAAGATGCTGACACCATAGGGGAGGATTCATGGTTGAATTCATGATTGAAAACTCAGCAAATGACACTCCAGAATAAGCCAACTCTTCATTAAGGAAGGGAAAGACAAATTATGCCACATGAGTCAATAAAAGGGTTTACTTGGTCATAACAAACACTGATCCAACCAAAATACAACATATTTATATTTGAAGGATGAAGATTGCAGTGGGAGTGGGAGCTGGGAGAAAGCAAAATCTTCATCTTCTGTTGAGAGAAATCAATGGCCAATGCTTAACATTAAAAACTCAAGCAGTAGCAGTATACACATGTTGCTTAGAAGTAAGGATGTACATATCCAAAAGAATCATCTAAAAGAGCAGAGAAAGGAAGTGGGAGTCTAAAATTAGATGAGAGTGTGTGTGGGGAGGAAGAGCAGTGAAGAAGGGAGGGTTAGGACTAGGTGAGAGAGATGGGTTAAGTTAAATCTATGGGCCTGGGCAATTGGCTGGGTAAAAGAGGGCTGGAAAAGGATGACAGGGGGCTCAGGCAGGGTAACCGAGTAAAACGAGGTTTCTAACAGAATTCGGAGAAGAGAATTCCAGAGAAGACATGGGTTATAGTAAGGGCAGGTAAAGGAAGACAGTGGAATATAGCAGGAATACAATGCCTCAGGAGTTTGAAGATCCTAATTCTGCTGCTTTGTCTGTGTGGCCTTGGACAGACCACATAACCTCTGTGGGTTGCAAGTGTCCTTACTTCCAAGTGGGAGAGGCAGCTCCACTCTCTGGAACTGGATTGCCCACATTCAAATACCAGCAAACGTCATGCTCCCACCCCAGTAACTAGCCTTTATGGTTTGGCCCATTTACCTAACTTCTGTGTGCTTCAGTTTCTTCATCTGTAAATGGAGATAATAATATCCACATTATATATGTTTGGAGAATTAAATGGGTTAATATGTAAAGCACTTAGAACAAAATCCTATATACAAACTTGCTGTTTTTATTTTAGGTAAACTCTAATGCCCATTCCACTTTTAAGCCTTTTATGAATACGTGTTGAGAAATGTTGTATTTGAGGTTCCAGTGGAATATTTAGGGGAAAGAAGAGGACACACAGTTAGAAAAACACTTTGGGAACCTGTGAGGGGAATGGGGATGATAAAGATAGGCAAGGTGATTGGTGGAACTGGGAGAGTGAATGAGATTGTTTAAGAATAGGAGGAAGAAAAGAAAGAGGCTGTGCAGAAGCATCATTAGACTTTCTCCAAGTGCCCACCAGGTGCCATACACAGATTATGGCAAGAACTTGAGCCTCGGACCTGAACAGATCAGGGTTTGAGTCTTGATTCTCAAGCCACGTGAGCTGATGACAGTTAGTTATCCTCCCTCAACCTACTCTGCTGGATTTCAGTTGGGAAACTCTTAGGAATCTTGTATAAATTAAATTACAAATAATGAGCAATGAGCCCAACACTGTGCACATCACAGAATAAGTATTCAAGTGCTCTACACACACAATGGGAGTTATTTAGGTGCATACACCCAGGACACCTCTGCATGCTTGCCATCTGGCAGTGGAGTTGTTTCATTCCCTCTGTCAATCTCTTTTCTAGGTTTCCTCTCCCATCAGTCAGGTCCTCATCTCTCTTAGAGTCCTCTGCAGCTATAACTTTCTAGTAAGTGTCCTTAATCTAGTGTCTGCTCTATAAATAAGGCTACCTACTGAGCTGGAGCCGTGACCATGTGCAACATAACATCTCGAAAGTACACATAGTATTTTGCATCTGCATGCTGAGTTAATGCCCGACACTGTCATCGCACTCAAGTTTATGATTACATTTGAGAGTCCTCTGGTTTGATGTAATGAAGGAAATTCACATCCTGGAAAATGATAAGCTGACCTGAAAGTTACATCCAGTAACAAAGAGTGAAGCCAACGATCAGGTTTGTTGGGCAGGATATGAATACATTAGAGGTTGGTTGCAAAAGTAAAAGAGTAAAAGTAGAAGTTCAGTACATGTCTGTTTTATTGAATGCTCAATCTCTCTATGATCCAAAGCACTGGTCTACGTGCTTGAAGAAAGCAGAAGAAATTTTAAAATGACAACAAAATACAAACAAATAGAACACAGTCCTTCGGATAGATTGACACAGGATAACTAACCGTAAGTTAGGATAGGATAGTGTAGATTTATGCTAATTGTTATGGCATATTCAGTCTCATCATAGCCAACATTTTAGCCTTTCCTTCCTATTTGGGCATTCTCATGCTTCTTCAAAAAATGTTATACTATTTTGTCATTTAAAAAATGTATATGCAAGAAATTGAACACAACTCACAGAATATCTGTTACACCTTCCAAAATGTGTAATCAGAACCTTGGACTTTGAGGGGCGCCTGGGTAGCGCAGTCGTTAAGCGTCTGCCTTCAGCTCAGGGCGTGATCCTGGCGTTCGGGGATCGAGTCCCACATCTGGCTCCTCCGCTATGAGCCTGCTTCTTCCTTTCCCTCTCCCCTGCTGTGTTCCCTCTCTCGCTGGCTGTCTCTCTGTCACATAAATAAATAAAAAATCTTTAAAAAAAAAAAAAAGAACCTTGGACTTTGAAATTGTGTCTTGCAGAAGTGGAAAAAAACAAAATCCTTCATATCCTATAAGATATATTACATTAAATAGGTCCGTCTGAAAGCAAGTGAGCCAGAAAAGGGAGACACTTCAGGTTGTTCCATTGCCCATGAAAAATGCTGCACGAGGCTGTTTTCCAGTGAACCACAGTGTCTTTCCAACATGTGGATTTATGCTCTATTTTATGCTCTAGGCTTAGTGCTAGTGGCAATGAATCAGCTGGTTCTAGGTAAACCGATCAATGTTTAACCAATACTCAGCACTAGTAAATGATTCCTAAGGTTTTGCATGGCCTAGCCCAAGCTAGTCAATAGGATCAGAGTGGCCTCTAGTCATATGCAATTTCGTAGTTCTTCTGAAGAGTTTCCCACAGCAAGTAAGGAATTGCTTAGATCCAGCAAAACACACGCAGCGTGGGGAGGCAGCATTGAGAATTTGTGTGTTGTGTGTCTTTGGCTAATAATAAAGCATCAGTTACCTCCTCTGTAAAATGAGAATAATAATACTTAGCAGGGTTATTGTGGACACTACATGATTAAACATAAAACATGTGCCCAACTCAGGGTCTGGCATATATTTAGAACTCGATAAATATTAGCTGTTTAGGGTATTTCTCCAAATGAGAAAAGAAAGCGCTCCTAGACAAATGACTACAAAACCCATCTTTGTGTAGCTGAAGGTAGAGAGGAGCTTACCCTTGTAGTCACATCAGCCTCCCCTTCCATTTCGCTGTGGCCAGAGAGGTGAGCATCTGTTGGCCTGGCCAGCTGGACACTGCACAGCCATTTTTAGTGGGAGAAGGCTGAGAAAGGCAGTCTTGGTAAAATGCCAGCTGCTCTTGGTTGCTCAATTGATATTAATTAATCCTCCCTGGCAGCATTTTGGCAACAGACCTTGACTTGTGTGACCTTTCATGCTGGATCGAATTATTCTCTGGTGTTCCCTTTCCTCAGCCAAGCCCTTTAGAACCTTCTTAGGCTGTTGGCAGAATTCCACGAGCACTCCAGTTTCCTGAGAAGTCTGAAGTTGGCACCTTAAATGTGTTATTGCTAAATAAGTGGAATGTGAGACATTACATATCCGATTTTGGTGATGGAAGATACCCAAATAATCGTCGTAAATATACAAAACTTCCCACTCTGAGCTCTGGGGAGGCCCAGGAGGATGGATTCAGGAAGTCTTCTCCACCCTTCTGGCTCCAATCATTCAAAAGGTCTGTGGGTCTTCAGCCCCTCCACCCCCCATGACAAGGGTATTGCTTTCAGAACTGCTTCTTCCAGAGGACGAGCACCTTCAGTTTCGTGCCTCGAGTTGCATGGGCTTTACAGTCGTTTTGCATCTCCTCTCACTTTTTCTCCTGCTGTTTATGAAAGGTTTCTGATGATGTGATTTTATTCTGTGTTTGAAACGAAGGCAGCAGGAGTCACAACGCTGAGACTTCTAGTCCCACGTGGGCCTCTTTCTGCCCGCGAGTGATCATGCCCAGGCCCCGACCGTGGCAAAGGAAGGGCATGCAGAGTTCTCATCATCTTCTGCCTCCCCCGACCGCATTTTCTTGGACAATATGTTTAATGCAACTTAGAAAAAAAATCTACGGTGAAGATAATTCTCAAGAACTTGATGATAATCATTATTTTGTAGTTGGGGACGCTGTTACTGCTGTCAATGTTTCTTCTTTCCTGAAACTGCAGGGCACTTGTCAGGTGTGTTGAAATTGTCAGTTTACTTTTCTCTCTCCTCATTTTGCTCATTGCGTCCCAAGCATCGGGACCATGATAGGTACAGAGTAAATTATTCAATCAATATGTGCAGAAGGAGTGAATGATGAAGTCCTAACGTGGGCAGTGAGACACCAATGATAGAAACATGGCCAAAAATTTAGACTTCATCTGATGAAAATTAGTATTTGTTTTGCAAATGGTTTCACTACCTCACACCTGCTCTTGGTTGACTCCAATTTATGCTTCAGAGAAACTGAGCTTCTCATGGAAGCCTTCTTTTAGGCTCCTTATCTTTTTAGCTTTGTTAAGTGCAGAGACGTTGTTGTTTTGCTGTTCTGGCCCAACATTCTATCTGTAGCACGGAGTGGAGATCCCGACATTGATAACGCAGTGAGAAACTACTCTGTGCTCTGACTGCTTCTCTTTTCTCTCCGTATTTTCCGACTGTCTAGGCTCTCATCATGATTCATTTAGACCACTTCAGTGATCTTAGCACCGGACTTCGTCCATCTCCCCCCTCCTCACTAGTTTTGGCTTTGGGCACAGCTGCCAAAATAATTTTCGCTACGCAATGATGCTCAGGCCATAAACTTCCTGCCCTCAATTGTTTTCAAATTACTTCTGTTTGTTAACTTAAAATAGGGGCTTTTAAGTTTTATACCCGTTGCTCTCCATCTTTTAAAATCTCATTTCTCCACAGAAGCACTTTGTGCTACTCAGCCGTTTCTGCTTTGTCTTTATTTTTTTAAAAAGGATTTTATTTATTTATTTGAGATAGAGAAAGAGAGCAGGAGCAGGGGGAGGGAGGAGGAGCAGAGGGAGAGGGAGAAGCAGGCTTCCCGCTGAGCAGGGAGCCCGATGTGGGCTCGATCCTGGAACCCCAATCCTGGAACCCTGAGATTATGACCTGAACCGAAGGCAGAGGCCTCACCAATGGAGCCACCCAGGCACCTAGTTTGTCTCTAAATTTATATATACTTCTGTCCAGGTACACCCAGGTTCTTGTCTTTCCCTTAGCCATCGAGGTTCAGGTCTTCAGAGTCATCTTTGGATTGCATATCCCACATGCTTCACATGTATGGAAAGGACCCAGAAAATGTTTTAGTTCCATGCAAAATGGGCTCAAGATAAAACAGCAAGTAACAAGAGGACATGAACCACAGGCAGAGACTTGAAATTATTGAAGAATCTGAATGAAACCATAAACGAAGTATATTTCAGCTGATCATAGAAATATAAGTCTTTCCCTGTCAGCAGGGGAGGGGGAGAGAAGGAGGAAGCAGGGAGCAGGGGTCCCCACAGCATCTCTGCTGTGTCGTTGCTGCCTCACTGACTCTCTGAGCTGGAGTGGGTGGGGGGGGTAGAGGTGTGAGTCTTGGAAGTGAGTGGAAACATGTGGAGGTGGTGATGATGGTAGGTAATAGTGGATAAAGATAAACTCAGTAATGTCAGCAACAGCATCGATTGGCTTTTGGAAGTGAGGGGGTCAGAGCCTGGGGAGAATGTCCAAGTCTATCAGAAAGAAACCAGAGATCTATACTTGAAGCCTTAGAAAATTTCTCAGGTAGGCTGTCTTATTAGAACTTGAATGCCACTCAAAATACATGCTGATATCCATGGTCTGTCTATCTATCATCTATCTATGTATCTATGTATCTATGTATCTATCTATCTATCATCTATCTATCTTTTTTTTTTTTTTTTGCCTTTTTCAAGTATGGTAGTTTGGCCCCCAAACAACTACTATTTCTTGAGAATATAAGGTGGGAGGGGGTGCCTGGGTGGCTCAGTCGGTTAAGCAACCCACTCTTGATCTCAGCTCAGATCTTGATGTCAGCGTCATGAGTTCAAACCCCATGTTGGACCCCATACTGGGCATGGAGCCTACTTAAAAAAAAAAAAAAAGATGGGGAAGTACACCTTGCGTTCACTAGGGACTATCAGTGTACTTTTGACCTACAAAATCAACTACCCAGATGGTTTTTTTCTTCTCAAAGGAAATTATAAATATTAATTGAATTTATTAATTGTATAATGAATGTAAAATAAGAGACAATATTGAATCATGAGTAGTTGTAAAATGTTTCCATAAGTAAGATTTGGAACTTACACAGAAAGCCTTTCATTTGGTTGGAGGTTAATAAAAATTTCTGCAAAGACACCAAATTACTGTGGGGAATTTGATAACGCAGTTGCTATGATGAGTGTAGAAGAAGTGCTTACATGTATTCTTTCTATATTTTTGAAGTTTCAGGAAAAATGAAGCCAAATTTCAGTAGATTCAGAATACCACCAAAGAGTATGATCAAAGAACAAGCAAACAAGCAAAAAGGTCAATTTAATAGTTTACCTGAAACTTTTAATACACTATTGCTAACTTTCGTTTTTTAAACTAGTGTGTACAGTCTTTCTTTCCCAAATAAATAATGGGTTTCTGTGTTCCTCACCAATTTATCATTTCATAAATGGCATTTACTGGTTATAAGGTAAAAATAAAAGATTTTCTCCATTTCTAAGTATAATGTTTCTTATCAAATTAAATCACCTATCCCATTTGTAAACAACTTTTATTCTAAAAGGTTATGGCTGTACATTCCAAGGCATAAATATAGAATTGGTCTTATTCTTCTATTTAAATTTATTATGACTGATTATCAATTATTTTTCTCCATCATTTCTTTATGTTTATCTACTTATTTCCTTTTAAAATTTTAATTCCAGTACAGTTAACATACAGCGTTATATTAGTTTCAGGTGTACAATAGAATGGTTAAACAATTTTATACATTGCTCAGTGCTCATCTTGATAAGTGTATTCTTAATCTCCATCATTTGTTTCATTCTCTGCCCCCCACCTCCCTTCTGGTAACCATCAGTTTGGTCTCTATGTAGTTAAGAGTCTGTCTTTTGGTTTGTCCCTTTTTTTTCCTGTTGGTGAGTCTTAAATTCCATGAATGAGTGAAATTATATGGTATTTGTCTTTCTCTGACTTATTTCACTTGGCATTATAATCTCTAGCTACATCCATGTCATTGGAAATGGCAAGATTTCATTCTTTTTTGAAAGAGAGGTTGGGGGGGAGGGGCAAAGGGAGAGGAAGAGAGAGAATCTTAAGTAGGATCCACGTGCAGCACAAGCCTGGTATGGGGCTCAATCCTACGACCCTGAGATCATGACCTGAGCTGAAATCAAGAGTAAGACACTTAACTGACTGAGCCACCCAGGTCCCCTAAGATTTCCTTCTTTTTTGTGGCTAAATAATAGTATCCATTCATCAGTTGACGGACACTTGGGCTGTTTTCATAATTTCACTATTATAAATAAGGCTGCAATAAACTACTGGAGTGAATGTATCTATTTGAATTAGTGTTTTGGTATTCTTTGGGTAAATACCCAGTAGTGGAATTACCAAACATATTGTAATTCTATTTTTAATCTTGAGGAACCTTCATACTGTCTTCCACAGTGGCTTTATCAGTTTGCTTTCCCACCAACAGTGCACAAAGATTCCTTTCTCTCCACATCCTTGCTAACACTTGTTGTTTCTTGTGTTGTTGATTTTAGCCATTCCGAGAGGTGGGAGGTGATATCTCATTGTGATTGTGATTTGCATTTCTCTGATGATCAGTGATGTTGAGCATCTCTTCATGTGTCTGTTGGCCATCTGTATGTCTTCTTTGGAGAAATGTCTATTCATGTCTTCTGCCCATTTTTAATTGAATTATTTTGGGTTTTTCTTGATGTGTGTTAAGTTGTCTAAGTTCTTTATATATCTGGGATACTAACCCTTTATTGGATATGTCATTTGCAAATATCTTCTTCTATTCAGTAGGTTTGTCTCTTAGTTTTGTTGATTGCTTCCCTTGCTGTGCAGAAGCTTTTTATTTTGATGTAGTCCCAATAGTTTATTTTTACTTTTGTTTCCCTTGCCTCAGGAGATGTATCTTGAAAAATGTTGCTATGGCTGATGTCAGAGAAATTATTTCCTGTGCTTTCTATGATTTGTATGGTTTCAGGTCTCACATTTAGGTTTTTAATCTAATTTGAATTTATATTTGTGTATGGTGTAAGAAAGGGGTCCAGTTTTATTCTTTTCTATGTAGCTGACCAGTTTTCCCAACACCATTTGTTGAAGAGACTTTTTCCCATTGCACATTCTTGCCTCCTTTTTTGAAGATTAATTGATCATGTAATCATGCATTTATTTCTGGGCTCTCAATTCTGTTCTATTGATCTGTGTGTCTGTTTTTGTGCCAGTACCATACTGTTTTGATTACTACAGTTTTGAAGTATATCTTAAAATCTGGGATTGTGACACCTCCAAGTTTTGTTCTTTTTCAAGATTGCTTTGGCTATTCAGGGTCTTTTTTGGCTCCATGCAAATTTTAGGATATTTGTTCTAGTTCTGTGAAAAACACTGTTGGAATTTTGATAGGATTGCATTGAATCTGTAGATTGCGTTGGGCACTATGGACATTTTAACAATATTTGTTCTTCCAATCCATGAACAAGGAATATCTTTCCATTTGTTTGTGTCATTTTTGATTTCTTTCATCAGTGTTTTAAAGTTTTGAGAGTATAGGTCTTTCACCTCCTTGGTTAAGTTTATTCCTCAGTATTCTATTATTTTTGGTACAACTGTCAATGGGATTGTTTTCTTAATTTCTCTTTCTTTTTTTTTTTTTAAGATTTTATTTATTTATTTGACAGAGAGATAGAGACAGCCAGCGAGAGAGGGAACACAAGCAGGGAGAGTGGGAGAGGAAGAAGCAGGCTCATAGCGGAGGAGCCTGATGTGGGGCTCGATCCCATAACGCCAGGATCACGCCCTGAGCCGAAGGCAGACGCTTAACCGCTGTGCCACCCAGGCGCCCCCTTAATTTCTCTTTCTGCTACTTCAGTATAGCTTATAGTTAGCTGTGGGTTTTTCATAGATGGCCTTTATTTTGTTGTGGTATGTTCCCACTAAACTCGGTTGGATATTGTACTTTGTCCAATACTTTTTCTGCACTTCTTGAAATGATCATATGCTTTTATCCTTTCCCTTTTGATGTGATTTGTCTTGTTGACTGATTTGTATCAATTTGTATCCCTGTACCCCAGGAATAAATCCCACTTGAGTGTGGTGAATGATTTAAAAAAATGTATGGTTGGATTCAGTTTGCTAATATTTTGTTGAGGATCTGTTTATCAGAGATATTGACCTGTAGTTACCTTTTTTGTAACTGTCTTCATCTGGTTTTGGTATAAGAGTAATTCTGGCCTTATAAGAGTGAATTCTATTTTTTTTTTTTTTTGGAAGAGTTTGAGAAGAATAGGTATTAACTCCTCTTTAGATGTTTGGTAGAATTCACCTGTGAAACCATCTGTCTTGGACTTTTGTTTGTTGGGAGTTTTTTGACAACTGATTCAATTTCATCACTGGATATTGGTCTGTTCAAATTTTCTGTTTCTTCCTGCTTCAGTTTTGGGAGGTTGTATGTTTCTAGGAATTTATCCATTTCTTCTAGGTTGTCCAACTTGCTGGAATATAATTTTTCATAATATTCTCTTACAACCCTTTATTTCTATGGTGTCAGCTGTTATTCTTCCTCTTTCATTTCTGATTTAATTTATTTGAATCCTCTCTCTCTCTCTCTCTCTTTTTTTTTTTTAAGAGCCTGGCTACTGGTTTATCAATATTATTGACCTTTTCACAGAACCAGCTCCTGGTTTCATTGATCTATTCTATTGTTGTTTTTTCCCCCCAGGTTCTATATTTTGTTTATTTCTGTTCTAATCTTTATTATTTCCTTCTTTCTACCTGTTTTGAGTTTTGTTTGTTCTTCTTTTCTAGCTCCTTTAGATGTTAGGTTAGATTGTTTATTTGAGATTTTTCTTGCTTCTTGAGGTAGGCCTGTATTGCAATACATTTCCCTCTCAGAGCAACTTTTGCCACATCTCAAAGGTTTTGGACTGTTGTGCTTTCACTTTCACTTGTCTCCATGTATTTTTCGATTTCCTCTTTGATTTTTTGGTTGACCTATTCATTGTTTAGTATGTTATTTAACCTCTGTGTATTTGTGTTCTCTCTAGATTTTTTTCTTGTGGTTGATTTCTAGCTGCATAGCGTTGTAGGAAAAGATGCATGGCACGACTTTGATCCTTTTGAATTTGTTGCGACTTGTTTTGTGGCCTAATGTGTGATCTATTCTACAGAATGTCCCATGTGCACTGGAAAAGAATGTGTGTTCTGCTGTTTTAGGAAGGAATGTTTCTGACTATATCTGTTAGGTCCATCTGTTTCAATATGTCATTCAAAACCACTGTTTCCTTGTTGATTTTTTTAAAGTTTAATTCAAATTCTAGTTAGTTAACATACAGTGTAATATTAGTTCCAGGAGTACAATGTAGTGATTCAGCACTTTCATAAAAATACCCTGTGCTCATCACAAGTGCACTCCTTAATCCCCATCACCTATTTAACCCGTTTTCTCATCCACCTCTACCCTGGTGCCATCGGTTTGTTCTGTATAGTTAAGAATCTGCGTCTTGGTTTGCCTGTCTCTGTTTTCTCCTTTACTCATTTGTTTCTTTAATTCCACATAGAAGTGAAACAATATACTATTTGTCTTTCTCTGACTTATTACTAAGTGACTTATTTCACTTAGCATATGCTCTCTATCTGCATCCATTTGTTGCAAATAGCAAGATTTCATTTTTTATGGCTGAGTAATATTTCCTTGTATATACATACCACATCTTCCTTATCCATTCATCAGTCGATGAGCATTTAAGATGTTTCCATAATTTGGCTATTACAGATAATGCTGTTATAAAAATGGGGGTGCATGTATTCCTTTGAATTAGTGTTTTGTTGATTTTCTGTTTGAACGATCTATCCATTGATGTAAATGGTATGTTGGAGTTCCCTACTATTCTCGTATTACTATTGATTTTTTCCTTTATGTTTGTTATTAGTTCCTTTATGTATTTGGGTACTCCTATGTTGGGTACTTAAATATTTACAATTGTTATATGAATTCCTTTAACTTTTGTTTGTCTGGGAAACTCTTTCTGTCTCCTTCTATTCTGAATGATAGCCTTGCCGGGATGGAGTATTCTTGGCTGCAGGTTTTTTTCTTTCAGCGCTTTGAATATGTCATGCCACTTTATTCTGGCCTGAAAAATTTCTTTTTTCTTTTTTAAAGGAGGGTGGTGGTCACAGCACCCTCCTTTTTTTTTTTTTTAAAGATTTTATTTATTTAACAGAGAGAGAGACAGCCAGCGAGAGAGGGAACACAAGCAGGGGGAGTGGGAGAGGAAGAAGCAGGCTCCCAGTGGAGGAGCCCGATGTGGGGCTCGATCCCAGACCGCTGGGATCATGCCCTGAGCTGAAGGCAGATGCTTAACGACTGAGCCACCCAGGCGCCCCTGGCCTGAAAAATTTCTGCCGAAAAATCAGCTGATAAGCTGATGGGGTTTCCCTTGTGCGTAACTGTTCTCTTTTCACTTGCTCCTTTTAAAATTCTCTACTTATTACTACTTTTTATCATTTTAATCACTATGTGTCTTGGTATGGACCTCCTCGAGTTCATTTTGTTGGGGGCTTTGTTTGCCTTCTGAATCTGGATCTGTTTCCTTCTCCAGATTTGGGAAGTTTTTAGCTGTTATTTCTTCAAATGAATTTTCTGCCCCCTTTTCTCTCTCTTCTCCTTTTGGGATCCGTATAATGCTAATGTTATTATGCTTGATGATGTCACTGAGTTCACTATGCCTATTTCCATTTTTTGCTATTCAAAGAATAGTTCAGCTTGATTACTTTCTATTACTCTGTCCTCCAGATTACTGATCTGTTCTTCTGCTTCTTCTAGTCCTATTTATTTCCTCAAGTGTATTTTTAAATTCAGTTATTGAGCTCTCGTCTCTGATTGGTTCTTTTTTAATGTTTTCTTTCTCTTTGTTCAGCATCTCACTGAAGTCCTCCACTCTTTTCTTGAGTTCAATGGGTATTTTTATGACCATTACTTTAAATTCTCTGACAGGAATATTACCTGTCTCCACTTCATTTAGGCCTCTTATTGTGATTTTGTTCTGTTATTTCATTTGAAACATATTCCTCTGTCTCCTCATTGTTTCCAACTCTCTGTGTCTGTTTCTATGTGTTAAGAAAGTCAGTGATGTCTCCTGCTCTTGAGAGTAGTGGCCTTAAGAACAAGAGCTCCTGTAGTGTCCTGAAGTGCAATGACCCCTGTTCGCCATAACCGGCACTTCAGGGATATCGTCTGTGTGTTTTTTGCACCCTCCTGTTGTGTTGTTGCTGAGCTGTGTTTGCCTTCAGTCTAGTTGTCTGCAGTGGCTCTCTTTGCCTGTTGTGGGCAGGGTTTGGTTCTTTTTTTTTTTTTTTTTAAAGATTTTTTATTTATTTATTCGACAGAGATAGAGACAGCCAACGAGAGAGGGAACACAAGCAGGGGGAGTGGGAGAGGAAGAAGCAGGCTCATAGCAGAGGAGCCTGATGTGGGGCTCGATCCCACAATACCGGGATCACGCCCTGAGCTGAAGGCAGACGCTCAACCGCTGTGCCACCCAGGCGCCCCACAGGGTTTGGTTCTTGTGTTGTTAGAGGGCAGTGTGGGGCAGCCTTGCTCTTAAGTTGAATGAGAATAGACGTTTGCCTGAGATGCAATAGCACCAAACTGCAGTGTGCTTTCCCTGTGCTTCCCTGAGAAGCTTTTGTGGGAGCGGGGCCTGCAGTCACACCAGATGTCTGCCCCTAGCCCGCTGCTGAAGCCGCAGTCAGACTGGTGTGTGTGATTATCTTTTCCTCTTCCTGGGGCATTAGTCACTTTGGAGTGGTACTCTCCCCTGTCTAGGCTGCTTGCACACTGCCAGCCTTATGGCACCACTTTTGATGAGTTTGGCCAGGGTTATGTCTGAAGGAGAAGGTAGGGGTGAGGAGCACAGTGAGGAGCATGGTGCCCACAAGGTCCGTGCTGGTCTGCTGCAAGAGGGGAACTGCAGCGGAAGGCACATGGAGGTAAGACTCATGGTGTAAGCAAGGTTGCACAGTTCACTGTGGGAGGATACCTGGAGCTTAGGGCTGGCTGAAGGGTGCATGTCCTCATGAGACCATGGGGGCGGAGTGCACTATTAGCAAGTTAGGTAGTGAGTGTTGGCACCCACTGGTTCCTGCAGGTGTAAGTGACTAGCCTAGGGGATAGGGAAGGGAATGGTGCCTGCCAGCTCCTTTGTTACTGGAGAAGTCTCCCAAGGACCCCTGTCCCTCTGACACTAGTGAACAAATCTGTATACCCCATGTGTTTTTCAAACGGTTCCCTCTGTCTTGTATATCCTTGGGGCTGTTTGTTGTGCTGTGTCTTTAAGGGGGAAGACTCAGTTTCTTCATACTCTCTCTGCTCCCCCAGAGCAAACCTGCTGATTTTTAAGTTTCCAAGTGTTAAGCTCTGCTGATTATAAGAACTCAAAAACAGCTAAGGTTCTTGAGGTATATGGCATTATTGTTCCCAGATTTTCACCCCTTTTTGTATTCATGTCCTTTGCTATATTGAAATTGGATGAGAGGCTGCGACCACTGTGGCAGGCTTTTGGCTATGAAAATCAGATCTGTTTACTGATCCAAACAATATTCTAGCAGGCTGCCAGTATGTTTCAGTCCCAGGGACACTCTGATCCACTAGCCATCACCAAACATCTCTATGGGTCAACATATTCTGAACACCACTAGGTGCCTGAGTCCTTTTAATTTAAAATATCCACTTTGTTTTTGGCTGTAAAGTGCTAACACTTGGTCCCTGCTACTTTGGAGCCTCCAGGGTAGTAAAGGAACCCATCTAAATAGCAGTATCCTAAAGGTCATTACTGGCTTAGAAATGTGCACAAACACAGATATTTTCAAGGGTATTTTCACCAATATATTTCTCAATGCCTTAGTGAAGGAAATGAATGTCTTTTGGGCCTTCTCACAGGACATGGTCGGTATGTGTGTATGTAGGTTATACAAGATAAACTCATTCCAACATACCTGCCTTCCTAAGTCTTTGTATTCTTTTCTCTATATTGTGCCTGGGAAACAACGGAATCTCAACTTCATTAAACATAGGTCACCATTGAGTCCAAGTTTCATTTAACCAATTAAACTGTTAGAGCACATTCTGGCTGTACAAGCTAACTAAACCAAATATTTATAGTAAGTGTGCCAATATCAAACAATTGAGCCTAATTTAGTGTTATAATCTGTCCTTCTTGGCATACAACCTTAAAATCTATTCACATACAAATTCCCCAGGATTCTCCAATATAGATTAGCAAAGCATGACCATTCTTTGGTATGTAACTACTTATTCTTTGGTCATACTTATATTTGACTCCTTGGAGCAAGTTCAGATTTGACCCTGTTATGGCTCTAGTCACAAATGGTGTCGGGGTACATTTTGAGCAAATGGACATCCCCTGTTAAGGCATCCACCTCAGGTGAGGTTATTATAGGGTTGACGAGCAGAGGAAGGATCGTCTCCTTACAAAGAATAGAGAGCTCATTCTCCTGGTAAGAAAGGTTGACGATTCAGGTTTATTTTTTTATTTTTTTAATTTTTATTTTTTTAAAGATTTTATTTATTTATTTGACAGAGAGCGAGACAGTCAGCGAGAGAGGGAACACAGCAGGGGAGTGGGAGAGGAAGAAGCAGGCTCCCAGCAGAGGAGCCTGATGTGGGGCTCGATCCCAGAACTCTGGGATCACGCCCTGAGCCGAAGGCAGACGCTTAACGACTGTGCCACCCAGGCGCCCCGACAACTCAGGTTTGAAGATTCTCAATTTTGTCTAAGTTGAGCCAGATATCTCCATTCAGTTTCAAGGTCCCATTCCTTACCAAACAGTTCACTAAATTTTACATGAGAAACTTGACAAGGCTTCAAATTCAACTGTTTTTATAATTTTGCAACCCACACATTAAATTTTATATTTAATTTTAGTTAATTATTTAATACTAAAATTTTCCAGTTCAAATTACTGGTGTGATCTTTGTCTACTGACCAGAATCTTACTTATACAGAACATGAATTACAGGAATGTTTACTAAAACATTGACTTAAAGATGTCAGCATCCAGTTAGAAGATTGACATTACGGTAGAAATGACAACAAATGGCATTGACTATGATGTGCGATAGATTCTATTGAGTCCACTTGAGGCCTTACATAAATGAAATGACAAGCTCAACTCAAGTCACAGTCTGAGGACCAGAGAGTTCCATAGCAATCCTAAAAGAATCTTTAGCTTCTCAAAGTTATGGGGCAGATATTGCTGGGGAAAAATGTCTCTTTCTCCTGTATTCTCATCTTCTCCCTCTAACACCTGCTATTGGCAGAGCTGACATCAAGTCAACTGACAAAGAAGAGAAGTAGTTTGCAGAGTACAGGTCCAGCATCATAAAGTAGGGAAAAAACAGGTGGGCTTGGCTCTAAGAGACAGTAAGTGAAGGGCTTGAAGTAAACCTAAATGTGGCACAGATAAACAACTTGAAATTGAAATAAGGAAATCCATTTCTAACTTAAAAAAAGTATAGATTGTTCTGATTTATAAGAAGAAAGGGATAAAAAAGAAACTTATGATTTAACCGCTCATTCTATAATCATTTTTCTTATGTCCAAGAATTGTGCCCTTAAAACAGTGATACATGTAGGTAGCCAGTTTATGGAATTTTGGAGATGGAAAAGAACTTTTAGCTTTCTAGCCCACCTTCTTCTCTATGGCATGTCTGGATTACAGAATATTAATATTAGCCCACTGTATTCAAGCCAAAATTCTTTGTTTGTTCTGAAATAACATGCTCACATGAGAGTGGAAAAAGGACCTAATGAGAGGTTAATTAAGTCAAGTTATTTTTTGTTAATAATTAGCCACCAGCTTGCTATTTTTTTATTAGGCAAGTATATTGACTCCTTTGGCTCTTAGTTTCTTTATCTGTGAAATGAAATTTTTGAGGTCTAATATCTTTATGACTACACACATATGAAAGAATCTCACAGGATGTCCTCACTTTCCACTGGGATTACCGAAGGTACCTGTTAGAACCACATTGCCAGTTACATGTTTTACCGCTTAAGTGGTAAAGAGGAGGGAAAAAATTTATTTAATAAATGATCCCTGCCACAAGCTTTTAATTCTGAGAATACACAGATACCTAGTATTTGTGAGTTTTATGGTAATAAGTCAAGTTATCATGTGTTGGGATTTTTCAACTCTCATTTTTCAATGCATGAGAAATGTTACTATAAAGAATCAGAGAGGATTCAGGCTCACTAAAAGACAGAGGCAGCACAATACTAAGTTTCTTTTTTAGGTTTAAGATTTAACTGTAGCACTTGTGAATTCCTGAGGTTTTAAACTTGACTGTTTTCACATCCATATTCATGATGCTGTATCTTATCTGTAAGTGCTACCCCCAGGTTTATTTTAGATGATCTTGTTAACACCCTGACAAGCAGTGAGCTTCTCATCCCATGTTTCTGTAGCGGACTCAGAAATGTGGAACGAAAGATTTGGTGTGGTGAGGGAGGATGAGAAAAAGAAAGAACAAAGGGGGAAAGGTCTTCTATTAATACTCAAATATCAACATGAAAAAATTTCACATGAAAAGTGGTCGAAATGAATGTGAAATATGGGGTGACAAAAATGTATAAAATATTCTAGTGATGGGGCATAGAATATTCTATTCACTATATTAAATTATTTAGTTATTTCAGAGCAGAGGAATATTTTCAACTATATCAGAGATGTATTTCTCAAGGATTAAGTACCTTAAAATGGTGCATCTGACTTTATTTAAAAAGAGAAATCTGAGGGGCGCCTGGGTGGCACAGCGGTTAAGCGTCTGCCTTCGGCTCAGGGCGTGATCCCGGGGTTCTGGGATCGAGCCCCACATCGGGCTCCTCTGCTATGAGCCTGCTTCTTCCTCTCCCACTTGCCCTGCTTGTGTTCCCTCTCTCACTGGCTGGCTCTATCTCTGTCGAATAAATAAATAAAATCTTTAAAAAAAAAAAAAAAAAGAGAAATCTGAGGCATGCCTGGGTGGCTCAGTTAAGCTCTGACTCTTGATTTTCGCTCAGGTCATGATCTCAGGGTTGTGAGATTGAGACCCATGTAGGGCTCCACACTCAGTGGGGAGTCTGCTCCAGACTCTCTCTCTCCCTTCTCTCCCTCTGCCCCTCCCCTGCTCCCCCCGGTGCACATGCTCTCTTACCCTCTCTCTCTCTCTAAAAAAAAAAAAAAAAGAGAGAGAGAGAAAGAAAGAAAGAAAGAAAGAAAGAAAGAAAGAAAGAAAGATCTGAGATCAGTGAAGGATCAGTAATCATAACTTTAGACTCAGTACCCTAGTTTTCATTAAGTTATTTTCTACCATTTTTGTAAAAAGAGAAACATTTTAATATAATGATGAATATATAAAACATAAAAATTATATTTCAGTGACCTTTAGGGTAATCTTTTCAGCCACAATAATAACTCAACAAGAGAGCCTGAGGCAAACCTACTTCACTTATTAATTTAATTTTATTTCTGATGCTTAGTCATCTTTCATTTTTTTCCTTTCAACATGTGCAGTCTGGGGTAGATGTATGTGTTGGTATAAGAAAGAGGAAAAAGAAAATCCATTTAAAAATTGATTATAATCTTAAAATAATTAGTTTTTTGCAGTTTAATAACTTCAGTAATGTACTTTTTAAAAAGTACACTCAAACGTATCTAATAATAAAAATGTCAGTTAAGGATTATATCATCAAATTAGTCATTACATCGAGGAGATGAGGAGTTTGAATCAGTCATGTTACGTTTGACAGAATGGATGGTGTGTATAGATTGTCTTTCTGTGTCCACTGTGAAGCATGTTCAGGCCCTGTTTGGCTGGACAGCCTGTAGGGCATACCCCTGAGTGCTTCTGGTTCCGTTTTGAAACTTAAATGGTAGAGCTCTTGAAAAGATAAATGAGGAGTGAAAACTTGGTGTAGAGACTTCTCATTTCAATATGTCATTTAAAGCATCTCCTGTTCTTACCAATGTAAAATAAAAATACCATACGCACGTTACATTCCCCTAATTATTTTCTCCAGGAAGCTGAAAGAATCCCATAGAAATAGAATTTTCATGGTAGCATCCAGAATCCTGAAGGGACAGTGATATCTATATCCTGAATCAGAACATATCCATCACTGGCAAAATGAATTAGCAGGACTAAAATGCCAATCAATCTTATTTCTCCACCCCTTATCACCTTTAGGGTACTTATTTCATTTTATTGTTATTGTTTGTTTCATTTTCTGCCTATGTCGGTACAAGCTAAGTAAGGGCAGAATTGATATACCTTATGTTGTAAAACAATCTGTATTAGATCTAATTAGATTGTTTTACCCTCTTGTCATAGTACTTAGTGCAATGTCTGGCTCATGGTAAATTGTTTAATAAGCATTTGTTGAGTGTGTGTCTGAAGAATAAATAGATGAATAATGCTGTGATCTCATTGCTGAAACAATGTACTACTAAATAGACAGCAAAAATTTTTATGTGAGTGAACTGAAGCCCACGGTAGGAATAGTCAAATGATTCATCCTTGACCAAGGGTCAATGGCGAGCCAGTAACATTCAACCTACTGGGAAATTCTAAAGTTTAACCATTCATTAGTCATCCTTTGAAAAGCACTTATGGAACATTTGTTATGTACTGGTTCCTGGAAAAAGCTTTAGTGTGGCAGTTTCCAATAGGAGCAGTACCCAAATCTTCCCTCCCTCCCTGGTGGTGTTTTGCAATTCGTGGGATATTTTTTGTTATCACAATCATAATGTTTAGTGGTCAGGAACCAATAATTCTAGCCTCTTGCAATTTTTTTTTAAAGATCTTATTTATTCATTTGTCAGAGAGAGAGAGCACAAGCGAGCACAAGCAGGGGAGAGAGGCGGAGGGAGAAGCAGACTCCCCACCGAGCAGGGAGCCCGACGTGGGGCTTGATCCCAGGACCCTGAGATCATGACCTGAGTGGAAGGCAGACGCTTAACCAACTGAGCCAACCAGGCATCCCCAGACCTCTTGCAATTTGCAAGACAGTCCCTCACAATGAAGAATTGCTCCAGGTTCCACATTTCAAAGTATTTTGTGAGACATTTGTGTATCGTATTTCATTTAAGATACTATTGATTTTAAGATGTACCGTTATTTTCTGTAACTGAGAAGGAAGAAATGCTGCAAGTGAAACCATGGCACGATGCCTTTACTACGGGTCTGCATCACGCTCAGATCAGTCTCGACAGCTCTTGTTCCTTTGAAATTTCTTCTCCCTCCTCTGCGGGATCTACAAATTTTCCTGCCATCTGTTGCACTGGGTGTCGTGGGATAGGCAATCCTGGCACATGTTTTACTAAGAAAAAAATGTAAGCCACCAGGTATTTATGGTGCCTTCCTTTCATAAAGAAGGAAGCAATTAGATGTTCCTTTGGAAAACAAATATTGAATGATGGTCATTCTTCCAAAGATGAATATTTTAAAGTTTCAAAATGATGCCCGACTGCTCTGTTTCCATGCTTGTGAATAGCTGTTTATTTCAAAGTTGAATCACAGCATCATCCTTTAAAATGACATTTTTATAGTAATTAAACTCAAGGCAGATAACTCAACTGAAGTGACACTGAGCAGCTGACAAAGTTTGCTGATTTGACTGCCACTGAGGAAAAAGAGACTGTAGCCAGTGACTGTAGGATGGAGTCCCTCATTTCACAAAGCTTAAAGTATGAGGAAACAGTGTACCCAGTGACATTAGGTGAAAGTTTTGTTTCTGTAATTATCTGAGTCTGGAGCCGAACTCCATTTTATTAATGTATGCTGACTTTCCCAAGAAGGCAAATATTGTGTGAATCACGGTAAGTTTGTACTTTGCTATGTTCAGAGCATGCTGAGTTGTTCATCGTTTTGGAGAGTCGAGTCGGTGATAGAAAAGATATTTGTGGCGTGTGAGTCTCTTACGGCACCCAACCTGTAACTGTCTGCCTCAGGAACTACTATGTGATTCTTCACATAGTTGCAAATATCGGACTAATTAAAATTCTGTCCTGTAAATTCTTAAGATTTACATATTGACATACAGGCTCCTTCATTATAGGAAATTTCCTTTTGTCACTCCCTTATACTGTAGTTGAAGGCATTTTGTTGATTTCTTTTGAACATAGAATGCTGCTTTATTATATTTATAGCAATATATAAAAATAAAATTTCAGATGATTGGAATGACATTGTGTATTATGGCCAATAGTATTTATATACTGATATTGTGGTAGTGTTTATATAATACTTGAAATTCACTGACCTTCACACAGATGTAGATTTGAAATGCATGCACATGTTTTTCTAAGGTCTGCAAACTTTTAATCTGCTCTTACTCATATTCTTAGAATTTTCACACATCCTTAATGAGTTAACCAAGCTCAGGGATTTTTTTTTTCTGAAGGAACTGGCCCTTTTTACTAAAAAAATTATCCCTCAAAGAAGCTGTTCTTAGTGATACATAGTAATTGATAGGATACTGATGGGTTTTTACCTATTCTTCCCGTTTAGAACCTAGCATTCAGGGGCGCCTGGGTGGCACAGAGGTTAAGCGTCTGCCTTCGGCTCAGGGTGTGATCCCAGTGTTATGGGATCGAGCCCCACGTCAGGCTCTTCCGCTATGAGCCTGTTCTTCCTCTCCCACTCCCCCTGCTTGTGTTCCCTCTCTCGCTGGCTGTCTCTCTCTGTCGAATAAATAAATAAAATCTTTAAAAAAAAAAAAAAAAAAAAGAACCTAGCATTCAGACCGCCTCCTGAAGACCGGCTGTATCTTTGAAACAGAGCTTGTTCAAAGGCATTTCAGACAGCCATTTCCACTTTAATAGTCAGATGAAAATTGTAGCCTTCAATCTGAAAATCTTCTGCTTTGAAGTTACTAATTATCTCAACTTTTTGAAGATCGTGAGCCTGAGGAAAGGTCTAGTTATCAATGATCTGGTGGGATTTAAATCCTCACGAGGGCCTCCCACAATTTGTGCACAGTCACTTGGCTCCAGGTCTGTGATGTGTGGAATCAGATAGGTGATGCCGAGCAGCCCCTGCAGAACCCATGTCTTGGGTGCCCTAGTAAAGGTCCCTGCAGAACTAACAACTGGACAGCACCAGCACTGTCAAAGGGACAGTTTTGTGGCTTGTAAGCACACCTGATGATTCTTTTGTCATTGGGTTGGTTTTGTTTGTGTCAATAACTGATGGCAGTCGCTTCCCTCCTTCACTTGAATAATCTGGATTCATCACTTTTCATTCTGTCCCTGTGCCTCTACTGAAAAGCTGGTTCCCAGTCTCCTCCTGGTGGAAATCTTAGACTCTCCACAAAGGTTTCTGGATCCATTGGTATCTGATCTTTACTTCCTCAGGAGACGATTCATAAGTGTGTGTGGACGCCTTGATACACCGCAGTGATAGACTCTCGGGGTACACCGTGGGCGGCCAGCGAGGGAAACTGCTCTCGCGGGCTGGATGGCGCGTGTACCCTGCACACACACACAGTGCTGGTGTGTCCTTCCTGAAGCCGCAGCGAGGAAGTGCTCGCTCTTGTCCTGTAACCGCCTCTGGCTGCGGGGATGCCAGGGGACCTCCAGCTCTAGCTCTGGGTCCCAGCAGGGGGGTTCCAAGAGTCAGGGCTAGGCTCCCGTGCAGCGGCCAACTCCTCAGGCTGCCGAAAGGCCATTGGGCTTATTGATATTTTAAGTGTGTGTTTATGCAGGGCGCATTAACCATGGATTTCATTTCAGGATAGTGAAAGGACTAAATACACTTCTAAATAGGAGGATTTGGTCTGAAAAGTTGGAAAAACCACTGAACAGAAATACATTATTTCTGTTCTTAGGCAGCTAATGGTGTCATTGAAGAGGTAGAAAGAAACAGTTGCAGCAAAGTGAGAGAAGTGTTGTGATCGAGGCAAGCACACGGTGATGCTGTAAAAGCAAGCAGGAGGACGCTGAGCCCTGACCGATGAAGGGACAGGCAGGGCTGCCCAGAGCGGGGGTTTTTGAGTTGACCGGAAGGAAGAGTGGAGTCAGCCAGGTGAACGGACACCTTTCCAGGCAGATGAGCCCGCCGTGGGGGTGCGAGCCAGCCTAGCACGCACGGGGATCTGCAAGTGGTTTGGGAAGCTGAATCCAAAGAAATAGTCATTAAGGTCAAATTGAGACTTCCTTTCAAATACCCTGCTCCACCCTAAACCATATGTATACCACAGGGAGAAAGAGAATGAGGGAGGGGGTATTAGTGGATGGAAGTTTGTTACATTTTGTGAAGTAACAAAGTTAATAAGAGTAGGGATGATATTTAAAATCGTTGAAAAAAAAATGGCACAGGGTCCGAGCCACAAAAGAACTGACAGATGTGGTGCTGGAGTCGTTTTCTGGGGGCCCTCTGCTGAGACAGCTGTGTGCCCCATGATCTCTGTCATGGTCTGCTCTCCACCTGACCTTCGGGCTGAGAGGGCTCCCTTGTTCTTTGGCTTGGCTCCCTGTTCTGCAGCTAACAGAGGCACAGGGGTGGGTGGCAGTGCCGACGTCAGGGTCTTTGTCCCGCTGGCTGCTTCCCTCCTGGGCCGACGTCCTGGGCTCCACCTAGGACCACTGCTCCTGCAGGTGCTCACTCGCTCTGTAGCTATAGCTGTGTTTAGTTGTTACAACTGCTCCCGTTCTTTGTCTCCTTAGGCCTGGAGGAGTTGAGAGCTTTTTAATCTCGATGATTCTGGGATCCCATCCCATCTTTTGCTGATTTCTCTTTACCCTGTCCACATGTGTGTCAGTGGCGTCTTCATTAAACCCTTCAACAATACCATTTCAGGGTACCGTTTCCTGTGAAGAGGTGTGTATGTGCGTGTGTGTGTGTGGTGTGTGTGTGTGAAATGGGGGGTTCCCAGGAGATGCTGTGTGGCAAGAGGGTACATAGGGATTTTGGGGTGGCGGCTGATGACCAACAGGTACAAAAGTATTTCTCATTCAAAAGCTGGTAAGACCAAACTGGTGAATCCCACCTGAGTCTCAGTACTGCGTAGAAGATAGATTACATACTTAGCAGAGCAGGAGTTTATACAGGAGAGGGGAGGGCTTCTCTGCCCCCTCACTTGCAGAAAGAGTCCAAACTTAGGGATGGTGCGAATGTCAAAGTACAGGAAGGAAAGTCCAAAAGTGAAAGTGGTACAAACAAAAGCATCGGTCATGTCTGTGTTTGGAGCTGAAGCCTCTGCTGCTATCTCCCTCCCTGTGTACACTGAGTGAAAATTTGGTTGCGTAGCCTTTAGATAAGAGCGTATGGATTATTTCTCTATAGAAGTTGAACAAGGAATACTTGGGATTTAGGGCAAATGCAGGAGTGTTAATTGAAAGTCTTCATCAAAGGGTGACTGATCTCCATTCCCTTGTCCCCATCCAGCCCACATTGCGTGAGTCTCCAGACAGGGTATTGGAGAGTTCTTCTCTGGAGAACGGAATGGCTCCAGAAAAAAGTTCTTCACACATTGAGCTGATCCTACAGGAAGTCCAAGAATTCCCCAGTGAAAATATGGCTCCCACTCAGTCATCCCAAAGTGAAACATGCCGGTTGGCCCAGCTTTTCCATACACAGAAAGCTGCCAATTAGCTTTTTAAACCTTTATGTTTAATAGGTATTAACAACTAAAAATCCCTAGGCATAAGAGTAAAAGCCCCCCAAATGAAAGCGAGGCAAAAGAAACATTTGGAAAAAATACCCAGAGGAAAGAGAAACAATGCAGAAGTCAGAATTAACCTCTCCCAAATAAAATGTCATGACTCTAATATTTTAAGATGAGTAAGAATATGTTAACAATTATCCAAAAAGAAAGAAAGAAAGAAAGAGAGAGAGAGAGAGAGAGAGAGAGAAAGAAAGAAAGAAAGAAAGAAAAAAAGAAAGAAAGAAAGAAAGAAAGAAAGAAAGAGAAAAAAAGAAAAAGAAACCCAGGATACTACTTTAAAAATCAGTTCAATCCCATAGATTTTTCAAAAGCCGGGTGCCTGTACTGCTCTAATAAAACATCTGTAAGCACAGAAACAGAAAGATGAGTCTGGAGAAGTAGACAGAAGTCTACTCTTGCCTGTCATAGTTAGCAGTTTGCAGGTTACTGTGATCACAGTGGTGTTTGGGAGATGACTCTTACAGTGGAATGGAGAATAGAGCCGAAGGGGCAAGAATCAATAGCTCTACTGAACAACAAAGAAAGAGGCTTGTATACCACTGGGTGACATAATGAAGATTAAACCAAGGCTCTTGCAGAGAGGCTCAGGTCAAGCCGTGTCAGAGAGAGCTAGAACTGACAGGGCTGCGTTATCGACCACAGGAAGAGAGTGGGCACAGGGAAGAGCTGGTACAACAGGCGGTGGGTCCCTGTCTCTGGAACCTTTCTGTCTCAGCCTGTCACTCCATGTTTGATCGGGTAAGCTTCCGTAATGACGCCATGCTTCTCCTTCCTCCTCTGTACGATGGGTATAGTAATGGCAGCCTTCTCACCGCTGTGGTGAACGGGACATGCGAGAGCCCATATGAGGAACTCAGCAAAGTGCTTAATGCAGACTAAGGGCTGAATCAGTGTTAACTGCTGTCATTACTGGAGTTGATACACCCGTGGAGAGAAGCACCGTAGGAGGCCCAGAGCACGGAGTGGGAAGAACTTAAACTCTCTCCTGGATCATGGGGCTTGAGCTACCCACGTGACTTGTCCAGTTAAGAAGGGTTATAGGAGAGGAGTTGGGCTCACAGAGGAGTCACTGGGGTCCAGGTGGAATCTGAAGCTGTGGGAGAAATTAGTTCTACATCTAAGAGTGAGGAGTG
The DNA here is from genome assembly GCF_024610735.1 of Ursus americanus. Classification (NCBI taxonomy): domain Eukaryota; kingdom Metazoa; phylum Chordata; class Mammalia; order Carnivora; family Ursidae; genus Ursus; species Ursus americanus. Next base: position 15,452,087 of record NC_142137.1, on the reverse strand, counting down.
GGGAAGATAGCAGGAACACCAAGACTGAAGGGAAAGGGAGCCTTCAAAGAAACAGAGAATGAGACAGCCGAGATTTGGTCAGAGGACTCGTGGGGAAGAGCGGGAAAGAATTTCAGGGAGTGCTTCAGCATTTTTCAGCACAATGAGACTGTTAGACATGTCCTTTGGCTTAGCACCTACGGTGCAGATGCCAACCTTGGTGGTCCGAGGGGCAAGGAGCCCGAGGGCAGAGAGCAAAGGTGCTGCAAGCACGAGAAAAGCAAATGGAGGCCCCGGTCGGGGGCTGTTGTCTCTAGAAGCCTGTCTGGGAGTGAGAGAACCGGGAGAGATGTGAGATGTTCACACATGAAAGTAAGATTTTAGAAAGAGAGAGAGAGAGGAAAGCGGAGAAAGACTGCACATGAGTGAATGGGTCTCCGGGGATCTAGTCTCTTCTGATTTTTCTACTTTGCCTTCTTAGATAAGTGAGATTTGTAAATCCCAAAAAGATGAATTATTGTTCATGGCACTTACTTACATAAGAGCTGTTCTAAAGCCCTCCTGGGAGAGTGTTCTTTTCCTGTTATATGTCCTTTCTCTGTATGTTTTCTTAAAATAAATAACAACGTATGCAAAGGAACACTGAGCGGGGCATCAATCCGAAATGGCATCACATGTCTAGGGATTATTCTCTGTGCCCAAACAGAAATAGCTCTTTTCGACAGCTTTTCCTATTAACATGCCACCTCTAGGAAGAATAGGCAAGTACTGTGCCCCACAGTCAGAAAACTGTTTTCTATCTCAACTTCTCCAGAAAGGTAATTGAGTGATTTCGTCTGGCTGGAAAGGAAGGTAGCAGGTGTGTGTGTGTGTGTTTCAAAGAGACTTGGGAGTTGAAATAGAACTCTTAATATAATTAAAGAAATATTTTTAAAACTTTCAATGAGAACAATGACAAATAGAATGAAATGTATACGATTTCAGGGTGTGACAAAAGGCATTTCTGCTAACAAGCCGTGGACGCGTGCAGCCTCTGGAAGGAGGCTCCTGCCGCCTTGTTTCACAGCCACTGTAGACAGGAAAGGTACACCCCGGAGAACAGATAAGCTTTTCTGCATCAGCATCTGATTGACCCAGGAAATGCACTGCTGTTAAAATTGAGGACAAGAACTGGATGGTTATTTTTAAACTATTTTGAATAGGTTTTCAGTGCATATGCTGCTTGACTTGTAAGGAAGAGGTTATTTACATTGATCATTTTGAGAGAGCTGGTGAAAGCTCGATGAGGAATGGCCTTCGTGATTACCAAGCATATGTCCTTCTAGGCAAAAATGCTGTGATTTGTGTTCCTCACATGAGTTCTGATTTTTTGCCAGGCAACTGTGCCACACATTTTAAAAGCACTTAAAAATTTTAATAATTAAAATTCTGTGTCATAAATATTAGTAGCACCCAATGTAGCAGAGGATGAATTTGAGACTCAGAAGACTTTCCTACATTTTGAGATTTGGTATGTGAGGTTGAAAGCTATTAGGAAGGAGGCCAGTCTTCCTAGCAGATATTCTGAGGCAAAACAGATAGGAGGGAAATATCCTTATTTAGGGTCACTAGCCATTTATCAAGAGAGTCCTTATGTCTAAGAAATTTTCATTTGACCTGAAAAACTCAGCAAAGTTCCGCTATTCTGATTGGTTATTTTCAGTTATGTGTTCGTATATGTTACATGACTAAGATCTATTGTTACTTTTCAGGGTTCCTCATTTTATGGACTTGATATACTCCCCAAAAATTGTGGGCCCGTAATTTTTTTCCTCCCTCCCTCCCTTCCTTTCTCTTTCTCTCTCTCTCTTTCTAAATGCCTGCAGCTCAATTTGAAAGGGGTCCTTCTCTAAACACTGGGAAAAGAATAGTTTTATATTATTAAAAAGTATAAATGATGATTTTTCAAGGAAGCACACTTGTCTTTAACTAGCTGCACAGATAGGGATCTGATTGCTTCAAAACCCGTAGCTAAGGTACGGATTCCTTGTAAATTGAGTGCCATGGCGCATGGTGGCCGCTTAGAGATGGAGCCACTCTCCGCGAAGAGGACTGAAGCATTTTGGGCCTGGGATTACTTATAGTCCAGTGGCACACAGTCTCATGTCCCCTTCTTGCTAGGGTTAGCTATTCCGTCCATGTTTCCATGGTTCCAGATCTGTTCTAGAATATTTTTGTAAGTTTCCTATAGTCTCCTAAGAAAGTGTTACTATGTGCTCCTTTATTTCTTGCTTGTTATTTTTATGTTATTTGAGACTTCTATAAGAGACGAATAATACAAAGAACTCTGCAGACACTTACCCAGCCATTCCACTTGCTTACACTTTGCCCCACTTGCTCTTTCATTTTCTTTCACTCTTTCTTAATATTTATTTCCATTTTTTTTTTCTGAAACACTTGAGAATAAGTCTTAGACATCATGCCCCATTGTCCTATGACTTCATTGTGTATTTACCAGGAACAAAAGATATTCTCTTATATAACATACATAAATGCAATTATAAAATCAAAAAATCTAACACTGATATATATTACTATTATGCAATCCATGGTCCATATTCAAATTTTATCAACTGCCCCAGTGATGTTCTTTATAGTTTCCCCCCTCCCCCAGTCCAAGGTCCAACTCAGGATCATGCATTGATTTAGTTGTCACGTCTCTTTATTCTGGAGCTATTTCCGTCTGTCTGTCTTCTCTTTTTTTTTTTTTTAAAGAACACAAGTGGTTATTATTATTTCTTAAAGATTTTATTCGTTTGATAGAGAGAAAGAGAGCATGAGAGAGAGAGCACAAGCAGGGGGGAGGGGTAGAGGGAGAAGCAGGCTCCCTGCCAAGCAGGTTGTCTGATGCGGGACTCCATTCCAGGACCCTGAGATCATGACCTGAGCCAAAATCAAGAGTCAGATGTGCAACCAACTGAGCCACCCAGGCGCCCCCTATGTCTGCCTTTCTTTGCCATTCATGATCTTGACATTTTGAAAAGGTACAGGTTGGTTATTTGATGGAATGTCCCTCGGCTTGAATGTGTTTGATATTAACTCACGATTAGACATTAGATCATGTGTCATTAGTGAGAACACAAAGAAATGATGCTGTATCCTTCTTGGTGCTTCACAGCAGGGTAGCACAAGATTCACTTACTCCTGTTATGAGTGATCCTAACTTTCGCCACTCGGTTTAGGTGCTGTTTACCAAGTTTCTTCTCTGTAAAGTAGCAGTTGTTCTGTTTGTAATTAACAAACAACTTGAGGGGCATTCACTGATGATTCTTACCTGAATTATTACTGTGATGTTGCAAGATAGTCATTTTCTAACTCCTTCTATAGCAAGAAACTTTTTTCTCTACCATTATGTATTTATTCGCATATTTATTTATATCAATTTGGACTTGTGGATTTTTATTTTATTCAAAGGGCACGATATTTTATTATCATTATGTGAGGTGGCGGATGTGTTAATTAAGTTGATGGGGGAAACACCTTCACAATTTATATGTATGTCAAATCATCACATACACTTTAGATATCTTACAATTTTATTGGTCAATGATACATCAATAAAGCCAGAAAAATACATCTTAGAGCATGAAATTTGACTCTACTTAATATATACAAAATCAATTATGAATAATTAATGATTTTAAAGACTGGTAGTTTTTGTTTTAATTAGTATGCAACTTCTTAAACAGTCTACTAATACTACTAATATTTCTTTTCTAAAAAAATTAGTATGAAGTTCACCACCATCAGTTGCATGATTTTCTGTTTCAGATTTTAGATTTCAGATTCACATTAGTCAAACCTTCTGTAAGATTTTCCTGCTTTCTCTGCTTGGGCACCCTCTTAACCTCAAAGAACAGAGGTCAGGATTCGATCAAAATATATGTTGTTTATAAAGAGTTGCTCCTAATTATTACTGATTCATTTCTTCTGTGTAGCTTAATCCAGTAAGTATTATTCATTTGGGCTTTTAGTAGGTCTGCTTTGTTTGGGATATCTTCGGGACAGTCTCTCTTTCCAAACCCTACATTGTAGTATTTTCAAACGTGGACCGTAGTTGCCTGTATAGAAATCAACAGACTTATACCAAGTAGAAGTGTGGCATAAACTTAAGTGTGAACCTCCTGATTACCATTGCTTCTCCTGTTGTCATTGAACAAGGGAGGCAGGGAAAGATTTCACTGATTTTGTACCCACAAAACTCCGTACACTTGTTCAAAGACTAAAGAAGAAGTAATCTATTAACTGTGAAACTTCCTGGGGAAAATTTGGAAAGACTTCAAATCCAGATCAGAAGTATGGAAAACATAGGTATAGTGCCTTTTCGACCAGGCCTCTTCGTAGACTTAGGAAAACAGGTGGGGCTATTTGGAGTGAAGGAAGGGCTTTACTAGGGCAGAGGCATTGAAATAAGGCATCCGTTCAGCAGGTTATTTAGGGCTTGAGCTGGTTTTGTGTCTAACCCAAATAAGGCATTCTGTTGGTAGGGAAGTATTTTCCCTAGGATACTCTAAGTCCTTATTATGTCCTGTGGTATTTTTAGAAAAGAGCCTTGACCCTCCGTTAGAGGAAGGCTCACTTGAGTACGCAAGCTGTTATTTTACAAGGTGAAGCCACACTACTGTAGCACTTCACTATAAATACGGTCTTAAGTAGTACGTCCTCTTAATCATATTTAGATACTTATCTTGGAAAAAAATTTCTGTTTATTTGCATTTAACTTGAGGGAAATGCTATTTGTTTAACCATGGCCTCAAGTCAACCGATCTGAGCTGTTGCTGGTGCAGGAAACACAGCACCTACAGTAGGATTGCATTTTTTGGCCAGAATCGCTGCTAGAAAAGTTAAACATCTCTGTGCCGCCTATCGTAGTATAGAGAAAATGAGGTCAGACGACCTCTATCTATGTCCAGATGCTATGGCTTCCATTCTTCCCACATGATTCAAATAGCCTAAAAAATAAGTCCAATTGCAGAAACTGAATGCTGCCCCCCTGGTCTGTGGGGGCATAATGGCCTTCCCATTCAGCCTCGCCGAGCTGGCTGCGGCTCTGGGATTGCCCAGCAGCTCTGCAGCAGAGAGCTTCAGTATGACGATGGCGGGTCCTCCCGAATTCAACGGTGTACTGCTCACACTCCTTTTAATGAGAGGGCCTTTGCCTCTAGACTATTGCTGTTATCCTTCTTTCTTACAAGAATACAAGTATTTACTCATAATCATTTAGTCAGTGAAGTCGGGGACTGTTTTTATATTTTAGACTCATTTTTATGACCAGTTGATGACTAGTTTCAAGTTAAAAGCAAATGTTGATTGATGATAGTATTTATTAAATGCTTGCAAGTACTAACTGCAGCATAAAACGTTTGCAAGCCATGTTTCCTGTCATCTAACAGCTCATTATCTAAGATGACAAGATAGTCATGTAGTCACCCTCTGCCTTACTTATCCATTAGATCCGAAGGAGGGTGGCAATTAGTCTGTGAGTGAAACAATACCTTCTCTAGACGTTCTTAATTAAGTCAGCTGTTTGAGAACGTTTTGGGGAGGGGTAACTGATTACAAGTGGGCCCAAGGGAAGGTTTGTGGTGATGGAAATGTCCCATGTTGATTGTGCTTATGGCTACAGGAGTGGGTACATTTGTCAAAGCACATCAAACTACATATTCAGAGTGGATGAATTTTAATGTATTTAAATCGTACTTTGCTTCTAGTTTATAAAGCAATCCTAGCTGTTAATGTAAAACCTACCTAACGGATAGAATGTTCTTCAAAGTGTATGAGCAATCAATTCACAGAAATGGAAATACAAATGGAAAGATATATACTACTGTTACACTCCTCTCAAAATAAAGGAAAAACACATTAAAATAACCTGAAATACCATTTTTCACCTGTAAGTTTAGGGGAAATGATTGATAACAAACACATTGTGTAGAAAAATAGATAGTCTCATACTTAACTGGTTGAGGTGTAAATTAGTACATTTCTTTGGAGGGTAATTTGACAATAACAAAATTACAAATGCATTTATCTCTTGAACTAGTAATTCCATTTTGGGGGAGCTTATCCAACAGATATAATGGTGTGCATGCAAAATAACGTATGTATAACAGATTACTTGTAGAATTGTTAATAATTGCAGATGATGGTTCACACATTCCAAAATAGGGGACTGGCTGAGTGAGTTATGTATGGTTCATCCATGCAGTGAAATACTGTATAGCTGTAAAAATGAGAAAGTCTTTAGAAGTTCTGATACCGATAGCTCTTGATAATTAAGTGAAATGACAAGGTACATTTTCCATTCTATCAATATTTTATATTATATAATTTTCCCTATTCCTTACCCTACGTACAAATAAAAATCCTGGACATTATATGTGTAAAACAAAGAAACAAAGCCATAAGAAGACTCTGAAAGATGGAGAGAAGGCATGATTGATCAGGTAGGACTCTTAGGACCAAGAGCGCATGGTGGTGAGTGCCCTGGGTTTCCGTGCTACCTCATGTATCCAGACTTCTTGCTGAAGAAGCCGGCAACTTGGAAATGCCAATGGGAGAAGACAAAAATCCCTCAACCAAAGCTTGCCCTCTCCAGCCAAAAGACCAGGAAATGGAAAGACCAGCAGAACAGAAAACTTGCAGAGAATAACTACACTAGCCAAGCACCACAGAAGAACTCGAAGTCTGAGTATGGGGACAAGATTTCCATCCCACTGTTCTTACTTACTCCCCTTCGGTCAGGTGGTGTCAGACAATGTGCACTAAGTAGGGAGAATTAGACTTAAGAAACAAATTAAATTTGTTTTTGAATGACACTGTTAGAAGATGAAAAGATAAGCCTCGATTGGCAGAAAATATATGCAAAGTACATATCAACAAAGGACTCGTAAGTAAAATATATGAAGAACTCAATACTCAACAGCAAATAAAATCCAACTATAAAACAGGCAAAACATGAAAAGTTATACTGAAGAGGGTATACAGATGGCAAATAAACACATCAAAAATATCTTCAACATCATTAGCTGCCAGGAAAATGCAAATTAAAGCCATACTGAGATGTTACTGCACACCTTTCAAAATGGCTAAAATAAAAACTAGTGACAACACCAAATGCTGGTGAGGATGTGGAGAAACTGGATCACTTATTTATTGCTGGAGGGAATGTCAAATGGTGTAGCCCCTCTGGAAAATAGTTTGATAGTCTCTCATTAAACTAAACATGCAATTACCTTGTGATCCCCGAGTTTTACTCCTGGGAAATTATTCCAGAGAAATACAAACTTATGTTCACACAACAACGTGTACGTGAATGCTTATATTGGTTTTATTTATAATAGGCAAAAGTTAGAAATTTCTCAGTGAGTGAACACTTGAAAAAACCGTGGTATATCTCTACCATGACATAGTACTTAGCAAAAGAAAAAAAAAAAGGAATGAACTATGCCATATGCAACAAACTGAAAGAATCTTTAGAGAATTGTGTTGTGTGAAGAAAGCAAGTCCCCAGAGGTTACGTACTACATGATTTCATTTATATAATTTTCTTGAAATGACGCAGTTACAGACGTGAACTGATTTGTGGTTGCCGGGATGGAAGAGGGAGGAGGGACAGTTGGTAGGAAGTGGGTGTGGCTATCCAAAGGGCAGCATAAAGGATCTTTGTGGTGACACACTGTTCTGTATCCAGACTGTATCGAACTTGGTATCCTGATTGTGATATCGTACCATAGTTTTGCAAGATGTTACTATTTGGGGAAACTGGGGAAAGGATACATGAGATCACTCTGCATTATTTCTTCTACCTGCATGAGAATCTACAATTATCTCAAAAGGTGTAATTTTAAAAAGTCAATGTGCAGAATAACATGTCTGATATGCTACTTTATATGTAAAAATTGTGAGAAATAATCTATACTTGTTTTGTTGTAAGTGAATAATGGAGTGCTAGAAAGACCCACTAAGAAACTTAAAAAGTCTGGTCACCAGTGGAGGGAGGGATGAGGGAGAAATGGGGACAAGAATGGAAAGGAGACTTTTCATTTATACTCTTTTAACTTTCCAATTTGTATGTTTCTGTTTTAGGTGATAAACTTTGATAGGTCTATATACATATATATTCTTTTGAACAGACCTGTAGTTTTCCATGCAATTAGTTTTCTTTTTTTTAGTTATCTTTATTTAAATTCAGTTAATTAGCATGTGGTATATTGTTAGTTTCAGAGGTGGAGTTCAGTGATTCATCAGTTGCATATAACACCCAGTGCTCATTACATCATGTGCCCTCCTTAATGCCCATCACCCAATTGCCCCATCCCCCCACCTCCCTCCCCTCCAGCAACCCTGTTTGTTTCCTATAGTTAAGAGTCTCTTATGGTTTGTCTCCCTCTCTGATTTTGTCTTATTTTATTTTCCCTCCCCTTCGCCTATGATCCTCTGTTTTGTTTCTTAAATTCACATATGAGTGAAATCATATGATAATTATCTTTCTCTGATTGACTTATTTTGCTTAGCATAGTACCCTCTAGTTACACCCACATCGTTGCAAATAGTGAGATTTCATTTTTTTGATGGTTGAGTAGTATTCCATTGTATATATATACCACATCTTCTTTATCCATTTATCTGTAGATGGACATCTGGGCTCTTACCACAGTTTGGCTATTGTGGACATTGCTGCTATAAATATTGGGATGCCAGTTCCCCTTTGGATAACTACATTTGTATCTTTTGGGTAGATACCTAGTAGTTTAATTGCCGGGTCATAGGGTAGCTCTATTTTTAACTTTATGGGGAACCTCCATATTGTTTTCCAGAGTGGCTGCATCAGCTTGCATTCCCACCAACAGTGTAAGAGGGTTCCCCTTTCTCTGCATCCTTGCCAACATCTGTTGTTTCCTGACTTGTTAATTTTAGCCATTCTGACTGGTGTGAGGTGGTATCTCATTGTGGTTTTGATTTGTATTTCCCTGATGCCGGGTGATGTGGAGCATTTTTTCATTTCTGTTGGCCATTTGTATGTCTCCTTTGGAGAAATGTCTGTTCATGTCTTCTGCCCATTACTTGACTGGATTATTTGTTCTTTGGGTGTTAAGTTTGATAAGTTCCTTATAGATTTTGGATACTAGCCCTTTATCTGATAAGACATTCGCAAATATCTTCTCTCATTCTGTAGGTTGATTTTTGCTTTTGTCGACTGTTTCCTTTGCTATACAAAAGCTTTTTTATTTAATGTTTGGTAACTGGTTTATAAATATGAGTCAGAAGATTTGCCAAGAGGACAAAGCTAGTTGAATAAAACTCAGTACATGGAGAATGGATTAAACAAAGCTGGAAGTTGAACGGTAATATAGAATGTAGTAAGAAATATGAAAAATAAGCATACACATGAACTCTTATCAAATTTAATTGATCTTTTCCATCCTCTTTTTCTTCATTTGATATTAACTCATCATTCTGGAAACTCTCTCTTGTTGACTCTGCCTGTTGGGTAACTAAACTTCCTAACTCTTGGGTTAGCGTCCATTTCATCTACCTGCTTCATTGACTCACTTTTTTTTCTTTAAGATTTTATTTATTTATTTATTCGTTTGTTTATTTATGAGAGAGAGAGAGCACGCATGTAAGCAGGTGGAGGAGAGGGACAAGCAGACTTTGTGCTGAGCATGGACCCTGATGTGGGGCTCAATCTTATGACCCTGAGATCATGACCTGAGCTGAAATCAAGAGTCAGCTGCTCAACAGACTGAGCCTCCCAGGCGCCCCTCATTGACTCAGCTTTATCTCTTATTACTGTGTGTGTGTGTGTGTGTGTGTGTGTGTGTGTGTGTGTGTTGGGTGGAGTGGGAGTAAGGAAGAAGGAGAAATGGCACATCCTACAGTTTAGTCTTTCTCAATTCACTTTCTATCCCCAAAGCCCACACATGTTAAACAGTTACATGCCAGGCACCTTGTAAGTACTTTATGTATTAGTTAACTTAATCCTTGCAACAATGCTATGGAGAAAGTGTTATTATTATCATACCCATTTTATAGATAAAGAAAATAAAGCTAGCTGAGGTATACAACGTTGCCAATGTCACCTAGTGAGTAAGGGATGGAACAAAGATTTAAATGCAGGTGTTTCTGACACCAAAATATATGCTCTTTGCTGCTTCACTTATTCAGCTGAGGAATTATTGCATGAGCTTTAGGAGGACAGAGGTGATGCCTCGATGCACTATATGTAACACATCTCCAGAAGATTTCCTGGGAGAGAGGTGAGAAATGGGTAATACATTGACCAGGGTACAGAAGTCTGTATATGAAGTGCCTGAGTTATCATCAATGCTTGGGTCATCGTGAAAGAAATGCATTCTTTATAGAAAGAATGAAAACCATTTTGTAAAATAATTGAATGTGGGAGAAAAGAACAAAGGGTTTGAGGTTCTGTATGGGAGAGAAAGACATGGTTTTGACTCTTACCAGGGATAACTGGTAGTGAAGTTGCCTTGGTTAATAAAAAGAGAGAAAGAGAGAAAGAAATGCTTCTATTGCCTGATTCTGCTAGATGTGTCAGGATGTTGTCCAGACAGAGAATGAGGAAGAGGACTGGCTACCTGACAGAAGGAGAAAGTTGGTGATGTTAAGTATATCTGGAAGTCGTGACTCAGGACGATTAGAATAGCTGAACTTGTTTAGATAGTGTACTTTGAAAGAAAAGGACAGTGCCAGAACAAAGATTAAGAAAACCAGACTGCTAGAGAAAAAGAGGAGGGAAGACAGTGTTGATCATGAATCAGTTCGATGATAAATGGATAAATTTGAAATAGGTCTTTGAAAGAAATTATCAGATACATTTTGGGGAACTGTTTAAGATAGGATGGTTCCCTATGCTAAATATGTCCGTGCATAATTTTCAGTTAATTTTAGGCTGATAGATATATCACTTTCATGTAGCCTGCTATATCTCACTTCTCCTCATGTTTGGCTTTCTGCCACTGAGAGTGCACTCAGGGACCAGAGCCATAACAAAGAGCCAAGTGCAATTCCAACTCTAAAATTGGCCACTAGGGCCCTTTGGGAACCCCGAAGATAGTCTTCAATTGTAAACTGTCGCCTTTCCTTTCTGCACCTTCTCACTTTGTGAGGCCAGAATTTATGCCTGGCTCTCCCAGATAAATGTTGGGTGGCTGCCAGTCCAGACTGGGACAATGGTTTAGAAAAAGCTTCTCATTGATCTCCGGGAATTTGCACACAGCACGGGAGAAATACTCCTCGCCGTGGCCCACACCTCAGAGACTTCATGCACTAAGTAACTAACTGCACACAAGAAATCTCTGCCTGGGGAGACAGCCTCCTTGATGGTCCTATGTCTTCAGGAGAGAACGTCTAAGCCCAAAGAGCTGTTGTCAAGTCCTTTCCTTGTTGAGAGTCCTTCCTCCAAAGACAGCTCCCCTCCATTGCACTGTCCAGTTGCAGTAAAAGTCTCTCCACAGCTGAAAAATTATCACCCAATCCACAGTTTGGGGGACGTACAGCAGACTTCTGTGGTTTGTTAAATCACTGTGTTCCAGTAGCTAACACACCATTTGCTACTGACGTTTAACCCAGAAGAAACATTTTTTTTCCTCAAAGAAATGGTTACTAAGGAGATTACAACTATTTAACAAGAATCAAACATAGTCTAAAGTTTAAACAGAGTGATAGGGGAAAATAAGGTAAACTTTGGTGCAGTACTGAAGACTTTTATATTCTTCCTGGTTAAAATGTATCTGACAAAACACTTTCTGAAAATAAAAACTCGATTCCTCAATGCTAACCTACGCTCCTCAGGGCCGGGGCATCTAATAATGAATGGAATCTAGATAAACTGGGTTCTCAAAATGTAATTACTAATTAAATACCATAATGATTATGTTCTCTTAAAAAAAGCCCTTTTCTTTTAGAGAGTGACCCTAAAATTCTTACAGATAAAATAATGTCATGTCTGGGATTTGCTTCAAAATGATCTGTTATGTGAGGTAAAGGGAATAGGTAGAGGTACAGATAAGAGGTTGGCAGAGAGTTAATAATTATTGAATTTGGGTGAGGGGTACATGAGTGTTCATTGCCTCACTCATTCTGCTTTTGTGTATTTTTTCCATCATAAAAAGAAAAAAAATAATACCACATAATGGTCACCCTTAGGGGGCATTTAGTTGTTGTGAACATTTATTCTCCTCAAAGACAGATCATCCGAAAGTTCACAGCAACTGTACATCATACTTACTACTTGCCTCTGTCCCCTAGGTCTTCATTTAGTGAGCAATGTTGACAAAAAGCGTTAATGACTTTTCGAAGAGAAGCTCCAGGGAATTCAGCTTGATAAGCCAAGTGGGGAAGAATCTATTCCACACCCACTTGTGCTTCTAAGGAAGGTCGCCCTGCTGGGTCAGGAGACCTGTTCAATGCCAGGAAAAAAAAAAAAAGTGAGGTTTTAAAAAAAAGAGAATAGAGTACGGACAGAACTCAATTTTTATTAGTCATTATGAGCTCTGGAGTCAAACTTCTGTCAACAGGTGTTTATACGCTTTACTTAATTAGAATTTTCTTGAAAATTCCAGTAAGCGCATTTTAAATGCTCTTATTTTGCAAAATACCAGAGATTACTGAGTTCAGTTACAATCTCATCCAGAAAAACATCACTCCCAAATATACTGATTTTTTTTTTTGAGGGGGGGGTTGGCCTTTGCCATAGCACAGTTCCCAGATACAGTATGCTAATTTTCCAAACAGGTCAGCACTTACGGCTTAAATAACAATGTAGGAACCATAATTGTTCATGCAGGTACAATTTTAGATATGGGTAGAAAAATAGAGATGGATATAGTTTATTCACTAGTCAACTATTTATGAGGGAATTAAAACATGTTATATGCTCAGACTCTAGAACCAGACTGCGTGGTCGGGTCTCATCTTTCCCTCCGCCTGTGTGGCCTTGGGCAAGTTGTGAAACTTTTCTGTGTCTTACTTTCCTCCAGTCTGTCATAGTTTTGGGGATTGACTAAATTAATATTCATGAAGGGCCTAGAACAGAATTAGCTCTTGCACTCATGGAGTATGTTGTTAGACACTAATGCTAGAATTTGATGCTGGAAAAAAGATGAGAATGTTTAGTCCTATCCTCTTATTTTATATGAGGAGGCTTTGAAAAAATACGGAGGCCAGTCTCCACCATCAGAGATTTGGGGTCTGGGGTAGGGCCCTCGGGCAATACTACCGTGTAACAGGAGTGAGAGCTGTGGCCTGAAAGTTACAGAAAACCATCCTACTGGAGGCTTTTCTGCTTAACTTTAATATCTGACATGCAGATGGAACATTCTATGTGGGATCCCAGCCCTTCCCCAAATGTCTGTGCATCTGTTCGTACCATGTTAAAACAGAGCAACACAAACATATAATTAGCATACTCATACCTAATATTTATTACTGTGAAAGCCTCTGGTTTTTCCCAGCTTAAAAATAGTGGTTTGCTTTAAAATGCCGTATGTGAAAAGGCCAGCCCCGCTAGCAGTAGAGGGAAAAGCATTTGCGTAAATCTGAAACTAAGGAGCTGGGATTAATCCAGCCAAGTTGCTTTGGACAGTAACAATTTCCTGCCATCTAGTGGATAATTCAAAGAATAAACCATGTCTTTATTTTAAGACTCAACATTTTATCACAAAACTATGATTTCCAGGCCTCCTACTGCTGGAAGGGAATGTTTTTGTGTTAACAAAACAATTTGTGTTTTCCACAAATTGTGCCTCAAATCTGTTCTCACAGTTTTATTGATCTGTTGGTTAATTTTTTTAATGTAAAAAAATGCATTAGATCTCATGACTTCTTGTAATGTTGCTTAAAAAAAAATTGTGGACACTCAATAGAATAGAAAACCAAAGACAGTCGTCCTCCTTATCCATAGTTTTGCTTGCTGCAGTTTCAGTGACCCAGGGGTCAAGGGCGATCTGGAGGCAGATCTGGATCTCCTTCTGACCTATCAGAAGGTCAATGGTAGCCTAATGATCTGTCATTCACCTCACTTCATCTCAGTCTGTGGGCATTTTATCATCTCACATCATCACGAGAAGAAGGGTGCGTGCAGTACAGTAAGATATTTTGAGAGAGGGACCACACCCGTGTAATTTTTATTACAGTATTATTGTCACAGTTGCTCTACTGTATTATTAGTTATTGTTGTTAACCTCTTACTGGGCCTAATTTATAAATTAAACTTTATCATAGGCGTGTATGTATAGAAAAAAACATAGTATATATAGGGTTTGGTATTGTCTGTGGTCTCAGGCATCCCCTGGGAGTCTTGGATGTATCCTTCGCAGATGGGGGGGGGGCTACTGTATGCTCAATTTCTAAATGTTTGAATGCTTACAGGCCTGTGGCATAGACAAATGTGTCTATATTTGGCTCTTTTAAAAAATTCTCCTTTTTCCAATGTTGGAGGAGGCAGTAGTGTCAAGGTTAAAAGCATGGTCTCTAAAGTCAAACCTCCTGATTTAAAGTTGGGGATCTTCCTTGTGCTAACTCTGGGAATTTGGAGAACTTAATCTGTTTGTTCCCCAGTTTCCCCATCCAGAAATGATAGTACCTGCCTCGTAGGGCTGCTGGAGGGATTAAATCCACGCAAAGCACTTAGTGTTCTGTGTCATTACTATTTTTACCATTCTTATTTGTTTGCATGTGTACCAGTATTTACTAATTATGAGGAAGAAGTTCAGAATTGGCTTGTACCCAGACTCAGTTCAATTTAAATAATCAACAAACCTTTATTTAGGCTTATTTTATATTCAACATTATGGGGGATACAAAGCTGAATAAGACATTTCCCCATTCTTTTTTTTTTTAAAGATTTTTATTTATTTATATGACAGAGAGAGAGGCAGCGAGAGAGGGAACACAAGCAGGGGGAGTGGGAGAGGGAGAAGCAGGCCTCCCGCTGAGCAGGGAGCCCGATGCAGGGCTCAATCCCAGAACTCTGGGATCATGACCTGAGCCGAAGGCAGACGCTTAATGACTGAGCCACCCAGGTGCCCCTGACATTGCCCCATTCTTGAGTCAATTTATTATAAACAAAGCATGGAGAAGGAAAAGGATGTTTCCAGTGGGGGAAGTTGACTTATGAGCTATACCTTGAATAATAGATAAATTTTAATGGAAATTAAATCATATAAGTGGAGAAGGTAGAGAAGACTCCCTCGGTAGGAGACTATTTTAAGCAAAGGAATCAAGTTGGAAAAAAATCTAGGATTTATTTAATTTAGGAGCAATGAGTAATAAGATCTGGCTAAACCACAAGATTTCTTCATTCTTATTTGAGCACCTGTTTTGCCAGGCTCTGCTCTAGATGGTACATTTATACTGGTGAAAAGAATATACAAAGACTCCATCCTCAAGGATGTGTATTCCAGTGTGGAAGAAATACTGGGAGAGAAACCTCAGGAGAGAGAAGGGGGCTAGATTTTGAAGGAATCTTACAGAGAGAGAGCCAACAAGGCTGCCAAGAAAGACAGAGCGTGATCGGGCATTACTTAAGAAATATGATCTGGTGGAGGAAGTATGAGGGATAGACAAAAGAATGAGGCCATGGAGCCATGGAAACATAGTTCTTTTTAGGAGGCAATTTAAAGAGTCCAGGTGAGGTGTAATGAAGCCTTGTACCATGGAAGTGAAAAGGACAAAAGAGAAAGATATCAACAGGTGGAAGATTGGCACCCCCAGGGAGGGAGCATGTGGAGAATGATGTGAAATGCCGATTCCAGGTTCTCTGCAGAGAGAGGAGGCATAGTGTATCCAGGGTATCATTTGCATAGCTGACAACGTAGATTCTGGAGTCAGGCCCGCCTATGTTGTAATGAGTCAAGGCAGTCATTTAATCTCTGTAAACCTCGGTGTCCTCATCTGTACAAGGGGAATAATTGAAAGTACCGTTTTATCAGACTGTTGTGGAAAACAAAGACAACTGCTTGCACCATACGGGGGATGTGGTGGCACTCCAGCCTGGAGTCTGTATTGAGGGGAGTAAAGAAGTACCGCAGAGTCGCCTACACCTGCCTGCATTTGGCATCGGAGGTATTTGAAGGGGAATTTGCTCTCATCGTGAGATTACTATCATTCACACAAAAAAAGATAATTAGCTGAGAATTTTTCAACAATGATCCCGCGTTAGAAAATGAGCCACAAATCAAAGGATTTTTTTTTTTTTTTGCATTTGGGAATCAAAATCGTTGTGAATTTTGATATTCCGCTCACCAACTGGGAAAGACCTCATTTCAGTATCTGGAAACATATTTCTGATGAGGGATAAAGAGAGATTTCGTGAGAAACCTAAGAATGAGAATTAAACTACAATTTCAATCCCCGGAGTGTTTTATTTCCCCAAATCTCAGGACCCATCTCTGAACATCTGCTGGCCTCAGGACCCTTTTATCCCATCCTTAGAAGCTACACACAAAGCTTAATATAGAAGCATCAGGGAGCAGAAGTGCGCGGACTGGTTCAGGACCAGGCAATATAGATTCAAAAAGGGCCTAGATGTTTATTTTCTGGCATTCCACCCAAAGTAATTCTGTGAACAGTCGGAATCTAAGTCTGGAGGGAATTAATGCACGTTAAGAGAAAGGAAGACACCGAAACAGAAGTGAAACTGTCAAGGACAGGGGAATAATAAGGAGGAACGAGAGCAATGCCGTACCCTGGGAGGACCGGGGCAGCCCACGCATGCTGTTCCCGCGCGATAAGAGAATTGAAGATGCCCAAAGCTACACATACTCAGCAATAGGTTAAAGTAAAATCCTCTGCACATTTGAGAGACACCGAGAGTGCATTTTGCCGTTTAAGCAAAGTAAGCGCAATTACATTTCTAAGTGTCTGTGAGTACATGATACACAACTTGTTGGACAGATTGACTCCCAAGTCGGCAGGCCTGGGATGGTCTGGCTTCACATAAAGCCGTGCGGTGTAGGCAAAATCGACGTTCGACGTCCTCGAGGGAAACCTCAGAAACAGCCCGTTCTTCTGCAGAACACCTGAGAAGTAAGTGTCTCAGGACAACCACGTGAGTGCTGGCCGAGAGGCACACTCTAGAGATCAGTAGTCTCTAGACGGAGGAAACAGTGACATCAACTTGAAAAATTCCAAGCAGACACCTGAAATCACAGTTTCTGATTTTCAGTCTAGCTGCTTCTTACGTGGGCCACTCCCCGTAAGATGCTCAAGGTGAGCAGCAAAAGGGATTTACCCGTTCAGTCATGGCAACTGACAGTCGACATAGGGAGAATACAAGTATAGAGACGATATTTGCACAACTAGAGTTTAGGAAGTATTTCGTTGTTGTCTATCAAGTGCCAGACGTTTTGCTAAGCACTGGGTTTATGAAAGGTGAATAAACACATGGCCTAGGGATGGATTGGGGGGTCGGAAGGAAGATGAAGGTAATTGATATTTAATAAAATATTACTGAGTTAAATATGTGCCAGGTAGATGTGAAACAGTTTGCATATATTTCACTTAATATTAATCGCAACTTTTTGAAGTTCGTAGTATAGATCCCCGATTCAAAATCGGAAAACCAAGGTCCAGACAGTTCAGTAACTTTACGGAATGTCACACACCGAGGAAGTGCCAGAGCTGAGATCTGAACACAGTTGTTTTCTGGCTCCAAAGACAGTCTTCTCCCATTCCTAACTTGTAATTTAAATCAAGTCGTTCAAAGTTCTCACAGAATTAGAAAAGTTGAAGAATGATGATTACATTTTTCTAAGGGATGTTAGTAAAGATTTTACACAAGAGGTAACTTTGATCTGGGCTTTAGAGGTTGAGTAAATTTTGACAGGCAGGTGAGAGGAGGAGACTCCTAGGCACAGAAAAATTAAAAGGAATGGTATTTTGGGGAAATAAAAGCTTGCAAGGGAAAATTAAAAAGTTATAGCTTTTCTTGCAGGATTCAGAAGTAAAGCACTGGGGAAAGGAAGAGTCAAGGGAGATTAAAAAAAAAACAAAACCCAGCCTTGTTGATATATTTTACATATCATTGAATTCACTCATTCCAAATACATAATACAGTAATTTTTACTAATTTTGCCAAGTGGTGCACCCACCACCATAAGTGAGTTTTAGAATATTTTCAACCCCCTCAATAAAGGTCCCTCCTTCCCACTTAGAATTAATTCCCATTCTCACGCCCATCCTCCCTCTGTCTATAGATGTGCCTTCTCGGGATATTATATATAGATGGAATCATACAATGTGTGGTCTTTTTTGTCTGGCTTCTTTTACTCAGCATAATGTTTTTAAAGTTAATCCATGCAGTGACATGCACCTGAACTTCATTCCTTTTGATAATTGAGTAATATTCCAGTCTATGCCTATACCGTGTTTTGCTGATCTGTTCATCATTTGAGTACTTGAGTTCTGTTTTTTGGCTATTAGGAATAATGATGCCGTGAACATTTGTGTGAACATATATTTTCACATCTCTTGGGTAGGTACCTGGAAGTAGAATTGTTGGGTTTTATGGTAACTTTATATTTAACTTTTTGAGAAGCTGCCAAAATATTTTCCAAAGTGGCTGCACCATTTTACGTACTTTCCAGCAATGTACGAGCATTCCTGTTTCTTTACATCTTAACGGCACTTGTTACTGTCTTATATATCATAGTTATTCTAGTCTGTGTGAAGCGGTATCTCGTGGTTTTACTTTGTGTTTTTCCTAATGACTAATGGTGTTGAGCATCTTTTCATATGCCCAAATCATAAATTATAAAGGCTGTCTTTGGATAATGCATTAATTAAGATGCAGGACATAGGAAGATAAGTGGAGTTTGCAGGAGGGGTAATAGAGTTGCAGTGAACTGTTCGCACAACACTGAGTTGCATTTGTCTAGAAGGCAGTGAAAAGTCTGAGACCGTACCTCAGAATTTAAGGCAGAGGATGTACGTTTGGGATGCAACCACACAGAAAAGGGCAGTTGAAATCCTGAAACTAGAGGAGGTCATTAACATAGAAAATGTAGAGCAAGAAGCTTGAGAAGAGAATATTTAGAAATATTGTAAGAAATCGATGATTTTTCTTATTTTTATTTAATAGAATTCTTTAAAAAATCCTAGTGAAATATTACATTAAAAACCTAAAATAAAACAAAATAAATCATAAAAAAAAAGAAATAGATAAATTGCGTACAAAGTTTTAGGAGACTTAAGAGAGACTGGTGTCATGGAGGCTATTGGAAGAATTTTTTTTTTTGCGAATGTTAAAATTTTATTATATTTCTTTGTAGACGTTTCCTTCACACATAAATAGCAACATTGGATCATATCATACATGTTATTTTATAATATTCTATTCCCACTTTTTTTTAAAAGATTTTATTTATTTATTTGACAGAGAGAGAGACAGCCAGCGAGAGAGGGAACACAAGCAGGGGGAGTGGGAGACGAAGAAGGAGGCTCCCAGGGGAGGAGCCTGATGCGGGGCTCGATCTCAGAACGCCGGGATCACGCCCTGAACGGAAGGCAGAGCTTAACGACTGAGCCACCCAGGCGCCCTGTAATATTCTATTTCCACTTAACCTTACATCATGAACATATTTCCATGCCGCTAAGTAGTCTTAAAGTTACGTCTTTTTAAAAAAGATTTTATTTATTTATGTATTTGTTTGTTTGTTTGTTTGTTTAGAGTGTGTGAGGAAGGGAGAGGGAGAGAGAATCTCCAGCAGACTCCCCGCTGCACATGGAGCCCGGCGCAGGGCTTGATCTCATGATCTGTAGATCACTACCCCGAGATCATGACCTGAGCCAAAATCAAGAGTCAGAGGCGTAACCCACTGAGCCACTCAGGCGCCCTTTAAAGTTATGTTTTTAATGGCTGTTTTGAAAGTATTTCATTGCAGTTAGCTACCATAATTAATTTTTCCCTTTTATTTATGTGTGTGTGTGTGTGTATGTAAGTATATACATATAATTATATGTATAATTACAATATATATAGTTACACATAAATATACACATATATATACATATATGCATATATATACATATATATTCCCTTTTATTTGGACCTTTAGGTTGGTTTCTTGTCGGTTTTACTAACACTGCAATAAACATTCTAGCGTAAAATATTTGTGTGGGGGCGCCTGGGTGGCACAGGGGTTGAGCGTCTGCCTTCGGCTCAGGGCGTGATCCCGGCATTACAGGATCGAGCCCCACATCGGGCTCCTCTGCTATGAGCCTGCTTCTTCCTCTCCCACTCCCCCTGCTTGTGTTCCCTCTCTCGCTGGCTGTCTCTATCTCTGTCAAATAAATAAATAAAATCTTTTAAAAAAAAATATTTGTGTGGCTCTTCAGTGATTTCCCCAGTGTAAGTTCTTAGGTATTGGAATATTTTGGTCAAAGCTTATGAAAAAAATTTAAAGGCTCTTTTAATATGCATTGCCAAATTGTGCTCCAGAAGTGTTTTTCTCCCCCCAGCAATGTATGAAAGTAATACGACAAATGTACTGAACATAAAAAATATCTCATAAATGTAAGGAAAATATTTAATATCATTACCATGTTAGAGGATCTGTTTCCAAGACTGTTGTCAACATCTACTGATGGGACTGCCTCTGAGCATTTGTGGTTTGTTTTTTTTTTTTGAAATTATTTTATTTTTAAAATAAAAATTGTATATATTTACGGTGTACACCATGATCATTTGTCACACATATACACAGTGAAGTGATTATTACAATCAGATTTTGAAAAAACAAGGAGAAGCCAACAATAGAAAATACCTCCAACAGCAGAGAACGCTGAAGAACAACTGATTGTTGACTTTGGCAACTATGTAACCTTTGGTGGCATCTGAGAGAGCACTTTCCCTTGCTGGGAGGAGACGGATACCATATTGTAATTCTCAAGTACAAAATTTTATGGCAATTTTTTAGTCCATTTAGTTTGTTTCCTGCGAATGACTTGTAGTTTCGGAAATTTTTGATAATACAGGGGAAAAGTTTAAAAATTCTATTTAATTTTCTGTTTTTTCAGGAATGTCAATTTTTATCACCATTTTTTTTCTCCATTTGTCCTTTATCCATACTTCCTCATTCATTTCCTGTTTGAGGGCTTGGATTGGGGTTCTCAGATAAACAGCTTCATACGTGATGCTGTAGAGACAAACCAGGGATAGGCTGTCATTTGTATAAAGAAAGAATAAGCCTTTGGAAATCAGTGTATGGGCTTCCATAAATATCAAACTTGATTTTTGTTTTTGCGTGTGATGAGAATAGCATTTAATGTCACTGTTTGAGTCATTGAATGGATGTCTGTTGAGCTCATTACTGTTTCTTGTTCAGAGAACCCTTTATGGACATCCACTCCATAAATTTATGACCATTCGTGGGAAAATATTTGACCCAAATACTCTCTGCTCCTCTGTGACGTGGATCATAATTCTATCACAGTGAGCTGTTTCCTTTTCAACCACAGAGATATACAAACCAGTCATTCCGGATACCCATAAATCCTGTTATTTCTTTTATAGAGACTCAAATTTGAGCATGAATCTTGTTTGTTTTCCCTCCTTTCTGGTTCCCAGTTTGTGAAATCTCTTTCCCACCTTCACATTCAATGAGGTAACTGGTTCTAAAGCTGGTCATTCAGGAAAATTCAGAAAGGTCAGAATTCTGAAGAAGAACGTCTCTAATTTTCTCTGGATGGTGCATATTTAGTACCATCTTGGAAGCCATACGGATGTCTTAGTGGATGGACTTATCTCTAATTTCTCTGGGAGGATTAAGTGAAGACTCTTGGTATCCTTGCTCCTTGGTGTCCCTTTGTGATGTTGGCATAAGAAATACAGATACAGTAATTTCTGAAAAGTTGTAAGGTCAAATCTATCTTATGACATATTTCCCCAAGTTTTGATAGATCTTTTTCACCTGTCCCTAAAAAAGGGTCCTCTTTATAAGACCTTTACAGTTACCCCGAGCTAACTCTTAAAATGTTTCTGGTTGAATAATAGAGATCTAAAGGTCTGACACTTCTTGGAGGAGAGGTTCAGGATAAAATTTCTAGTGACATCCTGACTCTTGTTGAAGAAACACTATTCCAAGGCATAAAGTTTTTTGAGTTACCCGTTCAAATTTCATTATATTTCAAAGCCATGTAATTTTCAAAAATGAACTAGAAATATTTGGTAAGAGATGTTTTTTCCCAATGTTTCTTTGTGGGACACATCTGGACATTAAATGAACTCATAATCTATAACATAATTCTGAAGAGAACCTAACTAATGCTTTTAGTGTGAATTAGCTAGTTTCTTAAAGGCTTGTGTTACAGACACAAAGTTCTCTTTGGATAAAATAAGAGTTTAAAGCCACCGTAATTTTTTTTTGAGATATAATTGGCATATAACCTTATATTAGTTTCAGGTATATAATCTAATGATTTAGTATTTGTATATATTGCAAAACGATCACCTACCAAGTTATCATACTAGTTACAATTTTTTTTCTTGTGATGAGACTCTTAAGATCTACTCTTAGCAACATTCAAATATGCAATACAGTATTATTAACTATAGTCACCATGCTGTGCATGACATCCCCATGACTTATTTTATAACTGGAATTTTGTACCTTTTGATCCCATTCACCAATTTTACCCTCCTCCACTCCCCATTTCTGGCAACCACCAATCTGTTTTCTGTACCCAAGAGCTTTATTATTTTTTTCTTCTCCAATTTTTTATTTAAATTCCAGTTAGTTAACAATGTAATATTTGTTTCATGTGTAGAATTTAGTGATTCATCACTTACATACAACACCCAATGCTCATCACAAATGTCCTCCTTAATCCCCATCACCTGTTTAACCCATCTGCCTGCCTACCTCTCCTCCAGTAATCCTCCATTTGTTCTTTATAGTTAAGAGTCTGTTTCTTAGTTTGCCTTTCCCCCCCATGTTCATTTGCTTTGTTTCTTAAATTCCATATGCATGAGTGAAATAAAATAGTATTTGTCTTTCTCTGACTGACTTATTTCACTTAGCATAATACTCTCTAGCTCCATCCATGTCTTTGCAAATGGCAGGATTTCATTCTTTTTTATGGTCAAGTAATATTCCATTATATATATACCTACGCATGCATATGTATATATACATATATATGCATATATATTTACATACATACCACACCTCTTTATGCATTCATTAGTTGATGAACATTTGGGCTCTTCCCATAATTTGGCTATTGTAGATAATGCTGTTATAAACATTGGGTGCCTATGTTTATATCCCTTCGAATCAGTATTTTTGTATCCTTTGTGTACCCATTAACTTTAAAATCTCTAAGAATTCCAGCAATTCCTCCAATATGGAAATAAGAAATTAGCTAAAGACTATCTCAGTCAAAACAGGATAATTAAATTAAAATGGGCCTTTTCTGATAGGATATTTTTAGAATCACAGAAATGATAATTAGAAATAAAATAACTCCTAGTTTAGAATATTTAAAAATTTGATCACTGTAAGAAAGATCACAGATGTGTTTCTCTTAGTTTAACAAGAGAGGCATTACTATTTGGGTCAGACAGAATTCAGTTAACGCTGTTTTTATATTAATACTCTGAAATGGTATCTGAACATATAGTTAATTTGGGTATTGTAAAAATGGATGGGACAAGAAGGTGAAAGTCATCATGCTACCTTATGTAATAGAAGTAGAAACACCACAAAGCTATTCCATACTGGCACAGTTAATGTAAAAAATAAATCTCTAACAACAGTTTGAGGAATTTGTACTATGCACATTTATTCAGCATAAGAAACTTCTGAAAATGATAATTTGTAAAATAAGTAAAAACTATATTATTACAATAGTAAATATCTATCTAAATGTATTTCGGAATAATTTATGTGCTCACTTAAATATATCTAAACATACTGTAACAATCATTTTCTTATTTCAAATATGAATTATTATCAATACAAGTAGATTAAAAAACCCCTTCTTTCTTAAATTCAAAAATGGTGTTACTAACATCAGGCATATGTTTTTAGGTTGATTTTTTGTTTGTGGTTCTATATTTCACAACAATTTTTAACCAACACCATTCGTGACAGCATTATGCATTTTCACAGTGGTTGGACAGTCTTTCATCCCGATGTATAACTTAATGTTTCTTTAAAGTTATAGTGACTGTGTAAGTTTTGAATCCGTGGTGGTACGTTGTCATACTTCACTTAACCAGTGAACCTAGATTGTTCCAGTATAATGTGTTTATGATCTTGTTAAGTGAAAATTGAAGCCTTGGGCACCGTATCTGTTATTATGGAAACAGAAATACTTTTCTGCATTTTTCTTTGTCATATTTAATGCTAACATGATAACATAAAATACTTTGAGTTGTTGACTTGTATTCTCATCGATAGCTCTTGGCCCGCATTACACATTGCTCCTTCTTTCTTTTCTGTAGCCACTCACCAAATGTGTTACTGCATTAAGAGACTTAGCCTTTGAAATCCTGCCCTCTTCAGTTCTAGGCCATACGGAATCATTAGCATAATGCTCCACAAACACAGGCATAATGCTTTTCTCCTCGATTTAAGAGCCGTTAGTAACTTTCTAGTGCCTGTTGTATCAGATATAAAGCTTCTGTCCTCAGAGTTAATATTCTGTCTTCCTCTGACCTTTTCTCTTCAGCTATCTCATTTCTTCTTGCTCTTTGGCACAGTCTCTCTGCTACCTCCAAGCTGTCTGGCTGTTATTAGCATACAGGATTGGCTTCTAACTGCTTTCCTGCCTGTGCAGATGTCTCTCCGTGAATCATTGGGTGCCCGCTGCTCCCTGAGGCAGTCTATTCCATCTTTGGATAGGTCAGCTAGAGAGCTTTTCTCTTAACTGACCCCAAATCAATTATAGGATATAGTGCAGGATTTCTACTTGGATCTTCGTGTGTATGGCAGTCTAATGAGGTGTTCTTCGTAGTTTTGCATCTGTGTATTACGTCCACAGTGGCACTGTTTATCAGCTGTAGGGAAGATCTCTGTATTTGGCAATCTCACATTTCCATACCCTGATCTCCCACCACCCCAGAACCACGACAGTTTGAACTCTAACTCTGTGCACGGTACAAAACATACCTGATAATGAAGCTATATTCTAAATATAGCATTATTTATATGTGAAAATATATATAGTTAAGTATACGTATCAAAGGATAACAGAATCTCTATCTCAGAAATGATTCTGTGAATTTTAATTGTACAGATAGAATGCAGGCTTGGTCCTGGGCATACTCACTCCATACACAAGGCAAAATGCTTAAATATTATTGTTTAACTCAGAAAACATTACACTTTGCATGTTTTCCTATAATTGGTTAAGTGAGACAGTGTTACATATTGTATATTTATCCAGACCTAGAAGGGCTTGGTTTTCTAAATATATAATGCGCTATCATGTTCTGGATCATAGAACAATTGGTGTATTTAGTTCTATATGTGCAATTTCAAACAATGCAGGAAAAATATTGGTAGTGTTACCTGCATTTTATGCCGTGAATGTGAAAAATTATTTTGGTGTCGTTACTACAAACAAACAAAAAAACCCAGTTATATCTTTCAAATCGCTTTTGTAACCTGCCCTTTTATTAGCAGCTCTAAATTGTTGGCATCTCCAAATGTCCTTGCTTTTTGAACTATTTCAAAAATTGTGTTTCCATAACAATTTTAATTGCATCTCTGGTGATACTATTTAATCATTGTAATCAGCTACATCGTATAATTAGATTTCAATCAGAACCTTTAATGCTATGTGGTTTTCTGAGAGAAGACACTTATAAAAATGTTATGTCTGTGTGGGTTTCTTCTCCTGACCTCCCTCTACTCCAGCTATGTGACACTATAACAAGGACAATAATTGACGAGGGAGAAAAGAGGTTGCTTCCATTTGTCCCTCATAATGTGGAAAATATTGCCCAGAAGCAGCTAGGTAGGGTATCATCAGTTGATATCTGGTAGAAAGGAACGCATATGGTGATAGACTTTTCACTAAGGCTGTTACTTCTCTTGTGACCAATAAACACTGACTTATTTGTAGAATGGCTGCTCAGGGTTGGGAATGCAGCTCTGGGCCATGCAGGAGATTGGAACTCTTGGGACATGGTTGGCATGGGGTGAGGTGGGTGGCATAGGTGTGATCAACAGTGGGGACGACTCATCTACAGCCCACATCGCTCTGTCATATTGCTTTGCAGGTCCTGAATTATCAGCAGTGAATTATTCTTTCTCACTTCTTATTATTACTAGATTTTGTTAAAGCCCACTTTTATGTCTTCCCATTAATCATCTATGTAATTTTAGAAGGCAAAATGCATGAAGCTCAGAGCTAATTATGCATTCTATTATGCCTTTAGATATCTGGATGAAAGTCATGTTCCATCGCTCAATCCCTTCCCTAAAACTCATTTCCACAAGTGATGACTTAATGATCTATTTACTTTAAAGGTTCGCCTTTGGGGACAATGATTACCCTGGTTAGCTCATTTGAAAGAACCGACTTCTCTTTCATGGAATCTATAAGTATTTAGAAAAATCATTCTGGGCTTTGAAAATGCACTTGACACAACATGTGTTGAAACCTGGGCTTTGACTCTCCCTAGGTTGAGAGGACCCCTTTATACCCATGCAGAGTATGAGAGCCATAGTGTCCAAATTCTCATTTCCATTTCTTAAACAGGGAACCAACCAGCTGTGGAAGCAGTATGGATGAGGGCAAATTGCAGCTTTGTGTTGCAACTCCAAAGTCAGTATGTGTGAATAAAAGAAGGATAAAGTGACAGAATTCTCAAATAGGATGATTACTACTCAGTTTTCCCTGATCCGTTTTGTTGTTCTACCATGAATAGCCAATCTATCGCATTATATATAACTAGGAGCTAGGAATGCAAACACTAGCTTCACGTGTGCCTGTCAACTTACTCTCTTAATTTCCTTTTTTACTCTGCAGTTCTGAAAAACAGTCTTCAGGAATAACATCCGTGACTTCTAGGTATAGGTCAGATGTTTGATTATAATAAGGAGATATTTTCCTATGTTTTTAATAGCAGAGTGCAGTATTTTGCAAGGAGAGATGCCTTTGTGAGTTAGGCTGTATTCATCCTGTTCGACTGTGCTTTTTCTGAGCTCCTATGATACAGTTCAATCAGACTGTATGCAAAAATCCTCCCGCTATAAACTCTATGCTAATATTTGCTAAAACATAAGTCAAAAATACTACTTCAAGGAAGTTCTGGATTTAGTGAGAACAAAAACAAGGCAGATTTCAAGTGAGGAAAGATTGTCTCCCTCTAGATGTCAGTGTCCAATCCAGAGCCACATTTGCGGCAGAAGATTTCCTTGTTCTGGGTCAGGAAGCCTTCCCCCACCAAGGAGACCGAGCACTTCCCACAGTTAAAGCATTCGCTGTGCCACTGGCGGTCTTGAAAGCAGATAAACTTGGCACCTCTGAGACCTGTAAAGGAATTGGGGGAAAAGAATATTCTTTCAGTGAAGAGATTAAGCATTCCACCAGGTATTCTCCTTGGAACTGCAGAGAACAGCAAAGAGCAAGAAGACTATATAGAGACAAGTAACCTGAAAAGGAATGCGGCCTCCCATGCCCTGTGCCCATCTGGGAATGTCACCCTAGGCAAGTTCCTCCGATGAGATCCAGCCTGATTCCCAGCCAACTTTTTCCATAATCTACAAAAGTAGGTAGAATCTTAATATACAAAGCAGGTATTTTTGGAAACAGATAAAGATCACCTAAGATGGGTAAGGAAGTACAGTATAATGCTGTGGGAAGTGGGGAAAGATTCAAAGTCATAGATATCTAGGTATGAATATCTTCTTTCTCTCTTCATGACCCTGTTTTCTTAGAAGCAAAATTAAGGTACAATAAAATAAATCTATACTTCCTAGCTTGGTGTCTGATGTTTTAGTGACTTTGAGTTCTCTTTCCTCTATTTCTGTGTTTAGTTTTACCTAAGATAAAGTTCCATGGTCATAATGTGGTTTTGGACATGATTTCCAAAAGCTCCCAATAGATTTCATCCAGACCGTCATGTAGCTAGCCTAACATGACGATCTGATTACGTTCCCCAGAGACAACGTCAGCCCAGGCTTGTAGCAAAGATCTGTGAGTCTGATCACTCTGGCCACTGAGGCCATGCTGTGCGGTAATTAGTCTCTAAGAAGTGCCTTGTCAGCCTCCATCACTTCTACCTGGGCTTCACGGGAGCCATAACATTTCTATGAAAGGTAGTAGAATTTGAGTCTTCAGTGAGAATCTCTTTCTATATCCCTAATATGGATCCAGGCTACAGTTTAAGGAATTGATTTTGAAGAGTTGGAAAGGAGAAAAGGTGTAGGGATTGGGAAAGGCTTGGGGATGCCTTGGGTATTTATTTATTTGCCAAGTCTTTTCCAAGTGATCATCACGCTACGAACTTCCTGTGATTTGCTCATTACTCAAAGAGTGCGGCCAACATAGTTCATGTGTTGATTCACATATAATTTCTAAATATTCCATTTGGGGAACCAAAAATGTGAATAAGCATTCTGTTTCAGATAAACTCTCCTTAAATACAATAATGACTTTTATTTCCATACTAGAAATGTTATTTGATGTCTTTACATGAAATTGACTAGTTTATAAATAAATGCACATCAAATTTCTTTGCCTTCTTTGATTAAATGTATAGCTTGCTTATTTATGATGCTATGATCATTACTTGCTAATAAGAGTAAATCAATAATGAACCAATTAATTCCCTGAATATTATTCAGAACATTAATATGCCGACTGCAAGAATCATGTCCTATATATGCATGAATCATCTCTGTTCATAAAACTAATTATTACACATATTGCATTTGGATGCTCATGAGTCTTCCTTGATTTTATTAGTAAGCCTGTACAAGTGGTAAATATAAAAATAATTCTTCCAGACTTTTACAAAGAAGAGAGAATTAGAAGCATCTGGTAGTAGGAATTTAAGAAAGGCAGACTCAACATGTGAGATGTTTATAAATTGTTTCAATTTAGGATACATTTACTCCCTCGGGTCATGAGGGTCATTTGTAGTAAGAAATCCCTCAAGAAACTGGTCTCTGGCACCTGTTTTATTTGGCTTCATTTATTACTGAAAATTCAGCGGAATAAGAGCTAGCATTTGTTGAGCACTTGAAAATGAGTCAGTCACTATTCTAAGCCCTTCACAGCTACTGCTTCATATAGCTCTCGCCTTACCTTCATGAATAGATACTATCCTCAACTCTACTTTGCAGTCAAAAATTGATGAACAGAGAGGTTCAACCACTTGCCCAAATCAGCCAGCTGGTATGTGGCAGATCTGGGATTCAATCCTAGGCCATCTGGCTTCAGAACCTGTGCTCTTAACTTCCCCAAAATTCAGTCTGAATTTATCTTTTGTAAAGACCATAACCAGGAACATTAGCATTCCTTTCTGAAGAAATAACATTTGGAACTCCTTTTACTCAAAATAAACAGAAATGGCAGAAAGTGAAGATGTGATCCTATTCAACTCCTCATTTGCAAGTACGGCAAATGAGGACCTCCACGGAGAGTTCTTTACCCATGGTCACACATAGTCAGGGGCAGAGGCAAGGCCAAGGACTTTTACTCCCTAGTCCAGAGCACTTCCTGCTACATCAAGCTGCTTCATTCATTCCAGAAAATTTGAAAGGTTGATCCTCTCTTAGAGGAGAAAAAAATTACAGTTCTCCCTTGAGTTCATTCAAATGATTCAAATTTATTCTAATGAGATTTAAAAAAGTCACACTTGAGACTCATAGATTTAGTTAATATAAAAAAGTATTTTGAAAACACCCTAACATAGGTTCTTAGATTGACACATTGCGTGAATGTGCAACTTTCAAAAGATAAATATATGGCTGCATAAGAATTCCCTGTGGTACATTAATTCAAAGAGCTCAATTTTAAAGAAACACTACCGCAAAGCATCCATATACACACACACACATATATATGTATATATGTATGTACAGAATCAGATAAAAAAAATTGCGAAGTGAGTTGGAAGTTTTTGCAGGCATTTTAGTCTCAGGTGTCTCTCATCAGAGCCAAAAGAAGATTATGAGAATTATCAAAAAGCGGATTATTCTAAATTAAATACATAATCCTCTATTTGGATTACTTTTGGGTCAAATCTGTGGTTCCCAATCATCCGTATTTTACATGCAGGACAATGTGTTTTTTCTGCCTGAACCTGAAAGACCTGGGCTCAGTGATTAACATGAAACAGCCACACAGAAAAAAGTCACTTAGATACAGGAATCTGTGATGGACCAGAATTGAAACTCCTCAAGTTCAGGGCTCACACAGGCTCTTGGCAGGTCAGGATTAGCCATTTGAGTGCCCGGGAAGTTTTTAAACCCATTTTGAATTGTTTAATTTTCTCCTTTCCTCATGGAAGCCCCCCACCCCCTGCTTTTTTTCTGGCTAGTTCAAGAAAAGTCTAGAATAAATCAACCAGAGCATGCATGGTCACACAGCAGATTCCACCAAGGAGATTTATGAGCTCCCAGTACTGATGCATTTCTGGAAGTCCCATTTTCTAATTAAAACTGGTAGCGATGGTGGCTTATTCCCCTGACCGCAGGAACTGCCAGATGTGTAGAGGCAGGGGCGTGGAGCGGTGAAGAGCCCAAGCTTTGGAACCCGATAGTCTGGGATTGGCAGCGGAATTCAGTGCGAGGGCTGGGAAGGTAACAGAGCTGAGGGATGGAGACAAGTTGTGGGGAACAGAGCACTGGGGCAGCTGCTGAGCCTATGACAGAGACCCAGCTGGGGGTTGCGAGGGCAGTCTGCTCATCCCGGCAGGCTCTTCGTTTACTTTTGGCTGCAGAGATGGATTCTACACTAGTTGTTTCCAAACATGTGCAGGCCAAACAAAACACACCTGCCAGCCAGCTGTAGCCCTGGACCGGGTGAGACGCGGAAAAACATGGTGCTCTGTGCAGACGAATGGGACCTTGTCTGTTTGTCGGGGTAACTCTCCCTCCCCTCGCAAGTCAGTGAAAACCTGCCAAGCTGGGTTTGCAGTGAAACTCTTTTCTTTCTTTGAAGATGTAAGAAGATTCAACTTTTATTTTGTGTTATATTTGAAGATGGAGGAGGAGGAAAAGGATAAGATAATTTTTAATTCCATGTTACATAAACTGAACTAAAAGAAATGATATATGATCTAAGAATCCCAGGAATGGGGAATAGAAGTACAGTTCTGCCTAAAAGAATAGCTGCTGGGGTTCTCAGGTCATGCCAGCCTCATTTTTTTTTTTTTTTTACTATAGGATTAGCATTTTGGAAGTGTCTCTGAGGAAAATATAATGCATCATTTTACCTTGAAAATCTTTTTAACATGGATCAATTTACCATTTGTGGTATTTTCTTTTCTTTTTTTTTTTTTAACAGATGTAATGAGGCATTTATTTTTTGACATAAGAAGAAAAAGAATCTAACAACAAAAAAACAAGTAGAAGGGAAGAGAGAAAAAAGCATCAAACACTGACTGTACTTGGTGCTTAACATACGCAAGATATTGCTATTTACAACCCCAAGTTCTATACAGATGGGTGAACCTCACTAAGTAGATGTTTGGTTCTGCAGAGCACCTCACAGCTGGACCTTAAAGGGAATGTGGGCTAGGATCTGGAAAGAGTTGAACAAACTGCAAATAGAGGGAGAATTTGGAAATTGAGAAGGAGAGATAATCTGGGAGGACGGGACCAGCAGAGGGTGAAAACCTGGAATACCATGAGGTACAATATGGAAAGTGAAAAAAAAAATCACTGGTAGCAGAGTAGCTCACTAATGGACTATTTCTAGCTACTGATTTTTTTTTTCTTACCACATGAAAACTACAGGGATCTTGCCTGTGAACCTTCAGGGACCACCACTGTAAGGACATGAATTCACAGACTCATAGTTGGGTAAAGGAAAGAAAAACTATAATTTTGAGCTAATCACATAATTGTAAAACTAGATATTCTAAAAAGATTCCAGATGGCTAAGGTTGGCTTCTGATATAGCATTTCTTATAAAGCAGTGAGAACACCACAGGTAACTGAGGGAAGAAGAAAAAAATGACCAGAGGTCCTTATACAATACTGGCCTGATGTTTTGGGCTGTCAGATTAGAACAGCAACAGAGGTCTAACCTGCTGAATAAACCTAAACTGACTGGAAGGCTCTTATGCCTATAGCTTAATTGGCTATGGAGTTGCTGAATCTTCTGTCCAGAACCTCCTCAATTCCAAGAAAGAGATTCAGATTGTTAAGGTGCAACAATCTTGATATGTATAGGACAAAGCTCTACCACCAGGTGAGTAGTAAAAGCATTTTCAGTTTCCTCTTAATAATGGAAACCTATAGTGCCCCTCTCATTGGATTAGGCGAGCTGAAGAGATTCAGAGCCAATCTGGTTGACTTTGAGCAGGAAGCACTTACATTATCCTCACACCATTTGTGGTATTTTCAAATCACGTCATATGTACTTTGTTCGTTCAGCAGAATGCTATCTTGTTTTATTTCATCTATTCATAATTAAAATGTATTGCAAGTGGATAGAGAGAAAAGAGAATGATACACTTGTTAGAAGCATCTTAAAATGAAGTTTAATTAAATTCCTGACCTATGCCAGCCTAATTATTACAGCTTCAGATTTTTGTATAATACTTGCATCTAATTAAAACCTTTCTATTTTAGGGCCTTTTGCCCTTGTTTGGAATTAAGCAGGATTTTTATTTATAAGTATCCCTTTCTCCCACTCAAATCATTAAATGTCAAGCCTCCTCGTGCAGTTCCTCTCTGACCTCTCAGCTCATCCTGTTCTCCTCTGAACGATTACTTTACTTAAGTCATTACCATTAGGTTTAGTATTAATTACCCTCTACAGAAAATGGATGCCCTAATTATGCTCTCCACTTGCCTTGAGGGGGTCTGTGTAATATTTATATTTATGTGTGGGTACCCCTGTGTATCTCAGAAGATTATCATTTTTTTACTCGCTTTTTCCAAATTAACTATATAGCATCTATATAGCCATCATAGGACCATATTAAACTGAAGAACTCACCAGTAATGGGTTTGGTGCAGGCTGCACACTTTTTGGCATAAAGATGGTTGTAGCAGTCCAAACAGAATGGATAATCGTCTCTGGACATAAACTCCTCTTCACAGAGCTCTTTCCTACAGCCACTGCACAGGAAACACTCCTTATGCCACGGCTGGTCACGGAACGTTATCCCACCTGAAGTTATCACCTGCCCAAGGATCACAAAAAGACAGTGATCATGGAAGCTAGTACGATTTGGACCTATCACGATCCTCTTCTGGGTCCACAAGTGGTATTTGGGCTACTCTATCACCTTGTGCCATGATGTCCTTTCCCTGTGATTTTTTTGAATCGATATGAGAAGCAAAAGACTATAGGGATTAAATAGAACTGGCAAGAAATATCCTCATTTTTCTCCTACAGTGGAATAGAAAAGAAGCAGGACCACCAGGGACTCAGGAAAATGAAAACGAAGTAGACCTTTGATTCCTTGTCTCATCTTTTTCTTTCTTGTTGGGCTTCAAAGATCTGCCATCGGAACTGAGATATTTTCTATGTTTCCATGTCTGACTTTTAAGGATGCTGAAAAAAGCTACTTTCCCCTGAAAGCTTTATTCCAGCTGTAGCAACCCGGAATGGAACTGATAAGCACCATCAACCACTAATCATGATGACGATTTCTGAAGTGAGCTTTCCGTCCTCAGCCCTATGCTGAGGGATGACCCCTTCTTTTGTTCTTAACATCCGGCAGAGCCAAGACTATATTATCTTTTCCCCTTTAAGAGATGAGAAATTGCTGCGGGTTAGAATGGTCAGGTCACTCGCCAGGTCACACAGAACTAGCATGCAAACCTACACAGTCTGACTCCTGAGCCTGTGTGCTTAGCCAGTAAAACAATACAGAGGCAAGCTTACTTTTCGGTCATGAGCAGTTGATGCGTCCTTGTCGAATGAATGAACAAACACCAAGGAGAAAAACATTTGGACAGCAATTCCGGCATAATATCTCGCGCCAGTGGGGTGCTGTGGCCACCCCGTGGGTTTTCAGCTTCAGAACTCGAGGTAAGGAGTACAGCTTGTATGTTGAACCTTAATGTGTGATGTGCGAGGGTTTTGTCAGAGATGCGTATTATTCCTCCAGAGCAAGTATTTTTTTTCTAAACCAGTTTAATCCATGGGTTGTACTTTTTAACAGGATAAGGCATCTTTATTTAGAATCAGATGGGTAAATATTGGACGACTGTTCCTGGGTAGCAATGTTTAAGTCATAGCGTCTTTCGAACCCATGGCTGTTGAGCTCGTGGAGTAGCTCTGTTCATGTGCTCGCTGAGGCAATTCCTGTAATCTCTGTCTTCACATTAACTGGATATAGACCATGTAGAGCCTCTTCTAAGCCATCTTATTGCTCAAAATTTTTAAAAAATGTAGCCTATGATACACGCTTTTGAAAAGATGATGCTTAAAGATAATTGGAGTCTTACAACAAGTATCTTAAAAATTAAAGATATTTGATAGAAAAGTTATTTTTCCTCAAGGAAAAGATGTATCCTAGTCTAAATAAGTAAGTGGGAAACATAATGGTGTGTGTGAACTAAAGCAATTTATAATGCCCCCCAGTGGTTCCCAATGCCTCACTGCAGGCGCGGCAGAACTCAAGATTCCTTTGATTTGTTTGGTCACATTATTAGCAGGAGATGCTTAAAAGATTCCAAACTTGATAAATGTATTCACAGCGAAAGAAAACTTGATATATACACCAAAGACTGTTAAATTAGGGAGAAGAAACTCTGGAACATTAAAAATAGTTTGCTTGTGATTATGCTCCTTTTGAAGAGGCAAGCAGGCTAAGATGTAGCCGAATATCTAGGTGTGGTTTTGCCATTGATTGATCCCAGGATTTGGAACAAGCCTCTTTCTCTGGCAAAGAGGAAGCAGTATCGGTTTTGTGCTTAGTACACCATAGCCGATGAATCAGAGAATGCTCTATTTGAACCTCAAGGAATTTGAATTCAAAGCACTTGTAGTTTGAGCTTACTTGTTTTTGGTAGAAAATACTGTTTATTTTATTTTATTTTATTTTATTTTATTTTATTTTATTTTATTTTATTTTATTTTTTTTAGAGAGAGAGAGAGAGAGGGTGGGGGGTGGGTAGAGGGAGAGAGAAAGAATCCCGAGCAGATTCCACACCCAGCAAGGAGCCCGATGTGGGGCTTGATCCCAGGACCCTGAGATCATGACCTGAGCCAAAATCAGGAGCCGGACCCTTAACCAGGCGCCCCAGAAAATAAGTTTTAGTTTCACAAAATAAAATCTATGAAAAAAGTTCCAAGGTGCTGCTTGTCCAGTATTTTTGTCCATTTTGTTTGTTTTATTTGGTCTTTGGTTTGAGTTGAAACATTGTTTCTCTTCAGCTTGGATCATCTTGATCAGAAATATTTATGTCCCGTTTTCCTTAAATGACTTGTGGTTTTAAAAATTAAATAGAAAATGATCTGGCATGTTGTGATCTGTCCATTACCCAATATAAATATTTCACAAAGTTTTGGTGACTTCAAGTCATGTCCTAAATATAGGACAAGCTCCTATAACTTGGGAAATGCCAGTGCTTTGTCCTCAAATAGTGCTTAGCATGGATGTACTAGAGAAATTCCCCTCTTGAATCTCTATAGCATTGAAAGAAACTTTATATTGTATGACCAATAAATTAGTTTAAGATAATTCCCACAAGCCTCATTAATATTTCAGCTCAAGACTTTAAGAAACATAATGTGAACATGGCCAACTTAGTTGTCCCACAAAACAGTGAGATAAACCTACCATTATATTTCCAGTATCTGTTTCTAAAATGCATGTCTTCATGGCGTCTGGGTGGTTCAGTCGGTTGAGCGTCTGCCTCTTGATTTCAGCTCAGGTCATGATCTCAGGGTTGTGGGATCAAACCCTGTGACAGGCTTCACGCCCAGAGTGGAGCCTGCTTAAGTATTCTCCCTCTCCCTCTGCCTCTACCCACCCCCTTGTGTGTACTCTCTCCCCCCCCCCCCCAAATAATAAAATAAAATAATAAAACGTGTGTCATCAACTCTGGCAAATCTTCTGAGCTTCATACATTGCAGGGTCATAGGATCTGAGGGTTGCTTAAAAAGTCATTGTCTAAGTCAGTGTTTCTGGTAGAGTAATGGAAGTCTCTGGGTCTAAGATGGGTTTATATCATGTTACTATCAATTATAATTTCAGCCATCATTATAGTGTAATCTAATGATTATGACTTAGGAGTTTATTGTTCCCTCTGCAAATGCAGTCTCGTATTTTAAATACATGTAGAAAATTACCATGGGCATGCGCTCCCAAAGAAAGTGGTAGTGAGACTTCTAGCTGTCCAGATGCAATTACACAAATGGTCTTGAGATCTGCCAAAGCAGCCCATAGATCAAAAATGTTTAGACACCACTGCTTTCCTATCACAATTTATAGTGTTATTTTAAGCTCTATGATGCCTCATGGGTCAAGGATTTCTTCAAGTACATCAATATATATTTTATGAAATACAGACAGGTTTTATCAAGGTGATAGAGACGAGTGACTTTTTCACATAAAAGCTTATAGGCTGAAAAAGAATTGGACAAAGTTTACTTGAAGGCACGACTTTTTTCTTATTGGAAGATATGTTTTGAAGGGGTATCCAAGACAGAAGGCCCTAGATGACACTCTGGAACTGGAAGCGAACCACTTGCTGCCCTTCGTCCTTTTTCTGTCTTTATGTCTGATGAATTTCCCTAATGAGCCTGTCACTTTCTTGAGTCTACTTGTCTGTTCTTCAGAAATATTAAAGCTTCAAGCCAAGAAGACATTTGTGTTGCTGGGACATAATGTGAGAAGTTAAACATCCTGTTTAAATTGGTTCCCTTAGTGACTCTGTGAGACAAATTCATATTTCCCTAAAATGAAATGGATCCAAAACTATTTTCTAAGAAATATCTTGTATTCCACAAGCGATGTGTGCCCCCTGCTAGAATCCATGAAATCTTGTGTAATGGCAGTGAATGGAACTGGACTATCTTGAGCTTTTGGAATGTTACATTCCTGTTCTGGGTGGAAGTTTATGACGGTAAAAATAGGTGGCCGTCTTCGTCGTGACGGGTAGTGTGCTTCTGGACATGCTGGAATTCAAAACTAACGTGAATGGGTGAAGACAGAACATGATAGTATCAGTGCATTCCAAACATCTAGTGAGGTTAAAAAGCAATGGTCTGGAAGGTTCCGCAAGCTTCATCCTCTTTAGATAGTTACCTTCTTACAAAAGCTGCAGTAGTGAGCAAACTCCTTCTCAAAACATGGCACACAATAATTGCCGCTCTCTTTGGAAATCAGGGGTTTAGTTCCTATTGGCTGTCGGCAATGCTCACACACAAAGCAGGTTTCATGCCAGTAGTTTCCCTTGAATTCCATTTTGCGGGAACCTGTCCCCCCCAAATAAGAACCTGTTAGTACATATGAAACATCATTTTACTTCTTTTAAGTAGAGATATGTCAAATTACTTAAAAAATATATTTTCACATGAAGATGATAAACTTAATCGTCCTTACAGAAAAACAGTGTTTTGTTGGCTTCTAAAACATTTATCTGAAAAGAAGAAGGTAGAGTTCAGCCATGATGATGGTGAGTCGCTCTTCTACTGGAAACTCTTGTGCTGTGTAAGCTACAGTTTTGAGATGTGAAAGTATGACTGGTGGAGACTCTGAAAGGCTGCGTGTGGTTTAGATAGATTGGGCCACATAATTATCAGTACTGGGATATTAGGAATGCCCAAGGCACGAACTCTTGAGATTGATGTTGTGCAGTTGTGGTCTTCTAGAAACTCTTTGAATTCATAATAAGAAAACGAGAGAGAATCATGTGTTATATTGCTGTCCATAGGGATTTAGAAGAGAATCAGAACAGAGAAAGTGCTTACCTGAAAGTATAATGATGTGCATGAATCCCTGACTTGCCTAAGAGGAATAAAGATGAGGAACCCTCAAACCATTTTTTGTCCTGCTACAAAATGATGGTTGGCGCCATTCTCCGATGATGGATTCTGCTTCCCGATGCCATTGTTTATGGAGGACAGGGTGTCTAATGCAGTGTTAGTGTGATTGGTTTAGATTGTATCTTCATTCTATGGCTCAGATTGTGGTCGAAAATGTCTCTATGAATTAACTTCATGAAAATACATTGAACATTGTAATTTACCCCTACAGAATAATTACCCCTACAGAATAATCCTTTTATTTCTAAAATGCACAGAATAAAATCAAGAGAGCACAAGATAGATGTCTTTCTCAAAAGGAGGGCTTTCTTAGCTACTATACTCTTCCTGTGTTTGGGCGTAGTTCAAAGCGCTGCAGCTTCATTCAGTGAGAGACCGGAGCTCCCCTGTGACCTTACCCGGCATGACGGTCTTCTTGCAGTGGAAGCACTTGGAGGAGCACTCGTTAGAGTAGCACTCTGAGCACAGCAGGCGCTCATCCTTGGCAGCAAAAGGCTTTTCCACCAAAGAGTGATTGCATTTGGCGCAATTGAAGCATCCTTCATGCCAGTGTCGGCCTTTGTAACAAAGATCCTCCAAGACAGTAAATATGAGTTAATTAAATGTGCCAGTGACAAAACAGGTCATTTTATAAGACAAAACTGAACACTCCTGGGACTCTGGTGTCAGTAGTGTGTGCTGGTAGCTTGAGGGGAAGTTGTCATCGATACTATTACCCATGGAGAGGAGACTATCTGGGGCAATTAAGAGCTAGAGCCTGGGATTTTCTTAGTTGGTCACTAAAGACTGATGGAAAATAAATTTTTTTTCTATTTCTTCAGATTTCCTCTTCCTTCCTTTTATAAACTGTAAGAGGAGTTTTTCATGGAATGATTTTTATTTTTAGGTTGTAATATTCTATTATCGTTTGAGAATGAACAAAATCTCAATACCACAAAACGAAGACAAAAAAGAAAAAGAAAAAAAAACCAATAATGTGCGTTGTGGGAAGAATGGGCTGTGTGAGCGCACAGTGGACATAGGGGAGATGAGCCTGATTCAAAGTCAGAAAATACAGATTTTTGATCTCTACGCTTCCAATATTTTATGTATTTATTCATTTATACTCTTGTCATTCCAGAAATAAATCAGCATTTTAGCTCTGTAACTTGGGGGAAATAACGTAACCTCTTTAATCTTTAGCATTTTAAACCATCTTCCAAGATCGTTGTGAGGACTAACGTATATGTTCTATTGCATAGTGTTCAGCGCAGTACCTGGTCGCTGACGGTAACTTGGAAGATGCTTATATCTGGTAGTGGAGCAATACAGCATTAACAGTCAATACCGAAGGAAACGAGGCATTCCAAAGCATTCGTCTGCTGGTTTGCATGCAATAATTCTGTGAATCGAAGACCTACCTTGGAATCTGATTCGATTGGTTCTTTGCACTCCT
Organism: Ursus americanus; assembly: GCF_024610735.1. NCBI lineage: Eukaryota > Metazoa > Chordata > Mammalia > Carnivora > Ursidae > Ursus > Ursus americanus. The sequence continues at coordinate 15,412,471 of NC_142137.1, read as the reverse complement.
CACAATAGTTGGAAAAGATACGATCGTAACACGAAACACAATATGGATTGTCATTCTTTAGTACATACTTCTTCCCAAGAAGTGATGCTGTGCAGTATTGACAATCAAATTGAGCCGTTGTCATTGTGGTTCAGTCCTGTGAATAAGAAAATGATTCCTATACACGGAAGCAACATTTTTATAAGATAAATTATAAATCCTTAATGGGAGCCAAACACTTGAGGGAGTTTATATCTTAAGCAAAAACCCACCAATTTAGGGAAATATGCTGTAGTCATGGTGACATTTGGAGTGATTTAGGAAAGGCTACTCTCCCATTTTTGGCAGTTCCTCTGTGTTTTTCTAACAAAATGCAGTAAGCCAGCGGCCAGATTGTGAAAAACATCTTGTATTCATCATCCACTAATCTGAACTTCAATGAAAATATGATATGTGTTGAAAGAGGACGGTCTCACCTCAAGGATATAAATATGAACTGTTGATAGGTCTTTCACTAACTGTCATCACTTACTAACTTGCTGGAGAGTTCTGGAGGCAGAGTTCCTTGGAAATCACAATAGTCTGAAATAGAAGTTAATAATCAAGTACATTGTCATTTTCTAGGCCATTCTTTCATTTCTCAAGTCTTTATTGGGCACCTAAGGAGGGCTCTGCACATCAGTCCTCAGAGCTTCCTGTACTACGTACTCTCTGTTGGGACACCCTCCTTACTTGTGGCTTGAACCTTCCCAAACATGCTGTTGCCTCCCAAATCTGTAGCTAAAGCTACACTTGCCTTCTGGGCCTCTCCTTTTGGATGGTCCACACTAAACTGGCCAAATAAAACCCCTTAGGAGGTAGGACTTAGTCCAAGTGCTAGGTCTTTCTGGTTGCTGTTGAGCAATTGCCCAGATGTAGAAGTACAGTGGAAACCATCGGTGGTAGGAAAGAGCTCTAGGCTTCTTCAGGTTTTAGGACTAAACTGAGATGTTTACAGAACGGTGAATAGCTGCAGCATCTTGCTGAATGAAAAGCTGATATGAAGCATGAAGCCAAGGCAAGGATAAGAAAACCAGTAAAGAGTAGGGGCGCCTGGGTGGCACAGCGGTTAAGCGTCTGCCTTCGGCTCAGGGTGTGATCCCAGCGTTATGGGATCGAGCCCCACATCAGGCTCCTCCACTATGAGCCTGCTTCTTCCTCTCCCACTCCCCCTGCTTGTGTTCCCTCTCTCGCTGGCTGTCTCTATCTCTGTCGAATAAATAAATAAAATCTTTAACAAAAAAAAAAAAAGAAAACCAGTAAAGAACAGGACATACGGATTTCAAACGCTTTAATTAGGCATTGAACGGGAGTTTTTCATTATTACCAAAAGCACTATCACTGATTTTCTTGGAAAATGAGATTTGTTATCTCTGGATTTACTGGAATATACTAGGAGCTATGAATATTTTCTAATTCTCTACCTTGGATTTTAAAAAAAATTTTAGCAAAATCAGAAAATCAATTAGTTATTATGATGCTTTTTACAAGGTTTTTAATGCTAGTTTTTATTTGGTACATTCAAATTGTATTCCTATACATTTTTGCCTTCTTTTATTTTAATGATGAGACAGCAGGCTGTCTTGCTGACTATATATTGTCATTAATTCTATACGTAGCAGCTTTGCTAAATTGTTCTCCACTAACAGAAAAGACTGAGGGTTTAGAACACATGGGTTTTTTTCCCAGGAAAGATGAAAATTCATACTAGAAAGTTCCCAATGGAACATGCCAAAATTATCTGCAAGGAACATTGAATTCCCTATTTGATTAATTCCACAGAAATGTCCCTTCCAAGTGAATACAAACACACTCAAAGAGTTGCTGAGGACTTGGAAACAGGAGGGAAATAGATCTGATTCCCTTGAAAGATTTTAAAATGCGAGTTTTATTTACAGTTACAGTGATCATGCGTTTATCTCTTAGTAGTGAAATAAGGTATATATACCTTTAACTTTCATCACTTAGTATGAACGATGCCATTTTCATTCTTAGTACCTATTTGGCGTTAGATGTATATAATAGATCGTGGAGCAGGGCACTCCCAGTCTCCTGCCAGTTTGTGAGGCTTTAGTATCTTATAAAATGAAGAAGCAACTGAAGGGATTACAAACCTGGTAGTATTTCAGCACTTTAAATACAACATTACAATACCTATGTCTCATTTGGTGATCCAGGTCAGAAATCTAAATATCTAAAATCTAAATAACTGAATAAATATTTATTTTATAAATATATACGTATCAATATCAAAATATATATCAATAAATATAAATATTTGTCAAATAAGAGTCCCCATCCTAACCACATAATAAGCCTTGCTCCATAGAAAATTCTTAATAAGATGGACCATATTTTATTATTTTTTAAAAGAAGAATGTTACTTCTTATTTTGTCTCCCCCCCCCCCTTAATAGAGAGTTGGGTAGGGTGAGAACAGTCATTTCAACATCTCAAAACCTTGTCATTTTGCATTTTATAGAACTGTACAGTGAGAGGAAGCATTGCGTTCTAGGTCAATGTGTATTGAATATCTACTCTGTAATATTTGAACTCCCTGCCCTCCAGAAGTCTGGATTCTCTTAGTTTAACTTCTACCTTGGTAATAGTGAACATAATTTGAGGTAAGAGAACAAACTAAATGTTCACTTTCTTATTCTTGGTTGGGGAAAATACACTGAGAAATTCAGCCCTCATTTTCATGAACTCTCTTATTTATCCACGGGTATGCGAACCCATCCGAACAGAGCTGTTATAACCATACAAGTGATACGTATTCTACCAGAACCCTGGAGTTCTTAGGGAACTAATAGAAAAGAGGGTGAGGTCACAGTATCTGGAGACCTTCCTGGGAAGACTTGAAAGATGTTAAGCTGTTGGAACTCAGGAAGGATGGAAGAAAGTGAGGGAGGGAAGATCGATCTTGATTTGGCAGGAAAGGAAGTGGAAAAAAATGGGAGAATGGTGCGGGATCTCTTCTGAAGTTGGGAAATGGTGAGTCTTGGGAACAGATTTTCAAGACCTTGAAACTAAAGCCTCTTATAGCTATTTGAGCTTTTAATACAAGTAGTTCTAAATGGGGTGGGGGCAGACAAGAGAAGCAAAAGAATTTCTCTAATCAAACCACTTTGTACCTAACCTTCTTCTTTTCTAAACATCATTCTGTCCTTTTTCCTCTTCTTTATCCCTAACGTTAATATTTTTAAATACTTGGGGAATAACTCTGTGTCTGGGAGAGGAGATCAAATGGCTTGCTTTGAATCATTTCCTAACAGGCAAAGCTGTAAGAAAGAGGATGAGGACCATGTGAGTCTTATCTCAGGAGCCCCCATCCGAGGGTTACTTTGGCAAAGATATTGGGAAAAATTTATCTTTCAAAGATTTAAAATCCCTTTCTTTCAAAGATTTAAAAAGCAGATCTATAATTATGAACCATAAGAAATCTTAATATTAACAATGTAACCCAATTGGGTAGCATTTAATTTTTTTAGGTATGGGCTCAGAAACGCTAGTATCAATACCAAGTAGACATTCTTGTCAAACTTCTTTTGGGGGGATTATATGTATCAATTAGATATATTCTAGTCACACTTCTTTTGAAGTCATTCTGCAATTATACAATAGTTTAAGTACAGAATTTTTATCATTGCATACTGGGGTTTTAGAAGATTGATTTAGAGATACCCTGATATATCAAAGAACTGATATATCTAAAAATGAATAAATATCTCAGAAATCCAGTGTCGTGACTGGACTTAACTTTCATTTTTCCAGTTCCCTTCTTTATTTTAGATTTCTACTTAAAAGAATGTGAGTTTATTGGCAATAGTTTCCATGGCTGAGAATGCCATTTCTTAGATGTTATTTTTTAAACCAGGAATAATTTTGTGTCAAGTTATATTTTATGGTGAATTATTGATTAGAAGGCTAATGCTGTGGGCAATATATCCACTTATATTTTTACTATGCTGAGCAGAATTAATAGATTCACAAGAAATGTACTTGAGAGAATGTCAAGCAGGAGAGAGGCAGGGACTTGATGCCCATGTCTTTAATATGCTTTTGTTTGCAAGGCATCATACATCATTCATTTATTCATGCAGTCAATCAACATTTAAGGTTTCTTTTTTTGTTGTTTGCAAAGTAATCTGTCAGCAGTTGTAAAGGACATAAAACAGAGTAGATTCAAATCCTCTCCTCAGAGAACTTATAATCTAGTAGGAAGAGTAAGGACATTTTATAAATAAAAGGAAGTGATGAGGGGAAATGAAAGATTGTAAGAATTTAGAGCAGTGGTTCTAAACACAGAGTGCACATTAGAGTTTAAAAATTTCCGAAGTGCACCCCTACCCTAAACCAATTAAATCAGGATTTCTGAGGCGAAGAACGAGAATAAGTATTTTTTCAAGTCCGAGGTGGCTCTCATGTCCAGTGAGGTTTGTCCAATGGTGGTGGAAACCACCAGTTTCGCGGAGGTGGGAGAACGGTGACTTTTAGCTCGGAAAAATGCAGGAACAAGCTGGAGAAGGTGGAGCTCGAATGAGTCATGCAGTAGGTATTATCGGCTGGCTCTCTCCACCTTGGCTTTACCCTCCTCGCTGGAGAGGTCAGGAAGCTAAAAATATTTCCTGGCCCCTCTTCAGCTGGTGTTCAGGAGGCAAATTTGGCTCTGCTAACTCAAATCATGTGTGTAAACTGGATGCTGGGAGGGAAACAGTGTTCCTGCACCGTTGATGCTGGCAGACTGTGTCGGAGACACGTGAGTGGCTTCCACTATTTTGAAATACCCGGACTCAGGTTGTCCGGGGTTCAGTGACTAGATTTTTTGGCTGTGAGAAACAGTTGTAATGGTATCGGTGGCAGCTGCAGCAGGTCTCTGACGTCTGGATACAGAGCAGAAGGGATGTAGAGGTGGGCGAAGAGCAGTTGCTCCTACCCTTGGTATTTTATAATATGAATACTACCAATGGTATCGAACATTCCTGTTCCCTGAGTGCCGAGTACTGTATTAAACACTTGGTGTGGATTATCTCCTTTAGTCCTCACTTGACCCTCTAGGAGGGGCCTATTATTATTATCCCCGGGAATAACATTATCGCCTTAATGAAGAAACCAAAACTTGTGAGGCCAAGAGCACCTGGCTGGTAAAAATGCTAGATCTAGAATTCAATCTAGGCTTGTCAGAAACTGAAACCTAGGATCTTAGCCTGTGCAAAACTCTCTATCCCTGGAGTTGTGGGGAAGGGTATTTAAGATAGAGCAACAGAATTAGGGTAGACATTAATACTTGAATATGTGAGGCAGGCATGGGAAGCAGCAAGTAATTTATTCAAAGTGTCTTGCAAGGCAGCAGAAGGCAAATGTTGGAGGAGAAATTGGAAAGGTAGACTGGGCAAGATCATCAATGGTTTAAGTTTCAAGCTGAAGTTGAACATATTTTTTTCTATAGAAAAGAAAATAACCACTGATGACTGAAAATAGATGAGTGAGATGTTTTGAGCTGAGACTCATGAAAATTAATTTAAAAATAGTGACAGAAGGGATTGGAGGATGGACATACCACAAACAGGCAAATCAGTTAGGATTCTGTTTTTCAATCTTCTATTTGTGGGTTTGTTTTTTTTAAGATTTTGTTCATTTATTTGACAGAGTGAGAAAGCACAAGTAGGGGGAGCGACAGAGGGAGAGGGAGAAGCAGGATCTCTGCTGAGCAGGGAGCTCAATGTGGGGCTCGATCTCAGAACCCTGGGATCATGACCTGAGCTGAAGGCAGACCTTAACCGATTGCGCCACCCAGGCGCTCCCAATATTCCATTTGATCAACAAATATTACTGTTCTTCCTATGTAAAAAAAGAAAAAAAAAGTGTGCTTTACGTGTTTGATGGGGAATGTGAAGGAATTTTTTTTTTTTTTTGAGAGGGAGCGAGGTGGGGGGAAGGGCAGAGGGAGAGGGAGAGACAGAATCCCAAGCAGGATCCATGCCCAGGGCAGAATCCGACAAGGGCTCCGTCCCAGGATCCTGAGATCATGACCTGAGCTAAAATCAAGAGTCGGACACTTAACTGAAGCCACCCACGCGCCCTAGGAGAATTCTTATTGAAGAAATAATGGCCTGTCTTCTAAAATTGACAGATTATATCATGCTACAAATTTAAAAAACAAAACAAAGCAAATGTGATGAACCTCAACCAGGCAAAAACACACGCTGAGGCATTGCAGGGTGAAGCTGCTAAAAACCAAAGGCAAATAACATCTAAAATATAGGGTAAAAATATTACTTTCATTGTAACAACAAATTAAGAAGTTACCTACTTCTCAATAGAAAAACATGGAAGCTAGAAATGAGAAGATAAGGTAAAATTGTTGAGAGAAATCAGAAGCCAACCTAGAAGCCTATACTCAGATAAAACAGCTTTTGACAATGAAGTTGAAAAAAAGACACTTTTCAGACAATCAGAAACTGAATATATCCAGAGCATACCCATATTAAAATAAATGCCCCAAACCGTTTTTCAGGCAAAAAAGCATTGATCTCAGATTGAAACTCAGAGAAGAAGAAAGCAGAGAAAAACAACAAAAATGGTAAATATGGAGGTATATCTAAATAAATATTGACTCTGTGGAAGAACTTTAGTTAAAGAATGAGAAAATTTGGATAAAATGGGAAACTTCTAAGACAAATAAAACATTAAAACTGAACAAGAATATAAAATTTCAACTAATTGGTAACTATCAGAGAAACTGAATTTGTTATTAAAAGCCTATGTACACAGTAAAATGTAAGCCCAAATGAATTTTACCAAGCCTTAAGAAATAGCACCACGCCTAATAAACTATGCCAAATATTATAAACAGGAAGCATGTTAATTTTGAACCCATTAAACTCTGATACCAAAATCTGAAAACATTAGCGAAAAAAATTTATAGGCCAATTACGCTTATAATAAATAATAAATTTTGCAGTACACAGAATCTTTCCTCAAATAATAACTAACTGACTCTAGTGACATGTGAAAATGTTAATCATATCATGGTAGATTGCATTTATTTCAGGAATGCAATTTTGGTTTCAAATTAAAAAGAGAATCACTGTATTTCACCACATTTATCAAATAAAAGAGAAAGCCATATAATTATCTTAGTAGATGCAGAAAAGGCCTTTGATGAAATTTGACTTCAATTCATAATCAAAAACTTAGTAAACTGAGAATAAAAGGAATTTCCTCAGTGTAACTTAGAAAAAATAGCAAACATATTTAATGGCGAATGCTGATAGCTTTTACTCTGAGATCAGAAACAGAAAAAGAATGCCTGAGATCACCACTTCTATTCAGTTTTATGTGAGAAGTCCTGGCCAGTGCACTAAGATGAGAAAAAGAAAAATATAAGAATCGAAAGGGAACAAATAAATTGTCATTATTTGCTGCGGATTGATTTTGCGTGAAGAGAATCCAAAGGATTCTGTAAACAACGAGAATTCGTAAGCGGGTGAATAGAGTTGCTGGATAAAGCATCTACGTACAAAAATCAAATTCTTATAACAACAAAGAGAAAATGAAATTTAAAAAATGTATCATTTTTGGTACCATTAAAAAACCCTCCCATACCTTGTAATAAATCTAATAAGCATGTGTGAGAACCCTACACTGAACACTTTGAAGGAATATAAAGAAAAACTGAGTAAGCGAGTGAAAATAATTGGTCATTGAAAGACACTATTAAAAGAAAAGAAAACCACAAAATAACAGGTGATATTTGCCACACATATAATGACAAAGGATTAGAATACAGAATATATAAAACACTCCCATGAATCAAGAGGAATTAAAAATAAGCTAATGGAAAAATGGTATAAGCAAATATTTTTCTTTTTTAAATGACATTTTTTTTTAGAGATTTTATTTATTTATGTGACAGAGAGACAGCCAGCGAGAGAGGGAACAGAGCAGGGGAGAGGGAGAGGAAGAAGCAGGCTCCCAGTGGAAGAGCCCGATGTGGGACTCGATCCCAGAACACCAGGATCACGCCCTGAGCCGAAGGCAGATGCTTAATGACTGCGCTACCCAGGCGCCCCTAAATGACAGATTTTTAAAAGAAAGCTCAGTCTACTCCATGGAATTGGATTTGATCTGTTTAGCAAACCATAATGAAATACATTTACACTCACAAGTTCAGAAGAAATGAGCAAGTCTGACAATATCAAATGGTGAGGATAAGGAAGAACAGAAGCTCACACACTGAAAATAAAAGTGAAAGATGGACGGAAAAAATCGCTCCGAAAACCAGTATTTCATAATACTGCAAAGTTGCACATGTACCTTTTGTACGACTCAGCAATTTCACCCATTAAGTGTGTAAATCACAAAATCTTGCAGAGATCATGTGCAAGAACGCTCACAGCAGCATAGTTTATATTGGCCGTGACAGGAAACTGAATAGCTATCAAAGGGAAAATAGATACAAAAGTAGATGGATGGTCATACAGATGAATTGTAGGTAATTCATCCTCATAGATGAACTTCACAGTATTGAGTGAAGCAAGTAGTTTGCAAAAAGTAAATACACTTTTATAAAGTTCAAGAACAGCCCAACTGATTATTAGGAATTATAATAAATAGGTTAACACATTAAAAATACATGTTAATAAGTTAGTTAACATGCTATTAAACATAATAAATATATATTATTCAAGCTATTTAAAAAAGCGTGATGATGATAAATACAAAAATCAAGATGCCATTAAAGAGTATCTAACTTCTGGAATTAGTGGGATATTGAGAGGTTGCAAAGGGGGTTTCAAATATGTAGGATCCAGGCATTTGCCCAAAGGATACAAAAAAATACTGATTCAAAGGGATACATGCACCCCAATGTTTATAGCAAAGTTATCAACAATAGCCAAATTATGGAAAGAGCCCAAATGTCCCTTGACTGATGAATGGATAAAGAGGTTGTGGTTTATATACACAATGGAATATTCCTCAGCCATCAGAAAGAATGAAATCTTGCCTCTTGCAATGACATGGATGGGGTTAGAGTATATTATGCTTTTTTTTTTAAAAGATTTTATTTATTTATTCATTCGACAGAGATAGAGACAGCCAGCGAGAGAGGGAACACAAGCAGGGGGAATGGGAGAGGAAGAAGCAGGCTCCCAGTGGAGAAGCCTGATGTGGGGTCGATCCCATAACGCTAGGATCACGCCCTGAGCCGAAGGCATACGCTTAACCGCTGTGCCACCCAGGCGCCCCTAGAGTATATTATGCTAAGCAAAATAAATCAGTCAGAGAAAGACAAACATCATATGATTTCACTCATGTGTGGGATTTAAGAAATGAAGCAGGTGAACATAGGGGGACAAAAAAAAAAGAGGCAAACTATAAAACAGACTCTTAACTGTAGAGAACAAACTGAGGGTTGCTCAGGGGTGGTGGGTGGGGAATGGGTTAAATGGGTGATGGGGATTAAGGAGAACACTTGTGATGAGCACTGGGTGTTATGTGTAAGTGATGAATCACTAAATTCTACTCCTGAAACTAATATTACTACATGTTAACTAACTGCAATTTAAATAAAAACTTGAAACTACAAAAAAATCCACACACATCGATAGGAAATGTTTGATTTCTTAGACTAAATTGCTATTGTACTTTGCATATATATTAGAAATATTCTTTCCTATATGGGAAATGCTTTATTTTTTTTTAAAGATTTCAAAAAATGAGTTGATGATAAATAAGTAGAGTAGTATGTATTAAACAATCCTTTCTTACATTTGTCAGAAGAGAAATAATCCACAAGGGTGTAGCAATATCTAGAGAAAGGTTTTGCCTGCTGATGGTGGTCATGGAAGTTTTTAAACAAGGAAGATCTGGGATGCACGTGGACTGAATAGAAAGGGACCTGAGGGGGGACCATTTTATTTTATTTTATTTTATTTTTATTTTTAAAAGATTTTATTTATTTGGGGGGGGAATTCTGCACCAGTGGGGGGAGGGGCAGAGGGAGAGGGAGAGGCAGACTCCCCGCCGAGCAGAGATCCCAGACACAATCCCAGGACCCTGAGATCATGAGCAGAGCCAAAGGCAGATGCTTAACCAACTGAGCCATGCAGGCGCCCCGACAGGGACCATTTTAGATGCAAGAGAGGGGAGAAGTTCTTTTTCTCTCACGCACTCTATCTTTCTTAGTACCAAGGAGGTGTGCAAAGCAAGAACATGGTTACAATATGCATGAGCTTTTTGCATGAACATTGTGGAAATCAAGGACAACCTGTATGTATATTACTCTCCTGTCATGGATTACAAGTTTCAAAAGTGAGAGGGCTTATCCTTCTTATGGTGGAGTTGAAATGTACAAGGATAGAATTTGAGCCTTCTGGCTTCCAGTAACGTTTCTACTGTCGGTGTATTTTTGAGGAAGTTTATTTACTGTGGTAGTTGAATTACCATATATTTTTTATTCTAAACGTCAATTACAACTTACATTGTTTTGATAACAGCTTTTTGTTCCCTCTGGAGGCAGGTGAAAATGTATAAAATCATCACATTGATTATCATTCTTGAAATTGAGGATATACAATAATGAATGGTATTTAAGATGACTTCTGTCTCTAATACATGATCTGTAAATTTTGCTACATAGATGCAAATAACGCCATAACTACTACTTTTGCACATATGTAAAAGTGCAGTCTCCTTTAATTCAAAGTTTACTGGGATTTCTGGCTTAATTTCCATCCGGTTATTCAAAGCAGCTTCACTCAGTGTATGTGAATACATCTGTGCTCCTGTGAGAGTGCTGCACGACTATTTCAATTGCCCATTCAGGCTTTCATTGATTTAATAAAGTAGATTTGTTTCCGCTTTTCTTTAGGGAAAAACTTGGGGAGAAACTAAATCTAAGTGGTGTAAGGAATATTAAAATCCTCTTGGGAAGTGTTAGTACAAAGTGTTTAAGTCTTTGAAATTTGCGATTGATACACCAAACTTCAGTGGAAACAGAAACGGGATGAAGAATCTTAATTCAAACTGTACTTAACTGAATTTACCCATTTTGGATTTTAATTTGAATTGTTGCTCTGATGGCCAGTCAGGAGCATTTTGGAAACTTCACTGAGCAAAGTATATTGCTCTATGCTCTGTGGTTATAGAAACCATCTATAGTGCATAGTTAGATAATCACCTAGTCTCCTGAGGCAACTGTTTCCATCATTCTCCTCTCCTCCCTCCCTGCCCACGCCCCTGCATCTGTTTATTGGGCGCCACATCCTATCGATCCCACTTCGGAAGCGTCCCTTAAGTCTTAGGTTGGGCCCTCCTCATATCTCCGATGGGTCATGGTGGTTTACATCAACCTGAAGAGATTATTAAAGATTTTTTCTTCTATTGGGTGGAACCGAGCACATTTCTACTACATGACTTTTGTTCTCTAATGATAAGCTCAATTTCCCCTAGGGAGTTCTAGAACGTCCTCCACATGCTCAAGAAGATCATCTCCCCTCAGTGGAAAAAACCTCCAGCAGCTCATTTTTGACTCTAAAATGAAGTCTAAACTCCATTAGTTAGCATAAAGACCCTTTACTACCTCGCTACTTTCCCCCTCTCTCCAGCCCTTTCCAGACCCAGCACTGCCCAACACACCTTCACCCATCTATGCTTTAGCCACTGCCAGCGACTCCCTATCCTTCAAATACACCACATCCTTTTATGCTGTTAAGCCTCCACCTGTGGCTTTTCCTCTGCATCTAATACCCTTCTTCTTGTCGCGCTGACCTTGTCTGCCTGATGCTTCTCCTCATTCATCAAGGTCCAGTTAAAAATCCTCCTCTCTGTAGCTTTCTCACATCCCTCAGAAAAGAGTTGTTGCACTCATTAGTTCCTACATATGTCTGTTTTCCTTTTGCCACATTTTGTGGTAGTATTTTTGTCCCGTGTGTGTGTCTCTCACTTGTGAGCTCCTCAAAGAGTAAGATGTTGTTTGCTTCATTCGTGTGTCTCAGGTCTGAGCAGAGTAGCACCTCAGAGCGTGGTTTATAACTGAGGAAAAAAATGCCTGGGAAATCTCCTGGTCTCTGAGGCCTCGGAGTCCAAGACAAGTACTGATGGAAACATATATGCAAAGAGGATTCTGTCAATAGAATGAAGGATAAAGGCTCAAGTAGAAAAGAGTTAAGAATTTGTATGTTAAATGTCCACTTGAGTAGTGAATTCATTTATATGTTACATCTGTGGCAAATATGTCAAAGGACTGAAAATGAAGGTTAGGGAACAGAAGGTAAAGCCCTAAGGGCCTGTCTGTGGCAAGAACGTTCATTCACTTTTCCTGTGAGGGCAGCTGAAGAAGACAGCTGGAGGGCTCCTCCATTACCAGCTGAGGAAGATCTCAAACAAACAACAGAAGTAGGTGGTTTATCTGCTGATATTATTAAAGGGCTTTTCTCTAAACTAGGGGCACTAATATGCTTCTAGTAACAGTTTTTTTTTAAAGATTTCTTTATTTGAGAGAGAGAGCATGCAGGGGGAGGGGCAGAGGGAGAGGAAGAGAGAGAATCCTGAAGCAGACTCCCTGCTGAGCGTGGAGCCTGCCGTGAGGCTCCATCCCAGGACGCTGAGATCATGACCTAATCTGAAATCAAGAGTTGGTCGCTTGACTGACTGAGCCACCCAGGCGCCCCCCTCAGCAGTTTTTGAGCTGTTGGATCAAATACCTCAATTGTCTGTTGGAAGTTACACCAGGCTTTTCGGGCCCATGCGCATAACATTTTGAGACAAACCATATCTTTACCAAGATCACAAGGTCTTCGTCTTCTGAGATCTCTGATGTTAGCCGAAATGCTGTTTGACTGAGTGACTGAATTTGACAAAGTTCGGGGGGGGGTTAAATGAGATATATGAAAAAGTAAATTTTCCGAAGTCTGTGTAAACTAGGCCAGATGGGGTAAGTATATGTTCTACAGCAGAGGAAATTAAAATGCACATATTTTAAAAATATGAAGGAGTTAGGATAACGTGTAAAGAAGTTCTACTTTTAGGTTTTTCTTTCCTTTCCTGGTTCTGAGGGTTGAGTTGAGCAGACCTGCTGTGTACTGCCTTAGCTGTGTTTGCTAGTAACCGCAGATGGAGCATATCGAGGAGAACTAGGTTAGAAATGAGGAGCTACTGGGGCGCCTGGGTGGCGCAGTCGTTAAGCGTCTGCCTTCGGTTCAGGGCATGATCCCGGCGTTCTGGGATCGAGCCCCACATCAGGCTCCTCTGCTGGGAGCCTGCTTCTTCCTCTCCCACTCCCCCTGCTTGTGTTCCCTCTCTTGCTGGCTGTCTCTCTCTGTCAAATAAATAAATAAAATCTTAAAAAAAAAAAGAAAGAAAGAAATGAGGAGCCACAGATTGTTCCCCCAGTTGCATTTAGCACTAGCATATAACTCATCCACTGTTGGGGAAACCATTTAACCTCTCTGGCCCTATGTTCCTTAACTATAAATGAGAATAATAATAGCTGCTCTTGATCCCACCCAAGTATCAACTGAGATGTAAGAAAGGGAAAGTCATGGGTAAATCGGCTGTAGGTGTACTTGACTTGATGGAAAATGTGCGATTGTAACTGTAGTTCCCATTTGGAAGAAGGAGGCTATTTTCTTCGCCCCTCAAACACTACTTTTTAAAAACTCAACAAACAATTTTAAAAATAACTAAAGCCATAACTTCAGGCCATCAATCAAAAATAACCTAAAACAAGCATCATAGAATTGTGGTGGAATGTTTGATATTAGTCTCTAGGGACATATTTGCAAACCCAGTTTGTTGGAAGCTGAATGTCTTGTGTGGAGAGGTCAAATACGAATTCTCCTGAGAGCTGATGAACTACTCTCCCATGAAACAAAACAGCTGACTAGAGCTTTCCATCTGGTCAATTTGTTCTATGGATACTAACAAAGGAACAAAAATGCTTTGATGGTTTTCTTGGAGGGATAACATTTAGAATCATTTAATTATAGAAGCTATTACTGAAATGATGGTAAATATATCATGGTAATATATAACTATTTTATCAAACATTATATTCTTTAAAAATAAAAGAAGTAGAAGTCTTATACAATATGTAGGTTTAATACCATCCTCGATTTTTCCCCCCTCACTGGAGTATAAGAAAATTGTCAAGACCAAAAAAATACTCCTTTTAAGATGAAACTGGATATCTAAATGTCTGTCTATTGAGATCCGAATTTTCTGTTTTTAAATACATCATTAAGTTTGCTTCTACAATTTTGATCACGAAGGAACCACGAGCATTTGAACAGGCATAAGTTGAGTTTTCTCTGCTACTTCCTGCAAAATTGCTGTTATTCCTGTGAAAGGTGTGTTGGAAGAGCAGATCCAGTTCTTAGGTTGACTTAGGGTCTCCTCAAAGTCTTGTTTGAGGTTCTGATTCAGTGCAGGGTTTGGTAAACATAGAGACAGCACTAATAGGGTCAGCACATGGGAGGGGCAGGGTGAATGTTTCTTGTATATGAATCCCCCAGATCAACCCCATTTCCCGCAGATGGAGTCTATGAGGACACTGCAGATCTAATACAAATATTAGAAAGTATTCCCCCGGCCTCCTCTGTATGCTTTTTGGAGAATGCAACAAATACTCTATGGAACTTGTCAAGGGTAGTAATTGTATCAGTTTTGTTCTGTTGGTCTTCCTTTCCCTTGAAGATCACCTTCATCATACTCATTAACTACTGTCAGTGTGTAAACACTGGTAGCTGTTTTCTGAACGCGGAGGAGGGAGCGCCCTTGATTCTTCTATTTAACACTGTTTCTATCTGCTTCCCCTCGCATCTAACGACAACTACAAGCTTCTGAGCAAGAAGCCGATCTGCCATTGTAAGAATTAAGTCTACTGAGGAAGGACTGAATCTGGAACCTTGGCCATGTCTGTAACACTCACTCATCAGCTGATCACCCCCACAGGGCCAGCTGTTTAAGTGCGCGGGATCGCATGACAAATATGCCGTGGTCTGGGGAATATACTTCATCAGAGAGAAAATACAATGTCTTTTGTACCTTTTTTCTCTCTCCATTTTTGAGATCGCTATCATGTGTTATAAAGAGATTGTGAATTGATCACTGTAAAGCCAAGATGGCAATTTTATTTTCCCCAACGTTCTAAAATAAACTCTAATTTCCCTGCATAATTAGTAATGAGAAATCTCAATTCTCAATTAGTTCATCTTAAGAGGATGACAAACATGTTCAATTTAAGCAGGTTAGGTTAATAACCATGGATCCGGGCACTGGGCCCAGTGCTCCAGTCATCAGTAGCTGATTCATCTGATCCCTATATAATCTTGACAAACAAACAGTACTTTCTATGATTTTCTTTTAAACACATATGTTTTCAAATATAAGAAATAAACCATCTGTTTTCTGATAAAACAGCATTAGAAACTATCCAAGAAAAGGAAGAGTGTTCTTTATTTGGAAGGTGGCCAATATAAAATGATAGATGTATTCTTTATCTAATAGATCCCATAAAGTAGTTTTTTAAATCCGTGACTTACCTAAATGACAACTCCAGTTAAACAAATTAGTTAGGAAGAACTTTAGCCATTCAACTAAAAGCAATAAATAAGATTTCATAATCAATCACGTCATTCTTTCCTGAGAATAAGCCAAGTCTAACTATACAATATACGGGCTTTCATATATCCTGGCATTAATGTGCATTATAGCTTCTGTTGGTTTATGATCTTCAAATTCATAAAACACGACGCTGAAAGAAGAGTTCCTTTTTGAACTTTCTGAAAGGAGGACAGCCTGTCAACAAGTTCTATTTCACCTTGGACTTAAAGCTGCAGACATTTCTGAATTTTAAAGTATATAAAGGCACATTTACAAATTGTATTATGAATGTTTAATGAATGCCCTTTGTGTTTCTCTTAGATATTGTTTATATTCTACCTTTTATTATAAATGTTCTGGAGGTTTGTTGTATTTCTTATAACCATAATATAAATGCCCTGAGAGCAACACCGTGTCTTACTCCTTCCCGCACTCTACTTGAAACCTAGTGGTGCCCCATACTTATTGGGTGATCTTTAAAAATGTCTTGGATAAAACTTGGTAATTATTAAAGATGGTAATTATTAAAAGATTTCTATGTTATTGAAAGGGATGATGGCTCAAGATCAGGCAAATAAGCTGTAGCACCTCCAGTCTTAGAATCTTCTGCTGGGGGGCATCCTCTGATTCCCCAGTGGCTGGAAGCGCTCTGCAAGCATCTTTTCCTTGATTTCTGGAGTGGTAGCTCCAGATACTCTTTCTTTTCCTTGGAACTAATAGGCCAAATCACAGGATAACAAGGGTCCTATCTCTTTGCAAGTCTACCAGCAGTTTTGCAGATGATTGTAGGCACGGAGTAGGTGTTGGTGTCTCTTTGGATCTTTTTAGTCTGTGCTCAAAATTAGTGGTTTCTGCAGCTTTTTGACTCCTACTGAGCCTATTGAGGGTGGGGAGGGGAGGGCTGGACCTTGGATGGGAGGAGCTCTGCCTGGCCCTTCACAGGCCTGGGAAGTCCCAAGCACTTCTGTGAAGCCCAGCAGCCTATTACTAAGGGCTGGTGCTAAGGCATACACACCCCTTGTCACATGCATGACATTTCTAAGCTATCGCCAAAGTCTTTAATTAATTGATTAATTAATTAATTAATTAAAAAAATTTTTAAAAGTATTTGCGGGAGAGAGAGGGTGAGAGCGAGAGCAAGAGAGAGAGAGAGAGAGAGAGAGAGAGGGAAGCAGACTCCCTGCTGACCAGAGAGCCTGATGCAGAGAGCTCAATCCCAGGACCCTGGGCTCATGACCTAAGCCAAAGGTAGATGCTTAACCGACTGAGCCACCCAGTCGCCCCTATCACCAAATTCTTAGCTTTCAGTTGATTTTTGGGGACAGATAACAGTAACATTTTATAAAACCACTCAGTTATTAGCATCCTAATTTTTGGCATTTTGGCAACACCAAAATACATATATGGCAAAAAGAAATGACATTTATATTCTGCCTTGCAAAGTAGAATATTGTAAATGATGTCCATAAATGGTGCTTTAGAGCAAATGAGGTAATACATATCAAAATACCTTAAAAACAATCATGCAAGTATATGCAAGTATAAACATTGCTGAGGAGGAAAGTATATAGGAATTAGAGTAATATAAGTGGAAAATGACAAAATTTTAAGAACATTTACAATTCGTTAGCCTAATAGTGTTGTAATATTTGGTATTGATCAAAGCCAGTCTTGGCTTCTTAGCAACTGACATTTCACTTAAAAAATACTTAGAGTCAGGACACCAGGGTGACTCAGTCGTTTAAGTATCCAACTCTCGATTTCAGCTCAGGTCATGATCTCGGGGTCATGATCGCAGGGTCATGAGTTTGAACCCTGCTTGGCCAGGCTCAGCTTTGGGCGTGGAGCCTGCTTAGGATTCTCTTTCTCCCCCTGCCTCTCTTCCCCCATCCACTCATGCTCTCACTCTCTCTTATCCCCCCCCCCCAAAAAAAAAAAAAAAAAAAAAAACCAAACTTGGGATCATTCTTGGAGAAACCACAAGACACAGTGTGATGACTAGACAGGAAAGATTTACTTTTCACTATATAGTGAGATTTACTTTTCACGGTCTATATAGCCCTTTGTACCTTTTGCATTTTGTTCCAAATGCATGTGTGGTATATTTTAAAAATTAAATAAAATCTTAACACAAATCAAAAGACTAAATTTATTCACCTCACTCTTTTGTTCCTAATCATAGAATATAAGAACTAGAAGAGATAGGTGAGTTACAACTCATTTTACAGATATGGAAGCTAAATTCTGAAGATAGTATTCAAGTTACTTTCCAGAAAGATTAGGAAAAATGGACTATATCTTCCAAATAAAACTTTGTAAGCACTTAATAGAAAATACCCACATCGCTAATCAAAATGAATTTTTTAAAATATCACACAGTACTTTATTACCACATCTGTCATTTGCATGAATGTTAACAAGCTTCTTTTTAGATTAGATTACTGTGACCTATACAGGACCAAGTTGTTAAATAAACATGAAAGATTTTCTTTAAGATCAGCCAAAATTGGATGCCAGGTTAGTGACCCACTTCAAGAATCTTACATTTACCACCATTTTGGTAATTTTTCCACGATTTGTTTCTCAGCTCTGCTCTGTGTGACCTTGTTTTCTCAAGGAGAAAGAAAAATTTCCACCCTCCAATAAATTAGTTGCACAACCAGTCTTTCCTATAATAGTTTACTAAAAAAACACCCCAAACCCCCAACAATCAAGCATTAGAACTAGGAGGAGGAGGGGGGAGAGACAGGAAGAGAATTTTGGGAAACTCGGGAAAAGGAATCCCCTCTGGGTACAGTTAGATATTTAGAGATAAAGCCTCTTCGTGCCGTATTTTGATATTTTTCCTTCCCTATAAAAGCATGCTTCTGATCCAATCCCATTTTGACAGAACCACTAAATCTAGGAGCTGGGCGGGATGTGTTGGAATTCCCACGTTTGTTCCTTTCATCTAACAAGTGAGAAACCCTGAAGTTCGGGCGGTGCCTTGACTGGTTTTTAAAGCTGACCACGTGGCTCGTGGGCTCCGGTTTCCGGCCGCTCATGGAAGCGGCTGGTTGTGGTTTTCATAGAGAGGTGGGCAAAAAGCTGGGCTGCAGGGACGGCTTTGGTTACTGCTGTGATTTGTTCCAAAGGCGAAAAGCATGCAACCTGTCCTGATTTGTGTCTGGCGCTCAGGGTTTGAATGACTGGCCGCGTGGCGAGCTCGCGTGCGGGGCGGAGGGCTCAAGCCACGCCGCCGGCTGCAGAGCAAACCAGGACCCTCAACAGCTCACGGGCCCCTGCAACGTTCAAGGCAATTCGGCTTCTACTGGGTTCTTTTTATTATAGCTATTATGGGTTTACTCTGGAGTTGGGAAGAAAAATCCAAAACCACATTTGGTTTTATTTCCTGGAGCCTCACCTAAAAAAAAAAAAAAAGAAGAGGCAGCGACGTGTGTGTATGTGTGGCTTGTACATTTGTGCGTGTGTGAACACGTGTGGGTATGTGTGCTGTGTGGCGCGTGTGGGGGCGCGTTTGGGTTGGGGATGTGGGGCGGGGGGGTAGAAGTTGATGTTAACTAGTTTTTCCAGTATTTCTGCCTGAAGCAAAATAATCTTCTTCCTACAAGAATGTGATTTAAAAAGACACAAGGCAGAACTGTACCCTGTACTTCGGTGATGACAGTAAGCAAGAGTTTCAGACTACTCTCTCGACAGTTCAAAATGTGTGACCACTGGAGCGGTTGTAAGGTGATATTTAAAATCAGCTTTAATTTAATTTTTATCTGTTCTCAGTCTTAGAGATTTAGATAAAGCCGGTTCTTGGTCTCTGTCAAAGGAAAATGACCACAGTCGGAATGCGCACTGGGCAATTGTGGTTTATGCCTACACAATGTGTTGGTCCCAGGTTGTTCGTGCTAAGTTTGGAGAGAAAGTAAACGGGAAAATCTGTTATCATTGCCTTGGAAACCAAATGTTCACAGTGTTAGCTGGCAAATACTGGTTACGATTTAGCATTATTTTCGTTTTCACCCAAAGCCTCACTCCGTGTGTGAATTTTTAAGGCACGCCAAGGTGTCACACACACACGGGCAGAGACCTCTCCTGCCTGGTTCAGGGCTGTGTCCCTGGCACCTAAAACAGACCCTGGCTCAAATATGTGTTGAATGAATGCAGGAAGAAAGAAGTCAGATGTTTGGCCGCAGAATCTTAAAGGGTTAAAGCCAAAGAGCCACTTTCCTCCTGTTTTATAAATAGAGGCCAACACAGAGTCTTTGGATGAATTGTGTTTCGATCAGGCTGCTTTCTGTGACCTTCATAATCCAAGCTTGTTAGCAGAGCATTCCAGACCTTTCATAATCTGGCTCTTTCACTTTTAAACCCAACAATAACCAGCAGCTTTCTGAACGGAGTGTACTTTAGTTCTGTGGGTTTCACAGGGAGCTCTGGAACACCAACTCTGGGCCATCCCCAGTGCCTGGTGGTGAGGGTAAAACAGGTCTCCCCTGTGAAAAGCTTCCACCCTGGCATGGGAGAAAGACTCAGAAAATTTCTTTACCCATGACCCTTCCACCGGATGAGGAACCTGACTCTTGAGTTCTCACGGCTCTCGGTACTCCTCATACAGAGTTGGCCTTAGCTCTAGTTAGTCATCTTTCCTGCTCAACAGTAAACTTCAGGCGGGACAGATGCGCTGTTCCCACCAGACTCCTGGTGTCGAGCATCATCTCCGCATATGCTGAGTACTGAGTAAATATTGTGGACGGAAGGAATGAGGGCAGAAAGGAGAGACGACATGTGGGAATACTTGGACAAATGCATGGGGCGCTCTGGAAATTTCAGGAAATTTCTAGAAAATTTCAAGTAAAGCTGCTTCTAGAGCTATGTTGTGAAGGTTGAGTAAGGCTAATCTCGGGGAAAAGGTGGGGGAAGGTTCCTAGGCAGTGGGGCGTCCACAGGCTATGGAGGTGGTGAAGTAGCATGTGAGGGGTGTGGATGACAAGCCAGGGAGCAAGATGAGAGCAGCTTGAAGGGGGACAGCATTGCGACCATATTTGGACAGGAGAAAAGTCACTTAGAAACTAAATATTTTTACATGTCAGAGCTTTAAAAACTCAACTATACTTTGGTATGAATATATTTAGCCTACTGTTTTGTTCTTGGTCAACTGAAGACCACGTTTTGTTAAAGCCAGTCTCTGACATACACTGTTAACTGAAAATCTCTGACGTGGCATTTCCACAGGTCACCTTGATGACTTAAATGTGTAAGAAACCAGGAATGCTTTTGTGAATTAAAAATCATGAGAGAAAAAAAATCATATGAGAGCTCTCATTTCCTCAGGTTTCTGTACTTGTCATTCAAAGGACTTTCTCTTTGGAAATTATGTGGATAAAGCGCTCCTCCCCGGCTCTCTGATTCTGCTGCACTTGAGGAGTGACTTAACTGATAAGTAACCGGGCAAAGGTTCCTCTCCAGGGTAACCCACTCTCTCCCCATTGCCAGTGGAAATTGCCGGTGCATAGGCCTCAGCCCTGCCCCCTCACTGGAGGCAGCCCGCTGCAGCCGCTCAGCGCCCCAAAGGTGCTCTGCTACTGTGGGAGCCCATATGCTCTTCCCGCCCTGGGCTGGAGGGGGCAGTCTCTGGAAAAAAAACCTTGTTTTCGGATTCAGCTTTCATAGTAATAAAATTGATAGTAAGTTGATTCACATATGACACCTGTGTCTACTTTGCGGTTGTCTTAGAACTCGAAAAGTAGAGAGACACGATGGAGTGGAGCTTTCAGACCCACACACTGGTTACAATAAAGGTGGTTTTATTCTTCAGTCTGTTTGTCGTGCTGCGTGTCTGTGTACGTGGGGAAGGGGGAGGAGAGAGAGACAGGAATCCATATACCAGCTTTTATTAACAAGGATGTTGAAAATTCGGATTTTCTGGTTATGCTAGCTTTGTGGTTTAAAACTTAAAAAACAAAATGAGGGAATGATTAGCATTATTTCTAAGCTCTTGGCTCGGTCAAAAAACAAACGAAACAATAAATATTCTAATTACCTTGATCAGAATAGCTGTTAATTCTTATATTGAGTGTGTTTGGGAATTTGACTTAACTGTTTTCTCTTTAGGTTATAGTTTATAGGGTTTTTGGATTTCAAGTATCAGTTTCCCAGGTGCAATTTTGGCAATGGCATACATTTATTTCTATTAATTTTTTCAGATCATTTGGGGTTTAATTGAATAACGTCATAAGTGAAATACCAGTGTGTGTTTTAATAATGATTTATGGTTGGGGCGCCTGGGTGGCTCCATTGGTTAAGCGTCTGACTTTCGCTCAGGGCTCAGGTCATGATCTCAGGGTCCTGGGATGGAGCCCATGTCAGTTGTGGTCGGGATCCCTGCTAGGGGGCGGCCGGGAGGGTGGTGGTGCCTGCTTCTCTCTCTCCCTTTGAATCTCCTGGTCCCTCCCCTGCCCCCCCCCCCATGCACACTCTCTCTCTCTCTTAAATAAATGAATAAAATCTTTTAAAAAATGATTTATGGTTTACAAAGCGCTTTCATGTATATTACCTGAAACAGTGGTTTTTGAACATTTTAGTTTAAGAATTTATTTAGCATCTAATGAAAGCTATTTACCTCTTCTTAAGAATATATACATTTGCATGTATTCACAGAAGCTTCTTAAATCTGGTGAAGCCAGGGTTCTTGGAACCAGGCTTCAGATTAGAGGTTGCCTTCTTGAGCCCAAGGACTAAAATCTAGCCACTCATAGCTTTAACATTTTTAAAATGGAAAAAAAAAAAAAACCAAAGAAGAATACAATGTTTTGATATGTGAAATGATAGGAAATTTAAATTTTAGTGTCCATAATTAAAGTTTTATTGGAACATGGCCACACTCTTCCATTTACATACAGTCTGTGGCTGCTTTATTTTTTTTAAGATTTTATTTTTATTTTAAGTAATCTCTATATTTACTCTCTGGCCCTTTACAAAGAATGTTTACTGATCCCTGATGTAAAGTTTCAAAGTATATTCTGTGTTTTTTTAGTTCTATTTTTTTGACTGTTAAATTATGCTTAAGTTTGGGATTTAAAAAGGACTTCTACACGCTGCTTAAAGGAATATGAAGTTATTTACTAAATGACTTTTAAGATAATACTAGAAATCATTAATATGGTGTTTGGAAAAGTGTTTAGTGACATGGCCAGATGGTTCTGATATTGCTTTAAGTAAAAAAAAAAGAGTATGAAGTGAATGATCAGTGTGATCTCAACCACAGAGATACTATTAAAGAGTAGACAACAAGTTTAGAAGAAAATACACTCAAATTTTAGGCCTCTCGATTGAAGTTATGGATTTTTTAAAACATTTTTACTGTTCGGTACTTTATAAAAATTGTACAATGTATCACTTTGATAATAAGGAAAAATAAAATATTGAACAAAATTAAGAGTACAGTTGTTTAATTAAAAAGCTCTCAAAGATTAGAATCTTCTGTGATAGTATAACTATAAAAATGTTCAAGAGAACAAATTAATAGAGTGAATGTAATTATAAGACCAGAAATCGTTTTTAAAAATTAAATCTTACTTCCTTTAGGTAGCATGACAGCCTGGCGTCAGATGCTTTTTTTATTCCTGCATGCAAATTATATCCATGGATCTGCTACGAAGTGTTGATTTTTATGTTAAGACACAATTTTCCACAAAATCGAAGCATTGTTAGTTCTATACTCAGAGGCATTTGGTCAAAACTTCTGATAGACCATTCCTTGTTCATAGGAGACTCAGGAAATGGTCATCAACATATGCAGAGATTCACACTCTAAAGAAAACTGAACAATCTGACTAGTTTTTCTGTAAGTGCTATACTGGCTTGGTCTACTTGCTGATGAATGAGTGAATATATGAATGAATGAATTACCTTTATGTATGACTTTTTGGTTCTGTAAAAAAAAGTTTGTTATCTCGATCAGGACAACTATTAATACTCTTTTAAAACATACTGGCAGTTACATGACCATGTTAATTGAATTGTCTTATGAACAGCTGTAAGGAAAAGAAATCATTAAAGAGAACAGGATCGAGCTGGGAGACAGGAACCCCAGAAGCCTATTCCCCCACCATCGTCAGTGCTATAACTGTGATTGAATTGCAAACAAACCCAGAAAGTGTATTCTTAAATAATGAGAGGGGAGACTCTGATTTATCAAAGTCATCTACTGAAAAATACAACTCAGGCTCCACGTGGTGAATACAGCTCTGGCAAAAAACAAACAAAGGAAGACCTCAAATCTTTGCTCGTAGCAACAGAATTGTAACAGGAGAATTTGAGAAGAAATAAAAATGACTACTGTTACTATTCCTCTAATACAAAATTCTACAAAATAGGTGTTTTTATTCCATCTCTAAGGCAGGGAGGCAAACTCATCTGCCTGAGTTCACAGGGGACTCAACATGGACCAGATTTCAAAGCCTTGACTCTTATCTCTGTATCACACTATTGCCATTTCATTGACTTATTAGCCTTGTTTATTTATTTTATGAATTTAAAACTGTTTTCTCCTTTCCAGTGTGTTAACAGTCCAACCCAGAAGCAGCATTTGGAGGGTTACAGCCAATATTTCCCTTTTCTCAAACCAGATCTTAAAGCTTTCTGTTTCCTGTCTCCATTTCTCATTTTACAGGTCTTTGGAGATGTGTCTATAAAAGGCACTCATTTTTTACCGATCCCTGCATCCTGCAAAAGAGTGTGTGAGATCTTGGAAAGTCAGCAGTAGTCGTCACAGTCCTTTACTCTAATGGGACAGATAATCTTATAGGAGATACAGATAAACAAATGAGATTAAAATGTGAGACCAGAGGGCACATTGGTAATGTGAGAATACTCAAAGGTGGTATGAAATGTGGACTTGGGTGGAGGGTGGTCTGTAAGTACTTCCTGGAAGATGCATCATCTGAGCTGAGGTCTAAAAGATGAGGGTGACTGAGTTGAGTGAGGTCTGTGTGCAGAGGTCTCTGCCAAAAAGTGCCTATGGAAACGTGACAGAAGAGAGGCATTTCCTCTATTCTTAATTTGCTGAAGGCCATTTGGTGTGAGTGAGCAGGTGTGTGTGTGTGTGTGTGTGTGTGTGCGCACGTGCACATCAGTGCCATAGTAAAAATTGGTTTGGAGAAGAATGGAGAGGCTAAGTTATTATCATTGACTAATGATAATAATAAGTGGCACTTAACACTCTATGGCAGGCACCATAGCCAGTAATTTTAGTATAATATGTTTATTCCTCATAACAAACCTAAGAAAAAGGTATACCATCATGATCTTCGTTTTATAGACAAGGAAAAGGAGACACACAGAGACTAAGTGACTTCTTCAAGTTCCCAGACCAAGTGAGTGACACACCTGGGACTTGAGCTCCAGCCAGTCTAGCACGAGAAGCATGGTCCTTGGATGAGTATTATCAGCTTCACCTGGAAATCTTATTAGATGTGTAAAAACTCAGGCATCAACCCAGACCTACAGAACCAGAATCTGCATTTTAACAAAGACCACGTCCTACCTGAGCACCTTAACGTTTGAAGAGAACTGTTGTAATCCCCTAGACTCTATTGTTTCTCTTTAACCTTGAGAAGGAATCTGGACATTATCTTAAGTCCAGTGGAAATTCAGGGAAAAGTGTGAAGAAAGAGGTTGGCAAAATTAAACGTGGTTTTAGACCAATTGTTTTAGGTCAATTGTTGTGGCTTCAATACAGAGAATGCAATAGAAGAGGACAATTCTGGAGGCAGGGAGACCAGAGAAAGGGCTACTTTCACCGAGTAAAAGAAGATGACAGCCTGAAACCAGGTGGTGGCGGTGTCAGAGGAGAAGCGTAGGTGAATGCACAAGGCAGCCTTGCCAGACTTGGAGATTCTTTGGGTCTCCAAAGATAGATGAATTGAGGGAGGGGAGGAGTTAGTTCCCCCAAATTTCTGGCTTGAGCAACCGGTTTCATCATGGTGTCATTTACTGTATAAGAGTGTACTTGAGGGAAGTAGGGTGGAGACTAGGAGAGGGAAATGATGAATTTACTTTTAGATTAAATCGTGAGATTTGAACTTTGGGGCAGCCAAGTAGAACTGTTTAGCCAGGACCAAAGAGAGCACTGGAAACCATATAAATGACAGGGAAGCCATATAAATTACTTGGGCATGTTGGAAGGGATCTAGGGAAAGTCCTCGTTGTCCCTGATGTCCCTCCCTTCACCCCCGTTTTACTCACCAGGGCCCAAGCCTGCTCTACGCCTTTCTGTTTTCAGCAGACAGTTGAACATATAAGTCTATAGCTCAGAAAAGATATCTCAGATCTAGATTTTTGGATTCATTAGCCTATAGAACAGATGATAACTGAAGCAATGACATTGCCCAGGAAGAGAAAAGGAGTCCAGGATACAGGGGAGAAGAAGGGGAGCCTGCAAAACAGACCAAGAAGACTGGTCTTAGTGGGAGAGAACCGTAGGTTTGGTATGGAAGCCCGGGTAAAGAGTGTCTCAAGGTGGAGAAAGTGAAGAGGGTTAAATTGATTTGAGACACTGAGCAGATAATGGAATGTCTGCTGAATTTAACAATACGCTAATAACCTCCATGAGAGCTGGAGAACACTGGTGAGGACGAAAGCCAGACTGCAATAGATTGAGAAGTGGGGCTCGGGAAGTAGAGATTAATGGAGTGTAGACAAACTTTCGGGAGATTGATCTATGAAGCTGAGGGAGAGGGGAACTATAGGAGCTCAGTAACGAAGGAGAGGCATTTCAAGGTGGGAAATTTGAGCATATTTAAGTGCTGATGGAAAAAGCCAATAAAGAAGGGAAGGTTAAAAACGGTGAGCCCTGAAGGGCAGGGTATGAGGTAATGGGCACTGGTTTAGATCTTCTTTTTCAGGTTCCAATCTACTGATAAGTAGATTTGGGAGGATGGTCAGAAAAACAGGAAGACCTCTCTGCAGTCCTCTAGTTCACATTCTGGGGTCTTCAGTGGGTTCATCCTATCACCCTTCCATCCTAAGCCGTGTTCTTCACAAAAGGAACTGTTCTGCTACTTGAATACTCTGCTTTTATTTCCATGACATGCTGTCCAGGACAAGTATGCCATGAATTCACGAAGCACCTGCTTTAAAAATTAACCCTTAAACTAAAATCCTCGCCTTCGCCTTCCCTGTCTTCAGGTGAGGACAGTTTAGAGAGACAGTTTAGGCGTTCTCCCACCCTAAGCCTTTTAAGGATTTGGGGAACCCACTGGCACCAAGGTGTGCCTGAAGCTGAGGTTTCTGGCTGCACAGAAAACAGCAGTTCATAATCAGGACCCCTGAGAATACTCAAGGACAGATTTCGGGAGTCTATCAACCCCAGATGTGTCATTGAAAAATCTATTTGCAACGGGCTTTTTTTTTTTTTTCTTTTCAGAAGAAGGTCCATTGATTCTGTCAGATTTTTAAGAGCATCTGTGGTCTGTGGAGACAGATAAATGCCCAAGCTCATCATTTCCAGGGGATAGAAAGGTAACCAAGAAAAATGATGACAATCAGAGAGGAAAAAGACAATGACAAGAACATGGAAGTACATGTTTGTTTAACTGACATCTGACTCAGACCTCCCCACGTGAACCCAAGGATTTGGTTTTCGATTCTAAAGAAATCATGTTTCCTAGATTGAAAACATAAAAAACAAATCAAAGCTTTTCCAACATGTTCTAGATGAACATTTATTTTCAGTATTACAGTAGAAAGTTACCAGGCTTGCCTAAGGAACCGAAATTAATCCACCTTTATTCAAAATGTTGTTGGCAAGTATAATAAAAAAAAGAAGTGAACTTGTCAGTGAGGTGAGGTGACATTAAAATGCAAATGTGCTGCTCTTGGTTAGGGTAGGACAGGCTCAGAATTGGCAACTAACGATAACATGTGGAAATAAGTGGAGCAGGTGTGGAAAACAGTTTACCTTCCCCATCAAACGATTTGGATCATGGCTTCAGGCATCTATCATAACAAATATGTTAAGAAATGCCTCGTATGATACATGGTTGCAGTGTCTGTGTTAAATATTAATCTATAGCCTTTGCTAATGAAAATGCTAGAATTTACACACGAGGATATTATGGATGTGAAATGACAGCTAAATGACTTGAGGATTTTCTTACATTTTATTTATAAGGATTACACATTTTATTAATGATTCATTTTAGTTTCCACATTTTTGAAACCCGAACTGACCCTGAGGAATTGCATTTGGTTTTCAGATGGCTGACAGACACCAACGGGGGCCTGACTACACTGGTGAGAAAGCGCCAACACATGTGGGAGGCTCGCTTTTGCTGCAGTAACGCAGTTTGCTTCAGGAAGCAGTGCTTTCGATTCCCGTAATAGATTATATATATGTGTGGGCCAGACACACAGACATTTCAGTTCAATCTTCCAAAACCTCACATTAGGAATGGTCTTGAAGCCTGAGTCTGTAAAGTAGGCAGATTTTTCTCGAAAATTGCAGGAATCTCACTAACTCACTTAAAACCTGTAAATGACTTCGAATGGTGCTCTGGATATATAAACCCAGCCATAAAATAACCACAGTAATAAAGTTAGTCATTCAAATAAACTAAGCCAAATAAATCCCCAGAATCCTGCCACCCCCTGTTTACGGCGATGAAGCTATACCCTCATGTATAAAGACAATTTTCGCAACAGAGGCGACAACTGTGGAGAGTTATCTGACCACTCTGTAGCCTCCGCATGCATATTATTGAAATGAGAAATCTGAAAAGCTCAGCTTATAAAATCTGACAACTGTTGGCTCAACTGGCTTTTGAAGAGTTTCTAAGAAACTTCAAGATATACACTTACTTGCCAAGTAAAAATTTTCTCATAAGCAGTCACCAGAAAGTTTGTAAGAATCTCTCATACCTAAAAAAAATTAAAGCCAAAATACCACATAAAAAAACACAAAGGAAACATTACGGAAAAGAAAACAGAACTTACTTTTTCTTAAAGCTGCTTTTTCCTGTGATTTAAAGAGTAAGAAAGGAGAATATATGATGATTATTTTTTTCCTCCAGCACATTCGAATGTCAACTCCAAAAGGAACAGAACGGACCACCAGAGCTAGCTGAGGGTCCCTCCCAATTGCACCTTTTTCAGCCTTGTAGAAGGAAATAAGAGGGTGAGTGGGTTTCCTCCAAGTCTTGTGATGTGCACGTAGCTGACTCCTACTGGGCTGAAAAAGCACTCCCTGTCAATTTGTACTTCAAATTGTGAGTAACAAATTCTCTGCAGGATATCCTTAAAGGGAAATCCTACCAAAATTAGTATTTGGAATATCTGGATAAGCTCCAAAAAGTTTAAAATACAAAGTGTATATACAGACAACTCACATACATACTCAAGAAATTTCCACTGCTTAGACTAAATTAAGGGCATTTTTAATTTTTAAAAATTTGCAAAAGGACGATGTATTTTCTTTTTCCTTGATTAATCTGTTTTTTGTTTTTTTGAATTTTGTTTTGTTTTCTTGTTTCCTGATGACTCTCTGAACCTATCTTTTAGGTTAGAAATGGTTGCGCTACAGAGCTTTTCTGTTGAACTATCTGGAAAGAGATGAGGCCCCATGTTCTTACCTGCAAAATTTTTGGTGGCTTGAGAGGTAAACCCTGGGTAGTGGCCTCTATCACTGCCTTCTTGGGAAGTTTGAGAACTTTGAGCCTCGGATTGGACTAGAATAACTCCAGGTAGTTACCTGCTTCCTGAACCTCACTGTGGCCTCACCATTCCCTGCTTTTGCCTATGGCCTATGAGCTGGCAACAATTGTTACGTCACGGCATGGCTGCGTGACTTCATTTAAACAGAGACTTGTCTGGTCTTCTGAAATCTGTGATTAAGAAAATGAAAGGTGGATTGGGATGCCTGAGTGGCTCGGTCGGTTAAGCATCTGCCTTCGGCTCAGGTCATGATCCCAGGATCCTGGGACTGAGTCCCACATTGGGCTCCTTGCTCAGCGGGAGCCTGCTTCTCCCCCTACCTCTTCCTGCGACCTACCCTGCTGCTTGTGAGTGTGCGCTCTCTCTCTCCCTCTCTCTCTCAAATAAATCTTAAAAAAAAAATAAAAAAAAGTGGATAGTGATTTCGAGAGCTGGATCTAAAGAAATGTTTGAATATTGCACTAATCCAGAACAGGAATTTTTTGTGGGTCAATGTGATCCATAAAGCAAATGAATCTCTACTTGAGGCTGTTTCTTTGTTTTATAAGGTGGGGTGAGAGACGAAATGTTCTGTCTTAACCCCATCTAGTCCCAGGTAAAAACTGTTCTTGTTCTAAGTGCTAAAGGAGGGGCGCCTGAGTGGCACAGCGGTTAAGCGTCTGCCTTCGGCTCAGGGCGTGATCCCAGCGTTCTGGGATCGAGCCCCACATCAGGCTCTTCTGCTATGAGCCTGCTTCTTCCTCTCCCACTCCCCCTGCTTGTGTTCCCTCTCTCGCTGGCTGTCTCTATCTCTGTCGAATAAATAAATAAAATCTTAAAAAAAAAAAAAGTGCTAAAGGAATTATGTACTAATATTTTCTGAGACTGAACTCAGGTATATGCTATAAAAAAACTGGAGTTAGGGAAATGCAAAGCCAGTCAGCTGTGTGCATTGTAGTCCCCTGAATCTGGTGATTAAGATATGAAAATGAAAACATGGTGTGCGGCGACAACAAATCGATTCAGTGAAAGGACACAAGGACATTCAACTAGTAATAGATTTTAACCCTCGTGATATTACTGTTAGGTATTGTTTTTATCCTTTTCTAGGTGAGGAAGTGGAGTCTTGGAGATAAAAAACTGCGTATGTTCCCATCTAATTATGGGGCCGTCCCCCTCTTTGTTTATTCCTATGCATCCTGAGAGGGTAATCTACGTTCACTGATAACTTCTGGTCCTCCGGCTTCCTCCTCACAGAGTTGCCATAGGTCTTCCCCCTGAACCACTCTGCCCAAAAAGCTTCATTAAGTTCATCAAAGGTCTTAATTAGCACTTTAAAGGGAGCGGTCTTTAACCTTACCTGAGATTTCTCATCTCTGGCCATGTCTATTTCTTTTTGAAATCTGCCCTTGGTTTCACTAAGTTACACGCTCCTGATTCCTCCTCGTTCTTACCATCCTCAGCCTCCTCTCCCCTTATTCATCTCACCCTCGTAGAGCTTCCTCCTCGTTCAGCAGGCTTCTCTGCACACTGTCCATGGCGCTCCCTATGGAAACATTAGCAATTACCCGACTCCCAAACCCGTATTCTCCATTGTCATCACTCTCTAGGGCTCCAGACCTGTCTCCTGTTGTCTGTTGGCCGCCTCTGTCTACCGGTCCCCAGGCACCTCCGACTGAAAGGTCCCTAAGAAACCACCTCATCATCTCCCCACTCCAAACCTGCTCGTCTGCGGGAGTTCCTCTCTCGGGGCATGACACAATCCTCCAAGCCGTCATCTTTGACTGTCCTCCCTCATTCTCCACCAGCCCCATCATTCGTCCCCTTCCCCAAGTTCTGCTGCTTCTACTTTGTTAAATCTTCCTCAGATTTGTCATCGTCCCTGCATTCTGGTCCTCACATTTCTCGCTTGGATTACTGTCTCAGTCCTAAAATGATTGCTGTCTGCCTCAGTCTGGTCCCCTTCTGTCATTTCTCTACATCGCTATAAAACAATATTTTAAAATATCAGTGTATCAAATTATAAAATACCTGCTTCTTACAGAAAACCTGGAACAAAAATTGAAAAAAGAAAATTTAAAATGACTTGCAATCTAAGAGACAGTCACAACCCAAATCTTAGCCCTAATCTCTTTAGAATATTTTGTATGCATGCATAGAACTATACAAGGAAATGTTTATGTAAATGTATTTATGCAAACGTTTATACAGAATAATTAGAAAACCAAGACCACATTATATATAGTTCTGCATCCTTTTTTACTTAATATACTATGAATGATTTTCCAAATCAAACATTTTTAAAGTGGTTGTGAATAAAGGCTACAATATAATGAAATATTAAATGTATTATGGAATAGTGTTCTTCTCTTCGATTTGTTTTCTTCAACACCAGAACTCACCCCGAGTGTTTATAGTGTATGAATCACAAGGACTTAGATTTCAGTAAGAAAGGGGGAAGGAGAAAAATACAGGACACTCATTTTAAATTCATTTACATTTACTAGGTACTACTTAAACAACTATGTATTCTATACTTACCATGTGTCCTGGTAATTCCTTCAAGGAATTATCCAATCTGTAAGTCTACCTAATAGAATCAAGTTAAAGGTACATTTTAGGTGAGTAGACAAGCTCAGGAGGAAAGCAATTTGATCAAGTGCTTTTTCTTCTTCACATTGAACGGCAAGAAACATAAGAGAAAACCCTTGAGACCTTTGTCTTAGCTTGACTAGTCAGAGAAAGGTTTTTTTGGGTTTTTTTTGGTGGACTAGCATCTGAATAAGCAAGAGTATTTCAGAGCCAAGGAGACCACCTCCTTTCTGTGTAAGACAGGTTGTCCATGCTCGTCTTTGACAACAGGCTGGGAAAAAGACTGCTACACGTTAAGTCACATTTTACTTTTCAGATAGGAGAGACACTGATTTCACAAAAAATATAAAGGATTTTGGTAAGTTGTCAAACGGCCTTTCAGAATGGGTGGTCTTTCTAAAACTCAAATCTAATTACCTTATTTTCCTGGTTAATCTTGAAAAGGCTCCCCTTGTTTTGAGGAAAACGGCTTAACTTTTTCGTCTAGTGTACATAATAATGTCAGGACCTCTCTCTGGTCTCTCCAGCATCATCTTACCCTACTTCTCCAGACCATTTTTCATATTTCTCATACTTAGGGTTTCTCAGATGTCTCATTATTTCATATTAGTTCACGTCTTAGTACTTCCAGATCTCCTCTTCTCTCCCAGAAATGCCTGCCTGCTTTCCCTTCTCCTATTTTCCCAAGGCTAGTCCTACTTTTCTTTCAGGACTCAGTTCAGAAGGTCACAGTTCAGAAGCCTGTTTAGTTCCCTCCAGCTGTGCAAGACAGTTGACTTTCATTTCCTCCCCCACAGCAGCCTCTCCTTACTTCCCTCAAAATGCCATATAAACTGTAGTTGTTGATTCTTGCCATCTCCTTGAAAACAAGGTGTATTTTTAAGATTCACAGTGTACTTCTAGTAACGTAGCAGTCATACAGGATCCAGGAGATTGTTGAGCCAAGGATTTAAATTCACCATGTCTCCCCTTTCTGCCATCACACCACGACATAATCCCTTCCTTCCTGCTCTTGAAACACAGATCAAGGTTAAGTCTTACTACTAATCACTGAAGGGAAATAGCAGTACAGATAGAGGTAAGGCTGGTAAAACAGATAATGAAACACAACACTGGGAACTTATAAAAATTTAATACATATTCAAAGTAATTATTCCTTCTTGTTTGGTGATATAAATGAAATAAACACTGTGTTTCTGAAAGCCTGAAAGTCAAGGTTTCTTTTTTCGATGTTTTGAAATAAGTCTCTCTTGGGTTCTATTTATTTTTTTGTTTAGTGTGGTCTTCAAGGTAGAACAACTTGTGTGAATCCTTAGGCCATTTTAATGGCCACTTTAATAGTGGTCCCAGATTTCTGTGGAAAATGTATATATCTGAGGAGTTTATGTGTGTTTCTTTCATCTCCCAAACACTGGGGTAAAGGCTTCATTGGTATTAGTCAAGGAAAGCAAATCTTTCATTGACCCCACTGTCTACCCAATTCACATGTTAGTCCTTGATAGAAATAAAGTCCCATTTGGCCCTGGGTCAAGTAGCATTTCTGGGGAAGGAATGAACTGTTCCTTCTCAGTCTATAGGCTGCACTATCACTGTTGCACTTTGGTGCTTTATGGTCTAAAACATAATCTCTAAAAAGTTCAGGAAGGTTCTATATTCAGGTTAAGCAACTTCTACACTTATTATTCTGATTCAGTATTAATGTCTTTTCTGAAAATTCACTGTGATTTTGATAAGATATGCCACTGTTCACTGAATCCTTCTGATGGCCAGGGGTGGGTTTCCCTTGACTCTTCAGAAACACATGGTCTGGAGACGGAAACATGAACACGTTATTCAAATATCTCTATCGTATCTGCAACAGTAGGAAGTAGCAGATACGAGAGTACAGCTGCACATTTGCTGAAATCCAGCGAACTGAAAATGATTTACTAATGAATGGCAAACATTCAAGGAATGAGGTAGGACTATGGAACGATTTTTGTGTAAGAAAAATATAACAAAATCTTTGAAAAATGTTCAGAATAAGAATTTTAAAATGTAAATCCGTTACATATAACACATGCACAATGCATTCTAGTAATTAAAATAATGGAAGCTTCAAAGTACCACAAAATGTAAAAGAAACAGGCAACTTTATTTTTAATAACATTCTTAAATCTGCCCACCAGATCATAATAGATAACCATTTAAGAATTTTTATTTTATCGAAATTAGAATTTTACATACAAAATCAGCTAGATAACTTTATTTTCAAAAACAATAAAAACTGTTCTCATTTACTGTGGAAAAATAATGTGAACAAAACAGAATCGTTTTCTTTTTATTTGCATTTGTCTCTCCTATTTTTATTCCTACAAATTAAGAAAGTCAGAATGATTTTATTTGCTTCATTGTCTATGATCTAGTTTGACACAAATGTGGATTACTTTGGTATCTGCTGAAACATAAATGAGAAGGTTAAGACTGAATAAAACATTAGGCTGGGTGTTCAATATTTTGAAAATTGAATAAACAAAACTAACTGGAGTTTGTGGTCACAGAGGATTTGTCATTTTTCTTCCTTTGCCCATATGAAAATACATTAATAGAAAATTACCAAAGGAAAAACATTTTTAAATTTATGTTACATTCCTATCAACTTTAATAATAATGCTCAGTTAGCATTTGTATCAAATTCTTTCACTCAGTCTTAATACGTTGTCTGTTAGAGGTAGACTGATATTTGTATTCAAACATTTTGAAACAGTTTTAAATGCCATATAAGGAATTATATAAAATAGTACTTTTCTGATACTTGAGATTTAATTATCATATTCAAAATAAATTTCTTTTTGACATATAATAAACTGTTGCTTAAAACTCATTTGCTTGAAACTATTACTCCCAAGGAACTATTTGTTAGTTTTAACTACTAACAGTCTTTAGAAGACAAGAATACCTATTTTCTTTCTTTCTTTTTTTTTTTAAAGATTTTATTTACTTATTTGACAGAGAGAGACAGCCAGCGAGAGAGGGAACACAAGCAGGGGGAGTGGGAGAGGAAGAAGCAGGCTCATAGCAGAGGAGCCTGATGTGGGGCTCGATCCCAGAACGCCGGGATCACGCCGCCACCCAGGCGCCCCAAGAATACCTATTTTCTTATAAGGATTTTCATTTGGAAAAAAAAAATAAAGTTCTAATGACTTCGATGCACTTATGGATCCTCCTGTAACAAAGAATTAGGTGCCAGAGTGACCACTGATATAAAAAAAATAATATTTAGAAATGAAAACTAGGTTAAAGAAAAATACTTGTATTACATTTTTAGTTATTCTAATGTTAAAATGTGACTTATACCTCTTTAGAAGTAACTTTTACTTTTTCTCTCACTCGTTAGCATCTTGCATTAGAACAGACCACAGCAGTGTATGGGCCCCTCTGGTATTCTGCACATGTAAAGCCATCCCCTGAAACCCCCAACCACATAAAAGTTCACTCTTGGGGGATATGGGAGGCCCTCTATCTGCCAGAAATAAGAGCAAGGGCTTAGTAATAAAAATTTTTTTTTGCAAATTTCTGTATTTTAGGTTTGAATCACTATTAATTTTAAAATCCACGATTTTTATTTTCGACACCGAAGGGTTTTCTTTCCCTCTTTAAAAAAACCATGACCATATTTTAAGTTTCTGCCTAATATGTATATAAATGTAATAATGTCACCTGAAATCTAACAACACAATGAATGAGTCCTTTTCTAGAGAAGAAAGATTTCATAAAATTTATTCTTCATTCAGCATCTGAAAATAACCTGAAATGGTAATTTTTAGAATTATAATGTGAAAACAAGTCTTCCATGGTTGAACCCAATTTACAAAAGTTTCACATTTTTCTAAGATTTACACTGAATGCAACACTACTGTTTAAACTGAATTGTGTGTGTGTGTGTGGGGGGGGTGTTATTGGGGAGAACCGAGGCTTGTGAAGTGAATAGTTTTTGGTAACCACTCACCTTAAACTTTGGGAAAAATGTTTACTATATGACAAAAGTAAATTAAGATCATTACTCTTCTGTCACAGATGATTTCCTGGACTTGAGAACAAGGTCTTTAATGGCTGAAGAAAGTTCTTGAAGCTCTTTACGAGTAGTATTGGTGATATCTTCTTGTTCTTTGTCTAATTCATCACTCAAGGGATCATCTCCCTGTCCAGTCTTCTTATTTTGACTAACTAAATGCTTTACAACTAAACCCTGATACTTTACCAGAAGAGTATGCTGATCCTGTGAAAAGAGAAGAAAAATTAACAAACGTGATTTAATTTTCTGTGGAATAAGCCGATCTGTTCCACCAATACACAGTGAAGGTCTTCATCTTTACAAATCACTGGCCATGTTAGTAGAAAGCTGAATCCAGCAAGGTCCTTGCTGGCAAGGAGTTTACAGGTTAGGGGTAATAAAACATGAATACAGATCATTTTAATGTAAACTGACTAAGCTACCAGAGATTAAGTCAAAGTGATATGGAAGTTCAAAGAAGCCAGATTCCTTTTAGCTGACAATTTCTCAGAAGGATTTGTGCAGGGTAAGACTTTTGGAACTGGTCGTTGAAGGACAGGTTAAATTTGCATAAGCTGAAATGGAAGACTTCTTTTTACCATAGATCTTACATAGAATCCCAAAAGATTCTTGAGCTATGCTGAGTTTTTAAAAATCAATCTTCTGATTCACTGTTCACATTCTTGGAACAGGAAGTCATATTTAATATGTGTTGTGCCTTATTGTTCATGATGATTCAAACCTATCCATTCAAAATATGCAGAATCTAAAAGCTTTAAAAGTTTCAAGTGCATGGAAAATGTAATACCTCTGGAATTTTACTATTAAGAAAAGCAATGATCTGTGGGACACATCTTCCGGGTGCATGGAGCATGCTGTGGGTTGAGAACTGAAACAGAAGGACTGCTGTGAGGTGCAGAATAAGAGCAGGGTCTTCTGTGACTTTTAGCTGTTCAGCCAGTGCTTGTCGATGCTGGAACAGTATCTGCCTAAACAAAAATAAAATCACAAAAACACATTCTCATATTTTAACAAGCTCTCACCAATTTTAGTTCTTCCCTTCTGTATTCATTTTTAGCTTCTCTAGTTTAATTATCTAGCTCCATAAACATCTTAAGGGACATTTTAAAAATGAAATATAGACATACTAAACCCTAAAAGGTGTGGATAAACTAATATGTGAGAAAATGACAGAGAAAACTACATAGCAGGGATCCTCAAACTACTTTTTATTTTGAACTGTTGGGGATCAAACATAAGTGCACTGATGTAAGATTTCCTGTAAAGAAGGTCTCAAAGCTAAAGTTCCCAGGCTTGATCAACTCTGGGATTAGGGAACCTTGCTACCTTATCAATACTGGTCAGAGAGGGCCACTTATGTATTGAATATGCTCGAAGGTATGCAGCCATTTGGATACAAACATTCTCTGTGCAAGATTCAGATGGTCAAATTCCAACTTCAGATATGAAATATCACACATCTAGGAATTTAATAATAATATAGATTAATTCAATGTTACCTTTCCCTTTTTTTGTCTCCCCTTTTCACCATAATATCACAAGCTTCTGCTGCAGAATCCAGACAAGAAAGAAAGTCTTCTATGCTCTGAAATGGTATTTAATGCCATGATTTACTTTTATTAACAGGTTGCCTAAAGAAATGCAGTCACTTAATAGTTTTATAATTTTACCCCAAATACAATTTTTAAAAAGGTCATTTTGTTGTTAAATTTGAAATTGTGATTTAGGATAAAGAGGATAAAATGTTCCCAGCCTGTTTTCCCCCTTTACCTCCCAAAGAGATTGTTTACATCTATTCTGATAAAAATCTACTCAAAGATCACAAATTCTAGCCCCATTACCTAAACAGAATCAAACGTTACTTACCTTTTCATTCAGAGAGCTATGGAGTTTTGTGAGAGCTACTTTGGTTTCTTCTGATAATTTACTTAAAATTTTTTTTCTTACCTATAAGGGGAAAAAATTCTTTTGGGATTGTGACTTTGACATGTGGTAGATATAAGATCAAACAAAAGAAAACAAAGTATATTTATTACTGTAAGAGAATACTGAATGGAATTTATCTTTGTTTCTGAATTTTAGCTTTCAAACTAGGGACAAAAATATGCTAAAAACAATCTAAAATCAGAGAGCTAGCCAATAGCCAGTCAGCCAATCAGGCTAGATATAGCCCTGCTTCTCCCTTCCGGCCCAGCAGCGGAAGAGGAAGACTGGGGGGGAGGGGCAGTGCGGAGAAAACCATTCATCTAGTGGGGAAAAGAGAATTGGGGTAAGACGCTACTCCCTCCTTTCCACTGGGGTAGGAAGAATGTTTTTCCCTAATGCCAGATGAGGGGGTTCCCACTCATAAGTTCCAGAATGCCTATAAACTAGGGAACTTGCTCCATGGATGGTGGCTTGTTATACTACACAGTGTGTAGAATCTTTGCAGCCCCCCTTTCCACATAGATGTGTCCTGTGAAATGTGGTGGCATTCCTGACCAGAGTCTGATGGCCCTACTGAGTGTGAAATTTCTGGTGGAGGCCTAGTGGAATGGTTTGGCTGGTAGGTCCTGAAAGTTACAGTGAGTCTTGGAAGACAGGGAAACATACTGACTCGCTGTCACGTGCCACACCAGTTCTTCTGTAGCCCCTGAAGGGCACAGGACTGTACCCCATGTGTTTTCTGCAGCAGAGGTTGGCACACAGGCAGGATACATGGAACTGTCCAGGTAGCTGGAGATTCACTGCTCAAGCTGAGGAAGGGAAGGGGGACAGTACTTTGCCAGGGTAGGAGGGAGAATTAAATGTATCTCTGTTTGGAGGTTTAGGGGGAGGTCCTTGCTATGAGAGGGAGTCACATGCTAAAAGACAGCCCCCAAATGGGGCAAGAGACACATCATGAGGCCACAGCACTGGGCCTAGATCATAACCAGTGATATGCAGTCACTCCTATGAAACACTTCTGCCTCCTTCATTTTTCCTAAATCTCCAACTTGAAGTGGATCTATAGGGATAGAGAAGAAGAGGAGGAGGAGGAGTGTTAGGGACAGATCATACCTTTCCTTCTCTAAGCAACTGGGAGCCATAGCTCTATCTTACATTTTGAGAGAGGAAGAAATGAACTTTGACTTTAGTTTGAGATTAACATTTTAACAAATAAACTGCAATTCATCTAAATGTTGAAATGAGAATGGTGTCACTACATGAAAATGACTGTGAAGTTATGGAATCTTGCCAGAACACTGTCAAGGGATTGGCAACTCGGCAGGAAAAGGGGATGTGACATAACAATAATTAGGAAAAGTAATTAAGCATTATTCCAAATTAATTAAGTAATTAAGCATTCCAAAGTAATTAAGCATTATTATTTTCAACAGACTGGTTTATCACCAATTTAAACTAAAAATCTGATGGATTTTTTCGCCCTAAAAACCCTTTCCTATATTTTACTTTCCTTTTGACTACTTCTAATGTGAGAAAATAAAATATGCTTTTATTTCAAAACATAATACAACAAGAATGCAAGAAAATCACTATCATACTTCACTTGTGATGGCTGCAGGATCGTCTACTGCCATCATTAAATCCGAAGCTAAGAAGTTGAAAATGAGGTTAGTGATATCAGTGCATACTGTCTTCAGCAAGTGCTTTGTAAGAGCGGCCTGTGTATCATCTGGAAAACAAAGGCGCTTTATTAAAATGAATGTCCAGGAACAATGACGAAAATCAATGAAAAAACACTATTAAACATACCTGTAAAGAACTTCACCCCCTTTTCAAATAGCCGAATATTATTGTATAGGTTTGAAACCTCTTCTTGCAAGTCCTTGATTGTGCGCTTTCTACCAGTTCCAGAGGCGGAGGAAGTTGAAGACATGAACACTGAACGTACCACCTCGAGGTAAGTTTTATTAAGAGGTCTGTGCACAAGATGAATATATTCAGTTTATTAAAACGCACTGGGTTTATACATGTAAGAACTTTTGCTTCTATGGAAATAAGCCTTAAGAAAATACCTCTACAGTTTTTAAACAAATAAGATTAATCTGGAGAATCGTTCACAAGAATTTGCACTCTAATCCTAGGACTTATAACTTAAATGCATTATTTTTCCCCACTTTAAAGTACTCAAAATTATTGCACTAACGACAGTAAGAATAGCAGTAACAAAAGCTTTAATTCAAATACAGTCCGAAGTCGTTTTTAAAAGTTAATATGGAGAATGGGACATAAATCTGTTCTCCATTCTTAGGAATAATAAATTCTAAATTTCTAAAGTTCTATAGAACATAACAAAACTTTTTTAAAAAACGTTTTATGCTCAACAACTTCAGAATAGGTTATTTTAAGTCATGGCAAATGGTTAGTAGTAACTTATCTTTTTACATATGAAAAATAGGATTATGTACTGTATTGACGCACAAAACATATTCAGTGAAATGAAAAAAAAATCTCACTACAAAAGCTATATTTCTAAATTCAAAGTTAAATGGCTGGGCTCCTGGATTGCATTTATAGAAGCTTACACACTGGAACTAACTTGAGGGAAAATCATGTTAGTTAGTAATGGTCAAGTTATACACAATTTCTTTTACTTCTGTATAAAAATAAATTTAGCTTGGCTCAATTACAAGCTAGTGCTGTCCAAATTTGTTCTCTGAAC
This sequence comes from Ursus americanus, assembly GCF_024610735.1. Classification (NCBI taxonomy): domain Eukaryota; kingdom Metazoa; phylum Chordata; class Mammalia; order Carnivora; family Ursidae; genus Ursus; species Ursus americanus. Next base: position 15,371,871 of record NC_142137.1, on the reverse strand, counting down.
ACAGTTTGTACTTATTTCTCCCTAAAAGTGCACTGTTTACGCTCTGTCAAATCTAGATAGAAAATGGTCTTTTCTTTCCTTTAGATGTTACTTTTCACGCTATGTCAGAGAGCAGCCAGTTACTGGTGCTGGTGTTTTTCTCCCAACTAGGACTGAAACATCAGTGACCAGCGATGCTTCCACACTCTCGCCTGATTTCCCACACCGCCTCGCCCAAAGCACTTACACGTTTCTTGAACTGAACAGCCTCTAGAGGTAAACAAAATCCGGAATTTGGCGGCTAGATTAAATGCTAAGCTTTGAAAAGAAAGACCTAAAATCTATGTTTTCCATGATGTTGGGGAACCTTTTATTTAATAACTCATTGAATTTCTATCATAAAACAGAAAAAAATATGTTTTTATACTTACTTTATTAAGTACTCAGCCAGTTCAGAAATAAATTCCTCAGGGGCATCTTGTATGTGTTTTCTTAAAACATCTTCAATCTCATCTTGGAACATAAAAGTGATCTCTGGCTTCTTCTTTCCTAGAGTAGAAATGCACAATAGAAAAATATCAAAAACATAAAGCAACCTAAAAGCAAACAAGGTTCATTAACATATTTACTAAGACGGTAATTCATTCACCACCTACCATAAAGACTCTGACATTGCCAGTGTCAGATAGCAATAACCAATGAAAACAATTTTAAAAATAGGATATATAGTAGCGTTTCTTTTTGAGTAATAATTTTCTGACTTTATTTAATGACTGTTCTAATGTCAATCAGAAAATAGTAAAGATGATTTTCCCCCAATCTAACTTGGATGATGCAAATAGTGGCAAATCAAAACCATTGACTGGATGGAAAAAAATCTTTTAAGAAAAAGATAACTTCTCTTTGTTGAACAAGGTATACTGAGCAGAATTTCCTTCTTTACAAAAATGAATAGTTACTAAAAATCAAATCATCCTTGTAATTTACAGAAGATCTTCAGGAAGAGTCTTTATAATCATGTGAACTACAACTTCAGGAAAATTAAGCTAAAAATTGTCTTTTGGGAAAGGCAAAGATGAAAAAAGCCTCATAATTTTACATTCATCATTTATTTTTCTTCTTACAAAAATAATTCTATGCTAGGAAAAATCTGTATGCAGCTACTGTAATGGAAATACTTGTTAAGTGTGGAAATGTCATGCCCTCTCACTGACTTGGATAAGCACCGGTTGCAGACAAGGAAAGCTAACAATATTTCCATTATTCATATTATAAAAATATAGAAGTGATTATTTCCAGCTAAATTTGGTTATTGTAAAACCTTAGACATAAAAATAAAAAAATAGTAAAATAAATAAAATAAAAACTAGTTCAAAAATCAGTCTTCACTATGTGTCATGATCTAAGTAAGTTGACATCACGGCTTTAGAACAGACGGACATGTTAGAACAGACCCACTATCCTCTCTTCTTGAGATCCGCTATCCGTTCCTGAACTTTCACATTATATAGTTTCTGCTTTCTCTGTTTGCTTCCTGCATGCATTTTACAAGTTATTAAATTATATTTCCATCTAGTCATCTTTCACACTGAGTTGATGCTATATTTTTGCTGAGAACCTAATTATATCCCCCATTTCAGAGATTATAACACAACCCCCTTTCAAAGGCATTGAAATTATGTCTTTTTAGGTAGAATGGTTTTACTACCTTTATAGCCCCTCTCCATAATCTGTGCGCAAAAGGAGTATCACATGCCTCATTTAACAATTAAGGCTACAGATATTAGAGAAGTATTTTTTGAAATGCCCCTTCCCTCCCACCCCTGGTATATCTGGAGAATAGAGAAATTCATTTGTCAGTGAAAAATTAAAACCCACATAGGATAGTCTTAATACTATTTAAAATAATAACAGGGCTAGTAGTTTCTATGGAGATAGTTTTAATTAATACTGTTTTATGCATGTTGAGAACAGTAGCTATTTTTATCTATGGTAGAATACTTTAAAGTTAGATCTTAAGCAATGATGCTATCACTAGTAGTAGCACATTAACAGCTGAAGCCGTGTCACCTGATACCCACACCTCCCAGCTCTGGCCCATACATAACGAGCTCGGGGGAAGAGGTAAAATGAAAATTTCAAATTATTATCATTTCAAGTTTTCTTCTCTTTTTACCGGGAAAAAGGAAGAGGGGAGGTATCACAGTTTCATTAAGTAAATTTATTTAAAACACAAATGTAAAAGAATCATAATTTTACTTAGAAAAACTAACATGTCTCTTGTTGACTTAACAGTACCAAATGCTAACAAGTCTCCAAAAAGAAAGATGCATATACTTAATTCTCCCCCTTAGATAGAAGCAACCAACCAATTAGATGTTACCATAAAACTTAAACATGCATAAAATCAATGTTTCCTACTTGAATATGCAGAAATCCACTTTTTATAAAACTTCGTCATTTGTTTTGTATGGCAGTGGGAAACCATAAAAATGACCACGCAAGCTGAAACTGCAAGGTGTTCTTAACAAACAATGGGAAAACTTATGATTGTTCTGTGGTTTAAAAAAAAAAAAAGTCTGTGAAAACATTAGGAGCTCTTACTGTTGGTTATAATGTAAAGGAAAATGAAAAAGAAAACTAATACTTCTAATTTAGTATACTGTAATTTAGCTCCTCAGACACACTGGGCAACAAAGTATTTTATTTCTTTGTAAAAAAAAAATATCAAAAATAGTCTGAACAGTGCTTGCTTTCTTCTCATGCTGTAACTTACAATCCAGAGCAAGCATCTTTTCTATGCCTTGGCAAGTTGTCATACTCCTTTTTTTTTTTTTTTTTTTTTTAAAAGATTTTATTTATTTATTTGACAGAGATAGAGACAGCCAGCGAGAGAGGGAACACAAGCAGGGGGAGTTGGAGAGGAAGAAGCAGGCTCATAGCGGAGGAGCCTGATGTGGGGCTCGATCCCAGAACGCCGGGATCACGCCCTGAGCCGAAGGCAGACGCTTAACCGCTGTGCCACCCAGGCGCCCCTGTCATACTCCTTTTTTAACTCTGGACCAGCTCACAGCATTTTAGCCTTTGCCCTTTCAATGTTGTGAAACATCTCTGAGAATTCCTTTAATATGAAGTTTTCTGCCAACTACACACCCTCTAAGACATTTTCATCCTTCCTGTCACAAGCACTTTCCCCGTTTACTTAAATGTGCTTTACCAGGCTCCTGTGGCTGCATACCCAGTCTCCTGAACAGTGGCAATGCCAACATTCCCACAGTCAGCTAGTTTTTCTCGAATACCCTTTACTCTTGATTCATATTTTATTTCCAGTGTTATCACCTTTCATTTCTCTGCTGCATTTTCATCTTTGTTGGCCAATTCCCTTTTGATTATCCATTTTGCAAAATGTCATATGGATTCATCACTGGGAGACAAGGAGGCAACATAACTACATGGGTTGTTGTCTGTGCATAAAGTGAAGAAGAGACGCACAGTGATCAATCCCTGACAGACTTTGAAATAAGTGATGTGACTGTCACAGCTCGCAATGCACGTGTATTATTTATGTGCTGATCCATGCACTGAGGAGCCAGCAGCAAGGTCTGTACTTGATGCAATTACTCACTGTTAATACACCCTGGTAACCAGAAGAGGAACCGTGTTGTTGGGGGCCTGGTGTCATCAGCTAAGCTGTGGTAACTGAAATTCGCGTCCACTCAAACTGTGCGAGGCAAGGACTCCTTGCATAAGCTATAGATCTAACGGAATGCATCTTAGAAAGTGTTTACAAAATCACACACATACAAAGGAAGAGTAAAATAAAGCTACACACCAGTGTGAGATGACTCATCATCACTCTCCTCTTCTTTTCTTCCTTTCTTCTTGATTTTTTTAATTTTGTACTCTCTGGCATTGCCGCCACCGCCTCCTCTCACACTTCCACTGCCCTCTGGTGGAAAATGATATTAGTTAGTATTACCTAACCCTAAATAACCATTTTTAGAAAACGATGACACTATATTGTCATATTTAACTTTACAGAAGAACAATAAAAGCCAAATAAACTTTCAGCTGCTATTTAAGGTGGGAGGTGTTTTTTTTTTATTACAGCAGAAGTTTTGTGATTCAGTCAATAAAAAATATGTGAAATCTCTTGAATTTGAGCAACTCATTCAGACAGCTTACCTAATCTATAGGCAGTCTCTTCCCCAGTCTCTTCTTCCTTCTCTAGATACCTCTTTTCTATAGTTTTGTCTGACTTTTTCTTGGCCAAACCCATTCCTTTACTGCTTCTTCTACCTTCGCCAAAAGAAACGTGCCCTCATTTGCTCATCTCTGTTACTACAGCCTCGTCAATATCCCGTTACGGTACTTCACAAGTTTAATTACCCTTGTTTTTGTCTTTTTGGTTGAAAGATTATATTATTCATGTTTACAGGAGACATCCTGAGTCTCCCACCACCCAATAAGACAATGAACTTCTTGAGAACAGGGAGCATGTCTCACTAATGTTTGTACCCATTAACAGGAGCTCGATAAATGCTGACCATGAATATTAAGTTGGAAGAGTAGAAAAATATAGTTATCAATTACCTATTGGCTACAGAAAGACTAAAAAAATACAAATTATGAGACAAACCAAAACACTGTAAATACAAGTAGTATCACTGAGGTATTTCTCTGCTATGACATATTTACATTTAAAGTATCTATTCAACAAAATAAAATACTTATCTAGTAATGGGATTGAAACACTGAAAAATATTGAAAATATATTTCTTCATAAAAGATTCATTTTTCAATAAAGTAAAATGACATACAAACTACAGATCTTTTTCTAAATTCTAAGTACAATTCCTTCAAATTTCATCAGGCCCTATAATTGTAAGTTCTATTAATTTATTTTCCCTTGCTTTTATGATAGAAAAATACAATTTCCAAAAGCACACATTTGGCAATAAATTTCTTATAGGGTTTGACATCATTCCATGCACTATACCTCAACTATTATGATAGTACCTATCATTGAGATGATGACCAGATGACTCTGAATTTTTAGAAGGAAATAAAACAGACTAGCTATTCTGACATAAGTGCAACCAACTGATTAAGGTGAATTTATAAGCATATCTTCAAATAATATGCTAAAATAGGCATGGTTGTGAATTCTATGATTTATTGGAGTATAGTTTTCCCAGAAAAATACAGAGAAATTTCAAGTATCAAAATTGAAGATCATGTAGAAAAAGGTTTTTGAAGAGGAAAGAAACAATCTCAAAGTAGAAGTAAATTCCCACAACAAATAAAAATGAAGTTTTTATAACACATCTTCAATATAGCTGTATTAATGAAACATGCTAAATATCTAATTTCTTTAACTCTGATATAGCACTAATAAAATTGTTCCTACTATAAAAAGTATGGAAAACACATGTTAATTTCCAAATGCTATACCAGTGCTACCTAGAATAATTTCCAGTGACTCTTAATTACAAAAAGAAAAAGAAAAAGAAAGAAAGAAAGAAAGAAAGAAAGAAAAATGAGATCTTCTTGGGAAATTCATTCATTCAATAAATATTTATACAACACCTAAAATACACCCACAAGTGCTCTAAGGACTAAGGAAACAATAAACAAGATGGACAAAGTTTCCAAACAATAAAATGCAAGACAGTGATAAAAGTGATACAAAAAGACTGGAAGATATGATGGACAGTGACCATGTCTACCATTCCAGGTAGTGAGGGAGGCCTCTCTGAGGAACTGACATTTCAAGCTGAGTTCTGAATGACGAGAATAAATCTGTTACCTGAAGTTCAAGAGACATTCAGGTAGATGGAATAGCTAGTGCAAATGCTTTCAGGTAAACACAAACTTGCCAAATTTGAGAATTAAAAAAAAAAAAAAAAGGCTACTGGGCTGGAACACAGACGATAAGGGGACAAACAATGCGACATGGGCCAGGTCATGAAATTAACTTAGCTCTCACGAAATAAAAAAAAAGAATAAGTAATCCCTAATATTTCCATTTTCATAATCAAAATTTAATTCATTAGCAAAAGATTTGACTAATATTAGCAGTTAAAGATGAATCAACCACATAAAAGGCCCTTCAAAGAGCCTAATAAATGTAGAGTTCACTGCAACAAATAAACAAAACTCATCTTTGAATCTTCTTGGTTAATAGTGATTTATTACCTGTTGCTTTTCTCCTTCGTTCATCTTTTTTATCCTTTTTACTTGTATTAATACTTTCTAAAATGGAGACTTGTTTCAGATCTTCTTCAGTGATTAAATGAACGGGATTATTTTTCATTTCCTGAAATAAGACATGCTTTTCTTGGTAAGCAAAAATATATGGCATTACAGAAAGCATAAAATAAAAGTTATTTACATACTTAATTATTTATTACTCATCCTAATTATTCTTGTTTGATCTCATTGCTAAGAAGAACTATAGAGCTTGGTCCAACAGTTGCCACTCTGAGACTATTTATCCTTGCCAAAGATCAGTCTCTTCCCTTGCTGTTCTTGACTTTTTGAATCTGTGATCAAATAATGAAAAACCCTATCTGGTCCCTGAGAAACTGATCACACATCAGATGCAATCCTCTTCAGCTGATAAGGCTTCCTTTACCACTGCTTACTAGGTGACCTTGCTCTTCTTCCTTCTCAGGCTCCCAAGTCCAGTGGCACTTGGATACCTGAGATTACAAGAAAGATTAACAAAATCTCCATCCTCCACCCTAACAGAACGACCATGTATGATGAGTTGCATACTTAATCATATAAACTGTTTTTTTCTCTGGACTCATTCCTGATCTCTGCTTTTTAAAAATTTATGTTAATAATAATGAACTATATCCAAATTCAGAAACTGTTTTTTCATCATGGGGCAAGGTTCTAAATCTGTACTGACAAAAGTACATTTTCATGTTAAAAATTGCATTTCCCTTCTGGTTTCCTGAAGAAAAATGTTTAGAATATTGACAGTTCGAACAACAGAATCACCTTTTATTTCCTCAAGTTATTTTTGTAGTTGGAGGGAGGAGCACAAAGAAAAAAAAAATGATGACCACGTTTTTATTTTAGTGTAAATAAATAAAAAACAATGTAGCCATTTAGTGACTTGGAGCTAATATGTGCTGGATGTTTTGTATACATCTTTCCTTATTTAAATTTATCTTTAGAAAGAAGGCATCATCATCCTTTCTTTGAAGATGTGGAAACTGTAGGTCTATTTGTCCAAAGTCAAAGAGAGTAAACTTAACGTTGAGATTGGAACTCAGGTGTACTGGTATCAATTCTATGTACTTTAACCCTTCTCTGCTGCTTAGCAGTCAAGACACAGAAAATTATCTCTTTTTTTTTAAACTATTAAAGAGCTTAAAAGGAATAAAGATGAATACAAATTATTTATATACTTAATAAGCTCTCGTTGATTTATTAACAGTCTAAAATAAATGGGCTTGTTCTGCCTATCCGCGAATAGGCTTTATAAGTAGATGGGGCTGCTAACTAGAAACATGAATTGAAAAGTCACTAGAGCAGACCTGGCAGGACCTCTGCTTCTAAACACTTTGACAGCACTTGCTCTGAGGGGCTAATCAATTTTTGATAGTAACAATTTCTTTCCTCAGTAAGTTATCCCATTCGTGCATCCCAAATAGATAAAATTAAAAAGGCTCTACCTGATTTAGTAAACATACAGTGTAGTGTTGGATATACTGTATATTATGCATATAATCCACAGATACCATTTTTTGTGGATTTTGATGTTGGACAAATACCTTTAGGTGACTTAATTGTGAAGTGTATACCTTCATTTATATGATTTCAATTTTTAAAATCAGCTCCCTAAGTTCTAACACACATGTTCTGATGGGAGTGAAGAGCAGGAAAAATTGAGGAGAAGAAATAAAAAGGAACGATGCATTAAAGGGAAATGATACATGAAACACGGTGTTCATTTCTGGGTATATGCTGCTTACTCTATTTTTCAAAAGATGTCAGATGATTCTAATGTGAAAATCCTGTTAAGATTAGGAGGGGAAAGGAAATCTGGCATACCTTTTCAGCTTTCTGGTGCATTAGTTCACCGAAGAGTTCTGTGCAATTCTTTATGAATTTTTCGCTGACTACAACAGTGTCACTGAAGACTATAGCTGAAGCTTGCTTGCTGAATGCTCTCATCACCTGTTGAAGCAACATTGCAGCATCTTCAACTGATAAAGAACTGGGTAACAGAGGCTAGAATCAGAAACAAAATGCAAACAATTATAAATACAACATCATACAGATAAACCATTTGTTACATATATGCCCCCCTAAGTGATCTCATTAAGTCCAGTGGCCGTCAGAACCATCTCTATGCTGATAACCTCCCAATTATATTTCTGCTTTCATCATCAATCTGAGCTCTAGAGTCATATGCCCTACTGCCTCTCTAACATCTCCGCTCTTATGCCTAATAGGCATCTCAAGTTCCACAACAAATTCCAGAACAAAACTGATTGCAGCCGCCTACCTCCCAACACCTAGCTCCCACCCACCCTTCTCCATTATTCCCCCATCTCAATTAATGGTACTCTTCTCCACTCGGTTGATGAGGCCCCAAACCTACATGTCACACTCAGTTCCTCTCATAAAACCACAAACAATCCACCATCAAGTCCTGACACCTTTACCTCCAAAACAGATTTCTTCTTAGCTCTTTGGACTATCTGAAATTATCCTTTCATTAACAATCTCCCCTTAGGAAACTGGTGTGGGTACCATATTCCCAGCAAGTAAAATGGTTCCTGGCACACAGATGGTACTTAAAATTTGTTGAATGAATAAATGAACACCTAAATCTGGAATCTGTGGAAACTTGTATATCCAAAACAAGTAATTGTCTGCTTTATAAAAAGAGTCTGGGCCCTGACTAGTAAATAATGGAATGGCCTCTTGTTTCTCTCTCTTCACCTACACTTACTTTTTGGCATAATAAAGGCAGGTCAATACTGAACACTGAAGTAAAACACTATCAGGGCTTAAGCAGCTCATGTTACTACATGAACAAAGGTTAATGAATGGATACACAAATGCTACATAGTACCTGATGCCAGTAAATCTGTAAATGCTTTGGTAAGATTGTGAGAAACCTCATCAATTTCTGTATGGCAAGACTGATATGAGTGTTACATTGTTTGCTTATTTGTTTTGAAGTTTATAGGATTCTGGATGTTGACTATCCATATATAAAACGTCATTCTACCTCAAAAGCTATAAAGTCTTGAAGCATAATTAAGATTGTTTTGCTATAACAATGACTACTAGAATTTGGCTACAGCGCCAAACTACCTTTATGTATCCTAATACTTAAAATGACCATATACTAGTGAGTATCAGTTGTCACTGGTTTAAAAGAAAAATTAACAAGAAGAAGCTAAAACATACTGCAATATCAACCCATGTTCCAGAGCTGATGGCTTCCTCTACTGATGCTTCCACCTGATCCACAAGTCCTTGACCAACACAAGCTGCTTTCAAAAACAAGAGTTGTGTAGTCTTGTATCTTTTCTTTATGTAGCTCACGGCATCTGGGATTCCAAGTCTGGACAAAGCATCAAATTCTAGAAATATATCACAAATAGAAATGGAACAGAATACATTGGGACAGAATTGTCAATCATCCACATCTTTTAGAAATCTTAGAAAAATTAAGTTCTACCAACACCTATTCTTTGTGATTGCACTTTTTTTTTTTTAAGAATAAAGCATAGAGAGGTACCACAGCCTATTCCCTGGTTAGGTGGCTGGCTACTTCACAAATTTTTATTACTGAACATAGCTGTAGAAAAATTCATTCAAATACTTCCTCAAACCCAGCTATGTCACACCCTCTTCAACTGAGGGGTCAAAGGGAAACATGAGAACTACAGATCAAAAAAGTAGAAATGGGGGTTAAGGAGAATGTAATCATTAAAGAAACAAAAACTGGAATTTATTTTGCTTACTACAGTTAACTAAAGGTATCAGACAATTTAGGACAAAGTAATTCCCTAGTCTAGTTTAAACTAGACTTAGCATATAAACTAGGCTTAGCATATAAAGAAAAGTAAAAAAAAAAAACTTAAATTTATAGCCATTAAAGTTATTGAAGATATCTATTGTCCTCTCTGCCCCCAAATAAGCATATTTAAGAACATTAATTATAACGAAGTTCTAATCTAAGTCCATGGTTGAAGAAACTGAAAAGTATATTACAGAAAGCCAAGAAAACATAAGTGAAGCCCAGTATTCTTGCACAGATTTAAATTGTTTGAACATTAATGTCTTATAGGTTTATTACTGAGAAAGCAACTGATCTCTTACATGATTTGACTTGGGTTATGAAACTGATCAAATTAAGGGAGCTACATGTACATACATAATATATATGAATGTTATATATATGTATATATGTAACTGCTAATTGTCTTAATGATTAAATTCAGTCAATCTACTTTATCCTAATGACAGAACCTCAAAAACAGAAGTTAGAATAGCTTCAGGGTTTCTGAAGAAGTGGATGACTAATAAAGATGCACACTGTAAAGCTGATAGCCAATAAAGTATTTCTAAGATTATGTCACTGAGTAACTGGGCAACTTCATAAAATATAAGATATAATAAATATAATTACCTTTCATGACTTAAAATATATTTGAAGTTGTAATAGTATCATATCACTGGAAAATTGGTAACAATCAATACCAGCTTTTGGCCTTTCTACATTACAACTGTTCAATAACTATGAAATTAAACTCAGTTCCAAAACCAACAAAAATCTTCAATTTGACTACTTTCACACTCTAAGAGAAGCACTATAACCTGCTGGCAGCAGCGGAGCGTGTGTGTACTCCCTGGACTGACACAATACTTTCTAAGAACGTGTGCAGTATTAGAAAGAAGTTTCAGTTGCAAAGACAAAAAGAAATAGTTACCTAGATAGCCATTCTGCCTGAAAAAGGAATCCACCCAAGTACTCTGTGTTCTGGAGTAAATGTCAGGGACAAACACCGCCTTATCCTGTCTCCCACCAACCACAGTGCCTCGTAAACGTCCACTATTAATGAGTTCCTCAAGCACAGCTTAAAACAAAACCAAACAAATACAGATAAATCAGAGCAGTTATAAATGTCAAAAACTAAAATACTATTTCACAATTTAGTTATTCTTACCCTTTAAAAAAAGCAATTTAAAGTTTAAATTGTATAAATGAAGACATTATATTTTAGACAAAACTTTCCTGCCATTTATGAGAACACTCAGGTCACAAATTCAGGAAATTTTGGCAACTAGCTAACGGTGCTGAACTTGTAACTCAAACTGGTTAATATTAACATTGAATTTTTTAGTTAGGGTAATTTGGGGGGGGAAAAACCATGCCACGGGGCGCCTGGGTGGCTCAGTCATTAAGCGTCTGCCTTCGGCTCAGGGCGTGATCCCGGTGTTCTGGGTTCAAGCCCCGCATCAGGCTCCTCTGCTGGGAGCCTGCTTCTTCCTCTCCCACTCCCCCTGCTTGTGTGCCCTCTCTCACTGGCTGTCTCTCTCTCTGTCAAATAAATAAAGAAAATCTTAAAAAAAACCCAAACAAAAACCCATGCCATTATTTATCTTATGATATGTTTGAAAGTGGATGACTAAACACTTTGAGAATAGATAATATGCAATCACTAGTGTTTCCAAGTTCAATTTTCTCATATTTAGAAAGCTTAAGACACCTGGATCACATTAGAATCAACTGTGTGAAATAAAGCCATGAAAATTTTTATAAGTTATTACATTTCTACTGTTTTGTTATAAGTTATTACATTTCTATTGTTTAAATTGCAACACATGTAAGAGAAGTATAACGTAGTTAAAACAATGGATCTGGATCTAGACACCCTTTAAGTCCAAATCACGACTCTGTCACCTACTCACTAACAAAAACTGGGCAAGTCATTTTACTTATGCTTCCATTTTCTCAGCCATGAAATAAGGATAATAGCAACTGTCTCCGAGAATTGTTGTATTCAAGTAAAGTGCTCAGAACAGTAGCTGGCATACAGTAAGCACTCAGTAAATGTTAACTAAATATGACCCCCCCCACCATCATCATTATCACCATCATCATCATCAAAAGAGATGCCAGTCTGAGAACTGGACAGTACTGCCATTAACATAAAATATATGCTTTTTATTTAAACGGTAACATTTAACTAAACATTTTATTGCTTAAATATCAAAATCCCCTGAAAAAGACAAAGCAGATAGGAAGGAGTTATTTCTAAGCAAATCAGAAAGCACAGTCAAAAGATGACTGGCTAAGAAATAATCAGCCTTTACCAGAAATAAAAATTAGCTTACATGAGTTTCAAGACTTCGCTGCTGAGTAAATTAGGATACATTAGAAAAGTCTAGATTTTTCAACAGACTGCAACACATAATTTTAAATTTTGCAACTGTACAATACAAATCCATGCTAAATTAAGACAAAAGTTATCAAGCTATCAATTATTACTTGAAGAACTTTACATGATAATGAAATCCCACCAATCTCCAATCAGTAGATTCCAATCTATGTTATATTTTTAATTTTAAATGTATTGAACAAAAAATTTAAATTTAACTGCACATTCTGAAAAATATAGTGAATTAAAACTAACTTTTGGTTTTATACATGAATTTCTTTTCCATCCTTCATTTTAATTCTTCTATGTGCACAGATATCTGAGCCAAAAGATTAAGTCATTGTTTTTAAAAATTATTCCAGCAAGACTTTAAAAAGCCCCTCAAAACCTGATAAGAGCTTCACAAACACACACATAATACAGGTAATAAACCAAGACTATTTTGGAGATATTACAATGTTGTTTGAATACTAAAAACATATTTTTACTGGTATTATCCTCCTTATAAAATTTTTTTATTTTTTTATTTCTTAAAGTATTTTATTTATTTATTTACTTATTTATTTATTAAGTAAGCAAGCTCTACGCCCAATGTGGGGCTTGAAATCACAACCATGAGATCAAGAGTTGCATGCTCTACTGACTGAGCCAGACTGGAACCTCTGTAAAAATTTTTTAGACAAACATTATTTACTTTCATGTTAGAAAATGTAGCAAGAATCTGTAAGAAACAAAGTGAAAATTATTCTTAATCCTACAATTCTAAATCTGTCTCTATAAATATATATGTATAGTAGTATTTTACACACACACACACACACACACACACACACACGAGTTTGTTTTTCATTCTACTCCTTTGGGGGTAGCCAACACTAAACGTTTGGTGGATATGACAAATACGTATATACATGAAAATTGGTATAAACTTTTCAACTAGAAATATTTTAGTTATGTAAGTTTTAAGGTTAAAAGAAGTCAAAACATGAAAAATTATAAGTTTCACATTAATGTCTATTCAGCAGCTAATTAAGTGACATATAATTTAAAGCAAACTCACAGTAAAGCAGCTGTTCCTGAAATCCATATTTTGAAATGAGAGAATTCACTGCTGTAGGCCTTTATGGAAAGAAAAAGATCTTATTCATTCTAGAGTTACACATATTTATGAATTATAAAACTAACTAGGATAACTAGTTTATGAAAAACACCAATTAATTTAAAAGAAAAAAATGAAGGCAAAAATAATACCAGATTTTACATCTTTAATCAGAATTACACTACTGAAATTCCAGGGGAATTGATTTGTATCCATAATCCAGGAACAATTCACTTTCTCACCAATTTCTACCTCAGATTTAATGATACCTGACCTGCTTTTATTTATGTTTGTTTTTCTTCATTCTATTCTTTCTCTCTGGGAGGCTCCTTCTCCACCTAGGAATAGCCAAGTGAATGTTATCTGATTCTGTTTTTGAAGAAAGTGAAATCATACATGTAGTGAAAGGAATCTGGAGTGATATACTCCCAGATTAGGAAGATGACTGGGAGGGATCCACTTAAAATGCTCCTTTTTGTTTATCACTATTTTCTGTACTGACTGTATTTCTTAAAAAAAAGAAAAAAGCGCTAATGAGGTATAATTTACATATGATTCAAGCATCTTAATAAATTTATAAAGTTTAGGAACCATCACTATAGCTCTCAAGTCTAGAATGTTTCCATCACCCAAAAAATTCCTTCCCAGATGTTTGTAGTTAATTCCTGCTTCCACCCCTAGTCCTAGAGAACCACTGATCTGCTTTCTGCCTCTATAAATTTGCCCTTCTAGAAATTTCATATAAATGGAATCAATATATGGTCTCTTATGTCTGGCTTTTTTCACTTAGCATCATTTTGAGGCTCACGCATGATGAAGCATGAATCGGTATTCACTCATTTTTATTGCTGAACAGCATCTCACTGTATGGAGACACCACATTTTGTTTATTCATCCGTCAGTTGATGAACACTCAGACTGTTTCCAGTTTGGGGCTATTATGAATAATGCTGCTACAAACATTTGTATTCATGTCTTTGTATGGACATATCTCTTTCTTTTGGGTAGATCCCTGTGAGTGCTTCTCTTTTATCTTTTTTTTTAAGTAAGGGAAATTATAAAGAAAACAACACGGACTTTCTTTTTATGACTATATATTTTTCCCTATTTATTTTAAGCCAATTATGCCTGTTTTCTGGTTTGGGTTTAATCTATGTTTTTATTTTTAGGCATATAACTAAGAGACTAGTTATTCCAAGTACTCAATTCTCTGTTGTTGATTATTTAAGATGTTATGAATTTTCTCTATGACAAACTTGGGAGAGCAGAAACATTTGTCTGAATATGAATTGATATTTAAAACCCTATGTTTGGGAATTTTGGCTAAATTATTATTTTTATCAAATTCTTATGTAGATTATTTGTTTTTTATTAAATTAATTTATCCTACTATTTCAGCTACATTATCTAGAGCCCCCAGACCAATCAGGTCCATTTAGGTGCTTGGTGAAGTTTGCTCTCTGTTTATCTTATAATTATTACAACCTTCTCATGTTTTGTTTTTTCTTTTCTTTTCCTGTCTACCTGAACACATCCCTACAAAAATGTAGAGGGCTCCTTCAAGGACTTTATCTTAAAATTTCTGCGTGCATAACTTATTGTGGGTTTTCAGTAAATGTTTAATTGAACTGCACAAAATTTCTAGCTTTTTTTGTATAGTAAAACTTAGCTGTTGAATTTTTATTTCAATTTGGAATACAATGTAGTTTGGTATACCTGTATTATCTCATTGTTCTAACTATTCCCTGGTCTTCTTTCTGGCTCCCTATAACAACAATATAAACCCTTTAAAATCAGAGATGCAGGTGTTTTCTCTGAAGTTAGACCAGAAAAGTAGGGGGCAGAAGATTCCTTATATTTAAGAGACAAATATGATGATATGGCACATTAAATGGAACTATCTGATAGCCACACAGCCTAGCAATATCGTTCGAGGCTCAGAATTTGTTTTGCCCTCATGCTTTGATACTACCTCTACACAGAGAAATTCAGGGCTACCGTGAGCCAGAAAAAAAATTATTTGCTGAACCTGACAATTACACTCACCACAATAATTAGTCAAAGAAAAAAAAATTGTCAATAGGACGAATACATATATATATATATATATATACATTTTGTCCGAGTAATAAACACACACAGTACAAAAAAGGTACAAAACTGAATCCCCCTTCATTCTTATCACTCAGCTAACCAGTTCTTCCAGAAACAACTACTGCTACCAATTTCTTGTGTTACGAGGGCGCAGGCTGTCAGAGCCTATGTGGAGAAAGGAGGGCATCCACATGGGGACGAGAGCTGCAGCAGCAATGGGAAATCAGTTACGTGAAGGAGAATTACTCAAATAAGTAAATTTAGCTGACCCTTGAACAACGTGGATTTGAACTGCATGGGTCCACTTTATATGTAGATTTTTAAAAAAGATTTATTCATTCATTCGAGAGAAAGAGAATGAGAGAGCACATGAGCACAGGGTAGAGGGGCAGAGGGAGAGGGAGAGAAAGTCCAAGCTGACTCGTGCCGAGCGTAGAGCCTGACACGGGGCTCAATCTCACGACCCTGAGATCATGACCTGAGCTAAAACCAAGAGCTGGACGCTGAACCAACTGTATCATTCAGGTGCCCCTATACGTAGATTTTTAAAAAATATTTATAGTATAGCACTGTAAATGTATTTTCTCTTTCTTATGATATTCTTGGTTTTTTTTAAAAGATTTTATTTATTTATTTGAGAGACAGAGAGAGTGAGCACAGGTGGGGGGGATCGGCAGAGGGAGAGGGAGAAGCAGACTCCTGGTAAGCAGGGAACCCAACGTAGGGCTGGATCTCAGGACCCCAAGGATCACGACCCGAGCAGACGCTTAACTGACTGAGCCACCCAGGCACCCCGTCCTTCTTATGATATTCTTAATATTTTCTTTTCTTTAGCTTACTTTATTGTAAGAATATGGTATATAATTCATATAACATACAAAATATGCGTTACTTAACTATTTGTCACTGGTAAGGCTTCTGGTAAACAGTAGGCTGTTAGTAGTTAAGTTTTGGGGGAATCAAAAGTTATTCACAGATTTTCAAGTGCGGTGTGGGGGTTGGGGACCGTAACCTCTGTGTTATTCAAGGGTCAACTCTATATTAAGGATAATGGGAACTAGGTTTGTCAGGGTGAGAGGAGGGAGCTGCAAATATGGAAAAGGAGAAAACTAGGACGAAACTAACTGGGCACTTGGAAGGGAACTAGAAGTATCAGTGTGAATTCATGGTTTTTGATAAACATAGATAAATAGAGGGGTGGATACACATGTCTATGTTTATCCCCTAACTTGTCTGCTGAGAGGGCTTGGGAGCAGTGACAACCAAATAGCAATAAGCAATTTAGTGTCCAGATCTTGGTTTCTAAGCAGTATACTCTCCCGAAAAGAACCAGATAGGGTTGTTTGGGGAAATGGCTGATTCCAGGTCTGGGACAAGAAAAGTATGAACTATGCTTACAACTTCTTGTTGTACCAGAAGGAAGAGAAGTGCTCCAAGAAGGATGGCATCATATTAAAAGGACACAGAAGCCAGCATGAAGGGTGGGCCAATAGCTAAATCAGAGCCAATTTAAAAATATCTAAATAATGGTAATGATAGATTTTAACCCAAATGGATAAAACAGGGAGCCATGAGTCCATACTGATTTAAATAAATGAATAAACTGAAAGTTTGATAAAAAACAGGGTAACTTACAAGATCTCAAACTGCCCTCCCCACAAATACTTAATTGTAAAGGAAAAACAAGTAGCTTTATGACAAGCCTAAACAGATACCTCCTTATTAAGAAGTTTTAATGCACACCATCAGTAACCAGAAAAATCTAAGCTGTATACCCCTGCTAGGATTCAAGGACAAGAACACAGAATCACTTTGGTTACATTCCTGTCAAAGATGCATAACCTGAACATCAGCATGAAAAAACAGCAGACAAGCAAAATTGAACATTTTACAAAATAACTGGCCTATGGTATTCAAAAGTGTCAAGGTCATGAAAGTAAAAAAAAAAGACCACGTAAGTGTTCCAGATTGAAGGTGACTAAGGAGACATGACAATTAAGTGCAATAAGTGATTCTGAACTGGGTCCTTTTACAGTGAAGGGCATTATTGGAAAACTGGTAAAACGTGAATGAGGTCTGAGGACTAGATGGCAGGAATGTATCAATGTCAATATTCTGACATTTGTATTATAGTTATGTGATTATATAGGAGAATGCCTTTGTTTGTAGGACACAGACTAATGCATTTGTGGTGATGGAATACTATCTTAGGAACTTCCTCTCAAATGGACAGAAAAAAAAAAGGTCCTCTTGCAATTTTCGGTAATTGTGAGATAATTTTATTAAAAAAAAAAGGAAAAAAGAAAATGTTTGCACTAACTTGTAAGCTTTCTCCTCTAACCTAGTCTTTTGTACCAGTGCCTTGCATGTATTAGGTGCTCAATAAATGCTTTTGATTTGCTGAATGACAAAAAGAAATCGCTGTGATTACTGTGTAAAACAATATCCCAGAAGGTAATAAGAATAAAAGAAGGGAGACTGGTTAGAAAGCTATTAAAATAGTCCAGTTAAAAAATGGACTGAAGTGGGGGGAATGGTCATGCTACACAAGTAAAGATTACATAAATATTTAGAATAGAGAATTCAAAAGTCTTTGTATTATGAAAAAGGGGGCAGGGAAAGAAAGGATAGGTGTAAATGATGACTCCCAGGACTGTGGCAAAACCAACTGGATTAATAACATTTACTCATAAAACGGAAACCCTAGTGTAAGAATAAATTCAGGTGGGGTAGCTCAGGGATAGTGATAAATATGTTGAATTAGAGGGACTTATAAAACATTTCAGTAGAGATGCTGTGTGGGTAATGAGTCTGAAATTTAAAAGAAAGGTAAAGTCACCCAGGAAGACAGTGCCAGACTGAGAAGAAAATATGGCCTGAAACAAAACTTTAAAGACTAGGGAAAGGAGGAAAAGCCAGAAAAGGTGACATATAAGGTACAACCCATTGAGGTAAGAAGAAAGCAGTAAAATGTGATGTCAAAATAAAAAAAGAAGAAAAAAAAAGGAACGAGACCATTTCAAGAAGGAAGACCTAACTGGAGTTAAATGTTGCTGCCAAGTCAAATAAAGGTCAGAAAGTATCTGTTAGATTTCATGATACTGACATCATTTCTTTGTAAGCTGGTAGAAGCCAGATGGGTGAGCTGAGAAGTGACAAAAGGTAGGAAAACTAAGACAGTAAATGCAGACATCAACTCTTGAGATGGTTTACTTTAAGGAAAGGGACAGACAAGGCGGTAGAGTGGAAAATGGAGTTGAGAGAGGTTTGACTGTTTTAAAATGGGAGAAATCTGAACCCAAAAATCACTGAGATAAAGTTAATGACACAGGAGAGAGGAGATAATTTAGAATGTAGATTTTCTTTCTTTCTTTCTTTCTTTCTTTCTTTCTTTCTTTCTTTCTTTCTTTTTCTTTCTTTCTTTCTTTCTTTCTTTCTTTCTTTCTTTCTTTCTTTCTTTCTTTCTTTCTTTCTTTCTTTCAAGATTTTATTTATTTATTTGAGAGAGAAATAGCCAACGAGAGAGGGAACACAGGCAGGGGGAGTGGAAGAGGAAGAAGCAGGCTCCCAGCAGAGGAGCCTGATGTGGGGCTTGATCTCAGGACTCTGGGATCACGCCCTGAGCGGAAGGCAGACGCTTAATAAGGACTGAGCCACCCAGGCACCCCAAGAATGTAGGTTTTCTTAATTCCATATTGTAGTGTCACTCAGGCTCCAAACATTTCAGAAATTCTTACTTTAGAAAACTTCAAGTGATTTTGAAATGAACATTGTTATTCATTAGAATTACAGAATGTCACTTAGTAAAAAGGGTTCTAAAATCATCTAGTCCCATCTGAGGCTCAAAGGAGTTAGGTGACTGATTCATCTGCTGCAGCTCACACAGTTACTGTGTGATAGACAGAGCTAGGCCCTGAGGACTTCTGACTTTAAACTGCATGCTCCTTCCATGATCCCAGGATGACTTTATATACTGATCTAGGTGTTCTGCAGACCTGCATCGGGGGTCATGAGGGTGATTAACATGGGGAGTGGAAGGAGATGTGGGTTGGAGAGAGTGTGGCTACATTCTAGGGCTCTGGAATCCTCACTCCCATTTCATAGAAGCCACCAACCTTTCTATATGTCTAAAAAATTAGGGTCCTGAATGAGATTTCAATTAAAAAAAAAAAAGAAAAAAACCTGATATTAAAAAAAAAAGGAAACCATGATCAATGATACGTAAAAATATACATATTTTAAAACAGGCTTAAAAAAAAAAAAAAGAAACAGGCTTACCGGGTAATAGCACTGAACAGTCCACGGATGCGTGCTTTATGTCGAGCTACAAAAGCTTCAGTAAATATTACCCCTCTGTTATCAAGATCAATGTGTCCATTAATAATTCTACCTAGTCGCTGAGTTAGTGCCTGGGGGTAAAGATGCAAATTTTTATTAATTTGAAAGAACAAAATTCTACATATCTAACTGTATAGTCTTCAAGTCATGCTGCTCGTTGATGTTGTATTATCTACATGATTGAGAAATTTTGACAAGCACAAATTCATAGGATATATAAGCTAAAATGAAGATTTAGAATCTAGGAAACTTCATAATCTCAGAGCAGAACCAAGAATTGAATGAGTCATTTAGCTGATACGTTAAAAGACTTTGCTACTTGCTAAGAAGGGCTATTTCTAATGTGAAATAAAAGTGACTGATTAACCAATTTTCTAGATATAGGCAGCCTTTAAAACATACGGGCAGCCCAGACATATACATGGGTCTTGAAGAAGATCCTATCTGGAGCCTTGAACACTGAGTAAAATAAATGTTATTCCAAGATTCTGAAACCTAGGGAAACATAAGACCTAAAAAGTTATCTTCTCTGATGCAAATATTAACAAGTTTATCTGTGTCCAGAGATCTACACTGGCAAACAACAAGATTTCCTGGTAATCCCAAGAGAGTATTTCTCCACAGCTACACTATGACTGGGGTCAGGTACATCTGACATAAGTTTGGACATATTTGACATCCCACGATGAGTTAAAACTACTCAAGGCAGCCTGACTGATACTTTTCTGATATAGAAAAATGCATTTCAAACAACGTCTTAATGAGCTTTTAGAATACTGCCTATGATATTCAGAAAAACTAGAACTGAAAAATGTTAAGAAAACATACACATTTCCAAAATGTATCAACAGCACAGTTTTATAAGAAATCATTTGGGTCTGTTCTGATACTTTTAAAAAGTGTTTTAAAAATATGTTTTTGACCTTCTGTGATTAAAATATATTTGCTCACTTAAAATAGAACTAAGGCTCCTGAAATGCTAGGTAAAAAAGGTCAAATAGTATTTTAGATGCAATAATAGGAAATCACTCTCTCAAAATGGGTGACTAAATCTGTCTGTATTATAAACTAATCTCACGCAGTTATGGTTTGGTGAATTTTTGTAAGTGTTGGATTTTCTTAAAATGATATATACTTTAAAAGAGATTTGGCTTTTCTCTTATTTATTCCAGCAAATACAAAACAAAATCATCATTTACTGAGTACCTCCATTGTGCCAGACATCTCACTAGATACACCATGTATATAACTTTATTAAAATCTATGAAAAAGGTAATTATTCCCATTTCAAAGATATGTAAACTGAATCACAAAAGAGTTGAAACAATTTTCCTAACACTGAATAACTAAACAGTGACATAATGTACTTTCCATTGTACAAAATAAATGTCTATAATTCTAAAATGTCAAACTATTTTAAGAACAAATAGGGGCGCCTGGGTGGCTCAGTTGTTAAGCGTCTGCCTTCGGCCCAGGACGTGATCCCAGGGTCCTGGGATTGAGCCCCACATCGGGCTCCCTGCTCTGCTGTCTCTCTGTCAAATAAATAATTAAAAAATCCTTAATTAAAAAAAAAAGGAACAAAGAAATAATCATTTCTAAATGATCTAATCAGAGCCATCGAGGTATAGGAAGTATTCCCAAAATACATTGCTACATCAACAGTCAAATATTTGCAAAAAATTAATTAATGGTAAGAAAATCTAGTTT
This sequence comes from Ursus americanus, assembly GCF_024610735.1. Classification (NCBI taxonomy): domain Eukaryota; kingdom Metazoa; phylum Chordata; class Mammalia; order Carnivora; family Ursidae; genus Ursus; species Ursus americanus. The sequence continues at coordinate 15,350,229 of NC_142137.1, read as the reverse complement.
TTTCTTCCAATTAAAATTCTTTATTTATCTGAAAAGACATTATACTATTAAGAAAAAATACCTGTGTCAGAAAGTTTCCAGGAAGATCATAGGTTTTACACAGCTCCGATATGGTGACCTGACCACTTTCTTGCAATTTATCATTTACCTCTTCTGCTAACCGATCCAAATAGTTCCTAAGAGTTAAAAAAAAAAAAAAAAATTAGGAGTAATGATTTTTCTCTTTTATGTTTAATTTCTGTGCAATAATATATGCCGACAAAATAATGAATAGGGTATGCTTAGGTAAACATGATGCATGACTCATATTCTGAAAATTATTTTTTTCTTATCAATGTAACTAAATATAAGGTCAACCAAATGATAAATGCTCAGATTTTTTTTTAACAATGTAAATTCCTGTAGTCGTTTTTCATTAATATTTTGGAAGAAATTTGTTTTCAGAGTTAAGATCACACAGGAAAGATTCTAAAAATTATGTTTTGCGTTGCTTTAAAATAATTGGGAAAAAAATCAAAGTTTGTATTATTTCCAAGTATTCCATACAATTAAGTACTTACTTTTTATGTACAATGATCTCTACAATGAAAATCAGCACTATGAGAGTTCTAAACAAAATGCCAAACTGGTCACAATTGTTCTAAATTAAAACACTACGAAAAAAAAAAGAAACACAAAAAAGTGCTCTTAAACACTGTACTTACTCATCTATCAGTTGTCCCAATACTAGCTGAACATGTTTTTCTGATTTTATAATGTCACCAATTCTACTTTCAATATGAGTCAGATCCACATTAATTACCTGGAAAATGAATAAAATTCAATTAGTGATAAGTTCATATTGTTTCTTGAGTTTGAAGTTACATATTAGAACTATCATTTTAAAAACTTACTTTCTCTTAGATGAATTTCAGGTTAATCTGAAATACTGTGAAAAGTCTCAGTCCAATAAAAAATTAGAAGCTTATTGCTTATTAACTTTCATTTCTGAACAACTACATTTTCATTTGCTAGGAAAGTTTGCATTAAGAAGCTACATTTTCATACAATAGGCACCATTTACACAAGATTTTCCAGCTTCTTGCATATAATGTACCTTGATAATGACATGCACACTTATATTTTCTAAAAATATCTTCTACTTTTAAAAATATTTCTCTATTCCTTCCATATACTAAAAGCACATAAAAATGAAAGTTATTTTTCTTTCCAAATTACATAAAATGACAACTATGAGTTTATTTCATAAAGAATAAGCAAATAACTGAGAAAGAAGAACTTATTAACTTATTAAATCAATTCAATATATCAGAACTTATTAAATTGATTAAATGTATTAGTGAGGACTATAAAACTATTTCTTCACAAACATTATACAAAACAAGATACCAGAGTATTAGTGAATACTTAAGGCATAGTACCAAAAAATTGAGAAAGGAAAAAATTTTATAAATTTAAAATTTACCTGTTGCAGATCAACAATGTTTACTCGACCTTTAAAGAAAAGACATTTATTGATTTTATATTTATATTTACATGTAAGTACACACAAGCCAAAAACCGTAAATATCAACGGATTTACATTTGGGGCAGTCGAAGTCCTCCTTCTACAAAGGACATAAAGCCACAATAATTAATGTTTTCATATATAAACCATTAGCTGAATAATTCTTTATGGCTGAAGGCACAGGCAATAATTTAGTTTTGAAGTTTCATTTGTCACATCAGGCCAATACCGAACATCAACTGATTCACAAGTTGGCCAGACCTATGGATTTAACATTTATCTCCCCTTCACAATTTATCTACTGTGACCAAAGAGATACAACTAAATTCAGATGAACTTTTAAATTTTTGGAATGAGTAGATTTCCACCTATTGGCAAAAGAAAATTTGTCAAGTATTCCAAATTATACCTAATAGTTTATTAGCATTATGCAGGAAGATGAACCAATACCAAGGGTACATCTGATAACATCAAATGAAGAGTTGTTTTCATAGTTGCTTCTATTTTAATCAAATAGTGTTCAAATTTGCTCAGTAGTTTGTTCAAATTTTAAATTTTAAAGTGACAAAGAAAAACAAAAACTTCATGTGCTTGTAATAGCGTTTCCTACAATATAATAGGTGTAGTACCATATTGTTTCCTAATTTGCAAATACTTAAAGGTAAGTTTTTGAAAAGAGTGTGGTAGTATAGCCCTATGTTTCAACAATCTATAATCCTTTAAAATCTCTGTTCTCCTTTCATAATTACCACCTGATAATAGATCTCTAAATACCCTCACGAGTCATGCAATAAATTCATAAACTGTGAATAGAAACAGTTGATTAATTCACATACAGAACACACAACTCATAATAATAAAAGATGCTATTTTGGGGCGCCTGAGTGGCTCAGACGTTAAGTGTCTGCCTTTGGCTCAGGGCGTGATCCCAGCGTTCTGGGATCGTGCCCCAGATCAGGCTCCCCTGCACAAGCAGGGAGCCTGCTGCTTCCTCTCCCACTCCCCCTGCTTGTGTTCCCTCTCTCGCTGGCTGTCTCTCTTTGTCAAATAAATAAATAAATAAAATCTTTAAAAAAAAATAAAAAAATAAAAAAATAAAAGATGCTATTTTGTAAGGTGACAATATTTGACTTCTTTTAAATTATCTGATCACCTTTACCTGATCATAAGTATATGATCAATCAAGCTATTAAAAATATTAAGGCTGGTTTTTATTTTATTTTATTTTTTTTAAGGCTGGTTTTTATATTAACAATCGAGAAGGGTTTCCTATACCCTCCAAATAATTTATTATTTATGTCTTAAGTTGTTTTTTCCCTTCCAAATAACCAGAGGAGAAAAATAAGGAATTACTTACCACCTCGGACATGTAGCTCATCTCTCATTTCTTTACTAATTTGAGCTGGTGTAATATATTCCTTCCCGTCAAGTGTGTGAACTACTTCTAGCTGTTTTTGAGCAATCAATTTATTCACAATCTCAATGCAGTTCCGCTCTGACAACCTGAGAGACACAAGAAGTTTTAAAATGCACTTGATACATTTGTGCTTAACAAAATTAACAATGTATGAAAATGGGCTTTTAAAAAAAGTTTGGGTGAAAAGTCACTAGATTCTATATTACAAAATCTGTATCTCTTATTAGTATAACCATATTGATTCAATAAGTTAAAAAAAAAAACTCTTGGGAGCAAGCAGATTTGCATAAACTTAAATCATATACCTAATTGGTACAAACCATTTTTTTATTACAGAATTTCAAGTTTGCTCTCTCCTCTGGGCCTGCTTCTACTCTTCAAATCTGAATAGAAAAATGAGGACAAATAATTTAGGTAGGAAAAAAAACCTGCCCTTTTATTTCAACTTCCAGTTTAAGTTCAATAAAAAACCAAACAAACCAGAATTTTCTTTTAAATTGTGTGATTGCTTCACTACTATTGGTCTGTAGACAGGAGATATGGCCTAGGAAAAACATGACTGCAACTGTTATCCAAGCACTTAAGTATCTGTCCTAGTTTGCTTTCAGTGCTACAAAATACAGCATTAAGGGATTAAGGTCTTCAAGCCCCAGAAGGCACAAAATATCAAAGAGATAGTCATGGTATAAAAAAGGATTCTATTAACATTGTATATGTGTTCTGTAACATTAAAAAGCAGAGCTAGGGTGTCCAGGACACATCCCCCAAAGGTTTGTGGGTTTGCAAGAAATGCCAGTGTCCAGGAGTCCTTAAAAATGACAGATGGGACTGTGGGTCTGGCCTAGCACAACTCTTGATGCACAAAAAGGCAAAATGCTTAAAGAGTCAACACAGCATTTGCTAAGTACTGTATTTTGGTGTTAGCCTCTCCTTTTCAGCTTATTCTAGGTCAGGAAAGGTATAATAGGCAATGATGCCATAAGGACTTAACGGGTAAATAAGGATCAGAGGGACACTCTTAAGACAGCTAGAATTCACCAGCCTCGGCCATCAAGAGGGCGGGGCGCGCCAGCTCTAGGCTGGGGCATGGCAGGGGGGGTCCGGGGCGTAGTAGCTTTCGGGCTTCATCGCCGAGAACTATACTTGGAACTGCAATCCAGGCTATGGATTGGAAGCAGGAGGCAGAAATAGTAACACAGGGTGGGAAAGTGCGGGGTCCAAAGCCAGGGATTCCCAGCCTCAGATCTCGGCGTGGCTGCCCAGGGGCTATTTTGGACTCCGCAACCGAGAGGGAGGGTCGGCACCTCTGTGTGGCCTCGGCGAACTGCGCCCGCTGGAAGTCAGCCGCCAACCGCCTGATCTCCTCCCAGGCGTCCGCCATCACGGCCCTACTCGCCAAGCCGCCGAAGAACTGCCGACACGTCAGCCTAAAAGCAGCGGGAGCCGAGGCGGAACGGGCCGCGCGGAGGGACAAGAGACTCCTCCCCCGACGCAGATACCGAAGGCTTGCGCCCCGGGAGGGGCGTGCCGGAAGAGCCGCAGCCCCGCCCACCTCGCATGGGCGGGGCGTCTTCCCTGTTGTGGAGCCTCAGGGTTTTGCTGGGAGCCAGGTGACGAGGTTCCTGCTATAGGGTGGGATGCGGGAGGGGTCAAGTTAGTAAAGTGCTACTCTTGTTTGTATTGTAACTAATGTTTCAGGTCACTGATAATCAAATTAACCAATGTTCTTTTTCTTCTGCCCTTCATTTGTTTTTTGGGGAGAGAGCGGGGAGGAGATGTGCCTGTGCCTGCAATTAGTAGTATCTCTTCTTCTCTGGCTGTTAACAAGGAGCAGTCCACCGGGTATCATGCTAATTTTTACCTGGGCACAGAGCAGTTGTACCTTTTGGGAGACAAGTTGGGAGACAGTACTGAAGGTAGATACTCAATTTTTTTTTTGCACAAAGATGACTATTTGGGGTACCAAAAAGGCTGGGAATGGCTTTCATGTCATTCTAGATTAAGAATGTTATTCTTTCCTATTTCTCCTCTGGGGAAGATTGGCTCCATCAAGCAATAAAGAAATAGGAACATACGATAATACGTATATATGGTTACGGATGAAATGCAGGAGGCAAAGGTTACGTTTATTTTGCTTTTCTCTGTATTGATATCAGTAAAAGTTAGGTATTTACTCTGGAGTAAATTTCTTGTCCCCTTTTACTTTTATACCTAAGTTTCCACTTTAAAAGAAGAATTTTCATTCCTTTTACCTGCATGCTCTACAGAGTTGGTGAAGGGGAATTGTTCCAGTTCTTTTCCAATCTCAGGTCTTATTTGGGGTGACTCAAATCCAATGCCACAAAGGTACTTGTCCAGTAAAATTCCCAGCTTTATTTAAAATGCAGAGAACACAAGCCCAAAACCTGTTACTAAGTACTGCCACCAAACAACCATACTGTTTGTCAATGTGATTGCCAACCAAGAGGTGAAACAGCAGAAGTCAAGAAGGGAACTTGGAAGAGGGTAGGTGGTGTGGTTCCAAAGGGTATCAGACTTCAGAACAACCGGAAATATTCATTAACAGAGACTTATTGATTCTCTATCAGATACCATGGAGTACATTGGTTGGTAAGGCAGACATGATATTGCCATAAGAACTTATAAATGTAATAAAGCAGATTTTTGAAAAAAGTACTTAGTATAAACTATAAATGCAATAGAGAAAGTATAGTGTACCATGTGACCACTTGGCATTCAAACTTCTTCCTTACCATACAAGCCTCTATGAGCCTGGATTCTACTTTTTCTCAGCATCAGCTACTTCACACCACATGTGAAGTAGTGGCCTAGACACACCAAGCCCTTTCAGGACTCCATATCTTTCTGGAATGCCTGTCCTATTCCTTACTGCTCCATGCTCCCATTTGTTTTGTAACTTATTCTTCCATGATGTCCCAGATTAAATAAAACTCTCCAACGAAACCTTCTTAAATTCCTACAGTTATTCTGTATGCAGTGTCCCTGCAATTCTTTATTCAGGGGTCTATAATAGCAAGCAGAGCTATACTGCAGTTTTTACTTACTACATCTCTAAATAGTCTGAGCTCCTCAATGCTCCATAGCGTTAGTAGGACAACTGGTACATAGTGCCTGATATATTTCATATACAGTGTAAATGTTTTGGTGCGGCATTTTACTTTGGTATAATAATAACATTTACATTTATTCCTTTTTTTAAAAGATTTTATTTATCTGAGAGAGAGAGAGAGAGAGCAAGAGAGAGCAGGAGTGAGGAGAGGGGCAGAGGAAGAGGGAGAAGCAGACTCTCTGTTGAGGAGGGAGCTCGATGTGGGGCTTGATCCCAGGACTCCAGGATCATGACCTAAGCTGAAAGCAGATGCTTAACCCAGGCGCCCCCATTTACATTTATTCTTAAAAGACAATAATTCCTTAAAAAAGAATAATTTATGTTTGTATTTTCTAGAGACTAGACTAAAATGGTAGCCACTAGCAAGATGAAGCTATTTAAATTTTAATTAAAATTAAATAAAATGATACCAACAATGAACAAGTGGAATTTGAAATTGAAAACACAATGTAGTTTACGTTAGCATCCCCCAAAATGAAATACTTAGGCATAAATTTAGCAAAATATCTACAAGATCTATAAGAGGAAAACTACAAACTTAGATGAATGAAATCAAAGGAGAACTAAATAAATGGGAAGGCATTCCATGTTCATGGATAGGAAAACCAAGGGAAAAAAATCTCATACTGTCAAGATGTCAGTTCTCCTCAACTTCATCTATGATTCAATGCAATCCCAATCAAAATCCAAAAAAATTATTTGGTAGATATCAATAGACTTATTGTAAAGTTTATATAAAGAGGCAAAATAACCAGAATAGCCAATACAGTATTGAAGGAGAGCAAAGTTGGAGGACTGACACTACCTGACTTTAAGACTTACTATGAAGCTATCCTAATCAAGACAGTGTGGTATTAATGAAAAAATAGACAAATAAACCAATGGAACAGAATAGAGGGATGAAAAATAAACCCACACAAATATAGTCAACTAATATTTGACAAAGGAACAAAGGTGACACAATGGAGAAAAGATAATGTTTTCAACAAATGTTGCTAGAATAATTGTACATTCACACACACACACACAAATGAATCAAGATGCACAACTTACAGCCTTTATAAAAATTACATTTGGATCACAGATCTAAATGTAAAATGGAACTGTAAAGCCCCTAGAAGATAACTAGAGAAAATTTAGATGACTTTGTGTCTGTCAATGACTTTTGAGATACAATACCAAAGGTACAACACATGAAAGCAAGAATTGATAAACTGGACTTGATTAAAATTAAAAACTGCTCTTCAAAAGTCAAAGTCAAGACAACAGAAGCCAAGACACAAACTGGGAGAAAATATTTACAAAAGATACATCTGATAAAGGACTGTTAATCAAAATATATGAAAGTTTTGGGGCGCCTGGGTGGCACAGCGGTTAAGCGTCTGCCCTCGGCTCAGGGCGTGATCCCGGCGTTATGGGATCGAGCCCCACATCAGGCTCCTCTGCTATGAGCCTGCTTCTTCCTCTCCCACTCCCCCTGCTTGTGTTCCCTCTCTTGCTGGCTGTCTCTGTCTCTGTCAAATAAATAATTAAAATCTTTAAAATATATATATATATGAAAGTTTTAAAACTCAACAGTAAGAAAGCAAGGAACCCAATTAAAAAACGGGCCAAAGACCTTAACAGACGCCTCACCAAAAAAGGTGTACAGATGGCAAAACAACATATAAAAAGATGCTCTGCATCATGTCATCAAAGAAATGCAAACTGAAATGAGATCCATTACACAACTATCGGAATGACCAAATTCCAGAATACTGACAATGCCAGATACTGATGAGTATGTGAAGCAATAGGAACTCTCATTTGTTGCTGGTGGGAATGCAAAGAGGGACAGCCACTTTGAAAGACAGTTTGGTGCTTTCTTACAAAGCTAAAAATACTTTTACTCTATAATCCAGCAATTGCACTCCTTGGTATTTACCCAAAGCAGTTGAAAACTTATGTCCACACCAAAACCTACACCAGATATTTAAGGCATCTTTCTTCGTAATTGCCAAAACTTGGAAGCAGCTAAGGTTTCCTTCAGCAGGTGAATGAATAAATGAGCTGTGATACATCCAGACAATGGAGTATTATTTGGCACTAAAATGAAATGAGTTATCAAGTCCTGAAAAGACATGGAGGAACCTTAAATGCATATTACTAAGTGAAAGAAGCTAATATGAAAAAGCTACATACTGTACGATTCCAACTATATGACATTATGGAAAAGGCAAAATTATGGAGTCAGTAAAAAGACCAGGGTTTGCCAGGGGTTGGGGAAGGTGGAGGGATGGACAGGCAGAGCACTGAAGATTTTTAAGGCAGGGAAAATAGTCTGTATGATATTGTAATGATGGACATGTGTTACCATGTATATGTCAACACCAATAGGATGTAGGACACTAAGAGGGAGCCATAATGTAAACAATGAACTTTGAGTGATTATGATGTGTTAATGTAAGTTCATAAATTGTAAGAAATGCTCCTCTCTGGTGGGAGATTTTGATAATGGAGATGTTATACATGTGTGGGTGCAGAGATCATATGGGAAATCGCTATACCTTACTTTCAATTTTTCTATGAACCTAAAACTGCCCTTAAAAAATAGTGTTTAAAATATTAAATAAAATTTAAAAGTTGGTCATTCAGTCACAATAGCCGCCTTTCAAATGTGCAATAGCCATATGTGGCTCATGACTATCTTATGGGACAGTATAGAAAGCCATTTTCACCTTCACCGAAAGTTCTATGGACAACTCTGATTTAGACCTTTAATAAAGGCACATGTTTGTTCATTCTGAGATCCTAAGACTCAAAACAACTGTCTGCATCTAGCAACAATATACCTTAACTGCAGTATCAGTTAATTTGAAGGAGGAATAAGAATTTGAATGGGGACCATTTCAAAGTTAGCTAACACTGGGATACAGAGTAGAGGAGTTTTAAGTAATCTAACGTATGGATAGGATAATGGTGAACAGTACAAGTGGTCACTGAATAAGAGATGAAAGATTCCTTTTAAGAACAAGCTTTATGTAGACTTGGAGAACAGCTTCAGTTCTCTAAAAAAACACTTTCTAACTGCTTGTGTCTACAAACATAAGTCAAATTTTGACGTGTATGTTATGTGGGAAGGACTCATGGTCTTTTCAGCTACACTAGGTACATGATTGTGACACCGTCCTCAGATTCATCTTAAATTCAAAGGCTAATAAAGCATTCTAACATTTGTAGTGTGGATTGATGGTGTCTCTGATGATGTAAGATGTGATACTATAAAGTTCCTCCAAGATAAGCTTTTCTTTTAATAAAATGTGAAGCATTTCCCTCTGTTTACTAGAAAATAACAAAATCTGAAGTACTTTCTCCAACTCAACTAGGAAAAGAAACCTAAACCACCACAGGATGTGTGTTGTCGAACAAGTCATTGCAGAGAAATGACAAAGACATTGTGTTAATTACATCTCTGGTATCTTATTGTAATTAGGGACTTGGCAATTACCTTTAATACCACCAATAAAAATGGCAGTAAAATCTTATACATAAAAAGCACCAATGCCTCAGGAAGCCACTAGGATTTATGGGTGGAAGAAAAGCAAAAAGTTCAGAAAAAAGATGAAATTGAAGAACTAGGAATAAAGGAAGCAAGAAGGTGTGGGGGCTGTAATAGTTAATACCTCTACAGAGTCAAAAATAACGAAAATAAGTGCAAGCCCATTAGCTAGTAGAGCAAAGAGGTTATGACTTATAAGAGAGGATTTTTTTCCCTGCTATGATAGCAATGGAAGTCAGATTGTAGGTTACCTCATGAGCAAATGTGAATAATTGGAGCAAGAACAAAGAGAGACCTGATCAGATGTTGAATGAATAGAAGATAAGTCAGTGAAAAGAGAGATTATGATGATGTTGAAGAAGTAGGCAGCAATCACTCAGGAATCACAGAATCACAGCGTTTTAGGGCAGGAAAGGCTCTTTAGATCATTCATGCTAATGCCCACCCACAGTAATAACTTCTCTGCAAGGTCCTGGCAGATTATGTACTTTTTGCTTGACCACTTAAAGTGATGAAGTATTCTCTTTTTTGCCAAGTAGGCTTATCCATTTTGGGACAGATCTAACAGTTAGAAATTCCCTCCTCATTCTAAAGCAAGATCTGTTTCTTTGTAGCTTCCATATTCTTTCCTTGGCTCCACAGAATGACTCTAGTATATCTTCCCCATGAAAGCCTCCAGAGAGTCAACATGTCCCTCCTGTTTTCGTTTTCCAAGTGAAGCATCTCAGATCCTTTGGTTATATCTCCTGACAGAATTTCCAGACCTCTAGAGATCCTGGCCACCTTCTCTTACTGAACTCTAGTTTGCCAATATCAGCTTTAGAAAGTGATGCCCAGAGGAAGTTAGTATTTTGCACATAGTCTGACTAGAGCAGATAACAGTGAGATTAATTTCCCTAGATGTTAGATTTCTGTTAATTGGACTCTTGGCTTAAGTAGAGCTGGTAATGCACTGTATCTGACTGGCATTTATCTAAATTGCTATCAAACTAGGTTTAGTCAACTCTGTATCTGAAAAAATTAATTTCACCTTGTTAGCTTTGATTGATTGATTGTTTGATTGATTGATTGATTCATTCATTATTCAAACAAATAGTATTTGAAGTCTACTATCTGCCAGGCGTTGTGGTATGCCTTGAGGATACCAAGAAGAAAAAACTATTCTAACCAATTGAGATTATTTCAAAAATTAAATGTCATTCAACATTGTTCTTTCTGCCATCACTTGTCATCTATAAATTTTAAAAATATAATTTTTATTTAAAACAATTGGTTAAGAGAGAAACAAGAATATATACTGTGATAAGCTGATGACACTGGTATGTTGCGATCCTAGATTCAAAAAGTTTTAGAGCTAGAGGGGACTTAGGGACATCTAAAAGTCTGATTCATTTATTTTATAGAGTTAACATGTACCTTTGAGTGTGACTGTCTTAAATACCATATTTCTCTTTTTGTTTAAGGGGAAAGTCATGGAATGACAGCTTTTATGGAATAAAAAATAAAAATTTTATGGAATTCCAAAATTCAGATTTTATCAGTCTTAGAGGGAGCAAATTTTTCAAGACTTACTCTTAAAGAACTCATGCTGTTTCATAATAATCACTGTTTCTTTATCAAAATCCTACCAAAAGCCATCTATTTGCTAGCTTACTTTAGAATATTTTTTGCTTTCCTATATTTTTCCTTTTCTTCTCATTCCAAAATGAGGCTTAAAATTCTTTTTTGATATTTGTAGGTTTCGTTGGGGGATGAGAGAACAAATTTCTGCTCATTGTGACCTTTCATCTTTATCACTAAAGCAATAACAGGTGTCCCTTCTGGTTCACATCACTTTATCATTGGTACATCATCTTTGTAGCTTGTCCTCTGGAGTCAAATGCATGTAAATACTTAATAAAATATAACATTATCTATATATTTATGCCCCCCGTTACTCCTCACCACTGTTGTGACTATATTGTCAGGATTTTTAGAGCCATACTTTTGTGAAAATTGTTCTGCAAATATGTATATTTATTCCTCAAACATGAAGTATTCTTTTGTTTCCAAGGGAACAAGTTCTATATTAGTCTTTTCTGGTTTTGTTCCCCCACCCCGAAAATTCTTCGCAATGCTGTATTTAGAGCCAGACTTATTAGCTCCAGGCATCACTTGTTTTCCTGTGTACGCTTTTCCACAGCATAACTGCCAAGCAAAATGACAAAAAAGCAAACTCTCGAAGGAACAAGTTAGTGTTCTTGTCAGTGCTTGGGTGTTGTTCTCAAAGGAGCTGAAATTCTTCTCTTTTATCAACAAAATGTGATGTAACGGACTATATTGGCAGTTTGTGTCACTGCTAAGGCAGTGGTGTACAGAATGGTATGTAGAGTTAATAGTCACAGGGACACATTCTAAAGAAATATATAGTATCTGTGTTTCCTGCCAAACAAGGAAAAAGTCACACTGGCTCCAATCTCCAGGAATGACTTATGTCTTTCTTCTTCTTTTTCTTGGTACTTTTGACCACGTTCACCCACTTTGCCCACCTCTAACACCTCACCCCTGGCAACCAACCAATCTGTTCTCTATATCTATGAGTTTGTTTTAGTTTAGATTCCACATTTAAGTGAAATCACAGAGGCTTTGTCCTTCTCTATCAGGTATCTTTCTTCTTTATCTCTTGCTGCTTCTCCTATCTTGATTTTCTCCTCCTCCTCTGCTTCCTCCATGTATGAATCATTAATTACACCAACAAGACGATATGCTATAAAGAAACTGAGGACTTGTAACAGATGCCATGTAATAGCAGGAGCAGTGACAACATCTGGAAATTGTGCAGAGCCACAGCTGGCATCCCTAATATTCACCTTTTAAAATTCCACTTTGAGGAGATTGTTTCCAGAAGTAAGTTCTGGTCAAGCTCCTAAAAGTGCCAAAATCAAGGGTAGTTGGCATCTATCCTAGTTTGTGTGCAAGGTAAAAATGTCTTCAGATATATACATGCACAGTCCACATGACTACAGATCTTTAAGGCTATTCCTATGTTCTCTTAAATTAATTTGTTTCTTTGAATCTTAAAACCTGTGCTCATATTTTAAGCAGGTTGAGTTTGTTTATGAGAGAGATATTATTGCTGATACCTGTTATTCATCATAATAACTACATTCCCGTGACATTTTTACATGGATTAAACACTTACTGTCTTGCTTACACCTGTTTGACCATAGCAGTTCCAACTGATTTCATTTGGTCAGCAAATACACAGCCCATAAGCTCGTACTCTTCCTTTTAGTACCCATGGTAGACCACTAATCAATTATGACATTTGTCTTGCTAAGCCTGGAAATGCCTGAGAATCCTTCTCAAACAATGTTCCAGCCAACTGCTAACAATATATCAAAGTTGGCACTTGCTATGAAATATATTCCCCATTCTAGAACAAGGCCACACCTTTGAGAAATATCCTAATGTAAAAAGACCTCTGGGCAGTGACATCAGAAATATAAGGATCACCCATGGAGTGTGTTGATATGTATCTGAATGGGGAATTGCACCAGGAGAATTGGATACAGATCCCAATTTCTCAGGAGCCAGCAGGAAAGATAAGTCTGGTTTGGACTTAGACTAAATGTAGGATGGAAACAAAGGAGAAAACATACTTTGGGGCTGTATCTATAAATCTATAAATTGTCTGTGTGGCCATCGTTCAGATTCCTCTTATTCTACTGAACAGTTTTGTTTTGTTTTGTTTTTTAATTTCACAGGGGTGCTTAATTGTGATATCATAGGTGTTTCCTGGGACTAATGATCCAAAGTAGTGAAAGGGGACACACTGGTTTTTTTTTCTTTTTTTTTAAGATTTTATTTATTTATTCGACAGAGAGAGAAAGACAGCCAGCGAGAGAGGGAACACAAGCAGGGGGAGTGGGAGAGGAAGAAGCAGGCCCCAGCGGAGCAGGGAGCCCGAGGCAGGGCTCGATCCCAGGACCCTGGGATCACGCCCTGAGCCGAGGGCAGATGCTTAATGACTGAGCCACCCAAGCACAAGGGGCACATTTGTTTTTAGTTTTGTTTTACCACAGCATAGAGAAAGGAGCTTCTTAAAAGCGGGAGTTCATTCTTTTCCTAGTGGTTCTCACTGTTTGGTCGCAGGAAACTTTTGTGGTCTTTAACATTCTGAGGATCTCTCAAAGAGCTTCTGTGTATGGGTTATACCTATTAATATTTACTGTGTTAAAATTAAAACGGAAAGAAACTAAAATAGTTATTGAGAATGACTACAGTAAAATGCCTGTTAACATAAATAATGTATTTTTATTTTGTAAAATTGATCTGTAGAACAAAAAATTTAGTGAGAGGAGTGGCATTGTTTTATGTTTTTCCAAATCTTTTTAATGTTTGGCTTGTTACAAGAAAATTCAGAGAACTTTATCTGATATGAATATTTTATTGAGCAAGAAACAAACTATTCATAAGCAGAGAGACTTCAAAACGAAAAGTGGTGAAAGAGGGGTTTTCAGTGGTTACAGCTCAGTTTATAAAGCATGAATGAGGAAGTGCATTGTTTTCTGTTGTGGTTTGTGACTAGAAACTCACATTCCTTTTAGGGTAGTAGCCTCTATATGCTGATTTGTTTGCCTCTCTGCTTACGTGATTGGCTAGCAAGCTATCAAGTCATGCTGATATGAAGAAAGCATAAGGTGTTTTGTTTTTTGTTTTTAGATTTTATTTATTTATTTGAGAGAGAGAGAGAGAGAGAGCACAAGCGGGGGGGGGGGGCTGCAGAGGGAGAGGGACAAGCAGACTCCCCGCTGAGCAGGGAGCCTGAAGTGGCACTGAATCCCAGGACCCTGGGATCATGACCTGAGCCAAAGGCAGATGCTTAATCGACTGAGCCACCCAGGTGCCCCAAAAGTGTAAGTTTTATTTAAGGTAGAGTCAGCATTTCTGGGAATCAGGACAATTTTAAACTTTGCTTACATGACTATAAATGTTGGGTGTTTGGGTATATTCAGACTGTGTCCTTCATTTTGAGGCTTAATAGGTGCTTCTTTTTTTTTTTTATTTTTTTTTTATTAATAATGATTTTTTATTATATTATGTTAGTCACCATACAGTACATCCCTGGTTTTCGATGTAAGGCTCGATGATTCATTAGTTGTGTATAACACCCAGTGCACCATGCAATATGTGCCCTCCTTACTACCCATCACCGGTCTATCCCATTCCCCCACCCCCCTCCCCTCTGTAGCCCTCAGTTAATAGGTGCTTCTTAATTCCATTTGTTATGATATCCCATATCATGTAGTCTCTGGAAAACTTCCCTGTGTATATGCATGAAAAAATAAGTGTGAAAAAGACAAATAATGACTTAATACCATTTTGAAAATAGTTTTGACCTCACAGACCCCCTGAAAGATTTTAGGGACACTAGAGTTTCCTGACTGACCCTCTCAGCACTGGTGCTTCAACCCTTTCTGTGATGACTGCTGATCTGATGGAGAATGAATGTATAGAGTCTCTTGCTGAGGCTGCCCTTGGCATTTCATCCTTTAAAAGTATCAGGTCCGTGGAAACAACATAATCAACTGAGATAATCCACTAACTAAATGTTGATTAAAGATATTTTCATAACTTTTACAATATTTATGTCCATAATTTAGAGAAAGTATACCCCCCAATACAAGTAAACACAGAAAGTCAAGATCTAGGGAAAAATAGTGTGGGCATTCAGGCCATATAGCTCTATGAAGCTGGCTCATTTGTTTATTTAATACATATTTATTGAACACCTCTACTGGGCGTAGGGGATGTGTGAATGACCTTCATTTGTTCTTACCTTCATTTGAGCTTACATTGGAGTGTATGACTTTCACCCCAAATATGGCTTTTAAGCCAAACAAAAACAAAACCAAAACAAACAAATATGTCAATTACAGGATGATCATTGGCCAAAAAGTGAAGAGGGACCCTCAGGGGAAGCAAAGATTTTTGGAGATGTACTATAGTAAATAGTTTTCCTACAGTAAATGTCACAACAGACTGTGTGGAGCTATTTATTATAGCCTCCATTGATGAAGGCTGAGGACACGAGAACAAAATGCAGCTGAAAGTATCACAGAAACTGCCTTCTGTGAAACAAACATTTATCATCCATTTGTTATCCATCTTAGAAGACGGTGACTCTAAAATGAAATTACTTTTCTTTTTTATATCCGCATTTTCATAGTACAAACCTCTCCTGGTCCATTAGAGCTGTAGTTCTGCCTCCCAGAAATTAGTCCCAAGGTTCCACCTTGTAACAAGAGGGCCAAGAAATGTGGAGAAACACAGGCTATTTGATGGGGGTAAATGTTTGATACAGCTGGTACTTTGAGGGAGTATTTCTTTAGATGGAAGGTTTTTTTGTTTTTGTTTTTTCCAGAATGGGAAAAAACGGTCTGTGTTACAGAGTGAATTGTATTTCCCCCAAATTTATATGTGGAAGTCCTAACCCCAGCACCTCAGAATGTGACTGTTTTTGGAGATAGTGTCCTTAAAGAGGTAATTAGGGTACAATGAGGGCATTAGGGTGGGCCTTAATCCAATATGACTGGAGTCCTCATAAGGAAGGAAATCAGAACACAGAAATATACGGAGGGAAAGTCATGTGAGAAGACAGAGAAGACAGCCATCTACAAGCCAAGGAGAGAGGCCTCAGAAACCAAGCCTGCTCCCACCTTGCTCAGATTTCCAGCCTCTGGAATTGTGGGAAAATACATTTCTGTTTTTTAACCCCCGCACCCCCCCAATCTTTGTTATAGCAGCCCTAGCAAGCTGACACAGTATGAGTACATGATGAGGGAAAGGAACTGTTGAAGGGGAAGGAATCAAAGACAAGAGAAAGGGAAGAGGAGGCAGAAGGGTGGGAATCAGGGGGAGAAAATCCCAGACATGGCAGAAAAGTATGAGATAAAATCACAGATAAATGGTGTGTGGTCATTTGAAGAATAGCACCAAAAGATATGCATGTCAATTTCCTAGAATTGATGAACATTACTTTTTTTTAAAAGAAGATTTATTTATTTATTTGAGAGAGAGAGAGAGAGCCCACCTGTGTGGGGAGACACAGAGGGAGACAATCGCAAGCAGACTCCCCACTGAGCTCAGAGATCAGACCTGAGCCAAAACCAAGAGTCAGAGTCTTAACCAACTGAGCCACCAAGGCGCCCCTATGAACATTACTTTATATGACAAAAGATGTGATAAAGTTAGGTCTCTTGAGAGGAAAAGTTTATCTTGGATTCCCTGAGTGGGCCCTAACCATAATCATGTATGTCCTTATAAGAGAGAGGCATACAGAAAGGGAGAAGGTGACATGATGTAGCCTCAAGCTGAAGAACGCCTATAGCCACCGGAAGCTGGATGAGGAAAGGAGAGAATATATTTCTGGTGTTTTAAGCCACCAAGTTTGTGGTAATTTCTTACAGTAGTCACAGAAAAGTAATAAAGATGGACTAAGCTTGGATATCACAAGGGAAATTTCTTCCTTTTAGACATGAAATACAAAAGTAAGGTTGTTTATACACTAATTAACTTGAAGGTGGTGAAGTAGTTGAAGTAATTAAGACCATCCACTTTGTCAGTACTAATGCCTCACAAACCTTTCTGATCTTCTTATTTGGTAGAGACCCCAGAGTTTAGACTGAACCCCAAATATAATAAATAGAAAGCATTGAGATTAAAAAAAAATCTTTTGCCAACAAACTTTTACCAACAGACAGTAAAGCCTCTTATTTTACTTCATGAAATATTTAGCTATAAATAAAAAAAAAAATTGGACAGTAAACAAAGGGTCAGTAATGAAGTACCCAATCCTCAAGATATGCATGTCTTATAAGTAAAGTTAGAAATTTCCAACTGCTTTTCCGGAGGTCAAAACAACGTTCATAACAAGATTGCTTCCTTGAAATTCTGGGACAGTACAACGTTCTAGATTGTGATATACTGCAACATAGCAAAGTCTAATGGATTTTCCTCATGAAAATCTATAAAATTGCTATGATTGAACACTGCCTCAGAACTTGGTAAATACATTTTGATCTAAAATCTTGTATGTGTTATCATACTTATTCTGGAAGGTGGGTGGGGGAAATTTGGGTGAATGTTTGTTGTTAGCAGAAGGATGAATTAGTTTTGCAGTATGAGTTGGCATCCCATAAAATCCATTCACAAAATAGTTGCTTACTGGAGGTTTTCATCATTATGGCCGAGAAAGAGAGGCACATCTGTGCTCCTTGCAATATGAGGCATTCATCTTTCAAGCAAATGAAACACACTAGAATTGATTGGGATATGAGAGAAAAGATATTCAGATTGAGACCTTAATTCCGACACTAGAGACAGAATTGAGATTCAACCCTATAGCTACACCATGAAACGCCACATAACCATATGAAGGCTTTACACATTTCACTTCTGTCTATGATGGCTTTCTTTTGAGTAATTTCATTGAGAAAACAACATGAAAAGAAACATGTTGGGGTGCCTGGGTGGCTCAGTCAGTTAAGCATCTACCTTTGGCTCAGGTCATGATCCCGGTTTCATGGGATCCAATCTGCTTCTCCCTCTCCATGTGCCCCTCCTCCTGCTTGTGCTCTCTCTCTCTCTCAAATAAATAAATAAATAAATAAATAAATAAAATCTTAAAGAAAAGGAAACATGTTTAGAAGTCCTTAAAGTATTACTAATTATTTGTTTAGCCTGGTTTCCGAAATTTGATATGTTGCTATCTTAAACAAATACGAAATTCTCTAAGCATGCAGCGTAAAATCATGTTCTAAACCCAAAGTGTTTTTTCTTCCTAATGGCATTTGTTCAACACACACAAGCCAGACAATGGAAAGGGATGTTGCATATGTGTGTATGTGTGTGTTTGTGTGTGTGTGTGCATGCTAGGGAGTGGTTAGATGTTATGGAAAAACCAACCACCAGGGACATCTTCTAGCACTTTTTGAACCCCAAAGATTCTTTGCCTCTAATCTCCGACATCCTTCACCTGTTTCAATTCTCTTTTCGAACACCAGCAACGCGTCTTACAAGGTACCTGTGTTTAGGGACCATGTCTTTCATTTTTGTACTCACACATTCATACAGCACAGTGCCTTGAGGTGAAATATTAAATTGTTACATTACACGTTGATTATTACAGTAGTCACTTACTTGTTTTGCCAATTCTAGTTTACATTTCTACAACGTATTTATATTAAAAACATAATTATTTTAAAAGCATGGTTCATGCCACACATGCTTTTAAAAATACCTAATGGCTCTGCATTGGTCAAAGCAATGAAGCACAGACTCCCGAATACCTCCCGAAATAACCCTATACATTCTGTCCCCAATTTACTGCCCCAGCTTTGTCTTAACCTTCCTTAGCTCCCTTAACGAAAGCTGGGATACAGCCACATGCCACACTGTTGTCCTTTTCGAAATCTGCGGGATTCCTGCAGAGCTCTGATTATTTGCATCTAATAGTTGGTCTTTCTGAAAGGCCCTTTCCTCTCTTCTTTATCCCTGGCCATGTAATTTTCTCCCTCCTGTGCTCTAATAGCCTTTATTTGCTCTCCTCTTGAATAATAGAAGGACCTTAGAAAACTTTAATTTTTTCCAGTTATATAATTTTTAAACTTTATTCCATTATTTTATTCTCCAAATTAGTCAAAGGCATAACTTTTTCCCCCCTCTGAGTTTCATCTTCCATCTACTCCTTCATTTTAGTTCAAATTCCTTCATTATGAGATAGATCCATCCATACTCTCTGCAAATAGCCATCAATAGTAAAACTATCATAGTCTTTATTTGTCCATCAGCAAACCCCATTTGATCTTCAAAATGGCTGCAGAATCTGACCACTTTTACAATGTCCCCCACCATCATCCTAGTCCTCTTCAGATGGGTGATGGGAACAGCTTGCTTCCTGATAATCCTGCTTCTACTCTTGTCCTCTCAGTGAATATTGCTAATTACCTCCCAAAGATCCATTCTCTCTTCTTTTGTTAAAAATCATATCCTATTAAATTGGAGTGACATAGTAGTGAGCTAAAAAATGACAATTCCTTACTTCTCTTGCAAATGGACTGGTTAAGGAGGTTTTAGAGTTGTCTCTGGCTGAAGCTTTGGGGAAAGCTCTCCTTTGAAGGAGCTGATAAATCTGAAAAGAACACTCTTTTTATGTTGCTGCTTCCTGTATTTTAATGTCTATCATGTGAAAGTGGTAGCAAGAATTTCAGCAGAATCTAAAAAGTAAATCCAGGAGAATTACTGAGACTTTGGTAGTGATATCTTTGAGTAGTAAGTGTATATTAGCAATCTCCTAATTGATACAATTTAAGACTACTGCCCACCTAACAGCCAGGGGAATATTTTGAAAATGGTGGTTTGTAAGAGAAAACATAAAGAAACCTTTTTTTCATCTTTGGAGTTGGTAAAAATTCTTTATACATTACCCCCCAAAATACTAACCAAAAAGGAAAAACATGACAAATTGAAGTACATTAAAATTAGAAACTTTCATCAAAGGCTAACAATAGATATTGAAGACACAGGGTAGTAGAGAATAGTTTTAACACACACATATCTGACACAATTTATATGCAAGAAATAAAAAGGACTTCTACAAATCAGTAAGAAAAATACTACAACCCAACAGGAAAATGAGCAAAAACTTAACAGGTACTTCACGAAAGAGAGTATCTAAATTACAACTAAACATTTGAAATGTGCTAATGTGCTCAACCTCATTAATTACTAGGAGATTGCTAATGACATGAAATGAAACTAAGGTAATGATAAGAACAATATACATTCACCAGAATAGCTAAAACTAAGCTAAAACCAAGTGTTGATGTGTATGCGAAACACAGCTCGTTGAAGCAGAAGTAGATACAATTTGGAAACACTGATTGGCTTATCTACTAATGCTGAACACAATGAATATCTTATACACTAATAGTTTTACTCCAAGGTAAAATCTAATAGAAATGCATATGTATTGTAGTAGGCTGAATAATGCCCCCCTAAGAATGTCCACATCTTAATCCTCAGAGCCTGTGTTACCTTACACGACGAAGGGACTGTGATTAAGTTAAGGCTATATTGCGATGGGGAGATTATCCTTGATTATACGGATGGGACTGATGTAATTGCGGGAGTCCTTA
This sequence comes from Ursus americanus, assembly GCF_024610735.1. Classification (NCBI taxonomy): domain Eukaryota; kingdom Metazoa; phylum Chordata; class Mammalia; order Carnivora; family Ursidae; genus Ursus; species Ursus americanus. The sequence goes on along the minus strand of NC_142137.1, from coordinate 15,329,457 downwards.
TAAAAGGGTTGCAAGAGGAGTCAGAGAGAAGGCAAAGAGTGGAGTGATGCAGTTACAAGCCAATGAATGCCAGCAGCCTCTGAAAGCCCGAGGGGCAGGGCATAGAATTCCCCTGGAAATTCCAGAAGGAACCAGACCTGTCGACATCCTTATTCTTATCCCATGCACTTCATTTCAGACTTCTGAACTCAGAACTGCGAGAGCAGAAACTCTATTTTCATTAATACCATGTCGCTATGTCTAGATAATGTGAGCGCCCAATAACAATCCTTGGGAAAAAAAATGTGTGAATGAATGAATGCAAATGTCTTTATTTCACTCTTAACTGATGGGTAAGTTATCATGGTTCTAGGTTGACAGTTACTTTCTTTTAGCACGTTAAAGAGTTTTCTGGCTTCTCTCTTACCTTTCAATACTTTCCTTTGCAACTGGATGTTCTAGTCTCTGTGTCTCTCTATTACATGGGTGGAGGTTTCTGTGATGTGTCCTGCATAACCGACCACTCAGACCCACGTATGCAGGCAGACAGGCTAAAGAATGTTGTTAATGAGACTTGTGCTGCATAAGCGACCTCGGGAGCCTGATTAGTTGACATAAACTGGCCTCCAGGTTAAAATTGGCCCTTTGGTCTGGGCTCCAAGAGCTGTAAATCTTGCCTTACATCCCCTCTAGCTCCAGGCTGGGCTGGCCCCCTGGAATGGAATCTGGGAGCGGAGGCAAGCACCAGAACAACCTAGCCCAGACCCTTGAATATGTAAAGACATAATAACATAGGAAAGCAGCTTGCTCCAAACTGTGCAGAGGCAAACAAATGTTTAACTTCAGACCCCGTCATTTGCCCTATAAATACGGCCCTTAAGGGGATGGTCAGCTGCAAGTCTCACCTGAGGGGAGGACGCTCCACCCAGCCTTCTCATTCCGGACCCCAGCCTGGCTGTCTCCACCGCGCTTCCCCAGCTAATGAGGTTGGATGTCGTAAGTAACCGTTTTTTTTTTTTTTTTGTAACTTTGTCTTATTCTCCCTTACGGCTTACTATTGCCCTCATCTATGTGCAGATCTCCCTTTTCTTCTTTCTGTTTCTATTAGTTTTTTCTCCTTCAAAACTGAGAGTACAGCTGTGTGAATCCTTTCTTTAGAACAGTCTCTAAACTTCTTCATTGTATCCATCTCTTTGTTTCCTTATGCTGTTTTCTGGATAGTTTGCTTAAATCTCTATCAAGTTGATTAAAGTCCTTTCTGTTTAACTCATCTATGTAAAGCGCACACATTGTAAGGAAAAATCTCAATGAATCATTACAAAATAAACATACCAAACATACTCAGTAACCACCACCTAGGTCAATAAGTAGAATTTTGTCGGCACCCAGAAGCCCCCTATCCCAATCATTATGACCTTCTTCCTACCTAGAGGTAACTGTTAGTCCTTTAATATTTCTGTTAGTGGAATTTACTGAGAACATCAGGAGATCCATTGACAACAGATTCTCTTGTCTTAGCCTGCGAATATCTTAATTCTGCAAAAACATTTTTATTGATTATAGAATTTTAGGTTGTCAGTTATTTTCTTTTGGCACTTTGAAAATACAATTTATAGTCTTCTGCCTTCTATTATTTTTATTAAAAAGTCAATAATGAGTCTTATTATGGATCCCATCAAGCTTTGCCTTTCTTACAACCAATTTTATGATTTTGTTATTTTTCTTCGATTTTCATTGATTTCAATATGATGTGCTTATGTGTAGTTTTCCTTGTATTTATCGTTTTGGGGTTTTCTTTACTTTTTTCAGTTTTTAAAAAAAGATTTTATTTATTTATTTTAGAGAGAGAGAGCATGAGCAAGCAGGGGGAGGGGCAAAGGAGAGGAGAGAGAATCTCAAGCAGATTCTGCTCTGAGTGAGAGCCCAACATAGGGCTCAATCCCACAACCCTGAGATCATGACCTGAGCCAAAATCAAGAGTCAGCCACTTTACTGACTGAGCCATCCAAGCACCCCTCGTTTTTGAGTTTTCTAATGCTACCTGAATGTATGGCTTGATCTCTTTTGCAAGTTTTGAAAAATCCATAGTCATACTCTCTTCAACCATTTTCTGCCCCATTTTTCTCTCCTCTTCTTCTGAGACCTGAATTACACATCTGTTCAAACTTTCACTGCATCCTCTATGAATCTTCTAGGTAATTTTGTCTATTTTTCCTTCCTTTTATTTCTCTACCTAATTCTGTACATTTTCTTCCAAACTATTTTCCAGGTGACTTATTCTTTTTTCATCTGTGACTTATTTGCTATTAGCCCATATATTGAGTTATTAATATTTAGTCATTACATTTTCTTCATATCTAGAATTTTCATTTGATTCTTTTTTATAATTTATATTTGCCGATATTATCAATTTTATCTTTTAATCCTTAAAAATATTAAAATCTGTTTCCAATAATTCTATTATTTGGATTTCCTGTTTGTTTCTGTTACCTGTTTTTCTCATGGTTGTGATCATATTGTCTTGACTCCCCATATCTTGTTAATTTTTTAATGTGAATGGCACATTTAATGCAAAGTAATATAGCTAATTTAGGGGTATGATGATATTTCCCATCAGAGAGGTTTCATATTTTCTGGTAGGTAGTTACAAATTTCAGATCATCTTAATTCAATCACAATTTAAGATGATTATAAATCCATATTCCTAGAGTATATGACTTTGTGATCCCAAACCCAAGTCCAAGATGTTTATCATGACTCCAATTCTTGTTCCATAGGCACCATGAATCTGTTCAAAATCCTGCTAGGTTTCTGATTCTCTCAGATGCCTCAGATAAAAGCACGTACATGTAATTCTCTCAGATGCTTCTGTTATAAGTATGTACATTAAGAAAAAGTGGCACCAGATGCAGACCTCTTGTCTTCTTCCTTTCCTCCCCTAGATCTTTGTCTTTTAATTTATCCCTGCTTCTTTAACCCTCAAATGAAATCAAGCAGATTTAAAAAAATATCTTGCCAACTTTAATAGTTTTTCTTAGCATTAGGGTTGATCTGATTTACTTTGCTACAATTACTGAAAATGAAAATCAGGAGCAATTACTAGGTTTTTCATTTATATAAGTTCTATTTTATTCTTTTAAAATTTGCCTGTCCCATTCTATAGTCTTTTCTTGGTATGTCTTTTATTCTTTTCATATATCTTTTATTTTTATTCTAAATATAGTTATTTTATAGTGGCTATTCAGTAACTACATTGTCATAGGTTTTGGAGGATATATTCTGTTGCTTATTGTGGGTTTTTAAAAATGAGAGCTCTGTGTTTGCATACTAGATTTCTTTCTTTTTTTTAAGATTTATTTATTTATTTGAGACAGAAAGGGAGAGAGAGAGAGAGCACATATATGCGTGGTGGGAGGAGCACAGGGAGAGAATCTCAAGCAGACTCCCTGCTGAGTGTGGAGCCTGACGTGGAGGCTCAATCCCACAACCCATGAGATCATGACCTGAGACGAAACCAAGAGTTGGATATCCAACTGACTGAGCCACCCAGGCACCCCTAGATTTCTTTCTTAATGTTTGTTGGACCTTAGGCAATTTGCCTAAATTTTTAAGGCTAAATTTCTTTCATCTCTTTGAAATGGAAATTGTATTAAATATAATTCCCATAGTTGGTTGTGAAAGGCCGATTTTTGTTTTTATCTGTTTGGTTAATATAAAGGTGAGGAAATTTGGACTAATTTTTTTTTCTCTAACAAAATAAGTTATAAATGTTTTGATTTGTAGGTCTAGAAAACTTTGTATTTTGGAGCTCCCTGTAATCACAATGACTGAGCCTGATGTTACCTTGATAGATAGGATTTCAATTGTACTGTTAGAGAAACCTGGGAATTTTTGCTTCTAGCACTATGGAAGGCTAGATCTCCTACTACAAAATGTGCTGGACATAATGCAAAAACTTTTTAAAATTTATAAGGGAATTCCTCATTGTTCAAAAAGAAAAAAGCAGGAATCTGGTGTGGTAAACCAACACTGGACTTGTGGCTGTATGAAGGTATTTTCTGATACAAAGAGGCTGTGTTTTCATGGCTCGATAATACCATTTACCTGTGCAAAGTGATTCCAATAGTCAGTTCCTTCAAAAGGATATTTTCTCAGTAAAAAGGTAAGCTAGAAAAGAAAATCTTTCCATCAGCAAAGACACATGACAAGGTCACTTGTTCATCCTTGGTTCTGGTTCCGGGTAGGGCAAAAAAAAAAAAAAAAAAAAAAAAAGAATTTCTTAAGAATTCCTAAATACAACACTGACCTTTTGTGGAATTGTTATTCAGATTTACATAATCCCAGTCCTAGAAATTAGAATAATATCACCATGGGTATGTGGCAGAAGCAAATAAAATTGCTCTCCAGAAAAGTCTTCATTTAACTCTGATCCCATCATTATTTCCATAGATTTAGATTACCTGAGCTCAAAATTCAGAATTAGAAAACAGCTAAGAAACAAGCCATCGTGAGTGAGAATCAGTATGAACAACAACAGAATTTGAAATTTGATGTAGCACCAACGGGAGTTTTTGTTTTGCTTTGTTTCATTCTTCATTAAGATGGGATAGACTTAAGTGTGTTTCTAAGACAAAATTAAAAACAGGTTTAGATGGAAGAGTCAGGGGAAATAGTTGACAGAAATCCTGGAGCACACCAGAAGAATAGAGAACGGAGGTTGAAGGAAGGGGACCCATTCATCCCCTGAGGAAGGGAAGCTGAAGTTGAAATATGAATTAAGTAGGGACAAGACCTTGACTGATGTGTGGTTCAATTTTCTCAATGTAATAGGAAGACTAAAGGAGGTGAGAGTGAGTGGTGGAATTGAAAGCTTTAGGTCACCGGTAAAAGTTTAGATTTTGCATGGAGAACAGGAAGATGAACAAGAGAAGGGCTGATGATCAGTGTTGAATGCCTGAATGTGGACATGAAGATCCGAACTATATTCATTTTGTGAGGTGGTGGCATTTTCTGCCAGGTGTGGAAAGATGGAGAAACTGTAAAAGCCAGTTACAACCAAAGGCGTATTTAGAGCAAGGGCAAATGAGTAACTACAATTCTTGGATCAAGAAAAATATGAAATTCCATTTCATATTCAGATTTCAGGAAGGAAGGAATTGTGTGTAGGAATTTGAGAGCTTTCGGTGAAGTTAAAGTGATTATAAATTTTAAAGTTTTCATGCTTGAAAGAATAAACAGTAGCTATCTAGAAAACTTATTTACATGAGCAGATACTGGACAAACGAACTCGTACTGATTTCCTTCACTTTTTACCTGATTATATTGATTGCTACAAATTCTAAATTGTTTTTTCTCTTTGCAAAGCATGGAACAACAAAAAAAATCAATCTTAAAACTCTTTTAAACAATATATTCAGACACTGGTTAGCTGCTATGCATGTTAAGTGTGAAATCTTGACAGTCAAAGAACGAGTACATGTATGAATTTTAAGTGATTTCCCCTATCATCATTTTAATGCTGCTGGAACCATTCACTCTGTTAGGTGCTCTAATCATATATTGATTTTCTGGTAACTAGCGTGGCAGCAGCAACAAAAGCCTTACCACATTTCTGTCTAGAATCACTGCTGTATCACAGCACCTGCTGTGAGGAAAATTAAGTATAGATGAGAGATCCTTGTTGATTTTACTCCCGGCAGGTTCCACATGAAAAAAAAACAACACACTTTGGCCCAGGACATCCTGAAACAAGAGAAAAATAAGGAGAAATGAAGGGAATCTGAAACAATAAAAGGTAAAAGAAGGTGAAAAAGTAAATGAGGTAAGACATAATTTTTAAGAATTGTGATATCCAGAGGCTGAGAAGAAAGGGCATCCCCAATATTGGTTTGGTGAGAGAGCGAGGCCTGGGAAGTGCCCATCTTAAGGGAAGTCAGGAGTTGGTCTGGTTCCAGTGCTCTTGGCGTCTCACACAGCTCTTTGGCAAGGGAGTCTCTTCCGGAGGCTGCTAACCGCTGAGTACCCCTCAGGGGGAGTTTATGAAGAGAATTAGGGAATATAGAGCCTGTTTAACTTAGTTGCCACATTCCATTTTGCTACTAAGGATTTCATAAGTTGCCAATCTTTTCTTTTTGTTATTTTAACATCGTACTGTTTGTTTGGGAAGACACTGAGAATTAGAATGAGGTATATTTTAGGCCTGACGAACATAAGATCAGGGCCAAGAAACTTCTCACCAAACGTCTCATAGACTCATTATTTTGACTCAGCCTAGGAAGCTCAAGGAAGCTACTGTTTCCAAACCACCCAGTTGTTACATGCTGCTCCCTTGACAGCACTCTGCTTCAGCCCGTCTACTCCCTGCTTCGGTTTCTGCCTTGGGAAAAGGAAGCACCCAATATGGAACAACTGAAAAGCAACAGAAACATGCTCCCTGAAAATACGGTTAAGGAAGTAAGCTTTTTAGTTATGAATGTGACAAAGGTAACAGATTTTTACAAAAAATACTGCTATGAAATAAAAATAGAGAGTTCAAAGAGAGTGTAAAATAAGCACCTCGGTGTTTAAACTTCATACCATAAAGCCTTAATGCTTTATTTTACAGAAAGTCCCCTTAGGTCCTCATCCAGAGGCCACCTGATTATCTACTTTGTTTCCATTTACCAACGGTACATGTTACAGGTAGGTCTACACAATCCTGAGACATCCGCTCGGCTGCAGACTCCATGATGGCAGAGACCGTATTTATCTTATTCGATTTTGGATTTCTAGTGTTAGCATATGCCTATCACACAGTAACAGCACAATAAATATTTGTTGAATAAATGAATAAATGAAAATTAGTTACGGTGATCAGGAAATCTAGATCTTTCCCATTACCCAGATGTGTGCTGTATCCTGAGAAACCTGAAAAGATCTCAGTTACGATGCTAACAGTCTTGCCTTTTAGAAATAATTGGAATGGAAAATATTTCACTTTTTTCCTGAGGTCTGTTAGCTTTGTGTTGAATGACCTAAAATGTGAAATTTTTAACTGAGAATATTGGCAACTAGTTAGATTGGAAACAAACTATATTCAAAATAGTGACCTCCAGGTAGAAAATTGATACACTTTTATTAGCTTTTTAAGCCAGGCTTATTTTTAATGTGCCTTGCATGTGTAAACAGAGTTCCTGGACTCTCAAACTTAACTCTAAATTATGATGCATATAACCTAAATATTGTCTCAACTAAGAAATTTTTGATCAAAGTAACAAGCTACTTATTACCTTAATTTGGTGTAAGGGAGCTGGACCCCGGAGATGAATCCCACGATAGCAATAGTCTTTGAGTGATGTAGATTCCTTTTGCTTCTATTTCTGAAGAAAGATCATGGAGAGTAAGAGCTGTAAACGGTAAAAACCTATTCCCTTACAACGTGGTTTAAAATGAAAGAGAAACATGTCAGAATATTATTATTAGTATGTGTTATAATCAAGGATGTGTGCCAGGGAATAATCTTTTCATCTAGAATGAGAGAGCTATCCATAAAATATATCGATTAAGAGCACAGACTCTGGAGCCAGACTAAGGTGCTTACACCCTGGCTGCACCACTTAGTGGCTATGTGATTTTAGTAATAATACTTAACCTTTCTGGGCTTCAGATTCATATGTAAAATGGTGGTAATATTATTACTTATGTAATAGGGTTTTTGGAAAAATCAAATGATTTAATATGAAGTTCCTGGAAAGTGCCTGGAATATTGTTAGTGCTAGGTAAGTGTTTGGTCTCCCATCCTTTCTGATAAAGTAACATGGACAACTTCAATCATCCTTTGGAGAAACTTTTCCGAAAGGGAAGACTGACACATAACCATGTCAACATTAATTCCATCAACACCTTGGCTGTATTCTCTGTGTATTCAGACAATCATTTTACTACTGTTTCTGTCCTATGATGACTTTATTTTGGTGGATGTGGAAGAGATTTAGAGAATTCTTTGGAGACCAAACTCCTTGGTGTGGCTCTCTCTTGGCTTAGACTGATACACTTGATTTGTGTAGTCACCCCATTGAATAGAGCAGTAAGCCTCCAGGAGTCTAGCTGTCCATCACCAGCTTTTTTGCTGAGGCCTGTTTTTCCATGTGGGTGACAATTTTGGGTAGGATCTAAGACACCTCCCAAGCTTGTTCTCTCTAATATGTGGCCACATCTGCCCACAGAAAGCAGATATGTGTCTTTTTTTTTTTAAAGGTATTTTATTTTATTTTATTTTATTTTATTTTATTTTATTTTATTTTATTTTACTTTATTTTATTTTATTTATTTGACAGAGATAGAGACAGCCAGCGAGAGAGGGAACACAAGCAGGGGGAGTGGGAGAGGAAGAAGCAGGCTCATAGCAGAGGAGCCTGATGTGGGGCTCGATCCCATAACGCCGGGATCACGCCCTGACCCGAAGGCAGACGCTTAACGACTGAGCCACCCAGGCACCCCCAGATATGTGTCTTTATGCATACTAACCCCAAAGTGATAAGGAGCACTTCTTTGCCACCACCAAAGCGACCTGTCAGCACGCTCTAGCCCTCCAGAGTTCCTGGGCAGGAGGCAGTCACCAGTCCACATGACCCTCCTAACTCTGGGGCACATATCAAGTTCTCTGAGTGGTCCTCCTGCAGACCCTCTGTACCCCACCTGGGCTCATAGCATCCCAGCAGCTCCCACAAAACCCTTCCCCTAAATCCTTTCTCCATTTCCACTGCTAACCCATTTATACTCTCTGCATGAGCTTTAGAGTTGTCTACTTTTCTACCACACCACTTGGAAATGTGTAAGTGCTACTGGATGTTGTCCCGTAACTCATTTTAATATCCAGTGTTCATCACACCTTGGTGCCTCAGTTAAAATGTCCTGTTTTGTCCTTTTATAGAAGAAAAGCTTGGTTCTGTGAGGGCATTAATGACATATTTTTTAAAAAAGTTTTTTATCTAAAATTTCTGTCTCCTGAAAGTTCCTTTTTGCAGGATGTGTTTTTGTTCTCTGCCCTTCATCCCGGGCCCTCTCCTCAATAGTCTGGTGGTCCCTGACTGTTTGCTCACATTTCAGAGTGAGACACAAGCCGGTGACAGGAAGCCCTCTCTGCATAGATGTAGATGGGACTATTGACTGGTGGGTTTCTCTGTAGCATAATCCAGCTAGACAGTTTCACTGCAGAGCACTCATCATAAGGGATCTGTTAGGTCTTTCCTTTAGGGATGGAACCCCAAGAAAGAAATCCCCAATCTCCTGCTTTTAAGTTATGGATGATTGAAACTGGATTGCCAGTTTTCTCCAAGCCAAGAAGTAGAAGGATATTAGGGTTTCACTGTTTATAATGGAGTACTTGACTAACACCGTGTGGAATCAGCCCTACCATCTTTGTGAAAGTGACATTTAGATGAGAACCTGAAGGTTAAGTCAGGTGACTCATATAGGGAGTAGAAAAGACATTGGTTTAGTAGTGGGCACAGCATATCTGAAATCCTTAAGCAGGTATATTGTTGGGTAAGTTTAGAGGTTTGAGGTGTTACCAGAATCCAATTGGAAAATTGAACAGGTAAGTTGGAGTAGAAGTGGTAGATGGGGGACAGATTGTGCAAGTTGTTAAAGGCCATATTTAGAATTCTGGTTCGATTCTAGGTGTAATGAGAAGCCATACAAAGATGTTAAGGAGAGTGGCATGATTAATACTGGATTTCTAATAAAATAACTCTGGCTGCTGCAGGGAGAATATATTTTAACAGAGCAAAATTGTGAGTCAAAGAAGAGTTAAAGGCCCTTGGGAACTAGAGGCTCTTGCTGTAGTTCAGAGTGATGACCTGAAAATGAATGCCAAGGATGGAATTCTAATCCCAGTAATTGCAGAGAACTGGACTGACCCTTCCGCAGATAACAATTATAATACATGCACGTGTGTGTGTATACGTGTTTTTGTGTATCTACAGTTTGGAGGCATTGAAAAATGGCCAGAGGCAGGCAGAATTTAGAGAGAATTTAACCCTTAAAAGAAGACACCCATACACACTTTGTGAAATTTACATTTATATAATTTTTTAAAACACAAGTCACATGCCATGAGCGTGATATGGAATATCTACACTTAAACTGAAAGCCAGAATTCTACCTGTTTGTGAAATGAGAGGATGGAGTTTGAGAATGCCAGAATGACTGAGAATTTAGGAGAACCTCCTGCAAAGGAGGAATTTATAGGGAGGGAGACTAAAAATAGGAAGATGAACTCTGTTCAAGTCCTTGGCTGGCTTCTGAACCATGCAAGCATGGGGGAGATGCCATGAAGTCCGTTAGAAAGTAAGAGCTGAAAGGATGGCAAACTGAATAGAAATTTTAGATGCTTCTGAAAGCAGAGAAGACAGAGTTCGGAGTTTGAGTCCTTTCAAATTAGGGAACTTGGTAAAGCCCATGGATTTTCCACCCACCCACCCCCACAAAGCACAACACTAAGCCTCCACAGATTCTAAATAATCATCCAGTAATTTATCTTCCTTCCAGAACAAAAACTGACACTTTTTGGGGAAAATGATGGATTCCAGCATTTCTATAATGAAACACAGTATCTAATATACAGCACAAATTTTTAGACATGCAAAAAAGCAAAAGAATGTGGCCTGTAAACAAGACAAAAAAGCAAATGAATCAGACGTGAAAATTAGCATACAAAGACTTTAAACTTGATTTTGTAAATATGTTAAATTACCTAAAGGGAAGAATAGATCTAAAGAGCGAACAGATGAGAAATCTCAGTAAATGTTGGTTCACAACCTAGGGAGCTCCCAGAGTGAAATTCAAAACTGGCCCCCATACATGTAAAGCAAGCAGAGACCAAATAAAGAGGCAGACCACTCCGGGTTGGTAGATGGTAGTTTTAATAAGCAAAGGGACTTACATATTGAGGCTTGTCTTGGGCGTCTGCAAGACGAGTAGATCTCCATACCCAACCACCAGAATCTCAAGTTTATATAGAAGCTTCAGTGGGGTTCAATCACATTCAGTCCTGATTCAACAACACATTTCTCTCTCAAGTCTGTGTCCTTGCAATAGCTCCTTGAATGACAACAGTGGGTGGAATGTATATTTCAAGGACAGGGAAGGGAATGAGGAGCCTCTGATTGCCTGGGTCCAGCTCACCAGTCAATTAGCAGTTATGTCCTTTTGATGACCTCCTATAAAACTAAAGAATGATAATCTATAAAAAACTAGATGCAGGGAATGAACTATTAAAAACTAGAAATTTGAGAATTGAAAAGTACAGTTTCTGAAATGATAAAAATTCACAGAATGGGCTTAACAGCAGAATAGAGGAAGCAGAAGACAGTCAGTAACTAGAAGACAGGACAATAAAAATGATCTCATCTGAAGAAGAGAAGGAAAACCGAGATTGGAGAAAGAATTAACCTAGTTCCAGTGGCCTATGGGATGATATTGTGTGATGTAACATATGACTAGTTTGAATTTCAGAAAAAAAGGAAACATAGAATGGGGAAGAAAAATACTTGAAGAAACAATGGCTTCAAATTAAGTGAAAAACATCATCTGACAGATCCAGGAAGCTAAGCATTTTCCAAAAAGGGAAAATCTATAAAGAGGTTGTGCGTGGCAGGCACATCATAGTCAAAGTGTTAGAAAGCAAACACGGATTTCCGTCACGTTGCGTACACAGGAACGGTGATATGAATGTTAGTTGCTTCTTTCTCATTAGAAACATGGGGAGACTGAAGACAATAAAATGGATCCCCAAAATCTTGAAAGAAAAAATAAAATAATTATTGAGCTAGGGTTCTATATCCAATGAAAATACTCTTACAACATGAGGGCAAAATAGAAACATTTTCAGATAAATGAAAGCTCAGAGAATTAGTTCTCAGTGGGCCTATACTTTTAAGAAATATTCAAGGCTGGTCTTCATGCCAAAGAGAAATAATACCTGATTGGATCTACTGGGAAGAAAGAAAGAGCAAGAAATGGGAAATATATGGGTAAATATAAAATATTGCTCTTTTTTTCCCTACTCCTATTTTCTGCATAAGATAACTGACTGAGGGTCATGACATTTATAACACAAGTAAAATACATAAAAAAAATAGCAAAAGAATAGGAAGTAGTCAAGTGGAATTTTACTCTCAGGAGATTATTAATTTTACATGAATTAATACACCATTAAGTCTAAGACTGTGGTATTAATTCTAGGATAACCACCCAAAATAATACAAACAGATATAGCTAAAAATGAATTAAAGTGAAATACTGAAAACTTTTCGGTAACTCCTCTTATTCCCCAAGAAAGTCAGGAAGGGAGGAACTGAGAATCAAAAAACAGGACAAATAGAAACCAAGTAGCAATATATCCATAATTGCATTAAACGTAGGTGGTCTAGCAGACCAATCCCAAGGCAGAGTTGATGGCAGGAGAGATGAAATTGAAGGATGAAATGGAGAGATGGGTTGGTAGTAGATTCTGGCTAATGTAGATAGTATATATTGTGAACTATCTGATATAAAGTGATATTGCTGTATTTTATGTTAGAACTTTCACAGATTTATCAGGCCTAACTTTAGAGCCACGAACAAAGCTCGCTGTCACTAATGGTTTACTTCATTCCCTGCATCCAGTGGAGAGGAAAGCACCCACCCAGGTACTAAATTATCTCTTTCTTCTGGATGTTTACAGTCTGGAAGGCATTGAAATACCTAAAGAATAATAAAACAGGAAAACCGGGGCCAATATACCCTTGGTTATTTCTTTCCAGAGTTATTACTTTCCTTTATACCATCCAGGACAATGTAGTATGCATCTATTTTTAATGACACCCAGGAGATAAGATTCCTCTTGGCAACTTAGAGCAATGCTTAGCAGGTTTCTCTGGAAAGGAATGTTTTATATGTAGCATGAATCCCTTGTATTGTTCTTTGAGTTTATTTGAGTAAATTAAGAATTTGTTCAACACCTGCTATGTGCAGTACACTGAGGGATGACAAAGGCAAAAGCAATAATAAAAAAGCATCTCTATTTCTTACTAAATTTAAATATATGTGTGGGGAGAGCTATATAAATATTCAAGTAATTAATTAAAAATATAAGAAATATGACAAATATTAATTGACTGGCAAAGACAATAAATGCCATATAAGTCCCTGAGAAGTATGGACGACTGTGAGATGGGCTGGTTAGGGGCAGCTTAAGAGAGAACATGAGACTGTTCCTGACCCTGAAGTCAAGGGTAGAGTTCAGACTGATGGAGAAAAGCATGAGAGCTCATTCCAAGTGAAGGAAATTGAGGAACAATGTTGGTGCTAGTGGATCTACACATTGTGCTGGAAACAAAGGGCCAACTAGCCCAACCACAGCGGAGGATTTGAGCGGCCATGCACCAGGGCCTAAGACAGGAAAGGCAGGCTAGGCAGAGCTTATGGGAGGCAGTGGATACGTTAGGTTATTTTGACTATCTCCAGGAAGCCATTGGCTATGGTTGAGGAGAAATGTAATATGGTGGAGACAGTATGAAAATTAACCTCGCTCTGGAGTTACCTGGGTTAGAGGCAGGAAGATTCCTCTTATTTTGACTTGAGGATGACAGGAAGATGGGAGTAAAGCAGGGTTACGTGTGAGAAAAGAATAAGTGCATTTACTATAGTCCACCTTTATATAGCAGATAAGAAAATGATGATATTGTTAATTGTGGAACCATTCCAATGACAACATTACACGTTGTTGAGTATCTGCTAATTTTAGCTCAAGGAAATTTATGTGACCTTAGTTATGATCTTTTAGTAATCATATAGTTATGTCTTCTAATAGCCTAGAACTCAATTTAGATGAACCGCCCTGGGTCCACAGGAGGAAGGCTCAGAATTTAAAAGTCTGTCGCTGCTGTGACTTTATTCTCTCTCCTTTGTTCACGGGGCATAGAAGCTTTCTATAGAAATGCAATGTTTTTATTAATAAAAATGAATTAATAATGCCTCCATAGAGATTTTCATTCTGTATTTCATTTTGGTTTCAGGCTTATTTCAACCTTCTTTGTGATGAAGTGGAGGCACATTTTTATCTTTACTTATTTGCTGTGGAAGATTTATGTAACTCAGGTACCAAAATATCTAGAGCACCTGAATGAAACTTTAGAGTGCTAATTGGCAGTATGGTACATCACCAGATAAGCACATCAGATGGAACTCCTAAGAAATCTCAAAAGCACTTTTCTTCTCCTTTTCTTGATAACAGCTTTATTTATTATGAAATGCTGGGGATCGGGTCATAGGCTGAATTGGAAAGGAATTGGAGAAGATATTTTAATGTAAAAAAAAAAACTTTAGAGAAAAATTTATTCCTTTGAGCTTTTCTTGTGATATTGTATCATCTGCACCCACGATGCTAGTAGGTGTCAGTCGGTGAAATTCCCTATGAATTATTCTCTGCCTCGCTTATGTCATCCTGGTACATCAAGAAAGCTCTCTATGTCCCAGGGGGCCCTGGCTGCAGTATGGAAGAGGACTCTGCAATTTGATGATGCAATGACACTACCTGTTAGATCATTTCAGGGAAAAATTTGGTAATAATTAGGCTGGATATGATTTATATGATACTATTATGGATAAAGAAGTTAGGAAACCATTTAATTCTGATTTCTTTTCATTTTTGGCTTTTATATATTGGTTTAAATCATATGTGTTATTAAGATTTGGTAAATGCAGAGATCATTTAATGTTATCCAGAATTCTACAAGGCTGATGCAGTTTGAGTACATTATAGACGGTCAGAATTACTGACTTTTAAAGGATCGAATCATTGTATGCTTCAAAGTAATTCCATATGTAGAACAAAGTTTAGTGATCATTAAGATGTAGCTTTGGAATTATTTTCCTGGTCTCACATAAAAACCTAGCTTTAGGGATGCCTGGGTGGCTCAGCTGGGTAATCATCAGCCTTCGGCTCAGGTCATCATCCCACATCAGGCTCCTTGCTCAGCGGGGAGTCTGCTTCTCCCTCTGCCTGCCGCTCCCCTTGCTTGTGCTCTCTCTCTCTCTCTGACAAATAAACAACGACAACAACAACAACAACACCCTAGCTTTAGATGAACCATTAAAAGAAATCAGGGAAAATTTTCTCGCAAGAAGTATCCTGCTCTTTAGAATCTGGACAAAACCTTGGCCAGGCCATTTCCACCATGGGAAAATTCCAGGATGATTCTTCTCCAGTAACCTTTAAGGAGTGTGGAGAGGTTGGCCATTCAGAGATGGAAAAGGGTTATTTTGTCATCCATCCTCCTGTTCTGAGATTTCACATGAATACATTTTTAGTTTGCATGAAATGGAAGAACCCCACATATAAATACGATGGGTGGACAAGCAATTATTCACATGTTGGCTTTTATCTGCATCTCACAGTGGTTTAGAGATGTCTTAGTTTGGCATGGCTCTATTTCTGGCTATTTTCACTTGCATTTGTGAGTGGGTATGTCTGGTTTTCTGATCTCAGGAATGCTTTTCAGTGGTTCCTTATTTTTTCTTTTTGCAGTTTTGCGTGTCTTGTGAATCCGTTTCTCATATATTTTGTCTATTTATTTGAAGTAGCATATTAACAAAAGGCATTCAAAAGCATTACTTATAACAGAAACCATAAAATAGCTTTAAATACTCCATTTAGTATGGAGTTGTCAGAGGAATCAGAACCTGCTCTGTATTCTCTCCGAAAGAGTGGAAGAGTCCGAGTTTGACTGTACACAGCAAAATCATGATAAAATAGGGAGAAAAAATTAGAGGAACTTCTCATTACTTACATGTTTCTTGTCCTTGGTCTAGCCTTCCTTCTAGAACAAATGTGATACAGTATTATTACGATGCCTGTGCCTAGTTGAAATCTATAATTTTGTTGTGGTTGTATTTAGATACATGCGATCAAACCCTATCCTGTAAACTGATGGTTATCAGATGGGAGGTGGGTGGGGGATGGGTTAAACAGGTGATGGGGATTAAAGAGTGCACGTGCCATGATGAGCACTGGCTAATGTATGGAATTACTATTATTTTTTTTTTTTTAAGATTTTATTTATTCATTTGACAGAGACAGAGACAGCCAGCGAGAGAGGGAACACAAGCAGGGGGAGTGGGAGAGGAAGAAGCAGGCTCCCAGTGGAGGAGCCTGATGTGGGGCTCGATCCCGTAATGCCGGGATCACGCCCTGAGCCGAAGGCAGACGCTTAACCGCTGTGCCACCCAGGCGCCCCTAATGTATGGAATTATTGAATCACTATATTGCATGCCTGAAACGAATATAACACTGTATGTTAGCTAACTGGAATTAAAATAAAAACTTAAAAAAATCCTATCCTGTTGTGAACATGGAGACTCGAGTTTATATCTCATCTCTGAATGCATTATATACTATGTGAGAGTTCAGCCACTAAATAGGGGCTTGTAGTGATCACGCCTCTTCTTGAGGATAATTGGGAAATTGGATTGCCACTTGGCCCAGTGTCTAAGGAAGGGAATGTCAGCTTTTATTCATTTTAGATTTCCAAATATCTGTTGCACTGTAGCTATCAAATGACTTAAAAATGTATCTGATGGGGCGCCTGGGTGGCACAGCGGTTAAGCGTCTGCCTTCGGCTCAGGGCGCGATCCCAGCGTTATGGGATTGAGCCCCACATCAGGCTCCTCTGCTATGAGCCTGCTTCTTCCTCTCCCACTCCCCCTGCTTGTGTTCCCTCTCTTGCTGGCTGTCTCTATCTCTGTCGAATAAATAAATAAAATCTTAAAAAAAATGTATCTGATATCACCATAACTTTGCTTCATTCCTTTCTCATTGTAGGCTGGACAGTTGCAGGTGATGGTGGAAGAATTCTACTCCTGAATTTGTAGATGAATGCAAAGTAGACCAGAGTGTAGGGAGGGGCTAATGATAAAAACAGTAAAAAAATGTAGTTTGCTTAACAAGAATCAAAGACAGTAACAGTTCACAAAAATGTCATGTCAGCAAGAGATTTGAAGGCTGGAAAGGAGGCATTGGTCATTGGCCATGGAAAGCTTCAGTATATTTATGGTTGGATTTTTTTCCCCCTGTGCATAATGGATAGTATTAAGAAAACATTCTTTCTTGTGGGATGGAAATACTTTTCTTTGATTTTCTTCGGATCCTCATGCAATTTCTAATTATAACCAAAAAACTTAACTAGCTGCTTATGTCCTGTGCTCTACTGTGTAATTTCAATCCCTGAACACTAAAAATGGTTTACCCAAAAGTGTGTGCACAGAGACACCTGTAGAGAGATATAGAAAGCCAGTAGATGAGGTTCCAGGAAATGCCCGAGGTATACACCATCTGGCCTCTGTTCTCCTGAGTGTGTGGTTTATCAGGGCATAGCAGGTGGGACTTCGTCACCCACGCATGGGTGGTAGACCAGAAGGCAAGAGGTTCGAACTCCTAGGTATTCCCATTCTGTTCTAAATGATTATTCCAGTCATAAAAACAAAAGTAGTACATTGCCTGTGAGGGACAACTGGTTTAAAAATATTAGTTATAGTAGATGCTACTTATTTCTACTTTGAATTATTTTCTCCTTTTTCTCGATCCTATTTATCTTACATAAATCAGGTAAGTAACCAATTTACATTATAGAATTTTAAAATGGCATTGTGAATACATGGCCAAGTTTCTATTGTAGTGGCCTTTCAAGATCACTGCCTTGGTTAACTTTAGGAAATAACCGTCTCTAGGTGGCAGCATTTCAAGCCTTTATAGTACATATGTCAAAATGTACAGAACAAGGTGGCTAGTGATGATTTGGGGAAACTGCCTGGTTTGCTGAGAAAAATCAAGGACTTGTTCAAGTTTTAGGACATATTTGACATTAATTGAAACCAAACTGGCAGGAAAACAACTGCCCCTGAAATAAAATAAGACTGGGGACGCCTGGGTGGCACAGTTGATTAAACGGGTTAACCATCTGCCTTCCGCTCAGGTCATGATCTCAGGGTCCTGGGATTGAGCCCCACGTCAGGCTCCCTGCTCAGTGGGGAGTCGGCTTCTCCCTCCGCCCCACACCCTGCTCGTGCTCTCTGGCTCTATCCCCCTGTCAAATGAAGAAAGAAAATCTTTAAGAAAGAAAAGAAAGAAAGAAAGAAAGAAACTAAGACTGTGTTTTTGTTCACAGCTGGGCTTTCTAAGGATCATTGGGGTGATTCTCCATCCACCACACCCTTAGAGCTTTGGTGGAAAGAAGAGCCTCTCCAGCCATCCTTCTCAGAGCTGTGAGTGCCAGATCATTCTTTGCTGCAGCGTCTGTGGGCTCCCTCACCAGTTTAGCAAAGGGGAGGAATTAGGACCCGACCCTAGTTGCATGCCCCGGACAATACCAGGTTGGATGCCTGTCATTACCACGAACATTTAGTGCCTGCTTATTGTGTGCTAGCTTCCCTCTATTTACTTGACATACGCTTGTAGATTTATTGCTCGTAGTAACCCTGACAGGTAGGCGCTGCTCTACTCCACTTTGCAGATGAAGTACTAAGGCAGAGAGAGGGTATGTGATCTTGTCCAAGGTAATGTTGCTAGAAAAGTGGCAGAACTGAGGTTTGATGTCAGCCATCGTGCTCTAGAGATTTTGCACCAATCTAGCATGTTCTACTGTATAGTCCTAGCCAGGGAAAAGGCCTGGAGAGAGTGAGAAAAGTACAGCAACCAGTGTAGCTTTTATCGGGCTTAAGGGAGAAACATCACTTCTTTATGCTCAAGGCTCTGCTGGGGATTCTTCTGAAGGTCTGGCGTCTTTCTGACCTGGTAGTTCAATTCAATTCAATTCAATTCAACATACATTTATCGAGTGCCTCTTATGATCTAGGAATCATGCAAGCCGCTAGGGACAGAAAGGCAGATAAGGTACAGATAAAACTACACACTAAATCTCAGAAAGGTGTTCTTTATCTTATAAGTGTCCTCTGATGGCAATTCTTTGCCAATGTCCTTGAAGGAGTGGAACGACACAGAGAGAATGCAAAGCTCCAAATGCATGCTTGTTTTTTAGTAGAGGTCAACCTCCCTTTTTGTGCACATCTCAAGTCATTCAATGAAGCACGACTGAAAACATACATAGCAGGTGAATCTGATTCACAGCGTCCTCTCCGGCCGTGGTTGCTTGGAGCTGCTTATTAACCTGCTGTTCAGATGAGCTTCTCAGACCACGAACGTGCAATAACTTTAATGGAAGAAAAAGAGTCAACTCTTTTTTTTCCATTTCTGTATTTTAGATCATTTTTGCTTTGAACCCTGCTTCACTTTTTTTTTTTAAAGCAAATAGCGTGTAGAAAAATCTATCATCTGTTAAACAGTCATGCAAAGAGTGACATCATCCATCACTGTGACAAATCTATCATCTGTTAAACAGTCATGCAAAGAGTGACATGGCCATCCTGCCTCTCTAGCAATGAAGACATCCTCTGAATTACGACCATCAAATCCCATGAATTACTTGAAATAAATAAAAGGAAACCCCATCCATTAGCTGTTTAGCAGCCACTGAAATTCTTGATTCTGTGATTATTTTCTACAAGTCACCTTGAGAGTTAATTAGGAATTAGAAAATGTGAAAAGAAGATCCTTGAACCTCACGGATAATGTTCACAAGACAGACTTCAAAAGACTTACTATCTTCATCTCTAATATGTATGGATTAAGTGACACATTTTGAGATAGAGATAATTTGGGGCCACATTATTGGTATCACCCCAAGGATTTCATGATAGTAACAACAATAACCAATAGTTATTGAGCCAGGCCTTATGCTAAGTACTTAACAACGTGTCATTGCATTCAATTCTCCCAAACATCCACTTTTCATATAAGAAAACAGGCTCAGAGAGGTTACTTTTCCCAGGTCACACAGCCAATGTGGCAGAGTGGGGCTCCTACCTGGGAGATTTGTTTAAGCCCATACTCATTGCTACCTTTCCGTAATCTCTAACAAAGTCATTTTATTTATTAACTCTAGTTAGGGCCCACTCACTCAGCGTATCACAGCCATAAGCCATTCCTGGATCCCTGGATTTTCGTGGATTTACTGTGAGAAATAAATTCATCCCATAATTATATGCCATCACTTCTCCAGATACCTTCATTTTACAACTTGTCATGGTCATTATTTTACCTTCATTTTGTGTTGTGGATTTCATTAGTGTCAGTATTAGTTATCTATTGATGAAACAAATTACTCCAAAACTCTGTGGCTCAGTGCAGCAATCATCACTTATTACGTCTCCTGGTTTCTGAGGGTCAGGAATTCAGATAGAGTACAACAGGGATGAATTATTTCTGCTCCATCGTGTCTGAAGCCTAAGCTGGGGCTGGAATCATCTGAAGGCTTGCTCACTCTGGTGTCTGGCCGTTGATGCTGGCTGTCAGCCAAGGGCCTAGTGGAGGCTTTTGTTGGAATAGCTATACATAGCCTCTCCATCAGTCCTGGGCTTTCTCACAATATGATGGCTGGCTTCAAGAGAAATTATCTCAAGACAGAGAGCACCAGTGCAAAAGCTGAATTACCTTTTTTTTTTTTTTTTTTTTTTTTTTTTTTAGTGTGTGCTTGTGTGTGCGTGCATGCAACTTTATGAAGGTGTAATTCACATATTATACAGTTCACCCATGGCAAGTGTCTTAAATATCTTCAAAGTCTGTACCATTGACATTTATAGCAATGTATGCATAGTTAAATAAAATACATGCTAATGCTGGGGTTATAGAAAGTAAAGATAATTAGGCGTTCTTGAAGCATTCCATAAACCATCTCAGCATCTCAGACTATAGTAGCCTTATTTAAGAAAACCGTTCTTGGGGCGCCTGGGTGGCAGAGCGGTTAAGCGTCTGCCTTCGGCTCAGGGCGTGATCCCGGCGTTCTGGGATCGAGCCCCACATCAGGCTCCTCTGCTATGAGCCTGCTTCTTCCTCTCCCACTCCCCCTGCTTGTGTTCCCTCTCTCGCTGGCTGTCTCTATCTCTGTCAAATAAATAAATAAAATCTTAAAAAAAAAAAAAAAAAAAAGAAAACCGTTCTTGATTGGACAAAAAGCATGTTGAGTGCCTGGGCATTATACATGCATACTCTGTATCTTTGTCAGGAACTTTCTGTACACATGTGACTACCCCAGGAATAGTCACACAAAATAGCTGATAAATGTGACTTCTATTGTGGTAGAGTAAGGAGTTCCGGCTGTAGATGCTACTGACGGGCTGTCCTGTATTTGTTCCTCCCACTTCATTGCAAACAAATCTCTGATTTTGTTCAGATATATGATTGCAGTGTGAGCAGGGAAGGTGGAATTCCACTCAGGCCCTCCAGCTCCAGGGAATCAACAGTGAAGTGAAGCCCACATTCTTCTTTTATGCCTTGGGAGATGTGGTGTGAGGGCAAGACACTTGGAGGTGTGACAGCCATTTTGTGACCATAAGGAGAGAGCCAATAAAGTAGCAGAGAAGACAACCCAGAGCCCTGACAGGTTTGAGCAGCTATAGTAACCAACTCTGAAACTTCTACTTCAGAGCCTTGATAAGATACTGAAATGTCCTTGATGTTCAAACCACTTTAGAATAATTTTTTTTTAAGATGTATTTATTTGAGAGAGAGAGAGGGTCAGAGAGAGAGGGAGAGAAAAGCCCAAGCAGATGCCACTTCTGAGCACAGAGCCTGATGCGGGGCTCAATCCCATTATCCTGAGATCATGACCTGAGCCCAAACCAAGAGCTGGACTTAAAGGACTGCGCCACCCAGGTGCTCCTATTCAAGCCACTTTAATTCACATATTTCATTACTTGAAGCAGAACACCCCCTATGTGACAAACTCCTGTGAAAAAAACAAGTCATGCTTATCAGGAACAGAACAAAAGTACATGACTACTTGCTCTCATTAACAGCATTGCTATAAACTGTGAATTAATCTTAAGGCTATTATAATTTATAATTTTTCTTTTGGAAAGTCAGTGTCAGTAACAGTGTTTGTGTCTTCTAGGCACCTGAGGCCATAATGACTGTGTTAAAGAAATATTGAATTAAGATTGAACTAAAAAATAGTTTACCCAAGTTTTGAACTTTATGCTTTAAAATATTACAGCAGACAAGGAGAAAACTCTAAAGATCTGAGCAAATGATTTATATAAAAGGCTGGGATTGGAAACTATAAAATATCTTTATGGAAGGGGCATAGACCGGTAGGCTAGGGATCGTTTTGTACTACCAAATTGTGTGCAGGACTCCCACTGGAGTCATCAGAGTCATATGCAAAAATCAATGTCAGGATCTTTCCCTGAAACCATAAATGAGGAAATCTGAAAAATCTGAACTATTTTTTGATAGATGTCTGGGAGAGCACCAAATGTCAGAGAGGCCAGGTGTTTGTTGGAAATGGACATGCTTGATACTCTAATATTGCTGGATAAATTAACAAGAAAGAGAGAATTCCATTCACTGTCTTTCCTTAAACTTGAAATGATTTTTTTAAAGCCCTCAGAACTTCTTCAATAATTATTTTTTCCAGATGGTTGAGAATTTTAATGAATAATATTCACTCTTTGTAGAAATGATATGAGTAGCCTTTTTCTTTCCAATAATCTTAGAAAAAATTCCTTTCCTTTTAGACCTAAATTTAACCTAAATTTAACTGGGAGAGAGGTTAACTTCTGTGTGCTCTTCTTTCTGGTGTAGAAGGTATTAGCTTAATACGCACTGCACCAACCACTTTACTATGAGTTTCTTTAACTGTTGGAAAGGGGGTGAGGAAGGGAGGGTGCAGCATTTGGCAACGTCATGTCTCTGAAAACCAACTTTTTGAATAATTTTGTCATGGAGGTTCCAGGGAATAATTAAAAATCATCTTCTAATGATTAAAAATCACCCAAATATGGTTATGTGATTTAAACAGAAGCTGTGATTGATGAAAAAAAATAATGCTTTCATTGAGGAGGTATTTGAAGAGCCAGTACATAGACTTTTGCTTGAAGTCAGTGTTGATTAGAACGCTTTCATATCAGTTGTGATAACAGAGGGAATTAAAAAAAAATCTTGATTTTAATCTTTACTTATGAAAATTTTCACAGGCTTTACCAGGCCAGTTCTGTAATCTGTAAGCTCATCATTCATGGGGATAAGTTGTTATTGTTTTTTGTTGCTGTCTCCTTCTTGTGGGACACACTTCATCATTTTTATTAGAATGTTATCACTCTATAGTACTTATTGAGTTGGTAACAGAGATTTATACTATGCATCATTTTAGGGTCTCCTCTATGAGCTCCATGGCAGTTTGATAAAAAGAAAAAGTAATAATATTGATATATTGATTGAATGATCCCAGTGTTTTTGTTTGTATGAGAATCAGAAGAGTTTCTTAGTGGATAATACCAAAGGTGTAGACAGTCTAGTATTTGTAGACAGAGCCCTGAAGAAATTTGCAATTTGTTGAAAACGTGATTTTCATGGTATTGTGTGGAATTTAGTCTTTACAGATCCTGTATTTGGCTCTCTTTTACATTCAAGGGGACTGGAGGAGTACCTAAGAGGTCCCTTATCTTGGGGACCATACATTGGGTTAGTGGAATAGGAAGGGAGGCCAGTCTTTTTTTTTTTTTTTAAGATTTTATTTATTTATTTGAAAGAGAGAGATATAGAGAGAGCACAAGCAGGGGGAGCGCCCCGGGAGGCCACATCTTCTGACCCTTGTCCAGAGGTCCTTAGACCATGTCATAATATCAATCTCAAAATTTTCTAATAATCTAGTGGGGTCTATCATTTTATAGTTATCTAAACCCTTGTTTTTCAATGACCTTTGGAAGGTTACAGGTTCAGGTAAAGTATCCGTACACAAAAATTGCATTTATTATTTTTGTCTTAGAACAATCTTTAGGGGTTCCTGGGTGGCTCAGTTGGTTAAGCGTCTGCCTTCGGCTCAGGTCATGTTCCCAGGGTCCTGGGATCAAGTCCCACATTGGGCTCCCTGCTCAGCGGGGTGTCTGCTTTTCACTCTCCCTCTGCCCCTCCCCCCATTCACGTGTGCTCTTTTTCAAATAAATAAATAAAATCTTTAAAAAAAAAGAACAATCTTTAAAATTTCAAGGTTTCTTCTGGTTCTGGTGTTTTGGGGTTTAATAAACTATTGCACAATCTACTTCTACTCTTCATAATATAGCTTCTCTGGGTTGCAGTGGGCTCATTCTAAAATGTGGATGTTGCTATAATTGATCTCGAAAGTCCAGCCCTAGAATTCTATTAATCTACATACAATTTCCACTTATTCTGCGGATGAACTCTTCCTGGTATGAGTATTTTATTGTGTTTCTTTCATTGGGTAACAAAGGCTTACTTTGTGTATGTAAAATAATTTTAGGCACGAATGGTTAGAAGCATTTTTTTGGCAAGTAGCCTCTTTATTCCTGAATTAAATTGGGTTTAAGACTGACCCTGAAGGTAAAACACTATAATCTTTTAGAATGCCCTAGAATCTGGACTAGAAGTCAAGTCCCTGGGCTAACTTCCATCTTCCATGTTCTTTAATGCAAGTCTCTCTTTTCTGATCTCTCAGTCCTCAAATTCTCAAGTGCCAGAAATGCAAAGTCATTACTCATTCTCCCTTCTCCTGCCACCTGTAACTGCCTGTACTTACTGAGCTGACACTCTGGATAAGCTATGGCCTCGTTCTCTAAAATTCCAAGGGCCTTAAAGCCCTCTGTTGCCCAGCGCTCCTGGGCTTGTCAGGGGTGGTCTGGTTACTAGCTGCTCAAAGACTTCTCAGACTGTGGTGGTGGGCCTGGGAGAACACTGATGGATATGAACACGTTTAAGGTCAATATGGGGGTGTAAGGTGGGGGAGTCAGTGGTGTTGGAACTCCAGGGCCTGGTTTTTCTAATGAGTCAGTGCAGTGTCAGTGTGCATGTGGTTATACTGATGATGGTGAAGAGAACTGAATAGTAAATGCCATTGGGGAAAACTGGAAATCTGTGCTCATAACAGATATAATAAAAGGAGGGAAAATTCAAAATTTAATTTGGTTATGAAAAAAAATATTAATTATAGTACCTTTGTGACCCAATTTTAACTTAGGTTTATTTTTTGAGCAGCAAAATAACAATTCTATATATAGCTAAATATGTCACATGGGTTTTATTACTTCATTGTTCAATTTTATTCGTGTACTTTCGGTGTTCATATAATTTAGTCCTCTACTCATGCCATGGGGTAATTGTTTTATATCTTAGAGGAAAATTAGATTGCATCCTGACCACGGTAATCTTGAGCTTAAAGGATTTGTGTGAATGCTAATGAATGCCCACCTGAGAACTCTCAGGTGCACACAGGCAGATCTTGAGAAGCATTTTGAAACAGAAGCTTTTAATCACACGTCAATTCTTCGAACAAAGTTTTTAAAACAACATCTCTTGTTTGTTTCTACATGTTCATTGCAAAAGTAATGGAAATGGAGAAAAACTTAATATGTGAAATAATTATTTACCCACATACCCTACAGATCAATGAACACTATAATATTTTGGCCTAAACTTTTATAATTCTTTTATAATTCGCACCTCCTTTTTTGGGTGCAAATTGCTCCCAATCTATTTCTTTTGTTTCTACTTAAAAATATTAACTTTTCTAGGCCTCAGATTTTCCAAAAAATGAGGGTGTTGCTGTAATTGGTCTCTGAGGTCTAGCCCCACCAATTCTATGGACTTTTAAAATTTTCACATATTCTTTGGGTAAAATCTCTTGCACACCAACATAAAAATTCTTTTGAATCCACCATTTCAATGTTTTGTGAACATTTCTATGCCACTGAATATTATTTAATAATATGATTTTAATGGCTTTATATTATTCGGTTGTAATTATAGTGTAGTGTTTTACCAATCTCTTTTTAAACATTAAAGATATTTTTTCTAATTTTCCAGCTGAATTTTATGCTCAATTATTGTCTTTATAATAAACTCTTACACATATGTCTGATGATTTGTGTATAATAAATTCTTGGGTGTATAATTTGTAGAAATCAAAAGATTCCCAAGGTTTAAGTATTTCGTAAATGCAGTGAAAATTACCTCCAGAAACGATACTCTAGTTTTTATACTCCCGAATTTTAGCTCAGCATATTATTTGAAAATATTTGTTGATCAAGTTTAATATGATGACAAATTGCTTTATATTTCTTTGCTTATGAAATTTTTCATATATTTATTAATCACTTATATTCCTTTGCCCATTTTTTGTACTTCTCTACTTTATTGATTCCTTCACCTATTAACACATTGTCCTAAACATTGCAAATATGTTTTCCTGAGTTCAGTGCATGACACACTAGCTGTGTGATCTTGGGAATGATGTTTATTTTGCCTGTGTCTCTGTTTCTTTAAAATTGGACTGATCTAGTCTATCGCTTCAGTTAATGTGCTCTGGACCTGGGGGTCTGAGTGGGATTGTGACTTTTTATTGGCGTGAGCACCCTCACCTTCCCGCTCTCCCATTCTCACCTTTGTACCTGGGTATAGAAGTTAAGTAGCACCGCTGTTGGCTGCGGGTCTATTTTGCCCCTAGAGGTGTCAGGCTCTTTCAATAGCTCCCTGTGGTCAAAGCCCCAAGGTTGTCCCTCTGGCCCTGCCAGTTGTCCAGGCAATCGTGGCCTCCTGGCTTCTGGTATTAAGCACCACCATGTGCACTCTCGTCGCCGTGGGTATTAACAAGCCTGGCCCTGGGTCTGCCTCTCCCATAGTCAGCCCCGGCCTGCAGAGAGGACCACCCGCCGTACAACGTAGTGATGCTGGCATCCTTCTCACCAGTGCCTTCCTCATGGCCTTGCTGCAAGGCACGATATTGGTGTCCTGTTCTTCCAGTGGAACATAAGCCTCTGCTGAGTATTCCGGCCTCAGCTAACACATGTATTGCAGATCACCCACCTCCCAGAGCCCCTTTGTTCTTTACTACCTGTCAGACATTCCCACCTCATTCAGCCGGAGTCATCACTTTCCTTAGACTTCCAGGAGCCACTCTGGCAACAAATGTAGCCACTCCGTGAGCTTCCTGCCAAATTGTTGGCTCTCAAGCTGTGAAAAAGTGCCCCAATTAAATAAATCTTTTTTTTTTTTTAATCTGGTCTTAAATTCCAGCTCCACTTATTAAGCTCCCTCTGAACCCAATACCCGATTCACTCTCCTGGCTTCGGCTGGTGTAAGGTAGCTAATTCTTGCAGCTCCTTGGGTGAACAGTCTCTTTTCTTTGTCGGGCCCAGGGTGGCCCCATGCAGGTGATGCTGGATGTAATCCTAGCCGCTGGGCAGGCAACCAGGAGGGGAAGTGCAGGCAGTTTCTGAGAGGTGTCCCTGTCGCTCTGCAGTATCTTCTAGCACAGGGACGCAGGGGTCAGGGTCCCGTGTTTTTCCACCCAGGGCCGTGACCTTAGGACAACAGACCCTCCTTGACTGAATATTTAATTATCTGTGGAGCTCTGACACTTTAACTTTCAAAGCTTCGATTTCCTGCTCAACTGTGTCCTCTCTTCCACTTTGTAAGCTATTAACAGGCCGATGGCTCTCCCACTTAGCCCTTAACTGCTTTTTCAGAGCACTTATTTTCTTGTTATTCCTCTGTAGTTAGCAGTACAATTTACCTGTAATCAACCAACTCTGCTGTCTTTGTAAGTATTGTTCCTCTTTATCTTCCAAATGCCTTTCAGGTCACTCCTGATGACCGTTAACAACTCGGCTGCCTTATGCCAGGGACTGTCCACGTCCCATATACTACTCAGGGCGGAATCATCTTCGCCCGCGGAGCAGTGAGAGACCTTATCCCCGAAACCCATCTTGTTGCCTCTTTTCTTGGATCACAAGTGGCACCAACTGTATTTGTTCAGGTCCTCAGGAAGCAGGGGCCGGGACGGAATTAGATGTGTGTATTGGTCTCCTATGGCCGCGTTAACAAATCACCATAAATTTAGTAGTTTCAAAAAACACACCTTCATTCTCTTCCAGTTCTGGAGGCTGGAAGTTCTGAGATCAGGTTCACTGGGCTGAAATCGAGCTGTCCGCAGAACCACACTCCCTCCGCAGGCTCTAGGGGAGAATCTGTTCTTTGCCTCTTCCAGCTTCGGGTGGCTTCTGCCATGCCTTTGCATTGCCAGCATCTTCAGACCTCTCTCTCTCTCACTGCATCTTCATATTGCCTTCTCCTCTGCTTGTATGTATGTCAAATCTTGCTCATCCTCTCTTATGAGGGCATTGTAATAGCATTTGGACCCACCAGGGTAATCAATACGTCATCTCCAAATCCTTAACTAATCACAGTTGCAAAGACCCTTTTTCCAAATAAGGTACATCTACAGATTTCAGGGATTATGAACTGATATCTTTGAATATCAAAATATTAAAATATAGCCTTCTACAAAATGCAAGAGATTTATTGGGGACATATATCTGTGAGGAAAAAAAAAAAAAAGAAGGGAACTAGAGACAGTGAAGAAATCCTTCACTGTAGGCCTGATGTCTCTGAAAGAGAGTGAGAAGGAAGGGGCAACGTGTATTAAGTGTTTCAGACTGCAATGTAATTCCAGAAAATTTGCACAGGCTGATAGAGAGTCCTCGAGTCAAAGTATTCCACTGAAAAGGTCCTGTGTCTGCAGGAAGAGGTCTGTATTCATAAGCCCATTTGCAAAGTCATTGGCTTGGTGCAGTCCCCAGGAATTGTGGCCGGGACAGGAACGTAGTGGTAGATCCAGAAAAGCAATAGCTTGAGTCATAAGTCAGTTATGCTCCCTAAAGCAGGAGAGCTGAGCTTGCATTTTCATGGCCACCGCATTCATCCATATACCTTTTCCTCCGATCTTGTCATCAATCTTCACTTTTCTAAAGGTCCCTGACTAGCTAGGCAAACCATAGCCATTAACCCATAGCCATTAGCGGTTCACTGACTCATGCAAATTACTTATACTGTGTAGACCTACTTGAGCCTAATCTTGAGTGCACCTGGCACATCAAATTAAGCCTAGTTCACGGTGGGCAGTCCTGGTCACGTAGTCACATGGTATCTTGTGTCTCTGCCAGACTCAGTTCCAAGCCAAGACCTGCTTTTCAGATGGGGACTGGTGTTGGAAAGAGATAGCATATCCTTACTCCCAAATTCTAAGGTCTGTTTTGTGGTTCTCCTGTTTGGCCTTCTGTCTGCCCATGTCGCTTCAAATATCATTGAATCTGTTTGGGCGTAAAGCCTAAATGGCAGTGCCACTCACACCACAGCTTGTGCCCAATGTTGAGGCCTGTCTGACTCTGCCTTGAAACTAGCAGTTTTATATATAGCCTTGCAAACAGGTTGGGGTAGTGCATTCAAATATGGTACATATTCTCTCCAAAGTCTGAAAAAATCCACCAAGCACTGTGCCTCTCTCTTCATGGTGGCAGTGTCAAGTGTAGAACTGCCACAGACCCTGTTCCTCTAGAAACTTCATCTGTGTAGTAGGTCTCTGAACTTTCAGGGGGTCTGCTCACCTCCCTTAGGCATGCATGTGCATTTCAAAAGCATCTTCTTTTACTACTTCGTGATCACCAGGTCTAATTAGCATATTGTCATCAGTGTAATGAACCAGCATGATATTCTGTGGACTATCAAGGCAATCAAGGTTCCTCTAGGACATCAGACCGAGGGCCAGGGGCTCATATAGCCTTGAAGTAAAAGAGCGAAGGTGAATCACTTCTAATTTCGTCTATTACCCGGTGTAGAAAAGAAAATGTTTGCTGGGTCAATGACTGTGTAAAAGGTGCCAAGGGCTCTGATGATTTGCTCCAGTGATGATACCACATTGGGAACACCGGCTGCAATTGGTGTCACAACCTGATTAATTTTATGATAATGATAGGTAGCCCTGAACACACATCTGGCTCGTGCACTAGCTAAATAGGGGAGTAAAAAGAGGCTATGATAGGAATCTCACCTTGGCATCTTTCATGTCTCTGATGGTGGGAGTGCCAAGGGCAGACCTGCCACAGACCACTGTTCCTGTAGAAACTTCATCTGTGTGGTAGATCTCGGAACTTTCAGGGGTTTTTTATCACCTCCCTCGGGCATGCATGTGCATTTCAAAAACATCTTCTTTTACTACTTCCTGATCCTCAGGTCTCTACACCATCCAGGGATACAGTATTGCTTTCAATGATGGGGCAGTGTAAAGGAGCTTTTACTGTAATGGCCTTTACACTCTGGGTTATAGAACCAATGTGTGGACACCCCATTTTGGAGGAAAATAACCACAAAATGGGTCTGCAGTCCCAGTGGATCAACTGTGAGATGGACTTGGGCCAAACCTCCATCTATCACCTTACCTCCAGAAGCCCCTCTGTCCGACCATGGTGGCATTCCAGGCTTTGGGGGTGAACATGAGTTCAGAGTAGTATCTGTTAACCCTTGAATGTGTGAGTATTTCCCTATCTTCTGTGCACAGTCACCCTCGTCCATGGCCATATGTCCCTGTGGGGAAGGCTTGGAGGAAGAGTTTAATAAACATGGCCATGTGCAGGGTCTTCCTAAATGCCCCCATCAAGTGACTCCGGATCTGAGAACTGGCTTAAATTTAGGAACCAGTTAAGTGGACTTTTATCCCTACTATAGTGACTCACATCAAGTTTCTGCCACTAGACCTAGAATTTTTTCACTTTTATGTGCCAAGCAGTATTTTCATGTCCGCCCATTTTTTTTTTTTTATCCCTCAGAAAATTCATACTCAATTAGCCACCACCAGAGATCATTTTAGGTTAAAAGACTTTGATTACTGCTCCACCCCATTGGCTTATTATAGTAATTGCACACAGCAAGTCTCTAGTGATTAAACAGTGCCACCTGGTCTCTATCCATCCGGAAATGAAACTAGGGAGCCCAATTTCATGATGGCACCTGCAACCATCATCTCTATCCTATAGAGCACAACCACCGTTAAGCCTTTTGGGGATGTTGGTCTTCCCCACACCAGTACATTTGTTACTACCTTGGTAAAGGCGATATCCTCCGGGCTCCAGCAAGAGGAATGCTAGAGATGGCTACACAGATTGCACACAGTAGTTCTATTTGAATATTTGCTCCTTAAGTCTTCATACTCTTTTTTTTATTGTATGCCAGGGTCTGGGATCCTCACTGTCCTCACTATCTGGAGGTCACGATTGAGTTCATACTTTAAATTTAATCCCTCATTTCTAGAGGCTTTATTTTTGGACTTTCTTTCTGCTTATACAGTGTGTCAGATTGCAAGAACTGTGTTATTCTATGGTCTAAGATTAATGTTTATATTAGTTAGAATGCCATCTACATTTATTCATTATTTCATATTTCTCTTGACTACAGGGACCTTGTTATGCTTTAATTATCTGTTAAAAATTCCTTACCATATTATTAAGATTGTTTAAAGTTTTTGAGTATAACCCTCTATTATCAACCCACAAATAAGTTTTAATCTTAGTCTTTTGTATTTTTATAAATCTCTATGATTATGCTCTGCATTCTGGTGAGTTTCTCAGTACTGTCTTCCTACTTGTTAATTCTCGATTTGTGTATACTGTAAAGTTTATCCCCTCCCTTTCATTTCTCATTCCGATTGCTTTATTTTCTATTTCCAACATCTTAATTTGAAAAATTTACATGCGGGGCATCTAGGTGGCTCAGTTGGTTAAGCATATGTTTTCAGCTCAGGTCCTGATCTCAGAGTCTTGGGATCCAGCCCCGCATTAGTCTCCCTGCTCAGCGGGGAGCCTGCTTCTCTCTCTCTCCCTCTGCTCCTCCCTACCACTGTGCTCTATCTCTCTCTCTCACATAAATAAATATAGTCTTTTAAAAAATTTAAAAATTTACATGCACTCCCTCCCCAAATACTCTATAATACATATGTGATGGGCAGAATTCTAAGCTGACCCTCAAGATTTTTGTCCCTTGGTGCACATGCCGTGTATAATCCTCTCCCCTTGTATGTGGCAGGGTTTTTCCCTCTTACTTGTGTTTGTTACCCATCTCTGAAGAGTGGTTTTCCTGCTGTCTCCACTTACCCCATTTGTTCAATTCTAGAACAAAGTCATACAGTTTTTTTAATGCGAGTTTCCTGCGATGATGTTGGGGATGGTGATTACGGAGTTAAAGGTGGTGGGGACCGAAAGTTTCCTGGTTTTAGGTCCTGGTTTAAAGGCTGTTGTAAATCCTCTGACTCCCTAATTTGGCCTATAATCCTAGGCAGCATTCTACAAGAATATATGTATTTTTATTATTTATTATTTTTCAGCTTTCTTTCAGGAGTTGGTATAGCCAAAACATAGACCCTGGCTTCAAAGTGAGCCTGGCAATAGTTTTATGTGGAATTTTTGGGCTTCCTTTGTCTTCACCACCAGCTTCTGCCCTAAAGGCCAGACTGTGGATTCAGACCCCACACAGTGTTTTGCTTTTCTGTCCATTTCTAGTCCATCATAATATTTAACTCTTAAGTTGTTTGACTTTCTCTTTTTATATTATTTTTACTTCATTTGTGTATTTCTGAAACAGAGACAGTTTTCAATGTATGAACTTATTTTGCCATTTCCATAGAGAAATTCCTCAGTATGGTTATTTTCCTTATAAAATATATTTAGTTCATTATTGTTTCTGGTCCCAAATTAAGCATTTTGTAATTGAAAGAGGGAATTTAACCTGTTTGCATTTATTGCTTATAGACGGACTTGGTCTTTCTGCTGTATTGGCCATGTCTGCGAGTCCTGCGAGCATGAGATGACTACAAGAGATCTCATTCATGAATAGAACCTGGTGAATAGGTCCTATTCTTCTGGATTATTGCACTGAGTTTGCCCCTTAAGGATATTTGTACATTAAAAAAAAAAAAGTTGCCACTGTCTTCATTACGAGATGAAAGTTGATTAATTTAATAAAACAGAGAATACCATAAAATTTCCACATGAAATTTAAGAGCAGACAAAATCTGGGTTTTTTTTAGAAGATCTTGACTGAGAGGTGCCACTGTTGCTGGTCACTATCTTTCTTTCAAAGACTTTTGGTGTATACGAGGCAGTGGCTTATTTTAGCCGTTTTCTCCAATTACTATTCAAGGCTCCAACTCCCTACTTCTTGGACGTGGTGAGTATAGAATTTTTTTAAAAATAAAATTTTAATTTGGATTAATTTTAGATTTACCAAAAGATGAAGACAAAGATAATACATAGAGCTCCTGTATGCCTCTTACCCAATTTCCCCTAAAGCTAACAACTGATCATTCATGGTACATTTGTCAAAAAACGAATGGTACTTCACTTTAACTGAATTCTAGACTTCATTCAGATTTCACCAGCTTTTTCACTAATGTTCTTTTTCTGTTTCAGGATCCATTCCAGAATACTAAATTGCATTTAGTCATGATGAATAGATCTTAAGAACTAAATAACATTGATTCAAACACATTGGATTTTTGACAACTTTAGAGCAAACTGTAGCTGTGTCTAGGATATATGAGTTTGCAACTGTGATTCATAAGGACCACTGATGTTGCCTTCTGTGGGGAGCCTTACTATTAGGGCCATAGGCAGCATCATACATAAGGAAGAATTTTTTCTTATTTAAATATTTATTTACTTGAGAGAGAGAGAGAGAGGCAGGGGGAAGGAACAGGGGGAGAGGGAAAGAGAGAGTCTTAAGCAGACTCCTCACTGAGCACGGAAATGGACATGGGGCTTGATCTCATGACCCTGAGATCACGACCCTGAGATCACAACCTGAGCAGAAACAAAGAACTGGATGCTCAGCCAGCTGTGCCACCCAGGAGCCCCAAGGAAGCATTTTCAGTCAGTTGCCTTGACCTGTGCAGTGCAATGAAAGTGAAGAAAAATTAAAACATCAAGGCATTGGCACCATGTTTAGTTGTGCCTTCTTATGGGTAGAGATTTGTCGCTAATACAGAAAAGAAGTATCAGGAATTCAGGACAGGTCAAGCAGACCCAAAGGAGCATCTCAAGATGGATGGCAGACCATTTAACATCCCAGAGAGCTGGACTCTCTAAGGTGGTTTCCCTGGCTACTGGAAGACTCTCTGCTCGGGGGAGTTGAATGACCAATTGTTGAACATTTGAAAAAGGGGTCAGGGAATGAACTATGTGTTAATATTGGGGATACTTAGTTACTAAGAAGACAAACTCTTTTCAGAGGTCTATAGGCAAATGAAAGAAGATATTCTCCACAAAGATACATACTGATTTATCAGAAAAATTTTACTTTTGTGTATGTTTGAGACTCTAGTGCCCTTCCTAGCAGCTAGAAGGGGTGGAACTTTTCACTATTAAATGCTCTTACTCTTAG
This sequence comes from Ursus americanus, assembly GCF_024610735.1. Taxonomy (NCBI): domain Eukaryota; kingdom Metazoa; phylum Chordata; class Mammalia; order Carnivora; family Ursidae; genus Ursus; species Ursus americanus. Next base: position 15,295,127 of record NC_142137.1, on the reverse strand, counting down.
CTGACCAAATGCTCAATAGGATTCAGAGGGATGCATAAAGTAGCACTTCAGTCTTGAGTCACACCCTCTAACCTACAGAATCCAGGGGACTTAGGGATGGCTCCCCTACCCTATTCATCTCATGCCTCCAGCTTTTTAAGCTCAACTCTGGAGCTGCCTTATGAGGCTTCCCGTCTCATAGTTATTGGGAAATTCAAAATCTCTGCTTCTTTTGACCTCCTCTGCTTTCTCTTCACACTTCCCAGCTACCACTGGCCCTGTTGTTTCCTCAGTCTCAGGGGAATTATTATTCAGTTCCCCCCGTTTTTATTTTAGATAGGGTTGGGATTGTATGCGTGGGGCAGCCTCACTTTGGATTGCATGGAAGGGGAAGCTGCAAAGCAATCTAACATATCCCTCAGATATATTATAGTGCATATGTCCCATGCACTGTTATGCTAAGGGCACCCTGGTTTCTTTCACTAGCTTTAGTTGTAATACCAAATGCCTGCTTTTCTTCTCCTTGCTTACATATGTTACAGGAAGCCAGAAGACAGTTGGCACTTTCTAGAAATCAGGAATGGAACAAGGGGGGAGTGGGATGAGGATGAGGAAAATACCTTGTTCTGACTTACTTATTATAGGCTTTTATGTTCTTCGGACTTGCTAGTTTCTTTTTATCTTTCCTGTATTTCAATTTGGGCTCAGTGTGTTGGCTTGTTTTTCTCCTCTGGTGTGTTGGAGAGTCTACTTTCTATTTTTATTGTACTAATGGCTCTTTTTGACTTTTCTTACCATAGTGGAAGCTCCTTGTCTCTATTGAACAATTCTCTAAGAAACCAGAGAATGTTTGCTGAAGAACTGAAATTCAAACCTAAGCAGTTTCATTCCAGCCTTGTTGTGCTTAATTACTACGCTCATAAACCTACACAATGATGTTTCAATCATCTCATTTAAGCTTTATATTTACCGTTATTTCCTAGCCTTTTTAACACAAATTATTTAGAGTGAGATTTCTTGAACTGAAGTTACATATTCCTGGGGTATTCCTTGCCTGAGTTTATCTTAGCCAGTAAGTGATGGTTTGTTTTACAGGAATGCTGTTTTTCTGAAGACTTAGGGAAATATTATCAACTCTTTGTTGTCCATATATATTTACAAGGAAATTGGCAAAATCCAAGTTCTGTGTGTATCTTTGTACATGTGTGCGTGTGTATGTGTGTGTGTGTGTGTGTGTGTGATGGAGGAAGAGAGAGAGAGAGAGAGAGATTACCCAGAAAAAAGAAAATATGCAAAGAGTATATGGAAAACTTGAAACCAAGTGCAGTATGCCATGGTGTTAAAAACATAGGCTCATGCCATCCACTCCCATAGCTTTTGCAAGTCTGTCAGACAGAGGAGCAGAGCTGTGTGATAGTTTACTAAGTCTGTGAGGGTCCATATAGCTGTTTTTTTTTTTTTTAATAAAATTTCCCGCTACATGAAACTGCCTCCTTCCTCCACTCTAATTAATTACCAGCCAACCAAACTCAGCTCCATCAATTGATCAATTAAAATTTGGGCTGAAATTGTGCTTTAACATATGTTAATTTATAAACATAGGCCTTTGCTTTCTTTAATTTCCAATCAAAATGAGTTCCCTTTAAAAAAATGTCCTTAGTTGTTACCTTTTATTTTACTTGTCCTTCTTTACCTTACTTAAGTGTCCTCATTTAGCTTCTAAAAATTTTAAAAATATATTTCTCTTTGAAACCTAGATGTATGAAGCACAATCATGAACAGAGTATAAGTACAAAGCATCATGAGGAAATTGAGAACAATATGAAATCATCATATATTATGGCAGATGAAAGCATTATTCCTAAGCTTCCCACAATGAACTTGACAACAAAGAAGATGATAGCTTTTTCCAGACACAACCACTAAGTTGATAGCAAGCAGTAATCAATCGAAAGAAATTTTGGATGTAGTTAGATGTCAATTTAAAAGTATAGGCTTTTATTATTGTAATGATGTAAATGAACATAAATTTCAGTATCTTTTATGTAAGAAAACAATGAGTGATAACTTCATGAAATAATCATTCTTCCCGTACCATTAACAAAGACTGCATTTACTCTCTGTGCATGTAACATTTTTCTTTTTCTTTTTTTCCAATCTCCGTGTTCAGACATTTTATCAGAATACATCTAAATATACATTTTTCTCATTGATTATTCCTAGAACTCGGAGCTTTTTAATCTTTTGATTTGCAGACTCAGGGTTTTCTTTAGTGAAGAAGAGCATTCTTTGATCAGCTGTTTGCTTTTTACTCTCTCTTCCATTCATCTTATCTTGGAATTCTTGCTTTTATAGGTTGTTTTTTTCATATTTGTCTTTTAGGGATCATCATTTGCATCTCTTAAACTTCTCGTCCTCTTATAGATGATTTCTCTAACTTTTGGTCTCCTACTTAACATATTTAAGTTTTCTTAGACAACACTTTCCGCTACTCTTTGGGTTTCAGAACATTTTTTCTTTGTTATCTTTTAATAATATGCTATTTGAAAGACTTCTGCCTCCAGAAATGGTGAGCTAGCTAATTTGGACAAATGAAGAACACCTAAACAGTTTTGTAAAACAAAGACAAAAGTTGTAAAGATAAGAACCAAAAATCTGATTGAAGGCATTGCAGAGCTACCTTGGTAGAGAGGACTGGCCAGATTAAGACATGAAGAAAAGGGAAGGCCAGGAACAGACATTTGGTCCTGCTTTTTCCCCCTCAATGCACTTGCCAATTTGAAAGCAGTGACTGAGAGCCTAGGAAGCTATGCAGAACTTCTATCACCCTCATAGAATTAGCAGAACAAATATTGAAATTGGGCAACAAGGAAGTGTACCCACAAACGAACTAGGCTTTCTGTTGAAACCCTGAAGAGCTACACGTTAGGAGGAAGGGTAAAAATAACAGACTAGCTCTTGCAAGGTGTGACCTCACCTTCAAATACTTTTCATCCGTGATTGGATTAAGGGGATATTATCATAGACTTATTCCCAGCAGAGAAAATGCAAATCAATTTTGGATGAAGAAAAAAAATTATTATATCTTCAAATGATCTCTACATATAATTTGCAACACTCAATAAAAAAGTAACAAAACATAAAAGTAAAAGTAACTAAATAAAAACCAACAAAAAACTAAACATGTCAAAACAAAATGCAGATATGAAAGTTGTCAGACACAAATCTTAAAATTACTGTGTTAATAATTTAAGACATTCAATGACAAGTTGACATATTTAACTAGAAGACTAGAAATGATGAAATACCTGAATGGAAATTTAAAACTAAAAACCAAAATAAATAAAATTAATTATGTAATCTTTGGCTTTATAGCAGATTGGATGCAGTTCTCAAAAAAAGAAAAAAGTGAGCTGGACAATAGGTCAGAAGAAATATCCAAAGTGAAACAAAGAGAGACAAGATGGAAAAGATGCAACAATGGAAAAGAAAATATTATGCATGTGACATGCAGTTACAGTCTCTGCAATTGGAGTCTTTGGTGGGGACGACTAAGAACGGGGAAGAAGCAATCTGGGAAGATATATGAGTGAAAAATTTCCAAAATTAATGAAAGATATCAAACCATAGATGCGAAAGTATAAGCCTTCAAACAGGATAAGTATTAGGAAAATCCCACACAGAAACACTATTGGAAATGAAGACAAAGGTAAAATCTTAGGAGAAACCACAGAAAAAGATACATTATTTCAAAGGACAAAAGTTGAACTGACAGTTGGCTTCTCAGAAGATAAGGAATAGTATCTTCACAGTATTGCAAAAAAATAACTACCAACACAGATTCTACACCCAAAGGAAATATTCTTCAGAAGGGAGGACAAAAAAAGTCCCAACACTCTACTCAAATTCGTATTCCTGAATTCCCCCATATCCCATACTCATTTATTTGAAACAGATACACTTCAACCTTGGATATATTGCTTATTCTAAATTTTGTATTTTTAGGTGCCTTATTTTCAGTTTGTATTTGTCTTATTTATTGTTGAGTATAAAATCTGAGAGCATAAACATTTTTCTTAGTTATTCTTTTGAATTAGACTTACTAAATACTTTAAATTATTATAGTAATGACAATAGTTATTATTGAACAGTAGCAGGCAATATTCTTGAATTACACAAGCATCACAAGGGTCGGGAACTCTGCTATGTTCATAACATATGCCAGGGATCTAGAAAAGTGCCTAGCACATAGTACATGTCAAGAAACGGTTATTGACTAAATAGATTTTCTGTACTACTCTTGCAGGGTATTGTTATCCTTCTCTTACTGATGCAAAAGTTAAGGCTCAAAGTGGTTAAATGACTTTCTAAGAGTAACACAGCCAGTGAACGGCAGAGGGAAAATTTGGACTTAATTTAATCTGACTTTGCAGGTGTCACTTTCTCACAACTCAGTGGAGATTACAGAGTGACCCTGATTGTCAGACAATTCATTGATTTGTGTTTCCTGATATATGGAAAACTCAATGGGGGCAGGAAACTTAACTTATCAGATTTTGTAGCCCCAGGAGTTAACAAATAGCTTGACACAAAATAGACCTACCATAACTATTTGTTAAATAAATGGCTCTGATTTACTCAAATAACTCAGGCGAGTTTACTGCCATGGGGAGTCTGACATTAAATTTGCTTTGTCTATTTATTGATCATGACAGTACTCTTTGAGTGTAATCATTCTGCCAAAGTGTTCATCTTCAGTCACACAGGACTCAATGATGTAGCCTCAGACGCAAAGAATGGGAGGCTCGTTTACCTACTAATCTTGGAAATGAGAAGGTATGGAGGAGAGGAAAAGATAGGTTCACAATCTTTTCCTAGTACTCGAAAGCAACATAAGGATTTCCTAACAGCTGATAATTCCTAACACTGATAATTTTACTTATGGTTATGATTATTACCGCTAACTCATTATTCTGGATTGATTTTTTTTTTTTATGGTACTCAAATGGTCCCCAATGACTGTGGGGTTTTCCCCCATGCAAATGAACTCACATAGAATTGAACTTACTATAGAATTTAGGAATGGGAACAGAAAAGTCCTCCTTGAACTTGAGTTAAGTGACTATACATTTCTAACCTAGCATATTCAGAGAAATGAATCTTCTGTGCTTGTATTCGTTTTCTGTAGAGCCTATATCTTTTGAGATTTCTTATTGTAATGTGGGAATTAGCATTTAGTTTCCAGAAGGCCTTACTGAAAACATTTTTTGACTTTCCCAGAATTCATGGGCATATGTTTGTTTTGAAATATGAAAATAACTTGTACAGATGTAACAAAAATGCAGAAAAAGAACAAAAAAGAAAAATTAACAAACGTGTATTTATGGGATCAAGCAAAATAAGAGGTAGTAGTTCTAGTCACAAGGGTAAAAACGAATTAAGGAAAATTACCAATCCATTTCATCTTTTGACTCAATAATTCAACATAAGCCCTTATTTTCCCTAATAAAAATAGAGCTGAAAAATTTCTCTTATAGATCAGCAATAAGATTCTCAGTATAATTATCAGTGTAAGAATGGCTAAGGCAAGGAGAGGAGCTTTTACTAGTAACAGTCAGTCAGTCTAGTGTGACAGACAGACAGCCTTGGGACACAGCCCTGGTGCTATGACAACTGACATTTAAAACAACTTCCTCAAATACCAGCAAAGAAGCAAATAGAAATTTTACCTTATTTCTCTTACCTCAGAATTTTGACTGTCAAAAATGAGATAAAAAAGGAAAAATATCACCAGAAAACTTAATTGTTTTAGAAATTTAGAATTTCTAAATTTATAAATTTTAGTTTCTAGAAAGAAAAGAAGAAACTTTAGTTTCAATGACATTCAGTCGTCTGATTTTATACTTGAGAATAGATCATTTAAATATATATTATAATATTCCATGAGCTCTGGATTGTGTGTGTGTGGGTAGTTGGGTGTATTGCTGGTTAAATCCATCATCTATCACTTTTGCTAGAATAAACTTTTGATAGATTTAGTCTGAGGAACATCATTGATATCAGTTTCTTAACAGTAGGGGCCAAAATATGACTGCATAACATTAGATTGTATCCCAGTGGAAAAGAACTAAGAGAGTTTCTGAAGCAGAGTAGGGAGGCTTGCAGCACTCTGTTATAATTAATGCTTTTCCTGGTCTTTGGATAAAGAGGCATTTATTGCCCTCTGCTCTAAGCTGACATCTTCTATGATAAATTCGCTTTGAACTGTAAAACAAAGAGATTTTTCAAAGTACAGACTATAAAGAGACGATAGTTTCTAAGAGGGTGACCAGTATGTTGAGAAAAATATTTCCATTCATCATGTAGGTTTATATTTTACCCTATAAGATTAGGAAAGAGAAAGTTACTCTTCTTATGCAAGGATCAGTGAAATAAATCTCAGTAACGAATGCAAAGTTGAATTTTTTAATTCTAAATTAATCAATATTGATAATAAAAAAGTAGCTCAAAATCAATATTGATCAAACATTTAAAGTAATTTAAAACCATAGTAACATCAATACCATCATATGGATATTGCCAGAATCATATGAGGCCTGGTGGACCAGGTGACAGAGGGGGATCAGGAAATCCATGAGGCATTTGTAAGAGATTGTGTCCCAATAGGAGCCAGTCCCACGTATTATGGGGTTCCTCAATCTGACAGCTTTATCTGGTCAGTTCCAGTGTTTCTACCTGGCAGTACCTGAAGAGATTCTTTTAACTTGGAACTTTTAGAGGGTCCCTGAGTCCACAATATGGCATGGAGTATGTAGAGTTCACCAAAAGTTAAATGAAATTTCAAACACCAGTGTTGTCAAGGCTTAGCTCGAAAACCTTTTCCTATTGATGTACCCATAGTGGTATGAGGCATAAAAATCCGAAATCATGGAAATGTAGGGAAGATAGAGAAGCCAGGTAGAGAATCACATACAGTATTTGAAACCTAGGGTATGAATGTGTGGAAAGGAGCCAAGACTGGATGCCAGCAGTGAATGTTTAGCAGAGAGCTGAGCCAGAGCAGAGCTGAAGATTTTGCCAAAACACAAACGTGGAAAGCAGGTGAGATGGCAGGAGGTGGAGACACTGGGTCATCTAAGTTAATTAAGTAAACTGCATCTCTCCCAGCCTGGGGCTGTTTATAATAGGCTGGCTGGCTGTGTGGCACGGGGAAGTGCTGACTAGTACCTGAATAATAGAATACTGCCGAGATTATAAATAGGACTGAGTCCAGTAGTGCCTCTGAGGCAATTCTTTCTGCATTTCTCTTCTGGTTTACCTTGTTCTCTGCCAGTGCGTCTTCTTCGAAGGTCCATGGTGCTATGGTCATCTGGTTGCTTCCTGATGTCTGCACAAACTGATATATATGTGTGTGTGTGTGTGTGTGTGTGTGTGTGTTAGTCCTGTCAATAGGTGTCTTGTGGGAACAATAGCGTTCTAGTTCAGCGAAGGCATAAAAACAGGGAGACGCTGGGGTACCTGGGTGGCTCGGTCAGTTAAGTGTCCAACTCTTGATTTCGGCCCAGGTCATGATCTCAGGGTCCTGCGATTGAGCCCACATTGGGCTCCGTGCTCAGCATGGAGTCTGCTTGAGATTCTCTTCCTCTGCTTCTGCCCCTCCCCCCACTTGTGCACTCTCTCTCTCTCTCTCTCTCAATAAATAAACAAAATCTTAAAAAAAAACAAATGGGGAGACCCTGAAAGGTGAATGATATGAGCAGCACCAAGGCAAACTCTCTGTTCCTTAGTTTTCTTCAGGACACCGCTGTTCAATAGTCCTTCAAATCATATGACAGAGTATGAAAAATGTATCAAAGATGAGTTATAATCCAGAAGTGTTTTGCATTCCTGGGAGTTGCAAGTTCATAATTTTGGGGTAAGAACTTGTAATTTTATTCACTTAGTATGTATATTAAGAGCAAGGGAAGGAGAAAGGAAAGGAGAGAGGGAGGAGAAAGATGGAAAGGAGGGAAGGAAGGAAGAAAGATGACTTCAGAGATAACAATGACAGAAAACCCCAGCCAAGGTGGGGTGTCAGATGAGACTTTCACAAAGGGGTAACACCTGAGCGGAGTCCTGACAGCTGAGTGGGAGTTATCCAGGGAGGTAAGGTGTGGGTGGGTAGAGATTTGTGGAGAGTGCTTTCCAAGCCAAGGGAAAAGCCTGAAAATGAGAGGGTGGGGCATAAGACAGGAACTGCAAGTAATTAGATATGCTGCAATTGAGAGGAGGGTGTTGGTGAGGGATGATGTTGGAGGCATAGGAAAGAGAGGCCACGTGAGGGGCTTTTGCTGTGCTGGGGGGTTTGGACTTGATCCTCTTGACCATGGACAGTCCAGAAGGATTTGACGTGGTACAGTGTCGTGATCTGACATGTGTCTAGAGAGTCATTCTGATGGCAATGTGAAGTGTTGGTTGGAGGTGAGGCTGAGAGAGGAAGGCCAGGTAGAAGGCAATGGCAGGAGTCTAGGGGACACTTGATGGTGACCAAGACTGTGGTAGTGAGGGTGCAACTCAATAGAAGTGGGTGAATTGGAGGGATATTAAGGAAGCAGAATCAGCTTTTTGACTGCTCTGGTTATTTCTTTCTAAAAAATATTTTAATTTTAAAATTTTTTTAGTTTTATTGAGGTATAATTGACAAAATGATAAGTTATTTATATTATTTTATTTTTTAGGATTTACTTATTTATTTGAGAGAGAGAGAGCACATGAGTCAGGGGAGAGGGAGAATCTTCAAGCAGACATCGCACTGAGTGTGGAGTCCAACGTGGGGTTTATCTCACGACCCATGAGATCATGACCTGAGCAGAAACCAAGAGTCGGATGCTTAACCAACTGAGCCACCCAGGCGCCTAAATTGTAAGCTATTTAAAGTGTACAACTTTATGACTTGATACACATATACATTGTGAAAAGATCTCCCCTGTGGAGTTAATGAATTAATTAACATATCCATCACCTTACATATTTACTTTTGTTTTTGGTGAAAACATTTAAGTTCTACTCTCTCAGCAAATTTTAGTTATGTAAGGTAGTGTTATCACCATGTTGTATGTTAGATCCTCAGACCTTATTCATTTTATAACTGAGATTTGTACCCTTTTACCAACCTCTCCCTATTCCTCTCCCACCTCCCAACCCCCTGGCAAGCACTTTTCTCCTCTCTGTTTCTATGAGTTTGACTTTTTATTTATTTATTTTTTAAAGATTCCACGTGTGATACCATGTAGTGTTTCCTGTCTCTGTCTGGTTTATTTCACTTCACATAATAATCTTCAGATTCATCCACGTTATAGCAAGTGGCAGGATTTTCTTATTTTTTAAGATTTAATAATATTCTGCTATCTTTATATCACATTATCTTATCTATTTATCTGTTGATGGTTCCTTAGGTTGTTACTATATTTTGGTTATTGTGAATAATGCTGCAATGAACAGGAGAGTACTGCTATCTCTTCAAGATAATGGTTTCATTTCCTTTGGGTATATAACCAGAAGTGGGATTGCTAGATCATACGGTAGTTCTGTATTTAATTTTTTTGAGGAACCTCCATACTGTTTTCCACAGTGACTGTACCAATTTACATTCCCAAGAGCAGTGCACGTAGGTTCTCTTTTCTCCACAACCTTTCCAGTGCTTGTCAGCTCTTGTCTGTTTGGTAATAGCCATTCTCATCGGTGTGAGGTGATATCTCATTGTGCTTTTGATTTGCATTCTCTGATGATTAGTGATGCTAAGCACATTTTCATGTACCTGTTGGCCATTTGTATGTCTTATTTCTTATCTATTTGCTACTGCTTAGGTCTGTGCAATGCTGAAGAAAATAGGAATGTGACTTTCTCTGCTTTCTTCTCAATATGAACATCTCTGCTAGTGTCTTCTGCCAAAGGTCTCCTATAGAATAATGCCTTTTGTGACGACCTGGGTGGGATTTCATATACTTGCCTGAATTTGGTGGCAAAAATATCTTTCACATACAGTGTTCAATAGAAGGATTCCATTATTTAGATAATTTTGTTTGGCAATACTTGCTACCTCACACTCTGGTTACTACAGTGGGTTTCAGGGTTTTTGCCTGCGGCATTATGGAGGTCCTTCTGGTTGTCTGTTTCATGCTCAGTCATGCTGAAAAATATCCTCCAGGAATCTGAGCTAGTATCTCTGATGACACTTCACCCACAAGATCAGTGATTAGCAAACATTTGGGTTCATCAGCATCCCCTGGGGAAACTTGTTAAATAAAAGATCCCTGGGCCCTACCTTCGAGTACTCCAATTCAGTACGCGTGGGATGGGGCCCAGAATCTCCATCTTTAGTAAGTGCCCTTAGGTGATTCTGAAACAAATGGTCAGACAGTTACATTACCCACTCCCTGCAGAAATCCGCTTTTCTATAATTTGATTGTTTATATGTTACCTGATTTCTGAAGTAGAACTTGAAATAAGTGTATTACAATAAATGATGAATAAAAAACATGATTTTTGTATTATGTTCATTTCGCTATTTATTTTGGAAGCTCTAGTCAGTTTAAAATAATGAAGGTATGGAGCTCGTTAGATGAGTGGTAAGGTATTCAGGATGTTAAAAGTGGCTTTGCATGACATTTAGAAATTAGAATTTCCTGACGATAGGGCAAGGAGCAGTTGTACCTCGCGGTGGGACTTACAAAATATGCATGTGTTAGAGGTGGAGGTGCGTTCCGGAGCTGTGAGCCCTGGTGTGTGCTCTGTGGTCTGGGGCGGCATTAGCATCACCGCGAGGCTATTAGAAATGCAAATTCTCAGCCCCACCCTGACCTACTCCATCAGATCTCTGGGGGCTTGGGGGTTTCTGTGTTCTAACGAGCTCTCCAGGTGATTCTGATACACAACGGAAGTTGAGAACAACTGGTCTAGTGCACTTCTGTCTCTCCATGCAGACTCTATGTTTGGGTTTTTAAAGTTTAGTAGTGTGTCTCAAATTGTGGAGATATGGCCTGTCTTACTTCTCTAGAATAAATCCACATCTTAGAGTGTATTTAATTAGGAGTTGGTTCACCCTAAAGGGACAGCAAAACAAAGCAACAGTGGGTTTAAAAGGTAGAAGTTGCTCTCTCTCTTAAAGTGCAAGTTAGAAAGAGCGATCCAGGACTGGTTTGACCCTCCACAATATTAGAGTCCCAGGCTCCTTTTACTTTAGTCCTCAGCCTTGCAAGAATTGCATTCCCAAGTCCACCCACGGACATCTGTCCCAGTCCGCAGAAAGGGGAAGGGAGAGGATGGGCACTTCACAGGACACACACATACCACTGCCCCTTACATTCCACTGGCCGGGGCCAAGCCATTGGTCCTCTTAGGCTTTGCAGAAAGTGGGGATGTGGAGTCTTGATTCTAGAAGGTGATGTGTCTGATTAGGGAACAGAAGGCAAGCGGAGGACAAAGCAGAATCTGACACCCCACAACCACAACCCCCCCCCCCCAAGATGGGATGTATGCGACATTCCTCAGGCACTCCTGGCTGCCCTAAAGCTAAGGAAAGGAAAGACAAATAGTTAATTTATGGAGATCACGATCCTGCAGGACCAGAGTCTCCCTCAGTTTACAAATGTTTTAGCAATCTATAAGAACAAAGCATTTCTATCAATAACCTAGCTTCCAGAAGGAAATGTAAATGTAAATACAATTAAATGTCCTTATAATCTGCAGCCCATTGACAAATACATGAACTGGGTAGAGTATAATGTTCCTCCAGGACGTTCCCAGCTATCTTCATGTTAATGCCTTGCTAGAGGGAAAAACAACCTTAACTTGACAGTGTCAAGGCCTCGGGTATCCCATGAGTCTTTAGCATAAGAAAGTTCTTTTGAAACCTCCCTTGTCCTTACCTCCCCCAGCCCCACAGTATATAATCAGCCACCCCTCACAACCCCAGTGCAGCGGCTCTTTCTGCCCACGGGTCCCGTCCTTCTGCTTTAATAAACCACCATTTTTTGCGCCAAAGATGTCTCAAGAATTCTTTCTTGGTCATTGGCTCCAGACTCCACCCCACTGAACCTCACTTATATTCCAAAACCTCATCATGTCCAGCTGAAATTCAAGAGTTTTATTATTTGAGGACGATGAGGAAAAGAGAAATAGGGTGAGGAGTATAGTTGTTTCTGTCACACTGGGAGTGTATACTTACCCCGGGCGTGTACATTTCTGGTATGTTCCTTTTCTTCTTTTTTTTTAAAAAAACTTTACTTCTCTTATATGTGGTTATTTATTCATGCTTTCCATCTTTCCACTTCAGATTTTAATCTGTTTCTTTAGTCATTCTCAATGACTTGGGGAAAAGGATGCCGAATCCTACAGAAGTTATTATGATGAAATGATTTTTATTGTATCTATCTATCTATCTTTGAATCTGTCTGAATGTGTACATAATGTTTCCATGACAAACTTTTGCTTCTGTTAAATATTGTTATTTACCAATTTGTTATGTATGTGACTGTATAAGGAAATTTCTATTTTTTAAAGTAATGCTTCTAATGGCCCACTTTCTCAGAATTTATAAGTTATGCCATGTCAGAGAATGATTCCCGAACCTTTAGGGAAATATCAAATTTACATGATAATATCAATGACTTATTTTAGGCCACTTTAAATAATTCACTCCTCATTTTTTTCCAACTTAATATTTCCTGACATTTGAACCAGACAATGGCTGAATACAAATGTTTTATGTGCTCTTTAGTGGAGACGCCTACTGTAAAATGGTTATTGAAAAGCCTATGAATCATCCCTTCTCTAAAATATTCAGTTCTTTAAGCTGATTGCTATTAGCTGTTCATATTATTTTAATTAGAAGAAAACATGGCTGCTGAAAATCAGCCGAAGGTTCTATAAATAAAAGTATCCATCCTGCAGAGTCAAATTTTAATTAACCTTTTAGTATGCCAACCTTTCCACTAGCATTTTTCAGGGCTTGCAGCCATTCATTTTGTTCAAAAGCCATATGGGCTATTTTTCATCTGTATATAATCCAAACCTATGAGAGAGGGTTCCTGGAATACAAACGCACTGTTCATCAGCTGTCACTTAAATACCTTTATGTAAATGAAAAGACACACAAATGCAACACAGCGCGGTGTGGTGCAGGGGGAAATACGCAAGGTGGAATAAAATAACGATCTCTTCCTTTTCCCATTTATCTCCTCATTTTAGCCACAATTGGCGTCCTGACCTGCTCTGGGCAGGTTAGGTTTCTTAACGATAGACTACTTACTGGTGATTAAAGCAACACCAGGCTGTAATTACTGGGAATCAGTCCACTTTTCACTTCTAGTCAGTATCCACATGAAAGGTGTTTTCATAAGCTATTTGTTGGAAATCCATAGATGACATAAATAAGCATTTTTCTGCTGACTGATTTTGTATGTTGCTGTGACTGTGACTGTGGAAGAAATGCCAGATCAAAGTACAAAGGTGGCTGGACCTTAATTCACTTCAGTCCCTGGTTACCAGAAACATTAGTTTTTAGGAAGATGTTTCTAATTGTTATGCAGTCAACGAAAGCCATCAAACACAACCATAGCAACCACTGTCAGAACCTGACCTTAATAAGCAAAGAGGACTGATATTAATTCAGTTTCTATGGTTATAGTCAAAGTAAATGTGATATTTTTCTTTTCAAAATTTACAACTCTCTGTGATTATTATAGTAATCGAACATCAACTATATCAAGTTTATTAAACTTACAAAAGAACCCAACGATAAAGCAATGCAGTCTGCAAATAGTACCTTAGATCTGTGCTGGTGATTTGGCGAATCCGGTTTTGAGTAGAAGACACAAGGCTGACCACTGAATGCTTAAAACTCCTCATTGCTATGATCCTGCACTTTCTGGACACTTCTATTTCTCTGACCACTGTTTTTCTGCCGTTTGCTTATATCTCTTTTTGAAACTCAGTTCCTTACAGGTAAATGCTTTATAATCTATACCTATACCAACATATAAATGTTAGCTCTTGGGCAGGACAGAAAATTAGACAATCAGGGCAAAATGGTTAAAATCAAGGGTTCAATGAGTATAGAACCCCATGGTTAAGACACAGGGAGAGTCTAGGGTGAACCAAAGGAGACAGAAAAGGATAGATGTGGATCTGGAATGGGCCAGCCCTGCAGCCGGGGTGGTAGGCAGCTCTGACACAGCTCCCAACACTCTCTCTCCTCCACCCTCTGCAAATACTTGCCCTCCCCTTTACTCTAAGCATGCTTGGTAGGTAATCTCTGAAACGGTCTCCAGTGATCCTCACCTCTGGGTATTTAATCCTTGGGTAATCCCTTCTCCTGGAATAGGTCTAGTGACATGCATCTGATGAGACGAACACAGCAGAATTAATTGGCTATTACGTCTGCGATTTGATTACAAAAGAGTGAATTCCAGTTTACTAGAACTCTCTTGCTTTATAGTTTGTTTCACTTTCACGCAGCAAGCTGCAAGTTTGTGAGATGCTCTCTGGAGAGGTACACGGGGCAAGAACCAAGGGAGGCCTTCTGGCCAACAGCTCATGAGGAACCAAGGTCTCAGTCCAGCAGCTATGAAGAATTGAATCTTTATTTATTTATTTATTTTTTTAAAGATTTTATTTATTTATTCAACAGAGAGAGACAGCCAGCGAGAGAGGGAACACAAGCAGGGGGAGTGGGAGAGGAAGAAGCAGGCTCATAGCGGAAGAGCCTGATGTGGGACTCGATCCCGTAACGCCGGGATCACGCCCTGAGCCGAAGGCAGACGATTAACCGCTGTGCCACCCAGGCGCCCCAAGAATTGAATCTTTAAAGAAGATCCTTTCCAGTTGAGTTAAGCCCTGGGAGTTAAGCCATGCCTAGACTCCTGACCCACAGAAACTGTGAGATAATTGCTATTGTTATTTTAAGCCCCCAAGTTTGGAATAATTTGTTATACCACCTTGTTAAATACTGTAGCCAGATTCTGAAAGCTATACAATCTGGCCACATAGAAGGGGAAAGGGTTGCAGAGTGTAAGGGAAGGGTCCCCTCAGCATACAGACAGGGATCAACGTTCAGAGGTCAGGAAGAGTGGAAGGGAAAGAGGGTGAGGGAGAGAAAAAGAAGAAGCCTGAAACATACTTTCCCTTAAATAAAGGTCAATGTTTAAACTGGAAATGGGACAAGGGCAAAATGAACATCATCTACAAACAAGATGGAAGAGTTGGTTGCGTCCAGTACAACCAGAGAAAAACTGGACTTTCAAAGTGGAGCATGTCGCAAGATCCCCCGCTCGTCACAGGTTACTACAGACCCAAGGAACGATAATTAGAGAAGAATAATCCATTATATTCATGATAGATCTCTCCACAGGATCCTTGGTTTAACAACTTGCAAATATTTGTACTGTTGCAGGACAAACAGAACTCAGACTTTCGAATCACTAATTCTATACCTCATAGTTCTTGCCCTACCAGGTTTTATATTTTATATTTGACTGTAGAGTTGTAGTTTCCTCTGATTCATGCAGATGTTACAGGATGATGTGAGTGGGTGTGTGTATAATATAATCTGAAGAAAGTACACTGTGATATGCTCCTGAAGCCCCTTCCTGCAGCTGTCCCACTGAGATGTCTCTCTCTTCACAAAGCTGGGTGTTTGCAGTATATGTCACTCAGGAAAAAAAACGTGTATTTGCAGACGTTTGCAGTTTAGCTGATGATCGCAAAGAGCTTTCTGTACTCGTCATCCAACTTGGGGTCCAGAGAATTCTCACAGTTCCGTCAGGGACGGTTGAGAGAACCATTTCAGGAATATGGTGAGTGATAATCTTCGATCTCAGATATAAAAATTCCCGTTAGGTCTTTCGAACTGGAAGTTCTTCCAGGAAGACTTCTTTAGGAGTTCGTATCTGCTTCCAGTGAATGGGTAGCTTGGTCAAAATGACCGGGAGGCTCTCAGCACACCCTACTTCCTGTATCTCTTGGATTTCCCAAAAAAGACTTGGCTCCGGTGTGGGTGGAAATGACACCTATAATCAGGATCCGAGTCTCTTCTATCCTTCGGCGCAGCTACTGATTTGTGCCTCCTGAAGAGATAGAGATGGCCGACATGGTCCTACAGATGCTCCACTGGGCCTACCCATGGGTTAGAGCTGAACCATACTGAGTGTTACAGGCTCTAAGTGTGGGCATTTTCTCCATGTTTATTCTAGTTGCTTGTAAATAGGTACAGCCAATACGTAGACTGCATTCTCTTCATATTCTTCTCGAGATGAACTCACCAGCTTTGCCAGCCTTGTGACCCACTTCAGGTGCAGGTTTCTGCTGCCCAGGAACCACAACTTGTTCCTGATACCTAAGTCATGGTGCCTAGGGGACACTTTCTGACAACTCACTGTCATTTAAAAAATCTCTCTTGATTTGCTCATCTCTTAGGACTTGGCTTCCATGGGAAGATGGGAATGGGCATTTTCTTCAGGCACGTCATAGACCCAGACTCCAACTACGGACATATGAAGATATGTTTATGAAACGACTTTTGAGTATCAACTTCTTTTTTTTTAAGATTTTATTTATTTATTTATTTATTTGAGAGAGAGTGAAAGCTAGAGAGATCACAGAGGGAGAGGGAGAAACAGACTCGCCACTGAGCAGGGAGCCCGATGCAGGGCTTGATCCCAGGACCCCGGGATCATGTCCTGAGCCGAAGGCAGAGGCTTAACCAACTGAGCCACCCAGGCGCCCCTTGGGTATCAATTTCAAGCATTATATGAACTTTCTCTGATAAATAAAAATTTATCTCACTTATACTACCCCCCTTTTCCTTTTGATATAATTTTATTACTTTTCATCTTCTGTACTGGTTACCTTGTAATTTTAAATAATATGACTAAAATTTTGTCTTGATTCATCATTTATAGATAGTTCTCTTTCTCCTTTACTATCACAGATGAGCTAGTATTTAAGTTATAAGGCAACAGTTTATTTGTCAAACTCTGGCATGAATGCCTGTGCAGAATTATTTTTTTTCCATTCTGTGCTCCTTTCCAACAGTGCCTAAGAAAGGAAGGATAATTTTGTGAATCTTTGCATATATAAAAAAATCTTTATTCTACTCTAACCCTTGAATGAAAAAATTCTAGGTTGAGTATTACTTTCTTTTTGAATCATCAGGTGCTGCTGTTGAAAACCTTGATGTAATTTTGATTCTTATTCTTATCGCATATGACTTCTTTTTAAAATTATTATTATTATTATTATTAATTGTTTAGGGTTGTCTTTTTAACATGGTATTCTGAAATGTCATGACAATATGCCTTGTTTTGGATATTTAAAAAAATTAATTGTGCTGGTACATTTTGGGGTTCTTTTAATCTGGAAATGAATATTTTTTAGTTTTGGAAAAGTCTGCTTTTAAAAAATATTTTTTATCCTCATACTTCTCTTCTATGCTCTTTATGAAACTCATAGTAATTAGTCATTTGAGCTCTTGGTTTGATGTTGTTAATTCTTAGCTTTTCTCTCATATTTTTCTTCTTCTTGACATTTTGTTTACTTCCAAGCTTCTGTAGAAATTTTTGTTTCAACTATGTTATTTTAGTTCTTCCTTCTAAGTGACATCCATTTTTACTGATGCAAAAACTTCTGTCTCCCTGATACATTAATTTGCAACTTGGTTTTAATTTTGAAATGTTCTTGCATTTCATGCATTATCTCTCTCTGGATTTCTTTTCTTGATTTGTTTACTTGTCCTCTTTCTTATACTCTGGAGACTTTCTGCACATGTTTCCTGATCCTTGATGACTATTCCTATTTAACAACAAGGCCCTCAAATTTTGATTGGAAGCTCTGTGATCTCTGGTGCTTGCAATGAGTACTCCTCACTCTTGTGGAATTGGTCCGAATGATGGCCAGTCACTCTGGCCTCAAATATCCATGCAAAGATGTCAGTCTCTGGAATCTTTTAATTTCTCCAGAAAAAAATTCTCCACCCTTCTACATGGGGCCTATCCATTGGTTTCTAATCATCTGTGTAAGGTGGGGCAGAGGTCTTGGGATTAGTCTTGTTTATAGTGGTTTAGTAATTACTCTTATTCTCAATTATGTATCTCATCCTTGCTCTACTATGTGCCTCATATTCCGTTGATTTTATCTCCACTATTCAGTATTACTGGTGACTAAATCTTTATGCTTAAGCCTTTCTGTTCCTTGGGGTAAGGTATTCAGTGTTTGGAAGTGGAAGAGGGAAATTGAAGGTGCTGAACATAGACTGTCAACCTATCTTCTGTATCCCTCCTTTACCCCTGGCCCATAACCTGTTTTATTCTCTGTAATTTTCTGCCTTCCTCTGTATCAAATGTTTCCAAATCCTGTGCTTTGCTAGGTTTCTGAAGGGGGTGGTGGTGGAAAGCAGCCCATTTTTTATCAACCCCTCTGCACGCCACTACCCTGGGGTTCTATCTCCCAATATGTTTTTGCCACTGTATTAACTAAAATTTTTTCTGAGATCTCTAGTTTCTTGATCTCAGAGTAATAAACATATGTTCAATATAGTAGTCTTAACCTGAAGCTGTTGAATATAAAATAATTTATATATATATATATGGATCCATTTATTGAGAATTTATTATATGCCAGTCATTATACTAAGCACTTTATATGTTATTTCACTTAATATTTCTAATTTTCATTTTACGTATGAGGAAACTGGGGATCAGAGAGATAATAAACAATAATATAATTATAGGATGTCCAATACAAATTTTTATTCCAATGAAAATTAGCTGCTTCACTTTAAAAATTTTTAAGCAACAATAAGAAAATTCAGTGAGTGGAGTGTCTTTCATCCACAAGGTACTAGTCCTAGCTAATGACAAGACTATGAGTATGTATTCTGATGATAAGTTTATATGCTAGGCATTTTATGTTGAATGACAGGAAATGTCACTTCCAATAAATATTGCAAATTTGGAAAAGAATGGATAGTTTATTACTGTGGATTTTTTTCAAAGAGTTACTGAGGGCATATCTGAAAGATATGTATCCTTTCCAGTGTACATATCACCTCCAAGGGTTGAATTCTAATCAGCGTTCATTAGTGAATAAAAACTATGCTGTACCTTATGACATAAAGTCTATGGACTACAAGATACAAATGAATAGAAGAAATGTTCTGGTGAGGATAAGGGTGCGAATGTCCTGGGATCCCACTCCCAGCAAACTCAGTCCTTTTATTTTTTTTCTCAAGCAAAAAGAATCTTGATCTCACTAAACAGAATGCTTGAACCTCACACCGTTAACGATAGACAGTGCTCAAACTGCTGTGTGCATTTCCAGTCTTCAGCATAGCTGTAGGCTTACAAATATCCAGCTACTTTAGAAAAAGTTTTCTTTATCATTGATAAAAAATGCATCAAAACTCTTTCACCAACAATGAAAGATTTTTTTCCTAAGGCAGGAGAATAATTAGCCAGATTCTTGCTTCTTTAGTCCTATTCCTGCAATCAATCAAAATAGAACCTGACTTGAGATGAAGGCATGTATTACCTTCAGGGTCTTTTCCCAGTCAGGCAAAAGCTTTCTTCCATCCTAAGTCTAGGAACTATCCTCCAAAGAGCCTGGAGCTAGAAACACTGAAATTTTGTACTATTATTTTTTACTCACTAATCTCCTGTGTAACAGCTTTTTGGGGGTGTGGTGGTGGAAGAGTGAGTTCCAGACTTTTATTTATTTGTAACTTTTTATTTTGATATACTTTCAAACTTACAGAAACATTTCGGGAATAGTACAAGGAACTAGAAATACCCACATAAATGATACCCAAATTAAATTATTTTCATTTTGTCCCATTTGCTTCCTCTTTGTATACTTGCATATTATTCTTTTTTTTCCCCTGAATCTTATGAAAGAGATCACACGTTTCACCCCTAAATAATTGATTGTGTGTTTCTTTTCTTTTTTTAAAAGATTTTATTTATTTATTTGACAGAGATAGAGACAGCCAGCGAGAGAGGGAACACAAACAGGGGGAGTGGGAGAGGAAGAAGCAGGCTCCTAGTGGAGGAGCCTGATGTGGGGCTCGATCCCATAACGCCGGGATCACGCCCTGAGCCAAAGGCAGACGCTTAACTGCTGTGCCACCCAGGCACCCCTCATTGTGTGTTTCTTAAGAGCATGTTCTTTTGCTTACCTATTGACAACATAGTTATCAAAATGAGGTCATTTCCTTATTTTTTCCCTATTCAAAACCCAAACCAGGAACATGGATTGCATTTATTTTTTATGTTGCTTTGTTATCTTTTAATTTGGAACAGATCATCAGCCATACTTAATGTTTCTGGTCTTAACGTTTTGAAGGGTTATAGATTATTTCATAGAATATTCTTCAATTTGAGTTTATATGCTATTTCATCATTATTAGTTTCAGGTTATGCATTTTTATCTGGAATTTCACGGAAGTGTTATTTTAGCTCTCAGTGAATCATATCTAGGCATATGATTCAAACTACATTAATATTAGTGATATTAGCTTTGATCACTTGGGTAAAGTGATGTCTACCAGGTTCCTCCATGGTAAAGTCACTATTTTCCCTTCCTAATTAATAGCTTGTGGAGAGACTATATAAATATCCTGTTCATCAACCTGTTCATCAAACTTTTATCTACTAGATTTGATGTCTGCTCATGGTTTTCTTTTTTCTTTTTTTTTTTTAAAGACTTTATTTATTTATTCGACAGAGATAGAGACAGCCAGCAAGAGAGGGAACACAAGCAGGGGGAGTGAGAGGAAGAAGCAGGCTCATAGCAGAGGAGCCTGATGTGGGGCTCGATCCCATAACGCTGGGATTATGCCCCGAGCCGAAGGCAGACGCTTAACCGCTGTGCCACCCAGGCGCCCCCGCTCATGGTTTTCTAACTCCGTCATTCTTTCTTCATGTATTGGTCTGCCTTCTACTATAACAAGTGCATTTTCCTTTTCTTTTTTTTTTTTTTGCATTTATTTTTTTAATCCATCTGTGTATTTATGTCCATATGGAGTCATGGATTCGTATTTTACTCACTCACTAGGTTATAATCCGTTACTATCAGTATTTATTTTGGTGGTCAAATTGTCCCAGATTGGGCCAGTGGGAGTCTTTTTGAGCTGACTCCTGTGTTCATTTGATATATTCCCTTAGTCTTTACTTCCTTACTTTCTGTCACAACAAGAGGTTCCCGACTTATCTTGTACTTTGCATATCTTGGCACTGGTATCATCTATTTCTCCTAGGAATCCTGGTTCCATTTAGTAGAGAATAAATTTGGAAACTAAGACCTGGAAAGTAGGCATGCCATTGCTACTGGTGTCTATGCTCCAATGCCTTCTCGGTGGTTAGAAAACATACGTGTGTGTGTGTGTGTGTGTGTGTGTGTGTGTGTGTGTGTTTGTGCATAAGTGAGAAAACTTCCTCCAGTTATCTTCAATATATTTATTTGCTTGCTGAAGCCTAGAATACACAAAAAAGCTGCGAAGCAAACCTACTAATTAGAGTTTAATATTTGCTAAGTTTTCTTTTTGAGGTAAAATTCATATAAATTGAAATATATAAATCATAAAGACACAATTCAATGAGGTCTGAAAAAATAATACACCTATGTAGCTACATCCATAACAATATATAGAACATATTCTTACAAAAAAAGTTCTCTAATTCCTCTTCTTTGCTAATGAACCCTCTCTAACTCCAAGAAAACCCCTCTTCTGATTTTTTCACCTTGGATTGGTTTTTGCTTTTTAAAAATTTTGCATCAATGTAATACTACTTTACATATATATATATATATATATGTATATATATATATATATACATATATATAACTCTTTTTGCCTGATTCTTTTGTGAAGCAAAATGTTTTTGAGATTCACATATTGTTACGTATATCAGTAACTCATATGTTTTATTGCTCAGTAATGTACTATTGTATAAAATGCCAGTTTATCGCTTCTTTTATTGATGGACAGTTAAGTTGCTCCCAGTGTTAGGCTATTTTGAAGAAAGCTGCTATGAACATTATGTACAAGTCTTTGTGTGCATATATGTTTTCATTTCTCCCAGTAAATATGTAGGAGTGGAATTGCTGGGTCATGTGGTAAGGATGTGTTTCATTTGACATGAAACTGCCAAACTCTTTTCTGCAGTGGTGTCATCTTTTTGCATTCTCACCACAGTGTATGAGAGTTCCAGTTCCTCTATATTCTTGTCAACATTTAATACGTTCAGCCGTTTAAATTTTGATTATTCCAGTGAATGCGTGGTGCTATCTCATTGTGGTTTTAACTTGAATTTTCTTGGTAACTTCTGATGTTAAGCACTTTTTCAAATGCTTATTATGTGTTTCCTCTGTTATTTGTTAGTTCCATTTACTAATATCACTAATGTTCTGAATGATTTTGAAAAAATCATGAATAAGTGTTGACTTTTGTAAAATACTTTCTGCAGCTATTGAGATGATTTTGTCTTATTTTCTGTTCTGTTTAAAAGGATGAATTACATTGATGGATATTTTCAAGGAACCAACTTGCAGTTTTGTTAATTAATTATTTGTTTTCTATTTTATAGTCTTTTCTTATCCTCTTTTCTTTGTTCTACTTGCTTTCATTTTCATTTGCTCATATTTTGCTGGATTCCTAACATAGACTCTTAAATATATGATTTCAAATCTTACTTATTTTATAATATAATCACTTAAAACTATAAAATTTCATCTAACCACTGCTTTACTTGCATCACACAAATATTGAAATGTTGTGTATTTATCATTATTCATCAGAAATTATGTCCAATTTTCAGTTATCAAATCTTTTACCCATTAAACAGTACCCATACCATGTTGGTAACTGTATTTATTGCTTGTGTGTAAGGCTCCTGGTATTTGCTTTCACAGTTATCAAAATAGTAACACAGAACTCGTACCTAACCCCAGAATCAGTCATCCAAAATTAACTAATGGTAATTTTGTGTGTGTTTCATATTTGAAATTGATTCTATAAATTCATTATTATGGAATGTATGCTTCCCTCTACATCAACCTCCATTATGGTAGAATTATGATTCTGTTCACATATGTGGTCCTAGGGAAATATGGTAGATAGATGCTTCTTCCTTTTTTGGCTGTCCATCTTCCAAACCCCTTTCGTATTTTAAGAAATATTCCATTCCTAAAACCTTGGTTGGATCCAGAGCCCCAGCTCCCATTATAGAAGCCAAAGGAGGACAAATTTCCTTCCCTCTACCCCTGGCATTTAAAGTATATGTGTAGGTGGTATTAACTCAGCAGATAATTCTGCTGGGGACATTGACTCCAAAGTAGTATATACAAAGATGGAGGGACAGTTTAGAGTATAATACCAGTTGCAATGTGCAACAGTGACTACAGTGGTATCCAGGGGTTTCTCCAGTAATTCCCAGTGACAAAAGCATCTGACAGTTGTGAGGGCAGTGGAGCTAATGGTGGCTTTCTGACCAGACTGGTTTTGCAGAGTGACCTCACCTGAAGCTCTTCTGCCTGTCTGCTTGGTTCCTGCCTGATTCAGGAGCCTGATATCCAGTTTTCCTAACAATTTTTAATATCCTATATCCTTCCAGTAAGACCCACTTCTGCTTAAATTAGATAGAATTGATTTTTCTTTCTTGAAATCAGGAACCCTAACAGTTATAGGACTCAAGGACAAAGGTCAGAAGGACAGTTTGTTGCCAATAAACAGAACTTCAGTAATTGAAAATCCAGTGTATCTCTCATTATTAGGTAACAATAGCACCAAATTCTCAGCTTGAAGCTATAAGTCAGGTGAATATATGTAACATAGAACGGTTTAGAATTTATTCTATTCTTAGGTATAGAATGATGAAATTTACAGATTATTGTAAATGGTGTGTGGTAGCAAATGACAAAAGGTATATCCTAATTCTTGTACACAAATCACTGTTTTTCATCAGAAATGTTAGAGATAGAGAATTATTAAAAACATAGATCATTCTTTCATAGGATGGTATAATATTACATGCCCCTTAAAAATTCTATCAGAAAATAATACTACACCTTAAGGAGATATGTATATGGCTTTATGGCAAAAACTGCTCAGCTTATGTTTTTTCTATAAAATAAACTGTGTGTGTACTTGGAATTGCATGGTCACAGTATAGCCGCTATATGGCTTTCCACTACCAGAGTGTGGCCTGGATGGATGCTAACAGTAAGAGCTAACATTTGCTTTACTACTTACATTTCTGTATAATTTAGAATTTTTTTTTTTTAGCATTAATTGCCTCTTTAGCTTTTTTTAAGGACATTAACATTAAGATACAGCGTTAGAAGGGAACACGGCATGAGCACATGACTAGAAAGATACTGGTGTCAGGCAAACAATTAGGCATAAATAACATTAAACACTGTGCTCATTTTTTTTTCTGCAATAGTGTAATTAATCTCCTAAAGTCTATTTCCCAGAAGGACACCTTTTAAACTTTTTAAAAATAACTCAGAAGTTCATGGACACATATTGGTGCCATTTCATATAGAATTGATTCAGATGTGGAATCAAGAATACAGCCTTGATGCGGAGGAGGGTGTGAGCAGGGAGGGAATCAGCATTTTTAAAAAGTTCCCCAGGTGATTCTAGCATGTAGGCAAGTTTAAGAACCTATGAGCTAACCTATGGCCTCAGGGTCTTACCTTCTACCTAAATTGCTTTTTCCCTGAAGGAATTATGGTGCCAGGGTTTTAAAACAAAGTAAAACAAAATCATCTTCCATTTTAACTGTGTAAATAAAGACTATTTTTAAGAAGCTATTTAATATTTGATTATTACAAAAACACTTTAGCCATCCTGGAAGAGAAAATAATCTGCCTAAATATTTAATTACTTAAGAATCACTGGTAGACCAAATATACTATATTTTCTCACATCATACATTCTCTAGGAGTTTTTACTTTTAAGATAAGGTTAGATGAGGAATAATGTCAGTTAATATTCCTATAGCCACTGCCTACAAGGTGAAAGCCATAAACATTGGGTCAGATGTATCTTCAGTTTGGAGCAAAATTATACTCCTTTCCACTTTCACCCAAGTCTTTAGTAATTGATTTGACCTCTGGGAGAGGTATTGGGAGTGCTTATAAGCTGTTCTCTGTTTCTTTTTAGCTTCTTGACACCTCTTCACCTTCATTGACCAAAGTCTTCTGGGTGATTCTATAGCTACTGACAATCACAGAAGACTGCCTGTGAAGTCATGTGGAGAATAAAAATACATCTCCTCCTCAACTCTGGAGGTGGATTATGGAATATATAGGCACATACACACACACAATTTTGAACATAAAAAGCATATTTTAGTAAAATATAGTAAAATAAAGGAATAAGAGTAAATAAGTGCTATAAAAGGTATAAAAAGTAATTATACTTCATACTGGTAGTGAATAAAACTGAAATAAATACATATACTTTGAATAACCTGAAAAGTTTAAGATTATACTTTTATGGTTTTTATTCAGAAGCTACCTGGAGAAAAAATCCAAATGCAAACCAAGTGCATTCCTTACCACTATGCTACTCAAGTTAGAATGCCGGTGCAGTGCCCAGTGCCCGGGGTGAGGACCGGAATCCACTGCTTTCTCCAGTGCTTTGTTTCTGACTGCTATGCCGCTAATTGCCCAATTTCCACTCCCATTTTACCATTTGATTGTAAGAGAGCTGGACTAAGTGGAAGTTATTCATTTGGCTGGACTAAGTGGGAGTTACTCATTAAGCTGTAAGTTTTGCCATTACAAACTGCATTTTCTAGCAAAATCTAAAATTTCCACAGACGACGATGTGTATTAGAATACTTTACATTTTAGGGATGCCTGGGTGACTCAGTCAGTAAAGTGTCTGACTTCAGATCAAATCAGAATCTTAGCGTCCTGGGATGGAGTCCTGCATGGGGCTCCCCGCACAGCAGGGAGTCTGCTTGCCTCTCTCTTCCTCTCCCTCTGCCCCTTCCTCTGCTCATGCTCTCTCTGGCTCTCTCTCTCAAATAATAAATTAAAAAAAAAAAAAAGAATACTTTACATTTTAGGAATGGGCTGTATGAATTCTTTTGGGAGGAACTCTCCATACTCTTTATAAGAAATCACCTCCAGGCACTTTTCACATTTCCACTCAAACAGATTCCCAAACTAAATTCAGTCACCGGGTGTTTATGTAAATACAAAATACTTTTATAATTATTTCTAAGTTTCTTTTCATCGTGAATAAATTTTATTAGTCCTAGTACGATCAGGAAGCAAATCTAATGAAAAGCTGGGGAGATGTTCCTGAAAGGTCGTCACTAAAAGAGTTCCAAGCCTTTTTCCCGGTTTTCCGAGTTTATCAGTTTGGAGGGAAAAGTTTAAAACGATTGCTTTGCCTTGTGTACAACGTCAGAGCATCAAGTGTATAGCCTGTTAAATGCAGGGTGGTACCCAGAGGAGGGGGCAAGGACACAGAAAGCGCTCCCGATTACTGAGACATTAGAAACCCCCCTTCAAATGATTCTCCCAACAAAGTGAAACTAGAGGAGGGTGTCTCCAGCCTCTGTTTCTCAAGGGGCGCTTTGGCCCTTGCGAAGTAACGCTTTCACTTTGATTTCCCTTTAACGAAGCAGGTGAAAGGCCATTTGGCACCAGGAGGTTCCTTTTACTCCAGCTGCCTATGAAGAGCGCGGTTGCCAGGCAACCAAGTCCCTGGCTCTCTTTGTGCCTACATCAGGCTAGGAAATTTGGAGGTTTTTAAAGCTGTTGTCTATTGCAGACAACTTACACTGAAATGCCTTTAGGTTTTTAGGACAATTTTTTAATTCCTTGCAGTAAAACTACGTTATCTCTCCTAATTTTCTCTCTTTTGTAAAAGAGGCTATTTAAGTGTACATGGCTGTATTTCCAAAGGAAAATATCAAGACCTTGACTTCAAAATCACAAGTAATTTACATTTTAAAAGAAGAGCAAATGAGCATCACAGCTGCATTTCATATGTTCCTTCCTGTCAGCTTAATTTTTTTTCGTTTTCTTTCTCCTCTTCTTCTTTTGCTTTTTAAATTTTATTTGCTTTTCTCGTTTTTTGCCCCCTTCGTTCCACCCCACTTGGATGTATGCTTCTTTTATCTCTTTCTTTCTTATTCTGTCCAGTGACGTGAACTCTCTGGTATTTATGCATTCATCTTTAATCAGTTGTTCCTCCAATGAATTTGAAGTGAATCAAGCTTTTCTCTACAACCTGCCTGGTTTATATTTTCTTCTTACTTTGAACTCCTTTTATTTTTATTTTTCTAACCTGTGGCTAGGGAGGGCCATTGGGAAATAACTGACAGACTATTTTCAGTTATTATTTGGACTTGTTTTGTTCCTGACAGAGAACCCTACACCATTACTCTCTGAGCCTCCCAGTGTGGTCTCTCTGCTTGCACGGTAGCCCTCTTGGCACATTCCATTAGCCCTGAACCCACAGAGTTCTCAAAGGTATTTTGGTCTTACATCAATGTAGGACATTCTCTAACATACTTACTGATATGAAGATATTTCATGGAAGACCATTCAATTTAAAAAGACATGAAAAGGATATGCTTCCTTTTGTTCTTTTTCTCGGAGTCTGGCAATGGGTCAGAATAAATGAGAGCAAATTTGTCTGGCCATGCTTTTACTATCAATGCTTGACTCTGGTGCTGCAAAGGGAAACACCTGTAATGAGAAAAAAAAAAAAGGGCCAAAGTTCTGGAAAGATGTACACTCAAGATAGCAGTGCATTTCAAATTTGGACATTTTCTGGTGCTCCCTCCACCTTCCCACTCTGCCAAAGCAAAAAAACCCCAAAAAACAAAAAAACCCACAACACCCTGGTATTTATCATTGTGAGATAACAAGTAGTATATGGATTTTTATTTATTTGCTCACTAAAGATTTGTTATAATATAGAAGCGGAGCTATTTGACATCATTGCCTGAAAATCCACTGTTGCAGATAAATTTATCTGTTAAGACCGTTAAAATGAAAAATGGGCTTAATTGTTAATACACTTACTGCTGTAGTTATGCAATCAACTATATATATTTCTAGAATTTATAGTAAAAACTACTCTCCCTTTATGAGTCTGTATTGGGATCTTTCACATATTTGCTATGAAAACCATAATAGAAGAGTTATATCCTTTTCTATATGATAAAATCAGGGTACTGTATTATAGTGGCGCAGAAACAGGAGGTATGGGTTTTAATCTGACTTCGATCCCTAGCTAGCTTTTTGGCTTTGGGCAATTCCCTTAATCTTGGTCTCAATTCCCTCTCCTGTAAAGTTGTGAGGTTGGAGTAAATACTCTCTGAGACACATTCTGCTATTAAAATTCTATTATTGAATTTGAAAACCACTAGACCTTTCAGTGACGGTGATTTAGGAAAGGAATGATATAACTTTTTTTTTTTTAAGCTGGTAAAGTTTTTCAGTGAAAGAAGTATTTAAACCTTCTTGTATTTGTTAATTGAGCTATTTTTTTTTTTTTTTTACTTAGACATGCAAGTTCAAAAATTTATATCTGTTTTTGACTCCATAGCCAGTGGTAAAAAAGTACAATTTCTGGAGACTGCTTATGCTTCATCATTTAGTAGTGGGACATGGGCATGTTCCTTAATGTCTTCGTGCTCAGTTTACTCATCTGTCAATAGGGAGTAATAACCGTACCGGTAACATAGGGATATTGCGAGGATTGAGTGAGATGATTCATGTAAGCTCTTAGCCAATGACTGCAGTGTTACCATGCTCTTGGTATACTCTGCTGTTACCAGCTATCCCGGGCTATTATCATTCCACACTTTATTAGTGTAATAATAACCTCCTAGTTCTAAAGTCTCTTCCTTTAAAATCTATTCTATACATTCCTCCCAGCTTAGACTGCCCAAAATACAATTCTCATAATTTCCTTCTCTTGGTAAAAATGATAGCAACAGATTTCCATTGAACCCATGACCTGGCATTTAAGGCTTTCACTAATATATTGGTTCAATTTACCTTCCAAGCTTCATTCTATTACTTCCTCATGTATAAATGTTTTGCCTGAATGGAACTCCCCAAATGTCCCTAAGAACGAGTGCTCTGCTTGCCTGTTATGCAAGTAAGAGCAGAGGTTGTGATACTTCTCTATACCCCAGTATCAATCCAGGACCTGGCACACAGTGGGCAAGTGACACTTGTTGAAATGGGCACCCTCTGCTCATACTATTTTCCTCCCAGAAATCCTCTCTTCTTACCTTTACCTACATACACCTATCCTTCAAGGTCCCCTTCAAATAACGTGAGTTACTGCTATTCACAAGCTACCTACCTCCTCTCTTAGTAATATCATGCATCTATCTGGTAGCATTTATATTCTGCTGTGATTATAATTATTTTTGTCATTATCTTATGTCCTAATTTTTCAGTGGCATTGAGAGCAGTGTACTATGTCTCATTCAATTTTATTTCCTGCAATGCCTAATATTTGGCTTTGACTATGTTAACTGCCAGTGGCTAGTTGTTGAGTGACTGAACATGACTAATATGAATAATATTATTCATTGTTTTGTCATCATTTAAAAAAATCCTATTTTATAGAAGCAAATCTACATTCCTTGCCAGGCTTCTGAGTCTCTCCCATGTCTACTCACATCCTCTTTATGTAACACGGCTTTAGGTAGCTGCTCACGTCCCACTGGCCTTATTCATTCTCACCCCTATGTCTTTGCTGATGTTTCCTTAGCCTGAGTGCAATCTGGTCTTCTTTTCAGCTGTCCAGGCCTTATTTCAGGTCCCATCCCAGTTCCTGATTTCCCCTTGGAGCACTCCAGGATTATTTTGGCAATGTTTCTTCTCTTTCACAGCTGAAAGGGAAATTAATACACTTAATTTAGTACTTAATCATACAAAGACCTACCCCCAAACGCAGACCAATCAAGGTGGGAGAGAATTTAAAAGTGTGATACTACAGAAATTCTAGTATGGAAACCTGAGAGGGGCTATTTCCATATTAACCCACTTTCTGGGTTACCTTATATTACCTGTACAGATTATCATTATTGACTACTTGTTTGTAAGGTATTTAAGTAACTGAATCATCTCTAGCAAATAGTATGACTTTACATGTGGTAAGTTCTGATTATATTTTAATTCAATATAGATATATGGTTTAAATTTGTATTTTATTTTTCATGTGTTTTAGTCTTTTAACCCAATGGGTTATTAGGTCCTTGGGGGGAGAGGTCAAATCTGGAACTCTTTGGATTTTCTACACAAGCAAGCATAATGCTGATTGTGCTGGAGATTTTCAACACATGAACAATATCCACTGTTAGGTGGGACCTAGCTGACAAAATGACCTAGTTTTTACTTTAAATTTATTTTGTAATAACTGACACTCTAACTTCATTCCGTTTTTCCTGGTCTATTGGTTCTAAGTTACTGCCATACTTACAGTTTTTCCCTGCTCTATTGCCTTCTAATTTACTGTCATACTTACTGGGCTTTTCAGTAAATAAGGCAACTAAAGCTCTATCTTTAGAGAAGACGTACACAGATACATCTTGGGGGTAGGTGCACAGGGTGGGAGAGGATTTGCTTTCTGTGTCACAGTCATACTATTTTCACCTTTGAAGATGAAAATGGGGTGTATTATAAATATTTGTTGAGTGGTCTATATTAAAAATAGTGTGCTAGACCATTTATATACAAAATCAAATTTTCTCTTCTCAACAAGCCTTTGTAGTCAATGGTACGAAGCTACATTTATAGACATGAAAACTAAAGGTAAGAAAGACGTAATTTACTCAAGTCTTTATCCTTAAACTTGATCTCAGGTCTGTCTGATACCAAGGTCCCCACTAAAGGAAGGAGATACGACAGTGGATCTCCAACTTCAATGAGCAGAAAAGTCACCCAAAGAAATTCTTAAAATACATATTACTGAGATCTATTCCAAAGATTCCAATTTGTTAAGTTTGGGGTGAGGCCCAGAAATGTATATTTTAACAAACACAAAAAAGAATTTATTTGGAAAAATTTTGACGTAAGGAATAGTTACGATAATAATAGTAATAACAACTATACAACATATGAATTAACAGCACTGTCTACCAGTTACTGCACCACATTACCATTCATCAGACATTGTGTTGTGAAGCATTTATAACATATCTTGTCACTTAATTCTCACAACCACCCTATGAAGTTTATATTATTAGCATCTCCCTTATATGTGAGGAGGGAGCTAGGGTCAGAGAGGTCACATAGTTGGTAAGTGGTGGAGATAGTCTAATTCTAAAGCCCATGCCCACAACTCTAGGAAAGGAGCAGCCAAATGAAAGGAAAACCAGGGAGACTGCTGTCATAGAGCCCAAAGGAAGAGAGCACAAGAGCAGAGCATGTCAATGCCAGAGTTAAGTAGAATAGCTAATGAGAAGGATTCCCTGGATTTGTAAATGAGGAGGTCATGGCTGATGTTAGCAAATCAACTTGAGTACAAAGATGAGAGTAGTAATGGGAGTAATCAGGTGGAATATAGAGAGCTAAAGAATGAATGGGAGATGTAAAAAATAGCTTATATCCTCATTTTATGAGTTTCCAACAAAAGTAAGGGAATGAAGAAGGGTTGTTTTGGGGGAGAATGCAAATTTGGTGAGCATTTTTAAAATGTGGGAGAGTCATGAAAATATGATGAGGAAGGGACAACGAAGAAAGAGAGGTGGATACAGATTTAAAAAAAGGTAAAATTAATGACACAGCCTTGTTTAGAAGCACTTATTTTTTCTGGGATAAGAGGCAATAGGGAGAGGATGAACACAGCTGTGGATACAGATATAAGTCTCTGGTAGAGATGCAGATGTGGGCATTTACATATAGTGCAATGGAAATTTAAAGTAGCTTATATGTGATGGACTTCATTTTTTGTGTTGAGAAAATTAATAGAGTCATCAAGCAAATTGGTGAAGATTTAGTGTAGCTACTGTGAGGAAATAGAGTCAGAACTGACTAGAAATATACAAAAAATTGTTGCGGGGTTGAAAGAACAACTGAGAGGAAAAGTCCTATATTGTAATAGCAACAGTATGCATTTTTTTTTGTTCAGTGGTGATCAGTGGAGACAGGGAAGCAGATGCCAGGATTGGGTTCCTCTTAGCTTAGGGATTTAATAGAACATGTAGTGTGGGCAATGGTGACATGCACTTGAAGGTGTTGACTATAGGCTTGGTGAGATGAAGGACTCTGGGGCTGGAATTTAGGTAAGACAGTGAAACTAGTAGAGGCTTATAGACATGGAGGTATGGGTGACCAAGGAATTGGGTTTGAAAGAGATGGTAAAGTAGTAAATGGTAAAAATAGTGAAAGAACTGGAAAAGTATGCAGTTATGGGCTAAAAATGGGAATGAGTAGGACCTATCATATTTTAGTGTACATGGCAGCAACCTGAGAGAAATATGTTTTTTTTTTTTAGTTCCCATGATCCTATCTATTTTTCTCTTATTTTTCAGAAATCTGAAGTCCTAATATCTAAGGACGAGGTTTAATTTTGGTCTTGTGTTGTCCTCTCAGGTACTGTGAGTTTTATGATTACCCTGGACCTTTATTCCCTATATCTCCATCACTATCAATTACTCTGTTAGTCAAATTAGGACCAGGAAGTATTGATTCTTCCAATTTCTAGAATAATAGTTGCAATGTGTAGAGCCATACATCTGGGTCATCTGGGAAGCCTGTTAAAATGTACATTTCTGGCCTTTCACCACATCTAGTGAATCAGAATTTCTGTGGGAGTAGATCCTGAAGAATCTGTATTTTTAATAAATTCCAAAGGAGATTCTGACTCAGATGACTATTTTAGGAGATGACAGTTTCAACTGGGCAGAGTTTATTAGATTTTTCTCCATTGATTTGCAATCATACTCAGTATGTTTTTGCTGTTGACTCCTATTTGTGAAGCAATAATGCTGCTGGTGAGGTTTAAGGTTGGGGTGGAGAGGCAAGAAAGTGACAATTTGATCTTGAATTTGGTGCATTTCCTAAATTTCTTTCTTACGCATGACCTCTCTTACTCATGTTTGGAAAAACAAAACCAAAAGAGAGGTCAAAGTGGAAGAGATTTATAGAATTAAGAAACTTGACAGAAAAAGTCTGAATGGTAAAAAAGATTACAAGTAAACAATGTTTTGGAGATTGGGCAGGTGTGGAGAATGAGAAGCGAGTGAAAATTTCAATTCAGAGAGAGAGATGTGTTGACGGTGACCACAGATAGACTGCATTGCTTTCATTTGCATTAGGCACCTGGTAGATGCCCACATATTTGAAACCTACTGCTGTTGTTACATTTTGCTTTTTTGGTAGTTTTGTGATCAATTAATAATAAATGGTTTAGCTTGCCACTAACTCTTGTGTCATTAGATCTTCTCACTGAAAAATTTCAGTTAACCATCAAGAAGAAATCTTATTTTTGGTATCCTGGTACCTAGAGGCAAGTAGAACATACATGATTATTTTCAGTATCTGCTGACAAGTTTTCAAGGAACAAAGGCATAGTGCTGCATCTAAAATCTCCCCTCAGTGACACACAAGTCAGGCTTCTGTATGTTGAAGCTATGACTCATACAACAAATGAATATATTCATAGATGAAAAAATCCATCACGTGATAATATTCTACATGGTGATATCATAATCCATAAGCAATGAAAATATTTTAAAAATATCATTTTGAGAAGGAACTATATCTTAGATATAGTGTCTTTGCATTTGCAAATTGTGCTTTAATTATATCTTGATTAGTGATTTCAGTTTAACCTAATGCAAAAATTTTCCCCTCTCTCTTTTTCTCCTTCACCTTCTTCCTCTTCTTCCTCCTCATCCTTCTTCCTCTTCCTCTTCCTCCACCTCCCCCTCCTCTTCTTCTTCTTTCCAACCCCCTACCCCATACAACCATAGCACTTCTCTCTCTGCTTCTCTGTGTATGCCAGCTCTTTGGTATGTTTGCTACTTCATCTTAGAAATGTTACTACAGAAAAAAATTGCTAGAGTAAGAATGAGAAAATTCAAAATTGC
This sequence comes from Ursus americanus, assembly GCF_024610735.1. Taxonomy (NCBI): domain Eukaryota; kingdom Metazoa; phylum Chordata; class Mammalia; order Carnivora; family Ursidae; genus Ursus; species Ursus americanus. The sequence goes on along the minus strand of NC_142137.1, from coordinate 15,261,030 downwards.
ATAATCTGAATAAGATTTAGGATATGGAACACACCTTTCTTTGATGAAGAGTAAGTGGCTGGTTCTCAAAGACCATGCAAAATATTCTTCACTTGATAAGAATTCACAAATTTTCAATAGGGACCATGTAAGTCTCACCTCCCTGAAGCAAATCACCATCATCTTGTCCCTTCTGCTTGTAGGCCTGTTGCTCAGGTGCACGTCTCTGTTCAGCCTGCACTGCACGACAACAGCAAACATCACCATCCCATTGCTTCTACAAACATCATTTTGAATTCTTCATACTTCCCCAATGAGAAAAATTTCTTTTAGGCTGGGCCAGAAGAGCCAACATTAGTTCAGTTTATTCACTTAATAAATTCTATCCAATGTTAGCTGTTTTTTCTTTAAATGGGCATATAGCTTCTCTTTTCTAAAACCCACAATCTAGATGCCCTATTCAATTTGAACTCCGGTGAATAATGCTTATATCCTGAACCAAGTCTCTTATATTTGTTCATATTTTAGGAATCATGCCTATCTCAGGAGTAACCAGTCCTCACCCTTGCCCTTTTTTCCATTTTTAGGTTGAGGTCTTAGCCCAAATTGATATTCTTTCAGTACTTTGGTCCCCGTGTTCTCTGATCTGAATTCTAGGGCCATGAATGAAACTATGCTATACTACTTTTTTGTTTTATTCCCAGTACATCTGACTCTGTACTTACTAATTAGTCCTTTCTTACACTATAGCTGTCTACCTCCATTTAGGTGTGATTACCTCATACCTCGATGATGGAAACATTCTCCTAAATTGTCTCTGTGCTACTGCTCCCCAAATCCATTGTCTATATTATTGCCAAATTAATGGTCCTAAAAATATACATTCACTGTGATACATTCCCTTGTGAAAAATGTCAACGGCTCTACAATGCTTACAAAATGAAATTGGTAATCCTTAGTTCATCATTTTATGTCTTCATTCACAATCTATTCTCTACTTATTTTTCCAGCCTTATCTCTAATTATTTTCCTGCACAGCTTTAACTCTGACTTTCTTGATGTTGCTGGATTATACCTTTTGCTTTCTTATTTATTATATTCGTTCTCCCTGAAATACCCTCCCTCTCTAATTCACTTATGCAAATCCCACTCATTTTCTTAGGTTCGATTACATTCTTTTTCTTTCGTGAGGTTTTCCTAATCATCCTCATAGGGCCTTATCTCCTTTATCTAAATTCCTATGGGTTTATGTTTTACTCATTTGGTACTCACAGATATTACTGCAGCTATTTTGAAAAATAGCATATCTACTCAAACAGATAGCAAACCCTGAACAAAAGAAACTGCTTCGTATATATCTTGTATATCAGAGGTTTGGATATAATAGATACTTGAAAATAATTTTTTTTTACTGAAAAGCAGTGGCAAATACATCAAAACAAGATACCTCCATGAGATAGTGAATAATAAATTTAAGATAATGATAATCATCCATAAAGTATGAGGGTTGAAATTCACTGGTCTAAAAGATGAATTTCATGGTGCCCATATAATCTCAGTAGGGTATATTTGGCTTTCAAAAGTAATTTCAAGTAGTATACCATAACATTTAAGTAGAGTTCACAAAAGAGAGTATTTTCTTTCTTTCTTTCTTTCTTTCTTTCTTTCTTTCTTTCTTTCTTTCTTTCTTTCTTTCTTTCTTTCTTTCTTTCTTTCAAGATTTTATTTATTTGACAGAGAGAGAGACAGCCAGCGAGAGAGGGAACATAAGCAGGGGGAGTGGGAGAGCAAGAAGCAGGCTCCCAACAGAGCATGGAGCCTAATGTGGGGCTTGATCCCAGGACCTTGGGATCACACCCTGAGCTGAAGGCAGACGCTTAATGACTGAGCCACCCAGGCGCCCCGAGTGTTTACTTTCTTGATTTATATAGAAGGTAATGCTAGAACACCTTAGGATTCACCACTTACTAGACGGCAAATTTAGCTTTATTATTTGTAAATCAACAACAACAACAAATCTCTTCAAAACCAAGCATAAACAAAACCAAACAAAAACATATAACTTTTGGCTTATGGACTCATTCCTCCCTTTATTTTTTTGTTCATCTAAAAAATACTTCTTGAATATTTACTATATGAAGACCACTGAGCTTGGAGCTAGGGATATGATGACAAACTGTTCCTTGGGCCATGCTGAATCTGGGGAAAATTAAAGTGTTAAATAAAGTACTATTATCACATGAAGCGAAAGGTGCATTTGTATTACAAAGATAGACAAGAGAATATGAACTATTTTGGGAAGATGAATGACATATTATCAAATTTTATGAATTTCTCAAAAAAATTAAACATCCACTATGTGCCGTGGACTGTGCTATGTGGTGAGTATAGGGCAGCTGTCATGGACTTTATTATTGTTCACTCATTTATCCTCCTTTCCCCATCATGTGGGCAGAGATACTTCCCCATTCCATCAATTTTGCACTTGTCCATGTGATTGCTTTGACCAATGAAATGCAGGCAGAAGACACAATGTGAAGATTCTTAAATAAGGCTTAAGAACTACCATGGGTTTGTTTCCTCTTGCACTATTATCATTTGCTATAAAACCATACTGCATAAAGTCAGTGTTTCTTCAGTCTTGGTTCCAGAATGAGAAACATGTGGAGCAGACATACTCAAGCAACCTGAAGTTACACTTAGCCAAGCCCAGCTGAGTCCAGTGGGTCAAGCTGTAGTCAACTCAAAATCATGAAGAAGAAATAGATTTGTTGTTCTCAGACTCTAAGTTTGGTTGTTTGTTAATGCAGTAAAAACTAATGCAGCAGTGAATAAGATACCATGTCTAATGGAGAAGAAAAACACCAAATAGGTAGTTACAGATGTTCTTTGCATTTTATAGGAAATGGAATATTTCTACAAGTATGTGTAGCCAGTATTACATTATTCTGGAGGAAGAAGAAAGTCTTGGTGGCTACTATTTATATATAAATCAATTTAATTTAACTTCTATTCATTATTTAGTATGTGTCACCCCAACTTACTTTAAAGAACAGATGTACGTTTGGGAAACTATATATCAGGAAACTCAACTGCTATATTCACAACAGGAAGCAATTGCTGTTTTCATCTCAGGTCGTAGTTCTACACAGTCATATATTAATGAAGGACTAAAGAGATCCACTTCTGTATTTTCACTTAATATCAACATTCTTGTAGTTTCTATATGACAAGTAATCTCTATGTGATAGGCACAGACTTATTCTGTAGTCATAGAGAATGTTTCTCTTAAGTTAGAGATCAGAGAATTTAGATTGGTGTAGTCCTTGAGATGACCTGGGCAACACTTCATTTTGCAAGATGACCATCTTGGCCCCACAGAGGCAAAGTTACTTTCCTGTTTCCTTTTGGAGTTTGGAAGGGTCATATATGCAGAACTGGTGTCCTGATATCCAGATCGTAATGCCTATAACATTGAAAGAAAATGTTTTTCTCATGTAATCGTCTTTGGATGAATTTTAAGGAAAGGGTTGATTATGAACATTGCAAGTTCTGGGTGGCTCGGTTGGTTAAACCTCCGACTCTTGATTTCAGCTCAGGTCACAATCTCAGGGTCATGGGATCAAGCCCCACCTCAGGTTCTGTGCTCAGCACAGACTTTGCTTGAGTGTCTCTCCCTCTGCCCCTTCTCCTGCTTGCGCATGCCCATGCACTCACTGTCTCTAAAAAAATAAATAAATAAACCTTTTAAAAAATTGTAAGTTCCTATGGTGATTCAACTTAGAGTCAAGAAGTAAATTTTAGAGGTTGAAAACGTATTAACTGTAGGGCAAAAGGATGATTAAGCCATCTATCAAATTTTCCTACATTTTCCTGACAACCCTGGTCATATTATACATTTTTATTTATTGTATTTTTCATAATTTATCATTATATAATTATTTGTGTGATCACTCAGTTAATGTATATCATTTGTATAATTTTTCTTTTAGGGTCCAGTAACTAGCACAGTACTTGACACATGGTAAATACTCAATACACTTTTGTGGGATTAATGATCAATCTTTCATCCATTCCACACAAGCTGAATGATCATGCTTCATCATATGGTGTGAAGTACGTCCTATGCTAAATGATCTCTTGCTGCCAAATTGTCAAGCGAGTATATCAGTTTTTCATGAACTCTGCATGAAATGGATTAATGACCTGCCCTTAGTAGATTTTTATTAACAGACCACATAATGAATGTAACATTAAAATGCAGTATTAATAACAACAATAAAATCTAAATCGACACAGAATTATTTCATTAAAATTATTTTATTTAAGAAGAAAATAAGAGTGCACAGTGACTCATGAAATGAAGATCTATTCAAGTGGAATTAATATAATTACTAATAAAAGATTTCAACTTTATTTGAATGACTAATGCTTAAGATATGGAGAGCTAAAAAAGCAATAGTGCCTCTAATTTACTATCTTGATATTAAGAAGAAATTCCTATTATATTAGGGTAACCTGATTATCTCACTCCTAAGTGGTGTATCACTGAGTCATGTCAGAAAGTAAGGTTTTAAGAAGAAGAATATAGAATACTTATTTTGCCAACATTTTTGGGACTCCAGGGGTAAAAAGATAAGAGGAAAGGGAACAGCTACATAAACATCAGTAACTGCATTCATACTCTTGAGGTTTGGGAGTTACCAGCCCCCCAAATGATCGTCACTGTCCTTTTTGCATTCTTTAAGAAGTTATGATGGACTGCTTAAGAATGGTGTTAGGCCCTTTGGCATCCACATTATGACAACATGTAGCAACACTCAAACCAACCAGAAAGCTTGACTACTAAGTAAAAGTTTTATATATATATATATACACACACACACACACACACACACACACGCACACACACTTATGATTGTAAAAGAACTATATCTTGCAGTTTCTGAGGAGGCCACCAACAAATAACATCTCTCTTCCCCACATAATTACTAAATAATTTGTGAAATAGAACAAATGCATAAATATGTCAGGTAAAATACCCCCTTTGTCTCTGCTATTGGCCAGGATGCAGACTGTGGCTTTAGGTCCATTAGTCAAATGGGCTTACCACCTGGATCCCAGGATTTGGGTGAATTCATCCATTCACAGAAAGCCCAGGACTTGGGGTAGATCTCCTTTCATCACACCTACCAGAGCTTCCTTCTGTGCCACTTCCATCCAGAAAGAGCATAGAAGAGTAATGGTCTCCAGGGGACTTGTCTTCAGGAGAAAGCAGGATGGTGGAGGATGTCTAGTTATTCTTCCTATGCTTCCGGTCAGAAAAATTCCTCCATTGTCCTAAGAAGAAAGTGAGTAACAACAGCAACAACAGCCACAAAGATGGCAGAAGTACATTATCTGAGTCTCTAAACACCAAGAAAGTGAAGAGTACGGGGAAACTTGTCCAGTTAGATGTGATGAAAATGTCTTCAGTGGCAGGAACCAAAGTTCCTGTCCCCAAAGAAGCAGAGCCAAAATTAGATATCACATCTTCCCCTTTCTAGAATAAAGAGGCCTCAGTCAAAAGTGAAAAATAAGAAAAATTTCTGGCAAAGTATTTATTTTGATGTGGACAACAGGACTTGGAATCTTTCTATAAAAGAACAGTGAACTATTGGAAATCTATTGACGGTCAAAAAAAGCCAGCTTAAAGTCACTTTTAAAAAGAAGAGGTACATTTAAAATATGTTCATCTAATTTTTAAAGTTGTTACTCTACCATAAAAGCATTACTGGCAAATTTAATAATAATTACACGAAATAACAAATTGCATATAATTTATTTATTGCAAAAATTTTAAGAAGTAAACGAAAGAAATGAATCAGATTCATACTGTTCAGAAGAAGCTTCTTTCCACGTGTTCATGTATTTCTTTACAAGTGTTTCTATGTATTTTCACATTAGGTCATACAGACTATGCAGTTTTAGGACATAAGGGTTCACGTGCATCTCAGTCTGGATATGGAATTTATTAAGAAGGTTTTAATGAAGAGACTTTCATGCAAAGACTATACAGAAATGTGGTTAGGATTAAGAACAAGGGATAGTGGGCATCAGAGGCTAGCAACGGTAGGAAGCTATAGGGCTTCAAGGACAGAGGAAAGACATGTTTTTCTAGAGCTCAGTAGGAAACTGAAGTGGCAAGGAATCTATATGAGGCAGTTAGTAGTAGTCAGCTACTCAGAAGACAGATCAAGGAAAAGAATGGAAGATCAAGGAAGAATGGCTCTGGCAGAGTGGGTAGCAAGTGGAGAATAATCAACATAGTAATTATAAAAAATTGCTTATTAATAGATTTTTATGGCCACGTAATTGTCTAAAATAACCAGACCATGTATTACAGCCACCACTTTTGATTGACTACTTAGATTGTGTCCAGTATTTTTGCTCTTATAAACAACACTGCAATGCATGTATTTCTTCATTTCTGCAATTTCCTTCGAGTAAATTCTTTGGAGTTGAACTATTACGCTAAAAAGGGTAAATGTTCTTAGGCCTCTTAAAACTTGCTGACAATGTTTTACAGGCATACATATTATTATTCCTCCAGCAGTGCAAGAGTGTGCTGCTTTTACTGTACGTTGTTGAGCATTGCACATTCCCATAAAAGTCATTTCTTACTTTGAGGAGACATTTTTCCACAAAAGTCACGTCTGCATATTTTTAAAAGAAATCTTTAAAATCGCATCCCTTTAATTTTGTGACAATTTTTTCCCACGTGCTTTTTGAATATTTTAAATCGTGTGGGCACGTGAGGTGACGATAGTCGGTTGTTGCTCTTCACCGCTGCCACACCAGCCTCACGGATTGAATAATCCTGTCTCTCCAGTGCTGGCTTGGGTTGCTTCCTTAATCATGACATGATTACATACAGTGATGTATGTTTTCTGTGGTATCTGGTTTATTTCATAGTTCAGTCAGTCTATTTGTTTGTTTGTTTGTGTTGCAATGTGACTGGAGCAGAGCAGCTCTGTAGTGCCAAACTGTCCTGTAAAATATTTGGACAATAGAAAACAACAAAAGACAGCCTCCATGTTGCCTCGTAGGAGGCTCACTGCCTCCTTCTTTACCTTTCAACCTCAGCCGATTAACTTTAACGGTAATAATAATAAAATGACAACAACAACAACAATAACACAACGAGCAGCATCAATAAGTGCTTACTGATGAGGGAACGGAAGGCAAGCTGAAGACAAAGCAGAAGATGACACCCCGCAACCCGCCCCCCCACCATGGGATGCATGCAACATTCCTCAGGCACTCCTGGCTGCCCTACAGGACAAAGAAACAGTTAACCTATAGATACCACAATCTTGCAAGACTTGAGTCTCCTTAGACCCCCTCCCCGCCACCAAGATCCTGTAAGTCTACTTTAACGTATAAAAATTCTTTTGGAAACTTCCTTTATCTCTAATCCCCCCCCCCTCAAGATACATGTTGGCAATCATCCCCCAAGCATATGGCCCACTGATATACATCTGAAGGGTCTCATGACTCAGGTTTTATTAGACAGTAATAAATGACCTTTTCCCAACAACAGCTAGCCCCCTCAAGGTCCTGGAAACCTTGCTTCCAAAATTCCTTAGAGACTTATGCTATCCCTAACCCCCTCCCAACTTGAGGGTATATAATGGGCCATTCCTCACAACCCAGGTGCAGCAGCTCTTTCTGCCCACGGGTCCTGTCCCCGTGCTTTAATAAACCACCATTTTGTACCAAAGACGTCTCAAGAATTCTTTCTTGGTCGTCGGCTCCGGACTCCACCGCATGGAACCTCACCTATATTCCACAACCTCATCACTTACTATAGACCAGGCATGATGAGGAAGCTTCCACATCAGCTCAAACCACAGCCAGGATGCCTCTCTTCTAAGTCAGGAAGGGATGTATTGGGAGGCTGGATGTTCATTACCAAATCTTGTTGATTCTCCTTCCAAAGTCCTTCTTAAATTTCTCCACTTATTTCTACTCTCACTGCCATTGTCTGATTCAAGCAGTCATCTTCTTTGGTGGATTAACGCAGCAGACATTCTCAGTTCTCCACCGGTTTGGTTTGGTCTCTTAGTAGGCCTGCTGTTTAATGTAGCTATTAATATTTTAAAAATTTCATTGACTATTTTTATTTCCAGAATCTCCATTTGATTCCTTTCAAATACATCTCTGTGTGTGTGTGTTTCCCTCATAAAATCTTTATTCTTCATGGGTTCTCTTTCTTCCTTGATCTCTGAATATTTTAAACATATTTTAAAATCTCTTTCTGATCTGTTTGATCTCTATTTCCTTAGTATGAAGTATGAATTATCCATTTATGGCTTTTCCTGAGTTTGTCTCTATTGGGAGTTTTTCCTCTAGAAGATCTGGGCATTTCTTGGATTTTTCAAGTGCCCGTATTACAGTTTCACTGTTATCAGAAGCCTATTGGGTCCACCAGTTTGGGACTATATACTAATTTCTTATTCAAGGTTTCTGCACCTCATAGATCTTGTGAATTTGGGTCTTATTTTTATGCAAGGTAGAGCGTTGGCTCTGTTTTGTGAAGGGTAATTCCTTCTACCAATGGCCGAGGCAGGGTGTCTGTCTCCAAATCAGTTTGGAGTTTTTGTAGTTCCCATGTAGGCTTCGTTTTCAAGTCAGTTGGGTAAACAGCCTAAGAGAGGAATTGTGGGATGATGTGATAAGATTCTGGTCAGTTTTGTAAGAACCCTCCAAACCGTCTTCCGAAGTGGCTATACAGTTTTCATTCCCATCAGCAATGAATTACAGTTCCTCTTGCTCCACATCCTTGCCAGTAATTGCTATTGCAAGAATTTTGGATTTTAGCCTTTCTAAAAGTATGGAGTGGCATCTGTTTGTTTTGATTTGCGTTACCTTAATGACATGCCATTGAGAATCTTCTCCTGTGCTTGTTTGCCATCTGTGTATCTTCTTTGCTGAGGTGCCTATTCATTTCCTTTGCTCTTTTAAAAATTAGGTTATTGATTTTCTTACTGTTGAGTTTTAAGAATCCTTTGTATATTTTGGATACAAGTCTTTATCAGATACATGTTTTGCAAATATTTTCTCTGAGTCTGTGGCTTGTCTTTTTATCCTTGTAACAATGTCTTTCACAGAAGTTTTTAATATTTAAAATTATTTTTTATTGTGGTAAAATACACATAGCATAAAATTAACCATTTTAACCATGGGTTGCCTTTTTCACTGTTGTTTATGTGTTTTGATGCCCAGAAGTTTTTAATTTTATTAGAGTCCAATTTATCTTTTTTTTTTTTTCATGGATCATGCTTCTAATGTATCTAAAAACTCATCACCAAACACAAGATAAAATAGATTTTCTCTCATTGTCTCCATGAAGTTTTATAATTTTGAATTTTACACTTAGATCTATGATCTATTTTGAATTAACTTCTGTGAAAGGTGAAAGGTCTGTGCTATGTTCACCATTTTGCACATGGATGTCCAAATGTTCCAGAATTATTTGTTGAAAAGACTATGCTTTCTTCATTGAATTGCCCTTGCAGATTTGTTGAAAATCAATTTACTGGTTTTCTAGGTTTATTTTTTGTTACTCTATTTTATTCCATTGATCTATGTGTCTATTCTTTAAGTAATATGATAATGTCTTGATTACGGTAGTTTTATAGTCAATCTTAAAATAGAAAATTGTGAGTTCTACAATTTTTTCTGCTTCTTCCACATTGTGTTAGCTATTCGAAGTCTTTGCCTCTCTCTATGAACTTTAGAATGAGTTTGTCTATATCTACAAAATATCTTGCTGGGATTTTGATTGAGATTGTGTTTAGATCAAGTTGGGAAGAATTGATATCTGAACAATCTTGACTGTTCCAATTTATGAACACAATATCTTTTTTTTTTCCTTAAAAAAAGCCAAGTTCCAGATCCTTTTCTAGGCCTAGGTATATAGCCTCGAATCTAATCTATATGCTAAATCCATGTCTGTAAGGTATATATCATGTCCTGCTGTCCTACCACTTCCCAAACCGTATTTTCCTTCAATTAGAACTTGTTGATACATCTCTGAATGCTTTAGCAGACTACATTTATTTTGCCTAATTTAAGATACCTTACAGACTTTTTTGGGGGGCTTTTAAAATGCTGATCCCTTTCCCTGAGATCTCTGCCTACTGCTGGATACTTGTCTTTAAACTGGAGTTTAGATGCCATAATCTCAGCGAGGAGTCTTCTGACTCCCTGATTAGGGTCCACAGCTCAATCCCTGGTTCCTGTATATTCTATTCCTCATAAACCAGGCATGAGAACCTGAAGTAATTTGGAAAAAAATACAAATCTTTACTTGCATTTATTAAGCAGCTTGAAAAGCTCACAAAGTCACCAACATTCCTACATAAATTCCTTCTTCCATCCTCTGCCAACACAGACCCCAGCTTTTTTAATATTCTTTAAATATCTTCTTCTTTAAATTCCAGGAACTATTTGTCCTGTGATCAACACATTCTGCTCCTAATTCGATATGTAAATGGACTTCTCTGCCATTCCTCAAGCACTCCTCATTTCTTCCTCTGCCCATTCTCTGAATCCCCATCAAAGAGCTAAAAACATGGCCTTAGACTTCTGTGAAAGATGGCAGAGTAAGAAGAATCTAAGCTCACCTTGACTCATGGATACGGCCAGATAACATCCACATAAGTGTAAACACCCAGGAAATGACCCGAAGACTGGCAGGACAGACTCTCCACAGGCTAAATGTGACAACATTGACGTGGGTAGGAAGGGTGCAATTGGAAAATAAACTAACATGTGCGACTGTCTGTGAGAAGGAGAGATGTTATAGGAGTGGAGAGCGGAGGGGAGCAGACCACATACTAGGTACCCTAGGCATTAGGGGCCCACACTGGGAAGACAAATCTGTATAATATTTGGCTTTGAGAACCAGAGGAGCTTAATGTTATGAGTTCTTACAATCAGTGGGGCTTAACACCTAGAATCTTAAAAATCAGAGGGGTTGGCTCTAAGAGAGCCAGAGGGTGATAAAAAACTGAGTCCTACCCTTAAAGGGACAGCAAACAATAGTCCTGCTGAGATATAGCGAGAAGAAGCAGTTTGAAAAATGCCGGGGATATATGGAAAGATATATTTACTAATCTCAGCGCATGAGTTATAGGGGCAGGGAACTTTGGGAGAATTCGCCAAAAACAAAAGAGCTGATGGGCACTATACTCCCCTCCCTTCCCCAAGCCTAGATACATGGACATCTCCTAGAACCAGCTCAGCACAAGCCCTCTCTCCCTAGCTTCGAAAAGATGCCCCACCCCCATGTTCTCTGTGGATCAACCCCCTTCAACACACCCTTGACAAGAATCCATCCAAAGTGGCATCACAAGCCCGGCATTGTGCAAGCAGCTCCAACAAGAGCAAGCACCACTCCAAAATGACTCCTGCCCTGGGGAAAGAGGAAGATAATCACACACACCAGTCCAACTATGGCCCCAGCAGTGAGCTGGGGGACTCTTTGAGTGGAAAGGAAAGAACATAAGTAGGAGTGAGAAAGGTAGGAAGTACAAAAGCACTAAAATTAAGTATAACTATAAAAATCAGACATGGGATTCACAAAATAAAAGCATGTAAAGTATGACACCACACACCTAAAACATGGAGGGAGAGAGGAGTAATAATTTAGTGCTTTTAAAATAGGTTCAATCTTAAATGACCATCACCTTTATAAAGACTGCTATATGAATAAGACATTATATATAAACCTGATGGTAACCACAAATCAAAAATGATAATAGATATGCAAAAAATAAAGAGAAAAGAATCCAAGTATATCACTAAAGAAAACCAGCAAACCATGAGAGAAGAGAGCAAGAGAAGAAAGGAACAGAGAAGAACTATAAACACAACCATAAAACAGTAAGTACACACCTATGAATAACTACTTCGAATGTCAATGGACTAAATGCTCCAGTCAAAAGACAGGGTGACAGAATGGATAAAAATTATGACCCATCTATATGCTGCCTACGAGAGACTCATTTCAGACTTAAAGACACATGCACATTGAAAGTGAAGGGATGGAAAAGCAGTCATCATGCAAATGGAAGTGAAAAGAAAGCTGGAGTAGTAATGCACAAATACACGGAAGTTAAATAACATTCTACTAAGCAATGAATGGGTCAACCAAGAAATCAAAGAGAAAATTAAAAAAACACATGGAGACAAATGAAAATGAAAACACAATGGTTCAAAATCTTTGGGATGTAGCAAACGTGGTTCTAAGAGGGAAGTTTATAGCAATACAGGCCTACCTCAAGAAGTGAAAAAAAAAATCTAAAATAAACAACCTAACCTTACAACGAAAGGAGCTAGAAAGAGAAGAACAAACAAAACCCCCAAACAGCAGAAGAAAGGAAATAATAAAGATTGGAGCAGAAATAAATGATACAGAAGCAGAATTTTTAAAAAACCAGTAGAACAGAACAATGAAACCAGGAACTGGTTCCTTGAAAAGATCTACAAAATTGATAAGCCTCTAGCCAGATTCATCAAAGAAAGAAGAGAGAGAGCTCAAATAAACAAAATCAGAAATGAAAGAGGAGAAATAATAATTGATGCCACAGAAATACAAAGAATTATAGGAGAATATTATGAAAAACTAGATGCCAACAAATTGGACAACCTAGGAGAAATGATAAATTCCTAGAATATAAAACCTCCTAAAACGGAATCAGGAAGAAATAGAAAATTTGAAATTGAATTAGGAATCAAAAACTCCCAACAAACAAAAGTCCAGGACCAGATGGCTCCACAGGTGAATTGTACCAAACATTTAAAGAAGAGTTAATGCCTATTCTCCTCAAACTATTCCAAAAAATAGAAGAGGGAGGAAAGCTTCCAAATTCATTCTATATGGCCAGCATTATACTCAAACCAGATAAAGACATGACAAAAAAAGAGAATGGAGTGTATCTCTGATGAATGTAGATGCATAAATCCTCAACAAAATATTAGCAAACTGAATCCAACAATACAAATTAAAAAATCATTCACTGTGATCAAGTGGGATTTATTCCTGAGATGCAATGGTGGTTCAATAGTCACAAATCAATCAGTATGATACACCATATCAACAGGAGAAATGATAAAAACCATATAATCACTTCAACAGATGCAAAAAAAGCATTTGACAAAGTACAACAGCCATTCATAATAAAAACCCTCAACCAAGTAGATTTAGGGGGAATGTACCTTAACATAATAAAGACCATCTATAAAAAAACCCGTATCTAAACTCATACTTAATGATGAAAAACTGAGAACTTTTCCCCTAAGATCAGGAACAAGACAAGGATGTCTACTCACCACTTTTATTCAACGTAGTATTGGAAGTCCTAGCCACGACAATCGGACAACAAAGAGAAATAAAAGGCATCCAAATTGATAAGGAAGAAGTAAAACTTTCACTATTTACAGATGACATAATACACTATATAGAAAACCCCAAAGACTCCACCAAAAAGCTACTAGAACTGATGAATGAACTTAGTAAGGTTGCAGGATACAAAGTCAATGTACAGAAATACATTGCATTTCTATACACTAATAATGAAGTAGCAGAAAGAGAAATTAAGAAAATAGTTCCATTTACAATTGCACCAACAATAATAACATACCTAGGAATAAACTTAACCAAGGAGGTGAAAGACCCATACTCTGAAAACTATAAAATATCGATGAAAGGATTTAAAGATGACACAAACAAATGGAAAGACATTCAATGCTTATGGATTGGGAGAACAAATATTGTTAAAATATCCATACTACCCAACCAATCTACAGATTTAATTCAATCCCTATCAAAATACCAACAGTGCTTTTCACAGAACTAGAACAAAAAATCCTAAAGTTTGTATGGAACCACAAAAACCCTGAAGAGCCAAAGCAATCTTGAGAAAGAACAAAGCTGGAGGTATCATAATCCCGATTTCAAAATATACCACAAATCTGTAGTAATCAAAACAGTATGGTAATAGCTATGGTACTAGATTACAAGTATGTAGTAATCAAAACAGTATGTAATCAAAACAGACGTAAATCCAAAATTATATGGCCAATTAATCTTTGACAAAGAAGCCCAGACTATGCAACGGGAAAAAAAATCTCAACAAATGGTGCTGGGAAAACTGCATAGCTACATGCAAAGGATTAAACCACTTTCTTACACTATACACAAAAATAAACTGAAGATAAATTAATGGCCTATGAGACCTGAAACCATAACCATTCTAGAGGAGAACACAGGCAGTAGTGTCCCTGACAGGGGCCATAGCAACATTTTTCTAGATATGTCTCCTGAGGCAAGGGAAACAAAAGCAAAAATCAACTATTGGCACTGCATCAAAGTTAAAAGTTTCTGCACAGCAAAGGAAACAATCAACAAAACAAAAAGAAAATCTACTGAACGGAAGATATTTGTAAATGGCATATCCAATAAAGGGTTTGTATCCAAAATGTATAAAGAATTTACACAACTCAACACCAAAACCTAAGTAACCCAATTTACACATGGGCAGAAGATACAAACAGACATTTCTCAAAGAAGACATACAGAGGCCACTAGGCATGTGAAAAGATGCTCAACATCATTCATCATCAGGGATATGCAAATCAAAACCACAATGAGGGGGTGTCTGGGTGGTTCAGTCAGTAAAATGTCCAACTCTTGATCTCAGCTCAGGTCTTGATCTCAGGGTAATGAGTTCCAGCTCCATATTGGGCTCCACACTGGGCAGGAAGCCTACTTAAAAACAAAACAAAACAAAACCAAAACCACAATGAGATGTTACCTCACACCTGTCAGAATGACTAAATTCAAAAACACAAGAAACAATAAGCACTAGTAAGGATATGAAGAAAAAGGAATCCTTGTGCCCTGTTGGTGAGAATGCAAACTGGTCCAGCCACTGTGGAAAACTGTATGGAGGTTCCTCAAAAAATTAAAAATAGAATTACTATACAACCCAGTAATTCCACTACTGGATGTTTACCCAAAGAATATGAAAACACTAATTTGAAAAGATATATGCATCCCTATGTTTATTGCAGCATTATTTACAATAGTCAAATTATGGAAGCAACCCAAGTGTTCATGGATGAATGGATGAATAAAGAAGGGTGGGAGATATATATCTATATCAATATAAATATATCTATATATAATGAAATATTACTCAGCTATAAAAAATAATGAAATCTTGCCATTTGCAACAACATGAATGGATCCAAAGGGGATTATGTAAGTGATATAAGTCAGAGAAAGGCATATACCATATAATCTCACTCACACATGGAGTTTAAGATACAAAACACATGAACAAAGGAAAAAGGGACCAACCAAAAAAAGATTCTTATATATAGAGAAAGAACTGGTGGTTCCCAGAGGGGAGGTGCATGGGGGGATGAGTGAATTAGGTGAAGGGGATTAAGGAGTACACTTGTAGTGATGAGCACCGGGTGATGGATGCAATTGTTGAATCACTATATTGTACACCTAAAACTAACATAACACTGCATGTTAATTATACTGAAATCAAAATAAAAACAAATAAATAGTAAGTAATTTTTAAAAAGAGCTTAAAATATGTCTAGTAATGCTCAACATTCTTATGGATTTGGAGAGGGCAAGAACCTGCCTGGATACACCCACACTCTGCTTTTCAAGTTGTGGTTCTGTCTGCTATCTGCATCACAATTATTTCCAGTACTCAGAAAAATACCTGCAACAAAACACGCACTCAATCTTTGTTCAGTAAGTGACTAAGTCATTTTCTCAAATACGCATTGCTTGGTTAGGTCTTTTTTTTCCTGCCTTTTTAAAAATTAATTTAAACATACATACACATTTTTTTTTTAAAGATTTTATTTTATTATTTATTTGACAGAGATAGAGACAGCCAGCGAGAGAGGGAACACAAGCAGGGGGAGTGGGAGAGGAAGAAGCAGGCTCACAGCAGAGGAGCCTGATGTGGGGCTCGATCCCGGAACACCGGGATCACGGCCTGAGCTGAAGGCAGGCGCTTAACCGCTGTGCCACCCAGGCGCCCCATACATACACATTTTTAAGTAAATAACGTAACAAAAATTAGTTCATGATGTTTTGTAAGCTAGTTTTCTGTCTTGATCATTATAATATTTTGGACATCTTATGTCAATTAACATAAATCTACAGAATTATTTTATTTTTTAAAAGATTTTTTAAATTTTATTTTAAAGAGAGAGAGAAGGAGGGGAAGGGACAGAAAGACTCTCAAGCAGATTCCCCAGTGAGCACGGATCCCCATACTGGGTTTGATCTCACAACCCTAAGATCATGACCTGAGCCTAAACAAAGAGTTGGACGCTTAACCAACTGAGCCATCCAGACACCCCTATATCTACACAATTATTTATTTTATTTTTTAAAAGATTTTTTATATGAGAGAGAGAGAGAGCACTAGTAGGGGTGAGGGGGCAGATGAAGAGGAGGAAGCACACTCCCTGTTGAGTAGGGAGCTGGACATGGAGCTCGATCCTAGGACCCCGAGATCATGACGTGAGCCAAGGCAGATGTTTAACCAACTGAGCCACCTGGCTCAGTTTTAAAGGCTGTGCATATATAACAATTCTCTCTTCCACCAAACCAATTTCTTAAACTTTTAGAAGGGTAGGTTGTTTGTAATTTTTCAGTAGTATAAATCACACGATTTTGAACGACCTTTTATATGCATGTTTGCACTTGCTTGAGAATTTCCTAAGAATAAATTTCTAGATTTAAAATGCTGTGCTGAAGATTATGCAGTTAAAATTCTAATGCAATTTCCAGAAAATTCATGTAAGTTTGTCCTCACTAAAAGTAATCCGAGTTTCCTTTCCCTCACATTCTTGTTGACTGGAGTTCTCTTCCAATTTTTCATCTTTGCCAATCTGATAGGTGAAGATAAAGCTATCTTATTTTTTATTTTACTTGCATTTCTTTACATGGCAGGGACGTTGTATACTTTTTCATGCACCTACTAGGTTTTTGTAAGTTTTTATTCTTAATGCACTTTAGTTTCTATTTGGAGTTCTTTACTTTCTCACTATTTTTAAACTAAAGTTTAAAAACTTTCGAAAATCATGCATAACTCTTTCCCTTTCCTGTATGTTGAATGTTGTAAACATCTTCCCAAGTTTTCATTTTTCTTTAAGTCTTTTTCCACCAAAATAGCGATTAAGGAAGTTCAAACAGCCACATGCAGAGGCCACACAGAGAAGCCACGTGTACACGTGACTTGCAGTTCAAGCTAAGGTCCCAGGCCACAGCGAGCACCAAGCACAACTCATGTGAGCGCACACTTCAGATGATTATAGCCCTCAGCCATTGAGTCATCCTCAGTCACTGCTCAGCTGAGACCCCAGCCGCCATGTGAAAAAAACCCAAATTGTTCCTAAAGTGCTCTAACCGAATTTGTAACTCATAGAGTATGTGAGTGTAAAAAATTGTTGTTGTTTTATACCATTAAGTTTACAGTGCCTTGCTACGTATCAGTGGTGACTGGAATAAAAGTCTTTCCTATTTTCACCCATATCTAAATTTTCAATCTCATCAGCCACTGTTCTCCTTCCAAGGAGCATATCAGCGTGCTCTACATATGTGTCCCCAAGCCTATGAAAATGCTCTCACTCAAATCCTCTCTAAAGAACATAATCTAGCATCATTTTCTGGACCTTCAAAGGTGAAAGAATTAAAGAGAGGGTCACTTTTCTCAAATGGAGTTAATTAGATTATTCAAAAGGGAATTTGGAATGAGGGTGATGAGAGCTTGCATTAATTATCAGTAGAATAGAAAATAAAAATATGCGAAAATAGTTCAGTTATAAATGATAGAGATCCTGAACTTCTCTCATTGCTACACTTTTTGTGTCCTAGCTATATAGATTTTCCTTGGTCTCGACAGCATATACGTAATTAAAACACTATTGTTCACTTGCACTAACTTCAGAGATTTCATTTTCTTGCTACTAACTTGCTTCCTTGACTTTACTCAGGTTTTTTGCTACATTTGCACAGAACTGATTTTACTGATACTGTTCTTCCTCTGTCATGTAAACTACAATGCTCAAATCTTAGCTTCTTTTGTAAATATCGAATTTTCAAGGTAGAATTTATGATTTTGTCACTAGTAATCTCACTGCACTCCACTCTTACCTTTAGAAACAACTCTCCCAGTGGATTTTGATCATTTGTGTACATGTTTTTCCCCTCATTGCACGACACACAGACAGAATGAGCATCACTGATAATCACACACAGTGGCATAGGATGAGAAATTTATCTTATGACCTATTATATGCACATACTTTTTATAATCCTACTAAAAAGAATTAGTTCTAGAAAACAGAATGCATCTCAATATCTACTCAGAAAAATGGGAAACTAACATTTATTAAGTTCTATTATGTTGCAGATACACTCAGAACCACCTCCAGCACTAAAGGGGGCTGAGTGAAACATGAGCCTATTTGAAGATCCCTGCCACCCAACAACAACAAAGCCCAAAAGGTGAGATACTTGTAGGTGGGCCATGCCCTAACCAGATTAACCATTCCAAGGAAAGAGTAATTTACTTTTAATTGCTACATAGCATTATTTATAATCCCCATTTCTAAATATTTGTAAAATGCATACCACCATTTAGTTATTTCTAAAGGCTACTATATAAATACCAATTGTATAATTTTAAGAATACAGTGAGTTATAAAATGAAAGATGCTACAGTCATACTGAGAATTATTAGGTGTCTTCCTGAAAAACAAAACAGGCAAGACAAATTCATGAAGCTTGCTGATGACAGACAATTATCCTTCACAGGAAGGAGAGGAAAAAGTGAGTCTCATACAAATGAATGGGTAGAGTTATAAAATGAGTAAAATGTAATGACATAACCAAGAAAATGGAGAGCTAAATACCTAGAGGGGAGAGAGGAATGTATGAACATTAAATAGCAAGGGAAATTATATTTCAGGGAGAACAACAATAAGCAAGGTTTATAGTTAAGGGGAAATTAGGAGAGGATGAATAATGTGAAATAAAAACAAAAAGAAAAATGTAAGCTGGGGTACGTTTTCTGAAGCACCAAGCTATGAACTAGCTAGGTGACACTTTCTTTCCATTCTGCAGTGAAAATGACACAGCAGGAGATATAACTTTTCAGTTTCCTTGGTATTTTTGCCATTTAGAAATGGAATATGTGAGGGAGTTTATTCTATTTAAAACAAAAATAGAATTTTAAATATGGTATCGTGAAGCTCGATTTGAAATATTAATAACCTGATTTACATTCTACCTCTCTGGAAAAATGTAAGCAACAGAATTTCCACGAAGCCCCAGGGGTTTGAAATTAGTTTAGAAAGCTACTAGGGCATGGCATATTACTACAAAATCTTTAAAAACTGCAAGCACCAAGATGGGAAAGAGAATGCTATCTGATCGAAAAGGGAATAATGAAAAGAAATAGGAGGAAATTGAGCAAAGGAAACTTTATCCTACCGTCCAAAAAATTGCTCAACAGTGTCAAGGAAACAGAGCCCTAAGGAAGTGCTGAAAGCTTGATGACATGAATAATTTTAACCAGTCTGCATCTCACTGCATAATCTCTTTAAAAATCATGCAAAAAACACTGCCTAGGTTTGGTGAGAGAGGCAGTATGTAGCCAGCATTCTTTTTCTCTGATTTGTGGCATCCATAATAGATCAGGTTCACACAGATTGTACACTTATTACTGTTGTATCTGGAAGATACGAATGCATAGCTCAAGGGAAAAAGCAAAAGAGAATCAGTCATTTAAAAACTGTGGAGCTGGAATCTAAGAGACGTCTTTATTACCTAACTTGCTTGTCTCAGATTAAAGCACAACAACCAACCAACTGACCAAGGAAAAACAAAAACGAAAATCCAAAAACCTAATGCCTGAGAATAAGTGACTCACTGAACGTCATATAATTACCCTGTGGCAAAGCCAAGACCAGGATCCATGTTTTCTGACAGATGATCTAGGTCTCTTTCTAACTATCCTCTCTTGGTCAATTAACAGCTTCCATTAACTGCTCAGTAGCTGAATGCCAGGCACAGCTTTGGCCTCTTATCTTCCTGAAATTAATCTGCTAACAACAGTCTTCACGTCCTGAGCTTCTTAACATGGCTTAGAGCAGGAGCTGAAAACTCATGTGCTACTGGGACCAGATTTCTAATATAAATTAGCAAAGCAGTTGGATGTCTCTGTATAAAATAAGTAGAAGTAATTCTCATTTCCCACAAAGAAATATATGTGTATTATTTTCTTAAAACATATCACCATAATAATTGTCTTTTGCTTTCCTACTTTTTATTAGATTCATTCAGTTTTTCAACACTTACGACAGAAACAGGCTTGATATGCATAAGGATTAGCCCGAAAGCCACTGTGGCTAGAGTACAGTGAGCAAGGCAAAGAGTGATAGAAGGTCGTGGCCAAAAGAATGGCAGGTATGAAGTCATACCTTTGACCTGGCAGATGGTAGAGATTTTTATTTCATTGTATTTTATTTTATTTTATTTTATTTTATTTTATTTTATTTTATTTTATTTTATTTTATTTTATTTTATTTTATTTTATTTTATTTTATTTTATATATGGTAGGCAGGGTGACCTACTATTTCAGTTTGCCCGAAACTAAAGGAGTTTCTGGGACATAAGACTATCATGTTAAATCCAGGAAAGCCCTATTCAAACTGGGAGGAGGTGGTTAAGCTGGTGATAGGAAACCATCTGATGGTTTTAAGCCAGGAGCATAACATGGTATGATTCAACATTTATAAAGGTCACTATAACTGACTAGGAAGATGAGAGTAGAAGCAGGGAGACTTGTTGAGTAACTATTGCTGT
Source organism: Ursus americanus (assembly GCF_024610735.1). Classification (NCBI taxonomy): domain Eukaryota; kingdom Metazoa; phylum Chordata; class Mammalia; order Carnivora; family Ursidae; genus Ursus; species Ursus americanus. Next base: position 15,240,091 of record NC_142137.1, on the reverse strand, counting down.
CTAAGTGGAGAAGGATGTAATCTGTAGTGATGATCCACAGTGAGATGTGGTCAGATTCTGACAAATGTCTCGAAGGCAGTGTCAGCGGACTTGTTGAGAGATTGTATATCCGGCATGAGGAAAAGAGAAGAGCCAAGAATGAGCAAGTGGATAATTGTGGTTCCTTTTACTGAGATGAGGAAAGCTGAGGCAAGAGCAGGTCTGAAGAAATTCAAGAGTTTGGATGCAGACGTGAATGCACGAGAGCCTAATCTGTAGTCAAGTGGAAACGTTGAATTGGTCTGGGTCACATGAATGCGATGTTCGGGGTAATGTTTGAAGCTAGAGAATTTGGAGAGTTGTCAGATTATAAAGGACTATTTAAAGCCTACGGTGTGAGGAAGAAGAGAAGAGGTGTCAAAAATGAGATGCAGGGAATTAAATATGAATGGGAAATAAAACAGTAGAATGCAGATAAGATGAGGAGAATCCTTCAAAAAAGCCTTGAAAATGCTCAATGAGTTAAGGAGAGAAAACACACAAATGTGGTGTCATGGAAACCAACAGAAGAAAGTATTTAAATGAAGATAATCGAACACCTTGTCAAATGCTGATGAGATGTCTAGTTAAGGTAACAACAAAGAGTTGATTTTTGGTTTTAGCAAGATGGAAGTTATCAGTGACTTTGATAAGGGTGATTTCAGTGGAGTACAGGGGATAAAAGCCCAATTGACATGGCTTTGAAAAGGGAATAAGACAGGAGGAGAGACTACTCATGTATCAAACAGTTGGAATTTTGTTATGAAAGAATAATGAGGTAGTAGTTTGATGTGGGCTAGGAAAACAATGGAGTATTTTAAAGATGGAAGATATTACTGCATGTTTACATACTGATAAGGATAAACCCGTTGAGAGAGAAAAACTGTGCAGAAGAGTATAGAAGGAGTAGAGTATGCAAAAAGATAAAGGGATTAGGAACACAAAAGGGGGGTTGACCATAGGTGGAATCGCCTAGCATTTTATCCATTTTCGTATTAATGAAGGCAGAAGCCATGGGTACAGATGCAGGAAGATTGAGTACAGGAAATATATTTGTACTAGAAGAAATGAAAGAGCAGAGCCACAGATATATACAGCAAGTGCCACCTGACCTTATGGTGGGGAGTACATGACCAGCGAAAGTACTGGGACAAATTGGGAGAGCATGCTTTCTGGAAGGGGGCTGCTGCTACTCGGCTCTACACAACTTTTTTCTTTTGTTGCTTGATCTTTTCAAGAGAAACCTAGTATGTGGTTTTCAGTGGAAGATCTTCCAAATTTTTTTATTTTATTAAAAATTTTATTGAATAATTTCAACATATGCTATTGTATACTTTAATGTATACGTCATGTTACTTTGATACATTTATATGTTGTAATATGATTCCTGATCACACTACGTAACTGAAGTATAATATTAATGTCTATATTCATTATACTGTGCATTAAATTTCTGTGGCTTATTTACTACTCCTTCCAAGTTTGTACCCTTAAACATCATCCCCTACCTCATTCTCTGGTAACTACCATTTTACTCTTCTTTTTAAACAAGTATAACTTTTATTTTTTTAATTAATTAATTTTTTAACATTTATTTTTGAAAAGTAATCTCTATGCCCAACGTGGGACTTGAACTCATGACCCCAGAGATCAAGAGTTGCATGCTCTACTGACTGAGCCACCCAGGTGCCCCTACAGGTTTAACTTTTAAAAAACTCCACATGTAAGTGAGATCATGGAATAGTTGTCTTTCTATAGCTTATTTCACTTAGTGTAATGTGCTTCAGGTAGATTTATGTTGTTGCAAATGGGAGGATAACGTCCTTTCTTGTGTTTGAATAATACTCCCTTGTGTTTCTGTACCACATCTTTTTAATCCATTCATTTATTAATGGGCATTTGGGTTGTTTCCACATCTTAGCTATTGTGAATAATGCTGTAATTAACATGGGCCGACATATATCTTGTCAAAATCCTATTTTCATTTCCTTTGGGTACATACCCAGAAGTGGAATTGCTGGGTCCTATAGTTTTATTTAAATTTTTTTTTGAGGACTCTCCATTTTGTTTTTTTATGGTGGTTGAACCAATTTTTATTCCCACAACATTGTATAAGGGCTTCTTTTCAGTACATCCTTGCGGACACCTGCTATTTCTTGTCTTCTTGATAATAGCTAATCTGATGGGTGGGAGGTGGCATCTTATTACAGTTTTGATTTGCATTTCCCTGATGATTAGCAATATTGAGCATCTTTTCATCTGCCCCTTGGCCATTTTGCTTTTGCTGTCCTCTTTGAAAAAAATATCTACTTAGCTTACCTGCCCATTTTTTAATAAAATTATTTGTTTTTTTGTTATTAAATTAGCTGAGTTCTTCACCTATTTTGGCTATTAACCTTGTATTCAATATATGGTTTACAAAAGAATGTTCTGCCATTCTGTAGATTGTCTTTCTTTCTTTCTTTTTTTTTTTTTTTGCCGGGCAGAAGCTCCTGAGTTTGATATCGTTCCATTTGTTAATTTTTATTTTTGTTGTCGTGTTAAAAAAAAATCATTGCCAAGATCAATATGGATGAGCTTCTTCTCTGTTTGATTTAGGAGTTTTATGGCATTAGGTCCAATGTTTCAGTCTTTGAAAGATCTCTCAGTTTTTAATTTTGACTTAAACTATATAAAACAAAACAAACAATAGCAACAACAACAAAAGCATTATGTAGGACAGGCAATTACTTCTGATATCTCAATGTAAGCTTGGGGTCATGAGTTGCGACCTTCTGTTCTGGAGACTTAAAATCTGGTCTCACATCCAGAAGGGCAACTGACATTTGTCCATTGCTTCAGAGGATCTGGAGACTAGAAAAAGAACAGTACATACCAACTGACATTCTTGCTTCCTACCTGAAAGGGGAAATTTGATTTCCTCAGGGGTCCCCAGTTTCCTGGAGACTTGCCTGAGCAGTCCAAGAGGGATTTGTACAGAAGCCGTGGGTAATCCACACATCCTGACCATACTCTCCAGGGAGATTTCTTTTTATTCATGAGTGGGTAAATGGGAAAAAGAAACATAGGAACCAAGAAAGAATTAAGTGACCCAAAAGAAGGAGCAGGATCCTGAGAACTCAGAGGAAAGTAATGTCCAAGAGAGCTACAACATAGAACCCAAAGACTTTTTAAAAATCTGCTTATATTCTCAGTAATATTAATAATTATAAAATGGTAATAGTAGTTCGTATCAGTGGTAGTAGCTGCTGCCGTCAGAATTTACTGAATCTCAGTATAGGCCAAACACTGTTTTAAGTGCTTACTAAGTATTAACTTATTCAAAACTCACATCGACCTTGTAACAAAATTAGTATTATTACCCCCATATTATAGATGTAAACTGAAGCACAGAAAGAGTAAGTAAATGTCTCCAGGATATGAAGAGTTAAATGTAAAATGATTTAGTAAACACATCACATTGCTTTAATTTACTTTAAAGTATTTCAGCAAAGAAAATGCTGTGTATGTGAGTTTTGATTTATATACACCCCAGAGTGGTTAATATGGAGCTGCTGGGTGGGTGAGAGAAGAGTCAGAATTTGAAAGACTGCATTTAAGGTCTTCAATCCATGCTCCAAAGATAGTAGCTGCAAGCAAGTCAACTCTCTTTATTTCCGGTTAGAGCTGGATAGCTTACCAATCAGTATACAGGGATGTGAGAAATCATTTTATTGATGAAATAACTGATGTTAAAGATCTGTGGACTAGCTAGAGGTCCTAATCAAGCACCAGTGTCTTTTCATAAATAAGATTAAAAATCAAGAAGATCATCATTACTTTTGGAGTAGTATCCCTAGAGTCATCCTGGCCCTGAGATGAATCACAAAAATGAATTCGGTCACCTGATTCAGATTAAAACCTGGCTGGATTCTGCTTTAGAAAATTGTTACATCTGCCTCAAGTAGATCTTGCAAGGTGCAGAGACCGCTTCAAAGGACAGGTTGCTGGGACTTCACCAAGCCTCCTGTGAAAGGTCACATGACTTCTTATACCACTTGCTGTTAATCCAGGCAGATGTGACAGGATTCAGAGCAGCCCTCTAGAACATTCCAACCATTACTGGGTAGTGGGTAGGACCTCTAGTCCTCTTCAGTCTTTTGAATATCTCGGGCCATTGGAAATACTGCCATCTGAAAAATCTAATAGTTGTGGGGGCCAAATGGAGGTAGTTCACAGCAAATAGATAAATTTAACAATTGAGAAATCGCCTTTCAGAACATTTTCTAGAGAAAGATATTTTAAACACAAGCTAAATAATGTTGGATTGTGAAATTTATTTCATATTAATGAAAGATACAGTTAGGATTAAAGGTATAATAATAGTGAGTTCAATAATGACCCTAAAAATAATAGCCACACTGTATTGTACCTTGGGACTTGACAACCATGCTGAGCCCTTCAGGAACATGAGCTCACTTCAGTTTCACAATCATTCTGTGGGGAAAGAGATTTTTGTTATATCTCTTTTCTAGATAAGGAAGCTGAGTATCAGAAAGATAAACTTTCTTGGCGGAAACCTACTTATACAAAATGGCAGAGAGAGACACAAAATCAAAATTTTATTCCTCCAAAGTCACACTATTAAGCACTATATGGTATTGTTTTGGTATGAGCTGAATAACATCATCGTTCACTTATTTTATGAAGTATTTATTGAGGGTCTACGAGTTTTTGGATTTTAATTTAATTATTATTATTATTATTAGTTTTTTAGAGAGAGTGTACACGGGTGGGGAGGGGCAGAGGAAGAGGGAGAGAGAGAGAATCTCAAGCAGGTTCCACACTCAGCACAGAGCCTGATGTGGGGCTCGATCTCACAGCCCTGAGATCATGACCTGAGCTGAAATCAGGAGTCGAAGGCTTAAAACGACTGAACTGCCCAGGCGCCCCAAAGTTTTCAGATTTTAAAACTGAGAGCAGAGATACAACAAGTAAATAAGACAGACACAGTCTATGCATTTATGGAGCCTGCATTCTGACTTTCACCTACTATTATACAAATAACTGAAAAATACAATTTTGGTGCTAAGAAAGTGCTAAAGGACAAAAACAGAGAGCTCTGAAAACATGTAACATGTAACAAGTAACCCAGACTGGCAGAGGGTAGAAGGTTGATGAGTGAAAACGCCCCGGGGGAGAAACTAGAGATTAGTGGCCTGATGTCCTTCAAGAAATACAGATGTGGCAAATCTGGAAGGTGCTCTGCCACATTACTAAACAGAATGCTTTACACAGCCTAAACACTTTACTATTAGACATATAAATTAGCAGATGAAATTATTTACATCAACAGTGAATTCCTCACACCACAAAAGTACCATGGGGTGCTCTTATGTAGCGCCTTATCAAGTGTGTGTTTACAGATCATTAAATTCTTAAAGAGAGAGAGCCAAGGCACCTGCTGCATAAACATCAACCCGAAATTTAAATAAAATGAACCTCAATTATCATAAAATCAGCCTATCCTTGTTGGGTGGTTTATTTAGTTGAGAGGGAGTTGAAATACTGACTCCTTTGTTTCAATTCCAGGTAAGTTTTATATATGTCAAATCATTCAGAATGTCCCAAAGAGAGACATACTATTGCTCATCCCTTCTTATTTTTGGGAAACCTGATACGTAAAGGAGTAAACTAACTTGCAAATTTTACATATGTAGTAAGTGGTAAAACTGGAATTCTAGTTCTTGGGATTCAAACCCAGGTACCCCCGGCTTAGAGTCCAGCTTTTAACACCAAAGCTGCATTGCATAAGCTCTTAAATTGTATGCTTACATATTTAGAAAATATCTATATACTTTAATATGCCTATGAGTTCATATACCTATGAAATACATATATAGGTATGTATATTTTCCAAAGTTTTCTTAAATAGAAGGTAGGAAAAAAACAGGAAAAATTGGAGAAATCATTAAAATCCCTGCTGAATTTACCTTTGGTAAATTGTCTTGAAGTTCCTGCAAATTTGTATACCCCATCCAGCACTCCATAGTATGTGCTCCCATCTTTTTTCAAAGAGCAAACACAGCTTGAAATGGCACGAAACAAGAGCACATCCATCTTCCTTTTGAATATAGACATGAAAATAAAAAAAAACATTTTAGGGAATACGATTTAAATATATATATTATTTATATTTATATTATATATTTATATATAAATGTATATATTATTTATATTTATATTATATATATTTATATATTATATATACAATATGTATAAAACCACAAATAAATATGATTTTCCCTGGATTGCAACCACAGTTAAATATTACCATGTTACTAAATCAATATATAAATATCATACAATTATATTCATAGTTAAAACAAGAGAAAAATTATCTCAACAGACACTTCAGAGTGCATTCATTCATTCATGCATTCATTCATTTAGTAAATATTTACCAAGCCCTTACTCTGGCAATTACTGTTCTAGGTATTTGGTGCATAAAGCAAGTATTTCTTCTTACGGAGCTTACTTACTAGCAGAGGGAGATACACAGTAAAAAATAAACATAATAAACAATTAAATCATATTGTATGATTTAATTTCCTTCTATAAATTTCATGGAAGGAAATAGAAAAAAAAAGAGCAAGATAATGGAGATCGGTAGTGCTAGGTGGGGTGGGAGAGAGCTGGTTGTAATTTTGAACAAGGTTGTTCCAATAGACCTCGTTGAGAATGTGACATTTGAACAAAGACTTGTTGGAGGTAAGAGTCAGTACTCTAGTACTTCTGGAGGAGCAGCTTTGGGGTTAAAAGCTGGACTCTAAGCCGGGAGTACCTGGGTTTGAATCCCAAGAACTTGAATTCCAGTTTTACCACTTACTACATAGGTAAAATTTGCAAGTTAGTTTACTTCTTTACGTATCAGGTTTCCCCAAAATAAGAAGGGATGAGCAATAGTATGTCTCTCTTTGGGACGTTCTGAATGATTTGACATATATAAAACTTACCTGGAATTGAAACAAAGGAGTCAGTATTTCAACTCCCTCTCAACTAAAATGAAAATAAACCACCCAAAGGGGTAGGCTAATTTTATGATAATTGAGGTTCATTTTATTTAAATTTCGGGTTGATGTTTATGCAGCAGGTGCTTTGGCTCTCTCTCTTTAAGAATTTAATGATCTGTAAACACACACCTGATAAGGCAGAGGGAACAGCCAGTGCCAAAGCCTAGGGTGGGAGTTTCCGGGCACAGTTGGGAAACAGCAGTGCCTCGAGTGAAATCAGTTAATGAAGGGCAGTAGATGAGGTCGGGAGGTGCCCCGCAGGAGAAGGAAGAACATGGGGACACTTGGGTTTTATTAGAGTGTTGCCTTTCATCTTGAATGAAATGAGAAGCCATCACTGGGTTTTGAGTGGAGTAGTCATCTTAACTGAAGCATGCTCTAAAAGGATCCTTCTGGCTTTTCTACTTTAGAACATATCGTAGGAGAACATAGAGATCACGTAGGAGCCAGAGAAGTAATTTTCATTACACGTGAGAGTAGAGGCAATGAAAGTAGGTGAGATTCTGGATAAATTTTAAAAGAGAGACCCTGCAGAAGGCCAAAGCATTGGATGTGGGGTAAAAGAGAAAGAATAGGGTCAGGAATGTTTTTACAAGAGAAACTGGGAGGGAAGACATTTGGTAGTGTAGGCTCAGGGCAGGGAAGTAGGGATGCGGAGACCCGTGTGAATGAGGTTGAATTTGAGAAGTCTGTGAGGCACTGAGGTGGATATAGCCTTGTAGTAAGACTTCTCAGCTGGTGATACTGATTTGAGATTCATCTGCATAAGAATGGCATTCAATGCCCTGAGAATGAGAATGCTCTGAGATCCCCAAGGGAGTGAGGACTGACGGAAGAGAAGAGACCCGCCATGCACTGATCCCTGGCACCTCCATCTCAAGGAACAAGTGTGTCCAGGAGAAACCAGCGAAGACTGAGGAAGGAAGACCAGGGAGAGATATTGAAAACAAGTGAGCTGTGATCTCTGTCTCGGTGATCTTCCCTTGTGGTGCTGCTTATTCTAGCAGCTGTGGAAGCAGGGATGCTACCTCTTCCCTCTTGAAGGCCATGTGGGAGCATGACTCCTACTCTGACTTTTGAATACCCACTCATTTGTCAGACAGTCACCAAGTCTTTTCCAAGTCTCTCTCTATAACTGGTCTCTGCCTAGGACCCTCTGTACCTTCTCTGCTCTCAATGAACACTGTTCAGATCATGCCCCTACTCCTATCCCAGAGGCCATGGCTACTGGTTTTGTACAGTGCAATGTCCCAAAACAGTATTTCTTTGTACTCTGTTCCATAAAATGTTACCAGGCATTAGTAATTGTTCTGTGAAAGAACAGCTTACTGCCATTTGACACTCTGTTTTCTTGCTTACCCTTCAAGATCCAGTTCTAAAACCATTTCCCTCGGAGCATTCTTCCCAGACCTTGCTCTTCCCAAGCAGGAGGAAACCTCTGCACTTCCATAGCTCTTTACCAGTACTCGATTTATGGGTGCTTTAACTCTCATCTTGTGTTAGAGTTATTGGAGGGAATGTTTTACCTTTTCTCTTAGAGTCTAGGTTCTTTGACATCAGTGTCTAGATACCACCCCCACAAAACATAACAAAAATCCTACCTCTCGATATAAATAGCAAAGTTATTTGAAAGCGAAAGATGAGAGTCATCTAATCCTATTTTGTTGTTACTTCCCTTCCCAGAACAAATCCAACTCCAAAAGAAGTTATAAATGCCACTTAGATCTATGTGAATGCTTTTTAAAAATAAGTATTAAAGACTAGTTCAAGCATTGCAAATCTTATGCAATACTTTTATTGATTGATTCTAATTGATTTTAAAAATCTGCCGTGATATATAGTGAATATATGTTTTCCAATACACAAAACTAATGATTTAGAACAGATTTTCTTTCCTTAGAAATTACCCAGTGAAACATAAAAATGAAGCTTTATAGAGATATAAAGCAATAAGTAAGAAAATATTGTAAATGGGATATCTGAGGCATAACTTACCATTAGTTTTCTATTAGCAAGGGTATAAGATAGTTCCATTTGTTTTAGAAAGATGTATTATATAAGGGACTGAAATCCCAGACACAGAAGGGAATGTACATTGATTTCTCTGAAAATGATTTATGATTTAGGCTCTGGTGGGAAATCCTTTTTGTTTATTTTTTTATTTCACATCTTACTTGAAAACATCCACCTCACTTGGTTCCAAAAGTTCTTTTCTCTCCTACAAAATGTCTGCTGCTAAGTGAAAATTTCTATAAGAATTTTACATTTTTCTGTTAATTTTAGAGTTTAGAGTTTTAAAAAAATACATGGACCTTGAGTCCTTCTGTAATTATAATAAGGACATAGATCATTTATAGCCTAGGGACCTGCTTGATAATAATCTATATGATGGGGAGATAGATTTAGTTCAAGTTGATTTTGCTTATGGACAAAAAGCTGTTCTAAAGTAGTTCATTAAAAAAAAATCTGATTTACACATGTGATTTATATGAGAAAAGATTTCACTTTATAGATTTTAATGGCCAAACTAATTTTTTATTAAGAATGATCTAACCTTCTTTGCTAATGGCATTATATTTAACATTACATCATTATTACCAAGAAAGTTCTGGTATTTTATGTATCTGATAGTAGAGAGAAGATATTTGAAACTCGCAAACTTTCTTGAAAGTTTTAGGAAGCATGTAATCTTATGCCTATAAAAGTATGTCAAACATTGGTAGGTTAATAAATTAAAACACAATACTGATTATCGAATGTACAATTTAATTTGCACGTAGTAATGAAGACATAATGACAGATCTACAACTCTGTTCTTGTTTAAAATATTCACATTAGGATTGTATCTTCTTGATGGTGACGATGGATTGAGGATTGATTTAGGAAAGATTCATAGGCAAATATTACTTAAGAGTTTAGTTTAGATAGTTTGATTTTTTGAAATATTATGGAAGACTATAGTATATAAAATTTCCCCAGTCATTCAAATATGTAACTGTGTAACAAATTAAGAAATTAGATTTAATTGCCCATTTAGGTTCTCTTAAAACAAAACAGAAAACAGAAACTGAAATAGAGCCTTGAGAATTCTATTTGAATAATCCATTTTGTTTATGGCGATCTCAACATCATATAAGACCATTCTAGAATACTGTTTCTATGATGACTTAGCATTTTCTGTCTATCTCTGGATTTTCAGCACTGCGAAATACAATGTTTTTCTGTATTACACCTGGAGAACATATATGCCACTCTAAAATTGTATTGATTTTAGCTTGTGATTTCTTTGTTTGCTGTGCTGCTCTTTGTACTACTTAGCACTTTGTGAGAATTAGTGTGTGAAATGAGCTACATGAATACTATTATTCAAGTAGCTCATGAAGAGGTCCATTCAAGCCCATGTGCAAGGTCATAGTTTTTAATGGCCCAGACATGAAAGGAGTCACAGAACTGTGCAGTACAGATAACTTTTCATAAATGTTTATCATTTACAAGAGAAAAATGCTATTAATATACATGCATTAACTATGCAGTTAAAACATTACAGTATTATTGATAAATGAGTTTTAAGCCTAAATGGAAATGTTTTTCTTTCTCAAATTATTAATCTTTTTTCCCAGTGGTTCCCTATTTCCATACCTCCCTTTCCCCCGACTTTGGTCTAAATATATTAGAACTCTGCATTCTTTTTTTAAATTTTATTATTTTATTTTTTTATTTATCTATTTATTTTTAATTTTTTTATTATGTTCAGTGAGCCACTATATAGTATAGTATAGTATAGTATAGTATAGTATAGTATAGTATAGTATAGTAGTTTTTGGTATAGTCTTCAATGATTCATTAGTTACGTAGAACGCTCAGTGCTCTTCAATGCCACCTCCTCCTAACACTCCAGCTTGACACTGCCAACCAAAATTCAGAATGGAAGTTGCAAAATAAATTGTTACATTTGCTCTGTCTCTGTATTATGAATTAAATTGAAGTTAAATTTTCACTTGTAGAAACTTGAATTATAACATGTTCGTTAGACTCCAAGTACTATCTGGTGTGGTAGACTCATTTATTTAAATAACAAAAAAAGGAACAAAGCATTAACACTAGAGATACCCAAAGTTAAAAAATGTTTCTAATATAATACAATTCATTATGAAATCTGGAATTTTTTTTTAAAAAGATTTATTTATTTATTTGACAGTGAGAGAAAGACAGGCAGCGAGAGAGGGAACACAAGCAGGGGGAGTGGGAGAGGAAGAAGCAGGCTCCCAACAGAGCAGGGAGCCCGATGCGAGGCTCGATTCCAGGACCCTGGGATCACACCCTGGGCTGAAGGCAGACGTTTAACTGACTGAGCCACCCAGGCACCCCCGAAATTTGGAATTTTTAAGCCTTTGGTTTTATTCAATGAATACACAGAAATCAGCAAGAAGACAGGGGAAGTAGTTACTGACTTCATTTCTGTACATTGCTACTAAAAATTGTTTACCATCCTGAGACCGATTCTACAGACAATGGCGGAAAAAGTAAATTAGTATGCCATCAGGACTGGTCAACTCTCAGCTTTACCTCAAATGTATTTATAGGTGTGTTAAGGGAGGATTTAACATACTGTTAGGATTCATCATACTGTTAGGATTTAAAACTTTAAATTGTGTATAATTATAGTTGGATGACAGCTTTAGAATTTCTCTTTGTTTGTTTCATCAGTCATGTTAACTGATATTTCAACTTGAATGCTAATTTCTTAGTGCTTAAAAGACTGCTTTACGAACGTCATAGGTTAAAGGGAGAAAATGCAACATTAGTTTGATTAATATTTTAAGCTAATGGGAAAAGAATGATTGATTTTAGTCTCCTTCACTAGAACCACCAAGCTAGTGCAAAAATCCGCAGTTACCAAGAAGAGAAATGATGTGGTACTCATAGAGTTAGTTCCATTACAAAGGTCAAGAGCTCAGTCTTCGCAGTCTGGCAGCTCATATTCTCATATTAGCTTGACATTTTTCATGCCTCAGTTTCCAGATGGGTTGATTAGGGATTAAAAGATGTCACCAAGAAAGCGCCTAAAATAGCACCTGTTACCAATCACAAAGTTTTACCACTACAAAGTCATCAGAATGATTAAAATGAAAAATTCAAATAATACTAACTGTTGGAACGAATGGGGAATATCTAGCGCTCACACATTGCTAGGTATAAATAACAGAACCTCAGTAAATAAATAAGTGAAAAAAGTAACATATTAAATTAAAAAAAACTGTTAGCATTTGTAATTCATAAGGTGAATTACAAATGTTAGGACACGTCTAAATTCACATTAGAATAAATTATTTCATTTTGTTAGCTTTGGTGTTTAGGTGCTTAATCAGGGCCATATTTCTCACTATTGCTTGGAGATGACCTACTTCTAAGAAGTATTGCTTAGAATGGGTTTTCTGTGTTTGGTAAAGACAATGAAAATTTGGAGTACAGAATATAGCCTTTTTTTAAATTAATGAAGAGAGGGGATATGTCAACAATTGAAATGTTATTGCTTAGAAAAGCAGGGGTTACATATGAGCTCTATTCAATATGACCTCCTCTTTCCTAAAAACCATGTATTTCTCATATGAGTATTTTCACAACAATAAAGGAGTTAGAAGGCAATTCTTGTTAGATCTTTCACCCTAACTCGAAAACTGCTTTTAACCTTTACCATGTTTTCCTCTATTGCTTAAATATAGATCCATTGACAGGGAAACATACACGTGCATATATGTGCATGTATATTCTGGGCTTAGACTATACTTTCTGTTCTATATTTTTATCTAAAATTATATGCTAAGCTGTCATTGTTTTCAGTATTTAAAATTGTTGTATGGCAGTACATTGATTTATTTCATAATTTACTTCTCCTTATTTTCTGAATATTTGGGTTGGGTTTTTGTTGTTATTTTATTTATTTATTTATTTATTTATTTATTTATTTATTTATTTGACAGAGAGAGACAGCCAGCGAGAGAGGGAACACAAGCAGGGGGAGTGGGAGAGGAAGAAGCAGGCTCCTAGCAGAAGAGCCTGATGTGGGGCTCGATCCCAGAACGCCAGGATCACGCCCTGAGCCGAAGGCAGACGCTTAACGACTGTGCCACCCAGGCGCCCCTTGTTGTTATTTTTGAAAGACATCTAACCTAGGGTTCTTTTTTGTTTTTGTTTTTTACACTATGATTTCCTTAGGATTATTGGTCAAAGTGTATGTACTTGGTCGTGGTTCTGGGTAAGTATGGTGATTTTGCTTTCTAAAAAAAATTACCAATGTAAAGGTTTTTTTCAGTGTACATTGTAAATATAACCAAATTTAATCGTATCCCAGTGAAGATGGGAATCCTGGTGAGCAGGAATTATTATCACGAAAGAAGTTATTTTTACCCACTTATCAAGTAATAAAGACAGTATTTTTAAAATTTAATTATTTTGGTCAATAATGTGGTTATATATTTTCTTAAATGTTTACTTAACAATTGGATTTTTTCTTCTTTTGAGTAACCTCTATATCCTTTGACCATTGAGCTACTTGAGTCATGTTTGTTGTGTGATTGATAGACTCCATATAATGTTGGGATTAGTCCTTGCCTGTCGTACATGTCAGATTCCCTTCCATTTCATTTTTTTTTCATAATTGAAAAGTTATATAGGTTTTCCTTCTGTGGTCAACATATTTTTGCACCAATATCACCTTTTTAGAATCTTCTGCACATTCATGCCATTTTCTTATTAGTTTTTCAACTTTAAGCTTTTACATTTAACTTTTAATTACTCTGAGGTTCACTTTCTCTCTCTTTAATTATCATAAAGTTTATTTTGTACATGGCATTTAATATGATCTAAATAACTTCCCTAAATGTTTTAACTTCACTGCATATCACCAAAACAGACTGAATGAAACCTTGCTTAGAGATAGGAGTCACTCCTGGTTTTGATAAGCACCAAAAACAATGTGATAATGAAATTGAGATGCAAAATGTCCCTGATGTTAAGGTTTATGTTTCTACGTATACATCATGGTTGATACCAGTGTAACCTAGATGTCAACTGGGGTTATGACATTTTTTGAGAATTAAATATAACTTGAATTAAGCTTCTTTCACAAAAATGGTGAAGCTAATGGTTTATTTAATATGTCAGATGCTTGCAGAAGGTAGACTTGCATGTTGGAGTAATGTGATTTCTCACCTTCTACCGAGCTTCTGCTCCCACTGAATTCTCAATCTTACCAAGTCTCAACTCCTGGAGCGGGTTTTCCTTCTCTGCTTTAGGCATGAAATATGAACCACATAACTTCTCTTTCTAATGATACCCATTTGCCCAGAACTTTCGTGTGTGCAGCAAATTTTGGTGTTTCCCTCTGGATCTTAGTTGTTTTTTTTTTTTCCCCACTAAATAAAGAGAATATGTCTTGTTACCAAATAGAATTGCTTAAATTAAATGTCAGTATTTATCATCAACATTCTTACTTTTATCCAAATTGCCAAAATCCTGCCATCTGTTCGGATTTCTTTCTTCCTTTCCATAGTTTCTTCCCCCAATACCAAATTTCTGTTAAATGACTTTGAACAGCCTAGGTGTATTTTACTCCACTGTTTCCATAAAGAACCTAATGTCAGGCCTTGGTGTTTCCCTCATCAAAGTTCTATGAAGGTATTTCTTAGGCAAAGGCACTTCTCTCTGGGAATCTGGAGCCAGCTGTTAAAATAGAAATTTATTATATAATCAATACACCACAACCTACCTCCCTGTTTGGACAAAATAGAATGATATTCTCCTCTTTTGTTTTTTTCCATTTTATGGAAATGGATTTATTTTATGAACGATGGAAGGAATTTAATTGTGTGAGATGAGCTGGGATTTAAGGTTCATTAGTTTATTTTTTATTCCCTAGACATGACACCTGTTAAGATGAGCAAATAGAAAAGATAATGGCAATAGTTACTTTTATGAAAGGCCACAAGTTATTTCATACTCAATAGACTATATTTCTGTGGTCAGGTCAATGTCATAGACTAGACTGAAGGAGAGAGGCCCTGGGCTCTGTTTCTGGCCATCCTATTCTCTGCGACTTTGGGAAAGTCATTTTGCCTCTCCAGTGTTAGTTTTCTCATTTGTAAAATGAAGTAATTTGATAGTTGGCCTCTTTCTAAAGTGATCATTTTGGCCTACTTAAAAATCCTATTTTAAAACAGACTCTTGCGTCCAAGCTTTTGCTCTTTTTGGTTTACGTGATAGCATGCCTTTTTACACAGTCAATAGTTTCTTGGCTACTTTTTTTTTTCTTGGCTACTTTCAAGATAATATTTCATTTTAAAAATATAGAGCAGTTAGGCTCTGTGGGAGGAAAGAAATTTAAAAAATTATAGAACAGTTAGGCTGTGTGGGAGGAAAAACCCTCTAACTAAAGAATATTGATATCTGCCACAAACAACTTAATTATGGAACAACCAACTTTTCTTAGTTCACAGGTTAAATCCACATAACTTGGAAAAAAAACTGGAAAATTCCAAAGCAAAATTTATGAAGTAAAAATTACACATAACCCACCACAGAGAGGTATTGTTGAAATATTGTTTCATAGTTTTAATACTTTTTGTTCTATTCTGAAATGTTTTGTAAGGTATTGTTAATACAGTCCTTTACTTTGCTTATAATTACAGTGAATGTGAAGTTGAAGTTCAATGATTTAAAGAAAGTTAATAGTCTGTTAGTTACCATAAGAATTACATATATATATATTTTAATTAATTTATTATTTTTGTTAAATAATAAATTGGGCCCAGTGTGAAACCCAATGCAGGGCTTGAACTCACAACCCTGAGATCAAGACCTGAACTGAGATCGAGAGTTAGACTTAAGCAACTGAACCACCTGGCCATCCCAAGAATTTTCAATATTGAATGACATTGCTGAAAGTCCGTGATTTTTAGTTTTTTAAATGCAATTAGCTAATCACTTCATGCTTAGCGAAAAGGGTTCTTTCTTTCTCAAGGAACTTTAAAAATTCTTTTCTATGTGACTAATGAGAATGTTGAAAATATATCAGTACCTATGCCTGATAATTCTGCATGCCGGGAGGTGGGCAGTCTTGGGAGAGGTGCTAAAGTGAGCAGAAGACAGCTATGGTTAGTGGGCGGCACTATGGATCTGGAGTCAGACCTGAGTTCTCTCAGATGAGTACTGCGCACTAGTACTGGGTTATCTTCAGAAAAAACTGAGATCCTCACAAATAAAAATGTGCTGTAAACAACATCAGGACCCAGCACAAGTGAATTACGATGATGAGTGATGTTTTATGAAAAGATTTTTTCCATAGGTCCTGGGTCCTCATGTTTCCTTTGGAAGCTCTGTGGTTCCTGTGCTTGGAGCTGCCCTGGGTAAAACAGGAAGCAGGTTTTTTTGTTTTTTGTTTTTCATGATCGTAAACACAAATACCATGTATTTTCTCCTGATTTCCCAAATGAGTGATATAGTCTATGAACAAGTGGGTGGTGAGGCTCAGGTGTTGTGAAGAATTAAACACACAGGTAGACCGCTGTTGGCAAAGGAAGACCGCCTCGTTTGAGCCACTGAAAATCTAAAAGCCCCTTTGAGTCTTTGCTGATTTCTGCGGGAAGAAGTGAAGGGACTTTCATTCTTAAGTCCCTTTGGCTGATTCCTGCTTCCAGATAAAGTCTTTTATCTTTGCCCTGGGGTTGATCCAAACGTAGAAATGGCTTCTACCAAGGGATCATAGCACTCCAAAGCACCATGGATAAAAGAAAGTTACAGAAGCAGCTTGTTCACTAAAGCTTTACTAACTGGTCAGCTTGATCACCTCACAATAACTTACAACCACAAAATTTATGGTGGGAATGCAAGTTGGTACAGCCACTCTGGAAAACAGTGTGGAGGTCCCTTAAAAAGTTAAAAATTGAGCTGCCCTATGACCCAGCCATTGCACTACTGGGTATTTACCCCAAAGATACAGACGTAGTGAAGAGAAGGGCCATATGCACCCCAATGTTCATAGCAGCATTGTCCACAATAGCTAAATCGTGGAAGGAACCGAGATGCCCTTCAACAGATGACTGGATTAAGAAGTTGTGGTCCATATATACAATGGAATATTACTCAGCTATCAGAAAGAACGAGTTCTCGACATTTGCTGCAACATGGACGGGACTGGAGGAGATAATGCTAAGTGAAATAAGTCAAGCAGAGAAAGACAATTATCATATGATTTCTCTCATCTATGGAACATAAGAACTAGGAAGATTGGTAGGGGAAGATAGGGATAAAGAAAGGGGGGTAATCAGAAGGGGGAATGAAGCATGAGAGACTATGGACTCTGAGAAACAAACAGGGCTTCAGAGGGGAGAGGGGTGGGGGAATGGGATAGACCGGTGATGGGTAGTAAGGAGGGCACGTATTGCATGGTGCACTGGGTGTTATACGCAACTAATGAATCATCGAACTTTACATCAGAAACCAGGGATGTACTGTATGGTGACTAGCATAATATAATAAAAAAAATTAAAAAAAAATTAATTTCCTACTTAGAAACCACAGTGGTTATTCCTGCCCAGGTGGAACCTTGGCTGACTGCCAACTTCCTCGCTCTTCTCCTGACCTTTCAATTGCTTCTTCTCACTCCCCTCTCTCTCTTATGTAGGGCAATATTTTCCTCTAGTTCCTGGCCCAAACTTGCAAATCTATACCCATAAAAATGCTCTGAGTACAACGTAATGATATCCCTGCTCCTTTGAAGGCACTTGTGTTGATATATAACAGTTATTTTTCTTTTAGGCCTATGTAGCATTTTCTATCTGTAAATATTTTTGTAATATCGTGCGTTGGCTGTATAAAGCTGAGATATAAACTACTATTGGGATCGCCTTGTAAACATAAGTGCATCCAGACTTCCTGTGAAAGTGGCAATCAGACTGAGCTTCTTCTCTGGCTGTGCCTTGGAGGGTGATTTGGAAGTTGCTATTTGAATTCGTTCTTTGCATTATCCTGGGATTTCTTAGGCATTTTATTTTATTTTTTTCTGAGTGCCATGCCCACACTCTGAAGTCTTCTCCTTGTCATCTCATATGGTGACACTACTTGTAAATAAATGCCATGCTATAGTTTTTCTTTCTTATAGAACTGTTGATACAAGTCTAATGAAATTCATTCCTTGTGCTGCTGACCTTTATTTTTAAAGTACATTTTCACATTGGAATAGCCAAGCCATTGGCATTTGTAAAAACATCTGTTGTAGCATTTGTAATTAGATTTTGAGTGATTTTTTTTTAAGTCATCCTATGCACTGATACCATAGCTGTTGCCAGCCTATATATTGGCAATATAAGGACTTACCTATTTCCATATCTGTGGTATCACTGCAAATCATGATGCTCTTTGAGCTGAGTAAAGACAGTCTAATCTTAGCAATATCCTTGAGTACATTTAAAGAAACGTTTAAAATGTCAGCTGAGAGCTCAAAGATGTAGAAAGCTGGAAAGGATATCACTCCTGCCCTTACAAGAGAAAAGCTGGACTAACTACAAATTAAAGATTTTTGGAGCAAATAACTAACCCCAAAATGGTGAAAGACAGAGAAAAATAGGACCCTGGAGTTTGATTACTTGGGCGGATGCTGTCGAAGATTATATAAACCAATAAGAAAATGTAGTTAAGTGTTTTTTAAAAGGAATCGCTAAAGGCCAAATATGGGCTATTGTGATAGATAGTGTGAAGACTCTGGGGGCCACAGACATGGGGGTTTGTACCCTCTTTTGGCTTTTCCTCCGTGAAAGCCACCAAATACTTGCAGGGGTGATCATGGAGAATCCCGAGAAAGGTTCCCTGTGGTTGTGGCTGAGCCAGGGAAATAGCAATCATTGCCAAAGTGCTACTCAGATCCATGTTCTTTCTCTTCCCTATGGAATAAAAGCGTTGAAACACACAGTAAAGAGCAACAAAATCTATCGCATTGGAGCACTGGGGGCAACACTTTGCAGCTGGGGGAGAAGAAAGAGGAGGGTGAAAAAACATTCTGCCTCTGAGAAAGGGGCCGGAATACATGCTAGACTCAGGTTACAGCTGGAGGAAGCGTGGGAACAGTGGGGAAAGCCACAAAGCCCGGTGTACCTTCATAATGCTTGCCTAGCAACAGGTTTTATGTATGTATGTACGTATGTATGTACGTACGTATGTACGTATTTGTTTATTATGTTCAGTTAGCCAACATATAGTACATCATTAGTTTTTGGTATAATGTTCAATGATTCGTTAGTTACGTATAACACCCAGTGCTCCTCACAACACATGCGCTCCTTAATACCCATCACCCTGTTATACCCTCCCCCCCCACACCTCCCTCCCCTCTGAACCCCCCAGTCTCTTTGCTGGGGTCCATAGTCTCTCATGGTTCATCTCCCTCTCTGATTCCCCCCCCTTCAGTTTTCCCTCCCTTCTCCTAGGTCCTCTTTGCTATTGTTTATGTTTCACATATGAGTGAAACCATATGATAATTTTCTTTCTCTGCTTGATTTACTTCATTCATTTAGCATAATCCCCCCCCCCCCGTTACATCCATGTCAATGCAGATGGTGGGTTTTCATCCTTTCTGATGGCTGAATAATATTCCATTGTATATATGTACTGTATCTTTATCCATTCATCTGTTGAAGGGCATCAGAACATCACAGAAGGCTTTCTTTCCAGACCACCCTCTCCAGGCTGATAAGCATAGATCAAAAAACAAAAAGAGTGGAATATCTTTGAGACAGTAATCTCTGGGGGGCACTGAAAGGGAAGACCCAAAGCCATGTGGGGAGCAAACCTTGGGAAAAACTTCTCATGAGCCCACACTCTAAACACAAAATATCGGCAGAAGAATTTGGAGTCTGGTGCATTATGGGTGACTGTAGCAAAAACAAACTTCAAACACAGCCCATCTCCTAACCAGAATCACAAAACCCCTCACTGAAGGGCTAGCAGAAGAGAAGCTGTGCTTATCCTCAAGCATAAAATAGACTATCTCAGCATCAACAGGCCTGTACACATATACAGATTCAACAATAATTATGTGGTAAGTGACAAGCAAGAAAAAATAGTCTAAAGTGACCAAAAAAAATAATGACTAAGATATTTTACAGATGAGGCAATTACCAGAGAGTGAATTTAATTATTTATATGCTAGAGGCTATAATGCAGACTGTCTTAAAAAATATCAATAAAATTGATTAACCTCTAGCAAAACTGACCAAGAAAAAAAGAGAGAAGACCTATAATAACATCAGAAATGAAAGATAGAACATCATTACAAAACTCACAGTTATTAAATAGATAGCAAGGGATTACTAAAAACCTCATTATGCCCATATGTGCAACAACTAAGATGGAATGGACCAATTTCTTGAAAGACACAAACTATTAAAACTCACTCAAGAAGAAATAGAAAGTCTGAATGGTTCTATTCACACAAAAGATTTAAACCGTGGTTAAAAATCTTTCCAAAATATAGAATTCCAGGCCCAGATGTTTTCACTGGCAAATTCTATCAAATATTTAAGGAAGAAATAATACCAATTCTACACAGTCTCTTTCAGAAAGTAGAAGAGGAGGGAGAACTTCTATGCTCATTCTATGAGGCCAGCATTATGCTAATATCAAAATCTGAAGAAGACATTACAGAAAAACAAAACAAGAAACCAATATCCCTCATGAATATATACATAAATATGTTCAACAAATACATAAAAATTAAATCCTGCAATATATGTAAAAGAATAGTATATAACACTCCAGTGGGATTTATCCAAGGAGTGAGAGACTTATTCAAAATTTGAAAAATAAATGCAATACATCATATTAACAGATTGAATAAGAAAAACCATATGACAATATCAGCAGATGCAAAAAAAATATTCAACAAAATTCAATTTCCACTTATGATTAAAAAAATCTTCAGGGGCACCTGGGTGGCACAGCGGTTACACATCTGCCTTCGGCTCAGGGCGTGATCCCGGCGTTATGGGATCGAGCCCCACATCAGGCTCCTCTGCTATGAGCCTGCTTCTTCCTCTCCCACTCCCCCTGCTTGTGTTCCCTCTCTCGCTGGCTGTCTCTATCTCTGTCAAATAAATAAATAAAATCTTTAAAAAAAATCTTCAGCAAACTAGGAATAAAAGAAATTTCCTTTACCTAATAAAGGACATCTATAGAAAAGTTATAGCAAACTTCATACTCAGTGTTGACAATCTGAATGCTTTCTCTTAAGGTGTGAACAAGGCAAGAATATTGCCTGTCACTAATACTTTTAACCTTTTAACAATGCACTGGAAGTCTTAGCCAATGCAGTAAGACAAGAATAAAAGATAAAAGACATATGGATCAGAAGGGTGAAAATAAAATGATCTATGTTTTCTGACAACAGGATCATCTGCCTAGAAAATCCCATGGACTTTACCAGAGTTAGAGTACACAAATGAGTTTAGCAAGTCTGTAGACTACACAGTCAATATTCAAAAACCAGTCATTCCTATATTCCAGCAATGAACAATTGGAATTTGAAATTAAAAAATACCACTTACCATTGCTCAAAAAAAGAACCAGGTATAAATTAAACAAAAAAAATGTGCAGGTTACAGATGCTAGAAACTGCAAAACTCTGATAAAAGAAATCAAAGAAGTAAGTGAAGACATACACCATGTATATTGATCAGAAGACTCAATATTGTTAAGATGTAAATTATCCCCAATTTGGTCTATAAGTTTAATGTAATCCCAACCAAAGCCCCAGAAAACTAATATTTTTTGGATATCATTATGCTGATTCTATAACTTATATGGAAAATCAAAAGAACTAGGACAGCCAAACCAATTTTGAAAAAGAAGGATAAATTTAGAAGACATATTGTTGGATTTCAAGACTTACTGTAAAACTACAGTAATAATGCAGTATGTTAGTGGAAAGAGATCTAGCTACACACTAATGAAATGATAGAGAGCATGGAAACAGGCCCATACAAATATAGACTGCTGTATTAGTCAATTCATTTTGAAAAAGGTGCAAAGGAAAATCAATAAAGGATATAGTCTTTTCAAATAATGTGCTAAAAGATTTGGACGGTCATATGCAAAACAAAACAAAACAAAAACAACCTCAACACGCACTTCAAACTTTATAAAAAATTAGCTAAAAACGGATCATAGTCCTAAATAAACAATTCAAGTCTATAAAACTAGAAGAGTACAAAAGAGTAAGTGTAGGTCAACTGGGATTTGACAATGAGTTTTTAGATATGACACCAGGAGTATGGTCCATAATAGAAAAATTGGTAAGTGTTATACTTTATTAACATTAAAATTTTATCCTATAAAAGACAATGCTAAGAAAATGAAAAGACAAACCACAGAATGGGAGAAAATACTTGCAAATCATATATCCAATAAGGTAGTTGTTTGCAGAATACAAAAGAATATAAAATCTAATAAAAAATAAATTAAAAATGGGTGATGAATATGAACAGATACTTCACCAAAGAAGGTGTACAAATTACAAATGAACATATAGGAAGATGCTTAACAACATGAGTTGTTGGGGAAATGCAGATTAAAACCACAATATGGTATCACTTCAAACGTATTAAATGGCTAAAATGAGAAAAGCCTAACAATATCAAGCATTGACCAGAGCACAGAGCAGTAAGAACTCTAATTCATTGCTGGAGAGAATGCAAATGATACTGCCACTCTGAAAACGGTCTGCCAGTTTCTGATGAAATTGCAAACACAGTTAGCACAGGACCCAGTGTTCTCAAACATAGTATTTACCCAAGAGAACCGAATACCTATGTTTACACAAAAATCTGTATGTGAATATTTGTAATGTCTAAAAATTGCAAACAATCCAGATAGCTTTCAACATGTGAATGGATAAACAAAACTATAGTCTATCCACATGATAGTATATTACTCAACAATAAAAGGAATGAACCACTGATTCATGCAACAGCGTGAGTAAATTTAGATGCACTTTTCTAAATGAGAGAACCCAGAGGCAAAATGCTACGTAGTAGCCTTTTATTTATATGACATTCTGGTAAAAGCATAGGCATAGAAAATAGGTCAGTGGTGGTGGAGGCTGGAGATGAAAATAAGGATTGGCTATAAAAGTTGCTTAAGAGAATTGGTAGGGTTATTTATCTGTTCTGTATGGTACCGTGGTGGTGGTTACAAGACTCTATTCAGTTGTCAATACCTTTAGAATTGTAAACTGCAAAGCATAACTTTTGTTATATGCAAAGACAAAAGTTAACCAAGATTTGAAGATCCCATAATGGGATGAAGACTCAGACAAATACGTCCTAAATATGTTACGAATGCGTGACATATCCTCACTAAAGACAGTGGGGGAAGGAAAACACTGACCTAAAATGTTTTGTTTCATCTAGATACTGTACAGCTAAAAGCGTAAACTGTCCACAAAAACTGTAGTTTAATAAATTTATTCTCATAAGGGTGTGGCTTCACTATCCTTGAAATAATTTACATGTAAACTAGGACTGAACAAATAAGTAAACACACCAAGAGCCAGATATCTCGGTGTTAGAGAAAGAAGTTGAAAATCAGAGGGAGTTTAGAATGAACTGTGTGGTCATACCAATAGAAACTCATGTTTGTTCTCATATATACTCAGAAAAATATATACAGAAATAAAACCAGGGTTGCTAGATTTAGCAACTAAAAATGCAGGACGTTCAGTTAAATGTGAATTTCAGGTAACCAAATAATTTTTTAAATATAAGCATACCCCATGCAATATTTGGAACATACTTATGCTAATTTAAATTTAACTGCAAATTTTATATTTTATTTGGCAACCCTAAATTATAGATATGTGTACATACATGTGTGAATATATATCCTTTAACGTCCTGCTCTGTTCTCTGAGAGGCTCTAGAGCATGAAATCCCAGCAGCAACAAGCACAACTAGCACCCGGATTTCAGCTTCTAAATATTAATTTTTTTTAATGCAATGCACAAAGGCTTCTTGAAGGCATGGCTGATTCTGGATTTGGGGCAGGGAAACAAAGATGAGCCTGGGGTGTTGTAGCATCAGAAAGTTAGAAAGTACACAAAACAAAACAGAAGAAAACAAAGATGGGGTCATGTCAAGGACACTGAAGCCATCTAGTGAAAGAGCTCCCAATAGCCAAAACTGCACAATTTAAGCAGTAAAATAAATAACGATAGTATTGCATTATAAGCCAAAGAATAAAATAAATACTCTTGAGTGCATACTAGTATAAATGAATGAATGAATGAGTGAATGGGGAGAAACAATAAACATTCTTTATAGAATTCCAATTAATAAATGTGGAAGAAATTGGTATATTATTAGTATATTGATGATTATTAGTAGAGCACAGTAATAACTGTTGCAGATGAAACATCGATAAATATAAAAATTAGTGGACAAAATATTAAGGATTAACAGGACATTTGCATAGCCTCCACCAAAATATTTATTGATAACTGTGGTGTTTTTAGCACATGTCCAAAAATTCTTTAATAGTTGTCATAGTTTGTACAGGTTACCATAACAGAATAGCACAAACTGGGTGCCTTACAAACAACAAAAAAATGATTTCTCATAGTTCTGGAGGCTGGGAATTCCAAGATCAAGATGCTGGCAGATGCCATGTCCGGTGAGGGCCTGCTTCCTGGTTCATAGAAGACTGTCTCTTGCTGTGTCCTTGCATGAAAGAAGGGAGCTCTCCAAGGTGTCTTGTATAAGGGCTTCATCCTCATGACCTAAGCACCTCCCAAAGGTCACACCTCTCAATACCATCACATTGGGTGTTAAGTTTCAACATATGAATTTTAAGGGACACATTCAGTCTATAGTAACAGTCTTCCCTCCAGGATGTGGAGCTTAGTTTCCCTTTCTGTGAGGGGCCAGGCTTAGCAAATTGCTTCTTACAAATAGAGCTTGGAAAGGAAACCAAAATTTTTACATAGGAGAAATCTGGAAGATGCCACCCTAACCAATGGTCAAAGTTAATGTCACCAGTAATAAATTACGTACATCCGATGTGATCCTATGAGAGGGGAATATCACCTCTTTGATATTCTTCCAAAAAATTCATAACTTCAATAAAATCATCAGACAACACAAAAAAACTAAATCGAGGGACATTCTACAAAATGTCTGGCCAGTACTCTTCAGAAGTGTCAAGTTCATGAAGACAAGAAGACACCAAGAAACTATCTCAGGGTGGAGGAGACCAAGGAGATATGATGATGTGGTTCCCTGGATTGAATCCTAAAACGGAAAAGACATTACTGTCAAAACTGGCGATATCTGAATAAAGTCTAGGGGGTGGGCCAAATTTAGTCCATCGCCAGTCTTTATAAAATTTTATTGAAATCGAATTGTACTAATTCATGCTACATATTGTCTACAGCTGCTTCTACTCTACAATGACAGAGTCAAGTAATTGAAACAGTGGGCATCTCATTCACAAAGCCTAAAATACTTGCTATCTGACCCTTTACAGAAA
Source organism: Ursus americanus (assembly GCF_024610735.1). NCBI lineage: Eukaryota > Metazoa > Chordata > Mammalia > Carnivora > Ursidae > Ursus > Ursus americanus. The sequence continues at coordinate 15,214,451 of NC_142137.1, read as the reverse complement.
ATGTTTGTAGACCCCCCATCTGTGTGCTATCTTCTGTCAATTTTCCATAAATCTAAAATAATTTCAAAATAAAACATTTTTAAGTCATTTGATTCAAATCATCAATACGTTCTTAGCTACCATTGTTTGAGAGCCTACTGTTTGTAAAAACACCTTGCTAAATATTTTTCATAAACTACCCAACCTAATTAATCTCCTCAGCAGCCTTTTTCGCTTATCCTATTATTACCCTCCTTTTACACCTAAGGAAACTAAAGTCAGTTACGTTGAGTGACTTGCTGAAAGGCAGAGTTTACATGGTTAACAATGCCCAACTAGAGTTTAAGCCAAAATCTGCCCGAGACCCAAGTCTCTATTATCCTATTTTGTCATCCGTATGCGTGGGTCAATGGCGGACATCCAATGTCATCTTCGTATAAAGTTCAGAATTCATTTACTCAAAGTATGGAAACCTACCATGTGCCAGCTGCTCTACATGTGTGAGATCAACGTGCCCAACACAATTTTCTGAGATCCATGGAATGACAATTCCATTACCCACAACACCCCGGAACTTGCCCTTACTCAAAGCTCTAATTAGATTTAGGATTATGTTTATGTCCCTCCCCGAGCTAGTTTCTTCTCTTACTGTTCCAGTTGCATTGCCTCACATAATAAAATATAACAAAGAATAAATTTGCCTCTTCTTTCCCTCACCCTTGTCACATAGTTCTCAATTCCTTAGTGGCCTCTGTGTCCCCTGTTTGACACCTGTGGTGTCAACAGCAGTTGTCTTTAATGATCTTTTATTATTCTGCTAATAAATAAGCAGACAAATCCCAGTCTTGAAACTTATTTATAATCCATTTTTCTTGAAAATTCTGGAAATGACATGTTAACTTTTTCAGGCCACTAAAACTTATCTAAAACACCAGGTGCCTGAGTTTTTTTGGTTATTTGCATTCCTAATAAGTGGAGATTTACTATACTTCTTGTTCTAGTTATTAAATATTACACATACGTTATAAACACGCCCTTTAAAAACTAACCCTGGAAAAACAAATCTATTTGATATTTACTCACACTGAAGAGAATTTCTGGGTACTGCAGTTTTCATTAGTTAAAAGAGGAAAGGAAAACAATCTCTTTGGTCTCTGAGGATACTTTATGATTGGGGAAGAGGGAACTTTCCCCTGGAGGTTTGTAATTCATTTTAGTAGAAGTCGACTTATGGCTGACAGTCTATTTTCAATGTGAAGATAAATGACTGACAAAACATTAAGCCTCATTGAACACAGGTATTCTTACTATCTGAGCCCTGGTTTGACACAGGCAGAGAATGATTTTATTTGAGCCACACTTAGAATTCATGACAGGTTCACTTTCAAACACCAGATCTCTGATGGTATTACTGTCTTTACATGATGCTTCAGTTCTTTTTTAAGAGGCTACCGTACCTGTCTGGGTTTGACAAGTAAAGCCAAAGTTTTAATAACTCCAAAGATGTGCCATTGTCAGAAAGAACTGATGAAATGTTTAAAAGAATTATTTGAAAGTTGCCTTATTACTTTTATATCAGAGCACATTTAAATAAAAAGCAGACAATTTCATTACTGTCAAGAAGCACATTTTTCAACTATACATTTCTATAGCAACACTTCACTGTTTAATTTGAGATACAGACTACACAAGGAACACATTTCATTTGCTTATTCTGTAGGCAATTCCTAATCCTGCTTAGAAGTGGTATCGACATACAGACATTGTTAAGAAACTCAACATGACATTTTGTTGGGTGGGGAAGAAATAATTGTGACTATAAAAAGTGACCTTATTGTTACTATTAAGAAATAACCCTAAATCTGGTATTGGAGGTCCTCCTCAAGATTGTCCACTCATAAAGGATTTCCCCAAGTCCTGTGGGCTACCTTATTACCAGTATCTCTCTAATCCTCAAAAGCTACTTTATCTAACTTTCAGTATCACAATGTCTACGTCAATATTTTTGTAAATTCCTAGGTGATTGTCACAAAATCTGTGGCAACCTGGCCCAAGTTCTAGATCATCTAATTTGTGCTATCTCTTATCTCTTTTGGATGGAAATACTATCTCCCTCATAGTATGATTTTGAAAATTAAAAGGCAACTGGCCAACACATTCTAAGTTCCTTTCCACTCTTCCTCTAAACATTGTATAGGTGCAAAATCTGATAATCAGAACACCGTCTCTTCTGAGCCATCAGAAGAAGAATACCATCTCCAGTTGGTTCCCACAGTGTTGATTTTGGTCTTCCTGTCTTCTTCAGTCTTCTCCATTCGCACACCTGACAGGGGCGATTTTTCTGTGTATTCTTCCCATTCCCAAATTTGGTTTTACCATGCTCTGTTGCATTTAGTTTGGATTGAATATCTTACATGCCCTATACTGAATTATTTATCTGTTGTTTCCTTCTTAGCACCGCTATAACATCAGGCTGTAGAAGTCTGAGGAATTGGGCTACATTTTTGGTATGGCTGGTGTGTTTCAGTGGCTGATGCTAGGATAGTCCAGGCATACACACAGCTGGGCTTGTGGGCATTGCTGAATGCAGTTTCCTAAATGCTCTTGCTGTTACATTTTGGCCTCACCTTTTGCTTTCTTTCTTTCTTTTTTTTTTTTAATGATTTTTTTATTATATTATGTTAGTCACCATACAGTACATCCCCGGTTTCCGATGTAAGGCTCGATGATTCATTAGTTGTGTATAACACCCAGTGCACCATGCAATACGTGCCCTCCTTACTACCCATCACCGGTCTATCCCATTCCCCCACCCCCCTCCCCTCTGAGGCCCTCAGTTTGTTTCTCATAGTCCATAGTCTCTCATGTTTCATTCCCCCTTCTGATTACCCCCCTTTCTTTATCCCTATCTTCCCCTACCGATCTTCCTAGTTTTTATGTTCCATAGATGAGAGAAATCATATGATAGTTGTCTTTCTCTGCTTGACTTATTTCACTTAGCATTATCTCCTCCAGTGCCGTCCATGTTGCAGCAAATGTTGAGAACTCGTTCTTTCTGATAGCTGAGTAATATTCCATTGTATATAGGGACCACAACTTCTTAATCCAGTCATCTGTTGAAGGGCATCTCGGTTCCTTCCACGATTTAGCTATTGTGGACAATGTTGCTATGAACATTGGAGTGCATATGGCCCTTCTCTTCACTACGTCTGTATCTTTGGGGTAAACACCCAGTAGTGCAATGGCTGGATCATAGGGTAGCTCAATTTTTAACTTTTTAAGGGACCTCCACACTGTTTTCCAGAGTTCACCTTTTGCTTTCTTGAGTCCATTCCTTCTCTGTCCCTATTTTGTATATCTACAGTATGTCTACACCTATAATAGGTGTCTTCATTGTAATTACTAATTATATGCTGTCACGAGTCTCCTTTTTATTCCTCTTTTACTGACACCTCATGGTGTCATGAAATCTCCTAAAATATAATACAATAAAATTAAGATATACTTGAGCACAATATCAAAATCTATTAAAGCTCTAGGAATTTGCTGACAAGTATTTACTGTTCACGTAGATATTTGCACAGTGGAAACGAATTACATTGTTGGAGTGAGAAAAAGATGAAGTCCAAAGTTATGGGTTGTCACTTTGGTTTTTAGTGCCTAGTATTGGGAGGGGAAAGCTTTAGTGTATAAAAAAAGTTGCTGACAGTGATTTGTGTTAAGATTTTAACTTCAATAAATTGAATTTAAAAACCAACTCTTTAAGCTTAACTTACAAATCTTATTTTTAAAACCAATCTATTAATTTTTTGCTTAAATTAAAATGCTCATTTTATTTCTCTTCTATTAATGTTCAATTTGCTTATAGATTTACCAGACTAAATTCCCTAGATTTTAGTACAATTTAAATGGTTGATTAATGATTACTTTTAGCTATTTCATGCTGAAATCTTAAATCTAATACATCTAATTATCTTAAGCACAATTATACGCAGAACAAGACAGAGTATAACTCAAATGAAAGAGACTTCATAAATTCTTAAATACGTCTTATGAACCTAAAAGTCTATACATACGGATATATTGAATTATATTTTCTTTATCTTTAAATACTGTTTTAAACAAAAATTACATATAGAACATAAATACAAGCAACTCAAAGGATCTTAAAATATTTAAAATTTAAGAAGTAAGTCTAATATTGTAGCAGTCAAGATTTGATTTAGAAATTATAGCTACTATGGATTTTTACACAGAAACATATTGAATATAAGGAAAATTTCTGAAAGGGCTGAGGAGCTGGGCACAATTGGAATTACTGAATGTAAACACAAGCCACAAAGTCTGCTGTCCCGGGACCAGAGAGTTCCTATGTGCCTGCTGCCCCAGTTTTGTCCCAACACCTATGACACTGATGACTAGACTCTGAAATGCCAAGCTGCCACAGCTTCCTCTCTGCTCTCTGTTCTACAACGCTGCCGGTTAGGAGAATACAGTGGCAGAGGGTGCCCTCTGCTTCACTTCCATGTCCCAAGTCTCCTGAGATTATGTCTAACCGACAGAAACTATTTCATATATGGAATCCTAGCTGCCAGGGAGCCTGAGTGATATGATTTTTAATTCTTGGCTTTTGAGAACAGGAGGCACATGAGAAGGTAGCATGTAGCCTAGTAAGCCAAATCAATCATGTCCATGGAAGCCCGTCAAATTCTCTAACGTTACAAATTCAGGTTATGGATTCTGGTCACAGGCCCAGAATTTCCGACACAATTTCCCAGAAGACTATTCTCAAATACACTTATTTATTGCTTGGATCCATTTTTACAGTCTGTCTGTTATCTGCTGTGTCAACCAAGAATCCCAGAATCCAGCCTTTCAGCTAGGATTTCATGTAAGTTTTATAACCCAGGTACTAAAGATCCCCAACTTATTTTATTATAACCCCATAGTAACACCTTTCCCAACTTTTTATCATCGAACTTCATATGTTTGAATTCTCACCCCTCACCTGGATTTCAATCTTTTTGTTGCCTGATACAGAGAACAAATTTCACCAGTAGTAGAATTAAATTTTTGTTATAGTGAAACACTTTTTATAACGTGGTTTTACTGAATACTGTTCCTTCTATTTATGCTAAGATAGATATTTTCTTTAGGGAAGTGAGATTTAACTCTTGAAAATGATTCTTTTTCTGAGATAATAAACTTCTTGCAAATTCTGTCAGTTAGAATTCGAGTCCTCCAATTTTGTTCTTTTTCTTTAGTATTGTGTTGGGTATTCTCGAGACTTTGTCTTTGCATATACATTTTAGAATAAGCTTGTTGATATCTACAAAATGGCTTGCTGGACTTTTGATTGGGATTCTGTTAAATTTATAAATCAATTTGGGAATAATTGACATATTAACAATATTCAATCTTCCAATCCATGAGCATGAAATATCTCTCAATTTATTTAGTTTTTTATGATATTTCTTCACCAGTGGTTTGTTTTTGTTTTTGTTTATTTACAATTTTTTAGATATAAATTCTGTCCATATTTTGTTAGATTTTATACCTAAGTATTTCATTTTGGGGAGTGCTATTGTAAACTATATATATTTAATTTCATATATATATGGATATAGGAGAGCATATAGGAACTATATAGGAAAGCAGCTGATGTTTGCATGTTGACATTGTATAGTGACATTGTGACTTTATTGTTACTTATTAGTTCCAGGAGTTTTGGTTTTGTTTTTGATTTGTTATTGTTTTGTTTTGTTTTGTTTTTTTGCTTATTCTTTGAGGTTTTCTATATAGACAGTTATATCATCTGTGAACAAAGACAGTTTTATTTCTTTCTTTCCAATCTATAAACTTCTTATTTCTTTTTCTTGTTTTATTGCACCAGCTTATAGTATGATGCTGAATATGAGTGGTGAGAGACAACATACTTTTTTGTGTGTGATATTAAAGGGATGTGTCCACTCTCTCACCATTAGGTTTGATGTGAGTTGTAAGTTTTTTCTAGATATTCTTTATCAAGTTGGGGAAGTTTCCCTCTGTTCCTAGTTTGCTGAAAGTTTTTATCATGAATGGGTATTGGATTTTGTCAAAAGCTTTTTCTCAGTGATGATCATATGATTTACTTTTTCTTTAGGCTATTGATGTCGTGGGATTACGCTGACTGATTTTAAAATGTTGAGCCAGCCTTTCGTACCTGGACTAAATCCCAGTTTGTTGCAGTATATAATTCTTTTTATATATTGCTGGATTCAATTTGCTAATATTTTGTTGTGGATTACAATGGCAAATGCATGAATGAACCTATATAACGTGAGGTTCTTCGTATTATCTGGACCAAAGACATTTTTGAGAATGCAAATTTTCTTAAGTAGAAAGATGCTGGCTTGAGCCACTAGAATTTCAGATCTAGAAAAAATGCGATTTTATTTTATATCATTGGCTATAGATTTAATTTAATTTTCTTTCAATCTGATGGGGTTAGTGTAATTTTTATTACTTCCTGGTTTAGGAAGCTGACCATTCACAGGTGAGGAAGGATATAAGTAAATTGCATAGGATCACATAACTGATAAGTGGCGGGGCTCTGTTTTCAGTCCATTTTTTTCATGCCTTAAAAGTCCATGGTTTTCCCACCGTAGCAGACAACCTTGCTAATGGTAGGGAAGAGGAAAGGTGGATACATTAAAAGCCATAAAGCAAGTCAATAGTAAAGTTTCAAGATGAAAAGTATATGTATATTTCAATATCTGCACTAAAATCACCAGTCTAAGTTATGTAGTCAAGATTATATTGTACGTATGTGTGTGTATGTGTGTGTGTGTGTGTGTGTGTGTGTGTATGCAGACTGTTGAAAATAAACTTCCTAACACATATTATAATGAAGAAGATTGCACTGGCACATGCTCATTTACTATGAGAAACTGATACAGAGTCTATATAACTCAATACTCACTATGTTTCTTGTAAAACTATGAAGAAGTGTTTTGTTTCCCTGATCCTCAAACTCATTTTTTCTGACACAGTGTTCTCTTATTCAGCAGTGTCTTTTATGAAAATTATCAGTGCAACACTATTAATCATTTAGCAGCTGGTACAAGAAGGAGCTTTTTGGAGACTTGGGTTGACGTACAATTCAGAAATAATCACTTGCTCACTGTGCTGCATGAGATGTCTGACAGCTCATTTGATGAACCAGGGATACATCCTCATTGTTTTGCCCTTATGATTTCTGAAATTGAAATGTTTAGTATATGTTTCTTTAATAGGCCTCATCATGTTTATAATTTAGTGCTATGAGAACAATACATGGCATTCTTGTGGTGGAAGAGAAAAGGGAAAATAAAGGAAAAATTACCTTTCTATTCTCTTGAGATGGTTCATTTTTTATCAATTAATAATGCAAAATAGCAGTGAAATATTCAACTGAGTTTTACAAAAGAACTGAGCATTTTATCAATTGCCCTATAAACTACAAGGTCTCAAAATGTGTAAGATATTGACCGTGAATTTAGGAATATGAAATAGCCATAATTCAATTTTGTTTTAATATCATGAGGTACTGTGTTTATTGTATGGTCAAAGCTTATAAGCTAACTAGTACATTTGTTAGAACAATAAGACTATTTACCCATAATCTGGAAAAAACTCACACTTTTTCAGAGTCAGTTAAATCACTAATGCTTATACTTAGAGGAAAAATGAATTTATGTGAGAAACTTGGCAAACCGTGGATGGTATTCATTTAAATAGAAGATGAACATTGAGGTAATCTGTATCTCATATTCATTGCCTGAAATAAATTTGTATTCTGCTTATCAAAGTAAAATTATTAACTCAATGCAGTTTCTAAATATTGAACTTTAAATATCAAAAAGTGACCTGGTCTATGTAAGTCATATAAACCAAGAAATTGTCCTTTTTCCAACTGAGTCCTTTTTTCCACCGAGTTTTCTCATGTGGTGCTTTAATAAGCAAGATAAAGTCCTGCCATTTCAATAAATCTCCCAGAAAATAGCCTAAATCTGGAAGGATTGCTTCAGGTGTTCAGAGAGTCTAGCAGCTACACCTGTTGGTGCCCATGAAAGCAGAGCCAGTCCCAGGGCTCAGGGATCAGTCAGTCCCAGGGACATCACATGGGTCTGTGGTTTGTCATAGCCTAAAGCCACAGAGTCATTCAAGGGTGTAAGTTCTTGGAAAGATGTGATACCAAGTAGGAGCTAAAAGCCTAGAGTTAGCCTGAGTGGGCTGAAATTCTGGGCTCCGCCATTTACCAGTCGGCCGACGTTGATGAAGTGACTTAGTATCTCTGTGCCTTACTGTCTTCATATCTGAACGCGAACTGAACTAGTACCCGTCTCATACGGTTACCGTGAGGATTAAATGGCATGGCCCATGGTTAGTACCTAACCGGCGTTAGAGAAATACTGTGAAGCATACTATTGTAAGGCATACACTTATATTTTTAATGCTCATATCATTCCCACATTCCCTTTGCTATGTCTCTCCTTGCTTCAAAAAAGAGAAGATGATATCTTGCTTTTTGTGATATAAATTTGAGAATATGTTGTGGTGCCATTTTTCCAAGTGAAAAAATACTTGATAAAATTTCATTTGGTCAACAAACCTTTATTATCAAATAAAACATACATTTTCTCACTCATGTATCTTAATCTGCTAAGTTTGAAAAACATTGGGAAAGTGAGCTACTATTGGTAGAAAAATTATGAACACATTAAATTTCATTTGCATTAACAAAAGAAATTTTAAATCAAATATTTATTGCATTTTATTTTTTTTCGTAAGATGAAGCATCAGAACTCAACATGAAGTCCTGTTGTAAACCAGGAGGAGCTTTAAGAACTCTTATCAGATTAATAATTATTAACTGATCAGTTATTAGTTAGTAGCTAATTGCTTCACCTATTAGTAATTTTAAATGTTCCATACTGAATTTAGGTGTGGATTCATACAAAGTTCCTTCTCATGTCTAGCTCCTTCCTAGCCTTTGACCCAGATGGATCAACTTCGTTTCCACTTCCAAATCATGACATTATTTTGGTGTGCGACTTCATCACTCATGAAGATTTTAAGTTCCTGATACTGTTTTGCCTGAGATGGAGGTAAGGGTCATAAAGAGGTATAACGTAGAAGCTCCATCATAGCCACAGTGACTGTTTGAGAAGCTGAGATATACCATGCTGTAGTTTGCCTGATATGGATATTTTAGCACATACTTTCTTTGATAAACATAAATGTTTCTTTTAAAGTACTTTATCATAAACATTAAATAATGGACAGATAATTCAGAAGAAAGCATTTATAGAAAATTGGTATCCTTGGAGAACATTAGGTAATCATGAACTATTATTAAGATAAATCTTGCTCATCTTTATATTTAAGATCCCAAAAAAGACAAGTTATCTTATCTCCCATATGATGTTAAAACACCAGTTTTACATATGGCTGTACTTCCTGATTAAATTGTGTGGTTTCTTTTGTTATTGTGGGCTTTGCCTATGTCTGTAATGCATAGGATATGTTGGCTCAGTTGGGGAGCTGTCTCACTTCCTCACTGTTTTAATTCAGTGCTAGGTATATTACTCAGCGTATATTAAGTGCTCAACACCTGGATGAATAAATGGTTGAGTCAGTGCTGATTAACTGAACAAGTAATTCTGAGCATTTAAGAATTTTTGTAAAGCCTAACTTTTTTTTTAACTTTTAAAGCTTGACTTTTTATAGTAAAATAATATATGTTTATTTTAGAAGCTGTAGGTAATAAAGATAAGCATATAGTAAAAAATTCTATTAATAAGGATCTGCTATTTATAAATAGCTTTGGTAGCATTTTCCCCATCATCTTTTATGATTATATGTGATGTGTATATGCATATATGTACAAAATGATACACATATAGGTATATACGTATAACAAAATATATAAACATACTATCAATGTTTTATAATAAACTCTATACTGTTTAGTAAACATTTAAAGTAAAGATGTTTTATGACACAAAATTCAAAGTGATAATCAAGGATTTCGCCAGGTGGGTTGATGACCCAACACTAGGAGCATACGAAGAACTGGAAAAGAGAAGGGAGGACAGAAGAACATTCAATAGAGCACTTAAAACAGGGATAGAGGGGACTAGGAGACAAAGCCTATGTATCTGTCTTAGTAGACCAGTTCTCTGTGCAGCCCTGTAGATGCTGTGCTGTATCTTAGTGAGAGAAGAAGGTCCAGCAAAAACCATGAGGACCATTAACACAAAATCTTTGTGAGAATTATGTGGTCAAGTAAGCTCTTTTGAAGACCACTCTGACAATGCATATATGTATGTGGCAGGTCAGCCAGTGAATCAAATTTAATTTTTAGTTGTTCTTTTAAAATTTGATATATGTAGGTTGATATTTTCAGGGAAAGATTTGACAACTTTGCCTAAGAAGCTTGGATGTTGCTTAGAGGCAAAGGACAAAAATCTTAAACTCTCTTGAGATGCACATTGCTGAAACCTGTTGAATGGGAAAAGCCAGCCTGGACCAAGGCTTGGAAACAAGGAAGAGCAAAGAAGCCCTTGATACTCACATTACTAGGTGTTAGAAAATGGATTGGACCAGTGGGTTGGCCTCTGCATGTGCCAGTAGTCCTGAAGTAAGCATGCAACTGATAGCAAACTTAGTCTTCGTCTAGTCCTCTTATACCAAAGGAAGATAAAACATGAGTAAATCTAAAGTGTTATACCTTTGGGAGCCCAAAACAGTACTTTGGCTTAGCATGGTCATGCAAGGAGGGAAGCCACTCAGGGAACCATCCTCCCTTGAAACTTGAAGAACGCCAGTGTCCAAGACAGACAGCTGCTGATATGAAACTGGGGCATGAGTTTTTACGTTGGTCACATTACTTTGAAGAGGACTGGAGGACAGTGTGAGCCTTGATGGTGAACTGAGGGTTATTTGCGTGTGCTGAATGTTACATGGGAATTTGGTTGTGTTTAGAGCTCAGATGGGAAGCAAACTAAACTTATGGTATTTGGCTGTAATATCTGAAATATTCAAGGGTTTAATGCCATCCAATAAGGTAGGAACAAGTAGGTCTAAGTACTTGGAAATGAAAAAGCACTCTGAGGACTCTGAAGATTATCATGGGATTGGGGTGACCCTGTAGAAATAGCATTTATTTATTTATTTAGTGCTCCATCTAGTAAATAATTTATTAAAATATTCCAATTGATTTTCATCAAAATGCAAGCAACATTTAAGGAATTATTTCAAGAGAATTCAATAGTATTCCAGGACACATAGGGTGATTTACAAAATAGTTATTATTCAAAGGTTCAAACATTTTTTTCAAATTTTTAAAAAATTCTAGTTTGTTAACATATAGTGTAATATTAGTTTCAGGAGTAGAATGTAGTGATTTGTCACTAACATATAACACCAGTGCTCATCCTAACAAGTGCCTTCCTTAATACCCATCACCTGTTTAGCTCCCCCCCCCCACCTCCCTCCCTCAACCCTCAGTTTGTTTTCTACTATTAAGAGTCTCTTACGGTTTGTTTTCCTCCCTCTCTCTCCCTCTCTTTTCCCCCCTTCCTCTATATTCATCTGCTTTGTTTCTTAAATTCCACATATGAGTGAAATCATATGGTATTTGTCTTTCTCTGACTGACTTATTTCACTTAGCATAATGCAATTTAGCTCCATCCAAATCATTGCAAAGAATGGTAAGATTTCATTCTTTTTGATGGATGACTAATATTCCATTATATATATATACACACACATATATATATACCACTTTATCCATTCGTCAGTCAATGGACATTTGGGCTCTTTCCATAGTTTGGCCATTGTTGATAACGATAGCATTTAAACATTACAGAGTGATGGAGTAGTAGCTGAATCCTACCCTGATAAGGAGTGAGAGCCCTTATATATGCAGGAGGGAGGAATACTTTCTATTTCAGACAAACAACCTCAATCTATTATGGACTTAAATAGTACGCCATGATAAGGTCATCAACAGGAAGTATATATTTGTTTCCTATTGTTGTTTTAACAAACTACCACAAAGGTATCAGTTTAAAACAATACAAGTGAAATACCATACAGTTCTGAAGGAAAGAGTTCTAAAATGTGTTGTCAGGGGCGCCTGGGTGGCGCAGTCATTAAGCATCTGCCTTCGGCTCAGGGCGTGATCCCGGAGTTCTGAGATCGAGCCCCGCATCAGGCTCTTCCACTGGGAGCCTGCTTCTTCCTCTCCCACTCCCCTTGCTTATGTTCCCTCTCTCACTGGCTGTCTCTCTCTCTGTCAAATAAATAAATAAAATCTTTAAAAACAAACAAACAAAAACCCCCCAAAATGTGTTGTCAGGGTTATATTCTCTCTAGAGGCTCTAGAGAAGAATCCGTTTCCTTGACTTTTCTAATTTCTAGAGGCCACCACATTCCTTGGTTCATGGCTCTGCATCACTCTGACTTCTGCTTCTACCATCACATCTCTTTCTCTGACTCTCCTGCCCTTGCCTCTCTCTTTCACTTATAAACATCCTTGCAATAATGTTGAGTCTACATAGATAATCCAGGACAGTCCCTGCATCTCGAGATCTGTAACTTAATCACATCTGCAAAGTCTCTTTTGCCTTATCAGGGTAACATATTCATAGGTTCCAGGCATTAGGACATCTTTTTGGGACCCATTATCCTGCTTACCATAGGGAACATTGCCAAGAGTGGGCCCTGACACCTGCATCTTGGGCAAGGGCTCATCCCCTCCTCATAATTATAGCTCCTTTCCATAAATACCAATTTTTACAGGATTTGAAGAGAATATATTCATGATTTAGTATTTTTGCATTAGATAAAATATTACAAGAATGACATTATTGATTATGTAGAGATCTCCAAAAACTATTACACATGTCCCTTCGAAAGTTTTTGTTTGAAACCATACCTTAGTCAAGTGGGAGATGAATCCAAGTTAAAAATATAATAATGAATAATTAAATTAAATCAAAACGCAGGTCATGAATATCAAAGAGTCATTCAGGTAAATCTAAATTATTGCTTTAAATATTACTTTTAAAACTGAATACAAGTAAAAAAACCCCTGAATACAAGTCAATATTTTTGAAAAGAAATAATGATGTTCAGAGCATGGGCACTTGGCTCAGGCAGTGATAGGTTCAAATCCAAGCACTGTGATATGATGGTTGAAAATTTTATTCCAACATGGTTAAATCATAGTTTTATGATTGATGATAGTTATTAGAGAGGTTAAGAAAAATAAAAGAATGTTTTTTAAAAAAATTATGATAACCATTAAGACAACTAAACTAAGATTGTTAACTCTGTTAAAGGTTGTGAAGGATAATTAAAAAAACGAAAAGCTATAAAAACACAGAAATTCATAGCAACAAAAAAACTAAAAACTACTTTTTCCAAAAAAGAAAACATAAAATAAAGTAAGGAAAAGCATGCAAATTTTATCAATAATCAGATTAAGCATTTTGTGGAAGATGAAGACTGGTTGAAGACAAAGTTACCCAAGACACACACATAAAACTATGTAGAATCAGAATTACTGAAAATAAACAGATAACATTTCTCATATGAAAAAAGTAAGTTTCAGAGACAATATTAATTTCAGACAAGTTGAGAATTAAAGGCAAAATTAATGAAGTGAGCCAAAAGCTGTTATTCATATTTAAATAAAAGTATAATATTCATGGGTTCTTTATGGTGATGTTTAATGAAATATCAAAATATATATTTTAAGGACCAATGCTTGAGGAAAAAATCAAAACACAAATGATCTAGGATAACTGTCTTTGCTATTGATAAGTAGAAAAATATGGAAAATTAGAGTAATATGATTAATAAAATGAAGCACTGCTTATGTACAAACTTTTTAACTCAAAAGAGATAGCAAAACCAATTTTTGAATTTCCATGAAATCTTTAGCATGCAAAATTACACATCAAGCTATAAAGTATATTTAGAATATTCCAAATTGCAGAAATTCATGGTAGATTTTTTCTTCTGGCCAAAGTGCTACAAAATTTGAAATTTGCAATTAAAATTTTAAAGTAAACAAAACATCTAAGCATTTGTTAGCTGCTGCAACAACACTCTCCTTGGTAACAAGAGGGTTAAAGAACATTACTATAAAGTATTGGGGATGCCTAAAGTGGTGACAGTATTAAATTTATTATCATATGTTTCTATTATTAAATATTGGTTTAAAATGAAAATTTATTTGTAAAAAAATCAAAATCACATCTTAATAAGCATATTTGGACATTGTTTCCTCAAATAGATTCCTAGACATGGAATTATTAGTTAAATGGTATGCATTTGATTTGTATTACAACCTTATTTTCCAGGACTGTTGAAAAAGTAAAAGTATCGATTATCTCCTCTATTAAAACATGATAAGAATTAACTGCAAAGTCATCAATCAAATATGTATAACATGTGTACAACTAATATCAACTCTATTCTTGAGCCAGTGGTAGGCAACAGAGTAAGCAAGATGGTTAATTTCATTGGTCAGATAATTTTGAAGTCAGAGTCAGAGTCTTTATTGTCAAGTATCCCAAGCTAGGTCACACAGCTTTGTTGGTTCCAGCTGCTCATGTCCTTTCCTGACGGGTTTGTGGTGCTGCTATACTCGTTGTTCATTTTGACTTGTGGTGCACTTGGTGACCCAGCTGGGCACCTGCCCTACTATTTGCCATGGAGGATTCTAGAGAAGCAGTCCCTGGAGTGTGACCCCTAAAGTCCTACTGATATAGGTTTTATTCTCTGCCAAGCTGTCAACCTTCCAAATTGGCCCAGGGCCCATTCCCATTAGAAGACACATATATTCTTGCACTTTGTGAAGCTTTTTCAACATTCTCTCCCTCTATCTTAATTGGACCTCTATGTAGGTATGTTGTATTCTATATTTTTATTTTTTAACATATCCTTTATTTTTTTAAAGATTATTTATTTTAGGGAGAGAGAGAGAGTGAGCTGGGTGAGGCGGAGAAGGAAGGGGAGAGAGAGAATCCACAAGGAGACTCCCTGCTGAGTGTGGAGGCTGACACAGGGCTTGATTCCAGGACCCTGAGATCATGACCTAAGCCAAAACCAGTTGTTGGCTGTTCAACCGACTGAGCCACCTGGGTGCCTGCATGTTGTATTTAGATGTGTATGTGTGTCTGTGTTACATTCATATTGGTACTTGCTTATCTGGGTTTATATTTCTTTTGCACAAGTTGGCTAAGCACCAGTTCCATGAGAGATTCGGATGAGAAGTGCTCATTAAGCTCATGTTCCAAACTACAAGGGAAATTCTGGGAATGGGGACAATCAGGGTAGAGGCGGAAGTCACCTTCTCTATACTATTAACCCCTCCGACTCCACGATTTGTCTTTTTTTCTTGCATCTCTATTTATGGGCTCACTTCTGGTAACTGGGGAAGACAAAACCAGCCCTTTGGTTTTCTTCATTGTTTTAATCTTACATCTTGCAGGATAGTGTAAAGTTTTGCCATTTTTAATTTGGGAATTATCCTCTACAAGTAGAAGGGGGGGATGGTTGCAAGGGAAAGGAAGATGACCCAGAACTGGTAGTTGACATCTTGAGACACTGTAATGGAATAACCTCATATGTCACTCCATTAGAGCTCTGACAATTGACAGTGTGCTACTGACAAAATAATTAATGTGCATTAAAATGTAATGGAATATGCATTGATGTATCTCTGAATTAACTACACGCTAATGGAAGCATTACAGACCAATGTTGGAGGGATATCTTTATTTAATAAATGGGATGGTGAAAAGTTATTTTCCAGATGAATTGGAGAATTAAATGGAAAAAGGTATGAAGGAAAATAACACTGAATATAGATTTTTTTCAAATAAATGTGATGAAAATGAAATATCTTTATTTTCTGAGGCTTAGGGCATTGAAGTTCTGAAAAAGTGCAACACAAAGACCACTTTTGAAACTACTCTTGCAGAAAGAACTCTGGCAAAAAGAGAAATGAATCTAAGAGGAACTAATGCCATGGAATTATAGCCTACCTGTTATTATTGTCTTAATAAGCAATAATCATAAACAGACAAAAACTCCGTAACAGTCCAGAATTAAAACTCCAGGTGATTCTACTATGACTTAGGGTATGAGAGATGTTGGAAGTCAGTGGGGGCTGAGAATAGTTTACGAAAAATACATAGATATACATAAATTTAAGAAATTGATAGTTAAAAATAAATACAAATTTGGGCTTTAATTAGACATAATTATACATAAACAAAAATAACGTCCTCTACTTTACATAGAATTCATGAAAGATGAAAGATGCACCAATTTTCATTTACGCTAAGAAGAAAAAATGCTGTCAACTATGAAAAAAGGGCCGCCAATCAAGACGCAATGCTTTCTTATCAGTTAGAATTTGTATTCGTATGCAACAGATCTTTGAGACATTATCATTCTTATAAAACATACAAAGAGGAAAGACTAAAATAAAACTAGTTAACATTTTCATAAAATTTCTTCACACTGAGGCCAACTCTTCTAAATGACTTCTTAACATCATGGGTGTTTGTGTTTTTTCTGCACAAAATAGACCTCTGTGCCGTAAAGGGTGGCAGTGCAATATTTTATAAAGAATTTACGAGTAAAACTGGTATGCATTGCAGGTAGAACAGGCGGACCTAGAATGTGGCTAAGTATGTCTGATTCACCTCTTCTGTCAACCTCTCTTCCCATATCATTTCATTCCTAGAGGTGAAAAGTTTTCTATTCTCCACCACTTATCTCTAGGATTTTCTTTAGAACTGCTGAAGCCCATTCTGTGGGTAATGATGCTGGTACTTTTGATATTCCTGCATGCTCGGGGAGTGACAACTAGGGCATAAGTTTACTACCTGGCCAACAGTGATCATAAAACACTACAGACTGCAAAACCCACCTTGATTTTCAAGATATTACATTATAAAATATATGCATTTTGGAAGTCACAAAACAGAAATTTCAACCAGCTGAGAAAATTCCGCCTTCCTAATATAAAAAAAGGGAAGAAGAAAAAAGAAAAAAAAAAAACTATGGTAATATCTAACACTGAGCATGACAAAGAAGAAAATCTCATTATGAGTAGTTTCAATAAATGTGAGGTCAACTCAAAAATCTAAAGACAGAGACACACGGACTGGATTTTCAAATAAGGGTTAGCAGTATATTTCTGTATCGGTTAAGTTTTTGTTGATGAAAAATTTCTAAGTATTTAGAGGGGATTTAAAACAGGAAATTGGTTATACAGATGTTGGATGAGCAAAATGCAGAAGAGGATTAGCGAAAGCAAAATAGAAGGAGTGATGCTCGAAAATCAGATGTTTGCTGACCCTTTCTCCCTCAAACCTGAGAGTCCACACCTGCTGATGAACTGCTGGACAGTTGTCACATCCTGTTCAAGATCCACCACAGAGCTGCCCTTTTGGCCAAGGCTGAGACCAGAGGCCACGCGATGGCTACTACCAATGCTGTCATCTGTGGCTGTGCCGTGGTCACTATTGCTCTGTCGCTGCTTCTCTTGCTGCTGCTGCTGCTGAAGACTCTGCCGGAAACGGGAAGCAGGATGAGAGGTACTTTTTCCTCTTCCACCTTCCAAATTCCTCTCTGGAACCCCCTTGGCAGAACTTGACAGGAAGCCGGCTGGTAAGGATTCCCAGGAAATGTCGCTTGCAGACTCCCAGCCCCCTCCAACACACAGGAGAATACGGAAGGGGCCTCAGACAAACAGGCACATAACTGACACTGTTATCTACAGGACGTGCATTTAAAACCAAAGAATATGGGACTGTTTATTTATTCATTCATTCAACAAATTTTTATGGAATGCCTTCTAAGTGTCCGCTCCTCTTCCAGGTGTGGTGATACAGCAGGGACCAACACAGACCCAATATCTGCTCAGCATATTTTGACCTTTTAACTCAGGAAGACAGACAACAAACAAAAGGAGTACTTACATTCCATAGTAGCTCGGAACGTGACAAACATTATGGGAAAAGTAAAGCAGGGAGGCGGGGTAGGGAGTCCAGGGGATTGTAATTTGTTAAAACAGGCCTTATTGAAAAGGTCACGCTTGACCCAAGATATGAAGGAGAAGAAGAGAGAAGTCTGAATGAAATGTGAATTCTTTATTTTAATAATACATCAAGGAAGGATTAAGGTGAAAGTTCAGTAGGAATAAAGAAGCGTGTTACTTATTGGTAAAAGGAATCTTAGCCATAGTAATCATATACATAATTTGCAGAATATCAGTTCAGCCCCAAAACATAAACCAACAATGGTCAGAACAAGGAGAAATAGGTATATCAAAAATTGTGGTTTAAATTGAGAAATCTAGCTGAAAAAAATCCTTAATATGGTAGATTTGGGTAACACGATAAGAAAATATTAGCTTTGTAAAACATGTCTGCCCAACAAGAGACACGTTTGTTTGATTCATTCGTGGGAGTCTCCATGTATGAGTCTGCAAAAGAAGCCTCAGTACATTCTAGGGAATCTGCACGACACCAGACTAGGTTCTCTGAGACTCAATAAAGTTAGAATTCATAAAGGACAGCTTTAAAAAAATATCCCCTATATTTGGAGCCTAAAATAAGTATTGCTTTTATGAAGGAGGATCTCATGGGAAATTACAAACTACTGAATGCAATAAACATACTACATATCAATATGTGTGATATTTAACCAAAGTAGAACTTAGAAATTTATATCTTTGGATACATTTAGACATTGAACCACAAAAAATATTGAAATAAGACAGTAAACTCAGAAATTAAGGGAAAAAAAGCAACAGTGAACAAGAACTTAATAATTAATACTGATAACAAAAGAACGAACATCTCTGAAATAGGGAACAGAAACCAAAAAAGTGGTCCACAAAATAAAAAATTAAAAAGGATAACTAATGAGAAAAATCACTGGTAAGTCTATTATACAAAAGAAGAAAAAAATACAATTCAGAACGGAAGAGAGAAATAAGAATAATCACGAGCGCTACTAATATATTAAAGGATATCACTGACGAACACAAATGGTGAGCAAACCTATGCATGAAGCTCTTGCAGAGTGTTTACCTCGTCATCGGGGGGTTTCAGCGGGCCTACGTGCAGAACAACAGGTGTTGGACCTTCGGGGTAGAACTTGATGAGAGCTTGTCAGACCACTTCTCCTCTCCTTGTTTAACTCATTCTCAGGTCCAGACTACACGCGGAATGAAGTCCTGCAAAAGTAGAAGACTGGGGAGAAAGGGTTTCTTTCCGTTGAGAACTGCTAGACTTATCCTAGGCTTCTCTCCATTCCCAAGTAAATGATGGGCTCTTTAAGACCACCTGGGGAATTTGATTGGTGTCTCTTGGAATTGGGGGACAGAAGACGAGGATTTCACTTTGTCCTGGAAATGTATTTTAATGACGAGAGACTGGTGAGGACAGACCTGTGGTGGCGGAGGAAACATTACATACTGTTCTTTTTATAGAGTTTGGGGGGCACTGGGGTGAATCTGTGCTTCCTCCAGGCTCCCTCATTCCAAGAGGAAACCTAGAGGGGTGAGAGAGCCCCAGCGATGGAATTTGTGTGTGGTGCACACCAGAAGCTGAGAGCTGAAGGAAGGAATCACACCTTGCTAGTGAGAGACAGAATGTCCCATACGAGGGAACTGTAGGTGTGGGCACCTCAGAAACCGATCCTTAGAACTGGGTTCTGAACGAACCCCCTAAGTGCCAATATACTTGTAAACAAGGCAAGTCCCAATATTTATTCAGAAAAATTTTGTGGGACCATGATATCGAAGACTTGTAAAGGAGTTAGGAGAGGACAACATTTAAGAGAGTAAAACATTAATGTCAGCCGAATATTGAACTGAATAACTGACATGAACTTCTTTCGATTGTTGGGACTGGTTTTGTCATCATATCATTGTGGTATGATATCTAGAAGACATAAACAATAGTTTTCAGTGTAGCGTTGTTTGTAATAGTAATAAGAAAAAAAGCAGAGACAACCCCAAATAGACATCGGTAGGTGAACAGAGAAATGAATCTCGGAAGATGCGCACAAAAAAATATTATATAACGTAGAATAGACTAGGACCAGAAAATAAAAACTCAAAGACCAAAGCTTGAGTGCTGGGTGAAAGTCATGTTTATTGCCAGGCAGGGCCCAATCCAACAGCACATCTAAACTTTGATGATGGGCTTTGAGGGAGGAAAAATGGGGTACATCTTCTAAAGTTGAAAAATCTCAAATGGGGGGCACCTGTGTGGCTCAGTCATTAAGTGTCTGCCTTCGGCTCGGGTCATGGTCTCAGGTTCTGGGATCGAGTCCTGCATCAGGCTCCCTGCTCAGTGGGGAGCCTGCTTCTCCCTCTGTCTGCTGCTCCCCTGGTGGTGCTTGCTCTCTGTCTCTCTCTGTCAAATAAGTAAAACCTTTTTAAAAAATCTCAAATGATCTCAGTTCCATCTTGGGAAAGCAGTCTCAGAGTGCAGGTGATCAGCTGGTAGTCTCTGCAGTGACTGGGGAAGTGTCAATGGCATCGCTCACTTCGATATTTGCTTCTGAGTTTGGGCATCTGGCTACCTTTGTTGTGTAGGTGAGTTTCTTGATTTGGAATTATTCTACCCAATTAATTTTAGCCAAGTCAGGTCTGTCCCATTGTCAGCAGGCTAGACAGGCAGGTCAGGCTAAATATCAGCTTGGGCAGATCTCAAAAACATAACAACGAATGCAAAAAGCATATTGCAGAACCATCGAGGAGTGGGAATCATTTATGTAAATTATGTAAATTAAAGAACACATGCAAAAATTTTGGCATATTGTGATATTTTGAGCATATTTGAGAAGACTATTCTTGGGATCATTATTAGCTACTTGTAGATTTTGTTTGCTTAATCCTTCTCAACACTGAAATCAGGAGAGAAAAAGCTCAAGTACATTTGGCTTTAGTTTACTTACTGTTCCATCACAACAAAAATAAATGAGTGGCTGCTCTGTCTCCCAGCAGTTCAGAGCTGGCACCAGGCACAAGTGCCTCGGTTGATTTGTGGAGTCGGAGGTTGGAATTTTAGTCTCGTACACCACTGTGCTTACGTGCCCGAGCCATAGCGTGTGACAGTGAGGGAGTGATGGCTCCTGTCCTCCTTTCCGCTTTTCCCATTCTGCTTTCAGTGCTGAAAAATGGAGACAAGAAGCTCTATGTGAAAGCCAGCCAGACTTCTCTGGAGGAGCCATTGCCTTTCAGAGATTTCTGGGGAGAGCTCTACGCATCAATATTTCCTTTTCATCCGGTGGCAAAAATTCAAGGACCAGGGGAGTCACTCAAATATTTATAGGAGCTACCTGCCCATGCCAAGCCTCGGCTCTCATCAGACCTAAAGAAAGGCACGGACCTTGTCATCAAAGGCACGTACTTTCAAAGGATAAACAACACACATTCTCATATATCTTTCATGCAAACACAAATCTTCATATTTCTACTGAATGTGTTAGTATAGATGGGCTAATGATCTGTTTTCTATTCCGGGAAACAAAGAATGTTGAAATTCTTCTTCCATGTGAAAATTTTCCCACTTTGGGGAAAAATGACCCCGGGCTTGACCAAGCTTCACATTAAATCCCTGTGTCTGACCATCTTCACTAATCAGTCTTTGCTAACTAGTAAGCCACTGGAACAAGGTCCTCAGACCCACCGCTGCAGATGCTTGAGCCTCGATGGGTGGTCAGATCCCAATGTAGTTCTTTTCCTTGCCCTAATCCCAAACCTGCAAACCACTGGTTTAGCAATTCAGCTACAGAAAATGTGACCCTTTGCTCTTTTGAAAGAATCCGATTTCCGCTGTCTGTTGATGGAGGCTGTGTTTCCCTGTGTTGTTTATTCTGTTTTTAGATTTAATCAAGATCGTCAGAGGTTTTTATTTTCACAGCCAGAACTCCAGTGTTCTGCAACAAGCCATTCAGTGGACTGTTCCAGGTTATGTGACCTGTTTTCTTTTTAATTTTAATCTCTCTATCTTTTAATAACTCAACCCATTTCTTCCTTTCAACTGCATTAGCATTGCTATGTAGTGCAGGATTCAACACACTTCTCAACTGTTTGCCAGTAGGCTCTGTAACTGGCTATTTTAAAATTTGCTTTAGAACCAGCATTTTACCAGAATGCAACAATTATCCTTTCATCCTTGTTGCATTCTTTAAATTATCAGTTAAGTAAAGCAGTAACTGTACAGAATATTTAGAAGTGATATATTTATTGCCAAACACCTGCTGAAAGCTACAAATTCCCTCAAATATGTTGATTTCTTTAGTAGATGTGCTAGTCCACAGACACATTCAATAAATACCAGATCTTTGGTTGGTTGATTCTGATTACATTTGTAAGCAACCAAGTTTGCTCAAAAACTTTCCAAGGCAATTTAGTCAGTCAACCAATTAGGTCAGTTTAGGCAAAATTACCAAGCCGATATAATTGCCTATCCTGTGGCTGTGGTCCCCACCATTGTAATTGCTTCACACAAGATCTGACTTATGGCTGGAAGTCCTCAGAACTATTCAGCCTTCCTCCAAATTGATTCTGAACAATGGAAAAACCAATCATGATACTTAATTCTTAATCTTGTTGTCAGGTCATTTCATCATCTCTTACTTCACCCACATTCTTCCTTTCTGAGTGCCATCGTCTCTATCTCTGTTTTACGGAGTTTAACATTTCCATCTTCTGATTCAGGCCCTCAGAGGGCTCCTGCCGAGGACTTAGGAAATTTAACCTTCACTTGAGCCTTCCATGAATTAAAACCTTTTTTCTCGTCGTCAGATTTGCATGCTTCTAACCCCCAGCTTCATCTTGATTTCTCCATTTGGCAATCTTTCCTCCTCCTTTTTATTCAATAATTTGAATTAATTAATTTGGGTACAATATTTATTGACTCCTTGTGTCCAACATCATGTCGGACACATGATAAAAGTCCTTGAGGGGGTTATACTCAAGTGAGAGAATTGAACACCCCCCCCCCACACACACACAGTTTCAACACAGAGCAGTTAAGAACTCCCTGAGCAGAATTCAAGAGGGCCGGCAGAGAGGGGGTGTGGCTTGGCAGTTAATAATGGTTGCTTCAGCAGTCTACTGCCTGCTCACTGCTCTGAAATCACGTAACTTTGAGTACATTTTTAAAATTTTTCTCATGCCTCAGTTACTTTACATTTTAAATGAAGATACAGACAAGACTTCCTTCATAGGATTGTTCTTAGAAGAAAATGAAATGATATACATACAATAGTTAGGCTAATTCTTAGCGCATAGTATGTAGTCAATACATGTTATTGTGTTACTAAGATTATGGGAGAAGAGGGAATTTCACACAACTGGCAGATTGCCCATTGAGTGAATGAGAACAAGGCTTTGAACTGTGAGTCTATCCCCATTCAACCATCAGGAGCACTCAGACCAGTCTCTAACCTTCGGATTCATCCTAACTGGTGTCAAGCAACTGTCTCTATTCACTCCCAAGCTTCAAAGAAATCTCCAGTACTCTGCTCTAATCTGAAGTGGGAATATGGCTTTTTGAAGCTCATCAAGCATCTAGAAGGAAATTAGAGTCCAGTCTTGCATTCCTTGGACTGGGGGAATGGCATAGAGAGGAGAAGAAACACTAAGGCATTCTCTTTTCCTACATATTTCCTTCAAAGAATCTCCACTCCTCAGTAAATTCTCAGACGTATGATAGAATCCCCTGAAGGTTTCTTGAGTTTTTGTCGGCTCTTAGCAAGTCATCAACCTAGGGTTAATCTAAATAATTTCATGTTATGATAAATGATGTGTTTTTGCTGACATTTAATTGATAGAAGCGACACTAATAAGGTACTGATGATGAAGACAGGATTTCTGATTTTATCTTATCTGTCCTGTGTAGTAATTCATTTCTCCCATTTCCTTTCCCTATTCAAACTGTTAGGCACCTTGATGTTTCTGGCCATTAAATAGACTGACAAGATTCTCTTATGGCTCAAAATTACAGCTTTTAACACGTACATGATTGTAAACACAATTGTAATTTAAGATTTTCCAATTGCATGGTAGTTATAAGGTGCTTATTCGTGTGCTTAAGAATATCTTTGTTTTTAGATGATCATTGGATTGCAGACCTGCAATATGTAGATGAACCCTAATTTGAAAAAGATTGGCATGGACCTAACAATTTCATGTTCTTTTCCAAATATAGAGTCACTATGATTCTAACAGCGTAAAACTTTCTCTTGCAATTAGTTCTTTATATGGTTGAGGATACTCTGGTGTCATCAAAATCGAATTTGACCTTTAAAAACAGCTGACCTGATTACTTTCTATAGAAAGCACGCTTTCCTAACAGTTTTTTATTCTTAAAAAATTATATAGCAAACTTGCCTGTAGATATATATGAGATGTGTTATTTTTGTCTGCTAGGCATAACTACACAAGAGATAAGGAATACAGACTCCGTAATCATGTTGGAAACAGAAGGCAAGGGTACTTATCACTGGGTATCTTAACCCAATGTCCAAGTGTTTTAAAAAAGTTCCGGAAACATCTCCCTGTATTGTTCAAGTCATCAGGATGCCTGTTGCTTTGAGTCTGTTTTTGTAACTCCCGGGTTTGGAGAAGCATGTGACAAAGAAGAAAAATCAAGTGAAAACCACCTCATGTCCCCTGGCTCCAGTTACTTCATCAAATGTTGCTCCACATGCTTTAGCACCAGATGAAGATATTACTGGGTACATCAAGGTTCCAGCGACCATATTTTCCATTTTGTTATATTCTTCACAGTTTTACATGTTGATGCATATGTAAAAGTCTCTCTTAGTAGACCCGTGATGTTCAGATAAATGCCGAATGGGCCTCAGCTAGTTGCTGACAGCCTTACAAGGAAATTTTCTGGAAAATCCTGGTCTGAGTATTTTGTAATAAATAAACAACTAAAAAGAATTCTGAATGACTTTAACTAAATTTTCCTGTTTGTTTTTCTAAGCCCCCCACAGAAGACGTTTGTCTAGAATAAATCATTTAAAAATCTATTCAAACCAATAGAAAATCACAGGTTTTCCTCCCAGGAACATAACTCAGGCTCCACTCTGAGATGGCCCCGTTTTTTATCTGCAATCTGCAGTCTTGATTTTGGCAGTTTATGATTTGTAACCATTCTGTGCAGGACACAATAGCATTGTGTGTCTCTCATTCTCAAGGGTACACATGGAGAAGAATGACTGTTTCCCATAGGTTGATCTCAAGAATTTGCTAATATTTAATAATAATAATATCACCAAAGTTTCTGGGAAAATACCTT
The DNA here is from genome assembly GCF_024610735.1 of Ursus americanus. Taxonomy (NCBI): domain Eukaryota; kingdom Metazoa; phylum Chordata; class Mammalia; order Carnivora; family Ursidae; genus Ursus; species Ursus americanus. The sequence goes on along the minus strand of NC_142137.1, from coordinate 15,189,087 downwards.
CCTCTTCAGCTGTAGTGTATTTCTTGTTTTTGCTAGCTGGAAATTTAGTAGTGGGTTTTATGTGAAATAGAGAGGCAGACCTTATTTTTCTTTTCATGCGCTTATTCTACTTAACATTAAATTGCATTTGTACTCTTTTCAGTGAGAGAATTGTTTTAGACAGATATTTATTAAGGTTACCATTTGCAGATTCCCCCTTATTTATATTTGTACTAGCAAACGATAACCAAGAAATTCATAGGTACAGTTGGCAAGAAAAATTGTACGTAATAGCTGGGCCAATAAAACACATTAGCTTCGAAAACGATGTTCATGCTAGTTATATGGAAACTAGGATTCGTGTTTGATTAAAATAATCCTCATTTGGATCAATAACTAGGCAATCTTAAAAATTAACTGATTCATGAAATAAGGCATCATTTTTTGGTTGTTGTTGGTTTAGACCATCAGATGTAATTCAATTACCACAAGGCAACATTTGGCTGGTTTGAATTTGCTTATTTTATATCAATATTCACTATCATATGAATTTTCCAACATACACCATAAAGGTATGTATTATGTACTATGTCTAAAGCACTATAAATAAAAAGGAAGAAATATATTCAATGAGAATTATGTCAGCGAAGTGTCTTTATGCCAATAGCTAAAAATAACTGGTCACATAAAGCCACTAATCAAAACCAAAGGAGAAAAACATTCTTAGCACCAGTCTCATTTTCTCTTAGTAATTGGTTTTCTTTCTTCATGCCTTTGGAATTAGAGGAGACTTAGCAGCGGAAGTAAAAAGGCACACAGAGAAAATGAGAACCTGACAGATCCACGGGATTAACATCAGCTCTCTTTCCAGATTTGTTAATGATAGACTTGCTCATAAAGTTCTTAACTCTAGGAAATCTCATTCACTGGCAAGCCACTTTTAGTTTTCTTTGTATTTGCAGCAGAACGTGTGTACTTCACTCATTTTTCTTCCTTGCATTTTCTTTTTTATGTTAGTCTGAAATATTAATGTTGGACGGCAAATGTTGAAGCAAAAATTGTCTTTCTTTGGATTAGTCTTTAAAAAACTAGAGAAACTTTAAAATAAGGGTAGAGTTGTGTCCTTCCTTAATGTCCTGCTTTGTGTATCTCTATTATTTCTTTTCAAGCAACAATGAGCTGAGTATTTCATAATAGATGTCTGCAGACTCCTTTAGAGATGACTCACCACCAAAGGAGAAGTCCGGAACTCAGAGCAGTGGAGCAGGCATGTCTTTGTACAAGGAATCTGGTCAATTCCCTTGGCTTCTGTTCCTCAATTACTCCTGAAAGCTGGCAATCAATCCTTTACTTATAAATCCCCAGAGGAAGGACCACAATTCTCTCAAATTTTAGAATCAGGATTTTCCTATTTTACTTCTTCAATTCATTATTATCACTGTTTTATTATTATTATACCTGATTATGAAAGTAATAAATTTTCTTTGGAGAAAATGTGAATAATAAAGAAAAACAGGGAGAGTAAGCAATCCCATCCAAAGATTGGACACTGTTAATAATTTTGATATGTATTTATTTCTATGCATACATGCACTTAGATATCACATACGTTAAGTTTTTTGAAATTTGGATCTATACTATGGTTGCATAGCTTATAATCACTAAACTGAATTTTATAGACAAAATAAATACAATATTTAAATAGCTCCCTTCATGTGCCTCGTCGGTTTCCTATTGTGAGAACTTTAGGTTATTTAATGTTTTTTATTTTAAATAATTTTGCAAGAAACCTCATTTTAGCTGCAACTTGTGGATGTCTCAAATTATTACTTTAAGTCAATTTTCTAGAAATTAAACTGCCATGTCAAATGGTATACACTTTCAATTTTGATGCATGCTGCAAAATTGTCATTAAAAAAGCTGGATGTAAAATTTATGATTCCAATGGCAAAGTGAGAGTATTGGTTTCCTAGCACTCTTGTCCATGGTATTCACTGGACAGCAAGATTTTAAAACTATCTTTGCCAATATGATAGGCAAAATTTGAATCTTATTATCCAAATTTTAATATAGTTCATCAGTAAGGCTGAATATATCACTGTTACTTATATTTCCTCTTTCAGACACTTTTGATACTGCCAACTCATGTCATTTGCTAGTTGTTTTCATTCTGATGTATAAATATTTTTTATATATTCGCTATATTTCTCTCATCTACCCATCAAATATTGTCTCCGGTTTAAGCTTTGCATATTAATTTTATATTAGTGCTTTTGAGATGTTCTACCTCTTGGGGTCACCTATCAGTTTTTGTCTTTGCTTGTATTTATAGCTTTTCCTATCAAGGTTATGCTTCTTTATGTGGACTGGGAATCAGTCTCACTTTTTATTCTCTGCAACTTTTCACCTAGTGGGGAAATGATCTCTTCTAAAGAATTGAAAATATCAGCCATTCGAACTGTTTGCATATGCCAACGTTCATGGAATTCAACTTTTGACAACTTTTTCAAAATTCCCCAATATTATTGTTAGGATTGGAATTCACCTATTTTGAGTCGATTTTCTTTTCCAGAACGTTATGTATTCCACTGACCATTTGTAATATATTAACATAGATATGTGCCCCAAATATTCTTTTTAGCCTTTGTCTGATAATCTTTTCATTTCTTAATTTGAGTTTTTCTGTCTTCTTTCTTTTTTTCTTAATTACAGTAGCTAGTGTTTTGTTTAGGTTACACAATTCTTCAAATATATTTTCATTATCTAATATGAGTTTCATTATTTTCTACATTCTTTGGTATAAGTGCCTTGAATGAGATTTCGGATAACGGAGAAATATATTTTTCCTGTTCTCTCGAGTATTTCACATCTTATCTTCAAGGGGTAGAGCGGTACGGTATGTGCTCAATAAATGCTTGTTGGATGGGTCATTGAAAGGTAGAGGTCAAGTCACGGCATGGAGGAGACCAAAACCGAGTGAATGTAAAAGGCATAAACCTAAGGAAAATGAGAAATGAGAGAAATGAGAACAAGAGAGAAATGAGGACCTATTATATCGACAAAAATTCCTTCTTTGCCTTCCATACCAAATGGCACATCTTTTAGTTTAGGGATTACAGCTATTCACATTCTGATCTAATGCCTAATTTCTGCCAATGGAGGAGAGTATGCTACAGACACTGGGTCAGAGCGGTCTTACCTTCTTTGCCCTGTGATCATTTTATTTGGGGGCAAGATACCCGCTTCCCTGCATGCGTCACATATATGGCCTCCCCTTACCCTGCACTCTAAGCATCTCTTTGAAGTGGTTTAGAATTGCTCCATACAATCCTATCACTTTAAGAAACAACACTAAGATCTCTGGGCACAGTTTACAGACAGATAGGATCTGCTGTAATCCAAAGCACAAGATATTCAAATGGAGGGCGAAGTTTGAGTAAGTTTTGTGAAGGAAAACTTGTAAATCTTTTAAAGTATTTCTTAAACTTCCTCTCAAGAGATTAATCTCATTTCATATTCTTCACTGAGCCACATAAATTTCCTCTGCACATAACAAGACCTTTCCCAGAAGCACTGGTACCTGTGGCTCACTTAGTTCCCTTGGCCATATGTTTGCTTATCTTGTCGGTTGTTAGCTGTATGCAGTGAATCAGGGAGAACACAGAGGTGCATTCAATTAATTTCTTAGCTCAAAGGCATCAATCTGCAGCTTCTTACATCCATTACATATGTTGGCAATGCTTTTTATGAAGACTGACTGCTATTTCTGAGATAGCACAAATTTAACCTGAGTGCTTGGACAGGTTTTCTTGATGACATGGTTGATTTCCAAGAGGATTTCATTTCAAACAAGGACATGTTTTTGAGAAATGGCAAAAGAGGTATTGTGGAGCAGATTTACTTTACAAAGTCTTTTAAAATCCATTTTTATTAAAGTCTGAGTTTCAAAACAAGTGCCGTTTAAGTTTAAACGGTAGCAGAACTTTTCCAATATGGTAAAAGCTTTGTGATTAATTTTTTAATAGACTTTAGTTTTTAGAGCAGTTTTAGGTTTACAGCAAAATTGAGCAGAATGTACAGAGATTTTCCATGTGCCCCCTGCCTCCATCTATGCAGAGCTTTTCCCTTTATCAACATCGCTCACCAGAGAAGTACACTACTTAAAACTGGTGAATCTACATTGACCCATTATTATCACGCAGAGTCCAGAATTTATGATAGAGTTCACTCTTGGTGTTATTTACCTATGGGTTTGGACATGTATTTTTAAAAATTATAATTCACACAACATATATTGTTGTTTACATACTGTATACCACATACTATACTAGATGCTGAAGTTTTGAAAGAAAAGATGTCCTTTGCCTCAGTGTGGGGGACAGTACAGTGAGGAGACTAATGTGAAACCAGTCTAACAAAAAAAAGGTGTATGTGTCTGCATTGCAATGAGAATGCATACAAAGAATAATGAAAAGAGAGCTAATGCAGATATCTTAAATGCTATATATTTTTTGTTTTGGAAGAAGAAAAAAAGTGGCTAGGATTAGTGAGAAGACAAAAAACAACTGTGAACTGTGATAAGTGTCACAGTTACAGTGGCAGTTGAATGATATTTACTATTCAGTTCAGAAAATGATGTTAGTCTTTAAAACAGATAATCTACTTTCATCCAAACCCAGTTCACTTATATTTGGAAAAGGAAAAAGGACCCCAGGGGCGCCTGGGTGGCTCAGTCATTAAGCGTCTGCCTTCGGCTCAGGGAGTGATCCCGGCGTTCTGGGATTGAGCCCAAGTCAGGCTCCTTTGGCTGGGAGCCTGCTTCTTCCTCTCCCACTCCCCCTGCTTGTGTTCCCTCTCTCGCTGGCTGTGTCTCTGTCAAATAAATAAATAAAATCTTTAAAAAAAAAAAGAAAAAAAGGAAAAAGGACTCCAGGAAAATGAAACTCACCTATTACTTGGCTGTTTCTGTTTAAACTTTTAATTTTTTGACGGTTGATACATATGTTTGCTTCAAATATAATACTCTTGATTTACAAAGAAGAGGGTTTTTTTTTTCCATAAAGAGTAAAACTGTGCCTAAATTTGGAAATAAGGAGGAGACTGACTACTGTGCATGCAAGCCCCACAAATAGCACTTAATAGTCTCATTGCCAGCAGTGTGACAGAAAAGGTTACAGGGGTGTCTGGGTGGCTCAGTCGTTAAGCGTCTGCCTTCGGCTCAGGTCATGATCCCAGGGTCCTGGGATTGAGCCCCACGTCGGGCTCCCTGCTTAGTGGGAAGCTTGCTTCTCCCTCTCCCACTCCCCCCTGCTTGTGTTCCCTCTCTCTCTATGTCTCTCTCTGTCAGATAAATAAAATCTTAAAAAAAAAAAAAGAGAAAAAGAGGTTACAATCGAGGGCTAATCTAAAATTGTTAGGATCCTGTGAGGAAAGAGTTAACATGTTAGGGCCATTGCTCAGTCATTGCATGTCTCCTAGGAAACCTAGGACCATGACTAACCCTTAGCCAACCACTGGGAACGTGACTATATGAAAGTTCTTTATGTTAATGATTGATGTTTTTACTATGTACACAGGGAGCAATGGATGGTGACATACCAGTCCGTCCAGGTTGCTTTGCTCAAACATCAAGATTGATGACATGCACCTGATTTCATTGTTGGGGTCTTGAGTTTCAGTTCTCATAACTGGTTACGTAGCAGAATGTGCTATGCGACCAATTCTTCATAAAAGTACTAGACCCTGACATTCAAACCCAGCTTCCTTGAATAGAGACACTCCGTACATGTCTCTACGGTTTGATGTCAGAAAGAAAGCACGTCTGGTGTAGCTCAAGTGGGGAAGAACTTGAAAGCCCGCACCTGATGCCTCGGGACAATGTTCATTATATATCTTTTCTGCTGCTTTTACTCTGTGTCCTTTGCTGTATTAAATCTTTGCCATGAGTATAACCTGCTTTTGGGTCCTGTGGGTCCTTCTGGCAAATCACCTATCTTGAGGGTAGTCATGGGATCCCCAAAACAGATCCATCATAAAAATGTGTATCTCTTGGGGTGCCTGGGTGGCTTAGTTGGTTAAGTATTGAACTGTTGATTTGGGCTCTGGTCATGATCTCATGAATCTTGAGATTGAGCCCTCAGTGGGGAGTCAGCTTGAAATTCTCTCCCTCTCCTTTGCCCCTCCTCCCACTCACACCCATGTGTGCTCTCTCTTTCTCATAAATAAATAAATCTTAAAAAAATTTAAATCTCTTTTATTATAACCTATTATAAATCTCTTTATTATAACTTATTATAGCATTCAATTTAAGGATTTTGTTAGGAAACAATACTAAGAATAAAATGTAAATCCCCATCTTTTGTTTTTTGTACATTGTATTGAAGTATAACACATATGTATATACATATACACACACACCTTATACATATATGTATATGTACACACACACACACACACACATATAGAAAAGAGCTTAACCCTGCTTATTCAAATTAATTTAAACTCTATCATTTTAGAGTTCTTTTCAGGTCAATGCAAGGTTTAAATTCCTTTCAGGAATTTCTGACCTCTCAAGTCTTCTCTCCCCATGATGGTGTCTCAAAGAAGGTATCATCAGGATAACATTAAATCCCTCTTCCTTTCCTTGTTTCCTGGCTGGCCAGTGCTCTCTCTTGTTCTCTGGTTGAGGTGCAGTTCATCTCTTGATGATGACGGAGAATAATAACAATCTACTACTTCCATTGATTTTATTTTCTTATCACTTATTCACTATAGAATTCTATGCCGGAAGTTGAATACGGGTGGCCTTTGAGCCAAATCCAGGCAGGAGATACATTTGGCATACATAAATGTTTTTAAAAATAATCAAATTATTTGCTAGCATTTAAAATGGGGAGATTTCACTTCTGGTTCTAGATTTTTGGTTTCTCTTGAACAATCAGAAGATTTTGAGAAGCCTGGGCCAGTAATTGGCAGGAGCTGAGTAGCATCAGAGACCTCTGTAACTGGGGCACACTCTAGTCTTTTTTTTTTTTTTTAAAGATTTTATTTATTTATTCGACAGAGATAGAGACAGCCAGCGAGAGAGGGAACACAAGCAGGGGGAGTGGGAGAGGAAGAAGCAGGCTCATAGCAGAGGAGCCTGATGTGGGGCTCGATCCCATAACGCCAGGATCACGCCCTGAGCCGAAGGCAGACGCTTAACCGCTGTGCCACCCAGGTGCCCCTGGGGCTCACTCTAGTCTTAGTCCCAGTGTCTCTCTACTGTCCTCAATCGGCTTGCTTTACTCACTGATGTCACCTGCTCCAGCCAAAAAGAATTTGTTGCAGCAATCCCCAACTTTTTTTTAAAAAAAGGCAATGCTTTTATGTGACCATTCCTTCAAAAAGCTTCTGTGAAAATTCACTTCAAAATGGCACATGTAATTTTGCAAATTAAGCTAAATGACCATGTGGAGCCTTTTATGGCTCATTAGACATTCCTGATCAAAATAATATATTTTTTGAAAGATTTATTTATTTATTTATTAGACAGAGAGAGACAGCCAGCGAGAGAGGGAACACAAGCAGGGGGAGTGGGAGAGGAAGAAGCAGGCTCCTAGTGGAGGAACCTGATGTGAGGCTCGATCCCGGAACGCCAGGATCACTCCCTGAGCCGAAGGCAGACGCTTAACGACTGCACCACCCAGGCGCCCCGTGATCAAAATAATATTGAGAAAAGACTATTTTATGATCTATTCTTTGTCCAAAAACTTTTGACTGAAGGCTAGAAATGCATGCTTCACTGGAAATAATCTGACTTTAAGCTGTCAAAATTCTGGGTTATAGACAGCTAATTTTTTATTGGTTTTATTTTATCGAAGGCAGACACAGCCTCTCGTGCTGTACCTTAATTTTTCTTTTTCAGAGATCATATGAAGAAGTTGTTGAGAAATTTCCCCTTGTCTAGCACTGAGGGAAAGGATCTTAGAAAGGGCACGCACTGGCTTCCAACAGTCTAACTTCTAAGGTGCCAACCTCCCCGGGCTTTCCAAAAATGTGATTGATTTTAAGCCTGTCTGTCTTTAGCCTTTTTAGAAGCTATTTGGCTACAGGGGCACAAGAGCAAGGCTGCCGGATTTCTTGATCCCTATGAATTCCGTCTAATTAGGGATAACTCTGATGTTGTAAGGAGCCTAGATATCTTTGCCAAAGTGTAAAATCTAAAATATGTAAATTGTTTTATTTATGATGCTCACATAAGGTGAGTAATAGGATAGTGCGACTGAATGACTAATTAGGCTTTTGGTTTTCTATAAATGACATTGAAAAGGGAAAGAATGCCTAACTGACTGCACCTAAGATAGTAGGAACACCTGTGCAAATCTGGAAGCCAACACTATACCCGAGCGTGAAGCATTATTTTAGGCACAGTTAGACCAATTACACTTCCAGGTTTCCTCGAGATGCTAGACTTCTCTGGAGCAGTCACATAAAAGTCTATTGTAGTACTGCATTTTCTGTTTTTTACACATCAATTGACTAGGAGATGGATGTGAATTTTAACACATGTTAGAAATAGCAAATGAACTATAATTTCTCTTAGATTTTCTTAACCCTTTAGGTGTAGAAATAACAATGAACTCTTTCGTCAACCACCATGATACAGTTACAAGAAGGTAAAAAATCACATTTAAAGTGGCTTCCCATTATAACTGAGAATTTTGGTTTGAATTAGAGTCTGTTACTTTGAATAAAGAACAAAGGAAGTGGCCGGCTGTATCATTCAATTATTTAAGGTGTTTCCTAATGTTAAAGAAAATGGGAGGAAAAGTATAATAAAAATAAGTGTTCATTGTGGAAATAATTTTCTTTTTTTTTTTTTTTTAAGATTTTATTTATTCATTCGACAGAGAGAGAGAGACAGCCAGCGAGAGAGGGAACACAAGCAGGGGGAGTGGGAGAGGAAGAAGCAGGCTCCCAGCGGAGGAGCCTGATGTGGGGCTCGATCCCGGAACACCGGGATCACGGCCTGAGCTGAAGGCAGACGCTTAACCGCTGTGCCACCCAGGCGCCCTGGAAATAATTTTCTGACTAATATATGTGATTCTGATATTGCTTCCCCCAAACTTGAAGCTGTTTCTCTTGTATGTAAGATATCTCTTATTAACAATGAAAATATAATTTGTATACTCTGTTTAAATACTAGATTTATGTATATGTACATATGAATTTAGTTTAGCAGATTGCTAATCATTTAGTGACCAATTTAAAAATATTTGTAATTCGAGGAGTTTTTTAAAGGCGTGGGGTCAAAAGGAAATGTCTGCTCTAGGTGAGCCATCTTAACGTTTCTACAAATGCAGTCGCTATGACAAGATGGAATTCAAGGGGTCGTCTGTACCAGTGGTCCTCAAAGCAGGGTGACTGAGTGTATCTGTTAGGATTTGCTACTAATTAACTTAAAGGTTGACCCTGGCACTCTCAGCAAGTGTATGCGTCATAGACCACCCACCAAGAACTTACCTGTGCCTCATTAGTTCGATTTGCAGGTTATGTTAATTAGTTTTAATGACTCGAAACCTCTCAAATCAAGCAATGGTTTAAAAATGATTCCTGCAAAGAAATCATAGCTTGAGTATATTACTCATAACACAAGTGCAAATAAACAATAAGAAAACAGCAGAGCTCACACTTCTAAAACGAACACTGGCTCTTCGACAGCCACATCACGAGCTAAAACCAGTGACATAAAAACAGTATTTGAGATGTTGATAAAAAATAATTGAAATTTGCAAGAACACTATTTGAAACTTAATTACATGCACTGCCATTAAGGATGAATCTTGTCCTTAATGTTTATTTAGTCCTTAGATATTAGCTAATCATAGTCTAAAGCCATCATGAGTAGCAGGACATTGAAAAACTAAGCATTTGGAAAATGTTCGTTTCTTCAGTAATGTTTAGGGTCATATGATAATTCAGTACTTTATAATATATAGTCGACTATAATAAATGCTTAGATGACAATTTTAAGGTTTCCTAATAGCAAGGGGCAAAACACCATGTACGATTAGGGAAACATTTGTTTTTTTCCTGATTTAAAATTTAGTTGAACTATACAGGAGAATTCATATGGGGACAAACTAAAATGCATTCCTTCTCAGAAAATTCAATTGGAAAATGCCTGGGAAACACTGATAAAGAAGGTGTTAAAATATATTTCATGTAGTTGGGGAAGTTTGCTTACAGATGGAGAAACATACGGCTTTTTCTATCATTCAGGCTATGGTACTTGTTAGATTTTATTTCTTTTTGTGAATGATCAAAGGAAGATGTCTCATAACAGATATAACCTCAATATAAATAACTTGATTAAAAGAACTAACTACAACTATTTTGTTTTATGGACAAAACATATACATACAACCACTGGTAAAACTGCTGATTTACTTCGGATTGTAATTAAAGTTCCTGGTGATGGTTATAGAGATATCTTTATAAGTGTAATTCATTCATTCTGTTACTGGAACAGAAGATTTTGAAAGTGAAATTGCGCCATTTCAATGTTATAAATGTAGTTAGTTTTGTAAAAATAAGATTTTTAAACAGCAGGACTCTTTATTTATTTATTTTTTTAACACAATAGGAGTGACCATGAAAATCTTTTCAACCACAACAATTTTTTAGTTGTCTCAAGGCAAGTATTTAAAGGAATCGACAACTTAAAAAAAGATAGGATTTTTCTTTAAAAAAAGACAAATGTTCCAAATTTGTTGACCTTTTCAGAGAGGTATATCACTACCTGGAAGACGTTTCTTTTAGAAAAAAAACCACATGTCTTTTCAAATTAAAGGTGACATTTAACAATAAGTAAGAAAATGAACTTGTGTTACCACAAGAGAATTTTGAAAATAGATATTTGGAGATATTCCCATTGTTATGTAGCTTTGTTGACAAAAACAATTGTAAGAATATAACCTATAAACTCTAAACTCTATTTATCTGTAAACAGAGTTTTCTAATCTCTTTGAAATTTACCTAAATGAAGAGGTTTGGTAGGTTTTATCTCTGTTTTAAATGGAACATTCTGTTTGTTGTTTTATAAGCTTTGACTGACATTGGGAAAGGTCAAAATTTGCTGGCTCAGTTTCATAATTATCTATTGTGATGGATAAGTTAGAAGAAAGGTATCATGCTTTAGTAGAAGCAGCCAGTGAAACACTTCTATTTGAATCTATATATTTTTTAGAGCGTCTTTTCCAGGTATATGTGCCACTTAACCAAATGGGAAATGACTGAATTTACAAACCAGACCTCAGAATTAGTATATCACAGTAATTTTATGTAAATATTAATACAAAGAATTTCTAAATATTATACAATGAGGTATAGGTGCACATTTTTCTTTTTGATCATTGGAGTCCGGGATGAAACTATCCAGGTGCCACCGACCTATGCATGCTTCCTGCCTCAGATGCCCCAGAACGGATCTACCATGATGGGTGAGACTTCATGCTGGTGGAAGGTCCTTCTACCTTCCACACGAGCTTCAACAGTGGCTCATTTCAAAAGAGAATGTCAACTATTTCTATGTGCTATTAATCTCTACTTTTACCTTTAGTCTAGAAGACATTATTTTGATTTTTAAAAAGATATTGAAGTGAAACATATTCACATTTGCCCCCTGTTTTCTTCTCAGAGCAAAACCCTCTACCTTTGCATTGACCCTGTCTCCACTGTTTTCATCACACCCATTTCTCCTCTTCATTTTCTCCCTTTCCCTTTCTCTCTGCCTTCAAACACTCTTGGTTCTTTCCCATTTTGAAAACAAAGAAACAAACCGACGTTCACCTATCTTGTACTATAGTACCATTTACTTTGTATTTACTCATGTCATTTACTATATATCCAAAAATATGGAATCTATTTTCTGTTCAAGATTTATCTTCACTTACTCCTTTTTCACACCCCTTGAAAATATGCCCTCCATTGTTTATACTTTAAGATTTCCTCTTCTCTTTAAAGTCACTAGTGCCTAGCTGATAAATGCCAGTTTTCTTATTTGAATTCTCCATAGCCTGTCTGCAGCATTTCGCACCATTGACTAAAACCTTCCTCATCCACTTTTTCCATCAGTTCTATGACATTATAACATCTTCCCTACGATTCCTTAGCGTTCTTTGTCCATATTCCCAAGGTTCCAAGTGTCAACATTCAGCCCTATATAGTCCCTGACTCTCTGGATCAAAGAGTGATCTTTTCTTTATATAGACACTTCTTAAAAATTTCCCCTGAAGAATTCATCTCATCATCTTATTCAGTCATGAAACCATCAGAAAACTAAATTTACGCCCAGATTACCCATACAAAGAGACTTACGGAGAGATGTGGGCAATGTTAAGGGTTCAAAAAAAGGACGGCGTGGTACCCAGACAGTAATGGTTTTCAGAAATTATCTCCACCTCAAGGCCTGAAGGAAAAGGGCAGACACAAACTTCCAAGAATGCAGGGAGGCCTAAAACCCAGCAGGAGGTAACTGCTACAGGCTGACTGTTTGTGGGGGGACACAGCTACTGTCAGAAACCGGACTTCGAAGCAGGGAGGAAGCAAGGAGGAAATACCCTGACCACTTTGTGCTCCGACCACCGCTGCCATTTCCTGTCTCCGCCCTCTACGTGCCAACCCCAGTTTGAAGCTGGCTGACAAGAGAGGTGGCATAAACAGTGTCCAGAGATCAGCCTCCTGAGGTGCCCAGTGGGCAGAGAAGAGCCGAGGCCTACTGATCTAGGGAGGAGAATGGTGACAGCCAGGACGTCAGCTCTGTGCCAGTGACTACAGATTTATATATATTTTTTTTCAGTTAGAGCTTTCATCTAAACCTAACTTCCAGGTCAACTGTCTATTAGCTATTTCTAACATGATTATCCTGCTATCCCTTCAAGCACAGTATGTCTAAAAACAAATACCATCTCCTTTTTTCTAAACATGTCCCTGAAATGCTCTACATTTCAAGCGATATCATGCTTGTTTTGTAATTTTCTTTGACCTGGATCCTAGCTCCACAACTCTAATTCCAGGACCATATTCCACTTCTACCTTAATCCTGAGACTTACTGTTACTTTAAATGACACTTCTGGAAATTTATTGCCTTATTTTGTTTCCAATGCCCATTTCATCTCGCTTTTCCTATTACCCATATCCCTGGGGATTGAAGTTCTATCCTAGTGGCTGGATGATCTGTTGATAGCCTTCTGAGCAGCTGTTGTCTATCTAGCCTGCTGGGTCCCTAAAGATCCCCTATTCTTGAAGCCCCAGCTGTCCTTCCTCTTAAACCCATCTTTTAGGACGTTTGCCAAGTAAGACTTTCACAGTGCTGACTAAGGCCTGTCTGGGCGCCCTCTTGTGGCTTCTGTTAGTCTCCAGGTACAGCGTTCCATTTACTAGAGGAGATTTTCTGTCTCCACTTCTGCGCACATCTGTACTCCCTAGTGCCTGCTCCATTCCTGCAAGCTAACCTGATACTGGGTATTAGGCCTTCCCAATTGGAGGCCTTAACTGGGTTATTCAAAGTTATGGAGTCACTGTGATCTGTACTGTGAGAGATGGTGAAATTCCAGTTTACTAAGCCAGAAGGCTTTAACATTTACTGTTCTAATTTAAAAAAAAATGCGACTTAATTATAAAAATTTGGATAATACAGAAAAGACTAAAAAGGAGATAAAATCCACTTATATATATATAGTGCTAACACCTAGAAACAAAAATTAGTAATATTTGGGGTATTTGTAACTACCTCAAATATATGTGGACCTACATAATACATTGTAATAGATATATAATTTAATATACATATGTAGGCAAAGGTGTATATAAAGTTTCATATATCTTTAAAAAACACTATATGCATATACAAAACCACAATATATTCATAAATGTATATAGACATATTCATATATGTAACACAATATATTCATAAATGTGTAGAGATAAAACATGTAAAGTTATATATGTGTATAGATATAACTATATGTATAGATATGTGGTACATAGTTTTGTATCCCATCTTTTTAACTTCACATTTTTATGAGCATATAACTAAGTCCTTAATACTTCAGGGAAATATGATTTTATTGGTTACACAACATTGTGAACAAGAATGCTCCATAATGCATTTTGTCCCTCACATTGTTGAATGCTTATATTGCTTCCAGCTTTTCCTATAGCATATATGTTTGTTGCACATGGATTTTTTCCCCCTTTAGGACAAAATCTTCAAAGTGGAATTACTGATTCAAAGGCAATTAAATTTATTAAAAGACTCTTGATACATACGGCCAAGTTGCTGTCTTGACAAAATGAACCCATACACTCCTCTTCCAGTAGCGTCTGTGTGCACGTATTCCAATGGCCCTCTCTTGCTGCACCCTTTTTATGATCAATATTTTTATATTAAAAAAATTCCTCACTGTGATGAGCACTGGGTGTTGTATAAGTGATGAATCACTAAATTCTACTCCTGATACCAATAGTGCACTATATGTTAACTGGAATTTAAATAAAAACTTGAAACAACAACAAAAATTCCTCTATGTGTGAAGCCTGAATTTTATCATTGTTTTAATGATGTTTTGCTTTGATTCATCATGAAGAACAGGAAAGATTTTGAAGAAACTACAATCCTTATCCTGTCTCCCAGTCGGAACGTAACAGAAGACATCTTACCTTTCCTTGTTGCCTCTGACACTAACAGTCTAGGGAATTGTTTTCTCTGTTTACTTCATTAACAAGAAGTCAGGAGGTTTGTACTTATGTCTGAGAAAGAGAGTGTCTGAGAGAAGAACCACACACCAGCGCTGTATAAAGTAGTCCGGAATCTTCCTGAACACGGGTACAGCAGCACTCAGGAAGCTAATGGTGTGCTGTATGGTTAGAGGGAGCGCTTGCAGCCCACGTCTGACAAAGAAGGACCTTGGCTCACGGTGTGGGACACTAGCAAAAACCCCCGCTGACCTTCTTCTGTTCAGCGATAAAACATGCAGAGGAAGAGAAAAATTTTAATTTCTTTGTGTAGTTTTTTAAAAGCTATGTTGTTTCCCTCCCCCACCCCCTCCCTCCCCACTTGATGAATGTGATCCTGGTGGATTGAAATGTAAGAAAATACAGCACTATGAAGTTCTGTGGTACTTTTCTTAATTTTGAGAACTGAAGTGTGAAATTCTTCAAAGGGTGACAGTAAAGGTATATAATGCTGTCCTGTTTTGGGAATTAGCTCAGTAAACCTATCTCTAATGTTGCCCATAAAAAAGTAAGTTGGTTCCATGAAGCGTTACCACCATTTATCAGCCATTCCCTCTATAAGCAGAAGAGGAACTCGAAGATATATATGTATGAATTGCTATCTCACTGTATTAAAGACAATGAATCCTTCATGTGAGAGTTTATAGCATGAGCCGTATTGTCTCTGTGACAAATGAAATGTACAATAGCAGTAAATATTTATCTTAGTCAAAATAAAAGCTCAGAAATACTCTTTTGTGTTGTTAATTTCCATCTTTCCCTGTCATTAGCTTTGTACTACTTCTTGTCAATTTCACACTAGGGAAATAGTGCGAAACAAATGGAGAAGAGTTTTTGGCATCCTCTCTCCCTTAAAATAGAAGAAAGAAAAAAAAAAGAAAAGGAATCCCAACTGAAAATAGCACTTAAATCAAGATTATAGATGCAACTTTTGGTATCAAAAAAGGTTTTCTGAGTTGGAGACTGAAAACATGCGTTTAATCAAAAAGCTTCTTCTCTTACCAATTTCTATTTTCTTTTACGGGGACTTGCTATTTTTCAAAGGTAAGTTACTAATTCCCCTGATTTGTGTTTTAAGTCTGAAAACTGTTATCTTGAAAAGGAACATTTTAGAGAGAATCTGTACATTATACTTAAATTCTTTCCTTCAGCCTTCCGTACAATGTGCAGTGAATTATGGCTTTCTTGAATTCATAATTAGAGGAGGAAGCAGATGGCTGAGACTTATTGTAAAATTATGTACCCATTAAATGGTAACTTATACATTCCCAGTGACTACTTTTTGTAGTGGGGTAAACCAAACATTGGAGAGGTGATTTTTTAAAAATATGAAACAAAATACATTTTTTCTTCTAGGCACACTTGCTATATACACCAGAATCACTCACAGGTTAAGTTTCGAATTACTATAGGTTAATTCCGTGGAATTTTTGTTTCAGATCCTTTTCATAGATACTGTGATACAGACACTTTTGGAACAAGAGTTCTTATAATACCGTCAGCAATTTTATCCTTTCCACTTGATTTCCAAACTGTTCCTTTGTGAAAATTATTTTCAAAGGCATTTGACCAACACAGCTGTTTTACTGTTACTGCTAAAAAAGATACATTCGGGCATGTGCCTTTTTAGGTTGTGGGTAGAGGCAGGTGAGCGAGCTCATCATTTTCTTTTTCTTTTTTTTTTTTAAGAAATTTTTTTTTTTTAAGATTTTTTAAATTTATTTATTCGACAGGGTTAGAGACAGCCAGCGAGAGAGGGAACACAAGCAGGGGTAGTGGGAGAGGAAGAAGCAGGCTCCCAGTTGAGGAGCCGGATGTGGGGCTCGATCTCATAACGCCGGGATCACGCCCTGAGCCAAAGGCAGACGCTTAACCGCTGTGCCACCCAGGCACCCCCGGGGCTCATCATTTTCTGATTCTAATTCTACCCAGAAGAGACCACGAGAGGAACCAAGTGTCAGAAGTGTGCCTCTGTTTCTCAGTGTCCTCCACACATTTCCAGCTACACCCTTAGAATGCAGGTCAGTGATTCATTCACTTTCATACACTCATTGAGCACCTGTGCTTACCAAGCACTTTCACGCTCTCTCAATGTGTATTTGGGGATCCTGCTAGCTGTTGGTGGAAAAAGGATTCTAATTTTATGGGACGTGAGGTCTGAGGATAGTTAAGTACAATGCTTTAAAGACAACATTACTATACCTTTAACATTCCCCTTGCAGTCGGCAGACCCTTAGACCAAATGCATGGCTGCGGTGTGATAGAGACAATATCCCTGGGAGGAAGGTTGTGGAGTGAGTTCTACTCTTCCCACACACCTAGACAGATTTTTGTTGGTATGTAGTTCTGTTTTCCTCTGTCTAAAATGTTCTTTTAGAGAAACTGGGGGGCCTCGCATGGTGACTAAGGTTGAAATTAAAACCATGAATTCCATTTTCATTCCTGTTTTGTGTTTTCATGTTAAAGAGTCTTTGTCTAAAAGGAAGGGATGTTTATATGTTGCAACAGTTCCTTGGAAATTCTGGAAATATCTGCTTTGGTATTGAGTGAAATATACAGATGCATAATCCTATATTCAAATATTATGTTAACAAAAAGAGGTTGCTCAAAATGCTAATGGGCATAATTAATGTTTTATTAACTGCGAAACCAGATATTCTTTGCAATGATTTAAAAAAATATATTACATGTCTTTTGTTGAGAGAAAAATATTTCTGGATTACTTTCATGCAAACAATGAAAGCAATGCAAAGAAGAGAGTGCTGTTGCGTTTGCAACAAAGCCTGGGTAGGCCTCATTGGTATTCTTAGTTGTAACAATCCTTACCTTTTTTAGGACCAACTACTTAATGAATCAGCTTTGAAAGCAGCAAGCGGATATGCCTGGAGGGCCTCAAAACTGGCCTCAGTCCAGACCTCATTATCCTCAAGGATTTCAGTGTTTAAAGAACAACCAGAAGTTTAGGAGGTATGAATGCTAGCAGGATTAAGATCCCGTTCTATATTCTTTTAAGTTCAGAATCTTAATTTTGTCCTAGACCGTTTCTTACACAGTCCCAGACATCTGGGTTGACCATACCATTCACCCAAGACTTGGACTGATCCTAGGAAGCATGTTAAGATTTTAGGTCAGGATTCTCTCCCTGCAGAATTTTGGGGATACCATTCTTTTTTTGGGGGGTACCTTTCTTAACAAAGTATGTAAATAGGCAATATTGGTGGAAATAATGTATCCTTCTGTTTCTTCTTCCAACTGGTCACTGTTCTCATATAAAAATTACTCCTCTGAATGATACAGCTTTTGTGTTTGATACACAGGAGCTGGCCCATGAGTTTAAAAGACCCTTAGAAGGCACTCAGGGATGAAGAATGGAGTGGCACCCTACACACCAGCAGTAATAACTGGGAAGACTAATGCATATATGTATATTATATATTACATATATGTGAGTGTTGAATGTATACATTATATATAAATATGTATCTACATTACATATATAATATATATACACATATATACTTCTATATGTAGAATTTGTATATGTGTGTGTGTGTGTGTGTGTGTGTGTGTATATATATATATATATATATAGCAGGGACTCTTCCATTATAATCAACCTCCCCACTCATTCATTAAAATAGAATACAGTGATAATGTTTTAGATATTTTTAATTTAGCTCATTAGATAAAGATTCTGTGATTTTTTCCTCTGGTTTTCCACCTTTATTGTTTATATAGACATAAATTATGCATATATATAATCTATATGTACACTTATATTTAGTATATTGAACATATACTAAATATATATATTTATCAATATATTGATACATTTTCATTTTATTTATATATTATAAATATATATATGTAAGTGTGTGTGTATATGTGTGTGTGTGTGTCTCCAGAAATTTTTCTTTAATCACTTGGAAATTGATAGGATCATTTTCTCATATTCATTGCTTCTGATCAATTACAACTACATACAGTATATTCACCAACATAAAATTGGATTTTATCTTCCTTTTTAATGTTTAAAAAATTGCTCTGGGAATTCAGGAAAATTCTAATCTAGGTCAGACATTGTTATATGATAAGAAATTATGTGTTAACTATGTTATTGATAAGTTTTTCTCTCTCAAGATCCAAAAGATTAAATTCTTCTGGAGTATTGTTGAATACTGTAGGGAAAATTGACACTGGTCTCAGAAGTAAACCAAAATTTCAGACATAAATTTAAATCACCTTTCATCAGAAACAACTCAGAATGTGCAGTTAAAACAGAAAAGGATATTCATCTAGAAATTGATTTCCAGAATGGAAACGTACATTATCACTTATCGCTTCTATGTTCTCTGTTTGAGAATAAGTCATACAACAGTTGTTTCTCGTAAATCTGTGATTAGTTCATGGGGCTGCAGATTTTCTGGTCCACTCCTGATTTTATGTAGGTTAAGATAAGGGGCTACTTATTTACATGGTGCTAGAAAATATGGATTTATAAAATACGTTCATTTAAAAAAGCCAATAGTAGTTTCTATTAGAAAAATAACTGTGTAACCTAAGGACTTGACTTTCTCCCTGAGAATTCTGAACTTTCTGGCCTTCCCATTTCTGGCTTTCCTCCTTGTACCAGGCACCACTTCAACAAATAGCCTTCATAAGCATATTCTAGACATCCTCCCTCAACATCCACACCCAAAAGCATGCGGCCCAAAACCCTGTCTTCTCAGTTTGAGTTCTAGTTTCAAGACCTATTTCTTCTTTAGAAAATCAGGGTTTGTTCAAGTGCTAATCACTATTAAGGTCCACGACACTAAAGTTGTTTTGTAAAAATTAAATATAAATGAAATACAGAGGAAAATTTTAAAACTTGCAAATATTTTCTTTATTTTAGTTTTTCAAAGATTTTATTTATGTATTTGACAGAGAGAGAGAGAGAGAAAGAGAGTGCACAAGCAGGGGGAGGGGCACAGAGAGGGCACCTGGTACCGGGCTTGAGCCCAGGACCCCTGGATCATGACCTAAGCCAAAGGCAGACGCTTAGCTTAACTGACTGAGCCACCCAGGCGGCCCCAGAAAACATGCAAAGATTTCAAAAAACGATGTACAATGAGCACTTGTGTATCTACCACACAATTTACCAAAAATCCCCATTCCCTTGAGGTCACAGGTACTCCTCTCTGAGCCTTCATCCCATGTCCTTCACCCTTCAGATGTAATGCCCATCTTGATTTTGAGATTTATTATTCCCTTGTTTTCTGTATAGCTTAATTTTATGTCTATATCTCAAACAATATATTGTTTAGATTAATACGTTTTTGAAGTTTATGTGATTCAATGGCATCATACTGTATGTATTATTCTACGATTGCTTTTGCTATTCCAAATTATTTTCCTAAGTTTTATTCACGTGATTGTATTTAGCTGCAATTTGTTCATTTTCTCTGCTCTATCAGATCCCATTTGCCACCATGTATTTGCAGATTCTGTCAAAGGATTCATGGCATTTTGACAAGTTAATTTCTTTTGTGTCCACTTTCATAATCAGGACTTTCTTTATTTTCATTTATTTCATATCCACAGACACTAAGCCACTGAATTTTGAGCATTTTAAAATTGTCATTTAATTTCCCTCTCTAACAGGACACCCTCTTGCCTCCCTTCTGTGCTGAGCGTCCTTTCGAGCTGGGCATATGCTTCACTCACCTCACCGCGCACTGCTGCGAACGATGATGTAGTAGAAGATTGAGGCTAAAGGAAAGAATGCTGGTCAGGAATGAGTTTGGACAATCTGTGGGTAATAATAACTTTTAAAAGAGTGAAATTTCATCTTTAGCAAAACGTTCTGGTTTTCCAGGTTCACCACACAGTATTTTTAAATAAATGAAATGCCTCGGTGATAAGCCAGCCATTTCAATTCACTTAGTCCGACGCCCTTTCTGTAGATAAACACACAAAACTTGGATGTTACCGTATAATTTCCTATATAATTTCCTGTGGCTTGATTTGCCTGGCTGCGAGCACCTGAGTTTTGTTCTTTGTATCACTTCTATTGAATGGGGAAGAATGTCGTTGCCACCAAAAGAGAAGGACAATAGGCAGCCTTTCCCTTCTGTGTTTTCAGTGGTTTTGTAAGAAGGGAGTTAATTCCCCTAGGATGATAATACTTTATAAAACGTTTAAGGGCTTACTGTGAATCGGGGAAATGCAGTGCTGTCTTGGGAGGAAACTGAAGGAAATTTATATGGGAGATTAGAAAAGGGGCTGAAATTTTAGTCAAAAAAACTAGGAAGTAATTAACCTCACAGGAGAGAGAGCATGGCTTATATCTTAAGGCCTTATTGGAATTCATGTTTTTTCCTTATTGGTTGATTTACTGCACTATGTATGTCAGAAAAAAAAATGCAATGAAACTTAAATGAAAACGCCTTGCATTGCACATGGAGTAAATTTAATTAACACTCGTATCCTGCTTGTATTTAAAAAACACAAGCCAAAACTTGTGTAAGGGAGTGAAAGGCTGTCACACGCTGTTCTATGAATCTGCACCACTGTCCTCTTACACCGTACAGGCTTCACTTCTGCAGATATTCACGACTCATTCTAAGGAAATGAACTAGAAAACATTCTGACGATTCTCATGAGAAACACCAGCCTTCCTTCTTCACCCACCTGCGGTATCTTCCTATTACAGCATTCCTTCTGTTAAATTCTAACACCTTATAATGAAAAGCAAGAAGAATTCTTTTCCTGTCCTTGCTTCTGTGGCATACTGGGAAGTTTCTCTTTCTTCGTAAATAAACTTAGAATGTGGTATTGGGAAAGTGTACACTTGAAAAGACAGCTAATGTATCAGCTTCTCATAGATGAAGGCCTTAAAATGAGTGCATTTGAGGCTGGAGTACGATCTGTGTTAGTTTGTCAAGTGTGCACAGGAGTAGGCTATGGGGCTTCGTCACATCTCAGGAGGGAGCTGGTGCTGAAGCAGAGAGGGAGCATTCATTATGGTTGAAATGCTTTGGCTGGGCCAGCAGGCCTGAGCAAGAGCGCAGGGGGACAATATGGTACGAACTAGATTGATAGATATGAGGCTATGCAAATGCCTTGGCTCTGTAGCTACGCCACTCTACCAGCTGGGTTACATTGACCTTGGGTTAATAATAACCTTCTCCTTCCATTTCCTCATCTGAAAAGTGCTGAAAGCTACACCTGACCTATCTACTTCAGAAGATTATTATAATCATTGAATAGAAAAATAGATGTGAAAGATTTGTGAACTTTTAAATGTTCCGTTCCTTTAAAAATAATAACAATATTGTTTGTAGTCATTCATTTCTCACGGTGGCAGGAAGTCCAGATATTTGTCAGATGGAAATGAAGCTCAGAAAGTCTATGACTTGTCAAATGTCACATATGGTAACACTACTAATGTACTTGGGGTTTCAGTCTAGGCTATTTCCTTTGGCCTCTGTTTTAAAGATGTTTAAAAACGGAGCAGAGTTGTGTATGTGTGTGTGTGTGTGTGCTTTTTTTTAAGATTTATTTATTTTAGAAAGAGCGAGAGCAGGTGTGGGGGTGGTGGGAGGGGCATAGGGAGAGGGAGAAAGAAACCCCCAGCAGACTCTGTGCTGAGCACGGAGCCTGACCTGGGGCTCGAATACTGAACCACCCGGGTGCCCCAGAGCAGAGTTTTCTGAGGAAGGGGATTGATTGATGATTATATATCTGGTAGAACTCTATTTTGGCTGCCAGTGGCAGAAACCCAAAACAAAGTAGCTTAGGATTAAAAATGAAAGGGAATGCATGTGTTTGTACAATTGAGTGTTGGCTCCGGCAAGCCCCACCCCCTGGTATTTAAGCCATTGTATAGCCCCCTCCCATATTGCTGCAGGGTTGGTCTTGGTGACAAATAGGTAACAGCAGGAGTGACGGTATATGACTCCTGAAGATAAATCATAAAGGACATTATAGCTTCCACCTTGCTCTCTCTCTAGGATTTGCTCATGCCAGGGGAAACTGTCACGTCGTGAGGACACACTTCCCGCTCTATGGAGAAATCCCTGTGATGAGGAACTGGGGTCTCCTGACAAAAGTCGGTGAGCAACTCTGGCCAACAGCACGTGAGTGAGTGAAGACCTTGGAAAGGATCCTCCAGCCCTAGTCACACCTTCAGATGATGTTCTACTCAGCTGACATCTCGTCTGGAACATGTGAGAGATCCAAAGTCAGACCACCCATCTAGTCCACTCCTGCATTCCTGACTCGCAGCAGCAATGTGACATCATAAATGTCTGTCATGTAAGCTGCAGTGTTTGGGGCTCATTTATTATGGAGAAATAGATTCCTAATAAAACAAACGACAAATCCAACGGTGAAACTTGTTGAGACACATTTGGATTCATATGTTCAAAGCTGTGGTCAGGGCTCTGGTTCACTTCACCTCCTGGCTCTGCATTTCTCCACATTTCTCTTATTCTCAGACTCTCCCTGACGTGGTAGAAATGATGACCACTGGCTCACTTTAAATTTATAGCTTTTAATTTTAGAAGAAAAGTCATAGCCTCTCCTTCCTACCCCTTTGATAAATATTTTATACAGTGAACAGTGAACTGTGAATAGTGCTATTTGGGACACAAGCTACCAATCACTTTGGACAGAGAGATGGGTGCTTTGATTGGCCGGGTCTACGTCCTGGGTCAGATCCACAATCATTGTGGAAAAGATACCTCTTTTATGGACAGTCCCACTGGAATCATACTAAATACAGATGGGGCCGTTCCCCGAAGAAAGGGGTCCTGGATAGTCAAACAGCATACATTCGTCACAGGATAGTGTCACTCCACAGGGAAAGAAGTGTAGTTATCCTGTTACTCTTAATACTTTTATTAGGATGAGGAAAACCACAGAGAGGACAGATATTTGTCAGACTGCAGAGACTGAGTATTATTTTCTCTAAAGGATGGCTCGCTATGTGCTTACCGGGAAAGAAAAGACAGCTTTTTTTCATGAAGACTTCGCTACGCTTTTTTTGTTAGATATTAAAAACTAGCTTGCAAACAAGTGTTTCACAGGTTGGTGGACACCTGAATCGACTCTATGTAGAGATGAATTACTGGAATACCTTATTTGCATAAAAAAGGGCTCCTTGAGTACCTTGCAGTTCTCCCTTTCCTCTGGGCTCAACACACCCCAGAGCAGAGTTTAAATGACATCTGGGAGCCTCCTGTACTCTGGGTGATAATTTGCAGCCTCCTGCCTGCTCTGTTTCTACCACAACATTGTCTGAAATGACTATTACACAATTGCTTAAGCAAATCCATCGCTCAAAGAAGAGGCTGTAGCTGGAAGTGGGTATCCACTTAGCTTTAAAAGATCCTCAGAAATAATTCCATCGTACCTGGCATCCCTGTTTATTTCAGTCACTACCACAAATTCAGTTCTCCCAGGGCTCTAATATATAAGGTTTGATACATCCTTCGTGTTAGGATGACACATCCATCTATTAACAAGACCTATTGGTTCTAGCTTTATCTTCAAAACATGCTTTAATTCAACCACTACTCACCACTGCTACTCAACACTCTAGCTTAAGCCACAATCGCCTGCATCCTGGACTAAGGTGAGGGTAACCTCACTGCTTGTATCTAACCTCCCTAATGTCAGTTCTCCGTTTAGAAGCTGGGCAGGAGCGAACCTTTAAACATGTAAATGAAATCATGTTACTTTCCCCATCAGAAACCTCCTATTGCTTTATATTTGAAGCCTTCATCATGGCCTACAAAGCCCTCCATTATCCGCCTCTGTGTATGTCTCTGACGCTACCTCTGATCGCTATTACCTTACTCTGTTCTAGCTACAGTATCTTGTTGGTATATCTCATTGTACTAAAAATTCTCATCTCAAGTCCTTTGCACGTGCTGTTTTCTGTATCTGAAATGCTCTTTTTCCACATTGCTCAGTCTCAATACCATACTTTATTCAGCTCTCTACTCAATTATTACCTGAGTTAGAATTTGCTTAGCCACCCAACTGACAAAGCTCCCATATCCATTGTTCTGCTTATTATACAAGATGACTTGGTAGGTGTAGTGAGTAAAAGAAATTAAAAGATAGTGATTTTATGTGTCAATATATAACATAAACTGGCATGAATGGCTAGCTTGAAAAATGCATAGAGACAAGGTCTATGTTAAAATAACTTAAAGAAAAATCATAGGCTTAAAGAAGACCATAGAGGTTATTCTGGAGAGCAGAGAAGGTTGGAGGGTAAATCTGAGGAAGCCGTGAATATCTACAGCATGAAAATTTTTCAGTGTCAAGTCCCAGGGAATTCCATTAGACCTTAAGTAACTGTATTGATGTTTTATAAATAGATTAGGAAAATATATATTCAATAGGATGAGTCAGCAGAGTCTCTAAT
This sequence comes from Ursus americanus, assembly GCF_024610735.1. Classification (NCBI taxonomy): domain Eukaryota; kingdom Metazoa; phylum Chordata; class Mammalia; order Carnivora; family Ursidae; genus Ursus; species Ursus americanus. The sequence goes on along the minus strand of NC_142137.1, from coordinate 15,163,909 downwards.
AACATAAACCTTGAGAATTTGCACGTGTAATTCATTCCACCTCAGTGCAAATATATATATCTCTTACAGGAAAAAAAAAGAAAGAGAAAAAGAATAATGACTGTGCCAAATTTACGTAGAACAATGGGATAAGATAAAATGCTCTTCCCATAAGAAGGAAAAATTATTATATGGTAGTGGGAAATTATATGAAAGGGATTTCAGACCCTAAGGGGAGAGTTTTCTGATGACCTTATAATAATAATGTATTCATCCATCATCCTACCACTGAAAAATTTGCTTATTTAATATTTCTCACTATTAAAATAATTCTGCAATAAATATAATTTTACAAGTGCTTTTTTATACACAAGACAGTAGTTCTGTAAAAGAGATTCCTAAAAGTGAAATTACTGAATCAAAGCATATACAAATTACTCTCCAAAAATGTTTATATCAATTTAAATCAATACAAAAAATGTGATAGTATATTTCTAATAGATTCTCCTTTGACAACACTGGGATTGTTATTTAATTTTTCTCCCAAACGTATTTGTGAAAAATAGAATTTTATTGCTGTTTTAATTTGCATTTCATTGTTTACTACTAAGGACAATGTCTATTCACATATTTGTTTTTTGTTTTGTGACTTGTCTTCTCATATCTTTGGCCATTTTTTTCTTTTTGTGTCTTTATTCTTTTTCTTTGGGATTCTTAAAGTCTTTATATATTATGGACAACAGTCTTTTGTCTATACTATAAGCTACAATTTTTTTTCATATATTTATCCTTTAACTTTTTTATACTGTCATTTATCATTGAAATTTTAAATAAACTGTCACCTAATATTTTCCATCTCAGTAATACAAAGTTTCATTCAGTTACCGAAGCCAAAAACCTCAATGCCACTGTTGATTCCTCGTTTAATATTCGGTCTCACACCAGCGACTCTTGTTGGCTTGACCTTTATATCTTTTCCCAAATGAATCCTTTCCCACCACCATCACCTCTGCCATCCTCTCCTGAGACATCACCCTCTTCTGCCTAGACTCTGGGTATCTCTGCTTATGCTCTTTCCCTCCTGCAATCCATTTTCCACAGCTCAGCCAAAGCGACACATTTCTTTTTATTATCTTTCAATTATAAAACAGGAAATAAAATAATATAGAATTCATATTTTATGTGTACTGTATGTACATTTGATATATCAATAATAAATTAAACACACATATATCCACCAACCAGCCTAAGAAACAGAATATTAGCAACATATTTGAAGGTTTCTGTGCGTCCTTTTTGACTGTCACCCTTTCTTCTCCAGAGGCAACAGCTATTCAGAATTTTGTGTCAATCATTTCCTTACTTTTCTTAAAGATTTTACCACATATATATACAGTGATAAACAATATATTTCTTATTTTGTCTGATAGTATATTTGTTTATTTGAAAACATACTGTGAAGTTCTTTAATATTGGTAATTACAGCTATAAATTATTCTTTAACTGCTATTATTCCCTTGTAAGAACATGCCACGATCCATTTATTATACAGCCTATGTTGATTGGCCTTTTGTTTTTTTATCCATTCATTCATTCATTCATTCATTCATCCATCTTTATCTTCTGTTAGAAACAATGATGCCGGGGCACCTGGGTGGCGCAGTCGTTAAGCGTCTGCCTTCGGGTCAGGGCGTGATCCCGGCGTTATGGGATCGAGCCCCACATCAGGCTCCTCCGCTATGAGCCTGCTTCTTCCTCTCCCACTCCCCCTGCTTGTGTTCCCTCTCTCGCTGGCTGTCTCTATCTCTGTCAAATAAATAAATAAAATCTTAAAAAAAAAAAAAAACAATGATTCCATGACTATACCTGTACCTACCTCTCAATGTAGATAATACGAGTTTCTCTGAGATAGATACTTACGGGTGGAAAGACTGAGTTATTAGCTATACACATCTTCAGCTTCCATCATTTCTGAGTATGCCATTTTCCCCTGCTAATTTTCTTTTTTCTTTCTTTTTTTTTTTTTTAAAGATTTTATTTATTTATTTGTCAGGGGGAGAGAGAGAGCACAAGCAGGGGGAGCGGCAGGCAGAGGAAGAGGGAGAAGCAGGCTCCCCACTGAACAGGGAGCCCAATGCGGAGCTTGACTCCAGGACCCTGGGATTGTGACCTGAGCTGAAGGCAGATACTTAAACGACCCAGTCACCAGGTGCCCCATTCCCAACTAATTTTCAATGTCATCTCCATTATTTGGCAAACATGTCTGGGTTCTCCACTTTGTTTTATTGTTTCAGTTGTCTTTTTTTGTGCTAGTAACAATGTATCTTAATTATTATAGTTTTGTAATATGTTTTGAAAAAGTGGATATATGATAGGTATGTCTCCTATTCTGGTTCTTCTTTCTAGGGTCTTGGCTAATGTTGGCTCTTCATTCTTCCACATAAACTTTATTTATGTATTTTTTCATCCACACAAATTTTAGAATCAGCTTGTCATGTACCATGAAAAATCCCATTTTTTTGTTGACATGGTATTAAATGTTGACTTACAATCCATGAAATGGTATATTTCTCCCTTTAGGTCTTTTTTATTTTATAAATTTTATAATTTTCTTCACAAAATTTTATATATCTTTTGGTAGATTTATTCCTAGCAAATTGCACTTTTTAATTCTTCTGCCTGGTTAATAAAATTTAACTGTCCTTTTAAGTAATCTTATACTCAGCAAACTTTTATTGCTCTTTATTAATCCAATAATTTGCCTTGAAATATTTTGAGGTTTTCTACACAGAAAATCATGTTACCTGCAAATAATGACAGATCTTTCATTCTTTCCAATCCTTACATCTTTTGTTCATAGGTGCACTATAAAACTGTAGTGGGAGACCATAGTTTGTAATGGTGAGAGACCTAATGTAAAGGAAATGCTTTCAATATTTAATTTTGGAATGTGGTAAACATGCCATTTTTATAGGTAACATCAGAATAAGGAAGTTTCTTATGTTCTTATTTTCTAAAACTTTGTTTTCTTAAATCATAAATATTTTTGAATTTTAATGATGTTTTTCTACATTTATTCAGATGATCATTCATTTTCTCTCTTTATTAATTTGGTGAAATAAACTATTTGACTTCTCAATGTTGATTTGTTATTGGAATGAAATCAGAAACAAACTTATTAATTATTTTGTAAGTATATCTTTGAATTTAAGATTTATTTTCATTTTTTACATCTATGAACATGAGAAATATTGACCTTACAGGAGCTTTTGCTCATACTGTCTTTATTTGCTTTTGGAATCAAGATGATATGAGCTTCTTGAAATGAGTTAAGAAGTATTCCCTCTAATGAATCAGGGAGTATTTCCTCTCCTAACTTCATTAGATTTTATGTAATATAGAATAATCTATTTCTCAAACAATTGGTAGAATTTGACTATGAAATTATTTAGTCTGGTGTTTTCTTTGTGTAGAGGTTTTTAACTGATTCAATTTCTTACTAAGACAATTCGGGGTTTCTATTTTTTTTTTTTTAAGATTTTGTTTATTTATTTGACAGAGAGAGAGCGAGAGCACACACAAGCAGGTGGGGGACGCAGCAGAGGGAGAAGCAGGGGAGCCTGATGTGGGGTGGGGCTCGGTTCCAGAACTCTGGGATCGTGACCTGAGCTTAAGGAAGACACTAAACCAACTGAGCCACCCAGATGCCCCTCTATTTTTGTTTTAAGACGATATTATCAATTATACTTAAGGTGAATTTCTTCTTTTCACCTACATTTTCAATTGTATTGACTTAAAATTATTCATAAAACTCTTTTGTTTTGTTTGAATCTCTCTTGAATTTGGAATTATGTTCCCTTTTTCAGTTCTAATGAATGACGAATTGGCATTTTTCCTCTTTAAGTTTTGATCAATATTGCAAAAGCTTGGCAGATTTATTAGTTTTACCAAAAGCCAAATTTAGCTTGAATATCCTCTCTAATGTAATTAAAAATTTTTTTTCCTTATTTGATTTCTTCTAATATGTATTAATTCTACATTCTTTTTACTTTCAAATATCTTATGTGCCTCATTAATCTTTAGCTTTATTTGTTTTCCAAAATTAATCTTTAAGGATAAAATTTTCTTAAGTACGGGTTTGGCTATATCCAATAGGGTAAAAGAAATAATTTCACTGTTATAAATATAGTTCTAATTTTTTCCTAGTTTCTTTTATTATTTTTCCTTTCCCATGAATCAAGAGCTTTATTTTAAAATTTTAAGTATGTTGTTTTTAACATAATACTGTTATTGATTTCTGAGCTGCATTGTCGTCCATGACATCTGTGCTTTGTGATACAGATTCCATTAAGTGCACTGACATTTTTTTTTTTTTGGTCTAGTAAATTCTCAATTTTTAAAAATGTTCCATATGCTTAGAGAAAAAATAACTATTCTCCATTTGTTGACTGTAGATGTTCTACATGCCAATTAAGTCAAGAAAGTTGATTGTGATTTTAAAAAATCTTCCCCAGTTTTTTCAATTTCATTTGTCTATTTAATCTACTTGGTATATTTATTGATTTATCCTTGAAGTCTACAAGCTTTTGCTTTATGCACTTTCAGCTTTTATTGCTAAGTTCACAAAGATTTTAGAATTTTATCTTCCTGTGAATTGAAACTTTATAATATAGTATAACTCTGTTGTTTAAGAAAACTTTTGCCTTAAAGTCAATTTTGTCTGATACTAATATTGCTATACTGGTTTCTGAAGTTAATATTTTATACCGATATATCTAGGTATATCTATATCTATATCTATATCTATATCTATATCTATATCTATATCTATATCTATCTATCTATATCTTTCTTGTTACTACATTTTACTTGTCCTTATATTTTATGTTTATATCCTATATACCAAGAGTATTATAATTTTTATAATATAATCAATGCATGAATAGCTTTATTACCCAACTTGCCATTTTCCTTTCCTCATCATTATTTTCTAATCCTGGACATTTTTCTTGACCATTTTCCTTCTTCCTTAAGGAGGTGTCTTAGAACCCCCTTTTGTGAACCGGTTACAATAAACTCTCTCTTTCTGGGGGTTCCTAAAATATCTATATTTCAAGCTTACTATTGAAAGGTTGTTCAGCAAATACAAAATTTTAGTTTGACAATTAGCTTCTTTTATATCTTGATATAGAATTTTCTAAATTTTGTTGTAGCTATTGAGAAATAGCTGTCGATCAAATTATATATAATTTATGTTAACTTTGTTATGTACAAAAGTTTTTAATACTTATTCTTTGTCTTTTTTGTTTTGTGTTTTTGCTATGATATAACTTGGGGTGGATCTCTTTGAAATTTCCCCTGCTTAGGTTTTCAGGTTCCTGAATTTGCAAATTACATCCCTCTTCCTTCAGTTTTTGAAAATTCTCAACTACTATTTCTTTCTATTCTCTCTTTCTGGCACTCCAATAGTTTCTCCTTCACATTTCCTATGTGTTTATCTTTTTGTTGCCTGCTTTGTAATTTTGTTAGATCCATTTTGCAGTTTTTTGCCAGCTCTTTGTAGTCCGTGTTAACCCATAATATTTCTTTTGTTTGTATATTTGTGTCTCATAGTTCTATTTGTTTTGTTTGTTTTCAAACCTGTCAATTTTGATAGATTCTTCTTCCTTCATCATGCATTTAATCCTCTCCTTTGTTTGTACACATCAAAATAGTTTTTTAATATTTAGTATTCGATAATTCTAATATCTTCTTTCTATTTGGGCAGATTGCATGGTTTGTTTTTTTGTTGATGATTTTACTTATTCATTTAAAAAATTTTTAAAAAGACTTTATTTATTTATTAGAGAGAGAAAGTGAGTCAGAGAAAGAGAGCACAAGTGCAGGGAGGGGTAAAGGGAGAAGCAAACTCCCCGCTGAGCTGGGAGCACGATGTTGGTCTCAATCCCAGGATCCTGGGATCATGACCTAAGCCAAAGGCAGACATTTAACCAACTGAGCCACGCAGGTGCTCCTTTTGTTGATGATTTTAATATCAGTCTGTCTCCTTATATCACTAGAAGTTTTTATTGTGAGTCCACGTCTCTGGAAACTTTGTGGCAATTCTTTGAGTTCTGAGTTCTTTGTATCTTCATCCCTTTACTTCTGCCTGGTGCATGGAAATACTAGAAACAAGAGTGGTAAATTCTCAGCTTGGATTCATTGACTATGAAATCAGAGTCAAACCCGTGTGAATATGGATTTGTAATCTCAGCGGGTAAATTTTTTTTCTTTGTTACCACAAAACCCAGAGTCAAATTCACATTTTGGTCTTGTCTCTACTGTCTCCCCTTTTGGGCGTCTATTTTCTGTTCATCCACTGAACGAGCTCTGTTTCGGGACCTCTGGTGTCGTCAGTGTTCTCCAGTCAGATGTGCCAGGCTTTCTCTCTTGTCCTCGGTGCACTGTGTTTGTTCCATCCCAGCTCAATTCTGCCAAAGATGGGCAGACAATTCCAGGCTTAATGCAGTTCCGATGCTCAGAGTAGAGATTCTGATGGTTTCTAACCTTAGTGGATTTCCTTTACGTCGTCTCCAGCTTTTTAATTTTTTAAAATAAATACGTTGTACTTGGATGTATGTTTCTTTATACCTTTTCTGCCATTATTATTAGAAATGGAAGATGCAGATGTCCTTGAAACATAAATCAGATCATGTTGCTCTCCTGCTAAAAACACTCCATTGTGACCTATCATATTTAGAATTAAATTTAAAACATTTCCATGGCCTGTACACGTTGATATGGATGGGCCTCTGGCTACTTCTCCATCCCATTTCCTACAACTTTCACCCCTGTCTGCTACTTCAGCCCCATGAAACTGTGATTTTCCTCTATCATACTAAGCTCATACCAGCGTTGTGGCATTTTAATCTGCTTACTTTTCTCTTGGGTTTGAATGCTTTCCATCCAAATCATGACTTGGTTCTTGAATTGATTCAGACATATACTCAGGGTGCACATATCACCTCGTAGAGGTTTTGCTAATCTGTCCAATATAATATAGCATCCACTTCTCTTAATCTGCTTCGGTTTTCTTCATTGTACTTCTCTCCACCTGACATTTACACATGTATGTATTTCTTAGTGAATTTTGTGTTTCCCGTTTGAGTAAAAGTTTTGTGGGGGCAACACTGAATGCCTAGTATCAGTTCCTGGCACAGAGTCATCATTCAGTAAGTTTTTGTTGAATTAATTAACTGATGCCTTCAATTCTGTTAGTTCTATCTTTTGTGGATTCCTTGTATCTTGTGTCAAATTTATATAGTGTTCTGTATTTTCTCCCATTTATGTTTTACTACTTTTATTTAGCCACCATTTACTGAGTTCTAACTAAGTTAAATATACACGTGTACTAGTTCATTTAATCTGAAAAACAACCCTGAGGTGCGGATTATCATCCTTTTTTCACAGGTGAGGAATCTAAAGTGCAGGGGAAGGAATTAAATCCCTGGGTCATGCACAGCCTTTATGAGTTAAAATAAGAATCAGTACCAGTCTCAGTTATATTTGTCTCACCCAAAACTACACTCTTTACCAAATCAATGCAATTTATCATACCCCTACATTTCGTCCTCAATTCATACAAATGAAAATCTGGTGAAATCCAAATGAAATCTGGCGTTTTGTTAATTTCCCCCACAAAAAAACAGCTACTGATAGCGGCAACGACATTGATGAATCTCAAATTATGCTAAGTGAAAAAAGAGACAAAAAAGACTGCATAACAAATGTTTCCATTTGCATGGAATTCTAAAACAAGCAAAACTGTTCTGCAACAGCAGAAAGCACATCCGTGGTCGCCTGAGCCTAGCAGGTGGAGGGGAGATGGACTGAAAATAGGCCTGAGGACATGCTTTGGTGAGAGGGAGATGCTCTCTACCTTCTTATGATGGTCACACAGCTGTCCACATTTTCAAAACTCATAGAGATATATAATTAAAACGGAGATGAGATGTGGCACATAAATTATACCTCAATAAAGTTGATTTAAAAATAAAAATAAATACTTAGATCAAATATTCTGAAATTGTGGAAACATCTTGAGTCATTAAAGGCAGCATTTTATATTTTATAAATATGAGGTCTTGGAGATCAACAGAGTGGGAGTCAGGAGTCCGGATTTCATCACTGAATTCAAGTTCAGTGGTTCTCCCACTTCCTCTGTCTTCAATGGTACGATCTACAAAGCAAAAGTGTTGTCTCACAGTTTCCAAAGTTCCTGTTGGCTCTGCAATATTTAAATACAATTCTGTTAGAAATTATATTGTTTTGTACTCCAAGTACTTCTGGAGAATTATTTGATTCCTGATCTCCATTTCATAATTAATCAAGCAATATTAGTCAGTTCACTGTCCAGAGACAGGAACGGAAGTAGGAACACATGGAGATGTCCGTAATCTAGGGAGTCGTCTAGTTGGACTAAACTAGTAGAATTTCGCATGTTTTTTTGTGTGTAGGCATCCAGAATGTGGAGCGCACTAAATGCATTTTGGATGGTAGGCACTATATGAAGACGATAAAAGAATTGGCTATCCCTAAGGTGACTGTAGTATAATTTTAATTGTATTCATATCTCCAAAATTCATGCAGATATGGTAAATAGTTGTCACTAAGAAAACAAGTATGTGTCTGTATAGTATGAGACCCTTAAAATAAGGAGAGTCTACGAGTCAACTACTACAGTCTTTGTACTGTCCTGGGCTGGGCAGGGGGAGGAGAGAAGAAATTTATCATCCACGACTTTCAGGAACTTACTATATAGTGAGGAGGGGAGAGAGGACATATTTCTAATATGTCATATTGGAATAGGTATAATAGTAGAGGTAGAAAAAAGTCCTATGGGAGGGAGGAAAAATCATTCTGAGTTGGACATCTGGGAAACTTTCTAAAATATCCATTATTTACACTGGACCTTGAGGAATGAGGAAGGCTTTTAGAAATAACTACAGAAAGGGAGGAAGGTTATTTTGGCAACAGCGCTGATCTTGAGGCTGGGCGGCCTCTGGGGAGAGTCTCCGGAGGGACTGAGCCAATGAGTTTGAAGCAGCTTAGGCCCTGATGTCCACACTCCTCTGCTGTGCTCTAGGAGACCTTTGCGGAAACAAACACAGGCTCTCTGACAAGAATCTTGTGTGAGTTTAGGCTATAGGTCTTGTATCAACATTTTGATTTTAGTTTTAGAATATATTGAGCATCTCTGTAAAAGTGAGCCACATTTCCTAATTCAAACTTCTTTAGGTCGTAAGGAGTAATGAATTTATTTCAGCAGCTACACAGCTGCACGACCTCATTTGGAGACCTTTGCAGCTATGTTCATCCTTAGTGACACAATTGCTTTGTATGTGTTTAGGTTTCTAGTCTGCAGCAATTTGGGAGAACAGCCTGAAACTGTCAGCATTCCCTGAGACAGGTGATTAGAATGAATCCTTTCAGAGGTGTGCATTGAATTGGAGTTTAGCATGAGAAAAGGGGAAGAGGCAAGGATTGATATTTTTTGTTGTAATTTGCATCTAAGCGTTATTTCATGTCACTGATAATTTTAAAAATGATTTTCACTTTTGATAGATTCCTCATCCTTTGGCCCCTGTCCTTTTAAGAGGTTTGTCGATGGAACTCTGTCAAGAAGCAGTTCTTGGGGCGCCTGGGAGGCGCCGTTGTTGAGCGTCTGCCTTCCGCTCAGGGCGTGATCCCAGCGTTCTGGGATCGAGCCCCACATCAGGCTTCTCCACTGGGAGCCTGCTTCTTCCTCTCCCACTCCTCCTGCCTGTGTTCCCTCTCTCGCTGGCTGTCTCTATCTCTGTCGAATAAATAAATAAAATCTTAAAAAAAAAAAAAAAGCAGTTCTTCATCACTCTTGCAGTTTTAGCTCATGGTCACTGTGTGTGTTTTTCAGAAGCAACCCGCCTCGTAGGCAATCCCCAGGCTGTGTAACGTGATGAAAATGTGCCCGCTTTCAGGAGAGGCACACCCAAATTCAACTCTCGGTGCTTCGGCTTCCTGGCTCTGTTCCTGGGTAGTCATATAATTTCCATTTGCATATGGGTAAAGGGAGGCTAATGATTCATCCTTCTACACACAGTTGTGACGGTTGATTGTACAGGTTAATGTGAGCCATCGAAGAGGAATCCTGATTCATAGCAGGATGCCGCTGACTCCCCATGGCAGTGTCCTTCTCACACCTGTTCCCACAGATACTCAGCCGCATCTTGCCCCAGTGTAGTCTTGGTCACTGAGCCTTTTCATGTTCTTTGAAAATGCCTTTTACCCTCGTCCCCGCCCCCAAGCCCAGCAGATGTTGAAAATACCCATCTTCCTGAAACTCTACTCTTTCTTCACAGCACTTGTCTCAGTTGGCAACTTCTGTTTATTGGTGTGATTATGGGTTTGCAAACTGTGAGGGTGAGAATCAAGTCTGTCTTCCTCTCTATCGAGTTCCAAGTCTCTACATCTTGCCTGGCACTTAGGAGTATCAGCAAAGAGTCATTGAATTTGTAATTGAGTGAAGTGGAAAAACAGAGCCCTCAAACCCTAATATAAGACACTTCAAAACCCGTGTGGAGAACATCAGCATTGCTGAATAGATAGGATACTGGCGTCAGACAAAGCTGAATTCTGCTCTGACAGTGAATTAACCAAGTTATCTTTAAAAAACTTAACCTCTTTTAAGCTCTGTTTCTACATCTGGAAAATGAGGGCTGAAATATTCACCATAGGATTTTTTTAATCTTTTTTTTTTTTTAGTTTTAAGTAGGATAACGTGAAGGGAAGCACTGGCACTGTGTGCCACATAGTGGCACATCCTGTTAAGGGATGTTTTAGATATTTAGATGTTTATAACAGGATGTGCCATCCCTGTTAAGGGATAGTTTTAGATACAGACAACAACAATAATAATAATGGTAGTAATAATACCATAACTAAAACAATATTCTAGATTGAGTATAAAAACCTCATTATATATTGAAGTTAATGAAACCTGCTCATAATCACTAAATTCAATATAGGACAATGATATTTTTATCGGACGAATTCAAGAAAATGCAACCCAAGAAATATGCTTTGAAGAAACCAACAATCACAAGCCTTCAGTAGCCGACAGAATATGTCTTAAACAGAATGGGGCAAAGAGTTTTTGAAGAACAGAACTAAGTTATTAGGTTATGATGAAAGACACAAGCATTAACTCCATTTACTAAAGATGCCTCTGAGAAATGGAAAGGCACATTGCACCCGTATTTGAGAGCTGAAGACAGACCTGCTCATTCCCTAAATGACCCTGTTTCTTCCAGGTTTATGTAGCCTCATGGCTTCAACAGGATTAATCTACTGGATGCTTTTGTCTCTCTATTGGAATCTCTTGGACAAGAAGGAGCCATTGATCAATTTTTCTCCTTCTGCCAACTTCTGTCATCATCTCTGTCAGATGGACTGAAGTAGCTGACAAAGAAGCCCTTTGAGACAGCTCATGAATAAGCCCATGAGAATTTTTAATAACAGACAGGCTCGTGGGCTAGGCAAGCTATTACCAGCAGAAGGCATAACTCCAAGTCTACGTGGGAAATCCTTGGTCGTGCAGTGGCTTTGCGTTACCCATACAATATGGAGAACGTGTACGTAACTCAAGTTAGTGACTAACTCCCTAACGAGAAAAAATACTCATTGCAGAAAATATGCAGAGCAGAAAACACTTTGATACTGCTTGGTAGGCGTCGTACCTGACAGTTTTCCAATGGTAGAGGAGACACTTTAGAATTTATTGTATACATTAATTTGATTGCACGGTGATATATTTGTTAGACACATTACCACAGGTCTAATTAAAAGGCAGTCTCAAAGCCACCTGATTACTGATTTACGCTACGTTTATTCGATTCCAATGTATTTGCGGAGATAAATTAGATGTAATTTCTAGGTAATAAAACTGAAGTGGTGTAAAATCTCAAGGTTACTAGATCAAAAATGAATGGAGAAGCTCGACCATGTACGTACCGAATAATGTGAGCCATTGCACGAGGTATTGTGTATCAGAACATAGCAATGTAGGATCGTTAAGGGACTGTTTTTAATCTTTTGTAGCTGTTGTTGCTGACTTGTGGTGTCCACACACACCCTCTGGTTAGAGGCCTCGGTTTCTTCATCTGAAAATGAGTTGTTTGAATTTACTCTCTAGGGTTGTTTTATGAAGCAAACAAGATAGGGAAGTTCTCTGCATTTTCAGTGATACATAATGATAGAAAATGAAGGTATTTCTTCTTTTTTAAAAGATTTTATTTATTTATTTGACAGAGAGAGAGTGAGAAAGAGAGAAAGAGCACAAGCAGGGGGAGCGACAGGCAGATGAAGAGGGAGAAGGAGGCTCCCCACTGAGCAGGGAGCCTGATGCGGGGCTCGATTGCAGGACCCTGGGATCATGACCTGAAACCGAAGGCAGATAGATGCTTAACCGACTGAGCCACCCAGGTGTCCCAAAGGTATTTGTTCTTATGAAGTTGTGTCCCCTAGGCCATCCTGTGCCAAGATTTGGTTTCCATATCCTAGAACAGTCCAGGACCCCAGAATGTGTGTGTCTGCATTGTAGATGCTACTAGAGACAGCCTGTAAGTACGTGCATTATCATTTGTCATAACACCACTGAACATCTGGCCAAAAAACGTATTTATTAATTCTAGGCTAATGATGCAATTAAACTTAGTTTTAAAACAACCCCCTGTTTATATATTGGAAAACATAAATTATTTTCCAGTTATTCCAAAGCCGGTGATCTTTGAATTATGCTATTAAATTTTGTTTTATTTTCTTTGAAGTTAAAAAGACTGTGATGGACAGAAATATCTGTTGGTATTGTTGATAATTGTTCATTCTGATTCATTAATGAAGTTTATTGCTTTTTTTTTTTCGTGTTGTGACATCGATAGGTTTGAACTAATGTCCTGGCACATAGACAAATTATTAGGATCTTGCATTAGTTCCTGAGAGGGTGAAATGGAATGGAGGGAACTGGATTACAAGGTGGGTAGTGAATCTGTTGTGGGTTCTAGTAACAAGATCATTCTAGGGAACTGCCTTCTATCCTTAGGAAAGTGTGTGTGTGCGTGGATATGTGTGTAACCTAAGGTGTTTATAGAGGATTTTATTTTCTCATCTTGTCCTACCTGTGGTGCTGGGAATCCCGGGTGTATGGAAAACACCAGGCTTACTGATATTGCCGTCTGGTGTTTGAGGAAAAAGTGACTTTCCTTATCTTTTATTAAAGATGTGTTTTTATCCTCATTTCTCTTTCCCACCAGAACCTCCAGGCTAATTATATGCATGAAAGAAGATTCTCCTACTGTCTGTGATTAATTTTTTTTTGTTTTTTGTTTCAAGTAAATTATGCTCCTTGAGTTGCTCTGTAATCCGTGGTAAGCACCTGCCTCATAATATATTTACTTCTTCTCAAATACCAGCACCTCTACTTTTTACACATCAAGTTTCTCCTTAAGAGAATTATTTCCACTTATCCTCACATTTTTATTATCAGCCCTTGTTTTGTTCCAATGGTCAGGTTTGTTCTTTCCTCTGGGATGGACCTGCCGTGGGACACGTATGAGCACATTCAGGAAACGTGGCTTAAGTTGGAAGCCCGGCAGCACTGCAAGTGTCTGAGATCCCATTTTGTTTATCACACTCTCTAAAGTTTAGATAACAACGTTTTCCTTTTGAAAACATTATCAGTAAAATGATGCATGGTGCAGGGTTATGCAGTTAGTAACCTGAGAACCCAATCCTGGGGCTCTAAGTTTCCATATGTTAAAATGTATTGAGCCGTCTCCGGAAGGAAGAAGCAAGTCATAAGAACTGCATTTCTGTGCTCACCGTAATAGCCCCACAGCTGTGAATCATCTCTGGGTCATAGTTTCTTCATTAATAAATTAAATACTGAAGCTCAATAATCTCTAATATCTCTTCTAGCACTCAGAGAAGATAATTGGATTAATGTTTTGAGTTTATTACTTACTTTTCAGTTTCTATGGAAGATATTTTTAGTAAAGAACTAAATGAATATTTCCTAATTAAATAGGATTGTAGTTTTACCCATAATTTTTATATATAATACAAAGATAAGACCTAATGCTAATTAATGACCAATGCATGGAAAATGAATGGATAAATGGATTAATTTTTTTGGATCGAAATGGCAAATTTATTTAAAATACTCATTTCAGGTGTTATTCTTTCATCACAGTTATGGAAATTTTGGCTGAACTTGGCTTGAAAGACAAGAAGGATAATGGCAGTCAACATGTAATATATGAGATATTTTAATTTGCTCTTGGCTACTATGAATATTTCTTAATGGGAAAAAAAGTCCAATTTGGAATATCTTCTGTGCTTCGGCTTACAGCTAACATTTGGCCACAACCATAGTCTATACATTTATAGCATGCTCCATTTTGTGCCTCCTCTTATTTGACATGATGTAGAAGATGAATGAACATAATACTAGAAATTAAGAGACTTAATAGTGATTATGCCAACCATGGATCATGTAACTTTGAGAAACTCTCTTGATTTCCCTGAACTTTTATTTGTAAAATGAAGGAATTGGACGAGGTGGTTGAGATAATTCCTTGGCTTTATGAAGCAGTGAGTATCTATTTTTGTTTTATGCCACCAATTGGAATTTTATGTTATTTATTAATTTTTTCTCTCTACTTGAATGTTCCATGATAACTTTTGAAGGTTACTTTGTGAAATATCTTTGGCATCAAAGTATTCCACAAATGAATCAAGATTCTCCTTAGATTTTATTTGTAATGAATATTCCATTGTTTTTTTTTCTTCAAGATTTTATTTATTTATTTGACAGAGAGAGACAGCAAGAGAGAGAACACAAGCAGGGGGAGTGGGAGAAGGAGAAGCAGGATTCCTACTGAGCAGGGTGCCCGACGCAGGGCTCGATTCCAGGACCCTGGGATCATGACTTGAGCTGAAGGCAGACGCTTAACGACTGAGTCACCTAGGCTCAAGATTCCATTTTATTTATTTTTTTAAAGATTTTATTTATTTATTTGACAGAGAGAGAGACAGCCAGCAAGAGAGGGAACACAAGCAGGGGGAGTGGGAGAGGAAGAAGCAGGATCCCAGGGGAGGAGCCTGATGGGGGGCTCGTTCCAGAATGCAGGATCACTCCCTGAGCTGAAGGCAGATGCTTAATGACTGAGCCACCCAGGCACCCCTCAAGATTCCATTCTTGACCCTAAATTGAATTGATGAATATTTTCTAAGTTATTTGTATTCTCAAGTTAGGTTTTCAATTCATTTTAACAATGATTTGTGAAAGGTAGCTTTGCGTCACACACTAGTAGATCAATGCTAATGTTAACATTCGTTTAAAGTCTATACATTCCCCTCAAAGGTCAACTTCTTCCAAGTACTGGACGCTACTGTTTCCATTTTAACGTTATATTTCTAACAAAGGCAAATTTATTAATGTTGATAACCAAGACTTAAATTTCATGATGCAATGGAAAATCAATCCATATCTGTTATGGTAGTGTTAAAAATAGCTAGTTAGCTCTAATACGGTTGATTTACCTAGAAATCCATCCTTTGTCTATAGAAGTTAATGATAACAATGATAAGTATGTTATTGTGCCAAATACTATAAACATGTGTTCTCAAGCTATCCTGTTAGGTAAGTCCTAAACATTTCTAAATTTTCAAATGGGAAGATTTAAGAAACCTGTCTGACATCTGCAAAACGATCCGTGGACTTCTAATGCATTGTGGGGCAGCAGCATGTTGAGATGGATAAGCTGGTAGGAGACCTAAAAGGATGCGAGTATGTGTTTCCGTACTGCAGATTTGGTTTCAGGTGACTGGCAATGTAAAGATGGGCAAGCAGGGCATGTTTCTGAGTGATTTTTCCTTGCGTGCAAACATGTTTGAAGCATGCAGAAACAAGCATTCGTGTAAAGAGAAAATTTTAGCAATATGCAGAAGTTATGGTTTCCAGAAACACTATTTTCTCCAAAGTGAAGCTATTTGGTGCTGCTGCTGTGAGGGCAGATGAAGAAGCTGGGAAGATATATCCCTCATTTTGAGAGAGAGAGAGAGAGAGACGAAGAGAGCCAAGAGAAAGAGAGAGACAGAGTCAGAGAGGGAGACAGAGACATAGAGACAGAAAGAGAGATGAAAGAGGGATATGAGAGAGAAATGAGAACGAACCTGCATCTTCAGACTCATTTTGGTCAAACAAACAAACTGAAGGCTGCAGAGGGGAGGGGAGTGGGGGAATGGGATAGACTGGTGATGGGTAGTAAGGAGGGCACGTATTGCATGGTGCACTGGGTGTTATATACAACTAATGAATCATTGAACTTTGCATCAGAAACCAGGGATGTACTGTATGGTGACTAACATAATATAATAAAAAAAAATTAAAAAAAATATTCTGTTGGAAACAACTACATTTGAAGATCCACGTTTCCAAGAAGGATCGACTGACCAAGACGCTGGATACAAATTTGCAAATTTCTGGGATGTTTAACTGTGCAAAGAGTTTTATTGTTATTGCTTTTACTACTTTTCCATAAGCCTTATTATTTTTTGTGCACAAAACAGAATGCAGCCATCACAACAGAAGCTTCTTCAGTCAAAATCTCTTTGTGGCATTCATATTCATGGCCACTTAGCTCAGCTGATAAATGTCATGGTGATGAGATCACCCTCAATTTCAGGGCTTCACACTGTGCCGTGGCTGTAGTCTGTATTCAGATCCCTGATGAGATTAGAAGAAAAAAAATATAGAGGAATTAGTGCAAATTAGTCATCCTTAACATAAAACTTTGTCAAAGAATGAATAATTTTACTGAGAGAGAACCTACATTTAGATCAAGTAGAGTGCTTTTTTGTTCTATTAAAACAAATGTAACAGAGATATTAAAAATTTTAAAATCACCAATATTGTCCCCATCACAGCAAAACTATTTTTGACATATTACATCCAGACTTTGTTGTCTTTCTCATTAATGAATATACATTTAAAGATAGTTGCAATTATAACATATGCGTAATATTGACATCTGTGTTTTCACTTGTTGTCACTTTACTTTTTTCTTTTTTTAACTTACAAGCCATTTGTTGTATCATGTATCAGCAACAGGATTTGTGAAACCTCTCCTACTGTTTGGTATTTGAATTGTTTCCATTTTTTCCTATTATACGTAACGAAGAAAACATTTTGGTCAAGATAGCTCTTTCTCTGTGAAATCATTTTCTTAGAACACACAATAACAGCAAAGATTATTGGATAAATATTTCTTTATAAGTAAATAAAACTACGACAGCTGATATATACTACCGTATTGTTTTCCATAATGGGTGAAGAGTTCAGAATTCCACCCACGGTACGTAAATATCCTTGTATTAGCACAAGGCTCTCAGCATTTATTCAATCTTTTTCTTTTCAAAATTGGTGAGAGGCACAAAACAATATTTCGATCTTGTTTTGTTTGCGTCTCTTTCTAAATGCTGGACATTTTCCTATGGAAACTGGGGACATGGTCTTTCAAACCTTTTTAAAACAGGCTTTTGCGATGTAACTGACATACAATAAGCTGTATACATTTACGGTGTAACATTTTGTAACTTTTGACTTGTAGCCGTCGCTGCAGTCAAGAAAAAGAACATACTCTCTTCAACTTCTGAAAGAATTGCCATTATATTTTCCTTAAATATTTGGCAGAATTTACCAATGAGCCATCTAAGTCTGGAGATCTCTTTGTGGAAAGGTTTTTGACTACAAATTCAATTTTTGAAAACAGTTATTAGGTTATTCAGGTAATTTCTTTCTTTCTTTCTTTTTTTTAATGAATTGTGTTTGTTCGTGCCTTTTAAAAAATTTGTTCATTTTATACAAGTTGTCAAACGTCTTGGCTGTTCCTAGTATCCTCTCATTAACCTCTTAGTGCCTGCAGATCTGTAGTCCTGTGACTCCACTCATTTATGGTATTGGTAACTTCTGTCTTTTTTCCATGCTCAGTCTAGCCAGAGATTTTTCCATTTTATTAATCATCTCCAAGGACCAGTTTTTGATTTCATTGATTTTCTCTATTAATTTTCTATTTTCTATTTCTTTAACTTCTGCTCTTAGCTTTATCAACTTTCTTCTAATTTAGATTTAACTTTTGATATGATGTCAGATATTGTCTACTTTATCTTGTTGGATAATAGACATTTTTTAATTCTTACCAATACTCTTGACCTTTGTTTGGGCACAGTTGCTTAGAAACAGTTTGAGTCTATCAAGCCTTGCTTTTGAGGTGTGTTAAGAGTCACAGAAGCCCTTAGTGGAGGACTAATTTCCTCCCACTGAGGCACTACATTCTGAGTCCTCTAACCCAAATCCTGTGAATTTCGAAGTTTTTCCTTTCTCTTGAGCAGGCAGGCCCAGGAACGTAAACTGGTCCCAGCCTTGTATTATTTTCAAGGATTGTCCTCTCTCATCCTTTCAGGTTGTTTTTCTCAAGTAATTTCCTCACATTAATGTTTTGTTCCACACTCATCTGAATATTTACAGGGGCTCCTCTGTAGATCCTTGAATCTCTTGGTCTCTCTGTCCCAGTCTCTCTTTCTCTGTGTCTCCTTCCCCAGCTCTCTCCTATTGGGTCCTCAACTCAGGGGCTTTTGTATCCATTCTTGCTGACTTTTCAGGAGTGGTATTGCTTGCTTTTCATCTATGATTAATCTCCTTATTTGTCTATTTATTTTTGTGTAATGGATATTGTATCAGGAAAATTACTTATAGAAATAATTGACAGCTCAGGATGACTACCGTCCTTTAAAGGAGACTTATTGCTTCTGCTGGCCTTTGGGTTCACTATTAATCTGAATAACTTGACACTGAGATTTGGGCTTGAAGTTTTCTGGTCTGCACAGAGGACCTGTAGTCTGGGCAAAAACTTTTTTCCTGGGTTCCGTCTTTCCTCTTAATCCTGGAATGTGGTTCTTTGGATCCCAACCCAAAGTAGACCGTGAAGTTTAGCAGGATTACACACTTAATAGGTCCTGGAGGCAGATATCTGTTACCCAAGACCTGTAATGATGTTAAAAATGCGTAAAATAAAAAGGTTTTCTGAAATATTTAGTCCACTGACAATCCGTTTCCCTCTAACTGTTAATAAGCAGTATGCTGGAGCTATGCAGTCGTGTCCTAAATGTTACATGCGGTATTTCATTAGATCTTTTAAATTCTCATAACACTAAATACAACATTCAAATAATTACGGCAATTTAAACTATCTCCAGCTATGACCAAATGTCCCCTGAGGAGCAAAACTGCTGCAGGTGGAGAGCCACTGCTTACCAAAACCTGGGTGAGAGCTTGCAGGCCCCACCTGTCCATGCTCATAGCATCATGCCGCATGGTCGGCTTGGTGGGCTCTGTGCCCGCCTAGGGCCCCACTCTGGTTTCTACAAACCTCGAATGACTCCCTGTTTGTTCTTCCCTCACAGACACAAGGCTCCAGTTAAACAGAATCTTTTTTCTTCTCTGTACTTCCCCTTCTCATGGGGAAGGCCTTCTATTCCCTTTTTTCAGCATGTACTCCTTTCTCTTCCGAATACCTGTCCTGTCCTGTTTAAATGCCGTTCCTTTTCTGGAGGCTTTCATTATCTTCTCCTGTGCATTTCTCCCCACTCTGAATGTGGTTTCTCCCCTGCAGGTAGGAGTGATCGGAGGATACATCCTGAAAAATATGAGGAAAGAATTTGTGTCTTCTCCACCTATCATCTTCTAGAAACAAAGGACAGTTCCCTGCCCCTGGAAAGCACTAAGTAAATGTTTGTCGAATGAATAAATCACTGTTTTGTAAGAGGGGATAGTGACTGTCTTTCATGCACTAATTCTAGACAGAAACTACTTCCTTAGCCTCTGTTTTGAAATCATTATACATTTATCACCAAAGGATTTAACTAAATGATACCCTTCCCGAGTTCCTGCTTTTTTGAACATATGAATTCTTGGAACATTATGTCCCATACATGGACTACATACTAGGTAACATTTTGCTTCCATTTACTTGTCTGCTAATAAGCTGCTTGCTTTCTTTACTGTTGATTTTTTAAAAAATAGTTTAAGGGCTCTGATTGTATGCAAATAATTCTATTTTGTATGTCCATGTTGACACTTTCAACAATTTTAGAATCCACAAAAAGAGAATTCTACAACCAATTGAAATGAAACTGAAAAATAAACTTAATTTTTGTTCAGTTTTCCTTATGGTTCAGTTGTTCCCTATGTATTATTTTATTAACCCAGAGTAAAATCAAGTTATAGCATTTCCCGAAGAATGTTCTATCAGTGCTTTTAGGTGACCCGTGAAAATAAAAAGTTGATGGTTATATAAACTGTGGAAACTTTATGGTGTACCCTGCTCCGGGGAATTCATAATTCACAGTAATAAATTAAAAGTAGTAAGAAATCCTACGACAAAAATCAATCAGTCACTGATTCAACCTCATTTAACCTGTTGTTTCTGAACAGTAGACCTTAGTGGTTAAGCACTGAGGCCCCAGTGCTAGGTGGCCTGGCCTCAGCTGACGACTCTACCACTTTCTAACCGTGTAAACATGGATGAGTAACCCAATTTTGTGGCTAGGAGGTAATGATGGAGCTGCAGAGTGTTGTAAGGATTAAATAATACATGTGAAGTACATGCAACTCTTGAATAACAAGGGCTTGAACTACAGGGATCCACTTATACATGTTTTGCTTTGTTTTTTTACAGCACTGTCCTGTAAATGTAATGTCTCTTCCTTAAGATTTTCTTCATGACATTTTCTTTTCTCTAGCATACTTTAAGAATACAGTGCATAGTACATATACAAAATAAGTGTTAATTAACCAACTATTTTATGTTATCGGTAAGGCTTCCAGTCAACAGTAATTAAGTTTTTGGGAAGTCAAAAGTTATATGGATTTTTGCTTGCATGGGTGGGTGTGGAGGGTCAGTGTTCCTAACCCCTACATTGTTCAAGAGTCAACTGTCACTTAACATATTGCCTGGATGATTGAAAACCCTCAGTAGATATTTACTATTATTTTCATTTGATCAATTATTAGTCATCATTATAATTTATTAATAATTACAACTAATAACTACAGTATTATAATTATTAGTAAATTATATCATCTAATTGATATGGTTAGTATATTTAATCATAAGGTATAAACAATTAATTATTATTAATATTATTACTATCGTATAAATCCTGACCACAAGACTTATTTTGGAGTAAGAACTATTGGGATCACTATGAGATTTGTTAGAGATTTTGGGGGACTGCTACAGAGATTTTTTTTTTTTAATAATTCTTTTTTTTTTTTCAAGATTTTATTTATTTATTTGACAGAGACAGCCAGCGAGAGAGGGAACACAAGCAAGGGGTGTGGGAGAGGAAGAAGCAGGCTCCTAGCGGAGGAGCCTCATGTGGGGCTCGATCCCAGAACGCTGGGATCACGCCCAGCGGAAGGCAGACACCCAACAACTGCGCCACCCAGGCGCCCCTGCTACAGAGATTTTTGATATGGTAGACTTTCTAGGGAAGTCTGCCCAGATGGATTAGTTTTTATCTCTGAGCACTTACCTGCAGAGGGGGAGCTAATGTGAGTGGGAAACAGCCAGTAAATACCTGTGTACCATTGGATTCAAGTTGTAAACCTTGGATGGAGGAATTTTCTTTTCCCTCCAGGTATACTGAGGTGCCCTACAATCCTATCTGCCCAGAGAGAAGAATGAAGCATGAAGCCAAGAGAAAGAAAAGGACCTCCCTTCCCGCTCACATACAACACAGATACACACACATACAGACGAGCATACAGAAACATAGCCCCCCCCCCCCAATTAGGACACATACACAGGCATCCATACTCACCCAAGACATAGTCACATCCGCGGGGCACTGCTGGAAGTGTCCGCGGGCTTTCCGTTGCTGGCAGAGCTCTCAAGACGCTTCGCACTGTTGAGTTCTCTAAACCACACTTCAGAATGCTTTCCTTACGTTTTCTTTTGGCTTATTTTAGCTCCTGTTGCTTTATCTTGTTAGCATTTTCTCCAGAAAGACCTCAATTTTAATTAAAATACCTCACATTTTATTGCAACAAAAAAACCTGGTAAAATTTCAAATTCTTCTCATATTTCAAAAGTATCGATCAATAAATCAATACAAACTTGGGATTTGTTTTAGCTATATTTGGCAAATAGCTACTAGCTTAAAAAAACTTACCCTTTATTTAGAGTCTTAGAAATATGATACACATACGCATCATGTTTAAAAGTTGGAAGTCAGGAAATAGCTTTAACAATAAAACTGAAGATAGGATCAATAGAGATTACTAATGTGCTAGCTTAATCTATTTTAATGAAATGGTGAATTTTGTACTTTGCATTTAAATTTAATTAATAAATAGGTAATACTAGGGCTGGCTCATAAGGAACTGGTTAGAAAAGTTGAACTGAAACAAATGAAATATTAGGACTCTAAGGCAAATTTTGCGAATTACGGAAGTGAATTATTAATATAATAATTGTGAATTAGTATAATAATTATTCTGAATTATTTCCAAATAGGAAATAATTTTGCCAACAATTTATAGTGGCTATAAGGAGGGTATCCATCAGGAAATCACCTAGTACAGAGGAACCTACAGCTGATTAACTGCAAAAAGCTGCATGAAGTTTTCTGAAGAATCCAGGTGAAAGAAATACAGTAACATAGAATTAGTGACTACTGTTACATTTTAGGTAGAATAAAGGTTTCTGTCTGCATATTTCACATTATTAAGTTACTATTAAGGGTTTAGGGTGCTAAAACTGGGGAATTTTAAATTTCGGACTTATTGAGAGTTATATTATTGTGGTTTCATTCACTGGAAATTCTAAACATTGATTCTGCAGTTTTCAAAACACTGCTTAAGAGGTATATTAGCATTTTTATTTCTAGAGCTAATTGAAGATAAAATCTGATGATTGACCATTTTAGAGAATGGATTTGGATAGCCACTTTATAAGCTGTAAAGATTTTCAGAATTTAAAAATGGAAATGCAATTCTTAAAGGTTGCATTAAGAAATTAACACTATCCTGTAGACATATTGACAGAAAAGACAGTTGAGTGATTTTACATGAAAATGATGATTAGTATATTGATGCTGTTTACTTTTTCCTGCTCCGGAAGTGAGGAAAACAATTATTTTTTGCGTTATCTCCTTGCTTAGTTTGAAGACAAAGACTTAAAAAAAATAATCTCCTAAAGTATATTTTAATGCAGAGAATAAAAATTATATGTCAGTTTTATAATAGAAAAATTTGGTAAATACTGTAGATTATTTTGCTTTTGATAAACACTTTTCTGCATGTCTCTTACGCGGATGGCTATTTGGGTAAAAATGTAACTCCAGCAGAGTGAATTCTTCTCTAAGTAAACAGTTAAAAACTGTTTCTTTGAGAAAGAGCTCATCTGAAGGGACTTGATGATAACGTAGTTCACAAAATCACACCAATATTTGTCTACAGATTGCTGGAATAAATGTTTGCCCTATGGGTGTCTTTACAAGCCAAAAAATGTGGGTTACTTTTTTTTTTTTTTAAGAGTTTTTATTTGTTTGACAGAGATAGAGACAGCCAGTGAGAGAGGGAACACAAGCGGGGGGAGTGGGAGAGGAAGAAGCAGGCTCATAGCGGAGGAGCCTGATGTGGGGCTCAATCCCAGATCGCCGGGATCACGCCCTGAGCCAAAGGCAGACGCTTACCGACTGAGCCACCGAGGTGCCCCAAAATGTGAGTTACTTGGCCAGATTGCTAAACTAGGAGATTTTAGGAAATTAAGAGTTCCTGGCTTTCATTTCTTTTCATCTAGATAAGCTCAGAGACTTATCAAATTTGATCAGGTTTCTTAAGGAGCTGCCAGACTATGGTGGTCTCACCTCTGGTATCCGTTCTGCTCACTGAGCTTCTGAGTTCTTCCTTTGGTTCAGTCTTCTCCTGAGTCCCTGATGTCATGTTGCTTCTAGTCTCCATAGAATACAAGTCTAGTCTTTACAAGCCTTCTCTCAGGTGAAGGGGACCCCAGCTATTCCTCCTTCACGCTCTTCTTCCGGGCATCCGCCTTCTGTGCCATATTCTGGCTCCTGTTCGGTCTCCCTTTCACATATAGAGATGTATTTACTCTGTCCTCGGCCCTCTTTTAATCATTTCCCTGTTCCTGAACTATCCCCAACGTGTGGAAATCACATAATGCTTTAGGTCCTGGAATGAACTTTCTCTTATCATCTAAACCTTGCATCTGCCTCTCTATTACCTGCCCTGCTTCAGTTGGCAGAACTGTTTTGAGGTCTCAGTTTCTCTCTCTATTTGCTCTGTCTCACTGTAGTTAATAAGATCATATCTGAAAAGCATTTGAGGCTGGAGATTATTAGGGTGAGGGGGAGAAAAGGAACAGGATCAAGAATTTTGCTTAATTGAACTCCCTGTTGTCAATGTGCTTTGTGCCAAAGTCAGGATTAGTGGTTTTTCTTCTTTTAATGTCCACAAATCTGAAGATTTAAGATGAGCTTTCAGTCTTCTTGGTCATTGCATGTAACTTACTAGGGAAATAGTTGTATTAGGTAATCTAATAAGGGAATTCGACGGACTGAGGTGTTTTGGCAAATAACTAATGAGACTATTAAGAGTTTTAGTTCATTCTAATTAGAGTATCTAGACTAGAAATCTTGAAGAAGATCAGATGTTCTGACTGTGCAGCTGACCGGATATCATCTAGAGAGGACTTTCGATTTCCCCGATGGACATGGACTGTGAATCTGGAGTCGCCCAGTGTCTTGGATGCAGACCAGACAAAGGTGCATCACGATCCTGCACAAAGGCAGGTATCGAGAAGCACCCTGGTGATACAGGTCCCAGGCTGCGTTAGGGCAGAGAGTAGCTGGCCCCAGAGCAACCTTTTTCAGAGTATTAAGACAACTGTTACTTTTTTGTGATATAAATTAGCAATATGGGAAAACAGTGTTTCTACGATGAAATATAGTTAAGAACTGCTGAGTTAAATAAGAGTAAACAAAGTCCTTTATTGAAGGACATCCTGGGTACTTTAATATATGTAAGTGCCTTGGTGAATCTTCAAAAGATGAATATTTTGTGAAGCATTTTTTCAGATGTTTTTGATCACTTACCCACATTTTATTCAATGAAAACCATGAAGAACGAATGTTTGACACTAGTCTAATTCGGGACATAGATTTAGGGAACCTATTTGATGCAGTGTTCAGATGCAGACTGATCATTTGCAAACATGATCATTTACTAAAATAAATAACATATGTTGACAAATTTAATGAATGGCCAAATGGTCATGCAAATGTTTTCTTGTGCTTCTAAGCTCATAAACTCTAAAAATAGCATTTTCTACTTGAAGTAATTATAATTTGCATAATTAAAACCCAAGTTTTAGGTCTAGCTATTGATTTTGGTCTTAATACTTTATATTATGACAAAGTCTGGCAATCCCAGAGGGATGCTTAACCTTGAAAAATAATGTATTTGCTCTTTTTTCCCTGACTGTGAGTTGTAGGGATTCACGGCCCTGCCAGTTTCTGGAAATTGGGCTTATTTCCTTGTTGACTTATGGCAACACACCCATTGTTAAAGGTATTTCAAAAAAAAATTTACAAGTCCTCTTTAAGCGTAAAATGAAGGACAAAAAAAAAAAAAAAAAAAAAACCAACTAGAAGAACAAAACTGAATTTCCTATCCAGAAAGAAATTTTCAGTTTCCCGCAAGTGGGTTCTATGCTCAAGGAAGCTTGTCAGACTGCTTATAATATCATATAATCTGAGTTACGGCTACCACCAGCTCACTTCAGAGCAGAGGCTGCTCTACAAGGAATTTGTGTGTTTCAGAGTACCTGGCTACTGAGAGTAGGTTATCAAACATTGAGTTTCCTTCCCATCTCTAGCATACATCCCGTCATGTTTCCTGACTTTTCTCTGGGATGAAAACCACGTTCTCTGCCTCCCCAACAACAGAGAAGTAATTTGGAGATAGAAGGCTTTAACAAAAACAATATATTTTTAGGACAATGCAGTTTAATAGAGACTGGAGGAACGGAAGGAAAGATGTTTAGGAAAATGTTTGTGTTGCTTGTAAATAATAGCTAAGAGTTACTGAGTACTTTGTCAGATACTGTTACACATCTTTTATATATATTTACTCATTTAATCGTCAAAGTGATCCTATTGGTAAAGTGTTAGTATGCTTGTCTTCCATGAGAGGAAACAGAGGGGAAGAGAATAAACGATGTTCCCAAAGCCACGCAGCTGGTAGTGAGAGAGCTGAGTTGAATGTGGGTGTCTTGCTCCAGAACCCAGACACTTCAAGCCACCACATCACATGGCCTCTCTTCAGCTAAAGAGAGATCCTATTCATTCCAACACATTGCAGTTGACCGTGAGGGTGGGTAAAATATTATGATGCTTGTTTCCACGTTTTCATGATTTAGAGTTTCAGAAAGGTGCATGTGGCTTTGCTCACATTGTATATCTGCTTGTAAATTTTCAATGACTTTATATCACACTGCAGTATAAATCATTTCAAAACAACCAGCCTAGTCTGTATTTGTCAATTTAAGTGTCAAGCACTCTATATTCTGGCCTTTTTTCAACATTCTAATGCTTTATCTAATGTTATTCTTCATGGACATACCACTAAAATCAGCCAGATTTATTCAGTTTATCCTGCCTCCAAGACTTTGTTCATATTTCCGTTGTAAGGTCTATCCACACATCCCCTCAGATTGTCTAATTAAATTCTTTCTTCAAGGACTATTTCACAACTCACTTCTTCCATGAAAATGCTGATGTCCTTACCTGCTGTCTTGACTTTGAAACTTCTGAAATAGATTTTAAATATGGAATATATTTTGCATCACAGTGGATGTGACCTTTGAGTGTAATCTTCGGGATGCTGAGGGTTCACTGGGCAGAAAAATGGTCTGGGTTCTGGGTGTTGTGGGAACTATCACAGACAGCAAATATGACAGAGCATCACAAGGGAAAAGCTTAGAAAAATTGGTAGAAGCCAAATATTAAAGAAGTGTATGCAACTTGTTACCAATTGAGGAATATATCTTGAAAACAATGATTAACCAAGGCAAGATCCTAACAAGGGCATGACTTTTTGAAAAAATTATTGGCTAATCAATGCTATAGCTGAATTCTGTCTTCCTATCACCTTTTCTTTGTTTTTCTCACTGGTGGTAGTGTAGAGAGATGATTTTCAAGCCTTTAAGGAATTATTGCTTTAGTCCAGGTAGGAAATGTTGAGGACCTCAAGGACTGAATGGGGCAAGAACAGTGGTCTAGAAGAAAGGGGACATATGTAAGAGATAGTTCATGGTCAAGTAAATGTGAGGGAAAGAAAGGGTAAGAATCAAGAATGATTTCTAAGTTTTTGACTTGGGCAGCATGATTTGTAATAGTGCCATTAAGTGCATGAAAGATTAGAGGGGAAGTGGGTGTTAAAATCCTTCCTTGGTGGGCTATCCAAGGCAATGGGTCTGTAGGAAGTGAGGTGACAGCAGATAATTGGAAGTTAGAGGCATATGGCTGAAGAGAGAAGTTCAAAATGGATATATACACTTGGGACTTTAGGCTACTGGTAATTGTTGATTCCATATACTTGAGTAAAAACAATCAGGAGAGTACGCAAAGTAATAGAAATTGAGAATGCACAGTGAGTCATCTTTCAGGCATCATCAAGGCAGAATCAAGAGTTGGATACATTCTCCTATTCTGCACACTTAAGCCCAAATCATTAATGGATCTAATTTCAGTCCCAAGTTCATTAACAATACAAAATTAAGGAAACAAACTAGTACAGAACAGTCTACATATGTACACTGGCTGCTATTTTTTGATTTACTACTTGTAATAAATGTATAATCTGTAAAATATATTAGTTTTTAAATTTTAACTCAGTACATATAGGGAATCCTGATTTGCATGTAAGTCAAAATGAATCTTCTCGAGTGAATGATTTTGAATATAAGTATTATAAATAACCAGCACTAACTATTGCACATTTAATTGAATTCTTTTATTTTAAATATTCACAGTACAGGAATTCATTAAGCCTGAATAGAACATCATTATTTACACATCCAAGGAATAACTCTAGTGGTAAATCAGTGAAGTACTTACATTGAATATAGGAAATATGATTGAAGAAAGAGAATTCTTCTTACACATACAGGCTCAAACCCTTTATACATTTTTTTCTGCCTTGGGGTCTTAGCACAGACCGCTGAAGTCACTACTAATTGCTGAACAAAATTTCAAAAAATTATAACTACAGCAAACACACCAAATATTTATAAACCCAGAAAGACATCAATGGGCCAGAAATCCACATTACGATGGCATTTTTAAGGGAAGGGAATTTCAAATGACATCTCCAGTTTAATTTGTGGAAAACACAAGTTCTTCAAAGAGCTGAATATACAGATTTCCTATGGCATTTTGCCTTGCATGGCTTATTAAAATATTTGCTTAGCTGCCATAACATGTTATGTTATTTACAAGTTGAATCAAGGAAGGGAACAATATGGTAGCAAACTAAGAGCCCAGATCAATTGTTTGCTGAATGCCATACACATACAACATCCTGGTCAGTGAAGTTGGCCTCCACACTGCCAGCACTGGCTACTCAACATTTGGACTAATGCTTTACTCCAGGATGTAGCAAGACTCAGTTGCATGCTTTTCAGTTGGAATAGTAGCTAGACTCAACTTTTCTTACTCTTACACTAACTTCACTGAAACAGTTAAAATTGAACTTGAATGAACCAAAGTTCTGTAAATAAATAAATAAATAAATGTATAAATAGAATCCCTACTGTTTTAATAACATAGCAATAAAATTACCTTCCAACAGTATAAATGCTTATATGGATGTTTTAAGTCACCAAGTGCTATGTTCTAGCCTTACTATATTATGATGTATGACTAATTTCATTTGGGAAGTGGTCATTGGTCCACATATATTATCTGTTTGGAATTAAGCCCTTTCAAAAGCACAAGTATATTTTCTGAAAAAGAACATGAAACAAAAATAAAAGCACAAAACTTCACTGAATAGAGTAATTTCTGTTCCCAAAGACTACTGCAAATTATCAGCATGTAGTGGCTTGGTCTTTGCAGCCAAAATTCCTATTTTCCACACAATTATTTTTTTTTCTTAATCAACCGAGTTACTGAGAAAAATATTTTCCCCCACTCCTCTACTAAGTACATTGATGGGCTGTTCACACTGCCTGGGTGTTCTACGTTACTGCCCATTTCAGTGTCGCACAGACCTGGCCTCAGGTGTTTTCCACTCCCACACCCCTCCTCCCACCCCTGGCAGTAGTACTGATTTTGGCAGTGTAAAAAAAAAAAAAAAAAAAAAAAGACTCACTCTTCTTGATTGTAGAAAAAGCTGCCAGAATATTGTGTTCATAGTACGGAACTGATTAAGATGATATTTTTCACATCTTCATGCTTTTATAATAGTAAATTGCTATGCAGTAAATTGTATCATTTGCCAACAAATGCTTTTATTTGTTGTATGTTATTGCCAACAAGAGACTCCAAGAAGAAAATGGGGGGGGGGGATTTTACCACATTACGCTGCCAGGTTGGAAAAAAGCAAAGCAGCATTTTCTACTGGCTCATTAACACTATAATATTTTCACTTTACTCAAGTTTAAAAGGAGCTTTTGAAAGAATGTGAATCACGCACACAGATTGAGACGAAGCCTATGTATGAGGTGGCAGTGTCAATGCCCCCCAAAGTTGCATGATTCACCGATGGCATGCATTTTTCACCTAATAGAACACAACCTTAATATCTTCATATAATTTCTAACACATTTTATTTCAAACATGCACTGGCTACTAAAATAAGATTTTAAAGAAAAGCTGATGTTTGATATAAAATAATCATGTCTTTTCAAGTGTGGAAAAATACTCTACAAAAAAATAAGTAGAAAAGTGGTTTCTGATCAATGTGTGATTTTATCTATAAAAATCCAGATGACTAATTAGTGTGCTTACAACAACCCTATGGGGTCTGCATTGCAATTATACACATACAGAAAGTTAATAGCATTAAACAACTATTAGCACAATGCAATTAAATCCTTATCAGAAATAACATGAACTATAAACTGTACATTTGGCATTTAGGTTTCAGAGTATTTTTAAGAGTCTGCTTAAATATGACAGTAAAATAGTGCAAAATCACATTACATTAATGAAACATACAATCACCACCCAAATAGTTTGTGGATTACTGACCCTTACAATTCACATATTGGCTAGAGTTGGCACAATTCTTTTCCCCGTGACAGTGTTGACCTTCTTCACTCGAGCGGACGTTGTTTTATTCAAAGTTACACTTGAACTACACAGAAAAAGTGTAGGCTTATGTGTGTCTGTATGTGTGTTCGTGAGGAAATGAGATGAGAGAAAGCATGTAAACTCCGCTGCAGCTTTCTTCTTTAGCAACTGTTTAATTAGAATTCCTAAAGAAATTGCCTGGTAACTATTTTCTCTTCTTTCTCATGGCTCCCAGAGCAGTGACATGGCCCCATGGAAGAGAGCAAGAAGGAAAGAAGGAAAATTCTAGAGGAGTATATGGCAGCCTGTGCTGTGTGCCAGGCTAACTAACCCAGAATGTCTAATCAAGAAATCAAGATTTAATAAGAGCTTCTCAGGTGACTCTAATGTAAAGTCCACCACACTGTTGATCAACGAGAAGTCAGGGGCCCCAAAGAGGTAGCTAATTAAGCAGTAGATTGCGCCACCTGGAGCTTGGGCTCTAACCCTTAGTGTGCTACTCTTTTCCTCCTTTCTGCAGCTTTGTGAGCTGGAATCTACACTGAGACCTGTTAGCTCTTTACTTTTTCCCCTTAAAAACCTCTCTTATACCCACAGGTTGTTTCAGATTCAGAACAAACTACATTGTTCCAATGAAGGTGATTAATCTCAATAATTTCACTCAGATAGTTCTGACCAGTTGCATTTCCTCCAGGAAACATTCTTTTTTTTACCTTCATCTTATGTATGATTTGTGAAAATGGTATTCTTATATTGTCACAATTACTCCACTAACCCTGACTCCTACCAAATCCAACCTTAAATTAAACATAAAAAGGAGAAAAGAGGGGAAAAGGTGCACATGAATAAATACTTTGCTTTTGAAGGCTGTCATCATGCTGATAGCTCTAGAGATTTAAATTTTTATTTAAGAGTAAAAAAAGATATCATTATTTTCACTGTTTTTCTATCTCAATTTCCAACATACATCTTCCAGCCCAAGAGCCCTCATTGATTTCAATGTAAAGCACCTACAAGCTAAATGATTTTTTTTCCTTGTCAGTAAACTCCTGGTCTCAAGTACGATAGTCTTTGTCGTTTGATTCATTATTTTAAAATAATATGTAAAATATTTGAGATAGGCCGTATATCATGTAAAAAGGGGACTGCTCCTACTTTTACATAGAACCAGATATTCTCGGTCTCTTCAAGCCTCTTAAAGAAGAAAACCAGTGTGTGCAGGCCTGGATCTCTATGTAGTCCCTGGAGACACATATCCCGTCCAAGATGACAGTGAGCTCTCTTTTGACAATCTGGCCTGGGACAAGGATGGCATCTTCAGGATTGTCTCATCTGACGGACTGAAGGTGGCTAATGAGGCCAGTCCGACATGGGGGATACACTCTTGTAACTCAAGCACATATTTCTTGCATAATGTGTCGTACTGAGTTGTTAATTTAGTCTGGGTACCGTATCTGTGAGCCTGCTTTCCTATCTCCTGCACCTTCGTTAATCAAAATGGAATGCGAAATGTGCAGGAAGAGTCACCAGAGTTAACATACCTCTGCAAAAATCACTCAGAATTTTTCAGAGAAAATTTATATTTGTTTTTCATAGTGAAATTTCAGCAAGCTCTAATTTAACATACTTTATGTGTACAACTAATTCAATAATTTGGCTGCCAGACAAATCAGAAAAATAATTGAATTTTTGAAGTTTTCTAATGTTGTATCTGAAATAAACATTTCTAATGTTCTTTAACGTGAGGCAATTGGGAACTGCTTAAAAATATTATTTTGAATATTATTCATTTGTGACACATAAATATAAAAATTTCTTTGTTTACTTTTTTGTTTTATTAAAGTACAACTTAACAATTGTGCAAACGAACAGTTGAGATTATTCATGTCAAAATTTTATTTATTATGCAGTTAGCAATTAGAACAGTGTTAATCACAGTCTGGCTAGGGATTATTTTATTTCCTCACCACTAAACAAATACATTCCTGTTTATCGAATTGATACTTTAACATTTTAAAGGGACTTTTAGAATTTTTTTAACTTCAGGAAAAGTAGACGAAGACTTGATTCTGTTTTCTAACTTAGGTCATTAACTGGCTCTGCAGCTGAGCTGACGTGGTGGATGAAGTCAGGTTGTTGAATATTTCGGGGCCTCTGTCCTTACCAGAAAATCACCTCTGAGAATTTTCCTGCTATTCCATTCTGTGACATAACTATGCCAACAAATAATAAGCTAAATTGACTGTTAAGTTACTGATTGCTCATAACAGTGAGGGGAAATTAGGCCTGCTTGGGTTCCAATTATTTTAAGAAATGGTGTATGTGTTTAGTAGTGCAAATAATGCCCGTGTGTTCCCACGGCCAGCTGGCCACACCCTTTCCCTTACTGAGTAATTACAGAAGATGTGAATGGATGCTCCTGCACTATCTTTATTTTTTCTCTTCTCCTGAAGATTATTCTTTTGGCTTATTTAAATTTGCAATGATTCTTATCAGCTGTCTGCCTCACATTTTCAGTTTTATTTTAATTTTTTAATTTTTTAAGATTTTATTTATTTGACAGAGAGAGACAGCCAGTGAGAGAGGGAACACAGCAGGGGGAGTGGGAGAGGAAGAAGCAGGCTCCCAGCGGAGGAGCCCGATGTGGGGCTCGATCCCAGAACGCTGGGATCACGCCCTGAGCCAAAGGCAGATGCTTAACGACTGCGCCACCCAGGTGCCCCCACATTTTCAGTTTTAGAACTGAAATCGTGGAAATAGTTTTGAATTCCTTACGGTGATATTTTGTTATCATAAATGATTGTAATTGAACACGGTATCTATTCACTTAAATGTTTCATGTGTACACACACACACACAAACACATCAGGAATCTGCTACCTCCACTTTACAGATGCAAAATCTGAGGCCAAGAGGAGTCAAGTAGCTTGTCTACAGTTAGGGAGTGGCAGAGCTGAGATTCAACTGTAAATCTGTGGTCACCAAAACTCCATGTGCTACAGCTTGCTCATTGCTATATGCCAATTGCAAATTACTTTTCTACCCATCAAGCAAGGGCTTTGGGACATGGAACAGAGGTTCTCTTAAACGTATAGAGTAGATAAGCAGATCACAGAAGCATAAAATTTTATGGCTGTAAAGGATCTTGGTAATTGGATAGTCCAGTTTTCATGTTGCAAAATACAAACATGCATTTAGAACCTAAAAAGAGAATGAGAGATATTTTTTCAAGGTATATAAACTTTTCTTTTCCTAATAATTCCTCCAGGTCACGAATTGAGCAGGTCTTTTGTGTCGACTAGTGGTTCCCAGAGATGGCCCCGCATTAGTATCGTCTAAAGTGTCTTTACAGTTGTTGCTCTCTGGATCCCATTACAAACCAATCAGATCAGATCTCTGGAGATGGAGTTTG
Organism: Ursus americanus; assembly: GCF_024610735.1. Classification (NCBI taxonomy): domain Eukaryota; kingdom Metazoa; phylum Chordata; class Mammalia; order Carnivora; family Ursidae; genus Ursus; species Ursus americanus. The sequence continues at coordinate 15,130,065 of NC_142137.1, read as the reverse complement.
GGCATCCACAATTTTAAATCCTCTCCAGGGGATCCATACGTGCATCTGGGCCTGAGAAATACTGCTAGAAACCACTCACAACTTAAAAGTAGATTTGGAGACTGTAGATAATTTGCCCCAAATCAAGGGATTAGTTAGCCAGTACCATGCTCATGCATGAAATAATGAGGCATACAGATGTCTTGCTCTTAAAGTAGAGAAACACTTTACTGACATATCCCCCAGGATGATTCCCAGTGAATGAAAGACATTAGCTTGTATCAGCTGAACAACAGATCGCACTCCATTTTACAGGTGGCTATGACGCAGACCTCAAACCTGACAGCACATCAAATCTATCCGAGGAGATTTTTAAAATACAGATTCTAGCTCCCATTTCAGACCCAGAGAATCAGAAACTGTGTATTATTAATACTTTTTCAAATGATTCTTATGCAGGTGACCCAGGAAGTTCCAAAGACATATGTGTATTTGAGAACCACTGGCTTAGTTAGGAGGGTTTATAAACTATAGCGTGAAGCAGACTAACTTAGGATATGTATTAAAAGCATGTTTTTTTTGGACTCGTTTGAAGAGAATTGCCTGAGCTGGATCAAGGAATCAGTATTGTTCATAAATACCTCTGGTGATTCCAGATCTGGTGACCCAGGAACCAGGCTTTTCAGTTACACTGACAAAGACAGCTGACATTGGAGAGATTTTTTAAAAAAATTCTTTACCATATTCTCAAAGTAGATCAAATGAAAAAATATATAGTAACTCTGAGTTACGAATAACTAAATTGTTTGGCTACATTCAATCTGGCTTACTCAAATGAGGCTCCCTGTTTCATTGTCACCTGGGGATTTGCAATATACCTCCACTGCCTCCTTGGAATGTTTGCATTGATAAAAGTTTTAGATTATTGTAATAAGAATGTGGGTGATATAGAAAAATTTATAGTATTTTAAAAAAATGCTCATTATATGGTTGGTTTTCTGTAGGCAATTAAGGTCTTAGTGAGTCGTGAGTACATGGATTACAAAAACGAGGTAGAGAACGAAGGGGAAGGAGTTAAAGGAAGAAGTTTAGTTTCTTGAGCACTTGCTATATTCCCAGCACTGGGTTAGGTTCTTTCCACATATTAGTTTAAATAATCAGTTTAACACTTTAAATGTCTATTCAGAGAAATCAGAGTGAAATCTGTTTGAGACATTTACCCCCAAAAATGATATGGTCATTGGAATTTCATTTGCAAATACATGCATGTTGTCAATTTAGATCTTAGGTGAGAGAGTAACAGTGCCAGAAGGAGCCTTGCAAACAACAAGGTCCAGAGAGGTTAGCTGGATTTCTCAAAATGAGTTTGTTGAACCTATCACCCAGCCTAGCATTGCCTGGTTTAGCAGTCTCTCTCTCATTTTTGTTCTGTTAACTGCTCTATATAATACTCATGAATATGGATGCATTCAATATGAATTACTGAGAGGGAGAACACTTTGGATAGTAGTTGAGCTTACCCATTTGCAAAATGCTACAAAATCTTTAGATGAGAGACTTCCAGAAAAAAATATCATCCCAATTGACTGATGTTTGCAGTACAAAGGAGTTCAGTTAGGGAGGAAAGAAACTGCTTTTCCCTCCGTGCATAGTTTGGTAATAAATATGTGCCCTTCACAGTGTTTGCACTTTATCTTCTCCTTAAATACTAATCGTCTGTCCTATTAGAGACAGTTGGTGTTTATATCTGAATAAATGTTAACATGTTCCAAATCCTTTAAAATCTTTCTTGAAATGTTACATCTTTTGGGGTGTTAGGATGCAGGAAGATGGGAAGGACATAAAGCCTTCCTTTGCATCCAGTCAGTAAACTGACCAAAGAAATAAATACAAAATATAATCTCTAACTGGTACCAATAAGCTGGAACTGTTATCATACTTAAATAAAATTCTGCATGACCTCCAATGCAATTTCTTTACTCATTGAACAAATATTTGTTGAGATTCCTCTCTGTGATAGGCACTGTGCTTATCTTTTAGATCCTGAAGTTTTTATATTTAACAGTTTGATTGTAATTAATTCATTGAGAAGTTCCCCTAAATGAGATCAGAGTTCAAGGGAACTCAAAGATATGGTTAAGTGCAAGGTCAGCATGTAAGGACCTAAATCTTGTTTCGGTAATATTACTTCATGCAAAGACATTTTCTAGAAAAAGGCAAAGGCATTACCTTAAGACTCATGGAATCTAGTTTGAAAATAGGCAATCAAAAAGATATCAATTGTATAATTTCCTATTCTTACCATATTTAACCTCCAATTGGAGGCAAGAATTTAAAGCCTTAGCAAATAATTCCTAAATATTCTGTCACTTTATACCTCAAGTGCCCTGAGCTTTCTAAGCCCTCACAAAAGAAACCATTTCTTCACATTCTAAGATTATTAAGACTTATGTAGTAAATGTAAAATTTTAAGCTGATATTGACTTCCCACTAAGATAATTTTTTCCAGTCTCTACTTCATATTGCAAAATTTATGGCTGTCATATAATATGACTGTCATGTCTTTTTTAAAGATTTTTAATACTCCTGGATATGGAGAATTCAGTATATATTCTTACTAAGAAGACCTATAATAATTAATATTTATATATTCTTAATAGTAAGGCCTATAATAATTAACATTTAAATATTCAGACCATTGAAGGTAATAGATTTTTTATATTTTGGAATAAAACTTTTTAAATGGTCTGTTCTGTTTTTATACCCACAGTTTATCCCCTGGCATCATTTTTTTGTTTTTATAACCAACAGCAAGCTAATTTTGTTGAATCCATATATTTCACCAAGCGATATCCTTTAAAAGATTTGCAATCCATGGGATTTATTAATGGAGTGCCTGAGAGACATACACCATCTTTGAGGGTTGCGTTTCTCTTAAAATGTACTGAAAGTCCATTTCCTTCTGCTAAAGCTCAACTCCTAAAATATTTAGAACAGAAAGAATGCTAACAAGTTTGATGTTTTATTTACTATATACTTTCCCAAAAGTCAAAGTGCTTCCACATAGAGTGTACCATTCCATAGGCCCTAATTAGACCAATAAGGCATTCACATTTTTAGGAATTGAGACATACTTCTATGGTTAGGTGAGAATACGATGAAAAAGAACATAGAATTAAGAGCTACAGCACCCTTACGTTCCAATTTTGGCTATGTCATTAGCTGTGTGTGTGAGAGAACATATTTCTTGAATAAATATTATTTCTGATTAACCTGTAAGTAGAATAAAGGGATTGGTTTGTAAACACTGCTATAATACTGTCTAGCCCTAAAACTTGGCGCTAAATGTCCCCAGAACTGATGGGGTAAGTTGACTCATTCATTTTGGCACTTCGAATTCAGAAACATTCTTCTTCTGGGACCTGGTAATGGGTTTTCAATATATAGATGTGCCAGTTAGTGACATAGTATTACTGCCTAGGCTTGGGTCATATTATTAGCATGTGATTATCGACAGTCTAAAAAAGAGACCAAATTCATAGTTGACAAGAGAGGCGATGCCCTCAGGTTTCTCAGTTCTTTGAAATCATGAGAGCCCACCACAGCCAAAATGGGTTGTCAAGACACTGAATGCTTTTCTGCTTTTGAGGAAAGCAGGTGCTTTCTAAACATATTAGTCATGCAACCTGTTTAGAACCCTATACTTTTCGTAGGGCAAAAAAGATGACAAAGTCAGCGTAAATGTATGAATTAGACTTTTTTAACCTGAGGAAATAAACATGGGTGAATTTGTCCTTATCTACGAGGGCATCCACACAGACACACCATTTCTTGTTGCTGTGTGGCTGGAAGAGAATATGGAGGGAACTTACACCGGGTCAAATGAGTAAACCAAGTTCGCAGCTCAGAAATATGTCAAATCCCTGAACAATTGGGGAAATTTGCTATCTTATTTTCATTAAATCAGCAGTGACGCATATAAACGCCGTGGAGAGGAGTGTGTGCATAAACACAGACTTGAAGAAAGCTTTCACGTATCTCTCCACTTAATTGTAAGCTCCCGTAGGGTAGGGATTGTACCTTGGTTCGTCTTTGTCTCTGGGTAGGGCATTGCCTGACACAACATGCCTGCTCGACGTGGGTGAAGAAATGAACCCGAGGATCAAACAGTCCTCCATCTAATGCCAGAATCTTCCTGTGCTCCAATTCTCTTAGTGCTCCGAGAGTTCATTCCCGCACAAGGCAGTCTGGGGTGTGGGACATATCTCCTACTTACTGAACTCAAGTTTGTCTCTATCTAACTTCCATTTGATGTGGAAGATCATGGATTTGGGCTCTGCTAATGTTAACACGCAGCAGGACTATCAGAATAAGTCACAATGAGATCCAAAAGGATGTCATCAGAACGTTGTGTTTCTTTTGATGGGTTTTTGGTCTGAATGGCATAGTCATTAAAGATTCTTTTGGGAAATGCTTTTCTTGAAGAATCCTTAACATCCCAGCTTTTCTCACCTACTAAACTCTTAACCTCATAGAGGAAAATTGCTATATAGCAACTGCAGGGTCAGGGATGAATTTTCCAAGAACTTAGCGTAATGACAAGTTTATTTTGGTTCTGTAAAGCTCTGAGGGCCATGGTCACATGTGGTATGTATGAATAATTATGAAAATGAAATATAAAACATCATCTCCATTAATATTTCTGGGCTAGAACTGTCACTTTGTGGAAACAAACAAAAATTTTCCCATGATTTTCCATGACATTCATTTATTCACTCAATAAATGTGCATTGAGATCTTATCTGGGTTAGCATTGTGTGTTTTCTATAGATGCCCATTTTATTATGTTTAACATCTTATATATAACATCTTAATGATAATTTTATTTAGGTTCTTTTAAACGATAGGGCAAACCTCTAAAATGTTTTGTCTGTTTATTTGTCCACATGGTAACATGAAACTTTTTAATATTGGGGCTTTTAGATTTACTTTTAAAATTATATTTTTAAATTTATATGTTATTCAAAATTGTACATAAAGGTACCACTTACAAATATGATTTGTATCTATACACATTCTTTTCCTTTGTTATTTGAGGAAATTATTTGTTTTATTATAATAAGTGTAAGGACTGGGAAGAGAACTACCCTAGATATTCTTAAGTTTGTCAGGATTATTTCCCAGGTTCTACAAATCCCCCAAAATTGGATATTTAAAACTACTTGAATACTTTTAACTTAAGATCGTGAGAACAAGTGGCTGCATTTGCAAGTCAGCTTAATGGAAATAAAAGTCTAATAGCTTCCCGAAAAAACCAGTTCTGTTTCACTATTTTTCTTTTTGCTACATAAATAATTCTTCTTCACAAAAAATGTGGTAAACAGGTAAAAAGTAGATCAAACAGAGACAGTTACACACTTTGTTCACTTCGAAGTCAAAGAGGTTAGAACTCAATTACAAACGCTTTTCCTTTGTTACATTATGCAAACTTGGAACTAGAGATTATAATATTTAGTGGAAATATTTCATATTTTAAGATGTGCATCTTCATCTCCCAAATAGCTTGAACAGCTGACCAACGTAGAAACAACAATCATATCACAAACTTACATTACAAACAACTACCAAAACGTGAAAAACAATGTTTACAAATGGTAGCAAAGAATAAATTACTTTTCAGTGCACATAATTAGGTATTTACAGGATAATTTAAAACCAAAGGGAGTGATTGCTAATGCTGAGCTCTCAGAAATCTCCATCAAAATATACAAGTTACTCGAGAGAGGGACAAAAATAAATCGTGACACAAAAGCAGAATGCTGTCTCTCTTCTATCCTCAAAACTTGGATGATAGCTCATCAAAATAATTTTTCCAAGTGTGCAAATGATGGAAAACTTTAATTCCAAAACCATTTCTCTAAATTACCAACAGATTTATATTCTTGATGCCTTTTCACGTGATCACAAGCCAAGCATGCATGTGATTCCCAAAATCGTGGAAGATTCACTGTGAAATCCTTCCTCCAGTTAAAGTAACTAAGGTATAGCTTATTGTTTTTGTCAACTTCTTTCAGATACTTGGCTAGCTCACTGGGAGAGTTATAATCTTCCACGTGAATGAATGAATCTGCTGGAATATAATTCTCATAATTTTCCCTAGACGGGCCCAGAACAACAGGTACAGAGCCAGCTAGAAAAGCATTATAGAGCTTTTCTGTGATGTAATCTTTGTGGATTGAGTTTTCAAAAGAAAGATAAAATTTGCAAGTAGATATGGTAGGAATCAAATTTTTATCATTCACATACTCTCCAAAGGCTTGCCCATAGGTATGGATTTCAATGCTTTTGCTTAGCTCGTTATAATACTTGACCCTCGCATGCTCGGGGTTCCAGTTACTTACAACCCAGCACACCAACTTCTCTTTACTTGGCACTTCAAACACGAAGGGGTTTGTGCTCACCGTCAAGAAGCCATAAGGCACTTGGATATCTGAGTCGCGGCGGTAAGTCAGAGTCAAGTTGAACAGGTGCTCTATGCCACTCTTCTGGGGCGTGTGAGTTGGGGATTCCAAATTCATCCAAATCCACTTCTGGAAGGGTGGCCTAGCCTGCTGAGGTAAGTTAGTCAGATCCCAGCTGATGTCTCGGTGATGGATCAGAACTGCATGGGATTTGTTGTATAGCGAACGGTCTGTTGTGAGATGGCAACCTTGGATGTTGAACATTGCTTGGCAAGATGTAAGGTCAAAGGTCTGCCCAAATGGCCACACCCAAATCAGGATAGTCGTTTCATTAAAATAATCAGTTTTGGTGGAGAAGAAGTTTTTCATTTTCAGCACTGAGCTGGCTGACTCCATGGGACTGAAGATCCAGCTGTTGGTGGGCTTGATGTAAATGAGCAGACAGGCCATGAAACAGCCCAGGACAACGCAGACGATTACGAATGGGCGGAGAATTCCTTTGGATGCTGATGTCATAATTTTTTCTGTGAAGCAGAAGAAGAAAGAAAGAGAGAGGGGTAGGGAACGGTAGTGATGAAAAGTTAATCATAAATATAATTTGGGATTAACAGGTGATGCATCTCAAAATATACTTTATCGCAAAATCAATGGCGTTTTCCTTTTTAGTGTGACTAAACCATTAGAGAAACAGAGCTTTTATTAAGCCAAGAAACTGCTTTTGAAAGGAACTTTCCCTGAACTCCATAAATAATGAGTCAGAGTTTGTTATGAGTGTGCCAGCATATCTTCAAGCCGGGTTACATTTGTTTTCAATGCCATCCTTACCTGTTATATTTTATTTGTTTCTAGAAAGCTGGCACAAAGACTGGCATCACCAAAGCTATGACTCAAAGTTTTAGTACTTTGAAACCACATCAGATCTGTGAGCATTCCTTAGCGTATATAACTATTATTAAATATATATAAAATTATTATAATTAATTACAAGTGCACTTTTTGAGATTGTAACACAACTTTGCAGTTCAGATGGAATTCAGTAGACCCAAACTTTTTAAAGAAAAATCTTGCTTTGGCTTCTTGATGTAAGTTCATCTTCACTGTTGAAAATGCACCACGATAGCCCTCTCGTAAAAAATGGCAACTCTTGGTTTGATATCTGTTGTTTGTTGTGTTTTTAGTATTCAAGTATGTTATCACACAACTCAAGAGTAGGTTTATATAGGTTCATATACATTTGATCCTACTTTATAAATTTAACTAGTTGGACAATCTTTCAATTCTTTCTAGACTCTGGGATCTTCAGACTGAGAAAATTTACTGGAAGGATCTCTTTTTTAATGGAGTAATACTAATTTTCAATATACATGATTTGGCTGAGCAATGAAGTGTTTTTCTCCTATAAGACCAATATTTAATGGTGTTTAGAAATGTTCTCATTGATGGGACACCTGGATGGCTCAGTCAGTTAAGTGTCTGACTCTTGATTTTGGCTCAGGTCATGATCTCAGGGCTGTGAGATTGAGCCCCGCATTGGGCTCCGCACTGAGCCTAGAGCCTGCTTAAGATTCTCTCTCTCTCTCTCTCCCCTCCCCTCCACTTATTCTTACTCTCTCTCCCTCTCTCAAAAGAAAAAAAAAAAAAAAAAAAGAGAAATGTTCTCATTGAAAAAGTTCCCGTAAGTCCTTTTTGAATTGAAATGTAATGGTAAAAACTAAATACATGATGCCAATTCATTACAAAAGGTTACAACTTTAATAGCCCCTGTTCAGTAAATGCTCACTGTCAGCTAGGTCTTGTGCCAAGCACTTTGCACACATCATTTCCTTTAATCCTCATAGAACCACTGTCAAGAAGGTCTTTTATCACCTCTTCTTTACAGATGAAAAAACTGAGGGCTGGGGAGCCTGGGTGGCTCAGTTGGTTAAACGTCTGCCTTTGGCTCAGGTCATGATCCCAGGGTCCTGGGATTGAGCCCCAGGTCGGGCTCCCTGTTCAGTCGAGGGTCTGCTTCTCCCTCTGGCCCTCCCTCTGCTCATGTTCTCTCTCATGCTCTCTCTCAAATAAATAAATAAAATCTCAAAAAAAACAAAAAAACAAAAAAAAACTGAGGGCCAGAGATAGAAGTAACTAGCTTAACCATTGAGTTATGCTCTTTCTTGCCTTCTACAATCTTCTTTGAACAAATAATACAAACATCAATTGTCCTTTGAGGTGCATTTGGCACCTCAAGTTTTATTGTCTTGATTTCTCTGGCCTCTACCCTTTATAATTGAGGACTATATATCCATGCATTAAGTTTGGAGCAATTTCCCTTAAGAAGAATACTTGACACTTATATGATACTTACTAGTGTCAAACATTGATCTTAACACTTACGTTAACACACACACACACACACACACACATTACCTCATTGTAATCCCATTTTATTGATAAAGAAACTGAGGCCTCTAATGGTTAAGAAACTTACCAAGGGTCACCCAGTTTGGAGGTGGCAGAGCACACTTTCAAACAAACCCAGGTCATTGGTTCCAGTTTGGGTCATAAGCACTACATTTTACGTTCACTGATTCTCCAGGTTGCAGCTAGAGAACGTAATAACCAGAATGCAAGCTCTATGAAGGGCTTTGTTTCTTCACTGCTTTATCCTCATCACCAGAATACAGTAGGTGTTTATTAAATGCTATATATGTTGCATGAATGAGTGGGTGGATTGCTCAGTCTCTCGTGTGCAAGGTAAAATGCTGGTAACTAGATAAGCAAAAATGAGCCAAATGTGAATGAAGAAATAGATCCTTAGTTGCTTTCTTTGTGCATTTAACATGTATACCTTTAGAGAATAACGACCATCACAGCTGACATACAGATATTTCTACCACTAAATGAGCAAAATCTCCTAGTGTCGCCTCTCTTTGTCACATGTCAAAGTTGGCACCTATCTAGTACGCTTTAATTCCATGACTTTTTTTTTGGCTAAATGAGAAAAAAATTGGTCACTAGGCAAGAAACAATGTTCCTTTCACTGTGTGCCTCTCAGTTTTTCTGCTTCCTGGATATTTCGTATTGAGGTTCTTTTTGTTAACTCTCTGCACCCCTCTCCGCTCGGCTTTTCATTGCTGTCGGGGGCAATTGCTGAACAATAGGGACAGTTACATAGTAACCCCTGCTTTGTACAGAAACTGTCAGGAAAGTTTGCTTCTTGGAGCCTAATTGACATCCCCTTGACAAGAACCTTTAAACCTACTCCTCATAACTAAAATTCCGTTGGATACCCAACCCATCTTGAACCGTTAATCGATACAACCTATTTTTAAAGCACCCGCAACAGTGTTACTTTAGCTCTCACCAGAGAGAACAATAAATTTATAGCATAAAGCAAATTATAACAATAAATAATACAATTAAAATTTCTCAATTATTTTTGATAGTCTCAAGTGCCATAAAAGAATATAAAGACATTAGCTTTAAGAATTAACAAAATCTTCAGTAAAAGTATGACTTGATGGGACCTGGTGTGCATACAATTCTACTTTCCATTAAGAGATGACCTTTGGTGTCGCACTTTAGGAATGTTCCATTGATAGTTAAAGAACAGAAGGGAGCTTGGAATAGAAGAGGTTCAAGTGTGATTCTCACATCATAAATATGCTTCAAGGTATTAGGGAGGGAAATGTGAAACCAAAGAGAGTAGGAGGCTTTTCCAAGGAATGGTAATTCTACTTTAAGTTTTTGGTGTGTGTGTGCATGTGTGCACACGTGTGTATGCGTGTTGTGTTGAATCATTATTTTACATTGAAAGAAATGGGTATATTTAGAGTAGAATTCAATACCTGCTTAAAACTTAAAAGACAGAAGAGGATAGATAGTTGGGCTTTAACTTGTCTGGTGGGACTCTGTTCCTAGATTGCAGCCACCCCCTCATTCTTCAACCCACCTCTCTGGCTCACACTGGCAGGTGTGTGGGGTTGGAAGAGAGTTTTCCTTATGCCCTCAGGAGGTCTTGAGTCAACATGTTTGCCAATCGTTGTGTAGTACACCTATTCTCCATTTGTTGTGTGGGTGCACAATGAGATCGTTCCTGAAATGGTAAGACTTTTCATCCATGTATAAGAACAGAAATTTGTATCCACTTAGGGGCCTTCAGATCAGTTCAGACTAGCCTCCAAGACCAAAAATGAATCACTGACAAATTAAGTGGACTAAAGTTAGAAAGAGTTAAAGAAAAAAATTATTGTTATTCATTGTGACTTCTTCCCTATCATAATGAAATTTGATAGTGCTCTGGTCCCAGAGAAAGCACTATGTAATTGTTTGCTATTATGTTATTATTCTCTGTTATAGTCAAGAATCAGAGCTCTCACCATAGCTGAAATTCTTTTGGAATAATAAATCCTTCTTATGTCTATGCAAATTATTACCATTTCTAACAACACACACACACCTCTAAGTTCAAAGCATAACTGATTATTAATAAATTCTGGATAAATATATAAGATAAAATTTCTAATGAATATAAACAGGGTCTTTCAATAGTTCATGGAATCACACTTTTTACGAAAAGTTACTCTATAAGCATATTATATTTAAAAGATTCTATAGCAAATTGTTTGTTCGTTTTCACTGTCTGGATCACTCTCCCTTCTTCTGATAATAACACCCCAATTTCCTATTGGAATATTACCTCTCCCCTCTTGTGTGCAATCTTTGGCATTGCAGAGAATGATATTTTCCCCTCTCCTAAGCAATGTTGGGCAAGGGCTCGAGATCATTCAAAGTCTGTCTCTGGGACTTGGAAACTTGAGTGGAAGGGTCAGGATGGAAAATGTCGGAGGTGATTAATCGCAGTAGGGCTTCCTTACAAGACAGTTATATAAACTCTACTACCTGCATCCAAGGAGCTCCTTGGAATCCTGCCCTCCTGGCTTTGGTTCTTCAGCTATTCCTTCAGTTCTAAGAGCTACTCCATAAACTTGCAATGATTTCCTCTTTGTCTATGTTAATTATAATTGTTTTTATTACTTGAAACAAGCAAATCCAAGCAAACAACCACAACAAAACAAACCCTAACCAAGCAAGCAAACAAACAAAAACCCAAATAATTATCTCACCTCCTCTTTTTATCTTCCTGCAGGTTAGGAAGTATATACCTAGAATCCTTCAAAATATGTCCATAATTATGTGGATTAAAAAAACTATATATAAATTCTCAAAATAGCAAACATGTCTCTTGTCTTTATGTTAAGCTGTAGACTCCACCCAGAATTTAGGTATTTGGTAGTAGGTGGTATCTAAGTGAACTATTACTAATCTGTTTGGTCAGGTTCAAAGAAGAATGGTGTTCCCCACATAATCATTATGGTGTTTGGTGTCATGGTATTAATATGGATTCTGCAAAAGTCTTCTGAATCCTACTCTGAAAGTTCACAACTTGAATTGCCCAGTTTTATTTATTTTTTGGGTTGTTTTTGTTATTATTTTGTTTTGCTTTTACTTCTTCCTATGACTCTTACACTAAGATCCTTTCCAAGAATAACAATGTTTTATACTTTCAATACTATATACTAAATTACATTCTGCCTCGAGGTACTGTAAAACTTAATATATTCATCACTTCACTTTCAAAGATTCCCTTGACACTTCACATTCCACTGAACCTTTCTCATGGGCATTCCTGCTTTGAGTTCTCACAATTCCCCCATTAGATCCTGAGCCAAATGCCTCCCGTCTTTGGGAAAGATGCCATTTACTTTTTGGCAAGAAGACAGTAGTTGATCTCTGGAATGCTATCAAATTCTTTTTCGTGATCATTTCTCAAAGACCTCTGGGCATTATCTCTGGTATTTCCATGGGTGAGCCTCTTTTATTTCCTCCAAACACTGGAGAGGCTACCACCAAAATATGCCAGTATTAATGGTCGCCTATACTTTTCCCAAATAGTCTTCAGATCGTGCTCCAGCACATACAAGAATTCCCTGACTTATTTCTGCAGGGGTTTCCTCTTTAGGGACATCACCTCTAAAATGCTCAAAAATGTCTCTCTTTTTTCCCCCTTTCATTTTTGTCTCACACATTGGTTTCCTTCGGTGTGCAGCCTGCCAACGGCTGCTTTTCCTGCGTGGCAACCTTCTTCATCTTGCAGTGTCTACATTCACTCTCTTTGAAATTTCTTTCCAATTCAGGGAAACACCTTTTTCAGTTTGATCTTTTATCTGCTCTCTTCTCTTCTACTCACAATCACTAGTTCTCAATCGCTGTCTTTATTCATTGGAGAAGCTCTACAGACCCGCCTTAGCTGCAGCTGGTGCAATCAGATCTGACACTGAGCCCAAGTGCAACTTGGCTCCTGTGCTATCTTCCCAGAGGGAATACCATGGACAGGGCCAGGGGTGCTCTCCGGCAGCTTCTAGAACATGCTTTCTGGCGTTCCTTGAGGCCAACATTCTTTCATAGTTTGGCTGTCAGAACCAGTGCTTTCTATTGTTGTTGTCAGGTTGTAGCCTGTAGCAGCCAGCCAGTGAAGGTCAAGGGAGCCTAAAAAGAACAAAAACCAAAAAACAGAAGCCTAAACTCTCATTTTGAGCTGATGTATTACTATGCATTCCCGACTCTGAAGATGAGATTTTTTTCCTTCCAGATGACAAAGTAGATTAGCTTTTTCCTTAAGTCTCCTTATCCTTCACATCCATCCCCATCTAGTACCATTTATGCCTCCTAAATATTCCAAGTAATCAGTGGACTTCTTTCTACCTCCCCAGGTCCATTGTCTGTCACCTTGTGTATAAACTGCTGACCTTGCTTTCTCAGTGGTACATCTGACACTCACTTTTGAGCCATTCAGTTGAATCACAGTGCAGTCGACCAGTGGTTCTGACAATGTGGTCCCCAGACCAGCAGCAACAGCATCAGCAAAGCCTGGGCTCTTGTAAGAAATGGGATTCTCCCACCCAAACCTAGATATAAGGAATTGAACTGGGCTGTGGCCCAGCAATCCATTTAAAGAAGTCCTGGAAGTGATTCTGAAATACAAAAGGTTCAAGAATCCCTGCAGTGGAGTCCTCTTCTCAAACCATGGATTACACTGTTTAAGGCCATTCGATGAATTCCAATTACTTTTAAGATAAAGTAAAAAAGTCTTACTGTAGCTTAAAAAGCCCTGGATGATGGGGAACCTGCCTCTGTCTCCAACCTCAGTGTGCGCCAAGCTCCCTTCTGCATTCCTGGCATGGCAGTGGTTGGCCCTCTTGCACTGACGGAGTCTGTACCAGCTCTTCCCTTTCCCTGGAGCAAGTTCCCTCCTCTCTTTGTTGATTTTCTCCTTTTCACTCCACTGGCAGTTGCTTATGGGAGGATTCCTGACAACCTCCCAACACCCAGCCCCCTGCATACACACTAAATCAAAGGCCCCGAGTACATGCTCATCGTACTACATGTCGTTTTTACAAAGCACTCACCACAGTAGCTAGTGTACCTATATTTGTGTATTTGATTAGTTGTTATTGCCTCTGTAACTAAGCTCATATGATAGACATCAGGTTTCTTCCTCAGTATTCAATCCCTAGAGCCAGTCAGACCTGGTATATCCTTGCGTCAACAATTTTTTTTCTGAGTGACCAAGTAGTTAACAATTATTGAGCATTTGCAATGTTCCAGGAACAAGGCTAAGACTTTTTAATAAATTTTATCATTTTATTTTCAGGCAAAAACAACTGTTTTTTTTTGTGCATTTAAAAAATAAATACATATCCCTTTCTGTATGCCAAACCATGATTCTAAGCCCTTAAGAAATAGTAATTCTTTTAAATCCATAAGGACGAGATAAAATATGCACTATAATTATATTCATTTAACAGATGTGGAAACCGATGCACATCTATTTGTCTCATGTCACGCCGGTAAGTGATAAATCAAGAGTGGACGCTAGTGGCTGCACTCTGAAATGTGTTGCTCTAAAAACACGTTAAGAATTGAGCATTCCAGCTCACAATTGCAAAGCTGTGAATTCTGTGAATTATAGGATTTAAAATTTATTGTATGACATATATTGCTCTGAAGTCACTGTTCATTAGAACAAACTAGATCACCAACGCTTCATCTCTACTCTTATGCCGGAAACCAATGGCCAGAAACAGAAAACCAGAAGTTTTAGATAATTCTCCTTCTGTCCGCAAGAGAGTGCAGAGGGGTGAATTAGAGCAGGGGAGGAGTCTAGCTTAGGCTGTTTATAAAGCAATTCCAGGAATATAAAGAATAATGGACACATCTGCAACTGGAAATCCCAGGATTCTCTGATAGTTGTATTCCTGATAGCCACATTCCCTTTCGGGCAAATTCCTTACGTGCTGCTTTGTTGAGTCAGCTTTGAAAATTAACCTCAAAGAGCCTGTTTGCCTAAAACAATAAAGGTAGAGAAAAATAATCATTTTGATAAAAATTTCAGTTGTATCCCAGAGTTTATGCTCACAATGTCTTCAGTTAATATTTTTTAAAGGATTTACACGCATTTAACCATTACTTAAGACAGAATAAAGAATTTCTTTTCTATAAGTTTTACGTTCCAAATTCCCTGTTTCCCAACAGACTACTACATAAGGTCATATGTTTTTAATGCTTGTATTATGACTGTTTGACCTTCATCAGTCTTTCTACCAATAATCTCTTCAAGGTGTCCCTCAGTTGTTTTTATACAAGACCACAGGAGGGAGTTTCATAGGGACCCAAACCTGTCTGGCAGCAACAGTCCCCATCCACCGTGTTTGTCCTTCTTCCTCATTTGGCCACCACAGGTCTGAGAATCCAATGGATGCAGCCTCACTCTGCTCCTACCATCAAATGTGTGGGCCTAGAATCTCAAACCCAGCTGTCCCCTGACCTCTGACCCATTAGGTGCCAGAGTTTTTGGGTTCCCATTACAGTTGGAAGACTGACTATGTGAATCAAACTCTTCGCTGACTCCAGCAGCTTTGAATATGTCAACACACTCAGAACATCTTTCCCAGGACATTTCCCTTAATTTCTCGTCCTCCCTAGGCTAACTGTAGAGGCTTTAGTTCAGTTTACAAGGCAAGGAAATAAATCCATGAGAAACAAACTGCTTTATGTTCCTGGCTCTTTCCTGCACACCTTCTCTAACATTAAAATTCTTGCTTTTCAAGTTACAAAAACAAAAATGAAAACAAAAACAACACACCATCGTCAGCATCAAAAGATGTTAACAGATACTAAGAAGAAGGTTACCATAATAAAAGAACGTATCTACCCACAGAGGCAAACACTATATTAGATGGGGCATTGCCATGACAACGGTTTCTGGATCACACCAAATTTTACAGGCTGATCATCTTTTGAACTCATGTGAAACTAATTAGCACCAGCTTTACTGGGATTAAATAAAAACACATCACTGTAGTTAATGAGGAGATTCTGAAACTTCAAGTTAAATCTACAATAAGAGAATAGGCCAGTAAGAACTAAAACTGAAAGGATAAGCCGCTAAGAAACCAACAGCCTAAGAAACACTATGATAAAAGTATGGCTAAAGAGATCTCAGGAAAGAAGAATCAACTTGCAACTGAGTAACCTGAAAATGAGCTGATTGATTAAGATACTTAACAAAGATGATATTAGAAAAAAGGTAGAAAGGAGGAATTTAGAAGTAAAAGATGCAAGAGTGAAAAACCTTTAAATTTAAGATACGAATACTCAATCCTTGGGGATAGGGGGAGGACTTCCATTGAATCACCGTTACTTAGACGGCCCCAATGGCTTCTTTCTCCTCAAGGGTCATCTAACATTCCTCAAAGGTCGTCTAACATTCTCATTCTGATTTCATTCTTAATAAATAATCTTGTGAATATTCAGTTCACCAAATAGTTGAATACTCAGAAGAAAGTATCATATTTGGTGAAAACTGGAGAGAAAATGAAAAGAAAATACATCAACAGAGAACAGCCTTATGTCCTCTCCTCCCACCACTTTGGAAAAGACAACTGTCCTGTCATGGAAGGCTGATTCCTCCTCATTAATTCTGGATCCTAAATAAGTCAAATGACTTCATTCTATTTTTTATCCCTTATTTCTCTTAATCTTCAATTTCTCTGTCTCTAATGGTTGTTTTCCATTAGAATTTAAACATAATCCCACTTGTCTTCCTTTAAAGAAACTCCACTCTCCCAAACACTGCTGCTCTGTTTTCTCTCTTCTCCACAGATAGCTACATCATTCATATACCTACCTAAGCCTCCCCCTGGAAATCGTTATTTACTCCTTCAACTCCCTCACCTGACACTTAGTCGATTATTACACTTAATCAATTGAAATGCTGTAGTAATTATTAAATCTCACTCACTTTCTCTATCTATTGTTACTTCATTTTTTAGGCCTGCTTCACTCATTTCCTGGATTATTATAATGAACCCCTGACTCTTTTCACTGATAATGGTCTTGTTTTCCTCTAATTCACAGTAAACACTGTGACTCTTTTTTCTTTTTCTTTTTTTCAATTTCTCTCTTTGAAAAAAGTTTTATTTTAAAGCAATGTTGGGGAGGAAGGACTTAAAGTAGCTAGTCTGCGATCCCTTCTGATTACCAGGGAGATGCTCCTGGGGAGTGGGAGTTTAAGAAGGCAGGTGATCTGGTTCAATGTCCTTGTAAAAATGGTAACTTGACCTTCAGGCCAATAGACTAATTATATTTGGTGGAAGGGAGAATTCTTAACTACGAAATACTTTGAGGAAAATGTTCTTGGTTTAAGATTGCTCATTGTAAATGAGCCTAAACTTGGATGGATTTATGAGGCATGGCTCCCTAGAGAGTGTCACATAAGCTATACAACTCTCGTAAGTATAAAATAAAGATGTCTTACAATTTCAATGCTCCCTACTCTGGGAGTGACATTGGGGACTTCTATTATTCTGGACCAGAGACCAGGTAGGATGCAAAAAGGAGGGCTTATGGAGATACTAGGATCTGATAGAATTCTTTTTGTCAAATCCATCCTTGTATCTGATTAGTATTTTGAAGAAATGTTTCATAATGTTTAAAATATTTGAAATAATGGCATACTGAGAGTTTTTATTCTTCTCAGTGAAAATGTACTGTCATTGTACTAAAATTGTTCATGTCCCAGAGTAAAAGTTGATGGTGTCTTACATAAATAGAATATTTATTTTTTCTAAGATATTTCATGTTTTTATTGTCCTTTGCTATTGTATAAAGCATCTTCCCCCCTTATCAGCTGATTATTTATGAAATTAATCATTTGCATTTTTTATATTTTATTGGAACACTTTACAGAACTCCTTAATTTGTGTTGATTTTATTGAGTCTTTAAGATACACATGAAAATCCTTTGTAAATAATAATGATTTTCTTTACAATTTCTAATAGGTAAAATACATTTTTGTGGCTTAAAATTTTTGGAATTAAATAAGAATGATGGTTGTCATCCTTGGCAAATTTCTATTTGTAAGAACTGTCTCACATCTGATTATGTATCAGATAGAGTACTATTTTTTAACCATTTTTTTTACTTATTTGAGAGGGAGAGCAAGCGAGAGAGAGCACAAGCAGTAGGGAGGGGCAGAGGGAGAGGGAGAAGCAGACTCCCCACTGAGCAGGGAGCCTGATGTGGGGCTCCAGCCCAGTACTCTGGGATCATGACCTGAGCCAAAGGCAGTCACTTAACTGACTGAGCCATCCAGGTGACCTTAGAATACTTCCTTTCTTTCTTTCTTTTTTAAAATTTATTTATTTGAGAGAGAGAGAGTGCATGCATGCATATGCGCGAGTGTTGTGGGGCAGAGGGAGAGAGTCTTCAAGCAGACTCCCAGCTGAGTGTGGAGCCCAACACTGCGCTGGATCTCAGGACTCTGAGATCATGACCTGACCTGAAACCAAGAGTCCGGACACTCAACAGTTTGAGTCACCCAGGCACCCCGAGATATTATTCTTATGTTAAGGAAGTTGTTTTCTACTACACCTAATTTTTTGTTTCCTTGTTTTAATTAAATGTTCTTTCTTCTACTGTAAGTGTCCATCAATTTTTCTTGTTAGGTCTTCGATGTGTTGTGATCCTATTTTCTTATTTAAAGCTTCCTTAAATGATCATGTAACACTATTTTTCTGTTCAAATTAGTGCTGATATTGACTTGGGTGTTTTTACATACATATCCACAAGTGATTATGTATTTTTTGTTGTGGAGCCTTCTTAATTAACTTTTGGTATTAAGGTTAGGATACCTATATAAAAAGTTAGATGAAATAATACAACCATTGCATAATTCCTAACAAAGTGTAAATGTGAAATAAATGTTAAACAATGTTATTTATTTTATGTAGCAGATAGTATTATTGATAAGATTTTGTAACATTAGGATTATCTTTTCTTGAGTTTGAAACCAGTTGGTCCTGATCCCTGTCTTTTTTATATTATTGTATTACATTATATTATATTGGTAATATTTCCAATTTCTTTTATTCATGTATTTGATTTTTTTATATTACTTGATTTAATTTCAATCATTTGTATTTTCCCAGAATTGTCCACAGCATCAAGATTTTCAATATATTAAAGTCTCATTGCATATGGTACTTTAAGAAACATAAGAGCAGCAAAGTGGCAACAGTAACCTCCTCTGATTTTGTTCTTATGTCACTTCCCTGGGTCTAGTTTTATTCGTTTTTCCTTAAAGGAATTAGATACAGCATTACCTCCTGCTCCCTAGTGATTTTGGAGATGAAGCCTCTAAGGAATTAATTACAGTTACATGAGGTCACAAGGGGGGATTCTGAACTGATAGGATTCGTGTCCTTAGAAGAAGAGACACCAGAGAGCTCTTGTCTTGCCCGTCCCTGCGAACCCACAACTCATGTGAGCACACAGCTAGGAGGTGGCTTTCTGCAACAGATGGGGAGAGCTCTCACTAGACACCACCCTGCTGACACCTTAATCTTGTAATTGCAGCCTCCAGAATTGTGAGAAAATAAATTTCTGTTGTTTTAGCCACCCAGTGTGTGGTATTTAATTACAGCGGCCCTAGCAGACCAATGCACTTCCTCACCGAAGTCTGATTTCCACAGCCCTCTTACTGTGAATGTCTGTTACAGCTCTTACGTCATTGTATTGCTCAAGAAATATTTCTTACATAAATGAAAGCAACAAAAAGTCATATCCCTCTTCCTGAATGAACTCATCACTCAATTACCTGTATGTATATGTTAATGGGGCTGATTATATCTAGGTGTAGTGACTAAATCTTTTTTTTCTGGGCATGAAAAGCAGAGAAACAAGTCCTGAATGTCTTCCCTTTGGTATCTGAGCCACTAGTAGATCTTTTCCAATGTCATCTATTTGTCTCTACACTTAAAATGGTCTAGAGGTAGTAGTTGTAAAGATAACAACAGGTTCACTCACAATGTGCTCTCTGGCTCCGACTTGTTTTTTACTTTGATGCCGTGTGACATAAGTGGAAGGCTGGATCTTTAAAAAATATGAAAAAGAGGACCATCAACTGGCTTCTGGATGACGAGGGACACATGGCACAAAGTTCTGTGACTGAAAACACCTGCTCTTGACACTGAGTGCCTGATTTTCAATTCAGGCTCTACCTTTGGCTCTCTGTCAGGCAACATCTTCAACCTCTCCAGGGCTCAGTTATTCATCTAAAAAGTAAGAATGCCCACCTGCCAGATTTGCGCATGTAAGATTAATTGATACATGTAAATTACCTGGAACAGTCCTTGGCACATAGCAAGTATTCGGTAATTATCAGCTGTGGTATTTGCTGCACGTACATGGGTCTGGCTTCAGAAGTATTTTTCATTACCGAATATGAAACTGCCACATACAGCAGTAGCAGTAATAAACTTTGCATTTCCTCTGAGAGACAGAGTTGCAGGAGATTTTACATGGACTAACCTAGGCACTGAACCACTGAGCAACTGGTCACTTCTCAGAAAAAACAAAGTGGCATTTTGCAGCATGAATGTGTCACTGCTTGTCATTGGCCATGATGCAAAAAGCAATTTGCTCCATTTTAATTTGGTTTTGTTCCATCTTTTAGAGTAATTACCGGACAATTATTTTGTCATAAACGGTATGCTCAGTGGGCAAATCTGGCTCCGTGAGATTAAGAAACTCATTTTCTCTGATGTGCTTTGCCCCTCTTTGACCTTCAATTTCTGAAAACATATTTTTCAGGTGTTCTCTTTGGGAGTAAGTGATTCTTCAGTCATTTTCATTTTCTTAATTTTCATTGTTCTTATGTATTGAAATTCCATTTTTTTCCCTACGACTAGCAAACTAGCCCAAAGTTTTGTATATAACAAATGCTCATTGAATATTTTTGAAGTTTCTATGTTTATATGACACAGGGTTATAAATGGATGTAAGCTCCCTTAAAGATCTCACAAATCAGAAAAACAAGTAGCAAAATAAGATAACAATCCTACTGAATAATATATACTTTAAAAGATATTATCTTAATATGAAAGACGTCCTCTCTGTGCTCCCATAGTTGCCGTGTATCTCCCTAACGAGGCACTTACATTATAACCAGGTCAAGGTTTTTTGCTTGTGTTCCTCCCCTATTAGATCCTAAGCTCCACAGCAGCATGAACCAAATTTATTTTGACACTCTATTACAGTTACCTAACCCAGTTTCAGGTACACGGGAGGCATAAATATCTTCTAAATGAGTAAGTGAATACATAAATGGATGAATGAATGTCCAAGCAAATATTATGAACGTATGGCTTTTTCTTTCTTTGTCTGGAGTGGAAAGAACAAATCTCCGTCGTCATATGCATTATGAGATGATGATACTCAAGCTCCCGATATCTGGAAATTTCCAACCATAACAATTTCAGTGCTTTTAAGATAGTGGTTTTCTGCTCCTCATGGTATGAAAGAAGACTCAGATGCTCTAGAAATCCCAAAGCTAGGGAACCTGCAAAAGTTTTATTTTGCTAAATGGCAACTCTGTGAAATCTAAATATAAATGAGATCCTTAAAGCAAAAGAATACAGTATTTAAATGTCATTCCATGAATTGCTGACAATAGATGTTGATGGGAAGCAGACATAGGCACAGTTTAAAACCAGAACACCTGCTTTGAGAAGCAGTGAGAAGGAAGATTGATGCTTTTTTACTGTTTATTATATTAAATGATTAACATACTGATTGGACTAAGAAACCCTTAGATATTATATTTCATATTCTTTCCATTTATATTTTAGTTAAATAATAAATTGAATGAGAAATCGAGACTCATAAATAATTATTTCTAAAAATGATGGCATTATTCAAGGCCTGGAGTTAGAGTCTCCTTAATTAATGATTGTCAGGTGGTTGACAATGGAAATATTTGCAAGACTTACATGGACTAAAGAGGAGGAGATTTGTGAGCAATTGTGTTGAAGGCAATAGAAAATAATTAAGAAACAATTTTTAGCTGGGAGACATCTTTGTGATAATCTAATCTGTCAGTCTCATTTTATAGCTTGATAGAGTTATGAAATAGATATGTAAAAGTCAAATTATCGCTAATACTACGTATTTAGTGACACAATAGCAACTTCAAGTCACATATTTTGACTTCCAGTTCAAGACTTTCCGTAATGTCTCTTCTCTTCATGAAATGAGGAAGCTGTGATAGTAAGAATTCAAAATGAAAAATAGCCCAAAATCATATCATCAAGTGGATTAAAATGAAAATAATTCAAATAGAAATGTAAATTGAAAAGAGAAGTCTTGCCTGGGTATCGAATGGAACCAGCAGCTTGTCTTCGCCATGCGGGTACACATTCTTTACTGCCTTCTCCTTCAGGATACCGAATTGTGTCCCAGACACCTGAACCCAGGGAGGTTGGGTGGCAACGGGACCCAAGTCAAATGGCAGTGTAGGTGGACATAGGAATTTGTGTTCTTTGTTTTGTTTTTGTTTTTTTTAGGTTTATTTACTCATTTGAGAGAGAGAGAGCGTGAGAGAGAGCTCCCGCACGCACAAGTTGGGAGAGGGACAGAGGGAGAGGGAGTGAAAGAATCCCAGGCAGACTCCATGCTCCAGGAGAGAACCTGATGGGTGGGGGGGCTCGACTGGGGGCTCAATCTCACCACCCTGAGATCATGACCTGAGCCGAAATAAAAAATCAGAGGCTTAACAGAGCCAAGGTGCCCCCAGAAGTTTGTTCTTAAGTCTGATACTCTTTTAGTCCTTTTAAGAATGAGAGGATCCCTCACCCTGCCCTGCCCAACATTGTAAGCAAACAGACTGCCTATGAAGAATTGCTTCTGCTCTGGGTAAAGATTTCTGTCTAAACGGTTTTGGTGGCTACGGTTGTAAGAGAATATTTACTCATGTATTTATTTTGTTAAAGATTTTATTTATTTGAGAGAGAGAGCATGTGCATGAGAGAGAGAGAGAGAGAGAGAGCGTGAGTGCGCATGCATGAGCAGGGGGTAGGGGGAGAGAGAGAGGGAGAAGCAGACTCCCCACTGAGCAAGGAGCCCAGAAGACCCTTAACTGACTGAGCCACCTAGGTGCCCTGAGGAGACTAATTATTAAGAAAATAACTAGTATTGGCACCTGGGTGGCTTAGTCAGTTAAGCGTCTGCCCTCATTTCAGGTCATGATCTCAGGGTCCTGGGATTGAGCCCTGCGTCAGGCTCCCTGCTCAACCCGGAGTCTGCTTCTCCCTCTCCTTCTGCCTGCTGCTTTGCCTGTTTGTGCTCTCTCTCTCTCTCTGTGAAAATAAATAAATAAATAAATAAATAAATAAATAAATAAATAAAAATCTGTAAAAAAAAAAAAAAGGAAAAGAAGTGGTAGTATTGAGCATTCATTGTGGCAGATTCTATGCTGAGGACTTTGTTATACACTGTCCATAAGATAGGAATAATTTTAATGCTTACCTTATAGGGTGGTTTTGAGAATTAAATGAGAAAAGCGAAGGGTTTAGAAACTGCCTGCCACACGGACAGGACTTGATGAAAGAGCCATTACTATCATCGCCTCGTTTAACCCCAATGATTTTATGCAAAGGCTGAGAATTCCTGAATTTGTGAAAATGGTCAGATCTGATATTTGGTGTCTTTAGAGCCAGAATTCAGACCCCTGCCCTTGGCGGTCAGCGTCCCGCATCTTCCAGGAGCTGCGGTTGGCTGAATGGGACCTGGCAGTGGAGTCAGGAACCGAGGTGTACCTTCCACTCCCTTCCCTGCTAGCTGCCCAAGCTTTAGCACGTTCTCTGAGCCGCGGCGTTTTCCTCTCTAAACCGGGATAACACCACCTACCCAGAAGGATTGCTGTGAAGAAATAGAAGGTGACATGTAACGGACTAATAGTTTGAAAACTCGGGACACGTTTCCTGTTTGAACTTTGAGCGCATGGCCTTTCTCGGAGGCTGGCCTGACTACTAAGCTCTCCCGGGCGTAAGTTAGGGTTTATTGGAGCAGAAGTAAGCAGGGAAAGGAGAATGTCATTTTCAGCTTCTGACGTATAGTACAAGATCCGAGCTCACTTAACTATGTTGAGGGAAGATTTTTCAAATGCCTTTATTCCCTGTTTTAACACAAAAAGGTCTAGGACTGAGGGGAGCTCTGCGCTTTGGCCTAAGCAGGGGGTGCCTGACAGTTGAGTGTAACGTGTAAAACAGAAGTAGGAAGACCGCTTAGACACCGCGGGAGCGCCAAAGGCAACGTGGCCACGTGTAGTAAGACGCTCAGATCCCGGGGAACGGGGTCCCCAGGTTGCCCTTGGCTCCCGTGCGGTGCGGGGAGAGGCAGCTGCGGCTGAGGGTCCAGAGGGGAAGGCCCTGCTACAGCCCGCGTGGCCTGCTCGGCCTGAGCCTGGTGGCAGCCACGCCAGACCCCCCGCAAGGTCTCGGCACCAAAGACGCGGAGGGGAGCCCGGCGCAGCCGTGCAGCCGCACTGGGAGTCCTTGGGGCGTCCCCGCTCACAGCTCTCCGAGCCTCCGACTTAAAGCCGAAGAGCAGGGCGGAAGCAGGGAGCCAGGGAGCATGGCTCTGCGGCTGGGAGATGTCAGACTGGAAGGTGCTTCCCAGGTTTGGAGAAAAGCGGGGGAAAGGAGAGAATACCGGGGAGAATAAAAAATTGAACATGCCCCAAAGGGAGCGTTTCAATCAAGGGCCGAGGCAGACTATATGGCCAGTGGCCGACTCAAGCCAAAGCCTGTTTTTGTAAATAAAATTTTATTGGAAAACAGACCCACCCATCCGTTTACTTCCTGTCTGCGGCCACTTTCGGGCTACAATGACACAGCCGAGGAGCGCTGGCGGAGACCTTTTGGCCCACAAAGCCTAAAATATTTACCAACTGGCCCTCTGCAGAAAGTTTGCAACTTCCTGGTTTAAAGCAGGTTTAAAACAAGTAGAACTTGTTTTAAAACATAATGTGCATTTATTTATTTTTCTTGATATGTGATGGTGCAGTTATGAAAGCCCAAGTAGTTTTGGGCGCCAAACTCTACATTTCTCTTTACTGCTCGTTAAATCTACGTGAAACTGCACGCCCAAGACGTCTGTATGTGGATAACCATCCCTGCTAGCCACCGAATCCATGGCTGGACTTTATTAAGTTTCCTCTGCTTCCTTCAAAGTGACCATATTTCTTAGCAGGTGATGTAGTATTGGGAATGTACTTAGTTGAGACAGAAGACGGGAGTGAGGCAGAGAAGAAATGAAAATGTAGGTGCTCACCTTTACTTAATAGGGGCAGAGCTGAAGGTGTTAGGTGGGAAGGCGATGGGGCCGTGGCCTCGGGAGAGGCACCGTTTTTTTTCTGTTGATGATCTCCAAGATTTTTCTCCTAAACTATAGCCTTAGGGAAGTGGAAGCCAAAAGGGTATTTCTTTAGCTTTAAACAGTCCCTGAAAGAGTCTTGATACCTTGCTGAGACATTTTCTCAAAGCCCAGTTTCAAGCGAAAGTCCTGCAATCTAGCTAACTCCTAATTGTTATGGCCTAGCAACACAATTGAACTAGTCCACTGAGGTATTTAGTGTAAGATCCCGAAACATTTCAGTCAACTACCCCTCTGGAATAGATGAACACTTTAAACCTTATAAGGGAAAAAAAAAATAAAGATAGAAAGAAAGAAAAGAAAAAAAGCCTGTGTATAATAAAATGGTTTGCATTCAATTTCAAGGAGATATGCTTGGGATGTTTTCTAGATAATTTGTACAGGACTTCAGAACTGGGCATGTATAGTAGTCCTTGGGTTTCCTATTCACAAATCATATTCTGTGAATTCTTTTTACCTTCCCCATTCATTTACATCTTTTTCAACCTCTTTAAGCCAGCCGTGCTTCCTGTGTTCACTTTATCATTTTTTCCCCTGGTTTCAGATAAAGGCATAATGATGAAAGGGGAAAAATAAGATTATGATATGTATATCTTGTTATTGTGGTAGTGGGCAGCCTTTTTTATTTGGGGACCCTTGTGTCTATTTCTTGCCAGGAGAAAAACCCTGGCAGATACTATCTTGTTTAACCTCTGCCTCCAAGTAATTTTATACCTAACTGGTGAAAGATGACTGTTCCATTTCAATAGCCTTCTCCAGTGGAGAAGCTTTTTTAGGTATAATTTACATCTTTCTTGTTGTAATTTGCAACCATTTAATTTGATTCTGTCTCCATGTAGATGCAAAACATCTGGTCAACCTTTTTACAGAGCTTTTTATATTCTTGAAACCAGTTATTAACAACCCTCAGCTATCCTTTCTTTAATAGTAATCTAAGTTTCTTTAACATCTCTTCATAATAACGTGCTGCTCTTTGTATACAAAGCTGTGATTGTTAGGACACTAATTTGAGTTGTTTCTTGGAGTGGTGAAGAGTTTGCATTTATCCAATCACATTTCTTTTACTTCAATCCCTAATGTGTTGCTTGTGCACCTTTCAAGTGGGGTAGTTGTGGTCTAGGACTTCAAAAGCAAGTGAGAGATTTACTGGGCTGCAGGATTCCATATTTTCTGTCTCAATCGGTGGAGGAAATCCCTCATTTAAGAAGTCCTAATAAACACTTCTTGTGTTTTCCTCAGTCTTGATTCACAGAATAAAATCCCACATTTCTCTTTAGAAAAACTAAACAATTCAAACAAATAAATTATTAACTACTTTGTTATGCAAATGATTTCTTAAAAGACATTTTTAATGACAACAATGTGACAATCACATTTATTTAAAAACTTAAAACTCTCAGCAATGCCATCGGATGATAGCGCTCATTAAATAGTATTAAAGAAAACAAAAGAAAATCTGTGGGATTTACATGTTAAATTATCATATTGTAAATATAAAAGAGCAGGTGTTCCATCTTGACAAATTCATAACTTTGCAAGACAGACACAAACATATTTTATCACATAAAATATTCATCGATTTTTTTTCTTTTGTTTTTATTGAATGGATTTTAAATGAAGCAAGAACATAGTCAAGGAAATCTCTAGTGAACACAAAGACTTTGAGAGAAGGACAGCTCAGTTCCCATCCCCCACCGAGAGAGGTAAGATCATCTGATCATGTGTGGTACACTCATCAATTCGTTCAATAAATATGATGTTACCAACTTATCTTTGAGTGCTATTCAAGTTGCTGTTGATACAACAGCTAAAGAAGATAGGTTTTCTTCTCTCATGCAGCTAACATTTTACTGGGGGGATGGCAGACAATACATCAAAGACAAGTAAACAAGACAGTATCAATTAAAGTAAGTTTTTAAAAAATATTTTATTTATTTATTTGACAGAGAGAGAGAGAACAAACAGGGGGAGTGGGAAAGGGAGAAGCAGGCTCTCCACTGAGCAGGGAGCCTGAAGCGGGGCTCAATCCCAGGACCCTGGGATCATGACCTGAGTCGAAGGCAGATGCTTAACCAGCTGAGTCACCCAGATGTCCCAAAAGCAAGTTGTTTGGAGAAAATAAAACACAGTAGTACAGAATGACTAGTGCCTACATAAATCAAATGATGTATATTTAAGGGGAGACTTGAATGACAACCAGGAGCCAGCCCCTCAATGATCTGGAGAAAAAACAACATAGAGAAACTAAAGGAAATAGAAAAATGCCCTTGTAATTGGACAGAGTGCTTGCTGTGTGCTTTCTGAAACTGTTCATGTATTCTTCCTCACAACGAATGCATTTCCTGCCCACCTCCATCCAAATTCAGATCTCCCATTTTCTACAAGTCCTCCCCCAATTCCGTAAAACCATCTATTTTGACTCCAGCCTTAAAATTTGTTTTTTTAAATATTTCAGTGGCACTGGGAAACTTCACACCTAATGATAGTTTATGTAAATGTTTGTGTATGACTCTCTTGTGTTCAGAGTACAGTTATATCTTCAATAATGAGAATTGTGTCTCTTTATCTTGTCCTCCATAGTGACAAGCCTACAGACAAGTGATATTGACAAAATTAGAATCTTGAGGTTTGCTGAAGATTTACCGAGACTTGCCACTTGACCCTGGAATTGATGACTTACTCCTTAGATTTTCTACCTCTAAAGTCTTTTATAAAAAGAAAAGAGGAATGCTTCTGGGGTAATAACCACAGTACCTTGCCCAATAGTGACAAGAGTATGTTAAATAAGAGTAAAGTAATTGGAGCTGCTCAGATTGGGCGCACTTACTAACATATCCTAGAGAATTAATCCTTGCTTAAAGGACTTAAGCCCGATTCCTAGCTGCTAATTGTCAGTTCTTAGCCTTGAACTTTCAATGACTGTCCACTTTTATTCCCCCCAGTAACAAGTGTCCTTTATTTATTGTCTTGACATTTGGTCGCAATCTCTAAACATTGGTAATACTATGCAGAAACCCATACTGTTGAGACTCTACTTTTAAAGAAAGAGGGCAGAAGATTACAGGGGTTGCAGAGTTAATAAACTGAACATGTTGTGGTGCCTGGATGGCTCAGTCAGAAGAGCATGTGACTCTTGATCTTGGGGTCCTGAGTTTGAGCCCCATGTTGGGTGCAGAGATTACTTAAATAAATAAAACTAAAAAACAAAAACAAAAACCAACAACTGAAGATGTCTCAGTGATGTAGTGTTGTTTTCCAAATATAGAGACCAAAAAATGATTTGAAATTGTTTTCAGACCCACACACAATCAGGAACAAACATTTTGGCAGTAACAAAATACATATAAAAATGCATATGGTGGTAAATGGCAGAGTCTCTAAGAAAGACATGAAAGGATATCATTCATTCTAGTTAGTTCACACTGATGATTTGAGGAGTTGTTTTCTGCCTTTAGAATTGTCAAATGATATTCAAACCAAAAATGGTCCTAAGGATTAGAAAGATTCTTTATTCTGTTAAGTGTTTCAGGGAAGGATCTTATGATGGCATTTCAGGTCACTTGCTTAATTTGAGGGTTGGGATGAATGGCAGAAAACCAAGAATGAGTATCCCTTGAGTTGATGTGAACCCTTGAATAAGCAAAAGGGACAAAATTTTGCTGTATGGGCCCCCTTTAAAGCTGCTATTTAGATTTTTAAAGAACTTAGTGTTAAAGATACCCTATTTTGTTTTTATCTGGCTCCAGAAAAATAAAGGTCATACAACTGAGATAAAATCACATTGAGATACAAAGAATGGCAATAGGAATGAGTCTTAAACATGGATCTTAAAAGGATCTAGACCGCATGAGAAAGAAGATGGGTGTCTCAGACAACTCTTGTGTCCCACCTGGCGCTCCAGCCTCTGCTACAGGAGGTGACCATCTCCATGCAGCCCTCCACCAGCCACGGCAGGTGCACCCCAACAGTGCCTTTCCCTGGGTCACAAACCAACTACTTATTGCCTAGAGACGTCTCCGACACACTGAATGGGAACATTCTTGGGAACCTGCAAAGCTTTCAGAAGTGCTGGGCAGTTATAGTCCGAGAAGTCAGCCTTATCCAGATGGGGATAGGAACTGATGGATAAATGAAATGCTCTTGTTTCTCATCCTCTAGGCAAACAGCCCTGACGCACTTTGTAAGGCTCTTCAGAATGTGCCAGTGCCATGGACTTGAGTGCCAGTCACCTGTTTGGTGGCCAACTTGATAATGCATCCTGAGTTAAGCTTCTGCATCTTTCCTCTTTCACTTGTCCTGTTTCTTAGGATTAGATGTTCCTCAAAATTATTAGTCATCAAGTCTTTGTCTCAGGATCTACTTTCAAAAGGACTGAAAACAGTGGGGATTGAGGGGGAGGAAAGAAGGAAAAGAGCAGGGGAAGTGAACCACATATTGTCCCCCAAATAGTAGACTGTTAATGGATTTACATGCTATATCAGGCTATGGGTAACCCAGAGAAAGTGAGAGAGTTTTACAGATAACTAGAACTGTCTTTGAGTTTCTACTTGACTCAGAGCACAAATTCTCCAGGGTTTTAAATGTGTTGTCTGAATGGAGAGCTAGAGAAATATATTTCCTTCTAATCCCAGGACAGTAGCTCTTTGTCATTATTACATACTTTATGGACTTTTATTAACTTACAACAGAAACCATAGGAAAACCATTATCTTCAACATATAAGGCAATGATTCTAAGTGACAGTAATATTATTTTCTTACATTACTTCTATTTGATAGTATATCTGTGTAGGTTTGTATGTGTGTAAGAGAGAAAGAGATTTTGTTCCAGTTTAACTTCTTTTAACTAGTTCATTTGCTATTCTGTTTTAAAGGAAAAAAGATGACAGTTTGATTTTGATACAATGTAGTTCATGATCCTAACATATTAAAACGTGGGTTGTTTTCAGTTTATGGTTGTTATAAATCCTTGCTGTTGACATTAAATCTTATTTATAGCCTATTTAAACTTCTGCCAGAGGCAGTCTTAGGTTTCTGCATTTGTGAAATAAAACATTTAAGTCTCATGAATCACAATATCAATTCGACCTACTGTGCACATTGTAAACTACTATACTCAATTCCCATGAAACTTATCGTCTCCTTAAGATTTGGGTGGAAACTCATTTTCCTGCATTATTTCACATCATCTACTTATAAGTAAGAGAAAGCTTAAAATGGCAAAGTGACTTTGAGCTTCTTGAGATATTATTTATGCACATACATTTCCTTCTCTGATCAAAGCTTTTATCCTTGTTCTTTGAAATATTATATTGGTAATTTCATTAGACATTTTAAAACACATCAGAATGCAAGCATTTTTCAGTATCTAATTTAGTTGAAAGTGCAAATGAGTCCTATTTGTTTTCAGGGTTGGTTTTATTTCATTAAGTCAGAATTACTTGTTTTATAATTACATGTGGAAATAAATAGCCTTTTCACAAGCTAATGAAAAAAATCACTCACCCAACTTTATTTCAAGTTTATTTGGCTGGCAGAATTTCAAGTAACCTCTCACTTATTTTTACCATAAGAAATTAATTTCTCTTTCTCAACACAACAAAAAATGTTAATTTGAATTTTCCCAAATTAGCTAAAAATCATAAAATTTTTTAAAGAATGAAGGAGAAAGATTTCGTAAACACACAGCATTAAAAAGGAGATTTGAACATGAGAGAAAAAGTTTTATTTATAATGCCTACTCCTTTCAAAATAGTTCTTCAATTAAAAAGATCTAAAGAGAGAAATATACTATCTAAATTTGTAATGATTATGTACTTTTTAAAAACATAAAACTTTTTTCTGAGAGATCAAAGTCAAATTCTAGCTTTCTAAGAGCTATGATTATATTTAACTTTATTTATTTATTTAACTTAGCTTGCATTTATCGAGTAGGTACTCTATGTCGAGTATTTTATTTATGCTGTTTCATTGAATCCTCAAATAACCCTATCCTCCATGATAATGGCATTATTTTACCATACATAGCTGGGGGTGAATTTAAAATGCAACTAAAACCACCAGCACGGATTAATTTCAAGTTAGAATTGACATGATCATATCTATGCATTCATCAGAATTTCCGTGGGCAATATAAATTGCACATCAGTTATTCACTACTTGGTGGTCACAGTAGTAAACATGGTGGGACACTCAGCTCCCCCCTTTAGGACTTTGGCACTCTCTCGTTTCCCCAGTTGCTGGGCCTATTGGCTACGGGCAGTTCACAGTTGAGTCCCTCCATAGCTGGGCGCCTCTCCCAAATTTGCTCCTACATCACTGTCTTCTCAAGGAGTGAGTACAAAGGCTCAGGCCCCTTGCCAAGGCAGGCCTTCTGAAGGGCCATCCCATCTCCAGGGCTCCTTAAGATCATATGAGGCCCCTGGAGGGGCTGTGTGGCAGACCCCCCCCTTCATCCAATATCGCTTCCCTCACTCCTATATAGATGCTCCCCCAACACTCCCCGATACATCTCTGCACACGCTTCCTCTCAGTGGCTGTTTCTAGGGGACTGGCAGAAGACTGGCAACATTTTTGGCTATCACATGTTTTAGAGGATGAAGCCACTCTAGAAAGTTATTTTTGTTTTGGTATATGGATTGATGGTGAATATTTCAAAAATTTTTCAGATTCAAGTACCTATTTCTATTGTATAGAAGAGAAAATTCTGGGGTCTCAGCCATCTATTTTAACCAAGTATCTGGAGAAGTTTCAACCCTTAATGAGAAAAATATTGGTTTTGCCTAGAGTCATCTTTTTTAGTACAAGTCTGTGTAAAAGGAGGCAGACTTGGCGTAAGGGCCGAAGGAAAAACTGGGTCTTATTCTTAATAGCAACAATTCTAATGGCCACATAAATCAGTTCATCTCTCTCTCTTTCTTAAAACATTTCAATGGCCTGCCAATGCACTAATTTAAAAAAGAAAAAAAAAATTCAAGCTTCTTATCATAGGTGTGAGATTTGGCCCACTGTCAGTTTTCCCACTCTCATTTCATACTAGTCTCCCTTCCACTCCACACTCCAGCCACACTGGTCTCCTCACTATTCCTTGAATGTGTCAAGTTATTGTCTTCCTAACAGCTTTGTACTTCCTAAAATGTTCGCCACTTTTTCAGAGGGTTTGCTCCTCATTCTTCAGGTCACAATTTAGATGCCACCTTTACAAAGCAAACTACGTTGACACTATCTAAAGTAGCACCCCTCTCCCCAGGGACTCTTGCTCATATTGTCCTAATTATTTACTTCATAGAAGTTATTACCATTTTGTTTATTAATTTGTTTACTTATTATCAATTTCCTCTGAATAAAATGTGAACTTGGTGAAAAATGCACTTTGTATTGTTTCTTGTAGTATCTCCAGCATAAATATTTGCATAATATTTATGGAGCAACTAACCATTATTAAGGATCTTTGTTAGAGATAGAACTATCATTATGGGATGCTCTTAAAAAGTGCCACTAAATAAGATCCTTTACAAATTAGAAGACCCTTCAGATTGACCCCTTGAGAACTTGAGAGACACACTTGAAAACTTCTTATCTCTCAGTACCAACTTCCCCATAATAAAGAGCTCATGAGTCACATCTTCAAAACTGTCAACAACCATGTTGACCAGAAGTGTCCTACCAATAATCATGTGAGGCAGTATAGCATGGTGGTCAGGAGCAAAAGCTCTGAGATAAAGTCGGACAGCTCTATCATTTATGAATAGCATGATCCTGGACAAGTTACTTACCCTCTAAGGGTTGGATATCTCATCTGTAAAGCATGGAAGATAAGAGCATCCCCCTTAAAGCCCTTCTGTTAGCATTAAATGAAACAACATATGTATAGAAGTGAGAGCCAACAGGTTTCTGCCACCTTCTATTCAGACATAGCGGCATCCACACCATTATACCTTTCCTGCCTGTTGCCATAAGTGAGCTTTTTTCTCTTGATTTGACAGTAAACCCTATCCCCCTTTGCCTAACCAAGAATATTGAGTCCCTTTCTTTCATTATCATTAATTTTTTACATTCTATAGCATTATTTCCATCACAAGGCAAAGAAGTTTCCCATCTCAAAACAAGTAATCAAACAAACTTCTCTTGACTCTGCTTCTGGGCCAGCTATTGCTCCATTCTTGTATTCTACCTTGCAGTAACACTCTCCAAACTAGTTGTCTATATGTTCACTTTCCTGTTTCTGCTTGTGTTCCTATTAAGTACGTTCCACTCAGGCATCTTCCCTTGCTACATCATGAAGTTCTTCTCCCATTTTGCTAAACTCAGTGATGAATTCTCAGTCTTCATCTAACTTTTACTTTACTTAGGAGCAACATTTGATACAATTGCTCTCTCCTTCCAGCAAAGAGTTTCTACTCTTGGATTAAATTACCACATTCCCCTAGTTTTCCTTCTTCTTTATTAGTCATTTCTTCTCTGCTCCTTTCTTGGTTACATCCATTCTTCCTAAGCACTCAAAATTCGGGTGTTCCAGAGCTTAGTACTTGGTTTTCATAGGCTCTTTTATTTCACAAATATGTGTGAATTACTAAATTTATATATTTAGACCAGACTTCACCCCTGAACTCTAAGCTATTTCAAGCTGCCTACTTGATCTTTCCATCTGGATAAGCCACAGATATCTGAAACAGCATTATGTTTAACAATGAAATCTTGATCATCTACCAATTCTGTTCCATCTGTTGCCTTTCCCATCTTACTTGATGGTAACCTCCTTCTTTCAGTTGTGCAACCTACAACCTTCAAGTATTTGAGGTATTGCACTCTTTTCTCTCACACATATATCCAATTCAGAAGGAAATCCTGCTGGCTGTAACTTACACATAGAATTTACTACTTCTTTCCATTTTCAAGGATACTTTTAAAGGAAGTCATTGTCAGTTTGCTTCTGGAATATTGAAATAGCCTCTTCTTCTTGCTTATATTTTTATGCCCCTGACAGTCTCCCAAAAGCCAGAGGTTTAAATTGTAAGCCAGATCATTTCACTCTTCTGCTTAAAGCCTTCCACTGGCTCCCTGTGAAATTATAAAATCTATATCTGTATCTATATCTATATCTATATCTATATCTATATCTATATCTATATCTATCTATCCACTGCAATTCCTGGCACAGAACTCCTAGGACTCTTGTAATTTCCTAAGTGATAGCTCTATGAGCATCTTTTGTTCTAATGAAGTGACTCTGGATAGATTTCTGCCTGGGAGCTGGTTACCAAAAAGACTAAGCCATGATTAGACACTTCCAATTTCACCCTCTATCCTGTATCTTCCAGGAAGGGGAGAGGGGCTGGGAATTGAGTTAATGATCAACCGTTCCTATGTGATGAAGCCTCTATGATCACCCCAAAGGTACAGGGTTTGGGGAGCTTCCAGGTGGGTGAACACATGCAGGTACTGGGAGACTGGTGTACTCAGTGAGAACAGGGAAGCTCTGTGCTCTTTTCCACATACCTTGCCCTATGTATCTCTTCATTTGGCTGTTTCTCTGCATCCTTTATCATATCCTTTATTATATAATTAACTGGTAAACACAAGTAAGTATTTCCTTGAATTTTGTGAGCTGTTCTGGCAAAGGATCGAATCCAAGGAGGAGGAGGCCATCGGAACCCCCAAGCCAACCTCCAGGAATGCCAACCTTTTTATAAAAGTCAGCTGTAAGACTATTCTGGAAAAATAAGAGATATTTTAAACTATTGCATTATGCTAGTAAGATAATTTTTGAACAATGTATAGAATATGCCAACATTACTATGCTTCCTTAGTCTAATGTTACATTATCATATTTAACTGTCCTGGTAGTATAATTACTTCAAAGGTTTGATTCATTAAACCAGTCACTTACACGACATTCTTTAAAATGAAAAGTATGAAAGATCTCATTTTTTTCATTGTTTCCAAAGCACGTGAATTTTATGCTTTTTCTCTCTCTGTGTCTCTTTTTCTTTTTTCTTTTTTAATTTTGATTTTATGCTTTTGAAGTTAATCACCATATATTCTTGAGGCATTTTTATGCACTCAAAATCACAAACCAAATCTAAAATTTTAGCTAATTAGAGTTTCTGACACGTAAAATATACAAAATATTATGAAGACAGCTTTAAATCCACATGTGACGGTCACTTACAGAAAATGCAAGTTGGCTTTAGCTATGTATGAAAATATAAAAATCTTTCAGTCAGGGTGTCTTTTTACGTGTTAAGGTATGCCTGGGTCTCAGTTCAGCTTTTTGATCTTGTTGCTAGGATGAAGTAGAGATCATGTCTTATCTTGATTACCATAGACTATTATTGGTCAACTCTTTAGTAATATCTTTTATTGTGGAATTTTCTCTCGTCGTTTAGTGATTATTCAAGGGGAACCTGAGACAAAGCTTTACAGTCTTACTGTAAAATATCTTACTTTATACTAACTCATTTTGTCTTGTGATTCTAGCTGCCTCATGAGATTTCTTTAGAGAATTTGTCCAGACCAGCGCTGTCTAAACTTCCTGTGATGATGGAGATGTTCTATATCCATGCTGTCCCATATGGCAATCACTAGCCACACATGGTTACTGAGTGCTTGAAATATGGCTAGTGTGACTGAGAAACAGAATTTTAAATTTTATTCAACTTTATCTAGTTTACATTTATTTTTTTTTATTTTTTTATTGTATTTATTTTTTTTTAAAGATTTTATTTATTTATTCGACAGAGATAGAGACAGCCAGCAAGAGAGGGAACACAAGCAGGGGGAGTGGGAGAGGAAGAAACAGGCTCATAGTGGAGGAGCCTGATGTGGCGCTCGATCCCAGAACGCCGGGATCACGCCCTGAGCTGAAGGCAGACGCTTAACTGCTGTGCCACCCAGGCGCCCCTCTAGTTTACATTTAAATTTAAGTAGTCACATGTAATAATTCTGGTTTCAGTTACAATATGTAAAGAACTTGGACATTGTCACTCCTGTCTTTAAAACAAGGGGAAATTTGAACAATTGCAAATCAATGACTTTTTTTGAACTTATGGGAGAAACGAGGTCACAGGCCAAACTGCTAACCCCAAATCTAGAGAGACAGCTGAACCTTGAGAATTGCAGTGAAGATCTCCTTCCATGGAATAGAAACTGCTGGAGCCATAAGCTGGTAGGGATATTTAGGTGGTGACTTTCATGAATTGCTGAGCCTGTGTGTGGACTAGCCTGAGTGCATAACCTGTGAGGGCTGCAGTCTTGGGAGACCTCTACATTTCCTTGGGTTTTACCTCCATAAACCCCACCAGTTCTCATAATGAAGAGCCAGGATCCCTCTCCTGATTCTGGTAGGGGAAGGGGGGAATTAACATTATGAGATATACTTAGAATAATCTTTATAACAAAGACCTTCTCTCCAAGAGAAAAGACCTTACTAGAGCCTTATCTGACCTGGAGGAAGTGTATTTCTCCAACTCCTGCCTGCTCTAGCTTTCTTGTATGACCTAAGAAGAAATAAAAAGCTAAAAAGGACTCCTGAAGTTCATAGCCCAGAAACATAAGCCCATTGAAAGACTGAGATTTAATCATAAGGTTACAGAATACTTTTCTACCACCCACATCTTACCACCTTGCCAACAGGACTCTGGTATATTAGCAGTGGATTGCCGCTGAAAGAGCCACAAAATGCAGGCTTCATTCCAGGAAGAGTTCTCAGGGAACTCTCAAAGAAAATGTCTAAGAGAAAGTGGAGCACGAAGACAGCAGTGGCGGCAAAACAAGGACACTAGCAGAATGTGACATCTCTGGTACCTACAGCTGTAACAATCATTAAACACAAACCAACTGCAAGCCAGACTAATATGAAATTTCATACTGAAGTCCTATTTAGGGGCACCTGGGTGGCTCAGTTGGTTAAACGTCTGCCTTCAGCTCAAGTCATGTTCCCGGGACCCTGGAATGGAGCCCCCCATCAGGCTCCCTGCTCGGTGGGGAGCCTACTTCTCTCTCTCCCTCTGCTTGAAGCTCCCCCTGCTTTTGCTCACTCTCTCTCTCTGTCAAATAAAAAAATAAAATCTTTTAAGAAAAGAGTCCTATTTACCTTAGTTCTTATTTACCGATACATTGCTTCTAGTTTTCAACAAAAAATTATAATGTATGCTGAAAGGCACCAAAAAACACATCCTGAAGAGAAAAAAATAAGCATCAGAACCAGACTCAAATATGATACAGATTTTGGAATAATCAGACAGAGAATTTAGAATAACTATGATTAATATGTTAAGGCTCTATGGAAAAAATAAATGACATGCAAGAACAGATGGGTAATTTAAGCAAAAAAAAATGAAAGCTCTAAGACAGAATCAAAAGGATTCAAAAACCACTGTCACAGGTATGAAATATGCCTTTGATGGCCTCACGAAGAGACTGGACATGGACAGGAAAGAATCAGTAATTTTACACCCATGCATATCATTTTCAAATTGCAGAAAACTAAAGAGGGAGATAAAAATCTTGAAAGGAGCCTGAGATTAAAAAATACCTTATCTATAAAGAAAGAAGAATGATAATTATAGTGGACTTTTTATCAAAAACCATGCAAGCATGAAGAGAGTGGAATGAAATATTTAGTATCAAAAAAACCCCACTACCCTAGAATTCTAAATGGGAGAAATTTTCCTTTAAAGTGATGGAGAAGTAAAGACTTTTCAGCCAAACAAAAACCAAGGAAATTCTTTGCCAGCTGACCTGTCCTCTAAGGAATGTGAAGTGTTTTCAGGGTTAAGGAAAATAATGTCAGAAAGTTGGATTAAAAAAAAAAAAAGGAAAAAGAAACCTGGATCTACGTAAGAAAAAGAAGAGTGTCAGAGAAGGAATAAATGAAGGAAGAAGAAAGTGTCCTATTTTGCTTATTCTTAATCTAAAAGATAACTGCTTAAAATAATTAATAATAATAATAATAACAATGCATTAAGTGATTTTAGCATATGTGTAAATGAAATTAAGGATAACTGTGTCATAACAGATTAAAGGGAGGGATTGAGAATTCTCTTAAAAACTCTCTTTAGGTGTCGCCTGGGTGGCTCAGTCCATTGGGCGACCTACTCCTTGGTGTCAGCTCAGCTCAGATCAAGTTCTCATGGGTTGTGAGTTCGAGCCCTGTGAAGCCTGTGTAGACCTCCGTGCTCAGGCAGGGACGCGGGGTATCTTGCTAGAGGATTCTCTCCCTCTGCCCCTCCCTCCACTAGCACTGCACACTTGCTTTCTCTCTCAAATAAATAAATAAATCTTAGAAAACAAAAACAGCTATCTTCACTACACCCCAAGTGATATGGTGGTATTTGAAAGTGAACTTAGATTAGTTAAAAAGGTATGTTACAGACTCTAAAACACACACTGAGGTTTTTATTTAAAGCATAATTGGTATGCCAAGAGACAAAATAAAACCATATAAGATGCTCAGCTAAAATCACAGAATGCAGAAAAAGAGGGAAAGAAAAAAAACCCAAAGAGCAAGGTAAAGGGATGAAAGAACAACATACCACGTTAACAGTAATTAAAGAAGCCTGGAGTAGCTATCTTAATTTCAGACACAGCGTACTTCAGAATAAGACAAGTTATCATAGACAAAGATGAACATTATATAATGATAAGGTGGTCAATTCTCCAAGAAGTCATAATAATCCTTAATATGTATGCATCCAATAATGAATTATTAAAATAACATGAGGCAATAATTGATAGAATTGTCGGGAGAAACGGACTAATCCATGAAGTCGGAGACTTCGACACTCTTGTTTCCGTAATTGATAGATCAAGCAGGTAGAAAATCAGTAAGAATATAACTGATCAGAATAGCCAGAAAAAGTCATCTGAGGCTAGGGGCCACCATACTGAACAGGGGAGCTGTGGCCTCTTGCTACTCAAAATGTGGTTTTTGGACTAGTAGTATTGCTTTGCCTTGGAGCTTGTTAGAAGTACAGGATCTCAGGCCACAGCCAGAACTACTGATTCAGAGTTTTCATCACTAGCAAAACACCCAGGTGATTGGTATGTATATTAAAGTCTGAAAAGCATTGCACTTGACTATCAGAAAAGCTAAACATTTGCCATGATTAGACTGGCACATTTATTGTTATTTATCTTTCCACGCTGATCATTAGCACTGTCTATTGGTAACTATCATCAGATCATATTTGGAGATAGGCAATAGTGACAACATGCTGGTATTGTCATCCTCTAGAAGCTTAAATCAGTACAGCTTTACTTTTAAGAGCAATCACATTGGAAGCTTCTAAACATACCTTCTGCCTCAAACCAGCTACAGCTGTGCCTACAGCAGATTACAAACAGACTTTACATATGTTCTTCGTGCTCAAATCATAATAATTTACATGTGATAATACTTCAGATATATGGAGTGCATTTTCTGGATAATGGCACAAATCCAGAGTGGCATCAGAGTCAGAGTCACAGTCGTGGTGATGGGGAGAAGGGGGAGTAATAAGCCAGCAGTGTATAAGAGATGATGCGTGCGATAGAGAAATGTAGAAGAGCAGATGCCCCAATTAATATTCAAATGTGACATCAATGAACAATTGTCCGAACCAAAAAAATATGGTATCTTTATTATTTTTATTGATTTATTTTAAAGGTTTTTTTTTTTTTTAAAGATTTATTTATTTATTTGTTAGAGAGAGAGCACAATGAGGGGGAGTGGCAGGCAGAGGGAGAAACAGGGTCCCTGCTGAGCAGGGAGCCCGATGCAGGGCTCTATCCCAGGACCCTGGGATCAAGACCTGAGCCAAAGGCAGATGCTTAACCGACTGAGCCACCCAGGCGCCCCCCCCAAAAGTGGTACTTTTAGTAAGTGCTTATAACAATCCCCTCAGTGAAGAGAACCAGGAAAGAACCGTGCTATGATTAAGAATGCAGAAAAAAGTGCAAAAAATTGTGGCATTCAGCCCTCACGAATAGATACAACTACAGGAAAGAAGAGGCCGTGAAAATCTTTGGTGAAATAAGCGGAGTAGGTCTTATGACTTGCTTCGCTTCCGAGAACATCGCCTCCTTCAGAGTGCCATGCTGAACGGGCTCTTCTAGCCGAGCCCCGGCTGGGTGCACCCCGCAGCGCAGCTCCAGGGACGCTGTGTTTATCAGCACCCAGCCTGTTCCCTCGCCACCTCAGTGCAGCAGACTCTTCAGAGATGCCACAGGTTTCCAAATTTATGCTAAAGATTTTCCCCCCAAAGATTTTAATAACCAAATAACCATGAGCCTATTCTGGTGGGTCTTGGTGGCTTTTGAATTCTGTCCTGAGAATTCCTTTAGATAGTTGGGTGTACCAGACAAGAAACCATCAGCAAATCATGATAATACAGAATTAGACCTCACTTCTAAATATAATGCCCCTAACTCGTAGTTAAATGCCAAAATATCCAGTCTGGAAAGAAGTCTTTAAACATTCTACCCCAGGAAAGATTTGTGAATCAATTTTATGTTTAAGCAGAAAGACACTTGAAAACACGAATACTTTTGTCTTCAAAAAATGCATTCATTGACTGAAAACATTCCGTCATCCTGGGTGTTTGGCATATTTTACCTGAGGCGTGGTGGATATAAGCAAACGCTTCGAAAGATAAAGATATTGCTTTCTAACTGGTATTGCAAGTTATTTGTGCCCCAAATAAAAGATTCTGTTAGTAGAATACTCTTATTTCAATTTCGGGAAGGCCATTCTTTTGCCACATCAACTGGTGAGTGTGCCCGGAAGAAACAGTGCTGGTACTTTGCGATATTTCACTATCTTGCTATATGGCCTCATTGTTCAGCATGTGTATCCGGACTAGAATATACAATTTTATTACAAAAGAGTTTTATGGGAAATGAACACATCATGCAGACAACATACAAACATTTAGAACATTTACACACAATCTTCAAACGCTGCTTGTACCTGGGATTCTGTTTGGATCAAGTACACTGAGAAAAGCCTGGAGAATCTTGGAATCTTTGGGTGTCAAGAGAACTGTCACTTTTATGATTTTTAAAAAAGGACAAACTGGATGAAAAGATGCAGAATTTCAATCATTGAAATGTATAAAAAGAACCAAATGAACATTTGGTTGAACTGAAAATATACTGTTTGAAATTAAAAACTCATTTGCTGTGTTTAAGAGTAGACTGTTGAGAGGAGTAAGGGACTCAGAAAATATTCTAGCACCAGTTCTTAGAATGTTGAGCGTCCTTTCTTCAGATTCCACGATTAAAGTCATACGGGAGTAGTTACACGTTCTTAGAGATATCTGGCATTCATTCTATTCATAATACATAGTTACAGGTACTGCTGGCCTACACAATGTGGTTTCTTTTTAACAGAAAATGTGAATTATAGAATAGCTAAATGTGTGAAACTGTCTCTAGATCCTATAAATATCTGTGTGGTCTATGAGTATTCATATCCA
The DNA here is from genome assembly GCF_024610735.1 of Ursus americanus. Taxonomy (NCBI): domain Eukaryota; kingdom Metazoa; phylum Chordata; class Mammalia; order Carnivora; family Ursidae; genus Ursus; species Ursus americanus. The sequence goes on along the minus strand of NC_142137.1, from coordinate 15,088,352 downwards.
CATTCAGGCAGCCACCTCCAGTACTGAAACTATCACTCCTCTTTCCAAATAAATGAAATCCAGTTCTTCTGTGTCTGTGTCTGTGTGTCTGTCCATGTCCGTATCTGTACCCAGATTCAGGTCCATATCCATATCTGTATCTACCTATTCTAGGTATAGATTCATCTGTAGCTATATCCATATCTATCTCAGTCTCTACATCTATGTCTATAGCTAGAAAGCCTCTTCCTTGAGCTTGGTCTTTCTTGTGCCAATTATTATTTCTACTCTGGTGTTACAGAATTAAACTAATCCAGATTTTCCTTTACTGAAGGACTGTATCCTTCCTAATTTACCCTACAGAAGTATATGGAAGTTATCTGTGATTATAATTTGCCTTTCCATAATCATGATTTAGGAAAATATTCAGTCCTTCACTTCCTTCCTTCCTCCCTCCCTTCCTTCCTTCCTTCCTTCCTTCCTTCCTTCCTTCCTTCCTCCCTCCCTCCCTCCCTCCCTCCCTCCCTTCCTTCCTTCCTTCCTTCCTTCCTTCCTTCCTTCCTTCCTTCCTTCCCCTCTCCTTACCTCCATTTCTCTATCCCTCCTTTCCCTCCTTTCTTTTTTCTTTCTTTCTCCTTCTTTTTCTTTCCCATTCTCTCATGCACATGCACACACATCATTCCTGATCATCATTACCTTCTCACCATCATTATTTTTATTTCTGCCACATTCAGTAAATAATAAACACCAGTATGATGGCATTTGTAATGCAAATGTATTTATAGATAGATCTGTATTTTCATTTTCCCATGCTATCACCAAAATCCATTTCCATAATTAATTAAGGTCTAACTACATGTGATGACAAAATTATTCAAAATCTTCAATATATATATTACTAGGTTGTTTTCCCCACATTTTTGGACATATTTGAGGAAATTTGGTGAATCATCAAGTTGGACAAAGTTTTATCATTATATGTGAACAGTTTAATAATGTCTTGGGAGTTTATATCATTTTATAGCTTTTAATAAACTTTCATATACATTATTTCAATTACTGTAACCAATTATGTCACTGGATTGATCCATGTAACTATTAGCTAAATCAGGTAAACAAAGCCTTTCTTATTCAACTAGAAACACAGTCAGTGATAGAAACTATAGCTATTTATTCTGCAAACCCAGAAAGCATGACTATACTATCTTTCACCAGCACAAATACCTAGTTGCTGAAATACCTAGTTGCTGAATAATATCTTTCACCAGCACAAATACGCTCCAAAACTTCATGCAAAGTACCCTCCTCACTCCTAACCCCAACTCTTCACAGAGCCACAATCCCATCATTGGCACAGATTCCAGAATTCCCAATTTTAATTCAGTATGCCAAAACCCTAAATTCATGGTGTCCACACTATTTTAAGCTTTGATCTATCTTTTAAATTGGAAAACACAGAGCATGGCAGTGTTTCTAAAAGATCAGTCAGAACGCCTGTATGTAACTACAGAGGGTCCAGATGATTCCACCTTTCTCTAATTTTATCTGATGTTCAGCCTAATTCATTTTTTTCTTTTTTATAACATAAATTTAAACCAGTGAAAAAATATATCCAAGGGCAGTAAGAAGTATCTGAGGTTGCAACAAAAAGTATGTTAGTAAGAATGAATTAGTGATGCAATTCATCAAGACTATGCATTACTTCTAACATTAAAATAATAAGTATGTTTGAAATCCTGTTGATACAAAACTCACTTACGAAACTGTAACACTTGATTAGTGCATTCATTCATTCATTCAACAGCTCCTGGCTTCCCATTAGGTCCTAAATTAAAGTACTATGCTAAGGATTAAGATGATGGAGACATGAATAGAATTTGGATCCTGGCTTCAGTAGAAGATAGTTTAAGGTACAAAGAGTAATTTGAAATGCCATAGGAGACTTTATACGGTATAAGAGAACAAGTGAAACAGATTTAGTCAGTGTAATTACCCTGGCTCTGCAAACCTGTTTTGGGAGACATTTCTATAAATTACACTGTTTTAAATCAACTTACAAATATATAGGCCTACCAATGCATTTGGTCTTACACAACCCTTCTTATATTCTAATTTCTCATGTCCTGCTCCAGTCTATGATTTTTGGAAGGGAGTTCTAGAGAAGAGTTGCTTTTAATATTTTTTTCCCTTTTGGCTCAACTTAAGGGTTAGTACATCATCATTCAGAGTGCAAAGCCAGGGACACAGAAGATATTCTATGAACAAATGTTTAAGAATGAATTTTACAAATGATGTTAAAGTTCTGAGGATGCAAGGCTTATTGGCTGATACAGGATAAAGGAGAGAGAGCTTAAATTTTAGTCACTAATAGTACAGAATGAAGTCATGGACATTTGGGGTGATGATGAGCCAGCAAAACTAATGCCATGGAAACAGAAGTGGGTAGAGATTCTTTACATCTCCTCAGAATATTTGATCATCAACAGAACAGAGCAAGCTCTTTGTCTGAGGGCTGGTGCCTAGAGTCACAAAAGGAGTGATGAAGGAATTAGAGAACAATTTCTTTTGCCCTGCTGCAAATGGTTTCTACTTGAGAAGTTACTAACTCCCCTTGCCAGGCCAAGAATTCAAATAGATTACTATTTGGTATCTATAACATAGAAAGTTTAACTTATATCGTACAGTGTTTACTGGTACAATTTCATACATCTACACAGTGGAGGAAATCCTTCTCTCCAGCATGTCCATTATGATATGAGGATGATTAAGGGCCATTAAAGTTTCCCCCTGTTTTGAAAATATATATTAAAAATAGAGTCAGCAGGAGTGTGTCCCTTTATTTATTTATTTATTTATTTATTTATTTTTTAAAAACACGACACATGAAATATAGTTAAGGTAAATAGCGTTGTGAAAATTATGGCAAACACTAATCATATATTCTTTAAACAGCAGATTGCAAAAGTACAATTTAAAAGTCACATTGTTGAGGCCAAGCCTAATTCTTTTCTAATAATGTTTGTTCTATTAGTAATACTTAAATACTGGATAATGTAATCAATATAAATTAAATTTCAGATTTAGAGAGAAAAATAATCATATTTGCCAAAAATATATTCTTTTCATTTACATTATACCATTATGGGAATATCTCTATATTTCTTTAATGAGCTTGTCTCTAAAGAGAGGACAGTAGTGAATTTTGAAGACAAGTGATCTTTGGATAATCAAAAGAGAAAAAATTCAAGGCAGGGTTGTTCTATACTAATATGTTATTGATTCAAAGTATAATTTTAGGACTGAGCAGTTTTTTCTAAGAAGTGGATTAGTTTCCTGTTTTGGAAAATATGTATATAAAAATTGGTTATATAATATTTTGAATTTCTTAATTGAATTAGCTTTACAGTCCTCACTGGTATTTCTGAGATTTAAATGTTTAAATCCTTCTACATTAAAAAAAAATTTTTTTTAATTAAAGATTTTATCTATTTGTCAGAGAGAGAGAGCAGAAGCAGGGGGAGCAGCAGGCACAACAGGCAGAGGGAGAAGCGGGTTCCTCACTGAGCAAGGAGCCTGATGTGGGACTTGATCCCAGGACTCTGGGATCATGACCTGAGCCAAAGGCAGTTGCTTAAAACTGAGCTGCCCAGGGGCCCCCTTCTACATTGTTTTTGTTTCACTTTAAGAGTTATTAAAATCTTGGTTGATTTTTAAATGTCATTATTTGTCTAGAATGATTCTAAACTAGAACTTTCCTTATGATTAACAGAAGCATCCCAAATCCAGGAAATTGTTTATTCTGATTCAATGCACATTCCCCAAATAGTTTTATTAGGCAACCTCTTTTAAGAGAAAACCAAAAAATAGAAATTCATCCAAATAATAGAAAGACCATAAAAAGATCCACATACCTTATATTTTACCTTATTTAACATTTATTTAACAAATTTTGAGGAGCTTAAGGCCTTTCTCTGTGATATTTTCAGTGATTCTGGTAATAGACTTCTGAGGTACTGTGGGCAGAAGAATTGTCACACCCATTTCACAATTACATGAGGAAATGAAGGTGAAGGTATTGATAATATATAGAATCAAAGAAGAAATATAAATAACCAGGTCTTATTTAGCCTTCTTAGCTAGTCATGACTTCATAATGTCTTTCTCTAGGGCTAGGGATTGTTAATGCAGTTCCTTTGGGGACAAGGTTCTACATAGAAATTTTGCCTTTTATTTCTTTCTCTTTTCTGAAACAACAAACCAACCCAACTTTAATGGGAACTGAAAGAAAAAAAGAGAACATTTCAAACTAACATTTCCTGCCATTATTTTATTTAATGGTAACATATTTCATTTCTTTTGTTACAGGCAGTCACAATTTACACATTCAAGATCCAAATCGCAGCCCCAGTGAAAAGGACATATTCTATTTACATTTTATAAGAACTGGGCTTATAGTGAGATGAAATGAAAAGAGCTATAGTGTTTAAAACAGACAAATGCAAACAAACAAATAACAACAACAAAAACATGCAAGAATATTCCCAAACCTCCATGGGGGAAAAGGTGAGCTAATAACAATGAAATTAGAAAGATATCATTGTGAAGGTATGCTGGCTCAGAGATTTGATCCTCAAAGTATTTGCAGGTTGGAAGGAAAATTACCAGTCCTGGATTAGTGTAAAAATTCAAAAACTTTCTAGTAATATTACCTATTCTACTAGTGAAGAGAAATACATCCGCCTCACCAAGGATGAGAATTATCCCTTGAACAGCAACCAAGTAATTATTACCTTCTGTGAAATCAGCTCTCCTCATTGCAACCACAAAACCCTAAATTAAAAAGTTGGAAGAGACAGTTTGGCTTTATAGTCTCCAAAGGGGTACAGCTATATACAACAACAACAACAAAAGTAACCAGATACAGGAGAAAATCTTAGATCAGAAACACTTAGAATGCAGGTGACAAAGGCATATTATGAAACAAAACTAGAAATTAATTGCTTCAACAATTAGGTGTCTCTTTATTTTATTACTTCTTTTTTAGAGAGAGAGAGCACATGAGAGGGGTGGGGGAAGGGCAGAGGGAGAGGGAGAGAAAGAATCTTAAGCACGCTCCATGCTCAGCGTGGAGCCAGACCTGGGGCTCCATCTCATGACCCTGAGATCATGATCTGAGCTGAAATCAAGAGGGAGATGCTTATCTGACCCAGCCATCCAGGCACCCCAATTAGCTATTTAATAGTACAAAAAGCAAACAACTTTTCTGTATCACTTTGTTAGGGTTGCCAAAACAAAATGCTACACATTTGATGGCTTAAACGACAGAAATTTATTTGATATCACAGCTCTAGAGGCTGGAAGTCCAAGCTTTGGGGGCTGGTAGGGTTGGATTCTTCTCAAAGATCTCTCCTTGGCTTACAGATGGCCACATTCTTACTGCTTCTTCACATGGTCATTCATTTGTGGTGTCTCATCCTCTTCTTCTTTTTAAGATTTTATTTTTAAGTAATCTTTGTACCCAAGGTGGGGGCTCTAATTGACAATCCCGAGATCAAGAGCTGCATGCTCTACTGACTGAGCCAGCCAGGTGCCCCTTTTCTTCTTACGAGGACACTAGTCATAGTGGATTAGGGCCACACCCTAGTGGCCTCATTTTAACTTAAGGACCTTATGTCCAAATATGGTTATATCTGAGGTACTAGATAATATAATTATGGGACTTTATAAATTTGGGGGGGGGGACACAATTCAGGCCATAACACATTCCTCCTACCCCAAAGACAAGAAAGACTGCTTTCATAATAAATCATTTGACACTAAATCATTTTTACCCCAACTCCCAATTACTAACTTTCTTGATTCCAAAGAAATGCAGAAATCCAGTTTTAAAAACTTTATAATCTTGCTAAGAGCATTAAAAAAAAAAAAGCAGGTGCTATAGGAAAGAAAACAACAACTGCTGTAGAATGGAGATGTTCTTTGCTGATCGTGGGCCATTTTTTTTTTTTTTTTTTTTTTTTTTACAACAGAGAGAATGCTCTTGTGATGTAAGGAACAGCCTATGGAAATGTTCAGAAAGAATGCCTCCTCAGCACGCGCTACATGCCTCCATATTGCACAGCAGGCAAGCCCTTTGGAGGACTGACTGACCTCAGGGGAGGATTTCCATGAGGTCTAATTCAGTGTCACTCTCTCTCTACCAAGGTGCATAGACAAGACTTATCCAGTTACAGTGATTGGTTCAGAAGTGAAGACATCAACTAATTTGGTCCAAGTAGAATGGAGTGCGGAATTTTTGACCACTGGGAAAAGGGAAGCTCTCTTTCTATTTGGACAATGTACTGTGTGGCAGTGATGCCTAAACTGCAAGCAGCCATTAGGCAACCATGGGGAAAGTAAGCCTAAGAATGAAGCTTTTCCTGGAAGAAAAAAAGAGCTGATGGAATTGTAAAGAAACTAAATTGGACTTGATCAGACTGTACCCAAAGCCCCTCATCTCTGGACTCCTAAATTACGTAAGCTAATAAATTTGTTTTACTTTTTAAGAGAACTTAAGATGTACCTTCTATTATTTACAGCCCAAACCATCTTTACTAATATACCTTGTAATTCCCAACTAACAACCCAAGTACTATTTGTTTGCCTTTAAAAAAGTATTGTTGTAATCCAAGAAAAACTATTTTTAAAAAAATAAAACTTGGCCAGATAATTGTGGCTATATAGACAATTAAGGATTCTAGGCCTGAAAGTTCAGAATTAACAGTAAACACCATTTGGAAAAATGATTTCATCACTTTCCCCCTATATTTTTTTTCATTTTTGCTAATATCCAACTCCAAGAAGCCTGATGATGAATATTAGTAAGGTCATAACTATAAAATATTTTGATTTCTGATTTACAGAGTAATATAAAATATATCATTAGATATAAAAGCAAATATTGTGTCAGATGAGATTAACCATTGGATTGAAATCACCTATTCAACTTTTTCCCATTTGTCACACTGAAAAGTGGTTGTGAAATAAGGTTAATGAGGTAGAAACATACAGTCTGATAATCAAATCTAGAAACAAAAGATACATGTAGTAGTTCCCACTCCAGGAAAGTTAAAAATTCAATCATTTCCTCTAGGATCAAGATTGGCTGCTGGCCATTACTAGCAAAAGAAAGATTTTTGAAAGAGGCAGGAAATTAATTCTATGACACATAAAAATAAAGACATTCTGTTTTTTTTTTTTTAATGACAGTAGTGATTCTTGGATTCATAATTGAAAACCATAAAGAAACTCTGAAAAAGTGAGATTCAAGATATAATGATAAATGACCTCAGGAGTTGGGCCAGTATTTCCCGTATTCTCATTTAATAAGTTACTATTTCTTTGTTGTTTGAGTGAAGACCTTTGCAGTGAAGATATTTGTGGAGATGGTCATTATCAAGAAATAGACAACTTTCTAGTGTAAATCATATGACTTCATACTTTCCTAGCTTAATTCTGTCTGATTTCTCTTTTCAGGAGATTTCTCAATTTCATACTTAGAAAGGTATTTGGAAAGTATTCATAACTCTCACATTGTCTACTTACAGGGAACCCTACACATACATTTAAAAAAAATGATACATCAGTTTTACTGCTTCCCCAAAATATAGGTGAATGCAAGGCATCAGGCAATGCCTAATGTCCTGCTGTGATTTAAAGAAGCCTAAACAGGGAAGAATGAAGCAGTGTGCTCTGACAGGTCACAGAGCACATCCTGGATGAGTTGAGAGCAATCGATTCTCAGATGGTCTGATTAGACGCTCTTCAAAAATTGTTTACATGTATTTACAGAATTTGGATTCTTGAAAATTTATCGCATCAATTACAAAAAACAGTTAAATGTTTTCCCACCAGCTTTACTGGGATATAGTGGACATACAACACTATGGAAGTTCAAGGTGTACCCCATAATGATTTGATTTATATGTAGATATTGCAAAATAATTACCAAAGAGAGGTTAGTTAACACGTCCATCAATCTACATAGTGACAATTTGTGTGTGTGTATGTGTGGTGAGAACTTTTAAGACTTGCTCTATTAGCAACTTTCAAATATACAATATAGTTAAATATTTTTGTAAGTACTACAGATTGATACCACTTAAGAGATGGGAAAAAATGATGGGCTTGATTTAAGGCACTCTACTTTCTTTATTAGTGAGAATAATTAATAACTCCTCTATAATACCTATGTCCTTTTAATGCTGTTCCTAACTAGATTTCTATAGTTTCCCTGGAAGATACCCAGATGAAGTTTGCCTGTCCTCTGGGAGGCAAAGCTCGGCTTTCACTCAACTTCGCGTGCAGGAATGAAAACACTTCATACTATGTTCTTCAGGTGTTGGCTCCATACATTTTTAGCAACATGCTTCTGAAAGGCAATACTTCTCCATTTACAACACTCTCAACAGATGGGGCAGTAATATTCAATTGTTTGTACTTGGCAGAACATTCATAGGAAAAACACAGCAAATCATTGTCTAAAAAGACATTTCCTAGTGACTCAGGGTTCTGTGACCCTAAGGAAATCAGCACATAGATCAGTATTAGTGCAGTCCCTTCATCTTAAATATTAGTGGCTAGACTGAAGATTGCATCAGGATATTTTATGAAAGTATAATGATCTAGAATTGTCAGTTCCACTCCACTGACTCATTTATTCAAGAAATACTTACCGAACAGCTGGTATAGACCAGGACCTAGGCCTCCAAGGATGAACGAAACAGACATAGCCCCAGCCTTCCCCCACCTCCCACCCAGTGAGAGAGACTGGGAACAAAATGAGCACTTAGACGCTCTGTGAGGAGAGCCAAAGGGGTGCCAGATGCCTGTGGGAGGGACATCCCTGTTTTAAATCTAGGTCACTATTCAAATCCGAGCCTCAGGGATCAAGTCGGGGCTGAATTTATAGACTCGGGTGTCACCAGCATATACAGTGTGTAAAAAGTAAAACCATGACAGAGGAGGAGATAACCCATAGAAGGGCCAGTGTCCAAGGACAGAATCCTGGGTCACACCAGACTTTACGAGACAGACTCCTTTGCAAGGGTTTTTCAGATCGTAATGCTGACCTCACCCTAAGTAAAGATGGGAACAATTTCAATGGCACTAAATATATCTCTAAAATGTTTTCTATATAGACTGTGGCATCAAGTGGACCTGTGAATAAGAGAGTGCCCTCTGATCTCTGTTTGAATGCTTCTCAACTTCGGCTTTCTAATTTGTTCCTTGTATTTCTTTGAGATTGCCGTTGTTTTCTACCTCGAACGATGGAGCTTGATATATCCTTTGATGATGAGAAGTAGGCTCTGGTGATTAAGAATAGTTTCGAAGCTCACAGTGAGGTCTCGCTTACGTAACTTCCATTGTATTAGATGGTGGCTTCCTGGAGAAATCAAAGGATAAATTATTCCTTAGGTCCAAAAGATCCTAGCTGGAACTCAAAGCTCACGAGAGATGAGGATAGTGAATCTGTAGATAACAGACCTCTGTTCACAGTTCTGTGTAACAGGCCTCTTGAGGATTTAGGGGAGTTTTGTTCTGTGTACTTTTGTCAAGTGACTTAGCTATGGTTGTCCTGTGAGACTATTTCCAGGGCACTGCAGCGAGTAGGAGGGCAAGACTGATGTCTTTACCTGATCAAATCTTTAAGGAAGGCTAGCCTCCTTAAAGTATGTCTGCATTTGATCTGATAACAGACCAACAATTTCACTTTACCTTAGGCAGCAAAGACAAGAAAGGAAAGTATAATTTCTCACATTCTCTTTGATAGATTTTCTTCTCTTTCTGTTAAAATGAGATTATCTTTTTCAGAAAAAACCAAATTTCTATTATAAATACTCTACAACGGTCTGACCCATGGAATGAGACACATCTTGAAGTAGAAGTTACCCTAAGGATGACTTGCTATCGAGTTTATTCAAAGCAGTTAAGCCTCAGGGAAAGCAGGGCTCTCCTCCCTTTCCTTTAGTCTAAATTTAACATTTATTTTAGCCTTCAAATGACTTTAGGTTAAAACATTTTCTTGCTGTTCGCAAGTGTGTTAACTTTGGTAATCATACATCCCAGATATCAATTAGCGTTCTATTTGGCATCTGAAAATCTAAATTATGGAATCACACCTTTCCTTTTTGTAGCCACACTGATAACGATAATTAGAAAGCTGGTATCAGTGGCACAGCTCAACCCTCAAGATGAATTAAATGCTTTGCTATTATAAAATTTCGGAACCTAAAACCGGAACAAAGTGGGGGTTATTAGAATGTTATCTTGCCTCTACCCCCAATCCTAGGGAATTATGTACGCCTTTTATTATCATCCTTGTTACCAGGCCAGCTGCACGCAGCTCAAGTACAGAGAGGTGCTAACTGTTCACAGAGCTAGGGTATTCTGGAAAGAGGTAGTCTTTCTATTGTGCGTTGCAGCTGCAGGTGGAACACAGGGCGATTTCCTGTGGCACACGGACCAGCGGCTACCGCTGTGCTGTTGAACCGGCTTCACCTCCTTCAGTCCAGTTACACACACGCTGCTGCCGGACTCAGTCTCCTGCTCTGCCATTCCCCTTCCCAAAACCCGCCGTGCCTCGTCCATCGCGATGACTCCAGTCCATGTCAGGCACCCAGGCCGCTCCGCTCTCCAATGCCTTCTAGCCCACTGCTCTGTTTCACACACGATGAGGCTCCGGTGAAACACAGGAATGGCCTCCCACCTCCCTCACCCCCAGCTTTTCCTCACAGGACTCCCTGTATTCGGAAGCTGGGTCTTCCTGGCCTCCCAGCCCTGATTCCCACACTTTAAAGTCCAGGCCTGCACACAATGCTACTTTCTTTACGATGACTTCCTGATCCCTGATGGCATCTTCTGAATTGTCACGGTATTTTATCTGAAAGTCTCCAACTTTTGCCATTTTCTCTCCTGTCTGATGGTTGTTATTGGATACGTTTTATCTCTCCTAAAAAGAACAAGGTCCAGGTGGGCAGAAATGATCTTTTGCCCTGGAAGTAAAATTCTTTTAAAAATTTTGGATGGGACTCAGAGCTGTGTTTTTTCCTAGCAATGTCCACATTTCAGTAAGGTTTATTCTCATTTCTGCTGATGACTGTGCATAATTACTTTTTGCTTGATGTCGATACTATAGACCTGATTTGAGGCAATCGAATGCATGCGACTTAGTGAAAGGGGAGGGCTTTTCCAAGAAGGGTTGTACGGAGAAGGCATTTGTTTTAGGCATTAAAATATTTAACCATTTTGGGTTGAAAGCATCATGGAATAATTTTTAAGTTGATATTTTAATTTTATTTTCAAAACGTTCCATTGTGGTTTTCAATACTTATATTGTCTGTCTTAAACTCTATTACATGTCATCTAAATTAGCAATCATGTTCCTCATTAAGTAAATGCACTCTGGTGGTGGTAGAAGAACTAGATACAAAATGCACAGAGTACTGACTGTGTAAGCTGATCATAGGGAATTATATAATGAAAGCAGTCTATTTGCTCAAGTAGCTCAAAATTTAACAGCCCGAGTTTTAAGGCACAGTCACAAAAAAAGCAATTGGAGAACATTTTGTTGGGATTTATATGCATATCTAGAGTCAGAATAAAGACATCAGTTTTATTTAAATATTCACTTATTACACCACTATAGGAGTAGAATTTTTTCTTATTTTAACGTTTTCTCAACCCCATTGCAAAATATATAATTGGAGCAGTATATAGCTTGGACAATACAAAATCATTACAATCTGAGTTTCTCCAAGGTCTCTCCAGCCTTAGGAATATTTGACTGTTCTCAGAGGGTCGATGAAGTTATCAAGAACCCAGGAACAAGTAGCCTTCATAGCACATTTCCATAGCTTGACCGATTGTGCCATGTCATTTTTACTGAAAGCAAACAGTAAAATTTGAAAAAGCCAGCAGTCTGAATCTGTTTCAATGTATGACAGAACACTTATACTTTATCCACTCAATAATGGTACTTTTTTGATGATTATTTATTCATGTTTTGATTATCTGGTTTTTGATGGTGGTTGTTGACTGGCTTCTATCCTCTGAAACTCCAGGGCTCTACGGAGCTCTTAGAATCAAATAACTTTGGAGATAGGAGGGACTTGGTGATCTGTCCCATTCCCTAGGGAAGAATCTGTGACCTAAAGTGGCTAATTGCCCAATGTCATTCAGTAATTTAGTAATTTACGGTGACTAGAACCTAGATTTTCACATTTCTCGCTTAGTGATTGATTAGTCTACTATGAAAAGCAGTTAGGAAGAATTCCAGTTGTCATCAACCTTGTGAGGTCTATGGCGAGTTAAACATGATTTTTAATGAAGGATTGGCCTTTGATTAATTGCACATGTGCTGCTCAGCTTCAACACGTTTTCTTCTCAAAATAAATGTTTCTTTGAAGGATTCTCTTTGTAGTTGTCTCTAAAACTAATTTTCCCTTCGGTGCTCTTTATCCCATGTTCAGTGGTTCTTTTACCTTTATCTCTGATGTGAAACCATCTCAAATGTACTTTTCTCCCCTAAAATATTAACTATATCTCAGCCCTAAGTATCTTTTATCTAGAATGGCTGTGATATCTTCAAAGAATTCCTGCAGATTAGTTATGCAAGCCTGAATCCATCATGGCTAGTATTCATCAAGTGATGCTTTAGCACCCTGCGTGAGATGATTGTTTGACCAACCCCCTGGGGTCTTCCTCATTTCAATTAGCACTTGCATGAAGGATGGAGAGAGAAGAAATCTTCACTCTGGGTGCGTCTGGTGGCAAGTGTCTGTATTGCTTTCAGACCTATGAAGGAGTCTTACTTCTGTCGTTAGGTTTAAGATCTGCAATTATATGCCTCCCAAAACTTAGCTTTTCTCAGACAACACACTGATATCTCTAGTATTTCTGTATCACACAGTTGCAGTTGCTTATCTTTTTCTTTGGCTTTAGAATAAAAATGAAGATAATAGGTATTGTACAAGTTGGGAGAAACGATTATGCTACTCTGATATTGGATAAGAAAAAAAGGGAGAGTGGCTTTATCTCTAATGTGAGAAGGTAATTGTGTTTATACTGATTGTTACTCTTTGGCCTGTGAATTCTTTGAACTCTATTTAATTTCTGGAAGAGAGGCATTTGCTTGTAAGATATTTTATATTTCATTATGAAATAATAAGAGAGCTAAAGCAAGCTTGATTAAATTATAGCTATCCAAAGACAGAGAATTTTTAGTTCCAAATTTAGTGTTGTACAATAGGGCTTGTCAATTAACAGCAATAAAAGTGGCTGGAACAGACCCATGAGCATATTTAGCTGCCTCCTGGATGCATTCTTTGCAATAAATTTAAAATTCATTTTATCATTTTATAATAAAAGAAAAACTTTCACCAAGTAGTAATGCTCTTTTACGGTAACATGGAAAAGAATGAGAAGGTATGTAAAATAGAAATATAAAGAAATCCCTTTAGCCTCTTTCTGTGACAAAGTGGCATTACAGAATTAATTTATTCCTTTTTAAATGTAGTTCCAAAGGGGAAAAGCAAAGAATATTTACCATATGCCTGATGCATCAAGAGAATTTTTTTTACTCTCATCAAATTAACCTGTTCTTAGGAAGCTTAGATACTTAAATTGGATTATAAAAATATGATCCCTCATGTTTTCCTTTGCAGTTTCCAAATGTGTCATTTTTGTGTTTAAATTAGAGGCACATTTTATACTTGGTTTGTAAAAGGTAACCAGCATCATTGATAAACACTTTCAGTGTTGACTGCATACTAAATAATAAAGTAGGTTAAAAGGTTCTTGAGTTGTCTACAAACAACTGATAGGATACAGATGAGAAAGGAAATTGGAATTGTCTTTGGAACTACGTTTATTCAAAACATATTTCTGAACCCTATATAAGAGGAACCATGCTAGGCCACTTAGGTAAGGGGACAAAGCTGCGTGGTCTGCAGCAACCCCTGCCATTTATAAACTCACATCTAATGAAATAAGGCAGGTTATTTCTCTTCTGCTCAAAATCAGCCAGTCTCCCATGTCACTCTGATGAGAAGTCAAATCTTTATGGTGTCCTAGTGACCTCTAAGACTTTAACAGAATAGGCCGCTCCCACTCAAATCCCATTCTTTCCACTGCTCTGACGTGCTTTTCCAACACAAGCTTTCTCAATGTTACTCCAGAAAGCCTGCCTCAGGGCTTTTGCACATCTGCCTAAAGGCTTTCTCAGATATTCACAATGACAGCTCCTTCACTTACTTCACTCTAATCCTGAGTCAAAATCTCCTCAGTGAGGCAGTCGTTGGCCACCATCTCTAAAACCCAAAGCCATTCCAGGACCTCATATCTTCCTCCATACTGAGCTTCCTTAGCATTTACTAGGACCCAACGTTCTATATATTGTACTTATTTAGTTATTACATTGCCCATTTTCTTTTTTTTTAAAGATTTTATTTATTTATTTGACAGAGACAGCCAGCGAGAGAGGGAACACAAGCAGGGGGAGTGGGAGAGGAAGAGGCAGGCTCCCAGCGGAGGAGCCTGATGTGGGGCTCGATCCCATAACGCCAGGATCACGCCCTGAGCCGAAGGCAGACGCTTAACGACTGCACCACCCAGGCGCCCCTACATTGCCCATTTTCGAATAGATTACAAAATCTTTTATCTTGGGAAATTTTGTCTTCTACATTCCCTCCAGTGTGCCTGAAAAGAAACACTGTCTGCCACACTGTAGATGCTCGTAAATATCTGCTTAACTAACGAATAAATAATAAGACAAAGAGAACGTGTTCCCTGATAGCTATGGCATAATAAAGCAATTGTAAATAGTATAAACAGGAAATGGATATAGTCTTTAAATTGTGGGATTCTACAGATCTGTGTTTTGGGATGGCCTTTGCAAGTGGAATTCTTTTAATCTCTGTTATATTTTCTGTACAATGGGTTTATGTGGTTAATAAACTACCTTCTTTCTCCCATAAATACTAATGATAGAGCACTATTATTTCTTCAGATTTTTTTTTTCATTTTAAAGAGAAGCTGGGAATATATTCTTTTCTGAGAGTAATTATGAAAATACATCAATTGTTAAGAATAATTCCCCTTTAAGATATGCAATGTTTGATAATAGATCTCAAATATGAAATTAATTTCTTCTTTTCTAATCAGCCTCCTCCTATTTGGAGTCTTAATAGCTGAAATAACAGAGATCCATTGTGTTTTTAATCAAATTAGCAGGCAGATTTCCTCCTTTATTGCCCTTCCATAAAAATCTATTTAGCATAAAATAAAGATGCTGTAACATTTCCAGGCAATATTTGATTATGTACAGACTTAAATGCTTCCAATTCTAACCAATTATTGGAGGGTGCATCTAATTACATCTTCACTTCTAATTCAGCAATCTGTTTTTCCAGTTGTTTCAATCTGGCATGTCACTTTTTTCTCCTATCAGCAGGAAAAAAAGATATAATAGACCTGCCGAGCATTGATCAAGCAATTTCCCTAAATGAGTAACTGGTGTTCTTTATGGGCAACCCTGGAAGCTGCAAACAAATATCATCATTCGTTCAACTAATTGGGGAAAAAATCACTAAGGAAGAGAGAGGATTTAAAAACTACCTTTCCATAAAAATGAGAGTCACAGATGTTGTAATAAACAGGTTGCCATCAATGAGTGTGTGTATATGTGCCTGTGTGTGTAAAAGGTGTGATAGCATAGCCAGGTGAAAGTACAGAAGGGAATAGAGGTAAACAGGAGGCCCAACTGGGACAGGAAGAACACATTGATTAAGAGGTAGAGTTCACTGCCTATCTGGAGAGCCTTACCTCTCTACCCTCAGTAAGTTGAGGCTTTCTGAGACAGGTGCACATCCAGAGTTCACTATTGCCAAGGAGCAAAAGCAAAGCAGCTGGGTGCAGTGGAGTGGGGAGGGGAGTCTGCTTAAATTATTGCCCTCTGTCATATGGCCCCTTCCTAGTTTCTAATAAGGCAGTGTGAGTCCCACTTATCTCCTTTGTTTGAAAAGACACACGACTTCGCTATCCTGTCTAAAATTTCAATCCACCCACCAGATTCCTATCTTTATGTTTTAAAATAATCTTGTTGAACAGACAAGGGTAGCACAGCAGTTGTGAATGGCCCTATGCTCAGCACTGACCTATATAAGGATATGGTAGGCCTGAGGGTTGGAGCTGAGGCATGGAGAAAGGGTGTTAAAAAGCAAGAAGAATGATAGGAAGACCAGGAGGGAGAGAAAGGAACGGGGGGGGGGGGGGGGAGAAGGAGGGAAGGAAGGAAGCGAGGGAGGGAGGGAGGAAGGAAAGAAAGAACTGTATGACTTACCTGCTTTGAAGAAAGTATCTTCTTGTCTAACCATCAATTTCTATCTTATCGGGGCCCTCATCATCCTTACTCTCTGGCCATACTGACCTGCGCTTACAGTTTTCTAAGCACACTGAAGCAGTTCCTGTCTCATCGTCTCTCCTCAGTTTCTGCTCTCTGTCTGGAATGCCACATTCTAGGAAACATTCTAAGCCTCCAGACCATTCTGACCACTCTGTGCTTGATGCCTACACCACCCACTCTCCACTGTTCCTATCTTACTGATTGGAATCAGCTTGTCAAGTAGGAGTTTGTATGTGTACTTTCCTTCTTTGGACACGAAGCCACTCAAGGAAAGAAGCTATACTTTCATGTTCCTGTTTTTCCAGTAGCTCACACAATGCCTGGCCAATACTGTACATTCAGTGAAGGCTAATTATTAATTCAATAGAATTAATGCCTGTGAAGAAAGCTCTCCACTCCCTCAATTGTTTTTCTATTGCAGAGATGAAATAACAGCAGAGGCAGTATTTGTGAGCACTTCTGTGTTCCTCAGCACTGAGGAACTTCTGTATGTCATTTCATCTTTGGAACTAACTTAGCAGGTAAATGGCTTTCAGTACCTGCATTTTCCAGGCATGGAACTTGGAACATAGGTGTAGAGAGGTTAAGGAGCTTGTCCAAGATCATGCAATTACAAAAAATGCACAAAATCAGATCAGGAGGCAATGAAGTAGATGAGAATTCATTGGGGTTAAAATAGTCTTGGTGTCATTTCTAGCTGTGACTTTGACTGTTTATGCCATTTAGGCAAAGACCCCAAACTTCACTACATTCGATTTCCCTCTTTCTGAAATGCAGGCAAATATCTGCTTTGTCAAAGTCACAGGATTTCTAAGAGGCCATATGACTTAATAAATGTGAAAATATTCTTTAAAATAATATGTTGTTATGATTTTAAGTTTATTATGATAAAAACTTGATAATTCTATATATTCTTCCCATAGCTATGCTCTTTCTTAGGTAAAAGTAACACTGACAAGAAAATAATAACTATAATGAGAAACCCATATTAGCACAATATACAGCAATAGAGTGCTAATATGTAAATACTACTCTCTACACATGTATATTTTAATGAGACTTTTGAGGATGCACAAACACGATAATGTATCTTGATCCTTCTAGTAGTTATTCTTTTCTGTTACAAGACAACCTCTGATTTAGTATCAGATTCATTTGGTTATACTATGTTGATTAATGATTAACCTTTAAACAGCTCCTAATTCAAGTCTGTTTCGATTCTGATCATTTTTCTCTCTGTCGATTGTCTGGGATTTGGTCTTTTGTTCACTTTTAGCAAATTGCAGCCCACTTTTTCTCTCAGACTACTTTAGATGGGACACTGACATAGCCTAGCCCTTTACTGGTCATTGCTCTTATTTATAACCTGATCATGTTTCTTTTTTTCCTATTTATGGCCAGAAGGAAGATAATTTAAGTACTTCTACTATCACAGATTAATCTTGCCTTTAGTATCACTTGTTAATATAAGGAGGAGCTGTACAGATGAATTTAAGAACTGGAAACTTGCCTTAGGACTTAGAAAATTCTACTGGGATTGATTTTCTGTGCCATCTTCCTAGACTCAGTTTCATCTCTGAAATCACTAGTTTTTAAAAGGGTTTTATAGCTTCTTAGGTAAGTTTATGAGCAGGATACCCATGCGTATAAGCTGTTTGCATTACCCTTGACATTAAAATATCCTTTCACAGATAAACATGTATTAGTTAAATATGTTTGGGCCAATTAATCCCTACGGAAGGGCTGGAATGTAAAATAAAGGAGGGATAGGGTTAGAATTGGGAGAAGTATGTCCAGCAGACAAAGGGAAGGAGGTTATATATTATAATAAAAGTCACTAACTCATAGCCAGCTAAATCTCAGAGAAGACAACCAGTAACTGGAGAGGTAGCAGTATGTCAAGGACCAGTCTACCGCTGTCATATCCCCCAGGTTTCCAGGGTTCTCAGCTTGTAACACAATTCTAGAGCTCTCTCTGAAAACTCACGAGAGTTATTTCACCATGCTTCCTGTCCCTGCCGTTCTGGATCTTACATAAAATGCAAGCCCCTGAAGAAATTCGCCCTTATCTTTCCTTTCACCTCGACACTCCTCTGCTACTCTGCCTTCCTTTCTCTTGACCGAAACCTGTTTGTCCTCAGTACCCTCTGAAACCCTTTGCTTTCTTGCCTTAATTTCCTGGCTCTTGTTGGAGATTCCTCTTTCTCCTACAGCTCCACCAGCCTCAGAGTCCTTCCTCCTCAATACCTCCCTACGTTTTATCCTCTACTTTGGGTAAAATCTGTTTATAAATTTGATGCTCTGGCTCTCCAGGTAGGTTACTTTCAATTTTTTTCTCTTATCTCCTATTTTCCTCCTTCTTATTTGTCTCCAATAATCCTTGAATTTTTTGGTGCTTGACTTTCAGCTCTTCTCTTTAAACTAATTCTGCTCTAATTGAGGGCAATTGCAGTGTTTTATAGATAACACATCCAACATTATGACCCCTTAGTTGTTTAACCAGGTCATCTCCAATGACCTCCACCTGGATGCTCTTTCAGTCACCATCCTCCTGGTCAGTCACCTGACCTATAGCTTTACTTCTAAATCTTATACTGCAATCTTTCTCAGTTCATTGCTTCCACTGTATGTGCTACTGTATTCACTCGATCTGTAAACCTTCTAATTGCTTTGCCATTCTCTTATATTTATTCCATTCTCTTACTTAGACATTATGTCAATAAAATTCTTACACCTTGATCCTGGGTCAATCCAACTTTCTCTTGTTTCCTGCATTTGGACTGTTGATCACTTATAGAGAAAATCATGCAACCAAATGGCATGGTGCCAATATAAATTCACTGTTTCTACCTCAACTGGGTCCTCACCAGCTCGACAAAAAGTCCCTACCTCATCCATTCCTCAGAGTGGCTCTTTTATAACCCTCAGAACTTCCCTAAAGCCCCTATGACTTAATCTTTTCATTCAGAGCAGAAGAAATTACCTTCTACTTGAAAGAGAATATAAAATCCAGAAAATAGGAAACCCCTTAATATTCTTATTTAAACTTACCAAGTTATCTGCATGTATGTTAATCATTACCATGTTTCCTTTAGTCTTTGTGAAAGATGCATTCCTCTAGACCCCATCATTTCTGGCTTCTTTAAGAATCTGAATTAACCAACTATACCTTTGCTTGTGTTTTTCCTCTTTACTGGACCTCCCCCACCTTAAAAATAAAATAAAGAACACAATAATATTCTCTACTTATGTCTCTGTTATTCACTGTCTTATCTCTTTCCTTCTTATCAAAGTAAAAATTGCATATATTTGCCATCTCTACTTCGACACCTCCCACATAATCTTTCATCTGGTTTTTGTCTTGCTCTTTCACTGAAATTGTGCTGGCTATGATCACTAACAATTGATTCATTACTAAATCCAATGCACATTGCTTCATACATATCTTACTTGATCTTTTCTGTTGTATTGATAATTACTCCCTCTTTTTTAAAGTAAAAAAATTTAATTGAGATATAACTGACATATAACAGTTTCAGGCTACAACATGATGATTCAGTATATGTGTATATTACAAAATGATCCTACGATAAATAGTTAACATTTATCACCTCACATAGTAACATTTTTTTTCAGTGATGAAGACTTTAAAGATCTACTATCTTATTAACTTTCAAATATACAATACAGTATTATAAACTATAGTCACCATGTTATACATTATATCACCAGGACTTATTTTACAATTGAAAATTTGTACCTTTTGATCACTTTCACCCATTTTGCCCACCTTCCAGTCCTATCTCTGGTAATCTCCAATCTGTTTTTCATATCTATGATTTCAGGGTATTTTGGGGGATGGGGGTGGGGATTAGATTTCACATGTACATGATATCATACTGTATTTGTCTTTATCTGACTTATTTTATCTAGCATAATTCATCCAAGTTTCATCCATGTTATTACAAATGGTAGGATTTCCTTTTTATGGCTGAATAATGTTCCATTGTATATATATAGTATTTCATTATGTATATATACAATGTGTGTATTTTCTTCATCCATTTCTCCATCAGTGGACACTTAGGTTGCTTCCAATATCTTGGCTGTAAGTAATGCTGCAGTGAACATGGGGACACAGATGTCTTTTCAAGTTAGTATTTTCGCTTCCTTCAGGTAAATACCCAGAAGTGGAACTACTGGATCATATGACCATTCTATTTTTAATTTTTTGGGGAACCTCCATACTGTTTCCCATAGTGGCTGCACCAGTTTAGATTCCCACCGACAGTGCACAAGAGTTCCCTTTTCTCCACATCCTCACCAACACTTGTTATTTCTTGTCATTTGATAATAATCATCCTAACAAATATGGGGTGATATCTCATTGTAGCTTTGATTCATATTTCCCTGATGATTAGTGATGTTGAATACCTTTTCATATATCTGTTGGTCATCTGTATGTCTTTCATGCAAAAAAGTCTAATCACATCCTCTGTTTATTTTTTAAATAGATTTTTTTTTTGCTATTGTGTTGCACTACTAGGTATTTACCCATACAATACAAAAATACTAATACAAAGGGATACATGCATCCTGATGTTTACAGCAGCATTATCAACAATAGCCAAATTATGGAAACAGCCCAAGTGTCCATCAACCGACGAATAGATATAGACAATGTACAATGGAATATTACTCAGTCATAAAAAAGAATGAACTCTTGACATTTGCAATGACATGGAAGGAGCTAGAGAGTATTATACTAAGCAAAATAAGTCAGTCAAAGAAAGACACATGCCATATGATTTCACTCATAAATAGAATTTAAGAAACAAAGCAAATTAGCAAAGGGAAAAAGAAGAGAGAGAGAAGCAAACCAAGAAACAGACTCTTAACTATAGAGAACAAACTGATGGTTACCAGAGGGGAGGTGGGTGGGAGATGGGTTAAATAGGTGATGGGGATTAAGGAGTACACTTGTGATGAGCACCAGGTGTTGTATGGAAGTGTTGAATCACTATATTGTACACCTTAAACTAATATTACACTGAATGTTAACTAACTGGAATTTATTTATTTTTTAAAAGATTTATTTATTTATTGAGAGAGAAAGAGAGCTAGTGTGAGCAGAGGGGAGGGTCAGAGGGAGAGAATCTCCAGCAAACTCCGTGCTGAGCATGGAGTCCAACATGTGGCTCGATCTCACATCCCTGAGATCATGACCTGAGCCAAAACCAAGCGTCTAATGCTTAATCGACTGAGCCACCCAGGCACCCCTAACTAACTAGAATTTAAATAAAAACTTAGAAAAAAAAAAACCTTCTCCCAAGCTAGTACTATCCTATCTCCTTTGTCATAACATCTTGAAAGGACAGGTGAAGTTTGTTACTAACTTCCTCATCTCATTATTCCTTGACCCTCTTCAATCTGGCTTAACTCCAACCACTACTGGAACTTCTCCCATTGAGGTCACTAATAACTCCCAAGTAGCAAATCCAGAGTTTTTTTTTTTTTAATA
Source organism: Ursus americanus (assembly GCF_024610735.1). Lineage (NCBI taxonomy): Eukaryota > Metazoa > Chordata > Mammalia > Carnivora > Ursidae > Ursus > Ursus americanus. The sequence continues at coordinate 15,066,411 of NC_142137.1, read as the reverse complement.
TAGTAGCTCTTTGCTATTATTTATACCATACAATTGCCTCTTTTAAAGTGTATCATTCAATGTTTTTTAATACACTTACAGTTGGGCAACCATCACTATAATCGATTTTAAAAGACCTGTACACTGAAACTATAAGAAAACTATAAGCCATTTAAGATGTAAATAAATGGAAAAATATTTTGTGTTCATGAATTGGAAGAAATACTGTTAAAATGCCCATATTATCCAAAACAATCTACAAATTCAATCCAACCCCTGCCAAATTTCCAGTGACATTTTTCACAGAAATAGAAAAAAAAATCCTAAAATTTGTATGGAGCCACAAAAGACCCAAAAAGCTAAAGCAACCTTGAATAAGAACAACAGAACTGGAGGCATCATGCATCCTGCTTTCAAATTGTATTACAAAGTTGTGATCAAAACAGTATGGTATTGGCATAAAAATAGATATATAGATCAATGGTAAAGAATAGGGAGCCCAGAAATATCCCACACATTTACAATCAATTTAGGACAAAAGAAACAAGAATATGCAATGGGGAAAGGACAGACTCTTCAATAAATGGTGCTGGAAAAAGAGGACAGTCACGTGCATGAATGAAACAGGACCCCTACCATACAACAATCAAGCCAAAAGAGAATAAATACTTGAAACCATAAAACTCCCAAAGGAAAACAGGAGATAAGCTCCTTGACATTGGTTTAGGTGATGCTTTTTTGGATCTGACATCAAAAGCATAGGCAACAAAAACAAAAATAAACCAGTGGGACTACATCAAACTAAAAAGCTTCCGCACAGGAGCACCTGGGTGGCTCAGATGGTTAAACATCTGACTCTTGGTTTTGCTCAGGTCATGATCTCATGGATCTAGACTGAGCCCCATGATAGGCTCTGTGCTCAGTAGGGATTCTGCTTGAAGATTTTCTCCCTCTGCCCCTCCCCCATTCGCACTCTCTCTGTCTCTTAAATAAATAAATAAATCTTAAAAAAAAAAAGCTTCTGCACAGCAAAGAAAACCATCAACAAAATGAAAAGGAGGAAATATTTGCAAATCATATTTCTAATAAGGGGTTAACATTAAAAATATATAAAGAAACTCATACTCCCTCTTTTTTTAACCTCTCTCTACACTTAGGTTCCATGACTCTGCTCACTATGTCTTTCCACCTGTATACTTAGTCATCAAACTCTTTGTTCCTGTTGCGGTCTCTAGATTTCACATTCTGATGATTGTCTCTTGACTGCCTTCATCAATTCCCATGACTTACCACCTATTTGCTATATGCCCATGGCCTATGCCTTTTCCTTGAATTCTGCGGTTCTTTACTCAACTATACACTGGGAATCTCTTCCTTGATTTTCTACAGGTACCTCAAACTTGACATATGTGAAAACAGATTTTCCATTTTATCTCACTGAATTTTGATGCTCTTTTTATGTGCCTAATCTTAGTAAGTGGCTCCAACATCCACTAAACACCAAAACCATAAACTTGAATCACTCTTGAATTCTAATCTCTGACACTCAGCCAATCTTCAAATCCTGCCATTTCTCTCTAATAAATTTTTAATCTTTCTACTTTTTTTCCAGTATGATTGTAGCTACTTTTGCTCAGGTTTTTTTTGTTTGTTTGTTTGCTTTGTTTTGTTTTGATTCAAAAAAGTTTTCTAAATAGGTCTCTATTCTTCCTTCACATTATTGCTACAGTGGTCATTTTAAAAATAAAATTTGGAAAAGTTCCAAACTTTTCAGCAAGACATAAAAGATTCTTCCTAATCTGGATGCTGTTTGCTTCTGCTGTCTTACTCCTACTGCTCTCAAAATATTTTTGGCAGACATCCTTTCTACAGGATTTACCAGACCCTTTCGTATGTTAATGAAAAGAAATTTAGTGGAGACTATGGTATGAAATTTATTTGATCATGGAACACTTTTTCTTTTTTCATAGAATAGTTAATAATCTCTCAGAACTAGTACTTTTCCAATATTTGGGAAAATGATCTACTAGCCTATATATTTTGTCTAGATCTTATCATCAGGATCAATATTTTTAAAGTATAAAAACCAATAAGAAAAAGACATTTCAGAAAAAATTAATCATTAAAGCATAGCTTCCATTTTGTGCTACAGATAACCTGTCACAAACATAACACTTTTGGGATAATTTGAAAAATCTCTTTAATTCTAACCAAAGAAATAAAAATAAACCTGTATTTATCTAGATTTAGCAAAGAAAAATTGATATTATATAAAACTGAAGTGTTTTAATTATTACCCAATTCTAAGGTCAATATAGGATATAAAACATTTCTTTTATCTTTCAAATGTAACTGCATTTCTGTCAAAATTTCAGGTATAGAATGCATGACATACCTTAGATACCTGTACACTAAAATAGAAGAATATGAATATTCTCAGTGATGAAAGTAGCTTATAAAGCAGAAGTCTTATTGTCAAGCACATATAATGTTAATTCCCAGCCAACGGACAATTTTTTTAAAACATGGAGATTAAATTGAGGTTTGCATTTTCCACACTGAAGGCAATCAATAACTGGTTAATGAATTTTTCTGAAAAAATGACCTTTGCTTTAGTGGTGTCTAATTATTGTGACACTTTTTCTCCGAAAATTTTACCTGAACACTTCAAACTGTGTTTAAGTATTCCTGAAAGAGAAACTTCAGCTTTAAAAGAGATAACGCGTGCTGCAGAAACGATGGGGTTTCTTGATTAGTAGAATTCACTTGTAGACTCTTGAAAATGTCTGTATGTTAAAATGACAAGTGATATAAGAGGTAGACAGGAAGGGAAAGGATGCTTTGTTAAGGAAGCCAACTCAGTCCTGACTGCTTCTGTACTGCTGACAGACTACACACCAATATAATTTCAGCCTGTTAAGTGTCTCCTCAACCTTGTTGCTAACCATCTGTTCTAACGGGTTTTGCTCGCTCTCTCTCTTTTTTTTTGCATTAGGAAGTGGCATTTCAAATTTCACTTTCCTTATAAAATAAGTAAAGAAGTGTCTTATGTTACTGTGATTCATTTGTCACAACTATTGAACCACTATTGATACCTTATTATACACCAAACCCCATATTTCATTCAGATTTCTTTAATTTTTACCTAATGTTCTTTTTCTGTTCCAAGGCCTCATCCAGGATACCATGTTATATTAACATGTTCCCTTAAGTGCAATTCTTTGCTGTGATAGTTTCTTCAATGTTTCTTTATTTTTAATGACCTTAAAGTATTGAGAAGTATTGGTCAGATATCTTGTGGAATATCTCTCAGTTTGGACTGTTTAAGATTATTCTCCTGGTTAGACTGAGGTTATGGGGTTTGGGGAGGAAAACCAAAGAGAGAGATAAAGTGCCATTTTTATCACATTATACCAAGGATACATGCTATCAGCATGACTTACCACTATTGATAATATTCATCACCTGACTGAGGTAGTGTTTATCAGGTTTCAACTCTGTAAAGTTTCTTTTTTTTTTTTTTTAAAGATTTTTATTTATTTGACAGAGATAGAGACAGCCAGCAAGAGAGGGAACACAAGCAGGGGGAGTGGGAGAGGAAGAAGCAGGCTCATAGCGGAGGAGCCTGATGTGGGGCTTGATCCCAGAACGCCGGGATCACGCCCTGAGCCGAAGGCAGACGCTTAACCACTGTGCCACCCAGGTGCCCCACAACTCTGTAAAGTTCCTCACATTCTCCATTTCCATGCTGTAGTATTTGGGAAGAAGTCATTACATGCAGCTCACGTTTAAGTAGCTGGGAGTTATGCTCCCTCTCCTTGAGGACAGAGTATTTACACAAACTATTTGGACTTTTTCTGTATGAGAGATCTGTCTTTTCTCTCTCATTTATTTATTTAATCATTCATTCATATAAATATGCACTAGTGGATATTCATTTTATACATTGAATTATACTGTAATACTACAGCATTTACTATGTTGATAAAATTATTCTATTCTACTTCACTCAAAATTGGCCGTTACGAGTTCTTACAGTTGGTTCCTTTGATAGGCTCCTATTTATTTATTTATTTATTTATTTATTTATTTATTTATTTATTTATTTACTTTTGAACAGTTCCTTACTTCTGACAAAGGAGATCCTTCAGGTTCATCTTGGGCATTCCTTGCCCCAGTCCTGGAATCAGCCATTCCTTCAAAGAGCCCTGGTTCTATTTATTGGAGAATGGTATTAAAATCCCTTTATGTTTTGAATGGAACAGGTATTGACTGAATGTGAGGGAATGAAAAGGAATCTGGGATTGATTTTTGTTAAGGAATACAAATGGCCAAAAAAAAAAACCATGTTCTTTGACAAATGGTCTGACCACTACCATTTAAGATCATTATACCACCTCTCTCCCTGCCCCAAATGAAAACATATGTGAAAGGAGAAATTTAGAACATGAGAAAGAGGAAGATAATACTACCAAGTCTCTGTGGAAAAAAATCACATCTCATGTGTTCCATCCCTGCAGCACCTTACAATATGCTCTGAAAGAATAAGTTCTTGATAAATATTTGCTTATTGATCTAAGATGGCCATGAATCTAAATTTTGGCCTGATGCATATGGAAAAGGTAAATGTCAAATGTTTATCAACTGTTGTAAGTTTCCATGTGCCCATACACTATTCTATTTTTTCAGTATGTAGTTTATATGCTATAAAGATCAAGTCTGATTCATGTCATATTAAAATTTTATAATTATGTCATGTTAAATTATTTGTGAAATGTGAGAATAGCTTTTGATTTGAAAGTATGATCATCCTTATTTCTTTTTTCCTATTGCTTTAAAACCCCACAATGTCCCCAACCTCTTACCCACACAACTTCACAATACTTAAATGATTCTTTGTATTTCTTTGGTGTAAAATTTGTTCTCTTCTGAATGAAAAAAGCATTAGGATAATGTACAAGGGCTGTGAAGGAGATATTCCTAAGCATGACATCAATCTTTCAGCATCTGCAGACCACTTAATGGATACTTAGTATGCAAAATGATTGCCAATTTTAGGTACATTAAAATGTTTATCACAATTAAAATATAAAGATAAAATATGGTAAGACATTATATAATCATTTCATAACTTCAAGAAGATGCTGTTTATATCTGACTCAAGGATAAATTGGTTCTAATGCATTCTGTTTCTTAGTAAAATTAAATCTAAACTTTCAATTATATCTATTAAGATGTACAGCAAGCATTCAGAAGCTTTGTTAAATAGTTTTGAATGCTGAGATATTTCTCCCTGAATCCAGCTTCTGGTGCTTCATCAGATATTAAGTCAACATATCATGCTCAAAGCTAAAAGGTTAAATGATTCAACTCATTCGACTATTCAGAAGTCAAGGGTAAATGAATTTCTAATTTACTCTTTGGTGATATTTTACTCTGAAATGATTTCTTCATGATCTAATACAGCATATGGATGTGATTTTTAAATATGCCCAAAGATATCTCATCCATTTATATCAATGTATCAATAGGAATACATCAGTATATTCCTCATGCAACTAGGAGATAAAATCATGAAGTACTAGAAAAAGTCAGTCTACAAATGATCAGGTCTTTTGAAGGATTTTCTTTTGGTCTTAAGGGATCCTATTATCTTTATCTCAGAAAAGGCATGTTTCTGTCAATGAGTAAGTGGTCTTGTCTATTGTAGACACTGAACGTATCATTGAGATATGCTGCTTGAGGAAGTCACTTGAAATCACAGAAATGGAAGTATGGTTTGGAAAGAAATGTTTGTTTCTTCACTCTCATTTCAAAAGTACCTTTCCTTTCAACAACCAGTATACTGTCAAAGAGAAAAGTAGAGTTTTACATTTGCTGTACGTTTTTTTATGCTGTATACTTAGTGTCCATGAACTTTTCATATTTCCATTGCTCATTATTTCTTTTGATGTTGAACTAGGATCTGAATTAATTAGATTGGCTGGCCAACTGGTCCCTGGCCGAGAACAGTTTAAGTATTGGCATTAAGGTGCAGCCTCTGGCTATTTGCTTATTAAAATCCTTCCCTGGGGCACAATAACTGGTATTTTCCCAAAGAATAATGAGTAACTAAAGAAATATCTCTTCTCTCCTAGCACAAATGATCAGTGAAAGAAATGTCCTTCATATATATGAACTGTACGCATGCTAACACTTATTACACCACACACATTTGAGTTTTTTGTAACTATAGAAAAAACTATCAGCCAGAAGACTCACACAATAGTTTCTTAATGACATTGTCTGCGGTTCATATTATGTGGCATTCAGTAAAGTTATCTCACAAAGTGATTTTGCCAATAACTTGTTCTTTTTTCTTTCCAAGCAACATATTAGTTCTTAACTTTGCAACTGGTTTTACAAACTCCTCAGCAATTGCATGTTTTGTCTCTTTTTGAAAATGCCATGAAATTTGAATGTGTCATGCAGCTATTTGAAAAGATTCCATAATAGACAATGCATTGGGGATTAAGGATGACTGAACTGCAGTTGTCCCATGAAATAGAATTTAGTCTGGAAACAAATTAGGAAATACTAACAAAAGTTAAGATAGTACCATAGGAGAGAGGTAGTGTAGTGAAAGGTTACACACACATGGGTTTGGAATCAATTCGTATTGGTTATAATTCTAGCTTTATGTGGACTTCTGTCAAGTTATTTGTCTGTATTGAGCCTCAGTCACCCTGTTTGGTAAAATAACATTAATTCTGCTACCTATCTCACAAGACTATTATAATAAGTATATGAAATAACATATCTATTATGTATTTTATATACAAAATGTTCTTATTGTGATTGTCACATTGTTGTCACTCAATAATTGGTGGCTACATTTGAGAACTGAAGGAGAAGTATTTAGAGAAGGACACAGGGAGTTTCGTACAAGGATAGAAACATTGTTTGGAATCTCTACATATGAGATATTAGATAAATGTTTTTGAATAAGGGGCCAAAAAAATGTGGTCTAAACAAAGGATAGAATACTATACGGTTAAAACAATACTAATAACTGATATTTGTTGACATAAAAAATATCCAAGATAGTCACAAGACAAAAGAAACTTATAAAACTCTAGGTATGATGTGATCCCATTGACAGCAACAAAAAACTATTAGCTGTAGATATGCCCAGAATATACCCTTAAAACCTATATATCAAAATGTGAACATTGTTATTTTTATCTTTTGGTATTAGCTGCAGTTTTATAATGAGCATATGTTAATTTTATAATCAGAAAAATATTTTATTTTAAAATGCATTTTCCTATCTGTTTATATCGCTTCTCTTTACTTCTCTATTTCAACTCTCTCCAAAATATGTCTGATATTTTTTAAAAAGATTTATTTATTTATTTGAGACAGAGAGAGAGAGAGTACAGGGAGAAGGGCAGAGGGAGAGAAGGAGACTCGCCGCTGAGCAGGGAGCCTGTCATGGGGCTTGATCCCATGACCCTGAGATCATGATGAGCTGAAATCAAGGGTCGGGGGATGCTTAACTGACTGAGCCACCCTGGTGACCCACGTGTCTGATATTTCTTTAAAAAACTTGTCAATCTCATATTTGTGGGGGCTTCTCTATTTAGGAGTCATGAAAAGGGAAGTACTTAAACATATCTGCCTGAAATCATTTTAAAAATCACTCTTATTTAGTTCAACTATTAAGATTCTACAGTAAAAATTAAGTAAATTTACAGCTGTCCAACATAGGACCATAGGAACTTACAAATAAATAATATTTCTTAAAGATCAAAAAGCAAAATTTATTTTTTACTTGAAAGACTACTGATTCTTCAAATAATTTTAATAAGGTATAATAATCGATATAAGCATACAAAACTGGATAAAACAAAATAAAACGAAATTTGTCAGTCTATAAATTAGTACTTTGTAATCCCTCTGGCAGAGCTGTAGAACTAATAGTTAAAAGTTGTTGAAAATGTGTTACATCTGAGTTACTAAGTCCCATATATAAATTACACAGCTTAATTCTGTTAACTACCTGAGAAGACAAGGGGCAGTTTTATCCTCATTTCATAGATGTGGATGTGTAACCTAATGTAACTTTGTCCAGGCTTCCCTAACCAGCAAGTTGTAGTGCTCAGGTCTGAAACTTACTGGTCTGCTTTCCCTATTTATTCACTGAATTTTAAGAGATGTTTGTATTATTTAAAAAATTAATTAAAAAAATTGAATACTCAAGTGTTTGCAATGATTTCATTACTATTTTCCTTTTTGGAGTTTTGCTTTATCCTTGCATTCTTCTTCTAGCTGCTTTCATAGTTATTTAAGCAAAGTACTGCAGAAATGAAGGTAGTGTTTTAAGCAAAAAGTTGGGGTCTGAATGTGGGAAAAGTTTCTTAAGAGTTCTACCTCTCTGGTGCTTTCGTTTTGGGCAATGGCATTTAAAGTTTTTGACTGTGACCTACAGTAAGACACACACACACAATGAACATGCACACAAATGGTCTGTACTGTCCACATATATGCAAGAATATTAAAGAAAGGAAAGTTGTCTGAATCAGACAAAATAATACGCTTTTTTGTCTTGCATTTTTAGAGTAAGAGTCTGTAAACAGGACTTTGCTCAGGATAATTGTTTCATAAAGTTTTTGCGAGAGCTTATAGGAACTGATACATCCTTCTTACATTTTAGCACATTCCATTAAAGTATCTCAAAACATACGATAAAGTATTTCCCCATATCAAAAATGAATGTGTTGGGGCATCTTGGTGGCTCAGTTGGTTAAGTATCTGCTTCAGCTCAGGTCATGATCTCAGGGTCCTGGGATCAAGCCCCGAGTCCGGCTCCCTGCTTAGCGGAGAGTCTGCTTCTCCATCTCCCTCTGTGACTGTTGCTGCTTGTGCGCTCTCTCTCTCTCACTGTCTGTGTTTCAAATATATAAATAAAATCTTTTTAAAGAAATGAATGTGTCAAAAGAGAGAGAGAGAGAGAGAGAGAGAAAATGTGTCTAAATCACCAAAAGCAGAACAACAAAATAGGGTTAGCAGAAATAGCCAACAAAACGTTTCTAGCCGAGTACCAACAGGTTCCAAACTGCCACCCCTCCCCGTTTACTACCAGTCCAGGGATAATCTTCAACATTTTTGTGAAGATATTAAAGATATTCTCCTATATCCATTTTCTATAATCTAATTCATCTTCCTCTATTACCTGAACCATGGTTCTGCTATGGAATGTACACCTACACATGAAAGCCAGACTATAACATGCAGCTGAAACTGAAGAAGGTCACATTCTATTTCAGGCAAGAGGACTGACATTTTGTTCATTTTCTGGAGCAACTTATAAACGCTTGTTAGGAAAGAAACAGCAGACGTGTTAATTTCTTGCAAACTTTGTTTTTTACTCAATTTCCCTGAATGGTGTTGAATATTAAAAGAAGTGTTTAGCAAAGAAGAGTTCCTACCCTAAATAAATTATTAGCACTTGTAGGAAGAAAATATAGCAAATAACATTAAAAACCAAAAAAATTCATATTTGCTTTGACATCAAATGATGCAAATATTGAAGACATCCAGATGGCTAATGGACATGGGAAAGTATGCTCAGCATCACTCATCATCAGGAAAATACAAATCAAAACCATGATGAGATACCACCTCACACCTGTCAGGACGGCTAAAATCAACAACACAAGGAACAACAGATGTTGGCAAGGATACAGAGAAAGGGAAACCCTCTTACACTGTTGGTGGGAATGCAAACTGATGCAGCCACTCTGGAAAACAGTGTGAAGGTCCCTCAAAAATAGAACTACTCTAGGATATAGCAATTGCACTAGTAGGTATTAACCCAAAGGATAAAAAAATATAGATTTGAAGAGGAATGTGCACCCCAATGTTTATAGCAGCATTATCAACAATAGCCAAACTATGGAGAGTGCCTAAATGTCCTTTGACTGATGAATGAATAAATAATAATAATAATAATAATAAATAATAATGAATAAATAATAAGATATATATATGTATATAATGGAATATTACTCAGCCATCAAACAGAATGAAATCTTGCCATTTGCAATGATGTGGATGGAGTTATGGTGTATTAGGCTAAGTGAAATAAGTCAGTCAAAGAAAGACAAGTACTATAAGATCTCACTCATATGTAAAATTTAACAAAGAAAACAGATGAACATATGAGAAGGAGTAAGGAAAGGGAGAGAGGGAAATAACCATAAGAGACTCAATGCTCAAAGAGAGAACAAACTGAGGGCTGAGGGAGGGAGGTGGTTGGGGGGATGGGATAGATGGGTGAAGAATATTAAGGAGGGCATTTTTTTGTGATGGGCACTGGGTGTTGTATCTAAGTAATGAATCACTGAATTTTACTCCAGAGATCAATATTGCACTGTGTGTTAACTAACTAAAATAAAAAAAAATGATGTGAAAAAACATATTATATCATGGGGAATTGGGGGATTTTGTAGGGAGTCAGGAGGGAATTACAATTAACGGACAAATAGCATCATTTGCTTCTACTCCCTTTCATGTTGGGACTTAGGCAAATCTGTGACCTCTCTGAAGCTCATCCAGATGATAAATGGAGACCAAATCACCATCTTCACAGCACTGCGATGATAGCCAAAAATAATTGTTGTAATTTACTGATATGTTTTAAGCAATTTGTGAATTTTAAGATTACCCAACAAGAATTTCTCTTCCAGTGGAGAAAATAAAATTTTAATTTTTTTCATTCTTTGTAAAATAAAAAAAAAATATTTTTCAAATACAAAGGCCAGAAATTGGCCTTCCTTCAAATATGCTGGTTGAGATACTCACCACCTGTCCTACCCTGCAGTGTGGTGTTATTAGGAGGTCCTGATTTTTTTTTCCCAACTGACTCTAATTTACTGAAAATATTTGGTTTCTGGCAAAGTTAAGCCCTACCAGTACAATAAAAAAATACAAATAGCAAAGGCTTAATTATGGGAAAAAAGAGAAATATTTAAAAATGTCAACTCTATTAATGAACTAATGATTCACTAATAAATTTTCTCTGAAAACATTTTACCATGTAGTATCTATATTTGTCTGATTTATAAAAAGTGTGCAAGTATTATAATAATGTATTTTTATTATTAAAATTTAAACAATTCAGGAATATATAAGGTAAGCATTAATACCCAATCTAATTTTTCCACTCTTTCAACCCTCTCTCCTCTCCCAGAAATAACCACTTTTGTTTTGGCATATATTCTTCTAGAATTTTTTCATTCACTTTATATATATATATATATATATATATATATATATATATATATATATATATGTATATTTCTATATGCAGAGTACATGCATATGCTTTTTTTTAGGTAACTGAGGTCATTATACTTATTTTTTTCCTAAGACTTGCTTTTTATTCTTGGTTGTTTTTTTTTTTTAAGATTTTATTTATTTATTTATTTGACAGAGAGCACGCACAAGCAGGGGGAGTGGCAGGCGCAGAGAGAAGTAGGCTCCCTGCAGAGCAGGGAGGCCCATGCAGGGCTCCACCCATCCCAGGACCCTGGGATCATGATCTCGGCCAAAGGCAGATGCTTAACCAACTGAGCCACCCAGGTGCCCCTATACTGAGTAGTTCTGATACTTTAGTCTGTCTTTATATATTTATCAAATTATTTTCAATGGTTGCTTAGTATTGATTGGTAAGCTGTTATATATTTTAGTCTTCTTGTATGGATTGACAATGGATATATGAACCATATAAAATTAAACCAATGGAAAAATTATCCTGTAAAAGCACAAATACTGCATTTCCTTGTTTATTATGTAGTAATGTTGCTCTTCGCTTTCTTTATTTGTGGATCATTCTTATTTCTGCTTTTATGAAGTGACTGTTCATGCTTTATTTGCCCCCTTTTATTGTGTTCTTTTTGTAATTTAAGTAAAATTATTTTTTAGGCACTTTTCACATTTTATAAAATTAGGTCTTTGTCTAATATGATTTTGGCAAATACCTTCCAAGTTTTTAAATTAAAAAGCATTTACTTTGTTTATAGTGTCTGTTGTTGCTACCTTAAAGATTTTGATAATTATATAGTTGAGCCTATTACTTGTTAAATCCATTGATTTTACATTTGTCTTTCGAAGCCTTTTACAGTTACCTGAAGAAAGACTAGTTTCTAGCAAGAGATATTATTACTTCTCAGGCTAAATAATAATCTGAAACTATTCATAAAAATGTTTTTTTAAGAATTATTATTTAGGTTAATAAGCATTGACCTTTAGATCTAAATTCTCTGTTCAATTATTTGACATTATTACAGATGATTGTTCATTTCCGTTTTAATCACCAATTTATATTTCTCATTCACTGCCTGGCCATGTTCCAACAAGAAAGTTAAACAGTGCAGAGATGGCATTGCCTCTGTCTTCATGGAATTCATTTAGATCAAATAAACATGTTAATAATAGCAAATGACATGAATTCAAGTGAAGATTGGAATTAGGAATGTATGTATATAGAGACCACACTCAGTCTCCTAGTTGGGAACAGAGACAAGAGAACTCTTTGCTTTGAAATGCACCGAAGCCTAACTCACTGCATATAACTGACAATTTTCAAGGTGCCCTCAATCTACAGAATAGTATAAGGGTGGTATGCATATAAATATTTTCTGCTTATTTGAGTGAGTGCTTTCAAAGACCCAGAATTTTAAGGAAGCAAAGAATAATGTTCAAAGGTTGCAGAACAGTTTTCATCTGTACCTGGGGGAGAGACATGAGACAGGCTTAAGCACTGTTGGGGATAGAAGGGGACAGTCTACCCTGACAACAGCATGGAGTAGGAGGGAAAATGAGCTCAGGTCAGCCTTGACCCTGAAAAGCTTCCATACATTCCTGAGAGGTAGCACCACCTCTGTATGCTTTTCTTCCCTTCCTCTCTCCCTCTCTTTTCTCCCTCCTTCCTCCCTTCCTTTCCTTTTTCAAGTCCCCTATAGCACTTAGTATAGATCTCAGCAGTGAGATTATAAAAGGGAATTATGAATTAATGATATGAAAAACAAAGTAACTATAATCTCAAATAGTGAATCTAACTCCAAAATGTCTTTAGAAGAATTAACAGGAGCCTTTAAAAGGGGCTGGGTAGCGATGGGACACGACTCAAGCAATGGCCAAGGAACATTTTAGTGAAAGGACACCGAATGCAGCTGTGACCCTTCACATTTGCATAGGGCTCTGAAGATAAGGATGAATGTTCAGAGAAGAGAACCTCAGTTCTAGTTCTGCTCCCTCTCAAATATGTACCCTTGGCCCAATGACTTCATCTTTCTGAGCTGCAGTTCCCTTACATAAATATTAGAAAGAATATTCACTCTCTGGTAGGTGATTGTAATGATTGAGCTCACATATATACATAAATTTAGTGCCAACACAATGTCTTTTGTTGCCAAAAAAACATGCTAACAGTTATTGTTATTATAATACTTGCAAGACTTTTGTAAGTCATTATCTCACTTCAATTTGTCATCCTTACAATGAAGTTGGGATAAAGAAAGAATTATTACTCTTCCTAAATGAGTAAAATTAGATAAATTGCCCAATATCCTTACAGACAAAGACACTGGGCTTTTGACATTGGGTCTCCTGGGTCTTTTGGTTGTATAATTTTGAGGAAAAGTCAGTGCAGTATGGGATGAGAAATAAACACAAATAAGAAGATGTATTATTTATGTATTCCTCCTGGTGAGAGACAGTGTGCTAGGTGCTTCCTAAACATAATTTTGTCACATCACCATGGCCACCCTGTGTATTCAAATTCACATTTTACAGATAAAGAAAGACACATGGAACTTAATGACTCACATAAAGTCACAGCAGCCAGTACTGGGAAGAAATGGGAATTTCTTGCTATTCTTTCTGATCCCAGAACAAACTCTTTCTGTGAGGTCAAGGTGGAATGAGTCATTTATTGATGGTGCAGGAGTGGATTGTAGAAGAGTGACAGAATGGAAGATGAGGGCATCATCTGCAGTGAAGTACCCTGCATCTAACCTACTAAGATACTGTTCAGAAAAAGGAGAGAGAGAGAGAATATAATAGATCTTAGAGGGGGAATGTTTGACCCAAAAAAGAGAGGAGGAGATTTAGTTTTGCATGATAGAAGAACAGAAGGGGTGGAAGGAGAAGCAAGAGAAGGCAATATTTCAGAATCTGAACACCATTAAAAAAAAAAAAAAGGAGTGTCCACAATAGTTAACAATGGAGGAGAAGGAAATTTAGGAGGATGAGAGCCAAAAAAGGATTTTGGAACTGGCAGGGACAGCTCTCTGAGAGGAAATGGAAGCTATTCTACAATGAAATACCAGCAAACAGCACAGTTTATGTTAAAGAGAAGGAGAGAGAAATGATGCAAAAACAAAACAAAAAACCAAAGATCAGATACTCTAGGTAAACATAAATTTAGAGAAAAGCAGCTCTGTGATCTAAAAAGGTTAATAAGACATTTATAATCCCACCAAAATGTAAACTTTGATGATTTTTTTGATAGTAAAATAGGAAGTAAGTTTTCTTTGAGAACTTTATTAACTTACATAACTTCCATCTGAGCTTCCCTTGTCTGTGCAATGGGTACTAACCTCCTCCACTCATTTCACTGTGTGATCCTGATGTAGTACTTGTCAATCAGAAGACTGCATTAAGAGCAAGCTTCTAGTTATTTCCTAGGCTTCCTTACTGAGAGCGCTTCTTAGGCATCCTTCATCATTTTCTCCATGAAATTTTTTCCTCATATGGTTGTTTGAAATATAGCTTGAGGATAAAATGCGCCCGCACTCCTCAAAAATGGCCGAGTTGCGGCAGCTGTGGTAGCAGGTAACTCTCAGGACTGGTTTTAAGCCTGCTTCCTCAGATATTGACAATTCTCAAAATCATCTAAACTGATTTTACACAAATTTGATCAATTAATGGCAATGTACCTCTGTGAACATGCATTTGCAAATCAACTAATCAGAAACAATCCTAAGTTCTGAAAGTTAGTTGATCAGAAAAAGACGCACTTTGAAGAACACACTTATGAAAGTCAGTTAATCAATGATATTCTTACCTAAGAAATCATGTTCCTACAAATAACACCAGTACACTAATTCCTCTGGAGTCTGCCAACCACTGAACTCCACTTTAAACCCAAACCCTGTATCATATCAGCAGCCTTCTCTGCTCTGAGAAGTATAGTTCTCCCTTCCTTAAGTTAGCAATAAATTCAGCAGTGTGGTCTTTTGTTCAGGTGTTAAGGTCTGGTTTTTATCCTTTTGGCAACTGAATACTCTGGAAGTTAAAAATATGTGCAACACTCTTGGGAAGAATATAAGTAATCATGTCTTTAGCCCCGATAGTTTAATTTCTAGAAATTTGCTCAGACACTGGGTAATCTTTGTTATGCATTTTTGCATTTAATGATTTCAACAATCCTACAGTGTAAGTCCTGTTTTTATTTCCATTTTGCATTTAATGAAAACAAGGCTTAGAAAGTTTAAAACCATTTTCCACAGCCACATACCTAGTTATACTCTGAATATCTAGAGACTGACTCTTAAGTCAGAATCTACTTCCTCTACAAGAGACAGTGATCCAAAATAAGGACAAAAATATTTGTTAAATATTTATACTAAACTGTTGTTTGTATATATGAAAACCCATGAACATCCAAATATCAAAGATAAGAAAATAGTTAAGTCAATAGTCATTTTAAGGATGCCTATAATATAATGAATATGTATGTTAAAGTGCTTAGGATTTGGGACTGAGCCCCAAATCAAAACACAATATTATAATTATACCATGTAAAATTATGTATAAATGTGAATCAGGAATAAAAGGAAACATGGACAAATAACTATGGGGTGGTTGGATTCTGGATGAAATATATTTTTATTGAGTTTTTAAAGTATTGCTTTAATTTTTATGTAATAAAAAAAGTAACCTAGATATAAATTGTGGTCTCTATATTTGACGTTCCTCACCAACCTTCCCCCATTCTATGGAAATTCCAATGTTCCAAAAGATTTCTGAGAATTCCAAGCTTCTTATCAACTCCTGATTATTTAGTGTTCTCAATTCCTACCCTGGAAATTTAAAAATTCTACTCATGTCTCATTTACCATAAATGTTCCCTTCCCTCTACTTTGACCTGGTTGTGGAACTCAGTCTCTTAGTTTGCTTCTGACACTTCTTGGAGGTGTAGTAAGCAGGTGTTTCTGAAGTTTTAGATGCAGAGGCATTATACTCTAGCAGAATATGCAAGTTAATATTGAACACAGATCATCACTCTTCTAAAACTCTTTGGGCCATCCAACACATCGCTCATCTTCTCCTTCCTGAAGATTTACTGATAAATTCCCCTCACTTTGTCCTGGAAGGCAGCTCTCCATCTTCAACCTCTGCTCTGAACATAATGAAGATTTGATATTGTGCATCCATAAAACCAAGGGATCATATGCCTATAGCAACACAGAGATTTATTTTGAGATAGATTATGATATTCCAACATAGGAATGGAGAAATCACTATATTCATTTTTTTTGGGTGTGAATGACATTAAAGTCACAAAGTTTAAATTAACATCCTACTGTGTTTCAAGTACAAAAATAATATGAATTTTAAAAAGTGCTGAGACATAAAAAATGAAAGATTAATTTTTTAATAAGAAGATACACTGAAAAGGAAAGAAAACCAAATAGAGATAGTTGAAAACAATTAAAATTAGACTGAAAATCTACCAAATGGTAATTTATTTTATAAGGATAGCTAGAAATCTCACAGGGCTAATATGCATGGTTTTAAATAAAAGTTTAGGTTATGATTATCTCTTGCTACTTATTCTAAGTACTTACTTACATAAATATTCACACCACAGTATTTTTTCCTAGAGGAGTTGGTTCACTGTGAAGTGTTTTCTGTTTATAGTGTAGCTACAGGGAAATCATAGTCACTAAAAACAAAAATTTAAGACCAATTTGAAATAATAAATTCAGACTTTCCAGACATCTTTGTCTACTAATTCTCCCCCCAGAGCATGTAATTTGAAGGATAGTCTTAGAGCTGCTTATATCTGCATATTCAAAATAAAGATATATCATTAAAGGGATAAGAAAAGAATATGAAGTAGCCATTATTATAGGTACAGTCTTCCATTGGCATTGATTTGACCATCCTACCAAGGTAAAGGTAAATGGGTTTTTTTGGAGTAATCAAAATAAAGCAGCAAGTCTTCCTGGACACAGAGGGTACAAGTATTGTATCCTCAGTTTTCTCCAAATTACTATTATTATCTTACTTCTGTGGAATTCTCTATCAAGTATATTTCCCAATTCCCTTAAATATGTTTTCTACGTTTGGATAAAATATTATCCAGGGTGCCATAACAGAACAGGTTGTCTGTCTTTCCATCCATCCATCTTCCTCCATCCATCCATGCATCCATCTGGCTATCTATACTCTACCCTGCATCTGCTAGAATCATATAGTTGTCTGTATATAGAATGGCCAACACAAACACCAAGAGTCCGAAGCCAATCACACGTATGGTTCCATTCATGTTACCCCAGTTACTCCTGAAATTACCTGACATATTTAGCCTAGTTTCTTTAACTGAAAAATGTGCTCAATGGTATTTTATTTAGAAATTCAATACTGCAAATATTTTTATGCACCCATTATTCACCAAGCAGTACAGTAGGAAGGCTTAGTACAAAAGACAGAAGTCTTATAAAAAAGAAATTTCTGAATAACTTCGTGAACAACAACAACAAAAACAAAAATGCAATAGGCTTTTATGATGGTAGAAGGAGTTTGGATTAGAAAAAAGAAAATAATGAGAGCGCTAAGCATTCAGATATGGTAGAGGTAGATTTGGAATCTTCTTTTCAATGTATATTTATGTATTCTAACGGATGCCAAATGGGATTTACACACAGGATGGATCAGTTTGATTTTGCACATGTCTTCTGTACCCACTGTACTATTATTTGAAGGTATAGGTTTTTTTTTCTATCAATGTATCTTCTTTTATTGTTCGTCATCCTCTCTTACTCAAGAGCTTTTCAAATAGCCTAATAAAGTATTTTCAAATTACCTAATAAAACAAGTTCCCTTAGAAGTTGGCGTTGTGATTGGAAAGCAATAGGGAGAAAGCTTGATTTATTGACAAGTGAGAGTATGCTATAAATTTTTCCCATATTAAAACTGCCTATGGATTATCAGATCAGTCTTAGAGAAACAGCAGCATATAGGCATAGTGATGCAAATACTAAAGGGAAGGATCACAATGTCCCAGGGTAGGTATGCTTTGCCTCATAAAATCTATTTATCTTGAAATACTGTGTATAAACCTAAAAACATTGTACCAGGGAAGATTGTTATCTAAGAAAAGACATGATAAATGCTTTTGTGAGACAAATGATCATTTTATAATAAAAAAATACACTCTACCCTTCACAAACTGCCGGCCTCTAGGCAAATCACTTAACCTGGCAGAGACTTCTTGTTTATAACTAAAGAAGGTTATTTGAATTTCCTACTTTGCATACTCACTGTAAGGCTGAAATGTCATATGTGTATAAAGAAACCTTTAAACTCCTAAAAACGTATAAGGGGATTTTGGCTTTGTGATGCAATATTATTGTGTTAGATAAGGTATAGGAGCCCTTATGTACTCCAATTTTAAAAAGGCAGTATGGTTATTTTGGTCATTCATTGATTTTCTTTTATCCAAATGTATATCCGTTTCTATGATAAAAACTACAGCCAGTCATAATGATTGTCAAGGTGCTGTGCCTATGTGACCAGCAAGGCTGTATTGCCAAATAATATGAAACTAAATGGCCAAATTTAATTTTAATTAAATTTAATTAGAGCATTACAAATTAAAACAACCATCGTTTTGGATAGTTTAAGTAATATGAATTGTTAAAAATGCAAATATATGTGAAGAACTCATAATTCTCAAATTTTAAGTAGTGAAAGAACGTTTTTACAGCAAATACAGAGCAGAGGTTCTTAGTAACTTAGAGTAGATAGAAAAAAAGTCAAGATGTGCTTATTGCTGGGGTAGAAAGGGTTAGATTGCATATGAGAAGAATCTTTCTAAGAGTAGATTTATCACTGACCAAGTATTAAAAGCTTGTAATTCATTTTCAAAGACCTTTATAATAATTTATAGACATAGAAATATAACTATAAATAATATAACAACTTAGAGAAAAGTTGTCAGGATGTACAGAGACCTCCCTTCACCAGCTTGTACCACTATCAACATGATCATGGTACACTTGCCAAAGCTAGGAACATTGACAAAATGATACTAATTAGGCTACAGTTTTTATTCAGATTTCACCAGTTTTCCCACTAATGCCTCTTTTCTGTTTCAAGATCAAACCCAGGGTGCCACATTGCATTAAGTCATACTGTGTCTCCTATCTCTTTAGCTGTGCTTCTCAGTCTTTCGTGATCTCGAAACTTTGGAAGAACACTGGTAAGGTGTTTTGTAGTACACGCTTCAGTTTGACTTTGTCTCATATTTTTCTCAAGGTTGCAATGGAGCTCTGGGTTTGTGGAAAGAATATAACAGAAATGAAGTGTAGTCGTCATATCACACCAGAGTACAGGAGGTCAACATATTTTGGAGATGTTAAGCTTGATCACTCAATGAAGGTGGTATCTCCCATGTTTGTCCTGGGGAAAATTACCTTTCCCCACACATCTGTACTCCCTGAGGCATGAGGTCTAGTTCACGCTTAAGGGAAGAGGAATTAAGCTTCGCCTCCTGGGAGGTGGGTGAGGTATCTACATACATTATTTGGAATTTTTCTGTAAGGAAGATTGTTGCCTTCTCTGTCATTTATCTTTCTATTCAATCATTTATTTGTATCAGTGTGAATTCATCAATATTTACTTTATTCGCTGGGTTATAGCCTAATACAATCATTATTTTATTGCACAGTTTTGGTACAAAGTGCTTCAGTTTTGGTCACTGGGAACAGTTTTGGGTTAGCGCCCATGTCCTCTTGACAAGCCCTAATCACTTTTTTGCCACTTTTTAACTTTCTGGCACTAGAAGAAACTTGAGTTATTGCTACATTTTTCCTTCCTTTCATATCTTTCCTTCCATATCTCTCAAATCAGCCATTTTTTTCTGATGGCCTAGGTTCCTTTTGTTATTTATAATTTTTAAAAAATGTTTATTTATTTATTTATTGAGAGAGCACGTGCAGGACGAGGGGCAGAAGGAAAGGAACAAGCAGACTCCCTGCTTTCTTTCTTATAGTTCAGTAGTATTTCATTGTATAGATATGCTGTAGTTTATTCATCCATTCACCAACCGAAGAGCATTTTGGTTATTTTTGATGTCTTAACAATTACAGATAAAATTTCTACAAGTATTCATATATAGAATTCTGTGTAAAAATAAATCTTAAATTCAGTTGGGTAATATAGGAATGGGATAGCAGGATCATATGGTTAAGTGTGTATTTAGCTTTACAAAAAACTGGCATACAATTTTCCGCCGAAGTGTTGGTATCACTTTAAATTCCTATCAGCAATGAATGAGAGTCGCTGTGGCTCCGCAAGCTCACCAGCATTCAGTATTGCCAGATTTTTAAAATTTTTTTATCCATTTTAATACATGTCTAGTAGTTTCTAATTGTGGTTTTAATTTGCATCTCCCTAGTGACGAATAATGTCGAACATCTCATATACTTATTGGCCATCCATAGAGCTTTGTAATGAAATTCAGATCTTTTACCCATTTTTAAACTGGGTTGTTTGTTTTCTTTTTGTTAAGTTTTAAGACTTCTTTATAATTTCTGAATACAAATCCTTCATCAGATATGTGAAGCTTATATTTTCATTTTTTAACAGTGTATTGGACAGAGACATTAAAATTTTTATTTTACTTTTTGATTTTTGAATCATTCATTGTAATGGGAAGGGCTGTGATCGGCTAATTTGTTTAGTTACAACAGGGTATTTACACTGAAGCAAATTTAAAACAAATTCCAATGTGCATTGCAGTCTTAAGGTTTAGACCTTGTGTATTTTTTTATCTGTAATTTCTCATGGATAAGATAAGGGTGGCTAAAATTTCATTTTAAGTCAGAAGTGTGGGACTTGACTTGTTTTTTTCATTAAAATTTTGAAGTTATAGGCTTTATTGGTGTGTTTTGACATCACTTACAAAATTCATTAGCAGAATTATGGCTTTATGTCAACGGTTCTCTGGAAAAGAGTTGTCCAACATGGTAGCTATTAGCTACATGGAACTGTTGAGTACTTGAAAGGTGGCGAGTGTGACTGAGGAAATCACTTTTAATTTTGGTTAATTTAAATTTAAAGAGTCATAATTTAGTTATTGGAATACTTTAAGTATGTGTGGGACTACTTGGCTTTGTGAATCTACTTTTTTCAACTGTGGCTGAAAGTGGGGCTTTGAGCATTAGTTCTATCCCTCATAAGCTGTTGACACTGGGGAGCTTATTTCTCTGAGTCTTTGCTTCTTTATTGCAAAAAGGGAGAGTAAAACTAACTGCCTGCAACTGTGTTCTGAGGATAAAGTAAAATAATACATGTCTATTTAAAAATTTTTTTTTTATGAAATCTAAATACAGATCAAGAATATCCAATAAAAATGTAGCATACTGATTGATATGTGCTATAAGTACACCCAGGATTTCAAAGGCTTGGTGTGAAAACAAAAAAAAAAGGACATAAAAGGTCTCAATGTTTTTTACATCAATCACATGTTAATGATTGTATTTTGAATATATAGGGTTAATAGAATATATTATTAAAACCCATTTTACCTGCTTCTTTCTACTTTTTAAAAATGTGGCCACAAGAAACATTTAAATTACATGTTTGGCTCACATTATATTTTTATTAGATAGCACTTCTTTAGAACCACATATTGTGTATTAAATTATATTTTGCGTGAAAAAGCATTCAGTGTTCTGAAATGGTATGCTAATAACCTATCTACCATCACTCCAGCCTCCACAGTATAATCAGTCATACCTCATTCTCCTGCCTTTGTAGAGAAAGATCAAGGCTCACTAAGTTCCAAGTCACTTGTGGTAGATGTTAGATGCTCAGACAGGGGCCCCGGCAAGGAAAGGGATGGGAGAACGTAGAGCAAGGCTTGGGATGAGTATTGCAGGTCTGGCATTATCAAGTGTTGTGAAGGAACAGCATCTCCTGATGGCCTAACCATAGCATACATTTTGGGAACACTTCTGATTACTAAAGGACTCTAGTTCTGGCTTATATTCTCGTGAGGAAAAGGTATTGGGCTACCTCCTTTCCTTCCCACTGCTGTGAGTTAATACTTTCAGCTTAGTACTGAACTCAAAAACAGCATAGCATCCCAGCCCTTCATTCCCTTCTTTACTTTCTGGCAATGTGAAATTAATGCTAAGAGTTTCCTTTACCAAGCAAAGACCAGTTTTCTTCTCTTTTTTATGAGCTTATTAAAGAAACTATACACACACGCACATACACACACATACACAGATGATTTAATGTTGTCGGTATTATCTTGCCAAGACTAAAACCATTTTTGAAAAGATAACTAATATGAAATTGGCCTGAACTTGAAATGATATTACACATTATATTTTTAAAAGGACAATTTCAAGATTTTAATACTTTAGCATAAAATTTTGCAGATCCAATATTTTAAAAAAATATAGAAAAATAAGGAATAGTATAAAATATTAAGGACATTAGGTAAAATATTTATTAAAAATATAACTAAACCTAAAGGTGTATTATTCTACCACAATAGATAATTATATTAAGCTTTAACTCTGTTACAGCATTAAATCTAAATTTACAGACTCTCTCTTCATATAAGATAAACTCCTACAACTTTTCTATAGTTTGGATGAGTTTTAGCTTATAATAATTCTGAAATAATCTACATTACGTATAAGTTCTAATTGAACACATTTCTCCCACCATCAAGCCAGCATCAAAGTAAATATATACTTACAATATAGAGAACATATCATGGGAAGCACATAAACAGTTGTTAAGCTACTCCACTGTATTATAAAATTCTTGAATTATTGCATTCTAAGCCTGTTGGGAAAGAAAGAAAGAAAAAAAAGTATGTTAGTTAAATGTACTAGGTGTACATTTATATATGCAACTAAACAACCAAAAAAACTAAAAAAAAAATCACATACCTCTCAAACATGGATCTTTCTCTGTATATTATTGTGCCCTTTGTTTATATAAATTTATTTGTTTTAGAAAAATACTATTGAATCATGTAAGTCATTTGAATATATAATAAGAGAAATACTATTTTTTAAAAAAAGTATTCATTTGTTTGTTTATTTATTTATTTATTTATTTTAGAGAGAGAGAGAGAGAGAGAGGAGGAGTGTGAGTGAGAGCAGGTGGGGAGAAGGCAGGGGAAGGGGCAGAGGGTTAGGGAGAGGCACAAGCAGACTCCATGCTGAGTGAGCCTAACCCAGGGCTCTATCTCACAATCCTGAGATCATGACCTGAGCTGAAGTCGAGAGTTGGATGCTTAACTGACTGAGCCACCCAGGTGCCCTATAAGAGAAATATTATTAAAAAGAATGAATGCTGTAATGGAAACTCTGGTTAATCAAAGTATATTTCATCATCTCTATTTTTTATATTTTCTACCTACAGAATAAATTGTACACATAGCACAAAAACAAAACCAAAAAACAAAACAAGAGGCTACTGAATTATCTGTATGTTTATAATTATCTGGATGCTTAACAAACCAAAGGCCAAATAATTAGATGATTTGTCCAAATATCTTTAATTTTCATGTTGATGTATGCCAGCTGCTATGGTCTGAATTTTTGTATCCTTCCCAAATTCAGGGGTTGAAATCCTTTTACTTTTTCTTTCTTTCTTTTTTTTTTTTTTTAATTTAGGGTAGGCTCCAAGCCCAATGTGGGACTCAAACTCACAACCCTGAGACCTAGAGTCGCATGCTCTACCAACTGAGCCAGTCAACCAACCCCAAATATTGAAATCCTAATGCCCAAGATGACGGTATTGGGAGGTGACTAGCATTAGTGCCTTTATAAAGAGGACCCAGACAGTGCCCTTGCCCTCTTCACCATGTGAGGACACAGTGAAAAGATGTACATCTATGAACCAGGAAACCCTCACCAAACACCCAGTGTGTGCTGCCAGCACCACAGTCTTGGACTTTCCTGCCTCTAGAACTGTTGGAAATAAATTCGGTTGTTTATCAGCTACCTAGTCTGTGATATCTTGTTACAGCAGCTCAAATGGACTAAGATGTTTGCTCACAAACATGATTGGCTATAAAATGCAGGCAAGTGCTTTCAAACCTTATTGAATTATTTATTCTATAATGAATGAAGATTCTATTTAATACAAAGTGGGAAGCTGACCCACTGACATTACCTCAACTGAGAACAAATATAGTGGAACTATCAAATAGTTTAAAGTAAAATAAAGAGCAGATTTAGTTTTCTTTTTAAGAGAGTACCTTAATAAACTGAGTTATATGAATGTATTCCCTGTCAAAAATGTCTTTTTTGGGGTAGAACATAAGCCTCTCAAATCTAGAGGTTAGTAGGTGGTGGTGACCCAGTACACGTACACATACATTTACACGCATACACACATGCACATGCATGCACTGTGGGATGTCCACACATGCACACACACACCTATCTCATCCTCATTGTATGTCCCCCAACTCCTAATCTATATTTTTGTCCTGAAGTCAGTAGATTTTAAAGCAAAGTTCAGTCAGATTTCTTTCTGCTTAGACACATAGCCTTGGCTTATGTTTAGTAGAAAAATAATTTTTCCTGTAATTTGATATTCCCCCTCCCTATTTACACTTTAATATTGGATTCACATACATTAAAGATAATCAAAATATGGAGTACAGATCTGGCATTTCTGTCTTGTCTTTAAAATCTTAACTATTCTTTCTCAAAGATATAAAACATAGATGAATAGCTAGCCTGTATTTTGTAACAGCTGTTGAAGGGTTTTTAGGTGTGTTTGGTTGACGTTTAACCATCACAGGAATATTTTAAGGTGGGTTTTATTATCCTTATTTTACAGGGTTTTGATAATTCGAACAAGTCATCTACATAAAAAGCTGGAAGGAATAACTGGGGTCACATCCAGCCCTAATTTAAAAGTGTGTACTCAAAAAAGTCTTCACTTGGTTTCCTAGACACTGTTTAAAAGATAGTTCTGCCTAGACATCTACTTTCAATACTACTTGAATACCAATTTGGAAAAAATTAATGAAATATTTTGTAAGGTAGATCAATGTTATGTGTTGAAACCATATATATGTTGGGCTTAGAATTGTTAAATGAGCAAAACCACAAACACAATTATTGTATGTAACATATGTAATGTGTTGGTTATAATCTTGACATAAAAGATTAACATATTTAATAAATTAAGAAAAATAGAGAAGGGGCATTTATACCTATCTCAACTGGTTCCAGACTATTATGACACTAGGGCATCTGTGCAATTTTTTAATGACTTTCTGCCTCAGCATCAAATGCCATTCTTGCTTTGTTCTTACCATCCGAATCTTTTTTGACGCTTTCAAAATGATCCTTGCTGGCAAGTCAGCAAAATCAAACATTTAAAATCCTACCTAGAATGAGAGCAAATAATGAGAGCCAACAAGTGGCCTGAGTTATCTACTTGGAAACTCACATTTGTGTATGTTGTGTATGTGTGTGTATGCGTGTCTGTATTTCCCAAATCATGGATATGATTTAATTAGCTGAGTAAGTAACACTTAAGTTATGGGGTTATTCTTATTATTATTTTTGTTGATAAATAAAGTTTATCTTTATCGTCTTTTTTTGCATTACATGCAGGGAAACAATTCCCTTCCATTCTCTACATTTCTGTCGAAGCCAGTCACATGACGATACACATTTTTCTTTTTTGCTTTCCTACATACTTTCCTTCTAGGGCAGTCAAGGCATCTGCCTGATGTGGGGTAGAGGTGGGACAAAACCCTCAGTTCCTGTCATTTAAAGGATTATTTTGACATATGGCTTAAAGTCAGGCAGTCTTGAGAAAGAAAGGATTTCTTTTTTTTTTCCTTAAAGATTTTATTTATTTACTTACTTACTTGAAAGAGAGAGACAGCAGGGGGAGGAGCAGAGGGGGAAGGGAGAGAGAGGGGGAAAGAATCTCCAGCTGACTCTGGGCTGAGGGCAGAACCCTAGATGGGGCTCGATCCCACCACCCGGAGATTATGACTTGAGCCAAAAACAAGAGTTGGACACTTCGCCCACTGAACCACCCAAGCCCCTGGAGAAAGAGAGGATTTCTAAATTCCTTTAGTTCTCTTTTACATATAAAAACTACACTTCGTGGATTAGCTTATTATTTGAGGTCTGGCCCAGATCCAGAGGCTTGGTAACTTAAGGATGAAACATTTAAATGATTCATTGATTTTTACTTTTCATCTTGTTTGTCAGCAAGCATAAATGACTACGTTTGCATATAATTTTATATAAAGGAGTTTGAAATCATGTAGAAATGGCAATAGGAAGAAAGCCTTATTTGTTTATTTCTGTGGCAATGGCGTGAGAGGTGGAGAGAAAGAGCTGGGTCGAAGAGGAAAGTGGCTGTTTTCTCCTCCCAGCTTCTTGAGGCCAAACCTCTACGGAGAGTAGCTTTAGGAACTCCTACCTGAAGGAATGCTCAGTGTTTTTGCTTATGCTTTTGGGAAGAGATTACTGTGCTGAGTAATCCCATTCCAACATGTGGTGACCCGGTAGTGTCACAAGGGCCCCCCGGCTGGAACAGGCCCAGTATACAATCCCAACTCTCCCTAGGTATTTTATGGCATGGATGATGAGCTGAGAAAAAAAATGGGCCTCCGGGGAGCCAAATGACTCAGGCACAGAGGTTTGTGAGGTTTTCTGCTTTAACCAGGAGTCAGAAGAGGGAAGCATCAATGTATGGAGCAGCAGAGACCGATGGGTCCAAACACCAAGATCCTGAGCAGACTGAATTCGCAGGGCCACGAGGCCCACGAAGCTGAGAAGTAACTGACTGTGAGAGATGTCAGCCACAGAGTGGCCCACAGCAAGGGGACTGAATTGTCATCCTGAGCAGAGGCAGGCAGGGAAGGTAAGCCTCATGGAGGAGGTCACATTTGAGTGATGGTAAGGACTCAGCTTCACCTTCAGGACTGAGCATTACAAGGAGAGGGGACACTAGGTACAACATCCCGCGTGCCTGCGGTGTCTTAATCCAGGGCATAGTGGGGGGGGGGGGTCCGGGTGGGGGGAGTGAGGATCGATAGGCAGGTAGCAGCCGGGTGATGTTGGGCCTCATAGGCCTTTGTAAGGAGTCCAGACTTTATTCAAGGCACAGTGGAGATAGGAAGGTTTTGACCAGGGGACTAGTATGACCTGATGAAAATTTTAAAACATCATTTCAGATGTTCTGTAAAACATTTAGTAGAGACGCCAGCCCAGAAGCAGCAGCCAGTCTAAAGGCGATCATAGCAGTTGAGTTGAGAGATGATGGTGATGATAAATTCAGCGGCAGTGACATGGAGAGAAGTGTTTGGATTTGGGATATGTCTGAATAAAATATAAAACCCTATCCATTAATTTCACCTTTTCACAAACACAAACACATTTTTGAGCCATCCTGATAGGGTAGGCTATGTTTTTTTCTTTAGCGAAGGGTCAATTTGAAAAATAAAAATTACATAGATATTTATGTAAGATACTTCAGTCAATTTGGCTAAAATTTACCAAAAGGTGAAGATGTGGTGACATTTGTTTTATATAATGAAAAAATATATGTTGAATCAATTGATTAAAGACAGTATAAATGATTAAGAAAAGCACTATATTATTCTTACAACAGAAAGAATAGGGAAATAGTCAAATGGAGCATTACTTTTCTCAGAAAGAAGAAAACTCTCGAGCACTCTGAATAATGTTGGTAGAAACATCAGATACATTCAAAATTGAATTTCATTAGTAAGAGTAAGTTTCTTAACTCAATTCACCAAATGTGAAAGGACTCTGAATTTTGAACAAATAAAGACAATCCCTTCACTCAGTTTATAGTAATAAGTGAGATTTGCTGCCAGAAGAGGTCACTGAGCCAGTTCCTGCGGCTATACTTTGAACAGAATTTCATGACTTCAGAATTACTAGACTAGGTCCTTAAGCCTTCTTTAATTCAACACACATTTTAAAAAATGTGTTCTATCTAATAGCTGCTAGGTGCTATGGCTAGGAGGGTGGCCAAAATACTCTCCTGTCCTTGAAGAGTTCATAGTCAAGAGGAGGAAGGGAAGAAAGAGAAATGAAGAAATCTATACTAAATGTCTGGCTAGGGGCACAAATAGAGCAGCGTTCAGTGTTACTTGGCTGAAGCTTGGTAGCGTAAAGCGAATGTTGAATGGCGAGGGGGCTGTGCAGTGTGAGCACAGATAAGGAATACAGAAATAATATAGGTTGGAACTAAAAAGTAATCTGGCTTCAGCGGAGCAGAGAGATAGGCAGTGTCGAAGCACAAGCAGGAGGCAGCAGAAGGGAGCGAGGGCCAGCCATTGGAGGGTGTCAAGCTAAAACCTTGAGCCTCTTTTTTCTTTTTATGCTCTCATTGTTTTATATTTTTTATTTTTTTATAATAATATTTTTTTATTATATTATGTTAGTCACCATAAAGTACATCCCTAGTTTTTGATGTAAAGTTCCATGATTCATTACTTGTGTATAACACCCAGTGCTCCATGCAATACGTGCCCTGTTTACTACCCATCACCGGCCTATCCCATCCCCCCACCCCCTCCCTCCTGAAGCCCTCAGTTTGTTTCCCAGAGTCCATAGTCTCTCATGGTTCATTCCGCCTTCTGTTTACCCCCCTTTCTTCTTCCCTTTCTTCTCCTACCGATCTTCCTAGTTCTTATGAACCTTGAGCCTCATTAACACGAAAAATAGTACCACCTCATAATAAAAGAGTGCTGACTATATAACAGGCACAATTTTAAGGGTTTTATGTACAGAATCTCATTCCATCAACAAGCCTATGAGATATTATTCCAGTTGTAGAGAAGAGGAATATGAAGCACAGAGAGGATTTGTCCAGGGTCACGCACCTTGGAAATGGTGCAGCTTGTCTGCAGCAGAAGCAGACTAATTCCAGAGCTCTACTCCAGGCCGCCCGTTCTGTCTCATGAGATCAACTCCAGATAGTTTAGCCACAAAGGACTTTTTTTTTTTTTTTTGCATAATTTACACGGAAAAGGAATACTTTTTTCTCACCATAGAAAATGTTAGTTTGCTTTTTATATTAGGTGGAAATGGGAATAAGAATCCTGAAATTAAAAGCCCAAAGAGACTGAGGAGGAAAGGGGAGAGAAAGGGAAATGGTGTTTCTTGAGCGTTTCGCTGTGGGGCAAATTTACTGTGTGGCAAATTTACTGTGTGGCTAGATGGTGAATGGTCACCTTCTTTAGTCTGTATCTGTGCAGAAGCTGGAAAAGGGGAGTGATTACGGGAGAAGTATATGCTTTGTGCTTGCTTCTGTAACTCCTCGATTATTTTCATGGTCTGAATTCTTTTGCAGGTTAGACTTTCCTCTTGTTTCCTTCCCTCTTATGTAGCTGGCTTGGATGATTGGCCCTGACCCTTATTCCTTAGGGGAATATGATGCAGAGCCGTGTGAGCAGTACAAAACAAGATTGGCGTTGAGGAAGAGAGCTAGCACTGAGTGCTGCGGATTCTTCCACTTCTTGAGCTGCTGTAGGAGACAGGGATTAGTAGAATTTGAGACCATTAATAATCATCAAGGTCTTGAGGACTTAAAATATATTTATGCTTGGATTCAGGTTAGTAATTGCTATAATAGAAGGTGATTGAAATTAGTTCATAGTTCATACACATATTTTATCCGTAGAATATTTTTAACACACACTTTCTGAGGCAGGGAGGGAGGATTGCTTTGTTCTTTTAAAACCTAAAGAACCCTTCAGGGCAAACTATTGAGCTTCTCCCACCTGGGGCTTGAAACAGTACTGTAAATCTCATTGTGCATTCTTCCCAGAACATTTGTTTTACTCAACGATTTGAGAAAAAGAAATTTGTTCTAAAATAAATACCTAAATACAGTGCAGAATGTACATACATTTTTAAAGATTTATTTATTTAACCAAGCATTTAGTGAATTCCTACTATGATAAATGCTGTTCTGGTTATCGGGATTAAAGCAGTTATTCCCAGATATTTATCTCATTATGGTTTGTGAGAAAAGAATATAGTATGTTTTAACATGTGTATGGGGAATCTTTCTTTTTTGTACCGTTTTATTGAGAAATAATTAACATGCATCACTGTATAAGCTTAGGGTGTACATCACAAAGATTTCATTTACATATACTGTGAAATGATTCCCACCATAGGTTCAGCTAACATCTATTACATCATATAGATACAATTAAAAAAGAAAGAAGAAAAACAAATTCCTTGTGACGAGACCTCTCAGGATTTACTTTCTTAACCGCTTTCCTGTACATCATACAGCAATGTTAGCTATAGCCATCACATTGGACAGTACAGCCTAGTACTGGTTTATCTTTTCTCCTTTTAATTGAAGTATAATTGACATATAAAATTATATTAGTTTCAAGTGTACAACAGAGTGATTGACATTTATATACATTACAAAATGTTCACCATGAAAGGTGTAGTCGCTGTCTGTCACCTTACAAATTTACTACAATATTATTGACTGTATTCCCTATGCTGTACTTATACACTCCCATACTTATTTATCTTATAACTGGAAGTTTGTATCTTTTGACCACCTTCCTCCTATTCCCCCTACCCCCACCATCCACCTCTGGTAACCATAAGTCTGATCTCTTTGTCTGAGTTTGTTTTTCATTTTGTTTTATTTTGTTTAGATTTCACATGTAAGTAAGATGATTCATATAATATTTGTCTTTGTCTGACTTATTTCACTTAGCATAAAGCCTTCAAGATTCACTCATGTTGTTGCAAATGTTAAGATTTATTTATTTCTTATGGCTGAATAATATTTATGGCTCACACTTCTTTATCCATTCTTCCATTCATGGACACTGAGGCTGTTTCCATGTCTTGGCTGGTGTAAATAGTGCTGCT
Organism: Ursus americanus; assembly: GCF_024610735.1. NCBI lineage: Eukaryota > Metazoa > Chordata > Mammalia > Carnivora > Ursidae > Ursus > Ursus americanus. The sequence goes on along the minus strand of NC_142137.1, from coordinate 15,035,200 downwards.
GTGACCATGAAGATGCAGATATGTTCTCGCTTCCTTTGGCTCTATTCCCACAAGTGGAATTCTTAAGTCCTATGGTGGTTTCATTTTTAATATTTTGAAGATCCTCCATACTGTTTTCCATAGTGGCTGTGAGAGTTTACAATCCCACCAGCAGTGCACAGGCTTCCCGAATTTTCTCCACATCCATGCTTCACTTACCTCTTGCCTTTTTGATGATGTCCCTTCTAACAGGTGTGAGGTGCTATCTCATTGTGGTTTTAATTTGCATTTCCCTAATGACCGGTGATGTTGAGCATCTTTTCATCTACCTGTTGGCCTTTCATATATATCTCCTTTGGAAAAATGTCTGTTCAGTCCCTTGCCCATCTTTAACTGGGTTATTATTCTTTTTCCAGTTGAGTTGTACAAGTACTTTATATATTTTGGACATCAACCCCTTCTCACATGTATAGTTGGAAATATTTTTTCCCCATTCCATAGGTTGTCTTTTCACTTTGATGATAGTTTCTTTTGCTATACAAAAGCTTTTTAGTTTGATGTACTCCCATTTGTTTACTTATTATTTTGATACTTAGAGTGTCATATTCAAAAGATAATTTCCAAGACTCATGTCAAGGAGCTTTATTCATGTTTTCTTCTAGGAGTTTCATGGTTCCATATATGACATTTAAGTCTTTAATTCACTTCAAGTTTTTTCTAAGTTTTTATTTAAATTCCAGTTAGTTACCATACATGTAATATTAGTTTCTAGTGTACACTATCGTGATTCAACATTTCCATACATCACCCAGTGCTCATCACAAGTGCACTCCTTAAGCCCCATCAGCTCTTTCAACCATTTCCCCATCCACCTCCCATTGGGTAACAATTAGTTTGTTCTCTATAGTTAAGGGTCCATTTCTTGTTTTACCTTTCTTCCCCTCTTTCTTTCCCTCTTTCTTTTTCTTCTTTCTTTCTTTCTTTCTTTCTTTCTTTCTTTCTTTCTTTCTTTCTTTCTTTTTCTTCTTTCTTTCTCTTTTCTCATTTGTTGTTTCTTAAATTCCACACGTGAGTGAAATCATATGGTATTTGTCTTTCTTTGACTGACTTCTTTCAGTTAGCATACTGCTCTCTTTAGCTGCATTCATGTCATTGCTAAAGGCAAGATTTCATTCTTTTTTTTTTTAATGACTAAATAATTTTGAGCTAATTTGTGCCAGTGGTGTAATATAGGGGTCCAGTTTCATTCTTTTATGTATGAATGCCCAGCACCATTTATTGAAGACACTGTCTTTTTTTTCCATTGAGTATTCTTGTCTCCCTTGTCAAATATTAGTTGGCTGTATATGCTTTGTTTTACTTCTGAGCTCTCAATTCTGTTCTATTGGTCTGTCTGTTTTGATTACTATAGCTTTATAGTGTAGCTTGAAATCAGGAAGTGTGATGCCTCCTGCTTTGTTCTTTCTCAGGATTTCTTTGGCTAGTTAGGGTCTTTTGTGGTTCCATATAAATTTTAGGAGTGTTTTTTCTCCTTCTGTAAAAAATGCTATTGGAAAATTGATAGGGATTGTATTAATCTATAAATGACTTTTTGTAGTATTGCATCTTAACAATATTAAATCTTCCAATCCATGAACATGAGATACCTTTCCACTTATATGTCTTTGATTTCTTTTACCAGTGTTTTATAGTTTTCAGTGTATAGGTCTTTCAAATACTTGGCTAAATTTATTCCTAAGTATTCTATTGTTTTTGATGCTATTGTAAGTGGGATTTACTTGTTTATTTTTCAGAAAATTTGTTGTTAGTTTACGGAAATGCTACTGACTTTTGTATGTTAATTTTGTAACCTGCAACTTTATTGAATTTGTTGATTAGACATTAGATCTAACATTTTTTGGCTGAGTCTTTAGGATTTTCTATATAATCATATCATCTGCAGAAAGAGACAATTTTACTTCTTCCTTTCTAATTCTGATATCTTTTGTTTGTTTCTTTTTCTTTTTTTTTTTTTTTGCCCCCCCCCCCCTCTTTTTTTCATTAGGACTTCCCAGTACCATGTTGAATAGGAATAGTGAGAATGGGTATTTTTGCCTTGTTCTGATCTTAGAGGAAAACTTTTCCACCTTTTACCATTGGGTATGATGTTAGCTGTGGCTTGTCATATATGGCATTTATTATGCTGAGATATGTTTTTTCTATGACTAATTTGTTGAGTTTTTATCATAAATGAATGTTGAATTTTGTCAAATGTTTTTTCTGACTCTATTGAGGTGATACAATTCTTTTCTTTCATTCTATTAATGTAGTGAATCACATTGATAGATTATTGTATGTTGAATCATCCTTGCATCCCATGGATAAATCCCACTTGATCATGTTGAATGATCCTATTAATGTACTACTGAATGCAGTCTGCCAGTATTTTAGTGAGAATTTTGGCATCTATATTCATTGTGGACATTGGCTTATAGTTTCCTTTCTAGTGGTGTCCTTTTATGGTTTTGATATGAGATTAATGCTGGCATTATAAAATGAGTTTGGGAGTGTTCCCTCTTCTTTGACTTTTTTGAAAGAATTTGAGAAGGATTGGTATTAATTCTCCTTTAAATGTTTCGTAAAATTTACCAGTGAAGCCATCTGGTCTTGGGTTTTTCTTTGTTGGGAAATTGTGGATTACTGACTTAATCTCCTTACTAGTAATTGGTCTATTCAGATTTTCTATTGCCATGGGAAATCTTTCAATGGAATTTAATTTATGAATATTTTGCCTTCAAAAATTGGACAAATAAAGTATGAATGTTTTGATGTAGACCAGGGATTAGCAAACTGTGCACTAAAGAAGCAGATGGTAAATACTTTAGGCATTACAGTCCAAAAGGTAAAGTCAAGGATTTCTATAGATTCTCATCTATTATACAGTTTCTGTCATAATTCCTCAATTCTGCTGTTGCAGTATGAAGGCAGATAAATAATATATAAACAAATGGTGGTGGCTATGTTCCAGTAAACTCTTATTTATAAAAACTAGCAGCAGGTCAGATTTGGCTGATGAACCATATTTGCCACCTTCTGGTTTAGACCATAATGAACTTTTTAAAACATTTTACTGAGATATAGATCTAAAAATGGTCTCATTTTTCATATCTTTAAATTGAATCAATGAAGTTTAAGCACCTCATCTCTCATTTCTCTAGCTCTGCTGGGAGGTGGGGGGCGGTTTTTAAGGGAGGGGGCAATGAGAAATAAGCCCTGACTTGTGATGTGACAGGCCAAGGAAAGGCAGGCCAGTTGGGAGCCCAGGGGCTGTAATGAACAGGATGAGCATTGGGCTGAGATCCAGTGGTTGCTTCCAAAAAGCAAGTGTACTTCTTGCTTGTTCAGATGATGTTTTGATTTCTGGTTCTACTTGTTAAAACCCTCCCTGGAAGAAGAATCTGGAAATGGGAGATAGGAAGTAAAGTCAAGCAAAGATTTCGTGATACTCATATCCATCCTCAGTTGCACTCATCTAGGAGATACCTGACTGGGACCAAAGATGGGAGATAGGCCAGGGACAGATGGCTAGAGACACTCGTTCTTTTCTTTTTTGTCTATGACAATAACAAAAAAAAAATAGACATTTTCCTTTATAAACCCCTGCTGTAAGGATATTCAGTGAGATTGAGCCATGTAGGTGGGGTAAGGGAGGGGTTTTGATAAGCTGTCTTTGTTCTCTGGACACCCTCCTCCCCCCCCAATTCTTCTGACAAAATTAGTGAAGGCACTGAGCATACAGAAGGAAAATAGTAAAGGAGGGAAGGAAAACAGAAGAGAAGCACAGTGATAGGCGGCGAGAGAAGGAAGAAGGGAAGAGTCTGTGAATAAGCATGCTGTCTTCTATCTTTGGCTAGGCTCCCAGAACCCTGGGGGCATTGGGAGGTGGTTCAGGCTTTCTCTCTTATGTCTCTTGGATGACTTCCTTTGGAAGCAGTTGACAGCCACTGAACAGGTTCTCCCGGTATACTGCAAAGCCTAGAGATCACCAGTATTGAAAAGGTTAGAACCACTGGTCTGTCCCCTTTAATCCTGGGATCTCAAACATTAATAAACATAAGAATCATCTGAATGGCTTATTAAAAACAGATTCATGAACAATCTTTTCAGAAATGCTGATAAATAGGTTTGGGGTAGAGACCAGAATTTCCACATATAACAAGCCCTCTACTTTCCAGTAGAATTTGCTGCATATGTTTGGGGAGCCACACTAAAAAGTCACAGCTAGGTCAGTTCCAGATGTTACGCAGTTAGTTAGGCATTAACAAGGAGGGATAAAGCGGATGCTAGCCACATCCTTGGACCCACCCCCGAGGGTTAATAGCCACACCTTCAGAGCTATCTCTTAGGGCTAACAGAACAGGAAAGCCCTAGCCAGAGAGCCCGCTGAAAAGCCACAGGAGGACTTCCAAGAACTGAGCATGCATACAAGAGAAGCAACTTGCCCTTAAGTCCAGTACAAAAGCTCATTAGAAACTCATAAATGCACATAACACAAATAAATACAATTATAACAGAATGCATCATGGGTAGACACATGCGCAAAAACCAAAATATTATATAACCACCAGCTGTCCATCAAAAATGCCAATCAAAACCAAATTTACAAGTACACAAAGTAGGCTTAAAAAGGATACAGCTAGAGCTTCTCAGTACCATTGCCACTCTTGCGCCAGCAGTGGCCCACTTTCTGTCTTGAAAGGGTGCTATATTTATCTACTTAGCTACTCAATAAACTCAATCTCCCCATTCTGGTCTTGTATCTCCAATTCTTTGGTGCATCTGGGACAAGAACTGAGCGACCCATTAAAACAGAGTGTTCAAAACAGTTGAATAAAAGGCACTATAGAAACTCATATGATAACCTAAGTAAGTATTAAATTTTTTCTTGAGTATAAATTAATTGCATGAAAAATAAATGTTTCACTATAAATTTTAATTATAAAACTTAAGCTGTAGCTTTTTAATTCAGACCAAAGCCTCTTGGGAAATCAATAATCAAAATAATAAAATTTAGCATAATATGTTTTTTTGTAATCAGCAAAGAAGAAATGCTAAACCTAACAAAAATGTAAATGAATATTTTATACCATGGTAAGTTAATTTAGAATAATGTATTTCCTTTTTTCTAAAGTTGTATTAAAACTGATGAAAGATTTTTAAAAATCAGGATTTCTTATTAAATTCTGATTCTTAAACAAATAATGTTCTGAGAAAGGAAAAGAATCCATTCCAATTTTAGTGGCAATTGCTACATTAAATACAATCATTTGAACTATGTATTGATCGCATGTGACTTATGAATAAACCAAGTTATATAAAAAAGGAAATACATTTATTGTTCATGGTATAGGCCAATTTATGACAAAGTTGTACTCTGAAAAGCATTTTGCCTACAAGGAAAAGCATTTTTTTAAAAAATGCATTCATTTCCTTTTGAATAATTTTAAAACTTGAATTTCAGGATTTTAATGGCCTAAGTAAAGTTATCACATCCTCTGTCCCTACCCCAATCAAGGATAAGTCTTTCAGAATTGTGAATACATACTTACTCTACCAAGCAAGCACAGAAGAATCCAGATTATCTGACTTAAACTTTGCAAAGACTCTTTTGCTTTGTTTCTATTTGCTCTTTTCATCCACACGTAGGAAGTATTTTTGAAGAAAAGAAATCCAAGCCTCCCCGAATCATTTGCATTTGTGTAGTTTTCTGTTGCCAAAATTTTTGCCTAGATGTCCCTTATGTTTTCCATATATGAAATCTAAATCCACACATTATTCATATAATTTGATCCAAAGAAAATATTTAAATATTTATCATAAAAGCAAAAACATTGCTAAGGGAAAAAAAATAAGATGCACAGCCTAGTTTTCTGCATAGTATCTCCTCTTCATTTTGTAGCTGGTCCACTCTGGTGAGTGGGTCTTGAGGTAGGTTTTGAGCTGTGGGTTTGCTGAAGGTAAGGAGCTGGAAGCTCAGGAAGCAGGTGCCAAGAATGTTCTGATCCCTATGAGTCTATTCATTATTGATTCATTTGTGTTACAAAATCCTTCTCTAAAAATGCAAACAGACCTTAGAGTTACTCTGTCTTTGATATAAATTGATTTAACCAAAAGTATCTGATAGTCTTTCTAAACAGCCACCTAGTATTAGCTTCCCCTACTGTGGATTGAATTGTGCCCCCAGAAAGATCTATTGAAGTTTTAACCCTCAGAATCTGCCCTCAGTATCTGTGAATGGTACCTTATTTGGGAAGAAAGTCTTTGCAGATGAGATGGAGTTAGGATAAGTTCACACTGGATTAGGATGGGCCCTAAATCCAATACTATGTTCTTATAAAAACTGTGGAGACACAGAGACACAAAAGGAAGAAGGCCATGTGAAAGCAGACACAGAGACTGGAGTTATGCTGCCACAAACCAAGGAACGTCGAGGATTGCCAGCAACCTTCAGAAGCTAGAAGAGGCAAGGAGGGATTCTTCCCGGAGCCTTTGGAGCTGTGGAGGGAGCCTGGCCCTGTCAACACTTTGATTTTGATTTCTAACCTCGTGAATTTTGAGAGAATAAATTTCTATTGTTGAAAGCAAACTGGTTTTGTCAATTTGCTACAGCAGCCCTGGGAAATTAACACACTTTTCATAGATTTAACATTGATTTGAGTAAGGAGTTACTTGGAGTAATGGTGGATGCTATAGTGATGAGTTCTTGAATACCAAGAAGGCGGCATGATAATTCTGTTCACCTGGGAAATGGAAATTAAGGGCAGAGAGGAAGAAGGGAAGTATCTAAAAAATTACATACATATGTGTGTATGTGTGTGTATATATGTTCTAACTGAACATAAACTCTTCCTAAATAAGTCTGTTATATGATAATATTTCTGAAATATTTACCAGGCTCCTTCCTTAGCACCCATTTAAGTGTTTAGGCTATTCTTTGTCCACAGCCTCAGCTGATGTTGCAGAGCTGAAAGCACGTATCCTATGTGTCTCCTCCTGACTGTTAAAGGGAGTCCAGACCCTGCCTACTACTCTCTTGGTTTTGTTCATTATGTTCCAGTCACCCTCACCTTTTGTCAGTTCTTCAAAGTGCTTTCCTATCTCAATATGTAATCTCCATTGGCTTGTTTGGCATGCCAAATATTTTAGTGTAGCTGGATGTGTGGGAGGAATATAAGCTTAAATTATTCTCTCTAGTGTAATGTGAAGATGTTTTTCCTTCAGCTTTGGCATAATGGGGGAAAACACATAATTTCTATGTGCTATTTGATGTGGGTATCAAACCCAACTACATTTATAAGATTTAATTCAAATTCAGTGAGCCATATGCAATCATAAACCAAGTCATACATTTAAGGCTGTTCACATATACAGCTCTAAGTTAAAGGTGATTTTATTGTAGCAAAGTGTGTCTCAAAGGTAGACTCATGCTCCATTTGGAACAGCTTTGAGAGAAAGAATTTATAACTCTTCTTAAAGAGAAGCACCTGACCGTGAAAATCTTATTGGCTACAAATAACCCAAAGCAATGATTAGGTTCTAGGATTTGCATAAAAGGAAAAAGAAGCAAATATCAGAAAAATATCCTACTAAGTAGGTAACATCATATGGTTTATTCTATTTAATGAATGGTTTTGACCTGATTATCAGTTTCTTTAAAGCTTAGGTGAATTCAGTGCTTTATTTATACATAAAGTTTTTCTGATATATAGTTCTTACTTTGGCATTCTAATGAATATGATTATGATATATTTCATCCTTTAAAGATAAACTGTTCACTAGTATAAGTAATGTTCAAGAAATAAACAATAATCCTTGCAAGAACACCATTAACTGCTTCTATGTATTGATGTAATATTAGGAAACTGGTATCTGCATATAATTGGATAAGTCAGGGAAGTTTCATTGTGTTTTACTAAAATGTCCACCAGTTACCTTTCGAGGCTTTACATACACGTTTGCCACCCACACAAACACTCACACACACACACAAACACACACACACACACACACACTATAGCAAATGAACTGAAATAACTATGAATTAGGTCAAATATATTTTATATACATACATTTCTTTATTTATCATAGGCTAAAAAGATGAATTCCTACAGACACCAACCAGGTAGAAAAGAAGAATGGGAAAGGAGAAAGAGTGTTCCTCTGCTCCCCAAATGAAGGAAAAAAACTGTGATCTCCTTAAGGAAATGATTGGTCATGTAATGAAATGTACATTTTAATTTAATTAATTAATTAATTTTCCTCTGAAAAATTATTCTTGAAGATCTTTTGGTAAAATAAGACACACATATGCATGAATGGGAAAAGATTACTTAGAGATTTATAAACTTAAAATTTTTCAGGATTAAGAACACATTAAAATTAAATATTTAGAAATGAAAGAGTAATATTTAAGAATGCACATTTGGTTGCAATTATAAACAAGCAACATTGAGTAGCAACCCCAATGCCATCTTTATTTTCCTTAACTTCCACTTTCATTCAAGTACCAAGTCTTAATTCTAATTTTTAATAAGTCTTTCCCCCTTTTCAATCCTACTTCCATTGCCACAACCAATAACTTCTTCACTTACATGAGGGCGATTACACTTTTTACACTTTCTGTGTTGTCACCAATGGAAACATTCTAAAACTTTGATAGATACTCGGGTTTAACTCATGCCATTCCACACTTCAAAGTTTTTCAGTAGTTCCTCACTGCCAGAAGCTGAATTCCAAACAATTTAACATGGAAGGAAAGGTCTTCAAATTTTAACTCCCATCTTCATTTCTAGGGTTTATCTGTCATGTCTCCTTACTCTATCCCAGTCACACAGGGCTATATCCCATTTCTCAATTACGTTATATCTTTAGATATTTTCAGAGCACTTGCCCATATTTTTGGTTTTGTTTAGAATATCCTTTAAAACTTGTGAAGTTATGTTAATCTCCCAATGCACAACTCAAATCTTTTGCATTTTATAAAACTTCATCATTGAATCCTCTAAACTCCCACAGCATTATTTCGCACCAACGTCAAAGTATTTCCCTTACTTTACTTTGTGTTTTAGTAAGTGCATTCTCAGTATTTTGTTTCTCCATTAGATTATGACTTTTTAAAGGCATTGGCTATATTATTTATGTTGTATTATTGGAGCCCATAAAAGCACCTTAACCATAGTATTTGTTCAATATAAATATTTATTAGTGTTTTAATTCAAAATTATAATTTCTTTGAAGAAATTTTATAAGATGGTAAGAAATTACAAACATGATCAAATTCTTATGTGTCCATTGCTATTAAAAACATTCTCCTAATTTTCCTTGGAAATATTATTTTTCCATGTATATGTAAGTGGATAAGATGAGTTTAAAAATCACTTTTCCCCCTTTGGTAGTGGATTACAAGTGAATTGAATCAATTTTCATCCACTTTAGCATTTGCAGAATGAACTAACAAATATAAGAGGATCTACTGGTATTCCATTGACCTTTCTGTTGCAGACTACATAGAAATCTCAAGGGCTAACTTAGAGTTCAATTAATAAAGATTACACATAAGGTACAAGGTCACTTTGTTCTCCCTCCATTGAATTTTTCAGTCTGTAGTAGATACTAATTACTCAACCTGTGTGCAGATATCTTATCTGTGAGTATATTCTGATATACATTGGCTTTGGAAAAAATGGATCTGTGTCTGGCCATCAAAAGGCAGCCATAAGATAAGGGCATTTCATTCTCCGAATACTTAAGTAAATGTATTAGTATCAGTCAAAGAACAGAAAGTTCAATGTAAATTTTATACACCTGAGTGCATAAATATTCAGAGACATTGTGACTTTGTTGCATTTTATCATTTTCCTATGATTTGGAAGGAGGCACTCCAAGTATCGAGTCTATGAATGGAAACATTGGACACTGTTCTCTGAGAGGTGTTAATGAGATACTGTTTTTGACATTTTAAAAAGAAATACAAAAGATGCAGTATAAAAGGAAGAAAAGAGAAATAACCATAATAACACATACAGTTTTAGCTTTAAAAAGATGAAATTATCTTTCTGTAATAAAACCAAGTCACATATTCCATATGTGCATGAATTTAAAATAGTAAGAATGTTCTAAGTGAGGCACAAAGAGGTGAACTGGCTCATCTATTCCCATGAATTGTTGTGAATTATTTTTAGTGATTTGCATCCTAGAATAAGCCCAGAGAAAACTGCAAACTTTGTACAGGGCTCTAAATTTTGAGGTAACATATGAGAATATCTCTATTCTTAACTCAACAGTTTGACAAATATTTACTGAGTAACTACTATTCACAAGATTCTGAGAATGCAGAGATACAGGAAGCACAGACTCATTCTTCAAGGACTTCACAGTACTTGGAAAGACAGATACAAAAGGAAATTTGGTGTACTGTGGTAAGGACTATGATAGGGACTTGCAGAAAATTTCATGGGAACACAAAGAAGATATGTATCACTGAATGTCAGGAAAAGATTTCACAGATGATGTGATGCCTCATCTGAATCATCTAGATTTCAACAAAGCATTTGAAATAATTCCTAATATCTTTGTGGTTAAGATAAACCTATGTGGATAGTATTATTGTGTAGTTTGTTGAATTTTTAGCTGATAAATCTTTCCTACCAAACAACACTGGTTAATATCTCTGTGTCAAATTGCAGGAGGCCTCTGATTTCTATTACTGAACTTTTCTTTGCATCATTTTTATATCAACTATTTGATGACATGATATTATTTGACATACTTAATAAATTTGGAGATAATTTTAAATGGGGAGTTCAAGCTACTGTGACATATAATTTACAAAGAGTTTCATAGACTAGAACAGTAGGTTGAAACTGACAAGGGAATTAAATAATAAAAATATAGAGTTAGGTTTAAACATCCACTGAGGAAGTAGAAACATGTAATGACTTTAGCTTAATAGACTTTCAGGCGACCAGCATCCAGAATTTTAGCTAAATGAAAGATTATATTGTCTCATGGGTGATGGAAACACTGCCTGGAACATTAAAGAAACCTTGAACTGTAAATAGAACTATATATTCCAGGGCGGGGGGATTTGGGGGGTGGGTAGACATTCAGTTTGGTACTATAAATGATTCAAAGTGGAAAGTTATCAGAGGACTGTGATCTAAAAATTATATGTTTTGAAAATCATGCTTTATAAATAAACAGTAAACAAAACGAAAGGTGTTTTGAAAAAGAGATCTCAGGGGCAGTAATGGGCATCTAAAATAATTATTCATTTCATTCATTCATTCATTCAACCTAGAAGTCTTATTTTTTCTCTGAGTTTTCTATTTTAAAGTGTCAGTGTGCCAGACTCATGCTGAAAATAGGAAATGAATTCGACAAATAGCTAGCCCCTAAGGTCCTCTTATTCTAGTACAGTATGTCTGTTTTTTAACCCAAGCCTATGGACAGTACTTTGGAGCTCTGTGCTCCTCCAGAAATTGTGTGAATGACTTTATATGCCATTGCATTTTTACATGGAGGTGATTCTCTTAAAAGATATGGTGGTTTAAAAATATTTAGGAGGGCGCCTGCATGGCTCAGTAGGGTAAGCGTCTGCCTTGGCTCAGGTCGTGATCCCAGGGTCCTGGAATAGAGTCCCACATCAGGATCCCTACTCAGCTGGGAGTCTGCTTCTCCCTCTGTCCCTCTCTCTGGCTTGTGCTCAAGTACTCACTCTCTCTCTTTCTCTCTCTCTCTCTCAAAAATAAATAAATAAATCTTTAAAAAAATAAAAATATTTAAGAAGCATTTGTCTAATGGAAGAGTCATAGACACATAGTGATGAAATACGAAATGAAAATACATTATGTAGGGTATATACTTGGGAAAAATATGAATCTTTTTTGTTTTTTTTTAATCCTAGAAGGAAGTAGAGCTTTATCTAATTTCCTAGGATTCCTTTTCATTGGAAGATTTTATTTTTGGTAGTTGTTGAATGTCTATTTTTATTTTTTTTAATATTTTATTTATTTGAGAGAAAGAGAGTGAGAGCGAGAGAGAGAGATAGAGAGAGGGATGGGCAGAGGGAGAAGCAGACTTCAACAAAGTACACAATAATACATATTATTATACTAATATTGTATTATTGCTGAGCAGGGAGTCTGACAGACAGGAGGCTTCATCCCTGGGTCCTGGGGTCATGACCTGAGCTGAAGGTAGACACTTAACTGAGCCACCCAGGCGCCCTGCTGAATATCCTTTTTTAAAAATGAGTCTTTATATAAAATTCCCTCATAGAGTAGGAAATTGAATTGTTCTGCTCTCAAGGAAGTGCCCTTCTACTAAGGAAGAAGAGTATGTAGTACTTGACTACTCATCTATTACCCTCTGTAAGTAACACTGGTTAAGCATGTACACACTCGATGCTGACCTGCATCCTCTAACTCCGTGGTTTGACCATGGATTCCTTCAGCAAATTATTTCCTATTTATCATGTGTTTCAAGTGCATGTTCCATGTCTTAAACATTAGAAGATACTCAATAAATGGTTGTTAAATCAAAAGGATGAAATTGCTGAAAAGAGCTGCCATAATGTATTTATTCACTCTTCATTAAACAGCTGCTAAAATAATATTTTGGAAACTCACTTTCTGTGGATCCTTATTCACTTAATATCTTCCAAGCCACTTTTATATTTTCCTTAAGAAGGATAATTACATGCTCATAAATAAAATAGACATAAAGAAAGGCATACTTCAGTGCTAGTTTTTGCTGCAGAGATCTTTTTTGTTACACATCCTAATTTGTAATATGTAATTCATTAACTCTTCTATGTGGTTTCTTAACATACATTTATGTGTTTATTGCCAGGATTGGCATACTCCTACCACTTGTCTGGAACATGCTTTATTCAATCCCCGTAGTTCTGGATGATGCTGTCAATCATAGTATCCATTCCCTCTCATCCAGAGAGAGACACCCAAAATGCATCTAATGGTAGTAGTCACATGGGAAAGACAAATGAGAGCATGGAATAATCCACAAAAAGAAAAATGTTTCAAAAGGATTATAATCCAATAAACAAATTTTATGAAGAAAAAGTGACTTTGTGAAGTCACTCACCAATTTTATAAATATTTGGTAAGCACTTTTAATGTGTAAGAATTGTAATAAGGGCTGGGGATACACTGGTTAGAAAACAAGATGTAGTCTCTGATTTTATGTGGAGAAGGAGAGATAGTAATCATACAACTTCATAAATAAAAGAGAAATAACTGATATGGCACCCAGAGAGAAGGAATAGTATGGAATATTCTAAGAGTAAAATGGAAGAGTAAAATGTGTCTCCTGCATAAATGAGGAATGGGATAAGGGATGAAAGCTAAATAGAAATTATGTAAAGAGGAGGAGTAAGGCTAGAATATTCCAGAAAGAAGAAATAAAATGCAAAGACCCTATAGCGAGTTGTAGCATGACAGTTTCAAATGTGTGAAAGAAGCCGGGCAAGGCTGGAGCACACACAGCTAGGAGAAATGTAATATTTGACAATTCCAGAAATGTTGGCAGAAATCAGATCATGTAGGGTCTTAGGATCTACAGTAAAGATTTTGGTATTCATCTTAAAGTTATGAGAAGCCACTGGAATATCATAAGCAGGGGATATGCTCTCAACATTCATATTTTTACACTCCTGCTTTAAATCTATACAGCCAGAAACAGGATAACTGTATTTTTGTTCATGTTTAAATTTCACACATGTGGTATCAAAGATAACTTTATTGGTACACTCAACATTATGCTTCATTTATATTTTCATGAAGATGTATGCAGATCTAGTTCTTTCATTTTAACTGCCATTTAGAACTATATCGCAAGAATACTTTGGAACCTATTAGACGATTACAAGTTTTTCTTTGATCTGTTAATTTGGTAAATGTGTCAATCAGTTTTTTACTGTTAAAATATCATTGCATTTTAGAATAAATGTACCTAGCCATAATGTGTTATTTTTTTATTGAACTGCTGGTTATAATGTGATAACTTATCAAAAATCATCACTGTATCATGTTTATACTAATATGTTTAGTAGCATACTAAAATTTGCATTTTTCAGACTGTCTTGATCTGATTTAGGTCCAAGGTTATACTCCCACATTATAACATTAGTATGAAAATTTTACTTCTCAAAGTATTTTCTCCCTCAAAAATTCTTAAAGATTAAAAAAATTTTAAATTCTTAAAGAACTTGCTTATAAAACCATCTTATCTTGGTGTTGTCCCTCCTTACAAACTTTTTATTTGGAAAATTCTCAAACTGATAGAAATGTTGAAGCATTATTACAAAGAAACATTTGCACAGCTTCATTGATTAACATTTTGCCATATTTGTTTCCTCTCTCTTTCAATTCTCACGCATCTGTTCTATTTATTCTCTCTCCTCTCAGTCTTTCTCTTCTTAGCTTAACATAAAAGCATATTGCAGATATCATGACACTTCTCAGCTAAATATTTCAGATTAAATATCTTAAGAAAAAGAGCATTCCATAACATGACAACAATGCCATTATCATACCTCAAAAATGAAATAATAATGGCATGTCATATACTATGGTATTCATGTATAAAGTTATTTCAATTGCTTCCAAAATGTATTTAAAACTGGTTTTTTTAAGATTTTATTTTTAAATTTATTTATTTGACAGAGACAGCCGGCGAGATAGGGAACACAGGCAGGGGGAGTGGGAGAGGAAGAAGCAGGCTCCTAGTGGAGGAGCCTGATGTGGGGCTCGATCCCAGAACGCCGGGATCACGCCCTGAGCCGAAGGCAGACGCTTAAGGACTGCACCACCCAGGCGCCCCTGATTGTTTTGTTTTGTTTTGTTTTTTTGTTTTTGAGCTAGGATACAACCAGGGTTCATGCATTGCTATTGGCTATTATCACTGTTTAGTCTTCTTTAACTTAAAATAATCCCACTGACTTTTGGGTTCTTTACTTCTTTGCTTCATTTCACAGAATTGAAGTTTTTGAAGAGAATACAGTAACTTATTTCATAAAATATCCCAAATTCTATATTGCATTTCTCACAGTTAAACTGGGGTGGAACATTTATGGTGAAACTGCATAGATAATACTCTACACTTCTTATTGCACTATATTAGGAGTAAACAATGTTAGGTTGTCTTTAGCTGGCAAAGCTATGTCTTGTCACATGGTTAAGATGATGAGCTCTATGCTATGAATGTACATTTTCCCCTGATTACTTCTTTGTGCTGGCAAGGTACTGTTTAATACAAGTTATTGGATAGAAAGACATTTGTGCCTCTTGGTAATATATTGAAAGCTCAGCTCAGCTTCCCATCTTGTCTAGGATAAGACCTTTTCTCTACTGTTAAAAACTCAGATCACTGCTGTACTTTTGGCCTAAACGCAGGAATATGGGCCAGATTAATCTTCTAGACTGAAACAACAACAATAACAAGAAAGACAAAAACACATGAAACAACAGTTTAGACATCAGATTATCAGGCAGCATAGGACAGTGATTCCTGAGAGGGGGAAGAAAACAAGCCCTATGACTTCCCAAAGATTCCTTCCAGGGGAAAGGTTGCAGGCAATAGCATGAGGAGGGGAACCCAGGTGGAGCTTGGTGGTCTTTCAGAGCTAAGGAGACAGATTCAGGAGTTCAGGGAAGCCAATAGGCTAGAGTTCTCAGGAATCATTATCTGAAAGGAAAGAATTTCACAGCAAATATCGGGAGATAAGCAGAGGCCCCCCCTCAGTTGACTATTAATCAGCAAATATGTATGAGGAAACTCCCCATGGTGGGAAGAAGAACCACCCCAAAAGAAGATAGGAATAATTTCATGTATGGTCACAAATAGCTTGTGTCCCACCAGACAGAATGGGAAAAGGATCTCATAAATCATGGGGCACTGTGAAGAGTATTCAAAAAAGCATTGAGAACAAAATTAGTACCTGAATAAAAGCTGTTCTGGTCTAGTCTAACATAACCTGAACGCAAACCTCAAAAGGAAAAAGTTAAACAGTTTTCAAATAACTTAGATGTGCCCCAGAATAAAGTTCAACAATGTTTATAGACAAACAAAAATATTCAATATCCAACAAAGTAAAAATTTACAATACTTGGCATCTAATTAAAAAAAGAAAAGCAACAAAGAATGTGAGGAAGTAGGAAAATAAGATGTTCCATATGTTTAATAAAGATAGGTAAATAACCAAGCATGTTAGAAGCATGGAAGATTTTTTTCAGAGACTCATATCTAACTTCTAGAGGCAAAATACAATTTCTGAGATTTAACTAAATGGAATAAACCACAGATTAGGTATGGCAGAAAATAGAGGAGTGGAATTGAAGATATAACATTAGAAACTATTCAAGATAGAAAACAGAGAAAAATGAATAAGGCATCAGTAGCTCTGATAAACTCTAAGCCATCTAATATACATGTAGTAGGAATCCCAAAAGAAGGGAGAGACAAAAAAAATTTTTTTGAAGAAATGTGAATGAAAACTTCTCAAAGGTAATGAAAGCAACAAATCTAGAGAACCAAGTCCAATGAACTTCAAGCACAAAAAATATGAAGGAAACTGTATCAAGGTACATCACAGTGAAATTTCTCAAAAATGAAGGTTTTAAAAGCAGTCAAAGAAATAGACACATCATGTATCAAGAATAAAAATAAGAATTACAGCAGATTTTTTATCAGAAACAATAAAAGCCCAACAACAGTGGAGAAACTCTTTAAAGTACCAAAACCCAGAATCTTATACTAAGAAAAAATATCTTTGAAAAATAAAGACAAAATAAAGACTTTCTTAGACTTATAAAAGCTAAAATCTTCACCACCACCATCTTTATTACAAGATATATTAAAAGTAGTCCTTTAGCAGAAAAAAAAAGAAGGATCCCAGATGAAAACTTGAATCTATATTAAAGTATGAAGAGCATGAGAAGTAATAAATATACAGGTAAATAAAAAATAATTTTCTATTAATTTTAACCTCTATAAAAGAACATTCACTGGTTAAAGCAAAAACAAAAACACATATTGTAGGACTTAAATGGGGAAGTAAAATGTATCACAATAGCACAAAATTTGGGGGGAAAAACAGACGTCTACTATTGTAATGTTCTTATACTATGCATAGAGTGATATTACTTGAAGGTGGATTTGATAAGTTAAAAGCACATACTATGAAATCTAAAACAACAACAAAGAATTTTAGCTAAGAAGCCAAGATAAAAATAGATGACAAAATACATTTAAATAATCCAAAAGAAGGCAAACCTTTAACTTTAGTTTCTGAGCCTAGGAGAATGGCATTTTTCTCCACCAAAGAATGAGGGCTACATTTTTCAAAAACTGGTGTACAGGAAGAACAAAAGCTAAGAATTGATCTTCTCCCACATGCGTAATTGTTTGGCTCCTTTCTGATCACCATGTGTTGAGAAGGCATGTGTCCCTCTGCCAGTTATATGGGAGGCGCAGGTGCGAACAAAAAATTGGCAGGCTGCACACTCCTGAATTGCAGGAAACCTATATTCTGTGACAACAGGGTCCTGAGGCTACCATGTGCCTTTTAATACCTGAATGCAGACAGTTTGTTCTTTTTGTGTGAGGGCTAAAAAGAAAGGCCAAGTAGAGGAAAGTATCAACAGAAAATGCAAGTGTTCATGTTAGATGAAGATTTCCTAGTTTGAGATTAAAGGTTAGAAACAACGTCAAGAACTCTGTGGTCAAACCGAGCTTTTCAGTAAAAAAATAAAGTTGGGTTCCTAGTTTATGCTAATTCCAAAATTAAAGTCCAGACGGATTATATTTCCTAATTATGAAAGGCAAAACCATATAGTCAATGGAAGAAAACATAGGAGGATATTTTTCTGACCTTAAGATGGGGAACTAGTTCTTAAACAAATTACATATAGCACAACTACAGGTAAAAAACAAAAAAAGAAAAAAACCTGATTGATTCTTTATACCAAAACTAAGGATTTCTGTTCAAAGACAAAGTTAATAGATGACACATTGAGGGAAAAGAACTTCTAATCTGACACCCAACGCACATTTATAGTAGAAAAGAAATAAAAGCTGTGAATCCCAAACTAAAAGAAGGGAAGCAAACAAATATGTGGAGATAAATGAAAATGAAAGCAACATTGAATATGTCAATTTCCCAAATTAGAAATTTGGAAATACTAAGTATGTCAAGGAAGTATGAAGAGAGGTACCTTTTATGCTTTCTAGAGGAAAGACTGGTATATTAAGTGTATGCATACAACCTATGATTCAGAAGACTCTATGCCCAGGTTTGCCCAAGTTCTAGTTCATGCCGCTTTTCCAGAATAATTATTAATAATGACATTTTCCACTCTCAAAGTTATTTTGGTATGGACAATAAGTTATATGATTGTCCTACTGATGACCAAGCTATTCAATACCTGAGCTTCTGCGGGAACTCACACAGGTCTATGAGAAGATACGTATGAATACAACCATCACAGTGTTGTCTGTGGTAGTTGAAAACTGAAGGCAATCTTGGTGTCCACTCTAGTGGAATGACTGAAAAACGCTTAAAGACTACAAGCCATGAAAATACTAGCAAACACTTAGAAGTATTAAGCTAGATATGTATAGCGAAGGTAGAATTTATTTATAGGTCTACTGGGAAACTATTTCCAGAGCACCTGGTTTTTACTCTTGGCAAGATAAGGGCAGTGGGATTTATGATATATTGAAGACCCTCAGAGTTAGTTTCTTTTCTGGTGGTTGCAACTGATCATCAGGGGTTTAATAAGCCTGGCTTGTTTATGTGTATAAACCAGAATTACCCTTAATTGTTAATGGCAATGCAGGCTTTTTCTAGCATGTTCCTCAAAACTTTTCCAGTATCTACCCATTATCCAGTTTCCGAAGCCACTTCTAAATTTTAATACATTTGTTACAGAAGCACCACACTTCTGGTACCAATTTCTGTCTTAATCAGTTTGGGCTGCTATAAAACTGGTGTGCTTATGAACAACGGAAATTTATCTATCACAGTTCTGAGGGCTGGAAGTATGAGATTAAAGTGCTCGCAGATTTGGTGTTTGGTGAGGGTTGCTCCAGATTCACTAAAAGCAAAATAAAACAAATGAAAAAATCAAACCAAGCAACAAAATGGCTTCCCTGGGAGCTTCTATTTTGAGCCTTCCTAATAATGGCGCCTTGCAGATGGGATGTCTCTGGGACATCCAATGCTTGCCTGCACTCTTTTTCTGTTGTTGTACTTGTATATTTTGCATTTAAATAAAAGTCTTAGGTGAGTATGCTCTGTGGAGCCTGATGAATCTTTTCAAATAACCAAACTAAAGAAATCTTTGCATACATTCAGTTACCTGGATAGATCTTTTTAAGTAAAATAAGAAACTGAACAAAATATTAGACTATGAATCATAATGTCCTCTTGTAAATCAATTTAAGAATAGGCACACACACACACACACACACACACACAACTGTATATATTGCAAGAATACATATATAACCAGAAATATATGGAATATGTCAAACATTAGGGTGAGTATCCGTGGGGAATGGGAGGAAACAAATGGGGATCAGTGATCAGAACCTTGCAGATACTGGGAACCATAATGTGCGATAAGTATGAAGAATTCACTCTCAGAATCTGGGGCTTCAAGATAATTTCTATGATTTATAAGCCAAAATCCTTTCCATTGAATGAATAAGTTTTATGACTTTTCTACTACTAGTCAGCTTAGTCTAATTTCTATTGGACATGTGTTTGTATCTATTGACTGTCTAATTTGTTAAAAGCTGAATATTAGAGTGGTCAGTCTCAAATGGGGTGTAATAAAATTAACTTTGCATTCTAAAAAAATTATTACTCAGCTTAAAATCCAGCTAAGGTTAAGCTTTGATAAGTTTATTGATAAACTCTGGGAAATTTAGATAAACATTTTCAACTGACAAGGATGATTAGGGGCAAAATTGAAGACCAAAATGTGATACAATTTTTGGTTTTAGTTCTTTACCCAAAAATCCTTTCTTCATCAGAAAGCTAAGTCTAGTTTTAAAAAAATATATAACACTTCTGAAATATACCAGATGGTCTTTCCAGGAAATTTAGGATTCTTTTGACAGAATTCTCTGGGGGAATCAACCCAAACTTATTTTGGATGTTAAAGGAAAATGGGAAGATATGATCTTCTATACAGCCTAATTTTCAGTGTGATTAAACACTTTAGTGTCTTATTTAAAAATTTTTCAAGGTTGCTATGTAATTTTTGGAAAAACAATCCCATCCTCATAGGTAGAATTAAGAAGCCCAAAGTCTCCACTACATATCTATTGAACTGACAAGTACATCCTGAAAGGTTAGAGCTTAATTCTGGGAGTTATATAATGGCATGTGAGAGGCAATGTTTTCTCAAATTACTATTGCTCATCTCTGCTATGCTTAGCACATGGTAGACACTCCAGAAATAGTAGCTGAAAGAATGCATGTATGAAAGTAGAAAGATGTTTCGGCTAAGTGAGAGAAAAATTAGTACATTACCTAATAGATTACTTAAAATATATGAAGAGGTATCTTTCTAAAAGAAGTCGAGTTTGTTTTTTGAAGATTTGGTGGGCAGGGCTCAGATCAATGATGGTGACTCAAGAGAAGTAGAAGTTAGCTCGGTATAAAGAACTCTTATACAATTAGAGCTACTTGAAAATGGAATGGAAACTTGAGGAGAGAGTGCGCTGCCTGATAATGAAGGCGTTCAAGTGGAAGTCGTGTGGCCACTCCACAAAAATGCAAGAGAAGCACCAGAACACTGGATGGAAAGCAAAACTAGGTGACCTATGATCAGCACAATTAGGCTGCCCTATGTTCAAAGATCCACTGTAAGTGATGTTTTCTGCATCCAGAAACCAGAAGAGAATAAACAAATGGTCATCAGTTTCTTTTATATTACCTGCTACCCATAAATATTATCTTTTGGTTTGTAATTCCATGACTTTGGCCTATCCTGGTTAATTAATAAACAAGACAATCTATTTATTTATGAGCAAGGCAAAGCCCTCGTGTGGACTTATGCATTCTGAAATATTAACAATATATGTGACTCACATTTTAATTTATTCTACAATTTTTTATTCAATAATTTTTTAAAGTGCCCACTTTACTTTAGACACTGGTGATACAATATTGACCAGAAAAGACAAAATTTCTGCTCTCAGCTGAGTTCTGGTGAAAGAAAACAGATAAAAGCACATCAAAAAATAAATAGAAAAATTGCAGAATGTAGTAAGTGAGGATAATGGACAGTAAGAAGACAAAAGTGGAAACACTGAAACCAGCTAAGAAATTTTGGAAGAACTCTTACTTTAAGCACTTTGGTAGACTAGATAATCAGAAAAAAGACCCTCCTTGTTAATGCAACCAAGAACATAAAGCATCTAAAACCAAACACACAAAAATAAGTAGGTAAGTAAAATATGTAGAAGCACTTTTGAAGAAAATTATAAAGCTTTATTAAAGGACATGAAAAATATCCTAAATAAATGGAGAGTTATACCATGTTTTTGAATAAGGATCAGTATATTAAAGATGTAATTTTTCCAAAACTGGACTATGGAGTCAATATAATTTTCTTTAAACTTAAAGGATTTTTTAAAGAAAACAAAAAACTATTTAAAATGTATATAGAAGAATAAACGGACAATAATAAACAAGACTCTCTAGAAGAAGCATCAGGTGAAGAAACTTGCTATACAAAACATCAAGACATATTATTATAAAGCCTTAGCTATATAATTAAGGCAGTGTGGCATTTGGGATAGAAATAGCCGATAGAAGAAAATAATCTAAAAATAGGTCCACACATGTATGGAGACTTGATCTGTTATATTAGCAGTCACTGGGAAAGAACAGACTGCTTAAGGAATAATGCTGGAATCTGAATATCTGTTCCTGGAAAAATAAAATTAAGTCCCTACATGTGCCATTTTACAAAGCTTGTCTTAAGGGATAATAAATATTTAAATGTATATGGCAAAACTTTAAAAGCTTTAGGAGACAATGTAGAAGAATATCATTAAGACTCAAAGTTTGGAAATGTTCTCTTAAAGAAGCTCAAAAAATCAAGATCCCAAAGAAAAATACTGATGTTTGACTCAATTATGATGATTTTTTATTATCAGAAGATAGCATAAAACTAGTAAAAGGATATGACCAGAACTGAAAGAAAATATTTATAATTATATTGGACAAAAATACAAATATCAAATTTCTGCAAATCAATAATTACAAGACAATCAACAACAACAAAAATGTTTAAATGACCAAATATGCATTTTAGAGAAGAGGAAACATGAATGACCATAAATATAAGAAAGATGTTCAACCACATTAGTAATCAGGAAAATGGAAATTATAAGTCACAGATGGCTCCTTACACTCTTTATACTCTTCAGATGGGCAGAAATTTAAAAATTAGACCTAATAATGGGTATTGAAGAGGTAGTAAAGCAACAGTAATTCTCATCCACTGTTATGGGAGAGTAAGTCAGCACAAACATTTAAATAGTTTGGCTTAATCCATTGCATTGAATATTTGAGAACCTCAGGACCTAGCTCTTACACTCTAGGTATGTACTTTGGAGAAACCCCAACACAGACTCATAATAGATTTATTACAATGATGTAACAGCATTGTTTTTTAATGAAAAATGACCACAATAAAACATCAAGAAAATCTTGAAAACCATCCAAATCTTCACACAAATTATAATCAATATGTGAATTGTGAAATACTAAATCAATTGCCTAGTGTAAAGCAGTACAAGTGCATGAACTACAAATACACATAGCAATACAGACAAATATCCCAAACAGGATATTGAGAGGAGGCAGGTTGCGGAAGAATATATACCATACAACTCCATTTGTGAAAAGTTCAAAAACAAAACTAAACAATGTATTATCTAGGATTTATATAGAAAGGAAAAAATTTAAAAAAACTAGAAATTATGGGCATATGATTTAGGGTACCTGTTATCTGTGGGAGAAATGGAGGATTGATCGATCAGTGAGAGCATTCAAGGTATACAGTTCTTACTGTTCTATTTCTGAAGTTGGATGCTAATGGACAAATATTTCTTAAACTTTACATATATATTTTATATTTCTTTAATGAAATATTCCATAGATACTAAAACAAAATAAAACAAATGACTGTAGTTTGATTAGCATCCTTTTGAGGATGGAGAGAACGAACAGATTTGATGTGTTTTGGCTTTACTGTTGATAAGGCTTTGTGATGGGTTGTATGTACAAAATGAGTGAAAAAGTGGTATTAAGGAAGAATCCCAGATTTGGGGCATGAAAAAAATGTTACATATTCCTACTGGTTCTTCAAATGAGGAACATGTTTACCACAGAAATAAGATTTCTGATCTGGATGTGCCATTTTTGAGAGGTGTAACATACATATCCGAGATGTTAAGCTGGCTGTTAATTACATGAGTTTTGAGATAAGATTTATCGAAACTGATGATACAAATTTAGAAGTCAAGGACATATAAGTAGTATTCATATTAAACAAGGGACTGGATGCAATCTTCAGGGAAGAGAGTGGATTTTAAAGGACGGCAATGTGTGGCCAAGATGTGGTTCTCCAACAATTCAAGGTTGAAGATATGAGATATGTTCATTTTAATAGTCATTGAAACATTAAAATACCTTATTTGGGGCAATCATAATTTTCTCAATACAGTGATTTATTTGCAATAATTTACTTTAAATTAGTTTTTGGAATAGGCAAAGTATATGTATATTTAATAAATAGGCACATAGATTTTTTGTTTGTTTTTGTTTCACTTCAGTCCATTATTCTTTCACTAAATTGCTTTAGGCATGGAAAAGTGCACCTGAAAATTTCATTTTATTGATCTCACTGTTCTTATGTAAGGTTTTCCCAAATGGTCTAGATTCTAGAGAAGTATTAAAGAAGCTATAGATAACTACACTTAAATATTGTCTTATAAATAACCATTTTTCAAAAATTATTATGTCATACATTTCAGCTTTTGTTTTAGAAGTACAACTAAGTTCTATTTATGAGAACTACTGACAAATAGATCACAACAACCAACATAAATAAAAGGTTAAATATTTGTTCCATGAATATTTTATTCATTGTGTTTTGTTTAAATATAATTCTAAACATAATTTAAGGACATAAATACATGCAAATTTGTGTTTCTTTTGATATTTAATAGCCTGGGTTTATTCTAATTCCTGAAGTACAACATAACATTGACAGATACATTGTTGTAAAGGTGAGGGCTTTCTTTTTGGTGAAAATCATAACTGTTTCTCCATTTTTTTTATAGCTGAATCCATTTTTGTTTTCCCACAATGGCCTTTCATTTTTTCAGAGTTCATTAAATTTAGCAACTAGTTTTTCTTAAAATATTCAAATACATCTCGTCATTCTCATTATGTTGATGGACTTCAATAGTAACCGTCCCCTATCCCCTGACCTGCCATAGTAACTTCTTGTCTTAGGACAGTTTTTAGTCCCTTCAGACAAGTTATGGACTGAAATTACAATAGAAATACACTGTATAATGATAGAATTTGTCATCCTAGATGTCCTCAGCAACATTTGTCTATATATAGAAGGCAAACTGATGGTGCCATTATCTGGAAAATTAATAAAGAAATATTCTATTATAATGGTGGATTGATTTCATGTGCTTATTTTCTCTTCTTCCATTAACCTCACCAAAATGACTGCAAAGGAATACAAAGTTTTAAATACTCAAAGAAAATGGGAAACAGAGAAGATTATCAGCAGCCAAGAGATTTCAACAATTTCAGGAAAAAACCAGAAGACAATTGGAAGCGTAGTAACTGACTTAACTTCATGGAGAAGCCGCCAACAAAATGCCTGAACAGGGAATGAATGATAAGAAGCTTGTATCTATGGTACCTGGAAAGCTCAGTATTTGGAGGCACAGGGTATTCTGGAAATGTGAAGTGACTGAAGATAGATGGTTAGTTGAAAGAATGTATGTAGATTTAATGTTTTCTAGTCCCTCTTCTCCACCTTTAAAAACAAGTGACTACCACCAAGGAAAAGAAACCAAATGCATATTTTCAAAAGAAATAAAACCACAGGGGTGCCTGAGTGGCCCAGTTGGTTAAGCGTCTGACTCTTGGTTTCGGTTCAGGTCATGATCTCAGGTTCATGGGATCGAGCCCCATACCAGTCTCCGTGCTCAGCACAGAGTCTGTTTAGGTTCTCTCTCTCCCTCTCCCTCTGTCCCTGCCCCCACTCATGCTCTCTCTCTTTCAAATAAATAATTTTTTTTTAAGAAAAATAAAACCACAATGCCTCTGAACATGGGGACAAAAACAAAACAGTGAGGAAGTGAAGTGAGGATCAAGGCTAAATATAGGGATGCAATTGGGGGGTCTGAAAATGTAATGGTGGGATTTTTTGATCCCAGACCTCCAGTCACAGGGATATGGCTCCCACAAAACAGACTGAGGGGTCTTCTTTACCAAAGCTGAATAGTTAAGAGTAGGGAACAGAACTAAATATTGATGTCTTTCAATGAAAAGACCAACTCCTTGATTACTCACACCCAACAAATTCTATCCATACACTAAGAACTTCAATTATCTTTGGTCAGCCTTACCTTCAAATATGAACACATAACTAAGGATCATGGGACATTTGGTTAGCATCTAATATGAAGGAAGGAGAACAAAGCAAGCACACTGGAAAAAGGATCATGGGAGAAAAAGTATGATGAATATCTCAGAATTATAAAAGAAGATGTATCCATGAAACAAAAGCAGAATGTTATAAAGTTAGAGTAGCCAAAGAGCAAGAAAAAGTTCTTGGAAATATTTCCAAAGTTAAAATTCCAATAGAAATTTTGGAAAACAAAGTCATAGTAATCTCTCAGAATAAAGAATAAAAATGAAAGGAAAAAAATGAAATGAAAAAAAAAATTACAGTCAATTCTGAAAGTCCAGCATCGATTCAAAAGCATTCTAGAAATAGAACAAAAAGGAAATAACTTAAAAAATTTTTCTTAAAAAACAAGAAAATAATGAAAGGCATGATTGCAGGAGTTCATTGAATCCCCAAGACAATAATATTATAAAGAAATTCACACCAATGTGCATTGTCTCAAAATTTCAAAACTCCAGCTATAAAGAGTAAACAATAAAGACTACAAATGGGGTGTGGAGCAGATCACATAAAAGGAAACAGAAAAAAGGAACAGCTTCTGAATTTTCAACAATGAACACTGGATATCAAGAGACATTAAAATATGAGGGGAAATGACTGTCAACAGGGATTTCTACAACCAAATTATTAGCTGAGTCTGAAGGGGAAAAAAAAGGTAGAGAGCTCTAGAAGGAAAATTTACAATAGTTAGAGTTAGTAATATCAGTAGTTCAGGTAAAAGGGACGTGTGTATATGGAGTTGTAAGAACCTGATCTTATTTACCATAACACAGACTCAAAAATTAACATAAACATTGATTAATTCATTGCAACATAAGGAAATTGTACTAGAACTATGTCTGATATTGTATATTTGTGAGTATTGCATCTCTGAGCTTCCAGTCTGGGGAAAGACTTGGCCTGGGGAGGAAATTATAGTTTTCTTTACAAGACTTGTAGTATTCAATGGTTTTAAGCTCTGTTAGCATATTGCTTGGATCAAAATTTTACAAATTAATAAAATACAGAATGAAGAGAAGCATTAGTGAACTAATAATTAAGATTTTCTTCTTATGGCCTATTTGTTTATATGAATATAAACCTGACAAAGTGTTCCAATTTGCGAAGCAAGGTCAACAATATTTGCTGCTGAGCACTTCATGTGGTAGCTTTGAGAACTAAATAACTACTATTAGAAGCACTTCAACTGTCCCACGGGAAATAATAACACAAACACAAAACAAGCTTATAACATGCCTATTCTAAATTTTCATTTTATTAGGAGTTAAGTGTTTATATTTTTCATATGCCAAACAGTATAATATATTGTTAATAATTTAAGACATTTATTTTATGCTTACAAAGCCAATGCCAAGTGCGTGTGTCTGTCTCTGCAGTTCAATTTTCAAATAGAATATAGATCAGTTGGCCAATTTTATCCCAAATAATGAAATGCTAAATACAGGTGCCCCCTGCCACTATCTGAAAGTTCATTTTATGACACGTTTATGAAAGACCTATACTAGTATCTGTTTTCACTAACCAGAATAAATATGAAGAGAACTTTTGCTTTTATGAAAGAGTAATTGCTTCTTCGATTTATGCCATTACAGCTTGGGAAATTTTCATAGAAATGCTCTACTGTTCATCCTTTTTTTTTTTTTTTAAATTGAACTATTTATTTTAGAGAGAGAGAGAACAAGCAGGGGAGAGGGGCAAAGGGAGAGAATCTCAAGCAGTCTCCCTGTTGAGCTCAGAGCCCCAACATGGGGCTGGATCCCAGGACCCTGAGAAAATGACCTGAGCCGAAATCAAGAGTCTGACGCTTAACCAACTGAACCACCCAGGCGCCCCATCTATTGTCCATCCTTTCAATGGGCCTAGCTAAAAAAAAATTTTATGAGTGAAAAATCAGAAAGTATATCTGTATTTTGCCTCCTTGGATGAAGAAAGACTAATTTATATTCACAGGGTAGGAATAAACTAATTTGGCAGTGACTCGAAAGCCCTCAGGTAATTTCCAGACTACCAGTAATACCGTGTATTAAGTGAACATGCCTTCCTTGACATTTTGTGAAGATATTTTAATGATTGTTGTTGATTTTTCCTCATTTAAGCCCCCCCAAATAGTCTTCCTATATTTACTAGAATCTGAACACCAATTTAAAAATAATAGCACTTGGGGGAGGAAAGGCAAGCATTCTCTACTTGGTATCTGCTCCCGGTGAAAGTCTCTGCTGTTTCCAAATCCCATGGAAGTGTGATCTACCACAGAACTGGCTGTCCTGAGTCACAGCTCACTTCAGACCACTTTCCCAGACATTTCATTATTTATAGTAAATAATAGGCTGGTGACACAGTGTGAATAGCATAGCTTGTGTAAGTATCCTTTTCTGGTATGTTTGAAGAGGTTGAAGAAAAAAGGCTGCTCTAACAACAGGCTTTTTGGGGCTATAAATATTTGTTAATACCTACTGCAAAACATGTAGGAGGAGAAAAGAAATGTCATCCTCTTAATTAACTTAATGCACATATTAAACTTTAGAATCCTATAGGGATCTTTCATTGAGCTACTGTCAAATCAGTCAGTGGACTTACGTAAAAATGAAATTCAAGGAATCAGCTAACTGACACTAATTCAACTGATGAAGCAACAGACTGAATAAGATTGACAGTTTGAAAAGTCTAAAGGTTTAAAATGTGTTTCAATCCCATTAGATTCACTTATACATTCACATTACAAGAATATTCTAGGCTTTACAATATGACCTATTAAGTCTTTCAAAATCTAATGAAATGAATACATTACTAAAAGTTAAGAAAATAAAAATTATAATGACTTGAGTTTTCATATTTGCCAAACTTCCTTCTGCAAGAAAGAAAACTCATATATTTGCCAGAAAAGTGGGATTCATTTCTGAAGCACAGAATTTCCATCGTTTTCCTCCTAAATGCTAAATATGAAAGAACAAGTTAAAATGTGAGGATTTTCATGCTCTTTCAAGTTTTCTTTGCATCAGATCCTGGTCAATGACTTTGTTACTTGTTACTTGTGTATCCAAGAGGAACATGCAGTCTTGATTGTTTCCCGCTGTTTAAAATTTTCACCATCATTAGTTTCAAACTTGGCTTCTGATACAGCCCAATTTTTTGTTGTGTTTCTGATTTATGTGATGTAGTAGCTTTTTGCTAGTGCTGAGTCTTCTTCATAAGACAGATTATATATATATATATGTGTGTGTGTGTGTATAGTTATACACATATTATATATATATATACATCGTCTAGAACTAAAATCTAATTAAATATGGTTATTTTTATATGGTTTCAATATTTGATTTAATTATATGAGCAAATTTTTAGTAGTGAAAATAATATTCTTCTAAAAAATATGGTTATGAGGGTTGACCACATTATTTTTAAATACTGTTTTTGACCTCCAACATTCAAAAGAACGAGAGACTGTTTCTGAAATGTTTTTTAAGAAAATCTCCATAGAGTACTAGGTGAGAGCTATTATGATCCTGTCTGTTTCACAAAGAAAAGTGACATGCCAGAAGGCTAATTTTAGTTTCTTCCAAGAGACTTATAATTGAACAAAAATCTGACTCCTAACTAGATATCAATAAACTAGGCATTTTCAGGAAATTCATGTTCACAACTCAGTCTTTCTTTCATTATACCATTTGCCTTCCTTCCAAGAAATGACTGATTTTAAATGCTATGTTTGTATTTTAACAAACCAAAGAAAACAGATATCATCACATTCTATGTAAACTGCAGTTCTGATGGCCCCTGTGCAGCTGCCAGGCAGACAACATTCTCAGGGCTGGGGACAGTGTGAATATTGTGCGGTGCAGGATAAATTTTATGTAAAAAACCAACTACTGTAAATATTCACTGAGATGATAGAATAATAAGTTTTCTAGGAACCATCTGGGCAAGTGGTTTGCAACGTTTACACAAGTAAAGATTCTTTCATTATTTTAACCACAGATCCTAAATTCTGTAGGATTTAAAATCCACAAACAAGCTGCAATGTAGGCTGTTTTTTTTAAATAGGAAAAATCATATGGAGTTTTAATTTAGTTTGAAGAACTCGATCACTACCTTTGCCGGCCCAGGTTGGGAATGAATCAGTTAGCTTCAATGTCTCACTCTATAGACGATAGAAGTTGTACCAGCACTTCATGAGGGTTGATCAAGATTACAAAGAGAGTAGCACTGGAGACAGGATATAAGCAGGATCGATACGGGAAAGCATCAGCTCTGACCCTTCATTAGCACTTTGTCCTCAGTGTGTCCTCTTCAATGTTTGTGGTCCCACTGTCCTTTCCAGTGTCTGCTTCTTGTGTTGTGCAAAATTTTAATTAATAGCTAGATATTGTTGATGCTCAACCCATTTCTCTAACCTAACCTCACTCTTGATATTCAGAACTACATTTTTTTACATTGGATGCTACCCATGCACAGGCTGTTGGGTGTTTACTTGACTTGTATGCATATATCGGCGATACCATCCTCCTTCTGTTCAATGCTTCTTAAAAGGAGCAATACAAATTTCATCTTCTGTGAAATGTCTCCTGATTTCCATCTATCTTTCCACCATGTCTAGGAAGAGACAATGTGCTGTTCCCTATGTTTGTGTTAGAAGTTATAACACTTGTCTTCTTTTTTAATTGTTTGTTCATGTGTGTTTCTCCAACTAGACGGAAAGATTCCTAAGGGTAGGAAGAGTCTGTGGTTCACCTTTGTAATTCCAGAGCCTATCTCTGTCTGGCTTCACTGTGCCTGCCAGACAAAGGTTTATGTATGGTGTATAATTATGATCTGCTCGTCATACTAGAGGTATCTGTTTTCCAGTTTTAGTTGAATTCAGATAACCATGAACTTTATTTAGCTACATTTGTGTGTTTCTTAGGTACAGCAAAATATTTTAATTAAAATATAGTACAAAAATAATAGTTTCAGAGAAATCTTATCTTTTACCACTGAATTGGCCACTGAATTTTGTTATTCAGAGAAAAAAATGTGGTCCTTTTATGATAAATTATGGCAAACAAAAACATTACAGAAATAACTATGTTAATACCATTTTGAAGTATGTACCAAGCTTACAGCAAATTGCAAATGTCAAACCAGGAAGGACCACTAATTTGTTTTTCCTTGAATTTTGAATTTTATTTTATTTTTTTAAAATAACTTTTTATTATGTTATGTTAGTCACCACACAGTATATCGTTAGTTTTTGATGTAGTGTTCCATGATTCATTATTTGTGTATAACACCCAGTGCACCATGCAATATGTGCCCTCCTTAATACCCATCACTGGCTTATCCAATCCCCCATCCCCCTCCCCTCTGAAGCCCTCAGTTTGTTTCCCAGAGTCCATAGTCTCTCCTGGTTCATTCCCCCTTATGTTTATCCCCCCTTCATTCTTCCCTTCCTTCGCCTACCGATCTTCCTGCTATTTCTTATGTTCCATAAATGGGTGAAACCATATGATAATTGTCTTTCTCTACTTGACTTATTTCACTTAGCAGAATCTCCTCCAGCCCGTCCATTCTGCTGCAAATGTTGGGTAATCATTCTTTCTGATGGCTGAGTAATATTCCATTATATATATGGACCACATCTTCTTAATCCAGTCATCTGTTGAAGGGCAACTTAGCTCCTTCCACAATTTAGCTATTGTGGACAATGCTGCTATGAACATTGGGGTGCATTTTGCCCTTCTC
Organism: Ursus americanus; assembly: GCF_024610735.1. NCBI lineage: Eukaryota > Metazoa > Chordata > Mammalia > Carnivora > Ursidae > Ursus > Ursus americanus. The sequence continues at coordinate 15,003,701 of NC_142137.1, read as the reverse complement.
TTCACTATGTCTGTATCTTTAGGGATCCAGCAATTGCACTACTGGATATTTACCCCAAGGACCACTGATTTTCAACATGATCTTCTCTGTTAATTTTTTAAAGATCCCAACATTTGGGTACATTGAGAAAAAATTATTGTCTTTCAGTATATTCAACAAAGATATATCTATAAGGCAATCTACTAAATGGCTGTAGAAAATAACAGGTGTAAGACACAACTTTCTACATTGTCAAGTGAATTTAATGAACATCTCACATGCTTGCAACTAGCTGTTAATAAGCCCTGGTTTCTTAGAAAAGATATATTAGAAATAAAGAGGAAGTATAGTGTAGTAGTTCTGAGTCTGGGATTTGCAGCCAGTTGGGTTTAAATCTTCACTCTGCCAATTGCAGCTATATGACCTTGGGCAAGTTAATTAGCCTCTCCAAACCCCTGGTTTCTCATTAAAAATGAAGCTTACAATTGAACCTGCTTTATAAAGTCATTGAAATGATAGAATAATGCATGCAAAGGATCTTGTGCCACGGTTAAATAAATGAAATTATTATTTTTGCTGTATTCTTGTTGTTGTGAAGTGCCTATTATTGGAATCATGGTCACAGAAATTTAAGAACAGAAAGGACTTTAGTGATAATTTAAAAACAAATCCCTTATTTTACAGTTGAGGAAACCAAAGTTTAGAACAACCGTGCATCTTGCTCAAGTCTGTTTATGCAGCAATGGTTGAATGTCAAAGTTTCCATGTGTCTGGAATTGCAGCTCAGTGTCCCTCCTACTCTTCAGTACAATGAGCACTGTACTTCACTTTCTACCTAATTGATTTGCCATAAACAAAACTGTTTTCACTTCCAGATTATTTTCTTGTGATCTTTCATTTGATGAAGAAAATTAGTAGAAAACTAATAATCATGATATTTGGGCAAATGTGTGAGAATTATTTTGAATGCTGAAATTCACATCCTGTTTTTTATCATCCTTCTCACAATTCCCACCTCCCCAAACACCCAATCTCTTGTCAGCCAACTAGAACCAATCCCACCTGAGATAGTTTGCTTCCAGAGACAGGTGCACATGCATTTTAAGGATATGGTTTTGAGACCTGATTTTCTAGAGCCACACCCCTAACCTGTAGTTCCTACTGCAGACACATCAACTATCAGAATTTGACCACTTGCTCTGATTCTGGAGATTCCTCTACCACCTTTCAAACATCTTACTTAATTTGGTTCATAAAATGCAAAAGTATATCTCGAAGAATTTTTATTCTATGTGTATTAACTACTTTAATTGACTGGAATTGTTTTCAAATCATTTTTTGTCAATTGTGGAAAATGCTCGTATTTGTTTTAGTCTGGAGAGTAGTAGTAAACAGATATACTGAATTTAAGTGAGCAGGCTAATAGCTATCTGATAAACCTCTAATTACATACATTTCAATTTTTCTATTTAGATTACTGTATCCTTACCAAAGCAATTCATAAATCATATCCCCCTCCAAAATGGTTGAAATATCTATGATATGTTACATGTATCTTGGTTTAAATCAAATTGCTTATATACTTCTGCATCTGTTTTTCTATTCAAAATTTTATCATGATTTCCCATGTAATTATGATTTTAATGCCTGTATAATATTGCACGATACAAATTGCCATAATTAACTTTTCTTGGTTTTGGGGGCAGATTGTTTCTAGTATTTTGTTATCATAAATAGTGTTTCAATAAGTACCATATATTTAAATAAATGTCTTTTTTTATATTTCAATTTCCTTAAAATAGCTTCATAGAAATATAATTACAAGGACAAAGAACATAAACATCTAAAGCATATTATTATTTTTTGTCAAATAGGATAAGTGCCCCTCATATATCAGTAAACAAAAAGGAATATTTCTCATTGTGCTTTTTATGTATATATCTTTCATTATTAATGAAGTTAAATATTCCTTATTTCATTAGCTATTGTTTCTAAATTAATGACTAATTTATAATTTATTATGAGCTGTGCTCATTGAGATTTTTTATTTTTCTTTAATTGATTTCTGAGTTTTAATTATTTTTTAATGTGCTTTAATAATTTGTTGTGTCTAGCTACTTACTCATCTTTCTCTAAATTACTTTACCAAAGGTTGTTAGGATAGATTTTTAAATTTCCTGAAGGTATCCTACTGAGATTTTGATCAAAATTAAGTTAAATATATAAACAAATCTGATAGTAAATAGTTTTCTCCAATCTTCCCATTCAGGAATTTATTTATTCATTCCATTAAGCCAAGCACAATATTGTAGGTATCATTTATTTCTTGTTAAGGTGATTCTTAGTGATCATATTTCACGTTTGTTCCTGTAAATGAAGTCATTTTTCCACTCTAATTTCTAATTGATTATTACTTGTGAATAGGAAATCTTTTTTTTTTAATTTTTGTGCTTATATCCAGACAGTTTATTTGACTCAAAAAAATTTACTTTTTTTCCCTCCATAGGTTATCCATATATGAATGCTTTCTTTCCTCAGCCCATGGACAAAATTTGCTTACTCATATACCCTTACAATAGTGTGAATAATAGTATGGAACAAATTTAGATAGCACATAATTCACTTTAATAGAAAAATCTGCCTACGATTATATTTTTACCCAAGCATAGCTTTCTTCATATCTCCACTAATAACTTAGCCCACTGAAATCTAAACTGCATACCTAATATCACTTAAATGCTTTTTTTAGTCTAATATTTGTTTTCAGTGTATTCACATGCCAAGCAATGTGATAGGAACAGATGGAAATAGCTTGCTATGTCACCAGCAACTTCCCACTTATCAAATCAGTTAATTATTTCATTGACAAAAATTATTTGTTGAATTCCAATGAACACTCTTCAGGTTTCTTCATCTTTGTGTGTGTGTGTGTGGGGGGGGTCCTATCTATTTGGTTATCTCACTCATCTTTCCACATTTTTCCATTGTATCTCTGACTGATCTTCAGGGTACTATGATGGCTCATCTACCCATTGCTTAAATATTAGTATTTCCATGAAGGTTGATTTGTTTTTCATGATTCCTCCCTTCCTTTCTTTTTTTATATTTTCCCTTTGGGCAACCCAAGCAATTTCATAGCCTCAAATGTGACCTGTATGTGGCTGACTTCCAAATAGATATACTAGCTATCATCTCTATCCAAAACTGCATTTCTAATGGCCTACATGTCATTTCTAAGTTAGATGTTTAAATAAAATGTTTGATCAGTCCAAAATGGGATTATCTTTTCCTCAAAAGCATTGCCTTGGTTGGAATTCTTTTTTTTTTGGGTGATGGCATCATGGTAGTGATAATAATGATGTTCTATGATAATAATAGTAATATAATAATAGTAATAATAATAATAGTATTGAGGAAAGACTTATTCAACATTTACTATTTTCCAGGCACCATTTAAAGAGTACTGCATGCATTAATTCATGAATCCTCACAATAATCTAATGAGGTAAAAATAATTAGTATACCTGTTTTATAAGTAAAAAAATTAGGCACAAAGAGTTTGAGCAAATTGACGAAGGTCACACTGATAAAATAAAAAGTGGTGAAACCAGCTTTAAAGTCTTACTACAAAATCTGTTTTTTATTATTTATTTATTTATTTATTTTAACCGCAATTCTGTGCTTCTAAGCTGAAAACATCAGAGTCAGCTCTGATCATTCCTCCCTCTTCTATTACTAAATAATTTACTAAGGCCTGTCAATTCGGTCTCTTATATATCCTTAGCCAATGCCATTCTCATCACCTCTACTACTGCTTTGTTTTTTCAAGCAACTACCAACTCTTAAAGAGTGGCAAAGACTTAGAATCTCCAATATTTTATTGCTTCCATGACGCCTTCAACATTGTCAGGCATGATCCAATCATTCCTATGTTTAAAATCTTTCCATAACTTTTTGTTTCCTATAGGATAAAACTCAAACTCCTTGGCAAAGTACACAAGGTCTTTTATATTCTAAAGTTGTTTTCTATTTTTTTTAAAGATTTTATTTATTTATTTGACAGAGAAAGAGAGCACAAGCAGGGGAAGCAGGAGAGGCAGAAGGAGAAGCAGGCTCTCCCGCAGAGCAGGGAGCCCGATGCGGAACTCAATCCCAGGATGGTGGGATCATGACCTGAGCTGAAGGCAGACGCTTAACTGACTGAGCCACCCAGGCACCCCAAGTTGTTTTTTATTTCCAGATATTTCCCGCTTGTTCCTCAACCCTACCACAAACATACTCACGGTTGAACTGAATTACTTATCCTTGCCTAAACATATATGTATATGTGCATATGTGTGTACACATATATACATATATATATCCGCAGCCTAATGGAAAAAAAATATATATATCCATAGCCATTGGGCTAGGAATTTCTCAATGGAAAGATTATATAGTATTTATCTACTTTTTTTTTTTACCTTAACAATATATAATATTGCACACATGATAGTTACTCAATAAGTTTTGGTTGAAGGGGTGAATGAAAGAAGGATGCAATGAAGAACTTAAAAGCTTTAGGTAATCATATTTTATGGTCATTGATGTTCATTAATCCAGATCAGCCTCTCGTACACCTGAAAGAGCATGAGCGTGCAAGATGCAGGAATTAGGCAATTCTGGAATATGTACACGATACTCAGCTGCCTTGAATACCTACAGCGTAGAAGAGGAATATCTTTACTATTTCTATACTCTAAGTAATGCCATCATAAAGTAGTTCTAGAAATAAAGTATATATACTTATACTTGTATTAGTAATATAAAGATTTCCCCATACATTCTCAGCTTGTAATTACTGGGGGCTTGCTCTCCATTTGAGGAAGCTGGTCTATGGAAGTTAAATGGAGTCTGAATTAACCATCATGGTTGGAATGTAGAAGAACTTGTTAAATTAGGAGAATGTCAGCCTCTTTTTACAGTAATTTAGGATTGGTGGTGGGTATAAATGACTACAGATGACAATAAAGCTGTCAGTATCAAATGACACTGTGATTCAACAAGCCACACATGTGAGGCACAAGAGGTATAGAAGCTATCACTCTGCTTGTTAGAAACTTTATGCCTATACTAAAATAATTTTGAGTATAATTCTCCCAGTTAGAGCCTTTTATTTGAATTTCTACCCTACTGATCCTTTGAATATGCATTTTAATGTGAATCTGACTAAGCCACTTTTAGGTAATAGATGAGGACATAAAAAATTCTAAGTAGAAAGAAAAAGAAGCTAAAACTAAGCCAAATCAATTAACATTCTTAACTATTTTCTTACTATAATGTATTTATTGGACTAAACAAAATCATCACTCAAAAATCAAGGTTATAAAACTTTAATAAGGCAGCAGTGACCCAAGTCATTTGGTTGCACAAACATCTGGCAGGTGAGTTGACAGCATCTAAATCATCCATCAGCTATGAGGAGAAAAATAAAATTTTTGGACTAGAACAGTTGCTTGATAAATGTATCCTACTTTTCTTCAATGTTTACTTTTGATAAATGGCCAGACTTTGCCACGACTTTGCCTTGACATTTATCTCACAGTCAGTGGTCATTATCTTGTGACAACAATCTATTTCTTTCTGTTATCTTGCAACTCATAATTGTTAAGTCTTCTTACCAAAGATTTCCAATCAATTTTGTAACTTATGGCATACAGGACCAAACTTTCAAATAAAGTATTTTAGGCATACAGCTTATAATAAAACTAAAATATAATAGGCTTATAGCAGTTTTGTGGCTGTTATTTACATACATATACATATAGGAAAAATGTGGAAAGCACAGCAAATACTAACATTTTTAAAAAATTCACATTTCTTTAAATTGTGTATAAATTCCTGAGAAAGATTTTAGATTTGGAGCTCAGAGAGGCACAATAATATTTTGCTCATTAACATACTGATCACATCCCATTTTATTAGATGGAGTAGCCTCCATTGCCAATTCCTTAGAGTACTGAGTAAGTTGCCAGGAATATGTAAGCATTGGCATTTCCCTCACTAAACATATTTTTTCCTTCCCTATATTTTGCTGCTCTTGTGGCAATAGGAATCTTCCCAGAGCACACTAGAAATGACAGAATTGCAAGGCAAATCATCTAAGAGAGCATTTTTCGTTTTGTTTTGATAGTTCATTTTAAAACATTTAATCTGAACTAGATAGTGAATTATACTAAGAACACCTGGACTAGACCTCTATGACTATCCAGTTTAATTGCTCTATTTTTAGATGAGAAAACTAAAGCCCGGGACATTTTCATAACTTTCCCGAGTCTACTTAGATATAAAGAAAGGAAAAACACTCATGTGATAACCTTTTCCTGAAACACCTAAACCAGTGTTCTTTCTACTGATCAATTTTTTTGGAAGTTAGATGGAATACTTACAAGAAATACAGATTTCTTGATTCTTATTCCACATCTGGGGTGAGGTCAAGGAATCTACATTTTTATAGTCTAAGAAATTCTGAGGTCTAGGGCATTCTGATGCAGCCAATGTAAGAATATATTTCGAGAAATATTATTCTATGACCACATTTCTTCATAAATATAAAATAATCTTCCTTATTGCTTTGGTTGCACACTGGATATCTTAATAGTGGAATTTCTTAGCCATTCGGCTTTAGGAATATCTAATGCGACTGAAGTGGAGAAGAGATAGAGGTGTGTGTGTGTGTGTGTGTGTGTGTGTGTGTGTGTGTGTAATTGTGTATGTTTGTCGAGGTGAAACTAAAGATGAAGAATGGCTTTTGTAGGAACTTGGTCACAAATAAGCTGAAAGATTCATAAAGAATAAATCAAATTGATTCAAGACCCAGACATTTTTATATATTAGAACTACTTTTACATATATGTGTTTTGGAATGTGGGTAAGTGTGTGCTGGGAGCAAAAGAAAAGCTACTTCAGAGAGAAGACCTTGTGCTAACTTCTCCAATCGGAGGTGAAAAGACTGCTAAAAGCTCCTTGCTCTAATAATGCCATCCACCTTCTCATTTTTTCATTGCTGTCCTCACCATGCACTTGCATGTCAGTTATATCTTACTTGGGCATTGCCAGTATGGGATGATCAATCGTCAAAGGAAACATTCACCACTTTCCACTTGATCCCGTACTATGCTCTCTGTGACCCCCATTCAGCACTCATCCCTAGAAGACAGGTGGTATGGCAGTGGTCAGCTCTTAGATAATAACTTGTTTCCCAGGGACCTATGAGACCATAGGTCAAATGCCATGGTAACCACATTAATAGTGAGGTATAGGATGAGTTCCCTGTCATAGACAGCTGGTAGGGACCAACAGCATCTTTAGTGGTGGACAACCTGAGCTAACAAAAATATGAAGTAATGGTTCCACTCTGATGCCAGGATTTTGGATGTCTACACCCAGATCTCTTGTGCACTTTCCAGCAATTATGCCATTATACATTGTAAATGGATCCAGATATGCAGCAACTCTGATAGTGTAACCAAGACTTTTCTAGTTTAAACATTAAAGTCATACCATTGTCTCACTTTGAGGCTTTCCCAGTGAGCTGAAATAACAAAAAGAATTACTTAATTGGGCTTAATTATATAGATTGTTTTCCCCCATGAGTTACTTGCCAGCCTGAATCTGCATGGCAGGTTTTTTTATGTCCTGCTCCCGAAGGAATTGGCTGAGGTGGTTTAGTGCATCTACCTTGTGCATAGACTATTGATGACATCTGCAGGATCCTTCTCCAAATTCTCTCTCCAAAGGTAAAACTGATTGCTCCCCACTTTGTATACCCCTGGATCCATAACTTCATCCATCTGCAGCCCTGTGATGCTTCACTGCCTTTATTTGACTCACCCGGTAATGGGACATTTAAGTTATGAAATATCTGTATTTGACACCTCAGAGAATCAGCAAATTTCCCTATTTCTTATTCTATATAAATCCACAGATTCCAGGTTCATTGTCATAATCCTAAACCAAGAATGTCCTTGCTAAGAGCATTCCATAGATAAGGTCTCTTTTCTTGAGTAGTATTGGTTCATTTATGAAAAAGCCCAGTTTCAGCTTCTTCTAAAAAGATTATACCAAATTGCCTGCTCCCCACCTCTGCCCACAGCATCCTCATTTCTGCTCTCTCACAAGGAAAGTGACTAGATCATAGGCCAGCTACTTTAACTCCTTCTTCCCAAATATTAAAAGAGATAAGTTAACCGAAGGCACTTAGAACACTATCATAACACTATTATAACGGTGGTACAATTACAAGGTAAATTATTAAACTAATTCAGCCACTCCATGGAAATGATTAAGTTCAACTTGACTTCCAGAGTAGAGATCAAATAAGACAGAATAATATCTGTGGCTTTCTAGATAATCCATAGTGCTTCTGTTTTCTATAACTTGACAGTGGCATTGGCTTGCTTTTTCTTTTTAGTTTCCTGGGAAGAGGGGAAAGTGCCTCTAATAAAACAGGGGAAGCCAAGAGCCTTCTGAATTTGCTGATAACTAAATATGATTAGATCATAAGCATCTAAGGGGAGAGGATTACAACATAAATAACTTAACCATGTAGAGTAGCAAGATAACTATAAGCATGAAGAAAATAAACACAAGGCATGGGTTGGCAGTTACATAGCATGCAAGAAAAAGATCTCAGAATCATATAGTGCAAGCCGGCTTCACACACACAAAAAAAAAAAAAATGAGAAAAAAAGAGAATAATATATACAAAGCATCAAGAAGTTCCATGAGACTTTGAATAATTCTAAGGTGATAAGAAGCAGGTTATTCTAAGCAGATAAGAAGCAAATGTTTCTTTGGTAAAGACAAATGTGAAATAAACAATATAAAGAGTGAGCGTTTGTAAAACTAGATACATGAGAAACTAGGAATGTTAAAAATACCTAGAGCAAAGAAGGCTTACTGATCTCTAAGATAATATATGGCATGATTATTAGAATTTACCCATTCCCGGAGAGAATAGAGTTTAAGAAGTGTCATGAGACTTTTAAAGATCAATAGATAATAAATTCATTCTTGCCAGGAAATGTGGTTAAATAATAAAATGATCTACTAAAATATGTTGTAGCATCTATTTCAACAACACCATTATAAAGTAGATTAATATTCATGTACCACAATAGGTAAATTCTAAAATGAGACCAAAAGCAGTATGTCCTCTCCTATTCCCGTAGCTCTGTGATAAAATCCTATGGGATTACTAGTGAACTGAAAATTTCATACTAGTTAGATATAAAATACATTGTAATGTGCATTCACATGCCTATGTTTATGGACTTTTATAACAATTTTGCCAAAACCAAGCAAAATGACAACACTTATTTACTTGTTTAAACTCTCTTTCAGTGTTATAAAGGTCTTTCTTATTAATTAACTTTTGTGATTTATGTGCCCACCTAGTAATTTTTCTGCAGGTGCTGAGAATGCTGAAAGTTCCAAATAACCTTTAATAGGAAGAAGACAATAAGGATTTCCTTAAATATTTAGTTTTTTAATAGTATACTAACATTAATGATGTTAGAAGGACCTAATTCAAAATAATCTTTGTGCATTTAAAGGTTCTAAGTGTTTTATGTTTATAATTAAATTTAAATTAATATGTAAATGTTATTGATGAAATACTCTTTGGTACTTAAAACGAATTTAACTAGGTGTTCATATTTTGTGAATACATTGGGATTAGATAGTTATTTAATTAAAGAGTTTATTTCAAAAAAAAAGGGCCTGAATAAGTGAGTTTGCATTTGTTCAATTTGACACTAAATGGTGTTTTAATTCAGATCAGGACCATTCCTTGTGTTTAAATGATTGAATGAGAACAAGATAAAATTTTGTCTGATTTTGCTTTCACCAAATGAGATCTACTAACAAAGAAATTACATTATTGTTCTGTGCAAATAATAACACAATATGTTTTCATGTATGTCTTTTAGTATTAAAGTGACTGAAGTTTAGTATTGAAGTTCAGCACGTGATTATAGAGAGAGGTGGGATTATAAAATGAGTACTGAAATAGCTTTCAGAATATTTACCTCATAAGCTTACTCCAGGCATGTTGCCATGATGTGGAATATTTTGACAACTCCATTTTAGGAACTGTTTTTAGAGATCGGATATGACTCACAAAAGAAAACCAGTCTCGTTACTTTATTTTCACACTTTGAAAAAAAAAGAGGTAACATTTTTCCATATGGAGGAGATATTGTGGGGCAGGCTGAGAAATCAATCCACATACAAAATTCAAAATAAAAATCAGAAATTAGTTGTTTTCCAAGGTAACACCAGTTAGAAATGAGCCTCAGAGTGAAAGGTAATGTAATGTGATGGAGAGTTGACTTAGATGATTTTTAAACTCCCTTCTAACCCTAAGATGCTGTTGTTACTGTTATTTTTTCTGGATTCAGAATTCTGTCACATTTCACCATATCGGTTATTCCTCCTGTCTAGACACCTGTGTGCTAAGTGACCATTACTCCTCTGCAGCGTCTACATGGTCCAAACTGAAGTCCTTGCTCCAAAGCAGAACGCTGCTAGCCTGCTCATCTGTGCATGTGCAGGTGTGTGTGTGTGTGTACGTGGGGAGTCTAACGTTATTCTCTAACAGTTGTGATGGAGGCAGAGAAATGAATTTAGAGAAAGTTGGCACAAAAAAAAAAAAAAAAAACAAGAACAAAAGCAAAAAACCCAAACCATCGGAATATTTAGAGGAGATGGCCTGCAACCAATTTATCTACTAAAAACACAACATATTATGCCACATTTAGCAGAAAACACATTCTCCCTCAGTGTGATAAACACTCTTTCCATAAAGGCTCTTTCCATTTTAGATCTCAACCTCCAGTGTCCTCAACACACATTTGCTTTCATATCAAAGTTCTTAAAATATCCATGATTTCCATACCTTTTTTAAAAGAAATACCGCACATAGCAAGACATTAAAATTTCATATGATGTGTTATATTAACAGAGCTAAAATCTATTCCTATATTTTCCAACTGCCTCTACTGTTATTATAAGTAATATATAAGATTGTTTGATGTATCATTAGTCAAAATATGAAAAAGTGGAACATTTTTATAGTTAAGTCTATTTTGCCTTTTCCACCTATGTTCAAATTCAGTTTGCAAAGTGCACAGAATTCTACTGAATAAGGGTGATCGATACAACTAATATCATCACTGTGAACCAGGCAAAGCATTCAAGACACAAAATAACAAGAGGTAAAACTTTGCCAGGTTTTTCATTTGTCTCCTCCAAGTAACAACATTGCTAATGCTAAACACACATTACCAAGGGGTGCTACTGCTTGGTCTCACTACATTAAACATTTATAAATTCATTACTTACTACTTCAAACATTCATTTATATTTTCTTACATGGAATTATTATGCATTTAGCTTTTATTCATTTAAAAAAGTTCCACTGCATTAGGTCTTCAAAGGGATTTCCAAAGTGTTCAATTACTTCTTCTAACTGTGGCTTTTTCTTTTTCTTGGAAAAAAGCCAGGTTCCCAGTCTTTGCACTTTTACTCTTACTCTCTTCATCCACTTGTTTCAGGGGTTGTGAAAAGAGGTTTTCTTTCATGACTGCCTCAACAGTGAGGGTTCCTTTCTAGCTTTAAAAAATTCAAGCTTAAAAAAAATTTAAACTGGCATCTTTATAATGCCGTAGCTTTTGCTCAGTGAGGAATCAAACCCTCTGAACAATGAATGCTTGTCTAAGGCAACTATTCACAGAAGGTACTGCCTTCTGGGGAATGGGAAAAGTTTCTACCTACTGACAACGGGAGTAGCATAACAGAATAGAACTGAACCCAATGCAAAGTGCCTCACGTTCCCAGCGCTGAAATATGGAGATCAGTTACAGTCCCTCTGCTACTGACCCATTCTAAAAAGAATGCCAAAGAATATCAAACAAGATCGAGTGCAGTCCAGATGAGATCATGTGAATTCCTTTTAAATGTCTTCAATTTACAGATTTTTAAAATGTTTGGGAGAGGCTGGAGGCTTATCCACATGTGTGAACTAAAACTGGATGACTGAACTCTAGTGAGAGTCTGAGAGACAAAAAGAATAAATCCTGAGAAAATTGTCTAGCATATATAAATAGCTTTAACAGTAACTTCAAACTTTAGTTTTATATCATTTAGATCATAAGACTTTCAAATACGGACCTAATCAATCTTGTTTGTGTCATCTCTCTCACTGTTTATTAGCCCCTCTCATCCTGTGAAGGTCATAAATCTATCAGAAAGAAATTAAAAAAGAAATGTCTGCTTCTCCCCTTCTCTCCCTTCCCATTTCAATCCCTCCCTAGTGCTGCACAGGTGGGGCTGCAGTCATCTATGGAGACCTTAAATTGGATTTAGAAAGAAAGGGGATTGAGGGAATACCAGGGAGGAAGGTGGCAGCGGACAAGAGACAAGAGAAGGACTGGAGCGGGGATGTGGAGAGACAAACCGAAGCTTCCGGAGAAGAGACATGGGAAATTTTAGAATAAGTTGGTATCTTATATTTCTTCAGGTCCTGTCTCATCCTGGACCCCACTGTTAGTAAGTGGTAAAGTCAGGACTAGGAAATGTCAAGGTCTTTTCTATTAGAGCACAAACACATCAGATTTCTTGGGCATATCTTGAACAGTCTCCCTGTGCACAAAGTGATACATCATTATTTTCTTTGAACATGAACCAAAAGAAGCTACTTTTTGGTTAATTCTATTCCTTGAAAGGAGAAACTTATCTGATGATCTTATATGTGGTCTCTTAAGTACATATATGGAAAGCAAGGAAGGTGAAAAACCTTTACTTTAGATTCTGTCCCATACTTTTCCGTAGGTTAGATTATATGTATTTGTAGAAGTAGCTTTTGATTTCTCTCCCTCTCTCTCCTAAAGATTTCCTCCCCTAGAGTCTAATGGCATGTACGGTAATTGCAGTTTTCTTACAGACAGCATGAGATGTAAGGAGACTGGGTGCAGGGAATCTTCGTAGATTCCTGAACACACCTGATTTATCCAGAGTGATGCTGCCTCTTTTGATGTCTCATATTCAGTTTTCTCCAATAGCAGCGTTCCATGTATACACTGCTTTTCATCCTGTGTTTCCATTAACTTTCTGCAGCAAAAATTTTACCAAAGAATTCCCCCAATTCAGCCTTTGGAGGGAAGGGATATGGACCCAGTTTTAGGGGCTTGAGAAAGTACAATTGAGAGCTTTTCAAATACATGTTTATAAGATCAACAAATGTAAATTTTGCCCATTATAACGGTTGATGTTGTTGAGTTTCTTGGAAGTGAGTGGCAATATCAGTGCTTCAGCAATTCAGTTTTTGTTTTTCTGTCTGTTTCTTTATTATTCAGAGAATGGGTGTGGAACATGTGGTTTATAGAGGTTTCTTTCTCTGTCTTTCAGAATGGTCAGGTTTACTGCTTTTTAGCACTTCCTAATGTTAGATAAAAAATGAAAGAAGTGAACACAAACTAAAATAGCTTACTGTTTTTCTAACTTTTTAAACATTAGAAAAAGAAAAGACTGATAATACAAACTAAAATGCAGTTCTCATATATCCAAGCTCTCTTTTATCATTATTTCCATATATAATCAAGAAGTACGTAGATTGTAATCATGTGAGATATAGTTATTGTATTAGATGGTTAATTAGAAGAGTTTAGGGTTTTAGATAATAGATGTAGTTGCTTACATTAAGTTGTGTTTTGTTTTCTATTAGTAATACGTTTAGAGTTCAATCAGTGATAGTCATGTGAAAGAGGTCTTACAACTCACACTGTTTATCGATGAAGAACTATTAATCTAAGTTACATGAACAATGAATAAAAGCAAACTAAACGCTGGGATGCATGTTCATAGATTTGATTCTCCATCTGCTATTTTAATACCCTTGGCAAAGAAAAACAAAGTTTGTAGATCTCATACATATGGCTTTGACACAGAGGTTAACCGAATTCTATCTATTCTTTCCTACTCCCTTCCAATGGGAAGCAAGGATATGCAGGTATTTGAGAATTTTAAAGCATTGTTTCAGTCTCAAGCAATACAAGTTCCAAGGCAAAAAGCATTAAAGGGGGCACAAATTATTTTATTTAACAACACATGATAAAGGTATAACAGTCATGAAATTTTAAGAACTGGCAGAGACCAACATATCTAAAAGAGAAATTCTTCAAAAAATAGAACTTAAACCAAATATAAATAGAATTAAAATGCAAGAATTCAACATATTTACTTCAAATATTATTTTGATATTTTGATCTGAAGTTGACAAAACTAAAATAGAAATATAAACACTGTATACTAAACTTTGTGCCGTAGACCTATAAGGGATTTTTTTTTCTAAATATTTGCTGTACATGTAGTTGAAAACAGACCACACCACAGGGAAAATCTAAATAAAGATAAAAGCAGAAATTGCACATGCTATCATTTTTTACTAAGATGTATTATAATTAGATATTAACCTAAGTTTGAACCAGAAAAAAGAAAAGAAAAGTAAAACCTCAAACAACCATTAACTAGAAATTTAAATCATTATTCTTAGTTCTTGGGTCAAAGAAAAAATAAAAAAGATTGTCACATCTATTTATAAGTTAATGAGCATATGTATACTACACGTCAAAATTATATGACTAAGGTTACATTCAAAGCAAATTTATAACATTACATGTTTTCATTATTAAATAGGAATGAAAATAAGTTAATTACAGCACAAAGCAGACCACTCACAATTCATATGGAGCAATCAAATTAATAAGACAAGGAGCATCATTTTTGACACAATATAAAGAAATTTAAGGAACTCTTGAAATCTAATGAAGGAAAGGGAAACACATTCAAAATCAAGATAGGTAAAAATGAAAATAATAACTAATATTTACTTAGTACTTACTATGTGTTTGGTACTCTTATAAGCATATTATCTGTGTTATCCCATGAAATCTTCACTTTTAAACCCTATGAGATAGAAACTATCCCTTTCCTTCTTTCAGACATATGAAACACTGAAACACAAACGCAAGGAGATTATGGACATGCCCAAGATCAAATGGCAGTATGTGGCTTGAATCTTCCATGTTCTCATAGAAGTATTTCTGCATAAATTTCTTCTGGTATGCCAGATGCTTCATGTGTTATTTGCTTGTTAATTTTCTTAAATTATTCACTATATTGTCATATATGTCCTTTATTTAAAATGCTGATATTGGTGGAATTTTTTATTATTAACGTTTTCATCAGATTGTAAGTCCTTCAAAAGTAGCAGTGGGTTTTTTTGGTTTGCTTTTTTGGGGGGGGGTTAGATCTTTGTAGTCTAAAGATCTAGCAGGATGCTTGGGCCACAATATTACTCAAAAACTATTGACTGAATAAATGAATGAATGAATGAGTGAATTCTGTAAGGACATCTCAAGTTGTGCACTAGCATGTGAACTTGGTCTTAGATTGTAATACCAGATAAACTATAAATAGCTGCTAGGCTGTATAGTTCATAAAAGCCAAGACCATGTCTATCTCTTCCATATTTGTTATAACCTCAGCTCTGAGTATGATACTCAGCCCAGAGTAAGGGCTAAGTAAAGAAGAGTTGATTTACTTAGTGAATGAGTGAATTAGTTTGTTCACTCATCCTCCAAAATAAGGCCAAGACCTCTAGCCTTCACAGCTATGATCACCTGATGAAGTGGACCCTGACACATCCAAAGAGTTAGTCTTCTTGCTACTACACTCACTACAGCAACATTATGTTGTGACACCTTGTGATAGCCTGTGCTTTATGTAGCAGTATTAGACATAACTAAAAGTGAGAAATAAACCTGATTAGTCTGATTCATTAATTCTGTATCTTATATCATATTATTTTTACAAATAATACAGTTTCACACTCTCCCTGGACCCATAATTTATTATTAGAAATAAATATCATGTATAATTTATGCTACTGGTGTATACAATCAAATATTGAATAGCTTTCCAAAAGAACCTTGCAAAATTCATAATAAATATGCAACATGTGATATTTTGGCCAGTGCTGAAATGATTATTTATTTAAGTGAATCTGTTAACAAATGTATTTTCCTCAGTTTAAATGGTTCAGGATTTCCCTCTTTTTTTCATTTTTAGTAGGGAGTAGAAAAACTTCCGTTTTCTGCTTAATGTTCTCGCAAGTCAACAGTACTTTGGATATACAGTTGATCCATGAGCAGGGCATGGATTAGGGGATCTGACTCCCATGCAGTCAAAAATTCATATTTTTAACTTTTGTATCCCCCAAAACTTAACTACTAATAGTCTAAAGTTGACTAGAAGCCTTACCAATAACATAAACAGTCAGTGAAAAATATTTTGTATGGGGAGGGAGGCAAGATGGCAGAAGAGTAGGAGACCTCATTTTATCTGGTCCCTTGACTTTAGCTAGATGACTATCAAATCATTCTGAACTGACTGATGAATTCAACCTGAGATGTAAGAAAAGAATTACTGGAATTCTACAAATAGAAAAGCAACCACTTTCTGCAAGGTATGAGATGCAGAGAAGTGAATCTGAGGGGATATATTGGAAGATAAATGGTAGGGGGAGGGAACCTCTGTAAGCCAGCTACTGGAAAGTGATATAGCCCCTGAGAGCAAAATCTGAACTTCTAGAAGTCTGCTTTGGTGAGGGACATTCCTGCCTAAAGGGTGCTCAGGTGGTGAAGCAGGCAGAATGCTAGGTGGGACAGTGTGGTCTTAGGATCCCCAGGGTCACAGAAAGAATGGAGGTACCTGAGCCAGCAGAGTTCCCAAGCATCAGAGCAGGGAAACCGGCTACAGTCAGTGAGCCCGGGAGTAGACTCTCAGCCGGTTTGCCATAAGCCAAGAACCTGGCAGGATAGAGTGACCACTGTCTGTGCAGGGGCCCTGCAAAGGGCAGAAATGTAGTGACCCTCCTCCTTCTCCTGAGAGGATCAGTTTGG
This sequence comes from Ursus americanus, assembly GCF_024610735.1. NCBI lineage: Eukaryota > Metazoa > Chordata > Mammalia > Carnivora > Ursidae > Ursus > Ursus americanus. The sequence continues at coordinate 14,986,719 of NC_142137.1, read as the reverse complement.
GTGAGCACCACAGGAGTCTGTGGAGTTTGGCGCACACAAAAGTAAAGACTGCTTTTCCCTGACAGTTTACCAAAGAGAGGGAGCCATGATCTTTTAGCTCTGGGACAGAAGGCTTTCAGGGAACAAAAGGCACATAGAATAATGGAAGGAGCTTACACTGAGCCTAGCCCCCTGGCAAGGGGTGGTGCAACTTCACCCGCCCAAAGACACCTGAGAATTAGTGCAGCATACCCTTCCCCCAGAAGACCAGATGGACTATGAGGCAAATACCAAGTTTATGCAGCACATAGAACTGCAAAACTCTAGTGCTAGGGGAAAATAGTGTATAGAATTTGAGATTTTTTCCTCATGATTCTTTTATCTTTCAGTTTACAAATTTCTTTTTCTTTTTTTCCTTTTCAACTATGTTCTTATTTTATCAACTCTTTGTTTTTAAGTCTTTTTTTAACTTTCATTTTTACATTTACATTTTATACATATAGTCTTCATTTTTGGCTTCCTTTCACTGTATTCAATTATATATCTATTATATATGTATAATTTCATATATATATATATACACACACACACACACATATGTATGTGTATGTGTAAGTTTTGCTTTCTTTACAATTTTGGGATTTAGTGTATTCTAACAAACAGACCAAAATACACCTAGGACCAAATAGACACCATGTTTTGTTCACCTGGAAGATTATATTCTCTCTTTTTTCCTTTTTTTTTCCTTTTCCTTTTTGTTTTCTGACTCTTGAATTTGTCTAATGTGTATTTCACTTGAGTCATGGTTGATATTTTCGATCTTGTTCTATCATTCATCCATTCTTCTATGGGCAAAATAACTAGAAGGAGGAATTCACAACAAAAGAAGGAACCAGAGGTAATACTCTCTGACACAGATCTAACTGATATGTATATAAGTAAAATGTCAGAGCTGGAATTCAGGACAACGATTATAAAGTTACTAGCAGGGTTGAAAAAATCATGAAAGATACTAGAAAATCTCTTCGTGCAGAAATACAATCTAATCAGGCTGAAATTAAAAATGCTTTAACTGAGATGCAGTCTAAAATGGATGCGTGGACAGCTAGGATAAATGCGGCAGAAGAGAGAGTCAGTGACATAGGAGATAAAATGATGGAAAGGGAGGAAGCTGAGGGAAGGAGAAAAAAAAACTAATGGACTATGAGGGGAGACTTCGAGAACTCAACAATACCATAAAGTGAAACAATATTAGAATTATTGGGGTCCCAGAAGAAGAAGAAAGGTGGGGTGGGGGGGGCAGAAGGTATATTTGAGCAAATCATAGCTGAGAAATTCCCTAATCTGGGGAAGGAATCAGGCATTCAAGTCCAGGAGGTAGAGAGAACCCCCCTCAAAAATCAATAAAAATAAAACATATAAAAGTGAAGTTTGCAAATTTCAGAGACAAAGCAAAAATCCTGAAAGAAGCCTGAGGCAAGAGCTCCTTAACCTACCATGGTAGAAACATTAGACTAGTAGCAGCCCTAACTACAGAAACCTGGCAGGCCAGAAAGGGCTGGCATAATATATTACGGGTACTAAATGAGAAAAACATGGAGAATACCTTATCCAGTGAGGCTGTCATTCAGAATGGAAGGAGAAATAAAGAACTTCCAGGACAAACAGAAACTAAAAGAATTTGTGATCCACCAAACCAGCCCTACAAGAAATGTTAAAAGGTATTCTTTAAGCAAAGAGAGAGCCCAAAGTAACATAGACCAGAAAGAAACAGAAAATCTACAGAAACAGGGACTTTACAGGTGCCCATACAATGGCACTAACTCATATCTTTCAGTATTTACTCCAAATGTAAATGGGCTAAATGCTCCAATCAGAAAACACAAGTATAAGACTGGATAAAAGAGCAAGACCCATCAATATGCTGCCTATAAGAGACTCATTTTAGACCTAAAGACACCTCCAGATTGAAAGTGAGGGTGTGGAGAACAATTTATCATGCTAATAGACATCAAAGGAAAGCTGGGGTAGCAATCCCCAAATCAGACAAATTAGATTTTAAACCAAAGACTGTAGTAAGGGAAGAAGAGGGACACTATATCATACTTGAATGGTCTGTCCAAAAAGAAGATCTAACAATTATAAATATTGTTCCTAACTTGGGAGCAGCCAATCATATAAACCAATTAATAACAAAATTAAAGAAACACATTAATAATACAAAAATAGTAGGGGACTTCAACACCCCACTCACAGCAATGGACAGATCATCTAAGCAGAAGATCAATAAGGAAGCTAGGGCTTTGGACAACACACGGGACCAGATGGAGTTCACAGATATATACAGAGCATTCCATCCTAAAACAACAGAGTACACATTCTTCTCAATTGAACACTGAACGTTCTCCAGAATAGATCACACCCTGGGTCATAAATCAGGCCTCAACCAGTACCAAAAGATTGGGATCTTTCCCTGCATATTTTCAGACCACAGTGCTTTGAAACTTGAACTCAATCACAAGAAGTAATTTGGAAGGAACTCAAACACTTGGAGGTTAAAGAACATCCTACTAAAGAATGAATGGGTCAACCAGGAAATAAAGAAGAATTTTAAAAAGTCATGGAAAGAAATGAAAATGAAAACACAACTGTTCCAAACCTTTTGGATGCAGCAAAGGCAGTCCTAAGAGGGAAGTACATAGCAATACAAGTCTTTCTCAAAAAATTAGAAAAGTTTCAAATACACGAGCTAACCTTACACCTAAAGGAGCTGGAGAAAGAACAGCAAATAAAGCCTTAACCAAGTAGGAGAAGCAAAATAATAAAGATTAGAGCAGAAATCAATGAAATAGAAACCAAAAGAACAGAACAGATCAATGAAACTAGAAGCTGGTTCTTTGAAAGAAACAAAAGATTGATAAACCCCTAACCAAACTTATCAAAAAGAAAAGAAAAGGACTTCAACTAATAAAATCATGAATGAGAGAAGAGAGATCACAACTAACACCAAGGAAATACAAACAATTTTAAGAACATATTATTAGCAACTATATGCTGACAAATTAGGCAATCTGCAAGAAATGGATGAATTCCTGGAAACTTATAAACGACCAAAATCGAAACAGGAAGAAATAGAAAACCTGAACAGACTCATAACCAGCAAGGAAATTGAAGCAGTAATCAAAAATCTCCCAACAAACAAGAGTCTAGCTGGATGGCTTCCCAGAGGAATTCTACCAAACATTTAAGGAAGAACTAATACCTACTCTTCTGAAGTTGTTTCAAAAAATAGAAATAGAAGGAAAACTTCCAAACTCGTTCTATGAGGTCAACAGTACCTTGATCCCAAAACCAGACAAAGACCCCACTAAAAAGGAGAATTATAGACCAATATCCCTGATGATCATGGATGCAAAAATTTTCACCAAGATACTACCAATAGGATCCAGCAGTACATTAAAAGGATTATTCACCATGACAAAGTGGGATTTATTCCTGGGCTGCAAGCGTAATTCAACATTCACAAATCAATCAATGTGATATATCACATTAGTTAAAGAAAGGACAAGAACCATATGATTCTCTCAATTGATGCAGAAAAAGCATTTGACAAAATACAGCATTCTTTCTTGATTAAAACTCTCCCCAGTGTAGGTATAAAGGGAACATACCTCAATATCATAAAAGCCATCTACAAAAAACCCACAGCAAATATCATTCTCAATGGGGAAAACTGAGATCTTTTCCCCTAAGGTCAGGAACATGACAGGGATGCCCACTTTCACCACTGTTGTTCAAATAGTACTAGAAGTTCTAGCCTCAGCAATCAGAAAGCAAAAAGAAATAAAAGGCATTCAAATTGGCAAAGAGGAATTCAAACTTTCACTCTTCACAGATGACATGGTACTTTATGTGGAAAACCCAAAATACTCCACCCCAAAATTGCTAGAATTTATATAGGAATTCAGCAACATGGCAGTATATAAAAATGATGCACAGAAATCAGTTTCATTTCTATACACTAACAACGAGACAGAAGAAAGAGAAATTAAGGAATCAATCCCATTTACAATTGAGCCCAAAACCATAAGATACCTAGGAATAAACCTAACCAAAGAGGTAAAGGATCTGTACTCTAAAAACTACAGAACACTTATGAAAGAAATTGAGGAAGACACACAAAAAAATGGAAAAGATATTCCATGCTCATGGACTAGAAGAATAAATATTGTTAAAATGTCTATGCTACCCAGAGCAATCTACACATTCAATGCAATCCCTATCGAAATACCATTGACATTTTTCACAGAGCTGGAACAAATAATCATAAAATTTGTATGGAACTAGAAAAGACCCTGAATACCAGGAGGAATGTTGAAAAAGAAAACCAAAGCTAATGGCATCACAATCCTGGACTTCAAGTTCTATTACAAAGCTGTAATCATCAGGACAGTATTGTACTGGCATAAAAACAGCCACGTAGATCAATGGAACAAAATAGAGAACACAGAAATGGATCCTCAACTCTACAGTCAACTAATCTTCGACAGAGCAGGAAAGAATATCCAATGGAAAAAGGACAGTCTCTTCAATAAATGGTGCTGGGAAAATTGGACAGCCACATGTAGAAGAATGAAACAGGACCATTTTCTTATACCTTACAAAGATAAACTCAAAATGAATGAAAGATGTAAATGTGAGACAGGAGAATCCATCAAAATCCTAGAGGAGAACACAGGTAGCAACCTCTGTGACCTCAGCCACAGCAACTTCTTGCTAGACATGCTAGCAAGGGAAACAAAAGCAAAATGAACTATTGGGACTTCATCAAGATAAAAAGCTTCTGCATAGCAAAGGAAACAATTAACAAAACTAAAAGGCAACCTACATAATGGGAAAAGATATTTGCAAATGACATATCAGATAAAGGGCTAGTATCCAAGATCTATAAAGAACTTATTAAACTCAACACCCCAAAAACAAATAATCCACTCAAGAAATGGGCAGAAGACATGAACAGACATTTCTCCAAAGAAGACATACAAATGGCCAACAGACACATGAAAAAATGCTCCACGTCACTTGGCATCAGGGAAATACACATCAAAACCACAATGAGATACCACCTCGCACAAGTCTAAGAACGGCTAAAATGAACAGGACAGGAAACAACAAATGTTGGTGAGGAATCAGAGAAAGGGGAACCTTCTTACACTGTTGGTGGGAATGCAAGCTGGTACAGCCACTCTGGAAAACAGTATGGAGGTTCCTCAAGAAGTTAAAAATAGAGCTACCCTACAACCAAGCAATTGCACTACTAGGTATTTACCCCAATGATACAAATGTATTGATTGGAAGAGGCACCTGCACCCCAATATTCATTGCAGCAATGTTAACAAAAGGCAAACTGTGGAAAGAGCTGAGATGTCCATCAACAGATGAATGGATAAAGAAGATGTTATATATATATATATATATATATATATATATATATATATATATATATATATATCAGTGTGTGTATACACACACACACACACAAATGGAATATTACTCAGTCATCAGAAAGGATGAATACGTACCATTTACATCAACATAGATGGAACTGGAGGGTATTATGCTGAGTGAAATAAGTCAATCAGAGAAAGACAATTATCATATGGTTTTACTCATATGTGGAATATAAGAAACAGCCCAGAGGATCATACAGGAAGGGAGGGAAAACTGAAGGGGAAGTCATCAGAGAGAGAGACAAACCATGAGAGACTCTTAACTATAGGAAACAAACAGAGGGTTCTGGAGGGGAGGTGAGTGGGGTGATGGGGTAACTGGATGATAGGCATTAAGGAAGGCATGGGATGTGATGAGCACTGGGTGTTATACCCAATTCATAAATTACTAAACACTACATCTGAAACTAATGATGTACTATATGTTGACTAATTGAACCTAAAAAAAATATTTTGTAGGCTATATTATGTATTATATACTGTATTCTTACCATGAAGTAAGCTGGAGAAATGAAAATATTCTTGAAAAAATCATAAAGAAGAGAAAATATATTTACACTCTTGTACTGTATTTATCAAAAACAAGTTTCTTTACATGTGGACGTGTGCAGTTCAAACCATGTTGTTTAAGAGACAATTGTAATAGCTTAAAACTTTCTAAACTACAAAAGTAACTGAAATGAGCAAATGGTTGGGAAAAAATGCATTGCTTTAATGCTTCTTAGACATGTAAAATCTCCAAAATCTAGGATAATCCTGAGGACCGTCTAAAATAAATTAATTTTATGGAGATATAAACTTTGTAGTTATTTTGATATCTTTTAGATCCGTGTAGAAATTAATCTTCCATGGGCTGAGAAAAAGTCTTACTAATTAATCTGACTTGGTGCTTGGTTTCAAAAGAATTAAAAAATTACTTTGCTCTTGGTAAATTTTCAATGAAGGCTGAGCTTTGGTATGTGCTTGCCTGGGTGGTGATTGAGTGAAGACACAGGATTATTTTCAAGACTTTATTTTTATGGTTTTAATTTTTTGATCTCATTAAATATTAACTTGCTCCCTAACTTTTCTCCAAATATCCCTCTCTGCATACTACCTTCATGAAGGAAAGTTCACAAGTATTCTTTTTTGATGTTGCAAGAAGTATCTTAAGTATTAAAAAAGAAAAAGCCTTTCATTTTCAGTATAGTGCTAGAAATGGGAATCTATCACCTCCCTAACATCCTTCAGACTCTTGGCAGCTGAATGGTCAAAGTGAATTCAGGTTGGTTCCATTTGGAAAATCCTCTGATGCTCTCCTTCTTGCTCCTATTTCCTTTCTATATCAACTGGCCAGCTTAGGGAGCACACGAGATTTGGCTGTCCCGCTTTTTTTTCTTTTTGCTTCTTTCTTTATTTAACCAATTGGGAGTTGAGGAAAAGGAAATGTGCTTAGTTGCCAAACACTTGGAAACCTTGATAAGTTTTCCAAAAAGCTCTGGGGTGAAAGAGTAAGGGAATAACTACCAGAGAACTGCAGAAAATAAATGTGATTGGGAAAAAGAGTGACTAACTTGGCCAGATTTTCCAGGTCTTTTTAGTAACTCTTTCCAATCCAACCGCACTTCTCAAAAGGCTCTGGAAAGCCAACAGTATTTATTAAAAAAACATTCAGTGGGTCTGTATGCTTGTATTTTCCCATCAGGAATTTAATCTAAGGAAAAATCATGTGTTTAATACATAATACTATTTGAGAATTTTAATTAATTTCACACAAGTCATGTAAAAGTATCTAGATTGTCAAAAATTGATTCTTCAAAAATCATTTATGACTATTTCATAGGCTAAAAATATAAGAGACGTGGCAGTTATATGTCCCTCTATCATCCATAATTGAATTAAAAGACTCTGAGATAGTATTTCTAATCAGTTCCTTACTGAAACAATCATCTTCACAATTAAACCTCAATAATGAGATATCCTTTAGATCAGTGCTACACAAAGCATGGTATGGTACGAAAACTCTGCTCCAGAGCACCAATGAGATAAGTTGAGAAAGAGAGAATAAGCATTTACATACTTTTAGAGCAATTTGACATGACTAGAATGTTCAAGTAAGTGGTTTTGTGTTTTACAGAAATATCAGTTGGTGATAGACAGGAAGGATAAACTCTTCCTTTTAAGATAGCTTCAAAGCACAGGGCTAGATAATGAAGAATGTAGTTGCTCATGACTAGAACACTAAATCACAAATCTGAACATGGGTTGCATTTTTAATTGACAAATGATGATAAAAGAGCATTGTCTCTATTAGAAATAAAAAATGGTGTTTCGATAATCTAAAAATATTGAATTTTACATCATGTTGGGTTGGGTTAAACACTGGGACAGCTGCATAGTCCTTTGACCTGTGCAATTACACAAGACTGTGCTCTAGAGGACCCCATACTTGGTTTATTGCTCTGTGGTTGCTGCCTTGAAATTCTTAATAACTTTATTTTTGAACTTGTGTGTTGCAAGTGAAATTCAATTTAAGTGACAAGGGAGTATGCACATAAGCAGAGGAGATACATGCAACAGGTGTAGCCACCATTTCTCATAGCCCTGTTTGCATGTAGCTTCCTGATACCTTGTGGGCACAGAATTCTGGGTGAACCCACAATGTGTGGGAATTCAAGGAGACTCAAAGTGAATTCAAGGTAAAAGTATTATGTCTGTGACAAGGGAAGAGAGTGGCACTGACAACACCAAGTGGCCACGCTTTCCATTCGAACCAAAACTTGCTTTGAATACAGGCAGAAGCCAATTTATTCTAAAAAACACAACCAAGGAATCTTATCGTATTCCTTCTTATTCCTGTTACTTCTTCCCTGTTATCAGTCAACCATTTACACTACAAATGTCATATAAGAAAAGTACAGATAGGGCATCCCATAGTTTCTTTCCTTTTCAGTTCTTTCTTATTCATGAGTAAACTGAAAGTAGAGAGCATTGGTCAAATGTGTACATATCAAGAAGTAAAATACAAACACTTGAAATAAATTTTCACAGAATTTCCATTGCTCTATTTTAACAATGGAATATATATGAACGTATGAGCTATGAAATATGAATTATAATTTTGGGTGATTTTACATGCCAATTAAATGTTCTGATATTTGCACTGGGATGAGCATTGAAGAATATAAAGATGAATAGTAAAACTTGTGCTAATAATTTAAAATTTTAATATTCTTTACTTAGAACAACATCGAATTGCACATAATAAACAACATGACATGTTGAGAGTGCAGAAAAAAAAGGAAAAGATTATATTTAATACCTTTAATGATATATTTTTCCTGCTTTTTGAACAAGAGCCTCCATATTTTTATTTTGCAATGGGTCCCACAAATTATGTAGATGACCCTGGTTAAACAGGATGTGCAGTGCTTGGATTAAATTGGTGCCATTTGCTATTATCCAGCCTATATGGTTATATAAGTTTAAGTATATAAGTTAATCCAACAATATTAAACAGGTTTCATTACTATAGGAGTTTCTTTAAACCTTTAACAGGCCAACGTACACTGAGAAGAACTACAGAGTGCATGGGGTATGCTGCATATCCTTTCTCATTTGAGTCCCAGGGCCATTTTCTCAGTATTTCCAGGGATAAATATTTCTCTGGACATACTGGGCAATTCTGCCTCTATCTCTCATTAGTTCTGCAAGTCACTTAATTTTTTCAAATGTCAGTTTCTCCTGCAAATGGAATGCCTAACTTAATATTTGTTATAAAGATAAAATCTTCGAACATGTGCCAAATACCTAGTACGTTTTTTAATTTTATTACTGCATTTTCCCAAGTCCATCATTGTTCTGTGGGAGCAAAATAGTTAATTTTGCACCATGAATCCTTTTCCAAAAATGTTTGGAAATCCTGGTTGTTCAACATAAAGTAACCAAAAGAAAACATTGAATATTTCATAGGACTAGAGATCATTCTTCAAAATTGCCTGGCATGTATTAAATGCTTAATAAAAATGATAGAAATGAATGAATACAATAGTGTAAACCAAAATAAGAAGTATCTCAAGTACAGCCTGGATTCCTAACTTAGCTTCTTCCATTAGGCAGACTACTTTATTTCTCACTCTCCTCATTTTAAAAATGAAAGGTCACATCTGCCTTGTGGAATTATTGTGAGGAGTAAATGACATATAGCATTTCCATCCAGTGCCTGATACATAATAACTATTCAGTCTACATTAGCTATGCCAATATGTTGAGAATTTTACCCTTTCTCCAAGATTTTATTATAATCTAAGTCTCCGGTTCTCTCTTTTCTGTGAATGAAAACAGAAAGATACTCAAGGAAATTATAACCCCCAAGAAATAATAAAAGTAAGTGTAACAGAGATTAAAGAAAAAAAATCAAAACTACTTTCTAATTCATATTTCTCACTCCAAAACTTGAAAAAGTTGGGGCCAATGTCTGGTAGATCTCCTCTTTATTTCTATTGTATCACAAATGGACAAGTGTTGAAATTCCTTCTTTTTTGAAATTTTGTTTCTGATAGTTTCCCTTGGGTGTTGACTTTGAAACAGAATGACGTCATATGAGACGTGGAAGAAATAAGAAGGAACTGTTCACTGACTTACTGTACCTCCTTTATTAGGCTGGGTTACATAAATTGTGCATAAATATTTTTAATATGCAATTTAAATACCAAATTTTATCAGTGAGTAGCATGTGTTTTGATATATGGGTGATTAGCATCCCAGGAGACTGAATGTTACTACTAGCCTGTGTAATTCTTAGAAAGATTCTACAGAATAGAGAAACCCAGGATCTAAGGATTCCAAAGAACAGCAACAAGAAGACTTGTAAAGAAGAGATTATTTTCTGAGACTCTTTATGCCCCCCTCAACTTCCTGTCCATTACTTTCCAGTTAAGACCAGCCAATATCTTACTTCAAGAATACCCTTTTCTTAATTGCTTTCTTGCCTTTCCATAATTATAATTCGTATCTATTTAAAATTTACTACATGTCAAGGACTGTTCTAGGAAATTTATGTGTATTAACTCACAACAAAACTATAAAAAGGTACTTTTATTATTATGTCCATTTTAGAGGAAAGGAAAATGAAGCACAGTAAGATTAAATAATTTGCTGAAGGGGACCCTAGTAGAAAGCACCAGAATGAAGACTCAGTCGCAAGCAATCTGACACAGAGTCCCTGCTCTTCGTCACTTGGCTTTACTGCCTTTACATCATACCCACTGGAAAAGTAGGTGCAACTGTACTTGGTCAGTTCCCCATCTTATTTCCCATGTCAGGCACTCAAGAGGTGTTTAGAAATATTTATTGAATGAGTAAATATATGCTATTAGAATCTCCAGGGCAGCTCTTTTTTGTTTGTTTTAACTTTAGTTCCATGGGAATATATATATCTTCACCTGTGTTTAGCACAAGTATCACAGTAACCTTAGGTCAGTATGTCAATATGAACTTACCATCCAATCTTCTCTCTTCTCATCCCAACCTTCACCAATGGAACTACCATATATACCTGTGCCCAAGTCAAAAACTTGGGAATAGCTTTTTTCTCTTTTCTATCCCTGGCTCCTCTTTGGCAATCTTCCCTAACTATATTATACAGCAAAACCTTCTTCTCAAAATACTAACATTTCTATTGAGGACTTTGTCTTTTCCTTCTTGAATAACAGTGGCAACTATGGCCACATTTTTGTAGGATTTATCTTTTGAAGACTGATCATTCTACTTACCCACTATGGTAGGCAGATGTGCAAAGATGTCTAGGTGATAATCCCCCAAACATGTGAATATATTACCTGGTTGGCAAAAAAGACTTTTCAGATATGATTAATATCAGTGATATCTTGGATTTTCTGGTGGGCCCAATGTATTCACATAGGTCTCTAAAAATGGAGAACATTTTCCCAGTTGTGGTCAGAGGAAGATATCACTACAGAAGGGTCAGAGAAATGTAATATTGCTGATTCTGAAGATGGAGGAAGGAAGCCACGAGGCAAGCAATGCAAACAGCCTCTGGAAGATGGAAAAGTAAAACAGAGAGATTCTCCATGGAGAACCCAGAGAGGAAAGCACTCTGCTGTCACCTTGATTTTAGCTTATGGAAGCCTGCGTTGGAATTCTGAGTTAGAGAACCATAATACAACATTTTGTTTGTTTGTTTTAAGCCACTGAATTTGTTGCAGTTTGTTACAGAAACAAATGCACCCTCTATAATCATCTAGTGACTCTAAAGAGATTTCAGGATTTCTTTCTTAATATCTGCTGTGTGGCTTGAGTCCCCTCACATAATACCCATGGCATTCTTTTCTCACTACTTTCATATTGGTGTGGAGGTTTCAGGGGAGGAGCAGAAAGAGCTCCTTTTCTACTATAAGTGAGAAATACATTTCCTTTCTGAAGTTAAATCATGAAATCCATATGTAATAAATGCAATTAGCTATCTCAGGGACTAAACCAAAATTCTGGGGTTTAAAACTATGAAGGGATATTTGGGAAATACTCACAATTCTCATCAAAATAGTGTGTTCATAGTCTCAAGCAGGAAAAAACAAGATGTGATTGCAATTCAGTAAATGGAAATTGTAAGAAATTTATTTTACTGTAGAAAACATATTTTGTGACTAAATGTGCACTTAGAAGCAGAGGCAGATATAGGGAGATGTGAATGACACTTAAACATCATTGGCCTCCTAGCTTGCACGCCCTTTGTAAAGCTCTGAGAGAGGTTTATACATTCCAGTAAAACTTGCATAAGTGAGATATTCCCACTGCAATCCGTTAAGACTACTATTCTTACCATTTCTCCAACGCATTTTTCTTTCTGCTGGGTGGCATTGGAAGGACATATTGTATTTGTCATTTTCTATTCTTAAAGAAGGCCCCCAAACTGTACAAGATTTAGGCCATGAAAAACTTGGATCCCTCTCTGCTTAGTGAAAAGTAAAGACCAAATAGAATTTGGATTTGTCACTAAAGCACAGTGTGAAGAAGAGGTGTCCTTCCTGTTTCAGAGACAAAGTTTTCTAGTCAGTGGAGGAGGGAACGCATTATTAAAGATATGTTCTTTTGATGCCACTTAAGTCAAAATACATGATTAATTCCCCTCATTTTGATAATATATATATTTTTAAATGTAGCATGCCCTTAGAGGGAGGACACAATGATCTTTGGATAATGCTTCCCAGGTTGACCCTAAATGGTATTCTCATTGTAAAATAATCCTTGGGAATTTTGGAACAAATGTATATGTATAATAGACAAAGCATATATATTTATTAATCACTTGTCACCATATCAGGATTCATAAGGATTTGGCAGTGAAGACAAAGGGCTCTCCTCTCTTATGGAGAGGTGGGTAGAGGGCATAAAATAAACAAGTGAACAAATAAATGTATCATTGTTGATAGTGCTGAAAATCTTTACATTGGGTTAAAAAAGCAGGCTTCTTTGAAACAGTGACATTTGAGTAGAAACTTAAGAAAAGAAGGAACCATTTCTGCAGACATCTCTGCATGAGGAGTTTAAGGCAGAGGGAACATCAAGTACAAAGGCTTAGACGCAGTTGAACTCTATGGAGTTATAGATCAATCTTCTTCAGACTATGCTTTGTGACCAATTTGGGGGGCTTGAAATCAATTTGGTGAGCTGCAACAATTTTTTAAATGAAATAGAACAGAAAAGAACAAAATACAAAAATCAGAGTAGATTGCATATTTCAAGAATGCATATTTCATAAAATGATGTGTGTGTGTGCAGGCATGTGTGGTTGTGCACAGGCATGTGAGTACATATATGGATCATGACATAAAATATATTTTTTTCTGTAAGTCCCAATGAAGAGTTTGAAAGACATTATTGTACAGCTTATCAAGGGATCTGAATATTATTCTACATGTAATGAGGCGGGAATGAAATTTTGAAACCACATATATACATACAATGAAAGAATGAGCTGCTCAAAAGCAAAAGCTGGATCCACCGATCCACTCGAATTTCTTCAGCAAGATCAGATTTGTGTATTTAGAAAGCTGAAAATCAGACTCCAGGTCATGGTGTATTTTACATCTGGGGAGGCCTTTTGGGGGTTCAAGTAGCCATCCACACCTATCCTGCCTTGAACTGCCTTGGGCAAACTACAAAGAAGTTGCCCCCTTGTCTTCTTTCCAACTGTTATAAGAGAATATGCTAGTCAAGCAACATTACTCATTCAATCAGTTCTGCTCTTGAATAACTAATAATTATAATTTTGTCGATTTTCTTAAATCAAAAAGTTTAATGTACAAGATTTCTTCATTGGTTAAGTTGTGCCAAAAATCAGGGGTTCCCAGATTTGGAAATGGTGAAGACCAGAAAAAATTCGAATAAAATAATATTGATATTTTCTTTCCCAATAAGAACAATGAAACAATTGAACAAAACAGCCAACCAACGAAAATAATCCTGTCAAGCTGTCGTCAGTTTGACTTCAAACAATTATGAGTTATAGTCTTAGAATAAAGGACAATCTATGAATTATTCAAATTAGGTTTATGAAAGTTCACTACTTTTTAAATGTATTTTTTTTGCTATACTCATAAAAATTATTTATGAATCACATTTGTCCAGACTGATGTCTGATAACTGCTATGATAGACTTCTTTTTTTTTGTTTTGTTTTGTTTGTTTTTGTTTTATTTAAATTTTAGTTAGTTAACATACAGTGCAATATTGGTTTCTGGAGTAGAATTCAGTGATTCATCATTTACATACAACACCCAGAACTCACCATAACAAGTGCACTCCTTAATGTCCATCACCCATATAGAGACTTCTAAAATGCTGAGTGCATATTTTATTTACATGAAGGGAGCTTAATAAATTAAGTCTTAATTATTACCTGCTCTAGGCTCTAATTTCTTTATGTATGAAATGGGCATACTAATAGGTCCATGTGGTGAGAATTCAATGGGTTAATAATATACCTAACATCTTTAATACAGGATCTGTCACATACAGTAAGTGCTCAATAAATGTAAACTATTGTTCTTACTGACAGAGTAGTGTTTAGGGCTCATTATATCTAAAATTTGATTCACCTCTAAAATATCCATCTCCCAAATCCATATTAAATATCTCAAAAGGAAAAAAAAAGAACCATGAACAGATATTAAACTTTAGCGCATGATGTGCATGATAAATTGTACAGATGTGGTGTACTGATGTCTGTAACTTACTTTGCATAAAAAAAAACAAAAGAAGAATTGATACATGGACAGAGGGATAAATAGATGGATATCCAAGCACAAAGCAAATGTAATAGATGCAAGCTGTAGAATCTATGTAGTGTGCATATGTAAAAATCTTTCATATTTTCCACGGGTTTTACATTTCTCAAAATAAAATAAGAGAAAATTAAAAAGAGAAAAATTATAAGGCAACAATATTAAAATTTTTAGCACCTATTAATTAAAATAAGAAGCTATCAGATGCGGGGCGCCTGGGTGGCATAGTCCTTAAGCGTCTGCCTTCAGCTCAGGGCGTGATCCTGGCGTTCCGGAATCGAGCCCCACATCAGGCTCCTCCGCTAGGAGCCTGCTTCTTCCTCTCCCACTCCCCCTGCTTGTGTTCCCTCTCTCGCTGGCTGTCTCTCTCTATCAAATAAATAAATAAAATCTTTAAAAAAAAAAAAAAAGAAGCTATCAGATGCAGGCATTGTTTCCAATACACCTGCCTGGGAGTTCCAAAGTTGCATCTAAGGGTAGGATTTTTGCTGTTTTGCCTCCAGGTCCAAAACTGTTAGTTGTGATAGTGCCTCTACAGGCATGTTTGCCCTGATGTGTACTTCAGCCACACATCCGAGGCCGTGGGCGGCCCCAACCTGGCATCCAGTTTTGACTCACTTGATCAGGCTAGACCTAGGGACATGTGAAGGCAAGTATGAACAGACTCTGGGAATGACAAAGAGTTGTAAATTGGTCTCTAGTCTGGAGTCAAGTTTTTGAAAAGTAGCATTGATATAATTTGATGATAATGTTCATACAAATAGAACATTAGTTGCAAAAACATGAAAAACAATAAAAATGTGTTGATCACATAACTTGCCACAAAGCACTTGGTATGGTACAGTTTTATTTCTCTGTTAAAAAAGGTATGTGTGTGTGTGTGTGTGTGTACACATATAAATACACATACGTATATATTTATATCTTGGACTCCTTATGATTCTGTAGAACTATAAAATATTTTTTAACTATAGAATATTTTATAAAATGTTGCTATTTTCATAATTCTTACATTCTCTTTATAATCTCAGTGCTAAATTTTTGTTTGTTTTTTGTTTGTTTTTTTAACTGTTTGAGATGTTTGTAGTAATTAAAACCTAAAGAATAACTCAGTGTGAAGTTAGAGTCAGTCATGGAAAAAAATTACTGTCATGTCCCCAGGTAAGAATTCTAATTTTGAAAAAATACTTCCTTTATTTAAAAAAATCCAATTTCAAGAAAAAGAAAAAATGAGGTCAATCATGTAAATATTTGTCATTCTATAGAAAGTTTCTGGTATTACCGTGATATGTTTTCCTATGGATGCCAACTATTTTTTGGTTTTGAGTAGGACATCAAAATATGAAACAAATCTGTATAATTATATCTTCTTTATGCACAGATAACTAAGTAAAGAATAATTTCAAGCAAAAATAATTCTGCCTTAACCACATGGATGTTTCTAGTAAACTTTTCCCTTTCTGAATTATTCCGATAATAATTGCCATTCTTTTTTATTTCTATATAAACATAATATCAGAGAGAATACTGTTCTTTAATAATATTTTTCCACGATGAGGTTAGGTCATGAGAAGAGACTCATCAGGATTAGTAAGAGGTAGAAGTGGTGACTGTAATGCACTAATCGATTGCTTAAGTCCTAAATAGAGCTTCAAAAAAACATTGGCCAGAGAAATCTTGAGCTAGAGATGCCCTTTGAAATGTGCTTTTATGAGTGAGAATATGAACGTTCAGAGCAGTTAAAAGATGCACCTTTTATGTCCATCACAGACCCAGCTAATGGCAGGGTTGGTTGGTCCAGTACTTTTTTCCCACCCACACTGCCAATACCTCTGCAGGGTTACTATTCTTCTGCTATGTAGAAACATGACTTTGGAAGGAAAACCATATGGAAAATATTTGTCATAATATGGGTAGATGTCTGCTTATATTGAGGGACTAGTAACAAGATTATATTTAATTTTGAATTATTTATACAAGATTTATGCAATTTACATACAGATTACAAATCATATATTCTACAAAGCACAGTAGGGAAGAACTAAGAGTGATAGAGAATCCTTCATCCTGATTTTTGTGGCTTGAGAACACTTAAATAAAATTCAATACATCAAATATCTATTTTATGTCAGACAGTATACACAAACTACCTTCAAGGAGTCGGCAGTCTACTAGATGGGGAAGATACTGCAAAACACAAAGCTGTGTTTTGCAAGGTTGATCAGAGAAGTGAAAACTGGAGACAGGCATAGGCACACATCAGGAAGTATACTGCCCAAGTAGAGGACAGGAGCAGAAAGGCTAAGGGCTGGGCAATTGATGGTGGGAGAGTGGGCAGTGAATGGCAGGCAAAGAAGAAACACTTTAGTTCAAAACCTGAGAATTCTATGAACACTGGGGGGCACGTGCACCCCAATGTTATTGCAGCAATGTCCACAATAGCCAAATCGTGGAAGGAGCTGAGATACCCTTCAACAGACAAATGGATAAAGATGTGGTCCATATACACAATGGAATATTACTCAGCCATCAGAAAGGCTGAATACCCACCATTTGCATTGACATGGATGGAACTGGAGGGGATTATGCTAAATGAAATAAGTCAAGCAGAGAAAGACAATTATCATATGGTTTCACTTACATGTGGAACATAAGGAATAGCATGGAGGACATTAGGAGAAGGAAGGGAAAACTGAAGAGGGGGGGAATCAGAGGGGGAGATGCACCATGAGAGACTATGGACTCCAGGAAACAAACTGAGGGTTTCATAGCGGAGGGGGGATGCGGGGATGTGTTAGCCTGGTGATGGGTATTAAGGAGGGCATGTGTTGCATGGAGCACTGGTTGTTATACACAAACAATGAATCATGGAACACTACATCAAAAAATAATGATGTACTGTATGGTGACTAATGTAACATAATAATAAAAAAGCAAAAACAAAAACAAAACAAAAAACAAAACCTGAGAATTCTGATGGATTGATTTCTCTTCATCTCTCACCCTCTCACTGCACCTTTTGTAGATTAACAAAAACAAACAAAAATGATAGAGTTTCAGTATGAAAAAAAGTACTGTAACATCTACCCCAACCAACCTGACCCCCTTCTGGTATCTTTTTGAATGCTGCCACCATACCTAAACCAGGGAATCATCATAGGTTGCTCCTTGACTTTCAATCCCCACATTGCATCATTCAGGTTTCAATAATACTACCTCTAAAATGGGCATCTCTACATGGCCTCCCCTCCGTCTACACTGCACCATTTTTGCCTTCTTTTTTTCTTTCATTTGGACTACTGTATCTGGGCTCACCCTTTCCAAACCTCTTCCCTGTTTCCCAGGATTCTACAGAAGAGGAGTCATCACCTACAAAATAAAATTTAAGCTCAATTATCTGTCATTAAAGGTATTTTGTGATCTAATTTTTATCTGTATCAGCCTACCTCCCATCACTTTCTTTCCTTTTCTACTACAACTTAATTCTCCAAGAATATTGAATACTTTGTAGTTCCAGGAACATGCCATGATTTTGCACTGCTGTGCTTTTTCACTTGCGGAATACCAGCTGCTAGGCAATGCTTTATTTAGACCACATGACTGCACAAGTGAGTTGATGGATAAATAAATGAATTTATTGTTATCCTTCTTGGTTGGAATTTTTCAGAGCCTCAAATAGTTTGTGTTTTGTTCTTCTAAATGGCCCTTAAATAGATGGATCATTTAAACAACTATGTATTCACACTATGTTACACACCAGAATAACAAGGACAAATTATTTGTAATATCTGCCTAACAACACAGCATACAATATTCAGAAAAAGTTAGAAATTAAAAATATTTTATTTAAGGTCATAGTATATAATATGATGCATTGGTTATTGATATCTGGTAGAAAATAGGAATCTGATAAATATTTGAACTAAGAAGGAAAGAAAGCAGAAAAGCAAGCAAATAAGCAAAAAGAAAGAGAAGGAAAGACACAGAGAAATTGAATTTAAAAATCCAAGAAGTATCTTTTCACATATTTTTAATCCAAGAAACCTTTGTACAGACAATATTTTATAAGAAAACCCAATATGTAAAGGAAATATATTATTCTTTCCATTAGGTCTACAAATACTTGTTGATCATTTGCTTGGACTGTGTTAGAGACATCGCAAAGAACAGGATCTGTGTCCTCTTGGAGTTTTACTTCTAGCAGTGAACATAGGTAATAAACAACAAGAGAAATTTTCAAATGGTGTAAGCAATATGAAAATGACAGAACAGGATATTGTGACTGAGAATGATGGGCAGGTAGTTTGGCTACTTCTGATACGGTGATGGAGACAGTCTCTGTGAGGAGGAGATAATGTTTGAGATGAGAGCTGGATAATTGACGAAGCATCTGGACAAGGAAAATATCACATGCCCAGGCTCTTTAGTGGGAACAAACTTTTCAAGGTCAAACCATGAATGAATGAAAAACTATCATTTCATTCAGCAATTCTACTTCTGACTATCTATCCAAAGGAAATGAAAACAGGATATTGAAGAGATAGTTGCACTCTCATGTTCATTGCAGCATTATTCACAATAGCCAAAATACAGAAATAACCTGTGTCCGTAAGTGGATTAATAGATAAAGAAAATGTGGTATTTATATACACACATTCATACACATTTATACACACACACACACACACACACACACACACACACAATGGAACAAAATCGCACCATTTGTGACTACATAGATGGGCCTTAAAGGTATTCTGTTTAGTGAAATAAGCCAGATAGAAAAAGACAAATGTTGCATGGTATTACTTACATATAGGAATTAAAAAAAAATAAATTCCTAGAAACAAGAGTAGAAAAGTGGTTGCCAGGGTAAAAAGGGTAGGGGAAATAGGGAGAGGTTGGTTAAAGGGCACAAATTTTTATCTATAAGATGAATGAAGTCTGAGGATGAAAAGTAAAACATGTTGACTATAATTGTATTGGATTATGTAATTTAAATTGCTAAGAGAATAAAACTTAACTGTTCTCAACAAAAGAAAATAAAATATAAACACGTGAGGCAATGGATGTATTAACTAGATTATAAGAATTTTTTCACAAAGTATAAGTACATCAAATCACCACGATTGACACTTTAAATATCTTCCAATCTTATTTGTCAATTATACCTCGATAAAGCTGAACAATCAAAAACACCCAAATATTTCCTGAGCACCAACTATGTGCTCATCACTGAGCTTAGTGATAGAGATACAAAGATGAAAACCGTACTTCTTGTCTTAGACATTATACAATGTAGAAAGAAAGAAATACATTAACATAATTTTAGAATAAGACATTAAGTGTGAAGGTAGAGATATTGAAAGATTGGGGTGAGGATCAATTATCCTAAACTGGTAATTGGGGGAAGATTTCCTGAAAGACGTAACACCTGAGTTTCGAGTTAATTGGCCAGGCCAAAAGAGGTGCTCCATGTACAAAGAAAGTATAAGCTAAAGAAGAGACAAGTTTTCAAATAGATGGGTGCAAAGGAGGTCTTTCAAGTTAGTATAACTAAAGCTAAAAATAAGAACTGAGTAGAAAATAAGACTTGGGACATAAACAAGCAACAGAGCAAGACATTTCAAGGCCATTTCAAGATGTTCAAACTCTGTCCTGAGGTCAATTAAAAGCCATTGATGAATGTTGAAGAATAGACTGGACTTAGTCAGATTTGCATTTTAAATAGAGCTCTGACAGCTGGTGGGGAACATCTTGGACATATTTTTACCCAGCTACTATTCTGGAAGAAAATTGCTTTTCTAGAAATGCCAAACCTCTTTTGGATTCTTTAAACACCTTTTAACCAACTGTTTAGAACAGTTTTTAAGGGGGTTACTTAATATTTTCCTTAAAATCTCCAACATTTTTCTTTTTCAAATTAACTTTGTAGTTTAAGTGCACAGTGGCAAAAAGGGGGAATAAAAAGTGGTTTGTGGATTGCCTTGTTAGCCAGACATTCTGCTAACAGAAGACTGAGGTGTCCTTGGTTTTCTAATATTACTCATGTCTTAGATCCCAAGATAGCAGTGAATTCATGTGACTCAGATGTGACAGGGGATCCTCTCTGATGAGTATTTGCAAAATTTTTGCATCTTTTTCTCTGAAAATCTTTACTCCTCTGGTTTGATTCCATAATTGGAAATTGAATGAAAAGCCATACCTTCTTAAAAATCTAATGATTATAAATACTGCATTTCTTTCATCAGAGGTTGCCCACCATCATGCTGTACATCTTGGTGACCTTTGGGCACTGAAGCATTGGTCCCTGTTCAAGGCACCACACACCTAGGGCGAGGATGCAGGTCTTACATGTGTGTTTCAAGTGTCTGTATTAAGCTCTAATTAGCTATCCTGTCTGGAAACTTTTAATACCTTTAAAACCATGGCCCAGCTTAAAGTCTTCGCCAATATTGATATCCAGGTTTCACTGATATTATAAATACATTATTAAACTACTGTCTCATTCACCTCACCTATTACTGGAGTAATTCTTTTAAGGATCTGTACTGCCATTGTGTATTTGCAATTTGGCATAAGTGCCTAATGAAAACAATACCATTTGTGAGTGTATTTCTCTGGAGAGAAGATTCAAAGTTGTTAGTTTCTTTTTGAACAGGTAATGATTATTTTCACACTAGAGACTAATTATTGAGCATTTGCATACTGTTAACCAGATAGAGATAAAGATAAGTTGAGGGGTTAATCTTTAAATTCTGTCTTTGTTGTCTCTACTTTCCTCCTTCCAGTATTTGCTATTCCCCAACTTCTTCCATATCAAAGCCATTGAATATCATTGATACTATCACTTTCTCTTCCAATCTAGGCTAAGGCCAAGGATGCTTTTCCCTAGAAGAAAGAAAAATTTAAAAACCCAACACCTCCTTTGTAAGAGTATGTTCATATTCACTTGTTTATTTGTTCCTTCATGATTTCATTTATTTACTGAATTATTAAAACTCCTTTCTCTCTAATCAAAGCTTGAAAGACAAATCTACTACCATTAAAAGCCCCTGAGTTAGGCACCAGAGACCTGGATGCAAGTCCTAAATTTGTAACTAATATTGTAAGCCAGACAATTTCGGCTCTTTAGACCTTAGTTTACTCATCTAAAAATGGAGCAGATTAATTAGGTCATAAGTCTCTTGCAGAATCTCATAACCATGAACTCTCCAGAAATGAAAAAATGTTCATATCTACATACATAAAAAAATTTGCATTTGCTTTCTTGGAACCCATGGAATCCTTAAAAACCTGTGTATGAATGCTTGGAAGATTGATAGGCTCCTGGTTATGAAACATTGAAGTAAATGGTCTCTACCTTTAGTGTTTCATAGAGCCTTGCTATTCAAAGTGTGGTTCAGAGTAGCAGTTCACCTGGGAGTTGGCTAAACATCCCAGGTCCTGTCCCAGACCTAACTGCATAAGAATTTGCATTTTCAGTGATTCACATGGACATTAAAGTTTGAAAAGCACAGCTATCACATTTGGTTTAAATAAATTTCATGTAAAAGCAGAGAGGACAATAATGGTGGTTATTAGAATGGCTTAGGGGTGTTTTCCTTTCTCTTGTCCCCTTGATAATGTCTCCAAACACAGACAAACCACAGCAGTGTTTTAAATCCTGGACTCAGATCCACGAATAAAGTGAAGAGCCTTTCAATAAAAGAAACTTAAATCTCTGGATTTTGTTTTATTCATGGAGGAAATATTTCTTTACATTATGTTATGATGTCTGTGTTAATGATAATCATGATTAAATATACATGATATTTGGGGAAGTGATCACTCACTAATGTCCCCATTGACAAAATGGGAAGAAAAAAACCAAAAACTTAGTTTGGTTATGGAAAAGTAATTCTAATGGCAGCCATTTATGTGGAGCCATTTAGCATTTATGCATAATAACCATGAAGGATAATAATGATTGTGCAATCCATGGATGGACTCAATGTACCAGATTAGCATTGCTGTAGGTTTTATTTAATCACAGTAGCAAAGCTCAGAGATACATTTAGTCTTCACAATTTGTTATTCTTACAGCATGGGAATCTGCTCAGAATCTTTCAAAATCAGGTCACATATTAGTTAAAAAAGACATGTTAAAGATGAAAATTACTGTTTTATATTAAGCTATTTAATGCTTATATAGGATCTCTATTCTGAAGTGTAAATGTTCTGGTTCAAAATACGTAAAAGAAATTTAAAACCATAAGTATTCATTTGCAGATGTCAAACTGAACATTTATATTATATCTGCCTAAAATTAAGGTAATTTTTGAAGTCCTCCTGGGTGGATGCCACATTAGTCTTCAAAACTGTGAACTCCTGGGGTGCCGGGGTGGCTCAGTTGGTTAAGCGGCTGCCTTCAGCTCAGGTCATGATCTCGGGGCCCTGTATGGAGCCCCGCATCAGACTCCCTGCTCAGCGGGGAGCCTGCTTCTCCCTCCCCTTCTGACCCTCCTCCCTGCTTGTGCTCTTTCTCTCTCTGTCTCAAATAAATAAAAAAAATCTTAAACAACAGCAAAAACCATGAAAAAAAATCTGTGAACTCCAAAATGAATTCTTAAAATGGAATAGCTAAATGTATTAGAAGTATGGAAGATACAGGGATTAAGGGATAAGAAGAAACCAAATAAGGTAAAGAGAAAGTAAGGTTACGGGTGACAAGGGAGTTAGATATAAAATGAACAGAGTAAGAATCTTCATGCACAAATGCAGAATGGCATTTTACTGAGCAAAAAAAGAAATAAGGGGACAAATAAGATGTTTTTAAAGTGTTCATGATTCTTTTGTTATACCAATAATAGTCACTCAATAATGCCCCATAATTAAATCAACATCTCTCTCCCTCTCCCTCTCCCTCCCTCTTTCTGTCTTGAATGCGTTTATAGTAGTGGTGTTTCTTGGATTCCAGAAAGTGTATAATATATTAAAGAAGATGGTACACCATTGTATTTCCAACAAAGATTCCTTTAGTAACTCTATGACCTCATGTGAGCTAATTGAGTTGATGGTTACTCATACTTCTCTGATCAGAACTTTTAGAAAACTGTAGCTCATTTGTCTATGTGCTCTTAAGTCATTTGCTTATCTCCTCTTACCTAAGCCACTTGAGTAATGGGCAGTTAATGACAAAATAGCTTTTTCTTAAAAGTTGAAAAAAAACAAGAAAAATAAGGCTAATTTCACTTTCTTTGTCTCTAGTTAAGAGTTTTGATGGCTTTCTTTGACCTATTAAACAAGCATTTTGCATTTGATAGAAGGGCAAAGTTTGGGTCCAGGGTGTCAAGGGTGAAAGTATATAGGTGACAGTTTCCCAACCATAGAACTCAATTGCCTCAGTGAATAAGAGTCAGACAAAGAACCATTCTGTTCAGTTGCATCTCAAATTGATTTTCGTCAGGTTATTCATTTGCCAGTCTAGAGCATTTATCTTGCACTGAAATATTCACATGCTAATTTAATAGGCATTTGTTGAATAAAGACAATAATTCAAAACAATGATAGAAAAACATGCACTGTTCTTACACTCTATAGTCCATTTACGTAATGATTTATTATTTATTTTTTCTACCTTTTTTGCTCTGCAGATTTTATTTTATATTGGATATCATTTCCTACATAAAGCATGGACTATATAAGTGGGTAATAGAGTTTTATAGTGCCTACCCATAGTATCACATACAATTATCTTTTAATAAGAGTTATAATAATGATGTACTCCTCTACTACTTTTAATAGTTATGATGATATATTTCTACCCATACCCACGTAGATGCAGAGATTGCCTTTACTCCTTGGCCTGCTTCATTCTGAGGGCTGATGTGCTTGAGAAAGGAACTAAAGGATAGGAAGAATCCACAAAAATCAAGAACTAAGCTAGAAATAATAAAATACTGGGATGCCTGGGTGGTTGAGTTGGTTAAGTGTCTAACTCTTGATTTCAGCTCAGGTCATGATGTCAGGGTTGTGAAATCAAGTCCCTATGGGGTTTCGCATTGGATGTGGAGGCTGCTTAAGATTCTCTCTCTCCCTGTGTCTCTGCCTATCCCCACTTCAAAAAAAAAAAAAAGAAAATACTGAAAAAATACTAGAACCAGAAATAAGATTTACCCTGCCAATTGAGCTTCGTATAGGGTTTATCTTTGCTTCTTGTTTGCCCTAAGATTTTCCCTGCCTAGTTGAGAATCTTTGTGTTTGTCTTTACACCAAATTTAGGAATTGACATTTCATTGACATTGACATTGACATTAGGCATTTGAATTTAGAATATTTAAAGGAGTTAGACATGTATATATGTGTGTCTATGCATTCGTGTATATATTTACCTAAGTGTGTTTATATGTAAATATATTTACAAGTATATGCATGTTTATTGCCTTTGCATGTGTGTATATTTGTATGTATCCTTATATATTTGGCAGTTTGAGTTTGCACATAAGTATGTATATACACGTGTATGTGTATTTGAATATCTATACGTGTGTTTATATTTGGTATATCAGAAGACAAATTTGAGAAAGTAAATAGCTCATCTATATAATTGTTTGGTTTTTAAAAAATGTACTTTCTAATATATTCTGGCCTGGTTTATGTCAATAAACTTTCTGTGTGCTTCAGGAGAATAATTTTAGGATGAAGAGAAATTGACCTTGGACCGTTTTCCAGGGATTTGGACAATTTCCAGGGTAGGTTATTAATTGTGACTTGTATGTTTTCTGGACCTTGCTGTATCAATTGAATGAGGAGTCATTTTCTTTTATAAGCAATTTTTATTCCATCTGTGTATTGCTATATCCCATTTTAGAGATGGCTCAGTCCCACCAGCGAAAAAAAATGCTTCTTTTCAATAGAGGTCCACTGTTCAGTAGCTTTAATTAGTGATCAAGGGGTTTTCAATAAGTTTTAAAGGTGAGGTCATGTAAGCTAAAAAGTGTTACAATTACTTTTTCTTTCATGATATTCAACACAATATATTAGAAATTATAGAACAAAGTTTAGCGACGGTTAAGAAACTCTGATAATAAATGGGCTTTCAATATTTTTCATACTCTCACTAACAGAGTGGCTTACTTTTTAAACTTCTTTTTATCTGAATAAGATATAATTAATTAAACAGAATTTCAAATCCCAATGTAGAGAGCTAAAAACCACATGGTAATTGTTCTTAATAGTTGGATTCTTTTCCTGGTTAGCAGCATAGAAACTTCTTTCTGGGAATCACAAAATTGTCATGCTGAGTTGAACAGGATGCAAATCTGGCCTGAAGTTTTCTTACAATTACTATAAAAATATGTACTGTTCATCTACTCCTCAGGTTGTCATTAGGAATAAAAGCGTATTATCTCAGTAGGATGCTGTTATCTCTCCAGTTACATGGTCTGCCTACAGACAGGGCCTGGCTTAAATTAGGAACCTGAAATACTATGAGACCACATGGGCATGGAGATAATAATGAAATGACTCCCAGTTTTCCTACCTGTTTTGGAACAGGTACTTCTGCGTGGAAGAAACATTGGTAAATTTTATTGTCTGCTTTTATATGTAGAAAGTTATAGTAAATTTCTTCCTGCTACCTTTATTTTTAACATTGAAATTTCCAACATATTTTTCACAGAATCTTTTCAACCAGGTATCAAGGACACATTCAGATATTTAATATACAATATATAATCATATCTGAATATCTAATTTCTTCCTCCTTTTATTCTTTTTTTTCCCCTAGTACTTACCATCTTTCTAGTTGCACCTTACTCTGCTACAAATTTAAATGCATTATGAGAAAAAAAAATACTGATAGAACAGGGTAAGAGACATGAAGTAAAGCAAGATCATTTATAAATTAAGTAATATAATTTAAAAATATAGACCATAAACCTCTTTAATAGTCATCAGGAATATACACTTAACACTGGACTGCCTACGGTCAGTAATAAAATCAGTATGACTCCTCTGAAAAAGTGTGAGAAATACTTCTCTTGCAGATCATCATAGATAACCCTTTGTGATTGGGTGAACTGGATTTTTTAATAATATCCTTTTTTTTAAATTCAACAATATGTTCCATAGGGTTCAATGTAGACTGAAAACATAATGGTAAAACATAGTTCTGTGAGATCAATTCTGAAAGAGGTGAGAACAATGCACTCCTGATGCATAGGTTTCAAATTTACAACATCTAAAGGCAGGATTGTAAAGTGGAAAACCATAGGCCAAGTTTGGCCACAGATCTATTGCATTTGCCTAATTATTTTTATTTCGTTGGTTGTAATGCCTAGGGATCAGAGCTTCTCAAACTAATTGCAGTGAAGCATTAGTTCTGTTTTTAAATAGCCTATCCTTCATGAATCAGTTTGGTAAAATATAATTACAAATACATTACTGGAAAAAAAGAAACTAAAAGATTTTAAAATACAAGCCTATATTTTCTTTTGTTAGATTGAACAGATATAAATTAATTCTAACTTGCCATAAAATTCTCTAAATGCTTCCTCTCAGTTTCTGTATCTCTCATGGGCCTGTAAGAAACACTTTGCAAAACAGTCTGGGTCTGCAAAACATGTTTTGAATAGCACCTTTGTCTCCAGGATGCCAATCAATCATTTCCATTACTCCACTTTCCCCCGTGACCCTCTGTCTTACCCAGACCCACTTTACTCATTTACACTGTGGGCTTAGCAACTGGGATTAGCTAAATTTTGGACCCTGGGGCAATAGTCAATTCTCCTAATTCACATAACTAAGCTTTGAATCAATATTAGATGAAGTGGGGTCAAAGTTATACTTCCTGTCAAGTTACTAGGGCACAAATATTCTGTAGTACCATCTAAGGATACACTATCTGTTAAATAAGTAATGTACAGTTGGTAGGGGTATATAATCTTTTAAAGGGCCATATTGTTGTACTAGGTTTTATTCTTAGAAGGCAGGCACCCTAACTCTGCATGGAGGTATAGTTTGACCTATTATAAAGGTCAAATGAAATAACATGTATCAACACTTTGGAATGATGTAAAATTTATTTGCATAAATTAGGTTATTTGATTATGTACATGTACAAATGTTCAAATGACAAAGAATTAAAAATAAGTGAAATAACCATTACTGTATTCTATAATTTTTGAGGTATCATTGACATATACTCTACTTTTATATGGATTACAAAGCCCCCAATATATTGTCTTTATTGTATTTTAGACAGTCAATTTTCTTTTAGAGTAATTAAAACTTTTAAAAATCTTTGATATTTAACTTTATTTTTACCATTACCAAAGCTATTCATGTTTTTATATAGGTCCATGTTTTGGTCTGGTATTTTATTGTACCACATGAAGAACCTTTTTTAAATATATGTGTATTTGTTTGTTTGTATAGTTATCTTGTTTGGAGTTTTCTTGACTTCTTGGATATGTAATTTGATGACTTTCATTATTTTTAAAATTTTTCAGGAACAATCTTGCCTGTTTTTATAAAGAAAGTTTCTTCTATGTCTTCAAATATTTCTTTTGCTTTGTTCTCTCTCTCTCTTTCTTTCTAGAATTACATGTATAGTAAACCATTTGGTATTGTCTCAGGAATCTCGGATGTTCTATTCTGATTTTTTTGTTTGTGTTTTTGTTTTCCTTTTAATCTTTTTGTCTCTGTTTTGTTTGTTCTATTTTTGCTTTTCTCTTCGGTTTGGCTAATATCTAATGACATGTCTTCAAGTTTACAGACTTTTTTTTTCTTCTGTGAGATAAACTGCGTCAGTTAATAAGCACATTGAAGGAATCTGTGATCTGTGACAACATTATCTTTTATTTGTAGCATCTTCATTTGAATCTTCCCTTTCATTTTAATTTTTCTGCTAAAATTCTCTGTTAAAACGCATACTGTTCATCTGTTCCATGAGGCCTTTTCATGCATTAACAAAAGTTATATTAGAGTCTCTGATAATTCTAACTCTGGACCATCTTTAAATCTGGCTTTCTCCATTGCTTTGACTTTAGACAATGAGTTCCTTTTTCCTTGCATTTTTGTATAGCTTGTCATTTGTTATTAAATGCCAAAAATCAGGTGTAAAACAGTTGAAACCAATGACAATTATTTATACCTGGACACAGGTCATGCCTGTACTGTGCTAAGCCTTAGTTTGGGCTTACCTAGTTAGGAGTTGATGTTCAGTGAACCAAAGACTTTGAAGTCCTCTAGAACTGCTTAGGATGGATGCTGGGGCTTTGGAGGGGGTGGGGTTTTTGCTTTACCTACAGTGGTGGCCAATCTTCTACTCTGCACCTACTTTAACGAGGGAAGCTCCATCTAGTCTTCTACCCTGCTTCTAATATTTCTTATAAGCGCCTGAGGGACGTCCATGTGAAGGCACTGGTAAGTGAGTTCAAAGTGCCCTTGTGTCAGGGGTTACAGAGGTCCTATATTGTCATTTTAGCCCACATTTAGCCTTTATCAATTTGTTAACATTTTAGCTGATTTCTTTTTAGTCACTTGTATGGTGACCAGGCATTCTTTTGTTCTCTGGCACATATGACACCATCCCCATGACCTATTTCTCCACAAGGGATCTACCTATGGTTTAGCAATTCTGGATATTTGTTTGCATCATAAACTCAGCTTTCTGATGGGTTCAAGAAAAGTTATGATTTTGTAGTTCACCCGGTTTTTTCTTCTTGTTAGAATGGGATATATAGGGGCGCCTGGGTGGCTCAGTCGTTAAGCGTCTGCCTTTGGCTCAGGGCATGATCCCAGCATTCTGGGATCGAGCCCCACATCAGGCTTCTCTGCTAGGAGCCTGCTTCTTTCTCTCCCACTCCCCCTGCTTCTGTTCTCTCTCTCTGTCAAATAAATAAATAAAATCTTAAAAAAAAAAAGAATGGATATATATTCTTCTGAGCTTTGTTCAGCCAAGGTAGAACAAGAATCCTTCTCTTTATGAGTTTTAATTCTTGGGAAAAAGTTTTACACCACCCTAACTGAATAATAATTAAAATATAGAATTTATTTTCCAAGTATCTACTTAATATTGTCATAAAAAGTATGATTCTAATTAGTTCTTCAGTGCTCATTATATGCTGCTTCCTGCATTACTATATACTATTCTGAAAAATCCAAAATTCTCCTAGTGGCCTGGAAGGATGAATGTCACTTGCTAATTATCTAATTGGAAAGTACACTTGTTCCATTTGTTACAAACTGAAATGATTATGTCTTTTCAAATTATTAGGTATGGAGAAAACATAACATTTATTGAATGAGAGTGTATAGTGCCAATCAGTGTTTTAGGGATTTCTACATATTACCTTATTCTACAGTCACAATAATTATCCAAAATTTTTACATAATGGGAAAAAGAATGTAAGAGATATTAAGAAATTTGACTTTGGTCTCCTAGCTAGGAAATAGTCAGATGGGAATATAAACCCAGTTATGTCTGATTATAGATATATGCTTTTCCTCTATAATGCAGTGTTTCCATGGAGCCCCATTTACAGCATAGGCAAATATTTGTCTTTATCAGCCTGTAACTTGCTTCTTTGTCCCTCTCCACTCTACATTGTTTTCAGTTCTCCTATTATTCAGTATCTTCATATTTTCCTTTGTTTGTTCAAGCTCACCACTGTCATGCTTCAAACAACCTAAAGTCATTTCCTGACCTCCCATATTTCCCATTAAATCTTTTCTGTCTTTTATTTAATTCTTTCCAACCTTTTTTATTTTCCTAAATAACACATATATTCCATCGGTTCTAAAGTTTTCATTAATGTAACAAGGCAATGTAGAGACAAAACAGTCACCTGAGACTTGTTATTTTGGTTAACCAAAATTTGGTAATTTAGAATTCTTAAATTTCCAAAATGGCTCTGGAACAAAACCAGAAAATCACAGCCCCTGAATTGAAATGAAGTTGCAGTCAACCCATGAACAGCCAACAAACATAAAACAAGAATTTGAATAGAGAGAGCCCATCATTTCATTTGATTCTTCAAGTTCATGGCACAGAAGGCAGCCATCCCTTAGAGAAAGGCTTTTGTCTATGTTTTTTGTTTGTTTATTTGTTTTTATAACAGGAGTAAGGAATAGGATGCAAAATAAATTGAAAAACTGGAGAAAAAAGGCAGGGGAGAAGTGCACAGGACTTCAGGTTTGGCAGCACTGGTTATAACAATAGTGATGGGGTGGGGCAGTGACAGAAAACACAAAGGCAGGCATGCATGAGCAGCAGACATCTGAACATCAGAGAAAAAAACTCTGACAAAGAAACGTAAAAAGAGCATCTGTGCATCAGGGCAAAAGGTGAAAGGAGGTAGGTTCATCTTTAGTCTAATCCTTTGATAAAGGGGAAAAGTCAAGGCTTTGAAATTTCTAACTGAGGGTTAAAAGAGAAATCTGTCCTGAATAATATAATCAAGGACACCCAAAACTTGATAATTAAACAGGGGTTTGCACTATATTTTGCGATGCTCCCATCAATTTCTAAAAGTATACAAACTACAAAATTTTAAGGTTCTCAATAAATATAAAATAATTCTAAATGCTTCGGGATGTCACAAAACTAAGAAGAAGCATCAGAATTTGGATGTTTAACATGGCTATGACTAAACCAATGGCCATCAAGAACTCTTAAAGATTATTCCAGCTCAAATATTTCACACATCTTCCATTCAGTTATGCCTTATGGGAGATAACTCTAAAATATCCAATGGTAAGTTCAATGTTAATGGACTTGGTTACCTTTTGTTCACCTCCATAAATATTGACCCACCATGCATCAATTGGGAAGCTAGATACTAAGGTTTTGAAGATTAATAAGCAACCAGCTTCAGAGTAATCCAGTGGGGGAAATGCATATAAATATATCATGCCAATGCGATGTCATAAAGTACATAATATGGTACAGATAAGCCTGGGCATTATACCAACACAGAAAGGAATGTGTTCCAGCCTGGGGTATAGCAGATGCATATTAGAGAAAATGACAGCTCTGCTCAATCTTGAAGAAACAGTCTACAGTTAAGCAAAATAAAACAGCAATAAGGCTTTTTCCTCTGATTATTTGGAAAAATTTTGGTACCCCTCAAACTATAAAGTATTAGAGAAGCATTAAGGCTATGGGAAAACATGCATATACACCATTTTTATTTAATGATTTTTATTTACGGTCTACTTTAATTACATAAAATAGACATTTCTTATATCCTGTAGTTTGGGCTCAAATTTTCAATTTCTTGACACAGAAATGCTCAGTTCTTTAATCTGCCCTACATTTTATAACTATCTAGTCCATAGACCATAGCCGATATAGTCAGGAGCAACTAATTAAGAGTCTAATGTTGTACTTTAAATACAATATATTTGCTTTAAAATTAATTTCTTAGTTTCTGTCTTAGTGAGAGATTCATTAATCTCAGGTTGTACCTGTTTAAAGCACTCCATCATTAGGAAGTAGCAAGGATGAACATATATCATACCATGGATAAAGAGCTTATCAAACAACAAACAATCAACAAACAAGCATTTGATGAAGTCTTCAGTCATTGTTAGGAGACAGTTCCCCAAGGGTCTCTCACATTCCTGCACAACTTATGAAACTGGCTGCTTTTGTTCTGAACTACTTTTAAAAGATGATTGTAAAGCAAATAACCTTGGAAGATAGAACTAGCATCTCCTCTAGAGTAAAGGGAGGCATACTTTTCATTCATAATAAAAGATTTCCTTTCCTTGAGTTCAGGATCCCTTTCTTGTAGTGTTTAAGTATCATCTAGTCTGCTCTGTGTTGCCTTGTGGAAACTAGGCCTTAGGGAACCACTGCAAAAATGCTGAAACACTTGCTACTGCTATTGCTGTGAATAATAAATTGTCCTTCATCTCCAACCCTAATGTCTTCTGCTAGCATCCATGAATCTGTGGTGGGTTTTCATGTCAGTTTGAAATCAGAGTAGCATCTCAAACTCTCAGGGTTTTTGATAATTTGGGTAATAAGGATGGGATGTTGATGGAGACATGGCTTTCTTTCTTGAAAAGGAAGGATGAGGGCCTTGCAGGTCCATTAATGGGATTTGAGGGGGTCTATGGGAATCAGTGGCAAATTATATAATCAACTGGGCAATAATGGTCCCCACTGTTTTGCATGTGAATTAAGGAGGTTGGGTAAGCCAAGTAACAGGAAATAGGTAAAATACAGATGGCAAAATACTGTTCTGTTGTTAATTCTCCTCTAGGTGGAAGGACTCCCTTGCCAATCTGGTGGTCAGCCTCTGATCTATGGCACATGTTACAATTAATACTAAGATTTGTACTGGGTGGGCAGACGGTTGCTTCCTATTTCAGACAATACACACATATATTGAGCATGAGAAGGAGAATTCTGTAACTGAACACAGAACTAAAACTTTGACTGGTTCACATGAGAAAGAAGGAGGCATGGAGAACATTGCTTATTGAGGAATACCTCTCCATTCTATCATGCCAAATATATCCATTTGGAAGTAACAGTAAATAACAGTAAAACTGCTCACAGGTTTTTTTGTTTGTTTGTTTGTTTGTTTGTTTACAGTGAGTTCTGGTTGCTATAAGGGAGTTTTAGCTTTCTTGGGGAGGTTTTGCAGAGATAGAAAAACTCCTTTGGGAAACCACAGATAAGGCTTTGACTAGTATCTGAACTTACTGCCCTGGATTGAGTTTAGAATTCTGGTGAAGTTGATCTACTGGAGAATTAGAAAGAGACGCAAAGGGGGAAAAAAAATAGAAAGCAAGCAAGCAAGAAAGAAAGAAAGAAAGAGAAAGAAAGAAAGAGACCAAGCAAATCTGGATATGTACTTGAGGTCACCACCACTGTGCAGGAAAACTCCCTCAGCCCTGATGTTAAAACCATTAAAAACCTATGAAGTGTTATCTAGACAATGGGGCAGCTAATGCCCCAAATCAATATGGAGTCTTTAAAGAAGGTCATCACTACATGAGTCAAGACTGAGTCAACCAGAGGTTGACTGGCAAAATATCAGTGTGGCTATGGTTTCTGAGTCCAGGGATTTCTAAGACTGAAATAGATGGTGTCAGCCATGAGGGTCTTGCTCCTCCACATACAAAGTACTGGAAGGGCCAAAAATATTCCAAATTCATTTGGTTATGCCATGAACCGTTTTCACATCATTTGAAACTAAAAGTACATCACTTGAAACTAAAACTGAAAGAAGTCTCTCTCCTTTCCTGCTCCCTGATTCCTCTCTGTCCCTCTACTTTGACCTATGATTTAAAGAGAAACATAATTAGAGGTCAAGGTATTTTTGTTGTTTCTACCTTTGATTGTATGGTAGAAATTAATGTGTTATATGCTTATATTTCATCATCCATAGTGCCTGAGAAGATTGTCACAATTGGGAAAAATATGTAGAGAAGTGTTAATGGAACATGTAAATCATTTTTCAGTCTTCTTTCTGTTTCTTCCCAGATGGTCCAACAAAACCAGTATAAAATCCCAGGAGGAGAAAAGGAAATCACAGCCCTGATTACTGACCTGAAGGCAACATGGGTAGTAAGAGATGCAATATCTTAACACAACAGCTCAATACGGATAATGAAAAAGACAGAATTGGAAGCTTAGAATGGATTATCACCAACTGCTCAAGTAGCTGAATCCACTGCACAGACTAAACATTTGCTGTATTACACTGGATTGTGTCAGTGGCTCCTTTTCTACCCCACTGGCCGCTGAGGACAATGATCAACTCACATTCATGTGTCATGACAAAGAATATACATTTGCAGTAACTCCTCAAGTTCCAACAGGGGTAAGCTAAATTCCTCTGCCATTTGCCATCATTAGGTGGGCAGTATGAGTACCTCTACCCTCTATTGTACAAAGCTTTACTTTTGTAATGATATCCTGTTAATGACAAAGTAAGAAGCTTCCATTAGCAATGTCTTGACTGTGATATTATCACATATACTAAAGTGGCTGATAAACCTTGACAGAATTCAGGGCTCTGCTTGTCGAATAAAGTTTCTTGGGACTGTATGGGCAGATTTGTAATATTCAGTCCCTCTGGCAGTCAAAGAAAAACTTCTGTCTATTCAACTCCAGCCAACAAGAAAAGTGCTCAGAATCTTACTGGAATCTGTGGGTGTTAGAGACAGTACATACCTCACTTGGAGATTCCACTTGGACTTTCCTATCAGCTAATCCAAAAACTGGCATCCTTTGACTGAAGCCCAAACCCATACTCTGTGTTGGAAGTTGTCAAGCAAGCTGAAGGGTGCTCTCTGCATTTGGGGTCCCACATCCCTGGTAAATCTATGAGATACGGCTGTGTGTGACTAACAATATTGCTGACAAAAGCCTCTGGAAAAGGCAGACAGCTTCTTCTCTCAGGTCTCCTTGAGGTTTTGAACTGGTCACCTCCCTACCATGGAGGGAACATATCATCTCGAGGTGAGTCAACTCCAACTCAATGACTAACACTCTGAGAAAGGGTTCGATAGACCTCATTTATCAAATGGAAATGGTATATTCAAGCTCTCAGCTTGCCTGGCTCCTGCGGCATCTCAGTTTTACATGAAAAAATGGCTCTCCCAAACTGTTACAAGGGTCCTAAATTTAATTCTGCTGAATCTGCCATCCCCCGCCAGACAGCTCTGACCATGATTTGATCTATATTCCCTATTCCCCTTAATTTTAGCAAGGAAATATATTAGAAATAGCAGCAGATGGCCCCAGCTTCTGCATTTCCTATGTACATACCTGTCAACACCTCTGGCTGTTTTTTCCACTCCCATTTCTGTAAGTACTGCTTAGCCCCTCAGTGGGGCAGACAAATGCCACTATGCTATTGACATGGACAAATAGGACAAGTTAGATTGACTGCCCTCATGTAGTCCCTCCAAAACAAGTTCTAGGATCAATTATTCATGCTTAGAGAGTAAAATCTCAGACCCTTCATGGGTCTTGAAAGTCAGCTGGAACTGGCTATTAAAATAGCTTGTTGTCTCCTACAGTCAAAGCACAAAGCCATCATTATCACTAACAGCCCCATGTCCCTTTTTATCATACACTCATACCTGCTCACTAAATGTTCATTATTAGAGTAAATAAGATACAGAAATTTAAAACAACCTCTTTAAATTTAAATATATTTTGCTAAAGCAGTTTATAAACTTTTATTGTTTAATTGATATTACATATGTTGCTCACCGTCTCCATCATTTCTTCCCTCTTTTGTACATTTCCCTTGGAATATTACTTGAAGATCTAAGTTTCTTAAAAGACAATCTTGATATTTCAAATTTATGTTAAATGTGTATATTTAGTTACATTTCCTTTAAAAAATTACCCTATGACCTCTGAAGATGGAATCAACCATTGGTTTCATTAGTATGGGGCTACCTCTATTAGTTCTTAATAATAGGTTCCTGCATTATCAAAATAAAAATCTTTGCCAGAGTTAAAATTAATATGGGAAACAATGGAAACATATGCTTTTTTAAGGACATAGATTATTTTTATGCCAAGATTTAGCCATGGCAAACCTCCATCAATTTTGGCAAGGCATGTTAAGACTAAGTTGTATTCTTTTTTTATTTTTTCTTTGGACATCCTTGTTCAGTAACATGGTGGCTGCCCTAGATTAAGGCCAGCTGGTGTCCTATTGTTCCCTTCTGTTTGTTCTTATCTGTCTCTCCAGTTATATTGTAAAAGCTGCTGGATGTCAGAACCGGCATCACATTCATCCTGTGTCTGTAGTCACCACTTCGGTTCTTGCCACATGGTAGTCCCTCAATAAGAGGAGGCTGAATTACATTCCAAAGAAATTAGGCTATGGGAGCCTTAGAGATGTAGTTATTCTTTCAGTTAAATCGATGTCTTATTTGGTTTAAAGAAGGCCATTTCCTAAGCCAAGGCTTTCCCTCAGCCTTTTAACTAGATACACAGCAGTCTGAAGTCACAGATTCCCCTAACTTCAGTCAACCCAGGCACACTTAGAAAACACAGTATTCTTCCAGATAATGTGATTGAGAAATCAATCTATATTCCCATGTTGCTCTTCCTAGGTGAGATGGCCTTGATAAGCCACCATCACCAAGAATACTCTTGAAAGTTTATCTTTTACCGGTAGTGATGATGGTCCCCCATTGATTGAGTCATTCACATTCACTGATCTGTCTGGCCATCAGTGAAGAGAACACTCTAAGTGCCAGGATTTTCAGTTGCAGGCTTGCAACTTTGTGAAACAAATTTATCTTCCCTGACCACCTGAGCTATTCACAGGCTACAGTGACAAAACAAAACAAAAACAAAAACAAAAAGTTTGTGTGTGGATGTATAAACTTTCTCTGTGATAACAAAAAGACTGAATATACAGAGATAAAGTTACAAGTTGATTTCCCCTGTTTTACTTACAGAAGCCAAAAATTTGGTTTTAGGAATATGTTTCAAAGAATATCTATTAAAAGGTAAAATGAAAGTGTCCAGGACATATGATTACCATGAAAGAAAACTATATGGGTGAAGAATTTATGATGAAAATTAAGCAATAATATTAAAATACATTTAGGTAAACCAGTAACAGTTAAATTTTCAAAATATTTCCCAAGCTTTAACCTGAAGCTGGAAAAGATTGAGCAGAAAAATATTACTTTCAACTATGATGGTGACAGGACTGGGCATTTCCTGTAGAAGCAAA
Source organism: Ursus americanus (assembly GCF_024610735.1). Taxonomy (NCBI): domain Eukaryota; kingdom Metazoa; phylum Chordata; class Mammalia; order Carnivora; family Ursidae; genus Ursus; species Ursus americanus. Next base: position 14,949,232 of record NC_142137.1, on the reverse strand, counting down.
GACTTTCATTTCGTTTAATTTCAGCTTTCTTTGATACTCAAACTGATTTTTCCCTTATTACTTTCTTAAAATCAAATAAGAAGGAAAATTGATTTTTATTTTATAGAAAGACATACAGCATGGAGTCAAGAGACCTGGATTCTAATTCTGTTTCTATTAACTATTTAAGAACCTTGGTAAAATGATGGGAATAGAATGTTCTTTACATCCTCTAATTGATACCTAAATTCTGTGATTCCTTCTATTAAGAATATCAAACATTCTATTTGCAGCAAAATGAATAAAAGTGAATCTCACACGGTCCCATGTAAAATCACAGAATCCAAATATTTCTATTTAAATCTAAATAATTATTTTCTGCAAGAATTTCAATTGTTTAATTGAGTTTATGAGAGTATCACTTTGAAACCACTATTAGACTTCAGTTAAATCATCACACTAGTTTTGAAATATTAATTTTGCTTATTTGTCCTTTGAGAATTTGTTGTTAAATATTCTCTTCCCCTATGGAATAAGGGTAGAAAACATAGCCATTTGTAAACATTGATATAATAATTTGATATTTACAAATAAAATATGAGAATTATTTTGAATTCATAAAATTTGAGACATTTAATAAAATACGGAACCTTGTGAATTGTAAATAAAAATGCAAAAATCCATAAAAACTGAATAATATACCAAGAATTGTAAATAGGAAAATATTTTATGAGCTATATATTAAGCTATGAAAGTATTTTATGTAGTTATCCCTCAACTGAATCTTCTTGCCTTCATTAAACACTAAATGACCTGGCTCTTTATTTAATATTGTAATTTTAGGTGTGTGTGAATATCTGTGTTTTCCTTCTTTCAAGGTTTTGTTTTAAATTTGTCAAGAATTTTATTTAGGTCAATTAGTTTACATAAAACAGCTTGCCTATAATTTCCAGGTTTTAATGAATAAGATAAATGAGCCACTTCATTAAAAAATGGGTTTTTATTGCTGTAATTAAAGAAACATTTCTTAAAATCCAAGTTGGAAAAAAGCTGTTATCCCAAATACCAAAATAATAAAACTTGTATTTCATCACCTGAACTTGAGTAAAGAATTTAAGTATCCATTGCTTTTTATCATTTATCTCTCCCCTCTTGACTGCTCTCTCTTCTTTAGCACACCATCCCCCAACACCACCACACACAAGCCAAAAAATGGTTTCACATAATAGGTTTCAACTAATACTATCTATTGGTGAAATAATCTATATCATTTTCACATTTTTAATTTCTCTTTACCATTGTAAACATTTAATACAGAGCCATCCCATCCTCTAGGTGGCACATAATAGTGAGCATTATAAGATATAACTTGATATTCAATGATATGCCATTCAAATATTGGTATGCCTTGTCTCTGCAAGTGTTACACTTAGCTGTTTTGCATAATGACAATAACATTAAATTTAGGTAGATCTTGAGTTCCGGTTCAAGAGTTCTTAACCAGAACTCCTGCCACAATTTATGACAGATTAATTATTTGCATTTTCATAGACAATTCTGAGACCATTTTAATATTGCACGTATGTATGTAAGCGTACAACCTCACAAAATGTATGTTGAGACATTTCTGACATTGTCTGGAATCTGACATTAATCAGAATTATGTTAGCATATATCGCTTGCACTTATCATTTACACAATTAGGGGCAATAACTGATGAAAGTCAGCGTTGCTCCTTGCTTTGCTTTTTGTTCAATTGGGATGTATCTTTTCCAATACGGATTCATTGGTGTTGGACATATTGCATACAGTAAGCATCCATGGTTATCCAAAGGGTAGAAGGATTTAGAGAAAAAGAAATGACCTTTTGGTTCAGCTCATAACTCATACCTACTATCTATCCACCTCATTCGACCACATGTACATATTTGCCATAATTCTAAGTTTAAATACTTGGTTTTGAATATTATTCTTTGTCAAGCAGTAAGTTTAAACAACTAAAATTTCCAAATTTAGAAAACCAACAATAAAGTCATTACTCATAGCGTCTCCTGACTTTAGATGCAGCTCTCCACATTTACTTAAAACCATCCTTTGTCAGTGAGTTGCTCACTGAATTTTTACCTATGTCACAAAAAAAGAGAAATAAAGGCTCGGATACAGTTTGAGTTAAAACAAAATAAAAGAAATTCTTGACATTAGGTAAGGCAAGATTTTAAGGCAATCCTCACTAGACAAATTCTTTAAATAATTGTTCAACTTTCCCTTTCTATTTCTTGTGTGGGCAGAGACTTGCTAGTTTAACGTGAGGAAACATGCATCTCTCTCCATCAACTGCGAGACCAAGAAAGCCAATTTAATTTTTATTTCTTCAAAATTAGTTAAAATAATAATAATATTACCAGGAAATTTATATTCACACAGTACATACTCAAATGGGGCACCTTTTAAAGTTTTGACATTTATTTCTGAATACTCTCATCTGCATGAATTAGAGCACAAGCCCTATGACCAATGGTTCTGTAGAGTAAAATATGCTGAAATTAATATATTTTCATCATTTCTTTAAAAAACTAAACCATAGATTGCATGTGAGTAGTTTTGTTTTTTAAGATTTCAATACACAGGGAAACGGGAATACAAATGTTAGTATTTAGATAATCTCTCCCCTGCTCACTCATTCCATCATCTCCCTTGCTCATATTCATTCATTCATTGAACACAACTCCCTGTTTTCTCTCATGCCAGCTAGAAATACTAAAACGTTTAACATGGTTCAGAAGAAAGGGCAGCTGCTAAGAAAACTTCTACAGAAACACGGTCTGGATACTAAGGTACTACACAACGCCAGCACTCAGATCGTGCAGGAGATTTTTAGTACACGTTTTCTGATCCTACTATATCCCTCTCTTAGCCATTAAACCTAAAGAAAAATAAGGGCTTTGGCTTATTGCAAATTCAAAGAAGATTTTAAAGAGTGAGTTTGGTGCCGCTCTCCTCTCCTTCAAGGAAAAGCTTCTTATCCTAAAGAGTTGCTGAGCTTTAGATATGCTGTTGCTGAAGAAGATGCATCACCCAGTCAGGTGCGTGGTTCTCAACCTGGAACCAAGACCCGTTCCGGAGAAAACAGGTAAAATAGGGGCGTTCCCTGGGTCCGCTAAGAAGCCTCTAAAACTGAATAGAATAAATCTGAGTGGCGTGAAAAGGTGTGCTCTTTAAAACAACAATAACAAAAAGTTTAGTCGCAAAAGGTTTGGGTGTGTGTGTTTTTGTTTGTTTGTGTTTTTGTTTTTTGTTTTCGTCTGTTTTCATGCTTGATCATACCCTAAACAACCCAGGTGCTGAGAAACACACAAAGTGACTGTACACAAGCCAGGATCACCGCGTGTCTGTGCCAGTTTCCTGAGGTGACTGTCAGAAAAGCAGACAGAAAAGAGGCACCATCGTGTCGAGGGAATGAGGTCAGAATTCACCGGGTGGACCACTGGCTCTGCGAAGGAATACCGCGGGACAGTGGGGCTCTCGAACCAGGCTTTGCAAAAGGAGGGAAGGTGGGTCAGCGACTGACTTTGTGGAGAGGCTTTGTCGGCGCGAGACCGGGTGAAGGGTGGCAGATGGGGGGCGTTCGCCAGCTGACAGACGCGGGAAATCAGAAGAGAGAAACGCGGGGACTGTGAGGGCTGAGAAGACCCCTTTTGGGGTGACGGGAGGGTCAGGGCCATCCCCGACTAGCCACTGCTAGTGTGGGAGCGCTGGAGCTGGAAGGTGAGGCGGGACCGCGAGGTGCGGGCAGCGGTCCCTGGCAGGGAGGGAGAGGGGTTCAGGTTGCCAGCAGGTAGAGTTGAAATCAAACAGCCCCTCGGGGACCACCGAGCAGCGCCCTCCCGAGACCCCCTGCCTCGAGGCTGAGGAATCACAGCAGGTGGTTTGTGGTACCTCCTAAAGCGAGGGATGTGCCCGACCCCCACGCTCTCCAAGCTACTCACCGGTCCTGGGAGGAAAGCGCCATCCGGGCGCGCGCGAGGGCTGCGCAGCGCAGGCGGCAGGCAGGGCCGGGCTGCGGTGGCGGCGCTGTCCTAGGCGCGGGACTGGAGCCTGGGGACACCGACGAGGCGACAGAGGCGGCGGGGGCGCAGGGAGCTGCGAGCGGGGAAGGCTGTGGATCCGGAGCTGCTGCGCCGCGCGCGCTCTCTGCCCATCTCCGGCTCGGCTGAAGCGGCTACTGCTGCTGCCGCTGGAGGGGAGGGAGTCGAGGGGGAGGGGAGGAGGCACGCGGCAGGAAAGGAGGGAGGGAAAGAGGGGAGGGTGGGGGAGAGCGAGGGGAGAAGGGGAGATGATCACCCAGAGTGGAGAGGAGGAGGGGAGGGAGGCGCGCACGAGCTCAGCAAAGGTTCCCACCAGAAGAGCTCGGGGAGGAGAAATGCAAGATGAGGAGATGGGTCACTCCCCCGCCCCCCTCTCCCCTCCCCTCCTTCCCCCTTCGCGCCCTTTCCTCGGGCTCTTCCTCGCGTAGCTCAGGCTGGGGGTTACCCAGGCTCGGCTGGAGCCGGGGCTTCTGCGCGCTGGCGAGAGTGCCGAGCCCCAGAGGCGGCCGCGACAGCTCTCCGCGCCACCGGCCTGAAGCACCTGTGTGCGCACACACCGCCGGCGGCTCCATTGCCGCGGCTTTCCGGCCGGGATCTGCGGGCCGTTGCTCGCCCTCTCTCCCCTTTCTGGTCAGATTATGCTCTTGCATGTGCATCCATGACATCTGTGTCGTGCGCCTACTGCGGTTTGCTTCCTGGGCGCTCTTTGGCACAGGGTGGCCGGCCAGAAGGCACAGGGTGGCCGGCCAGAAGGCGCCGGCAGGGAGCTCAATGCAGGCAACCATCGCCAGCTCCTTGGAGCTGTTTCCTGGTTAAGGGTGGCGGTGTGTGCTTGCCGCCGGGGTTGAGTAGCTAACAAGGTTAAAAAAGAAGAAAGGAAGGAAGGAAGGAAAAAGAAAGAAAAAAAAAAAATCTTATGACCTGGTTGTCTGGAATCATGTTCTCAGTGATCTGGGAAGGTTGTAAGTGTAAAGGGCACAGGGGCAGTTCATTACCTTCTGCCTTGGTTTTCCTCCCTTTCCCTAATGTCCTAAAAAACCAGGACAAGACTTAGCACGTTTAATCGAAATATTTCTCAGTCTTTTTATTGCAAAGCATTTCGTTTTTACCCAAATTTTCCTAGTGTTGGCCTGGCTTTCCTATTGTAGATTTTCTTTGCTCTGTTAGAATGTGAGTCAGTCTTGTTTATTGGTAAACTACAAAGACTCGCATGAAAATAGATACTGTAGTTAGCGCCTTGTACATTCACAAGATCCAAGGGGTGAGAATCCACACATTTAGTAAGTATAAAACAATTGGGACATTGTTGACTGATTTCCATGAACCATAATTTTGTTTCATAATCTTCACGTGGTAGTTGAGGATAACCAAAAAGCAAAGTAAATTATGTGTGTAAAAGATAGGACTAGGAAAAAAGTATAGTACAACTCTCCTCAAATAACATAACATTTGAAGTGATCAAATCACTCCCTGCAAGCACCCTGGAAACAGTTTTTGATAGTGTGTGTGTGTGTGTGTCTGTGTGTGTTGTGTGTGTGCCTAATTTTAGTAGTCTTTCAGTTACTTGAATCCTTTTTTAAAAGCCTAAATGATCTTATGCTTTAGTATAAGTAAATTAGGCACTTTATTTTACCTAAATATGTCTTATGTAACAAAGTACCCATATTAAAATAGTCTCAGTTGTATATGCAGTATGTAGAAACGTTTTTTTTAAAGATTTTATTTATTTATTTGACAGAGATAGAGACAGCCAGTGAGAGAGGGAACACAAGCAGGGCGAGTGGGAGAGGAAGAAGCGGGCTTATAGCGGAGGAGCCTGATGTGGGGCTCGATCCCAGAACGCCGGGATCACGCCCTGAGCCAAAGGCAGACGCTTAACTGCTGCACCACCCAGGCGCCCCTGTAGAAACATTTTTAATGCAATAAGGCATACACCCAAATTGATGAAAAACCTCTTCCCATATACATTCACATGAGAAAAAAAATTGGTAATAACATATTACTAGATGGTTTGGATACTGTTAACTTTCTAGAATCTTTCCTGTGGAGCACATCTGCTAATGGAAATATTTGGTTTCACATCTACTTAATAATCTGAATGAGAGAAGCACCTCCTCATTAAGGGAACAACAGATATCAAGCTCCTTTAATACACCTCAGCTTTAAAAGGCATGTGTTACTGTCTCCAGATGCTCAGTGTTGCACCATGCAAATTCACCATATGCTATTCTTTCAAAGAAGACCATAGGAAGAAAATGGTGGGTGAGGACCTACACCTCATTTGACTTTAAGAGTTCTCAGTAGTGTCTATATTACAGACATAAGCAGTAAATTTTTCAAATCCTAGTGGCTACTTGGGCAGGGAGTGATTACCAGAAATTGAATCTCCATTTTTCTCATCCCTGTTTAAGATATTCCTTACCCCTCCTCTACTAAGGTAATTCACCTTTGAGAATTTTTGTTATTTTCCTCCTACATTTGATTATGAAACTGTAATAGCAATATCTGTATAGTCTCATTTTATGGTTGGAAAAATACAAAAAACCATGGAAACGAAAATGCCTTAAAGCCAGGCAAAGAGAAGGGATGACATTTAGAGCACAGCAAGACAAGTTTTTAACTCATCCCTAACCACTTGGTCCACCAGAGACAAGAATAGGTGATAAAAGATGGAATCGGGGCGCCTGGGTGGCACAGCGGTTAAGCGTCTGCCTTTGGCCCAGGGCGTGATCCCGCCGTTGTGGGATCGAGCCCCACATCAGGCTCCTCCGCTATGAGCCTGCTTCTTCATCTCCCACTCCCCCTGCTTGTGTTCCCTCTCTCGCTGGCTGTCTCTATCTCTGTCAAATAAATAAATAAAATCTTAAAAAAAAAAAAAAGATGGAATGGTATTCCAGTTCTCCTGCCAGAGGACCTGGATTATAATTCAGATTCTCAGGTTGGGTAAAAACTTTCTTGTCTCCTCTACCATAGCATGCTCTTCCTTTTATATTCCTTTCCCCTTCTACATCCACAGCAGTGTTGCACTATGTTCTTCTTTACAACATGGGAAGCCAAATAAATAAATAAAATAAAAAGCTTCGTTTTAAACACTGACCTTTTGCATTTGCTAACTTGAAAACAAATTCTTACATTTTCTGAAATCAGAAATATTGAAAACCCTATCTTTGAACAACTATTGTACTCTGTACCAGAGACTGGTTTGCAAAGGAAATACCATTCATCTATTTATTGAACACATATGTTTAATAACCACTGCTTGTGAGCAGGTACCATTTTAGGCCCTGGGGATACCACAATGAGGAAAATTGGTAACTGTGGCCTTTTGAAGCTTAGAGTCTAATGATCCAATAAAGGTGCTTTATCACTAGGAAAGATGTTTACGATGATGATATGATAATGAAGATGATGATAAATTTCAAGCCCAAAGAATCAGTATTTACTAATTAAATTATAGGCATTACGAGATTAGGCATGAAGGAATACAGATTATTCAGCTCTGCTTATAGCCAGTTCTTACATTCATTGTTGAAAATAGATGAGAAAGAGGGGTTGGGGGGAAAATGGCCTTTGCTGTAGAAAAGGGAAATTATAGAATTTTTTCAGGCCAGTGAACATTTTCATGAGCCTCAACTTTAAAAAATAAACATCTGCTTTTATCGGTGGAGAAAATAGAGAGCAATACATGTCTTTGAGGTTGTGGAGACTTCTGAGAAATTATATACGTACCACGTAATACACATGATTAGTACAGCTGAATACATGGGCCGATTCTAGAATGATGATGATGACAAAAATCAGCAATTTTCCCTTTTTCCTTCTGAAAAACATACCAAAACAACAAGGAGAATTAAAACAAAAAAAAATCTGCAAATTCTAATTTTAGCAAAATCAGGAGATAGATAATCTGCAGTTTCCAAAATGTTTGCACAAGATGCCAGAACTGCTGAGATCAACCAGAAGTTGAAGAAGAGGAAGTAAGAAGAAGAGCAGATAGTGAGCCCAATGTTAACTAATCTTAGAAAGCAGAGATAAAAATATCATTCCTGAAAGTGAGAGTTTCACTCTGAAGTGCAAAAGCTCTTTCCCTTGGTTGCAACAATGGATCAAGAAGCTGAAACTGAGCTACAGCTGCGAAAGGAAGAAGCTTGGCAAGTGTAGAGAGGGCTTCTTGTAGCTAATCTCACAAAAGCCAAGAAATGTATGCTTCTGGTGGGGAATTATTCATCTTGACTTGCCAAACCTATACATCTCCTTTACAGAAATCAGTGTGGGAACTGGAATGAGTGGGACTGATGATAAGAGCCCTCTTGTGTATGTCCTGTGAGAAGAAATGGAGGACTACACACAGATATAAAACAGAGGAGTGATATTTGCAAAAAGCGGTCTATCTCTTCGGCAGCAGAGAAGCAGAACATTTGTAGATCTCAGATGGCTACTTTCCCCTCTTTTCTTCTCATGAAACTAGAGGAGAAAAATTTAACTCAGTTAATTATGAGTAATAAAAAAAGAATGGGCACAGTATCAATACAAAAATAATATACGAAAAGACTTACAGAGGAGCATCAAAATGTAACAATTGTTGGAGAACACATACCATAACAGTGTTGCCATGGAGAAGTTGAAAAATTTGTCCTAACATTTTGCCATGAATTTTCAAAAGGACACAATGAAGGAATTGCTTCTGTGAATGAAAACTATAAGACACAAATACGAGAACTTGGGGATGGTTGAGGAGACAGTAGGAGCTGATGACCCAAAGCTGGCAAAACTTAGGAAAGAAGTAGAACTAAAAATAAAACCATTACAAATTGAGAATGAATATGGAAGAATTACAAGGTAAAATATACACTGAGGTAAACACAATAAGGGAAAGAGGACAGAAACGAGAAAGGTTGGCAAAATGAACTGGAAATAGAGATGAGTAGGATGAGAGAGAATATGAAAGATGGAGAAGATTAGCAAACACAATCCAACACATACATAATTAGAGACCCTGAAGAAGAAAAATAAATACCAGAAAAGAATAAATATTTAAATATATTATTTAATTAACATTCTTAAATGAACTAAGACCCACAATTTCATTTTCTTTCTTTTTCAAGTTTTTATTTAAATACCAGTTAGTTAACATAAAATGTAATATTGGTTTCAGGAGTAGAAGTTAGTGATTCATCACTTACATACAACACCCAGTGCTCATCACAAGTGCCTTCCTTAATCCCCATCACCTATTTAGTCTACCCCCCCACCTCCCTTCCAGCAACCCTCAGTTTGTTTTCTATAGATAAGAGTCTGTTTCATAGTTTGCCTCTTTTTTTTTTAAGGGGCTCCTGTCAGTAGAACATTCAACTCTTGATCTTGGGGTTGTGAGTGCAAGCCCCCTGTGGGCCTGGAGTTTACACAATAATAATAATAATAATAATAATAATAATAGGCAATTTAATTTTTAAAGGACAAATAATTACTAAGAGAATTGCCCCAGAATTGTCACCATCAAGATATATTATAGTACAGTATCTAGAATTTAAATATTATAAAGAATGAAGGCATGCAGGCAAAAACAATCAGTAACTTATAAAGGAAAATATTGAGAGTGACCTCAGAATTCTTCACTGAAACATTCATAGCAGAATAGAGTCATTCAGTATCAGTGGAGGAAAGTTCACCAGATACCAGAGAAAATAAGTGAGAGCTAAGGATTTTTTTCTATTTAGCCAAACAGTCCTTCAAATATAATAGGTGCACACAGTTTTGAACATGCAAGAACTAAGGGAATATTATTCATATGAACCTGTCTTCAGAATGTCTTCAGAATCTAGGAGATAAATGGAAGAGATATCCTGGATCAAGGACTGATTGTCAGCACTAAATGTATTTAATCATGGATCTGAAATATGAGAATATGAGATTTAGATCAAAATAATAGAACCTAAATCTCGTAGACCCGGACAATATAGAAATAATATATCTCAACAAAATTTGGATGAGAAGGGCAAAAGAAGATATGAAGGCATTGATTGTTTAATGGCCAGGAGTCAAAGGAAATCACTTAAACAAGTAGTCCAACATATTTAACAACACAAAGATAAACTATAATCAAGATAATATTAAACAAATTACGTAGCAGAAGAGGAAGACAGGAACAAGAAATACTAATTTTTATTATTATTTATTGTAGCAAACGAACAAATACAGTGTATAAAAAAAGAGAGAAATGCAGTTAACCTATAAAGGAATAATTACAAAAGTAACAAACAACAAAATAAAAACCATAAACATTGAGAATACACACATAGAGAAATAAATAGAAGAAAACAGACCTCAGAATGAAGAAACTTTACAAAGTTAAAAAATAAAAACATAACACAGAACCAAGAGCAAACATATCCTTCATACAACAAATGTAAATAGAGTTATCTCATTTTCTATGATAAAAATAGGATCTTTAGATTGGGTCACAAACAAAATAGAATTTTGTGTTTTATATCTGTAACAAGAAATCTCAGAATGTTTGAAAAATAAAGATAGACAAACATATACCAGGCAAAGGCATACAAAAAGTAAGCAGGAATTGCAACCATAATTGAAAACAAGGTGTTATACAAACCAAAAATGTTAAACAAAATGAAGAACAATATTTTATGATTATTTTATGATTATTTTAATAGGCACCTTCCCATGAATGCAAAACAATGATGAATATCTATGTACCAAATAGTGTAGCATCAACATAACTACATCAGATATTATGATATGTGCAAGAAGATAGCATGAAACCCACTCTTAGCAGGACTCTTAATACTTTTAATTCATGAGAGTCCACGAGTACAGATAATACATAAAGATATTAAAGATCAAGTAGCATATACTTTTACAGACTAATCTTACTTAAAAGCATTGATGGAAAATCCTAGTTAAAATGTGAACAAACAAACCCTAGCAACACATTAAAAGAACACAATGTCATCACCGTGTGTGTGTGTGTGTGTGTGTGATCCAAGAATGTAAGGAATTTTCTATACTAGAAAAGTTATTAACACATTTCATTGCTTTCCTCAACTATAAATGGAAATAAAATATCAGTACCCACTTTATGGAAATTTTTACAATGATTTAAAGAGTTATGGCATACAAAATCTTTAACAAGAATGCCTGGAATACAGTGAGCCCTTCATAAATGTTATCTGTTGTGTTTATCAGCTTTCATAAGATATTAAAATATGACCATGCTTGTGATAGTAATATAATTCTTATTTTCATTTTCTTGAATAATAAATTCTGTATGAATTTATTAATGTGGTGTTCTCATTCTTTGTCCCTTTTCCTCAAGGTTTTCATAATTATTTTTAGGTCCTCTGTTCTTGTTGTATAATTATTAAAATCCTGGTAAACATTAAAATCAATTTACAAATTCTGAATGTACCACAAATGATCTACTTAAACATAATTTTGAATATAATAGTACTATATGAATACATTCTCTCTCTCTTTTAATAGACTATATTTTACAGCAGTTTTAAATTCACAGCAAAATTAAGCAGAAGGTACAGAGTTTTCATATATCCCTTGTCCCCTCCTATATACAATCTCCCCAACTATCTATCTACATCTTGCACCAGAGTGGTTCATTTTTTCCAACTGAGGAACTTACATTAATACATCATTACCCAAAGTCTATGGTTTACACTAGGATTCACTCTTGCTGTTGTATGTTGTATAGGTTCTGACAAATGTATAATGGTGGATATATGTGTGTATATATATGTATATCCACCATTAAAGTACCATACAGAATAGTTTCACTGCCCTAAAAGTCTTTTGTGCTCCATTTATTTATTCCCTCCTCTCTCCGAGCCTTGACGACCATAGCTTTTCTTCACTGTCTTCATGGTTTTGCCTTTCCCAGAATTCCACATAGTTGGAATCACACAGTGTATAGCCCTTTTGGATTGGCTTCTTTCATTTAGTAATATGCATTTAAAATTCTTCCATGTCTTATAATTGTACCAAAAAGAATAAAATGCCCAGGAATAAACTTAACCAAGGAGGTGAAAGACCTGTACTTTGAAAATTATAAAACATTAATAAAAGGAGCTAAAGATGACTAAACAAATGGAAGGATAGTCCATGTTCATGGATTAGAATAACCAATATTGTTAATGTTCATACTACCCAAAACAATCCACAGATTTAATGCAATCCCCATCAAATACCAAAAGCATTTTTCACAAAACTAGAACAAATAATACTAAGATTTGTATGGAACTATAAAAGACCCTGACTAGTCAAAGCAATCTTGAGAAAGTAGAACAAAGCTGGAAGTATCACAATCCCAGATTTTAAGATACACTACAGTGATAATCAAAAAGGTATGGCACTGGCACAGAAACAGACACATCGATCAGTGGAACAGAATAAAGAACCCAGAAATAAACCCATGCTAATATGGTCAATTAATCTATGATAAAGGAGACAAGAATGTAGAGTGGAAAAAAGACAATTTATTTGACAAATGGTGCTGGGAAAACTGGACAGGCTACATGCAAAAGAATGAAACTGGACCACTTATACCACACACAAAAATAAACTCAAAATGGATTAAAGATCTGAATGTGAGACCTGAAACCATAAAAATCCTAGAAGAAAACAGGCAGTAATTTCTTTGACATTGACCATAGAAACATTTTTCTAGGTATATCTCCTCAAGCAAGGGAAATAAACGCAAAAATAAACTACTGGGACTACACCAAGATAAAAACTAGAGCACAGTGAAGGAAACTGTTGACAAAACAAAAGGCGACCTGTTGAATAGAAGACATTTTCTTTTTCTTTTTCTTTTTAAAGATTTTATTTATTTATTTATTTATTTATTTATTTATTTATTTGACAGAGAGAGAGAGAGAGAGAACACAAGCAGGGGGAGCAGCAGAAGGAGAAGGAGAAGCAGGCTCCCCGCTGAGCAGTGAGCCCCATATGGGGCTGGATCCCAGGACCCTGAGATCATGACCTGAGCCAAAGGCAGACGCTTAAACAACTTAGTCACCAAGGTGTCCGGAAGAAGACGTTTTCAAATGATATATGTGATAAGGAGTTAATATCCAAAATATATAAAGAACTTATACAGCTCAACCCTAAGAAAACAAATAGTCCAATTAAAAATGGACAGAGGACCTGAGTGGACATTTTTTTTCAAAAAAGACATACATTTGACTATAGACATGAAAAGATGGTTGGCATCACTAATCCTCAGGGAAATGCAAATCAAAACCACAAGGAGATATCACCTTACACCTGTCAGAATGGCTAGAATAAAAAAGACAAGAAATAACAAGTGTTAACAAGGATGTGAGAAAAAGGAATGGTTGTGCACTGTTGGTGGGAGTGTAAATTGGTGCAGTCACTGTGAAAAACAGTTTAGAGTTTCTTCAAAATATTAAAAATAGAAATACCATATGATCCATTAAATCCACTATTGGATACTTACCCAAAGAAAATGAAAACATTAATTCAAAAAGATGTATGCCCCCCTATGTTTATTGCAGTATTATTTAAAATAGCCAAGATACAGAAGCAACCAAAGTACCATCAGTAGATTAATGGATAAAGAAATTATGGTCTATATATATATATTCAATTTATATATATATTCAATTTTTATTTATCATACTACTGTTTTCAGTTTTTGCTGAGGGAGTCTATTGGTACAACTTTCTAAATACATATTTTTTCTAAATACATAAATAAATGTATTCAAGAACAAAGATAAAACAGATATCATTTTCAGATATATAAGACTCACTGAAATTGTATGTATATAGTTTACATATAAAGTTTACATATTTCATATATTTATATAGAATAGGAATATATGTAACTATAAATAAAAGTTTATATGTAATTTATATATTTTCATATATATAATTTATACATTATATAGGATACAGTTTATAATGTATACCATATACTATATTATTACACATAACATAAACTTTATTATATATTTTATGTGTATATAATTTCAGTGGGCCTTGTATATATGAAAGGATATTTATTTTGTCTTTGCTCTTGAATTATAAAAAACAAAGTTATTGTAATTTGTAGTTCTAGATTCACCATTACATTTCTTCAGAATGTTAATGGCACCGATCTATTGATTTTTTTGTTTGTTTGTTTCCATATTATTGGTAGGAAATCTAATGCAATGTCTTTAGCAATCTTTTTGTTCTCATTGTTTACTTTTAGGAATTTATTCATTTATATTTGTCCTCAGAAATGTAGTTTTTGTTTTATACTGCTTGACAGTTGGTAGGCTTTTTCCGTCTAAAAACTGGGTCTAGGAAATAATTATTTAATTACCAATAATTATTTAAAACACCAATAATTATTTAAAACACTTTTCTATTTTTTCCATTTTATTCTTTTGAACTATTAGACAAATGTGAAGAAAAACAGCATAATCTTAATATAATATATACAGTTGCTCAGTCCTTGCATACCTCCATGTGAGCCTGTTTCCATGATTGATTCACAATTCCTTTGAATGTGGACCTCAGACAGTCCTTTATGTTAATGATTAAAGACATTCTTTTACACAACTACAGGAATGGATTGTGGAATTCTAACTTGTCAGGATTGCTCGGCATAAAAATCAAGATTGATAATGTGCACCAGTTTCATTGTTGAGGTCTTGAGTTTCCATTACCATGATTGGTTGCTTAGCAGGATATGCCTATGTGACCAGACCCATAAGAGCCTCAGATCCTAAAGACTTGAGACGGTTTTCTTGAGCAGAGACATTTCATACAGGTTCCTATGGTTCACTGCTAGAGAGAAAGCACTTCCTGGGCTGAGACATAGAAGGACTCAGAAGACTGCACCTGGTCTCTCTGGACTCCATCCAATGCATATATTTGTCTTACTACTTCTACTCTGTAACCTTCTGTTGTAATAAGCCATAATCATGAGTAAAACTTGCTTAAAATCCTGTGAATCAAGCTTGCGTAGTACTGAGACCCCTAAACAACAAATCTTGAAACATTTGAATCCTTTTTTTAAAGTTTTTTTTCAAACATTTTATCTCTTTTCATCGTTGCTAACATTTGAAATGATTTCTTAATTTTCTACTTTACCAATTTTTCATGTAAATAAGTATGGTCTTCTATTTATCTTATCTATTGAGGGATTTTTGTTATTGTTACTTATTTTAATAATTACATTTTCTATTTACAAGATCTTGATTTCGTTATTTGCAGAATTTCTGGTTCTTTTGTACAATTGCCTCTTCTTGGTTCACAGCCACTTGTTCTTATTACATAACCTACTATTCTAGCTTCATATATATGATTGCATACCTTATCTCTATATAGACAGTACATATGTGTATTTAAAGGTTTTTTTTCAGATTATGATATTACCATTTCCATAAGAAAGTTCTTCTTTTGTTAAGAATGTTATCTCTTTTCATCTGTTGGCCATTCTCTGATGTTTGCGCCATTGTCTTCTGCTGGAAAATAGCTGTATATATATGTGTGTATGTTTTTATATATGGTAGAACAATTATTTAGCAGGGAGAGAGGTGATGGCATTATGACCATGGAATTCCTAGGTACATAGTGTGGCACTGTTTTATCCTTGACTTTGGAAGGGAGAAGTTGGGAGGAAGTAAGAGGAAGGAATTGTGGTTCCAGCTCCCAGGTTTGAATAGCACTGGGCACCAATGCCATGCATTCTGTGACATCTCAGCCACCAAAAGAGTTGGATAAAATTGGCCCTTGCTTATATCTGTATTTAAATTTATATTTCTCACTCATGCAAATTTTTCTCTTTTTTTGTTTTTGTTTTGCATTATGTTTTATGAGAGATCATATAGTGTATATTAATTTATGCATTAATTTATGTTTATTTAGATTCTTCTTGATCTCCCAGAATATATTGAAGCTATCCAAATACTTCCATGTACATTTCATTCACCAAATCCCCATTTTAATTTTTTTTGGTCAGTTCTTGCTTGCCCCAAATTTTATCACTTCCTCAGGCAGATTTGATGTTGAACAGTTAATGCTGATTATTTTCAACAAATACCCTGGGGAGAAGATTCGTCCTATTGTGCTGGTGTGAATGCCCAGTCAGGTCAAATAAAGAAATCTCTGTTGATTGGAACATTTTGAGGTATTTGTTAGACAGATCAAATATTAAAAATTTTATGGGCATGGGATTCTTTGTGGAGCTCATATCTGCCTCCTCTGGTGGCTGCTAGGCTGCTGTTTTTTGCAGGTAATATGGTTACAAAACTGTTGGTTTTAAGGCTACTGCCATATATTGTTTCTTTTTATTTTGTTTTGGCTGAACCAAATCCCATACTATACCTAATGGCAAGTTCACAAAGAAGTTCTATCTTACCATTTTCCAAAAGGATAACTGTATTTATTTGGTGAATGCCAACCACTACAATGAATGTTAGACATTACTTGAAAAATTAGTTTGGTCTAATATATTTCAAATTACTTTGTTATGCTAACCCCTATCAATAAATTATCATGTAGTCAGATTTGTTTAGAAATACCATCTTTCTAATCAGAAAACAATTTGTAGTTTCTAACCAATAGCCAGCAAACATCTCTACTTTTAAGGGTATTTTTATGTATATTTAACTATAATAAAATTAGACCATAAACATTAAAATGACCTATTATATCATATTGTTATAATTCAATTTGTTTACTCTTTTTGTGCAGTTCTTACACCATCATAAGAACATTTAAGTCTGAATCTTGTCTGATATTATAGAGACAATGGGGTGTATATATTCTAGTAGTGCACTTACTTACTTACTTTGAAAGTGGTTCTTAATTAAAAAACAGGCAATGATGTAATTTTCATAATCACTGGAACATGTACATATGTTCAAGTATACACATGGAGATAGCAAAAGAGCCTCTACTTCAATATTTGAAAAAATGTAAAACAACTTCCTTGAAAAGTTAATGTGTTTATTGTATATAACAAATTGGGATAGGTTGATTCTTATTACAGTATATATATATATATATATATATATATATATATATATACACACACACACACACACACACACACACACATGCATACACACACACACACATACACAGGTCTACATATCTGTTTGAGTGAAACATTTGTAGAACAGATGAAACACCTTCACAAAATCTCAGGCTTCCAAAAAACAGAACTGTGAGTCCTGAGATCATTTTTCTTGTGAATTCCTCAAAGTGAATGCATGCCATAGGTATAAATATGGGAACACAGAAAAGATAAGTAACAAGGTTCAAATATGCTAAAATCAAAAGTAGACAGTGAAGTAGCAGTGATAGAAATATTCAATTCAAATGGCATCTCTGTAAATATTACCCAGTCCTCAAAGGTAGAACTAACAGCTCTTTTTTCTTGTGTACCTATATTACTTTGTTCCCAACTCTTACTACGAATCACAGCCTGTATTGTAGTATAAATAAGTTGCTATTTCATTATGAGATTATGAAGACTACAGAAGAAAACAAATATCCAGGCATGTTTTTAATGCCTCATCTCTAATAAATAACAAAGTAAATACTCTTGAAATATTTGCAGAATGAAACAATAAATGAATATGCAGTTGATAAAATTAATCAAATAATCTTTTGCAAAAAATTGAGCAGTTTATAAAGACCATTTTATATCTATGAAACTGGCGCTTAAAATTATAAATCATTTTTTCCTTTGAATTATCTACTTTTTTTACATCATTGACGGTGCTTTTGAAAAACATTACCATTTATAAGGATAATATTTGTGGGGGTGGGGAGGTGGGGTTACAGGTGAAGATGATAATGACCTCATGTTAATTAGAATTTCAAATTAATAGCCAAAAATGTAGTTTGTGTTTTTGACAAGGTAAAATGAGAAATTCAGGGGGAAATAAGTTTTCAATAAATAAATAACTTTAGAGTCAGAGAAATTATTATTATAAAAGGAAAGTGTGTGCAAATTAAAGGATAAACAATAAAATTAAGTTATATTATCTCTAAGGCCCTTATAAATTATGGATACTTTTTTATGTCTTCTATATTAAATGAAGACCAAGTCTAATTTAGATCTGTATTTAGGAGAATTTTTGAGTAGCTGAATTCTGTAGGATATGGGAAAATAAGACACTGGAAGAATAAATCATGTCTTCTTCTAGAAGATCAGAAATTGACTAATTTAACAATGAACTTTAAAGTTACATGAAACTGGTGGTGAGGATGGGTTGGAAGGACTATAACATGGTGTGAAGACTGACAGGGTTGGATTTCCTACATTAGGTAAATAGCAAACCCATTGTACATTAAGACAAATGTTTGGGCAACTTCATTTAGGTCTTGTCAGACTTTATTATAACTACAACACAACAATATAGCAGTAACAATATATAATTTACTGAATTTCCTTCATATTATTGGTGCTCTGATAAACATTTACTATCTTCTTTAATCCTTACAAATATCTTAGGAAGTTGCCATTGGAGAGTAATTCTTGTCTTTCACTTAACAATTTTCTTTACCTCTGAATATCTGCTCTTTCCAGGAGAGCACAGTATTGGAGGGAATACTGAATATCTACCTTTTCATTCACTTCTCCTCATGGGAAAAGAAAAAGTATTTCTGAGTAGTGAAACTAGAAGAGTCCAGCACATGCAGAATACAGTCTCTCCTGGGGGCTTATGCATGACACACATTCTTTCTCTTCTGTTCTGTATGGAAAATGCTGAAAGTGTCCAACTTTTTTTTGCCTGGATGGAGGAAGAGTAATAAGGTACCTAATTTTGACTTTAGAACTTAATCAGTGTTGTTTGATCTAAATTACCAAGATTAAAATGGTTATTCTGAAGTCTAATTTACTCTGGGTATGCCTTTTATTTGTATCTAAACTTAAGCAATAAATATAAGTAGCTATATTTTGGAGTTGAAAAAACTGAGTCTCAGAGAGATTAAGCCATGGTTAAGATCATACAACTTATAAATGGTGAGTTTGGGTTTAAAATACAGGTCTCTCTGAACGTCTTGTTTTCATATATTATATGTAATCCGTCCACTCTCACCCCCTACCCGAAGGCCAATCCTATTGGAGAGAAAATTGGAGAACTTGACTATGTAACATATGCCCATATATACCTTTATTGTAAAATTGCCATTTTTAGGATGTGTAGAATAAAACTGCAACTATTGTAAAAGAAAAAAAAAAAAGAGAGACCAGATTAGAAAAGAATTATATGAGCATAGTGCCTTTGGTCCAGATGAACATGTAAGTAGTTTAGTTAGTCTGGGTGACCCATTATGCTACATAATGAAGTCATAAATACATATAGCATGTGTAGGCTAGATGGTCTGATTTTTAAAAAATAAACTGAATTTTACAGTTTTGAGTCATATTTGCATTAAGGTAATTTAGCTGCAGCTCTTCCCAGTGGCTGAAGAGAGACTTATCTGGAATTTCAGCCCTTAGTCCTTCTATAGGGATCAACCTGGTTCTCTCCTCTGCAAAGTCTACAAGAACTGTATCTAAATGGCATCTAGACAGAGTGCAAGGCAGCAAATATTACAGTTTGTAAGATATAGGAAGAGACTAGGACGAGTATCCTTTGGGGAGGGGTAGTGTGTCTCTGACCTGAGTAAAGGGGCAAAAACATTGGATGATGAGGACGAAGTTGGGAGTGAGGACAGGAAAGAGAGTGGTAGAGGGATGGAGGGATTAATGAAGCAAGGTCATTTTTTAGTAAATAAAGACTACAGATTAAATCTGTGAAGTCTAGTTTCATTATTTTTTTTCTACCTATATAATCATTATAAATATGGCAGCCCACTTTCACATTTGTTCCTACCTAGTCAAGGAATTAACAAGGCCCCTTTGCCATGGGATGGGGGAGGGGAGTGTGATAATAGTGGTGGTTCTTTGTCGTGGATGTCTGAGATATAGCCATAACAACACTTAAACTGTACTTAAACTGTGCAAAATTCTGAGTAAGTCTTCATGTATTTTATCCTCTTTGACCCTGAGATAAGTACAATTATTATCCAGTTTACAAATGAGGAAACTAAAGTTAAAAAAGTGTTAAATGACTTGTCTAAGGTCACATAACCAATAAGTTTCCTGGTGCCAGGATTCAAATCTTGGGACAGCCTAATTCCAAATACTGTATTATTAGCCATTATATACTGTGTTCCCAGGAAAAAAGAAATCACTGGTTGAAAATACAGGTTTTTTCATTTGGAAGTCCTGAGTGGAGGAAAGTTATTTCAAAGATTGAAGTGGGGGGTGACTTCATTCTTGCCACCACCAATTTCTCACCATACAATTTTCTGGGATCTTGCATGTCCCAAATCAAAAGAATGTGAAATAACCCAACAATATTACTGATATGGAATTTTTAAAAATCAATGTTAGTAAGTGGGGCTTGAAATTATTTATAAAAATAATAAAGCAATGTGACATTTATGAGATACCAACTATTATGGAACAACTCATATTTATTACATTAGTAGCAAAGGGCACATTGTAGTGGAATATCCTCTATTATCTACATATTGAGGTTTTGCTCAGCCTTTGGAGATATAAGAGATTGAACTCATTACATTAGACCACAATTTTCTATCCTTCCCCTCTGCACCATATTGGCATATCAATTTGACTTCTTTACTGAAAAAGAATTTAAATTTCAATGGAGTTCAGCGATGGAAAGAGATATGTTATTGCAATAAAGGTAATTCAAAATTTAGATAAATCAATGTATTATATTTATTCTACCATTTAAACAATGATAATCTTCTCTGGCTTATATATTTCCACTTTTTCTTAAGTTTATGAATCTTATAGATGATTTTCAATGGTGGATTATTGATCACTTTCCCACATAGTTTATGAGATATTGAGGGCTAGATTTGGTGTACCTCCAGAAGTTGGTGCCAATGTCAAAAGAGTGTGCCCTTCAAATTGCATGCAGTTATAATCAGTAAAAAATAAAATTACTACCTTCAAAAGTAACATTCTGAAATATGATTTGTGATTGTATTGCTGATGAGAATTTTGTTTTTCTGAAATCTTATTGAGTACACTAAAATGTAACTAGAGAATTTATGACCTAATTAATTGTTATGTGCCACCAATAGAACTGTGGTGCTTAAAAGGGATATAAATATTTTAAGAAGAACAACAGCATGAATTTCTCTTACAGAGTCTTATAAGAGCAGCAAAGGCAGATATCACAATGCTACCCAGCATAGGCACAAAAAACAAATGTTATTGGGGAAATTTATAATCAAAGGGACAGTAAGATGAAGCATGCTAGCATGCTGTCCCCTCACACTCTTTTATCTTTCCTTGGGGGGTCATGCAGGAGTAAAAACTAGGGAGAATGCAAAGGACACTGTGGTCTAGAAAAAGGTCTCCACCACCCTCCTATTCTAACTTTTTATAGGATTTCTATGAGAGGGCCTCTCAAGTGCTTGGTGAGGGGTGGAGAAGTAAGTGAATTAGCTGCCATGTGTGCACCCAAAGATTTGGAACACTGTTCAAAATAACTTTACATGGCAATGGCAATATCTGGAAACCCTATGGGTGACTGACATTTTTGCAGTCCATTCCACTAGAGTGAAGAGGAGTTTTTACATTTTTAAAGATTTATTAATTTATATTGGGGGTGAGGGGCAGAGGGACAAGGAGAGAGAGAATCTGGAGCGGACTCCTCACTGAGCGCAGAGCCTGAGATCATGACCTGAGCTGAAACCAAGAGTCAGATGCTCAGCCAACTGAGCCACCCAAGCATCCCAAAGAGGAGTGTTTTTCTTTTAAATTTTCCTACTTAAGATAGTGTCTATTAATTCCACATTTGGGAATATATTAGCACATGTATATGTATACATGGGTAGCTGAATAGATGGGGAAGAGGCAAATCACTCATGCAGAAGAATTCTAAATAATTTATATGATACTCTGCCCTCAAACACAGAGAACAGAATTCTTGCTCCTATATGTAGACTGATTTTTGACTACCTCCTAATGAATACAGTCAGAAAAGGGGGAAAATAGAATAACTTTACAGTGGAGAAGTCTGGCAATCACTACTTTGGCCAGGTGATCAAGGTCAACATTGACAGATAAATCATATTGATTGCTTGCACCTGTGATATAAGGTGATGAAAATGGCACTTTATCTCTTGATCTTTCTATCTCAAACCTATACTCAAGTCTAAGCATGAGAAAAACACAAGACAAATTCCAATAAAGAGGTGTCTTATAAAATACCTGGCCAGTATTCCTCAAAACAGTCACTGTCACTAAAAACAGGAAAATTCTGATAGATTGTTATAGTCAAAAAGAAACTATGGAAATATGACCACTAGTAGTATTGTGGATAAGAGCTGGAACAGAAAAGAGATGTTAAGTAAAAACTAAGAAAATGTGAATAAACAATGGACTTTAGTTGATGATAATGTATCAGTATTGACTCATTAATTATAACAAATATACCATACAAATGTAGTATGTTAATTATGGGAGAAACTGGGTGTGTTGTATATTGGAAATCTGCACTATCTTTTCAATTTTGTGTGTGTGTAAATTTAAAACTGTTCTAGTTTTAGTGGAGACAGTTTTTAAATTTTCTCTCATTTTTTAAAATCAAATATTTTAATCAACATTTGTGTTGCTTTATCTCCTTCAAATTCTCTTTCCCTTTTTACCTTAAGCCTTCAAAGTTGTGCTTGGGTATAGGGGGGCTATGAGGAATGCTAACATTAAGGAACCTTGTTGGGATTCGCAGAAAAACATGGGCAGAAACAATTCTTCTCCAATGATGAAAGCCCTAAAATGAAAATATTAAAGAGAGATTATACTTGACACTTGCTGAATCATATAACTTATCTCATCAAAATCAACACACCATTTCTATCCAAAGAGTGAGATATTTATTCTATTTCTCATTCTTTAGAGAATAAAGGGGTTGATGAAAGAAGCAAAAATAATCTGTCTTTCATGCAAAATGGAAGAAGCTTTCAAATGATTTTGCAGTTTTCTCTGGTGAAAAAGAAAAATATCATTGTAGTAATATATATTGTATATAATCACATATATATATATATATACATATATATATATATTTGGATTTGGAAAAATTTGGTAACATTCAACCAAGTGATGGCGCCAATTGCTAAAATCTCATTCTTGGAATCGATTAGAGGAATTGTTGAAGATTTGATTTATTAAGTGATAAGAGAGAACGGAGTTTTGAGACCAATGGAAAAAACTACAAAAATAATTGATTTCTTACACTATAGTTTGAACTTACCTAACAGAGTGATGTGATTAAAAAAAAAAAGAAAAAATTGACCCCTAAACGGAACTTGCACTATTTTCTACATTGATGTAAGTGGCTGCAAAGTAGCCTGAAGAAAGAGAAAGAGTGACCTCTGTGCATGGGCATCACACTTTCTCCAAAAATAAAAAGTGATGCAAAAACTTTCAGTTCCTCCCTCACACTACAAAACTCGTTGGTCAAGGGCTGTGCACCTGCTGAATCCTCAAACAGATAATTGAACGATTAAACTTTCACAATTCAATTTTAACAATCCTAAATGTCTCCATTCTTTGCCAGAGAAATAACAAGGAGAGGACTGCTTTTTTTCAACGACTTTTCTCCCTCTGCTCTGCTTGGCTACCTCCTTTACTTGATGGTCATGAAAAACATATCAGCATCATTTCAAAGAATTCTCTTGGAATCAAAACAAATGTATTGGATAACGATCTTTAAACTAATTTAAGAGAAGTAAAATGTCACTGATTGCCTTTTTATTTAGTATTTAGCCTTTGTCTTTTGTTTTTATATTTTCTATTTTGTAAATAAGTGTTCTGTCTTTACTATTTTTATGTAAGTATATATTTAAAATATATTTTAACAGTTCAATAAGATCATTCATATTCTACTTCCTGAAAAAAATTCTTAATTTCTTCAATTAATAATACTTCCACCAGCTTTAAAAATCTAACCCTGAGATTTGGGGAACAACTTTTAAAATTATAGTGTATATTCCAAAGACATAGTTATTTATTTCCACAAAGTCTAGAGGGTTTTTGGTTTGTTTGTTTCCAAAATAATTAGTAATATGGCTATTTGAAGTATTCTTAATTCTTGATTACATTCATAAACAGGAATAAAAATTTTAATCTAAGTTAAAAATGTCAGGGTTGCCGCAGATTTAAAATTCAATGCTATGATTATTTTGGCCATGCCACTGCTCATAAATCGCAATTTTTCAAAATTGTGGTAAAATATGTAACAAAATTTTTAAAAAGATTTTATTTATCTATTTGATGGGGCGCCTGGGTGGCTCAGTCCTTAAGCGTCTGCCTTAGGCTCAGGGCATGATCCCAAGAGTCCTGGGATCAAGCCCCACATCAGGTTCCTCTGCTGGGAGCCTGCTTGTGCTCCCTCTCTCGCTGTCTCTCTCTCTCTCTCTCTCTGCCAAATAAATAAATAAAATCTATTTAGCAAGCATGAGCAGGGGGAAGGGAGGAGAAGCAGACTCCCTGCTGAGCAGGGAACCAAATGTAGGGATGGACCCCAGGATCATGACTTGAGCTGAAGGCAGACACTCAACTGACTGAGCCAGCCAGATGCCCCCAAAATTTGTTATTTTAACCATTTTAAGTGTACAATTCAGTGGCATTAATCATATTCACAATGTTGTAGAATCATCACTATCCAAGACATTTTCTTCAACTTAGATAGAAATTCTATAACCATTAAACAGGAACCAACTCACCATTATCTCCTACTCCCCAGCCCCTGGTCACCTCTAATATTTGTATCTATTAAGTTACCTCTTTTAGATATTTCATGTAAATGGAGTCACAGAATATTTGTCCTTTTTTGTCTGGATTATTTCATTCAGCTAATCATTTTCAAGTTTCACCCATGTTGTAGCATATATCAGAATTCCATTCCTTTTTATGGATGAATAATAATATTCCATTGTATGTATGTATATAACACATTGAATTGCAATTTTTGAAAAGAAAATCCTTTTAATTTTGTGAAATGTAGAAATTCTTTCTGTTGGGGTGAAAGTAAGTGATAAATAATAAGAGTATATTGTAAACTTTTTTTTTTCTTTTTTAAAAAAGCCTGTGGTGGAAATTGGAGAATAATGAAAGACTAACAAAATACCATGTCTGGGTTTTCACTGTTATTTTAATGTTGCAGTGCCTTTTCACTTATAGTTGCTCTTGAAACAAAACAAACCAGAGATTAACCAGAACAAGGAAAGTTATATACCTCCTCTTCCCTAAATTTAAGCTTTCTGTGATATGACAAATATTTGTAGCCTATACATAACTCTTATATCTGACAACACTACAAAATTTCTACTCAAGATGGATCATAAAATTTCAAAAAATCTATCATTGTACCCAGCTTAGTTTATCAACTAAATTGAGAGAACTGCAGAGAATACACTTCTAGGACTGATCATAGATTATGCTATTGATGGTGCCAGTTGTTTTTTACTATAGTAAGTTTGTTACTAAGAAAGTATTTTATTCCAAAAATGTAGTTTCAGCCAGGTGTTTGAAGCTTGGACTATATTTCCCAATGACATAATGTTTGAAAAACTAGTTAGGCTTCTTATCTATCCTACTAATCAATAATATAGCTAAATCTAAAAACTCCAGGTTTTGTGTTATCAAAACTGCTGTTCAAGTTTGTTTTTTATTTTCCTAAAGGTATTCCTATTAGTGATTTTGAAACAATTTTCTTTCCATTTATTCCATCCAGGACTTCACTACTCTTGCCACCAGCATCCATATCTCATTCTTGGAAGGAAGCGACCTATCACTTGGAAATGTCATAGAAACAGGATTTTACTGGCAGGTTAGATGCAGAAATAATAACTAAAGTTGGATATTTACTCAATTTAATTCAAGGAAATGAATTTATTACATTCGTCAAACATCATTTATATGTATTCTACTGTGCTAAGAGGTGTAGAAAATATAAAGGCAAATGAGACACAATCCTGACCTCAAGGACCTTAGAGTTTAAGGAGCACAGAAGAGATTAGGATTCCTCTGACAAAGGACCTGATATGGAAAGCAGGTTAAACAAGTGTTAAATAAAATTGTGTGAATGAACATATTGAGTATATCTGTTAGAGGAACCATGGAACATTCATATAGCAAGCAACAGTAAAGATGGACCTTGAATAATTTAGGAACTAGAAAATCAGAGTTGGGCACTTGGCCCCCATGGGCAGGAACATTGTGTCAGTAGTTATACACGGAAGATTTTGAAGTAAGGCATAGCTTTTCAGTTCCTAATTCTGGAAAATGTTAGAGATTTGAAAATGAAAATTAGAAAGCAAGAGAGCATCGTCTGGATGCATGCTGTCTTGCCGATGCTTGGGACTGTGACAGGCTCGTGCACATGATTTTGATGAGAAATTAAAGCTAGATTTGCAATGACAAAAATTTCTCTCTGAACCTGAACTTCAGTCTGATTGAATTCAACAGTGAACAGTGGGATAAATATCTACTTTAACAAGACTTTCCCCTACTTTTCTCATTAAAAATTACATAAGTAATTCACGTTTGCGACAGAATAAATACTAATGGGGAAAAAGAAGAAATATTTACAAATCAAAGTTTTAGTAAAATATGTCAATGTAAGAACAAGCATTCAGTCTTCTTTTGTTAAACAATATAGCCATAAAAAAGTAAGACTATAAAAAATAATTTACTAGCTTTGCAGCTGGGGGGGGGGAGGGCCAACACTACTCTATAAAATCTGAAAAATTTCTGTTAGCTATATTACAGATGAGACCTTTTAGAATAAGCTCAAGGTACTGAAGGAAGATAGTTTTTTGGAAGAATAAATAAAAGAATAATACCACAAATGTCCTAGTTTGAAAAAATGAAGGTCAGAGGAAAAAGTAGGTGATGGGAGAGAGATGGAGACTTTAGGGTTAGGGTTGGGTAGCCTGACTGTGAATAGACAGCAAAATTTCAGTGCCTTGAAAAAATTTTATTTGTCTCTCATCTAGTAGTTCTGGGCTATTATTCATATTGATAGCCCACCATTCTCTATACAGACAGCTGTTGACTGACAGTTACTCCACCATCTTTAACACCAAGGTCATGGGGGGGCATTAACATGTGGGGGGGAGGATTGTTCATGGGAGGTTTATATGGGCCAATCTTGGAAGTGGTACACATTACTTCTCTTTACAGTCTGTTCATTAAAACAATCGTGTCTACACCTAGTTGAACGGGAGACTGAGAACTGCAGTTTCAGAAAAGGCAACAGAAGTGTTTATTTGCTTATATCTTTGTTTGATGCATAGCTAGCTATCTGCCATAGAGTATTCTACCTTTGGTACCATTTACTATTTAATTATGGCGATATTAAAGAAAATCTCTGGGTGGACTAATATTTTCTACTTTATATTGCATAACTTCTTTGCCAAATATGCACATTACTAGTATAATAACAGTTTAAAAATCAGTAAGGTGAAACATCACCCCAAATGTTAGGTCCAAGTACATCCACTCTTAATATTTGCCTGATGTATAGATGTCCTTATAGATCTATCATCCGTCTATCAATATCACTTCCTTAAATTTGTCAAAAATTTTAAATTTAAATAAAGATTTTAGTTGTTCACAATGGTGTCAAATATCATTACTTTAAATGAAAATTGATTTCTTTTAAGATATCAGAGAGTTTACAGACTCACTGGGAATGCTGGAATAGCAGGTCTTGATGTTAGGGTTGTTTTCTACTGGTTACTTAAAAAGCTATTTTTACAGCATCTGTAGTTAGCCATCTACTGAGCTCTAGTATAAGTTTCAAGAGTTTTTCAATTTTTGTATGCTTTTAAGATAGGCAATCGTATCTGCAATACTGATATTTATCTCTTCCTTTCTAATACTTATATCTTTTTAAATTTCTTTGCTTACTGCATTGAGTATTTTACCCGATAATACTAATTAATGCATACTTTTTCAGGGCCTCTCTAAATAAAACAGATAAATACCTGATGACACTTGTAGGCATAAAACTTATTTTAAGTAAGATATTTGATAATAGGAATTATCATTGGCCATAAATATTTTGCTATTCCTGTTTGCTTAGGGAGTTATTTTTATGGTGCATATAAGAGAGAATCAGGGTTCTAGGGTTCTAGCATGAAACTGCCATGTAATTAGACTAAATGTTTATGTAAAAATAACTTTTATTATAGCAAAATTACTTCCAGTATAGATTAATAAAGAGGAGAATATAAAACTCACTAATGATTTAATTGTTCATAGTCATTTGATAACTATGTATCTATATTCATACACACACCCATACATACACGAGCATTTTTAAAAACCAGATCATATGGTCATTTTGCATATTCTACTTAATAGCAAATCAAAATTATATTCTTTTAAAAACTATTTTATTTTATTTAAATTTAATTAATTAACATATAACTATTATTAGTTTCAGAAGTAGAGTTTAGTGATTCATCAGTTGCATATAACACCCAGTGCTCATTACATCAAAACCTGTCACCCAGTTACTACATCTCCTAACCCCCCTCCCCTCCAGTAACCCTCAGTTTGTTTCCTATAGTTAAGAGTCTTTTATAGTTTGTCTCTCTCTCTGATTTCATCTTATTTTATTTTCCCTCCCCTTCCCCTATGATCCTCTGTTTTGTTTCTTAAATTCCACACATGAGTGGAATCATATGATTCTTGGATTTCTCTGATTGACTTATTTCACTTAGCATACCTTCTAGTTTCATCCATGCTGTTGCAAATGGTAAGATTTTATTTTTTTGATGGCTGAGTAATATTCCAGTGTGTGTGTGTGTGTGTGTGTGTGTGTGTGTGTATACCACATCTTCTTTATCCATATCCATTCACCTGTCGATGGACATCTGGGCTTTTTCTATAGTTTGGCCATTGTGACATTGCTGCTATAAATATTGGGTGCAGGTGCCCCTTTGGATCACTATATTTGTATCTTTTGGGTAGATACCTGGTAGTGCAATTGCTGGGTTGTAAGGTAGCTCTATTTTTCATTTTTGAGGAACCTCCGTACTGTTTTCCAGAGTGGCTGTACCAGCTTTCATTCCCATCAGCAGTGTGAGAGGGTTCCTCTTTTTCCACATCCTTGCCAACGTTTATTGTTTCCTAACTTGTTAATGTTAGCCATTCTGACCCGTGGGAGATGGTATCTCATTGCAGTTTTGATTTGTAGTTCCCTGATGCTGAGTGATGTGGAGTATTTTTTTTTTTTTTTTTTTTTGGTCTGTTGGCCTTTTGTATGTCTTCTTTAGAGAAACGTCTGTTCATGTCTTCTGCGCATTTCTTGACTGGGTTATTTGTTTCCAAATTATATTTTTCTGTCAATAAATCATAGCATTTCATTGCAAAAAAAAAATGCTATAATGTATTTATTTACTCCAGAAAGGCTGTAACTCTGAATACAAGCTGATGATGGTACCTGATATCTGTACATCTAAATACCATTCTATTTTACATTTTTATAAGTATCAGTTTTTTTAAATTTAATAATCTTCTGGTTTGAAATCCCTGAAAAGCTTAAATTCTATTTTATTTAGAGTATTACAAAGCATTTTATTATAGGTCAAAAATGTTTAAATCACTATATGTTTATCTTTTGTCATGTTGACCAATTAGCAAGTAAATACAATTTCTTTTCTTTGTTTTGAATTTCACTGGCTGACAAGCAAAATAGTTAAACTGAATAATAAATTTTAAATTCATCCAGTCTTTTGAAGAGTAATGATGCACAAAGGAAAGATTAATCAGAATAAGAACAGATGTCAAAAAAATTGTATTAGGCTCCCCTAACACATAACTTCTGTAGAACCTTGTGAGAATTTTCCATTGTTATGTTACATTTTTATGATGGAACATCAATTATTGTTTGCTAGAGAATGTCAATTAATAATCGAAGCTTACCTTTGTTTTAATGGTTTTAGATACTATTGAAGTGATTCTAGTTATAACTCAAAGTTCTGAGTCAAACCGGGTGGTCCAGGCTGAATTTATGTGGCCAATTGAAAGAACAATCAGCAGCAAGAGTAGAAATTTTATGTATACTTGTGTGTTGTGTGTTTTAAAATATCAGAATTTATAATGTGTTTTGAACCAAAAGTGTCAACTGTCCCTCTTCAGAGCCAATGGAAATTCCTATTTGCATTAACTTTGACCTAAGAAAGTATTCTGGGTACAAAAAATCAAACAGAATTCTAAAATTGTTGTTCTGTGTATGGTTTATAATAATATAAGACTTTAAAAATTTTAGAAACTTTAGAAATGTGGATAAGTGAAATATACAAAAATTATTTTAACTTACCACACATAACATTAACATTTTAGAATTTGCCTTCCAGATACACACACAATAAGAATGTACTAAATCTACTGTTTTATAATGTATTATTTTCACTTAAGAACATCTGATATAATCAAATTTCTTTGAATCATGATTTTTAACAACTACAGTTTGATCTATTTTGTGCTTTTTCTCATTATTCATATAACAATATTTTTTCTCAAAATTTTTGTGTTTATAAAGAAAAATATTGTAAAATGTCCTGACAGCTAAATCTTTGCATATGTTCTCAGAGTTTTCTCATGACATATTTCTAGAATTGGAGTTGTAGAGAAAATTATTTAATAGAATTTTCTGTATCAAAATTTTATTCAAAATTAAATTACCCAGAATATATTTTTTAGATACTATGCAATTAAATTAGAAATCAATAACAAGTAGACAAATAGAAACCTACATATTTTTGAAAATTAAGAAATTAAACACAAAAGTACCTAAACTCAAGCTAAAATATAGAACCTATGGGAGATTTTATATCTTATCTTTCTAGGAATAAGGTTGGAAAGGAAATAAATAAATAAGTAAAAGCTAACAAAACCTCATAGTCTGATTCTAATTTCATGCATGTAATCATTGAACAAAAAAGAAATGCCATATATAAAAATAAATTTGAAGACCTCTGGACAGAGTCGAAATGAGGAAATGCATGTTGCAATACTAAATCTGACTTTTTGGAGAACTGGTATGGCTGGTTCCATTTACCTTGGACAAATACATTCCAGAAATCGAGGCAGGAGTCATCATGTATCTCAGCTGAATGGGGCCACTCTGATATCCTATGGGATGATTTAGAAATTGTACAGAAACTATGCTCTATTGGCTGAACAAAATATATACATTTTTATGAGTACATTCTTGACTTTGGGATATTAAAACAAATTCACTGACCCTGATTTTATTTTATGTTTTATTATTACAACGACTATGGCTAACTGGCTAACAACCTTGAAAAAATGAGACCAGATCTTTAGGATTCAAATGACCCAATTTGATGAAAGGCTCTCTTAACAGTCTGTGTAAACACTAAGGCGCGTGTTTTCAGGACTTGAAAAACTGGTAAATAAGGGAAGCATAGTTCTTTCATGATCTGATTACATATGGTTTTATAGACCTGGACAAATACTGATGTAGCTGGAGCAATGACTTTACTTATTACTTGATTTTCCCTATGCTTTTCCTCTAATGAGGTTGAAAATTATTACCTTGATTGTGGTGATGGCTTCACAGGTGTATGCATAAGTTCAAACTCGTCAGTTAAACAGTTTCTTTGTGTGTATGTGTAGTTGTTTTTTGTATAACAATTACACCTCAACATAGCTGTTAATAAAATAGTAATATTTGTATAGTATATCCACAAGGTAGGAAAGGTAACCCATTGAAAACTAGCTGTTCATTTCATCTGTTCTCATTCATTCATTTGTTCTTTTATTAATTATTGTACATTCTGTGTTCTAGGTACTGAATTAGGCACTGGCGATGCCGATACGGAGGCCCTGCATTTTGAAGGGACAGACGTAGATTTTCATGATAATACAATGTGCTGTGTTTGGGTGCTGTAACTGTGAGGCAGTATTCTTGGTAGCTTCAGCTCTCAAATTCGGTAGGAATTCAAAGCCTGCTCCATATCTCATGAGGTTAAATACTTGTCCAAGACAAGTTTTTCCACCAGTTTCTTCATTTGTTAAATGTTGTTGATAGCAATACCTACATTATAAAATTATTCTGAGGAGTAAATTAGGCAACGTCTGTCTCTATAATAGTGAATGACATAATTGCACATTGATATTAGCTATAGCCATAGCTCACTGTTACTGAAGAATGATTGTGCTAAAAGATCAAAGAGGAAGAAGCGACTTATGCAAGCTAGGAAGGGAAGAGGATCATAATTAAGTAGAAAAGAGAGGGAAATGGTACAGAGCAGAGAGGTGTGAAAAAGCAGGGCAGGTTCAGAGAACAATGACTTTTTATGCTGTAATTGATGTGAAATGATGAGAAATTCGGACTTTACACTTGAAGCTTTTAAGTCTTTCAAGAAA
Organism: Ursus americanus; assembly: GCF_024610735.1. Taxonomy (NCBI): domain Eukaryota; kingdom Metazoa; phylum Chordata; class Mammalia; order Carnivora; family Ursidae; genus Ursus; species Ursus americanus. The sequence continues at coordinate 14,916,671 of NC_142137.1, read as the reverse complement.
AGAAATAACATATGATTAGCTTTGGATGTGAGGAGCGTTTTGGGGAGAAAGGGAGAAGGTATGATAAGAGATGTGGAACACAGATCTGAGTCTAGGCAGATGGGTTTAGAGAGAATTGAGACTCCGTCAAATTGTCTGGGTGAGACACTGAAAACAATCTGAAGCTCGAACATTAAAGATGTAGATCAAGGCATGTGCTCACAAATTATTTAAGACTCATACGTGATGAGAAGGTGGGATTTAATGTTATAAGAAAATGATATTATTTCCATTTTTCAAATATGAAAACTGTAGGACATGGAGAAAAAGTAACTTTTCCAGGGTCCCATAGTTAGTGACCAGTACAGTGGGATAGCAAATGTGGGTGAATAGTTGAAGAGACTGTACCTTTGAGTTCTGTGCACTGTAGCTTCACTAGTCAGGAGAAGAACTAGCTTTGAAGAGGGAACTGGGATATATCAAGATGCATAAAGCTTAGCCTCAGCAAAGGACTCAAAGACTTTGCTATTCATTCTGCAGCATTCCATACATTTATAGTGTCAACACAGCCTCACTTTTCATTCATCATTTTAATTACTAATCAACTTGATCGTGTCTTTCTTACAAATATGTGTTACTTTCAACCAAGGGTTAGCAACTCCATTGAAAATAATGTAGGCTTAGTCTGGAATAACTTATTATTCATGAATATACGCTTGTTCCTAGTGGTTAGGTACCCTTTTCATTTCGTTCATATTTTCTATTATTCTGAGCTTTATTTTATCTCCTATAAATGGAGATTTATTTACATTTATGTCCATAGAGCTATTAGATATTTATTAATGTAGATCTGGGTGATGGAAATTAAGTATAATCCTAAACCTGTGTCTCAGGAAACCAATGAGGATCCTCTCAAAATTCCATATTGGCTTACTGTTATATATTTGTGTTAACTGCCTGCTTTTATCTATATTAAAAAACACTTAAATATGCTAATGAACAACTCTGTCTCTACAATATAATTTGATCCGTAGTATCAAGGGGCTTGTTTATTACATATACCAAACTATAAAATATTAGTATGTTATTTTACTAAATAAACGGCCACATCTATGAAAGTAAACTCAAAGGCTAGGTAAATTTATAGGTCTGATGGGAATTCCACCTTTTCTGGTTATATAGCTTCCAAAAGTTTCAATTCGGTGATTACATTTTTCCTTCTGACGGTACACAATTCTAGAATATGAACAACATAAATACAAGCCTTGAAATTAATAGAGGGTTTTCTCAAATGAAGTGAGAGTAACATATGACTATTATTGCTTTTAAATTTAATAATTAAAATGCTTATTACCAAATTGTGCTTTTAAAGTAGAACAAATAAAGAAAATAAAAATACAAGTTTGAGTTGCCCTAATACCAGATCAGACTGCAAATGCATTCATTTATTAATGCTCTATTTGAATCTGGAGACTGGCAATCTTGCAGAGCCTGTTAGCTTTCTCTCTCATCCTCCACAGAAGTCATGTCAAATCTCCATTCTCTCTAATCTATGAAATCAGGGCCTTGCTCGTTATCAGAAGATGAATTTTCCTCATAAGTAGTAGAGAAGTGAGAATCACAGATAGGGACTACCTCGTCTTCCTTCTTTCCTCTCACCACTACTCAAGAGTCTCCTCCTACAGCCATTCTCTGCGTTGGCATTCCCTGCCTTCTCCTCTAGGAACTTCCTCCATTAGTGTCTCCTTTCTCATCTGTTTCCACTACTTCCTTCCTGGGACCCAATCCTGACATTTACACCTGCAGGAGTCTTCCTAAATGTATTAGTTTCCTTGGGCTGCCTTGACAAATTATTGCAGAGTGGCTTAAACAGACATTCATTGTCTCAGAGTTCTGGAGACCAGAAGTCTTAAATCGAGGCATCCACAGGGCCATGCTCCCTCTGATATCTGTAGGGCAATCCTTTCTTGCCTCTTCTCCAGCTTCTAGTGGTTTGCCGACAGTTCGGGCATTTCTCGGCTTGCAGCTGCCCACCACCAATATCTGCCTTCATTGCCACCTGACATGTGCGTATCTGCTTTCACATGGTTGTCTTGTAAGGACACGTGTCATATTGGATTCGAGGCTTACCCTGTTCATTAGGGCCTCATCTTAACAAATTATACCTGCAATTATCCTATTTCTAATGATGGCCATATTCTGAAGTACCAGGGGTTAGAACTTTCAGCTTACCTCTTTTCGGGGGAGACACAACACAACCCATAATATCATCTTAATAAAACACAACAACTAATCAAATTTTAAAAGAGTCTTTAATCAGACTTCTAGTTTCAGTAACCATTTTTATCTTTTTATTCCTTTATAATCAGACTTTTGAAGGTTTTGCCAAAATTTTCTGCCCTTACTACCTTACCAATCCACTCACTCTTCATCATGCTTATAAAGGAAATTGGCTGTCCTTGTGTATACGGGTGTGAACATTTGTCCTGATTAGGAAAAAATGTTCACTCAAACTGACAGTTCTATTTCTCCGTGGCAAGCAATAAATCAACATTCAATTTATATATAACAACAAAGTTATTATGTATTGAGTGTTTATTGTTTCAGATAGGCCGATAAATATATCATCTCATTTTATTCTCACCCTTCTAAAGATAAAAGACATAAGCAAATTTGAAGTTTTTAGTTAACTTTGTTCTTGTGGGACTCCCCACTGGAAAACCTATTCTCCCTTGATTTGCTGATAAAATTAGGTTTCATAAAAACTATGTTTCAAAACTCTTATGAGATCCAGTTTGAGAGAAGTGTGGTAAATTCACCAAAATAACGCTACCCTGTGAAGTTTCATGGAAGACAGCCAGCTGGCCTTCACTTGGACTCAGTGGCTTTATTTTGAAAGTCTAAAATTTGTACAAACATACTAATACATTTTTTTATTCAAGTCACCTTTATGTTCACTAATACCATGGCAACAGTCTTCTATATGTTTTTGCCTCTAATCTTACCTTCCAATCCATGTAATAATAATGTAAATACATATTATTGAGACCACAGTATTAATACAGCCTCCTAGGCTTAACATTGCATTGTCAATAAAAAAATTGAAAACCTTGTTTTTAAAGAGCTGCATAATATTATGTGAATGTTTTATTTCACATTATTTTAAATTACTAAATACAAACTAATATCCAGGTTTAAAGGGGTTCTTAAATTGGGGTCCTTTATTAGACCATTGAAATTATGTGTGAAATTTTGCATATGTATATATTCCTCTTTTTGTGTCCATCGATTTCATCAGAAAGTCTCTAACCCTTGGATTTCTGCAGGTAACCAAAGATTATATGATCATGAGTTTGGGAAATATTGTTAGAGTTTGACTTTAAATTTTTATATTTTCAGTTAACTTCCTGATTTTCTCACCTATCCCACACTTCTACTGGTTACAGGCCCCATCTGTACCTTCTGTCTCCACATTTACCTTGAAAGAACCATCTTTATTTCTATTAAAAGTCAAAACTTCCCTTTATCCCTGGTTCCCTATTTTTGTCAGTTTACAGGGACTTCTTGCAGTTCCAATTTCTTTTTTCTTTATCATAATTCCCTCTCTAAAGGGTTTTTCTCAACAACATGTAACTACGCTCTTCATCTCCTATCTCTGCTTTAAACTCAGTTTGTATCTTTATCTTCTTCCATTTCAAATTCCCATTTTTGGATTCTCCTTTACAATAGCACTGCTGAGAAAATTATCCTCATTCACACTCCTAATTTTTCCACCTTTTAAAATTTCAAATATTATTCAAAAGTCTTTAAATGAAAAATCCTTACATTTACTATTTTATTGTGAAATACACATAGTATATATGACATATTTATGTTTTAAAGAACAACAATAAGGAAGAAATACTTATATACCCACAAACAAGTTTAATACTGAAACAATAACTTTTAAGCAACTTGGATGTTTTTCCCTAATCCCATACTTTTCCTTTCTTTGAATTTTTTGTTGACCAATTTCTTGGTTTCTTTTCTATTTCTGTAGTTGCTTTCCTTTTAAGTATTATAAAATATAACAAATACATAAAAATTTATTATATAAATGTATATAATATACATTGCTAGCATAGCTTTTTTAGAAATTAGTTTTATTTTTCAGATAGTTTTATGTAGTTCTCCTCAAATAGACCTAGTATATATTTTGTTAGATTCATATCTAAATATTTCATTTTAGGGGGTGCCAATATAAATGATATTGTGTTTTTAATTTCAAATTCCCCTGTTCATTGTTGTTACATAAGAAAGCAATTGACATGTGTATTTTAGCTTTGTATCCTACAACCTTGCTGTATTTGCTTGGTAGCTCCAGAAGATTTTTTTTTTTTTTGTCATTTCCTTCAGTCTCTATAAATGGACAATGTCATCTGCAAACAAAGATAATTTCATCCCAATATGTATACCTTTTATTTCTTTTTTCTTTTCTCATGGCATTAGTAAGGACTTCCAGTACTATGTTGAAAAGGGGTGGTGAGAAGGGACACCCTCACCTTGTTCTTTTAAAAAAAAAAAAAAGATTTATTTATTTATTTTGAGAGAGAGAGAGAAGAGTGAGCAAGTGGTGGTGGGGAGGCAGAGGGAGAGAGGAGAGAATCTCAAGCAGACTCTCTGTGTGGGGCTTGATATCAAGATCCTGAGATCATGACCTAAGCTGAAATCAAGAAGTAGATGCTTAACCAACTGAACCACTCAGGTGCTCCCCCCTCACCTTGTTTTTAATCTTAGTGGTTAAACCGAGTTGCTCATCATGCTGTTTGATATTAACTATAAGTTGTTTTTTTTTTCCCCTCCTTTTGATAGATATTCTTTATCGAGTTGAGAAAGATCCCCTCTATTCCTAGTTTGCTAAGTGTTTTTACTATGATTGTGTGTTAGATTTGCCAAATGCTTTTTCTGCATCTGTGAATAAGTTCTTGTGATTTTCCCTCTTTAGTTGTTGATGTGATGGGTTATACTAATTGATTTTTGGATGAGACAGCCTTATATACCTGCGATAAATCCCACTTGGTCATGGGGTATAATCATTTTTGCACACTGTTGGATTTGATTTGCTAATATTGTATTAAGGATGTTTTCATCAAGGATCATGAAAGATATTGGTCTGTAGTTTCCTTTTATTATAATGTCTTTGTGTCATTTTGGTATTAAGCTAATGGTGGACTCATAGATTGAGTTAGAAAGTATTCTTTCTGCTTCTATATTCTGGAAGAGATTATAGAGAATTGGTATAATTTCTTCCATAAATGTTGGTATAAGCATTTATAAACACCATTGAACTCGTTGAATCTGGTGCTTTCTGTTTAGAAATGTTATTAATTATTGATTCAATTTATTTAATAAATATTAACCTATTTAGGTTGTCTATTTCCATTTTGTGAGTTTTGACAGATTGTGTCTTTGAAAGAATTGGTCCAATTCATATAGGTTAACAAATTTGTGGGCATAGAGCTCTTTTCATTTCCATGTGATCTGTAATGATGTCCCTTCTTAAATCTCTGCTTTTAGTAATTTGTGTCCTCTCTTTCTCTCTCTCACTCTCTTACAGTTAGCTTGCCTAGAGGTTTATTGATTTGACTGATCTTTGCCAAGAACCAGCTTTTGGTTTTATTAATTTGCTCTATTGATGTTTGGTTTTCCATTTCATTGATTTCTGCTTTCTTATTTCTTTTCTTCTGTTTACTTTGGGTTTAATTTGCTCTCCTTTTCCTAGTTTCCTATGGTGGAATTTTAGATAATTGATTTTCGATCTTTCCTCTTTTCTGATAAATGCACTCAGTGCTATAAATTTCCCTCTAAGCCCTGCTTTCACTGCATCCAAGAAATTTTGATATGTTATGTTTTCATTTTCGTTTAGTTAAAAATATATATATATTTTAAAGATTTATTTATTTGAGAGAGGGAGAGGGAGAGAGAGAGGGATTGGGCAGGGAGGGACAGAGGGAGAAGGAGAGAGAATCCCAAGCAGACTCTCTGCTGAGTGTGGAGCTTGACATGGGGCTCAATCTCATGACCCTGAGATCATGACCTGAGCTGAAACCAAGAGGCCAACCAAATGAGCCACCCAGGCACCCCTAGTTAAAAATATTTTTAAATTTCTTTTACAATTTCTTCTTTGACCAATGTGTTATTTAGAAGTATATTGTTTAATCTTTAAGTATTTTGAAGTGTTCCAGCTATCTTTCTGTAATTGGTTTCTAATTTAATTCCATTGTAGTCTGAGAACAGACATCATATAATTTCTACTCTTTTAAACTTGTTAAGGTACATTTTATGGCCCAGAACATGATATATTTGGTGACTGTTCCATGAGAGCTTGAGAAGAATGTGTAATCTGCTATTGTTGGATGAAGTAGTCTATTGATGTCAATTATATCCAGTTGATTGATGGGACTGCTGAATTCAACTACAGCCTTATTGATTTTCTGCCTGCTGGAACTGTCCATTTCTAATAGAGGGATGTTGAAGTTTCCACCTATGATAGTGAACTCATCTATTTTCTCTGCAGTTCTATCAGTTTTTCCCTCATGTATTTTGATGTTCTGTTGTTAAGTACATATATATTAGGAATGGTTATGTCTTCTTAGATTATTCACGTCTCATAACTTGTGGTGCCCCTCTTTATTTCTAACAACTCTCCTTGCTCTGAAGTCTGCCTTGTGCAAAATTAATATAACCACTCCCACTTTCTTCTGATTAGTGTTGGCATAACATAACTTTCTCTATCCCTGTGTTTTTAATCTATACATGTCTTTATATTTAAAGTGGGTTTCTTATAACCAGAATAATATTGGGTTTTGATTTTTGATTCATTCTGACAATCTCTGTCTTCATTCTGACAAATAACACTATGCCATTCCACAGGCAGTGTTAGTACCTTATATTAATAAAATATTTAGACTTTTAAAATGATAATGATAGCTTTATTAATATTTACTATATTTGTTACGTTTTCTATTTGTTATTATTTTCCATTTGTTACTCTTGTTCATTAGTCTAACTTTTCCACATATTTTCTGCCTTTGTAGTTTTTAATTGAGCATTTTATATAATTCCATTTTCTTTCTTACCATAACAATCATGCATTTAAAAAAAAAAATTTTTAGAGAGGGTGAGAGGTTGGGGGGGGAGGTAGAGAGGGAGAGGGAGAGAGAATCTTAAGCAGGGTCCACACCAAGCATGGAGCTTGATGTAGGGTTCAATCTTACAACCCTGAGATCATGACCTGAGACAAAATCGAGTTAGACGCTTAACCGACTAAACCTCCCAGGCACCCCAACAATCTTACTTTTTAAATTTAACTTGTTTGTTGTTGTACTAGAGATTGCAATATATAAGTAATCTAAGTCCACTTTCAAATAACACTATACCATTCCACAGGTAGTGTTAATACCTTATATTAATAAAATATTCCTAATATTTCTCTCTCACCTTTGTCCTTGCTGTCATTCATCTCCCTTATACATAAACAAACATAAACATTTTTATACACTAAGCATACGTAGTCAATACCTTGTTGCTATTGGCATTTGGAACAAATTGCTACCCGTTAAATTAATTAAAAATAAGAAAAATAAAATGTTTTCATTTAACCACACTTATTCCTTCTCTAATGCTCTCCCATTCTTTATGTATACCTGATGTACCTGATGTATATAATTTTCCTTCTCTTCGAAAATTTTTAAAAACATTTTTTGCGAGGCAGTTCTCTTTTCTTGCTTACATTGGTTTTGAAATGTAAGATTTAATTTTATGTTTGCTCCTCTGTAGTTAAGGTGTTCTTTCTCATCTGGGTTTTTTCAAGATTTTTTCTCTTTGATTTTCTGAAGTTTGAATACGAATGCCTATGTGTGGATTGTTTTGCGATTTATCCTGTTTGCTGTTCCCTGTGTTTCTTGGGTATATGCTTTGTTGTCTGACATTAACTTGGGGGAAATTTTCATTATTGCTTCAAATACTGCCTCTTATTTTTATCTTTTTCTTCACTTTCTGGTATTCCCATTACAGGTATGTTATACCTTTTGTGCTTGTCCTACAGTTCTTGGATATTCTGTTTGTTTGTTTTAGTCTTTTTTTCTCTTTGCTTTTCAGTTTTGGAAGTTCCTATTGTCATAGCCTTAAGTGCAGAATCTTTTCCTCAGCTGTTCCTAACCTACTAATGAGCCTACCAAAGGCATTTTTTCATTTCTGTTACATGTTTTTGAGATCTAGCATTTCTTCTTGATTCTTTCTTAGAATGTCCATCTCTCTGCTGTCCATCCATTCTTGCATAATGACTACGTTTTCTATTAAAGCCCTTAGTACATTAATCATAGTTGTAAAAAATTCTTGGTCTCATAATTTTCAACATTCCTTCCATATTTGACTCTGGTTCTGATGCTTGTTCAGTATCTTCAAACTGTGATTTTGTCCTTTAGTATGTCTTGTAATTTTTTTCTTGATAACTAGGTAAAAGGAACTCCTGTAAATAGGACTTTAGTAAAATGGTGGAAATGTGTAGGAGGAGAGAAAGTGTTCTGTGGAGTCTGATTAGGTCTCAGTCCTTTCGTGCCCCTGTCCCCCCTGGACTACAAACTTCATTAGTGCTTCTCAGTTTTATTTTCGCCTTAGAATGGGATAACTAAATGGGACTAGAGTTGAGTATTTTTCTTCCCATGGATAGGTTGGGCTCCAATAAAACTCCAGCAAGTTGAGCTCTAGTAAAATAGTTTTTCCCAAAGGCAGGCCTTGCTTATAAGAGCAGTACACTCTGGTGTTTTTCAAACTAAGTACTTTCCCCTTTCCCTGCATAAGTGGATTATCCTCTGATTTTCATAGCAAGGACCTGGTTGAGCTCCTGCAGGTAAACTCACAAAAGCATGGGGTTCCCCTATGACTAGGTCTCCCTGGAATTTGTAAGTCTCAGTCCACACCGAGCTTCCAGCAGTTCATCAATTACAAGTCATAGTTTCCTACTCCAGCATTAGTTCTGTCAGAGATTTCTCCTTCTGGATTTCTGTGCCAGTAAGCTGTGATTCTTTGTATTCACCTACCTCTCTAATTCTTAGGGCAGCAGTTTGCCCTATGACTACTCTGATGAATCTAGGAAGAGTTGTTGATTTTTCAGTTTGTTTATCTTTCTACTTATTGTTAAGATGTAGTGGTAACTTCTTTACATGCTAGACTGGAGCATATGGAAATTTCCAACCATAGCTTTTTATGGTTAATATTCATTTATGTTTACCTAATATTTACTCTCTTCATTCCTTGGTCTGTTTTCATGCATTTTTATGTTTCCATCTGAAATAAGTTTTCTTCTGCTTAAATTACTCCCTTTAGTTTTTCTTTTAGTGTAGGACACCGGTGATACATTTTTTGATTTTGTGAGAAATTATTTTTATTTCATTTTCACTTTAAATATAGTTTTAGCTAGAGACAGAACCACAGGTGAGAATTATTTTCCTTCAGTGTTGTAATTATATTATTTTTTTAAAGCTTCTCAACTGTTTCTGTCAGCTTTGTTAGTTCTATGTTAAACATAGTGTAACTTATTTTTCTCTGGTTGCTATTAAGATTTCCTTTCTGTTTTGATTTTCAGTTTTACTATGGCATGCCTAAATGCGATTTTGTTTGTATTTATCTCACTTGGTTTGTAGAGCTTTTTAAATTGATGGGTTGAATTCCTTCATTAGTATGTAAAAATTTCAGTCACTGTATTTTTAATACTACTCCATTTCCTCTCTTCTCTCCTTCTGAGTCTCCAGTTTTATATATTTTAGAAATTTTCTCTCTTTTGTAATAACTTTTGTGATAGTTTCCAAATATTTCTGGTATTTGGTAGGTACTTTTGTCACTAATACATACTTTAATAGCATTGTCAGCAGAAAATAATCTATATGATTATGATGTTCTGCTATTTGCTGTCAATTTATTGTTTGTAACTTAAATATAGTTTTGCAAGTGATATATTGTAATTTGCTAAAAATGTGCATATAGAAATTGCAAAGTATGGAATTCTGTATATTTTCAATAGATTTTGTTAGTTGTTTAAATCTCTTGTAGTGTACTGATTATTTCCATTCCTCAGTTTATTAATTATTGAGAGAGAAATCTTACAAACTTCTGTTTTGATTTCAGATTTGTAATCATTTTCCTTGTAGTTGTGTAAACTCCACTGATATATTTTAAGGTTTCACTACCTGGGGAATACAAATGTAAAACAATGATGTTTTAATTCTATAATTTCTTCTATAATATTAGTTGATATTCTTTTGTAATGTAGAACTTTTCCCCACTTATTGAAACTACTTACTTACTATGAAATATAATTCCTAATGGAAAGGATGATGTATATTTACTTCTTTTATTTCGTTACCAGTTTTACAGTAAGGAAATATTTTATCAAGTGTTGACCTATACATTTTTTTCTGGCTTTGTTATTTTTGAATATTAATTCTTTCAAAGATTATTTTGTTCCACTACAGATATTCTTTTGGTGCTCAACTTTGGTCAGAGAGGGATCCTTAAATCTGTTTGCTTGTTGTTTTGTTGTTACCCATTAATTTGGAAGGCACATTAATTTCTGGCACAACAAAATGCTTCAGCATCACATAATACATTTTTTGTCCTTTACCAGGAATTAGACAATGCTCCAAGGAACTCTTATTCCTGTTAGGTTTTCCCAGAATTTTTTCCCTTCAATTCTTTACATTTTATGTATTTCCCTTGTTTATTCTCTTTTCCCAAGATGCATGTTCATTTTAAACGAAACAAGGGTATGTATGTAACACATACATAGATAGATTTAGGTAGAGAGAATTCTGGTGTCATTCAATATTATAAAATGGGGACATTAAGCCCAAATTTTAATCTATTGAATTAAATGTCTGCCCTTTAACTATAATGTCAACTTCATGTTGCTGAACTTCTAGATGTTAAACATGAGAAGCCCAAGATTACACAGAAAGCTAATCTAGTGATGAGATTAATTTTGCATCAGCAGGCATCATGACAGAAAAATAATAAGAATATATGTAAATACCCTGTGTTTATTTTTAACTATTTGTCTGACTGCTCTTATGTTTAATGTCCTGTTTCATATTTTGAAGAACTGAAAGGAACAAAAAAATCACTTAACTAATTTTTTACAATCATATATTTTATCTTTTTATTAATATGGTGTCCAACCTATTAATATTTTAAGAGCAACATCAGCTATTTCATAGAAACATTTTTTTTAACTTTTCTCAAATAGAAACATATGTTCCATTTTTATTTTTCATTAGATATTAGTTTTGTTTTTTAAGTTTTTATTTAAATTGCAATTAGTAAACATACAGTGTAATTTTAATTTCAGTTATACAATATAGTGATTGCACATTTCCATACAACACCTGGTGCTCATCACAGCAAGTGCGCTCCTTAATCCCCATCACCTATATAACCCATCCTTTTGCCCACCTCCACTCTGGTAACCATCAGTTTGTTCTCTGTAGTTTGAGTGCATTTCTTGGTTGCCTCTCTCTCTTTCTCTTAATCTCTTTGCTCATTTGTTTTGTTTCTTAATCCACATGTGAGTGAAATCATATGGCATTTGTCTTTCTCTGACTGACTTACTTCACTTCGCATAGAACTCTTGAGTTCTATCCATGTTGTTGCAAATGGTAAGGTTTCATTCTTTTTATGGCTGAGTAACATTCCATTGTATTTATGTACCACATCTTCCTTATCCATTCAACAGTCACATGAAAAGATGCTCAACATCACTGACCATCAGGGAAAGGCAAATCAAAACTATAATGAGATATCATCTCACACCTGTCAGAATGGCTAAAGTCAACAACACAAGAAACAACAGATGTTGGTGGGGGTGTGGGGAAATGGGAACTCTCTTGCACTGATGGTGGGAATACAAACTGATGCCGTCACTGTGGAAAACAGTATGGTGTTTCCTCAAAAAGTTAAAAATAGAACTGCCCTATAATCCAGCAATTGTACTACTAGGTATTTAACTAAAGAATACAAAAACATTTATTCAAAGGGACACATGCACCCCAATGCTTATAGCAACATTATCTACAATAACCAAGTTATGGAAAAAGCTCAGGTATCTAACTGTTCCATTTTTAGATTAGCAAAAACAATGAGTATCTGCCTTGAATTTTAGATTCAACATTGGGAAATTTCAAATAAAAATACTAAAATGGTATGTTTTGTATTATTTGTGCATCGAAAAAATTCCCCTTGAATATATGAAAGAATTTACTCCTTTTCCAAAGTTCTCCTCTAATCTAACAATTCCAAAGCACTTGGAGTTATATATATTTTCTTTATACCTGGGTTATGACCTGTAATTTGCATTAATGTATTATGTTTGCCTGTATTGTGCTTGCATAAAAACAAATGACAATACCTTAGCATTTTGATTTTCTTTACAAAATTAGGACATGTTACAGGAATTAGTCATTATTTGCATTTAGCTAATGTGAAATAATAGGCTTATAATGAAGCTATTACTCTTCCTTTGGTCACAACAAAAAATGCATTTTTTCTTTTCAAAATAATCATTTCAATGGCAATACTTGTTCTCCATTAGTCTGTGAGCTCATATTTAAACAAAAAGAATGATAATTAAAAGAGTCTTCAGTCTGGATTTTTGTCTTCTTAAAACATTCTTCTCTTTCAATCTCTGAATGTCTGGACAATTATGCATCGTGGAGTGTTGGAGGAGCAAATCAGAAAAAGAAATATATATTCAACAAGTATTTAGGATTTATCACATGAAAGGTCCAAGGAAAGAAAAAGATTTTAAAAAGTGGTATAAAGTAAGAAAATTATACGATTAGCATCTTATATGCATGCAAAAGCTCAATCTAATGGTGACATTACTCTTCATTTTTCTCACTTTCGTATATGGCACCATTTTCTTTCTTTCTTTTTTAAGATTTTATTTACTTATTTGTCAGAGAGAGAGAGAGAGAGCGCACAAGCAGAGGGATCAGCAGGCAGAGGGAGAAGCAGGCTCCCAACTGAGTAGAGAGCCCGATGTGGGACTCAATCCCAGGACCCTGGGATCATGATCTGAGCTGAAGGCAGACGCTTAACCGACTGAGCCACACAGGCACCCCATGGTACCATCTTCTACCTAACAGCCCACAGAAGAAAACTGAAAAAGACCGTTGATATGTCTGTCTCCTTTACTCACTATACAGAATAGATCACCAAATACTGTTGATTCTAAAGCTCTTCATCTTTCCTCTCCATATAAAGTTCAAATTCTTATTTTTTCTAAAGGATAATGACTACGACAACAGTTACAGCTGTAGCTTGGCCCTATTCAAATCCATTTCTGCTCACTTTTCTGTGATTTTTTTAAATAAAAGTTTATTCCTATATTTCCGCTGCTTAAAATATCGCAGTGTTGCCCAAGACTTTGTAATGGGGCAGTAATTCATGAGTTTGCTCAGCTTTCCTCTTCAATGTCATTTCTCTCCAGTTCCTTTTTTTTTAATCATTATTAAAGCATTCACTCCAGCTGTAATAAATAGTTTGTGGTTTCCCACATACCTCTCTGCTTGAATGAAACGACCTCCCCTACATACTCTCTACCTTCTACAAATCCTTCAAGACTTAGCTCATGTGCTGCTAGAAGGTTTAGATAGGAAATACTACTAAATTCCCCCTGTGTAACAAGTACTGCTTCAGTCCTTGCAAATAAAATGGGAAACACTAGAGATAGGGTCCTTGTCCAGTGGTGGAAGACAGAAGGGAGAAAAAGACAAATAAGAATAAAATAATCATGTATTTTAATTAATATTTTGAAGGAAACAAACAGAACACTAAAATAAACATAATGATAGTGAAGGTACAGATGGGTGATCTGCTTTGGACAGGGTGATCATGAAAACATGACATTTTAGATGATATCTAAAAGATAAGAAAGGAGCCAGTCAAACAAAGAGTTAAAAAAGAATGTTCTGAGCAGAGAGAGGAGAATCATGACATAAACCTTGAGTGCTGTTATTATCTGACAGTCTGCTTTATCCAGACAACCTTTCTCCAAAGGGCCAGACTGTGAGCTTCTGAGAGGCATGGGCCATATCTTCCTCTTTAGATTTCCAATCCCTAGCACATTGAATATTCTTAGAAGCTACTACCAATTTAATTAATAATTTATTTTGGAGATCCCTGTCTGTATGGTTTGTTATTATTTCTTATATCTTTCCCTGCATTCCATTCATCACATAGTCTGAAGACTGCTAGAGCATATCTTCTACCAGCATTTCACACACTAACCAGCTCTGTTTCAGCTGTGCAATTTTCTCTGATTCATATTTAAGATTCTTATAAATTAAACCCATACTTTCAAATTACTTACTTTTATTTGAATAAGTGTATAGCATTCCAAAAAGTATTGTCCAGATTGTTTTTGAATGTACAGAACCTTATAGGGCATTTTGTTTTAAAAGAGTTAAGGAAAAATAGTTAAAGAATAAAGGAGTTCTCAGGTAGGAATTTTTCTCTTGCTTACATTTTCAGCAAAAATCTACTATTTCACTGTAGGTTTGACCTCAGGCTGTACAATGCTTACTTTAGTGACTACAAAGATGAGAAACACAGAAAAAAGGCAAGAGCAACACAATAATTTTGTAAGCTAGAAAACAGCAGATAGACTGGTTGATCAGTCACAAGAAAGTCAGATTTCAAGCCTGACATGAGGAAAGCTTAAGACCACACAATGTCTACTGAATAATTCTTAAAAACTACCAAAAATGGGGCGCCTGGGTGGCACAGCGGTTAGGCGTCTGCCTTCGGCTCAGGGTGTGATCCCGGCGTTGTGGGATCGAGCCCCACATCAGGCTCCTCTGCTATGAGCCTGCTTCTTCCTCTCCCACTCCCCCTGCTTGTTTTCCCTCTCTCGCTGGCTGTCTCTATCTCTGTCGAATAAATAAATAAAATCTTTTTAAAAAAATTACCAAAAATGTCAAGGACCATGTTAACAGAAATGAAGAGAGAGTCTAATGTGTGAAGGACAGGATAAAGCCATTTAGATGTATTAATATCTCTAGATATCTTTAAAAAAAATCCTCCTTGGTAAATTGCCTCTTCTTCAACCAGAAAGGGATCTAGAAGTTTATGGTATGAATTAAGTAAAATAGAGGAGATTGGTGGAAACAAGAACAGAGAGATATTCCCAAAACAAAGGGATTAAATGATGGTCTTGTACCGATTGATGAATTCGGAGATGCCAGTGCTTCTCTGCTACTGTATTCCCAGATCCTTACCTTCTAAGGAGGAGACTGGAGGTCCCTATGAAGGACCTGACCCGTACCTGAGGACAATGTTGAAATTATGATATCTCAAGTTCTCCCTATATTGGTGAACCAAACTAGCTTATCCTTATGAAGCTCAAAATCAACAAGGCAGTGGCTAAAATAGGATATATCAAAGATGAGATTTGATAGAGGAGGCAGATAAAGTCCAATGATGAAGATCCCAGCTATGCCCCAGATTGGATTAGAGTAACTCAAGACATAAACATGTGAAGTATGCCTTCAACAACCTCCCCACTGCCATTATTAACCCCCACTGTGTTGTTATTAACCTGAGGGCAGAACGCCCAGGTGGAACCTAACCCAGGTTCTTACCTGTACTTGGCTAATGTTCTGTTTTGACCAATTCAGGAAGCTAAAGTTGGGCTATAGCGAGCTGAGAAGCAGAAAATGCAGAATTGCCCACTCGTTCTGACCACAGTTCTGTTGGAAAATCCCAATATCTGTTTCTTACTTTAGCCTAGCTAGATGGTCCAAGTGGCATGACCCTTGTGTTTTTCATGACTCTTATGGCCTCGCCCACTAACTTCCCCAGAGGAGACTCTTCACACTCTTAGGAACTCTGAAGCCCTACCATCAGAGCTTCTCCTGGAAGCCTTGTCTAAGAGTGACGGTGACTCTTTCTCACACATCTAGCTTTGTGCTTGCTACTCAGGTTTTTAAAACTATATATTCCTTCCCAGATGGTAACATTTATATGGAGAAAGAGAATGATGAACACAGAAGTCATTCTGGAGGGTTATAGTGGGAATTGTAGCAATGCACAACCTCTTAAGGGACCAATAGTGCTTTACTTTTAACCTTGTTGGCAAGTCCCATGATGTTCATGTATTATTACTTAAAAACCTACATATATATTTTATAGATTTTTTTTATATATATGAGTGTCTTAATCCATTTTGGTTGCTATAACAAAATTTTCATAGACTGTGTGGTTTCAACAATAAACATTTACTTCTCACAAGTTCTGAGATCAGGGTGCTGGCAGATTCAATGTCAGATGAGGGCTCGCTTCCTGATTCATAGATGACTCTTTTCTCATTGTATCCTCACATGACAGAGAACAAAAAGAGATCCTTGGGGTCTCTTTTATAAGGGCACTATCCCATTCAGTATGGTTCCTCCTTTATGACCTAACTACCTCCCAAAGGCCTTATCTCCTAATACTACCACATCGAGGGGTAAGATTTCAACATATGAGTTTTGGGGAGACACATTCAATTCATGAAAATAATAGATTAAACAGTTTTTTTACTAAAGAATTTAGTATTGGCAAATATGCAGAAATAAGCTTATTTGTATACTGCTTGTAAAATATTATGTTGGGATAATATTGGACGAAGGCACATTGTACAAAGGGGTACTATTTAAAGTAATTAACAAGACAGTGTTTGGCCCCAACCACTGAGAACACACGTTAAGGAATATACCTTAGATAAACTTCACATATGTGCATAAGAAGATAGGCAGAAGTCTTTTTGTTGCATTTGAAGCATAAGGCTGTTGTTTATTTGAAATAGTAAGGTTTGATATCTAAATATTCATCAATGGGAAAATGAATAAATAAAACCTAGGTATATTATTATGCAATTGTTAAAATAAATCAACCGGATTACACATCAAGTTGCAAAATGGAAGTCATAGACTCATTTGCCCAGCATGATACCATTTATGCAGATAAACTCGTAATTAATGTTAATTATGGCTTACAGAACATATACATATAATATATAATTAAATAATTAAATAATAATTAATAACACTGTTATTATAAAATAATTAAAAACACTGTTTAGCAGGATACAGTCCAAGTTCATGATAGTGTTTGTCTCTGGAGTGGAAATAAGGTGACCAAGAATCAGAACATAGGAAAATTCAAGATTATCTGTAAAGTTTGCTTCTTTTATATTAAAAAAGAAATGAGGTAAATATGCCAAGATGTTAACCTCTGTTACATCTTGGAGGTTTGCATTGGAGGTTTGATATATGTATTTTGACATGTTTTAGAAAGCAAACAAATTAAGAGGGTCATCTAAAACTGAGAGTTAAGACATTAAAGTATCATTTTAGAAGCACGACAGAATGAGAGGAAAAGTAACAAATATAATGGTAAGCAAGCAATGACAAAAAGCGCTAAACCAGAGAAGTAAAAAGGTAAAGAATGCAGGGTGCACTTTGAGAGAATGTGCTCCTTCTTGCAGGCCTAGACACCGGATTTTAATGGAGGTCTCCTAAAGCACAGACGCTAACACCTGTGAGACAAGTGTGAGGCTTTGAAATTAGATAGACTGATTTGAACGCTGCTCCAAAATTGCTAGTTGTGATCTCAGCCAAATTATACTTAACCTGTATATCACACGGGGATACAATCATGTTGCAGATGTGTTTTTGTTTGTTTGTTTATGTTTTTGTTTTGTTTTTAGGTTAAAGCAGAGAAAATCCTCAGAGTTTAGTGAGTTCTAAGGACTTCAAGTTACAAGGTTTGTGGTTACTATTTATTGTTTAAAACTAAAAACCATTGATCTTAATTTTTACATAGTTAAATGCATATTATGTGAGTCACATTTATTCTGATCCATCCAATAATTACAAGGCCTATAGAAGACTGTCCTTAGTGAACAATTCAAATGTATTTTTTTTTCTTCACAAATGGCTCAAAGTATGTAGCATGGCTCAACATAATAGTCCTTTGTTGAAAGTCATCTTTTTTTTCTTTTTTTTCTGTGACATTGTATACTTTGATGACACAACGTATCAGGATGCCCACTATTGGTATCCCTCCTAAAACAATAGTCCCATCTGTGGCCCCTTTTGTTATCACACAGGCAAAGCAGTGTGCGACATTCAATCACTGGCTAACCAGCCAGAGTCTCTGCAATGCACTCATTCAGCACTACTAAGACGCACAGATGGATACATTGCTGTGATAATATTGGAGTGTGTTTCTCTCAGATGAACTGGAAAGTTGCCTTACTCATTGGAACCCAGAGAGCCATTCACTGTTATTCCACGTCTGCACTATTAGCTCATACTCCAGAACCAGCCTATGTTTTGGCCTGCAGTGTACAATAACTTGTGTTTTAGATGCAAGTTCATGCTGTCCCTTGGTTGCACAAAGTATAACAATAGAACAAATACAGCCCATTATAACTCCTCGTACTCAGTCGACTATGTTTATGACAATAGCTAGTGAATTGCATTTTTAGCTCACGAAGTGATGACATAAATATAAAAATACAGAAGGCTGATTAGATTATTAACGGTTTAGGGAGCTGTTTATATTAAATCAAGAAGACAACCAATAAGAGCAATCCTGGACCACAAAATCCAGTAGTGTATTTTACACGAAAAACTAATATGGTTAGCATATCTACCATAGCAATGTGAATACAATTATAATATCATCTCACCTAACCATGTTAGAGTGTGAATCTGTATAAATAGGCTTTACTGAATTTGGTTAAACAAAGTTTCTCATATGGTGCACATTAGTGCATTATGCCTCATTAGTAAAATGCAGCCTCAGATCAGATAGGAACGGTGGTCATTTATTTCTTTATTGAAATTGTAAATTCTAGAATATCGTCTAGGGATGCTTTTCCTAAGAAGTACACCAAATGACAACTTACTCTCAGATAATAAAGCACAGTAATTCAGGCACGGTTTACTGAGATAAACATACATGTGTTAAGAGATTGTATGATAAGACAAAAATTATTCCAGAGCAGAGATTTTCAAACTGTTCTCCTGAGTCCAGGGAGAAGTTTGTTTGTCATAGGACTGGGCAGCTTTAACCCCAGCAAGTCCAGACAAAAGGCAGTGATATCTTGGATTATTTTTAGACTTTCATATGAAGACAGGGCATCATTGCTCAACAGTACCAAGCCACACAAAAAGTATTTTAGGTATAATTAGCCTGGTACCCATTGCTCTATCTAAGAAAGTACAAACAAATGGCAATATTCAGGGAAATTGGGAAACTGATGCAAAAATTTATATGAAGGAAAAATTGTAAAAGAATGGCCATATTTTTCAAAAATAAAGTGTAAAGGAGTAATAGTAGTAGGGAACATTTATAGAGTGTTTATGGCATGATACTAGTGTACTAATTTTATGTACATTAACTAATTTATTTATAACAATCAATAATAATCCTATAATCATAGCAATTTTACCATAATGATAATAATCCTATATTCTTTGATTTAACAGATAAGGAATGTGAGGTACAGAAAATTCAATTCACATGCCAGTAGCCAGAAAGCAATAAGGCCAGGACTGGCTCTGGGATCTGTATTTTTAATTACTACACCACTTGTACAAGGCAAGGAGTGGAGTCCTGACATGTACTTTAATATATCATAGAGCTAAAATAGCACAATATTGTCTCAGAAATATATTAATTATATTGAATCAGGAGACAGAAAATATCGATGTGAGAATTTAATATATGTAAAAGGCTGAATTGAAATTAATAGGGAAAGTAAAATGAAATATTAAATGAAATAGGGATGGATATTTATTTGAAAACAAAATTTTATTTCAATAGCTACTTCCTAGTATAAAAATAACTCACATATTAAGATCTAAATATTTTAAAAAGTAATAGAAGCAGCTGTAAGAGGATATTTTTAGAATGTGAGGATAGGGAAAACTTCCTAAACAAGATGCCAAACATAGAATATGTGGAGAAAAGTTTAGAAGAGTTCACTGCGTGAAACTTAAAATTCTTAATAGACACCACAAACAAAGGTAAGCACAGGGTGGAAGAAAGTGCTTCTTCAGTTTAGACGCAGCAAATGACCAATAATCATAGTACACAGGAAACTTTTATGATCCGACAAGAATGACAAGAAAACAATGGACAAGTGATAAACATAGATATTTTACAGAAAATAAGTACAAATGACCAATACATACATTAATAAAAGTTTGACCTTACCAGTCATTTGTAAAACCCAAATTAAATCAATAATGATACACAGAAGTTGGATGAAACTTAAAAGGTTAATGTTCACTAATAAGGAATTTATGGACAAATAGGACTCACACTGTTGAAGGGAACGGTAGATTATTCTGATTTTTTGAGGGTGATTTGATGGTATCTACCAGTATTTAAATTGCTTACATCTTTTGATCTAATAATTCTGCTTATAGAAACTGTTCCAACAGAAATCCTGGAACAGGCTTATGAAAATACAGATGTAAGAAAGGTTAATAACATATCGCTTATAATATTGAAAAATCAAAACTGTTTAAATAGCCATCAATGCCTATAAAATACTATGACACTATTAAGAGGTGTGAAATAGTAATATACATCATTATATGGAAAGATCTCCAAGAGATAGCAAGTGAAAACACCCAGTTACGGAATCATGTACTTGATCCCAGTTTTGTAAATATAAGACTGTATGTTTATGTAAAATAAAAACATAAGCATATTTTTTCAACACATTCCAGAGTAAGGTGGAGACACCTGGCTTCTTTGTATGGAACAAAGATATCTTCTTAAATCATCTTACGTTATACTTTATGTCGTTTTATATTTAACCCCTAGTCCCTATTCAGGTTTCATCAATTTCTCCCAAAATGCCCTTTATAGCTCTTTTTTTCTTGGTCCAGGATTCAACCCAGGATACTTATTGTATTCAAGTAACCATCTTTCTTTAGTCTCATTTAATCGGGAAAAATTCTTTAGTTTTTCTTTGTGTTTCCTAACTTTGACATTTTTAAAAGTACAGGTCAGTTATCTTGTAGAGTTTCCCTCACTTTGAGTTTGTCTCTCATTTGATTCAAGCTATGACATTATGGCAAGAATAACACTGACCTGATGTTGGATCCTCCATGCATCCTACCAAGAAACACTTGATGGTTTGGTATTGTTGGTTTTTTCCTGTATTGGTGATGTTAATTTTGATTCACTCCTTTTTCATCTATCATCAAGTTCTATGGCTTCCTCAGAGGTAACTAGCGCATACTCTGTGAGAGCTTCTTAAGGGAGGGACTGTGACTTCTATATATATTTGTACGCCTGGTTTTGGCAGTCACTCCGTACCCATATTTAGCATCCACCATACTTATGAACAATACGCTTGTCCTGGTGTTAAGTGGTGAATTTTTGTCTGGCGTTATCTTATAGCTGTGGTCTGTTTGACTTTGAAATCATTGCAAAAAATAAGGAAACTGAGTGCTATCCCTGAAAATTTTAGAGATGTTATTTCAGGCCACCCATTTCTGATACTGAAAGTGATTTATTCCAACGGTGCATAAAAGCACTATAGTTAATGTAATTAACCCACACAAGGTAATGGCCTCTCACCTGCTGGATTTGTCCCACTGCAGATGCTTATAAATGAGCAAAAAGAATTTGTTGTTTCTGAAATGTGCCTTAGAGGATCCAATTTCCCATAATTCATTGGTTAATACTTGTTTACTTTATACCAAAATAAAAGGGCAATTTTGTCAAACAAGTGGGACCAAACAGACAATTAAACAAAAGCAACAAATAAATCCTTTTTTATTTTCAATTTTGACACGATACCGATGCATTCATAAATACCACCCAAAAGTACTCTAAGTCTTTATAGGACTAGGGATCTTTTGGGTCTTTGAATTTTACTGAGGATAGAAATTTGGTACTATCAAGGACAAAAGTAGGTTGCATTAAATTTTATTTGATAAATAGCCATCATCTTAAAGTGTGGCTAATTTTACCTCAATTTCTATCAGTATTTTAGATGTAGCAAAGCCACTGTGGAATACTAGTGACTTTTTTTTCTTTCTATCATTTATCTTCCTGTTTATGACCATAGCAATAGCATGATTTAGTAGTTAAGAGTTTTCACTTTGGAGACAGACACAGTTTGAATTCTGGCCCTGTTATGTACCAACTGTGTCATGCCCAGTTTCTTAATCATATATGTGGATTGAACATATGCAGCAGGAAGATAATGCTGATGGCCCCCAATAGTACTACCACTAAGAAAACACAGTTACAGCCATTTTGCTGAGCTTTTTGACCAAATCTCGTCTTCAGTGATGGTACTCTGGGTATATAATATATATATATATATATATATATATATATATATATATATATATATATATATATAAAACTTAATTTTGCCAGTTTTGAAACAAGGAGAGACACAATGGTTAGAGTTCAGCTACAGTCCTTAGGAGAAAGAAATGGATGATGAACTTTTGTTTCCTCTACAGTCTTTATAGTTTGTCATATATGACCATATGTTGTTAATTATATTTAGTTCTCAGTAAGCGTTTAGCTATTGCACATAATTCCCTTTGTTCCTACAGAAGATGCCAGATTATAGGCCTCTCTAATTTTAAAATTTTTTAATAAAAATGTTTGGTCATGGTAAACTCTATAAACCTTACTTCTTTAGTAAAATATAGGCAGGTAGCATTACCATTTTTTAACTACTAGTACATCATGGGCACCAACCATTCAGAATGGACGTCTGGTCAGTTATATAAGATATTGGTCCTTTCACACTAATGGTATATATTGCCCATGGACAAGAATAAATATTTTGTTTGATATCTATAGATATCAATACTATGGCTTTTTAGTACTAGAACACATGCTGTGCCAGTATCTCCTAACTCCTTCACAGTAGGATAAGAAACTATGGAAAGTACACCTGAGTAAAGTCAAATAGAAGTTAATGCATTTTTGTGCTACTGCATATATTTATGTCTTTAGTTTTCTGCCTTTCTGGTTATTGAGATCATGTGGAAAGCCATGGACTTCAAAATAGAAGAATGCCTTCGAACATTAAATTTATGCTTTACTGTTGTTTTTTTTTTAATCCGGTTTTCTTTCTCCTGAAGGATAGACCTCCAAAATTACTACGTTTGCTTATGGGTTACTCGAGGCAGTTGAATCCGAATGCATAGATTCTGTTCAATAGTGTGGCTTGGAAGTTTAACTCAACTGACCACTTGTCTAGCAATGCACTGAGATTAAACATTCTAAACTTGAAGACGACATTAATCTCAAAATGAATTTGTCCTAACAGAATTCTTGTTTCCTCTCCTTACTATTCCTCCTGCTCAGTTTGCTCAAGGTAAGTATATGGTATTAGTATTCACCCACTTGCTCAGGCAAAAATACTGAGTCATCCTGTATTCTTTTTTTTTCTTTTATATGCCACATCCAATCCAACAAAATTTCTTGTTCACTCTAATCCCACATCTGAATACATCTCACTAACTCTGCTACTATGAAGCTGATCAGGTTCAAGCAAAATTATTTGTCAGTGGGATATAAGCAGTAACTTCTAGTTGGTCTTCCTGTTTAAACTTTTGTCTTCTTTTGTCCAATCCCTGCATCGAGTTCCATTTAACATTTTGTGAACATAAAGCATATTATGCCACTCCTTTACCTAGAAATATTCAACAAAGGGTGCTCATGTTCCACTTTGCTGGAGAGAATACTGGTTTGCTCCTATCGTTCTGGAATGATTATTAATAGAATCTTTTTTCACTGTCAAAAGTGTCCTGGTTTGGATAACAAGTTTATATTTACCTTACTTCAATGGTTTCCCATTGCAGTTCAAGTCAAGTACAATACATCCTCATCCCCTTAGCCTGGAAGACCTGACCTAGTTGACTTCTGCCTGCTTCACTGACTTCATTTCCAGCCTCCCTTTCCCTCATTTGGTAAATACCAGAAACAATGGTTTTTCCATATTTCAAACAGGATCAAAGTTGTCCTTACTTGGGGTCTTCTTGATTTTCCCTCTGCCTGGAATGCTTTTCCACTAGATTTTTACATGACTGGCCTCCGCAAAAAAGACCTTTTTAATCACTGTCTTTCTGAATCATCAATCTTGTTTCCATAGTTTTGGTTTAAATTTTTATTGAATATATCTTATATATTTGTTTACATAACTTTGATTTTTAATTTAATATATTTTATCTACTTTTTTTTGGTCTGTATTTCTGTATTTGAGTGTAGTTTACTGAATGTGGCTATCAAAGGCAGTTGGGGCTTTACCTCTAGAGCTGAACCTTAAAAAATTCTCAGCACAGAGCAGCTACGCCACAGATATTTGTCGATAATGCGGATTAGTTGTAGATACTCAGAAGTGTTAATATGCTGCCTTTTGTTTAGAAAGTTACTGCAGATTACACTGACGCTCTCTGATAATAATATCATTTACTTACATTCAGAATACACTGAAGCAAAGATTCCATGAATGATTCAATAAATTTCAGGCCACAAGAGAATATATTTGGAACTAAACAGAACCTGATAAAACTTTGGTAAAGATAAAAATGTATTCGGTGCTTCATTTTTATAAATTTTTAACTTAAATCTGCAGGCTTGTCAAGACTGTATGTTCCTCTAGTATACAAAATGCTGATGGGATTGAATAAATCATATTCATTTTTCACTATTTATCCTTTGATTTTTTTTTAACTTATTTTATCAATTAACACTCAGAGGGGGCAATGTCAAGCTCTTATAAATTGGGAATTATACAACTTCACAAATAATCCTTAACAAAGTACACAGAATATATTCATTTCCGTTAACATACAATTTTTATTTTTCTACTGCCTAATGGAATCCAAAGTACTTAGGGAAGACGTAGAGTTACAGGCAAATTATGTGACAGAGTGAACATGAGACCAAACCTGAGGAAGAACTGGTTTCTTAAGCTAGAGTCCTGCAACCTGGATAAAATACTTTAGTGTAATCCATGACATGGTGCTTCTCTTCGCCTGGGCAGATGCAGCTCAGTGTGTTTATTGAAAATATCTACACACAGTCAGTGACCTTTGTGCGATAACTTTTGTAGAGTACTTACAAAGTGTCTGGCACAATTAATTTGAAGTTCTTTATTCTTTTCCTTATTGCCTTCAGTTAAATTCAGTTCAACACATTTATAGGGAATCTGTCATGTTTTAGCCTGATGCTAAATGCTGGAGACTACAAAATGAAGAGAATTTTATTCCAGTCCTAAGGGATGTCTATTATCATAAACTTAACACTTAACGTAACTCTATGGACTATACGTCTTATTGAAGACTTAACTGAGCTCAGTGAAGTCTCATTCCCAGTCTTTAACTAGGAAAAAATATAGCCCAACATATTAAATCAACTTCTTTTCTAAAATTTCTTTTAGGTTTAAATCACAAAGCAGTCTTAATATTCATTTATTGATCAGTTCTTTATTATAACAAAGGACTAGATCAGAAAGATTGAGAAGAAGAAAATAAAAAGCTAAATTATTCATAGTGAATGTGTTGTCTTAGTGGGCAGCCAACCATAAGCATGATTTTGAAGTCTGGAAATAATGGATTCTATGCAAAGCAGCATTTTTCATTGCTTGAGAAGTGAGAATAATCTAATCTGCTTGATGATTGAAGTTTTATCTATAGAGCTCCAAATAATAGGTTGAAAACATAGGGCAGTCATGCAGTTATTTCTTAAGATGTAGATTTTAACGTTGTGGAAAGCAGCAATTTGGATAGCTGACAAAACTGTAAAGACTCTGAAATTAAAATTGGAAGCAACATTAGATATCTTCCATTCTAACAGATCACTTTGCGACCTACATAGCTTAACCAAACTTTCCAAGATCCCATTTTTAAATAGTAATAGGCTTTTAGCTAGAACTTAAACACTAGCTATTCATTGTTTTTAAATTTTAATTTATTTATTTTACCACTTCAAACATTTTACTTCCGTCTGTATTTTCTGTATTTGTACTGTCATATAGACCCCACCTGTGGGTGAGAGGCTAAAATTCTTGGAAGGAAAGCCATTGACTTTAATGAGATATGCTGTTGACAGACATTAGTAGATATTTAGTGGCTGATTTTTTCTTTAAATCTCTTGTTTATTTATATTCTAATTGTATTGGATGGGTATCTTACGTGAAGTAGAAACATCTTCATTTGTTACAACATAATGAATGTGTCAATAAGGAGAAACATAGGAACAAAACACCACATTTTCTCCAAATTGATTTCTTTATCCCTAAACTTCACAGTCAAATTTGAGTTGTATTTGTTGCTTTATATTTTTCTTGATGAACCAGGAAGAAATGTATGGCTAAGTTTGCCAGTGCTCTTGCAGTGAGAATGGGAAAACCAATGCTACTCTCCTTGATTTCAGTACTTAAGCTATTGTTTTCTTTTAGTCCTGGATGCAACTCAGAAATCCAAGAAGCAAAAAAAGTATTATTCAACTATGATTCTGCAAAATTCAGGCCAATGTAACGACAAGGAGATCTGTAGATGTAGAATGAAGGTATTAGCATTATACATCTAAAATCTAGATCCTCCCCCTTAATATTCCACAATTGGCTTAATAAATGGGGATGAAAAGTGAAGCAGCAGAGCATGTTTGCTTAAGAAGAGCAAAATTCACAAAACAAAGTCAGAAAAAGATGAGCCCACAGTTCCCTAATTTCAATTCAGTGATCCTTCCTTTAACTGGAATGAGAGGAAACCTTCCCCTGGAGCTACAGGTAGAAAAACATTCATGCTGGTCCTCAACAAGCCAGTGATTCAATCCAAGGTGAGTTTAGGTGAGAAAGCAGGAATAGGAAGGAAAGGTTTCTGCAACCTGTTTAAGTCCTCAATCTGGTTCTCGGTTTTTTAATTTATTTCTGATAGATTCTTTAGTCTCCAGTGGATGAGAATTTCCATTGATTCCCATTTTCTTCTCTTTCTTCTTTCTTTTTTTTTCCTTTGCTTGCTTTCTTTCTTTCCTTCTTTCTTTTCTTTCTTTCTTCTTCTTAAAATATTTATTATATACATAAAATTCACCATTTTCATCATTTTTTCGGTGTACAGTTCCGTAACATTAAGTGAATTCGCATGGCGGCACCATCATCCATCGTCAACATCGTGACCGTTCATCTCCACAACTTCCTCACATTCCCCAACAGGAATTCTGTACCCATTAAACACTAACTCTCCTTTCTTCCCTTCTCTGAGCCCCTGGAAATGATCATTTTACTTGATCCCCATTTTCAATAACACATTCGTTTCAGATTTCTTAATTCTTAAGTTTTACTGATCTAGTTGGTGCTAGATATCATTTTATTGTTCTCATGTGTTCCATTTTTTTCAATGTGACTGAGCAACCTTTCATAAGTGCACTGGGACCTTGTTTTCATGTTTGTGAAATAACTAATTTAAAAAATATATTAACTTTTTTGAGATATAATTAATTATGATACATGTCTATTCAAAGTGTACAATTCAATGGTTATGCTTATCTTCAGAGTTGTATGGCCATCCTTATGATCAGTTTTAGAATATTTTAATCACCCTAAAAGAAACTATGCTCATTAACAATAACTCCACAGTTCCTCGTATACTCCCAGCCCTAAGCAATCACTAAACTGTATTCTGTCTCTATAGAGTTTCCTATTCTGGACATTTCATATAAATACAATCATAAAATATGTGGTCTTTCGTGACTGGCTTCTTCACTTAGCATAATGCTTTCAAGGTCATCCATGTCATAGTATATATCAGTACATCCTTGCTTTTCTTTGCAGAATAATATTCTATTGTATGGATATACCACATTTTGTCTATCTGTTGTTAATACTTGCTATTATCTGTAGTATTTCATTGTGGCTTTGATTTGAGCTGCCTTAATTACTAATGGTGTTATATTTTGAACAAAGTATTTTACCTGGTCGGTGATAGTAACAAAAATAAGGGAATTGAAAAGTAAGACAGACAGGAAGAAATCTAATGAAGGATACATTATCAAGCGAATAGACACTGTGTGCAACCGGACTTAAACTATTTTATAATCAAGACTTTTTTCTGACATTTTGACCCTGCAAATTAGACATCATCGTCATTATTATATCTAGACTTTTTTACAGAGATTTACCTATGTGATTAATGATTTTTGTTGTTGTTTTTCATGCTTAACCATCTCAACCTTCTTTCTGGGATTATCTTTTCTTCCTGAATGGCAATCTTTAGAATCTCCTTTATTGAAATATCCTTGGCAATAAATCTATATAAATATCCTTAGTATGGACTAATCTAAAAAATCTTTATTTCATCATGTCCTTGAAAGATACTTTTACTGAGTACATAATTTTAAGTAGATAGCTATTTTCTCACAGTAGTTCAAAAATATTTTACTATTCTCTGTATTCCATTATTGCTTTTGACAAGTCTATTATCATTATAATTGATTATTTTATGGATGATCTGTTTTTTCTTCACTGCTATTTGTATGATCATTTCTTCCTTTGCCTCTCCCCTACTGTGTCATTAAAAAAATGCTATAGATAACATTACTGACTACTATTAATGAACACCTAGTATGTACCAAGCATTACACTAATTTATGTATTCACAACATCCCCATGAATTGCTATTAATAGGCCCATTCTACAAATGAGGAGATGAGGCACAAAATGTTAAATTCTCAAGGCCACCCAGCTAGAAAGTGGTAGAACAGTTGTGGGACCTGAGTCTGCCTGAATCTAGAAGCTGCTCTCTTAGCAGATTTGCAATCTTTAGGTGAATTTTCATCCCTGCCCTCTCATGTACTGCCT
The DNA here is from genome assembly GCF_024610735.1 of Ursus americanus. Taxonomy (NCBI): domain Eukaryota; kingdom Metazoa; phylum Chordata; class Mammalia; order Carnivora; family Ursidae; genus Ursus; species Ursus americanus. Next base: position 14,887,759 of record NC_142137.1, on the reverse strand, counting down.
TTGAACCTCACCCGAGATTAAAATAGTTTAGGTATTCCTGGTGATAATTCATGTGCGGTTCAATTAATATTTCCTGCTAAGCTAAACTAAGAGTCACTTTTAAAAAGCACACTCTTAGAAATAGACTCGGGTGGAGACTGTTGTAGGATTATGTTGTAGAAAATTTGCCACTGGGATTTTACAACTGTTTTGCAATTTCATTTTTTAGGAAGTGGAAAATTTTTTCTAAAAGCTATTGTCAGGGGCTTTAAGGAGGGCATGTGATGTGTTGAGCGCTGGGTGTTATACACAACTGACGAATCATTGAACACTACATCTGAAAGGAATGATATACTGTATGCTGGTTAATTGAATTTAAATAAAAAAACTAAAAGCTATTGTCATATATTTGCAAAATTCCCTGTTTATATGATTAGATTTTTGCACTTTTCAAAGAGACTCAAATGAAAAGATGTTTTTTATTTTTTAAATTTTATTTTAGCATGATGTGGCTTTACATATTAAATTTATTGTCAATATTTTGTGGCATTATTAATAATTATTTATGTGACTTTAGTATCCAATTTTATCTTATTTTTAAATAATATACAGAAATGTATTACATTTATATATAAAGATATAATGGCTCTTAACTTTTAGGAGATCAACAGAGCAAGTTAAATAAGACAGTGATGATTACAAATTCCGTGCTTAAATTATTATTTCTAACTTTGACTGTTCAGTAAATTTTTTTCCCTAAAACTAGAAAAACTAGAAACTTATTTGATTACCTGGAAAAATAAACTATAAAGGAAATGTAATGTGCTTCATTTTTTACACATATACATAGTGTGAAATTTATATCCTATCTAATAAAAACAAATGAAATTTATATCCTGTCCAAGAAAAGATGTATTCATCTTAGTACAATAAAATATTTAAATTTAGAGTTATAACACCAGTCACACTAAAGTATGATTAACCAAAGACTAGTTATTCTATTTGTTTAAGTTGTTTAGACACTTGCTTCTTTCAGAGCTCCTATATTTAGACTATATCTAGACTTCAAACATGCCTACTATATAATTCCATTGTCTAAATCCATCTATCTTATCTTTCAAATCTTGAAATTCAAATTCATTTCAACCAAATCATATACTCTTGGAGCTTTGAACAGACACAATTTACTTTCTGGAGGAATCTGTTATTGGTATCACCAAATATTCAATGGTTATATTTAATTAAATTATTACAGTAGTCACAACTATATACCTGGGTATCTATTCTACCTAAAATGGATACAGCAAATGGGCATTAATCATTTTGAGTTCTCTTCATCCAAAACACTGAAACGCTGAAAATTCTAGAAATATCTCCTATATTTTGCCTCTATTGTCTATACCCATTGACTTCCTAGTAAAGTCCCTCATTGTCTCTTGACTGCACTGTTCCCATAGTTTCTAATTAGTCCCTGCATGAATCTTTCTACCACAACCCACCTACAATGCAAAATCCTATACCTCCATAATAATCCTACATATAGGGGCTCCTAGGTGGCTCCGTCGTTAAGCATCTGCCTTGGGCTCCGGGCGTGATTCCCGGTGTTCTGGTATAGAGGCCCGCATCAGGCTCCTCCGCTGGGAGCCTGCTTCTTCCTCTCCCACTCCCCCTGCTTGTGTTCCTTCTCTCACTGCCTGTCTCTCTCTTGTCAAATAAATAAATAAAATCTTTTAAAAAAAATAATCCTACATATAAAGAACTTTAACGGCTCCCCGTTACTCCTTATTAAGGTTATAATCATATTGCCATTGCAATCTCACCTTAACATAGCTCTCTATGGATCTGTGGACCTTTTAAAATATTTTTCCAAAGTAACCAGCAGGGAAATCGAGTTAAACACTCCCCATCTCCTTGATACATCATGGCTCTAACAATAGGTTGTCTTTTCACATTCTTTTTTTTTTTTTTTTTTTGGTTATTTCATCACCTTCTTTACTTGAGCAATTTTTACATATCATTCAAGAGCCAGCTTAAAATTTACTTTCTTAGTTATATCTCCATGGGCACTCCCAGATAGTTTGCCAAACTCTCCATGTTTCCCAAGCTGTTGGCACAATTATTCATCACAAAATGTACTTCATTTTTGTGCACTTATACACTTACATATCTGTCTCTTCCACAAGTTTGTGAATCCTTTGAGGACAGGAATCATCATATTCACCTTTGCATTCTTTGTACCAAATAGTTTAATAAATAAATTGAATAATAAAGAATGATCAGAGTTTCCTTGTAATAGTTTTTGTTAGGTAGAAGTAGTAGCTACTATCATTTATGTTTTAAAGTGGCCACCTTTGGATACATCTCCAGCATTAAAACTCTTATCACTTAGAGAAGTGCCAAAAGTGTAGGCTGACTATATGATCTCATGATATTCTGACCTTTTCCTATCATTGCTCATTTTTAACTTTATCGGCTTTTAAAATGTTATTGTCCATTTTCCCTTCTAGACTGTAGACTCTGTCAAAGCAGCTATCATGTCTACCTAGCTCATCAGTGTGTTGCTGATTTTGCAGTGTCTGATAATCAATGTCATTGAATTCATTTATTAACTAGTTAATGATTTGATAGACAATGAACTCAAAGTCACAAGTGTGGGTTCCATTTCCATCTCAATCATTTCCTAGTTCTTATGATGCCACTTCCAGATTCTCTAAAATTCCATTATCTCATGTGTAAAATGAAGCAAAAACACCTGCTTAATGACAAGGTCTGAAGTTCAAGGGAGAAAAGGATTATAAACAACTTAAAAATTGAACAAGATGAACAAATATGAAGTATTATTAGTCTTACAAAGAGCAAGGCTACGATAAAGGAAAGTCTAGTGCAAGGTAAGCTGGTGCTCTATGGTATAATTATAAATCATTCTTTTCATAGCAGAAACTCTTGATAGACATATTTTAGGTACTCAACTTTAAAAGTGATAAAATGTTCTCCAATATGATTTCTAGATAAACTGAGAAAACTGAAAAATATTTAGATTGCTATGAACTGAATATTTGTATCCCTCCAACATTTATATATGGAAATCCTAACCCCCCATGTGATGGAATTAAGACTAGGGGCCTTTGGGAGATAATTAGGCTCCACTAGGGTGGGGCCTTCATGAATGGGATTAGAGCCCTTATAAATGAGACCCCAGAGAGCTCTCTCTCTCCCCTTCACCATGCAAGTACACAGCAAGAAAATGAATCTATGATCCAGGTTCTCACCAGACACCAAATCTGCCTGCACCTTGATCTTGAATTTCTCAGACTCCAGAACTTTGAGAAATAAATATTTGTTGTCTAAGCTACCCAATCTATGGTATTTTTGTGTAGCAACTTGAATGGACTAAGAAACAGATAAATTGAGATAATAAAAATGTGAGTTTTATAATTGAGGCAATTGAATTTTGGCCTCGATCTACAGCCCAAACTAAGCTTTCTTAATCTTTAAATTACCAGAATAGTAGGCCTACAAGACTACCTTAATGATCTATCACACATAAGCAGAGAAAGCATGATTCCTGAGGATAAGCTGCTTGAACAGGAGAGATCCCATATAAGACTCATGAACAGGCATAGCCTAGTCCCTTCTCCTAATCTCACCTATCATCTCTTTGAGCAGTAGGTGTGGGTAAGAAATGGATTGGATGCTTCTTCTCCCCCTACCCCCACCCCCCCATTTTCCTTCTTGGGAGCAGAAACTTCTTGCTCACATAGGGAAACATGAGAAATGGAGAATAAGGTCTGCCTGTAACACTGCCCAGCTGTTTGGTCTCTTAACTGGACATCCTGTTCCGACTTCATTAGTTCTTACTCAATATCTACCACTCACCCTTTGCGGGTTTTCTAGGGCCAATTATTGAACAGCTTAGATTTTTGACAAAAAATGTTCTAATATTATTAAGTCAAATATATTAATCAAAGTAAATGTAAGATCCCACTGTACCTCGAGTTGAAAATTCTTACTCTAATTTCCAATTCAAATAATGCCCAGCCATATGGTTTATTATAGAATGAATATTTGTGTCCCCCAAATTCATATGTTGATTTCTTAACACCCATTTGGAGTGTTAAACGAACATTATTTGGATGGGGTCTTTGGGATGTCATGAAGAATGGGGCTTTCAAGATGGGATTAGTGCCCTTATAAGAAACACCAGAAGGCTTGTTCAGGCACACTCTCTGCCACATGAGAACACACATGAAGGTGGCCGTCAGAAAGCCAGGACAAGAGTCCTCATTAGAACCCAACCATGCTGTTTAATTCACCCAGTCTACGGTATTTTGCTATGGCAGCCCAAGCAGACTAATATATGGTCCACTATAGTTCTCTAGATCCTTTACAAAGAGTTTTTTAAATAACATCAGTTACCTTAACATTAAACAAATGTCCTATAAAATGATGCAAAGTTAAAAATCGTAATGCCTTTCTCATGATCAAATATGTAGGCAGAAACTAAAATTCAAAAATATAACCTTTTACTTTTATCAATGTTCAAGATGGTAAAAGACTAACAATATTAAAACTTAAAGAAAAGTAAGAACAGTTTGTTTCTGTTTTTTTTTTTTTTAAGATGTGGTGTATATATACAATGGAATATTACTCAGCCATCAGAAAGGATGAATACCTATCATTTACATCAACATGGATGGAACTGGAGGGTATATGTTGAGTGAAATAATTCAATCAGAGAAAGACTATTATCATATGGTTTCACACATGTGGAACATAAGAAACAGTGCAAAAAGATCATAGGGAAAGGGAGAGAAAACTGAATGGGAAGTCATCAGAGAGGGAGAAAAACCATGTGAGATTCTTAACTATAAGAAACAAAATGAGGGTTGCTGGAGGGGAGGTGGGCAGAGGGATGGGGTAATTGGGTGATGGGCATTAAGGAGGGCACGTGATGTGATGAGCACTGGGTTTTATGTGCAACTGATAAATTATTGAACACTACATCTGAGACTAATTGTGTACTATAAGTTGGCCAATTGAATTTAAATTTTAAAAAAGTTTGTTTCTAGTCAATTTCTAGTTCTTAGTCTTGAATAGGGATCTCATTCAGGTTCTCTGTGCAGAGCAAGTGCAGATAAAACTGATCAATCTCTCCAGAGAATCTTACGTGTTTTACTTCTTCATAGAGCATGTAATACTATCATAAAGCTGGCCCTGCAAATAGTAAAGTTAGCAAAAGTTAATTGTGGCTCCTAAAGAAGTTACTACAGCAAAGGTGATGTCCAAGACTCTAGCTTAGATAAAAGCAGAAAATCAAGAAAAGAAGGTAGACAGAAAAATCTGGTTTTTACCCTCATTACAATGCTGGTCAATTGGTTTTAGGTTTATAGAATGTACGATGTGTGAGATTAAATAAATTGGGAAAAGGTATGGCTACACGTTTGTGCTAGTTTCCTATTGTTGTTATAACAAATGATCAAAAATTTCATGTCTTAAACCAACATAAATTTATTCTGTTATAGTTCTGAAGGTCAGTAGTCTAAAATGAGTCAGCAGGACTGCATTCTTTCTAGAAGAGCTCTAGGAGAGCTCTTGTTCCTTGCCTTTTCCAACTTGTAGCACTCATCTGCTTTGCCTGACTCATGGCTGTCTTTCTTTCATTGTTATATCTACTCTGAGTCTGACCTTCCTGCTTCCCTCTTATAAAGACCCTTGTGATTTCACTGAGCCAATCCTGATAACTCCAGGAAAATCTCCCCATTTTAAGATGCTTAACTTAATCACATCTGAAAAGTCCACTTTGCCCTATAAAGTAATATATTCTGAGGTCTGGGGAATTAGTACACCAACCTCTTTGGGGAGCCACCATTTTGCCTACCATAATTTTACCATTTAAGAAGAAGACCAAAAAAAAAAAAAAAAAAAAAAAGCTGTTAACACATAATTATCTCCCATTAAGTGTTTTTTGAAACATACCCACCTCCCAAAGAAACTAAAATTTTGCCCTTGTGGTACCCATTATCTTGAAGACTTCCTTGGTATTTCTTTCTAAATTCATCCTCTTAATTTCTATTTTGCTTTTAGCCCTCTGTCTCTGATGTACACTAATGCTGAATTGAGCATGAGACACAAGAACACAGGTTGTACCCTCTCTGATGACCACCAGAAGTTTAGCCTTGCTTTCTCCAAATTCCCAATATCTTGCTACCGTCTCTGCTTTATTTAGTTATAAAGGCACCTTCCAGGAGGTTTTCCATCATTTGTATATTTCTATAATTTGGGGAACCACCATCAGCATACTCCCGAGGTAAAGCTAAGGTCAATGCACCTGAAGCTTGTGCTCACATGTGACTGGTGAAGACCAATATCTTAGCCATGTGTTCTTCTCTAGACTGTTATCATTCATTCATTATCTTTAATATTTTACAGGTCTTAAATAATTTTTATCACTTCATTGGTAGAGCATGATGACCATTTATTTCTACTATTCTCTTTTCTGCAGAACTAGACTATGGCTCTCGTGAATGCTTCTGATTTTGGTCTTCAACTCCTTTCAAAAGACTCAACTGAAATTTTCAAATGGTTTAGCCAGCCTCCCAACTTTCTTATGGGGTCACAAATCTTTACTGGATTTGAAAGTCTTTTTTCCTTTGTCTTTGTTTTGGGACCCAAACTTTTTTTCCCTCAAAAGTATTCCATTAGATTTTAGGCTATGAAGTCTCTGGTAGTAATACATATGAAAGTAATGAATTCAAGTTCTCTAAAGTGTAAACCCATTGAAATAAATCTTAGTCACCTTTGCTTCCTTGAGATGGATAATACTACCTAGAAGGGCTTTCTCATGATATCAATATTGCAAAAAATCAATAAAAGTTAAGCAGACTGTACTGAGATATTTATATAGAAAATGTAAACCAATTTTCTCTCTGGATTTTCAGATGTTTATTTCAATCGTTACCTCCTATAACTGCACCATTTTAAGATATCTTCAGTAAAACAATTTACTGAAATTTATTAATCATGTTTCTCAGTGACAAAATGATTCATGCATAGCTGTTTCATCAAAATCATTGGTTCAATCTCTATATAGGCTATATATCATAATCATAGCTAGCTGCTGTGAAAATATTATTGACTGTAAGGGGTCTTTTGAATGTGAATGTAAAAAGATAAGCACAATTACATCACTACTCTACGAAATGGTAATTAAAATGTATTTACACTCTCAATCTTCATGGTATTATATTGGTTTATAAAAATAATTTTAAAAACTATCTTACCAATGCTTCTCATTTATGATTCTGTGTAAATGATGTAAAGATTCATAAGTCAAAACAAAGATAAGGAAATAATTTTTCCACATAAACACAAGTAAATCTGTATGAGAGATTTTTAGTTGATTACATATTTCCCTTATATACATTTTTAATCATTATGAACATAATTATATTAATTTCAATAGATAGAGTTGAAAACTTCAAAGACATTCCAGTCAACATTATCATGGAATTTCAAACATTAATCAATCATTTGCAACTCCAAACAAACAGCAGTGATAGAAATATATGTTTAAAGGTATTTAAAAGACATAGCTCTGTATAAAAAGCAAGCTATACATCTCTAAGAACAATGTCGGTAACATAAAAAGTACAACAGCTGACAGCTAACGCTGTATCCCTACTGGGCTTTGGGGAATGGACATAGGAAAAGGTGGCTCAGAATTTTTTTTTTTTTCCTCTCTGGGTTACTGGAATGGAAAAGAGGCCACACATGTCAGGTGATGAGAGCCAGGCTAAAGATAGAATCAGTGGGTTCCATTCTTCCATCCCTCCTGGTAAAGAATGCTGAAAGAGCTGAAATTGTTGCCCAGGTCTAAGATTTGAAATTCTCCCTTAAGAAGTGGAACTAAGTAGATGCAATTGCACAAATAGGACCTGATCAAAGTCGGTAAATAGATCAGTGAAATCACACCTGACTAGGTCTGAGAGTCACAATGATAACTGTTTCTAAGATAGCCAGATAGGAGCTATAAAACGCTAGATGAGGAGGATAACTATTACTCAAGATGAGATAAGAATCAAAGTTTCGAAGCACAAGAAGAAAAACAAATGTGATATATGTGATAAAAGATAGTCCCAAATTGAACAATTAGGATAATTTATTCTTGAAGCAATACAAATAATAGAGCAATATTAAAAGGTCCAAAAATAAGTATTTCTTTATATAATCCTGATGAGAATACAAAATGGTACAATTACCTTGAAAAATTGGCAGTTGATAACATGAAGGAAATTAAGCATCCATACTCCTATGATCCAGAATTTCCATTCCTATATATTTATTCAAGATAAATGAAAATATATGATCAATAGTCTTTTTTTTTTTTTAAAGATTTTATTTATTTATTGGACAGAGATAGAGACAGCCAGCGAGAGAGGGAACACAAGCAGGGGGAGTGGGAGAGGAAGAAGCAGGCTCATAGCAGAGGAGCCTGATGTGGGGCTCGATCCCATAACGCCGGGATCACGCCCTGAGCCGAAGGCAGACGCTTAACCGCTGTGCCACCCAGGCGCCCCTGATCAATAGTCTTGTACAGAATGTTCACAGATTTATTTATAATAGTCCCAAACTGGAAACAACCCATATAGGGAAATGCATAAGCACATTGTGGCTAATTCATATTATTATTATTATTTTTAAATATTTTATTTATTTATTCATTCACTTGTTTATTTATCAAGAGAGTGCGAGTGGGGGGAGGAGCAGAGGAAGAGGGAGAGAGAATCTCAAACAGACTCCACACTGAGCTGGGAGCCGGACAGGCAAGTGCAGAGCCCCATGTGGAACTTGATCTCATGACCCTGAGCTCATGACTGGAGTCAAAATCAAGAGTTGGACACTTAATTGGCTGAGCCACTGAGGCACCTCAGTTAATTCATATTATAAAATACTACTGTTCATACATACAACAAATGGATGTCAAAATAATTTGTTGAGCAAAGTAAGCCAGAAACAAAAACTACATACTGTATGATTCTACTTATTTATCAAGAGTAGACAAGAGTGGGGTGCCTGGCTGACTCGGTCAGTTGAGCATCCAACTCTTGGTCTCAGCTCAGGTCATGATCTCAGGGTTGTGAGACAGAGCCCCGTTGTCCTGCTCCACGCTCAGCAGGGAGTCTGCTTGAGAATCTCTCTCCCCCTCTTTCTGCCTTGCCCCTCCCCTGCTCATTCACTCTTCTAAAACAAATAAATAAGTCTTAAAAAAATAGACAAGAGTGACCTGTAATAGTAAAAATCAAAGCAGTAGTTGCCTCTGACTGTGGTATGGAGTGAGGATTATCTGTCAAGGGACACAGTGGGACTCACAGGTGTGAATGTTGTCTTGATTAGACTAATGGTGACACATATATACATTTGTCAAAATTCATTAAGCTATGTGCTTAAGTTCTCTCTGATTACTTATGTAAATTGTACTTCAATAAAGTTTTGTGAGCATGGAAAGTGTAGATAAAAAAGATAATAAAAGTAAATAAAATAAATAAGTATAAATTAGGAAGCTTTCAAATTTTATAAGAACACAACTTATAAGCATGTAAATAGAATCATTAATTACAAAAATATTTATTGTGCCAGACAAAATTCTAGGTGTTTAGCAGTGCACTAATAATACAAAATTCATGCTCACATTGAGCTAATATTCTCCTGGGAACGGTGTATGGGAAAAATTAGCATTGGCACTGTGAAAATTTTGGGGTACAAAAGAGAAAGGGTACCAAAAGGGATTCAATTTATTTTTAACATTTTGTTTATTAAGGTGGGTAGTAGAAACATGAATGTTTATTGTGTTTCCTATCTATTCTTTTTTCATTTAAATGTTTCCTAATTATTTTTATTTTTTATTTTTATTTTTTTAAAGATTTATTTTATTTATTTGACAGAGAGAGAGACAGCCAGCAAGAGAGGGAACACAAGCAGGGGGAGTGGGAGAGGAAGAAGCAGGGTCCCAGCAGAAGAGCCTGATGTGGGGCTCGATCCCAGAACTCCGGGATCTCGCCCTGAGCCCAAGGCAGACGCTTAACAACTGAGCCACCCAGACGCCCCAACCTAATTATTTTTAAAATAGCTAAATGTGTATGAAGAAAATATGAATTCTAAATAATAATGAAAATAGGTCATCCTATTTTTCTAATCTTTTCTGGAAAGAAGATAAACATCCTAAATAACTCTAGATTTTATTAGAAGATTATGAAATTATGGATATCTGTCAATTATTGAGTAGCCTTAAAAGAAGGACAACATTTATCTTTCAACCAGGAGAGAAGAAATAAGAATTTAAAAAAAAATGTTTTTATCAATACAACAATAAAATAAAGGGAAAATAACTGAACATAAAAATGTTATGGTAAATAGAAACTAGAATATAAGATGAGTAAAATAAGTACTTAAAATACACTTAGATAGATTTAATTCAGAAGACCTTATCAGACAGACTACAGTAACAAAAAAATTCAGCTATTGCTTATAAGGTTTAAAATATACAGATGAATGATGAAATACCAGGCAATGCTAACAAAAGAAAATGGATTTAGCAATAGTAATATTAGTCAAAAATAATATTTAAGCAAGCAGCATTAATAGAAGTTAAATTCTATATCATTTGATCATAATTAAAATAAATCACTAGAATTGACCGGTAAGGAAATTTGAATATACAAGTATATCATAGTATGTATAAATGCAAATATGAAAACATCATCCATATATAATTTATTCCACATTCATCTGTGTTACACTCACATAATTTAAAGTGATATTCTTAGTTACCTCCATTTGTTTTAAAGTTAACCTAAAAATAAATTGTTTGTTTGTTTGCAAATTACAAAACAAATAAAGCAGAATGCTTTTGGAGAGCCGGAGATAGCAAGGTATCACAAAGTGCTTGGTCATCCTGGAGGTGCAAATACGGAACCCATGCAGCTTAACTGGCAGCACGTTTTTTAAAGGAGAGCTTTTTTCTCTTTTTCTTTCTTTTAATCCAGCTTCCTAACTGACAGCAAATTATTCAGTCTCCCTAGGCACAATAAAAATTTATTAGGGTGTATGCTAGGATGTTATAATAAAAAATACCAGTAATCTTTTAGATTTTTACATGGTAAGTCAGATGAGACAACGTAAAATATAATCTTAGAAAAATGCATTCGGAAGTGTATTTTTTAAAGTTTCCAAAAGAAAATTGAGAAAACAAATACTGTAACTTTCTTTTCTTCTTTGAATGTTTGCATGAATTTTATAAGAATGACTCTACCCTAAGAATTCAAAACACACTGTAGTGTCAAGATACACGTTATATCTTATATTTACATAATGCCATTATTCAGGGAATATAAAGTATACGCATATTGATGCATTTATTCCCACATCGTTATGAGAAGATATTTCAGATGTCAGATGTGGAATCAAAGTTCAGGGGGATGTTGCACGAAAGGGATTTAGGTATATGCAAAACGACCTCCAAAGGCCAAAGGAGATGTAAAACCAAAGAAAAAGGCCAGCAAGTCCCGCTTTGCAAGATGTGGTTTAAGGATACTTACCTATGGACAGAAAGGTGTCTTGGGCAATCCCACTCCCGTAAGACCTGCTCTTATACCCCTAAAGGCTAGGAAAGTACTGGAGACCACCCCTGGGAGACCATCCCAGAGGAAATGTTTGAGACTAGGTGCGTATCACAGCTGTAGCCCCAGAGCAGATCAAGGATGTCATGCCCTTAGCGTGTACTTAAGAGTATGGTTAAACGAGAGGAAAGAATATATGTGTGTGTGTGAGGGGGCGGGCTATAGTCAAAAGGGCTTCAGGTCAAAAAGGGGTCATCGTGGTGGATTTGTCCAAGATAGCATCAGTCTGGTTCAGACAGGGGATGAAATTTATATGGGGTTCTGTGTCTGAAATCAGACCCTTTCATTCTATTGCCATGACTATTTTCTTGTACAGTGTTAATAAATCTTTTTAAGAAAGGTCAAATAGACAAACTTGTGTATCAATTGTAATTAGAAAGTAGGCAAGTTCATATAACTAAAATACTTCATTTGGATTTTTTTTTATTTACTAAAATTAGGTACTATATCCTATGTTATACGGCTAGGAGGTAGGACAATTTTCCCCACGATATCTCAAATTTGTTTTGAAGATTACATCTATTTAGTAATAAAGATAACTGGTTTTGGAAAATTAGATTTTAAATTAATTTTTTAAAATTCATTTTTTATTTAAAAAACTTCATTTTGTTTTTTTTTTAAAGATTTTATTTATTTATTCGACAGAGATAGAGACAGCCAGCGAGAGAGGGAACACAAGCAGGGGGAGTGGGAGAGGAAGAAGCAGGCTCAGAGCAGAGGAGCCTGATGTGGGGCTCGATCCCATAACGCTGGGATCATGCCCTGAGCCGAAGGCAGACGCTTAACGGCTGTGCCACCCAGGCGCCCCTAAAAAACTTCATTTTATAGAGAGAAAAGTATAGAGGAATAAAAACACAGTCAAAATAATTAATAAGGTACGAATATTTGATAAAAATGGGTAAGAAGATTTAGGTAATGGTAATACTAAATAAAATTATTCAGCAAATACATCGAGATAGTAGATGAAATTATCATTAAAGCTAGAGATTATTTAGTGTTAGTTATTACTCTTATTGAAAACTTTAACTTTGAACTGATTCAATAAAGTAAAACAACATCCAAATTTGAATGCACAAAGAATTCATGATTAGGCTTTCCCCTCACCCCCCGGCTTATCATAATCTCTGGGGGAAATGGAAAATGGGTTAGGAGAGAAAAAACTATTCTCAGTAATGTGCTGGAAAAGGGGATTTTTAATGCTGCTTTCAGGAAAAAGTTTGGCTTAGCAAGTCTACCATATTACTATAGGGACATGTGTAGACTGTGTCACATCATTCTTGGGGTCCCCTTTGTAGTATTCTTTCACCAAAAGACCACACTTACTTCTCTGCCTGTTATGTTAATCCTTCATCATTATTTTGTGAACACGCTTTTAAGTTCCCTAAAACTTTAGTTCTTGGCTCTCAGTCTACTTTTTACTAATCTCTCTGCATGTATTTATTGACTCTTAAGATTAACAGTTATTCTTAATTTCCATCTCTAGCTCTGATCTTTTACAATAAGTGTAGTTTCATACTTCCAATTGCCTTAATATACATTTTACTTTGAGAATTAGCCAACTTCTGGTAATTGATATTTATGTAACTGAGAAAAGACTTTAGTTCTAGTTAATGTGGCAGACTAGACAATCTCCAAATACTCTTGCTAGGAAGATATGGATAAATGGTGGATAAAATGTAATTTCAAATTTATTTTTTTTAATTTTTAAATTTTAAAATGTTTATTTTTAAGTTAAAAAATAAAATTTAAATTAAAGTGCATAGCTGGTTGGCAAAAAAGTTGGAAAAATAGGCCAAAGAGCAACAGAAAGCTTCAAAACAGCTTAAAGCATAAAATATTGATACCCTGATTTGGTTTGCCGGTCTTGGTAACCAAAGAGCTTAACTTTCATATGGAGGTAAGAAATGATGCTTTGAGTTTAGGTAAGGTTGGGAGTTAGAAGTGAAAGCACAGCATGAACTAGGACTCTTGAAAGGCTGTAATGTCTGTGAAAGGGGGTACGAGAAAAAATTTTTTTCACTGACTGGGTTATAGTGTCAGTGGAGGGGTAAGGGGAACTCCCCTGATAATTAGTACTATGGACTTCACTCACAGTGTGTTGAACATCTATTCATGTAAGGATTAGTAACACTTGAGCTGGTAACTTATGATGAGTTAATATCGGTTTAACCTCTGTATAGGCTCTACATAAAGAAAAAGGAATATTAACTGGCAAAATGCAATACTTGTTACTGGTGAAACATATTGTTAACAAGGACTAACAGTGAATTTTCTTAACCACATAATGGTAATTATTCCAAGCCTACAGGAAAACTTATCTTGATTATTAGAACAATAGATGCATTTCATTTAGTCAGTGCGGGAGGCAGAATTCTAAAATGACTCACCATGACCGTCAGCCTTGTATAATCGCCTCTCCTTTGAGTGTGGGTGGAACCTACCACTACGACAAGATATCACTCCCATGATTATGTTAACTTCTTTAGCAAATGAAACAATATCCTTGGTGGTCCTTACCTAACCAGGAGACTCCTTTAAATGCATAGTTTTCACCCACTGGTTGCAGAGGAGGAAATAGGATAGATGTACTCTGGACCTGAGAAAATCAGCTATCTGTGTTGTGAACAACCTGTGGGGCCACATGGCAAGGAACTGCCGGTAGCCTCGCCTCTCGAAGCTGAGAGTAGTCCCAGCAATAGCTGCTAGAAAACTGGGGACCTCGTTTCCGCAATCAAAAGGAATGACTGCTGCCAGAACCAGTCACCTAGGAAGATGCTAATCTCTCGGTGAAAACTGCCCCTGGCCCACAACCTGATATCACCCGGGATATCCACTCACACGGGATCCACTCACACCGGGATCCACTCACACCGGGATCCACTCACACCGTGCTCAGGCATCTGAGCTGCAGAAACTGTGAGATAATAAATTTGTGCTATTTTAAGCCACAACGTTTGTGATAGTTAGTTAATAGCAATATAAAATTAATACAGTCAGAAGTCATATAGGCATATCTGTTATCCCAACTTATTCTATTCCATACTATACTAGAGGTTCTAGCCTGGCACTATTCAAGAGGACTTTCTGTGATGATCAAAGTATTCCATTTATGTGTGGTACAGTATGAGAGCTGGTATTCACATATAGCTATGGAACACTTAAAATGTTGCTTTAGCAATTGAGGAAGTAACTAACTTAAATTGAAATGGCCATACATGGCTGGTGGTTACTCTAGTGGACAGTGCAATTCTAGTCAATGTAGTAAGTAAGTAAAAACAAATCAATGTCGTAATTCTAAAAAAGTAACACATTTTCATAGTGGTAGGATTGCTTATACAGACACCAAAAGAACCAAAATGCAAACTATCAGAACCTCTCAGGGAGTTCTACAATTTGCTATGTATAGGATAAGGATGCAAAAAAAAAACAAAACAAAACAAAACAAAAAATCAATGGTGCTTCTATTCCCTGGTAAAAACTAAATAGAAATTGAAATTATAAAAAGATACAGTTAAAAATAGCAACTGAAATTATGATCTACATATAAATCTAGCTAAATATAATAGGAGTCTTTTATGTAGGATATTGTAAAAAGTTTTTAAGAATATGAAGACAGGACTAAATAAACACTGAAATACATTCTTTCATAAATGGGAAGACTCAGTACCATAAATATGTCACAGCTCCCACAATCAGTCCATAAATTCAACACAATCCAATCAAAATTGGATTGTGTTTTGGGAGATACTAATAAGTGATAATCTTCCCAATACTTATGATATTATAAAAATCAAAATATTGTAGTAGTGCAAAAATAATAAATACATTAGTGTGACGAAAAAAAATCACCCAGAGATATAAGAAAACTTTCTATGTGATAGAGGTGGCATTAAAAGTGGAGAAAATATTGACCATTTAATAAATGGGTAATTGGTTATCCATATTGAAAAACAGAAAATTATACACGTAACTCACACATGTTAGAAGTAAATTTCTGTTTAACACCCAAAGTTTAGAAGTAAACTTAAAATAACAAAACAAGATAAACAAACAAATACCAGAAATATTTCAAGACAGGAAGAAACCCTTAGGCAAAGCACACAAAGTACAAACCCTACAAGAACAGATCGATACATTTTATATTAAAATTGAAAACTTCTGTAGGACCAAAGATACCATAAACAGAGTCAATAAGTCAATCACAGTGATTAAACCCGAGTGAATGAATGAAACTTATTTTACAAATATTTACAGGGGTAACCCAAAATGCTGAGTTTAAAAAAACAACCTTGCAAATTGAAACGTTTAGATAAATCTCAAATGCCGTAATCGATATTTTCCAGAATCACAGAGATTTAATCAAGGTACAAAAACACAGACTGTAAACATGAACCAACTTTAGTACCTGCCTTTGATGATGGGGAGACATAAATGGAATGAAGGGGGTTTAAGGGCATCTGTATTTGATTTCTTTGAAAGAGAAGTACATAAACACATGTTGAAAAATTATAGTATTTGTTAAATTCATGCTTGAAACAAGTTGTCATATTACAAATCCAGTGTGTTGTCTTGTCCCAGCTATGTCCCCAGTCTATATAACACATCTTTGCTCGCATCCTTTGGTTATGATCTTGATTGACTGCTTGGGATCTCTGGTCTAGTATTCTTCATTTTTATTATTTTTCTCAATTTTTACTTGTAAGTCAGTTCTCACAAACGGTCTGATCATTGTATTCCTTTCTGATAATCTACACTAGTCCCTCTTCAACTAGTGCTGGAAAAATTTTAAGAGTATTCAAGTAGCTTTTCTACCTTCCGTCATTCCCGTTAGAAGTCAGGCTATATGTGGCTTAGTGTTTACATCTCTTTAGTCACTTAAGGAACGATGATACCTCCCTCTGCCCATGGTCTTGAATTTAAAGTCAGTGGCTTAGACATCGCAAGTTTAAATGTTATACATAATTTGCCTTTTATTTTCCAACAGTTTCTCCCTCATGAATTTCCCTCCCATTTTTTTCCTTTGCCAAATCATGCACCTTACTCCTTGCAGAACTAGCCAAAAATAATTTTACTCTAATTCAGTCTGTTTTGTGCTCCACGTTATTCAATGAATATTTATTAGTCACCTAATAAGAATTAGCACCGGAACCATAATATCCATAAAAAAGACATGATCCTTGCCCTTACTAAGAAATGTATGTTTTCATTTGTACAGAAGTACTTGTTTTCTATTAATAGGCTGCTACGGTCTCTTGTGTGTATGTCTTAGCTCCCAAATTAGAGTGTGTGTTAGTTTAAGATTGTAAGCAGATTTCCTATTCTTTCCTCTAATCCCCAATCCTGTCATCCATTTTTTAAAAACATGTGTAATTAGTAAATAATTGCTGATTGACTTAACAAATCGAATTCACCTTCTCATGTGTGCCACATTTTCATGTGTCCTGGGATGTGTTTGCAGGGAGGTAAATCTATTGAATCACGACTGTGTTCAGCCTCAAACTTCCCCTGGGCATCTATTTACCTAGCATTTGTTAAATCTGTATACTTGAAACAGGCTATAATATTAAAAATTCAGTATATTGTTCATCCCAGGTATGTCCCTAAACAATAACGTATCTTTCCTCGATTCTTGCAATTATGATATTGGCTGACTGCTTGGGATCTCTGGTCTTGTGCTATTTCATTTCTTCTTACTGTTTTCCTCCATTCTCACATGTAAGTCATCTGGCTCCGAAACACCCACCTCGTGGCAGATCTTAAGTGGATGAGGTGTATCTAAAATTCTTATTCTCAACATCTGTCATTTAGGTTTCCATCTTGGAACGCCATCATCATTAAAGTCTGTTCACTTGGAAGGTGCCTCAACTTGCATTCTAAGTAGTCACCAAGTTCTCTTGCATGTACTTAGACAAAATGTTAACATCGACTCAGCAAGAAATGTCCCTGCTCCCCCGTTAAATTTGATTATTTTCAGAGCCCATTTTATTTTACTATTGACTAATAATAAAAACAAACAAAAACATGCTCAGTAGGGCCTCAATGTTGTCAAACTCCTTGCACAAAGTAGAGGAGGCAGAGAAAAGGTGCAGCTCCAGGCAGCAGCTGCAGGGCCAGCGTCTGGGCCCCATGAGAACCGGCTCGTGTGAATCATGCCCGAGAAGGAACGGAATCACTGAACGCAGGGAGCCTCAGACACCTCCAGTTGTTTTTCACATTGCACCGGCTTTATTGGTGTTGGAATTTGCAACATCTGGCAGTTTTTCTCATACTTGGTGTATCTTTGATGTTTTTAAGGATCTCATGGATACCAGTTTTTTAAACACTCGCACGTAGAAACACGTTTATACATCTCACTGTTAATCATAGATAGGTTAAGTCTGAATGAAATTCTTAGGAAGCCATCTCTAAAATGTCCCCATAATATATTGTGGCTTGATAAAACTTTAGTAGTTTATATCAATTCAAACCCTCTTTTAAGAACTACTTATTTCTATTATTTATATTTGCATGGGCTATCCGACTAACATAGTAGCATCTTCTTCCCGGGCATATCATGAATTAGGATTTAAGAGTCCATGAGCACTGAGGCTGTGCTAGCTTTCCTGTGTGCCCTTTGAGGTCTCTTCCTCTTGTTAAATTTCACACTGGATTTGCGTGGGGAAGCAAGAAGGAAATTGTTTTGCTTGGGGAAATGGCCACAGCTGTTTTAATACCAGAACATTGAAAATGACATTGCTAGCCAGTGAGGCCCGACTCACATAGAGTAACTAAGAGAAGGTCAAGAACAAGGAAGACTTTGACTTGGACAAATATTAAAACATATTCTACTGCTCTCTCAATAGCAAGGTCCCAGTTATTGAGAAGTTTTTAAACCGAAAGGGAACCACTTTCTAATGAGATGCATTGACATTACTGCACAGCATCAATGAAAGAATAGTCAATTTTATAAGGTTCGAAGTTTATATTTTGATTATTGTTGTTACTTATTTGTTGATCAGTTTAACATTTGTTCTTTTCATGTTAGTTGACTTGGGCTTTTTAAAGTTACTATTCTGTTTTTTTCTTTTCTTCTGCCCTTGTAACACATACCATGTTTGTTGCTTTATTTGTAATAAGGGATACCAAACGGAGTAAGAGAACACGATCAGAATCCTCTACCACTATCTTTGGCTTTACATCACATTTTACGGGCAGCACTGGATGATCTTGAAGCTCTGATGATGTTCACAGGAGAAATGTTTATTGTACTAGAATCATTGCCCAGCTAATGTTCTGAAATGTACTCTTTCAGGTTCTGAGGCTCTACTTTTCCAGTCAACACATTAGGACACATCAATCACTGAAAACACTGTGGTTTGTCAGTACATCGTGTTCCCCTTACCACACAGGGGCTTTTCTCCTGTGGCCTCCTGCCTGGAATTGTATGATTGCTTCAAATACTTTCTCTTCACTCTCCTCACCTCTACCACCCTTCCTTTCACTCCAATCCATGCTCATTTAAAATTATTGAGTAACTTGAAACTCAGATTCTGGGGAAACTAAGTGAATACATTTTCTCCCATCTTTTCCACTGATACAAATCTAAATCCTGGACAGAACGCTTAGAGCAAAAATCCGATGGTACTAAAAAGTACACGGTAGCAGGTGGACAAAAGAAGATTAGAATTTCAGAATTTCAGTTCCACAAAACCAATGATGAGTTTACTTTTTTTTTTTTTTTAATTTCTCCTATCACCCAACTTGGGCTAAAAGCCCAAATTTGTAAATGCATACTAGGGTAGACAAAAAGTGTTTCCTGAGAAACATTCTTTTTGATCTAAGGACAAGAAAGAGACTACAAAGGGTTGGAGAAAGTGGGAGAAATGGTATATTTCGTTTTTCTTTTTTTTTCATTTACTCTTGCCCCAGCCCCCAGACAGTACTGGGTTGGTGGGTGGTGGCCACTGTGAGGGGCCTTACAGTCGGAAAGAGGGAAATCCTCTCTGATGAGAGGAAGTGATCCTAACAGCATGAAACAAATCTCCATTGCTTCTTTTCCTCTCTCGGTCCTCACATGATTAGGTCCTGAATACAGTTTTAGGAAGAGTCTGAAAGAGCAAAAAGTTAGGTTTCTGGCCAGAGGAGAGAAAAAGGAGGCCCCAGGGAGGTAGGAAGTGTTGCATGAGACCATGGAGAGGAGGGAGATCAACAGCAATCCCATAAATTGCATATCAACTGCTGGGCTCACCTCCAAACTTTGCATACAAAGATCTCACCTTCAGCAACATACTGAAGGTTTCAAGAACTGAGCTACAGGGTTGACTTCCACCCATTCCAGGATTGGCTACTAGGAGACGCAAATGTGGGGCTTATCTGAAGAGCACTGAATTGCTTTCAAAATTGAACTGACATTGGAATAAGAACCCACTGAAATCAAGTTGGAACTTGTGGCCTGAACCTAACCTGGTGAATTGCCTTGTAAAATAATAAAAAATCAATATCCTCCTTAGGACTTAAATAAGACCCAGAATGTCATAACATAATATTAAAAATGTTTACAACTCAATCCCAAATTATTCAGCCTACAGAGAACCATGGAAATTCAAATCCTAAGGGAAAATACGTGGCAAAATCACCCAGATGTTAGGATAATCACACAAAGGCCATAAATCAGCTATTATAGACATATTCCACCCAGCTAATAAGATAAAACCAGCACCTAAACTCAGTTCATGCCCTTACACACTATACCAATTGTCTTCATTATTCCCTGCTCAAGATAAACCATCTCAGAAGTACAGATCTGGTGTGAAAAGTTGAGCATGAAGTTTATATTTGAACTGTACGTCCATAGAGTATGGCTGAGCAACTTAGGGAAATGTATTTACCATAGTTCATGAACTCTGTCATGAGTACTTTTTGATATAGAGGTCCTATATAATTAACCCTTGAACAACACTGGTTAGCACGGCATGAGTCTTCTTATATGTGGAGTTTTTTCAATAATTATACTGCAGTACTGTAAATGTATATTCTCTTCCTTATTATTTTTTAAATAACACTTTCTTTTCTCTAGTTTGCTTTATTGTAAGAATACAATATATAATACATATATAACATACAGTATATGTATTAATTGACTTTATGTTACCAGTAAGGCTTCTGGTAAACAGTAGGCTATTAGTAGTTAAGTTTTGGGAGAGTCAAAAGTTTTATGTGAATTTCCAACCACTTGGCAGGTCAGGGCCCCTAACTCTGAAAGGGTTGAAGGGTCAACTATATTGTTCTCTGTTATTGGGTTTTTGCAAACTAAAAGAGAATTTACTTATAGATTTATAGGTTAATCAAACTAGAGTATATGACCTTATTTGAAATGAGAACATTTTGTCTAATGTGAATAATTTTATATGAGTTGCCTGTTGTGTTTTCTTAAAGCAGGTGCTGGCACATGGGCCAAATTTGGCTGAGGGTGCATTTTTATGCAGTTGGAGAGCTAAGAATTGTTTTCCTCCATCTTTAAAGAATTGTTAAAAGAAGAAGAAAAAGGAGGAGGTAGGAAAAGAAGAAAGAAGCCACCACAGAGAATATATGTGACCCACAAACTCTAAAGTATTTGATATCTGGTCATTTACAGAAAATATTTGCCAACCCTTGACCTAAAAAACAAACAAACAAACAAAAAAACACCTCGATATGAACAATTTTGTATGTTTTGTTGTTTCTTTCTAGTGTTGTCAATTCATGCCACAAGGGGGTGCTTAAAAGGACCTGATCCATAGTGGACATTCAAACAATGTGTGTGGAAATTAACAGGTGGATGGATAGTTATAGACATACTCCACCCAGCTAATAAGATTATCCACTCCAGGAGCGCCTGGGTGGCACAGTGGTTAAAGCGTCTGCCTTCGGCTCAGGGCGTGATCCCGGCGTTATGGGATCGAGCCCCACGTCAGGCTCCTCCGCTGTGAGCCTGCTTCTTCCTCTCCCACTCCCCCTGCTTGTGTTCCCTCTCTCGCTGGCTGTCTCTATCTCTGTCAAATAAATAAATAAAATCTTTAAAAAAAAAAAAAAAAGATTATCCACTCCACCCCTAGTAGAATAGTCAGCTTCCTGGTCACATCCCGTGGTAGATAATATCAGTCACCAGATATTCACCACCCATTTACTTAAACCTGCCCCCACTCATGGGAGAAGTATAAGTCCAGGCCCCAGTACTGTTGGGCTCTGACATGTGATTTGTTTTGGCCAATGGAATGTGAACAGATATAACAGATTCCACATCTTATCCAAAGCTGTTAGAAGTATTGCAAGTTTCTGTCAGTCACTGTCACTTCTGCCTCTGTCATTACAACAATATGTTGTGGTTGGTCCTGGTCTTATTCCAGGTTGGTCCTGGAATAAGAAAACACATGGAGCAAAGCCAAACACAGTAAACCTCAATGGCAGCCAACCAAATCCAGCAAATCCCAGCCACGCTGAAGTGACCCTCAGCATTCATGTAACATGAGTGAAACTAAATCGTATTGTAATCTTTTGAGATTTTAGGATTATCTCATGCTGAAGGAAAGCTGCTTGATATACTCCTATAAAAAAATGATTCAGAAGGATCTAAGGAATCAGGACTTAGTATATATGGATCATTGAAAATCATAATGAATTCTTCAGCAGATTTTCAACCCTTAACAAGAAAAGTATAAAACTCATATTCACAAAATGATTTTTGTATTTTCAATTCATTTTGTATGGTGTAGAAATGTGATAGTTTATAATGTGTGCACTTTTGTGCTCACCAAGAAGTATTTTATCTCAGTAATGAAGGGCAAAAGTGATGGATAGATGATGTACTAGAGTAAAAGGCACCTTACGCTCCAGAAAATTAATGTATTCCTGTGACAACTTTGTTCTCTATTAAAAATGAATCATCATTGATCAGAATATCTTTGCTTTGGAGGTTAGTATCTCAACCTTACTATTAATTTAACTTTGTAGAAATATGACTAGAAATGGAAGAGCACAAAAACTTATGAGAAAAAATTAATACGGAAAAGATTTATAATTTATAATGAACTACACTCAGTATCAAATGTGCTCAGTTCAATAAAGACATATGTGAAATACAAAAATTATAATCAGATAGGTCATTCTATAAAAATAATTATATATATATGTATATATATATATTGCATAGAAGAGAAAATTTAAATTTCCAGAAATTTTTCATGTAGCTTGTTTGAAATTACAAAGTGTGAAGAAAATAAAGGAAAGCGTACAAATCAGGGGTTCAGAATGGTTGTGATGCAGGTACTTGACAGCTGCAGGTTTTGCTTGACCAGCACTCATTCCCACTTTTTATGTTAAGAAAATTCTAATTTTGTTTCAGGAAACATTCTCTGTTCTTGCAGTTCAGATAGCCTAGGTACTATGATGGCACTCCTCTCTTCTATTTGGAGAATGTGAGCCTAGTAAATAAGGCTCACGTGCCCCTGGCCACAATGTTTTCTTGAGAATTGGTAGCTGATCCAAGAGGGAACAGAGAGACAGGACACTCTCTCTAGCTATTGAATTGAGAGAGGACAGGAGTTAAGACTTGAGTTTATACCTACCTGGTCAGCATGAGTGGAAAGCCAGCTGACAAGCCTACCAATACAAAGGGAAGCAAAGCTAAGAGATGGAGAGGGCAAGGCCAAGTTCTGATGATGTCATGTGACCCCTCAAAATCTAGTTACGCCTGATGTTTGATCTTCGTTTTTTTTCCTCTTACGACTCCAATCCCTGAGAGATACAATGCTCCTCAGGGAGGTTGAGATCTTTGGGAGACGAATATTTTGCAATTAGACTTTCTCTTAACATCTATATTTGAGTAAAACCATTAAGAAAATAGTTAAGAAGTGGCTTAATTTTTGTGATGTCTCTCAATTTAAATTTCAACGTTGCAACCATGTCCTCTACAGGGATTTCAGCTAATGGCAGAATAGGTGTAGGGTGGTGAGGGGCATATTTATAAGGATTGTATTTGAAAAAATCTTCTTTGGTATAGATTCACCAGATAAATGATCTTTATTTTATATTTTAATTTTAAAAAACAGGATAAGTTAGCAATTCTAATACAGGTTTTGCTCTTTTTATGCATTTCTATTTTTGAAAAAAAAAAGTCAAACCTATAGAAAAGTTGGAGGAATTTTACTCTAGGTACCTTTGCAAGCTTTGCCTAGCTAGATTTACACATCAGTGTTTTTCTTCCAAACCTGTTTTCTTTCTCTAAATCCATGTACATTTTTTCTTTTGCTGAACCATTTAAAAGTAATTTATAGTTATTCCATAATTTCTCTAATAAACATATTGGCAGGAGTCTCTTAAAAATGAAAACATTAAAAAAGGGAATGCAAATTTTCTTCCGTATAACCACTATGCCAATGTCACATTTCAAAAAGTTAACACCAATTTAAAATATTACCTAATATACTGTCATATCCACATGTCCTAATTGTTCTTAAAATGTCTTTAAAAGTTTTTTTTTGTTTTTTTTTTTTATAAAACTCCAGGATCCACTTGCAGTTGGCAAATTATATTTGGTTTTGTCTCTTCAGTTTCTCTCACTGTTGAACTGTCCCTCTTTTATTTATTATTATTATTATTGTTATTGTTATTATTATTATTAATGATTCCAGGCCTTTGGTCTCTTCGAATGTTTCTAGTTCTTGTTTTCTCTTATTGTTTTCACATGAATAGATTCAGGTTAATGATTTTGGCGAGAACAGTACATAGGTGTTATTATATATTTCTTACAGTTTCCATTAATAAGAGCATTGTATTAGGTTGTCCTATCATTGAGGACACAAAGTTTGACCACAAAATCTTTCAATTGCAAAGAACCATTTTTTCGTGTTAACAATTAATAAGTAAACTCTCGTGTTACATCTTGAAGGGATAAGTGTATCTTGTTTTCCAACAACTCTTCACACAATGGTTTCAGCCTCCATTGATGAAAATTGTCTGATTCAATTTTTACATTAGAGATTAAAAATAATTATTTTTAAAATTTTATTATTCCCTCTACATTTATTAGTTGCCATTCATCTTTGAAGAAGAGCTTACCTCCATCCCTTCATCCTTTCCATCTTCCTCATACTCCCCTTGAAATTAGCCACTGTCATTGTTCACTGTTTATTCTCTGTATGTGTAATATATTATACACTATATATTATATATACATATATAATAGACATATAAATGCAATTTTAGTAGACATATATAATAAATTATAAGTAATATAATTAAAGTGATAAATAATACAATTATATAATTATAACAAAAATAATATAATTAATTATAAATTATAAATATAAATTGTTATAAATAAAATATATATAAAATTTCCCATATATTCTTACACAGAGAGTATCATACTTTTTTTTAAAGATTTATTTATTTATTTTAGAGAGAGAGAGAGAGAGAATGAGTGGAGGGAGGGGCAGAGGGAGAGAAACTCAAGCAGACTCTGTGCTGAGCACAGAGCCTGACTCTGATCTCATAACCCTAAGATCATGACCTGAGCTGAAATCGAGTCAGAGGCTCAATCAACTGAGCCACCCAGGTGCCCCAAGTATCATACACTCTTAAAAATGTATCCTGGAAATACTCCAAGTAAATCCATAGCTAATTATCTTTTTATTATATGACTTGATAGTACTCCATTGTGTGGCTATTCCCTAAATTATTTAGTCTGTCTTCTTTGGATGGGCATTTGGTTTCTATTCAAAATTTGCCATTTATTTATTTATTTGTTTGTTTGTTTGTTTATTTATTTATTTATTTTCAGGTGTAGTATTTAGTGATTCATTACTTGTATATAACACCCAGTGCTTATCACAAGTGCCCTCCTTATCATCCATCACCTATTATCCATCACCTATCCATCCCCTTGCCCACCTCCCTCCTGGTAACCATCAGTTTGTTCTCCATAGTTAAGAGTCTGTTTCTTGGTTTGTCTCTTGTTTTGTCCCCCCATGTTCATTTGTTTTGTTTCTTAAATTCCACATATGAGTGAAATCATATGGTATTTTTCTTTCCCTGACTTATTTCACTTATCATAATACTCTCTAGATCCATTCTCCTCTTTGTAAATGGCAAGATTTCATTCTTTTTTATGGCTGAGTAATATTCCATGTATATATATATACCACATCTTCTTCATCCATTCATCAGTCAATGGACATTTGGGCTCTTCCCATGATTTGGCTATTGTTGATAATGTTGCTATAAACATTAGGGTGCATGTTTCCATTTGAATTAGTATCTTTGTATCCTTCAGGTGAATACCCAAAGTAGTGCAATTGCTAGATCGTAGGATAGTTCTATTTTTAACTTTTGAGGAACCTCCATACTGTTTTCCAGAGTGGCTGCACCAGTTTGTATTCCCACCAACAGTGTAAGAAGATTCCTCCCTCTCCACATCCTCACCAGCACCTGTTGCTTCCTGTGTTGTTAATTTCAGCCATTCTAACTGGTGAGGTGATATCTCATAGGTTTGATTTGTATTTGCATGATGATGAGTGATGCTGAGCATCTTTCCATATGTCTGTTAGCCATCTGTATGTCTTCTTTGGAAGAATGTCTATTCATGTCTTCTGCCCATTTTTAACTGGATTAGTTGTTTTTGGGTGTTGGTTTGTAAAAGTTCTTTATATATTTTTGGATATTAACCCTTTATCAGATGTGTCATTTGCAAATATCTTCTCCCATTCTGTAGGTTGCCTTTTAGTTTTAGTGAAAGAAACAATCAACAAAACTAAAAGGCAACACATTTTATTTTGATGAATCCCAATAGCTTATTTTTGCTTTTCTTTCCCTTGCCTTAGGAAAGATACCTAGAGAGAAGTTGCTATGGCCAATGTCCACAAAGTTATTGCCTGTGTTCTCTTCTAGGATTGTGATGGTTTCCTATCTCGCATTTAGGTCTTTCATCCATTTTGAATTAATTTTTGTGTATGATGTAAGAAACTGGTTCAGTTTCATTCCTTTGTGTTGCTGCCAGTTTTCCCAGCATCATTTTTTGAAGAGACTTTTTTTTTCCCCATTGGGTATTCTTTTCTGCTTTGTTGAAGATTGATTGACCATACAGCTGTGGGTTCATTTCTGGGTTTTCTATTCTGTTCTATTGATCTATATGTCTATTTTTGTGCCAGTACCATACTGTCTTAATGACTACAACTCTGTAATGTAGCTTGAAGTCCAGAATTGTGATACCTCCAGCTTTGTTTTTCTTTTTCAAGTTTGCTTTGGCTATTCAGGGTCTTCTGTGGTTCCATACAAATTTTAGGATTGCTTGTTCTAGCTCTGTGAAAAATGTTAGTGGTATTTTGATAGGGATTCCATTAAATGTGTAGATTGCTTTGGCGGATATAGACAGTTTCACAATATTTGAGCATAGAATATTTTTTCATTTCTTTGTGTCCTTTTCAATTTCTTCCACAAGTATACTATAGTTTTCAGAGTACAGATCTTTTACCTCTTTATTAGGTTTATTCCTAGGTATCTTAATGGTTTTGGTATAATTATAAATGGTTTTGATTCCTTGATTTCCCTTTCTACTGTTTTGTTATTGGTGTATAGAAATGCAAAAGATTTCTGTACATTGCTTTTGTATCCTGTGACTTCACTGAAATTGTGTATTGGTCCTAGCAATATTTTGGTGGAGTTTTTTGGATTTTATTTATAGAATATCATGTCATCTGCAAATAGTGAAAATTTGACTTCTTCCTTGCCAATTTGGATGCTTTTGATTTCCTTTTGTTGTTTGATTGCTGAGGCTAGGACTTTCAGTACTGTATTAAATAACAGTGGTGACAGTGGACATCCCTTGTCTTGTTCCTGACCTCAGAGGAAAAGCTTTCAGTTTTTCCACATTGAGGATGATATTAGCTGAGGGTTTTTCCTGTATGGCCCTTATGATGTTGAGTTATGTTCCCTCTAACTCTATTTTGTTGAGGTTTGTTATCATGAATGAATGTTGTCCTTTGTCAAATGCTTTTTCTGCATCTATTGAAAGGATCACATGGTTCTTATCCTTTCTTTTATTAATGTGGCATATCACATTGATTGACTTGAGAATATTGAACCACCTTGCAGGCCAGGAATAAATCCCACTTGATCATGGTGAATGATTCTCTTAATGTACTGTTGGGTTGGATTTGCTAGTATTCTGTTGAGAATTTTTGCATCCATGGTCATCAGGGATATTGGCCTACAGTTCTATTTTTTAGTGGAGAATTTTTCTGGTTTTGGTGTCAGGGTAATGCTGGTCTCATAGAATGAATTTAGAAGTTTTCTTTCCATTTCTATTTTTTGGAATCGATTGAGAAGAATAGGTATTAACTCTTCTTTAAATGTTTGGTAGAGTTCACCTGTGAAGCCATCTGCCCTTGAACTTTTGTCTGTTGGGAGATTTTTTATTACCTATTCTATTTCTTTGTTGGTTATCAGTCTATTCAAGTTTTCTATTTCTTCCTGCTTCAGTTTTGGTCAAAATTTGCTATTTAAAATAATGATGCAATGAATAACCTTGTTTAGATACCATTTTGTATTTGTAGACACACACACACAGACACACACCCTGGTTTTACTATTCCATGTTCCCACCAGCAGTTACAACAGTGTCCGATTTCCAAAACTGGGCCAATACAAAGTTTTCAGGGCTTTAATTTTCTACCACTATGATAGGTAAGAAATGGCATCTTTTTTTTTTAAAGATTTTATTTATTTATTTATTTGAGAGAGAGACACAGAGAGAGCAACAGAGATAGTGAGAGAGAGCATGAGCGGGGAGGAGAGGGAGAAGCAGACTGCCCGCTGAGCAGGGAGCTCAATGAGGGGGTCCATCCTAGGACCCTGAAATCCTGACCTGAGCTGAAGGCAGCTGCTTAACTGACTGAGCCACCCAGGTGCCCCAAGAACTTCCATTCTGATGTAGTTTTAATTTGCAGTTCTAGTGAAAAAGAGTGCTTTTTCATATGTTTAAGGACCATTTTTATAGATTTTCTATAAATTGTTCATATCTTCTGATCATTCTTCCATGTTTTTTTCCCTTTATTTGTAAGAGCTCTTTTAAAAGAGATTAGAATTTTGGGGATGTAAGTAGCTAATATTTTTGTTCAATTTGCTTTTTAATTTGTAATTTTTGTCATGCATTTAAAAAATTTTTAATCAAGTTGAATTTGTGAATTTTTTGTA
Organism: Ursus americanus; assembly: GCF_024610735.1. Taxonomy (NCBI): domain Eukaryota; kingdom Metazoa; phylum Chordata; class Mammalia; order Carnivora; family Ursidae; genus Ursus; species Ursus americanus. The sequence goes on along the minus strand of NC_142137.1, from coordinate 14,858,897 downwards.
TAGCTCCTGGATATTGAGACATAATTATAAATGTTGCTTCCACATGTTATAAAGCAATCTAAGCATATGCTCCTCATTCAGATTGTTTATCCATGTGGAGTGTTATCAAGTGCAGGTTATAAAAAATGAGTCCAATGAATGATGGTGTAGAGGAATATCCTTGACTTAACCCTAATGTATTAAAAAAATCTTGAACAAATAAAAAAATTAAACTACTCTCAGTAATAAATTATTTCAACATGTTACACTTACTATAAATTATCTGGGTGCTTGGGACCGTGTCATTAAGAACCATTGTTCTAGAGAACTGATTCTCCATCATTCATACTTGGCTTTCAGTGCTTCAAAAAAGTGCCTGCCATTATAAAAGGTTTAGCAAATGTTTTAAGTATATTCATTGGGACTTTTTTGGATGCAAGTCTTTGAAAAATCAGCTAAAATTGACTTAAGCAAAAAAGGAAAACTCATTGACTTCTGTAACTGAAAAGCACTAGCTTCAGACAAAACCCAACGTGGCTACTCAAATATTATCTTCGGAGCTCTTTTTGTTCTTTTCACCATGTAGTGGCATGATACCCTGAGGGCTTTGATTTTCCCGCATACTCATTACTTAATAATTCTAAGCCTGAGAAATCAAAACTGACAGAAATGAGAACCTCGGTCATGTGCTCATCAGAGAGCAGAGAGTGAGAGTGGGCAGGTGATCAGGACAAAACAGAATTTCCATGGAATATGGGAGTGTAGGTTCCATAATGTATATGCTTTATGGACCAAAGATATTGTGCTGACATTAAAATGGACAGTAAAATTCATTTGTGGTTTATCCTGACTTCATAAAGCTCATCATCCTGGCTTCATAAAATAAGTGAAGAGTTCTCTTATAAGGAATTGTCTTTATTAATGATCTTCTGCATGACGAACCTAAAAACCTAAAGAAGGAAATATTGAAATGCACTGAGCTATGCATTAGGGAAATATCAAAAGTATAAACTACTGTCGATTTTGTATTTTAAATAGCCATAATTATGACATTGAGAGTTTGAGAGAAGATTATTAAAGAAATCTTTAATTCTGAATAAAGAATTTATAATCTATGATTTACATTTCAGAAAGGTTATAAGATTTTTAATATTAGAGATTTAGCCAAGAGTGACTTAAGTCATTTCTCAAGCAATTAAGAGTAGTGTTAAGAGAATGAAATTATTTTACCTCCTTTATTCATGCATTTGATTTTCCTTATTCTTCATAAAACATATTAAAAATGGGAGAGAAAAAAATGTTTGTAGTCATATACTAAATTCAACGTAGTAGTATAATTTCAGATCAATCTTGCTCCTAGTAGTGACATATGGTCTTCTCTAATGGTATGAACTTTAGGCATTTTATTAGCATTCAAGTTTAAATATAAATGACTATCAAGAATTTGGTCTCAGTTGAAGGAATCCAATCTGCAAGATTATATTTATAAGATCTATCTTTACAACATTTATAGTATAACTTTTTCTATAAAACTATGCTATTAACATGTTTGTTGTATGTTTTATTGTTCTTTTTCTAAGACAAGTTTTTATTCAGAATGGTGTGTGTACATATATCAATATCTGAACAGTCATTAGCATATTTCAAGCAATTGTCAAGGTAAATGGGATCAAAGAAAAATCCATCATCTTCACTAGTACTTACTATTAAATCTATTTTACTTATTTGTTTATTAAAGATTTTATTTATTTATTTGAGAGAGACAGAGTGAGCAAGAGAGAGTATGCACAGGGGGAGGGGTAGAGGAGAGGGAGAAACAGACTGCTCCATCTGGGGACTCCGGGATCGTGACCAGAGCTGAAGGCAGACAGATGATTAACTGACTGAGCCACCTAGGTGCCCCTATTAAATCTATTTTTAATGATAAAATCAAACCTTTTTTATACTAGCAATACTTTTTTCTAATCTTAGGATCTCATACATGAAAATAGCTTATCTAAACTTTCTCTGCTATTGATTGATTGATTACTTGCTTATACCAGAGTTATATTTAGAATTTTAATGGGGAGAAATATTATATACTATATGAATTATTATAGTTGTAAGGATGGCCTATAGATTTCTAGAATTCCTAAGTGACCTAAGTCTTTAAAATGTGCTAACATCATCCTTTGTCACTGAGAAACTGCACATGATGGATTTTTCATTCAAGAACATGGGTACCTTGTTCTCTGTTCAAGCCACAGATAATTCTAATTTTCCTGGAATTTCACTCCATGCATAATGTCTATGCCTTCAAGACAAAAATCTGCCCACTTTGCATTACATCAGTAGCTCAGTCCCATACTCACATTCAGCACACACCAACTCATGGGGATAGTTGAGAGAACTCTTTCAGTTTCATCTCACCTGACATGCCATGTCCCCTCCACTGCCCCTAGGTCTATGTCACTGCTCCTTATCCTTCACTTTCCAATTTCTAAAACCCCCCACAGAGCAGTGTCCTAGAGCAGCCATTAAAGTTTTGTCTGCACATTCTTAGACATTTTCCAACTGCCAAAGCTAAGGAACCCTCATTCCTTTTACTAATAAGTACCATATTGTTGCTTTCTTTAATGCTTTGGTCAGCAGGAAGTAATTTTCATCCCCTCTTTTCATTCAGGCTTCCAAGGCTGCATTTTTAGTCCTGAGTCCTTCATCTAGTTTATGGACATTTTAAGTTTTGGATTATGATGAACTGTTGAACCAAATGGCAGAATAACATTTGGTGTCAATGGCATACTAAGAACTCATGGAATGAATGGGATTTTAACCACATACCCATGTGGGATTGACAAATGTGAGTCCTTCATAGCACCGTTCTCAGGTAGGACTCTACTGTCAAATTTGAGCCTTTAGTAAGAAATGTGAAGATTCTGAGATAAATTGGAATATTTAAGTGCTCATGGTACATTATAATTGAGGCATTTGAGACTAAATTAACCTGAATCAGATGTGATCATATTAGAAATCTCAACACTATTTATCTGTTCCATTATAAGAGTTATTATATAACAGAAAACACCCAAGTCTGACACAAAACTCCTATTATAGCAAAGCCTTATGTCTTCCTGATGTCTTTCTGCCCTGCAGATGCTTCAGAAATTCCAGAACTGTTTGGGCCAGGTCAGGCCCATTCTTCAGTATGAGAAACACCTAACATGCTAAGATTCTGGCTTGTAGTATATGCCTTTTAAAAAAAATGTAATTAGTTATTTAATTTCTCTTGAGAAAAAAAAACCCTAACTTCTTTCAAATAATTTTTAAAAATATAGAGGTAAGAGAAACATTTACCCTTAACTCAGAAATAATAGCAATATTCCTAATATGATTCACAAAGAGGAAAGAAACTTCCTGCTCCAGCTCTCATGTCTCCAAAATACTTCTGCATTTTCCTTCTTAAATCAATTCCAAGAGAAGTCACATTCTCAATTTCATTGGTCAGAATGCCAAGTACTGAAGGAACGATGATTTTAAGTAGGTAGGATTACTGTGCTCAAAGAGCAATACCCAAATGTTGTTCTTTGTTGGTCACCCTTCATCCATGTAATGAGCATACCTAGATAAGGGTTGCCATCAGCAAGGACCATGGAGGATGGCCCTCCTTACTTCTATCTCAACCTCTTCCAGGGAGATAATTTTTCAAGAAATTTCTATGCATATCCATCGTTTATGTATTTCTCTTTTCCCTCACAAGTAAGCCTGAGACTGAAGGGTCCAAGATTTAAATTTGAGTAAAGTAGTAAATAGAGAGCCACCTACACCCCGACCTTGCATGCATCGCATTGTAGTATGCATTGTGTAGTAATATGCATTGTAGCTTCCAACACTTGAGTAGCTTTTTAATGTGGTGCTTTGATTCCTTTTCAGCAATTCTTCCTTGCAAATACCTTCCTTAGATCCTTGCATTGTGGATGGGGCTGGAAGGGAGATAGAGTGGTGGTTAAGATGATTGGCAGGGTAGGATTAGGGCATTACTTAGTTTAGGGCCACAAGGTCATCTTTTACCATCAAAAACATCACCTTCAATCGCTTACATATAGCAACTAGTGATGGGGAATGCCACTTTAAAGTACAAGTCAAGCATTCTGTGACGAGAGGCACTATAATACAAATGAAGCAACAGAATCTGTTTTCAGATCCCCTGGAAACATGGAGCGAAAAATGAGATATGAAATTATTATGAAAAATGTGGTGACTAAAGGATCTTGGAATAGTAATTTTCTAGAAGTTAATACCATAAGTTACATTGTTGTTACATGCATTTCAATAAAATGCAATCATATTACCAAATACTCCTAAAATATGATTGATGTTACTGATAATAACCAACTTAGAGTTATAATAATTGTATAATATATAATATATTATGTAATAGTCATAACAAAGAGTATTAACTGCAGTTTATTTTAAACAGAAATAGGTTAAACAGCATGTCCCTTGAATCCTTGTAGTTTTAGTCCAATTTCCTGTAACTTATTTATCTATATTTGAACCTTGAGAACTAACATACCTTCCTGTTATCAAATCATGCTTGATTTGAGTGAGGAATATTGCTCTTGCAATGCAAGAATGTGGACTAATGTATTACTATAGAAGTGTCTTTAATACAAGCCGTCAAAAAGTCTGATACATGGCCATTGTGAAGATATCTTCATGTTACATTTCAAAATCTCTACCCATTAAATATCCATTTTCTATATAAAATAAGAATATTTTAGGTGTATTGCAAATTTGTTGGTTTATGGGCAAATATAATATCACTTCGACCCAAAACCAGGTGCTGATATCAGAGAACACTTGGACAGCAGGTATTTGATAAACAAATTCTTGAAAACAAAAATAAAATTGAAGAAAAACTAACTCAAAACATCATCAGCAATATGAAAGATAAAACCTAATTTCAAACTTCAAGAGTTTTAGGTTCGAATATAATGAGCTTGCCAAAACCAAAACAAAATAAACACAACTGAACAGAACGTTCAGGTGGCAGCCATTTACTGATTTTAGCTTATCCTGATCAGATGGTGCTTCATAATTTGTACCAGGTTAGTATGCTGTGCGTAGGTGTGCTGGCATAACATATGCTCGCCAGGTTGCATGATGTATATATTATATTTTTTTATTTGAATCCTACAATAATCCTGTCAGTAAGGAAATAAAAGGAACTGGGAAATAGTCTGGCAGATTGTCTCGCATCTGTAGGAAAAATAAATGTCACCATAAAAACTGCTAATATTGCTAGACCACTTACTATACGCTAAGAAATTCATATCAATTCTCTCATTTTATCCTCATCTCAGCTCCCTAATTTGGGAAATTTCACCTCACATGAAGAAACCTGAGGTGTTCGGTTATGTGACGTTACACGGTCCCTCCTGGGTCATGCGTGTGGTGAGTGCCAGAGTCAGAATTCTGACCTATGTGTTTGGATCGCTCCAAAGACTTGTGTCCTTAACCACCATGGGTACCACCCCTCCCCCACACACATCATTTATGCTTCATTGTTGTAAGTTTTCCTGGGAATCAGAATCCCGTGCAGGTCTCAGCTCTTATTGCCTCAATTTTTTCTGAATTTCTTTCTGTTGACTCAAAGGGAAGAACTGAGTTTGTGAAGGTGAAGGAAAGCTTGTAAATAGGCAGGTTTTTTTTTTTTTTTTTTTTCCCTTCAGTATCTTGCGCTGTAAGGAGCCCAGTGATATTTAAAATGACTTTCTTTATCTCCAGAGAGCTCTGGTCCAAACAGCAGTAATCCCTTCAATACTAGCTTCCTTAACATATGGACTGTCTACCTGTCTCTGAATTTATTTATATTTTCTCTTAATATACATATTAAAGCAGTCTGATTGGATCTCTTGACTGGGTTTTCATTGACTAAGAACAGTTGAGAATTTTAGTGCCACAAGCTCAATTATTTCTGGATTTCTCTCAAAATCCACAACAAAAGAATGAGTATTGATTGCCCTTCACTTCAGCTCTTTTCAGATCACAGCTTTATCTTTTTACACATGTGAAGCTTCACCAGATGAGAACTTACCAGCATATAGCATCGACACCTGTTTGCAACTAATTTGAGTTTCAAATCCACCCAACTCCTGTGCAGAATATGAGTCTTCGTAATTATTTTGATAAAGTTAAGATCTATGATTTTGTCAACGCATCTATTACTTAATTTCGATTTATTTTATTTATTTATTTTTTTACTTCTCAATTATTCTTTTTAAAAGGTGCTTTTGAAAGCAAAGAAAAAGATTTAAGAACTATTTACTATCATTAAATTACACAGTCATCTGTAAGATTATCTCTATACAATGTTATATGTCTAGAATTTGAAGGAAATTGTATTTGTTATGGTTTTGAATATTTAGATTTCTTTGTATCTAAGTCCATGGTGACATGCCATTGCAAACTTAGAAGGTAGTTTGTATTTGTTGGTTTGTTTTTTTTAAAGGAAAACATGCTGGGGCGCCTGGGTGGCTCAGTCCATTAAGCGGCTGCCTTCAGCTCAGGTCGTGATCCCCGCATGGGGCTCTCTGCTCAGCAGGGAGTCTGCTTCTCCCTCTCCCTCTGTGTTCTCTCTCTCAAATATAAATAAATAAATAAATAAATAAATAAATAAATAAATGGAAATCATGCCATTCATATTAAATATAAAATAGAATGTGATTCCAAGAAAATCTCATAAGAGTAAATTCTAGTTATTTCCTAAAGATCGATAAAGTCATTTCCATGCTATGAGATATTTACAGGGTCCTTAAGCTATCTTCTCCCTTCAACTGAAAAAGTAGGTGTTAATTCGATTTTATAAAGTACTTAGTTGTATGAATTGTAACAAAAAATGTATCAGAAAAGAAACCATCTTTGTAAGACATTGTAATTTAAAGTTACAAAGAGAATATGCTCCAAAATATTTGGGGACTTGCCATGAAAAAAAGTTGAAGCTACCACAACATACCTATTAGAATGACTAAAATTAAAAACAAAAATACCAGCACAGCAATACCAGTATACTGATGAGAATATGGAGCACTAGGAACTCTCATACATTGCTAGTGAAGATGCAAAATGGTACAGCTACTTGGAAAAAAGTTTTCAAGTTTTTCATAAAATTAAATGTATGTTTACTTCATGACCCAGGAATCTACCTCTGGAGTCTTTATAACAATAAAAATTTACATTCATACAAAAACCTATATGTGAATATTTATAGCAGCTCAATTCATAATTGACAAAAAACTGGGAACAACTCAAATGTTCTCCAACAGGTAAATGGAAGAGAAAAGATAAAAAAAAAAAAAAAAAGAAACATTATTCTTTGTCATCAGAAGTGGGAAGACACATGGTCTATGGGCTTCTCTTGAGAATCAGCCTCATTTGGTCCTTGAGACACCTGGAACCAATAAGTAGTGTTTTTTGTGCAGTTCCTAATATCAGTGGCAGTAGTGACATCCAGATTCTCTGAAAGCTTAGCAGTGTACCTGAGAAGCAGACACTCCAGTACTTTTGTTAAGTACATAATTTACTAAATTAAAGCTCATCTTGTTGAAATATCTGGAATGCTTACTGTTTTATTGACTAAATGCTGCTCTTGTATAAGAACATATTATCTTCATTTTACAAGTGTAGATTCAGAGGCATTGGGAATTCAAAGCAGAGACAGAGACATGGTAGGACTGTGATGTCGGTACTCCAAATCATTCTGTATTTCCAGAGTCTCCGCTGCTTGCTACAGAGGAGCCCTGCTTCCTGGAAAGTAGAAGAGAGCTGGTTGGGGTCCTCAACCATTGCGCTTTAAACACCACAATAGGAATGTTGGTCAGATTGTGCATACAAGAAAATACCCATTTACCTCTAGATAAATTGTACCAGACACTATTGTGCAAATAAATGATAGACATGGGCTGTTTTTAAGATCAATGTGAACAGCTCATGGAATATTGAAGGGGGTCACAAATTATTTCTTTCCCAAGACAAAGACATCAAGGATAATTTAGAAAAGATGACAACCACTAGGAATGATAACTACCTTTCACATATAAAAGAGGGTTTAGGAACAAATTGTGCTTCAGGTGATTTTCTGGAAGTTTAGAAGAAAAGAGATTACAAGCTAAGCAAGCAGGGGGATCCACATGGATTCGAGAACCACAATGGGCAAGTATGATAGAAAAAAGACCAACTGAGGCACTGATGATAGGGACATTTGCAAAACTCAACACATGCAATGGTGTGCTAGGGAAACGGGGGGGGGGGAGCGGTGCAGAGGTAAATGCTCTGTTAGGCCCCACATAGCCCTTTAATAAGAAAATAAAATGAAACAAAGTGACAGACTATATGTATGGGTTTTGCAGATTGAGTTCCAAGGACAAATGAGTTTCTATATGCATTTTACATATTTCATGTGTTTTATTTTTTTTCTGCTAAATTAACATGTCAATATCATATCATGAGAAAAGTTCTTATTCCCCTTATTGAAGTTTTCTCATGAATATACAACCTGAAGGAATTCTTAAAAAAAAAAAAAAAGAAGAAGAAGAAGAATATGCTTGAAATGGTGTAAAGGTTTCTGGAGAAATATGTTTCTTCCACTATAATTTTGTGGAATCATTTTATATTCTCTTAGGCGAGAAACTTGAATTAAAAACATAAATCATTAAAACTCATTAGCTTTACATTTAGCAGCATACATCATTAGTGATATTTTAATTTATGTACTTTTGTTCTTACAACTACTTTTGATGAAGGTGAGTTTAATCTTATTTTATAAAAAAGGCAAATAAAATGGTAAAGATTTTAGACTTCTGGTATACTTCTATAAGGACAGTATGATTAACATGAAAACTCCAGAGTTTCCATTTTTATACTCTATTTACATTTCTCACAAGAACCTAAAATTAAGTTTACTTTTCATATACCCATTGGTTGCACATATTAACAATAGAAATATTTTAAAATTTCTTTATACTCAATACTTATTAAAGATCTGTTTTTATTAAGCACTTCAATATGATGATTTGAGGAAATAAATGGAAATACACTAATAGTAACTTGAAATAGCCCTGTTACCTGCAGATAGCAAGTACTTTATTTTGCTTTTATTTTAAAACAGGTGCTAGAAAATTCAATCTAATATCTGTTTTTGAAATATGCTCATAGGCTGTTTTACATTTTTAAGCCACATGGCTTTGTCTACAAATCTAGTTATTTTGGGTAAGATATATGCTTGATGCACTCACATTTAAGACTATAAGAACACAAACTCTGTATGTTTACAGATTTATTCATAAATCTCCTGAGATTGGTGATAACTCTATTGATAGGTAAAAATATCTACAACAGAAAAAATAACATTCTTTTGGAAAAGACTATATTATTTTACAGAACACAATACATAGAATACAATGTGAATGGTACTTCCCTCTCTGAGCTCAGCAGTAAAATTAGAAAGGAGTTAAAGAAAGCAAGAAGCCAAAATGCAAAATAACTTCAAATGGTTAGAAATTAAAAATCATATTTATAAGAAATTCAAGAGTCAAAAGATGAAATAGAAATTAGGACATACTTTAAACTGAACAGTGATGAAAATATAATACATTAAAACTTTCAGGTGAATCTAAATAGTAATTTAGAGAAAAACTTATAATCTTAAATGCAGCTATTTAAAATAAAAACTTTTGAAAGATTGAAAATTATTGACATGAGCACTCTACATATAAGTTTAAGAAAGATAAACAGAAAAAACACATCAAAATAGAAGTGAAGGGACACCTGTGTGGCTCAATTGGTTAAGCGTCTGCCTTCAGCTCAGGTCATGATCCCAGGGTCTTGGGATCTGCTTCCAGCTCATCAGGGAGCCTGCTTCTCCCTCTCCTCCCCACTGTACTCTCTCACTATCTCTGTCTCTCTCAAATAAATAAATAAATAAATAAATAATCAAAATAAAAAAAAATTAAAAATAGCAAAATTTTTTGGGAAAAAATGATCAAATAAACTGGCAAATAAAATATTTTGGCAAATAGAAAGCAAAACAACAGAAATAAATGAGTTAAGAGAAAGTACACAGATAACAGTTGGCATTTCACATGTATTAATTCATTTAATCTGCACAAATTTAACAGAGTAGAGAGTATTGCTAGCCTCAATTTTTAGCTGCCCAGTCACAGGACTGACTAAGGTGTCACAATGAGCCAGGGATTAACTTCAGGCAGTTATGTCTCTACTACCTTTTTGCTTAACCACTCTGTGTACTTCACCACTAAATAAATAGTATTTGCTTTCAGAAACTTTTATAAGACAATAGTATAAAACATTTCATGGCAATGAATTCAAAATTTTGAACGAAATGGATTCTTGTGGCTATTGAGTCTACCTTGCCTAACTCTGACTATCACGAGGAGATTTTTTTTCCCCTAAATACTTCTGGTTTCTCCCTTTCCCCTTCATTCGCTTTTTCTAGGTGGGTCAGGATGATTTGATTGATAAATTTGGGCAGAATAAATGGTACATTGTCCGTTTAATTCCTCCTGATTTTCTCGGGAGCTGGCCTGACAAGAGAACATGTGCCCCAATTCTGTTGGCCTTGTGGAGCCCTTAGGGGTCTGCCCTTCGTGGGCAGCAGGGTCGGCCTGAGTGGACAGGCTGCCCTCACCGTGAATTTCAACATTAGGAAGCGCGTTGTGCATTCACTCCTCAGCCTAATCTTCAAAATCAGCTTCATCAACGATAAAGGTGATAGTCTGCTTTCCATTTGCCTTTATCTTTTGTTTTATCTCTTAATTTCTTCAGAACATGAGGGAGTGGGTTAGGAAAGAGAACGGTTATGTGTTGTCCTCAAATATCAATATCTGGTGCTTGGGGAGGTAGTAGGAAGTGGCGTTCTGCGGAAGAAAGATAACATGCAGCGATTGGGTTTCTGGCAGTCACAATAGGAGGCTTTAAGCACTGGGGACAATGTTCTCTCGCAAGCTTTTTGACCTTGTCAGTTTCGCGCAGCTATGTTATAGAATGTAACTGCTTTACCACATGTGTGGGCGGAATGAACATCAAACCTTAGGTTTTATGGGGCTTTCACCCGGGTCACTGAAAGTTATGGCAGATGGTAAGTGAAGATAAGGAACTAATTAAGTATTCTTCTTTCCTAACCCCTTCTTTTTATAACGAGCCAAACAAACACCGCTCTGTATGTGCGTTCTGCTGCTTCCTGCTGTGATGTAAAAGGAACTTGCTTTGGAAGGAGCCAGCTATGTTTCTTTCCCATCATCTCCTATGACTGGCAGATAAGTATTTAACTCTGGCAGTCGGGATTAGGAAGTCATACCTACAGTTACAAGCTGTATCTTTTAACCTAAATGTTATCAATAAAATAAAAGTGATTTTTTGATCTCCCATTTCTCCATTCATTTATTCGATGTATCAATTCCTTCAGAACTAGGGTACGGAAGGTCACTTTGTATCGGTCATTTTGAACTCCAGTATCTGGTGTATAAGCTGAACTTTTAAGATACTGACAAGGAGTGAGATTGGGAGTTCATTAAAGTATATGAAAACTGAAGCTTCTGGCATGACCAGGGCAGGAGATTTTGGCCTATGGTGATACCTTTCTAAGGGTAAGACGTGTGAAATTCTGATTGGTGAGACTCTGCAGTATATGGCGGTTTTGTTCCCCCTTGGATTTATACACCTGTAGACCTCAGCAAAGGCAGCAGACTCATCAAAATGCAGGCTGATTACATACCCCGCATCAGGCCATGGGTAACTACAGCCTGACATCGGGCACAGCATTTTCCCAAGCAGAAAGAGCTGTAGAGAGCATCACGGTATAAAGGAAAAATCACCTTTAGGACTTAGTAGAAGCTTGCTTTGAGAGAAAGAGAATCTCAGAAATTCCCTTCTGTTTTACTATGTGACTTCGTCAAGTCTACAAGAAATGTATGTGTCAGATGCCAGAAGGCACTATAGATTAGCTGTCCCCAATCCTTTCCCTATTCTTTCCCTGAACTGTCTTCAAGGTCTGATTCACGTATTTTGTCTACAGTCTTAAGTGTCACTTGTCACCACAAGACATCAAGTTGGTTTGGGATTTGTTAAATTGTGAAAGCTCTGAGCATTTCAGAAATCCAAACTATGGCTTTATTCATAAAGGAAGGGTAGATCTGATTGTACATAACTTATCGACACAATTACATGGTCATGAATTCAAGGTTTAAAAAAAAAATAACAAGGCTTGTGTATGAAATGATCTGTTTCCTAGAGTCAAGGTTACCCAGGAAATTAAGGAGGAACAGGAGTAGGTTTGAAAAACATGCTTACTACCAGACAGGAGTAGCGGAAGAAAAAAAAAAAGAAAATAAAGAATTGTAGGTTGATTGAACTGGAAAAAGATGGATTCCTTTAGATGAGAGTCTGATAAGGTAAAGTTAGGAAAATAAATCTGGAAGGGCAATATAGACTGATGTCAAAAGGAAAATAACAGTTTATATATCCAGTTTTAATTTTGCTAAATGTTTTTCAGTAGAGTGGCAATGGTTTAGTTGTTAATAGTTCAGAAGTCATGCTTGGTGCTCAATAAAATCTGAGGGAGAAAGAGGTATAGTCTGAGTGTAGATTGGGATGACTTCTCTAGGAGACTGTGACAGTCCCTAATAAGAGCAATATAGAAACTATTGTTTAAAAATTAGGACAAACAAATGGTATGGTGACATAAAATTTGAAAGACTTGAGAAAAGTTGAGGAAAAACAGAATACAGTACTGAGGGAATTACTGAGTGTGTTTCAAAGTGTCATAGATATTTTGGGAGTAACCCTATTATTTGAATTGATGCTCAAGAAATTTATAATCTTTGATAGTGAACTCGGAAAAAAGATAGAGCAAAAGTGAGTCATATTAAAATGTAACCTGGAGTATAATAATAGGGCAGGACCTAGCTGGGTGAGCTGTTAGTTTGATGAGAGCACGTGCTTTAAGTATATTTATTCATTATTCAATTTAGTAAACTGTAGATGGAAATTGGTTTGGACAGTGAATGCTTTTGCCCTTCCCTGAGCTCAATGACTTCCTATCTCTCATCCTTAAAGAATCTAGAGATGTATTAAAAAGTAAACATCTAGGTAAGACAGCAAAGGGCAAAAATAGAGCATTTATCCAGCAAACAGTACTTGTCCCACCTGTATTAGGTAAAGAAACATTTAGGAAGCAGATTAAAATTAACAAGATGGGCTAACACATTCATTAGCATCATATCTCAATACTACAGAAAAAGGTATGGCAGAAATGTAAAGTCTGGGGTATTTGAAAGCTGAGGAAAGACAATATCTTCAGGAGTATGCAGCAGTGGTTTCAGGCCTCCTGTGCTCTTGGGACACTAGCTTCAGAAGCCTCAAAAGCTGTTTTATTTCAGGAGTATGCAGAAAGTGACTCTCCTGTTGAAACATGTGGATGAGCACAGCAAGAGGCATTATCAATAGAGGAATGAAAATACCTTTGTCCCTAGCTGGATGCCACCCGCAAGTCAGCAGGAGTTGGAATATGAAGCATGGAAAAGAAAGACGCCTCTAGTAAAGCCTGGTGATGAGAGATGCCAAGAATGCAAATTTTTAAAACATTGCAGGAAGAAATACCTCAATTACCAGAGACACGAAACATAGGTTGATTTTCCTTGCTAATAGGGTAAATAAGGCACTTGCTATATTTCCCCCCGTTGAATTTAATATCTTAGTGAATGGACTCTGAAGTTACATAGACTCTGGGAATCTACTGAGGCTGAAACTCAGTTCAAACTTCTTTCCGTCAGACACCATTAAGTTATTGCTGTCACCTTAGGCGATGTTAAGTACTACTTTCCAGGAACATGTTGGTAGAGTAATTGCTTTAAGGTAAATATATTGATTGTTTTCTAAATTTGGTGCTGGTGGTTTCAATGCTATGATAATCTTCTATGTTCTGTAAGCCCTCTGGGTTTTCTAAAAGTGAGGCACATCAGAAACTTGGCATTAAACTAATTCTCCCCCTCAAGACCAGAAGGAATATCATCCATCCTCATGAAACATGGCTCAGGCCGCAGCTGCTCGAGGAAGCTCAGCTCCATTTAAGAGCTCCTCTGGCTAAGACTGGGCAGAACAAGAACAGTCAATTGAAAGGATTTATTGAGTTTTTTATTCTCAAAAGGCAAATGAATTTGATTTTGGATTTTAATGACATTAGACTTAAATTGGCAAGGAATTTTCTTACTTGGAGTTTAATTTTTCCAATGAAACTTTATAATCAGAGGAGGTAAGTTTGTATTTATTTTGGCCCCTCTATTGTTGGCATTTTATTACCAGAATGTGTGTATATTGTTATTTGATTTTATTGCAGAACCATTAATTAGATATGTTGTAAAACATAGCCATAGTTAATTTGGAATGGTGAATAGATTCAGAAATATATATTCAGCTTTCTGTGCAGAGTAACCTTGAGGTTAACTTAAGTAATTTACTCATTTCAGAGACCCATATCTCACACTGGTCTGAGGGTATAGTGTATACTGTATCCTAGTGGGTTTCACACAGATCCACAAAAGTTCAGCAGACTATATGGACAGAATGGCTTCCCAAAGTGGATAATAAAACTGCCCGTATACAGACTAGATCTCTAAATGTAAAGGGATGGCCATGCCTCAGGTTGCCTATAGACTTCATGGTTAAATTTAAAGGCTTAAGCAAACAAGTTAGGGAAAACATTTTAAGCTTCTAACATTATTTCTCAAGTTTAAAAGTTATTTTTCGAATTAGACTATAAGAAGTCAAAGGTTCAAGGGCACCTGGGTGGCTCAGTCTGTTAAGCGTCTTCCTTTGGCTCAGGTCATGATCCTGGAATCCCAGATGGAGCCCCATGTTGGCTCCCTGCTTAGCAGGGAGTCTGCTTCTCCCTCTGCTTCTGCTCCCCCCCTCAACTCATGCTCACTCTCTCTCTCTCTCTCTGCTTCTCTCTCTCTCAAACAAATAAATAGAATCTTAAAAAAAAAAAGAAGTCAAAGGTTCAGGTTGTGATATTTAGGAGTAGTCACTAAAATAAGATTGTAAGAGAATATATGTATGACTAATAAGTTATTTGAAATATGTATACAAAAACTCAAGAAGTAAAAAGGAGGAGCATTAAACAGATTGATCAAATAGAAATAAAAAGGTAACATTATGTAATAAAACAAATTATATGAGCAATGATATTACATGTAAAAAGGATTAAATACTATAAGGAAAGCACTATTGTAAAACTATACTATCAAAAAATCAAATATATACTGCTTACTGGAGGCACATGTCTTATGCAAGAATACAGAAAGCTTTTTTTTTTTTTTTTCCCTTTAGTGAGTTCTACGCCCAATGTGGGGCTTGAACTCAAGACCCTGAGATCAAGAGTCTCATGCTCTACTGACTGAGCCAGCCAGGTGCTCCAAGAATACCGAAAGCTTGACAATAAAAAGAAAAATGGAGGAAGATGTATGTGCATTCATTAACTGAGTAGGGTTAATATAGCTATATTAATATCACCCCAGGCTTTAAAACAAGATGAATTACTAGAGATAAAAAAGGACTTTTTGTAATGATAACATAAAGCCAATAACTTACCTTCAAAACAAACAAAGCAAAAATTGACAAAACTAAAAGAAAGACACATTTATAATTATATTTGTAAACATTAACTTACCTCTCTCATTAGCCATTTGAAGAAGCAGACAAAAAAATGAAAATATAAAAGGTCTAAAAAACACAGTAAGCAAACTTGATCTAATGAATATTTATTGAACAGTGCACTTAACTGCTACCAAATACAAATTCTTTTCAAGTACACATGGACTATGAATCTATATTATATGCTAGGCAATAAAGACAACCCTCAATAAATATCAAATAATTGAAATTATTTAGAGAATATTTTCTAATCACAGTAGAAGTTAACTAGATTTAAACGACAAAAAGAACTAGAAAATTTCCAACTACCAGGATATTAAACAAAGCACTTCTAAATAATCCATGGCTCAATGATAAAATCAAAATGAAAAGTTGAGTATATTTTAATGTGTATGAAATTGAAAACATGAAACTTCCAAACTAGTAGGACATATCTATGAAAGAAATATCTGTTGAAGCAATTGAATACCTTTCACAAATACCCAAAAAGCTTTACCAATCAATTTTTTTCCAAATTCACTAAGAAATAACATCAATCTTTCACAAATGATTGTAGACAAAAAAAGAAAAAGGGAGCACCCCTCAACTTTTTTTTATAAGTCATCATAATTTTGATTCCAAAACGTAGCAAAAATATCACAAAAAAATATGCACACACATATATGTACATTCTCACAGATGTATTTTCTAGTGTACTTATGTAAATATATAGACACAGAAATATCTTTTTCTATCATCTATCTGTATTCTAGTGAAATTCCAATGTATGTTCAAAATAAATTTGAAAAATGTCCTAAGAATCTTATGCATATGTAATTACAAAAAAATTGGAAATAACTTTCATCAAAAGTGAAATAAATAAACTTTAAGATGTATAATCAATGTTATAGAATGGAGTTTATTAAATAAATCTTTGCATGTCAAATGGTAAACCACGAAATTATAATGTTGATTGAGAAAAGCATGCTATTGAATATGTAAACTATTAAAAAATAAAATTCAACTGAGTTAATTTTAAAGATCTTATTGGCTTCATTCAATGATTTATGGATTAGACTCTAGGAGATAGAAAGAAGCTCTGAAGAACTGTACAAAGTGAAAGACATTTGTAGGCAGAAGGGAACAGAGAAAAAGAAGTTAGACTAGCAAAGAGTAGATGTCATATAATTTAAATCATATAGCACTTTTTTAGGAGATGACAGAGTTTATCAGGCAGATTGTCTCAGTAGTGCTGACCAGGTAATTCCCAATGACTGGTTTAAGATTCCATTTCTGGGAGAGCCAAAACTATAAATAAGTATTAAGTCTCCATGTGGTCATGTGGGGCTTAGCATAAGTGACTCACTTTGGATCTGTTGTCTTGTTTTTAACAAAAAAATATGATATTACTTGATTAATGCTAAAAAATGCAAAGAAATGTGTTTTTTGTTAATCCTTTTGTATAATTACAAATCATAATTTTAAAGAATAGACTCATGAAAATTTAGCAAAAAGCTTGGGAGAAAGGTAGGTTAATAACTAAAACATGGATGAATTTTAAGTGTATATCTCTCAGTGTAAGGAATCAGTATGAAAGGACCACATGCTATATGATTTCAATTATATGACATTCTGGAAAGGACAAAATTATAAAGACAATATGATGATCAGCGATTGCTAGGGGATTGGAGAGAGAAGGGACGGTTGAATGGGTGGAAAGATAGGGAGTTTTTAGGGCAATGAGACTATTCCATATGATACTGTAATAGTGGTGTCGAAACTCAAGGAAGTTGGCAGCATATCAGGACTGTGATTTTAAAAATATATCACTTAGGAGGTCAGGGGATCTCAGGCAGGAATACAGCTTGTGAAAGGTGGGTCTAACTATGTTATGAACGTATTAAATAATCTCAAAGAAGGGGAAAGGGGAAAGGGTGCTGACCGGAGTAACTTTGGAAATGACTAGTCTGTACTGAATGCAAAATGAACTACCCAAGCACTGTAATCTTGTTTCACAGAGCAGAATGGGTTAACAGTCCTGACACTGCTTTATTCATATACCAGAACTGAGCAATTGAATAAATGGATGGCAGATATTGGGAGCCAGATTTCTCATTGCTGGAGTGGAAGGTATAGATAAACAAGGAGATCTATTTGATAATGGATTAGTATTGAAGACATCAGCATGAACTCATGTTTAGCTTAATATAAATACAGATGGTTACATATTGATATGTGAATATACACTTATTAGTATTCACAGATACATTTTCCTGCTCTGTCAGCTGACATGGCCTAAAAAAAAAAAAAAACCAACATGATGATTAAGTATGAAGTAACATCCTAGAGTATTGGGATCATGGAACAACAACAACAAAAAAAAACATTTGATAGAAACTAAGGAAATCTGAATAAATTAAGCTTGAATAATGTATCAGTTTTGGTTCATTAACTGTAACAAATGTATCAAACTAATCTAAGATGTTAATAATGGAGAAAACGTCTTAGGATATTTGGTAACTCTCTGTACTATCTTATTTATGAAAATCTGAACCTGTTCTTTAAAAATAGTCTAGTTTTTTAAAAATTATGGGAATAAATTCATAGGGCACAGGAAGTCAACTTGAAGGGACTCTCAGTGGCCCAATTTGGGACAATTTGAGTTACAATAATGGTAGTAATTCATTATAACTCACAAAATAAAATGACTATCATTAGCATATACAGATATAAATGAACAATTGAATAAATGACACGGACAAGGGACACTTATATAGTAAAATTCTAATGCAGAAGGAGTGATATAAACAGAAAATCACCTTTGGGTAATCACCAGAGTAATAACTGTTGCAGGCAAGACTCATCGATGGATGCTAAAGTTAGTGGATCAAAATATAATGAGAAATGACATTTTGCATAGTCTCAGTGTAGAAAGTAAAATGAGAAAAAGACATTGTACATAGTCTCGGTTTATCTCTTCACGATGTGATAGTATAGAAACCTGGGCCACATCATCTGAACCAAGTGATCGAAGTTAACTTAACCAGTACTGAGACATATAAATATCATCTACCTCCTGGCATATTGCTCTGAGAAGGGCACAATATTAATTTTGTGGCATTCGTGCTGCAAATTTCTTAAGTACACTCTAATCATGAGAAAATACCAGACAAACTCAAATTTAGGGATAGTCTATAAAATAACATGCTAGTAATCTTCAAAAATGCCAAGGTCATGAGAGGCAAAGAAATGGACTGAGGAATTGCTCCAGATTTGAGGAGACTGAGGAGTAAAGGCGATTTGCTACCATGGATTGGTCATTTGGTTACATTTGAATAGATCCTATAGATTAATGGTATAATGGACAAAATGTATGTACCGCTTAAATTTCATTACTTCAAGTAAGGAAGTAGTTAAGTGTGGTCGTTAAGAGTGGGGCTCTGATCCAATAGAATTAGTGCCTTTATAACAGGAGAAGCCAGAGAGCTTTCTCGGTCTGACCTCTTTTCCTCCATCCCTAAGCACACTTGCATCCAGAAAAGGACATAGGCGTACACAGGGAGAAGATGGCCATCCAAAACCAAAGCGACGAGCCCTTCCACATACCAACCCTGCTGGCACCTTGATCTTAGACTTCCCAAACTCCAGAACTATGAGAAAATAAATGTCTGTGTTTGAGCCATCCAGCTGTGGTATTTTATTACGATGGCCCAAGCAGACCAAAACAAATGATAAGTGGTATTATATCTATGTTATTTCCCAGTTTTCGTTATTGTATAAAGATTGTGTAAAATGTGAACATTTGAGGAAGCTAGGAGAAAACTATATAACAGCTCCATGATTTTTTAAAATAAATTTTCTTGTAACCCTAAAATTATTTAGAAATGAAAAGTGCTTTAAAAGAATTAAAAATATAGTCAAGTAGTAACATTTGCTAAATATGAGTACTATTCCAGTTAATTTTTGTATTTTTTTATATTTTAAATACTTGCTCAAATATATCAAATTTCCGGGGCGCCTGGGTGGCATAGCGGTTAAGCGCCTGCCTTCGGCTCAGGGCGTGATCCCGGCGTTATGGGAGCGAGCCCCACATCAGGCTCCTCTGCTATGAGCCTGCTTCTTCCTCTCCCACTCCCCCTGCTTGTGTTCCCTCTCTCGCTGGCTGTCTCTATCTCTGTCAAATAAATAAATAAAATCTTTAAAAAAAAAAAAAAAAAATATATATATATATATATATATATATATATATATATATATATATATATATATATCAAATTTCCTTTCCATAAAATTCTCCCTGGTGCATCCACCCCAGGTGAGGAGGCAAGGGGCTAAAAACCAGGACATTAGTCACAAAGCCTGTATAGAAAAAGATTAGATAGTCACATTTCTCTGCCCAGAAATCAGAGCACTGTTAACATGGCTGCTACACTGGCAGGGAATGGGAGTAAATTTTCTGAAGAAATTGAAATTCTCCAGAATAAAATTCCATAACATAAAGAACACTCCTCCTACCTTCCCCATTCACCCCTACCCTCGATGACCTTTACACTGAGGATCACAACTCCAGTTATGGAGTTGTAAAGATTTGAGCAGTAATGTCCAGATGCTTGACTCTCAACCTTGTGTACAAAGCTGTATCAAAAGAATGATGCTAAGAGAGCAATAAAAAGTAGAGGAGAGAGTTGGGGTAGCTTTGAGTCCCTGATCACTATAGGTACCACAATCTTACCAAAGTGAATGAATATTTTCTTTTCTTTTTGTCAATGAAAAATCAGATCTTCTATTGAAACAAAATTTTTAAACCTTTTAAGTATATCTGTGTCTTACTCTCTTCATTTATAATATGCTGATAATAATGGTACCTTACGGTTGTGACAATTTAATGAAATGATCCATGGAAAGTGCATAGCATTGTGCTTACTCGTGCTAAACATTCAATGAATGTCAGGCATTATTACTATTATTTATTATTGATATTTATTTATTGTTAATCATTCAATTAATCATTCAATTATTTCCTAAAATATCATGTTTGTAAACTTCATTTAAATGTTGGAATGTACACTGTAATATGAAGTGATAAATGACAAAAATTACTCTCTCAAATTTTCATCTTTAAATATTTACTTTTGAGGAATAATGCTATTGTTTATGTTCTGAACAATGCCTTGTAAAATGAGTTTGTTCATTACTGATATTAACAATATAGTAGTAATGAATAATACTGATGTGATATAAATGTACTCTGGGGTAATAGAGATCATTTTCATTGTTAAAGTAAAATAGAAATGTCAGCAAACCTAAGCTCAATCACTTTATAGACTCCCTTGTTTTATTGTATTATCTTTTTCACATGTAAGTCAATGTTATCCTTTTTAGAAAACTCTGTACTTTATTGTTTCTGATAAATGAAATAGTTTATTCAGACAGCCTTGAGTGTTACCACTTGATATTTCTCCTATTACCCAAATACAGCTCTTTTCCTTAAAGATTTCTCCAAATAATTTCTGACAACATATAAAAATGGAATTTGAAATGCAATCTTTTCACTATTCTCTTAGTAAATAAATAATACCTTAGTTGCAAAAGGTAAATAAAACTTGGCAGTGAATAATATTTCTAGTTTGTAGGAATTATCAGGTACTTGAACAAATCTTGGATTTGTCCACATATGAACTTAAAGACCATCTGAAGGCACCAGGAAAAAAATCAGATTGAAATATTAATTTTCTTCCCAGTGGTCATTCCCAAACATGTGTCTTTAATCAGCATGTGAGTTTTGCTCTGTTTCCATTTTGGAAGATTTATCCCTCTGTTGAACTGCAATACTGGCACAGAATGTCAAGGGTGTGTGTGTGTGTGTGTGTGTGTGTGTGTGTGTGTGTGTGTATTTATTTCCATAATACCAAAATACCAATAGTACTGAGATTTGATTAAAACTACACAGAATACACAAATACAAATAAGCTAAAACTAAATATATAATAAAGTTCAAAGACCTGTATGTATAATAAATCAAATACCAAATATAAATATATATGATTAAAATATAATGTACAAGTATACAAATATAAAATATAGTATAAATCAAATACAGGAAGTTATAAATGTATTATAAAACATTAATTACAATATAAATTAACAAATATACACAATCCAAATATCATATCCTATTATAAATTACTAGCATATAAATTTTCAAAATAAGCAGTATACAATGAAAAAGAAGTAATTTAACATTCAATGTAAATTGAAAGTGAAATATTATTTTTAAACAAGTGGACTTTAAAAAATACTGCATTGGATTGCCATGGTTGAGTTGAAACATCTTTTTGAGCATTTTTTCCCCAGCTGAATGAAAAGTCTCTTTATGGTTCCATAGCATATTATGTTGCTAAATTTAGTGTGAGTGCACTGCAGACCAATACCCTTGAGCTTGGCAATTTTACAGTTTCTGCCTCTTAAGTAGCTAGTAACATAGGCATGTGTCATCATACCCAGTCATTCATGGTACATGTGTAACAGGGGGAAAATTTCATTTACAACCACCATTGAATTTTAAGGGGTGATTCCTGGTAGTGTCAGGCCCTTTACTGAGCACTATCTTGAGCTTTGGTAAAATATTTTGATGTTGGAAGATGGGGCTTTGGGAAATTCAGATTTAAGAAAATTAATTGGAAGCCGGGAACTAACCCCTGTAGACAGAAGGCAGAATAGAGTAATGCCCATTAGCGGTGACGATGGAAAAGGAATAAGATTTAGGAGAGCAAATGTGTTAGCTTCATGTTTGAAAATAGTTTGTTTTGTTATGCACTCAAGACAAACAAGAGTGCCTGGAATCAGGAAACATGGTATGAATCGCCTGGTCAAGTTCTCAGTTGACAACAGTAAGGTTGAACTGTCATGTTGATGCCATTTTATCGTCTCATCAATGGAGTGTCTAGTTTGTGTCTTTCCCTACAGCATGTAGTATCATGGAAAGCTTTTTGTAAATCAAATTATTTAGAATTTTATTTCAGTTTGGAAACACTATTCTCTCTAAAAGTTTTTCCATAAAGTTTGAATTTTGAAAGTAAAATTTCCTCAGTCTTTTGGAGTCTGATTTAATTTAGTTTTTGGGTGCTACCCACCCTGAGCTAAATATTTAATTTCACGTTTAGAAATAATTATCAGCTTCTTAAATCTCAAAAAAAAGTTATAATTCAGATTAACACCCCCTTAGGTAAACAACATGAGCAAAATAAAAGAAATCAACTATTATAGTGATGGTTGTTCAAAGTGGTGACTTTTCTAGTTGTGTAATTCTCAACCTTTATTAGTTGTTGTTGTCATTATAATTATGATGAAGATGACAATTTTTATGAATCTGGAACAGGTTGTTTTATTGTCCCTGTACTGTACTAGACTGGAAAAAAATCTTAATCTTAGCTATTTATAATTTTAAAAAAGCAAACATTTTTCTAGTACACATTATTTTCCAGTAGTAAGTAAGCATATGAAGGTAGTAGGTCACTTTATGACAGACACATACTAGTGGATGATATTTAAAAAGAAAATGAACTTCTTTCTCTTTCCTTTCCCTGCCCAAACACTACAGTGCAAAGGCCACGGAGAAGTGCTAAGCAACATAGAGGTCAAGACTGGGAAGAAGAGTGTGTCCCTGAGAGGTGGTGCTATCTTCATGTGGGGCTCCCCTTTGGAAAGGACGCCCATGTTCAAGAAGTCAAGGCCCAGGGGAGTGATGAAAGGATCCTGCAGAGAGCAGCCCAGGGGAGGTCTGGAGCTCAAGTGGGGCATGGACGGTGTCCACAAGGAGAGACGCTTTGCCAAGAAGCAGGTGCAGCGCCTTAAGTAAGCATCTGCATAAGAGGGTGCCAGCTCATGGTATCAGACCAGAGCAGGGTGAAGAGGGTGTTTCTTGAAAGTGGTTGCCTGGAAGAAGGTGTTGGAACCTATGGAGGATGACGTAGATGTCTACTCAAGGGAGTCAGGGGATTGACTAGCACATTGGTTATATTGAAGCTTTATACTTTTATCCAAGGAGAGATAAGCATATAAGGAGCTTTTCTAGTTTAATATCCTGAACTACAGAAATGAAAGGAGAATTTTTAAATTTATGATAAGCGTGAATTATTTGTGGACTAAATAATATTGTTTAGTTGCATTTAGAGTAAATATTTCTCTGCCTTTAAATACATACATACTTATTGATTGCATTTTTGGCACTTTATATGTAGGATTATTTCCTTTTGTCACCACAACAAAAATTTTTTAATTAAATTCCCATTTTACAAATGACAAAGGTGAGATCTAGAGAGATTAAGATATGAACTCTGATTCCAAAGAGATCCTTAAGGGAGGCAGACACATAGAATATATGATCATACTTTTCAAAGTGTAGTATTTCAGCTTCCATGGTGTCATATGGAAGGTATATCAACTCTGAAATGGTTCTCTAAGCAATGCAAGTTTTTCTTCAAAAGAAGTGTTAGGTTAAGCACCATAAGTATATCAAATAAAAAACCCGCACTGGTTGAAGTCCCGAGGCTCTCAGTCCGTGTCACATATTAGATCTATCTGAGAAGTTGTTAAGTGCCAGGACCACCATCAGAGCAGACTCTCTAGGGGTGGAGCCCAAGCATCCGAACACCTTAAATGTTCCCCAGATGATTTTCCTGTGCATCCAGGGCACGAGTTGTGTTGTAATGGTTAATGAGGAGCACTGTAGGGTGACTGCCTTGTCAGGAGTATGGAAAATGATTGAGGGAGTGATACTAGAGGAAGGGAAAGCAGGTGACACTAGTGAAATAGTACTAGACATGGAGGTCAATTCTAATGAAGTTCTCAAACAAAGGTTTAATTTATGATACCTGTATATTTTCTGTGTGACCCATAAGCCTATTGGGTATAATACAACTTCCTGGCATCCCCAAATCACAGACAAATTATAAGTGTGTGTGTTTAAAAACCTGGAAGCAAAAGACACCTTTGAATGTGTAACAATGAGAAGAAAAACAAAATCAACAAAATAATTGAGCTGCTCTTCTGGTACTCAGTGAATCTAAGAAAATTGGTAGGTAAAATGTCATGGAATATTCTTTACTTTCTGTTTGAAAGACCTCATGCTTAATAGAGTTCTCAGCTACATCGAAGAATTTAAATGTGCTTTCTGTTAAATGTTTTCTTAAACAGAAGGTTAAATAAAGGAGGATAAACGCAAAATAAATCAGAGCATCAAATGAGATACAAATATTTTCCAGCAAGAGCTATATTATTGTGATTTTTGCTTTGATACCACCTTGACATTAAATTTCCAAACTGAATTAAGAGAGTGATCTGTTTCCTAAACTTTCCTAACAGAGAAACTATTTGGGCATTCTTGGGAAAAGATTTGTGAAAGTCTGAGAAAATGCCATTTAGAAGGATGAACAATAAAAATGGCTATACCTGTTTTATGCTCAATAAGTATGACTTTTTTTTAAAGATTTTATGTATTTATTCGACAGAGAGTGAGAGAACATAAGCAGGGGCAGTGGCAGAGGGGGAGGGAGAAGCAGGCTCCCCACTGAGCAGGGGGCGCAATGCGGGGCTCCATCCCCGGACCCTGGGATCATGACCTGAGCTGAAGGCAGACACTTAACCTACTTAGCCATCCAGGTGCGCCAGTCTATAAATCTTTCTCATACTATACTTGTTTGGTTGGTTTATCAGTAGATAAACCAATAGAATAGGGCAAAAGCATGTAAGAGATCTCTGGGGAACTGACTTATCATGAAATCTTCTCACCAAATTCATAATGCTCTCATTGCTGGATCTTCTTTGAGACACTAAAAAGTTTATTTTTCCGTTTAAATTTGACACAAAAAAATCTTACCTGGCTACTCCTAATTTGGATTTTATATATGCCACTATAATGTTGTTTTGTCTGTGTACATTCAACACTGTGTTGGATGTTGTTTAAAAATGGTGACCCGGGGCGCCTGGGTGGCACAGCGGTTAAGTGTCTGCCTTCGGCTCAGGGCGTGATCCCGGCGTTCTGGGATCGAGCCCCACATCAGGCTCCTCCGCTATGAGCCTGCTTCTTCCTCTCCCACTCCCCCTGCTTGTGTTCCCTCTCTCGCTGGCTGTCTTTCTTTCAATTAAATAAATAAAATCTTTAAAAAAAAAAAGTGATGGATTTAAACATTAACTAACGTTTGAAAGCCCTGAAAGATACTCTTCAATTAAAAAAAAAAAATGGTGACCCAATCAGACATGATCTTTTCCCTCGTGGGCTTATAGGTAAAATCAACATTAAACAAAACAAAAACTGGCTGACGAAAGTAAGTGTGACTAAGCCATCTTAGCCAGCCAATTACTGTTCGTCTGTTCCCTCTTGTTTGGAGAGATTAAAGCCCCCTTGAGGATCTTTATGAGTACAGCATATTCAAAACCACCTGAAAATCTGACACGAAGGATTTTGATCAATCATGATTCTGAGGGGAACTCATGATTGAAAGGCTCAGAGGTCTGAGAATGCCACCACTGTGCTGTCTATAGCTGATAGCCCAGTAAGTGCTATGGCGTAGATTCACTCAACTAAGTTAGAGTGGCCAACCAGTTTTAACACATAGGTGTTAAGAATCTGCATTTCAGTGAGACCTACCAATGCTTCAGTTAAATAAGAAAGATTCTCGAGAGGTAGTATTAGGGACAGTGGTGGGAAGAGATTAACAGTTTCTCTGTGAGAAAGTTTAGGAAACAGGTCATTCCTTCAATTCAGTTTGGAAGTTTTACACCAAGGTGGTATCAGAACAAAAATTACACTGGACAAAGTTAAACAGTCAAGACTTTATTCAAGGCTGTGCCGATAGGATAGTGGGGCCAGAGATCAGTCTGAGCTCAACTCCACTGAAATAAAGGCAGGATAGATTTTAACAGCTGGAGCTGCGGGGCTCGTAGGCCAGTTATGTTTGCTACTTCCTCTTACTCAAAGGAAAGGTAAACTTTCCCATATTTGCGTATCAGGAGGTGTTTTTACAACATGGGGCAAGGTGCTCACAGAGGTTAGGCTGCTATCTATCCTTCCAGAGATGGGTAGAAGGAAGCTTGATGATTACCTTTCAGAAGTATGGCCTCTAGGTCCTTGAGAAAAATAGTCTGGAGTTGTAAAACTGGCAAAATCTTTTTAAAAGCTTTATATCTCAAAAAGATAGAGAGAGAATGCACAATAACAGGTTTCCTAAAATAAATGCTTTAAGAGAAGGGAGGTCTGGGGCTTTAGAGACAGAAAGAAGCTTGTCTAAAGTTTGGGTTAAGCTGAGGGGAATATTAAGGCCACGTTGGTCAGTGGACAATGATAAAGCAGAACTTTCAACAGAAGAATCTCCCTTTGATGGGCTCCTACCAGGAGAGTATCTTAAATCCCAATGATAGAAATTTTGTGAATTCAGAGATTTTGTGATTAGGGATTACAACACAATTAGGTCACCCTTCAAGAGTTTTAAACTGCAAAAACTTTACACTATCTCACCTCAAAGACCTTTTTTCCCTCACAGACAAAAAAAAAAAAAGACATTTAAAATGACTTTCATTTTAATGAAGGAAAATCTTTTTTAAAAAAATTTTATTTACCTGAGAGAGAGAGCGCGTGCACGCACACAAGAGGTGGGGAGGGCCAGGGGGAGAGGCAGAAACAGATTCTCCACTGAGCACAGGAATGCCGGGGTTCTCTCCTAGGACCCTGAGACCATGACCTGAGCTGAAGTCAGATGCTTAAGCAACTGAGCAACCCAGGTGCCCCTTAATGAAAGAAAGTCTATACATAAATAAATAATAGAAATGCATACATACATACATACATACATACATACATACATACATACAATTCCCTGCTTAAAAACCCTATGTGGGGGCGCCTGGGTGGCTCAGTCGTTAAGCATCTGCCTTCGGCTCAGGGCATGATCCCGGCATTCTGGGATCGAGTCCTACATCGGGCTCCTCCGCTGGGAGCCTGCTTCTTCCTCTCCCACTCCCCCTGCTTGTGTTCCCTCTCTCGCTGGCTGTGTCTCTCTCTGTCAAATAAATAAATAAAATCTTAAAAAAAAAAAAAAAACAACGCTATGTGAATGGTGAACATTTAAATTTAAAATAAGGTATTATTTTGATCATGTCATAGTTTATCAAATTTTAAGAAGGACCTTTTGTGGGACACCTGGGTGGCTCAGTCGGTTGAGTGTCCAAATTTTGATTTCTGCTGGGTTTTTGTGATCTCAGGGTCCTGGGAGTGAGCCTGCTCAGCAGGGAGTCTGGTTGGCTCCCTCTGCCTGTGCCCCTCCCCTGCTTGCAGGGGCACCCCTGCGCAATTGTTCTCTCTCCCTCTCTCAAATGGATAAATAAATCTTTAAAAACAAACAAACAAACCCCCAAACCAAGAAAGGACCTTTTGTTTTATCCAAAAATTTAACATGGGATTTGTCAAATAAAGAAAATAAATACTATGCAATTTAGGTATCAATATTGAACTCTACAAGACCCTTTGCAAACACTTCCAAAAAGGTGAGATATATTCTTGGAAGTGATTCTTTCCCTCGCCTTGCAACAAAACCACATTTGGAGCTTTAAAAAAAACACAAATATTGGCCTCCCCTCATGATCTTTTAGTGTAAGAATGTCTAGAAGTGAGGTCTATTGTTTTAAAAATACCTTCAACTACACTCTGCAGACCAGCATCTACTAGAAGCTTCTTAGAAATGCAGAATCTTCGGCTTTGCCGCTTCTGCTAGCTTGGAATCTGCATTTTGACAGGATCCGGGTTGTTGATATGCATATGCAGTTGGAAGGAAGTACCTCTCTCTACAGTTTGCTGCCTAGCCGGAGTGAGGACCCTTCACCGAGCTGAGTGAACCAGCCTGCGGCACTAGCCTGCGGCACTAGCCTGCGGCACTGTGCAAGCAGCCGCTCTACGCATAGGCTCCTATGCTTTGAGCTTTGCTTTCTATATAAGACACATCTTTGGAGGAAAATTTTAGCACATAATTTTGGGCCTATAAAAAACCAAAAGGCAACTACGGAGAAAAATGGTGAAATAATCATATTAATATCTGGCACTTAATTTAAAAATTCAAAAATCTTAAATAAGGATTTATTTGGAGAGAGACGGCTGAAGGAAGCAATCAGCTCCCTGGGAATTAGACTCACCAATGACTCAGTGATTGATGAACTTTGGCTTTGGGGCACGCTGCATCTTTCAACTTTCCAATTATATACTCAGATGATAAGGACTATTATTGTTTCTCTTAACAGCTACTTAAAAACAAATTAGGAGACTTTAAAGTGACTTCTGCATCTTTGGGGAGAAATACTTTATTAAATTAGTAGCAGGTGAAAATAACCTACATTAGTTTATTATGTTTTCCTTAGGCAAATGACAGTGTTTTGTGTTCAGTCTCGCTCACTGCGTGCTTGTGGTGCCTGTAGGTACGTGTAAATATTCCTGAAATTTAGTAATTTTAGAATGTAAAGTAAAAGAGAAGATAAATTTTGCTCAGTAATGATTATTTCAGTAATGTTGCAATATTTACCATTCTGTACTCTATTTTGAGCATTCCAATTGAAATGTTATGTGATTCGTTTGATTATATATTTACAGCAAGTCAATAGAAGCAATTTTCCAAGTAGTGACAAAAATTTTAGAAATTCAGAGAACTAAGATTTCCTTTTGATTTGTACTCAGAGACGTAGGGAGCTGCAAAGACTGATGTTCCCAGTTTTACAGTAAAAAAAAAAGCGCCAAATACAAAATTCATAATCTTTCTTTAAAGCCATTGGAGTCCTGACATTGCACAGCCCAAAATGTAAGAGGAGATGGGCAGAGGGAGAAAATGTTGGAGCACTGACTTCCTTGTGCAAGAAGACACAGCCAGGCACCCAGTAGTGGGAGTTCACGTGTTTGGCACGCTGATGGGCGTGCTGGTGAGAAAGAGAAAGCCCCAGGAGCTGCAAATGTTAAAGCTATTGACTAGGGAAAGGATGGGACTTTAGGTAGGGAGAGATAGGAGGCTCCTGACTAGGCTCTGAGGTTAGCAGGTATGCAGACACTAAGACAGAATGAAAACAAAGATGAGGGGAAAAAAACCAGACCACCCTGTCCCAACTACTAGGGTTAAAAATGTTTTTCTAATAATTACATTGTGACCACAGAAAATAACAAATGACAACAGAAAATAAAAAATGGTCAGGCCTCAAAAGAGAAGTTAACTGTACAGATTAACCAGGCCTAGCAAAATATATCTATAGATCACAGATGTCACGAGAAACAAAGACTAGCACATAATGTATAAGCATCATGTCTAGTTCAAGACCACTGACCTAACCACCTGCCAGTTTCCTGGTAAAGTCCTAATAAAAGGGCAGAGATGAAAAGCCCTCGTTGGCAGCCCAGTCAGGACCCCTCTGACTCCTGAGAGTTTTTTCCTGTATCTTTGCTTAATAAAACTGTATTGCTTTGCTCACGCTCCTTTGTCCATGAGATTCATTCCGTGAGACAAGAACCTCGCTCTCCTGCTTCAGTATCCTCATCCTCTTGCAGGCTTTTTGTCTATAAACTATAGCGGGAGAACAAAAAATGGGAGAATTCTGAGAAAGTCTCTCATGTGCGGATCAGCAGGGGCACCGACAGCTGCCAGTGGGGTCAGGGGGAGGAAATACTGCTGAGATACTCACCTTACCCAACAAAAGCTTAATCTGCTGAGAAGGGACCACAAACACTGCTGCCTTGAGGGCATTGGTGGAAATCCCTTGCAGGTGTGGGAAAAGAAGAGGGGAAAACATCCATCCCTGGGGGAAAGTCAGCCGAACTACAGTGTCGGCCTAAGACTGGGGCTTTATTAGAACATAGAACACGCCTACCCCGACCCTCCGTCAGGCCAACAGGCATAGAATAAAATGAATCTTTCAGGGGTGGTTGGAAGGATGATTTGGTGGAGTACAGGAGACTTTTAGAGCAGTGAAAATACTCTGTATGATATTATAATGAGGGATGCATATCATTATATGCTTGTCCAAACCCATAAGAACGTACACCAAGAGTGAGCCCTAAGGTAAGCTCTGGACTTTAGGTGTTTATAAACCATCAATGTAGGTTCATCCTTAGTAACCAATGTGCCATTCTGGTGAGTGATGTTAATAACGGCAGAGGCTATGCATGCGCGGGGGTAGGGGGCATGTGGAAAATGTCTGTACATGCCTCTCAATTTTGCTGTGAACTCGAAACTTCTAAAAAAAATAGTCTTAAAAAGGAATTTTGCAGGATACAGATCATTTCTGAGATGCAGTGCAAAGAAAAGGCCTAAAGCTAATAGTGCAACAGACATTGAGAAAAAAAATATAATAACAAAAAACAAAACAAAGAAAACCTCTAGAAAACTAGCTCTTACTCTGAACACAGGAATTATTTAGAAGAATTTGAAGGTTGTGGTGCACTAAGGGTAATCATGGCAACAAAAATCCCCCCAACCCGGCTCAGCTCTTAATTTGAATAATCAAATCTGTTAACTAAAGTCCTCAGTGAAAGAAAGGGATACTGATACCCAGGTATAAAGCTACTAACCTCAGTCTTTACTATACAATATAAGAAGTCCAGCTTTCAACAACAAGAAGAAAATTATGAAGCATGTGAAAAGATAAGCTAAAGCATTACGCTTTCAAGAGTTAAGGCGATCATGCCACTGATATTGGAACTATATGTTGGAATTTAAAATAACCGTAGTTAATAGCTTAAAGATTCTTGTGGAGAACGTAGACAGCATGCATGGTCAAATGGGTGATTTCAGCAGGAAGGTGGAAAGTGTAAGAATCCATTAGATATGCTGGAATTGAACAACACAGTAACAGACATAAAGATGCCTTTAGTGGACTCATCAATAGACTCAATGCAGTGGAAGAAAGAATTGACAAACATCGAATAGGCCAATAGTTTTGCAAACTGAAACACACACACAAAATCTGGGTTTGTACTAGTTGCGGGATTTTGATTTATCTTTGTTGCGAAGACAGGAGTGGGCTGACATTGGCCTTAGAAGCAAGTTGTTTTGAAGGAAGCCATCACTGATTGTTGGCTTTCAGGGGCAAGCTTAGCAAAGTGAATAATCATTAATAGATTAAGAAGATTTAAAACCAATTCTAATGTTTTCTTATTAGCATGCCTCTAGAAAATTATGGGGACTTTATGTATGAATTCTGAATTCTGTCTATGATTCGATTTTTTAAAAAGATTTTGTGTATTTATTAGACACAGAGAGAGCACAAGCAGGGGAAAACTACAGGCAGAGGCAGAGGGAAGAGCAGGGAGCCCGATGCAGGACTTGATCCCGTGACCCTGGGATCATGACCTGAGCTGAAGGCAGATACTTGACTGACTGGGCCACCCAGGCGCCCTTCTCTGTGATTCTAATTGCTGACTTGGACTAATGATAAATAAAGATCCAAGACACCTAAAACAAATGGAATTTTTGTTCAAGTTCAGCATAGCTAGTCTTCATATTAAGCTATACTTCTAATTGCTGAATATTTCAGTGTTCTTGAAACACTAAGATAAGCCAAAGCAAACTTCCATTGTAATACCAGATTTTTATTTTTTATAACTATGAGACAAATGTTCTGGGGTTACTCAACCTCAGCCACAGCAGATTAAACCTCCAATATTTTAATCAAATATTGTTTAGGATCCCTCTCCCCACTACTATATATCACAAGCTCAGACAAAAACATTAGTTTCCGTGGTAGTATTCCAAATTTATGCATTAATTTCTATTGTAGACATTAAAAATTAAATTAAATGTGAGAAAAAACAGCAAATGACAGTTGATGTATTACTGTGATGCAGCTTAGTGCGTGGGATTTTAATTTTGAAAATATCGTAGGAGTGAGTTGTGGGAGAATAAAAATCATCTACTACAGAAAGAACGTGTCCCAAGATAGTATCTATTTATGCGATTACTTTTGTCAGAACTGTGTAATTGACAATAATTTGCTTGCTAATCTAATTAAACTATGAACAAATGGTGCAAGAAATTGTGAAGAATTCTGGGTAGAGCCTTGGGCTCTTCTTGACGGGTATTACTTATGGTACTAAGCACATTTTTCTGAGTCATTATTTTATGCATTGGATGGTGAAAAGAGAATTGAAAAATCATTTTTGTAGTCCTTACATGTTGAAACTTCTAAACAGCCTACCTGTGATTTAAAATAAGAAAATATTTAAGATGGGATCATAGGGCAAAAAAATGAATAAATAAATAAAAACAGGAGGAGTTAGGCAGCTGGCAAACTATCAGTGAATCTAGAACTATGGTGTTACTGAGTATGTTCCCCTGCCTTCTGACCCTCATAACCCCCAGGTGTTTCTACCTGTCTGCAGCTGTAGGCTCATACCAGTCTTCTCTCTTGGACCAGCTAAGCTCTGGGTTGAAAGGAAATTAAAATAAAGTTCTGCCTCAAAAGCCAGCATCCTTGGTATCAAGCCTTATTTTTTTCTACATGCTTAAAACAATTACATTTTTAAAGAAAATCATCAGTACATGTCTGGTAAGCAGTAGTGAATTTTGGGGAGCTACAGGACAAGCTATTTTAATTTTTAAAAAGATCATTTATTTATTTGAGAGAAAGAGAGATGGGGGGGGGCAGAGGGAAAGAATCTCAAGCAGACTCCCTGCTGAGTGTGGAGCCTGAGGTGACGTTTGATCCCAGGACTATGAGATCAGGACCTGAGCCCAAGAGTAGGACGCTTAACCAACTGAGCCATCCAGGTGCCCCATTTTTTAAAATTTGTTTTTAAAGAATTATTTATTTATTTGAGAGAGAGAGAGAGCAGGACAAGCTATTTTAAATCAAAGCTGTTTCAGGAAATCTTGGATTCTTAATCATTGTGTTCATCATTTTCACTCTAAATGTAGATATAGACCTCTCTTTCTAGCCCTTTTCACCTTCATTCTGCCTTTGTATTGTTTCTGCCATTCATTCATAACGTATTTATCTAATCAATCATTCAGTAACTATGTATTAACGTTGTTCTACCTGTCCACAACGGTTCTAGGTGCATTGATCATTTGTCATATTCCTGATAAACTCCTCCATTTTATTTTTTCCCAAGACTTTGCTAAATGCTTCTACTTCTCATGGTAGTTCACATATGCTTTTTTATTTTTTTTTAGTCAATAGAGTATTACATTTATTTATTTAAAATATTTGCTTACTTATTATTGAAGTATAATTGACATATTGACATATAACATATTAGTTTCATTACAACATAACGATTTGGTATTTGTATGCCTTGCAAAATGATCACCATGATGAGTCTAGTTAACACCCATCACCATACGCACTTAAGACTTTTTTCTTGTGACGAAGACCTTTAAGACCACTCTCTGATATATGCTTTGATTAACACTTATTTCCATTTAACTATTTGTTTGCAGTCATCTAGATGTAAACTCCATGAAAGTGGATTTCATGTCTATTGTTTATTCTAACTTGGGCCCACCACAGCCGCTGGCATAAATTAGAGTTTTTCAATAAATATTTAAAATGAGTTCTTTAATAGCCAGACCTGTTTCATAGGCATCCTTGTTTCCCCAAGTTTTGGTATATCGGAGTCTCAATAAATGTTTAATGAATAAAGAATTAATATATACTAGCCTCTTTTTTTTTAACTAAAAATCTTTGGACACTTTTTTTTTTACCTTTGTTTTTACCATCTGTTGATTTTCTACCACTTTGCTCCATAACCTCACACTTGTTTCTCATATACTTGCTACCAGACCTGCTTGCATTCCCTCCTTGAAATTTGTCTTCCATCATTAGTTCCCCTTTTAGTGACCCGCAGTTCTGAACTCTCCTACCTATTCAAAGTTCCAGTTCCAACTTATCTGTTCTGCCTTATGTTACTGCTGACCAACCTGTGGCACCATGACTCCTGTTCACCCTGCGCTCAAACCACATGGTTCAGGAATAATATCCTGCCCCAATCTTGTTCCTGGGGCACAAGTTTAAATGAAAGAACGAAATAACATTTTCTGACTTGAGATTTTGAGTTTGGTTAAGTCTGTATTCTGATTGTACTCAACATTTTCCCCTCAATTCCTTTACCTCATTTGTTTCATTTGGAATATCCATCTTTCCCATGAAAATAGGAAGTCTGTGGAGGCCAGTGACTATGCTGTATCTTTATCTGTCTATTTTCTGTGCCTGCACTGCCATTTTATCATCTAGCTCACTGCATCGTTTATAATGGCTGTACAATATATAGGTAAAATCAAAACCAAGTAATAAAATAGGGAAAATTTGGAAGATGATTAAGTATTTATTATTTAACTTAACTACTCTCAAATATGTATTTGAATTATTCAAACCCACATTATTGTGGACCTAATATATTATCAAGCTTTTGGTAGGAAATTAGGCACATGTGAGCCTTCCAGAACATCTGGGTATTTTAAATTGACTAGACTATTAATTTGAGATTTTGTATTATAAATTTTAAAACAATTTAAGTCAGGATGAAATTGTCATAGGACCCACAGCCGTTACTGCTATATAAAGATGTACAAAGCTGGTATATAATGGAGCAAAAGAATAATATTATTTTACATTTGTAAACGTCTTTATAATTCAATAATCATCATCATACACATTTCTCACTTAATCCCCATGATTGTATTGTGAAGTGAGTATATTATCTCCATCTTTAGGTATGAAGCTTGGAGATATTAAAGTGACTTGCCCAGAAACAAAGCTCAGCTCTTCTGGTGTTATCTTCTGTATTTTTTCAAAATAAATACTTCATCCCCTGTCTTGAAACTTAGAAGTATATGACTGGCTAAATCTTTGGGCTGTTTTTCGGCTTAGAAGAACTCTTTATCTTTCTTTGATAGGTGAAAACCTGATATAACTTAGATTGAATCTGAATCCGTTTGTTCTTTGTCTATTTTAAGAACTCAAAAATTACCTTCTACAGTAAGTTTCTGACCTATTTTAAACTACAATGAAGATTATATGGAGAGTACCTATCAAACCAAACTAAGTAGTAGAGCTGGAAAGATAGGAGAGTACGTCTAGACTCAGCACGGTTAAACAACTTGCCCGGAGACATTCTGTTCATCAGGGCTCAATATTTGGAAATGTAATATACTTATTATCTGACACATTTCTCTATAAAATATTAAAAGTCATGGAAATATAAATAAATCTTAAAGATTTACTCCGCCGGACCCTCCATGCCCAACTCCATAGGGTGAATCATAATGATCACACATTGTTCCCAACCATCTCTGCCAGCAGATGTCAGCACCACATGCAGCTACTGACATTTTTACTAGCCTAAGAGACGCCTTATAAATAAAGGTATAGCAAGACAGGGTAGGTAAAACTCAAGAGGTAAATCTGTTTTATTAATAATGCATGCAGTTAAGTTTCGTGTGGTTTTTGTAAATATGAATTGTGCTCATTTGTATTTAAATGGTGTTCTGAGACCAATTTCTAATGTCTGAAACTAATTTCCAATCTCTCCCCACACCACCAAGCAATGCTCAGGTCATCAGCTGAACGTCCTATAATTCAACTCAATTCTGATACCATCTACTCAGAGATAGGGTTAGATTCCACAGGGTACAGGCCCAGTCCCACAAGACTACACTCCACTTTGAATATCAATCACAAGTCCAGGTTGTTATCTGCACTTCTGACCAAGTGGTTTTAAATCATAAATTCCCGCAGCCCCCACCTTGTGTTTGATTAATTTGCTAGAGCAGCTCACAGAACTCAGGAAACTCGTTTATTCATTAGATTACCAATTTACTACGTAGAATAGTGAAAGGTAGGAATCATCAGTCAGATGAAGCTATGCACCCATTCCTCCTTCATGGCTCTGAAACAAGTTCAGGACCTGGGAATAAGAGATCAAGTATCTTGAGAAAAGCTACTTAAGAAAATCCAAGGGTTTGGGGAGCTCTAAGCCAGGAATCGTGGACATAGAGAAAATATATGTGAGAAATATATTTTTGTCATCTGAGTGACTATCTATGTATTTCTTATAAATCACAATATGGCAATGTTCAAACTGTTATGTGATTTTATGACTTGCTTGTTATGTGTGTCTGCAGTTATAGCCTTAACTCTCAGTGCATAAATTTGTATTTATAAAGAGGAAAGTGGAAGAAAAGGAAGAAAGTGATAGGTATTTGAATTGCTCAAAAATTTGTTGGTGTTAAAAAGAAAGTCACAGGCCCAAGGTAGGATCACTTGTACCCAGGACAGCAAACCAAGACTTAATTGCAGTTTAAAGCTTTCCAGGAGTGGAATTTTAAGCCAATCAATGTGGAATTTTCTAGTCAGCACTGATGAGGTAATCTATCACATGGGTCCTCTCTATCCTCCAAAGGAAGATGAGGTAACCCACCCAACAGGACCCCCTGTCTTTCCACCTAAGAAAGCTGACTTTGCCTGAGATAATCTTTTCTTGTTTTTTACCAATAACTTCTTACCTCACCCTCCTTCCTACTAAAAAAAAAAAAAAAAAAATCCTTCTATTTTGTGCAATTCATTGGAGCTCTGCTCTACTTGCTATACTGGATGCTGTCTGATTCATGAATCACTTAATAAAGCCAATTAGATCTTCAAACTTAATCAGATGATTTTTGTTTTTAAATATTGGAATATTGATATATAGCCAATTCAAAAATAAAATGTCGCAAGTAAATCAATCATTATCTGCCACTTTATGATGCAACTTGGACTTTTATTTTTTATTTATTTTTAAAGGTCTTTTTATTTATTTGACAGAGAGAGAAAGAGAGAGCATGAGCAGGAGGGAGAGAGAGGGAGCATGGGACAGAGGGAGAGAGAATCTCAAGTAGACTCAGCCCTGAGCGTGGAGCCAGAAGTGGGATTCAATCTCACAACCCTGAGATAAGGACCTGAGCTGAAATCAAGAGTTGGATGCTTAACCAACTGTGTCATCCAGGTGACCCACAACTGGGACTTTTAAAATACTGCTTAATCTATTGATATTTTTCTTGCTTATAAAAAGAGAATTATAAATCACAATCTCACTGATTCATATATGTTATGGGTTTAGCTAAATGAGGGAATATTGTAGGGGAGGAAAGAAAACTTTCCCTTTACCCTTCTAGGTTCTTGGCTGAGACCTCCTCCCCTTCCCCATGTGATAAGACAGATTAATGAGAAAAACAAATGGAAGTTTTTACCATGTATACTTCCTGTATGCATGACAGATACCCAAGAAAACTGAGTAACTCTCTGAAATGGCCCAAACCACCACCTTAAATAATATCTCCAGCTAAAGACAAAAGAAGATGTTGGTTGGGAGAGGAAGCCAATTATGGGAGGTTACCAGGAAAAGTGCAGTAAACTAAAGTAAGTTGTTATGCAGATTTATATTGTTGTCTTCTCCATTAATAAATTTCTGCAGATTTAGAATCACTTTTCTCTTCCAGGTGCAGAGAGGGATACACCATACAAATGAAGATATTCCTTATAAAGGTAAATGTCTCTTTTACAAAAGGGTAACATCTAGTCCATTTTCAGAGCTTTTCCTGTTTGCTGTTTTTTTTTTTTTAAGATTTTTATTTTTTATTTATTTGTCAGATGGAAGGAGAGAGAGTGCACAAGCAGGGGAGTGGCAGGCAGAGGGAGAAGGAGGCTCCCTGCTGATCAAGGAGCCTGATGTAGGACTCAATCCCAGGACCCTGGCATCACGACCTGAGCCAAAGGCAGATGCTTAACCACCTGAGCCACCCAGGCATCCCCTGTTTGCTGTTTTTTAAAAAATAATCAATCTAAGGGCACCTGGGTGCCTCAGTCGGTTAAGCATCTGACTTTTGATTTCAGATCAGATCATGATCTCAGGGTCATGAGATCCAGCCCCGCATTAGGCTCCGTGCTCAACAGGGAGTCTGCTTGAGATTCTCTTCCTCTTCCTCTGCCCCTTCCCCTGATCTCTCTGACTCTCTCTGTCTCTCTCTTTCAAATAAATAAATAAATCTTAAAAAAATTCAGCCTTAAGTAATCCTTATGCCAGAGACATATTTTGGGGTGGTAAACTCTGCTATCCTTCAATATGCCTGAAGTTTAGTGATTTTCTTATCTGTTTGTAGCAGTCTCAAGATTTCACATGAAAATTTTAACATAAAGAGACTCGGTAAGAAAAAACCTCAAATAAATATATTTTTTTCTGGTGTACCCAGCTTATATGTAATTTTATATCTTAAAGTAAATTTAAAGAGTTTTCTAGACCATATTCATTTTATGGGGAAATGAAGATCCAAAACCGTTAAAGGACTTCATATGAATATTTCCAATTCCCAGATCATGGTAATTGCCAAAGGTAGAAATTAGAATCCATTTCTCCTAAATCTCTATCCTGGGTCCCTCCTGGTACTCTGGAAAGACTCAAGGTTAATATACTACATGTTAAGTTAATCACTTTATGTCATACTAAAAATGATTGGAAATCAATTCTTTTATAGCAAAGTCTCATCTTAAAATCAAGAATATAAATTATATCTTATTAAACATCACAAGTTACAATGCTTATTATCAATATTTACATTAAAGGCTATAACGTAAAATTATATAGAAATAAATAGGAAGGATAATTCTCTTAACAAATCTGAGCAATCAATGAATCATTAAATATCTTTTCAAAATTACACTAGTGGAAGACACAAGGTCCTATATCCTTAAATAAATTTATAATTTTATTGGAGGATATAAGATAGATTTATAAAAATTCGTTAAATACATAGAGCTGACAAGTGCTCAATAAATATAATTTGTGTTGAATTTTATAAGCTGGTGGGAAAACCCTGGCAAACCTAATCTACGATGATTGGGGAGCTTGAGTTAGTTCTTAACAGATAAGAAGCATTTAAAGAGATGAGGAGATCTCTTCAACATTTGGTGTTGGGAAAACTGGTCAGCTACATGCAAAATGATGAAACTGGACCACTTTCTTACACCATAAACAAAAATAAATTCAAGATGGATTAAAGACCCAAATGTGAGACCTGAAACCATAAAAGTCTTAGATAAGAGTACAGGCAGTAAGGTCTCTGATATTGGTCATAACAACATTTTCCAGATATGCCTCCTGAGGCAAGGGAAATAAAAGCAAAAATAAAGTATGGGGACTACATCAAAATAAATAGCCTCTGCACAGAGAAGGAAAAAAAATCAACAAAACTAAAAGGCAACCTACAGAACAGGAGAAGATATTGCAAATGACATATCTGATAAAGGGTTATTATCCAAAATATATAAGGAACTTATAAAACTCAACATCTAAAAGATAAATAATTCAATTAAAAAATGTGCAGAAGAAATGAACAGACATTTCTCCAAAGAAGACATTCAGATGGCCAACAGACACATGAAAAGATGTTCAACATCACTCATTATCAGGGACATGCAAATCAAAACTGCGATGAGATATCACCTCATGCTTGTCAGAATGGCTAAAACCAACACAAGAAGCAAGTGCTGGCGAGGATGCAGAGAAAAGGGAACCCTTTTGTGCTATTGGTGGGAATGCAAACAGGCGCAGCAACTGTGGAAAACAGTATGAATGTTCCCCCAAAAGTTAAAAATATAACTACTCTATTATCCGGTAATCACACTGGATAATACAATACCCCCAAAATACAAGAACACTAATTCCAAGGGATACGTGCACCTTTATGTTTATTGCAGCATTATTTACAATAGCCAAATTATGGAAGCAGCCCAAGCCCAAATGTCCATTGATACATGAATGGATAAAGAAGGTGTCGTTTATATATACAATGGAATATTATTTAGCCATAAAACAGAATGAAATCCTGCCATTTGAAAGGACATGGATGGAGCTAGAGAGTATAATGCTAAGTGAAATAATTGAATCAGAGAAAGACAAATACCATATGACTTCACTCATATGTGGAATTTAAGAAACAAAACAAATGAGCAAAGGGAGAGAGAGGCCATCCAAGAAACAGACTCCTAACTCATAAAAAACAAACTATTGGTTACCAGAGGAGAGGTGGGTAAGGGGATGGATTAAACAGGTGATGGGGATGAGGGAATGCACTTGTTGTGATGAGCACCAGGTGTTGTATGGAAGTGTTGAATCACTATTTTGTACACCTGAAACTAATAGAACACTATACGTTAATGATACTGGAATTAAAATTAAAAATTAAATTAATAAAAAAAAATAAAGAGGTGAGGAGAAGTTAGGAGGGGTAGACAAATGAATTGCAAGACAACTGGGAAAACCAAACTGAGTTCTGCAGTTTGAGGTCTGTTTCAGGGTAAATAAAAATGAATATATTTACACACGTTAAAGTATTTTAATGTTGTGTTTCTTACATCATTCAAAGGCTAGTAGTCTCTTTTTCTGGTGGTGGGGGGGAGAGAGGAAACTTTTCTAGTTATTATTTTAAATGACTTCAACAAATAAAGAGCATATGAAAGAAATTGTCTGATGCCCTGAAGCAAAGTCAATATCAACTATTTGAAGCATCAAATTTTTTATCCCCTGCAAATTTCCTGCAGGCTGAAAAGAGAGTTTAGTCTAATAAAATAAATTCAAATTTTCAAAGTCCCATACCTACATGTGTTAAAATCCACATGTAAGTGCAAGTGAAGGAGGTATGATCAGTAACATGTGAAAAAGACCTGTGAAACAGTAGTGCTGCTGTGGCTGCCAGCAGAGTAACTTTGGTGTAAATATCATATTTGGGAAAATTAAAATCATATCTTGTAGAAGAAACACATCATGTGAGGCCTGCCTTTAGGGATGTCAGAGGGCAAGAATTTCTGTCCCCTTCAAGGTTCTTCTAGCCAGACTAGGAATCAAATTGGCATGAGGCACATTAACAGGAGAAAATCTAATTTAATAGCATACTTATGGTGAATCCATATAGACATGGGAATTCCAAGGACAGTCAGACAACATGACTGAACTAAGGAAAAGGAGGTAGGGGTCTGTGACTTCAAAAAAGAAATGCAATTCACAGGGCAATAGGGAGAAGAGCGGATGTTTGGTAATTAGATGTTTGCCTTGCCATAAAGGTGGGTCACTCAGATAAAATTTATCTCAGGTAATAACCCTTATTCTGGGAAAGATCCCCAATTCAGATTAATCTATGTAGTTAAGGGAGGGACAAAATTTTCTCTGAGCCTGCAGGGTCTTGGTTGCCTTTCAGCTTAAAATATTCTGCACGCCAAAGTAACGTATTTTGGGGGGACCTGTCCTGAATCCCTCCAAACACAAAATAATCTTTATGACCCAGTTGTCCATCTTGGAGCGACCTGC
Source organism: Ursus americanus (assembly GCF_024610735.1). Classification (NCBI taxonomy): domain Eukaryota; kingdom Metazoa; phylum Chordata; class Mammalia; order Carnivora; family Ursidae; genus Ursus; species Ursus americanus. Next base: position 14,816,878 of record NC_142137.1, on the reverse strand, counting down.
CCTTGGCCCCTACTGGAACAATCTTAGCATTCTATGTTTCAAATAGATATTTGCTTTATTGATTTTAAGGATCAATTGGCATTTTTATCTCACTCCATATTCTCAACATTGTTATTGTATTTATAAGGAAGTTTCTTTTAACGATTTAAGAAATAATTTGACATTAATTTCCAATGCAATTTAAAAAAATGTTATGCAATGGGAGATACCATGAAGGTTCTTTTTCCTAAAAATGTTGTTAGATTCAGAAATAAATTGGCTCCCTTAAACTTAGGTATTTATCAACCCTTTTCCAAGGGAATTATGGAAATTAAGACTAATATTCATGTGGGTGTCTTTATATGTGGGTGTAATTGGAAACCATTTTAAAAAACACTTTGCATATGTGATTTTTTTAAAAAAAATGTAACACTTTTCAATTATTACTAATACGTAGAAGTGCATGAAGGAAAGGAAATCTTCAGGAATGAAGATCTGAAAGGCCAATTTTCTGATATTAAAGAAAAAGATGAATCAGCTCAATTTCATATAAAAATGTAATTGTATTTTAATTATTCTGCTCATTTATAAATCAATCTTTCATAAACTAAAGAAAAATAATGGAATAGATTATGGATTTTTCTGGCAATACAACTTCTTGGTAAGGAAAATATGGATAAGATTCATGCACTACACCCAACAGTTTTAAAAGCATGGAAAGTGTTTCCTGGTGTGTATAGCAGCAGGTAGTTTCTCGTGGTGGTGTAATGTGGAAGAGAAATTTATGATGATATGTTTTCAAGAAATAGACTATATTCAAAAGAATTGAGAAATAAATTGTCATCAGTGATGCGCATTAAAAGCTATAGCGAAGAGTTTAAAGGAGGCAGGGAGATGAGAAAAAATGTATAATTCACTGTGTGTTACAATGTTATCAGGCAAGTTAATGAGAGGAAATAGAAGGTAGAGCTGGAAGAGAGTGTGGGGTCAACAAAAAAGGGAATAATCTTAATTGAGGGGACAAAATTATTCCATGAAAGAAACAGAGGTGACAAGAAACCAAAATACACGTGTGTTCTCTTAATGTGGGAACTCATAGCACTCTCATTTTCTTAACCAAAGAGGAAATTCATTTAAGCAGCCCATACAAAATTTTCCCTCAATTTAGTCAGCCTCGATTGCATAGGAGGCATTGTAGACACAGCATTATTTAAGCTAGTGTGAAGGCTGTGCTTTCATTTGGTTATACAAACAGAGATACATTTAGAAAATGTACTCAGTCATAGGAGAAAAAAAGCTACATTGTTCAAACTATGGAATGGAAAAGCCATTGTTGGGCTCAATCATTTCTCGAGAGAAATGACTGGAATTTTTTAAAAAGGAGGAAACTAACACAGGAGTGTATCTATACTTTCTTCTGTTTTCTTCCATATTGCTCCATTGTGGCTCCTCTCTCCCTCGTTTTCATTCTTTCCTCCCTGATTCTACACTGTTTCTCACCTGATAGATTCCATGGATCTCATATTTCAGGGAGAAATTAAGTTGTGTGTGTTTGTGCACCCATGTATTTGTGGGGTATGTGTCTCAAGAGCTTGATGATTTTTTGCACTCACTAGTGTTTGTCTTGTAGCATAGGGCCAACTTTTTTTAAAAAAATTAATTAATTTTTTTAAGATGTCAATTTTTCCACATTTAGTTTTTATAATTTTTATTTTGTTATATTAGTCACCATAGAGTACATCCCCATTTTTTGATGCAATGTTCCATGATTCATTATTTGCGTATAACACCCAGTGCACCATGCAATATGTGCCCTCCTTAATACCCATCACCGGCCTATCCCATTCCCCCACCCCCCTCCCCTCTGAAGCCCTCACTTTGTTTCCCAGAGTCCACAGTCTCTATGGTTCCTTTATTCCCATTTTATAGATGAAGAAATTGAATGTCATGGAAAGTAAGTGACAAAATAGCCTTAGACTTGAACCTCTAGGATTAGGGATCTTCACAGTCATTATACCTCATTACTGGCTTTAGAGTAGACCCCATAGTCTAGGCAGAGTGGTGAAGTGGGGTGAAGTAATAAATACTTTACCCATTAAAGTATTAGCATATCATTATTCAAAATACAATTTGTACATTTTAGTTCTGTTTTGACAGGACCAGCCCAAGGTAGTGACCTAGAAATTGTTAACCCTTCTCAAAGAGACTCCTGTATATAATTTTAATGATTTGCTTAATGATTTATAATGAATCTTTTATCTATAATCTAACTTGGTCAATTAAATGGGATTGTCTTTTAGGCCACCAGGGACTATATGCTTTAATAAAGTAGTAGGTTAAAAATTGGTTGCTTTGTAGCCATAAAGAACTGTTACCACTTCCTAAATATGTTAGACATATATTAGTCAGAAAGGTAAGAATTGTTATGAAAAGCTAGTAAGCAATGGCATTAGAGATGTATAATCATTTTTTTCCATTAAAAAAAACCATGCTGCTTGCCATATGACATATTCATGGGAATAAATTACCCTATCATTTTCTGCTTTTAAATTCAATTTTTAATCCAAGTATTAATTCAACTATTTATCCAAGTAGTCAAGGTTTTGTGACAATGTAATCTGTCCTCTAAAGCAGTGGTTCGCAACTGGAAATGGTTTTGCTCCTGGGGTATATTTGCCTAGAGACATTGCCAGATTTCTCCTAAGGGGGCAAAATCATCACTAGTTGAGAACCACTGCATTAAAGACACATCCCTCAGAGTATTTGGTCAGCATTAATATCTCCAGTGCTTTCTACACCATGGGAAGAAACATTTACAATAGTATCAGTAGTTTAATACAATTATATTATATACACATATATGTGTCATTGGATATTAGAAGAAATATTCCCAGGCTACATTACAAGGGGGAAATGAAGGTAGATTATTCTGTGAGTCTGTGATACTTTCAGTGTCTAGACTACACTATACTACAAAAGAAAGCTAAGTTTTTGAAGATATTAACTCTTTTACCATCTTCACTGAGCATCCATAAGAGTACATGGGTGCCTTGTCTTGGCATTAATAAAAATGACAAGTAGAAGGAGAAAATAGAATTGGAATGCCCAGTTCTCTAGCATGAGGAATATTTCTTCACCAACGACATAAAAGATAAAATTGATTTTCAACCACTATAAATGGTGTTTTTCTCCAGTTCATGAAGTACTGATTTTTCACAATTTACCACAAGTCCAACAGATTGTGATTTTAGGAACCTTTGTAGTCTCCTTTAGGAAGGGGTAATTTGATTTGTGTAAAGCTTTTTTTTAAAAATTATTTCCTGAATATAAATATGCCAAATCAAATTGTTTGGAAATTCCTTGCCCTATCAGTTCTTCGAGTTAAAAATCTTGTGAATTATTAAATGTAAACAGATAAATATGGCTCTACCTTTTAAAATAAGCTGCATTCTTGCTTTTGTCCTTAAGCATAAAGACCAGATATTTACAACCTTACTTTTTGTAAATTTTTTATTTCAGATGATTGGGAAAAACGTTTCTTACTTGTAGACTGTCTTATAAATGTAGAAAGATAATACCTATAATCTTTACTACCTTTCACTTTAAAAACCTCACAAATACGCGGATCTCATTTGTTTTTCAGTTCTCTGTGCTTTTTTGTTAAAAATAACCTCCAGGCATAAGTGCATCCAACTAACAGTAGTTAAAAATGGACAGCTTGCGTAAAAGGAGCACCAGCAGCAAAAATCAAACCCTAACAAACCAAATAATACAGCATAAAATAACAATTATAATTTTGCCAGCCCAGGAAGATATGCTGTTAAAAATAACAAAATTTGCTTAGTTGGACAAATAGCACTTTAAGAGACCATGTGACATCAGAACAGCAAGGAAAAGAACTATTTTAAGAACATACTCACATATTATCTTTAATAATTCCTCCTGAGGGTTATCTCTGACTCTGTGGCCATCCTAAGTAACCTCCTTATATCATTTAATTTCAAGTGTTCTGAGTCCTCTAAAAACTCACATAGTATGTCTGTGCCTGAAAGAATGTATAAATCTGAAGACATCAGGCACTATGTACATTTGGAACCCTGGTTTATCCTTAGGCACCATCTCTTCCCTTCTTTCTGAAGGATATATTCAGGAACTACTGTCTGTGTAAACTAGTAAAACATCCTCCACTGGCACGCTACCACCATATTTAGTTTCTCTTCATAATCAGGCTATAGATATAATTAAAAGACCAATTGTAGTGCCTAGGCTCTATAATGGGTGTTTGGACTCACAATGTAGTGCAGACACTAGGAGAATCTTGCTTTCACTTCATTGCTATATAATACAAGACAGATAATGTCTATAAAGACTGAGGGGCCTTCGTTTCACGCCTGTAGTTTTAAAACAACTCATTGGCATCTCCAATGTCTTTCTTTTTGCCAGCCTGTATTACAAATGGAAAGAAGTGGTGCTGGTCAGGGAAAGTGGGAGACACAAAAACTAGACAAGGAAATGTACAGGAAGTAAGGTTGCCACATCAAAGTGGTGCTAGCGGAGAGGTCTGCTGTGCTGAAAGGTGACCATGGCAACAAGGGAACTGAGATGATGAGAGAACAAACATACTCTAAAAAATGTGAGCTCCTTCATCTTTTATCAAGCACTTGATTGCTTTCAGAGTTGAGACAGCTAAGTTCTCTATTGTGTTTTATTCTTCTAGGAAGCAAATGAAGGTTTTGGCAGGATCAGTCAAGGTGTACCCAGAAAACAGGTAGCAACGTGCATTGCTCTGTATGATAGCTTTTCTAGACTTCTTTTCTTGAATATTTTATTCAATGTATTGAAAATTACCATGAGTATGGACATATCTGATATCTAAGCAGTGCTTCTGGAAAGAGCCGGAGTCTTTCTAATCTGCATTAGTCTGTTTGCTGGCATGTTTTGAAGCAAACCCGCACAGCTGTTGCTGGGAATGGCAGGGCCATTCCTTATTAATTACCTAGTCATCCTAACTGCCTCGCTGGTTATCCGCATTCTCGGAAGTACTCTGGAGAGGCAAATGAAAAATCTGGCCCAGTTTCCGCTGAGAGAAAATGCAGCGTGGGCAACACTGCTTGGTTAAGGCCGATATCTTTTTATAATAAGGAATGTTTAGTATATAAATAGATTTTTGATATATCTTAGTGTTGACAATTGTTTAAAAGTCATTGTTACACACACACAAGTATTCTTTTAAGAATACTACAGAGGTGATTTGGTCAAATAACAGAACTACATACTTTAATTCTACTGGGACTTTTGGAATCATCTGTTTCATACACGTGATGAGACAGCAGGCTCTAATTCTCTATCACCACCATAACGTCACTTATATTTGGTTAGAGGGGTTAATAATTTTTCCCTATCGTGATGATTGATACAATGATGTTTTCATTGTTTATTGTTTCAAAAATGGAATTTCTCTGTTGGCAAATATTGTCATAGGTATATTGAAGTTAAAAGGAGCACTTGTAAAAAAGTATTAGAATGGCAACTAAATTATTAAGTATTTATTATCTTGTTAGTTTATTAGGAATTTGCTCATTACATTATGTTTTCTGTTTTTAAAAGTCGAGACCTGTTAACAAGTTATTATCCATCCACCCTGCTCTGTTGGCAAGACAATACCTATACCTGCCTTTAAGATTTCAGAAATGATGCTAAATATTATTAACTTAGATTCCTACTTGTTATTTTCTCCTTTGTCCGTACTATAGTTCTCACTGTCTTTTTCTAACATTTGATTTTCCATAGACCATGATTTTTCTGGAGATAAAGTTTGTGACAGAAACTAAATGAGGAGTTGGGGAAAAATGAGCTCTAGGAAATTTTGTACTCTTCACAAGTTTCTGCCTCTGAGGATGGATACTTGATGTCAGTTACAAAGTCCTTAATCACCTTGTAGAAGAATTTTCATTCCTCCTAAAATATAAGAGCTGTGACTTATGGGTGCTAGCCAAGATTTCCTTTTTTTGTTTTTTTTAAAGATTTATTCATTTGTTTTGGGGGTGAGGGGCGGGGGGGAGGGAGAATCTCAAGCAGACTCCCCACCAAGGATGGAGCCTGACATGAAGCTAGATCCCAGGACCCTGAGATCATGACCCAAGCCTAAATGAAGAGCCAGCCACTTAACCAACTAAACCACCCAGGTGCCTCTGGGTGCTAGCCAAGATTTCTATCCTTCTCTTGTATTCTGGTTGTAAACGTGATTATACAGTAAAAAGTGTTTACGTAACGCCTTTCTTCTAAGTAACTCAAATTATTTTCCCATCATTCACCTTTTTTACTGCCTATGAAGAAATAACAGCAGCAGTCTAAGTTTAGCCTTGTTCTGAATTCTATACTCTTCCTTCCATTAAGCAATTCCTCTGTGTAGAGAGAAAATAATGGGGGTTAGGAGAGGGAAGAAAGTAGGGCCAGGAGAATGGATATAACATGATAGATTGGATAATACTCTGATGGGCCTTCTGGAATGCTTCCATAGAAATCAACTCTGATTCAATGAATTTTCTTGGTCTGAAGTGATAAAAATCTGTACTTACTATGAACTCAACACACAATTACTCTTGTGGACCCACATGCTAGGACTTAAAAAATCATGCTTTTGCTTCTACCTTTAAAAAGTCTGTTTGGAAAGTGATAATACTGATTTCTTCCAAAGAAGAGACTCCATGAGAGGGAGAATTTCCATTTAATATTGTTTTGTACCTCTTGAAACTTGAACCCTATGAATATGTTATTATTTAAAGAAGTCCTTAAAAGTTAACTTTTTTTTTTTTAATTGGACTATGGACTTTTTCAGCTTCCCATAAAATCAAGATCTGTTCTAAATCACTGAAAAAGATATCAAAATCTGAGGTCTTGGCTTCCTAAGTTCATTTGGATTTTAGCTTTTATTTTCTAAACTTTAGTTTTTGTTTTTGTTTTTTTAAGTAAGCTTTACACCCAACATGGGCCTTGAACTCACAATCCCAAGATCAAGAGTTGCATGCTCTACCAACTTAGCCAGCCAGGCACCCCACTAAACTTCAATTTCACTAAAGAATATGCATAGAGAAATATTCAAGGGGATGGAAACACAAAGATTATGGGGCAGGTTGGAGTTGTCTATAAAACTGTGTCCACATGGACCTCTACCTCTTCTGGAACCCCTTCATTTCCCCTGTGCCTTTCAGCCCTCACCCCACAACTCAGGGAGAGGGGTCCTATAAAGTAAAGCTATGAGGGAAACTCCCCACATTGATAGAGACTTATCCCAAGAGTGCTCCACTCTGAAGAATGTGAAGATCCAGCCAAAAGAGGACTTTCTAACATGAATGAGAGAAACCACACAGCAGCAGGATACAAAAATGAAAGGGGAAAAAGGAAGGACATCAAAGGAGAGGGAAACTTCTGGATGCCCATTCAAGGCGAATTCAGCAGGGCTTGAAAAGTAACCTCCAGGCAACAGTAAAGACACTTATCCCCATTTTCTATACTCGGAGGATTTTCTCCTAAGAGTTATACTAGCTCATGTGAGGTCGCACTGTTCTTGGGGGGTGAAATGGCAGGATTGTGGTTGTGTTTTATTAACATTCTCGAGTTTTTGAAATTAAGGGTCACTGCAGGAAATAGGAATTTATGCCTTTAATCTTATAAGTAAAATATTAGTTAGAAGCCTACAGAGAAGATTTTTATTTATATGGGTTAATTTTTAAACCTCAGATTGGATTTCCAATGTACATCTTATTTCATGTTCTGATTCTAACCAGGATGTCTCTTCATATTTATTGGCAAGAGCCACAGCTCCGTTAGGAGAAAGCATAAAATTCTGCTGTTGATATATTTTTGTTTTGCTTTGTTTTGTTTTGAAAACTCCTTTATAAATGTGTTTTCCCCAGTTTACTGCCTGAGGAACCATCTGCCAAGGTGTAAACAGACTCACATTGTATATTGACAGAAGCTCAGTGTGTCAGCGGAAACTTAATAGTTGTTTTGTTTTTATTGCTAATACAATTGATTGTATGAAGCTATTTAATTGTTTTTTGTTTATCTCCAAGTTTTTCCACATTATTAACACCTTGGTTTTCTTCCCTTTTAATTACAAGAATGAATGAAATCTTTAGTAACCATGTGTTATTATAGAACACTGCTTAATATAGCGCGGGTGTACTGGGCCATTATTATTTGTCTCTCCTCCACGTCCACACCATGAAAATTCCTTTTAGTAATTTTTATTGTTTGGTCATAGAATTCTACACATAAAGAACACAAACTCACACACAAAAATCTTTAAAATCAGGAAGAGATGACATCAATGAAACTCCAGCACTGAAAAAGTATCCAAATTATTTTTTAGGACTCATTGGATATTACCCTTTGAGAGAAGAAAGCAAGTAGGTCTAGAGTGTAAATTATGTAGTGAACTAAGCAGATGAAACTAAGAGTTGAAGAGATTTTGATATGTTTTCATTGGTAGACATTCTTAGCTCATGGAGAATTTTAGTTCTCCCTTCCTACCACCTATTCTCTTATTTTAAGATAATTTCTTGGCTCTACCATTCCAGAAAAAGTTGACAAGGGCAGAACAACATGGTAATTGAAATAATCTTCTCTCAATCCTTAAAGAAAAATTGGCAGGATGGTCATTTTGTCCAGTGGCTAATGATATTATGTGGTAGAGCCTTATCTAAAGATACTGATATTTAGCCCTGTCTATATGATTCAAAAATCAAACAATTCTTCAACCCCCTAAAATAATGAAAGTTTCCTTCTAAAACTCTCAATAGTTTTTGATTAAAGGTGGTTATGTATGAATACTTTTAATCCTCTATTTCCAAGAAAAAGGAAATAACCTTTCTCCTCAATAACACATGAAAATAGCTACAGCTACAAAACAAACTATGAAAGCCCATTGCAAAATATGGCAATGTTTGAAGTGATGGAGGGAGGACACAAAGAATCAACAAGACCATGAGTGGCATTCAAGTCCCTCCAAGAGCCAATGAAGCAAAACAATCTAGGACCATGACCGGGTGATGGATGAAGTGGTGGTGAACAGGTAGAGGAAGTATAACTGAAGGGGACTCCCTTAGGCAACAAGGGAGTGAAGTAGAGTGTTCTGTCCCTGCCAGAGCTGTAACTTAGAAGACACATGGGCTTTTTGAATGAAGAAAAACTAAAGAGATATGCTCCCAGGTATAAGGAAATATGAGATTTAATAAGACACTGTCCTGGGGCGCCTGGGTGGCACAGTGGTTAAGCATCTGCCTTCAGCTCAGGGCGTGATCCCGGTGTTACAGGATCGAGCCCCACATCAGGCTCCTCTGCTATGAGCCTGCTTCTTCCTCTCCCACTCCCTCTGCTTGTGTTCCCTCTCTCGCTGGCTGTCTCTATCTCTGTCGAATAAATAAATAAAATCTTTAAAAAAAAAAAAAAAAAAAGACACTGTCCTAACAGTGTCTAACCTGAATCAGAGCCTCAAATTTCCTATGATCTATTCTTAAACTCACTGGTCTTCAGTAAATAATTGTCTCAATTCAATTCAATTCAATTCAATTCAATTCAATTCAAGGTCAATTAATAGTCTTGGCCTTAAACCACATCCAACAAAGGACAATTCTAAACAAAAGCTGAAGAACAAATATCACAAGAGGGTTTGTAGAGGGCAGTTGAAGATTTTACAAATAAGGTTCTATTGCTCAAGGAATTTATAGTTGACGTACTGTCTGTTTTAAAAAAAAGGCACGGATAAGTGATAAAAAGATTTAAAGAGGGTATTAAGAGAAGCTGATGTCTCCATGGGAGTGAAAATTCTCCATAATTTTTGTTTATAAACAGAAATAAATAAATATAATAAAAAAATAAAGGCTAAATGAACACTGAACAAGGGCAGGTAGTAAAAGCAGAATATTCATCTAGAAAGTAGACTGTGCATTTGAATGTTTAAAACTCATACTAATGTTTGTAATAAAAGCAATCTGATTGAAATAAGTAATTCCAGTGAATTGATGGGATGTATGGAGATATGTTTTTACAAAATGGCAAAATTCATGAAGCATTAAATTTAAGAGCTAAGACATGTAAACAATATAGAGAAATATGTGAATTTTTCACAGTCAAAAGACATTCTAAAGTTTATAGTGTATTTTCCATGTGTATTAGCCAAAAATCATCTGTTCAGATTAATTGCATTATTAAACTCGCAGTACACATTTTTCATAAAATAATTCATTATTATACATAATCTGTACATTTGGAAAAATATAGTTAATATGTTTCTTCTTGTATATTTTCAAATGACATGGGAGAAAAACTGCTGAATATATATATTTCTTTTACCAAAGCAGCATCAGTTAACTACAAACTTGAAATTGTCAAAATGGAAATCAAATTTTACAAGATTAAATTTTAGCAAGAGTCTGCATACTGAATAATAAAATGTATCAAATTTTTTTCTCGAAATAGTCTGTTTTAAGTACTAAATAAAATAACTTGTTTAAATTTTTGACAGTAAAATATAAAAAAATGATATTTCTACTTAGATAATGAAAGATAGCTATCTAATTTTAGTACCAAAATTTACATTCAAGTTTATTTAGAGACTTGATCATATTTTAATTATAAGGAAAGGAGATGGGCAAAAGAGGAGTATTTATTTCCCTTAACAAATTTCTTATAATGGTCATTTTCAAAAGAGATTTATATAAAAAAGAGAATAAGGGAACTAGTCTTCAGTAAGTATATGCTACCAGTTTGGGGTTTATACACATTACTAAATTTAGTTGTTAAACGACTATATGGGGATGTATTAGCTTAGACTGTCATAACAAAATCCATTGCTGGGTGGATTAAACAATGGAACTTTATTTTCTTACAGTTCTGGAGGCTGGAAGTTTGAGATCCGGGTGCCAGCATGGTTTGGTTCTAGCGAGAGCGCTCTTCCTGACTTATACATGGCCACCTTCTTGCTTTGTCCTCACATGGCATTTCCTCACTGCATGCTCTCCCTCTTCCTCTTCTTATAAGGCCACCAATCTATCCGATTAGGACTCCACCTTTATGACCACATTTATCTTTTATTATCTTCTAAAAGCTCTATTTCCAAATCCAATTGTACTGGGTGCTAGGGATTTAACAAATGAATCTGGGGAAGGGGGGGGCACAATTCGGGTATAGATTTTTATTAGTCAGAATAGTCTTAGCTCTGCTGTGTTAACATTTTTTTATCCTGAAACTTCAGTGAAATTTCACATTATTTCACAGTGAAATAGCACGGTATTTTATTTCTCTATCAGATAACACAGGGATCTAGCCTACTTTTACCCTGTGATTCATTCATCTCAAACATGATTTTCAGGGTCACTTCAGCAAGGAAGACAGAGTGTAGACTTGGCATACCAGATATTAAATACTTTCTTTATAACCATAAAATTATAAAACTAGAGGGGAACATATAGGCAATCACCTCTTATTTTAATTGTATAGGTGAGTAAAATGAGCAGAAAAAGTTTAGGTAAGCCATTGAAAGGCACAGAACAAGATGGTGACTGGGCTAGAAGTTGAATCCAGGTGTCCTGGTCTAGTGTGAGTTAACCAGTAACATAGTCTCCCAATGAATTGCATGAATATTTCTTTTATCAAAAGCTCTAAGTCAATCTCATCCAGTTGAGATACTAAATCCTGGAAATCAGATAATCAAACTAAATACACTTTTAGGCTAATTCTAGCCTAAAAAAATCAAAGGAAAATTTACTCTAAAGAAATTGATTGATTCAAATATTCATTTGTCTTAAATTTCCATAAATTTAATGATTTAGTTTGATCACACAAACAAAAGTTTGCTTCATTGCCATATTATTGTCTTATGGAAAGAAATGTATGAGTCCTATTTTTTCAATAATCTTTGTTCTCTAATTTCCAGTTCCAGAGTATATTTGACTACATTTTGCTTTCTATCCTATGTGTCTACCTACAATATGCTTTGTGAGCAGAAACCTGACCTTCATAGAGCTTTCTGAAAGCTTATAATGTACCATAATGGGAAAAAAAACAATTTCTAAGAAAAATCCTACTAATAAATGGAACTCAAGGTAACTCAGTTATTTATAATATATGCTAATTATTCTAGTATGTATGGCATATTGAATTTCTTTTTACATATAAAAGGAAATGAAAATCATATCCACCATATATTTTCTTCTCTGTTCTATATCGAATTATTCTCAATTTTTTATAGCATTTCCCTGTGTTGCCATTTTAATCATTAAAGAAATCATTCTAAGACTCAGGCATTAGGCTTATAAAACCTTATTGCAAAGACTTTTTGTTAATTTAATTTGAAATTATTTAGATTTTTACCCTATTGCTACTTTGGGGTAGCAGGAAAGGACTTGCCTATTTAAAAATCACAGACACTGAATATTTCATAAACTGAACACAGATAATGATTATGCAGAGTGTTGGGTCATTTTTTTCAGCATGACCTTGGAGCAAGAAGGTCAAATGGGCCTAAGTTCAATTTAACTTCAATAGTTCCAGTGTTTATTAGTCGTGACTGTATTAGTCTACTAGGGCTGTCATAACAAAGTAACATAAACTGCACGGCTTAAACTCCAGACATTTGTTTTCTTACAGTTCTAGAGTCTGGAAGTCCAAGATCAAAGTTCTGGCAGGGTTGATTTCTCCTAAGGCCTTTCTTCCTGACTTGCTGATAGCCATCTTCTTACTATGTCTTCATATGACCTTTCTCTGTCTGTGTACATCTCAGATATCTTCTTCATCCTTGAAGAACACCAGTCCTATTAGATTAGGGCCATACCCTATAATCTCATTTAATGTTAATTGCCTCCTTAAAGGCCCTATCTCCAAATACAGCTGCATTGGGGATTAGCAATTCAACATACAAATTTTGAGGGGATACAATTCAGTTCATACCAGTGACTCTAGGCAAATAATTCACCTGTAAGCCTCTTTTTCCTGGTGTATAAAATGAAGATGTTAATAATTACCTTGCAAAGTTATTATCAAATGAGATTCTGTGTATCAAGTCCACAACATAATATTTACGCTTAATAAATACTCTACATATGATGACTGTTGTCCTAATTGTAAATTTGACACACCCACCCCTGACTTTCCATCTCCCATTAGTTGTTGCAAAGGTATCAAAGAAGGAAGAGAAGGAGTGGTGATAATCAAGAATTTATTGGGGTGCCTGGATGGCGTAGTCAGTTAAGTGTCCGACTCTTGGTTTTGGCTCAGGTCATGATCTCAGGGTCGTGAAATTGAGCCGCATGTTGGCCTCTGTACTCAGCATGGCGTCTGCTTGAGTTTCTCTCTTCCTCTGCTTCTGTCCTTTCTACCCCCCCACACTCTCCCTCTCTCTTTCAAATAAATATATCTTTTAAAAAAAAAAGAATTGTGGAATTACACTTAAAACTAGTGATATTCTTGATTAAGAATTAGCCAAGATCAGCTTAATTGTCGGTTATGTCCCACTTTTACGATTGTCCACAGGATTTTGTAATCATCTCAACTCTAATTTTGATTTGTGCTCTTGAGAGATGGCAACATTATTCAGGATATCCTTTGCTAGTAAATGTGATAGGAGTAGACACCTCCCCCCCAAAAAAATAGAATAATAGTTCAATGTAGCTTATTTTGGCTTAATACATCATAGAGCGATGAACCTCAACGTATAGGTAAACCAATCAATGTCCATTAAGTTAAATGAGTTGCAAAGAAGTACACAACCAGGGGTGCCTGGGTGGCACAGCAGTTAAGCGTCTGCCTTCGGCTCAGGGCGTGATCCCGGCGTTATGGGATCGAGCCCCACATCAGTCTCCTCCGCTATGAGCCTGCTTCTTCCTCTCCCACTCCCCCTGCTTGTGTTCCCTCTCTCGCTGGCTGTCTCTATCCTGTCGAATAAATAAATAAAATCTTTAAAAAAAAAAAAAAAGAAGTACACAACCAACTTATGACAATGATGAAACTACCGCTTAGATTTCTTAACTTCTACCCAATACACTTTTTAGTTCAGTTTGTTTGCCTTACTCTTTAAGTGACTTTCGGTATCTAAGCCCTCAGTTTGTTTGCTTTTCATTTGTAGAATAGTGATAATAGTGGTACACAAACCATAAGGAATTTTGATAGGCATTGCATTGCATCTGTATATGGCTTTGGGGAGTATGAGCATTTAAATAATATTAATTCTTCCAATCTATGAGCATAGAACATCTCTTCATTTATTTGTGTCTTCTTCAATTTCTTTTATCAGTGTCTTATAGTTTTCAGTGTACAGGTCTTTCACCTTCTTGGTTAAATTTATTTCTAGGTATCTTATTCTTTTTGATGTAATTGTAAATGGGATTGTTTTCTTAGTTTCTTTCTGATAATTTATCAGTAGTATATAGAAATGCCATAGATCTCTATGTTGATTTCTATCCTGCTACTTTATTGAATTCACTTGTTAGTTCTAACAGTTTTTTGGTTGAGTCTTTAGGGTTTTCTATATATACAGTACTGTCATTGGCCAATAGTGATAGCTTTATTTCTTTCTTATACATTTGAATTTCTTTTTTTTTTCTTTTTCTTGCTTAATTGTTGAAGCTAGGACTTCCAAAATTATGCTGAGTAAAAATATAGAGAGGGCATTCTTGTCTTGTTCTTGGTTTTAGAGAAAAAGCTTTCAGCTTTTCACCATTGAGCATAATGTTAGCTGTGGGATTGTCATATATGGTCTTTATTTTGTTTAGGTACTTTCCCTCTCTACCGACTTTGTTGAGCGTTCCCACCTATAAAGGAATGTTAAATTTTATCAAATGCTTTTTCTGCACCTATCAAGATGAGTATATGATTTCCTAGTCTTCTGTTTGTTAATGTGGTATATCCCATGGACTGATTTATGGATGTTGAACTATTCTTGCATCCCTGAAATAAATCTGATTTGATCATGGTGTATGATCCTTTTAATGTATTGTTGAATTCAGTTTGCTAATATTTTGTTAAGGATTTTTGCACCTATGTATATCAATGATATTGGCCTATATTGCCCATTTATCCACATATATTTTGGTAGTGTCCTCGGATTTGGCAATCAGGGTAATGTTGGCCTCATAAAATGAATTTGGATGTGTTACCTTCTTTTCACTTTTTGGACACATTTGAGAAGGATAGGTGGTAAATCTTTGAATGTTTGGTAGATTCACCAGTGAAGTTGTCTGATACTGGACTTTTGTTTGTAGTGAGGTTTTTTGTTGTTGTTGTTGTTATTTTTTTTTTAAAGATTTTTAAAAAATTTATTTGAGAGAGAGATACTGTGAGAGAGAGAGAGAAAGAGCAAGCACACAAGCAGGGGGAGGGGCAAAGAGAGAGGGAGAAGCAGACTTCCACTGAACAGGGAGCCCAATGCAGGGCTCCATCCCAGGATCCTGGGGTCATGACCTGAGCTGAAGGCAGATGTTTAACTAACTGAGCTACCGAGGCACCCCGGTAGTGAGTCTTTTGATTACTGATTCAATCTCCTTATTAGTAATTAGTCTGTTCAGATTTTCTATTTTGTTATGATTTAGTATTGAAAGAATGTATGTTTCTAGGAATTTATCCATTTCTTCTAGGTTGTCCAATTTGTTGGCATATTATTATTTGTAGTTGCCTATCATGTTCCTTTGTATTTCTGTGGTGTCAGTTGTAACTTCTTTTTTATTTTCGATTTTGTTTATCAGAGCCCTGTCTTTTTTTTTCTTGGCTACTCTAGCTAAATGTTTGTCAATTTTATGTTTTCAAAGAGCCAGCTCTTAGTTTCATTGACTTTTCTATTGTTTTCGTAGTTTCTATTTCATTTATTTATGGTCTGATCTTCATTATATCCTTCCTTGTACTGACTTTGGGTTTCATTTTTCTTTTTCTAGTCCCATTAGGTATAAAATTAGATTGTTTCTCTGAAATCTTTCTTGTTTCTTGAAGTAGGCCTGCATTGCTATCATCTTCCCTTTTAGATCCACTTTTTTTTTTTTTTACTAAATTCCAAAGATTTTGGTATTTAGTATTTCTGTTTTTATTTATCTCTAGGTATTTTTTACTTCTTCTTTGATTTCTTCAGTGGCCCATTTGTTGTTTGTTAGCATGTATATCTCCAAATATTTGTGGTTTTCCCAGTTTTCTAATTGATTTATACTTTTATACCATTGTGATCAGAAAAGATGCTTGATATGATTTCAATCTTGCATTTATTGAGTCTTGTTTTGTGGCCTAACGTGATTTATTCTGGAGAATGTTCCACATGCACTTGCAAAGAATGTATATTCTGTTGCTTTCGGATGAAATATTCTGCATATATCTGTTAAGTGCATCTGGTCTAATGTGTCATTTAAAGTTGATATTTCTTTATTAACTTTCTGTTTGGATGATATATCTATCGATTAATGTCCCCTACTATTATTATATTGCTGGCAATTTCTCCCTTGAGGTCCATTAATATTTTCTTTATCCATTTTGGTGATCCCATGTTGTGTGCACATATATTTATAAGTGTTATGTCTTCTTTGTTTATTTTAATTTTTTGAGAGAGAGATAGAGAGCAGGGAAAGGGCAGAGGGAGAAGGAGAGAGGGAATCCAGGCAGGCTCCAATCCCAGCACAGAGCCCAACACAGGGCTCACTCTCACACCCTGAGATCATGAACTGAGCTGAAACCAAGAGTCAGATGCTTAACTGACTGAGCTACCCAGGCACCACAAGTATTATGTCTTCTTATTGGACTGACCCCTTTATCATTATGTAATGCCCTTCTTTGTCTATTATAATCTTTGTTTAAAAGTCTATTTCATCTGACATAACTACACTAGCTTTTTATTTCCATTTGCATGGAATATCTTTCTGCATCCGTTTACTTTCAGTCTGTGTGCATCCTTACTTCTCAAGTGAGCCTGTCACAGGCAGCATATAGATGGGTCTTTTTTTCTTTTTATCCATTTAGCCACTCTATGTCTTTTGATTGGAGAGTTTAGCTCATTTACATTCATGTAATCATT
Organism: Ursus americanus; assembly: GCF_024610735.1. Classification (NCBI taxonomy): domain Eukaryota; kingdom Metazoa; phylum Chordata; class Mammalia; order Carnivora; family Ursidae; genus Ursus; species Ursus americanus. The sequence continues at coordinate 14,799,852 of NC_142137.1, read as the reverse complement.
GGTAAGTATGTATTTATTGCCATTTTATTAATTGTTTTCTGATTATTTCTCATAGTTCCTCTGTTCCTATTCTCATAGATATTATCTTTTAGAAGTGTGGATGGATGGGTGAATAGATGATGGCCTAATGTTAATAGATGGATGGTACCGAAATTCACAAAACTATCGATAGCATTATACAGAGAGGAGAAACTATAAGAAACGTTATAGGACAGTAATGTAGAAGACGTGTTTTGGAATGGAAATATTCCTTTTAGATCTAGAATAATAAGGTAGTGAGATGGACCCAGAAAGTTAGGGTGTAATTATATTAGTTAATCATTTGGGATTAAATTTTTTGGGCTGAGATTGACATATTTATAATTTGATTAGTGAACATGTAATTACTGAGCACCTACTTTGCCCATCATTTTCCTGTGTCATAAATAAAATTACGAGCAAAACAGATGTAATTTCTACATTCATTGAAATTATAGATATAAGAAGTTGGTAACAATTAGAATCGTAAATGGGAAAAAATGTAGCTTATTTCAGGTTACTGCTAAAACTGAGCTACCTAACTGTAGGTTTAGTCTATATTTTTAAGATTTATCTTTTTTTTTAAGATTTTATTTATTTGAGAGAGAGAGAGAAAAAACACAATCGGGGGTGGCGGGATAGAGGGAGAAGCAGACTCCCTGCTGAGCAGGGAGCCTGATGCAAGACTCAATCTCAGGACCCTGAAATTATGACCTGAGCCGAAGGCAGATGCTTAACTTGACTGAGCCACCCAGGTGCACTGTACCTTTAATCTATTATTTCTCATTTTAAATGATGTGGATACAACAGAATAAAATAAGTTTAGAATAAATTGAAATGGTTAACATGTCCTTTACAATTTACGATTTTTTTTTATTCACTTATTCAAATACAGCTTTTGAGTGCCTGTTTTATGATGCACAGTGTGCCAGGGACACTACAGTGAAATAAAGGTCCTCCAAGTTTGATCTACAGACGAAAATACCAAGAACAATAACACAGTGGTGGAAGAAATATGCAAGAGGTATGTATGGGATACTGTGGGAGGAACCATAGAGAAGGATCGTCTAACTAATTTGGGAGGATAAAGAAGGCTCTGTGAAGGAGCTGAGCGGAGTCTTGAAGAACAAAATTTAACAATGTATAGATACTGGTTTTGTCTTAAAATATATATAACCTATGACATATGATTTAAGACATAGTAGTATTTATAATAAAAGAGAGATGAAGTTTGAGTGTACAAATGAGATTTATACTGATTGGAGAATTGATTGTTCATGAGGCTATAGCATATGAGCTAAAAATTAAAGGATCAGTAGTATTTTGATATACAGAGATACAAAGGTGGCACACATTGGGAGAATAAAAGGGGATTCTAGGTATAGTTTTATCAAAGGAACAAATGTAAATAAAAGCAGAACATATTGGGAATAAGGCAGATATTGTGGGCATAAAACTTGTGTAATTTATTGCCATCTTTAAGAAATCTTATATTTGGGAATAAAAATTAGATACAAAAATGAATGTTTATTTAATAAAAAGTAAAATCCCACCAAATTACTGTAAGCTTATAGATGTATGACTTTTGTTATGAGATCTCTTTAGACAATTTAACAAAAATGCTCATTTAAAAATGTCTCCGGATTGCAACCCATTTCTAAGTCTTCAGAACTCTCTACAACTCCCAGGAATTTCTGGCATTCAGAGGGATCATGCAAGTAAGGTGCCCTGGCCCATCAAGTTTATCAGACACAACGTAAATCTCAGTGTGATTAGGAATGGTGAGGTGGGGGTGCCTGGGTGGCTCAGTCAGTTAAGCGTCTGCCTTTGGCTCAGGTCATGATCCCAGGGTCCTGGGATTGATCCCCACATCGGGTTCCCTGCTCAGGGGAGAGCCTACTTCTCCCTCTACTTTGGCTGCTCCCCCTGCTTGTGCTCTCTCTCTCTGTCAAATAAAGAGGAGCCGGGTGAAAGGGTAGGAGTTGTGGGGACAGTAGAGTTATGTAAGATAAAATCATTGAAATGGGGGGAAATGAGGGCAATCATGGGATGCCTTAAAAGCCTTCTAAGCTTTTTGGTTTTATTCATTGAGAGAGTCTACAGGGAGGTTGCAAAAGTAATTCTTGTACTTTAGGATGTATTTTCTTAAAATAGAAACTACACAGAAAATGATTTGCAGAGATACAACCTTTTTTCCCTGGAGTTAGAGTGGAATATGCATTCATATCAGAATTGATTTGACCTCCCCTCTAATCTAATGATGCTATATATAGGTAGAGGACTTATGACAGGGTTTCAAAATCTACCCTTAGTGCTCATAAATACATATTTTTCATTTTCATGCCCTTAAAAATCCAAGGGCACTCAGCAAAAATAAATCTAATGGAATTTTTATTATTTCCTTTTTTAAAAAGTGATTTTATTTTAATGACATATTTAGGAAAATAATGGGATAGTAAGGGAATTTCACAATATGCTATTCTGATGGCAATAATGGCTTTCATTATTAAGCTCCCATACGTAAGGGCTGATAAACAGAATAACTGAAGAAAGATGATAAATTGATGTGATTAATTTTCTTAATTAGGAATAAGAATATAATTACATTCTTGGGAGAAATGAAAACTTAAAACTAAAGGTAAGCAAGCCTTATTTTGTCTCTTCCTCCTCTTATTGAGTCTTTCACTTGTCCTATAGGAGACAAAGGTTATAAGCCCCTATGGGATGACACTCAAATTGCTTGGAAATTATTCTTCCAGGTGGCTGCTTAGAGGGCAACTGTATCGTAGTAGAGTTTGTTTCTGCCAAATGAGAATTAAACATGGGTGTTCTTTATTCACATTCTCTATAAATATAGGATGCTTCTATGTAAGTTGGGGGGGATGTTTTGACAAGTATAGTGAGATGGTCTCTTGCTTCCACAGTCAACATCTGTTTTGCACCAACTTGTTGAATAACAAGCATTTATCCCCCTTTCCCAGTCTACCTCAGCTTCCCTCAGGCACCACAGCTTGCCCTTGTGTTCACACAGATCTCCACTCCTTCCCTGAGGGGCTTCCCTAGCACCTGATCCTGTTTGCCTTGATTCCCGAGGACAGCAACCTCATACATCTTATATCTGAGTGATGAGGTGAATTTGTTAAAATGTAGATTGTCTGACATGGGCCAATAGAACAGAATAGAGAACCCAGAAATGGACCCTCGGCTCTTTGGGCAACTAATCTTTGACAAAGCAGGAAAAAACATCCAGTGGAAAAAAGACAGTCTCTTCAATAAATGGTGCTGGGAAAATTGGACAGCTATATGCAAAACAATGAAACTTGACCACTCTCTCACACCATACACAAAGATAAACTCCAAATGGATGAAAGACCTCGATGTGAGACAGGAATCCATCAAAATCATAGAGGAGAACACAGGCTGCAACCTCTTTGACATCGGCCACAGCAACTTCTTTCATGACACATCTCCAAAGGCAAGAGAAACAAAAGAAAAAATGAACTTGTGGGACTTCATCAAGATAAAAAGCTTCTGCACAGCCAAGGAAATAGTAAAAAAAACTAAGAGGCAGCCCATGGAATGGGAGAAGATATTTGCAAATGACACTACAGATAAAAGACTAGTAACCAAGATCTACAAAGAACTTCTCAAACTCAATACACAAGAAACAAATAATCAAATCAAAAAATGGGCAGAAGATATGAACAGGGGGCACCTGGGTGGCTCAGTTGTTAAGTGTCTGCCTTTGGCTCAGGGTGTGATCCTGGCGTTCTGGGATCGAGCCCCACATCAGGCTCCTCTGCTGGGAGCCTGCTTCTTCCTCTCCCACTCTCCCTGCTTGTGTTCCCTCTCTCGCTGGCTGTCTCTCTCTCTCTGTTGAACGAATAAATAAAATCTTAAAAAAAAAAAAAGATATGAACAGACACTTTTCCAATGAAGACATACAAATGGCTAACAGACACATGAAAAAGTGTTCAAAATCATTAGCCATCAGGGAAATTCAAATCAAAACCACACTGAGATACCCCTTACACCAGTTAGAATGGCAAAAATTGCCAAGGCAGGAAACAACAAATGTTGGAGAGGATGTGGAGAAAGAAGATCCCTCTTACACTGTTGGTGCGAATGCAAGTTGGTACAGCCACTTTGGAAAACAGTGTGGAGGTCCCTTAAAGAGTTAAAAATTGAGCTACCCTATGATCTGGCAATTGCACTACTGGGTATTTACCCCAAAGATACAGACATAGTGAAGAGAAGGGCCACATGCACCCCAATGTTCATAGCAGCATTGTCCACAATAGCTAAATTGTGGAAGGAGCCGAGATGCCCTTCAACAGATGACTGGATTAAGAAGATGTGGCCCATATATACAATGGAATATTACTCAGCCATCAGAAAGAACGATTACACAACATTTGCAGCAGTATGGACAGGACTGGAGGAGATTATGCTAAGCGAAATAAGTCAAGCAGAGAAAGACAATTATCATATGGTTTCACTCATTTATGGAACATAAGAAATAGGAAGATTGGTAGGAGAAAGAAGAGAAGAATGAAGGGGGGTAAACAGAAGGGGGAATGAACCATGAGAGACTGTGGACTCTGGAAAACAAACTGAGGGCTTCAGAGGGGAGGGGGGTGGGGGAATGGGATAGGCGGGTGATGGGTATTAAGGAGGGCACATATTGCATGGTGCACTGGGTGTTATACACAAATAATGAATCATGGAACATTACATCAAAAACTAAGGATATACTGTATGGTGACTAACATAATAAAATAAAAACTATTATTAAAAAAAATGTAGATTGTCTGGCCCTGAGTCCAGTAGTGGGTATAGGAATCTTTACTTTTCACAAGCTCTTCAGAGGTTTCTTATTTGAACCTTAAATTTGAAAGGCTTTGTTCATATCTAAAATGGAATGCTGAAAGTAAGAAGACTCATCCTACATCAGCAGTATTCAGCAATGGTGTACATTATTTTGAATTTGTATGCTTGATTTTTCTTATTGCAGATAGGCTTATAATATGATCACTGAATTTTATAACAGTATTTTATATGCTAAGTTAGGCTCTGGAACACTCTCCTTTAGCACTTCCCCATTTCCCTTTCTATACCATTCCCTAATCCAGTAGCTCTCAAACTGTAGTCCTAGAGGCAGCAACATCAGCATCATCTGGGAACTTATTAGAAATGTAAATGTTTAGACCCCACTGCAGTCTTATTGAATCAGGACCTCCAGGAGTGTTGTCCAGCCCTTCAGATGATTCTGATGCATCTTGAAGTTGGAGAGCCACTGCTCTTGTCAATTCCTTTCTTTTCATCTCAGTGCCTTTTGATAGGAAGTAATAGAATCTATTAATTCACCAAGTTTTAGGGATATTTGCAATTCAATAGAAAATCCTGGTAAAAGAGTCAATGCTAACCCCACAGAAATAAAATACTGCTAGAAACTTCTGTTATTGTAGCTCCTGGAAGGCAGGCATTTTGATGAGAAGGCTGGTTAAGAGTGCCATCAAGCAATTAGACATTTTATACTTAATCTATACCTGATAGTAGTCTGTTTCCAAAATCAATTCCTTGTAGATCCATCAGAACATACTTACTTTGTATAACCTTCCCTAGTTCTCTTCTTTATAAGGCGACAACTAATGTATAAACAAATCTAGGCTGATCTACAGTTATTTCACTGACTGTAAGTAGTTTATGATTTCACTGGGGACTTCTGGAGGTGATCCCTTAATCCCATGTATTAGAAAAATCAAGGTGATGTGGTGATTTGGTGAAATGGAGAGATACTGTGAAGCTTGCTCTGTCTCCTCATGACTCTATCACCTTTTCTTTTTTTTCTTCAAAGGAGAGTTTAGATTTGTATCTGGAGTATTTACCTCTAAAAAGTACTAAAAAGAAATCTGATTGCTATATTTTCTTATCTGAAAGGCAAATAAGAGAACTAAATTTATTCTGTAATTTAGAGGAATGCATATTTCTACCCAATATAAGGAAACTTTTCTAAGGACCAAAGCTGTCCACCCACTAAACTTAAGCAGCATATGTAGGTATTAAGAGCACGTGCTTTGGAAGCACAGGGACCTGAGTTCATGTCTTGAAACAATTCCTATTGGTTGTTTGAACTCAAACACATTAGTAAATGCTCTAAACCTCAGTTGTATAAATAAAAGTGATGATAATGACTTCTTCATAGGGTTATTATAAGATTAAGTGGGATAATTGTGATGTACTTAGCACAGTACTAGCACAAATAAACACTTAGCAAATGGTAGTTATTATTTTCATAGTTTTAGGCAGAAGCTGAATCACGAACTCGCAGAGATGCTATAAAGGGCGGAATGAAAGAACTGCTACTGTCTATTTCAAATCCATGAATCCTAGACCCTAGAAAACCGTATACTCTGTAACTCCTACATTTAAATGAAAACCATTTATGGGGCATAACTAAATAGGGGGGAAAAAGTCTTCCTCTAAGATATTTTAAATGAATTTTGGCTGGATTATTTTTTCAGGGGTCCATAAAACTAATTCCAAATTCTCTTTAGTGGTCATTTTTTCCCCCCATGATGATATACTTCTACATTTAGAGCACACTTTCCTTGATGGCACTTCTGTCTCTCACAGCAGTACTCAGACATGGGTGTGTTTTCATAGTCACATGCATCTATCTCAGTCACATGCCAAATCTCGTGACACTCATGGTACATCATCTAGGTTGGCTTCAAGTGCTACTTGGTTTCTGAAAGAGGGCTCCTTCCTTCCTTCCTTCCTTCCTTCCTTCCTTCCTTCCTTCCTTCCTTCCTTCCTTCCTTTCTCTAGTCTGTTTCAATATACTTTCAGGAATACAGCTTTCTACTTTCCCTGGGTTAAGTAATGGATGAAGGTTTTTACCACTCTGACAAGTTATTTCCTGCCATTGTTCAAGGTATTTGAAATTGGAGAGTTTTATTTTGTATATTCCTTTACTGTGTTTGAAAAACATCCAGGAAGAATCAGCAGTGTTTTAAAATCTTTTAAAGAAGAGATCTTTTCTGGCATCCTCAGAAAATGTGATTTTAGGTGAACAATGAATAGGTAAAAGTATTTTAAAAAATGGGAAAAGCACTTTCCTTTTACTTCATAAATTTTACAGATGAAAACAAATCTGAGACTCGAATCAAATTTTAAACTATTTCATTGCCTTTGCTGTAAATTCCATATCTTGCTATCAGTCCTACAGACTTGTTGGAAAACTGGTGTTAGAATAAAAGCAGAAAAGCAACTTCAAAAAGTGAACCCTTTATATTTATCACTTGTGACAATCCTTCTTGACTTCATTCTCAGCCAAAGAGATGCACTATTAATAATGTATTTATTTTACTATGGGCTGCATTTGCCTTCACACTGGGTAAGGGTCCTTTGGGGACCTAGAATGCCAATAGAGTAGATTCCAGCTGGAGATTTATGGAGTGAATGATCCTGGGTCTACAGCAACAGTCTAACAAATGACTCGGGCAGAGGTTTGTGGACATTCCGTCAATGTCAGTGACTTTGGAGGCAACAAATTTATGAGAATCAATGATCTTTACTCAGACTGGAGCCTCTGGTATGGAATGCACAGCTTTGTTTATTATCAGCTCACTCTGGCAAGGAAAATAGAGTTACTCTATGTTCTGCTTTATGAAATTATGTATCAGTATTATAAATTCCTTACTACCCTCCCATTTAAGTAAAATTCTAAAGGTAGTATAGAGTCACACTATGGGGAGGGATTTGAATTTAAAATTAGAAACCCTAGGCAGAAATACTCTTGTTCCAGTTATTAACTGTATGATTATAGACAATCTTCTAAGATCAGTATTTAAGTTTTATGTATAATATTTTAATGATATAGATACTTTCATTGTCCCAATTTTGCAGAAAAGAAAAGCAAAGCACATAGAATTTAAGCAACTTTTCCAAAGTCACACAGCTTGTGTGTGGTGATAGGGAGGGGGCTCTAAAGTCTGGCAGTCTGACTCCAGGGTCCACGTTCTTAACAATTATACATACTGTCTCAGTTTTCCCATTATAGATTATATAACAAAAATAACATCTTTGATATCAACTAAAGAATGTTGTTGGCCCCAAACATAATGATGTGGTGAGTGTTAATATTATTAAATATTAAACATAAAATAACTTACATAGATTTATATAAAAGATAGGGAATAAACTACTGTTCATTTTATTATTGTTATATTATTATTATTATTATTTCAGCACTATTATTATTGTTCCAAGTATAATTGTCCCAGTATTTCTGTAAGTTAAGACCTACAGCATCAATCCCATTTTTATAAATGAGAGAAGTAAAATTCAGAGAGGTAAAGCGATTTACCAAATTCCCCATAGTTATGAAATGGTAGGGCTGAGATTGCACTCCAAAAACCCAATTTATTTTGATTATATCAATTAAGTTTAATAATCATAAATAATATTTCTACCCTTTAGAAGTTAACATTTATTCTTAGTGAAAGTACATATGGCTCCAAAAGAAATAGTAAACTTCTAAAATGTATTGGTATAGATTATTAGGGGAAATGGAAACATCCTTCAAAATGACTGAAATTTGTTCAGGAATAGAGTGATTATCTATTTTAAAACATTTAAAAATATATACCTAATTCAACTGAAAGCTCAAGTCGATTTTTTGGCAATCACTAAAAAGAATATAATGTATACGTGAAATGTCCTCTCCATAAAGCAGGCAATTAATTTCTGCAATTGTAGGTATTGGTTGGATAACAAAATCTTTATCAGCTACATTAAGTCATCCTGAAAGAATCTTCACATTGTTGATGCCTCATGCATGGAAGGTGTTCTGCTGGTATTACAAATATGTGTGTAGACAAAGACTCTAGTACAGGCAGAGAAGAGAAAATCCGGACTTGCTACAGAATCCACATCTAATTTAGAGACTTAAAACAGTTGAAGTCTGGCTCTTCATGGAGCCATAGTTTCAAACCACATTGAAAGGGTCAAGGGTAATGGATATTTGATACGCATATGCACTACAGTGATTATACTTTTATAAGGTCAATTGGAATCATATGAGTAGTTTAACCCAGCAAGGCTCCTTTAACACCATCAAATAACCCATCTGACTCAAAAGTCCACAAATCAAGTCCCAAATCAGAGGGCCATTTTGAAGGCACAAGTATTTAGGGGCAAAAAGCCCTGAGAATTGGCCCTATTTCATTTTACCAGATTAATTATAACAAACTGGGGCTTGCACTGAATTTGAGATAATAGGATAAGACCATCCAGGGTAAACAAAACCAACATTTCAGCTGTGTAACTTGTAAAGACCTGGTGGTAGTTAGGAATTAAGTGTAAGCACATCAGGTGGGATATATTCAAGTGGATTTAAAATGACATTATAATCAAGATTTAAAAATAACCCAGGACTCGCCATTCTTCTCCATAGGGTTCCTGATAGAAAAGTATACCCAGAGGAAGCAAAATTACCATTTTGCTAGGACTGGACTTTTCCCTTGAATCCTCTATAACTCTTTAGCGGCCCAGCCAGAGACAATGAAGATGATCCCTAAACGAGGTAAGTCTAAATTAGCCAAAGCCAAAGGAGGTTGAAACATATATTCAGCTGATATCCTCCCCCAAATCCCAAACCCAGTTTCAAATGTCAGTTCAAAATAAGGCCAACTCATATGTACCTATCTAGAAAGTGTAAAGGAAAAATAAATTTGACCTAATGCTGATGGTGGAACTGGCCTAGGTTTCCTGCCTTAGACCTTTTTCAGGTGTCTTCTGAAAGATCTCTCTTAGCTATGTGGGAGAAGAGAGCATTTAAAAAAAAGATACCACCCCCACCTATAATGGTTTTGAAGTATCTTTTCTTTGAACTGTAGTCCATTATAATATCCCAAACTAGGAAATCTTGGATCAAAACCCTTCTCCCAGGGGATAAAGTTGGAGCTAGGTGGTAAAACCAGGGGGCAGAGAAGAACTTTGAACTTCTTATACATAGCACCATACCCTGGATATTTTAATGTACCTCTTATTATAGAGCGCTGATACCAAAGCTCATAATCAACCAAGAGTGTGAGAATCCCATCTGAGTTGGTGACCATAGATTATCAGAGAAGTCCTGTCTACAACTTCTCCAGTCCTTGCTCCTACAATTCCTCCCTAGACCAATGAATCAGAAACTTCATCTTCTCAAGATCCCTTTGAGTTTCTGAAATAGTTCAGGCAAGTACACTAAGTTTATGTCAAGCATCAAAAAAAGCCATCCTGAATCTCACTTGGAAATTTTCTGTTATCCAAGTAGTCTGCAAAGCAAGATTTTTCGGTGTATACCAGGTAACATCAGCTTGAAAATGCCATTATACCAGGCATGTAAATATAGCAGCTGTGGGTTAATGCCCTCTAAAAGGTAACAAAAGACCACCTTCTACAAGTAATTTCTTGTTCCCACAGAAAAGATAAAATCTCCGATTTGAAATTTCTCCCTTAATTTTTCCTCAAAAAAGTTGAAGTTGGAAAAGCGCCATTCCTCCCTTACTTCTTATTCTATTGTATATACCTGGCCAGATGGGTTTTATCTGCTGCAGCAGCCCGGATCATCTGTCACTAAAAGAGGTGGAGCTCCTTCTGCACTTCTAAAGCTGTGCTCTGCCACCAAATTGTTAATGCATCCAGCATTTCCAGAGATCCGCATGGTCAATAAAGCCAATAAGATATCCAAATACCAATCCTACCTCATAAAACTTAGAAATCACAAGCATTGCTAAGCCATTATAGCAGTTAAAACTCAAGACACCAATTTCACTGTGCAATATTATTTTGTAATTAAAAGTAATGTTCCCAGAACCTTAAAATATAGACCTATATTGATTTGCTAGCCAAACCCATAGCAAAGAGCAAGCATTAGGAGGAAAAAGAAGTAGAAAGAAAAGGAAAACAAAATTGTAGAAAAGGAAGCTTTTTCTCGGTTTTGTTCTCTAGTTTGTATTAATTGATGCCAGTGTCCTGCAACCCACAACTTATAAACTTAAATTTCAATTGTTTATGACAATATGCTTACCGTTTCCTGTAGAAAACAACCTCCATCTATAGAGTGACTTTCTCTGTCAGAGATTAGAAACTAACACACTTCAGACTTTTTGCATACTAAGACATTTGCAAAGCAGGCCCCGTGACTTTTCTCTTGATCCTTTTAATGCCCACCATGTAGTTCATTCATATACTCAACCAGCCTGTTACTTTCCATTTCATCCCCCATCCCCACTCAGCAATTTGAGTGGGGTTCTTTCTGTGAAGACACTGAGGGTGGCCTTGGTGTCAGACCATCTCAGATATTTACTGTGTGATTAAAGCAAATTATGAAAATTATTTCTCATCTATTAAAAAGGTGTAATAATAGCACTCTACCTTATATGGATAGTAAGAACAAAATAAGATATAGAAGTAACAAACTTAGCACAGTACCTGTTACAACATAGGTTCAGGGCATGTCTTCTATAGGCCACTCTCCAAATAAGTGTACTGACCTTGAAGGTTTCCTGATGTTCTCTCCTGTGCTTTTTCATCTTCAGCAAGGGGTCCTGAGACAGACAACAAAACCTGGAAAAGGAACAGAGTGAATTTAGGATTTATGAAGACACTGAATGTGTAGTGGCAGAAGGTGGCATCCATGAGATCTGTGTTGTAAGTTTATACATCATGTAAAGATTTCTTTATATTGAACATTCATACAATTCTACATGGCAACCCAGGGTCTGGTATTCAGTTATACACTGTCCTCGTAATTTTCCTATGCTTTGCTTATTCTAATAAGATCAGAAGCTATTTGAATGCAGCATCCTAGCATCTTAACTTCTTTTATAATTTGTACCTTCAATATTTAATATGGTACAGGATATAGTGTTCACTTTCTTGTCGGTTAGCTAATGGTGGCTGTTGTGTCTCTCAGAACGACGATGATGTATGTGAAATCTTGTGGGGAGAAAGCAGACAAAGGAAGATGTAATAGAAGAAATGTATGCAATGGAAAATTTAAGCACAATTATGGACTTACAATAATTATAGCAATTTAACACTTCACACTTTCAAGCTAGTCTGGGGTTGTTCTTTAGATACTGTTATAACATTTTATCTGAATTAAAACCTCAAGAACTGATTAACATAAAATGTTTATGGACATACTGAATCAAAAAGATAAACAAGGGCATTTTCAATGTCTCGTCCACAGGCAAGACAAACAGACATACATACTTTTTTAAGGCATTTTATGAAATCTGTGTCTAATAAGAGTACATGGTATTCACAGGGCAAACTACTTGGCATGCAAGTGTGTTGTAATGTTTAACAATTCAATGTTCTTTGCTGGTGACTATGACTTAAGAGTGTTTATGGATGACACTTATTCATGCTCTCTCTCACTATCTCTCTCTCTGTCTCTCAAATAAACAAATAAAATCTTTAAAAAATAAAAAAGTAAAAACAAAGAGATGCATTTTCTGGCCACTGTTAACGAATCTCTATTTTATTAAAATGTTGCTTTACTTCATAGTAAATAAGCTATAGTTATTTCTCTAATATAAAATATTTCTACTGAACATTATTATAAAATATTAATTAGAACAATTATATCTATATATAGAGATATCTAACCTTTATATATAGATATAGATATATCTAACCTTTACTAAGCACTTTTTATCTGCTAACCATTGAGTACTTTATAGTATTTTTCCATCCATTCATGTACATAATATATAATAAAGATGAAGACAATGATAAAAGTGGGTGGAGAAATATTGTGCACAGAGTGGGCAGAGATGTCTTTGGAGGACTAAAGATGGAAAAAAGATACAACAGGATAGGAAGTAATTTTTTGGCAATCCCAGAAGAAGAAAGCCAACAGCAACATCCACTAAAGTTAAATAGGTGCCCTTCCCTGACAAAGCCCTGGAGAAGTTTGGTACTGTGTATGGTTTCCCTGGAGAGTGATTCCTAACTTCCGGGAAGGTGGAAGTTGGGTTGGACTGCTTTAATCACAGGTCAAGTAATGGGGGGAGGCAGAAAGATTAGATCCAGCCAAAAAGAGAAACTGTTGTTTAACCAGAGGTAGAGCTAAGATGGTTTTTCCAGCTGTCCCTGAGACTCTGCACACATATAGACTCTGAGTAAAGCTGAGAAGCTGATACAAGTCAAGTGCTCACCAATTCCCTCCTGCCAGCCCCGATAAAGGAATACTGTCCATGACTGCAGATGAAGTAAATGCACTTTGCAGACTAATGCCACTCAGGAATCCTCAATATTTATATGCGCTTTACACATTCAATTTTTAATAGGTATATGTAATCTGAATGTTGAAAATTGAATTTCTTAATATTGAATTATAAGAGTACTTGCACTGTATGCCAGATATTCCTAGGAGTGCTGAGAAAAGAAAGTTTGCCTCCTAGCAAGATTCCATCAAACTAATTCTCATGGACAATTCATGAAAAATCGCCCAGGTTAAGATGCTATATATGCAATATAAGAGTATGCTCAGAAGATACTTGAATATAATCTACTCCTAGATAATCCAATGGACTGTTCTTCTTTAACACTTGAACACTTGAAGATAAAGACAAATCAAATCTTTCTAATATTTGCAGCTTTTAGTTTATATTCTCCTTAAAACTATCAATTCAATGTCTTCTGGAAACACATTTATTATTCTTTATAATAAGGCAGTCCTGGAATCAGAAAAATCTAAATTTATTATTTAATTAATCTGAATTAGACTCTCTCTAATAAATACCTAGATTATGAAATATTCTAAGCACTTCATAATGGTTCTCTAACATTATCTGAAATGAAATAGTTGAAATGCACAATAAAATGTGCTGTTTTTATGAGAACAACTGCAAAATCAGATCTGTTGCAATAAAAATAAGACAAGAATAAAAATATTTTGAAGGGGGATAATCCTATGTCACGATGTAAAAGGCAGTTTAGAAAGCTAATACAGAGATTTCCACTTTGGTAAAGTTGAAATAGATGTATTCTTCCCTATTCCTCCCACAAAGTATAGCTGAAATCCCTTGACATTATGTATAACATGAACTAAGAAGACTCTAAAAGACCAAGAAAAGAAGACAGTCCAGAAATCTTGTAATTGAGTAATAACATAGTGATAAGTTCCCTGGGTTTTCTTTTTGCTTCATATATGTCAGAGTTGGTTCTGAAAAAGCCAGAAATCCAGAAATGCCAACAAGCACAAAAAAAGCCCCGGGAAAAGCCCATTCTCTCTAGCCAAAGGACCAAGAAAGGGATAGCCTAGCAAGACAAAATTTTTAGATGATAACCACTCTAGTCTAACAAAACACCATAGAAAAAGCCATGGCCCTACTCCGATCCACACTGACAAAGGCTAAGTCTTCACGTCCACTCTCATCAGAGTATAATAAGGCACCCCCTAATCCCACCCTCACCCTGCTGAGTGGAGAGCCCACAGCTTTTTCCCCACAGGTTGGTAAAGAGGTCCTTTGCCACTTCCCTGATCAATGCAGACCACATGGGGAAGCCTGGACTTCCACTCCCACCCAGCATAAAGAGGTCTGGTCTGAAAACTAGCACCCATACATGGAAGGCAAGGAAAGAGCAAAGAAAGGCAGAGCACTCCGGACAGGTAGGTGCCAATTTTAATAAACAAAGTGAACTTATGAGCTTTATTTCCAGTGGCTGTAAGACAAATAGAACTCTCCCCCACACCCGCTAGAATCTTAAAAGTTTATATAAAAGGTTTTACCTGGGTTCAGTTATGTATGTCATTCAGATGATCTCAACAGCACCTTACTTTCTCAAGGCTATGTACTTGAAAATGGCTCCCATGGTGAGAACAGTGTGCAGAGTGTAGATTCCAAGGCCAGGGAACTGGCTATGGAGCCTCTGATTCCCCAAGTCCAGCTCATGGGTCAACCAGAGTTCACATACTCACCATGACCTCCTCCAACACCCCACCCCTCCTGACTCTTACACGTACCCCCACCCTACTATGTGCCCTGAGCAAGGGGTTTCACAAACCTTGTGAGAGCTTTCCAGAAACCAGCCTCTGTAAGCAGAGGGCATAAGCAAAGGGAACTTACATATGAGGCTTGTCTTAGGCAGCAGCAAGATGAATAAATCCCCACACCTGCCTACCAAATCTTGAAAGTTTATCAAGGGACCTTAACTGGGTTCAGTCCTGTACTGTGCAGGTGTTCTCAATTCCACATCATTATCTCAAGGCTGCGTCTATGGAGCAGCCTCTAGGAACAGGAAAGGCGAACAGAACCCACATTCCAAAGCCGGGGGAGGGGGGCGTGAAGGGTCTGTGAGTGCCTGGGTCCAGCTCACGGGTCAACTGCCAGTCATGTCTTTTCAATGACCTCCAACAAACAGCACGGAGGTGGCTTATTTGGCTACTATCTGGCTATATTGGAGGCAGATGCCATAGCAACCATATGAGCATATGCAAGAGAAAACACAGATTAAGATAATTCCCAAAATAAGTAACAATTTTTTCCACCAAGAGCTCTATAATTTGAACCACTGATTTACTAAGTTTCCTAGGCTGGGGGTCAGATCAGTCAGGACATTTACTTTAATGTGATTTAGTCAAGTAATACATTAGCACACTCATCAGGTATGAACACAGAACGTTCTGTTTGGATAATGGCACTGGTACCTCCTTGTGAGACCGTAATAATGTCCAAGGTCCAATAATGGCCATTCTATTTTGGAGGACAATTTTCCCATTGGAGACATTTCAGTATTCGGTAAAGACAAATTTTATTGGCTATCATTAAAGGCTTACTGGGTGAATTTAGTAAGGGCTTTTATGTGTGTTCCAGGCCAATGGAGGGTCAAAGACAGTGGCCAAATAATCGTACCAGTGGAAAACAGTGCTCTCATCTGGCCTTGAGGACATGGAGGTTGGCATCTTAAGTAATTTTACTTGTACATACCACACAGGTTGGCCAGTGGAGGCAGCACTGACTGTCAAGTGTGTGGACATGGACTGGATACAGGATATGCTGGACCGGGACCCCAGCCTCCTCCCCTCTTTCAGTGGTGTGTGTTCCATTCTAAGTGTAGTGCATTTCCACAGAACAGGCTTGCAGCAGGACAGTGGGGTCCCAGTGGAAACTGAGTAGTTCCTCCTCACCCAGGGATGTGAATCTCATGCTTTCTGTTTTTGTTTTTGTTTTTTTTAACACCATAAAAAAGTTAAATTGCCACAGAAAATATCCTTCTAGATCAGTGCTATTTAACCATTCACAAACCAGTGCTATAAACTCTTCATTACAGTTTTGTACCAAGGTAAAGAGCTTTGCGACAATCCACCCTGGTACGAAGCCCTCTGTTTCAGACATCTTACAATTAATAAGCAAGACCTCTTAATGGAGCAAGGGATACATTGAATTACATTTGGATCACATTTCTTACCTCTTAGTGTATGGGTAGCAAACTGCTTGGGAACTTGCTACTTTGAGTAGTGCTATTACTTTTATTCCTTGTGAGTCATTTCAAGAATAAACAATCAAATACAGAAATTACAATTAGAGGGACAGGATGACTACTCACTCCCACCCCCACCCTCCACCCCCACATAAGCACAGGACCAAGAGCTGCCTCTGGTAGGCACTTTGGTGAAGTGTGGGCACTAATGCACCTTCAGAATAGCTCAAAGAATAATTTCAAAATCAAGAGATGTTTTTGTTCTGTTTTGTTTGAGATCCAGGAACAAGATTACCAAATTTGATTGCTGACATCAAAGAAACAGCCTATTATCATCCATTTCCTATATTCTGCTCAGTGAACACTCTGACCAAGCCTGGCCTTAACATTCAGTGATCAAGTTAATACACAAACTAATAATTCTATGTGATTCAAAATTGAGTGCACTATTTAATTTCTGTTTGTTTGTTTGAGAGGTGATATGACTGGACACTGGGAAATGAAATGGAGTCACTAAAAGATATTTAAGTCTTCCCAAATTTGTGAAATAATTTCTGTGACACCTTCAAATGCTCCAAATTAAAAGCATAATGGTATAAGCCATGATATTTTTACAACACAGGTCTTCTCTTTATATTACGTGAGGAACCCATAGGGGTGCCTTGCGTGTAGTGTATTTTAAATATGTGCCTACTGAATTAAGATAGCTTGGTATTATGGAAACGGAATGGATTTGGGAACATGAAAATTATGTGCTAAGCCTCAATCTGATAGAGCTAGTTGACTGACCTGAAGAGTACATGGGTAGTTGATTTTATACATTGATATCCTCTTACATAAAATTCAGGGATGGATAAAGAGCACACGAAATTATCTCTAAAAGGGTTCTACTTGTACTGCTTTGTGCCCAATAAACATTAGCTCATTTCCAGACTCTTAAAATAATTTCCTGCCTAATCTCTAGTCTCCAAATTTCACACTGAAAAAAAAAACTCAACTGAGTAAATTTTAAAGATTATATTGGTTTTATTCGACCATTCATGAATCACACAGCATGCAATCTAGCAGAAGAAAGGAGCTCTGAGGAGCTGTACAAAGTGTAAGACTTTTATAAGCAGAAGGCAGTAGGAACAAGGAAGTTATACTGGCAAAATGACAATGTGGTTATTGCAAGGTTACTTTTCTTTAGGTGATAGCAGGCAGATTATCTATTTTAACTTACAGCATTTCTTCCACCTAGAATGACCTTTCTTTTCTTTTCTCTGCCAATAATATTTCACATTTATTGAGCGTTCACTTATACCAGCAAATGCACAAAAACTTTTGCTGCATATTCTCATTTTTTATTCTCACAAAAGCTCTATAAAATTAGGCCCATTTTACTAATATGAAAACTAAGACACAGAATGGTTACACAAATTTTCTAAGGTCAAGCAAACAATATGGTAGCAAAATGGGGAAATGAGAAAAAAAATCCATATTGTAAGTGGAATTAGTATATAAACTTCAACAAGAGACCAAAGGAAAGTCACCAAGCTGGTTTCCAAGATTACAGTAAAAATATATACTTTAAAATGATTTGAATTTGGGGTGCCTGGGTGGCTCTGTTGGTTAAGCATCCAACTGTTGATATCAGCTCAGGTCTTTAAAAAAATTTAAATAATAATAATAAAATGGTTTGAAGTTTACAAAGAACTTTCATATTCTTTTTCCTGTTTTATTTTACTTTATTTTTCTTAATTCAATATCAGCAGAACCTTAAGTTTGTCACAAAAAAAATGTATTGGAATTCAGAGGACACCATTTGAAAACTTAATTACTTTCTGATTTGAACACAAGGCTTGAAATAATATGATTTTTCATAGTACTTTCTGATTGTAATAAAAATAATAAATCACATTTTTAAAAGGCTATCATTTCGATAGAACATTGATTTCCCTAAAGAATGCATAGAAATCTTGATGTTTAAAAAATTTAAACATAAAATCATAAGTTTAGTTGACTATAATAAATCTCCCCGCCCCAACCCAAGGCCTGCCTAATAGGAGGGTAAGTTTGGTGTTATTAAAGCTCTATCTATCTACTATCTATCTATCTATCTATCTATCTATCTATCTATCTATCTACTATCTATCATCATCTATTTGTCTACATATATGTGTATGTGTGTGTGTATACACATATACACATTTTGTTTTTTAATTGTAAGCCTTAGACTAGTTGACTAAGATAAGCTTTCAAAAGATTTACAAGACGTTTGTTGAACAAATGCTTTGTATTCACCTTTGGGAAATAGGTTAAGCCTGCTGTGTCAATTAGCTTTATTGATGAGAACTTCAATTGGTCCTGGAGCGTGTTAATTTTCTGAGGTGAACCTACCGAGAGAGCTGCTCAGAGAAACTTTCGCAGTTGGGCAAGCTCTCAGATGCACGTGACTTAAACTGAGATCAGGTTACCATGCTTACACACATTTTAAATGTCCCAGATCCTTCTTGCTTCAGCACGTTGGATGTCAAGACAATCTTTGGCTCCTCTTCCTGCAGTTATCTTCATCTGCTTGCCAATTAGACAAGAAGAACAAGGTTTGTCCTGATAGCTCCAAGGGGTAAAATTAAGATCAGTAGCTTGAAAATTACTGTTTAGTGTAAGAAAGAACATTTTCAAGGTTGTCTGGATAATAGCATATGTGCTTTGGAGGGGGGCTCTAAATATGCTGTGTGTACCTGTGTGTGGGCGCACCGACACGACTGTGTAGATCCTTTCCATCTGTAAACAACATGCTATTCTCGCAGACCTGTAAGTCACTTACTCCTATCTTACGAACGCAACACACCGGACCCTGAGAGATTACAATACATTATCCAAGGTTGCACAGAAGAGCCAGGACTTAAACCCAACTTCAAAAACTGTTCTTTTCTCTACATTTTAGTCTCATTAAAGGTAAAACTGGGCAGCAGCTGGTACAGCATATGCCGAAGGGAATGCAAGCATTTGTTGGAGGGTGGGAGAGGCATTGGACTAAGATCCTGAATATATTTTAGAGTGACTTGAAGTCTAGTGTCTTTCTGAAATGTCTGGAAATTAGTGAGATCCCTAAATATTCTTAGGGCTTTTTTCACTTTCTTTTTTCTTTTCTTTTTCTTTTTCTTTTCCTTTTTTTTTTTTTTTTTTTTTTGGCATGATGGCCAGTGCATAAAGTGATGGAGATGATAACAAGCCAAATTTAGGCCTTGGAAACCGAATGCTTTTTGCCTTTGCCACTGATTACTAATTTCCTCTCAGCCACTCCTACCATCCCTGCACGAGGCTGGTCTAACATTTTAGCCTCCTTTTTCATCAACATTATCTTATACAGGACTTTTACATTAATTTCACTCCAACAACTCACTTTGAAATTACACTTCGAACTTTTTCTCTCTCTGAGTACCTAAAAATCTATGACTCTCAAATCTCTATCTTCAGTGTGGGCCACTTTCCTTTGGAATATATTTATTTCCCTAATGGATCCCCATTGCCTGGATATTCACTTCTTCCATTCGTAAATGCACACGATACACATCATAATATTTTTATCTTCGCGTCTACCTCTTCTTTGATTCTCCAAAACCATAGCCACAAAGAGCCTTTGAATTTATCTTTGTCTCCTATCGTTTGGTAAACTACAGATCCAACTGTCTATAATTAGATTAATTTAATGGGATTTTAACCTCCTAAACATATTACCTTCTTCACACTTTCTCCTTTGCTCTGAGACCAGGTTCCCTTTCTTTCTGGCCTCATCTAAAGTAGTCTTCCTTTTCAAGTTACTATTATAGATCTGATAATGTCCCTTCCAACCTAAATAAATATAAAATAGATAATAATTTATTAATTTTACTTTTTTATGATGTGGAAATTAAAAGTGAAAATATACAAGTTTCTTGCCCATGGTTGCACAGCTAGTTAATTTCGGAATTGAACATCAATCTTTAATATTTTCATTTTAATTACAGAATAGTTAACATACAGTGCATTAGTTTCAGGTGTATAATATAGTGATTCAACACTTCCATACAACACCCACTGCTCATCACAACAAGTGCACTCCCTAGTCCTCAACACCTATTTGGCCTGTCCTCCTCCCTTCTGGTAACCATCAATTTGTTCTCCATAATTAAGAGTGTTTTTTGATTGTCTCTTTTTTTATTTGTTCACTTGTTTTGTTCCTGAAATTGAACATATGAATGAGATCATATGGTATTTGTCCTTCTTTATCTGAGTTATTTCACTTAGCATTATACTCTAGGTGCATCCATGTTGCTGCAAATGTGAAGATTTCATTCTTTTTTATGGCTGAATAATCCATTGGATATGTGTGTGTGTGTGTGTGTGTGTGTGTGTGTGTGTGTGTGTGTGTGTGACCTTCTTTATCCATTCATCTTTTAGTTGACAATTGGGCTGCTTTCATAATTTGGCTATTGTAAATAATGCTGCAGCGAACATAGGGGTGCATGTATCTTTCTGAATTAGTGTTTCTGTTTTCTTCAAACCAATACCCAGAAGTGGAATTACTGGATCCCACAGTTCTATTTTCAATTTTTTGAGGAACCTCCAAACTGTCTTCCACAGTGGCTGCACCTGTTTGCATTTCTACCAACAGTGCACAAGGGTTCCTTTTTCTCCACATTCTCACCAACACTCGTGGTTTTTAAGCTTTTATTTTATCCATTCTGGCAGGTGTAAGAGGTATCTTATTGTGGTTTTGATTGGCATTTCCCTGATAACTAGTGATATTGATCATCTTTTCATGCGTCTGATGACCATCAGTATATCTTCTTCGGAAAAATGTCTATTCACGTCTTCTGCCCATTTTTTAATTGTATTACTTGTGTTTTGGGGTGTTGAGTTTTATAGGTTCTTTATATATTTTGGATACTAACCCTTTAGCAGATATATCATTTGCAAATATTTTCCTCCATTCTGTAGGTTGCCTTTTAGTTTTGTTGATTATTTCCTTCCCTATGCAAAAGCTTTTTATTTTGATGAAGTCCCAATAGTTTATTTTTGCTTTTGTTTCCCTTGCCTCAGGAGACATATCTGGAAGTTGCTATAGCCAATGTTACTGCCTCTGTTCTCTACTAGTGTTTTTAAGGTTTCAGGTCTTACATTTAGATCTTTAATCCATTTCAAATTTATTTTTGTGTATGGTGTAGGAAAGTGGTTTCATTCTTTTGCATGTTGCTGTCCAGTTTTCCCAACACCACTAGTTGAAAAGACTGTGTTTTTCCCACTGGACATTCTTTTCTGCTTTGTTGAAGATTAATTAACCATATAGTTGGGGGTTTTCTATTCTGTTCTATTGATCTATGTGCCTATTTTTTGTGCCAGTGCTATAGTGTTCTGATTACCACAGCTTTGTAACATAACTTGATGTCTGAAATTGTGATGCTTCCAGCTTTGCTTTCCTTTTTCAAGATTGCTTTGGCTATTCAGGGTTTTTTGTGGTTATATACAAATTTTAGGATTGTTTGTTCCAGGTCTGTGAAAAGTGCTGTTGGTATTTTGATAGAGATTGTATTAAATCTGTAGATTGCTTTGAGTAGTATCGACATTTTAACAATATTTTTTCGTCCAATCTATGAGCATGGAATGTCTTTCCATTTCTTTGTGTCCTCTTCAATTTCTTTCATCAGTGTTTTATAGTTTTCAGACTACGGGTCATTTAGCTCTTTGGTTTATTCTTAGATATCTTATTATTTTGGGTGCAACTGTAAGTAGGATTGTTTTCTTAAATTCTCTTTCTTCTACTTCATTATTAGTTTATAAAAATGCACCAGATTTCTATATGTTGATTTTGTATCCTGTGACCTTACTGTATTCATTAATCAGTTTTAGTAGTTTTGGTGCACTCTTTAGTGTTCACTATACAGAGTATCATCTCATCCTCAAATACTGAAAGTTTTACTTCTTCGTTGGCAATTTGGATGTCTTTTATTTCTTTTTCTTTTCTGACTGCTTTTTGTCAGGACTTCCAGTACTATGTTGAATAAAAGAGGGGAGAGTGGATATCCTTGTCTTGTTCCTGATCTTAGGGGAAAAGCTGTCAGTTTTTTTTCCATTGAATATGTTAGCTGTGGGTTTTTCATGTAATGTCTTTATTATGTTGAAGCGCTTACTACTTTGCTGAGGGTTTATATCATGAATGGATGTTATACTTTGCCAAATGTTTTTTCTCCATCTGTTGAAATGATCAGTTTTTATCCTTTCTCATATTGATATATCATACTGCTTGATTTGTGAATATTGAACCACTTTTTCATCCCGTGAATAAATTCCCCTTGATTGTGGTGAATGATTTTCTTTAATGTATTGTTGGTGAATGATTTTCTTTAATGTATTGTTGGATTTGGTTTAATATTTTGTTAAGGATTTTTGCGTCTATGTTTATGAGAGATATTGGCTTGTAGTTCTTTCTCTATTTTTTTTGTGTGTGTACTATCTTTTTCTGGTTTTAAGTTCAGGGTGATGCTGGTCTCATAGAATGAATTTGGAAGTTTTCCTCACTCTTCTATTTTTGGGAATAGTTTAAGAAGAATAGGTATTAACTCTTCTTTGAATGTTTGGTAGAAATTCTCTTTGAAACCATCTGGTCCTGGACTTTTGTTTGTTGGGAATTTTTTGATTGCTGATTCAATTTCATTGCTGCTAATCAGTCTGTTCAAATTTTCTGTTTCTTCCTGATTCTGTTTTGGGAGGTAGTGTGTTTATAGGAATTTACCCATTTCCTCTAGGTTGTCTAATTTTTGGTATATAATTTTTTCATAATATTCTCTTATATTCTTTTTTAGTTCTGTGGTGTCAGGTGTTATTTCTCCTCTTTCATTTCTGATTTTGTTTACTCAAGTCTTCCCTCTCTCTCTCTCTTTTTTTTTTTTTTTTGGTGAGTCTTGCTGAAGGTTTATGAATCTCCTAGATTTTTTCAAAGAACCAGCTCCTGATTGCTTTAATCTGTTCTATTGTTTTTTTAGTTTCTATATCATTTATTTCTGCTCTAATCTTTATTATTTCCTTCCTTTTACTGGTTTTGTTTGTTCTTCTTTTCCTTGCTCTTATAGTGTAAAGTTAGGTTGTTAATTTGAGATTTTTCTTGCTTCTTGAGGTAGTCCTGTATTGCTATAAACATCCCCCTTGGGATGCCTTTTGCTGCATCTCAAAGATTCTGGACCACTGTGTTTTCGTTTTCATTTTTCTCCAGCTATTTTTTTATTTCTTCTGTTTTCATGGTTGACCCATTCATTTTTTAGTAGCATGTTATTTAACCTCCCTGTTTTTGTGTTCTTAACAGATTGTTTCTTGTGGTTTTCTAGTTTCACAGAGTTGTAGCCAGAAAAGATTAATGGTATGAATTCAATTTTTTTGAATTCATTGATAGCTGTTTTGTGGGCTAATACATGATTTATTCTGGAGAATGTTCCTTGTGCACTTGAAAAGAGTGTGTATTCTGCTGTTTAAGGATGGAATGTTCTGAATATATTGTTGAGTCTATCTGATCCAACATGTCATTCAAAGCCACTGTCTCCTTGTTGATTTTCTGTTTGGAAGATATCTATTCATTGATGTAAGTGGAGTGTTAAAGCCCCCTACTATTATCGTTTTACTATTGATTACTTCCTTTATGTTTGTTGTTAGCTGCTTTATATATTTGGGTGCTTCCATGTTGGCTGCATAAATATTTACGGTTTTTATATCTTCTTGTTGGGTAGTCCCCTTTATGGTTATATAGTGTCCTTCTTTGTCTCTTGTTACAGTCTTTGTTTTAAAGTCTATTTTGTCCAATATAAATATTGCTATCCTGGCTTTCTTTTTACTTCCGTTTGCATGATAAATTCTTCTCTGTCCCTTCACTTTCAATCTGCATGTGTCTTTAGGTAAGAAATGAGTCTCTTGTAGGCAGCAATAAGATGGGTCTTGCTTTTTTATCCATTCTGTCACTCTGTGTCTTTAGATTGGAACATTTAGTTCATTTACATTCAAAGTAGTTATTGATAGGTAAGTACTTATTGCCATTTTGTTACTCGTTTTACAGTTGCTTTTGTAGTTTTCCTCTCACCCCCTTTTCTCATGGTTAGCTGGCTTTCTTTAGTGATACACTTGGATTTCTTCTTATTTCTTGGATATCTATAACTGGTTTTTGATTTTTTGGTTACCAGTTTGCGGTATGCATATAGCAGTCTATATTAATTTGATGGTTGCTTAAGTTTGAGTCCATTCTTGGGCTTATTTTGTTGGGAGCTCTCTGTGCCTCCTGAATCTGGGTATCTATTTCCTTTCCCAGAGGAGGGAAACTTTCAGCTATTATTTCCTCAGATAAATTTTCTACCCCTTTTGTCTCTCCTCTCCTGAGGTTCTATAATGTAAATGTTATTATGCTTGATGGTGTTGCTGAGTTCCCTTAATTATTCTCATCTTTTTTATTATTCTTTTTTTTATTTTCTCTCGTGTTCAGCTTGATTACTTTCCATTACTCTGTTCTCCAGGTTACTGATCTGTTCTGCTTTCTCTAGTCTACTATTTATTTTCTCCAGTGTACTTTTAGTTTCAGTTATTGAGTTCTTCATCTCTGGTTGGTTCTTCTTTATGTTTTCTATCTCTTTGTTGAAGTTCTTACTGAGGTCCCCCACTCTTTTCTCAAGTTCGGTGAGTATCTTTATACTATTACTTTAAATTCTTTATTAGGTATATTACTTACATCCATTTCACTTATGTCTTTTGCCCTGGTTTCATCCTGTTCTTTTATTTGGGACATATTCCTCTGTCTCCTCTTTTTGTCTCTCTTTGTCTGTTTCTATGCATTAGGAAAATCAACTACATCTACTGCTCTTGAAAGTAGTGGCTTTATGAAGAAGAGGTCCCGTAGTGCCCTGTAGTGCAGTGTCTCCTGTTCACCAGAACAAGGTGTTTCTGGAGTTATTGCTATGTATGTTGCTTGCACTCTGCTATTATGGATGAACTGCATTTGCCATTAGGCCACTGGTCTGCTGTAGTTCTCTTTGACTGTTGTAGGCAGGATTTGGTCCCTGTGTTGTCAGTGGACCAGTCTGGTACCCCCTTAGGCTTGACTTGAGTCAACCAGGCATTTACCAGAAAGGCAGTAACACTGAACTGTAGGGTGCTCTTCCTGTGTTGGCCCCTGAGAAACTTTCATTTGGGGTAGGGAGTGCCTGCCATCAGATCTGATTTTTGCCCCCAGCACACTGATGGGGCAACACTTGGGCTGGTTTTTGTGGTTGACTACCCCTTTCTCTAGGGCAAGAGTCACTTTGGAGTGGTGCTGGCCACTGTCACAACCTCTTACATACTGCCAGGCTGTGGCACTGCTTTGGATGGGCTCCTGACAAGGGCATATTGGAGGGGGCAGGTTCACAGGAGAATGCAGGGGTGAAGTGTGTGGTACCAGCAATGTCTGTGCTGATCTACTATAGAAAGAGACCTGTAGGTACCTTGGAAAACTCCTGTGGAGGCTGGCCAGGTTAGAAGGGGCAGATCCACAGAAGTGTGCAGAGTGGAGGGTTGCTTTTAGTAAGGTAGGTGGAGAGTTTTGCACTGTGCTAGTTCCTGCAGGTGTCTATGCATTTAGGCTTGGGGGCAGGGGAGGGAAGTGGAACCCACAAGCGCTTTTGTTCTTAAAGTGTCCCAAAGGTCTCTGCGTCTCCAGCACATGGTCTGAGATTAGTAAATAAATCTTCCCATATATCCCAGGTTTTTTTAAACCTGCTATTTCTATGCTATATCTCAGCAGAGCTGTTTATTGTGCTTTTTAATGACATGCTCTCCACCCTCCAGGCTCTCCTAGAGCTAAGCCTGCTGATTTTTAAAGTTCTGGGTATTAAGCTTCCCTTATTGTTAGTCCTCTCTAGTTATGGATGTTTGTCTTCCACATATGGATCCCCTGTGCCTGGTGCGCCTGGTGTGGGGATCTGGTCCTCTCACCTCTCCACAACTGCTGTATCCTCCCTCCTGACAGACCCCTGCAGGTCCGTTTGGGTCCTGATTGCATCTCCGTTCTTCCCACCCTCTCCAATGTGACCTCTTTTCTACATTTAATTGTGAAGAGTCTGTTCTATTTGTTTGGGTCATTTTCTGGGTTATTTACATTGATGTGGGTTTATCTAGTTGTATCTGGGGAAGAGGAGATATTAGTATTCTCTTCCTCTGCTGTCTTCCCCCCAATCTTTACTTACTATAACCTTTCTCTATTATTCCAGGCTAGGTCTATCAAAGATTCCTTTTTATAAGTAGGCTGAAATTCAAATTCTTTTAAAATGTGGTTCTAACTTTAAAATTTCAACTTCTTTTACTCCCGCACAACTTATATTTATTTTTAAAACTACTTGTCATTTCCCTTAATGAGTTCTTCACAAATTCATACCTACTCCATAGGTTGTCATTAGAGAAGTCAAGAGTGTCCAGTTACTAGTAATGAAACTTCTCTTCAGTAGGACTTGAAGTGTCTATGAGCAGGACTCAGCTCCAGAACTCTGTAATTCCTGAACACTCACAACTTTCTCACCACTATTTTCTTATGGGGACATAATGAATTATTACATTATACCTTTATTTCTTTTCATATCATTACTATAGAAATCCTGGTCTCCCACATCCTTTCTCATCCCTTAGAGCTTTGGTTCTTTTATATTCTGTGCATTACCTTCTCTGCCCTCAACTCCCACCTCTCCATCTCCTGAGACTTTTTCAGTGGGTTTCTGAAACTCAGTGCGAGTTATCAACATACACCTCTATATCCCCACCGTCTTCAGTGACATGTCTCCACTTTTTGCTATAACCACAACACAATTTCTCCTGTGACTCTTGTTCATATGTGGCTCTATCAGATGGTGGTAGGCTTTTCTTACCCATTTTCTACCACATTTTCTCCTTATTGCTGCTTCCAGACATTTTTTTCCCTCCCTCTCCCTAAATCTTTGAGTCTTTTGTCACTAATCTATTATCACCTCTCCTTTTTGCAGACAACTTCCACTCTCTGCAGTCACTATTCTTCCTTCTTTGTTGTTAGGGCTGGGTTCACTGTTGTTCTCTCCAACGACATTGCCATCATAACTTTTGGAGATTTCACTATCCATGAAGATATCTCCAATACTTAGATCTCTCAGTAATTTGATGTCCTCCGCTTCTCCACAGCCACACACTCTCACGACTATATTCTAGAGCTTACAACCAATAACTACCACCCTCCATTGTCTCAACAACACACCTCCCACTTCTGTCTTTCTGACTCATTCCCTCTAGTACTCTAGCTCCAGGAATCCTGCAATAATAAAGCCATGTCTGATTTTATGGCTTCTCAATGTTTGTTAGCCTCTTAAATTCTCACTTTCCTCCTTACTCGGATTAAATTTCCTGGTCAATTATTATGATCATTTTGCTCCCTTTCATATATACTCAACCTCCTTGCCCTCCATGCAAATGAATATGTCTGAAGAAAAACACACAATCATGCTGACTGGACACTTTATAATCATGATCATTAACCTCAAGTGGTTTCTTAATGCTGCCTAGTAATCATATTTCATTTCACTATTCCTATTCACACATCCACTCAACCAGAGCACTGTTTCATAGCTTCTTTTTTTTCTCAAACTTCCAAAATCTCCTCTCTCATCCCCATTCTCAGCTAATGATGTGCTTGCTATTTCAGAGCCAGCCACATAATTTGCAAGATGTGGTGCAAAATGAAAATGCAGAACCTTTTATTTAAAAAGCAGGAAAAAAATGACATTAAAAGCTTTTTCCTCTCATGGTCTCTTTCTCACAATGTCATGGTGCTTTTTACCTATCATTTCATCTAGTCCTAAGTAAAGAAAAAATTAATTTATCAGCGTGAATTTTACCATTCATCTTCATATTCTATAATGCCAGTTTTAAATGGAAATATAAGAACATTATTTTGTATGCAGAATTGCCAAACTTACAAAATTCCAATTCTGTGCCTTATATATTCATGTATATTTTGTTCTTACCAGAATAGAAGAAATGTTGCACAAAACTAACTGAACAATTTCATTTTCGCTTCTTTATGCATGCACAATCTGTCTAAATACTCTACCTTAACTTACTGCTGAGTAAGGAAGGACTGAAGGGAAAAGAAACTGTAGGTTGCACTGTCTTTCCCTTTGATATCATTATTTTCAGTGTAAATAGCTAATACAGGGAAGCGACATGAATAAGAAAAGATATAACAAGATTCTTTGGTCATTTGTATTTCTTGAAGCACTATTGCCTTTTTTCTGAGTTGGAAACAAATTCTCGTACAAACTGGAAGTGTGGCTTCTTGGGGCTGTCAGATCCCCAGGCTTACACGGTCAGAGATTAGCTTACCTTGTACCTGCTTTGAGTCTTGCTGAACTCCCAGTCTTTTAGGTCCACTAAAGTTCCATGTTCACAGAGCAGCATTGCTACATGTGAATGGGGTGGCAAGGAAGAGTACATAAACATTGTGTGTATCTCCTCTGATCACAATCATGCTTTTTTGTCCCATTGGACTTTATAAAAGTTTAAAGATAATATTTTAAAGAATTTCATAACATCAACAACAGAGATTTAAAATGCAAGGCCCTTCTGAGCATAGGGCCTTGTGCAGTTGCATGGATTATACATCTATAAAGCTGGCCCTGTCCTATTTCATACGAAATAAAAATCATCAGAAATAATTTTTATAATCTCCGGCTATCGCACTGACAAACTAATTTACCTCTATGCCCCTATCCTCAACTTCCCACCAAATTTGGTGAACAGTCCATGCTTTAAATTTTACCCCTCCACATCGATGCCCTCTACTCCCATTCCAACTATTCAAAATATTGCATTCTCCTTTTTTCCCTTCTTCCATTCTCTAAATGTATATACTAGATCATTCTCATCAGTGAACATATTGTTATTTCTTCCGTAATAAAAAAAATAAAATAAAATCTTCTCTTGACCATGGCACATAATCATACTACCATGCCACTTAACTCCCCACCTTTAAAACAAAACTTCCTTTAAAGAATTATTTATTCTTGCTGCATCTAATATCTCTTTTCCCATTCTCCTTTAAATTCATCACCACCCTAAACACCTGTGATTGCTAGTGGCATTGCTTTGCTAATTTTAATGGTCAGTTTATGGTTAAATCCTCGCCTTATTTTATGTATTGCAACATTTGTCAAAATTGATCTCTCTCTCATCTTTGAGACCCTCTCTTTTGTTGGCTTCTGTAATGATTAATATTATGTGTCAATTTAGTTAGGTCATAGTACCTAGATATTTTTACCAAACAGCAATGTGGATGTCTCTGGTGAAGATTAATACTTAGTAGACTTGGAGTAAAGCAGATTACTCTTCATAACGTGGGTGGGCCTGATCCAATTGGCTAAAGGTGTTAGAGAAAATAACTGAAGTCCCCTAAAGAAGAGGGAATTCTTTTTCCAGGCTGCCTTTGAACTCAAGATGCTATTCCCTGCATCCCCAGCTGGCTGGCCTACCCTGCAGATTTTAGAATTGCAAGCCTGCACAATTATGTGAGTGCATGTATTTAAATATGGCATCAATCTCATTATTGCTTCTACTCCTCTGGAAACTCTAATACAGGTTCTAGGACTCCAAAGGCACCCATCTACTTCTGCTCTTATCTCTCAAGCTACTCCAACTGAGTCTTTTTTGCTATTCCTTTCCCATTTTTACCAATCTCTAAACTTTGAAATATTGAAGGGCTTATCTTGGGCGTTATTCTCTTGTCTATTTACATTCATTCTCATGGTGATCTCATCCAAACACACAGCATTAAATCCCATGTAAGCACTAGTCCATCAATTTTTTTCTCCAGCACAAAAGTCTGTTCTGAACTTCAGACTCATACTCAACTATTTGCATTACATCTCCACTTGGATGTCAAATGGGTGTCTCAAATTTAACGTGTAGAAGAATGAGCTCCTGACGTGTGACCTCCCCAGCTCAGTAAATAAGAAGAGCTCTATTATTCTAGTGCTCAGACCAAAACTTTAAGTTATCTTTGGCTCATTTCTGTAATACTTCACCTTAAAAATACAGCTAATAGCAACCATTTCTTAATATTTTTCAATTCAAATTTCCTGGACCACACCACCATCCTCTCCTCTCCTGGATTATTGTAACACTCTGTTGATAGGTGTTCCTGTTCCTGTCATTAACTTCTACCCACCAACGCTCTTCCCCTTTACCCCTCCCGCTGTCTAATTTCAACATAACAGCAGGAGTCATCCTGTTTGTCTTGTCAGATCATACTATTTTTCTGTTCTAAACCCTCCTATCTTACCCAGAATAAACTTCAAAGTCTTTAAAAGGCCCTATGTTATATGAGACCCTGTTACCGTTATGATTTTATTCCCCTTAGTCTGCTTCTTTCTTTTTTTTTAAGCACATGAATCATACTTTCTCTTCAAGACTACCTACTCTTCTCTCTAACTAAAATGCTCTCTTCTAAGATATCTGCCTGACTCACTCACTCATCTTCTTCAAGTCTTCATTCAAATGTTACCTCTTAGTACTTCTTAGCACCTCATCCAAAATTACAACTTGTTCTAAGCATAGACACTATTCTTATCCTTCTATGATTA
The DNA here is from genome assembly GCF_024610735.1 of Ursus americanus. NCBI lineage: Eukaryota > Metazoa > Chordata > Mammalia > Carnivora > Ursidae > Ursus > Ursus americanus. Next base: position 14,768,716 of record NC_142137.1, on the reverse strand, counting down.
ATTTTTCTCCTTGGCGCCTGTAACTAGCTAACGTACAATATACTTATTAATCTCTCTTGTTGTCTTTTCCTTTAGAATGTGAATTCTATGAGAGCAGAAGTTTCTAAGCATTTTGTTCACTGCCATATCCTTAGGGTCTAGAGCTGGGCTAGTCACAAAGGATTCATTTAATAAATATTTCCTGCTTAAATAATATAAATAAATGTTTTTTCTTTAATACTTTACCTTCTCTTCACATTCTTATCTGCTGAAACATCATAAAGATTCAGAATGTGACTGACATGTCATTCTGGGCCAGTCACCTTACCTGACAAGGTATGTTAGACTCTCCACCTTTCAATTTCCACAAGGAAATATGCATTTTTCCTCTTCAATACTGAAGAACTGGTCTCATTGTATTTTTTTTAACATTTATATCTCCTTTGAAATATACTAGAAAATAAGGTCTATTCATTTTTGCATTCCAAATACCTAAAACATTGTCTGATGTGTAGTAGAGGCCATGACACACATATGTGGTCAAGAAGGACCACAAAGATGTAAAGACTAAAAATGGAAAGGATGTTATTTATGCCTGACCTTATTCAGAATAAGTGAAATCAACAGGAGTTATATAAATTTGTTAAGAAATTTGGAAACTGAGGAAAGTATTGTAAGTTCCTTATAGTGAAGTGACCATACAATTTTTTCATCCTAAATAGGAAGTTATTAGTGAATGGGGGCACAATTTGCAACTGAACTGGGACAACAAGCACAACTTGGGACTTTTCCTGGCAAACCTAGACTTACTATGGTGATCCTACTGAAGGGAAGCAAACTATGCTCCCGACCCCCAATATATTTCTTTGTCATTAGGATTATTTTGAGCTGATTATTTTTGCAGACACAGGAGAAAGCTTTGAAAACAATACAGTAGTTACACATCTGTAAGGGAAATTTACATTTATAAAGGAAATCTCCATTTGTAAGGGTGTCTGCCTCTCTGTCCAGGAAGAGTAAAATGATTAAATCACCAGAAATTCCTATCAATGGAAAAGACACAATTTAAATCTGAATAACAAACCTCACCCTTGTTTACCATGCTTTTCCTGGTAACCTCCCACAGTTGGCCTCCTTGTCACCACACTAACATTTTTATCTTTAGCTTAAGATGGTTTAAGTTTGAGGTTTAGGGAGTTAGTTTCCTTGGGTATCTTCGTTTGTACAGGAAGTACACATATTAATAAACTTCTGTTTGTTTTTCTCTTGTTAATCTGTTTTTATTACAGGATGTCAGCCAAGAACTTGGAAGGGTAAAGGAAATTTTTTTTTCCTTCCCTATACTATTTCCAGTGGAGTTAGAGGTATGGGGGATATTTGAAGGTAGACACTTTGAAATTAGGGGACAAAAGTTATCTTTATTTAAAATTAATTTTAAAATGTCTTACAAAATGTGATAATGTTAACATGAGCATGTATTTAAAAGGTTTTGCCCATTTCTGGATCAAGTTTCCATACCATTAAAATGATAGTAGGAGAATAAAATATAAAAGTAACAGAAGGTACTATCTGTACACGAGAGCTTTTAATACATTTCTAGAGAATAGAAACAAATAAAAAAATGTTAACAGGAGGGAAAAACATAGTGATAAAAGCCTCATTTCAAAGTCAGTGCTACAGCTGAAAAAGGGAGGTAGCCCCAACTCAATGTTGTCAGGTGATGTGAAGAGTTGGAGGGATTAACTGAGTCTATAAATTAAATTGTCATTCTCTCTTTTACACCAGAATATAAAACAGAAAGCAGCCTGATGTTACCTTCATGAAAACAAACAAACAAGAAACATTCAAACAAAGGATTTGTTCTACTCTCATGGGGAGGGTTAAGGGTTTTGGTGTCTGTGTTGATGCCCAGAGTAATTCTCTCTCTCATTTAAGCATTTATAGGATTTTGTACTTTGAGGGCCAGCTACTTGATCACTCATTCTGAAGCAAAGTCTGTCTCTCAACATGGCCCATTCATATTCATAAAGCTCATAATACAACCACCAGACAATTTGCATAATATCACTTAAGACCCATGTCAGATATATAATAGAGCAAAGCTATGAATTTGTGTAAATAATCAACCAAAACTACCAGACATTTGAAGAACATGAGTAGCATGAATTGGGGAGTCCAAGTAAACCAACAAAGAAACTGACCCTAGATGAAACTGCAGCTCAGACAACAGAAGAAAATGTTTTAAAAAATCAAACTTGTTTAGTGGGATAACACATTTTAAACTATACTTTCATGTACACAGAAATTGTGACTTCTTATTTTCTATAACTGAGATAATATTCTTCAAATATTTCTTACTCATTGAAGAGGGGAAATCTTTGTTGAGTAATCAAAAAGTAGATTTCATCATTTTATTTAATTTTTAAAAATTTTATCATATTAATAACCTCTTTTTAGTGCAAAAACATCACTTTCAAGTTCATGCTAGGTCTGTTCCAATTTCACCCCTTCTTGTTTCTTTTTTTTTTTTAATATTTTTTTATTATATTATGTTAGTCACCATACAGTACATCCCTGGATTTTGATATAAAGTTCGATGATTCATTAGCTGCGTATAACACCCAGTGTGACATGCAATACGTGCCCTCCTTACTATCTATCACCAGCCTATCCCATTTCCCCACCCCCCTCCCCTCTGAAGCCCGCAGTTTGTTTCTCAGACTCCATAGTCTCTCATGCTTCATTCCCCCTTCTGATTACCCTCCCTTTCTTTATCCCTTTCTTCTCCTACCGATCTTCCTAGTTCTTATGTTCCATAGATGAGAGAAACCATATAATAATTGTCTTTCTCTGCTTGACTTATTTCACATAGCATTATCTCCTCCAGTGCCGTCCATGTTGCAGCAAATGTTGAGAAATCGTTCTTTTTGATAACTGAATAATATTCCATTGTATATATGGGCCACAATTTTTTTTAAAGATTTTATTTATTTATATGACAGAGAGACAGCCAGCAAGAGAGGGAACACAGCAGGGGAGTGGGAGAGGAAGAAGCAGGCTCCAAGCAGAGGAGTCCCTTGTGGGACTCGATCCCGGAATGCTGGGATCAAGCCCTGAGCCCAAGGCAGATGCTTAATGACTGCACTACCCAGGTGCCCCCTGGACCACAACTTCTTAATCCAGTCATCTGTTGAAGGGCATTTTGGCTCCTTCCACGATTTAGCTATTGTGGACAATGATGCTATGAACATTGGGGTGCATAAGGCCCTTCTCTTCACTACGTCTCTATCTTTGGGGTAAATACTCAGTAGTACAATGGCTGGATCATAAGGTAGCTCAATTTTTAACTTTTTAAGGGACCTCCACACTGTTTTCCAGAGTGGCTGTACCAACTTGCATTCCCACCAGCAACGTAGGAGGGATCCCCTTTCTCCACATCCTCTCCAGCAATTGTTGTTACTTGCCTTGTCAATTTTTGCCATTCTAACTCGAGTAAAGTGATATCTTAGTGTGGTTTTGATTTGAATTTCCCTGATGGCTAATGATTTTGAACATTTTTTCATGTGTCTGTTAGCCATTTGTATGTCTTCATTGGAAAAGTGTCTGTTCATATCTTCTGCCCATTTTATGATTTGTTTATTGGTTTCTTGTGTATTGAGTTTGAGAAGTTCTTTGTAGATCTTGGATACCAGTCTTTTATCTGTGGTATCCTTTGCAAATATATTCTCCCATTCCGTAGGCTGCCTCTTAGTTTTTTTGACTGTTTCCTTGGCTGTGCAGAAGATTTTTATCTTGATGAAGTCCCACAAGTTCATTTTATCTTTTGTTTCTCTTGCCTTTGGAGATGTGTCATGAAAAAGGATGCTGTGGCCGATGTCGTAGAGGTTGCTGCCTATGTTCTCCTCTAGGATTTTGATGGATTCCTGTCTCACATCGAGGTCTTTCATCCATTTAGAGTTTATCTTTGTGTATGGTGTGAGAGAGTGGTCAAGTTTCATTCATTTGCATATAGCTGTTCAATTTTCCCAGCACCATTTATTGAAGAGACTGTATTTTTTCCACTGGATATTTTTTCCTGCTTTGTCAAAAATTAGTTGCCCAAAAAGCCGAGGGTCCATTTCTGGGTTCTCTATTCTGTTCCATTGTATTATGTGTCTGTTTTTGTGCCAGTACCATGCTATCTTTGTGATCACAGCTTTGTAGTACAGCTCGAAATCTGGCATTGTGATGCCCCCAGGTTTGTTTTTCCTTTTCAACAATTCCTCCCCAATCCGGGGCCTTTTCTGGTTCTATACAAAGTTAAAGACTATTTGTTCCAGTTCTTTGAAAAATGTCATTGGTATTTTGATCGGGATAGCATTGAAAGTGTAGATTTCTCTGGGTAGCATGGACATTTTAACTATGTTAATTCTTCTGATCCATGAGCATGGAATATTTTTCCATCTTTTTGGGTCTTCTTCAATGTCTTTCAAGAGTGATTTGTGGGGCACCTGGGTGGCACAGCGCGGTTAAGCATCTGCCTTCGGCTCAGGGCGTGATCCCAGCATTCTGGGATCGAGCCCCACATCAGGCTCCTCCGCTATGAGCCTGCTTCTTCCTCTCCCACTCCCCCTGCTTGTGTTCCCTCTCTCACTGGCTCTCTCTATCTCTGTCAAATAAATAAATAAAATCTTTAAAAAAGAAAAAAGAGTGATTTGTAGTTTTTAGAATATAGATCCTTTACATCTCTGGTTAAGTTAATTCTAAGGTAACGTATGGTTTTTGGTGCTATTGTAAATGGGATGGATTCCCTAATTTCTCTTTCTTCAGTCTCATTATTCGTGTATAGAAATGCAATTGATTTCTGAGCATTGGTTTTGTATCCTGCCACATTACTGAATTGCTCTATAACTTCTAATACTTTGGGCGTGGATTCTTTTGGGTTTTCCATATAGAGTATCATGTCATCTGCGAAGAGAGACAGTTTGACTTCTTCTTTGCCGATTTGGATACCTTTTATCCCTTTTTGTCACCTGATTGCTGTTGCAAGGACTTCTAGTACTATGTTGAATAATAGTGGCGAGAGTGGACATCCTTGTCATGTTCCTGATCTTAAGGGAAAGGCTTTCAGCTTTTCCCCATTGAGAATGATATTTGCTGTAGGCTTTTCATAGATATTTTTTATGAGATTGAGTAATGTACCCTCTATCCCTACACTCTGAAGGATTTTAATCAGGAAAGGATGCTGTATTTTGTCAAATGCTTTTTCTGCATCTAATGAGAGAATCAAATGATTTTTGGCTTTTTTTTTCCTGATAAAGTATATGACACTGATAGATTTGCGAATGTTGAACCACGCTTGCATTCTAGGGATGAATCCCACTTGGTCATGATGGATAATCCTTTTAAAGTACTGTTGGATCCTATTAGCTAGGATCTTTTTGAGAATTTTGGCTCCATATTCATTAGGGAAATCGGTCTGTAATTCTCCTTTTTGATGGGGTCTTTGCCTGGTTTGGGGATCAAGGTAATATTGGCCTCATAGAATGAGTTTGGTAGCTTTCTTTCTGTTTCTATTTTTTGAAATAGCTTTAGGAGAATAGGTATTAATTCTTCTTTGAATGTTTGGTAGAATTCCTCAGGAAAACCGTCCGGGCCTGGAGTTTTGTTTTTTTGAAGGTTTTTTATCACTGTTTCAATCTCTTCATAATTAATTGGCCTGTTTAAAAAATCAATTTCTTCCTGTTTCAGTCTTGGTAGTTTATAGGTTTCCAGGAAGGCCTCCATCTCTTCCAGATTGCTTAATTTATTGGCATAAAGCTGTTGATAAAAGTTTCTAATAATCTTTCCAATTTCATTGGTATTGGTTGTGACTTCTTCCTTTTCATTCATAATTTTATTAATTTGGGTCCTTTCTCTATTCTTTTGGATAAGTCTTGCCAGTGGTCTGTCCATTTTATTGATTCTCTGAAAGAACCAGCTTCTAGCTCTGTTGATCTGGTCTACTGTACTCCCGGTTTCTAATTCATTGATTTCTGCTCTAATCTTGATCAGCTGCTTTCTCATGCGTGGATTAGGCCTGTCCCTCTGTTGCTGTTCCAGCTTCTTGAGGTGAGAATATAAAAACTGCATTTTAGATTTTTCTATTCTTTTGAGTGAGGCTTGGATGGCTATGTATTTCCCCCTTAGGACTGCCTTTGCAGTGTCCCATAGGTTTTAGACTGTTGTGTTTTCATTCTCATTGGTCTCCATAAATTGTTTAAATAGATTTTTGATTTCCTGGTTTATCGAATCATTCTTGAGCAGGATGGTTCTTAGTCTCCAAGTGTTTGAGTTTCTTCCAAATTTTTCCTTGTGGTTGAGTTCCAATTTCAGAGCGTTCTGGTCTGAGAATATGCATGGAATAATTTCAGTCTTTTGGTATCGGTTGAGACCTGTTTTGTGACCCAGAACATGGTCTATTCTTGAGAATGTTCCATGGGCATTAGAATAGAATGAGTATTCTTTGGTTCTGGGGTGTAGTGTTCTATATATGTCTTTGAGGTCCAACTCCTCGAGTATGGCATTCAAACCTCTTGTTTCTTTGCTGATTTCTTGCTTAGGTATCTGTCTATTGCTGATAGTGGAGTGTTGAGGTCTCCTACTATTAGTGTATTTTTATCTATATGTCTCTTTATTCTGGTTAAGAGTTGGCTTGTGTATCTTGCTGCTTCCCTGTTGGAGGCATATATATTTATAATTGTCATATACACTTGTTGGATACATCCTTTAAGAATAATATAGTGCCCTTCTGTATCTCTAACTATAGTCTTTAGTTTAAAATCCAATCTGTCTGATATGAGAATTGCTACCCCAGCTTTCTTTTGAGGTCCATTGGCATGAAAGATGGTATTCCATCCCTTTACTTTCAGTCTGAATGTATCTTTAGGTTCAAAATGAGTCTCTTGTAGACAGCAAATGGATGGGTTATGTCTTTTTATCCAATCTGCAACCCTGTGGCCCTTTATGGGAGCATTTAGGCCATTTACATTGAGGCTGATTATTGAGAGATATGATTTTAATGATGCCATGTTGCCAGTAAAGTCTTTGTTTCTATAGATTGTGACTTTCTGTTCTGTATCACTCTTGGGGCCTTTTTACTTTTATAGAACCCCCTTAATATCTCCTGTAGGGCTGGTTTTGTGGTTACGGAATTGATCAATGACTGGCGATTCTGGAAGGTCTTTATTTCTCCATCAATTCTGAATGACAGCCTTCTCTGAAAGAGCTTTAAAAATGCCTCCCCAACCCTTTCTCTCATTCCAGGTCTGTGTAGACAGGTCTGACGTAATTCTGATACCTTTGCCTTGGTACGTGAGAAATTTCTTTGCCCTGGCCGCTTTCAATACTGTATCCTTGGATCTAATATTTGCGAAATGCACTATGACGTGACGTGGCATAGGTTTGTTGTGGTTGAGCTTGGGAAGGGTCCTCTCTGCCTCTTAGACATGAAAGGTTGTTTCCTTTGCTAGATTAGTGAAGTTTTCAGCTACAATTTGTTCAAATATCTCTTCTAGACCTCTGTTTTTCTCCACCCCTTCGGGGATGCCAATGATTCTGACATTGGAACGTTTCATTGAGTCAGGAATCTCCCGTAACCTACAATCTTGAGATTGGATTTTTTTGATCCAATTTTCTATTCTAACTTTCTCTTCTACTAACCCAACCTCCAATTCGCCGATACGTTCTTCTGCCTCATTCACCCTGGCCGTCGGAGCCTCTAGTTTTGACTGCATTTGGCTCATAGAATTTTTAATTTCTGCCAGATTCGCTCTCATTTCTGTCCTTAGAGATTCTATATTCTCATTAACATTTTCATTAATACTTTTTTCAAGTCTACACATCATCTTGACCATTTTTACTCTCAACTCCATTTCTGATAATTTGGTTATATCCATATCCATCAGTTCTGTGGCAGAGGCCACAAACTCATTGTCTTTTCTTTGCTGGGGGGGGGATTTCTCCTTCTCATCATTCTGATGAGGAGAGGTTGTGGAGTTCCCCAGAGTCCAAATTATTGACCAGGACCCAGGCAGTGTGCATTTGTTTTATAGGGATCTTAGGGATGTGGGCTTCTTGATTTCTCAGCCTGCCTTCTGGGGGAGGGGCCTGCCGCGCCGATACTCAGGCAACCCTGTTTGGGTAGAGTCTCCGTGTCCCCTGAGAGGGGGGATGGGGGCGGGCACACTGTGAGCCAGTATTCCCAGGCTTTTGTTCTCTGGCGGCTTTCCCTGGCAGTTTGCTGTGCCTCTTCTGAGAGTCAGAGCAGCAGTGGCCAAATCTCAGCTTCTGTCTCAGAACAGAGGGATCGCGGACCATTCTCCACTGATGTTCTGGCCACTTTAACTCTGTTACTGTTGGTGCTGCTCAACCCTGCAGCGTCCCGGGATGTGCACCCCACACCTGGTGTCCCAGCCCTCACTTCCAGGGACTGTGCATCTCTGTCCTTTGTGTTTCTAACATCGCCAGCCACCAGCCGCACCCGCGTGCTCCGGAAGCTCCCGGTCTCAGTCTGGTTCCAGTGAGCGCACCGGAGCTCCGTTTCAGTCTGGTGGCGTGCGTTCCCGGCTCACTGTATCAGTCTGTTGTCTCACAGTGCCAGTCCGTGAGTCCGCCCGCTCCCCCGTGCAGGTGCCTACCTCTTCCTGGCTCCCAAACGCGGTGGCTCCCTCCCCCTTCTGTTTATCTTCTGATATCTGTGCGCAGATTCGTGGCTCCCCGCTTTGTACCTCAATAGTTAGTGCTGGAGATGTTAGTTTGTAGAGATCCAGATGTTTCTTCCTGCGTCTCAGGCTGATTCCGTGGATGTTCAGGCTGGTCTGGTACCTATCCAGCTCGACTCAGGGGACCGGCTGAAAAAGGGTTCCCCTACTCCTCCGCCATCTTAACCCACACCTATCACCCCTTCTTGTTTCTAGTCTCCAAGATGGTATATGAGGATTTTATAGGGCATTAGGAGGAGATTTGCATTTACTAACTCATGGTATCTTTGACTCTTTCTAGGACTTTCCTGCACTGAAGTGATGGTGGCCCTAATCCACTTAGTCACATGTCATTCACCCATTGCCCTCTGAAATGGTGGCTGGTAAACTTGTGGTCTGTTCTCTTTTGGCTCAACCAAGTCCTGAGGTCCCCTCTTATGATTTGGTTCTTGCAGTCATTTTGGATATTTCTGATACCAGTTATTGAATCTGTTTCCTTTTGACTTTTTGTTTTGAAATAATTTTACATTTATAGAAAGGTTGCAAAATATATACAAAAATTCCCATATCCTTAAACTCACATTCCCCAAATTTCCATATTTTATAATATTTATCATTTCTTCTTGTGTATACAGGGGGAGGAATATAATTATTTTCTGTCCTATTTTACAGTAAGTTACATTATTCATATTTGCTCAAAATATTGTGTCTTTCCTAAAATCAAGGGGATTCTTGGGTGTCTGGGTGGCTCAGTCAGTTAAGTGTCTGCCTTCCGTTCAAGTCATTATGTCAAGATCCTGGGATCAAGCCCCACATTGGGCTCCCTGCTCAGTGGGGATCTGCTTCTCCCTTTCCCTCTGCCCCTACCCCTGCTCGTGCTTTCTCTCACTCTCTCAAATAAGAAAATAAAATTTTTTAAAAGGGGGGATTAATAACATAATAAAATTATCAAAATGAGTAAAGATTGATATACTACCATTATTTAATGTTATAACTTTATTAAAATTTCATCGGATGTCCTATGAATGTTCTTTATAACAACAACAAGAGAATTCTGGTTCAGGATCATAGATCATACTTACTTGCCATGACTTTTTAGTCTCCTTTAATATGAAACAACTCCTTGGTCCTTCTTTTCTGACACTAATATTTGAAAAGTATAGAATAGTTATTTCATGAAATCTTTTTGGGTTTGCCTGATATTTCCACAAGATTATATTCAAGTTACATATTTTTTGACAGGGACACCATAAATGACTACTTTTAAATTTCTAGCCTAAGTTGTTTGTCCAACAGCAAGTAGCTACAAAGTCACTTTGTTCCTAGAAAGGAAATTATTTGGCTTTCTAGCCAACATCATCATTTTTTTCCATTTAGGAATTCAGGAAAATTTCCATGTTATCATAAATGCCATGAGTCTCCATGGAGTGCTATTCAAGTTCTCCCACTGTGTAAACAGGGATAACACCTGATTTTATCCTGAAAAAGCCTATAGTTGGGTGTTCTCTATTAGGACTTCAAATTGGTAGTCTCAGATTTGGCTGCACAAAAAATTACCTCAAAAATACTTATACCTGAATCCCATTTCTATTTAATTCTTTTTAATTATCCGGGGAATGGAATTTAAAAAATGAGTCCCAGTTGATTAACATGTGAAGTCAATGTTAATAAATGCCCCTGGGGCATTTTCTAGTTTTGCTGTGTGACTGATAACCAGTACTGAGTTAGTAGCAGCTCAGTGTTTCTTGACTCTGGATGACCCTTTAGTCTTCATCTACGAATCATTTGGTTTCTGTGGATGAATGGCCTTTAATGAGTCCATGTTGTTGTTGTCCTTGTTTGCTATTCAGATTATTATCTTTACAGTGCTTTATCTGAAGCTTTTACTTCATAGTCCTAGAGTTGTGGAAAAGGTTGCTTTAGAGATCGAAAATTATCAGTTACATGTTAAAAGAAGGTATTTCAGTACTATGGTTTTCTAAACTACATTCTTGTTCAGTATAAATTCCTCTGGTTGAACTTAACATAAAAGATTTAGAAATATCATGGCACAGGCATTCCGTAGTGATTTTCCCCTAATTTAAGTAACAGCATTACTCTCAAGATTAATTAATAGAATCTGTAGTTTAAAGAGTTTTAGTTGTATATTATCCATTCCTAACTGATCATTCTCTAGATTAGTGTTGTTTTGGGCTGGATTGTATTCGTACCAAATTTACGTATTAAGGTTCTAGTCCCCAGTACCTCAGAATGTGACCGTATCTGGAGATACAGACTTTAAAGAGGTAAGATGAGGTCACTAGGGTAGACCTTCCTCTAGATCCAATCTCCTAATGTAAAGGGATTAGTATACAAACACATAGAAGGAAGACCACATGGAGACACAAGGTGAAGATGGCCGTCTAGAAGCCAGAGGAAAGAAACCAACCCTGCCAACACCTTGATTTCAGACTTCTAAGCATGAGAACCGAGGAAATACATTTCCGTTTAAGCTCCCCTTCTGTGCTACTTTGTTATGGCAGCCCTAGCAAACTAATACAGTGGTTCTCAGTAGTGGGTGCTCAACAGAATCACCTGTAGCTACAATAAAGATAAAATGACGCCCATACCAATTAAGTCATAATCGGAGGGGAGGGAATGTAGGGCGAGAGGGCACTGATTTTTCTTTAAAAGCTCTTCATGTGATTTTTAGATCATTGGGGACAAGCTTGTGTTTAACTGACTTCTTTCTATAGCATCTGCTGCAAAGTTGCCTAGTGAAAATAACTTGAAAACTAATAAATACATAGTAAGTTCTTTGCAAGGTGTTCAGGTTCTATTTGTTATTTTGGCAAGTATGTTCCTTGAATTATTTAATATCTATTCCTCATGTAATAGAAAACAAAAGTGAATGGGTTTAAATTTTTATGCACTATTGAAATAAATTCCTTCTTGTGTGGCTTATTCTTTATTCTATTGTAATATTTCCCTCAAGTGACAGATCGCGATATGTTCCTATTATCCCAATAGCATATCATAACCCCACAAAAAATATAAATGCCAAGATTGTAAACAATTTCATGGGTATTTTGAGGATCAGTGCCAATTACTAATTAAAGGTTTCTAAAATTTTTTGGTTTGATTTCTCCAGGGAAAAAGTGTAAAGAGAGAGAGAGAGAGAGAGAAAACCTAAAACAGTAAAGAATGCAAATAAGAAAGCTGTAGCTACAGAGACTAACCACAAGAAGAAGGAGGTGTCCAGAAAGGCCACTTTAAATTTAGTTCTTTACAGACTCTTTCCAAACAAGTTCTGCTGCTTGCTAGACTAAAAATAGATAAGACACTCGGCACATTAATAATCCTCTGCATGGTGGAGATGCTCCAGGAACTGACCACTGTAACTTGGGGTAAAAGTCACCTGAGACTGGTTGCTCTGTTAATAAGTTCTGCCACAAACGGGATATAGACTCTTCAAGACCAGAGCATAAAATGCTAGAATAGACGGTCTAGTTTTTCTCCTTCTCGGTTTTGTGACCTTGGGCAAATTATTTATCATCATCATTGTTGCTATTATTATTATTATTATTATTATTATTATTATTACTATTATCTTAACTTCCATGTGGCTTGTTTTGCCTCAGAGATTTTCTGTGGTAATTTATTTAAGGCAATAGTGAACATTGAATGTTAATTTATATCAGACATCATCTATTATAATCCTTACTTCCTTCTCTGCTTTCCTATATCAATTCGGTACCTGATACATATTTTTATTTCCTATCCTACTTATTTTTCTCTTCTTACTGTCTTTTATACTGGAAACACTAGAAATTTATGTTCCATTCATTTTATTCTTTATCAACAACACAGCAGTATGGTTCCATCTGAGTCCTCACTAGAAATTATCCCATTGGTAATATCTTGAAAAAGAAGTTCCTGATCTTGTCAATTACAAGTACTTTACTTGGCATTCTATCGTTCACCTTAGAGAGAGAAGGTAACTCTGATATGGTTGGTAGCTAAGGTAAAGAAAAAACTAAAAGGTAGTGTCAAAGTACCTCAATAAATCAGAGGAAAATTCCCCATTTATTAAAGAAATTGCTCCACTTAACTTTACCCACAGAGCCAACTCACCCTAATAACCCTTCAGTTCTTCCCCCAGATCATCACTTGATTCATCATTTCATGAATCAGCTACACTACAACCCCACCCTAGATGAATACCAGGGTCAGCTGCTTAATTGCTATATAAATCTTAATCCATCTCAATGTTTCTCTCCTTTGAATCTCTTGCTATTCCTAATTGCTTCTAAATTTTAATATTCCTGACTTTCAATTATCCTTTTTTATATGTAACATATTGAACATTTGAGTATGTTACATGTGGAACATGATATTATATAATCATGTTTTACATATAACTGTTATAGGGGCATGCCTTTTATTCGTCAAATGGTTGAACTACCCATGAGGAAAGAGGCTATATATTACTTTTATCCCCTATGGCTCCAAGAACAGTGACAGGTGCACAGAAGGTTTATATTAAGCTTAATTCCATTAGTATTCATTTTAAATGAAACATAACTGAAAAAAATGTCATTTTTAAGTACTTTTTTAGTGTACTATATGGATGTATTTCTTATTTGACACCATTATTCTTAAGCAATGTAGTTCAATTCTGATTTGGTCATATTCATGAGATGAAGCTAATCCCTTACAAACAAAAAAACTCTGGACATATTCCCAAATTGTGAGAAAAATGATATATTGCTTTTGAGTCCGTAGTTTTATTTTATGTGCATTAATATATTGCTGGAATGTACTATAGCATTAATTTGGTTGCCTATTAATTACATTTGCAAAGAAATATTCCTTGTTTTGCTTGATCTCATTAAATGATATGATATAAGAAGAACATGTTTCTTACATAGTTAGTAATTTTATGTTTGCTTTTTAAATTTATTTTTGTTCAATTTCTTCCTTGTCTTGAGTTGAATAGTAACTGTAAGGTATGCATGAAAATCTGACTGCATAGATAAAAGGTAGCCCATTTATCTTAAGCTCTACTGGGTGATTCATTACTTTACATTTATAAAATTGGGAGACATTTCACAGTGTATATCTTCTTAAAAGTAATAAAATATCATAATGTGGAAAAAAGTAAATTTTTTATTTTGGGGAGATGGGTTAATGTTTCCAGATCAGAAGCCACAGTTATTATATTGCCTGTTCCAATGTATTAATTGATATTTTTTTATTCTAATTTCACTGTGATTGTGAATGTCCATCTCCCCAACACCAGACACTGGAAAATCAGGAGTCCATGAGAAGAATTCCCTGTCAGAATATATATAAATTATATATATTATATAAATAAATATTTATTTATATATTATATAAATAAATATTTATTTATATAATTTATATAATTATGTATATATACACAAATATATATTATATTATATATATAATATTATATATATATTTGTGTGTGTATATATATACATAAAATACATAATTTGTCATTTCTTAAATTGTAAGAAAGTTTAATAAGAAATCTGGCTCACCAGAGTGGACAATATAGGAAAGATATAGCATTGCTTACTAAATTCAATCAAATCCCGAGGCACTACTTAAATTGTGTTTACCTATGCAGAGTTTTCCCATAGTAGCATTTTCTTTTTTTTTTTGAAGATTTTATTTATTTATTTATTTATTTATTTATTTATGAGAGAGAGAGAGAGAGAGAACAAAGGGAGGAGCAGAGGAGGAGGAAGAGGGAGGGGGAAAAATCACAAGCAGACTCCATGCTGAGTGTGGAGCCCTATGTGGGGCTCGATCTCATGACCCTGAGATCAGATGCTTAACTGACTGACCCACCCATGTACTCCCCCCATAAGTGGAATTTTCTTAAGTAATATTGGAACTTCCAGACCGGTTCATAGGATAGAAACAAAATGACCATTACAATAAAGTTCTTTCAAATGTAGTATCCAGTGGAAATTTTCCCAGGATTCAGCTACCACCTTTTAAGCTAATCACGGTTTTTGACTGAAAAGACTAAAAAACAATTACAATTGAATTTTATTTTTATTAATAAGTTTTTCTGGTGTCATTGGATAAAAATAAGCATAAAAAAATCTATTTTTCTTAGTTACCATAGCATGTAGTTCAAAAGCATGTAGATCAAAAAGGAAAGAAATTAATATTACCTCTAAACCTACTTACAGCATAATTAAAAGTGAGTGAATACTAGAAGATGAAATTTACATGTAAATATGAATAAACATTTCAGACCAGTACAGTGGTCTCCAGAATCTACACCAGAGCAGAGTCAGTCGGAAATTTTGTGGAAGGGAGAGAGTGAAGCAGGGTCCTAGTGGGAGCAGAATATAAATAATATCAGCTGGGGTTGATCTCTAGAAAAAGAGGGATCCAAATTAGAGTGGAAGCATTGGCAACAGACATAAAATCAGGTGGATCAAAGCACTGGCTGCCAGGAAGTTGTGGAAAGGGATCTTAGAAATTGCTTGGCATGAGAGCTGCTAGCTTGGACAAGAGAAGTACCCTAAAATGGGGAGGTGGTCCTGAGATGCTTATATTTATGTGAAGAAGGAAAATCTGAAAGGGCCATGTCAAA
This sequence comes from Ursus americanus, assembly GCF_024610735.1. Classification (NCBI taxonomy): domain Eukaryota; kingdom Metazoa; phylum Chordata; class Mammalia; order Carnivora; family Ursidae; genus Ursus; species Ursus americanus. The sequence continues at coordinate 14,753,398 of NC_142137.1, read as the reverse complement.
ACACCTCATGAAACCAGAGGAAAAATCCCCATTATTAAAGGAACTTCTTCACTGTACCAATAGGAAAAACAAACAAACAAACAAAACAAAACAAACACAATAAGATACTGGGTAAGATATCCAAACCCAGTCTCCCACTCATCCTCATACTATCCCCTATATATTGTGGGTACAGGAAAATTCAATACATATTTAAACATGAACCAAAGAAAGAACTCAACATCTGTGTAAAGTTGTAAGAAGGAACTAGGAAATAAACAAATATTTGAAGCACAATTTTTAAAAGCCTATTTTGTAATACCCTTTCTAAAAAGGCTTCGAAATATAAAAGGAAAATTATAATGCAACATCACAGAAGACTTAAATATAATTGCAGATTAAAGAACACCAGAAACTAGGAATTTAAAATCATAGAATAAAATTAGGTAAATTCCAAGCAAATGTGAAGTGGAATTTGACCATAGGAAAGAAGTTAAAATAAAATATAAAATGTCAGATAAGAAAACTGAATTACAAGATGCACAAGGGAGTACAGCCAAGGCTGAAAATACAATAAGAATCAAAGAGGATAGAAGTCAAAAGAGCCAAGAAAATTCAACTGACATGGAGAAAAGCATAAATAGGAAACAAAGATAGAGAAGATGGGCAGAAAACCAGAAAAGAGATAATTTTTAAAACTATAATTCAAAGATACCTCCTCAAACAAAAGATGATCTGAATTTACACATTTCCCACACATATACTTGGGAAAATTGAGCAGAATGGGCAAATCCAGGACTTACATAAATAAAAGCATCAGGTTTTAAAAATGAAGAAGAAAAAAATTCTCTCGGTCTCTAGGCAAAAGAATCCTAATTACTTCCAAAGGAAAGAAAGTCATGTCAACATTTAATTTCTTAGCAACCACATCACATTGAAAGCAAGAGAATAATAAAGCAGAATCTAAGACAAATCTTGTATCCAATCAACCTGTCCTTCAAATATAAAAATTATAGAAATAAAGTTGAACTTGCAAAACTCTCGGAACATTGGACTTACTAAGACCTGTGTGAGGAGTCTAGTAGAAAACAAGCTTCACCTCACCAGGAGACAATATCAGCAAAAAACTCATTGAATCTAGTATTGTAGATTTAAAACCAAGGCACATGTGAGGTAAAGATGAAAGACTAGTATGTAAATACTATGTATTCTGATAAAATTAAAAAAGAAACAGAACAAAATGGAAATGAAGAAAGTAAAAGAATAGAAAATCTTACTTGTTGCCACATAGATAATTGGTGAAAGTCAACAAATAATCTTTAAAGCTGACAAACCATGTGCACAAATCAAACAGGGAAAGAAGAGACTAAATTCTCCATGTACCAAAAGTAATTCAATATTTTTAAAATAAGGAATAGATTACGTAGTGGGAAACACAATTAGTGGAACATAAAATACTAGAGTTGAAGCTGAATAAATCAAATATATTAGTAAATACAAATTGGTTTACCCTTAACTCCCTCTTTAAGGGAAAATGTTTTCAAGTTAATTCAAAAAACAAAATCTAATTATATTCTATATAAAAAAGATACTTCTAGAATACAGTGATTTAGAAAGATTAAACAAAAAAGATGAGTAAATGTATGGCAGGCAAATACAAACAAAATAGGCTTTGAGACCCAATATCTAAAAACGTACAATTCACACCAAAAGGATTAAAAGGGAAAAGAACAATACTTTATAATTCTTAAAGGCCTGATTCACATGGAAAGCAGAGTAGGTCTGATTATGCACCAAATAACACAGCAACAACTTTAATAAAATAGGAAATGCAAGCAGAAACGAGGTAATGTACGACAACTTTGATACACTTTATTCTAAGATAGTTCACAGGGACACAAAAATTAAGTTAGAACACAATGGAATTTTTCAGGTGCACATAGAATTCACAAAAAAATGATGGTGTATTAATTCATAAAGAGAACATCAAGTTGCATGAAATAGATATAATACATTAGTCACAATGCAACAAGACCATAAATAAATAGAAATCAGAATGGTGGTAAAAATACTTCTACAGAGAAATTTTTTAAGCTCTTTATTAAATTACTCTTGGGTCTAAGGGACATAAAAGCCAAAATGCACATTATCTAATAAACATTTCCTAAATGAAAATGGAAGTTAACAAAATCTGCAATAAATTATAAAGGATTCAAATCAAATTAATGATTAGAAGAACATCCATAGCCTTTAATATTTATATAAATAAAAATGAAACATGGAAATAACTGAATTAAGCTTATGTCTTAAAAAGGATAGGAAAAAATCTCAAAGTAAACTGAATGAAAAGAAAAGAAGGAATAACCCAACATCGAAAAAAGTAAAAATTGAGTTAGAAAACAAAACAAGTAGGGGCACCTGAGTGGCTCAGTCGGGAAAGCGTCTGCCTTCACCTCAGGTCGTGATCCCAGGGTCTTGGGATCGAGTCCTGCATCAGGCTTCCTGCTCAGCGGAGAGCCTGCTTCTCCCTCTCCCTCTGCTGCTCCCCCTGCTTGTGCTCTCTCTCTCTCTCTGTGTCCAATAAATAAATAAAATCTTAAAAAAAAAGAAAACAAATAGAATAATGAGTAAACATATATTTGGATCATGAAAAAAATAAACATATCCTTGGATTCTTTTTTATGATTTTTTTAATTTATTTGAGAGAGAGACAAAGATAGCGAGAGAAAGCACTAGCAGGGAGGAGAGGGAGAAACAGACTCCCTTGCTGGGCAGGGACCCTGGATCCTTGGATTCTTAATAAAATAAAAGGAGCACAAACATACAAAATAAATAAAATGGTAAAATAGACATTTGAATAAAAGCAATCTCAGAAGAGATGATTTTGCTCATGAAGATTAAAAGTATTGATGACCAGCACACACCTGTCAGAACGGCCAAAATCCAGAACACTGACAACACCAAATGCTGATGAGGTTTGGAGCAACGGGAGCTTTCATTCATTGTTGTTAAGAATGCAAAACAGTATAACCATTTTGGATGACAGTTTGGTAGTTTCTTGCCAAATTAAACATTCTTTTACCATATGACCCAGCAATGGCACCTGTTGGTATTTACTCAAATAAGTTGAAAACATGTCCACAGAGAAATCTGCACATACGTAGATGTTTTTAGCAGCTTATTCATAATTCACAAAATTTGGAAGCAACCAAGATGTTCTTTAATAGGCGAGTGGATAAATAAAACATGATACATATCCAGACAATTGAATATCATTCATTGCTAAAAATAAATGAACTCTCAAAGCATGAAAAGACATGAAGGAATTTTCAATGCTTATTAACTATATGAAAGAAGCCAATCTGAAAAAGCTACATACTGTATGATTCCAGCAAAATGATTTTCTGGAAATAGTAAAACTATGGAGACAGTGAAAAGGTGGGTGGTTTCCAGGGGTTAGGATGGAGGGAGGGATGAATAGATAAAGCCCAGGTGATTTTTACGGCAGTGAAACTATTTTGTATGGTGGTATGACAGTGGATACATATCATGATATATTTGTCAAAACTCATAGAAAGTACAACATCAAGAATGAACCCTAATATAAACTATGGACTTTAGGTGAAAATGATTTATCAATGTAGGTTCATTGACAGCAGCAAATGTGCACTTGGTGCAGAATTTAGATAGTGGAGGGGGTTGTACATGCAGGGGGAAAGAGGGTATTTGGGAACTCTGTAATTTTCATTCAATTTTTCTATACAACTACAATTGCTTAAAAAAAATAGCCGATTTAAGCAAAACCTTGATGAAATGGATATTAACTTAAATAATGCATTTCCATAATAAAAATAGAAGATTCTTAAATCACTGTCCCTCCAAAAAACACAGGCTTGGATGATACACTGGGGAATTAATACTTCAACTTGATAACAATTCTATAAAAAATAAAGCTACAGATAATTGATGAATCTTGATGAAAAAGTTCTACATAAAATATTAGCAAGTAATCTCATAGCACTTTTCAAAATACATCAAGACCACATGGGTTTTATTATAGAAATGCAGGGATGTGTCAGTATTAAAACAAAAATCCCGTGTTTTCCCCTGAGATGATGTCTAGCAAAAGTTTAATAACATGTTCATTCTTGATACACGGACTTAAACCTTCAAAATTCTATTTCAGAGAATCAAGAACTTCATTTTGAAAGGAACTTGGATAGTGATTACCTATGATGTGGAAGAGTTACAATGTTTTGCTTCTTAAGCAAACTAAGTGGTTAGTTATTTTTATATTACCTGAACTTTCTCCAGCAACTATTTAGTAAAACTTTAAACCCTGCTCCAGTAAACATTAAGTCTTAAAAATTGTTCACAGTTTCAAGCTATACAGAAATTTAATATTTTTGCTTGCTTGTTTTATGTTAATTTAGCTAGAAAAATACTACAATGTATAAAAAAATCTTTATATGACTTATCATGTTAGAAAAGGAGAAAAATCATATCCATAGACATTGAACAAGCATTTTATTCTAATTTAATATCCATTTCTGGTAGTATTAATTAGTAAATCTACATATTAGGAGACAATGAGAGTCGTAAGAAATTAAAAGAGACGAGGTTAAATGACCTCCATTTGGAGACGATATGATAACATAACCGGATGTTAAATTCTGCATTAACAATTTGCAAAATATATTTTAAGTGAAGTAAAGTTAAGTGGAGAGAAATTATATAGTGTTATCTTTTGTATAAAAGGTAGCAAAATGATAATATATACCCATATTTGCTTATTTCTGCAAAATGAAAACAGGACACAGTAACCGGAAAAAAACCCCAAATGAGTGAATATGGGGGAAAGTGGGAGCAGTGGCAAAAATAAAATGAGAAATGAGAATTCTTTGTGCAAAGTCTTTTAAAAAATAATTTTGGTTTTCAAACTATGTGTAAGTTTTACATAGTTTAAAAAATAAAGAAAAGCCCTCAAATTCTATAATTGAAAACAAGTTAACTTAATTGAGCATGAAATTAATATGGTAATCACAGAGAAAAATATTTCAGATGACTCAAACACATTATAATAATAATAGATACTTAAGGGAATATTTTAAAGCAAAAAGAAATACAAAAATCTTTTTTTATAAATAATTTATTTATTTGAGAGAAAGAGAGAGAGAGTGTGTGTGCAATACACTCATGGGGTTGGGGGTGGGGTGGTGCAGAGGGAGAGGGAGAAGCAGCTTCCCAACTGAGCAGGGAGCCCAACTCCAGGCAGGGCTGGATCCCAGGACTCCAGGATCATGACCTGAGCTGAAGGCAGACACAATAGACTGAGCTCAGGAGTCCCAAGAACTATAAAAATCTTGATCAGGGTTATTATTGTTAGAAATCATATTGCTATTGTAATTTTGAAAACGTTTTACATACAGACTGAAACTAACAATAAATATGGAGGGCATACATATATTAATGTCATTAGAAAATAAGACTTTTATGTAAAAGAAAAATAAGTAATAGAAAACCATAGAAGGCACATATGGTAACGTGAAAGCAGAACGATATATATTACTATGAACTTATGACTTTTAAAATGTATATTTGTTGTTCTGCTGAAAGAGCCCAGAAACAAGAGCATACCAATGAGCACAAGAAGCACCCAGATACAAATTTCTTCTTTTTAAGATTTTATTTATTTATTTTAGAGAGAGAGCAGGGGTAGGGGCAGAAGGAGAAGGAGAGACAGAATCTCAAGCAGACTCTGTGGGGAACCCAACACAGGGCTCAATCTCACGACCCCAAGATGATGACCTGAGCCAAATCAAGAGTCGGGTGCTTAACAAACTGAGCCACCCTGGTCCCTCAGTTACTGATTTCTAAATACCGTCCCCTAATAAAAGGAACCAGGACTCCTTAGAGGAATGCTTGATTCCAGACCTGAGGCAGAAAAAAAAAAAAAAAGAAAAAAATGCAAGGCAAACCTGGGATGTTTTGCTGTGTGAGAAACCAAGGAAGAAATTTGGCAATTAAAGGTAAAGGGTCAAGCATTTAACCAAGGTTTTTAAGTTGAACTGCTGTTCAACTGGTGAAGAGAAAAAGCTCTTTTTTACAGAAGAACGCCAGCTAATGAAATGGAGGAGATGAGAGAATTATAAATGAAATATAATTTGTATGCAAGAATCGTTCATGAATCCTAACATCATTTGGTGAGAGGTATTGGGGAGAAGAACATCCCCACGGTGTTTATAATAATTTGAAAGGGGAAGAGAATACTTTCACCATGAACGAATTTTGCAGTTTTCACCTTAAATGATCACGTTGACATTAAAAAATGGTGGGACAACTTGCTATTGGGATGTGACATTTTCTGCCATTTGATTTGATCCAAGGGGAAGTATACAGCATCATCTATGTAGTATCACTGAAAAGAAATGTTTAGTATTATTTTCCTCAAGTAGATAGATGTAATTTCCAGTTTACAGCAAGCACATGACACAGAAGAACTCATTAAGTGATGCCGCCAGAATGCTCAGCCAAATCCAGAATGTGAGACATTCTGTAAAACAACTGGCCTAATCTCTCCAAAACTCCAATATCAAGCAAAAAGAAGAAGAAGAAGAAGAAGAAGAAGAAGAAGAAGAAGAAGAAGAAGAAGAAGAAGAAGAAGAAGAAGAAGAAGAAGAAGAAAAGTGGGAAAACTGTAAAACTATCCTGGACCAAAAGAGACTAAAGATACATCATTAAAATCAATACATAAATTTTGATTGCTTTCTGGTTTTGAAAAATAGCAATAAAGTATTTGGGGAAAATTGGGAAAATTCAAATTTGATCTGGGTGATAGATTATATTAAGAAATTGTCAATTTTATTAGAAGTGAGAGTGATATTTTGGTTATAGATATGTGTTTCTATTCTAAGGATCTAAAGGATTAAGGACAGGATTGTTCTTTTAAAAAAATATTTTATTCATTTGAGAGAGAGAGAGAGAGCAGGAGCAGAGGGGAGAGGGAGAGGGAGAAGCAGACTCTCTGCTGAGCAGGGAGCCTGACCTGGGGCTGGATCCCAGGACCCTGGGATCATGACCTGAGCTAAAGGCAGATGCTTAACCATCTGAACCCCAAAGAGGATTGTTCTAAAGGATTCAGGAGTAGGCATGATGCTGTCTGTAACTTAATATTTCACAAAGTATTTTTGTTTCTGTGTATGTGTGTCTAGAAAGGAGAGAGAGAAAGAGAAAGCATACTTAGAAAAACATTAACAATTGTCGATACAATTTGTGGATATACCTTCTTTGTATTTTCCTTTTGATTTTTCTTTTTATAATTTTTATCATACAAGTTCAAGGGAAATTTATAATTTTGTAAAGAGGCAAGTGCAGCTGTACAGATGGTTCAGTCTTTTATATTTCAATCTTTATTCACCAGATCCCGAGAAGAATAAGGCCCTTTCCTAAGCATCGTGGAAGCTAAAGAAATGAAGCAGACAGATGCCAGCATTCAAAGTGTAGTCAAAGATGTGACAGGTGCATTAAAACGAACAAACTTTATTGTAATTAGAGGAATAAAGAATGCATGACATAAAGGAATAAAAATACACATGGATAAAATAATATGAATTTTGAAGGAATGAAAGATTATTTACCTATGAGAAATAAATTCAAGAAAGCCTATATCTAGGAAATAAGATTTTTAACTAAACTTACCTAACACAACAGAAATTAAAGGTATACCTTTCAAGGTCACTAAAAATCCTGTTTCAATAATAAAAACTATTTGATAATGGAATTTAGCAACTTCTAGAAGTGATTCTTTTTTTTAAAGGTTTTATTTATTTATTTGTCAGAGAAAGAGAGAAAAGAGAGAGAGCACAAGCAGGGGGAGCAGCAGGCTCCTCACAGAACAAGGAGCCGGATGTGGGACTTGATCCCAGGACTCTGGGATCATGACCTGAGCCAGAGGCAGATGTTTGTTTTTTTTTTTTAAAGATCTTTTTATTTATTTGACAGAGAGAGACATAGCGAGAGAGGGAACACAAGCAGGGGGAGTGGGGAGGGAGAAGCAGTCTTCCCACTGAGCAGGGAGCCCGATGCGGGGCTCGATCCCAGGACCCTGTTATCATGACCTGAGCTGAAGGCAGACGATTAATGACTGAGCCACCCAGGCGCCCCCCCAAAGGCAGATGGTTAAACCACTGAGCCACCCAGGCGTCCCCCAGAGGTGATTCTTATTTAGATGTTGTTTTAGACATTCTGTACGTTTTCTAAGTTTTCATACTATGTACAATTTTATAGTCTTGTCAAGTGAAAAGAGGTGACATAAGAACATGAACTTGGAGTCAAAGGCCGTTTAATTTTCCATAATGGCAATTCCTTTCACTTCTATAGCATTTTCATTTTTTCAAGGGGCTTTGCCTTGCTTGTCTCAAATTGCTTCACAATATTCCTGTGGGTTAAATGATGTGGACATTATGATTCTGTATGTGCAAAATCAAACAACTGAGGTATTTTTAGGTTGTGCCCTGCAGAAAGGTTACCTTTTATGTAAAGGAGACATTAAGAATAGTGTCTATCACATAGTAGGTACTCAGCACAATTCTAAATGAACACTGAACCAATAGTGAATGAGCCAACAGTGAATGTGAGAACTACTTGGTGGGGAAGACGCCGGGCCTCTGTCCCACAGAAACTCTCTACTTCTTCCCTGCCCTTAATGAGTGGTTCCATTTCTATACAGTCCAAACAGGTGTTATGAGTGAGTGAAATCTTTCTGTTTCTTAAAGGCAAAGGGCCATGTAGGATGTGTTTTATCTTATTGTACACAGAAGGACAACTTCAGATTTAAGTCTGTTTCCTGACAATGTTCTCAAACCAAAGTAGAGTCGTCTAGAATAGTGCTAACAGCTTTTAAATTTTAAATTGCTTAAGAATTTCATCTAAAGACTAGGGAGTAAGTTAAAACAGATAAGCAAGCTTTTGTTTATACAGGAAATTTGTCCAGTGTCATCATCTTAGAAAACTTCCTATTTCATCAAAAGTCATGTTTCCATACACATTTTAATGCAAATCGTTACACCTATTTTTGAGTGGGGCTCAGAATTAATTTTGCCTCTTTACTATGTAATGGCTCATTTCCTAGCTTGCTTATAAAAATATGGATTCTGGGTAGGTATAGATGTAAAGGTATTGTTATAAAAGCTGTCATAAGTTATGTCACTAAATGAAAGGCACATTGAAGGATTATTGCTGTATTTTTTTATTGTCTTTCTCATCAACAACCTACTAAAATTTTATGGCACCTTGAATTCTGTTAGCCTCAAATATTTGTTTTCAGGAACCATAGCTATATTATTTTCAACTCAGTAATTCTGGTAACTCGAGCCATATAATAATCACTCAACTCTGAGAGTTACAAATTTGCTTGTATCCACAGTGTATAAAACACTGATAAGCTTATGAAACTATTTTTTAATTAAAGAAGAAATGAAGAGTACAATAATGTGTATTATGCACTAACGTAGTACTGTCCTGCGCTGGGGTCTGTGAAAAACACAAAAGGAGACTTTGTTGTTTACCCTTAGATGTTACAGTCTGCCTACAGTTAAATTGCCAATGCTCTTTACCCAAGAATGCATACATCAAAGGCCTGGAAGACCTCATGTGGCTTCTGATAGTCTTTATTTGACATTACAAGCACACACTACAAATTAGAGCTTTTTTGTTTTAAGGGCCAATTTACCAGCACCCTGATGGTCAGGAAGCTTTTGCCGAAAACTAGTTTTCTGAAATCAGTCATGTAGTAAAGACGAGCCAATATTTACTGAGTTTTTATTTATGCACCAGCACCGTGCTAAGCATGTTCCATGTATTATTAGCTCATTTAATTCTCACAAGTCCTTGAGGAGTTGGACACAAAGTGACACAGCTAAGTGGTAGAAAAGAGACTGCTTTCAAAAACACTGTACTGTTATCACTTGATTTCGAGGAGGCAAAACAGCTTCATTTCTCTCATCTTCAGTGTCTACCACAGAACTATAGTGGGGGTCAACAGGTACACACTGGTTAATCAACACCACATAGACCTCTAGTTATGCTACACTATACACTACATTATTCCCTTGTCTTTAGAATGCTACTGAGCTATTCTGGGCCATGCAGAGGAAGATCTGTCTCTTTCCTCTAGCTTTTTATTCTTCTCTAAACATGGCTCCCTCTATCAACTCAACTTTAATTGTTGGAGAAGCTGACTTAAGTGTGAACGTTATGCATTACAATCTCTTACTAGCAGCAGAGAAGCCATTGCTCATCTTTTTTCCCACTAGGTCTGAGTTTTTATCTTTTTTTTTTCTTTCGTTCACCGTTATCTCCACCATCTGAAACAGTGTCTGTCACAGAGCAGGCCCTTGGTATTTATTGAATGAAGTCTTTTTTTCTCCTCTGCCCCTTCTTACCATTTTTCATGAACATCATCAAATACCCAGCATACTTAAACTCCCCATTATAAGTATGTTCACAGATGACAGAACTCCTCTACTCTCAGTCTCTGCTCCAGTCCCCTCAACCACATCTGTGGTTTGAAGTCCCATAATCATGGAGTATCCTTCAAGATCCAGTTACAGAACCAGAAACCACTCATATCAACATTTTAAATGAATAAATAAATACAAATATAAATATAGCCATATATATTTACATACATTGGCACTATTTTTATTTTGTTGTTTGTCAGATCAATTACAAATAAGGAAAATAAAAGTTTTATCTTCACTTATCTCTTCTTCAGTGATCCAAGTTTCCAACCTATATTATTCTCCTTCTCTCTAAAGAACTTCTTCAAACATTCTTGCCAGGCAGGTTTACTGGCAACAAATTCTCTTAATTTTTCTTTTTCTTTTCCTTTTTCTTTTTAAGAAAGTATTTATTTCTCCTTCACTTTTGAAGGATCATTTCATAAGGTATAGAATTCTAGGTTGGTATTATTTTTCTCTCAATGTTAAATGTTTTGCTCTACTCATCTTCCTTGTGTGGTTTCTGAAATCAGAAGTAATTCTTATCTTGTTCTTCTATAGCTAAGGTATGTTCTTTTCCTCTGGCTTCTTCCAGGATTATTTTCTGTATCTCTGATTTTCTGTAGTTTGAAAATAATATGCTGAGGCTTAGTATTTTTCGCATTCATCCTGCTTGGTGTTCTCTCAGTTTCCTGGATCTGTGGTTTCTTATCTGACATTAATTTGGGGGAAATTCTTCATCATTCTTGTTCAAATATTTTTTCTGTCTCTTTTTCTGGGATTCTGTGGGAATTCACAGTGCCTGGATAGACAAAATCTGATTCGTATGTGCCTCCCTGGATGAGACTAATTGAAAAGCAAAGGAGGAGTGCCTAGAACGCTGGACCTCCTTTGAGGTTTCTTGGCTGAAAACAGCTGGATTCTTACTGTGGCTCAAGGCTCTCATCTAGGGAGTAAATGTTTAAATTTTGAAGAAAAACAGGCACCTGTGGTAGTCACGTGCTTCACAGACTCCTTGCTTCCTCATGCTTATCACACACTGCCCCATATATTATCATCCTGACCCTTAGAGTTACACTCTCCTCCTTGCTTTGCGCTTGTGCCTGATATGTTGCTAAGACCCCAATAAAAGTGGAGACAAAGCTTGGCTCAGGGCCTTACGTCACCAGAGTATCTGGTCCCCAGCCTCTCCTTTCTCCTACTAAGGTGTCTGGAGTAATCTTTTCATTTGCTGTCTCAGGGTTTGCTTGCCAAACCCAACAGTATTCCTATTATGCCTATGTTACGTTTGTTTTGGTATTTTCCCCACAGTTCTTGAGTATTTTGTTTTTCTAGTCTTTTTTCTGTTTGTTTTAGTTTTGGAGGTTTCTATGTAGATATTCTCTCACTCAGAGAGTCTTTTCTTATCCATGTCCAGTTTGCTAATAAGACATCAAAAGCATTCTTTATTTCTATGTAGTATTTTTGATCTTTAGCATTTCTGTCTGGATCTCTCAGAATTTCCTTCTGTTATATTGCCCACATGATCTTACATACTGTCTTCTTTATCCATTAGAGCTCTTACCATTTTAATCATAGTTGTTTTAAATTCTGGATCTGATCATTCCAATATCCCTGACATATCTGAGCCTTGTTCTGATATGTGTTCTGTGTCTTCAAACTTTTTTTTTTTTTGGCCTTTTATACTATGTTGATTTTTTAAATTATTTTTTATTTTTTACTAATGTGGTGGTGAGGTGTGGGGAGGGCCAGCATCCTATAGTCCCATGATTAGGTCTCAGTCTTTCAGTATGCCTGTGCCTCTGGACTGTGAACTTGACAAATGCTTCTCAGGACCCATCATTAGGTGGAACGGATAACAAAAGTGGGTTGGCATTTTATATTCCTCTCCTTCATGGAAGGCTGGAGGCGACTGGCGTTAGGTGTTTCTTTTTCTCCATGTGGAAGGTCAGAGCCAGCAACAGTTGGGTATTTCCTTTCTCCAGGTCACTTGAGCTCTGATAAACTCCAGCTGTTTAGGCTCTGATTAACTGGTTTCTGCTGTGGGGAGGCCTTATTAAGAACAGAATGCTCTGGTGTTTTTCAAAATGGCTGTTTTCCTTAGCACTCTGGGAGACACAAAACATTTTTCTCCAGTATTCACTGTGAGAACCTGGTCAAGCTTCAGGAGGTAAAACACAAAATGTGGGGACCTCCCTATGACTACCTCACCCTGAAGATTTTATCTCTTGGATTTTCCACACTGAGCCTCCAGCAATTCTTCAGTTAGAGTTTATTCTTTTTCCTACCCCACACTGGTTTCAATGGAGGTTTCAGATCATGAGCTTCTGCTCTGGTAAGTTGTGATTCTCTGTATTCGTCTATCAGTCTTTCCAATTTTGGAGACAGTGGTTTGTCCTATGACTCACTTCTTTCATGGGTCTAGTAAAAATTGTTGCTTTTACAGTATATTCAGCTTTTTTACTTGCTGTGAAGCTGGAGTGGTGACTTCCAAGCTTCCTACCTGCCAGATTGGAAACTATAAGTTACTAGATTCTGCCTTTTAAAAAACATTTTTAAAATATCACATTAAAATGTTTATCATATTTTTTTAATTTTAAATATTTAAAAAATATTCATAAATATTTTTAAAACACTTAAATAGACTTTTTAAATATTGCATTAAAATATTTTAAAATGATTTAAAATCATTTAAAATGATTTTTAAAAAATATTGCATTAGAATGTTTATCATAATTTAATTTTTTTGGCTCCACTCTTAAAGTTCATCCCTAAAGTGAGTGCCTAACTCCTGTCACTCTATTTCTGGCCCAGAGAAATATAGGAATACATCATCTTCTAACTGAGAAAAACACTGTGATGTTTTTCCTTTGCTTCTGCCAGGTGTTTGTAAGCACCTTAATGCTAGAATTCCCGAGGAACTGAGGTGTTATTTCATTGTCAGTGATTAGTAATAATATCCCCAGCTGTAGTCATAGAAGAATCTATTTACTTAGTTCTGCCTTGTTTCTGGAGTGCAATCCCCTGAGGTCCTCTTATGTTCCAGTGCCTTTCCTTTCAGCCCCATGGGACAAAAGCTCCATTTAGTCACTCAGACTCCTGGATTTCTGCCTTCTTTCCAGATTGTGGCTGGGGAGTTGGCAATTCATTTGCCATTTTTCCCCTCTAGATTTACTACTTGTCCTCAATGAAAGGTTTGGTTTGAATGACTTAATCAGACATTAATGGTATTGAAAGTTCTGGACTGTTTTATAAAACCTAAATTATTTGCCTTTAGATATTCTGGCTATTTAAATTCCCCAAATAATCATATAATTCCACTATTCTTTTATTATGTAGATAGGTAATAGATAAAACTATCTTATTAAGAAAAAAATATGTGTCCCAAGAAAAGTGTTTAAAAGCAATTTAGTTGCGTCTTTGAATTAAAAACAAAACAAAACATAGCCTGCATCATTGTGGAATACTAGCTAATGAAATAGATTACACTTCTGTAAGGAATTCCTTCCTTATATAAAGCATTCTTGGGAATCCTCTATCACTTTCTTTACTTATTTAGTAGAAAGGGCATTTTGTGGTCCTTAAATCTTTCTAGATTCAAGGAATACTTTGAGAATCTAAGGAAAGCTATAAAATTTCTCCACAGAAATTTTTACCTATGCTGAAATATTTTCATATATAAAAGCAATGAGTTTCTGGGAGCCCAGGGATACAGGGATATATCATACAGGGAAAATTACTTGAACATTATTTTGTGCTCACTGATTAATATAGGGTTATTTGATGTTAGCAATACCAAACAAATATTCATGTATTTTTGGCCAACTCTATAATTTATGCCTGGAATGTTCCATTTGTTTTGTGGATTATGTAGAGAATAACAAGAAAGGATGCAATAGAATTAGAACAGTGGAAGGAAACTGTAAAAGAACTTTATATTAAGCAGTAAATAAGAATTAGAGAAGGAAAAGGGGTTGGGGGAGAGAAGAGATGGTCATACCTGGAAAGACTAGTTTGCTGGTGACAGATTCTGAAACTAGACTTTCTGAAACAGTCTAAGTAAATACTGAACAAAGATTATGTCTGTTCTATTGATATAATTCCATTGTTGAGGAACAAAGGGGTGTGTAACACACATGTAACCCGAAGGAGATTTGGAGTGAGCCTGCCAATCAGTATCTGTCTAAAGGAATGGGAACTGGAAACTGACGGGGCAAGGGAAGGAAGGAAGGAAAGGAAGCAAACAGGACAACCCTGAGGCAGTTTATAGAGACCGACCCAATGAGGGGAGGGGAAAAAAAAAAAAAAAGAATAGGAATCTTTTCTTTGGAGATAAAATTTTGGACTAAGGCCTCTATGTTAAAACTAATCCATGCATGCAAAAGTGGGTCCCAAGCTATATACAATAGGAAAGGTTCCATCTCCAGAGCTACCTTACAATCCTTTCTGAATTTTCAAGGCACATAAGTATGAATGTGACTCATACCATGTAAGAAATTTAACTACAGGTATGTAGGTAGGGGACATTGACCTTTAAACATCAGCATTGGTGATTTCAATTCCGTTTTACACTCCTCCTTTAGTACTACATGAATCATTATACAAATTCATAAAAAACTGGGAAATTCTATTCCTGGGAGGTTCATATGTAGTTGGTGTAACGACTACCTTGAGCCCAAAGAATTAAAATAATTCAAAGTATATTAATCCCTCATGAGCCCCACAAAGCTTTGTTTGATTTATTCCAGAACCACCAGAGCTTTCTTGATGCTTGCAGAATATGCAATGGTAGTTAAATTTAGTGCCTCACCATTTTTGTCAAGATTTCATAGGATGTTGAAAGTAAAAGATTGCCATCAATATTTATAAATAATGCTATGATTCTAAAGTATGACTGTTTTTGGTCAAAGATTAGTAATTCTATTAGAAATATTCCTCCCTCATCTATTCTATTGTCCCCTGTCCCCACTTCCCCATGCGTTACACAGCTTCAAAGGAAAAGGGAGAAATCACTCAAAGCAAATACATCTCTTAACAGGTATAATTAGAAATGTGCAAAATAATTTTCTAAACATCAGAGCTGCATGTCCTTAACTCAGATGTGAAGACATACATTTTTAATGAAAACTCATAGTTTTGATATATAGCACTTGATTTGATAGTAATTAAACATGGGAAATAGAAGGACTTCTTTTTACATAGGTCCATACATCAAAAACAAAAATGCATTTGTTTCAGTACTCATTGGAATTCTGTAATTTTTGCTTTCTGAGCCCATGGCTATGCTCGTATTCATTTAAGTTTCTAGAAAGATAAAAGATTATTTATACTGGAAATTTCTAATTCCTCTTGAATCGCAGTGTATTGTGCCAAAGCTATCACATAGCTCTGCTCATAGCCTGAGGAAAGAGAATGTTATTGATACACCAAGCTGTTAGAGACCTTTTAAATGGGGCCTTTAGGATAGAAGGCTTTGATTAAATGTCAAAAATGGTGTGATTTAGCCAAATGTTGTTTTAATAGGTTTTTTAAATTATTATTTGGGCATGGTAAGGCCAACAGATCAGGAGACAACTGCCATTTAAAAGATAACTTGTTATACTCTGAGATTTCAAGAGAAGAAAAACACATTACACCACAAGAGGCCACACTGGGAATCATCTGGGGTCAATAGCAAGGCAGAGGGAGAGTGGGGGAACTATTGGCAAGAGCCTTTACTGTGGTTTCCAAGGGAAGAAATGGGCAAGTCAGGGGTAGCTGGCTTAGGATGGATTAGTTTGAGTAATTTTAGCAGCTTTGAGGCATAGGGACTATTTGTAATTTCCTGGTACATGGCTCTGGGGTGATTAAGGTAAGTGGATAGTGGTCCAGAGTATGAGCCTAATAGGCTGGTAGTGGGGGTATAGACATAACTAGCTAGCTGCTCAAGAAGGGGAACTGAAGCCTCTAGCCAGGGCCTCAATGCTGAGTCAGGACAGCATTTTGAAAACTACGTTACAGTTGTCTCCTTGATGTCCTGACGCCAGTTTGAGTTTGATTATATGTGTATTTGAGTGGCCTTAATAGTAGGGGAGACCTTCAAAGAATAGGCATAAGTTGGTCTACACAGCATAGAAAACATATTATTATGAGAGTAAAAAGGAGGAACACAAGTAGAATTATAAGGAGTCCTCATAGGTTGGCTCGTAACTAAGTTTCTCATTTGTAAGGCATTAGCCAAGAAAACCGATCTGAAATTTCTGTTGTCTCTGATGATACATTGATGGTATTGTCTATGTGTTAAAGGTAGCAATCAGGTATTTTTGGGTGACATTTTGGTGTATTCCTCAGGTCAAAGTGGCTGGTCCAACAGCTATGTTTGGTGTAGGGTATGAATCAATAGTTTAGTAAAATGTATGTAAAGACTGGCAGTTGTTACCAGGGGAAAGGAATAGTTGTGGTGGTGGTGGTCATGGCTGCAGATTCAGGACAGGAAGTTGCAGTGGAAAGCTGAAGGGGATCATGGGAAAAGCACTGGGGAGTGGGGAGTGTGTGGTCCTCCCCTCAGGAATTCAGGAATTGACTGATAGGAGGCAGCTGCCTCCTGGAGAAAGCAATAATCTCCCTTAACTTTTATGTTTTGTCAAATTTTATTTAAATTCTAGTTAGCATATAGTGTAATTTTGGTTTCAGGAGTAGAATTTAGTGATTTATCACTTACATGTAACACCCAGTACTCAACACAATAAATGCCCTAATACCCATCTCCCATTTAGCGTATGCCCTGACCACTTTCCCTCCAGCAACCACCAGTGCACTATAGTTAAGAGTCTCTTATGGTTTGCTTCCCTTTATTTTTTTTTTCTTTCCTTTTCCCCTATGTTCATCTGTTTTGTTTCTTAAATTCCACTTATGAGTGAAATTATATTTGTCTTTCTCTGACTTATTTTGCTCAGCAAAATACACTCTAGCTCTATCTATGTCATAGCAAATGGCAAGATTTCATTCTTTTTGATGACTATTATTTCATTACACACACACATCCCACATCTTCTTCATCCATTCTTCAGTTGATGAACATTTGAGTTCTCTCCATAGTTGGGCTATTGTTGACAATGCTGCTATAAATTTCGGGGTGCATGTACCTCTTCAAATGTGTATTCTTGTATCTTTGGGGAAATACCTAGTGGGGCAATTGCTGGGTTATAGGGTAGTTCCATTTTTAATTTTTTGAGGAACTTCCATTAAGTTCTCTAGAGAGGTTGCACCAGTTTGCATTCCCACCAACAGTGTTAGACGATTCCCCTTTCTCTGCATTCTCACCAACACCTGTTGTTTCCTATGTTGTTAATTTTAGTCATTCTGACAGGTGTGAGGTGGTATTTCATTGTCGTTTTGATTTATATTCCTTGAAGATGAGTGATGTTGAACATCTTTTCATATGTTGTTGGCCATCTGGGTGTCTTTTTTGGAAAATGTCTATTCATGTTTTCTGCCCATTTCTTAACTGGGTTATTTATTTTTTGGGTGTTGAGGTTGATAAGTTCTTTACAGAGTTTGGACACTAGTCCTTTATCAGATACATCATTTGTAAATATCTCTCCATTCTATTGGCTACCTTTCAGTTTTGCTGATTGTTTCCTTTGCTGTGCAGAAGCTTTTTATTTTGATGAAATTACAATAGTTCATTTTGGCTTTTGTTTCCCTTGCCTCTGGTGATGTGTCTAGTAAGAAGTTGCTATGGTCACGGTCAAAGAGGTTGCTGACTGTGTTTTCTAGAATTTGTCTCAGACTGATGTCTTTAATCCATTTTGATTTTATTTTTGTGTATGGTGTAAGAAAGTAGTCCAGTTTCATTCTTCTGCATTCTTCTTCTTTGTTATTTGGCTTTAAATCTAGAATTGTGATGCCTCCAGTTTAGTTTTTCTTTTTCAGGATTGCTTTGGCTACTCAGGGTCTTTTGTGGTTCCATACAAATTTTAGGATTATTTGTTCTATGCGAAAAATGCTGGTGTTATTTTCATTAGGATTGCATTAAATGTATAGATTGCTCTGGGCAGTATAGACATTTTAACAATATTTGTTATTTCCTTAACGTTTAGAATGGCACAAATTTCAGTACCCTCCACCAGACTCCCCCTTAGGCATGGAAGTGTAGGGATATATGTGTTAGCAAAAGCAAGGATTATACCAGGAATGTGGGTAAAACAGACAGCAAGCTCAGAAACCATAACAGAATCCCTAATGTCAAAGGAAGAAAAGCAATGAATGTTTCACGTCTAATTTATCAGCATCCTAAGAAAGGCCGCCTGTGGGTGTCAGTGAGGCAGAGGTGAAGGTGTTTGTGGTGAAGTCATTGCAGGAGGTGATATCTTCTCCAGGGGTGAGCTCCTGGGCCAGGGTGATAATGTCTGGGATCTGGGAATGGGGAGACCCTTTAAGAGGATATTCACTGAAGTTGATGTATGTCTTGTGTTTGTGGCTCTATGGTATTATAATGAGGCAGAGACACTTTTGTAACTTAAAGGCAACATTGTACCAAAAAGCTTGACTTACAATTTTTTTTTTAAGTCAGAAGGCATCTGGATGTACAGAGAGCAAAGGCAATATTGGCATTCATGATGCCGTTGTAATGGATCAAAGCACTAGAACTGGACTGGCATAATTAAAGTCCGCATTAAGAATGGAAAATCTTTCCAATAGTTTAAGGTTTTGCACAGATGTGAGATGAGAGGGATTCTGCTGCAAATACATTTTAAATCATACAGTCTGATTTGGGTGTATGTTGTTAATACAGTGTTAGCATATTCAAAAAAAAATCCAGACACTAATATTTGGGATCTCTCCAAAGAATAGATTAACATTTAGGGCACAAGACCTATACATTCATAATGCCCTCAATTTGCTTTATAGGGTATCACTCAAGTTATAAAGAGAAACGCGAAAAAAATAGGAAGATTGGTAGGAGAAGGAAGGGAAGAATGAAGAGGGGGTAAACAGAAGGGGGAATGAACCATGAGAGACTGTGGACTGTGGGAAACAAAATGAGGGCTTCAGAGGGGAGGGATGTGGGGGATTGGGATAGGCCAGTGATGGGTATTAAGGAGGGCACATATTGCATGGAGCACTGGGTGTTATATGCAAGTAATGAGTCATGGAACATTTAATCAAGAACTGGGGATGTACTGTATGGTGACTAATATAACAAAATAAAAATTATTTAAAAAAAAAAAAGGAGGGTGCTTGAAGGAAACATAGATGTAGCAGAAAAAAAGTTTCCAGAATTAACAAACTCTATAACTAGTCCCCTTTATTTTGAGATAAGGCAAAAGTATTACATGCAAAATAAGAGAACACAGTGCTATACAAAAGTAGCAGAAAACAAAACTTTTAGACATAAAACATAATGAAGGACTTCTTAAAATGTATTTGGACATTCTTGAAATGTTATGGGTGTGAGGAACAGATTAGTGGTGGCCACGAGTGAGGGATGAGGATGGAGAGGAAAGGTGACCATGCAGAGGTCGCATGTAGCATATCTTCGCGGTGACAGAATAATTCTGAATCTTGATTGTGGTGGGGGTTACATGAATCTACACGGGAGATAAAATTGCATAGAGCTATACACACACAAATGAGTACATGTAAAACTTGTGAAAATCTGAATAAGGTCTACGGATTATATCAATGTCCATTTTCTGCTATTGATACTATACTATAGTTATATAAGATGTTACCAAACAAAATAAATGTCAGTTACTGTCTAGGTAAATACAACTGGAACACTAATTGATTCAAAAGTGAATTCTCTCTCTCTCTCTCTCTCTATATATATATATATATATGTGTGTGTGTGTGTGTGTGTGTATAGATATAGTTATGCATTAAAAATTGATATAACTGTATTGAAAATGAGTAAAAGGTGAGAAGGGGGATCATCTTTAAAAAGCTAATTCTTTAACCACTGTAAAATAGAATATAAAATAAAAAGCCAATAAGTCCTTAAAATTCATAAATCAATAAATAACATTATAAACATATTACTTTAAAATGTAGAACTAGATATCAGAAGAAACATGAGAATTGAAAGATTGGTTGGTTTGATTGGTTCAGAAAATTGCTTTTCATTAGAATCTCATTTGGTCACTTTGGCTATGAATTGTATTCCTTCTCAACAAAATTGGACCAAATGTGAATAAAATGTAATTTTTAGCTCACCTAACCATTTTTATACTCACATATTCATTGGCACCCAGTTGTTGTTTGAAATTACCTTAGTGTGTTAGAAGTTCTAGATTTCCTTTAAGTAATACACTGGATTTTGACATGAAAATTGTCCATGTTAGCAGCCCAACATACTGGATTATAAACCCCTGATGGGTAGCAACAATCTCTTACTTGCCAATTTAGCACCAAAATTTTTCTCAACACAATGTTTGTAGTTGAACTGGAAAACAATAATGTAAATTCAAAAGACTAACAAAAACCATTTTCATTTCATAAGGGATCAGGAGATTAGATGCATTCAGTTTGCCCTATATGAGTAAAATAAAACGTATAGAAATATGAAAGTGAAAAACAAGGATCTGTATTGTATCAGTCTGCTCAGGCTGCCATAACAATACCCCACAGACTGGCTTAAATGGCAGAGATGTATTCTTTCACAGCTCTGGAGGCTAGAAGACTGGACCAAGGTGCTGTCAGGGTTGGTTTCTGGTGAGGTGTCTCTCCTGGCTCCTAGATAGCAGCTTTTTTTGCTGTGTCGTCCTCATAGGGCCTTTCCTCTGGGCCTACAGGGAGAGCAAGAGAGCTCTGAGGCCTCTTCCTTTTATATGGACAACAGTCCTATTGGATTAGAGCCCCGCCCCCATGACCTTATCTAACCTTAATTATCTCCTTACAGGCCCTATCTTCAAATAGTTACATTGGGGATCAGAGCTGCAACATACACAGTTGGGGGTATACAATTTAGTCTATAACATGCATGTTGCTGCCTTTTTAGGTTGAATACTTTTTTAAGATTAAGACACTGAAACCAACATTTTTACTGCAGCAAGTAAATCAGAGAGACTGGGAATTGACAAAGAGCTGATACACATTTCTGTGAACGAGATTTACGATCCACTAACATTTCCTTTTAAAAAGAGAAAACCTTTTGTTAGAATTTTTTAGTGTTAGTCTTTGCCATTTGAGGTGACAAACTTAAAATTTTAGGAGATGAATTATCACTTAGGAAGATAAGAAAAAGGACATGTTATAAAATTTTTTCTAATAAGACTCCGCTTACAATCGTGTACCTACATTTGCAGTTCGCTGGCAGCTAAAGCCATAGAATGTATGGTTTTGGACATCAGAGAGGTTTCCATCCTGTTGATGAAGGCAGCTGAAAGATCTTTACTGATGAAACTGTTAAATAAGTTCAAACAAAAAGCAAATGTATGATGGAATAGTAGACAATTCCTAATACGTAGAAACATTTAAAGCAGACTAAAATATCAATTTCAGGGAGCAATTAAGTTAGAAAAAGCTTGATGGGGATGATAAAACTTGCTTCTGACATGCTGTAAGAACAGGAGGATAGGGTAGATGGAGAGACAGCTATCTGTTTTTTTTCTGCTCGAAACCAAGCTTTTGTAAGGATGTAGGAGACAGATAAGATAGGTAGAGTGAGAGACCAGCCTTATGTTCCAGGCTGCTCAGATTTCCAGGATAACTGCTCAGAACAAAAAGTCTTTGGGTCACTAGTGCATCAAAGAGAGCGTGGAGAAAACCACTCAGGATTCATTCACTGACTTCCAGGCACGTGTACAGCTTGTAAATATGAGCTTTCAGACTACTCACTGAGTGCCTGCTCTGCCCTTCACTTCTCACTTTTTAAATAATGCTCTTCTGCTTGAATGTGTTGGTCTAGCTTCTATTCCTAGATGTTGGAGAGAGTGTCCTATCCTCAATCTCAGCTTGCAGCTGTTGGACTCTATCCAGAGCTTTCTCACCTAAAGATCCTGGACCGCTTTCCTTCTTACGCAGGTTTTTTATCTTTGTCACCATCTGTGCAAACAGAAAATACAAGTCAGATCAGAAAGAGACTTAAATGATGAAATATTATTCCCTAAAGAGAACCTGAGAATATCTACGTTGATTTCTTTGTCTTAGGAAGAAGTTAACCTAAAAGATGTGGGAAACTGTTCATTGTCCTACAACTTGATATTGAGGACCGAGCAGAGATTAGAACCCAATTTTCCAAATTCCTTCTGTGGCTTTTTTTTTTTTTAAACCCAAGATCTGGCCAGGTGAAAGTGGCTACATATCCACGTATGATTTTGCAAGTGCATGTGTTGCTATAAATGAAACTACTCAGTATTTTGTTTCAGACCCGAGAAGCTGTTCAAATAAGATAGGAAAATAGAGTTAGTGAATTTTCCTGATTCTGATGGAGAATGAAAAGCCAATTCTTTGTCACAGCCAATTTGCAAATGGCAAGGGAAATGATTGTCAACCTTTACGTCTATAGTGCCCCTACCAGAAGTATTGTGGAGTACTGCCTGGCCACGTATTTTACATTGGTACTATTCAGTCAATAAAATTAGACATTATCTCTACGTCCCAACAATTTGTCTCCTCTTCCTAAATTAATTACAGATGTGAATTAAGCAGTTATCATTGCCAGGTCCCTGCAGAGAACAAATTTTGTGGAGTGTTTAATGATAAAACATCCAGATTCAGATACACAAAGATGCAGACTGAATTCTGTTTATGAATAAATGAAAGATATTCCAGGATCATGTCTGATAGAGATTCTAGGAACATTTAAGAAGGAATTTTCTAGTCAACTCTTAAGCATGCATAACCTTCCACTTAAACTCTAATAATTCAATCTAAAGCCTCTAGTCCTTTCAAGCATAAGTTTTGGGCATTAGGAACATTAACCAATTTATCTCTCTCTCCACAAATACAACTTAGGATAAAATGAGAATACTATTATTGCAATTTGAAATAAAAATCATTATGTGAAGTGGAATAATGATTCACTGTTGGATAAGCCAGTCTTTGCATCTCACCTGTCATCTGCTCACTCACCTAAATCTAGACATTATTTAGACAGAAATGCTTTTAATCACAATCTACTTGAAAATATCTGAGTGTATACACAAGTATAAAGTTTACAAATTCAGCATGTGGTTCAAGTGTGCACACTGGGAAAAAAAATTGTTCTTCAATTTTTTGAAGTCTATTTTCCAACTGCTCCTTATGCATTGTAGGTCTTATCATCCTTGGCCACATACTAACTTTCCAGATCAGTGGTCCTGAGGTCAATGCCAGAAATACAGTAGACCTAGTCTTCAATTTCTTTTTTATAATTTCTGATAGAGTTTCTCGAAAACTGTCAAATATTACATTAAATGTTTCACTTTGTGCCAGTTACTGTGTGCTTAAACTCCTTCCTATATTCAGGGCCTAACCTTTTTAAAGTTGGGACGGTGAGGATGAACACAAGGAGAAGAATCTCTTCCTTGACTCTCTGCTTAAGTTAAACATTAAAGTTGAAAGTTGAAAGCCTAGTGCTAACTTTGTCAGATATTTAAAAAGTTGCTGATGAGTCAAATGAATAAAGGACAATTAAAGAGTCTTCCCAAAAAACTTTAATGGAAAAAGAGATCATAGGTATATATTTGAAGTTTCTCTACCTCTGCATATCGAACATTAGAAGATATGTGCTTCTGATATATCAAAGTTTTGCTGACTGTAAGTTTTAAGAAAATTACTGGGAAAATGTATAAGACTTAGGAACTCTAGCAGATTCACATGAGTGCAGCAGATGTGTATAATTTTCTAAAGAAAGATTATTCCCTAAGAAAGAAGAGCTTAAATTGGATATGACCTTCTGAAAACATCATATCCAATTCTTCCATTTTTAAAGCCATAGGGATTCCGACTAAGGGAAAATATGCCCTGATTGACATGAAGATAAAGTAGGCTTGATAGATTCATTGTTCTCAATATAAATACTCCATGGCTTTGAAATTTCAAACTCCTCTAAACTTCACTCATTCATTTGGCATCTAATTTAGATAAATTTCAGAACCATAAGCTTGTTTTTATAAATACTCTCTATGAAATATGTTTAATCTGATTCTTATTTGTTTCCACTTAGTGAAAATGCATACACATACAGAGATACCACAAACATACACATTTTAAAGAGAAAGGCTACCTTTTGTTGTTTATGAAGGAAAAAATAATAAATTCTTGTACCTATTTAATATAAGGTGGGCATTACTCAAGGTTTTTTTTTTTTTTTTTTTAAGATTTTATTTATTTATTTGACAGAGAGACAGCCAGAGAGAGAGGGAACACAAGCAGGGGGAGTAGGAGAGGAAGAAGCAGGCTCCCAGTGGAAGAGCCTGATGTGGGGCTCGATCCCATAACGCCAGGATCACGCCCTGAGCTGAAGGCAGACGCTCAATGACTGAGCCACCCAGGCGCCCCTCAAGTTTTTTGTGTTTTTTTTTTTTTTAATTGCCCAGCCCATTCATGATGTAAAAATCAAATTGGAGACATATGCAATGAGTTCTAATCTTTCAAGAATCATATACACATCATATATACATATGACATATACTTCTCTTAAAAGGTGCTTTTACAGACTTAAAAGTATAAGAATAATTATTGGTTTAAGAAGCCAGAGTAGGGCCTGGGAGAGCAGGAACCAAGGGCTGCTGACTCCTAAAGTAAGAAGTCCTATCCGTTTACTTCACTGAGTCTTACGAAGAGAGTCATTTCTATGAGAATCATGATATAAAAAAGTTGGGAAGCATTTCCCCTAGACAGCTATTTGCCACTTCCAAGCTTTCCAACACAGGATCAATAACACCCCCACCTTAGCCTTGAATCATCAGGAGGCTTCTCCTCTGATCTTGCTCTGCCTGATTTGGATATTACCACCTCAAGTTCCACTAGCTTTTTTCTTTAGAAAAGACTAAATCTGATGCAAGTTTTTACATGAAGCCACTTTTCAGAAATGTAGCCACCCAACTCAATAAGTTAAAAAAAAATGGGGGGGGGCTACTAATAGGTAAAGTCCATAAAAGGTTTATAAAGTCACTAATGCTTCATAATTAAGTAGAGGCTAAATATGGCACTTGGTGTTTTGTTTCAATTTTCCCTGAGTCAGTCTAGTACACTCAGCCTAAAAAATGGGGAGAAATAAGGAGGCCTGAAACAGTATCTACAATATTAACTACTTGTTGAGTGAATAGACAGACTGCTGTTTGAATGAGGGCATTTCATGCATAACCTGGCCCATATTTTGTAGAGCGCATTCAGGATTTTTAATGAAGGCCAAAAAGCTGTATATGTACATTAATAAATTGTATGGTAGAATGACAGTATAGTTCATAGTCTGTATGTATAACTACTCCAGGTTCGAACTGCGATTCATGTACCATACCTGATGTTTGGAGTGCACAAGGGGAATTTTAAAAATAAATGTCAACAAGGGCATATATTTTAAGTTTATGAAATTGTATATTGTTGTGTAAAACTGGCATTCCAATGGCAGGGCATGTATAAAATGTAAGAGCAATAAAGTACTAGGTAGTCTTAATTTTATTCAAATGTGAAAACCTGTTTGGTTCAATTTTGCTTGACAGCACACTGATTTTTGATCCAGTTGTCTGTGGATCATTTTAGAGACATTGTGTTGATATATGCTGTGCATAGTCTTAGTTCTGATGGATGGTCAAAGTCACAATAGTGAGGAGCTAGAACTCTGAGTTTCCTGCGAACAGGCCTGGAGGTTTGGCGCTGTAGGTAACTTAAAATGTCAGACAGGGAGAAATTCCATAATGTTTTGCTTTTCTAGGACCCAGAATACTGTTTCTTTATGCCACGAGATGGTGGTTTAGAATTTTGTGGGGGAGACAGCAGGGCTGATTAATTGTCAATGACTGCATCAAAATTACCCTTCACTTTACCTAAAATAGTGTTGGACTTTATTGTGGTTTAGAAGAATTTGATACAAACATAAAGATGATATCCTGTTTTTCTTTCGTCTCCCTAAAATTGTGTGATGCATGAAGTCTTTGAAAAGTTGCTGGTTGTGTAGAAGACTGAGTAAAATGAATTATAGAGGAAGAAGATAATTTCTTTTTAAATAAGACAATTTAAGCTTATTATACTTCCAAATTTCTTAGGTTTTAATTGTTAGAGAATGATAATTTCTGTGTTTCCTTCCTAAACCTCTGATATCAAATGAGACAAAGATATTTTTATCTTCTCTTCTGTTAAGGAAATAAAATCTAAGAGTTGGTAAAAATCCAATTTATATTACATTTTGGAATAGTCAAATCCAGTAATTATACCTTTTTTTAAATCTTTTGAATATAGTCCTTTCTCCCCCACTCCACTGCTATCATCACCCCTTACCCAGATTAAATTTTGTGATAGTTGATTTCCATACACAGTAGCCATGATGATCTTCCTTTGTTTTTATATAATTAGTTTAATTGCACAAGAAATCCATGATCATTTTGTGAATAAATTAATAAATGAAGAGAAGACAATATTATTAAATTTAAATCAACTCAGATTCTACCACATGATATAGTTGAGCATTTCAGCGTATATACATCCAGACTTTCCCCCATTTTAATGTAATTATATTACTCTCACCACCTTCTAAAATATAAAATATTATATTTTGGTCAGCCAGCTGCTTTTTTAGTTAAGAAATATATCGTAAACACCTTTCCTTATCACTAAATGCAAATTTAAATAATAATTTTTAAGGATAATAACTTAGTGATTATCTGAATATATCATACGTTAAACGCATATTAAAGAAGACTATGATTGCAAAGAATGTAGAGGAAACCCTTTTGTGCTTATTTTTCAATGTGTTTTTTTTTTCCAATTTTCTGTTAAATTTCTAAAATCGAGTTAAAAGAACAAGAGCTGTTTGAAGGCTTTTAGTACCTATTACAGTTCTTTCCATGAAAGCCATACCAGGTTGTATCCTGACCTGAAGATTAGTCGTATGAGCCTACCTGTTCACTATGCCAGGGGTTCACAACCTGGCAACATGTTAGCGTTATCTGGGTGACAAAAAAAAAAAATGTAGTTCAACTCATGAGCAGAAAATCAAGGTATTGGGATTGAGGAGGGGCCCAGTGTAATATTAGCCCCATAAAATTAATTGGGGAATATTCCCTCTTCTTTTTTCTGAAAGACTTGGTTAAAATTGGTATTGTTTCTTCCTTCAGTATTTGGTAAAATTCACTAGTGAAGTTAACTGGTGCTGGAGTTTTCTTTACTGGAACATTTTAATTAAAGTTTTCAATTTCTGTTACAGGTAGAACTACTTAGTTTTCAATTCTTTAAAAAAAAAATTATTTGAGATAGAGTGAGGGAAGTAGGAGGGAGGGGGAAGGAAGCAGGCTCTCCACTGAGTAGGGAGCCCGATGCAGGGCTCATCCCAGGACCCTGAGATCATAACCTGAGCCCAAGGCAGACACTTAACTGACTGAGTCACCCAGGTACCCCTTAGGTTTCTATTCTTGCTTGACCTTTGATAATTTGTGTCTTTTAGAAATATGCACCCTGGGGCGCCTGGGTGGCACAACGGTTAAGCGTCTGCCTTCGGCTCAGGGTGTGATCCTGGCGTTATGGGATCGAGCCCCACATCAGGCTCCTCCGCTATGAGCCTGCTTCTTCCTCTCCCACTGCCCCTGCTTGTGTTCCCTCTCTCGCTGGCTGTCTCTATCTCTGTCAAATAAATAAAATCTTTAAAAAAAAAAAAAAAAAAGAAATATGCACCCACTTTACTGAAGTTGTTGAATACATGGTATCGACTTGTTTATAATATTCCCACCTCTTTAATGTCTACAGGTTTATAGTGATATCCTCTTAATTTCTAATATTTTTAATTTATGTCTTTTCCCTTTTTTTCTGGATGAGTCTGCCTAATATCCTCTGTGGTTATTCCATCATTATTACTCTATTCTTTTGTAGTTATTATCCCACTTTCTAGGCTTAACCAGTTAGTTGATTAATATCTTCTGTTTCTCTATTCTGATACATTTATTGTTTTTATTCCATGTTTTTGTCCTTTTAAATGTCTATTTGGCCTTTCCTATTTAATTTTTCCCTTAGAGAACTAGCTTGTTAATTTATTCATTATATCTAAATATTTATTTTCTAACTCACAAATAAATGCTTTGCTTTGCTTCTGTGTTTCTTTCTTTTAAGTCTGGCTTCCTATAATAGCAGATTAGCTTGGGGAGGGAGGAACAGAGAAAACCTTCTTACAGATAACACTTATAAAAGCCATACAAAATACTAAAAGTTATATTGAAGGTACTGGAGACTAATCACAAACAGTTATTGTTTATCCTTGAATGATGAGGCTTTAGTTTGTTTCTGCCCATGGGCTACCCAAAATTCTCATGCAAGTCAGTTCAGAAGAAATTTTATCATCAGTGGCTTGAGGTGACAGAGGAGAGTTTTGAGGTATTGTAAGGCAGCCAGAAATGTAGGGGGAGGATTCTGTAAGGGAGGGGGCTGCGGAGGCAGTGAACTAAATCCACGCAAAAGTGTTCAAATACTTGATTAAATTATAAATGCTTGGAAGAGACCCTAGTCTAGTTTCTTGGAACAGCTAGAGGTTGAAATAGCTAAGTATAGATTTCAGCCATAGCCGAGGAGACAGTTTGAAATCTGTGTCTGGTTAAGTCAATCGTGTACTACAGCAAACCCTTCCAAGGAATATAACAGAACCCAGAACCTGCACAGTGTAATATCTATGAAGCCCAATATACATTCAAAAATCATTACACATGGAGCACCTGGGTGGCTTGGTCAGTTCAGTGTCTGCCTTGGGCTAAGGTCATGGTCCTGGGGTCCTGGGATCTAGCCCCACATTGGGCTCCCTGTTCAGTGGGGAGTCTGCTTCTCTCTCTTCCTCTGTCACTCTCCCCTGCTTATGCTTTCTCTCTTGCTTGCTCTCTTCCTCTCTCAAGAAAATAAGTAAATCTTTTTAAAAAAATCATTAAATGTGAAGAATCAGAAAAATATGACCAATATTCAAGAGAAAAAGGCAAGAAAGAAAGCCAACTGTGAGA
Source organism: Ursus americanus (assembly GCF_024610735.1). Lineage (NCBI taxonomy): Eukaryota > Metazoa > Chordata > Mammalia > Carnivora > Ursidae > Ursus > Ursus americanus. The sequence goes on along the minus strand of NC_142137.1, from coordinate 14,723,823 downwards.
CAAACTAAGTGTAATTATCAGACAAGGACTTTCAAGTGGCTATTATAAATATACTCTAGAACTTTGAAAAGAAATTTCAGCCAAGATGAAGAGATGGAGAATCTCAGCATATGATAAAATTACCAAATGAAAGTGTTAAAGCTGCAGGTAATTATTAAAATGAAAAGTTCATTATGGCCTTCAAAGCACATTGGAAATGACAGAAAAGAGATGACGTAACATTTTTTTTAAAAAAGGAAAAAGTATAAACACACATATTTGTATAAATAAAATAATTTTAAAGAACAAAGTAGAAAGACTGAAGAAAATGGAGCTTCGGAGATCTGTATAATAAGCAGTCTATCATAATGAACATTTGGAACTGCAGAATAAGAGGAAAGAATGGGAAGAAAAAATATTTGAAGAAAGATTAGGGAAGAATAATATTGATAGCAAATTCCCTATTTTGTTGAATACCATAAATTTACAGACCCAAGAATCTCCATTAACCCTAAATAAGTTGAGAACAGAAGAATATGAAATAAAAACTATACAAACAGAAAAAGGAAAAGCTAAAGCTTAACAGAAGACTTAGCTCTTTGACATGATTAATAAAATTATAAAAGACCCTAACAAAGTTGCGTGTGTGTGTGTGTGCACGTGTGTGTGTGTGTGCACGTGTGTGTGTGTGCACACGTGTGTATGTATGCATGCACAGGGGCAGGGGGGCAGAAAACAAATTACTATCAGGAATGAAAGAAGTAACTAGAGATATTAAAAAATATATTAAAAGCATAGTAAGGGAGTATTATGAAAAAAATTTGTAAACATGACAATTTAGAAATTTATTAGAACAATTTAGAAATAGTAATTGTCTTTAACTGTAAATAACACACTAAAAATCTGAAAATATGAATATTTTGCAATTTTTTTTTCAAATGTCTCTAAATAGAAAGCCCTGTTCCCAAAGTCTTCAATGTTAAATTCAATTGAATATTTCAGGTAGAGAGAATATTAATTCTACAAAAACTTTTTAAGAAAATAAAGGAAAGAATACTTCCTAACTTTCTTCATGAAGGCAGCATAATTATAGCACCCATACCTACATTGACAATAGAAAACTCATCATCATGGACAGCAAAAATCTTTCAAATCAAATCAGGAATACAAAAGAAGTTAAAACACGTTGGGTTTTATCTCACAAATACAATACTGGTTTAGGTTCTGAAAATCAATCCATGTATTACAATGTATTTGTGGAAGGGGGGAATTAAAAGAATCACATGGAAAAATAAAACCACCACGTGGAGATTTCATAGGTACACAGAAAGCACTTGACAGAATTCAACACCCACTCGTGATTAAAAGATATATATATTTCGCAAACTAGAAATAAAAGGGAATTTTCTTACCCTGCTAAAAATCATGTACAAAAAACTTGGAAGTTTGGAGATATTTGTAACATATTTGGAGATGACTGAATGCTTTTTTCAGCAGCACTTAGCTAGGAATTTCTGATATACAATTCCAAGAGCTACTGTGTCCGCCTTCCCAATTCGCCTCTGTTAGAAAGAGTTGCTTCCTTAGGTATCTTGCCTCTGTACATTCACACATTTTCTGTGCATGTTTCTCCATCTCCTTTAAGGATTTCTTTCATTTAATCTTAGTTCTGCACACAACTGATTCTCTTTTATGTGGTATATTTGCTCGAGAAAGTTGAAAGTTGTCTTGGAGTCTCCGCATTTCCCCCTTTTCCCTCGTTGCTTTCTATTGTTTCTAGAAGAAGAGAAAAGAGGTTCAGAACTTACTAGGGCTAGAGGTTGAACTGGGTCTAGGACTAATCCCACCCATCCTGTCTGACTCAGAAATAAGCAAGGGGATAAGAGACGAAAAGGGGTAATGGATACTGGGAAGGTAACTGTCCAATGCTCATTTTCTTTCTAAGTTTTCAGATTTTTTTCAATTAATAGAGTTTAATTTTTATAGCAGTTTTAGGTTCACAGAAAAGTTGAGTGGAATGTAGAGTTCTCATACACTCTTTATCCTCACAAATGCATAGTCTCCCTCACTAATAACAACCTACACAAGAGTGGTATATTTGTTACAGTTAACGTACCTGTATTGGTATCTTATTTGCTCTCATAATTTACGTTAAGGTTTACTTGGCATTTGTACTGTATGGATTTGGACAAATGGATAATGGCATATATCTACCATTAGGATTTCATACAGAATGATTTTCCTGCCCTAAAACTTTTCTGTGTTCTATTCATTCTTCCCCCCCCCCCCCCAGCCTCTGGCAAACTGATCTTTTTACTGTATAGTTTTGACTTTTCCAGAATGTCATGTGGTTGGAATCATTTAGCATAATATCCCATTGTCTGGCTGTATCAATTACCTACCAAAGGATATCTTTATTGCATCAAAGTTTGGCAATTGTGAATAAAAATACTATAAACATCCATGCGGAGGTTTTTGTATGGACCTAAGTTTTAAACACTATTCTTGTAATGTTTTTGTCTGGTTTTGGTATTAGGGTAATACTGGGCTCATGGGATGTGTTAGAATTCTTTCCATTCCTACCTTCTGGAAAAGACTATAGATAATTGTATAATTTCTTCCTTCAATCTCTGGAAGAATTCATCAGTGAATCCAACTGGGCCTAGTCTTTCTGTTTTGAAACATTATTAATTAGTGATTCAATTTCTTTAGTAGTTATTAACTTATTCAAATAGTCTATTCTTGTGTGAGTTTTGGCAAATCGTGTCTTAAAAGGGATTGGTCTATTTCATTTAGATTATCAAATTTGTGGGCATAGAGTTATTCATAATATTCCTTTAACATATTTTTAATGTTCATGAAATCTGCAGTGATAACCCCTTTTCATTTCTGATATTAATAATTTGTGTCCTCTCTTTTTTCCTTAGTTAGCCTGGCTAGAAGCTTATTATTTCCAAGAGCCAGCTTTTGGATTCATTGATTTTCTCTACTGATTTTCTGTTTTCAATATTATTGATTTCTATTTTAATTCTTATTTATTATTTTGGATTTAATTTGCTCTTCTTTTTCTGATTTCCATGTAGAAGCTTAGATGATTGATTTGAGGTCTTCTTTTCTAATGCATATAGTCAATACTATAAATTTTCCTCTAAGCCCTGTTTTACTGCATCCCACAAATTTGGATAAGTCATGTTTTCATTTTCATTGAGTTCAAAATATTTTTTAACTTCTCTTGAGATTTCTTCTTTGACCCAAGTATTATATAGAAATATGTTGTTTTATCTTCATGTATTTTTGGACTTTCCAGCCATCTTTCTGTTACTGATTTCTGGTTAATTCCATTGTTGAATGCAAGCAGACTTTTATGAGTTCCATTATTTTAAATTTGTTACGTGTGTTTTATGGTCAGAATGGGGTCCATTTTGGTGAATGTTCCATGTGAGCTTGAGAGGAACATAGATGCTGCTGTTGTTCAATGAAGTAGTCTATAGATGTCCATTATATCCAGTTGACTGATGCTGTTGTGTTCAACTGAGTTCTTATTTTTTGCCTGCTGGATCTCTTTGAGAAGTGCTGAAGTTTCCAGTTATAATGGTGGGTTCATCTATTTCTCCTTGGATTTCTCCATTTTTGCCTCACATAGTTCGACACCCTTTTGCTAGGCACATATACAATAAGAATTATTACATCTTCTAGGAAAATTGAGCCCTTTAGTATTATATAATGCTCCTCTTTATTCCTAATACTTTCCTTGCTCTTATGTGTGCTCTGTTCAAAATCAATATCACTACTCACACTTTGTTTTGGTAAGTGTTAGCATGAAACCTCTTTCTCCATCCATTTACCTTTCATCTGTATGTGTCTTTATATTTAAAGTAGAGGCAACATATAGTTGGGCTTTTCTTTTTTAATCCATTCTGAAAATTTCTTTTAATTGATTCATTTAGACCATTGACCTTGAGAGTGATTATTGATACAGTTGGACAAAGGTCTACCATATCTGTTAGTGTTTTCTATGTTGCCCTTGATCTTTGTTCTTACTTTTGTCTTCCACTCCTTTTTTTCCCTTTTGTGGTTTTAGTTGAATATCTTACGTGATTCTATTTTCTCTCCTCTTATCATATCAGGAGTATTTCTTTAAAAACTTTGTTAATGGCTGCTCTAGTGCCGGGAATGGCCAGCAATCACTGTACCCACACATGAAAAGATTACTCCAAATTTTTCTGTGAAAGAGAGAAGAAGGCAAGGGGGTCAATGAAGAAGACCCTTTGCTCTTCTTTGCTCCTGCTTTTATTGGCCTTCAGGATAATCACAAATCCTAGTCACTTTTTCTGAAGCGTGTGATGTGTGACAAGGGGTCTTACCGGAACTAGGAGGATCTGTTTACAGGAAAGATCCCATATGCTAATCTGCATATTCTGAGTACTGCTCCACACAGCCTAAGGGACAATACATACATCTCTTAGATCACAGGGCAGCTGTTTGGGCTAAGAAAGCTTCAGAGAAGACAACTCCCCGTGACATTCCTATGGCAGAGTGGTCATGCAGGCCTTGCCATTCCAAAGGCCTACACCCTTCGCCTAAACCTTCCCTTGCCCCCAGTGGCTTCTGTGTTACATTTTAGCAAGCCAGGTATTACGACTGATTTCATGCTCTACATTAACCCCAACACCCTAGAGTTTGTCGTACACATTTACAACTAATCCAAATCCATTTTCAAATAACACTATACCACTTCAGAGGTAGTATGAGTATCTTATAGTAACAAAATAATCCTAATTCCTCCATCTTGTCCCTTGTATCATTGCTGTTACATGTTTGCTGATACAGAGGCATACAACACACACATATACACCTATATGTGTATGTATATATATGTGTGTGTATACACAATGTATATACAAATATATACATATTTGAATGCATTGTTGGTATTACTTTGAACACATTGTTATGTTCGATCAATCTAGAAAAATCTAAGTTTTATTTTATCTTCATTTATCCCTTCTTTGATACTCTCCCTTCCTTTATGAAGATCTGAGCTTCTGACCTATATAATTTCCTTCTCTCTGAAGAACTTCTAACATGTTTTACAAGGCAGTCTACTGGTAACAAATTCTCTCAACTTTTTGTTTGTATGAAAAAAAATATTTATTCACCTTTGAAGGATAATTTCACAGGGCACAGGATTCTGGGATGGTAGACTTTTTCTTTCAACAGTTTAAATATTTCATTCTACTCCCATCTTCCTTGTGTGCTCTCTGAAAAGCCCTATAATTCTTTTATTTATTCCTCCATAGGAAGGTAGATTTTCCTCCCTCTGGTTTCTTTCAGGATTTTTTCTTTATTCTTATTTTCTATAATTTGAAAATGATATGTCTAGATGAAGTTTTTCTTTTGGCATTTATCTTACTTGGTGTCACCCAAGCTTCTTGGATCTGTGTTTTGATGTCTGACCATATTTGGGGTAATTCTCAGTCATTATTGCTTCAAACGGTGCTCCTGATCTTTTCTCTCTTTCCTTTTTGGTATTCTTATGACATTATTTTGCACCTTTTATAGTACTTCTGCAGTTCTTGTATATTTTGCTTTTTTTTCCCCCCAGTTTTCTTGCTGTTAGCTTTTCAGTTTTGGAGATTACTATTTAGACATCCTCAAGACTAAATTCTTTCCTTAGCTGTTTCCAGTCTACTAATAAACCCATTCAAGCCATTCTTCATTTCTCTTATGGCGCTTTTGATCTCTAGGATTTCTTTTTGGGGTTTTCTTAGAATTTCCTTCTCTCTCCTTACACTCCCTATCTCTATTTGCATGTTATTTACTTCCTCTATTAGAACACTTAACATATTAATCATAGTTGTTTTAAATTCCTGATCTGATAATTCCAACATCCCTGTTATTTTTTAGGTCTTGTTCTGATACATGGTCTTTCTCTTCTATTTTGTTTCGATAACTGGATATAATGTACTGGATAAAAGAAACTGCTGTAAATAGGTCCTTAGTAATGTGGTGGTAAGTTGTGAAGGGAGAGGAAGCCTTCTGTAGTCCTGTGATTGGGTCTCAGTATTTTAATCTGCCTATGCCTCTGGTCTGTGCACTTCAAACATTCTTGTCATCCCCACCCCTCCCTTAGGTGAGACAGGATATCTAAAGTGGGCTGGATTGGGCTATTTTCATTTCTCCAAGTAGAAGATTAGAGCCAGCTGGAGTTGGATATTTCTTTTCTTTTAGGTTCATTAAGCTCTAATAAACCCTAGTAGTGTAGGCTCTGGTTAACTAGTTTACCCTGAGGTTAGGCCATGTTAAGGACAGAATGCTCTCATGTGCTTCAAAATGGCTCCTTTTTCTCCTCTTCCTGCCAGAAATCTAAAGTGATTTTTCTCTGATAATTACTGTAAGAACCTGATGGAGCTCCTGGAAGTAAATCTCACCAAATTGTGGGGGTCCCTCTATGATGGGGTCACCTGGAGTTTTTGACCTTCAGAGCTGTCCGCACTGGACCTCGAGCAATTCCTCAATCACACTAGAGGTTTTTCGTTCCAGTGCAGGTTCTTTTGTCAATTTCAACTTGCAGTTTTCTGCTTGCATAAACTGTAATTCTCTGTATTTGCCTGTGAGTCTTTCCAATTTGGGGGCAATTTTTTTGTCCTGTGACCTCATCTCTCTGAGGAATCTAAGAAGAGTTGTTGCTTTTTCAGTTTGTTCAGCTTTTTACTTGTTAAGATGAAGTGGCAGTTTCCAAACTTCTTACATGCTGGACAGGAAACTGGAAGTATTGTAAATAACTTTTTAGTAATAATTTCAGATATTGAGTAAGCTCTTGCTACCTACAGATCTAGTGATTTAAAGTTTAAAAACCATCTTTTTCTTAGACTTTTGAATAGTGTTTTTATTTATTCTGTTCTATTCCTAGGAAGTACAAAGTATTTTTAATCTTCCTCAAGTCTTTCTTGGGTCACTCAATATATCTTGGACAATTTTTATCCATTTTTGTTCTTAATAGTTAGAAATAGTCTTTTACATTTCCCCTCAATATGATGTTTTATTGTTAGGAATTTTCATTCTGTTTGTTTCTAATCCTTCAGTGGCACTTCTTCTGACTTAAAAAAATATGTCAGCTTATTTTTTTCTTGGATATAGTTTTATCTCATCTTTTTCCTTATATAGTGGTGTTTTACTTTTTTTTCCTTCCAATTATAAACCATCTGGTCCTACAATTTATTTCTGTTTTATGTAGTAAATCTTCTTTTAACGTGTGTTCTTCACCTATTTCTTGTAGGTTATCTTCTTATATATTTAAGAATACTTATATGGTATTTGTATTTTTTTTTCTATTTTTTTGAATAGATGCAAGCTAAGCTGGGCATTAGTTGCCCCTTGACGCCACCTAAAAAATAGATTTTGTCCTACACTGCCCATATCCCTATTTGGGCACTGCTTTAGAATCTTTAAGTACTCAACCTTGGAGGAGATCTTGTAAGTGTGGACAACCATCAGACATTCACCAGGATTAAGGGAAAGAAGAGGGAACTAAAACTAGAAGAAATTTTAACAAGTTAAAGCCACTGCAAAAAGTGTGTTTTTAAATAAATTGCTATTTAGTCTGCTTTCATGGAAATAATATTGCTGTGCCAAATATTTTTCATGGGATATCTGACTGAAAAATTGGCAGAATAACCACTTCCCATTTAAGGAGAGAATCATTATTATTTGAGTAAATTTTTTAATACTCTTTGAACCAGTCACACAGTGAGAAATTGTGTCAGAGGTTGTTTTTGCTGGATTTGCTGTATGCATGCAGATATTTCCAACTGCTACTGGCTTTATGTAATTAAAGTAGCTCACAGCAAAGTTATCTTCATCTTTTTATGGGAAACATTAATAGCTCCTCTCATTTCTACAAATTTAGGTGAAGTTGTTCTCCAGTTCTGGAAAATGTTCCTCACATTAGAAAAGCCTCATGATACCTTGGAAATCTATGCAGAGGAAAAGGCTTATGCTTCAAGACTTTGCTCTGGTCACTGGTGAGTTTTTCCAAATGTATTAGAATATTGTTGGTGGGAGATTCCTAATAGCATTTCCAAATAGTTGAGCCTACTTTATCTCATAGCTTGGTCCCTTCTAAACTTTGATAAGGGTAAGTTACAATTTTTTTGCATTTTTTTTCTCTCAGAGATGAAACTTTCTTAAGAATGGGGCTGTGATTTAATTGTTGGTGACTTTATGAAATATACTTCCTTTTTACCACAAAGAGCAGACATTTCTTGCAAGTTATACTATTGGTTGATATTATACGGTATTGGTTTGACTTTCAACAATGCAAAATAATCAAAGTTCAGTTTCAGATCATGTGAGCTTTTTTATTGTTATAAAAAAAATACATTCAGTTTACCATTGTAACCGTTTATAGGAATACTGTTCAGTAGTATTAAGTATATTTACACTGTTAACAGATATCTAGAACTTTTTCATCTTAAACTGTGTGCCCACTAAACACTAATTGTTCCTTCCCCATTTCCCCTAGCCATTGTCAATTACCTATTTTCTGTTTTTAAGATTTTAATTTAGAAAATTTACATGAGTAGAATAATACGGTACTTGTCCTCTGACTGGCTTATTATGCTTAGAATAGTGATCTTGGTATGCTTAGTATAATGATCTCCATGTTGTAGCATGTGATAAGGATTTTGTTCCATTTTAATGCTGCATAATATTTCATTATATGTATGCAACACATTCATCTGTTGATGAATATTTGGGTTGTTTTTACCTCTTGGCTATTGTGAATAATGCTGTGACAAACATGAGTGTGCAAATATCACATCAAGATCCTCTTTGAATTCTTTTGGATATACACACAGAAATGGGATTTCTGCATCATATGGGAATTCTATTTTTGACCTTTTGAGGAACCTCCATGCTGTTTTTCATAGTTACTAAACCACTTTGCATTCCCACCAACAGTGACCAAGTTTCCAATTTCTCCACATTCTCGTCAACACTCATTTCCTGTTGCTTTGATAATGATCATCCCAATGTGTCTAAGATGATATTTTGTTGTGATTTTGATTTGCATTTACCTTATAATTAGTGATGTTTAGAATCTTTTCATATTCTTTTTGGACATTTGCATATCTTTATTGAAATGTCTAGTAAGGTCTTTGCCCATTTTTAGTTGGATTATCTATTTTTGATTGTTGATTTGTAGAAGATCCTTATGTATTTCAGATGAAAGATAATTTAATCACACAAAGGTTTATTGCAGGATCTTAAATGACTTAAAAGTTGTTGGTTAAGCTGAAGAAATGTATTTTAGGTTGAACTTTCAAAACAACTTCAGTGAAGAATAGTCACAAAAGGAGTGAATGTTTCTTGTGTGATTAAGAAAATTAGGCACCTGTATCAGATGACTTGATGACTACAGCTTTTTTTTTTTAAAGATTTTATTTATTTATTCAACAGAGACAGAGACAGCCAGCGAGAGAGGGAACACAAGCAGGGGGAGTGGGAGAGGAAGAAACAGGCTCATAGTGGAGGAGCCTGATGTGGGGCTCGATCCCATAATGCCAGGATCACGCCCTGAGCCGAAGGCAGACTCTTAACTGCTGTGCCACCCAGGCGCCCCTGATGACTACAACTTTGTAGTATAGCTTGAAGTCCGGTATTATGATTCCTCCTGCTTTGCTCTTCTTTTCCAGGATTGCTTTGGCTATGGGGGGTCTTTTGTGGTTCTCCACAAATTTTAGGATTTTTTGTTCTAGCTCTGTGAAAAAGGTGGTGGTATTTTGATAGGAATTGCATTAAATGTGTAGATTGCTTTGGGTAGTACAGACATTTTAACAATGTTTATTCTTCCATGAGCAAGGAATTTTTCCCCAGTGTGTGTGTGTGTGTGTGTGTGTGTGTGTGTGTGTGTGTGTGTTCTCTTCAGTTTCTTTCATAAGTGTGCTATAGTTTTCCGGGTACAGATCTTTTACCTCTTTGGTTAGGTTTATTCCTGGGTATCTTATGGGCCCACAACTATATGGTCAACTAATCTTCAACAAAGCAGGAGAGAATATCTAATCAAAAAAAGGCAGTCTCATTAGTTACAAGAGCCAGAATATGAAAGCAATTTAAGTGTCCATCAATAGATGAATGGATAATGTATACAATGGAATATTCCTCAGCCATCAAAAAGAATGAAATCTTGCCATTTGCAATAACATGGATGGAACTAGTGTATATTATGCTAAGTGAAATAAGTCAGCCAGAAAAAGACAAATACCATATGATTTCACTCATGTGGAATTTAAGAAACAAAACAGTTGAATATGTGAGAAGGGGAAAAAAGAAGAGAAGAGAGGGGGAGAAAAAGCATTTTAGATTCTTAATGATAGAAACCAAACTGAGGGTTGAGGGAGGTTAGTGGGAGATGGGCTAAATGGGTGATGCGTATTAAGGAGGGTACTTGCTTTGATGAACACTGGCTATTAGATGTAAGTGAAATCACTAAATTTTACTCTTGAGACTGATATTACATTATAGCTTAACTAACTAGAATTTAAATAACAATTTGGACAAAAACAAAAGAAAAAGAAAATTAGAAACCTGTCATGACAAATGCCAGGTCTTGAGCCATGCTGTGCCATATTACCAAAGGAGGCCACACCAAGATCAGAAAACTTAAAGAGCTATTATCAGAAAGTCCCCATGATGAGAAAGCTGTTACCACTGCAGCTTCCATAAACACCTGCCAAAAGTCACTAGGAAAATGGATCCCCTCCACAGTTCTTAATACCTATGGATCAAGGTACCACACATCAATCTCTCTGCTAATGCCACCATAGAAAACCAGGCACCCCTCTGATGATCTTTGCAAACAGAAACAAAAGACACAGTAGAAACAGCTCCACATCACATTAACTGTGCAAATGTCATGGAGGTTGGTCTCGTTGGTAGAACCAAAATTATATCCAGAGCTGTAGCTGCAAGAGTTCCTGGAAAGTGCAGAGTTCCAGCCTCCGCATCTTGACAAATGCCCCCCAAATATGTTTAAATGGCCACTGGCTTCAGTCCATCATATCTCTCTCTGATTAAAATAATGGATTTGTCTTCTTTTTGTGTTCCTTTTTGCTGTTTTGGTCAGAGTAAGAAAGAACAGGTTAGTTACAAGAATTCATTTACCAAAATCAACCCAGTCTGATATTTCTAATATTCAAATCTGATTATGTCATCCCTCTGCTTGGAACACGAGTATATGTTAATACAAAATACCAACTACTTATTATGTGTATTCTTTATTTGACACTTCAAAGATGTACCCATTTGATAGGACTGCAAAAAAAATCCCTTCGGTAATGAAAGAAGGTTGACTTTTGTGACCCTCTTCTAAATGATTTTAGCATATAAGTGTATGCTAACTGCAGATAACTTGCTTTCACTTGTGAGCCGTGATAAAGAAGGCGATCCAGGTTACAAGTGTTAATCTGAGTATAGGATGGAGGATACTGATAGAAGTAAGAATTATTTTTGGTATCAAAGGAAGGAGTTAATAGAAGAAACTGACTTCTGGGAATATTGAATTGTCCAATAAAATAAAAGCTGTTCTATTCTTGAACCAAGAAATAGGACAGCCTGGCTATTAATTATCCATAAATCAAATGTAGAAAATCAGTTTAGGCCTATACATAATATGTAGAAATATTTGTTAGAAAACCGATCTTTCTCAAAAGGGAGATATAATGAGCTTGTGCATTTATTATAAATCAAAATGTTACTTATACTTTTAGTGAAAAAGTGACTCTATCTTAATCTTAAAATTCTCATTCTTTCATCTCAGAAAACTTACTTTCAAATTTAAAGATAGAAATATTGATGGATTAATCTTAGAGACCAAGTTTTTACTTCCAATAAAATGGAGACTTAAAAACAGTTATAATCCTTGATTAGAACTATTATGCAGAAATTCTTCTAAAAGGGCTCAGGAAAAGACTACTGAGGTCATTGTTATATTCTGATTATATATCTGATTAGGGATGCTATATAGATAAAAATCTAAGAGAAAAGTGGTCTCGAAAAGGAATTTTAATGCGTTCCAATATGTCTTTAGGAGCCATAGAAATATATTGCATGAAAAGTATATCACATTTTTTTTCTCCTTGGGGAACAATGGGATTTTAATAAATTCCTGATCATTAGTGAAGGTTCTTCATCCACCGTTTCAACATATATTTACTGAATGCCTACTATGGGCCAAGCATATAGCTAGGAGTATTCATGGGTTAAAAAAAATAGACAAACATTTTTCCACTGATGCTTATATTTTAGTGGATGGAGACAGACAATAAACAGGCATAATAAAATATATCAGATATTGATAAATGCTATAGAGAAAAATAAAGCAATGGGAATAAGGAAATCAAAAAGTCTCATACAGAAATTGAAAATGGGGCAAAGACATAAAGTTGGTGAAATATATCATTGTTTATAGAAAGAGTATTCAAAGCAAGAACAAGAACATGTACAAAACCCTTAGGTCAAAACTTGTGCAGAGTGTTAAGGGATAGTAAGGGAGGCTAGCATGCTGGGTGGAAATAATGGGGAGATGTCGTCAGAGAAGAAAAGGCAAAATCAAGTGAAGCTTTGTAGGTTATTCTTTTAAGCCACCGGATGGTTTAAAGAAAATAAAAAAGAGAATAACATGATCCAGGGAATTATAAGGGACAAGGGTGGAAGAGGGACAATTTCAGAGGCCACTATAATAATCTTAGTGAGAAATGGTATGGTTTGGATTATGGTGCCAGTACATGAATGTGATAAGAAGTAAAAGAATAGTAAGGGTCATGCTTTTAAATATGCAGGATGGGGTGAGAAGTAACATACATGGTTTTCACTAGAGGCATGGCTATTTCATTCATAGTAAAAGGAGAGAATATACAGTATATATGGGTAGGTGATATGGGGACTTATAGATGTTCTAGTCTTACAAAGTTTAGTTATTAAAACAGTAGCAGAGTTACCAACTATGAGAGAAGGAAGTGAACATATCAAGGAAATGCAGTATGACTGCAGTATGAATGCACCTCTACATTTTGTTACTTGACATTAACAGTAATGCATTTAAAGTGAAAACAGCATAGTTATGTGTTATTCTCCGGCCATATTTAGTTATATATGTGTAGGGTCAGAGTAGGCAGAGAGTTTAATCCTGAATTTAACCAGGGTTGGGTTTTTACCAAAGTGAGTACATAATATAAAAAAAAAAATTTGAAAGTTGAAAGTATATGTAAGGGAATAATTTTATTAATGAATATGGAATCAAAACTGGGGTATAGGAGATAATAAGTGTGGTGAGATACAGTAAAATGGAAGCCAAATTATTAGAGTATAAGTTCTAGTGGGTATGAAGGGATTGATGAAGTTGCATTACTAAAGGGAGTGAGCTGAAGATAGTAACCATTAGAGAGTGGTAGACATGAAATTGGGATTATGAAAAGGTTGTGTTTGTTTATAATGACAAAATCCAGGGCATGAGCATGGAAGTGAAGAGCTGATTTAGGGTGGAGAAAAAGACCGTAAGAGGAGAAGCTGAGAGGAGCTGAAGGAAAGGGTCATATTTAAAGGTATAAAATTGCTAGGAAATATAGTGTTAGAAAAAAATGATAGTAAAGAGTAACTTAAATCTTCGAGGAATAAAAAGAGTCATCTATATGCCCAATGACTGCAATTATTCAATTGCCTGTGATTCAATGATGAATTATTTTAAGGAGGGAAGTAGGAAAATGGTCTGCAAGAATAAGGTGGAGAAGAGAGGACACCAAAAATGGTACTGAGAATGTGATGGAGAAAAGCATTGCCATTGAACTCCCTGCTAGGCAAGCAGACAAATCTTTTTTTTTTTTTTTTTTTTAACTGTCATTAAGACGGACATACCTATACGGATTGGCCACCTCTACTCTAAGGACTTTGTCGAAGATACTCTGTACAGTTTTTCTTCAGCTTGCATGGTTAAAGAAATGGGCTAGGCAGGATTATATACTGGTGGAGTTTTACCACTCTGGAGAGTTCTAATTCACCTTTCAAATCAACTCAATAAGTTCCGTACTACCTAGTTGTTATCTGAAATTAAACATGTGGAGAATTATATTAAAGGTTTCTCCTTAGGAATGGCTTTCCTCACATGTTGTGCCAAGACCATAATATAACTTAATTAGGAGCTTCGCAACCATCAGCAAGTTTGTGTGTTCGAAACTAGCTGTATTAAATCACAAATATTCTCACTTAGCCATTGAATGGTCCTAGAGATAAGAAAGCTTGCATTGCTACCATATTTCTCCCAAGCTGTCATTGGAGATGGGATTGTTGCCCTCTTGGGGGAATTTCAGACTGCAGCTCTGCTAATTACCAGGAAAGGGAATATTACGTATGAGCTATCAATCCTCACAAAAGGTATAGATAAGGTAAAAGAGATCTGAGGTCATAAGAAGGTCTGTTTTTAAGTGTTTTATAATTTTTTTTAAAGATTTTATTTATTTATTCAACCGAGATAGAGACAGCCAGCGAGAGAGGGAACACAAGCAGGGGGAGTGGGAGAGGAAGAAGCAGGCTCATAGCGGAAGAGCCTGATGTGGGGCTCGATCCCAGATCGCCCGGGATCACGCTCTGAGCCGAAGGCAGACGCTTAACTGCTGTGCCACCCAGGCGCCCCATTGTGCTTTATAATTTTTATACTCTTTTAGAATATCACAGTTGTAGTTAGGTCATTTGCATTATACTCAGAATAAGTTACCCTAACGTCTTTTTCTTGTTTGTTGTTTGTTTTTTAATGTAGCAGGAATAGAACAGCACTCTTTTTTTTTAAGGGTTAACATATAGCAAAAATGATAAGAATCCGTCACATCAAAAAACAGGTTGATAAAACTCCTCAATTACATTGCCTATATATTTTTTCAATTTGTTTTTCCACAAGGGAAGAGTCAATATTTTCATCACCTAGGTGACCATAATAGTTATTAAAAAAAAAAAGATTTGTATTTTGTAATCAAGAAGGATGCTAACATTTTTTTGAAGGTGTAGAATTCAAATATTTAGAGCTACTTTAAAATTCCCTTTAAGACCCATGTACTCATTCTGATAAGTAACTATATTTTCAGGTATATTTCCTTAAGCATGTGCCAAAAAGTACACTGTATTAACCAGGAAATGAACATTGCAAATATAAGCAACTTCTCATCAAAAATAGCAATTTAATGTCATGTAGGTCCATTTTACCCCTTTATTTATTTAGAGGCAAAAGTAAAAGGAGTAAAATGCATAGGTTCTCTAGCAGTTCAAACTCTGAAATATTCAATTACGTGGTGGCAGCTGATCATTAGATTAGATACATCCCAGCACATCACAGAGGGTGAAAAGGTTTCTCCGGAGACAAAGGTGCTTTAGAGCAGTTTCACTTCTAATTATGTTTCCTGTAAGATTCTGTTTGTGTCTGATTTAAAATAGGATGTAATCTGCTAGAGAGAAAAAGAAATCAAAAGATTAACATCACCTTATTATCTAGTATGAGATGGGCCTGGGCTCAGGCTGATGTGATGAAAACTATTTATAGAATTCTTTTGCTCTTGATTATTTAAAAGGGAGGTTGCCGCTGGATAGGCAGTATGAGATGTATTAGTTTAGCATGGTATACCAGCATAACATCACCTAATGTCTATAATAAAAATGTTTAGCTTTACCGTTATATATCTAAAGGACATTCTGGTGTTTGTTCATTCTTGGACCATGACCTTCATAAATTCTTTACGATAAGTAAAATATAAGGGCCTACAACAAATGTTGGCCAAGTTCAACTGGATTATGAATCAGAAAGTTGTTTATCCTCAGCATTAGAGAACAATAAACCTGTAAAAGAATTTATCACACACAGTGAAACTAATTCAGGTTATGTCCTTATTGAGTTAGCTCTAGACATCATAAATTTGGGAAAAAATTTTGTGCCTGTTAGTTGTAGATTTATGTGTGAAAGTGTTTGGAAATAAGAATAAGTATACTCCTTCATGTATTATGAATGTTTGTCTTTTTACATGAGAAAAGGGTTATTATTCTGAAGAACTGTTTAAGACTAGAACAATAGGCAAATATAATTTGTGGTACTCAATAATATGCAATTTAATTCTTGTTTCCCATTGTCCCTTTAACATGTAGTCAGTAGAAAAGTTTTTCTCTAGCCCTTGAAAACAATACCAATCTTTGGCCTCAAAGTGTTAAAACTGACTTTTAAATAGTAAACCACTCTCCAGTCATATTAAGTTGTTAACAGAGTCTCAGTTAAGAAATTAGAAATGCCAATCCTTTACCCTAATCAAAACGCTTGCAATACTAACTTTTTTGCTGCATTAAAAATAACTCCAAAATGTCAGTGGCTAGCAGAACAAGTATTTATTTCTTGCTCCTGGATCCATGGAGTAGCTAAAGTTCTGGTGAACTCTCCTGGGTTTAGTTGGTTTAAGTTGGATGCCCGGCTTCAGTTCAGTCTCACCTGTCCATCATTCTTCAAACTAGCCGCTACCGAGAACATTTTCTTCTCATGATAAATAGCAGGAGTGTAAGAAATCAAAACACACCCTGCAAGCACATTATGTAAAGCCTCTACTCATATAATATTCACTAACAATCTACTGGCCGTGACACTTACATGGCCACACCCAACATCAATGAGGTGGGGAATTACACTTTTCCTAATTTGAGGTGGGATATAAGGAAGAGGCAGAGAAGAAAAAAATTTTGGAAAATAATACAATCTACCACAATACCAAACCTGATTTAACAGCAATTTTTCTCCCATCCTCCAGCAGGGGCCCACGGTGGGGGCGGGTATGTATGATCATTCTGTTCTCATCTGCTTCCCTACCCTACTTCTGTCCATCTCTAGTAGGCACACTGGTATTCATTCGTACCTAGAAAGTAGAGATGTCATGGGAAGAGGGTCAGTTAAGGAAAGAGGTCAGTTAAATTCCTTACATAAATTTTTTATTGACATAAGATGATTTCTTGCCATGTACCTGGCTGATGCTTAAATGAAGGTAATATCGTGGGATCTGTTCTTGGTACTGAAAACATTCTCCTGATGGTACACTCCAGCTGGAACTTTCAGGACATAGGCAGTACTTTGCCTTCAGTTGATGGCTTCCCTCTTCAGCTCCTGGTTTTTTCTGGTAGCATGCTCCCCATGTTCTCTAGAGTTTTGACACACTTTCCAGGCATTTATTCCTCTTGGATAGAAATGAAAAGAGCTATAGACTCTCTCCTCCATGTGGTTTACATCTGTGCCAAGGAAGCACTCATGTATATTTGACCTACCATTGAAAGGTTGTCCAGTTACAATCTAGTGTAACTAGCTCCCTGTTACTCCCCTGCCCAAGTAACTCTCCAACTAATCTCTGTTACTTGCTTACTATCCTTCCTGAACTGCAGGGGATATATTTCAAGCTTTCTGTAAGTAGACTTAAAAAATTCATCTTTCTGTAACTGGTATGAAAGGAGCCTTCCTCTCCCATCCTTTTCTAAGAGATGAGGGAGTATGATGAGAAGCATAGAGGACAGTGGGTTTCTTTCAAAAAACCTATTGACAAATAATTTCTTTTTATTTTCTAGTACATTTTATATCTTAGATTTCGAGTCAGAGCTCCCTGAATGAGGGGCCCAAAAATGATGAAATAAATTCTCAACCTGTTTCAAATGGTCTGATCTGACAGTTCACTTAGATATGTAGTACGTATTACATTTGGCACCTTGGTAAAACTTCAATTTTAACATCCTATTATATGTGAATGTCGGTCAAGTCAGTATAGGTAGTCAAGAATATTTTCATGCTTCATTCTAATAGTTCTAGTTTCCAATTTAACTTGTAAGTAATTCCTAAAAGAACTTAGGAGTAAATATATAAAACTTGTTCAGAATTTGTCTTTCATCCAAACTTCACTGTTATCGATCTAAAATCCATTATTTTTATAATTCTACTATTTGTATTAATTTTGAAAATAAAATTTTAATTCTTAGGAACATTTTGATCAGTTTTGATTTCATGACTTGATTTTCTTAAAAAATCAAACAAAAGTTAAATGGTATGATGTCCACTGTTAGTGATGAAATAGAGTAAACCAACCTGAGGATCTCCCAATATTTATTTCCTCTCATAATGAGGTTTCCTTTATATACCAGGCCAATGAATGTTTCATTAGTTCCAGGAAGCCTTCCTTAATCTTCTAGGCTGGTTAGACCTCTTGTTGTATGCTCCCATATTCCTTGTACTACTTTTTCACCCATATTCCCATTTTATTGTAACTACTTAATTTTGACTTCTCCACAGTCCTGAAAACTCCAAGAGGAGACAGCTTGTCTTATTTTTTAAAGCCCCCCCTAGCTCATATAGTACAATGGGTAGCAGAGGATAGTGGCTCAAAATACAATTTAGGTGAATGAATGAGTATGTGTATAATTTCTGAGAGCAGATAGTAGTATATTCATTGAATAGTGTCAGACATTTAAAACGAAACCTTACAATCTGAGTGAAATCTAGCATGGTTATGGACCAAATTATTCTATGTTTTGATTCCACCAACACATTGGCAAGCTATAATAGTGGCAATGTTGACAATTTGTACTTTCCTCCTCCACTAGGGAAGGGGAGCACCTGGTATACCTTGTTTCTTAATGCTGAATCCAACCATGAGCCATCTTATTGACCTTCAACATCTTACTGTCACTCAACTTATTGGAAGATCATTATAAACCGTAACAACCTATGTCCTAGGAAATGTAATACAGAGTCACAAAAACATGCCATCTGTGTAATTTATGATTCTGAATATATTAAGAGAGACATTTTATAAGAATGCACTGAAATTTTAATAATGTCAACTAATGTGATTAAAGCTAAGGTTTCCCCTTAATGACCAGTTACTTTTCTCACTTCTATTATTCTTGTCTCAATGAATAAAATGATCCAATGCACTTTTAGTAGTTTAGTTGCAGATGCATCATGGTTAACAAAATAGCTACATCTGTTTATTTCTCCACCCAACACTGTTAAATCTCAGACTTTCTGGTTTGCATCCAAACAATGGAATAACATGAATGTCTTTGCAAAACTGAACAAGGACTCTAAGTTCACTACACTATGTTACGGCTGATCTTTAAGAAACTTAAAGATCCTGTGAAAACTTAAAAACTCTTTCAGAAGTTTAAGCAGTACCCTTTCTACTAACACTCTTTAGTTTAATATTATTTCATCTCTAAACCACTCTTAAATATACTATTTTTTCAGGAGGTAAACGGCTAAAGGGTGTCATTTTTGTAAATTCAGAGATTATGAAATAGTAAAATGTTCACTCTCACTGTTAAAAAGATGCAGATGAAGATAAAGGATTTTTAATATTTTTAAAATAAGGATATTGAAAGATGATCATGTACTAGTGAGGGAAAACCTTTCAAACTGTGGCTCCTTCCTGGCATAATTTAAATCACAGTACTCTGCATTTTAGCTATTTCAGTATTAGTCCTCTTTACTTTCTTATTTGCATGCCTAAAAGCTCAAGTGCTATGTTTTTAATCTAATGATTTTAATATTTTTCTCTCACCATAAAACTTTGACCTATGTCAAGCATGAAGTTTTTATGAAGGCTAACCCAACTACTCCATATATCTACATATACTTGAAAAAAACCAACAAATAATAAATTTAAAAACTACATTTTTGTTTGCAGTGTTTACATTAACTGTATAAGACACTAAGTAATTGGACCCAGAAATGAGTTTACAATTGCTCAGTAAGAATAAGTTCATCACGGGGCACTTGAGTGTCTCAGTCAGTTAAGCATCTGCCCTCAGCTCAGGTCATGATCTCTGGGTCCTGGAATACAGCCCTGACCATGGGCTTCTCTCTCCCTCTCTTCCCCGCTGGTACTCTTTGCTGCGATCTCTCTCTCTCTCTCTCTCTCTCAAATCTTAAAAAAAAAATTCATAGCTTGTATAGGGAAGACTTTGAGATGAGATGAAATCAAATGAGAGAGTTGTGACATCTTGCCTGAAGATGCATCCCAAGTCAAAAAGAACTGATCTTAACTGTTGCTAATGTTGGGTGGGGGGGACTTCCTTCTGGCTTCTTTTAGATTCACTCTCACATTTACGTAGGCTTTCAGTCTCCCATTGATTCTGCAATATTTTTCTAGTGAATCTCTTTTTTCTTATGGTATCCAGAGTCAGCTCTGTGCTTCCCTAGAGGTATTATGCAAGATTTGCTGATGATCAAATGGAATCTCAGGAAATCAAATGACCTTGCAGAGGCATACAGTTGATAAGAAATTTAAAAACTTGGACACTAGTCTCAAACCATTCTTTAAATTTTTTTTATTTAGAGGGAGAGAGAGAGGGCAGGGGGGAGGGAGAGAGAGAGTCTCAAGCAGATTCCACTCAGAGCATGGAGCCCAACATGGGGCTTGATCCCAGGACCCCAAGATCATGACCTGAGCCAAATTCAAGGCAGATGCTCAACTGACTGAGCCACCCAGATGTCCCAAACCATTTTCTAATTTTGATGAAGACTTAAACTTCAACTATACAATAAGCAATTCCACTTCTAAGACTATATGACCTCCGTATAGATTTTCTGTAAATTTTCTTAATAGACAAAATAACCCAGTTAGAATAAAGCATATTATGCCTACATAATAACCCTCAGTCAAGCACTTGTTTTGAGTATCTGTGATAAGCCCAACTTATTCCTAATAAATTTCTTTTCTTTTAAATTTTATTTGAGAGAGAGAGAGAGAGAAAAAAAAATGAGTGGGGGAGGGGCAAAGGGAGAGGGAGACGCAGACTCCCCACTGAGCAGGGAGCCGGATATGGCATTCAATCCCAGGACACCGAGATTACGACCTGAGCTAAAGGCAGATGCTTAATGGACTGAGCCACCCAGGTGCCCCATAAATTTCTATATATTTCTGTATCTTTTTTATTTATATCTATATCTATATTCACATATAATACCTATGCATTTTTCTTCAAAACATACTTTAGGTACATTATTTTTAAAATACTTTTTCTATTTTGCTCTCTTTTTACATAATCAAAACTTCATTTTTATACTTTGAGAAGTAGCTCATGTGTTATATAATTTCATGCAGAACATTATTCACCATTATGTGATAATCTATGGAGGGATTTTATAAGGACACCTGTCTGCTTGAATCTACTTGCTTACCACATAATAAAAAATACTGCTATTTTTCCTTTTAAATTTTGTAGGCCACATCCTCTCTGCACAATAATTCATATATATATATGAATACACACACACACACACACACACAATAGCATAGCTTAGGCTGCTTTGAATTCATGATGGAATTGAAGGTGCTGTGCTCTAAGAAATGTATTTATATACATTGTTAAGATTTGGGTTTGGAAATAATTTGCTAATTCATCTCAGACAAGATCCTATTACTGATTTTATAAATGGTTCTGATTAAGAGTGTTGAAATTTATAAAACAAATGCTTTCATAATGATAGAGTTCTATATAAGTTCTTATGCACACACAAAAAAATACATATCTTCCAGAGAAACAAGTGATTATTTGAGGCAAAGTGATTTTTTTTCTGAATAGGAAATCACAACTTTCTAAAAACAACATAATTTTTCAGAGGCCTTGAAAATGATAGTTGGTTTTTTAAACGTTGCAATGATAATGTACATTGACCTAAGTATAGTAATGGAATTAAAGGGAAGGATTTCACATTTGAATGTGATGGCTCAATACATAGAAGAGTAAGTAGTTAGACTGAAAAATGTATTATTTTGCTTGAGATTGCACTTACTGTTACCATCCTCCCACCATTGGTGAAGAACTTAACTTTTTTTGCTTAAGAGTCAAGTTACCACATTATTACATCCAGTGTGTTCTATAAAATTTCCTTTGAGATTACATACTTATAATCCAGTTTATATGTTTCTTGAAGTCGAGATCACAGTGCAAAGACAGCTAAGTCCTATCAATTGACAGTATAATGAATAAGCACACACACACACACACACACATGCTTGCACAAACATACAAACCCAAAATATAGGAAAACACATATAAGGCTTCATTTCATTTTTTAAAATCACATGAAATGAAGAATACAGCAGGAAATTGTATATAACAAATATCATATAGATTTATTATGAGTTGGCATAGCAGGGCCACTGAATATCAAGCATAAAGCATGATTCAGTAACCCAAGGAGGGATTGAATGAAAAATGATCATTAAGCAGACATTACCAGGAAGTGAAAGGCTGAAACCAGGCCTTATATGATGCGGGAACTTCTATAATTAGAGTGCGGTAGTTGCAAATTATAGTGGCTACGGGATCTAGAGGAATATAGATTGAACCTTGTTCTTGAATAGCCACTGACTAGTTGTGTCTTCTTTGAAAAGTCACTTAACTTGTAAGAACCTCAATTTCCTCACATAGAAAAAGGAGAAAGTGTAGATGGTCTCTTAAGTCCCTTTAGTCCTAAATTGCAATAATTATACTGTATACTGTCTTTGCTTATCTCCTACCACTACAATGAAATCTCTCTCATTTTTCACTTTTAAAATTCTACTGAATCTGAAGGAACCTTGTGCCTAAACATGTTAATTACAAGGGTATTTACTTTAAGGAATAACTTAAACTAAAGAACAAATAAAAAGAAATCAGGCAAGTTTGTGTTGATCAACTCTAGAATATTGTCAATAAACTGAAAAGTGTAAATATTATTTTAAAAAACATTGTCTACAAAAAGTAGAAGAAAAAGTTGAACATATATCCCAATTGCAGCTGTGAAAATAGTATTAATACATAAACTGAGATTAGAAGGAAAAGGAGCCAAATATTAAAATTTTTGAAGTACTAGGATTATAGGTTATTTTTTATATTTCTTTTGATATTTATTAATATGGTTCCAATATTACTTATACAGTAATGGTGGTGATAATGCTAATTAATCTTATCCATAATTTTAAAGATTCATTTATTTATCTTAGAGAGTGTACCAGTGGGAGGGGTAGAGGGAGAGAAAATCACAGGCAGACTCCATGCTGAGCATGGAGCCAGCCATGGGG
Source organism: Ursus americanus (assembly GCF_024610735.1). Lineage (NCBI taxonomy): Eukaryota > Metazoa > Chordata > Mammalia > Carnivora > Ursidae > Ursus > Ursus americanus. Next base: position 14,700,718 of record NC_142137.1, on the reverse strand, counting down.
CTCATTCTCTGACCCTGAGATCACAATCTGAACAGAAACCAAGAGTCAGATGCCTAACCAACTGTGCAACCCAGGTGCCCCTCTTATTCAAATTTTAAGACTTAACTTAGATACCTCCTCCTGAATAAGAATAAATCTTCCAACACAAATAAATGGAAAAATGTTCCATGTTCATGGATTGGAAGAATAAATATTGTTAAAATGTCTATGCTACCTAGAGCAATCTACACATTCAATGCAATCCCTATCAAAATACCATCAACTTTTTTCACAGAACTGGAACAAATAATCCTAAAATTTGTATGGAACCAGAAAAGACCCTGAATAGCCAAAGAAATGTTGAAAAAGAAAAAACAAAACTGGCAGCATCACAATTCCAGACTTCAAGCTTTGTTACAAAGCTGTCATCATCAAGACAGTATGGTACTGGCACAAAAACAGACACATAGATCAATGGAACAGAATAGAAAACCCAAAAATGGTCAACTATTTGGTCAACAAATCTTCCACAAAGCAGGAAAGAATATCCAATGGAAAAAAGACAGTCTCTTCAACAAATGCTGTTGGGAAAATTGGACAGCTACATGCAGAAAAATGAAACTGGACCATTTCCTTACCCCATATACAAAAATAGACTCAAAATGGATGGAAGACCTAAATGTGAGACAGGAATTCATCAAAATCGTAGAGGAGAATACAGCAAGCTCTTTGACATCAGCCACAGCAACTTTTTGCTAGACACGTCTCCAAAGGCAAAGGAAACAAAGGCAAAAATGAACTATTGGGACTTCATCTAGAAAAAAATATTTTGCATAGCAAAGGAAACAGTCGACAAAACCAAAAGACAGCCGACAGAATGGAAGAAGATATTTGCAAATGTCTTATCAGATAAAGGGCTATTATCCAAAATCTATAAAGAACTTATTAAACTCAACACCCAAAGAACAAATAATCTAATCAAGAAATGGGCAGAAGACATGAACAGACATTTCTCCAAAGAAGACATATACATGGCCAACAGACACATGAAAAAATGTTCCATATCGCTTTGCAACAGGAAATACAAATGAAAACCACAATGAGACACCACCTCACACCAGTCAGACTGGCTAAAATTAATATGTCAGGAAATGACAGATGTTGGCAGAGATGCAGAAAAAGGGGAACACTCACACACTCTTGGTGGGAATGCAAGCTGGTACAGCCACTCTGGAAAACAGTACGGAGGCTCCTCAAAAAGTTGAAATAGAGCTGCCCTACAACTCAGCAATTGCACTACTGTTTATTTACCACAAAGATACAAATGTAATGATCCGATGGGCCACCTGCACCCCAATGTTTATAGTAGCAATGTCCACAATAGCCAAACTATCGAAAGAGCCCAGATGTCCATCGACAAATGAATCGATGAAGAAGATGTGATACACACACACACACACACACACACACACACACACACACATACACACTAGAATATTACACAGCCATCAAAAATGAAATCCTTCCATTTTGCAATGACGCGGATGGAACTAGAGGGTATTATGCTAAACAAAATAAGTCAATCAGAGAAAGACAATTATATGATATCACTGATATGCAGAATTTAAGAAACAAGGCAGAGGGTCATAGGGGAAGAGAAAAAAATGAAACAAGATGAAACCAGAGAGGGAGAAAAACCATAAGAGACTCTTAATCATAGGAAATAAACTGAAGGTTGTTGGAGGGGAGAGGAGTGGAGGGATGGATTAATTGGGTGATAGACACTGGAGGGTATGTGTTGTAATGAGCACTGAGTAGTATATAAGACTGATGAATCACAGACCTGTACCCCTGCAACAAATAATACATTATATGTTGATTAATTGAATTTAAATTTAAAAACCCACAGATCAACTTGGAGAGAATTACCTTTTTAACAATAATAGATGTTCCAATCATTAAACATAAAATACCTTTCTACTTATTTAGGACTTCTTTAATTTATCTTAGCAATATTTGGTAGTTTCAAGTGTAAAGAACTTACATATCATTTTTTAAATTAGTACTAGGGATTTACTTTTAATAGCATAAATAGAATTTTTAAATATATACCAATTATTTTGTTAGAATATACAGATGCAATGGGTTTTCTATGTTAAACTTGTATATTACAACCTTGTTAAATCTATTTCTAAAAAAAAAAAGAATAAATCTTCCATCTTCAATTATTTCTTTTGCATACTCTAAGTTTTATAGCATTTACTAATATAAACTTTATTTTTTCTTTCTGTATTAGGAGCCCCTAATAGATTGTAAATTCTTTTAGGTAAAGAACATATTATCAACCTCTATATGTTCCCATAGCACTTAACTCTGTGCCTTATACATAGTATAAGTTCAATAAATTTGTTCAATACAATTAGCTGTGCTGTATCTCATAGAATAAAGCAGAGTTGAAATTGATCGATCTATTAAATATATATTTATTGAGAGTCAGGTCCTGCTTGAGATAGGAATACAGCAGTAAAAATACAAACAGAGCTTACGTAAAACAAACTTTCAGTGTGTCTCTAACAATGAGAAGGCCGTGTGGCTGAAGAGTGAGTAAGAAACAGAGGTAGCATATAAGGTTTGAAGAGACAAGCAAGGCCAGAGGATACAAGGTCCTGGTAAGGAGTCTGGATTTTTATTCTAGATAGCATGGGAGGCCACTGGAAGATTTTGAGCAGAGAGAGAACATGAATTTATTGGAATTTTTAAAAGCCACTTTGCTGTTTGGAGTTATGCTTAAAGGGGACAAGATGGGAAAAGAAAGTAAGGTCAGAAGGGATTTTAATAGAAACTGGTGGCATAAATTTTGATGGCACGGTTATCAGATGGTAGGATGAGTCTGCTGTCTTCCAATTTTAGGTTGTATACACAGCTAATCTTGGTCACCTAGAGGTTTTACATCCGGGTAAAGCTCTAAACTATCCTGGCTTCTGTGTCTACTTGTTAAAACCCTGACAGTTACTAGATCTCTGATGAAATTCTTATATTAAAGAAGTCTTTAATGTCCAGAACTGGCTTGTGTCTTCCTTTTTTTTTTTCAGATAAGACATATATTAACCACTTTTAATTTTTCTATTTACTGGTTCTTAGGTAAGCCATATTTAGTACATTACGTGTTCCAATTTGCAAATGCGAAACCAACTCAAAGAATTTTTTAATTCACTAAACAGCACAAAAAGGGTACGCAGAGAAATGTGAAATGAATCTCTATTTTTCCATGTACAATTTATACTATTATACAATTTATACAATTATACTCTGCAGTAGGTAAAACAATCATGTATTTACTATCTCATGAATCTGCACAAAAGCTTTATGAGGTAATAATTATTTTCCCTAATTAACAGGTGAAAACATGCTCACAATGATTTAACTAATATTTTCAATATTACTCAGTTATTAAATTTTAGAGTAAAAATTTAAACTTTTTAAATTTTTCAATTTAATCTTTAGCCTGCTGTCAGAGCTACTTAATACAAATGCCTCACCCAGATTTCGATGTTTTAATTTTTTTTTATTGAAGTGTAGTTGACATACAGTGCTATATTTATTTCAGGTGTACAACATAGTGATTCCACATTGATATACTTCACAAAGTGATCACCATGGTAAATCTTGCTACTATCAGTCACCGTGCAAAGTTGTTACCTATTATTAACTATATTTCATATGCTGTACATTGTATCCTCGTGTCTTATTTATTTTAGACTGGAAGTTTATACGTTTTAATTCCCTTCCCTCATTTGCCCATCCCCGTCTACCCACACCCACATTCTAACAGCCATCAGATTGTGTGTTTCTATTTTGTTCATTTGTTTTGTTTTTTAGATTCCACATGTAACTGAAATCATATGGTATTTGTTTTTCTCTGACTCATTTCAGTTAGCATAGTACCCTTTAGGTACATCCATGTTGTTACAAGTGGCAAGACTTTATTCTTTTTTTTTTTTTTTATGGTGGAGTATTTCATGTGTGTGTGTGTGTGTGTGTGCGCGGGCGCAAACGCGTACATATGCCACATCCTCTTTATCCATCCATCTATTGATGATAACCTCGGTCACTACCATATCTTGGCTATTGTAAATAATGCTGCAGTGAACATAGTGGTGCATATATAATTTTGAAGCCGTATTTTTGGAAATTCCACGGAGTGGAATTGCTGGATCATATGGTAGTTCTATTTTTAATTTGATGAGGAAACTTATACTATTTTTCATCATGGCTGCAACATTTTTTATTCCTACCAACGGTGTATAAGGATTCCCTTTTTCCACATCCTCACTAACACTGTTGAGAATAGTCATTCTGCACACAAATGTGAGGTGCTATTTCATTGTGGTTTTAATTTGCATTTTCCTGATGGTTAGTGATGTTAAACATATTTTCAGGTGGTCTAATTTTTAGTCATTTGTATGTCTTCTTTAGAGAAATGTCTGCTCAGTCCTCTGCTTACTTTTAAATTGAATTGATTTTTTTAAATATTAGAGTTGTGTGAGTTCTTTATATATTTTGGTACTAGCCTCTTATCAGATGTATAATTTACAAATATCTTCTCCCATTCAGTTAGGTTGCCTTTTTGTTTTCTTGACACAAAAACATTTTAGTTTGATTTGCTCATTTTTACTTTTGTTGCCCTTGCCTGAGGAGATAAATCCAAAAATATTGCCCAGACTGATGTCTAGGAGCTTACTGCCTACATTTTATTCCAAGAATTTTGTGGTTTCCAGTTTTACATTTTCATCTTTAATCTATTTTATCTTCATATATGCTGTGAGAAAGTGGTCCAGTTTATTGAAAAGGATGTCTTTTCCCTACTGTATATTCTTACCTCCTTTGTCAAAGATCCACTGTATGAGCATGGGCTTATTTCTTGACTCTATGCTGTTGCATTGATCTCTGTGTCAGATTTTTGTGCTGGTACCATACTGTTTTGATTGCTGTAGCTTTGTAATATAGTTTGAAACAAAAAAGCATGTTACCTCCAGCTTTGTTCTTTCTCAAGATTACTTTGGCTATTTGGGGTCTTTTGTGGTTTCATACAAATTTTAGGGTTATTTGTTGTAGTTCTGTGAAAGATGCCATGGTATTTTAATGGGGTTGTGTTGAATATATAGAATGCTTTGGGAAGTATGGACATTTAAACAATATTCTCTTAATCCATGAGCATGTTATATCTTTCCATTTATTTGTGTTGTCTTCAATTTTTTCATCAATGTCTTAGTTTTAATAGTCTTTTACCACCTTGGTTAAATTTATTCCTAGGCATTTTATTTTTTTATGTGATTGTAAATGAGATTGTTTCCTTAATTTCTCTTTCTGATAGCTCATTATTAGTGTATAGACGTGTGGCTGATGTATTTACTTTTGTATCCTGAAAATTTACTGAATTATTTTATTCTAATAATTCTTTGATGGAGCTTTTAGGGTTTCCTACATGTGGTATTATGTCATCTGCAAAATAGTAACAGTTTTAGTTCTTTTTTAATTTGGATTTCTTTTATTTCTTTTTCTTGTCTGATTGCTATTGCTAGGCCTTCTAATACTATGTTCAATGAAAGTGACAAAAATGAGAATCCTTGTTTTCTTCCTGATCTTACAGGAAAAGCTTTTAGCTTTTAACTATTGAGTATAATATTAGCTGTGGATTTGTCATAAATGGCCTTTATTATATTGAGGTATGATCCCTCTATATCCACTTCACTGAGCTTTTACCATAAATGGATGTTACATGTTATCAAATCCTTTTCTATTTCTCAGATGATCATATGATTTTTATTTTTATGTTGTTAATGTGATGTACCACATGGATTGATTTGTGAATATTGAACCATCCTCCTATCCCTGGAATAAATCCCACTTGATCATGGTATATGATCCTTTCAGTGTGTTGTTGAATTATTTAATATTTTGTTGAAGATTCTTGCATCAATATTTATGGATATTGCCTCATAATTTTCTATTTTTGTGGTATCTTTTTCTGGTTTTGGTGTCAGGGATACTGCTAGCTTCATAGGATAAATTTGGAAGCATTCCTTTCTCTTCAGTTTTTGGAATATCTTGAGAAAGATATGTATTGACTCTTCTTTAAATGTTTGATAGAGAATTCACCTATGAACCTGTTTGGTCCTCAACTTTTGTTTTTTGGGAGTATTTAGATCACTAATTTAATTTTGTTACTAGAAATTGCTCTGTTCAGATTTTCTATTTCTTGATTTAGTCTTGGAAGATTGCATGTTTCTAGGAATTTATCTATTTCTGGGTTATCCCATTTGTTGGAATATAATTGTTTATAGTCTCTTTTAATCTTCTTTATTTTTATGGTATCAGTTGTAACTTTTCTTCTTTCATTTCTGATTTTATTTATTTGGGACCTCTTTTTATTTTTGAGTCTGACTAAAGGTTTATCATTTTTTTTTAATCTTTTGAAAAAAAAAACAGCTCTTATTTTTATTGATCTGTTGTATGTTTTTGTTTGGTTTTTTTGGCCTCTGTTTCATTTATTTCTGCTGTGATCCTTATTGTTTTCCTTATTCTACCAACTTTGGATTTGATTGTTCTTCTTTTTCTAGTTCTTTTAGGTGAAGGTTAGATTGTTTGATATTTTTTCTTGTTTCTTGAGGTGGACCTGTATAAACTTCCCTCTTAGAACTGCTTTTGGACTGTTTTGCTTCCATTTTCATTTGTGTCAAGGTATTTATTTTTTTAATTTGTCCTTTGATTCCTTTTTGACCCATTGGTTGTTTAGTAGCATTTTGTTTAGCCTTGACGTGTTTATATTTTTCCAGTTTTCTTCTTGTAATTGATTTCTAGTTTCACACTGTTTTGGTTGATGAAGATATTTAATAGGATTTCAGTCTTCTTAAATTTATTGAGACTTGTTTTGTGGCCTAACATGTGATCTTTCTTGAAGAATACTCTGTGCGCACTTTAGAAGAATGAATTCTGCTGTTTTTGGATGAAATACTCTGTCTGTCTATCAAGTTTAAGGTAAATTCTTTATTGAATTTCTGTCTGGATGATCTATCCATCGATGTAAGTGGGGTGTTAAAAGTTCCCTACTGTTGTTATATTACTGTTATCTCCTTTCTTGACACACACACACACACACACACACACACACACACATGCACACACACAACCCTGTGCTGGTTACATAGATATTTACTAGCGTTTTATCCTCTTGTTGGCTTGATCTCTTTATTGTTAGGTAATGCCTTTCTTTGTCTCTTGTTACAATCTTGGTTTTAAAATCTAATTTGTCTAAGTATTGGTACTCCAGCTTCCTTTTTGTTTCCATTTGCATGGTATATATTTTTTTATCCCTTTGTTTTCAGTGTGAGTGTAATTTTAGATCTGAAATAAATCTCTTGTAGGCAGCATATAAATGGTTCTTTTTTAAAATCCGTTCAGTCATCCTATGTCTTTTGATTGGAGCAGTTAGCCTAAGTAACTATTGATGTATATGTATTTATTGCCATTTTGTTATTTGTTCTCTGGTTGTTTTTGTAGTTCTTAGTTTTTTCTTCTTCTCTTCCCTTGTGGTTTAATGGCTTTCTTTAGTGTTATGCTTGGATTTCTTTCTTTTCATTTTTTGTATATTTAGTACAGGCTTTTGATATGCAGTTGTCATTAGTTTAATATATAACATTTTATATATATATAGCAGTCTATATTCAATTCATTATTGCTTAAGTTAAAACACATTCTAAGAGCACTAAATTTGTACTCCCCCCAACAAATGTTTTATGTTTTTGACACCATTTTTTACATTTTATTATTTTCTGTATCCCTTGACTAATTATTATAGACCAGATGAGTTAACTACTTTTGTCTTATAATCTTCGTACTAGCCATGTAGGTGGTAGATCTACTACCTTTACTATGTGATTAGCCCTTATGAGTGAGATTTTTTCTTTCATAATTTTCTTATTCCTAGTTACGATCTTTTCTTTTCCATTTAAAAAAGTCTCTTTCAAATTTCTTGTGAAGGCAGTTTGGTGTTGATGAACTCCCTCAGCTTTTGCTTATCTGGGAAACTCCTTATTTGTTCTTCCATTTGGAATGGTAATCTTTCCAGATAGAATATTCTTGGTTGTAAGTTTTTTTCCTGTCCGCATTTTTAATATTTCATGCCATTCATTTCTGGCTTGCAAAGTTTCCACTGAGAAATCTGCTGACAGTTCTTTCAGGGTTCCATTGTACATAACTGTTTTTCTCTTGCTGCTTTTAAGATTCCATCTTTATCTTTAACTGTTGACACTTTGATTATAATGTATCTGGTATGGGTCTCTTTGGGTTCATCTTATTTGGAGCACTCTGTGCATCCTAGACTTCAACATATCAGAAAAATTTTCAGCCATTACTTACCTCAGAAAGAGCCTTTCTGTCTCTTTTTTCTGTCTTCTATTTCCGGGACCTCTATGATGTAAATATTAGTATGTTTGATGTTGTCCCAGAGGTCCCTTAAATTATCCTCATTTTTAAATTCATTTTCTAAAAATTTCTGATACTCTGATTGGGTGATTTCTACTACCATGTTTTCCAGATTGCTGATCCATCCTGAATCACCTGATCTATTGATTTCCTGTAGTCATTTTTTTTTATTTCAGTTATTGTATTCTTCTATCCTGATTGGTTCTTTTTTATATTTTCACTGTGGAAGCTTTCATCGTGTTCATCCATTCTTCTCCTGAGTTAGGTGAGCATCTTTATGACTATTACTTTGAGTTCTTTATTAGGTAGATTGTTTATCTTCGTTTCATTTAGTTCTTTTTCTGAAGTTTGTCTTGTTCTTTCATTTGGAACATATTCCTCTGCCTCTTCATTTTGCCTAACATTCTGTTTGTATATACGTAGTAGGTAGATCAATTCTGCCTCCCAGTCTTAAAAGAGTGGCTTTAGCAGAATATGTGCTTTGGGGCTCAGTAGTGCAAAACCCCCTGGCCACCCAAGTCAGATTCCTCAAGGATGTCCCCTGTGTGGGCTCTGTGCCTCATCCTATTGTTGCTGGATAATGTTTGGGGCACACTTGCTGGTATGCAGAACTACATAGCTTTCTGTAAGGTCTGGCTGCAACTGCTATAGGCACACTGGTGAACGGAGCTGTCCCCCAGCCTATCTGGCTGAGAGACCCAGCTGTGACTGTCATGGATATGCTGGTGTGCATGGTTGTCCCTGGCACAGCAGGCTGCCGGGTTTGCTGTGATAGCTGCATGTATGCTGGTGGGTGGGGCAAGTCTCTGACATGGCTTGAAATGAAGTCTGGTTGTAACTGTTGTAGATGTTTGGGTAAGGCCCCCCAGGATAGTGACACTTGGAGGGGCTTCGATGCTGAGGGCCTCTACCAGATGTGGTGGGACAATGACTGCCAAGTGTTCCCACTTGGTGTGATGGTATGGGGGAGTCTCTTGGGAGGATATCTGAGCTGGTCAGGTCCATAGGGAAATGTTGGGGTGAGGTGAATGGTGCTAGAACAATGAGTGGAAAGTGTCAGAACTTGTTCTTGGTGGCATCAGGCCAGCTAAGTATAAGGTGGTGCCTCCCAGAGCTTCTGCCCCAGAGAATATTCCAAAAAACATCTGCCTCTCTGGCCTACTCCCTAAAGTTAATCAATGGATTTCCTTTGTGTGTAACCCAGGCAGTTTTTAAGCTGCTGCATCTGTGCTGGGACTCAGAGTAAGTGAGACTATATACGCATCCTTTAAGAGAAGAGTCATGGTTTCCTACTAACCCCTGGCTGTTATAAGTCTTGTTTGTTGTCAGAGCCAGACATTATGAGTACTTGTCTTCCTAGTGCAAATCCCCCAGGCTGTGGAGCCTGATGTGGGGCTCAGACTCCTTGTTCCTAAAGGAGAGCCTCTATATTATGAAATCCCTCCTGCTGTGGGTCATTATGCCAGGGATATGGGTCCTAACAAAACTGCATCTCCCTCTCTGCTACCCGTCTTGATGTGCCTTCTTCTTCATATCCTTTATTGTGTATGATTTGTTTTGTTTGTCTTCAATTTGTTTCCAGAGATAGTTGTAGATTTCAGTGTGTCCATGAGAGAAGGTAAGCTCAGGTCTTCCTCTTCCACCACCTTGATCTTGGGTATTTGGATTTATTTTTTTAATATTGTACCATAAGATTCAGCCTTTTGTACCCTTTTACAAACAAAATGCAACTTATGATAAGGGCTCAAGTAGTGTTTTTTTTTTTTTTTTTTTTTTTTTTGGTTTCCAGTGAATTTATAGGGTTCAAATACCTTAGTATCCAAGCCCCAATCATTCCAAATCATAGAGGTAAGAAAGAAATATAAATATATGTGCATGTTTGTTTGGTTTGTGTGTAAAAAGGTATACTACAGTTACATTTTACATTGTTAATTATTGACCTTTTAAACTATAGTTGATTTTTTGTTTGTTTTGGCTAATGTTATATTGGGTGAACATGAATACAAAAGTTGGTATGTGGAACAAGTTGCTTTTGAGCTCTCCTGTTTGAATCATCATAAAATTACACATAATGACTATTAGTGAAATTGATAGTGAAGTCTAAAAATTTGTTTTATGTTTTGGGCTTTCAGATTAGGTACCCTTCTAGGACCTGTTAGGACTGAAGAACATGTAAGAGTTCATGTTCAGATTCATTTATTCCAAAATGTATTTGAAAGTATATAGGTTAGAGAAAACCTATTTGGTAAATGTATCTTAATTCTCTGTTTCCCAGGTATACTGATTTTTTCTTTCACATTGTTTTTTGCCATTGACTACTTACCAAAATCTTAGGTACTAACAATATGCTGCTAATTTTCCAATTTTCCAATACCCAAGAATCAAATTAGAAGACCCATAAAAACTCCCAAGTTATAATTGAACATTTGGAATTCATGAAATGAAATCCTGATGTCTCAGTAAATCTAGTGCATATGCAGGCTGCCTTCCAATGAGTTTGGAAGTGAGTCTGGGCATTGTTCATACAGTATAATATTATTGTTAATAGGACAATATGGTTTCAAGAGAAACAGATTAACGAATCAAATTAGATATCTCATGTTTGTCTTCTAAGAGAAAATTTTGTGTTAACATACCATCCCCATTAAAATAGTCAGTTTATTTAAAATAAAACAAATCTTTCCTTCCTTAAAAGATCAGATGACACAGATATACATAGTAGCTCACAATTGCTCAATAATATGTGGAATTTGTGTTCTCTTTTATGTGAAGGTTCTGTGATTTTTCCCCTTGAAATTGTTGAAGGAAATGACATGTATGTGATTATGTTTGAGGTAACTGTTAATATACTGTTTGCTGTGAGCAAACCAGGTCAGTAAGGTCCATCAATTATAAAACCAGTCTTGATAAGATGCTACAAGAATCTATATAGCTAAAATCTTTTGGTTCAATGTCATTTTTTACTTGCTTACCAAAATTTCACGTACCCAGGGAGGTTGACAATGCAGCATTTAAGATAACTTCTCCCTTGCAGTGTATATCCAAAACTAGATGCTCAAAGTTAACTAAAGGATAAACAGTCATGGCATCACCTGGAAATGTGTTAGAAATGCAGGATCTCAGGCCTTACCTCAGACATACTGAGTCAGAATTTTCATATTTATGAGTTCCCCAAGTGGTTCACATCCACATTGAAGACTGAGAAACATTCTCCTAATACATCTCTTCTCATTCCCTGTCTACTAACTCTGAAAAATATATGTCCTTTGGTAACTTTGATCCTTTGTCCAGAACATATTGAACATGTGCTACTTTTCTGATATCTCCTTCACAATGATGGAAGAAAAAGACTTTTTTTTCCCTCTTTTTTCTTTTTTTGCTGTTGTACAATATCCTGGCTATTATATTCTTTGTCCCCTTTAATAATTTTTGGAGACCTGTCTGAAGACTTTGTCTGACCCCTGTATTTAAGATGAACAATACTTCCATCTGAACTTTTTTTTTTTTTAATCTTCTTAGAAAACCAGTATTGCCTCTCAAGATTGAGTTCAAGTTCTGTAAATATATTTGTTGGGTGCTTTACCTGAGTGACTTAAGTTTAACACTATGAAAAATGTTACCATTATTATCCCCATTTTGTGGATGAGGAAACAAATTCAGTAATGTGACCATGGTCAGATAAAGATGAAATTAGAACTAAAATTTCAACCCAGAACGTATGACTCCAGGAAAATTAACCTTAGTCATTGTGTCTTGATACATTGGAAACTCATAGTAGAAATGACCTTTATGATTCTGAAGTTACAAATATTTAATTCCAATGTATTTTCCTTAAGTTATTAATTTTTATGACTTTATGACATTGTATTTCCCCACCTGTGGGTTCCTTTTTCTAAGCTTCAATATGTTTTCCTTCTTTTTGTATACTTCTAGCTTTGTGCGTCTTCCATGACAATTAATGATACATGTCATAGAGTATGCCATAATTTCTGTTAACCTTAAAAGAAATAAAATTGCCAGTTATTTTACCAGCGGAGATTCAGAAATAGCAGAGAATTGCAATGTGGGACAAGCAAGACATGGTAAAACCATAGGCAAGCCCACAGAACAAAGGAGAGGAATATTCTTTTAAGAGGAAAAGGGGAAGTTGGGAAGGCTATTATAAATAAAAAGCCCATTGGAGTAAACTGTCAGTTTGAAGTATAGTGGCTTTTCATTGGCTGAGTTGTGGCTATTGCCAGGAGTGGAAGAAAGACTTTCTTCCACTTGCTGGGATAGTAAAGTAGTACCCAATTGTAAGATGCCTCTCTTCCTATTGCGTCTGCAACTGATATTGAGTGATAGGTCATAAGGAGCTCCCCAGTGCCAGCCTCCCAACTCCATTCTAAATGAGACTTCCTTTTATTAATTTTCACATTTCTTAAACAGTTTCAAATTATGGTGCCTGTTATTTTCCCTTGATAACATATTTATTCACTTCCTCAGCAGATTACTACAGTATATTTATTTTGTGTAAGGCACTGAGTTAGGCACTGAGATTATAATACTGAGAAAAGAATTAGAGCCTCTGCATTTAGATAGGTTCCAGCCTGTTTAAAGAGAAAGACATCATTCAAATCATTGTTATACTGATGAACATGCAAGTACAACTGTTGAGCTTCATAGACCAGGTATGAAAACTCTAACAACATACAGTAGGGGACTGAGCAGGACTTAAATAAGTGAAAATTGGAGGGGATATGCATATTGTTGAGAAAACATCTCAAGTAAAGAAAGATGGCATGAAGTGTAGGACCTGAGGGGTTTGATAATGGGCTAAATGCCTTAGACAAAGTGCCGATACCTACTTTCACACTTCTAAATGTGGTTGGCCACCATTGTGGGTTGAAGTGCACCCCCAACCCCCCCCAACAAAAAAAGTATATTGACACTCTAATTCTTAGTACTTCAGACTTCAGAGTGTGACATTATTTGGAAATAGAGTTGTTGCAAATGTATTTAGTTAAGTAAGATGATGCCATCCTGGAGTAGGGTGGACTACTGTCCTTATATGAAGCCAGTCATGGAAAGACACAGAAATACAGAGGATGCTATATGATATTGAAGGCAGAAATTGGAGTTATGCAACTGCAAGCCAAAAATAAATAAATAAAACACCAAAAATTGTCAATAAACCATCAAGGTAAGAAGAGGCAAAGAAGGATTCCCCTACAGGTTTCAGAAGGAACATGGCCTTACCAACAGCTTGATTTCAGACTTTTAGTCCCAGATCTGTGAAACAACAAATTTCTGTTCTAAGCAACCCAGTTTGTGATACCTTGTCACAACATCCCTGGGAAACTAATTCAGCCCCTTCAAGTATAACCTGGGAAAACTGCTTCTAATTTTTTTTTCTATTAAAGTGTTACCAAGCAAAAATCCCAGCATCATCTAATGTATGAAAATTATTTTGAAGTTTAGTCTAAACTGAAGAAAGGACATTTTCTTTACTGAAAACGAGAAATTAACATCTGAAATGATGAATCAGAACAACAGTGTAAAATTTGGGATTAGCATTTCTGTTTTCTCGCATGTGTATGCATGTGTATGTTACATTAAATATGAATGAGAAAAATATAAATGCTTTCAATGTATTGGTAGCACCTCAAATTTAATTGTATAATGGACATTGCTTGCAAGACCTTTCAATTATCAAGTAAAACTCAGTTATTACAAAGCCAATCATTTGAAAAACAGTGTAATCAAGAACCAGAAAATAAAGGAACCAACCACCAAAATCCTTTTTAATTGTTCTCTTTTAAAACTGCATGTGCTTTTCAAAATATTGCTTTCATGTTCGAGAAACTAATTACAAAATATATCAGAGTACATCTAACTGCAAGTTCCACTCCTTCAAGCAGAATGTGGCTATTATAATTACCATGAAATAGTAGAAAAAATAATTTCCTGCCATCAATAGTATAGTTCCTCTATTAGAGTCAAAGATAATGAAATTAGAGGATGGGTAATTTTTTAAAGAATATGATTGCATTCAGGGTGCAAGTGGCCACATTATATACAGGATTATACACACAGCCATGTACACCTGCTCTCTTTTTTACGTTAGGCACATGGATCTTAACAAGAGCATGTTGCCCATCAATATTACCATAATTGTCTCTTAAGGTTGTATGCCATAACTTCTGGTAATTAAACTAATTCAGTGATACATTGTTAAATCAATTATTTAAAAAACAAATTATCCCAATTTTCTCTCATCCCCTTAAAACTTGTAACAAGAACTTTCATATTGATTATTTTATAAAAAATTATTTATGAACACAATTGAAAAATGGAAGTGAGTATGCCATCTTGCATTTAAAATTATAGTCCTAATATTTTGAACTACCTGTCTGTATTTTGAAGTTTCTACAAATAACTTTAAAAATAAAAGATCAATTTATTTTTCATTCAGTGCTGGGCACTGAGGATAGATTTTATATTATCACACTTTTTTAATTTATGAAGTTTAACGTTCCCTTTAAAAGTTATTTCAAAGGTGAAGATGTATTGCTAAAATGGCGTCTATGTAGTAGCACATATGATCACACTCTACCTGCATGTAAGATGTCTGTAAATAAACCCAAAGAATGCACATGACTGAAAACTAAGACCACTGGTTAACCCTATATCCTATTGGATCGTTCCTACTCTTAGGAGTGCCATGTTAAAAAAACAAAAACAATAAAATAACAAAAAACAATTACCAGGCTTCAGTTTATATAATCTGGGTCCCACCCATGAAATGCGCTGTTAACAGTGTGTTGTCTCTTCCCTAAAAGTTGGAGAATCTTAAGATTAGTCATTCTAAAAGCCTTCCAGGGGCATCTGGGTCGCGCATTCTGTTGGGTACCTGACTCTTTGTTTCAGCTCAGGTCATGTTCTTATGGTTGTTCGTTAAAAAAGCCTACTGTGGGACTCCACACTCAGTGCAAAGTTGGCTTGGGATTCTCTCTCTCCCTCTGCCACTCTTATTCTCTCCCCCCCCCTTCTCTCTCTCTTTCTTTCTCTCTGAAATAAATAAATCTTTTAAAAAATTAAGCCTGCAATGAAAATTGAAAATAAGGAAATGTGTTCGGGGAAAATAGTGTAAACGAGAGTATGAGAGTATGATAAAGATGATCTAGGAGTTTTCTGACAGCATGTGAACATCAGTGCTGATCTCTGGCTCTTTCTAGCATCTGTCTTGCACTCCCAAGCTATTCTCTTTCCAATATTTTATGTAAAACATTTCACAGTGTAGACATGTGACAGAGTTACATTATATGAAATCAAAAGTTGATAAATATATTTAAAACTCAAAATTATGTAGGTAAAATTTATCCCTCTGCCTGGGAGAGAGAATTTCTTTTATTTATAAACAAAAATGTTTATATTTAAGGTGTACAGCATGATGATTTGATATAAATAGTGAAATGACTATCACAATCAAACTAATTAATATATCTCCTAGCAGTGTTACCACTTTAATTTTTTGAAGAGTGCACCTGAAATCTACTCCTGGCATATTTCTAGTATTCAATATGGTATTAAGTTTATTCATCATGTCTATACATTAGACCTCTAGACTTACTCATCTTACATAACTAGAAATTTATACCCTTTGACCAACATGTCTGCATAGCACAAACATGGCCCGTCCCTGAAAGCCTGTTCTATTCTCTACTTCTGAGTTTTACTTTTTTTTTTTCCTTTTAGATTTTAGTTTTTTGGCTATTTGTGGTCTTTTGAGGTTCCATATGAATTTCTATTTATGTAAAAAATAATGCCATTGGAATTTTGATAGGGATTGAATCTGTAGATTGTTTTGAGTAATATAGATATTTCCACAATATTAATTCCTCCAATTCATGAACATGAGATTTTACCATTGTTTTGTCTTCAGCTTCTTTTGTTAAGGTTATGTAGTTTCCAGGTGTACAGGTCTTTCACATCATTGATTAAATTTATTCCTAAGTGTTCTAGTGTTTTTGATGCTAATGTAAATGGGATTTAAAATTTTTTAATTAAACAAAAACAATTCACCTTTTCTCCTGCCCTGCCTCTGGCAACCACCAAACTGTTCTCTATATTCATAAACTTGGTTATTCATTCATGCATTCTACATGCAAGGGAAACCACATGATATTTCTCTTTCTTTGTCTGACTTTTTTACTTATCATAATGCCCACAAGGTCTGTTCATGTTGTCACAAGTGGCAAGATTTTTTTCTTCATGGCTGAATAATATTCCATTTTAAAAATACACATGCCACATTTCGTTTATCCATTCATCAATCAATGGATACTTAATGTTTTCTGTATCTTAGCTATTGTAAATAATGCTACAATGAACATAGGGCTGTGTATATAATTTTGAATTAATGTGTTTTTTTTCCCTTTGAATAAATATCCAAAAGTAGAATTACTAGATCATATGGTACTTCACTTTTTAATTTCTTGATGAACCTTTATGCTGTTTTCGTAGTGATTGCACAAATTTACATTCCCACCAACAGTGTGTGAGAGTTCTCTTTTCTCTACATCCTTGCCAACACTTCTTATTTCTTGTCTTTATTACGGTAGCTCTTCTAACAGATGTGACGTGAAATCTTATTGGGGTTTTGATTTGTATTTCCCCATTTCCCTGATGATTATGTAGTTCATCTTGCATGTATCTTTGGTCCATCTACATGTCTTCTTTGGAAAAATGTCTATTCATATCTTCTGCCCATTTTGTGTTTTTTTTTGCATTGAATATGAGTATTTTTGCATATGAATATTTTATATATTTTAGATATTAATGGTTTATCAGATATATGATTTGGAAATGTTTTCTCCCATTCAGTAGGTTGCTTTTTCATATTATTTATAGTTTCCTTGGCTGTGCAGAAGCTTTTTAGTTTGATGAAGTTCCATTTGTATATTTTTTCTTTTGTTGCTTTGCTTTTGATGTCAGGTTCAAAAAATTATTGCCAAGACCTATGTCAAGGAGCTTACTGTCTATGTTTTCTTCTAGGAATTTTATGGCTTCGGATATTACAGTAAGGCTTTAATCCATTCTAGGTGATTTTTGTGTATGGTATAAGAGAGTGGTCCAGTTTCATTCTTTTGCATGTGATTGTCCAGTTTTCCAACACAATTTATTGAAGATATTGTTTGTTTTTTTTTTTCCTTTGTATATTCTTGGCTCCTTTGTCATAAATTACTTAACTGTCTATATGTATTTTTATTCTGGGATCTCTCTTCTGGTCCACTGATATGCATATCTGTTTTAATGCTAGTACCTTATTGTTTTAATTACAGTAGCTTTGTAATATAGTTTGAAATCAGGGAGAGTGATGAATCCAGTTTTGTTCTAATTTCTTTTTTTTTTTTTTTAAGATTTTATTTATTTATTTGACAGAGATAGACAGCCAGCGAGAGAGGAAACACAAGCAGGGGGAGTGGGAGAGGAAGAAGCAGGCTCATAGAGGAGGAGCCTGATGTGGGGCTCAACCCCGGAACGCCGGGATCACGCCCTGAGCCGAAGGCAGACGCTTTAACCGCTGTGCCACCCAGGCGCCCCTGTTCTTATTTCTTAAGATTGCTTTAGCCAGTTGGGGTCTTTTATGGTTCCATACCAATTGTTCTATTTCTGTGAAAAATGCTATTGGAATTTTGATAAGAATTTCCTTAAATCTGTATATCACTTTGAGTAGTATGGACATTTTTTGAAATTTTTATTTAAATTCAATTACCCAACATACAGTGGATCATTAGTTTGAGATGTAGAGTTCAATAATTCACCAGTTGCATATAATACCCAGTGCTCATCACATCACATGCCCTCCTTCATGCCTGCCACCCAGTTACCTCCTCCCCCTACCCATCTTCCCTCCAGCAATCCTCAGTTTGTTTCCTATAGTTAAGTGTCTCTCATGGTTTGTCTTCCTCTCTGATTTCTTCCCATTCAGTTTTTCCTCCCCCTGTTAAACCTCTGTGCTATTTCTTATACCCCACATATGAATGCAATTATATGATAATTGTCTTTCTCTGATTTACTTATTTTTCCTCAGCATATTACCCTCCATTTCCATCCACATTGATGTAAATGGTAGGATTTCATCCTTTTGATGGCTGAGTAATATTCAGTGTATGTGTGTGTGTCTGTGTGTGTGTGTGTGTACACACCCCACATCTTCCTTATCCATTCATGTGTCAGTGGACATCTGGACTCTTTGCATAGTTTGCTATTGTGGACATTGCTGCTATAAATGTTGGGGTGCAGGTGCCTCTTCAGATCACTACATTTGTATCTTTGGGGGAAATCCCCAGTAGTGCAATTACTGGGTCGTAGGGTAGCTCTATTTTTAACTTCTTGAGGAAACTCCATGCTGTTTTCCAGAGTGGCTGTACCAGCTTACATTCCCACCAACAGCATAAGAGGGTTCCCCTTTCTCCACATTGTCACCAACATTTGTTGTTTCCTGACATGTTCATTTTAGCCAGTCTGGTATGAGGTACCTCATTGTGGTCTTCATTTGTATTTCTCTGATGCCAAGTGATGTTGAGCATTTTTTCATGTGTCTGGAACAAATAATTCTAAAATTTGTATGGAGCCAGAAAAGACCCAGTAGCCAGAGGAATGTTGGAAAAGAAAAACAAAACTGGCAGCATCACAATTCCAGACTTCAGGCTCTGTTACAAACTGTAATCATCAAGACAGTATGGTCCTAGCACAAAAACAGACACACAGATCAATGGAACAGAAGAGAGAACCCAGAAATGGAGCCTCAGTTCTATGGTCAACTAATCTTCCGCAAAGCAGGAAAGAATATCCAATGGAAAAAAGATAGCCTCTTCAACAAATGCTGTAGGGGAAATTGGACAGCTGCATGCAGAAAAATGAAACTGGACCATTTCCTTAGCCCATATACAAAAATAGACTCAAAATGGATGAAAGACCTAGTGTGAAACAGGAATTCATCAAAATCCTAGAGGATAACAGAGTCAGCAACCTCTTTGACCTTGGCCACAACAACTTCTTGCTAGACACGTCTCCAAAGGCAAGGGAAACAAAGGCAAAAATGAACTATTGGGACTTCATTGAGAAAAAAAGCTTTTGCACAGCAAAAGAAACAGTCAATAAAACTAAAAGACAATGTGTAGAATGGGACATGATATTTGCAGGTGACATATCAGATAAAGAGCTAGTATCTAAGGTCTATAAAGAACTTATCAAACTCAACATCCAAAAAACAAATAATCCGGTCAAGAAATGGGCAGAAGACATGAATAGATATTTCTCCAAAGAAAACATACAAATGGCCAAAAGACACAGGAAAAAATGCTCAACATCACTTGACATCAGGGTAGTATGGACATTTTAACAATATTAATTTATCCAGTCCATCTATATTGAATATATTTCCATTTATTTCTTTTCTTAATGTCTCATAGTTTTCAATACACAGGTCTTTCATCTCCTTGGTTAAATTTATTCTTGGGTATTTTATCATTTTTGATGCAATGTAAATGGAATTGTTTTCTTATTATATGATAATAGTTTTCTTTATGGTAATAGTTCATTATTAGTGTATAGAAATGCCAACGATGATTTTGTATTCTGAAATTTTACTGAATTCATTTATTTTAACAGTTTGGAGTTTTTATTTCTACGTATAACATCATGGCAACTGCAAATAGTGAGTTTTACTTCGACTTTCTAATTTTTTTTATTATGTTCAATTAGCCAACATATAGTACATCATTAGTTTTTGATGTAGTGTTTAACGATTCATCAGTTGCATACAACACCCAGTATGCCTTTCTAATTTGGATGCTTTTCTTTCTTTTCCTTGTCTATTGTTTTGGATAGAACCTCCAACACTATGTTGAATAGAAGTGGCAAGAGTAGACATCCTTGTCCTTCTTATGATCTTGTAGAAAAAGCTTTTGGCTTTTTGCCATTGAGTATGATGTTAGCTATGGACTTATCATATATGACCTTTATCATGTTGAAGAAGTTCCCCCCATACTTGCTTTGTTGGGAGTTTTTGTCACACATGGATGTTGACTTTCATCATATGCTTTTTCTGCATCTATTGAAATGATCACATGATTTTAACCCTTCATTTTGTTAATGCAGTGTATCACATCAACTGATTTGTGGATGTTAAACCATTTCTGCATCACTGGAATAAATCCCATTTGATCATGATATATAATGTTTTTAATGTATTGTTCAATTTGGTTTGCTAATCCTCTTTGAGCATTTTTGCATGTATGTTCATCAGAGATATTTGCCTGTAATTTTCTTTTCTCGTGGTACCCTCATCTGGTTTTGCTATCAGGGTATTGTTGACCTCATAAAATGAGTTTGGAAAAGTTCTCTCCTCTTTGAATGTTTGGTAGAATTCACCAGTAAAGCCATTTGATTCTAGACTTTTGTTTCTTAGAAGATTTTTGACTACTGATTCAATATCTTTACTAGTGATCAGATTTTCTGTTTCATCATAATTTATTCTTGCTAGTTTGTACATTTCTAGGAATGTATCCATTTTTTCTACATTGTCCAATTTGTTGGCATATAATTGTTTATAGTAGTTTCATGATTATTTGTGTTTCTGTGATAACATTTGTACCATCTTGTCTTTCATTTCTGATTTTGATTCATCTCTCTTAGGCTAGAATTGCAAAAACAAAAAACAAAAAACTTTCAATTTTGTTTATCTTTTCAAAAACCCAGATCTTAGTTTCATTAGTGTCTTCTATCATCTTTTTTAACATCTATTTCAATTATTTCTGCTGCTATTTTTTTTCCTTCTAGTAACTTTAGTCTTTTTTTGTTTTTTTTTCTAGCTCTTTGAGGTGTGAGGTTAAGTTGTTCATTCTAGATTCTTCTTGTTTCTTGAGGTAAACATTTATTGCTATAAATTTTCCTTTTAAAACTCCTTTTGCTGAATCCCATAAATTTTGGTATGTAACATTTCCATTTTTATTTGTCTCATAGTTTTTTATTTCTCTTTTGATTTCTTCTTTGGTTATTTGGTAGCATGTTGTTTAAACTCCACAATGGTGTTGATTTTTCAGTTTTCATTATGTAATTAATTTCTAGTTTCATGTCATTCAGTCAGAAAAGATACTTGATATGAATTAATCCCTTAAATTTATTAAGACTACTTTTGTTGCCTAACATATGATCTACCTTGGAAAATATTCCATGTGCCCTTGGGCAGAATGTGTACTCTCTTGCTTTTAGATAGAATATTCTGTAAATATCTCTTAAGTCCATCCCTTCTAAAATGTTGTTTAAGGATGATGTTTCCTTATTGATTTTCTGTCTGGATAATATATCCATTAATGTAAGTGGAGTATTAAAGTCCCCTGCTATTATTTAATTGCCATCTATTTTCCCTTTAGGTCTGTTAATATTTGCTTTATATATGTAGGTGTTCTTATGTTGAGTTCATAAATATTTATAATTGTTATTTTTTTTTGTTGGATTGACCACTTTATCATTATGTAATACCCTTCCTTGTCTATTATTACTGTCATTTTTTAAAGTCTATTTTGTCCTGTATAAGCATAGCTACTCCAGCTTTCTTTTGGTTTGCATTTGCATTGGGTATCTTTTTTCCATCCCATACTTTCAGTCTGTCTGTCTTCACATCTAAAATGAATCTCTTGTAGGCAACATATAGATTTTTAAAAAATTTTTTTATTTAAAATCAATTAGCCAATATATAGTACATCATTAGTTTCAGATATACAGTTCAGTTATTCATCAGTTGCAAGTGCTCATCACAGCACTTGACAGCATATAGATTTTTTTAATTCAGTCACTTTATGTCTTTTGATTGGAAAACTTAGTCCATTTACATTTAGAATAATTATTGATAGGGTGGTGCCTGGGTAGCTCAGTGGATTAAGCATCCAACTCTTGGTTTCAGCTTAGGTCATGATCTGACATTGTGAGATCAAGCCCTGCATTAGGCTCCCCACTCAATGTGGAGTTTGTTTCAGATTCTTTCTCCCTCTGCCCCTCCCTGCTCATGAGCTCTCTCCCCTCCCAAATAAATAAATAAAATCTTCTAAAAAATAATTATCATTATTGATAGGTATAGTATATAGTTATTCCCATTTTATCCATTCTTTTCTGGCTGTGTTTCTAGTTCCTCTCTGTTCCTAGCCTTTTGCTTTGCTCTCTTTTATAATTTGGTGACTTTCTTTAGTGGTATGCTTATATTCCTTTTTCTTTTGTGCATTTAGTATAGGTTTTTGCATTGCCGTGAGGATACATACAATAACGTATCTATAACAGTCTATTATAAGTTAATAACTGCTTAATTTTGATCCCACTGTAAACATTATTACTCTTCACACATTTTCTGATACCACATTTTGTATCATTTTAGCTTGTGTATCCCCAAAATAATTATTTATAATTATTTTTATTACTTTTGTCTTGTAACCCTCTTAACCTTCATGCTAGCTTTATAAATGATTAATCCACTCCTTTTCCATGTATTTACCATTGCAGTGAGATTTATTCTTTCATATATCTTTTGTTACTAATTAGCACCTTCAAGCTTAAAGAAGTTCCTTTAACATTTCTTATAAGGCCAATTTAGTGGTAATGATATCCTTTAGTTTGGAAAACTCTTTATCTCTAACATTTAAATGATAACTGCACAGGATACAGTATTCTTGGTTGAAAGAGTTTTCTTTCAACACTCTGAATATATTGTGTTACTCTCTTATGGCCTGCAAAGTTTCTGTTAAAAAGTCTGTGTTAGTCTTACAGGGATTCCCTTGTGTGTAACAAGTTATTTTTCTCTCACTGTTTTTAAAATTTAGTCTGTATCACTACTTTTTGCCATTTTAATTACTGCATGCCTTGATGTAGACCTCCTTGGATTGATTTTGTTGGAGGTTCTCTGTGTTCTGGATCTGGATGTACAGAGGGAAAGTGCAAAGGTGGCACCTCAGGAGTGTTACATCAGTCTCCTAGATGTGCGTATTAAATTAGATACCTGCCCCTCATGTTGACACTTTAATATAAATAGATGAGACTTCTTCACTTTTAGTCTGGGTGTACCTCAGAGATGGGTCCTGAGAAGGGTAAGTTTGAGCATGCAAGTGTTTTAAGAGTGGTTTTCAGATCATTACATTTTTGTGCATCTTGGGATGTAAGCCCCATTGGTTTTCAAAGTTAGGTGTTTTAGGGTTTTGCCTCTCAAATGCATGTCTTAAAGTTGAGATGCCTGACCTGGGGTTCAAGACATTTTCTCTTCAGGAAGAAGTTCTAGATTTTAAGTTCCCTCCCACTTGTAGGTCACCATACCAGGAATGGCATTCATGGTAAAATTGCATCTCAGACACTCCTACCTGCTTTGATGTGATTTTCTTCTTTTTGCTTCATGTATAGTCTTCACTCAGCAAGCCTTTGGTTTTCTTTATTGTTCCACATGTAGTGGTAGATTCAGTGTGTCTATGGGAGGAGGTGAGTTCAGGATCTTCCTACATTGCCACCTTGAGCTGGTCATGTGTTTTCTTTATTTCATTTTCAAATAGTTCATTGTTAGTGTGTAGAAATACAACTGATTTTTGTATGTTGGTTTTGTACCCTACAAATTTACAGAACTCGTTTAATAGTTATATTTTTATGGTGGAGTCATTAGGGTTTTCTATCTATATAATTTCATCATCTGCAAATAGGGAAAAATTATACTTTTTTTATTATTTTTTAATCTTGTTTTCTTGCCTAATTGCCCTCAGTAGGACTTCCAGTACTATGTTGAATGGAAGCGGTGGCCATCTCTTTGTCTTGTTCCTCATGTTAGATGAAAAGCTTTCTGCCATTGAGTATGATGTTAGTTGGGGTATATCATATATGGTCTTTATTATATTGAGGTACTTTTCTTATATACCTAATTTGTTCAGTTTTTGTTATGAAAGTGTTGAATTTTGTCAACTGCTTTCTAAGCTTCTATTGAGAGGATCATGTGATTTTAATTTTTTATTCTGTTAATGTGTTATATCACATTTATTGATTTGCACAATATTGAAACACCCTTGCATCTCAGGGATAAATACTGCTTGATCATGGTGTATGATCCATTTAATATATTGTTGGATTCATTTTGCTAGTATGTTGTTAAAGATTTTTGCATCTACATAGCTTAGGGATGTTGGCCTGTAATTTCTTCCAGTATCCTTCTCTGGCTCTGGTATCAAGGTAATTAATGTTGGCCTCATAAAATGAGTTTGGGAGTATTCCCTCCTCTTCGGTATTTTGGGAGAGTTTGAGATGGATAGGTATTAATTATTTAATTGTTTGGTAGAATTCGTTAGTGAAGCCATAAGGTCCTGGGCTGCTTTTGTTGTTGTTAGGAAGCTTTTGATTACTGACTTAATTTCCTTACTCATTATTGGTCTGTTCAGATTTTTTGTTTCTTCCTGATTGAACCTTGAATTAGGCTGTGTATTTCTAATAATACACATTTCTTCTAGATTGTCCAATTCATTGGCAGATAAATATTCATAATATCTCTTATAATCCTTTGCATTTCTGTACCATCAATTATAACATTACCTTTTTCATTTATTTTTTTTTTGTATTTTTTAGTCTGGCTAAAGATGTGTCAGTTTTGTTTATTATTTCAAAATATCAACTAGTTTTATTAACCTTCCCTATTGCTTTTCTAATCTCTATTTCATTTATTTCTGCTTTGATCTTTTTAATAATTGCATCTCCCTACTCTCCTCCCCTTACAATCATCAGTTTATTCTCTGTATTTAAGAGCCTGTCATTTGTGTTTGCTTGCATATATTTTTTTTAATTCCACATATAAGTGAAATCATGTTTCTCTGGTTTATTTCACCTAGGATAATGCCCTGTAGGTATATCCATGTTGTCACAAATGACAGGATTTCATTCTCTTTTATGGCTGAGTAATAATATTCCATGTTTATGTGTGTTTGTGTGTATACATCTTTTTTATCCATCTATCAGTGAACATGGGTTGCTTCCATATCTTGGCTATTATAAATGATGCTTCAATAAACATAAGGGTATATATGTCTTTTTTGAATTAGTATTTTGTTGTGTTTGGGTAAATACCCAGTAGTAGAATTGTTGGATCATATGTTTTGGGGTTTGTTTTTTTGTTTTTTTTTTTGAGAAACTTCTATACTGTTTTCCACAGTGGCTATACCAATTTATATTCCCACCAACAGTGCACTAGGGATCCCTTTATTCCATATCCTCATCAACACTTATTATCTTTTTGATACCGGCTATTCTTATATGTGTAAGGTGGTATTTCCTTATGGTTTTGATTTTCATTTCCATCACCATGATTGGTGATGTTGAGCATCTTTTCATGTGTCTGTTGGCCATCTGTGTGTCTTTTTTGGAAAAATGTGTATTCATGTTCTTTGCCAATTTTTAATTAGATTATTTTTCAGTATTGAGTTGTATAAGTTCTTTGTACATTTTGGATATTAACCCCTTATTGGATATATCATTTGCAAGTATTTTCTCTCACTCAGTAGGTTACCTTGTCATTTTGTTGGTAGTTTCCTTCATTTTGCAAAGGTGGTTTTGTTTTATTTTGTTTTTTGGTTTTTTGGTGTAGTCCCAATAGTTTAATTTTACTTTTGTTTCCCTTCCTTGAGGAGACATATCTAGAAAACTTTTTTTATAGTTGACATCAAATAAATTCCTGCCTATATTTTCTTGTAGTAAGTTTATGGTTTTAGCTTTCACATTTAGGTCTTTAATCCACTTTAAGTTTATTTTGGCATATGATGTAAGAAAGTGGTCCAGTTTCATTCTTTTGTGTGTAGTTGTCCAGTTTTCCCAGTGCCATTTATTGAAGAGACTTTTCCCCATTGTATATTCTTGCCTCCTTTGTTGCAGATTAATTGATCATGTAAACATTAATTTATTTCAGGCTTTCTGTTCTGTTCCATTGATCTGCGTGTCCATTTTTGTGCCAGTACCATACTGTTTTGAAAGAGAAATTTAGAAAAAAATCTCATAATTGCACCAAAAAAGAATAAAATACCTGGGAATAAACTTAACCAAGGAGTTGAAAGACCTGTGCTCTGAAAACTATGAATATTGATGAAAGAAATTTTTGTGCCAGTATCCTACTGTTTTTATTACTATAGCTTTGTAGTATATCTTAAAATCTGTGGTTGTGATATCTCTGGCTTTGTTCTTTCTTCTCAAGATTGCTTTGGTTACTTGGGGTCTTTTGTGGTTCCATACAATATTAGCATTATTTTTTCTAGTTATGTGAAAAATGCTATCGATATTGATAGAAATTGCACTGAATCTGTAGATTGCTTTGGTTAGTATGGACATTTTAACAATATTTTGAGCATGCAATATCTTTCCATTTGTTTGTATCATCTTCAATTTCATTTATTTAATGTGTTATAGTTTTCAGAGTACAGGTCTTTCACCTTTTTGCTTAAATTTATTCCTGGATGTTTTATTGTTTGTTTTCTTAATTTCTCTTTCCACTACTTTGTTATTAATATATAGAAATGCAACCTATTTCTGTATATTAATTTTTTATCCTGTAACTTTGCTGAATTCATTTATCAGTTCTAACAGTTTTTTGGTGGAACTTTTAGGGTTTCTTATGTCTAGTATCATGTCATCTGTAAATCACAGTTTAACTTTTTCCTTACCAATTGGATGCCTTTTATTTCTTTTTCTTATCCAATTGCTGCAACTAAGACTTTCAGTACTCTATTTTGAATAAAAATAGTGAGAATGAACATCTTTGTCTTCTTCCAGGTCTTAGAGAAAAAAGTCTGTTTTTCACCCTTGAGTATGATGTTAGCTGTTATTTTTTTCATATATAGTCTTTATCATGTTGAGGTTTGTTCCCTCTAAACCTACTTTGTTGAGAGTTTTATCATGAATGTTGTATTTTGTCAACTGCTTTTTCTGCATCTATTGACATGATTATA
Source organism: Ursus americanus (assembly GCF_024610735.1). Taxonomy (NCBI): domain Eukaryota; kingdom Metazoa; phylum Chordata; class Mammalia; order Carnivora; family Ursidae; genus Ursus; species Ursus americanus. The sequence continues at coordinate 14,673,263 of NC_142137.1, read as the reverse complement.
TGGTTTTTATTCTTTCTCTTACTGATGTGATGATTTGTTAATATTGAACCACTCTTCTATCCCTGGAATAAATCCTACATCATTGTGATGAATGATTGTTTTTCATGAATTGTTGAATTTAGTTTACTAATATTTTGTTGAGGATTTTTGCCTCTATGTTCATATTAGCCTGTAGTGTTTATTTGTTTATGTGTTTGTTTTGTGATGTCTTTGTCTTATTTTTTATCAGGGTAATGCTGGCCTTGTAGAATATATTTGGAAGCTTTCCTTGCTCTTCTTCTTCTTTTTTTTTTTTTTTGGAATAGTTTGAGAAGAATAAATATTAACTTTTCTTTAAATATTTGGTAGAATTCACCTGTGAAGTCACCTGGTCCTAGAGTTTTGTTTGGGAGTTTTTGATCACTGATTCAGTTTCATTAGTAGTAATGATTCTGTTCACAATTTTTATTTCTTTGTGGTTCATTTTTGGAAGATTATATATTTTTAGAAATTTGTCAATTCTAGGTTGTCCTAGAATGTGTAAGTGTATACTTTTTCATAATCTCTTATGATACTTTGTATTTTTGTGGTGTCAATTGTTATTTCTCATCCATAGTTCTCTTTTTTTCTTGATGAGTCTCACTAGAGTTTTATTAATTTTGTTTATCTTTTCAAGGAATCAGCTCCTGGTTTCATTGATCTTTTCTACTGTTCTTTTAGTCTCTTATTTATTTATTACCTAATATTTATTGTTTCCTTTCTTCTCTTAGCTTTTGGCTTTTTCTTTTTCTACCTATTTTAGGTCTAATGTCAAGTTGGTTATTTGAGATTTTTCTTGGTTTTGTTTTTTTGTGTTTTTTTCCTTAAGTAGGCTCCACGCCTAGCATGGGTAATTTTTCTTGTTTCTTGAGGTAGTAATTTCATACCATTTTTATCAGAAATTATTTTTGCTATGATTTTAATTTTCTGAAATTTATTAAGACTTGTTTTGTCATCCAACATATCTATCCGGAACAATGTTCCATGTGTACTTGAAAATAATCTGTTGTTGCATGTAATGATCTGTATATGTGTATTAGGTCCATGTGGTTTTAGTGTTGTTCAGTTCCAGTGTTTCCTTATTAATTTTATGTCTGTATGATACATCCATTTTTGAAAGTGGGATATTGAGGGCCCCCAGTATTATCATATTGGTTATGTGTCTCTTTAGTTCTGTTAATATTTGACTTATATATTTGGGGGTTCTGGTGTTGGGTACATATATATTTACAATTGTTATGTCCTCTTTATGATTTGACCTCTTTCTCTTGTTGCAGTTTTTGCCTGAAAGTCTATTTTGTTTGATGTAATATAGCTACCTCTGCTTTCTTTTAGTTTCCATTTACATGGAATATATTTTTCCATCCCTTTACTTTCAGCCTATGTGTCCTTAAAGCCAGTGGGTCTCTTGTAGGCTGCATTTTGTTGGATATTGTGGGTGTTTTTTAATCCATTCAAATACTCTATGTCTTTTAACAGAAGAATTTAATCTTAATTTACCTTTAAAATAATTATTTATAGAAATGAATGTACTATTGCCATTTTGTTAATGTTTTCTAACTATCATGTAGTACTTTGTTCCTTTTTTTCTTCTCTTGCTATATTCCTTTGTAATTTGATTTTTGTTTATTAGTTTCCAGTGGCATGTTTTGATTCTTTTCTCTTAAATTTTTTTACTATGGATATTTTTATTTTTGGTTATCTGAGACTTATATATAAAATATTATATACGTAATATATATCACTCTTTTAAGCTGGTAACAACTTTGTGTACCAAAATGTTACATTTTGATTTCTCCTCCCATATTGTGTGTTATTGATGTCACAATTTACATATTTTATATATGGTGTATCTGTTTAACATATTATAGTTATTTAAATACTTTCATTTAAAAATTTTTATACAAAATATAAAAGTGATTTACATATCACCATACAGTATTAGAATATCTTGAATTTGTCTATATTCTTACCTTTACAGTGATCTTATATTTTCATATGTTTTCATGTTGTTAGCATCCTTTAATTTCAATCTGAAGAACTACTTTTGTCATTTCTTGTATAGCAAGTAAAGTGTGATGAACTCCTAAAGCTTTTTTTTTCTTTTTAATTGAGAAAAATTTTATCTCTTTTTCATTTTTGGAGGGAAATTTTGCTGGGTAGAGTATTCTTGGTTGACAGGTTTTTTTTCTTTCAATACTTTATATATATCATTACACTTTTTCCTGGCTTTCCAGGTTTCTGCTGATAATTTTCCTGATGGCCTTATAGACATTCCCATGTATGTGAGCATTTTTTTTCTATTGCTCCTTTTAAAATTTACTCTTTGTCCTTGATTTTAGATAGTCTTATTATAATGTGTCTTGGAAAAGATCTTTTTGAGTTGAAACTTTTTTTGGAGGACTATGAGCTTCATGTACTTGAATGTCTACATCTCTTTCCCATTTTGAATTTCTCAGACATTATTTCTTTAAATAAGCTCTCTGCCCCTTTCTCCCTCTCTTCTCCTTCTGGAGCTCCAGCAATTCACAATTGTGTCCCTTAATGGTATACTATAGTTCATGTAGGCTTTTTTCACTCTTTTTTTATTGCTCTTCTGACTGGATAATTTCAAATGTCTTAAGTTCATTGATTCATTCTTCCTGTTGATCAAGTTTGTTATGGAAGCTCTCTATTGAATTCTTCATTTCAGTCATTATGTTCTCCGACTCTAGGATTTTTTTTTTAATGTTTTCTATTTCTGTGTTGAACTTCTCATTTTGCTTATACATTTTTTAAAAATTGTGTTTAGTTCTTGGTTGATGTTTCTTGTAGTTCACTAAAAATTTTTCTAAGATTATCTTTAGTTCTTTATGTCAGATAGAACATAAATCTACGTTTGTTTTGGGTCAGTTATTGAGGCTCTATTAGTTTCCTTTTGTAGTGTCATATTTCCTTGATTTTTTGTTATATTTGTGGCCCTGAATTGGCATCTGCACATTTGAAAAAGTAGACACTTCTTCCAGTCTTTATAGACTGTCTTTGGTAGGGAATGCCCTTCACCAGTCAGCTCATTCAGATATTCTGGGTGACCCATCTGACACAGATCTCAGGTGGGTTTGCTGCTGGAATCTCTGAGTCTTGTGACTGGATCAGCAGGTGAGCAAGACCAGTGCTTGGATCCATAGGGTGGACCTGATCCTTGGGTCCACAGTGCAGATCTGATGCTCAATTTCAGTAGCAGGCCTGGGATCTGAATATGTATAGGACATGGATTCTGGATCCATGGGATTAGTATGTGGGTGCTTCCTTGCATTTGGGGTCAACAGGGTTCAGCCTTGCACTGGGGCAGGCCATGAGCCTTGGTATTTGGGAACTGGACTGCATGTTGGGGCTCTGGGGGCCAGACTGCTGCTAGGGCAGGCCAGAAGTCTGGGCCTCAGGAGCCAGTCTGGCACTGGGGTGAGACTAGAACCCAGGTTAATGGGAGCCAGTCTTATACCAAGATGGCCTGAAACTGGATCCTCAGGAGCCACCATGTAACCTGTGTCTATTGAATTCATCCTGATGCTGGAGTGAATCATGAGCCTGGATCCTTGGGATCCTGTCAGGAAGCTGAGGCCATGGAGGCTGGCCTGGCACTGGTGCAATCCTAGTGCTGTGGTCCATGGTGAAGTTGAGAACTTTCTTCATTTTCCTTTCTCCAAATGGAGGGTGTCTCTTTCCACACTGAGCTGCCTGGGCTTGGAGGAGGGGTGACAGGTATAATGCATTTCTGTTTTCCACTCAGATGATATAATCCCTCAATATTTTTAGCCCTTGTGAAGGTATTTTTGTGTATGGACAATTGTTTAAATTGATGTTACTATGAGGAGAAGAGTGCAGGATAAAATTTGCACTGCCTCAAGGGATGTGAAGAAGACAGAATTGACAAGCCTTAATATTTAGTGAGGATGGCACTGAGGAAGAAGGAGCAAAGATGACTTCCAAATTTCAGGCCCAGATAACGACATGGAAGCTAAATATTGTCAGTCTGAGTCATTGCTCTTTCTGTGGCCAGATACCAGAGAGAACACAGGTTTATTGAGGTATTCAAAATATGTCATTGCATACATGAGAACTATTAACCTATCATTGTGTTTATCTTAATGTGAATATTATGTCCCATAGAAATAATCAACCCCCCATGTTCACTCTCTAAAGACTTATATCTAACTGTTGAAATAATACTTTGGAAATTCAAAGTCAAGTTTGAATATTAAGACCCACTTCCTTATATCCCAGCAGAGTATAGGGATGCATGGGTTAGAGTAATTGAATATGGGTGAAAAATATATAAGTATTCTTTGTGCTTAATAATTTAAACACTTTACCCAAGACTTCAGTTTGCTCTGGTTGAAAACCACATAAGGCATTTAAGACAGAGGGTTTCAAGACAGAAATTATGAAGAGGGGGGAAAAAATCTCATATTTGCCTCTGAATAAGGGGGAGAAAAAAATTAAAGATCAAAAATAGAAAATAGTAATTTTTGGTTTTGTTTCCAAAGGGCTTTGTTGTGTTTTATGTTTATTTTGTCATCTTTTACTTTGTTTTCCATCCAAACATCTTGACGTGCTGTCAGATCTCAAGATCACAAAACACTAGTAATGTTCTGTTGTATGGTTTAGTATTATATAATACATACATAACACACACACGTGTTCTCAAAAATATTTTTTAAAAATCACTCAGAAAGACATAAACACCCCTTCTGTCTTCTTTAATAACTTTTTTTTCTTTTACTCTTGGTAACATAGAAGATTCTGATAAAAAAGAAGATATTGTAGATATTATACAAAACAGGCAAACTATTTCTACATATCAAGAGCTGTGAGAATATATGCTAATTGTATGTCAAAACAAAAGCTGCAGCTAATTAGACCACCAATGAATTTCCAGTGTTCTTTTCCCTTAGAAAGTTCTACTCAAGATAACCCAATTAAATAATGCTATGCAGCCTCTGCTGCAGTGTTTCAGATTACTTCTGAGACAAAGAACAGCAGCTCATAAATGGTGTGGTTCAACCACAGTTTCTAACCTCAATATATAGTGCACACAAATCAGATCTAATTTTGTCATGTTCCTGGGGGGTTTCGTTTCTTCCCTGTCTTAAACCCTCAATTATGATTCTTCTGATGGACCAGTCTCTTTCTATGACTGACATTTGGATCCTAGTTTTTAACTATATTTCATTCTATTTTGCAGTGAGCACTTTATATATATATATATATATATATATATATATATATATATATATATATATATATATATATATATAAGGAATGCTAGTTTTTAGGAACCCTATCTATAGCTCTGTAACAGAACTCTTGTAGGTCTGTTGGCAAATGCCTTTTTTAGTTCGCAAGGTAAAATCAGAATTCAGGTACAATGACATGATAATGCTATACAACTGACCAAAACAATAATAAACCATACAAAGAAAATAACAATGTCTTCTTGCAAGACCTGTTTAGTCTTAGATTTTAGTGTAGTTCTTTTCCTTAGTATTCAAGCTCTTCTGAAAGATAAATGCAGAGAGAACATGTTAAGGTATCCCTTAAGGTCCTTCATGACTTTGAAAACCATCTAGGATAAAAATGCACTCAAACTTGATTTAGAATACGTTGATTTTTTTTCTTAATAAGGGGAATAAATTAATTAGATTTTTTAAATAGCAATTTATCAGAGTGAAATGAGTTGACCAGTATAAGAATTTGGGTTTATTTTAATTACTTTAATTGTATTATTATTTTAAGAAATTATATATGGGCTTGCATTTTTATAATTCATAATTGATTCACCAAATATAATTATTAGTACTTTTATTTTTGTTAATCTCCAGCTAGGAATCTCAAATTTAGAGAAAAATTCATTCATTCTGTCAACATTCTTGAGTGTCTAATATTTGTCAGGAAGATAATAGATGCTAAATAAATACAAAATAATCCCTGTCAAGAAAGATTTAACATAATGGGAAAAAAGTGTTGTTCATGTAAGCTACCATGTATGATTCTACATGACTAGTGTTATGAGTCATAAATTAGGAATGATAGAAATTCTAAGATAAAGATACTTTTTCATCCTAGGAGGATTAAAGAAGGTAGAGACTTTATGGAGAACATAATGCTTCTGTGGGACTTGAATAATGAGTATGTTTCAATAGATTGAGGCTAACACAATAGATTGAGGAATAGGTAGGATGTTGGGAGACAGCAATCTATGCTTGAGAAACACTCAGCTTATCACCTGGACACCAGGAAGAACACGTGCTGTAGAGTCAGAGAAAATAAGGCTAAATAGATCAGAATCAGAATGAGTTGGGTATTGAATGCCAGAAAAATTTATTGTGTGTTTACTGTGTATTTATTTAAGAGGTTAATTTTAAAAACAAGCAAGAAAACAGTATACTATCATAACTTCGTAAAATAATTAAAAAAATCTTCATGTACACAGAAAATGTACTAAAGAAAATCAAAATGTAATTCTTGATTTTTCTTTATAAAATATATATACATTTTCACACACCAAAAGGAATACATATTTTATTAACTTACTAAATGTTTCTAATTGTAAAGTTAATATATGTTCAAAGAAAAGAAGTTATATTTTTCAAAACATAAGTAAGCACACACACAATCCTTAATAATCCAACAACCTAACAGTAATGTTTTAATATTTGTTCTATTTTATACATAAAAATAATTATATGCTGTGTCAAAGATTATTGCTTTCAATTTAAGCATATAGTGAATTTGTCCCAATACCAAAAATCATGCATAGATCTCTTGTTAAATAAAATGACAGTTTAAAAACATCTGAAAAATCTCCAGGTTCAAATGATAGATTAAAATATAACAGTATCTTTAAAACATATAGCTGATCTTGTAGGAACAAAGTCAAAGTCAGACACAAAACAAAGAGAATTTAGCAAATGTTTGATTTCAGCTGTAAGTGTATCAAGATTTTAATAAGTTCCTATTTTTGGACATTTGTGTCCAATTTTTTTTCACTATTACAGGTCAACTGTAATTAAGCTACTTTTTAAACATTTTACATATATATCTGATTATTTCTTTTGGAAAAATTCTTAAAGTTTTGGCATATGGCAATACATTTTTAAGGTTTTATCTATGTATTGCAATTCCCATTCAAATTTGTTTAATTAATTTATATTCTAATATGGACAACAGCTCTTTATTGACACTGACTGTTTATATTATACAAAGGTTCTAGGAAGTTTTTGAGGTTTATTTGATTTCTAATTACAAGAGTAAAAAGCCAAGGATCACAGGAATAAAGTTGACAAATTTATAAAGTTAATAACTAGCAATGCAGTAATTTCAATCTAGAAATTATCTGATTTCCAAAATCAGTTATCTTAATCACTTTATGCCTTTAATGCCACTGTGAAGAAGAGTGCCAGTTTCTCTCTGTTTTTCCTTATTAGCATTTACCATTCTTTTAAGTCTTTGACAATCCATAGGGGGGAAATGGTATCTCATTCTAACGTGCATTTCTTTGATAACTGGTAAAGGCTGAACATTTATTTTTTAAATTCATTTTCTTATTTATTAAGAGTACTTTTTCAGAGGAGTTTTAGGTTCACAGTAAAACTTAGGGGAAGACACAGAGATTTCCTGTATACCCCCTCCCCACACATGCATAGCCTCCCCATTATCAGCATCTCCCACTAGGGTGGTACATTTGTTACAACTGATGAACCTACATTGACACATCATTGTCACCCAGAGTCCATAGTTAACGTTACAGTTTACTCTTGGTATTATACATTCTAAGTGCTTGAAAAAATGTATAATAATGTATATCCATCATTATGGTATTATACAGAGTATTTTCACTGCCCTATGTTCTTGCTATTCACCCTATTCTCCCAAATCCCCATCCCTCCCACTGCTTCCAGTAGCCACTGATCCTTTTATTCTCTCCATAGTTTTGGATTTTCCAGAATGCCATATAGTTGGTATCATACAGTTTTCAGCATTTTCAGATTGGCTTTTTTCAGTTAGTAATATGCATTTAAGTTTCCTTTATGTCTTGTTATGGCTTGATAGCTCATTTCATTTAGTGATGAATAATATTCCAATGTATGAAGGTACCACAGTTTATCCATTTGTCTACTGAAGGGTATCTTGGTTGCTTCTAAAATTTGGCAATTGTGAGTAAAATTGCTGTGAGCATGCATGGTGCAGGTTTTTGTGTGAATACAAGTTTTCAGCTTCGGGTAAATACTAAAGAGTGTGATTGCTGGGTCATGGGCTTGTTTGTTTTTTTTGTTTTGTTTTGTTTTTTGGTTTTTTTGTAAAACAAATAAAAACTGCCAAACTGACTTCCAAAGTGGCTGTGCATTTTTTATTCCCACCACCAGCAAGGAAAGAGAATTCTTGTTGTTCCCCATATTCATCAGCCTTTGGTGTTGTCAGTGTTCTGAATTTCGCTATTTTTAATAGGTGTGTAGTGATATCATGTTTTAATTTTTATTTCCCTAATGATATTATGTGGAGCATCTTTTAATATACTTACTTGCCATCTGTATATCTTCTTTGTGAAGTACCTATTAAGTTGTTGGCCCATTTAAAAAAATAATTGTTTTCTTATTGCTGAGTTTTAAGAGTTCTTTGTGTATTTTGGATAACGTTCCTTTATCACATGTGTCTTTTGCAAGTAGTTTCTGCCAATCTGTGATTTGTATTCTCATTTTCTCAGAATTGTTTTTCTCAGTTTTTTTTTTTTTTTTTGAAAGAGAGAAAGAGTGAGGGAGGGGCAGTGGGCAAGGGAAAGGGAGAGAGAATCTTAAGCAGGCTCCATGCCCAGAAATCATGACCTAAGCCGAAATTAAGAGTCAGATGCTTAACTGATTGAGCCACCCAAGCACCCCAGAAGTCTTTAATTTTAATGAAGTCTAGCTAATCAATTATTTCCTTCATCGGTGGTGTCTTTGTTGTATCTAAAAGGCATCACTATACCCAAAGCCATGTAAATTTTTTCCCGTATTATCTTCTAGGAGTTTTATAGTCTTGTATTTTACATTTAGGTCTATGATCTATAATTCTGTGAAGGGTATAAGGTCTATGTCTAGATTCATTTTCATTTTTAATTTAAATTCTATTTAACACATAATGTATTTTTAGTTTCAGAGGTAATTTAGTGATTCATCAGTTGCATCTAACACCCAGTGCTGATTATCAAGTGCCCTCCTCAATGCCCATCACCCAGTTACCCCATCCTCCCCACCCCCTCCAGCAACCCTCAATTTGTTTCCTATAGTTAAAAGTCTCTTATGGTTTGTCTCCCTCTCTGTTTTTGTCTTATTTTTCTTATATGTGAATGTCCAGTTGTTTCAATAACTACTTATTGAAAAACTATCTTTGTTCCATTTTACTACCTTTGGCCTTTTGTTAAAGATCAGTTGACTAGATTTGTGTGTCTATTTCTGGGCTTTTTAGTCCTTTACAATAATCTGTCCTTTATCCAATACCATATGTGTTGATTATGTAGCTTTATAATAGGTCTTAAAGTTGTGTAGCATCCGTCTTCCAACTTTTTTCTCCTCCTTCAATGTTATGTGGGCTATTCTGGATCTTTTGTCTCTCCACATAAACTTTTTTTAAAAAGATATTTATTTATTTATTTGAGAAAGTGAGTGAGAGCCAGAGAGAGCATGAGTGAAGGGAGGGGCAGAGAGAGAGAGAGGGAGAAGCAGGCTCTCTGCTGAGCAGGGACCCCAATGTGAGGCTCAATCCTAGGACTCTGGGATCATGACCTGAGCCAAAGGCAGATGCTTAACTGACTGAGCCACCCAGGGACCCCTCCATATATGCTTTAGAATCACAAAGGACCATAGGGGAAGGAAGAGAAAACCTGAAGGGGGAGAAATCAGAGAGGGGGACAAAACATGAGAGACTATGGCCTCTGGGAAACAAACTGAAGGTTTCAGAGGGGAGGGAGGTGGGAGGATGGGGTAGCTGATGATGGGTATTAAGGAGGGTACTTGTTGTCATGAGCACCGGGTATTATATACAACTACTGAATCACTGAACACTACAACAAAAACTAATGGTGTACTATACAGGGGCTAACTTAATATAATTTAAAAATTTTTTTTAAACATTCTAACTTGTTTACACCTATAAAAGAACTTGCTGGGATTTTAACTGAGATAACGTTGAATCTATAGATGAAGTTGGTAAGAACTATCAGCTTGGTAATATTGGGTATTCCTATTTATAAACATGAATTATCTCTCCATTTATTTATTTTTATTTCATATATCAGGGTTTTGTAATTTTCCTCACACAAAATTTGTTCCTACTTTATTAGATTTATACCTGAGTATTTCATTTTGGGAAGTGCTAATGTAAATGGTATTGTATTTTTAATTTCAAATTCTATTTGTCCATTGGTGGTATATGGGAAAGCAATGGACTCTTGTATATTAACTTTATATCCTGCAACCTTGCCAAAATTTCCTATTCCAGAATTTTTTGTTTAATTCTTTCAGATTTTCTACCTAGACAATTATATCATCTGTAAACAAAAATAGCTTTATTTATTCCATCCCCAAACTGTACACCTTTTATTTCTTGTTGTTTTATTGCATTAGCTAGAGTTTCTATTATAATGTTGCAAAGGGGTGATGAGAGGGGACCTTCTTAACCTTGAACTGATCTTCATGGTAAAGCTTCAAGTTTCCCACTATTAAGTATAAGGTTGGCTATAGATTTTTTGTAGATATTCTTTATTAAGTTGAGGAATTTCCCCTTCCAAATTAACTGAACTTTTTTTATGACTGTGTGTTGAATTTTGTCAATGATTTTTCCACATTTATTGATATGACTGTATGGTTTTTCTTTTAGCTTATTGATATGATTGATACTATTAATTGATTTCTGAATGTTGAACGAAACTTACATATCTTGAATAAATCTCATTTGGTTGTGGTGTATAATTTTTTCATAACTCATTGGATTTGACTTCCTCATATTTTGTTGAGAATTTTTGCATCTATGTTTATGAGAGAGATCTGTAGTTTTCTTCCCTTGTACTTGGTTTTGATATTGGGCTAATTCTTCATAGGGTGAGTTTGGAAGCATTCTCTCTACTTCTATCTTTCAAAGAGACTATAAAGAATTGATATAATTTTGTCCTTAGGTGTTTGTTAGAGTTCACCAGTGCATCTATCTTGGTTTGATGCTTTCTGTCAAAGGTTAGTAATTATCTATTCAATTTTTAAAACAGATATTGGCAAATTGGTCTATATCATCTAGGTTATCAAAATTGTTGTTCTTAGTATTTCATTACTGTCCTTGTGATGTCCATGTAACCCACTTTCATTTCTCATATTAGAAATTTGTATCCTCTCTCTCTCTTTTTCCTTAGGATTGATAGAAGCTTATAAGTCATTTTGATCTTATTAAAGAACTGACTTATGGTTTCATTGACTTCCTCTATTATTTTCCCATGTTCAATTTCATTGATTTCTATTCTAATTCTTAATATTTTTTTCTTCTCTTTGCTTTCATTTTAATTTGCTTTCTTTTTCTAGTTTCCTAAAGTCAAAACTTAGATTATCTATTTTATATCTTTTCTAATATATGCACTTAATGCTATATATTTTACTCCAAGCACTGCTTTCACTGCATCTCATAAATTTTGATAGGTTGTGTTCTCATTTTTATTAAAGTATTCTAATTTCACTTGAGATTTCCTCTTTGACCCATGTGTTTAGAAATGTGTTTTTTAATCACATATTTTGGGATTTTTCTAGTTATCTTTCTGTTATTGCTTTCTAGTTAAATTCCATTGTGGTTTCAGAGCAGACATTGTATAGTTTTTATTCTTTTAAATTTTTTATGTGTGTTTTATGGTCCAGAACATAGTTTATTTTTGTGAATATTCCATGTGAGTTTGAGAAGAATATATTGTTGGATAATGTGGTTTATAAATGTCAATTATAACCAGTTGACTGATGGTATTTTTGAGTTCAACCATGTCCTTTATGATTTTCTGCATCCTGGATTTGTGTATTTCTGACAGGTGTTGAAGACTCCAACTATGATAATGGATTCATCTATCGTTCTTGCTATTCTGTTAGTTTTTACCTCACATAATTTGTTCTGTTGTTTGGTGCTACGTGTTAAGGATAGTAATGTCTTCTTTGAGAATTGACCCGTTTATCATTATGTAATGCCTCTCTTTATCTCTGATGCTGCTTGCTTTGTTCCAAACCACTATAGCTACTCCTACTTTCTTTTGTTAGTGCTAGCATATTATACTTTTCTCCATCCATTTACTTTTAATCTATATGTATTCATAATTAAAGTATGTTTCTTCTAGACCTGTATATTTGGATGTTCTTTTTTTTTTTTTAAATCCATTCTGACAATCTCTTTTAATGGGTACATTTAGACCATTGACATACAAAGTGATTATCAATGTAGTAAGATCAATATCTGGCGTATTTGTTACTGTCTTTTATTTGTTGCCTTTATTCTTTGTTCATATTTTTGTCTTCCACTGTTTATCTGCCTTTCATGGTTTTAACTGAGCATTTTTTATGATTCCATTTTCTTTTCTTAATATGTTGGTTATACTTTTTTCCCATAATTTTTAGTGATTGTCCTAAAGTTTGCAATATACATTTATAGGTAATCCAAGTTTGCTTTCAAATAACACAATACCATTCACAGGTAGTAAAACACAGTACCACTCACTACCACTCACAGGTACTGTGAGTTCCTTATAATGACAAAATAATCCTAGTTCCCTCTTCCTATCCCTTGTGTCATTGCTGTCATTCATTTCATGTGTATATATATATATATATACACACACACACATGTGTGTGTGTACAAAATCAAATGTCTTGTTGCTATTATTATTTTGAACAAATTTATCTGTTAAATCAATTAGAATAAGAAAAATTTTTTAAAGTTTATATTCACTTATTAGATCAATTATGATAAGATTTTTTTAAATTTTATATTCGCTTACTCTTTCTTCAATGTTCTTCTTACTTCATGTAGACTTTCTGACCTATATTATTTTCCTTCTCTGTAAAGCACTTCTTTTGAAATTTCTTACAACGTAGGTTTACTAGCGACAAATTCCTTCACTTTTTGCTTGTCCAATAAAGTCTTTATTTCTCCTTCAGTTTTGAGGATAATTTCACAAAGCACAGAATTCTAGATTGGTGGTTTGTTTTTGTTTTTCTCTCAATACTGAAATATTTCACTCCATACTCTTCTTGCTTGCATGCTTTCTGAGACATTGGATGTAATTCTTATATTCATTCCTCTGTAAGTAAGGTGTTTTTCCCCCTCTGGCTTCTTTACAAACTTTTTCTTTATCCTTAATCTTTTGTAGTTTAAAAAATAAAAGCTTTGGCATAGCATTTTGGACACTTTTCCTTGTTGGTATTCTTTCAGCTTCCTAGATCTGTGATTTACTGTTTGACATTAGTTTGAGGGAAATTCTCAGTCATTATTGTTTCAAATATTCCTGTTCCTTTTTATTCTTGTTATTCCCATTATGCATATATTACACATTTTGTAGTTGTCCTTGGATATTGTGTTATGGGTTTTTTTTTCAATTCTCTCTCTCTCTCTTTCAGTTTTTGAGGATTTTATTGCTATATCTTTCAGCTCAGATATTCTTTCCTCAGTTGTATCTAGTCTACCAATAAGCTAATCAAAGGTATTTATTTCCGTTACGGTGTTTTGTTTTGTTTTATTGCTAGCATTTCTTTTTAGATCTTTCCTAGGATTTCCATCTCTCTGCTTACATTAGCCATCATTTCTTGCATGCTGTCTACTTTATCCATTAGAGCCTTTAGCATATTAATCATAGGTGTTTTAAATTCCCAACCTGATGATTCCAACATCTTTACCATGTCTGGTTCTGATGTCTGTTCTGTTTCTTTGAAAGTGTTTTTTTGCCTTTTGGTATGACTTATAATTTTTTCTTGGTAGCCAGACATAATGGACCTGGTAAAAGCAACTGCTGTAAATAGACCTTTAGAAATGTGGTAGTAAGTTGTGGGAGAAGGGGAAGCATTCTATTTTCCTATGACTAGTCTCAGTCTTTTAGTGAACCTGAGTTTGGACTGTGGACTTTACAAGTCTTTCTTAGGTGGTGTTTTTTTGTTTTTTGTTTTTTGTTTTTTTCTTTCCCTCTTAGGTCAGACAAGACTACTAGAGCTAGGTGGAGTTGGGTATTTCCTTTCTCTCATGTTAGTTAGCCTCAGATAAAGCCCAAGGAGGTTAGGCTTTGGTTAACTGGTTTCTTCTAAGCTCAGGTCTTATTAAGGAAAACAGTGCTCTCATATATTTCAAAATAGTTCCCTTTTCACTATCCCTGGTGGAACTATGAAAGGATTATTCTCCAGTGCTTATTGTGGGAACATGGTTGGACTCCTGGAGATAAATCCCTCCATACTGTTGTGGTCTCATATGACTGACTCCATCTGGAGTTTTGACTCTCAGAGTCGTCCACACAAAACCTCAGCAATTCACCAATTACAGTTTAGGTTTTCCTACCTGGGCACTGGTTTCCACAGCAGTCTCTGTGTCAGTAGGCTGTGACACTTCATAATTACCTTTCTATCCCTCAAATACTGGGGACAGCAGTTTGCTCTGTGTTCTCTTCTCTCTTATGGATTCAAGAAAAGTTGTTGATTATTCAGTCTATTCAGCTTTTTGCTTATCATTAAAATGGAGTGACAACTTCCATACTTTCTACATTAAAAGTAGAAATCAGAAATCTCCTGAACATTTATTTTAATGTTGCTTGGCCATTTGCATTTCTACTTTAACACACTGCTAATTTATGAATAGGATGCCTCTATTTTCCTTATTTATTTGTACAAGCTTCTAAGAATTATGAGTTTCAATGCTTCAACAATTATATTAAGAGTATTTTCTCCAATAAATTAATTTTTGATCACTATTTTTATTATACAAATATGTCTAACTTTTTATGCCCTAAGCTTACCAGTGTTATATGTTTTCTGACTCTGGAACTTATTACTTCTAAGACACTGTCCTTTGAACTTTCTATATACTTTATATTCATGGTCTGTTTTTAGAAGTATAAAAAGGAAAAAATCTGTACTGAGTATGATGGTTTAAGGTTATTTATGTGCTTTCCCTTTTAACCTTTGAAACTTTCCTTTGTATCACATCCTCTTTACCCAATTCTGCCCTGCCTGAAGAGGATTAGGATTTGTTACAGAAGGAATCAAAGGAAAAGATTCAGCTTCTGACATTTAAAAATAATATTTGGAAGGAAGTCAATAACCTTGAGAACTAGGGTATTGTCATGAGGAAAGATTGTCAAACTTCTTTACCTTTCTTTTTAGCATATCAAGAGCTCAGATGTGTGGGCTATGCCAGGAAGGTCCAAAAAAGAATGCAAGCAGGAAAGCCAGTCTTTTTCTGACCCCAGAGAAATCAGAGAAGGGATGGATTAGAAGCAGAGGTCATGGAGATGACTATAAATGGGTGTTCTGACTTTCTTCTTCTAAGTTTTTTTCTAGAAAGTGGCATTTTATGTTAGGATGGAACATACTAGTTAGGGCACCACTCATTTGGGATTCTCAGGAGCCTAGAATCAAAGACCTGGCAACGGACTCATCAAAGTAACTTTGGTTGTGCCATGCTGTCCAGCAGAGGGAGTAGTTGAGTTTTATTTACCCAAAGGAAACTTTCCCGTACTACAGAACCCAGAGCAAGTGAAAGGCTGTAGTTCGAGGAGCACACAAGAGAAGACCATTCTGACTAAGATCACTGACAGTTGTTGCACTCAGATCCCTGATTAGATCATGGACAAATCCCTAGGTAGATGAGGCTCATTAGGGACTGCCACTAAGGCTGTTTCTAGATCTGAGGGTAGAGAAAAAGGTTAATGGACACAGACTTAAGCATTAAAAGCCAGGGATACCTAAAGACAAAGCAGACATAGGATTCACCCTACAGCAAGCAGATATCAGTCAGTGCACAGTCCAGGACTGGTATAAGGCCCCCCAACAGACACAGCCTTCCCTACAACTGTATTCTTGTCTTATGCTAAGAACCAAAATGGTGGAGAGTTTACCTCAGAGTTTATCTGAAGGATGGTTGAATAGTATAAGCAGTCCAGGTTTTGAACTGGATAGGAGATTTGGGTTTTTTGTTTTTTCTTACCAGTGGGTGGTTTCTTATGAAAGAGACCAGAGAAGCCAATGAAAAATGAAGGAAATAGTTATGTTTTTTATTTGTATCTAAGCTACAGAAAGTTAATTTGCAGCCCAACTTGGTTTCTTTCTAAAATCCAAATTACTAGAAAGCCATCAGACTGTAGGAAGAAATTTTGAGAAAAAATAACCAAATATTTTGTGTGTATTTCTAGAGATGATGTAGAAATTCAGAACTTTCAAATTTTGCTTTAGCTAACTTATCTGGGAGGAGATGAATGACCAATCCACATTTTTTTTTCTTTTATCAACCTCTTCTTATAAAACAGGCACCGAGAAAAAAATAAGTTTTTACTGCTCAACTAATAAGAATCCTTATTCTTATAAGGATTTTACTGTTTAACTTATAAGAATCCTTGGTTGTTCTTATAGAAAATTCTCAAAAAAACTGAGTTATGAGGGAGGAAAATCTGTGTATTCCCATTAATACAGAATATATATATTTTTAAGTGAAATTTTTTACATTAATATTTCTCTGTAACTTAGGCTTTCCAATAATGAAACTTGGTTCAATTTATGGGTAGGAAACAGAACCCATGGATGTGTTTCAACACATGGAATCTAAGTTGTATGCAATTGTTTTGTATGTATGTAAGAATATCTACTGAATCAAAAACTTGAAGTGAGGGGGGTGCCTTGGTGGCTCAGTTGGTTAAGCATCTGCCTTCAGGTCAGGTCATGATCCTGGGGTTCTGGGATTGAGCCCACAGTGGGCTCCCTGCTCAGTGGAGAGTCTGCTGCTCCCTCTGCCCCTCCCCCATCATGTTTACTCTCTCTGTCTCTCTCTAAAATAAATAAATAAATGAAATATTAAAAAAAAAAACCTCGAAGTGCTTCTGATATTGTCATCATTTATTTTTTTCTTGTTCTTGTCCTTAAACGTCAAAATTTAAAAAAAAAGAAAGTATGTAAGTTTCACCCCTGGACATTAAAAACAGAATGATTGAAACAAAGAAAAAAGTCTCAGAGTGACTGGTCTGTGATCTTTGGTTCTTTGATATACCTCTTATAACTCCATAAAGCAAAATTAGTGCCTGTGAATTTTCTTTCCATTAAATAATATTGACCAAGTTCTTGCTATTAAGTACTTAGTGGATAATACAAACAATCTCATTAATTTATTTTAGAATATACTTCTGATAATTATGGTTGCATCTGACATCCTTCTAGGCCATTCTAAGTGACTCAGAGGTGAGATTCAATCACTCTGCCAAGACAAGCTTCACATCGAGACTCAAAACACATAACGGCAATAATGTGGGGGTTTAACTAACTCCAGTTGTTCCAAGATTACAGAGTAGGGTTGGTAGCTTTGCCTTTTTATTCAATTTAATGGTAGTAATTTTTATATTCTTTGCTTTATCCCAGGAAGTCTTAAAGAATAGCATTGTCTTGCAGACCTTAACAGCTTTTAGGATCTAGGGGACATTAGCTGGAATTATCAAATCTTAGGCAACAACACAACTTCCATGAAGGAGATTTATTGATTGAATGGATCATTCACCAGCTCTCTCATATAAAAGACTCTCTCAATACCTAGGACAGAAAAGTTTCAAAGGTCAATAGCTAACATTTTATGCTGCCAACTGTTCCTCAAATGACTCCTCATTTTGATTTTTGTTACTTTTCTTTTCTCTAATTTCCCCTTTTACTATTGAAAAGATGGTAGTAAAAACATTAGAAATAAAAAGAGCCTGAAAAAAATAAAAAGGAACCTGTATAATAATCTTTTCAAACAAGGCAGAATTGAAATGAATTCAGATTTTGTGTTCAATACTTGCCCAATTCAAATACCAGAACCAAATTTTCTAGCCTTATTTTGTTTCCATCATCTTGTTCATTCCAGAAAGCAATGGATTTTCTTCCCTAGTTGTTGTAAAGGATGAATTCAATACATCACTTTTATCTCAAGCTTATCTAATTTATTCAGTAAAGTGATGTTAATTTTGAATTACTACTCTAAGAAGGTAAAATAGTATTCATTTTAAAAGTAATAAAAGGGAAACTATTGTATATTTAGGCATAGATACTTAAATAGTTAATGAAGTATGACTTAGAGTAATTGCTCTTCATTATTATAATTTTTGCACAATATGCATGCCAATCACACAAATTTTGTCATCTGAATGTTCATTTATTAACTTACTTACAATCTTAAAAATTTTGCTAACCACTGTTTATAATAGTTCCATCACTGTAAAATGCAAAAAAGTAATCAGTTTAATTTTTAAATTTAGATTGGTTAATTGTATTGTTTCCATTACCATTAAAAGCCCACTGGTACTTCCTTCTTTCCCACAAACTTATTATTACAAATCAGCATAACCTTAATACTTTATTAGAAAATGGTAAAAGTATAAACTTATTAGTTTTTAAAAGACACAACTTTATTGTAACATGGTAAAGTTCTTTGGTTTTGCTTTTTTTAAAGCTTTTAGTGAGAGAGTAATTTTTGTTAAGGAAATAGTTTGATAAGTTCCTTATGGGGAAGGGAAGACAAGACCCTGAAAGACAAAAGACATAAGTTAGCTCACAGCAAGCAAAAAGATGGTGGAACATCTCTTTATGAGGAAAACAGGGATTTGGGGAAAGGCAGAGAAGAAAGGGAGCAGAATGGTGAAAAGCTGGAGCTCTGTGTAAATTCTCATCTTCTAAAAACCTTATATGAAATGTTTAATATACATAAATGCATGGAAATATAGTTTATTTGGTGGGACTTGAGAAGCAGAGCTCTGAATGTTAATATATTGAATATATTATTGTAATAATATTATTACATGAAACAGATGGTATCATGATCCATAAACTAAGCTAATTCAGCTTAGTTCTGTGTAGGATCTCCAAACCAAGCCAGATGTGATTCTCACTGACCACACACACACACACACACACACACACACAAAGGGAGGGACGGAGGGGCTCGCAGGCAGACGTGTCTTTTTAAAATGACCATTTATATATATATGGTTCCTGCTTGGGAAAAAAAATCTGGTCACCTTACTGTCAGCTGGGGAAACATTATAAACTAGTAGAACCAAAAATCATATAGTTTAGCCTATTGTTGTATTTTGTTTTTATTATATCAACCAGTGCACAAAAATTTCAATGTATATCCATTTACTACAAAAGTGCAATAACTCATTTGTAAACAGTTTTATTTACACACTATCCATTTTTGTTGTTAAAAAATTCCAGATTTGTTGTTAAAATTCCTAATCCTATGTATGTTTCTCCAACTGTCCCGAGCCTTTCTTGCAGGTATGTGTAAATGTAATGAATGCAAAGCCTACTTAATCTTTAAGTAAATTATAATTAGCATATATTTTCTGATTTCTATAAAAGGTCATACTCTCGATTCTAAACCCAGATAGAAGTAATTTTGTTTGGAGTATCCCAAGATGTCATTTATGGCTTATCTATTTTCTCCTGAGACTAAATAAAAAGAAAACATGAACATTTTATTTTTTTCAGCAAGAATTCAATTGAAATCTGTAGAGTTCTGGTCTTCTTAATTCTTTCATTCCCTTAAAGAAGTATTCCCAAAATTCTGAAAGGCAAAAACCAGAAACTCAAAATAAAAAATTTTTCATGATAAAAAAAAAGCCAAAGTTACCTTTTTATTAATTTTATCAGTTTTAATTGACTTGGAGCCTTAAAAAACTGTATCTGGCCTGAAACCACTCTCTGTTCCCTATTTCTCCTAACCTTACCCTCAATTCTTTTCTCTGTTTCTCTGCAGATACACTATATATATATATATATATATATATATATATATATATATATATATATATATATAATTTGCATGTAGGGCAGCATTGTGTTATTATAGACAAAACAAGAATACATATTAACTCAATGGAAAAAAACACACTTTGTACTTTCACTCATCCTCCAATAAACACCAAGTGTCCATCCGTGCCAAGTATTGTGCTAGACATTAGAGATAAAGAGGAAGAAAGGAATGCTCATAAGTGATATGGTGGAAATGTAAGGAGCAAGGAGAACAAAGTATCTCAGGCTGTGCAGAGGGAATGAGGGAGCTACAATAATAGTTTCTTAAAGAAAGTGACTTTTAAACTGAGAGCTGACTGATCAATACAAGTTAGCCACATAAAGAGAAGAGAGTAGAATATCTAGGTAGGAGAAAAAACAAGTAAAGATCAAAAGTCAAGAGAGAACATAGCCTATTCAATGAATTTTTGAAAGTCAATATAATTGGAACATAGAACAAAGGGAGGTAGGGAAGTAACAGGAGAAAGGCTGAAGAAATAGTATGGAGTCAGATCTGGCAGGTTTGGTTTTCATCCTAATGGCAGTGAAAAGACACTTAAGAGTTTAAGAAAATCAATGTAATGTTTAAAAAAATTATTATGACTTCTTTGTGAAGAGTCAATGGGGGAATGTAGTACCGGGTATCAATAAAAGCAGGCTGTTGTAGCAATTCGGGTAAGAGCTGACTGTGGCTGCACTGAGTTCATGGTACTGAAGGTAAAGAGAAGTGGAAACATCCAGTAGCTATTTAAAAGTTTCCATGGACAGGAAATATTTTCTGTGAATTAGTATTGGGGGAAGAGTGGCTGTTGATGGCATGAAGGATGACTGCCAGAAGTTTGATGTGGATAACTGTGAATGTTAGCTAAATTCTTTAAGAGTAAACACTGAAATGACAATAAAAAGGGGTGTGTGTGTATGTGTCTTGGAGGTACAATGATGGGTTCAGTTTTGGATATGTTGATTTGCAGGACCAGCAAGAGAGTAAGGCAGAAATGTTGAAAAGGCATTCGGACATTTGGGACATGAGTTTTGAAAATAAGTTGGAATAGGACATCACAGGACTTGAGAACAGACAAAACCACATAGGCAATGTAGAGTGGAAAGAAGAGAACCTGGTATAGAAGGCTGAGGGGAAATATCATTTAAGGGTTATATATATGAAGTGGTGGAAGAAAAGAATGGTATGCAAAAGCCACAGTGAGAGTGTGCTTTCAGAAGAAAGGAACTTAAACAAGAATTAGAATTGTTCTTTGGATTTGGTAATAATGGGGTCACTAGAGCCTAACAAAATGTTTGTAACTCTGATGGGATAATGCTCAGCAACAGGGAAATAACAAGAACAATGTGAATCATGAGAAAAGTAATGTCTTCAACAGTGACTACAGTAAATATTTGCAAAAATGGACCCACTTCCTAGAAAGTATCAACAATGCCCAAAACATGAGGAAGTAGAGACAAGTGTAGAGAGGTGTTTACAGAGACATTGGTTCTTAACAAGAAGCACAGATAGTGCCTTTGAGCACTTAGCTTGCAGTGACATTTATCATTGTTATTGCTTTTGTGGCCCTACACACTCTCAATTGTCTTGTTTCATGCTCTAGACAATTTGAAACTCAGAGAGATTGGGTATAATGATCATGATAATAGCATGGTTGGAGTACTCCGAAGTGCATCTTAGAACTACCTCTTAGGAATTCATATTAAGACAGGCTTCTACTTTGAGTGAGGTGAGAAGTAATTCTAAATAAAATATATGAGATGGAGACTCAGATTTCCACTAGGCACATACTTCACATTTCAGGGAATTCTTGGGAGACCTCACATAGCACTAAGAGAGACCAAAGTTAGTAGCCTTGGATGCCAATAAAAATTGTGCCCCAGTCTGAGAGGGGCCAGGGATGCAACTGTAGTTTGCGATCCAGCTTCTATGTGCATCAGAGAGAATATCTCCAATTAGCATACAGTGTACCCACTCCAGAAAAATGAACAGCAAAGTAGCCAAACCATTTGGAGTAATGCTCTCTTATGTATATCCATTTGCAAGTGTATAGCAGTTGAATGAAGATATTTTTGTACATGGAGGGGCTGCAGATGGAGGGTGTCTTCTAGATATGCAATAACTCACACAGTAAGAGGTTCTTCTACCTTTCTTTGTCCACCAGTGCTCCTGCTTTGTCATTTCACATAGATCCCAGCTTAAAGCTGAATTGTAACACCTGTCTAGTTTTCCTATATCCATAGGGTGAATTGTACCTTATTTTCTCTGGATAGTTTTATTCTTTTGGTTGACAGTTATTCTATATCACACTACACTACTTTAAATTTTTGGAAGGAAATATAACTAGGAGCACAGCAACCAAAGCTCTTGCTCCACTTTATTTTTTTTAATTTTTTTTAAAGATTTTATTTATTTATTTGACAGAGATAGAGACAGCCAGTGAGAGAGGGAACACAAGCAAGGGGAGTGGGAGAGGAAGAAGCAGGCTCATAGCGGAGGAGCCTGATGTGGAGCTCGATCCCATAACGCCTGGATCACTCCCTGAGCCAAAGGCAGACGCTTAACCGCTGTGCCACCCAGGCGCCCCGCTCTTGCTCCACTTTTAAAAAAATGTATTTGAGAGAGAGGGAGGGAGAGAGAGAAAGCAGGAACGGGGGGAGGGGCAAAGGGAGAGGGAGAAGCAGACTCCCCATTGAACACGGAGTCCGATGTGGGACTTGACCCCAGGATCCTGGGATCATGATCTGAGCTGAAGGCAGACATTTAACCAACTGAACACCCAGGTGCCCCTCTTGCTCTTATTTTTAAAGCGTATAAGAAGTATTACTTTTAGGAAAAGCAGAACAGTTACAAATAAATTTAAATCTGTTTCTCCTAGTGATGTGAATTGTTCATTTTAACTTCAGTGTGATTATAAATAAGATTTTCTCAAAGCTACCTTTTTGAGCTGTTACATTTTTTAAGTGGTTGCATGTCTTTCATAGCTTCCTCCAGGTCCCCAAAAGACAAAGTTAGATGCTGCCCCGTTAAGCACTTGAGAGGATTTTGCAGCAGAGCTATATTTAGTACTGGTTCTTCAGTACCATGGACAGCACACTCCAGAGTACTTGGACAACTCAAACTTCTGCACAGGAGTCATCAGATCTGGAAGAAGCATGGGGTGGCATTGGTAGCCCCTCCAGGACCTGGCCAGTCATCTAGGAGCATGGCATTCTTTGGGAAAAATGAAAAAGGAACAAATCTTGTTTTATCTATAGCACTATGTTATTAATAGCATCTCAAGTTTTGTCCTTCTTTCTTAACTTTTATATTACAATATACATCAAAACCTGAGGAGAACTGATAGTCACAAAGGCAAGCCAGATTTAGAGGATGAGGTCTGTTCTAGGCCATTCTCACTATGCCTGTTAGGTTGAACCTCTCTGTACTCCAGGTAGATTCAGTGACAAGGGGTTTGGTAGATGACTGCAGAAGAAAAAAAACAGCCATGTAAATATGAAAAGATTTTACTAAGTATTTAAAGTGTATTGAAGCTGTGTGATATGATGGAAGAGACAATAGACTCAGAGTCGAGATTCCTAGGAACCAAGAGATCAGATATTTATGTAACCTTCAAAGAGTCATTTAATCTCCTAGATTTGATTCTTCATGAGAACAATAAAGGACTAGACTAAATGATAATGATATTATTACATCATTTTCAAAAGGAATTTTATACATATATCATAATTCCATACCCACATAATTTTTAATATATTGTTTGCAATATGTTTGTCAGATTTTATTCTCCCTTGAGAGAGAAATTGCAGAGAAGAAAAAAAAATCCCTATTATTATTAGGACAAAAAACTTAGATGACAAGCAATTATACAACCAGAGCAAGTAATTACACTCAAAATTAAAAGCTTTCATTCTGCATATTTTAGGCCATTATACTGAATAGCAATCTGTCATCTATCTGCATCTGTCCTATCATTTAGACATAGCAGCATCCTTAGAATTCATCATATATTCCAAGAACCAAAGTTCATTGAAAAAATTAAGAAATAATCTTTGTCCCTCATCAGGCAGAAGAAAAAATACCAGACTGTCTGCAGCTCATGTAGGGGAATGTGAACATTCATTTAATAGTCATTCCTCACCAGAAGACTCCTAGTTCAAACTTGTTCTAGAGGAGGGAAAAACAAACAAAACAGGGAAGGATTTGGGGGTAGTAGAAGAGGTATGTTGTAAGGATGAGATTTTCTAAACAAAATTTGGAACAGAGAGACCCCAAAGGATTAGAAAGGGGCTTTGATCCAGCAAGAGCATTTGTGACTAGGATTTGGTGACAGCAAAGCAAGGTGTCCAGCTTTTATGCCCAATTTTTTATGCATTTGCGCTTTTATTCTCAAGTCTAGTGGCAAATGAAATACACATGCAAGTCTTCAAACCCAGACTTACTGAATCAGAAGTTACAGTCTTAATGCCCTTGTGAAATGCCTTCAAAAAATTGAACCTGATTTAAAGAATATGGAGAAATTAGAGTTCATGGTGCTGTAGCAGCTAACTTCAACTAGGAATCTGAGAAATGTCAGGCAGGAATTGACAGGAAACAAAAACAAGCAAAAGTCCTGGGAGAGGGACATCTGGAGAGCTGTGATTGTTGTTGGCTTCCCACTTGGGATTATACTCCTATTCTGCTTATACTTTTGAGACTTTCAAAGAGAAGATTCTCTTATAGGAAACAAGTAAAAAAATCCAGTTTTGTGATAAATATATTCAAATGAGAAGAGAGCAGTTTATTCAAGCAAACTCCATCAAAGTATTAAAAAAGCTCAGGAGGCTCAGTGAGAGGCACAGTGTAACTCTGTTCTTTGGAAGACAGTTAAGATTCTGTTGGGAAATACTGAAAGATGGAAGATGATGGTAAAATTAGGTAAAGCCAGTTTGTAAAGAGATGTTTATGACATCTTCAGTTGTGTGGATTTAATTTGATGGTGATAAGAAAGATCAATATTTTATAAATGGTAATCAAATTTGTGTTTTTGAAAGCTAGCTCGGTGTGAATGCTGAGTTGGGGTGGGGAAGAGTCAGAAGATTGGAGTCGGGGAACTACTGCAACAATCCAGCTAAGAGATGGAGAAAGAAAGGCATTAAGGCAATGGTGATAATAGAGGAGGGGATAAACTGGACAGATATTTGAAAGGTAAAATTAATCAGACTTAGTGACAGATTGCCCATAAGGATAATAAAATTGCTAGAGAAGCCTCTAAACACAAGAGCTTGAAGAACTGGGTAAATGATAATTTTATTAATGGGAGTAGGGAATGCAAAAACTAAATTATTGTAATTTTTAGCCAGGTTGGGTCAGCCTGCAAGATGTCCAGGTGCTAACAATCTTCTAGTAAGTTTGGAGCCCAGGAGAGACTGGGGGCTATAGAATGTGAAGTTTATCGTAAATCATCTATAGCAATCTCTTACTATAAATGTTCTACCATTGTACACCCATGTCTTCTTCCCTCTAATCTCTTGACCACCCAGAATTAACCAAAACCATCTGAGATCAGGATATTTTTTTTTTTAACTGCAAAATAGCTCTAGAGAAGAGCCTCAGGACAGATAATCTGTCAAAGCACCAGGCCAAACATATGCAAACACATTGCATATTAGAAGAGGAAAAAGACACAAAATCTATCTAAAATTCATTTTAGTGATCAAAATGTATTACCATTATCTCGGATCCCATTAGCACCTATGGCAAATACTTCCAATTTTTCCAAAATCTTCATTTAAACAATTTTCTGCCAAATACATCAATTTAAATTCTTTTAGACATCTTTTATTCACACAATTCACACATCTTAATGTCCATGATATATCCTCTCACACCTTGATTTAAAAAGCAAATACACTGTCTTCTGTTTATGGAGATAGGAGCTCAGCATGATAATTCAGTGTTCTAGTCAGTGGCTAAAAATAGTGTCTTTTTGTGTGTTCACCAAAAACACATGTTCAAGATGTAGCTATTTCTGTGGTATTAGGTAATGATTTCAAATGAGCAGATTTCTAGGCAGTCTTGTCAAATCATAAGAAAGTTATACAAATTAATAAATAAGGTTAAGAGTGCTCGTATGCACCTTAAATCATTTCTTAAAATATGAAGAATTAAACATAAAGATCTGTTGACACAGATAATGAAATTTAAAAAGTAAAATTTATTTTTATTGATGTATAATTAATATACAGTATTATATTAGTTTCAGGTATACAATATAATGATCCAACAATTCTATACATTACTTAGTGCTCATTGTGACAAATGTGCTTTAATCTCCTTCATATATTTCACCCATCCTACCCCACTCCCCCTAAAAAATTAAAATTTATATCACATTTAATCCTCTTTTTGGTCTAAATAAGAATTCTCAGAAGAAACTATAGAAATCCTTTGCTGGAATAGACTTAGGTTTTCCTAAATAATGACAATTTCTGGTTTTTACTTGATTTTTTTTTCCTCGCCTGCTTCCCCTCAGATGTTCATCAACAAAGTCAACAAAAACATATTCTAAATTTTTATTATTATTTTTCATAATCTCCAAATGCACCCAAGTCCAAATAATAGCCATCTCTCACATGAGGCATCAAATTGTCTCTTTCCTTCCACTCTTGCCTACCCCTTAAATAGACTTTTCCTTCAAAATTATCTTTTTTTAAAAAAAAGGAGTTTAGCTACTCCTCCTCAGTTCATTTACTTTGTTATGTAAATTCAATTAATTAACATAAAATGTATAATTGGTTTCAGAGGTAGAGGTCAGTGATTCATCAGTTGCATGTAACACCCAGTGCTCATTACATCACATGCCCTCCTTAATGTCCATCACCCAGTATTATAACACAATGTGTTATACTGTTTACCTTTTTAAAATCCTCCAAAGTTCCCCATTACACATAAAAGGTAAATACCTTCAACTGTTCAAGTCCTTCATAATCCTGTGCCTGCTTCCAATCAAAATTCACCCTCTTCCCCTTTAGCCTTCGTGTTTCAGCCATTCTGGGCTTATTCTGATTCCTCAAACATGCCATGTCTATTCCATCTCACAGTCCTGGCATCAGCTCTTCTTTCTGCTTTGAACATTGTTCCCCTCCTGTTTGCTTAGCAGGCTCCTTGGGTTCCAGATCTCAGCTTAAACAGAAAAGTATCTTTTATCACCCAGCCTAAAGCAACTACTTTGTTATTTTTTATTCAGTGACATATTTTAATTCTCATCACAGCAGTTGTATGTAATCACTTGCAGAGAGGTCTCTTGCTTGTTTGTCTATATGTTTATTGTCCACCTTCTTCTGTGTAATATTAAAGCCCAGGGCTGTTCTGTCCATGGGAGAGATGGTCACAGGGGTGGAGGGCACAGTTATTGGCATCAATGGCCAAGTTTTGAAGGTGTGGTTATAACTGTTCATACCTCTGGAACGTTATTAAAACGTACTTTGCCTCAGTTTCCTACCTATAAAATAGGGGTCACCTTAGTATTTACCTCATAAAGCTCTTGTGAATATTAAATGAGTTAAACAGGGACTAGTGAATTTTAAAGATCTGAGAAATGCCATCTCTTGTTCATCCCTGGACCTCAACACCTGGAACAGTACAAGTGGAAATCTATAAATATTGAGAAAAAAAAGAAAAAGAAAAGTGAGCACACTATACTCCTTATTTATACTGAGGTATTTTTTTTTTCTTTTAGAAAAGATTCATTATTTTCTTTAGTTCTGTCCTAAGATATAGGTATATACCCAAACGGGAATTTATTTTTTAATTTGTAATCTAACTTAATATAGATGTTAATATTAGGTTACAGTGAAGCTTCAGTGGTCTTACAAAATGGAACTGGTAATCCCTGATCTTTAGCAGTCCACAGAAATGTAAAGCAAAAGAGAAGTGAAAAATAGCAATAATTTACTAGTTGTTAATTTAGCTGCTGTCTTTGTGTAACCCCACAAGTGCAATACAAGACAGTTTTGATTGTAAACTGGGAAGAATATAAATTGTGGTTAATTAAAAGTGCCAGAGAGATCTGAAATATGACAGAATGCAATTACCCAGATTGGGCATGGGCCAGCCCAGTACTGGTATCTGCTCTTAGAAATAATGTGGAGTTTTATGTGACTAAAACAACTTGGTAAAAAATGGCTGTTAGACTTAGCTAGTACCTCAGTTTCCAACTCTGTGCTCCCAGAACTATGTATTCCTGGGACAGGAGTTTGTGGAAGCTTCTTTCTCACAAATGACTACATATTTGCATAGATCTAACTTTATAGTGCCTAAAGCCCAAGAGCATCCCTGGTTTCCTGGTCTGGGATATCTGCTGTCCTTTTGGGGTAATTTATCTCAGAAACCACAGGCTGTTAATTTGGTTTTAAGTTGGAAACTCTGCTGCTTTCTTAGTCTTGGGGATTGAATAAAACACAATTTGGTCCTCCCTTTAGCCAAGAAGATGGAATTTAATATTTTTCTTTTATGTATCGTTTATGTATCTTGGACTTTAATTTCATGCATATAAAGAATACTTGCAAGATTTTTTTAATACTTTTTATTAGGTTTGCTTTCACTCTGAACTGTAAGTATATGAGTTCATTAATTTATTTCAAAGGTAGAAGAAAAGTAGGTTTCATTCTAATACCTACCTGCCTTATAGTAGTTTTCATTATTCCCACTTAGCACGGTGTTAAGGAAGTTAAATTTCTTCTGCATGATCCTTCACCTTGTCCCTCACCAAGCTGGGATTCCTCCTCAGACCCAGGTGATCACAGAGCCACTACTCTTTTCACAATACCCCACAGGTTTTCAGGGACAACTAGATGAAAAATTATAAAGAATGTTGAGAAAATGTATCTGACCTTAAAAATTTACCACCTGTTTATTGAAAATGCTATATAAATGTACATAAGTAGTGAGGACACTGCCCACTACTACTTCTACCCTTTCCTTGAGCCCAACCTATGATTATTGCTGGGCTTCATGCATACCTGGCCGTGTCTGTAGACTGCAAAGTGAGCCTAAAGGAAGTCCGTGGGTATAAGGGGCTGAGTGGCTGGAAGAGGAGTCATTGTTTTGGGGAAAGAACCACACATGGCAAACTCGCCTCCAGGAGGCGGAGCTGGTTTCAGTCTCCCTGCTACAAATGTACTTCTCTTTCTTCCGTTAGAACACATTCCACATTGCGTGATATTTGCCAGTCATTACATGACGTGTTTGCTAAGAGGCTGCTTCACTCGTTTGTGTCAACAGTAGGTTGCATAAGGCTCGAAGCAGGACCTCAAAAACTGTTGGTACTGTGATAGCTAAGAGCCCTAACTCTGGGGCCAGCTATGGGTTCCAGTTTCTGCTTGACCACTTACTGTCTGTATGACCTTAGACAAATTAATCTTTCTGTGTCTCAGGTATCTCTTCTGTAAAATGGACATACTACCTGCTCTCTACCCTCCAGTATAAGGATGAAATGCATTTATATCTGTGAAATACATAGAACAGGTCAACTACATGATGGATTGAGCTTAAGTATTCCTCCATCATGGCCACAAACTTTTGTTTCTTAGCCTTGCTGGGTACTGGAGATGTGCTTGGTTTGGCTTACACAGCATAGAGAAGAGCAAAGGGCACACACCTTTTAGGTTTACATAGTCCCTACTGCTACTGGTTTCCTCACATTCTGCACTCTACACTTCTGTCTCATCTGTCACACTTCCACTAACTTCTTCTAAGACAATGATAAAATTGTTACGGAGGAAAAGGACAAGGATTTGATCCATTTGGATGGCACAGAGATTTTATTCAACACTTCTTAAATGCAATTGTTTAAACAGCTGTGAATCCAAGTCAATGTGTATTATCTAAGCTACATTTTTAGATACATGAATGTGTTTTTTAAAGCCAGTCCTTAAAATAGTCTTTGTGAAATAGCTATTATCTTCTAATTACATAAATAGGCATACAAAAGTCAGGTTATACATCAAATGTTAACAATGGTTATAGTTTGCTGTAAATATATTTTCAATTTTTATTTAAAATTGGTAGTAGAGGTGTGCCTGGGTGGCTCAGTCGGTTGAGCGTCGGCCTCTTGGTTTTCGCTCAGGTCATGATCTCATGGGTTGGGGGATTGAGCCCTGCTTGGGGGGAATCTGCTTGAAGATTCTCTCTGCCCCTCTTCCCACTCATGCCCCCCATAAATAAAATGAATCTTTAAAAGAATGGTAGTTGAAACATTTGAAACTTAAAAATATCTTTTCATGTGAATAGATATTTTTATTCTCAATCTAGACTAAATCATATTCTATCATGTGCTGTCTCATAACTTAACCAGACTCTTATTAATGGACATTTTAATTTATTCTGATTTTCATCATTATTTGAAACAATATTTTTGTAGAAACACTCATACATAAATTTTAATGCTCATCTCAGATTATACCCTTAGGATAAATTTCTGAAATGTTATTGCTAGAATAAATGTTTTTCAGATTTTGTGGCTTTTTTATTACCATAATTCCTTATTTTATTACCATATTCCTTATTTTATTACCAAATTCCTTATAGAACAACTGTACAAATATATACTTTATATAACAACGTGTGAGAAAGTCTATTAAAAGGGCTTTCTCACACCCAAGTTATTAGATCTTTCATCAATTTTTATAGATGAAAACATGGCATTTCAGTGTAACTTCAATTTGCATTTTTTCAAATACTAGCAAGGTCGAATGTATCTACAAATTTTCATTGGTTATTTAAAATTTTTCTGTTCTGAATTAGTCATTCATATCATAATGTAAATTTTCATTTTAAATTGGGTATTCACAGTTTTTGATAAATCTGCCAGAATAATTTAAATCCTAAGAAAATCATGTGTTTTTTCATAATAATACTTTACAAAGTAAATAACCTACCAGGATATGTTTTGCAATCTTGCTTTTTTTCATGTTTATATAGTAAAATCAGGTGTTACTTTCTCTTATTTTCATCCACTTAGGTTACCTTTACAAAGTCCATTTCACCTTTGAGTATTCATTTGTTTCCTTGTGTTTTCTTAATTTTTACCATGTAGATTTAAATCTATAGTCCTAGAATCTATTTTGAGGACTATAAGGATATATTTTCTTTAGGTTTCAATTTGGTTGTACTGTCTACATAAAAAGTGAGCTCTACCTTTTGTGTATTCTAGAAACATATAGGATTAGCTTTGTGTGGGTTTTTGACAATTCCTTTTTTCATTTCTTCTTTCACTGTTGTCTTTTTGCGGTTCTCCACATCTGTTTGAATATGTCTTCATAATTTATATTTTCCTCAAACTATTTCTTAGAAAAATTTAAATATTTACTGAATATCAAACGTGTTTTTCACTTAATTTATGTTTTTTCTTATTTAATGCATTGTGTTTTTTATCTCTCTGTTTTTCTAGAGGTTTGTCCACATTGTCTTTTAAAAAATTACCTCTTGGGCACTTGGGTGGCTCAGTCGGTTGGGCATCTGCCTTCGGCTCAGGTCATGATCCTGAAGTCCTAGGGTCGAGCCCCACATTGGGCTCCCTGCTCAGTGGGGTGGCTGCTTCTCCCTCTGCCTAATGCTCGTGTTATCTCTCTCTCTCTCAAATAAATAAATAAAATCTTTTAAAAAAATTACCTCTTGGTTATATTTATGAATTATAATCTTTCTTTCTTTCTATCTTATTCCTGATTTTATCTTACTAAGTCTCAATTTCCTAACAGTTTAGCTTAGGTTACTGAGGAAGAAAATGCTTAGAATCTTTTCATTATTGTCATTTAATAATAAATAATAAAAGGCAAATTTTTTTGAACTTATTCTCTATGGATTACTTCTTTTCCTCTCTGTCCTGTGCTTTGTCTTATTTTTTCAAAGAATTTAAAAAACTTTTACTGTCATTTCCTGTCTCTAATCCTGTTCCTACCTCTAAGGACATGGCTTGGAATTTTAGTCCAGATACTATTACATTGTTTTATATTGAGGAGCTTCTCCTCTGAAAATTTTAACTTTAAAATTATGTTTTATAACAAGATTTAAAGCAAATTCTCTCCCTCACTCTCTTTTTTTTGTTGTTGCTGTTGTTGTCTTCACTGGTTTTGGGAGTTTTTACCCGGCTTTCTAAGCTGTGACATACAACTTCTTTCACATGGGAAACAAAGTGACACATGGAAAGAGGCAGGGAGAAACGAGAAAGCTGGGAGGGTTCTATTCTTAGATTCTTGTTTCTGAGTTGCACTGCGTCCTTGCCCTTTCTGTGGTAGGATTTATCAACAGAATTTTGAAAACCAATAAATGTTATTATTTCTAATTTATGTAGTGTTTTGGAAGTTGCAATAAAAAGGCTTGAGAAATGCCATTAATATATTTCCTGAATGTATACCCATCTTAGAATGCCTTTCTGTGGCCTCACTTACAAACAACAACTTAACCATGTATAATATCATCACCACGAAATTTCTTCAACAGCCCTTGTCTTGCACATAGTTTTGTAAAAGAGAAGTTAACATCAGTTCTGTTTGTATTCATTTAAGTAAGCTATATGTTTTCTACCCAGATGTATATAAATTTTTTTCTTTTATTAATGCATTTAAAAAAATTTCAAGTATTGATTAGTATTTCCACTAACTGATTTTATCTAGAAAAGAATGAATCCTTTAAACTTACATGCATCTTCAGTTCTTTCTTGAAGAAATGTCCTATTATATCCTTGTCTATTTTTCCTACTGAAGTTACTCTGGATCTTCTTTCCAAAGTAATGTTTATTTTTGTTTGACTTTACTACAGTTAAAAAAATGGTCCCTAACCTCAGTAATTTACACAACAAGCATTTATATCCTGCTTATGATATGTCACTTATGTTACCCTTCACATATTTTTTTATCCTGCGATCTAGGCTGATAGAGCAGCTCCTTTTTGGAGTTTGCAGTCTGGTAGCAGAGGGAATGGTAAGGGAGATGGTAGAGGCATGGAATGCTTTTAAGGAATTATTCTAAGACATGATATATTATTATTTCCACCACGTTTACTTGGCCCAAGCAATCCATGATCAGATTTAAAAATAGAGAAGCATACTCCACCTTCAGGGAGGCATTGCAAGCCATGTTGGATTGGGTAGAGATGCATCATCTTCTTACAGGGCAGGGAGCACCTGGTAGTAAACAATAATAAAATCAATTACAGTATCTATCCTATTGTTGTCTATCCTCCAATTTTATCAGCTTTTTTTTTTATCGCATTCATTACTTTGCTCTTTTCCTCTATATACATGAAAACTGATCAATTGTATCCTTCAGTTTACTTACCCAGATTTCCATGGCGCTAATTTTATTTACCATCACTAAAAGGGGTCTGGTTGTTTCTAATTACCTTGTAAACTGTCTTGTCATTTATTTCTATTACTATGTTTCTTCATCTTATTCTATTCTTCTTTCATAGAGGGCATATACTCTTAAAATCTGCTCTAGATAAAGATAGTCACATAATTTTTTGCTCTTTCCTTTGTATTTACTCATTGTTAAACAGAGCAAGATTTGTCCATACTCCTTAGTTGCCAACACACAAAATAAGTAAGTACTCTTTCTTCTTGTTTTATCTGGGTTGGTTGCTGAATCCTCTTCGTAAATCAGTTGGAGTAGAGGTTGATAAAAACATTTTAATTCTATATTTTTGTTATGTATTCACCTGTTTTATAGATATTTTTGCTTCTTTTCCTCCTTTATGGTCGTCTGCTCTTTGGCTCCTAAGGTTCAGGGTTCTCATGAAGTACCTTCCCCTATTCCACCTTTAGAATCCTGCTTTTGGGGGTGACAACTGTCAGATTGCACTTTGCCATCAAAAATTCTCATTGATTGTTGTTGATCATTTTATCTGTGAATATGAAGTATCTCTTGGTTTTAAGAAGGTATTATGGAAGGAGTAGAAGAAAAGGGGAAAGAGTGATATCTATAGGGCAAGGAAAGCAGTATTTCTTCTTATAGAGTATTTTCTTATGAGTAGGAGGAAGCTGCAGAACGTTTACATACTGTTGCGCCCTGCATAAAGATGGCCAGTGACAGGCACTGGCAAGAGCTGAAATTTATCCCTTTCCATCAACTAAGCCATATGCTCTTCATCAGCCTGGAGAAAGAGTGCATTTTGGCTGTTTGCACAACAGTGTTATATGTGATAACAGCAGCCCACTTTTTACCATTTATGTACTTTATATAAATAGGGTCCTAAGTATATAGTCTTTGTGTCTGGCTTCTTTCAACATTATTTTTGTAATCTTCATTCATATTGTTGTGTGTGGTTGTTATTCATTCATTCTCAGTGCTATATGGTGTTTATACAACTTAATTTATTCTATTAAGGTTCATTTGAGTAGTTTTCAGTTTGGAGCATATAAATATTTTTGCTACGACAATTAACATAGATGTTTTGGGGGAATATATTTGCTTATTTCTGTTAAATATATTCTTAGAGGTATAATTGCTAGATCATTGTGTGTGTGTGTTATATAGTTATATATAGTTATATATATATCGTCATAGTCATAGTCATAGTATATGTATGAGTTTTAGTAGTATGAGCATATAGTTCTTCTCCACAGTGTTTTACTGGTTGACACTTCTACCATTTGTGTGTTGGGGTTCTGGTTATTTTATATTTTTGCCATTGCTTAGCCCTCTGATGGGTATGCAATGGGTTTTTATTAGGGTTTAATTATCAAGTCCCTAATGATTAACAAAGTTGAGCATCTTTTAGCATATGTATTAACCTTTTGGATATGCTCTTTTATTGGGTGTTAATGTCTTTTACCAATTTTTCTATTTTTTTAAGATTTATTTATTTATTTGAGAGAGAGAGAGAGAGAGAGGGAGAGAGCTCATAAGCAAGGGGCAGGGGCAGAAGGAGAGGAAGAAACAAGAAACCTGACTCAGGGCTCAATCCTAGGACCCTGGGATCATGACCTGAGCCTAAGGCAGATGCTTAACATACTGAGCCACCCAGGTGCCCCTAATTTTTCTATTGAATTGTCTTTTTTCTTATTGATAGGGGTTCTTTATACAATCTATTGTTGATTATATGTTTCATGAAAATATTTTCCTATTTGCAGATTGTTTTATCACTCTCCTAAAGGTGTTTTTTGATAACAGAAATTCTTAATTTTAATGTAATACAGTTCATTAAGTTTTTCTTTTGTGAATACTACCTTGGGGCCCCTTTAAGAAATCTTTGCATAATCCAAGTTAACAAAGATTTCTTTAAAAAATTTGTAGATATGCATATTTGAACTGATTATTTTTCTGTGATAAGTTGCCCAAACACATTTTTCTTACAGATATCCAATTGATCCCAGCTCCTATATTGAAAAGTTCATCTTCTACCCACTGTAATATAGTATCACCTTTCTCATAAATTCTAGGCAAATTTTAAAGTTGAAAACATTTTTTAAAATGATGTGTAACAAATGCCCGCTATGAACATCCACATTTGAAATGGTTTTTTCTTTATCTGGAGTTAAAATATTTTAAAAATATTTTATTAACTTCTTATTTCTTTATTCAACTCAGTGAGAAGCAGTGATGATACTTTCTTGGGTAATGTGATTTTTATTAAGCTTTCTTGCCATGTGCATATGATAAACATTTAAAAATAAATGAAGTAAAAGGTGTGCTTCTGCTCAGAGGTATCTCTACTCACTATAGTGACCTCTTACACCTGCAGAGAAATTTCTATCTCCAAGTAACCTTAGAAATATATTTATTTTAATATAAGAAAATTTTAGTCCCAGAAAAATGAAGTGAGTTGTCACAGTTCTGGTTAGGGAAGGAGCCTGGAATTTAAATCCAGAAATCCTGAGTCTTATTTTCTTAGAGACTCTTATATTTTTAAAAAAACAATAAAAGAAAAGTATGACTTACGTAATCATTTTTGATAACCTGGCAATTTAACAAACATATATTTTCACTAGCTTCTTTGCTCTCCATATGATTGGAGATCATTGGGTCTCTGGATTTTGAGCTTGAGACAATGGAAGCCCTATACCAGTCTCCTGAGGACCCCTGTTATGGTCTGGATGTTTGTGTACCCCAAAATTCATGTGTTGAAATCCTAGCCCCCAAACATATTGAGAGGTGATATTAAGAACCTTTGGGAGGTTCTTAGGTCATGGGGGCAGAGCCCTCTTGAATGCAAATAAAGAGAGGAGGTGGGGGATAAGAAAATAGGTGGTGGGGATTAAGGATTGCACTTGCTGTGATGAGCAGCGGGTGGTATATGGAACTGTTGAATCACATTGTACACCAAAACTAATATTACACTGTATGTTAACTAATTGGAATTTAAATAAGAACTTAAAAAAAGAGAGAGAGAGCTCCCTAGCCCCTTTTACTGTATAAGGACACAGAGAAGGCACTGGCTGTGAACCAGAAAGAGAACCTTTATCAAAATATGACCATGCTGATGCCTTGATCTCAAACTTCCATCCTCCAAAACTGTGAGAAATAAGTTTCTGTTGTTTATAAGGCATGCTGTCTGTGATATCTTGTTATGGCAGCCTGCACAGACTAAGACACAACTTAACCTCCTGGTGAAAAATCAGGGAAGCAACAGAAAATGGCAAAAAGGGGCCCTGCCTGTATGAATTCTTGCTAATAATACCTAGATTCATGACTCTAAGACACCATTCACTGTGTAGATTTTGGAAAATTATAAACAATTTGTGAGGAAAACCAAATTTCTCTCAATATATCTGTGTATGTATACATGTGTGATAGGCTATATCTAGTTTCTGTACATTGTATAATCTTTCATATATTTTTCTTGATCTTTTTACTTGGACTTTACATAATCAAAAAAATATATAGGGATGGCTGGGTGGCTTAGTCCATTAAGCATCTGTCTTCGGCTCAGGTCATGATCCTGGGGTCCTGGGATCAGGCCCCGTGTTGGGCTCCCGCTTAGCAGAGAGTCTGTTTCTCCCCCTCTGCCCCTTTCTTGTGCTCTCTCTCTTACTCTTTCTTTCAAATAAATCAATGAAATCTTTTAAAAAATACAAATTAATTCTAATTGATAGGCATTCTATATTTTTTTCATCCAGAAGTCAGTATCTAAGGTAATCATATATTTCCTCTGTTTGAAAATGGGGGCATTTGCTCCTTTCTTGTCCTGCATTTTTCCCTTTCTGCATAATTAATATATTTCTGGCATGAGTCTGAGATCATATTTGTACAGTTCTACAGCTCCCTAGAATATAAATCTTCACAGTTTTGAGACTTGGGTTAATCTAAAGTAACTAGGGAGTGCCTTGGGCCATTTACATATTACCTCAAGCAGCAACATCATTTTTTTTTTTGCATTGCTCTTTTTTTAGCTCAAAGGTCATTTTTTTTGCTAGAAAAGATGGAATTCAAAGAATGTTTGGATATTGTTCCTTCTTTCATTTGTAATAATAAATTTTTGCTAAGTAATGTGTCTATTCTTCTCATCTCTCTACCAGTAAAACTTTAGAAGAGTATGGATTTTCTTCTTTTGATATGGGGTGGCTTAATGGATTCAAGAAGACATGAATGTGAATCCTAATATTGTTTCATTTATTAGTTTGGGCAAGTTTCTTAACTTTTAGAAGCTTTTTTCATCTGTAATTCTGAAAAAAGTATAATCACTCAAGATTTATGATAAGGACTTAGAGAACATGCAGTGTAAATATAAAATATTTAGCACAGTGTTTGGCATATACTTTACATAACAAATTGTTAATCTCATTAAGTCACATTTCAATTTACACTGTTTTCAGGGGGTCATCATCACAGAGTGATTAAGAGTGATTGTATGAGTCGTGTCTCTGGACACGAGCTGGAGTTAAGAGTGCAAGACTTTAATTTGGCTGGGGTGGAGGGGTGTGGGCAGGAAGAGCCTTCAGACCGCCGTCCAGATCTATCTTCTGTGAAAAGAGAAGTGAGATCTTAGACTAAGGTAGAGATCTGTCACATTCTTATCTGGCCGAAGGAGTTTTGGAGCAAAATTACCCATTAGAGGAGACTTGCAATAGGCAGAAATACCAGACTCTAACATCTCTGCTACACTCATCACTGGATGGGGAAAATCCTGGGAGGAAGGTAGCCTTGGTTCAAAAATTTAGACATTGTAGTTAGACAGTGTCAGCCAACTGCACTTCTTGTAGCCAAACAGCAAACTTTCTTGAAGGGAAATCCAAGCAATGCCTCTCATGCTGCCCCGTATAGTTGTGGAGCAAAACTACCTGTGTTCATTCAAATATGACTCCTACCCTTACTAACTGGGGGGGCTATAAGGTACTTCACCCCTCTGCCCTTGGTTTCTTCATCTGTAACATGCAGAAAGTAATGGTAGCTACTATAACATTATTGTTAAAGTTAAATGACATATATAGAGTACCTTGGATAACATCTGGAACAGAGACTTAATAAATATTTGCTATTATTATTGGCATATTCTTACAAATTTTGCTACTTCCTTTGATTTATTCTTGCCTATATACTCCCCTCTTGCATCTTATGTACCTACTGTTTACAAAAAAATACAGGTTTTGCTGTGAACTTAAAATTCCTCTTAAAAAAAAAGCCTTAATAAAACCTCTTCAAAGAATATCCTGAGTAAATATTCATTGATTATATGCTTTTCCTTCCTCTGATTTCTCACTGTTCATTGTTGTCAGTCCAGGTAATTGCTTTTATTAATATTTCATTTAATAATCACATTTGGTATAGGTAAGAAGAGAATCTACATGAGATTTTCATGTAAAAAGCTTGCAAAGTCGATGTCCTGGTTCCACAGTATGAACAAAATAAGCTTCTCTCAGAGAAAATCATAAGCATTATGTACTATATCCTTCCCAGATAAAATGGAGCTATTTTACGTCCATCAAAGTTGAAATAAGGTTTAGTTTAGTGGACCAGAAAAATATTACCTGTTTTGAAGTAAATACAATGGAACAATTCCAAAGAAATCCAATTTTGATCAGCATTGCATGCAAGGATTGGAAAGTTTCAGAAGATTTGGATGTTTGGAATGCTTTTTGTTGTTTGAGGTGTTCTCCTACGATTAACTGAGCTTATTATGTAAAGATGAACCAGCTTTATTCTTGTGCTTTTTCAATCTCTTCAAAAATGAAAAATTTAATAATGAGTTATCATATTCTCATCCATTCCAAGAATCTAAGTTTTTTTAAGTTGTAGCATGTTTTATTTCTTAAATAAGAATGTTTAAATTAGTTGTTGAGATTTAAAACTATTTTGAAGTCATTTTTTTACGTAGTTGATGCTAGTAAAGTGATATATCAATATGAGTCTTGATTTGATAAGGGAGCCCCATAAAAAGCCTTCAGTGGGTTCCCCATTAAATTGCCTTTTTTGTGCCAACACATAAAATGTCAACAAAGGTTGAAGTTTTTAGGTGTATCATCTCCTTAAGAAGATACTCCTTTGGAGCTGTCCCAGGGCCACTGTTAGTATTCTTATTTAAAAATAGAAAATATGGTGCACTGGGTGTTATATGCAACTAATGAATCATCGAACTTTGCATCAGAAACCAGGGATGTACCGTATGGTGACTAACATAATATAATAAAAAAAATTAAAAAATAAATTTAAAAAAAAAGAAAATATAGGGCCACCTGGGTGGCTCAGTCAGTTAAGCATCTGACTCTTGATTTCAGCTCAGGTCATGATTTCAGGGTTGTGAGATCAAGCCCCACATTGGGCTCTGCACTGGACACAGAGCCTGCTTAAGAATTTTGGGGCACCTGGGTGGCGCAGTCATTAAGTGTCTGCCTTTGGCTCAGGGTGTGATCCCAGTGTTCTGGGACCGAGCCCCACATCAGGCTTCTCCGCTAGGAGACTGCTTCTTCCTCTCCCACTCCCCCTGCTTGTGTTCCCTCTCTCTCTGGCTGTCTCTCTCCGTCAAATAAATCCTTAAAAAAAAAAATTTCTCTCTCTCCCTCTGCCCTTCCCCCACCTCTTTCTACCTCTCTTAAAAAGAATAGAAACTATAAACTATGTTTGTAGAAAAGAAATTGGGATTGTTTTGGCCAGCTTAAATGATCATGTCTTTGTTTTCTTTTAAAATGTCCTTCTTTAAAATCATGTAATATGACAGCATGACATACAGGAATGTAAGTAATGAATCTGAGTACTCTTTTCATGATCCTTGAGTCACCACTCTTCAAATACTGCCATAGCATCATTTAGTCACTGTAAATATTTATTGAGCAGCTACTTTGTGGCTGGCCTACTTCTAGGTACAATGGCATAGAAGTGAACAATTGACATAGGATTTATTCTCCAGCATAAAGAATTCTTACATTGTCTACAAGGCTAAATCAATATGCAAGTCTTTATATCTATGAGCTTAAGTCATACAATATCTCCTGAGCTTATTCTCCTGTAAGCCACACTGTTTTACTGCCCTTCTCTTTGTTTGTGAGCATGTCAAATTTTTCCTAACTCAGGCCATTTGCCCTGGCTGTTATCTTTATCAGGTATAGCCCTTCCTTCAGATCCTATAGTTTCTTTTCATTATTCAGATCTCTGTCAAAAATGCAACCTCACAGGTCTAAATAAAAGAGCTCCCAGCCTCACTCTCCAATCACTACCTATCCTTTAATACTGTTTTATTTTCTTATCCAAAATAAGAATTATTGGAAGTCATCTTGTTTTTTAATATATATTGACTTTTAACTGAGGGCTACAGAAGGTAACAGAAGGGAACGGGTGGGGGAATGGGGTAACCGGGTGATGGGTATGAAGGAGGGCAGGTGATGTGATGGGCACTGGGTGTTATATGCAACTAATGAATCACTAACCACTACATCAAAAACTAATGATGTACTATATACTGGCTAATT
Organism: Ursus americanus; assembly: GCF_024610735.1. Lineage (NCBI taxonomy): Eukaryota > Metazoa > Chordata > Mammalia > Carnivora > Ursidae > Ursus > Ursus americanus. The sequence goes on along the minus strand of NC_142137.1, from coordinate 14,632,324 downwards.
GAACATAATAATAAAAAAATGTGTGTGTATGTTTGGATACACACACACACACACACACACACACACACACACACACACAAAGAGCAGATTGAATTTCTTCCCACAGTGATAACATTGTTGGACTTTTGGAATTTCTTCCAACATTAATTATAGTTCTTCAGTATCATGAAAACCAATTATTAGTTTTTTAAGGAGAAGTATGCTTGTTATTTATCACATCATAACAGGTAATTCCCCCTATTCAGATAGACTTATGGAGTAGATACTAGATAAGAAAAAGGCAGAATACTTAATGACTTAGTTATATGCAGAGAACAAAATATAAATCTATTATTTGATTATGGTTATTTTCATAAGAATTCTGTTTCAAAATGGAATTTACGTCTTCAAATACTTAGAAGAAAACAGAATAAGATAGATCACCAATTAATATAGCTACAACATGTGCCACTGAAGTAACTTCCTCATATGTCACTGGGATTAGCCAGAATAAAGACACTATTGCTTGACTCATTACCTTAACATTATACAAAGAAAGATAATTCAGCTTTTATATTCAAATATTCTTCCATACATGGTTAAAAATACATATCAATGACAGGAACATCAGAAATTGTATTAAATAAACAAACTGGGCCAAGTATTAGGTAAAGCCATTACTTAATTCTTCAATAACCTAGTTCTAGAATTAAGTTTTTAAAAAATATTAAACTGATTCCTCATAAAAGAGAACCTTTCATTAATTTGTTTTAGAATGTCATCTACTCTGGAATTATATTTTCAAGAGCATAGTTATTTTTATGCTCTGGAAAAGGTATGGGTTGGCATTGCTTTTGTTTTCTATTATTTTTACTGAAGCAGTCCAGGCAACTTGAACTGAAATTAATGCGAGAGAGAAAGATCAGCATCATTCAATGGAAATTTCCATGCACCACAGTCTGTGGTGTTCTTTGTAGCAATCTAGGGTGAAATGAGCAGTGATTTCCATTCTAAAGAGTTTTTTTAACATTGGCCTTTGATAGTGCATGAAAAGATGTATTCCAGTCACTGGCAGCCACACTTGCCCAAATATTCACAGTGATCGCACCTTACATAGATTTATATGTTGAGGCTTTTACACAACTGAGATAGTCAGAGATTTATGTCCACATTCCTCCAATGTGGAAAAAAAGATATGTGCAAACTACATGCCAAGTGGTTATGAATAATACCTCAACTTGGGTAGCACTGCTTTAAAAGAAAGATGAACTCGAGAGCAAACTGGAAAGAAGAGAAAATGTGGCCTAGAAGAAAAGACACATTGATTTATTCCACTTAGCGTAATACCCTCTAGTTCCATCCATGTCAATCAGAGAAACACAATTATCATATGGTTTCACTCATATGTGGAACATAAGGAATAGTGCAGAGGACAATAGGGGTGCGGGGAGAAACTGAATGCGAAGTCATCAGAGAGGAAGAAAAACCATGAGAGACTCCTGACTTCGGGAAACAAACTGAGGGCTGCTGGAGGGAAGGTGGGGGGGGGATGCAGTAACTAGGTAACAGGCATTAAGGATGGCATGTGGTGTGATGAGCACTGGGTATTTTACTGAACTGATGAATCATTGAATATTATATCAAAAACCAATGATGTGCTATACCTTGACTAATTGAATTTCAATTTAAAAAATAAAGAACAGAGAAAGGGGGGAAGAGTATAGATAAGGCTATAGAATACTGAAATGAGCAAAGGGGTAAAAAAGAATGGTGGATGGCCTAGATTTTATCTTCAAGTCCCATAACAAATTTAGGTTCATTTTCTTATTACCTTCTCCAGTTCCCCAAACATTTGTCATACTCAGTCCATATTGTCTTCCAGATCATTTTACGTTCTTAATCTTTTAAAACTAGTACGAGAATTAGTTCCAGAAAGAGGCTTGTTGGCCTCCTGACTTCACATGAGCAAAGATAGTCCTTTAGGACTGCAGGTAATGACCTCTAGCATGTCATGTATAGACAATTTTAATTTTAAGTTAGTAAAAAGTTTGGCAGAAATATTAGGGACAAGTGAGGGCATATACAATAAATGAGATAACAGCTCCATTTTCCCCCACACGTGAATGAAGCAAGTTGTCACGAGGGCAGGTAGGATGTGCCCAGGCTCCCCTACCATAGTGAGGGAATTTCTCTCCCACAGTACATGCTGGGAAGTATTCTTGTTTTATAAACCCTCCAAAGGCTTATGATCATGAGGAGAGCTGTGTTGGAAGAAAACAAACAACTGACCACACTGTAACCATAATGCTTTTCCTATTCCGTGTCTATATACTAAAGATGATCCCTCTCTCTGTGACACGTGCATTTTCCCCAAGCTGAGCTCTGCTCAGCTGATGTGTCAACCTGTGGTCTAAAAATGCATGCTAACTATTGGGTAAAGTATGGCCCTAACTACAGAAGCATGAGGGATGAAATTGATCTGTATTAACAGTTATTTTCCTTTCTACAACCCTATGCCCTAGATTTTAATGTAATTTTTAATAAATAAGGACTCCCAAATTTCACCTCTCCTGTTACTCCATATCTTCCCATTAGAAGTTTTAACCCATTAACCTTTCCCAATAACCTGTTTTTTGAGGACATGGACCTTTAAAGTAAATAATAAAACTGCTTTTTTTCGGGAATAATTTACGTGCTTTATATTCATGAAAATATGTCATACAATGTGGGGTTTGACAGTTCCCCACATTTTTGGGATGAACGCTGGATTCAAAATGAGACTTTTTCATGAGGAATCGAATAGAGGCTTTCAAAACATGGTGTTGTATTCAAAAAAGAGGAGGATGATGAGTAAGTTTGATTTTAAGTGACTAAATAATAAACTGAAGGACAGCAAAAACAGAACAATAGGAGAAATCATTGTGCTCTTTTGTGATTAGAACAGAGATTGTTTGATATGCCTCCTCCTTTCAAAGACCTGCATTTTAAAATAATTATCTTCTGTTTAGCTCACGTGATAATCTTTTGCTTAGAATTTCTACTTGTATTACTGACATTTTAAAAAATATTCTCCCCACTCCCCATTTCTCCTTTACAAACTAGAATCTCAAAAGAAGGATTTAAACATGTATGCATTTAGACAATACAAGGTACATGACTGAGAAAATTTTAAATACTGCAGTTTAAGACACATGTCACAGTAACTTTCATATTAGTTACACTCTCATATTATTACAATCAAATCTAAATTTCTGGCTCAACATGCTTGATTCTATGAGCATGGTCTCAGGTGTCCAAAGCCTTTAGATACTTTCCCATTTTTGTTTAGATTCAATAATGTGGTTATTGAAACAATTAGGGGGAAAAAGCACAATGAACAAGCTTTCAAAACAAAATTCTATTAATCTGTAAAATCCACCCAATGACCAAATTTTAGACCTATCAAATAACCTTAAGTCAGATCATTTTGATCTAGACTATTTCTACCCTCAGAAACATATAGGAGGCTACTCTTCTGCTAATGAGTAGAGTTTTTTTTTTTATTTTTTTAGAGATTTCATTTTTAAGTAATCTCTGTGCCTAATGCAGGGCTCGAACTCACAAACCCAAGATCAAGAGTCACTCTCTCTACTGACTGAAACACCCAGGCACCCTTTAAAAAATTTTTTTTAATAATTTTAAGTAATTCCAGTGAATAGTTTTAAAAAATGTAAAAAATCCTTTTTCACCAATTGATCATCGCTTTCTCATCTTACCTGACCATCACCTGTCACATCAGTGAAAGCATGCCTACCTTCTCTCAGAAACATAGCAAAAGTTACAGCTTTTTCTCCCAGCAGAGGTGGAGTGGTGGAGATGATAAAGAAGTGAGGAAATTTGGAAGTCTTGTAAGGATCAATGAGAAACATGAAATTACTTTATAAATTGTATATTCCTATGTATATATAAATATTGCCATTCTTTTCTCCATGATTATTATTGCTGATGTTGCTGCTGCTACTACTTTTACCATAGTTAATAGTTGGATTTTCTAGAGCCTGAAGGAATCCCAAAGATCCTGTTTGTCCTGAGGGGAGGCATAGTACCATCAATTGATAATAGGCCTTATCATAGATATCCATATCTGAATTCTGGCTCAGTATTCAATATCTATGTGATTTAAGGCAAATTATCTTAATTATCTGTGCCTCAGGTTCTTTTTATGTAAAATGGGAATAAAAATTGTATCTGAGTTTCAATTTTAAAAAATGTATCTGGGGTGCCTGGATGGCTCAGTCGGTTGAGCATCTGCCTTCAACTCAGGTCATGATCCTGAGGTCCTGGGATAGGGCCCCATGCCAGGCTCTCTCTGCTCAGCGGGGAGTCTGCTTCTCCCTCTGCTGCTCCCCCTCTTTGTGTGTGCACTCTCTCTCTCTTCTATGTAAAGAACTAGATAAATATGTATAAATAACCTATATGAACCAACTTTTTCCAGACATTAGGCCATACCCAGAGCTGACTTTTTTGTCCTTAAAGAAGGGAAAAACATGCTGAGACCTGCAATCATTTCAGCTTTCTACCTGGATGTATGTTCCAGATTATGGAGCAGGGAGAGAGAATCTACGTAAGGGTGACATTTTTGCTCAGTTGAGTTAGCAAGCAGAGATCAGGGAAGCTAAGGCTGCTGGGATTTTTAGGGCAGTACAGTAGTCAAGGGAGCAACACAAAAGAGCACTAAAACTTACAGAGGGGTTCCATTGGTCTTTAACTCTCGAACTATTACATGTGACCAAACTCTATGAGCCCGTCAAAGAACAATTACTGGAACAGGACAATTCTGGGAGCTTTCCCTGAAAAACTACCAAATGGAATTTTTAAAGGGATTGAATATATTTGAGTTCTGACCAGCCAGAATAGAGATATCTTACTGAATATTCAGTGGAGAATTTACTATGTAGCAAAAAAACCTTTAAACAGTTTAGCCTGTATTGCTTCTCTTCATGGAGCCCCTTCTTGTTCCTGCTTCATTTTCTAAAGTTAGGTGTGGGGTTGGGGGTAAACTTTACTAAAAGGGAAGTGGAGATGTGACCATCTTCTTACAAGAGGAAAAAGAAGAATAGAAGGAGAGGGATAGAAAATAAACATAGGACATGCATACATATGAATCCAAGGGGAAAGGGACAAATTTCATAAAAACAAGAATTCTGAACCTCTAACACTCATGATAAACACTCTTACCTCTCAGCACCATGGCCTAATAATGTTCTTCACTATGACTCCCATCGGTGCTTCTTTTTCTTGGGGGGTAGAATGCAGAGGGCTTGAATTCGGCTAGCGAAACTGAAGTTTGCCATTAGTAATCATAACCTGAACTCCATTGATGGCAACATGAGGAAAAAAAGGAAATAAATCGAGAGGTGCTGCAGAGGGATAAATTAAAGGCTGGAGTTTCAAGGATTAAACAGAAAGAAAATGGTGGCACCATTAATCGTATATGGAACATGTACATAATAGATAAAGATACAAAAAGTTTGCAATGTCTCGAACACGTGGAAGTGAGTCTAATTTTGCATATGCTGAATTGGAAGTGTTGGGATGGCACTGAGGTGAAGTTGTACAGCTGAAAACAGAATAAAGAGACTTATTTTATGTGAGCTGTTGGAATTGAATATATAGAATTTGAAGTGATCTGCTTGGAGGTGACCATTGACATTTAGAAGGTAATTAATGAAGAAGTTGACATTAAGGATAAAAGAAAGTTTAGGATAAAATCTGAAGTAAATCGGACATTCAGATGAGTGAAATGGAAGATGAGATACCCAACATAGATGAAGGGTGCTGAGAAGTGAGATGTCCAGTGCTCAGTGGGTAAAAAATTAGCTTACTAGTAAGACTGTGTGATATTATGATTATAATAGGAAATATATATTTATTTTTTGACATCCTTCCAGCACAGAGCTCCTAAAGCACTTAGGATTTCCCTAAGTGATGGGAACAATAATTGTGGTTTTGCTATGGTAATGAGGTGATTTTGGAACACACCTAAAGGAGAGGGCAGTTGCTCCCGTGATTGGAGGATTGGAACTTTCCCACTCCCCAAAAAACATCATGGGAAAGAAGGGGGGGCTGGATATTGTGTTCAATCACCAATGATTGATGATTTAATCAAGCATGCCTATGTAATGAAGCCTCCATAAAAACCCAAAGGGTGAGGTTTGGAGACTTTTCAGGTTGGTGAATATGAGAAGATTAGGGGAGAGTGGCAAAGCATGGTGGCTCCACATGCTTTCCCCATGCCTTGCTCTATGCATCTCTTTCATCTGTCCGTTCCTGAGTTATATTGCTTTATAATGATCTGGTTATCTAGTAAGTAAAATGTTTCTCTAAATTCTGTGAGCTGCCCTAGCAAATTAATCAAACCTGAGGAGGGGGTCATGGGACTCTCCAATCTGTGGCCAGTGGGTCAGAAACTCAGATGACAGCATAGGCTTACAATTGACATCTGAAGTGAGCATGGCGGAGCCGGGCAATCTTGCAGGACTGAGCCCTTAACTTGTGGAATATGATGCTATCTCTAGGTAGATAGCGTCAGAATTGAGTTGAGTAGGACACCCAGCTGTTGTCAGAAAATTGGTGGCTGTATGGGGAATACACACACACACACCACACACACACACACACACTGGGCAATTGGGTGTAGTACCCTCAGGCTGCTATAACAAAATACCATAGACTGGGTGGCTTAAACAATAGAAACTTGTTTTCTTAACATTCTGAAGGCTAGAAGTCTAAGACCAAGGTGTCAGCAAGGTTGGATTCTTCTAGACCTTTCTCCTTGGTTTGTGGGTGACTGCATGTTCACTGTGTCATTTGGGTCTTTTCTCTGTGAAGGAAGATTCCTGATGTGTCTCTGTATGTCCTAATATCCCCTTCTTATAAGAACACCAGTCAGATTGGTTTAGGGCCTACCCTAACAGACTCATTTTTACTTAATTACTTCTTTAAAGTCCCTATCTTCAAATATAGGCACATTCTGAGGTACTGGAGGCTAAGACTCAACATATAAATTTTGAGGGAACGCAATCAGCCCATAACAGTGAGGGAGAAAGAAGAGCATCTCAAGAAAAGCGTATTGAAGGATATCTACAATTAAGTATTGAGTGACCAAGGATAAAGGGATTACAAAATGTAAGCTATGGAATTCATAAACAGAATAGTGTGACAGGGATAGAGGACAGAATGAATGTAAACGGTTTAGGATTGAGGGGTTGAATGGGCAATGAAGACATAGATGTTGAGATTGGAAGGGCTATTTTTTTAAATGCAAAGATCTGAGCATTTTTGGTTGAATGGAAGAAGTTGATGATACACAACAAAATAGGTATGGTTAATAGAAAAAATTATGAAGGACTTTGGAAGGAAATGGATTAGAAAGAAAAGAGGTTAAGGGGATTTAATTTGTCATGGGAGAGAGAAGTTGAATATGCCAGTTGGTCTCAAGCTTCATTAAAATATGTTGCTAGGCCATCTTGAAAAAAATGAGAAGTGTTTGTCTTTCTCTGACTAGCTTATTTCACTTAGCAACTTGTATGAGATATCCAAACTGGTCAAACACAAAGAAGCAGAGAGTCGAATGATGTTTGTCAGAGGCTGGGGGAATGGGAAATGGGAACTGGGTATAAACTGGGTATAAAGTTGCCATTATATGAGATGATTACCTTCTAGAGATCTGCTATACAACAGGGTCCCTCTAGTTATAATACTGTATTGTACACTTAAAATTTAAGAGGTAGATTTCATGTTAAGTGCTCTTACCATAATAAAAAAAATAAATTGGTGCAGCTCTAGCTTACTGGTAATGCAAACAAACAGGGAGTGATGGAGAGAACAGAAGTTAATATAATGTTGGTGTTGAGAAGGTTTAATAAGAACGGATGGGAGGTTGAAGAGAGGAATTGTATTTAAAGATAGAAAATTGTGTTTGGTAGAATGCTGGAGAAATCATAGGAATAGAATGTTCTTCAGAAGAAACAATGATAACACTATGGGTTTCGAGGATTTGGCAAATAAAGAAAAGTAGTTTAATTTCACTAAAGAATGGGTGAGAGATGAGCTAATATCAGGCAGCTGACATTAACAGAAGTAATCCCTTATTTTTTTTCTGTCTCTCTTAGTGGCCCTGCTCACATAATAAACCACATTAGGAGCTAAGGGGTTATTTTCATTCTGTAACAGTGCCTCATCTTTGAATTATATGAGTGGTTTTCATTATAAACTTTTGTTGCAAATTTTAATAGTCTGAATATACACAGCCTTAGGAAAGCTAATTTGTTTCTAAGGAATTCTTTAATAGCTATTACAAAAACTAAGAAAAAACAGGCCTTAAAAAAAGGATTAAAGTTGATTTATCTATGTCTCAGAAAATGCAAGCTAACTGAAAACACAACATGCCTCAATGCATGGAAATTGTTGTCATAAAAATAAATTATCTCCGTGGATATGCATTCAGAAGGTGGTAAATAATGCTATTCACTCATAAGAACACATTTAAACTGGAAAAAAATTACAGACATCTCCCATTAAGAAAGATAGCCTCTTATGTTCTTGTAATATAGACACAGTAAATGGTATAAAATCACAACACAGTCAGCAAGTCTGAAAACTCTTGAGGTCGTATCTACATAATGATAGTACTAGGATCCAGGTTCAAAAATTATCTCATGCCCATGTTGCCTGTTCTCATTCTAGTACAAAATAATGTAACTAAAATGGAAATAGATGAGCAGATTTTTTATCTATGGTTTCCCAGGATCAGAAAAATTTGATACATAATCACATTCACAAGGAGATAAATTTGGCAGGGTAACATATTCACTTCCATTGCAGTTCAAAGGAAAAAAAGAGTTACATAGACCTTTTATTCTTTCTATCTGATCTGTTCTTCCTCAGAAGTCTGCAACCCCACTGGGCAGCTGAAAGAAAGAAAGCTAAATTTACCTAGTTCAGTAATTTTAGTTTGATTCAATAATATCAAACAACTAAGTAATTCCATTTCTTTGGATAAAAAGATTTTCTTTCAGATGTCTATCTCTTCCCTTTTGAGAGAATGTGAACATTTATGCACTCTCCTGTCAGCAGAAGAGATGCAGGCTGTAAACCCACATGTTATATATACGAGTGTTGGCAATACTGACTCCATCTTGTTCATGTCCCAGTGATGACCTCTCTTGGGGATAAGTGTTCTAGGCCCCTTGTGTGTTAATGTATGCCTGACCAGAATTCAGCAAGGCTTATTCTGATCTTCCCTAAAGTTTAGATAACTAGTAGAGAGAACATAGTTTCGTCCCCTCTGGCACACAGATGGTGACACTTTGGATACCTACCCTTTGACTTCACCATAATGCCCCTTGTTCTATAAAATCCAGGTATTTAGGTGAGACTTTGTGGAGAATAGCTGTCTATTGCCTGATCGTTATCTACCCAACCACCCATCCGTAAGTTACCCTGAACAAAACTCTGTGTAAATGGTATGGAGTGGCTTGATTCATTTTGTGGTCTCAAAGTGACTTCACAGTCTAGAGGATATTTTACTGTCCCTTCTCCACCTTCTAACAGTGTCCCATGCATCCTCCATGATCTTGGCGGTGGAGGGCCTTAGACTGGTCAACTCTCTGATGCTGTGAAGTACGACTAATCATGTATCACTCTATGTGTGTTATGCTGGCACCCACTTCTGGCTACAGGTACTTGTCCTATGCCTCTCATTTCCAATCTGTAATGGCTCTGTCATGAAACTGCAAGTTTGACAGGACACCTCCTGTCCCCCTTCGCACATCTGCTTTCCCTCTCAAGGCGTGTCTGATGGCCCAGAGCCTTAGTACAAAAAATAAAGGCCCAGAAGAAGATGTGCACGCACATCTTCAAGTCTATCGACGTGCCTCTGGCCATCACTGTTGAGCCAGTACTTTTGTGCCACATTGACACAGTGGATTCAGAACATTTTATCAGGGATTTGCAGCTGCCATCACAATTCCTATGGAATTATGCTACAACGTTCCCAAAGTCTAACCTACAAGAATAGATTTTTTAAAAACCCTCACCTTAAAGTGCTGAGTGATAAAGGAATTTTGACCTTGACACTATTTAATTTCCCTTAAGAGAGCAAGACTTAGGACCTAATCATCGTAAGCAGATGGGAATATCTTCTCTGCAGTATGAAAGAAAATCTATGAATGGAGTCTATTAGGCTAACTGCTTCATGTACTAAAAAAATTTAGAAAATCATGTCTCTCTGGAAAAGCTTAGATATCTAGAAAATTGTTTTTCATCAAAATACTATTTTGAACATTATAAATCAAGTACAGAATTAACTCTTTAATTCCCTTTGCATTCCTGCTACATCAGCTATTATTCTTCACATATAAACTGAAAAGGTTGCCTTGCTTCTGACAGACTAGTGAGACAGTCACAAACGCATTACAGAAAGAAAAACCAGTGCCTTAATATATTTCAAAATATCAGATCCCCTACACTTAAAAGGGAAACCGTAGACTTAGGGTGGAATTGATTTGAATTTGGAATCTATTATCTACCAATTTCCTCCAGACTTTCCACTGACTTCTTTTGAATTGAGAGAACCAAGCAAGTAGGGCTCATATTTTATCATTTCTCTATTATCTATGCATTCCTCAGGCCAAATCGGAAATTGACTCCCTTATGTAACATGAGTTATCCTTGAGAACCTGTAACTCTGGGATGATCCACTAACTCTCTGATGAAAAAACAAAATTTTCATACTCCATTTTTTGATGTATGGTAGGGTTCTATTAATGTCTATTAATTATCTACCTTACTTTGTTACTGTTCCCACAGAAACCTAGACTTCATTCATCTCTTATATGGCTTTGTTTTCTTTCTTTGTCCATCACCTTCACCCTAAATTTGGCCTTTATAACTTGTACCAGTCATACTTTTTTTTTTTGCCTGTTAAGCATCATTTCTGTATTAGTTTTCAATAGCTGAGTAACAAATTACCTCACAATTTAGTTCTTAAAAGGCATTTATTATTGTACCACTCTGTGTATCAAGAACTGGGGAGCCCTTATGAGTGCTTCTGGCACAAAGTTTTGTATGAAGTTGCTGTCAGGATTCAGCTAGGCTGCAGTCATCTGGAGGGGAGCTGAAGGATTTACTCGGAATCTCACTCACATGGCTGTTGGCAAGAAGCCTCATTTCCTTGCAGGCTATTAGCCAGAGGCCTCCATTCCTCACCATAGGGGCCATAGGAAAGTTCTAGTGTTCTCATGACATGGAGAAAGCTGCATACTTTTTATGATCTAGTCTGGGAACTGTGACTGGCTATAACTTCATGTTCACCATATTCTATTTTTCAGAATCAAGTGATTAAATCTAGCCCACATTTAAGGAGAGGGGAATTAAGCTTTACCTCTCAAAAGGCGGAGTATTTGTGGATACTCAGATAATTTGTGGATATATTTTGAAACCACAATACCCTCCTACAGAGAACTACTTTTCTGCCATAATAATGCATCTGACTTTCATAGCGCTCTCCTGGACCCAGAAGTTAGCATGTAACCAGATCAGGCCAATGACTTCCATCCACTGGACAATGATAGTACATTCCAGAGCCTACTACTAAAGATCTTCACTCTTCACCCCAAGAGTTGTATGTACACTTACCTATCATAATCCTCTTACCTACATACTCTCTGCTCTCCCAAATCTATGTATTTGTCCACCAGATTCCTGCCTGAAATACATTTCTAACTAATTTCCTCGTCTTATTATATCTTCTTAATCTTTGTGTATAAAATCCTAACATATCTCTCAATTCTAGCTCGAATGCTATCTCATGTTAAGGTTTTCTGTATAAAAAACATCTTACCCCCCCATCCTCTTACATTCTCTTGGTCTACCTTTTCCTTCAGCCGTTGCCATAGCAACCAGCTTCACACAGATATGACCTGACGGCATTCCCATTAGCTGTACCAGTGATCTTTTACTTTCTGTCCCAAGCTTCTCTGACGTGGGACACCTGTGGGAACCAATCTGGACACTTATGTGCAACTTGGAAGTATGAGTGCGTTAATGACCCAATGGACCACTATTAACAGAATAGAGAGAGAATCATTGTTATTAAGTTCTGACTTCTTTTGTCCTTCAGACAGGCAGTTCTAGGACACACCCTTCATGGCTCCACAGAATGTCAAGAGAGAATCAAGCCAAGTTGCTATCAGTAGCGACCAATTCAATAATGTACTCTGGAATTGACTTTCCCTCCTTCCCTATTTCCCTCAGCCTGATCTGCTACTCCTCTTCCCTGCAGCTATTGCTGAAAATAAACTAACCATCTACTAGCAATATTTTCTACCTCTGTTTCTAGGTCTATAGCTTGAGGAAGACAATCTACTTGGTGATAATGGAAAGCAATCACTTCTTCCTTCTCTATCCCATTAGGTCTTCTATGTTGTCCTTATTATGCTTCCCTGTACTTGGCTGTAACATTTTTTAAAGTGGAAACAGTGTGCTATTTATCTTCACAACTGTGATGCCTATCCCAGCGTTTTTCATATCATAGGTTTTCAATCATTTCTTGAATGAAGATGTAACTTTTAGATTCCTTAAAAGTAGATGACATAGTGAATACATATGCATGTTGTCCACAAACCCAGATAAGAAACTTCTTTGTAAAATGTTCACTGTAACATTTAGTCAATGAGACAAATCAATTTCAACTTGTTTATATTCTTAAAACAGATGCAAACTCTGGCAATTTGGATTGTGGGAGGCATCTCTTCTAGGAAATTATAGCTATAGACTTATGGGGAACTTTCAGGGATTTTAAAGACTTTATAAAGCCTAAGCATCTTGGGAAGATCATCTGAGGCTATGTTATATGACATCAGAAAAAAAGAAAATAACTTATAGAATAGCCAGATTAATATAAGAATGAAAAAAATATATTAACATAGAAACTAGCCCTATCATTTCCCTTTGCCTTTATTTCATAGTGTTCCACAGTAATAAAGGAGATTTCTAGCAAAAAATCCTTCTTATCTTTTGGTCGATCTGTTTCCCAAATCATCACAAAGTCAACATCTTTCATTTTAAAGAGTTATAAGGTATAACTGTTCTCCCTGTTCCCATTTGACTTTCTTAAAATTAATTTCCCACACACAGCAGCCAAAATATTTTTGAAATTGCCTATCAGATCATGTCATCATTCTGCTTAAGACAGGAGATATTAGAATAAACCCACCTCTTACCTTGAGTTATGGAGCCCTGTATCATTGGACTCTTACTTGTTTCTCCCACCTTTCATACCATTCTTACTCTTGATTATGGTGCCAAGCACACAGTCCAATATTTTTTAACATTCTAATTTTTTCTCGTGTTGTGGTCCTTACCCTACTTCCCTCTATCTGGAGTGCTCTTCTGCCTTTTTTGCATGTCTGAGTCCTTATCCTTCAGTATCAGTTCAGTGTTATCTTCTTAAGATAATTCTCCCCTAATAATCATATCTAATGAAACCACGCTCAACCATTTATTTCACAGTACCTTTTACAATCCAACATTAAATTATATGTTTATTTGTTTATTATCAGTTTTCCTTGTCTCTCTCCACCCCCATCAGGTCCATTAAAACAGGGACCTTGTCTTTTGCTATATCCCTAGTGATCTGTCCGTATCATGTGGTATTCAATAATTCTCTGTTGAATAAATGAATAAGAAACTATATATAGCATGGTAGGAAGAGCAACGGGCTTTAGAGTCAGACTGTCTGGTTTTGAATATCAGCCCCACTACCCACTAACTATACACCATGAGCAATTTACTCGGTCTCATTTTAAAATGAGATGGTAAAATGGAAACGATGAAAAACCAATCTCAACATTATTGTGAAGATTAAATGCCTAGAACACAGCTCAGCATTACAAGGACTCAACATTAGATTTGTCAGGGTGGGGAGCAACATGGCCTTATTTAAAGAGATGGAAACTGCCTATATCTCCACCACTCATTTTCAGAATTAGGGATGCCAGTAATTGGAGGAAAGGAGAGTGGTGGTGGGTATTCATGTAGAAAGGGAAAATTTAAAACTTTTCCAACAGCAAGACCCCTGAAAAAACTGGCCACTATCATGGGGTGACTTAGAGGCAGCTAAGAAAAATGTCTAGGAGGCAGTGATGGTTCTTCATTGAGTACCACACAAAATGACATGAAAGATTGTCAGAAAGAAAGGTCAAGGTGGTAAATGCTAGAATTTCCTAAGATTAACTCATTAAAAGATTAAATAATTTTTGAAAGGGGACTTTGTACAGATGAAAAACACTATTTTGAACCAGAAGCAATGGATAAGCTAAATTTAAAGTTTGTTTTTTGTTCTTTATTTCAGTATTTTGAAACTAGAGTTAGGTAGCAAGCTGAAATCAGTAATAGGAAATAAGATTACGGATTTTATGAATTTGAGTTATAATGCATACTTTTGAAATTCCACACACACACATATACACTTATTTTGAATATTTAAAAAATATACTATGAACAATTTTGCCATATCTGGAACCAAGGAATAGATCCTCAAACTTGAATGGGCAAAAGAATTGCAGGGTGGTGTTATAACTACAGATATGCAGACTTTAACTCTGAAGAGTGTGATTCAGTAGGGCCAGGCAGGCCTGGAAATCTGTTTTAAAAACACTCTGTAGATGACCAATCATATGACAGGCCGTATGAGGACTAAACTCAAAACTCTTTGCTCTAAAGATTTGTTAAACTCATAGTTCCAATAAACTATGGAGGCATTTTCACAAGGCTTATTCCACAAGGGAATAACAAGCCCAGATTTTAGATAGTATGAAAAGAGGGGAGTAAATCGTTGAAAATACAAATGCCATCTGCTCACAATCTAAAAACCTAATAACTAACGTTGGTTGTATTCACTGATAACCAGAAAAAGTTGAAATACTGTAGAGAATGCAAACTCTGTATAATTAAAAAGTTTAGGGAAAAAAATCTTAAAAAGAAATGAAGACAAAATTTCATATATTTTATTCTTCTACCCTTCCTAATTATTTCATTTTCAAATAGCTTAAATTATTCCTGAGGTCAAATATAAGTGTGCCAACTGCTGACAGATACCTTAATTTTATACCTATGAATGGGCGTAATCAAGGGCAAATATGTTCCCATTGGAGCCTCAAGTGACTTGAGCCAATTTGTCAGTTAAAAAAGAATCTTCTTTGCACTGTGTGATTCCATCTGTATTTTACAGTCAGCAACAGGCAAAACTAATCTATGCTGGTCAGGATTGTTGTTGCCTTTGGGGGAGGGGTGGTAAGGACAGGGGATGGAGGTCCTGGGGAGAATGAGGAGGCTTCCATGGTTCTGGTGATATTCTACTGGGAGCTAGACACACAAGGGTTTAAAAACATTGAGCTATATACATAGGACATGTATTTTTTAAAACAACTTTTTGTAAAATAAAATAAACTAACTTTGTTGTTTTAGAATAGTTTTAGATTTACAGAAAGATTGTAAACATAGTACTGAGAATTTCCATATACCTCACACCCAATTTCCCCTATTATTAACATCTTACTTTTGCCATACTTAGTTTATTCATACTTAGTTTATTCATACTTAGTTTTCTGTTCCAGTGCTCTATCCAGAATTTCACACTGCATTTAGACATGATGTCTCATTAGCTGTGAAGTTTATCAAAGTGTTTTTTTTTTTTCAGTTTTGATGACCTTGATCAGGTATTTTGCAAACTATCCCTCAATTAGGATTTATCTGATATTTTTCTCATTATAGATTGGGCCTATGGGTTTTGGGGGAGGACATGTCATTCTTATCACATCATATCAAGAGTACATGCTATCTACATGATTTACCACTCTTGATGTTAACATTTATCACCTGCATATGGTAGTTATTGTCGGATGTCTCCACTGTAAAGCCACTTTTTTTTTCTCCCTTTCTATACTGCACTGTATGGGTGGAAATCACTGTGTGTAGCCCACACTCAATGAGTGGGAAGTTATGCTCTAACTACTTGACGTTAGGGTACCTACAAAAATTATTTGGAATTCTTCTGCACAGGAGCTTTATCTATTTTCCCTGTTTATTCGTTTATTCTGTTAGTTATATCAATATGAACTCATAAATTTATATATAAATTTATGTATAAATTTATATATAAAATATATCAATATGAACTCATAAACTTCTTTGATGAGGTATATTGATATATTTTATATTATACTTTGGATTGAACTAATATGATTTTATTGTTTGCTCAAACTTTTACAAATTTGGTCACTGGGAACCGTTTTAGTTGGTTCTTGTGCCCTTTTGATATATCCACAGACTGTGCCTCTTTTGTTTTGTTTAATTGTTTGTTCATTTGTTTCGGTAAGCAATTCCTTCCTTCCTGGCACTACAAAATGTTCCAGCCTCCTCTTATATATTTCCTGCCTCAGGCCTAGAATCAGCCATTTCTTCAAGGAGCAACTGGCTCTTTTTATTGGAGAATGATAAAACCAAGATCTGAGTGTTAAGTGTGATCACTGCCACTAGGATGTTGTTGATTCTAATCCTTCTCAGCTGACAGATCAAGAAAATATGTGTGTATATACCAGCTAATATATGTTTAAATATCCATAAATATTTCTATATGTCATCACCTGTATCTACATTAAGCTGAATATAAATATAGGCAAACTCTATTCCGTTACTCCATGAATCCTTCTGGGTTCTTGTTCTTACTTACCTGTATGTAACCTCCCACTCCAATAATAAGAAAGCTGGCTCCCACTGTATATAAGCCATAATGGTCAGTTGCAGTATACATAAAAACATTATCAGAATTGTTAATCAGTTATGCTGTGTGACAACAGTTTTATCAACTAGGGTACATACTTCCATGCAGTTTCTTTTTCCTTTAGTCTCACTGATTCCACACATTTCCAGAATTACTTCAGTCAGCACCTTTCACTCCATCCCCTTTAGTGAAGTTGTTTCATACATTTACTCTGCATTCTATTGTATGGTATCTTTTTAAATATTTCAAATGACTTTAAAAAATTTACATACATAAAGTCTCCTTTTTTTGTAAAGTTCTATGGGTTATGTTAAATACACAGTTTCGTATATTCATCATTACGGCATCATACTGAACAGTTTTGCCTCCCCCCAAAATTCCCATCCCCTGTAAATCACCCTTCCCCCACAACCACTGAACCCCTAAAAGCCACTGATCTGCTTATTGTCCTTACAATTTCGCCCTTTCCAGAATGTTATATAATTGAATATGTATTGAATATATATGTAGCCCTTGAGAATGACTTATTTTCTTTAGTAATATGCATTTTAGATCCATCCATGTGTTTGTGTGGCTTTATACTTTGTTCATCTGTATTGTGTAGCATTCCCTTGTATGGATATGAAACAGCCTGTTTATCAACTTACCTATTGAAGAACATCTTCATTGCTTCCAGTCTTTGGTGATTATGAATGGTTGAATCTTCGGTGTTATAAAAAATTCCATGTAGGTTTTTTGTGGATATACATTTTTAAATGATTTGGGCAGATATCTAAGAGTTTGCTGAATCACAAGTTAAGATTATGTTTGGCTTTGAAAGAAACTGCCAAAGTGTCTTCCAAAGTGGGTGTACCCACTTGCATTCCCTACAGTAATGAATGAGAGTTTCTGTTTCTGAATATCCTCACCAACATTTGGAAATGTCAGTTGTTTGGATTTTAGCCATTCTGATACATGTGTAGTGGTATGTCATTATAGTTTTAGTTGGTATTGCCCTAATGACATATAACGTTGAGCATCTTTTCAGGTGCTCATTTGTTATCATTATATCTTCTTTGATGAGGTATTTGTTCAGCTCTTGTGCTCATTATTTACTGATTTAACTTATTTTTGTGTTTGAAGAGTTCTTTGTATATTTTAATACATTCTTTATCATATATGTGTTATAAATATTTTCTCCTAGTCTGTGGCTTATCTTTCATTCCCTTAATAGTATTTTTTGCAAAGTTTTTCATTTTATTAAAGACCAGCTTACCATGTTTTGACTTTTATAGATTATGCTTTTAGTGTTGCATCAAAAACTACTCACCAGATTTAAGGTCATCTAGATTTTCTCATATATTTTCTTCCATCAGTTTTATAATTTTTCCATTTGGGATATACATTTTTTATGTCGGATATACATTAGTTAAAATATCTTTTTTTGTTACTTTTGTTAAGATGAATCTTCTGTTCCAAGACATTTGTGTTAAGTGTTCAGCCACCAGGGATTGAGCTGGATTAAAGGAAAGTTGTATCTGGGAGTGGTCTGGCCTCAATTAGATAGGCCAAAACTTTGGCAACATTTTCCCTAGATGTGATAGCTCTGTTGGTGGCCAAGACCAAGCTCCACCTTGGTGCTATGGGACCCTAGAGTTGGAGTCCGTTACTCATGTTCCATGTTTCCAGGTGCAGATTTTCTCTGGGTCTTGGGTGAACTTGAGGGCTCCTGAAATCTTAAATAAAAGGTATCGTAGAGAAGAAGGGTAGAAGGTAGTGGTGTGTTGTACATGGCATACTCTTATATCCTTAGTTGCCATGTTTGAGGCTCAATTCTATAAATTGTTTTATAGTGAAGACAAAGTAGCTTGACTTGATTATATAAACTAAAGTTACTTTGTTCTTGTGCAAATCTTCAGCAATTGAAACCAGGAGGTCAGATTGATAGACAGTTCTTTGGAAACCATAGGACGGTTATCAGAAATGCAGGCGGGTGGGCATGGCTGACATTTTAAAAACTAGATTTATTATACAGCTAATTCTACGGTTCAAGTACTCTCCCTTAGGTTGGAATTCAGCTTTTGTTAATTAAAAACCCATTTATCTAAATTGTATTAGGTTTCCCACAAATCTGAGATGTGAACACCTGTAAGTGATATTGACATTCTAAAGCCCTGGCTGCATAAGGATAGGCGAATTATTTTTCATTGTCAGAAATGCCCTTTTTCCAGATCTCGCTATGAGGAAAATAAGTATGTAATAGAGAAAAAAAAATGAAGCCCAGCATTATCCTCTGAGAAGACAGATACTTTTTAGAGGCAAGAGAATGTCACTATATTGATAAATCCTTATTCTGAATTATTTTGCAGTGGATATTTAGAAGCAGTAGAACATTATGATAAATGAAACTCTAATGCCAGACTACGTGGGCTTATATCCCAGGTCCAAAAATGACTGAATAGTTGATCTTCCACAAGTTATTTAATCTCAGTTTCCTAATGAATATACTGTTAATTACATACACTTTAATGAGTTTAATGTTACCTATGCTCACAGGGATATATGCTGGTTTAATTTAGTGCTCCCTTGGTCAGGGATGAGGTTCTTTCTTCAGCCTTGTTTCCATCAGGATGTTCGAACTTCCTACCATCTCTTTAAGAGAGAGCTTATAAGCATTCAACCAGTGGAAGATCAGGTTGTTTACCATTTATAGATTAGTGGGGGTAGGGGAAATTCATGACCCACCACAGTTCCATCTTAGAGGTCTCTCCAAACCATCCAGTCTCTCCTTTAGGTTATAGATATCACATCATTTTTTTCTCTCATTTCCTCAGACTGTTTTATCTAAGACTAAGCCTGTTTCTGAAAAGAAAACTGTGTTTTTCCCCTTGGATTGGCAATTTCTTTCGATCTTTCTTTTCCCTTTAGTGTAAGATAGGCAGAAGGAAAATAGCCCCTGGGTTACAGGTATGAAAGAAGAGGGTAGAGAAGTAGAGAAAATAGCTATCTTAATTAATACTTCCGGGTATAATTCCACCATGTATATAATGCCCAAAGCTCAGTGCCTGGCACTAGTAAGAGACTAGTAATGGACTTGTTACTGTCTAATCATAATCACCACTATTACGATGCCTGTCTTAGTCAGTTTAGGCTGTTATAACGAAATACCACAGATTGAGTAGCTTATAACCAACAGAAATTTAGCGCCAGCATGGTCAGATGAGGGCCCTCTTCCTCTGGTAAAAGGGGAAAGGGAGCTCCCTGAGGACTCTTTTATATGAACGTTATCCCATTCATGAGGGCTCTACCTGCATGACCTAAGCAACTCCGGAGGTCTCCACTTCCTAATACCATCATTTTGGGGCTTTAGGTTTTTAACGTGAATTTGGGTGGGTGGGTGGCACACAGACATTCAGACCATAGAAATGACCCAGGAAGTTTCCCTGACATGGGGTTTAGAGAAGATTATAAATAAGAGTTCCTGACTAGAGTGACTTAAAAAGAAGAAAGGAAGAAAAGAAAAGGAAAGGAGAAGGGAAAGGGAAAAGAAAGGAAAACAAAGGAAAACTGTCCTGACTACTTCAAATAGTAACCAAACCAATAATAGAGACTGTAGAGTGACCCAAGGTATGATAGGGATCAGAATTGTCCTGAATGCTTTCTTTGACTAGCTTGTACTTTACTCTAAATAGCACCTTGATCTCAGATCCAGGAAAGAAAAATCAGTCCTGCTCAGAAACCCACATATATTTTGGCAAGTGCCAACAGAACATTGTTCAATGAACAGCAAGACAGGTAACACACATCTCTCTCACATCAGTTTGAACTTTGGTGTTCGTCTTTCTAGAGCCTCAGATGGTGCCAAGACCAGGGCTCAGGTTGGGTGACCCTTAACATTTTCCTTCTCTTTTCGGCACAAATGATTTCCAAGTCACTTGGAATAAAGCAACTTTAATAAATAGGAAACTCTCTCACACAATTGGCTAATGTTTATTAACCAGAAATAATGATGTAGTTAGAAGATCGATCCCAATTTAAGGGTTTAATCAATTTGAGAAGTCATTTTTTATTTCTTGAGTCAGTTTTACATGTTGTATCCAGAAGCTAGAGTTATTCCTATTACTAAAATCATCAAGCCTATTCCTTTTCCTGCCATTCCTATGATCCTCTAGGATATTATCTGAAGCTGCTCTGCGGCTACAGTGACTTAATCATAATTTTTTATTTGTTTTCACTAAACATGCAGACTTTTAGCACTGAACCTCAGCTTGACTTTTACATAATAATGGTCCATTTGCATATGCTTTACATGTTAATTATTATGCTGCTAATCTCTTTGCTATAATTAAAGTTAGCACTTCATTATAAAATCCTATTTTCTAAGTTTTATAGCATGACAGTAAATATTTCCTGAAGCTAATATTAACCTACCCACTTATTTGCAGTTCCTTTTTATGTATTGAGATATACTTGTGTGTGTGTGTGTGTGTGTGTGTGTGTGTGTGTTTTCCCAAGTTGGGGATGGTATAAAGTTTAGAGAGTTTTATGTTTTTGTTGTTTTCATTTCTTAGCCTGAAGTTAGTTTACTCATTTGACAATGATTGAACATTTTCATTAATAGTTGTTTTATCTTTGCTACATTAGCTTGCATTACGTATATCTGATGCAATATTTCCTATATCAAAACTTTCATATTAAATCACTTCTACCATCTCATGATTTGTGTAGGTTTTGAATAATCTAACTAGTTGAGTGTCTTCTTGCAATGGAAATAGACTTTACCAGA
Organism: Ursus americanus; assembly: GCF_024610735.1. Lineage (NCBI taxonomy): Eukaryota > Metazoa > Chordata > Mammalia > Carnivora > Ursidae > Ursus > Ursus americanus. Next base: position 14,610,755 of record NC_142137.1, on the reverse strand, counting down.
ACTTTGCTAAGGACTAACACCAGTATTGACTCAGCCAGTCTTACTAAGTGTAGAGACTCAAGGAGAACCCCAAACTATAGGTATCATTTACTTTCCAAAACATGAGCCACATCTATTTTCTCTTCCAAATCCATCTTTACTAACTGAAGAAAATATTCTGAAAAGAATTTGTGACAATATGGATTGGTTGTCAGGAGACCTAAGTTTTATCTAGCAGTTTGACCAGGTACATGACTCTTAATTTCTCTGGTATTTGGTTCAAAATATGAGGGTTTTGTTAAGATCATTTCTAGGGGCTACATGATGTAAAATTCTGACAACTGAAATTTTAAAAGGCCTATGTTCAAATTCCAAATCTACTCTGATAAACTCTATTGATTGGCCGGTTGATCTCTCCATGGGGTTAGGTTTCTCATCTGTGAAACAAGGGAAAGAAAGTATCTGATATCCATCAGCTTTTTCAAGTATAACACTAAGTATTGTAGATTACTAGTGCAGCAAAATAAAGACTGAAACCACAAATGATGGCATGTTGAATGTATGTATTATGTTCTGCTTCCTCCTAAAATCCCATTGACACCAAAAGAATGTTTATAAGATTTGGAGATTTGAAGATTTGGAAAGAAAATCTAAGAAAATGACAAGAACAATGAGAATGGGAGAAGACACAATAGCAACAAAATTTGTAAGGTGGAAAATTGAGGCAGAAGGAGCAACTGACGTGGTACACCCAAGAAAACTAAACCTTAAGCCAATGGTATGGAAAGCAGAACAGCAACTATATTTATACTGTGACCCTTCAAAAGGCTCCAGAATTCACTTTACTGGTTACTTCTGAAAATGAGGCAGAAAATAGGACTGTAAAAGGCTGATTGAAAATCTCTTTAGGATATCGGTATACCTCCACATGCCATTCTCAGTTTTACAACTGCGCAATGCCTCTTCCTCTATCCAGAGAGTGACTGAAGTTTTGTTAATGGGTTGAATCAGACTGAGGGTTTCTGAACTGAGAGAGAGCAGACCAAGGTGAAAGTTAGAGTCCATACAGAAAAGAGGGAGAAAATTAAAGTGCATATACTGATTAAGTCCTCAAATTTTCTCCCTCACTTGGCCCCTAGAATGCTAGCAGCCAGGTCAGGAGATAGAAAGAACCTTCTCCAAGTACTCTGGATCAATCAAGAGGGAAGACTTAATGATATTGACAGAAAATGTCTCAATAAATAAATAGTCCAGATGAACATCCCACATTACAACTACACTCAATACACTCTAACTTAGATGTCCCTATCAGTGTATTTTTATCTACTCTAAAATATAAATGGACAGCCAAAGGTAATCTGACATTTTAGGGATGCATTTAGTATAAAAGACAAGGCCAGAAACAAACACACAAACAGAGTAAAAGGATAACTTGGAGGAAACAATTTTTTAAAAAAACAAGTTGACAAAGAATTACCATAAGGATTTGGAAAGACAAGGGAAAGTATAGCAGTGGAGGGATGAAGGGCAGGAGGAGACGAAGGAAGAGCCACTCTGTGGATAACTGATGTAGTAAACTGGGCCAAATTTCAGCCAATCAATGCCCAGAAAGAAAACTTTATAAGCTATTTACCAATTCATTTCTTTCTTTAATATGAATAAATCAAGAGGTAAATTTCAGGCGTAAGGAGTATTCAAAGATAAGATCCTAAAATAAGAATTTATGATGAACTTTTATTTAAAACTCTTTTAGTCATGGTTATTTAGATTCATTGCCTGAATCTTCTACTCAATTTTGCTAGCTGAATCCTGACTGCAGTGACACAAATATGCTGAATTCTTTCTTCTTGCCTGTTTTGGAACCGATTCAGAGGGAAGTCCTGAACAACCCTTTCATATCGCTAGAGGTTGTCTGGGGGACCTACAAGGGCAGTCCCAGGGGTTAGAGCCACACATTTGTTGGGGGAACCACTGATTTACTCCTGTCACTCTCAGAACATTGTGATAAAGGAAATCCACATGTACATGGATCCATATGTTTGATCTTCTTCCCTGTGGCATTGTCCAGGGAAAGCCAGGAGCCCAGGCCCAGCTCATCACTTTCTGTGCTTCCTGTGATACAGGGGCCTGTTTGGTATGTGCAATTCACAGGCTGAACTGCCCACTTTTCTCTCAACTTTGTCAGTGTTCAGTTTCTACGTTTTAGCCCAGTGGTTAGCCAGGCCCAGGAGTTCCCAGCTAAGGGAGGAAGCTATGCTGTGTGAAATAGCCCTTCTGCTTTGTGAAGTAGATTTCAGAGCAGTGGGAGAGGCAGCACACAGCTATTCTAACATATTTTGTGGAAAAGGAAACCAATAGGCTTCCTGTGTTTGTTTCTCTGCCACTGCTTTTTATTAGTGTGCAGGAGGGTAATTATTCTTAAAACACCAATTTTTAATTTGATTGGTATTTACTTCATATTTTTAGGTGTGGAAATACTATTTAATGATATAGCATGCCCGCGATATCTCTTCTTGTTCCAATATTCCCTACTTACTGCACAGAGGCGAAAGAGATTGTCACACTTCAATGAAGGATCCTTCATAAACTGCAAGTGCTAGTTGGAGAAAGCTGACATTTGAGAAGTCATGCTGTGTTTCCATGGAAACTACTTGCAGTTTTAAGAAAAACTCTTAGAGCCAGATTTTAATCTCAAATGCAAGAAGCACAGAACTACACATTCTAAATGGAGAAGAGGAATGGAGTGATATAAGAAATGCTAATTTGAAAGCACAGAGTGATTGTTTTTTGCAAGTTTAAAACCTCATCCTAAAGTTATATTTGTTGTATGTATATAGCTTTCTAATAGTGCATCCAGGTTGGATTTTGTCAGAGGTCCAAGTGCACTGAAAATGAAATGAAGCATTTTTAGTATGAGACTCTCATCTTCAATTTTGGAGGGAATTTGAGAAAGCTGCTTAAAAGGAATAACACTATGAAGGGATACTTTTGCAGTAATGCACGATGGGGCTATGAAAGTTTGGCATAGACTCATCTCTGTGGAAATATAGCACCATTCTTAGGCACTAAATGACAAATTGGCTGTGTGTTAAAAATTTATTATGAGGATGGGCAGGGTGTGAGAAACATGTTAAATAAAGAATCAGAATAAAGGACCAGGATTCTTTTGTAATATTTATAATGAAAAAAGAAATGGGAAAAAGGAAAAGCTTTGTGATAGTCTCAAAAACATTCATAGGTATGCTGGCACATTTAAAAAGTATGTTGGAAGGAGATAAGAGGTATTGATAGCTAAGACAAAATGTCTTTCAAAAGTTTTGAAAGGTCTTTTGAATGTTTTTGCCATCTGTAAAAGATCAAAGCTAACTAGAGGATTACTGATTAGGTAATGAATGTTATAAAATGTCCTAAATAATTCTTTTTTCTCAGTGAAATTTTCAGAAAAGGATCAGTTAATGAGAATTTCTTAAAAGCCTAGATAAATACGGCTATGATAGTTGAACAAGGAGAACAGAGACAAGAACCCCTATTTCCCAGAAGAGAAAAATGAATCTATCAGAAATGTGATAAGATCATCAAAACCACATATATGGCTACAAATAAATTATAGCACTAGGTGATGGATCTATTGCATAACAGAAAATTCTTCATCAAGATATAAAAATTTTAATGGAAAACCGTCTTTTCTATAACCCAATAAATGGTAGTATTTTGATATTTTAGTTTTTTATGATTTGCTGCTTTGCTCATGCTTCACTTAACCCCAGGAACTTGTACGCATTGAGATATGGTAGTGAGTAGACAAAGAGAGGACTTACCAGGACATGGAACTTAAACTCCAGAAGGGATGACAGACTATAAAAATGACTATATAATATTGTCTTTTGGTAAAAGAGCTTTGAAGAAAATGACATAGTACAAAGGAATAGAAAGTGATATGGCTACTATTTTAAATAGTATAGTTGGGGAATGAATTTGAGACTTTTGGGCAGAGGCGAAAATGAAATGAGGGTAACAGGAAGCTTTACAAACATCTTAAGGGAAGATCATTCCAGGAAGAGAAAGCAGCAAGGACAGAGAAAGGAGGAGCCTGAGGAACACACCTGCATAGAGCACGCTAGAGAGAGCAAAAAGGTCTGTGTGGCTAGGATGGAGTGAGAAAAGGAAGAATGAGGAAAAGATCATCATGACAGAAGCAGAGGCTAGATCATGCAGGCTTAGATGCCTACTAAATACTTTAGATTTTATTCTTAAGGTTGAAGGGAGTCATTGGGTGGTTTTATGAAATATGATGATGTAGCTTAGTAAAAAGAATCACTCCCTCAGCTACTAAGAAGGAGTTACACTGAATGCTTCCAAATATAGGAACAAGGTGAGAAGTTACAGTCAGGAAAGAAAAGATGGTGGCTACAACCAAAGTGTGGCCCCGGTGGATGGAGTGAGAAAGGTTTATATTTGGGACATATTTTAAAGGCAGAACTGGCATATTCACCACAAAAAAAAATGGATGTGGGATGTGAAGTAGAGATTGATTCCAAGGATTTTGGCATGAGGAATAGAAGGTATACTGAGGCCCTTGCTGGGAAAGCTAATCTTTGTGGGATGCAGGAAATTGAGTTGTTTTAAAAAAGTTAAATTTAAGTTACCTATTTGAAATCCAAATTCAGATTAGTTATATAAGCCTAGACATTCAGATGAAAACTCAGGGCTCTAGATAGAATTTTGGAAGTTACAACCTATAGATACAGTTTTGGAAGTTATATGCATATCCATGAGATATAAAGCCATGGAACTAGACAAGTGTGCCTAGAAAGAGAATGTGGATAGAGAAGATGTACAAGTACAGAGCCCAGAGCCTTGTAACCTTCAGTGGTTAAGAAAGGCATGAGTATGCGGCAAAGTAGACTGAAAAAGAGCAATGAATGTTAGACGGAAAACCAGAAGTGGGTGATGTCACCAAAACTAAGGGAAGAAAGTTCTTTAAGGAGGAGGAAGTGATCCACTGTGTCACACTGTGTCACTGCTGAATTTAAATAAGATGGAGACAGAATTACCTTTTAAATTTGGCAATGTGAATGTCATTAAAGACCGTAATAAGAGCATTTTTAGTGAAGTGGTAGGAAAAAAAGATTTAATTGGATCCAAAAGAGAATACCAGAAGGAATAGATGAGGGTATAAACAATTCTCCTGAAACATTTGCTATATAAAGGAACAGGGCTATAACTCGTGGGAGAGAAAGTCAAGGGAAGGTTTTTTTGTTTTATGATGGGGATATTATACATTCTTCTATGCAAATGAGAACTATCCAATAGATAAAAAATGAAAGAAACAATTCTAGGAGCAAAGTCTCTGAGGTGAAGGGAAGGAATTGGATTACATGCACAATTCAAAAGATGGCCTTAGGGGGCGCCTGTGTGGCTCAGTCGTTAAGCGTCTGCCTTTGGCTCAGGGTGTGATCTCGGAGTCCTGGGATGGAGACCCGCATTGGGCTCCTTCACTGGGAGCCTGCTTCTTCCTCTCCCACTCCCCCTGCTTGTGTTCCCTCTGTCGCTGGCTGTCTCTCTCTGTGTCAAATAAAAAAAATAAAATCTTAAAAAAAAAAAAAAAAGATGGCCTTAGGAACACGGAAATTTTATACATTGTAACAGGAAAGACAGTTGAATAATCAAAGGAAAAAATGTAGGTAGATTGGAATACTTGCTGATGGATGTAGAAATTCTCTTCAGATAGCTTCTGTTTCCTCAATGAATTCCAGAGATCATAGACAAAGTGTTTTGGGAATTCAGGGATGTATTAGTTGCATATTGCCATGTAAAAATATCACAAACTTAGCAGCTGAAAACAAGGCAGATTTATCATCTTCCAATTTCTGTGGGTCAAGAGTCTAAGCATGATTTATCTGATCCTCTAAAAGACTGCAATCAAGGTGTTAGCCAAAGCGTGTTCTCAAAACTTGACTAGGGAGGATTCACTTTCATACTCATGTAGTCGTTGGCAGGATTCAGTACTTGCACACTGACGGATTAAGGGCCTTAGTTTCTTGTTTAGTTTCTTGCTTCTGTCAGCTGATTTCCTTCAGCTCTTTGTAATGTAGACTTTCCAAGTAAAGTTGCTTGCTCATCAAAACCAGCAAGGGAAAGCAGAAATCATAATCTCATATCATAACCACAGATGTGAACATCTAGTCACTTTTGTAGTATTCTATTGGTTAGAAGCAAGTCCCAGGCTCCCACACACACTCAAGAGGAAGAGATTACACAAAAACTCGAGTACCAAGAAGTTGGGATAGCTGAGGTTGTCTTAGAGTCTGTGGACCACAGGAAGGAATGGGAGCTTGAATCAGATTTAAAAATGTTTAGTCTCATGTGCAGGTAAATTGAGAAGGGATATGGGGTATGGACTTTTTGTCAGGGGGACTAAGATTACAGGAATATAGGACACAATGGTATTTGTATTGATGGTATCTTATGGGGAGATGGATGATTAAGTCTAATTATAGACCCATCTTGGAACTGGTTCAAGGTAAAATTTGGATGATTGGAGGATGGGAAGTCATGATCATAGTGAAAGTAAGCCAAACTCGGTCATCTCCCTCCTACCCCCTGCAATTCCTGATCCAATGGAGAGCAGTGCAAGAGCTAGGGGCCAGAAGCAGTTAGCTTTCAGTATGTCATTATAGCACAATTAAGCACACAAGCTCTAGAGTTGAACATGTCTAGGTTTAAATCCTGGTCCTATACTTGTTAGCTCTAGAACCCTGCATAGGTTACTGTGAATCATTTTCCGCAACTAATAGCACATAATTCCAGGAGGTAAGTGCTACTATTATCTGCATTTTACAGATAGGAAACTAATACTGGAGCTAAATTTAGCTCCTTTACCCTACAAGGATGTTTTGAAGGTTAACGGGATAACAAACTTAGAACATAGTAGATATTCAAAAACAATTAGTCATAAATATCATCCTCATCTAAGATGTAAATATATGTAGGGAGAGTAATGGAAGTTCAACTATTACCTAATTTAGAGTTTGTAATTTATGAAAAATATGGTAGACCATTACCACTAAAACTTATTTTCAAAGTCCACAAAGTTCAAGGCAGATTATAACATGTAAAAATTACTTTGGTATTTAGATTTAAAAATTGAAAAGAGAATTTAAAAATGTATGGCATCATACTTTGTATCCCAATAGTTCTACCTATAAAAAAAAAAAAATCTGGTTTGGAGGAATGTTATTTGTAGCACTTAGATTTTTTTTTTTTCAAAGAAGGAAAAAAAAGTAATGGAGAGGGAAGGAAGGAAGAAAGAAGGGGGAAAGACAGAAAGCAAGAAAGAAGTAAAGAGAAAAAAAAAAGAAAAGAAGGTCCTAGAGAAATTTTTAAAACTTTGAAAATGAACTACATTTAAGCCTATTTCCAAGTTGATTATCAAGCTTTTAGTGTCACTATATTGTTAGCTCACTTGAAGCTAGTTAGGTAAAAGAGGTTTCTCAAATTCATAGTTGAAAATATTTTATTTCTTAGAGCATAGTAATTTCCATTAAGAAAGCATGATGCTTATAAATGGTGAACAAAAACACATTTCTCTGGAGTTCTTGGAAATCAGTACACAATAAAGAAGAAATACTTCAGCTTATGAACTCTTGGATTAATGTCTACAAAAGGTAAAAAGTCAAAAAGACTGAAATGTTCAGGACATCATTAAAGAAAATCAATAGCTTCTCAGCTATCTTAATAATATATAATGCCATAATGCTGAGCAACAAAAGAACAGTTGTCAATTAGTGAAAGATACCTTAATTAAGGAAAAGTTTTGGGTGTTTGACTAACGATAAAGAGATTACTGAGATCAATCTGCATGGCATTGTAATCACATCTTCAGAATATCAGATATTATTTGAATAAAGCGAATGTTTGGCAATGTGGAGAAAAGGGAACCCTTGTGAATTGTTGATGGGAATGTAAATTGGTACAGCCACTATGGAAAACAGTATGGAGGTTCCACAAAAAATTGAAAATAGAACTATTGGGTCCAGTAATTCCACTTCTGCGTATTGGTTTGAAGAAAACAGAAACACTAATTCAGAAAGATATATGCACCCCTATGTTCACTGCAGCATTATTTACAATAGACAAGATATGGATATATCCATAGCCCATAGATAGATGAATATAGAAAGAAGATGTGATACGTACACACACACACACACACACACACACACACACACACACTGGAATATCACTCAGCCATAAAAAACAATGAAATCTTAAGATTTGCTATGACATGAATCTAGGGGTATTATTTTAAGTGAAATAAGTCAGAGAAAGACAAATACTATATGATTTCACTTTTATGTAAAATCTAGGAAAACAAAAGAAACAAATGAAACAAAACAGAAACAGGACTCACAGATACGGGAAACAAACTGATGTTTGGGGAGGGATGGAGAATGAGTGAAATAGGTGAAGGAGATTAAAATGTACAAACTTCCCATTATAAAATAAGTCATTTAAAGTACAGCATAGGGAATATAGTCAATAATATAATAACTATATGGTAACAGATGGTAACTAGACTTAACCTCCATCATTTTCTAAAGTATTTAAATTATCTTAGTTAAACCAAAGTTAGAACACTTGAAACTAATATTTTATTGTATATCTTCTATATGTAAATAAAAAATTGAAATAAAATAGAATAAACTAAAACAATGTTTAAGTGAATCCCGGTCTTACTTGACCATAATAGTATGGAAATTTTTGTTCATACTTACACAATATAAGAAATCTAAGAATGAATAAATTTAAATAAATCTGAAAATATGTTATTAAATGTGATTTCATAAAATTACCAAATACTGTAATAACCACAGGTAGTAGACAACTGGTCAATAAACTTATTCTTCCTACACCCCATTTCTGTTTCACCCATTGGTCCTTAGTATATTGTTCACCTTAAGTAAACAAAAATTAGACGTTTCAGGACTCAAATCATTTTCTTTATAGGAAATCCAATCCACAACAAATAAACTTTTTGTGTATTAGTTTAATGAGTTCTTAGAACATGGCAAACATTTCAAAAATTACATATCATAAAACCTGTTTTCCTAAAAAGTGCAGACAATGGAATTTGGCTGATGATTCAGTTATCAGATGTAAACTTGAGCAATTTACTAATTGCTTTTTCCCTCCATTAAGAAATTGATGACAGTAACAGAGTCTGTTTCATAACATATGTGATATACCTAAGACAATGCTTGACTCATAGTAAGAATTCAGAAATTCAATAAGGTATTTTCTTGGTTAGCCCATATGCTTGCTGGGTTCTTAGGCTTTACAACTCGAGAGCGACTCCTCTGTGAATGTTTCCTTAGCCTTTCAGAGAGGATTGACTCCCTCTTCCTGATGTCTTTTCCTTATCTACCTCTATGCTGAGCCTTAAACAGTATACGCAGTTGTATTAATCAGAACTCTTTGAGTTCCACGAATGAAATTTAACCAAAATTAGCTTAACCAAAAAGAAAGGTTTACTGGCTAATGGAATGGAGCTGAAAGGCAGACATAGTTAAGGGTAGAATTTGAGGGTTCCAAATATGTCTAGACACAATTATGACTAGACTGGGATTATTGTTTCTTGGAGGGGATACCACAGAGGCAGCATGTTTTTTGAAGTTAGAAGAAAACAGATCCTGTTTGCTGATGAAATGAGTCCGTAAAGAAGGGGAGATTTAATGATGTTGGAGTAAGAGAATACTACTAGTGTCAAAGTCACGCCTTTGAGCACACAAGAAGGAATAGGATTTAGAACCCAGAGGGAGAAATTGGCCTTAGATGAAACAGGATGGTCTATTCATCATTAAAGGAAAGGCTGACAGAGTTTATGAGCACAGAGGCGTGCAGGAGAGTGCATGTGGTGGTAGCAGCTTAAGCACATTTTCTTTTGGTTGTATATTAGTTTTCCATTGCTATGTAATAAATTATCACAACTTTAGCAGCTTAAAACAACAAATATTTTATTATCTCACAGTTTCTGTGAGTCAGGATACATGGCATGGCCTACCTGGCTTCTCAGCTCCAGGGTTTCACAGGGCTATACTTAAGGTGTTAGCTGGTGTTGAGGAAAACGTAAAGCTGACTTCTCTTCCCAGCTCAAGTGGTTGCTGGGGGAATTCATTTCCTTGAAGCTGTAGACTCATGGTGGTTTGCTTCTTGTCAGCAAGAGAGTATCTCTAACATCTTGTCTCTAACCTCTGGACTTTTTTTTTTTTTTTTTTTTTTTTTTACAAAGTACTCACTTGATTAGATCAGCCCATCAAGGATTAATTACCTTTTGATTAACTTAAAATCAACTGAATAGGTATTTCAATTATATCCTCAAAATCCCTTCACCTTTGCCATATAATAATTGCAGGAATGATAATCCATTTACTGTGCTGAATTCCGTTAGAAATAAATTATAGATCCTGCTCACACATATGGGAAGGGGATTATATTAAGGGCATGGCTCATTGGGTATCATCTTCAACTGCTTCTACTTTCTTAGTTACTGGACAGAGAAGGTGGTGGAGGTTTCAGGAAATGGGAAAAAGACTGACCTTTATCTAGGAATGGGTGCTTTTGACTAATCTTCACAAGATTTTTCCAGGATGTGGTTTCCTTGGATAATGGCTTATTCAACCCAATCATCATACTTTTGTCAAGTACTTAATGCTCTGAATGGTATTTATGGGACTATATCACAAATAGCAAGAAAATAATTGATTCTACTGTCTTTTTTTTTTATTCTACTGTCTTTCTTAAGATTGAATGATCTATAAGGAATTATGATTAATGGAGAAATGAGGTTAATATTCAACACATGGTTTTCTAAATCTTAATATTGATTGAAAAGCATGTCAATATTTACTTTTTAAAAAAAATTCTGGTGCATGTTCTCTTTTAATAGCTGTGTTAAATTTAGCAAAACATTTAGTAGAAAGAGCACAGGGATTATGCAAATAGCTCAGAAGCTATGACTATCTCAAACATTATACTGTTAGAGTAAATGACTGATTACGAGTCTGTTTAATTGGGACACTTCTAGAATTTCTACCACTAATATGTTTAATCAACAAAATAGCTTTACTTTTATGTAAGCAATGGAGTTTTTTTGTTTCTTTGTTTTTGTTTGCATTATAGAACTTTCCTGAAATTTACTTTGTATAAAAGGGTCAGAAAAACAACAACAAAAAACCCTTATGAGATACAACTAAAATTTTATTTTTAATGTTTTAATGAAGATTAAAAAGAAATTATATATGCCAATATTTGATTATAACCATCAAATCATGGAACACATCTACAATTTTCTTGCCAGTAGCTCAAGAGGAATAGGATAACAATAAATGTTCATGAACAGAAATCTTCGTGTAACACATTGTTTTGTACATGCAAAGCTTCGTATAAATCTGTCTTCAATTCAACAAGTATTTAATTTGCATCTACTCTGTGTCAGACCCTGAGAGTGTAAGGTAGAAAAGACATACTCCCTGAGGTTTCAAAGTTATGAGGAATGCTACATGTCATTAAATTTAGTGTTGGGTCATGACTGCGTTTAAAGAAAAACTTAAATATCTACTATGAACTCTTTCCTATGTGTGATATATTTATATTCTTAAAAAAGTGAAACCAAAGATATTTCCCACCCCCAGAAAGATACTCACTGATGAAGCTTATCTCAGTATAAAGTAGTTGAAGTGCTAGGATAGAAGTATACTCAGAGTACCTAAACTGTGTGAGAGCAGGGGAAGTGTTGGGCGTAGGGAAATACTTCTAGATAAGTTGGCTCCATAGTGGAATAACATAGTTTGTTCAGACCCATCTCTACTCAGTTGTGGGACATTGGCAACTTCTGTAATATAGTTTAACTACAAAATAAATAAAAGCTACCTCAATGTTGGATGAATATTACATGAAATAACATGTATAACACTTTAACAAAGCGTTTGATATACATTAAATACTAGTTAGAAATATTTATTTCCTTTCTTCCTTTGCTTTTCTGTTCCATTCTCATCCTTTTTCAAATAGAAGTAAATAAGTGAAGGGGGCTCCTGGGTGGCTTGTTAAGCGTTTGCCTTCGGCTCAGGGCGTGATCCCGGCGTTCTGGGATCGAGCCCCACATCAGGCTCCTCCGCCATAAGCCCGCTTCTTCCTCTCCCACTCCCCCTGCTTGTGTTCCCTCTCTCACTGGCTGTCTCTCTCTCTGTCAAATAAATAAATAAAATCTTTTTTAAAAATCTTTTTAAAAAGTAGTAAATAAGTGAGGAACAATGAAAAAGACATCACACATACACATATATACATATATGTGTGTATATGTGTATATATAGATAGATATATAGAGAGATATCTATATGTCTATAGTTATATAGATATCTTCATGGGTTTATGGAATAACAAGTTGTGTTTGATAATCCCTTTGAAGTAAAATATCGTTGCAAAAATTTTGAGGGAAAAAATGAACCAGGGGAGCTATGCTATAGGCATAGAATGGTAATGGACATCTTACATACTTTGTGAAGTTTGTGGTTTATTCTACAGGAAATTGGCAGTCAAATCAATCAATTGGATTCGAAGCAAGAGAATGACTTAGACTCTGGGTCTAGAGATTGATTTGAATTAAGCAATGCTATAGGTATATAAACTAGGTGAGAAGATCTACCAGCCCAAGTGAAAAATGATGATGTCCTGGGTATGGTCAGAGGTTAGACCAATGGAGAATAGCACAAATATTTAGAGACTATCTAGGGAAAAAAGGTAGCAGTACTTACTGGCTTATGTGTTTTAGGGCACCGAGAGAGTGTGTTAAGGCAAAGAATGACTTCATGTTTTTGGGTGTATGGTATGAATGACAATGTTATGAATTGAGATAGGGAAGAGAAAATGAGGAAAGATGATGAGAAATTCTACTAGTGAAAGTGACATTGTTGGCCATAGTGTAAAGATTTTTGAAAGTCGGGGAAATATTTTATATTAGCACCAGAAAAGTATGAGTGCTTTAACATTGTCAGTCTTTTTAATATTAGTCATTTGTATGAGTGTGTAGTAGTACCATATTGTAGGCTTAAAAAATACAATTCATCTGGTTTTTTTTTTTTCTTGCATATGTATATGTTGAGTGGAGAGGAGTTACATACCTTTGTGAATTTTGGCAAATGTATGGTGCTGTTGAGTAATCAAAAATCTTGTGCTGCTCCGTTTTAATCGAGCCCCTGTCCCCAACTCCTAGACTTGGGGACCACCAATCTATTTTGCTTTTTCCAGAATATCATAGAAGTAGAATCATAAAGTACATACTTTATGTGTGTAGCAGGCTTCCCCTGCTACCCAGAAGTTTACTTTATGCCATTTTTCTTTCAGGAAAGACCTACATTAGTATCTATTCGCTAACCAAAAGAAATTTGAAGAAGATTTTCACTTTTGTGAAATGGTAATTGCTCCTTTGCTTTACATGATTTTAGCTCACAAAGGTTTCATAGGAACATTCTGCTTTCAGATAAGTGGAGGGAAACCTGTAATCCCTGGCAGCAGCTGACTTCTTTCACTTAGCACAACGCATCTGAGATTTATCCATGTGGTTGCATGTATCAGTGTTTTGTTATTTTTTACTGCCGAGCAATATTCTATTATATGAATGTACCAGAGTTCATTTGTCCTTTCACTCACGGATGGACATTTTAGTTGTCCTTATTTTGAGTATAAAAATGACAGGAATGGCCAAAATTTATTGAACATTAGCATATTTGGGAATGATTTTAGATGCTTTATTTGTATTAACAAATTTAACATCCACAATGATGTTATTTGAAAGGCAAACATTAGAGTAATAAAATCCAGAGTAGATGACAGATGTTAATTTTTTTATTTTAATGTTTTTTTTATTATGTTAGTCACCATACAGTACATTCCTGGTTTCTGATGTAAAGTTCGATGATTCATTAGTTGCGTATAACACCCAGTGCGCCATGCAATATGTGCCCTCCTTACTGCCCATCCCAGTCTATCTCATTCCCCCACCCCCTCCCCTCTGAAGCCCTCAGTTTGGTTCTCATAGTCCATAGTCTCTCATGCTTCATTCCCCCTTCTGATTACCCCCCCTTTCATTACCCTTTTCTTCTACCGATCTCCTAGTTCTTATGTTCCATAGATGAGAGAAACCATATGATAATTGTCTTTCTCTGCTTGACTTATTTCACTTAGCATTATCTCCTCCAGTGCCATCCATGTTGCAGCAAATGTTGAGAAATCGTTCTTTTTGATAGCTGAGTAATATTCCATTGTATACATGGACCACAAATTCTTTTTTTTTTTAGCATACTAAGAACATTTATTTAACATAAAAGGAGACAATCAAGAAGGAGAAGATAGAAAATAAATAGCGAAATGACAAATGTATAACTAATATCAATAATTAAATTAAATCTGAATTCACTAAACATCCTAATCAAAACATAGTGATTGACAGCATAAAAATGCAACCCAGGGGCACCTCGGTTGCTTGGTCAGTTGAGTGACGGACTCTTTTTTTTTTTTTTTAATTTTTTTTATTATATTATGTTAGTCACCATACAGTACGCCCCTGGTTTCTGATGCAAGGTTTGATGATTCATTAGTTGTATATAACACCCAGTGTACCATGCAATACGTGCCCTCCTTACTACCCATCACCAGTCTATCCCATTACCCCACCCCACTCCCCTCTGAAGCCCTCAGTTTTGTTCCCAGAGTCCATACTCTCTCATGCTTCATTCCCCCTTCTGATTACCCCCCTTTCTTTATCCCTTTCTTCCCCTACTGAACTTCCTAGTTCTTATGTTCCATAGATGAGAGAAATCATATGATAATTGACTTTCTCTGCTTGACTTATTTCGCATAGCATTATCTCTTCCAGTGCCGTCCATGTTGCAGCAAATGTTGAGAACTCGTTCTTTCTGATAGCTGAGTAATATTCCATTGTATATATGGACCACAGCTTCGTAATCCAGTCATCTGTTGAAGGGCATCACGGTTCCTTCCACGATTTAGCTATTGTGGACAATGATGCTATGAACATTGGGGTGCATATGGCCCTTCTCTTCACTACGTCTGTATCTTTGGGGTAAATACCCAGTAGTGCAATGGCTGGGTCATAGGGTAGCTCAATTTTTAACTTTTTAAGGGACCTCCACACTGTTTTCCAGAGCGCTACACCAAACTGCATTCCCACCAACAATGTAGGAGGGATCCCCTTTCTCCACATCTCCTCCAGCAATTGCTGTTTCCTGCCTTGTTAATTTTTGCCATTCTAACTGGCATAAGGTGGTATCTTAGTGTGGTTTTGATTTGAATTTCCCTGATGGCTAGTGATTTTGAACATTTTTTCATGTGTCTGTTGGCCATTTGTATGTCCTCATTGGAAACGTGTCTGTTCATATCTTCTGCCCATTTTATGATTTATTTGTTTCTCACGTATTGAGTTTGAGAAGTTCTTTGTAGATCTTGGATACCAGTCTTTTAACTGTAGCATCATTTGCAAATATCTTCTCCCATTCCGTGGGCTGCCTCTTAGATTTTTTGACTGTTTCCTTGGCTGTGCAGAAGCTTTTTATCTTGATGAAGTCCCACACGTTCATTTTATCTTTTGTTTCTCTTGCCTTTGGAGATGTGTCATGAAAAAGGTTGCTTTGGCCGATGTCGTAGAGGTTGTTGCCTATGTTCTCCTATAGGATTTTGATGGATTCCTGTCTCACATCGAGGTCTTTCATCCATTTGGAGTATATCTTTGTGTATGGTGTGAGAGAGTGGTCAAGTTTCATTCTTTTGCAGGTAGCTGTCCAATTTTCCCAGCACCATTTATTGAAGAGACTGTCTTTTTTTCCACCGGATGTTTTTTCCTACTTTGTCAAAGATTAGTTGCCCAAAAAGCCGAGGGTCCATTTCTGGGTGCTCTATTCTGTTCCATTGGTTTATGTGTCTGTTTTTGTGCCAGTATCATGCTGTCTTTGTGATCACAGCTTTGTAGTACAGCTCGAAATCCGGCATTGTGATGCCCCCAGCTTTGTTTTTCCTTTGCAACAGTTCCTTGGCGATTTGGGGCCTTTTCTGGTTCCATACAAATTTAAGGACTATTATTCCAGTTCTTTGAAAAATGTCATCAGTATTTTGATCAGGATAGCTTTGAAAGTGTAGATTGCTCTGGGTAGCATGGACATTTTAACTATGTTAATTCTTCCGATCCATGAGCATGGAATATTTTTCCATCTTTTTGTGTCTTTCAAGAGTGATTTATAGTTTCTAGATTATAGGTCCTTTACGTCTCTGGTTAAGTATATTCCAAGAAACGTATGGTTTTTGGTGATATTGTAAATGGGATGGATTCCCTAATTTCTCTTTCTTCAGTCTCGTGTATAGAAATGCAACTGATTTCTGAGCATTGATTTTGTATCCCGCCACATTACTGAATTGCTCTATAACTTCCAATAGTTTGGGCGTGGATTCTTTTGGGTTTTCCATATAGAGTATCATGTCATCTACGAAGAGAGACATTTTGACTTCTTCTATGCCGATTTGGATACCTTTTATCCCTTTTTGTTGTCTGATTGCTGTTGCAAGGACTTCTAGTACTATGTTGAATAATAGTGGTGAGAGTGGGCATCCTTGTCATGTTCCTGATCTTAAGGGAAAGGCTTCCAGCTTTTCCCCATTGAGAATGATATTTGCTGTAGGCTTTTCATAGGTGTTTTTTATGAGATTGAGGAATGTACCCTCTATTGCTACACTCTGAAGGGTTTTAATCAGGAAAGGGTGCTGTATTTTGTCAAATGCTTTTCTGCATCAATTGAGAAGATCATATAGTTCCTGAGTCTTTTCTTGTTGATATGATGTATCACGCTGATCGATTTGCGAATGTTGACCCACGCTTGCATCCCAGGGATGAATCCCACTTGGTCATGGTGAATAATCCTTTTAATGTACTGTTGGATTCTATTAGCCAGGAGCTTGTTGAGGATTTTGGCATCCATATTCATTAGGGAATCGGTCTGTAATTCTCCTTTTTGATGGGGTCTTTGCCTGGTTTGGGGATCAAGGTAATATTGGCCTCATAGAATGAGTTTGGTAGCTTTCCTTCTGTTTCTATTTTTTGAAATAGCATTAGGAGAATAGGTATTATTTCTTCTTTGAATGTTTGATAGAATTCCCCAGGAAAGCTGTCTGGGCCTGGAGTTTTGTTATTTGGAAGGTTGTTTATCACTGACTCAATCTCTTCATAATTAATTGGCCTGTTTAAAAAATCAATTCCTTCCTGTTTCAGTCTTGATAGATTAAAGGTTTCCAGGAAGTCCTCCATCTCTTCCAGATTGCTTAATTTATTGGCATATAGCTGTTGATAAAAGTTTCTAATAATCGTTCCTATTTCATTGTGTTGGTTGTGACCTCTCCTTTTTCATTCATAATTTTATTAATTTGGGTCCTTTCTCTATTCTTTTGGACAAGTCTTGCCAGTGGTCTGTCCATTTTATTGATTCTCTCAGTGAATCAGCTTCTAGTTCTGTTGATCTGCTCTACTGTACTCCTGGTTTCTAATTCATTGATTTCTGCTCTAATCTTGGTCAACTGCTTCCTCATGCGTGAATTAGGCCTGTCCCTCTGTTGCTGTTCCAGCTTCTTGAGGTGAGAATATAAAAACTGCATTTTAGATTTTTCTATTCTTTTGAGTGAGGCTTGGATGGCTATGTATTTCCCCCTTAGGACTGCCTTTGCAGTGTCCCATAGGTTTTGGACCGTTGTGTTTTCATTCTCGTTGGTCTCCATAAATTGTTTAAATTGATTTTTGATTTCCTGGTTTATCGAGTCATTCCTGAGCAGGATGGTTCTTAGTCTCCAAGTGTTTGAGTTTCTTCCAAATTTTTCCTTGTGGTTGAGTTCCAATTTCAGAGCGTTGTGGTCTGAGAATATGCAGGGAATAATTTCAGTCCTTTGGTATTGGTCGAGACCTGTTTTGTGACCCAGAACATGGTCTATTCTTGAGAATGTTCCATGGGCATTAGAATAGAATGAGTATTCTTTCGTTCTGGGGTGTAGTGTTCTATATATATCTATGAGGTCCAACTCCTCGAGTATGGCATTCAAAGCTCTTGTTTCTTTGCTGATTTCTTGCTTAGGTGATCTGTCTATTGCTGATAGTGAAGTGTTGAGGTCTCCTACTATTAGTGTATTTTTATCTATACGTCTCTTTATTGTGGTTACGAGTTGGCTTGTGTATCTTGCTGCTGCCCTGTTGGGGGCATAGATATTTATAATTGTCATATCCACTTGTTGGATACATCCTTTAAGAATAATATAGTGCCCTTCTGTGTCTCTCACTATAGAATTTAGTTTAAAATCCAATCTGTCTGATATGAGAATTGCTACCCCAGCTTCTTTTGAGGTCCATTGGTGTGAAAGATGGTATTCCATCCCTTTACTTTCAGTCTGGATGTATCTTTAGGTTCAAAATGGGTCTCTTGCAGACAGCAAATGGATGGGTCATGTCTTTTTATCCAATCTGCAACCCTGTGGCATTATATGGGAGCATTTAGGCCATTTACATTGAGACTGATTATTGAGTGATAAGATTTTAATGATGCCATGTTGCCAGTAAAGTCTTTGTTTCTATAGATGTGACTTTCTATTCTGTATCACTCTTGGGGCCTTTTTACTTTTATAGAACCCCCCTTAATATCTCCTGTATGGCTGGCTTCATGGTTACGAAATTGGTCAATGACTGGTGATTCTGGAAGGTCTTTATTTCTCCATCAATTCTGAATGACAGCCTTAGTGGATAAAGGATTCTTGGCTGCATGTTTCTCTCTGAAAGAGCTTTAAAAATGGCCCCCCAACCCTTTCTCTCATTCCAGGTCTGTGTAGACGGGTCTGATGTAATTCTGATACCTTTGCCTTGGTACGTGAGAAATTTCTTTGCACTGGCCACTTTCAATACTGTATCCTTGGATCTAATATTTGCGAATTGCACTGTGACATGACATGGTGTAGGTTTGTCGTGGTTGAGCTTGGGAGGGGTCCTCTCTGCCTCCTGGACACGAATGTTTGTTTCCCTTGCTAGATTAGGGAAGTTTTCAGTTACAATTTGTTCAAATATCTCTTCTAGACCTCTGTTTTTCTCCACCCCCTCGGGGATGCCGATGATTCTGACATTGGAACGTTTCATTTAGTCAGGAATCTTCTGTAACCTACATTCATGAGCGTGGATTTTTTTGAGTCCAGATTCTATTTTAGCTTTTTCTTCTCCTAACCCATCCTCCAATTCGCTGATATGTTCTTCTGCCTCATTCACCCTGGCCATCAGAGCCTCTAGTTTTGACTGCATTTGGCTCATAGAATTTTTAATTTCTTCCAGATTCGCTCTCATTTCCGCCCTTAAGAGATTCTATATTCTCATTCACATTTTCCTTAATACTTTTTTCAAGTCTACACATCATCTTGACCATTGTTACTCTGAATTCCATTTCTGATAATTTGGTTATATCCATATCCATTAGTTCTGTGGCAGAGGTCACAGACTCATTGTCTTTTCTTTGCTGGGGGGTGATTTCTCCTTCTCGTCATTCTGATGAGGAGAGGTTGCAGGGTTGTCCAGAGCCCAAATTATTGACTGGGACCCAGGCTATGCGCCCTTGTTTTATAGGGACCTTAGGGATGTGGGCTTCTTGGTTTTTCAGCCTGCCTTCTGGGGGAGGGGCCTGCCACGCTGATACTCAGGCAACCCTGTTTGGGTAGAGTCTCTGTGTCCCCTGAGAGGGGGTAGTGGGAGGGGCACACTGTGAGCTGTGCCTCTTCTGAGAGTCAGAGCAGCACTGGCCGAATCTCAGCCTCTGTCTCAGAACAGAGGGATCACCGACCGTTCTCCACTGGTGTTCTGGCTACTTTAACTCTCTTTCTGTTGGTGCTGCCAACCCTGCAGCGTCTGGGGATGTGTGCCCCACACCCGGTGTCCCAGCCCTCACTTCCAGGGCTGGCCCATCTCTGTCCTTTGTGTTTCTAACACCGCCAGCCGCCCCCACGTGCTTCCGGAGCTCCCAGTCTCAGTCTGGTTCCAGTGAGCACACCGGAGGTCCAGTTTTCAGTCTGGTTGCGGTCGTTCCCCAGCTCACGGTCTCAGTCTGCTCTCTCGCGGGAGCCGGTCTGCGTGTCTGCCTGCTCCCCTGTGCAGGTGGCTACCGCTTCCCAGCACCCGAACGCGGCGGGTCCCTCCCCCTTCTGTTTATCTTCTGATATCTGTGCGCGGTTTCACGGCTCCCTGATTTGTACCTCAATACTCAGCGCTGGAGATGTTCATTTGTAGAGATCCAGATGTATCTTCCTGCGTCTCAGGCTGATTCCGTGGATGTTCAGGCTGGTCTGGTACCTATCCAACTCGACTCAGGGGACAGCTGAAAAAGGGGTCCCCTACTCTTCAGCCATCATAACTCTCCTCTTCGACAGATGTTAATTTTAAAGTTTGTATGATTTTATCAAATCCTCTTTTTCAGATAGTTTTTATGTTTGTAGAAATGCAGACTTTTTCATTTTTTTTGTTTTGGTTTTGATGCTATTGATAACATAAAAATAGTAATAGTTCTAAATAACAATCTTAGCTATTTCCAACCCAGTGCCTTCATTTTAAAGATAGGGAAACCAGGTAGATGAGTTATCAGTAAACATTTTGGTCTCCTTCTTTGTAAATGAATGGTGACCTATGGCTAATGTACTACCAATTCAGCAAATGTAAAAATTTTTCTGTATAAAGTTGTGAGCTACATAATTTCATTTTCCCTTCTGGAACTAATGTATGTTTGACTCAGCCTTTCATTTAGGTTATTTATAAGAAATCTGTTATGTATGTAGCTGACTGGGTATGAGGGATCAAAAAATGTAAACTGCATCACCTAAAACATAATGCTTTGTTAAAAACTTTTAAGTATTTTGAAATCAGGAAGCTAGTGTCTTCTTCATGCATAATCTCCTTCACCATTACACTCTGGCAAAAATTCAAGAAATATTAGTGAATATTCAAAAAACTGTGGGAAGAATTGCTTGAAAGATACATGGACTACTCACTTTTTGAGATAAATGGATGGATGGATGAGTGGGTGGGTGGATGGATAAATAAATGCTTTTAGTGATTGTGCTTTAGTATGGTACTGCAATCACATATTGTAAAGATATTTACAAGAAAAAGCCTTATGAAATAAGGGTGTTGATAAAGACATTGTTCTTTACAGTATCCTCTGTCAACCCTCAAAAAGAAATTCCTCTCTTAATACTAAGACAGATATAATAGTTGACACATGCTACATTAGTTTCAGGTGTACAACATAGTGATTTGACATCATGCTAGTTTCACAAGTATAGCTACCCTCTTCCACCATTCAATACTATTATAATACCACTGACTATATTCCCTGTGCTGTACCTTTCATCCCTGTGATTTCTTTTCCATAACTGGAAACCTGTCTCTGCAACCCACTCCCCTTTACTCATTTTGCTCATTCCCCCACTCCTCTCCCTTCTGGCAACCACCAGTTTTATTTATGTGTCTGTTTCTGCTTTACTTGTTTATTTTTGTTTTTTAAATTCCACATATAAGTGAAACCATATGGTATTTGTCCTTCTCTGTCTGACTTACTTCACTTAGCATAATACCCTGTATGTCCATCCATGTCGTTGCAAATGGCAAGATCTCATTCTTTCTATGGCTGAGTAATACTACTTTGTATATATTTACCACATCTTCTTTACTCATTCATCTATAGAGGGACACTTTGGTTGCTTCCTTGGGTAATGTAAATGATGCTGAATAAACAGGGATGCAAATATCTTTTCAACTTTGTGTTTTCATTCCTATGGGTAAATATCTAGTAGTGGAATTACTGGATCATACGATGTTTCAATTTTTAATTTTTTACAAAACTCCCCCAATGGCTGTACCAATTTACATTCCCACCAAGTGCATGAGGGTTCCCTTTTTCTTTGCATCCTTGCCAACACTTTTTTTTTTATTCTAGCCATTCTGATAGGTAAAGGTGATGATATCTCATTGTGGTTTTGGTTAGCATTTACTAATGATTAGTGATGTTGAGCATCTTTTCATGTGCTGGTCATCTGTATATCTTCTTTGGGAAAATGTCTATTCATGTCCTCAGCCCATTTTTAAATCAGATTTGTTTTACTGATGTTGAGTTGTATAAGTTCATTATATATTTTGGGTATTAACCCCTTATTGGATATATTGTTTGCAAATACCTTCTCCCATTCAGTAGGCTGCCACTTCATTTTGCTGGTTTCTTCTGCTGTGCAAAAGCATTTTATTTTGGTATAGTCCAATAGTTCAATTTTGTCATTTCCCTTGCTTGAGGAGACATATCCACAAATATTTTGCTAGAGTCGAGGTCAAAGAGATTACTGCCTATTTTCTTCTAGGAGTTTAATGGTTTTAGGTCTCATAATTAGGTCTTTAATCCATTTTACTTTTGTGTATTGTGTAAGTGGTCCAGTTTCCCCAGCACCATTTATTGAAGAGACTTTTTTCCATTGTATCCTTGCCTTTGTCATAATTAGTTGGCCATATAAGTGTGGGTTTATAGCTGAGCTCTCTATTCTGTTCCATTGATCTATGTGTCTGTTTTTGTGCCAGTGCTGTACTGTCTTGATTACTACACCTTGGTAGTATATTTTGAAATCTGGGAAGGTTTTGTTCTTCTTTCAAGATTGATTTTGCTATTTGGAGTCTTTTGTGGTCCCATATATTTCTTAGTATTATTCTAGTTCTGTGAAAAATGCTGTTGGCATTTTGATAGAAATTGCATTGAATCTGTAGATTGCTTTGGGTAGTATGGACACATTAGCAGTATTATTCCAATCCATGAGTATGGCATATCTTTCCATTTGTGTTATCTTCAATTTCTTTCATCAGTATTTTAGAGTTTTCAGAATACAGATCTTTCACCTCTTTGGTTAAGTTTATTCTGAGGCATTTTTTTTAATACAGTTTAAATGGGATTGTTTTAATTTCTTATCATTAGCAGATAGAAAGATAACAGATTTCTATAAAGTTTGTATCCTGCACCTTTACTGAATTCACTTATTTCTAATAATTTTTTTTTAGGAGAGCCTATAGGTTTTCTGTGTTTTGTATCATGTCATCTATAAATAGTTTTTCTTTCTTACAAATTTAGATGCCTTTTATTTCTTGTCTGATTGTTGTGGCTAGGACTTTCAGTACTAATTTGAATAAATGTGGTAAGAGTGGACATCCTTAAGACAGCTATACTTTTCTTGAGAAATTTGTATCTTACTCTATGGACATTGCATAATATGTAGATGATTAGATGTTTTTTCATATTGGCTACTCAGCTTAAATTTGTGATCACCAGTATAGCAGTGTATTTACCATTATTCTGTTTTCCTTTTAAAGCTGGGTTCAATGTGTATTCCTATTCTTGTTCCACTTCAACTGAGACATTTTGTCACATGTTATATATTCTAACAGATCACTAATATCCTCTTTGAAACAAAGGAGATTAGAAAGGCAGGTAAGTTGAGAGTAAGAAAGAAAGGTTGAATAGCAGGCATTAAAAAGGCCGAGAATATG
The DNA here is from genome assembly GCF_024610735.1 of Ursus americanus. Taxonomy (NCBI): domain Eukaryota; kingdom Metazoa; phylum Chordata; class Mammalia; order Carnivora; family Ursidae; genus Ursus; species Ursus americanus. The sequence continues at coordinate 14,587,123 of NC_142137.1, read as the reverse complement.
TTACAGAAGTGTGGGGCTATAATGAAAGGCAGTGTTTTCTACTTACTTTCCAGGCTCCAAACATGGATCCATATCTAATAAGCAAAAGAATAAAAGCATTCCAGGTCCCTCTCAGTAAACAAAATTAATTCAAATCAGCTATTCAAATGCCAAATTAGGATAAATAATAAATGAAATTTGGTCTTGGCATATTGGTCCTGGCTGAGTTATGTACCTCATTGTTGGGGTGCTTTATTTCTGATCTTCCGTAAGATCTGGGAAAAGTTATATAATTAGAACCTTCATGGATTCACTTTCATTGAGTTTTGCTATATACTTAGAATTTATCCAATAATCATCAGAATAACTACTCATATGAAATCCCCCTGAGTGTAATATTATGAAAAATGTTCTCAATAATTTCATATTCTTATCAGAGATCACAAATTAGTGACCCGAACCAGCAAATATTTTAAAAATCTTTTCTGGTATTTGCCAGCATGTTGTAATTCGGAAAATTTATACATACATGGGCATACATACTTCGTTTTAGTGACCCATAACTACAAAATGAATTGACAGAGCTGATTAGCAATTACTCCTTTTAAGTGAAAGTGGTCCACAGTTCCTAGGACTCTCTCGGGTCTTAAACCTGTTGCATTTATTTACAGTACATTACCGGATAGTTTCCTGTAGGTTTTTACATTTTTTACCATAGGTATAATGCCAATTTGAGAAATTTACTTTTTTTAAGTGTGTATGTGTGTGTGTTTGTATAGTTGATACACGTTACATTAGTTTTAGGTGTCCAACATAGTGACTCAACAACTCTATATGTTATGCTGTGCTCACCATTAAGTGTAGTTACCATCTGTCAGCATACAACACTATTACAGTACCATTGAGTATATTCCCTATGCTTTACCTTTTATTTTAAATTGTGATGACAAGGTAAAATTTACCTTGTAGAGGAAGGAGGTACTTCTTTCCTGGCAAAAAAACAAAACAAAACAAAAAACAAAAAAAGAAACCCACATCTTATATTAACTACTCAGAAGCTCAATACCAAATATGTAGTCAACCATATATGCTAGCATTATATATATAAATTCTTTTTAAAATCCCATCTTTCAAAGACCGTACACATTTTAAATAAAGGAAACATTACCTACACTCTATATAAAGAATGACTCTAGTAAAAATAAAACAATGAAACAATGAAATAAAATATTATACATTAAGAGAGTATTTTATTTGGGGATTATATGAAGTCTTTAGCTAAGAATACATAATACTAATGAGGAAAAATAGAATTTGAGCTCAGCTACTATTCATAAAATGATTGTCAACATTTTTTTTTTTACAAGACAGCTAAAAAGTCAAGAGCACAACTTTCAAGAATGTACTTTAAATATAACACCAAATTTTCAAGTAAGAATTTAGCAGCCTTGAAGTTAACTTTTTACATAAAGCCAGAGATTAGACTGCTCTATTTTAGTATTAATGGCTTAATACACTGCCACATGGCTAAGGAATCTAAGTAATTAAAAAACAATACATAGAATGGCAGCATTCAATAAAGACAAACTTGCTACACCCAAAAACCATTCTGACATACTATCCTTAGGTGACTGTGTTTAAATATATAAATTTCTAAGGCTTGTTAAGCATTTATTATAATTTCTTCTAAATATTTTTCTTTCTTGTACTTGATAGTTTCAAAATCAGGGTAAAGATCACATTACATTAGACATTATCAAATTAATAGTGTTTTCATAACGGCTTTTGTAAAACTCACTTTTATGCATGAACATAATTATAATCTATTTTAAATGTAATTGAATAGCTAAAGAGGGTCACTTTATTTCATGTTGTTTACCACAATCTTTGCTCAGATTAACCAAAAGTCAAAAACAAAGCATGATGATACAATCATATACCATAGGTTAAATTATATATAGAATTATCTAACCATAGTACACTATTGCCTTATGTCATGAAATATTTCATGGGGTATTTTCTGAAAGCCTCTTTAAGTTTATGATTAAATTCATGGTTACTTTTTTAATATAAGTTGAGAAAGTTAAAATATATAAGATGCTTTTAAATGAAGTCCAGAACATACAAAATAGTTCTATGTTTTAACCTCACTAAATTTTAGACCTGTGACCATTTACTTACTAGTTGTTTTTTCTTTTGAGATCATAAATTATGTAACAAAAACTAATCACATTGAAAAAATGTTCTTCATTGATGAAATATAATAGCAATACTACTAAGTTCTTTGATTGGACTACGAGTCTCTGTAATTAAGCCAGTGTAGCACTTGAATTCTCAAGAATGATAATCTTATAGGAAGCATACAATAACATTTAGACTTTATGTGGACATATAACAACAAAGTCAGTATAAAATTTTATCTGAGCCAAAAAACTTTTTTGCTTGTGGCTAGGTCTATTTATCATTTTAAAATTATAGATATTTATAAAAATAACTGGAATTTTGCTGGTCATAAATAAAGTATTGCTTCTATACTATGGGACACGAGGGTGTTCAAACTTAATTCAAAATTCAGATACAGACTTTTAAGAACGGTTTCTGTAGGCACTATAGAGTTCAGGAACAGTCATCATGTTTAAATTAACTGATCAGTTTGAAAAAGTGCACGGTTATAAACTTGTTAGGGTAAGATTTCCCAAAAGAGTTACAGCTAACATATGATTATACCCAAAGAATAAAAAAATAAGAGAACATCTCTGCCCCCACGCCCCCCGAAAACCGTTGTTTTTTTTGTGTGTGTGTTTAACAAATTCACAGACTTAAAAATGTGTATACAGTTAAAGATACAGACTTTGTAACTGCTGAATGAATACTACTTTTCATCTGTTAATCAGAAATTAAATATCTCATAAATAGAAAGGGACACATTTTTATACCTAAGACACACTATTTCACGTATGCTTTTATTAAATGAAAGTTAATTACTCCATATAACAAAATAGTCTTTTACTTTTAAAACAGAAAAAAGTTAACATACAACTTAAAACATTAATAACAGCAGTTTTTGACAATATTAGTCCTTAAGGGGAACAATAAAACAAAGGTTGTTTTCTATACAGTCAAAACAGACTGATTAAACCATAAGAGCTGTGATTCATGCACTGCATACATTACACTGTTTAACAGTTATTTTAGGTTATTGAATTCACACCTAGATAGTTTAAATTAGGCAATCAGTTCTTTGCTTTTACTTGTGATCATAATGATCTAAACTGTGTTATAAGTCAAATGATAAAGGCAGCTGTAATGAGTACCTGAGGAAGATTTTAAGAGCGTTCCTAAGAATAATGAAATTAGAGATAATTCCTCCTAATTGTTTTTTAAAACAGGCAAAAAGACACAGGATTTTCATATAAATTCTTAAACCATTATGAGACCAGATTCCAAACATTCTTAAGAACAAATCTGTTTTATCTTACTTTGAAATCTGACCTTTACTGGCTGGTTGGAGTACTGTGTTGGGAACCACAACAAATCCGAGGTAAAGAGTGCTGTGGTAGGTTATCTAGGTCTGCAGCCGGAGCAAGACAGAAAGTGGTAGTATTCGCATGGAGGATTTGTTGACCTTGTTTTTATACACTTTCTCTTAATTTCAGAACTACTTTGTAAAATTTTCTGTCATGGTAGGTTCAAATATACAGTACAAGCAATGACAAAAATTCCTCTGTAGTAATTTCTCTAAATTTAATAAAATACGGTATAAGTGATTATTAGGCATGACACACTTAGAGTTTATCCCTATGATAACATAGTGGCTAACTGGATATAAGAAAAAAATCCACAGGTTATAACTGTATGAACGTTCCTATGAAGAGGCTTGGTTATACCATTATAGTGATTTATTCTCGTAATTGCCTCCAGAAAGTAGATTACTACTATTGTTCTAATTTCTCACGGCCTGATCATTCTCTGCAAAATGGTAAATTCTTAAGTTATAAATCAGTTTAATCATGCCTCTTCTTTTCACAAGAAAAGGTATTTTACTTCAAAATCACTGTCCAAAATAAATTTCATCACCTGATGGGCTATTTTATGACAAATTCTGTTTATTTCTGAATGAATCTCTCTAAAACGTGAAAATTTATATGTATTGTTTAGTATTGCTTCTCTTTAGTAAATTAGATAGCTAAGAAATAATAATCTTGTAATAGCATATATATATTTTATAGTTGTACTTAACTATAAGAACTGAAGGATAATATATACTCTATTATAAAGAGATTCATTTTTAGCATACAGGTGGATTAATTTGTCACAATATGACAAACAAGTGATCACAAGTATTGAATTTGATATATCTCCATGTAAAAATGCTATCTATTGTCTTTTAAACAAGATTATTGCCAACATTAAATGTTCAATTTACAAGTTAAACTTCAGGAATGGATTTAAGATATAAAAGAATTTTCATCTCCATGTTCCTAAAATGCTAGGTAAATTTTCTCTATTTTGGTAAAAATAGCTTAAAAATATTAAGAAGGAAATCCAATGATAGGTAAGAAAGCAAAAAGTTGATACTAACAGTTGGTCTCTGATTAACATTAAATTTTAAAAACATGAATAGAATAACAAGTTAAAGATTGACAGGTTATCCAAAAACTGATATTTTGGGCATTCTATCTTCATAATAATTGTGAGCCAACTATGTTTTCTTTATACAGAAGCATGAAAGAACTTTCCATAGCTTCTAAAATCTGGAATTCAGCATTGTAAAACAGACACATTAGACATGCAAATACCCAGCATGCTGTTAAGTAACCAAAAAAATCCTCAAAAGATGATGCATATTGTGCTGTAGAAAGCAGGCCTTCGTAACACAATGTGATTCACAGTAAGGCTTAAGTTATGATTTTATTTTCCTTAAGAATTTTTATCGGAGGCTTCACTGTATTAGTGAAGGGACTCTGGATGACTGAATCATCAGAAAAAAATCTAAATGAAACATGTACACTAGCTTTTAGGTCTTATTTTCTTCACTAGACCCACCAAATACACACAATCTATTTCTTTAGGCCCAGAATACAAGAAGTTTTTAACTGTGCACTAATTCTCTCTGTAACATAAACATTTTTGTGTGGAATAAAAATTAGCAAAGTAGAATTTCAGTCAGAAATTCAACTTATGCCACAAGGAATGTTATTTGCACAATTTTTCTCTCAGGTATTTTGTCAGTGCAGCATTGTGAAGGATGGCAATGATATTACCATTTTTTAAAAAGTACAAATTCTTTTTATTATGGGGATAACTGCCCATCAGTATATACTTAAAAGGTACGTATTGAAATGAGGTGATTTCTATAGTTGTTTAAGAAAGAGGCAACTTCTGATCTAATGCATAAGTTGCTCTTTCCTTACTGTATTTTTCAGACCACTTGCGAGTTAGTTCTAGATAAAGACTTGGTTTATGAGGCCGGTAATCCAGATACACTGTATTACTGGTTCTTTTGGGAATAGCTTTCTCTATCTGAGTTCCTTCATGCCACTCATTGAAAGAGGTGATAGAAATCACACTGGGGTGGGCATGGAGTGCAGCACCCAGGGCAGTTTCATAGTACTTCCCGCTGATCCGGTTCCGAGTGTTCTGAGCGTTCCATGGGCGGATGCTGGTATCTATATATCCTGGGCCCACACTTGGGATAAACAGTAGGTTGAACTGGTCACAAAAAAATTTTAGCCTTGCCCAATTCTCATATGATGAGCCATAAGTAAAGCCATTTGTGGCGAAATATGTGTAAATTCCATCAAAACCACCTTGAAGAATATCATATCTATGTTTGCTTTCTACTAGAAGTGCAATAAACAGTCCATCATAAGGAGAATTGCGGATGCTCTGAGACCCTGTGGTGGTTAACAAATTGGCCCATTTTTCAGGCTTTGTGATATAGGAATCATAGATATAAAACATAGGAAGAGCATTGCCGGTCTTAGTCTTGTACCTATAAAAGGCCGGATGATTTCCATATCTAGAATACAAAAATATGTAAAAGTGAAGTGAGTATCTGCATTTTCCATAGACAATAACTGTTTCTATATTGAAAATGAAGGTAATCAGTGCAATTTAATCACATCGTTCACTTTCTTTGGGAAATCAGTTATATTAAAGGTAATAGTTAAGAATGCATCTTCAATTTTGCAGACTGGAAAAATGAGATATTGGATACATCACTAACAAGAAATTACCTTATATTGAGGTTTACAAATGATGACCAACACCATAAAAAGCCCATTTTCCATATGAATATGTCAAATGCTATCAGTGATAAATGTCTCACTGTTGCTGACAAGAGTACAGTATCTGTCACGGGTTCTTACCGGTAAAATTCTTGAACATAATGAAGCTGTATTTTTTCTTTGTAATCAGACTAAATATAAATGAAAATATTGGATGTGGGTCCACAGATATAAAAGCAGTTCACATTTCATAATTTGAGCGTTCTTTTTAAAAGACAAAACTCTGCATTCATGATTTATAGAATACCAATTTAAAATGTCAGCCAAAAAATCATAAATAATACAGTAAATCTATACAGAAAGTGAATCATAAGGAATTTTAGGAATGTTCCTTAAAATGATTCATTACAAAATTTAAGTCATTCAAATCACAAATATAATTTAAATGTACTCTTATAACAGTTATCATTGGATCGTAAAACAATAATTAGAAGAAACTCACTTGTCTATAATATACTTGACATTTTTGTACATGTTTTGATCATCTCGATTGCTATATGGTTCGATGTGAAAAGTGACCTAAAACAAATGATTAGAGAAAAAAATTATGATGTAAAAATAAAGTATATTTCATAACAAATTTAAAACCTTAAGATGAAAACTTACTTATTGAACATTATTAACAGATTTCTAGCAGAGAAAGCTCTTAGTCAACGTTGTTACTGTGAAATCAACACGCTCAACAGTTTATACTTCTTACCTGTTCTTACAACTCCCTAAGGTAGTTACCAAGTGAGGCAGACTGCTGGAGGCAAAATAGGCAATCTGAATTCAGAACTCAAATGTTCGACCACTATGCAATACTTCTTCCTACATGTTTATTTCTTATAAAGAATAAATAGGGATATATTCTACATCCAGACATGTTTCTTTAAAAAGAACATGGTCCAGAAAAAGCTGGATTCTTTTCCCAGGTGTGACAAGTTGGCATTTAAATAGAATCAACAATTTTTTTTTTTTTTTGTAAGATTTGAGAGTGATCACGGTGCCAGTGGGGGGAGCAGCAGAGGGAGAGAATCTCAAGCAGACTCCTCGCTGAGCATGGAGGCTGCCTAGGGGCTGGATCTCACTGCCCTGAGATCATGACCTGAGCAGAAATCAAGAGTCGGAAGCTTAACTGAGTTAACGCAAGCACCCCAAAAGCAAGTAACTTCTTTAAATGACAAAGTCCTCTATCATTAAAACACCATTTCACAAACTAATCTACATTTAATGTGTACTATTACTCAAAGAATTTATCACAAAATTACTGGAAAAGCAATACCACTAATACGATGAATGCTTGTTATTGATATGGTTTAAAGATCTCTACCATAACTGTAGAAAGGATTAACCAAAAGTATTTTTTAAATACTGTGCTTAGAAGATTTTTAGTTTAAAAAATGTTATATATAAATCAAGAAAAACTGATTAGGGCTAGTAAAACCATTTTGTAGGATACTTTTGGCTAGTAGTGTAGAACGTCACTTAGATCTGTAAATCAAATAGAATTTTCACTTTTATTACTAACCTTAACTGACTTACCAGTAACCATTAAACATCTTTATGACAATCTACTAAACATCTTAATATTATTCTAATTTAAGGGTTTAGTCTCTATGAAGCATGTATGGAATTAGAAACTTCTGTGCTACTGCAATATGAAATGCCTTTGTTTCGGGGGCACCTGGGTGGCACAGCTGACTGAGCATCCCACTCTTGTTTTCAGCTCAGGTCATGATCTCACGGTGTTGGCATCAGGCCTGCTGCTCAGTGTGGAGTGAGTCTGCTTGGGAATCTCTCTCTCCCTGTGCCCCTCCCTCCCATGTTCTTTCTAAAATAAATAAATCTTTAAAATGCTTTTGTTTTCTATCAACCAATTAAAGTAAAATGAATAAATATGAATACTATGAATAATAAAATGGATTTTACTACATGTCATAGAATTTCAAAGTCAGACAGCATTTAGTGAAAATATTCCCTACTTTGTATATTAATGAAATCTCATTTTATTAAAAGGAAGTTTTATCAATAACAAAGTAAAGTCAAATTCAATTCTGTATATTGTAAGTATTGCTAGGACAGTCACAGTTTTTAGTAGCTTTTTAACTTCAAGTGAAAGCAGAATGGCAAGGGTATAGGTATTTTCATGTTCTTATATAATGTTACCTTGGGTAATTCTCCCTTTAAATGGAATGTTGAATTTTCTAAGCTTCCATTTTATATATAAAGGGTACCCTATTTAAGCAAATAGCCTATGTCAAAATATAAATGGCATCCTTTCCTTCTTTTGTAAAGTACAGATCAAAAAAAGCCGTTATTGATAAATATACAATATTTTCATTTTCCCTCATGTATTTCAAACAATTAAAATCACTTTGTAAAGGTTTAATGATGTAATATAGTTAATATTTCTCTTTTATTGGGAAAACCTATTAGACCAATATTAAAGTAACTTTACAAATGATAGAATACTATATATAAAATGTTTGTGTTAGCTTCAGATTAGAAAGAGTCATAAATGTTCCCTCATTTCATAGTTCTACACTTTTGACTTTTCCAGCTCTTCTCCAACCTGCAGCCAAAGTAAACTTTCTAAAGTGAACATCTGATGATCCTGGAGAGTGAGGTCAGCAATGAAATGTTCCTCCTATTTATCCCCCCTCCCAAAAATCAAAGGATCAGACATTCATACATGAATAAAAGCACCCTCATGGGTGTTTTTAGACCTTTCAACCTTACTCCAAGGAATCTGGCAGGAGTTTCACCCACCAGAGCACCCAGGAAGGGACCTCTGTATGGGCTGGGGAACCAGAGGAGCCAGCCAAACTGCCTAGACCCTTCTTGCCCCTACAGGACAAAAATCGGGTGAGTGCAGCCTGGAATAGTATGAGAGACAGAACCTGCCTAAGTCTAGCCTTCCCTAAGGCAGACTCTAGCACACCATTTTAAAGGGGAAAAAAAAAAAAGTTTGGCCACACAAGAGAAACATTCCTGGCACCAACCCTCTGCCCAATGAAACACTGAAGGGTGCTAATTTATCTGATGGCTGTGACCTCTCCTGCAGGGGAACAGGAAAGCAGTGAGTTCCTAGTTATGGCAACTGGAGAAAGCCATTCTATCCCTAGGCACCTGGAGTACCAAGGTAGGAGATCTATAACTGGAAGTTGGGAGGATATTGGGAAAGCAACAGGTAAGAATTTCAAATGGTGGAAAAGGCGTTGTGCTTATCAGGGGGTACTACTCCTGGGATCATCCTATAAGGTCTGTGAGTGCACCCCAGTGCTAAACCCACACCTCCCTCATGCCATTAGTGCCTTGTACAGGATTCCATGTGCCACTGTGAGAGCAGTCTCCGGTAGAGCATGCTCAGAAACCACTACATGCTAAAAACCAAAAAAAAAGGCTTCTGGCCTGGTAAATTATAAGAACCAGAGAAGACATAAAAGCTTTAAAAAAAACTGCCACAAAGAAGGGACAAGACTTGAGCAGATGCACCTTCATAAACACAGAGGAAAAAGATAATACTATGGAACATAATACCCTATCTGCTGAAGGCAATAAGCAGAATTGAAGAGGTATGTACTACTTCAAACGCAAAGGTACCAGTGAATATCTACAAGGGTTACGAAAAATCAAGGAAATACCTCATCACTAAAAAAGAATTTAAAACAGCCCTAATGAGGAAACTCACTCAAGTTACAAGAAAATTCAGAAAGACAACTCAAATCAAATCAGGAATTAAAAATACAAACAGAGTTCTTTCCAAATTCCGGAGCTGAAAATTCAGTAAATGAGATGAAGAATGTAACAGCATATACAGATCACATGAAAGAAAGAATAACTGACATGGAGGTAAGAATTTGGAAGAGGGAACTCAGAGTTAAAAAAGTGAAGAAAGCCTACATGAATGGGCTTATTATTATTCTGATATTTGTCTTTTTAATGGATAATCAGGATTTCAGAAGGAGAGATGGAGAAGGGGGCAGAGAGTTTATTTAAAAACAAAACAAAGCTTGAGAATTTCCCTAACCTGAGGAAAGACTTGTCTACTGAACTCATAAGATTACCCTTTAAAAAAAAAAAAATTTGACAGAGCGAGTGCACAAGCAGGAAGAGCAAGAGAGGGAGAAGCAGGCTCCCCGCTGAGCAAGGAGCCCAATATGGGACTTAATCCCAGGACCCTGGGATCATGACCTGAGCCGAAGGCAGATGCTTAACCAACTGAGCCACCGAGGCACCCCATAGATTACCCTTTTATTTCAAAATGACCTTGTATAAGACATAAATTGTCATAAATCAATAAAGAATTTTAAAGGCATCTACGTTAAGAAAAAAAAATGTAACCCATACAGAAATTCCCATTACACTATCGGATTTCTCTGCAGAACCTCTACAAGCCAGTAGAGTGTAATGACATATTTGAAGTGTTAAAAAATATAAAACTGTCAGCCAACAATACTTAATCTGGCAAAGTTTTCCTTTAGATAAAGGAAGAAATAAAGGCTTTCCCAGATCAACTAAATCTGAAAAAGTTCACCACCACTAGACGGGCCTTGCAAGCAATGCGATAAGGGCATCTTTAATCTAAAACAACAACAGGCTGACCAGCCTCATGAAAACATACAAAAGTACACAACACACTAGGCAAAAGTAAAAATATTCCTTTCAGACTTAGAAAACTAACTCTAGGTGCGCCTGGGTGGCTCAGTCATTAAGCATCTGCCTTTGGCTAAGGGCGTGATCCCGGCGTTCTGGGATCGAGCCCCGCATCAGGTTCCTCCTTGGGAGCCTGCTTCTTCCTCTCCCACTCTCCCTGCCTGTGTTCCCTCTCTCGCTGTCTGTCTGTCAAATAAATTAATAAAATCTTTAAAAAAAAAAAAAAAACTCTAAATTAGGATGGTGTGTCAGCTCTTCAACTACAGTATAAAAATTAAAGGAAAAGCAGGAAAAATAACTACAGCAACAAGTTAATTAAACTCAAAAAAAAATAGATATAAATTGCAACATCAATATAAAAGAGAGGCCTTCTAGGCAATCAGAGATAAAACCATTTCAGGCTGAGAACAACTTTAAGATATTTTATGTAAGACCCCTGGTAACTAACTACAAGACAAAAACCTACAGCAGATCGACAAAGAAGGGGGAAACAGCATACCACCAGGAAAAATAGCCAATTTACAAAGATTCCTGCCTGGAAAGAGAGGGAAAAAGAAATAATGGAAATACAAAACCAGAAAGCAACTAAGAGGGTATTAGTAAGTCTTTACATATTAATAATTACTTTAAATGGAAGTGGAATGAATTTATCAAAAGGCACACTGGCCAGCTGGACAAAAAAATAAGACCCAACTATTGGGTGCCAATAGGAAATACACTTCAGTTTTAAGGATGCATAGGAGACTTGCAGGGATGGGAAAGCTACTCCATGCAAGCAGAAACTGCAATATAACATCAAATTTCGGAATATAAATTCAAAGAGGGCTGAAAAATTAAGTGTTCAAGTGAAAATCATTAATTTTTTTATGGGAACATTTTCACGTGCTGTGGCAATGATGCTGTAATTGTGTGTTTCTTCTGGTAATACTTTCCCCCCAAATATCAACAGATATAATTTATTATACTTACATCAATTATTGCTAACTTTCCTCTTTATAAAATTGTGCCTCTGTGCCAAATATTTTTCTTTGTAGTTTTACTTAATTTTGTTGAAATAAATATAACTAGTAGGAAAAGAAAAAAAAAGCTCCAATAGTGACATAGGAAGATCCTACAGCTCACATCACAGGGACACATTGAATCTATAGCTACCGATGGAACAATTTCCTCTGGAAAAAACCTAAAACTTGGCAGAGTGGACTCTTCACATCTGGTAAACAAGGGGAAAACCACAACAAAATTGGTAGGAAAGGCTGAGACACAATCTCACCATAAACCCCCACCACGGACCCATAATTGGATGGGGATTCAAAGTTGGAGCCTCTCCCTGAGAAAGTGTTTGAACCCACATTGGGCATCCTAATGTTTAAGACTGGCACCTGAGAGATGAGATTCCAAAACATCTGGCTTTGAAGACCTGGAGGGTTTACACCTACCAGATTGATGGGTCTACGGTAAACTGAAAAATGGCTCTGAAAAGGCTCACGTGCAGACTCACCTGCCCCAGGGCGGGCACAGAAGCAGTCCTCTGCAGGTGCCCAGACTTTATGCGAAGGAAACTCATTTGCTAATGTTAAAGCATTGGTGTGAGGGGCGGGGGCCTGCAGGAAAACTTCCTGGGGAAGAAGGCTGGTGAGTGCCATCTTCCTAATCTCTCTCAGTTGTGCTCTAGAGCAACAGCTTCTCCTGGAGAAGAGATTTTATCCATGCCTGGTATCCTGGTTTTTATGCCTGGTGACCCAGTTTTTGTAGCTGCCACTCAGAAAACACCCCTTTATCACCTAGTTCTAGAGAATGAGGGGCTTGTGTTCCTGGGTCCGGGACAGGCCTGTAACAATCAGAGGCAGTTTAGCAGACTAACACTCCCAGGGCAGAGTACAGATAGCAGACCACAAACCCACTCCCAACCTGAGAAACAGGACTATTTGCTGGTCCAGGGGCTCTGACCTGAGGGTTTGACCTGAGGCTTCTCGTTTGGCACATTTATAGATATTCACACTCTCCATCTGCCTTGCTTGAGCTTGCCATTATCTTTAAGAAAGGAACTTGTTATAATATTTTTGGCTGGTTCCTTGATTTTTACAGCTGCTTCTGGGGGACACTTCTATATCACCTGGCTCTGGTGGTCAGTGGAGTTTATGCTCACAAATCCCACAGGACTGTAACCAACAGAGAAAGAGTTCTTAAACAGCTACCACCATAGGGCACACCAAGAGGTAAGAGAACTAGGAGCTCAGTCTTTTTGTGAAAGAGGCCTATTAGCTTATCATCATAGCTGCAATCTGAGAGGCAGGCTTCTAATTAAACACACAATGAAGGGCTGACTATAAACCTTTCCTGAGCCTTCAGAGGGCGGGTACTATCTCTCGTTCTCCCTCTGCTGCACTCCAGAGGCTCAGCATGTCTTAGAGGGAAGGTCTTACATGTGTCTGGTGCCCTGATTTTTGCGGCTGCAATCCAAAGGATAACCCTTGATTGCCTGGCTCTCTAGCAGCAGAGCCTGAGTTCCTGAGTTCCCGACAGTACTTGGTGGGACACCACATGGACAGTAGACTGAAACACAGTCCCATGCTGTCAAAAAGGCTGACTTGCTTGCCCTGGAGCTTCAGCCTTAGGGGCAGGCTTCAGGTTTGGCATCCAGCTAGAGCCTACAGAAGTGCTCTCAGAGAACATAAGACAGGGGATGCTATCTTTGTGCCTTCCCTCTGCCTCACTACAGCTTGTGGAATCTCCCAAAAAGCAGCTTATAAACTTGCCTGGAGCCCCAGTTTTCACAACTGCCACTCAGACAACATCTCCAGATCACCTGCCTCTGATGGTGATGATGGCTCTGATCAGCCTGAATCTCGGTGCTGACTGAGGCCCTCCCCTGCTTTGGGTAACTAACTGGTATCGGAACACCCCAACTACAGGGATCTGTTAGACAACCAAAAGCTAGGGCAGGGTTGAATGTTAAAGTTCATCTCCTGCACAAGACCAACCATTCAAGGCTGGCAGAGGTGGCTGTTTCATCTAACAGAGTTTCGTTAGTGAAATAGAGATAGTAAGTTACCTGATTGATAGTTGAAATTAATGATCATAAATATGTCCACAACACTCTGAAGAATGGATAAAAAAAAGTGAGAACATCAAGAAAGGGGTAGGAAACAAAGTATCAAATGGAAATCAATGCTAGAGAACAAAATAGCTGAACTAGAAAATATACAAGTTCAGAAAAACCTAAGCAGGCCAGAAGAAAGGGTCACAACCAAGAACACTCCACCTGGCAAAGTTATCATTCACAATTCAGAAGAGATAGTTTTCCACAGAAGCAAAAGCCAAAGGAGTTCATCACCACAAACCTGTCCTACAAGAGACATTAAAGGGACTGTTTTAGGTAGAAAAGAAAGGGTGCTAAATAGTAACAACTTGTGAAAGTATGAATTTCACTAGTAAAGGTAAATATATAGCGAGGGTAGTGAATCACAAAGCTAGCATGAAGGTTAAACAAAAGTAGTAAAAATAACTACAATAATTACGGGATACACATAATAAAAAGATGTAAAATGTGATATCATAAACATTTGAGAACAAAAGAAGACAAAAGAAACAGAGGAACCAAAAAGCAGCCAGAAAACAACTGACAAAACAGCAAGAAATACATACTATCACATTACTTATGGTATGTCTATACCACAAAATAGGCTTTTATTTTTTTCTTTTTTAAAGATTTTATTTTTTCATTTGACAGAGAGAGATAGCCAACGAGAGAGGGAACACAAGCCGGGGGAGTGGGAGAGGAAGAGGCAGGCTCCCAGCAGAGGAGCCCCACGTGGGGCTGGATCCCAGAGCTCCAGGATCATGCCCTGAGCCGAAGGCAGACGCTCAATGACTGAGCCACCCAGGCACCCCCAAAATATGATAGTCTTTGTTTTAAAAGCCTAAGAGATAAAAAGGGGAATTCCATAATGATAAAGGGGTCAATCCAATAAGAAGATATAGCATTTGCAAATATTTATGCACTCAACATAGGACCACCTAAATATATAAAGCAAATGTTAAAACACCTGAAGGGAGAAAAAGGAATACAATAATAGTAGGAGACTTAAATCCACTACGTCAATGGATAAATCATTCAGAGAATAAAAGGAATTAAAGGCCTTAACATGTCAGAACAGATGAACTTAACATATTTACAGAAAATTTCATTCAAAGCAACGGACTGCACCTTCTTAAAGTGCATAGTCATTCTCCAGGATAGGTTATATGTTATGTCACAAAACAAGTATTAACAAATTAAGTAATATTGAAATCAATTACCATGTGGTCAGATAAGATGCTTGATGAAACCAGGAAACAATTATAAGAAAACTGGGAAATTCACAAACATGTGGAGATTAAACAGCATGGTACTGAACAACCAATATATCAATGAAGAAATTAAAAGAGAAATTTAAATATTCCTTGAGATAATGAAAATAGATTAAAAATACAAAAACTTAAGAGGGGAGTTCATAGCAATAAATGCCTACTTCCAGAAATAAGAAAAAAAATATCAAATGAACAACCTAACTCTACATGTCAAAGAACTAGAAAAAAAAAAGAACAGAGCCCAAAGTTATAAGGAAGGAAGGAGAAAATGAAGTTTGGAGTTTTATTGGGAAGGAGAGACTAAAATGGTAATAAAGAAGAAACCGAGAGTGGTTTCTTTGAAAATATAAACAAAATTGTCAAACCTTTAACTAGTCTAACCAATAAAACAAACAAAATCAGAAATAAGAGATGTTACAAATGAACCATATAAATACAAAGGATCATAAAAACTACAATGAACAAATATATGCCAACAAATGGACAAACCTAGAAGATATGGATAAGTTTCTAGAAACACACAACTTTCTGAGACTGCATCATGAAGAAAGAGAAAATCTGAACAAACCTATTACTGGTAAGGAGATTGAGTCAGTAATCAAAAACTTTTTTTTTTAAGATTTTATTTATTTATTCGACAGAGATAGAGACAGCCAGCGAGAGAGGGAACACAAGCAGGGGGAGTGGGAGAGGAAGAAGCAGGCTCATAACGGAGGAGCCCGATGTGGGGCTCGATCCCATAACGCCGGGATCACGCCCTGAGCCGAAGGCAGGCGCTTAACTGCTGTGCCACCCAGGCGCCCCAGTAATCAAAAACTTCTAATAAACAAAAGTCCAGGGACAGAATGCTGCATTGGTGAATTCTACCAAATATTCAAAGAATTAATATCAATCTTTACTTTCCAAAAAACAGAAGAGGAGCGAACTCTTCCAAACTCATTTTACAAGGTTAGCATTACCCTGATACCCAAACTAGACAAGGATGCCACAAGAAAAGAAAATTACAGGCCAATATGCATGATGAACGCAGATGCAAAAATCATCAACAAATTATTAAGCTGCATTATTTATAATAGCCAAGACAACAGAACAAACTAAATGTCCACTGAAGGATGAATGGGTAAAGAAGTAGCAGTATGTATGTGTATATATAGTGATACACGCGCACACACACACACACACATACACTCTGGAATATTATTCAGCCATAATAAAGAATGAATAAAATCTTGCCATTTATGACAACATGGATAAACCTTGAGGGATTTATACTAAGTAAAATAAGTCAGACAGAGAAAGAGAAATGCTGTATGATCTCACTTAAATGTGGAACAAACCAAGCTCACAGATACAAAGGCAGAGGGTAGGAGGTTTAGGGATGTGGGCAAAGGTGTTCAAGATGCACAAAATTTCCAGTTATAAAAAAAACAGTCATGGGGATGTAATGTACAGCATGGCCACTACAGTTCCTAATACTCTACTGCACATTTGAAAGTTGCTAAGAGAATATATCTTAAAACTTTTTATCGCAAGCAAACTGAGGCAACCTACTGAACAGATATTAACTAAACTTATTGTGGTGATCATTCCTAAATATATATAAATATAAAGTCTTTACATTGTACACCTGAAACTAATATAATGCTACACGTCAATTATACCAGTTAAAGAAAAAGGAAATCAAAGAATATCTCAAAACAAATGAAAATGGAAACATAACATACCAAAAATCAATGGACTGCTGCAAAACTAGTTCTAAGACAGAAATTTATAGTGACGCATGCACATATTAAGAAATGAGAAAGATGGTAAATAAACAGCCTTAACTTTACACCTCAAGGAACTAGAAAAAGAACTAAGCCCAGAGTTAGCAGAAGGAAAGAAATAATAAAGGTCATAGCAAAAGTAAATGGAGACCAGAAAAGCAATAGAAAAGATCAATGAAACTAAGAGCTGGTTTTTTGGAAAGATTAACAGAATTTACAACTCTTAAGCAAGACTGAAAATCTGAGACAGAAGACTCAAATAAAAAGAAATTACAAGAGACACTACCAAAATAAATAGGATAATAAGAGACAACTATGGATAATTATATGCCAACAAATTAGATAACCTAAGGATAATTTCCTAGAGACACAGAAATAGAAGTCTGAACAGTAACATGTAAGTAGACTGAATCATTATCAGAAACTTACTGACAATCGAAACCCCATGAACAGATATCTTAACTGGGCAATTCTACCAAATATTTAAAGAGGAATTAATGCCAATACTTTTCAATTTTTCCACAAACTAGAGAACGAGGGAACACTTCTAACCTCATTCTGTGAGGCCAGCATTACTGTGATGCCAAAGCTAGATAATGATTGATGGAAAACTATAGATGCTATGAAAAGAGTGGCAAAAATTTTCAACTATTAACAAACTGAATTCAAGAACTCTTTAAAGGAATTATATACCATGATCAAGTGGGATTTATCCCTGGGAATTAAGAATGGTTCAACATACTTAAATCAATGAGATACATCACTTTAATAGAATGAAAGATAAAAATCATAAGATGATCATCTCAACAGATGCAGAAAAGGCATTTAAAAAGATATCCTTTCACGATAAAACTTTCAACATATATGACACAGAAAGAACATACCTAATGATAATAAAGGCAAAATACAACACACCCACATTACAGTCAGGGAAAAACTGAAAAATTTCCTCTAAGATTAGGAAAAAGACAAGTATGCTCACGTTACCACTCTTATTCAATAGAGTCCATGCAAGTCCTAGCTAGAGCAATCAGGCAAGACAAAGATATATAAGTATCCGAATAGGAGAAGAATAAGTAAAACTGTCATTATTTGCAGATGATAGGACCTTATATATTAAAAATCCTGAAGACTCAAAGTATTGGATCTAATCAGTGAATTCGGTAAAGCTGCACAAATTAAAACCAATACACAGAAATCAGTTGCATTCTCTACACTAACGTACATTTGAAAAGGAAACAAACAAAAAAATATCTCAGGGCACCTGGGTGGTTCAGTTGGTTAAGGGTCTGCCTTCCGCTCAGGTCATGATCCTAGGTTCTGGGATGAGCCCCAAGGCTGGATCCCTGCTCAGCAGGGAACTGCTTCTCCCTCTCCCTCTGCTCGTGCTCTCTCTCCTCTCTCTCAAATAAATAAAATCTTTAAAAAAAATCTCATTAACAAAAGCATCAAAAACAATAAATACAGACGAATAAATTTAAGTAAAAGATCTGTATAATGAAAACTACATAACTTTGCTAAAAGAAACTGAAGACAACATAAACAAATGGAAAGACATCTCGTGTTCACAGTTGCAAGAGATAATAGTAAAATGTTCATGCTACCCAAAGCAGTCTATAGATTCAATGCAATCCCTATCCAAATCCAATGTAATTTTTCACAGAAATAAATAGAAAAAACAATCCTCAAATTTGTTTGAAACCACAGAAGACCCCTAATAGATAAAACAACAAAACTAGATGTGGAATACCAACAGTATGAGAAATGTGATTTATATATCAAATAGAAAAACACCTGCTATTTTAAAATACTAAATTTATTAAAATGCAAGACCATCAGTGGCTAAGTTGGTTCTTTCACAGGATCCTCCTGATTTTCTTTTACCTAGATGGATGGTTTTCTCAGTCAGATTGTGATGTGATGATGTTATACAATTAACAACCCACAATCTGAGTGGCTTTCAAAGACAAACATTTGTTGCACATAGTTCGATAGACTGGCTATGATGGCTCTGCTCCCGACTATGGATCAGGTTCAGATCTGCTCCATGTGCCTATCATTCTGGGTCCTAAGAAGAAAGAGCACCGGGGGCAAGCTGTTCTCACAGAAGAGAAAAGGAATACAACCATGGAAGCACATACAGTGTTTATGCTTAGATATGGTATATATTATGTTTTTTTCACATCTTGCCAAAGCCAGCCATGAGGCCTAGGCCAACATCAATGGGTCAGGAGATACACTCACTCTTTTCCATGGAGCAGAAGGGACAAAGGAATACTGACTAAACAATGATACGATCTACCAAAATGTGCAAACACTATTTTACTACTGTGCTCTTTTTTTTTTTTAAAGTTTATTTATTTTAGAGCATTCAAACGGGAGGGAAGGGGCAGGGCAGTAGGGGAAGAGAAAGGAGAGCAGCAGACTCCCCACTAAGCGGGGAGCCCCACAGGAGGCTCCATCTCAAGACCCTGAGATGATGACCTGAGCCAAAATCAAGAGTCTGATGCTGAACCTACTGAGCCACCAAGGAGAGCCCCTCACTGCTGTGTTCTTAAAGATATAGGAGGATGGCAAAGATACAGTGGAAAAGATCCAGCTCTGATTTTTATTATAGTTAAAAGATGTTACAACAGCCCTTGTTTCAATGAATATGCTAACAAATATATCAAAGAGCAGATATCTAAATCTCTTTGAAAAAAACTCAATTTATATTTTGCTTTACGCATTTACTCTGCCCCCAAGAATTAATTAGTCCACATTTGCTAAAGATAAAGCAAAACAAAGAACTAAAGTGTCAAACATTTTTGTTATTCTTGCTCATTTGTTTGACTTAAAAGCCCTCACCTAAAATGACCCGGTTGAAGTTAATAAATAAAAATTGCAATTACAAAGTACTTAATGACTAATACTAGTTAAACCATTATGTAATCAAAACTATCAAAGCTATGACAAAAGCTTAACTGTGAGACAAACTCATTTCTTAACAAACTCTCTATCCCTAAACCAAAAAAAAGAATGAAAATAAAAACATTTTCACTTCAAAAAATAGGGAAGAGTTTAAAACCCAAGGAAAGAATGATTAGTTCTATCCAATGAAGACTGAATAGAATTAATACATTAAAACTATTTGAATATTTAAAAAAAACTATTAGAATATTTTAAAAATAAAATTGCTAATTTGAAGGGCTGCTTTTTTGGCAGGAAGGGGGGCTAAGCAACTCTGTACCAACCAAACTGTAGAAAAGGGGAGATTATTTCCTTGTGCTGAAAATTAGCAAGGACAAAAAGAGGTGTTACTGATAAACCCACTTATTTTACTCAAAGTTTCAGGTGTGATAAGTTATGCACATTGTAGGTCCCAGTTTATTAGCACAGAACTCACAATATTATTCATTTCTTCTATCATTGCCTTAGAACTTTAATTTTAGAAAGTTACAGTCATTACTTAAGCATCAACTTTTCTTTGTATTAGCAGGCAAAGTTTCCATTCTTTACAAAAACAGGATAAAAACACTATAAGAAATACCTGCTCAACAACACTACAGAAATCACACAAAAATCCAATAAATAAAACCATCTTATGGTTTCATCCTGTCATTTTGTGAATGAGGAAGATAATCCAAGATGAAGTAACTAACACAAAATACCAGAACTGAGATAACTCCATTCTCATGGTTCCTGGTCTATTTTTGTAAGCACTGCATAGTTGCTTGCTCCCCAGACACAGGGCCAAGAAATATCCTAAACATTTTGTAAAATATTAGCCTGTCTGGCTCCAAATGTTTCTGATCATTAGACACAAAAGCTGAAGCACAGAGAGACCATGTATGTTAGCAATCAGATATCTTTGCCAAACTCTCCTAAACAGGAGAAAACCAAACCTATCCTCATGCATCAGAACATCCTCATTTTACCTTTAAACTCCTGAAAGTACATTCTAAAAAGCCAGCTTTCTTGAGTTGTGAAGGCCTCTTCCCTCTCATCTCCCAGGATTACAGTACCTATAATTACATGGACAGAAGAGTGGCCTTTGGACCTGTTTTGTGGAACATAAATCATATGACTTATCCAGTTTCAGACCTGGTGCCAGAATTTGCAAGGTCTGTGTATTTGCAGATTTCAAATGCCAATGAGAGCTTACTGAATGGTACTGGCAGACATGGCAAATGACAGCTCTTTCCAGTCAGCTAATTTAGGAGATGCTGCTGCCTTAAGAGCTTTAGGATTATAAAGTAGAAAAAGGCAGCTTTATGGACAGGAATGGGGAAGGAAAAAAAAAAAAAAAAAAGAACTTGCCTATTGCCTATTTAAGCTGCTCCTGTTTCCCTAGAGTTCTAGTTCTACCCCCTGAGAAGTTACTGAATCCTTAAGCTGCAAGAGGTATTAAAACTAATTTTTCAGATCTTTATTTAGAAATAAATATTTCACATCATCTCTTAAACACCTCACTTGGTTTACCTGTACTGGACAAACCAGACTGTCTTCCATTAGGATATATGAACTTCAAGACATTTCAGAGCAAATAAAAACCCTCAGTGATTTTTAAGAGTGGTAACAACCTGAGAATTCAGAATAAATAGCCACTAGTGAAAAGATACTCTGATTCACATTTTCATTAAGATTTGCTAGCATACTACCTTAAAAAACAGTAATAAAAATGAGCAATCTAAGAATTATTAGACGTGAAAATTATTGCTTAAGGACAAGAACAGAACGGATAATGCAAAAAAACTAAACCAGTATTATGAAGACCACATTATTAATAAACATTCCTTTTACACTTCATTCTAAACAATTCTTGAATTATATACTCAAATCTCATATAAAGTGCTTTGTTTCTGGATTATGTTTCATTGATCTCTTTCTGTATACTAACGTTAATGCCATACTCCTAATATCTGTCATTTTATAGTACATTTCATTATTTGGAAAAACAAGTTTTCCCTTCATTAACATTTTTTAAAGTCTTTTTTTAAGATCTTATATTTTAAATAAAATCTTTAAAAAAATTTTTTTTTTACAAAGCTGCTTGAGTGGCTCAGTTGGTCAACCTTCTGCCTTCAGCTCAGGTCATGATCCCAGTGTCCTAGGATCAAGTCTCACATTAGTCTCCCTCTCACTCTGTCAAGTAAATAAAATCTTAAAAATTTATTTTTTAGAGAGCGCATGCAGGGAGCATGAGCAGGAGAGGGGCAAAGGGAGAGGGAAAAGCAGAATTCCACCGAGCCCAGAGCCCTCAATCTCAGGATGACCCTGAGATCATAACCCAAGTCAAAGTCAGCCACGTAACCGAGTCACTCAGGTGCCCCTAAAAGTCTTACTTTTTTCTAACTTATTTATAAACTTTAGGATTAGGTGGTTAAATTCTGCATTTAAAATCTCATCAGAATTTTTCACTGGGATTACATTAAATTTATAAATTATATTAAAATATAAAATATAGGGGCTGAGCCACCTAGGTTAAACATCTGCCTTCGCCTCAGGTCATGATCTTGGGGTCTTGGGATGGAGCCCTAAATCGGGCTTCCTGCTCAGCGAGGAGCCTGCTTCTCCCTCTCCCTTTGCTCCTTCCCCATCACTCATGCTCGCATGCTCACTCTCTAACGAGTGGATAAAATCTTTAAAATATATATATAAAATACAAATGATCAAAAAGAATGGCCACATGGCAATTTTGAATCTTCACATTAAATTCATGTTTTTCCATTTATGTAAGTCTTATATGCTTTCATAAAATGCCAAAGACTTCTTTGTATATCTACTTCTATACTATTTTCAGGGTACATTTTTTCCCGTTAATATAGGACTCCTATTGACTCATATTCATTGGTTTCAACCACCTTACTGTACTCATTACATACAAGTTTTTAGATACTTCTCATGAGTTTCATAGGTATTTTCCATTTGCAAAGAATGGTAATTTTACTTAGAACATTTTTTTTCTTTTTGTATTTTTTAGTTAAAGTGATTTGTTCAGAATCTCTATAACAGGGTGCCTGGGTGGCTCAGTTGGTTAAGCATCTGCCTTCAGCTTGGGTCATGATCTCAGGGTCATGGAATCCAGCCCTGCATTGGGCTCCTTGCTCAACAGGGAGTCTGCTTCTCCTCTGCCTCTCCCCACTGCATCTGCATGCTCTCTCTCTCTCTCTCTGGCTCTCTCTCTCTCTCTCACTCTCTGTGTCAAATAAATGAAATGTTAAAAAGAATCTCTATAACAATATTAAATAATACTGATGACAGAGGGGATTCTTTATTGATCTTGGTTTAACAAGCATGATACCACTGTTTTTCCATTAAGGATGGTGTTTGAGGGGCGTGTGGGTGACTTAATCGGTTAAGCATCTGCCTTTGGCTCACGTCATGATCTCAGAGTCTTGGGATCTAGCCATCCAGCTCCCCGCTCAGCGAGGAGTCTGCTTCTCCCCCTGCTCATGCTCTAATAAATAAATAAAATCTTAAAAGAAAAAAGACGGTGTTTGATATAGGTTAGTAAAATACCTCATCTATCAAGTTATAGAACTCACATTAATAGACTAATGAATTTTAATTTCCTTGAAATTTCAGTACCTGTTAAGATGATATTTTATCTCCAGCAAATAATCAATTAAGTTTTATTTACTTAACAATATAGTGCTTACTGTGTGCCAGACACTGAGTATTTTTCATATATTGCCTCATGTAATCTTCATAACTGCTCTGTAAAGTACAAAATACTTCCTCCATTTGAGAAATGAGAAAACTCAGGCATAAGAGTTACATAGTTCTTGTAAGTGGCTGACCTGGGACTGAATGCAAAGATTTGGATTCAGATTTCATACTCTTGAAACCATTCTTAGATTCTTGCTAATAAGCACTTCTTTAGAAATTTTGCACATATTTTCATTAGTAAGATCAGTCTATAAATCTTTTAAGATTTTTAATTTATTTATTTGAGAAAGAGAGAAAGAGAGTGCATGAATAGGGAGGGAAGGGCAGACAGACTCCCCCCTGAGCAGGGAGACTGACTCGGGGCTTGAACCCAGGACCATGAGATCATGACCCTAGCTGAAGGCAGACGCTTAGCTGACTGAGCCACCAGGGGCCCCCAGTCTTTAAATCTTCCTCATGCTATACTTGTTTGGTTGGTTTATCCAGTAGATAAACCAACAGAATAGGGCAAAAGTGATAGTCACTTCTAAGATTAGGTCAAGAAAACACTTCAGCTTCTCCAGTGGACTCTCTCATTCACTATGGGGAAACTAGCTGCCATGTCTTAAGGAGACTCAGGTAGCTCTGTGGAGAGGCTTAAAAGCACCAAAACTCCCATTCCAATAGCAGACAGGAATGGAGGCCTGTTAACCCTTACATGAGAAAGCTTGGAAGGATCCTATAGCCTTCAGATTAACTGCAGCACCAGTAAAAAGACGGACTATAACCTCTTGGGAAAGCCTGACCAGACCCATCAGGTTAAGCCACTTCCAGATTCTCAATTGTCAGACAATGGGTGAGATAATACTGGCTTGTTGCTTTACACTACAGAATTTAGGGTAATCTGTCATGTAGCAATAGACAATGAATAAGCTTTCCATCATATTTCAGTAACATAAGGATCTGTTTTTTCTCAAAGGCTGACTAGAAGTGTCAGGTGAATCTGATGTTCTGGGAAGATATGTTCAATAAACTTTCAGAACTTTTTTCTAGGATACAAGTCAATTCAGATTATTTAAACTCCTTTCTGCACATAAATGTATTTTTATTTGTATTTTCTAAGAAAATGGCCTATTTCTTATACATTTTAAATATGGTGATATAAAACCTAAAATCTCTTCTGCATCTATGGGTATATTCCCTTTTAATTTTTGATATATTTCCTCTTTTTCCTTTTTTAATCTCATGAGTGACTTTTCTATTTTGTAAGTGAAAAAAAATGATGGATTTATCCAGGCTACTGATTTGAAGGTTTTGTATTCTATTTAATTGCTTACTTCATCCTTATTAATTCCTCCTCCCCCTTTTAGTTTATTATCGCTATCCCACTAGTCTTAATAATGCAGAAATTTTCTCAGCGCTATTTATATCATCTTAAATTTCACTCTTGATTTTTCAAGTGTTATTTTAATTAGAATTTTACAATTAAAATTTTTAAAATTTGATTCCTTTTAAATGTTTCATTTGGCCTTAACTGTTGTTTAGTTATACTGAATATGCCCAAAGAATGCGGAATCTATGGTTATAGTTTTTATGAATTTATTATGATTAATGTTGCCACCTACTACATAACCAATTTTTGAAAAGTATCTGTGGATAAAAGCAATGCTTATACTCTTGCTATTTAGTATAAAATTTTCCTTTGCAGGGCTACTGAAATCCTTCTAATCATCATTTCTATTTGTTTCCATGATTCATTAATTTCCAAAAGAAATAAAACCTTACACTGTGAAAAATTTTCCCCATTTCTAACACACTTTAATATATGGGTAGAATATATATGGTCTGGGACACCTGGGTGGTTCAGTTGGTCAAACGTCTGCCTTCGGCTCAGGTCATGATCCCAGTGTCCTGGGATCGAGTCCCACATCAGGCTCTTTGCTCAGCAGGGAGCCTGCTTCTCTCTCTGCTTTCTGTTCCCCCGCTTGTGCTTGCTCTCTCTGACAAATAAATAAAATTAAAAAAAAAAAAAGAATATACTTGGTCTTAAAGCTGTCCTCAGACTTTCACCTGCATCTTATATGTACATAAATAGATATATATGTGTGTTGGGGATGGTATATGTGTTAAATCCGGCTTAAGTAAATATCAGATTTTGACAAATTTTTGAGTGGCAGTTTGTTTTCCAATTACTTTATAAATACTTAAATTCACATGGTTAATACCACTTGCTTTTGGTACCTCTTTGACATCTAAGATATTTAAACATGTAAATCTAATTACTATATTACCTTCATAAAAGAACATTTCAATCCTTTCCCACTAAGTAAACAATAAATAAATGAATGTAACACACGTATATGAAATAGTAAGAGATCTTTAATAAATTATAATGTACCCAAGTTTTGGAATTCATGATAGAAACTTTTTATGAAAAAATACAGTATTAGAAAAGATTCTCATTCATATTTTCACATTTTTATAAAAATAACTATTCCAAAAACTAATATCCTTATGTCCAAAAGAATTAACTTATGAGTAGCTTGATAATAAAATGAACTATCTTCAGAAGGTGACATAGGAGGATCCTTAACTCACCTCCTCCCATGGACATACCAAATCTACAAAATAATTTTCTCTGTAAGAAATCCAAAAAGTAGCTGAGTTACTTCTATATATCAGGCTAACAAGAAAAAAACCCATGTTGAAATGGAAAGGACAGGTTGAGGCACAATCTAACCATAAACTCCACTATCAGTGCAGCAACCCACAATCATGAGGGACAGAGAAGCCAAAATCTTCAATAAAATATTAATAAACTGAATTCAACAATACATTAAAAAGATCATATATACTATGATTAAATGGGATTTATTCCAGGAATGCAAGAATGGTTTAAGATCAGCAAATCAGTCAATGTGAAACATATTAAGAATAAAAAGCATATCATCTCAATAGATGGAGAAAAAAAAGCATTCAACAAAATTCAACATCCATTTACGGTAAAACTCTCAACAAAGTGGGTATAGAGGAAATGTACCTCAACGTAGCAAAGGCTGTATATGACAAGCCCCCCAGTTAACATCATACCCAATGGAGAAATACTGAATGTATTTTCCTCTAAGATCACGAACAACATAAGGATGCCCACTCTCACCACTTTTATTCAACATAGTATTGGGATTCCCAGGCAGAGCAACAGTGCAAGAAAAAGAAATATTAGGAATGCAAATTAGAAAGGAAGAAACAAAACTGTAATTTTTACAGATGACATATGACATAGAAAACTCTAAAACTTCATCAAAAAACTGTTAGAATAAACTATAGTTTTATTTTAATTTAGTAAAGTTGCAGAATACAAAATTTAGTAAAGTCACAGGATCTAAAATCAGTATATGAAATTGTTGGTATTTCTATTCATTAATAATGAGCTAACAGAGAAATAAAGAAAATCCCATTTACAACTTCATCAAAAATAATAAAATACCAAAGAATAAATTTTACCAAGAAGGTGAAAGATCTGGACACTGACAAGTATAAGACAGTAATGAAAACAAAGTGAAGAAAACACAAATGGAAAGATATGCCATGCTCATAAACTAAAAGAACTAATATTGTTAAAATGTCCATACTAGGGACACCTGGGTGGCTCAGTTGGTTAAACGTCTGCCTTTGGCTCAGGTCATGATCCCAGAGTCCTGGGATCCATCCCAGGCTTGGGCTCCCTGCTCAGCAGGGAGTCTGCTTCTTCCTCCCCCTCTGCCCCTGCTTGTGTGGTCTCGCTCTCTTGCTCACTCTATCCCTCAAATAAATAAAATCTTAACAAAAAAAAAGTCCATACTACACAAAGCAATGTATAGATTCAATACAATCCCTATTAATATTCCAATGACATTTTCAACAGAAATGGAACAACTCATTCTAAAATTTGTATGGAACAAGACAGAACCAAAGCAATCTTGTGAAAAACAAACCTGGAAGCATCAAGGTCTCTAATTTCAAATTATATTACAAAAGCTACAGTAATCCAAACAGTATGGTATTGGCAAAAACACAAAGAGAAAAAACCAAAACCAGACACAGATCAATGGAACACACAGAACAGAAAGACTCCTTCCCCTGCCAGAAAAACCCAAGCAGATATTGTCAATTAATCTTCAACAGTAGAGACAAGAATACACAATGGGGAAAGGCCAGTCTCTTCAATAAATCATGTTGGGAAACTGGACAGCTACATGCAAAAAAAAAAAAAAAAAAAAAGAAAAAGAAAAGAAACTGAACCACTAAATTACACCATACACAAAACTAACTCAAAATGGATTAAAATCTTAAAACATAAGCCTAGAAAGTATAAAACTTTTGGAAGACAACACAGGTGATAAGCTCCTTCACAAAGGTCTTAGTGATGATTTTTTGGATTTGAAACCATAAAGCAAAGGCAACAAAAGCAAAAATAAACAAGTGGGACTACATCAAACTAAAAAGTTTCTGCGCAGCAAAGTGAAAGGCAACCTAACAAATGGGAGAAAATATTTGCATATCATATATTTGATAAGAAGTTAATATCCAAAGTCAATTTAAAAAAAGCAGGGGCGCCTGGGTAGCGCAGTCGTTAAAGCGTCTGCCTTCGGCTCAGGGCGTGATCCCGGCATACCGGGATCGAGTCCCACATCGGGCTCCTCCGCTGTGAGCCTGCTTCTTCCTCTCCCACTCCCCTGCTGTGTTCCCTCTCTCACTGGCTGTCTCTATCTCTGTCAAATAAATAAATAAAATCTTTAAAAAAAAAAAAAAAAAAAAGCATACAATCCAATTTAAAAACGGGCAGAAGTTCTGAATATTTTTCCTAAGAAGATATCCAGATGGCCAACAGGTACCTGAAAAGATGCTCATCCTCACTAATTATCAGGGAAATGCAAATCAAACCACAATGAGATACGCCTCACAACACCTCACAATAGTACGGCTATTATCAAAAAGACAAGAAATAACCAGTTTTGGGAGCATGTGGGTACCTCAGTCAGTTGAGCATCCACCTCTTGGTTTTGGCCAGGTCATGATCTCAGGGTCGTGGGATCGAGTACTGCATCAGGCTCCGTGCTCAATGTGGAGTCTGCTTGAGATACTCTCCCTTTCTCTCCCTCTGCTCCTAGCCCCACTCAGGCACACACATGCCCTCTTTCTCTAAAATAAATCAATCTTTAAGAAATAACAAGTGTTGGAGAGGATGGGAAGAAAAGGGAACCCTTGTGCAGTTGGTGGGAATATTAATTAATGGGGCCACTATAGAAAACACTATGGAAGTACTCTAAAAAATTAAAAACAAAACTACCATATGATCCGGCAATTCCCTTTCTGGTATTTATCCAAAGGAAACAAAAACAAGTTTGAAAAAAATACTGATGCTTACTGCACAATTATAAGCAAACCTCAGAGACATTACAAGTTCAGTTCCAGACCATCAAAATAAAGTGAATACTGCAAAAAAGTGAGTCAAATGATTTTTTTGGTTTCCCAGTGTATAAAAAAGTTCAGCTTATACAACACTGTAGTCTGTTAAGTTTGCAATAGCATTACGTCTAAGAAGCGATATATGTGTCTTAATTAAAAGATAGTTTATTGCTAAAACAAAGCTAGCCATCATTTGATCTTTCAGCAAGTCATAATCACTCATCACAGATCACCTTAACAAATATAATGAACAAGTTTGAAATATTGTGAGAATTACCAAAATGTGACGCAGAACATGAAGCAAATGCTGTTGGAAAAATAGTGCTAATGTATTTGCTATATGCAGGGTTGCCACAAAACTTCAATTTTTTAAAAAATGTAGTATCTGCAAAGCACAAAATCTAAGCCCAACAAAATGAGGTGTGCCTGTATTTACAATAGCCAAGGAATGGATGTAACCTAAATGTCCATTAATGGGTGGATGGATAGAGAAAATGTGGTATGTATACAAGGCAAGTATTATTCTGCCACAAAAAGAAGGAAATCTCGCTATTTGCTACAACATGGACCTTGAGGACATTATGCTATCTGAAATAAGTCTGTCAGACAAAGACAAATATCCTATGATCTCACTTAAGTGTGTAATTAAAAAAAAAAACTCATAGATACAGATAACATATGCATGGTTGTCTGAGGAGGAGGTGAAATGGGTAAAGATGGTTAAAAAGTACAAATTTCTAGTCATAAAATAAAAAAAGACCTAGGCATATAATGTACAGTATAGTGACTATAGTTAACATTGTATGATACATTTGAAAGCCACTAAAAGAATACATCTTATAAATTCTTAACACACACACAAAATAATTTGTAATTGTGTGATGTTAACTAGACTTACTGTGATTATCATTTCACAAAATAAACACACTAAATCATTATGTTGAACACCTGAAACTAATATGTTATGTCAATGATATCTCAAAAAAAATAAAGTTAAATACCTTCAGATTATATTTATGAGCTTTATCCAAAATAGTCGGTACCAAGTCATCAGTATTTTCTCCATTCTCATCATTTGTACCAGGTGGGTACCAAGATAGGGCTAGTACACCTAACAGAAAAGAGCAGAAAGAAAAATAAATACAGAAACAGGAGTGACTAGAGGTATTCTAAAAAAAAAAAAAAAAAAAAAGGCAGAATAAGACCAAATTGTTTACAGAAAAGAAACACATTCTCATATAGGTTGTTGTTTTGTTACTTTACTTACTTTACTTAGATACTACCTACAGTTACTTACTTTGTATAGCCACATTTATGAACTCTTTATCAAGTATGAATGTATTTAGTTAATAGGTTTTACTTTCCAGATTGGGTTTACAGAAAAATTGCACAGAAAGTAGTTTCCATATATTCTCTTCTTACACAGCCCTTCCCCAACCCACATATGGTTCTTGTTAATACGCTGCATTAATGTGGCATGTTTGTTGCACATGATGAACCAATATTGATACATCATTATTAACCAAAGCCCACAATATACATTAGGGTTCACTCTTTGTGGTGTACAGTTGTATCACTTCTGACAAAAACATATGTACCCACCATTACAGTATCATGTAGAATAGTTTTACAGACCTCAAAACCATCTGACATCCAACTATTCATCCCTCCTCCCTCACTCCCCTGGATAATAATTGATCTTTTCAGTATTTCTATTGTTTTGTCTTTTCCACAATGCTACATAGGTGGAATCATGACAGTAAGTTTTTCAGACTGGCTTCTTACACTTAGCAAGACACAATTAAGGTTCATTTATGTCTTTTTGTGGATTTATAGATCATTCTTTTTACTGTTGCATGATAACTCATTGCATGGATGTACCACATTTTATCCATTCACCTACTGGAGATACCATGGATGCTACTAATTTGGGGCAATTATGAAGATTCGAGAAAAAAGATTACAGTTTCTCCCTGTAGTACTTACTTACTTTCAAAATGATACATTACAAAATAAGTTTTAGAAACATAAGCCTGCAAAAGAAAAAAAATCACTGACTTTGAAGGAATATTTGAAATCAACTAATTCAAACCCTATTATATAAAAAAAATGAGAGGCTATTAGGAAAATGCTGCTTATTTCTAAATCAACCAACACACTCTTTAAGGCATGGAGAGAAATACAATGGTACCGAAAGAGAAGCATGTGGAAATAAAGGAACTGCAAGGTTAGAAACTGGCAGAGAACTAAATTATTATAAGATTTAAACTTTATAGACCTGTCATGTACAGAGCAGCCCTATCCAGAGAAACAAAACAGAAGTTTCATTTAAAGTTTACAGGAAAAAAAAGATGTCTATGTTCTCTATCCACTCTGAAAATAAGAATAGCAATAAGAACACAAGAGGTAGAAAAAATAATCTATAATACATGAGGTGCTTTAGGGAAGCTTATGGCTAGCGATGAAGGGAGTCTATTACATAGAGAAAAGTGCTAGTAAGAAAAGTATCTGGAAACAACTGATCAAACATCTAAGTTACCTACTAGCTTAGCTTCTAAAAAGAACAGTACCAATGGAGAGTCACAGTAAAAAAAATTCTCAACATGAAATTTATGAATCCTGCAAAAAATTAAAAAAAAAAAAACCCACAAAGTTGAAACAAAATAGTACAGGAGGAACATATAAAAGAAAGATTATGTCATGAAGCCTAGGAAAATCGTAAGCATAGCACTCTTCCATGAAATTCAAAAGAGAAGATTCCTGTTTCTAATAGATTAGGTTACACAGGCTAACATTTCCATGAAAAAAATTGTTAAATAAAATATGGATTACAAAAAACTTCTTAAAGCCAAAGAGCTGGAGAGTAAGGAATTACCTGTCCAAATTGAGGCAAAAACATGAGGAGAAGTAAATGAGCAAGAAAGTCAGTTTTCCCAAAACGTAACTGACAGAAATAAACCAACCATCAAAACCAGTGAATTAAGTCCCAGGTTGACAATGCTTGGGAAATTCTCTAGCTTTAAGGTGACCAGTATTTTCTTCTGTATTGAACAACACAGATACAGAACATTTTCATTATCACAGAAAGTTCTATTGGACAGAATTGCTAGATTGTTGATTATCCTAATACCCTAAACATTTCATTCTTGTCTACTGATTTTTCTTCCTCCTTATCCTCCTTATTCCTAGTTATACTCTAAGGCTTGAGGAGAATGTTCTTTGTTCCACATTATTACCTTCTTTCAGCTTTTTATTGTATCAAATTATCATTTCCAAATGTCTAATTCTATCTCTATACTGTGCTCCACAATCTAATTTATCTTTGTACAGTATCTTTTGGACTATCTCACTCATGAGTTCTGAATAAGTAATGGCCTGGGAAACAAGACATTGATGGTCCTCCTCATGAGGAGGGTTGGACCACTTGCAATGGTTATGAATCATCACAGCAACCAGAGGTTTCTCTAACACACATAAACTAAGTATCATTAATAAAATTACTACATATTTCTAGTATTTCAATTGTGTAGTGAAAAAGGATATTCTTTGAGGTCTATTCTTAGAATATCAGCATTTCATTTTATTATTTTTTAAAAGATTTATTTGTTTACTTTAGAGAACTCAAGGCAGCATGCACAAGTGGGGGGAAGGGCAGAGGGAGAAGGTCAGAGACCAACAAGGGGCTCGATCTCATGACCCATGAGATCACGACCTGAATTGAAACCAAGAGTCAGAAACTTAACTGACTAAGCCATTTTATGAAATGCAGATGTCACATTAATCGTGTTGTCCTAACATGATTTTATGAAATGCAGATGTCACATTGACCATGTTGTCCCTCCATAGCACATATCACAGGGACTTCAATATATGTGATAGCCAATCTTTTCTTTTCCCCTCCCTCCCTCCCTTCTTTCTTTCTTCCCTTCTTTCATTCTTCCCTTCTTCCCTTTCCTTTTTCTTTCTTCCCTTCTTCCCTTTCCTTTTTCTTTCTTCCCTTCTTTCCTTTCCTCTTTCTTTCTTTCTTTCTTTCTTTCTTTCTTTCTTTCTGTCTTTCTGTCTTTCTGTCTTTCTGTCTTTCTTTCTGTCTTTCTTTCTTTCTTTCTTTCTTTCTTTCTTCCTTTCTTTCTTTCTTTTTCTTCCTTGTCAAATGATGACTCTGAACAGGGTAATAGTTAAGAACAGAAGATATGAAATCAGACAGACCTGGAGAATCAAGTTCCCATTCCATTATTTGATAGGTGTTTATCTTTAATTTTACTTAAGTTTCCATTTGTAAAATGCGGATAAGTTCATCTCATTCCCTAAAAGTGTGTTTTAAGAAGTATAGAGAATGCCTTACATAGAATAAGACCCCCAAAAGTAATTACAAATATGATAATGAAAAGATAATGGCAAGTAAATTAGGAGACATTTAACTAAACAGAGCTTATGATAGCTTCCCTTATATATATGTAACTCACCGTTTCTTTCCAAAATATCAAACATTACTTCAAACTAAACATTTAGCAGAAAGGCAAGCACAGTTCCAGACATAAACACTATTATCACTACACAAGATAACCCATGTTCAACAATGTTGAACAAAGTGTAAGGCATATAAGAAAAAAAAATAACTGTCAAGAGGCAAAACAGTTAACAGAGGCAGACTCTGATATGAAACAGATGCTGAAACAATTAGACAAGGAATATATGATTAAATACAGTTCAGCCACATTAGAGCACACACAGCATGCAGAGGAGATGCTCCAGGAGCACCTGCTTCTGGTGACAAAGGGGGGATTGACAAGGTACCACAGGACATCTTCTACAGAAGACAATGCTTTTAAGACCAGGAGACATAACTGACCTCCCTAATATATGGACACAAACAGAGAATTAGACAAAATGAGAAGCTGGAGAAATATGTCCCAAATGAAAGAACAAGACAGAATCACATCAAAAGAGTTCAACGAAAGATAAGCAAATATACCTGATAGAGAATTCAATTCAAAGTAATGGTCATAAAGATAGTCACTGGATTTGACAAGAGTGGATGAACTCAGATCTTCAACACAGAAATGTATTTAAAAAAACAAAAAACAGGGATGCCTGGGTGGCTCAGTCAGTTGGGCATCTGCCTTTGGCTAAGGTCATGATCCCAGGGTTCTGGGATCAAGTCCCACACCAGGCTCCTTGCTTGGTAGGGAGCCTGCTTCTCCCTCTCCCACTCCCCCTACTTGTGTGTTCTCTCTCCGTGAAAATAAATAAAAAAATAAAATCTTAACGAAAAAAAAAAAAAGAACCAGAGATAAAGAACTCAACTGCTGAGATTATATATATATTTTAGAGGGAACAACAAATTAGAGGATGCAGAAGAACAGATCAGTGATCTGGAAGGCAGGGCAATGGGAAGGAAACTAAGCCGAAAGCAAAAAGAAAATAGACTAATAAAAAAATAAGAATGGGTTAAGGAAACTAATCACCAAGTGTAATAACATCCCCATTATTGAGATAACAGAAAAAGGAAAGAGAGAAGTGAGAAAATTTACTTGAAAAAATAAAGCTGAAAACTTCTCTAATGTGGGGAAGGAAACAGCCCCCAACAAGATGAACCCAAGGTCCACACTATGACACATAATAAGTAAAATGGCAAAAAGTAATGATAAAGAGAGAATTTTAAAATCAGCAAGAGGAAAAGTAAACAGTTACATACAAAGGAAACTCCATAAGGCCATCAGCTGATTTCTCATCAGAAAATGTGTAGGCCACGGGGGACCTGGGTGGCTCAGCCGTTAAGTGTCTGTCTTCGGCTCAGGTCATGATCCCAGGATCCTGGGATCGAGCCCTGCCTTGGGCTCCCTGCTCGGCAGAAAGCTTGCTTCTCCCTCTCACACTTCCCTTGCTTGTGTTCCCTCTCACTGTCTCTGTCAAATAAATAAATAAAATCTTAAAACAAAACTGTGAAGGCCAAAAGAAAGTGGCATGATATATTCAAAGGGATGAAAGGGAAAAACAAACTTGCAACCAAGAAGACCCAGCAAGGTTATCATTCAGAATAGAACAAGAAGTAGTTTTCCAAACAAAAGTTAAAGGAGTTCATCACCACTAAACCAGCCTTACATGATAAATGGAATTTTTCAAATCAAAAGAAAGAGGACATAATTACAGGTAGGAAAATTATTAAAGAGAAAATTTCACAGGTAAAAGCACACATATAGTAAAGGTAATAGATGAGTCACTTACAAAGCCAGTATGGAGATTAAGGCACAAAAGCAATAAAATCAGTTATATTTACAAAAATCATTCAAGGCATACACAAAATAAAAAGATATATGACAAAATATGTATAAAACAAAGGTGGAATAAAAATTTATTGCTTTCAGAATGTGTTTGAATGTAAGTAACCATTAACATAGACTAGTATACGTTATATATGCACTAATGGAAACCACAAATCAAAAACCTATAATGGATACACACACACACACACACACACACACACACAGAATCCAAGCATAACACTAAAGAAAACCATCAAACCAAATTAAGAGAAGATACAGAGAAAAACTAAACAACAGCAGCAAAAAAACAATTAACAAAATGGCAATAAGTACATACCTACTAATAATTTAAATGTAAATGGACTAAATCAAAAGACACAGGGCTACTGAATGGATAACAGAACAAGACCCATTTATATTCTGCTCACAAGAGATTCACTTCAGACCTAAAGATACACACACACTGAAAGTGAAGTAGAGCTGGAAAAACATACACTATCTAAAAAGAAAAGGAAAAAAAAAAAAAAAGCAAGCAAGCTGTGGTACCAATACTAATGAGAGAAAATAAACTTTAAAACAAAGACTGTAGCAAGAAACAAAGAAGGGCATTACATAATGATAAAGGGATCAATCCAACAAGAAGATATAATGACTGTAAATATCTATACACCCAAAACAGAAACACCTAAATATATAAAGCAAACATTAACAGACAGAAATGGAGAAATTGACAGTATTACAGTAATAGTAGAGGTCTTTAACACCATACTTATATCAATGGATCGATAATCCAGACAAAATCAATGAGGAAAACATAACTCTGAATGACACATTAAACCAGATGGGAATTAACAGATATATAAAGAACATTCTATCCGAAAACAGAAGTATATATGTTCTTTTCAAATGCACATGCAACATTCTCCAAGAAATAGCACAGAAAATCAGTCTCAATAAATTTAAGAAGATTAAAATCATATATAGCATCTTTCGACCAGAATAGTATGAAACTAGAAATCAATTACAACAGAAAAATCTGGAATGAACATAAATACATGAAGCTAAACAACATGCTACTGAACAGTGAATGAGTCAATGATGAAATCAAAGAGGAAATAAAAAAATACACGGAGACAAATGAAAATGAAAATACACCAGTTAAAATCTTTGGAACACAGAAAAAGCAGTTCTAAGAAGTTTATGGCAATACAGGCCTATCTCAAGAACAAGAAAAATCTCAAATAACCAAACCCACACCAAAAAGAGCTAGAAAAAGAACAAACATAGCCAAAGACAATAGAAGGAAGGAAATGATAAAATTCAGAACAGAAATAGAGACAAAAACAAAAACAAACAAACAAAAAAACAGAAGAAAGAAAAAGATCAATGAAACCAGAAACTGGTTCCTTGAAAAGATAAACAAAATTGATAAAGTTTTAGCCAGACTCAAATCCAAGAAAGAGAGGACTCAAATAAATGAAAACAGAAATGAAGGCAAAATAACCACCAACACTACAGAAATGTAAAGATTTATAAGAGAATATAATGAAAAACTACATCCCAACAAATTGGGACAAGGGGCTCTGGATGGCTCAGTCAGTTAAGCGTCCAACTTGATTTTGGCAGAGGTCATGATCTCAGGGTCATGAGGTCATGATCTCAGGGTCATGAGGTCATGATCTCAGGGTCATGAGATCAAGCCCCACATGGGTTCTGCTCTGGGCACCGAGCAAATAAATGAAAACAGAAATGAAGGCAAAATAACCACCAACACTACAGAAATGTAAAGATTTATAAGAGAATATAATGAAAAACTACATCCCAACAAATTGGGACAAGGGGCTCTGGATGGCTCAGTCAGTTAAGCGTCCAACTTGATTTTGGCAGAGGTCATGATCTCAGGGTCATGAGGTCATGATCTCAGGGTCATGAGATCAAGCCCCACATGGGTTCTGCTCTGGGCACCGAGCCTGCTTAAGATTCCTCCTCTCCTTCTGCCCATCCCACAACTCGCACTCTATTAAAACAAAACAAAACAAAACAAAAAAACTGTCCAAACCCAATGGATTCACAGGTGAATCCTACCAAATATTTAAGGAAGAGTTAAAATTTATTCTTCTCAAACTATTCCCCAAAACAGAAGAAATAAAAAGTCCAATTTCATTCTATGAGGCATTATCCTGATACTAAAACTAGACAAAGACAACCCACAGAAAGAAAACTGGAGGCCATTATTTCTGATGAACATAGATGCAAAATCCTCAACAAAATACCAGCAAACAGAATTAAACAATATATGAAAAGTATTATTCACCACAATCAAGTAGGATTTATTCTAGGGATGCAAGGGTGTTTCAATATGCACAAAACAATCTGATATATCACGTTAAGAGAAAGGATAAAAACCATATGATCAGCTCAATAGAGGCAGAAATAACAAATGACATAATAATACACCCATTCATGATAAACTCTCAACAAAGTGGATTTAGAGGTAACAAAACCTAATAATGACCATGTATTAAAAACACACAGTTAACATCCCACTCAATGGTGAAAAACTCAAAGTTTTTCCACTATCGGGAATGAAGCAAGTATGTCCACCTTCACCATTTTTATTCAATATAGTATGAAGTCCTAGCTGCAGTAATCAGACAAGAAATAAAAGGTATTAAAATTGGCAAGAAGTAAAACTATCACTATTTGCATATGAGGTGATTACTAAGAATAAGTGAATTCAGTAAAGTTGCAAGATACAAGATTAATAGACAGAAATCTGTTGCAATCTATATATTAATGACAAAGTAGCAGAAAGAGAAATTTAAAAAACAATTTTGTTTACAATAACACCAAAAATGATAAAACACTTAAGAATAAATGTAACCAGGAGGTGAAAAACCTGTACTCTGAAACTATAAAACACTGATGAAAAAAATTAAACAGGACACAAATAAAGGGAAAGATGTTCCATGCTCACGGTTTGGAAGAATTAATACTGTTGGAATGTCCATATTAACCAAAGCAATCTACAGACTCAATGCAACTCCATCAAAACACCAACAGGAAATTACCACAACAAAAGCTATATATACATAAAAAAGACAAAAAACAAAAAAAAAAAAAACCACACACAGTGAATAGCCAACAGTGATATTCAAAGTTTTTCCTCGAGAATCAACACCAAGGCAGGATGGCCACTTTTACCACTTCCATTTAACATAACACTGGAACTACTCAGCCATCAAAACAGAAAGAGAAAGAAAAGGAAAGAAAGAAAAGAAAAAAAAGGACAGAAAGGAAGGCAAGGCAGGCAAGCTGGGAAGAAAAGAAAGGAAAGGAAAAGAAAAAGGAAAGGAAAGGAAAGAAAGAAAAAAGAAGAGGAAATAAGGAAAGAAAAGAAAAGAAAAGAAAAGAAAAGAAAAGAAAAGAAAGAAAGAAAGAAAGAAAAGAAAGAAAGAAAGAAAGAAAGAAAGAAAGAAAGAAAGAAAGAAAGAAAGAAGAAGAAAGAAGGGGAAGAAAGAAGGGGAAGAAAGGGAAGGAAGAAAGGAAGAAAGCAAGCAAGTTTGCCATTTGCAATGATGTGGATGGAGCTAGAGTGTATTATGCTAAATGAAATAAGTCAGTCAGAAAAAAACATATACCGGGGGCGCCTGGGTGGCACAGCGGTTAAGCGTCTGCCTTCGGCTCAGGGTGTGATCCTGGCGTTATGGGATCGAGCCCCACATCAGGCTCCTCTGCTATGAGCCTGCTTCTTCCTCTCCCACTCCCCCTGCTTGTGTTCCCTCTCTCGCTGGCTGTCTCTATCTCTGTCAAATAAATAAAATCTTTAAAAAAAAAAAAAAGAAAAAAAACATATACCGTATAATTTCACTCATATATGGAATTTAAGGAACAAAACAGATGAACATAAAGGAAGGGGGGGGAAAGGAGAGACTCTTAATGATAGAGAAAAAACAGGATTGATACAGGGAGATAGGCAGGGGATGGGCTAAATGACAGGTATTAAGAAGGGCGCATGTTGTGGTGAACACTAGGTGTTGGATGTAAGTGATAAATCACTAAATTCTACTCCTGAAACTGATATTACAGTATATGTCAAATAACTAGAATTTAAATAAAAATTTGGAGAAAAAGAAAAGCATAACATAGAAACAAAAAACAGTGCTAAAGGATCTAGCCAGAACACTTAGGAAAGGAAAAGACATACAAGTTGGAAAGAAAGAAGTAAAATTATCTGTTTGCAAATGAAATGACTTTATATTTGGAAAACTCTCAAGGTTCTACCAAAAAGGAAAAAAAAAAAATAACTTCTGCAAAGTAGCAAGATACAAAGGAAACGTGGGAAAATCAGTTTCATTTCTATACTAACAACAAATGATCTGAAAAGGATATTGCAAAAACAATTCCAATACAATAGCATCAAAAAGAATAAAATAGTTAGGAATTAACTATGGAGGTGACAGGCTTGTACAATGAAAAGTACAAAACACTGAGAAAAGAAATTAAAGGCAACGAGAAAAGACATAGGAAAAAAAATAAAAAGGAAAGTAACCTACAAGGAAACACCATTAGGCTATCAGTGGATTTCTCTGCAGAAACTCTACATGTCAGTGAAGAGTGGAATGATATATATTCAAAGAGCTAAAAGATAGAAACAGCCAGCCAAAAATACTTTATCCAACAGTTATCCCTCAGATGTGAAGAACAAGTAAAGGCTTTCACAAACACACAAAATCTGAAAGAGCTTACCACCACCAGATCTGTCTTGCAAGAAATACTGAAAGTAGTTCTTTAAGCTGAAATGAAAACAGGCTTATCAGCCTCATAAAAACATATGAAAGTACACAACACACTGGTAAAGTGAAAATTATACAGTCCACACAGAAAACACTAACTATATTAGGATGATGTATTTATTAACTATAATACAAAGGTTAACACAGAAAGTTGGAAAAATAACTACAGCCACTCTAAGTTAAATACATAACAAAAAGTAGATAAACTGTAATGTCAGTAGTATAAAAGGGAGAAGTAAAAGGATGGAGACTTTATAGGCAGCAGAAACAAGCTGTTCTCAGCCTAAAATGGATGGTTTTATAAGATGTTGTATGTAAGCCCAATAGTAACCACAAGACCAAAACCTAGAGCAGAGCTACAAAACACAAACCAAAAGAAAAAAAAAAAAAAGAGAGCAGGGGGGAACTGACATACCACCATGGAAAATAACAAATTTATAAAGGTGGCAGAAACAGGGAAAATAAAACCAGAAAGCAATTAATAAGATGGCAGTAGTAAGTCCTTACATATTAATAACTGCCCTAAATATAAATGAATTGAATTTACCAATCAAAAGGCACACAGTAGAGAAGTAGATAAAAAACAAGATCCAACTATGTGGTGCCAGTAAGAGATCCATTTCAGCTTTAAGGATGTATAGAAGACTCAAAGTGAAGGGATAAAAAGATAATCTATGTAAGTGGAAACCAAAAAGTAGGGTTAGCTATATTTATATCAAAATAGCTAGAAAATTTACAAATACATGGAAACTAAACAAACTCCTGAACAACCAATAAGTGAAACAATAGACTAAAAAAGAAATTTCAAACAAATGGGATGCTGCAAAACATTTCTAGAAGTTCATAGCAATATATGCATATATTAAGAAATGAGAAAGATTGCAAATAAATGTAACTTTACACCTCAAAGAAGTAAAAGAACAAAACAAAGCTCAGAGTTAGCAGAAGGAAGGAAATAATAAGTATCAGAGTTGGAAAAAAGAAAACTGAGTAAGAGACCAGAAAAACCAATAGAAAAAGTCAACAAAGAGCTGGTTTTTTGGAAAGATAA
This sequence comes from Ursus americanus, assembly GCF_024610735.1. Classification (NCBI taxonomy): domain Eukaryota; kingdom Metazoa; phylum Chordata; class Mammalia; order Carnivora; family Ursidae; genus Ursus; species Ursus americanus. The sequence continues at coordinate 14,545,912 of NC_142137.1, read as the reverse complement.
ATTTGACAACACTTCAGCAAGAGTACTAATAAGAGAGAAAACTCAAATAAATAAAATCAGAAATGGACGAGGAGAAATTGCAATTGACTACAGAAATACATAGGCTCGTAAGAGACTACTATAAACAAGTATATGCGAGCAAATTATATAATATAGAAGAAATGAATAATTTCCTACAATCCTATAATCTTCCAAGACTGAACCAGGAATACAGAGTCTGAACAAAATGATAACATGTAAAGAGAATGAATCAATAATCAAAAGCCTCCCAACACAGAAATATGCAGACCAGATGGCTTCCCTGATGAATTATAGTACATTTAAAGAAGAATTAAAGCCAATTCTCAAACTTTTCCAAGAAGCTGGAGAGAAGGAAACACTTCCAAAGTTACTATATGAGGTAAGTAATACCAGATAAGGACCCTACAAGAATAAAAAACTAGAGACCAATATCCCTGATGGACAAAAATGCAACAATTCTAAACAAAATATTAGCAAATGAAATACAACAATTCACTGAAAGGATTATACACCATGACCAAGTAGAAGATATCCCTAGGGTTCAAGGATGGTTCAACATATATAAAGCAATAAATGTGATACACCAGAATAACAGAATGAAAAATAGAAAGCATATGATCATCTCAAAAGATGCAAAAAAAAAAAAAAAAAAAAAAAAGAGACATTTGAAAAATACAACGTTCTTTCATGATAAAATCCCCCAACAGATTGAGTATAGAAAGAACATACTTCAACATAATAAAAGTAATATACAACAAACCCATAGGTAACATTATACTCAATGAAGAGAAACAAAGTTTTTCCTCTAAGCTCAAGAATAATACAAAGGGGCCCACTGTCACCACCCTTATTCAACATAGTACTGGAGGTCCTACCTGGTACAGTCAGGCAGGATAAGGAAAAAGTAAATAGGAAAGGAAGAATTAAAATTGTTGCTATTGCAGAGGATATGACCTTATATGTTGAAAATCCCAAAGACTGAAATAAACTGTTGGGTCTAATCAATGAATACAATAAAGTTGCAGGATATAAAATCAAAACACAGAAATTAGTTGTTTGCCATACACTAACCTTAATAAAGCATCTGAAAAAAAAAAAAAAGAAAACTCCCATTCACAATGGCATCAAAAATAATAAAATACCTAGGAATAAATTTCATCAAGTGAAAGATCTATGAAAACTACAAGAATTTGCTAAAGGAAACTGAAGATAATATAAATAAATGGAAGGATAGCCCAGGTCAAGGATTTGATGAGTTAATATTGTTAGAATGTCCATGTTATTGGGGTGTCTGGGTGGCTCAGTTGGTTAAGCATCTGCCTTTGGCTCAGGTCATGATCTCAGGTCCTGGGATCGAGCCCCATGTCAGTCTCCCTGCTCAGCAGGGAGTCTGCTTTTCCCTCTCCCCTCTCTTTAAAAAAAATTTTTTTTAAAAGTCTGCATTATTAAAGCCATTGACATATCCAACACAATCACTATGAAAATTCCTATAGCAGATGGTGGGGGACCAGGGAAGATAGTAAAGGAGTAGGGGACCCTAGTTTTGTCTGCTCCCTGGAATTCATATAGTTAGCTATCAAATCATTCTGAATACCCACAAACTCAACTGGAGATCTAAGAAAAGAATTGCTGCAATTCTACAAATAGAAAAGGGACCACTTTTGCCAAGGTAGGAGGTGTGGAGAAGTGAATCTAAGGCCATATGTTGGAAGATAAACCATGGGGGAGGGACACTGTGAAAGCCAACTACCGGAAAGTGATATAGCGACAGAGTGTAAAATTGGAACTTCCAGCAGTCTTCTCCAGTGAGGGACATCCCCGCCTGAAGGGCGCTCAGGTGGAGAAGAGGGGTGGAATCCTAGGTGGGGCAGTGTGGTCTCAGGATTGCCGGGATCACAGAAAGAACAGGTGTGCCTGATTGCAGCAGAGTTCCTGGGCATAACAGCAAGGATGCAGGCTGCAATCAGTGAGTCCAGGAGTGGGCTTTCAGCTCGGTGTTCCCATAAACCACAAACAGCACAGTCAGCAGGGCAACCACTCTCCCATCAAGGCCCAGGAAGTGGCAGATGCATGGCAAGACCCTTCTGCTTCCCCTGGGAGGGGCAGCATAGGTGCATGCTATAGAGTCTGCAGGATTTGGAGACCCCAAACAGGATGGCAGTGTGCCTGAGATCAAAACACTTGGACACAGGCTGGGTGAGAATAGAGTGTAAGTGGAAACCAGGGAGATACATAAAAGTGATTGACTCCTTTTCCCTGAGGGTGCACTGAGGAGTGGGGCTCTGCTATCTTTCAGCTCTGGAGATCAGGACACAGCCAATTTTATTTGTATCCTCTAGAGCAACACAGAAAGCCTTCAGGGAACAAAAGTCACATAGGACAATCCAAAGCCACTTACACTGAGTCCGGCCCCCTGGCAAAGTCAGTGCAGCTTCACCTGGGGCAAAGACACCTGGGAATCAGCACAGCAGGACCCTACCCCAAAAAATCAGCAAGAACATCTGGTTAAGACCAAGTTTACCAATCACAAAGAACTGCAAAACTCCAGAACTAGAGGAAAATAGTATAAACGGTATTTTTCTCATCATTCTTTAGTCTTTCAATTTTAATTTTTTTCCTTTTCAACTAATTTCTTATCAACTAAGTCTTTTTTTAATTTTCATTTTTACAGCCACATTTTCTCCATTCATTATAATTTTATTTTTGTATACACGTAAGTTTTTCTTGCTTTACAATTTTGGGATACAATTTCTTCTAACAGACCAAAATACACCCAGAATCGAGTGTATTGCTCTTTCTGTTCTGATTATATTTTTTATGTCTCTTTTAATTTTCATTTTTACAGTTACATTCTATCCTTCCAATGTATTTAATTTTGTTTTTGTATATACAGGTTTTTCTTTCTATAGAGTTTTGGGACCTAGTTTTCTAATAAACAGACCAAAATACATGCCGGATTTAGTCTATCTAGTGTATTGCTTTGTTTTGTTCATGTGTATATTTTCCTTGTTGATTTCTGGTCTCTTCTGAATTGTTTAGTGTATACTTCTCTGGGGTCGTTGTTGCTATTTTACTATTTTGTTCTCTCATTCATCTATTCTTCTCTGGACAGAATGACAAGACAAAAAAACTCCTCGAAAAAGAGAACAAGAGGCAATACTGAATACGAGGGACCTAATCACTTTAGATGCAAGTAAGATGATGGAAAGATCAGAATCATTATTCTGATTATAAAGATACTATCTGGGCTTGAAAAAAGCACAGGAGGCACTAGAGAATCCATTTCTGAAGAAATAAAAGAACTAAAATCTAATCAAGTTGAAAAAATAAAGGCTATAATGAGATGCAATCAAAAATTGAGGCTTGGGGCACCTGGGTGTCTCAGTTAGTTGAGCGTCTGCCTTCAGCTCATCTCATGATCCCAGTGTCCTGGGATCAAGTGTTACATCTGGCTCCCTGTTCAGCGGGGAGCCTGCTTCTCCCTCTCCCTCTGCCCCTCCGCCTCCTTCTGTTCTCTCTCTCAAATAAATAAATAAAATCTTTAAAAAAACCTGAGGCTCTAACTGCTGGGATCAGAGCCTGAGTCAGAAGAGAAAATTAGTGATATAGAAGACCCAATGATGGAGAATAAAGAAGCTGAGAAAAAGAGATAAGCCACCGGATCATGAGGGGAGAATTCGAGAGATAAATGATATCATGAAGTGAAACAATATTAGAATAATTGGGATCCCAGAAGAAGGGGTGGGGCAGAAGATATACTGGAGCAAATTATAGCGGAGAACATCCTTAATCTGGGGAAGGAAAGAGGCATTCAAGTCTAGGAAGCACAGAGGAAACCCCCTCAAAAAAAAAAAAAAAAAGTAGGTCAACAACCTAAATTATAAATAGTGAAACTTGCAAATCTCAGAGACAATGAGAAAATCCTGAAAACAGTTCAGGACAAGAGGTATGTAACCTGCAAGGATATAAACATCAGACTGGCAGCAGACCGATCCACAGAGACCTGGAAGGCCAGAAAGGTATAGCATGATATATTAAGGGTTCTAAATGAGAAAAATATGCAGCCAAGAATACTTTATTCAGAATAGGAGAGAGAAAGAGCTTCCAGGACAAAAAGAAACTAAAACAGCTTGTGATCACTAAACCAGTCCTGCAAGAAATATTAAAGGGGATCCTTTAAGCAAAGAGAGAGCCCAAAGGTAACCAGAAAGGAACAGGGACAATACACAGAAACAGTGATTTACAGGTAACACAGTGGCACTAAATTCATATCTTTTAGTAGTTACTCTGAATAAAAATGGCCTAAATATCCCAATCGAAAGAACACTGGGTATTAGATTAGATAAAAAAGCAAGACCCATCAATATGCTGCCTGCAAGAGACTCATTTCAGACCCAAAGACACCTTCAGATTGAAAGTGAGGGGGTGGAAAATAATTTATCATGCTAATGGACATCAAAAGAAAGCTCGGGTGGCAATCCTTACACCAGACAAATTAGATTTTAAACCAAAGACTGTAATAAGAGATGAAAGGTCACTATATCATGATTAAAGGGTCTATCCAACAAGACAATCTAACAATTATAAATATTTATGCCCCTAACTTGGGAACAGCCAATTAAATAAACCAATCAATAACAACAACAAAAAAGTAATAAAATTATATAAACCAGTAACAATAATAATAATAATAATAATAATAAGGGTTTTTAACCCCATTCAATGCAATGGAGAGATTACCTAAGCAGAAGATTTACAAGGAAACAAGGGCTTTGAATGACACACTAGAATAGATGGACTTCACAGGTATATTCAGAACATTCCATCTTAAAGCAACAGCATACATATTCTTCTCAAGTGAACACGAAACACTCTCCAGAACAGATCACATATTGGGTCACAAATCAGGTCTCAACTGGTACTAAATGATTGGGATCATTCACTGCATATTTTCAGACCAAAATGCTTTAAATTTGATTTCACAAGAGGAAATTTGGAAAAAACTCAAATACATGGAGGCTAAAGAGCATCCTACTAAAGAATGAATGGGTCAACCAGGAAATAAAAGAATTAAAAAAAATTCATGGAAACAAATGAAAATGAAAACACAACTGTTCAAAACCTCTGGGAGGCAGCAAAGACAGTCCTAAGAGAGAAGTACATAGAAGTACAAGCCTTTCTCAAGAAACAAGAAAGGTCTCAAATACACAACCTAACATTCCAACTAAAGGAGCCGGAGAAAGAACAGCAAATAAAGCCTAAACCCAGCAGAAGAGAAATAAAATTAGAGCAGAAATTAATGAAATAGAAACCAAAAGAACAGAACAGATCAACAAAACCAGTAGCTGGTTCTTTGAAAGAATTAATAGGATTTATCAACCCCTGCCCAGACTGATCAAAAAGAGAAAGGACCCAAATAAATAAAATCATCAATGAAAAAGGAGAGTATCACAACCAACATTGAAGAAATACAAACAAGTATAAGAACATATTACGAGCAACTATATACCAACAAATTAGGCAATCTGGAAGAAATGGATGCATGCCTAGAGACCAAAACTACCAAATTGAACCAGGAAGCAACAGAAAACCTGAACAGACCCAAAACCGGCAAGGAAGTTGAAGCAATAATCAAAAATCTCCCAACACACAAGAGCCCAGGACCAGATAGCTTCCCAGGGGAATTCTACCAAACATTTAAAAAAGAATTAATACCTATACTTCTGAAGCTGTTAAAAAATACAAATGGAAGGAAAACTTCCAAACTCGTTCTATGAGGCCAGCATTACCTTGATCCCAAAGCCAGACAAAGAGCCCATCAACAAACAAGAATTATAGACCAATATCTCTGATAAACATAGATGGAAAAATTCTCACCAAGATAATAACCAACAGAACCCAGCAATACATTAAAAGGAGTATTCACCATAACCAAGTGGGACTTATTCATGGGCTGCAAAGGTGGTTCAACATCCTCAAACCAATGTGATACACTGCATTAATAAAAGGCCAAGAACCATATGATCCTCTCAATAGATGCAGAAAAAGTATTTGACAAAGTTCAGAATCCTATTTTTTTAAAAGATTTTATTTATTTGAGAGACAGGGAGAACAAGCAGTGGCAGAGGGAGAGGAAGAAGCAGGCTACTCACTGAGCAGAAAGCCGACTTGGGGCTCAATCCCAGGAACCTGAGATCATGACCAGAGCCAAAGGCAGCTGCTTAATTGACTGAAACCCAGGTGCCCCCAGCATCCTTTCTTGATTAAAACTCTCTGCAATGTAGGGATAGAGGTAACATACCTCAATATCACAAAAGCCATATACAAAAAGCCCACAGTGAATTATCATTCTCAATGGGGAAAACCTGAGAGCTTTTCCCCTAAAGTCAGGAACACAATGGGGATGCCCATTCTCACCACTGTTGTTCAACATAGTATTAGGAGACCTAGCCTCAGAAATCAGACAACAAAAAGAAATAAAAGGCATCCGAATCGTCTGCAGATGACATGATACTCTATGTGGAAAACCCAAAAGATCCCACCCCAAAACTTCTAGAACTCATATAGGAATTCAGTAAAGTGTCAGGATATAAAATCAACACACAGAAATCAGTTGCATTTCTAGAGAAATTAAGTTGCATTTCTAGAAGAAAGAGAAATTAAGGAGTCAATCCCATTTACAACTGCACCCAAAACCATAAGATACCTAGGAATAAGCCTAACCAAAGAGGCAAAGGATCTATACTCAGAACACTCATGAAAGAAATTGAGGAAGACACAAAGAAATGGAAAAACATTCCATGCTCATGGATTCTAACAAGTATTGTTAAAATGTCTATGCTAGCCAGAGCTATCTACTCATTCAACGCAATCCCTATCAAAATACCATCAAAATTTTTCACAGAGTTGTAAAAAACAATCCTAAAATTTGTTTGGAACCTGAAAAGACCCCTAGTAGCCAAATAAATGTTGAAAATGAAACCAAAGCTAGTGGCATCACAATTCTGGATTTCAAGCTGTATTACAAAGCTATAATCATCAAGACCGTATGGTACTGGCACAAAAACAGAATCATAGATCAATGGAACAGAAGAGAGAACCCAGAAATGGACCCTCAACAACATGGTCAACTAATCTTACACAAAGCAGGAAAGAATATTCAATGGAAAAAAAAGTCTCTTCAACAAATGGTGCTGGGAAAATTGGACAGCCACATGCAGAAGAATGAAAATGGACCATTTCCTTACCCCATACACAAAAGTAGACTCACAGTGGATGAAAGATCTAAACATGAGACAGGAATCCATCAAAATCCTAAAGGAGAACACAGGCAGCAGCTTCTTTGACTTTGGCCGCGGCAGCTTCTTGTACACACATCTCCAAAGGCAAGGGAAACAAAGGCAAAAATGAACTACTGGGATTTCATCAAGATAAAAAGCTTTTGCACAGCAAAGGAAACAGTCAACAAAACCAAAAGACAACAGAATGGAAGAAGATATTTGCAAATGTCTTATCAGATAAAGGGATATTATCCAAAATCTATAAAGAACTTATCAAACTCAACTCCCAAATAACAAATAATCCAATCAAGAAATGGGCAGAAGACATGAACAGACATTTCTCCGAAGAAGACATACAAATGGACAACAGATACATGAAAAAATGCTCATCATCACTTGGTAACAGGGAAATACAAATGAAAAACCGCAATGAGATACCACTTCACACTAGTCAGAATGGCTAAAATTAACATATCAGGAAATGACCAAGGCTGGCAAGGATGTGGAGAAAGGGCAATCCTCACACACTGTTGGTGGGAATGCAAGCAGGTACAGCCAAAGAGAGTAGGGAGGTTCTTCAAAAAGTTGAAAAGAGCTACCCTACAAATCCAGCAATCACACTGCTAGGTATTTACCCCAACAATACAAATGCAGTGATCCAAAGGGGCACCTATACCCCAAAGTTTATAGCAGCAATGTCCACAATAGCAAACTATGGAAAGAGCCCAGATGTCCATCGACAGATGAATGGATAAAGATGTGGTATGTATACACACACACACACACACACACACACACAAAATGAACTACTACTCAGCCATGAAAAAAATGAATTCTTGCCATTTGGAAGACATGGATGGAACCAGAGGGTATTATGCTAAGCAAGATAAGTCAATCAGAGAAAGACTCATGATTTCACTCATGTGGAATTTAAAAAACAAAACAAAGGAGCATAGGAGAAGGGAGGGTAAATGAAACAAGATGAAATCACAGAGGGTGGGACGTCTGGGTGGCTCAGTCCCTTAAGTGTCTGCCTTTGGCTCAGGTCAGGATCCCAGGGTCCTGGGATCAAGTCCTGTGTCAGGCCCTATGTTCAACAAGGAGCCTGCTTCTCCTTCTGCCTGCCACTCCCCCTGCTTGTGCGCATGCTCTGACAAAAAAATAAAATCTTAAAAAGAAACAAAAAGAAATCATAGAGCAAGGCAATCCATAAGAGACTTTTAATCATAGGAAACAAACTGAGGGTTGCTGGAGGGGAAAGGGATGGAGGATGGGGTAACTCGGTGATGGACATTAAGGAGGGCACAGGATGTAATGAGCACTAGGTGTTATAGAAGACTGATGAATCACTTAACTCTACCTCTGAAACAAATAATACACTATGTTAATGAATTGAATTTAAATGAAAATATTTTAAAATGAATAATATTTTAAACACAAATGCTAGATGATTCTATATTCACACAGTAAGAGAACATTCACAACTATTCTACAGTGAGAGAAATCAGATTCACAGTTTCCTGGGGAAGAATATGCGGGTGGCACAAGGGAAGCATGACAAAAATTTCTGGGCTATAGAATAATTTACTTCATGTTGGGGTAATATTTAAATAGGTGTATACCTTAGAGAAACATCATTGAGCTGTATATTTCGAGTGGGAGAATTCATTGTATCTTACGTAAATCATAATTTAATACAATTCAGAAAGAATATTAAATTAGAAATCAATAAAAATATACCCAGAAATCTTCCAAAAATTCGAAATTAAACAATGTATTTTAAAGTAGTATTAAAAGGTGGTTTCCTGGACATTTAAGTACACACATACAGCTTAGTTTGGAGTTTCTAAGTTTAAAATTATAATAACAATGTGAAGAGTACTTAGTAACTTAAATGCTCTACATTTACACACACACAGACACACACACACAATCACATATCTAAACACACAAAAATAATTACCAATTGAAGCTGAGTACATTTGTTTCATGTGAGTTTCAATGACAGAAGGATCCCGAGAGCTGTAAATTCCCAACTCAGGGTAAAAGCTGGAGCCAATGTCATCCGGGGGAATGTGTTTCCCTTGTGGATAATTCTTGGTTAGTCTGGGGTCCCAGTGCTTCAGGATTGGATGGTTCCAATGTATGTATTTACCATCAAATTGTGGATTTCCATACCAACTGTAATAGAATACATGTAAATAATAATTCAGAGGTTGCAGCTCCTCCAGGTAAGGTTCAGAGGCTTTGGAAGGTTTCATAGTGATTTCAACACTTTTTAAATTCTTGTTATTTGTTTCACTGTTGACTTTGTCATTGTTTTGGGAATCAAAGCTTTTCCCTAAGCGAGTTTGTTGATGAAGTACTGGAAGAAGTTCAAGTCCAAAAGGATCTCCGAAAGTAGCTTTATTTGGTCTCAGCATTTTTAAACCCATCATCAGGGAGAAAATAAATAGAATAAAAAATGACAAAATGATGCAAGTCCTTCTTCGAAACTTTGCCATGATGACATACTTTAAACTCCAAAATGGTAAATGTTTAGCTGTAATTTATTGAAAAATGGTAATTAGTAAATGGTATTGACAAAATTTCCCAATGTATTCGAAATGAAAACTAAAATCCAAAGTTCATGACATTGAAAAGTTTTAAAAGTGCAATATATTAGTTGTATTATCAAATACTGATGTCTACAAAATCTATATATGGCTAGACTAAATGGCAGTATTTATTTGGAAATATCACAATTATATTTTGTCAGATAAACATCTTAGGAATATTATTTAAGGAAGTATTTTGCATCATTTGAACAGATTTTGTGTATGCTGAATATAAGAAGGGAGTATTCTATGTGAGTGGACTAAAATTTTCAAAATGTAAAATTAAAGGCTCATAGTTTAAAAAAGGAAATACTTATGAATAGAGTAAAAGCCTAGTCATTAAATGGATTTTCAACAAACCTTTTTTTTTTTTAACTAAAATAATGATGGCACAAGAAGGGAGCAATCATACATTTTTATGACATTTCTGAAATGAAAATGAGATAAATGAAAAAACAATGATCACGAGTGAGGGGTTCCTAATTTAAAAATATATTACTTAATAACTTTGAACATCTTATTGAACAAAGGTTATAAACATGGACTTATAACTTCTAAAATGGTATATTTATATTTTTATGTTTCAATAACATGTATAGACATATATGTGTAGTGTGTGTGTATATACATAGGTATATATACATACATATGAATAAAATGTCTTTATGTACAAATACCTTATTAGAAAGTATTTGGGGGAAATTGACATTGACTTTATAAGATATGACTTTTTTATAATAAACTATGCTGTTGTTATTCTAGAGAATTAAGTTACAACAAAGTAACCCTGATAGAAAAGACAGATAAATAAAACTTAATCTAGCCAGCAATTCTGTCTCTCTCTCACACACACACACACACACAATACTCTCTACAAATTGCTATTTTCATTATGCATATTTGCAAGAATTACTGAGATGGGCAAGCATACTTCTTTTAAGACTAAAATCACAGATTCCTCTCAAAGTTAACCTTGTTTAACTGTGAAATAGATTACACCTAAAGATTAATATAAAAAACATATGTCTAGGTTGAAACACATAAACAATCAAAAAGGAAATTGCCAGCTTAATTGCCCATTTCCATTTTTTGTGCCCCTTGTCAATCACCAGCCCTGCCCATTCTCCTTGCTCAAGAAGGACAATTTGACTTTTGTATTTAGCATCCCCTCACCTTTCTTTATAGTTTTCCAAAACATAACATACCTAACCAATCTTGATTTTGTTTTGCCAGTTCCAAAATTTTATTTAAGTAGATATGGTATATCCAAATAAATTACATATATATATATATATATATGCACACACACATTATCAATATGCATAATCTACAGATTATGTATGCTTTACATATCCTTAGATATGCTCTAAATATGTATAATTATATATAATCAGATATACATAAAATATATAAAAATATTGGGAAACAACATTACTAAACCTTCTCTGACACCTTACTTGGTGTCTTACCTCTTTCCCACCCCTGCATTCCTTCACATCAGTTCTTCCATTCTCAAAAAAAAAAAAAAAAAAACCAAAAAAAAAAAACAAAAAAAACCACAACACACACCACGAAAATGGAAAAGAGTAGGTAGATAGGTTTGGAGAATTTTGTTTTACAACTGTATTAATCTACTGGTTTGATGAAAATGTTTTCATGCCAAGTATTCTCCTTCTTAAACTTCAGAAATAAAAAGCAACCCTTTCTCTATTGTTCCTAATAGGAATTTAGGGACCCCCCCAAAGTTATTATATTTTATTATTAAATGGATACATTGTCACCACACCAACAAACCAGACTCATTAAATTATATCATGTAACCAATCGATAACATTACACATAAACTAAAACAAGCATTATGAAAGTAGACATAGTTGACTTTAAGATGAGAAACAGTTAAGTCCCTACTGTTGTTTTGAACAAAAATTTATTTCATTTGGTTGAAATATCAAAAGTCTAGAAAACTAAAAAGATGTATAACTCAGTTTAATTGAGAAACTCAGTTGTATAAAAACTAGTATGCTAAGTGCCACATGAGACTGATTAGATTAGTAAGACATAGTTCTTATGTTCAAGGTGCTTAGAGTCCATGGGGAAGGCAGAAGACACATGAGCAAGCAACTGTAATTCAAAGAAGAAAAGTGTCAATAGAGAAGGGAAAAGCATATATAAAGCAATAAAATGCCTTATGTAAATTAAGGAGTTGAAGACAATGCTTTAGGAAAAAAAATAAGATCTTAGAAGAATGAGTACAATACGCATAGGCTGGTGGAAAAGGAAAGGAGAAAGAGAATGGCCATAGTGTTAGAGGAAGTGTGCCTAAAGATATATTTACTGGACATGAAAGACACATTGTGAAACAAAAAGGCCTCTGCAGGCTGCAGCCAAGAAAACAAGATGAGGAGGAAAAATAAAGCTGTAGTGCCACGCTGGAACAATCCTGTACCAAAGAAAGAGGACTTTTCTGGTAAATAGAGGACCGCTGAAGACTTGTAAACAAAATATTTGCATCATGAGACTACAGATTAGAAGGATGGAGCTGTTGTAGAAAATATTCAAGACATCAAATTTCACCACTTTCTCAATCTAATAATCTCCCATTCATGATAATTTTAATTTACTCTCTCCCCACATTACTGTTTTTAATGACTCTACCAACACGGATGATCCATCCAGTAGTTAGCCTCCCAATTCTTTGCCTCACTTCTAGAGATCTGCTCTTCCACCCCTGCTTCACCAACTCAGGTAGCATACTCCTACTCTTGATCCTGTCTTTTAAATCATTTACCACTCCAAAAATCCTTTTTTTTTTTTTTTCCATTTTCCAAACATAACCTTTTGTGCTTTGAGCTCCTCTAGTTTGATAGGCTCATTCTGGCAATTCCTTGACCTTACTGAGATGTCCTATCCACTGTGACACAGTTTATCATCCATAATCCAACATTTTAATTCCTCACTTCTCTCCTTTCTTGATACATACTTGGTAAAACTTCAAATAAATGATGTGTGTCTTGACTTTGATTCAGAACTACAAAACTATACTGGACAAAACCATGCAACCATGCTAACTTTTCACTATGAATTCATGACCATAAATTTCAAATGAACACTCAAGACCACTTAACTATCCTGTTACCATACTCTAGTATGTTCACTCTTCTAACCTCAGAATTTCATTTTAATTTTTCATCAAACCTACTGCTATGTCACCAACTTCCTTTATTATCTTCAGATAGCTATGTCTTACACAGTTGACCCTTCAACACTGTGGGTTTGAACTGTGCAGATTCATTTATATGTGGATTTGTTTCGATAAATATGATACAGTATTAAAATGCATTTTCTCTTATTATTTTAATACCATTTATTTACTCTAGCTTACTTTAACATAAGAACACAGATATAATGTGTACAACATACAAAACATATGTTAATGAACTGTTTGCTATCAGTAAGGCTTCTAGTCAACAGTGGGTAATTAGTTGTTCAATTTCCCAGAGTCAAAAGTTATATGCAGATTTCCAACTGCACAGGAGTCAGCACCCCTAACCTCCAGTGCTCAAGGGTCAACAGTACTTCATAGGGAAAAAAGAAACAATCCTACAGGAACTCCCTTATCTTCCCATTAAGAAATTAACTAACCTATTGGCATCAACTTTTATTGTAAGCAAATGTTTCCAATTTTAGTATTTGTTCTGTTTCACTGCTTTTTCTCTATAGAAAATTCTATTAATTTTGTTGAATTTTGCTCAATTTTTTCAGCTGCATTTTCTAAGTTTCTTTACCCTCTTTCTCATAAGGCCTGGTCTGGTGTGTCTATCTTGAAGTCATTTATGAAATAATTACCTCATTTCTGACTTTTTATAGTTTTAATTTGCTTATTCATTCATATCTCATAACTTATTTCTATTTAAATATTAGGTTACAGTTGTCATATTTTGTGAACATGGCTCTCTGGCATGCCCTTAGCATTTACAAGTATGTTCACTTATTTGCCTATGACTTTGTATGGAATTTGACTGATCTTTTTTCTGTTACTAAATAGTACATGAAATAATTCTCAATTTTTGGAAGTGTTTTATCATGATAATTTTTCTAGCTTCATGCTCTAGAGAACTTCTGTTGTTTTTGTGAAATCTTACTATGGCCTTGAAGTTCTTCTGAGATCAGCTGGGTTTTTCTCCATTCTCACATTTATCTGGATGTTTTTATTTCCTTGGCTTCTGTTTTGTTATTCTGCTCAATTTGAAATTCCAGAAGTTACTCTTCCATATGGGGTTCTGTCCTGAAAACCAAGATGCTCTAGCCTCTTCAGACAGACTTCAAAGTTCCCCTTCCCCCTTGCAGCTAACTATTCCCAGGCTGGGCTGTCCTTCTTTCAAATATTTAGAAAGGTCCCTGTTATCAGTTGAAGCAGATGCACTATTGCTTTCCTTTCCTTCCTTCAGTACAAACCGAGTTAGAACACAAGTTTTATAGCTGTTGGTGAGCTGTCCCCTTCCACTCACCTTGGGGTCCATGGGGATAATTTGTCATTTCAGTTTTGTTACAAGTTATCTGTTTGGTTTTTACTACCTAATGGTCTTTTTAGGATTTCAAAATGTTTCAAACACTACACCACTGCTGTTGCCATCACATCTTTAGCAGTATGAGTTCTGCACCCCTGCATTTTCATGACCACTTAGTTCATAATATATTCAAATTTCCATTATTTCTCCTCTGATGACTATTTATAAACATATTATATTTGGGAGACTTTCTAGTTTTTTGTTATTGATTTAGTGTGAATCCACTGAAAACTTCCCCTATATGATTTCAGTCCTTTGAAATATGTCGAGACTTGCTTTAAGGCTTAACCTATCACCAGTTCTGTTAAGTGTCCCATATACACCTCAAAGAATATGTTAAACAGCTAAGGGTTACAGGTATCTACATGTGTCTACCAAACCAAATATGCTAACCATTTTGTAATATTTTTCATATCCTCACTCATCTGTATGTTAAAAATCCCCCACTACCATATTTATATCTATATAAATTTGTGAAATAAATTTATATCTATATAAATAAGTTTACATTATATGATTTTAATGCTATGTACAAATTTGCAACTATTTTCCTTAAGTACTAAATCTTATTTCACAATGAAACATCCTTTTCTTCTCCACTGATGGGTTGTCTTACATTCTACTCCAATATTAATACAGCTGCAATGGATTTTATTTGGAACAGTATCATTTTCATCATTTTACTGTCACCTTAGTTAGATTTGTTGAAATAACATTGTTTTATTACTGTTTTTTTTTTTAAGATTTTTTTAATTTATCTGAGAGAAGAGATAGTGACAGAGATAGTGAGAGAGAGCATAAGTGGGAAAGAGAGGGTGAAACAGGCTCTGAGCAGGGAGCCCATTATGGGGCTCGTTCCCAGGATGGATCATGACCTGAGCAGAAGGTAGACACTTACCCGAATGAGCCATCCAGGCACCCCTTATTGTTGCTATTTTTAATCTAATCTGATAGTCTCTGTCCAGTAATTGTAGTATGCAGCACAGTTACAGTTCTGCAAATACAGATATTTAAATCGACTTTTTACCCTTGCTTTTCCTTTTGGTCTCCTTTCGAGCTCCATGTTTCTCTTACCTTTTTATTTTTCCCTATTTGTTAATTCTACATTTACATAGTCTTTGCTATTATTTTTATTACTTTATGATTACAGCATGCATTCTTACGTGTCAAAATTCAGGATGAATCAGAAATTTACTGTGTCTCAACAAAAGCACACTTAGAAGACTTTAACTCCTTTATCCCTGACCCAACTTTGTGCTCCTGTTTTGGTGTATTTTACTTTTTACACAAATCTTAATCCCTACCAGATGGGATACTGTTTTACACAGTCAACATTCATTGCATTTACCCTTTCCTTTGCTCTTCATGAACTTTCTCCTGCATCCCCCTACTTCTATTCAAAACAATTTTCCTTATGGTGAAGAAATTATTCCCTTTAGTAAGGCTTTTAGTATCAGCCTGCTGCTGATAAATTCCATATCAGTTTGTTTGAAAATATATTTTACCTTTACTATAACATGCACCTATAGACTTCTATATTGGCAATTTTCTTTCAGCACAACCCATTATCTTCTGCCTTTGTTTCTGTTGAAAACTCAACTATTGTTTTGTGGCTCTTTTCCTTGATTTTTTAAAGACTTTAAGGATATTTTCTTTTTCTCATCTTTGGTTTTCAACAGTTTTGCTATGGAATATGGTTTTCTTAGTATTTATCCTGCTTTATGTCCAGTGTGCTTCCTCAGTCTGTGGGTTGATATCTTTCCTTAGCTTTTTAAAATTCTTGACCACAATCTCTTCAAATATTGCTTTTGCTCCATGATTCCTTTCTTGTTCATTTCTCATTTTGGAATACATTACTCATGTTAGAATTTTATATCCTGTTTTTTAAACATTTTTAAGATTTCCCTCTTCTCTCCATGCCTCAGTCTGAGAACTTCTGTACTCTTCCAGTTTCCTACTTCTCTTCAGCTGTGATTTAATGTTATAATTTTACTCTTAGCATTTTCATTTGACTCTTTTCAAAGACATCAGTTCTCTGCTAAAATTTTCCATCTTCTAATTCCTCTAACATGTTAATTCCATTTACTTAAAGTCCACCTCTACTAACCTGAACTGCATCTTAAGGATTCTGCTTCTATTGCCTGTTTCTGTTGTTTTTGTTTTGTTCTCTCTCTATAACTGGACAGTCACTTTTGTATGCTGGATAAATTTTTTTTTAATTGAATGCCCGTCATTGTAATGAAAATTTTTAGAGACAATGAAACTCTATATATGCCTTTCCTCCAGAGAAAACTGAGGTTTGTTTCTTGAGGACTGCTATGGTAGAGGAATATTATCTTAATCTAATCAGAGTGAAATCTTCAAAACTGGCTTTAAGTCCTTGTAAATATTTGAACTATTTCTGATTAATCCTACTCCCTTACAAGCATGGGTACTGAAATTAAAGCCATAGGTTTTATCAAGATCCTGCCACTTTCTATTTTCTACTTATGTTCTTAGCGTCTCTGCTACTCTGAATCAGGGGTTTTAAACAACTCTCCCTATTCCCTCCACAATCTCTCAAACAATAATGCATGTTGTAAGGCTCAAAGCCATTTAAGTGATTAAGGAATTCCACCTCAATTCCCTTATGACCTGAGTGTAATGGAAGGCTTTAGAACAATGACTCAAAATTCAGATGCAATAAATGAAAAGACAAACTACATAAATTTTAAAATATGCATATCAGAAAACACTATTAACAACTGACAAACAGTGAAAATATTGGCAAGACCTTCTACCTCACTCAAAATTCTAAAAAATGCAAGTTAAAGGGGCTCCTGGGTGGCTCAATCTGTTAAGCATTCAACTTTTGATTTTGGTTCAGGTGCTAATCTCAAGGTTGTGAGATGGAGCCTGCTTGAGATTCTCTCTGCCCGTTCCCCCTCTAAAATAAATCTTTAAAATAATGCAAAATAAAACTACGTAATGGAATCATTTCTTATCTATGAAACTAACAAAACAAAAACAAAAATACATCCTGTTGGCAAGACGATGGGATAACAAGCACTTCCAAACATTGCTAGCTGAATACAAAGTGGTACAACAGCCGTTTTGTGAATTTGGCAACAGCTAACAAAATTACAAATCCATTTATCTTTGGACTCAGAAGTCCTACTTCATGGAAATTACCTTAAAAGTACACAATCACATAAATAGCACACAAATCCATATACGGCACTGTAATTGTAAAATATTGGGGTGTTTAGCTGATGAAGAAGAGCTCTTTGAAATGATATAAATTGATTTTCTGGATATACTGCTAAGTGAAAAAAGGAAAATGCAAATAAGAAAATATACATTTTCTCAAGTGCACAAAAGAAACACAGGAAGAATAAACAAGAATCTTAAAGAGGTTGATTATGTATGGGGGTAAGGACAAACAGGACAGAGAATGTGGGGGGAGGAGAATGGGTAGAATGGTTGAAGAAAGGACTCTTTACCTTTTTACAGTTTTGGCTTTTTGAGCCATGTCATATTTCACATACTCTAAAAAAACAAATATTAAATGTTAAATTCCAGTTAGTAAGCTGTTTTCGCAATGGCACACATTAGCAATTTTTTTTTTTTTTTTTTAAGATTTTGTTTGTCAGAGAGAGAGAGCACAAGCAGGGGGAGTGGCAGGCAGAGGGAGAAGCAGACTTCCTGATGAGCAAGGAGCCCGACAAGGGACTCGATCCCAGAATCCTGGGATCATGATCTGGGCCGAAGGCAGAGCCTTAACCAACTGAGCCACCCAAGCGTCCTGCAATTCTTAATGGGTATTCTACACATAAGCAAATAATGTATGCTGGAAACTGGGGCCCAGGTTTTGAATGGACAAAAAAGTGAGTTATGTATAAAGTGGGAGACTGGAATGAAACTTGTGTTGTCAGATTGTAATTAGCAGTATCTGTATGAATGTGTGGCTTTTACCAGTAAATAGGGGTGTGTTTGTGTGTATACATGTTAATATATTCACATTATTTCCTAGTTCTGTACACTGACAGAGTCTAGAACCAAAGAAATCCCAGCAGCAATTAACACATCTGATGCCAAGATTTTGGCTTTTAAATATCCTTCTCTACTTAGAAGTACCAGGTTACTTGGAGAAATGTTGATTCCCAGACTGTGGCTGGGAAAGTACAAAATAAGCCTTGATCATCTTACCAGAAAGTAAGAAGTACTCATGTTGGGAACATGTCCATTGGACACAGGAGCCAGCCTGAAGGGGCAACCACTTGCTAAATCTTGGACAATTTCAGCATCAAAATAAGTAGTAAATGACAGGTATTAAAATAAGAATTCATGAATCCATAAGGATATTTTTTCATACTGTTGTTTTAAATGCAAAAATAAAAGGAATAAGGAAGACTCATATTAGAATGCCAACTAATAAATTTAGATGGAGGGGCACCTGGGTGGCACAGCGGTTAAGCGTCTGCCTTCGGCTCAGGGCGTGATACCGGCATTATGGGATCGAGCCCCACATCAGGCTCCTCTGCTGTGAGCCTGCTTCTTCCTCTACCACTCCCCCTGCTTGTGTTCGCTCTCTCGCTGGCTGTCTCTATCTCTGTCAAATAAATAAATAAAATCTTTAAATAAATAAATAAATAAATTTAGATGGAATAATGAAATATCACTATTTGGCAACTACCATAACAACCATACAAGGCAAAAAAATCATCAACGGATATTAAAAGAGGAAATAAAAGTTTGATGAGAAACAAGATCTCCAAATATTGGCAAAGAATCTCCCCAAAAGACCCCTAATTAACTACAAAGGGAACAACAGTCAGTGCAAAACCTAGCAGACACACCTTAAAACAAGTGATCAAAATAAACTTCGAGGATGCCCTAACGAAGAAACAGAATCACTGCTATGGTATTTCTGTCAAAATTTAACTTGGATCTAAACATGAGGAAACATCGACAATATATTAGATACACATACATACACATATGCATATATACCTATGTACACACATACTTATTACATGTATATAATTATATGCAAGGTAAAACAAGTGTGTACACATGTATAATGATAAAGCAAATATAGTAACATTACCATTTGGTGAATATACAGGAAAAATACACAGGAACTGAGTTGTTTGTACTGTATTTGAAAATTTAAAAAAAAGCAAGCAAGCAAGCAAACTGGAGGACATAAGCTGGTAACCTAATACTTATTTCTGGGAAGGCCAACTCATACCATCCTTCAAGCTCTGCAATACAAGACTCCAGGCCTGGAGTGAAATTCTAATGTATGGAATATGGCAGCCCTACAGAGAAGAACTTCAAAGAGATGATACAACAATTCTGGTCTGCCTCTATCATCTCTTGTCCTGAAAATTCCAAATTATCATGATTAAAAACAAATCCTTCCCTTAAAGACAGTAAGAAATTTGACAAGTCATGAGTAGAAAAAAGAATTATGGATACAATAGGATCTCAACTACATTAAAGATAGACAAAGGAAAAAAAAAGCACTTAAACATGTAAAATGATTACCTCTAGGTGATAAAATATAGTGATATTCTCCTACTCTAACTTCTAAACTTAGAAAATACTTAAGAAAAGTTTAGGAAATAACAGTAATGAACATTGCAAAGTCACAGGACAGCAGTGACTACAAGATTTAGAAACTAGTAAGACCTTGCTTTTTGAGAGACTGAGTGGTGAAGTGTGTGGAAGAGTCAGGATATAGAACAGAATATTGGCCTTGCAATCTAAAAACCAAAGCCCAAATCAGCCATGTTTAACTCTTAAAAAAAATTATCTGTTGTGTTTTCTGACAAAGTTGGTCCCTCTTTTTTTATATTACTTAATTCACTCACTTAAAATGTTCATTTATCATTATAGGTTCACTGGCTCTATCCTAACAGCCACATCTCAATTAACCGTAAGTCACCTCAACCTAAAGGCTGAGCACTGTAATTAAAGGCAAATAATCTCCAGCTGTGCCTTTTAAATCTATTTCACCTTTCAAATGACCTCATCTTTCTGCTTTTCTCATCTATGCAATGAGTTATTACCTCATTCACAGATTTTTGAGCATGAGTTATTATAAAACTTTTGGAATCATTTCCTGTTTAGATTAACACTAAATGAGTATTTATGATGATTATTAAAGATGGGCATCTGGCAAGCAATTAATAACATAGTTAATTTTCTCTAAATGTCTATTCTCTACATGGCTAACTTTTAAAATGCTACTCATCCTTCAAAACAAAGCTAAAATGCTACCTCTTCTTGATACCTTCCCTAATGATTCCAGAGTGAAAAGTACTCATTTTCTCATACATTCTATTGTTACAGCATTGCCTACTTATTAAAGTGGCATTTCTTTATGTATTGCATTATGCTATTTACTTATGTGTATGTATCCACTACTAGATTGCTTCTTGAGATAAAAAAATGGAGTCCTCATATTTATTTATCTGCAGAAGAGCCCCACATATCTTACACATAGTGACCATTAAGTGTTCAGCTTAAACAATTTAATTTCAGGTCTTTTTGTTTTTGACATTAGAATATATTACGGCAGTACGTGTATAAATAGATTCTACTAACTATACAGATGGTTGACCTTTTTATAATCTACATTAAACATATGGGAAGAAACATCCAATAATTAAGAATTCATTTTAACAAAAATTATGTTCAAGATAGCAAAACCACGATGACCCTTGAGATGCTAACAGGTCTAATGATCTAGGAAGAAAGGAATGGAGGAACTATTTATTTGGCTTCAACAAAAGAAAGAAGTTTCAGAAGTCACCTGAGAAAATAAAATTACAAGTTAACTGCAGATCTATGGGTTCCCAAATTAGGAATCTACTCAAGGTATTAGCTATTGAAGACCTGTTTTCTTCAAAGAGCAGCTAACATTACATAATAATACACGGAAGTTATACCTAATAGGTTCTCTTGAAACTCTTATGGTTTCTACTTTTGTGTTTTATGCTTTTCATCTTCGAAATGCTAGGTTTTGACTTAGAGTTCTAAGAGATCCAGAGCATTGTGACATCCTTATTCCAGAAAGTATTTGCTGTCAATCCAGTTAGGCCAAAAAGATTTCACCTTTTAATTACCTATTAAATTATACAGACTCCTGGTGTTTTTCTTTTAGTATTGTTTTCTAGTTTTCTAAGAAGCCATTACAGATAAACAACTAATAACAGAAGACACACCTGGAACTTTCAAAATCAGTTTCTATACGGAGGCTTCCTTGCCCAGGTGGTTTTAGTGTAAACACTTATAACCTATAACCATAGGTTATAGAAATTCAGTTACGCATAATCTTATCCTTCCATTTTAAAAAGTAAAACTTTTTAACACCATTTTAAAGATGACAGGTGTAATAGAGGTACAAAGCAAATGGTAAGTTTTCAGTGGGCTTAGTGAAGGGCTAAGTAACACTCTGAGGTTAAGCACCAGCAAGCAGAGCAAATTTGGCTCTAGAACTCAAGCTCTTGCCTTCTATTCCACCTTCTCCAACGGACTACACAAATCAGGTTTAGAGGTTTTTTTGTTTTTTGTGACAGATGAAAATCGCTGACATGTAGTCATGTTTTCATTTAAATAGTATGGGCTTAGAAAACAATGATTATCTGTTACTTACTAATAAACTGCAGCTCAACTTTAATCTGAGGACAGTTTATTTTCTGATCCTATACTTACTATTCATCACGTGACTACCAGAAACAGGTCGGTTAATGTTTTATGCAGAGCCTGAAAGTCTACAAGAGTCACCGCACCCCACCATTCTTCTGAGTTTACATAAAGCTCAGTAAGAAGGAAATCACACATTATCATGAAAATAATCTGTAATGCGACAGTATTACCAAACCTACATTTTGTATTTTTCCTTCAAACTACTATCTAACATAGCACAAACAACCCGTTCCTGTCCTGTTTGTCTCTTTTAAAGTCCGATTTGATCCTCCCTTGTTTTATTCATCTTTAAATACTTTCACGTTTTCTCTTAACATTTAACCATAGGGTCTTACAATAATAAAACGAAAATTGTAAGTGCCTGAATTTAAATTTGCTCCTGTGGAAAATGGAAAAAGACATTATTAGTCTGGCATAGCTGCATCCTGAAACTTAGCAAACAGTAACAGTCTACGCTGATAGAGCCAAACGTGTTGACAAATGAATGAAAAAACCATCTCTGGGGGTGGCTTCGCCATCCCTGCTCTCCTCGCCAGAGGCCCCAAGGCGCCAGGAAGCAGGCGGCCGCGACCCTCCTGCGACACCCCGAGCGCAGTAGGCCTCGATCCTCCCCCTCTCCCCGCAGGCTCGAGGCGCAGCTGCAGTTTGGATACAAACAGGGCAGGCATTGAACAGCCTCCGTCACTCCCGGAATTCCCAACTTGCTGGGGAGAGGAGGGAAAACCAAGGCGACGACGGGAGGTTCCGCTCCAAAGAAGCGGCCCACACAAAGCCGACAGGGTCTGTAAAAAGCAGGCAATAAAACTAACCCAGACACAAAGAAGAGCTAAGAGAGACAGTGAGGTAGCCCGGGGTCGGAAAACCGCAGCTCGACGCCTCTCGCCAGCCCGAGAGGCGCGGGGTCAAAGGCCAGAAGCTGCTAGCACATTGGCTGGCGGACAGATGCGCAGGCGCTGGGAGTGGGGGTGGGTCCCGTACTCGCCGCAAGCGCGTCTGAGGAGCCCTGAATCCTCCAGCTACTCACCAGGGTCTGGGAATCCGGCCACAAGCAGATGCTCCAGCCAGAGCCGCGGGGGCTGAGAGAAGAAGGAGAGCGGACGCAGACAGTCCGCGGCCTCCCCGCGGCGAGGCCATCCAGCCCCGCCTCCCAAAAGGCGCGCGCAGAGCGTTCTTGCAGCCCCCGAGGGGCGGGGCCTGACGCCGTGCTCTAGAAGGGGGCGGGGTGCTGGATTTCCCCGAACCGGCTCCCCTGACCTGTGAGCTTCGGGAAGGGCTTGGATGAAGGAGGAGAGAGCTTTTCCGGGTGTCCGGTGCGGGTGGAGAAAAGGGGCTGAGCCCCGACTCTGGCTGGACTCCCGTCCTCCCTCTCTCAATTGGAGATGACCCACCCCTGTCTTAAAAACTGTTCTGAGGTTCCTCTGGAAAGCTCTAATGGAAGACAGCTGGTTTTGATGGGAGAAAGTTACTCTAACTCGGGTACACCAGTTGTTTTCAAACTCTTTAACGAATAATTTTATCTGTAAAAAAAGAAAACTGGAAGTTTTCCTGAAGGCCCTAAGTAAACAGATAAAGATGACATTTAATTTGCAAATGTTTTGTATAAAATCACATTTGTAGTGGAGTATAGAAATAATTGACAACAATGAGACAGGTGTAAAGAACAAGAACTTTCGAAATAGGGGTTACAGCTGAAGGTTTCCATCTTACATCAGCCTGAGAAGCCAAGAGAATTCTTTATTTTGTTTTGTTACATAGTAACAAGGAAATCCTGGCTCACAGTCTAGAACTTGCTGACGCGAACAATTTTGTAAGGGCTGACCTTAAAATCACATTGGATTTTTAAAAGGAATTTTAGTTGTGAAATACGCATATATAAATGATATGTGCACGTTTTAAAGAATAATAAAAAGAATACCCTGGTATCCACTACAGAGCTGAAGATGCAGAACACTAGTATTTTTGAAGCCTTCTCAAAAGCCCTCTCCGTTCTTGCTCCCAGACAGAAATAACCATTATGCTAAATTTTGTATTACTTATTTCCTTGCATTTTGAACATAGTTATATATGTATGATTCCCTAAAAATATGTTATGCTGGTGTTGTATTTTTTATAACGAACCATACAGCATTTTCCACTCCAACTTTTTTTTTTTTTAAGATTTTATTTATTTAATTGACAGAGAGACAGCCAGCGAGAGAGGGAACACAAGCAGGGGGAGTGGAAGAGGAAGAAGCAGGCTCCCAGCGGAGGAGCCCGACGTGGGGCTCCATCCCAGAACACTGGGATCACGCCCTGAGCTAAAGGCAGACACTTAACGAAGGAGCCACCCAGGAGCCCTCCCCTCCAACTTCTTTTTTTTTTCACTACACATTTGGGTTTTGAGATTCATCTGTACACAAATACATTTCACATAGACTAGGCTAGCACATCACCATAACACCTGTTATTGTTAGATTTTAAAATTTTTGCCTGGCAATAGCAACTTTTAATTTGCTCTTTCAATCTACACTAACCCCCTTGCCAATGAGGTTGTGCATCTTTATAAATGCTTAGTGGCTATTTGGGTTTCTGTGAAATGCCTGTTCTCAATTTTAACTCACTTTTTATAGGCTCCTTGCTTTTGGAAATTAATTTGTAGATCATCTTGATGTATTTTTCAAGTTTAAATACTTCTCTCTTATTGGTTATATGTGTTTCAAATAGCTTCTCTCGTTTATGGATTGTCCTTTAACTTTCTATGGTATCTTTTGATAACCAAAAGCTGTATGTTTTAAGTATTGCTAGTCAAATTTAACAAAATTTTACATTATGATTTCATGCATTTTGCTTTCTTGTTTACAAGAGTCTTCCCAACCTAAGACCATAAGATATTCTCTTTTATTTTCTAAAAGTTCTAAAGCATAATTACAAAATATTTTTAGAAACAGAAAAATATAAATAAAATAATGGGTATGTTATAGGCTTTATTGCTTTTAGAAATTGGTTTTTAGATAATCCTTACATATTTTTAAAGTTTAAATACTTCTCTCTTGTTGGTTATATGCACTCAACTCTACATATTGAAAAATTTAGCGAGTCCCTCTTTCTTATGATTCTTCTCTAAAATTGCCTTAACTACTTTTGGCTGTTTGCTTTTTCATATAAACTTGAGGATGAATCAGCCAAGATTCATAAAAAACCCTATTTGGATTTTGATTGGAATGGGTTTGACTTTATTTATTAATTTATGCACAGGCCTGGGAAATAAGAAGTATCTTTATTGCTAATGCCAAAAAGAAATGGATGCTGTTTTGCTAGTAGCAAGACAAGATCAACCCCAAGGATCTTGTGGGGTAGAGACAATTATAATAATAAATGGTAATTAGGAGAAGCCAAAGGCTACTATTAGTTTAGTGCATTAGAACAGTTCTCAAAAAGAATTTGATAGGCAAAATTTGTATTTTTCCCCCTTCTTCCCTGTTTGGATCATTTCTTTTTTCCTTTGGGATCTCAGTGACCACCCTGATGCAACACATTTAAAATGTCTACTTACTACACAAAATCAATTTATATGCAGTTCTCACTTTTTTCCTTCTGGGAATCCATCTATTAGATGAATGGCATATTCCTCGGGTGCTAGTTTTTAGTTAAAATACATATGAAAAATAGACAATTGAATTTGGCAGAAATTATAGCCATCCTATATTTGAAAAATGTCAAGATTTAGTATGTAAAAATATATGTGAACATTACAACAAAACATTGTTCAAATACCTCCCAATAATTAAGTAATCCACACAAAAACACTTTGAAAAAAAAAAAGTGATGTGGAAAAAAAAACAATGACAACAACATTGTCTCCATAAGTGATATTTCAACATTTCCTTGCCATTAGCAAGGGACCGACAGAACAGTCAGAATTATAGGATGGGGCATTAGCTGCAATCCCAATCCAATTTACAAATATTGTTTTGCACTCAATCTGATGGGTAGAAAAAGTCGTGCAATGAAAATCTATTTACCCTAACTTATTTATGCTGGCAGGCATAATCAAACAGTTTTTAAGAAGGATGAAGTGATATATTTATAAAATAAAATACCCTTTATTTCATTCAATATCAGAATATTTACTAGAATAATAACTCCCATAAACATATTAGAGTAGGGAATAATGATTATTTCAAAAAATGCAGGAAAAAAAAAAAACCTAGGCCCTTAGGACTGATACTCTCTTACTTTGATTTACTAGGATTCTATGATACCAGAAATAATACTTTAGAATTTCTATTTCCGTCAATTTTTAAAATTGATAAATTGGTGGCAATAATTGACTCTAGAGAAAGAGAGAGTTATCTAAATGTTTAAACTGAAGCAAGAAAGGAATTTGTATCCTGAAATCCCCTACTGCACTGTAAAAGATTGGTGTCTCCTTGACAGCATGGATTTTGCCCTTTTTATGTGTCCAGAACCAACAAAAGTTGTTGACACATAACAAGAATGCAACAAATAATTTATAGGGGATAAAAGAATAAAAGACTAAGAAGTTACTTACTCATTATTATTTAATCCTACTTTCTGATATGTACTGTTTGCTGTAGTCCTAGAACTGTCCTTACTGTCTATCACCTGAATACTTTTTTTCCCCCCTCCAGTCCCTGTAGTTTCATTAGAATCTCCTAGACATATTATGTCATTTCATACCTTTGTTCATCACTCCACTCATCTGACATGCCTTCTCAGTTCTTGTCCATATCCTCTCCACTCATGTTAGTCAGAGTTCTTTTTTGCAAGCAATAGAAACTGAATCTGGTACACTAAAGCACAAATAGACCTCATGTGAAAGGTTACAGAATATAACAGGAAGGTGAAGCCTAGTAAATTAGGCAATGGGCAGGAACCCAGAAGAGCTGGACAATTGGGATCACAACCTCACGCAACTACACAAATTAAGGCACTGATACTTTCAAGTGTGCACTGAACTCTCAGTGTTTTTGACACCAGCATGAAGAATTTCTTCATTCTGCCTGCATTGTTTGCCTTACTTCTTCAAGATTCAAATCTTTGGTTGGAAAAATTTGATTAGCTAAGTCTAGTTTATATGTCTGTATCTCCTTAGCTTCTTTGAAATGGAAGTTGGTCCTTTTGACTTCCTAAATGGGAAGTCAGGCACAAGACACACACTATGGTATTCCTCCAAAACCAGGATTCTTGGATTCTAAATAGCCAACAAACAAACAAATGCAGTAAATCTCAAAACAAAAGTTCAATTATCTACTACACTATGCTTCTATATCCATGTCAAGTCTTCCTTCTCTAATGCTATTGTACTACATACAACGTAATTATTATTACATACATACATTACTCACTATTACATTATAGGCAGTACTATGAAACACAGCAATAATTTCTTCATTAATTAAATTGTCATACCATTCTTTACATCATATTTTGCTTTATTAAGGTGTAACTAGGCTATCTCTTGACATCAATTGGAATGCAAAGAATATAACTTCCAAGAAATCCCCTGAATATAACACCAAAGCCTCTACCAGCTGATAGCAGCAGATAATTCAGAGATCTAAACTCTTACCCATCACCCTACTGCTCTAATTTTTCACCAGGTGTACCCAGAGATCTTGAGTACCTACCAGTCTTGACAACAAAGAATACAATCTAACTCTATCTTACATAAACTCATGAATCATGACACAGGTCAAAGAGAAAACTGGCATTGGCAGGTCATGTCTCTAACTTAGAGCTGTGTAAATTCCCTGACCTTGTAGTGGCCACAGGGGCTAAGGTGCCTTTTTCACTCATTAGTAGAAGCTGATTTAGGATTGACTCACACCCTAGTATTAAACTCAGTGTAGGTAATTCTCAACTGCTATGGTCTCAATGTTTGCATCCCTTCAAAATATGTTGGAACCAAACTCCTCCAGTGATGGTACCAGGAGGTGGAGAATTTTGCAGGTGGGGACTTTTGAGGTGATTAGGTCGTGAAAGCAAAGCCCTCATGAATGGGTATAGTGCCTTTAGAAAAGAGGATCCAGAGAGACCCTGGCCCTCTTCTGCCATTTGAGGATAGAATAAGAAATCTATGACCCAAAAGAGGGCTTTCTCCTGACCACGCTGGCACCCTAATCTTGAACGTCTAGCCTCCAGAACTAGGAGAAATAAATGCTTGATGTTTATAAATCATCTGGTTATCATATTTTGTATTTTGGCCCTAAGCAGACTGAGAAACCAACTAAATAGGCCAAGCCCCTTTGACCAAAGCTCTTCATTTCTGATTGAAGCACCTGGCCAGGTTATGGCACTGCAAGTGATGGAGATGGGAGAGCGTTCCAGTGTCATTACCGTCCCACACAGAGGTGGCAGAACATTCACCTTTGGCTAATTGGTGCTGCTAGATTGAACTCACTGATGACTGGGTATGGACTAACTCTCTTGGCAAGACCCTGTTCCATGTGGCAGTTGAGACAGACGGTTGTCTTTAGTTAAAGCAGGGCCAGCAGAAGGATAGAGCACTTCCTGAGTGGGGCAACTACTCCACAGGTTGATACAAAGCCTGTCAGTGTTTTGGGGGAAGGAAGTTTCATGTATTGTGATCAAGTATTAATTTTATACCCTAATTAGCCAACCCTCAAACGTTGTAATACCTAAATCTACTTCAGATTTTATGGAGTTATTTTCTAAGGCATTAAGTTGTTGTTGTTGTTTTTTTCTTTATAGGATAACATAGATTCCTTAATCAAACTGACCTAACCATTCTTCTGTCATAAAACCAACATCTCCTGACGTTAAAAAAAAAAGGGAGCAGTTTGCAAAGTTTACTAAAGAAAAAAAAAAAAGGCCTGTTATTGCTTAAGATAGATGAGCCCACTCATCCTCTATTTATATAAGAGAGAACACAAGTAATTTTTCTCAACAGTGAGTGCTGCAAGGTGATTTTCTGTGCCTGCTTATTCTAAGAAGTAGCTGGCAATTTCTCTTGCTAAAAGAGTAAAAGAACATGCACTTATTCTCTGATAAAATATCCCTCTATTAAAGAACCCAATTAAAAAGCAGGTCTGTGCCTTGTACATCTTTTCTACCTCCCATAATGTCAAGATCCATAAGCACAGATACAAAGATGTCTAATTCACTGCTGGGTCTGCTATATTCAGCATGTAGTAGGTGCCTGTAGTAGGATGAGTAATGGTCTCCAAAGAGAACGAGCTCCAAATCCTCTGAAAACGTGAATGTTACTTTACATGGCAAAAGAGACTTTGCAGATGTGGTTAAGTATTTTGAGAGGAAGATTGCCTGCGTGGGCCCTAACTACCATCACAAGTGCCCTAATCAGAGGCAGAGAAAAGAAAATTTGACAGAGAAGGCAATGTGGCTGCTGACGCAAAATGCTATGCTGCCAGCTTTGAAGATCAGGGAAGGGGCTGCAAGGAAAGGAAGGAAAGAAATGCAGCTCCGGAAGCTAGAAAAGGCAAAAACCCAAATTCTCCCCCTAAGTTTTCAAAGGGAGAGCGACCAACCAAGCCAACACCTTGATTTCAGCCCAGGGAAACTGACTTCAGCCTTCGGAATTCCAGAACTGTAAGAAAATAAATGAATGTTTTTTTAAGCTACCAAGTTTGTACTAATTGGTTCCAGCAACTAAAGGAAACTAATAATGGTGCTGAAGAAATGTGTTGAATAAATAAAGAACAGTAGGGATTCAGTAAATGTTACATTAATTACAAGATACCCAGGTTGGTCTAAAAATAGTGTGTGAGAAGAAAAACGGTAGATGTACCATTTACTCTTCCTTTTATTGTGGACATTAAAATGGTTTTTTGGATGGGAGAGAATTGCCTTTCAAATATATGCACAGAGTTAAAATTAATCACACTAACCTGGGGTTTTCATTCATCAAATCTTATTCTGGTTGTTTTGGCTGTTTTGTTTTGTTGAGATTGCTCATTATGTTGGTTTTATGATAATTGGTTTTGATTATGCATTTATTCACAATTTTTTGGGGGGTGCCTACTGTGAGAATACATCAGTTCAGAAGAAATGTCCGTCTTTAGGAGCTTGCTACCTAGAAGACACAGCGATACACACTGTGTGGTTTACATTAATTATCCACTTACCACTGTATGGGCTACTTCAATTATATTTGTAGATGTCTGTATTTTCACGAGTTTGTGTTCCTGTAAGGCGGGCTTTCCTTCATTCATCTTTATATTTTTATAGCACCTAGCTCAATGCCTTTCATATAGCAAGTCTTCAAATATGTTCCTTTAACTGAAGGTATCTAGTGGCCAGAAATTCATTCTTTATTGACTAAATAAGGAATAACACACTGTGTGTATGTGTATGCCTGTTTATTCATGTGTGTGATAACTTGGTGGTAACATTTTTATGTTCCTGCTTCTTTCAAAATAAATTCTTTGAGTACGATTTTAATCATCTTTTAGAATAAAAAAATGCAACAATAAAAGCAGAACTTACCAAATTACCATTTATGATTCCATAGCAGAGAAAAGAAATACACATATATTCTCTAAACGTTCTCTTAATATTTTATGGTTCATTAGCAAAATAAAATGTGCTCCCAGAAATACAGTTTTACACATATATTTTAACTGCTTTTATATGTTTAGGACTTGTTTCAAGGTATGAAATATCTTTATTTTGCAACATTAATGTTTCTATTTTGTACAACTTGTTCAGGAAAAGTATAGAAGAAAATATCAAAAGAATGAGAAAATATTGACTTCAAAAACTATTTTTCAAGTGAGTGTAAATGATATTTAGTCCATTTAAAAAAACAAGATAAGGTAATTTTTGATTGGGTTTACCAAGAAACAGAATTTATTGACTTCCCCCGAATTTTTCTCCAAACTTTCCGGTTCAGTTTTGACTGTCTCCTACATATGTTCAAGCTCCCCAGATGATGTTTATCTTCCTAGTTCTCCCTGGGGTATCTTTGTCTACAAGCCTGAGATTTCTTTTCCCTCCAGCTCTTACTGTGGGCAGCTCTGTAGTTCCAAAAATTCTGGCTGGAGGTACCTGGCTTGGGCTCATTGGCTCCCCCTAGATTACATCAGGCTTGCATCTACTGGGACTTTGTTGGAGTTATGACAACTCATAGGATTTTAGAATGTGAAGGATATTAAAGTTCAGCGGGACAGCATTCCTCTTAGAACAATCTCTTCTACAACAGTCCAAACACACGGTTACTATAGATGGCTTGAAACAGCCAAGAATAGGCAACTGATGCCCACAAACTTAGGAAAACTTGCTGCAAAGTATCCCTCAAACTAAGCCAAAACTAAGCCCATCCCTTCCATAAATCGATCCTAGCTCTTTCTACAGAACTACAGAAAATACTATAATACCTCTTCTATAAGAAAGCACTAAAAATAAACAAATATGTTTCTAATTTTCTTTCCAAGTTTTTAGAGAGAAGTATTTGACCTCCTTAAAAATTCTCTGTGACTTTACAGCCAGAATTAAGAACTGAGTTGCCAGAGCAGAATATACTCTATTTTTCTGTCAATTTAGCCTGAGATGTCAGTATGAAGAGTAAATGAAAAGTTCTAATTTTTCACATCAACTTACTTTAAATATCAAGTTTCTGGTGAACACAATGCTGGGTGAATTAACCAACGTAGATAGCCCCCTTCCGACACACATAGAAACGCTGGGTAAAATGTAATTCCAAACTATTTAGTTTTAATATATAACAGAGCAGAGAAAAAGAGAGGGAGAAAGAATACTTTTAAGTGTCAAAAACAAACAGAATTTGAAGCCAAACAACAAATGCAACAATACAATTAATAACAGCAACAACCCATTAGACACAGACTGTTTTAGAAGAGCTACTGAAAACTGTTCAAAGAAACAAGAAAAAAGATTGAAGACTCACGCACATATGACTAAATTTTAGTCATGGATGGTAGTTATATGCATTTCATATTTTGGAGCATATGAAAATATTTTATAATAGAGAAAACTAAGGATATATGTTTAACATACTTAAAAAATATGAGATGCATGGACTCACATCTGCCACCTCCTGCTCCCCAAGTTGTCTGGCTAGGACTGTTGCACTCACGGAGATTTTTCACAACCTTCTAGTGGATAGTTGCTGGACATGGCTGAGCAACTTGAACGAGTTCAGAAGAGAGTAGGTGAAGGAAGATGTACAGCACCTGTAATGTCCAAAAAGCTTTCAGAAAAAGTGAAATAAATGAAAGTGCTTAGTTGGGTTAATGACACAACCATTGTAGGTATTGCGTTTCATAACCATATGTATGGCAAACATTTTGTACTTTTTTAGTACTGTGCATTATATAAAAGTGAGTTTGTATAGTCATTTAAAATGTTAAATAAAGTTGAAATATTTCAAAACACAACAAAAATCTAAGGAGAACTCCACACTTAACTTTGGGGCACCTGGGTGGTTCAGTCGGTTCAGCATCTGCCTTGGGCTCAGGTCATGATCCCAGAGTCCCAGGATCCAGCCCTGCTTCACTGGGCCCCCTGCCCCACAAAATGCACAGGTTGGAAGATGAGGTGCTGATGAGGTCTGCACCAGTATTCTAGGGAATGGGGCCCACATTGCCAGAATTGAGGCAAGCATGGCTGGGAAGGATGGACCCACTGAAGTAAGGTTTCGGTGGGGGCGTAGTATAAGCAAGTTAGGTATTAATAAGCGTGGAATCTACACCGGTTCTTGCAGGTGGCTATGTGTTCATAATGGGAGGTCAGGGAGGGAAAGGGCACCTGCCAGTTCCTTTGTTCCTGGAGAGTCTTCCCTTGATCCCTGCCTCTCCAGACCAAGCTCTGAGATGGGTAAATAACATCCCTCCCCTCTGGCCCTGGCATTTTCCAAAGTGCTGCTTCCAAGCTATATCCCTTCAGGCTATTTGTCATGCTGTCTTTAAGGTTGAGAACTCTGCTTTTTAAATTAATTAATTAATTAATTAGTTTGATAGTCTGTTTTCCTGCCCTTCTCCACATCCTGTGGGGTGGCTCCCTATCCACCACAAACAGCCACGGTCTTCTTCACTCTCAAACAGTGTCTTCACACTTCCTATCTTCTTTGACATGGCCTCTTCTCTACCTTTAGTTGTATAGTTTGGTCTGCCAGTCTTCAGGTCATTTTCTGGATTATTTATACTGCTGTGAGTATTATCTAGTTGTATCCACGGGGCAAGGTGAATTTAGGGTCCTCCTACTCTGCCATCTTCCCAACCTCCCTAAGCAAGTATAATTTGATATAGGTTCCTCATGAAAATCTTCTCTGATAAAGTATATCTACGCTTTGTCTGAACTATTCTATTTTCTTATGAATCCCCCATCGATTAAAGACTTACCTTAATCTCACTGCATATAAGCTGTTGTGGATTCAGAAAATATACCAAGACACCTCCTATGTTTTTATTTAAGTTATTTAGGAACTAATACTCTCATAACTTGGGATGGAAAGGGTTGTGGTGGTAGGAAGAGACTGGAGAATGGCATTAGAATCCAGGTAAGTGCTGCTAATATCATCACCTGAGGTACATAAAGTATCTGATTGAATGTGGACAGTTATCCACCCTTCAGTTAAGTCCGAGCACAAAGCTTTGGGACTCAGGAGTATGGGCCTTTTATTCAAAATTGTCTAAATATTTTCTGAGTTAATAATGAATTTTATACTGCCAATTCCTCATAGACACTAAGAAAATATACTAGGCTAAGAGGCCAGTCTTATAAAATCATGTGTGGGCTTTTAATATGTCACATTGGAATCCATGTGAGATTCAGACAAAGAAAAAATAATGGCACTTAATGGTCACAAAAGCAATTTTCAGTCCTGCAAAAGACAAAGGCCATGGTGTTAAAATGACTGATAATATCCAGTTCAGGCAAGGACAGAGAATATGGACACTCTTATACATTATTGGTGGAAATGTTAGTTGAGAGAACCTTTCCAAAAGGCAATTTGGGTACACCTGGTAAAGTTTATTCTTTGTATGAGTTATTTGTAGCAGTTTCTCCTGCAAATTACACCCATTTGTAAGTAAATGTAGCACAAAAATATGTCCATGTATATATTTTTAAGAGAAATGAAGTTGCAAAGCTATGTAGATAGCTATAGAAATATATTTATGTCTGTATAGTTTTCTACCACTATCCTATCAAATTACCTAAATTAGTGACTTAAACAACACGGCTTTATTTTTTCATAGTTCTTTAGGTTGGAAGTCAGACTTGGGTCTCCTTAAGGTAAAGTCAAGGTATCAGCAAGACTGCCTTCCTTACTGAAAGCTCTAGGGGTGATTTAGTTTCTTTGCTTATTCAATTGTTGGCAGAATTCAGTGTCTTACAGTTAAATGACTTGAGGTCTGCATTTTTCTGTTGGCTGTAAACTAAGGACAGGTTCCAGTTTCTTGATTCGTTGCATTTTTTGGCTCATGACACCCTCCACTGTCAAAGCCAGCAAAGGCAGGTCAAGTCCTTCTCATGTCACATTAATCTGACCCACTCTTCCGCCTTCCTCTTCTACTTTTAAGGACTCATGAGATTGTAGTGGGTCCAAGTAAATAATCAGTATAATCTCCCCATCTCAAGATACTTAACCTTAATTGCATGTACACTCTTGTCATGTAAGGTAACATAGTCACAGTTTCTGGGGAATAGGGTGTAGACATCTTCAGGGGCCCATTATTTCACCTACGACAATATTTATAAGTATATTATATATATATATATATTATATATATGTGTGTGTGTGTATATATATAAATTTTGTGTGTGTGTATATATATATATGCATATATTTATATGTATATTTATATACATACAACCACAGAGGTGAGGAAAGAGAGAGACAGAGACAGAGGGAGAACAACATCGACAACAACAAAAAATAAATATGTGTTCATGTAGAACAAGTTTCTAGAAATAAATATACCAAACACTTTTAACTGGTTATTTCTGGGAATTGAGGTTTCAGTTTCCATGTTCGCATTTAAGAGTAGTTTGCATATATACAATAAGCACACATTAATTTTGCACTGAAAAAAGTAAAAAAGTAATAGATTGATCAACTGCCCTCAAGACACTTGATGTAAATCACTTGCTACATCTCCGAATATAAACACCTAGGGAAAGAAACAGTCTCTATGTTCCTTGAATTATTCATCAAAATATATTGGCAGACACTTCACCACAGGTGTTATATGCTCTGAATTGAAGAAATTAACCTTTAAACTAGTAATTGGCTGATCTGTGGCATATCTAAATATTCTTGGTATAAAATGATCATTTTAGTATTATCACTAATAACTCTACTCCTGCAATGGTAATAACAAGGCAAATTTTAAATTGTTTCATATTTTAGTGATTTATAATTCTACATTTTCAAATACTTTTTTTTTTTTAAATCTGAAAACTATCCTATAATGTTAAGTAGGGAGAACAGATAATATTATCATCACTTTTTGGAAGGGAAAATATTCAAAAGGCCTAGGTAAAATTTCATGAAGTTCCAGTAACTCAAAATTATGCAGAACAAAAATAAGTACTTAGGTGTTCTATTTTGAGAACTATGTATAATGTAAAAAGAAATATAATTTCTTCCCTAATGAAATTAATGGTGTAGAAAAGGTGGTAAGACATTAATGTGGGTGGTCATACACAAGGCAGAGAGTCATCAGCATTATAAAGAGTACCAATGAAGTGTTATAAGAGTTCAGAGACAAGTAGATCGCTTGAGTATGAGATCATTAGGGAAATTTAATCAAGCAAGCAGTGTTTGGATTGGCTGAAATAATACGTATTGTATGCTTTTCCATAAACAGGAACTGAAGCAGGGGTATGAGAATATAAGGCAAGGATTGAACAAGAGTGGTCCTATTAAAAGCAATGAGAAGGAGAAGAGAGAAAGAAGCAAGAGTCATTGCGCATAGAGTTAACATCAGAAGACAAATGAGAGAATAGAATCAAAGATGACTCCACGTTTTATATTCTGGATACATAGAATAGTGGAACTGTTAGAAATACTCATGAGAAACATTTCCTCACCTCCCATTACTTCCTGAACCTTCTGTATGATGGTTACTGCTCCCAATACTCCTTAGGAATTGCTTTTTCAAGGTCTCCAGTGATTTCCTTGCACTAAATATAATAAAAACAATTTTAGCCTCTACCATATTTGATTTCTTGGCTACATTCAGCTCTATGGTCAGCCCCATCTATCTTGAACACTTTCTTCTGATTTTCTTGACTCCACACTCTCCAGTGTTACATAAGGCAATTAATGCAAAGTGCACTGCACTTAATGCTCGGTGCATACACGTGCTCAAAATGTTAGCTTAGTCCTGTGATGATTCCTATTACTTTTTTGATGACCCTACAATCTCCTTTGTAGGCTTCTATTTCTTGGTTGAGCCCTCAAATAGACTCTCTTCTGTCTGGGTCCTCTCTTTTCTCATGCAATGTACTCACTGGGGGCAACCTCCGTTCAGTTTCCTGGCTTTCATAATCATCAGTATCCTAAGAATCATCATAGCAAAGTTTCTAGTTCAGATTTTTCTCCTAAACTCCAGACCCATTGACTTCTTTTTGACTATTTATGCTTATAAATACTTTAGGAAACTCAAATGCAACACGTCCAAGATTGAACACAAGTTTTCCTCCTTAACCTCCTCCTCTCCTTCTGCTCCATTTCTCCACAGAAGGTTGCAGTATAATAAAAAAAGAAATATTTGGTATTTGTTCCCAGTCCCCAGCATACAGCTCCTAGAACCCCTGAAATCACCTCAATGATAAGGGTTATAGGAGCATCGTTTGTTCTATGAGATGACTTGGATGAAACTCCCATAAAATCCCCTAATCAACAATGTTTGGAGAGCTACTGGGTTGATGAACACACCATGGTGCTGGGAGGTAGATGCACTCAAAGAGGGCTTGGAAGCTCCACATCCCCTCCTCCACACCTTATCTTATGCATCTCTTCCATTTGGCTGTTCCTGAGTTGTATCCATTATAATAAAACAGTAAGTAAGGTATTTTCCTCTGCCTTGTGAGTTATTCTAACAAATTATCAGACCTGAACAATGGAAGGGGGGATTGTAGGAACCCTTACCAGCTTAGCAGGACTTTTTAGCTTAGTGGAACAGAACTGCAGATAACCTTGTGACTCAAAACTTGCAACTGACATCTGAAGTGAGAGCGGTCTTATAGACTGAGCCTTTAAAACTGTGGAGTCTGATGCTACCCGCATGGTAGTTAGTATCAGAATTTAACTGAATTGTAAAACACCCTGTGAGTGTCAGAATTGATTTGTGTCATGACAAAAAAAAAAAATACCCACAAAGATATCTTTATCCAACCCCTTACTCAAGCCAGAAATCTTTGTCTCTTTTTTCTCTAGGGTCTCAATCAAATAAATTGCCAAGTCTTTCAAAATATATTTTAAATCTCTCAGCTTTCTTCATCTCTAATGTGACTACTTTAATCAAAAATTTCATCACCTCTCATTTGATTCTAATTGATCTTTCCCCTGCCTTTGGCCTTTCAATGCAACCTCCACACCACAGTCAAATGCTCTTTCTAAAATTCAAACGTGATCATATAACTCCCTTCCTTATAAACTTCAATACTTTCTCTGTTTCTCAGGAAGTAGACTCTTTCTAAACAACTTAAAGAGCTGTAAGGAATTTGGCTGTTGATTGCCTTTCCTGTCTCAAAACTCACTACTCTATACCACCTGTACTCCAGCTATAATAAACTTTTTTCTATTCCTAGGTTTGATGTGTGCCACGGTCTTTTTTACTTTCATACTTACTGTTCTTTCAGCCTATAATACTCTCTCCTCCTCCCCTTTACAGGGCTAAATTACTACTCAAGCTTCAGCATTCAACTTAGATGTTATTTCCTTTAAAAAAAACCTTTTCCTGACATCAAGTCAGGATTAGGTGACCTCTTTGTTCTTTCATCTTATCACAAGCTCATCATTACTTGGCACTTATCATGCCATCTCATGTTTTTCTGCTAACTTGTGGGCATGCATGTCCCTTAATTCTGTTTCAAGTCCCTCAGAGAAGAGACCTTGTCTACCATCCTCATCAGTATACACTCAGCAACAGAATGCTATACAAAGAAAGTATTCGATAAAGACAACGATGACTGAATATATAAATAAGCAGATGAATGAACAAGTAGAGAAATAGATTTGGGAAGGTAGAAAATGATGCACTCAGATTTGGACATGTTGCTTTACTTAAAGTCATCATCATAATATCCAAAGCAGGAGCAGGTATTCATCTGGATGGTTAAGCCAGAGTTTACAGAAAATGTGAATGTAGGTACTAAGATCTGGGAGTGATCCACAAGTAGAGATAACCAAAGCGACAAAACTTGATGAAATTGTATATAGAAAACATAGAGAAAAAGAGAGAAGAACTGAAGATGAAACATTAGGGAAGATCCATATTTATTTTTAGGTGAAAGCACAGTAAACCTGAACTCAGGTGGGTAAAAGCTCCATTAAGGACTCTAGACAAACACAATTTGATGAGAATTTAAGTTTGTGAATGAGAAGCTATTGGTGATGACTTCTAGACAAGTAGTTCCCCCGAGTACTGGTATATCTAGCAAAACAACATTCTCAGTTACCTAGTAATTAATAACAAAATGATCAAAGAAACAAAAAATGGTGAAAAGCCTGTGTAGTCTTATGAGCCATGACTAATCAATATACCTCAAACTGAGTTAATTTATCTGGAAACACATCAAGGACTCATTGCTTCTCCTTCCTGAGATTGTAGCGTAACATTACAGAAAATAAATTTAGGAGATTCTGGCATTCACAGTTTCCAGCAGAGAAGGATAAAGGCAAAGGCACAGCATAAAATAAGCAGGGAGCACACATCTAAAATCCCTTTACTTGCTCTCATCAGCAGCATTCTGAATTATCTGCAATGGGAGACATATGAAAGTGTAAGCTGCTCAAGGAGGAAGCCAGTAGGTGGTGGTTTTCTCCCTGATCTATTATGATTCTTTCCAATGATTGGATAGTAACACAGGAGAGGCAACGAGATACACCATATCGGTAGATTTAAGACTGGGGCAAATGGAAAGGGAGACACGGAAAGCTGGTCCCAGGAATAGCAGCCTCATAAATTATAGAAAGAAAATTATGCACAGATTAAATTATCCCACTAGGCCTGCCCATGTCTTAGCATCCTTCCAATTCTTTTTAGAATGCTGGGTTACTAAATTTATGCTGTCTTTCTA
The DNA here is from genome assembly GCF_024610735.1 of Ursus americanus. Classification (NCBI taxonomy): domain Eukaryota; kingdom Metazoa; phylum Chordata; class Mammalia; order Carnivora; family Ursidae; genus Ursus; species Ursus americanus. The sequence goes on along the minus strand of NC_142137.1, from coordinate 14,506,495 downwards.
GTTTAAAATCTTAAAAAAATATATTCTGAAAAATATATTAAGTGTACAATAAAGATACCAAAATGTATTCTCCCATGTGCTACTTAGACAAATTTCAGGCCATAAATGACCTCTCTACCTTAAAGAATAAGAAAACAGAATGAAGAAAATTAAAAGTAATAGTTTGTTTTAATAAAAGGAGTAAAATCCAATAATAAAAATTGTTCTTGAAAAAAAAAAGCCTCCTTTCCCGAGAAACAAAATTTGTTTTAAAGTGTCTGTCTCAGAAAAAGATATATACCATATGATCTCACTTATATGTGGAATCTAAACAAACAAAAAATAAAAACAGAAACAAAAAACAAAACCTGAGCTTATGGATATAGAACAAAGATTGGTGGTTGCCCGAGGTAGGTGGGGGAAAGGGGTTCAGGGGGTCAAAAGGTACAAATTTAAGTTATAAAATGAGAAAGCATAGGGATATAATATAGAGCATGGTGACTATAGCCAATAATACTGTATTGCATATTTTAAAGTAGCTCGGAGAATGGATCTTGAGAGTTCTCGTTACAAAAAAAAAAAAATGAGTAACTATGTATGGTGATGGATGTTAACTGGACTTTCCGTGGTGATCATTTTGCAATATATACAAATATCAAACTATTATGTTGTACACCTGAAACTAATATAATGTTATATGTCAATTATACCTTCATATAAATAACTTCACAAAAAGAAATTAGTAGTGCATTAAAAAATAATATACTGTAATACATTTAGTTTATCTCCATAGTGGAATTATAGTTCAATATTTGGAAATTTACTAAAATAGCATGTCTTATTAATTGGTCAAAGGAGATAAAAATAAAAGTGTCTTATACTATCAAAAGAATTCACATGGATTGAAGCAAAAAAATAAGATGAAATGATAATCAAAATACTAAGTTCAAATCTTGTAACAATCATTCATATCTCTTAGTTTCAAGGAATTTGGGCTGAAGATATGTGCTATAATAGAGGCTTCACTCCCCGCCACATGTCAATTATAAGAGACTATTGAACTCAGACAGTTAAAGGTATCTAGATAGAAAAGTACCCAGAGGGAAACTTTTTGTCATGCTTTTCTCTTCTGGAAGTTGACTAATAGCAAGGTATAAAATTAGATGATGGATGTGTAAAGCCTGGATGTGAGGGTACATCCAAATTGTTTAAAAGACCAAATTCCATTAATGTAGGTGAAAGTGCAGAGAAAATATGCATCCCCACAACAAAGACAAAGCTATCAGAGAGTTGTTGTTGTTGTTGTTTAATCTCTTCTAAATCTCTCTTCTAAATTCTTACAAATGTGGCAGGTTCACAACAAAGTAGAAGAACAATCTATAATATATAGATTATTATATATTATAATCTATAATATACATTCTTTCAATACGTGGTGGACACAGTACCTGATAAATTAATTTTAAAAATAAAAACTATTTGGCTTTTGTGATCTGAGAGTATAGTTCTCACTCTCTTCAGGCAGCTAAATACTGAAATAGGTAATAAAACCTTACACTCTGCCAATCCCTTAAACTTAAGTTCTGTGTAAATGATCAAATGAGGCCCAGTAAATGGAAGAAGACTTAAGAAGAATTCAACCAACTTCTTGTAGCATGTAAGTAACTTATCTGCAAATTATAAATGATATTCTGTCTAGGCTGACAAAGTATTAAAAGGTATTCTTTCCTTATGATTTCAACTGAAAGCCAGAATAGAACACAGGGAAACTGATTGATTCAGTACCCAGTGGACTTTGTCCTCTGACACACCACAGTGTGGGGGAAAAATAGATCATAAGAAGCAAACAGCACAGTGACCACTAGCAAAATTAATATACAAAACTAACAGCATTTTTATCCTTTGAAAAGATAAAATATAAAAGCAAAATAAACCTAAGAATGTGCAGGACCTATATGAAGAAAGCTATATTTTACTGAGATACATGAACAAAGACTTGGATAAATGGAGGTTCATACCTTGTTTTTTTGGCATAAAAGTTAATGTTTAAGATATTGATTTTCCCAGCTGGATCAACATATTCATTGTTTTGGCAATCAAAATCTCAAGAATTGTCCTAACTTGATGAAACAATTCAAAAACATAAGTTAGAAAATTAACCGGTAAGAAAATCACCAGAAAAATTCTGAAGGAAGAAGAATGAATAGAATCATAGAACTATAATAGTTAAAATAGAGTATATTTGGGGAAAGATCACTCAGATCAATGAAACTGAATAGAGAATCTAGAAATTGATCCTACATTCTTACTGATGCATGAAAAATGTGGCATTTCTAATCACTGGGGAAAATATAGATTACAAGATAAATGATATTAGGTCAAATGAATAACCAGTTTGATTAAAAGAAAATGCAGTTAAGATCTGATCCCAAGTAAAAAACATTATAAGATTAAATATTTAAACATAATGTAAGTACAAACAAAAAACCTCATAAAACATAAGAAAAAGTAGATCATGTTTTAGTAATTTAGGCATAAGGTATATAAAAAGTTTGTACAAATCAATAAAAAGATATATTGAATTTTTAAAACTGGGTGAAAGCCACTCAAAAACGGGAGTCAGAAATTAAATTAAAAGGGCTTATATGCATTTGAAAAGCTAAGCCTGGGGTTAGTTTCCTGAGTGTGAAACTTTTAGAGTCAACAGAGCCACAAGCTTATAAAAGGCCCATGCTTAGTGTAATACTCTGTTGTCATACTCTTGAAATCCTTAATAATTTTGAAAAAACGGCCCTGAACTTTCATTTTACATGGGATCCTGCAATTTATGTAGCCAGTCCTGATTTATTTTCACATATAGTCCATGAAATACAAATTAAACCTGAATTTTAAAAGTTGTTTTCAGATAGAAAAAGATAAAAAAAACTTAATGATGTCATATAATATTAAGAATGTAGATAAGGGGGGGCACCTGAGTGATTCTGTCGGTTAAGCTTCCAACTCTAGATTTCAGCTCCGGTCATGATCTCAGGGTCTTCGGATTGAGACCCATGTCCAGCTCCATGCTCGTTGGGGAGTCTGCTTGAGGATTCTCTCTCTCCCTCTCTCTCTGTCCCTCCTCCTCTTCATTCTCTCTCAAATAAATAAACCTTTAAAAATAAAAGAGTGTAGATAAGGCAGAACACTCGCACACTGTTAGTTCAGCCAATTGCAAACACTCTAGTGTTTGCAAAAACTTAAAGTGATCCCGCCATTTTTCCTCCAGAAATAGATCTACAGAAACTAACTGAACCAATATGTAAAAATCAGGACATTCATCACAGTGCTGTTTATAATAGCAATCTAAATGTCCATAAAATCATTGATTATAAATTGAAAGATACATTTATATAGCTGCACATTATACTTTAACTTGAAATGTTATACAAATTGTTTATTCACATAAACACATCCATATGATGTATAAAGATATACAGTGATGTGGAAAGATATCCATGATCTACTGCCAAGTGAAAAGCAGGCTATGTAACAAGGAGAGTGAAATGCTATAGGTACCTATAGAAAACTTTTTGTGTATATGGATAAAAAGTTCTGAAAAGAAAATCACAAAGATATTTTTGTCTGGATTACATAAAATTTTCGTTTCATTGTTACAGTTTTTGGTAGTCTTCTTTTAAACAATGACCTTTTATTCCTATTTAAATTTAAGAAAAAACATTTAATTTAAAAAATAAGAATCAGTCTATTTAATTTCGTCTGTGATCATTAAAATACTGAAAACAGGTCTTCCTCGACTTTAGATGGGGTTGTATCCCAATAAACACATCCTAAGTTGAAAGTATCATGAACTGAAAATGCATAATATACCTAACCTACCAAACATCATAGCTTAGCCTAGCCTAACTTAAATGTTCTCAGAACACTTACATTAGTTTATAGTTGGGTGAAATCACCAAACACATCAAACGCTTTTATAAAGTGTTGAATATCTCATGTAACTTATTGAATGCTGTACTGAAAGGGAGAAACAGAATAGTTGTATGGGTGCAAAATGGTTGTAAGTATATTGGCTGTTTACCCTCATGATCAGGTGGCTGACTGGGTTCTGTGGTTTGTTGCTACTGCCCAGCATTATGAGAGAGTCATATGTCGCTAGCCTGGAAAAAGATCAAAATTCAAAATTCGAAATATAGTTTCTACTGAATGTGTTTCATTTTTGCACCATCATAAATTTGAAAAATTGTACATTGAACTGTTGTAAGCTGGGGGCTGTCTGTTTGTAGTTGCAAAAATAATTATAATTTGGCATCAAATAGGGCAAATGACATAAAAAAATCTGAAAGAAAGAATCAACAATATTTAAAAGTTATGGTAAATTGTTTCAAACATGCAGATTATACAACTAAAAATTGGAATGTGGAATCACAAGTATACTGATTTCTTCATCTTAAAAGGAAGGAAATAAATATTTACTGCTTCAGTTCTGACATAGATAACTAAAGAAATATAGGTTTAATTTTGCTTTTGTGAAGCGTAATTGTAGTAGAATTTATAAGGATTTTTAGAAGCATGAAAAATTATACCAGACAACACAGGATTATGAGGTAGAACATAAGCTGGTATATCTTGAGTTGGAGTGAAGAATAGTACTTAATGTGAAAAATACTAATGGGTTTGGATTCAAATTTAATTAAAAAGAGAGGAAGCCATACCACATTTAATGAACCAAAGAAAATTTCAGTCTTTCATCTAAAAAAGAAAGCACACAGAGTGTAGCTGAATCCAGATGATGTATTACGGCCATTGAGTTAATTCTCCCTGTTGATTGAAATAAATACATAATCTCCAATAAATTGCTTCCTGATATTCCTTTAAGTTGTTTTACTTGAAAGAGACTTCAAATGGAGGAAAATAGCAGACATCTAAAATAAATTCAGGGCCACCTGCAGTTTGACTCTTAGAAGTCTGACGAGTAGAGATATTTTAGTCAAGTGTCTGATGTAAAACATCACATTTCTATCATCATTTTTGATTGGAAAGGGGATTCTTGGAAGGACTCCAGCACAGTGTGGTAGTCAAACGGAAAGGTAACATAAGGCTAATTTTATCTGTATATCTGAGCTATTAAAACTTCATTTTAAAGAACTTAATTAATGGATGTTTACTTTTCTTGCCAAATTCACCTAAAGTTTATTAAGTCATTTCTTTTTTCACTTCTTGAAAAGCATTGAAACCTATGCTATCAAAGTGGCAGAATAAGTAAAATTACATAAAATTAAAAATTGAATCCACATTGTCTATATTTATTATATTGATAGCTGGATACAATGAAAAAAATTGAAGAGCTCAAGCTTTTTTAAACATTAACTAAAAATGCATATGAGTTGTCAAAAGTAACACTGAATTAATGAATGCCAATTTAGAGAAAACACTTTCTTTTTAAAGAAGTCTGACCCTCTACAAAGGCAAATGCTTTAGTGACAACATTTGGCCACCTTAAATGACAGAACGTGACCACTTCAGAAAACAGGTGACCAGATGAAAAATTATGAAATAGCAGCTGGTTGTTTTTCAACCTATTTTCTGTAGACCATTAGCATAATGAATATCTGCAATGTTTTTTAAGAATTCAGATATTTAGGGGCGCCTGGGTAGCGGAGTCGTTAAGCATCTGCCTTCGGCTCAGGGCGTGATCCCGGCGTTCCGGGATCGAGTCCCACATCAGGCTCCCCGGCTGAGAGTCTGCTTCTTCCTCTCCCTCTCCCCTGCTGTGTTCCCTCTCTCGCTGGCTGTCTCTCTGTCACATAAATAAATAAAAAATCTTTAAAAAAAAAAAAAGAATTCAGATATTTAGCCCTGTTTTAGAATGACCAAATCCAAATTTCTGAGGTAAAACTCAGGAAGATGCATTTCTGCCAAAACCTTACCAACGTCGTCAAGAAGTCTTCTACATTAATTGCTCTTAAGTCCCTGCTTAGAGGGAGAGAGGCAAGAATCTGGAAAGGAGAAGCAAGCGTGGGACACTACGCGAGGGCCACGAGTTGGTTCTTTGAGAGCCGCTGACTTCCCAGTTCCTATGCACCGCTAAAGCAAAACTCTGCAGGGTCTTTGGAGTGTGTTAGGAAGACAGACGTCAGGAGAATTAGGTGCAGAGAACAGAGTGACCGTGGAGGGTGCACGGACCTGCTGTATCAGCCATTTTGCAGATAAAACTCAGGGATGAAAGTTAAGAAATGTGTACTTATCTTTCTGACCTGCTGTATGAATTTTGGGAAAAACACATTTTTACATCTACTTTGCTATCAGGTATAAAAAAAAATAAAAATAACGTATGAACTCTTCCAGCCTCAGATAAATATTTATGTGAACAATTCAATGTTTCAAAGAGCTTTGTCCTGTCCAAAGAATTGGTCACTGGCTCACTACTTGTCACTAAATCATTTTTTTTCCTCTCACTGAACTATATCCCACCCCCTTTGATCCCCTCTTTTCTTCTATATAGAGAAAATGTTGATAAACTTCCTTGTAGACTAACATTTTAATATAATACCTAGCATTGTCACCGGGCATATAATTTATTAATAAGGAATATTTAGTATGGTTGGTAAGTTGCTAATGTTTAATTTATGTTTCACGTTCACCTCTTTTTTTTTTTAATTCACTGATCAAGTATGTTTGAGAATCTACTTGCACAGGTCACTGCTAGGCCCTATTCAGGAAGTGCTGTATCCAGTCGACACCATTATGAAGTCTGTAGGATAACAGAGGAAGCAAATATCAGACAGGTATTCAAACAAATACATTTTCAAAAAGTTGGAAATGCTACTGACAAAAAGTATAGGGTCCTCTCGGAGAATATATAGTAATTAACACAGTAATTTAATTAATTAATGCAGTAATCTAATAGGGAGGTCAGTAAGGGCCTCTTGGAGGGAGTCCTATTTGAGGAGGTGCTGGGGCCTGAAAGATAAATTTGCTAGCATTTGTCCACAAGAGTGAGGGTGAAAGGGTTCCAGACAGCAGAGAGGATAAATAGTATCTTCAAAATCTGGAAAGCAGTCTAGTGTGTCTGGAGCATAGTGACAGAGAGGGAGAGTAGCTGGGAAAGAAGCTGAAGGTGGAGGCAGGAGTCAAAGCAAAAACTTAGGAGCTTGTGCTAAAGCAATTGTAAGCGCCTGAAGGGTTTGGAGCAGGGGAGTGACCGGATCCTCTTGGCTGCCTCCGTGGAGAAATGACATAAACATCAAACATGAGGAGAACATTAGAGGCGAGTTTATTCTGGGCAAAAGGTAACAGTGACTTGTTTCAAGTCATCTAGTGAAGTTGGTGAGGATTGGTTAGCTTTAAAATGTATTTCACATGTGCTACCACCTAAAGTAGGGATAGGTTAGCTGTGGGGTTGGCTGGAATGAGAGGAAAGCAAATGCCAAGCTAGCTTAAAGATAAGAAGATATTGCTTACTGACATTTTCTCATTTTTGAATTTGGTACGGTCTAGGAAATAAGCCTTGGATAATCCCAGAGAAACGCTGACCTACAGCTAGGTCTCTCCATAATGGCAAAATAGAACTTCCTGCCAGTTTGTTTCCCAGAGTCCACAGTCTCTCAACTGAGGCCTTCAGAGGGGAGTGGGGTGGGGGATTGGGATAGGCCCAGGATGGGTATTAAGGAGGGCACGTATTGCATGGTGCACTGGATGTTATATGCAAATAATGAATCATGGAACATTGCATCAAAAACTGGGGATGTACTGTATGGTGACTAATAGAACAAAATAAAAATTATAAAAAAAAAACAAAAGAAAAAAATAAAAATAAATAAATAAATCTTAAAAAAAAAAAAAAAAAAAAAGAACTTCCTGCCGGGAGTTAGGCAAAATGCATTTCAGGAAGTAGAGTACAATGTTGAAAAGCTAATATATGTTAGCCCTGTGGTATCAGAGGGAGCCTACTGAGGGCAACAGGTTTAGAAATAGCAGCAGGGAAGCAGAGCCAGCCCGGCAGCAGCTGATTGTCCTCCTCAGACTGGCGGCAGGGTTTGAACTTCAGGGCAGAACGACAACCCCTCACTTTGTTACAGGAGTAAGTAAACCCAGAGGATCTAAAGCACTGGGTAGGTAACCAAGAGAGGGATTTGAATTCACAGAAGAAAAGGCAGAGCTCTGTCTTCAAAACTCATATGTAAGAATGAAAGCAAGGCAAAATTTTCAAAACTATAGCAAGACCAGTGGCACAGGTGACAATGCTTAGTGTCAGAAGGTGGGGCTAGGAGACATTAGGCCAGGTTTGTCCTAGAACTCACAGTGCTGTGGATGAAGCTTATGAAACTCCACCTGTGGTAGATCGGGGAACAGAGGCTTGGTAGGTACCTCCAGGTAAAAAAATGCTCTGTGTTTTAAATCACTGGATGATATGATGCAACGTGCATTATGGAATAACTGTTACTACAGAAACCTAAAATGTGCTAAGGATGTGTGCTGCACATCTAAAGTGATGAGTACAAGCATCAGAATCACCTCGGTTAGCAGGGCTTGATCAAGTCTTTCCCAACTTCCAACTATAATATCTATAAAAAATATTAAAACGTAAACATTCATAACTCCCCAAATCGATACAACCAATATTATCTACACAAATTACAAGTTTCGTCGAACTGAATGAGAAACTATAATTAGTGGGTGATGCTGACACGTACTTTGACTTTTTGAGGGATGTATTACCCAGAGAAACAGAACCAATAGCTTAGATAGAAGTATATGGGTAAGAAATAGCCGACATAGATACAGCTTTATTGTGAGGAATTGGCTCGTGTTGTAATGGAGGCTGAGAAATCTCACAATCTGCCATCTGCAAGGTGGAGACCCAGAAAAGTCAGTGGTATAATTCAGTCCAAGTCTGACAGCCTGAGAGCCAGGGGAACGGATGTTAAATCCCAGTCCAGGAGTAGAAGAAGGTGAGACGAAATGTCCCAGCTCCAGCAGTGAAGCAGAAAAGGTGCACATTTCTCTTTCCTCTTTTTTGTTCTACTCAGGCCTCCAAGAGATTGGATGATGCGCACTTGGGGAGAGCCATCTCCTGAGTTCACAGATTCAAATACTAATCACATCTGGAAACAAGCCGACAAACATATTCAGAAATAATGTTTAACCAGAACTCTGGGCATCTCCTGTCAGGTTGACACATAAAATTAACTACCGTAAGAGATAACAAATGTGTAAACCTAAAGATCATTCCAGTCTTCACTGCTCTGCCACAGGTAGACTTGGCCTCAGAGCTTAATGTCTGTACCAGTCACAACATGAAACTTGTTTTCCTCTAACGTGGAGGAAACAGCTGCTTTCTAAAACATACAAGACCACACACTCCTCCACTTTCTCCCATTTGTAGTTGTGTCTGTTCATTCTGGAAATAAAATGATCACTATTCTATTCTAGCGAGAGGCAGACATGGAAGGTGTTGGTGCTCTTCAGGGATGTGCAAATACCAGTAGGGAGGGACTGTGATGGGAAGCGACGGAGCAGGGTGTGCTGTGCCCTGTTACTGCCACTGTCTAGCAAGATCAAAATAATATTTTCAATCATTAAGGTACAGATGATCCTTTTCAAAAGACAACCAGATATCTATAAAAGATAAATGCCTTCTGAACATGAGAAATTTTGATAGAGGCTCTACACATAAACTCTGTGGCTCAAAATCCCTCTGAGGGAGGTTATAATACAGTCAGATGGCCCACGAATTCACCCACAATGTTTATGAAAAACTACCATGTTTGGATACATTCTTCCTTACCAGAAAAAGCAGATATAAAAGTATGTAGGTATTTTTAGCAAATCGACATAAAAGAAGTATAATGGTATTTAAACTGCAAGGACATATTTTTGGAAAGCGTTCACTCTCAGAAATACAAAGCACTTTTTCTTAAAGCATCTGCTTTGTGTCCTTAATACAATTTAAGAAAACATGGGCTCTGATTTAAAAGATAAAATATGAAGTGAAAATGCAATAGATTGATAAGAAAAGGACATTAATTGAGAGGAAGGTAGAAATTAAAAACAAAAATGCAATAACACAGACTCTTCTTGAAAAAAATATTAAAAACATGCATAAAGGAGAGTCTGAGTGGCTCAGTTGGTTAAGTGTCTGCCTTCGGCTCAGGTCATGATCCCAGGGTCCTGAGATCCAGCCCCAGGTCAGGCTCCCTGCTTCTACCTCTCCCTCTGACCCTCCCCCAGCTTGTGCTCTCTCTTTCTCTCTCTTTCTCAGATTAATAAATAAAATATTTAAAAAACACATGCATAAATCCAAGCTGAATAATGAGTTCGAGTAAAAGACTCAAGAATGCATGGTATTAGGTATTACAAACAGTGATACACAATATGTTGAATTAAATGTTATGGATAGATTATGAGAAAAAAATACATAAGTGATTCTTGAAATTTTTTATGCAAAATGTAAAAATAACAATAATAATCTGGGCCTCCAATTCCAGATTATAACAATCCCATATTATCCAACAGAGAAGTGAAGGAGGGATGAAAGAAGCAAAATAAAACAATGCTAGTATCCACAGCTCCCAGGTAGTATCAAAACACTATTTTATTTGTTAAATTTATTATAATTCATTTTTAAATGTATGTATCTGTTAAATGAAAAAAAAAGATATATGTTTTACAAAGCACTAGCAAAAACTATAGTAAAATCATAGTCCATGAAGAACTAGACAAGAAAGATAAAGACAGATTAAAAAAGGTCAGAATTAAAAGGGCAAATAAACAAGCTTTTCGGGGGCATAACAGGCTTAAAAGAAGAGTCAAACTCTTCTACTAAGGACAAAGTCCAATCATATGTTATTCCCAAGGGACAGAGCTATGAGAAATATGCCATAGAAAAGTGAAAATAAAAAGAACTGCCAGAGATATACTGGGTAAGGCAAACAAAAGAAGGGGTATAACATAAAAATCAGTTATATTAGATTTTGAGGTAAGTCATCATACCATCAGAAAAAAATGACTATCATTTTATACTAAAAATGATTGATTTTAGCTCTATAATTATAGAAGATAGTCAAAGCATATACCTTTGTATGATAAATAACATAGCTACAAACTATTTAAAGTAAAAACTACCCTATGAAACTTTACAAGGAAAACTTGGAAAAGAAGAAAAAAGTAGCTTTGAAGATCCGTCTCTCAAGTTTGAAGAACCATGTAGAAAAAAGTAAAAATATAAAAGCTATTTAATACTTTATTTTATAATTTATTTAAAAGAGACTCCAAATATGTTTCAAACATGCCATACATACACTTTCTTCGAAAAGCCAATGGATCATTTACAAAAACTGAACATCTAATAGGCCACAAGAAAAGTATTTTAAATAAATTACAGAAAAGCTGAAACTGTGCATGCCATGATATTAGATCAGAATGTAATAATAGCCATTAATAACAAAAGTTGAAAATTAATTATTTGGAAATAAACAATACATGGCTCATTAACATGGATCAAGGGAGATTGATTACTGATTGTTTACAAAGCAATACAAATGAGAAAACTTTAATAAATATCTGATAGAAGCTTTATGTCCACAAACTCCTTGGCTTAAAATTAAGAGGTGGGATGAATTAGCAACTAGGCAGACAGTGATTAACACTAGAGTAATTCACCTATAATGTTTATGGTCAACTACCATATGTGAAAACTCTTTTATCATGGAAAATAAGCAGACTCATTTTTAAAAGATTTTGTTCATTTATTTGAGAGAGAGAGAACACACACATGTGGGAGGGGGGTGGCAGAGGGAGAGGGAGAAGCAGACTCCGACTGAGAAGGGAGCCTGGGACATGGGGCTTGATCCCAGGACCCTATGGCTCGATCCCAGGACCCTGGGATCATGACCTGAGTTGAAGGCAGAGGCTTAACCAGCTGAGCCTCCCAGGCCCCCTAAAAATAAGCAGATTTTTAAAAAGGAAAAATGTGCATGGGTGTAGTTAAAAATGTAGCAATCAGCCTGCAGCCAAAACAAAGTTATTTTTAAATTATTTTTAAATTTAAAACTTAACGTAGCCAAATTATTTTGAGAGGATTTCAATTAAAAAAAGAAAGATAAGGAAAAAAAAGGAAATAAATAAAACTGAATATAAAAAAATCAATCATTCAAATCATTTGCTTGTTTTAGAAGGTAGGTTTGATTATTCAGTATTGTGAGCCCAAGAGAAAAGGAGATGAGTGCCATGGAAAATATAGTTTGTTACTCACAGTTCCCAGGATGGGGGGCATGCCATGCCATACTGGGTCACACAGGGAAGCACCAGGGTTGTTCAGGAAAGAAAGGTTACAAGGGAAAAACATGGGTAAGAGCCCTTCGTGTGATCTCCGTGGGAAGGAACAGACATGGCAGCCCAAGCAGGTTTAGGATCGACTGGTCTGAATAATTTCAGTAGGTTCTGTCTAGTACCTAACTCTGGGGTGTTTAGAGCAGGGACATAGCGTCCCTGAGAGTGAAAGAAGATGGTGGGTGGGAGGACTCAGACGGGTTGGTTTGCATACTAAAGGGGTTCTCCTGGCCTAATCGTTTACAACCTCTAGGAATTGGCCAGCACCTGCAAGGTGCAACCTCTCCAGGGTCAGTAAGGCTTCAAGATGTCAAAGCATTGGAATTACAGAAACTAAAAAGGTGTGAAAGATACACTGTTGATCCCAGCAGGTGGTCAAAAGCTGGCTTCCTTATCTGCCTTCCACAGCCCTGGCAGATGCTGAGATGCCCTGCACATTCCTAGTGAGAGAGATGAACGACTTAGCCCAGCCGCTGGAAGTGCCGTCAGCAAACACCTCTCAGCTGCGTCACTCTCCTGCCTAGGTGGGCCCACATCCAGCAGCTGATCTGCGCAGAATAGGGACTCTCAACTTTGGTATTAGTGATATTCTAGACAGAATAACTCTTCGCATTGGGGGTCTGGTCCGTGCACGGTAGATTGTGTAGCAGCATCTCTGGCCTCTACCCACTTAGACACCAGGAGTACCCACCGTCAGAATATCCCCAGACACGGCCAAACATCCCTGCGGGAGCGAAATCACCTCCAACTGAGGACCACTGACATGAGAGTATAAAAGCCCACCCACTTCTCCTAATTCTGGGCAGCTGTAATGTGTCATTCTTTCTTCCGCACATCCCACGGAGTTCCATACGAAGCCCACGACTCTGGTCACACCACCCACTCCTTCAGGGCTAATTCATCCATTTCCATGCATCCATTGCCATATACATACTGACAGCTTCTAGATTCGTATTTCCAGCCCAGATCTGTTGCCCAACCATCAGATCTGTATAACTAACTGTCTATTGGCTGTGTCTTTTTATCAAAAGATTTATTTTTGTGCTTAAGAACATGAGCTCTAAAAAAATAAGAAGGAGAAAGAAAAAAAACAAAAAAAAGAACACGAGCTCTAGAAGCAGTTGCTCATGTGAGTACCTTGACTCACATCCTTTGGGATGTGATAACTTTGGGATACCACTGAGCCTCTCTTTGCTTCTTCTTCATCTATAAAATGGACACACGAATATGATCTACCTTATAGTTTGTGTGAGAATCAAATGAGTTAATGTAGATAGAGAATTTAAAACAGCTCCTGGCAAACTGTAAGTTCTCAGTAAACGTTAGCTATCACCATTAATCACTAGTTTGTAGTGCCAGTACCAAAGGGAGTATGTACAAGTCCAAACTAAATTCTCCATTTCCCAACTCGGGTCTTCTGTGTTCATTCCCATAAATGGTACCACCAACTACCCATTCAAGCCAGATACTTACTCGGTGATGTTATTATTGATTGTTCTATCTCCTACAGCGACTACTTCAAGTTAATCACCAAATCATAGTGAATCTACATTCTTAGAACAGGTTGAATCTGAGCATTTTCTTCATCTCAATTGCCACTATCTTAGTGTAATCCCATATTTCTTATTGCAAGAGACTAGTGAAGAAATGAAGAACATGGACTCTGGAGTCATAGCTGGCCTAAAGCCCAGTTCTACCAGCTGAATAATATTGAGTAAATTATATTTCTTCTCTCTGTCCATCTTTTTCATTGTCTGAAAAACAAAGATAATCATGCCTACCTTCGAGGATTGCAAAGAATATTACAAGAGAAGCATTGTTTGTATTACCCTCAACTTAAAATAACATAAACGACCATTAATAAAAGACTGGATTAAATAAATCATAATATTTTCATATAATAGGATACAACATAGCAATAAAAATAAGGAAAGTACCATTGCACAGCACACCATGGTTGAATCTTGGAAAGATAATATCGAGCTCGCCTACCAAAAAAAAAAAGGCAAGACACAAAAGAATACATACAGAATTTATATAAAATTTAAAACAGGAAAATCTTAACTGCATTGTTTAGTGATACACACCTAGTGGTAAAACTGTAGAGGAACACATGGTTGTAATTACCATAAAAGTCAAACAAATGCATGGGGTGGGGAAATACTGAGGAAGGTTGATCTGGGAAGTGACGATCTGGTGGCTTTTGAGGTGCTGACAGTGTTCATTTTCTCAACCTAGGAGGTGATTGCATGGGTATTTATATATAGATATTATTTATTATATTGCACATTAAGACTTTATGTTCTTTCTTTGCATGATGTTACATTTCACAAATTAGAAAAGGTTAAATAAAAGGAATATGATAAGTGAAAACTAAGTGTAACCACAGAAACAGAAAAATATAACACACTGACACACACACACACACATACACACACACACATATACAACTTTTGTGAACAAAGGCTTTCTATCAGGCCTGCATTTCAGGCCTGTTTCAGGAAGATCTCCAATTCTCATAGCATTGTTTCCTTGAAAACAGTAAAGATAAATGAAGATTTTGTTTGCCTCATTGGTGTGTGGAATACACATCCGCTTCCGGTTAGGGAGCTGTGACCTGGCATTGGGCCCATGTGGTAGTACGGTATAAAAGCTTGGTGGGAAATAGAGGCTGAGGTTTCCATGTGTCAACATGACCCACATGTATCCCGGCTCTCATCTGTGACAGTCATGTGTGTCTCCGTGGGTGAGGCTGCAAATGAAGCCTCCTCTTTTGTGTACTTAAGTAGCTGCTGAGACAAGATATGGAGATGAAGTTGCCTAACCTACAGCATGTATGGCTTTCTTTTCTTCTATAATGCCAAGTAAACAGAGCTTTATGTTAAATCCTGCCTATGTCTCTTGAGTGTGATTGCCAATTCATACCCATAACCACAGCTGTGGTGTTAGACATTGGTGTCCGAAAAAGGCTTGGCTTTCAGACCCCCGAGTCAAAACACTGTGATATAGGAAGCAGAACCGGAAAGGGGTAGGGAGATGAGAATTTGATGCCTGGGTGGCTACATTCCATAGATTTGTCTCCAGGGATACTGATAAAACAGTCGAGGAAAGGCAAAGTGAGGTGGGGGACTGCTGAAGAAATAAGGAAAGGGTGAATCAGATAGACCCATTATCAGGTGGCAGTTAAGACAAAGGATGAAAAGGGAAGAAATTTAATTGATTCTTTCAAAAGATTTACTAGCTCATTATCAGTAGTTGGAAAATCTGTTCCTTATCGGGCATCTCATGAATCCCATGAGACATGTTCCCTTTAACCCAGCCTGGATGATTTTAAATACAAAGATGCTGTTAGGGAACAATAAAAAAAAAAAAAGTGCTAACTGAGGCTGCTAAATGTGCTCTGTAGGTTGAGGCAGTAGAAACCAAACAGGATTAACACAAAGGCTGGGATATTTCGCCCTACCCTTTGTAGAAGCTCTAAGGCCATGTGCTTTGGTTAAAGTCGAATATATCCTAGGTTTGTAAAACTTTTGGGTTAAGTGGATACTAGTATATAATGCACTATAAATTTCCAGGGAGCAAGAGAATATTAAGAAGCCAAAAAGGAAGCTAAAGGGGACGGAGATACTGTGATAGGATGTATCATGGTCCCAATAAAATTCCAGCTAGAAACATAGTAAAGGAGGAGATATCCAGTAGCGGTATCCCCTTTGCTTGGATGTATAACTAGAAAGGATGTGATGCATGAATGGAAAGTTTTGCCCTTACTGGCCTGTAGCTGAATGTTGGGGACATCTGCCCTTTGCCAAGTCTTAAATGGATCAGCTAAAAGGGAGCCCTTACAATTGCCCTAACTTTCTTCTGTGATAAAGACTAAATTGTACTACTTTCCCAGAGGGCACAGGCAATCTCAGTCCTGATTAAAGAAGTCATTGAACCAGTTGTCCTACTAAAATACCAAATCTTTCCACCTTTGCCCTGTCTGGTCTGGAAGAAAGTCCAAAGCTTCTACTGTACCAGACATGGTAAAAACTATTAGGAAGTTCAGAAGACAATGGTGATGGTATGCTATCATAGACTCAGAATCTTGAAAATGTCAAGCACAGGAGAGACTCCATTAAAAATACTTCTACTGTCTTCCTTCAAGGTTGCTCATGTTCTTCACGATTCAGTTACCGCCCTGTCTGTTGATTCATGAAGTTGATAATATAATGATACTTCCCCTCTCAGAAAGGAAGCTGGGACTGGAGGGAAGGAAAATTTAAAAAGCTGTAGTTGCAACAGGACTAGCCAAAGATGCCTGAATAATCTGGCTAAGGGGTCAGGGCCCAGTTCAGGAATAATCTGGGCTAGGGCCACTAGAGGATTTCGCAAACAATAAAGAGAAAACTGTCTCCCTTCAGGTCTTTATTAATAATAGAGAGAAACAAAGCCTCAAAGGGCCGTTTGGATTCTAGAGGACACCATATTTGGGAATCCTGTTGGCCCCAATATACAAAGAGACTAGAAAAAGAAATGGGTTTGAATGCAGACCAGAGCAGAGTGTAACCCAAGCTGTCCCTCTGGGATTTTATAATCCTGACATAACCAGTGTATTTAGAGAAGCCTATTGCTAAAACACACACAGACTCAAGTCCCTGGCAAAAGCCTTCCAATGCTACTTATAGGCAACTGTTAGACTTCTGGACGAAAATCTCCCTGACACTTTTTCTAAGAACAGCCCACATGAAAGACAAGTACTGGCACACTATTTGGCTCTAGTAAAAATAACACTCATACCTAGGAGCATCAGATTATATTGAGGCTTAAGTTATCTATGACATCATGGGTGATACCAGGAAGAGACTCCAGTAAAGAAGAAGCTATACAAGTTCCCTGTTAAAATATAAATGGTATATTTGGGAACATGCTAAGGAGATCAGCTCTGAGGGAATGCATTGTGTCCATGAGTAGACAGCATCTCTGCCTCTACAGTGGAACTCCTGAGCTACCCACTTATTGCCCAAAGATCTGAAACCAGCTGAGGCAAAACACCAGCCTGCTTTGCTGATGGGAATTCTCATAGTGAATGGTGGGACTCTATGGAAACGCTGCTGCTATCTGACAGCGGTCTGTAAAAATCTTAGCTGCAGAAGGCAATAGTTATACACAGCGGGCTAAGTTGAGAGCAGTATATTTGACAGTGCATGAAGAACTTGGTTCTTAGCCTCAGGGAAATATCTAAATATATAGAGACTCCTTGGCTGTGCTGCATGGACAGGCAGACAAATGGTTCCTTGGTGAACAGATACATAAAAGCCTAGTGTGAAAGGGTAAAATTGTAGACGTTCCTACAGAAACTCCTAGGGAGAATTCCATTCATAGATGTTCACCAAGAGAACCTATTTATGGCTCAGAGGGACACAGGATAGCCAAGGCCTGGTCTGCCCCTGGGGAAAAATAGTTGGGTATAAGAGATGAGATGGTGCTCAAACAATACCATCGTGGCTGAAAGAATGGCATATACTACTATCACTCTGAACAGCCAATAATATGGTGAGAGACTATCCTCAATGTCATCAAGAGAAAAAAAATGTCCAAAAATGGCATTAAGGGAATTATATGAGGTCAAGGATCAGCATATCATGGACAAGTGGATTACATAGAATACTGCTCATAGCTCCAATGGGTATTCCAATGGGTCTTTTCAGGAATAGATAAGTGTTTGGGGTCTCCTTTATATGTCTTGTAGGAAATACATTTCACCATAGCCAGTTCACCAAAATGGGACAAAAAGCACAACACAGAATGGACATATATTCCTACCAGTGACATGGGAGTGACTTCATTGAAAATTGGAATGGGCGATTAAAACATTCATTTTTGAGTGACAGAATGCTAAGAATGATAAGAATGAGAAAGCCTGGAGAGAAAGCCCAGTGAGTGTGTGCTTCATTTGAATATGAGAGGTATTGAGAGAAGAATAGCCTTAGGGAAGGAATAAGGGGGTCAGAAATGACACCAATGCCATGGCACTAATCTTTGTCTTCTGCACATCACAAGCTTTTCTTTGGGTTTTCTGATCTAATGGTTTAGATTAAGATTGCATTTGCCCTCCTTGCAGCTGAAGGGAGCATTACTGCTTAAGATACTGTATTCCTTTGAAGCTGATTATATTTATTACTAAGGAAATCCTAGAGCAGACAGTCACTTTGCTTAATCTGACCAGGCTAGGACTAACTCTATATGCTGCCTTAGTGGGAGAGAATGATCTCCTACCTTTTATCTTTGCAAACCTACCATCTATTTTTAGGAATGGAGAAAGAAGGACTTGGTGATGCTCTATTGTTCCCTGAAGGGAAAGGAAAAGAAGTAGTCATTTGAGACATTATGCCTTGCAACAGCTCTGGGAAGGATCTGTATCTTCACCCAAGAAATGCTCTTTATTGAGGATTATTGCTACTGTGTTTAAGAAACACAACATTCCTTGGTGTTTTAGCAACCCAAGCCAGGGAGACAAAACTACTGAAATGCTGAGAACCATCTAAATTATAGCAAGATGTCACTAGAACATGTGGCCGTTATCATCATTCCCCTTATTGTGTATGTGCTAGGAATTTAGAAGGAGGTATCATTTCTTGCTATATAGTTAGTGGGTACTGAGCAGATAAAAGACCAACAATATGTCCTCTTTATTGGGTATATGGGTTGTACCCTATATTAATAGTGGGAATCAGTATCAATAAAAAGCTATTCTTTCATAGGTAGGTATAAGTAACTAGTCCCCTAGGCCAGAAGGAATCCTGAATTTACTGAACACTCTAGTGACCATCCCTGTCACAGAAAATATATGTTATAGAGGTAAGAGATGATTTTGTTGGGAAGGATGGAGAAATTACCCTGTAATAAAAAACAAATATTTGGTGTGCTAAGTATTACTGCAATAGTTACTGCTATATGGTGTAATATTACCAAGCAGTTTGTATGCTAAGCATTATTTCAAAGTCTCACTTACTGTTATTTGATATAATAAAGTATGTTATGGGCTTATATATAAAAATTAAAGAAAAAAAATGTATACGATGATGACCCCCAGGATGAAAAGATATTTGGGGAAACTGGTTTAAAAACCCCCAATTGATATTAAACCCACAGAAACTGAATGTCCAGACAAAATGGTAAATTTGGCCTTAGAGAAACTAAACACAAAAATAAATGTCTCTAATAACTTTTAAAAGATACAAGTGATAGTGAGTGAGAGGGAGATCTGTGCAATTGATAAGAAAGTAAGAAAAGACTTACGAAGCATGTTGGTCAAGACCAACATGTTTTAGGAAGAGAACACCAGTATTTATTAGATAGTACAACCCTTGGGGGTTGCAGGCACATTAACTTGCTTTTTCCTCTGTATAAAATTTTAGAGATGTGCCTGTCAGAAAAAATATCACAGAACATCTAAGGAATTTGTTTCGTGAAAATATTGATTCAAGGTCATAGGGGTGAAACTGTGAGAAGGAATTTAACATCAGTCTGGTCAGATTCAACCTCTCAGAGGATGACCTTAGTTTCCCTCAGCACTTTTTCCTTGAAAGGAGTGGAGCTAAGAAAAATGAGAAATAGTATTTGTTTGTTGGGTGAAATCAGGACTAGGTTGGGAGAGCTACAAGTTGGCAAGCTGGTTTGGGGCCTATGGATTTGAACAGTATAAAAGATTGGTAGAAAATACAGCTCAAAACTTCAGTGTGTCAAGGTGGCCCCCTCACACCTTGCTTCTTACTCATGCAATCCTAACACCCTGTGGAGGGATAGACAAAAGAGCCTATGTACCTGGGAGTTGTTGAGAGAGGGGAAGATGCTACAGCTGCTGTGTTTCTTGACTTGTATCCTGTCATAAAACTAAATGGATGTAAAACCTATTGATACCTTCAGGAAAACATCCAGACTCTTCAGTTCAGTTTCCATTCACTAGATGACCAAGCTTCAGCCTCTCTTGTTCTCATTCATAATGTCTGTGTACCTATCTATTAATCTATACATAGATATTTTAAAATACTTGTATTTCCAAGAAATAATTTGTTCTTATCTCTGATTATTTGCAACTTTTTCTCCTTTGTTTACAATCACCAATGTACACTGTAAACCTTATCCCTTTCCTACTCACCTCAGTCTTAAAGGGTATACTTTGATATAAGACAACAGTAATTATTCAGGCTTTATCATGGCATAAATGAATTATACCCCATGACTCACTACTTCTCTTAGATCTAATATCATGGTCACTGTGAAATCTTCTAATTATCTTTGATTTATTTTTCAAATCTTTTTTCTAAGCACCTTGATGTAATACAGGAAGGACCCAGAAGGTGGGCACTATAATTCTGGTGACTAGACTGGTATATCAGTGTCCATGTATTAACATTCCAAGCTAAACATCAATATTTCATGATTTTATTATGTCAATCAGTGCCTGAGGAATTTATAAAAATAAAAGCACTCAGAAATTTCAGTGTCTTTCATCCACAAACCTAAGGACTATGCTACTGACACTGAAGCATGGCGGCTAGTGAGGCTGCCTTTTTACTGCTGGCTCTGTCTCACTGTAATAGTCAAGCTTATGTTTTGATTAATATATTTCTCCATAATTATAATAATATTTTTTCTAAAATAAAATTAATAATATTTTTATCCAGTTCACCTAGGTCAAAGGTCAAACAGAGCTTTGCAAATAGATATACATAACTTGATGCTTAAAATAAATAATTACTCAAGAGAATGAGAAGATAAGTCACAGATGGGGAGAAGACACGTACAAAAGACATTTCTTACAAAGGACTGTCATCCAAAATATATGAAGAATTCTTGAAGCTCAACAGTAAGAAAACAAAGAGAACCATTAAAAAATGGTCCCAAAGACCTTAATATACACCAAAGAAGATACACGGAGGGCAAGTAAGCATATGAAAAGATACTCCACATCATATGTCATCAGGAAAATACAGTTAAACAAAAATGAGATACCATTACACATCTATTAGAGTTGTCAAAATCCAGAACACTGACAACTCCAAATGTCGATGAGGATATAAAGCAACAGAACCCTTCTACATTGCTCGTGAAAATGAAAAATGGTACAGCTTTGGAAGACAGTTTAACAGTTCTTTTACAAAACTAAATATACTTTAACCATACAATCCAGCAACCATGCTCCTTGGTATTTACCCAAAGGGGCTGAAAATTTATGTCCACACAAAAACCTGCACACAGACATTTATGGCTGCTTTATTCATAATTGTCACAACTTGGAAGCAACCAGGATGTCCTTCAGTAGTGAATGGATGAATAAACTGTGATGTACCCAGACAATGGAATATTATTCAGCATTAAAAAGAAATGAAAATACATGGAAGAACCTTACATGTATATTATTAAGTGAAAAAAAAAGCCAATTTGAAAAAGCTACATACTGTATACTGTATGATTCTGACTATATGACATTCTGGAAAAGGCAAAACTATGGAGATAGTAAGTCAGTGGTTGTCAGGGCCTAGTGGTTGTCAGGGCCTATGGGAATTATGATAATTTCATAATTCCAAGAGTGTGGCCAAAGACTTCTAGCATTTCAAAGAAACACCAAGGAACTTAAGAGCCACCTGTCTAAGTAACAGCAGTACTCCTTCAGTTACAGAGTCCATCATTCACTAGATATCTCTTGTCTAATTAGGATAATATCTAAATCGTCTCTGTGCCTCCAAAATGGCAACTCTTTAACAAATGCTCCCCACTGCTGTCAGAATGGGCTTCCCCGAATACAAGTTTGCCCATTTTGTTCTCCTCCGTCTACTTCTGGTTTTCGCTGTTTCTTACACGATAAAGTTAAAAGGCGTTTTGGTTATCGCCGAAACTTTCTTGGCTCTTGGAACCCTTCATGTCTAAGTTATTTTCTTCAAAGCACCCCTCAGGCAAAATAAATATCCAATAGCTTAATTTCTTAAATAGGCAGGTTCCAACAACGCAATAGTGGTAAACTGCATGGTATTCCACAGACGTTGCTGTACTTCCTCCTGAAATGTAAGTTGTCCCACGGCACTCCTACGAATTTTCCGTGCACCATGGGGGGCGCTGGTGTACAGCGTGGGTGTGACGACATGATGATATATTTTTCCTCCATCCATTTACTTCCTTTTGCCTAACTTAAAAGCTGCCTCCTCTTCCTTTGAATCTCCAACCCATTCATAGACTCTATTCTTCTACATGCGTTTCTCGGATATGCTGGATAATTTCATATATCTGAAGTTTTGCTCATTCTAATTCCTCTGCATGCACTGCATTTTCCTGTCCCCGTCGAACTGAAGAAAATCTACCTCTTCATTAAAGTTCACCTCCAATATTGCCTCCTTTGTTAATATTCATCATTCTCTTTCTCTGCCAGAGAGAGTTAACTTCTCGCCCTTTGTGCTTTATTGTACCTTGTATAGACTTCTACCATAGCAGCTATAGTATTTTAACTATTTCTTTTTGGCTTTTACTCTCATCTAGACCGTCAGACCCTTGATCAAGAGGTAAAATCACCTCAAACCTACCAAACTTTAGCCAGACTCCTATAAGCCCTCTTCTCATCTAGGCCTCAAACTTGGCCTATAAAGACTTGAACAAACACTAACATAGTTTCTAAAAGCTCAAGATCATATCCCTAAGATGACCCTAGTCCCCCTTAAAGTGCCTGCCTGGGAAAACTCAAGGCTACCAAAAGAATTTAACTATTTGTTCCAGCCAACATCTGAAGATAGAGCCCCTGTCTCCCAATTTCTGTGGAGAGTAGGAGCCTAACTTCGATAAATGTCAGTTTGCAAACCCAGATAGGTTTCACATGGGCCAAACCCCCTTCCCATTTTTGGTGATTTTTCACTTACTTAATTCTGCTGAGTTTCTGTTCAATCCCCTCTTTACTCCCTCATTCTCCTGTTAGAACATCAAATTATTTCTACACAAATAGAAGTTGAGTTCAGTTCATGTTAGACCTTTTTGCCTGTTGAAAGAGTTACTACTTATTAAAATCTGTCCTTACCATTTTTAACTAATATTCAAGTTTTCTAAAATATTCATGACACCATGATAAATTTTTAAAGAGCACTTATAATTAATGCATTCAGTATTTTCACCATAACCTGTTACAAATAAAGTTTGTATTCTTTTTCTAGTAAGTAAAACATTAATTTTCTAATCAAAACTTGTTTCATCTTAGACAAAAAAAGGGAATCTTGTAAATGTTAAGAAGCTTTTATTCAATATTAATTTGACCATCTGTATATTTATTTTTATTTTTAAATTTTAATTATGTTCAGTTAGCCAACATATAGTACATCATAAGTTTTTGTTGTAGTGTTCAACGATTCATTAGCTGCATATATTTTAAAACATTTTTTAAAAGATTCATTTATTTATTTGAGAGAGAAATAGCGTGTGTGTGTGGTCAAGCAGGAGGGATGGCTGTGGGAGAGAGAGATTCCCAAGCAGACTCCCAGCTGAGTGCAGAGCCCCAGCTCGGGGCTTGATCCCATGACCCATGGGATCATGACCAGAGCCAAAACCAAGAGTCAGACACTTAACCGATTGAGCCACCCAGGCACCCCCTATATTTTAAAATATATTGATTGCCTAAGTTATCAATACATTAAATATGCATGTGATGAATTAATTAGTATGTGTTAATTTCTTAATGTGGGTAAAGCTCTTGACTTTCTAAACACTAAATTGTTTTTTAAAATATAGATACTTTGCTGATGTGTTGCTGTATAAAAGAAAATATCTTGGTCATGTCCCTAGGAGCACTTGCCTTTTATAGATATGGCCAAGAAATGAGATCATATCTAACTTCCTTTCCAGTGTTACACGTATTCCACTGAGGTGTAGTATAATAGTTTCTTCTTTCTCCATAGGGATACTGAGTTTTCTCAATGATTCTTTTCAATTTAACAGGTAATTCAACTGCCATTACACAGTTTCTTCTGGCCAACACTCTCAAGAGAGTCTTTGCTTCTAAAAGCTACTGACTCTTACAACATCACAGACTATGTATTACCAGCAATTCATCACATATTCAATAACAGCAGTACTTTCATCTTGTGTACTTTAAAATGATTCTTTTTTTTTCAGTAATGCTAAAAGCACCCTTGTGGGGGAGAGATGTTTTTCATTATTGTATCTATTTGACAAATGGAAAAGCTCTGGCCCAGAGGTTCGATTAAGGTCACAAAAGTCACTGGTGCACTAAGGCATGGAATTTCCCAAACTGATGACTTCAAGGCCCTTGCTCTCAACATTCAGTTGTAAGGATATAATTAGATGTGCTTGAGGGGAAAAAGAGACAGGGGAGAATACTGCTGTTTTCCCTATCAGAAAACCATTACATTTTCTAATCTAAGCTTTATTTACAACAGTTTTATGGGTACTAAGAGGAGGGGACCAGTATTTAATGGCAGTCTTCTATATGCTCATCACTGTGTTGGATATTTTACAATACTATCTTGTCAGATCTAGCTAAAGATTGTGCAAAGAGGCTATTTTTATCTCTATTTTATAAGAAAGAGCTAAGTCATTCACTTAAAATCACACAGCTATTAAATGTCAGATTTGGGTCGCAAACAGGCTGAGCTCTGAAGGTTATTCATCCCTTATGTGAAGATACTTCCTTCTGAATATAACTATATAAGAACTGAGAAGTATATAGAATTATGAAATATATCTAATTTTAAGTAAAGTATATGCCAAAACCTAAAATTATACAGCTATGATATATTAAATATAAAAGTATTTTCAAATCATAAATTTAATTAAAGTGCTTAATCTGACTCATGTTAGTTGACAGACAGCCTTAATATTCCCCTCAGCTTGTCTAAACTTTAGACAGGTTTCTCACTGACTATAGGTCCTCAACCTCCCTTTCCTTAAAGCATTGACTTTATAACTCTTCCAACTGTAAACTCTTTCTCTGCCCTTTTGAAATGTATATAAATCTTCTGGCAGCCTGTTGCCAGTGTTATTACCCAAGAATATCTTCCTCAGGGACCTAGGAGCCATCCCTTTGAAATGTACTCATCAAGGAGAAAAGTCCCTATCTCCTAGTCTTTGTGAGAGGGAAGGTAGCCTAACTTCCATTAGCTCCAATTAGCAAGCACAGATGAACTAATCCCGAAGAAGAACATTTGCAAACTCAAGAATAACTCAATGTACTCCTTAACAATATCCTACTGATCTACCACCATTTAACTTCCTCTGTCCACCAGTGCTTTTCTCCTGGTTCACCCCAGTGCTTAAAAACCCTCCAGCCCCTTGTTTCAGGTCAAAGTGAGTTACCCACATTTGATCCGTGCACTCTCTCCTATTGTTGTCAATGTATTGAAATAAAATCAATTTTTGTCTGCCCACTTTGTTCACTGTGATTTTATTTTCTTTAATAGATTAATTTCAATTCCATGCAATTTTTGAGAAATTTGCCTATTGACGAAAGCTGATATTAAAAAACATCAGTTTGTATTTTGCATTTCTTTATGCCTATTAAACAAGTTTGTAAACAAACTGTATCTATTTCCATAGAAATGGTATTAAAAAGGTTTAGATGAAATAATATTTAAGAAAAATTGTTCATAATTTTCTAATGGTAATTTAAAATGCTTAATATCTGCTGAGTAAAAGATGATTACCTAGTTTAGGGTCACTTAAAATTAAATTGATATGTCTCAAAAACATACATACAAAATATGTGTGAAGGTATTGCTTTTAATGCTTTGCCCTTTCTTTCCGTCTTTCTTTCTTTTCTTCCGTCCTCATTTTAACTTAATTACCTTTTTATGACCCTACTGCCAAAAACAGTTACATTTTGAAGTACTAGATGTCAGGACTTCAGCATATGATTTTTGAGGGATGGATACATTCAGCCCATAACACCCCTCATTCCCTAAACTCTGCCTGGCTCACTATTTTCTGGCTGACTGTAGTTCCTTATCCTGAAGAGTTAAACCTCAAGGCTTTTCCTGTTTCTTCCCTAGAATATACTTCTTTTAGACTTACTTTTTACACTTTTAATTCATTCAGAGATGCCTTCCCTGACA
Source organism: Ursus americanus (assembly GCF_024610735.1). Taxonomy (NCBI): domain Eukaryota; kingdom Metazoa; phylum Chordata; class Mammalia; order Carnivora; family Ursidae; genus Ursus; species Ursus americanus. The sequence continues at coordinate 14,480,099 of NC_142137.1, read as the reverse complement.
TCCTAGCTGAAGGAATCCTCCTCATTTGAACACAAACTCTTTTATTACATATACTTTCTCAAGTTTTCTGCACAGCACCTTCCAATTCAAGCAAAGAGAGCCAATTTGCCCTTCCCCACATTTTTGTTTTATTCAGGCCCTTAGTGGAGTGGGTGATGCCCAATCACATTGGTAAGCTTGATCTTTTTATTAGTCTATGCATTCAAATGTTAATCTCTTCATAGATACATGCAGACATAATGTTTTACCAGCTACCTGGGCATCTCTTAGCGAGTTGACACATAAATCAAACCATCACAGTGCTTAATACATTTTTAATGAAAGAATGGATCTCTTCTAGGTGTGCATGGAATCCTATGTAAGGCTAAGACCACCTAAGAATGTAGACAAAGAAAGAAAGGGTGAGTCTTAGATAGACTGGATCTAGAACACTCGAATCAAGTCTAGTGGTGAACAAGCTTAACTTATTCAATCTTTTGAAGAACCATGAACGAGACTTATCATGACTCCTTAGGATTTAGGAGACCCAAAGTTTTCTTTGGTGAGAACTGCCATTATCAAGACAGATAATCATTTTACTTTCAGCAAAGCACACATCTCTGTAAATGTAAAACTCTAGGTCAGACTATAAAAAATTATATTTTCTTATTTTAGCAAATATTCAAAATATGCCTTTTTAAGAAAAAACAGTTATATCATATAATTTTTGAAAATGTACATTCATACATTGATTTTGTTCTATGATTGATTTAATTTCTAAAGGTTGTAAAACAGCTAAATTTGGAAGCCTAATTATTAATAATTAAAGACTGATTTACTTTTGACAAGGAGTTTAAGATTGATTTAATTACTATAAAATTCAGGATTTTATGTAGTAATTTCATAAAATTTAGGGTATGGAGTGGCAGATTTACAGCAGTCAAACTGTCTCCTCACCAAAATACTTATCTTAGTTCAGCATATTTTCTGCTGTTTCTATTAAGTGTATTTGAAAATTCAGACTCTCAAAATACTGAAGACTATGATTCATATTTTTATTTATTTTTTTATTTATTTATTTTTTAAGATTTTATTTATTTATTCGACAGAGATAGAGACTGCCAGCGAGAGAGGGAACACAAGCAGGGGGAGTGGGAGAGGAAGAAGCAGACTCATAGCGGAGGAGCCTGATGTGGGGCTCGATCCCACAATGCCAGGATCACGCCCAAAACCAAAGGCAGACGCTTAACCGCTGTGCCACCCAGGCGCCCCATGATTCATATTTTTAAAACATGAAATATTTTTCTTGATTTTAGAATGTCATTTTCCTGGAGCTAAAAAGCTCTATTCCTCCTGATAGAAGAATATAATTGCTGGCTGATAAAATGATCAAAACACGGGTAAAAAGAATAGGATATATTCAGTACAACAGAGAAAGGATAACAACATAAGAACCTCTTAGGGCAAGTGCTTCCGAGTATGCTGATGATTGGATGGGCAGATTTTACATGAAATGAGATACCTGAGAATAAGAAACAGTTTGGAGAATTTTAGATATAGGATACCAGAGAAAAATTATCTGAGAAGTATGGTGCTATAGGCCAATTAAACACTAGAAAAAAAAATAAAACAAGACCTCTATTAGAAGCCATTTTTAAAGAATATTATATCTTAGTATAATAAAGTTAGTATGATTGGAAGACAAAAGTTTTATGTAAATTTTGCCTACACGTACCCACAAAAGTGTTCTTTGGTTTCAAATAAAGACCAAAAAACTTGGACAAAACTGTTTAGGATCAGAGCAGATGTTCCCTTGGTGGGTGATTTTAGTTAGCTTCTCAGAAAACAAGGTAGTGAGTAAACTGAGTGGTTTTAATGCTGCAGTGCCTTTATCCTCAAGGTTGAGATTATTCTGTTTACAAAATGCCAGGAATGATTCTTGAGATTCAGTCCTGTCATCACGTTGTTTTTTCAAATAGCTTTTTTGAGATAAAGTTCACATATTCTACACATTTTGAGATAAGTTTCACTCATTTACATTATATGATTCAACGGATTTTAGAATATTCTCAAATATGTGCAATTGTCACTGTAGTCAATTTTGGAACATTTTCATCACTTCAAAAAGAAACCCATTTGATTTTAATATGTGTTTTAATGGTTAATTTTATTTAATTAATAATTAATCAAATAAGTGATTAATAACTTAAGTAATGATTCATTAATGTAATGATGAATTAAATAATCTCAATGTTTGAATGATACCTCAGCCTTTCTGCAACTATCCTAAAGGACTATAAAGGGGGTATCTTTTGGTTTGATAAGTCCCATATTCCAGCGACTTGCCTCCTCCCCAATCGGAGACAAAGTGGGTTTATAATTGACACACAAACAAAAAGGTAAAACTAATTCTAGGTCATTATTACAATATGAAAGCGTGACTGCCAAATAATGAGTTTGAATTCATGAGCAGTTTGAGAATCAGTCTATTTACACTCACTTTCAGAACACATGGCTCTTTGCATCTACTTACATATGAAATGTCTATGTCTTCTCTCCTGGAGAGAACTAAATCGTGTTGAATTTTATTTATCTTGATGCTAAAAAAATACCAAGTTATTTTCATTATAGTTTACTGAAGTCCTTAGTGAAAGTCAAAGATGTTCTACTTCAGAGAAGGAATAAAAATAATTAATATGCCAGGATTAGAGAAACACATGTCTTCCATTTCCTAGCTGATGTATGGATAAATCTGTATCACCTTCCTTCCCTTCACACATACATGTACACACACATACAAAAAATACCACAAGTTAACACTGTTTTATTTAGTATTTTTTTTCAGCCATTTCCAGAAGTAAGGTTATATCCAGAGATTATTTTAAGTAATTGACTTACTTTTATATTAAAATAAGTAATAAAGGATCTTGCAATTCATTTTTATTTATTGTTTTCTTTTGGATAAAGTTTTGTAAACATACTACAGAAAATTTTAAAATGATAAAAAATTGCTTTGCCATCTAACCAATATTCCTGTTCTTTTAACATTCATCTCTTTACAACTTAACATCCCTTTTTCTAATATAAAACTGTTACAATTTCCACAGAAGTAGTTACTCTTCAAATATATCATCTTCTAAATGCCCCAAGGATAAGATTTTTGAGGAAATAACCTCTCTCGGGAGCTGATAGTGCACATCAGAATTAAATGTTGGAGAAGCTTAGCGTGAAGATTCCTGCACAAAATAAGCCTAAGGACTCTTCCCCCTAGAAAGGGAAGATAGTGGAGTAGGAGAACCCTAAGCTCACCTCCTCCCAAGGATACAACTAATAACACCTCACATCAGTGTAAAGAACACAGAAAACAACCTGAAGACTAGCAGAATAAATTCTACGACTAAATGTAGAGAAGAGGCCACATCAAAGAGGGTAGAAAGGATGGAGTTGCAGTCTGGAACCAAATGAACTTGCAGACTGTCTGCAGGAGGGAGGGATGCCATGGGCATGGAGAGGGGAGAGAAACAAACCCTCACACTAGGGATTCCACATGGGGAAGACAAATCCTATTAACATTTGATTTTGAAAAGCAGAGGGCCCAAATTTTATGAGTTTTTATAACCAGTAGGACTTAAAACCTGGAATTTTAACAAATCAGTGGGCTTGGTTTTAGGAGAGCTGGTGGGCTAGAGGAGACTGAGTCCTTGCCCTTAAAGAGACAGAACAATAAAGAGCCCATGGAGATATAGCACAGAGCAACAGTTTGAAAAGTGCCTGGGGCGTATAGGAGGGAGAGTTATTTACTAATCTGAGAGCTGGTCCCAGAGGGAGAAGAATCCCTGGGGAACTCATTCAGGAATGAAAGAATTGGCAGGTGCCATTTCCCTCCCCTACCCCAAATACCCTGGCCACTTACAGGACTCCCTATATAACTTGCTAGCACTTTTACCCCACTCCCCTGTGCTGTACTTCTGCTAATCCACCACTCTGGGGAGGGCCCCTTCTGCAAAAAACCAAGGGCACACAAAGCTTGCTAGCATCCCTCCCTGGCTGCACTGCACCCCTGCACTACGCTTCAGTGGATCTGCCTTCTCTAATAGTCTCTTGGCCAGAGCCTACACAGGACAGTGCCACAGGCCTGGCAGTGTGGAAGTAGCCCCTGCAGTGGCCACCACCACCCCAAAGTAACTCCTGCCACAGAGAAAGGGAAAGATAAATATACACACCAGTCAGACAGAGACCCCAGCAGTGGGCTAGAGGCAGACAACTGATCTAACTGCAGGCCCCACCCGCCAATGAAAGCTTTTCAGGAAACAACACAGGGAAAGCACCCTGAAGTTTGTGCTACTACATCTCTGGCAAACACCTGGTTTGACTCAGCTCAAGCCCAAGGTATCCCCAGCCTGGCCCACTAATACCACAGGGACCAAACACTGCCAACAACAGGGAAACAGAGCCATGGCAGATGACTGGACTGAAGGAAAAAGCAACTCAGCCACAACAGTAGGCACACACAACACACGTAGGAGACACCCTGAAGTGCTGAGTTCTGGTGAACAGGGGCGCTGCACTGCAGGGCACTACAGGACCTGTTCTTCGTAAGACCATTATCTTCAAGTGCAGGAGACATCGCTGACTTTCTTAACACACAGAAACAGACTCAGAGATTAGACAAAATGAGGAGACAGAGGGATATATTTCAAATGAAAGAACAGGACAAAGTCACAGCAAGAGACTTAAGTGAAATGTAGATAAGTAATGTAGATAAGTTCGTGCCTACAAGAAATGTAGACAGAATTTAAAGTAATGATCATAAAGATACTTACTGCATATGAGAAAAGAGTGGAGGACATCAGTGAGACACTTAACTATGAGATGAAAAAGAACTAGTCAGAGATCAAGAACAACATAAATGAAATTAAAAATACACTTTGTGGAATAAATAGATGAATGAAACAGATGAACGAATCAGCAACCTGGAGGACAGAGTAATGGAAAGTAATCAAGCTGAGCAGGTAAGAGAATAAAATTATGCAAAACAAGAATAGATTTAGGGAACTCAGTGACACCATCAAGCATAACATTTGCATTTAGGAATCCTAGAAAGAGAAGAAAAAGAAAAAGAAAATTCATTTGAAGAAATAATAGATAAAAGCTTCCCAAGGGGTGCCTGGGTGGCACAGCGGTTAAAGCGTCTGCCTTCGGCTCAGGGCATGATCCCAGCGTTACAGGATCGAGCCCCACATCAGGCTCTTCCGCTATGAGCCTGCTTCTTTCTCTCCCGCTCCCCCTGCTTGTGTTCCCTCTCTCGCTGGCTGTCTCCATCTCTGTTGAATAAATAAATAAAATCTTAAAAAAAAAAAAAAAAAAAAAGCTTCCCGAATCTGGGGGAAAGAAACAGACATCTAGATCCAGAAGGCACAGAGATCTCTAAAGAAAACCAAACCAAGGAGGTCCACAGCAAGACATACAGTAATTAAATAGCAAAAAGTCATGATAAAGACAGAATTTTAAAAGCAGCAAAAGAGGGGTGGCTGGGTGGCTCGGTTGGTTAAATGTCTGAGTTCAGCTCAGGTCGTAATCTAAGGGTCATCAAATCAAGCCCTGTGTTGGGAATCCCCACTCAGCAGGGTGTCTGATTGTCCCTCTCCCTCTTCCTCTGCCTCTCTCCTGACTCGTGTTCTATCTCTCTCTGAATTAAACAAATAAATAATCTAAAAAAAAAAAAAAAAGACAACAAGAGAAAAGAAAGTCATTACATACAAGGGAAACCCCATGAGGCTATGCACAGATTTTCAGCAGAAACTGTAGGCCACTAATATTCAATATATATTATATATTGATATACACAATATATTCAAAGTACTGAAAGAAAAAATCTGCATACAAGAATACTCTATCCAGAAAGGCTATCATTCAGAATAGAAGGAGATATAGTGTTTCCCAGACAAACAAGAGTTAAAGGAGTTCATGACCACTAAACCAGCCCTACAGGAAAGGTTAAAGGGAACTCACTGAGTGGAAAAGAAAGACCATAAGGAAGTGCAAGGAAGCACAAAAGCAGTAAAAATCAGTATATCGGTGAAAAATCAGCCAAAGGACTCACAAAATAAAAAGTATGACACAATATATGTAAAATGTGTGGGGGGAGAGAAGTAAAGAATGGGTTCAAACTTAAGTGACCATCAACTTACTATAGACCACTATATACAGAAGATGTTATACACAAACCTAATGGTAAACAGAAATCAAAAAACACTAACAGATATGCAAAAAATAAAGAGAAAGGAATTCAAATATATCACTAAGGAAAGGCAACTGATTGTGAGAGAACAGAGTAACAGAAGAAAGGATTGGAGAAAAACTACAAAAACAACCATAAAATAAGTAACAAAATAGCAATAAATATATACCTATCAATAATAACTTTGAATATAAATGGACTAAATGCTCCAATCAAAAGACATACGATGGATAAAAAAGAACACAAGACAGTTTTGTTATATCAAAACTCAAATAAACAACCTAAACTTATACCTAATAGGAAATAGAAAAAAAGAAGAAAACAACAAAAAAACCCAAACCAGTAGAAGGAAGGAAATAATAAAGATTAAAGCAGAAATAAACAAAATAGAAACTAAAAACAACAACAACAATAGATCAGATCAATGAAACCAGGAGTCAGTTCTTTGAAAAGATCAATAAAATGATAAAACATTAGCCAGACTCATCAAATAAAGGGAGAGGACTCAAATAAACAAAATCAGAAACGAAAGAGGAGAAATAACAACCAACACCACAGAAATACAAAGGAATATAAGAGAATATTATGAAAAATTATACACCAACAAATTGGACAACCTAGAAGAGATGGATAAATTTCTAGAAACATATAACCTGCCAAGTTTTATCAGGAAGAAATAGAAAATTTGAACAGATTGATTACCAGTAATGAAATTGAGTCAATACTCAAAAAACTCCCCCCAAAACAAAAGTCCAGGCCCAGAGGGCTTCACAGGTGAATTTTTCTAAACATTTAAAGAGTTGATGCCAATTCTCCTCAAACGATTCCAAAAAATAGAAAAGGAAGGAAACTTCCAAATTCATTCTATGAGGCCTGAATTACCCTGATAACAAAGCCAGATAAAGACACTACAAAAAAGAGAAGTACAGGCCAAATCTCTGATGAACATAGATGCAAAAATCCTCAACAAAAGTATTAGCAAACTGAATTCATTAATATGTTAAAAAAATCATTCATGATGATCAAGTGGAATTTATTTCCAGGATACAAGTGTGGTTCAATATTTGCAAATCAATGAACATGATACATCACATCAAGAGAAAAAATAAAAACTATGTTATCATTTCAATAGATGTAGAAAGAAGCATTTGACAAAGTACAACATCCATTCATGATAAAAACCCTCAACAAGGTAGGTTTAGCGAGAACAAATCTTAACATGATATAGGTATTACATGAAAATCCACAGCTAACATCGTATTCGATGAGAAAAACTGAAAGCTTTCTCCTTAAGATCAGGAACAAGGCAAGGATGTCCACTCTCACCACTTTTATTCAACATAGTACTGGAAGTCCTAGCCACAGCAATCAGACAAGAAAAGGGAATAAGAGCATCCAAATTGCTAAGGAAGAAGTAAAACTTTCATTATCTGCAGATGACATGATACTACATACAGAAAACCCTAAAGACTCCACCAAAAAATGACTAGACCTGATAAATGAATTCAGTAAGGTCACAGCATACAAAATCAATGTAAAGAAATCTGTTGCATTTCTAGACACTAATAATGAAGTGACATAAACAGAAATTCAGAAAACAATCCTATTTACAGTTACACCAAAAATAATAAAATACCTAAGAATATACTTAACCAAAAAGGTGAAAGAACTGTACTCAGCAAAATATAAAACACTGATGAAAGAAATTGAAGATGACACAAAGAAATGGAAAGACATTCCGTGTTCATGAATTGGAAGAACAAATATTGTTAAAATGACCATACCAGTCAAAGCAATCTACAGATTAATGCAATCCCTATCAAAATACCAACAACATTATTCACAGAACTAGAACAATTCTAAAATTTGCATGGAACCACAAAAGACCCCCAAAACAAACAATCTTGAAAAAGAAGAATAAAGCTGGAGATATCACAATTTCAGATTCCAAGTAATACTACAAATCTGAAGTAATTGAAATAGTATGGTACTGACAAAAATAGACACATAGATCAATGGATCAGGATAAAAAGCCCAGAAACAAAAGCAGTTATATGGTCAATTAATCTTTAACAAAGGACGGAAGAACGTGCAATGGGAAATTAACAGTCTCTTCAACAAATGGTTTTGGGACAGTTACATGAAAAGAATGAAACTGGACCACTTTCTTCCATCATACACAAAAATAAACTCAAAATGGGTTAAGGACTTAAATGTGAAACCTGAAACCATAAAAATCCTAGAAGAAAGCAGAGGAAATAATCTCTCTGACATTGGCTGTAACAATAGCTTTCTAGATATGTTTCCTGAGGCAAGAGAAATAAAAGCAAAAATAAACTATCAGATGGGGCACCTGGGTGGCTCAGTTGGTTAAGTGTCTGACTTTGGCTTGGGTCATGATCTCAGGGTCATGGAATCAAGTCCTGCATCGGGCTCCACATTCAGTGAGGAGTCTTTTTGTCCCTCTCCCCCTCCCCCACTCGTGCTTGCTCTCTTTCTTTCTTTCTCTAAATAAATACAATATCAAATAAATACGATATTAAAAAATGGGCAGAAGACATGAATAGACATTTCTCTAAAGAAGATATACAGATGGCCAACAGAACCTGAAAAGATGTTCAATAAACTTATCATTAGGGAAATGCAAATCAAAACCAAAATGAATTATCACCTCATACCTGTCAGAATGGCTAAAATCAGAAACATAAGAAACAACTTTGGTGAGGATGTGGAGAAAAAAGAAACCTCATGAACTTTTGATGGGAACACAAATTGGTGCAGCCAATGTGGAAAACTGTATGGAAGTTCCTAAAAAAATAAAAAATAGAACTATCCTACAAAACAGTAATTGCATTAGTGGATATTTACCCAAAGAATACAAAAACAGTAATTTGAAAGGATATATGTTTATTGCAGTATTATTTACAATAGCCAAACTACAGAAGCAGCCCAAGTGTCCATGGACAGAGGAATGGATAAAGAAGGTGTGGTATATACACATACAATGGAATATTATTCAGCCATAAAAAGGAATAAAATTTTGCCGTTTGCAACAACATGGATGGAACTAGAGATTATACTGCTAAATAAAATACGTCAATTAGGGAAAGAGAAATACCATATAATTTCACTCATATGAGGAATTTAAGAACAAAACAAATGAACAAAGGGAAAAAAGAGAGATTGAAACCATGAAACAGATTCTTAACCATCCAGAACAAAGGGTGCTTACCAAAGAGGAGGCAGTGGGAGGATGGGTGAAAGAGGTGATGGGGATCAGAGAGTACACTTGTGATGAGCATTGAATTATGCATAGAATTATTAAATCACTATATTGTACACCTGAAACCAATATAACACTGTATATAGGTGTACTGGAATTAAAATTAAAAAAATAATAATAAAATAAAAAAGAAGAATCTGTTATATATTCCTGGTCACAAAACCCTTTATTCAAATAACATGAATTATCATACTATGGAACATACCTTGGGAAGAGATTGGTTAATTGTTCTCTTATTGATGATCTCTATATTGTTTATGAGATGAATATACTTGGGAATACTGTTTTTTTTTCATAATTTGGGTTATATTCTTAAAATAGATTTCTTAAAATTGAAATAATGAGTTGAAATTATAGATACTTTTAGAGGATACATGTGGATACTGCTTATGTTTCCAAAAGGGTTCTGCTGGTTACAATGTATTTGAGTGTGTTTCTTTCCTTGTACATTTGCCTGCATTTCTATTGTCATATTTTAAATCTTTGCTAATATAATAGGAAAAAAAGCATATTTTACTTGATTTCAGTTTATGCTATGAAATAGCTTAATTAAATATATGAGATGTTTGAAAAATATATAATTCATAACTTCTATTAATCTTAACATATTTATATTTTCATACACTTTTATTCAATTTGAAAACTATTTTAACATCTGTTTAAGGCTTAGTTACTGTGACTTAACAAATGTTAATATTTAGTTGTGCTATATTCAAGGCAAAAAAAATTATACTACTTTCTTTTTTATCCTTCCTAATAAATTCCAAGGTCATTTTCAAGGGTCAAAAACAATTCAAGTGAGAAGTTTGTTTGAACTTGATGTTAGCAGTCCCGTTTGTTCCATTGATAAGTCAAGCTCACTACATTCAGACAGGCCATTCTGAAAGTAAGTCAAAGTTTTAATAAGACTTTGCCTCAACCATTTAATACTTGTGACTGATTCCAAATTTCAGATTTGCGGAAGAGATAAACTGATTAGTCCAGCTTTGGAAAGATGTAGCTGACAATAGATAGAATATTAGTGACACCTTTCTGACCATAACTTGTTGGGTTTCCCATGAAAACTCCTAGCCCTAGAAGTTAATGGATCAGGTCTCAGGTCATCAGAAAAAGCGGAAAGAAGTGATGTGCCAACTACAGCAGCCCTACTTTGTGGTTAGAGTCCCATCCTCTTCTTGTTTTTTTGTTTTGTTTTTAATTTTGTTTTTTGCTCCCCCCACCTTCCTTTCACACTCTGAGCCCATCACCAGAAGTTGGAGTCTTTAGTTGGAGCCAAATCAGTTCGGGTCTGATTTAAACTAGTTTAACTAGCTTCATTAGAGATCTGATAATATCAGGGAGTCAATTTTTATAAATGCTTATTGAATATCTTAAAAAGAAGCAAATCTTTGATAAACATTCCATATATTTGATATATGACAGTTTGATTCTTTATGCCTTTGTTCATTCTTTCACTGTTTAATCTTCCACAGAAAATTAGTTGTATGTTAAATCTTGTACTGCAATTTTCTAAATGTTTCTAAAAGGACATACCCTAGACCAAATCCAACCTGCACATGTGTTTTATTAGGCACATATAGGGTTTCTTGTTTGTTTGTTTTTAATGGTAAAATATACATAACAACATAAAGTTTACCATTTTAATAATTTTAAAATGTACTATTCAGTGCTACTAAGTACACTCACATTGTTGTAAAACCATCAACACTATCTCCAAAACTTTATCGTCCCAAACTGAATCCACCCATTAAATAATAATTTCCCCAAACTTCCATCCCAGCTCCTAAAGACTACCATAGTACTTTCTGTCTCTAGAATTTGACTATTCTACATATCTCATATAAGTGGAATTATACAACATGTGTCTCTTTGTATTTGGATTATTTCATTTAGCATAAAGTTTTCATGGTTCTTGCACATGATATCATGTATTAAATTTCTTTCCTTTTTAAGATTGAATAATACTTCATTGTATGTATATGCCACATCTGTTTATCCATTCATCTGTTGAAGATTTGAATTTTTCCTCCTTTTGTGTATTGTAAATAATGCCACTATGAACAGTGGTGCACAAATATCTATTTGAGTCCCTGTTTTCAATTCTAATGGGTATATACCTAGAAGTGGAATTGCTGGATCATATGGTAGTTCTATGTTAACTTTTTTTGGGAACTGCCAAACTGTCTTCACAGCAGCTGTACCATTTTATGTTACTATTAACAATGTGCAATGGCTCCAATTTCTCCACATCCTTGTCAACACTATTATTTTTTTTATAATAGCTATCCTAGTAAGTGTGAAGTAGGATCTAATTGTGGTGTTGATTTGCATTGCCATGTAATGTTTTGAAATAATTTTTAAAAAGTAGCCAATATTGAAAAGTCTAAAGATTTTACATAGAAACTTAGAATTGCAGCTACTTTTGAAAAACCAGTAGGTGTGATAATATACAGTTCTACCCGGCAGCCATGATCTGGAGACAAGTAGTGGCAACCCCCTTTAGATAAAATAGGTGCCTTCCTACGCTAGGTAGGCCTTTGTTTCAGGCCACCCCCCATGGCCCATTCGTTTATGTTATTTGCATATCCCCTAAAAATAGTAAGTTCATAGTCCTTGCCATCAAGTTGTATTAGACAATATATGCTCTCATCTGGATTTAGTCCATAAATATTCTGGTGCTCAGCTGTTATGGGGTTGAGATGCCAATAATTGACTCAGAGAGAGGAATTTAGTAGGCTGAGTGAAATGACTATATTTCAGTTGTCATGACCATCTTAGCTCTACAAACATGGAGTCTATGGGTAGGTTTTAATTGGGAAAGTGTCCTAAATTGAAATGATCTTCCCAAGTGTTGCTATTTTGAGTGTTCTAAAAATTTAATTAAATTCAAGAAAGATTTGGAAATTGCCTTAAGGTACTTATGCAAGCAGTTTGCAAAAACAAGAAAAAGTAAATAGCTATTTTAATGAGAAAAACACCCAGCCATGAAGATTATTTTTCTAACTTTTAACTGTAACAAGGCACGTTTGGCTGGGGTCTATTCATGCCTACTCTAACATCTCCAGCATCAGCACCCTTATCCCCCATATGGTGTCTGCCTGAATTCACTGAAACATGTCCTTTTTAATAGGGAAAGGAGAAAGGTTAGAGCATGACAACAGTGATGTGATGCATTTTGTTCCCCTATATGGCTTGCTTTTGAATCCTAATTAAGGGAGGGGTTAAAGGCAGGAACACACAGAAAAAAGTTTGGGCAGAATCAGAACTGCATTAGGCAATGAGGAAACCAAATATGGTACAGAATTGAAGAGAATAAGTTTTGCTTCTGTACGAAATACAGCAATGCAGCTGGAGGATTGAAAACGTGGCAACGTCCCAATATGGCAACGTTTGCAATTGTTGATTTCCTGGAGGACATCACCAATGTTGATACTTCTCAGTGCAGTTTAGTGGGAAGAGGAATTGGACAAGCAGAAACAAAACCTGAGTAAGAGCCTGTGCGGTGGCTGTAGTTGAGAGACTGGGGTGTTGATTTATTATGTGAAAAACCTACTTGGGAGCAATCACAAAAAATAAGGACAGTTTAAGGTGTTCTAATTTTCAAAAATTGGTTTCCTGAGGACTCTTGCCATTCTGATTTGAAAAAGAAAAATATGTGCAAATTTACTGTATAGATTTGGAATTATTGGGTTATTAATTTATATCTGTTAAAATGTCCTCTGCTCAAACAAAATCACCTTTTCAAAATGATCTAGCAGTGAGAAGGGTGGTCTTTTGCAGAACAGTAATGCAGAGGAAGTGTAGTATGCAAGCATGAAGGTTCACGCTTCTGCCGTCCTCCTGGGGCTGCTTTTCTCCACAGGGTGGCTAAGCCAGGCTGGTAGGAGGAAATTTGCAGCCATTGCAGTGCCATATTCAGGTATGTGTCTAGGGAGAAAAATAGGGGGAACTACTCCCAGAGTCCCTCATGGACTTTCCATTGCATGTATGAATTTGGTAAGACACCCAACTGTAAAGAGTATAATGCTTAAGGGAATGAGATTCTAGGATTAACTTCAACTTATCAGAATGTCTCCCAGAGGTTAGGAATGGGTATCACCTTCCCATTATCACATGGGGTAGAGATTGAACTGCAATGGAAAAAGGAATTCAAATGTGGCAGAAGGATAAAGTAGATATCGCAGAGACGGTCAGCAGTGTCTATCTTTAACACATTTGAAACACAGCTGAAGCAGTGCATACTCTCATCTCCCACAGGACACCAGTGTTTGGTCTCAAGGGAACTTAGTCTTATCCGCTCAGCTATTAACCACACAGAAGAAAGCTGAAACCATGGGGACAACCGAAAGAAATTCACTGAATGATCGTGTAAACAGAATTAGCTTCCACAAGAAAACTTAGAAACAACCTTGTCTCCAGACCAAGGAACAATGAAATGTGAGCAAAAGGAAAAGAAAGCAAAGGTTTTAGGAACTCAAAGGGGCCTCATTATGGCTGAAGATTAATTAAAATTTTTTTTTCCATTTGTTAGTTTCTTTCAATATTATGTTTTCTTCTCTACATCTTTTCCATACCACCTCTCCCATTCCTTTTATACTTTATCGTTTTGATGAATTTGCTTTTGTAAGCTCTATTTACCATTACTTGCTATTAAAATTTATGGTGAGGACAGATACGCCAAAGTACATGAAGGGCAAAAGTATGAATGAAAGGACAGTTTGGGAGGGTAGAAGAGAGCTGTATGACCTTCCTGGTGTAGTTTAATACAATTACGCCATAGAATATTGCACTACATACTGGATTGGATCAAGTGGAGAATCAAATAACTGTCATTACTTTCATGCTTTATTTTTTCAATTCAATGCTTTCATATGTATAGCACCAATACTCCGGTTATATATCATCTATCTTTCCTTTGTATAACTTTGTATAAGAATACAAATTCATATTAATTCATTGTCAATGTCATTTAAAGGAAACATCACTTTTATATTTACATTTACACTACATTTTATGTTTCATTATTTAGTAAGTCTACATTTGTTAAACATTTACAAAAGACTGTAAGATATAATGTCTGCGCTCTACTCTGAAATAAATGCCTTACATAAGTGCAAATAAAATTAAGAACATATATGAGGTGATTTTTTAAACTTTCTACCACAATGAGTTTCAAAAAATATTTGGAATATCCACAAAGTAATACAGTTTAAATCGTAAATGACTCCAGAGAAAACCGATTTTGAGACCAGCATTAGGAGAGCATGCGTCTGGCCAGGACTTAAGTTAAAAGAGACGTGGAAGGAAGTCCTTCAAAGGTAGAAAGTGGCTTGCAATTAAATGAAGGTAAGGATGACAATTTTTACTGCTGAGAGGAATGCAAGAGAATTTATTTGGTACATTATAGGAATTGTGGTCCTTGAGATGATAAGAAAGAAGACTTCAAAGAAATATTGTACTGAATGCTTCAGAATCCTAGGGGCATATGTGGCCACTTAACTCATTTGGTTGGTTACTAGTGGTTGTTCAGAGGAAATGTACAAAAATAATTAACTCTAATCTACTACAGAAAATCTGCATAAAGCAACAAGTATCTATGGTAAATGATATTGTTTAGATAAGATCATAGACTTATGAATTTTATAACTAATTCATGATATTGTGAATGATGCCTTAATTTTGAGGACGCTTCATTACACTCTATTGGAGTACTTGGAAAAAAAAGTTTTCTGCAAATTAGCTGAGTTACACAGTATAGTGCTTTCAATTATCTAAGCTTTGTTGATTTCTAAACTTCTTTAAATCATTGATGCATACTTTCATAACTTTATATTAACCATATTTCTAATTAGCTTATAGACCCATATATTTCCTTGATAACATGATAAACACATTTAAAATACTGAGGGTACATTCAACTAAATCTTCATCATGACTGAGAAGCTACAATTTTATCTGATAATGATATTTTAAAAGTTACCTGAAAATTAATTAGATTTTCCTCAAAAAGTTTTAAAATGGTCATTAATTTGTGCACTTGATTTTTTTTTCTTGTCATCTGTAATTATTCCATCCAGGTGGTAAATACAAACCTACAATTCTTCCCATGCATAATGAGCTACTTAGTTTGTAGTAGTTGAACCTGAAATTTGAATTCCAAGTGGCAACACTCCCATTAGAAATATTTGTAGTACTTGCATCACATTTAAAAATTCTTTAAGTTTAAAATGTACTTGGCCATAAATACATGATCATTATGCGAAGTTCTACATAGAAATGCAGGTGGCCTATAAATGCCTTCACTTTCTCCATGCTAATGTTGGTGCTGCTATAAAAATGGCAAGTATACTATAACAATTTTTATCCAATTTGCAGTTCACTGCCTTTAACACTGGTAATGCATTGAATGCACATAAGGCTCCCTTGCTCATCTGATTAAAACATCACCATATCTAGGTCCCAAACTGCTCAGTTCAAATGTATTCCCTAGCATTTGATAGTAAAGTTGTTTTTTAGACTGAGGCATAGAAAATAATAGAAAACTGCTTAAAAAAATGCATAACCAAAGTTACACATTTCAAATTCATTTATTATTAACCCAACAAATATTTATTTCCCACCCACTATATGACAGATACTCTTGTATTGGTTGAAAAGATAAGACATGAATCCTAAAATTAAATTTGCATATAGAAGAAAGAAATGGATTCCTAGGTTTTTCTTAGTTTTTGACTAAATGATTTTGACTAATGATTTTCCACTTTAGTCTCATGAAAACTATTTTTGAAAAAGTTTTTGTGCATCTGTTGCCAGCAATATGATGGTCCTTGTGGTCTACAACGTGGTCACAATATTTTGTAATTTGTCCCATCAAGAGGTGGAATCTATTCTACCCGCTGAATTGCAGTTGGACTTAGGAAATCGATTTGACCTATAGAATAAGGTGGAAGTGACAGTAGTATGAATTCTGCAGTTTAGGCTCTAAGAACACTCTGCAGTTTCTGCATTAGCCCTTTTGGAACAATTTTCTACGAGTGGCATGTTAGAAATCCAATTTGACTTACAAGAGGTTAAGAAGGCACATAGAGGAAAACTGAAGTGCCCAAGCTTCTAGCACACACTGCCAGATGCATAAGCGAGGCTATCTTGCCCCATTCAATCCAAAGTGGAAACAACCAGATAACTAAAGCCACATCTGAGATCTTAGATCTTTGGTAATCTTAGCTGAGATTACAACAACTAGCATTTGAGGCCAGATCAAGTTGTATTCCATAGGATCTCTAGCTTAAATGGTTGTTTTAATCTACCAACCCTTCAGGTAGCTTGATCTTTAGCACTGAATGGCTGAAACTGGCACACATACTTGTAAGCGGATTCATCAGTCTACACTACCTCCACAGATCAGGATGTGTTCAGGGTTCCTCTGTTCTAGTCCTCAGCCCTGCCTGCAAAAATCTTCAGTAGCTCCTTTCCCCCCGAACAATGTCTCTATACCCACATATAGACATTATTGTTTTGCCTTGCTTCTGAAGATAATCCTTGAAAATTCATTATATCTCCAACCTTGTGTATCTCTCACTAAACCTCATAAAGAAAGATACTGGAATCTTTAAAAAAGTAGATCCTAGAAAAAGCAACACATAGTATGTGTGCCACAAATTCCTCTCTGTCACTCAGAGCTGATATCTCTAATTTACCATAATGTTCTTTCCCATGGAAACATGACATAGACTAAGACTCTTTCACATAGCTCCCTGGGTGAGCATAAGTAACTAATCTAAACCACCACATGAGAAACCAGGTTTTTCTTATATGTAGCTATTCCTAGTAGCATGGCCTCTGCCATACCCGGCCTATTCTAAATTCTTAGAGGCGAATGCTCTACTAGGAAGGGCTGTAACCCAGGAAGGGCAACATAAATTCTCTTGATTATATCACATTATCACAATTTTAACTTCTTAACTCCTATTTAAAGACAGCATTGTATTTAATACATATTCATTTAATACATATGCATAATGATTCTAAATTTCACTTCTCTTGCGAAGTGTTTAAGGAAAAATTATTCTCTCTTTTGCTTAATACCTGACTTTGTTGAACCAAGAATTGACCAAGATTTCCAGTTAACACAAAAAATTGAGACTACTAAACATTAGACCAATATTTTACAAATATTCCTCTGAAATCTTCAAATTTAGTCTTAAAATTTTTCTTTTTCTTTTTACTTCATTCCTTTGAGTACATAGTAAAACTTGTCAAAATAATCGTCTAACTAAAAAGTAACAATTTCTGTGAATAAAGCTAAATACTATATATAGATAACTGATAAAAAGAAAGCACACTTTTAATAATCTGGAAACTCCATTTACGTTTCCAGCCCGTTCTGAAATCTCATAGTTATTTCAGTGGCAGATTTATTTATCAAACACTAAATTTATCTGAATTAATGCCAGAAATTGGTAACATCAACTGCAAGTTCATTATAAATGCCATAATTTGAATTTTATTTTGATTAAGTAGCTATTTTAAAATTATTTTATGTTAGAAGTTAATCAATTAATTATATTTGAGATTAATTTAGAATTTCCTAAATGTGCTTGTTTTATTATATTGCAACATACCAGAGGTAGTACAGAGTAGTCAAATACTACCATCAAGCATTCGAAACACTTTACATTGAATTTAATACATTAATTAAGTAAAAATCATATAATACATTACATTAATATATTATATATACATATAAATATATCCATATTTCAAGCACCATAACTCAAGGAAAAGAAAATATCCACATCTTATCAAAGTATTTTAGTGAAATGTTTTTATTCGCTAATATTATAGTAATTCTTCTTTCTTTTCTACTAAATTGCAGAGCAAAGTATTACTGGTTACACACAGAAACCTAATATGAAAATCTATGACATAAAATTATTTTTCTATAAAATGTGATAAGTACTACCAACCAACTAAAAGCACATTAGCAACAGACCTGCTTATATACTTGGGAACTTTCTGTACTTCAATGCAAATGAAGGAAGTTGCAAAGATAACCTTGTTCAAGTTTCATAATATTGATGCTTCAATAAACGCTTCATTATAAGAATCTTGTAGTATATATAAAGGAGATACTCAGGATAGATATTTATCTATCTTTTAGATATTCATTTTTAAAATAAAAGATTTTCTTTTGTTTAGACAGACAGGACAAAATGTGCCCCTAACAAAAGTGATGATAGGGTAAAATAGATTTGAACAAAGAAAATAGAAAAGTATTGAAGTATTTTCAATTGAGCAAGTGTCCAATTTTGAAATTCTACCTCTTCTGTTGACTTAATATGTATTGTTATATCATTACTCAATTTATTAAAATTAACTAGTATATTACATACATTAAATAATAATAAAATAATATAGTAAATGGATTAAAAATGAAGTACGTAATACTTCTCAGATTCTAGAAAGGACATAATGTATTGTCATACAATACATAAATACATACAATACATAAAATGTATTGTTATATCATTACTCAATTTATTAAAATTAACTAGTATATTACATATTATTAAATAAATAATAATAAAATAATACATTAAATGGATTAAACATGAAGTACTTAATACTTCTCAGATTCTAGAAAGGACATAATATAGCCAAATTTATAGTTCTACATACATATTTTTCAAAACTTAATACATAATAAATGAGTAGTCCTTTGAATATAAAGTCTCTGTTAATGGGAAGGCTAATTTATAATAATGAGCAAGGTGGATTGGTGGAGCTATAATTTTGATAGAAATAAAATCTGAGATGTTTGATTTACTTTACTGTTGAACATTCTTAGAAAAATAGTTTATTTCAACAATATATTTATAGGTTTCTGGCTCCAGCCCTTTTATTTATTTATGTATTCATGTATGTATGTATGCATGTATTTTATTTATTTGTTTGTTTGTTTATTTATTTCTCTTTTAAAGATTTTATTTATTTGAGAGACAGAGAGTGAGGGAGAGAGAAAGCAGGAGCAGGGGGAGGGGCAGAGAGAGGAAGAAGCAGACTCCCCACTGATCAGGGGGCCCAATGCTCTGCTAGATCAGCAAATCCAGCGTCCTGACCTTAGTCAAAGGCAGACACTTAACCAGTTGAGCCACACAGGTGCCCCTCTTCAGCCCTTTTAAATGGTAAGGATTAGTTTTCAATGGAAACTTTCAAAGAGAATAAAAACAAAAAGAGAGTAAAAATCCAAAATGGTAGAAAGTAAAAGGGAGAAAGATAGAGGAAAATCACAATGAAAAGAATAGGAAAATATTCTAACTCTTTCTAGAATTGCAATTGGGATAGGTACTTTAGTGTGGGATAATTTGGGGTTAAGATGTACTTTAGAAGAAAAGATAGACCCTAAGTATAAATTCAAAAACAATAAATTCAAGAGACATGTATACATCAATTCAGATGACTAAAAGCAAGAGATTTGACATGAGAAATAGTATTTATTTTGGAAAAATTTCATCCATGAAAGAGGAATAGGACGCCTGGGAAATTTTAATGGCATTGTCATTTAGCAAGAAAAGTCTCCAGAATTATTTTTTTTCTTTTCTTTTTCTTTCTTTTCTTTCTTTTTTTTTTTTTTTTACAAATTAAATGTTATATTTAAAGAGGTATTTTGACAGTGATTTTCTAATTCTAGAAAAAGTTGCATTCAGATTGTTTTTTGTACTCCAAATAAACACGAAATAAGACAGTGATAAGGAAAAGTTGAATTTATAAACCACTTTATCCGAATGAGTGAAGAAGAAAGTGTTTTAAGTACAGGAAAATAACACTGTAATGCCTTCTATAGAAATAGGGTCTTCTGTAATATTGTTGTAAGGAAAAGTAGGGCCTATATTTTAAGACAAGCCTGTGTCATAAGAGAAATAAACTTAACGGTGATAGCTTCTGGCATACCAAATTAAAAAATAATAATTTATTTGGTTAAATCTAAATTTTTCATGGAAGTTATTTCTCACTACCCTACTCATTGACTACATGAGAAAAGGAAAATAGTAAAAGCAGCTCTTGGAGAAAAATGAGGAAGAATTAAAATCCAGAATTTAGATAGTAGAGATGGGGGGGGGTTGAAGTAGCAAAAAATGACCCAAAATTATAGCAAGGAGAAGGAGGTAAAAGTTTTTCCTGCTGAGAGACATTTAAGAAGAGCAAGCTCTTCTTGAACTTGATGAGGAAAAGCTAGACATCTTGTGATTTGTGCCTCACAATGCTTTCAAATTTAAGAGGCACCTTATACCTTGTTGACTCCCAATTTAGAACTGGCATTTCATTTTTTGTCAGCAGGACCATCAATGTCCAGTTATTTATATATTCCAGACAGAGATGGTATGTGACTTGGACAAGGATGGTAGCTGCAGAGATAATAAATAGTCAGAATTTAAAGATACACACACACACACACACACACACACTTTTTAAAAATTCAATAGAACTCACTCTTTTTAGTATAAATTTCAGTTTTGATAAATGCACAGACATGTAGCCATCTGCTCAATGAAACTTCTATCACTCTCCCACCTCAAAATTTCCTCATGCACCTTTGTAGTCAATGATAAATCTGACAAGTCTGCCAAAGACATTCTTCAATTATATTAACTATTCATATTTCTACCATTTCCATTTGACCCCTTTTTATAACTTTCACCTCACTGCTGAAATTCATGCATATTGCCCATGTTTTCCATCTATTAAGTAACTATTTTAATTTCCCTGTCTGGTGTTTTCAAAAGACTATCATATTTGAGTTGGGTTCTGTTGTTTTCTTTCTCTTGACAATTGACCCCCCCACACACACACACACATCCCCTTCCTTTTTGGTATGTCTTGTAGTTTGCGATGGGAGGTTTGTCATTGTGTGTAAGACAGTGAAAATTGAAATAGAAGTTATACTTATGCTTAGAAATAGGCATGCCACTTCTACAAAACCATTATTATAGGAATTAAATCAATCTAGTCAAATTAATTTTAGTTTGGTTTTTGTTGTACCATATCTTCAAATTCTTTTGAAGTCAGTTTACTTTGTGCTTAGGGTGTGACATGGATTCCTGGAGGATTTTTCTCATGATTTGTATTCCACTTTCGTGTTCATCTTTCCCTGTGGATCCCATGTTTCCTCCTCCTCTGGAGATAAACTGCTAGTACTTGCTACTCTCTTCCCGCTGGCTTTGTGGTAAGGGATGTGGGCCATTCTCTTTGCCCTTGTTCATTCTCAATCTTAGGCAGGCTCTCTGTGTTGACAGTGGCTGTTTCTGTTTCTTTTTCCCTCCCCAGTGATAGGAAATAGTTACCAGACCCAGGACCTTTCCTTGCCTTTCCCCAAGAGAGAGTTTTTGTTTTCTGTTCCCTTACTCTAAATACAATGGCTCTTTATCTGTGTCCTAAGGGTGACAGGTTTTGCTGCCTCTCCTCCAGAGGATTAATTTTGTTCCATATAAAAGAGAAATACAGTCAAAACTCCCTGCCTTTTCCTCAGCAGAAAAGGAGGTTTTCTTTAGTTTTCTGCCTTCTTCCCTCCAAAACCACTTTTTTGGGGGGCACACTATGAGATCCATGAAGTAGAACGTGACAATAGGAGCAATCTTTCTTTATGTCTGAGGCACTCAGAGGTTTTATACTCTCATGCTAGACTACACTTGGCTGGAGCGCTTAGTTTGGCAGTCTTTTCTTTTTTCTGTTCTCTATCCCAAATAGAGAGTGGTATATAGAGTCTGGTCATTCCATGGAGACAGTCAACTTCCCTTAGATTTCAGGCTAGTTGATTACTCTGTGACCTCAGCTATCTGATAGACTCAACAAAAGTATGGTTTTTTAATGATCTTTTCTTCTTATTTTATGGTGAAAGTAATGCTCTTTCCAATTTTCTACATTCTAATCAGAAGCTAAAAGTCTGACTCTAGACAGATCAAGCCAAAAGAATTTGTTGGTAGATCAGATAAGGATTGAAAGAAACAGAAGAGTTAAGAATGTATATCTATATATATCTTCTAATCGATGTCAAGGAATTTATTATAAGAGTAAATGTATTTGATATTTTAGTGAAGAGAAAGAATTGAGACGGTAGTAATGTGAGAAGGATAATAAGAAATTTAAAATCTCGATAACAGAGGATGGATGAAAATTAGAATGCTCTATATTCTCCAAATTGGACTACCTAAGTTATAAGTCATCTACAATTGGATATCATCCATTATCGCAATGTTGTTAGAAAGAGTTTGTAAAACAGAGAAAGAGCTAATGTTTTTTAAATGAGAAGACGAGACAAAAATGTATATATGATCACAATTCCATAAAAATATATTTAGCAAGAGACATAAAGAAAATATGAAAAAATATTAAGTAATTATGTATGAGTAATTTGTCTTCCTCTTTCTATTGTTATACTGTTTCCAGACATTCCATGATAAAAATATTACTTTGTAATAACAAAAAGTAATTTTACAAAATTAGATTGCATTGAAGGAGAATGTAGTTGATAGAAGATTTCCTTGTACAAGCATTTCAGAACGAAAATGAATAGGAAATGATTGAAGATGTAATTCAATGCAAGGGTATAATTAAGGGGAGGAAAAAACATGATGGCAAATGTCCCAGCTCAAGAAGTAAACAGCTTGTTCAAAAAATGAATTTCATTCATCTTCTCATCTCTCTGGTTGTCCCAGATTTAACCTGGATTTGTCCTCAGGCCAACCTTGTGCTCTCCTTACACAGTCCTTCATTTCCTAATTGCCACATGTGGATTCGTAGTTATATTAATATACTTGCTAACTGAATGCAACTTCCTGTATTCAGCTTTTTGCCCTTACTGAAGCTATGGCCATCCAGAACACCCAGCTAGATAAATTACTTTTTAAATGCCAGATACACAATTACAGTATGTTAACTAAATCTATTTAATTATTTTGGGAACGTTAAGAGCTCTCTATCCCTCAGCAGAGGTATTTGAGTGCTCTAAACTGACAGAAGATTAAAAGAAAATGTGGAAGAGAGGAAGCAAAATCAGAATCTTAAAACATGTGTTTGAACAAACTGTTTATATAAATATACTCTAGAACAATTTTAGATATTTTTTCTATTCCTCAGCTAAAAGTAAAGAATATTTGGTTTTCTTAAATCAATGTTTATTTTTTTTAATAATAATTTTGTATTATGTTATGTTAGTCACCATACAGTATATCCTTAGTTTTTGATGTAAAGTTCCATGATTCATTATTTGCGTGTAACATCCAGTGCACCATGCAATACATGCCCTCCTTACTACCCATCACCGGCCTATGTTTATAGCACATAGCTTTAATCTCAATTTGTTGATTACATTAGTAGTAATAATTCCAGTAATTTGGAATACTTTTATAATATCATTGAGAAAAAGAATGACCTGCATTCTTCCCACTTCCAAATGGAATATACAATATATATAATAAAAAATCTGTAGGAATATTAAAAGTAGAAATTTCTTCCACATGGTAGTATTCTCATAGGTATAGAAATTATATAATACCATCTATGCGTTATCAATACATTGTGATATTTTACAAAGTGTAGATGGCAACTTTATGATTGTTTTTCTAAATATCACTGTACACTTTTAAGCAAACATAAACTTCCCTATTTAAGATCATTGAATTAAAAAGTACAGGTGATTTTCCTGAAAGAAAACAAAATCAGCAAATAAATGTAAAACAAATGGACAAGAATCCAGCTCACTTTTATAACTACTGAATTTGTAAAAATGTTGCCATAAACATTTTTGACCAGAAAAGAAACTAAAAATTATAAGGAAAAAGCCCACAGGAGGTCAGGTCTACTGATTTTAAATTTCTCAGGTAATTTAGATAGAAGCAGACCCTTTTTATCCACTTGACAAACAAAATGGAACTTACGGGTAAGTTTTTTTTTCATTTTTTTTGAACTTGCAATTTCATTTTAGCCTTCAGAGATAAAAGAAAATATTAGGAAGAGTCTAAACAGCAAGCTATATATAGATACAGATAGATATAGATATAGATATTAATTTTTTTCTTTTTTTTAATATTTTATTTATTTATTTGACAGAGATAGAGACAGCCAGCGAGAGAGGGAACACAAGCAGGGGGAGTGGGAGAGGAAGAAGCAGGCTCATAGTGGAGGAGCCTGATGTGGGGCTCGATCCCATAATGCCGGGATCACGCCCTGAGCCGAAGGCAGACGCTTAACCGCTGTGCCACCCAGGCGCCCAGATATAGATATTAATTTTTTATTTTTTTTTCCTCATAAGAAAAAACAGATCCCAGGTGCTTGGGCTCATTGATTCATTCAGTTATCTAGGAACTTTGATTGATGCAATCAGAGACTTATAATACTAATATTAGAACTCTTCCCTCATAGTAGCTTAAAACATATTTATAAATGTAAGAAATAAAAATTTATTTTCAAAATATTTGAGAAAAAGCAATAGAAGATGATAATATATGGTGTGAGTCAATCATTAATTTTTATCTTTCTCGAATAAAGGTTTTAAAAAGTTATATTGGTATGACTATTGCTGCTTTAATAGTAAGTATTCTGGAAGTATTTTCATTGAGAAGAATTATATTTTTAATGTGAAAATGTTGAAAAAATTTTACTCATATGATACGGCAATATCTACTTGAGCATTTGTGCATGAGAAAATTAAGACGCAAATATATTAGCAAGTGTAACAGAACGTTAAAATGAGAGCTTTCCCTGAAGCCTATTGCAAAGTGTGGTGTTAGGCAAAATGCTGAAGTTCTCAAAATAGGTTAATACAAAACAGCTTGAAAGAACTTTTCATCTCTCACCTTTTTGGGGGCATACAACTAATAGTCCAGGCTACTACTCATAATCCGACTCTTTCCACATTTAAAAATGTGTACTGCTTCTTTTATTCAATTATTCAATAAACAGACTGCAGTATAATACATGGAAAATTGCTATAAAATTAAATGAACATTGAAACATACTGTAACTGCAAATCTTGTAAAAGAACAAATGTAAACAAATGAGAGATAAGGGAGACCCATAAAACCTAACTGAAAATTAAAAAAAAAAAGAAAGTTAAAAAAAAAGATTCTAGGACAATTAAGAGTTAGTTTATGGTACATATGGCATTTTTAATCCTGTGCAAATGGAGAATTAGGGAATAATTGTTTAGATTTGCAAAAACAAATTAAACAATATCTTTACACTATGTAAGAAAATAAATTTCTAATCAATTAAAAGTAAAGCAAAACCCAGGAAATAGCTAGAAAAATAATGAATTATTTATAATTCATGAGTCATGACATGGTGTATAATATTGGTGAAATACTATTAAATAGAATGTTAGATTCAAGAAGACAGTCCTTTTTTGTATTTGTTTTTTATTGTCTTCTTCACATCTAGAACGGTCTGGCAGGAAGTAGAGACAGTATATGTTTTTTGAAGGTTGGGAAAATATTGAAGAATTCACAAAAGATTGAGAAGTTGAACATTACAATTAAAAGCTACACTATGTAACAGAATAAACTAAAAGTCAAATGAGAAAATGAGAAGATTATTTTACATGATGATTAATATACTAAATAAAAATCACTGAAAAATAATTATCATCACATTACAAAAAAAGATAGACTATGAAAAAATCATTAAAAACACAAGTTATGGTGAATAAACAATTAAAAAGAGGTACTTACATATTATTGATTTTTAATGGTATGACTATGAGAAACAAATCTTTACTTCTTATATAGCCAAAGATTCAAAATTACTTTCTTAGTACTAATGAGGGTATGTAGGAAAAACATATATTTTTAACATTTTTAGGTGAAAGTACAAAATGGTGCAACATTTTATAGGGACAACTTGGCAATGTGTATCAAGCATCTTAAAATTTTTCATGATTATGTACTTTAAGTTTTTAGAATTTAGAGAAACACTTCTTATACAAATATTTGGCCGTAGAGACTGCTTATTTTGGTATTAGTTAACACTGTGAGATGTCAAGGGCAGTTTAAGAACCCAAAATAAATAATTGGTTAAATAAATTATATCAATGTGAAGAAAAACTGCAGTAGATGCATGTCGGTGTAAACAATTACTTGATTACACACACCCACATACAATAACACTTTCAGATATTTATACATAGAATAATTTTTACCTACATAACCCATGTTTTCAAAGAATCCCATAAAGCTAATATATCTATAGTTAATATATCTACATATACAGGATGTACTATTTTCTAACCCCCAGTTTTTCTTCTGTTATCTTGGTTAAAGGAAAACAGAGGAATGCAAAAATGACACAACAATAAAATATTTTAATAATTACTCTTTCAATATTTAATAGACAAATCAGACAAAGAGAAATAAGGCTATAGAATACTTATGCAATGCCATTAACTAATAATGTTGATTAACATTGATTGAATAATGCATATTAATATTTAGCTAACAGACATACAAAACTTGACACCAAAAGATTAAGGCAGTGCATATTATTTTCATGCTTTCTATTTTACCAACTTCTACTCTTTTCTTCATTATCTCCCTTTGCTATTTTCTCAAGTTTATGATGATATATATTCTCTAAATTCTTTTTTTTTAATTACTATCCTCTAAATTCTTGAATTGGATGTTTCCTTAATTATTTTCGATGATATTTTTTGTTAAAAACTAGAACTTACACACCAATGATAGAATTATAAACTGATATAACCACTTTGGAAAACAATTTGCAATACTGAATAACATTTTAGCTGCACATGTAACAGAACTCAGAACTTCAGCTTAATCCTTAGAATTAAGAGAAGCTCAGACATGTACACAGGATTTTTATTACAATTTTATTTTTAATAGAGAAAAATGAAAAAAAAACTCAAATGCACATCCAATGGAAAATCACTAAATATATTGTGTATAATAATCTCTTAGAATACCACATAGCAGTAGAAAGTATTGAGACCTTTATGTATAGTAATAGACATGGATAAGGATTAAACAAAAGATTAAGTGAAAAAATAAAGTTATAGAAAGATATATAGTGTGATAGCATGTTATGCAGTTTATAAATATATATACACAATTATGCATAGAATAGCCACGTGAATATATGTGTCCCATCTATCATACATTGTGTGTGTGCACGTGCATGCATGCCTTTGTGCATACATACCCATACAGCAAAACTACAAAAACATGCTTTGGGATAGTGCACACAAAATTTAGGATAGTTGTCACTTATCTCTCTTTTTTAAAAATATTTTACTTATTTATTTGAGAGAGAGAGTGGGTGCACCCAAGTGGGGAGAAGGAGAGGGACAAACAGAGTCCCCTCCCAAAACTGAGCAGGATGCTGGGCTTGATCTTAGGACCTTGAGATCAGGACCTGAGCCTGACACTTAACTGACTAAGCCATCCCGCGCCCCTAGTTGTCACTTCTGAGTAAGGAAAAGTGATTGTTGGCACCAGAAGAATGGACTTAATGTGTATCTGTAATATTGTATTCTTATTCTGAATGATCTAAATTTAAGAGATAAAAAGTTAAGGATTAACAAAATTGAAAGGAAGAAACATAGGTTTTTGTTCTATTATTCTCTCGGCATGTATTTAGACCTGAAATATTTAATATGTGTTTTAAAAACAAACAAGGGATCACTGAATCCTCTCCTAATCTCCTTGTATTCTAACGACTCTCTTGTGTACCCTTCTTATCACTGCCATGGCTCATCATTACTGTGTATTGTCTTCCAAGTTAGACTAAAAACCTTTTGGGTTCAGGAGCAATGTCGAATAAGTTTTGTGTCCTAAAGGAGGCAAAAAAAAATTCTAGAGAAATGTAAAATAAAAATACTGCTTTCTTAGCAGTTATAATTTGTGTTGTTCAAGAACTAAACCATAGCTCCTTGCACAGCAGATGAAAATAACTAATAAAAAGCCACCATAATCATAAAAGGACTGAGACACATGAAAATATTTATTATGGAGCCAAGCACATTTTGCATACAATTGTCACACAGAGTTTTTAAACACAGTCCTCCCTGTCTTTTGTTTGTTTGCAAAATTCAGTCTCTCTTGCAGACTTTTCTGTATATTTTAGAAAGGTGCAGACATAAAAACGTCTAGAAATATAACATCCATTTAGAAACACAAAACTAGATTGTGCTCTGTGGGACCCCGGGAGGCCTCTGTAAGTGAGGCTCAAAATGAGAAAAATGAAAAATGCAAGCAGAAGCCATTATGAGAACTGCCCTAACACTTTCCTAGCAATAGGAGACATTTTGGGAAATGCGAAGCATGTGGAATAAAAATGTGGTGTCAAAGACTATGCATTAGCTTCTCTTTGTCTCCGTTCTTTAATAGTGCTTCTTTACTCAGCCAGGGAATTTAAGGGGTAAACTGTTTTCATATTAAAGAGAAAAATCCTACTGATTCAAACTAGTCAGTATTCCTCTGGGTATTACTTTTTACTTCTTTCTGTTGATGGATTTTGGTTTGCCTCTAAAAGAATTTTAATGTTTTCTGACAATACCTTTTGTTATTTTTTTTTTTTTAATTATTAAGCAAACCTCTCTTTTCTCCTTCTTTCTCTTTAATCACTTTTCTCTCTCACTCTGAGTTATGTGCTTGATCACTTGATATTTCCTGCCTGGGACTTCCCAGAGCTTTAATCTAAATCAAAAGATGGTAGTTATTCAGGAACACAACTTTAAATGAGCTTTGAGTCTTAAGGGAATAATGTTTTTTTAATTCTGTTTTACGACCAATAAAAGGAAATGGTTTTGCAATTTTATGCCTTGAAATAGATCTAATTGAGATCTGCAAACTTTTAAAACATATCTCACCAATGGGAAAACACTTTGATATGTATTTTCATATCAATGCTTTCTTATCAATGCTTATGAGGTGTGTTTATTTTTGAATTTTGAAAATTCACAAAAAATACTCTAGAACCTGTTTTTCTTTAAACAACTTAAAATATTTATTTTAGGGAGTCTTTTTTTTGCTAAATACGAATGTACATTCTAATATATTAACTTTATTTTATGTAGTTGAATAGTCTTGAAACTGTTAACATATTTGAAAAATATAAAAAGTCTTAAAAAAGTTCTTACCAAGAAAAAAAAAATTATGCCATCTGTGAGAGCTGTGTAATTCAATACAGTTTATAATGTTTTTTTTTTTAAGTTTTTATTTAAATTCCAGTTAGCTAACATACAGTGTAATAGCTTCAGGTGTATAACTTAGTGATTCAACATTTCCATAGAACACCAGGTGCTCACCACAACAGGTGCCCTCCTTAATCTCCACCACCTATTTCACCCATCCCCCACACCCACCTCCCCTCTGGGAACCATCAATTTATTCTTTAAAGTTAAGAGTCTGTCTCTTGGTTTTCTCCTTCTCTCTTTTCCCCCCTTTGCTCAGTTGTTTTGAAATACGAGTGAAATCATATGATATTTGTCTTTCTGTGACTGATTTATTTCACTTTTCATAATACTCTCTAGTTCCATCCGTGTTGCTGCAAGTGGCAAGATTCCATTTTTTTTATAGCTGAGTAATATTCCATTATATATATACCAATTCTTTATCCATTCATCAGTTAACGGACACTTGGGCTGTTTCCATAATTTGGCTATTGTAGATAATGCTGCTATAAACATCGGGGTGCATGTATCCCTTTGGATTAGTATTTTTGTATTCTTTGGGTAAATACCTAGCAGTGCAATTGCTGGATTGTAGGGTAGTTCTGTTTTTAACTTCTTGAAAAACCGCCATACTGTTTTCCAGAGAGGCTGAACCAGTTTGCATTCCCACCAACAGTGCAAGACGGTTCCCCTTTCTCCACATCCTCATCAGCATTACTCTGATACCAAAACCAGATAAAGATACCACTAAAAAAGGGAACTACCGGCTAATATCCTTAATGAACACAGATGTAAAAATTCTCAATAAAATACTAGCAAACCAAATCCAACAATATATTAAAAAAAAGCATTCACCACAATCAAATGGGATTTATTCCTGGGTTGCAAAGGTGTTTCAATATTCACAAATGAGTCAACGTGATACATCACACTAATAAAAGAAAGGATAAGAAGCATATGATCATTGCCGTAGATGCAGAGAAATACATAATACATAATACAACATCCATTCATGCTAAAAATAACCCTCAACAAAGTAGGTTTAGAGGGAACATACTTCAATATAATAAAGGCCATATACGAAAAACCCACAGCTAAATCATCCTCAATGGGGAAAAACAGAGTTTTTACTTATGGTCAGTAAACAAGATGGGGATGTCCACTTTCACCACTGTAATTTAACATAGTACTGGAAGTCCTAGCCTCAGCAATTAGACAACAAAAAGAAATAAAAGACATCCAGATCAACAAGGAAGAAGTCAAACGTGGATTATTCACAGACGACATGTAGAAAATCTGAAAGACTCCACCTAAAAACTGCTAGAACTGATACACAAATTCAGTAAAGTCTCAGATATAAAATCGATGTACAGAAATCTGTTGCATTTCTATACACCAAGAATGAAGCATCCAAAAGAGAAATCAATGAATCAATCCCACTTAAAATTGCACCAAAAACAATAAGATGCCTAGGAATGAACCTAACCAAAGAGGGGAACGACCTGTACTCTGAAAATCATAGAACACATGAAATAAATTGAAGATTCCACAAGGAAATGGAAACACATTCCATGCTCATGGATTGGAAGAACAAATATTGTTAAAATGTCTATACTACCCAAAGCAATCTACACATTTAATGCAATCTCTATCAAAACACCACCACTACTTTTCACAAAGCTAGAACAAACAATCCTAAAATTTGTATGGAACCACAAAAGACCCCAAATAGTCAAAGAAACCTTGAAAAACAAAAGCAAAGCTGGTGACATCATAATTCTGGACTTCAAGTTATATAATGACTTTTAAATAGGAAATAGGATAATTTCATATTTGAGAATTAAATGTGTGAAAATGTAAATTAGCCTTATTCAAACAATAGTCTTTCAGAAATAATGCAAATTAATTGTATTAAGATGAGACTCTAATGCAAACTAGCTTAAACACTATTTTCTGGACAATTTATAAATCCAAACATAGGGTAAGCTCCAAGGATAGTATCTACATCAACCAGCATTAACTTTACCTTGGCCAGCTTCCCCACGATTGCAAGAAATTATTTTTTCATGTCGCCATGAAGAAGGTAGAGAAACGTGTCTCCAACACATGTAAAACAGTACTTCTCTTCACTCTGATTGCACGCTAGAGAGTGGGGTGTCTGCCTGAATCTGGGCCAGATACAATCACCAGAGATAGAGGAGGATTTAATGTTAAGATAATGAAGCATTAGGCTCATTAATTGTATGAGCTTTTCTTAAACCCCAGAGGGTGGCCCCAGCAATATGTTTACATGTTCATATTTTCTTTTTTTTTGTAAAATTTACATAATAAACTATTTTACTCTCAGTTAGTTAAGACTCCTGTGTCTTTGAACTTTGACCTATTCTCTCTTACACTACCCTTTATTTCAGATGATGTTCATGTTTAAAATATTTAGGGGATTCTGCTAAGGAGGTTTTGAGCT
Organism: Ursus americanus; assembly: GCF_024610735.1. Classification (NCBI taxonomy): domain Eukaryota; kingdom Metazoa; phylum Chordata; class Mammalia; order Carnivora; family Ursidae; genus Ursus; species Ursus americanus. Next base: position 14,447,953 of record NC_142137.1, on the reverse strand, counting down.
GTGAGCTTACATAGTTTGGGATTAAAAGTAGAAATTTCTGGGGCGCCTGGGTGGCGCGGTCGTTAAGTGTCTGCCTTCAGCTCAGGGAGTGATCCCGGAGTTCTGGGATCGAGCCCCACATCAGGCTTCTCCACTAGGAGCCTGCTTCTTCCTTTCCCACTCCCCCTGCTTGTGTTCCCTCTCTCGCTGGCTGTCTCTCTCTGTCACATAAATAAATAAAATCTTTAAAAAAAAAGTATATATTTCTGTGGTCTGCATTCATTTTCACTTTAGTTGGTGTAGTTAACTTTTTGCTAGCATTCTAGCTTACTCCCCATTGTGTTCAGGTTGAATCACAATACGGACAAATCTTAAAGTGTCTGGAGCAGGCAGGGTGTGGATAGTGGTAGAAAATAAAAAGATTTGAAATGTAGAAAGTAAGAAACAGCTTATGGATTATCCTTCTAATATCAGAAGAGTAAAATTGTTAGCTGAGGATTCAAGTCTCCTCTATAGCTTTTAATATGGAAGATTATTCTTATCTGGAACACATTTCATACTGTAAAATATACAAGTATCAATAAATCATACATTTTTCATCCTTTTGATGGAATTACATGAAACAGAATTCATCAGAATTTCTCTATTTGTAGGGCACATACCAGTAGCAAAACTAAAAACAGCAAGTGATTATCAATAATAAAAACAAAGTATGATTTTAACTTTGCTGGATCAAAGATTGAAGCATATTTTTATTCTCTCTAGAGGAAATTATATTATAAAATTATTTTTAAGAAGTGGTGGTCAAGGACTGTGTTTTGAAAAGGAAGGAAAATGTGGAGTCAAACAGTTCATTAAAATTATACTATTTTTTAGATTTTGTTAAGCCTCTAGTATTTTTAGTCATTTAAAATTTTTAAATTTTTTTTTTAGAGTTAAGATGGCGTTGGAGTAGGGGTCCCCTTTTTCATCTGGTCCCCTGAGTCGAGCTGGATAGGTACCAGACCAGCCTGAACATGCACGGAATCAGCCTGAGACGCAGGAAGATACATCTGGATCTCTACAAATGAATATCTCCAGTGCTGAGTATTGAGGTACAAAGTGGGGAGCCGTGAAACCGCACACAGATATCGGAAGATAAATGGAAGGGGAGGGAGCCGCTGCATTAGGGCGCCGGGAAGCAGAAACCACCTGCACGGGGGAGCGGGCGGACTCCCTGACGGCACCCGCGAGAGAGCGGACTGAGACCGTGAGCCGGGGAACGTGCGCGACCAGACTGAAACGGAGCTCCGGTGCGCTCACTGGAACCAGACAGAGACCAGGAGCTCCGGGAGCGCGTGCAGGGGGGCGGCTGGCGGTGTTAGAAACACAAAGGACAGAGACGCACCGGCCCTGGAAGTGAGGGCTGGGACGCCGGGTGTGGGGCGCACACCCCGAGACTCTGCAGGGTTGAGCAGCACCAACAGTAGCAGAGTTAAAGTGGCCAGAACATCAGTAGAGAACAGTCCGCGAACCCTCTGTTCTGTGACAGAGGCTGAAATTTGGCCACTGCTGCTCTGACTCTCAGAAGAGGCACAGCAAACCACCAGGGAAAGCCGTCAGAGAACAAAAGCCTGGAAATACCGGCTCACAGGGTGCCCACCCCCATCCCCCCTCGCAGGGGACACGGAGACTCTACCCAAACAGGGTTGCCTGAGTATCGGCGCAGCAGACCCTCCCCCAGAAGGCAGGCTGAAATATAAAGAAGCCCACATCTCTAAGGTTCCTATAAAACAAGTGCGCACGGCCTGAGTCCCGGTCAATAATTTGGGCTCTGGACAACCCCGCAACCTCTCCTCATCAGAATGACGAGAAGGAGAAATCCCCCCCAGCAAAGAAAAGACAATGAGTCTGTGGCCTCTGCCACAGAACTAATGGATATGGATATAACCAAATTATCAGAAATGGAATTCAGAGTAACAATGGTCAAGATGATGTGTAGACTTGAAAAAAGTATTAACGAAAATGTTAATGAGAATATAGAATCTCTAAGGGCAGAAATGAGAGTGAATCTGGCAGAAATTAAAAGTGCTACAAATCATATGCAGTCAAAACTAGATGCTCTGATGCCAGGGTAAATGAGATAGAAGAACAAATCAGCAAATTGGAGGATGGGATGGTTGAAGAGAAAGCTAAAACAGAAACTTGGCTCAAAATATCCAATCTCAAGAATGTAGGTTACGGGAGATTACCGACTCAATGAAACGTTCCAATGTCAGAGTCATTGGCATCCCTGAGAGGGTGGAGAAAAACAGAGGTCTAGAAGAGATATTTGAACAAATGTAGCTGAAAACTTCCCTAATCTAGCAAAGGAAACAAACATTCGTGTCCAAGAGGCAGAGAGGACCCCTCCCAAGCTCAACCACGACAAACCTACACACGTCACGTCATAGTGAAATTCGCAAATATTAGATCCAAGGATACAGTATTGAAAGTGGCCAGGGCAAAGAAATTTCTCACATACCAAGGCAAAAGTATCAGGATTACATCAGACTTGTCTACACAGACCTGGAATGAGAGAAAGGGCGGGGGGCATTTTTAAAGCTCTTTCAGAGAAAAACATGCAGCCAAGGTTCCTTTATCCAGCAAGGCTGTCATTCAGATTTGATGGAGAGATAAGGACCTTCCAGAATCGCCAGTCACTGACCAAATTCATAACCACGAAACCAGCCCTACAGGAGATATTAAGGGGAGGTTCTATAAAAGTAAAAAGGCCCCAAGAGTGATACAGAACAGAAAGTTACAATCTATAGAAACAAAGACTTTACTGGCAACATGACATCATTAAAATCATATCACTCATTAATCAGTCTCAATGTGAATGACCTAAATGCTCCCATATAATGCCACAGGGATGCAGGTTGGAAAAAATACATGACCCATCCATTTGCTGTCTACAAGAGACTCATTTTGAACCTAAAGATACATTCAGACTGAAAGTAATGGGATGGAAAACCATTTTTCATGCCAATGGACCTCAAAAGAAAGCTGGGGTAGCAATTCTCATATCAGACAGATTGGATTTTAAACTAAAAACTGTAGTTAGAGATAGAGAAGGGCACTATTTTACTCTTAAAGGATGTATCCAACAAGTGGAGATGATAATTATAAATATCTATGCCCCCAACAGGGCAGCAGCAAGAAACACAAGCCAACTCTTAGCCAGAATAAAGAGACATATAGATAAAAATACGTTAATAGTAGGGGACCTCAACACTCCACTATCAGCAATAGACAGATCACCTAAGCAGAAAATCAACAAAGAGACAAGAGCTTTGAATGCCATACTAGACCAGATGGACCTCATAGAGATATATAGAACACTACACCCCAGAACCAAAGAATACTCATTCTATTCGATTGCACATGGAACATTCTCTGGAATAGATAATGTACTGGGTCACAAACAGGTCTCAACTGATACCAAAAGACTGAATTATTCCCTGCATATTCTCAGACCACAACGCTCTGAAATTGGAACTCAACCACAAGGAAAGATTTGGAAGAAACTCAAACACTTGGAAACTAAGAACCATCCTGCTCAGGAATGACTCAATAAACCAGGAAATCAAAAATCAATTTAAACAATTTATGGAGACCAATGAGAATGAAAACACAATGGTCCAAAACCTATGGGACACTGCAAAGGCAGTCCTAAGGGGGAAATACATAGCCATCCAAGCCTCACGCAAAAGAATTAGAAAATCTAAAATGTAGTCTTTATATTCTCACCTCAAGAAGCTGGAACAGCAACAGAAGAACCGGCTTAATCCATGCACGCGAAAGCAGTTGATCAAGATTAGAGCAGAGATGAATGAATTAGAAACCAGTAGCACAGTAGAGCAGATCAATAGAACTAGTAGCTGGTTCTTTGAAGGAATTAATAAAATAGACAAACCACTGGCAAGACTTATCCAAAAGAATAGAGAAAGGACCCAAATTAATAAAATTATGAATGAAAGGGAGAGGTCACAACCAACACCAATGAAATAGGAAGGATCATTAGAAACTTTTATCAACAGCTTTATGCCAATAAATTAAGCAACCTGGAAGAGATGGATGCCTTCCTGGAAACCTATAAACTACCAAGACTGAAACAAGAAGAAATTGATTTTTTAAACAGACCAATTAATGATGAAGAGATTGAGGCAGTGATTAAAAACCTTCTGAAAAACAAAACTCCAGGGCCTGGTGGATTCCCTAGGGAATTCTACCAAACATTCAAAGAAGAAATAATACCTATTCTCCTAAAGCTATTTCAAAAAATAGAAACAGAAGAAAAACCACCAAACTCATTCAATGAGGTCAACATTACCTTGATCCCCAAACCAGGCAAAGACCCCATCAAAAAGGAGAATTACAGACCGATATCCCTGATGCATATGGACCCCAAAATTCTCAACAAGATCCTAGCTAATAGGATCCAACAGTACATTAAAAGGATTATCCATCATGACCAAGTGGGATTCATCCCTGGGATGTAAGGGTGGTTCAACTTTCACAAATCGATCAGTGTGATAGATTTTATCAACAAGAAAAGAGTCAAGAATCATATGATCCTCTCAATAGATGCAGAAAAAGCATTTGACAAAATACAGCATCCTTTCCTGATTAAAACCCTTCAGAGTATAGGGATAGGGGGCATATTCCTCAATCTCATAAAAACAATTTATGAAAAGCCTACAGCAAATATCATTCTCAATGGGGAAAAGCTGGAAGCCTTTCCCTTAAGATCAGGAACACGACAAGGATGTCCACTCTCGCCACTATTATTCAACGTAGTACTAGAAGTCCTTGCAACAGCAATCAGACAACAAAAAGGCATAAAACGTATCCAAACGGCATAGAAGAAGTCAAACTGTCTCTCTTCACAGATGACATGATGCTCTATATGGAAAACCCAAAAGAATCCACCCCCAAACTACTAGAAGTTATAGAGCAATTCAGTAATGTGGCAGGATACAAAATCAATGCTCAGAAATCAGTTGCATTTCTCTACACGAACAATGAGACTGAAGAAAGAGAAATTAGGGAATCCATTCCATTTACAATAGCACCAAAAACCCTACATTATCTCGGAATTAACTTAACCAGAGACATAAAGGATCTATATTCTAGTAACTGCAAATCACCCTTGAAAGACATTGAAGAAGACACAAAAAGATGGAAAAATATTCCATGCTCATGGATCGGAAGAATTAACATAGTTAAAATGTCCATGCTACCCAGAGCTATCTACACTTTCAATGCTATCCCGATCAAAATACCAATGACATTTTTCAAAGAACTGGAACAAACAGCCCTTAAATTTGTGTGGAACCAGAAAAGGGCCCGAATTGCCAAGGAACCGTTGAAAAGTACAACAAAGCTGGGGGCATCACATTGCCGGATTTCAAGCCGTACTACAAAGCTGTGATCACAAAGACAGCATGGTACTGGCACAAATACAGACACATAGACCAATGGAACAGAATAGAGAACCCAGAAAAGGACCCTCGGCTCTTTGGGCAACTAATATTTGATAAAACAGGAAAAAACATCCAGTGGAAAAAAGACAGTTTCTTCAATAAATGGTGCTGGGAAAATTGGACAGCGATATGCAAAATAATGAAACTTGACCACTCTCTCACACCATACACAAAGATCAACTCCAAATGGATGAAAGACCTTGATGTGAGACAGGAATCCATCAAAATCCTAGAGGAGAACATAGGCAGCAACCTCTACGACATCGGCCAAAGCAACCTTTTTCATGACACATCTCCAAAGGCAAGAGAAACGAAAGAAAAAATGAACTTGTGGGACTTCATCAAGATAAAAAGCTTCTGCACAGCCAAGGAACAGTCAAATAAACTAAGAGGCAGCCCACGGAATGGGAGAATATATTTGCAAATGATACTACAGATAGAAGACTGGTATCCAAGATCTACAAAGAACTTCTCAAACTCAATATGCGAGAAACAAATAAATCATAAAATGGGCAGAAGATATGAACAGACACTTTTCCAATGATGACATACAAATGGCTAACAGACACATGAAAAAATGTTCAAAATCATTAGCCATCAGGGAAATTCAAATCAAAACCACACTAAGATACCACTTACGCCAGTTAGAATGGCAAAAATTGACAAGGCAAGAAATAACAATTGTTGGAGAGGATGTGGAGAAAGGGGATCCCTCTTACATTGTTGGTGGGAATGCAAGTTGGTACAGCCACTCTGGAAAACAGTGTGGAGGTCCCTTAAAAAGTTAAAAATTGAGCTACCCTATGATCCAGCCATTGCACTACTGGGTGTTTACCCCAAAGATACAGACGTAGTGAAGAGAAGGGCCATATCCACCCCAATGTTCGTAGCAGCACTGTCTACAATAGCTAAATCGTGGAAGGAGCCGAGATGCCCTTCAACAGATGACTGGATTAAGAAGATGTAGTCCATATATACAATGGAATATTACTCAGCTATCAAAAAGAACGAGTTCTCAACATTTCCTGCAACATGGACAGCACTAGAGGAGATAATGCTAAACGAAATACGTCAAGCAGAGAAAGATAATTATCATATGTTTTCACTCATTTATGGAACCTAAGAAGGAGGAAGATCGGTAGGAGAAGGAAGGGATAAAGAAAGGGGGGGTAATCAGAAGAGGGAATGAAGCATGAAAGACTATGAACTCTGGGAAACAAACTGAGGGCTTCAGAGGGGAGGGGGTGGGGGAATGGGATAGGCTGGTGATGGGTTGTAATGAGGGCACGTATTGCATGGTGCACTGGGTATTATACACAACTAATGAATCATAGAACTTTATATCAAAAACTGGGGATGTACTGTATGGTGAGTAACATAACATAATAAAATTTTAAATTTTTATTTAAAAAAATAAAATAAAATATTTAAATTTAATTTTCTAATTTTTAATAAATATTAATCATTCATATTTTATTTTCATAACATATTATTTTTCTTAAAGACAGCCCTCAATTTTTCTGGTTGTCAGAGCCCTCCAAATATTGATCTACCTGACCAAGGGAATCCTATGTACAGCTTGACTACATAGACCAATCAGAATTCCACTTTGGAGTGAAAAATAGGGTACATTACTAAATACAAGTTGGGTTCTAGGACAAGGGAGATGAGGTTGGGTGGGCCACCAAGAGGTTCCAAGTCACGATAACTGATGTAACATAAATTAATATAGATCTTAACTTGAAGTTTTAAAAATATTAGTAAAATATTAATAAGAGAAGAATAATCTGTGTGTATGCAACAGCCAAGCAGACCCTGTGGACTTACTCGCCACATATATGGTTCTTTTTTCCTCCAGATAAAAATACTGTGTCTGAATTTATAATTTTATAAAATAAAGAGAAGCATTAAATTAGTCACGAATGTATTTTGCTTTAAATATATATATATAAAAGATGTTTGACAGAGATATCCATTTTCTGTATCAATTTCAAGTCAACAGAAACTATATGGAACACTGAAAATAGAATAATTTATATGTGTTTATTGACATTAAAATGGTAGGTATAGGAAGATCACAGGCTACTGCAAGAACCTGTCTTTAGCAGCAGCTGGGCTGGTACCCTCTTTAGGCCTAAGGGGATCAAGAGAGGTTATTGGAACCCAGAGGGAGAGAGTAGAATGCCATTTTCTGCTGCTTGAGTCTTTTGGGTGACTTTTGGTTCTGGGATTAGCCAGTTTGAGGTCACTTTAAAAGGGAGGGAGAAGCCAGGAAAATAAACATCCTGACCTCACTCTCTTTTTTCATTTAAACTGCTGCTGGATTTCTCTACTGCCTGAATTCAACTAGAAGTCAGAGGAATAAGAAATCACAGAAAAAATCTTTTTCAGAGAAACAAAAATAATACTGCCACTTTATTAATTATCACTGGATTACTTTTGCGTACAGATTTTTTCTTCACTATTATTTCAGATGGGTTAAATTCTTTTAAGGATATTTTTGTCTTCAGGTTTGAAAAAAGTCTAGCAAACAAAGTAAGACGGTATGAGACATTTCCTTTCCTAGCTTTGCCATGAAAAAAGATATAAAAGTTAAATTCAAGTGGATATAGGGAAAAATGCTTGAATTGCCCTTATGGACTAACCTAACATCCATCGCTTTGTACCACAGCTAGGTCTGGGATCACATGGCACCTTGTTTTTGAGATTTCTGGCAGCTTTGCCATTGTTGAAAAGAAGGAGGTGCCCCTTATCAATTTTCCTGCCTCCATTTCTATTTTCCCTTCCTCCCTTCTCTTCCTACTTTCCACAAATATTTGAGCACTGACCCAGGGATGGTTCTGGTAACATGATTGTAAACAAGACCTGAATGACATTCGGCTTCAAAGAGTTTCTATGCAGTGATGATATGAACAAGCAAAGGGGCAGTGTTATAAAACGTGACGAATGGTGTGGCATGGGAAGTTCAGGGGCTATACAGCACACATGGTGGTGGGCTCCTAATCTAGCTTTGTCTTTCTGGAAGAAGTAATACACAAGCTGAGGTCTGAGTGATCAGCAATGCTAAGTAATGATCATCCAGAAAGAAAGCTTAAAAGGTGAAAACAGTGCATAAATCTTCAGTCTATAATAAACCAATTCTTGATCTTTGAGGTGACTGATTATGATTTTCCATTTTATAATGCTCAACACTATTCAAAAAATCAGGGTAAAAGCATCTACTATTAAGTTACTTTTCATCTGAATGTGGACGCCACCGTTGCTCTGTGTTTCTGCTTTAAGCACGGATGGGACAACATCTTCAAGTGCTAGCATCTTCCAAGGCTCATGTCTCTAGCACATAGTTTTCCTCCTAAGTGGAACTTTACAAGCACTAGCCCACATGGACTGTTATAAAGCAGGTAGTTTTAAGGGAAAAGTTTTCCTCCAGGGAAAGAAATGTACAAATGATATATACTATCCTCCGGCTTAGAAAAGACATGTATAAATGGCATGTACTACCCTCCAGCTTATGTAGGCAATCTCAAGTGGGAGAGCAGAGACTGTGCATGCACACAGAGAAGCACATTCTTACAGTGACATTTAGGGTGTTTCCTATGAGATATTCTATGCACATGCTAACAATGTTTACCTAAAAATCAGTTCTCCAAATTTATTTATTTATTATTACCATTATTTTTATTATAACATCAATAGTTTATACTTATTTGGCACTTTCTGTATGTCAGGCATTGTGTCTTCTCATTTAATTAAAAAAAAAAAAGTCAGGGGTGCCTGGGTGGCTCAGTCAGTTAAGCAGCTCGGGTCATGATCCTGGAGTCCTGGGATCGAGTCCCACATTGGGCTCCCTGCTCAGTGGGGAGTCTGATTCTCCCTCTGCCTTTCACCCTGCTTGTGCTGTCTCTCGCTTTCTCACACACACTCTCTCTCTCTCAAATAAATAAATAAATAAAATCTATAAAAAAAAAATTTTTTTAAATAAAAAAAAAATCAGAGACTTCCAGGAAAGATGGTGGAATAAGAGGATCCTAGGCTTACCTCGTCCCATGGATACACCTAGATAACACTCTATCAGAGTAAATAACCCAGAAAATGACCTGAAGCCTGGCAGAACAGACTCTCCAGAGCCAAATGTAGAGGAGTCCACATTAAAGAGGGTAGGAAAGGCAGACATGTGGTCAGGAGCCAAACTGACCTGCAGGACTGTCCACAGGAGGGAGGGATGCAGGGAGCACTGAAAGGGGAGAGGAGGATACCCCATACCAGTTACCGCAGGCATGAGGGACCTGTGCTGGGAAGGCGAATTCCTTTGGTTTTGAAAATGAGAGGACCTTGAATTAGCAAGTTTTTAAAATCAGTGGGGCTTAACACCTGGAATTTTAAAAATCAGTGGCTGGGCTCTGGGAGAGCCTGACAGCGATAAGAAACAGTCCTTACCCTTAAAGAGACAGTATAACAAATAGCCCCAGGGAGATATAACATAAAAGCAGCAGTTGCTGGAGGGGCAAGGATCTTTGGGAGACTTCTCCAGGAACAAAAGAGCTGGCAGGCATGATTTCCCTCCCCAGACCCCCAGTCTAGATATATGGATACCTGTGGGAACCAGTACAGCCTGTGAACCAAGCTTGCTAACAGCGTGCCCCACCCCAGCATTCTTCTGCAGACTTTCTCCCAGCCTGCCCTCAGCCTTTCTCCAAAGCTGCTCGAGGATCCCTCCCACAGCAGATCTGCATAAACTGCTAAGACTGCGCACCCTGCCCTTAACACTTCCTCAGCAGGAGTCCATCTAAAGTAGTGTCAAAAGCAGCAGTGTGCAAGCAGCCTTGACAGGGTCAGCACCACTCCAAAGTGACTCCTGACCCAGGGAGAGGGGAAGAAAGCCAGGCATAGCAGTTTGACTGTGGCCCTGACAGTGGGCTGGGGCAGACACCGGGTCTGGCTATAAGCCCCGCCCACTAATGAAAGCATCTCAGGGGATAACACAGGAGGAGCACCCTGCAGTTTGGTGCAACTGCAGCTCTGGCAAATGCCTGGTCTGACCCTATTCAAGACCAAGGTGGCCCCATTATGGCCCATTAACAATATAAGGACCAAACTACACACAACAGGCAAAGAGAACCACTGAAAAAGACTGACTAAAGGCAAATGTGGCTCAGCCACAACAGCAGGGCACAAGTAACACACATGAGACACCCTTGAGGCACCAGATTCTGGTGAATAGGGGACACTGCACTGCAGGTCACTACAGGACGTCTTCTTTATAAGGCTACATATAGTGAGAACTTCAACAAAGAGATAGAAACTATAAAAAAGAACTCATCAGAGTTCAATAACTGAAATTAAAAATACACTAGAGGGAATAAATAGCAGACTAGAAGAAGCAGACGAGATCAGTGACCTGGAGGAGAGAGTAGTGGAAAGCAATCAAGCTGAACAGGAGAGAGAGAAAAGACTAATAAAAAATGAGAATAGATTAAGAGAACTCAGCAACACCATCAAGCATAATAGCATTCACATTATAGGGATCCGAGAAGGAGAAGAGAGAGAACAGGGAGGCAGAAAATGCATTTAAAGAAATAATAGCTGAAAACTTCCTGAATCTGGGGAAGGAAACAGAAATCCTGATCCAGGAGGCACAGAAAGCCCCTAACAAAATCAACCCAAGGAGGTCCACACAAGGACACATAGTAATGAGAATGGCAAAAAGTCATGATAAAGAGAAAATTTTAAAAACAGCAAGAAAAAGAAAACAATAACAGACAAGGGAAACCCCATAAGGTCATCAGCTGCTTTTATAGTAGAAACTTCGCAGGCCAGAAGGGATTGGAATAATATATTCAGAGTGCTGAAAGAAAAGAAGAAAACAAAACAAAGCAAAACAACAACAACAAAAAAACTACAGCCAAGAACACTGTATCCGGCAAGGCTATCATTCAGAATAGGAGAGAGAGAGAGTTTATCAGACAAAGTTAAAGGAATTCATAATGACTAAACCATCCCTGTAAGAAATGTTAAAGGAGACTCTCTGAATAGAACAGAAAGACCACAAGGAAGAGTAAGGAAAGTAGGAAGCACAAAAGCAGTAAAATTAAGTCTATAAATCTGATCTATAAAAATCAGTCAAGCGTTTCACAAAATAAAAGGGTGTAAATTATGACACCACATACATAAAACAGGGTGGGGGGGAATAAAAATTTAGTGCTTTTAGAACAGGTCAAATCATAAGTGACCTTCAACTTAATTAGACAGCTATATGTATAAAATGTTGTATATAAACCTAGCAGTAACCACAAATCAAAAACTGGTAATAGACAAAAAATAAAGAAAAAGGAACCCAAGTGTAGCACTGAAGAAAACCAGCAAACCATGAGAGACAAGAACAAGAAAGGAACAGAGAAGAACTACAAACACCACCATAAAATAAATAACAAAATGGCAATAAGTATGTACCTATCAATAATTACTTTGAATGTAAATGGCCTAAATGCTCTAATCAAAAGACATAGTGTGATGGAATGGATAAAAAAGCAAGACTCATCTATTTACTGCCTACAAGAGACTCATTTCAGACCTAAAGACACATGCAGATTGAAAGTGAAAGGACAGAAAATCATTTCTCATGCAAATGGAAGTAAAAAGAAAGCTGGGGGAGCAATACTCATATTAGACAAAATAGACTGTAAAACAAAGACTGTAACAAGAGACAAAGAAGGACACTATATAACCATAAAGGGAACAATCCAGTAAGGATATATCGATGGTAAATATTTGTGGACCCAATGTGAGAGCACCCTAATACATAACACAGCTAATGACGAACATAAATGAAGTAATGAATAGTAATACAATAAAATAGGGGATTTTACACCCCACTCACACCTATGGATACATCCTTTAAACAGAAAACCAACAAGGAAACAGTGGCTTCGAATGACACATTGGGCCAGATGGATCTAACAGATAGATTCAGAACATTCCATTCAAAATCAGTGGAATACACATTCTTTTCAAGTACACATGGAATGTTCTCCAGAATAGATCACATAGTAGGCCACAAAACAAGTCTCAACAAATTCAAAAAGATTGAAGTCATACCATGCATCTTTTCCAATCACAATGCCATGAAACTAGTAATCAACCACAAGAAAAAATCTGAAAAGAACACAAAAACATAGAGGTTAAATAACATACTACTAAACAATAAATGGATCAACCAAGAAACCAAAGAAGAAATTTTAAAAAATACCTGGAGACAAATAAAAATGAAAACGGGATGGTCCAAAATCTTTGGGATATAGGGACAGCTGTCATAAGAGGGAAGTTTATAGCAATATAGGCCTACTTCAAGAGGTAACAAAAAATCCAAAAACAAAGCAAAACAACACAAAACAAAAACAAACAAAAACAAAAAACAACCAACATAACCTTATAGCTAAAGGAGCTAGAAAAAGAAGAACAAACAAACCCCCCAAACAATAGAAGGGAATAAATAATAAAAATCAGAGAAGAAATAAACAAAATAGAAAACTAAAAAAAAAAAACAAAACAGTAAAACAATCAATGATACCAGGAACTGGTTCTTTGAAAAGATCAACTAAATTGATAAATTTTTAGCCAGACTCATTCAAAAAAAAAAAAAAAAAAAGGAGGGCTCAAATAAAATCAGAAACGAAAGAGGAAAAATAACAACTGACACCAGAGAAATACAAAATATTATGAGAGTATTATGAAAAATATGTCAAACAATAGAACACCCTTGAAGAAATAGATGAATTCCTAGAAAAAATTAACCTCCCCAAACTGAAACAGGTGGAAATAGAAAATTTGAACAGACCTATTGCCAGCAATGAAATTGAATAGGTAATCAAAAAACTCCCAACAAACAAAAATCCAGGACTAGATGGTTTCACAGTTTAACTCTACCAAACATTTAAAGAAAGGTTAATACCTACTCTTCTCAGTGTCAAAAAAAATAAAATAAAATAAAATAGAAGAGGAAGGAAAAAATACCTTCTATGAGACCAGCCTTAACACTGATACCAAAACCAGATAAAGACACCACTAAAAAAAGAGAACTGCAGGCCAATATCTATGATAAATATAGATGCAAAAATCCTTAACAAAATATTAGCAAATTGAATCCAACAATAAACTAAAAAAATAATTTACCAGAGTCAAGTAGGATTTATTCCTGGGATGCAAGGATGGTCCAATATTCACAAATCATTTTGATACATCACATCAACAGGAGAAAGGATAAAAACCATATGATCATTTCAATAAATGCAGAAAAAGCATTTGATGAAGTACAACATCATTCATGGTTGAAACCATCAACAAAGTAGGTTTAAAGTCCACACACCTCAACATAATGCATGTTTCATATGAAAAACCCACAACTAACATCATACTCAATGGGGAAAATGAGAGCTTTCCCCCTAAGATCGGGAACAAGACAAGAATGTCCACTCTCACCACTTTTATTCAACATAATACTGGAAGTCCTGTCCACAGCAATCAGACAAGAAAAAGGAATAAAAGGCATCCAAATTGGTAAGGAAGAAGCAAAACTCTCACTATTTGCAAATGACATGATACTATGTATAGAAAACCCTGAAGAGTCCACCAAAAAATCTGCTAGAACTGATTAATGAATTCAGTAATGTCACAGAAAATAAAATCAATATATATAGAAATCTGTTGCATTTTTATAAACTGAAAATGAAGTAGCAGAAAGATAATTTAGGAAAATAATACATGGGATGCCTAGGTGGCTCAGCTGGTTGAGCGTCTGCTTTCAGCTTAGGTTGTGATCCCAGGGTGCTGGGATTGAGTCCCACATTGGGCTCCTTGCTCGACGGGGAGCCTGCTTCTCCCTCTGCCTGCTGCTCCTCCTGCTTGTGTTTTCTTTCTCTCTCTCTGACAAATAAATAAAGTAAAATCTTAAAAAAAAAAAAAAAGAAAATAGTCCCATTTACAATTGTACCAAAAATAATAAGATACCTAGGAAAAAACTTAACCAAAGAAGTGAAAGACCTGTACTCTGAAAACCATAAAACACTGACAAAAGAAATTAAAGATGACACAAACAAATGGAAAGATATCCCTCCTCATGGATTGGGAGAACAAATATTGTTAGAATGTCCATGTTACCCAAAGCAATCTACATATTTAATGAAATCCCTATCCAAATACCAACAGCATTTTGCACAGAACTAGAACAAATAATTCTAAAATTTGTATGGAACCACAAAAGACCCAGAATAGCCAAAGCAATCTTTTAAAAGAAGAACAAAATGAGAGTTATCACAATCCCAGATTTCAAGATATACTACCAACTATAATAATCAAAACAGTATGGTATTGACACAAAAACAGACATATAGATCAATGGAACAGAATAGAGTTCAGAAATAAATCTACACTTTTATGGTCAATTAAACTTTCACAAAGGAGGCAAGAATGTCCAATGGGAAAAAGTCTCTTCAACAAACAGTGTTGGGAAAATTGGACCGCTACATGCAAAGGAATGAAATTGGACCACTTTGCTACACAATACACACAAATAAACTCAAAATGGATTAAAGACTTACCGGTGAGACCTGACACCATAAAATTCCTAGAAGAGAGCACAGGCAGTAATTTTTCTAATATTGGTCACAGCAACATTTTTCTAGATATGTCTCCCAAGGCAGGGGAAACAAAAGTAAAAATAAAGATCAAAATAAAAAGCTTCTGCACAGGAAAGGAAACTATCAATAAAACTAAAGGACAGCCTACTAAGTGGGAGAAGGTATTTGCAAATGATATATCTAGTTAGGGGTTAGTATCCAAAATTTATAAAGAACTTATGCAACTCAACACTCAAATCAAATAATCCAATTTAAAAATGGTCAGTTGATGTGAACAGACATTTCTCCAAACAAGACATACAGATGGCCAGCAGACACATGAAAAGATGCTTAACAACACTCATCATCAGGGAAATGCAAACAAAACTACAATGAGATAATCATCTTACACCTGTCGGAATTGCTAAAATCAAACACACAATAAACAATAATTGTTGGAGAGGATGTGGAGAAATAGGAACCCTTGTGCACTCTTGATGGGAATGCAAGCTGGTGCAGCCACTGTGGGAAACAGTATGGAGGTTCCTCAAAAAATTAAGAATAGAAAAAAAAAAAAGAATGGAATTACCATATGACCCAGTAATTTCACTACTGGGTATTTATCCAAGGAATACACATAAACTAATTTGAAGGGATACATGCACCGCTATGTTTATTGCAGCATTATTTACAATAGCCAAATTATGGAAGTAGCCCAAACGTCCATTGGTAGATGAATCAATAAAAAAGGTGTGATATATATTTACAATGGAATATTAGTCATCCATTAAAAAGAATGAAATCTTGCCATTTGCAATGACATGGATGTATGGAGAAAGTATAATGCTAAGAGAAATAAGTCAGAGAAACACAAATGCCATATGATTTTACTCATATATGGTATTTAAGAAAAAAACCAAATGAACAAAGAAAAGACAAACGAAGAAACTCTCTTAACCATAGAGAACAAACTGATGATTACTGGAGTGGAGGTAGGTGGGGGGATGGGTGAACTAGGTGAAGGGGATTGAGTACACTTACCACGATGAGCACTGAGTAATGTACAGAATTGTTGAATCACTGCATTGTACACCCAAAACTAATATAACGCTCTATGTTAATTATACCAGAATTAAAACATTTTTAAAAATCACATAAAATTGGGGCGCCTGGGTGGCACAGTGGTTAAGTGTCTGCCTTCGGCTCAGGGCGTAATCCCAGCGTTCCGGGATCGAGCCCCACATCAGGCTCCTCTGCTATGAGCCTGCTTCTTCCTCTCCCATTCCCCCTGCTTGTGTTCCCTCTCTCGCTGGCTGACTCTGTCTCTGTCAAAATAAATAAATAAATAAATAAATAAATAAATAAATAAATAATCTTTAAAAAAAATCACATAAAATTGTGATTTTCATTAGACAGATGTTAAAACTGAGACCCAAGAAGCTAACCATGTCTAAAGTCACAAATCTGGGCTATCAACGAGGCGTCTGACTCTGGGATCTGTACTCTAACCATGTGCTATATTGCCTCTTTAAGAGGAAACAGCATGACGTAAGTGGATCTGATGACAATCAAAATGGCAATCATGATATAGATGAAGAATTTTTAGAGTATAATGCCTGAGAGTGGTTTATATGAAATTAAGCGTGATGAATAATTAAAACATTAATTTGCCTTCTGTGTATCGGTATCATTGCAAACTTTGTGTTTTCTTAATTTTTATCTTTCGTTACATGAAGCATTTAAGTCCTCTGAATATGTGGTGTTTTTCTCTTTCTTATTATCAATAGAGTTTTAGGCATTGGTGACCCCACCTTTAAAGTATTCAGGAAGCTTGAGTGGCATCCTAAATACAACCATGTGGTAAATGATTTTCTGGAATCCACTTATAGAATCAATTTAGAACTGTGCACACTATAATTTTGAAGTGTTTTCATTCCTGGAAAATGATAATTTTACTTTGGATATTTATGTATGAAATACTTTATGATTGTATGATTCCATTAGTAAATGTACTGCTTCCATCTTGCCAACATTTATCACAAACAAAGATGCCTATCTTTTTGGCATTTTTTATTACTCAGTATTTATTATGATTATTGCTATTGATTTTATTAATGCAGTAGCATTCTATTTTTATATAATTTTTGAAACATCTAGAAAATTTAAATTGAAACTGTGAGTGAGTAAAATGTACAAATCCTCTTAAGTGCTTTATTTACTAGAGCAATATACATTTCTGAGACCTTTTTATGGGGGGAGTAGTAATGCATTTGATGCTTGAACATAATTAGAATACAAAAAATCAGTTCAGGCAAATGTAGAAGTATGACTTTTATTATTCTTACATCTTGTTTTCCAAGGCTTTCAGAAATTGCCCTTTCTAAAGCAAATTATTGATCTCTTTTGATTCTTGGCATCTATCTCTGCATCTAAAAGATTGACTCTCCCCACGCTTAAGAGGATTCCTTCTCTTCTGCTCCATATTAAAGCTTAGCTCTTTTCTCCTAATTCCAACCAATTGGTTTTCATATAAGAAAATGCTACATATTCCACATAATACAAGTAGGTAATATTTTAGTGAATTATCTGCTCCTATACCTTGTATGGTAGCTCTTTATTGAACACATTCTCTTGGAAATGAGAACACTTTTTCTTTAAGAACAAATATATAAGTGAGCTATAATAATGAACATCTGAGTATAACATAAAAGTTTTGGCTCCTTTTTTGTATTAGTATTCATAATTCTATGATTATCATTACCCCTGAATGAAAATGTAATCAAGAGTTTGGAGGACCTTGTCAAGCAGGGTTAGAAGAAGATTGAAGCAAGTGAGGCAAGTGAGGTAATTTGGGGCACAAAATTTAAAGGGACACCAAAATATTCAGTAATGAAGATACAAAAATATTCAATGCAATATTTTTTAAAGTCAACATTAATGCAAGAACATCCATGATGAACAGAATATCAAACTTTTAAATAAAGACAGGATCAATATTACTGAATTTTTCTTTTGCCTCAAGCTCCACATGGCATTGCTGTCAAACACTCACTACATGGACTTAATATTCCTAAAATGTAAATATCTGATATTTAAGTATTCATTATCAATTAAAAACCCCAAACAGAACATTAAAAATGACTTAACCTTTCTTCTTGAGCTACTGTAGCATTAAATAACCCCAAAATATCAAAACAGCAGATTGAGCACAGGCATTCACCTTGTAGGGTCATTAGGGACATTGAAATGAAGAAGATGAATTGGAACAGAAGAGTCTAAGCGGGTTTCGTAGGACAGTAAAGCAGAAGAATGATGGAAATGTGTGACAAGTGTTGAAATAGGGTGGAGGATGCAGGTATTCAGGAGCTCTAGGGAATCCCAGAAACTAGAAATTGGATTCAGAATAGCCTGGAGTGAGAACAGGGGCCCAAACCAGATATCTATGGAACACCTGTGGCTATTTCCCAACTCTACCATTCTGACCCAAAACATGTGCATAGCAAAAGGCCATCAGACATTTATTCTAAGACCTAAAAACTCAGGGCACTCCTCCAAGAAAGTGTTTCTAGTTTACATGATTATTCTTCTAAATTCTGGCATGCAGCAGGGAACTCAAAGCCTGATGGACTCTTGCTCAGCAATGGGAAGCTATTCTTCAACTAACTCTGTATAGACAGATGTTCCAGTAGTCAGGGGCCTGGAATCTGGAACCAGGGTGCTTGGGGTTCAGTGGAGCTTATGAGAGTAAAAAGTTTCTCAATGATAAGTGCTCAATTAAATTAGTTGTTTTTATTATAAATTCCCACTTAGAAAGATGTCTAAAGGGAAATAGCCCTAACTGCACAACTATATAGAAAGCACACCACCTTTCTAGAACAGGGTTCAGCAAACTTTTTTTGTACAAGGTCAGATAGTAAGTATTACTGGCTTTGTGTGCCATAATGTCTCTGTTGTAATTACTCAACTCTGTCTAGGGCATAAAAGTAGCCATAGGCAAAACATAAATGGGAATGGTTCTGTTTGAGTATATTTTTACTACAAAAGTACAATGGGCCAGATTTGGCGATTGGGTCATAGTTTGATGAATCCTGTTGCAGAAAAAAAAAATGACTGGCTTTTAAATGTAAGAGTAAAACAAAGGACCACTAGACACAGAAGATGTAGAAGACATTGTGAAGAATCTCCCAGGCATTCCTCCCTCAGTGAAGAACTTGTGGTCTCAGATTCTGGGAGCATCGTAGGCAGATAGACTTTAGCTGCCAGTCTCTTCAGTAGTTGCCTCAGCCGCAGAGTGCCTCAGTCCATATCACAACCTTTCCTGGGGAGACCTACATTCAAGAACTGATTGGTGTGAGTATATGTCTGACCATCTCGGTTCGTCTGAGGACATTCTGAAGAATCATTCTGGAGAGAGAGTTGTCCGTGAGGTCCGTGGAGGCTAACTTTGAGCCTGCACTGCAAATCAGCTTCTTTAACTGCTCAGCTCTGCTTTCTTCCCCTTTCTTCTTTTGGTGTTGATGCCAAAGGGCACTCATTAATAAATACTCTGCATGCTAAACTCTGTCTCATAATCTGCTTTCCCAGGAACCCAACTGATGATTGTGGAGGAAAACAGGAATTCTGATAGAGAAAGACCAAGATGAATCCACAGAAAATTTGACCATGCAAGAGAAAGAGAGAACTGAGAGAATAGAAGGGTAAGAAAAATAAAATAAATAATGAATAAAGCAATGGGATCAGATTTTAGAAGATATTACAGCCATGAAATTATAAGGGATCTGTTAAAAAGAAAACCACAGGCCCAAAATTAGTTAGGTTAAGCCTCCAGTCAGTAAACTAAGACTTAGTACCTAACCTCACTGCAGTTTCAACCCCTCAGGAATGTAACCTTTAACCAGTCAACATGGAATTTCCTGGTCAATTCTAGCAAATTTACTGATTCACCCTTTCTGTTCCCCTTAGGAGGACAACCTTATCTAAACAATGCATTCCTTGCTAATAAATTTCTTTCTTCCTCATCTTTTAAAAAATACCCTCTCTCTGTCTTTAAAAACCTTTTTTGGTTACCTCAGTGGAGCTCCCCTCTGCTTTGTGGCATGCTGCCTGACTCCTGAATCATTTAATAAAGCCAATTAGTTCTTCAAATATACTCAGGTCAATGTTGTTTTTGAACAGACCTAAAAATAAACTTCACAGATTAAAGAACATAAAAGAATATAAAATATTTTTTTCAAGAGGAGTTTTGAGAAAGAAAAGAGAAAATGGAGGGCACTAAGATATTAAAGAACTATTATCAGGTATATAAAACAAACCGGCAAACTATACAGTGGACAATATTTTATTCTCAGTAGCAACTTAAATTTCCTTTATTATTACATTTCCACCTCAAGGTAGAAAACTTTAATCGGGTATGAAATGGAAAATTCTTGTGGTTTCAATTAGTATTTCCTGATTTCTAATGAGATTGAGCCCTTTATCATTGGCCATTCAGAAATCTCTTGTGAATTGTCAGTTCAAGTTGCCTGCCCATTTTTCTTTTACATTACCTGTCTTCTCTTTATTGATATTTATATCTTGGATATAAGTTCTTTGTTGGTTATGTGTACTGAAAATAACTTACGTCACTCTGTGGCTCACCCTTTCTTTTTTCAGCAGTTTATTTTGATGAAGAATCCAATTTAACAATCTTTTTCTTCATAGTTAGTGCTTTCTTTGCATGTTATATTTAAGAAATTTGCCTACTCCAAGTCTTGAAAATATTCTTACATTTTCTTCTAGAAGCTTTTTTGTTTTGCTTTTTATATTTTCATCTAGAATTGATATTGTGTATGGCATGAATTAGAGATTATATGTGTATGCAAATGATCCAAAGCCATTTATTTATTTATGTCTGTTTATTCTCCCTTTGTGCTGTAGTACCACTTTTGTCATAAATCAAGTGTTCAAACACATGTGAGTCTCTTTCTGGACTTTGCATTACATGCAATTGAAATATTTACCTACCATCGTGTCCATACTATACTACTTACGTCCTCTGAACTTTCTTGATTTTCAAGATTATCTTGGTTATTCTAAATCTTTGGAATAGGTAGCCTTGCAAATTTGCACACATACACACAAAACTATAGAAATTTTGATTGATATTCCTTTAAACAATAGGTCAATTTGGAAAGATTTGGCATCTTTACAATTCTGAGACTTTGATTTATAACTATGATACATCCCTCCATTTACTTAATTTCTCTCAGTAATATTTTACATCTATTTTTTTCTGCAGGGTTACTGCATATCTTTTGTATATTTAATTCTAGGAATTTTATGTTACTTGATACTATTACAAGTGATATCTTTTTTAGAAAAATCATTTTTGAATTTTAATTGCTAATATACTGAACTACATTTTATTTTTCATATCAAATATATACAAAATGACCTTGTTAAATCCATTGTTGTATTAAGATTCTATACATTCTTTTCTACGTCTGTGTATAAAATTATTACTTATATGACTAATTTTAGTTTTTGTTTTCTTCCTTTATAGTCCTTATACCTTTCTTCACTTTGTCTTACAATGCTCAAAGTGCTTTTTGGAACAATGTTGAATAGAAGTAGTGGTAAAGTTCACCTTTAGCTCATTTTCATTTCAGGGGAAAGTTGTTCAGTATTTTACTATTTCACTATATATCATGATGTTAACTGATTTCCTGGGTTTTTTGTTTGGTTGGTTGGTTTGGTTTGTTTGTTTTGTCTTTAGACACTTTATCAGCTTAAGGAAGTTTCTTTATTTTGTAATCTACTATCAAATGGCTTGCCTGCATCAGTTGAGATCATATTTTTCTCTATTATTCCTTTATTATATTGATTTACATTTAGTTTTAAATAATAGATGTCCTTGAATATTTACATGAAATGTTTCTTGTTTACCATATATTATCTGTTGTATATACTGGTGATTTCATTTGCTTTTCTTTTGTTAATTTAGGATTTTCATACTATGTACAGGAGAGGAGTATGGTATTTTCATTTAACCTCATTTCCTGTTAGGATTCTGTAATGTTTAGGTTGATCTTTGATTTATATCCTGCTGTTATCAATATGTGTTTTCCTAATATTTGGTCAATTTTTATCCCTTTGCATGCCTAGTGATTTTTGTTTGATTCCAGGCATTGTGAAAACTTTTAGAAAAAAAACCCTGAAGTACCAGATTATATAATATTCTTCCAGGAAAGAAATGCACTTTACTTTATAGCAGCAGTTATGGTAATGCTTGATTGCTTTAATCCCATCATGTGCTGACCTTTAATTCAAGTTTAGTTTTCTGAGAACTGGTCTAGTTGTCTTATTCTTATTTTGGTCACATAGCCCTTTTTCAAGCCTAGTCTGTTTATCAGAAACTCTCCTTATCATTCGGCTTCGATCTTTGATTTCTGTCCTGTTGCTCCCATAAAATTGCTGAAAGCTTGATAATGCTTTTGCTCAAATTCATATCCTCTTGGCCACAACTTCAGGATCATAGATTCCTTACAGAGAAAAAGTAGTGCAAAATATATGCTCACTTCTATGAATTTCACATCTTTCTGGGGTCTTGGACCCTCAAGGCTTCACAGACTTGGTAGCTTCCTTATACTTTCAATTAATATTTTAAATATTTCCCAGTTTCTTTAGTTTTTTTTCTGTAGGTGGCTTATTTTGAAACAAGCTAGTCCTCCATTTTTGAAAATAAAAATTCAGTTGTTATATTCATTGTAGTAAAATTCATAAATAGTTTTCTTAGTACTTTGGTGCTAATTTCAGTAAGAATCATAGTCTCACTCACTTTTCTTAAAGTCTTAAACATTTACTTGCCATATTGAAGTGTCAACCTATTTGTAATTAATTTTTGTGATCACTGTGAAGTAGAGATCCAAATTTATTTTCTTCCTAAATAAAAGCTGATAGTCCCAGTACCACATTATGCTAGTCTGTCCTTTCAACACTAATCCAAAATATTATCTCTCTTCTATATCAAACTAGCATATAAATAACTCTGTTTTCACAAATTGCTTTGTATTCTCTTGCTCTATTTTTCTATCTTTGAGCCTGTGCAACATCCTCTTAATTATATAATTTAAGATATTTGCAGCATGTTTGTATCATTATGAGAATCATTGAAAGAAATGAAAAGTTAAAGATTCAGGAGTGCAGGAGAGTACTTCAAGAGCAATGCCTTTGAATAGAAGCAGCCCCCATTTCAGTAGAATGACAGGCTGAATATGTGGGTACAGTTACAGGTTGCTTGGTAGATTTGGTGGTGAAATATGCTAGACTGTATTTTCTTAGTAAAGTTAAAAGGAAGATCGCCAGACATTAGGATGATCAAAGAGGTATGAATATTTGAGAAGACATAAAAGATACGATATAACAGTGTAGATAGCCACAGGGTGGGCTTAGGGCAATGCAATAGGCCTGTTGATTTCTCAAAGCTCATTTAAAAGTAGTCACCATGACTTTGGAGGGTTATTAGTCACCATGGTTATAAGTTTTCTCTAGCCACCGTCAGATGCTCAGTTGTAGCACAGTGTAGGTGGAGAATTGGATTTAACCAGGGATGTGGTGGTAGAGATGATAGAAAAGAGAGAAAGCCAGGAGTTGGAAACAGGAAGAAAGAGTGACCTGAGAGGGCAGCTTTTGGTATATAAATGTTACAAAACAGACTGTAAAGGCAGATAAATGTAAGAATATGATAAACACATGCTAACCCATAGACATGCAGCATATGCACAAAATAATTAGGAATATTTAGAAAATTCTTGGAGAAAACTCCAAGAAAAATAAAATCCAACATAAAACCAAAAAGCAAAAATTCTAATTAAGAAAACCATGTTCTATATACGGAGTAAATTAAGGTTTGTTTCATCACTGTAAACAATCAATGGAATTCTACAAATGGGAGTTGCAGTGATCTTTATGGTAAGAGTATACCCCTTATAGTATTCCAGTGTTATGATACTAGGATAATAACACAACATCTGGCTTTGCAATAAATAATACCTATATGGTTTTACTCACATGCTGTTGTTCATGAGTTTTCAACTTTAAGAATCAGGAAGAAACATAGAAGACTTCACTGTGATTACCTATTTAAATACACATACTATCTTTATATAAAGGTGATCATTGAGTAAGATTCCAGGCAGGAGGGAGGATGAAAGGGTGAGTCAAGATACAGGATGCCCAGCCTTCATCAATAAATAGAAACATTTAGTGTTAAAAAAGTAACCATTAGTGTAAGCGGATATTGTCTAGCGATATGCTGGAACTGCTCTGTCCTGAAGTGCTAGGGTTAATTATTAAATTTTCAGGAATTTTTCAACTCAGTTCTCCAATAGTTTGAAATTAGCCACGGAAGTTAGCAAATGCTACAAACTGGGGTCTGTCTTCACTTCAGTGAAGTTAAATGTTACATCACTGTTACATCATTGTTAAAATGTTACATCACTGATATAACTATGGAACAATTGTAAAGTGGAGGGAAGTAGTTTAGATTGAAGTAAATTAAATCTGCCACTTTGAACTCTTTTGAGGGAGTAATCTGGCAGTTTTGAATCACCAACAAGTGAATAGTAGGGTGCATCTGTGACGAGGATAATAGTACTGTCATCTGGTCCTGGCTGCACAAAAGCGAGACCCAGCCATGCTCTAGCTGTGGAACCCATTACAAGCTGGTGCCCCCACCAGGTGGCCGACTAAGTCTTTGCACGAACTTACTCAAAATGTGCTGTAAAGTTTCTTCTTTTCTGCTCATCATTGCATTGTCTCCTTCTCAAAACAAAAACAAAAACAAAAAACCCAAAACAAAAAAAGGCATTTTCTGTTCTGTATGCTTATTAACACCACACTGGAATTTCTTTAATAAGTTTTAAATATATTGTGTAATAAAATTATAGATTTATAAATTTAATTTAAAGCCATTTTCCTAGATCTATGAAGGATTCCGTGCATCTGGTACTTTCTCATTATTACCGTCAGTCATAATTTAGACATCAGAATTGAGAAATGCACATAAATATGAAATATAATTGCAAATGGTGTCTACCTTCACAGTTACCTAAATCACTTCAATGGGTTAAGTGCTTTTAGTTCATTCGATAGCCACTTATCAGGCATAAGCATGATATTCCCGACATCCTCTGGGGGACTCTAATCTTCTCTCCTCCCTGTGGAAGTTCCCATTTATCTTCCTGTATGCAGAAGGTAAGCTGTTGTTTAACTACTGCGGTCTTGACACCAGCAGAACAAAACACAGGCAATGAAGAAATCACAACCTTTCTACAGATATGTTTCTGATCTTGAAGTCCTAGCTAAAATTTAGTTTAGAATGGTATGAAAACTTTACTGTATCTCCCTTGTGTTCAATCTGGATAATTATTTTTCACTGCTTCCTTCACAAATCATCTGTCCTCTTCCCCTTATTTATATTTTTATTAATATGAGATCATAGAACCTGTTTCTTACAGGGCTCTTCACAGGAAGAAATGCATTTGCATGTTTTTCTCAGTTTCAGGTTAATTCCTATGCAAGTTTCAGTGTGAACTAGAGGACATAGCAGAGTTTTAGAGAGAGACTCTTGCTGGGGAAACAAAAAATTTGGTTCAGATATGAGTCTTGATGTGTCAAAATCATATGAAAAGGGGAAAACATATTTTTGTTGTATCTTTTACAGTTATAAAAATTATAATGTGTAATTTTGCTTATAAATATATATGACTTGGAAGAAATGTTAGTAGTTGAAAAAAGAATAACTATAGGGAATTTTTTTTTAATTTATTATTTATTTATTTTAGAGAGAGAGAGAGAGAGAGCACAGAGGGAGAGGGAGAGAGAATCCTCAAGCAGATTCCCCACTGACCAGGGAGCCCAACATGGGGCTTTATCCCAGGATCCTGAGATGATGACCTGAGCTGAAATCAAGAGTTGGATGCTTACCCGACCAAGCTTCCCAGGCGCCTCTGTAGGGACTATTTTTAAGTAGGCTTAAAGCTTTACCTTTTGGGGAAGAAAACCTTTATATTTAAAACAACTTAAAAATTTGAAAATTACCCGTGTGTTTCCTTAAAAAGAAACATTAATTGTCATAACTGACTTTTCAAATCTGTGTCCTAAGAAAATAATTCTGAATCTGCGTTCACAGTAAACAGAAACCTGTCACATTCAGCAGAAAAAATTAAGTTTTCTATTTGGTTGTCAAAGCAGATAAGTGGCAACTGTGAGGCAAGATTAAATTTTATCTTTCCTTGGTGTACAATAACATAGCTAAAATTTATAGGCTAGGACTAGGGTGGAGGTATTATCAATCAATTCTTAGAGGTTAAAATATGATTGTATAACTGAAACAGAGAATATTAAAGATAGAGGTTTCTTAATCACTCTCCTCCAATTTAGCTGTGATAAAATTGACATCAACACAATTGCAGTGTGTGATTCGTTCTCTATCGTAGTACCACAGAAACAGAGAAAAGCAGTTAACTTGGGCTGAAGTGATTTGGGGAAAAAATCTCAAATGTGCTGTCTCTAGTAGTCACCCAGGTAAAGAGTAAAGGAAATACATTCCAGGTAGAAGAGAAAATACATGAATAGTTATTGAGGGCAGAGAGTCTACACCGTTTATGTAACCAGTAATCGAAATCCAAAAGGCAACTGGCTTTGACAATAAGGTCATATTTTATGTAACTAAACAAAATGTTACAAAATATAGTGGCCTCCACTTGTGATAGGAATTAGTCTCTGGCTCTATCCTTTAAAAATTTCTAAGCTTTGTGTGTTGGTTTCTTTCCTCGACTGACAACATCTGGCTGCCCAAAGCAGCTGGAAAATGCATTTCTATGTTGAAATCTAATAAACAAAAATACTTCTCATACAATATTGGAATGCAGATCTACCAGATTAATTGGGCCATGTGTTCAAACCTGGATTTGCCAGGGGACTGTTAGGAGTTAATTGTATTTAGCTTTGGATCCACTGACATTGGCCAGGGGCTTGGGATTATCATGAATGACCTATACAAATAAGTGTCCCCTTGAATCAAGTGATGGCATTAGCTCCCCATGAATCAGAGAAATTTAGTGGAAAGAAGTGGGTGCCTTGGTACTGCAGGTACCAAAGGAAGTTTCTACACCTACACATTATACTTTCCACCCCCTCTTCTCTGTTTTATCTTGTTCTTATATCACTATAAGAACTTATATATTATTTATCTATTTATTTTCTGTCTTTCCACAATGAAATCTGGACTCCATAAAAGCATAGATTTTTCAGTTTTCTAACTGATAAATCTCTAATTGATAGTCAATAAATATGACTTGAAAAAAATGAAAGAATAAATACAAGAAAGGAATCTAAGGCTGCTTTCACAATATGCATGACTGCGGATTTTGTAAACTCTAAAGACTCGGAATGAAGATCATATAATCAAGGTTGGGCATGTCAAGGATTACCAACTGTCCCAGGAAACTAAGCTAAGAAGTTTCCCAGAATGCAGATATTTGGTGATAAAACTGGGACAGTGGAAAATTGGGATGACTGGTCTCCCTACTACTGAGCTGCCTGAGAGAAACATGTTCAGAGAGTCAACAGGCTACTGGGTTGTAGAGTTTAAAAGAAAGATCTAGACTACAAATATGTATTTGTTGAGTCATGAACATTTAAGTATTATGTGATTTTAAGAAGGTAGATGAGTTTTCCCAAGATTATGCAGATGTGGAAGAGACAATTATGTTTCTGCCTAATGCCCAGAGTATAGGCTTAAAGGTCTACTGTGCATTTTGTGTTGCAGATGAAATGCAAGCCCTAGAAGAATGGTCTAAAGATGACATAGGTCTGTTTCAGCTCGTTTTAAGGGTCAGAGTTCAATGGGGTGTTTGAAGCTTCTACTCTCTCAAGATCAGCCAGCTAAGGATTCCAGGCTGAAGTCAGTATGAAAGGGAATAAAATATAATGAAATGGTATCTTAGAACACAAGAGAAGTAGTTAAAAAGCAGGTTTGGTTTCTTGGAGAGGTTAGCAAACTTTTTAAGATGAAGAAACTCTAAGTTGCCCTCAGTTCAAAACTCAGAATGAGCCACATGAAAACCAAAGTTTTCTTTGCTGTGCTGGCAGCAGAGCTAGTTGTAGTTGATTCCCAGGTCTGCAAGTTGCATTGTAGGTTTGCAAATAATGTGAGCATTTAATACTAGAGTTTGAGATATTGGAGTCTATGAAATACTGTCAGTGACACTGAGAGGCTTATGGATATATGGATCTCAATTATATCATAAAACACAGTCTGGGAATCTGCTGGAAGGCATTAGTGTAAACTTATATTTTTTAAAATCTGTCCTTGTCTACCTTTCAGCATTTCTGAAAATTATCTGGTAAGTCTTATCTATATTTTGTATAATCCTGTTTGATATTGGATTCTGTTTAAATATATCGGATTCTCAGATATATATTTTTTCTTCCAGTTTTAGCACTAGAAAGATTCTTTTTTTCAGACTAGAATGTATGGGATTTGGGAGAGCAACTTGAAAACCTCAATGGAATTTTTTCTGAACTACAGAAGAAGTAGGGATTGAAGCAGAAGAGGCTATGATTATTTGAAGTGCTTTACATCTTCAGAGAAACTTTGTTTTTCTAACTTGTGTTGTCCAAGTCGGCAGCTACTAGCTACAGGTGGTTATTAAGCAGCATGTGGGCTAATTCAGCTTGAAATGGGCTCTAAGTATAAACTACACACCAGGATTTAAAGACTTAGTAGAAAACAAAGAGTATAAAATACCTCATTAGTTACATTTCATATTCATTTAATACATTTTAAAAACTAGTGTAATACATTTAATTTTAATTTAAATTGAATTGATATGTTAATACTAAATTATTTAATATTGTAAAATGTCTCAAATTTGCTTAAATGTTGAAATAATATTTTGCATTGATTGTGTTATAACAGAATATTAAAATATATTTCACAAGATTATCTTGCTTATTTAATATATCTACTAGAAAACGTAAAAATATATGATTTGCATTTGTGGCTCACATTTAATTTCTATTTGTCCACGTTGTTCTACACTTTATTTTTTAATCTCACTCAATTCAACTACAAACACAAAATGAAAGAATGTGTGTGTGTGTGTGTGTGTTGGTAGTATGATTAGCGTTATTAACAAGTTAGTAATCATGTTTTTTTCCCTCATCCATCTAAAGCTTTTACCTGACCCTAAATTTAAAATACTAATAAACACCATTGATATATCATGAAAGCACTTTTTGCATCTTTATACATGTAAAATTAATATTGAGAACATTATGAAGTGGAATTGCTCTTTCATCTCTAAATAGAGAAAATGTTTGTGAAGTGTATTCTTAACCTTTATACAGCATTCTCTTGAGAAGAGAAAGCAATTTAAAGCATATATTATACATAAGTAGTATTATTTTTAAAGCTTTAATGTTTTATCTGATTCATTTTATTTATTTTATTTTATTTTATCACGATGTGCACTCTTTAATCCTCATCACCTATTTCACCAATTCCCCCCGCCCACCTCCCCTCTGGTAACCCACAGTTTGTTCTCTATAGTTAAGAATCTGTTTCTTGGTTTGCCTCTCTTTTTCTTTGCTTGTTTTGTTTCTTAAATTCCACATATGAGTGAGATCATACGGCATTTGTCTTTCCTGACTGACTAACTCACTCAGGAATATACTCTCTAGCTCCACCCCTGTTGTTGCACATGGCAAGATTTCATTGTTTTATGAAAGATTTCATTGTTTCATTGTTTTATGGCTGAATAATATTCTGTTGTATGTATGTATGTATGTGTATATATATAATATATAATATATAATATATAATATATAATATATAATATATAATATATAATATATAATATATAATATATAATATATATATACACATACACTTCTTCTGTATTGATTCATCTATTGATGGACACTTGAGCTCCTTCCTCCACAGTTTGGCTATTGTAAATAGTGCTGCTATAAACAAAGGGGTCCATGTATCCCTTTGGATTAGCCTGTTTGTATTTTTTGGGTAAATACCCAGTAGTGCAATTCCTGGATCCTAGGGTAGTTGTATTTTTAATTTTTTGAAGAACTTCCATACTGTTTTCCGGAGCGGCTGCAACAATCTGGATTCCCACCAACAGTGCAAGAGGGTTCCCCTTTCTCAACATCCTCACCAACACTTGTTACTTCTTGTGTTTTTGATTCTAGGCATTCTGACAGGTGTGAGGTGATATCTCATTGTGGTTTTGATTTGCATCTCCCTGATGATGAGGGATGATGAGCATCTTTTAATGTATCTATTTGCCCTGTATCTGTATGTCCTCTTTGGAGAAATGTCTGTTCATAGCTTCTGTTCATTTTTAATTGGATTATTTGTTTTTTTAGGTGCTGATTTGTATAAGTTCTTTATATATTTTGAGTACTAACCCTTGATGAATGTCATTTGCAAATATCTTCTCCCACTCAGTAGACTGCCTTTTAGTTTAGCTGATTATTTCCGTCAGTGTGCAGAAACTGTTCATTTTGATGAAGTTTTAATAGTTTATTTTTGCTTTTATTTCCCTTGCCTGGGGAGACATATCTAGAAAAATGTTGCTATGGCTGATGATAGATTATTGCCTGCATTCTCTTCAAGGATTTTTATGGTTTCAGGTCTCACATTCAGGTCTTTAATCCATTTTGAGTTTATTTTTGTGTATGGTGAAAGAAAGTGGTCCAATTTCATTATTTTGCATATGGCTGTCCAGTTTTCCTAACACCATTTGTTGAAGAGACTATCTTTTTCCCATCATATATTCATTCTTACTTTGTCAAAGATTGACCATATAATTGTGGGCTTATCTATGTGTTTTCTGTTACTTTCCATTGATCTATGTCTATTTTTATGCCAGTACCATACTGTTTTAATTACTACCACTTTGTAATATAATTTAAAATCTGGAATTGTGATGCTCAGTTTTGTTTTTCTCTTTCAAGCCTGCTTTGGCTATATTCAAGGTCTTTTGTGGTTCCATTCTAAGAGGGAGGTTTATAGCAACACAGGCCTTCCTCCAGAAGCAAGAAAAATCTCAAATAAACAACCTAACCTACACCTACAGGAGCTAGAAAAAAAGAACAAACAAAACCCAAACCCAGAAAAAGGAAGTAAATAATAAAGATTAAAGCAGAAGTAAGTGATAAGAAACTAAAACAATAGAACAGATTAATGAAACCAGGAGCTGATTCTTCGAAAAGATCAACAAAATTGAAAAACTTCTAGCAAGACTCAAAAAAAGAGAGATGACCCAAATTACTACTGAAAGAGGAGAAATAATGACAAACGTCACAGAAATACAAACGATTATAACAGAATATTACAAAATCCTATATACCACCAAATTGGACAACTTAGAAGAAATGGATAAATTCCTAGAAACACAGAAACTACCAAAACTGAAGCTGGAAGAAATAGAAAATTTGAACAGACGAGTCACCAGCAATGAAATGGAATTAGTAAAAAAAAAAAAAAAAAAAAAAAAGACTCCCCAAAAGCAAAAGTCCAGAACCAGACAGCTTCGCAGGCAAATTGTACTAAACATTTAAAGAAGAATTGATACTCATTCTACTTAACTATTCCAAAAAATGCAAGAGAAAGGAAAACTTCATTTTATAAGGCCACGACCACCATAAAAAAAGAGAACTACAAGCCAACATCTCTCATGACTATAGATGCAAAAATCCTCAACAAAATATTAATTAGCAAACTGAATCCAACAATACATTAAACAAATCTGGAGCACCTGGGTGGCTCAGTCGGTTAAGCATCTGTCTTCAGCTCAGTCATGATCCCAGATTCCTGGGATCAAACCCAGCATTGGGCTCCCTGCTCAGCAGGAAATCTGCCTCTCCCTCTCCCCCAACCACCTGCTCTTGCGCTTTCTCTCTCTCTTTCTCACTCTGTCTCTCTCTCTCAAATAAATAAATAAAACCTTTAAAAAAAAATCATTCACCACAATCAAGTAGGATTTATTCCCGGCATGTAAGGGTAGTTTAATATTCACAAAACAATCAGTGTGATATGTCACATCAATAAGAGAATGGATAAAAACCATAGATCATTTCAATAGATGCAAAACAAACATTTGACAAAGTACAACATCTATTCATGATAGAAACTCTCTGCAAAGTAGGTCTAATGGGAACGTATCTCAACATAATAAAGGCCATATATGAAAAACCCACAGCTAACATCATACTCAATGGGGAAAAACTGAGAGCTTTACTCCTGAGGTCAGGAACAAGACAAGGATGTCCACTCTCACCACTTTTATTCAACATAGTGCTGGAAGTCCTGGCCATAGCAACTAGACAACATAAAGAAACAGAAACATCCAAATTGGAAAGGAAAATGCAAAACTCTCACTGTGAGATGACATGAAACTATATATAGAAAACCTTAAATACTCCACCAAAAAAATACTAGAACTGACAAATGAATTCAGTAAAGTTGCAGGATACAAAATCAATGTACAGAAATCTGTTACATTTCTATATACTAATAATGAAGTAGCAGAAAGTGAAATTAAGATAACACAGACATTCAGTAAAAGTATATCATTACATTACATTAGGACCTTGTTGGGTTTAGATGCTGACCATGTTATAACATGGTATCTTTATGGTGAATCTATGAAGTAGGTATTAGTCCCATTTTACATTTGGGAAACTAAGGCACAACAGATCATGTAACTTGTCAAACATCACATAGCAAATCAGTGATGAAGTTTGGCTCAAACACAAGTCTTTTCTATTTCACAACTCAATTGTTGCAAAGCAGTTGTTCCCCGGGGGAGTAAAATTTAGCAGGAGACTTGCTGATTCTCGGGCATATATTCTTTAGTCTTTCAGAAAACTCATCGGTTCAAGTTTATGGCTGACTCCATTCTTGATACATAATGGATTAAAAGCTGCTGGTATGGGGCCTCATTTTTAGAAACATTATCATCATAACCAAAAGGTATTTATTTGGACCTTGTTTCAGAATGATTAACCAGTAAAAATTACCAGACACATCAAAGATGACTAGCATAATGGCAGACGTGGGCCACAGAACTGAATGTTTTGCACTGAGTACTGTTTTGTACTGAGTGTATTTTCTGATAATGCTGTCTTGTCTTTATATTTTGAGTAACTGTTAGGAGGAAAGCTTCTTCAACTCTGGTTTGTTTTTCCAGTGGAAATTCATATCAGCTTGACACTCCTTCCACTCACACTGTCCTTGGGGCCTGAGGGGGAGTGACAAAACAGGCAGTGAATTTACAAAGAGTAATCAATGCATGCTTGACTTGGCACTGTCTTTCCTCTTAGGGAGCCAGTCAGCCTGCAGAAAGCACACTGTCTCTTATTCTTCCCCAGGGCCCAGCCTCCTGAATGAGGCCACCCCTGCTGTGACTGGAGGATTATGATTGCCCACTTCTGGGCTTGGATGCCAGGTGCATTCAATCTTCTATGAAGTTCTCTCTCCCAAACTAAACTCAATCAAGATGACATTTTAGTCTCTACGGCATTGGACTTTTTGTTTTTCTCTCGTGGTTCAGAAATTTGAAAGGATATTATAGGTGGTATTTATCATGCAAAGCGCCAAATATCTGGTGTCCTTTCTGAGAAAACCAAGGGATGAAAGAGGCAGTGCAATTTACAGCCTTCGCACGTGGAGAGGTTTTGTGTGTGGCTTTGGGCTTCCCTGTCTGAACAGCAAACTGTGATTTTAGCAGCTCTTCAATACTGATCATAGGCTAGGTGGGATTTTGTAGTTGTGAGGGTTAAGACGGCCACCCGACATTTAATCTTGGTGGGTGATTGTGCTTATGTTGACTCCGTCCATAGATTCATGGTTTTTTTCATGGGGACCTCCATCCTTATAAAACAAATAGAAAAGCTCATCCCCTGAGAGCAAAAGTTAAAGAATACATGATCTGTTTAAAGAGGAAGTAGGGGTGAAAGCCCTGAACAAGATTTCCAGCTGGCTGGCTGTGCGTCAGCTTTCAGCCTGAGCTGAAACACATCTTTTCTAAGAATCATTGACTTAGACTAAGGCTAGACTAAAGGGGAAAAACTTTAGGATAAACATGAGGGGCCTTTTAATGAGTTCCTTAGAGAGGTCTATGAGTATAGGATTTAAATGGCCAGGGGCTGTTTTCCTCGTTACTACAAAGCAGTGAGGCTCTCCATTTTATTTTGCTAGCCCCCAAACCTAGCCTGACTATGTAAAATTAGGAGCCCCAACTTTTTTGTTCTGTATTCGGGTCCAGGAAGAAAACTTTGGAGAGGCCAAGCTTAAATTCAAGGGCATAATTAGTGTGGTGGTACAGGTATTGTCTACTCCTGAGAGAACATGCCTGAGAAATTTTTTAAAGAATGAACACAGAATTAAAGACCATGACCTCTGGAGCACATGGCAGGCTCTCACACCATCTGTAAAGAGATGTCAGAAGCATCAGTAGCAGCTTCCATTCAGAAATCTCCTGAAGGTGATTTTGCAGCCGAAGCAAATGTAAGACAAGGAGAAAGCCTTCGCTAGGAGGCATATATCTTAGGCTTAAATGATTCCCTAACTAGAGACAATCACAGATATTTTTATGACGCACACACTAAAAATGTTTTTTTCCCACAGGGTATTTTTAAGGGCCATATTATTAGACAGAGCTACGCTTCCCTGCAGACTAAAAATCATGAAACCAGAGCTCACAGGTGATTTGAATACACTGAATCAAAAGTGTATTTGTGTCCTATTGCCATTGTAACAAATTACCACACATCTAGTGGCTTAACACAATACTAATTTATTATCTTACAGTTCTAAAAGTCAGAGACTGAAATGAGTCTTTGGCTAAAATAAAGGGTTAACACAATAGCTTTCCTTATGGAGTCTCTAATGCTGAATCTGTTTCTCTGTCTTTTCCAGATTCTAGAGGCTGCTTGCATTTCTTGACTCACAGACCCTTCCTTCATCTTCAGAGCACATCTTTCCAACATGTGCTTTCATTATCAT
Organism: Ursus americanus; assembly: GCF_024610735.1. NCBI lineage: Eukaryota > Metazoa > Chordata > Mammalia > Carnivora > Ursidae > Ursus > Ursus americanus. Next base: position 14,412,785 of record NC_142137.1, on the reverse strand, counting down.
AGCTCTTTTCTACTTTGAACCTTCTGCCTCCTTCTTATATGGACCCTTCTGATTACATTGGGTCTACCTGGATAGTCCAGGATCATCTCCCCATCTCAAGACTCTTAATCAAATCTCCAAAGTTTCTTTTGTCATGTAAGTAATATATTCACAGGTCCAGAGGTTAGGATGTGATCATCTTGGCAGGGGAGGGAGGGTGGTTCTTAGCCTACCGCGGGAACAAAAGGTGTCTCATATGAGATCTTGTGACTAGTCCTGCCTACAAAGAAACTCTTCAAGAAGGGATGGATATCTTTATGCATTTTGTGATTAGACATTTTCAACTGTCATTTAATCTAGTTAAAAGTATTCTGATATGTTAGTGAATATAGTTGGACATAATGTGGGATAAAAAATTGAATAAGAAAACATTTTTCATTCTTGACTAAATGATGACCTTGGATTTAATGTCTTATTATGAGTCATTTCTGAAGTTTGAAGGCCAATATCCACACAGTCAAATGTGGAAACAGGAAGGGCTCCAAGGAAGCAGTGACCTCATGGATAATGTAACATGGATTCCCTCTCCCAAAGGGCCTGAGTATACACCAGGATGATCTAGAAGCAAGGATTAGTCTAATAGGTTCAGAGAACTAAAAGCTGGGGGATATTAAGAAAGCCTTCTTCCTGAGTTCTGATATTTCCTTCTTTGCTTAAGATAGCCCAATTTTTATAATACATGGTCTCTCTCTACCATTTACTCAATCCATCTCCTCTGGGAAGTTGGAGTGATTTTTCTGGATGAAATATTGTGGAAGAAAAACTGGAAGGGCTGATTCAACTTCAGGCTTCTGAAGACTTTGGAAGCTCACCTGCTCACAGAGAGCGGTGGTCTTCATTTTCCTTCCAGGGCCAGTTCTCTGCATGTGGTGAGAATCCTGCCTTGGTCTGGCACTGTTGTAATTTGGTAGGTACGTTTGCTTAAATCTAGGATTCAATTAGTGCACCCATTTGTCTTATTTCCAATTTCTTTTAGCATCCAGTGAGGATGGAGGATTTTATTTATTTGGTCAGTGTAGAGATTATGGAAATGGTGAACACCAGGAAGGGACATGATCATTGAATTAGCCCAGTATTTTCTAAGCTATGTTCCATGAAGCATCTCTGTTTTAGCACTTTTTAGAGGTGTTTCTCAGAAAAGTAGTTCTATATTCAAATATGTTGGAAAACACTGCATTAAACAAATATGAATAAGTGTTTTATTTGATTTCATTTCATTTAACCTAAAATGGGAATTCTCAATGCCTTTGATATGCTAATATGTATTGTGAATCTCTGAAGCATATGGAGTTTTTGAAATGTATTTTTCCATATATCATTTTTTGTTTTTCCATAGGTAATATTTGTTCCCTTAGGGTTAAAAAAAAAAAAACTGATCTACAATATTTGGAATCTTTACTATTGGGTTAAACACATTTTCCAAATATATTAGATTTTATTTATATTGAAATGAAACTTCCTCATTGACCTTGCAAAAATCATATCAACTTTCAATCCCATACTCCAAATGATTTCTTTTTAATTATGGGTATACAGAATAACTATAATAACTAATGAAGGCTGCCACTACGGGAAAAATACAGACTTATACTTTCTGCATTAGTGAAAACACTAAAAAACAGATTTTAAAAAACTGTATATTAAGTTTTCAAAATATGATGAAAACTTGGCTAATAAATTACCCAGTACATTTAATCTCACACGTCACAAAACTCCAAATGAGAAAATGCACACTACATTTAACCTCATCAGCTAAAAAACTCCAAATGAGTTTCTGTGCATTGGCAATGACACGAGGAAAAAATGCTTTGTTGTGCATTTGCTAACTGTGGGATATTACTTCTTGTTTCATAATGAAGTCAGTTGATACAGTCTTTCCTCTTTTGCATTTTGGATTTCTTAAAAAAGTGTCAACTTAAGAAGCTACAAAAAGCATATCTTGGATGAAGCTAAAGAAGGAAGCATCAAAACAGAATAAAGATAATAATAGAACTTAATATAACAGAAAAAAATTATCAAAAAGACAAGACCATCAAATAGACAAAAATTAGCAAAAACCAAAAACTGGTTCTTTAAAAAACCCCTAAAATCAACAAATTTCATTCAATATTAATCAAAAGAAAGGGAAGTCACAAACAGAATTTTTTTTTTAAAAAAAAAAAAAAGGGAAATAGGGACACCTGGGTATCTCAGTCGGTTAAGCTTCCAACTCTTGATTTTGGCTCAAGTCATGATCTCTGGGCCTTGAGACTGAGCTCCATGTGGGGCTTCCAGCTGAGCATGGAGCCTGCTTAAGATTCTCTCTCTCACCCTTAACTATAGGAAACAAACTGAGGGTTGCTGGAGGGGAGGTAGGTGGGGAGATGGGGTAATCGTGTGATGGGCATTAAGGAAGGCATGTGATGTATTCAGCACTGGGTGTTATATGTAACTGAGGAATCACTGAACTCTACCTCTGAAACTAATAAAACACTGTATGTTAATTAATTGAATTTAAATAAAATAAAATTTTAAAAAATGATTCTCTTTCTCCCTCTGCCCCTTCCCCTTGCTCCCACACACACTCTCTCTCAAAATAAATAAATAAATAAATAAATAAATAAATAAATAAATAAGAAATAAAACTATATGGAAAATAAAACTAAAAATTACAAGTGAATGCAATAAACAACTTTGTGCCAATAAACTTGAAAGATTAGATGAAGAGATTAATTTCCTTGAAAATATAATCTAAAATTTCCATTTTAACAAGAATTTAAAAATGAGCAAAGGCATTTCTGAGTTCAAATTTCCTCTAGCCAAAATTCCAAACACAGTTGTTTTTATAGGCAACCTTATATCAAGAAAGATATGCCCTAATTTTTATAAGCTCTGTAGATAATCGATAAAATGGAAGATTCAAAAATTCACTTACTGGGTATGATATAACTTTGAAACAAGAAAGAGATTAAACTGGAAAAGGAAAATTATAGGCTAATATCACTCTGGATATAAATGCAAAATCCTATAACACATTGACAAAAGGTATTTAGTAATAGCTTAAAAAAAAGACACATGTCTAGATTTACTTATAAGCAATATAAAACCCATTAATATAAATCTCAACATCAAAGGGAAAAATCATTTAACCAGTTTGATTGCAATGATTAGATAGTTGCTAAAAACAGTTGGTAATATTCAAACCTCTTTGGTGATTGACAAAATGAAAAACAAAACTTTTTGTAAACTAAAATGTAAGGTTTAACATCCTTAACTTATCACAAACTAAATCTCTCTCTCCCCCGAACTGTTCTCTGTATTTCTATTTTTAAAATTATTTTAATTTAATTAATTAACATATAATATATTATTGGTTTCAGAGGTACAGGTCTGTGATTCATTATTCTTATATAACACCCAGTGCTCATTACATCACATGTCCTCCTTAATGTCCATCACCTAGTTACCCCATCCTCCACTCCCCTCCCCTCCAACAACCCTCAGTTTGTTTCCTATGATTAAGAGTCCCTTATGGTTGTCTCCCTCTCTGTTTTCATCTTGGTTTTTTTTTTCCTCTCTTCCCCAATGATACTCTGTTTTGTTTCTTAAATTTCACATATCAGTGAGATCATATGATAATTGCTTTTTCAATATCATACTTAATGGAAGCAATTGATGTTAGGAGTGATTGTTTTAATTTTGTAACATGGCAAAAAATCTTGCCAATACCACTTTTTTCAGTATAGTACTGGATGTAGTCAGTGAAATAAATCAAGAGAAATAAATATTATTGACTAAATAATAAATTGATAAATTTAGTCATTGATAAAATGACTAAAAAAGTAAAAAACTCAGAAATTTGAAGACCTTATACTGCCACACTACTACATAGTAAACTCAAAAAGGTTTGATGGATGAAAGATCAATACTTAAACTCTGTTTCTTAAATTGGGAATAAGTTGTTAAAACATGAACTTCTTGGAAAGACAAAACTCATAATAGCAAAAATTGTTACCTAGAAACAATTTTTGTAAAGCTGGACCCACCGGGAAGCAAAAATCTAAGTTTGAAATTTGTTTCTATGTAATTAACCATTTTATGTACCATTTATTCAACAATAAATGACACTGTTCAGAGATATCTTTATAGTCAATACAAATACAAAAACTCATTTTGAAATGATATACATCAACTTCAGAACAGTAGTTATTTCTAGAGAAGTAACAGGATAGAGCTTTAGGTGACAATATAAGTTTATTTTGTCCATTTTTTTAATTTAAATTTAATTAGCCATCATATATACATCATTAGTTTTTGATGTAGTGTTCAATGATTCATCAGTTGCATATAACACCCAGTGCTCATCACATCACATGCCCTCCTTAATGCCCATCACCCAGTTACCCCATTCCCCCCAGCCACCTCCCTTTCTGCAGCCCTGTTTGTTTCCCGGGGTCAGGAGTCTCTCATGGTTTGTCTCCCTCTCTGATTTCTTCCCATTCAGTTTTCCCTCCCTGTCCCTATGATCCTCCATGCTATTACTTGTATTCCACGTATGAGTGAAACCATATGATAATTGTCTTTCTCTGATTGACTTATTTCACTTAGCATAATACCCACCAGTTCCATCCCTGTTGATGACAATATAAGTTTTAAAAAACTTTTAAAAGAGATCAATTTATTTTTAAAAGGATTTGTTAGAGGTATTTTGAAGAGATCTGCACTTCCTTTTGGCATCAGGAGCAATTGTATCTAACAGTTTTTTTTTTTTTTTAAAGATTTTATTTATTTATGTGACAGAGAGACAGCCAGCGAGAGAGGGAACACAGCAGGGGAGTGAGAGAGGAAGAAGCAGGCTCCCAGCAGAGGAGCCCGATGTGGGACTCGATCCCGGCACGCCGGGATCACGCCCTGAGCCGAAGGCAGACGCTTTAACGACTGCGCTACCCAGGCGCCCCTGTATCTAACAGTTTTAAATTAGTTTCAAATATCTTTCTGTAAAGCATCATTTCATCATGTGAAGAAAAACAGTGTTTTTCTTTCTATTACTGGCAAGGTACAACTGTGACCTAATTTTTAAATTTTCTCTATAAATTTAACTAATCACACTGCACAGTCCCTTCAATACCTTTCTAGCCAGAATTAGGCAAGGTGACATTTAGAATTGTGAAACATAAAATAGCTAACTAGTCTAACTTGGGGTCAATTCATTGATCTTTGTGTCCCAGGGTAATATTCAGATCAATATGGACAGTAAAGTTTAGTTTTGTAATAACCCTTTCTTCTATAACTTAGGTTCCAGAAAATAATATTTTAAGTATTTTACAAATAATATCAGGCCCCAAATAGTAAACCCTGAATGCTGATGTTTCTGCCCATTTGTGGATACTTCAGTCAGTGTTGTCTAAATGTGCATCACGATGAGGGAAGTGTACATTTTCTATGAGGCATGATCTCAATTAAACTCTCACACGAACTGCATGAAGCTTATTTCCATTTTACAATTAAAGAATGATCAGTTTAATAAAGGTTAAGTAACTTTCTCAAATGTGCATAGACAGGGGTGCCTGGGTGGCTCAGTCATTAAGCATCTGCCTCTGGCTCAAGTCATGATCCCAGGGTCCTGGGATCAAGCCCCGCATCAAGCTCCCTGCTCAGTGGGAAGCCTGCTTCTCCCTCTCCCACTCCCTCTGCTTGTGCTCCCTCTCTAGCTGTGTCTCTCTCTGTCAAATAAATAAAATCTTTTTTAAAAATGTGCATAGGCAGATTTAAAAAAAATAGTTCATCAATTGTTGCAGGGAGTTAAGACGGATTTGTCTGATTCTAAATTCTGGGGTGGTTGCACTGTATCTTACTAAACACTAAGCACAACAGTATTAGGTTATAGTGTCTTAGGTTGGATGTCTTAGATTGGAGGGTCATTATGGAGAACAACTGATGAGTGACAAAGCATATTTCAACTTATCCTGGGAAGTTGCCATAGTTTCCTGCTGCTTTATTTCCTGCTCAGTGCTTTTGACCCATCAAATTCTGCTGCAGAAATGATTTTGGCCATAAAACCTGAAATGCACTGCTTGGGCTGATACACTCTGACCCATAACAGGTGGAGGTATTAACTGCACACTGGTGGCTCTATCTGCTAAAATGTTGAATTGCTTCCTCATGTCATCTTCTTTAATTTGAATGCAGTCCCAGCTTTGTTTGGCTCTCTTAGTTTCTCCAGCTCTAGCTTTCATTTCACTTTGCTTTCTTTCTCACCCATTTTCTATGATACATGTTCTCTCCGATGATAAATTTTGATGGAATATACATTTTTATAATTGATTTTTCAGAAAATTCAATCTATCTGTCTTCTAAAATTTGACTATCTGCAGTGATGCTTTAAACATCTTAAAAATTGTCAAGATTAAGGAGGTCACTGTAGGTTTCAATATAATTTTTAAAAAGTCAATGTTAACATTTTCTTAAAAAAATCATGGCTTATTTTGATTTCTGTCTTTGGTTTCAGAATTATCTTAGGCTTGATTCATGTAACTACCATTTTAGATTGTGGATTTGGCATTATAAAAATTAAGGACTTATTTTCATAAGATTTTATATATTAATGAAGACTTATATGTAACATTTCTCTCCAAATTTTATATATTAGATTCTAAATAATAAGAGGTTCTCATATCATATGGAAACGATCAAGATTAAGAATAAATCACTATAAATTCTGCTGTCTTCTCTTAATTCTAGAAGATAGTTTGTCATGTTGATGAAATATACTTTGAAGATGTGCTGGTTCTAGTACTTAGGGAAACTATGACATCTCCTTGTCCTACCTTTTGTTATCAATCCTTTTTACTGCTTTTTTTTTTTAAGAGGAGAAAGGGTAACATTAAAAATAAGCTCTAGATGAGGTGTTTTTCTTTTTTTTTTTTTTTAAGCATGCCCTAAGACGAAGTGAAAAAAAAGTGAGATGAAATGAATAAAATATGTATATTTTAATTTTTTTCCTAAGGTAGAGTAGGGTGATTCAGGTAAGTCATTATATTCAAAAGAAGTAATGGGAATCTCTTACTGTGGACTTCCTATGTCATTAGTACTCTCATTTAAGCTCATGGAATCTTCACAGCAAACCACATCTTCACAGTTCACTATGATTGCCATCACCATTTTCCAGGAAAGTATAGAAGTTGCTGTTTGCCCAAGGCCAGGTGGCTATACATGTGCAGTGAGGATACAGACCCAGTCATCTTGGACTGTGAGACTATACTTGTAGTTATGCTATAACACCATGGTGAGTTTTAGAAAGCCATTGGCTAAACTGGATTAGTATTTTACACGTATGATAAGCACAATTTTTCGGTTTGTAAGACATGTGAGACAATAGCCAACATGCCAGTCAGATAGAAGCCACAGAGTCTTGTTATATTCATGAAAACCAAGTTAGAAGGTAATTAGGGAGATACAAAATCATTTTTCATCTTGACTTGAATATAAAAATAATGAAATACTGGAATTTGAGTAACATCCACACAATACAAATGAAATTATTATTAAATCAGTACACTTATGGTTTATAGGTTAGCTGGTAGAGAAAGTAATATAATCAATGCGGTCTTTTTTTTTAAAGATTTTATGTGTTTATTTGAGAGAGTGATAGCAGAGTGAGAGAGAGAGAGCAGGAGTGGGGGTGGTGTGGCAGAGGGAGGAGAAGCAGGCTCCCCACGGAGCAGAGATCAGGCAGATGCTTAACTGACTGAGCCACCCAGAAGTCCCTGCATTCTTCTGAGAAGTGTATTTTTCATGTTTAAATTTATGTAATATCTTTTATTAGTGCCATCAAAACATTATTCTAAAAGTCTATCCTTTGCACAAACTTATCCCAATTTTTCAAAAAACAACTTATTTTTTAATATGGAAGAAAGATATAAATGACCTGGCATGATTTCTCCTGGCTGACAGCTGTGAGTTTACCTTCATCTCAAATCCAGAAATACGATAGATATGACTCAACAGTATGGATGTAATCACCCAGGCACTTGAAGGGTTAGGCTTTCTTATTGTATAGTCAGCCCTTCTTTTTCATTAAAACAGCAACTATGAAAGAAAAAGTAATTTATATTCCAAACTGAAGGAAAATAGAGGTCACAGACCTGTTTGAATGAAAGAAAAGCCTGGAACAAGAAGATAATAACTTTACCTGTAAGTTTGTGAATTATTCCTTAAGGTGGAGAAGTTGAGATGTTTAGTCCTAGTTAGGGAGCTGACCAAAGCAGGCTGCTGTTAGTATTCAGATCCTGAGGCATCCAGGAGTGAAATGAGCCCAACAGACTATATGTGAGCTGGAAATAGTCATGGAGTGAGAAACTGGACGGAAGTGAATGGAAGAAGGCTTGGCTCTATAGTGCATTTGGCCCATAGTTCGGGGGTTGCGTATTTTGACTTAAAAGAAGAAAGGGTCAAAGTACATAGGAAAACTGGTAAATATGAATAAGTTACTTATTTCTAAGTAATAAAATAAAAATAGTAAGGAGGGAATAAGAGTGTTAAAATGAGATTCTAGAATTTAAAATTAGATTTTATAAAATGTATTCAATGAATTCTTGGATTCATCCGTACATGCATTCACCCATTCAACAAAAGCCCTTTGTGAGATAGCAAGATGCCAGGGATTCTGCATAAATAAAATAAGATATGGTTTCTGTCTTTACTGTTAATCTTAGAGTCTGCAGAGGAATAAATTAAATAAATAATCTTACGCAACTAAACAGTTATAATTGAGATACATGCTATAAATGCCAAGGACAGGATGCATGACAAAGAATTAGCAGTGCAATTTAATCTATACTGAGGTATGGGTGATGAGTGAATATAGCCCCGAGCAAGTGTCACTTAATCTGAAAATGAAGGAGGTAGCCAAGAGATGAAACACAGAAAGTGAACGTCCCTGTACACCATCCTGATTATATGAAGAAGAGAGACAAGATCATTTTGGCAGGACTAACAACAGAGGGAGAAGAGTGACATGAAATGATTTTGAAAAGATAAGCAGTGGTCAGATCACTCAGGGAATTATAAAACATTTTAGAATTATTGAAGTTAGTTGGCAAAAAATTTCCCAAAAGGAAGACAGACCCCAATCTACATATAAAAAAATAACACAGTGTTTCAGGAAAATAAGATTCATAATGCTCGACTTTGATAAATATTCTAACTAAATTAATAATTATCAAGATAGAAAAAAAAAATCTGTAAACTTCCAGGTAGAAAGAAAAGAGTCCCCTCCAGTCACAAGTGGAGACAACCAACAAGGCTTTAGACTTCCATCCAGAACATTAAATGGTAGAAGGCAAAATAGTAATATGCACAAAGTTCCAAACCATAGGAGATATTAACAAGTAATATTAACCCAGTCTCAAAGTAATTCAAAGATAAGGACAAAACAATTATATTCAAACACCAAGGTTGTTAAGAAACATAGAATCCATGAGCTCTTAAAAAAAAAAAATCCATTGGGTGAGAAAATATACTCAAGTATTACACTGAAAGACATTTGGGTTGTTTCCAATCTGTTTCTACTACCAATAATGCTACAAACATAATTTTGCAAGTCCACAAATAAATCTGTAGGATGAATCTTTCAGGGTAGAATTAGTTCCAGCATATTTTGATTTTTGAATTTAATGTCCACATTTTAAGAGTCATATAAATTTCAGCATCATAGTGACATTCATTAGTCCAATATATTTTTAAGCTAGATTTCAAATTTGTTTCATTTATGATGGAATCTGCTTTCTTATTCCGTATGTTTGCATTTTGTCTTGCAGAAGAGCATGGAGTATAATAGTCGAGAGCGGAATTTCTGATTTCAAACCAGGTGATTAACACAGTCAGTGGTAATAAGAGTTAGATATTGTTAGTAGGTAAGTCCTATGCTTAATACATATCACTTCTTAGTCTCTTGAATGTTTAGGTTATAAATGTTTGTTTTTCCTTTTAAATTTAAAAAGGAAAAACAGCAGTCCATATGTATTTGACTTTTAGATTAGGAAATAAATACATCTCTGCAAGAGAAAAACATACTCGAATACTACTACTCTACATTATATATTAACTTCAAGCTTTATGATAGTCCTTGTGTATGAACATTTGTAGTTAACAAAATGGCAACTGATTATTGTTCAATCTGATACATGAACAAGAAGGGTCTTTTTGCAACAAGTTTAACTGTTTCTTAACACAGGAATTACTTAATAGTCTAAAAATCAGTCTTCAGCTCTAATGTTATGTTTTCTGAAGAGTTTCTCATCTGATGCAAAAAGATTTGTCATTTGCACAAATGGCCTTTCATGACATTTTAATATGGTTATACTAATATCTTTTTGTGTGTTTTGAAAATGTTTTTCAAATTGCAGACACATTTTTATCTTTTTACCTTTTAATTACAGTATTTAGTTTTATATTTCTCATACAGCATATATATCAATGAATGCTTTGGCACATGCATGGGAGGACATAAGTAAGAGTAGCTTTATGTGTTGGTCTACAAAACTAATGTTACTAAAAGCTTTTTTGCTCTTAAATAATTTCTGCATCTGATTTATTAACAAATAATTGGAGTGTCTATTATTTGGCTAAACCAACAAATCATTTTTTTTTAACATAGGCAAATACAAATAAATCTTTTTTGTCACTAACTGGTATGAATTGTTTTTGTTGAGCCTTTGCTAAGAACAAGTTTTAATACGTATACAAAAGTATTAGTTTGGAGGGGAGTTAAGATAGCGGAGGAGTAGTGGACACCTTTTTCAGCCGGTCCCCTGAGTCGAGTTGGATAGATAACAGACCAGCCTGAACATTCACGGAATCAGCCTGAGACGCAGAAAGATGCATCTGGATCTCTACAAATAAACATCTCCAGCGCTGAGTATTGAGTTACGAAGTGGGGAGCCGTGAAACCGCGCACAGATATCGAAAGATTAACAGAAGAGGGAGGGAGCCGCCGCGTTCGGGCACTTGGAAGCGGTAGCCACCTGCACAGGGGGAGCGGGCAGACGTGGACGGCACCCGCGAGAGAGCGGACTGAGACCGTGAGCTGGGAACGTGCACGACCAGACTGAAACGGAGTTCCGGTGTGCTCACTGGAACCAGACTGAGACCAGGAGCTCTGGGAGCGCGCAGGGCCCGCTGGCGGCTGGCAGTGTTAGAAACACAAAGGACAGAGACACGCTGGCCCTGGAAGTGAGGGCTGGGATGCAGGCTGTGGGGCGCACATCCCGGGACGCTGCAGGGTTGAGCAGCACCAATAGAAACAGAGTTAAAGTGGCCAGAACATCAGTGGAGAACGGTCCACGATCCCTCTGTTCTGAGACAGAGGCTGAGATTTGGCCACTGCTGCTCTGACTCTCAGAAGAAACACAGCAAACCGCCAGGGAAAGCCGCCAGAGAACAAAAGCCTGGAAATACCGGCTCACAGGGTGCCCATCCCCATCCACCCTCGCAGGGGACACAGAGACTCTACCCAAACAGGGTTGCCAGACTATCGGCACAGCAGGCCCCTCCCCCAGAAGGCAGGCTGAAAAATCAAGAAGCCCACATCCCTAAGATCCCTATAAAACAAGGGCGCACAGCCTGGGTCCTGGTCAATAATTTGGGCTCTGGACAACCCCGCAACCTCTCCTCATCAGAATGACGAGAAGGAGAAATCCCCCCAGCAAAGAAAAGACAATGAGTCTGTGGCCTCTGCCACAAAACCCATTGGATATGGCTATAACCAAATCAGAAATGGAATTCAGAGACAATGGTCAAGATGATGTGTAGACTTGAAAAAAGTATTAACGAAAATGTTAATGAGAACATAGAATCTCTAAGGGTGGAAGAGAGCGAATTTGGCAGAAATTAAAAATTCTATGAGCCAAATGCAGTCAAAAATAGAGGCTCTGACGGCCAGGGTGAATGAGGCAGAAGACAAATCGGCAAATTGGAGGATGGGTTAGTAGAAGAGAAAGCTAAAACAGAAACCTGGCTCAAAAAAATCCAATCTCAAGAACGTAGGTTACGGGAGATTACTGACTAAACGAAACGTTCCAATGTCAGAATCATCGGCATCCCCGAGGGGGTGGAGAAAAACAGAGGTCTAGAAGAGATATTTGAACAAATTGTAGCTGAAAACGTCCCTAATCTAGCAAAGGAAACAAACATTCGTGTCCAAGAGGCAGAGAGGACCCCTCCCAAGCTCAACCACGACAAACCTACACACGTCACGTCATAGTGCAATTCGCAAATATAGATCCAAGGATACAGTATTGAAAGCGGCCAGGGCAAAGAAATATCTCAAGTACCAGGGCAAAGATATCAGAATTACGTCAGACCTGTCTACACAGACCTGGAATGAGAGAAAGTTTGGGGGGGGGGCATTTTTAAAGCTCTTTCAGAGAAAAACATACAGCCAAGGATCCTCTATCCAGCAAGGCTGTCATTCAGAATTGATGGACAAATAAAGACCTTCCAGAATCTCCAGTCATTGACCAATTTCAGAACCACGAAACCAGCCCTACAGGAGATATTAAGGGGGTTCTATAAAAGTAAAAAGGCCCCAAGAGTGATACAGAACAGAAAGTCACAAATTGTAGAAACAAAGACTTTACTGGCAACATGGCATCATTAAAATCATATCTCTCAATAATCAGTCTCAATGTGAATGGCCTAAATGCTCCCATATAATGCCACAGGGTAGCAGAGTGGATAAAAGACATGACCCATTCATTTGCTGTCTACAAGAGACTCATTTCGAACCCAAAGATGCATTCAGACTGAGAGTAAGGGGATGGAGTACCGTCTTTCACACCAATGGACCTCAAAAGAAGCTGGGGTAGCAATTCTCATATCAGACAGATTGGATTTTACACTAAAGACTATAGTTAGAGACAGAGAAGGGCACTGTATTATTCTTAAAGGATGTATCCAACAAGTGGATATGACAATTATAAATATATATGCCCCCAACAGGGGAGCTGCAAGATACACAAGCCAACTCTTAACCACAATAAAGAGACATATAGCTAAAAATACGTTAATAGTAGGGGACCTCAACACTCCACTATCAGCAATAGACAGATCACCTAAACAAGAAATCAGCAAAGAAACAAGAGCTTTGAATGCCATACTCGACGAGTTGGACTTCATAGATATATATAGAACACTACACCCCAGAACCAAAGAATACTCATTCTATTCTAATGCCCATGGAATATTCTCAAGAATAGACCATGTTCTGGGTCACAAAACAGGTCTCAACTGATACCAAAAGACTGAAATTATTCCCTGCATATTCTCAGACCACAGCACTTTGAAATTGGAACTCAACCACAAGGAAAAATTTGAAAGAAACTCAAACACTTGGAGACTAAGAACAATCCTGCTCAGGAATTATTTGATAAACCAGGAAATCAAATATCAATATAAACAATTTATGGAGACCAACAAGAATGAAAGCACAACGGTCCAAAACCTAGGGGATACTGCAAAGGCAGTCCTAAGGGGGAAATACATAGCCATCCAAGCCTCACTCAAAAGAATAGAAAAATCTAAAATGCAGTTTTTATATTGTCACCTCAGGAAGCTGGAACAGTAACAGAGGTCAGGCCTAATCCACTCACAAGGAAGCAGTTGACCAAGATTAGAGCAGAAATCAATGAATAGAAACCAGGAGTACAGTAGAGCAGATCAACAGAACTAGAAGCTGGTTCTTTGAAAGAATTAATAAAATTGACAGATCACTGGCAAGACTTATCCAAAAGAATAGAGAAAGAACCCAAATTAATAAAATTATGAATGAAAAGGGAGAGGTCACAACCAACACCAATGAAATTGGAAGGATTATTAGAAACTTTTATCAACAGCTATATGCCAATAAAATAAGCAATCTGGAAGAGATGGAAGCCTTCCTGGAAACCTATAAACTACCAAGACTGAAACAGGAAGAAATTGATTTTGTAAACAGGCCAATTAATTATGAAGAGATTGAAACAGTGATAAACAACCTTCCAAAGAACAAAACTCTAGGCCCAGACAGTTTTCCTGGGGAATTCTACCAAACATTCAGAGAAGAAATAATACCTATTCTCCTAAAGCTATTTCAAAAAATAGAAACAGAAGGAAAACTACCAAACTCACTCTATGAGGCAATATTACCTTGATCCCCAAACCAGGCAAAGACCCCATCAAAAAGGAGAATTACAGACCGATTTCCCTAATGAATATGGATGCCAAAATCCTCAAAAAGATCCTGGCTAATAGAATCCAACAGTACATTAAAAGGATTATCCATCATGACCAAGTGGGATTCATCCCTGGGATGCAAGAGTGGTTCAACATTCGCGAATCTATCAGTGTCTTAGATTTTATTCAAAAAGAAAAATTCAAAAATCATGTGATTCTCTCAATAGATGCAGAAAAAGCATTTGACAAAATACAGCATCCTTTCCTGATTAAAACCCTTCAGAGTGTAGGGATAGAGGGTACATTCCTCAATCTCATAAAAACCATCTATGAAAAGCCTACAGCAAATATCATTCTCAATGGGGAAAAGCTGGAAGCCTTTCCCTTAAGATCAGGAACACGACAAGGATGGCCACTCTCGCCACTATTATTCAACATAGTACTAGAAGTCCTTGCAACAGCAATCAGAAAAGAAAAAGGGATAAAATGTATCCAAATCGGCATAGAAGAAGTCAAACTGTCTCTCTTCACAGATGACATGATACTCTATATGGAAAACCCAAAAGAAGCCACTCCCAAACTATTAAAAGTTATAGAGCAATTCAGTAATGTGGCAGGATACAAAATCAATGCTCAGAAATCAGTTGCATTTCTATATACAAATAATGGGACTGAAGAAAGAGAAATTATGGAATCCATCCCATTTACAATAGAACCAAAAACCATACGTTACCTTGGTATTAACTTAACCAGAGATATAAAGGATCTATAGTCTAGAAACTATAAATCCCTCTTGAAAGACATAGAGGAAGATACAAAAAGATGGAAAAATATTCCATGCTCATGGATCGGAAGAATTAACATAGTTAAAATGTCCATGCTACCCAGAGCAATCTACACTTTCAATGCTATCCTGATCAAAATACCGATGACATTTTTCAAAGAACTGGAACAAACAGCCCTTAAATTTGTATGGAACCAGAAAAGGCCCCGAATCGCCAAGGAACTGTTGAAAGGAAAAACAAAGCTGGGGGCATCACAATGCCTGATTTCGAGCTGTACTACAAAGCTGTGATCACAAAGACAGCATGGTACTGGCACAAAAACAGACACATAATCCAATGGAACAGAATAGAGAACCCAGAAATGGACCCTTGGCTCTTTGGGCAACTAATCTTTGATAAAGCAGGAAAAAACATCGGTGGAAAAAAGACAGTCTCTTCAATAAATGGTGCTGGGAAAATTGGACAGCTACCTGCAAAAGAATGAAACTTGACCACTCCCTCACACCATACACAAAGATAAACTCCAAATGGATGAAAGACCTCAATGTGAGACAGGAATCCATCAAAATCCTAGAGGAGAACATAGGCAGCAACCTCTACGACATTGGCCAAAGCAACCTTTTTCATTACACATCTCCAAACGCAAGAGAAACAAAAGATAAATTGAACTTGTTGGGCTTCATCAAGATAAAAAGCTTCCGCACACCCAAGGAAACAATCAAAAAAACTAAGAGGCAGCCCACGGAATGGGAGAAGATATTTGCAAATGATGCTACAGATAAAAGACTGGTATCCAAAATCTACAAAGAACTTCTCAAACTCAATATGCGAGAAACAAATAAACAAATCATAAAATGGGCAGAAGATATGAACAGACACTTTTCCAATGACAACATACAAATGGCTAACAGACACATGAAAAAATGTTCAAAATCATTAGCCATCAGGGAAATTCAAATCAAAACCACACTAAGATACCACCTTATGCCAGTTAGAATGGCAAAAATTGACACGGCAAGAAACAACAATTCCTGGAGAGGATGTGGAGAAAGGGGATCCCTCCTACATTGTTGGTGGGAATGCAATTTGGTACAGCCACTCTGGAAGACAGTGTGGAGGTCCCTTAAAAAGTTAAAAATTGAGCTACCCTATGATCCAGCCATTGCACTACTGGGTGTTTACCCCAAAGATACAGACGTAGTGAAGAGAAGGGCCATATGCACCCCAATGTTCATAGCAGCATTGTCCACAATAGCTAAATCGTGGAAGGAGCCAAGATGCCCTTCAACAGATGACTGGATTAAGAAGTTGTGGTCCATATATACAATGGAATATTACTCAGCTATCAGAAAAAACGAGTTCTCAACATTTGCTGCAACATGGACGGCACTGGAGGAGATAATGCTAAGTGAAATAAGTCAAGCAGAGGAAGACAGTTATCATATGGTTTCTCTCATCTATGGAACATAAGAACTAGGAAGATCGGTAGGGGAAGAAAGGGATAAAGAAAGGGGGGGTAACCAGAAGGGGAATGGAGCATGAGAGATTATGGACTCTGAGAAACAAACTGAGGGCTTCAGAGGGGAGGGGGGTGTGGGAATGGGATAGGCTGGTGATGCGTAGTAAGGAGGGCACGTATTGCATGGTGCACTGGGTGTTATACGCAACTAATGAATCATCGAACTTTACATCAGAAACCAGGGATGTACTGTATGGTGACTAACCTCATATAATAATAAAAACATTAAAATTAGAAAAAAGTATTAGTTTGATGGTAAATTTCATAGTATTAGAAATAGGAAGACTAAGGGGTAATGAACAAATAATGAAAAATGCCACCTATTTATTAGATTTGCTTCTGGTAGGCCATGAACATAAGGATTGATAGATTAGCAAACCAGAGAGCTTTATTAGTGATGTCATACAATAATAAAAATAGCCAATCCTAAGTATACCCATAAATATGTCCTCAGTTTTATGTATCCCTTCATTTACTCCTTATACAGTCTCATAAGATAACTCATGCCATTGTCTGCTCTTGTGAATAGGGTGAGACAGGGAAGTTAAGACATTCCCCCAAGGTCATGGAGGCAATTAGCAGATTCACACCCAGACATCTACTCCAGAACTTCTTGACTCACTATTCAGCAGATCTGCTCTCCTGAGCTAAGTATCTCCCATTTGACCTCTAGATCTATCTTTATCCTTCCCTATTCTGACTAAATAGGTGGTTATCAATAGGCTCACTTGCTGTCCAGGGTTTGGCCAATAATGGAAACCAGCAGGAAATGGGAGGGTGAGAAGAGAGTGAAGTCAATGCTCAAATTTAGGCATAAAATTTTATTTTAAATGCAAACATTAACTTTCAAAAAATAGTAATGTTGAAACCTACAATGACCTCCTAATCTTGACAATTTTTGATATGTTTAAAATTCTAATAACTGAATTTTGGAAGGTATATTTCTCTGAAAATTCAATTACAAAATTGATCACCATAGTTCTTTCTTTGCACATTACTGTGAGTTGGCTTTGCAAAGACCAGAGTTCTTTAGGTGACCTCTCCATGCTGTTACCTGCTCCATATTCCAATAACAATTCCCTACCCTCTCCTTTCAGGTGTAAGGAGGGTGAGATCCTTAATGTTGCTAGCCTCACCGATCCTACATTGTCCCTTTTTGGTTTGTTTGAACACTGTACACGCTTTGTAAATAGTTTTTTATTAGACTCTTACCGAATTATCCAGTTTGGCTGTTCTTCCTCCTTCCTACCAGAAAAATCATGACCGAGAAATCCTTTAATAAAATATTGAATTATATTTTAAGAAAGGTTATGCCATCATATCAAATGATTATGCTTTCTTTTTGCCAACTATATAGCAAACACATTAATGCTTAGCATACAGTGAAGTGCTTAATTAGTTAAGTGCTATTGACAGTCTGTGGAACTTTGAGGCTTTTAATTTAATTAAGATGTTAAAATAATATGTAATTATTTTTGGAGTTTATCATATTATTTCTCTGATGCTGGCTGAAAAATATGAATCTTTCAAAAGGCATGCTGGAAGAACCATTTTTCAAAATAAGCATAGTTAGTCACTATGACATCATTTCATTAAGTCTGATTTCCATAAGGGTTGAAAGTCAAAATTGATTATGTAAGACAGGCATTCACATTTTCCCAATAACAAAAGACACTATTATCAGTAATCACTTTTAGGGATAGCTTACCTTTACCTAACATTCTGGAAAACCCTGTTATAAATCTGTGATGGAGAACTCGACATTGTGGAAAAAATAAACGTCCCTCTAACAAGTGATTGAAGGAATTAGATATTATTTACTTAGAGATTATTTAATCTGACACTTGTGCTTTGAAGTCCTGAGAAAAAGAATAAGATACAGTTTTCTGGACTGTAAAATTATTCTTTCCCATGTGTCCTGCCACTCTGGACAAAATGCCAGTGAGTATGCATGCTTCTACAGAACTGCTAGAAATGGTATTTTTTAAAAGTTGTACACATTTACATTGTAGGCAATTGCTAAGCTACAATGAGAGATGTTTCCTTAAAGAGAAAGTCCCTTATACCAATAAGGGGCCACATAACTGTGTGGCCTCCTGACCAATGGAAGCCATGAATGCCACTTCTAGGCCAGGCTGTGGAACCTCCCAGGTGATCTCCGTATTTTCTCCTCTTTTTGCTCAGTGTCTGTTAGCCAAATCCAATAGTCTCCCCCACTCCCCTCATTCTCAGTTTTGCTTTTTGTGGTTTCAGTTACCCACAGTCAACTGCAGTCTGGAAGCAAATGACCGTCCTTCTGATGCACTGTCAGAAAGTCAATAGTAGGGGCGCCTGGGTGGCGCAGTCATTAGGCGGCTGCCTTTGGCTCAGGGCGTGATCCTGGCGTTCCAGGATCGAGTCCCACATCGGGCTCCTCCACTGGGAGCCTGATTCTTCCTCTCCCACTCCCCCTGCTTGTGTTCCCTCTCTCGCTGGCTGTCTCTCTCTGTCAAAATAAATAAATAAAATCTTTAAAAAAAAAAAGTCAATAGTAGCCTCCTGCTATGTCATAATGCCTATGCTATTCACCTCACTTCATTTCATCACGTAGACATTTTATCATTTCATATCCTCACAAGGCGAAGAAGAGTGAGTACATTCCAGTACATACAGAAGGTATTTTGAGAGAAAGACCACATTCACATAACTTTAATTACAGTATTATTATAATTTTATTATTACATATTGTTGCTAATCTCTTACTGTGCCTAATTTATAAAATAAACTTTATTATAAGTATCAGAAAAACACAGTATCTATAGGGTTTTATATTATCTGTGGTTTCGGGCACCCACGAGCATCTGGGAACATATCCCCTGCAGAGAAGAGGGGATTACTATGTGGAGAATGCACCAAAGAACTCCCAAGACCTAAGGATGGAAGAACCCCTAGATAAAAGCATCCTAGATCATTGAATGGACACACGAAGAAGAGCCACTTACACTAACCAGCTTTGAACTGTGATATTACCAAAATTTTATTATGTTTAAATACTGGAATTTGAGTATTGTCATATTATATTTAGACTTCTCTGATACAGAAATTTCAGGTAACTTTCTTAACTTGATATAAATGCTCTACAAAATAATAGTAAAAATGAAAATAAATGTTTAACAATTACAAAATATTAAAAGTATCCCTATCTAAACTTAAGTCAAAAGTTTATTAATAGAACTCAATAATGTATTTAGTTAAGAAAAATATAATAGATAAAAAAGCAAGAGCAAAAATAAAAATTGTCATTATCAACAAAAATGAAAAATTAATAGAATTACTATGTTACACACACATACTTGATATCCCTGAAATTTCATTTTTATGTGAAAAGTCTAGAGAATAGGCACTCTTCTATATGAACTCCTGAGACATTTACAAGAATATCCGTAATGATAGCAGTAGTAGTAGCAAAAAATACCGGAAGCAACTTAACTCTACCAATAGTAGAATGAACAAAAACATTTTTTTTAAGGCCAGTCAAGTGAAGCAGTGGGAGTAAAGAAGGAACAATAAATCTATAATGGACTGTGATCAATTAATTGTAAACAGCACTATACTTGGATCAGCCTAAAAGAATATTTTAAAGGTATCAAACAATAGAATACTATAGAGCAGTGAAAATAAAAGAATTACAAATGAACACATCCACATGGCTCTACATCAAAATTTTATATTGAGCAAACATGCAAATAATAGAGAAACATAGCTGCCATATGATTCCATTTATAAATGAGTCCAGCATAAATGGGAAAAAATGCTTTTTGGGGGTATATACATGTTTGTATAAACTATATAGCTTGTGAAACTATAAAGGAATGGCAAAGAGATGATTATCTCAAATTTCCATAAAGTAGCTTCCTATAAGGTTAGGTAGAGAAGCATATGTATTCTGAAATTTTTATTTCATAAATTTATAATTCATGCTTTAATAAAGCAATGCTATGTATTCTAAAGTGATCTTTTATACTATAAAACACTTCTATATAATTAAGTCTGTTATGAGGATTTCACAACTATTTAATTATCTATTTGTACATTTTTCTAATGTTTTTTTATGTTAGTCACCATACAGTACATCCCTGGTTTCTGATGTAAGTTCGATGATTCATTAGTTGCGTATAACACCCAGTGCACCATGCAATATGTGCCCTCCTTACTACACATCACCAGCCTATCCCACTCCCCCACTCCCCTCCCCTCTGAAGCCCTCAGTTTGTTTCTCAGAGTCCATAGTCTCTCATGCTTCATTCCCCCTTCTGATTACCCCCCCTTTCTTTATCCCTTTCTCCCCAACCAATCTTCCTAGTTCTTATGTTACATAGATGAGAGAAACCATATAATTGTCTTTCTCTGCTTGACTTATTTCACTTAGCATTATCTCCTCCAGTGCCAACCATGTTGCAGCAAATGTTGAGAAATAGTTCTTTTTGATAGCTGAGTAATATTCCATTGTATATATGGACCACAAATTCTTAATCCAGTCATCTGTTGAAGGGCATCTCAGCTCCTTCCACGATTTAGCTATTGTGAACAATGCTGCTATGAACATTGGGGTGCATATGACCCTTCTCTTCACTACATCTGTATCTTTGGGGTAAACACCCAGTAGTGCAATGGCTGGATCATAGGGTAGCTCAATTTTTAACTTTTTAAGGGACCTCCACACTGTCTTCCAGAGTGGCTGTACCAACTTGCATTCCCACCAACAATGTAGGAGGGATCCCCTTTCTCCACATCCTCTCCAGGAATTGTTGTTTCTTGCCTTGTCAATTTTTGCCATTCTACTGGCGTAAGATGGTATCTTAGTGTGGTTTTGATTTGAATTTCCGTGATGGCTAATGATTTTGAACATTTTTTCATGTGTCTGTTAGCCATTTGTATGTCGTCATTGGAAAAGTGTCTGTTCATATCTTCTGCCCATTTTATGATTTGTTCATTTGTTTCCCGCATATTGAGTTTGAGAAGCTCTTTGTAGATTTTGGATACCAGTCTTTTATCTGTAGTATCATTTGCAAATATATTCTCCCATTCCGAGGGCTGCCTCTTAGTTTGACTGTTTCCTTGGCTGTGCAGAAGCTTTTTATCTTGATGAAGCCCCACAAGTTCATTTTGTCTTTTGTTTCTCTTGCGTTTGGAGATGTGCCATGAAAAAGGTTGCTTTGGCCGATGTCGTAGAGGTTGCTGCCTATGTTCTCCTCTAGGATTTTGACGGATTCATGTCTCACATCGAGGTCTTTCATCCATTTGGAGTTTATCTTTGTGTATGGTGTGAGAGAGTGGCCAAGTTTCATTCTTTTGCAGGTAGCTGTCCAATTTTCCCAGCACCATTTATTGAAGAGACTGTCTTTTTTCCACCAGATGTTTTTTCCTGCTTTATCAAAGATTAGTTGCCCAAAGAGCTGAGGGTCCATTTCTGGGCTCTCTATTCTGTTCCATTGGTCTATGTGTCTGTTTCTGTGCCAGTACCATGCTGTCTTTGTGATCACAGCTTTGTAGTACAGCTCGAAATCCGGCATTGTGATGCCACCAGCTTTGTTTTTCCTTTCAACAGTTCCTTAGTGATTCGGGGCCTTTTCTGGTTCCACACAAATTTAAGGGCTGTTTGTTCCAGTTCTTTGAAAAATGTCATTGGTATTTTGATCGGGATAGCATTGAAAGTGTAGATAGCTCTGGGTAGCATGGACATTTTAACTATGTTAATTCTTCCAATCCATGAGCATGGAATATTTTCCCATCTTTTTGTATCTTCCTCTATGTCTTTCAAGAGGGATTTATAGTTTCTAGAATATAGATCCTTTATGTCTCTGGTTAAGTTAATTCCAAGGTAACGTATGGTTTTTGGTGCTATTGTAAATGGGATGGATTCCCTAATTTCTCTTTCTCCAGTCTCATTATTTGTGTATAGAAATGCAACTGATTTCTGAGCATTGATTTTGTATCCCGCCACATTACTGAATTGCTCTATAACTTCTAAGAGTTTGAGAGTGGATTCCTTTGGGTTTTCCATATAGGGTATCATGTCATCTGCAAAGAGAGACAGTTTGACTTCTTCTTTACCGATTTGGATACCTTTTATCCCTTTTGCTGTCTGATTGCTATTGCAAGGACTTCTAGTACTATGTTGAATAATAGTGGTGAGAGTGGGCATCCTTGTCGTGTTCCTGATCTTAAGGGAAAGGCTTCCAGCTTTTCCCCATTGAGAATGATATTTGCTGTAGGCTTTTCATAGATGGTTTTTATGAGATTGAGGAATGTACCCTCTATCCCTACACTCTGAAGGGTTTTAATCAGGAAAGGATGCTGTATTTTGTCAAATGCTTTTTCTGCATCTATTGAGAGAATCACATGATTTTTGAATTTTTCTTTCTGAATAAAATCTAAGACACTGATAGATTTGCGAATATTGAACCACGCTTGCATCCCAGGGATGAATCCCACTTGGTCATGATGGATAATCCTTTTAATGTACTGTTGGATTCTATTAGCCAGGAGCTTGTTGAGGATTTTGGCGTCCATATTCATTAGGGAAATCGGTCTGTAATTCTCCTTTTTGATGGGGTCTTTGCCTGGTTTGGGGATCAAGGTAATATTGGTAGTTTTGGTAGTTTTCCTTCTGTTTCTATTTTTTGAAATAGCTTTAGGAGAATAGGTATTATTTCTTCTTTGAATGTTTGGTAGAATTCCCCAGGAAAACCGTCTGCGCCTAGAGTTTTGTTCTTTGGAAGGTTGTTTATCACTGTTTCAATCTCTTCATAATTAATTGGCCTGTTTAAAAAATCAATTTCTTCCTGTTTCAGTCTTGGTAGTTTATAGGTTTCCAGGAAGGCTTCCATCTCTTCCAGATTGCTTAATTTATTGGCATATAGCTGTTGATAAAAGTTTCTAATAATCCTTCCAATTTCATTGGTGTTGGTTGTGACTTCTCCCTTTTCATTCATAATTTTATTAATTTGGGTCCTTTCTCAATTCTTTTGGATAAGTGTTGCCAGTGGTCTGTCAATTTTATTGATTCTCTCAAAGAACCAGCTTCTAGTTCTGTTGATCTGCTCTACTGTACTCCTGGTTTCTAATTCATTGATTTCTGCTCTAATCTTGGTCAACTGCTTCCTTATGCATGGGTTAGGCCTGTCCCTCTGTTGCTGTTCCAGCTTCCTGAGGTGAGAATATAAAAACTGCATTTTAGATTTTTCTATTCTTTTGAGTGAGGCTTGGATGGCTATGTATTTCCCCCTTAGGACTGCCTTTGCAGTGTCCCATAGGTTTTGGACCGTTGTGTTTTCATTCTCGTTGGTCTCCATAAATTGTTTAAATTGATTTTTGATTTCCTGGTTTGTTGAATCATTCTTGAGCAGGATGGTTCTTAGTCTCCAAGTGTTTGAGTTTCTTTCAAATTTTTCCTTGTGGTTGAGTTCCAATTTCAAAGTGCTGTGGTCTGAGAATATGCAGGAAATAATTTCAGTCTTTTGGTATCAGTTGAGACCTGTTTTGTGACCCAGAACAAGGTCTATTCTTGAGAATATTCCATGGGCATTAGAATAGAATGAGTATTCTTTGGTTCTGGGGTGTAGTGTTCTATATATATCTATGAAGTCCAACTTGTCGAGTATGGCATTCAAAGCTCTTTTTTCTTTGCTGATTTCTTGCTTAGGTGATCTGTGTATTGCTGATAATGGAGTGTTGAGGTCTCCTACTATTAGTGTATTTTTACCTATATGTCTCTTTATTGTGGTTAAGAGTTGGCTTGTTTATCTTGCTGCTCTCCTGTTGGGGGCATAGATATTTATAATTGTCATATCCACTTGTTGGATACATCCTTTAAGAATAATATAGTGCCCTTCTGTGTCTCTAACTATAGTCTTTAGGTTAACATCCAATCTGTCTGATATGAGAATTGCTACCCCAGCTTCTTTTGAGGTCCATTGGCATGAAAGATGGTATTCCATCCCTTTACTTTCAGTCTGAATGTATCTTTAGGTTCAAAATGAGTCTCTTGTAGACAGCAAATGGATGGGTCATGTCTTTTATCCACTCTGCAACCCTGTGGCATTATATGGGAGTATTTAGGCCATTTACTTTGAGACTGATTATTGAGAGATATGATTTTAATGATGCCATGTTGCCAGTAAATCTTTGTTTCTACAATTTGTGACTTTCTGTTCTGTATCACTCTTGGGGCCTTTTTACTTTTTATAGAAACCCCCTTAATTTCTCCTGTAGGGCTGGTTTCGTGGTTACGAAATTGGTCAATGACTGGAGATTCTGGAAGGTCTTTATTTCTCCATCAATTCTGAATGACAGCCTTGCTGGATAAAGGATCCTTGGCTGTATGTTTTTCTCTGAAAGAGCTTTAAAAATGCCCCCCCCCCCAAAACTTTCTCTTATGCCAGGTGTGTGTAGACAGGTCTGACATATCTGATACCTTTGCCTTGGTACGTGAGAAATTTCTTTGGCCTGGCCGCTTTCAATAACTGTATCCTTGGATCTTATATTTGCGAAATGCACTATGACGTGACATGGCGTAGGTTTGTCGTGGTTGAGCTTGGGATGGGTCCTCTCTGCCTCCTTTGCTAGATTAGGGAAGTTTTCAGCTACAATTTGTTCAAATATCTCTTCTAGACCTCTGTTTTCCTCTACCCCCTTCGGGATGCCGATGATTCTGACATTGGAACGTTTCATTGAGTCAGTAATATCCAGTAACCTACATTCTTGAGATTGGATTTTTTTGAGTGCAGAGTCTATTTTAGCTTTTTCTTCTACTAACCCATCCTCCAATTCGCTAATACCTTCTTCTGCCTCATTCACCCTGGCCGTCAGAGCCTCTAGTTTTGACTGCATTTGGCTCATAGAATTTTTAATTTCTGCCAAATTCGCTCTCATTTCCACCCTTAGAGATTCTATATTCTCATTAACATTTTCGTTAATACTTTTTTCAAGTCTACACAACATCTTGACCATTGTTACTCTTAATTCCATTTCTAATAATTTGGTTATATCCATATCCATTAGTTCTGTGGCAGAGGCCACAGACTCATTGTCTTTTCTTTGTTGGGGGGGGGATTTCTCCTTCTTGTCATTCTGATGAGGAGAGGTTGCGGGGTTGTCCAGAGCCCAAATTACTGACCAGGACCCAGGCCTTGCGCCCTTGTTTTTTAGGGATCTTAGGGATGTGGGCTTCTTGATTTTTCAGCCTGCTTCCTGGGGTAGGGGCCTGCTGCGCCGTACTCAGGCAACCCTGTTTGGGTAGAGTCTCCGTGTCCCCTGCAAGGGGGGATGGGGATGGGCACCCTGTGAGCCGGTCTTGCCAGGCTTTTGTTCTCTGGCGGCTTTCTCTGGCGGTTTGCTGTGCCTCTTCTGAGAATCAGAGCAGCAGTGGCCGAATATCAGCCTTTGTCTCAGAACAGAGGGATGGCGGACCATTCTCCACTGATGTTCTGGCCACTTTAACTCTGTTTCTGTTGGTGCTGCTCAACCCTGCAGTGTCCGGGATGTGCGCCCCACACCTGGCGTCCCAGCCCTGACTTCCAAGGCCAGCGTGTCTCTATCCTTTGTGTTTCTAACACCGCCAGCCGCCAGCCACCCCCGCAGGCTCTGGAGCTCCCGGTCTCAGTCTGGTTCCAGTGAGCACACCGGAGCTCCGTTTCAGTCTGGTGACGAGCGTTCCCCGGCTCACGGTCTCAGTCTGCTCTCTCGTGGGTGCTGGTCCGTAAGTCAGCCCGCTCCCCCGTGCAGGTGGCTACCGCTTCCCGGTGCCCAAATGCAGCGGCTCCCTCCCCCTTCCGTTTATCTTCCGATATCTGTGCGCGGTTTCAGGGCTCCCCGCTTCGTACCTCAATACTCAGCGCTGGAGATGTTCATTTGTAGAGATCCAGATGTATCTTCCTGCGTCTCAGGCTGATTCCATGGATGTTCAGGCTGGTCTGGTACCTATCCAGCTCGACTCAGGGGATCGGCTGAAAAAGGGGTCCCCTACTCCTCCGCCATCTTAACTCTGTAATTCTATTTGTACATTTTTGTACCACGATCACAGTTATATTTTTATTTACGATAAATTTTTACATTTTGGTAAAACAAGCCCCCATTAATATTTGTATTTTACAATATACATTAATTTCTTGTCAGTTATAGTTTAATAAATTATCTAGAACTAATTTTTAAAAAATTCACAGTTTTTAATTGGGGTGGCCAGTATATAAATGCATTAGTTATTTTCATTTCACTGTTGACTTCTGAACTTATATTTATCAGGTAAGTTTAATGTTAAAGTTTCTTGTTAGTTTAACTCATCCAAAGATAACATTAATTGCTGTCATTAAAAAGTCTTGAAGTCAGATAAATTGTCTCTGATTTGTGTCAAATTATTAGAAGACTGGATTAAATTTTTAACACTTTCTTTATTGGTCAACTCTTTGGGGTTTGTTAATAAAGGTCATAACATCTCTTAATATTAGTGGTGTTTCTTTCCAATAATCTTTGTGGCTAACACATGAAAACAATTTTAAATAATAAGATTATTTGTCGTATTGTCCCTGACTTAAGTGGACATGTGTTACGTGATTCAGCTATGCGTCATATTACCTCTGATTTACCGTAGAACTTTACCATTTTTTTATCACGTTGATAGATTTCTTAATATTAAACAGCCTTACATTTCTGGATAAATGATACTTTTTCTCAGTGTTTTAAATATAATATGGCATTCTACTTACTAATATTTTAATGAATAACCTTTTAATCTTCATACTTGAGATTGTTCAGTACATTTTTAAACCCATGCTTCCTTTTTTGTCTTTAGCATCAGGGATGCTTTGACTTCATAAAAATAGTTCAACATGGACTTTGGGATTATCTATTCATTAAGAAATGTCATACATATTAAAATGTGTGAGACATATGATGAACTGTGTGTTGGGACTGGCCAGAAAAATAGGTCTATGGGAATTGGAGTGAGGCCAGCTGTGGAAGAAGGGCTGGGTAGTAGAGGAACAGGAACTGATTCATGTTGAGGTCTGGGGCCGAGATGAACCAGATACAGCAGTTTATGTGATTATCACATTTGGAGGCTTTAGGTCTAGCTGGATGAGAGACAGCACAACAATGAAAGACCAGAAAGCAGGGGAGCCCTGTTATGAAAATATGTAACATCAAAAGTAAATTTGAAGAGCACCAGTTACCAGAAAATTCCAACGTGAGTAACATACGTAAACAAATGTAAAAACATATGTAAAAAAACACTTTATTGAGGTATATTTGACATTAAAAAACTGTAATATATTTAATGTATACAACTTAAATGAGTTTGGATATAAGTATACACCCATTAAACTATCACCACAATCTATCCCATAAATTAACTCATTACCTCCGAAAGTTTTCTCCCTCCCTCCCTTCCCCCCTTACTCCCTTTTTTCTTTCTTTTGTCCTATCATATATTATATTGTATATATCTTTATGTATTTTTATTGTTGTTGATAAGATCCCCTTGGCAAACTTTTAAGTACATAATACAGTATTATTGACTACAGGCACTATACTGTACTTAGTCATCTTACTCGCCTACAGATCGTCTGCAACCGAAACTTCGATTAATCTCTCCTTCTCTATCCTCTCAGCCCTTAGCAACCACTCTTTCTCTCCCTCTCCCTCCAAATTTGTTTATTACTCAAAAGTGACAAGTATTCTTTAAATCATGTGCAAAATATTTAAATATTTATGTTTTAAAAATCATTCATTTGGGGAAAAAGACAAAACAAAACACATTTACAATTGTAAATATGTTTTAGGTCCTGCTCTAATTCTTAAAATTCAATTATGAGATTACTTTAACCCATTTAAACATAAGTCAGTTCTACCTAGGTGTCTGTTCTACCTCACAGATCATGATGACCATCTTCTCGAGTAATCTGTGGTCACTTTCACCGTATGCAGTTTTATAGATGATATGAGTTTCATTTTCCTGGAGAGTGCTGCCCCACTGTGGACATCATTGAAATTGGACAAGTGATTAGTTGGGGCAAATAAGGTCTTCATCAAATTCTACATATGAGTTTTTCTCACATATAATTTGAAGAAATATCCACCCATTTTACAAGAAATGTTGTAAAAGATGGTATCGTTTCCTGGAGAACTACTTCAAAATAACAAAAAATATGCCTTTTCTGAATTGCAGTATCTCATGGATTTTGCTTCATAAGGTGTTTCTAAGGTGTCAAGATGGAGTACTAGAAAGATAAATTGCCATACCCATAATCTCTTCTCAAATAATTTAGCACATTTAATCTCTACTACTGAACACTCAGGATGTTACCTACCTTATCACAAACTCATATCTTCACATTCAATTTTGTTTTTTCACATTATCTTGATTGATTTTAAAGCTGCCAGTATTTGAGGTGAATTGTGAAGATGATGAATTAAATTACATGATCACGGCTGATTTCATCAGGGTGATGCTATAAAAAGTTGACGCTAGTAATAGAAATGGTGATAATAATTCAATAAATGACAATGAGGCCATTACCTCTTTCCCTTTTTATTTTAGTACATTTATATCTTCATTCATAGCATTCAAATAATTCTCCTCTGATTGTAAAAGCAAGTCACAGCGGACTGTCTAAGCCACTTTCTCTTTGAACATTAGAAACATGCTATGGAAACATGGCTCTTGGTAGTACCATTAACAATCCATTCTCCAATATAACTTCACAACCTTTATTTATAAATGGAAAAATTATCTTCATTCTTATCCCTTTCTTATTATCCTTTAGATTGAGAGATCAGCGAGTTCTTATCTAGTGCTACATAGTGGAAGTGAAGCTGGGCAGGAAATCAGAGAACTAGGACTTTGTCCCACATGGGCCACTCATTAGTTGCACATGCTCTTGGGTTTCGTTGAATGTGCACTGGATCCACCTTTCATCAGAGAACATTAAATTAGGCAATTTTCCAAACTCCTTTGAAAATTATCTAAAATAGAAATAGTTTCTACAGCAGTTTGGAGTCTGTTTAATTTGATTCAAATCAATTCAATTCACATCCGTTCAATTCAATTGTGTCCAAACCCAAGAGCATTTATCACTGCTTTCCATAGACCCGCTCCTTTGATAAGCACTGGGCTGCCAGAGCCCAGCTGTGAGGAGGAACAAGAAAAGATTTATAATGACCAGTTCGTGACTTCAAAGTCCCCACTTCTCTTCCATTTAAGTTTTATCCCCATCACCGATGTGGGTCCTAAAAAACCGCAAAGTCGGGAAAGGCGAACTTTGCACGTCTTCCTCCTCTTCACCAGGTCCCTGATAGCTAATGGTGCCCTCCTTCTGCACCTGGATCTCCCAGGACCCATTTATTTTAGGCAAAGTTCTTTCTTCACCTCCAACTTTCTTCACTTTCTCTCTTACGTATCAGCCACATTTTCCATTTTCTCTGTGCCTTGTTCCCAACTAACTTTGCTGTTGGGTGTGGATCTAATAAAACTCTAAATGAATTCCAATTAAGACATAACCTCTTACCGTCTGTTATTACATTTTGGATTTATTTACATTCAGTTTGACAGGTTTAGAATCCCAACTCCTACACTGTAAGGATAGGTTTCCTCCCCCAGTAAAATGTGAATAATCATGCCAACCTGCCAGTTTTATTGTGGTGACTAAATTATCCAATGAAGAAATTTGTAAAATGCTCAGAGCTTGGCACCAACAATCGCTTAATAAGTATGCTAATTGTTATGCTTAATTACTACTGTCATTTCAAGTTAGGCCGTCTGAGTGATAAGAAAGTTTGAGTTTTAGGGCCTTCTAAATACCTCTCAAGGCATGATGCTCAGATGTATTCCTTTGTTACACTGTTCTTTTTCCACATAAAAATATATTTCAACTCTGTGTATTAACATGTTTCAGCTCTAGCCCCATGAACGACTAATCTGATACAAGCAAAAAAAACAAAACAAAAAAAAACCATGATAGAGTGTCTGAGAAAACACTGTGTTTAAGAGCCTCACCCTGAAGGTTTGGGTTTCCATTAGCATGTTAAAGACACTTAGAAAACCTTTAGTAAACAAACTACATAGTGTTACTATACAACAAATCTTAATACTGTGTTACATCAAATAACGTTTGGGAAAGGCTGGCATGCAAATTATATAAAGGCCACTATGAAGTCATATCTCTTATTGAGACCCTTAAATGAATAAACCTATTACTTATTATTACAGAGATTGTAGTCTTATATAACAGAAGTCTGTATTTCTCTTATAAATTTAGGCAATGTTTATTTTGAAATATTCACTTATTATCAAAAGACTCATTGTTTAGGATTACAGTGATTTGGGATATAATTAAATAGCTCCTAAGATTTTATAGTAAAATATTTTAAATAAGTCTGTACGTAATAAGATAGTAAACATATTACTTAGTAGAGATTACTTGAGTGTGTGACATTTTGTAAGCAAGAAATAGCAATCCAATTTGATCTAGTTTGACCCACTGCTGGAATACTTGTGTAACTTGGGAATCAAGGAAGATTTAAGCACTAAGATTTAAGAACGGCAGGGAGAATGCTGGACCCAGGAATACCTGGAGTTATTGGCTTTCAAGACAAGGTGTCTTTTTTTTTTTCCTGCTTCTTTCAAGACTAGTTTTATTTCACTGCAGTGTGCAGAGTCTTGCTCTATGGGCCAGAATATGCTGCCTCACTGACAGCTCTTGAGTTCCACAGTTTAAATTTTAGTCAAGAAAAGAGACTCTCACAAATTCAGTTCTTGAAACCTTTGGAAAGGACTTCAAGGCTAAGGTTTGGTAGGGTGTCCACCACTAGGCTGGATGGCAGAGAACAAGTTTACCCGGCGTTAATCTGTTTATGCCCACAAAACTCACCATAAACAGTGCCCAAAAGAGAAGGGTTGAGGGGGAGAGAATTCATAGCTGTTTACCAAACCAGTAATAGATATTGTTATTCCCTGAGATAGGGGAATGGACTTTTAATTTTTTTTTAGGATTTATTTACTTATTTGAGAGACAGAGAGCAAGCAGGGGAAGGGGCAGAGGAAAAGGGAGGGAGAGAATCTCCAGGGGACCTCCCGCCGAGTGCAGAGCCTGAGAAGGGGCTCTGTCTCACCACCCACGAGATCACGACCTGAGCCACAAGCATGAGTTGGATGCTAACCACCTGAGCCACCCAGGGGCCCCTGAACTTTTAAAAACAATTTTTTTAAGGCCAATATCACCTATGTATTCTCTCCATGAAATTTACATTGCTTTACTGCATCTGCTGATTTTTTTTTTTTTAAACTGGTCAAAATCCAGAGCCTTTCCACAGTTTCTCTGAGTTCCTGGTAGTTCATGCACTCCTGCTTCTCTCTAGCTCTGCCTTTGGGCTCTCTTATCCATCCATTCTTGTCAGAAAGCCCAGACTCTTCACTTCTTGGGCAGAGGATGGGGTCCACCGGCACTAAGCTGTGTGTGTGTTGGCAGGGGGTGGGGATTGAGTTTTTATAAAAACTTATAGGGCAACTGGAAGGAAAGACTAAACTACTGAGTGTAAGCACATGCTCCTATATCCATATTCCTAATTAGAGCCCCCCTCTCCCCTCACTCATTTCTGAGGAGACCCTCTTCTGTGCATCTGCAGACCAGCCTGTGCTCACTAACCCTCCCCCTGCCCTACCTGTAGGGTCTCATTTTCTACAACAAGTATTTATTCCTTTATTTTCCCAAAGTCAATTTATTTTTTCCAGAAAGGAATTCTAATTACTCAAGTGTTCTATCTTTATATGCTTGTAGCCATCTATTTTAAGTTTCTGATGCGTTGCTTTAGTAATCTTGGTTCTATGCTGAGCTTTCGAATCCATTCGATGTATTAGTTATATACATATTTATTAAATATCTACTGTGAAGGCTCCGTGAGAGTTGTTGTGAAGGTGGTAGAGGTGGGTAAGGTGGAACTTTGGCAGACTGCATTGTTATACTCAAGAGTTTGTACAATAACAATACCAATTGTACTAATAGCTGGCACTCACATAGCCTTACTATTAGACACTGTTCTGAGTTCTTTACATATGTTAATTATCCTAATTGCTACAATCACCCTGTGAAGTAGCTATTATTATTATCTCTATTTCACAGATATAGGAACTGGAAAACAGAGAAGTTAAATAATTAGTTCAGGTCACACAGCTCATCAATGGGATTTTAAAAAAAGATTTTATTTATTTATTTCAGAGAGGGAGAGAGAGCAAGTATGAGTTGAGGGAGAAGGAGAGGGAGAAGCAGACTCCCTGCTGAGCAGGAAGCCCAATGCAGGGCTCATCCCAGGATTCTGAGAGCACGACCTAAGCCAAAGGCAGACACTTACCGACTGAGCCACGCGGGCACCTTACATAAGTGGGATTTAAATTAGGTAATCCAGTTCCAAGTCTCTGCTCTTTACGCAATATAAATTAGCATAAATATAAGAAGATGCAGAACAATGCTAATCACTGGAGTCCTTAGATAATAAAGGCAGGTGACCTAGAAGGTGTGCTCACTGCAAATGAAGATGTTATCCCAGGAGGCAGGGCTGCATTTCTTAGGATAGTGGCTGTGGTGGTGATCCTATGTCAGGACTGGAGTTTGGGGAAGGGGCACAGAGCATGGTGGGTAGATGAAAATGATGAAGGAACCTGAGTAGGCAAGATATGTTCTTTCCCACAGTTCTTCAGTACTTCACTACAGCTATAAAAGACACATTTTTACAAGAATAATTAGTAATTTCTTGCAGAAAGTAGCCATAGTTCAAGAGAAACAAAAGATAAAATGAATTTATGGGACTTCATCAAGATTAAAAGTTTCTGCACAGCCAAGGAAACAGTCAGAAAAACTAAGAGGCAGCCCACGGAATGGGAGAATATATTTGCAAATGACACTACAGATAAAGGACTGGTATCCAAGATCTACAAAGAACTTCTCAAACTCAATACACGAGAAACAAATAAACAAATCAAAAAATGGGCAGAAGATATGAACAGACACTTTTCTAATGTTGACATACAAATGGCTAACAGACACATGAAAAAATGTTCAAAATCATTAGCCATCAAGGAAATTCAAATCAAAACCACACTGAGATACCACCTTACGCCAGTTAGAATGGCAAAAATAGACAAGGCAAGAGATAACAATTATTGGAGAGGATGTGGAGAAAGGGGATCCCTCCTACATTGTTGGTGGGAATGCAAGTTGGTACAGCCACTCTGGAAAACAATGTGGAGGTCCCTTAAAAAGTTAAAAATTGAGCTACCCTATGATCCAGCCATTGCACTACTGGGTGTTTACCCCAAAGATACAGACGTAGTGAAGAGAAGGGCCATATGCACCCCAATGTTCATAGCAGCATTGTCCACAATAGCTAAATCGTGGAAGGAGCCAAGATGCCCTTCAACAGATGACTGGATTAAGAAGTTGTGGTCCATATATACAATGGAATATTACTCAGCTATCAGAAAAAACGAGTTCTCAACATTTGCTGCAACATGGACGGCACTGGAGGAGATAATGCTAAGTGAAATAAGTCAAGCAGAGAAAGACAACTATCATATGATTTCTCTCATCTATGGAACATAAGAACTAGGATGATCAGTAGGGGAAGAAAGGGATAAAGAAAGGGGGTGTAATCAGAAGGGGGAATGAAACATGAGAGACTATGGACTATGAGAAACAAACTGAAGGCCTCAGAGGGGAGGGGGGTGGGGGAATGGGATAGACCGGTGATGGGTAGTAAGGAGGGCACGTATTGCATGGTGCGCTGGGTGTTATACGCAACTAATGAATCATCGAGCCTTACATCGGAAACCGGGGATGTACTGTATGGTGACTAACATAATATAATAAAAAACCATTAAAAAAAAAAAAAGAAAGTAGCCATAGTTAGCAGAATGGCCAGTATGAGACCAAAAGATAGAACTCACTTGTATTAAGTGAGGGCACAGAGGAAACCATGATGAAATAAATTTAGGAATTCAGATATTTTAGGTATTTAAATATATATAAAGCAAAATTTGGAATATATATATCAAAAGAAGGACAAAATGTTCCTATGTACATGTTAAAAACTGAGGATTTTGTTCAAGAATTCATACCAGATAATCTTATGAAGTTTGTACATCAAACCTAAAAGGAGCAAGTAAATCCACAACTGATTTGCTGTGGAACGTCACTAGAAAGCCCTAGACGTTATGAAGGATCAGAGAACCCCCTTGGATTCATGCTATTGTGAAACTAACTGGAAATGAAGGGGGGAGATAAACAACATGTGGAGGAATCTGTTTGCATTTGGGAAGCTGTATTTGCCATGGATACTACTGAGTATTCAGAAGTGACATCTGAATAAGTAGGGATAGTGGGTGTGGCACTAAGCAAATCCTTCCTTTTTAGTCAGAGGTCTCCCTAAGAGAAGCCATGGCTCTGAGGAGAGACCTTGATTTGCCTGCTTGGTGAAGCTCAGACATAAATCAAACATGTGTGATGACCGGGAAGATTCAAGTAATAGCTGTAGCACCATTTGTAGAGTATGATGGAATTCATTGGAAGGAGTGGCATCACTCCAAAGTCAAGAAAGACTTCATAGAAGTGGTATTTCACTTGAGTTTAAAAAAAAATGGGTATGATTTCAACAGACAGATATATAGAATTTTTCCATTCAAGGGAACAACCAGAAATTAAATAAGAGGGAAAGAAAATTGGTAGTGGTATAGAGAACAGTGAAGTGTGAGTTTAGCTAAAACACGGGCTACAAGTCAGGAAAGAAGCAGGTGAGTAATAAAGAGGAAAAGATATGTCCAGATGATATTACGGAGAATTTAAAGGTCAGGGTATTAAATAATGTTGGTATCTTACTAATAATGTAATGAAGTAGTAACTAAACATTTCAAACAGGAGAATAGCATGACTGCACTGTAATAAACTATCTCAAATTCAGCTTGCTCCTAAAATGGTTCGTTAAATGCTGAAAATAATAGTTATAAAATATTTTAAGAACTCACACCATGGCTTAGGAATTAGCTGACTAAGGGTATTTTTTAAGTCCTCTTATTAGGTTGAATAAAAGACAGACTTATTCTTTTAGAACAGAAAGCAGAAGTAGCAAAAGGCTACACACACACACACACACACACACACACACACACACACACTACTTTCATAATAATCTCATTTACCCTCTTTAATCTTTTCACTTGCTTAATTATCAGATATCTTTAATTGGGATCATTAAGTCCATGTTTTGAAAACTGTGTATGTTTTCCTTCATGAGTTTATGATTCATAATTCAAGTTGCCAGCAATCTTATATTTTCTCTCATAAGAACAAAGGAACTTTGTTACACATAGACACATAATAGCATAAATATATCAGCCTATAAAATTTTACTTGATTATTTTTGGTATAATTTTTGTTATCCCATAAGATACATATAGCATAAAATACATATAGTGAGATACCTAGTTCATTATGACATAAACTACCAGTAGTGCCTATACTTATAAGACATGAAGTATGCATCTTGGTGAATGAATCTTTTTGTAAAGAGAATAGAGTTCTGTAACCAGATCAAGATGCAGACATTACCAGAACCCCAAATGCTTCCTTTTTTCTCTCCTAGTCATTATTCATGTCCTTCAAATGTAACCATTATTCTCATTTTATCATCATAGACTTTTTCTTTCTGTTTTGAGCTGTATATATAGATGGAATCATATAATACATATTTTCTGTTTGGTATATTCCATGCAACATAAGTCTGTAAATTTCATCCAAGTTGTTGCATGTAGCAATGGTTCATTTTGTTCCTCTTTGCTCTTTCATTTTTTTGTATGTTATGCCACCATTTGAATATTTCAATTTCTACTTAATTATGATACCTTTGTCTTTGATATTATTTCCAGATTTTTATAATTATGCATAAAGCTGATAAGAACAGTCTTATATGTATATTACTTCATGCACTGATGCACTCATTTGTGTTTGGTATTGCAAGGAACAGAATTATTGGAACATAGAGTATGCATATGTTCAGCCTTAGTTTAACCTGATTCTTTTTCTCTCTCCTGTCCAGGGGTAATTAAATGGTGCATGTGTATTCTGGTAGAACAAAAATGGCTATTGTGGTTGCTGAGCCAACATCATGGGAACTGCTGTATTTACTACTTTTTAGGACACTATAGAAATTCCATATATACATAGGGAAGTAAAGCCAGCAAATTACAATGATTTCATTGAAATCATGTATAAAGGAAGAGATTTGGAA
The DNA here is from genome assembly GCF_024610735.1 of Ursus americanus. Classification (NCBI taxonomy): domain Eukaryota; kingdom Metazoa; phylum Chordata; class Mammalia; order Carnivora; family Ursidae; genus Ursus; species Ursus americanus. The sequence goes on along the minus strand of NC_142137.1, from coordinate 14,375,945 downwards.
CTACAATGTAGAATATGAGAACCCTCAATTCATCATAAAATTCAACTTAAAAATTGAGTCAAAAGGCAAAATATTCTTGTGGAATGAACATGGTTTAAGAGGCAGAGGAAATAGCCAGATTTCCAGATTTGTCACTTAATGTCAAGAACTCTGAAGGGTCTGAGATTTTACCTTCTTTGCAAGATAACAATTTAGCCTTCCCAAGTTGCATGGATAGAAGTACTCTGGTAGAAACAGAGATAGAGGACAGTTACTCACAGAAACACTATTAGCCAAGGTGTAAGCATATATGGGCTGTTCCCCAAGCCTTGATCCCCAGAGAGTGACATAAATAGGGCAAGATGATACCTGCACACACAGTTAGTTACATTTCCCTGAGCTTAGGGAACCCAATCTTTCATAGTGAGCAATAAGCATGCCCTCTCTTTGCTCCAATAGATACAATATCTATATATTCCATGGCTGTGGAAAACCTTCCTTTTGCTCCATATAGATACACTATTTCTATCTTTAAAAACTGTTACCCTACAAGTGTCATAGAAAACATAATTTTGGGGAAAGGTCAGGCAGTGATTTGCTAACAAGACAGGCAAAGTGCAATAGACATATAGGAGAATTGTCTCCCAACACTTCCCACCCTTTGTTTTTAATACCATCTTGGCTTTTGACAATTTTTTTCTACACATATACTAATCTGTTGGCCACTCTGATTCATTTGACTGGCAGAAGTTATGACAAATTCTGTTCAATTTATCTTCTCTAGCATTTACAATCAGTAAGACACCAAGCAGCAGAATGAGACCAACTCACAGAATTGATCTTACTTGTGCCCCCCAGGATCCTGGACCCAACCAGGTCCAAACTGGTACACCAACCAGGCTGGGGTAGGGTTGCCATTAGGAGAAAGAAATAAGCATTATTTCCATAAATAAGGTAGGATTCCAAAATTTCAAAATAGGTCTATTTAACCTCCTATCCATTTTCTTTTAATAATTAGCCAGCAGCCACAACACGATAATCTCTTCTGGGAACAGTCATGTTCAATGATCAGCTACGTTACTAAGTGTGGACCAAGAAGTGATAAGGATAGCAGAAAGTAAGACTGTTTTGTTTCTGCTTTGAGGAGACTGTTCCAATGCTCAACAGTATTAGATCCTTACGATATTAGGGAGTATGGAAGGTCCATTGAATACTTTTAATATGCTACCTTAGAGCAACTAAAATTTGACCTAATACAACTTAATAATGTAAAATTATTTTTTAAAATTCCACTCCTTGAAAGTCAATATTCTAAAGCAATAGAACAACCTTTTCAGAAATAACTTTATGTATACCATATATATACATGCAAAAAATATCACGTGGCTTAGGAAAGGAAATAACTTTATGTATATCATGTGTATACATGCAAAAACATATCATGTAGCTTAGGAAAGCCAAATACTAGCCTTAGGATCTGAAGAGTGGTGTGCTGAAACTGTAAGGGTAGACAGTGCAGGGGAACTTTGCCAAAAATGTTTATTCCAAACTCTACTGCAAGGTGATTTAGGATGCATTTCCTTTTTATAGCCTCATTTTAGGCAATGTCCAGTGTCTTTTAGCAGACAATTTAGCTGCTTCAGATTTTATTGCTTCTTTCTAAATTTGTCAAGTTGTCCTTTGTCTATAGCGTCAACTAGAATGGATGGCAAGAGGATTGCCTCCAGTTGTGATCGCTCTGTTTCCCTATGACACCCGAGCCCTCGGTGTTAAAGCTTTTCCCAAGGGCTGTATCAACACTGAGATTCAAAGATTGCTGTGTTTTGTCATTATTTGGCTAGGGTATCATACCCTGCGCTCATCACTTCAGGCAGCTGATCCTTTGTCATAGTGTCCTTATGTCCTAAACGCTCAATGTATTATTTATATTACTAACAAACAGAGCTGATTTTAAAATGTGGCACTCTGCTTTACTTTACTCTCTCTCTTTTTGCCACTTAACTAGTGATAGGTACAACTTTTTAGTATCTGAAAAGGTGTGAGTATTTTTAGCTTAATCTGGCACATTTAATATAGACTTGTAAATTTAAAATCTGCAATATTTTTTCAATTTGTAAATGTAATAATGCATGTATTTAAGACTGAATATATGTTTTCGTTAGGTCCAAAATTAAATATATTCCAAATTAGTGTGTAGGTATAAAGAGCAAGTTTTTAAAAGTATGATTTTTTATGGGTATCCTATAAATAATGATCACTTATTAAGGAAAACAATCTAGACGTGGCTATACTAAATTAATTCTAGACCTATGTAGAAACTGTTGAAAGACATTATATTCTTGCTATGAACTCTTCTTAAATTGCAAACACATATGTAGGATTTTACAAGCATTGTGTGTGTGAGTGTGTGTGTAGAATGTACCTTTTTAATAAAATAAATGAAGAAAGTTTTAAAAAGACCTATTTAACAAAGCAACTAAATGGAAATACAAAGATAAACTAAAATCAAGGAAAAGTAAGTGAGTGTTCTAACTGTGGCTAATTCTAAAGTTATAAGGTAAGAGTGTAATTTGTGTCTGGGCTCCCACAAAGCCAAGCCAAGCTTCGCCATGTTACGACAGAAATACCAGTATGAAAATCAGGAGCTCATATTCCAGTTCCCAGTCTACAGGACAGAAAATGTGGGCAAATCACATGACTTCTCCAAGACTTGGTTTCCTCACATGGAAAATTACGGGTTAAAGATTCTAAGGCATCGTCTAGATAGAAAATCGGTCACAGTGTTTTCTAACAGAAGGTCATAGCTTTCTTAGAAATGAATTCATGAGAATGCTAGTTCAGGAATTTGCTCTTTGTTTCTCTAGCAGTTATGCTTATGACCCCACTCTTCTCCCTGCCACCATGTAATGGTGCAGTAAGTCTCAGAATATTGAAACTCATTATGTAAAGCAGAATTTTATTTTAACTGATGTCTCTTCTGTGAATATAGCATATTTGAATACATTTAGGATAAACAAACTTGGTTGAGATGGTAATTAAGGAAAATGAGGAATAACCCTACATGTGGTTAAGTAAAAACATGAAGATTGTTATGTACATAAAAGGAGATCTCATTTAACTAAGTCCTCATCAATCAGAAATGGAAGAACCCTTGGAGGATATTTTTTCCCTTTGTATTACCTTTGTAGGAAAAGACTACTTGAACAAAATAATTTTTAAAAATGCAGTATGTATTTCTTAAAATAATGTATGGAGAAAAATATTTTTGACATCTTAGAAACTGTTTTTTTTTTTACTTATAAATAAATGAAACCAAATACAAATGTTACCAAATTTATAAATAGGTTTTTCCTAAAGTACTACTTAAATAAAAACAAAGTTATGGTTTCCACATCCCTAGATATTTCATCAAAATTCTGTTTTACTTCATTTTTTTAAATTTATTATTTTTTTAAAGATTTATTTATTTAGTGAAAGAGAGAGTGAATGCAGAAGTGGGGGCAGAGCAGACTCCCCGCTAAGCATAGAGCCTGACGTGGGGGCTCGAGGAGGAGCTGGATGCCACGACCCTGAGATCATGACCTGAGCCAAAATAGTCAGACGCCTAACCGACTAAGCCACCCAGACACCCCCACTTCATTTATTTTTAAAAAGCACTTTGAGTTTGACCTTCATGAATATTTAGTCTAACTACCACTCATTCTCCAATTGTAGTAGCCTCCTTTTTTATTTATATATTTATATATTTATATATTATTTATATATTATATACACTTCTGTCTATGGGTGGCTCTATCATCACTATTTATTTAGTGGTCTTTTTTCCATTAGTAATTGTTTCTTCTTGTGTTCTCTGAAAAAGGTGAATGAACAGTTTTTAATAGCATGATAATACCATTTTACTATGTTGTGGAACTTTCTGCTTCCACACCAATAAGTAACTATCAATCTATTGCCACCTATTCTTGAGACTCTTAACTCTAATTGATGAACATATTTAATTGTGGTTTAGATGCCTTTGCTAGATTAAGTATGCTGAATTATGTTTTGTTTTTGGTAGCATGGATAATTTCAACAATTATCATCAAAGTAATATTGGATGTATTAGGTGTTCAACTGTAGGAAGGCTTGCATTTCTAAGGAGTTTATCTGTTTGGAATGTTTTGGTTATGTGTAGTAGAAAATCCAAATTGATAACGGCTAGAAAATGTGAGGAATTTACACAATTCTTGCAAGATCCATAAGTGGTCAGACAATACTTGTGTCTCCATAGAGACATCAAGTCCCCACATACCTTCTACTTCTGGGCTCACCTTTCCTAAGTGGGGGACACTCATGCTCATAATAACAACGAGTATGGTGCTTTATCTTCAGGTAAAAAGAGAGCTAAGAAGGGTAAAGGGCCAAGAAGCATACTGGCCAAAAAAAAAAAAATCATATCTTATTGAGCAGAACTGGACCCCACGCCAACCCTAATCAGAAAAAGCTGAATATTTTAATACTCCATGCTCTGTAGAAGAGGGAAAAGACTTATGGATATTTTTTTGGGTAGCCAAGTTGCTACATTTTCTCAGAGGATATTTATTCTAGAGCACAGCCATTTTATAAAAACAATGGATGCCAGCAGTATCTCTGCCCCTCTCCCCCTTACTTTAAATGGTTGAGAGACAGCTCAAGCTCCTTGGCTCCCAGCTAGTGGGTAGGTCAATCTCTTCACTGCAAGCTTGTGGCTTAAATTAGTAGGCTCCACTGGGGTAGGTATTGAGGAGAGTGATGGTATCATTGACTGTGAAGATAGAATAAAGGACCTGAGAGGAAGGAAAACAATGTCTTGACAGAATTTGAAAGATAAAATTAAGGGCTTCCAGGAAGAATAGCTATTCCAAATTAAACACTTGGAATCTTTGGAAATACATAACTCAGAGATTGTCATTAAGCACAGTATAAGGAGGGGGTAGTATTACCTGGACTGTGGATACATCTTCCACTAAGTACTGCTGTAAGGTGACACCAATAAACATGATTCTGTCCACGCACATGGGGAAGGAAGACGTTTCCTGAACATTTGGGGATGCTTGATAGATTGGACTCTCTTTCTTTGTCAAGTGTCAGGCCCCAAACCAAAAATTCAATGTCAACTTATTAATGCACTGTTTTTCTCATTAGGTTTTGTGGAAATATAATTCTGTGGGGTTTCACCAACTTTGTAAGGATTCCCATGGTGAGTGTACTTCTCGGGTCTCTCTGCGCATACTTACCAAATAAAATTGTATAATTATCTTTCTTCTTGTATCATGGGTAGACTTTCTCATAATTAATTGAAATTATGCATTTATTATAAATATTTTGAATGTTCTAATATCTTATAGGAATTCACATTTTTATTTAGAATACTCAATTTTATAAATATTAGTGGGGTAGTATGAAACTCACATTGTTTGACCAGAATTTTAAAAAATAATATTGCTGATGTTAAGATGATACATGTAAATTTTTCTAGAAATTTTTAACTGTCATGACTAAAAAACTATCTGCAAGTGATATGAATGATATATCCAAAATGGATAATATTTAGGTTTGTGTTTGACCTGGAAGCAAACTTTCATATTTTGGTGAATTCAGTACCCCTCAGTCATATATACTAAGTGTGTGTTTCCTTTCTTTGTAAGTACTCAGTGCAATATTTTTTTCTTTGAAATCCCAGTGTTGTACAATATCTTGGACCATATTTGACTTATGTTAAACATTTTGTGAGCATAACCATTCCAACGTAGGCTTATATTGCCACGATTGGTAGTGTCAAGACTGAAACCCAATGCCTTGCTAATATAGTCTCATGACCTTTAGGAAAGATCTAAAACAAGAAACATTTGTTTCTAAACATTATTAACTATTTTAAGAGGTAGCTGATCTTGACTCCTGAACATACCAACCTGATTGCTAATTCTAACCCCTCTTTGTTAGATGAAGGGAAAAGGATACATAACGGAATAACTTTAATTGTGTGTGTGTGTGTGTGTGTTTAAGATTTTATTTATTTATCTGACAGAGAGACAGCCAGCTAGAGAGGGAACACAGGCAGGGGGAGTGGGAGAGGAAGAAACAGGATCCCAGCGGAGGAGCCTGATGTGGGGCTTGATCCCAGGACTCTGGGATTACGCCCTGAGCTGAAGGCAGATGCTTAACGACTGAGCCACCCAGGCGCCCCTAAATGTGTGTGATTTTAAAAGTCAGAATAAAAAGGGCTCAAAGACTAGTATGTATGACCATAATTATCAAAACATTCAAAAGAAAATAAAACAGAATTCTCATTTCTTCTTACATAATCCAGAAAATTATTTTTGAGAATATTTCAGTACATAAATCTCTTGACAGTGGTCAGTTCTCTGATGCATTTGTAGTTATAGAGACCTGATGTTCAATGCAAATTGTTACAACTAGAAAAAAAAGGTATGTTCCCTGTACTCCAATGTTTATAGCAGCATTACCAACAATACCCCAATTATGGAAAGATCCCAAATGTCCATCAACTGATGAACGGATAAAGAATATGTGGTGTGTATATATACAATGGAATATTACTCAGCCATAAAAAAGAGTGAAATCTTGCCATCTGCAACAACATGGATGGAGCTAGAGAGTATTATACTAAATGAAATAAGTTAGAGAGACAAGTACCATATGATTTCATTCATATGTGGAATTTAAGAAACCAAACAGATGAACACAGGGGAAAAAAAGAGAGGCAAACCAAGAAACAGACTCTTAACTATAGAGAACAAACTGAGAGTTACTGGAGGGGAGGTGAGTGGGAGGAATAGGTTAAATGGGTGATGGGTATTAAGGAGGGCACTTGTTATGATGAGCACTGGGTGATGTATGTAAGTGATGAATCACTAATTCTACACCTGAAACTAATCCTAAACTGTATGTTAACTGGAATTTAAAAACTTGAAAAAGCAAAAAAAAAAAAAAAAATTAAAAAGGGACTACAATTGAAAAAAAAAAAGTATGTTCCCTACTATTACTAATCAATAGCCCATAACGCCAACAAATGCTTAGTTATTAAATTTATACAAAACACTTTCAATCATTTAATGCCATGGGATATTCACAACTCACGAAGAGATATTATCAGTTCCACTTTTTTTTTTTTTTTTTAGCAGAGTTAAAGGGATTTAACTAATTTTATATGGCTAGGAGATAACATATCTAAACCAGCACATACCCTCCCTTATTCTCCACATTCATTTTGCTCCATTATTCTGTGTCTCCAGATTACAGGGATCTCAGGCCTAAATAGAAAAACTTAGACTCTTAATGTGATTTAAGTCCTATAATAGCCAGTATTTGTAATGAATTCTAATTACACTATGTTCATAAAAGGAAATAGAGCCATTGTGATATAAGTAACCAGAAATCTTTGTTGTTGTTGTTGTTGTGTGTATATGTGTTTTCTTAAAATGTGTTTCTATAGAAACATTTTATTGTAGTTGCTTCTGATATTCTGGGGAGCAGTCATACCTTGAATTAATAATTAAACCAAAATGTAGAACTGTTTTCTGAGGGAGCCAGAAAGCTCTTCGATTATTTTTACCACCTCTCTTGTTTAGTTATGACACTATATACTACATAATCTCTGCTGTCATAGAATAGCATTGACTTTCAGTAATAATTTAAACCCCTTCCCTCAGAGAAACCTGCAGTTTCCCCAAGTGTACTGCCACTCCCCACTTTGGATAGACTCAACTCTTCTGGGTAGCAGAACAATTTAACAGGAAGCTAATACAATTTCTCCAGCCCTAATCCAGTTTATACAAGGATTAAGAGAATGATCTTCAACCATTCTTAGAATTTATCCGCAGACAGTAGATAGAATGAGCAAGACAACTTGGATACGGAAATCTATGTTTTAATACCTACCCTGACATCGCCATTCAGCAGGAGAAATGGCATGTCTATGGTATCCAAAAGCTATTTTTAATTTGAAGCCTTGAGTTAATGCTTTCAACCTCCATTAAAATTTCTTACCTTCTGTCCTTGATCTTTTGGAATGCTATGACCTCCATCTAAACTTCTCCCCAGATTACTCCAAGGTCAGGATGGCTCTATGGAAGAAGGTCCAGTTTCCAACTCTGTTCACTTCATTTCCATATTTATTATTTTACGGTATCATTATAATAGTGTGGTCAGTATAAGGAGGAAAACTATGTAAGTAGCTGGGAGTAACCTTATGAACAACTTCATCTGGGAATTAATAAATACTTCATTGTACTCCCTCACTGTCTGGTCAAATAAATGTAAAACATTTCAGCCTGACTTCTTTATCTTTATGATTTTTCTCTCTATTCATTTTTCTTATCAACTAACACTGATGACCTTCCTTTTCCCTGTATAATAGATTCCCAGTTCCTCTCTTGATTATCCCTCTGATTAACTCTCTGGTAATTCGGTTGAACACATACCTCCTTATGTCTAAAAGCAACTTGCTAGTGATATATAAAGCAAGTGATTAAGACTTACTAAATTTTATACTCATTTATTCTCATTAGCGCTTACATCTCCTGAGAACTATAAATCAATATTATATCATGCAATCTGACTATAAGATAACACTATAAAACTTCGATAGCTTTATGTACACAGAAAAGAATCAGAACTCCCAGAATTTCAGGGGAGAATGCTTTGTCACTACTACATTCATTGTGTGCCTCAAACAGGTTGATTTACAACTGCTGTTCTTCTTGCTTTTAAAACTACGGGATGCTCTAATCTTAACTTCATCTTTATCAATCTAGTTAGTTTTGGATTATTTAGGGACCGTTCCAATTATTAGTGAATATATGAATTTTGATTTGCAATTTTCAAATTTAAAGATTTTAAGATGTGAATACTGAAATTAAAAGATGAATCATGCATATTTTTGTTACTAAAGCAGGTATACACATATTCACCAACATACTGGCAGCTTCACTGATTAATTCTACCTATGCATATATGCTAAATAACTTACAATAGATTAAATAAATATAATGCATTTGCTAAATTATTTTTATATCATAGCATACTGTTTTATGATAAAATTTACATATATACATATGGTCATATTCATCTCTTAAAACATTAATAAACAATTTATATCTATAGCTAGCAATACATTTATTTCAATGGCTTCATTTTGTTAATCTTCAATTCTCTTGTTATCATCAAGCTGTTTTTCCATGGAAAGAAAGCATGGGTAGGACAAGGGAAATTGGCTTTGAGTCTTCTGACTCATTCCATCTAAAACTGGTAAGATTCTTCAGCATCACTAATAAAGTGACTATTACTGGGATTTACATATTTCAGAGGTAGCCTGAAATCTTATCTCAGTCACTTAATAGGAACTGTACACATGTGAAAATTAGAAATACAACATTTGTGTCATACAGCTATATTCAGAATGTGAGGTATAATATATGTAAATCATTTTCTTCTGTTCCCTTTAGTTCTTGACTCTGATCTAAAATTCAACTTCCTAAAACTCTATCTATGGCCCTAGTTCATGCCTTTAATTTAAAACTGAGTAGGATTTAATCCAGTTTGCATCTAATGGGTATTTAACTATTTAAAATAGTTTTTATGTTCTCTAAGAACGTGGGGAGACAAGGGGTGTTGCAATAGGGTCAAAAGTGGCCCTGAACATCATAGCAATGAAGAGAAACCTTCTTTCGTGGCGTTTTTCAGACATGGAGAGAAAAAGGTTTGGTAATTTTGATTCATTTTCCAGCAGATGAAAGTCTTAAGAGCAAGCCTGGTTTAATCCTTGTACACTGGGATGATCCCATTCTTTGCCCAGAAATTTCTTTCATGTTAGCAGTTTACACTCACTAAAACTCTGCCCCTGGAATATTCTGGGAAGGCTGCAAATACCTCCAGTTTAGCTTGCCTATATAATTCAGGCAGGCCACTTGTATCTTCAGATCTTTGTTCATCACTAAAGGAAAAATCACTGTGATCTCTTCTACCCAAAACTCTTCATGATTCTCAGGTGATATCCCTGCATAAAATATGTCATCTAACTTCGATATATGGATTAGAATGTTATTCAATGGAATCTCAGAAATAGTGATCCTATATTTTTGTGAACACAAGCAAAAAAAACAAAAACAAAAATCCCCAGAAAATTCTCTTTATTTATTAGAGTAAGAGTTGAAAATGTGACATTATTGTATATATCTTGGGACTAGCATAATGATCAATAAATGTATATGCAATCGAATTTTCAGAGGAAACTCCATTTTCCTTTAACACACACATACACACAGGTAATATAAACAGCCATTCTCACATTGCCCTAATAATCTATTTTTGTATGTATATATGTATATATGTGTGTATGTATATATAGGTATACCTATGTGTATGTATGTCTACATATGTATACATTTAGTATTGTTCATACAATCATATCCCTGTCAGCTTTGTTCTGTTTGCAGATTGTTGTAGAATAGAGATAGTAAACTAATAATGGCACAATTTCTCGTAGGTTTAGACACAGCTGTGGATGGGCAAAATTTGTATCCAGTTTGATCCCCCTTTCCTGGTCTGGAGCATTTTGTTTCCCTTTGGTATCTTTTAAACTTTCTGAGCCAGATATTTTTAAGCACTGTCACAGGGGAAAATAGATTACTAAAGTTGTATATAATGAAGTATTAGTAAGAGAGACTAATAAACTTATTAAATCAAAACATAAAGACTAAGTCTCTAATGATTGGATTTCAAACATCAAGTAAAGAGTTAAGGAGTAAATTCACCAGCCTCTTCAAAACCTACAGCTCACTTAAGTGTCTAATATTTCATTAATTTATGAGTCTCATCCCCAAAACAACAATAGAAGTGTAAAAATGAAAAAAAAATCAATGTTTAAAAGTAGCCACACTAGGGGTGCCTGAGTGGCTGTCAGTTAAAAGTCGGACTCCTGGGGCACCTGGGTGGCTTGGTCAGTTAAGTATCTACCTTTGGCTCAGGTCGTGATCCCAGGTCTTAGGATCAAGTATGGCCCTGGGCTCCCTTCTCTGTGGGAAGCCTGTTTCTCCCTCTGCCTCTTCTTCTCTCTCTCTCTCATAAATAAATAAATAAAATCTTTAGAAAGAAAAAAAAAGTTGGACTCAATTTCAGCTCAGGTCATGATCTCAGGGTCATCAGATCGAAACTTACATTGGGCTCACCACGTACTGTGGAGTCTGCCTGAGATGCTCTCTCTCCATCTTCCCCTGCCCCTTCCCCTGCTCAAGCTCTACCACTAAATCAATCAATCTTTCTTTAAAAATCAAAAAATAAAAATAGCCGCACTTTACAGATTTTAAGTATTTGATGTAGAAGGCATTTTAATGTTGTGAAAGAAGAGATACACATTAATTTGATAAACAACATAAGCAACTACTAATAAAACAATCCCTATTTTCTTTTACTTTTTCCTTTAACATTTGAAATCTGAGCATGGGCAGACAGGTGTGTGGTATGGAGAGCCCACACCACACTGTTAGGTTTATTTACTGTACCTTAAGAGGTAGTCCCAAACTCAAAATTTCTTAACTCACTGGTGTTCTTTGATAATGTAAACTGCCTACATCTATCTCCTAAAGCCTGACAGACCTTGACCATCATTAAGCTCATCAATCTTCAATTCTCTTCTAATGATATTTCATAGTGAATGGAGTGTTGTGCCATACATAACCTGCTTTGAATATCTAAGAAACCCTGAGTAATTCTGAGAGGTAATTACCAAATTAGACAGGAATTAGAGTTTCACAGACTATATACTGAATTCTCAGCACAAAAACTTTAAGCATTGATTGGAAGTTGGTATTGGGTTATGAATTAGTAGTAACTTAATATTTAGGAAAATCACTGTATCTGGATTGAAGTATTTAAAATACTGTAATTGGGGTGGCTGGGTCGTCAGTTAAGTGTCTGCCTTTAGTTCAGGTCACAATCCTAGGGTCCTGAGATTGAGTCCCATGTCAGTCTCCCTGCTCAGTGGGGAGTCTGCTTCCCCTTCTCCCTTTTCCCTTCTCCCCTGCTTATGGCTCTCTCTTTCTCTCTCTCTCTCTCTCAAATAAATAAATAAAAAATCTTTTTAAAAAATTTAAAAAAATTAAAAAAATACTGTAATTGGATGAAATAAAAACCATAAATGCTATTTGTGTGTGTATATATGTTTCTGTGTCTGTGTGAGCCATGTGATAAGATCTTAATTCCCTGACCATCTTAATCTTTTTATTTAAGAAAAGACAGATTTTGCTATGTATACATTTATCATTTATTATTATATTAAGCTTATATTTTGGGGGGCCTACATATTTGTATTTGTAACCAAGGCAAGCACCTAAAATATCCTTACTTGTCATGTTAACATTCTTAATCACCTTCCCCATTTATATGTTTGTCAGATTTCAAAATATGTTTGCTTATTTCCAGAAGTAATGGTAATTTGTTCCAATTTAACCAGGACCACCTAACCCTTATGCCCCAAAAGGTACTCAGATGCTTTCTGACTAAAGAGAAAAGAACATTTGAAATTTGAAATAAACCAACACTAAATATATATCTTAAATACATCATTTAGCTTTTGACAGTTAACTTGTCCTTGACTTCTGTAAAAAGAAGAAAGTGCTTTATACCTAAAGCTATAAAATCAAAGGTGACCTGCGAGGGAAACAAAAGCAAAAATAAACTATTGGGACTTTATCAAGATAAAAAGCTTCTGCAGAATGAAGGAAACCATCAACAAAACTAAAAGGTAACCTACTAAATGGGAGAAGATATTTGCAAATGAGATCTCTGACAAAGGGTTAGTATCCAAAATCTATAAAGAACTATTCAACCTCAACACCCAAAAAACAAATAACCCTATTAATAAACGGGCAGAATATATGAACAGACATTGCGCCAAAGAGGACACACAGATGGCCAACAGATAGATGAAGAGATGCTCAACATCATTCATCATTAGGGAAATTCAAATCAGAACTACAATGAAATATCACCTCATACCAGTCGGAATGGCTAAAATCAAAAACAAGAAACAACAAGTGTTGACGAGGATGTGGAGAGAAAAAGGAACCCTCGTGCACTGTTGATAGAAATACAAGCTGGGGCAGCTACTGTGGAAAACAGCACGGAGGTTCCTCAAAAAGTTAAAAATAGAACTACCCTATGATCCAGCAGTTGTGCTAATGGTTATTACCCAAAGAATGCAAAAAGACTAATTCAAAGGGATACATTCACCTCTATGTTTATAGAACCATTATTTATAATACCCAAGATATAGAAGAAGCACAAGTGTCCATTGACTGATGAATGGATAAAGAAGATGTGGTACATATATACAATAGAATATTACTCAGCCATAAAAAAGAATGAAATCTTGCCATTTGCAACAACATGGATGGAGCTAGAGAGTATAATGCTAAATGAAAGAAGTCAGAGAAAGACAAATACCATATGATTTCAGTCATATGTGGAATTTAAGAAACAAAACAATGATCATATGGGAAAAGAGAGAAAGAAAGAGAGAGAAGAGAGAGAGAGAGAGAGAGAGAGAGAGACAAACGAAAAAACAGACTCTTAACAATAGAGAACTAACTGATGGTGACCAGAGGGGATGTGGGTGGGGGGATGGGGGAAATAGGTGATGGGGATTAAGGAGGACACTTGTGATGAGCACCCAGAATTGGGGAATCACTAGATCCTACACCTGAAACTAATATTACACTGAATGTTAACTAACTGGAATTTAAATAAAAACTTAAAAAAATAAAAACACTTAAATTCAAAGGTGATGCTATTCATTAACTGGTCTTTCTCCTTTCATAATCTAACCAAGGAAAACTAAGACATGATAATAATTCCAGGCTTTTACTATCAAAACTAGAATGTGAGAACCCTCTAGAGATCCCAGTTTTCATTTTTAGATGACATCTTCAGGCATTTAATGTTTTTATTAATTTTCATGAGACAAAGTAAAACACAAGAGATATTTATACCTCTTGCCCCAGTAAATAACTACCTTTTCTTATTGACCCTTTCATCATCAATCGTCATCCATTTTATCAACTGGCAGGAGTAGTCCTCAGTTCAGTTCTAGAGGGAGGCCCTCCCTTGAACATTGCAGTGATAAGCATAGAAAGTGCATTTCTCCATGCAACATGGTAGAAGAGCATTAGTCACAGCAGGAAAACAAGAGTGATTCAATAAAGACATCAGGGTTCTTTTGAAGCATGAACAGAGGTGATATCAGAAGCTGGAAAGCAGGTGTAACGACCGCTATTTCCCAGAATACATGTGCATGATTGATGTGAAACTTACTTTCTATTCATAATATCACCTATTCAAGGCACAGACTTGACTATATACACCATTGTTTCCTGTCATATGCATTTAAAATGTATATCAATGCATTTTTTAAATTCTCACTTTTATTTATTTTTTTTATGATTTTTTCTTTTTTTTTTTTTAAATGATTTTTTATTATATTATGTTAGTCACCATACAGTACATCCCCGGTTCCCGATGTAAGGCTCGATGATTCATTAGTTGTGTATAACACCCAGTGCACCATGCAATACGTGCCCTCCTTAATACCCATCACCGGTCTATCCCATTCCCCCATCCCCCTCCCAAATTCTCACTTTTAAAACAGATTTTTGGCATTACTAGATTAAAGATACTAAATGTTTAGACCATGGACTCTTAATAATCTAATGAAAGATATTTCTCTCTCTCTAAAAATATGAGTATATACCCACATTTTGTATGCAATTTTCAAGAGTTTACTGAATCTATAGAGCTCATGGACCTCAGATTACGGATTGGAGTCTGAGATGAGAAGATTTGAACTTTGATTTAAGCTTTAAGCAATTACAATTAAGTAATAGTCTTGTGTGTGGTAAAAACAATACATTTCAATAAGCCAGCATTTTCAAAGTGTGTTCCATAGATAAATAGTTTTGTTGAGTGTTAAAATATGTCACAGTAAAGTATTTCTTTGGCTCCATAGTCAAAAAAGCTTTTAAGAAACACTGAGTTAAACAAAAGTTAACAATTATAAACAGCCTTCTCTTGAACAGGGATTTCTCAGAGTTTTTAATATTCTAACGCATGTTTTGATTCTCCAAGAAGGGAAATAAGCCCTGAGAGTTTGTGGAATGTATTTATACATTCAACTTTTTTCTTTCACAGAGCAACTCACAGAAATGTTGTTTCTCTGAATCTCAAGAATTTGGAAAATGTTGTAGTGATGTGACTGACCTTTTTCAAATCAGGCAACAAAGATTTTCTTTGGAGATGCAACTACTTCTGGTAGCTCTTGCAAATTGAATACAATTGAATCACATCGACTCAAGCACAGTGATACATCTTGAAGCCCTCACAAATGAATTTAGTTGATATTTCAAATTTTAACTGGCACTGATATGCAAACTGATCAGTAGGGTATTTCTCTAATAACTACAGACTCATTGTATTTTAGAGAATACAAAAACCTGAAATGAACGTGAGGCAGTTTGAATACATTTATCAAATAGGTATATTTAACAAGTGAAACTGTAAATTCACTTCTTAGGAAACAGAGCCAATATGTGGAGTGTCTAGGTGGAGAGTCCTGTACTCAGGGGGCCTAGAACCAAATTCTAATGACATTAGGATTCTGACCCTAGGTTTAAAAGCTAACCATTCTGTGTGTCAGATTAGAGTCAACTTTATGCATTTGAAATTCTTTTTATTTGCTTTTCTTGGGATTACGTTACATGTACATGGAAAGACAGAAAAGATTCATGAATCCAGAAAAACATCTAAAGATGGAAGAATATTAGTCCTACCCAGCATCCAAAACATTAAATATATATATTTTATCTATATCTATACACACACATATCTATAATTTAGGCTATATATAATTTAGATCAAGATGAGTTTGTTACACTGTAAGCTGTTCCAATGGTATATGGACTGACCCAGTTTTGCCTAGTATATTAGCTTCTTACATGGAATAACTTGATCATTTTTACAACAATAAATTAATTCATGACATTTAAATTCAGTACTTTAGTGACCTGATGAATTTTATGATGCTGCCAAAGTACTTAAGTTATCTTCATTTAACAACTAACTAGGAGAATTGAGGCAGAGTGTGTGAAAGTATTCAGAAATCTTAAACTATGAGTTGCTCTATCTCCAGCTTGGTCTCTATTTCTGTGTCTCTTCCTACACCCATCTCTGTCACGTCTACTCCCATAGCCATAGCTGTAGCTGCATCCTCCTTTCCCAGCCAGGATCTTAGAAAATATAGTTACTTTCTTCTCATAGATTTTTTTTTTTTACAAATAACTCATTCATATTTATAAAACATATTTTCAACTAGAAATTATTCCTCACTTCTAACGTGAAAATGTGATTTTAATATCTTGGTTCCCTTACTTCCCAGGAGATTACATTCAACCATAGATTAGGTACAAGCATATTCTATCAGGACTCATAATTAGCAATGAAATTGCTTCAGAATAGTTTTATCTGTGGTGGAACCATCTTACCTTTAGTTATGTGCTTGAATGGATGCAGCCTAATTATCAGCTCTCAACGGAAAATGAGCACCGCAAGCTCCAGCCGCTCTGGGCCCTGCATTTCATTTGGTTTATTTTTCTCATCAATGAGGCAAGTGTAGCATAAATCTGTGAGACACAAAACTGAGACTGTAGATTCAACACTTTCTACAGCTATATTAGGCAGCAAGTTGTAAAAGCAAACACATTGCTGTCTGCAAAGTTAAGGGAATGGAGTTTATAAAAGTCCAATGTTCTGGCCAAGAGAGAGCACATCACACAGGGATAAAGTTAGAAATTTCCAAAGGATGAGAATACAATGAAAAGCACAACTGTAAATGGGTAACAAAAATATGACTCTTGTTTGTGTAATAAATGGAATTCTCTGGGTCTCAGAGTCATTAGTAATAACTATCATTATTGTAAGAATAAATATGGAGATGTTAATAGACATTTTAACATTTGTGATTAACATAGTACTAGAAAAAAAGGTTTGACGAATTTTATTTCTCAAAATGTGCTTTAAAAACAAATTTACTTTGGTTTCAAGGACATACACAGACTTCCTGTGAAGATGTAGAAAACAATATTCCATGAAAACGGTATTGTTTAAAGTTTTTCACAATGTATGAATTCAGTTGGGGAACAATATGTTTGAACGTTCCCAGTTTCTATACGCTTCCATTAATTGGCTGATATAGGAGGGATAAATAATAGTAATTTGTTTGGGTTTCTGTATGTGGATTTATGCCTCGGGTTCTGTCAAACTCTGAGATCCTAAAATTCTGGATAAGTGGAACCAAGTGAGAACTGTGCCCTGAAAATTCAGAGAAGGAGGAGTATTGAGCCTGGAAATTCTGTAGTATTTCCTCATATTTTTTTTTCCCACTCAAGGGAAGAAAGTCTGTGTAATTTGACTTTGTGAATTGAAGTTTCCTTATTGTTGCAGATGCTACTTATATATATCAGATAACTGCTAATCACTATATTGCTCTGGGTCAACTTAACTTGTTTTGGGGAACAAAAGTCAGAATTTAGACAGAGAAGAGTTTCACTAATACTAGTTTAATGCTCTCACAGAGCAGAAATCAAACATTAATTTTAGCTGCCTTGTTAAATATTTCCCTCCTTTATTTCTATATAAAATTATTACAGATCCTCTCTAATAAATTTTCTTTCAGCAAGTTATTGATTAGATTTTTAACCTTTTGGAACCAGATTCCTGTTTTAGCATAATGTATCTCAGCTGAACAATATATTAATGTCATCACTGATCTTCTGCGAAGTCCTCCATGGAGGATTTACATTTATGCCAGAGGTGTTGGTGGGGTAATTTATTGGAAAGAAAATCCATAGTATAATTATGAAACAACATGGGTGACCTATTTTTCTCAGTTTACATTTTTCTCTATTGATTCCAATTAAATGTATCTTTGTTTTGCTGGTTAAACTCCAAGGTGGCTCTGTATCTACTTCAACTGAAAGTATGATAAAGAATGACCAGCATGAATATGAGAGAAAAGCACTTCTTTTTTTTTTTTTTTAAGATTTTATCTATTTATTTGACAGAGAGAGACAGCGAGAGAAGGAACACAAGCAAGGGGAGTGTGAAAGGGAGAAACAGGCTTCCCGCCAGCAGGGAGCCCTATGCGGGGCTCGATCCCAGGACCCTGGGGATCACGACCTGAGCTGAAGGAGACACTTAACGGCTGAGCCACCCAGGTGCCCCAAGAAAAGCACTTCTGAATATATTTTATCCTAGAGGTTGATTTCAGCTTGCAGGGGTGGGGGGAGATGGGGATACTCATATTTGTCATGTAGTGGTAAGCTAGATCACTGAGGACAACTTTCTTAAAGCTTTCATTCAGTTGTATAGACAGAGTATAATTCCTAGTTAAAGAGAGTAATATAATTAAATATAAATTAAATAATGTATATAATAAATATAACATATTATAATAATACATTAAATAATATAATTAAGCTATATTTGGATTTAAAGAAAGGTGATGTGCATATTCATTCCTCTAATTAAAATATACAGTGCCACTATATATCTAAGGAATGGGAGTCTTTCTCAATCACTAGAGCCAATCATTATTGTCTGAATATTTTTTAGACCAGTAGTGCATAAGATTAGGCAAGAACCATCTCAAGATAAAACTCTTTTATCTAAATGTGGCATGCAAATAAACCAGAAGCCTTATGTTGTTTCAGTTCAATTAAGTATTTCCTGAGCACATGTTAATTTGGAACAGCCAAGTGCTTTCTAGGTGATAGGGAAGGTTACTCTGAATTGACCCTCTTTCTCCTACTGGTGAAAAGGGAATATATGGATCCTCATGCCATTTTATTTCAGCTCCTAAAATAGCAACTTTAAAAACAAAACAAAACAAATTGAAGCATGGGTTATAGTAGGCAAATGAGACACCTGAATGAGAGCCATACTGGAGAACGCTGGGATACAGATCAAGTTAGTGAATGAACTAGAGAGGGCTCTTTCTCAACTGGTGTGCTAATTATTTCAGCCCTGAAAATTATGAGCTAAAATAATTTTAATAGGAAATGGAAACTGGAAGGTAGGTATATAGAAAATGAGGATCTCTGAATTAAAAAGGCACTGTCTAGAAACCCTACTAAGGAGAAAACAGAGCAGGCAGCCTTCTGATAGGCTACACAGTCATTATTTGTACAGGGGGACTGAAAACCTTAGAAATAACCATGCGAATATCCACTGAAAGCTAATGGTATATGAATACTAAAATGTAAAGGACGAAGAGAAACAAAAAAGTGAAGAGAAAAGTATGACTTGTAGTTTAAAACTAAGTGTTTTCCCAACAGTGTGATGGAGGCTATAACACACCAAGGGAAGGAGGACTGAAGCAGAGGAGGCCCAGATAAGAGGACACTCTTCTCAGTGGGGTGTGAGGAAGGAGAGGGTCTTGGACCCCAGGGGCTGGTAAGAGAAGACTCAAGAGACATGAGTGAGATACCTGAATATACAGTGCAAAGAAATAGAAATGTAGGAATAAAGTGGAAAAGAATTCTTCACTCAAGAAGATGTGGTGACAGGAGAGAAGACCTAATCTAAGGAAAGACAGGGAAATTGCTACTGGCAGGGGCAGGTACTCATGCTAGATGTATTTATTTATTTACTTTAAAGATTTTGCTTATTTGAGAGAGTGAGAGAGAAAAAGCATGAGAGCGGGGAGGGTCAGGGGAGAAGCAGACTCCAGGATCATGACCTAAGCTGAAGGCAGACCATGAACAGACTGAGCCACCCAGGCGCTCTCATGCTAGATTGAGAAGTCCGAATATATTCGCCATCAAAGCATAACAAAGCATCTGACTGTTTTCTTGCACCACGCAATGAGGCTTTTGGATAGAATCCGATAAAGAAAGTCGGTTCTTGAGATTGGAAGTCATACCAACAATAACTTTATAAGACTTCCTGACCCATTCTGTATTCTCTGCTTCGTTATGTGTGTCATTCGTCATTTCTTCAGAACGCGGGTCTTCAAAACTACTAAAACAAGAACAAATTTAAAAATGATTCAGTGGCTGGGAAGGACATTTTTATGTCCTTCTTCACAGTTAATCCTGGGAGGAAAGTGACATCCCAAAATGGGGAAGAAAGCAAAGAGCTATTAAAAGGAAAGAATAATAGGCTGAGTGACTCAGAGTCCGCACCATGAAAAAGAGGGCCCCACAGGAGAGAGGCTTGGAAATCTCTGGTACCTACTGCCTGGGAGACTAACATTAGTGGAGGACGTGCCCCTAAAAGTGGTCATTTGTCACATTTACTGGCTGCTCTCCAGATATCCTGCTCATTTCAGGGGACTTGTAGGACAGCAGAAAATAGGCCCCTATCAATATTCACTCCTCCAGCTGCTGGGAGCCAGAGCATGGGCATAACCAAAATGGTTGGATACTACTGTCCTGGGCTTTGAATCTGGGGTCAGTGATGTGAAGAAGTGTGACAGAGCTTATAATTCATTCTGGAGAGAGGAACAGAAGCAGCATCTGGTGCTGTGATAGCTATGACAGTGGTATGTTTATGTTTTAATACCAACCATTGTGAAGGCATCAGCGGGCAATGTGGTAGCTTATCGGCTCTTCCTTTTGGATGATTTTGGCTGCAATTCTTTCTCCCAGACAACTTAGGCTCTTTCTAGTTTTCCAAGTCTGGATTTTTAGTCTTTGAGTGATTCTGTGAAATACCACCATCTTTTCAATAATTTATTTTCATCTCAGGATATGGACCAGGTGTGGGCTGTAGGCTTCAAATCCTCTCTCTACCATGTAGTTGCTGTTTGCAAATTAACTCATCTCTTTAGACTTCTTCCTTTATAATATAGGAAGGGTAAAACTTACCCTTATAATTAAGAGGATTAAACGACTTATTATTTATAAGATGTTTAGAAAGACCCCTGGGACATGGTTAATACTTAATATTTGTCATTATTGTCATTATTTATTTGAAATTATTTTCAGGAAATTTTTGTAATTATAATTATGCACATGATACATGCCAGACACTGGTTTTGGAATGACAGAGGAGTGAACATGAGAGATCAAAGTCCTCATCGAACTCACATCCTAATAAAATTAGAGGATTTCTATATACTTACAGATGGTGAGTGGAGCAGATGATTAAAATTCCAAAGGAAGCATGGAAACCTACAATGACATCTCCTTTATGGGAACGGTAATAGTCATGTGTGGCTTCTCCCACATAGAGGGAGAAACAAAAAAATGTGCTAACACGAAGGAACACGGCTATCACTAACATATGAATGTTTGCAAACTCTCCCCTTTCACTGCCCCACTGAGAAGCCTCTGGCATCACACAATTTTTTGCCCTCTTTCAGAAAATCTAAAGTGAGTCCTCCTCTGACTGGTAATAGCTGAAGTGATTTTGTAATAAAAAGTAGAGTGGTGTAAAGAGAGATTAGGAGGAAAAGTCTCAAGGTCAGAGGATGAGTTTTCATGGATTTGAGAGGAGCGAGCTGATAGGAAGTAGTGGCAAGGTGCAGGTGTGCAGCTACCCAGTAGTGAAAAGGTCTACAATAAAGGCCTGGGCAGAGATGAATCAGTATATATGTCATCCTGACCATATGACATAATTTGCATTGATACGCTTTTAGTCGGTAAAACTCAGAAGTTTTGAGTGGGTTCCCTGGTGATGCTTCTGCTGTTGGCCCACTCTGGGAACTTTTTTGGAGGATTTGAAAGAAATAGCTTTCATGGGAAAACCTGAGCATGACAAGACCCCACTGTTGTTTTCTTTAACCACCATTTTATTTTTTCTGTCAAAGAAACCGTATTCTGTGAAGATTTTTGGAGGTGTGTTTTTGTCCTGCCACATTTGAATTATTTCAGGTGAATGGACTACTTGTATAGATCAACCAAGATGCTATTCCAGATTAAACAGAAGGGTTCTATGAGTTCTAAACAAAACTGTGAAGTAAAGGGGGTACCCGAATAAGGATTTGAACTTCAATCTGTATAAAAGAGGTGACCTACTGAAATGATAAAAGCATGAGATTTGAAGTTAGACGAAACTATGTTCAAATAAATTTTTGTACTTTCTAGTTATGGGATTGGGCAAGCTGGCAGGATTTCTATAAAAGAGAATAACAAACACTAACTCAGGATTAGGATCAAATGGGATAACATATACGAAGTACATTGTACTATCTGGCATCCAAATGCATTGTTTATTGGGATTGAAATGTGGGGCTAGAGGTGAGGAAAAACAGGGCAGGGCTACAGATACATATTTGAAGAAGTGATGGTTAAAGCTATGAACTAGATCAGGGATCAGGCCACTGCAACACGTTGTTACTTATTTTTGTAAAGAAAATTTCATTGGAATGCAGCCATGCTCATTCCTTTAAGTATCCCTAATGGCTGTTGTCATGCTACAATGGCAGACCTGAGTAGTTGTGACAGAAAGCACATGACTCAGGAAATCCATAAAATTTGTTAACTGGCTCCTAACAGAAAATGTTCGCTGAACTCTGGGCTAGAGGAATAGATGGGCTGGATTAGAAAGAAAGTATTGAAAGAAAACTGCAGAGGCCTGAGCCTACATACAGGAATGTCTACATGTAAGGATTTTTTTGCTTTCATCTTTGGGATATCATTAGTACTTCTACTTTTATAGAGGGAGAAGAATAGGATCATGATACCATTCTACCAAGACGATAGTAAAGATCAAAGTGTACCCTTTCACCAAGTCCAAGCCCTGTTTCCTTTGTCTCAAGGAAATAGAAGCAGGAGCCGGAAGCTTAACTGTTTTCAGCATTCAGCTTTTCTAAGGAGTCTGAGCATTTCCTAGTCATAGGAGGAAATTCACGAAAGTAAAATTCTAGAGATTTCCCGCAACCGAGACCAAAGTAAAACCAGTAGGGGTTTATGTGTCAAAACCCTATAAGCGTAGATTCCAAAACTGTCACAATACATCCATTGTTTTAATAAAAATATATAAAAAGACAAGTGACATAGTTACACTGTACTGCTTATCTTAAGCTTCATTGAAGATGTGAAATGATAAACAGATTGGTTTATGTGATAATGTTTTTAATTTACCTCTTTAGAATCCAGCTTAATCCTATTATCTCCAACCTAGAAGACAGAAGCTTAAATTGCAAAAGGAAATTTGCCAAATTCCAAGCAAACTGAATGAACTATTCCAACACATGGATGTTCCCCTAATGGCTGTATATCTAATACTGTCTCTACTACTCTCCCATTAAATTCAATGAATGAACAGCTCAAGAGAGAAGTGTTCCCTAATTCTGTGATATGTTCACCAGCAGACACCCTTGAGGATGGCATTTTGGCTTCAAGCCCACATAAATTGAATGTTTGTGCACAAACTTTAGATCTCGTTGGTTCATCCTCTCAATGAATGTTGCCTCTCAATAATACATAACCATTTAGACATCTGTTCCTACATAAATATTACTCTGATTTAAAAAAAATTACCAAAGCATACTTGATAAAAATCATCTTAGAATCGAAGTGCCAGAGAAAAAAGGCACTTTAAAGAAGCAAAATTGTTATCTGATTTGGTGATTTCCTCCTCAGTTTCATGACCATTTCATATTTAGTTTTTATTTGAAAGTGTTTTCATTTGAAAGGCTCTCATTTAAAAGCCTATAATATCTGAAAGTAGCTGAGACAAGTCAGAAATACTTTATCCATTTTATTGATATGGAAAAACCTGGCATGCCTTGAGCAAGTCATTTTTGTTTTTATTTTCCTAAAATCTTTTGACTATAAAATCCTTTTTCCGAAATACTCAAGCATTATGCTTTCATCTGTGCACATTGATATGTCCCACATAGGTCTGTTTTGATTTTTGATTTTTGACTACTTACTTTAGACCACAGATGAAAGGGAAAGAAAGTATGTCTCTGAGAGATTTATAGGAATAAGTTAATGAAGATTTTCCATGCAGTTCATTCTTGATTTTTCTGAAGTCCAATCATAGATGAGTTTCAAGATGAAATTCTAGTTGAAGTTATAAAACATATAAAAATAGAAAACTCAATAAATCTTGTTTAAAGACTCCAGGAAGAACATTTATCATGCTGTTCATACTCTCCAATCATCACATTCAGAATCCCTAAGCAATAATAAGAACTAACCACCTTCATTTGATTAAACAAATGTTACCTATTAACCTGTCAAGACCAACTAAATAAAGTCACATTCTCCAAATGTCTCTCTCTCAGCAATGAATTGTATGAATTCTAAAGCCAAATTGATTCTGGTACATTTATAAGAGAAAATTTTTAGTAAACAGTGGGAAAAATCAGAATGTATTATAATTTTTGTTAATATTTTAAAACGAATAAGTACTTCCCAAACTTTACAAATCACCTAATTTCAGTTGCACAGGACCTGCTCAGCGGTCCTCCCACTGTTCTTTATTCCTTAGGAATGGCCACGCTATTGAATATGAAGTGCCCAAAGACATATCTGGGAAGCTGAACGCACCATTTTCTGCAGTAGCAACATGATAGAAATATATTTCAGACCTGAGATAGGTAGTTTAGTTTATCCTATTTTTATTTGCCTATGTATACCAGCTGCTGCAGCTTAGATTTCTCTAAGGAGAGTATGAAATAAGGAATTTAATTTAAAAATGTAAGCTGGGAGCAGTTGAGGTTTAATTCAGGAATTTACAGACTCACTACTGGCAATAAGCTCTAAGGAGTACATCTAATATAGTACATTATGGCAGCATCATTCAATGTGCTGTAGTTAAGGACTTGTCAGCATTTCTATTTTAAACTCCTCTTCTCTGGTGTTTATGATTTGACCATTAAGAATTGCTGGGCTTGAATAAAACAGTTTGTGAAGATTGAGTTCAGCAGCGAATTGTACCATTTTCCTTTCTGACCAGGAGAATGAACAGCAAAGTTCTGGGAAAGGGCGGAACTAAGCCAACTAAGTGAGGACTTCACCTTGTTAAAGGAGGGGAGGGAGAAATCTCCAGCTTAGGTTCTTATGTGGATTGTGCATGAGATGTTCCAATCATGCGGTTATAAGTGGGAGTACATAACAAGAAGTTTGGGATTAGGAAGCCAAGCCAATTGAAAATGAAGAAAGTCATCCTTTTTCAGTCTTATTGTTATATGTGATACACATTTGATAAGGTATCCCTTATTTTATAGAAGAATGTTATGGTGTGAATTACAGTGTTAAGCTTTTGGGACCTGGGTTATATAAAAATGAGATATACTAATATGTGCACCTTATTTTTTCTAGGAATAAGGAGCTTTGTGCTCCTCTATAGTGGCTGTCAATAAACTACATAGAGATTGACAAGCCATCTCAGAGTGTCAGCTCTGAGCTTATATTCTAGCATTAAACCAGAAAAACACACAGACAAAATAAAACAAACAAACAAACACCTTTGTGCGTCTTTACTTCTCTGACTAGAGTGACAAGAGAGGAAAGCTCACATTGGGAGAAGTGAGAGAGCCCACAATTAGATATCGCAGTACAGACAGAGGCAGAAAAAAAATCCCCTAACAGTGTAGTATTACAGTCCATGGCTCCTCTAATAGACTGTTTCTATCCAATTGTCATGGACACCACTTGGGTTGAATTCACTCCCCTTTATCAGTGAAGTACCATGACACAAGCTCCTTAAATTTCCAGTATATATACATAAAGCATGATTCTACTCCTTGGCATCCATTAGTCGGTCCAGATAGAGCCTCAGGCCTGAGCTGGGTCAACTTGAATCCCTTTCCTGAGGATTTGGAATTAGGAACAAGGAGAGAGAGGCAGAGGATACTATTTTATAGAGAGAAAGAGAGGATGAGAGCAGAGAGATGGAAAGATAATATAACAAAATCCTAATAGGTTCCTGCTTCTGGTTTGTTCCTGAGGACCAGATGCTTATCTGTTCTTGAATTCTCTTGATAGGCCAATGTCCATGAAATAAATCCCCTTCTTGTGTTACAGCTTTTTAGGACACATTACTTAAACTGAGATCCTAACAAATGCACAAGTTAACAAGGCGATACTAATATACTGGCAGTTATTCCATTTCTTAAAGTCATAAGACTTGACCCATTTCTGATTTCTCATATACTCAGCTTTTCTACACTGGGTATCATATTGATGAACTATTCTTGATTTTCATGTCTCATTCAAATATAGTCCAGATGTACTGAAGCTTATTTTTATCACTATTTTTCTCATTTCCCTCTCTGATTCACTATTACTTTATTTTTTTCCCCAACTTTGCATCTTTTCCTTTGAGATCTGAACCCTGAAACTTTGAGATGCCTCATTTGGTTAAGTGTCCAACTCTTGACCTCAGCTCTGGTTGTGATTTCAGGGTCATGAGATGGAGTCCAGCATTGGGCTCCATGCTGGGCTTAGAGCCTGCTTAAGATTCTTTCAGCCCTCTCTCTCTGACCGCCCCCCCCCAACTCCTGCATACTCTTTTTCTCTCTTAAAAAAACAAAAAAAACTTATTAGTTACCTGGGATGCACTTGCCCTGAACTTTGATGGAAAGAAGCAAGGTGGTAGTGGGTGATGGCTAAGCCAGTGGCAACAGTGAATCTCCAGGACCAGCAGTTTCTGATTTTTCAGTGGGGCTTTAAGTATCCAGCAGCAATGACAGTGGAACCAGATATGCTCAGCACCAAGCTGCAGCAGCTGTGGCATCATGTCCTCCCAGGCTCTCCTTTTTTTGTACAATATTTTTTCAGTGGACTTGGCTACTGTTCTGTCTCCTTGGTCCCAACCAATTTCTCAGCCTAGCTCTCCAGTGTTCCAAGTGATTCTGTGAACTACCCAAAATCCTATTCTGCTTCTATCAGCCACAGACACTTTTTGATACTTGCCACTAAGATAAACTGAAATTTTTCTTAACTTGGCTTAAAAGGAGCACTATATTCTGGCTGGCTGGGTAAATTTTTACTATCAGCTCATGGGGTTGACTTCTCTCTCCAGTGATTTTCATATTCAGGGCTATATTTCTTCTAGTCCATCTTGCTGAGGAGATATTAAATCCAAGAAATGACAGAAATAGAAGACAGAATAATAAAATTAATATGGTAATAACTATTAGCTAAATACTTTCTTGTTAAGGAAATACTTGAAAATTTTGATTAGACTTATGGGGAGGATGGGTATTATTATTATTATTATTATTATTATTATTATATTATTTGTAGAGATTATTTTACAAGTATATACCTGTCAAAACTTATAATGATACATTTAAATATGTACCATTTATTGTATGCCAATTATACCTCAAGCTGTTAACACTTTTTACAGCTTGCAAATGCTTCTTTATTAGTAAAATTTATACTTAATGTTTGTAAATATTTCTACTACATAAATCATGCAAAGAAAATTGTTGCAGAAGAATTTGCAAAGCATACCAGATAATTGAGAAATGTTAAGTGATTATTTTGACATCTTTAGTTGCCCAAGCATATCACTTGGAGAGTTTAAGAGTCTTCTCAATAAAGCAATTTTTTTCTGAGCAAAAAAACTGCAAATCTTGCAGGAAGGAGCCCTGCCTGGCAATCACATCTAGGTGGTGGCTTTTTCCTGTTTAACATTAACAATTTCACTAAAGAAAGCCACCATATTACCATGATAGATCAACGCAAACATGTAATGAATGTGTAATTACACATGAACACAAATGAAAACCTAAACACCAGACCAGCCATAAAAATGACCATAGATCTCCCCGTCCTGGCTAATATAATTAACTTCTACCTCTTTACCAATCACAGCGTGAGATTCACTCTATTCTTCTCAATTTCTAGAAGAGAATTATTACCCCTGCTTCTGGACAACATCCATTCCAGAGCAAAGCCCCACTAGCGACCTGAACAATTCCCAATATCACCTTACACAAGTTCCCATCCAACAACAAGTCCTCCTAAGAGCCTCTTATTGCAACACTTCACAGCTCCCACAGTGGGCTTTCTCTGTCATTGCAATATGCCAATCAGTACAAATGTGTTCAATTACAGGTATGTTTCTGATGGTCTTTGGTTGAAGAATGTTATCAGTTGAAACATCAATTCTGTTTAGCTTTAAAGTGTATGAATGAAAAGCACATCTGTCCTTATCATTAATACTTACTTTTCAGGGATATTTTTCCTATCAAGATATTACATACAATGAGTACTATGCTCCATAAAATTTTCTCAAAATTAGAAAACTTAACATTAGACAATAGGTAATTATTTTTGTAGTCAGTCCAAAAACCTCATATTTTGCCAAGGGCTTTTTATAAGAGATACATTTTTTTCCCTGCTGCCCTATTGTTCCAGTATTAATTTCAGAACCATAAAAGCAAATTATGCTTGTCAGGAGGCAGCTGCTATTCTGTTGCCTGAATGTCATGTTGTTATTTAGATTTAACTTTAAATGTAATTTTCAAGTTGCAAAGGGAACCCAGACCATTTTTCTTTTACATCCCCCTAAAAATTGTTATTGAATCTTTTGGTCTAAAGAGAATTTATTTATACATAAGATAAGCTCATGTTTCCACCATAAAGAATCTAAAGAAAATAATTCTGCTGGCCTAACAAAACTGGATTTGCTAAATATCATATTGATATTACAATAATTTTTAGATCTTTCTGGGTTGGAATGTAAATATATAGCAACTATTTTCTTTGATAATCTTTAAAAATAAATATCCAGGTGGGAATAGGTATAGAGTTTTCTCACTGAAGTTAAATTTTAAGCTGAAGAAATATTCTTTTGACTTTCATCAATCATTCTGCCAGCAGCTATCAGCTTTGCACCAATCCTAATAAATTTTACAGAACCACAGAGCAGAGGCCTCCAACTGAATGGAAGAAGGTGGGACTGTTCCTGGGCATGCCTCAAATAGATGACTTATGATACTCAACAGAAGAAAGGGCACTCATTTTTTTATTCAGTTTTGTTGGAGTGAAAGCTGGATTCTGGAAACTTATCATAGGAGGTCTTTAAGATACACAATGTATTTGCAAATGAGTTCAGGTAGAGAATTGGAAATTTATGAGGTTTTTTAAAGAAACTGTTTTCTAAATGTATGTATGCCATGCATTCTCACAGATAAAGTTGAAAGAGGTTTATAAAGGGAGAAAAAATTAGAATATAGTCTACATGCAAAGAGAATGCAATTTAAGTAATCCAGGTATATTAAAGTGCTTTGATTCTTAGCAAATATAATTTTTCCCAAGTTATTAATCAAAGAGAGAAAGAAAGAAGTTTTTTGGACAAGGAGAAATGTCAAAGGTCATTTCTCATATAGTACAAATGGCTTGATCATTAAAAGCTTCCATTAGTGACTCTTAAAGTAACTCAGCTACTGATTCACAATTCTTAATGCACATCAATTAATATTTTCTTCTCTGTAAATATTACATCAGTAGTCTAGCTCACAATAGACCTTAAGGAGCTAGCAAAATAATTTTGCATTGGTCGATAAAGCTATCTAAAATACTTTCTCAATGAAGATTGATGGAGATTTAACATCTTTCTTTTAAATTTAAAATCGTCTCCCTGATCCTGTGCACTTTGCACCAACTTCTTTTTGGTTTCTGCTACATTAACTCAGTAAGTCTCCAGACCTCTCCTCAGTGTTTCTTATTTGTTTGTCCTTTTTGTGTTCCATCAACTGCTAGGACCCTCTGGACTCTACCTTTACTGCAGTCCATGTCTGCTCTTTAGCTGATATTATACATAACTTGTCAGGATTGTCTAACTTCCAGTTAGGTGATGGGAGTGGGTTGAAAAGGTATTTCTTGTGTGATACATATTCTTTTAGAGAATATGTAGGTAAATTTAGATTTAGGTGGTTGCCATTATCGTATCAGAACCACGGGGCTTAAAGTAGAATTTGTTTACTTCTTTTGAACCATAAAGAATGAATAACTGAAGAAAAGGAATAAAGATAAACCAAATTGCAAGCAATTCAATATTTATTCTCCTTGCAACAGATGTTTTCCAAAAATAGTGCCTACCACAAAGTAAAGGGTCAATAAATATTTATTGAATGTTAAACAAATGCTAAAGGACAAAAGGATTCATCAGATTTATACTCTCATAAACATTTTTATATTAAGCTAAATGTATAAAAGTCATGTAATATTTAAGGGAAACATAAATGCCAGATTGGAACTCTAAAACTCCACCATCCTCCTCAAAAAAGAGTAAAGAGAGACTCTACAAGGAGACCTATACCATGAATGTCATGTGTTTCTTAGAAAATATCTTCATGAAAAATAACAGATTTTTCCCATTAAGTTTTTTAAATTCAAAAAAATACTCTTTTTATTGTAAGTATAAAGTTTTAGTGATAATCAATCTAGAAAATTCTTAGAATATTCAGTATGAAACAAACTTAGTCTATCAATAAATATTTTGCAATCTATATGCTATCTATTTGCAATCAATATTGATACCCATGGTACGTCCATAGTATTTTATGGTTAGCTATGTGCTTCCCTTTACTATAAAGGTTAAAAGGAATATATAAGACATATATTGTTTTTTGATAATATACAAGTAATTTGTTCATTTTTTTAAAAAAATCCCTGTAAGTCTTTTAGACATTTCTGTGAAAGTACTGCTGAACTAGGAGGATGAATCAATTCTAATGAGTCAATTTTCATTTCATTTTTATCCAGGTCCCTTTTGAGAAAGAGATCGCTAATCATCACCATAAAAACTACTAATAAAAAAAAGAGAAATGTATTTTGTATTGACGAAATAATTATAAAGTCCATAAGAATAATATTCTAACAATTATAGTTATTCAACATAATCAGTTATCAGCTTATCTACTCTGCTTTTAGGGGTGGAAACTAATATTAGCTGACTTGTTTATGGAGAATATTGACAATAATAAATAACGAAGATCTTGTCTAACTCACCCTGAAATATCATTTAGATCATTTATAAAGTTGGGGGTACATAGATTCTAAATTCAGAGGTTCATCAAAGACAGACTTGTCTGTGTGCTGTTCCAAGTCCCTTAGGGTATTATTTCCTAATTTGAAATGCTGTTGTTTTGGTTTTTTGTTTTTTGGGTTTTTTTTTTTTTTTTGACAGAGAGAGAGAGAGAGAGAGCACACAAGCAGGGGGAGTGGCAGGCAGAGGGAGAGGGAGAAGCAGGCTCCCTACTGAGCAGCAATGTGGGGCTCCATCCCAGGACCCTGGGATCAAGACCTGAGCCTAACGCTGACACTTAACCAACTGAGCCACCCAAGCACCCCAATTTGAAAATCTGTTGATTTATTCCTGTTGCTCCAATAAGCCTAAAATAATGATTATGGTCAAACATATTTAATTATTTTAAAACTACAGCTTAATTATAGATTTTTTTCTGCGTTCTCTCTCCTGTACCTTTGACACTGAGCTATAACTTGACCACTTTCTCAAGTTACTAACCTTATATCAAGAATAAAAAGGGAAAACCAACAGCATCAACAAAAATTCTCTCTACCTGGCAGCAACTGATGTACTTTATCTCTTCCAAGATATTATGCACATGAATATAGCTAATGCTATAAACAAAATTACACTGATTAAAAATATTTTGATGTCCTAGTTTTTTCACCTGTTATACTTCTGATGTATTTCTGATTTCATGGCCTTACCATGAATAACAAAATTTTAACTCTTCTCATCTTGAGAACTTCTTCAAGTAAATATTTGTGCATTATGCTTAGAAAATGACTTGCCCATTCATGTGGCTTATGGGGCACAAACTTTTCATTTATTCACAATATTTATGTTTTAGGGGAGTGTTTATTAAACAATTAAAAGATATATATCTGGGGTGCCTGGGTGGCTCAGTTGGTTAAGTGTCTGACTCTTGATTTTGGCTCTGATCACGAACTCAGGGTCCTGAGATTGAGCCCTGCATCAGGATTCATGCTCAGCATGATGTCTACTTGAGATTCTCCCTCTTCCTCTGTCCCTCCCCCACTCGTGCTTGTTCTGTATCTCTAAAATAAATACTCTTTTTAAAAAAAATGCGTGTGATCATAAGTGATTCTATTCGTGTGTATCGAAAATGGCTAATTTCATGTACAAAAATGAAAAAAATGGTAAAAAAATAACATAGTAACATAGTTGGTATAGCATTATACTAATTGTATCACTAATTCCTATAAATATAAAATTGTAAAGACTCTACCAAAAACTACTAAAACTGATAGATTAATTCAGTAAAGTCATAGGATATAAAATATATAGAAATCTGTTGCATTTTCTATACACTAATAATGAAGTAGCAAAGAGAAATTAAGAAAACATTCCCATTTGCAATTGTACCAAAAAGAATAAAATATCTAGGAATAAACTTAATCAAGGGGGTGAAAGACCTATACTCAATAAAACACTGATGAAAGAAATTGAAGACAATACAAAGGAATGGAAAGCTATTCCATGCTCATGGATTAGAAGAACAAATATTGTTAAAATGTCCATACTACCCAAAGCAATTTATAGATTTAATGCAATCCCTATCAAAATACCAACAGCATTTATCACAGAACTATAGAAAATAATCCTAAAATTTGTACGGAACCACAAAGACCTAATAGCCAAAGTGATCTTAAAAAAGAAGAACAAAACTGGAGTATCACAATACCAAATTTCAACGTATACTACAAAGCTGTAGTAATCAAAACAGTTTAGTAGTGGCACTAAAATATACACATAGGTCAATGGAATGAAATAGATAGCCCAGAAATAAACTCACGAATATATGGTCAATTAATCCTCGACAAAGGAGGCAATAACATGCAATGGGAAAAAGTCTCTTTAGGAAATGATTGAACAACTATATGTAAAAGAATGAAACTGGGCCACACCTTCTTACAACACGCACAAAAATAACCTCAAAATGGATTGAAGGCCTAAATGTGAGATCCAAAAGCATAAAATTCCTAGAAAAAAAGCATAGGCAGTAATTTCCCTGACATCAGCCTTAGAACATTTTTTCTAGATTTGTCTCCTTTGGCAAGGGAAACAAAAACAAAATTAAACGTTGGGGACTATACCAAAATAAAAAGCTTTTGTACAGCAAAGGAAACAAAAGACAAAACAAAAAGGCAACCTACTGAATGGGAGAGGATATTTGCAAATGATATATCTAATAAGGGGTTAATATCCAAAGTATATAAAGAACTTAACTCAAAACCAAAAGAATAAATAATCCAATTAAAAATGGGCAGAGAACATGAATAGACATTTTTCCAAAGAAGATATTCATGGCCCATGAATACATGAAAAGATGCTCAATGTCACTATTTATAAGGGAGATTAAAATCAAAACCACAATGAGATATTACCTGACACCTATAAGAAAGGCCAAAACTAAAAACACAAGAAATAAGAAATCTTGGTGAGGATGAGGAGAAAAAGGAATCCTCTTACACTGTTGGTGGGAATACAAGATGGTGAAGCCACTGTGGAAAACAGTATGGAGGTTCATCAAAATATTAAAAGTAGAATTACCATATGACCTAATAATTCCACTGCCGGGTATTCACCCAAAGAAACCGCAAACGCTAATTTGAAAAGATATATGCACCCCTATGTTTATTACAGCATTATTTACAATAGCCAAGACGGAAGTAACCCAAGTGTCCATGGATAGATGAATGGACAAAGAAGGTGTTGTATATACATACAATGGAATATTACTTAGTCAGAAAAACAAATGAAATCTTGCCATTTGCAACAACATTGGTAGATCTAGAGTGTATAATGGTTAGTGTAATAACTCAGTCGGAGAAAGACAAATACCATGATTTCACTCATATGTGGGATTTAAGAAACAAAACAAACAAATGAAAAAAAGAAATAAACAAAAAGCACTCTTAAATATAGAGAACAAATTGGTGGTTGCCAGAGGGGAGGGAGGGAAGTGAAACAGATGAAGGGGATTAAGAATACAGTTACTGTGGGGAGGAGTTAAGATGGCGGAGGAGTAGGGGACCCCTTTTTCAGCCGGTCCCCCGAGTCGAGCTGGATAGGTACCAGACCAGCCTAAACAACCACGGAATCAGCCTGAGACGCAGGAAGATACATCTGGATCTCTACAAATGAACATCTCCAGCGCTGAGTATTGAGG
Source organism: Ursus americanus (assembly GCF_024610735.1). Classification (NCBI taxonomy): domain Eukaryota; kingdom Metazoa; phylum Chordata; class Mammalia; order Carnivora; family Ursidae; genus Ursus; species Ursus americanus. The sequence goes on along the minus strand of NC_142137.1, from coordinate 14,341,738 downwards.
TACGAAGAGGGGGAGCCCTGAAACCACGCACAGATATCGGAAGATAAAAGGAAGGGGGAGGGAGCCGCCGCGTTAGGCGCCGGGAAGCGGTAGCCACTTGCACGGGAGAGCGGGCGGGGCTCACGGACGGCACCCGCAAAACGGCAGACTGAGACCGTGAGCCGGGTGCGCGCGCCACCAGGCATCTCGTGGAACACCGGAATCCCGGTGCGCTCACTGGAACCAGACTGAGACCGGGAGCCGGGGAACGCGTGCGACCAGGCTTCTCACGGAACTCCGGACCCGGTGTGCTCACCGGAAATAGACTGAGACCGGGAGCTCGGGGAGCGCACAGGGGCAGCTGGCGGCTGGCGGTGTTAGAAACACAAAGGACAGAGACGCGCCGGCCCTGGAAGTGAGGGCTGGGACGCCGGCTGTGGGGCGCACATCCCGGGACGCTGCAGGGTTGAGCAGCACCAACAGTAACGGAGTTAAAGTGGCCAGAACATTAGTAGAGAACGGGCCGCAATCCCTCTGTCCTGTGACAGAGGCTGAAATTCGGCCGCTGCTGCTCTGACTCTCAGAAGAGGCACAGCAAACCGCCAGGGAAAGCCGCCAGAGAACAAAAGCCTGGAAAGACCGGCTCAGAGAGTGCCCATCCCCATCCCCCTCGCAGGGGACGCCGAGACTCTACCCAAACAGGGTTGCCTGAGTATCGGCGCGGCAGGACCCTCCCCCAGAAGGCAGGCTGAAAAATCGAGAAGCCCACAACCCCGGCGCCTGGGTGGTGCAGTCACTGAGCGCCTGTCTTCGGCTTGGAGCATGATCCCGGCGTTCCAGAAAGGAGTCCCTCATCGGGCTCCTCCGCTGGAAGCCTGCTTCTTCCTCTCCCACTCCCCTGCTTCTGTTCCCTCTCTCGCTGGTTGGCTGCCACATAAATAAATAAATAAAATCTTTAAAGAAGAAGCCTACATCCCTAAGATCCCTATAAAACAAGGGGCACGGCCTGGGACCCAGTCAATAATTTGGGCTCTGGACAACCCTGCAACCTCTCCTCATCAGAATGACAAGAAGGAGAAGCCCCCCCCCAACCCAGCAAAGAAAAGACAGTGAGTCTGTGGCCTCTGCCACAGAAATAATGGATATGGATGTAACCAAAGTATCAGAAATGGAATTCAGAGTAACGATGGTCAAAATGATGAGTAGAATTGAAAAAACTATTAACGAAAAGGTTACTGAGAATACAGAATCCCTAAGGACAGAAATGAGAACGAATCTGACAGAAATTAAAAATTCTATGAGCCAAATGCAGGCAAAACTAGAGGCTCTGACGGCCAGGGTCACAGAAGCAGAGGAACGGGTTAGTGAATTGGAGGATGGGTTAATAGAGGAAAAAAACAAAATAGAAGCTGCTCTAAAAAAAAATCCAAGCCCACGAATGTAGGTTACGGGAGATTACTGACTCAATGAAATGATCCAATGTTAGAATCATCGGCATCCCCAAGGGGGTGGAGAAAAACAGAGGTCTAGAAGAGATATTTGAACAAATTGTAGCTGAAAACTTCCCTAATCTAGCGAGGGAAACAAACATTCGTGTCCAAGAGGCAGAGAGGACCCCTCCAAAGCTCAACCACGACAAACCTACGCCACGTCACGTCATAGTGCATTCGCAAATATTAGATCCAAGGATACAGTATTGAAAGCAGCCAGGGCAAAGAAATTTCTCATGTACCAAGGCAAAGGCATCAGAATTACGTCAGACCTGTCTACACAGACCTGGAAGGAGAGAAAGCGTTGGGGGAGCATTTTTAAAGCTCTTTCAGAGAAAAACATGCAGCCAAGGATCCTTTATCCAGCAAGGCTGTCATTCAGAATTGATGGAGAAATAAAGACATTTGAGAATCGCCAGTCACTAACCAATTTCGTAACCACGAAACCAGCCCTACAGGAGATATTACGGGGGGTTCTATAAAAGTAAAAAGGCCCCAAGAGTGATACAGAACAGAAAGTCACAGCCAATACAAACAAAGACTTTACTGGCAACATGGCATCATTAAAATCATATCTCTCAGTACTCAGTCTTAATGTGAATGGCTTAAATGCTCCCATAAAACACCACAGGGTTGCAGATTGGATAAAAAGAAATGACCCATCCATTTGCTGTCTACAAGAGACTCATTTCGAACCCAAAGATGCATTCAGACTGAGAGTAAGGGGATGGAGTACCATCTTTCACGCAAATGGACCTCAAAAGAAAGCTGGGGTAGCAATTCTCATATCAGATAAATTGGATTTTAAACTACAGACTATAGTTAGAGACGCAGAAGGGCACTATATTATTCTTAAAGGAAGTATTCAACAAGTGGATATGACAATTTTAAATATATATGCCCCCAACAGGGGAGCAGCAAGATAACACAAGCCAACTCTTAACCAGAATAAAGAGACATATAAATAAAAATACAGTAGTAGTAGGGGACCTCAACACTCCACTATCAGAAATAGACAGAACACCCTGGCATAAACTAAGCAAAGAATCAAAGGCTTTGAATGCCATACTCAACGAGTTGGACCTCATAGATATATATAGAACACTACACCCCAGAACCAAAGAATACTCATTCTATTCTAATGCCCATGGAACATTCTCAAGAATAGACCATGTTCTGGGACACAAAACAGGTCTCAACCGATACCAAAAGATTGAAATTATCCCCTGCATACTCAGACCACAACGCTCTGAAATTGGAACTCAACAACAAGGAAAAATTTGGAAGAACTCAAACACTTGGAGACTAAGAACCATCCTGTTCAGGAATGACTTGATAAACCAGGAAATCAAAAATCAAATTAAACAATTTATGGAAACCAATGAGAATGAAAACACAACAGTCCAAAACCTATGGGATACTGCAAAGGCAGTCCTAAGGGGGAAATACATAGCCAACCAAGCCTCACTCAAAAGAATAGAAAAATCTAAAATGCAGTTTTTATATTCTCACCTCAAGAAGCTGGAACAGCAACAGAGGGACAGGCCTAATCCACGCACAAGGAAGCAGTTGACCAAAATTAGAGCTGAAATCAATCAAGCAGAAACCAGGAAGTACAGTAGAGCAGATCAACAGGACTAGAAGCTGGTTTTGAGAGAATCAATAAAATTGACAGACCACTGGCAAGACTTATCCAAAAGAAAAGAGAAAGGACCCAGATTATTAATATTATGAATGAAAAAGGAGAGGTCACGACGAACACCACTGAAATTGGAAGGATTATTAGAAATTTTTATCAACAGCTTTATGCCAATAAACTAAGCAATCTGGAAGAGATGGAATCCTTCCTGGAAACCTATAAACTACCAAGATTGAAACCGGAAGAAATTGATTTCTTGAACAGGCCAATTAATTATGAAGAAATTGAGTCAGTGATAAACAACCTTCCAAATAACAAAACTCCAGGCCTGGACGGTTTTCCTGGGGAATTCTACCAAACATTCAAAGAAGAAATAATACCTATTCTCCTAAAGCTATTTCAAAAAATAGAAATAGAAGGAGAGCTACCAAACTCATTCTATGAGGCCAATATTACCTTGATCCCCAAACCAGGCAAAGACCCCCTCAAAAAGGAGAATTACAGACCGATCTCCCTAATGAATATGGATGCCAAAATCCTCAACAAGATACTTGCTAATAGAATCCAACAGTACATTAAAAGGATTATCCATCTTGACCAAGTGGGATTCATCCCTGGGAAGCAAGCGTGGTTCAATATTCGCAAATCAATCAGCGTGATACATCATATCAACAAGAAAAGACTCAGGAGCCATATGATCCTCTCAATCGATGCCGAAAAAGCATTTGACAAAATACAGCATCGTTTCCTGATTAAAACCCTTCAGAGTGTAGGAATAGAAGGTACATTTCTCAATCTCATAAAAGCCATCTATGAAAAGCCCACTGCAAATATTATTCTCAATGGGGAAAAGCTGGAAGCCTTTCTCTTAAGATCAGGAACTCGACAAGGATGGCCACTCTCGCCACTATTATTCAACATAGTACTAGAAGTCCTTGCAACAGTAAACAGACGTCAAAAAGGGATCAAAGGTATTAAAATCGGCAAAGAAGAAGTCAAAATGTCTCTCTTTGCAGATGACATGATACTCTATATGGAAAACCCAAAAGAAGCCACTCCCAAACTATTACATGTTATAGAGCAATTCAGTAACGTGGCGGGATACAAAATCAATGCTCAGAAATCAGTTGCATTTCTGTACACGAATAACGAGACCGAAGAAAGAGAAATTAGGGAATCCATCCCATTTACAATAGCACCAAAAACCATACGTTACCTTGGAATTAACTTAACCAGAGACGTAAAGGACCTATATTCTAGAAACTATAAATCACTCTTGAAAGACATTGAGGAAGACATAAAAAGATGGAAAGATATTCCATGCTCATGGATCGGAAGAATTAACATAGTTAAAATGTCCATGCTACCCAGAGCAATCTACACTTTCAGTGCTATCCCGATCAAAATACCGAGGACATTTTTCAAAGAACTGGAACAAATAGTCCTTAAATTTGTATGGAAACAGAAAAGGCCCCGAATCTCCAAGGAACTGTTGAAAAGGAAAAACTAAGCTGGGGGCACCACAATGCCAGAGCTGTACTACAAAGCTGTGATCACAAAGACAGCATGGTACTGGCACAAAAACAGACACATAGACCAATGGAACAGAATAGAGAGCCCAGAAATGGACCCTCGGCTCTTTGGGCAACTAATATTTGATAAAGCAGGAAAAAAATCCAGTGGGAAAAAGACAGTCTCTTCAATAAATGGTGCTGGGAAAATTGGACAGCTACATGCAAAAGAATGAAACTTGACCATTATCTCACACCATACACAAAAATAAACTCCAAATGGATGAAAGACCTCAATGTGAGACAGGAATCCATCAAAATTCTAGAGGAGAACATAGGCAGCAACCTCTACGACATCGGCCAAAGCAACCTTTTTCATGACACATCCCCAAAGGCAAGAGAAACAAAAGATAAAATGAATTTATGGGACTTCATCAAGATTAAAAGTTTCTGCACAGCCAAGGAAACAGTCAGAAAAACTAAGAGGCAGCCCACAGAATGGGAGAATATATTTGCAAATGACACTACAGATAAAGGACGGTATCCAAGATCTACAAAGAACTTCTCAAACTCAATACACGAGAAACAAATAAACAAATCAAAAAATGGGCAGAAGATATGAACAGACACTTTTCCAATGAAGACATACAAATGGTTAACAGACACATGAAAAAATGTTCAAAATCATTAGCCATCAAGGAAATTCAAATCAAAACCACACTGAGATACCACCTTACGCCAGTTAGAATGGCAAAAATAGACAAGGCAAGAAACAACAATTGTTGGAGAGGATGTGGAGAAAGGGGATCCCTCCTACATTGTTGGTGGGAATGCAAGTTGGTACAGCCACTCCGGAAAACAGTGTGGAGGTCCCTTAAAAAGTTAAAAATTGAGCTACCCTATGATCCAGCCATTGCACTACTGGGTGTTTACCCCAAAGATACAGACGTAGTGAAGAGAAGGGCCATATGCACCCCAATGTTCATAGCAGCATTGTCCACAATAGCTAAATCGTGGAAGGAGCTGAGATGCCCTTCCACAGATGACTGGATTAAGAAGTTGTGGTCCATATACAATGGAATATTACTCAGCTATCAGAAAGAACGAGTTCTCAACATTTGCTACAACATGGATGGCACTGGAGGAGATAATGCTAAGTGAAATAAGTCAAGCAGAGAAAGACAACTATCATATGATTTCTCTCATCTATGGAACATAAGAACTAGGATGATCGGTAGGGGAAGAAAGGGATAAAGAAAGGGGGTGTAATCAGAAGGGGGAATGAAACATGAGAGACTATGGACTATGAGAAACAAACTGAGGGCCTCAGAGGGGAGGGGGGTGGGGGAATGGGATAGGCTGGTGATGGGTAGTAAGGAGGGCACGTATTGCATGGTGCACTGGGTGTTATACACAACTAATGAATCATTGAGCCTTACATCGGAAACCGGGGATGTACTGTATGGTGACTAACATAATATAATAAAAAATCATTAAAAAAAAAAAAAGAATACAGTTACTGTGATGAGCACCAAGTAGTGTATAGAATTGTTGAGACACTATATTGTACACCTGAAACTTATATAATACTGTATGTTAACTATACTGGAATTTAAAGAAAACATAGCAACATAGCGGGTATAGCAATATACTAATTGTACTAATAATTATCATGAAAATAAAATTTTAATCCCTTGTCAACCTTCTTTAAAAACTACTCAATTAATAGGCAGAATTGGCTATATACATTGTTATATTTGGGGACAATAACACACACCACCCACAGTGGAATTCAAGTTACTGTTTAGGTCAGCTCTTGCGGTTGGCTAACTAGAAAACCAAGCCCATCTGTGCTCTGCTTATCTGACAATTCATCCCCGGGTCAGACAAAAATGGCAGGATTTTCCTGGAAATCCTAAAATGTCGCAGGCATCCTTAACATTTAAGGTACATTTGAATGTTTCTCCCTCTTTCTTGGTATAATTACAGCAAGAGTGCATCTTGATTGTATTAAATGTATGTTTTAAATAAGTTCAGTTAAATTCTATTTATCATCTTAAGCCAGATAAATTTTAGATCCCAGAACAAGAGGAACTTGTAGTGTTTATCAGTTCTGAGAAAAATATCTTTTAAAATTGGTCTTTGAAATGTAATAAGGGAGAACTAACTGTGCATTTAGCCTGACCAAACTACATTAAGACAGTTATGACTGTATGTCATTACCGTCAATCAGATTGCTGCCAAAGAGAGCTACGAAAGGGCCAAGAATACCTCCTTCCCTTGAAGTAACATCTAATTATAGACAAAAGAGTTGGAAAAAAAGAGTTGGTATTTGCTCTAAAAATATAAATGGATTTCAGTTAGGTTTAAGCCTATGAAAAAAAGACGAAATTTTATAAAAGAGCTGAAACTGGCGTGGTGCTATCTAAAATAAGGTATTATTGTTTCTAGTAAAGAATATAGGTAAGAATACCATCTGGTGTGTTTCTAGACCACATTTTGACCTGGTATATTTGCCTCATTGCTTATTTAATACAACTGATTCTTACACTTGGGCCAGAAAAGGAAGTAATCACGGACGTTTAGCAAGTAATAAATAGAAGAGGTTAAGGGTGCTGCCACTGGGTTAGGAGGGAACGTTAGAACACAATAGAGAATGTAAGTCATAGTAGGGAAGGAAAGCAAGAGGGCTAGGCCTGGGTATCCAAAAAGTAGATGGGAAAAATAGAAGGGCAAAGATATGATGAGCTCTATATATGTAATAGAGAGTTGGAAGGAAAGATTAGAGACAAATTCAAAATACTTTTCTCATTAAGGTATAATTCAGCCATTTCAAGTCAGCAGCCCTATACTATGTATAAAATTGGCCAAAACACATTTCTTTATGATTATCACAATTGTACACAGCTAAGAAATGATAAAGCAGCTACTTTCAAAAGATTATAACCCCAAATAACTAATTTCATAGTAAAATATAGCTATTAGTGAAGAAAAGAAAAAAAAGTTTTAATATTCATGCAGACGTAACTTTCCTGGGCAGGAAGTTTGCAGATGTGTGTTTGAGCAATAACTACATAGGGGTACTAGCCAATGGCACTGTTATGGACTGAATTGTATCCCCTCGAGTTTATATGTTGAAGCCCTAAATCTCAATGTGACTGTATCTGGAGACAGGGCCTTAAGGAGGTATTTTAGGCTAAATGATGTCATAAGGGTGGTGCCCTAATCTTGTAGGGCTGGTGTTCTTATACAAGGAAGAGACACCAGTGAATCTTCTCTCTCTCTGCAGAGAAGCAGCCTTATGAAGACAATAAAAAGGCAGCTGTTTAAAAGCCAGGTGAGATGTCTCACCAGAAACCAACCCTGACAGAACCTTGATCTTGGGCTTCTATTCTCCAGAACTGTGCAAAAATAAATTTTTGTTCTTTAAGCCATTCAATCTGTGGTATTTTGTTAGGCGCCCTAAGCCAACTGGTACAGGTACAGAATTTCAAGAGAGATAACTAGAACTAGAAATGCCTCTTGGGGTCATGGAGAACTTGGGGTCAGAGAACTAGGGCCCATTTAAGGATAAAACTCCATACTTTGGGCTCATTAGCACCATATTATAATTAATAAAACCAATAATTATTTGGGACTCTGCAAGATTCTTTACACATAGAAATTGTTTTCTTTAATTCACTAATGATTTTATGAGGTATGTATTATTCACCTCATCAAAGACCAAGGCTCAGAAAGAAAGATAAAGTAACTTGGTCATGTAAGTCAGAGTCTGATCTTAAATCAAGGTCTCTGAGAGTCTATCATCTGAATGTTCTGACTCTATAACCTTTGCTACTCTGTTAACCAGTCACCATGTACAGCCACCTTCTTCTCCCCACAGCCACTTCAACACAATGTCAGCAGTTTCCAAAAACCTACAGAGAAGACCAGGTGCTTCTGGAGCGCTTTCTAAAATGATAATTTCCAGGTCCGATGAATGTACTTTTTTAATTCAGTAGTTCTGTGATGCAAACTTAAAAGCAGTTATGGGATATTCCCCAAATTCTTTTTCAGTCCCTTTTTGTACATTGTGATGTCAATAATCCCTTTTTTCCCCTCCATTACTTCTCTTTAGGGTCGGGATATCCCATATGGTCACTACTGACAATATGTGGTTATTGAGCACTTCAGGGTAAATAGTCTGAATTAAGATATGAAATAAATGTAAAATACATATTGGATTTTAAAGACAGCATGAAGAATGCAAAATAACTAACAAATTTTTCTTGGTTACCTTTTGAAACAATATTTTTGATGTATTATATTAAATAAAATATATTCTTAAAATTAATTTCATCTATTTTTTTTCCCTAATGGATAGCATTGCTTTAGATGATTAATTAAATACCAGTATAAAGCTAAGTGTTTCTTTAGAAGAACACCTATTAAAGAGGCAAGTACTTTGTCTGGGACTCTCTAATCTGAATGTTCTGAGGAAACAGTCTATTACATTCTGAGGAAACATTTATCAAAGAGGCAAGTATTTTGCCCGGAACACTATAATCTGAATGTTCTGAGGAAATCTGAATGTTCTGAAGAATGAGGAAAACACTATCCGTTGTGTTTTGCAATGCTCATTTATGAAATGTCATCATTCCAATTGAGAGGCCATATATATTCAACAGTGAGAACTGGACGAAATTTTCTTTCGTGCTACTCTACTGTGTACCTTGGTATTTGTCCTTTCATGATTGGAATTGATGTTTCTGATGAAAACAGCTTTAGGAAAGATTTGAAAGATATCATTAGCCCTAAAATCCTTAGCAAAGTTATTAAAATCAGAATTTTTTTATAACATTACATTTTTTTCAAACACTTTTGATACTGTTTACATGTACATATTCAAAGCAAAACTAATATACTTTTCTGTTTCTGCTACTGCATGATAATTGCATTATTTCTGATAGAGGCAAGCTTTTATCTGAAAACATATTCTGAAGTATAGAATTTCATATAAATCTTCTTGGTCACAGATTTTATATGACACTATACACCGACTATAAAAACTCTTAATTTTATAATATAAAAGCCATATTATTATGTTTTTCTTAGTGCTATGATTCAGAAAGTCATAAATGCATTATTAATAGAACTTGAACCTAGTTCGAAGTACTCTCATTTCCAGCTGTAGAACTTACATTATATCTGGGTTTTAGTTATTTTAAAATGAGACATTAAAAATATTTCCTCTGTGTGGTTGTTTATGAATTAAATGAGATAGAGTGTACATCTTGAAAAATAACTTTGACAAAGATCAATGTGGGTAATACAGTTCTCCTCCTCTTTCTTGTTTTACTTATTTGCTTGTTCTGCACATTTTCAGTATTTGGTCCTTACTTTCTTAAATAGCTGGGGCATATAAAAATATACAAAGAAACAAAATCTCTGCTTCAAAGAGTATATCAGCTAGTAACGGGGGGTAACAAAACACCCCACCACTTAGAATTGAAATCAAAACAGCTTATTTAACTCCTGCCTTTACAGGTAATGCTTGAGGCTAGTGTACTAGTTCCCTACTGCTGCTGTAACAAATTATCACAAATTTAATGGCTTAAAACCACAAAATGTATTATTTTACAGTTTTGGTGGTTAAAAGTCGGAAATGGATCTAACAGGGCTAAACTGAAGGTGTCAGTAGGACTCTCTTCCTTCTGGAAGCTCGAGGAAAATCCATCTCCTTCCCTTCTTCAGTTTCTACAGGCCATGGGCATTCTGGGGTTCATGGCTCCCTCTTCTACCTTAAATGTAGCATGTAGCATCATCAAAATTCTCTTTCTTTGATCTCCTTCCCGGACCCTTCTGCCTCTCTCTTCTAAGAACCCTTGTGATTAGATTGGACCCACCCAGATAATCCAGGATGAGCTTCCCATTTTAAGATTCACAATTCAATCACATCTCCTATGTCCCTTTGGTCATTTAGGTGTTATTTACCTATTTACAGGTTCCAGGAATTATAACATGCATATCTTTGGGGGGTCATTATTCTGCCTATACAGTTGGGCACAGCTAAACCCCCTCATGGTTCTTAGTGGGTTGAGAGTCAGTTAGAGAGCTCTGCTTCTGGGGTTTATTGCTGGCTCTCTTCCAAGTGTCGGATCCTTCATGAGTTTATCACAAACCTGCGTGCACAAGCCCAGCATTGTTCTGCTCACATAGCACTAGCAAAGTAAAATTGTCCGTGACATGGATTCGGGGAAGCCATTAACTGGGACCTTTGATGCAACCAGTCTACCACAGTAGGTCGCCAGTATTTAAGTTTAGTGAAAAGAAAATACAACGATTTGCACAAAATAAATTTAAGATCTTGAATTTGTATCCATTTCATCTACCTAGCTCCTATACTATAATGGCATTTTTTAAAAAAATTAAAATGTACTTTAGACCTAGATAGGCATATCTGGTATCTCTCAAGCTACCCAGGGGTTTATAGGTGGTGGTTACTCGAGGGTTCAAATTTTAACTTGATTATAGCTGGGTCACTTCCTAGACTGAGGCCAACCCTCTTCAGATTACAATCTAGTGATTCAAATACCTTGCACTTCTTTGTTAGTATTTGGACCCCGGACATTTACTTGAAAAAAATAAATCTCTTTATAAAGGTGACAAGTATCAGGAGTAACCTAGGCTTAACCAGTCACCACCTGTGTGCTTGTGAGCAAGTCACACAGTTTAACATGCTAAGTGGTCACTATCTGCTGCCAGTCATCAAATACAGTATATACAGTGTGCATGTCTAAGGATCCATGTCTCCTGAGCTAGCAGAACACACCCCAGAAAACTGAGCAGGATTTATGTTCTAGATTGCTATACACATCCTGGTGCAAGATTGCAGCGACTTTCAATTCAGCTAACTACAAGATTTTGACAGTGAAACAGGAATTGTGTGCCATATGTAACACACCCACATTTTATCGTGTGACTTATGACTCAGTTGTGATTTCAAAGTTGTTATGTTTTGATGACTGAGGAACTCTGTGCCATATACAAAGATTCTGACTTAACACCAGCCGCTGCAGCGCCATGCTTAACTCCTTCGGGCTTATCCAGCAGACAAGACTAAACCAACACACAGATTAGTTCAATCACTTGTTTATTTGTGAACCAAACATTAGGAGGCGGTATTTATTTGGTATTGAACATAATTTTATGAAGATGCGGAATTGTATACGATTCCTCTAACATTGGTTCTAAAAAAAAAAGGTCATGTCCAAACTTTAAAAATTTAAAAAATTACTGCACTTGAGTAGCTAAATTAAAGACTATATGTAAGACATGATTTAGCTTAAGTTACCTCTCAAAAAGAAGGTAGTTATACTGTGACAAATTTCTACTCTTAAAATAGTCATTTTAAAACATTTTAAGTGTGTACAGTTTTAGAATGGATGTGAAAGTGAGTTCTTGTTTCATTATAATGTAAAGTCTGCCCTCTAGTGGTTCCAGGCTAGTTATACATTTAGGGAAAAAACGTCTAATGGAAGATTTTAATACTCAACAAGGTTTTATCTTTTTATTTCCTTTCTGGAGTAGCATGCTAAAATATAAATATTATAAAAAATGTGTCAGCTTCTCTGAAATGTATATTAGAAAGCATCTCTACTGTAGATGCCACTGAGAAGGTTTTTTAACCAAATGTATTTTATTTATTTATTTATTTTAAAGATTTTATTTATTTATTTGACAGAGAGAGAGACAGCCAACGAGAGAGGGAACACAGGCACGGGGAGTGGGAGAGGAAGAAGCAGGCTCCCAGCAGAGGAGCCTGATGTGGGGCTCAATCCCAGAACGCCAGGATCACGCCCTGAGCTGAAGGCAGACACTTAACAACTGAGCCACCCAGGCGCCCCACCAAATGTATTTTAAATGAACACGGAATATTAAAAGTTAAATTACAAAAAAAATTTGTGTTTTCACCTTACCTGTTCATAGCTCTACTAATATTGTGGTTATTTACAGTGAATAGGAAGTTATCATTAGTGTCCTACGTGACCAGTTGTTGGGTCAAATTACGAAGAAATCTATACTAATAAGATTGAGTCTATTTTAATAACTTTTTAAGGACCAAGTCACCCACATAACACAATTTAAAAATGCAATGGCTAGATAAAATTCTGACTTAAAGATACCTGTTTAAAAATAAAATAACAAAGTAAAAAGCACTTTAAAAAAATAAAGCAGTAGTTTGAAGTTCCAAGGTGCATTAAGCACATTGATTTATATTACCCAAATTTGTTTCTGCTGCACATTATGGACTCAGTTTATTTGAAAGACTTTTTTCATAGGAGATTTGAAAAAATTTTATGTTTCTTTCCTTTGTTGAAATACATATAAAATGATATTTTAGGAAGGAACAATCTTTTTTCTGACCCTGTGCTTAGAATAATGATATCTGTTAATAAACCCATATTTTCCTTGGAGTCACATGACCAATCTAACAAAAAATAAATACATGAAGTCTTGGACCATAAAGGGGTTTCTGAGAGTTTGGTGGGTTGTTTTTTTTTTTAAGTTTTTTAGAATAAAAACTAAATAAGTTACCTGTACTTAGTCTGCAGAAGCTATTGTAAGTAATTTTTGACAGTTTCTTTTATGCTTTATTCTGATTAAACTTATTTAGGTATAATTCAGAGATAAATACTACATCTATCTAAAGAGCAAAATTACACTAAATAAAATAAGCTAGTCACAGAAGGGCAACTACTGCACGATTCCACTTACAAGAGGTATCTAAAACAATCAAACTCATTGAAGCCGAGAGTAGAATGGTTGTGAGGGTTGGGGGGTGCAAAACGGGGAGTTCAATAGGCATAAAGTTTTGGTTATGCAAGACTGATATTTTCTAGAGATCTGTTTACAACATAGTGCCTATAATTAACAATACCATATATATAGCTAAAAAATTTGTTAGGAAGGTAGATTTCTTAAATGTTCTTAACAAAACAAAACCAAAGAGGCATGAAGAAACTTTTAAAGATGATCGATATATTTATTATTTTGATTGTGTTGATGGTTTCACAGGTATATATGTTTATGCTCAAATTCACAAAAGTGTACACATTAAATATGTGTGGCATTTTGTGTATCAATTACACCTCAATATGGCTGTTAAAATCAATTGAGCAATCAATCAATTAATTGTATGGCAATTCTAGAAATCAGAATCATCTTCCATGGGTTTTTTTTGCTGTTAATGTTGTTGCCGTTCATTTAGTGATTTTCCTGGATTGATTACGTACAGTCTGTATTCTTTGTCATGTGTGGTGGGTGAAATCTATGCTTGATTTGCTTAGTGGTCAGATTAATGAATAAACGGAAATTTCCTTAAATGCTTAGATCAAATAGGTCTCTCATTCTTTGAAGAGCTCTGTGTATGTCATGGCTTGATTTCAATGGTATGGCAGGCAGTTCACCACTTTGCACTAGCTTCACTTTCTGCTTGCAGAGTCTCAAAGTCAGAGGTGAGATATTAGGGCCCTTCCAGTTCTTTTCTGGACATGTACATAGCCCTGAACATGGGTTTTTAGATGTCTTTTTAGATTTCTGGAATACTCCTTAGCTTTTCAAGCTCCTTATGAACATCTCAGTTTCCAATTTTTCCTTTTAAGGATTTTGGTCCGCCTTTTGTTAACCCCAATGAGTAATGCCACCTGAGACAGATGTGAAGTTGAACAACTGCAAATGACTGTTTCTGACAAATGCCATGAGTATGGACTCCTCACTCAGAGGGAGAGTTGTGACTAAGACCAAATAAAGACAAATCCTGAGAATGGTACTTTTCAGCATGCTGCCAGATAGGTAAATTAGTGACAAATCTCAGAAATGGGACTTTTTGGGCATTCCTAACTCATTCTGCCCCAAACTGCTGGTTTTGAGCTATTGTATAGCAAGACATGACTTCTAAGGTTATAAAAACATCAAGCTTTTTTTTCCCCCCCAGGAAAATTAGTTTTGACATTTTGCCAGTGTTCGGGTTGCTTTAATGAAGTGGATTTTCAGAGGTCTTACTCTGCCATTCTGGAAGTCAAATTCCTTCAAGTTCTAAAAGTACCACTGGTCCTTATTTGGCATTACCCTAAACCTGTGAGTTAATGTAGCAATTAATTAATTAAACTCAGTCTTGAAATGGATTTCTTTAAGGGTTGTTATGATTTTTAATGCTGAAACACTTACCAATGATCACAAGGGTCCACCCTCCCATATCTGTGCTAAGTATGAGTCCAAACTTTGTGGGGAGAGAAAATACCCTGGTCAGTAAGCTAGATAGCTCCAGTTTTGCTAGGTGGAGTATGCTAAGCAAGTTAGAGGATATGCAAAGTATTCTTTACACGGATCTATTCTCTTGCAGTAGAGCTTGTGTGAAACAGAGCGGGGTTGACAGTGAGGAAAGTGAGGCACTTGCCTTGACGATAAAATTTAAGAAGTTACTAAAAAAATTCCGTAACGAAGGTAAATATTTAATAAAATATTTAAGAAATAAAAAGTAATGTAAACATTTATGATGAGTAAAGCATCTAAGTTTTTTTTTTTAAGATTTTATTTATTTATTTGACAGAGATAGAGACAGCCAGCGAGAGAGGGAACACAAGCAGGGGGAGTGGGAGAGGAAGAAGCAGGCTCATAGCAGAGGAGCCTGATGTGGGGCTCGATCCCATAACGCGGGGATCACGCCCTGAGCTGAAGGCAGACGCTTAACGACTGCGCCACCCAGGCGCCCCTCTAAGTTTTTTTTAAAGTGCAGATTTCCAAGCCTTATTGGAGCCTGAGCTGAAAGGAAAAATCAGTAACTGTCCTAATTACCTCGTCCTAGGCCAACCCCTGAAATAACAGTTATAGTAGTAATTCTAGTGTTGCATTTTTTGTGATTTGGTTAATAGGAATTAATGGTAATAATTATTAAAGAGAAAAAGTAAAGCAAGAATGTTGGATATAAAAGAGGTTCATTCATATTTTAAATAAGGCCAAAGAAGATCTTACTGAGAACTAATATTTGTGTAAAACCCTGAAGAAAGCAAAGGGGAAAATCATAAGGATATCAGCAAGAAAAAGATTTTTGCAGGGAGAAGATCTAGTGCAGACGTGTGAGAAGAATTGTGCCTGGCAAGTTCAGGAGGCATCACAAAGCTAATGTGACTACAGTCAAGTGAGCAAGGTGAAGGGAACCTGGGCATGAGGCTACAGAGAGACTAGGAGTGTGGGTGGAGGAGCAGAGCATATAGATATTAAATACTTTGTTTTTTTTCCAAAAATGAGATAGGAAGACATCTGAGGACTTTAAGCAGAAAAGCAATAGGAGTTGGTAACAATATTTTTTTTTCTAATAAAACTTTTATTTACAAAAAGAGGTGGCCGAAAGGATTTGGCCAGTAGGCCAGTTTGCCAATACCAGTTCTAGATCATATTCCAGGCACACAGGAAGTACTTAAATAGAATTGGATGAATAAATGTATGATTTCCAAACTATTTTAGTTAGAATATATTATCAGGTAAAATATAGCAAAATTACATGACAGTAAGTTAGTTTTACCTTCTTTTGTCATAGCTCTTTGTTCAAGGATGTCTTGTTTTATATACTTATCATGGTGCCTATTGCTCTACTAGGTACTATAAAGGGAGTTGATGATACACAGTTCTGGTCTCAAGGATCAATATAAGAGACAGGAATATTAATGTGTGATTTGCATGTATCTGTGCAGACATCACATCTAATTCTAAAATTACAAAAATCCCAAACAGCCACAAAAACACAAAATGCTAATAAAATCACCAAAAATACAGTTTTTGAACCCTGCTTTCATGGGGGAAAAAAAAATAGACGCCCACAATGGTTTCAAGATATTCCAGAAGTTGATTTCTCTTTTTCAGTTAAAAGGCAATACTTAGGGAGAAAGATAACAGATATATCACAGAAAGAGGCATAACGAATAAATCATTGCAAAACAACTGTATATACACAGGGACAACTTGATGTGTAGGATGGTATAGTGAAAAGGACAAAGAACTGGCTTAATCTTAAAGCTGGTTCTGGTTCCACCACATTCAACTTCAGTAAATGGTCGGCCTCGGTTTCCTCATATTAAAATTTAGAGTGAGGAACCCCTGGGTGGCTCAATTAACCACCTGCCTTCGGCTCAGATCATGATACCAGGGTCCTGGGATGGAGCCCTACATTGGGATCCTTGCTCAAGAGGCAGCCTGCTGCCCCCCCTGCTCATGCCCCCGCCCCCTCTCTCTCACAAATATATAAAATTAAAAAAAAAATTGAGTGATACCTGTCATTTCTAAGTCATAGGATTTAGAGAGGATCAAGTGAAAGAGTAATTGTAAAACACCTTACAACCCATAAACGGCAATATAAAGCTCAGAATTGGGTGGCCTTTTAAAGTCAAACATCTGCAGCACATAATGAGGGGGAGATTTGTAAAGTATTAGGTATTTAACAGTAGCTACAGTCAAAAGCCTAAGACTCTTTATTTATGCACAGCTAACAAACAGCAGATACCTGAAAGATCTCCTAGCCACACAGACATGCTGTGACTGCCTGTTAGATGTCCGAATATACCACACTTCCTGTTGAGATGATACGACTTCTTTGATTACAAGTGTGAGAGAATAGTTTCTAACACACTCTTCTCAAAAGTTTATAAAAGGACACATTGGTTATTCTGGATAACTGCCAGCAAAAAAAGCTTACTACACGCTTCTATTTAGTATGTATAATTGTGGGAGGAAAGGTAAAAGCAAGCACGTGGTCTTTTCAGGGCAGAGAATCCTAGTGCCTAGAATACAGAATGGTGCAAACTGATCCTAGACACCGAGTAAGGCCATATCATGAAAGCTTTGTATTCATGCTAAGGAATCTGAATTTAAACCTTTAGGCAATGGGAAATCTCATCACCCTAGACTAGGAAGGGGGTTAATAAGTGCTATTTACTAAACATTTCACTACTATTTTATATACTTCATGTTGTTCTGAAAAGGATTTAAGGTGATGGTAGTAAGGAGGGCACGTATTGCATGGTGCACTGGGTGTTATACACAAACAATGAATCATGGAACACTACATCAAAATCTAAGGATATATTGTATGGTGACTAACATAATAAAAAATTATTATTAAAGAAAAAAGAAAGAAAAGGATTTAAGGTGACTTTAAAAAGACTAAAAATGCTTGCTGTATGACTACATTAGAAGTAAGGAAAAACGTTCTCTGCTCCTCCCTGTTCAACAGACTGCCGCATATTCTGGTGCACAATGGCGAAGACTGGAGTAAACACATTTGGCCATAGAGTTCCTGGTCACCAGGGCTGGTTTTAACTCAAAATGGATCTTGTTGCCAGAAGATAATGGTGGCATGACCCAGTCTAGTGACATTAGAAATGGTAAAAAGTGATAGAATACTGAATTTTGAAGACCCTCCAACAGGATTTGCTTATTAAAGAATTGGATTTGTGACTTTTAGAGAAACAGATGAATCAAACATGGTAGCAAATATTTTGACCAAGAAATTTTAAGAATGGAGTTGCAATTAACAGAAGAGCTGGTTTGTGATGGAATCTCAGCAGCTCAGTTTGGGCCATTTTGTTTGAGGTGACATTCAAATAGAGGCTTCAGTGGGCAGCTGGATATTGTGGCAAACTGAATAATGACCCAAAGAAGCTCATGTTCTAATCCTTAGGACCTGTAAATGATACCATATATGGCAAAAAGGATTTAAGATGTGATTAAGAATTTCAAGACAGAGGGATTATCCTGGGTTATCCATATGAGCCCGTGAAAGCATGAAGGTCTTTATAAGATGGAGAGGAGATCAGAATCAGTAGTAGGAGATATGATGTGTTGATGAAAGCAAAAGGTTGGAGTAATACAAAGGCATGGCCATGAGCTAAGGAATGCAAGAAACTTCTAGAAACTTCAGTTTCAAATCCAAGGAACAAATGGATTCCTTCCCAAAATCTCCAACACTGTGATGTTAGATTTGTGACCTTCAGAACTGTATGAAAATAAATTTTTGTTGTTTTAAACTTGTTTGTGGTAATTTGTTAGAGCAGTAATACAAAACTTATATATGTGTGTGTGTTCAGGTGGAAGATCTGGCTGGAAATAAAAACTTGGGCATATAAACATATTGTTAGATGTGATCTGAAGAGGGAAGAGAGATAGATTAGAGAAGTCATCTGAGGAATGAGCCCTAAGAGATGCCAATACTTGGAGGTTGCAGACCTGACAAGCAAGACCCATAAAAGAGACTGAGAAGGATTGGCTTGAGAGGCAGTAGAAAAACCAAATTATGTAGTGTCCTGAAGATCTAATAAAGAGACAGTTATTGGTGCCATTAATAAGAGAGTTGTACAGGGTAGCAAGATGAAATCCTAAAATAGTGGGTACATGAGAAAACAGGAAAAGAGACATTAAAGAATGCAGGTATACAGAAATCTCTCAATGAATTTTGCTGTAGTGGGAGGAGAGATACGGGGCTGTCCGGGAAGGCAAAGTGAGGTCAGGAGACTATTTTTTAATGATGAGAGAAATAGTATATTTTTGTCTGATAAAATCATCACTTACAAATGGAAAAACTGGAAAATATGGAAACAAGGAGAGAATTGCCAGAACAGTGTTTTTAAATAGGCAAGAAGGCATGGGAGCAATTATCCCAGGGAAGAAATGGCCTTGGCGAGGAGCATTTTCAGCTTATCTGTGGAAACAAGGAGGAAGTGCATGGGCAGAGATGTAGAAAGGGGATAGATACAGCTGAGTGGTAGACTATAAAAGTTTGTCTCTGCTTTAATTTTCTCAGTGAAGAAATGAAGTCAACAGATGAGAATGAGGGTCAGGAATGGAGATGTTAGAGGGCTGAGGGGGAAGCACGTCTCCTTTGATATAATACTTCTCATATTTCTCCCCAGATGTTTTTTCTATCCCTAAAGTCTCTCCTGTGAATATTATATTTTTTGTAAACTCTGTTTAGAGCAGCTTTAGGTTTATAATAAAATTAGGAGGCCACAGAGATTTTCCCCATACCTCCTGCTTTTATTCATGCATAGCCTCCATCATTGTCAACATCACTCACCCGAGTGGTACATTTTTACCAAAGATGAACCCACCCTGACACATCATAATTACCCAAACGCCATAATTTACCTTAAGGTTCACTCTTGGTGGTGTACATACGGTTGGTTTGGGCAAATGTGTAATGACATACAGTCGCCATTATGGTATCATACAGAGTACTTCACAGCCTTAAAAAATCCTCTGTGCTTTGCCTATTCATCTCTTCCCTGCCACCCCTGGCAGATACTGGCCTTTATTACTGTCTCCATAGTTTTGCCTTTTCCAGAATTATTTCAGATGTAACCTTTCCCACATTGGCTTTTTTAAAGTTAGTAATAGGCTTTTAAAGTTCACCCATGTTTTTTTAAAGATTTTATTTATTTATTTGAGAAAGAGAGAGAGAGTGCAGAAAGGAGAGAGAGAGAGAGAATCTTGAAGCAGACTCTGTGCTGAGCACAGAGCCTGCCACAGGACTCAGTCCCATGACCACAAGATCATGATCTGAGCTGAAACCAAGAGTCAGATGCTTAACTGACTGAGCCACCCAGGTGCCCTCATCCATGTCTTTTTATAGCTTGGTAGTAGCTCATTTCTTTTGGGTGCTGAATTATACTCCATGGTCTGAATTACAACAGTTTATTCACCATCACCTACCAAAGGACATCTTGGTTGCTTCCAAGCTTTGGTGATTATGAGTAAAGCTGCTTGCTATAGACAAAGCAAAGCTGTGAGCAGATTTTTATGTAGACATAAATTTTCAACCCCTTTGAATAAATATCAAGGAACATGATTGCTGGATTGTATGGTTACAGTGTGCTTATAAAAACAGTTTGTAAAAAACAATTTGTAAAAAAAACTGCTGGACTGTTTTCCCAACTGGTCATTCCATTTTGCATTTCGACTAGAAATACAGGGGACTTTCTACTGTTCTACATCCTTAGCAATATTTGTTGTCAGTGTCTTGGATTTTGGCCATTCTAATAGATGTGTAGTAGTATTTTGTTTTACTTTGACATACTTATTTGCCATGTCTATTATGTTCTTTGGTGAGATGTCTGTTAAGGTCTGTTAAGGTATTTGGCCCATTTTTTAATCAGGTTGTTTTCTTATTAAATTTAAAAGTGTTTTTATATATTTTTGATAACTATCCCTTATCAGATGTGTGTCTTTTGCAAAAATTTTATCCCAGTCTATGTCCCCCCCCTTTTTTCCTTAATCTCTTGATATTGTCTTTCACAATACAAAAAGTTTTTAATTTTAATGATATCCAGCTTATCAATTATTTCTTTCACGGATCATCTTTTTGGTGTTGTATCTAAAAAGGCATCATCATACCCAATGTTACCTAGGTTTCTCCTATATTACCTTCTAGGAGTTTTACAACTTTGAATTTTACACTTAAGTGTATATTCCATTTTGAATTAATTTTTGTTGTATTTAATTTTTGAATTCTAGAGTTTGGGAACCAACTTAACTTGAGAGTAATCTCATACTTGGATCTGTCTCTACTTTCCTCTTCTTCTGGTTTTCTGCTTCTTTCATTTCTATCTTCCCCTTGTATTACCATTGTTCTTCCTCTTTTTTTTTTCCTTTGTTCATACTCCATCAGATTTTAACCTTGTGGCCTTGTGACCTGCGTTTTATTTCGTATTCAAATAGTTTGGAGGCCTATTTAATCAATGATTATTAAATAAAAGCTTAGAATGTTGTTAGTGATCATATGAATGGTTGGAGATGAGCATTTTTATTTATATTGGAACAACGTAGAGTAAGGAAAGGTAACTATAAAATAATTCTTCATAGGCTATTTTGACAATACATAGTAAAATGAAAACTATAAAATGGGAACAATTATTTGTCATGAAAAATGCCCTATTTATTTCACTACAGAATTAATAAATCTACTACTTCTAAGAGTAAAAGAAAAATGTTCTTCCATTTGGCATAACAAGAATTTTCCACTGATCTCTTAAGTTTATTTAAGTGAAATTTGTTATATCACTAATTACTAGAGAAGCAATATATTAATTAAAAATAATTTAAGCCAGGGAAATATGATTCCTCTATTTTCAGCCATTTTGTCAAAGGAGTTTTTTTTTTAATTAATTAATTAATTTGAGAGAGAGCGAGCACAAGCAGGAGGGTCAGAGGAAGAGGGAGAGAGAATCTCGAGCAGATTCCACGCTGAGCATGTAGCCCGATACGGGGCTCCATCTCATGACCCTGAGATCACTAGCTGAGCCGAAACCAAGAGGCGGAGGCTTAACTGACTGTACCAACGGATTTTGTGCAATGGAATTACAGAAAAAAAGTAATATAATCACAGTTTTTAAAATCATTATATTTTTGGTATAAATTATGCTCTGCTAGGCTACCAGAGAGAGATAATTTGGCACATCTAGTGCTTTGTAATCTATATTAATATTAATTAATACTATAGAGTTGATAGATTTCATATTTGTGCTATTCCAAAAACATAATTTTCATATTGAAAACTATATTTACCTTGATGAATATTTAAAAAGTCATTAAATGTTCAAAATGCATCCTCATTTAGGTTGTCTACAGAAAATTTTAAAGAGTCATGCATTTATTAGAAACGCCTAATTATAATCAAATGTAATTAGTCCTGAAATTTATTACTTCACATACATATTGACCAGAAAGAAGTTAAAAGAGACAGATTATATATACATTTATGCAAATAGCATGAATTAAGGGTCCTGGTTCAAGTGTGATGCAATGTTACCGGGCCCTGATTTTGAATAGTGAAGAGTAATTCCTCCATGGAAAATGAATATTATATCATTTTGATTCTGTCTGTTATGGTTAACCTTAACTGTAACCAACATGTGTTTGGTTAGCATTTGCACTATCTGAATCAGGAATCTACACTTCAGAGTGCTCAAATACTTCAATATTGTTATTGAAATATATATGGACAGGGGTTATTGTTATTAGAGATGTTTGCAATTTTTTTTTTCATCAATGAGATGAATGGTGTTAAAAGACATGGTTAGACTAGAAAGATTTTACTGGTTCCCCACCTTTGCATGAATAACATGTAAGAAACTAGTAAGTCTAACATTCTCATACATGGGGAGCCCTCACTAAATGGAGAATCTTCCAACCAATCTGACTAAAGCTTTGGCTAATTCTACCTTACAATATTTTCCCTCTACCCCTGAGTGAAACATCCTATCAAGGTGCTCCCTAGAATGTACCAGGACAGAGGATGAGATCCTCATGAAGCCTATATGAACAGATTGCTTGGCTGTTTTGTGTTGGCTTTCTAGTCAATGTTTGTAGCTTTATCAGAATTTGGAATAAGACTTGCAGTTATTGTAACATACCAGCTGGCATTGAGATGGTGGGAGAAAAGATGCATAGCTCCAACCTACCTCTAACTGCCAGAGGCTACCAATATTTACTTAAAGTACCCAACAATTGCTGAAGAGCCAAATTGGCTTGGGTCCATTCAACACAATCAGACAAGAACAGAATCTTGAAGGTGCTATGCAAATCACCAAAGTTTTGGAAGCACAGACAACTTTTCCAGAAAATCTTCTGTAATCAAATAGGTGACAATTTTCTTTTGGGATAATCTCATGAGCATGAATTTCAATTGTACTTCTATAAGAGATCAACTAATAACTAAGATGGAATATATTTAAAAAATCACTGAAGAACTTCTAATCATTACATATTTTTTTCTGGGCTGGAACTCAGCTGATGAAAGATAGAGTCAAACATTTTTATCACAGTTGCACATAGTGTTCCAACTAGAGGGACAGAGTGTTATATGTGAACTCCCTAAGAACATAGATGTGGAGAGACCAGGATCCCAGAAAGAGGAGATTTGTTAAAGGAGGCGCTGATCTTGGTTTGCTCTTATATTCCTAATCTCAGTTAGGTTCTTTGTATAACCCAGGAATCATGCTATACTCTTCACAATCCATTCTTCCATGTGACTAGTGCATGCAATCTCCTCTCTTCAACTACTGTTGATCGACTCTTACCCTTATTCACTGATAATATAGATGCAATTGGAGGAGAAATTCTCCACATTCCATTACATCTACCTGTGCAAATATTCATCCAGAGGAATTCACAGTGATCCTACCATGGTCATGCTCTCTACTTGTGCACTAAAATCCATCCTAGTTTACCTACTTAATTCCATCATTCCAGCAATTTTCTCTTTTCCCAAAATCATATTTTTTCCCATTCTGCTGGATTCCTCACATCCACTCGTTTCTCCAATTCTAAAAGCAAATTTCTCTTGATTCTGGTATTTAATGCAAAAGTTAAACCTCAGTTTTCGTTTATTTGGCTCATTAGCAACACTTAATACAATTGTTTTCTTCCTCTTTCTTGGAGGATGTCTTTCACCTGGCTTGTAAAAAAAAAAAACAAAAAACAAGTTCTTTTTTTTCTTTCTTTCACTTTAAAGGTCTCTAATTTTTAAGATATTTAAATAAGTATCTTAAAGGCAACAATTCAAAACAGAATTCCTTCTTTTCACTTCTAAACCTCTTTCTACCTCAATCTTTTCCATCTAAGCTATGGCAACTTCATTCTTCCAATTACACAAGCAAATCTTTATGTAATCTTTAATTTTTCTCTTTCTCTCAGACCCTATAATTAATCTGTCAGAAAATTCCATTGGCTCCATCTTCAAACTATACTTGGAACGTGACTATAGTATCAATACCACTTTCCTAGAAAAAGACATTTTCTAATTCACACTTCTTCATTTGCTTTGCACACTCTATTCTCCACATAATAACCAGCTACAATCCTTCATAAGACTGTATAGGATTGTATTTCATAGACTTTCAACTCCATTTATTAACAGCTGAAGTTTTTGTAGTGATCTACAAGAACTTCCATCATCTGGTCACTCAATTCCTCTCTGCCCACATCTCCTGTTCTTTTAGTTGGTCATTCTGAGTCTCTTATGTCTCCTTTTCCTTGGTAACACTAACTTATACACCTGACTTAAGGATCCCTCATTTGCTATTCCCTTCACCTGGAAAACTCTTCCCCCTATTTATACACATGGCTCACTTCCTTGACACTTACAAGTCTTTGCTCAATATCACCATCTTTGTAAAACTCTCTCCGGACAATCTTTTAAAATTTGCATACATGCTCTCAGCCTCCAAAACTCTTACCCCTCTTCCTTTTTAAAATTTTTATTCCTAGCACTTAAAACCTTTTTGCATACTGAGTATTTTTTCATCTTCTTCAAACTTAGGAATTTGAGCTGCGTGAGGCCTTCCTTCCTTCCTTCCCTCCCTCCTTCCAGTACACTCATTTAATCTTCATATCTGCCTTTGGTATGGGTACTATTATCCTCTACATTTTCTAAATAAGAAACTGAGACACTGAGGTTAACTAAATTACTCCAGATCCTAGAGTTTATAAGGTGTGAAGCTGAGATTCAAATCTAGGCAGACTGCAACCACAGTCCCTGGTAATTTCTACTTTATTGTGCTCACTGATGAAGAGTGACATAACAGATGTTCAAATATTTATTAACTAGGTTATCCTGCAACATCTGGGTGGTGCGTCCTGCATTGTCTGGAAGCATAAGCTGTTATTATGTTGTTTTCTGCAGTGCCTAAATGAGGTGTCTCTTGATTGATGGGGGCCCTCAAATGTGGGACAATGATGGTGTCTCAGGAGGTGAAAGGATTCACCGGAGATGGAACAAAGGAGTTTACTGAATACACCACAAAGGAGCAGCGAGCAGGACAGAAGAAGAGAAACTGTCTGCAACAAGGTAGTGGGTGGAGACTGTTTTTAAAAGGGAGAGAGGAGGAGGTATGGTGACCTACAGAATTCTTCCTTTCTTTGGTAACTGTGCCTAGTTGTAAGTAGCCTATTGGTCAGTTAGGGCCTATGGATATTCTGAGGTGGGTCACCTGGTGAGCCTGTCTGTATTCCATTGCTCAAGCCTTTTTGCCTGAAAGTGGCCTTTACATTCCCCCTGACAGATTAACAATGACAAATCTTTTGCATTTGGGTGGAGGTCTCATTGTCAGTAGATTCCTTCTGCTGAATGAGGGGCATAGAGATGTCCCTACCTATACTTGTCGGTCCATCAGGGGTTCTGTACAGTTATAGACCAGAGCATAGTATTAAATTAACATGCTGATAGGCGACTTGAGGGAAATTCCTTGGTGGTCAGGTCCATGGGATTTGTGGAGAGCACCTTCCAATGGCATGGGCTGGAATCCCTATTGAACCATCATTCATATATGGAATTGTTGGATTCTAGAAGAGGCGAATTTAACAAAGATACTAAAGACAGGGGGGACTAATAATTAGGAGTCTGACTATTGGGGCTAGGAGTCCTAAGAAGGGAAGGAGTCAGGATAGCCATCAACAGGTTTCTTTCTAGGAAAACCATCCTTGTGCTGTATGGTCCCAGAAGGAGGAAACCAGTAGAAGGTTACAATGAGAAAGTTATGATGAGAAAGACAAAGCCTGGCCTGAAAAGGGGTGATGATTGTATTGTGAGAGTAAGACATTAAGGGGGACAGCTTCAGGTAAGTTAGGACTTCTGACCAAGCAAATTTGGAGGGGTCACCCTGAAGGAAAAGGTCAAAAATGAAGTCTTGGAACTGGGAAGGAGAAATTGTGAGAGTTTCAGTAGGAAAGTATTCAAGGAGTTTTTCTAAGACAATATCATAGAATGATTGTATTTGAGAGAGTAGGGATTGGCAATGGGCCGGATTCATGAGCCTCTAGGCCTCTGGGTGTGTATCAGCCAGAGTCTCATTTGAACAACAGGCATAGATCTCCAACTGGCTAGCAGTTGTACTGGGCAGAGGGCTCATCATCTGGGGCTAGAGTGGTCTTGATTTTGGAAAGATGGATCTCGGGGAGAAGCCGTGAAGTTTTACCACTGGAGTGGAACCTGACAGGGCCTGGAACAGACAGGTTCGAGTAGCTTTTGGTCCTGCAAAGAGTCTTAAGGTATACCTGATCCCTGGATTTAAGTTTTGGATATGTTACCTAGGGAAGAGGGGTGAGCTTTTGGATTGTACTAGTTCTGCTGGTCAATAATGGCAGAGACCGTTTGCCCTGGGGATATTCTTTGATAGTTGACAAAAATCTTCCTCTAGTCCAGGAGTTTAACCAATCATTAAAAGAAAGAGAGGGACTGTTCAAAGTGCCAGTTTGAGTAGTCATGTCTTCCAGTACCCCGGTCACATTTTTATGATAGTCTGGAGTATATACATAACACTCTGTTTTAATAAAGCACAGGTACTTCCTTGAGCTGAAGTCAGGATATCAAGGGTCATTCGGTTTTGGAGGGCCATCTTTTGAATTTGTGGTGGACTGCATGTTGAGTTTAAAGGTGGTTGCTGTATGCTTGATAAAAGCCTCTATTTGCAATTTTATATCAACAGAGGTAGCTCCAGGGACAAATATGGCTAAAGGATATAACCATCAGGGAGCCCTCTTTGTTTGTTTCATGTCTAACCTTAATAATATCCTAATTATGAGCAATCACTAGCAAGTGGGAGAAGACCTGCCTCAGGAGATAAGAGCATTCCCAAGTGTATCACCTAATCCAATCGTAGGGGAAGTGGGGCTTCCATTATCTCCACAAGTCCATAGTTAACTCTGTGGAGTGGGGAGCACTCTGGCTTTTAAGGAATGATTTTGTCATTCCAGCCACACAGAATTTGTCAAGGTGTTAGTTGAGTTATACAATCGTTGGGGAATGAATCCCATTTTCTAGCTGCTTAACTAATCATATGACCATGGAGTCCTGTTATTATCCTTACAGAGTAACAAGTAACAATTGTCTATGAGTTATAGACAATTTCCATATTGTGGCAATTTCTCTGAAGGTTACCTCAAGTTGTGTTCCTTAGGCAAACAACATTCAAAGACAATCAGAGCTAGAATTTAACAATCACAAAGATGTGTTATTGAAACATAATTTTTCTCTCTAAAATCACTCTTATTTCGAGAGACAGCCAAATTAAGATTAATTTGTTTGTAAAACAAGTCCAATTTTAACAAACTTGGCCTAATTTGCATAGGCTTAGCAAGTACAGCAATTAGTCATATAAATCTTTTAAAATACACTTTGCTAGAACTTTTATAAGGAATCTATATTGAAATTCTAGTAGCCTCTCCAGGCCGAAAACCAAGCCAAGTACTTGCCATCAGACATGCGTGCAATACCTGTAAATTTGCATGAATTCCTCTTCACAAGGTCCCCAAAGTGTCCTGAGATTCCTGTACCTGCCAGGAAGTGACATTCTTTATTCACCTGGTAAGGCTGCTGGGAACTCTGTAAGCAAGGTATTAGGCCAAAATTCCCAAGGGGCTTTATGGCTCCATGTTTCATAAAATCAACCTCAGTTCCTTAAAGCTGTCCAGTCATAACAGAGTTTCTGCATATCTCTCTCAAATATGACATTCCAGTCAAAGCCTTGGTAAAATAACCAGTGTTTTTAAAAATTTATTTGAGAGAGAGAGAGCGAGCACGGGAGAGAGCACTCGCACACATGTGCATGCGAGATGGGGGAGGGGCAGAGGGAGACAAGAAAGAATCACAAGCAGACTCCCTGCTAACCTTGGAGCCCCATTCAGGGTTCTATCTCAGGACCCTGAGATCATGACCTGAGTTGAAATCAAGAGTTGGCTGCTTTACTGACTGAGCCCCCCAGGCACCCCGATAACCAGTGTTTTGTTGTTGTTGTTGTTGTTGCTTAAAGATTTTATTTATTCATTTGACAGAGAAGCAGCAAGAGAGGGAACACAAACAGGGGGAGTGGGAGAGGGAGAAGCAGGCTTCCGGCTGAGCAGGGAGCCTGATGCGGGCTTGATCCCAGAACGCTGGGATCATGACCTGACCCGAAGGCAGACACCTAACTACTGAGCCACCCAGACACCAGATAACCAGTGTTTTTAATGGCGTCCTGTTACAAGGAAAACAGATTCTTAATGAACTTATGCAAATGACTATGATTCCCATGGAAAAAAGAATACTTACTGAGACCTTCTGAATTTTAGAGGGTTTCGGGTAGAGAGAAAAGTTAAAAGCTTCAATTTCTTCACAAATGAATACTTTATTACATTTCTCTAAGTCACAGGTATCTTAAGAGAAGATTTCCTTAATCTGGAAGAGCAAACATTAGAGAAACAGCAAGGTTTCAAATAAGAGTCATGAAACCATAATAATTTTTTTCAATTCATTTAGTGCTGTTACTGATTCTTGCTCAGTTTGAATACAGGTTTAGTTTTGGAAATTCTCACCCATTTCAGTTTTATGATCTTAAAGATACCAAATACCTGTATTTGTCCTAAAAGTCCTTTTTATGAATCTCCATGAAGATGAAACTCATTTTGCAAGAGAATAAGAACAATTATAAATGACAGAATCTCAAAAATGGACACTGTTAACAATCTAAAAGTTCACTATGAAGCAATTGACAAGGAAATTCAGTTATTTGTGACACATAATACTTCAATAATCAGAATATCAAGTGATGACCTTATACCAGAACAGAACATACCAAATAAACAAGCCTAATCCGTCAAAGAAACTTTGTTTACAATTTCAATCTTGGGAAGTTTGTTAAAACCTTAGAAAGTTTTAAAGCACATGCCTAAATAGTATTATGGATCATTAAAGACTTCAATAAGACAAAACATAGAAACTGGTTCTACGGGGCAAAGAGAAAACAACTTTGTTTACATTTTCTTATCAAGCACAGACCAACAATTCAAGAAAACTTATTTTTTTTTAAACAGAGAGAAAGCAGAATTTCAGTCTCATACCAGTGCACTTTGAAAATCCATTCATTGTAATCTAAGTCCATCCTGAGCAAAAGATTCCTTTCCAAAGATTTCCATTCGCAAACCTCCTATAACTTTGCTCTGCACTCAGATTTTGTCCCAAGCCATTTCTCTCCAACCAGTGTCATTTTAGGACAAAATTACTTTCTTCTACCTTCAACGAAAATGCATTTCCATTCCTTAGATCTTTCTTACACATACAGAGTTGCTTCCCTTATTTCCATCAGTTTTAATCATATTCAGTAATATTTAACTCTTAGAAACCTTAGTCTCCAGTGAAAACCAATTGTGAACTGTTACACCAGAACTCTTTAGATGGCAAATTTATGAATTAAGCACAAAGCATGTTTTCCAACAGATGCAAATATGCTTAGTTTCTTTGCGATAAGTCAAAAGCGCAAACCTACATTTAGTAATCAATGCTTTAGTATTTCATCTCATTTGAAAAAGACTTAGATGTCCAATGAATTCAATACAATTTATCATCCAAGCAAAACTTTAAAGCTTCAGGTTACCAAAGACTTTGAGAGCCATCTTAACAATGACCTATGAAAACTTTGAGACAAACTTAACCATCATTTAACTCATCTTCTGCTGACAAATTGCAACAAAGAGAACACAAGCTTATTTGACCTTCAGTAATCCTTGGTAGTATAAAAGTTTCAATTAGTTTAAATACCGAGTTATGTTTCACCTGGACCCACTTAAAAGTCAATTTGTTTTCCATTGTCAGTTTTCGCCTGGGGCACCTGCAGGCCACACCCAAGGTGGTGCAGAGAGGGGGGGGGCAGAATGCAGAGAAGGAGGCCTGTTTCTAAAGCTGGGCTCATCAGCTCAGATAGATGAGCAGACACCAAGTTTTTCACCAAGAGGGAATAGGCAGTCGACGGGGGGAGGGACAGTGAGGGAGAAGACAGGGAACTTCCCCAAACCAAGGGAGTTTCTGCAGCTGGTTGGTGATATTCCTTAAAGTCCCTGTCCTGAGGCAGACTACCCATAGTCGGCTCTACTGATCATAGCCATTAATCCAGGAAATGAACGAACAAGAATCCCCCACATCTATTAGAGGAGGAACGGTGATATAGTCAGCATCTAATAGGTAGGGAGGTAGCTGGTTATTGGCCAAACACATTCTGCAAGAGGCTCTTAGGTCAGGGTCCTGATTTAGGGCCATGAAACAAACAAGACATGTATGGGACTTCTGACAATTTGGAGTTCTAGCAAAGGAGGTCAAGCTGGAAAATAATATTACAAGAGAGAGTTCTGTGGGAGGACCACACCTCTTGAGAGGGCTGTGGGAGTTTGTACTGAGGCCAGGAAACATCAGGCCTTGGGGGTCAAATTAGTTCCAGGTTTTAAGAACATAGCCCAAACCTGAGTCTGAAGAAAGAGAGGGGGTCCTATAGTGGGAAAGACTGGCCAAAGGGCGTCCCGTCAAAGGGAATGGCGCTCTGACTCATTGCCGTGATTTCGGTCAGGGCCTCCTGCTGACCTGAGAAAAGGCCAGACCTCACGGGCAATGGACTCTTTTGGGGGCTTCCACCAAAGAGAGGAGTCACAGCAAATAGAGGGGACTGTTTGAGTGATGTTCCACCACATTGGGGTGTCCCACCAAGAGGGTCACAGCAAATGACATGGCACTTCCTGTTGGGCCATCCCCTTCACAGGTAGAGCCGGACACCAGTTTGACCAGACGGGTTAGAAAAAGAAGGGAAGAACTCACCACTCAGACGCGTGGGAACTCCTTTGCAGGCAGATCAAGACTGCGGCGGGATCCACGGGAACAGAGGCAAAGGGGAGGAGGTGGAGAGAAGTCCAGCGGCTGAGAGTTGGCCAGGATCAGGAGAGTGATAGGAGCAAGGAATTGACAGGCGGTCAGGGAGCTGAGCGTAAGCAGGTTTGCACAAACACCTGAGGGAAAGGTTTACAAGCCTAAAACCAGACAAACTGCCACCGAACAAAGAATCCGCCAAGGGGCCTAAAGAAGATAAAGCAGTTGAATACACACTGCGTGAAGCTGAACAATGGGCCCAGATACCAGCAAGCTAGGGCAGAGCACTGTGCCAGCAAGTCCTCGGCGCCATAGCCTTAGATAGAAAAGTTCTTGCGGGGAGCCTACCTCTCCGTCTCCCTCTGCCTGCTGTTCCCCCTGCTTGTGCTCGCTATCTCAAATAAATAAATTTTAAAAATCTAAAACAAACAAACAAAAAAGTTCTTAAACTGACTAATGGGAAAACTGTTACCAGGAGGCCACAAACTCTGCCCCCTGCCCAGGTAAGACTCATAAAACCCTTAGACAAGCCATTGCCATAGCTTAGCTCCCTTAAGCACCCCGTTACCGAGTCTTTCTTTCTCCCCTACGCCCCTTCCGCACGGAGTCTTTCTGTCCAATTAAGCTATCGCTTCTTGCCCTCTCGCCCTCTCCTTGCGTGGTCTGCAACTCTCCTTCTCGGAGGCTCTCCGACTCAGAGCTGGAAACACCTGGCCCTGGCATTAGTTAAATAGCCCGTTAGTCAGTTAGGGCCTCTGGATATTTTGAGCTGGGTCACCTGATGGGCCTGTTTTCTGTTGCTCGAGCCTGTTTGCCTAAAAGGGGCCTCTACATCTCCCTCTAGGTACAAGGTGTGATTCTCCACTTAGACTTTACATAAGGTAGTGGTCACTAGAAAGGGAAAACCGCTGTACTTGATACATTCCTGAGATTTCACTGAATTCAGAAGACCTAGAGCTATGTGTCAATACAGGAGCCATTAACCACATGTGGCTCCTGAGAACTTGAAGAGTGGCTGATCTGAATTGAGATGTGGATAAATGTAAACTACATCCTGGATTTCAAAATTTAGCATTAAAAAAGAATGTAAATTATCTCATATGGATTATGTGTTGAAATGATAATATTTGGAATTTGTGGGTCAAATAAATATATTAAAATTAAATTTACCTGTTTCTTTTACTTGAAAAATTACATATGTGGTTTACATTATATTTCATTTGTACAGTGCTGATCTAGACAATAGCTGGGAAGCAAAGGCTGGCGTGTCAAGTCAGTGGTGTGACCTCCCAAGGTTTAGTTTCAGCAAAGATGGTAACTGAGCTTTTAGAGCTGGACCAAGATGATTAGCTCAAAGTTAATGACATTGTAAAGACAATTGCTCCAGTTCACTCCCATCCTTTACTCTGATACTCTAGAAGGCACTTTTTTTGTTATTTATATTGTCTCTCTCCATGCAAATGAAATTTAAGGGAAGAGTTAATGCATCATCAGAACAGATCTCTAGTAATATAGTGTGCCTTCGTATTTCATCAAGCATAAAATTGATTTATGTTATCTGACTAGACTTTGGTAAAGTTGATACTTAAATTGTTAACATCTCTACACAGAGAGGATAAGAGACTCCATCTTTGGACTTCATCTTGGAGTCTAAACTACTTATTTATGGCCTGTATGTGTTTTTCAGTGAAGTATCTATTGACTGCTTCACACAATCTCCCTTCAGCATTACAGATTGAATATTAACACCACTTCTGGCAAAATACATTGAGGATTTCTGCCAGGCCATGTTTCGTTTATTTTCTAGGAACATATATGCTCTGAGACAAGAAGAAATATCTAACTGACTTGTAAAATTATCTTAGGAAACTTTTAGAAGGTGAATTTTTTTTCCTGATATTAAATATGGTTGTTGTCTGGCAATCATATATGCTACGTATTATTTCAAATGAATTACTTAATTTTCTTTGTATAATCAGAGCAATCAGCTTCTTCTATGGCATCCTTGAAGCTTTGGACTACCTATAATTTCTTCCCTGAAAAATATCAAGGTGACATTAGACTACATCCTGTGTAGAAGTGTTATACCCAGATTACAACAATAGAGGCCAGTAAAACACTAGCTTTGTAATTTCCCAAGAAGAAGTCGTCTTTATAGAGGGAAGAATGTAAGCATGTATGCCTTGTTCAACTCTAGTTATATTATCCAAATACTTTATTTTCATATGCAAGAGAAAATGAAAGAGCTTTTTAGAAATTCAAGTGTTTGGCACAAAAACTGAAGATCATATGTGAGCTCTGAGAATATGGTTAAAATTTAAACTTTCTGTTGTTAGTGAGAATTTTTACTGTTTTCTAATAAAGACTTTTGGGGAACAGTATCTTTTAATTTAGCTCCAATTTTTTTCTATGACCTTTGAACTCTAATAATAGGAATCTAGTCACCTCTAGTGAATCCCTTTTATAGTAATACAATGAAATATGTGCAGTTCATTTACTGGGCATTTTTTAACAAGCCTGAATGTAATCAATTAAAAGGAGGAGCATATTCTAAGTTCATGAATGCTTTTTTCCCCCTCATCCACAGACCTGTCTCCCAAAGTAAAATTTTTTTTTTAAAGTTTTTTTTTTTTTTTTTTTTTTTTTTTTTATGTGACAGAGAGACAGCCAGCGAGAGAGGGAACACAAGCAGGGGGAGTGGGAGAGGAAAAAACAGGCTCCTAGCCAAGGAGCCCGATGTGGGACTCGATCCCGGAACGCCGGGATCACACCCTGAGCCGAAGGCAGACGCTTAATGACTACGCTACCCAGGCGCCCCCCAAAGTAAAATTTTAATTGAATTTTGTTGGTGTTTTAGAAGGGTGAAGAGTGGATTTTTAAAAACTATTAGCATGTTATAGACTTTTTTCAATATGATTCATAACAGCATAATACAGGCTTATTTACTTTTGCCAAAATAAATATTGGCAAAAAAATATTGAAGCCTGACTAATTAGATTAGCTTTTAAAAATATGAGCCTGTTTTCATCTCGAAAACTTTAGACAGGTCCGTGGAACAACCTTCAAAGCATAACAGCTGAAAAAAAGTTTTTTTAGGTAAAACCCTAAAAATCTGTTCAACATATGGTAGATCTGACTGCATGGGTAATAAGAAAACAGTTATTTTTTTTTAATTTGGGATTTTTATATGCCTTCCTGATTTCAATTGTGATAAAATTTGGAACCATAAATGCTAAAGAATTGAAATTCTCCACCTTTCTGCCAAATCTAATATAACATTATTTTAGTTACTTAAATCTTATTTTTTCCCAGATAAGTTATTTCATATTAGAGGAGGAATGAGGAATGGCTGTAGTTACAGGCTCATAGTAAACTGCATGACACTTTTTGGTGTTTGAAATAACATGTCGTGATGCTGTTATAATACTTTTTTTATTATATATAAAACATTAAGACTTTATGCCATTCAAACTCTTTGCTCTTCAATCACAGTAAACAGAAGATAACGCATAAAAATATGAGTTTGCATTTATGTTTCAAAGAAAAGAAAGCAAAATTCAGTTAATTTCAGTATGAATACATTTTTAGGCAATTGTCTGACTAATAAATGACTCAAAATATTTTATTCAAGATTTCTTTGCCCCACTGCCCTAATCACGTATCATGCAAACACTATCATGGTATATATTCTCCATTTCTGCACACCATTCTAAATCATGTAATGCTGTCTACCTTCAGTCCATTTGCTGTGGATCCTCTTACTTTTCATGAAGTCAGAAAACTATATGGATAGAAATAAAACATTTAAATAATCATTCTGACCATTAACTTTATGTTAGTGATTTCAGTCATTTTCTGGGAAATAGAGTATTGTAACTTTCCTTATGGCCCTTGATAATGACATGTCACATGGAAGCCTCAGCTGTGCAAGACTGCATAGACTGCAGTTATGATATACTATTTGAGTCAGAACAAGGGGGTTGCGCATCAAGCGGCCGGATAATAGAGTAATTGTTCACTAGTTAGCATGCCTTCATTTCAATAGCATGGAGAGAATAGATATATAGTTCATGTAAGAAACTACGATGGCATTAGGTCTCCATTGGGGCTAGAGGAAAATTCATTCAAGATCTCTGAATCAAAACCTGAGAGCTGATGTAGAAAGTCATTTATTTACTTGTGAAGTGAACTAGTCTTGGAGTAGTGAATTAAGATTCGGTGTTTTTATACAGTAACCTTTATATTCATTGAAGTTTTCATTCTTGAGTTTTCCTCACTCTCCATGTCTGTGTATATATTTTAATATTTTAAAGACAAATGATCAGTAGCATATCCACAATATAAAAAAAAGAATTAAATACTAAAAAAAAAAGAGTAAGAAGCTTGAATAAAGTTATCCTGTATCTTCAAGGTAGGTCAGTTTTGTTATTTCTTTATTCTACTTGGAGCTCAAGAACAAGGACTTTTGAACTGGGAATGAGCTTATTCACCTGAAAATGTCAGTAGGGTGAATAGTTCAACAAAAATGTAATACACATTTTGATGTATTTGGAGCCAAGATCAATGAAGAACTTTTTAAGTGTTTCACTAGGAGGCATTAATGAGGCTGTTATCATTGGGCAGTTTCTCTTGGTAACTCCCAAAGTGCTAATAACATAATAGTAGAGAATAAAATCCTAATAGAATAATAATTTTAGCCAGCAACCCAGAATAGAAACTAACTTTTATTATGAGTGTTACGGGGTCATTTGTGTAAATGTTCGAAAGAAGTCAAGCAGTTGTTTGCATTAGTGTTACTTAGAATTCCAGAAGCTTTCAAAAAGAAGGCAGTATGTCAATTTATTTAAAATCCAGGGTTTTTTTATATTCACTTGACCAACCTCCTCACCTCTGTTACAGCTTTGCTCAAATCTCACCCTCTCTTTGAGGCCTATCTGACAAATGTATTTGCTACTGTGCCCTCTACCTTTCTAGTCCCCACAACTCCTTGCAGTCTGATTCCCATCTCCTTGCTCTCTTTCTTCCTTTTCCCCCTCACCATTGTAAGACTAGACTTTCCAGAAAAGTATCACTTCTGTTAAATGTTGAAACTTTCAGCATAATAACCATGATACTTGAACTATTAACAAGATGACTGTTTTTCCAGGTTGGGACTTAGGTATCTCTAATACGTTCTTCACCTAATTCAATCTTCACCTGAGAGAGAGAGAGCGAGAAAGAGCAGGGGCGGGGTGGGGGGGCAAAGGAAGAGGGAGAAGCAGGCTCCCTACTGAGCAGGGACCCCGATGAGGGGCTCAATCCCAGGACCCTCGTATCATGACCTGAGCTGAAGGCAGACGCTTAACCTACCGAGCCACCCAGGTGCCCCCACACTGAGAAATTTTAGTTAAAAAATACTTATTAAGGAAATTTCTAAATAGAGAAAAAGGTTGCTTATTTAATAAGGAAAAAATTTCTCCTGTTCTCCCATGACCCAAAGCTTTTCATTGTTAACCTCTTTGTGTGTCTCCTTCCACTAGTTCTTCTGTTCCAGTTATCATTTTTTTAGATTTATTTGTCAGAGAGAGAGAGAGAGAGAGAGAGAGAGAGAAAGAGCACACAAGCAGGCGGAGGGGCAGGCCGAGGGAGAAGCAGGCTCCCCTCTGAGCAAATAGCCCATCCCCTGGGCGCCATCCCAGGACCCTGAGATCATGACCTGAGCTGAAGGCAGATGCTTAACTGACTGAGCCACCCAGGGGTCCCTCCAGTTACGATTTGATATCCGATTTTATGTTGTGATTTTTTTTTTAACAGAACATTACAGCGCGAGTACTTGCTGAATTATTATGAGTCTTTAGCACCTCCATTTTCAGTGGCTGCATCTTACCACATAAAATGAGTGCACTATACTTCACTCCCTCACTTCCTTATTTCAGTTTGTAGTTTGCCTGAAGAGGTTCTAGGTGTGCAGTCATCTTTAGGTCTGGTCCTATGGTTATTACCATGCTGGTAGGAATTTTTGTAACTTTCAAGGATCAGGCACTTGAAATCAAGAAAAAAAAGTGTTTTTTACTCCTTGCCTACTGGAAAATCTATGCTTCACTGTGTTATCAGAGTCCATAGAAGCTTCATTTATCTTATCCTCTTTCTATAGATTTGTTTTTGGAAATTTTCTAAATTTTCACTGAAATTCAGATAGGGCATATTTTATCCTGTCCTTTAATTGCATTTTAAAGACAAAAAAAATCCCTTTCAGATGTTTTTAAAAAGGTTTTCATATTATTATTCATAATTGCTTTGCCTTTCTCTGTAGTGCAAATCAACATTGTCTCATGCCATGCTTCGTGAAGTATATCCCATAATCATTACAATCCCCAGTGATCTTTCAAAAACCTTTCTATGTAGCCACTCATTTGCATAAAATCCTTTATTAACGTGTTACATAACTAAATATAACTCACATTTTATTATTTAATCATGTTTCATATCTTAGCATGAAACTACCAATGAAATAGGAATAAATATTTTATAGGAATCAACACAACATTTTTAAACCCAGCACACCTTCCTCAATCCCCCTTTAGTTTTGCAGGACAATGAGTCCTACAGTTTTTAGTCTCATGTATACATTTACAAAACTCATTGTGCATTCCATCAGGGAGCTGATAATAAGATACATTCAGGTAAAACTATTCAGGAGATCCTTTCATCCAAGTGCTTAACATGGCCCAGTTAAGAAGGACCCATCCCATTTGTTCATGACCTGTTTATTCAATAGTGTCATATTAACAATGCAATTACATTGGCCAGGATGATTCATGGGACAAATTAAAGCACTGAATAAAGTGTTATTGTAGTCATTACCCTTCATTGTAAGTGAGCATTTTCACAGCATTATATAAGTATTATGCAACATAAAGTTAATAGGGAAACAGTACTAACCACGTTTCTGCTTTTTTATTTTATTTATGTATATGAGTTTCCTTTGGTGTCTTAAGTAGTGAAATGAGTATAATGTATTATTGAAACCATTACTACACAGTAATAATTTCTCATACTGTGCTTAGGATTCATGCCTACTTTAGAATGATTGCATTTGCTGGTATGTTCCAACTGTAATCTGCCCAGTGTTTTTAGAATACAAACATTATATGCAAGAAGGAGACTTTTGATTAAGTTATTATCAGAATAGCTTTTAATTAGCAGCCAATTATGCCCATGGTATATATAGGTATATATGACAAATGTCCTGCTTACTTTCTGTTTACTGTCCGCTTACTGACCACAGCAGCTCTGGCACCCCTTCGCTACATCCTGACTGGCCTAATCAAGGAAACTGGATAGCGATAAAGTGATTAGGCTGACAAAAATGGCAGGAAATGAAACGTACAAATTTGAAGATATATATCTTCGATTTTCTGAGCCCTCATTAAAATGTTATTAGTAATAACTGTCGAAGACCTCTTAAGATGCAATAAAACTTTAATAAACCAATGTTTTTTTCAGAAAAAGAAATTATTGCTTTAGTGATCTAGGTAAGGAGTTGCAAAAGATGCTACTATATGAAGAGCAATGACTGAGCACAGACAGCAGCTCTCCTTTCTTCCACTAGTGCTTTTCATTAATTTTGTTTATTATTCTGTTTTCCAGCTTCCCAAAATTAACAACACTTCTAATAGAAATGAGTCTCACTATCATCTAATACTCTGTCTAGCAAAAAAGGGGCAAAAATAAACGTCATCTGCGTGCTTTTTAAAGGCTAAACCAGAAAAGCTAGGAGCACTAAGTTGAAGGTTCACTTTTTTATTATTGCAAGCTGTTTGCAAGATAGTAAAAACGCACAGTTGAGTTAAATCAAAGAATGGTCTGAAAAAGCATAAGATTACTAGGTAAGTGCATTTATGCTAAGATGTACTTTTTTCAAATAATGAAGTTTAATATATTTTACTGCAATTATGGTTAGATTATATTTAGTGTATATTGGTATCCTATGGTCAAAAATAAAATTTATGAAATGTGCAATTATATAGGGTTTTTTTTTGTTTTAATCTCATAGAAACAATCTGCAATTCTTTGAGAGATGGGCAGAGTGGCTGTGAGCTTCATCAGATGGTAGCTATCTGAATACTACTAGAAAAGTAGTTCCCTCTTTTCTTCCTCAAGACGGTAAAGCTTCATTTTTTATAAAAATATAATAATCATTACATTTTAGATGAAATTCTGGATTTTTTCTTATTTTGAAGTAATTTTTTATTGCAATATATATGAACAGATATGTGTATAGATCATATATTTAAAATATATACATAACTACAAATATATATAAATACAGATGTATATATATATACGTAAGTATATAAAATATATATACATGTATTTTGGACCTAAACTGTTTATCAGATATATTGTTTACCAATATTTTCTCCTATTGTATAGGCTGCCTTTTCAATGTATTGATTGTTTCCTGTGCTATTCAGAAGCTTTTTAGTTTGATATAGTCCCACATGTTTATTTTAGTTTCTATTGCCTGTGCTTTTGGTGTCTTATCCAAAAAATCATTGCCAAGACGAATGTCAAGGAGCTTTTTCCTAATGTTTTCTCCTAGGATTTTCAGGTCTTATGTTTAATTCTTCAATCCATTTTGAAGATAGGAGTGTAAGGGATAGGAGTGGTGTAAGATACGAGTCTGATTTTATTATTTTGCATGAGAATATAAAGTTTACCCAACACCATCTATTGAAGAGACTATTCTTTCCCAATTGTATATTCTTGGCACCCTTATCAAAGATTAGTTGATAGTATGTATATAGTTTTATTTCTGGGTTCTCTTTCTGTTCCACTGGTCTGTTTGCCTGTTTTAATTCCAGTACCATACTGTTTTGATTACTATAGTTTTGTAATATAGTTTGAAATCAAAAGGTATGATGCCTCCAGCTTTGTTCTTCTTTCTTAAGATTGGCTATTCAGAATCTTTTATGGTTTCATATAAATTTTAGGATTTTTTTTTCTATTTCTGTAAACAATACGGAATTTTGATAGGGATTGCACTGAATCTGTAGATTACTTTGGGTAATATGCACATTTTAACAATATTAATTCTTCTGATCCAAAAGCAAGGGATATTTCTCTATAGAAATGTCTTCAATGTCTTTCACCATTGTCTTATAGTTTTCAGTGTACAGGTCTTTCATCTCTTTGGTTAAACTTATGCTTAAGTATTTTATTGTTTCTGATGCTACTACAAATGGGATTACTTGCCTAATTTCTCTTCCAAATAGTTCATCATTAGTGTATAGAAATACAGCTAATTTTTATATGCTGACTTTTGATCCCACAACTTTACTGAATTCATTTATTGTCCTATCAGTTTTCTTGGTGGAGTCTTTAGGGTTTTCTATATATAAAATCATGCCATCTTCAACTCAGTAGCAAAAAAGCATATCCAATTTAAAAATGGGCAAAGGGCCTGAATAGACATTTTTCCAAAGACATACAAATGGTACACGAACAAGTACTCAATGTAACTCATCATTAAAGAAATGCAATCAAAACCACAATGAAACATAACCTCACACCTATTATGATGACCATTATCAAAAACACAAAATTTGGGGCATCTGGCTGTCTTAGTCTGAAGAGCTTGCCACACTTGATCCTGGAATCAGAAGTTTACACCCACATTAGGTGTAGAGATTACTTAAATAAATAAATGAACTTGAACAAATGTTGAAAAAAAGAAGACAAAAGTTAACAAAATGGTAAGGATGTAGAATAAGGGGAACTCTTTTACTCTATTGGTGCAGATGTAAATTGGTGTAGCCATTAGGGAAAACAGTAGGGCAGTTCATCACAAAATTAAAACTCAAACTACCATATGATCCAAAAATTCCACTCTCGAATATATATCTAAGGAAATGAGATCAATATCTCGAAGAGATATCTTCACTCCAATGTTCATTTGCCACCATTTTTCACAATAGCCATGAAAAACTACTTAAATCAAATGATGGATGGAGGGACAAAGAAACTATAGAATAGTTTCAATGGAATGAAACAACGGAATATTTTTCAGCCATTAAAAGAAGGAATTCTTTTTTTAAGAAAGAAGGAAATCCTGTTATTTACAACAACATGAATGAAACTGGAGAGCATTATACTAAGTGAAATAAGCCACTTTTTAAAAAGATTTTTTAAATTTATTTGAAAAAGAGAGAGTGAGCGAGAGAGAGAGCATGAGCAGGCGGATGCAGAGAAGCAGACTCCCCTGCTGAGCAGGGAGCCTGACATGGGGCTTGAATCCCAGGGTTCTGGGATCATGACCCGAGCTGAAGGCAGTCACTTAACTGACTGAGCCACCCAGGTACCCCTAAGCCACTTCTTTAAGAAAGTGTTTGAGAAAGACACATGCTGAATGATAACACTTACATGTAAAAATCTAAAAATCAACCAAATGAACAATCTTATAGAAATGAGAATGGTGATTACCAGGGGCTGGGAGTAGGGAGGAAATGGGGGGATATAAGTCAAAGGGTACAATTTTTTAGTTATTAGATGAATTAGTTCTGAAGATCTAATGTTCAGTATTGTGATTATAGTTAATAATACGGTATTATATACTTGCAATTTGCTTAGGGTAGACCTTAAGCATTCTCACTACAAAAAAAAAAAAAAAAAGAATTATGTGAGGTGATGGATATGTTAATTATCCTGACCTTGGTAATTATTTTACAATGAATGTGTGTATCAAATAATCACATTGCATACTTTCAATATATAAATTATATCTGTCAACTATTCCTTAATAAAATTGGAAAATATATACATGTATTTATATAAATATATGTATTTATAGGTATATACTTATGTATATAATGCATTTATTTTATATCTTTATATGCACATATATATATTACATGTTACCTGTGCTCATGTATATTTATAGTTTGTATATAGAAAAATATATATGAGCACAGATAACATATATAATATATTCTTCAGAAATAGCAGTGAGGTTTTTACAGGAAAGTGATAGGCACTTCAGAAGCATTGGTTTCTGTCATAAGCCTTTCAGATTTGTTCAAGGTAGTGGCTGTTTGGGGCTCCTTCCTAGTAGTAGTCAGAAAGAACAAATGATTGAAGTCTATCCAAGGCATCATACAGAACCACCTTGTCTCTTACTTTGTTTTTGGCTCTTTTCTTTTTGGACTCAGCAATTCTTTTCTTGGAAGTTTTCATTAATATTTGTTTTGGAACAATAATAGCCACACTCAGGGTAGAAGTTGCTGTAATATCCTTTACTGAAGTTGAAGCATGTTTATATTTGTTTTTAGTTAACAGGATCCTACCCTAGGTATTGCTATACCAGGACCAACTGTTTTCAGTGCAACAATATCATCTTGACTTCACTTTTACAGACCCAGAATGCTGAGCTTTTCCTGTGAATAAAGATATACATTTAGATTATTTTTATGTCAAGGATTTTGATGCCTTGATTTTCCACATATTAAAAATATTTATAAACACCTGATAAACTATTTTTTCCTTTTTTAAATTTTATTTATTTATGAGAGAGAGAGAGAGAGAGAGACGGGAGGGGGAAGAAGCAGAGGGAGAGGGATAAGTAGACTCCATGCTAAACTGAGCATAGAGCCCAACACAGGGCTCGATCTCAAGACCCTGAGATCATGACCTGAGCTGAAACCAAGAGTCTGACACTCCATTGACTGAGCCCCCTACACCTGATAAACTTTTTAAAAAAATGTATAAATACAGGAAAATCTTGTGTTCTTTTTACATTGAGAAACTATTTAGAAGATTTGTGTCCTTTAACAAAACTCTCAAATAAAATATACTTTCTATTTGAGTAACAAAATTTCTTAATTTGATATTTTAAAATAAAAGATGAGTAAGAATTACAAAGGTATTTCA
Source organism: Ursus americanus (assembly GCF_024610735.1). Taxonomy (NCBI): domain Eukaryota; kingdom Metazoa; phylum Chordata; class Mammalia; order Carnivora; family Ursidae; genus Ursus; species Ursus americanus. The sequence continues at coordinate 14,298,523 of NC_142137.1, read as the reverse complement.
AATAAGTGTAACAAATTCTCCTGACTTCTAGTTTGGGATGTTCTATTTCTCTACTTCCTTTGACTTTTAAAATCCCACTGAAATGAACAAAAGAATATTAAAACATTTAAAAGATGATTAATGTCCATTGCTTGTAAAGGTGTGAGTCTATGCTCCCTTGAAAGCAATGTTAGTGGAAAGGTAAATTGTGCCAATTTAAAAGAACAGTTTAACAACATATGTAAAAAATTAATAAGTGGATATTAGAAATGTGCAAATATGTAGGCCCAAAGATATTTACACATAATTACTTAAAACAGTTAAAAAAAAATACAGGCAGAAAAAAACTCCCATCAGATTGCTCAAATAATCTATGCCTTAAATGCACATTAAATTGTTTTTAAAAAGGAGCAAATGAAGACCATAGTAAACTATTCAGCCTTTAAAATATAAGTATATGCATTGAGTTAAATAAGTACTCAAATGCATGTGTGTGCCTATGTGTGTATTTTTTCTAAGTCCAAAAATATGTGCTAAAATTAATTTGTTTTGGCAGTTAAAGAGACAAATCATAGAGCAGTCTTATAAGAGGTTTTAAACTTTGTAAACTTATTTCCAGTGAATAAAAACATATTATTTTTATTGGAAACTAAAAGAAATGAGTTTCTATTTTCGAAAATATAGATACATAAGCCATTTAGTGTTGTTAGTTATTATGAATTTATCCATTTAATTTATTCATAATTTTATTACAGATCTTCCTTGCCTGTTTGAGGCCAGACCAGGGTAGGTCACAAGGGTCAAGAAGACGCTGATAAAGATGAATTAGAGGAGTAGGGGTTAGGTGAGGTCATTGTGCACTGGAGATTTGTAGAGATTAGTTATGGTCATAAAGGGCAAGCATGGGGCTTATTGTTTTCCATAAATATTTTCTGAGAACTTATTTTATTGATTTATTCTTTAGTTCTATGTGAATTCTTTAGTCTTATCAAAAGTACTTAAAGTCGATGTTCAAACAGACTGAAGGCACGGGTCATTCACAGGGTTGCAGGATTCTGTTCTACCAGGCAAGGGAGTATGGAAGGGCAGAGGAATTGCATTTCCATGGTTAGTGTCCCTGGAGGGCAGCTTCTCCGATGAAGTCTTTGGTTTCTAGATCTTTAAGACAGTCTCTTTATGTTTCTCTGAGTATTGAAGAGCCTCTCTGATGTATATCAAGCAAATACTCCAGAGGCTCTCCAAGGCATTTTTGTAACTGCATACCACATGACTTAGCTCAGGGCTATGCTTGTCCCTAAATTTTCTGGCAGGACAATTAAGATTCACTTTGTCATTTGAGATTTTATCATCTGGGGGTAGATAAAGAATATAACGCTTAACAGTGTGAAATTGAATACTGATTCTACCACTTTCTTGTTCTGAATCCTTGAGCAAATCTTCACTTTTCTGAGCCTTAGATCTTTTCTCTTTTAGATGCAGACAACAATATTATTTACCTCATGGAGTTTTGTGAGGATTAAATAAGGTAATATAGGTAGAGAACTTAGAACTGACTGCTATATATAGTACCTGCTTAATATTTCAGAAATATATTTCCGACCATTTTTAAATAGTATAAGACAATACCAAAACACTAATTATGTTTTTCAAATGCAAATAATAGACTTTCAATGAAAGCTATCTTATGCTAAATACTCTATGGGGCTAATTTGTCCTAATAGATATCAAGGACCAAGACCATGAAGCTGTTATTTTTTAGGGAAAAATGATAGAACATTCTTCATTGTATGCCTTTATTTTTAATCGTGTAATACTGTTATACAGGTTATTGTTTATACGGTGTAAGAAACTACAGGTTATTTTATGTGTAGTCAGTATGTTACTGTCAGGAAGTGTTTTAATTGTGTAATTAAACTAAAGCTAAATTTGCTAAAGTATCTGTAGTATATTGGACAGTACTGCCATTAGAGAAATACATCATGGAAACCACCCCCTGAGAAATATAGTGGATTAATATAACTCAGCTATTGCCATAAAGATGTATTAGAAAAACACAACCAAATGAATCACTCAGAAGCTATTACTCCAAAATGAAAATTAAATAAGCAATGTTTGTCGTCCTTCCTCAGTTCTAATTGTGCCTGACGCTGTTGGCCACGTTTCTATACTTCCTTGGTGTTATTCGTTCTTTTCCTATTTTTACAATCTTTCTTTTCACTCACACCTCCTCTTTCTCCCTTTGTAAATTATGTTTTTCTCAATGAGAACACTTTGTAATTTTGTTCTTTTACTTCTACTTTCTCCCTTTTGTGAAATGATTTTCTTTTTGAAACTCTATGCTTCTGTTTCTCTAATCAGTATCTTTTGTCTAGTTTTGGATCCCAATTTCAACACCAATTTAATATTACCATATATTAACACTAGCTACTATGTCACCCAAACTCAGTGTGCGTCAATCCAAATCCTTTACCTACTCCCACAAATTGGTGCCCATATTCCCTGAGTTTCTTTAGTTTTGCCAATTATACCTTCTAACCCATTCTAGTGCATGTGCAAATAATGACTCAGGGAACACTGAGCCTGAAGCCTCAAGCAGGGAACTTTCTCCTGGGTATTTGCTCACATTTTGCTCCTGTTCTTTCAATTGGTCAGTTATTGCCTCCTCTCATCCCTTTTCTCTCTGTTACTTTGTGTAAGTATTGTAACTAGTGGTGGGTTGCAGGCTTATATTATTTTGGTAAGTGATATAAATAATGTGCTTGATACATAGTATGTGCTCAATAAATATTAGACGCTATAAATTTTTTTATAGCTTTTTTCTTGGTATTAACTCTCACTTCATCTCTCATGCACCTCTCCCAACATTTTCTGCCTTCTCATATTTTACATGTTCCTTGTATTTTGCCGCACCTTCCACTCAAGCGATGTTCAGTTTTGCCAATGACTTTGCCTCGATGTGACCTGCATTGTTTGGATTAGCAACTGATAGCTAGTATTAGTGGTCAAGTTTCTGAATCTTGAACACTGGTGGGCATTTTTGACTTCATCAAGGAAATTATCATACATAAGCATTTATACCTAAATTTACCATTTTTACTGCATAACATTCTAAGAAATTATCTTTTAAAGAAAGGACTTATCTCAAGATTATTACTGCTTTTGATGGTCATAAAGGTGTTGTATATTGTAGGTAGGGAAGGATGTGAGAAACATTGCCTTGAGTGCATGTGTACTCTGATAAAGAGGACATAGACGTTACTGCATCTCCTCAAGTAACAGGACCCCAGGGGCTACATCAGCTACCTTCTACTGCCAGCTAGGCTAATTCTACACAGTGATGAGTAGAGCTAAAAAAAAAAAAATTAATTAGATGGGGAATATAGATAGAATACATAGATTCCTGCCCTAGGAGAGGACATTTAAGATTAGCTACCTTAATAAACTCATGGAAAATTTGGGCATATATATGTCTTTATATTAAGTTGAAATGAAATCGATACTAACAAGAATCATACTTACAGGTTTGGACTTTTGGAAATTCTATAGGAAATTACGTGTTGAAGTAGAATATTATTTTAGGGCCTCTGTAAAGTACTCTCCCACTAAATCTGAGTTGGCTCATGACCTGCTTTAATGAACAGAATGCAGAAGAATTAAAGGTGTACTGCTGAGAATCAAAGCCATAAAGAAAGTCTAGCAGATTATGCTTTTGTGCTCGGGGGTACACCAGCCAACCTGTAAGAAGTCTGACTGCCCCAAAGCTCCCTCTTCTATACTGTGAGGAGTTCAAGCTACCCAACTGGAGAGACCACATAAAGAATAACCAAAGACCCCAGACAGCAGCTTCTGCTGCATTTTTGGGGGGCGGCCTGCACTAACTCTCCACTGGCATGAGAGAGGCCATCTAAAGACGTAGATTGTGCAGTCCCAGTAAAGCCACCCTGTCGATGCCATGGGGCACACAGATGAGCTGTCACTGTCCAAATCGCAGAACTACAAGCAAACAAAGGTCATAGTTTTTAGTCACTAAGTTTTGAGGAGCTGTGTTATGCAGCCATAGGTAACAAAAACATTTTTTTTTCTGTCTATATTGAGGTATTTAAATCAAGCTATGACTGCCAGAGTTAATATGATTTCTTTTGAAATGTATTTTAAAAGTACATTTGTGACGTTTTCAAGTGGTAAGGCAAATTGTTTTTTTGTTATTACACCTTGCTGTGAGATTTATGGCTAATAACAATTCAGTGTATGGAGTAATTTATAGTTGTAGGACGAGGACACTGAAGTGGGAGCTTGCCTGTTTAACTATTAGTTGGATATACAGCATAATTAACTAAGTGGGGGCAATAAAATTACATAGCCATGTAATAATTCATTTTGTGTTCATACACCATGTCCAATTTTTTCTATGTTAACCTTTAACCTGTATTTTATCACTCACATTACGAATTTGTACAAACAGATGCTCATTTTATTTTATTTTTCAATTACATGAGGGATCTGGCATGACTATTTATGCAGCTACTTTAATAAGATGTAGCTTTAGAACATTGTTACTGAAAAAGAACAAAATAGTTATGGAAAATAGTATAAAAAAGATTGATACTTCAAAATGAATGTCAAAATAAATTATTAAATTATAGCATTATTTAAAAGTGAATCATAACACATATGCACATGCAATAATAGAGAAATAAAAGGAATAAGAAGAGGCAAATAAACGTTGATCATACTTCTATAATCCCTTGAAAAGCATATTTGTGTAGGGCGAGGTAGGAGACATTGTCATCAGCCAATGTTCCCTAATGACCAATCTGTCCTTTTTTGAATGTGGATGTACTGGTGGGTAGATGATCAGATCACGTCAATTATCTACTTTCTTTAGAATTAAAATACAGAATTTGAAAAGATGGAAGAAAATGATAAACAGAGAACATAATTATTTTTCAGATCTATAATATTTCATTTTTCATTGTCTATTTATATAATACTTAAGTGGAAATGTATGTAACTGAAGCAAAATAAATAAGATAATCTTATTTCAAGTTATATATATGTACATTTTTTTAAAACCTGTATTCTCAAGTGGGTGACTTTTCCTTTGTTCAATCAGGCCAATAGGCTAGCATTTACTAGGTTGCATCTTCTTTTTCTGAAAATGGTCCAATTCTCTGCATAAGACAACTAGTTTGGTAATTTAGAAGTTTTGTTGTGACATTTAGAAAACTTCATGCTTATGTAAACACGTATATTTGCATACACCATTTTACATCTCCTTTATTTTTTTTAATTTTTATTTAAGGGATATTTTCCAAACATAAATGAGGCAGAGCTAATAGAGGCTGAAAATGTTACAGTGCAGTGATGATCGTGTATATTAGATTTGTGTGCTCTCACTGTATTAATGTTCTTTCATTTTCCCCAAGGTTAGAAAGCATTTACTTTATTTTATATATTTGCCTCTTCTGTTCATAATTGTTTTACCTGTGCTCCTCAGTACTCTATTGGAAAAAACTGGAACTAATAATAATTTTGATTCATAGTACAAATAAATTTCTAGTGATAATAATTAAGAAACTACCCTGATTCTTACTTGACATAGCTCTACAGAGGTTTTGTTGATTGTAGCAAAAATAACTTCTTTTTCAATTTCCTTAATTTCTTGCAGTTTCTATTTAGAGAGCGATACTCTTAAAAACTGCCACTAAGGCTCTATTACGGTTCTGCTGGGGGTTTAACTTATTAGATTTGGACCTAACCTTATCAAACGAGCTTCTAACTAATGATTATACTCTAAAGACCACTTTCACACTAATTGGCTTTCCCTGTTTAATTGTTTTACAAAATTGATAATTTAGTAGAAATATAATAAGCCTTTAATATTTTAGATAATTTGGCCCCTTTGTGGTCTTTAGAGGGTTCTCACTTAATAGAAAATTGGAATGCACATTGTGAAATTTAGGTCTTGCTTTCAGCACATGATTTGTAAAGACTACAGGACAGTATAAAGATTTTGACAATGCTATGGTTTTGTCATAGATGTTAGAATGGTTATGCTGAAGGTTACATATTTTATCTTAAATTTTGAACTGCATAAAAACACTAATTGGAAAATATTTGGTGAGGGGGGTTTTAAATAACACTGCAAGTTTTAAAAGGACTTTTTAATAAATTTTTAATTTTCAATCGAGGCAAAAATCTATTTCCCATTTCATACATTAAATTTGTATCATTATTTACCCAGTTTTACTTTACAATAGCAGAACTTGTTTCCTGATTTCCAGAATAGTACATTCTGCTGAATCAGACTAATATACCACTTTGAATATGCTTGAGTTACTTTATGATATTTATTGGCACTGCTCATTTCTGAACCTTAGACGAAGAGCTGCTCTGAATGCTTTTCCTAACATTTGCTCATGAAGTTGTAGTATGTACTAGAAAATTACTTGCTGCACTGTTTTTTAATAGTTTTTATGTCTGTACCAACATTAGGAAATGAGTTCTGTAAGGACAAAACCCTGTGCTACTTTAGTAGAAACTACCTTGGGACTTGCTGGGACCTTCTATTCCAATGAAGCACTCTGTTTTCCCAGAATGGACTGCAAATGGGAAATCAAAAATAGATCAGTTCAACAATATAAAGTAAATATGCCTTGATTATGTTTTTCTTTTGGACACAAAACATAGAGGGTTTTTTTTTTGTTTGTTTTTTGTTTTTTGGGGGGGGGAGAGAATATAAGACAGAGAATGACCATCCTACCATTTTATGGAGTGAACAAACTACCACAAGATTTGTCATGCTATGTCCATGAAATAAAGTGTTGCTTGTTAGAAGGGTAATGGAATAAAAAAAAAAAAAAAACTTAGAGTTTTCACCCTTTTCTCCTTTCTTTGGTGAAATTTGGAAGAATATTCCTTTTTGGGGGAGAAGGGTGGCTGCTGGATTGATTTTTCTTAAAGTTTCATGTATACATGTGAAAGTTAATTTTGGATTTAAGGACAAAGTGAAATAGCCCTTATAACCACACTTTGAAGCATTTAGTAAGAGTAAAATAGTACTAAAGACTAAAGGATAAAAGAATAGCCATATTTCATAAAAACAACTTAGAGATCAAATGTATTGACAATTTTTAAAAGGAAATTGTTTAAAGTCAATGTTTGTTTACAGAGTTGCCCCCAAATTTAGATGTGTATTTTCTTCCTTTAGACACTAATTCTATCTACACACTCTCAGTAGCAAACCTAGTCTCTAAATACTTTAAAATAACCCCAAATTTCAGAAAATCAACATATAGAATTTTGAATAATACAACTGTAGATATGATTTAGATGTAGTTTAGAATATCGTACAGCACGATCCATAGGGTACATCCCACCAGATACACCATCTAATCTCAGAACCCAGCAAATGCCATCAATAAAGCAAGAAGCGAAGTTAATTACCGGCTTCCATTCAGGGTCCTTTTGCCACTGGTGGCCCATTATAATGAATCATTCTTCAAATTGAGAAGAGATTGACAGAAATTTTATAAACTTTTCACTCCCCATGTCTTCCCAGTGTAATAAGTGCCTGCTGTACACTGGGAAAGTGATTAAATATCAATTTCACGGAAACCTGGGAATAATGTTTAAAAGACTAATGAGACACTATTTTTACTGCTTAGGTACTGTGACTCCCCCATGAGTCAGAAGAACGCCTGTCATTCTAATTAGTCATCATTCGGCCAGGATTTTTTTCCTCTTTCTCTCTTAAAGGTCCCTAATTGGGTTATTTGAGAACTTTAAACTTAGTACATCAGTGGGAGGAATGTTCTTGTAAGATCAATATGATTGCCATGTCAAAATTCTTTTGATTTTTCACACCAGAGGTAAGTACTAATTTTATTTGAAAAATATCACTTGTAATAAATCCATTTCCAACTGACTTTATTGCCAACATGAAACTGATTTTATTAAAAATTAGATTTTCTTAAATGCCTGAAAATGGTGTCTAGTACCAAAATTATGACTATTCCCTTGTATTTGATATGCATTTAAAATTATTATTCCAATTATTCTGTCTATTTGAGTAAAGGGAACACAATACATCTCCTACAATAATATCTGAAGTAGAACCAGTTCCTACGAAAGCAAAAGCAGACAATTTCTTTCTCCAACATTAAAATGAATTGACTCCTTGCAATAGGTGAAGCGTTCTAGTTTCAGGAGAATTTGAAAACTTTATTAAAACTTTATCATGATCGTTCTAAAAGAGTCAGAGACCAGAGTCATCTTTTTATGGACAACGGGTTGGTGTTTACCTAGATGCTCAGAGAAATATAGAGTTTACTCATAAATACTTTCAAAACAATTTTCAAATTTATAGGGTATAATAAATATACACTATAGCTATTTAACCTCAGAGGTAGATGAACCCTGAGAAGTAATTTACTTTATTCTCCCATCCAGAGTTTTATAACCTCTCTCTGATGGCCTTTAAAAGGTTAGAACTATATTTCCCCTTTCCTCCAGTTCTTTGGTGGATTTTTACATCTGAGTAGGGACTGGGGCATCTGGGTGGCTCAGTCAGTTAAGCGTCAGACTTTAGATTTGGCTCAGGTGATGGTCTCAGGGTTGTGAGACCAGCCCACGCTCCATGCTCAGCAGGGAGTCTGCTTGAGATTCTCCCTCCCCACCCTGCTCATGTGTGCACTTTCTTTCTAAAATAAATAAATAAATCTCAAAATATAAAAAATAAAAAACAACCCTAAGTAGGGACTGACATTTACCTTTACTAAAGTTCTTCTTGTTAGATATGACCCACCTATCCAACCTATAAAAAATGTTTTTTTGTATACAATTACGCCATTTGAATATCAGCTATCCCCTCCAGCTTTGCACCAACCTGAACACCTATGAGGCTGCCACTACTGTCTCAGTAATGTCCTTGATAAAAACTCTGAAGAGGTAGTGTTATGATTTCTGTTCAAATTGACATTGATGTATGCATAAACCTGGATTTTCAATCAATTATTAATCTATTTAAGAGTTTTCTTCCAACTCACATTCTCCTTTTTTTTCTGCAAGGTTTTTTTTTGTTTGTTTGTTTGTTTGTTTGTTTGTTTGATGAGCGGCTTTGAAAAATGTTTTGCAAAGAAATCTAGAAATGCCTGTGAGTGGCCTCTCACAATCTAATAACCCTATTAAAAGGCAAGTGTCATCTGACACCAGTGATTTCTTCTGAAACTTCTTTTTTTAATTGGGACATTTCTGTTTCCAACATTCTGGCTTCTTTCCCATTCTTTATGTATCTCAGTATAGGCATAGGTCAACAAAATTATCTATAATTTTCTCTTTACTCTCTTATATGAATCACTCAGGCAAACAGGCATGAGTTCATCCATAGAAGCTAAATTCTCTTGCAATCACCTCAGCGCTAACAATTACCTTAATGTTACTTCTTCTCAAAGTTAAATCTATATTCTAAAAATACACACCCAGAGAATAGCCGAATCAAGCTTTCCTTTTCAAACAATACAAAACTAAATACTCATTAGAGAAAGTACAATAAAAAAAACTTAAATAAAAAAGTAAAACTGAACTTGGAGAATGCAGAGCCACACATTGATATCTATTTAAAATTGCCAGGTTTTTGGAGTTACAATTTTCCAGATAAAGCTACCAATAATCTGTCTATTAGGAATACATAAGAATGATAGGAAAAGACTACATCAGCTTTGAAAAAAAACAAAATTGAATTTACATTTTATATATACATATGTATATAAAATGCTATATCTCTCTATATATCATCTATCTATCCTAGACACATAAATAAATTGGATCATATATTAGGTATCTCATCAACAGTGCTTTGGGTTATAGAACAGACAGATTCTGTTATAAAACACTCTAGTGAAGATATTATATTAAACGCGATAATCCATTTTGGACTTTTCCCTCTTGGTTACCTCTAATTACTGGAATATTATTCTCTGAATTGGGCCATTTGGGAAAATGTATGCAAAACACACACATATTACCAACTCAGGTGATTTGTTACAGCTGCTATGTTTTCTCAAATTTAGATGTCCCATAACATGATTTTATTTACTACATCTTTTTGTTTGTCTTCATATCATCCATGGGCTAGAATAATCTACTAAATTATGTTGAATGTTGAGACGTAGGACAGATTTTGCCAACAAAATTGCTTCTTCCCTTGAGCAATTGAATATTACAATCACATAACAACTACGATAAATGCTTCCTACATCTAAAATGGTCAGAACTGTAGAAAGACTTCTCTATTTTCTGAGTCTGAAAAGCTAATACGCACCATGTTCCTGGCAGATTATTTCCCAGTGTGCATTGTATTGATTTAGATCCCGAAGTATGGGATCATCATTATTAAAAAAAAAAAATGTTATTGAGAACTTATTTCCAGCATGTAGTTTTAGCAAAGTATCATGCTCTTTGTCTCAATTAAACTCAAGGTAACTATATGAAACACATTTTCAAAAATAAGATGGCAAATCAAACAATAATGACCTAAGTATGATTATGGCCCTTGGAAAAAATGCTCCTGTTATCTTTCCTGTACCCATAATTTTAACCATCTTTTCCTTACAAAGTGAAGCCATGATATAAATTTTTCAGGATATTCAGGTTTTTATAGATTTTCCTCACATATAGATTCAATTAATTGAATCAAATTTGCTTAATCAGGTACTGCCTAAGGGAATAATTGCATTCTTGCATACTTGTTCTGAATCTGTATCACTGGTAATTAGAGGGTTTAATAAGGGGCTATGTTTCAGTAGTTAAAAACTTTTATTTTTAATTTGTAAATAATGTACAGTGACTTGATGGCTTTTCGTGATCATTATAGTGCTTGTTTGGAGATTTTCAATAGAATATATGAATTTTTAATGCAGTATATACAGTTATAAGGTCATTGGTTAAGAAAAAGTCAGGAAGGATTTGGTAAATGACCAGATACAAAGTAATGGATGAAGGGGAATATTTAAATGGAAGATCAATTTCACAAAGAAATCTATTCTATATGTCCTATAAGGTTATACAAATTGTTTTCCTTACTTCGCAATTTCAGTGGTGTAGAGAAACAATTCAGACAAAATGGCCAAGGAAAATGCTTACAGGGGTAGATATGCTTTTGCATATGTGAGTTTTTTTTCCTCTATTTATCCTTATCTTTAGCTATTTATTCATTTCAAGGACAAAGTCACACGATTTTCTTGAATAGGTCAACTATGCTTTTGTGAAAATTTCTAACAACTGATTAATGGAGAAACAAGTGGAGAAACAACGTGGTGCATATTTGGATGGTGGCTGAGTGCTGATTTCCTGCCTGCTCAATGCTCTGATTCCACATCTCCTTTTTTCTGTATACTATTGGAAAACACAATCAAGATGTTCTAATCGCCTTAGCATTCTTAGGCTTACTAGCAAGTGCACAATATATTATGAACAGATGTTCAGCTTAGCGGGAAGTCTCACTAAAGACCTGATATCCTGATCCTTTCCAGAAAATGTATAGCATCTGGCATGTTTGAAATAGAACTGCTCTCATTTATTCATCCATGGAATGATACTCCTGTGTGTTTAGTTACGATGACTCACTTTTCTGGGGATGACTTAACTCAGTTTTTCTCATGAGAAATAACTTAGAAGAATTGTCAGGGAAAATACATGAAATAAGAAAATGGCATCATGCATTAAGATCATAGCTGGCAGCAGTATTGCCTCTATTTTGATGTTGGGTTGATCACTGGCATTTTCAGGATACTGTATTTTATTTCAGGCCTGTTCCACATATATGCTAAGGAACAAGTAGAATTTCAAAGAATTGGTCATTTTATTCATGTTCTTACTTGCCTAAATATTCATTCCTTTGTGGAGTGCATTAAAATTTGCTTTGTCTTTTTAAAATGTCACTCAGGAACGTATTCATAGAACTGTTTGTTTTATAACTCTGTTTTTCTTAAACCGGTTTCTAATACTTTAAAGTTTTCGAGGCTCAGCCACAACAGCCTGCTTCAAACTTTACATTTTCATTCCATTGTCCTGGAATTCAGTCGTATACAATTAATAAATTGTTTTATAGAACACATCAGCCAATATTAGATAATGTAAAAAACATCATTAAATTTTCTACTTTTAAATTGAGAAGCAGCATCCCTAGGAATTGAAAAAAGTACAACAGAGGTGTTTCTAAAGGTATCCCTAATACATTTTAGAGCCTCCTAAAATATCTTGGACATACAAATTATTTTTCTTCCAAATGTTCAACATATTCAATTTGGGGGAAAAATAAATGTAGATGAGAAAAAGAAAGAGAGAGAGAAAGAGAGAGAGAGAGAGTCAGTCTCACAGTCACTGTGACAAGACCTGGGAAGGAATCAGGAAAACTGACTGAAGATGTTGAAATGTGACTGGTGCTTTTATCAAAACAACCAACCAAACAAACAAAACCTTGTAATTGTGAAGGAACAATGTCAAAAACAAACAAGCTAACAAGCAATATGGTGGAAGCCCAAGAAAAGTAGAAATTAAAAAATATAATTAAAAGTAAAGAGACAAGGAAGAAAACCATTGACGTGTGATGTGAATTAACTAGAGTAAAAAGGAACTTTGGAGGTATCAATGTTGATCAAATGAAATACCCAAGCCATCATTTCAATGTTCGGTTTTTCCTGTAAGACAGCCAAACACTAAATATCAAATGTTTATCCACTATCTTTCTATTATGGTCTACCTCCTAAGCAGAAATAGTAGGTAGAGCTAGCATAGAATATAATGCATTCTAAAATATGTGTTTAGGATTAGGTGTAATTGCAAGTGAAAGAAACTCTGGTTTAATCAAGATTAAAATTTATTTCCCTCTTACATAGAGGTCTACATCAGCATTTTAAGGACTGGCATGGTCTGCATTATTATCAGGTGTATCTTATTATCCACCTTTTTCTTTATCATACTCAAAACTTGAATTTTAAGTGACTTTCAGTTTCAGTCAATGGGTCTATAATTGCAACTAGCAAGAAGGGGGGAAAGGGAAGGAATTGGGTACATTCATCCCTCTTAGAAAGGGTTTTTAGAAGTTGTACATGCCATTTGTTTCCACAACCCATTGGCAAAAACTTACTTACATGTCCCCTAGCTGCAATGCAGATTGGACATTATAGTATTTTTCTCAAGGAGGCCCTGCTAGCAATGAGGAGGTGTACTACCACAGAAAAAGAGACTGGACCTCAGGAAACAAATAGCAGCATCTATTACACTTGTGTTTCAAAAATATCTGCCAATCACGAGTAAAGAGAAATTAGGAGGAAAAAGGGCATAAGCTTTGAAGTGCAATTGGAGATAATCACATATGGTTTGAAATTTGTGAAAATAAGATTATTAAGAATTATCATATTGAGGGGTGCCTGGGTGGCACAGCGGTTAAGCGCCTGCCTTCGGCTCAGGGCGTGATCCCGGCGTTATGGGATCGAGTCCCACATCAGGCTCTTCCGCTATGAGCCTGCTTCTTCCTCTCCCGCTCCCCCTGCTTGTGTTCCCTCTCTCGCTGGATGTTTCTATCTCTGTCAAATAAATAAATAAAATCTTTTAAAAAAAATTATATTGATTTTTCCATAAGTACAGAATTTGGGATGTCAAATTGCATCTTTTTAAGAATTCTGAAGCATTGAAAATTGTCAATGAAAAGTCATACTCTGTTTATGACTCATTTGGAACACTTCTATAAAATTGGTCTTAGGAAGGAGATTAGAAATTGTCACATCTCTGTCCCAATCTTAATTGGAATTTTCAAATATTTTTATGAGCAAATGCATTTGAATAAGCCATGATTTTTTCCCAACTACAATTTTGTCACTTTAAATACAGACACAACATTAGAAAGCTACTATAGTCCATCAAAAAGAATGAATAAACCATGAAGCTGAAATATAATTTTGTGCTCTTTTCAGAAAACTCATTTCTGAATGCAATCTAGACCCTGAATAGTTTTACAATGCCAGTGAGTTCAGTCTATTTATGAGACCATATTTGAACTTAGCATTTTTTCAGGAATTGTCTTCCTAATTTTTAAGAGAGTAAGTTTAGTTTGACTATTCTTACATGCAATATTCCATCAGATAAAATTGTGAGTTTTGCAAATGCAAATGATTTTAAGAGTAGCCATTCTCTTTTTTATTAGTTAATTAATTAATTTATCTGAGACAGAAAAAGAGAGAGAGAGGTGGGGCGAGCAGAGGGAGAAGCAGACTCCCCGCTGAGCATGGAGCCCAATGTAAGCCTTGATCCCAAGACCTCAAGATCATGACCTGAGCTGAAGGGAGACGCTTAACCAACTGAGCCACCCGGGTGCCCCAAGAGTAGCCATTCTCAATGGTGAAGACAAAAATGCATACCCCAGAACCACCTGAAAAGAGGTGAGAGAGAGGTTCACCACTTCATATTTTCTTTCCTGCCCAGATTCTGATATACCTTCCCACCAAGGGGTGTGTGTGTGTGTGTGTGTGTGTGTGTGTGTGTGTGTGTGTCTATGTGTTGGAGGAGGGTAGTGAAGAGTTATTTAAATTTTCCTTATTTAATAACATTCACCCACTTAAAAATATGATTTTCCTTGTTCTGCTCAATCTTCACTTGATTTATCTGGTTGAGAGTGATTTCATATAAATTTATTGTGTCATTTATTCATTCATTTAATTAACATTAGTATATACAAAAATGCATATCTATATGTTTCTTTCTATCTATCATCATCTGCATTCATGCCTCGTTTCATCATCCTGTCCCAAACTGTTTATCACTTGAAATAACTCCTCTGATTCCTTCCCAAATCTCCTGTCTACCTTTGCCCCAAACCAACCTCACTCTTATCCAACCCCACTCTTACACGGAGAATGTCATTATACTAGGCAGTCAGTGAGCTCCTCATCACGTCCTTACCCTCTATCTTTCAGACAGGCTTGTTTAGAAGACCAAGGTCACTGTCAGCCTAATCCTGCATTTGCCCCTTCTTTGATGGTTTCCATACTTGGGTACATGGTTCTCTGTGTTTTCTGGTTTTTGGTCATTTTCCTATCTATAATTCACAGGAATAGGTTGAGATGAGCTTCAAAGAATGTAGCAGAATGAAGCCAAAATCAGTAGTAGGCAGATGGCAAGAGTCAGGACAGATGGAAAACTGAAACCAAATTCTCAGAGAGACAGAATACAGCATTTAATTAATTTAAGAAAAAATTAAAGGAGGAAGGGGTTATCATTTATTTCTCACTTTCTCTTTTTTTCTATTTCTCATTTCTCACACATACTCTAATTTAAAGTTCAAGAAACCTGCTAAGGAAGACAAAACAAAAGCCCATGTGTCTGCCAACAAAAATTAAAATAGTAATGTTTTCTTGTATTTGTCTCACATTTTTTCTTCTTAAAAATATTGTACAGCTAAAGACCACTGTTTTGCTCCTCAGTCTCATGCCTCTCCCTCCCTTTAGGCAATCACAATCCAGATTTTGTTACTGTTATATATTCAGAGAAATATACACTTTTTATGTATTCATTAAATATAACATTATTTTTTATTTTTGTAATCTTTTTTGTATTAATTCTTTTAAAAGTTAAAAGTTAAGAATTGTCACTTGCTATGAAGTTTCTGGGATTGTCTGGAAATAATGTCAATGAAAAATTTTCATCTTTTGAAACATCTTGAAATAAAATAAAATAAAATAAAATAAATAAAATAGTTAAAATGTGAGGAAGAGCATAAATTGGTGACAAATATCGTATTGGAAGTAAAGGCAGTGCAAAAGCACAAAGCAGATCTGTATCATTTAGAAGGGCAAGGAGACTGGGGAAGGCAGATGATTCTGTCAGGAGAACTCTGATGTAGGAGAATCCTCAGCATTGACAGGTTGAATGAAAAGACCAGACACCCTTTTCCAGCAGGTAATCCGTCCCTATGATCCTATTTTGTTCTGTTCTGGGACCTGAACTGAGGTTCTGACCCTAATCTTGATCTTTAAACAGGCTTCCATTTGTTCTATTAATATATTTACTAGATACTCATTATTTTATCTTAGAGACAGTTTTTGAAGCCTGGATCCCACATCCTGTATCCTGATGTTGTTCACTGCTTGCTCAGCTCTACTGACAGTTCTCCATCTCTTTGTTTCCAACGGCACCTAATAACTCAAGCCAGATCCCCGATTGTCTCCCTGTTGGATTGTTTGACACCCCTGATCCTGCCAGTCTGATTAACCCTGCCACTGGGCTGAGCTCCGCAAAAAGGGTCTCGCCCCCTCCCATTGACATTGTGCTAGTGATGCAGAAATAATGGATAATGTTTTAAATGCTGCTGACAAGGCAAAGGACATTGATAATGAGAGTAGAGAAGTTAACTTTCTGAAGAGCAAGAAAATTGCTTGGAAGAAGGCTGATTCAGCCTTTGATTCACTAATTAATTTTTGAAAAAGAAGTGTCACAGAGCCCAGGAGGTCATAGAGCTGAACATTCTTCATTTTAGTTCAATAAGAAAGAGGTAAATGGAAACAAATACTTGATATCAGAGATTTTCTCAGTAAAGCAAACTCTGCCTATCTCCTGGAGCTAGTATGTAGTTAGCCGTAAGTTCAACATTACAATAACCAGGACCGCAGAACAAAAATTGATATTTATTGTAATGCCCCTTGACCAAAGTGTGTTGTCTTTACTAAGGTAGACAAGTTGATATAATATTTTTGGATTACATTTTTCTCTCAAGAAAAGTTTTTACATTAACAATGCATAAAGATTCAATCCCTTCAGATTTCTCTTATTATCCACTTAGAAATCTCAAGGCTAATAAAAAATATTTACCAATATTTAAGTCATGGAGCATTTTAATGTACATTTTCTAAAACGAGTCTATTGAATAAATAATGGGCATTTGCTTAAATTATATATATGTCAGTTATTGCCATGATTATCAGAAATTTACAATGTATACATTTTTATTTACATGTATAGAATCAAATTTCCATTTAAAATTATTCTGAAATTTAAGTAATTATCCAAAAGTAATTTAAGTAATTGACCAAAACTTTCTTTTCACATTTTATTTTTAGATTAAACAATATATTTACCAAATATGTTACAAAATAATTATACTTTCCATTTTTTAGTTAAATGATGTAGGTATTCTCTTTGCCTTCAAAAGTTTCAGTCAGAATTTTATCTTCATACTATGACTAATGAAGTCTATTTTCCTCATTTATTATTTGATGGCATATTATTATTTGTCAATAAAAATTTTGAATTGAATTTAATGGAGGTCATTTTCAACCCGATTTTAGAATGGTAACTAAAATGTCATTAAAAACACAGAATGAGGTTTTGTCACAGTTAATGGAGTCCATTAGACTGTTTTGGGGAAAAGAACACAGAATAGAATGAGCACATTTTAATGGTCGCCGTATTGGAAAAACTTGGTATTCATAAGTACAAAGAACTGCAGTTCTGGTATTGTCCTTGTTGAAGGCATTTCTAGTTTTGTAAAATGGTGATATTGATTATAGCCAGAAAAAAAGTCTTATTAAAATTTCATAAGAAATATTATGGAATCCATGTATCTATGGAAATTTTTAAAAAAATCCAAATTCACATGGAATAAAACATGGAATGAAACAAAAACAAGCAGTTACAAACAGCGTTCCTTATTCCTATCACCACCACAGAGACTGCTAAGGACAAGGCACCGACTTGGGATTTCTGATGAAGGCTGACTGATGGGAACTTGGGGGCCTCACATTAGAGACTGCAAACTGACTTATAGGCAAAACTGAAGACAGAAAATATTTTCAGGGCATTTTAGAGACAAGAAAAGCTTTTAGACATCAGTTGGTGATTGCTTGAAAGTTTGGACTTTCAGAAATTTCAGATAGAGATTGGGAATCCAGTAAAAATTAATAAGGGGTGGGGAGGAATAGATATCTTCATACAACTAATAGATCACTGTGGGAATCAGAAAAAAAACAGCAAAAACCTGGAAGAAGACATTTTTAATCCATACACTAAAACCATTCAACATGATACACTGCCTCTTTAAAGTTTTTACCCTTAGTGAAGAAGCATTATGTGTATTTTGTTGAATGTAACTATGCCTAAGTTAATTGTATTATAAAGTATAAATAATTCTTATTGTATAATGTGAGTTCAATCATTTTCAATTAATTTTTTTGTCTTCATAAAGTCTCAAATTAGAGTGCCCTTCTAAGTATTGCTATGTACAGAATATCTTGCCTGAGTCTACTCAATATAGAAGTAAAGATTCTGCTTCCAGGATAAGCAGACTTGGAAAGATGCAATTAGAACAAAATGTTACATGAATAAGGAGTATTTGAACCTAAATTAAATTAATGAAACTTAATTTAGTCACATGATGACTTTCTATAGACTTTTTCTGAAGGTCAACTATTATAAAACCAATGTTAAAATGAAGCATATAGGGGCCCCTGCCTGGCACAGCGGTTAAGCGTCTGCCTTCGGCTCAGGGCGTGATCCCGGCGTTGTGGGATCGAGTCCCACATCAGGCTCCTCTGCTATGAGCCTGCTTCTTCCTCTCCCACTCTCCCTGCTTGTGTTCCCTCTCTCGCTGGCTGTCTCTATCTCTGTCGAATAAATAAATAAAATCTTTAAAATGAAGCATATAGACAAGTCTAGAAAAGGTCTGCAATACTATTTACCAAAGAGATTAGAAGTATAATAAACTGTATTATGAATAGATAACAAAAGTATATATAATTGATAGACACCCAGAATGCCTCCGCAATTGGGTGGCATGGGGAAAAAGAATAAATGATTATTTACCATTATCCAAAAGCTACCTCTGATGATTAAAGTACAAGAAAGAAAAAAGGAAAACCAAATTCAGAATTGTAGGAAAAAATTTTTTCTTGGATTAACTTCGAGAATGAGGAAAATCTCTATTAGAACTAATCAAATAATATTTAAAGACCTGTGTTTCACTAGAGGAATATTTATATAAGAAATTTACCTTTTATTTAATACTTGCAAGCTTTAGCATTCCCTTTATAGATATGATTTTTTATGTGTAAAATACATTTATGCATAAAATTTATATTCATTATTTACTAAACATTTCAGATTTATAAATGCATTTATAATAATTGCATTTGCTTTTATAATGTCCTTATGCAATATGTAGGAGATAAACTAATCAACAGTGTTGCCCTGCTCTGGTCACCACTGCAATCCCTACTGCCAATATGTTAGTATCCTGATGATCTTGCCACTATTTACACTCTGACCACTCCAAACCATAATTACTAATATATTTACTAGGGTTAAGTTGGAGGCATTGATATGGTAAATACTGGAATTTAAACTGATTTTTTACAGAAATAGGTGGGAATTCCATTATCTTAATTAAAAATGTTGTCAATTATTTATTTAATTATGGCAATTGAGGTAAACTAATGTTACTAGGTAAGTAAGTAAATGCAGTCACATAAATCCAAAGTTGTTCTATTGTTTTCTAAAGTCTGGCTATAACTATTACCTATGATAAAGGCTAACAGTACATGCCAGCCTCATTGACAAAAGGTTCATCTCATGAACTCACAACAGCCCTGAGAAGTAGTTTGCCATTCCCACTTTATAAATGGGGAAGCTGGAGCTTAGAGATGTAAAAATCACCTACCTTATTCACATGGCCAAAAGGTGGGGGAACCAGATTAAAGTCTTGGCTGAATTTGTACTCCAGAGCTCCATGCAGGCAACACCTACACCCCGTCACGAGAGCCTAATGTCAGCAGGTGATAGAACAATGCGGAGGGGAGGGGGAGCAGCTTCACAACTGGTACTTTGTTTTCAATAACAACTTTTTTTTTAAAGTTGTTTGATTTTTATAAGCATCATCATGTGGTGGTTAAGAGTTCAGACTCTAGTGGTAGACTATCTGAATTCCAATGGTAGCTTCCCAAGTCACCTTCATAACTGTGTTAATTAATTTCTCTGTGTCTCAGTTTCCTCCTCTGTAAAATGGTGACTAAATAGTACCTATCTCAAGGGTTGTTATAAAGATTAAATGAATAATTCACATAAAGTACTTGGTCAGTGCTTGGCACAGGGTAAATTAGTCCCTAGGCTATTATTATCACAAGTCATATTTGTAACATTAAGCTGGCACTGATACAAAATGGCTATATTGTTACATGGTCATTGCTGCAGTGGACCTAACAGGTTTATAGCTGTATATCTATACCCATAACTATCTATATGTAACTTTCTATTCAGAAGTAGAAGTTTTGAAGGAATGGGATTATAAAAAAAAAACTGTAATCACAGATCTTTGTACACAGAGTAGACATACAATATTTTTCTAAGAAGTTTCAAAGGAAGAAATTTAAAGGTAGAATTACAGGAATTTAAGCCTGACACTTATACTTTCTAGAATCAACGAATATTTGAATGGAAAGGACATGCAGTGAAATGACAAATAGAATGGCAAAATTCAACTTGCAGAAATTTCAGATAAACTTTTTTAAAAAATATGCACTTATATTTAAAGTAGTTTGTGATAGTTGTTCAGAGCTGTTATGTAATAATCTGAATCTATTCCTATCTGTTTTAAGTGGAGTTTTTTTTTTATTTGAAATGGAGTTTGTGAATAAGTATGCTTTGCCTATACGGCCTCTGTCTATTATCTATCAAATTAAGGGGTATGAAGTGCACAATAACAAAGTAAAAATAATTATTTACAGGCTTGCTTCTTTCCGGAATATAAGCATTCACAACTATTCATGCTTACTTCCTTTTCATAAAGGATCATTGCACATTTATAAAAATGTTCTGATCATGCTTTCTATTTAGAACAAAACCAGAGAATAAAGCTTTATGTAGTAGAAAGCAGTTCTTGGTGGCAATAATCTAGATCTATTTTCCTCCTGACATGAAACATCAAAACACTCTTGGATTAGATTTAAATCTCTGGGCTTTACTGATGATGAGCCTATTTTCCTCTTGATAATTGACAAACTCCTAAAAGGATCAGGATTCAGGAGTGGAATCTTTAAGTTAGTCACAGGGTACGATTGTTCAATAAAGTGCACATTCCATGTTTAAACTTCTTTATTAAAACCAGCATATCTGAATTATTGTAGTAGTCACTAAATTTTCCTTTATTGTCTTGGTATATACTCAGATGTTTTATACTTTGTAACCAAATAATTGCATTTTTCAAAGAAGCTCCTGGTTATTTACATATTATTAAATTTTGTGCAATACTAGACTTATTTTCTTTTCATATTTTACAGCTCCTTCAGATCACTCCCTGAGCTTATCTTGTTATCTAACGGTTTAAATAAGAAGAATCAACACATAATTGGCTAAGTGATAAAATAATGGGGTGTTTAAAATATAGTCCAAAAAATTGAGTCTAACCTCTTTATCAAAATTTAATTTGAAAGTTTGAGTTAAGGAAAAAATTCTCAGAGGCTTGCACGTACCTTTCTTTATGTCCAGGGGAAAACTGTTTTCCTTTGCATAGTGCTTTCCCATTTCATATTGCACCCATACACACCCTCCTCATACACATCCTTCTGCAAGGTAGGATGACAAAGAGCTAGCTGGGATATACCTGGTATATAGGCAAAATGGACAATGTTGTTACTGAAGTCTGGTGTGCACCCAGCTCTCCTATTCAGGGGTCATCTTGCTCAGGCCCATGAATATAGAATGATGCTAGGCTGCAGTTCTTCCTTCAAAGAAAAGATGCAGGTGCTTCAGGCCATTAAGAAACTGAGGTGGGGTCTGAAAGCACAGTAGGAATCAAGCTACATTCCAAAGGCTTCATTCCTACTTGGAGCAAAAACACACTACAAACATTCAGACTGGGGCTTTTTTGGGATCCAGTTCCATGTGCTATGTCTTAGGCCTCTTGTAGCTCTAAATTGACATGTCAGTGTGCACTTAAACTGAAGCGCACGCTTGTCCTCTGTCCTCTGACCCTAATATGCTTTTCAGCATTATCCTTTGCATGAGCAAAACTGGCTACTTTTCATTACCTCAGCACTCTCCTGTTTCCAGCTTATTGTCCTTTCTCATGTCTTCTCTCTAGCTAGAATTCCATTCCACAGACCCAATTATGCCTTACAATGTCAAACCCACATCTGGAGAAACCCTATGTGCCCTTACAAGAAGTAATATTTCTCTGCCCTGAAAAAATACAGCTTAGTGGACATTTATATACACAATTACAGTGCTCTATTTTTTTAAAAAAACTAAATCTTGAAAACATTATTTATGCATCCACAGAATATAGTAAATGCAGTATGTATGTAAAGAAGATAATCTTTATTGTTAGAGTTAAGATGGCAGAGTAGTAGGGGGACCCTATGCTTGTTTCATCCCTTGAACACAGCTGATAAATATCAAATCATTCTGAACACCCAAGAAATTGATC
Organism: Ursus americanus; assembly: GCF_024610735.1. Lineage (NCBI taxonomy): Eukaryota > Metazoa > Chordata > Mammalia > Carnivora > Ursidae > Ursus > Ursus americanus. The sequence goes on along the minus strand of NC_142137.1, from coordinate 14,276,076 downwards.
TGAGGAATGAGAGAACAAACTGCACAATGAGAGGGAGAAAAAAGGCTACATTGTGGAAGGTAGGAAATGCAGAGATGTGATTTGGGGGAGAAAAGAATCGGGGTGCTGTAGAGGGGAGGGAGCTCTGATCACAGAGAGAGAGAGTGGGAGAGGGAGAGAGAGAGGAAGCTAGCAGCATGCAGAGAACTGCACAAGAAAAAGACTTCCCCAAAACCACTGACCTGAAAAATGAGAGAGGTTATCACAAGTTTTTACAAGCAGTAGAGCTTAAAATATGAAGTTTTAGAAGTCCCCACCATCACCAGGGTGGAGCCTGGCAGGCATAGTGGTGCTCCTGTGGAGAAGGAAGACAGACCTGGGGGTGGGCAGTGTGGTCTGAGGATCCCCTGGGTTGCACTGGGAGGGACAGGTCCCCTTCTTGAGTGCATTTGGGAGAGGTAGCACTGCCTCTCAGGGGACAAAAGTGCCTGTGGCCACCATTGAGTTGCCCCATTCATTAACATGCGACCAGAAACGCCTGCTGAAGGTGGCTAACCTGGACACTGGCTTTTTGCTGTGCTATGCCATAAATTCCAAGCCCTTGCATGTTTTTGGGACTGCCCTTCTGGGACAAAGTGGCACACCAGCCAGTGAGGTAATACCCTCTCCCCAGAGGATCAGCGTGAGTCCATGCCACAACATATCCCTAAAATTTGGAGTTTTAAAACCCAACCAGCCTGCCTGAGATAAAATACAGGACCAATGCACTGCCAGGTGAGTAGATGGCTCAGACACAGACAAGGTGCAGGCAGGGATCTGAGGGATGCCTGGGACACACGAGGAGAGATTGTTTGCTCTTCTGTGGGGGCTTCCTGAATTATAGTGGGTGCAAACTCCCCTCTCTGGGACAAGAGAGCGGGATGATGCCATTTCCCCCCCCATCCAGCTGCACAGATGGACTTCAGAGAGCAGCATAGTGGAGGCTTGAGCCACTTACATCAAGCCCCACAACCCTGCACTCTGTAGGTGCTTTTTTACTAGGGCAGGTGTGTCTGAGACCCAGAACAGCCATGGGCCCCTCCCCCAGAAGATCAGCACAAACTCCCACTTGCACAAGTCTACTGACCATAGAGTGCTGCAAACCTTCAGTTCCAGTGGAAATAAGATCTAGCCTCTTTTAACAAGCAGACCAAAACACACCTAGTTAAAACTCACCACACAGTGGACAAGGTCCAAACACTGTCTACTCCAGGCAAGGAGAATTCTGCAGAGGAGTGACTTGAGGGAAAACAAAACAAAACAAAAACCAGCCAAAACACAACAGAGCACATACAGCATCTATCAGAAACACTTCCTGAAGTGGCAGGCTCTGGATAGTATATGACCTCTTCTTAATATTGCCATTACTCCCAGGAGCAGGAAACATAACAGGATTTCCTAACACAGAGAAGACAGAGACCTAGACAAAATGCCAAGATGGAAGTATTTCATCCCAAAAGAAAGAACAAGAAAAGGTCATAGTCAGGGGTCTAATTGAAACAGGTATAAGTAATATGCCTGGGCCAGAATTTAAAACAATCATAAGGATACTTGCTGGGCTGGAGAAAAGCATAGAAGACCCCAGGGAATCCCTTACTACAGAGATAAAAGACCTAAAAACTAGTCAGGCCAAAAGAAAAAATGCTATAACCAAGATGCAAAACTGGCTGGTATAATGACCATAAGGATAGAAGAAACATAGGAATGAATAAGTGACATAGAAGATAAAACTGTGGAAAATAATGAAGCTGAAAATAAGAGGGAAAGAAAAATACTGGATCACGAAGGTAGACTTAGGGAACTCAGCAACTCCATAAAGTGCAATAATTCATATCATAGGAGTGCCAGAAGAAGAAAAGAGGGAAAAGGAGACAGAAGGTTTATTTGAGCAAATTATAGCTGAAAACTTTCCTAATCTGGGGAAGGAAACAGACATCCAAATCCAGGAGGCACAGAGAACTTCCATCAAAATCAACAAAAGCAGGCCAACACTTACTATATATTGCAGTAAAATTTGCAAAATAGAGAGATAAGGAAAAGATCCTGAAAGCAGCTAGGGAAAATAAATCCCTAAATTATAAGGGAAGACAAATAACGTTAGCAACAGATCTATCCTCAGAAACTTGGCAGGCCAGAAGAGAGTGACATGATATATTCAATGTGCCCAAATGGGGAAAATATGCAGCTTAAAGAATACATTATCCAGCAAGGCTGTCATTCAGAATAGGAGGAGAGATAAAGAGACAAACAAAAACTAAAAGAGTTCTTGACTACTAAACCAGCCCTGTAAGAAATATTAAAGGAGACTCTTCGAGTGGGAAAGAAAACACAAAAGTGACAAAGACTAGAAAGGAACAAGAAAAAACCTCCAGAAATTACAAAATGAGTAATAAAATGGCACTAAACTCATATCTATCAATAATTAATCTGAATGTAAATGGACTCAATGCTCTAATCAAAAGACATAGGGTGTCAGAATGGATAAAAACCCAAGGCCCATTTATATGCTGCCTACAAGAGACTCATTGTAGACCTAAAGACACCTGTAGATTGAAAGTGAGGTGACAGAGAACTATTTATCATGCTAATGGACATCAAAAGAAACCTAAAGTAGCCATAATTAGAAAAACTGGATCTTAAAACAAAGACTGTAACAAGAGATGAAGAGGGACACGATATAATAATAAAAGGGTCTATCCAACAAGAAGATCTAACAATTATAAATATTTATGCCCCCAACTTGGGAGCAACCAAATATGGAAATCAATTAATGACAAACATAAAGAAACTCATTGATAATAATCGAATAATAGTAGGGGACTTTAACATCCCACTTACATCAATGGACAGATCATCTAAGTAGGAAATCAACAAGGAAATAAAAGCTTTGAATGACACACTGGACCAGATGGACTTAACTGATATATTCAGAAGATTTCATCTTAAAGCAATAGAATACACATTCTCTTTAAATGCACATGGAACACCCTCCAGAATAGATCAAATACTGGGTCACAAATCAGGCCTCAACAAATACAAAAAGATTGAGATGATACCATGTATATTTTCCAACCACAACACTGTGAAACTTGAAATCAACCACAAGAAAAAATTTGGAAAGGCCACAAATACATGGAGGTTGAAGAACATCCTACTAAAGAATGAATGGCTAACCAGGAAATTAAAGAAAATTTAAAAATACATATAAGCAAATGAAAATGAAAACATGACAAGTCTAAAACCTTTGGGGTGCAGCAAAAGCAGTCATAAGAGGGATATAGCAATACAGGGCTACCTCAAGAAGCAAGAAAAGTCTCAAACACACAGCCTAACCTAACATCTAAAGGTGTTAGAAAAAGAACAGCAAATAAGGCCTAAAACCATCAGAAGAAGGGAAATAATAAAGATTAGGACAAAATAAATGTCATAGAAACAAACAGAAAAACCCATAGAACAGATCAATGAAACTAGGACCTCGTTCTTTGAAAGAATTAACAAAAGTGATAAACACCTACCCAGGCTTATCAAAAAGAAAAGAGAAAGGACCCAAATAAATAAAATCATGAATGAAAGAGGAGAGATCATAGGCAACACCACAGAAATACAAACAATTATAAAAAAATATTATGAAAAATTATATGCCAACAAATTGGACAATCTGGAAGAAATGGATAAATTCCTAGAAACATATAAACTACTAAAACAGAAAGAAACAGAAAATTTGAACAGACCCATAACCAGCAAAGAAACTTAATCAGTAAACAAAAATTTCCCAACAAACAAAAGTCCAAGGCCAGATGGCTTCTCAGGGAAATTCCACCAAACATTTAAAGAAGAGTTAATACCAATTCTTCTCAAATAGTTCCAAAAAGTAGAAATGGAAGGAAAACTTCCAAAATAATTCGATGAGGCCAGCATTACCTTGATTCCCAAACCAGAGAATGACCTCAATAAAAGGGAGAATTACAGGCTAATATCCCTGATAAACACGGATGCAAAAATTCTCAACAAGATACCAGCAAATTGAATCCAACACTACATTAAAAGAATTATTCACCATGATCAAGTGGGATTTATTCCTGGGCTGCAGGGGTGGTTCAACATTCACAAATCAATCAACATGATATACCATATTAATAAAAGAAAGGATAAAAAACATATGATCCTCTCAATAGATGCAGAAAAAACATTTGACAAAGTACAGCATCCATTCTTGATAAAACTCTCAACAAAGTAGGGATTGAGGAAATATACCTCAAATGCATAAAGGCCATATATGAAAGACCCACAGCTAAAATCATCCTCAATGAGGAAAACCTGAGAGCTTTCCTTCTTAGGTCAGGAACAGACATGGATATTCACTTTCACCATTGTTATTTATGATAGTACTAGAAGTCCTAAACTCAGCAATCAGACAACAAAAAGAAATAAAAGGAATCCAAATCAACAAAGAAGTCAAACTCTCATTCTTTGCAGATGACATGATATTCTGTAGTGGAAAATCCAAAAGACTCCACCCCAAAATTGCTAGAACTCATACAGGAATTCAGCAATGTGGCAGGATATAAAATTAATGCACAGAAATCAGTTGAATTTCTATACACTAACAATGAGACAGAAAAAAGAGAAATTGAGGAGTCAGTCCCATTTACAATTGCACCAAAAACCATAAGATACCTAGGAATAAATCTAACCAAAGAGGCAAAGGATCTGTACACAGAAACTACAGAACACTCATGAAAGAAATTGAGGAAGAAAAAGAAATGGAAAAATGTTCCATGCTCATGTATTGGAAGAACAAATATTGTTAAAATGTCTATGCTACCTAGAGCCATCTACACATTCAATGCAATCTCTATCAAAATACCATCAACTTTTATCACAAACCTGGAACAAATAATCCTAAAATTTGTATGGAACCAGAAAAGACCCCGAATAACCAAAGGAATGTTGAAAAAGAAAACCAAGCCTAGTGGCATCACAATTCTGGACTTCAAGCTCTATACAAAGCTGTAATCATCAAGACAGTATGGTACTGGCACAAAAACAGACACATAGATCAGTGGAACAGAACAGAGAACCCAGAAATGACCCCTCAACTCTATGGTCAACTAATCTTCAACAAAACAAGAAAGAATATCCAATGGAAAAAAGACAGTCTCTTCAAAAACTGGTGTTGGGAAAATTGGACAGCTGAATGCAGAAGAATGAAACTGGAACCATTTCCTTACCCCATACACACACAAAAAAAGACCTAAAATGGATGAAAGACCTAAATGTGTGACAGGCAGTCATCAAAATCCTAGAGGAGAACACAGACTGCAATCTCTGTGACCTCGGTAGCAACAACTTCTTGCTAGACATGTTGCCAAAAGCAAAGGAAATAAAGGCAAAAATGAACTACTGGGACTTCATCAAGATAAAAAGCTTTTGCATAGCAAAGGAAACAGTCAACAAAACCAAAAGACAGCTGACAGAATAGAAGATATTTTCAAATGACATATCAGATAAAGGGCTGGTATCTGAAATCTATAAAGAACTTAACCAAACTCAACACCCAAAGAACAAATAATCCAGTCAAGAAATGGGCAGAAGACATGAACAGACATTTCTCCAAAGGAGACATCCAAATGGCCAACAGACACATCAAAAAATGCTCAACATCACTTGGCAACAGGGAAATACAAATAAAAACCACAATGAGATACCACCCCACACCAGTCAGAATGGCTAAAATTAACATATCAGGAAACAACAGATGCTGGGAAGGATGTGGAGAAAGGGGAACCCTTGCACACTCTTGGTAGGAATGCAAATGGGTACAGCCAAAGAAGGTATGGAGGTTCCTCAAAAAGTTGAAGATAGAGCTACCCTACGATCCAGCAATTGCACTGCTAGGTATTTACCCCAACGATACAAATGCAGTTATCCAAAGGGGCACCTATACCCCAAAGTTTATAGCAGCAATGTCCACAATAGCAAACTATGGAAAGAGCCCAGATGTCCATCGACAGATGAATGGATAAAGCAGATGTGGTGTGTGTGTATGTGTATATATATTATATGAATGACAGAATACCACTCAGCCATCAAAAAATGAAATCTTGCCATTTGCAATGACGTGGATGGTATTATGCTAAACAAAATAAGTCAATCAGAGAAAGCAATTATTATATTATCTCACTGATATGTGGAATTTAAGGAACAAAACAGAGGATCATAGGGGAAGAGAGGAAAAATTAAAATAAGATGAAACCAGAGAGGATGACAAACTATAAGAGACTCTTAATCACAGGAAACAAACTGAGGGTTGCTGGAGGGGAGGGAGGTGGGTGGATGGGGTAACTGGGTGATAGACAATAAGGAGGGCACGTGATGTAATGAGCAATGGTATTATATAAGACTGATGAATCACTTACCTCTAACTCAAACCAATAATACATTATATGTTAATTAATTGAATTTGAATTTTAAAAAATGGAAAAGATAAAAAATAAAACTAAAAAAATTTAAAAACTTAAAAAAATTTTTTAAAAAGGAATATAAATTGGTGTAGCTCTTATGGAACATAGTATGGAGGTTCCTTAGAAAGTTAACTAAAGAAATAACATAGAATCCAGTAATTACACTACTGGATATTCACTCCCTCCCACCCCCACATCAAAAAACCCCAAAACACTAAGATGTATACATCCTATGTTTATTGCAGCATTATTTACAATAGCCAAGGTATGGAAGAAACCTCTCTGTTCATGAATAAATGGATAAAAAAGGGGTGATATACATACATACATGTACATACATACAGGGGTAATATACATACGCTATACTGGAATATTATACAGCCATAAGAAAGCCATAAGCATATTATACAGCCATGTGGCAACTAGATGGGCTAGAGGGTATTATGCTAAGCGACATAAGTCAGATGGAGAAAGTCAAGTACTATATGATTCCACTTACATGTGGAATATAAAAGACAAAACAAGCAAACAAGCAAGGAAAAAAAAAAAAGGCAGAAACAGACCCATAAATACAGAGAAGAATCTGATGGTAGCCCCGGGGCAAGGGATATGGGTGGAAGGGCTAAATGGGTGAAGGGAAGTGGGAGATATAGGTTTCCAGTTATGGAATGAGTAAGAAATGGGCATAAAAGTTACAGTACGGAGAATATAGTCAGCAGTATTGTAACAGTGGTGTGTGATGACATATGGTAGCTACACTTGCGGTGTAGCATAGCATAATGTATTGACTTGTCAAATCACTATGTTGTACACCTGAAACTAATGTAACAATGTGTATCAATTATACTTCAAGAATAAAATAAAGAATAATTGTATCCCATGATGCAATGTGGAACAAGCAATAATCATAATGCTGGCAGTGTCACTGCCTAAAGTTAGAGATAGTCTTTTCAGTATGCTCTGTATACACAATCCATTTTCCTTGTTTTCTTTTTCCAAAAACAGCTTTATTGAGATATGACTGGCATACAAAAGTTGACGCGGATTAAGGAGTGCACTTGCGATGAGCACCAGGTGTTGTATGGAAATACTGAATCACTATATTGTACACCTGAAACTAATACTACACTATATGTTAACTGGAATTTAAATAAAAATGTAAAAAGTTATCCATAAAAAAGAAAAAAGAAATAAAATGCATCCAGATTGTCAAGGAAGAAGTCATACTTTCACTATTTGCAAACGACATGATACCCTATGTAGAAACCCTGAAAGACTCCACCAAAAAATTCCTAGAACTAATACACAAATTCAGCAAAGTCACAGGATACAATATCAATATACAATATCAATGTTGCATTTCCATATGCCAATAATGAAGTGGCAGAAAGAGAAATCAAGGAATTAATCCCATTTACAATTGCACCAAAAACCATAAGATACCTAGGAATAAACCTAACCAAAGAGGTAAAAGATCCATAGTCTGAAAACTATAGAATGCTGATGAAAGAAATTGAAGAGAACACAAAGAAATCGAAAAGCGTTCCATGCTCATGGATTAGAAGAATAAATATTGTGAAAATGTCCATACTACCCAAAGCAATCTACACATTTAATGCAAACCCTACCAAAATAACACCAGCATTTTTCACAGAGATAGAACAAATAATCTTAAAATTTGTATGGAACCACAAAAGAGCCTGGAGAGCCAAAGCTATCCTGAAAAAGAAAAACAAAACTGGAGGTATCACAGTTCTAGATTTAAAGCTATATTACAAAACTGTAGTCATCAAAACAGTATGGTACTGGCACAAAAACAGACACATAGATCAATGGAACAGAATAGAAAACCCAGAAAGGGACCCACAACTATTTGGTCAACAAATCTTCCACAAAGCAGGGAAGAATATCCAGTGGAAAAAAAGACAGTCTCTTCAATAAGTGTTGTTGGGAAAACTGGACAACCACATGCAGAAGAATGAAACTGAACCATTTTCTTATACCATACACAAAAATAGACTCACAATGGAGGAAAGGCCTAAATGTGAGACAGAAAGCCATCAAAATCTTAGAGGACAACACAGGCAGCAACCTCTTTGATATCAGCCATAGCAACTTCTTACTAGACAGATCTCCAAAGGCAAGGAAAACAAAAGCAAAAATGAACTATTGGGACCTCATCAAAATAAAAAGCTTCTGCACAGTGAAGGAAACAATCAACAAAACTAAGAGGCAACCTATGGAATGGGAGAAGATATTTGCAAATATCTTTTGCAAATGATATATATGATAAAGGATTAGTATCCAAAATCTATAAAAAAAAATCAAACTCAATACCCAAAAAACAAATAATCCAGTTAAGAAATGGGCAGAAGACATAAATAGACATTTTTCCAAAGAAGACATCCAGATGGCTAACAGGTATATGAAAAGATACTCAGCATCACTCATCAGCAGGGAAATACAAACCCAAACCACAATCAGATACCACCTCAGCCCTGTCAGAATGGCTAAAATTAACACAGGAAACAACAGATGTTCATGATGGAGAAAGGGGAACCCTCTTACACTGTTGGTGGGAATGCAAACTGATGCAGCCATTCTGGAATATAGTATGGAGGTTCCTCAAAAAATTAAAAATAGAACTACGCTTATATCTAGCAATTGCACTAATAGGTATTTACCCAAAGGATACAAAACTTCTTATGTGAAGGGACACATGCACCCTGATGTTTGTAGCAGTAGTATCAACAATTACCAAATTATGGAAAGAGACCAAATGTTCATTGACTGATGAATGGTTAAAGAAGAGGTGGTGGTTAAATGGGTGGGTATTAAGGAGGGTACTTGTAATGAGCATGGTTTTATACGTAAGTGATGAACCACTAATTTCTACTCCTGACACCAATATTACCCTATATGTTAACTAGAATTTAAATAAAAACTTGAAACAAAAAATAAGTAAACAAGCAAGTAAGTAACTAACTAAATAAAAGGAATAACAAAGGTTTTAGAAGAATCAAAAGAAGAAGCAGCAGCAGCATATAGCTTCAAGTTCAAATCCAGGTTCTGTTACTACAACATGATCTTAAGTAAGTTTTAAAAACATTCATTAAAATTTATTTTCTTTTAAAATTGTGAATCATTTTGGACCCCCATCTTGCAGGGTTGTTTGAATGAATAATCTGATAATGTTGGTAAAAAAGATTTATATATATACACACAGACACACATGCCTAGAATAGAGTCTTTCCATTTTTTCTATTCCTGTTCTTTCCTTATTTTTCTGCAAATTAAATTATTATTTACATAATTAGCTTAGATCTAATAGGTATAATATGGCAACTGTTCTCTTCAGCCATAAATAATTGCTTGAAATAGCATTAATCCCCTGTAAAGAGCAGCCCATTTCAGTTGTACTTATTAGAGTGAAAACATTGGCCATACCTTTCAAGAAGAAAAATGAAGCTGATTTTCCCACAGGTGCTTTTTGATTTTTAAAATTATAGATTTTAGATGGACTTTGATTTACTCGTGACTTCAGTTCTTATAACTCAAATGTTAAGTCAAGGAAATTTAGTGACAGTGGCTATACAGCTTTGAAGGAAACTTATGTAAAATCTGTGTCTGGGTGTTTTACTTACGTAAAATCTGTGTCTGAATGGGGAAGCCTCATTCAGGCGATATGCATTGCTTCTTAACCTATCACAGGCATTATGCATACAAAGTGAACACGTGTCCCTGCTCTTATGTTCTAGTGGGGTCAGTACACCTGATTGAAAGCAAACCTTTAGGCATTAGTTTTAAGGTAGATATGTGCTGAGATGGTGTCTGTCCTTGGTTTTGCTAAGCAACACAATCAGAAGCTTATAGAATATCTTGAATTTGTTTTCTAAGTCTGTGTAGCTTAAATAATGACCATATTTACAGTTGCATAGCATAAAATATATTGTTTCTCTAGGAGTTTGATTTTACTTTCGGGAAGACTCAATTACTGAAAAATAAACTATATTACTGTGTAAGTATCATGTCTCACTAAAAGTACGTTATAGAGTTGTTTTCAAGTGGTCCTACACAACACATTGGTGAAAAAATGTCAAAGAATCTTTTGTTCATATCCTTTTTCCCCTTACCGCTATTAGGTCACAAGAAAAATGTCTAAATGAAAGAAAGATTGGTGCTCTCAAGAGCAATGAGGAAACTTAATGCAAAATGTTTAAAGTTAAACTTGGACAAAGCCTTTTTAACTAAAAGCTCCAACAAATATTGCTTTCTTTTACCAAGTAAATAACCCAATTATAAATATTTATTTATTGTAAAGAAAATAAAAGTAGTAACTTCATCAATATCAAAAGAAAATAAAAGTAGTAACTTTATCAATATCTACTTTACCATGAATTTTGAAGTAAGCATTTGCATATTTATAGCCCCTCCTCACCAGGTTATTCTAGGGGCCATGAGATGTGAGCAGCAATATAACAGTAATCAGGAAGAAAGTGGAAAATGTAAAAATATAAAGCAAAGTGATGCTGGCTGTTACATCCCTGCTTTATGTTTGTTTCTATACTTGAGTCTAGATAAGTTATCCTATAATAAAGTGTTTCCTATAATAAAGTGCTGGGGATGAGGAAGCCTCATTCAGGCGACATGCATTGCTTCTTAATCTATCACAGGCATTACGCATAAAAACTGAACACGTGTCCCTGCTCTTACGTTCTAGTGGGGAAGGCAGATGTGCAAACACATTATTACAATTTAACTGTTCTGAGCAGCTGAACGAAAGAAGGAGTCTAGTACTATTGGGGTATCTTAAAAAGCTAGAGGAAATTCTTAAGATCAAGGGGAACTCAGCCTAGCATGGAACACTATAATTTGTAAATGTGCAACTATAATGGATAAATTCACACAATAAGTTACATAGAAAATCAAAGTGATACAAATTTCTCTTCCCTAACAATTAAACTTAGCTTGGGTTTTCTGCTTCTGCCTAAGTAGATCCAACTCTTTTATTCTCAGTTGTATTGTTTTTTACTTGGTTCAGATATGAAAGGAGATATTTACATGTCAATTATAAAATCTATACATTAACTTGATATTCCAAAATTAGGGCTTAATGACAGAGCATCCCTAGCCTAACAGAGATTGATTAGTCTAAATTTTAGTGTAATGTTATAATGCTTATTTATTATAGAAAATTAAAGAAATGTGAAAGCACATCAGCTTATGGAATTTATTTAAAAATTTTGAAGGAAAACAGCAAATTTATCGGCCTGTTATGGACATCTGGCCTTGTAACCAGATTTCTTAATTTGTTGGTAGGATGGTGCCATATCTGCCTCCCTTGAAATTACCTATGAACTTACTGGAAACAGAATACTTTTCACATTACCCTCAGAAAAGAATATTACCATTTCCCTTGCGTTTTTTAAACTAAATATATTTTTCAAATAAAGTCTCTATACAGAGTTTTATTAGGATATAATACTTCATTTGAGTTTCCAAGTTATACTTCTATTAAACTAACAGACTACTATTAGTGTGCTATACTAATATTCTGCTATTTAAATCACCACTTCTACTGGATTAAAGAATCATTTGGTAGAATAGTTTCTTTCCTTTCAAAAGCAATGTGTATGACTATACTAAATATCTGTATTTCTTGCAAAGTGTGCCTAGGAGTTTCTGTGGATTTCTAACGTTAAAATGGTGATGTCCCTTTTGTGTACATAGGTTATTTTAGTAACGTTTGTGTTAATACATCTTCTCTACAGTTGTTTCAGAATAATCTTCTCTTCTCCTTATTGCTCTAAATTTGCTACCTGTTTGTTGGAAATGAAGTTATTAAGAATAAGCCACATGATATTTAAAGTGATTGTGCTGGGGGGCACCTGGGTAGCTCAGTCAGTTAAATGTTTGACTCTTGACTTTGGCTCAGGTAATGATCTCAGGGTGTGAAATCCAGCCCCATGTTGGGATCCACGCTCAGCACGAAGTGCAAGACACCTCTTGCTTCCCCACACTTGCACATGCTCTCTGTCTCGAATAAATAAATGAAAGAACCAAGCTTGGGAATCAGGCAGCATAGCAAACTCTTAAGAGGAGAACCGAAGTATGTTACTTATGTTGCAACACTGGAAAGTATTGATTATAATCATTTCTGTATTCCCTGGATCACGTGGTTCAAATTCATAATTTTTGGAGAGAGATTCTTATTTGCTAAACTTAAGTCTTGTGCCTGTCCTATGGCTTTATCTTGTTGGAAAGAGGAAGGATCAGGTTGAGGGATACTTCTGGTACCCTTATGTTTATACAAGTACTTGAATTTCCTATCCCACAAAAACTGTATATATTGGGAGCCTTGGTCAAAGGTGGAAGAGAAAGCCTCAATGTGTAACCACTTACCAAGTTTCTGCTTAAGTTCTGTTAATGTTGCATCAGGCAAAGGAAGTCACCTGGCCAAACTCAGATGAAAGGGATTCAGAAACAGACTCTGTCTCTTGATAGGAGAGGAGCTGCAACATGCAAAACAAGGAAGATGTGAAAAATTTATGACCTTCCTTTGCAATCTGCCACATGTATGTCAAAAAGCTGTTGTGTGGTCCATACCCATTCTCTCACTAGAAGTTTCCAATCACTTATTTTATATCAAACACTATTCTGGATATTGGAGATCTAATTATAAACATGAAAAAATACTTATTCTTTAAAAAAAAGATTTTATTTTTAAGTAATCTCTATACCCAACATGGGGCTTGAACCTACAATGCAAGATCAAGAGTCACATGCTCTACCAACTGAACCAACCTCACCTGTATACCAGGCACCCAAGAAAAATACTTTTCTTAAGAACCATTTACTCTGCAGGGATAAATACAGGCAAAAGATGGTGACTGGAATATTAGTGCCATGGTAAGAATATGCACAGTGTTATAACGTTAAAGACAACATTCAAGGAGTAGTGAACCCCAAAATTTTGGTAGAGGAGTGGACAAAAGTAATGCCTCCTGGAGAAGAGGACTAAAAGAGTTTAGGTTACAGGAAGATGACAACCTATTATTATACTTCTGAAGTTTCTAATCAATTTATAAGACACAAAAGGAAAATAATGGCAGAAAGCCTGAAAAAAAAAGTGAGCTATTATGATTGCAGATAATAAAATTGTATATTTAGAAAACCCAAAAGGAATGACTAATAACTATTAAAATTAGCAATTAAATTTGACAAATTTGTGGACACAATTTCATTACTCAAAATTCAGTTGAGGTTTTACACTAGCAAGAATTAATTAGAGAATAACAGTTTGAATAGCACTTACAATTGTATCAGAAGACATCAAATAAACACCCAGGAATAAATTTGATGATAGATATATAAGTCTTTAACACTAAAAACTATAAAACATTAATAAGTACTAATTCTTACAGCAATCTTTAATGATACATTAAAAGATGGGGGGGGGGGAGGGAGGGAGATATTGATTTAATAACTTATCCAGGCTAAAAAAATGGCACATAGTTGCATATTCAAAACCAGGTACATCTTTTTTTTCTTTATTTAGGCGTGTCTCTATGTGCTTTCTCCTGCCCTAAATAACTTCTCAGCCTCTGAATGATAAATCATACCATTTCTCTCCACTCTAGCCTCTCCACCACAGCCCTAGTTGAGATATTCATAAATTCTTCCATGAATTACTGCAGTTTCCCTCTCATTGGCTTTCCTGTTCTGATTTCATACACATCAAATACAATCATGTTTGAATATGTAACTATTCTCAGTCAAAATGTGTTGATGGGTTTCTATCACATATTTGATCAAACTCAGACTCCTTAGAAGAGCATGAGTTAAACTCACTTATGTATCACCCTTATCTCCTCCTATGATTGGCCTTTTGCCCCATCTCGTCTCCCCTCCTTCACTTTTTCTTCCCTCTCTTCCCTATAATCCCTTGGTAACGGAAAATGCTTAGTAACCTTTGAAATCATCACTCAAATTCACCTTTCTAAGTTTTACTCTGTCCTTCCTCTTAGCCTACTCTGGTAAACTATCATATGATTTCTTCTGTTCTGTGTTTTGTTATAGACTGACTATATCTCATTGTTTTACACATGTCTATTTGTTTACTATATTATGAGCCACTTGAATGAAAATATTGTCTTTATAGTACCTGTTATAGGGGAAGTTTCAATAAATATGTGAAACAAACCAATCAATTAATGAATTATTTTTATTCAAAATACTTTGATTAATTCCTTAAGGCAGGGAAATAAAAACACACACTCTGATAATTTTGAAGTTTACCCTAAATGATTGATAGATGAAAGGTTTTATTTCACAACCAGAAACTGATATTTACTCTTACCTGACTAAATGATTTTTAAAAATCTGTATTATTTCTCTCTTAAAATGCAATTGAGATTTATACATTACAAACTATTCTCTCTGACCCATATGGGACTTGAATTTAAATTATTCACGTTCCTTCAGATATTAAACTTATTACATACAGACGCATTATATTTTGAACTATTAATATTTTGAACTACCATGTGGCTTCTGTCACAAAAAGCCTATAGAAATAAATCAAAATGTGAAATTGTGATTTTATTTAAATGAGACATTATATTTAAGCTATTCCATAGTATGTCTAAACTATATTCTAAAAAAAAAAAAGAGAGAGAGAGGGACAAAATGAAAGGTCCATTTCATTAATATACATTAGGTAAAACAAGCATAAGTATTTCCAAAACAATGCAACACTTTCGAAATTCATTGCTCTTTTTAATTATTTGTTATAAGATAAAAGGAAATAAGCTGAAATTTTACATTTGTAGTTATAATGTTTATGCCTTAGGCTTCTGTTGCAGTATACCTTCAGTTAATGGAATTTTTTTTTTTTATTGGGGATGCTAAGTACAATTTGTTTTGGGAGTTGAATTTAATTATAGAATTTTATTTTGAAAAATGAGATAAAATTATAGAACTTAATTCTTTATGTACACTATTTTTTGAGGTTATACAATGGAGAGAACTTTCTTTTTTTTTTTTAAAGATTTTATTTATTTATTCAATAGAGATAGAGACAGCCAGCGAGAGAGGGAACACAAGTAGGGGGAGTGGGAGAGGAAGAAGCAGGCTCCCAGCAGAGGAGCCCGATGTGGGACTCGATCCCAGAACGCCAGGATCACGCCCTGAGCCGAAGGCAGATGCTTAACCGCTGTGCCACCCAGGCGCCCCTGGAGAGAACTTTCTACTTGTAAATTATATCTGCTCATTTATACAAAAAGCTGTTTACTGAATTTGGTGCTGTTTTTAATTATTAATACATTTGTTTTTATTATTTAAAATCTAACTTTGGAATATTTAATATTGTAAATCTACTACCTTTTGCTCTCCTGATTTTGTATCTCAGAATTTTGAGAGCATGGATGGTATGGACATTAATTATCAGAATTAGAAAGTATTGGATTTGGAATGCTATTTGATTATATTAGGTTAAGAAACACAGCATATCTGGCCAAGCCATTCCTCCGATTATTAAGGGCATAATCACAAGCAGAAATGATAACTTGTGCTTGTTAGCTCTGACTGACTTTTGGAAAACCAGTGCTGAAATCAACTGAACTAGTCGGGAAGTTAGGCCGTTAAAGAAACTGAAGCAAACCTCCCCACCCAAAACAAAGCCAAACCTGAATCTTAAAATGAGAGCTTTCTTCATCTTAAAACAAGCAGAAATGACAGAGATAGCCATTAAAGTTTAGAATTCTTATATGTCGTGCTTTGAGAGTATTTAATAAGTTATTTATTAAATTATGAAGTTTCTATTCATAATAACCTAGATGAGAGCTCCTGGTTGCTGTGTTTAAGTACTTGCTTGAATATAGCTTTGGTGAAACGGAGTTTGGACCCCAATTAATAGAAATATAAATTAGAAATAAATGTTATAAAATATTTTTATCACTTTTACATTAGTTTTCAGTTACTAGGGGAATTTTTGATGTACTGGCATAGAAATTTTATCAGAAGAATGTAATGTATACATCTGGTAAAATCTAAGTAGTTTTGCATAATTATCAGTTTCTGTATGTCTCATTATCTTGTCACGTTTCTATATCAGTATGTTTTGTGCCTCCTGATTTTACTACTAGTCCATTACGGACATCAAGTAACCAAAGTGTGAGTAAGAATGAAAAAAAAATCTTTAAAACTATTTAATTATTATAAATATGCAGTAGTTAGGGAAAGTAAATTGAGTTGATAACCTGAGCGATTGATGGGGCCAGGGTAGCCCATATGATCTTCACAAACCTGGGACTGTTACTTAATATAAGTTCATGAATTCTTGAAATTTTTGCTTTAAAGAAAAAAGTAATTTGTTATTATTAAATAATTATTATCTATTAATTTTTAATGTAGTAATGATGATATGAACCCAATGAAACAAATCTCTAAAGGTAAATACTTAAACACATGCTACAATAACACAAAAGAAATTAAGATATGTTCTCTGGCAGGAACATCCAGCTAACAAATGAGTTCCTTGCCAAAGGTGTTATGCTGCACTGTCTTACTAAGAAAGGAGCAGAGGCAATTTAGAAATCAGACATTTACACTGCACTCGTTTAAGAATGACTCTTACCCTAATTTATTTCTAATGACTATCTTTGGTAATAAAACATTACTCTGAAAAAGCACATATAATATACATACAATCATATGGATATATATACAGCATGTAATAAATTATAATTTCATAACATATATTGACGTTTGTCACATAAATATTGACAGGGGGCTACACAGGACTTTTGTACCTCGAAGCTGGCTAAAATACAAATAAAATAGAGGACAGCAAAGTACATGTGGAAAAATCTTTACATGTAGACTTTACAAGAGGAATGACAAAAAATGAATTCCATTATTTGTAGGCCTTTGTAGATCTAAGTTAAAAAAAAAAAAACAGATCTGAGGGATGAGAAGAGAAAGCAATGAGAAGGATTTTTGGAGAGAGCTGTGTTAGAATGTGAATTCCTAAGAAGAGGAAGGATTCTATCTCCTTTTCCTCCAGTTGGCAAAGCAACGGGACCACTTTGATTTCTAAATTATGTTTCCTGAAGATGTGAACCACAGAATACAAGCCCCAGACTTCCACAGAGATCTGGAGGATCAAAGAAGAACTGAACTACTACTTTGAAAGTGAAGATAGCAGCACTTTGGGGATCAGTCGGAGGTAGACATTGTACTGACTTGGGTTTGCAATCACAGACTCAGCCTTTTTCAAAAACAGAGGACGTGTATAAATCCTTCCTGCGTACCAGGTATGGGAGGGGACAACCGTGGTTCCTAAGAGGTCCTGCTTAATAAGGACGTGGAAGAGTGGAAGAACTACAACAGCAAGATGCAGGTAAACTCCAGACCCCTGGGGGCTAAAGGTGGTGTTGAAAGTGACCACCCAAAAGGGATTCATTCAGCCAGGTCAAAAGATCTGGAGGATGGAGGTTCCCAGCAGAAGACTCTAAAGAACCCACAAGAGAGAGTCATCAGGCACACATAGGAGGGCAAAGGCAGGTTATACTGCAGCCAGTTCAAACCCCTACCGTAATGTCTGATCACGTCTTCCCACCACGCATCTCATGTCCGCTGGAGGTCCCAATCAGAAACTGGTTAAACAAGCAAACAAAAAAAGACTAGAGAAAAAGCCAAACTTGCCTTTTTGTTTTTCCTTTTTTTTTTCTTTTCTTTTCTTTTTGTAAGCATTCAGGTGAAATGAAGTTCAAGAGAGGGAAAAGGAAATAAAAAGGCTTAGATCAAATTTGCATAGAGGACATCTTGTTTGCAACATCCACATGTCTTATCAAGACTGTGTTTGTTAGTTAAAGGGATTGAAGCATCTTGTCTTAACTAAGAGTGGGCAGAAAAGCTATGGGCCAAACACCCAAATGGAGTGATGGCAACACAATCACCTTCAAAATCAGAGCCCTCAGCCTGCATCTTGTTAGAACATGTTATCTGTTTCATAAAACTGTCATAAAAATTAAATATATGAATACTTGTAAGGAGCTTGGAAATAAACTTGGCACACAGTACACACTCAAAAACCATTAGTTGTTTTTATTATGCAATAAACTGCTGATTTAATTTCATATAGACTAAATCTTTCTTCTGATAGAAATGATCAAATAGTAATTTTCACATGCCAAAATTGGCTTATCTGCAAATATTTGTAAATAATGGCTTCTTGTATAATATTCCATGAAATGTGAAAACAGCAGATTATTTAACATACACATTTTAAAAAATAGGTAGTGCCTCAGAAACGGATTCAATTACTGCCTCAATAACAATACCTCAGATATCAATCCCAGAAAACCTTAATTTAATTTTCATTTAAATTATAATATATTAGGTGGTTTTATCTCTTTCTTTAATATATATTCCCATGTCTTCTGAGAATAATATAGACTAGTCTTTTCTTTAACTTTGAATATTATTATAACTGGCATCTTTGTTTTCCCTGAACTAATTTGTTTATGTTATATAAAAATGTCTTCAGTATGTTTTATTATTCTATAAGCTTTGAGATGCAGGTCAATGGATATGAAAATACAGGGTTTTTTTTAGATTTGCCTAAAACTGTATTTTTCTTGATTGTCCCATGAGGTATTTTAAACTATTCTAATTTCTGTCATTATAGCACAATCTTTAGACTATAGAGACTTAATATCATCTGGTCCTTGAATATTGAAGAAACACTAATAACATATATATTTTTTGGATTCTGAAGGTGAATATTTTACTTCATTACTATATTAGCTTAAGTACTCCCCCACCCAATTAGCACAAAGACTCTTAACTTCCTGAATTGGAAATGAGGAACACCATTTGCACTTGATTTTAGAATGTATGCCAAAAATAATTAGCTTCTGTAACAGAGAATGACTCTGAATTTAAATGTAAGCCATGGCTATAGAATAGAAAAGTACTGCCAAAGCAAGAGGAATTCTAATGTTTCAAGGACACTAAGTTTTGATTCAGTTCTCAGAAATGAAGTCAGGATATACTTCAGACCATACCAGAATCTGGAGATTTAATATGGTCTCAGACATTCTATAGTATGGAAGTCATACAGGAAACTCAACCAGCAATGCCATCACTTTTCAGAAGTGAGAGCAGCCATATGTGCACCAAAGTTTAAATAAGACATAAGAGCAGCTTTCTATCTTTTTATTTTTTATTTTGATAATTTTTAATTTTATTGGTCATGATAACTAGTTTTCTGTTTTTGAGGTGCTTGATCTCTGGTCATCTCTGCTCTTCATCATCTCTATCTTACTTTTCACTGATGGTCATACTTGTCTACTTTTAACTAAGGTCCTCATTCAATTTTGAAACTGGAAGCTATCCAGCATCCTATATTACATTTGCATTTATTGCCTGTTTCTGAAATTTATTTACTTTATTATTTTACATATGTCCATATTTGCTTTCTATAAATTACTTTAAGTTCCTTTGAGGAAACTTATTTTATTCATATGTGCATTTGCCCCACACAATTCATAGAATCTCTTATAATATGGTAGACATTTACCAGGGCACTAAACCTGGGGGAAAATATTTTCAGACATACATGTTCTCATATTGAGAGGTAGGGTCATTGAGGGAGTAGGTTCATTATCGGAGGTCTTACTAGGGAATTCAAGATTGTTCTGTCATCACCCAGGGCATCCAGTGTCCTCAGGTGGTAGCCACTCAGAACCTGAGTTGGTTGACCATTTGTGTATATTCTTTAGGTCCAGATCTAAGAATGGGCAGCAGCAGTTTTTTATAACTTGTGAAATTACAGTATCTAGTGAAGTATTAATTTTTATTTCTTGCCCTTTATATCATATTCATTGTTTTAAAAGCATTTCTCAATGAATTCTGAGTCAGGGAGACTTCACATTTATTCACTATATTTAACAAACCTGAGAGATATTCACCCACCCATGCACAATATTTAGCAAGCTGTATTTATTTGTTGATTTTTATGCACAAGTCTATTAATTATCACTTCAGCAACACTTTTGACATTGGGCTAAGATCTTTCTCTTGTACTAAAGTTTACATAATAGGGGGGCACCTGGGTGGTGCAGTCATTAAGTGTCTGCCTTCGGCTCAGGGTGTGATCCCAGGGTGCTGAGATCAAGCCCCGCATCGGTCTCCCTGCTCCGCTGGGAGCCTGCTTCTTCCTCTCCCACTTCCGCTGCTTGTGTTCCCTCTCTCACTGGCTGTCTCTCTCTCTCTGTCAAATAAATAAATAAAATCTTTAAAAGAAAAAAATTTACATGATAGGGCAAGTACACAGAAGGCAGAAATTCTAGACAGGACATGAGAAATTCTGGATTAGGGTCCAAGGTATTCTCATGATATTTTCAGGATATCAGGGGAAACTGCAAGAATGTTGTGCTGTGTGTGCAGTCTTTGTTAGATGGTGGTATAGAAGTGGAGTTGTATGGATGGATTTCATCCCTAAGGAAGAGTCTGAGTAAACATTCAGAGGTACAAACATGAAGATGTGTAAAGGAAACAGCGAACAATCCCACTATACTGGAAGATAGAATTGTGTATGGTATATTAGAGTTCATCTTATATGCAAAAGCGTTGTGGGAGGGCATTTATATATTTTTTTTAGCCTAGAATTGACATACTAGGATCTGTACCCTTTAAATATTAGCATGTCAGTAGCATAAGGCCATGCTTATTTTTATTTGACTGAAATCACAGTAAGAGATATACTTTATCACCACTTGCCCCATATATACATACATACGTCATGAAAAAGATTCCATAAAATTACTTACACACACTTATAAGGGATGTGTTTCTACTTGTGTTATATTTTATTCCTCAATATGTTCTGCTGTTCTATTTTGTCTCTTTTTATTTAAATTTATTTATTTTTTTTGAGAGAGAGCGCATGTACACATGCTTGCAAGAGTGGGGGGAGGGGCAGAGGGAGAGAGAGAATTTCAAGCAGGCTCCACGCTGAGCAGACAGCCTGCTGTGGGGCTCGATCTCACAACCCTGATATCATGACCTGAGCTGAAATCAAGAGTCAGATGCTTAACTGATTAAGCCAGTCAGGCACCCATATTTTGTCTCTTTTTAAAATAATGTTTATGGCCCATTAGCTTCATTGTAAGGCCTTGAATTGGTTCATAACTAGGAATTTGAAAACCACTGGTTTGGGGCATATAAATATTAGAATGAGTAAGTTTTTAGATAGGAGGGCTAGACAGAAAATAACCGCATTAGTACCAAAAATTAAACTGATGTATGCATGAGGGGTAAAAATCAAAGAATGCATCCATGTGAGAAATATTTCAGAAGGAGTATCAATGAGTTTTGCATATGAAGGAGATTTGTGAAAATAAGGAAAATGAAGGTAAAGGGAATAATCCCCAAATTTAGCAAGTTCAGGGAGAATAGCTGATTGAGTGAGAGAATAAATATGGAAAGTACATGGCCATGAAAGGGTTTAGATGTTGAGTTTGCTTTTGGATATTTGATATGAAATATTTTCTGGTCACTCAGGTTAAATTCAAAAACAGAAATGTGAGGAAAAAAACAATATGTTAGACAATAGGAATAACCCTAGATTTCCTTCGGATATTTTTATGGACCAGGCCTGAAAAATATATAGATCATTTCCACTCACATTTCCTTTGGCCAGAACAGTTGTTTAATTATGAGGAGGCTGGAAACGTCATCTAGACATGCACGCAAAAGGTAGGGGAAACAGAATTTGATGATTACATACTAGTGCTTACAATACTGTTTGCTATAACTGCTGTAATGACTTAACACAAACTGAGTGTCTTAAACAAAAGAAATTTATTGTCTGTCTCATAGCTCTGGATGTCCAAGATCAAGGTTTGGGTAGGACTAGTCTTTTCTGAACGCTATAAGCAAGAATCTGTCCCATGCCTCTTGCCTAGTTTCCAGTGGTTTCCTGGCCATCTCTGGCATTCCTAGCCTTATAGAACCACAGTCTCTGCCTTCACCTTCACATGGTGTTCTCACTATGTGTATGTCCAAATTTCTCCTTTTATAAGGACAAGACTCATATTGAATTCATAGCCCATGCTTTTCTAGTATAACGTCATCTCAACTACATCTTAACTAATTATATCTCTGACAACCCTATTCCCAGATAAGGTCATAGTCTGAGGCACTGGGGACTAGGACTTCAACAAATGAATTTTTGGGGAGACATAATTCAACCCATAACACATATTTAAGAGGAATTTGAAGTACTAAACGAAGACTTGGAATCACCTGAATGGAAACGATGGATCAATTTCACCAAAAGAGCCTTTGGAGTAGAGAGAAAAGAGAAGAGTGCTGTGGCTAGAGCTTCTGGAAGCTTACGGTGGAAGGGTGAGCAGGAAGAGAATTTAGGGAAGCAAACAGATTTCTTCAGGAGTGCCAGAGGTCAGGGTCAGATGAGGATAATCCCAATGAGAATGCTACAGAGTCATACAATCAAAGAAGGAGGGTGTTGCATCTGAGATTGTTTCCTAAAGGAAGAAGTCACTAATGCCAATATTTGCAGCTGTAATGCAGCTCTCAGCCAGGTTTGTGTTCAGGATTCTCTTTGCATAATGAGGACGTTCTCATATGGAGAACAATAGCTTGCCCAACGTCTTTTAATGAGCTACTGTCAGGATTGGGATTGGCAATGAGAGCTCACAAGTCAGAAATAAGCCAAGTTCCTGGCTCTGTAATCTATAGATACCACCTGTCTGTTTTCACTGGAAGAAACAGTGAGAGAACACACATTTGTCTCCATAGGATTTTAACTTGTGAAATGTTTTGGATTGCTTATTCAATCTTTCTGTTATATTTTAGGGCCAAAAAGTTTTCTGGAGCTATTTCATGGCAAATCAGGATCTACATATTAATGCAGTATGATCCTGTTATGATACCAGTGTCTAAGGAAGTATCATGGCATGAGGAAAGACTGCCAGCCTGGACGTTATGTATCTTAGGTTCTAATTCTCACTCCAAGTGTGTGAACTTGAATAGGCATCAAGCCCTCTGAATAGCTCTCTCTTCATGTTTGAAATTCATGTTAGACTACAAAAAAACACTTGAGATCTAAGACCATCCTTGCTATAAACTCCCTTTCTTATATTTCATAGCTGGATTAAGTACGCATGGACTGAAAGCCCACCTGGCATAAGAGGCACAATTCTAGACATGCTAACATACATTATTTAATAATCTGTTTAATTTGAGTGGTTTAAAAGTGAGAGATTACCCTCTACAATTATATTCATGGAACATAACTTAAAATTCATAGATTGGTGGGAACTTTTGTTTCTGAGTCATCCTACCTAGTGTCATGAAAGCAGAGGGCCCAACAAACACAGAGAAGCAAACCTTATTAAGCCAGAAAGGTAAAAACGGCATAACTTTTCTCTACCCTTGACCCTAGAAATCTGCAGATATTGCTCACCTGCTTCAGGTTTCCTTACACAGCAATACCTAGAAGGCTTCATTACTTGGGAACTTGAAGCAAATGTCCAAATTATCTGTGAAAGGTAATTGTAACTATATTCTTAAATGAGAAAAAAATATATATGGATTTACTATATATTAATTTAAGATATATGTGTATATATATTCATAATGGTATGTGTAAATGTGTACATATTTTCATATCTATCTACCTATATATGTGTAAATATAAGTGATATCCAGAAATTCTATGAAATGGGTTTTGGTGTAAACATTTGTGACAGGACGATGAAGGTAATCAAAAATTTATTTTTTTACCTTGGATAGTCTAATTTGCTTTTAGAAAAAATATAATTGACAAGAATAATCTGCATTGCAACTTTAGCATTCAGCCATGTTAAATAACTTCTAATATATCATTTTATTCACTCATAAGAAGAATAATCTGATTTGTATTAGCTCTTGCTCTAAAAATAGAGAATTTTGGTGTCACAGAGTGGAAGGGAAGTGGATTAAGGTTTTTGAGGAGCAGGAGACATAGACACAATTCCTAGAGCCTAGGAAGGAGACAGAATCTATCGACCACAGAGTAATAGGCACATATGCCCTGCTCCCTGGCTGTGACTCCAGAGAAGTAGCCAACCTCAGGGAAATGACTTTTGGGCATGCTGGGTATTGAGTACTGGGGTTCTAGCCACAACAAATTTTTTCTTTTGTCCCATCCTAAAAGATGGGACAAAAGCAACAGATCTCTAGATCAAAGGGACCATGAAGATCTTCACATTGGGTATCATGAATGTAGCTAGTGAAGATTGAGGGCCAGTGAGTGAAAGGGCCTCTCTAGCATCTGATCGTTAAGTCATATATCCGGACTTTGTATAACTCTTGGGCATAGTCTCAAGAATAACATGCACAATAGGTTAGGGTTTTGGATTTATGTTGATAGAAAAAAAATTATATATATATATGTATATATATATATATATATACGTATATATATATATACATATATATATATATATATATTGCGGTTTACTAGTTTTTGAATTGGAAGAAATCACTTAGCCAGGGACTAAGGGAATAATATGCATTCTTTTCTAGTTTAAATTACTCCTCTTACAGCTCATACTAATCCTCTTCTGTTTATCTTATGGCATTATTGTTTAATTATGTCTGTGTAGGAATCATTTACTTTCTTTATTTTATGTGCCTTACTGCTATTTTCAAGAAGTTCTTACTATTTACATCCACAAATGCTCATATTTCACTTTAAATGCTGAGCTGTTGTCAATTGCTTCCCAGAGCAGCTTGATTCCTCCAATACTCTCTGTGAAGGGAGGGTGCCCGGATTGGCTTATAACAGTAGCATGACTTTCATGAGTTTTGTTGGCTCTGCTATAACTTTTATAACTTGAGTAAAGGGGTCAAAATTCATTTACACTCTAACCTAATGTGTGAAGAAAACACTGATTTTTAATTCACTGTAACCGATCTAATTCTACTCCTACCTTCAACCAACCCATCTAGTTCACCTAGAGGAAAAACTAACCCTAAGCTTGCCAGATTGTGGTGTTATATTATTGGCCCTTCAGGTAAGGTCTTTCAATACCTTTCCTGTCTTTGGTCTTTTGGCTTGTCTTTCAATTCCTTTCCTATCTACCAAATTGGGCTTCTCTCAAAACAGGTTACCTGGATAAGAGAATTGTCAAAGAGAAATTGCACTGGACAGTTGTTAAAAATGACTAGGAGGAATTTGCTCATGACTATGGCAATAGGGGAGGGGTGCCTGGGTAGCTCAGTCAGTTAAGCGTCCCACTCTTGCTTTCAGCTCAGGTCATGATCTCAGGGTCATGAGATTGAGCCCGGTTTCAGGCTCCACGCTCAGCACAGAGTCTGCTTGAGATTCTCTCTCTCTCTGCCCCTCACCCCACTGGAGGTCTCTCTCTCTCCACCTCCCCCAAATAACTAAATAAATCCTAAAAAAAAAAAAAAGGACTAATGCAATAGGGGAAAGAAATTAAACTCAAGTCTGCTTAAACAAATGTTGGAAGGAATTTTAAACACTGGGACAAGTTCATGGAAAAGTATTGGAGGACATTAGGGAAAGTCTATTCAATGTGATTAGGCCATTTGATAAAATTTTAATAAAATGATACAAAAGTATTTACAGGACAAATAGCAAAGTAAAAATTAAATTATACTTTTGTCTTTCTTTTGTGTTAGGGAAAAAGAGCATGATCTTACATCAAACATATTTATAAAATATTTTCTTATCTTTTTATATCTGTTCTCTAGAATAGATTAGACCAATTGCATTTAAATAAATGTAATTCTGAAAACACCAGATTTTTGTAGATGCCAATTCTTCATCTAGTTTTTTTGGGAGAATTACATATGTAGAAGTTGAAAACAGGTGCATATATAAAACAAAGGAAAAAATTCACTGGAAATGCAAAACACTTTACAAATTTTGCCATGAATTTCTATGTAACACTTGGAAAGAATTGGAAAAAAATGTCAGTAAAATTCAAGAGACATTTTTTTTTGTTTGAGTACTATACAGTATCTCCTTAATTAATAAGAATTTACCACAATTTTCAGTTATTTTAAAGCAAACATTATTTTAACATTATTTCAGTAATCCCACTTTCTATTGAAAGACTACCAGTAAAAATTTAAGAGATGCTTTTTGAGAATTGTATACTGCTTTCATTAAAAGAATTTACTAGTCAACATCTAAATTATTTAAAAGTGAAAAATATTTTGACATTATTTTAATGTTTCATTTTTCATCTTTTATTTCTTTATGCATATCTTTCAAAATAGACTGCCTACTATATGTCTAGCATTTTTCTAGGTAATAGTACATACATAAGGGAGGCAACATGGCTGTTTCTTTGAAACAAACAAACAAAAGTGAAATATGTACAAAATAAAATACGCAATAGCTTAAGAGTGAAGACTATTTTAGAATGGGTGTCTGAAAAGGCTAGGGACATATCATGTAATCTGAGACTGTAGGATGATAAGCAATCAAAGGAAGATGTGTGGGAGGTAGGAGGTACGTTTCAAGCAGATAAACTGATGTGAATGGATTCAGGAGAAAAGGACTTGGAGGGTTAGATTAACAGAATGGAGGCTGAGTAAGGGACCTGAGAAAAGGAATGTTAGGAGACAAGGTCAACCTGATTAATTCATTATTACTGTTCACTAGGATGTTGAGAGTGTAACTGAACTACCCCATAATATTGCTGCCTTGGCATCCATTTTGTGTGGCCAAGTGGCCTGCCTTGAATTGACACTAGCTCCTCCATCAAGGAAGAGTTAACATGCCCTAGTTAACCGCCTGCAAACTCACAAGTAAATGTAAATTCCTGATAGGACTCCCTTCCCCCCGCCCACCGACAATCCTGTCATGAGCACTCTCCCCAGTGCCTTCCCCTAATGCAGCCCTTCTAAGACCCCTCCCTTCTTGAAGCTTACCAAAACTCCTCTTTTCGGTTTGAACTGACCAGTCCATCTTTAGCCTGGGAACTCCAAACCACTCCACCTGTGGACACTAATAAAGGCACGTGCCCCAGGTCCTGCCATGCTCTACCTGTACCCTGCTTAGACTCCCCGTGTGGTCCCTCCAGGTATGCTGTATACATACTCCAGGATCTGTGAGTCATAAACTTCTCTATTTTACTTTTCCCTGTGGTCTTTTGTTGGACTGTGGCTGACCATCCAGAATCTGGGGCTCTACTCAACAAATGTTAATTTAACAAAGTTACAATATATGGGGTATTGGGGAGAGTCCAAGGGATGCCATGGGGGCTGAAGGATCTAGTAAATGAGATTAATTCAGCCTTGAAGGCACAGAGTTATGGACTATTACCAGCCTTCATAAAGATGAGTGGACTTCATAGGGTATATAGATGAGAGATAAGGTCAAGGATAGGATGCTACACACATTTCCCCTGACCCCTTTCATGGTTTCCCCACTTCCTGTCAAGGCAAATGGCTGTGTTAGGAAAGCTTAAACTCTGAAGGCAAGTGTGAAGATGTGTTGTGCAGAAAGGCTTGAGATAGACTGAATGTTTGTGTCTCCTCAAAATTCTGAATGTTGAATGCTGAAACCCAAATCCAAAAGTAATGGTATTTGGAAGTGCAGCCAATGGGAGGTAATTAGGACACGAGAATGGGCCCCTCATGAATGGAATTAGTGCCCTTATTAGAAGAGACCAGAGAGCTAAGTAGCTCTCCTTCTGCTATGTGAGGACACCAAGGGAAGTCGGCCCTCTATACCTCAGAACCTGATTATGCAGACAGCATGATCTCAGACTTCCAAGCTTCCAGAACTGTGAAAAATAAACGTTGTTTGAATTGCCCAATCTATGGTCATTTGTTATAGCAGTCAGAACTAAGACATGCTTTTTTCTGTTTTTTATGTGTTAATCAAAATTATTTCGTGAGGCTGACAAGTCTTCTTGCAATAAAAATCTAGTCAGATTCATTTAGACAGACTAGCATTTTTTTTCCTTCATATTATTTCCTGAACTGTTGCAGGTCTTATAAAGGGAATACTGACACCTCTACCACTACTCAGCTTACTTGTGCTTGAAGGAATACATCAATCAATAAATAGTAATGAAGGGTGCCCTGGTGGCCGAGTCAGCTCAGGTCATGATCCCAGGGTCCTGGGATCAATTGAGCCCTGCCTTGGACTCCCTGATCAGTGAGGAGCCTGCTTCTTCCTCTCCGCTATCCCCATCCCCAACTCATGTTCTCTCTCTCTCAAATAAATAAATAAATAAATAAATAAATAAATAAAATCTTTAAAAATAAGTAGTAATGAGATATCTACTCTATGCAAGACATTCTATAAGAAGCAAAATAGGATGACAGTCTATTCTGCAGGAAATTTTCTTCTACTTGGGCAGTAGTGATATAGGCCAACAGAAAATATAATTAATGAGTCAATACATCATTATTATATTCATCTACTTCATTATAATAACAAAAATAAATTTACTGAGCACTTACAATGTCCAGACATGCTTAAGAGCTTCTAGGCACAGATCCCAGCATCCAATCTTTATATTAATTCTGTGAGGTATGTTGCTGACATTATACCCATTTTACAAATGAAGAAACAGGGAGACAGACCAAAGAAACTGAAGAGCCCATAAAAATTAATGTAATAGACATTCAGAGAGGAGACAGAGCCCTTTGAGCTTAGAGAGAGGTGGAAGGAGGCTTGAGGTGTAAGTGGGTTACTAAAAAAGGGGGATTGGGGGAGGGAAAGGAGATGAGAAGCCTGGAGATGTAGCTTGGGGGAAGTTTTAGAGGTGATTTCAAGGTGATTGCAGGGTTAGTGAGTATACCTGAACAGCTAGAGAGGAAGGATCATGGAGGGCAGTATGTTGAGAGACACTGAGTGTTCATCTTTGCAATTTATGTCATGGGGCCATGTTGGAGAGTTAAAGAGTTAGGAATTATTGTGGTGGTTCAGAGGGGGGATGATAAGGACAGAATTAGTGTGGAGCCACTGGGTCTGGAAATGAGGTGGCAGATGTGAGAGGATCTTTGCAGGGAGTAATCAATAGGCTTTCAAAACTAATTAGACGTGAGAGCTGTGCTGTGTCTGGTTTTGGAGGATTGAATTGCTTGAGAAGTGGCCACAGGATGGAGCTCTCCATTAACTAGCATGAAATCACAGCACTGGTCTTTAGTGAGAGGGATTAGAGATAAAACAGGAGAGAATTCCACAGAGGCCTATGGAAATAAGGCCCTTTAACAGCAATAAATAAGAAATAATAAAAATAAGATTTTAAGCAAATACAAATTTCTACATTTCTACCTCCAAAGCACATCTTCTGAAACAAATCAAGAGCTAGTACGTGAGTAGAAATATATTTGTACTTGGACATCAAACATCATAAATACAAAAATTGCCAAGGATATATAAATAATAAATAAAATAAATTTATCATAAATAAAATAAAACATCGGTGATAAAATGACCGTGTGTGTGTACACATATTTTGATATTTTTTACAGTATTATTGTAATATAAAAATAAAATACAAAAATGATGTCTAAGTTGCCAAAATAGAAAATTGTTTGACTTAATTATAGAAATAGAATTATCATATAATAATTAAAATCATGTTTTCAAGGATATTTAATGAGGTACACTGTATCTATGAGATATTATTAAATTAAAAAAATAATGTATTTAGGAATATGTAAAATATGACGTATGTCTAAAATTTTTACATTTTAAACATGTATATGTATTCATACATGTATATACACATATGTATTTATTTATCAATAAGATTTGAAACCTGTCTATAAGCCAAATTTTTTAATGCATTATCTCTGGATTTCTAGATTTCTATATTATAGACAAGCTTTTAGTTTAGTTTCTTATAAATTTTATGCCATAAGAAATCACTAAAATGAAGCATGTTTAAAAACTAAACTGTAGGGGCGCCTGGGTGGATCAGTTGTTAAGCATCTGCCTTCGGCTCAGGGAGTGATCCCAGGGTCTTGAGATCAAGCCCCGCATCGGGCTCCCTGCTCAGCAGGAAGCCTGCTTCTTCCTCTCCCACTCCCCCTGCTGGTGTTCCCTCTCTTGCTGTGTCTCTCCCTGTCCAATAAATAAATAAAATCTTTAAAAAATATATTTTTCTACTCTTTATATATATATTATATATTATAATATATTATAAATGTATATATATTTCTAATCTTGTCTCTTGCAGGAATAATTAAATAATAGAGGAGAATATAAAATTTTTTATTTCAATTTTGGGGAGCTTGCCATTGAGAAATGCCATGGTTGAATGTTGCGTGGACAATCTTTTCCTACCCAAATCGGAGAGGCGATCATGAACATCTCTAGGTGAAAAAGGCTGGTGGAAGTCTATGACCTGAAAAGACTTCAAAGTAGCTCATTAGCAAGACATGGGTGATCTCACAGAGTGGGATGAGTCAAAAAGCAAGAGTAATGCAGAGACTATAGGGCCCCCAGAATGCTGACATCCTACCCTTTAGTTTTCTAGGCTTATGTTCATGGAAGACACCTGGGCATTCTAAGATTCTCATCTCAACTGTCATAGATTATGTTTAACTTTTCTGTTAGTGATATTAAACCAACTTCCTCACCTTGAGGTTGGAATTGCTTATACATGTAAGGGTCTATTCTATACCTTGCCCCAAATCACTTCAAGTCTCTTGGACAACAGAAAGGCTAGGTGTATCTGACTATAAAACTTATTTTCATTAAATAAGGTAAGAGAGTCATTTCTCTCAAGGTACAATTGATTTCCAGGAGAAAAAAATATTTTCCACAATTTTTGAATTAAGAAATAATATAAATCATAACAAAAAAGCAAAGCAAAACAAATCACACAACAAACTAACAATAAAATGGAGAAAGACAGACAAAGGGAGTCAATTGGATCTTGCAATAGGATCAATAGGATCATAGAGTGATGTTTTAATTCTGGTTTGAACAATGGGCAAGATTGGACATAAAGCTTAGAGAAAAGGTATAGCAGTGGAGAGACTGAGAGAACATTCTACAAGTAGAGTTATATTTTATTAGAAAGAACAGATAAGAGAAGTATAAATAATATTCAGGGAAGAGGATATACTCTGGAGAGTAAGGTAGACGAACAAAAACAAATAAAGAGTAAGATTGTAATGTGGGCCTTATTTTCTAAGCATTAGGGAGATTTTGCAGGCTTTTAAAAATCAGAATGACATATGAAAGCAGAATGTTTGATGATGTAGCTGCAAAAATAAGGGTGAATGGAGATGTGAAGATCTGTTGAGAGAGTAAAATACTCTTAAAGTTAATGAGGAGGTATCTCATTGTAGTTTTGATTTGTATTTCCCTGCTGATGAGTGATGCTGAGTATCTTTTCATATACCTGTTAGCCATCTGGATGTCTTCTTTGGAAAAATGTCTATTTATGTCTTCTGCCCATTTCTTAACTGGATTATTTGTTTTTGGGTATTGAGTTTGATTTTTTTTTTTATAGATTTTGGATACTAATCCTTTATCATATATATCATTTGCAAAAGATATTTGCAAATATCTTCTCCCATTCCATAGGTTGCCTTTTAGTTTTGTTGATTGTTTCCTTCACTGTGCAGAAGCTTTTTATTTTGATGAGGTCCCAATAGTTCATTTTTGCTTTTGTTTTCCTTGCCTTTGGAGATCTGTCTAGTAAGAAGTTGCTATGGTTGATATCAAAGAGGTTGCTGCCTGTGTTGTCCTCTAAGATTTTGATGGCTTTCTGTCTCACATTTAGGCCTTTCCTCCATTGTGAGTCTATTTTTGTGTATGGTATAAGAAAATGGTTCAGTTTCATTCTTCTGCATGTGGTTGTCCAGTTTTCCCAACAACACTTATTGAAGAGACTGTCTTTTTTTCCACTGGATATTCTTTCCTGCTTTGTGGAAGATTTGTTGACCAAATAGTTGTGGGTCCCTTTCTGGGTTTTCTGTTCTGTTGCATTGATCTATGTGTCTGTTTTTGTGCCAGTACCATACTGTTTTGATGACTACAGCTTTGTAATAGAGCGTGAAGTCTGGAATTGTGATGCCTCCAGCTTTGTTTTTCCTTTTCAAGATTGCTTTGGCTATTCAGGGTCTTTTGTGGTTCCGTATAAATTTTAGGATTGTTGTTCTAATTCTGTGAAAAATGCTGGTGTTATTTTGGTAGGGTTTGCATTAAATGTGTAGATTGCTTTGGGTAGTATAGACATTTTCACAATATTTTTTCTTCCGATCCTTAAGCATAGAATGCTTTTCCATTTCTTTGTGTCCTCTTCAATTTCTTTCATCAGTGTTCTATAGTTTTCAAAATATGGATCTTTTACCTCTTTGGTTAGGTTTATTTAGGTATCTTATGGTTTTTGTGCAATTGTAAACAGGATCCATGCCTTGATTTCTCTTTCTGCTGCTTCATTATTGGGATTTAGAAATGCAACAGATTTCTGTATATTGATTTTGTATCCTGTGACTTTGCTGAATTTGTGTATCAGTTCTAGCAATTTTTTTGAGGAGTCTTCTGGGTATAAAGGAGGGCGCTTTTTGTGATGAGCACTGGGTGTTATATGTAAGTGATGAATCACTAAATTCTACTCCTAAACTAATATAACACTATATTAACTAACTGGAGTTTAAGCAAAAATAAATAAATAAATAAATAAAATAATAATTAAAAAAATAAAGTTAATGAGGAAATCTACAAGGGAAACTGCATTTAGACCAGTGGGGTAGGTGAAACTGAAAACCCAAAGGATATTAGGAGTTTAAAGATGGATGAGCATTAATGAAAGGAAGTGACTCAAAGTTTTTTTTAGCCTATTTAAGTAGATGATGTTAGAAATAGGAAAGTCAGGAGGAAAAGGAAACCTTGAGTGGTTTGTGTAATATTCAGATAACTTTACTTTTGGAAATGTTAATTCTAAAAAATCATGACGGCCAAATTTTCCAGCTAGGTCTAAAGAGAGACATTAGTGTGGCCATCAATAATTGGGCCACATACGAAAAAGTGTGCCATTATGCAAAAGCCAAAAGTGTCATTGTGCTAAGTGGGTCACTGTATTTACAGCTTGTAGTGAGATTCACAATACAATTGTCCATCTATCAACATTTGTAAAAGGAAAAGAACTGTACTTAAAAAAAATGTTTAACAGTTTCTTAGAGCCCTTTCTTTCTTTCAGCAGGACATGGATAATATTTTTCACCTAAAGTAATGGGATTTACTGAGAAGTGGATAAATAACTTCTTTTTCCATGCCCAAAGTCAGAAAGTTAAAATTGATGTAGAGAAAAAAAGAGCCTGGACAGCACAGTATTATAGACTGTATGTAGTGAGGGCAAAGAGTGGTTTCAGGGAAGGGAGGCATTCCAACATCCTGGGGTGGGAGAAAGGTAGCAATGGAAGCATCCCCACGTATATCTCCCAGTGCATGAGATGTACAGAGAATGAGAAAGACAAAGGACTATAAGAGAAAACACAAACACGATCATGAGTTTCTATAACAAGGCTAGCAAACCCTAGAGATGATGGAAATATCGTGCTAGGACACTTGTTTAGATGGAGTTGGCAGTCCCTCTTGAAATGAGGATAGGGGCCCTCTGAAACCATGATCAACTCAGGTATCAACTCATGCTATCAATAAGGACAAAAAAATTTCAGAAGATGGAAGACCAAGAGCAAGAGGACAGATAACATATGGAATAAAACAGTGAGAACTTCTTAGGCTTGCAAGTTATTATCAATACTTGAGAAGAAGAAATAATTGTAAAATTCCAGTATATAGTGTACTGCTTTCTTGCAAACATCTGTGAATCATTGTGTGTCTGTAATTCAATGATTTATTAAATGTAGTTACTTTTTAAAAATTAGTAAGAAGAATTCCTCTTTCAGTTATTCTCAGATAAAGAGTGCAGGGCCCTGCATTGTCTAGTAACTACTATATCCCCAGCACTGGCACAAGCTTGGACTATAGTAGACAATAAATATTTTTGAGGTAGTGAATGAGTAGGTGAACGAATGACTGAATTTAATCCCAAATTTACCATGGCATAGAAATCATGTAAGAGACCCTCTTGGGTTCAAGTAGACCCTAATGAACAGCTTGTCTTCGCAATAATGTCTAAGTAGGAGAAAAACCATCCCTGATTATGTCCCACCTCAGCTTCTACCAGCATGGTAAAAGCAAGTCCCTGACAGTTACAGACTCAAGGAGTACAATTCTCTCTTAACATGTTTGCTGCTGCAGAGATAATTAGGACTGTGACTTAAAATGGTAGTAGTTTGCAGATAAGTTTTAAAAATTTATAATTCAACATTGACCTGTGTACCAGATGGAATGTAAAACTCTGCAACTCATTAAAATGCTGCAATCTTCTTTCAATATGTACCAAATAGTTAATTTAAAATAATTGAACATGCTAGTAAATGAATGGATTTATAACCAATGTTAGAAACAATTGCCCCATCCTCATCACGAGATATGTTTCCTATGATGAACAAATAATTATTTCTGTTATCTGCAACATCTAATTTTAAACTAACTCCAACAAACTGTCTAAAAGGTAGCTAGATGAATAGATGGTGGACACATAGATGTGGTTCAGTGATGGCATATGGTTAATAATAAATTGGTAAAAGTTTTACATCAATTATTTTGTCCATTCTAACATATTTTTCTAAACCCCTTTATTTTCTTTTTCTCGACTACATATCCAAAATACATTCCTTAATATTAATAGAAACTTAAAATTTTTTATCGAATATTCTATAAGGGCTCTTAATATACTAGAGTTTTTGGCTCTACATTTTGGTTCTTTATACTTAAGCCAGCTGTATAAGGTTCCATTTTTGTACATACAACTACTTTTAGCACAGTATACTGCCAAATTTCACTGACTTTTTTTTTTCATGCTGCCTGTGCTATATTTATTATTCTCCTCAGAGTTTTCAAATTTAACAAATTCACAGATGCTTTCTCTGTCTAGGCTCATTTATGTAGATTTTTTAACAGTAAATATGTCTACTGACCCACTCAACACTTCTCTTCTTGCAGCTCTGGTAAATTCTCGGTGTTTTAATCATCTCTTCTTCCACTCAGAAACTTGTCTTAGTGTAATCATTTCATTATGCGATGTTTGAAAACTGTTCTTAACCATGATAGCATGGAGGTTAATAGGACTTAGAATATTGTTTGTACAGAATTTTATGACCTCAACACACCCATTTGTTTTTTATTAAAAGACATTTTAACCCCCCTAATTGAGGAGAGATCAATATAATTTTAAGTTTTATGATCAACAGTACTTGGCAGGACACCTTATTGATCTCAGAGACAAATTTGAACACATTCTTGACAATGCTGGAAACCAATATCTTAGCAGTGAAATCATTTTTTTGGACCATGGCCAACTAAATTTTCAGAAAAATGAGTTATTTTTTAACAAGAAGAAATAAGCCATATTTTCCATTGGTAAATTTCATATTTTCTGCCACCCATATCCTAAGCATTTAAATTTTAAGGAAAAAAATATAATTAGAAGAAAATTGTGTCAACTATTGTCTTGAAGATTATAGAAATAAGAATGATCTTTAACCATATAAATTGCTTGAGTTTAATATGATGATCTAATATCTAAGTTATAGCTTTCCACATCTTTCTGTTGACTGATGCTTAGGACATTAACAAATGCCTGTAGAATTGAAATATCAGCATTTTGAATGTTACCAAATTTGAAAGATTTTATTCTTGGGATCCATGAGTCACATGGTAAATTCCATTTTAGTTGTTCATGATGGCATTTCTTTATACTGTAATTTCCATGTGTGCATGAATGATGTTTCCTAATCCGTGGTAAATATAAACACTCTTATTAAATGTATTGTCAATCTATAGTTTAACACAGTTGATCCCACTCAGTAGTTATGGTTGATGGTTATAAATTGAGAGAAAGAATTAGCCACAGAATTTCTGGGGCAAATATTGTATTTGGTTAAAGATGATAGATGTTGAGGATCCGGCTACTACAAAGGTCATCAATTTCCCTGCGTTTGATGAAAGTGTGTTTTGTTTTCCTCATGGACTTATATTACCATATTCTGCCTGATGTTGTATCTAAGAAGGATTTTCTGTAAGAGCCACTTCCCTAAAGATCTTCATTCTTTTATATATCTAACCGAGAAGTTACTCTGAGATTTAATAAATCTTTTTTAAAAAACAGATTTTATTTATTTGTTTGAGAGAGAGAGAGAGCGAGCACCAGCAGGGCGAGATCCAGAAGGAGAGAGAAAGGGAGAAGCAGATTCTCTGCTGAACAGGAAGCCCAGTGCAGGGCTCAATCCCAGGCCCCTGGGATCATGACCTGAACTGAAGGCAGATGCTTAACTGAATGAGCCACCAGGTGCCCCTAATGAATTTTAATAGACATTTAACTATTTATTTTCCTTTGCCTTTTAGCATCCAGAAATTGTATCTACAATACCAATCAGAACTGAAATCTCAGACAGAGAATAGACTGATGAAAAAGAAATCTATAATTATAGCTCCAAAGAAAGTACTGGGAAGAATTGAAACACTGTTTTGTCCGTGATTCTCAAAATGCAATTTTTGATATGAATTTCTATTTTACTAACATATAAGGATATTTCAATTAGCTTCCAAAGAAAATTAAAATGTTGTCAACCACCCCGTATATTCTGTTTGCCTATTAGGCTATTGGAATCCATTTTTCAATAATCGGTAGACATATTTTTTAATGTTTTACTATTGCAGTGAAATCCTATTTACTGTACCAGAGATTATGAACCTGCTTTAGTCTAAGGATAATTGTGTAATTTTTCCCTTAGATTAATTTCTAGAAATGTTTTTTTCCCTCTTGAATGGTCATTGAATTCTCATAAAACTATATTATTTTGTGGCTTTTAAAATATCATTTTTAAAATATGCAGAATCCACTGGAACAGTAGACAAGTTCTCTAAAGTTATTCTCTTTAGGGATTTTACTTTTCATAAACATTCTTTTAATAGATATCAGACTGAAATTCAATCTAGAACATATGAAGTGAAAATATAGAAGAAATATAGTTAGTTAGTATTTAAATAGAAGATTAATGGGGGGGAGGATATGCTCCTGGCCAAATGAAATAGTGAAATTGTTTTAATTCAAACTCATAGATGAATGTTTCATATAAAATACTGCACATGTAAAAATGAAGAATTTTAGAGGAGTTATCAAATAATAATTTAAGCATAATATGTTGTCATACTTGGCAACATGGAAAAAAAAAGTAGACTATGCTTGCACTAAAAATATTCAACACAGACCATACTAAAAATGATCAACATAGCCATGATACTGAGTAAAAAAGATGGTTTTATTTTGTACAATTCATTAAAAGTGAAACTATGAGGAAAATATAGAGGCTAGTTTAAGGAACAACCAAGTTAAAAGCTAGAGTTGTTCATCTGTAAACTGACCAGAACTTTACCAGAATATCTGGTAAAAGAATAGTAAAAGATAGATGTAAGTCACACTAAACAATCAAAATCGTATTTAACTTAGAATTAGAAATAGTAGAGGGGCCTGGGAGGCCCAGTCAGTTTAGCATCTGACTCTTGATTTCAGCTCAGATCATGATCTCCAGGGTCCTGAGGTTGAGCCCTGCATTGGGCTCTGCGCTCAGTGTGGAGTTTGCTTGGGAATGTCTCCCTTTCCCTCTGTTCCTCCTCCTGCTCGCTCTCTCTATCTCTTTCAAATAAATAAATCTTTTAAAAAAAGAATTGGGCATAGTAGATATATACTAATGATAGCAATATAGTAAAATTGATTTCACAACCACAGAATTTTATTATGATAGTACAAAACACATAAATCATTAATAGGATTATTTAATAATATATACTATTATTTAAATATACTCTTTTTTTTTAAGATTTTATTTATTTATTTGACAGAGATAGAGACAGCCAACGAGAGAGGGAACACAAGCAGGGGGAGTGGGAGAGGAAGAAGCAGGCTCATAGCGGAAGAGCCTGATGTGGGGCTCGATCCCACAACGCCGGGACCACGCCCCGAGCCGAAGGCAGACGCCTAACCGCTGTGCCACCCAGGCGCCCCTAAATATACTTTTACACATTAAAAAATATTTTACATTTAATGCAATCCCTATCAAATACCAATAGCATTTTTCACAGGACTAGGACAAACAATCCTAAAATTTGTATGGAACCACAATAGACCCCAAATAGCCAAAGTAATCTTGAAAAAGTAAAGCAAAGCTCGAAGCATCACAATTCTGGACTTCAAGTTATATTATAAAGCTGTAGTAATCAAAACAATATGGTACTGGTGCAAAAATAGACATATAGATCAATGAAACAGAACAGAAAACCCAGAAATAAACCCAGAGATATGGTCAATTAATATTCAACAAAGCAGGAAAGATCATCCAATGGGAAAAAAAGAGTCTCTTCAACAAATGGTATTAGGAAAACTGGACCACAACATACAAAAAATGAAACTGGATCACTTTCTACACTCTACACAAAAAGAAATTAAAAATGGATGAAGGGCCTAAATGTGAGACCAGAAACCATAAAAAGCCCAGAAGAGAACACAGGCAATAACTTCTTTGACATCAGCCATAGCAACTTCTTTCTAGATATGTCTCCTGAGGCAAGAGAAACAAAAGCAAAAGTTAACTAGTGGGACTACATCAAAATAAAATCTTCTGCACAGTTAAGGAAATAATCAACAAAACTAAAAGGCAATCTATGGAATGGGAGAAGATATTTGCAAATGACACATCTGATAAAGTGTTAGTATCCAAAATCTATAACGAACCTATCAAACTCAACAACCAAAAATGAGTTATTTGATTAAAAATGGGCAGAAGACATGAATAGACATTTTTCCAAAGAAGACATACAGATGGCCAACAGACACATGAAAAGATGCACAACATCACTTATCATCAGGGAAATGCAAATTAAAACCACGATGAGATACCACCGCACACAGGTCAGAATGGCTAAAATTAACAACACAGGAAACAACAGGTGTTGGGGAGGATGTGGAGAAAGGGGAACCCTCTTACAATGCCTATTGGTGCAGCCACTGTGGAAAACAGTATGGTGTTTCCTCAAAAAGTTAAAAATAGAACTACCCTATGATTCAACAATTACACTACTAGGTATTTACCTAAAGGATACAAAAATACTGATTCTAAAGGACACATGTACCCCAATGTTTATAGCAGTGTTATCAATAATAGCCAAATTATGGAAAGAGCCCAAATATCTATTGACTGATGTAGAGAGCAAAATGGAGTCTCTCACGTCAAGCAGGAGCCTGTGTCAAGCAATGGCGCAAGCAGTTCAGGTCCTGCAGCTAGGAGATATCGCTGTGACCAACTTCAGCTGATGCCACAGAACTGATAACTAGCAGAACAAGAGGAGGTCTGCAGAGATGCAAAACTAATTAAATCCCTTTAAAAAGGGGGAGGATTTGGGCAACAAACTGTCAGACTCTTCAGACACGACCGCCCTATGTCTGACCACTTAAAATAGGCAACTGCCGCAGAAGGCTATGCCCGAATGATCTCCGAACAGAACCCAGAGTCTTTGCTGCTTGAACATCAGAAGCAGTTAAGTGCCCAGAGCTGACCCTGACCAAACCAAGGCCTTATCTCAACTGCGCGCCTACAGACTGACTTTGTGTTTGGTTCGTTACTTCCTGCACCCTCCTGTTATCTTGTTGGTTGTGTGGCTTGTCTTCTGTCCTGCTTTGTGTGCTGTGAAAGAAGCTAAGTTTTATCACATGGTGAATTGTCACAGAGTTTGGAATCCTGAACCTGCTCGAGAATAAGATTTAACTTTGCTTTATGATTGAATAAAGCTGACATTGTGGAAAGATACAACTCATGTGTGCACCTTTATAGCATGCTCATGACAACTGATGAATGGATAAAGAAGACGTGGTACACACACACACACACACACACACACACACACACACACACACACTGGAATATTACTCAGTCATAAAAAAGAATGAAATCTTGCCATTGCAAAGAGGTGGATGGAGTTAGAGAGTATTATCTAAGTGAAATAAGTCAGTCAGAGAAAGACAAATACCATATGATTTCACTCATATGTGAAATTTAAGAAACAAAACAAATGAGCAAAGAAAAAAGAGACAAACCCAAAAACAGACTCTTAACTATAGAGAACAAACTGATGGTACCAGAGGAATAGGGGTGGGCAGGTGGGTGAGACAGATGATGGGGATTAAGGAGAGTGCACTTGCTGTGATGTATGGAAGTGTTGAATCGCTATATTATATGCCTGAACTAATGTAACACGATATTAACCAACTGGAATTTAAATTAAAACCTAAAGAAATAGTTCTTTTTTTAAAAAAAACATTTATTTATTGAGAGAGAGAGAGAAAAAGAGGGAGGGAGGGGTAGAGGGAGAGAGAAACTTCAGCAGACGCCTCACTGAGCCTGGAGCCCAACACAGGGCTCCGTCCCACAACCCTAAGATCATGACCTGAGTTGAAACCAAGAGCCGGAGGCCCGAACAACTGTACCATCCAGGTACCCCAGGAAACAGTTATTCTTATTGATATGATTAATAAGAATTTCAAAATCCCAAAGCAGTTCAGTTTACTTATAGTTTCTAAAGAACTTAGAACAGTGCCTAGTATACAATAAGCTATACACTTTATTAATGCTATATATTATACTGTTGTATTATATATTTATAAGTACTCTCTATATTACTGCTATTTATTCTCAAAGACTTTTTAAAATTTATAGAACTCTTAAATGGTTGCTCTAGATGTGAAATCAACTGGTCTTATTAATACACATTTAAAAATCAATTCCTTCAGTTAATATTCAAGGGTTATAGAAAGGGAATAGAGTTCAGTTTATATCACGCATACACAGAGTGTCTAATGTGTGTATAATTTGTACAGTTGGGGACTTCACTCCTGAGAAGTTTTAAAGGAAAGTGTATTTAGGAAAAAAGGATTTTCTATGACTCCAAATGTTTCTGAGGAGCTTTTTTCAGATGTTCCTCACGGTGATAGGATGGGACTGGTCTGACCTCTATTGCCCACGGAGTCCTATGCCCTCCAGCAGAATTCTTGGTGGTAGAAGGGGATGCCTTGCTCCCTTTCTAAAGAACACTAAATGAATAGACGGTTTTCCTTCTAAT
Source organism: Ursus americanus (assembly GCF_024610735.1). Taxonomy (NCBI): domain Eukaryota; kingdom Metazoa; phylum Chordata; class Mammalia; order Carnivora; family Ursidae; genus Ursus; species Ursus americanus. Next base: position 14,234,328 of record NC_142137.1, on the reverse strand, counting down.
TGTACAGATGATAAGCCCTTCAGAATGCCCTTAACAATGGGTTCCTTCGGGGAATAAACGAATTTCAGAATTTAGTCTTCTAACTCTAGTGGAGACCTCATGTGCTCTTAAACAAGGAAATAGACTCCGTAAGAGTGACACATCTCTGTTCCTAGCTACAAAAAGTGCCATAGAAACCAGAACAGCTTTGAGAATACAACCACTGGATCGAGGTGTTTAGATTAGAGGCACTATTAACCATTAATCCTATTTAATCTCTGGACTGTCCTCAGTGATTGGTGGAAGTTATAAAGCATGTGTCAGAACGCTCTGTTTCAGTGTTAGGGACGTATGGACCCCAGCATGAGAGCCCGATCTGCAACATATAGGACTATTAAGCCTTGTAAAAGCATAAAATACCAAATGAAAATTCCAGTTTTTATATTTGATTTTCTTTTAAAATGGAATTTCTTTTCATTAAGCCCATTATTTAAAAAGCCTAATTAATGGCTTAACTGATATTTTTAATATAAAATAAACTTCTTTACTATATTTATAAGATAATTGAGCTTGAACAACTTATTTTTATTTCGGAAGGTCTGTTTTCCCCTTGATAAACGGTGACATTAATAATAATACCTGCCTTATAGAGATGTTGAAAGAATTAGATGAGGTAATACACTGAACAATACATTTTCCAAAACTGCATCCTCCATGAATGCGATAATGATTATCATGAATTTCTCAAAGAGTATTTACTAGTAACGATAGTAAAATAATAATTTACATGTATCAGGGGCTAACAATATGCCAGATACTTTTCCAAACACCTTGCAAGTATTATTCTTTTTCATTTTTTAAAATTCATTCAACAGATACTTGCCGAGTGCCTAATTTGTGCAGATGATGTTCTTGGTGTCTCATAGACAGAAACACAGCCTACGATGTTGTTTTTACTCTACTGGACTAAAGAGAACATTAACAATGAGTTGAACTTTGAACGTATTAATGCTGTAGAGAACCCTGTAGCAGGATAGATGGAAGGCTTATCGGAATTTCTGTCATGGATGGAGGTCAAGAGAAGCTGCCTCTGATAAAGTGATATCTGTGGAAAGACATGAAGGAAATGAGGAATAAACACAGTGATACTGAGGAGGACTGCTCTTGGCCAAGGGGGCAGAGCGTTCAAACCCTCTGGGTGCTGCTGGACCACCACGGAGGCCAGTGTGGCTGGAGTTGCAGGGTCAAGATAAGGAAGCTGGGAAGAAGCAAGGGAGGGCTCTACCCAGAATCTCAGAGGAAGCTTGGCCCTGTGGACACCCTGACTTTAGACTTTTAATCTCAAGAACTGCGAGACAAGAAATTTCTGTTTCTGTCAGACCCCCATTCTGGGGCGCCTTGTTCCAGCGCCCCAGTTCCAGTTCCAAGGGAACTGAGAGCCTCTGCTTCCTGGGCCATGCGCTCTGTGTTTTGGTTCTGCCTTCCTAGGGAAATACAGAATGTAAACTGTATTTCTCCACTACTTCGAGAGTGGCTTTTTTACAAGTAAACAGATTTCTTCCCTTAAGCAAAGACGTGGACGGCAACACTTATCTTGAGTGACATGATGAGTTATCAATTGTAGCTGCAGAAGCTAAGGCATGAGAGTTTAACTTTTTTTTTTTTTTTTTTAGCTGATATCTATTGAGTTTTTACTACACGCTGCATACCATGCCACGTTCATTAACTAGTGCTGTTGTCACAACAACTCTGAGCTGGGTACCATTTATAGCTCCCCATTTTTTCGGATGAGAGGTTGAGGGACTTGTGAGTTTTGGTGGCAGCTTTGAAGCTGGGCGCTCTGCCCCCTCCCTGCTGTGCAGAACCCGTGTTCCCTGCCGCCTTCTGTCTCAGAACCACTGGTGCGCTGGCTACATTTTTAAATAGAGGATGAGATTCTTTGACTATTAATTCCAGACTTCTGAAAGCTTGTTTTTCCAAGCCTTTCGTGTTTGTTTGCTACTGGTCTTTCATTTCTTTGCCTGTAGTTTGCTTTCACTTCTATCAGCTATTTTGATGTCTGTTTAATATCGAATTAGCATTCCAGCAATCTCTCTGCCAGTACTAAATTGGCTCATTTTCTCTTCAACAGTTCAGTACACTGACCATGCACAGCAGCCTGTGTGATTTGCTAAATTGAGTCACTTGTGCCGTTATTTATGTTTACTATAAACTGTTATTTACATGGCAAGCTGTAATCTTGATTTATAATGATAACATTAATTGACTGCATTTGACTGTGCACCTTAACTCTACATAATTTGCCTATAAATTTTCAGAATTTTGTGTTGTTTAGCATGAGAGGTTCATGACCATTTTTGCAAGGCTGCCCTATCGATGTTGTTCTCACTAATTGGCTGGAGGTGGTGTAGAGCTTAACCTTACAGGAAGGTTTACGGTTTTCTGCCAAAACAAAATTCCCCTTTATCCCATCTTAGTGATGTTTACCTCTCCTACTGCTTTCTAAATCACAAGGCCATGAGACCACTGGTTTCCACCTGTGACCAGAGAATTTCACCGTTCAGTCACAACATGAATTCCCATGAAAATCTAACTTAAGCTAATAGACAAGGCAGAGATCAGTGGGAAGTTACAATGGCTTTTCCATAAGCCCTCTGCATCCGTTGGTTTTAAAAACTGGCATAACCTGCCTTCATCGCCACATCAGCGTTCTGCACCCAGGCTTTGTGTCAGAATCACCTGTGGAATTTTTAAAAGGGTACATGTGGTTAAGAGCTTTTCATTCTGTTGTCCGGGGCAGGGGGCGGGGTGGTCAGGGGTGGATGCTGGCAAATCTGTTTGTAAATCACACCACATCTAATGCATAGCCCAACTGAGAAGTCTCTCTGTCCATAGTCAGAAGGTAAATGAGGAATAGAAGTGAAAATACACTTTCAGAACCTGGCCCATTCTGGGAAACTAGTGAGCAGACCATATTTAGAGAGGTCTGAAGTCTGGTGTGAATCACTTTGGGTCACTCATCCTCTCTCACTCTGCCATTTCCATAAGACACACCTTTGTCTTTAACTTCAAACGACTTAGTGACATAGCTGGGGAGAAAAGCAAAACAATAATGCTGAAGGCAAATGAGAAGCCCCACAGTTTCATGAAGTAAAAGGTTTACCTATTGAGTTATAGGGCAATTTCTCCGGTTTGTCCTATCTGGGGATGACAATAAATAAATACTTCTATCTTTTCCAGATAGACTCCCTATCCCAGTAATATGTTTAATATCCCAGTAATATTTCACACATAGGTCAATTCATTTGTCTATTATCTTATCTGGTTTTGAACAGAAGATAAGATCATCATTTTGTAGAGTAAAAATAAACAAAATGCAAGTCTGTCTAATGTTACAATTATTTCAATTTGATGAAATACACCCTGTGCAGCTTCACCCATAGATAATGCACTGTGGATAATAACTGTTTCCAAATTAATGGATCGGAAGACTCAACAAGGTAAAGATCGCAATTCTCCCCAAATTTGATGCAATTTCTGTCCAGAGCAGACCATAGATTTGGTAGACATAAACAAGTTTATTTTGGTATTTATATGCAAGGGCTTAGGACCTAGAAGATGAAAACAATTTGAAAAAGAAGAATAAAGTGGGAGGAATCACTCTATCCAATTCTACTATTTAATATATAGTAAGCCTAAGACATTGTGGTATCGCTACTGTAATAAATGTGTAGAACTTTTCTGGTTTAATTCTTCTATCTGCAACCAAGGAAAGAATATCATGTACTTTGAATAGCTTTGTTTTGGTGTTTGTGACCAGCATGGTTTAGGGATGTTGAGGGTATGAAAACATTTAGCTGTTAGGACGATTATATTACTCAGTAACCTTCCTTTTTCTTTCAGTATTTCAAATATTTAAATGATTGTTTCAATATGAAAGTACTTTTCTACCTAACTGTAATTGTTGCTGAGCTTCTTGTTCTCCGTTGATGTACATATAATTGTAACAAATTATAGAAATGAACTTTTTAAAAATTGCAAGACCAAGTTTGAACTTCGTTGGCCATATTTAATTTGCAATTGTAATGGAAATGTGAAAAACGCCATTAAATGAAGACAAAAATTTGATTTTATAAATTTTTCTCTTGGTAAATTTATAAATTTGGTAATATTTGTCAATATCTATTTTAATTGACAAAATCCTAGATTGACAAGGTTCAAAAGTTTATTTTGCCCCACCATCTCTACTCCAAAAAGATGAGATCATTTATCTTAAGTCAAAATAATCTGTGAATTCAACCAAGTATGATCATCTCTCCATCCTGTATTATTTATACTTAGCTTAACTGCTAGCAGTTAGATTTTGTATAAAAGAGCAGTTCTGATCATGTTTTTAAAACCTCTATTTTCGAAATTGTGATATATGTTCACTTTGCAAGCCAAGTGCTTAGAAAAGTTGCTTAAATGCAGATTTCCAGGACCCATTTCAGACTGACTGAATCCAAATCTCTGGGCATGGGCCCCAAAATCTGTGTTTTTGAAAGTTCTCCATATGATTCTTATCTGCCATACACTTTTAATCTTACTCCACGGAATGTTTTTTTCTCTAGACTTCATACAAAATATTTTCTTCTCTGTAGATTCTATAGCACATATTAGTGAAATCATGCATCCTAAAATCAGTTTGACAATTATTATTGCAATTTAGTTCCCTTCGTTGAAACAGTGGTTCATTTGTAACCCCCATGTACATTTACTTTGACAAAAATCATACTCTGAACATGAGATGAATTAGACATGATTTCATCTACAAATGCCCCTTTACTTTTATATTCATTTGTATTAATTCTATCCAGACCAATCTGTTTTCCTAAAATTAGAAAAGATGAGAAGCATCAGACCCAGGAGAAAAGAGCAAAAGCACCGAGATTATTTTGCTTGAAGCACAGTCTTCTACAAGGTAGACACAATGTATCTATGTTAGGAGATGCATGTTCTCTTCCTTTCTCACCACACATTTTCATTTTCCCCTGTGATCTTCGGCAGTTTTTGTGCAGATTTATTATTATACAGATACTTAACAGCTGAAGTGGAATTCTTAGGAGTACAAGGCTTTTGTGGCCACTCCATATATTGTGCCTTGTACAAACATGTGCAGATACGTACTTAAATATATGCTCGAGACTAACCTATTAGTCTCAAACTTGAAAGGACAGGATATCAACAGATTGGTGTAAAACGGCAGCAGAAGGTTTTCAGAGCTATACTCTGCAATAGTGTAGCTGTAGGTGGGACTATTTTGCAGCTGGATTAAGGAATTTCTTATTTAAAGATCACCAATCCTTCCTTGTACATACCATGCCACCACTTCCCACCACAGACCCAGTCCTTCCACAGTTGCGCAAGACCTTGATGCCTCTTTTTAAACTTGTTTCTTTCAATGTTTACTTCTCTGCTTTGTGCGCTCACTGTTTCCTTTTCATTAAAATCATTCCAGCTTTCAAATATGCCCTGCTATCCTTCTGTTTTCAAAAATTAAAAAAAAAAAAAAAGTAAAAACCCCTCTCTGACAAAGCTTACATCTAACATGCTTTTCCCATGTAGGCTCCTCAAAAAAAAAAAAAAAAAAAAAAAAAAAAAAGCTGTTTAGAATGACTGTTTTCACTTAATTCAATTTCCTTTCACTCTAAAATGTACTCCAATCTGGTTTCTACTCAAATTGCTACAAGAAAACTGCTCCCTCATCAGTCTTTAACGGCTAATGGATTTAAATGACCCCACATTTTACTGTCTAGCCATGAACCTGCTAACAAGATGTAAATTTATGCATGCACCTACCCATTTGATACATTTACTAGAATTCTTCTCAATGATAAACTTTTATGTTCAAAAATTTACCTTTTGCTCTTTCCTATCAGATTTTACTTATTTCTTGCTTTTTTTTTTCATATTTAAATAAATGGCACCTCTATCATGCAGATACTCAGAATAGATATTTTTAAATCATTCTTGTCACTTCTCTCATTCTCTGCTCTCGCTCAGTCTGTTCTCATTCTCTATATTCTTGACTTGGTATAGCTGTTCGCATTTCTGCTGGCATCAGTAACTCAAGCCACTAGCATTTTTTTCTGGATGGCTGCAAAAGACTCCTGATTGGTGTCCCTGCTTTATTCTTGCCCTCAAATGCATCATTATTCATAAATTTCAAAATGGTATTTTACAACTAGCCAGCCATGTTATCTCCCCACTAAAAACAAAATTCAACGCCATTCAATTGACTTGTTCCAGGGAAGTAAACGTGCCCTGGAGGATCTAGGTTTGAATACCTCCCCAACTTCATCTCCAGACATTCTCTCTTTAACTCACTGTGCCAGTAACATTGTCGTCCTTCCACTTCCTTGAATTATCTGACTAATTTCCTACTCCAGACATTAACACATGCTATGAATTCTCTGGAATGTCCTTTACTTGCCTGCCTAAAATTTCATCTAAGTCCTGATCTCACTTAAACACCACATCCTCAGGCTCCTGCCTTAATTGGGATGGGGTAACTCGGTGATGGGCAATAAGGAGGGCACATGATGTGATGAGCACTGGGTGTTATACACAACTAATGAATCATTGAACATTATATCAAAAACTAATGATGTACTATACATTGGCTAATTGAATTTAAATAAAATAAAATTTTAACCGAAGGAAAAAAAAAGATCACATATATACAATAAAAAATATATTTTCTCATTTAAGCCTATAAAACTGTGTGGGATGCCTGGGTGGCTGAGTCAGTAAGCATCTGCCTTCAGCGCAGGTCAAGATCTCAGGGTCTTGGGATTGAGCCCCACATCAGGCTCTCTGCTCAGTGGGGAGCCTGCTTCTCCCTCTCCCTGCCATTCTGTCTGCTTGTGTTCTCTCTCTGTCAAATAAATAAATAAATAAATAAATAAATAAATAAATAAATAAATAAATAAAATTGTTTAAAAAAAACTTATAAACTTGCTTATTTAGGATAGGTGATTTTTCAAAAAAATTTTTGTGCTCTTATTATTCATTTATATACTTAATCATTTATATACTTATTTATTTTCAGTTTGTTTTTCCCATTAAAGTGTAAGTTTCATGAGGGCATAGCTTGTGTGTATTTTTTTTAACACTGTATACCTAGCAATTGTCATAGAGTTTGGAAATATAAGGTATTTAATAATTATTTGTTGAATAAATAAATGGATTAAATGGATAAACAACTGTAATAAACTTTACTTCCTTCTTTCAACATCTCGAAAATACCATATGATGATGTATCTATGACATGTGTTGCATGATATAAAGCCAAATAATATACAACATTTAAAGATTCTGAATTTGTTTTAGCAAATTAATGTAACTTCATTATAAATTGCTTGGAGCTACCCATTTACAAAATAATGCTACAAATGTGAAAAACGAAAGCACTGAAAAATGATTCCAATTTTAGAAAAGAACATTTTGAATGAGAACATTAACATTTGCAAAGACATTTATTTTCAATTTTTAGCAAGATGACTAAATGGCAACATGTGCTTTTGCTCTGTGTCTGAAGGTGTAGTTGGTTGATTTTACGTATATGCTGGAGTGTATTACATACTAAACCAGTATGTTGAATCCGATTGCTCTCATTTCTCACTCTCACCCAGGATATGTTGTAATAGAGTCACGATCTGCTTAATGACACTGTGACTTCTGCTTAATGTAAGTTACACATTTTCATTCTGGCATCTGTGTAAGGTGGCGCATCCTTCTTGGTAAGTGATGATTGTCTAAGGACAACATGATTAAAAGGATTTTTCAAGGTGGCAAGTTCAAGGTTGGCTTTCACGGGCATCTGATTCCAATTCACATACTGTGGTCCACTAAGCCATTCTGCCTTTTCTTGTAAGGATCACTGAAGCCATATATTCTTAAGTCCTGAACTCAAGTGAAACATCGTAAGGACCTTTCTGGGCTTTATAGGTTAACCTTTCTATGTTTTCAAGCTTAAATTATCAACCTTGGTTATTTACTGTCAAAAGAGGCCAAGTGAGTACTTGTGAAGCTTCACAATTATTTATTATTTATTTATTTATTTATATTTATTTATTTATTTATTTATTATTTTTAAGATAACAAGAAGCCTGGTGGCAGGGAGCTTTTTGGAGATTTTTTATTAACTTTTTCTTATATTAAAACAAGCCTTCTACTAAACAAAAATTTCAGGCATTTAGTAAAATTTGGAAGCCTAGTTATCTTGAAGGTATGAAATTAGGAAGCCAAATTATAGGCTAAGAATTTATAAAAGCCTGCTAATGACATTTGTCTCCATATCTCAGAAGAATACAGGGTTCATCCTCTGTAATTTGAAAGTATATTATCTTTCATGATCTTTCCTACTTATTCCTTCTTGGGTTTCTGTAGTTTATTCTCTGTCAAGCAAAAAGGGGGTTGAGAGAGAAAGATTGCTTACTAAAGAACAATGTCTATTAGTTATAAGAGTGGTTGGAAATCTGCATGTTCTCTTTCTTTCTTTTTTTTTTTTTTTTAAAGATTTTATTTATTTGACAGAGATAGAGACAGCCAGCGAGAGAGGGAACACAAGCAGGGGGAGTGGGAGAGGAAGAAGCAGGCTCATAACTGAAGAGCCTGATGTGGGGCTCGATCCCATAACGCAGGGATCACGCCCTGAGCCGAAGGCAGGCGCTTAACCGCTGTGCCACCCAGGCGCCCCTGCATGTTCTCTTTCTAATTTCATTCTACTTTTATGAATTGATGTGTAGCTAAGAAAAAAAATATTTTCTCAATTATGGTAGATTTGATTATGGATTAGCAAAATGATATCCATTATGTAACAGGAATAGAAATATTATCTGGCCTACGAAAAACCCTCTATTGGTATTTTGAGATTCATCCACAACCAAACATCCTGCCTATTAATAATGAAGTATTTTTTCCTTCCATTGGAACAGCTAGGCTAGTGATAGAGTTGGTGAAATAAAAAATAAATAAATAAATACCCACATATTTGGGTTATTTTATGTGTTTATATTTAGTGTTTAAAAGTTTTTAGTGACATATAATTGACAAAATTGTAAGATATTTAAAGTGTACAGCATGATGATTTTATATATCTACACATCGTGAAAAGATTCCCCCATTGAATTAATCAACATACCATCACTTCATATTCTTAACTTTTTTCTTTACGGTGAGAACATTTAAGTTCTACTTCATTAACAAACTTCAACTGTACAATACCGTGTTAATAGCTCTTGTGACCATGTTTTACATTAGATTCTCAGAGCTTATAAATCTTTTTTTTTTTTTCTTAGATTCCACCTATAAGTGACACACTGTAGTATTTGTCTTGTCTTTCACTGTCTGGCTTATTTCACTTAGCATTATGCTCTCCAGGTTGTTTCATGTTATTGCCTAGGGCAGAATTTTCTTCTCTTTTTAAGGCTAAATAATATTCCATATTATATATACTACATTTTCTTTATTCATTCATCTATAGATAGATACTTATGTTGTTTCCATTACCTTGGCTATTGTAAATAATGCTGCAATGAATATGGGAGTGCAGATATCTCTTTGAAAAAATGGTTTTGTTTGCCTTGAATATTTGGGTTATTTTAAAAAGCACTTTTACTTTATTGAATTTAAAAGTTTGTTTCGATTATCACAGAGTGATCTTTCAGTCACTTGTGACCAAAGCAATTATCTCCATAAACTTGATATTTGGCAGCAGAAAATGACGAATTATTTTATCTGCCATGAAGTTCTCACATTTATTATGGACTTGAAATAGGGTTGGAGGGTGAGCAATTAGCAGGAAGCATGAGGAGTTGAGGAATTTTTTAAATTGTCATTTTTCTTTATTTTTTTCTCCTTTTGGTTTCAAGTTTAACTAAAGAAATTTGAAGGAAACTAATTCCAACATATTTCTAAATTTTACTCATCTCCAGAATTAATCTCTGGAAGCTTTTCTTAAGGGAAAATCTCATAAAAGTGCAAGTGCTTCCATTAGCCTTTTATTAAGTAGTCTTAGTTGTTTTGGTGATGGCAGGAGAGAAAATCAAAGGAGAGAGAATTTTGAAATGTGTTTATGAGTATGGAGAGTTGCCAACCCTATATAGAACACTATAAAAAGATGTTATCTGAGGGGGATTTGGACATCAGATAGAAAGTTTAGAGAAACTCTTAGGCACCATTAGGTCAATAAAGCGTCCCTAAGATGTGCTAGTTTCTTATTTTTGACACTAATCAATGGCACTACCACTTCTCCATCTCTATCCCACTATGATCACTATTATCAAGTTTATAATAATTATGTTACTTTTACCATCATAAGCAAGTCACAAGTCTAAATATTTTATATACAGGTTTTTTTTTCTCATTTATTCCTTACATGTACCATATTGGTAGTTATTTTCATTGTATATATAATTCAGACACAGAGAACTAACTTTTCCACCAAATGTAGAGATGGGAATCTAACCTAAGTCTGTCAGACATTTAAGTCTGAGTCTTAATCACTAAATTGTATGATCTACTACGTTCGAAGGGGTTAGGGTCCCAAAAGGGGGTTGAGGATCCTGACAGCAGAGGCAATAACATGAAATACGTGTCTTAAATCTTGCTAGGAAGATCAATAGTCATGCTCATTAGAAAGGGAGAGTCTCTGGCTGTGCTCTAAAAAGGCTACATAACTGCATAATTCCAACTCTTTGACATTCTGGAAAAGGTAAAGTTATGGAGATAGTAAAAGGACCAGTGGTTTCCAGGGGTTGGGAAGAAGGATGAATAGGCAGAGCACAGAGGACTGTTAGGGCAATGAAACTACGCTGTATGATGCTCTCATGGTAGGTACATGCCATTATACATTTGTCAAAACCCATGGACCATACAATACCAAAAGTGAGCACCAAGATAAACTATAGACTTAGTGTAGTAATAATGATGAGTCAGTTTAGGCTCATCAACTTAAACAAAAGTACCAGTCTGTTAAAGTATGTTGAGAGTGGGAAAGGCTATGCCTGAGGAGGAGCACAGGACATATGGGAATGTTATGTAATTTCTGCTTAATTTTGCTGTGAACCTAAATATGCTATAAAAAATTAAAGTCCAATATAAAAATCAAAAACGAACAAAGATCATTATCACAACTAAACATATGAATGCTTCCTTAACATTGTAAAACATTCAGTGTTCAAATATGCACTTGTCTCATAAAGTTTATGTATCTTTCTATTTGTAGATTGCTTATTGGAGAGGATATAATTAAGTCTCTTTTCTACTTCAGGTTCCCTTGTTCTCTTTCCCTGCAAAATTTTATTTGGTTACAATTGGTAATTGAGGCAATCTGACTCTGTGTCCATTGTTTACCCACATTTTGGAATTTGGTTACTACATAACAATGGCATTGTTTAATAAGTTTTTTTTCCGGTTCTTTTTATTTCCTATGAATAAAAATAAAACTTAGATGCTTGGTTAGATTTAGATTGCATGTGCATGAGTGTGTGAGTGTGTGAGTGCGTGCTTGTGTGTGTGTGTGTGTGTAGTTTTTGTTATTTGTTTTTTGGGATTTTTTTGTTATTTGTTTTATTTGGCACGGCTATTATACCAGTGGCATTCTGTTTTTCCCTCAGGATGCACACAATATTTGGTTGTCTCTATTGATATTAGAAGTTACTTATGATAACTGCATAGATCCATTAATTCAGACCAAAAAGTGCCCTTCTTATTAGATCACGTCTTCTTTGTATCTTAGGTAGAATACTTCTCTAAAGAGAAGATTCCTTTGTCTAGTTATCTATTGTTTGGTTGCCCAGTGGAATAGTTAGTGTGGGAAAGGTGGGATAAATGTGTAATTGTTTTCTTTTTTAATCAACTTCAAAATAATGAAAAACATCTTTCAACCATAACCAATTGGTAGATGGTAGTTCTTTTTTGTTTTGTGTTTTGGTCTTATTATGATCTCTTGGCTTTAAATATATTTTGTATATTTCTATCTATTGCAAGTGATACTGATTCTGTATCTTGTTCAAGTGGGATCCTTTTTAAATGACGCCTGTATCATTTTGACACAGCACTCAACATCTTTGAAAGCTTCTGTACTCTGATATGACAATACAGTCCATTTCATCTTGAATCTCTCCAGCTTCAGTCTCTCCTGTAAGGAGTTCTGATTCCTTCCAGTGAGAGAAAAAAAATATGTATATATATGGATACATATGAAATTCCTATATATTTCAAGACCAAATTACTTCATTGCTAATGGTTGCTAATTGTTTCTAAGCTTTATTTTTTTTTCTAGAAACATGTAGGAAATATGTTTGTTTTTTCTTAAAGATATTTTTATTAAAATTTCTCATGAACTCATATTGATGAATCCAATTCAAATTTAGGGCCTCCAGAATTTTTCCTTAATCTCTTTTGCATTATGTATGTTTCTCTTAGATCTGTGCTGAGAATTGCAGTTCTCAATAACACTGTGACTGTAGAATTAGAAAAAGATATCATTACTCATTTGCTTTATCCCACATTACACCTACAAATATATCAGTATAAAAATACAGACACTAAAACAAAAGTAATTGCTTAAATGTTTAAGATTTTCTTTTGCAGGTTTTTCTTCTTCTTTTTTTTTTTTTGTCAAATTGCTATGCTTTAAAGTGACTTTTTAAAAATGTTCTCTCTTTCTACCACAAACTAAATACACATTTAGGCTCACATGTTTCTGGTTTTATTTTTTAGAATTTCTTTTAAAAATCTAATTTTAGAGGTGAATGTACAATGTTGGTAGATTTCTAGTCACATCTACAAAACAAAGAAGTCTAGCATCTGGTTTTGCCCCTCTGTGCTATTTTCTCTCTCCTCTTAGGGGCAACAGTTTTCCCCCTTTATGTTTAACTTATTCTTCTATTGTATAGTTATTTTTGTATTTTTAATGCAAACCTATGCCTCTTTCAAAATTTTGGAATGTAGGAAGGTGTCTGCATTTGTTCCTGTGGTTGCTTTCATATTAACACCTTTCCATAGCACCCCTAATCCTTTTGTTGAGGGGGTATAATCTATTGGATCCTTATTATAAGTAATAATAAATTCGTTACTCAATTCTGCTTCCTTCTGTCATCTCTCTTCCCCAGCATCTAGTTTGAACCATACAGTTTAATTCACAGTTAATAATTATAAGCTCATCAGTAAGCATATTCTATTCCCTATTCTCTTTAGAGTTTGCTAATGTTATTCACATTTGATTTAGCCTCAATTTTGAATCAACCTCAACCCCTACATATTCTCCAAGTTTCTTCATTTCCTAGAAATCATAAGTTTGGAATATTTTAAAATATTATTTTCCGAATATACCATATGTTCAACTTTGAATCATATTTATTGAATATATTATCTAATTTTAGTTTCATAGTTTAATGAAATGAAATGATTAAATGAATTTGTTATAATGTAATATTTTATCCCCATCCTATTTTTCAAATTCCAGAAGATTTTGAAATTGGTTGTAGATCTAGGGGTTGATTATTTCTTTTGATGTGTCAAAGAAACACAGCTCAAATTCAGGTCAAATAAGATTCACAGCCAATGAGAACTTAGCAACTGTCTAGGTTATGGGAAAATGAATATTCTGGGAACTTGAACATCTGATGGATACCAAGTCATTTGCTACTCCTAAAAAATCTTCCCAGTTTCCAGACATACTTTTCAAACTCCTGTATAGACACAATCCTAGATGTATTCTCTACTTATTATTAATGTCATACATGTAAAAAATGGAAAACATATGCAAAATTTTCTTATAACAGTGTACTTTAGTTACATTAGGCCTTTAACTCTACATTTGTTTAAATACCTATACACAGGTAGGGGCACCTGGGTGGCTCAGTTGGTTAAGCATCCAACTTGGTTTCCGCTCAGGTCATGATCTCATGGGTCATGGGATTGAGCCCCACGTGGGGCTCTGAACTCACGGGGAGTCTGCTTGAAGAGTCCCTCCCTCTGCCCCTCCCCCCACTATCTCTCTGTATCAAATAAATAAATCTTTTTAAAAATAACTATTCACAGATATATTTTATTTTAATACATATTTTATGTAGAATAGGATTCATTTATTCATTTAACAAATATTTACTGAACTTCCTTTTGATAAAGTAAGCATTACCTTAGACTAACCCAGAAGATTAAAATGAGACAACAGAAGTTGAAAATATCCCTGAGCTTGAAACAAAATATGTAATATCTTAATGGATTATAATGACTCCATATGCTTCAGAAAGCAAGAGTTTCCATAACCCAAGCCACATTCTTCCTAATTCTGGCAAAAGCAAGCAGCATGCATGTCATCCTTAAAACTGACAAAATAGATAATGGAGTGATTAAAATGGCAACGGTTTATTGTTGGCCACTTGGAACTCTAAGGAAAAATATGCCCTTTCCCTCACCCCATTTCAGTAAGCATATATTATCCACACTGTCAGTTGTAAGGATGCAGGTTGAAACTTCAGCTTTTGAACTTTTTTTATACTACCTCCTCTTCATTCTATCAGTCATGTGAGGAACTGTATTTACAGAAACATATCGTTTGTGTACCTCTGATGTATCCTTCACTGGTGTTGGGGCTTGTATTAAAACAAGTCAGATACAGTGCAAGCCTTCCGATATTTTACAGTCTAGTAGAAGAGGCATGCAAGCGGGCACTTTTAAATGCAGAGTGGAATGTGACAAGTGAACCTTCCTTATAGAATATTTAATTATAAAGCAATCAAAGGGACGGGAAGTAAATCCAGACACCTGGCTGGGCTTAAGTATTCCTATAATGTAATTTAATTTTATGGCCTGAAATCTACTCTGAAAACCCAAAATATAGGGTCATCCTTACTTGGCAATTGTGCATCTGTGAGTGTAATATTGTGTTGGCAAGGATGAAAATAAGATACTTCATTCCACCTTTAACATTGTTGTATTTCTGGCCAACAATTTAAAGAGGTTATGAAGCCATTGACCGAGAAATCATAATGCAAACATTGCTCCAGCAATCACAAATGCATATACTAGCTTTCCGAAAGTTCATAATTTGTATAAGTACATCTTTAATATTCTTTACATTTGCAATGAGTTGTGAATTAGATTTGTTTACAATGCGCAATGGTTTAGAAAGCAGAAAATCTTACTGTTGTCAAATAAGATTTGTAGCATTATAAAAATGCACTTAAACATTTTAATATATTAGCGTGGATCATGGCATATTTCACAATTTTGCTAAGTCACAAACGCAATTAGGAACTTTGATTTTCCACCTGTATGAGGAGTGAACTGAGTATCATTTCATGACTTGGTGGAAGAGCTTGAAAATCTATGGCTGTGTTTGTCTGGAATCATTTTCACAGCCAATTAAATCTTTTTAAAAGTATGCTGAAAAAAATGACAAAGATCCTTTCTGAAGGGTGAAATGAAGGTGTAAATAAATTGTACATTTTGAAAAATAAAGCTTTGAAAAGAAACCAACAATTTGAAAAAGAAACCAACAAGAAAAATAAATGCCATGGATTTGTGCTGAGGAGACTCCAAATTATAACTCCAACTATGTAATTAGGTAAATTAGTTTATGTCTATATATATAAATCACATCAAAGCATTTGCCTATGCTATTTGTAAGCTTAAGAACTATCTAAAGCCTCTACTCTACAGATTAGGAACCCTGTCCTATTTTTGTATGTATATAAACATCGATGAAGTCATAAAATAACAAGGTTAGAGTGGATCTTATATTCAAGTCAATCATCATTTTTGTGAGGTATCATAGGCTTTTTGCCATTTGATAGGTATTACACAATTAAGCATATAACACTTTTCCGTCTTTGGCTGCATCAGGGTATATTTTGACAGTAAGAGAAAGAGTAATATTTGGAGGGTGAATATGGTAGCATCAATATAGTGGTTTAATAATAGTACCATAGAACCTAGCCCAGAGCCTGCTTGTAATTAAATCTCATCTGCTTCATAAGATAGTCATCAGTGCACATGTTTGGAACACAGATCTGAATGTTCTGAGACTTTAGAGAAGCTGTAGCTTTACTTCAGGATACAAGGTGGTGCTGTTTCATTTTACAAACAAAAACTACTGTTAAAAGCCAGCAAAGCTAGAATGAGGACATCATCCCTTATAAAGAGAGCAAGAATCCAGAAGCAGTCAATTCCATACTTCTACATGCCAGCTATGATTTTGTTTAATGGAAAAATAGATCAGTTACATGTACAATGTAAATACAGAGGCAATAACAATATTCACCCAAGGATGAAATGTTCATTTTTTAGTAGCTTACAGGGTTACGTGGCCAGCAATACGGGCGGGGGCTGTGAAGGCCCTGCCTTCAGGGAGTAAAAATATGTGCTTTATGGAAAATGAGTGAAAAGTTAAGGTTTATTCCTAGTTCTTAGGGGCTTTTTGTGCTGACAACCATTTTACTGATTTTGTAATGAGAATCTAAGCTCATCTTTTAATTCCAAATGACCTATGCCATTAAGGAAGACCAAAGGCTCCACTGCCTTCTATCCATGCAAATGCTAATCGCCATTTGCCACCTTACAAGGTATGAATTTAAGTACTACAAAAAGTGAGGCTTTTTTTCCATATGCACCTTTCTCTGTATTTATCATTACTTTACATAGAGAATACAAATGAAAATTTGGGGTCCTATTTCAAAGTCAGATTTCCATTGTGACATCAGTGAAATTAAATAACCTTTCTGGGTCTGATTTTTTAATCCAATTGTAAGAGACACTAATAATAACATTTTCACAGCAGTTCTTGAGGTGTTGGTAATGTTTGTAAAACAAATTGAGAAGTTATTTTTTTTTAAATCACAGACATATTTGTTTACTGAAAATTGCTAGTATAGAGCAATTTGGTTGTTTTGTATATGTTGATACCCTTGGCAGATTTTTGATTGACATCTATAACAATTTTATCAGATGCTTCTTTATACCTCAATCTATTTATCTTATTAGAGGTGTTGGCTTAAAAAGAAAAATTAACTCAGAACTCTGTTGAGGACTTGTGAAATGTAATTGTACCCTTTACAGATTTTTTCCCCAGTTTTTTTACCCTGACATATCAGTTATTTAAATGTCAGCATTAATGCTAATTTACTTTTCTTTTTATATTTTTACATTTTCTTTACTAGAAGGTGACTCATTTTCAAATAATAGGGAAGAAAGAACTGCACTGTTCACTTATTTTGGCATAAAATAGACTTATTTAAATAATGCTTTATACTCTGCTTTATGGACAGAATAAATAGTAGACTCATTTATTGATGATATTATAGTACATGGCATTATTCTATGGAGCACAGAAATATCATGAATATAACCTTGAACAAAAGTTCATGCCATCATAATTCAAGTCAGTGAGGGAAAAGAAGGCAAGGTAGTTCATTTAAGAAAAAAAACTCCAACCCCCAAAAGGGTTAATAGATAGTAACTCACTAGGCTTAACCTGACAAAAGGAGATCACATAACCTCTGATATGTCCCTAAAACTTAATGTCTAGACACTATGGCAGGAATATTAGAGATTTCTTCTTTTGAAAAGTGCCCAATACTTTAGGAGGCACTATTGTGTAGAATTATAAATTATGTTTTTGAATTGTATGAAAGCCTGGATTTGAAATACGGTTACTTACTCTTGTACGGTCTTGGGCAAGTAAGTTACTTTTTGAGTCGCTTCCTTATGTGTTTATAAAATGGGGAGAATACTTACTTCCCTCATAGTTAGATCAATGTATACATGAGATAATTCACATATGGTGCTTAGCAATAGTAAACACTGAATAAAAATGAGCTGTAGTTTCCGTTTTCCAGTAAACACATAATTTTTAAAAATCTCTTCAAATATCCTCAAAATACTTAATTATTAAACTTTACAAACTTTGTTTCCTGTCTTATGTATATGAAAGAGAGAAATGGTTAAAAATTAATTCATTGCTTCCAAAGCGTACAGTACGAAAGAAAGAGGGGGCGCAGCATAATGTTACCATTTACAGAGAAACCTGACGGACACTACCTTAGGTAATCAGGGTCAGACTCGACAGTGATGTCATTTTGATGATATGAATCCTTGATGTGATATGATGAAACGGCACCTTACCTCTGTGGTCCTCCCGGCGGAAACACATAACCTCAGTCTAGCCGGGCGATAAACATCAGACAAATCCCAATGGAGGAATAGTCTGCAAAATTTCTGATGAGTACTTCTCAAAACTCTTAAGACCAGCAAAAACGAGCCTGAGAAAACATCACAGCCAAGGGGAGCCTTAAGGAGGCATGATGACTAATTACAGAGACGTAAAAGTACATGAATCTGAGTCATACTCTAATAAATTCTCTAACTCGAGAGGCAGCACTCGGACATCATTCCTACAACACCCACAGTCATCATTAACATTAGGTGATGCCATTTCATATACCTCTGCATTCTGTGTAGAAATATGGATTAAATAACGGATGGGCTGAATATTCAAGTTATTTTATTAAGATGGGATGATAACACATAAACTATATTAGTAAACATTCAATTGTATTTGAATTAAACGGAAGAGAAAGAAAGGAAAAAACAAAGGATCTGATGATCTTCAGATAAATGTTTCTTTGTCATAGGAGATGTTATTTGCAAAAGATCAGGCTAAGGTCAAGGATTTATGAGACACATTATGAGGTTGAATTATTGTTTTTTTTAATCTACAGGTTTCAGTTTTTGATTGACTCTGGCTCTAAATGATGAGGTAATTAGCTGCAGGATAGAACTTATTAATAGACCTATAAACATGACTGCCTAACACATCTGGGTAACTGATCCTTGTTCTTGTTCCACGGCCCCGAGTCAAGGAATGTACTTAAATCAGGCTTTGTAAGCCGGCAGAGGATGGCAAATGCAATCTCAGCTGATGTGTATATGAGACCTCACCTCATTATTGTATTTTGTGTTATGTAAATTCTAAAACTGATGAGAAGCACTCGGTCCAGAGAAGATGGTCCCTGGAACCTATCAACTAGCTTGAATTAACACTATTCCAGGCGTAGGTATAAAAGCCTATGTATAGAAGGGCAGGGCTAAGAGGGGGACAGAAAGCATATGAAGTGACTCACACACAATTAGAAAATTACTATTGGCAACCACTTGTGAAGATTTTGGGGTGCAGATTTTTATCATTCCATTGTCTCTAAAACATCGATTTCTCCTCTGTGTACTCTTTGATTTTGCTGACCTCAATATTCTTTAGATAAGTAAACCCTGGGCTTGATCTCGTAGTTTGTGTGCTTGGTCTTCTCATCACTTTGTTCCTATTTCGGATGGTCTAATAGAGAGGAAATACATTATAACGTCCATACTTTCTTGTTTCTCATAAAGTTGTACAAATTATATTATTATATTTTATTGTTACAGTTTATGGCATTTATCTCCATTTTGTAAACATAACTTTTGGTTCCCCTTGTTAGAATCTTCATTGATTTTATATTTTGGTTCATTTGCTGACTGACTGGGTCTGGTGTTCAGGAATTTACTTTTCACAGAGTATAGGTATTCTATTACCTGAGTAATTACATGTTTGATAAAATCTCTGTCTTGCTTTTGTAACTGACTAATATCTGGTCAGTGTCCACGGAGTCCTGGGCCCCTTTTAATTTCTCTCAGAATTTTGTTCACATGGACTTCTTGTGTTGAATGTTAGGAATGGAAGTCTCAAGCTGTATTTTTTTGTTCTTGTAAGGGTCTTTATTTATCTACCAGGATGACTAATAATCCTTTCTTCATGCTGGATATTCAGTAATATAATTAGGAAATGAGTCATCGTTAGCTGTATGATATCAAACTTTTCCTGGAAAGTAGTGTGTCACTCAGCCTGTAGATGATTTCTTCCTTCATTTCAGACATTTTTTTTTGAACTGCATTATTGAATAATTTCTGATTCTATTTGTTGAGTTCTCTATTTCAGGAGCATAAACTATCCTAATATTGGATTATCTGAATTGTACAACTATTATCTGCTTTCATTGTGATTATTTCAGGATTTACCCTGGCAACAGAATAACCCCCTTCATTTTTTTCTATTCAGTTCCTCAGTTTTTGAATCTTCCCACATCTTTTTTCTTTTTCTTTCTTTCTTTCTTTCTTTCTTTCTTTCTTTCTTTCTTTCTTTCTTTCTTCCTTCCTTCCTTCCTTCCTTCCTTCCTTCCTTCCTTTCTTTCTTCCTTTCTTTCTTTCTCACTCTACCTATGTTTTTAACTTTGTAGTTTTTTAAATCTTCTTTTTTTTTTTTTTTAAGATTCTATTTATTTGACAGAGACAGCGAGAGAGGGAACACAAGCAGGGGGAGTGGGAGAGGAAGAAGCAGGCTCCCAGCAGAGCAGGGAGCCCAGTGTGGGGCTCGATCCCAGGACCCTGGGATCATGACCTGAGCCGAAGGCAGACGCTTAACAGCTGAGCCACCCAGGTGCCCCAAATCTTATTCTCTTTTTAAATTCTAATATTTTGTGGGTTTTTTTCTAATTTTTTCTTTTTAACTGATTGCATGTTCTTACTTAGCTGTCCTGTTACACGATGCTCTCCACTACACCAAGATAAAAATTTTCATTTGAGCCAAATAGGGTTTTACTAGATTTAATAATAAAGAAACCCCTAAAATGTAATTACTCAAACCAGAGAGAATTTTATTTTCCATTTACCTAACAGCTCGGGTGGATGTTTCAACTTGGTGGATGGCTCTCCATATAGGTATCACAGACTGGGGCTAATGGAGACCCTGGGTCTTCAATACATAGCTTTCAAGTTCATTCTAGTCATTGCCATCCTCATCAGAAAAAAGGGGAAAACATAAATACCCAGGGCTGGACAGTTTCCCCTAAGCAAGAAAGGCACATATTCCAACAGTAGCAGTCAATCACACCTTCTATTCCTTGGCTTCTATTTTTTGTAGAGTGAATAGTTATTTATTTTTTTATTCTACAGTGTATTTGCATATTTCATACATTATTTCATTTTATTTGAATGGTATTTGGAGAATTTTGCTTGGATTTTCTCTTTGTACTGATATATTTTGTTTAGTTTCCCCTTGACTTTCTTCTGAGACCTGTTCAATTTCCTCTCTGAACTAACTTTTGAGGGCATATTTTATATTCTAATGGCGTTTCTTAGTCACTGTGTCTTTAAGCAAAGGAGCATGGGAAGGAAATTAGAAACAATACCATGAAGCTGTAGTTTTTTTTTTCCCCTTTGTCATCATCTTTTGAGGCTTATGGCATCAGATTGTTCCCTTTGCTGTCCCCTTTTTGGATAACTGCAAATATTTTTAATTTTTTATTATGTGTATATTTCACTGAGAAAAAGTAGTATTTATTTGGCTTTGATAAATTACCATGATCATTACCAAAAGTATTGGTATAACTAATTTTTGCTGCATTTTGCTATTTTTTTTTGTATAGGCTATGAGAGTTGACACTGTTAACTTGTTTGTCATTGTGGTGTGAATATGTAGACCAGTGTCTGGATAGTAAACTGTCATTGCTGCATATCTCAACCAAGGGGTGATACATGAATAGTCATCAACTTACAGATACAAGTCCATATTTGATGTTTTAAGGGAATTAAATGCCCATGCATTAAGTGACGTATGCCTGTGGTCCCTCTTCCAAATGATAGTATAGGGAAATTCTCTACCCATCCCCTGACCTTCCAGTGGAAATCAACACCCTCTAGATGAATTTTATTGCCTACATTGGAAAAACAGCTGGAGATAATTTCTACCTTTTGTGGCGTTTTTTATTTTTTCTAGAAAGGTAGATAAAGTCCCTTACAGGGAAATCTATTCTATTTGTTTTATGACTTTGAATTGTCAAACTTCTAAAAGCAAAGAATTATTTTATTAAATGAATGAACTGTTCCTAATTCTAAATACAATGGTTCATTAAATAGAAAACAACAACAACAATAAAACAACTTACCTAGCTTTCTCTAAAATTTCAATACTATCTGCTTCTATGTATAAGCTTACCTTCAAATATCAAAGTACTAATACAATTTAAAACTATTACTACTACAAACACACACAAGCATCAAAATAAAAGCAGAAAACTTGTAAAAATAGTTTCCTTTGGACTGACAACAAACATGAGATCTTTAATTTAGAAAGTGAGTCTCTGAGAAAGGACCCATAATGAAACTACAGCTTAGTTATACATAGAACAGCAATTCTGTGTCTGGAATACAAGCCCCAAACTTGGATTTATGATTGCCATGTGCAATGTATTCCTTATACACTGTTTTTTCTTTTTTTCTTTTTGCTCCGGTTTCATTTTTATAGACTGTCATGTACTATATATGAACTCATTTTTACACTAAACCCTTTGGCAAACTCACCTCAGTATTTAAGGAATTGCCTGTCTATTTGAGAACTTGGCTTAAA
Source organism: Ursus americanus (assembly GCF_024610735.1). Taxonomy (NCBI): domain Eukaryota; kingdom Metazoa; phylum Chordata; class Mammalia; order Carnivora; family Ursidae; genus Ursus; species Ursus americanus. Next base: position 14,211,863 of record NC_142137.1, on the reverse strand, counting down.
ACCACAAAGGGGCAAATGGTAGAAAGATGGCAAAAATCTGCTTTCTAGATCAACAGCCAATGAGCAGAAAATAGACATGTACACACAAGTTAGGCTGAGTATCTAAAATAAGTTACGCTTAATTATAAACTGTGTAAATCTTTCATTTGCATTGAGCCACAGGTTTTGTCAATCTTTCCAGTCTGTGAGGCAAGAGAGGTGTGGGGCTGTCCCACACTGAGAAAGGCCCATACCTCAGGACTGAGTCTTTCTTTAGGAACTTTACCCAAGACTTATTGTGCAACCTTAATCATTTGCTCCTTTTTTGAATGACTTTGTCAAAGTGACAATATTGGTCTCAGTGGTTTGCTAAATTGGGTTAACTTCTCTCTGAATTCCTATTATAATCATACATGTGGGTGCTTACATGATAGACACGTTCCTATCACCTGAAAGCTAGTTTTCATAATAACATAACGCACTTGTTACAAGTATAACTTAAAATATGTAAAATTACCTATGGCACCCCCGTAGCTATGTTTCTCCCACAGTCGTCTTCATCTCAACTGATGGCAATAGTTCTTTCTCTCTAATACCACTTTAATTCATCCACAAATTCTGGTGGCTCTACTGTCAAAATATATCCAAAATTGGAACACTTAGCCTCACTCTAATATGGCCACCCTGGGCCAGGCCACCATGAGCTCTTGCCTGGATTATTATTGCATAGTTCCTCTCTGGTCTCCCTGCCCCCCATCCTCCGCCCCACGCCCCCAGAGACCACGTGCAGCACAGCATACCGTTACGTTCTGAAACATAGTTACACTGTGTCACTCAGAAGGCCCTCTCGCAAAGTAAAGGAATACACGCTCCTTTTAGCTGTACATTAGGGTCATTAAAGGCATAGGTCCAGTAAGGAAAAGTTTAGCTGTTTATCTAATAAACATACAGATCACCACACAAAGTACATGCTCTCTATTTAAAGGCACTGACTAAAGAGGCAGATAAACCTAAATTCAAATTCCATTTCTACCATCAATTATCATCAATTATCACTTAAGAAATTTGATTAATGTCTTCAAATATCAACATTCTGATACAGAAGATGGGATTAAAACAATGGCATATACCATTTTATACGCCTGTAATAATGTGCAAGGTTGGTACATCCGTCTGGCCAGGATAAAGAAACCACTTAAGATGTTTATATCAGAGTATTTCATTCTGGGAATTAGTTACAAAGGTGATGTGGTTTTGGGGAAGCCATAAAAGGGATTAGCAGATAGTGGAAAACCCAGAGATGAGCAATAGTGGGAAATTACTGCCCCCCTTAAATTGGAGGACTATATGTTGGTACCAGTAGAGACAAAAGTCATTCTTTCAGAGGTGGAACCACAGTGGGCCAGATATAAGCTTAAACGGTTAGAAAATACTGCCCAGCAGAGATGAAAGTGAGAATAACCTGGCTTCTCCTTCCCACTGCATTCCCAAATCCCACCAGTGTCCCCACCGCCCGATGCAGCCGGAAGCCACCTGACAGTGGTCCTGGCAAATGTACCTGAAGAGGTGAACCCCTCTCACCAAGAATGGAACATGGGAAGAGAGAACAGACTGGGAACACTCAGGCCCAAGACTGGCACAGCCTGTCACCAAAGATCTTTAATCGGCTGTGTTGTCTAGAGGATACTTCAGTGTTCATGCAAGGCAGCAACTTTAAATTGCTGTGGCATAGAGGGTACTCTACCTAGGAGGGTAGAGGAAAGTCATTTTTATGGGCGGGGGTTCACAGATGTCAAAATTAACACTGACTTAAATGTCGAGGTAAATATTTCTAGTGGATTTCTGATACTGGCCTCTGCTTTTTATTACTTGTGTACCTTATATACATAATAAACCTTCTTTTTAAAAAATAAACCTTCTTAATGAGAATAAAGTATACATATAATTGTCAACCAAGAGAGAATATTAGTAATCAAATTTTGAAAAAAAATAATTGCACATTATTTGAGGTAATTTATTAATTTACAAATGTGAAGAAGCCATTGAAACATCTGAGTTTTAGAAATGAGAAAATAAATAAATAAAATGGCCTAAATTCAGACCCAGAAGTGAGAAAGAAAGAGCAAAGCTGCTCCCTGACGTGGATACACTTCACCCTTAGTTTTAACGGCTTTCATTCATGATCAATGGGGAAAATAAGTCCCACAGGATTTTGAATTCCTATTGATTCTGTTGACCGATATATATTTTTATATGTTAATGAACATCAGTTTGAAGGGTTTAGCATATCTTCGAGATGTATTTTTCCTAGTTGCACATTGCCTTGCATCATGGTATTGCTGAATTTCTATTCAATAACTTGAAAATTCAAGTAGCGTATTTTTAAAAGATTATTTATTTATTTATTTATTTGAGAGAGAGAGTGAGCGAGCAAGAGAGAGGGCAGGAGGAGGGGCAGAGGAAGAGGGAGAAGCAGACTCCCCACTAAGCATGGAGCGAGACTGATGGGGAGAGAGGCGGGGGCTCAATCCCAAGATCATGACCTGAGCCAAAAGCAGACGCTTAGCCAACTGAGCCACGCAGGTGCCCTCAAGTACTGTATTTGAAATGCTTAAAATGTGCAGTTCGGAAATAAGCTCAGCCTTGTAATATTATAATGACTCAGCATTGCAGGTATCTCAGATTAAAAAGATCAGTGAACCAGCATTCTTTCTTACTGTGATAACACGAAGCTTGAATCACACACATCTCCCCAGACAATTCTGAGAAAAAAATATTCCTTATTGCATAGAAACTCAAGTGTCAGTGAAATTAAGAACCAAATGTTTATATGCCTACAAAGAAAGTTTTGCTTTGACCCATTTTCCACCTATAACGAGGCAAGATCAGGTGGCTCTCAAATGGTTTGGATAACTCCGTAGATATATCCTGCTGTTGTAATTAGCAGCATTGGGTTAAAGTTTACAGAAGGAAAAACATGAAGCTCATGCTCCAGGTTAGAAATTAGGTTAAGAATAAAAGTAGAAATAATAAATGTTTAATTAATGCAGAATCAAAGCTCTGGCAGTGCGATGGGATCTTTTATTACTAAAGATGAAGCTTTTTAAAAGTAAGGCTACACAAAATATATGAAGCCTGGCCAAATTTTACTTTAACATGAAGTTACATTTCTGAGATAATAGGTGTCTTGCGTTCTGTGTTAACAGTCTGAAGTATCCCCGGAAATATGGCTGCATTTCTTCCTATAGCAGCTGACTTGAAAGCCCTATGTTTTTGTGAAAGAGCTTGCAAACAAATTCTACAAAACTGTAAAGTGGAAGACAATACTAGGAGGAAAGAATTAACATTGCTTGTTTATTTTCAGTGAATACGCCCACTTTTGCCTCCTTCAGGATTACATAGAAACAACACTGACAAGTGTGTAACACTTTCTTTTAACCTAAATTCTAAGCCACGATTGCTGCTGACCTTTCTTTTATTTTTCTTTCATGAAAATCGTAAAACAGAATTTGAATTTCTTAGTACCTTTAGTGTCGCCTGAATGAGAACGTATCATTCGGTGAGGTCTGACGAAAGTTCCAAACCATCAATCAGTTTATGGTCTTTAGGTAAATTCTGTCATGTTTACTTTTCGTTTCTTTCTAAACCTGTTCCCAGTAGAGTACGTAATGTGGAGTGAAATTGCTTATTACAAAGTGCCATTAATTATTCGACACCATAACAGTATTATTTTAAGTTATTGTATTCCTTAGACTTAAATGATCTCTAACGTGTTTAAAGTTAATACTTGATGACAACTTGTTAATATTTAAATAGTTTGCCTACTGCAATAGATTCTACTGAGAATGCAATTATATCACATGATCATCTTTGAATGAATGAAGAGAAAATCTCAAATCATCTTTCCTTTGGTCAGGTGCACTTGACTATTTTTAGGACTTGAGATTTTTCAGTTCACAAATCCAATTGATATGAATTTGACTAAGTTTATAATCTTCATGTTTCCACTTTGAATGTGATTTATTATTGGATTTTGGTTATCTTTTAGAGATTTCAAAATTTATTGTCTGTGTGCATTTTTTTAATAGAAGGAAACTATATCTTAGGAGCTCACCAATAAAATATGAAAGATTGATGAATTTTATGTTTCGATTTATGTGGAATCCATTTATTTACCAAGGCGGTAACTTCATCAGTAACTCAATGGAATCGTCCATGGTTTTTAGGAAAGAATTACGATTTTAACAGGAAAATGCAAGGGAATTTTAAATTGTTTTGCCTTTAAAAGGTAGAACACTGTGATTTAGGGTAGGTAAGGAGTCCTGGGAGTGAGAAGATCACCAAAGGGCTCGAAGTGTTCAAGAGAATGACCTGAACGTCATAAAGCCTGAGTCTCCTTGGACTCTGATTTGTTTACATTGATGTTCTTTCAAATCATGCTTTGTAGTGTGCTCTTACAAATAAGTTGACTATTGGGGCACCTGGGTGGCTCAGTTGGTTAAGCGTCTGCCTTCAGCTCAGGTCATGATCCCAGGAACCTGGGGTGAAGCCCTACCATCAGGCTCCCTGCTCAGCGGGGAGTCTACTACTCCCTCCCCTCTCCCTGCTCATGTTTGTGTGCTCTCTCTTTCTCTTTCCGAAATAAATAAATAAATAATCTTAAAAAAAAAAATAAGTTGCCTTTTTTTAATATCAAATGTCAAAATTTCTGAGCTTCATCTCTTACCTCACACACAGGCACGGAAAGACATAGATAACATTTGCCTCATAAGTCCTTTTTCTTTTGGACAACTTAAGTTTTCTGAAGGAAGAAGAATAAATAACCTAAGGGGCATCCCTTGTCTCTTTGTAACTAATTAGGGCCTGAAACATGAGAGCAAACATCTCTCTGACTTTCAAGTCTCAATTTTCTAACGTCTCCTTAGAATTGGGGTGCTCTCATAATGAGTAGTGATGCATCAGCAATACATTTAGATTTTTATATTTCTCAAGAACTTTCACTCAAAAATCCATATCAATCTCTTAAATACACATGAAGTGCTTGACAAAAAAAAAAAGCCTTCTATTTTGAATAGTAATTTTCAAAGTGCTTTTTTGTACATTGTTCCATTTGTTACTCAAACTTATAGAACTTCTCATGAATATAGATTAGAAAAGCTGTACTTTACAGAAAAAGAAATTGAAAAGTCAGAGAAAAGTGGTTTTCCAAAATAAATGAAGTGCTCTTAGAAATGTGCTGTTTTGACATTTGGATTGAAGACACTGTACCAGATACTTCACTAGGCCATGGTTACCAGAAATCCCAGTGAAACAGATACTGCTGGCCAATAATGGGAATTCCCTTTCCAGAGAATATTTTTGTCACCTGTGGAAACATTACCTTTCTGCTAAAATTCTGTAATTGGAAATAATCTCTCTTTTTCCCATTGCATTCTTTCATCATGGAGACTTTTGTCTTCTCTTCTAGGACATCAGAATTACTCATATACATATTTCCCCTAGACTGTGAAGTCTGGGACCAGGATTGATTTATCTGTCTTGCATAACATCCAACAAAGTGTTTTTCATATGGTAGTGCTTAAAATGTATTTGTTTATTTAATAAAACATGTCACTATACTTTTGAACATCTATAAGAAAGGAAAGTAATGTGAGACTTTGGATAAAACAAACATAGTGCGATATTAGGGAACTATCAGAAATTTATATAATTATTATTAAATAATAATTTACCAATTTCTCCAACAAGCTATGGAAATAAGTCAATTATCTAAACTGAAAGATGTTCGTGGGAGTCTAAGTTAAATCATTATAATAAGAAGCAATGAAAGGGTCTTTATTTAAGAACTTGCATACGTTCTTATTAAAGGCCAGATGGAAAATTTATTTTTAACTTGTGCAATGGACAATGTGAAGTGGGATATTTTGTGGAAGCTGGGCAACTTTATTTGGACTGTGTAAACTGCAGAGCAAAGAAATATTCCTGTAATATGTTCATTACATTAAGAATTTAGAGTGAAAAATGGTTCTACATTACATGCTGAAAGATTCTTAGGGCAAAACTGCATGCTAGAACTAGTATGAAATCCTCCTAATTTAGGTACTTTTGGTAATGAGAGTTTGGAGTAAAGTAGCATATTGTTGCATTTACTTATGGCTTGTAAGAGGCTTTAAAAAATTCAGTACCTTTAAAGTAGAAATACTTTCTTGATTCATAAAATAATAAACAGGCAATCTTCTATCCTTGAGGATATTCCTGTCTATAGCAAGAAGATAAAAAGGCTGGTACTACTGCTTCTCCCACAGTCATACATATTCCTAAGATTTCTTAATCATAACCTTATGGTTTATACAAATTACATATGTGAAAATGTTTCTGAACGTTTCACTTTCGCCCTGGATGACTACATAATGATTGAGTTACAGCATTACGTAGTAATCTCGTCTCATTTAAATCAAGTAAATCAGAGAAATTATCCATGTCTTATGCAAAGTCAAACATACCTCTAAAAGTCTAAAATGATTTCAAGTTTAGCACTACAGATACACAGTGGTAATTCAAAATTTTTTCTAGTCCTTCAAAATACTTTCCTTTGTTCCAGTGATGCTGAATGGTTAGTATATTTGGGAAATTTTCAATAAAATCTAGGGATTTAAAAATACTTAGTGGAGTTAGAAAAAAACACTATCTTTTTATAGAAACTTTATAATATATTGTAGTTGAGGGATGTTAAACTTTACTGTTTATTTAATATCAGAAACATGAGTATATCCAAGAGTTCATGTATTTATTATAATCAGAGAGATTAGGATCCTTTAAGTCCCTTTTTGCAGACATGTATCTTTCCCTCTCTCTCTCGTTCTCAATTTCAGGAGTTTTTAATCTGTTTCATTATTCATATGACATTACTACAATGGTTCTTAAATATTCCAAAAAAGAATATTGATAACATTGAGCGGCATCTGGTCATAAACAGATGTATTTTAAGTAACTTGATGCATGGGCTGAGAATGTTTAGAGAAGGCCAACATGTGATTCATATCTAAAGGCTTTCCTAAATATCTAGTAGACACTGACATGAAGATTATCGTTTGTATTAAACAAGGGTTTACTATTTTAAACACTATAGTTGATATGCTATTTAAAAAGCATGATAGAACAAAAGCATTTAAAACCCGTTAGTGTTTTATAACTATTTGGCATTAACTCAAGATAGTACTTTTAGTGGTTTGGTATTCATTCATGTCAGTTATTTCAAAAGATGTTTAATTCATAGTTTACATAATTTAAACATAATTTAATTCATTTGAATTAATTTCCAATCCCTGGCATTAAGCAAAAATAGTATACATTGACTTAAATATATATTACTAATACAGTTATGTACATACATATATATAATGATGATTTTAAATGTTTGATATGGGTTCTTCATCTGTTAAATTAATTTATTAATATTCAAAGTTATGAGTATGAAAAAATTTTAAATAAGGCATGGGAAAAACATAGACTTTTGAACTTTCTATGGGGGGGACTCAGTACAAAAAAGTAGCACAGGTATCTTTTTAACACATCAGACTTCTACACAGATACCAGTCTTTGCTGGAATACCACCAAAGATAGAAAGCTCACTACCTCATAAAGCATTCCACTCCATTATCAAATGGCTCCAATATTAGAAAGATAATCTTTATGTTAAAATGAAATTGCAAAATATTTATATGCACAGTGACTTGGCTATAAAAATTAAAGTTGCGTTCCTTCTTCTTGATATTATTACTCTGAAGTGCCAGGCACCACATCAAACAATTACCAAATAGAGCAAAGGGTATGGGCCTTTGACGATTCGCTGCTTTCTGTACTGCAGGACCTAAAATTCTAATGCATGTGAAATCTCCCCACAAGGAAAATGGCATGCAGCCTGTATTAGAATTTGTCTGAACCAAAACCACTGCCAAAAGATCTTCTACCAATTAGCAATTGCAGAAATACCAGGCAAGAAGGCTGCTCAGTTCCTTAGAACCCCTTGTTAATGTCCACTTGTTCCCCCAGATTGGAGATGCATCAGTATTGGTATGTACGTGGAGCGTGGCTGTGTAGGCTATCAGCCAGCATCGGTCCCAACTGGCAGATGCCCATTCTGATTAGCTGTATTAAAAGGCCTTGTCATGCTTTACTGGTTTTAATATTTTCAGTACTTTGTGTGAATATCCTTAGTGTCTTAACGCATGTATTCTAGACAGAAGTAAGGAAGGATGTCAAAGGGATATTTGGAAGATGATGAAAAACTCCTAATGGTTCTCTTCTCCTGTTGCCACATTCAGAAACAAATTAGCCATCTCTTTGTTTTAATAAGGAAAGAGCACATTCTCCTTAGGAAAGGTTTTATTGGTTGAATTAAGAGAAAAATGTAATAATACATAATATTAAAATAATGCTATAAATTTTTTTACTTGAATTGTTATGTGTAATTTCTAGGAAGAAAATATGAAGTGAACTAATTAGGTTTTACTCAGTATTCTACAACCCTTATAATTACTGTTTTTATTTACTTGCTAAGAACGATGCTTTATGAGATTTTATGATAAAATGCTTATTTCCTTTTAAAATAGAAATTGAATGCTGTCAGGATTATTATTTATCAAAGTAGATAAAAATGAACTGACCCTGAAGAGGTTTATTTTGTGAATTTGCATTTGTAATCATTTGGTTTAAAAAGTTCATTTCAGTAAGCAAAGTAGAGAGTTAATGGCTCCCATTTGTAAATAGGTGACATAACTTATTGTAATGCTCAATTATCTCTGGTCCATGAATTGTTCAATTATGCAAGCACTCATCTGCCCAAATAAATACTCATTAAGGTGAGCATCTATGCCAAAAATACAAATTTTCTGTATTTTTACCATGTGTGTATACAGTAAACTCCAGAGAAATGGATTAACAGCACCAATAAAAACCAGAGTCTAGATATAATTTGAAAAATTAGATGCCCATGAAAGAGCCGCGAAACGGGTTTGTTTAAAGAATGCATAAAACTATCTTGTTAGATACATTCCCTGCTTGGAGAGTAATAAATGAAACCTCACATTAACACCCCAACCCTATTTTTTTAAAAAAGGAAAAATGGTCGAGGGTGAAAGAAATAAGAATCTCACTCAAGTCATAAGTTAGAATAATAAATAGCACACACACTCGCCCTATAAGGTCTTCAAACTCGGTGAAAAAAGAAGAGTTCATGCATCTCATTCAAACTTCAAAGCTACTTTCTCCTTTTTATGTTTAAACCAAAGCTTTCAAGAATGGAGGCCAGGTTTCCTTTACAATTTAAAATTCAAAGAGCACCACTTTGAAATTTAATAGAGCAGTGTTTGCTAAAGTAAACATTTTAGTCACAGTGCCGGCAGATGCCTCCCTGCATCCGCCGCCTTTTCTGTAGGTATTAAAGCAGCGCTTCAAACTATTGGAATGTCTCTTCCCCAACAGCCATTGAAGAGATAGAGATTTCACGGAGCGCAGCATCCTACCTCTCCAAACAAAATGCACTTTTGGCGTTAAAGCAATTTTGAGATTTAGAAACTTTTGATGGCACTTTAAAAGTTGTGCTTCAGAAAAATCAAACAGGAACATTGAAAATGAGGATTCCTGATTCCTGTTAAAGGTTTTTACCACCGCCACCCCCATCCACAACCACATGGGCCTGGAGAAAAAGGCCCCTGGAAGGAAGGGAGAGGAGTGAGTTAGACAAGCATTTATGGTGATCAACACGTGGTGTGAGAAGCCTTTTGTATTATTATAAAATGGGTTACTAACACTGCTCAGTGAAAGGCGCTGTTTCTTTTGCAATGCATACCAAATCCAATTATGGAGAAAGAACGGGCGAAATTCTTTTCTTATTGAGAGCTAAACCAGCTTACTAAACCATGTAATTTTTTCCAGGAAGACTAGAACATAAACATGTATATGTATTAAAAGGACTTTTCTATGCATTGACTACTACATGTTATCAAACATCTTTTTTATTCTTGAATATTTTCCTGTCGTTTTAAAATTTCGATTCTATTTCATTTAGAATCCATTTAGATGGACCAAGAAATTGCAAAATTAATGGTAGAACAACATGTAAATCCAGCAGTCTCACAAATGCGTTAGAAAAATATTATTATTCTAACTTAAATTAGTTTATCTTTGTCTTTATCCATATATACATAAATTTACAAATCAATATGTTAATTTATAAGAGTGTTAATAGTCAGATTTTTCCAAACAATAATTAGAATTCATTTCTCTTATTTCTAAGCCAAAATATATTTTTATCATGTTCTATAAAAATACTGTATTTAGAAGTACATGTATTGTCATAATATCAAATCCATATTTTTATTGAGAGTTAATAATAGGTGAACCTCTTTCAAATTTAAATTCAATTTTAATAAGAGAAATAAAAATAAGCTTCATGTTAGCTACATAATCCTAACTTCTCGATTATTAACATACATTGATCTCTAGGAATAACTCCTTACAGTCCATGGTATGTTTGAATACATTGTTTTTAATGACTCATATGAACTTTTTTCCAAATGAAATTCAATTGAAATAGGAAGAAAACAAAAAGAAAGAAAGGAGCCATATTTCTAAACATGCAAGAGGCAAATTCAAATGCATTCTTCTGTTTGTTGTGTTAGGAGTTGAGTATGTTTCCCCTCTGGCACAGTAATGGTAGCATTGCAGTTTTCTGGCAACAAATGGCTGCTGGGGGTCACCAAATGTCTCTGATTTGCTACAGCGTTTACTCTTCCACAAAAGCTGTTTACTGCTTCATATACACTGAACGCCGGGAACGTTATCCTTTAAATCGTGCCTAGCTGCTAATTAACGGATGTATAAATGTCTAACAGCCAAAGTCTTAAAGCGGAGCCACGAGTGACTACAGCAGACATTTTGCACATAACTAAAATAGAATTCTGGTAAACCGCAAACTGATTTCTCCACACGACCATTGTTATGCTGTGTATCTAACCAGATTTAAGTGCATTTGAGAGATTTGCTTGAAAGCCATCTGACACTAAAAATATACTAGCAGGGCTATCAGGGTTCAGCAGTGCATTATTAGGCTACAGGGCTACATTTCTTTCTTTCTTGTGTTTCTCTTGGATGTCTGCATTTTGGAAGCAAAACAAAAAGGCTCAAGATCTGAACTGAACGCCCAGATTTGACATTATGTCATTGTAAGATTTTTGTCACCATAGTTCTTTAAACTTCCTTTTCTAAAACAAAGAGAAATTACTTGCAAAATATTTCTTTTGTGTCTATTTTCTTTATGTGGTCAGGCATCATTTGATAGATACGACAATCCCCTAGGAAATCTTACTGTATTTTACACATATTGAGCATGTGTTAGGTGTCTGGTGCCACAGTAAGCTCTTCTACACTCACAATATCTCACAGTCCTATTAACCATGCTCTCTACTCGAAGAGAGGTATTCATGTCTTTAGTATCCAGATGAGAATAAGTGGGTTAGAAACTGAGAAACTTGCTCTGGGTTTCACAGCTTGCTAAGAGCTGAGCAATCAGAACTGCAAATCGAACTGAATACTGGCTGACACCAAGTCCTTACGCCGTTAACTACCATAATGTGTTACCTCCCGTTCGTCTTGACTTTATGGAGATAACAAGTTTTTGTATCACAAGAAAATTTCTAGGGAATAAAGAAAAAAATAACTTCAGGATAGCAAAGGAAGGGACAAACTATGAGTAAGCAGTCAATAAGAATGACAGAAGAAACCAGCTGAAGGGGATGACTCCTACTTTCCAAAGCAGTGCCAGAAATCTTGATCGCCCCTTTATTTTAAGAATTATCTTCACATTCAGACAATGCCTCAAACAAAATATAGGGTCACTCTCTATCCAAATGTGAGGGGAGAACAGACTCTGATCATGAACACGGACTGAAATGCCACCTCTAACATTTCTTAATTCTTTATCTCTAGGAGCCTTAGTCTCATGAATCTTCAAACAAAACTGATAAAATTATTATGGAAATCACCTAGCGTATATCTGCTGAATAAATGAAAATTAATGGTTTAGAATAAAAAATTCTGATTTCAAGTCTAACTATACCATGGATTAGTGATATGATTTTAAGCAAGTTACTTAAGTGCCCTTTCTTTCTTCTCAACTATAGAAAGGCTTGATAATGCTCACTTTATGGGTGACTGTAAGGATTCAGTGACATAAGGTTTACAAAATATTCCATAAAACAGAAAGAAAGGCCTTTAACCATTTTTTGTTACTTGATCTTTGATCTTCTCCCCCTCACCATCCCAAGTGTCTCCTGGTCTTCTAAGTTACCACACAACCCACAGCTGGCTTTCCACAAAACGCCCTGTTTTCCAAAATGATGTATCTTCCAATCTGATAATAATTCTCAGTCCCTTAATATAATGAGTGCAACTTAATCATGCAAGGAACTTTGATTTTACCTCAAATTTATTTTTATTAAGCAAAACTTCAGCCAGGGGTTCAAGTAACAGAACAAAATGAAGAAGAGTGAGGGAAGACGGCCACAAGGAAAGCAGGCCTGCAAAATGACTGAACGCACCAGCGGGTTAGGTCAGTGCGAAAGACAAAGCCTCACTTCCTCATGCGGTCCTCATCCATTCTCTGCCTCTCCCTGTGCACAAACCAAGAAAGGAAGTCTGACAAATGACAGCGAGAAAGAATCCCACATCTGAAGATGGCAAGAGCAGCAGCGCTTCTAGCTGTAACAACGTGTAAATTGGTGTGTGATGGCTGTGAGTCTGTGTGTGTTGTGAGTTTGTGTTATGTTGGAATAGGATTACCTCAATCTGTGTGAGCTCATTTGGCCAGGCAGCAGTAGTCTTTTTATGTATACACGGTTTATAATGGGGTATTTTATTTGAAATGAGCACCTATGAAATTTGAAAAAAAAAAACTTGAAAGTTTTTGAAAAATACGCAGCAAACAACAGCAAACCAATTTACATTCTTACAATGTAAAGACAGAAAATCTTCCATGACAGGTGTGCTTAACATCTCCAGGAATGAGGAATTTGTTATTCCATGACACAGTTTGTTCCAATGTACAAATGCAAGTGAAAATCATTTATTCTGAGCTAAGTTGTGCCTCCCCAGATAGGAGTTTGATTCCAGTTATCTCAGAAACAACTCAGGGACGAAGCCCTCTCTTGTCCATGATAATGTTCCACACATTTCAGGACAGAGGCCACTCTCCGTTTTTATCTTTTCTTTCTAAGTAGTTCTTTCAACAATTTATCAAGTGGCTGTTCCCGAACGATTTTCATTTTCTTTTACTAACGCTCTAGACAGAGTTCTAGGTTATAAACACCCCTGTACGGTGGCACAGAAGCAACATAACATTTACTATTTGGGCTCATCAGTGCAGCGTACAGAGGTACCATTCTATCCTGTGATGGGGCACCAGACTTCTGTGAATGTGGGCTAGAATTGCATTAGCTTCCTCACCAGTTACACAACACTCTTGGGTTGTATTGGTTTTGTCATCAGATAAAAACCTCTCTTGTTTTTCACATGAACTGTGACTTGATAGGACTCCCACATCTAGTTTTTGTGAAACTAGAACAAATAATACTAAAATTTATATGGAACCACAAAGCTATCTTGAAAAAGAAGAAACAAAGAAAAAGAAGAACAAGGCTGGAGGTATCACAACTCCCGATTTCAAAATGTTCTACAAAGCTACAATAATTAAAACAGTATGATACGGGCACAAAAATAGACACATAGATCAACAGCACAGAATAGAGAACCCAGAAATAAAACCACACTCATAAGGTCAATTAATCTATGACAAAGGAGGCAAGAATATACGATGTGGGAAAACAAAGTCTCTTCAATTAATGGTGCTGGAAAAACTGGACAGCTACATGTAAAAGAATGAAATTGGACCACTTTCTTACACCATACACAAAAAGAAACTCAAAATGGATTAAAGACCTGAATGTGAGACCGGAAGCCATAAAACTCCTAGAAGAAAACATAGGCAATAATCTCTGAGACATTTGCCTTAGCAACATATTTATGAATATGTCCTCTCAGGCAAGGGAAACAAAAGTCAAAATAAACTACTGAGACTACAGCAAAATAAAAAGGTTTCGCACAGCAAAAGAAACCATCAACAAAATGAAAGGCAATCTACCGAATGGGAGAAGATATTTGCAAAAAATATATCCAATGAGTTAACATAGTAGGATAATTTGTACTCTCCACTATAGGTCTTATAGTCTCATGGTCTTTGCTCTTATGGTCTTATGGTCTGTGATCTTCGACCAATTATGTGGAAGATGGAAAACCACTGCTTCTCTTAATATTTAAGTAATATTTCAGTTGCTTTTTAGTTCCCTAAAATATAAAAGAAAACCAAAGAGATGTTACTTACAAATATAGACTGTGATAACTTTACAAAAATTTATAGTTCTCCCCATTCTTTGTCTCCATACATGGTAGAATTGTACCTTCCCCTTCCCTTGAAGTTAGGAAAAGTCATGTAATGGGCTCTGGCTGATAAATGATAATGGAAGTGATATATTTCCTTTCTAGTCAGTAGTTTTTAAGAGCCAATGTGCAATTCACCACATGCATTCTCCCACATTAGCATTCAGCAATGATCTAGATGTTGGATACATCAGCCTGGATAGTTGAGAAAAGTCCCCAGGCAAGCCATGATGGACATGTGTACAAATAAACCTTTATTATTTTTTGCCATATCGCTTTGGGAATTATTCATTACCTTAGCATGACCTAGCCTATTCTAATACAGAAATAATTATATCCTGAGTATCTTGGAGAAAAGACAAGGCTGGAGACATATTGGCCTTGTATTCTACATTGAATATATAACCATAAAAATGCAATAATTAACATCCTGCTGTGTGAATGGTGACTGATATGTTTCTGGAAGGATGGATAGATGAGAAAGAGGAAAATAGACACACAGATAATTAATCAATTTGTCCAAACTAATTTTTTTTCTACTCATAATCCTTAATTTTTCATTCTCTTCTGTACATCGGTTAGTGCTTAGTGGCAATTATGAAATAAATTGCACTTAGACATTTGCCAGGGTTATAACTCCATTGAAAATGACTATATATATGTGTGTGTATATATATATACATACACACATACATATATACAATGTATGTGTACAATATATATACTATATATGTGTATTTATGAGTATATATATTGTACACATATATGTATACATATACATATATATGGCAAATATACCTTTTTTTCCCTAATCAACTCTTCGGGCAACCAGTACAAGTATTTTCTATCCTTCAGAACACGTCTTCAGTTGCTACCCTGCACCTTTGATGGTTCTGTGCTCTGTCAGAACAGTGGACATAATTATTTTAATTCCACACATGCTAATTATAAGAAAATCTCAACCTAACTATTTGTTGTATTGTTCATCTCTTACTAAGGTTGTTGTGTCACTCATAGCAGGATGCCAGAGTCTAGCCCAGTGGCTGGCACAAAGTAGGTTGATTACACCTGCTTCTACTGTAATTTTAGTGCACTTTCTTCACCTCTATCTTCTCATGTTTGTTTACTCCTGAGACTTTGCCCTCTTTGAAATAAATGTTTGTGTTACTTCTGGTTTCTATGTGCTCCCTGGATCTGGGCAATTTTTTTGCACTTATCTTTATTCACACAACAGGACGTTAATTATTGCATTTGTGGGCTTTTTAAAAATGCTTTACAAATAAAATTTTGGGTAAAGAAAATAATATAATTGATAAACATATCAGACCTTCATATTTTACATTTTTTTTCCTGACAATTTTAGGTTACTTAGTAATTTTGTTCTAATTCATATGTGTGTGTGTGTGTGTATATATATATATATATATATATATATATATATATATAGACATATGACATGTCTATATATGTTATTTTCCTAAGAATTTGTATAGATAAGCTTTCTTTAAAAGAGAGAAAATTTAAATGTAGGATATTTGCAGAAATGTCAGAACAATTTCCTGATGAGTAGCTGGGTTCTGACAAAGCAGGGCTTTCCACACATTGCAGAATCCTAGAAGTGTGAATGAGTTTGAGGTTTGAAATAGAGGTCATATATTATCTAACAATTTATTTCATGAAAATACACAATTATTTACCAAAATAATACTTTTAGTAATAGCATCATTTAATATAAATATAATGCTTTTAGTAATGGCATCATTTGATACAAAATCTCAAACTCTGATCTCAAAACTCTAATATACCAAGAAAAAAAAGGTGCATGCTCTAAAAAAGATAAATCATTTAAATTATTCTGTTAATATTATGGTATGATAATTACTAGAATTTATAGTAAAAGCATACTGTATAAATTAGTATATTCATACTTTGGTAGAATATAGAATATCTGTTAATATCTCTTACAATAATTTAATTATTTTAACTTAGACTGATCAGTCTTTCCATTCTCACTCTTCCTTCTCTCAAACACATGTACGTAATATCTGAAAACAGGTGAGAGAATATTCATGGATATTCAGTTTCCATACCAGAGAAATGAAATCCAACTATTTTTCAGTACACTCAAAGGAGTGCATGCTAATAAACTTGTTAGAGAAATAAATCTTCAGATGCAAATGACTTTAATTTGCTGAACATAATGAATCCGCTAATATTTTACAGTACAGAACCTTGATGAAACTCAGCCAAAGTTTTCCATTTTCATTGGTCTTTCTCATAGTAAAAAAAGATCATTAAAGTAAGTTTTCAGATTTTGTAAATCTTAACTGCTCCCTCAAATAGAGCTCCAATAAACTTACTCAGATTAATCTCCTGTTGTTATTTGATGAATAACAATGTGTATTTTTTATTTCTCCATGATTAATAGAATATTAGCAAACATCATCAATCTTACACTTTCTAGTATCTGTAAGATAAATCTACAGCGAAATATTATGGCCTTTAAAATCAATTTGCCTCTTTGTTCTGGGTGTAGTTACTTTATGCAATTAAATCATAGAAAATTTATTATTAAAGGAAAGTCGATTTGTCAGTTATTTTCAGTGTGTGTTGTACTCTGTTATTTTGTATTTTTTATGTAATGATGGTAACTCATTTATTTTTCTCCTTTCTTATTATAAAAAATCTTACTGTGATTAAGAATCCTATTGAATACAACCTTCATGAATTCGATATGTCTGTATTTCTTCCCAGAAGAACACAATTTCACTAAAATTTAAAGGCTGATTTTTTTCTTAAAGTTAGGCTCTGTTAAGAAGAAAAATATATTTAGGCATTGGGTACTGCTATTTATTTCTTTCACAATAGAATACACTTTTAAATAAGATCAAACTTCAGAATACTTCATGTTTCCCAGAATCGATATGCTATTCTGTTAAGGATGGAAGGTCATTATATAATTATTTGCTGTTATTGTACATTTATGTGGATATTCATATTTGACTTCAATATTGCCCTTCCTAAAGTAGGAGTAAGTGGTCTACTGTGATTGATAGGATTGTGGGTTGGAAACGCACAGAAGTAAAATCAAGGGTTGGTCTAAGAGAAACATGTAATAGTAGATTAACTGAAGAAAGCTATCAAGGTGTGGGCAAAACCAAATTAGAAACCAGTCTGTATTAGTTAGGTGGGTTTAGTTCTTTGCTGGAGTACAATATAGGCAGAAAGTTTAATGTTTTTGTATTAGTCAAGTTGAGACTGTTTGACCTTTTGGAGGTCTTAGTAAAGAGTAACTCAGTAGATATAAAGCATGGGAAAAAATAACTTATGCTCAAAAAGAGAAGCAACACATAAAATACTAATGATAATATTCACTATTTACTGAGTATCTTCTCTGTGCCAGGCACCAATGGGCACGTTACATGCTATCTCTAATCTTCTTAACAACCTTGAAATAACAATTACTCTATTTTACAGATGAGAAGAATAAATTTAAAGATGCTAAATAGCTATGTGATAGAGTTGATGATGATTAGTAGTTAGGTCTTTCTGATTCTAAATAATTTGTTCCTTTGACAATAGCAAGCCAGAGAATTACAGACACCTGCCCAGGCTGAAAACAGCAGCAGCATATGTCTCTATTCACTCACTATCATGACTCTTCCTCCTGGGATTACTGAAACAATATTAACTTATAACATTCTTCCATTAGTTTCATATATATTTGTTAAATCATGAATCTCAATTTTAGGTTTACAATATAATGGAAATCGAATGCTACCAATTCACTTTATTACCTGCTGAACTACATTGTATGGAAACAGATAATAATGCCTCAGGATCCCAGAAGACCTAAGAACACTCCTTTGATTACCAACTATAGCAGACTAAAAGTGTCCCACAAAAACCTTCTTCCCTCAGTAAGAGAATCCTGACATTTTAGCTCGAGAGACAGCCACACAGAATATACTCCCCTACAACTGGTAGGGCCATGTTCAGCCAATGGGATGTGGTAAAACACAATGAGTTCAATTTCTATATTATGTTCATTCAAGAAGGGGACTGGCCCTATTCAATTTCTGTTTCTCATTAGCTGGAAGGCAATTACGGTGAGCCGTCTCAGACCACATAGACCTAGGCAACATTTTAGCAATGCTGGTACAACGTCAGTATCTTGCACTGTGGAAAATGGAGTTGGTAAGCAAAAGCAGTGTATTGGGTATTTTGAATAAATACAAAAGCGTGCAGAGCTAATGGTTGACCATGAAAATGAATTTATAAAGGGATGGAGTTATCTAGAGCTGAGTGTGTAAAGAAATTATAGGCAGCAACCTCTTTGACATCAGCCACAGCAACCTTTTTCATGACACATCTCCAAAGGCAAGAGAAACAAAAGGTAAAATGAACTTGTGGGACTTCATCAAGATAAAAGTCTTCTGCACAGCCAAGGAAACAGTCAAAAAAACTAAGAGGCAGCCCATGGAATGGGAGAATATATTTGCAAATGATACTACAGATAAAAGACTGGTATCCAAGATCTACAAAGAACTTCTCAAACTCAATACACGAGAAACAAATAAACAAATCAAAAAATGGGCAGAAGATATGAACAGACACTTTTCCAATGAAGACTTACAAATGGCTAACAGACACATGAAAAAATGTTCAAAATCATTAGCCATCAGGGAAATTAAGATACCACCTTATGCCAGTTAGGATGGCAAAAATTGACAACGCAAGAAACAACAATTGTTGGAGAGGATGCGGATAAAGGGGGTCCCTCCTACATTGTTGGTGGGAATGCAAGCTGGTACAGCCACTCTGGAAAACAGTGTAGAGGTCCCTTAAAAAGTTAAAAATGGAGCTACCCTATGACCCAGCCATTGCACTACTGGGTATTTACCCCAAAGATACAGACGTAGTGAAGAGAAGGGCCATATGCACCCCTATGAAGCAGCATTGTCCACAATAGCTACATCATGGAAGGAGCCAAGATGCCCTTCAACAGATGACTGGATTAAGAAGTTGTGGTCCATATATACAATGGAATATTATTCAGCTATCAAAAAGAACGATTTCTCAACATTTGCTGCAACATGGTTGGCACTGGAGGAGATAATGCTAAGTGAAATAAGTCAAGCAGAGGAAGACAATTATCATATGGTTTCTCTCATCTATGGAACATAAGAACTAGGAAGATCGGTAGGAGAAGAAAGGGATAAAGAAAGGGGGGGTAATCAGAAGGGGGAATGAAGCATGAGAGACTATGGACTCTGGGAAACAAACTGAGGGCTTCAGAGGGGAGGGGGTGGGGGAATGGGATAGACTGGCGATGGGTAGTAAGGAGGGCACGTATTGCATGGTGCACTGGGTGTTATACGCAACTAATGAATCATCGAACTTTACATCAGAAACCAGGGATGTACTGTATGGTGACTAACATAATATAATAAAAAAATATTTAAAAAAAAGAAATTATGAAGTGAAGTGTTGGATAGACACAATCATCACATAGACTATTTGGTAGATTTAGAAGGAAGTATGAACCAAATGTAAAATACTAACGGTGATGACACAAAATGATCCATACCAGAAATGTAGAAGGGAAAAAATTATTTGGCTAAGAATAGAAGCATCTCTTAGAAGTAGGGGCTTTTACTAAATGCTGGATATATAACAATACCCAAATGGCAGTGAAGAACTTAAAACATAACCATTCTATCTACCAATATTCTCAGATATATACTGTTGAAAATAACTATCTTTCCCTGATGAGAAAGCAGGTCAAATTGCAACACTATCAAGCCAGGAGAATTTTGCTGAGGATATGATTTAAGAGCAAAAGATGAGGAGAGGAAGAATATGAGCAAAGTGTGGAATGTTAGAATAGTGGAAATATGCTCTGGTGGGCTAAGAGCAAATGGCAATTTCATTTAGAAAAAGATAATGCTGAAGTTCAGGATCAGAATTTATAGAAGACTAAAGGTTGTTATTTGAAGATGTGCACTGGAATCTGCAGATTCAGGACATCAGCCATTTCCCCTTAGCATTCTGGACTGACTTGCGTCTCCCAAATTCATATATTGAAGTCCTAAACCCCCAATGTAATGGCATTTGGAGGTGGGGCCTTTGGGAGAGAATTAGGTTTAGACGAGGTCTTGAGGTTGGGGCCCTCATGATGGGATTATTGCCCTAGTAAGAAGAGACGCCTGGGAGCTTTTTTCCCCCTCCACCATGCGAGGACAAAGCAAGAAGGTGGCCACCTATGAACCAGGAAGAGAGCCCCCAGAAACTGGCCATGCTGGCACCTTGATCTTGTACTTCCAGCTTCCAGACATGTGAGAAATAAATTTTCTTGTTTAAACCATTCAGTCTATGACATTTTGCTTCAGAAGCCCCAGCAGGCTGAGACATTTATTGTATAACTTTTCTATGCTATGTGACAAATGACCACAAACTTAACAGTGTACAAACAACATGAATTTTTTATCTCACAGTGTCAATGGGTCAAATGTTTGCAGGGATTAACTGAGTCCTCTGCTCGGGGTCCTACCTGGCTGAAATTAAGGTGTCGGTCAAGGCTATAACCTTATCTAAGCCTCAAGGTACTTTTCCAAGGTCATCTAGGTTGTTGACAGAATTCAATTTTGAACTTTCAGTTGTAGGATTGAGGTTCCCACTTTGTTGCTGGGGACACTTTTAGGAACTAGAGGCTACTCTCAGGTGTTGGCCATGTGGCCTCTCCCAGCACAGCAGCTTATTTCTTCAAAGTTAACAGGTATCTCTCTCTAGCCAGCTACAACAAAATCGTAATATAACACAATATAATCACAGGAATAGCTATCATATTAACGTGGCCTTATAATGCAACCTAATCAGGGAAGAGACTGTGCCATCTGATTCACAAGTCCCACCTACACGCAAGGAGAGGAGATTATTCAGGACATGTACACTGGGGGGCCAGGGTTTTTAGGGTGATTTTAGATTTCCACCGACCACACTGATTAAGTAGGTCTCAGTAAATTATGTTGCCAAAGATTAACCCAACGATCTTTGATCCCATGTGCTCTTTCTCAATATGATCTTCCCTTAAAAGAGGTAAAGTGTATTTCTTCTGTTTTTGAATCTGAAGAGAAATGAGGGCCCAGACAACAGCCTTGGCTGAATTCCCAACTAGCAGCCAGTACCAAATGCCGATCATGTTAGCAAAGCCATTTTGGACCCGCCAGTCATCTCACTACCCATCACTGATACGTATGAATTGGTATGTGAAGTAAAAGAATTGAGGGTCAACTCATAGAATTATTTTTTAAAATAAAAAAAGTTGATATTTTAAGCCAGCTGTTGTTGTTTTGAATGTTTTGATATGTGGCAGGAGTAACAAAAGAGGCAAAAGTAGGTAAGAAGAGTTTGGGTATAAGGAGAAAATAGCCTGATAGGGTAAGAAAGTGAGAATAAATATATATGAATAACCAGGGTGACCATATAATTTCATTGCGTAAAATGGGATATTTTTGGAAAAGGAAAGAAGCAGAAAAAATATTCTGTCAGGATGACCAGCAATAAGATGGCATATGCTAAATGAAGGGGAAAAGGCAGAATCAGTGAGCCTGGTTTAATTATCTTATGATGAAAAGGAAGCTGACAAACAAATCCATTAGAGCAAGCAACAGTTAACACACACTGAAAAAAAGAAGTATACTGCTGAAGAGCATATGATTATTTCACAGGGATTGGGAGGCTATTTAAATGCTGGTTAAAGTTTACCAGAATATTCCAATACAAGAGCTATCACTAAAACACCGGCTGTTAAAGAGTTTGGTAAATCTTTTGAGTCTGCCTAGGAAAGGTTATAACTAGAAACACAGAAAACCTATTGCTTTTTTCCTGTGTAACACAGTACCTCAGAATGGACCCCAGAGGACCACTTACGGCAAACCTTCACCAT
Organism: Ursus americanus; assembly: GCF_024610735.1. Taxonomy (NCBI): domain Eukaryota; kingdom Metazoa; phylum Chordata; class Mammalia; order Carnivora; family Ursidae; genus Ursus; species Ursus americanus. Next base: position 14,189,443 of record NC_142137.1, on the reverse strand, counting down.
GTTCTCTTTTCACTAATAGAGAAGCACAGAGCTGAGCTTACTTTATGAGTTTTTTTTTTTTTTAACTTATGGCTATTTTTAACTTGTGTAAAATAAAGTTATAAATGAGAGTTAAAAGAAATGTCCTTGATCTGACCATAATGAAAGTAAATCATATGTATGAATTGGTATGTGTGTTAAAGATTTCAGAGTTTATAGGTAGAGATGGAACCTGTGGTTTTAAGAGGTTTTAAAGAAACTGATAATGTTTATTAGAGATGTTCTTGAATAATGCTTCATGCTGTTCTAAATCTCTCCCCTCTCAACTGGCTTCATAAATTATTTATTAATTATTAGAAGAATTATGGATTCAGTTGTTCAGTTGTCAGCTGTCCACCTTGATTATATTTATCTGGTCACAGGATGTAAGTGAAAGATGACAAACAGCTGAAGAATCAGATCTTTTACTATTAGTGTTCCCTTCTACTAGCGTTTAAAACACAGACATACAGGTCCTATTGTTAGTAAGTTTAATGTTCAAATCGACAAAACAAAGACAAAAACAAAACTGAAGGTTTGGCATCAAAGGTCAGGACTTCCTCAATTCCTGTGAACTTTACAAACACTGCATTTCAGAAATTCCTGCCAAAGCCACTATGAACCTTGACATCAACAGGAAATGCTCCACTTTGAAATCTTAAATTCCACTGCCAACCCTCTGACACCTCTTATCCTTCCAGGCTTTTCAATTACGTACACTCTCAACGATTGTACATTTTATTAAAACCTCCAGTCCCTTGACTTGTCCTTCTTCACTCACTGCATAATCGGAGCCTTATTTCTTTTGATGCATTATCGTAGACTCCTTTCTCTCTACACTCATTTGCCTTTGCCAAGTCTCTACCAAACGTCAACTTTATCATCTTCACTGAAATTCTTTACTTCTACGGTAGACTTTCTGGTAAAAAGAGTAAAACATGCCATGACATTCTTACTATGTCAACCCTGTTCTCATCGTCCCTTCAATTTGGACCATAAATATCACTGAGAAAAATTTCACATCATATTTTTCCCCCAATTTCTTGATGGCTAATGAAAAATTTTACTTTCCTCCTTAAGTCTCCTGATTATTATAGGCTCTGAATTAGGAATACTTTTTAAAGCATTTTTGAGACTGATCCAAAATCATAATGATACCTCTTTTTTTTTGGTATGTTCAGTTAGCCACTGTATAGTACATTAGTTTTTGATGTAGTGTTCAATGACTTATTAGTTGTGTATAACACCCAGTGCTCATCACAGCACCTGCCCTACCCAATACCTATCACCCAGCTACGCCATCCCTCCACCCCCTCCCCTCTGAAAGCCTCCGTTTGTTTCCATGAGTCAATAATCTCTCCTGATTCATCTCCCTCTCTGATTTCTCCCCCTTCAGTTTTCCCTCCCTTTCCCTGTGGTCCTCTGTGCTATTCCTTATGTTCCACATATGAGTGAAACCCTATGATAATTGTCTTTACAGATGTAGTGAAAAGAAGGAGCACATGCACCCCAATGTTCATAACAACAATGATATCTCCTTCTTTGGAATGGTTCCTTCCATTTCCAGAGGTGAAGCTTAAATGCACTGAGTCTTTACAAGGACCAGCAGAGACATCTGGTCTCAAATGGATCAAACAAATTCTGCATTCTGGGAACAGAATTTAATCTTTGTAGGTGTTTAAAATTATAAGTGAATTTAGAAACTATATTCTTTTGTGTGGACTAAGGAATAGAAAAAGCTGATTTATAATCAGCATGTATGGAAAAACAGGGGCATAGAAATAAAACAGTAACTTTGTGCTTGGTATCTTTCCAGCTCTGGGTCCTGTGCTTGATGAGCCTAGGCTGCACTTCTGTCAGTTGAATCCTGGCTTGTTTTCTTAGAAATATTTCCTTTTTATATATCTAAGTTAGCTGAAATTAGTTTCTAACATGCATAAATAAAAGGTTTTTTTAAAAATTTTTATTTGATTATTTTACTTTCTCAGCTTTACTGAGCTGTAATTGACAAATAAAATTGTAAGATATTTAAAGTGTACAGCATGGTGATTTGATATATGTATATGTTGTTAAAGAATTTCTCCCATCAAATAAATAAAGATTCTTAAATAAAACACATGTGCCTCTTGAAAAAGCCAACATTTGAATATGTGCCATTCAGAGGGAATTAACAAGTTCTGTTACAGATAGATATTATTTCAAATAAGTGTTTTTGTTTCTCTGGGTAAATCTCCAATAGTGGAATTATTGGATTGTACAGTTATTTATTTATTTACTTACTTACTTACTCATTAGCTGCATGTTATTTCCAACAGTGCTCACACAAATTTACATTCCTATAGCAGTGCACAGGGTTTGCTTTTTTCCATGTCCTTGACAACACTTGTTATTTCTTGTCTTTTAAAAAAATTTCTTGTCTTTTTGATATTAGCCATCCTGACTAGTACGAGGTGAACCTCACTGTGGTTTTGATTTGCATTTCCCTGGTGATTAGTGATGTTGAACATCTATTTTTTCATGTGTCTGTTGGATATCTGTAGGTATTCTTTGTCATTTTTTTTCAGCTCTCTGTCCATTTTTAAATGTTTTGTTGGTGTTGAGTTGTATAAACTATATAATTTGGATATTAGCCCATTATCGGATATATCATTTGCAAATATCTGCTTACATTGAGTAGGTTGCCTTTTCATTTTATTGGTGGTTTCTTTCACCGTGCAAAAGCTTTTCATTTTGGTGCAGTCCCAATAGTTTATTTTCGCTTTTGTTTCCCTTGCCTAAGGAGACATAGCCATAAATGTTGCCAAGGTTGATATCAAAGAGACTACTGCCTCTGTTTTCTTCTAGGAGTTTTATGGTTTCAGGTTTCACATATAGGTCTTCAATTTATTTTGAGTTAATTTTTGTGTATGGTGTAAGAAGGTGGTCCAGTTTCACTTTTACATGTAGCTGTCCAGTTTTCCCAGCACCATCTATTAATAAAGAGACTGTTTTTCCCTCATTGTATATTCTTGCCTCCTTTGTTGTAGATTAATCGACCATATAAGCGTGGGCTTATTTCTGGGCTCTCTATTCTGTTCTGTTGATCTACATATCCATTTTTGTGCTAGTAACATACTGTTTTGATTATGATAGCTTTGTAGTGTATTTTAAAATCTGGGCTTGTGATACCTTCAGCTTAGCACTTCCTTCTCAAGTTTGTTTTATTTATTGGAGGTCTTTTGTGGTTCCATATAAATTGTAGGATTATTTGTTCTAGTTCTGTGAACAATGTTATTGGTATTTTGATAGGAATTGCAGTGAATCTATAGATTGCTTTTGGTAGTATGGACATTTTAACAGTACTAATTCTTCCCATCTGCGAACTTGGAATATGTTTCCTTTTCTGTTGTCTTCAATTTCTTTCAGTCAAATCCTACACTTTTCAGAGTACAGGTCTCTCACCTCCTCAATAAAATTTATTTAAATTTTAAATAACTTTAAATTTATTCCTAGGCATTTTACTCTTTTTGATGTAATTGAAAATGGGATTGTTTTCTTAATTTCTCTTCCTGGTACTTCATTATTAGCGTAGAAAAATGCAACAAACATATTTCTGTGTATTAATTTTGGATCCTGCAACTCTATTGAATGTATTTATTATTTCTAATAGTTTTGTGGTGTAATCTTTAGGGTTTTCTATATACCGTATCATATCATTGGCAAATAATGGCAGTTTTACTTCTTCCTTATCAATTTGGAGGTCTTTTACTTCTTTTCCTTGTCTAATTGCTGTGGCTAGGACTTCCAATAGTATGTTCAATGAAAGTGTTGAGAGGGCATTTTTGTCTTGTTCCTAATCTTAGAGTAAAAGCTTTCCGTTTTTACCTTAAGTATGATGTAGGCTATAGGTTTGTATATATGGCCTTTATTATGCTGAAACATCTAAGATCACTTTGTTGAGAGTTATTAATCATGAATGGATGTTATATTTTGTCAATTGCCTTTTTTTTTTTTTGCATCTAAGAGATGACCATACAGTTTTTATTTTTCCTCTTCTTGATGTGACGTATCACATTGATTGATTTGTGAATATTGAACCGCTCTTGCATCCTTGGAATAAATCCCACCTGATTGTGGTAAATGAGGTTTTCATTGTATTGTTAAATTTAGTTTGCTAATATTTTGTTGAAGTTTTTTGCATCTATGTTCATCAGGGATATTGGCCCATAGTTTTATGTTTTTGAAGTGTCTTTATCCAGTTTTGGTATCAGGGTAATGCTAGCCTTGTAGAATAAATTTGGAAGTTTTCCTTCATCTTTTTATTTTGTGGATCCTTTGACTAATTTTTGTATATATAATAGATTTTTCTACTTTTGTGTTTAACCTCCACACTGGCTTTATAAATGATTAATCTATACTTTTACTACGTGTTTGCTTTTACCAATGAAATTTGTTTTTCATAATTTTCTTACTTCTAGTTATGGCCTTTTCTTTCCACTTAAAGAATTCCCATTAACATTAGTGACGAACTCCTTCGACTTTTGTCTGGGAAACTCTCTCTCCTTCAATTCTGAATGATAACCTTGCCAGGTAGAGTATTCTTGGTTGTAGGTTTTCTCCTTGAAGCACTATGAATGTATCATGCCACTCCCTTCTGCCTGCAAAGTTTCTGCTGAAAAATCAGCTGATAGTCTTATGGGGTTTCACTTATATTTTCTTTTCCGCTACTTTTCTTGCTGCTTTTAAGAATATTCCTTTATCATTATTGTTTACTATTTTAATTATGTGTCTTGGGATGGACCTCCTTGAGTTCATCTTCTTAGTGGCTCTCTGTACTTTCCTCAGATTAAGGAAGTTTTCACCTTTTATTTTTCAAGTATGTTTTCTTTCTACCGCCCCCCCCCTCCCCGCCCACCACTCCACCAATGCATTTCTGGAATCTCTATAATGATTATTATTAAGTTTGATGATATTGCAGAGTTCCCTTAAGCTATTCTCATTTCTTATTTTTTTCTTATGTTTGCTATTTAGTTTGGTTGCTTACCATTACCCTGTCTTCCAGATCGCTGATCTGTTTTTCATCCTCTAATCTGCTATTGATTCCCTCTAGAATGTTTCAGTTATTATATTCTTTAGCTCTGACTGGTTCTTTTTTTATATATTTTTTCTATCTCTTTGTTGAAGTTCCCGATGACTTCATTCACTCTTTCTCAAGTGCAGTATCTTTATGACCATTACTTTGAACTCTTTATCAAGCATATTGCTTATCTTCATTTCATTTAGCTTTTTTGCTATGGTTTTTGTCTTATTGTTTCATTTGGGATACATTCCTCTATCTACTAATTTTGTCCAACTCTGTGTTTGTTTCTATGTGTTAGATAGGTCAGCTATATATCCTGGTCTTAAAAGTAGTGGCCTTGTGTTGAAGAGGTCCTGTGGTGCCTTATAGTGCAATCCTTCCTGGTTACCAGAATCAGGTTCTCCAGGTATGTCTTCTATGTCAGCTTGCATGCACCCTTCTATTATGGCTAGCCACATTTGCTTTGGCCACACTGGTGAGTGGGGCTGGCCTTTGGTCTGCTTTACCTACTGTGGGAACACTGGTCATGGTTTGCTCCCCATGCTATTGAGAGGCCAGGCTACAGCTGCTGTTGTCCGCTTGGTGGGTGAAACTGGCATTCAGACTAGCTTCTTGTAATTATCCTCTGCCATAGCTGCAGGTACACTGAATGGCAGTGTTTGCTGCCAATGTAGCCAACAAATAAGCCTGGCTGCAGGAACCATGGGTGTGCTCATGCGTGAGGTTATCTTCCCCACTCCCTAGGTAGGAGTCACTTTGAATAGGACCAGTCCTGGACAGGCTGCCTGTGATGGGGCAGGAGCTGCTTGTGAGAGATTCCTGCTGAGGCAAGCAGGTTGGGTAGGGTGGGTCTGCCCATGAACACTAGCGTGGTCCTTGCAATGTAGATGGAGGGTGTTAGAACTGGCTTTTGCAACCATCCAGCTATCCAGCCTGAGGAGGGGCAAAAAAAATGGTGCCTGCCAGCACTTGTGTTCCTGGAGAGAGCTTCTACAGACCCCTGACCCTCCAGCACATGTTCTAAGATTAGTCAATAAACTTCCTCAAGGTATACCTCAGGTGCTTTCAAATTGCTGCTTTTGTGCTGTGTCTCAGGCCAATTTATTTGGCATGCTGGCCCTTTAAGGGTGGGGATTCGGTTATCTATAACCCTCCAGTTCTCCTGGAGTTAAGCCTACAGATTTTTATTTTTATTTATTTTTATTTTTTTTAAAAGATTTTATTTATTTATTTGACAGAGAGAGAGAGAGAGTACAAGCAGGGGGAGCAGCAGGGAGAGGGAGAAGCAGGCTCCCACTGAGCAGAGAGCCCTATGTGGGGCTCAATCCCAGGACCCTGGGATCATGACCTGAGCCAAAGGCAGATGCTTAACTGACTGAGCTTCAAGGCGCCTCAAGCCTACTGATTTTTAAAACTCCCAGAGTTAAGCCCTGGTGATTTTCCAAACCAGATGTTATGGGGATTCATCTTCTCAGTGAAGGTTCCCCAAGGCTTGGGATACCCAGTGTGGGCTTAACCCCTTTACTCACCCATGCTTGTGTTGTCCTTCAGTTTGTGGTTAATCGCACTGGGAGTCTGGCTCCCAACCATGTCTCTGTCCCTCCTACCTTTTTCAATGAAGGCTTTTCTCTAGGACCAGCTGTGAAAGATCTGTTCTGCCAGTCTTCCAGTCATTTTCAGAGTTAGTTCTAATCGATGTAATTGTTGCCCCAGTGTGTCCCTGGGAAGAGGTAAGCTCAGGATCCTTCCATTCCTTCATCTTCCCCCTTTCTCAATTTTTTTTTCTATTTTAATTTGTATGTAAGAGTTTATGGCTCTGAGAGTTTTCTTTTATGCTTAGGAGACCTCTCACTTTTTAACGTAATAGTAAAGGAATTCTTATTTTTTTCCTAATACTTACCTAGATTATCTCCCTTTTAGATATATATAAATAACATATTTAGTATATTTTAAATAAATGGTGTGATTGAGGGATCAATCTTAACGATACATTTTCAAATGATCCCAATGTCTTTTTTTTTTTTTTTAAGTGAGAAAAAGAGCTAGAAGGGGTGGGGCAGAGGGACAGGGAGAGAGAGAAACTTAAGCAGGCTCTATGCCCAGCATGGAGCCTAACATGGGACCCAACACAGGGCTTGATCACATGATCCTGAGATCTTGACCTGAGCTGAAATCAAGAGTCAGAAGACTAACTGACAGCCACCCATGTGCCCCTATCTTAAAGTCATTTTTAAATCGGATTGTCCTTTTATTACTAATTTGAAATGCCATTGCTCTCATGGATTAAATATTTCTATATACTGGAATTTGTTTCTTGATCTTATTTTGTTCCCTTCTGATCCTGTCTCAGTCCCTCACTGTCTTAATTGTTAAAGAATTTTTGTGTGCCTTGGTACCCAGTAGTACAAACTCCTCTATTTTTTTTATTTTTTCAAAATTCTCTTGATTCCTATTGACCATTTCATTAAAAAAAAAATCTTGATAGTCCTTTAATTGGGACTGAATTGTACTTAAATATTTTGATATTATGCTCTTTGGTATATAAATATTCTGAATATTTATGTCATCTGGTTTATTTTTCTTTTTATTAAGAGAGAAATCATTTTTATTCCTAATAATATATTCTCACTTAAAGTTTATTGTGTAGGCTAAATGATAAGCATCCTAGCTCTTTAGATACGTTTATATCCTATTATTACATAATGGTATCTGTACCTTCTTTATGACAGGGTATTTACAGATTTTGTTTTGCTATCCGTCTCACAATTATTGCCTTTTATTTGGCAAGTTGTTTCTCTATTTACATTTATTATTGCTATGCTTGATTTAATCTCATTCATGATATTTTGAATGAGTGTGCTTCCAGTGTGGTTTCATACTTGTTTTTTGCCAAGAATTCCAGTGATATTACTGTTCCTAATATATATATATATATATATATATTTTGAGAGAGAGGATAACTTTTAGTTTAGGCATTTCCCTACACTTAGGTATCAGAAATTCTAAACCCTAATGTTATGACATAAAATGAATTCCCAAGAAAATCTCTCTCCTTCCTTCCCCTCCTGGTAATTAGGCAGAGACATAAATGAATACTTATTATTATTTGGTGCTTAAAGACACAGTTTGCCTTTTCTGCATTTCTACTGAAATAGCAATCCTTTCAGGGTGAAGCTTTACATATGAAGTCTCAATTCCAGCTGCCACATCATTGTGTATAAAGGCATCACTCCTCATGTCCCTGTGGGAATTTCTTCTATCCAAGCTCCAAATTACTGAGACAAGCACCCTCTCACACCCTAAGCAACTATGAATTCTCACTCCATTTTTTGACACATGAAGATCTCTCTTTCTTTTCAGTAAGCTCAGGTCCATGTTTTATGTTATTGTACCAAGAGGGATTTAGATTATCATGGTCTGTTATTTCTAGAATTCAAAGGTTTTTTTTTTAAATAATAAATAATAAATAATAATTCAACTATCTTTCAAATGAATGGAGCTATCTAAACTTTTTTTTTTCCCTATCTGAAATCTAAATATCTCATTGCTTCCATTCAACTATAAACTCCCTGATTCTGTGGTACAATATTATTTATCAAAACTACATTTGCTAGTAGAGAAGTACTTGAAGTAAATGAATTTCTTTGGGTTTGAATTAGAGCACTTTTCCAGCAACACCAAAAATTTAATAAGTGACATGGTAAAATCACCATTTACTTTTCAGGTTAGAGGTACACCAAACAAAAACACAGATATTTCATTGTACTGCTGGACAATCCACTCTCCATAGACTAGACATTTGGTCAGATACCTTTAAAAATCTAATGATAGCCACTGTTAAAAAAATCCCAAATGATGTGCGTTCTTCAGCAATATTTCTATTCAGCAGGAATTTGTCACTCTTTACACTGTCAAATTTAAATGCAAAAGAATAGAAACTTTAATCCACTTCTTAATCCTTCAAAACTGCCCAAGGAAGAAAAAGAAGCCTTTTAAACTAAGATATAATAATTTTCACTCAATCCTGCAATAGGAATAGAACACAAATTAGACATAAAAAATCCCTTTCAACTTTTGAGCACAATTTTAAAGTAAAGTTTTATTCTGAATTTGAAATTTGCCAAGGTCTGTGGCTGAGTTTCAGATACCCACTTCCCTTCTTGGCAGTAGATAATTTGGAAATCAGAAGTCTGCACATTTGAGATATTTCCAGGCTTGGAGTGTCAAAAAGACAAGATGGCATATGGTGAAGTAAAAGGATTTCTCACATTCAGGAACACATTTCAACTTCCAAAACACAAAAATAAATAAGTGCTTTTTCAAATTCATAAAAGAAATAATGAGAATTTTGCCCAAATATTATAGACATACCAATGTTAAGCAGCAAGATGTTTAAGTCTGTCACTTCCTGCAAGCTTTCCACTAACTGGATAAGTTCAAGTTTCAGGACTGTCATATTAACTTTGGCATAAAAATGCTTCCTTCTTTGGCAAAGCTGACAGTATTCCCCTTCAAAGAAAAATTATAGTCTAATTAAAGTATACAATTTGATGTTTTTATACCAACGTTTCCCTGGGAAGTTTCTTCAATACTCCACTTGCTAATTTTAAGTTCAATGGATCAGAGTACAGAGGGAATTGATGTGGTGAACACAAGGTCTATGAAGATGGTTTGCTCTGTTGTCCATTTACCTGCTCAGTTCTTTATCCTGTCTGGTTGTTATAAGACAGCAGTTGGTATATTCTAGAGTCTTATTATAGTTCTTTTATTTATTGGTCTTGTGAGCATGTGGATATATGTTAGCACTTCAAGTGTTATAGAAGAAATAAGTACTTAAAAATTAAATTAATCAACTTTGTTATTTTTCTGATAAACTGTTAGCAGAAAAAACAAAAATACTCACTAAAGAAACATTGATCACGCTTATAGATTTCCACTATTTACAACATGACTATGTATTATCAATTGTTTCATTAATGTGAATACTTAAAAAATTTTTTTCTCTTAACTGCAGAATAACTTATTTGAAAATAGCCAAATAATCAGTTGGGCTGATTTAAGGGGATTACATGGAGAAATCCTGCAACTTTAACAAGAAAGTTTTATGAAGTTGCCCATATGACTCTGTTCATTATTTAGATTTATACGAGGGATATCTTTGTGCGACAGCTTCTTTAGAATATGAGTGCAAGGCTAAACACATTTGGAAAATGGCGTAAAGTTATCAAAGAAAGTAGCATACTGTAAAAAATTTTATAAAGCATTTTTCCAAACTGTCAGATTATAGAAAGCATTTGAACGTGGGTAGAGTAGGATTTTCTTCAACGTTTATTTTAAGGTAATAAGAAATTAACTGTTAACTTTTTAAATGTCTCATTTTTCTAAACTATACAATATGGAACTTGAGTCTCAAAGTGACTCCTGATTGTAAGCCTCCAAACTTGAGGGAGAATAAAGGTGTGGAACAAATGTGTAGGTCTGGATACTTAATCCATGTGAGCTTCACTTTTTTATCCACAAAAATCATTTATTATTGCTCTCATAAGTTAATTTATACACAGAAGGCACCCTGAGCTTTCTAAAGAAGTGCAGTATCAAAGTAAGGTGCTTGCTGACACAAGTGGTAACTTCTTTCAGAATTAATATGGCATGAGTGTTAGATCGTTTCATTTGTAGAAATCACCTTAAGTCACCATTTCTCTCATCATAGAAAAAATATGTCTAACTTACATCTGAGATCATAATTTGGCCCATCAACTAGACAGAGAGAAAATCAAATCTACATTAATATGTGTAACATTAAGAATTACCAAATTTCTAATACTATTCTCCAAGTTTACTGCGCCCTTCTATGATGATTTTTTATGACTAGCTTTTTAAAGTTTTCACAAGTAACAGATCAGACACATAACATGCTTCACTTTTATATTCAGATTATATGTTATCAATAGACTCTTCCTCACATGAGCCCACTCTTCCCTGATGTTATCTCAAAAAAATAGACTGAGGTGTTTGAAAAGTTGCCCATCCCTGTGAATACTGAAGGTGTCTCAGTTTCAAGATAACTTAGCGTTATATAAAATTCAGAGGTTTATACAGTGAAAATATCTGAGTTCAACCATGGACTAAGGTATCAGGATTTCAGCAAAGAAGAGATATATAGGAGATAAAAATGTAAGTCCTTCTGAGAGCAGCTTTGAGGATATCTGTATCATGAATCAGCTTAATATTAATGTAAAAGAACATAAACTATTTTAAATACATCACGTTTAAAGCTCAATAATTCTGTGTGATATTTTACCAATTTCTTCTTAGAAATGTGAGAATGGTAATGCAGCTCGAATACATCTGCATGTGTGAATGTCATTAAGTACTATCTGTAAACAAGGTTTTTTTATTTAATTTTATAGCTTTACAAAAATCAATTCATAAAAAGTTGTTTAAAATTTTTCTTACTCTTTTAGTAAAACTGACATCTTGTGATGATAGCCTCCTAGAGGAAGCGGAGTTTGCTTGTGTGATTATAACATTGGGATAACTCCTCAAAAGCAGAATTTCGGATTCAAAGATCAAGAACAGTCTTCAAACTCTCTCTAGATTTATTCCCTAGGTAACTGCACCCTCCTTATAGTTTTAAATACTATACATGGAAGACTCTCAACTGTGAAGCCCTAATCCAGGCATCTCTCCTAAGCTCTGAAGTGATAGGTCCAACTAAATAGTGTCTCCAAACATAAAATGTATTTAAAGCTTAAAATGTGCAAAAAAGCAAAAAAAAAAAATCCTCTTGATTTAACAAAAATTGTCCTCCAAATTTTATCGTGATTTTGATCAGTGACACCTCTGTTTTTCCAGTTGCTGAGCAAAATAAAAAACTCGAATCATTTTAGGATTCTCATATTCCTTGAAAATATACATTCATTGTGGTGGCATATCGTATTTCTGTGAAGAAATGTGTCCAAAACACACCTAATATTTGTGCTACTGCAACCATATTTTAGACCTGCATCACGTCTTATGTGGATTATCCTACCCTTCCGCTCTTGCATTATCCACATGGCAACCAGAAGGATATGGTTAAAAGTTAAGTTACGTCATGCTTGTCCTATTCAAAGTGTACTAACGACTGTTTGTTTCATTGAATAAAAGTCCTTACCATGTCTTCTAAAGCCCTACTTGATCAGGCTCTTCCACATCTCTGATCTTCCTCTTTCTCCCAACCCACTCACTGCCACCCACATTAGCCTCCTTGTTTTACCTCAAACATGTCAGCATGCTCCTTCCCTAAGTGCTTTTTAAACACTGTTCCATCTGTCTGGATTGCTCTTCCCTGGTATAGCGATATGGCCCATCCTCTCCCTTCTTTTGGCTCTCTGCTCATGTGATACTCATCTGAGATGCCCTCAGTAAACACCATTTGCAACATGGAACTCTCTATCCTAATATTTGATTTTGCTTTGTCCTGTTTCATTTTTTTCTTTATAGCTCTTGTTACCATTCAGGCTTTTAAGTTTTTAAATCATTGTTTGTTTGTTTGTTTTTCACACACAATGGTATGTCACTTGGAAAAGGCCAAGGTTTTGTCACTTTTGTTTTTACCTATTTCATCACATCTAGGACACTTCTTGGTTGATGATAGGTGTTCTTTAAATATTAATTGAACAAATTAATCAAGATTTTTGATGCATATTAGCAAAGAGCTTTCTGCAAGTTCAAGTCAGTTAACTCCATCACCAATGATGTTTGAAGGTACCTTTTCAATTGGGCCTTAATTAACATTTGGAAATGTAGCTCTGTGGTCCAACACACACACACACACACACACACACACACACACACACACACACACACACACATTCATTTTCATTCTCTCTCTCTACAAGGCTAATAGGAATAGAGTCAAGGAATAATGTAAGATTAGAGCATTTTCATTGTGAGTAGAGTACTCTGCATAAGTGGGGCCTTGGATTATTAGAGAGTTGCTGAGGACTGAAAGAAGAGAAAAACAGGAAGGTGTAAAGACAAATGCAAAAGAGAAAGGTAGAGGGCAATCGTGTACAACAATTGAAAACAGATTTGGGGAAGCTCTTTTAGCCAAGAACTGATATGGACATTGGGCTTTTGCATATGCCCAAATCACTAATTACAGTTTTTCACCTTTTCTGAGAATGTGCTCTGAGATCCAGCACACCAAAAGGAAACTTAGTTTTCACTATATATGTTTGGGAGCAGAGAAAACAGACAACCACAAATAATACACCATGATTAAGTCTGGGTGGTGAGATAATGGATTATGGTTTTAAGTGAATTATCTCATTCAATTCTCACAAGAACTCCTTGAATTAGCTTCTATTATTAGTTTGTAAGTATCTTGCCCTAGGTCCCAAAGCTAGAGCCTAAACTTCTCAGTTCTAAATTATTCTAAATTCATAAAACATTTTTAAAATTTTTCAGAATAAAAATATTCTCTCTCCTCTTCCCTTTTCTTTCTCTTTATCTCTTTCTAGCTCTATCTATTTACCTATCCATCCACATATATACATCATAATTAGGTGATTCATGGACTAATAATAAGACTGTGCCATAAACCAAGAGTTATGATTAGTCTAATTCTGAGCATGTGAGCTTCATTTAAATAAAATGTGATTTGTTTATAATGGATTTTATGATTGATACCCACTATTCATTCCCCCCTTACATGATTAGCCTAAATTCATTATGGTAGCTTAAATTCACCATCTTTACCAGTGACTGGTTACCAGTTTGATAGGCCTTGAACTATTTGGGCCAATAAGAAACCAGGGAAAGTGTCCTCCCGGATTTTGGTAAAAATAAGCAAGTAGTTCTCATTCCTACTTGATGAAAATAAAGCAGAATCCTTTAGTTTCTATTGTTAAAAACTAACATTGGGTGAAGCCAACACTTGTCTGGCAAAGGAAATATACCAGAGATAAATATATACAGATAGAGATGGAGATGACAGAAAGAAATGAGAAAGAGAGGGAGAGAGAGAGTGTGTGCTTAGAATTAACATTTAAAAATCACTCAAAAAAAGTAGTGTTTATTACTAAAGGTTAAACATAGTAAATGATAATCAGAATGATCAACTGGGTTAGAGGGTAGCCTCTACCCCCACTTCAGGTGTTTAATAAAAAGGACATGGATCCCTGTGGAAGCAACTTTCAACTGAGAACAAAAACCATTACAAACTTCAACCTTTCATACTAGGTTGTAAACTGGAAGTGTTTCGATGATTACTGGGTTAAATTGGGATATTATCATTGGCAATATTATTATTGGCAAGTTACCTACTGTTCAGTGTTTTTAAGACTCAATAAAACAATGTTTGTACCAATTACTATAATAAAATGAGATAAATATCCCATACTCTACAGAACTGAGTTGTGACTATTCAGCACATCTTGCAGCATTTAAAATATAAATCATTATTCATCTTTCTAATGATATATACCCTCAATTAGTTACCAGTTGACTTCCATGTGTACAAAATTACTACTGGTTGTTAAACAAATTTATATTAAAGGATCAAAACCTAGGAACATTTTAGGACAAAGGTTATTTAGTACTGCATTTACAACATGTAAATTACTGCTAATTATTTATTGTTGAATACTTTTTAATCAAAGGAGGAGTTATTACAAGTCATTTACCTGGTGCTACAATGGGAAAAAAATAGATGTAGGTGGTTTTTGATTAAGGTAATCATAGTTTCATTCTTCAAAAGGATATCAAGCAAAAAATTAAGTTCAGCATGGCATGCAAGGATCAATGGATTCTGGCTATTGCCCAAGCTCATGTATTTCCATCATAAATCCTTTGTTCTAAAAAAGCAAAATTTATTTATTTATTTATTTATTTATTTATTTATTTATTTATTTATTTATTTATGAGAGTGGGCAAGAGAGAGAGAAAGAGCACGAGTGGAGGGAAGGGGCAGAGGCAGAGGGAGAAGCAGACTCCCACTGAGCAGGGAGCCTGATGGGGACTTGATCCAGGACCCTGGGATCAGGACCTGAGCTGAAGGCAGATGCTTAATGAACTGAGCCATCCAGGTGCCCTCAAAAAGCAAAATTTGAGAAATTTTGTTCTTTCTTTGGGTTACTTTTCTTCTTTTTCATTTTTTAAAAAAAATTTATTTGTTTATTTATTTATTTGAAAGAGCTGCAAGAGACAGCATGTGTGAACAGGGAGGGGGTGGGGTGGAGCAGAGGGAGAGGGACAAGCAGACTCGGTACTGAGCTTGAAGCCCAATGCAGGGCTCCATCTCATGACCTGGAGATCATGACCTGAGCTGAAACCAAGAGTCAGATGCTTAACCGACTGTGCCTCTCAGGCATCCCTCTAATTCTTTTACCACATCTTCTTATAAGCTTTTTCTTTATTCCTAGCCTTACTGGATGCCACTCATCTATGTCTCTATAGCATCCTGTACCTTCTGCTATAATAGATTTTATTATGATGTATCACACTTCTGTAGTTGTCCATCTCTCCCACTAAAATGGTATCTCCTTAATAACAGAATTCTTTTTTACTCTTCATCCCCTAATACACATCACAGGGCCTAGCATATGGAACAAACTCAATAAATATTGCTGAATAAATCTGTTAACAAATAAAGTTAATGGGACACCAGTAAATTCTATTAGTGTCAATAGTGTAGGAGAACTTAAGTCATTATTTAAATTTTGGTTCCTGGGGGTGCCTGGCTGGCTCAGTTGTTAAAGCACACCCCTCTTAATCTCAGGGTTGTATATTCAAGCCCCATGTTGGGCGTAGAGATTACTTAAAAAGAAAATCTTTTAAAATATAAATAAATTTTAGCTCCATTTGATGTATTTTGTTATTTTTAAATAAATAAGCTTCAAAAATATTATCTAGGCAAACTTCCTATATAGAATTAACACCACACCTAAGCAATTATAGAGTGCCAATTCCATTCCTAAAGTTTATATTAAAAATAGTTCATAAAAATACTATGAGAATGCATAACAATATAACAGCAGATATGATTCTCTAATTTCATGTTTTAAAAAATTGAGAAAAAGAAATCTTTGTCTAGTTAATCAAAGGAGTTAGCTGAGAAATGTATATGGGAAAGCAGACATCTATAAAGCAATATCTAAGCAGAACTGCTGTATATATTAAGAAATCAATCATTAGTTCCTAAAACAAACAGAAAGTATTTGGTAGCTCCCCGGACAGAA
Organism: Ursus americanus; assembly: GCF_024610735.1. Taxonomy (NCBI): domain Eukaryota; kingdom Metazoa; phylum Chordata; class Mammalia; order Carnivora; family Ursidae; genus Ursus; species Ursus americanus. The sequence continues at coordinate 14,173,141 of NC_142137.1, read as the reverse complement.
GGAAGAAGGAAAGAATCAGGCCTATGGATAGAAACCATGGATATTAAATGTTGAAATGCATGCATCATCTCTCTTAGACATTTCCTTTGGATGATTCAACCCAAAATATCTCTGTGTCTGCACTTGTGATTAAACTTTTTGGAAAAGGGAATCTGACTAGTCTACTTCTGAAATTAGGAGAAATGCGGTTCTGTGATGTAGCTAATTGTGTATTTGGGGGTGAGGGAAGATAATTTCCCCAAAGGTCACAGATCAGATCAAAAATAAAAACAATGTCAGAACCTACCATAATCATTTAAGTTCATATATATATATATATATACCATAATCATTTAAGTTCATATATATATATATATATCTTGTATATTAAATCTTGTAATGAAAGAAGAAAGTGATATAAACAGACAATAGAGTTAACTGTGGATTGATATTTCAAAGTTATACTATGGATTAAAAACTTTCACTCATTTTTTTCAGTTAAAATTAGCTGATGTCTGGGAAAATTAACTTTCTCTCATGATAGTCTACCAGAAGATTCAGGAAAATAGACTCTCATTATTAATTCTTTTAACAGACAGAATTTGTTTTGATAGAAGATTGGGTAAACAGATGTTTGGAAGATTGAAAAAGAAAAAAAAAGTAATAATAAATATTGAAATAACAAAGTAGCGGTAACTGCAGGAAGGAGATGCCACCCTTACAGAAGGAGAAACAAAGGGGATGTTAGAATCCAGAATCCTAGAGGGGGAGGGCCTCCTAGACCCAGCTCAGTGTCTAGTCCTTTGGGAAGCAGGTTGTACTCGGCTGTGAGAGTTGACTGCAGGTGGTTTGGAGCACCCAGGGAAGCAGGAGACTGGAAGGAACAGCTGCAGGGGTAAAGGGACATTCTTGTGCTAGGAGATCCAACAAGCAAAAGGACAAGAGAAAGTGCTTTCTCCCTTTTCCTACCATAACTTCTTCTTTGTATGTCTCTCTTGATAAGGGAGAATTGAAGCCCCAACTTACACAAAAAAGAGTGTGGAAGAGGGAGACACAAGAGTGTTGAAGCTGAGAAACAATAGCTTCATAACCACTACAAACAATTTATACTTTGACACATTGTTATTTTTCCAAATTAGCCCTTATTTTATTGCCATTTTAATTTGATGTCATTAATTACAAGTTATTTCCTGTAATACTGATAGTATATAGAATGCCAATAAAGTTTTGTGAATTTAATTTTTGTCTTGGTTAAAAAGATGGGGCGCCTGGGTGGTGCAGTCGTTAAGTGTCTGCCTTCGGCTCAGGGCGTGATCCCAGCATTCTGGGATCGAGCCCCACATCAGGCTCCTCCGCTGGGAGCCTGCTTCTTCCTCTTCCACTCCCCCTGCTTGTGTTCCCTCTCTCGCTGGCTATTTCTGTCTGTCAAATTAATAAATAAAATCTTAAAAAAAAAAAAGTTACCCAACTTTTACTAGGCAATTCTAGAATTCTAACTTTTGACTAGGTCATAGTTTAATAATAAGTTATGATTCTTTGGCTCTAGTAAATAAGGCCAACTTTGTAATCCTGTCGCCATTTTTTTGTCTCCCTTTAAGGCAGAGGATAATATCTATAAGCCTGCCATGCCAGACATAGTCCATTAGTCACAGGAAAAAACAGACAGTAGCGTGTGGAATGGATCAGCCCAAATTCATCATGACCACTAAAAAACAACACAAAACAAATATCTTATTAGTGATGTGCCAAGCACTTGATCATTTCGAGTGAAGGATGGCATGTTAATGAATACATATAAAGGCAGTTCTCAAATTCACATATTTCAAATTAACAGCAATCAGTCAATTACACGCATGATATCGACTTGTTTCACATATTGCCCTTGAGTAGGCTGGAAACATATAAATGAAACTAAGTCAGATTTATGATGGATTTGGAGGAGATTCCTAATTCAAGTCATAGCAAATACTTTATCATCCTGATACACAGAACCAAGCAGCTTTAATCAAAATAACCAACTCCAAAATAGGCACAAACAATGTCTAAGCAGTTATGGAGGGGAAACAAACAACATCAACAACAAAATCCCTAAACTGAATAGAGTGGGAAGGCATTGAACAGGACCTTTGACCTGTTATTATATAATGGATTTTCTAAAGGAAGGTAATATATTTTCTGAATTCCATTATAAAACAGGATTCCAAAAATACATGGATCAGTAGTAGCATTGCTGGAATAAATACAGACATAGGGACTCATACAACTCAACTGCAAAAACCAAAAACAACCTCCAAAAATGGCAAAGGGCCTAACCAAGTAATTTTCCAAAAACATACCAACATCCAATAGGTACATGAAAAGGTGCTCCACATCACTAATCATCAGGGTAATGCAAATCAAAACCACAATGAGATAGCAATTCACAGCTGTTAAGAAGTCTATTCTTTTTTTTTAAAGATTTATTTATTTATTGGGTGGGCAGAGGGAGCGGGAGAATCACGAAGCAGACTCCATGCTGAGTATGGAGCCTGATGGGATCCCACCACCCCAAATCATGACCTGAGCCAAAACCAAGAGTCAGATGCTTAACTGACTACACCACCTAGGTGCCCCAAGAAGTCTATTATTATAAATGCTGGGTGTTGAAAAAAGCAAATCCTTGTACACTGTTGGTGGGATTGTAAACTGGAACAGCCATTATGGAAAACAGTATGAGTGTACCTCAAGAAATTAAAAATAGAACTACCATATGACCAAGAAATCCAACTTTTGGGTATATATCCAAGGGAAACAAAACCATTATCTCAAAGACATAGTTTCACTCCCATGTTAATTGCAGCACTGTTCACAATAATCCAGTTATGGAAATAACCTAAGTATCCATTGACAGATAAAGAAAGAAAATGTGATTTTACATATATGATTATACATGTATATTCAACTTTAATATAATATATAAGCTGAATATTATTCATTTTTTAAAAAGAGAGAAATTCTGCTATCCCTGGATGAATTTGGAAGCTGTTATACTAAGCAAAATTTATTTAAATGTGGAATCCAAATACATATATTCATTTTGGGGGGGTTACAGTATACGTTATTGATGGTAAATGACAAGATAAGGCTCCCTAAACCCCTCCCCTTCTTCAGAGAGTCTGGGATAGAAACGGCATAAAGGTTGGGAGATTCTCAGTGTGTTGGCGGATGAGTTGGGGCAAGGAGTCCCCCAGCAACTGAGGGCCTCTCTCTTCCTCTTGCTTTTACTGGAGCTAGTGGTCCAAGGGGTTTTTACTCCTTGGAAGCCACGTGGACCATAAGGTCCACCACTTAGTTGCTACAGCTAGATTCATTGTCCTATCAGAAAATGAGCTTGACAAGTGGTCATTGAGGGAATGCCAGCCCCAACATCAACAACATTAACATTTAACACTGTAAAGTCACAGGAGACAACCTGGTCCTCAGTGGAGCTTAGGATGCCTGTGAGGGGGCTCTCTCACGCCTGCTTCACCACCTTCTTGATGTCATTGTACTTGGTAGCTTTCTCCAGAAGGTGGGTCAGATCCACAACTGACATGTTGGGGCTAGGGACACAGAAGACCATGCCAATGAGCTTCCTATTCAGCTCAGGGATGACCTTGCCTACAGCCTTGACAGTGCCAGTAGAATCAGGCATGATGTTCTGGGAAGCCCCTCAGTCATCATACCATAGCTTCCTAGAGGGGCTGTCCATGGTCTTCTGGGTGGCAGTGATGGCATGGACTGTGGTCATGAGTCCCTCCACAATGCCAAAATTGTCATGATGACCTTGGCCAGAGGGACCAAGCACTTGGTGGTTCAGGAGGCATTGCTGACAATCCTGAGGGAGTTGTCACATTTATCATGGATCATGCCCATCACAAACATGGCATCAGCAGAAGGGGTAGAGATGATGACCCTCTTGGCCTCATGCTTCACATGAGCCCCAGCCTTCTCCATGGTGGTGAAGACACCAGTGGACTCCACAACATACTCAGCTGGTGCTGAGTTCTCAGCCTTGACTGTGCCATTGAATTTGTCAAATGAATGGAATCCTACTGAAACATGTAGACCATGTCATTGAGGTCAATAAAGGGATCATTGATGGCAACAATATCCACTTTGCCAGAGTTAAAATTAGCCCTGGTGATCAGGTGCCCAATGTGGTCAAATCCATTTACTCCCACGTTATCCATTGTGTCTAGGGGACTGCGGCTGGCACTATACCAGAAGATGCAGCTGTTGGTCCAATGGGGAGGAGCAGAGAGCCTAAATACATATATTCTTAATGCAATCATTTCAATAGAAAAGATCAATTTCAAACTATGTTTTATTTGGTAATAATTATAGTATTTTAAATATAGTCATGTGCTAATTGTAAAAATCCTTTTAAGTTCTTTAAAATTTTTGATAAAAGATCAAAACAATACTCTAGAGATCATTATGTTTACCACATATCTGCTCTGAGAATGAGGTCAGGCATAATTAATTAAATTAATGATGCCTTTAACTGTTAATATCATTTAGCAGTTGTAGTTTCACAGGGATGCATTGTGTAAATTTTGTTTTGTAAATCTATTCAGCAAAGTAGACATTTAAATTTGTCCACAATTACTTAAAATCTTTGAGATGTTTTGATTATGAAAAGCAAAATGGTGAACTTTCAAGAGAGGAAATATCCAACTGAGTAAGCAAGATGTATTTCCTCAGGTGGTATATAATATTTTATTGGGGGCTTTTTTATTTAGCTGGGTTTATGTATGTCTATCAGTGGGAGACAGTGAGATTCCTTGAGTCTTAGATTGTTTGCTTCTATTGGGACCATAGTGATATCTTTTTAATAGTATTATTTAGTCATAATTAGCATTTTAATATTAAATTTTAAAAATTAAATTAATTAAACATTAATTATCTTTTTTGATTGCGTTCCCACATCTCGTGAGGAATGTGAATTTGGACTCGACCTCACTCATGATATAGTTCTGTGATTTTGAATCCTCATCTCAATTCTCCCCTACGAGTATTGGTTCTGGGTGGACGGAAAGCCTCCTGGTAGCCTCTGTGGATGAAAATTGGAGATTTTTTTTTTTTTTTAAATTGGAGATTTTCTAATCATCTTTTCATTTATTGGGCAGTTTTTCAATGAGCTGTATTTTGTATAGAAGCTCAATGACAGTATGCCACCTCTCATTTGATCCAAGGCTCTGCCTTTTGTCCCCATATACATTAAAGACCTGGCCCCAACCACTAGATTGGCATTTGACACCCTTCACTCGAGGTTCCTGATAGATGGCAAGTGTTCTACCATGATGTTCCCTCTGTTTTGTTACTCAGTGGTTTAATTTTTTTTCTTGTGTTTGTTTTTTGAAACTTAAGTATTTATTTTATCTGACATGTATATTTGACATTGTGAGTGGCAGGAGTTGAAGATGTGCCTTCTTACCAGCTTAGTCTACTGCACTGAGGAAGACACTGTACACTGAAGGTACATATAGAGCAGAGGTTGCTGCTGCTAATGAAATGAAAACTCCCAAAGAGATGAGAAAACTCTATTCATTCCAAAGGCCCAGAACATCCAGTACTTTGCTTGCTAATATTAGGATGTGCTATTGGATATGTTGCCACACTAAGGGAAGGAAAAACAGAGCTAACCTAAACACACCTGTTGCTAACTTGCTATTAAAAAAAAAAAGTTCTATAGCTCCATTTAAAAGTCATTAATTCAGTGCACACAGTATTTTGGATGTCAAAAAAATAGATACTATACTACTATAGTTTGAAATATGCAAAAATATAGTATATGCACATTGTTCTCATGAAGCTTAAGCTTTATCAAGGAAATATATCCAAGCACACTAGCTATACTACTAGCCATTATATGAAAGAAACTGAAGCACAAAGCTGAAACTATCAGTCTGATTGGGTAGTGGTCAAAACTTCTTTGGGAATAGGCAATTTTTGTCAACTGTCCATGTAATGAAATTTCAAACCTGTTTAGTGACCCTCTGATTTTTGTGTCTCCTTAGCTCTCCCTTTTATAGTGATCACAGGAAATGAGGAAAATGAAAGTGAAATTTATCCAGTGTAATTCCTTAGAAATTAATGCGTTTGGAAAGTTGGCTGGAGGGGAACACCAACACATAATCATAATAGTTAACGTTTTCCTGAGTGTTCACTCTATGACAGGCAGTTCCCTAAAAAGCATAGTTTTGTATTACTAGTGCATTTTAAATAAGCAATCTATTTCCTGTGTCATGCTATGGGGTACATGCAATTGTGTTTTCACTATTAATAGATAAAAATTTATCTTTCCATCTATCCTATCATAAATATGATTACTGGATTATTTAACCAAAGAAAGTTTCATTTAGTTTAAATAGGTAAAAGGATCCTGGAAATACTGTGGGGGTACCCATTAACTTTCTGTTGTTGTTGTTGCTTTTAAGTTTTTATTTTAAATCCAGTTAGTTAACACAGAGTATTATATTAGTTTCAGGTGTGCCATAGAGTGAATAGTGACTCAACACTTCCATACATATACATTAACTTTCTCTTAACATGTGAGGATACTAAAAGCAATTAAGAATTTAAAATATGAAATGGAAAGATTATCTAAATATTAATAGAAATAAAAATACAAAAATTTCTAATCCAAATAAAATCTCAACCTTATTTGAACCCAACCTTTGAAATATAAAGCAGGCTAGGTATATATTAATTTGCACAGAGTTTGGCTAATAGCCATGAAATTGTCTAGTGGTACCGTAACACAATTGGAAGGTACTTAGAAATCTGACACAATGAATAAAACATTCTGCTTGGGTTCAAAGAAAGTACATGCTTATTTAAGTTACTGCCGTAAAAGACTTAGTTTTGTTTTATTTTGCTTTTTAAGTGAAGTTAAATATTTTCATTAAATGAGCAGTTCCCAGAGATGGAAAAGGATAAATTGAGGGTGATTTGTTGTTGTCTTCTTTTTTATATCCCCTTAGTTGTGAGTCAATGGACTAAATTGCGATGATTTCTTAATTAGTTCAAAGGGTGTATAATATTTGTGATGTTGATAAGCTTTCCCATAAAGGAATATATTGCAATTACCTGACAAATAAAATACTGTGAATACTAAATATTTCCCTTCATTTGTTGGGAGAAGCAGTCAGGATAATAATCTAAAAAGAAAATTCAGAGTTGGAAAAACTGGATTCCAGAGCTAGGACGGATAGTTAACCTCACTGACCAATGATGTTTTCTTTTATCTAAAATATGGTGAGTTCAACCATATGATCTTTAAAATATGATCTTTAAATATTGATGTTTATTGCTTTTACAAATGCACCATAGTATTGTTTGGGGAGTAGAGACAATAGATTCACCCTGACCTTGATTTTTTTTTCTTTTTACTCCCTTTTTAGCTAGGGATGCACATTTAAGACATCAGTCTATTGGAGGAAAGAAATCAGTGAAACATGAAAATCATGAAACAACACATGGTAATAAGTAGTCCACTCTTGACTGAATATCTTACTATCAACAATTGGGTTTTTATTCAGAAATGATTTAATGGAATATTTTATTCTTCTTTAGACAGTCTCTATCCTTTAGATTTAATATCTTTAGGGGAAAAAAGCAAAATTAATAAAAGCTTTTATCTGTTTGTCAGTAGATGCAAAGGAACTGATTAAATGATGTGTATAATAGATATAGAACTCCAACCAACTCTCTGAGTAGAAACTACCCATTTCAGTCATATAAACATGTGAGAAAGTCCTTCCCCCTTTTTGCCACTGTCAGTATTTACCCATCATTTCAAACGATGCCCTCCTTCATCTCTCCATGACTAGAATGAGAGAACCATGACTTATTAGTACATGGAGACTTGAGAAATCATCTTGTCCAAATTTCTAATTTAATGTCAGAATAGATAGTCTTGGGTTGTAAGTCAAAAGAACTTGATATTAGTTCTGCGTCATGGCTCTACTGATAGCCAGCTCAGCAACAGTGGTCACCTAGTAGATGACCAAATATATTTCCTCTTCTGTATAATGGAATCAATAACTCACTTCCTATCTGATTGGGCATTTCTCCCAATCAAAGTAAATATGAAATATAAAGTTACTCTCATTAGCCCACTTTTATGTTTATCTTCCTTAAAATTCTATAGTCCTAGTTCTCAACCATTATGAGGACCAGAATTCAGGAAGAAATTGAAGGGGTGGAGTGACAGAAAGTGAAAATGTGCATAAACATGCAGACTGTCTTTCCCTAATCCCCACATGATGTGAGCACCATCACTGGTAGGATTTGTTATACTTGTGAATGACAACCAATGGCTGGGTCGGTTAGAAAGAAGCTGGAACTTCTTATAACATTGATTTTCATATCTTTAGGCCCCTGCGGATGAGCTACAGATTGATTTCAAACACAATTCCTTATTTAGTTCTTACACTAAAATGATACAATTCCATAGATTTCATTTTATGAAAGATTAAGGCTACTTCCTAGTAAACAGTGAGTATAAATTTTAGTACTCAAAAACTAAAATTGGTGCATTGTTAGAATTTTGGAAGTTTCCAATTCTGTAGAAATTCTACTTGCCAAGTACCATTATGCAACATTGTAAGCTATGCTTTGAAATCCCAAATTTCCAAGAAAAAAACTTTTAAGTATGTCATTAGTGTAGTCTTGAATAAGACAGGATTTTCAGCTGCTGCTCATTTCATTCTGTATCTCTGTGTATAAGCACCATTCTTTTTAAAAATATTTTGTCAAAAAAGCAAATATACTTATGGTAGTAAAAATACAGATTTTAAAGTTGAAATAAAACGATACCATTTTTGTACATGGGTCATGCACATGGACAGCGGCATACAATTCTAGGTGAAAAATTAGCATGATATATAACTGCATACTAGAAGCATGCACCATTACCAAAATGGTATTCCCACATTAGGAAATGTAATGATATGATTAATAACATTAGATATCCAAAGCTCCCTACTACTCTTTATGACACTGAGATGTCGAAATTTCACAGTAAGTGGATTAGGAGAAATTTCACCCTGGCAAGGGCTCTCATATGATAGTTAGTCCTATTCATTAGGTCAATTGAATCTGCACCTGGAGACAAACTCACTTTTAGGTAAAAGGAAGAAACCTAGCTGGTCAGTATGTCCTATCTGGAGAATATGCTGATCGGTGAAAATGACTATCACTGCTCAGTAGCCAAAACAAATTTCTTTCTTTTGAGGACCTTACATTCCAACATGATATGGAAAATGGACAGCAAAAATAATAAGAAAAATGTGTTGTATGTTAGAAGGTAGATAAAAAGAAAAACATAGTAGAAGAGAACAGTATCCTGCAGGCAGAAATGGAAAGAGAATACGATATTGTATTGTGAGGTCATGACAGACTTCATGGAAAAGATGATAAAGAAGGATTTCAAGAACAGGAGGGAGGGAGACAGCCTAGGCAATATTTGGGAGATTAGTGTTCCAGATAAAGGAAACAGAAAGATGGGAACATTCTTCCTGGGTTTAAGAGAAACTAAGAATTCAATGTGACTGACATGGAGCGTGTGAGAATGTGAGAGAGAAGCAAGACGGTCACAGAAGAGAGTCAATTAAATTGGACTTTCACGACTTATTCGGGGTAAAATGTTGAGCTATCACAGGGCATGAAGTAGAGAAGTGACATTATCTGGCTTACATTTCAAACGGATCATTCTGGCCCCTGTACTGAGTATAGATTGTAGTAGAAAGGCCAGGGGCTGAAAGAAATGAATCAGTTATGAAATAATTGCAGTATTGCAGGTGAAATATGAGGGTGGCCCAAACTAGAGTGGTATTAATGGATGCGGTGAAAATTGGTTGGATTGTATGTATTTTTTCAAGATAGAGCTGGCATGACTTCCTCATAGACTGTGTCGAGAAAGAGAAAGAAACAAAATGACATTAAAATGTTTATTTTTAAAAATCATTATTCTCATCATTTGCCATTAACTGGGATCTGAAAATCAGCAAGTGGCACAGATTTGTCAGGGAAAATTGGGAATTCGTTTTTAGAGATTGTAAGTTTTTAAAGGTTTATCAGACATTCAAGTGGAGACGTTCAGTAGCCTGTGGAGTAGATAAATACACTGGTGTTTGGACAGAGCTCTGGGCTGGAGTTCTACAATTTAAGGTTGTCAGCATATCGACGGTGTTTTAAAGACATGGGATTCAGTGAGATCACTCAGAGAACAAGGCAAGGGCACAGAATGGAGCCCTGCAGCACTCCAACATTGAGAGATTAATAGGTCAGGAGAGTTCCCAGGGTAGGTGATAGGGGATCAGAGAGAGAGAAAGGCAGAGGCTGATTTCTAGAAGCTGACACATGTTTTGCTAAAATAGCAGCAGTTTATTGTCATAGATCTCTTTAACTACTGCCTTGTTGGCCTCCTTGAAGGATATTTATAGATTTTATGTTCATTCCTTTTCCTGTGTCTTCAGCAATGAATGTGGCAGAGGGGTAGAAATTGGGACCCAGGCCAGTCAGGATGCTGAGAAAAAAATGCTTATCTTCTCTATCATTGGTGCAAATCTGACAGAAGCAAGGGAAGTGGTGGAAAGGGCAAGGGCACAGATGCCTAGAAGAGTTCTAATACACAAAAAGCTGAAGAACAATTGGTTTAGGTCTAGCAGCAAGAATAAATATCTGGTAATTTGCATTCTCTAATAATTTTAGGCATAAGTAATAGTAGCAAAGTGAGGTAATATGAACTTGTTGATTTTCATTTAAAAATAATTGTATTTATCATACAGTTGTTCTCGACATGAAAAGTAAAAACACTTTTCCCTAATTTAGCATGAACACTCTTCATGAGGCATTCATGGAGTCCTTGAAACATTGAGATACCATTTATTTAAAAATCTAATTCATCTTGTCTAACGTCATTCAATAAAATTGTCATTTGGTAAGGCCATCATTAATTACTCAACTGTTAGAAATAATTATTTTTAGATATTCTCCTTTTGGCAGCTCAGCAAAAAGAAAGCAAAAATTGCCTCTGCAGAATAAGCAACTGAAGGTTTCTTTGTAGTCAGCATTTAAAAGTGACTTCTGATCTGTTGTTAAGACATATTCCTCTGGAAAAAGAGCATATGGCACTTTCCCTCACCCTTTGCTTACTTTATAATTCATTCATAGGAAAATTAGAGGCTCAACAACAGCATAATTCCATCCTTGATGCTTGCCTTTCTTCCTTCCTTTCCTTTTCCTTCCCTCTTTCCTTCCTTCCCCCTTTCCTTCCTTCCTTCTTCCTTTCCTTCTTTCTTAGAACTACATAAAAAATGGCACTAGTGGAACGGGATTTCACTTTCCCCTTACCGACCAAAGATGTTGCTGATTATACAGATCTGAAAATGAAAACACTGAGATAACAAATTTTAAGGATCCAGGACTTTAAAAAGAAAATATACACATAAGTTGAAATGCTTTAGAATATGCTTTAGAATATGAAAGTCCTAAACTCATATGTGGGGCTGAGATTCAATTTATAGCTATTTTTTTTCTTTTTATCACCAGCACTTGTATTATGTAGCACATACTTGCAAATGGAAGTTATAAAGGCACTTCTCTATGCATCCCAATATGAACTGTCTATTGATCAACCTGCTTTGATACCTTTGCTTATATAGCTCTAGAGGTACATAGAATTAAAAAATACCGGTACCCACATTCTCTGTAGCATGTGAGAAGTCTATATAATTTTTGGAGTGTCATGCTTCCATGTCAATGAAATTAAAAAATAATTACCTTAATTCTTATCTTAGACCACGTTACAATAAATATTTCCAAATGAGTTCAGTGTTCACAGTCTCTGTGACACCAAACCTATAAAATAACAAATGAATAAGGGCACCAATAAGAAAAGGTACTTAACATATATGCTCACATCAAAGAAAACCCATAGTGTAATAAAAAAAAAAAAAAAGGCAGTGGGAGAATCAAGCCATCTCCCAGACCTAGACAGTATCAGCTCATCAAAATCAAAGAACTTATGATGAAGTAGTCAGCAGACTACATCTTGAGCGGCCATGTAATTTCAGAAGAAAACATCATCCATAGCATTAATTGTTATTCTATTTTAATTTTGTTGAATTTGTAGATTTAAAAAATTAATTTATGGATTTTCAAGACTCACGGAAATTATTAACATAATAATTTTATACTATTTAGAAAATGTTATAATAGTTTGTTAAAAAATGGCAGAGTGAAACTGGTTTCCTGAAGTCCTAAAACTAAATCCAATAAAATACACACACAAATACTTAGGATACACACAACAAAGTTCATCAACAGCAACCAAACAAGGAAGGGGTTCAAACTCATGCCATAAACTCTAAAAGCACGAAAATCAAAGAAACTATCATACCATTCTGGGAGGCCTCAATGGAGTGTCTAACCCTGCTATCCAAATCCCAAATTGTAGAGGAGAACATGATGCATTAAAAAAAATCCAATAAATTATTACTAATATGCCACAGTTTAGGGAGAATGAATATGTAGATAGGCAGTAGGAGGATCGAGGGAGAAAAAGAGACAGAGACAGAGGGAATGAACACCGAAGTCTTTTAATATAAAACAGGATCTGAAGATCCAAGCAGAGGTGGGGAAAAACCACCAGGTTTTACATTTTCAATAGATCCATGGTAAAATTAGAAGTGAGGTGGAACTTGAATGTGTTGCTCTACCCCTTGAAGTAAGGCACAGTCACCTACTAATGAAGTGAAATCCTAATATAGTTTTTTGGTTGGTTTGTTTGGTTGGTTGGTTAGTTGGTTTAGTTTGGTTTGGGTTTTTTGTTGTTGTTGTTTTTGTTTGTTTGTTTGTTTGTTTTTTAGAGAGGGATAGAGAGAGAGTGAGTGCACACACATGCACATATGTGTGAGGGCGGAGGGAATCCTAAGCAGGCTCTACACCCAGAACAGAGCCTGAGACAGGCTCAATCTCACCACCCTGAAATCATGACCTGAGCCAAAACCAGGAGTCAAGATGCTAAACTGACTGGGCCACCCAGGAAACCCCCTATACAGTTTTTAAAAAATCTAGCTAGCAAATATTTCAAGTTCTCTAACATAAATTATTCCCAGTCCAAGTTGTATTCATAATTGCATGACAACTATGAAAACATATTATGAAAGAGAAGGAAGGAAGGAAGGAAGGAAGGAAGGAAGGAAGGAAGGAAGGAAGGCAGGCCTGGGGTAATAAGAGACTGAGGACTTTTTCTTCACAGAAGTTTTAGGCTCAGAAATCATGGGATTTGCTATTCCTACTTTAGTCTTACCTGTGAAAATGCCTAGTAAGGAGCTTTTTTTCAGATTTTTAATGTAGGCTAAAAGCAGTCAATCTCTGTGTTTGGAAGCCATGGCCAGGAACATTTTGACACTGCCAAGATGTACAGTCCTTGCATCTTATTTCCTAAAAGTCTGCTATATTTATTAAAAATCCACATGGTGGATCAGTAGCAAGGGAAATCTTGGTATATCTCCTGGCTATCTAACTAGTACCAGTACTGAAGGGAGTTACTAATAACCTGATAGAAATCAAGAGGAAAAGGAAGGAAAGCAATATTCATCTTTAAAAAATATACGTATATGGTAAAATAATGATTTTGAGATTGAAAACCTGCAAAGCAGGAAAAATATTCAAATCCCCTTCATCCTAATGGAAAAATTCACTGACTGACAGTGAGATGTTGTATCTTGTCAGCGACAGCAGTGACCTTTAGACTTGAGGCTGACATCAATATACCACAACAAGCGATCTCTTAGAAGGCAAACACAGATCCATGTGAATTTCAAAAATCTTCAATGAAAATTGCACAAAGTCATTTACTCTATGATCCTTATCTTTTGAAATGCCTAGAAATTGCACTTCTAAATACTTCAAATAACTAGTCTCTAATCTTTAAACACATTTATCTAATTTTTACTTTTTGTTTATGGGAGAAGAGTAATTTCTAAAGAGCGATGGGAGGACAGCTGCCTTCCTGGAACCTTAACTGCATATTTTTTAAAGCCTGCATTATTGTTTCTATCTAAAGTAAAACTCTCCAAAATAAATGGATGAAAAAGAGTAGTGCCATTCCTGTTTGTGTGACTTTGGCATCTTTGAAATTCAATTTCCACCTTTCATTCTTTAAAAAATCTAAATAAATGTATCAATTAAAATAATAGTTTAATTTTAGAACTCCTATGACATCCTTTTGCCTTGAAGAATTATTTCTCCTTCCCTTCTACCCTCCCTCCCTTTCTTTTCTTTTTCTAATTTGTTCTGCAAACACTTATTGAACACTGTGCCCAGGCCTTGTACTCAGCACTGGGAATACAAAGAGAATGGACACAGTCTATACTCTTGATGATCTCAAATCCAGTTCTAGGTAAGTATTGGTAAGTCAAAGATTACAAGGCTTGGAGGACTGTGACTGTGTTTTTGAAGTAATGCAACATCTTTTACAAATAATTGAAAAGAAGTGTTGGCATATACATATATACATACACAGATATTTTTTCAGATTTTAGTTTAAGCACCTTTGACTAACATTAATTATTTCCATTTTGAGCACCTGCAATGTGTCATGAACATATTGTATTCACTCTCTCCTCTAAGGAACAAGCTTCAACCTTGTTCCTCTTCTTCAGAATGTACCTTCATTTCCTTCAAAGTGCTTCTCAATCATGAAAACTTCTTTAAATTCAGGTAGTCCCATTATGTTTTTTCATTTACAAACAGATCTTGTGTAGATAGTTGACATAATTGAGCAGTTAACCTATACCATACTCTTCACATGTTAGTCTGATGTTCCCCTGATTGGAATGTAGTCAGCTGGAAAGATCTTTGGGTTCTTATAGTACCAAAGACAGTGGGGCCACATAGTAGGAGCATGAAAACTACTTAATTATTGAGGTGTGTTTTTCCCTAAATATATCCATTAAGAGGTGCTGGGCGTAGAATTTTCACATCAGAAACAAAAATAGGACATTCAGTTAAATTTGAATTTCAGATAAAGATGATTTTTTTTGTATATAAGCATGTCCCAAATATTGCATGAGACATACTTACACTTAAAGAAATTATTTTCTGTTTATCTGAAATTCAAATTCAGCTGTGCATCCTGCATTTTATCTGGCAAACTTTATTGGAAGGAAACATTTTTAAAAATTGTATCGCTTCTCGGCCTTTTGGCTAAGATCAAGTGTAGTAAAAATTGTGTTAGAGCTTCCATCAGTAGACTGGAAGCATACTGCATATATATATAATCATAATATTCAAAAAGGACAAATACAGAGAGTCATCTTTGTTTATTGGAGGGAGGGAATTTTTCATTTTAGCACATGTATATACGCTTGTGTGTATATGCGTGCACTCATGTGTATGTGTTCATGCACACATATGCATGTGTGCACACAGGAAGAAGAGCACCTAGCACTATTTTCAGGTTCTACAGCACAATCATAGAATGACAATAGGAAGAAACACCTGACTCACAAAGGCATATGAAAGCCACTCAGATATAATCAGATGTCAGAAGACTATTCCTGAAAGGTTAAGATTCATTATGTAGAAAAAGACACATAAGACTGTTCATAAGCCACATTTCATTTAAAAAGATAACTATTTCAAATTTATTACAGTATACTTTCTTTTCTTTAATTACTATTTGCCTATTTTGCCAATTCAGGACTAAAGATGTGGGCAATTTTTTTTTTTTATTGCATTTGGACTTAGTCAAAAGTGTTGGGCTCAAGGAAAGATTTTCTGCCAAGTTCCTCTAGGTTCATGCCAAGTAATTTTCAATTGGTTTATAAGCCCATGTGTATTTTAAATGAAATGAATACATACATTTAAGATTCTTTTACCCTTAACTCACCCAGATGGTTCAGAAGACATTGAATAAACCTTTGATTCATGTTATAAGAAATAGATTGCTTAAAGGTTTTGGAAGTCAAGAAGCAAGTCACCTCATTTGCAAAGAGTAAGTGGACCCAAATGTTGTAACTCCATGTGTATGATGACAGTGAGTGTTGTAGTCTCGAGATTTAGTGCTTGGTTAAATGTTCAAACCTAATAATACTATACTTTACATTTAATATCTACATGTCTTGGATCATACTAACTTCATTAGCCTGGTATATATTGCCTACTACTAGCCTCAAGCTCTTACTGCCAATACATGAAGATATTGAAAATGGTACTATATTCTTGTTTAATACTATTTTCATATATGAATTAGCTTCTATAGTGCATTGGAAGCCAGTGATACAGATGTAACTATAAAACAGAAATAACTACTTAACCCTACTGTGCACATCTGAGTTGGGTTTTTCGCAGAGCTTTTCATATCTAGAATATGATTAACAATATGTAAAAATAAAACATTTTTGACTTTATTGATTATATTCTTGATATGAAACTTTGTAAAAACTCAGGTGTGCATAAACTCATTCTTAGCCAAGACAACCTGTCTTTTCCTAGGGTTAGACTAAATATTTTGGGAATGAGGGGGCTTCCATAGTACCAAGGCTTTTTGGGAGGGGCTACTTACTCTTCTGCATCTGGAGAGATGTCCACTATCTGCTGCTTGGTTTTCAGCCCACACAGGTGGCTACTTAGATATTTCTTTTTTTTTTTTTTAGATTTATTTATTTATTTTAGAGAGACAGAGAGAGAGGTGGAGAGAGAGTGTAAGTGGGGGGAGGCTGGGCGGTGGGAGAGAGAGAATTCTCAGCCAGATTCCCCACTAAGTGTGAAGCCTGATGTGGGCCTCGATTCCAGAATCCTGAGACCACAACCTGAGCAGAAACCAAAAGACGGACACTCAATTGACTGAGCCATCTAGGTGCCCCTGAGATACTTCTTGTTTCTGTCCTCATGCCTCTTTAGTTCTAGTGGAGTTCTATGTTATGTCTACCACCCTGCTAATTTTTCCCCTCTTACTTTCCTTCTTTTTCTCCCTAGACTGGGGAAAGTGTGTGGATGTGTGAGTGCATGGATCATCCTAACTTGGATCATGATAATCTTTGTCAGAAGTTATAATCTAGAGCTCTCTTGATGTGTTATGAAATGCTTTGTCTATGCCAGCGGATTTCTCTTCCTCTAAAGTCCAAGGTTTTTATAAATCAAAGCCAGGAAAAGTACAAACCCACTGACATAACATTTGAATTAGTCTGAGGACTACAGAGAGAGAAAAGAAGTATCATTCTATTTTTTTTTAAGATTTTATTTATTTATTTATTTGAGAGAGTGCTCCCATGATTGGGGGGGGTGAGGGGCAGAGGGAGGGGGACAAGCAGACTCCATACCAAGTGCAGAGCTGACCAGGGGCTTGATCTCAGGATCCCAGGATCATGACCTGAGCCAAAGGCAGATCCTTAACCAACTGAGCCCACTAGGCACCCCAAGAAGTGTTATTCTAAGAAGTAAAACATCTCAGCAACTTTGTCACTTTTAGAAGGAATTTATTCCCATTATTTAGTAATCTATATAAACTATGTAGAGGATGCTTTAGCAGTAAAATAGTACAACCATGAACTTAAAACCTCTAAGCCCAAGGTCACAGAAGAAAAGATTTGAATCACTATTTTTCCAAAAATGTAAAAAAAATTAAAAGGCACTACTATAAAATAGAGGTACTTTTAAATTAGGCTAAGACCTAAGGAATGCTAGGGTGTGAGAGGCTGAACTGGTGGTGGGTGGGTAGGGGGAGCTGGGCTAGTTGTGTTCAGATTTACACTCCCTAGAAGGACTTCCAATTTGAGAAGGAAAATAAGTTACCCTAATGCCTGTTACATACACTGGAAATAATAAACTGGGGAGTAAAATAGAAGTTGTGACACATTCAAGATTAAGAAAAGTAGGAAAGTACCTGTTCAAAATATATTACATGGATTTAGTGGGATTTCTGACTTGGGGTCCTTTCAGTTAATAGGGATTTAGGACTATTTGTCTTTAGGTTCCAGTTGCACCCATTGGTGCAGACTCCAGTACCTTCAGAATCCAGGCAGGTGATTCAAATGCAGATAGGGTGGCATTCTAATCCCACTGGAGTAATGGAAACCAGAAATGTACTTTCTGTCCTATGAAAAGATTCACTGTCCAGGCCGAATGCAAGACATCTGCACGCAACATGGGTGACTTTCAGGTCACTGCCAAAGCAACCACACATCTTGAAAATGATTTGGAAGAACTGGCAAATAAATTACGAAGTAATGGATTACTCTGTAAATTATAATATTGAGACATGAAATGTTGAGAAGGAAATTCCAAAAGTATTAATTTCATTATTATTCGGAAAACTTTCGCGCTTGTCTCCCTTTGAGAGTCTACAGCTCTTTCCTTACAGTTCTCCTTTTATCTTTTCAAAATAGGACAGTAGCAACAGCCTTCTTGTGAAGCAGGAGGAATCAGTAATTTAGAAAAGTGTGACTCTTACTGTATGAAACTGGTGACGTTAAGCTGGAAAGCTGACTTGAGGAGGTGGAGAAATGTATTTAAAAATATTTTAATAGATGGTGAGATACTGAGACACTTACCAGGGTGGACATTACTTGGTTTTCTGTCAAATGTGGAAATACGGGTCTCCACAGTCCCCCTCCTCCCATAGATGTGTCATGTTTCCACCATACAGTAGAAATGTCATTGTACTGGATTATCTTTCTACCAAATATATTTTCAACTATTTTATTTTACTGGTCTTTTCCACATATCTGTGAAGGAGGTATGATTTGTCTCATCCTACACGTGTGGGAAAGTGATATTTAGGAAGTTTAAGTTTTTACTAGAAATCAATGAGTCAGGCCAGACTCGACAGAAAATGGTTTCCTGGCTCCTGTTGGGAAGTTTCCTTATCTGTTCTAGTCTGAGCTTTGCAAGAAAGCAAGAGCTCTTCATTTAGCTTGATATAATTATTCTGAGTTCTTTCACCCATCGACTAAATGGATCTTTAGTTTATATGCTCTTTTACTTACAGTTTATGGTTTTAATTACAGCTTTCATCACTTCCTTTGACTTTTAACCACCTGTCATTCCTTTGCAAGATTGTTCCTTTCTGATTGGTCACTGATGGCAATGTCGCAGATATTTAACTTCAGGCCTGTGCTTTTGTTCCATTTATGCTAATAATAAATCCTACAGTTCTAACATGATACTTAGGGTAGAATTCAGTGGAGTTAATTATATTCCCTTGCATAATGTAATTCTGAACTCCCTGCAATGAAAATAGCATTAGAATTTTCTGTAATTTTATGTTTGCTCTTTCATTACTTCTGAGATTTAAACAGATTTAGTTTAGGTGACCTGAAGTTCAAGGTTTTCCTAAGTGAACTGAATGAATTATCTCTGCTTTCCACTTAGCAATGATGTTTATAAAGTGACAATGAAATGGGATGACAGTCTCCTAAGGGTAGGGAGCCAGGCAAGATGCTTGTCAGCACCGTTACACATTCATTGGTTTGTTTTGTATTTTTTCACTGGCTCTTTGTTCATGAAAGTCAAATCACAAAATAATCCTAAAGGATCTTAAGGTCAACCAAGATTGTATTAACTGTTCTCATATTTCAAGTTTTTGATGAGAAAACATAAAAAGAAGGAAATACAATTATTTCTTCAGCAAAAATAGCCTTTTTCTTTATGTACTACCTGTGCATTCATATGGAATTGTAAATATTGAATTTTGCAAAAAGTGATGAAACTTTATTCTAGGCTTCTCCATTGTTCCATGGTATAACAGAACAAAGACATCAGAATTAGCTATAGATTTGCATAGCTGATATTCCCCAAACTATCTAAACCCTCTTAGCTTCATGTGAGAAACTGGGACATTAATATCTATCTTACAGTGTCGTTATGAAGATCAAATGTAATAATGTGCATTAAAGTCCTTCAATAAAATTAGTGGTTATTCTTGATAAGTTTTGCATTTATATACTGGTGGTAGTTATTTAGACTAAGTTATCCAAAATTTACGCAGGCCCCCGAATATTCAAGAAGGGAAGTATTTTTAAAGAGTCTAAGTTATCTCACATTATTCTCACTCCTGGCCACTCTAAGCTGAAGATAGTGTGAGGTTGTGATAGCAACAGACCCCCTCTCTGAGTCTCTGGAACTGTGCCGTGTAAGTCCTTCCATTCAGGTTCAGGTAGGTCAGCAGAGTTTTGCACGGCCTCCCCAAAGGTCACAATTTACATTTTCTTCTATCACAGCCCTGTCTTGTCTGCCACTTCTGGGTGACCTTTCATCACCACTGTGATATCCTCTGTCACTCCTGAGGTTGATCTCCAGACTCGCAAACAATCTGGCCATTCAGGTGAATTTCTCTTGTTTTTAATGTTGAAGAGGGTGCTTTTATATAGATATATTCTGAGCTGATGTAGAACACATTCTCCCCATAAATCCTACCCCACAGAATTATGTTGCCGTCCCTTTGTAGACCACAAAATAGAACTGAATTTTTCTCTTATTTTCTTAAACTGACATATGGTAATAGAGTTCTTTCATTTCACCTATTTTTATTACAGCTCTTTTTCTCTGCAGGAACCCAGGGACAGGCCAAAAAAACAATCTGACATGCATCATTACTCAAATAAACATTTCCCTTTGTGCCAGCCCTCATAGTCTGTCCATACTTGTGAACCCCAACTGTATTTGTCCTCTGGCTAACATTCTTCTTTATGGGTTAATAATGTCTTAAAAATAAGCAGCCATTAGTCTCCAATCAAAATGCAGTCAGTGATCTCATGAATAGAAGAATGTTGAGTGGCCTCTTTCATAATCTACTCCCTGCCCCCCACAATGCATTTTCAGATTTGGATGAATTCTCCAAGGTATGGAGTTCTCTTTATGCTGCTGTGGCTACTTAAGATTTGTGAAGATGGCAGTCTTTGTCATATAATTGTGGTCAAAGTTCATCAAAAGTACCAGAGCCCAATTTAGGTTTGCATTGTTGACTAAAGTGATAAGTATACATTATGACAGACCTATTATTAGTTCCAGTCGGGTTTTCGAAATTTTTTTCTTGATGTTTTATGTTATACTCATCTGGTCTTGAATTACAAGTGAATCACATTTCCCAGACTACTGGATTCTTATTCAAAATATTTATCAGCTATCATCAGAAGAGATGGCAGATTAAGCTAATTTTAAATGTACCCTTTACGAAGGCTGAAAGTATTTTCTACCTTCTGAGGCTCTAATTGGGGAGTTTGTTATATTTGAGTGTTCATACTACACCCTTGTAAGGATAGCTGTGGAATTTTAATGATTGGGTCAGATCTACCTGCAGTCTAAAGGATTTTGTATGGACCCATCATTCGTTACAGAACACCAAAGGGTTTCTAGGGAAGCAAAAGCATTTTCTTCCTAAATAGAATGGAATAGCTAATCTATTCAGGGAAATCTCTTTGCATTAAAATAGTTATGTTACTTCCTAATCACCCATGAATTACTGAAAACATCTTTGAAAGATTTGAAATGTGGGGTTCTTTACTATCATCTGGTGCGCTAATGTTGAAATTAAAGATGAGCTTAGATAAGAGATCTTATTTTCTTTTTAAATAAATATGCCTTTTCCATTAGATTATTGTCTCTATGGTTGTCCCACTGAGCTGTAAATTATTCCCATTATTTTATCATGTGCTTCATTTCTGTCGTCCTGGTAACAAAGCATAATTGCCTTTTTAATATTTATGTATTTTATTCAAATGATTCTTTTTAACTAAAGGAAAAATGAACTCTAACAGTTGAAGGGCATGCCAATTCTAATCTATAAAACTTCCTTTTCTTTTTCTTTTGCCTTTTTCTTATATTAGTTCTATAATATGAGCTTCAGTATAGACATGAACATAATTCTTAAATATTTGTATAAAAATTCTATGTTCAACAGTAAAACTATCCATATTTATTTACTAAATGTAAATGTGATAATTGAATATTCCAAATTATATTAAATGCCATTGCTAGTAAGTTGGCCATTCTCACTAAGGCATACAAATTATGATGAAGAAAGCTAATTCTGACCCTTATTATTATCTATTATCCTGCTGCGGTGCTCAAATAACGATCACATTTTTTATAATGGATAGCTCATTTAAGATTGGCTGTTTTAAAGAGATTTGTCAGTCATTAAACCTGGGCAAAAAAATTTATCAGTTTGTACAAATTTAAAATCAATTACATTAAAACATCACGTTTTCTTAACAACATTTTATTTCAATATCTAAATATAATTTCGGGAATTATATGTAAATATCCTGGGAATATTATAGTAAGTGGTGATATGGCACATTTTCATCTCATTCTACTGCCGTCATAATTAAAAAAAAAAACTGCAAGAAATCTTGTACTTAAATTAGAGATAAACAGATTGTGAAAACAGATTTTAGTTTTCAAGAAGAAGGAAACTTACATGAGCTAGAGACATAAAAACTTTCTAAAATGTTATAAGGCAGCATAATCCTAACTTTCCATTACAAACTCAGTACATATCAATCACTTTGTTTTTTGAGTCAAAGAATATTTTTTTTAAAAATATGTGCAAACTAAAGCTGTATACAGCTAAAGAAAAAATAAAATTTTTAAAAATCCTGCCAAGCAAAAAAAATTAAATAATTTGATATTTACAGATTCTTCTAAGTTTGGAAATGGTCATCTTTCATGGCTTACACATGAATTTTAGGGGAAACAGTGATAGAGTTATTCCTGTCTTTGATTTTAGCTTACTACATTGTACAGAAAGCTTGTAAACATTATCCAATATATCACAAAATTTATGTAATAAAATTTAAGCTTGGCAGTTATTTTTAAGGGGATTTTTGCAAGATTGAATTATTATTTCTTTACGTATTCAATTTTTAATCTAATCAGGTTATTTATAAGTGACTAGAATTTTTAATAGCTTTAAACTAATATGAATTACAAATTCTGGATCAACCCACAAGTTAAGCAGTGTCACTTTAAACCTAAGACTGAATTTTTTTTCTCTAATAGACTAATTTTTAGAGCAGTTTTAGATTCACAGAAAAATTGAAAGGTGTAGAGGTATAGAGATTTCCTATATACCCCCCACACACCCATAGCATATCTCATTATCAATATCCCTGATCAGGATGGTACATTTCTTATAGCTGATGAAACTACAGTGGCACATCATTATCACCCAGAGTCCATAGTTTACATTAGGGTTTGCTCCTGGTGTTGCACATTCTATGGGTTTGGACATACATATCATGACATGTAGCCACCATCATAGTATCATACAGAGTATTTTGGCTGTCCTAAAAATCCTCTGTGCTCTGCCTATCCATCCTGTCTTCCTAATCCCTGGCAACCACTAATCTTTTCACTGTCTCTATGGTTTTACCTTTTCCAGAATATCATATAGTTGGAATCGCACAGTATGAAGTCTTTTCGATTGCCTTCTTTCATTTAGTAATATACATTTGAGTTTCATCCATGTCTTTTCAAGGATTGATAACTCATTTCTTCCAAGCACTGAAAAATATTCTATTCTCTGGATGTAGCAGTTTATTATCTATTCACTACTGAAGGACATCTTGGTTGCTTCCAAGTTTTGGCAATCATTAATAAAGCTGCCACAAATATTTGTGTGCAGGTTTTATGTTTTGATATAAATTTTCAACTCCTCTGAGAAAACACTGAGGAGTGCAATTTCTGGATTGTATTATAAGAGTATGTGTAATTTTATAAGAAACCACTTTCAAATGGGGCTGTACCATTTTGCATTCTAACCAGTAATGAATGAGGGCTCTTGCTCCATATCTTCACCAGCATTTGGTGTTGTCAGTGTCCTAGATTTTGGCCATTCTAATAGTTATATAATGGTATCTCATTGTTTTAATTTGCATTTCATTGAGGACATATGACTAGGAGCATCTTTATAAATGCTTATTTGCCATGTCTGTATCTTCTTCCATAAGGTGTCTGTTAAGGTCTTTGGCCAATTTTTTTCAATTGGATTGTTTGTGATTTTATTATTGAGTTTTAAGATACATTTTTGGGCTATATTTTGAATAACTCCTTTATCAGATACATATTTTGCAAATATTTTCTTTCAGTATGTAACTTGCCATTTTATTCTCTTGACATTGTCTTTGGCAGAACAGAGATTTTCAATTTTAAGGAAGTCCAGCTTATCAATTCTTTCTTTCATGGAAGCTGTAGTTTGAAAAATGCCTGGGGTATAGAAGAGAGATTTGTTTACTAATCTCAGAGCCTATACTGGATGCAGCAGGGATCTTAGGGAGACTTCTCCAAGAACAAAGAGCTGGCAGTTTCCATCTCCCTGCCCCACCCCCCAGTCTAGATACATGGACACCTGCAAGAACCAGTGTAGTGCAAACTCTATCCACCTAGCTTCCTAACAGTGCACCCCAACCCTGTGGTCTTCTGAAGACCTGTCCTCCTCCAGCCTGGATGTGGCAGGAGTTTTCCACGGAAGTTGAAGCTCCTCTCCCAAAGCAGACCTGTGCAAAACGTGCTAACATTGAAAATACCACATTGAAAATACCACCCCCTGCAACCACCTCAGCAGGAGTACATCCAAAGAGGTGCCAAAAGCATGGCATTGTGCAGGCAGCCCTAATAAAGGACAGCATCACTCCCAAGTGACTGCTACCCCAGAGAGGGGGGAAAGATAACCACATACATCAGTCTAACTGCAGCCCCAGTAGTGGGTTAAGGGAAGACATCTAGTCTTACTACAGGGCTCAACCACCAATTAAACCTCCCAGGGGACAAAACAGGGAGACCACCCTGCTATTTGTGGCAACTGCAGCTCTGACAGATGCCTACTCTAACCCAACTCAAGTCCAATGTGGCCCCA
The DNA here is from genome assembly GCF_024610735.1 of Ursus americanus. Lineage (NCBI taxonomy): Eukaryota > Metazoa > Chordata > Mammalia > Carnivora > Ursidae > Ursus > Ursus americanus. The sequence continues at coordinate 14,148,267 of NC_142137.1, read as the reverse complement.
GGCTGGCTCACTAACAACATAGTGAGCCTACAACAGCCAAAGAGAACCACTGAAGATGACTGGGCTGAAGGCAAATGCAGCTCTGCCACAATAGTAGGATGCATGCAACACACATACGAGATAATCTTAAAGCACCCGGTTGGTAAATAAAATGGCACCCGGGGGACATTGCACTACAGGGCAGTACAGTACCTCTTCTACATAAGGCCACTATTTATAAGAACGGGATATGTAGCTGAATTTCCTACACATAAAAACAGACACGGAGACTTGGACAAAATGATGAGACAGAGGAATATGTCCCAAATGAAAGAAGATGACAAAATCAGAAGAGAGCTAAATGAAACAAAGACAAGTAATATGCCTACCAGAGAATATAAATTAATAGTCATACAGAAACTCTATGAACTTGAGAAAAGAGTGGAGGCTCACAGTGAGACCCTCAACAAACAGACAAAAAAAAAAATAACAGAGATTAAGAACTCAATAGCTGAAATTTAAAATACGCTAGAGGGAATAAATAGTAGACTAAAGGAAACAGAATAACAGGTCAGTGAACTGGGGGACAGAGTAATGGAAAGCAGTCAAGCTGAACAAGAGAGAGAAAAAAGAATGAAAATAGATTCAGGGAACTCAATGACACCATCAAGGATTATAATAGAGATTGCATCTGCATTATAGGGATTGCAGAAAAGAGAAGAAAAAGGGGGCAGAACATTTATTTGAAGAAATGATAGGTGAAAACTTCCCTAATCTGGGGAAGGAAACAAATCTAGATCCAGGAGGTACAGAGAGCCCCCAAGAAATTCAACCCAGGGATACCCACACCAAGACACACAGTAATTAAAATGGCAAAACACAATGATAAAGATAATTTTAAAAGCAGCAAGAGAAAAGAAAACAGTTAAAAACAAGGGAAAATCCATAAGATTATCAGCTGATTTTTCAACAGAAACTTTGCAGGCCAGAAGAAAGTGGCATGCTATATTCAAAGTGCTGAAAGAAAAAAAAAAACCTGCAACCAAGAATATTCTATTCAGCAAGGCTGTCATTCAAAATAGAAGGAGAGATAAGGAGTTTCCCAGATAAGCAAAAACTAAAGAAGCTCATGACCACTAAACTAGACCTATAAGAAATGTTAAAGGGGATTCTTTCAGTGGAAGGAAAGATCATAAGCAGGGGTAAGAAAAGTAGGAAGCACAAAGCAGTAAAATTAAGTATATCTATAGAAATCAGTCAAGGGATTCACAAAATAAAAGGATGTAAAGTAGGGTACAATTCACCTAAAGTGGGTGGGGAGTAAAAATATAGTACTTTTAGAATGGGTTTAAACCTAACTGACCATCAACTTAATATAGACTATTATATGCACAAGATGTTATATATGAATCTAATGGTAACCACAAATCAAAAACCGTGATAGGCTATAAATAAATAAATAAATAAATAAATAAATAAATAAATAAATAAAAAGGAATTCCAATTATATCACAAAAGAAAACCAGCAAACCATGTCAGAAGAGAGCAAGAGAAGAAAGGAACAGAGAAGAACTACAAATATAACCATAAAACAAGTGACAAAATGGCAACAAGTACATACCTACCAATAATCACTTAGAATGTAAATAGAGGGGCGCCTGGGTGGCACAGCGGTTAAGCGCCTGCCTTCGGCTCAGGGCGTGATCCTGGCATTGTGGGATCGAGCCCCACGTCAGGCTCCTCCACTATGAGCCTGCTTCTTCCTCTCCCACTCCCTCTGCTTGTGTTCCCTCTCTCACTGGCTGTCTCTATCTCTGTCAAATAAATAATAAAATAAAATCTTAAAAAAAAAAAAAAAGAATGTAAATAGACTAAATGCTCCAATCAAAAGACTTGGGTGATAGTCTCTCTCTCTAAAATAAAATATATATTTTTTAATTTTTATTTTTTTTTATTTATTTTTTTTAATGGGGCACCTGGGTGACTCAATTGGTTAAGCATCTGACTCTTGTTTTTGGCTCAGGTCATGATCTCATGGGTCATGAAACAGCCCCACATCAAGCTCCACACTCACCAGGGAGTCTGCTTGAAGATTCTCTCCCTCTGCCCCTCCCCCTCCTCTCTCTCCAAGAAATAAATCTTAAAAAAAAAAAAAAAGACTTCGGTGACAGAGTGGATAGAAAAGCAAGACCCATCTATATGCTGTCCTAGGAGACTGATTTAAGAACTAAAGAAACATGTAGGCTGAAAGTGAAGGGATGGGAAAAACATTTATCATGCAAATGGAAGTGAAAAAAAAAAAAAAGCCAGCGTGGCAACACTTATATCAGACAATAGGCTTTAAAACAATCACAAGAGACAAACAAAGACACTACACAATCATAAAGGAAACATTCCAACAAGAAGATATGACAATTGTAAATATTTGTGCACTCAACATGGGAGCACCCAAATACATAGAGCACCTATCAACAAACATACAGGAAGTAATCAATAGTAATACAATAGTAAAAGGAGACTGTAACACCCTACTTACATCAATAGGTAGATCATCTAAAGAGGAAATCAAGGAAACAGTGGCATTGAATGATAAATTGGACCTAATATATCTAACACATACATTCAGAACATTCCATCCTAAAACAGCAGAATATACATTCTTTTCAAGTGCACATGGAAGACTCTCCAAAGTACATCACATGTTAGGCCACAAAATAAGGCTTAACAAATTAAAAAAGATCAATGTCATACCATGCATCTTTTCTGACTACAACACTATGAAACTGGAAATCAACTACAAGAAAAAATCTAGAAAGAACATAAATACATGGAGGTTAAATAACATGCTACTAAACAATGAATGGGTCAAACAAGAAATTAAAGAGGAAATTAAAAAATACATGGAGACAAATAAAATGATAACACAATGGTCTAAAATCTTTAGAATAGAGCAGAAGAAAGTTTATAGCAATACAGGCCTACCTCAAGAAGCAAGAAAAATGTTAAATAACAACTTAACCTTACACCTAAAGGAGTGAGAAAAAGAACAAACAAAACTCAAACCCAGCAAAGGGAAGGAAATAATAAAGATTAGAGCAGAAAGAAATGAACTGGAAACTAAAAAACAAAAAACAAGCAAACAAAAAAGCAGAACAAATCAATGAAACCGCAAACTGGTTCTTTGAAAAGATTGACGAAATTGATAAACCATTAGCTGAACTCATCAAGGGAAAAAAAAAAAGAAGACTCAAACAAAATCAGAAATAAAAGAGGAGAAATAACAGCTAATGTTTCAGAAATACAAAGGATTATGAGAATATTATGAAAAATTCTATGCCAACAAATTAGACAATGTAGAAGAAATGGATAAATTCCTAGATACATAAAACCTTCAAAAACTAAATCAGAAAGAAATAAAAAATCTGAACAGATTGATTATCAGCAATGCAATTGAATCAGTAATCAAAAAATTCCCATCAAAAAAATTCTAGGAGACATGGCTCCACAAGCAAATACTACCAAACATTTAAGGAGTTAATACCTATCCTTCTCAAACTATTCTTAAAAAGAGAGAAGAAAAGAAAACTTCCAAATCTATTCTATGAGGTCAGCATTACGCTGATACTAAAACCCAATTAAGATGCTACCAAAAAAAAAGAGAATATCGGACAATATATCTGATGAACATAGACGCAAAAATCCTCAACAAAATAACAGCAAATTGAACCAAAAATACATTAAAAATCATTCAACATGATCAAGTGGGATTTATTCCCAGGATGTAAGGGTGGTTTGACATTTGCAAATAGATCAATGCAGTACATCACTTCAACAAGTGAAAGGATAAAAACTATATAATCATTTTAATAGATTGTACAGAAAAGCATTTGACAAAGTACAATATCCATTCATGACAAAAACCTTCAACAAATAGGTTTAGAGGGAACATACCTCAACATTATAAAGGCCATATAAGAAAAAGCCACAGCTAACGTATGTAATGGTGAAAAACTGAAAGCTTTTCCCCTAAGATCAGAAACAAGACAGGGATGTCCACTGTCACCACTTTTATTCAACATAGTACTGGAACTCCTAGCCACAGCCATGAGACAAGGAAAAGAAATAAAAGGCACAAAATTTGGTGAGAAGTAAGATTTTCACTATCTCCAGATGACATGACACTATATATCAAAAAGCCAAAAATCTCCACCAAAAAACTACTAGATTTCATAAATGAATTCAGTAAAGTCACAGGATACAAAATCAATGTGCAGAAATCTGTTGTATTTCTTACACTAAAATGAAGCAGAAGAAAGAGAAATTAAGAAAACAATCCTATTTACAATTACACCAAAAATAATAAAATACCAAAAAATAAACTAACCAAGGAGGTGAAAGACCTGTACTCTGAAAACTATAAAACATCAAGGAAAGAAATTGAAAATGACACAAACAAATGGAAAGATATTCCATGCTCATGGATTGAGGGAATAAATATTGTTAAAATGCCCACACTACCTAAAGCAATCTACACATTTAAGGCTATAACTATCAAAATACCAACAGTATTTTTCACAGAACTGGAACAAGTAATCCTAAAATTTATATGGAACCACAAATGACCCAGAATAGCTAAAGTTATCTTGAAAAAGAAGAACAAAACAGGAGGTATCAGAATCCCAGATTTCAAGATATACTACGAAGCTGGAGCAATCAAAATAGGATAGCACTGGCATATAGATCAATAGAATAGAAAACCCAGAAATAAACCCATACCCTATGGTCAATTAATCTATGATGAAGGAGGCAAGAATATGCAATGGGAAAAAAACAGTCTCTTCGACTAATTGTGTTAGGAAAACTGGACAGCCAGGGAATGTAAGCTTGTGCAGCCACTGTGGAAAACAGAATGGATGTTCATCAAAAAATTAAAAATAGAATTACCATATGATCCAGTAATTCCATTACTGGATATTTACTCAAAGAATACAAAAACACTAATTTGAAAAGATACATGCACCCCTATGTTTACTGCAGAATTATTTACAATAACCAAAATATGGAAGCAACCCAAGAATCCATCAATAGAACATTGATAAAGAAGGTGTGGGGTGTGTGAGCGTGTCTGTGTAATGGAATATTACTCAGCCTTAAAAAAGAATGAAATCTTGCCTTGTCCAACAACATGGACTGACCTAGAGGATATAATACTAAGTGATAAGTCAGTCACAGAAAGACAGATACTATATGATCTCACTCATATGTGGATTTTAAGAAACAAAACAAAGAAACAAAGAGACAAACTAAAAAACCACAGACTCTTAAATATAGAGAACTGATGGTTACCAGAGGGGAGGTGTGTTGGGGGGGGGGGAGGGTGAAATTGTTGGAGAGGATTAAGAGTATACTTATCATTATGAGCCCTAAATCATAATGTATAGAATTGTTGAGTTGCTATATTGTACACCTGAAACTAATAAAGCACTGTATTTAACTATACTGGAATTAAAACAAAACAAAACAAAACAAATATACATATTTTTAAAAACTCAAGGTCATCTATATTTTCTCCTATGTTGTCCTATATTATCTTCTAGGAGTTTTATATATTTTTTATAATTTGTAAAATATTTTATTTATCCATTTTGAGTTAATTTCTGTGAAGGGTGTAAGATATGTGTCTAGAGTTATTTTTGCATGTAAATGTCCAGTTCTAGCACCATTTGTTGAAGGGGCTCTTTTCTTCATTGTATTGCCTTTGCTCCTCTATAGATTATAATTCTTCAGAATAATTTTCTAATATATCTGTGTGGCAGAGGTAATGCTATGTGTTCACCAAACTTGAACATAGGAGAACATGTATTTGGTTCTATTCATAGGAATGTGGGCAGAAGTTGTGTCTGCTACTCATAATCTCCCATAATCTTTCATTCCCTGTCTTTGCCAGTTCATTCATTTTAGCAGAAATCCCACTAGACAGATAGAATCTGGATTCCTGGTTAACACTGGGGAGGTTGTCTAGGGCACCTGCCTGACCTGCCTTAGAATATGATAAGAATGAGACCTATGTTTCTGTGTTAAATCATCAAACATGGCAACTAGTATTACTTACCCTTAATACTATGGTGCAATGTAATACAGAAATAATTTTTTAAGAATCTCCAAAAACCAGAAATTTTATAAAACAGTTGTTTCATTGAATTAAAAATGTATTTAAAGTTCTAGCATTTTAAAATTATAATTTATTTTTCTTATACAAAATTAAATAGTGCTATTTTTAATAGTATTAAGTGTATGTATATCTATAAAACCAAAATGTCAGTAAGAATATATAACACTGATTACTTCTAGATTTTTAACAATATTCCACTCTGTTTTTGACATATAACCTTCAGCACTATCATTAAGACAGCTTCTTACAGACTCTTATCCCCTGTAAAAACCATTGTCTTGGTAATCAAAGCAAGAATAAAATAGGTCTTTTGCATGGTTAAAATATCTTTCACTCCAATTACTTAAACTTTTACATTAAATTCATGTAGTTATAGGACAAATGATGGTGGAAATACATGTAAGTAATTAAATATAGAGAATATATTTTTCAGGTTAAGTGCATCTTTATTGATTTTCTGCCTCATTGAACTATCAATTACTGGAAGAGTGGTGTTGAAGTATCTAATCATAGTAGTGGATTTGTCTATTTCTCGTCACAGTGCTATCAGTGTTTGCCACACATATTTTGACACTCTGTTTTGATGTAAACGTGTTTAGGATTATTAGAGCTTCTTGGAGAATTGAGTCCTTTATCATTCATTATATAATGTTTTTTTTTTATGGCTGATTGTTTTTCTTATTCTGATGTGTCCTTTGTCTGAAACTAATATAGCTACTCCAGTTTCTGTTGTTAAGTGTTAGTATCACATACACTTTTCTAACCCTTTACTTTTTTTTTTTAAACCAACAGGAGAAAGAGAGAGTGGGAGGGTGGCGGAGCGGGGCGGGGCGGGGGGGGGGGGGGTGGGGAGGGAGGGAGAGAATCCCAAGCAGTATCCACACCCAACTCAGAGCTCACAGGGGCTCATTCCCACAACCCTGAGATCATGACCTGAGCTGAAATCAAGAGTTGTATGTTTAACCAACTGAGCCACCTGGGTGCCCCTCTACACCTTTACTTTCAATCTACCTCAGTCTTTACATTTAAAATGACTTTCTTGGGCACCTGGGTGGCTCAGTCAGTTAAATGTCTGCCTTTGGCTCGGGTCATGATTCCAGGGTCCTGGGACTGAGTTCTGCACTGGGCTCCCTGCTCAGCAGGGAGTCTGCTTCTCCCTCTCCCTCTGCTCCTCCCCCCCCCAACTTGTGTTCTTGTACTCTGCTCTTTCTCCCTAATTAAATAAAAAATCTTACAAAAAATAAAATGACTTTCTTGTAGACAACATAGGTAGCTCTTATTTTGTTATCCACTCTGACAATCTGTCATTTAATTAGTATATTCATTCATATTTTAAGTAATTATTTATATAGTTGGATTAATATCTATGTTTTTATAACAGTTTCTATTTGTTGTATTTGTTCTGTTTCCCTTCTTTCTTTGTCTCCTTTAGTTTTAATTGGGGATTTCATATATTTCACTTTTCTCTGAGCAAACCAGTTATACTTTAAAACATTTTTAGTGGTTGCCCTAGAGTTGCTAATATATATTTTTAACTAATCCAAGTCAGTGTTCAAATAACACTATACCATTTTACAGGTAGGCTGCATTTATAATACATCTTCTCTAATTCCTCCCTCTTGTCCCTTGGGATATTGCTATTAATGTTATCAATTGTCCAGCTATTATGGTCAGTAAATACATAAAGACATTGTTACTACTATTACTTTAAGTGGTGACATTAAAGATCATTAAAGAATAAGAAGAGTGAAAGATTTTATTTTGCCCTCACATATTCCTTATCCCATGCTCTTCTTTACATAAATCCTAGCTGCTGACCTGTATTATTTTCTTTCTCTTTGAATGCTGTATTTTAACATTTCTTGTAGGCATGAATCATGTTGATGGTTTCCCTCAGTTTCTGTTTGTCTGAGAAGGTCTTCTGCTTTACTTTTGAAGCATAATTTCACTGATTACAGAATTCTAAGTTGTTGTTCTTTTCTTTCAGTTCTTTAAATATTTCACTTCACTCTGTTCTTGCTTCTATTCTGTCAATGCCTGATGTAATTATTATCCTTGTTCCTCTGTAGGTATAGCAATGTCCCCTCCACGCTTCTTTCCAAGATTTTCTGTCTTTGATTTTCTGCATTTTAAATAAGATATTCCTAGCTGTTGTTTTGTTTGTTTGATAAGTATTTAACCTGGTTGGTGTTCTCCAGGCCTCCTGGGTCTGTGGTTTGTTGTCTACTGTTAATTTGGAAAATTATCAGCATTTTAATTTCAAGTATTTTTTTATTAATTTTTATATTATTTTTATTATATAATTTTTTATATTATTTATTTATATTATATATTATTTTATATTATATAATTTTTATATTATTACTACAATTATGTTTATGATGTAACTTTTGAAATTGTCCAAGGTTTCTTGGGTGTTCTTTTTAGTTTTATTATTTTTTTCTCTGCATTTCAATTTGGAAAGTTTATGTTTGCATATTTTCAAGTTCACTGATTATTTCCTCAACCATGGCTAGTCTACTGATGAGTCCATTGAAGGAACTCTCCTTCATTTCTGTTAGTGTTTTTGACTGAGCATTTCTGTTTGATACTTTCTTAGAGTTTACATCTCTTTGCTTACATTAACCATCTGTTCTTCCATGTTGTCTACCTTTTTCCATGACAGCCCTTCATATATTAGTAATAATTATTTTAATTTCCCTGTTAATTCCAATATTAGTATCAGATGTGAGTCTGGTTCTGATGTTTTCCTTTTCTCTTTGGAGCATTTCTTTTGGCCTTTTGGCATGCTTCGTAAATTTTATTGAAAGTGGTATCATCTTAGGTGAGAGGTCTTATGTTAATCTTGTTATGAATTGGACTGTGTCTAATATTTTCTTTAATTGCAGGTTCTAGAGGCTTCAGTCCCTCTATTGACCCTGTTTTTGACCCTCTGCTGACTCCTCCTTAAATAGAATCTGTGTCTTGCCACTCTTTCTGTTTTAATTCATTTTTATTATACTAGAGAGCTATTGGTATGATGGTTAGATTTGAGGGAAGGTAAGTTTCTTATAATCTTATGATTTAATCTCAGTTTTTTAGTGGTCCTGTGTCCCTAGTCTATGAACTTTACAATGTTGTTCCAGTGGTATCACTTTTTGTCCCCTTAGGTGAAACAGAAAGGGTATAGGGGGCTGGACTGGGAAGAATGACATCCTTCAAGTTGAGATAGGTTCTGGCAAGTCTTTGCCCTTGCAGAGTAGGCTTTTATAGATGTTCTGGGCATATTTCACAAGGATATCTCTCCCTCTTCACTGCTAGATATAGAACTCTATTGTGTGAAAGGACAAGAAATGTACGATCCTCTCAATAGATACAAAAAAAGCATTTGACAAAGTAAAGAATACTTTCTTGACTAAAACTCTTCAGAGTGTAGGGATAGAGGGAACAAAACTCAATATCATAAAAGCCATCCATGAAGAGCCCACAGAAAATATCATTCTCAATGGGGAAGAACTGAGAGCTTTTCCCTTACGATCAGGAACAGGACAGGGATGTCCACTCTCACCACTGTTGTTCAACATAGTACTAGAAATCCCAGCCTCAGCAATCAGACAACAGAAAGAAATAAAAGGCATTCGAACTGGCAAAGAAGAAGTCAAACTCTCTCTCTTCACAGATGACATGATACTTTATGTGGAACACCCAAAAGACTCCACCCCAAAATTGCTAGAACTCATACAGGAATTCAGCAAAGTGGCAGGATATAAAGTCAATGAACAGAAATCAGTTGCATTTCTACACACTAACAATGAGACAGAAGAAAGAGAAATTAAGGGGTCAATCCCATTTACAATTGCACCAAAAACCATAAGATATCTAGGAATAAACCTAACCAAAGAGGCAAAGGATCTGTACTCAGAAAACTATAGAACACCCATGAAAGAAATTGAGGAAGACACAAAGAAATGGAAAAATGTTTCATGCTCATGGATTAGAAGAACAAATATTGTTAAAATGTCTATGCTATCCTGAGCAATCTACACATTCAACACAATCCCTCTCAAAATATTATCAACTTTTTTCACAGAGCTGGAACAAATAATTCTAAAATTTGTATGGAACCAGAAAAGACCCTGAATAACCAAAGGAATGTTGAAAAAAAAACAAAAAAAACAAAACTGGTGGCATCACAATCCTGGACTTCAAGCTCTATTAAAAAGCTATAATCATCAAGACAGTATGGTACTGGCACAAAAACAGACACATACATCAGTGGAACAGAATAGAGAACCCAGAAATAGGCCCTCAACTCTATGGTCAACTAATCTTTGACAAAGCAGGTAAGAATATTCCATGGAAAAAAAGACAGTCTCTTCAACAAGTGGTGTTGGGAAAATTGGACAGCCACATGCAGAAGACTGAAACTGGACCATCTCCTTATGCCATTCACAAAAATAGACTCAAAATGGATGAAAATGACCTAAATGTGAGATAAGAATCCTTCAAAATCCCAGAGGAGAATACAGGCAGCAACCTCTGTGACCTTGGCTGTAGCAACTTCTTGCAAGACACGTGGCCAAAGGCAAGGGAAACAAAGGCAAAAATGAATTATTGGGACTTCATCAAGATAAAAAGCTTTTGCACTGCAAAGGAAACAGTCAAAACCAAAAGACAACCAACAGAATGGGAGAAGATATTTGCAAATGTCTTTTCAGATAAAGGGCTAGTATCCAAAATCTATAAAGAACTTACCAAACTCAACACCCAAAGAACAAATAATCCCATCAAGAAATGGGCAGAAGACATGAACAGACATTTCTCCAAAGAAGACATACAAATGGCCAACAGACACATCAAAAAATGCTCAACATCACTCAGCTTCAGGGAAATACAAATCAAAACCACAATGTGATACCACCCCGCACCAGTCAGAATGGCTAAAATTAACAAGTCAGGAAATGACAGATGTTGGCAAGGATTCAGAGAAAGGGGAGCACTCTTACACTGTTGGTAAGAATGCAAGCCGGTGCAGCCACTCTGGAAAACAGTATGGAGATTCCTCAAAAAGTTGCAAATAGAGCTACCCTATGACCCAGCAATTGCACTACTGGGGATTTACCCCAAAGATATAAATGTAGTGATCCGAAGGGACACCTGCACCCCAATGTTTATAGCAGCAATGTCCACAATAGCGAAACTATGGAAAGAGCCCAGATGTCCATTGACAAATGGATAAAGCAGATGTGATGTGTATGTATATATATATATATATATACACACTCACACACACACACACACACAAGGGAATACTACTCAACAATCAAAAAAATGAAATGTTGCCATTTGCAAGGACATGAATGGAACTAGACAGTGTTACACTAAGTGAAATAAGTCAATCAGAGAAAGACAATTAGCATATGATCTCACTGATATGTGGAATTTAAGAAACAAAACAAAGGATCACAGGGGAAGAGAGGAAAAAATGTTTAGACTTAGGATACACTTTATTATAGAAGACTAATATTCAGCCAGTTTTTATTTCTTTGGCCCAACATTTATATTTTTAATTACTTGACAACATTAAAAAAATGAAATTTCACACAAAAGTAAAAGTTTGCTCTTTCTCTTCAAAATTGGAAGTACTGGAATGCTGAGTTCACAATTATACATGGAAACTATAATTTAAAATCAGTTGCAGATGCTTCCTTTAGACCAGGTATGCCCTATTGCATTTATCACATTGAATAAAAACATTTATTTTATTTATGTAAACTTCTCCTAGCCACACATTCTGAGTTTGCCACTGAAATGAAATTCTGACCCAAACTCCTTGGAATGAAGTCAGATTTCACAGGTTAATAGCATAGCTCCCCACAAGACTACTCTCACATCAGACACCACAAGCCACAAGCTCTGGATTCCAAGGTCACATGTACTATGACCAACAGGTTACAAATGAGCAGTTTACCACCTCTCAGGTTGAAAATTTTGCTAGAATGACTCCTAGAACTCAGGTAAGTGCTATATTTATGATTATGATTTTATTATAAAGGAGGCAAATAACAGCCAGCCAAAGAAGACCCAAAGAGAAAACTCTGGGAGCAAACGAGAAGCGTCCATGTCCTCAGAACATGTTACTTTCACATCGCTGTGTATCACCAACCATGAAGCTCACCTGACATTTAGTGACCAGAGTTTGTATTGGGATTTTATTACATAGGCATGATTTAGTAAATCTCTGTGGTTGAACTCCTCTCTAGCATCCCTCTGCTCCCAAGAGGGCAAGCTGATGTCACATGGCTCCGATCCATGAATCACATGATTGATATTTCTGGTGTGGTCTGTCCCTAACATGAGTTTTCTCATTAATATAAACTATGGGAGCCAGCATAAGTCACCTAATTAGCATAAATTCAGGTATGGCCCTAGGGTCCTGTCAGGAATAACAAAGACACTCCTACCAATCAGGAAATTCTGAGGGTTTGGAGGGTTTTTTCCCCAGGAACCAGGGACAAAGACAAGCCAATTTCTTTACTCTACAATAGTCATACCTATTTTGAACCAAAGTTCTGAAGACACATAATACTATAAGCAAACAATGCAGTAATTGAGAAAAGATAGAGATTAGCCTGTCAATAAAGAAGAGTAGAGGCTACTTTACAAGTACTGATAATTATCAGAAGCTAAGTAATCAGTTGAGTTGCAAATTTAGCAGCTTCATTAAATTTTGTACTCAAGTAAATAACTTAACTCATAGTACTAAAAATCGTAATAGTTAACATTTACAGATTTTTCCAGTTTGTAAACTACTATGCATTTTAAATATTTTATCTCAAAATCTCAGAATAGTTCTGCAAGATGGGCATTCTTTTTCCAATTTTATAGATAATGCATTTTCCCCCAAGAGGTAAAATATTCAAAGACACGTGCCAATAAATGACAGAACAAGGACTGAATTCACTTATAAGACAATTTCATACATCTGAGTATATTTTACAATTACAAATCAAATTAATATACTTGCCTAACTTACTCTAAAGTTATAGAATTAAATTTGGCTGAATCTTATTTTAAAAAGTTGTTCCAATAATTAATACAAAGTAATATAAATAATAATTTTAATTAAGCATTTTTTCTTTAATTCAAGGGAAGAGAATTTTTAAATCTCTCATTTGTTTTTGTAGGGGAAGAAAAAAATGAGTAATTTCCCCTACGCCCTACCAAATTCTCAACTGGGAACTGTCTAACAAAAGACAGATTAAGAATTAAAAAAACAAAAACACAGAAGTTTATTAACACATGTAGTTCAGGTATACATAGGAGCTACCCAGGGAAAATGAGTAACTCTCCAAGATAGCTTAGGACTCAGGCTTAAATATCACCTTCAGCTAAAGACGAAAGAAAGGTATGAGCGAGGGAAGCCAGTTATGGAGAGGTTACCAGGAAAAGCATAGTAAACAAGAGTTAAGTTTTGTTATGGAGACTAAGTCACTGCCTTCTCCATACTGGTAAGATTCTTTTGTGATTTAAAGTCATCCATCTGTTTATGGTACTAATAGAGATATACCCTTATAAACATTTTCTTTATAAATGTTAATTTTCTTTACAAAAGGGTAATTTCTACTGAGATTTCAGAGCTTCTTCTATGTTTCTTGCTGTTTCTCAAAAATAATCACCACAAAATAATACTTATTCATAGTAGACATATTTTGGGGTGGCCTGTTCTTCCACCCTTTACTTTGTACTTTTATTTAAGAGTTTAAAATCTACATACAAGCAAACCTAGACTAATCACATTGTAATATACAGTTGAGTAATTTTGATGCAAACTGAGGACAAAGCACAAACTGACACCCCACAATCCGCCCCCTCCCCCGCCACCCCAGGTGGGATATGTGTGACATTCCTCAGGCACTCCTGCCTGAGGGAAAGAAAACCAAACAGTTAACTTATAGAGATTATAGTCCTGCAGGACAGGAGTCTTCCTCAGTTTACAAATGTCTTAGTGATTTACAAGAAAAAAAGCATTCTTATCAATAGCCTAACTTCCAGAGACCCATAGACTCCATTTCCTGGAGCCCTAACATCACCCACCCAACCATAGTGACGGGAAACAAAGGTGGAGGGAATGTAAATAAAATAAAATTTCCTTATAACTTATAGCCCATTGACAAGCCCTTGAAAGAGGCAGATTGACATTCTCCTAGAGACTTAACTGCCTAGATGGTGACACTTTGCTAAGGACAAAAGACAATTTTAGCCCAACCCCTAGTATGCTGTAAATCTACTTTAATATATAAAAATTCCTTTGAAAACTTCCTTTATCTCTATCCCCTGCCACTCCCCACTCAGATACATGTTGGCAATCATCCCCCAAGTACATAACCCACCAATATACATTTGAAGGGTCTTATTGAGTAAAGGACTGGTGGGGCTAGGTAGGCAGAGATAGGTGGGGGGGCTAAGGGATCAGATTCACAGAAGTCCCCAAAATGTGTGACCAACAAAGAATTACCAGACCCTAAAAAAGGAAAGAAGCCATTAAAGATATTATCATCAGTCCTCACTCATAAGAACAGTAAGGCCACAAGCTTCCCGGTCAGTTCTAAATAAAAGACTGTGAGTGGAGGCCCACATTGGCAACTCTGTCAGGACCCCTCTCACTCCAGAGAGCTTTTTTTCTGTATCCTTGCTTAATAAATCGCTATTGCTTTACTCACTCTCCTTTGTCCATGAGATTCATTCTTCAATTCCGTGACACATGCACCTCACTCTCCCGCTTCAATTTCATGAGCCTATATTTATATTTTTAGTTATGGATATTGCAAAAGAGAGAATGCTTAACTACCTCCCGTAGTCAAGGTGGACTACATTGGAGTAATATTTGAGTTTTTAAACATAAAAATGAAAAAGAAATCTTTAATAATAAAGAAAAATTAATAAAAATAAAATAACATAAGAAAATTCATTTGATGTGGCCAAGACATGTAAGAGTTGTGGCTAGATCTTGGCAGAAGCTAGATTATGAGGGTCTTTCATTCCATGTTCTGATATTTGGGTTTTCAATCTAAACTCAATAGGAAAACATTGAAGGATTTTATGGAGGTCAACAACATGATCTGATATACTTTTAAAGTTATTCTTGTGGTAGTATGGAATTTATCATCATTTGTAAAGTGACAGTATTAAATAACTTACAGAGTATGACCGATACACAGAAGAATGCACAATCCATAATTGTACAACTTGATCAATTTTCACCAAGTGGCCATACATGTAACCAGCACCCAGATCAAGATAGGACATGGAATGTGGTCAAGCCCACGAAAAGCCACTTGTAACTTCTCCCAGGGACTCCTATTCCTCCTCAAAGAGAAATAATATCTTGTCTTCTAACATCAAGGATTATTTTTCCTATTTTTGAACTGTCTGTAAATAAAATCATATATTATACACATTTTTCTTAAAGATTTTATTTATTTATTTGACAGAGATAGAGACAGCCAGCAAGAGAGGGAACACAAGCAGGGGAGTGGGAGAGGAAGAAGCAGGCCTAGTGGAGGAGCCTGATGTGGGGCTCCATCCCATAACGCCGGGATCATGCCCTGAGCCGAAGGCAGACGCTTAATGACTGCGCCACCCAGGCGCCCCTATTATACACATTTTTATCCTGGCTTTTGTCACTCAGGATTATGTTTGGAAGATTAATTGACATTATTATGCCAAGCAGTGTTTCCTTTATTTGCCATGCTGTACAATATTCCATTTTATAATTACTCCAATTTATGTATCTACTATTCTTTGGGTTTTTTTTCAGTTGGGGCAATTATCAACAATGATACTATTAATTAATATTCCTATATATCTTTTGATGTCCATTTCCATACATTCTTGTGGATTCTAGACCAAGTTGTGGAATTCTGGATCTGAGAGTGTGCTTTAGTTCAGCTTTAATATATACTGCCAAACATTTCCAAAACTGGGTTTCAGATGTCTACTCATGATTAGGTAGAGAGATTAAATAGTAAGTAAAAATATATCTCAGGCTCCTAGGAGAACAATATAGGAAGAGTATACATGTGTGAGTTATCAGCATCCAGGTGATGATTAAAGCCACGGCCGGGGCGGGGGGGATGACTAGGGGACTAAAATAAATGTAAACAAGAGAAAGCTACAAGGAAGAAAACTAGGAAATTCTTAACTTCCTAAGTGGGCAGAGAAAGAGGAACCCACTGAATCTGAGAAAGAAAAGTCACAATTAAGAAAGAATGATAGAAAAGTAATAATAGACAAAATATACATATATTTCAGGCGTAACATAGTCAAAAAATAAACATTTTGGGGAAATTTAAAGGAAAGGTGATTGGAATGTCTTCATTTGATTTTAGTACCCAGACGATCATTGGTTAACTAATAAAGACTATGTAGTGGAGGTAGGAGTCATGGACCAGATGGACACTAAAGAGGGAATTCCAGGTGAGGTGGAGATTGCATTTAGATTAGCTTTCTTTAGTGGAATACATGGGCACATGAAAGAGAGCTCTCTAAGGGAAGGTTGGGAAAAGAGCTTGGGAAAGTGCATTTGTTGTCTCTTGTTGTCACAAGTTTAGTGGTGCATGATTTCTGTTAGCTTATTTTTTCTATTTGTGGAATAAAATTCCAACTGTATTTTTTTTAATAACACCTTCTGGCCATTGATAATAAATTTGCAGCCATGAACTGTACTACAGTGAAGTAGCTTATTAAACCAAACCAAAAAAAAAGGGGGAGAAAAAAGAAAAAAACAGCTAGCATTATTCTTTTAATTAGCAATAGCCACAAGTTTCTTTAAGATTATCCCCAAGTTGTGCCAGGGCTCCTATTAAATGTGGCACACCGGTCTTGCCACAGCAGCACTGTTCAATAGAGCTTGAAATTAGTGCAAGAGACAGGGATCTTTGACAGCCAGTCTGCTCATGGCCGCCAATTCTGAGCAAAGAGCAGCAGTTATTTTGCTCACAGGAGAAATAAGGTTAGTAGAAATATTAAAGAAATGTGAAAGCCACTGCTTCGTAGTAATTGGTTCTTTGTGATTCATGCTGGCTTGATTCAAAACCCTACAAATTGAAAGCTTAAAAGCCATATTTCAGAAAATGCCTCTTTTCTTAAATAATGAAAAGAGACTAAATGTCTATTAAAATAATCAACTAGATTTAGTTTCAGTTATTGTATGGTTGTATGTAAGGTACTTAGTACAAATTTCTCCTGTAAAATAGTACACTCAAACCATTGCTTTCTATAGATTTTTGTTTTATAAGTTAATTTATATTTAGGGAAACATGTGTATATGTATGATATATATATACATATGTACTATAAGTGCTTTTTCATGTGTATATGTGTTTTAAAACATAGTCTTATTGTCTGCCTGCTTTTTTTTCTGAGCTATTAGCATTTAACTTATGGGACAAACTTACTTCTTTGAATTTATTCTTGTGT
Organism: Ursus americanus; assembly: GCF_024610735.1. Lineage (NCBI taxonomy): Eukaryota > Metazoa > Chordata > Mammalia > Carnivora > Ursidae > Ursus > Ursus americanus. The sequence continues at coordinate 14,130,656 of NC_142137.1, read as the reverse complement.
TCTTAAGAGTGTATTATCTGTAAGGAAATTGCTATCATGTCCTTATGACTGACCAAATGTATATACACAGGATCAGCTCTGTGAATCAAAGGAGAGTTCTTTTGCTAAAAGTCACAGAATTAGCCTCTGTGTGGTTAAGGAGCAACTGAAAATTAAGCACATGGATGTTAAATTGAAAATCAAAGCTATCTTGAGGTACCATCATATTTATCCCATTATATTAAAACAGTACAACAAAGCTTCTGAATGTAATGTGCAATTGGTATGCTCTAGTACTGTTGCTATGCATAGTATAATGACATAATCATCTGGGAAAACAATATGGCAAAATATTTTTAAAAGTTATAAATATGTCTTGTCCTTCAACTTACTAAATCTATTCCTGGGAATTTATCATAAAAAAAGTAATTCTGAGATCTTAGTGTATCATTAGTCTGGCAGAGTCAATGTAGCATTAGTTACATTTAAAATAATCCTAAAACAGTGTGGATTAGTCTGCTCAGACTGCCATAACAAAATACCACAGACTGGGAGGCTCAAACAACAAAAATTAATTTCCCACAGTTCTCGAGGCTAGGGAGTCCAAGATTAAGATGCCAGCCAATTCAGGTCCTAATGAGAGCTTGCTCATCCTTGCAATTGGTTGTCTTCTCACTGTGTCCTCACGTGGCAGAGAGCTAATAAACTCTCATGATTTATAAATACATAATCCAATTGGATTAGAGCTGTCCTTTACAACCTCATTTAACACTACTTCCTTAGAGACCCCATCTCCAAATACAGCCACAGTGGGGGTTAGGAGTTCAGTGCATGAATTTGGGAGAGAGGGTGAAGCACAAACATTCATTCCACTTAAGAATCTAATGATTCGCTAAAATAATGAAGATTTCTTGGTAATCTTTAGGAAGATTGGGTAGAAATTGTGGGAAAATGTTTAGAATATATATGAATGAAAAAGAATGATTCTATACAGTATGATGTGAGGTTTATTGCAGGAGTATTCATCTGAAAAAGGTTTGAAGGATAGAATTTAAAAAATGAATATAAACTCATCAAGTGCTCTCTTTAGACACTATTTTTAAGTAAAACATAGGTACCCTGATATATGATGAACTATCATTTTAGATAAAAGAATAATGGACAACTTTTTTCATGAGGAAATATATACTTAATCTCCCTACCTTATACCATACACAGTAATCAATTCCAGTGTAAAAGACAAACTGATAAACTGTTAGAAGAAAATATTGAAAATTATCTTTATGGCCTTGGGGGTAGGAAATATTTAATTTTTTTGAAAGATAACCAAAATTGTTTGGGTCAGTTTTAAGCAAACGATTTTAAGCAATCTTGTCTGAGAATAGTTAGCAAGCAGAGCCAATTTCCCTTGAGAACCCTGATAGTTTGTAACACAGTCATGTCAAAAGCATATGCAAGGAACATTCTACTCTTAATATTGGACATATTTGTGCTGATCAAACAAATCAATGAAATACGTAAGAGCAAATGGGTGAAATTAGAATACAGAAAGCTTTTATGTTCTTTAAAAATATTTGCGTTGTTAGTAGGCAGAGGAAAAGATTTCTTAAGCAAGACACAAAGTATAAAAGGAAAGGAGGAATAAATTTTACTACATTGAACATAAGAACATAACTAATTAGCCGTTCTTCTCTAAAGAGAATGAAAAGACGAGTCACACTTGGAACACACACTGGGAAAAGATATTTGCCATTGTTGTATTGTTATGGATTGGTATTCACAATGTATAAAGAATTACTGTAAAGTAATAAGAAAAAAAAAAAAACAAGCAATTTAAAAGAACAAGGAGTGGCCAGTAAGTATGTGTTCAGCCTCATTAGTAATGATGAAAATACAAATTAAAGCCAGATTAGCAAGAATAAGAAAGTCTGATAATATTACTTATCGGTTAGATAAGAAGCAACCTAACTCTCACGAACGACTGATCTATTACTTTGAAAATGGATTGACATTATATAATAGAGTTGAAAATGATCAGATCCTCAACTTAGTGATCCATTGTTTAGCATATATCCTAGGGATGTTGTTGAACAAGTGCTTTTGGAGACTCGGTTAGAAGACTGAATAGTAGGGGCGCCTGGGTGGCACAGCGGTTAAGCGCCTGCCTTCAGCTCAGGGCGTGATCCCGGTGTTATGGGATCGAGCCCCACATCGGGCTCTTCTGCTGTGAGCCTGCTTCTTCCTCTCCTGCTCCCCCTGCTTGTGTTCCCTCTCTCGCTGGCTGTCTCTATCTCTGTTGAATAAATAAGTAAAATCTTTAAAAAAAAAAAGAAGAAGACTGAATAGTAGCACTATCCATAATAGAGGGGAAACATAGAAATGACATAAATATTCATCATCAATAGAAATAATGAATAATCAGTAGATTATCATATAAAAATTAAAGCTATGCCACAATGAAAATAAAGCTATTTCAATCAAGATGAATGAATCTCAAAAGACATCATGTTTAATGTTAAAAACAAGTGATGATAAAATACATAAATTACAATTTTATTTCTATAAAGTTCAAAAATAGACAGACCTAACCAATATGCTAATGCATGTCAGATATAGTAAAATGATAATAAAAAGCAAGACATATTTAGCCAAAAAATTTGGATGAAATAGGGGGAAAGCTTTATGCAGTCAGTCAGGGGTACACGGGTCTTGAATATAATACTCAATCTTTTCCTTTCTTTTTTTTGGATAATGCTCAATTTCTTACATTGTGATAGATATTACTATTTGCATTATTACTTCTCTGTTTCAAAATGTACACATATATAATGCATATTGTACAATTGCTCTTTTAAATAAAAATAATATCTTTTTTTTGTAATGGTTTAATATGCAAAGTAGCATATTTAGGACATTTCTTTCCTAGATGGTTTTCTAAAGACATGGTCTTCCCAAAGCATGCAGATTATTTCAATTGGGCTATTTTGATCCTATTCTTTTGAACTCACTGAATTTTGATTATAAGCATTTAACCAGAATTACAGAAATGTTGTTGTACTTGTCTTCAATAATAATTGTCTGGACTATCCTCAAGCTAATGTAATATTTGCATAAATATAATGAAATAAATAAATTTACAATTTTTTCTATTTTTATTTTTTCTAAGTTTTTTTTATCAGAACAAATTATTTTTGATTTAGATTTTCTGATGAAATTTCAAATTCTGAGCCAGGTTTTATATCAAATTGTACCAATTATTGATTGGGAGAACATGCCAGAGACGAGTTTCTTTTTGCATTTTTTTCTATTTACTCTCATTTCTCCAAGTCCAATTTTACCTCGCTAAATTTGACATTAATATTTCATTTTTCCCCGTTAATTTTACTCAGTAGTAACATTTATTTTTTCTACATTCATAATATCTATTATGAATTATACAAAACTGGTTTATATACTTCTAACATACCTAAGATATACCCAAGTCTCAGAGAGAAGGAGTTGCTTTGAAGGTCCACATGGTCTCAGCTAGCTGGTGTGAGACACAGGTGGTTAATTTGAAAGACAGCTAGCATTATAACCATGGTCTCTTTCCCCCCACTCCTTCCGGTGACAACATAACTAACTCCCTTTTCAAGAATGTTTAAGAATGTCATGCTTGGGCATTTGGTAATCAAACAAATTGCTCTGGGACCCAAGTATTAGGGACAGCAAACTTCTTTTGGCCAGGGTTTGTGCTGCTGCCACCCCACCTGTTGCTCATTTTATTGGCAAGTCTCCGAAGTAGACTCTGAAAGATCGTGCCATGGGCAGAGTTGAGAAGACTAGACTGATTAAGGGATGTGAATATGTGCCCCAAATCGTTATTTTACTTATTATTTTTAAATTAATTTTAGAGTCTATTTTAATGTATATGATTATACATTAATAATTTATTTTGAAAATAATTTTAATGGAAGTATTTTATAGGTCCACCAAAAAATAGAATGATTCGTTCATCAGTATATAAATATTTTAAAATTACATAATTATGTTAGCACTCTTTTGTATTCCCAAAGTAACCGTAGTTGGACAATAAATGGTTACCCCACTTACTTTCATCTTTACTATCCCTTTTGTCCAATTTATATAATTATGAAACAACATTTCACACAAACTGTGTGCCAGATTTATTTACTTACTTACGTATTTAATCTTCACCTCAATCCCATTAAGTAGAACTATTAGTATTCCTTTTTTATAGATTAGGATGCTGAGGCCTAAAGAGATTTAATAACAATTCTGCATTTGTTTTAATAGCAAAGAAATGAGAATGTCAGAATTTGAGTTCAAGAGGTTTAAATCTCATGCTCTCAACCACTCTGCTCTCACTCATGTATTCTTCTGTGCAGTCATGAGATCTTTAAGTGCCAGGAAATCTCAGAAAATGTAAAAGTAACAGTATATTGCAAAAGGCACGAACTCAAGTAAAATGCAATGCAAACTGCGTAAGTTACTTTAATGTTGATCAGACCATGGGAACCAGGGAGGAGTGTATACCTGTTACAAATGTACTCCTCCTTCTCTTACGTTTAAAGAAGGGTCTGTGTAGTATGTGTGTGTGTGCGTGTGCGTGTGTGGTAGTTAGAAAGTTGTAATAAATGCAAAGTCAACAAAACATATTTGGGTATACAGTACTTCAAATAACCATGTAAATGGGGAGAGATACATTAGAGTACTGTTTATTCTGTAAAAATGTAAAAAGTGGCTTTTTTCAGCAGGGGAGAACACAAAAGAACAACTACAGCCACCATCTTACATACAAAGCTATGGTCCCATATCAGATTGTGACTCTGATCACAAACTGTCAGTGAGACAGTGATATTGGCCAAAAGTGGCAAAGAAATGAATTATTCAAGAAGAATAAAAGATATTTGATATAGCATGAAGGAAACAAAATTAGTTCTCAGTAATAATGGTTTTAAAAAAAAGGTAGCATGAGTTTAAGCTCAGATCCATCTTTTGGAGTTTAGATGTGATGAAAGAACAGCAGCACACGGCAGACAGGCCCTACTATTGGGATGGGATAACAGGCGCAGCCCTACCAAGCTGTTTCGAAAATTGTCCCTCTGAAGTTTAAGGTGCCACTTTGTACTTTGGCCACATTTTGAATTGGAGACTGATCCTTTCTCTTGTACTACTCAACAGCTCCACCAGCTCTGGAAGCATCACTCCATCTCCTATCCACTCAAAGCAAGGCAGATGAGGTCTTTCTCCTGGGGCCAGAGCCTCGCTGGGAGCCTGTGGGGCACTATCTCGCCTATCAAGTTGTTCTGGATATTAGAAGGCTAACACAGATTACAGACTGGGTCACATCAAGGCTAGTAATTTTTTTTTTTTCTTTCAGAAGATATATATGTCCTTTTAAGTAAATAGTTTCTGGAATGAAAATAGTTCCAAGGAATAACAATATTTGATCTCAACTTAAAAAAAAAATCATTATACTTTTATGGAAAAGAAATCACAAGCTTAAAAAAATTCATGAGTAAAAGCACTTTTTATTTTATTTATCTGATTTCTATTTCCATGGAAACAGAATAGAAATTGCAGCTAGAAGCCAGAAACCGATTAGAAACCCTTCTTTTAACTTTGTTAGCTCTCTGCCAGAGGTAATAGACATTGGTAGTATGTTATGGGTAAAAAAAAAAAAAAAAGCAAAACAAAAACAAAAGCAAATGAACAAAAAACAAAGGGAAGACTTTCACAATTCAATGAACTAGAGTTTGGGGTTGTCAAAAACCTAAGGAACACTCTTCAGTAAATGACCATGCACAAAAATCTACTTCTTTCCAGTAAAAGTCACTGAATATTTTTGAATAGGTTTTTACCAGAAACAAAAGCATAACATACAAAACAGATTTCTAATTTATGCAACTGTCAGTAACCAGAAAAATCATTTATTTTTAATTGAAGCCAAATATGTAGAAATCCAGGAAAACATATTAAATAACAAAGAAGAAGATAGGAAAGTTAATCCCCGAGCTGTCTTTGAGTCTTCCTAAAGCCTAACCCCAGAACACACACACATAAACTGAATCTTACCTCGTTGGGCACATACCTTCCAAGAGTAATCCACTGTTAGAGTGTGAGATGTTTTTGATAGTGCTGGAATTCTTTTAGCCTAGATTCCATGTCGCCATCTGACAAAAGAAAGAATATTTCATTCACACCCAGAAAAGATAATAGGTTTCTGGAAATATCTGGTAATATAGTTATATCTTATTTTTCTGTTTAACAATCATCCATTATACCGCTGAAAAGGCACCTGAATTCACAATTACTAATAAATAATGAGCATGAGCCTATTTGTGAAAGAAAATGTTTTGGTAACTAAGAGAAGTATATAAAGACCTTAAGGGTCATGTGCATTTTGTAAAATTTTGTTTAAAAAACTAGGTCTTTCAATTAGTTAAGATTTAAATAGATCATAAATCTGCCTCTTAGGAGCCTTAGAGATGAGGCCAGGAAAGAACCTCTGTGAAAATTTATTTTAAATAAGAATTTGCAAACTGTGTTGTAGTATCTGGAATGAATAAAGAATAAATTTCAAATTAAAGTTATGGTTTGTAAGAATTTTTGTATTTCTTTCTGTCATTGAAAGGTTAGATTTTCAAGGCATTAACTTGGTCAATTATGTCTAGAATATAAACATATTTATGTAATTTTGTTAAATAAAATAAAGCATGCTCCTTTTTTTCTCATGACCATGATTTTCTTATTCATCACCCATCATTTTGGGGTTATTCATCTAACCCAGTTTAATCACTAGTGGAATAATTATTTTTAAAAGTCAAAATAATGATGAAATTTTATTAATTTCCTACTCTTCTTTAATTTTCTTCTTTTCTCCTTTGACCTTAAAGTATCATGTGTCTGTTTATGTCTATAATTATTTAACAGTTTTATTCTGCAGCTGGTATGCCTTTTCCATATTTAATTTCATTTCTGTGTTTATCTTAAGGTGTGAAGTTCCAAAGACAGAGATTGTGCCAAAAGAATTCTTTCTCATAACCCTTAGCAGGGGTCATGTGAATTTATATCCTGAAAATTTAGTATTTATTATTACACTTTAATGTATGAGGATATCAGATTTTCTAGTTCTTTTTAGTCTTATGCCTTCATTTATCTCTCCCTGGATTAGAAAATCTCTCATTTATTTTTTAACCAGATTTTTTAAATCTCAGAATCCCAAAGTGGAAAGAGAGAGTTACAATAACTAGAATTCAGGAAATTGAGACCCAATCAGATATATTGACATAGCAATGGCACTACTAATCCTAGGATATTTTTAAATTGTTAATTGAATGCAGAAGATTCTTTCCTTTATACTTCAGTGTGTGCATATAATCGACTATAATCACCTGTGTAATTAGAGTGATTGAGTATAAAAGTTAGCATTTGATTACTTCTTCACTAGTGAATCTTAAAATGAGACTAAACTGTGGATTATTTGAGTTTCAGCTCATAAACACTGCTTTTATAATTCAGTCAAAAAAACACAATTGGAATTTAGCCTCAGGAGTGACCTCACCTGTCACCTACATTATGCTGTCATCATTTCTACTATAAGTATTAGGAAAATACACTCAAGGAGAACCTTCTAAATATTCCAGTGGTTTTTTACACTAAGTGGAATTAGACATAATGCACACGTTGCTAACAAGATTAGTTATTTTTAATCTATAGTTTAGCAGTTCGAAAAATAAGTGTTTTAGACCACAATAAATTTATATCGTGTGTTTGGGGGGGTGTGTGTCACATTCACTTGAATGTATTTTACTATTGTAAACATCTACTATCCAACAGTGTATTTTTTCTTGCTTAAGATTGCTGATACAAATTGGTATTAGCCATCTGATTCCTTTCAGGTGGCATTCCAGGAATATTGCTGGAGACATGCAAGTGGTGCTCCAGCATGCTATGAGAATTTGCATGGATCAATTTAACTTTATTTTTTTAACTGCAAAAAGCATCTGATGGGGATATATGATTCATTTATAAAGCAGAAGCTTTTGAAGTTTTCAGCACTAAAGTTTTATACTCTGACATGGTAAACTGGGAAATGTTATGAAAATAATAAACCATAGAAATGTATTTAGAGTAGTCGACCAGGCCTGGAAATTTCTAACATTTATCTCTACTCCCAACGCTCTATTCCCACGTGCCCATCCCTTAAAACACATAAACACAAAAGCCTGGCCTTACCATGATGAATCGCTGTAATGGTACATCTACCTGTACTTTGCCTTAATGAATGGCTCACATTCCCAGTCAAAGGAGATGATGGAGAAAGTGAAAAAGAGAGTAAGAAAGAGAGAGGGAAATCATTTTCATAGCTCTTACAGTCCTTAGATATTATAAGCAAATTTAACTTCCTGGTTTCTCCCTGGTTCTCATCGTCAAAGCAGCTTTGTTCTTATACAGCCAAATTAAACTGGGGAAGAATTTTTTCATATATTGTTTTAAAAACAGGATTGTGATTCATGTACAAATTCTAATGTAAAATTACAGTTCCTCGTATCAGGAAAAACTAGATTAACAGAGAGTGAAATTGTATATGAATTGTCATATTATCCATTCTTTCATTCATCCCACAAATATTTACTGATAGGATATGTGCCACAAACTGTTCTAATAAGTGAATCAGACAGACCAGATCGCTACCTTCAAATATTTACATACTAGTGGAGACCGAAAGTAAACAAACACATATCATAAAATTTCAAGTTGTTTTTAATAAGTGCCAACAAAGCAATTAAAAAGAATAATGAGAAGAGAGAAAGGGTAAGGGGAATGGCAAAGGGAAGCAAATCTAAAAATGCACCATTTGACAGAGACCTTAAAAAAGTGACAGCAGAAACCATGTAAATATCTGAAAGAAAAATATTCCACACGAATGAGAGAACACGTTGAAAAACTTTGAATGAAAAACAAGCTTCTGTCTGAGGACCCCAGGAGTGGGACTGCTGGATCATATGGTATTTCTATTTTTAATTTTTTGAGGAAACTCCGTCCTGTTTTCCATCGAGGCTACACCATTTGGTATTTTCACCGACAGCGTACAATTGTTCCAGTTTCTCTATATCCTTACCAACACTTGTTATCTTTTGTGGTTTTGGTTTGTTTTGTTTTGATAATAGCTAGTCTAACAGGTTTGAGGTGATTTCTTATTAAGGTTTTGATTTGGATTTATCTGATAATTAGTGATGTTGATCACCTTTCATATACACCTCTTCTTCATTTGAAGAATGTTGGAGAAATGTCTATTCAAGTCCTTCAAACCATTTTTAATTGGTTTGTTTCTTTGCTATTGAGTTGTAGGAGTTCTCTATATATTTTCCAAATTAACTCTTTATCAGATATGTGGTTTGCAAATATTTCTCCCATTATGTAGGTTGCCTTTTCGCTCCATTGACTGTTTCCTTTGCTGTGCAAAAGGTTTATAGTTTAATGTGGTCTTATTTGTCTATTTTCACCTTTGTTGCCTGTGTTTTTGGTGTTACTACCAGAGCCGGGGGGGGGGGGGGGGACAGTGCAGAAATCTTTTGGAGGTGATGGATATGTTATTGATTATGTTAATGAGGTCACAGGCATATGCACATGTCAAAACTTATCAAAATATATACATTAAATGTGGAATTTTGTATATTAAGCATGCTTCAAGAAAGCTGAAAAAAGAATTTTAGCATCTCCTATGAGCAAGTCTCTATAAATATTATAAATAAAAAATAATATAATTACGATAATTTGGGGCATGTTTCTTAAATTTGCTTGTGGATAAATGGTAGCTATAACTAGAAGACAATATCTGGGTACATGTGACAAATGCCATAATAGTAATAGAAAAAAAAAACAACCTCAAGTCTGGAGAGACATTTTTTGAGATTTTCAAGACCAAAACAGAGTTTGCTTTTAAGTCATATACAAAAGGTAGAACTTTCATTGATTTAGCTATTCAGGGAAAGCATTAGAAGGAAATAATGGCTTCAGAAAAATTAGAACTGTGGGAAAGCAAAAACAGCAGTAAGTCCAGTGTGGCTGGAGCAGAGGGAGTGCATGTAATGACTGGCAGCTGAGGTTAAAACAAGAGAGATGGACTGGGTCGTAATGTACATAGCTTAAAAGAGCCATTGAAATTATTAAATAATATTAAAAGAATGGTCCTGAAAAGTAAGTAGCAGCATAGAAATGCTTATTATATAATGTTGCATGAGAAAAATAGCATTCAAAATTGTATCTATATGATGAACTCAAATATTCAAATATATAAAGTAAATGGAGCACTGTTTTTAGAAATGAAAAGTTGTTTTAGAGGGATTAAAAGCTTAAACATTTTCATTTCTTTATTTTATACCCTTATCATGTCACTAACATCAACTAAAATAATAACAAATTACTTATATGATTCTAAGAATGGGATTGAAAAAGAAATGGAATTAAAGAAGAGTAATTAAGAAGACTAAGAATACCCACTAAACACCAAGGATTGTGCTGGACACTAGCAATACAAAAAGCACTTACATATAGCCTCTACTGTCAAATGACTTACCTTCCAGTGAGAGGGGCAAGCAAGCACGTAAGCCGGAGTTGCTTCTCCCTGTGATGACAGCTAGGTTTGTAGGAAACCCAGTTTGTTCTGGAAGCACACAGGAGCGGTCAAAAAGTATCTTGTTAAATATTCATTCCGATTTAGTACCTCGAGGTGTGTTCTCTGATACCTCAGTCCTACCAAGCTTTCAGGTGATGCCAATGCTGCCATCTATGAAAGCATTAGGGTAAAGGAAGCAGTTCTAGAGACTATAACACTTTTGATGAGATCTGAAAAGCTAAAATAGAACTGGACAAATAAAAAACAGTCAATTTGGTGTTCTAATATCGCATTTTAGAACTTAAAGTTGTTTTTAAGATATGAACTAGTAAAATCCGGGCATAATGAATGGCATCTGTCTCCACAGTAGAAGCATCTAGAGGTTTTCAATAAATATATGATTGAAGAATTTAAGAAGCCCCAAAACTACAACCAAGGTAAACTACCTATAGCCCAGGAATGGCAAGAAGGGTAGACAATTCTAATTTGGTAAATGAGAATCTTATCAATTTTATTTTACGTGTTTACAGAAGCATTGTGTGATAGAAAAAAGCCTTATCCTCTGGAAAAGTACTCCTAAGTCTTGTTAATTGCTGTAGTCTGGGGCAATTTTAAATGAAAGCAATATGCCAGCCTCACCTTGGATCAATTAAATCTGGCTCTATGATTGGACCCAGTCATCAATAGTCTTAAATACTCCTCAGATGATTCAAATAACCAGGGCTGGGAAGTACTGATAGAGAGGTGGAAAAAAAAAAAAAAAAGAAAAGAAAAAGAATCAGAGGTTGGCAGTAGTGAATAAAAACATTAACCAAGGGAAGGAGGGCCCCAACATGTGAAGCTGCATAGATCAAGCTCTCAGCCCTGTAAAAGACAAATTTTACTGGATAGGTTAAACAAGCAAGGAATACTTTATTTAAGACTCTTACAATAAAGATCTTAAGATCAAAACTGTTTCAAGAGAAGAGAGATTGAATTCAATTCTGTTGAAACAAAGTATGGAAGTGTTTTTAAGCACTGGGTGAGGTAGTGGAAAAGTTCTGGAGGACACCGTGGAGCTGTTGGCCAATGTGATTAGGTCATCTGATTTGCTAATTGGCATTTATCAAAATTAGGCTTCTATCCTCCCACAGAGGAGCACTATCTTTCTAGGTGATTACATTTCAAAGGAACAGCTCCCAGGTTCTTGAGAAAGATATTCCTGGGTTGTAGAAGATTTACAAAACAATGGAGCAGAGAAAGATTTTACAATTGCATCTTTTCAAAAGTAAGTGCTCCAAGAAAAGGAAGGGGCCTACAATCAGGAAAAGGTCTGTTAAAAGTTTAGGCAGGTTAGCCCTCGTGCACTGTAATCAGTGCTTGCCGTTGTCCAGTTCTATGATCACTAAACTTTCAGTTGAAATTTGGTTTCTTGTGGACACCTGCTTAGAGGGAAAGCACTGTCAGGTCAACTGGAACATTCCGGAATTCCATGCAGCAGGTCAGTCTTACTTTCTCAAAGTGAATTGTAAATTCTCAACCAAAAAATGGTCTAATCTGATTCTCTAGTATCATGAAATTCATAGGTTGATCACTGTCCAGCATTCTATTCATCAATGTTTCAGCCTTTCAATTGGAGAAATTTACATTAATAACCTTTCTAAGATGCAGGAAAAACAAAATCCTATTAAAGCATCGTTTACCAATCAACACACTGTGAACTAGCATGAGATAGATTAAATGATCTATAACATAGTTATGCACACACACGCCTTATGGTAAAGAGATAGAGTTCCACTAGTTGACATTGGCTGGCCTTTTTCTACGTGCATTGTAAAACATAATTCAGCTAACACTGAAAATACCCAAACATTTGAGATTGTCATTAGTATCATCTTTATTTTATGAATAAGAAAAATGAGACACATTATATTAAAACTTGCCCAAATCATAGAGATTAGGTTAAAGTTGCTCACTTTAAAATCCTAAGTATTCTACATTGTTCGCTAATTGTTTTTCAAAGGCAGTATGCAATTTCCCTACCGGCACTTTCGTTATGTGCAATCACCAATATAGCTTTACTTTCCAGATGACTTAAGCAACTGGTTTCATTTTCCGCTTCAGATTCTCATTTTCACACTTCCTGTTCTAAATTAGATTTTTGACTGGACTAGAGAAGGATTTTCATTGCGAAGGTAAAAGGGGCTTTTCAGAGCATTTTCTTCCTTGCTTCCTGAAATTCTGGACTGTGGACTCAGGAAGAGAAGTGGTTCAGCTGTTGGAATTGAACAAATTTAAACAAACATGCAGTAATGTTTTGACCTTCTGGTTCTGGTTTGAAGTGGGTATTATGAACAAAGGACTATATTTACCATTTCTCTAAGAGTAAGTTCTTGTTCCTGTTGACATTAGGATAGGATGCAGTGGTTACACTTCAAGAGGATATGCTCCCAATTGCAAAGACTTGGGGAAACGTAACTAAACATTGAGAGATTTTTTTGTTGTTGTTAGTAGGATGGATTTACAGAAACTGCTCAAATAAAAATCTAAAACTTAAGACATTGTAAAAAGAAAACTATATTTTAGAATTAAAGCAAATGAATTAAGTCATCTAGACATCTCTATGACAAACTGTACTTATAAGTTTAATACACTACCATTTTTATATCACAGTTATAGGACCAACCTGCTTTCAACAAACCATGACACTTGAGTTTTTTAGGAGTGAGAATGAACTGATTAAACTATCCATATTCTTAGCCAGATCCTCTTTTAACCCACACTAAACTAAGTAGACAGGGATGCCTCGGGTTATTTTCACTGGGGGTAATGTTGGTGGTGAATACATATAAAGTTAAAGGAGAAAGAAAACTGAATTAATGAGAGGTAGACCTTTAGAAGGAATTAAAATGAGAAGCTGTCCTTTACTTGTTGAAATCAATAATTAGTTCAATAGAGAGCAAAAGAAGTAAAATCATTTTCCCAGGGTATCAAGTGCAACCACTCTGTAAGTTAACTGTTCTTAAAGCACTCTTGAGGCATCCACTGAGAGGAAGGCAGGATTACCATCCGTGGATGACACACAATAAAGTGATTTTGTTTGGTTTCTTCCCAAAACATGGGAGGTTTGTTTGTTCAGCACTACTAAATAAGCTACAAATTTACAGTGTTAAATACATATGCCCCCCCCTTTTCACTATTCAGTAGAACATAGGCTGGCCTTTGAAATCAAATATAACCAGGGTTTCAGTGACAGTTTCCTTTAATCATTATTAGGCATCATATTTATTATGTGTACTAAAAGCCCAGCATGCTGGATGATGAACCACCCCTGATGGTGGCAGGCAAACCCAAAAGTTATGAGGAAGGGGAGTATATTACCAAGAGCAGCATTACTGAGCTAGTCACTAGAGACATCATGAGAAAGAAGTATCTGGTTTGAGAGTGATGGTAGGGATGACACTACCTGTGCAATCAATGAAAACAACTTGGACCAGATCAGCATGAGCTGAGCACTGATTCTTGCTCTCGTGAGTAACATGTACCTGAGTTTACACAGGAACCAGTTGATTTTATTCATAAATTATCAATGGGCTCTAAACGCATATATAGGGAAACCTGTATGGCAGTTGGTTAAGTGCCTGACTTCGGCTCAGGTCATGATCCCAGGGTCCTGGGATGCAGTCCCACATTGGGCTCCCTGCTCAGTGGGGAGACTGCTCTCTCTCTCCTTGCCACTATCCCTGCTTGGTCTTTCTCTCTCTCTGACAAATAAATAAAATATTAAAAAATAAAAAAAATATTTTGAGCTGAATGAAAATGAAAACACAAGTTACCAAAATCATTAGATATAGCTAAATGGTGCTCATAGTAAAATTTAAAGCCTTAGATACTTAAACTAGAAAATAATTTAAATGATAATGATCTAAGTTCATCAACTTAAAACTAGAAGAGGACATTAAAACCAAAAGTAATTAAAAGAAAAGAGCAGAAATAGGGGCGCCTGGGTGGCTCAGTCATTAAGCGTCTGCCTTCGGCTCAGGGCGTGATCCCAGTGTTCTGGGATCGAGCCCCACATCAGGCTTCTCTGCTAGGAACCTCCTTCTTCCTCTTCCACTCCTCCTGCTTGTGTTCCCTCTCTCTCTGGTTGTCTCTCTCTCTGTCAAATAAATAAATAAAATCTTTAAAAAAAAAAAAAGCAGAAATAATTAAAATAGAAACTACTTATTGAGAACAATTAATAAACCCCACACCATTTGAAATGATTAATAAAATTGATAAAACCTAAGGAAGACTGATCAGTATTAAAAAAAAAAAAAAAAAAAAAAAGATGGGCGCCTCAGTGGTGGCTCAGCCGGTTAAGCATCTGCCTTCAGCTCAGGTCATGATCCCAGCTTCCTGGGATTGAATCAATGGGCTCCCTGCTCAGTGGGGAGTCTGCTTCTCCCTATCCCTCTGTTACTCCGCTCTGCTTGTGCTCTCAATCTCTCTCCATCAAATAAATAAATAAAATCTTTAAAAAAAGAAGAAGAAAACAAAAATTTCCAATATCAGGAATTAAAGAGGGGCTATGACTGCAGGTATTACAGAAAAGGAAAAAAAATAATACTATGAATAACTTAAACAAATTTGATAATTTCCATGAAGCAGACAAAATCCTTGAAAAATAGTTTCTCAAGACTTATTGAATAAGAAATAAAAAATCTGAATGTGTGGTATCGATTACACTAATTTAATTTATAACCAAAACACTCCCACAAACAAAACATTGGGCCTAGGTACCTTGATGAATTTTATCAATAATTTAAGAGAGAAATAATGCCAATTTCATACATACTCTTTCAGAAAACAGATGAGCAGGAATGCATCTTGACTCATTTTATAATATCTGACATTAAACCTGATAAAAATAGTTCTATATATCTTTATATCTAGATGTATTTATTTATAATATCCTAGAGATTACTTCCCATCATTAACATGTATGTAAAAAACTAATAAAATGTTAGCAAATCACATTCAACAATAAATCAAAAGGATGATAAATAATGACAAAGTGAAAAAAAATAAATTCAACACTTTAAATTCATCAAAATTAAGTGAAAAAATAGGCATCAAACAGAATAAAGAAGAAAAAATATAAGATAATTTTAATAACTGCAGAAAAATTATTTAACAAAATTAAACACATATTCATGTTGAAAAATCCTCTCATAAAACTAGGAGTACAAAGAAATATCCTTAATTTATAAGCAACATACATAAAATCTTTATAGTTAGCATATTAATTTATGGAAAATATTGAATGCTTTCACTTTAAAATCAGGAAGAAGATAAAGACATCTGCACTTGAAATTTTAATTCATAGCATATTGAAGTCTCTAGCCGGAGCCATAAGGCAAGCAAAGAAATAAGTCATAAGTACTAGAAAGAAGTAATATTCTCTCTATTGGCAGAAGAAATGATACTCTATAGTAGAAAAACCTGGAGGAAGAAAGAAGATGGTGGAGGAGTAGGGCACCCCTTTTTCAGCTGGTCCCCTGAATCGAGCTGGATAGGTACCAGACCAGCCTGAACATCCATGGAATCAGCCTGAGACGCAGGAAGATACATCTGGATCCCTACAAATGAACATCTCCAGCGCTGAGTATTGAGGTACGAAGCGGGGAGCTGTGAAACCGCGCACAGATATCGGAAGATAAATGGAAGGGGGAGGGAGCCGCCAGGTTCGGGGACCGGGAAGCGGTAGCCAAGTGCACTGGGGAGGTGGCTGGACTCGAGGACCGGCACCCGCGAGAGAGCAGACTGAGACCGTGAGCTGGGGAACGCGCGCCACCAGACTGAAAACCCGAGCTCTGGAGCACTCACTGGAACTAGACTGAAACCAGGAGCTCGGAGCGTGTGTGGGAACTGGGGGTGGCTGGCGGTGTTCGAAGCACAAAGGGCAGAGACGTGCCGGCCCTGGGAGCGAGGGCTGGAAGAGTGGCTGTGGGTGCACAACCGGGGACGCTGTGGGGTTTTTAGCAGCACCGACAGAAACAGAGTTAAAGTGGCCAGGAGAGCTCAGTGAAGAGCGGACTTCGATCCCTCTGTTCTGAGACAGAGGCTAGGATTCAGCCACTGCTGCTCTGACTCTCAGAAGAGTCATAGAAAACCGCCAGGGAAAGCCGCCAGAGAACAACAGCCTGGAAATAACTGGTTCACATTGTGCCCATCCCCATCCCGCATTGCAGGGGACGGGTCAACTCTACCCAAACAGGGCTACCTGAGTATCAGCGTGGCAGGCCCCTCCCCGAGCCCGAAGGCAGGATGAAAAAACAAGAAGCCCACACCTATAAGGTCCCTATAAAACAAGTACACATTGCCTGGGTCCCGGTCAATAATTTGGGCTCTGTATATCCCCACAACTACTCCTCATGAGAATGACAAGGAGGAGGAATCCCAAACAAAGTAAAGAAACAGAGACTGTGGCCTCTGCCATAGAACTTATTGATATGGATATACCAAATTGTCATAAATGGAATTCAGAGAAACAATGGTCAAGATGATGTATAGGCTTGAAAAAAATATTAATGAAAATATTAACGAGAATATAGAATCTCTAACGGCAGAAATGACAGTGAATCTGGCAGAAATTAAAAGTGTTCTGAATCAAATACAGTCTAAACTGGACGCTCTGACGGCCAGGGTAGATGAGGCAGAAGAACGAATTAGTGATTTGGAAGATGGGATGATAGAAAAGAAGGAAAAAATGGGAACTTGGCTCAAAAAAATCCAATCTCAAGAATGCAGATTATGGGAAATTAGTGACTCAATGAAACGTTTCAATGTCAGAATCATTGGCATCCCCAAGGGGGTGGAGGAAGAGAGAGGTCTAGAAGAGATATTTGAACAAATTGTAGCTGAGAACTTCCCTAATCTGGCAAAGGAAACAAGCATTCCTGTCCAAGAGGCAGAGAGGACCCCTCCCAAGATCAATGAGAACAGACCAACAACACATCATATAATAGTACAATTCGCAAATCTTAGGTCCAAGGATACAATCTTGAAAGTGGCCAGGGGGAAGGGATTCCTCACCTACAGAGGGAGGAACATCAGAATAATGTCAGACCTATCTACAGAGACCTGGCAAGCCAGCAAAGGTTGGCAAGGTATATTCAGAGCTCTAACTGAGAAGAACATGCAGCCAAGGATCCTTTATCCAGCAAGGCTGTCATTCAGAATGGATGGAGAGACAAGGAGCTTCTAAGACTGGATGAAACTGAAAGATTATGTGACCACCAAGCCAGACCTACAAGAAATATTAAGGGGGGTTCTATCAAAGTAGAAGGACCCCAAGAGTGATACAGAACAGAAATTTACAATCTAGAGAAACAAAGACTTCACAGGCAACATGACAATATTCAAATCATATCTCTCAATAATTACTCTCAATGTGAATGGCCTAAATGCTCCCATAAGATGCCACAGGGTTGCAGATTGGAAAAAAGACATGACCCATCCATATGCTGTCTACAAGAGAGTCATTTTGAACCTAAATATACATCCAGACTGAAAGTGAAGGTATGTAAAACAATTTTTCATGCCAATGGACCTCCAAAGAAAGCTGGGGTAACAATACTCATATCAGACAGATTAGATTTTAAAGACTATAGTTAGAGATACAGAAGGACACTGTATTACTCTTAAAGGGTGTATGCAATAAGAGGATCTAATAATTATAAATATCTATGCCTCCAACAGGGGAGCAACCAGATAAACAAGCCAACTCTTAATCAGAATAAAGAGACATATAGATAATAATACGTTAATATTAGGGGACCTCAACACTCCGCTCTCAGCAATAGACATCATCTAAGCAGAAAATCAACAAAGAAACAAGAGCTTTGAATGACACACTGGACCAGATAGACCTCATAGATCCATACAGAACACTCCACCCCAGAACAACAGAATACTCATTCTTTTTGAATGCACATGGAACTATGGAAGTTTCCCCAGAATAGACCATATACGCGGTTACAAAACAGGTCTCAACCAATACCAAAAGTCTGAGATTATTCCCTGCATATTCTCAGACCACAATGCTTTGAAACTGGAACTCAGTCACAAGGAAAAATTGGAAGAAACTCAAACACTTGGGAACTAAGAACCATCCTGCTTAAGAATGATTGGGTAAACCAATTAAAGAAGAACTTAAGCAATTTATGGAAACCAATGAGAATGAAAACACATCGGTCCAAAACCTATGGAACACTGCAAAGGCAGTCCTAAGGGGAAAATACATAGCCGTCCAAGCCTCACTCAAAAGAATAGAAAAATCTAAAATGCAGTTTTTATATTGTCACCTTAAGAAGCTGGAGCTGGAACAGAAGAACAAGCCTAACCCACGCACAAGAAGGTGGTTGATCATGATTAGAGCAGAAATCAATGAATTAGAAATCAGGAGCACATTAGAGCAGATCAACAAAACTAAAAGCTGATTCTTTGAAAGAATAAATAAGATTGATAAGCCGCTGGCCAGACTTATTCAAAAGAATAGAGAAAGGAGCCAAATTAATAAAATTATGAATGATAGGGGAGAGATCACAACCAACACCAAAGAAATAGAAATCATTAGAAACTATTATCAACAACTATATGCCAATAAATTAAACAACCTGGAAGAAATGGATGCCTCCTGGAATCCTATAAACTACCAAGACTGAAACAGGAAGAAACTGATTATTTAAACAGACTGATTAAGTATGAAAAGAATGAAGCAGTGATCAAAAACCTCCCAAAAACAAGAGTCCAGGGCCAGACGGATTCCCCGGTAATTCTACCAAACGTTCAAAGAAGAAATAATACCTATTCTCCTGAAGCTGTTTCAAAAAATAGAAACAGAAGGAAAACTACAAAACTCATTCTATGAGGCCAGTATTACCTTGATCCCAAAACCAGGCAAAGACCCCATCAAAAAGGAGAATCACAGACCGATATCCGTGATGAATATGGATGCCATAATTCTCAACAAGATCCTAGATGATAGGATACAGCAGTGCATTAAAAGGATTATCCATCACGACCAAGTGGGATTCATCCCTGGAATGCAAGGGTGGTTCAACATTTGCAAATCGATCAGTGTGATAGATCACATCAACAAGAAGAGTCAAGAACCATATGATCCTTTCAATTGATGCAGAAAAAGCATTTGACAAAATACAGCATCCTTTCCTGATTAAAACCCTTCAGAGTGTAGGGATAGAGGGTACATTCCTCAATCTCATAAAAACCATCTATGAAAAGCCTACACCAAATATCATTCTCAATGGGGAAAACCTGAGAGCCTTTCCCTTAAGATCAGGAACACAACAAGGATGCCCACTCTCGCCATTATTGTTCAACATAGTACTAGAAGTCCTTGCAACAGCCATCAGACAACAAAAAGGGATAAAGGTATTCAAATTGGCAAAGAAGAAGTCAAACTGTCTCTCTTCACAGATGACATGATACTCTATATGGAAAACCCAAAAGACTCCACCCCCAAATTACTAAAAGTCATAGAACAATTCAGTAATGTGGCGGGATACAAAATCAATGCTCAGAAATCAGTTGCATTTGTATACGTGAACAATGAGACTGAAGAAAGAGAAATTAGGGAATCAATTCCATTTACAATAGCACCAAAAATCATATGATATCTCGGAATTAACTTAACCAGAGACGTAAAGGATCTATATTCTAGAAACTACAGATCACTGTTGAAAGACATTGAAGAAGACACAAAAAGGTGGAAAAACATTCCATACTCATGGCACAAAAACAGACACATAGACCAATGGAACAGAATAGAGACTCCAGAAATGGACCCTCGGCTCTATGGGCAACTAATCTTTGACAAAGCAGGAAAAAACATCCAGTGGAAAAAAGACAGTCTCTTCAATAAATGGTGCTGGGAAAATTGGACAGCTACATGCAAGAGAATGAAACTTGACCACTCTCTCACACCATACACAAGTTAAACTCCAAATGGGTGAAAAACCTTGATGTGAGACAGGAATCCATTGAAATCCTAGAGAAGAACATAGGCTATAACCTCTTTGACATTGGCCACAGCAACTTCTTTCATGACACATCTCCAAAGGCAGGAGAAAAAAAAGAAAAAAATGAACTTGTGGGACTTCATCAAGATAAAAAGTTTCTGCACAGCAAAGGAAACAGTCATCAAAACAAAGAGGCAGCCCACAGAATGGGAGAAGATTTTTGCAAATGACACTACAGATAAAAGGCTGGTATTGGGGCGCCTGGGTGGCTCAGTTGTTAAGTGTCTGCCTTCGGCTCAGGGCATGATCCCAGAGTCATGGGATTGAGCCCCACATCAGGCTCCTCCGCTAGGAGCCTGCTTCTTCCTCTCCCACTCCCCCTGCCTGTGTTCCCTCTCTTGCTGGGTTCTCTTTCTGTCAAATAAATAAATAAAATCTTAAAAAAAGAAAAAAGGCTGGTATCCAAGATCTATAAAGCACTTCTCAAACTCAATACACAAGAAATAACTAATCAAATCAAAAAATGGGCAGAAGATATGAACACTTTTCCAATGAAGACATACAAATGGCTAACAGACACATGATAAAATTTTCAACATCGTCAGCCATCAGGGAAATTCAAGTCAAAACCAAATTGAGATACCACCTTACGCCAGTTAGAATGGCAAAAAATGGACAAGGGAAGAAACAACAAATGTTGGAGAGGATGTAGAGAAAGGGGAACCCTCTTACATTGTTGGTGGGAATGGAAGTTGGTACAGCCACTTTGGAAAACAGTGTGGAGGTCCCTCAAAAAGTTAAAAATAGAGCTACCCTATGACCCAGCAATTGCACTACTGGGTATTTACCCCAAAGATACAGACATAGAGAAGAGAAAGGCCATATGCACCCCAATGTTCATAGCAGCATTGTCCACAGTAGCCGAATTGTGGAAGGAGCCAAGATGCCCTTCAACAGATGAATGGATAAAGAAGATGTGGTCCATATATACAATGGAATATTACTCAGCCATCAGAAAGAACGATTACCCAACATTTGCAGCAACATGGACGGGACTTGAGGAGATAATGCTAAGTGAAATTAGTCAAGCAGAGAAAGACAATTATCATATGGTTTCAGTCATTTATGGAACATAAGAAATTGCAGGGAGATCAGTAGGAGATGGAAGGGAAGAATGAAGGGGGGGTAAACAGAAGGGGGACTGAACCATGAGAGACTATGGACTCTGGGAAACAAACTGAGGACTTCAGAGGGGAGGGGGGTGGGGGGATGGGCTAGCCCTGTGATGGGTATTAAGGAGGGCATGTATTGCATGGTGCACTGGGTGTTATACACAAACAATGAATCATGGAACACTACATCAAAAACTAATGATGTACTGTATGGTGACTAACATAACATAATAAAAAATTTAAAAAAAAGGAAAAAGAAAAACCTAAGGAAAAAAACAAGAGAGTCATTAGAACTAATAATTTAGCAAGACTCAGGATACCAAACTGATATAAGAAAATATATTTTACATTTTATACAATTCAGCAAAAAAACATTGGAAAATTAGTTTAAACTGTCATTAAAAACATGAACTACTTAAAAACAGACTCAACTATAAAGACCAAATTGATGGTTACCAGAGAGGAGGCGGGTGGGGGCATGAGTGAAATAAGTGATGGGGATTAAGGATTCCCTTTGTTGTGAGGAGCACTGAGTAATGTATGGAATTGTTTAATCACTATATTGTACACCTGAAACTAATATAACACTGTATGTTAATTATACTGGAATTAAAATTTAATAAAATTAAATACTTGATTAAAAAAATCAACTAATTGGAATTTAACCAGAGTAAATTTAACCAGATTTAAAGATGTGTAAGAAACTCTGCACTTAAAAATAGACAATATGCTTACAGAAATTCATTAATATAAAAATAAATGGGCATATTCCATGTAGATGTATCAGAAATACAATATTGATCAGGTGGCATTATTCTCAAATTCATATATAGATTCAGTAAAATTGCAAACAAAATCTTAGAATGCTATTTTCTAGAATTTGATCAGTTGAAATAAAATTCATGTGGAAATGCAAAGAACTAAAATAATAAAAATATTTTGTAAAATAAAATACTCAGCTGAGGCTTTTACAATAGGATATTAAATTTTACTATAAAGTTAGCAGAATCAAGAGGGTATTGTCATAAATACAGGCTTATTTATATATCAATAGAAAAAAGAGAGTAATGTCTGTATATATGTGGTCAATTGACTTTCTACAAATATTCCAAGGTAATTTGGTGAGAAAAGGACAGTCTCTTAAACAAATCGATGCTGGGCCCATTGGATATTGATGTGAAAAATGCACTTCAGATTCTGACCTGACTTCTTATGCAAAATTTAATTCAAAATAGATCATATATCTAAATGTAAAATCCAAAAAGGGGAAAAAAGTGAAACTGTACTATCTGACGCAAACTGTAAAATCTGTAGGCCTAGATTTTTAGATAATACTCAAAATGTGAGGACTACACAAGAAAAATTGATAAATCGGACTTCATGAATACTTAAATATTTTGTTCTTAAAAAAACTCTTAAAAATTAAGAGGTAAAACACAGGCTAGGAAAAATATCCCCAATACATTTATCTGACAAGGACTCTGTGTTTAAAATATTTTAAGAAATCTTACATTCCCATAATTAGAGGAAAAACCACTCAAATAAGAGAAACAGACAAAATATTTAAATAATAACTTTTAAAAGAAGATATATGATGGCAAATAATCACATGAAAAGATTGGCCATTAGGGAAATATACATTTAAACCACAGTATGACACAAAACAGAATTTCACACATACTCAAATGGCCAAAGTTAAAGATTGGCAATACCAAGTGTTTCTGAGGATCTGGAGAAACTGAAATTCTCGTATTTGGCTGACAGAGGTATAAAATGTTTCCACTTTGGAAAACAGTTTGGAATTCTCTTGTAAAATTTAGCACCCATTTACATTGACTCAGCAATTCCAAATAAGAGAAATAAAAAAAAAAAGTCTACACAAATGGTCATGTTCCTAGAAGCTTTACTCATAACAACCAAAAGGTGAGAACAATCCAAATGTTCATCATCAAAATATAATACACAGTTGACCCTTGAACAACATGGGTTTGAACTGGGTAGATCTACCTATATGCAGAATTTGTTTTTTTCTTTAATGAACACAACCCTGTAAATATATTTCCTCTTCCTTCTGATTTTCCTTATGTTTTTTTATTTTTTTAAAAGATTTTATTTATTTATTCGACAGAGATAGAGACAGCCAGCGAGAGAGGGAACACTAACAGGGGGAGTGGGAGAGGAAGAAGCAGGCTCATAGCAGAGGAGCCTGATGTGGGGCTCGATCCCATAATGCTGGGATCACGCCCTGAGCTGAAGGCAGATGCTTAACCGCTGTGCCACCCAGGCGCCCCCCCTTCTGATTTTCTTAACAACATTTTCTTTTCTCTACCTTACTTTATTGTAAAAATACAGTACATAATACATAGAACATACAAAATATGTGTTAATAGTCTGTTTATGTAATCAGTAAGGCTTCCAGTCAACAGTAGGCTAGGAGTAGTTATGTTTTTGGGAAGTCGAAGGTTTTACATGGATTCTTGACTGTGTGTGCCGAGAGGGTCCGTGCCTTAACTACTGTGCTGTTCAAGAGTCAACTGTATTGTGCTATATTCCATATAACGGAATACTACTCGTCAATAAAAAGGAACAAAATTTTATTATAGGCAACACCGTGTATTAATCACAACTAAAAAAAGCATTTTTCTGACTGAAAAAGGTCAGCTTTCAGAGAGTACAATTACGTTTATATAAAATTTTATATCAAAATAATCTAAAATGATAGAATCAGTTTAGTGTTTAATAGGTCAGGCAGGGAGTGGGAATGTTAACTGTAAAAGATGCATAATGAAACTTTTTAGGCCGATAGAAGCCTTGTGTCTTAGAGGGTTGGTAATTACATGGTTGTAAAAATTTGTCAAAAGCTCACCAAATTCTGCATATGAGTACATTTGCTTGGATGTAAATAAAACATGTCTGTAAACCAAGGAACATACATGCTTGCATCTGTGTGACACACATTCTACACCTCCACACACACTCTGGCTTTGCTTCTAACATACACATATTTTAATTTTACAATTTTCTTCTCACTCCAGAAAGCCAGCATTCATTTAATAATTTTTATTAAGGACCACTATGCACTTGGCTCTTTTCTAACTCTTCTACTCTTAGTGGGTCAAGCAGGAAAGGATCTGTTCCCCACGCTTTACCAGTGATCTGTACTAGAAACAAACAAAATAAAAGACACGATATAATGTCAGCCAATGATGAATTATGAGCAAAAAAGAAACTTGAGTTACAGGGAAAGAGTGATGGATGGATGTGCAACTTTAGTGTAGTCGTCAAGAAAGCGCTCTAAGAAGATGACATAGGCTCGAAGACCTGATAGTGAGACACAGAGGGAGGTGATATCTGGGGCAAGAGTTGTTCCAGGTAAAGGGTGGGGCTTGTACAAAAGTCCTCACACTACCAACGCTTTTAGAGTACACGATGTTACAAATACGTTCAAACGAATAATACTCGGATCTGTTTTCAGGGTCAGTTCATGATGTTGAAATAATTTCAGTTCACTTCAATATTAAGACCTTAAAGTGGGAGGGTATATCAATACCAACATCAATTTCTTCTGATTCATATGGTTTTCGACCTTGAAGACCTCATTGATTTTTCATGTCATTACATTTCGATTAGGTCAATGTCATATCCATGAGAAATAGAGCATTCCAACAAGATATAACATGTTCCTGATTTTTGGGCTTTTAGAAAAATGTCCTCAGAGAGAATGTGTAATTTTTCTTCTGTGCTTTGTGTAAAGGCCTACCGGCCTTGGATAACTCGCTCTTGAAAGAATTATACGGTATTGTTATTTCTGGTTACTTTGTTCCCCCCCCTCCACCCAGTAACTTCTTAATTCAATTAAAAACATTGGTTAAGTGTCTAAAATTTGTCAGTTTCTACACTAGGCACCTTACTTGTAACAAGCCTTTATGTGTGTATGTATTTGCACACATACCTACAAATACATATATAAATATATATATATATACATATATACACACATGCTTGTATTTTGTATAAATATGTTACATGTATTTATATTTAAATATGTATAGATGTATATATTATACATACACATATATTTGATATCTATATAAATCTATTTAATACACATCAAATAATGTATCTATACATGTATACCAAATTTGATAAATATTTGTCAAATATATGTGTGTATATATGTATCACACCCTTATCTATGCATATATATATACACCACATATATTTTATATGTAAGGAAACTGAAAGTCAGAGATATTCAATAATTTGCCTAAGGTCAAAGAAGAGTTGTTTCCACGGTCTACCTCCAGAATTTAGATTCATTCTATGCCAAGAACATAGACTCTAGTTGAGTACTGAAGACTTAGATGAAGGTAGATAGAAGGTAAGTTAGTGTCTGAATAGTGAGACCATCTGACCACTTAATATATATCTACCCTTTAAAGGAGAAGTTGTAGGTATAATGACAAGTGTCTGGAGAGAGTTTTGAAGAGATTATGTTTTATATAACATTATTTGCTTTATACAAATGAAGCGATATATGTGGTCTTTGGCATGGAGGAATACATTTCTGAGGCTGGGGATATTATATGAGGACTTTAGGTATCATTTTAGAAAAGCTCAAGCTAGAAAGTCTCTGTGAATTGTACTTGGCCAAAACTCAAATTCTGTAGGGGCGCCTGGGTGGCACAGCGGTTAAGCGTCTGCCTTCGGCTCAGGGCGTGATCCCGGCGTTATGGGATCGAGCCCCACATCAGGTTCTTCTGCTATGAGCCTGCTTCTTCCTCTCCCACTCCCCCTGCTTGTGTTCCCTCTCTCGCTGGCTGTCTCTATCTCTGTCGAATAAATAAATAAAATCTTTAAAAAAAAAAAAAAAAAAAAAACTCAAATTCTGTAAAGCTCAAATTGATAAATCTTCCAAACATAGCCTGACATATAAACAATTTGCTTTTTCAGTAATTCTATAAAAAACAGAGAAATATATACATTGGTCTTACATAATTGAACTCCTAAAAATAAGTCAGAGTGTGTATGCATTTCAGTAAGGCATTATATAAAAGGAAAATATTTTAGGGTAAGAAATTGAATGTTTTGAAAACTTGACAAAGAAAGTATTTCTTGATTTTCTTTAAGTTAGAGCTAATATATTATTCAGAGCTAGGAAATTTCTAGTGAAAATGGAGGAGATTTTAAAGGACTGGAGAGTTTTTGAGACATGAGATAAAATTCAATTAGATAGATAAAGCCAATAACAAAAGCAGCAATATATATTGTGTGATAATTGTGGGCCAGGCCATGTTCCAAATTCTTTACATCAATTAACTAATTTGACTCTCTTGATTAATAAATTTCCACACATGTAGAACTCAGGTAACTTGCCTCAGTTCATACTAATGGTAAAACTGACTTAAAAGCTTGGGCTTTAAATCAATGTGCTACAGGATATGGCTCCGAATTTTACATGTATGACAAAATGAAGCTTGTCCTTTTTTTTTTTAAAGATTTTATTTATTTATGTATTTTAGAGAAAGAGAGAGACCTCAAGCGCAATTGGGGGGAGGAGCAGAGGGGAGGGAGGTGGAAAGAATCTCAAGGAGACTCCGTACTGAGCAGGAGCCCTATGCGGGGCTGGATCCCACAACCCTGAGCTGAAACCAAGAATCTGATGATTAATTGACTAAGCTACCCAGGGTCCCTAAAGCTTGTTCTTATTACAATGTCCAAACCCCCGAATTGTTCACAATAAATGAAGAAGAATTGTGATAAGCCATTATAATAATTTTGCTGAATAGTGATAATATTGATACATTTAGTAATAATTAACCAAATAATAATTTTATAATGTACACAATGCAAACCTTGAATTCTTTCTAGAGACATTCACAGTGAGGAAATAGAAGCAGGAACATGAGAGACCATATGGCTCCCAAGTGTCAGAAAACTGGGGTGCAGAGAAATCACTGATGGACAAAGAGAGTAGTAATTGTGCATTCTAAATTTCTAGTCAAAGTCCTCAGTGACCCAGGCTATTATTTCTGACCCACGAATGTCTGTGAGATTGCCTGTTATGCACATAGATTTGTACTTGTTTACAATAATTTTTTTTTTACTTGAAAAACACAACAAACAAAATATTGTGTTGAGTCCTGTCTCCACCAATACCTGGCCGAAGACCTGGGATATTACTTAATCAATATGGGCTTCAGTTTCATTATCTATATCAATACCTGTTTTATTGGTGTCATAGAATTGTTTGACCAACAGATAATATGTTGTCACTAACACTGGAGATTTTATGCTCCTGATAGGGTGATGAAGATGGTAAAGTGCAAGTCTGCCGATGTTTCTTCAACTTTGAATGCAGACAGGAACAGAAAGCTTGTAAAACTAGCCTCGTGTCTGATGCCTATTTGTTTTTCATATGATCTAAAAAACAAACAAAATGTTTGCAATCAGTGGGTCTAAAAGGAAGAAAGTGAAGGCTTACACACAAGTATGCCTTTGAGTCCAGGGACATTTAGGGTGCATTTAGTTTGGGAATATCCTTTGACAAGTAAAGCATTAAGCATGGTCACTTTCACTGTTTTTTCGTTTTTGTTTTTACCTCAAAAGGCCTCTCTGAACTATAAATTATTAAATGTATTAATTAAAAAGAGAGTGTTATGTACATTTTTAGAAGTACTTGTGAGTTTATACCATTGATTTCTTTCTAGTTTTAAAAGATTTATTCTTGTGTAGTATTAATACTCACATGCTTTATATCATACTATCTCCACTTAATTGCATGTCATTTTCTGAACCAATGTTTTAGACATTCAAAAAGATTTTATAAGGAATAATGCTGAGACAGTAGGGGAAAATGTTTACCAATTATATGAATTCAAATTATGCCCTCCTTCTCAATGAGTGATCAGAAGACCCCTCTATCTTTTGACCCTGTCTCTCCTTATACCATCTACTGGGTTACCTTGTATTAAATTTCATGCTTATGTTAATGCTTGTGTAGCTTATCCTCATACTTTGCATACCTCATTTACAACTTATTTATTTTTATTTTTTTACATTTTATTTATTTATTTTAGAGAGAGAGAGTGCCCACGAGCAGGGAGCAGGGGGAGGAGCAGACGGAGAGGGAAAGTAGACTCTGTGCTGAGCATGGAGCCCCACACAGGATCTCACGACCCTGAGATCATGACCTGAACTGAAATCAAAAGTCCCATGCTTAACCAACTGAGCCACCTTCATTTATGATTTAAAGTGCTGTATTACAGGGCACCTGGGTGGCTCAGTCAGTTAAGCATCTGCCTTTGGCTTAGGTTATGGTCCTGAGGTCCTGGGACGCGTCTGCATCAGGCTCCCTTCTCTGTGGGGAGTCTGCTTCTCCCTCTGCCCCTCCTCCCACTAGTTCTCTCCAGCTCTCTCTCTCTCAAATAAATAAATAAAATTTAAAAAATAATAAAGTTTGTATTACAAATGTTATCAAATTAGTGCAGGTGATCAAGACTATTCACATTTTTAAGACAACCGTTTAATTTCGGTTTTATCAGCTTCTAGTTGGGCAAGTTTTCAGAATTCTTTATAATATAAAATTACAATTTCACAGGCATGGTAGCATTTCATGTCACAAGAACAAAGTGATATTTGCTAATTCAAATAAATTTTGGAGCAGAATTAGTCCACTGAGGAAAAATGGATTTAATGTATTTCTTGTATTGCCTACATATGTAAGTTAGTTATCCTGTGAAATTATTGTGGCACTGTGCTCAACTATCATCTCACGTGGTACATCTGCTCAACCGCCCTAAACAATCTGTGATTGTGAAAGCTGGACGTGCCTGACACACTATTCTGTATTCAACTGGGACACAGGCTTTACAGGTGATGAAAAGGAAATACTTTAATGATGGAGCCACTACTTTCCTCTACCTGTGGGTGGAAGTAGAACATTTGTTTTGAATCACCAATTGTCTACTTCACATATGGGCATTTATTTCTGTGCTGTTTTTTTCCCCCACAATTTACTTCTACAAGTTTTGACTGAAACGACATATCTCATTATATTGTGTTGCTTCCCCTTAATATTTCTTGATTGACTCCACTTAAGGTGAAATATTTAAAAAAGAATACACATCAATTGCCTTGCAAGTTTTTGTTTGCTTATCTGTTTACTGTAATAGGCAGTTATGGGTCTTTTGGGGACCATGAAACTCCATGTTTGAGTCTGGATCTCTTCTCCTTTCTTTAATCATGTTCTGCTGTATATCTTCTGGTTTTTGTTGAATGACACGCACTTCTTAAGATTAGACGTTATTGTCATATTAAAGGAGAAAAGTACCTTTTTCTTCAATATGCTGGTGTTTTAAATGATTACAGAACATTCCTCAAGTTTAGAATACTTCATATTTCCTTTTATACTGAGCAGGAAATGCTAAAAACTATAAACTTCCCAGGGCAGTGTTTCCTTTCAAAGGAAACGATTTAAATCCTTGAGCCTAGGGAGAACATTTAATAGGAGGAGGCAAAAAATAAATTAAAATAAAAAATAAAAAAATAATAATAAACTAAAGGAGGAAAGTGTGGCTATATACACTTGGGGGAAGACTTCTAGGCCCCACTCACACTAAAGTGGAAACAGTGCCTGTCATATAGTAGTCACTCAATAAATATTTAATGAATGGGGAAGACTATAAAACCTTCCTTTTACATGGAACAAAGTATAAAGTCAAAAACTTCTTGTAAAAGTTGTTTTGAAGAAGGCCTTAGGAGAACTTATTTGCAATAAAAGCTAAGCAAGCTTCTGAATTTCCAGCATTTGCACAGATTTGTGAACTATCATTGAGGTAGAGAACTGACTGGAGCAGTGGGAATAGTCAGGGATAATACATGTCTGAACAGCAAATTTCTGTAATTTAAAGACTTAACTCTAAATGAGTTCACACAGATTCTAAAGACACTGTGATTTGCAAATGAGTATGGGGCAAGAAGATGCTTTATGAGATGTGGCCAATTTAGGGACAGCATGGGAATTGGATTTATAGAATTAGGAGAAGGAAGGGGACATTGGCTACACAAGCTAATTAGTACCTAGTCACATACGACTTGCTTATGCCAAGGACAGTGATATATGTTAATGACACCACACTCTACTCAGGGCCAATATGTATAAGGATACTCTTTACCTATAACTTGCCTCTACATGAAGCTCCTGGCAGAAACTACTAGCAACCAGCATGGGCCTGTGACTTGAAACTGGATAGTCATCGCTACGTACTTATTCAATACGGAGAATGGATTTGAAGTTAACAGTAAAAAAACGTTGTAGTTATTCCTATATTCTTCCATGATTAAGTTTATGATCATTTTGTGTGTGTGTGGGCACTTAAATTAGAGGCTTAGTTCACCACATATCATTCATTCTACATCATTAGTCAGAAGTTCTGTGCTTTTAAGTGAAAGATTTTTGTGGCCTACCAAAAATTATTTCAGGAGCTGTAAGAAGTTATTGAATGGGAGTGAATCTGATCAACAATTTAAATCATTACCTTTCTGTACAGATTGCATTGAAGGTAACAAATACTATATTTTGTCAATATTAAAGTATTCTTTGATTTCCTCCCTTACTCTCTTGAACATATTTTATTGAAAACTCCTATCTCCTCATTTGAGAAGTTCCTTCAGCACCCCAGGCTGGAGAGGATGGATAGCTGAGCTCAGAGCAAGGCATTAACTTTGAAAACCAAGCTTTGTGGAGAGAGGATTTACTAAATTCCTGTAGTTCCCAGATAGCATGTCATGCACCAAACCTGGAAGAACAGATGGTATCTTACAAAGTGAGGGAAGGTCTACCTTTCTGCCAAATAAGCAGAATCTGAGGCTAGACTAAAAGAAGAAAGAAGCGAAAGGATAAAAGAGCAACACGCGCTTCCTGTTCCCAGGCATCATGAAAAAAGCATTGTAAATAAATAAGACAGACTGTAGGGATCTTGTTCATTTTTTCCCCTCATATGGGGACTGATCTTGAGGAAAGAGAGGAGCCTTCTTTAGACTCACACTGTTAACATGGCAAAGCCTGATTGAAGGTAGTGGGTATTTTGCTGACTCTGTTCCCATTTATGACTCTGGAAGGAGGTGCCCAACGTCTTGAGGCACAGTCTCCCTGGAGCATCCTTACTGGAACAGTGCGGTGAGCTGAAGGGCTTCTATGAATACTCCCTCAGCTTTATGTGATGTATAGCCTCCAAAAGTTCTCACATACTTGATGAGGTCTAGAGAAGGTGGTCTAAGGGACTGATGAGGTGCTCCTTCAAGTGACGAGGTAAGGTCTGGAGAACTGATACCAAAAGGGAGGATCATACTGATCCTAAGATTCGGTAGACCTGGTCTCAGGACAAGTCAGACAGTAAGACAAAAACTGGCCGGTGTCCCCGAAAAGTGTTTCCTGAGATTAAAGAAAGTAATTTTAGTTGTTCAATTCTTTGTTAGTTCAGTCATGTACTATATGTGTCATATTACCCAGATACCTTTTTTGGGTGATTGTTTAATACCAAGAGAGCATACTTTATAGGTGAGACATAACTTTAGTGCACAAACATAAAGAAGAAAAGTACATGTACAAAAATGGAAAATCCTTTGTGTGGTAAAGTGTGACAGAATATGGGTTTTAGCAATCAAAAAGTAGATACAATGTTAGCAATGTATTGATATTAGCATTATCAATTAAGATATCGATATAAGGATTTAGTTCCTCCCTAATGAAATTCTACATATTTGAAGAAAGTAGTTTCTTAAAGACTCTATAAATAAAGGAGGGTATTGTCAATTACAAGAAATTTCAGAAATGAACCTATGTATTAATGAATACATTAAAGTCAGGTTTGGGAGACCACTTTGCCCTCCAGATGTCATGAATGAAATAGTTATGGACTATAACATGTGAAAAACCAGCTCACCACTATTCTGAGTAAATATAACATAAGGAAATTGATTTTTAAATTTAAGAAAAATTTATTGAATAATGAATCTAATATGCATTGGGTGTAACATCCTGAAATGTCCTTTTTTCCTTTAAAGACTTATTTATTTTAGAGAGAGAGAGAGAGAATGTGCAGGGGGAGGGGCAGAGGGAGAGAACCTTCAAGCAGCCTCCCTGCTGCTCATAGAGCCTGACATAGGGCTGGACATGGGGCTCGATGTGGGGCTCAACCCCATGACCCATGAGATCATGACCTGAGTCAAAACTAAGAGTCTGATGCTTAACTGACTGAGCCACCCAGGTGCCCCATTGAAATGTCCTTTTTTGATTGTTTCTAGGATATGATTTAGTCTTTAGCATAGCTAAAGCTATGAGGGAAAGCTATAGATATTGCAAAATAACTTCTATGATTTTTAAAAAAATTTAAATATAATGCTTTATAGATATTTATTGGATTCCTTGTTTCACATCCACTCATTCTAACAGGCACACATACACATAAATCTGTTGAACATGGCTAATGATTATAGGAAATTCCTCATGCTTAATTTTTTGAATACAGCTTCTTTATATTTTGTCTCACACATGTTCAGTCTAGATACTAAGTCATTGCTTAGTTGTTTTTGATATAGAAGCCGATTCTTGTCAAATTCATGAATATGTTGTTTTCTTTCTTACAACTGAGGGCATTATACAAAATTTGACGTTAATCCTTGATGTGTGCTTGTATCAAGACATTACATCACTATTTTCTACTCCTATTTGAGCAGAAAAAAAAGAAAACTCATGCACTTCATAAATGCACTAGTCTTTGTGACATCAAATAGTAGTGATTTCTGGTAAGATTTTTAAATAATTAATATAGCCTCTTAGCTGAACAATTTATGCCTTCAACTGCTGTTATTTTTTTTCAAGAACCACAAAGCAATATATAGTCCTTTGTAAGCAAACGTTCTAAACAACGTAACTCAGTGAAATGGGAAGGTAATAAAAAAAGTCTTTACTTCATAAAGGGAGAGAACAAGGCAAACTCAACATGGAATAAGTCAGGAATGGTAGACTCCCGTTTAAAATTTGTATTTTGGAATACAAAATGCCCAACAGTAAAGCATAATTAAATCTTCCAATTCTTTAATGAAGCTCAGTCTCAGAATTTAAGATGAGTTTCACTTTTTAGTTAAAAAAAATGGACACCTGAATTCACTTCATTATCACTTTGATGTGCAAAAATTATAGAGGAACTTTCAGGAAGACTTCAAGACTATGCTGTTTTCAAAACAATAATTCTCACTCCTACTCTTCCTTGAACTGCGCTATCCTGACAGCCTCTGTGGGTGGAGTGAGGAAATGATGTCTCATGTAGCCATGTAATACTTCAGGTAGAGAGAGGACTTACAGAAAACATCATGTTCAAGAGAAAAGTAGATCTACACAAAGGAACTGCCATTTTTCAGATATTATATTTTTTCAATCGTCTTTGTTCTTGTACCTACCCTCCTTTCCTGAAGCGATGTGTGAGCTTTTCTTTGCCAAAGGCTAAATTGGAGCGCGAGAAAATGGAGACAAAGATCAACTTCTTGAACTTGTGCCAGTTTGCCTGCATGTCTATGCACGAGAGATGGCAGTGCTGCTGTCAGAAGATGCAAGTTCCTTGTCTGGATCTCAGTCTGGTCACATTCTTTGTCCTTTGGTGTGGGTTAGAGTAACTCAAAATGATAGGACAGGCAAGGGTGGGGATAAACCTTTCAATGCATACGCCTAGATTTTTAAAAATGCTGTGACTAGTTTAAATCCTTTAAGAACAATAGTCTGGGCTACCTCTTACATAAAATTATCTTGAGGCCCTTGGGATGGAGTCCCAATAATACATGGGAGAAAGAAGGATAAATTTGCATTTATAAGGTGAATGTTTTTCTTTAAGAAAAAGTAGTATTTTCATAATATAATCATATAATTTCCTGCTGTACTGTAACACTCATAAATGATTAGCCACCTTTTCCTTTATAAAAGATCAAACAAATCTAAAACATTTATTTCCTTAAAAAAAAAAGTATGCTCTTACAATCCCTATTTAACCGATGAGGAAATCAAGGGTCAGAGAGGTGAAGTGTCTTCCCAGGGTCACACAGATCATAAATGTTGGAGTCTGATTTCAAACCCAAGCAGTCTGTCTCCAGAGTCTCCACAATTAACCACTTCATCATGCAGGTTAACTAATTCAGAATTCTGGGAGTGACATGAAGCCAAAAGAAAACTGATACACAGCAAATAAAGGTCGCTATGTAGTTAAAGATTATGGGTTTGAGAAGGATAAAGTCAGCTTGGGAAGAGCGGCCCATTAGTTAGAGTTTACAGTTTTCAACCCGGGAAGGCCCAGCTTATGGCCTAGTCCAGGCTGTGCCCACGGAAAGGGTTGCCATGGAAGAGAAGCGGGCCTGGGCATTGTCTGGGGGTGTTTGATGAATCTCGCACATGAATTTTGAATTCACAGTGAAATGAAAACTAGTTAAGAATGTGCCCACAAAGGAGAGTAGGCCAGGGTAAGCCATATGGTATGGCCTCAAAACAGAGGTGTTATTCTAGGAAAGTGAACTCATAATAATTCAGAAGTGACTAAGGGAGATTTAACTTATTTTATGGCAAGTGGATCACAGCCATCAGAAGTAACCTTTAGTTTAAATGGAAAGACAGGATATGCATATGAAGAAACAAATGCTGTTAATCTGTAAATGGCCCAGGATTCTGACATAAACCTGAACAGATTTCTCTTTGGGGAGAAAATCCATGAAAATTGATATGGAAATTTAAAAAACAAAAATGGAAACAAAAACAAAAACTTCCTCTCCTTTTACCCTAACATATGTTCTTAGTGGTACTGTCACACAGAGATGATGGAATGACACTAATTATGATAACTACAAGCTCACAGGCTTGTCCTTAAGTTAATGCTATTCTCCACAGCCCTCCACCTCTATAATCAAGATACACTTATAGAATTGATTGAAATAAACAGTCACACTATGAAATGTGTCCCCAAATTTTCGTAAATAGTAAATGTAACCACATAGTAGCAAGGAAATCACCTTACTCAAGAACTAGGTGGTGTTCACAGATAAACCTCTGAAATGCAAAAAATACCCCGAGTTTGGATGAGCTTATCTTCTTTTGAATAGTGTATTTAAAAAGAGAAAAGAAAATGCACATGTATTTTTTTTTTTTTAATCTGCTTCAGAGAACTCTCATAGTTTTATTGTCTGTATTCTTAGTGGCGCTTCTGAACTGCTCACACTGCTGGAGTGCCTGGCATTGGGGACAGAAAAGCAATGTACTGTGGTCAAGAGGAAGTATCATGGCAGTTTCACTTTGAGCGGGCTCTTTGCCCAAAGTCCTAATTCAAGTGACGCTAAAGAGCTCTCTAGAGGTTGTAAAGAAAGGCAATTGCAAATGTGTAGCCCACAAAATCACTTTTATTTGCTTTGAAGTGTACTTACTGAAGGTTTTTCATTCTACTGTTCTTTATTGTTAGGTACCCAGTCTCTACAAAGTGGGTAAAACAACACGCTGCAGTATTCGGCCAAGAGGCCAATTGCAAAAATGATAGGTAATTTTATTACTTTCTTGAGAAATGTTCTCTAAGTGCAAGAAAACCATACTATACTAAAAAAAAACTCTCGTTTTCTCATTTCTAATAGATGGATTATAATTTTTATGTGGTCCACGATAAATGAATATCACTGTGTTCCTGTTCCTAGGTGGAAGTGCTTAGCGCAGTGGAGGCGGTATCAGTTTTGTTCATACTTTAGTTTGCGTCTGATTCAACATTGACTTCTTTAGAAGTAC
Organism: Ursus americanus; assembly: GCF_024610735.1. Taxonomy (NCBI): domain Eukaryota; kingdom Metazoa; phylum Chordata; class Mammalia; order Carnivora; family Ursidae; genus Ursus; species Ursus americanus. Next base: position 14,094,068 of record NC_142137.1, on the reverse strand, counting down.
CTGCCTTTGGCTCTTTGTCTGTTTGACTTAGTAATATAATTTTATTGAGAAAATTATATGAAAGCAATTAAAGAGATTCAAGGCAAATTTCCCCATATTCTCACGGTAATTCTCCATAATATGTTCTACTTCTTGATGACCATGGGTGTGATCCTTTTTTTGCATAACTCTAGTAATATCATAGATAGACTTTTACATTTTACCAGGATTTTTCCCCTCGCCTGTCACCCCACATTATAGATATCCACTTAATGCCAATATCATTGATTAAGTAAACCATCCTTTCTCCATTGCTTTAAAATATCACTTTGTTGTGTATTACATTTCCATAAATATCCAAATTTATTTATGGACTTCCAATTCTGTTTTACTTACTGGCTTGTCTTTTTAATTTATTTTTAAATATAATAACATAGTTCTTTAACACTGGTGACATCATGGTAACTCTCATTATCTTCTTTATGCTTTTTATATTTATTATAAAATATCTGTAATAGGCACAAAAATAGAGTATAGTAAAACAAAACACATGCATCCACAACCCAGATATATTTTGCCATCTTTTTTTATAGCTTCCTTGCTTATTCTTTGCAGATTTTTCTCTCATCCTACTATCTGATTAATCATATTTTCTCTATTGCATTTTTCAATTCATTTTTAAGTTACTAATTCTACTTACATTATTTTAAGAGACTATACAATTGACTTGCAATCTGAAGTTCATCAAGATCACTCTCCCTTCTGAACAGTTAAGGACATTAGAAGACTTCAATTCTGATCTTGGTCTTCTGTATTTCATGGGATTTTATTATAATATTTTTGTTCCATCTGGTTTTTAATTCTGTACCCTAAATTAGTCTTTAATTAATATTGATTAAAACTAAAGTGCTCATTTAGAGTCTATCCATATGTTTTCCAAGTTTATTAAAATGTTTTCCTCCCTTCTGGGCAGCATTTCCTTCTTGTTGAAATCTACTTTAGAAGTTGTGAAAGTGATAACCCAGTGATGGTAAAATCTTTAACCTTTGTCTGAAAGCGTATCTACCTAGCATTAGTTTTCTATTCATTATTATTTTCCCTCAGTCAGACACGCTCTGGATGCAAGGCATTGTACTTTCTCCTCCTTGCTGCCATCCTCTTCCTTTTTCCTGGTGGTTACTTCTGGGCTGTTCCCACAATTATTCTTGTCTTGCTCAGGTATTTCCTTTTCAGAGAGGATTTCCCTGGGCCCACTTGCCTTCCCCTTCCCTCATTTTACATGATGTTTTATTATTTATCATTACCTGATATTACATGAATAGTGCCTGTCTCTTCCATTTGAAAGTCAAAGTCCTGAGTACAAGCATTTTACTTCATTCAGAGCTGTATCACTAGTGATAGTATAGTACCTGGCGTATGGAAGGACCCCAAGATGAATATTCAAAGAATTTATAAAAATTATAAAATTTAGAATGGATTTTGTACTACCTCTTTAATTTTTTCTAGAAGAATAATGATCAACTCTGATTGCTCATTAGGATCAATAGGGGATCTTTAAAAACATACGCAAATGCCACCCATGCCTAGGATTCAGGTTCATTTGGTCTGGTGTAGTGGCAAAGCATCAGGGTTTTTAAGAAGCTACACAGTAAATTCTAATATAGAGTGGAGGACCCCTGAAGACCCCTCTTCATTTGTCTTTCAGTTTGCTTCTCTCAACAGGTACAGTACAATTAATTAGATTCCAATTTATCAAATTTAAAACACATTTCATTATTGCTTTTGCAGTTGCATCAGCTATGGACTATAGCTTCAGAATAAAATAATAATCATCAGACTCTTATTTTCCTCTCCCACACACAAATAGACGCACTGAGGATCTTCACAGTGCTGTCATTTTTCACTCTTCACATCCTTTCAAATTCTTTGCTTTTTTTTTTTGATGCTATCTAAAAATTTCTAATTTTATATTATATATAATACTGTATATGACCAACAGTTCTGGGGGTTACTTAACCATTCAGTAGCTTCTTCTTGCTCATAGAATTCCATGATTTTTTGAGGAGTGAAGCATCCAGCTTCAGTGGGTAAGTCCTCGTTAGCCTAGACAATCATAACCCTAGGCTCTTGACATGAATTGTCTTGTGGATGGTCATATCATCCAGTTTTGGCCAACGAGTAATTAGGGGAAGGCAGTTATTGTGCTTATAGGAAAGATATTTCTTCCTGAAGAAAATATAAAGATACATTAGGAAAATGACCATTTAAACTCTTTTTTTCCTGCTTCTTCTTCCTGTTCTGTAATAATATGATACCTGGTTCCACAGCAGTCATCCTATGACCATGAGATGACAATATGCTAAAAATGACAAAATGGTATGGTAGAAAGGACCAGCAAAAACAAACAGCAAAAGGAATAACAACAACCACAGCAAAGGAACCATAGGACCCTAACTTCCAGAGTTCCTGTAAAGTGAAAACTATATGCCCTATGTTTATTCTACCGTGATTTGGAATTTCTGTCATTTGCACTATAATACAATCAAAATTGGACACAAGTTTCACTTCAGTTTCAAAAACTCTTATTTCACACACTTTTTTTTCCAAACTGCCGTTCACACAACCAATTTAGATTTAACCGTATGTTGCAAGATGCATCACTCATCACTGATAATATTCTTTTATTTTTTTCCTTCTGTTGAGATTAGAGCATTTTTTCCAGGCACAGTGGTGAAATGCCTTTTAATCTTTGCATATATGTGCAAATAACTTCCCTTGACTTTAACAGTATAACATTCTTGGACCCAGTCTTGTTGCTCAGAAATCTATAAATTAATTGTACTGCTTTATGGTTTTCAGTGTTGCAGATTTAAAGCCCCATGCTAGTTTGGTTCTCCTTTCCTTGCCCTGCCTTTATGGCAGGAGGTGCATGAGATTTTTTTTATCTTTCAGGAAATTTGAAGGCACATACAGAGGCCTTTGTGCTTTTGCTAATCCTCAGTGACCACTTTCAACCTGTAGATCTCGGTCGATCATCAGATCAGCAAATATGTCCTCTCCAGAAGCCTGTCTTCAGGTGTTTATTCTTCCTTCTTTAGATTTCTAAATATTTTTATGAGCAATCTTCTCAGTCTATCCTTCAATACTTTCAATTTCTCTCTTATCATTGGATTTTGCTCAGTGTCATGAGATACAGTTTTGATCTTTTAGGCCACCATTTTAATTCTCAACTGTGTTCATTTTCTTATTAAGCCTTTTGATAAAAGTATCCTGAAAGTCATTTTTTAAGTTAATATCTTAGTGATCTATTTGAATTTAACTGCTATTTAATTACCATTAATTTTAATTAATATTACTATTAATATAGTAATTACTATATTTAATTACTATTGTTTTTGGTAAGTTTTACATTCTTCCAAAACACTTATGTTTCAATAAGGTCACATATTCTGGGTTTAAGCTTGGTTTTACTTTTTCTGTTTCTTCTGGTTATTTACTTAATTTTTTTCCCCTACCTGTTCCTGATTTGACCAAACCAGGCTACAGTATCATTGAGTATCTAGTAATGGCAATAAAAATTATCATTGTCTTGTGGGCCAACGATGAGTAATTTGACAAATCATTTATTGTCTGCTGACACATAAGGGGGAAAGGTGTCTCTTCCCCCCAAATTTCAGCAAATGCAAACAGCATCACTCTGTCAACCCAGAGCTAGGAGAGGATGGTCACAGTGAATGAAGAACTCATGAGCACAGTAGAGTCCAGCTTTTTACCAGAGAAAATTTGCAGATCTCCAGAGGCTGGGTAAGCTGCAGAGAGCGTTTAAGCAATGAATTAGCCCATGACTTGTTTATGATATTTAGACTCCCCCATCCTTGCCAAAGAAACATTTCTTTTCTGCTTTATCAAGCCCTTAGGAAACAAGGCCTAAAATGCACTTTCCAGGATGTATGTCCTTTCATTTCAAAGAGGCATTTAAAAAGGTGTTTGTCAGAAGATGGGGTTAGAAAGTTTCCCAGAATCTCACAGTTTAATATTCTTTCTGCTAAAGCCCATTTTAAAGGACTTTGAAATATCATGTTTACATAGATCATATTTAATTTGCATCATTACTGGGAAGGATAAGTGAACACAGAAAAATAAATTTTTAAAAACATGAACTACAATGTAAATCCAAAATTTAAGATCAGAATTGTATTGGATATCATTCATATTATTGGCTACCATGTCAAATATACTTTATGATATATGACTACATTGTGTAAGGAGAGAGCGCAGTTTTTCCCCAAACATTGCATTATATGAATCAAATTAAAATGCTCACCTATAAAATATATGAAAAATAAATTATATCTTTTGAGATTACTAGATCAGTTTTATGGGAAGCATATATTCGAGTGACTAAAATTTGTTTTCTTATCTAAGATACCTCAAATCTTCACATATCTATAAACTTTGTCATTTATAATTAAAGCTGTAATATTAAACTGGGGAAAACTGACAAGCAATATGCAGCATACTGAATTTCCTTAAACTGGTGGTTCTCAAACATCAATGTGTATTAGAATCATCTGGAGAGTATATTAAAACACAGATTGCTAGGTGCCACCTTCAAAGTTCCTGATTCAGTAGTTTTGTGTAGAGCTGGAGAATCTGCATTTTAAATAATTTTCCAGGTGATGCTAATTCTGCTAGTCCAGGACCACATTTGGGGAACCACTGTTGTCTGTTGTCAGAAAAGGTATCTCTTATTCACTTTGAAAATGCATTTCAATCCTTGAGAAAGCAATGGATGGCACATTCAATTGCTCACATTATGTGCTACTCCTTTGTCTCTTATTTTTTGTTTTTAACCTTTTTGTTTGTTTTCACCTTTTTAAGGGAAGAGGAGCAGCATGGTTTCTCTGCTTCCTTCTCAAGGTTTCAAACAGGAAATGCACACTAGTGGATTCTTGCATTAGTTACAGGGTGAATGATCAGCCTCGAAGACCTGTGGCAATGAGCTTCAGTGCCAAAGATGCACCACAAAGCAATGTCACCCTTACCCCTTGACAGTCTGTGATGAGTGATCTGCAGAACAGATAAAAGCAGAGTAGCTGCTGTGTGGCACTCACTTTTATTACTGTAAATGATATCATGTGTTTGCATTTACTTTAAAGTTGATCAAATGTAAGAGGAGACAGTGTTGACAGATGCTGAAAAAGTGTTAACCTTTCCTTTTATCTTTCTTGCTTATGTGTATCTTGTACCATAAGACTTCTTAGATGGTTTTATTAGCTGATAGATGAAATGTTGTACAATATAGCCACATAATGAATTCCATTGTTCGAAAGAACAGTCTGTAATGCTATAAATGATTATAGTCAAACTGCTTGGTTCATGTATGGTGACACCAGACACTTTAATTAAATAAAATGGTTTTGTATAAAAGTTCATTGTTAAAAGAAAATTAATTTGTTTTGAATATAAACTGAATTTATGTTAACTAATTGGCTCCAGCCATACACACAATTAGTTTATGTTACATATGATTTTCAAGAAATCTAACTCAGCTGATGTGTGTGAATTGAAATTGCAGTTTTTTCCTAAAACTTGTCATTAAAATTATTATCAAAGATTATATTATTCTCTGTTTTCTATATATTTATTAAACTAAATGGGCATCATATAAAGCAAGTGTTTGTAGGCCTTCCTTCAGTCAGATCAAAGGATTCTGTTTTATCCTACGAAGTTAGTTTAGGATCCCTTGGGAATGTATTTATCAGGGTATAAACTTTATTTTGTACTGAATGAAATGGGAAACATTCTGCAACTATAAACGGTTGCATTTGAATTTTCACCATGTCATTATTACCTTGCAATTCCACTCTGAAGGCAGACATAGGTAAAACAGAAGAAGTTGGTTTCTTGGCCTTTTTTGTAAAACAAAGGCAAAGAAAATTCCTAATTATCCTGGAGTATTTTACTTTTCCATTCCTTTTTCACCCTCTTAGTGTCAGGTAAGGCTGGTGGGTCTGCTTTGGGATCCATTGTTGAAGAAGAGAAGCTACCGTCTAACAGAAATTGAGGAGAACCGTATAAAAAAAAAATGGAAAGACAGAAAGAATGAGGCAGATACTAAGGTATGATTAGCTAGTAAAAACTCCTGGTATGCTCAAGCCAAAACAAGCAAACAAACAAGAAAAAAACACAAGCAAAACCATAGTAAGGGTTCAACCCACCACCAAATTTATCATGGAAAGCCAAAACAATACCATACCAAAGAAAACAGAAGGTATCTATGGAGTCCACCATCTCAAGGTCATAGGAGACTCCCTGTTCCAATTCCCCATAACTCTATTTTTTAAGAAAACAGACAAAAGGATGAAGAGATAGAGAGGAATTGTCCCAAATGATTGTTTAAATTAGCCAAATGGACTAAGATTTAAACCAAGACTGGGAATTTATTGTTTTAGCTCTCTACCTAGTTTGGGAAGAGACATGATTAATTAATTCAGGGTGATGATACATCCTGGTATAGTCAACTTGGTATGGAAATCAGGTGTATGCTTGTTATTTCAATATCAAGTCAGATTTATCATTTGTCCTATTTAGAAAAATATTTCCAAAAAATAAGGAGTAGTATTACCCAGAGTGGTATCAAATAAAACTGGGATGAATTTCTGACTTCCACTGTAGTATCATTTAGGAGTAAGTAAGATGTAAGTGCAGTGAATGGAATCCTTACTTTATCATATAGTTAAATCTTAATAACCCAACTCTCTTCTCTTAGCCCTTTATAGGGACCTTGTAACTAAAACTTACTTTTCAAGGACAGCATGCAGAGTCCTTATTGATAAAACTGTTCTGGGACAGCTCACTCCTGGTGTCAGCTGGTGATGGGAAAGGTATTTGATTCTGCTTTTCTCTAGACCATGGGCATACCAATGAATTGTGCATTGGCTCCTGTGGCAGCTTGGGGGATTCACAGATCTTCAGGTCAAGTAGCCAGGGAAATCAATGCAAGACATGGGGTATTATACGTTAGTTACTTTGAATAGGAAATACAGCCTAACTGGTCTGGTAGTAGAGTATAGAGAATGCCATTTGTCATTTATTGTATGGTATAAATCTACAATTATTTCTTTTGTCATTTGGTAAAGTTTTTTAATATGCAATAACCATGTTTGACCACCGTTGAGTGAAAAAAAATGCACATTTAGTTAAAAATTAAGAAATTTCCATGCCTCAAAAAAGTTGATGATGAACATGTAATTGCACAAAATATTTATTCAGATTCTCTAGCCAATATGTAGGCTTTACAGATATCATTAATCACATTAAAAGTAGGAGGCACAAATCATCTGAAAAAGATTCAGTACTACTTTAAAAATTAGTCATCATGTTAAGAAGACTGTATGAGGTGCATTTGTAAATTACTCAAATAACTAAGATTTTTTCATGCAGATCAAATGACTATTTAAAGGCATTTCACTCCTTTGATCTCAAGTTTTCTTGCGCATTTACAAATAATGAAGTGATTGTTTTTCATATTGGTTCTGTTCGCATAAGAAAATCTTCTCAAACAATTAAAGGATATCCATTTTATAATAGTGTGATTAACCATTACAAATAGAAATTTAAAATATGGTTCATTTTTTCCCATATATTTCATAGAATTAAAGTAAAACGTGTTGGAATTTAATTCAATCAAAAACAAAACATCTAGTGCTACTGTGCATGCCATTATGTTGAGTTAAATGTTTAAACATGGAAGATAATTTTTTGTTGTTTTGTGGCAATACTGTGAATTAAAAGTTTGAGAAACATAATCATCTTAGAGAAAAAATGCACTAACTTAATCTATTTATGGAACTTAATTATAAATGTACTTAGTTGTGGTGCCCATGTAAGTCATAACTTCATAAAAGCAGATGCAATATTATATGAATTAAAATAAAATATAATTATGCCAAATATCACAATTTCTTGTCAAATTCATATCAAACCGAAGAAGAAAACCTTTTAACTTGGCAATACACTTTTTTCCCATTACCTGTCATAAATTCAATTTTAGATTAAATTAATAGATTCTAGGGGTGTCTGGGTGGCTCAGTCGGTTAAGTGTCTGCCTTTGGCTCAGGTCATGATCAGGGTTCCTGGATCCAGCCTGTGCTGGGTTCCCTGCTCAGCAGGGAGTCTGCTTCTCCTTTTCCTCGGCCTCTCCCTCTGGCTTTCTGCTTTCTCAAGTAAAATCAATCAATCAATCAATCAATTTATCTCAAATAAATAAATAAATCTTAAAAAAATAAAATAAATTAATAGATGCTAGACAAATAAATATTCTGACAACAAATTATTTTGCAACAGGATTCCTCTTTATGAAGGGATAATTACCCCCAAAGAAACAAGATAGTAGAAGGAAGAAGGAGGAGTGAATGAAATTCTATATAAGGCCTCATCTGGAGTTCTGAATTTTGTGATTCTTATTCAGGGCATAGGTGTAATATCTGGAACACACTGTGAGAAATTGAGTTTTGAGTAGGCCCAGCCAGAAAGAGAGCTTATGGCCAGTCATGGGGAAGCCAAAGCCAGTTTAGTTCACTCGGAACTTAGAGCATAGAGCCATGCTGGTCTCCTGAACTTAAATGACCCAAAGTGTGACCACATACATTTATATCCACATCATAATCATATACTGAAAAAATATATCTCTCATTCCCAGAGGTTAGTGTTCTAGTGCAAAGGCAAAAGTTCTTAGATAATCATAGCTAGAAAACAGCTTCTTTCTTATCTTACAGTTTTGGAAGAACAACGAACACACTGCACCCATAATTTTAAAGCACACGATTCACAAAAATAAACAGATATCAGGATAGTATGACAGATTTTATAAATCAGCTTTTGGAGAGAAACAATTCAACAACCTACAGAAACTGGGGTAGTAGCTTTGTTCTGTGGGTGTTGTAAACATAGTTCTGATACCTTTCAGTTTTCTCATTGTTGTGCTGATAAACAGGTTTTTGGTTTTCTTTGTCAATAGATTAGATGAATAATAAGCTGGATGTAGCTGTCAGCCAAGTTTTTATTATACATAATATTATTGACCTTTCAGTTTGCTAACCACAGAGGATTTTGAATCAGATATACAGGAGGATAAAAGACACAGAAGAGCCTAGAAAGCCTATGTATGACTAGATTGAGTAGATATGAAAACAAAGAGTACAGAAAGTTAACAGTAATTTGAAATCCTTTTTAAAGTTTTTTGTTTTTTTCCAGGCAGAGATTCCATCTATTTTCTCACCTAAAGCTCTTCATGTGAAACTACTTTATATAGAGAACTTCAGAATTTCAGATGTAAAATGACACCTCAGGTCAAATAATCACATCCCCACCATTATATGGAAAAAGGAAAGGCACAGGGGAATTATTTACTTTATATAAAATCACATATTTCCTAGTAATGACAATTCTGGATCCAGAATCTGGCTCTTTTAAATCCCTATCCACAATTTTTTTTTACATCATTTAATGTATATTGCTGTAATTATTTTCAGTAACTGTGTTGAGTTAGAACAGATCAGAATGTTCATAAAAGTCACCCATGCAAAGGTGAAGGAAACAATGATTATATGCCACAAACCTTAACAAATGGTCCAGACTACTTCCTTTCTGTTTGTTTTTACTGATGTTTAACTCTAGATAAACACAGCTAGAAAATAGCTTCCTTCATAGAGTTTTAGAAGGTTGATGAACAACTGCATCATGTAATTTTTTACAAAAAAATGAACAGATAGGAAGATAATTTAATAGATTTTATAAATCATGTTTTGGGGAGAAACAATTAGTTGAAGTTTAAATTATACATGATAGAGAACAATATAAATGTCCTCTGCCTTTTCCTCTGAACCACTACCCGTGATTACAGTCCCCTCATGGCTTCTCTTCCCATAATTTCATATAAATGACTTCCCCAAACTATATCCACATACTTTGCTTTACATTTCATTCTATGCCCTGCATAATACGATATTTATTCAGCAGTTCGCTTCCAATATCTTACTCCCTTTCCTAGTGCAATCTATTCTTTTTCCTTTCTCAATATATTGTCATTACTAGTTTCTCATAGTCTTTGAAAGAACATTCTGGTTTATTGTAACTCTAAGTGACTAAGAAGTCCCTTAACATATGAACTCTAAGGGGTTACATATATGATTCAGGGTTGGCAAAACTGACATTCAGCAACAAATATCCCCAGGATTTTATTACTTAACACAATAAACATTATATATGCATGCTGCATTTCTAATGCTGGTTGGAAGAAAGACATTACACTAAATCACTGAAGACTGAGGTCGATAGAGGTTTCATCTCAACACAAGTTTCCACAGTCACTGAGGCAGAGAGAAAGGAATGCGGTGAATTGTGTGCTGGTTTTTAAAGCCTCCTTGTAGAAGTGACACACGGATTTCTACTCTCACTTCACTGCCAAGATTAAAACAATGACCCTCCCTAACTTCAAAGGGAGATCTGCTGGGAAGTGCAAACCTCCTCTTTGCCTGGAGGGAAAATTAGAATGTTTATGATACAGGGTCATGTTCTATGTACTCAAACCTTAAATTCCATTCTCACTTTTTGTGGTAGGCAGGATTCTGAGATGACTCCAAGATTCCCATGAGTGCTATCTCCTTTCCTTGGGTGTGGGCAAAATCTGTAAATATGATATCACTCCCAAGATTAGGCTACATTAGATGGCAAAGGTAAAGAGATCTGACAGACATAATTAAAGTTCCAAAGAAGCTGATTGTGAGTCATTCAGAAGGGAGATTATTTTAGCTGGGCCTGACTTACTCAAATGATAGTTCTGAAAATAGGGACTGGACCCTTCCTGAAGAGAGAAACTCTTTCTATCTTTGAAGAAGCAAGCCGCCATATTGTGAGATGGCCTGAGGAAGGTCCTGGAGAGGGCCTTGTGGCAAGGAACTGAGGGGCCTTTAGGAGTGGGGAGAGGCTTCTAGCTAATAGTGAGCTTAAATTACAGTTTAGGAAGATGCTAAACTGGGAACCTAGGTAGATGTTCCAAGACTCTGGAACCACGTACCCTGTGAGATAGTAAATGTATGCTGTTTTAAGCCACTACATTTGTGGAAATTTATTATACATTAATAGGAACATAATATACATTAAAATGTTCATTAAGAATCATCTACTTTATCCATTATTATTTAATAAATGGTATATTTATGAGTATTTTTAACATATATTGATTAATTGATTGCCTATTCCTTCATTACCTACACATTAATGTGTGCCCATCATGAGCCAGAAATAGCGATATTGGTAATATACCGGTAAACACACCAAGGGTTTAAAATTTTTCTAATAGAGATGATAAATACATGATTAGCAAAAACTTCATTTTATAAATGAAGTCTTTCATAAAGTAGAAAGTGATCCATCCATTCATTTATTCCATTAATAAATTCCGAGTGTCTACAATGTTTAGGATGTGGGGGGCTTTATAGAATAGGCGATATTTGTGATTGCCTTTAAAAGGGATTTGAGTCTGGCCATGTATTTAAAAACAGGTGAAAAAAATATATCCTGACATGTACACAAATAATGCAAGCCCTTTATGAGTAAAGGGCAAAGTAAATTCCTTATGTTCTGAGGATAAAAAAAGCCAAAATATAAGTGGCAAATGGAACCCTGGTCACAGGGCAGGGGCCCCTTTAAATCTCAATCTATCAGTGAGTTTAATGGTATTGTACCTAGAGCTGAGGGCAGAAAGGAAAGTTGAAGGAACTTTTTTTTTTATGATATAGTAATATATGGGCTTCTTTATTAATATATTAAATAGCAAGACAATACATTTAAAGTACAGGCAAGTTAAAGTTGAATTTTATTTTTTTAATGACATTGCAGTGTGAAGGCTATTGGTCTTAATTTGACTTTGAACCTTAAACTCTGAGGTGGCCCTTATCTTACCTCTTTCCACATATTCATAAGAAACATGAGAAAGCAACATAGATGTCTAGATCACCAGGATGAGTACACCACCCTCAGCGTTTGGTGGTTGAATGATCACTAGGCAAAGAGCTGCTTTTAAATCCCTTTGCGGGATTGGTCATTATTCATTCTTCAGAAGGTTTTAAATGTGAGATCTCACTGAGGATGGCCCAAGTCTATCGGCAGCCATGTGGTTTGAGATTCCCCAGTGAATTTCATTCTTGAACTTCTAAGGCTTAGAGCAAGGCAGGTAAAGGGCAGCTGAACAGAAAATATCAGAGAACAGTATAAATTTACCTCAGTTTTCTTGGAGTTGTTTTGGGCTTCATCATAAGATGTTAGGACTGCTATCTGGAAGTCAGTGATAGAAATAAGAATAAGAACTAACCACCCTTTCTTTCTTTTCAGCTTTGGTCAATCGAAAGAAAACATGTCAACAAACTTTACTTCTGATATCTAGTCAAGCAGGCTCAGGCAAAGACTGATTCACAATGAACTATGTTTTCACCTGATTAACCTACTCATTCACACCTGAGCCACAATATAAGTTGGAACGGGGGAAGCTTTCACTCCTACAGCCCACGCAGCCCATGCGCTATCACTCCCGGGAACAAAGGCCAGACTTGTGATGACTTTGCTCCAACCTTGTGCTATTTACTAACAGGAGATTAACTTTAAAGGGGGAAAGAGGTCAAATTCTATTTTTAATTTTTAACACCTGAAAAAAAATCTATGAATATCAAAATGAGACAAAATCTTCCTTATTGATATATATTTTCCATTTTTGCAGGGCAAGTGCGATGGGTGGTATCCCACAGGAATAGAGTAAATCAGACTGAAGAATCCTTTCTAGTCTGCTAAAATATCAACCTTAGAGAAGAATCACCTTAATATTATAATATAAAATTTAAACTTTTTGATTTGATTTTTCTCATCTGTTACTCAAAGTTGAAAGCTGGCATTTAGTTTTTCATTTAGAGTCTTTACATGGATTTTGAGTTAAGTAAAATTCGCTCAATTAAAGATATTATACCTAAATTAAAATTGCACCTTATCGTAAGAGTCAGCTGAAGCATTAATTGTACCTCACAATCATTTCACTTAGCTTTATTATAGTTAAAAAATGCAATAAATGCCTAAATTTCTAAGAAGTAGCATGAATTGAAAGTCATTTATGGGTATAATATTATTCTCTTTTTCATTTTCAAAAGAAATCCCAATCTCTAGATCATAGCTTGAAAAATGCAGTCATGAAGTATGCCAACATCAGCTTTATTCCTGCCCAAAAGAAAGAAAAGATAATCTTAAAAAGGAGTGCCATTCAATCCCTAGTGACGGCACGTTTTATGATGTCTCACACACACACAAAAAATGTCTACTTTGGTACAAGATCTTGTACCCTGGTAGAGCTTGTGCCAGCACCATCCTCTTAATCAAAAGGATATATTTCTCTATTCTAAGAGCGAATCTCAGTAGTTCAGAACTTTTGACTTTTCACCATTACCTCTAAAATGTTAAAAGTCAAAGTGTCAGAGTGAACAGAATAGTGAGACGGTGTAGTGTTCAGCAATTCCTCAAATACATTCTTCAGTATGTGGCTAGTATTTCCTATTTTATAAAAGTTATGCCATGTGACAGGACAGCAACAGTGATAGAACTCTGGGGTTAAATTTTGCAAAGTACGAAGTTTATTTATGGGGAAATTATACATTCTTTAGTGGATATGATTTTGCATAATTTTACACTGGACCACTGTCATGTTTTGTAAAATATTTTGGCCAACAATTAATAGGAATCAATGAATAACTAGCCAGGTTATGATAGGCGTTTACTCAAGTTCTATTTCATATTGTTTTTGCTTCTACTTTGTTGCAGGTACATACATTATTTCTTTCTCTAAAAAGAGTCGTCATGTTAGGGATCTCATTCCTGTATTTATAGATGAGGAAACTAAGGCTTGGCAAGATTGGGCATATTTGTATCCATTCCTTTACTCATTAATTTATTCATGTATGTATACATCTGTGCATAAATCATTTATCTATTCATTATTATTATTATTATTATTATTATTTTGCTTTGATTATTTAACTATATGCAGGGCACTGTTCCCAGGTGCTAAAGAATCGTAACAGAATTCTAAGTCTAGTAAACAGCAGTCTCAGGATTGTGAACAGAGAACCACTATCTCAGGCCTGTGATTCCAAAACACCTTTATATATTAATTATGAAGAAGAGGCTAAGTTGAAGTTTCAGTTTGATAAACCAACTGGAAGCCCTTATGCTACTGACCAACAGAGTGGAGTGTTTCCTATTTTGTTCTTGGACTCTTTGATCTTGTTACAGATTGTGGTATTTTGGGAGCCAGTTGAGTCCAATGTAGAGTTGCTTCACTAAAGGCCAATGTAAAGGATTACTTGCCCTCTTTTGACAGACTATTGCACCCGAACTACCACGGTGGTCATTGGGACAACAGTAGCTGGTGTGAAGAATTCACCGAAAAGTGAAGATTCTCAGGGAAAAAAACAGGGTCCCCTCTGAATCTGTTTCTGGCACCATGTAAAAGAAGGGCTCCAATGTGAAATGATAGGCCTACCAGGATATTCACTAAGGATTTTAAATTAAAATCAAATAAATCTTGCATTAGAAAAGGCAATTTCTGTGAATATGATAGCTAAATTAACTTATTTCCCAGGTTGAGGAGTTCTGACAAACAACTGCAACGCTATGATAATGAGTTTGACAGATAAACAATACTGTGAAATGAAGCAAGTCATATTTTTTAAGTATCGTAATAACTAATGCTTTAATATAGTACAGATTTTAATGCATCATAAAAGAAATTATATGATAATATATTTCACTAAAGAGTTTAGCAGTGGGAGTAAAACTCAATTAAGGCCAGACTCATTAACACTTAATTTCATTTGGGCCTTTATTGCTTGTAGTTGTACAGTTTCTTAACTTTATCCCTCACTCTCACTCATAATTCTAGTGAGCCTTGCATCTATCATGGAAGACAAGTACTTCCTGTGAAAATCCCATGGATACATTTTTATTTATGAAGAGACAAAAGTTGTTGTTGTTGTTGTTTTTAAGCTGACATTTCCCTGATTTAAGCGAGTATGAGTTGGTAGGGAATCAGATCCTTGTAATTGTGAAAATTATTCCAAGTAATTTGAGACATTAGAAAGAAAATGCAATTTTGACATGTATCAGTAGTTTCATGTACATGGTATAAATAACTCCTACAATTTTGAAATAGACAAATACCACTGGATTTAAGCCAAATCCAGACTTGTCAGACACATGTAAGTAGTGTGACATTCCTTTGGAACTAGTAATTTGAAAGTTGGGAATATTATGCTATTTTTGAAAAATAAAACATTATAACAATATTTGTATTGATTTTCTCAGGAGAAGGCATGTATTACTCTATGGCCCCAGTATTTTGCTGGAGAAAACTTAATGTTCCAATATTCCATAGGTAAGTAAAGAAAACTTTTTATTTCATAATTCTATAAAATTTTATCATTATTATATATCTAGGCACAAAGAAAAGTTCAAAGTTTAACTTTACAAACATCCATGTAAATGCTGCCAAAATGTAACGAATGTTAAACTTTTACCTTGATAACTTCAAAATTATTTTTAAATATATTTTTAAATAAATAGATATTCCAGATAAAGTTGAGAAGATGATGTTCCCTTTGTGCCGTCCTAAATCTCATTCTACATTCTTCTTCACAAAAGCAACCAACATCTTCAGATTGACGTGTATCAATGTTGTATTATTTTATGTTGTATCCATAAGTAATATATACGATTGTTGTATGTGTTGTGAATGGCAGGAGCTCTATAGACAGAACTGGGTCTCTTCTGAAGTGTCCTATGGTATGGTATCATGATATACTTATTCTACAGCTTGTTTATTACCTTATTGTTTGTGAGATCTATCAGTTTTGATATATGAAGGTATAAACAGTAGATGTATCATTCTATACATACTCTACTACTTGATTGCTTTTCTGAGTTTACTGTTTTTGTGATCTACCATTTTACATAAATTTAAATTAAATATATTATTAATTTCTAGATTTTTCTATTTGCTATGCTCTTCTCTGATTTTTTTCCCCTCCCATTCTGAGTTCCAATGGAATGGACATTTTTAGTCTCACTTATGTTTGATTTCTTAGTGTAGAATGACATTCCAAGTCTACTATTTTAAAAGTTATGCATAAACTTTTTAATAGAAACACTTAATAAATTTACTGATTAAACCTAAAGTTTTTTGTTTGTTTGTTTGTTTTAAAGATTTATTTATTTATTTGTCCAGGGTGGGGCACAAGCAGGAGGAGTGGCAGGCAGAGGGAGAAGCAGGCTTCCGGCTGAGCAGGGAGCCCGATGCAGGACTCCATCCCAGGACCCTGGGATCATGACCTGAGCTGAAGGCAGACACTTAACTGACTGAGCCGCCCAGGCATCCCAACCTAAAGTTTTTTATATGCACACTTACCAGCAGAACAAACTGATCATAATTTCTTATTCTAATTTTTCAAGTTATTATTGTCAATTTCATTATTCTTGTTTAAAATCCCATAAAAATAAGTGATTTTTAAATGTTTCAAAGGTAGAATTTAATGAATCATCAGTTGCATATAACCCCTAGTATTCCTTACATCAAGTGCCCTCCTCAATGTCTCCTTAATGTCTCTATAATGCCTATCACCGAATTAACCCTTTTCCCCATCCTCCAGCAACCCACAGCAAACCTAGAGTTTTGTTGGCAGTAAATATGGATTGAGATTTTCTAAAACGTTTTAGCTATTTGCTTATCATTGTTTCTTTCAACTACATCTTTCTTCTTATTCAGTTCATTTTCCCCCTTTAGTCATTTTTTCAGTGAAAGTAGGTGAAATGTAAAGTTTTTGTTTTTTTATGTCTGAAAATATGTATTCAGCCTTCATATATGAATGGTATTTATTTTAATATAAATTTCTAGATTGACAACTATTTTCCTTAAACACTTGAGGATACTATTACTTTGTATACTAGTTTCAAATGTTTTGCTGAGAACTCTGATAAAATTGACTATCAATTATTGAAGATAATTTTTTTTTCCTTTTGTACTTTTTAGAGATTTTCCCCCTTGTTTCTTACATTCTGCATTTTCACTACAAAACAGATATGGGTTCATTATAAATGTTGTTTGATTTTTTGTGTGCTCCTTCATTCTAAGGACTCATGCATAATTTTTTTCCTTTTTAAATTCTGAAATTTTCAGTAATGACTTTGAATATATATTCTCATCTCTTATCTCTATTTTCTACTTCTGAAACCCTTGTTAGTTATATGTTGAAACTTCTTCATCTTTCTTTAATGTTTAACAGTTTCTTTATATTTTCCAAGATCTTATTTATCTACAGTGTATTTTTTTTGTATTTCCATAAATCTAACTTCCCATTATGTAATTCTTTCTTTATTTGTGTCTACCCATGGAAATTATCACATTCCTTTTCTTTTTAAATTTATATCAATGACTTATTTTTGGACCTATATTTCTGTTTGGTTCTTTTTCCCAAGTGCGCTATTTTTTTCTGTAAGAATTATAATTATTTCATTCTTTCTTTGAATATTTTCTACATGCTAAAATTCCCCCCCCCAAAAAAAATTCCTCTCCCCTGGGTTGTTCTATTCTCTATTATTTTAAAATTAGGTTTTACTTTTGTTCTCTTTGATTATGTTCTTTCTCTATTCCTCATAGTTGTTTTCTCTCTGTTCTAGGTACTTTGTTTCTTTTTATTTCATTCCCAACATGAGTCACTTTTTTGCTTTGGGGATTTTTTTTCTTGATTTGAATTGTAGAGGTGTTCTTATAGGGCATCTCCATGTTTATCATAAGCTTTATGAATGTCATCCATTATGTACCACTTTAGGTTAATATTGGGGCTGAGTTTCCTGTATACATAATTAGATAAATATTTCCTTATTTATAGATGGCACAGCTTGGAGTCCCAGCTTCTCCTGGATATTTCTTTTTTTATTCCCATAAAATTTACAGTTGTATAATCAACTGCCTTAGAACATTCCCCAGGTGAATGGGAAAAATATCCTTAGATGTTTCACAACTAGGTAGCTCTGAGGTTCCAAGTCACCTTCTAGGTATACCAGGTGATAACAGGTTCTAACAACTCACAAGCTCTATTTATTTTAGTACTTGATAAAATTTCCAGCCCTGTTTCTCTTTTTCTTATTTCTAGGGATTGTCCTTCTTTATAAGCTCAGCTATATTTGAATTAATTGGGGGTTGGAAGAGAGACCTCTTACATTAGCTTGGTAGACCATAGTGATCAGGTATCTCTTTGAAACTTGAACTCCTTGGGGTGCCTGGGTGGCACAGTCCATTAAGCATCTGCCTTTGGCTCACGACATGATCTTAGGGTCCTGGGACTGAGCCCCACATCGGGCTCTCTGCTCAGCAGGGAGTCTGCTTCTCCCTCTCACTCTCCCTCTGTATGTTTTCTCTCTCTCTCAAATAAATAAATAAAATCTTAAAAAAAACAAAACTTAAACTCCTTATTAGAACTTTGTATGCTCAACATTCTGCTTTTCATCACCAAGTTTTATCCTTAAATCAACATACATCCTCAAAACTTTGTCTTGATATTTTTAACATCTAATTTACACATTTCCTGAAGACACAATTAGCAGCCTATGACCACAGAGCAATGACAATCTCAAAAATAACATGAAGAAAGACATTCAGTTATTTGTCCAAGTTTATAATGTTAGTAGGTTCAGGGATGGTTTTAGAACCCTTTCGATATATGATTTAAAATTTAGTGGTTTTGGCAGATTTAAAATACTACTTAAATAAAATATCTTATTTTAAAAATTGAGATTCACAATTTTAACGTTATTTTCAAGTATAATATTGATCACTCTCAGGAGACAAACTGAACATTTATTCACTGAAAGTAAATTTTTTTTTAAAAGATTTATTTATTTGTGAGAGAGCAGGGTGGGGAAGAGGGGGAGGGAGAGGCGAGAATCTCAAGCAGACTCCCCACTGAGCATGGAGCCCAACGTGGGGCTCGATCTCACAGCCCTGAGATCACGACCTGAGCCAAAACCAAGAGTTGGATGCTTAACCTACTGAGCTGCCCAGGCGTCCCTGAAAGTAAAATTTTGATATCATAGCTAAACATAATTTATGTTCAAGCTTAGTTTCTTTTTTCTTTTTTTTTTTTTTAAAGATTTTATTTATTTATTTGACAGAGATAGAGACAGCCAGCGAGAGAGGGAACACAAGCAGGGGCAGTGGGAGAGGAAGAAGCAGGCTCCTAGTGGAGGAGCCTGATGTGGGACTCGATCCCACAACGCCGGGATCGCGCCCTGAGCCGAAGGCAGACGCTTGACCGCTGCGCCACCCAGGCGCCCCTCAAGCTTATTTTCTACTTGTTGACTGTATTGAAGATAATCTTGTCTTTTATTGGTATCCTGATAAATTGCTTATTTAGCTGGTAGTTCCATCTGTTGGCCAGCAGGCTTAGTTTTGTCAATATTCAGATGTTAATTGTATACTCTTTTTCTGCTTTCAGTATAATTGTATACTGGTCAAGGGAAGACAAGAGATTAACTTTCTGTTTTGTATCAGTTGGAAAATAAAGTTGATTCTAAGGAAAAAAATTAATAGAGTCACATATTGGAACTTGGTAGTTTCTACATTCATGTCTCAATGTTTCAGTGTTCTGGAAAGAGTCCAAGAATAGGTATAAATATAAGTAAACAGCACATTCAAGTCTCTTCATATTTTAAAATAAACAGGAGCACCTGGGTGGTTCAGTTGATTAAGTGTCCAACTCTTGATTTTGGCTGAGGTCATGATCTCAGGGTCAGGAGATAGAATCCCAATGAGCTCAGAGTTGCTTGTCTCTCTCCCTCCTCCCACTTACATTCTCTCTATATATATACAAAATAAAATGAAATAAAATAAAATAAAATTGCCTTATTACCATTTTTGTCACAGATCACAATAATTAATCTGAATATAACAGTCCAGTTTCACAAATCAGAATAAAAATTAAAATTTTGTGCAACTCTGCATTGCAATAATTACCAAAATAGGAACAACATTAATCAGTTTGGTTTTGGTATGTTAATAATTTATTATATAATATCATTATTTATTGAATACTTAGTGCATATTAGGCATAGAGTCAGGGACTGAGTATGCAGAGGTGAACACTTGGCATTTGTTCTCAGACAGCTCAGATTCATGCAGTGTGTCTCAGAGTGGGGCATGAGAAAAACTTGCCTCAGAATCTACTTTATGTATTCATTAAAAATGCAGATTCCTACATATCACCTTAAACCTATGATCGAAAATTTTGGGAGATGAGGCCCTAGAATCTTCCTGTTTTGAGATTCTTTGTTCTACTGGATCTAGAGTAAAAACAATGGTTAGGTTAAATCATTTAACTTGTGCTGATTGTCCTCCGTAATTCAATATTTGGGTTGGTCTGACCCATTTGTGACATTTTATATTTTCAAATTGGGCAACTTGAAATAAAGTGAAAATTTCAAGGAACATGACTGCAATTTATAATATACCATAGCTCCTTTCATGTTAAAGCTTCTCCCAGAGAGTAAGTCCATTTATATAAGTGTTACAGTAACAGCAAGTATGCATTTTAGAATAGAGTACACATCAGGATCTGTGCATATGTTGCCTCATTTAATTCTCAACAACTCTAGGAAGAAACTGTTGCCTCAATTTATAGATGATGACACTAAGCCTTGAAATGAAGTCAATGATTGATCCTTGGTCTTTATAACTTCAAAGCTTTTCTCTTCACTAATGAGCTGTATTATACATTATACATGTTCCTGTGCACTGGTTGGGTAGAAAAGATGCTTAAGGACAGCTTGTGTGCTAGCAGAGCCATTCACTCTAAACTTGCTATTCTCAGATAAGGTGTATCAGTGCAAGATGAAGGAAGATTTATTCATATAAAAATAGCCCAAAAAAGAATGAACTTGAACAAATAACTTGAAATGTTATTTCATCTAATCAATCACAATGAGTGGGCAGAGGCTTATTATTTGAAATACTTTTCTGTTTTCTATTCATTCCTTAATTGTTTTATTAAAAAGAATGAAAAGTATTTTGATCATTTCATAAATTATTGTTCCCTAAGAAAAATGGAAGTTCAAGTGCATAAAAATAATAATTAGTAATATGAATTATAATTCTAGACTCTAATGATTGTACATAAAGTTTTGTTAATTATAGAGGTCCCCCCCCCCCCGCCGTGTTTAGTGAAGTTGATTAGAATCACTTGTAGACATAAGAATGCTCACACAATCAAATGCAAGTAAGTGTGGTATTTTTAATTATCCACACCTGCAAACATTTGAAGAAAAACACCCTGGTGATTTGTTTTTTCAAGTGTCAGAAATAAACATAAAACTTGTGTTCAGTATGAAATTTAAAAGAAGTCTTTCAAACTTTATTCCTTTATAAGGCATGAAAAATTGTATTTCCCAATACTTTCATGTAAAATATTTTCCTATTTTATCTCTTTTTCTCTGCCTTTTTATTTTTAGTTTTAGTTTTTTAAAGATTTTATTTATTTGTCAGAGAGAGAGAGCACAAGCCGGGGGAGAGGCAGGCAGAGGGAGAAGCAGGCTCCCCGATAAACAAGGAGCCTGATGTGGGATTCGATCCCAGGGTCCTAGGATCATGACCTGAACCAAAGGCAGACGCTTAACCAACTGAGGCACCCAGGCAGCATCCCATTTCTCTGTCTTTTTAAAAACTATTTATTTATATATTTTAAGGGAGGGAAGGAGAGAGAGAAAGAGAGAGAGAGCGTGTGGGGTTAAGGAGGGGAAGAGATGGAGAGAGAGAGAATATCGAGCATACTCCCTGTTAAGCAGGGAGCCCGACACAGGGCTCAACATGGGGCTCGATATCACCACCCTAAGATCATGACCCGAGCTACAACCAAGTGTCAGACACTTAACCTACTGAGCCACCCAGGCACCCCTCTTTCTTCTCTGTTTTTATCCCTTCCATTTGCCACTTTGCTGTTAGGGTTATCTTTCTGCAACTATGTTTAAAAAACAAACCAACCCCAAAATGCTAGTATTATATTTTTTCCTATAGAAAAATCAGAAATCTTTTTGGTATAGTGTATGCAGTCATTTAGACTAAGACTAAATTAATCCAAACCTTATATTAAATTTCACTGTTAGCCATTTATACTCACTGGGCTACAAATCCAATTCTAGCCCCTTTCAGAGTGGGGTCCATGGACCAGTAGCGTTAGCATCCCTGGGAGTTTGATAAACGTTCAGAAGATCAGCAGCACCTCAACCTACTGCATTTTAACAGCTTCCTGGGTGATTTAGTTGAGAAGTACTGATAGACAACAGGCCTCAAAATGTTGTGAATCATGTCCTAACTACCTGGGGGCCATCTTAAGGATCATTTGGTTTTAAAGAAAAGAAATCAGCTTAGACTAGCTAGGAAATTATTGAAAAAATACAGAATTGTCATAAAACTCAAAGCCAAAGATACAACTGGGTCTCACAAAATATTAGAGTTACCTTCTTGCTTTTATGAGTTCCAGAAGCTGAGGCTGATTGCTTTCTCATCTCTACTACATTTTGCATCTTTTTCTTTCTTCTGTCTTCCTGCAGTTCAAATTTTCCACCTCAGTTTGCAAAAAATACTTTGCTAGTTGTGGATATATGCTTCCCCCCACACTCTATCTCAAAACTTACTGCCGAGACTCTTGCTGTTCTAAATCCTAATTCTCAGGAGAAATAATCAATTGGATCCAGTTGAGGGCCA
The DNA here is from genome assembly GCF_024610735.1 of Ursus americanus. Taxonomy (NCBI): domain Eukaryota; kingdom Metazoa; phylum Chordata; class Mammalia; order Carnivora; family Ursidae; genus Ursus; species Ursus americanus. Next base: position 14,071,240 of record NC_142137.1, on the reverse strand, counting down.
ATATCCACCCTGGTCTAATCAATTATGACAGGTTGCCAAGAGTGGGCATGGTCACTTCAAATTGACATGGAGTGTAGACCCAGAATGCCATGAAGAACTGCAGGTAATAATCGCTTCTCAAAGAAGATAGTGTGAGCTGGATATGGGCCCACCCACCAGTGCCCAGCCTTAATCTACAGGAGAATTTTCAAAACACTGTGATTTTTCTCCAAACATAGCCAGGATATGTGTGAAGTGTCTCTGCCCAGGGAAGCCTGTTTTAGTCTCCAAGTCTGGGGCTCTTATGTAAGACCACTCACATAGCATGGTAACCAAAACTCAAGACCCCCACAATGAAGTCAGGCATATCATCAATCTGGGTGTTTGCACGAAACAATCTGGATAAGTCCCGACAAACCTGTAAAGCATGTCCCATCGTTCTGAGTGTACATAATAACATCATCAATTGGTAATGAAGTGTCTATGTGTCTATGGGGCACATTTCCGGGGTTTGACTGACCAAGAATCAAACCTGTTCACAGATTTCCCTGTAGCCGTTCAAAGATCGTCCAATCAGACTTGCTGTATTATCTTTCCTCACAGTCACATTATTAATAAGGCCTCCCCATCTACTTGCAGTTCTCTCTCAAGATGTTTTTTCCTCCACGATGTTTACCTCTTTGATATTGCTAGAATCATCATGTCGTACACTTTGAATATGTTACAATTTTGTCAATAAAGGTAAAGGTAAAAAAGAAAAAAATGTTTAAAAAATATTAAGAAAAGGCTATGTTCAGTAAATTTTTCAACAAATACTCACTGAGCATCTATGTACTGTCTAGGATCCTGGGGACATAAAAGGAGAGAGAGACAAAGACAGAAATGAAAATGAACATATAAGTTAATACCACATGGTGCTTGTCTTTCTCTGTCTAGCATATTTCACTTAGTATAATACCCTTGAGGTTCACCCATGTTGCTGCAAATGACAGTCTTTTTTAAAGGCTGAATAATATGCCATTTTCTTTATTCATCTACTGATGGACATTTACATTGTTACCATACCTCTTGGCTATTGAGACTAATGCTGTTATGAATACAGGACAGATATCCCTTCAAGAGACTAGTTTTGTTTCTTTTGGGTATATACCAAAGGATGGCTTATGCAAGGTGAACCCTGAATGCCACTGTTAATCACTATCTTAAGGATGCAAAGATTCCATTCTCTCTATATATTCCCATCAAGCAGAACGTAAAGATGAGGGGTGCCTGGGTGACTTAGTCAGTTCAATGTCTGGGATCAAGCCCCATGTCAGGCCCCCTTCTTGGTGGGGAGCCTGCTTCTCCGTCTCCCACTGCATGTCCCCCTGCTGTGTGAATATCCAGTTGTCCCAAAACCATTTGTTGAAGAGACTATCCTTTTCCCATTGTGTATTATTGTCACTCTGGTCAAAGATCAGTTGACTATATATGAGTAGGTTTAGTTCTGGGCTCTCTGTTTTGTTCCACTGGTCTGTGTCTGTCTTTACACCAGTACCATACTTTTTAAATGACTGTAGCTTTGTAATATTTCCAAATTAGAAAGTGTGATACTTCTAGTTTTGTTCTTCTCACGATCACTTTGACTATTAGATCTTTTGTGGTTCCCTATGAATTTTAAGATTGTTTTTTCAATTTCTATAAAGCATGTAATTCGGATTTTGATGGAGATAGCACTGAATCTGCAGATCCTTTAGATAGTATAAACACCTTAACAATACTAATTCTTCCAATTCATGGACACAGAATGTCTTGTGATTAATTTTTAATACCAATAGGAACTTCCACAGAAATGCTTAACTGATCCTTAAAAGCATATCGAATTTCATACTGCTAATGTATTAGGAACGTATTTATGTCTACTCCCTCAGTGATATAAAAAATACTTTTTTCTATTCTTTTAATACACTAAAATAAAAATCTGACCCTAAATCTTAGTGTATTGTCTGAAAATTCAGTATTTGTCGATATTAATTCTCTCCTTCTCCCAGCTTAAAGGAAGGCCTCTAAATTTAGGTAGCTTTGGCAGTATAGCACAAGCTTTCAGGTGAGAATCCTGTATGTTTGGGTTCAAATTATATTTCTGGGGGTGCCTGGGTGGCTCAGTCATTAAGCGTTTGCCTTCGGCTCAGGGCGTGATCCGGCGTTCTGGGATCGAGCCCCACGTCAGGCTCCTCTGCTGGGAGCCTGCATCTTCCTCGCCCACTCCCCCTGCTTGTGTCCCCTCTCTCACTGGCTGTCTCTCTCTGTCAAATAAATAAATAAAATCTTTAAAAAAAATTATGTTTCTGCCTCTTAGTTACTTATATGGCTGGTCTTGAGCAAAGAACTTAGCTTTTTTTTTTTTGGTCTTTGTTTTTTCATTTGTGAAATAGGGTTATGGTTATGAGGATAAAATGTATTAATGCATGCACAATGCATAGTTAATGCCAGTACTTGTTAGGTCTGTTTTTCAGTTCACAGGTTATCAGTAAGAAATCAATTTTCAGCTTGTATAATGTGGCCATTATAATCTGGCATTGTGGTTACTTCACTTTCCATGCTTTGGTGTCATCGGAAACCCCAGCACTGGAATGTTTTGTCTTTCTTGGTGAATTCAGCTCTGCCACTAAGTGACACAAAGATCCTAGCTCTTCTAGAACTCCTTAACTTTTGCTTCTTTCCTCACTATAGAAAAAGTCCTCCCTTCGCTCATCTTGCCCGCAAAAACATCTCTCTTTCTCCTACCTGGACACATGGCATCATTTCTTCTGAGTCTCCAGTATTTAAAGGTTCCTGCAAAACATCCTGAGGCATGTAATTTCAAAGGGTCTGCTTATAATATCTCTGCTTTGAACAGGGATGAAGGGGAAATACAGAAGAAAACACAAATTGCCATCTCAAAAATAATGCTGCCATGTTGAGATGCTTGCATTATGTTTTCTCTATTTTTAATATAATTTTAGCAATTGGTAACTGATTTATATCCATACCGTAATATCATGTTTTAACACACCTCATACTATTACAAGATAACGTTCTACATTGATTACATTAATTAAAAAAGTAAACTAGGCATAGTAAGTGAGGTTTTTTAAGATCATTAATGAGTTTATGGGAAAAATTACAGTATGAAGATATAGAAGCATAAAATAGATAGGCGTAAGAGTTGCAGAGTCAGAGAGATATGGAAAGGAATGTGCGTTCTGACATTTACTAGCCATTTACTAACTTCTGACCTTCAGAAAAGGAGTTTCCTCACTTTTAAAAAAGGGGTAAGGCAAATCAACAAAGATAGACTTCAAATTGGTGTTTACAGGGCATTGTGGTAGGAGGAGAAAACTAAGCACAAAGGAGAACAGGAGAATTTCTGGGGTGATAGTCTAGATCTTGATTGTGGTGATTTCACAAAACTCATTAAACCGAATACCTAAAACAAGTGACTTTTATTATGTGTAAATTATACCAAAATTAACCTCATTTAAAAGAAATGGGATGATGATACATTTTTAGGGGGGTATATGACATCAAGTGAGCGCTTGGTAGATATAAGCTTTTATCATTTTAATTACTGACGATTCTCCTAAGAAATAGTATTTACCTTAGAGTGATATGAGTAAAGTTTTGTTATAGCATGCAAAGGTACATGGTTATGGGGAGTTGGGAGGGAAAAGCATGGGACTATTTCTCATAGTCTCTCAAATCTATGGATGTGGTGAACTGAATACAATGGCATGGTGTTGAGAGTGGTTCAAAGAAGGTGGAAGTGAAAAACAAAAGAAAAACAGAAAAAAATAAATCACTAGGCACTTTCTGTCTTTAGCCATGTGAATGATGGGTGCTTTCTCTATCTCTGGGCTTCTAGGAGGTGGACCTCTTTGTACCTTTTCTTATAAAATGGTTTTGATTAGCCAAATTAAGCTGCCTTCTAGCTCAGAGCCAGAAATCCAGAACCTCCTTTTAAAGTGATTATAAAAGAAAAAAAAAAAAAGAATGAGATACTAGTATTATACTAAGCTACTTATTCAGAACTTAACTGAAGTGTATAATTACAGTGTTATGGAACATATATTCAATGCTTGTGGAATTCTAGGGGTTTTTGATAACTTTCTATAAAATTTGTGTGTTTATTTGAGGATTAATTCACTCTAATAAAGACCTGAAAAAATTTATAACTCCCTTCTGTAAGAATTCACATCAATTTTTAGATAGCTTAAAACCTCTTAATGGCTAAGAACCAATTATATAGTTGGTTTATGAGTGGGAGGACGAGCAAGCCAGGCACTTTGTTAGGCTCATCCAGCTCCCAAATTGCCTCTACCTGAAAAATGGGCATTTGTTTTTTCAACCTTACTTGGAAACTAGAGATCTTTTGGGATTGCCCGAACAGGAGCATACATGCTTAAACCGAGGTGTGTTTAATTGAAGCCATCTTTGAATTTCAGCTCTGTTCACTTACTAGTTCTGTGACCTTGGACAAGTTACTTAACACCTCCTGGCTTCAATTTCCTCTTCTGCAGTGTTGGAGGAATTACTATACCTACTTCTAGTGTTGTAAGGATCGAATCCTATACATCAAGTAAAGTGCTCAACAAAATGCTCAATGAGAACTCAATAAGCATTACGGAAGTTATTAGTATTTTATTTAAATAATTTGGTGAGGTTAGGAAAGGGAGATCTGGATCCAAAATTTGGAAGAATAGCAAAATACTATTTTCCATCTATTTGTTTTCTTTACCTTTCTCTTCTTGCCATTTTCTTTTCCTTTTCATCTTATAGGGGCTAGTTTGAGTCTTTTCAATGAATGGTTTGGGGTGGGGGAGAAAATATTACAAAGAGTATCAAGAAGTACCATTTATGGGGTGCTTATTTAGCCAGGCTCTCTCTAAGCACTTTCCATGTGCTTAGTAAAGCAATCCTCACAGCTCTAAGAGCTAGGTACTATCATTATTATCCCTTTCAAAGATAAGGAGACTGAGATCTTGCATGAGTAAGTAGCTTGTTTAGATCACACAAATATAATATATGTCCCAAAGAGTCTTGGCTTTTAGAAATAGCTTCTGGAAATAGAAAGGTAAAACTGTGTTGTGTGTGTAATGGCTATTTATTATTATTGACATCCCAGTCTTCTTTCTTCATTTACTATCCTTCTTTTTCTATTTATAGCATGCTTACTATATTCCATGGACAGCACTGGACAGTTCCAATATATTATTTCATTTGATAGACATGAAGAAATGATGTTAAAATTATCCCATTTCCAGATAGGGAAACTGAAATATAACACTGAAACCTGCCCATGTTTATTAAGAGACCGTGTCAGGATCCGTACAACATCCACCTGTTGCATCGTCTGATGTTATTGCTGGTGCATCAGCAAAGATGTGGTAGAAATGCTTTCTGACCATTATTCTTACATGACATGCTAGGGGAAGCACAGCTGTGAAACCCTATTGTCAATTTCATTCATTAATACAGACCAATGCAGCGTGGTCAAATGGTGGTCAAACTGGTAGCTATTAATTACTATTACTGCGGCTATGTTTTATGCTCCCTAGCCCCAAACGTGATTATTTTCTATCAAAACGCACCATTACAGAAGTAAATGGATGTGTCTCATTCCATGTCCCGGCATAGTATTACCTGTTTCTATCACTGATGTCACTTTCCTTCTCTATTGTATTCGAATCAAATACTGCTAAAGGGATATAAACTCTTAGAGGCTTATTATTTTCCTTTGCCCAATGCCCTGAAGGGTGCTGTCAAACAAGTCCTGCCACCGGACCGTCACCACTAGAGGCTATATGTGATTGCGCGCTGCTGCACGTCCTCACGCCGCTGGCAGACACACATGCGCACATGCATTTGTGCACGCATCTGCTATCCTTTTTTCAGCTGGACAGGATAACATAAGGAAACTTTACTTCAAAAAATTGCTACAGAATTTACTTTTATCATATAAAATGAAAAAGAAATGTCTTCTTCCTTGTCCCTTGAATTTTCTCAGTCACTTCCACCTTGACCTGAATTCTATAATCCCCTACCACTTAACTTATCTCTGTTGATACACTGTCTGGTAGATAATTCCCTCAGAAGTGTCAAAAATATCTAGTGTCTAGTCTTTCATTTCCTTTTTCTTGTTAAGGAAACAAAAGCTACTCTTACCTAATACCAGATCTTACAGCACATATTATATAGTCTGATGCTTTAGTCAAATTTAAATTTTATTGTAGAGCTTTTAATGGTTTTTTAATAATTTCATATTAACATGTTTAAAATGTATTCCTTGTTTACAAAATTTACAGAGTATCAATAATAGGTTTTCTGTTAGGCAATGTTGAAAAATGAAATAATTTAATTTCCCCATACTTTCTTACTTGATTCACTTGTCTAAGTTTGCAATTATATTATTTTTAATTTTTCTTATTTTAGTATTTTAATTCTTTAAATATAATTTAATTGTATTAAATATAATCAAATATGCTTATGGTACTTTATATTGATTTACAAAATTTAGATAAAATCTATTAGCTGTATAGTAAGAAAGATGTATCCCATTCATAAAATCTCATCACAATAATAATCTCTCTCATCTCAGGTTTCACCTCCTATTTTTGTTTGGTGACTGTTCTAATTGTGGTCAGTGTAGTTTTCTGGCTGAACATATTTCATAGCGAAGGAAGAATTTGTGATATTAGTTTTCTTTGCCACTTAGTTTAGTTGTCCATAGGTCATATCCTAACTTCAGAACTTTTTACTCTCTTGTTCTATTCTCTGTGCCTGGACATGGCCTCAGAGCCTACTTTGTACATACAGTTAGTCTCGCTGGAATCTCCCAGGGCTTATGTGATCTCAGTAAAAACTTTTAGTCTTTTTAACATTAAAAATGTCAGTAAATTATTGTGACTCCAGAATACCAAAGAAGGAGATCCTTCATAGGGTGTTCTAATTAGTGTTACATTTCTGGTATCAATAATTCAAAATTATGTATGTATTAATTTGAGCAAACCACAAAATGGCAATGCCTTTTTCTTAATTTGAGGCCTTTAAACTAAAGCAACTAAAACGACAGGTTTTTGAAATATTTTATTGTTCTTACAGTTCAGCCCTAGAACATATAGAAGTAGGAGAATTAGTTTCTATTTTTGGAATTGTCACATAATAAATGCTCAGTAGAACTCAGCTGTAGTTTTGATCATTCCAGAAGGGATAATTACGCCACAGTGTAAACTGTGATGACGGTAGACAACATACAAAACTTCCAACCATTTTCCTATGGCAGCTGAACTACGGTTTACTATTTTTCCTCTACCAATAGAGGGACAATGCTTCTTCCACATAATAAAGAATGAAAAACAATTATGCACTTTACATAAGTGGAATTTTTGAATGGATTATCCGGATAATCATCTCACTTAGGTAGAAGGTGGAGGGCTCGTCTGAGTACTGCATTAGGCCTGTTTATCAAGTTCCTGCTTTCTAACCCTGTTGCTCTGTCAGGTATAGGTTTTAGAATTTTTGAAAAAGTATCTGACGGTAGATTGAGTTGGTATAAATCCATGGAGACAAGAAGGGATGTTACGGAGACAAAAGTGTATTGACCGGGGGATGTTATGGAGGTTTACCTATTTTGAATACATATGCAAGCGCCTCCCATTACTAGTGTTTTCATGAAGATTACATGAGAACTGCAACTTACACCAAGAGCTTTATATGCAACTGTAACTAAGGAAAGACGCTTGTAAACTTCAGGCAACTTGGTGGGACACATGTTATCTTGGGACGCTAGAGATAATCGTGACTTTCTGAATTTGCCTTTTGTGTAAAATACAGAATTAAGTTTACTTCTCTAATATATACTAGATAGTGACAGATAGGATTTGCTTGCCTAAACTGTGTGTGAATTAACAGGGATTCTCTTTTTAACATATATTACACATTCAATATAGGCTCTTATGTTTGCATGATTTACAGATTTTTCTATTTGGGCAAAGTTGATAGGCCAACAAAGATCTGTTGCTCCACTTACAAGAAAAAGTGTAAAAGCACAATGCAAATGACCACTCTTAAGTTGACGTATTTCTTAGCCTGGATGTAGACAAAAGTAATATATTCTTTCATCAACATTTTACTCATCAGGATATACACAATGTGATACAGGAGCAGAATTTAGAATTTAGAAAAACTGAAATGTTTCATTTTTTAGAAAAACTAAAATGCTTTAATAATTCTCTTTATAAATTTCTCCTTAAAAATAAAAAAATGCTTTATTTAAAAAAAGAACTTCAAAATTCTCTTTATATTAACCACTTGGGTTCTGAATGTAGCCTTGATGAAATAGATAATATCAAGAAAATAATCTAATATTGAGTATTGCTGAGAGCTGAAAAGTAATGCTATAGAACGACAGTTTTTCTTTTTTGTAAGAAAAGTAGGCCAGTGAGAAGATGTGGAACACACGAACAAGAAAAACAAAACTTAAATATTTGACATATTTGGGACAAGGTATTCTTGATGGATCATTGTCTTGGCTTGTTTGCTGACCCACATAGTACCTAATATCAATCAGGGAGAAAGTCTTCTGACTACAACCCCCATTTAGGAACACTGCTCCCCAGTGCTCTGTCAATGGAAAAGAAAGCTTTGATTTATTTGTCTACCATTATTGTCTATCCTATCATCCTTTTCCCTGTTCAAAACATGTATTTGGTGTTTCTACAAATACACATTTAAATTTGCAAATAGGGACTTGAATGGACTAGCCTGAGTAGAGGTGTATGTGCTAGTATAGATGCAATCTACTGGCATGAATTTATTTTCACAGGAATTCAGGATAAAAATACCATACATATAGATCTCTGCTAAGGCATTGTGATACAACACAGACACCTGTTCACTAATGAACAACTAATGCTAACTAATCCTGTGACGTGATGAAATTGCTAATCCACCAGAATATTTCCATGTATTTGAACATTTAGTTTTATCCTAGATAATTTTTCCAATGTTCTTATTCATGTATTTTGATGTAAGAATGTAATTTATATTATCTTGTTAATTCTAAGCATTGTCAAATTCAAGGCTGTGTGATACAAAAGGGTTCAGATAAAAATTGTAAAATATCAGTAAATTACTATTTTGTCTAAATAAATCTAAATGAGCACATATTTACAAGCATTCGGTGAATAGTTCTGTTTTTAAGTTTTCATTTAGATATTTGACATTAACCATTGTGTCTTATATCAAAAAATTCTATACTAGATATTTTTGAGAGAGAAAAATGGACTAAATAGTAGTTATTTGGAGAACTATTTCCATCAAATACTTCACTTATTAATTATTTTCAGTTATTGTATATAATACTTGAAATGCTGTAAATGAAGAATAAATATTTTACCTTTAAATATATAACTTCTGTTAACAAGTTTTTATGTATCAATATTATCAGCAAAGAGGAAGGAGGAGTCTGTGGTTCCTTGTATCACAGTTTCCCTTTACTTTCAAGATGAAAAGCCAAAACTGCAACTATAGTACATGTCCTGATAAAAAAAGAAAAATACGTGCAAGGATTTTTATTTGTGGTTCTGTTTCCTAAATTGCATTAGATGCAACATAAAACCTTTTACACAAAACATCAAAAGTGCTTTATTTTGACAATTAAAATTTTAACGAAATAAAGCACTTCTAGAATGAAAACTGATCACATTTCCAACAAGCGGTCTGTGTTTATTTTATCTACCTGAAACATTTGCATCTCTGGATTAAGTAGTTTTCCTAATCGGTTTACATCTCCAAGTAGGCTGTAGTTCCTTAAATATTTATACATTCTTAATGTACATCATGCTGGTTTTATTAATTTTAACTCCAAAGCCTCTTCTACCAATTACTACTTAATGACTATACTGCTTTTGCTCTTGATCGCCTTTGTCCTTGGCTACGATATTTAAAAAAAAAAAAAAAGCGGGGGAGGCTTAAGGCTTGAAATAAAACAGCTAAATAAAATAGCACTCTGAATGATTCACATGGTACCTCACTTCTCTGACTCACCTGTCTAAAACAAGCAAACTTTCCAGTTTTGGTTTTGTTTTGTTTTTTTCCTTAATCCAAAGTCATATGCTTTCTTTTTGTCCTAAGAAAACAAAATTTTTAAAAATCTCTTTGTTTGACGGAGTTGATTTCAGGCTTGATGTAGCTTGATTAAAGCACATCAAAGTCCTTGTATCATCGTATATCTTTTGACTGATCAGCAAAAGAAAACATGCCTTTTAGGAGCCTAGTAAGATCACTTAGCCAAAAGATTTAAAATATTATCCTGGTGAAACTTACTTAATATTTTATTTTACAAAATACGTTTGTAAAAGAGTTTTTTTTTCAAGTTTTAAGTAATTTTCCCTCCATTTCTAATATCTTTCTAGAATGTAGACTATTTTAGAACATGAAATCAGACTTGTGAAACGTAACAACCAACACATATACACACATATGTATGACTTCAAAACTCCTAACTTTGTATGGAATGGTGTCTTTAAATATAATTAATGCGTTTATTTGTCTAAATGTTTATTTGCTTAAATATTCACAAAGAAGTATTTTTCACTACATTATGAATGCATTTGTATATCTATTAATGAGGATAAAATTCTATATTACTACATTTTAGAAACTGGGAACTGAAAAAACTCAGTCTGAGTTCTAAAGGATACAGCTTTAAAATTATATTTATTCACCTTATATATTTATACATATATTTCAATGATATTTATATGCCTATATACATATCTATTTTTATCTATGTCTCTACTTATATTTATGCATTTTGATATGTGAGGTACATGAGTATTTATTGACAGTTAAGTGATATTTAAAAAGATTTCTTGTATTATATTTAATATATATATGGCAGTGGAGGAACAATCTGAAACAGACAGAGGTGAAAACAAATCAATTTGTACAATTAAAAAAACAAGTTTGATTTATCCATCTTAGCTGCCCTGCCAGGAGTCACTGGTTGACAGTAGTTACCCAAGTTGTGAGATAATTTAGTTGCTTTCAAAGTGATTTAAAATCATTGCTCTTTCTATTATCTTGGTTCCTTAAAATCATTCTAGTTTTATTTATTTATTTATTTATTTATTTATTTATTTATTTATTTATGTTTGGTTGTAGTAACTAACTCAAAATTGAAAAAGAAAAATAATTTTATAAATTATATAAAAGAAATCTTAATTAGGTTTTGTATTCAATCTTAAAACTTGTAGAATACTTATTTAAGTATTTACATTGTCTTTCAGAAATGGGGGAAAAAATCACTGCATGTTGCCACTAATATGCATTATGTTTCTAGCATAAATCTTTTTAAGTAGCACTTAACTGTAAACCTTATGTAAATACTCGTATCAGTGCCTGACACATAGTAGATGCTAAAAAATACTTGATGCATATATGAATAAATCAAGAAGTGAATTCCATAATATAAGGTTTCAATTAATCTTGATCAACTAACCACTGGCACAACTCTCGTGGTTTTAATGTGAGTAAATATGTTGCCAGTATTTTCTCTTTCTAGTCATCTTGCAAGGATGTGTAAATTGTATCTTTCTCACGTTTAGTTTTATCCCTCCAAGGAAAGCATTTACCCAACTTCAGCCTATTCAGTTTTCTTCTGTGACAAAGCATTCAGGACCCTTCCTAGTCTGTCCCAAGAGACTTAGGATTCTAACGCTTTCTCCCACTGTTCCCGGGCATGGGGCATGAACTCTTTCCATTCTTAAGAGAATAATCTACTAGCTCTTCCTCAAACATATCTAATTTACTTTAAACTTTGCATTTTGGTTGCTATTGAAGCCATTATGCTTGGGTTCTTACACAAATAATACTCATTCTTTAAGCCCCAGATCAAATCCTTCCACTCCCAGGAAGCTTTCTCAACCACTGTGGTTTCTGTCCTCTGAACGCCTTCACTGCATTATGACTCAACCATTCCTTTGTTTGGAGTAGTGATGCATGTTTGTTTCTCCTGTCTCTCTAAATAGAGATAGAAATCCTAGATTCTCAGTAGCTATCATGTAGAAATTACATAGACACTAGAAGATTTGATCCTGTCAGCTGAAACAGAGCAATCTTTCCTCACTGTATCAATCCTTTCTATAAGAAGATTTCCGGAATTGTCTTTTGGCATCTTCAGAATTATAGGTAGCTGAACTCTACCCCACTGCAATTAATACAATATGTGTGACTATACACCATTATACCAGCACCCAAGCCACATGCTGCTCCATCAGTGTAGGATGAAAAACAAAAACAAAAAGAAAAAATAAACTTCCTTTTGCTAAAATACAAAATGCAATTTGCTTCTTTCTTTTCAGCTTTCACTTTTGTTTGGAAAGGTGGGTATTACTAAAACAACAAATGCTATTCGAGTCTACGTTTTGGTATGAAAAAAATCAAGATTACATTATAAAAATTTTAAAGTGCATCTTATTTTGAAAACTGACAGTCTTAATTTTCTCACAAAGATTTCAAGAGATCAATCATCTATTTTTATATTCTGGAATTCTGCTGTACACAGAGGACCTCATTGCTTGAACTTCCCTTCTCTTTATACATAGACATTTTTATAAAATATTCATAAGAAATTGTTGACTATAGAACTATGGCAATTCTCTTGAGTGATCCTGGGAGTTTTCCAGTCAATGAGCTCCATGCAGCTCTGGCAGCATGAGCTACGCTCCATAAATCAGGCTAAAACCATTTTATGCTGTTTTTAAAATTACTGCTATCAACAAAACCCATGAGCCTGAATTACTTAATCTATGCAGATGTTGTTAACTGCATTAATTATTTAATTCTGACAATAAAACAGCAGTTCCATTTGCCTTAATACAGACCATTCACGCTGCGAATTTTTGAAAGGACATTTAACAATATGACCACTAGATGGGAGTAGACAACTTTTTAAACAATATCTAGCACTGTATGAAATGGTAGTTGCTAAACTTAGATGTAAGGTAATATTAGGTTATTGTATTGCATTTCTAACCAAAGCTTGTGAAATACCTTTTGTTAACTAGTGTAGGTTACATTAAAATTGAATTACTCTCCTAGAGAACTGAATTGATTCAAAGGAACTTTCTTCATTGCAGCAGTCCTTTTTATGATTTCATAATGAATAAATTATAGAGAAGCTTTTTCTGTCCTTTTATTGACATGAAAACCAATTTTATATACTAGTTAGATAGCCACTAGTTTGATGAATTAAGTGGTCCCATTTGAAATATGATTGTATTTCTAAATAATCATATTAACTAGAAATTAACAAAAGGAATTGCATAAGATTATTGTCCTCTTTAGACTGCTAGTTAATTGATTACTTCATGCACATGTGTTGAATATTAAGCTTCCCCAATCAGACATGTGCATAAAGCAAAATGCTCTTTTTTTTTTTTTTTCACCAGGACATAGTCCCGTGGCAGGTCAATGAAATTATAATTGGTTCTAATTAGCACTCTTCAAGCTGTTAATTTTTTTTTTAACCTGCATCTAAATCACACAAGAAAAAAGGTAAAAACTGTCTTAGGAAATAACAGAAATGCCCCAAATATATTTTGAATATTTGAGTGAACACTTCCAAAAGTTAGATTTTGGTTTTGGTTTTTGCTTGCTTGTTTATTTGTTTTGGTACATCTTTTGCTTGATTTCTGAAATAAAAGTTCATTTTAATTGCAATATTTTTCCTCCAGAAAAAGCATGTAAGCATGTCATTGTGAGAGTCATGCTCTTTTTGTTATTGTTATTATCATTTATAGCTACATAGGGAGTGAGGTCATTAACTTGAGGCAAATGTCACAATTTCTGCATAGGCTTTGAGCTTTCTTTGCTTTGTTTCAAGAAATACTGGAAAGCTCTTATTTCTAGCTGCAGCTGTCTTTAGTGAGGTCTGCCACACATGTGAGATGAACGTGAAACTGATTATGTTCTTTGTGCAATGCAAGTTGACAAAAGAAAAAATTAGATATTTCTCTTATGTATGTCAAATATAAAAAAATCTTCTTAGATATATGGTCATAGTGTCTAATAAAAACAAAATCTCAATGATTTTTTTTCCTATGCACTGAGGTTCACCTCTATTATAAAATGTGAATTTTTCAATGTCAAAACTTTGCAAAATGTCTGAATAGATATGACAATTGGAGCTGTTCTTTCAGGTTTGTTTTCTCTATAATGCCAATAAGCTCTTTAGCAACCACATTTGAATCAGCATTTATTTTTATAATGATGTGTTTTACTTTATTTCCAATTATTTCATACAGATTTCATTACAAGTTTAGTTACTAATAATGTCATCTTTGTTTAAGAAATTATTCATAAAGTTAATCTCTTACTCTAGGTTTCTTCGATTTGATCTTTTCACCACAATTTTCCTATTTCAATTTCATATCACAGTTATTATTTTAATAAATTTACAGTAGATCTGCAAAATAACTATATTTGCCAAATGTTAAATTGTATTCCAATGCTAATATTTTTTCTTCAATTTAATATTATACCTCTTAATCTATAGAAAAATACCAAAGTAAAATGTAAAAACCTGCTTTTATGGCAACTGTGGAATTTTAAATAATACTTGCAGTAACTATTAAATACCTCTATTATCCCCTTAACTTGCAATAATGTCTGCCAAATGATGAGCAAGACAAAGTAGTCTTTGTAAGATAAGAAATTAGATTTTAGAAGTTCTAATCAGATTTAAATGTCTCCAGTACTCCACTTAAGAAAGCTGAATTACATAGCAACATTTTTAACCATGATATTAACACTATGATTCAATAATATATTTTTATATTTTATACTATAGATATTTTTACATTTTAATATATTTTCTATCATACAGATGATATAAAAATGAATCAGCTCTATCAAATACATCCCATTAATAAGATGCTATTTTTCATGTCATAAGAGATTTAAGAGGCTGATAAATTTAGTTCAGAAAAACAAATGTAACATCACGAGAAAAGCTAAAAAAAATGTCAATTCAAAAGCAAATCTGATTTAATTTTCTTGCTTAAATGACCCTGATGACATTTCTACAGAAAATACTTGTAATTTATAAACCTCAAAGAAAGAACTGGAAAGTGAAAGATTACTAATAAATGATGATTGCTCCTTCTTAGCCTTTTGTTTCTAAAATGAAAACAATCGTATTTTATTATGAAGTTACATTTGTGCAACTTTCCAATTTTGACATCTTTAAACTAACCATTTAAAATGAATTATTGATTTGAAATGAATTATTGGTAAGAATTGGATGTGTTTACAATTTCTAAGTCAAGCTGAAATATTTTGTGGAAAGAAATTTTGTCAAAGGTCTGTATAATTGGACAGGAGGAACTGTATTCTAGATTACTTACTATTTATTATCATGTGTAGGATCTTAGTGTTAAAATCTTCATCTGTTGATAGTAGCATGCTTTTGGCACAAATACAGCATTCTGTATTTTCCCATTAGCTGATTTATATTATTGTTTCTTAGTTGCAAGATCAACGAGGCAAATATATTTTAACAGAGCTGAATATTTATAGAATATATATTTTAATTTCTATAAAGTCTTTTATAGTTTTGCATTTATATAAAAATTGAGATGTCTTAACAGAAACCTCTATCTCAACCCATGTGTTCTAATTCATAGCCTCACAGTCAATCATAAATACATCAGAAAACACCAAACTGACCCTGCTGGAGACAACTGAGTCAGGCCACACAGAATCTGGCTCTAGTTTTTGTTGTTTTTAAATGTGTCCAGTTTAGGCAAAATGCACTGATCCTGGAGACAGCAAGTCATCTTCAGTTCAAATATGTAAATTGCAAATACAGCCAAGTAATACATGTATGTACAAAATACAATAAAAGAGAAACTAGGTATGAGAGCTTGCTAAATTTTTCTTAGAATATCCTTCCATTTTATTTTCTTGAATTAAAGTTCAATGTGTTACTGCCTGGGAACAGATCAGACACTTACACCACAGGCAGGAGATTCGGCTCCACCCTTTACCTGCTGTGAAACCATCTGCAAGCTCCTTAATCTTCTGAGTACCTCAGTTTCTCTAACTATCAGATGATGAGAGAGTACCACCTGCCACATTTTTTTTTTAATCACAGAAGAAGAATCACACACAAAAATAAGTTTTGCAAAAACACATTTAGCCCTGGGGAGAGGGTGAGGGTAATGCTCTGAGGAAATATAACATGATGATAGCAAAGAAAGTGTCTTTTGACAAAGAACCAATAGGTATTTGTAAGAGGTTAACAGAACAACCAGCGTGTATTCAAAGAAAGCAGTAGTTTAGGGTATCTGACTTTTCTGCATGCAAACCTGATGCTCTGGAGAACTCCCTCATAATTGCCAGTTAATGCTGTCAGGATCATACAACTTCAATAACTAAATAGCTTAATTGCTATAAATATTTTTGGCCAAAGCTTAAAAGGAATCTGTTTATTTTCATTTATATTATTAGCAAAATCATATGTCATGAAGAGGTAGAATAAACATTGTCTTCTGCTTTTGCTGTTGGTGGCGGTGGTGGCAGATGTTATATTCTATTTTGCCTTTTTTGTTTAGTGATAGTTATATAAATTTAGGAATTTGCATATAGCTAAAAGCTGACCTACAAGTATTGTTGCTGCGCATTTTCCAAATTAGGACATTTATATAAAATTCAATTTTTCAAAATGGAGTATATGAATGAAAAATATAGTGCAGCTATAATTATTGAATCTGACCTCAATTAATGTAAAAATCAAATATACACAGCCACAAAAAATAGCACATAAGGAAAAGATACACATATTCGTCTCATGAGCCATTTTAATCAGTCAAAATACAATCTCAAGCTCTATTCTGTTAAACAAACCCTAAGTGATAAAAGAGATTGCCTTCAAAATGAAACATTCACATAATTTTTCATAGCTCAAGAATTTAAATAAGTAAATACATACTATGTACTGTATTATATTTTACAGTCACAATAAACACATCTTACAGAAAAATCTTTCTCAAAGCAGAGTTGAGTGTGAATGAGAACATGGAGTACATTACAAAAGTCAAAGACGACCAAGGTAAAATAAAGCTGTGGCTTCAGCATTCGCAAAGAGAGTAGAACAAGCCTCTCTAAACAAGCTTATTTGATTTGGGAAATTTCCAAGCTTGCTTAACATAAACTACATTTTAATTCCAGAATAATCAGCCAGAGGGAATGGTTTTATAGACGACACATAAGGTTTGAAATACTTGGACTTCCTGCAACCACAGGTTCAAATCCCAGCAGTGCTCCATTCTTTGGTGGTGGCTGAGTTAAGTACCACGCACGTGTATACACATGTGTGAGGGGATTTTTTACAGATGAAGCGTCCAAAATGAGAGCATTGGTTGCACTGTGTGAAGATCCCAAAGCAATTTTCCTAAGAACAGAGTGTGTAGCTTGTGAATGACTGCAGCTTCTGGGAATCTTGCCAAAAACCTAGGGCAACCGAGAGTGTGGCTTTGCTCTAAAGGAGATTAAACTCCCTATTTAAAAGCTCCCTATACTCCACCATTGTGAGGGTTACACTCATTATTTTTTCCATGTTAGATGGTGAGTTAATACACATGCCTAAAATGCAATATCTTAATTCTCTTCTCCCTCCCTGTCTGACTGACAGTTGGTGGGCTCGCCACTGCATGCAGCATTCAAGGTTATCGATTTTCGACGGCACACACAAAACACTATTGCAAAGGAAGTATTGTATGCGCTGGAGGGATAACCACATAAAAAGACACAAAGTAACCCACAGCAGTTGGCTCAGGAAGACTATGAAGATGAATATGATTTAAAACCTAAGGAAAGTATGTCAGTGTCCCTGTGAATCATTTAGTTGCATGTTTTCTAACCCTGGTCTGTGGCCCCTAAATATCACTGTTTGTCACAAGATTAGGTAAAAGGATATGAATGAATACTTGATACCCTTTCTGAGCTTATCTCCTATGTGCATTGGTAAATGCAGTTTTATTTATATGTTTTTGAGGAATTAGATCAATAATAAGTACCGCTTTCTAGCTTTTTTTCCTATTGAGTATTGATCAATATAGCCCTTCTTTCTATTGGAGGGAAATTTGTCTTGTAGGAATATCTAATATTTCTGAAATTCAGTCACAGGAAAAATGAGATGGGGCTTAATGAGGAACGAGCAATTTTTTTTTCTGTTATTGGTGTTTTCCTAATAACACCTTTATTCTTCAAAAAAAGTCATTTATAATTTAATCATGGTGTGATATTGCTTATGTTTAACACAGAATAAATATGATATAGGCTTCCAACATCCTTTTCCCCTATTTTTAATTAAATTCAATAAATTATTCACCTGTGAAATAATGCAATGACATCTCAATTCATAGAAGTTTTATGACTGATTGACATAATGGATTTAAATGTTCTCTGAAAAGTATAAAACACCATGAAAGCATAAGATGTCATTATTTTTTTCCCTAAACCTAAGACTTGTATTAATATTAGCAGTTTTCAAAGGAGCTAAAGGAAAGAAGAAAGTAAGATATAAAATATTTGTTATACAAGTACTCCAAATGAATAATTAAATTATAAAACAAATCATGATAAATACAGTTAGACTATATTTAGCATTAGAGATGTTACTAAGAATTAGGGATGCAATGACTTATTTAGCATGCTCAATTTTGTCATTTTAAAAAATCTATTCTTGGACATAGAATTTTTGAAAAGATCGGCTATCATTTAAAAAACAACATTGATTTGGCATATACGTAGCAAGGTCAAGAGCTCTGAATGAGACAGACAGAATGTCAGTGTTTGTTTCGCCCTTTCATTTATATGCATAAGGTTGAGGATATAATTATTCACAGATGGCATAATTACCTCCATAGAAAAAACAAAAATATACAAATAAGCTGTAACTTCTAAGAAGATTTTACTGTTTGTTGTATTAAAAATTTTAATATAAAGCTCACTTGCATTTCTATATGCCACAACAGCAACAAAAAACTCTGTTAGACAACATAATTTTAAAAGGATGCCATTTATAGTCACATCAGAAATAAGGTTACTAGAAGTATACTAACATACTCTTTTGAAGAAAATTTAAATGCTTCATTGGGAGAAACTAAAGAAGACAAATACATTGAGACATGGACCAGATTCAAAGACGGAAAGGTTCTATGACATGTAAATGCCAATACTCCCCAAACAAATTTATAGATTTGATAAATTTTACATTAGAATCCCTAGTTTATTTTGTGGATCTTGTCAAGATGATTCTAAAGTTTATATGTGAGAAAAAAGGCCAAAATTTTCCAAGTATTCCTGTGAAGAACTTAAGGAAAGGGGAAATGCCTCATGAAATATCATAAATAATTAAAGATCTATGGTAAGTAAGACAGTGGAATTGGTGTAAGAACCAAAAAACATCAAGAAGTAGTATAGAAAGCCCAGAAACAATCCACAAATACATAGATTTTGATTTACCACAAAGCTGCCTTTGGTTCTGTGTGAATTGACAGACTTAAATAAATGATGCCGGTATGATTGGTTATGTTCACTTCTAGGGATATAAGGAAATCATTTCCTGGTGGAAATGATTAAAAACTACTATGAAAGAGAAAGCAATAAAAATTTCAGAAGACAATACAGATGAATACTTTGTGACCTCTGTAGAAATTCATTTCTTAGCAATCAATAGCAAAAGTACAATAGGGGTTAACATGACAATACTAATATTTAAAATCTCAGTTGTTCAAAATATCAAGTAGAAAATAAAACGCAAGGTAGAAACAGAAAGAATATTTTCAGTATGTAGCTGACCAAAAAAGAAAAAAAAAAAGATGAATAAAAGAAAAAATGATGATTCAAAAGGTAAATGGTCAAAAGTACTGAATAAGCACATGAAAATTAGCCTATAGACATGCAGATATTCTAGAACTATTAGTAATCAGGGAAATACTGATTTAAACCAATGAAATACAATTTCACACTCAGGAGATTTGTGGAAATAAAAGAGGTTTGACAAAAGGAAGTAAAGATGAAGCTGTGGGAAATCTGGAATGTTGTACTGTTGGTGACTTTAGATTAGCAGAGCCAATTAGGGGGCAAAAATGCCATGATTTAGTAAAGCTGAAGATGGGCATACCAATGATCCACCGGATACTTTCCTTAGTATTCACCTTAGAAAAAGATGTGTACCTGGAAACATGTATCAGAATGTTCATGGCAGCCAAAAATAGAAAACAAATCAATTGTCCATGAACAGTAGCATCCGTAAATAAATAATGATGCATAAAGGAATGCTACATGTCAGTATAAATGAATAAATGACAGCTATAAAAAAATAACATGGCTGACTCTCAGGAATAAAATGAAAGGCAAAAAAACCAAATTGAAGCTAAATGTATAGAGCTGATTCAATTTACACAAACTCATAAAATATGAAAAACTAAATAGTATATTGTTAAGGGTAAAAATCATTTTAGTATAATAATAATTAAAAGTAAAGAAACAATAGACATGAAACTCAGGAAATAATCTAACTTAATAAAGAAAAGAGGATGGGGTGGAGAAGAATCTTGAAAGGGATTACAAAATAATGGAAATATTTTATTTCCTGTGTAGCATGACTGGTAATAGGTATTCATAGTATTATTAGACACTCTGATTAAATAAGTATGATATATATGTATATATGTGTATATATAGGAATATGAATATTATTTTGCATCTTTTTAAGAAGATTTTATTTATTTGGCAGAGAGAGAGAGAGAGCACGAGCAGGGGGAGGGGCAGAGGGAGAGGGAGAAGCAGGCTCCCAACAGGGAGCCCTATGTGGGGCTCTATCCCCTGACCTCAGGATCATGACCTGAGCCGAAGGCAGCTGCTTAACCAACTGAGCCACTCAGGCACCCTATTTTGCATCTTTAACAAATGTTCTTTATGCCCCAGGAGAAAAAAAAATATTAAATAGTCATAAAATTATTTTTCACTAAAAACATTTTAATCAGGTTGTTATAACTGTAGTCAGACCAGATCATTTGTACTTGACAACATTTTAAGTACATGCTGTACTTGGGCAACATTTTGAGTACATTCTAGGCTTCTTTTTCTGACATGTGAACTGAAACTGTGACACTGTACTTCCCTGATACATGATAAGAGGAATCTATCATGAAATATTCATGGTATTCATAGTGCGATATTCTTGAATGCAATATTCACTACATCATGCAGTATTCTCATCAGGACCAATGAAAGAGATTTCTCTTAGCACTTAGTTAAAAAAAAAAAAAAAGAAAGAAAAAGAATTTTTTCCTGAATAAACACCTCCTAAATTAATAATGTGGACCTGGGGACCCCTTCTGACAATGTGTAACTTAGCTCTGAATCTTTCCTTATTTCTTCTGGTTCTGAGGCCTCATAAAACCTATGTGTGGCCCACCTTTTTCTCACCAAGTAAGAATTTATAGTGGTGATATTGTACATTTACCTTCTATTTCACATTATTTTCCAGCATTTATTTTCCTTTTATTTCCTGAAATTAGTATATTTTACTTTTGTTCCATATTGCACATATGTATATATAAGCTTTTGCACATTCTTTTTTGAATGAATCAAGCTATAAATAATTGTCTCAAAAATTTTTAAACAATATTTAAAATCTTATGACTCTTGCAGCATTTGGGTGATGTGGTCAGTTAAGCGACCGACTCTTGGTTTCGGCTCAGGTCATGATCAGGGTCATGAGATAGAGCCCTGCGTTGGGCTCCGTGCTCAGTGTGGAGTCTGATTAAGACTCTCTCTCCCTCTGCCCCTCCTGCTCATGGTCTCTCTCTTTCTGAAATAAATAAATAAATCTTTAAAATTTTCTGACTTTATCTTTGATCACTGAAATGTTGGAATCTGAGTTTTTGAGATTGTTTCCCTACACAGATGATATTGACAAAACTACATCGGTTTTCTATATTGAATAGGATATGAATAAAATTTGTAAGTCATTTATAAAAATCATGTTAAAGCAGCTCTCTATAGAAATGTGTATATCTTGCTTTTCTGATAGTTCTTAAAGAGACAAATATCAAGAAGCTGTGTTGAAATCACTGAATATTAACATAAAGCACACAGGCATATTCATTATGGAAAATAAGAGAAAAATACAAATGCTTAGGTAAAGAAAAATACAAATGCTTTTAGATAAAAACAAAGCAAAACAAAAAACCTATATTCCTTGATATCTAAAACATAATTGAGAGCTGTCTGCTCAAACAGGCTTTAGCTTTTGACTCGAGCCTCTAATCACATTTTTGAAAATCAAACAAATCTCTCATAAACATATTTTTTAAAAATCTATTTATTCTAGAAAGAGAGTGAGCGTGAGTATGCACAGGGAGTGGGGGTGGAGGCAGAGGGAGAGGGAGAAGAAGCAGACACCCCGCTAAGCACAGAGCCCCATGCAGGGCTCAATCTCACAACCCTAAGATTCTGACCTGAGCCAAAATCAAGAGTCAGATGCTTAAATGACTGAGCCACTCAGGTGTCCCTTGCAAACATTTTTTTTTAAAGTTTTTTATTTAAATTCTAGTTAGTTAACATCAGTGTAACATTAATTTCAGGTGTACTATGTAGTGATTCAGCACTTCACACAACACCTGGTGCTCATCACAAGTCTCACAAACATTTTTAAAACAACAAACTCAGTGGCTTAAGTCATACAATTGCATCCACACATTGGTGCAGGGGAGCACAGCCAACTCCTCTGTGTTTGGCATCATGTTGAGGGTGACTCAGCATGGGCCTTTCCTTTCATCAGTAGTAATTAGGAGAGTGTATACATTATTCTTGCCTCAGTTTTGAAAGAACCTATTAACAAATGATCTCAGTATCCATTATTGCAGTAAAGAAAATGAGCAATCAATTTTACATACAACTACATACTATGCTTTCCTTTCCAGACTATCACCATTTCACTAATAACGTGACAGGACAAACTTACACCATATACAATAAGCACAAGAAATGCCATGAAGGGACCTTAGTTTCCAATGTCCCATTCATTTCCAGAATGCATTGGAAAAAAAAAACAGCCTTTCTACAGAACTTTCAATGATACGGTTTCTCTCTCTTTCTCTCTTCTTCCTTTCCATTTTTTCTATCTTGTTTTGTCTTAATGTCTTTTCTACTGGTGATACCTGCTGTTATGATTCAGTGTGTTTTTAATTATCATGTTTTACTTTATACCGAAAGCTGTTTCAAGCATTTTTATGTATACTGATGATTGATATTGACCAAAGATTGGTATGTTCTAGTTATCTTTTTCAAGTTTAGAGATTTTCGTAATTCCAGTCACATCATTTTCATGACAGATATTTCACAAAGTAAGTCAATCTTAATTAAGCCACATGGAAGTACAATAGATTCAAGACTGACCCTCATCAAATGGCCCTAAAATTTCTAGAAGTATGCACAGTGCTTCTAGTATAAACAGCCTTAAGCGTCACCTAATTATCTTCATTTTCACACTCCATCTGTAGTTATTATATCAATCAACACAGTTCAAAGAAAAAGGAACTTTACACACACACACACACACACACACACAATTTATTTACTCATTTTTTGAACTACTAATGAAGTTGAGATATTTTTCTCTAAATATGCTTGTATTCTTTGGATTCCATTCTTTTTTCATTTGCTTATTTATTTATTATAAATGTGTTATATCCTAAACATTCTTCTAAGTTTAAATATTAATACATATTAGGGTGAAAAATTCTTACTTCATTGAGCTTTTACTTTATTGGAAGGAATTGTATTATTCTCTTCAATTATATTATTATCGGGGGGGAAAATTGATGCCTTCCATGTGCTAGATCCTGAGTGTTTCACATGCCACAACTTATTTAATTTTCAAATCAATCCCATGAATTAGACACTATGTCCCCACTTATTTAGCCAAAAACGATTGCTTGATTTTACACATGATACACAGTTGCTGCCCTTATTTCACTTACTTTGTAGTGTGAGACATTTAAAAAAAATCACAAAAATAAATGTATGACATTTGTGAAATTAACCTTAGACAGTGAAGGTTTCCTTGAAGAAGTTATGATTGAGACAAAAACTGAATAACAGATATTATATTGCAGGAAGAGGGCATAGTGCATGTGAAGGTACTGTTCATAAAATACTGTTTCCACAAAGTACAGAATTTCATAATCAGTAGGTATTTCCTCATTGTTTTTCAAAATGAAGCAGAATAGAAGTGTAGGAGAATATCAAGTCTTGTTTAGCTAATAAATGATGCAGAGTATGGATGGCTTGGAAGCAAATTGATTGTTACAAGAAAATATTTGGTTTGGGCACATGTGAGCAACCCAAGCATTTGTTTCAGTTGAAAACATTTGTTTCAGCAGAAAATTTGGCTTTCATATTTGTATGTGAGTTTCCAAATTGGTTTCCAATTGTAGCGAAGTAAGCATTTGGTTGGTGGCAGTTAGGATAGCCAAATGCTTCTGCACATGTTTATAGAGGCCTGGGGACTTTCCTGAGGTCCAAGGCCTCTTATTATGTTTTACTGGTTGTCTGATTAATGGTTTGTCACATAACTGTGCAATTAGAATCACCCAAACTTTCATTGAGAGGAAAATAAAAATTTATAGAAACTCACTGAAAGTCAAAAAGGCCTCCACAATCTTAATAAAGGACATTTATGCTTTCCTTGGATTCTAAAGCTTTTAAGAAATAGTGCAGAGAGTAACTATGTTATATTACTTAGTATTTATTTACCACCCATAAAAATGTTTTTTGAAGATTCCCTAAACCTAGACGTTAGAGATGAGAATCAAGTATGGTAGAATTAGAGTTTAGTATTCATTCAGCTTAATAGTAAAATAGTTGTATCTGAAGTCTCCTTTTATCTTCTACTGTTTATTGAGATAAGATATCTAAATTTTCAGTTTATTGAAGAGAATTCTAGAGTAAAATATTGAGAAATTGTGGAAAGTTGAAGGTTGTACTCCAAATCGTTCTCTCAATTTTTCCTCAGCGTGTAAATACCTGACGAGACACTATATTCTCCAGGCTGCCTGTGGCTAGATGTGGCTATGCGATTAAGTTATTACCAAAATAATATGAAGGGAAGTGATGAAACTTCCAAGAAAATTAGTTGTTGTGGACTTTCTGCCTCTCTTTCCCCTATTCACAAACTAGAACATGGATGTAACAGTGATTGGGCATTGGCCACGAAGCCAGGAACAACGTGATAGGTGATAGGGTCATAGTAGATTGGATTGTTACATGACAGAGAAGTCACCTCTCTAAACAAAGATATGGTATTTTGGGGTCTCTTTATTTTAACAGTCTAGCACTTACATGAAGTACTGTAATATAGATCTATTCAACCAGGTTGCCAAGTTGGTAATTTTGGAATGACGGGAGTTGTCTCTTATATTGGCAGTGAAAATTATTACTAAAGTGTAAAACATAAGTACAAGTATCTGAAAGCATAAAAATGTTGCTATGTTAGTCCCTGCTATTTAGTTAATTAAATGTCAGGGATGTGTGTATACCTGCATCTACATGGATTTTTACTCAGGATTCCCAACTGTATGTAAAATTTTTAGTTTTTAATATAAATAAAATGAAAATAAAATTGTCAAAGACGATCATATCAGGACAGATAAGCCATATTGGCCAGAATATTAAAGTAAAATAAAATACCGTACAGAAAATTTAATCAAGGAAACATATTAAAACAAAATCAATAGAGAAATCAAATTTTGTCTCAAATAGAACCTGGAATTTGACAGATCATATCTTCAAGGATAAATTACCTTCCACAAGCAAGGAACATATAATGGAAATGAAAATTTACCAAAAATTGTAATCTTTTGTATAGGAAATAGCACAAGTCATAGAGAATGTTAACAAACAAGCAAGCCAAGTAAACTGATTATAAAGAATCAATATGTTCTGAAAGCTAAATAACAAATACTTAAAAATATCTGATAAAAACATACATTCTCTATCATATGCTATATCAGAAAGCAGTTCCAATACAATTTAATTTTGCCATAGATACATAGCAATAATATTAGTTATATAAATCAATGTAAAAATTATAAAATCTAGATGATGTAATGTCCACATTAATTAATGAATACACCTACAATGAAGATTTATGGATACTAGAATTTACTATTACTTTATAAAAAGTGAATACCTTTGTTTAATTCAGTAATGATAAAAATAATACCAGTCGACTTGTTTTTCACCTTAATAGTTGCTTTTACATTATCATATCATTTGATCCTAACAAGGACAGACACTGTCTTATTCATAATTGTTCACCAAAAGAGCAAGCATGCAACAATATTTTTTAAATGTCAAAAACAATCTTGTAATATGTTACTGAGACAAGTTGGCTTAGATTGACTTTTCCCTCTTTATATCCTCTAAATATGAATGCATACCCTGGAAATAATTCCACAAACATGAAAGGACTCTGTAAGGTGGAAAGAAGCCTATAGAAGGCTAAGGGACATCAGGACTTGAACAATATCCAGGTAGATCTTTGGCTTTTCTTTGTTATCTCTCATATATCCTAGATGAGTGATAGAGAGAACACCCACCCAAATTGCCAACAGGCATAGAAAACAAAACAAAACAGCAACCAGAAAAAGAAAAACAGAACAAAACAAAACACACACAGAGAGAAATCTCAACATTAACAAAACATAAACACGCACACACGCACACACACACACACACAACCCTGGTCTCTTTGGCCAAGAAACTAGAAAAGGGAAGGGCAAATAGAGGACCTAAGAGGAAAACCCATACCTAGTGGCTACAGCAATCAGATCTGCCCATCGTCACTGACTTCCCATCCATGACTATGGGGTCCATCTGCTAGAAGCAGCAGCAGCAGCAGCAGCAGCAAACAAACAAACAAAAAAACAAAAAAATCTAAACCTAGTCTCAGGGACATGTGAGACAAAACAACAATCAAACATTTGTATTATTGGAAAACCAAGGGAAAAGAGAAAAAATATGGATCTGGAAAAGTATTCAAATAAATAATCAATGAAAATTTTCTAGATTTGGTGAAAATCATAAGTGGACAGATCCAAGAAGATGAATGAAGCCCATATAAGATAAGCATAAAGAAATCTACTCCATGAATCATGATAATTACACTTCTGAAAATGAAAGACAAAGGAAAATATCTTAAAGGCAGTCAAAGAAAAATGATGCATTATCTATAGGGAAACACCAAATCAAGTGAAAGTGGATTTCCCATGGAGACAGTGAAAGCCAGAAGCAAGGGGGACAATATTTTTTAAGTGGTGAAAGAAAAGAACTGTCAACCCCAAATTCTATATCTGGCAAAGCTATATTTCAGGAATAATGCAGGATATAAAGACATGTTCAGACAAAGGAACATTGAGAGAATTTGTTGCTAGCAGCCTACCCTTAAAGGATTGCTAAGAGAGACCCTTCAAATAGAAAGAAAATGATGAGAATACTTCCGAAATTTCGGGAGTGAAAAAAAAAAAAAAGGAAAGGAAAGAAAAATAGCATGAGTAAACACTGGGTTAAATATATAGATTTTTTTTCTCCCTATGTGTTTTTAAAATCATATTAGATAGTTGAAGCAAAAATTATGTGGTGCTCTATGTTCACAGAGAAAATAATTATGACAATTACATTTTGAAAATGGGGAGGAACAGAGGCCTAAATAGAACTAAGGCTTCCAGACTTCATTTGAAGTGGTAATATGTCCATAACAGTTAGTTGTGATATTACATATGTATATTATACTCACTGATCCACCACTAAGATATATACAAAGCAATATTTTCAAAAACACTGTAAGCAAAAAAGGTAGAATTCTATAATATGTCCATGTAATCTAAAGGAAGGTTCAAAAAGAAAAACTGAGGAATGAAAAATAGAGGAAATAGATAGAAAACAAATAAAATCACAGACTAACACAATCTTATATCAATAATAACTTTAAATGTAGATAATCTAAATACACTGATAAAAAGACGGTGATTGGCAGATTGGCTTTAAAAAATCCATGATCCAACTATATGCTGTTTCCAAGAAACTAACTTCAAACATATCATAAGTAGGCTGAAACTAAGAGAGTGGAAAAAGATATGTTGAGATTTTTTTTTAATGAGAGTAACTGTATTAATATCAGAGGGAGTAGACTTCAGAGCAAAGAAAATTACAAGAGATAAAGATATTACATAATGTTAAAAGGATAAATACACTAAGAATTTTTATAGACCATTACCTCAAAATTCTTATGTTAAAGTGTCTAGCCCAATGTGATTGTGTTTGGAGATTGGGCTTTTAAAGAGGTAATTAAGGTTAAATGAGATCATAAGGGCGGGGCCCTAATCCAGCATTACTGGAGTCCCTAAAAGAGGAGGAAGAGATATCAAGAAAGTGCATTCACAGAGAAAAGGCCATGTGAGGAGCAAAGGTAGCCATCTACAAGCCAAGAAGAGAGGCTTTAGGAAAAACCAAACTTGCTGCCACCTTGATCTTGAACTTGAACACAGCCTCCAGTACTGTGAGAGAATAAATTTCTGCTGTTTAAGACATCCAGTCTATGGTATTTTGTTATGGCAGTCCTAGCAAACTAATACAGAAGTTAAGTGATCATTAACATGTACATATACCACATGACAGGCCTTCAAAACACATAAAACAAAAACTAATAGAGTTAAAAGGTAAAACAGACAAATCCACAATTATGGTTGGAGATTTCAACACCCTACTTTCATTAATCAATAGAATCAATAGAAAGTTAGCAAATATATAGAAGAACTAACAAACTATCAACCAACAGGATCTAATTGTCACATATACAACTCTTCACTTAACAAAAGCAGAGCTCACATCTATTTTAAGTGCCCATGAAACACTCATCAATATAAGTCATATCCTGGGTCATAAAACAGATCTCAAAAAATTCAGACATTGTAATCATACGGAGTATGTTTTCCAGCCACTATGGAATACAACTAGAAATCAATAATAGAGAAACAAGAAAATCTCATAACCTTTGGTAATTAAACAACACCTTTCCAAACAATCCATGAGCTAAATAGGAAGTCTCAAAGGAAACAAACAAAAAAATCATAGAATTGAATAAAAATAATACAATACATCAAAACATGTGAGATACACCTAAAGCAATGCTGAGAGAAATTTACAGCATTAAATGTTTCCATCAGAGTAGTTTCAAATCAATAATCTAAATTCCTGTCTTAAGAGCTAGAAAAAGGAGAGAAAAACCTAATGCAAGCAGAGGAAAAAAATAATAGTAATTAGGAAGAGTAGAAATCCATGAAATTAACACAGGAAAACAATAGAGAAAGATCAATGAAAAAAATAAAACAGAAGACCGATTATTCAAAAATATCAATAAAATGAATAAACCTCTAGCAAGACTGACAAAGGTAAAAAGAGAAAAGACACAAATTACCAATATCAGAAATGAAACTGGGGCTATCACTACAGATCCTCATTATTCAAAGGATAATAAGGGGATACTATAAACAACTTCATAGTCACAAATTTGACAGATTAGAAATGAATTGATTTTCTAAAACTTCAAGCAGCAAAACTCAGCCCAAATGAAATTGATAAGTCTTATAATAATTAAATAAAACAAATTTCTGGGGCACCATGGTGACATAGTCATTTGACCATCTGACTCTTGGTTTTGGCTCATGTCATGATCTCAGGGTCGTGAAATTCAGCCCCCCCATCAGGCTCTGTGCTCAGTGCAGAGTCTGCTTAGGACTCTTTCTCTCTCTGTCCCTCCCCCAAGTCAAATAAATAAATAAATCTTAAAAACAAACAAACAAACAAATTTCTAATTAAGACGTTCCCCAGAAAGAAATCTCCAGTCCCAGACAGCTTCACTGTTAAATTTTACTAAATATTTAAGAAAGAATTAAGACCAGCTTTACTCAATATTCCCCAGAAAATAGAAGACAAGAGAACATTTGCCAACTCATTTTATGAAACGAGTATTACCTTGATCCCAAACCGGATACAAAAAAAAAAAAAAAAAAAGATTAAGAAAAAAAAAAAAAAACAGAAAGAAAAACTACAAACCCAAATCTCTTATTCTCTCATGAACTTAGATCCAAAATTCTTAAAATATGAGCAAAGCAAATCCAGCAAAGAACAAAAAGCTTTCTACACCATGACCAAGAACTCTATCCTATTCTACAGGGGGATTTTTTTATATATGCAAAACTGGTTCATCATTTGAAAATTAATCATGTAATCTATCATATCAACAGGCTAAAGAAGGAAAAGTATATGATTATATTAATTAATGCAGAAAAACATTTGATGAATCCAACATCCAATCAAGACAAAAACTCTCAGCAATCTAGGAATAGAAAGGGTCTTCCTCAACTTGATAAAGAGCATCCATAACACACCTACAGCTGACATTTTACTTAATCATCATAGATGAATATTTTCCCTCTAAGATCGGAAAGATACACTGTGTTCATGGATTGGAAGACTCAACAGAGTCTCAAAAGATGTCAATTCTTCCCAAATTCATCTATGTAATTAATGCAATTCTTACTCAGCTTTCTGCAAGAATTTTTGTAGACACAGATGAGCCCATTCTAATATTCATATAGAAACACAGAAGCCATAGAATAGCTAAAACAATCTTGACCAAAAAAAATGTGATGGGAGAAATCATTCTATCCATTATTAAGGCTTACTATACAGTTAAAATTATCAAGTGAATATCATATCGTAAAGGAATATACACACTGATCAAAGAGACAGATCAGGGAACCCACATATAGATCCACACAAATACACTCAACTGATTTTTTGACAAAGGTTCATAAGCGAATCAATGGAGGAAAGATAGCATTTTCATCAAACTGTGCTAGAGTAATTGGACATCCATAAACAAAAATACAAACCTCCAACTAATCCACATACCTTATTATGAAAATATGTTCATGAACTTAAATACAAAATGAAAAATTATAAAACTTTTGGATAAACTTCAGGATAAAATATTTGGAATCTAGGGCTAGTCAGAGTTCTTAGATTTGACACCAAAATGATGATCCTTAGAAAGAAAAATGGATATATTGGACTTTGATAAAACTAAAAACTTTTGCTCTTCAAAAAACTGTTAAGAAGATGAAAAGACAACCTAGAGACTGGGAGAAAATATTTGCAAAGTACATATCTGACAAACAACTCATATGTAGAATATATAATGAATTCTCAAAAATTCAACAGTAAAAACAAAAAAACAAACACAAACCCTGACCCCTGAAATCAATCCAATTTGAAAATGGGCGGAAGACATAAAAATGTATTTCACCAAAGAGGATATACATTTGGCAAACATTTAAACAGATAAATAATCAACATCATTAGCCATTAGGGTAATGCCAGTTAAAACCACTGTATGAGAATGGCTAAAATAAAAAATACTGACAACACCAAATGCTGGTTATGACGTGATGACACTGGATTCCTTGTACATTGCTCATGGGCATGTTGAATAGTACAGCCACTGTGGAAAGCAGTTTGGTAGTTTCTCATAAACTATCACATGGCCTAGCAATTACATTCTTGGGCTTTTATCTCAGAGAAACAAGAACTGTATGTTCACACAAAACCTGTACATAAATGCTCACAGCACATTTGTTCAGGCCAGAAACTAGAAACAACCCACACGTCCATCGAATGTGTAAATGGTTAAAAAAAAAAAAAAAGGTGTGGTGCATCGTACTATGTAAGACCGCTCTGCAACATGAAGGAATGGACTACTGACATGCAGAAGAGTTTGGATGAATCTCCAGGGAACCGTGCTGAGTGAAAAAAGTTAATCCAAAAGGTCATATACTGTATAGTTTTAGTTGTAAAATATTCTTGCAAGAACAAAAATATAGGAATAGATAAAAATACAGAAATGGTTGTCAGGGGTCAGGAACAGAAAGTGTAGTGGGATGACTGGGTGGCTGTGAAAGGGCAAAATGAGGGATCCCTGATGATAGAAATGTTCTGCAGCTTGACTGTATCAACGTCAATATCATGATTGTGACATTGTTCTCAATTTATATTGTACTGCAAGATGTTACCACTGGAGGAAACTAGGTAAGTGTACAAGAGATATTTCTGTATTATTCCTTACAAGTTCATGTGAGTCTACAATAATCTCTCCAAATAAAAGTTTTAAAAATAAAAAAATAATAACACCCTGTGAGAGACATAAGTCATGTACTTTTCTTCCTGTTATATTCTTGAGGAAAACAAACTCAGAGAGTTAGACTACTTTTCTAAAGTCATGCAGCTAATATGTATATGAGTCAGGACTAAGACACAGGCTTTCTTAGATGTAGTCCGGCATTCTTTTCTCTCAACCAGTCCATGCCAACGCTGATTGCCTAGGGTGTAAGGCTTAAAATGAAGGCCCAATATATGTGTTGCCTAGACAAATGGGGGAAACTGGGAAGACCTCAAACGACCTAGCCACAAATTCCCTCCCCATTCTGCTGCTCTGGATAAGGTCCCTTAGTCAACAGTGCTCCTTCTCAAATTGACCAGGTGCAGTTCCTGCTTATCCTGCCTAGTGGATTCCCTGCCAGCCTGCAGGACTGTTCTAACAAGCAAACGACAAGCTCCATGGGAACCAGGCAGCACCTCACCCTTTGATACAACAAAGCCTGCTTCCCACAGTCCCTGGGGGTTCACTCTGTCACAGAATACAACTCCTGTGTGGCCCTGTGTGGCCCACATGCCCCTCCCCCCCAAGCATTTAATACAAACTATGTAGAGCAAATTACTATGGTGAGATATAATATCATTTATGGATTTCTTAAAGATTTTTGCTGTAATGCACTCATGGATGCAGATGGAAAAGGGTTCAAGTATTAAATTCTTTCTAGCCTTCACAAGTTTGAGTCCTCCAGAAGATACATACTATTGTTATTCAAGTAAAAACATATTATCAATTATTTCATGAATCACAAAAAGATAGGTCTGGATAATTCCTACTGAGGAGTGAGCAGAAATACTTAAATAAACAATCTAGAACACACAATACATAGACTTTTGAGGTATCCAGGACGGCAACTGTTTTTATGAAGATGGTAATATTACAACGATAAGCAATTCAGTAGTAACACTTGATTTATAATTTATAATAGTGTCTCAATAAATACATTTTATAGCACATAGTTTTTCTTTATATCATCTGTTTTATAACATAAAACATGACCAAATATTAATGTATTAGGGAAAGTATTAATACTAGATGACTTATATGCAAACAGTGGAAGTGCTACAGAAAATATATAAATCACTAAACTAACTCACAGTTACATTTATATTCATAAGGGTTTCCAAATAATATTGAATTTAATTCAACAGATTAAAAACAATTCTGATGTCCTTGGTGAAATAAAGTTGGAGTAATTTCACCATTCAGTGCAGATATAGGATGTGATAAGTAAATGATAAGTAGAACAATTTTCATTTGTGCAACAGTAAACACATACTGATTTCAAGGAAAATAAAACACATAAAGGTGAAAACGACTAAATTACTTGCATGTAAAGTTCTAGGTATTTTAAATAGCTAGAAGTATTCAAAAGTATTTTTTAATAAAATTAGCATTTAACATTATGGACATTTTTCTCAGAGGAAATGTTTAATGAAAACTACACTGAGATTTACTCAAGAAAATCCCTCCAATTTTGTATTTATGATGTTCCGAAAACTGAAATTGACAAATTTCACTTTTTTTGTCCTTACCTTCACGCAGGATTTTGTGTTATTACCCTTCCTCTTACTTGACTTCTTTTTCTCCTGTTAAAACCATTGTAGTGAAGAGCTGCCAAGAGATATTTATAGGTATTTAGAGGTCTTTTAGTTTAATGATAAATGTTCCATGACATAAAATAATAAATAAATGAGTTTGGATAGCTATCCACTTTGATAACATTCCACTGTAAGAAATACTGTTGGTCTCTCACTGTCATCATTCTCACATTTCTGTGTACAACTTTAACACCAGACGGCTCTCTACATTCAGCTACTCAAGGCTAGTTTCTAGGAGAAACAAATACTTTACGAATACTTAGAAGCTTTAATGATTCGTGTTTGAGAAAAGTGAAAATTATCAGTAGTCACAAAACATTCTGGTGGTGTACAATCTGAAAAATATACAAATCTTCATTTTTTAAAAAAGATTTTATTTATTTATCAGAGAGAAAGAGCACAAGCGGGGGAGCGGCAGGCAGAGGGAGAAGCAGACTCCCCGCTGAGCAAGGAGCCCGATGCAGGACTTGATCCCTAGACCTTGGGATCATGACCTGAGCGGAAGGCAGATGCTTAACCAACTGTGCCAGTCAGGCATCCCTGAAGAACATACAAATCTTCAAACATGTTTCTAAGATTCAAACAGTTCAGAGCACATGTGTTCTAGTTATCTTAAATCTTGAAAACATCTGTTCTGAAATGTTTAGTTCTGAACTATTCTGCACTTAATTGACCAACTCACTTAATTGATAAGATATTTCTCAAAATATCTTAAGGTGGATTAGAGAATGAATTCTGTAGACCCCTGAGGTCTTCACCAAAGGTATCAAGGACATTTACTTGTTATATTTATGGCCAGGAAGTGAGTTTTACAGTTCAGTTATTTGTATACGAACACTGGAATGACTACACATGGAATCATATTTCCAGGCATTCAGATTCTGAATTTTTTTTTTACTGGGGAAAAATTAGAGAAAAAATAATAAAGTGAGAAAATGTTCTTAGTTGGTATATTACTTGCAATTGTTAAATGTCCAGGAAATCATACCTTAAAATTGCCTAGCAAATGAACAAATACACTTACTGTAATTACATAAATAATAAAAAGAAATAAAATTACAATTCATACTTTGACCCAAGAATCTTTATAAATGACTTAATGTCAATTCGGCACCTTCCTTCCTTAATAGTGAGTTCCTTTTAAATTTTCAATTTTTACTGCATAATGAATATTATGGCATTAATCTTGGCTAAGTTCAATGGTGTTTTACATAGAAAATACAAAATCTATATAACCCTTAATATTAATCCTCTAGGTGGATTTTTAAAAAAATGATAAAATAAAATGTAAATTTATGGGATTAGCAGAAGCTTGTGTCTTGGTTTGCATGTTGGTTTTTCTTTTTCTTATAATTAACTCATGTATTTTTTAAAAGATTTTATTTATTTATTAGTCAGAGAGAGAGAGAGCACAGCAGGGGTAGCAGAAGGCAGAGGAAGAAGCAGGCTCCCTGCTGAGCAAGGAGCCCAATGTGGGACTCGATCCCCAAACCCTGGGATCATGACCTGAGCTGAAGGCAGATGCTTAACCAACTGAGACACCCAGGCGCCCCTTGTGTTGGTTTTTCAAAACCTAATTTCATGTAGCTGAGTAGATCCAAAAGATTATATGTCTCCATATCTCCTTGGCCCTTCTTGCATGGTAATGGGAATCTTAGCTGGTCTATAATGTCCCAGAATAAATACCACATTTCCCAGCCCTCTTCGAAGGCAGCAATGGCCATGAGACCAAGGAAACTTCTGGCAATCTCCTTACAAGAATTTGTGAGAGCCTTTTGCCCTTCCTTTATCTGCCCTTCATCCTGCTGCTTAGAGAATAGGTGGGTGGTTACTGAAACTCCATCTTGAACCTTGAAGATGGAAGGCAAATCCTAAGAATAATTTAGTGTAAAGGGGGGGTAGCTTAGATTTCACACAACATGCAGTCAAGGACTCTCTATATCTGACTTACACACAAGAGAAATCAATTACTATTTTGCTTAAACTGCTACTTTTGAGAACTCTTTGGGTCATAAAAAATCTAGTCCTAACTATAACTAGGCCCTTGGTGATATTATTTGCTTATAAAAGGAATTCAATCTTAGATCGATAGAATATAAATTCTAGGTATATAATTCTGCCTTTGTAGCTTGTATTTGTTTTGGTGGAATATATTCATTCCATCATTTACATAGCTTTTATAATTATATATATATTAGTTATTAAGAAGGAAGATTGTTCCTGAGCTGATCCATGAGCTTATAACTGTTAATATGTTTTCCTTATGGCTTTTTCTCAGTTTATAAATATTTTATCTACACAATTCTTTACTCGGGGTTCTTGTGGTCAGTGCTATTAAATAATAACTTTATAACTCTAGTAATAGAATCAAATTTTGTTTGATCCCTACTCAGTCCTATCTTGACATTCCATTGGGTAATGCTCTGTAATTAACCCATTTCTTATAAATTATTGTCAGTTTTTCAGTTATCACAACAAGAAGTCATAGCATAAATAACTAAAGAGATGAG
Source organism: Ursus americanus (assembly GCF_024610735.1). Taxonomy (NCBI): domain Eukaryota; kingdom Metazoa; phylum Chordata; class Mammalia; order Carnivora; family Ursidae; genus Ursus; species Ursus americanus. The sequence goes on along the minus strand of NC_142137.1, from coordinate 14,034,779 downwards.
TAAGATTTACTTTACTGCATTATGTCCACAGTACCGTGTAAATATGCTCAATAGTTTTTCAAAACTTTTATTTTAAAAGTAACAAAACGTTAGATTGGATAGTTGTTCAAATACATTATCTTTGCATGCAATTATGGTATATTAAAAAATATTTACATGACTTTAAGACTTAAATTGATCTAATGTTTCCAAATATATGAATTCTAGGAGTTACATATGAGAACATTTTCCCCACAGCTTTTTAACTATGTTTTTCATGATAAGCAAACTTACACCTGCACTCAACATTAAAAAAGATTTAGAGTTATTAGAGTTCTGTAAGAAACCCTTCACTCTCTCCTCATCTCTTGCTAATTTCCAAAAATAGCCACTTCCAACTGGTTTAGCTGTTTTTGTTTTGCTTAATTTTCCTTCATTCCTCTAAATAACAAGTGTGTGTTTTTATGTGTTGATTTTTCAGCAAGAGTCACTATCGTTCACCTTCCCAAGTGAAAGCTCACAGCTGCTATTCAAAGTACCTGATTCATACAATCTTATAAGTATGTACCATGACTTAAGTTTTTATTAAATCAGTACTCAGATCCATACATATACAGCATCTTCAATAATGCTCTGAAGTTTGTGATTATTTCTGCTTTCTTGCACAATATTTTTGTTTGTTTTGGTGTTAATAATTGTCTCATACTTTTTTTCCCTTAGTTTTCTATGTACTTATCACTAATTCAACACTAACTCACAAATGACTTTGTAAATCTTCCCTCAATACGTTCACAAATGTCACATATTCTATCAATTTCATTTTCTTGATGTAGTGTCTCCTAGACCTGCTCCGATCTGCACCTTTTTTTAAAATTTATTTATCTTGTATACCATTGTCATCCTGGAATCTCCTTTCACTAACTCTACTGAGCAGGCACACCCTTAACACTTGACAAACACATGGCAAGAGTGCAAATAGAGGCACCCTGGTCTGTATCTCACCCCCTTTCTCTTCCCCAGCCTGGCTCCAAGGAACAGACTCAAATATTGAGCAAAGAAGCCTTCCATACCCTGGGTGTGAATGAAGCATTTTCGGCAGGGGATTTCTTTCAGTGGCTTACCTATAACATAATGGCTACAGGGTTTCCTCTTTTGGAGCGAAGTATAGGAAGATGCTGTGTGTTTCATAGTCAGTATATTGGAATTAGTTCACTGAAGTCTACTTTCAACTGTATCTGGTGTCCCAAGACTAAAGATTCCCCCCCCCCACACACCAGTTTTCTGGGGGGGATTAGAGAAAATCAGGTATCTATTTCTCAGAATGTGAGAGAAGATCTAAGCGTCTGCTTCTTAAACAGATGTTTATCTAGTTCTGTTTTTAGATTTATCTTTTTTTTTTAAAAGATTTTATTTATTTATTTGACAGAGATAGAGACAGCCAGAGAGAGAGGGAACACAAACAGGAGGAGTGGGAGAGGAAGAAGCAGGCTCATAGAGAAGGACCCTGATGTGGGGCTCGATCCCAGAACGCCAGGATCATGCCCTGAGCCAAAGGCAGACACTTAATGACTGCACCACCCAGGCGCCCCTGTTTTTAGATTTATCTTAAACCCTATTGTCAGAGGTACTAAGTACCAACCATCCCATAGCCTTTTCGGGTTTAATGGTGTAAATTTCTCTGAGTTTTGCATTTCCATTACTGTCTTGGGGCAATAATGTAATAGAAACAGTATTATCTTACACCACTTTCTCTGAGCTCCAACAAAGATGATATTTTCTGAGTTCCTTAAACAGTTTCTTAAGTTGTTCTTTTCCACAAACATTTGTCTGTTTAGATCATTGCCTCCTCCTCTCTATCCATCTAATCTCCCTCTACTGCACTGTTATAAGGATACGAGTCATTGGACTGGGGCACAGCAGGATAATCCAGGATGATCTCCTCATCTCGAGATCCCTAATTTAGTTACACCTGCAAAGATCCTTTTTCTAAATAAAATAATATTCACAGATTCTGAGGATTAAAAATTGGACAATGTGTTGAGGAGAACACCTTCAACTCATTAGTATTTAATTTTAAATGCGTGGTACTGATACATTTTTGAGGGACATTCCAAGTTTCTTCTGTCAGCAAATTTTTAGTTATATTTTTATATTAAATATTAAAAATAAATAGTAAAATATTAAAAATAAAGAAATCAGTAGTAATCTTCAGTGTTTTGCCACATAGGCTTCTTCATAGAACAGCTCACATGACAGGAATTTTTCTTTAAAGCAAGATAGTGAGAGTGTCCAAGACAACATGGGCCGAATCAAGGACACAATTTAGGAGATAATTGCAATAATCAGGCCAGAGATGATGTTCATTTGTACCAGGGGACAGTAGTGGAGATGGTGAGACATTGCTGAGCTCTAGAAAACAATTTGAAAAGTGTGTCAACACAATTTCTTAATGGATAAGGTGTGGGTGTACAAGAAGATAATATTATGAAAGCAGAAATGTAATGTCTTTCTCCTAAAATAATGGTACTCTGTGAGCCAGAACAATTACTCTTTTCTCCACCACTGTATTTCCAGTATCTGTAAAGTGCTCAGTAATCTGAATAAATGAGTGAATCAATGGATAATTTAATCAGTTTAACAAAATTAAATAGTTGTGGATTCATATCAAATGAAAGCCAACCTACATATTCTATAATAATGGTAGAAGACAAAAATCGATCAGGTAAATTACAGCATCTGGTGGCAAGGACTTTAATATAATGTCAGAAAGTTTTCAGAAACAATTTCACTGATGGGGTAGTGTAATGATGGGAACGGGTGATGTGAATATATATAGCATGTATCTGAAGGTTAAAGTGAACAGTGATGATGAAAATAAATTTGAGAAGGAAAGTTCTTCAGAATAACTGTGATTCAACATGCCTTACTTAAATAATTAAAGCTCATAAGTAGGGTTTGTTATTCTGACCTGGATTATGCAACTAATCCAACATTTTATTTTTATTTTTTTCCCAACATTTTAAATTTAAATTAGGAAATTTACAAATCTGCAAAGCAGTGCTTTACAGAAAGGTTTGTTTTTTCCACATGTAGATTGGTAAATTACCACATTAATTTGAGTTATTAGAATTTTTGATAAAACCAATGCCACCTTTCTGTTATAGGTAGTGTGATGGTTAGTTTTTCTGTGCCACCTCGGCTACGTTATAATACCCAGTTACTTAATCAGACATTAATCTACGTATTGCTATAAAGGTATTTTGTAGATGTGGTAAACATCCATACCTTTGAGTAGAGGGATTTACCCTTGATAATGTGAATGAAACTCACCTAATCAGTTGAAGACCTATGAGCAAAAACTAAGTTTTCCTGGAGAAAAAGATTCTGCCTCAAGACTGCAGCAATAAATCTCAACTGAGTTTTCAGTCTGTTAGCTGGCCCTACAGATTCTGGACTTGCCAGGCCCCATAATCATGTGAGCCAATTCCTTAAATTAAAACAAATCTAAGTGTATGTAGATGTGGATATAGACAGATCATATATACATTTATATATTTATATCTATGTAGCTCCTAGTGTTTTCTCTACAATTTAAAAAAAAATGATTTTTATTAGGAGTGACTATGAAAAAATAAATGTTGAGAGTACTTGCCAGTAGCCTACAATGAGATAGAAATAACAGGACAGTTAAATTCAAACTTCTGATAAAAGTGAGAAAGCCAAGGAAAATCATTAGCAAATTCTTGATGAAACGGTGCCAAGCTCAGGCTCTAGAATCAGACAGTCTGTGTCCAAATTCTGGTCCTGCCAATTATAGGGGCTCTTGGGAATGCTACTAACTTCTCAGAATTCCAGTTTCCCATCTGCATAATGACATTATTAATGATTCCTACCTCACGAGTACTACAAAGATTTAATGAGGTCCTAGATGTAAAATGTTAGCACAATGTCTTGAATACAGAAAACACATAAAAATTTGGTGGTAATTATTATTTCTCAAAAATTATAGAATGGGGAATAATGCCGATTATAGACACAAGGAGAAATAAAAAGATTAAAAATCTGGTTAAAATATCTTATTCATACCTGAAGGGGGAAAATAAATGCCAGAAATTTGCACAAAACTATTCTAATTGCCAGGAGAGGAAAAAACAAAAAACAAAAAAACTATCTTTTTAAATAAAAAAATCTCCTCAAATGAGGAAAACATCAGAATCCAAATTGCCTGGCAACTCAGGTGCAAAATAGAAACTGAAGAAGAAAAAATGAATTTAAAGAAATACTCTATAAAGACCTCTGAAGGCAATAACAAAAGAAAAAAGGTCAGATAAAGTAGCAGAGGAACCTTGGCTTTCAGGTTACCTTGTATTGAAAGCATGTGTTTTTTTTTTTTTTGAGGGAGCAGCAATCTTGCAAATAAAATAAAATAAATCTCTTATTTTCTCTCTAATGGAGGCCATTCACTCTTCTGATACAGGTTGCTATTCCTTTTTGGCAGCTTTGGGAATATATGGTGGGGCTAAGCAGAGTTAAGGCAGTCAGGAGCGTAACGGTGGATGTAGGGATGGTCTGGTCTTGTATGGAACAAAAATGTATTAATTGAGATAATGTGAGAGAGGGAGCTACAGGTAAGTAAATTCCTCACGATTGGTATGGCTCCCTGACAATGGAACCCTGGGGGAAGAGGAGGTAAACATTGCTTCTGACTTTGCTACCCCTTCCCAGCCAACATCACTTGAGGATATTGCTGTCACAGCCATTGGAGTTGAGATACAGTGGAGTAGTATCTAGATTTGAGTATGCTAATAACTTTCACCAATTATAGTCATTTTCAAGGAATTACAGATTCAGTTTTTGAGAACTGCAGTTAAAGATTGCAAAGGATTTTCCATAATGTAATTTAAATGTAAAATAATGCCTTCTTTTATTTTTCTTTTAAATCTCCTCAATTTTCCTGTTCTACACATAAACTTCCTGGTATAATTAACTTAAATATCTTTTTATCTGTTCGTTTTTACATATTCATACCTATAATGAAATAGCAAGTTGTTTTATCATTGTGTAGTCTTTTTCTATGCTGATTTTGCTAATAAAAACAGTCATCAAATGATTATATGAACCAATTTTAAATCATATCTTAGTTGGAGTTTTTGTTTGTTTGTTTGATTTGGTTTTTGTTTTTACGGTTGCTCACACCAACCCCCAAAGCCTTTTAACTCTCGCAGTTTCTTTACTAAAGAAAAAACAAAAGTAACAACTAGAAGTTGGGCACACACAAAAAGGGCATATTATGGTAGAGCTTCATGAATCCATTAGAAGAAAACATTTTGCTTACCCCTTTACAAAGTGTTAAGAGGATCTGCTCAGATGTGGAGAAAACCTTGAATGATGATTCAAAACACTAGGGATAATTTTAACCTTCTCAGATTCCAACACCCTTACCAAGCTGCTGCCACTTCCCACCACACAGTCTCTCTCCTCACCATTCTTGATTCCAATGCCCATGATGGATGCTGCCACCACCTCCTTTTGCAAATACCTACTTTGCTTATCTGCCCCTAACATCTTTTCTTGTGAATTATTTCAAAGCAAAGAAATAACCAGTAAGAGAATCCTATTCACTTTCTCACTTTAAGGATTATCTAAGTATAGTATAGTGTCTGTCACTTGAATTCCAGCACAATCTCAAATCTTCATTCTAGAAAGACAGAGGACTTTACAGAAAACCGCCAAGCAAAATAAAACACATTCTGAAAGGCTATTTCACTAAACTTAGTCTGGAGACAAACAGCACTGGTTGAATCCCCCTCAAAATTGCAATATAAGCAACAGGGATTTATTTCCTCACCACACCAAACATACCTTTGATCCCAGGCCAAAAGCATCTCACTTTTATTTTTTTTCTTTTCTTTTCCATAGTAGTCAGAGAAGACATTACATACTAATAGTTCTTAGTATAAACCAGTTTATAAATATTTGCATTTTGAAAAACAATGTGGAGATCTTTCCCACAATCTTGAACACAGTCTACATTCATCGGAATTTCCTTGGTTATTTCTCTGCTAATGGGTTTGTATTATTCAACTATTGCTGTGACTATGTTGTATAACAGACAACCCCAAAATTCCAACCACTTTTAAAAGGTAGCACTTAACTTTTCTTGTACACAGGTCCGTGAGTTAGCATGACCAGCTCTGTATAAGGTAGCGGGTCTGTTTCCCCCATGTGTTGCACATTCTGGGAAAAGTAGCTACATGAACCAAACTTTTACCATCATGAATGGCAGGAACATTGAGGCCTCTTCAAACATCTCGCTGTCCAATAGGGTAGGAGGGAATATATATTTCACCCACAGAGAACCATAGTAAAAATGGAAAGTGTTGAAAGAATTGTGAGAAAAACCAAATGCAATCTATTTCAGGTTTTGTCTTCAAGTTGCACCCAGCTATTACATGTTGACAAACTTTTAAATTACTCAACAAAGAAATGTTTTCTCCTAGGTTTTACATACAACATAATCTCTTGGTAGAAAAACATTTCCATTCTACAGGAAATACTTAAACTTTAATATGACAACTGTGACTTTTAATAAAGGCAGTGTTCTACTTTAATGAAGAACTCTAAATTCTATATCAAGAGGTCTGAATGCCTCTTTGAGCTACCAGCCAATAATGTCTAGTATTACATTTTCACCATTGTGTGTATGAAAATACACCCAACAAACGTTACATACTAAAGAAAGGAAGACTCCTCAAGTTTCAATAATCTCTTTGATATTTTGCTAAAAGTAAAAATGTTATATATTGAGAGGGTGGGGATAGTAATGGTTTTGTTTAGTGATGATGTCATAATGCTCAGCTTTTTGAGGAAAGTGGCTCACTAGCTGTGGAATTTTAGGTGCACCAACAATAATCTATTACACAAAATCTAAATCTATCATTCCAATAAGTTGTTAATCATTACAACTAATATTTTTGTATAGGGGTCAGGAAATTTCAAGGCAGAGAAATAAAGGCTAAATCCAAAGCTTCGAGGAGTGTGAGATGTCCAAGGAATTCAATCTGGAAAGAGCAGCAAATTGCATAAGATTAAATATAAAAACACTGGTTAATGAATGGTGATAAAGAAAAATATTTGCAGAGACACTGTATAAAAATGTTACTATTATTATTTTATTATTATTATCTATATCATCTAATCCCTGGGATTTAATTCTATAAGCATCCTCTTTTAGGTTCCTGGAACCAACTCCAGTGTGTGGGAGGGGAAGGGGGTTTCTCTATACCAATAAGCAATTTTCAGACACCAGCAGGTCATGCGCAAGAATTCAAACTCAATTCTGATGTCTCTCTAACTGAAGAGAGTATCAGATTCCACAGTTAAGGGTTCATTCCTACAATACTGTCCAGCCCTTCCCACATCCTCTCCCCCACCTTCAGGTGCCAGCCACTAGCCCAGGCTGCTACCTATGCTTCCAACCGACTGGCTACAAATTCAAGATTCCCATGACTTCCTCCTTGGGTTTGCTTAATCTGCTAGAGCAGTTCACAGTACTCAGAAAACTAGATTACCTCTTTGTTGTAAAAGGATACAACTAAGAAACTGCCTGACAGAAGGGCTTTGGGCAAGGAATGTGGGAAAGGGCACAGAGCTTCCCTTCCCTCTCTAGGTATACCATTTTCCCCAGATATCCACATGTTCACCAACTTGGAAGCTCTCTGAACCCTTTTGGGGTTTCATAGAGGCTTCATTACATAGCCATGATGATTAAATCATTGGCCATTGGTGTTTGAACTCACTCTCCAGCTCCTCTCCCCTTCCTGGGGGAAGGGGGATGGAACTGAAAGTCTCTACCCTTTAATCACATGGTTGGTTTTCCTGGCAATCAGCCCTCATCCTTAATGGGGGTTCAAAAATCACTTCCTTAACATAACTAACAATACCTTTGTTGTTCTCATCACATTTAGTCTTTATCCCTTTTCTGGCAGAGCTCCTAAAATGCTTGGAATTCTATTTTTGCTTGCATCTTTATCATTGGTTTCTGTTTTGAAATAAGAGATAAATGTTTATCCTAAATTTTTATCTTTATTTCCTGGAGATGAGTTGTTGGACCTAGGATCAAAACACATCGCAGAAACAGTTCAGATAAAGAAATTTGGAAACTAACTTATTCCTTACAACAAGGTGCAACAAGAAAGAAAATTTGCAGGATTACATTTCAGATGAAGAGTCACTTGTTCTACTGACTGAGCCAGCCAGGCACCCCCTTGCAGGACTATACTTCAAATGAAGAGATTTTAAGGAAGAAAAGACTTATAGGTATATGGTGGGCAGCATAAAGGGAACAAAAGTGGAAGGTCAGGCAACCAGTGGTTAGCAAGAGCAGCAAGACTTTGTGACTGTTAGGACTGACAGGGCAAAGGGAGGAAACAGTGCTGCTGGTGTCCAGTGAGAAGTGGGAGTGATTAGCCAGGTGAGATGTGGTCCTGTAGAATAACAAATCCTGCAAGAAACACACCACTGAAAGAAATAGAGGGCAGAAAAAAAGCCTGTCTTATATCCCAAACTCCAGTCTCCTGCTGTTTTTTTTCCATTGGTTAAACCTAACTGGAGGCCAGCTAGCATGAAAGCCTTGGTGTTAGAGTATACAAAGATCAAACTCCCAAGGCACAAATTAGGGCAGAAAAGGATGAAGAATGGATCTGGAGGGAAAAAAACCCCAGCATACACCTTCCTCTTCAGGAGTGATTACTAGAGTAGAGAGATAATAATGATTAAGGTCAGTGGTGACAATACAGTGAGCATACAGACACACAAACCAAATTGACAATGACCAGCATGCAAGAGCAAGGTGTAAAGAAGGAAAGTACAACTAATGATTATCTATCAAGGAAAACATGTGCGACATCTTAGGATACTATCAAGGAAGAGAGGAGAGCAAGTTGTGGTAATTCAACTGGGAGAACTCATATACAAAGAATAAATCTGCCATCCCAGGGGTGAAACCTGGGGAACGTAACACAATTATCTTTGAAAATATAAATTAGGTCTACCTTAATTCATGGGAAATGTTATAGTTGAATATACTAATATTTTTATTAAGGGTCACAATTTCTTTTATGAAAAAAATCTCTTATGGCTTTTCAATCTTATCTAATATCTCTTGTAATACTATAGGTTGTTTTTTAACATGAGCCTTTTCCCAAGCATTTATGAAGAATACCAAGTATATTCTGTATATCAATACCAAGTACACATGTCTTTGCTCTAGTTTAAACATATACTATGGAATTTTATATAACAAGTTATTATACATATATCAGATGTTATTTTCATATTTATAGCAGAGTATGTAGTTATGAGTCATTTTTAATCTTGTTCAACAATTTGAAATTGGAGCTTTCTTTTTCATCTCTGGGAAATTTGCAGCAATAGAGAAAAAATAATATATATGGACCTAAAATATTCTGAATTACTCTTTACCCCAGAGCTCTATTTATTAACACACATTTCTTTTTGGATGTGAAAATCCTTTTTGTTAAACTGATGAAGATAAAAGCTATCATGCCAATTCCATCTTCTCTTGAAGAATTTGAAACAATATTGTTAAGTTGAGAAGAAGCAGAAATATGTTTTTCAAAAGTTCAGTTTAAGGAATAGTAGCTTGAAATTCCTTAAGCTTTTATGTTATCTAGTAGGGGTTGGAGAACTATGGCCTATAGTCCAAACCTTGCCCACTGCCTCTTTTCATTAACAAATTTCATTGGAACACAACATGTTAACTCATTTACATATTATCTGTGGTTTCTCCAAGAGAAAAATAGGAGAATTAAGTTGTTGCAACAGAGATCTTATGGCTCCAAAGCCTAAACTATTTACTATCTGGTACAAAATAAGTTTGTCCACCCCTAATACATAATGATTCCTCCAATGAGATTAAGAAAGTAATACATGTTGTCTGGTATAGTAATAATGTTATATAATTCTAAGAAAATAGCTACTTGGTTGAAATTATTTTATCAACAGATGGAATTTAGTACACAAAAACCTTTTGGGAAAATAAGATCCTTCTTATAAAACTGTATTAGGGCAGCATATAATAGGCACCCCCATAAATTTTTACTCAACTGAATGCAATTAATTGCACATTGAAAAGCTTCTCAATAAATATATTTTCAGTATGAATGACATATTTAATTAATTAATATAGCTATAAAGTTTGCCTCCATCCAATATATTAAGCCCCTTCATATTAGGCCCATATTTTTGGAGAATAATATACATTTAGCATTCTATCTCATAAAAAATTCTCTAATTCCATGATTCAATATTAATAAATTTAACTGTTTCTATAAAACTATACACCAAATGATTCCTGAGGTATCACAAAGACCACATTACAAAGGAGACTCTTTCAGGTGAAGATTGAAAATCAACACACGGTGCAACTGCCATTTTCTAGCAAAAATTTTAGAAATGACTGAAGTGCCTTAAACCAAATAAATATATAAAGAAAATTCTGAAAAATAAAAATAACAGCTTACTATTTATCAGAAATTATGAGAAACCTTTGAAAGCTAGCAAAAAATAGACAGGATGGGATTGATGCAGAAAACTGGAAGCCAAAATGTGTGCAGAAAAATCTACCTGAAAGAGTGGGGTCAACACCAACAGTAATCCTTCCACAAAGGTGGTGGTTGGAAAGACAAGTATGCTAGGAGATAATTGACTACATCACTAGGCCTGTGGTCCCTGAGCAAGAGACTTCATCTATTAATTTGTTCTACCACCTGCATTAGGTGGTAACAACAGTGGTAGTTTTCTCTTTAATGTTAGTGACAAAAAGATAGTTCTAGGTGGATCAGGAGGAACTGTGGCTTTCATGTTTATAATTCTGGTTAAGGAAACACTCCATCTGGCAAGACTGGTGTCTTCCAGTTATCTAATTCTCTGTTTACACAAACAACAGTTCCAGCTTCTGAAGCAAGTCCTGTCCTATCCTATATTTGCATGCAAATTGTCCAGACAAACTGAGCACTGTCTAACAAGTAAACAAGCACAAATGTTTGTACCTATATACATGTACACACAGAATGGATATATGCAGTGGCAATATAGAATATATATATATATATAATCACCAGATATTAGGGGAAACGTCTGATACAAAAAAAAAAAAAAGACAGGACAGTATATAAGTAGAAATAACTTGAAACAAAAGTAATAAAGATAATTGAGCAAACAAAAGAGGAATAGAGGATTGATAAATTTAATATTCTCTCCGAAATGTATTAAGGTATAGCATACATACAAGGAATTCCAAAGATATCATGGAAATTAAACTTTTGATCATTCAAGTTAGAAAAACAAAACATTAATAGTAATGATTTGTGTTTATGTGGCTGAATATGGTATATGTAATATGAGGTGTTATCAAAAAATTTTATAGAAGAGCAGGAAATAAGGATTAATTGAAGTGGACTATAGATCTAATGTTTATCCCACCCTTTAAGAGGAATTCCAAAAAGAATGAGTGAATATAATAAATGAAAGCAATCTTAGAAGAATTCACAAAATGTTTCTAAAAATAGGGGTAAAAAAAGAACATTCAAATTCAAAAAGCTCAGTGAAGACTGACCTAATGAATACAATAAATTGATGGTAATAATAATACAATAATAACAAGAGCAACAATTACTATCTAAAAGCATTGTTAAAACTTAATAGGGGAAAAATAAAGATTATCTACTCATCAATAAGAATCAGATTTATCTCAGATTTCTCATCAGCAAACCAACTACTTCTACTAGTACTAATACAGCTATTACTGTTCATAATAAAGATAAAATGGAACAATATTTTTAAATTTCTAAGAAAATCAACTTATAGGTAAGATTCTATAGCCAGTGTTATCTTAGCGTATGAGGGGAAAGTAAATATACTTTTAAATAAAGTAAAAGGAGTTTGATAAGCTACTTCCTCAAATTTTCTATAAAAAATTATTGGATAATTTCTTCCACTAAAGTGATCAAGCAATCCAAGAGAAAATGGTAGGCAACTGTTTGTATATCAAAAGCAGAAGTTAGCACATATATTAAGTTGAAATAAATATTAGTTACCTATTTATTAAAGAAAATATATAAGAGTATGGGATGAAATTCCAAATAATGTTAACTTAGAAAGTGTTAGGAAAGGGATATCAGAAAAAAAATGAAAATATGCATAGTTATCCAGCACTTTTCTGTTCAAATGTCACCTCTCTGCAGTGTTTGTCCCCGATTGTCCTATGTAAGACAGAATGTTTTATCATCCTATATCCTATTGCCCTGCTTTTTAAAACTATTTCTGAAATAAATATCACTGTCTAAAATTCAATATTTATCCATTAAGTAATCTATTCTTTGTCTCAACCGAAAAGCATAACAGCTTCATGAGATCAGAGAATTCGTTTTGTTCACTACTGTATAGTGAATGCTGAGAATGTTAAATACATGGTAAGTACTCAATAAATATTTCTTAAGTAAGTGAGTGATTAGTTGAGTCAGTAATTTTACATTCATCAATAAATACTATGGAGCCATTAAAAAGAATGAGATAGTCTAAGTTTATGAATATGGACTAATTCCAAAATGACATTTAATGAAAAATCAAGGGGTACTAGTTTAAATTGAATGATTCCATTTATTCATTTCATTTGATGAGCTTAAATAAACCATTTTGCATATAAACAGAGAGAGAGAATATTTATATCCTAAATATATTAAACAAAAAATATTAACCTGGATATATAGAATTTATTTAAAAATGAGCTTAACATTTAAAAACATATTACATGCAATGACATCAACTCTGTTAATAGAGGAAAAGAGAAAGACATAACAAAATTATCTTAATAGACCACAAAACATGTAATCAATAAATTACATTCAATAGGTTTTTAAAAGAAATATAGGGGCACCTGGGTAGCTCAGTCAGTTAAGCATCAGACTTGATTTTGGCTCAGGTCATGATCTCAGGGTCATGAGATCAAGCCCCGAGTCCACCTCTGTGCTGAGCATGGAGCCTGCTTAGGATTATCTCTCTCCCTTTGCCCCTCCCCCTGCTCACACACTCTCTCTCTAAACACTAAAAATTAAATAAAATTTTTGAAAAAAGAAATATAAAACTTAATTAAACATTCTCATAATAAGCTAAAAAAAAGAGGACAAACTTTCTTACATGGAGCAAGAGTCTACAACAATGTAATAGCAAAGATTATATATGATCAATAAATGAAAGAAATACTTCACTAAGGAACAGATTTGATGCTGGCTCTCACCCTGATATTAACTTCGTATCAGAGATTTCAGCCAATGTAATGATAAAGCAAAAGATGGAATTAGTGCTGAGAAAAAGAAATAAAATACATTATCTCTAGATGATATGATTGTACATCTAACACATTCAGTCGACCAACTGAGAACCATAAAAAAAATTAATAGCATCCTTATAATTCTGGCTAACACTTATTGTTATTTATTTTTTATTATTGATTACTTTAAATTTGCCAAGTCATATAGAAAGTCTATACATGTGTTACTTTAATTAATTTTAATTTTTGTTTGATAATTTAAAAAATACTATCTCTACTTTTAAAATGAGGAAAAATTATACACAAAAAATTGTAATTATTTTCCTCATAATCACAAAGCTAGTAAGGGGTAAAAAAGGGGTTTGGTGTGATTCTAAACCCCATGATTTGAATCACCAAACTTTATGGTATCTTCTAGTTCAGTCATGATCACTTAAGGAATATTTTAATAAAAAGTTCAATATCAATTGCAACTATAAACTATAAAGTACTTAGGACTAATCTAAAAAAGAATCATTAGGACATCTCAGAAGAAAACACTGAAACTTTACGTAAAGACAGTAATAAAAACATTGATAAATGAAGATATAAACAGACATATAGACAGGAAGAGTCAACAGAATAAAGATGCCAGACTCTCTAATCTGTAAATATAATCTAATTCCATTAAAATTCCAATACGATTATTATAAACCTTGTTAAGCAGGTTCAATTTTGTCATTCCAAAGTTAGCCTGCAAGAATAGCTAAGATATATTGGGGGGGAAAACAAAACAAAACAAAACAAAAACAGAATAAGAAACAGACCTTACCTAAAAGTATAGAATTACAATGTAAGTAGTTATAAAATAGTAAGGTAATCAGTAATAAATTAGTAGATTAATGAAACAGAGTCCACAAAGGATTCATGCATATTTGTAAAAATATTATGTATAAAAATGACTCCCAGTTTGGAAAACATAAATACCATGTACAATAATGAATCTCAAAATAAAAGTATCTAAATTAAAAAAAAGAGAGAGAGGGATAACGATTGTAAAATTACCAAACATTCTGTGTACTTTTCTAGTCTCAGAAGAGAATACAAAAGAATATCTTTAAAACCTTGAGAAGGAAGTCATTTTTAAAAAGATTTAATTATTTTGGGAAAGAGCAGGGGAAGGGCAGAGGGAGAGAGAATCTCAAGCAGACTGCCGCTGAGCACAGAGACAGAGGTGGGGCCCCCACTTCATTCTTCCCTTCCTTTTCCTAACAACCTCCCTGCTATTTCTTATGTTCCATAAATGAGTGAAAGCATATGATAATTGTCTTTCTCTGTTGACTTATTTCACTTAATCTCCTCCAGTCCTGTCCAAGTTGCTGCAAATGTTGGGTAATCGTTCTTTCTGATGGCTAATATTCCATTGTACATATGGATCACGTCTTCTTTATCCATTCATCTGTTGAAGGTCATCTCGGTTCCTTCCACAATTTGGCTATTGTGGACATCGTACTATGAACATTGGGGTATATATGGCCATTCTCTTCACTACATCTGTATCTTTGGGGTAAATACCCAGTAGTGCAATTGCTGGGTCATAGGGTAGCTCTATTTTTAACTTTCTGAGGGACCTCCACACTGTTTTCCAAAGTGGCTGTGCCAACTTGAATTCCCACCAACTGTGTAAGAGGGTTCCCCTTTCTCCACATCCTCTCCAACATTTGTTGTTTCTTTCCTTGTCAATTTTTGCCATTCTAGCTGGCGTAAGGTGGTATCTCAATGTGGTTTTGATTTGAATTTCCCTGATGGTAATGATGTCGAACATTTTTTCATGTGTCTGTTAGCCATTCGTATGTCTTCATTGGAGAAGTGTCTGTTCATATCTTCTGCCCATTTTTTTTATTTGATTATTTGTTTCTTGGGTATTGAGTTTGAGAAGTTCTTTATAGATATTGGATACCAGCCTTTTAACTGTAGTGTCATTTGAAAAAATCTTCTCCCATTCTGTGGGTTGCTCTTTGTTTTGTTGACTAGTTCCTTTGCTGTGTAGAAGCTTTTTATTTTGATGAAGTCCCAAAAATTCATTTTTGCTTTTGTTTCCCTTGCCTTTGGAGACATGTCATGAAAGAAGTTGCTGTGGCCATTGTTGAAGAGGTTGCAGCCTATGTTCTCCTCTAGGATTTTAAGGGATTCCTGTCTTACATTGAGGTCTTTCATCCATTTGGAGTTTATCTTTGTGTATGGTGTAAGAGAGTGGTCAAGTTTCATTCTTTTGTATATAGCTGTCCAATTTTCCCAGCACCATTTATTGAAGAGACTGTCTTTTTTCCCCTGGATATTTTTTCCTGCTTTGTCAAAGATTAGTTGGCCATAAAGTCGAGGGTCCATTTCTGGAGTCTCTAATTTGTTCCATTGGTCTATGTGTCTGTTTTTGGGCCAGTACCATGCTGTCTTGGTGATCACAGCTTTGTAGTATAGCTTGAAATTAGGCCATGTGATGCCCCCAGCTTTGTTTTTCTTTTTCAGCATTTCCTTGGTGATTCGGGTTCTTTTCTGGTTCCACACGAATTTTAGTATTCTTTATTCCAGCTCTTTGAAAAATATCATTGGTATTTTGATCGGGATGGCTTTGAAAGTATAGATTGCTCTGGGTAGCATAGACATTTTAACTATGTTTATTCTTCTGATCCATGAGCATGGAATGTTTTTCCATCTTTTTGTGTCTTCCTCAATGTCTTTCATCAGTGTTCTATAGTTTCTAGAGTACAGATCCTTTATCTCTCTGGTTAAATTTATTCCGAGATATCTTATGGTTTTTGGTGCTATTGTAAATGGATTCAATTCCCTAATTTCTCTTTCTCGAGTCTCATTGTTCATGTATAGAAATGCAACTGAGGGGCGCCTGGGTGGCACAGCGGGTTAAGCATCTGCCTTCAGCTCAGGGCGTGATCCTGGCGTTATGGGATGGAGCCCCACATCAGGCTCCTCCGCTATGAGCCTGCTTCTTCCTCTTCCACTCCCCCTGCTTGTGTTCCCTCTCTCGCTGGCTGTCTCTGTCTGTCAAATAAGTAAATAAAATCTAAAAAAAAAAAAAAAGAAATGCAACTGATTTCTGAGCATTGATTTTGTATACTGCCACATTACTGAATTTTTGTATGAGTTCTAGTAATTTGGGGGTGGAGTCTTTCAGGTTTTCCATATAAAGTATCATGTCATCTGTGAAGACAGAGAGTTTGATTTCTTCTTTGCCTATTTCAATAGCTTTTATTCTTTTTTGTTGTCTGATTGCTGTTGCTAGGACTTCTAATACTGTGTTGAACAATAGTGGCTAGAGTGGGCATCCTCATTGTGTTCCTGATCTTAAGGGAAAGGCTCTCAGCTTTTCCCCATTGAGAATGATATTTTCATAGATGGTTTTTATGAAATTCAGTAATGTATCCTCTATCACTACACACTGAAGGGTTTTAATCAGGAAAAGATGCTGTATTTTGTCAAATGCCTTTTCTGCATCAATTGAGAGGATCATATGGTCCTTGTTTCTTCTCTTAATGTGATCTATCACACTGACCGATTTGTGAATGTTGAACCACCCTTGCATCCCAGGGAAGAATCCCACTTGGTCATGATGGGTAATCCTTTTAATGGACTGATGGATCCTATTAGCTAAGATCTTTTTGAGAATTTTGGCATCCATATTCATCAAGGATATTGGCTTGTAATTCTCTTTTTTGATGGGGTCTTTGCCTGGTTTTGGGATCAAAGTAATACTGGCCTAATAGAATGAGTTTGGTAGTTTTCCTTCTGTTTCTATTTTTTGAAATAGCTTCAGGAGAATAGGTATTATTCTTTGAATGTTTGGTAGAATTCATCAGGGAATCCGTCAGGCCCTGGACTCTTGTTTTGGGGAAGGTTTTTGAACACTAATTCAATCTCTTCATGATTAATCAGTCTGTTTAGATCATCAATTTCTTCCTGTTTTAGTCTTGGTAGTTTATAGGTTCATAGGAAGCCATCCATTTCTTCTGGGTTGCTGAATTTATTGGCATATAGTTCTTGATAATAGTTTCTAATGATTATTTCTATTTCCCTGGTGTTGGTCATGACCTCTCCCCTTTCATTCATAATTTTATTAATTTGGGTCCTTTCTCTATTCTTTTGAATAAGTCTGTCCAGTAGCTTATTGAACTTATTAATTCTGTCAAATAACCAGCTTCTAGTTTTGTTGTTCTGCTCAACTGTGCTCCTGGTTTCTAATTCATTGATCTTTGATCTAATCTTAATCAATTATCTTCTCATGCATAGATTAGACCTGTTCTTCTGTTCCATCTCCAGCTTCTTAAGGTGAGAATATAAGGACTGCATTTTAGATGGTTCTATTCCTTTGAGCGAGGCTTGGATGGCTATGTATTTTCCCCTTAGGCCCACCTTTCCAGTGTCCTATAGGTTTGGGACCAATGTGTTTTCATTCTCATTGGTTCCCATAAGTTACTTAAGTTCTTTCATTTCCTGGTTTACCCAATCATCCTTAAGCAGGATGGTTCTTAGTTTCCAAATGTTTGAGTTTCTTCCAAATTTTTCCTTGTGATTGAGTTCTAGTTTCAAAGCATTGTATTCTGAGAATATGCAGGGAATAATCTCAGTCTTTTGGTATCGGTTGAGACCTGTTTTGTGACCCAGTAAATGGTCTATTCTGGAGAATGTTCCATGTGCATTCAAAAAGAATGAGTATTCTGTTGTTCTGGGGTGGAGTGTTCTGTATGGATCTATGAGGTCCATCTGGTCCAGTGTGTCATTCAAAGCTCTTGTTTCTTTGTTGATTTTCTGCTTAGATGATGTCTATTGCTGAGTGCGGAGTGTTGAGGTCCCCTAATATTAACGTATTATTATCTATATGTCTCTTTATTCTGATTAAGAGTTGGCTTGTTTATCTGGTTGCTCCCCTGTTGGAGGCATAGATATTTATAATTATTCGATCCTCTTATTGCATACACCCTTTAAGAGTAATACAGTGTCCTTCTGTATCTCTAACTATAGTCTTTACTTTAAAATCTAATCTGTCTGATATGAGTATTGTTACCCCAGCTTTCTTTGGAGGTCCGTTGGCATGAAAAATTGTTTTACATCCCTTCACTTTCAGTCTGGATGTATCTTTAGGTTCAAAATGACTCTCTTGTAGACAGCATATGGATGGGTCATGTCTTTTTTCCAATCTGCAACCCTGTGGCATCTTATGGGAGCATTTAGGCCATTCACATTGAGAGTAATTATTGAGAGATATGATTTGAATGTTGTCATGTTGCCTGTGAAGTCTTTGTTTCTCTAGATTGTAAATTTCTGTTCTGTATCACTCTTGCGTTCCTTCTACTTTGATAGAACCCGCCTTAATATTTCTTGTAGGTCTGGCTTGGTGGTCACATAATCTTTCAATTTCTGCCGGTCTTGGAAGCTCCTTGTCTCTCCATCCATTCTGAATGACAGCCTTGCTGGATAAAGGATCCTTGGCTGCATGTTCTTCCCACTTAGTGCTCTGAATATGTCTCGCCAGCTTTTTCTGGCTTGCCAGGTCTCTGTAGACAGGTCTGACGTTATTTTGATGTTCCTCCCTCTGTACATGAGGAATCTCTTCCCCCTCAGCACTTTCAAGATTGTTTCCTTGGGTCTAAGATTTGTGAATTGTACTATCATGTGACATGGTGTTGGTCTGTTCCCATTGATCTTCGGAGGGGTCCTCTCTGCCTCTTGGACATGAATGCTTGTTTCCTTCACCAGATTAAGGAAGTTTCAGCTACAATTTGTTCAAATATCTCTTCTAGACCTCTTTCTTTCTCCACCCACTCGAGGATCCTGATGATTCTGACATTGGAACATTTCATTGAATCAGTAATCTCCTGTAGATTTTTTTCTTGAAAGTGGAGTTTTTTAAGCCACCTTTCTTCTCTTTCTTTCTATCATCTCATCCTCTAACTCACTAATTTGTTCTTCTACCTCATTTACCCTGGCCATCAGAGCATCCAGTTTTGACTGCATTTGATTCATAGCATTCTTAATTTCAGCCAGATTCATTCTCATTTTGGCCCTTAGAGATTCTATATTTTGAAAATATTTTTGTTAATAATTTTTTTTTCAAGCCTACACATCATCTTGACCATTGTTATTCTGAAATCCATTTCTAATAATTTGATTATATTCATATCCATTTATTCTGTGGCAGAGGCCACAGTCTCTGTTTCTTTCCTTTGTTGGGGTTTCCTCCTTCTTGTGATTCTGATGAGATGTGGTTGCGGGGATGTATAGGGGACCAATTTACTAACCAGGACCCAAGCAAGATGCACTTGTTTTATAGGGACCTTAGGAATGTAGGCTTCTTGTTTTTCAGCCTGCCTTCTTGGGGAGGGGCCTGCCGTGCTGATACTCAGGCAACCCTGTTTGGGCAAATTTTCCTGGGGGGGGGGGGCGGTGGGCACAGTAAGAATCGTTTTTTCCAGGCTTTTATTCTCTAGCGGCTTTCCCTGGTGGCTTTCTGTGACTCTTCAGAGGATCAGAGTAATAGTGACCGTATCCAAACCTCTGCCTCAAAACAGAGAGATTGCAGTCTGCTTGTCACTGAGCTCTCTTGGCCACTCTAACTCCATTTCTGTCAGTGCTGCTAAAAACCCCGCAGCGTCCCAGGTTGTACACAACACTATAGTGACTCAACAATTTTATGCATTACAAAATACCACAATAAATTTAGTTACCTTCTGTTACATACAAAATTATTACAATATTATTGACTATATTTCCTATGCTATAATTTTCATCCCCATAACTTATTTATTTTATAACTGGAATTTTGTGCCTCTTAATCCTCTTCACCTATTTTCTCTATTCCCCCACCTCTCTCCCCTCTGGCAACAACCAATTTGTTCTCTGTACTTTGAGTCATGTAACTTTCTGTTTTGTTGTTGTTTATTTGTTCATTTGTTCTGTTTTTTATATTCCACATATAAATGCAATCATATGGTATTTGTCTTTCTCTGTCTCTCTTATTTAGCTTACCATAATACCCTCTAGATCTATCCACGTTGTCACATATGGCAAAATTTATCCTTTCATCCTTTTTATGGCTGAATAATACTCCATTGTGTATATATACCACACCTTTTTATCTATCCATCAGTTGATGGACACTGAGTTGCTTTCATATCTTGGCTATTGTAAATAATGCTGCAATAAATATAGGGTGGCATATATCTTTTGAACTAGTGTTTTTTATTTCTTTGGGTAAATACCCAGCAGTGGAATTACTGGATCATATGGTATTTCTATTTTTAACTTTTTGAGGAGCCCACATATTGTTTTCCATAGTGGCTACACCAGTTTACATTCCCACCAAACTACACAAAGTTTCTTTTTCTCGACATCCTTAACACTTGTTATCTCTTGGTACTAGCTATTTTGGCAGATGTAAGGTGATGTATCTGTGTAGTTTTAATTTGCATTTTCCTAGTGATTAGTGATGCCATGCATGTATTCATGTGTCTGTTGGCCACGTGTATGTCTTCTTTGGATAAATGTCTATTCAGGTTCTCTGCCCATTTTTTAATAAAAATTATCTGTTTTTTGTTTTTTGTGGGTTTTTTGGGTTTTTTTTGGTGTTGAGTTGTAGAAGTTCTTTATATATTTTGGATATTAATCCCTTATTGGAAATATAATTTGCAAATATCTTCTCCCATTCAGTAGGTTGCCTTTTTATTTTGTTGATCATCACCTTTGCTGTGCAAAAGGTTCTTAGTTTGATATAGTTCCAATTGTATAGTTTTGCTTTTGTTTCCCTTGCTCAGGGAGACATATTCAGAAAAATAATTTTTTCTATTCAGCACATTGCCAAAAATTAAGAATTGTGATAATATTAAGTATTAGAGAAATTGTAGGAAAAAAATGATACTCTCCTTTCCTGCTGTGTGGTAATTGGTAAAGCCCAAGACAGAAGACATATTTATCTCTAAACATTAAATATGTACAAGCACAGTAATGGAAATTCCACTTTTGGTATCTACCATAAAAACACTTGCACACATGCACAAGAAGGCGTGAAAAAGGGCTGCATTATTTGGAATCAAGAAACATCAGATATAGTTTAAATGCTTGTAATAAGGAAAACTATTATGTGATTCATACTCAGACATATTATGAAGTGGTTAAAGAGTCTGAAAGGTATCTACATATATTGGCATAAAGTAAAATCCCTAAACCATATTGACAAGCACTTGAAGAAAAATTTAAGAAAGCAAAGTTTTGAGGACAAGTCAAATGAGAATGGCACTGTCATCCTAATGTTGAGAAAAAAACTAGAATATCATAAATTCATAAAACTACTTGATCTAATAAAATTACTAAATTCCTAAGAGTGACAGGTAACTCCAAAGAGAAACAATAATACACACTGTTTCAATTTGAGCAGATCATGGGGAAAAAAACAACTGGGTAAGAGAGCTAAAAATTAGCTGACTTCTTAAATGACTACTTGAGAGTTTACAATCCATGGGAGAACCAGACTCAAGGTGCTGGAAGTATTTGCTTTCAAGAGCAATGAAGGATCTGAGATTTTACCCTACTTGTAAGCTAAAATTTTAGCCTGACATAATTTCATGTATGCTGGCAGAAGATATAGATTCCTGGGTCAGAGACCAAGGATCTATTACTCATGGCTTAAGAGGCAGAATAAGCTTTATATTCACACTAGTTTTCCTAACCCCAAAGTCCTACAGGAATGATGTAGGAGAGGCCCAAGTGGATGCTGCTTCTAACAGACTAATCGAACCATGCTCAAAGTCAACTTCCAGTTGGGAGATCCAGCATTTAATCAATGGCAGTTGCAATGGTTTGGGAGAACTACACTATGGCATTTTCCTTCTGAAGGAAGGCTTCATAGGCAGTTATGAATGATAAAAGATAATTACTACCACCTTTCCGTGTTTCCTCCACATGGAGAATTGTCTTCTAACTCTTATGAGCTTCTTAACATGGATTAATACCAGATGTTCCCAAGAAATATTTGGGGCAGATCAGAAAACTTGGTTAACCCTCAAAGTAGTAAACAGACACCAAATCTCACCATATTCCAGACCCTGCTTTTTTTTTTTTTTAACAAATTTTAAACTACTGTAGAAGTAGCAGGAAAACCTCCCAAGAAAATAGCCCAAGAGATTATGGACTACCTTGCAGAAGGAGAAAAAACAAGTTGCCTACTACTAGAAAAGGGGTAAAAATCCTCTTGGGCCAAGGATTGTACACTACCAAAAGACAGAGTTTAGGAGTGCCTGGGTGGCTCAGGTCAGGATCCCAAGGTCCTGGGACTGATCACCACATCGGGCTCCTCACTCAGGGGAGAGCCTGCTTCTCCCTCTCCCTCTGCCTGCTGCTACCCCTGCTGTGCTCACTTGCTTGCTCTCTCTCTGTCAAATAAATAAATTAAATCTTTAAAAAAAAAGAGAGAGAGTTTAACTACTATTTTGAAATGATAATGTAAACTTATTTTCCACCCAAGATTTTCCATAAATACAAGAAAGAGGTTGGCTGCCACAGAAAGGAGGAGTAGGAATGCTAAGAAATTTCTGTCCCTGAGGCCCAGGAATACGTTGCCTGTCCAAGACTGAGGCTTAGAGTGAGAACACTAAGAATGATCCCATTCTTAACACTATACTTGTACTGAGTAAAACTCCATGGCACTCTACAGCTGAAGAAGGGACAAAAGTATGGAAAAAAAACACCACTGTGAATCAGGCATACAGGCCTTATAGAAGCAGAGGGTGAAACACTAAAAATAAATTATTAGCATTCTTCCACTGAAGGAATTTGAAGTTTGAGATGTGCTGAAGTAATTATGACAATAATAAAAGTAAATGTAGCTCAATTATTCACATAATTAAGTCCCCCACATCAAGAGCCTGAGAAAGAGAGAGGCATAAATTCTATTTACAGTATCTAATGTTCTTTAGCATAAAGTACCCATTATTCAATAAAAAATTTCCAAAAAATCAAATCGAGAAGTAACAACAAACTGTCAGGAAAACACACAGCTGATGAAACCAGGCCTAGATATAATCAAATTGTTAGAACTATTATACAAGGACTTCAAACACCATGATGAATATTTTAAAGGTGCTACTTTGAAAGGACAACAAGATAAAAGTACAGAAAAGATATGGAAAAAGAATAATGAGTTACATGGAAATGTTACCAAAAAGACACATTATATACAAATAATTCCTTTGACAGTATTTTCAACAGACTGTACACAGCTGAAATAAGAACTGTAGTTAAGAAAAATTATCCAAGGGGCACCTGGGTGGCACAGCGGTTAAGCGTCTGCCTTTGGCTCAGGGCGTGATCCCGGCAATCTGGGATCGAGCCCCACATCAGGCTCTTCTGCTATGGGCCTGCTTCTTCCTCTCCCACTCCCCCTGCTTGTGTTTCCTCTCTTGCTGGCTGTCTCTATCTCTGTCAAATAAATAAAATCTTAAAAAAAAAAAGAAAAGAAAAATTATCCAAATTGAAATGCAAAAAAAGAGAACAATTTAAAATAATTCAGAATACAGCATCTAGGAAATGTGGGACAATATTAAATGGTCTAACTTATGTGTAATTGAAGTCATAGTAGGAAAGGAGTGAAGGGAGAGGACAGAAGAAACATTTGAAGAGATAATGGCATAAACACACACACATAGTTAAACCACTAACTCTAACAATAAGGAGAAAATATTTAAGACAGTCAGAAGGAAAAATAAAATTTGAAATACATCAGGCTTTTGGTAAAACAAACAAAAACCACAGAGGACACTGGAGTGACACATTAAAAACACTTTAAAAATAATGGACAACCCCAAATTTTATATCCAATAAAATATATGTTTTAAAACTCAAGTCAAATATATTTTAGATGAACAAACCCTAGAGAATATGTCTTCAGTTTATCTGCAGAACTGTCTTATAAGAAATAGTAAAGCAAGGAGCATGACATCAAATGTAAATTTAGATCAATACAATAAATATAACACAATAAATAAAAGCAACAGAAAATTTTAAAATTAAGATAAATATAAAATATATTTTTAAAGAATCTTCAAAGCATAACTGACTGTCACAACAAAATTAGTTAACAAGATATTTTGGAAATTATAATATAGAGAGAATAATGTATGAAATTAACTCAATATATGGGAGTTGAGAAATAAAGGATGATGTGTGATAAGCAAATATAGGTCATTCCAGTAATGGGAGGCTGTTTTAACATTTGAAAATATACCAATATAATTCACCAAATGAGCAGAAATAAGAGAAAAATATGGGATGATATCAATTAAGGTAAAAAAATTGAAAAAAATTCCACATCTTTTATATTTTTAAATATTTAAATTCTAGTTAACATATAGCATAATATTAGTTTCAGGAGTAGAATTTAGTGATTCATCACTTACAGATTACACTCAGTGCTCATCATAATTAGTGTGCTCCTTACTACCCAAGAGCCATTTAGCACATCACCCAGCCACCTCCCCTCCAGCAACCCTCAGTTTTTTCTCTATAGTTAAGAGTCTCTCATGATAAAATAAAAAAGAAGAACATCTACCTGGAACCCACAGCAAGTATTATACATAATGACAAAATTCTAGAGGCTTTCCCCATAAAATCAGGAATAATACATGGAAAAAAAAAAGAGTCTCTTAATAGTTTGCTTCCCTCTTTTTTTTTTTTCTTCCTCTTTTATGTTTGTTTGGTTTCTTAAAGTCCATATATAAGTTACATCATATAATATTTGTTTTTCTCTGACTTATTTTGCTTAGCATTATACAGTCAAGCTCTATCCACATCCTTGCAAATGACAAGATTTCATTCTTCTTGATAGCTGTATAATATTCCATTATGTATATATTATATATATATACCACCACTTCTTTATCCATTTATCAGTCGTTGGATGTTTGGGCTCTTTCCATAATTTGGCTATTGTGCATAATGCTGCTATAAATATCAGGGTGCATGTGCCCCTTTGAATCAGCATTTTTGTATCCTTTGGGCAAATACCAAATAGTGCAATTGCTGGATCCTAAGGTAGTTCTATTTTTAACTTTTTGAGGAAAGTCCATACCATTTTCCAGAGTGGCTGTACCAATTTGTATTCCCACCAACAGTGTAAGAGGGTTCTTCTTTCTCCACATCTTTGCCAACATCTGTTGTTTCCTGTGTTGTTAATTTTAGCCATTCTGACGGGTATTAGGTGGTATCTTATTGTGGTTTTCATTCTCATTTCCCTGATGATGAGTGATGATCATCTTTTCATGTGTCTGTTGGCCATATGTATGTCTTTTTTGGAAAAATATCTATTCATGTTTTCTACCCATTTTTTAATTGAATTATTTGTTTTTTGGGGTGTTGAGTTTGATAAGTTCTTTATAGATTTTGGATACTAACCCTTTACCAGACATGTCATTTGAAAATATCTTCCCCCATTCCATGGGTTGCTCTTTAGTTTTACTGATTGCTTTTCACATGTATTCTTTAAAACAAAGCAAAACAACAAAAAACAAAGCTAACAATACTTAATGATGAAAGATTGAATGCTTTTGCTTTAGACTGGGGACAAGGTAAGGATACCTATTCTCACCATACCTAGTCAATATCTTACTGTGAGTCCTAGCAAGTTCATTAAACCAAGAAATATTTAAAAGGCCATTTAAAAAAAAGTAGAGATTGAAAGGAAGATATGTAACTATTCCTTTTCATAGGTGATCTGATTATCTATATAGAAAATCCCAAGGATTCTACAAAACAGATCCTCAAACTAATAAGTGGGTTTGCCAATGTTGAAGTATAAAGGGTTAACATATAAATAACAATCATATTTCTATACACTCTCAATGGATATTTGAAACAAAAAATGCAATTTATAATAACAGCAAATGAAATACATAGGCATAAGTCAAACAAAACATTCACAGGATGTGTATATGAAAAACTATAAACACCAAAGCCATAAAATTCAAAGAAAATTTAAATAACTGGAGACATATATAGTGTCTATGAATTGGAAACCCAACATTTTTAATATGTCAATTTTCCCCAACTGATCTTTAGATTTAATGCAATTACAACTGTGGAATCAGAAAATCAGTAGCATATAGTGAAATTTACAGCATTTGATGCTTATGAAAGAAAAGAGGAAAAGTAATTAAAATTAATTAATTAATTCCCCAGGAAGAATTTCTATAGATATTGACAGATGATTCTAAAAGTTATATGGAAAGACAAATGAGCTAGACTAATTTTAAAAAAATGAAAAGAAAAATGTTCCAAGGTTTACCCACCTGATTTTAATACTTGTGAATGGTTATAGCAATTAAGATACTATGGTTATAGGAAAGTTTATGTACCTGATGATTGGAATAGACAGTCTACTATACTCTGAAAACTATAAAACACTGGTGAAAAAAACTGAAGACAACACAAACAATGTAAAGATATTCCACGCTCATGGGTTGAAAGAATTAATATTGTTAAAAGGTCCATACTACACCAAACAATCTATATGAAACAATAACTATCAAAATTCCAATGGTATTTTTCACAGAACTAGAACAAATAATACTAAAATTTGTATGGAACTGCAAAAGACCTTGAAGAGTGAAAGCAATTTTGAGAAGGCAGAACAAAGCTGCAGGTATCAAAATTCCAGATTTTAAGATACACTACAAAGCTATGCTAATCAAGACAGCACGGTACAGGCAAAAAATAGACACATAGGTCAATGGAACAAAATAGAGACCCCAGAAATAAATCCATGCTTATAATATAGTCAAATAATCTATGACAAAGGAGGCTAGAATATGCAAGGGGGAAAAACAGTCTCTTCAACAAATGGTGCTAGGAAAAGTGGACAACTACATGCAAAAGAATGAAACTGGATCAATTTCTTACAGCACACACAAAAATAAACTCAAAGTGGATTAAAAACCTAAATGTGAAACATAAAACCATAAAAACCCTAGAAGAAAACATAGGCAGTAATTCTTTTGACATCAGCTGTTGCAATATTTTTCTAAATATACCTCCTCAGACAAGAAAAACAAAAGCCAGTATAAACTATTGAGACTACACGCCCCCACGAAAAAGGTTTTTGCATGACAAAGAAAACCATCCAGAACATGAAAAGGCAATCCACTGAATGGGACAAGATGTCTCCAAATTCTATTTCTGATATCAATTAATATCCAAAATAACTCAACACCAAAAGAACAAATAATTCAATTAGAAAAGTGGCAGAGGACTGAATAGACATTTTCCCAAAGGAGATATACAGGTGGCCAACAGGTACATTAAAAGATGCTCAGCATCTCTAATCCTCAGGGAAATGCAAATCAAAACCACAAGGAAATATCACCTTATAGGCATAAGGCATTCAGAATAGCTAGAATCAAAAAGACAAGAAATAAGTATTGGTGAGGTTGTGAAGAGAAAGGAACTCCTGTGCACTCTTGGTAGGAATGTAAATTGATCCAGCCACTATGGAAAACAGTAGAGAAGTTTCTACAAATCTTAAAACTAGAAATACCATATGATCCAGTAATTCCACTACTGAGAACCTACCCAAAGAAAACAGAAACAGAATTTGAAAAGACATATGAACTCCTATGTTCATTGCAGCACTGTTTACAATAGCCAAACTAAGCAAGAAACCCAAGTATACATCAACAGATGAATGGATTAAAAAAGTGTGGTATTGTGTGTGTGTATACACACACACACACACACAGATACACAACAGAATATTATTCAGCCATGAAAAGGAATGAGAGCTTGTCATTTGTGACAATGTGGATGGACCAATGTGGATGGACTTCTGATAAGTGAAATAAATCAGGGAAAGACAAATTCCATATGATTTCACTTATTTATATGTGGGCTCTTAAAAAAAAACAAATGAATAAACAAAATAGAAACAGATTCATAAATAGAGAACTAATGATTGCTAGAACGGAGGGGGCTGAAGTGATGGGCAAAATGGATGAAGGGGAGTAAAAGGTGCAGGCTTCCAGTTATGGAATTAATAAATCATGGGGATAAAAGGTACAGAATAGGAAATATAGTCAATGGTACTGTAATAGCATTGTATGGTGATAGATGATGGCTACACTTGTGGTGAGCACAGCATAACATGTAAACTTGTCCAATCACTATGTTATACTCCTGAAACTAATGTAATGTATGTCAACGATGTTTCAGTTCAAAAAAGGATATTCTAGAAAGAAATTTACAGAAATATAGTCAATAGTTGTAACAAAGGAACAAAGACAATTCAATTGAAAGAGGATAATCTTTTCAACAAATGGTATAGAAACAAATATTCATATACAAAAAATGAACCTTGATCTATACTTCACATTTCATACAATTAATTTACTATATATGTTATACCCTCAATATGCTTGACTGAAATTATATAAGAACAGTATGATGTCCTTTATTTCTTTAACAATAATATATTCTGTACAGAGAAATGTTTGTAAACACATGGAGTAGTTCAGAAATATACTCAATAAATATGTAATTCTAAGTATATTGTGCCTGGGAGTGGTGGTCAAAGGGAACTGGATTTTCTATAAATATTTAACAACATTAATTCAGTGCCTGCTATATGGTAGCACTTTTCTAAGGTTTTACACATATTAACTCGTTTAATTTTCAAAGAAACCATTAAAGGTAGATACTATAATTATCTCTACATTAAAAGGAAATTAAGGCACAAGATAAAAAATAACTTTGATGAGATTACATTTATTGGTAGATTGGTCATTCAAATCCAGGGAGTCTTACTCAGGTGACAGGCTCTTAACTGTGAAGCCATATTGCATCTGTGCCACATTTCACTTCCCCTTTGAACTTCTACAAAAGTGAAATTCTAAATAACCTATGGAAAAAATAAACTGGTAAGTGGGCAGGAAAAAGACATGCTACAGTGTCTCAAAGTCTCTGAGTGGGCTTTTAAAATAGGTTACCAAAAGTAAGTCATTAAAACGTATGAGCAAAAATCATACACAGGCTTTATCAATTACTACTGTTGAGACATTCTGGGGCAAAAGAAATGCATTACATCAGAACTTACTGATACTAGATCTATTTTCTTCAAAAGCCTCAATTTTCTTTTGGAAACTTTTTTTTTTTAAGATCTTATTTATTTAATTGAGAGAGAGAGTGCACAAATGGGGGAAGGGCAGAGGGGCAAGCAACCCCCCTGAGCACGGAGCCCGATGCAGGGCTCGATTCCAGGACTCCAAGATCAAGACCTGAGCCACAGTCAGATGCTTAAACTGACTGGGCCACCCAGGCTCCCCTTCTTTTGGAAACTTTTTATAAAAAAATCAGTGGTTATTATGTCTTCAAGAACATAGTACAGTTTTACTTGGAAGAGTATACATTCATATGTGAGGATTGTAGGGGGACAACAAATTGCTAATCTGCACACACCATCACCATAGTTTAGGTCTATAAACTATTAAGAAACATGCATCCATGAATTAATAGATACAATGTGGAGAAAACCTAGATAAGCCAGTCTCAAGGACCAGAATCTTGACAACAATGAATAGGCAAAGTATTCCCAGTATAGACATCATCATATGACATCAGGGTGGGGGGGATTTTAATGACTTTATCATTATACCTGTCAATGTCCTTCAGCCAAATACCACGAGGAACATGACTGGAGTCACAACTGGTTTATTGAATCATACAAAAATGGAGACCTCGCAATCATAGAAAAGGAAAGTGCTAGAAAAGACTTAAAGGATTTGGGTTTGTGTTAGGTGATTTAGGGCTGAGGTCAAGGAAGAGAGGCTTTTTCATGGATTCTGTCTGGTCAGAAAGAAGCAGTACTATATAATTACATATCTACAAGGAAGGAAGAATAAAACTCAGTTAAAGATATAATTGCTCAAAAAGTACCAGTCACTCACAATAGCTAGGATAGGGAGTTGCTTGGCATATTTGTGGTTTAGACAATGTTCTTGTTTCTGTTTGTGTTCAAACATGATTATAGAGTGGTCTTGTTTTTATCTTGATCAATCACAGTCACAGAGTGGCTTGTCTGATGTTGGTTTTCCGTGAAATGGTTTATGTTTGTCTCCACAGTCTGGCTGTAAGTGCCAGGAAAGCTTCAGCAAAATGAAACTCAGAGTTGATAGTTCAAGATCAGTTCCCAGATGTCAGGGGTGGGAGAGATTTTTTCTTTACCAAGATAAAAGAAGGAGTCAAAAAGAATGGTGAACTAATTTTTAAAAGAGAACCCCATATATTTTACTCTAAAACTTACTGAAACTAATAATAAACAACAAACAATCTGATAAACAATAGGTGTACCAACAATGATTTTCAATTCTCTAATTGTTAAAGAACTGCAGAAGTCAATAATAAAAGGTGACAAAGTGATGATTTATGTCTGGATTCATTTTGTTACTCCTTTCTTCCTCGCTATTTCCCTCTCATATTTTTTTTTTGCTGCCCCTGCACATATGGTTCCTTACCTTGGGATCATTTTATTATCTACAGGAACTTTGCAAGACTTGTTTTTTCAATTGATCAAAGTTCAATGCTAGTAAAAAGCCTCTGTCGTTGTTATTTCTACAGAGATTTGCAAACTTCTATTGTATTTTAAAAATACCTGTACTAATATTTTTACTCTTTCTAGGTATAGCTCTGCATACTTCCACTGTGAATGTGTTCCAAATTATTCGGGTGAAACAGACATTGCCCCACTCTTGCTTTTTCTTTTCTTTACTCCCCTCTTTGCAAAGGCAATGAAAACCATCAAATTCTCTTCCTAGTTAGCACAAAGAATTGTCCCCTGATTAGTCCCCAGTATGAAATTATGCCCCACGTAGACCGAAAAATGAATACCTTTATTTCCAATTTCCTGACATCTCCCCAGAGTTCAGTGGCTCTTAAATTTTACCATTTATCCACTGAATATGAACATCCCTATCAGAGATATCTCTTTAAGTAACACTTTTGTTAATTTATTATCATTAGTCTTTATTTTCCAAAAGTTAGTGTAAAATACATATTTTAAAACCCTGATTTGGTTTCCTTCTTCAGTCTTTTCACCAAATAGAAGATCTCATGATAAACTTTACAACTTACTGTTGTACTAAAATTTAGTTTCTTTATTGGTGCGTGTGTGTGTGTGTGTGTGTGTGCGCAAACAGAGAGTTTACTTGCATGTTATTTTGTATGTAAGTTCTTTGGTCTTGCTTATATATTCTTTAAGAAATTGATTGAGTTTCAATCATAGATTATCATCATAGCTTATGTAATTAAAGAATCAAATCATATCTATAATCTGAATTATCACTAGAGGAAGACGCTGTCACTGTATTCCTTTGAAAATGAAGGCTGATTGGCACACATCAAAATGCAAACAAATTCCACTGAGAATAGGCTGTCACCAGGAAAGCAGGCAATTCAGGAAAATAGCTCTGTGTGCGTGTGAAAGTGCACATGTGTAGAGGAAGAGAGAAGGGACCTGGTTGAACAATGATCTTACAGCACACATTTCGGAAAGTGACATTTCAAAAGTAAATCCTTATGCAATCTAATATTCTTCTATTTGTAGTTTTCAATTTGTTGTTTCTGGAAGGATTTGAAAGTACTCAAATCTCCCTGTGTATTACTCAGAGAGTTTTTACTCACATATTAAATATTTAGACCTTCTGTGTCCAAAGTATCTCAGAAGATCTGCAGTATATCTGGAATATTATATCTGATATTTTAGGTCCTTTGTATCTATAGCATACTACCAAATCTTCGGCATTCGTCTGACTCCAATACTATTTATCCTTGCTTTTTTGTAATTTTTATTCGTTCATTACATTAAATTATAAATTTTTAGGAATAAAAAAGATATATAAACCATAGCATAGACTTAAAATAAGACCATAGAGGCCATTGACATGTTGCAGAAAAGAAACATAAGGCTTTCAAGGTCAATGCCTCCCTTGGGCACCTGCTTATAATAGCACTGAAACTAGTTTTGGTCTGATTCAGTACTAGGCCACTATTCCATACTTCTTATGGAAGTAAGAAACTGGATTGCTGCTAATCAAGTATTACTCAAAATTAATACAGCTATGTATATTCAATTTTTTATCAGAATAATGTTTTTTTCAAGTCCATATTTTTCCTTTTTTCCCCCTTCTTTGAGAGGTGATAATATAAGATGCTATTTTGAAGAAATATGTAACTACTAAAACAACCTGGACATTTAAAATAACCTCTTTGAGATAAATGCTAATATAATATTTGTATTTTATATTAGTATAATAGTTTAAAGTATTTGACAAAAAAATTTCCTTCTATCTACCTTTATTGATGTAACATGAGGTTCAAAATCACAAGCAGAAATATCCCATCTAGTGATGTGTGAACTGAAACATGGGCAAATTATTCCATAGCATCCATTTAAAATTATATAACTCCATTTATTAATGATCAATCTAGTTTTAACTACTACTTGCATATTTTTATGCTTGTATTTATATATACATACATTTTTATGATATCTAAGTAAACAACTGGGCATGGAAACATTCAGTACTTCTGGCAAAGCACCTTACAATAGAATGAAGACTTCTTAGGTAGAAACTGCTCATTTAGTAGTTTTTCAATAATTTGGTTTAGTGAATTAGTTTTAATTATTTCATTACAATATTTTGTTTTTGTCTATTTTTTCTTAATTTTAATCATAAATAAATATTAATCATTCTATTATATACAACAAATAATTTAGTTGCTGCATCAGATCAGTGTGTCCTGGTTTTCCAAGTGGGTGCTTGTGGTTTCTAGGTATTCAGTCTGTGAAATAAATTGTCCATCTGTTGTCCTAATCCATCTGTTATTTTGACTTTAGGCATTATGATAGTCTAAAATGTTCATAAAAATACATAATAATTTATTATTTTGGCTTGATACTTTAAAATTCTCAACCAATCTATTCCCAAGCCTAGTTCTTATATATTTTAATTTAAAATACTTTTCTAATGGTAATATAATATTCAAGTCAGTTTACAATCATGTAAATGTTATCTCAAGAAGCATAATCACATTTATAATACTGTTACTTCACTTCACTGCATGACATGCTTCAGAATTATTTGTCCATTAGATTCACTCACACTTTTCTGAGTAACTTTTATAATACCAATCATTTCTTTTTTTTTCTTTTTCTTTATTTTATTTTATTTTATTTTTTTTACAAATCTCCTTTTTCTTGACTTACTCTATCGTCATGGACTTATGCTTCTATGTAGAATTACTAGTCCTTGGATTAAGTCATTAAAAGATGAATCTGTCATTTCTAGGGGTGAAAAAAAATGTGACATTTGAATTAAAAAAAGAAGCAGGTCAAATATAGGCCAAGGAAAAAGTCCATAGAAAAATATTCTTCAGCTTTTCCTTAAGACATTTGTCTGATAATAAAGTGAATGATTTCTCATTAAATCTAAGCCATTTAACATATTATTTTTGTGTTTGAAAATGACAGCACTTTTGCTACGAGTTTTGCACTTGAGAGTTTTTGCCTCTCTTATATACATGTTATTTCAGATTATTAATTAGTTTCTGAAATAACTTACACAGTTTATATAAAACCATTTCTCTGTGGTGTATTGTCTCTTTATGCATCACATTACATCATCTGGTCTTCCCATTACAATTCTACTCTCCATTGCTTGCCTCATTTCTCCTACTTCCACTTTTCCCAGTTTCCCTTGATAAAATATTCCCATTTCATCACCAATTATTCAATACAATGCCTGTACTCACCACAATTTGTGGTTTTAGAACAATTTTAAGAAGTCTCAGCACATCATGTATTTTAGCACTGAGATAGCTTTCTTATCAGTCAGACGTATTGGGCAACGCTAAACACATAGACATTATATTTTATCTAAAATTATCCTCATTAGAAATTTCATCTAAAAACAGAGGCAGATTTATCATGAATGAAATAAAGCTTAAGCTCTTGGGTGTCTAACTAGCATGGTGCCTTCCCAAGATCTTGGGAGGGGCCCCAAATTTTATAATACTAATATATTTTTCTTTTTTTAAAGGGCCTCCACCCTGTATAGGCTTCAGGTATCACAAAACCTAGATCTCTCCCTACCAAGAAAGTATAGTTGATAATTAGACCACCATATTGCTTCTAATATGTAGCTCCCCACATCAACCTTCTAAAATCATCCAATCTGATAATCTTCTGTTATATTTTTTAACACAAAGCTTGAAGTTTCAGACCTTAGATCTAGGTATATCCTTTGGACCCAACTACTTGAAAAGAGATTTTTATTTTCTGTTCGCCAATTGTAATAGCTGATCTGAATCCTGATCTGGTTCTCAAAACTGTATGGGCAGGTAATGATATATTAAATAAGCATTAACAATATCAAGTTAAAAAAAAGCTAGCACTGCAACAACACAAATAGATATAAAAGAATTTATTATTAGATAAGATAAATTAGGAAAAATAAGGTAATTAGTGAAAAAATTCAATCAAAGGAAACAGCTTTGGAGATTTTAAGGTTAAGTCTGAAGAAACAGAAGAATGAAAACTGAAAGAACAATTGTAAATAAAATTCTGTAAATTATTTTAGATTTACCATATTAATATTTTAAAGGTAAAGATTCTTAAGTTTGCATTTCAACTCAAGAGGTAACAACTTTGTATTATTAATTGAGGTCAGCATCTACTACAATCATTCACTTGAGAAAATCAAAGTTTTCATTAATTTTTTCATGTAAATATATGTAAAAATGAAATGACTGAGGATAAAGGACTTATAAAGCAGCATAATGAAAAGACCAATGCTCATTCTAAAAGAAATGCAGTAAAAATCAGATCTGATTGTAGGTTGTCAGTCTGAACTGCTAGGTCTCATTAAGATTTCCCTGAAGGGATAGAGCCTACTACTTCCAGGTTTTCTCTCTCTGGGGGAGCCTGAAAGACAGGTGACAGAAAATCAGATCAAACAATCAAAATGTCAGAGGTGCCTGATTCTGCTGCTCTCATGCTGGGCACATAGTAGGCACTCAATAGGTTTTTGGATGATGGATTGGCCCAGCTATATTAAGTTAAATATTCAAAAAGCAAGGCTGGAATTAAGAATAAGCTTTGGCATAAAGACTTCCATTATATGGATCTTCTAAAAACATTTAGGTTTTTGTCTTATTGTTTTAAATCTGATGCTTATCTATATCTCAGCTTGTATACTCCAAATGTGGTCCCCTATATTATGATTCTGAAGAACATGTCTTTTCAGCCTCTGCAAATGCTTATCAGCTCTACAGGAATTTGTTTAATTCTTTAAATATATTACAATACTGGAACGTATTTTTTGCTGTTATTTTAAACCATTTTCAAGATTTATTTATGAAATTCAGTATCCTTCTCCTTGAATTCCAAAGCACGTATGTGTGCATGTGTGTGTGTTTATGAAAATGTGAATGTGAGAGCAAGAGATTGAGAGCAAGAGGGATTTTTCAATAGCTTTTATCATATGCAGTATCATATATTTCAATTTATGTTTTTCATTTCAGCATATGATGGATTCAATAATAGTTAAAACTAAGTAGTAGGCGATCTTTATGTGCTTTTCTAAAATCTCACAAGTGTGATACTCTCACTATATCCATATACAGACAAAAATGAGATACGAAGAGGATAAGGATGTTCATATTTAAAATGTGATAAATTTATCTTGTTATTGTCATTTTGTTAGTGTTGCTGTAAGGCTAGATAATACAACAACCAATAAAGAATGGGAAAAAAATCTATAATCTTTCGTTACTATAGATTCCTTTGTCAGAATAATTTATTTTGTTTTTTGACCCCACTTAACACATGAAACAGGGAGAACGGAAAGATGGTGGAGGAGTAGGGGATCCTATTTCAACCAGTCCCCTGCATTTAGCTGACTATACCAAACCATTCTGAACACCCACAAAATCAGCCTGAGATGTAAGAATAAATATCTGGATCTCTACAAACAGAGTATCTCCAGCCTCAAGGTATGAAGTGTTGAACCATGATTCTCTGGGCAGATATTGGAAGATAAACAGAAGGGGAAGGGAGCCACCATAAGACGGCATTATGAAGGTGATATAACACCCCAGCATCCCATGCTGGGGACCAGGCAGACTCGTAGACTGGGAGTGGCAGGGAAAGGACTTTAGTGCAGGCCCCAGACAGGATCCAGGAGCTGTGGGTGTGTGTATATGAACCAGGGATGGCTCACAGTTTTAGAAGCACAAAGGGCAGAGACACACCCAGCCCTGTGATTGACCTTTGGGACTGTTGCTGTGGGGCCCACAACTGGGGAGGCTGCAGTTTTTAGCAACACAGACAGAAATGGAAACTGTGTGGCCTGGAGAGCTCGGTGAAGAGCACACAGCAATTTCTCTGTTCTGAGACAGAGGTTTGGTTGTGGTCACTTCTGCTCTGACTCTTGGAAGAGACAAAGAAAGCCACCAGAGAACAAAAGTCCCCAAAACCGGTTTTCACTGAGCCCCCCCCCCCCAACAGGGGGCAGGAAAACTAACTCTGCCCAAGCAGGGTTACCTGAGTAAAAGAGCAACAGTCCCCTCTCTCAGAACACAGGCTGGAAGAACAAGAGGAGGACAACACTAAGGTCCCTATAAAACAGGTGCATCTTGCTTGGGTCATGGTTAATACTGTGGACTCTGTACATTCCCTCAACCATGCCCCAAGAGAATTACTGAGAGGAGGAACCCCCAAGAAAGGAAAGAATCAGAGACTATGACCTCTGCCACAGACCTAATGGATATGGATAACAGCAAGATGTCAGAAATAGACTTCAGAGTAACAATTATGAAGTTGATATCTAGGCTTGAGAAAAATATTAGTGATAATATAGAATCTCCAAGGACAGAAATGAGATCTAATCAGGCAAAACTTAAAAATGCTATGAATGAAATGCAGTCTAAACTGGATACTCTGACTGCCAGGGTAAATGAGGCAAAGAATGAATTAGTGAGTTAGAGGATGAGATGATAGAAAAGAAAGAAACTGAGGAAGCATGGGAAAAACAGTTTAAAGCCTGAGAGATCAGACTGAAAGAGATAGATGACACCATGAAACATTCCAATGTCAGAATTATTGGGCTCCCTGAGTGGGTGGAGAGAAAGAGAGGTCTAGAAGATATATTTGTGCAAATTGTAGCTGAGAACTTCCCTATTCTGGGGAAGGAAACAAGCACTTGTGTCCAAGTAGCAGAGAGGACCGCTCCCAAGATCAATGGGAACAGACCAACACTCCAACATATGATAGCACAATTCTCAAATCTCAGATCCAAGGAAACAATCCTAAAAGCAGCTAGAAGAGATTTCTTATGTACAGAGGGAGGAACATCAGAATAAGGTCAGACCTGTCCACAGAGACCTGGCAATCCAGAAAGGGCTGGCAAGACATATTCAGGGTACTAAATGCAAAGAATTTGCAGCCAAGGATACTTTATCCAGCAAGGCTGTCATTCAGAATGGATGGAGAGACAAGGAGCTTCCAAGACCAGCAGAAACTGAAAGAATATGTGACCACCAAGCTGGCCCTGCAAGAAATATAAGGGGGGGTGTCTAAAAAAGAAGAAAGACCCCAAGAATAATATAGACCAGAAATTTCGGAGATAATTTATAAAAACAAGGATTTCACAGGCAACACGATGGCAATAAAATCATATTTTTCAATAATCACTCTCAATGTAAAAGACATAAATGATCCTATGAAATGGCACAGAGTTGCAGATCAGATAAAAAGACATGACCCATCCATACACTGTCTACAAGAGATTCATTTTAAAACTAAAGATACATCCAGACTTAAAGACTGGAGAGCCATTTTTCATGCCAATGGACCTCAAAAGAAAGCTTGGTAGCAATTTCCATATCAGACAAATTAGATTTTAAGTTAAAGACTGTAGTAAGAGATACAGAAGGACACTGTATCATTCTTAAAGGGTCTATCCAACAAGAAGTTCTAACGATTGTAAATATCTATGCCCCCAACATGGGAGCAGCCAACTACATAAGCCAACTGTTAACCAAAATAAAGAAACATTGATAATAATACTTTAATAGTAGGATGCCTCAACACTCCACAGTCAGCAATAGACAGGTCATCTAAGCAGAAGATCAACAAAGAAACAAGAGCTTTGAATAACCCAATGGACTAGAGGGACTTCATAGATAAACACAGAACATTCCACCTTAAAACAAGAGACTACTCATTCTTCTTGAATGCACATGGAACTTTCTCCAGAATAGACCACATACTGGGTCACAAATCAGGTCTCAACTAATACCAAAAGACTGAGATTATTCCCTGCATGTTTTCAGACCACAGTGCTTTTAAACTGGAATTTAATCACACACAAAAAATTGGGGATTTCGGAGTTAAGATGGCAGAAGAGTAGGGGACCCCTCTTTCAGCTGGTCCCCTGAGTCGAGTTGGATAGGTACCAGACCATCCTAAACATCCACGGAATCAGCATGAGACACAGGAAGATACATCTGGATCTCTACAAATGATCATCTCCAGTGCTGAGTATTGAGGTACGAAGCAGGGAGCTGTGAAACCGCGCACAGATATCAGAAGATAAATGGAAGGGGGAGGGAGCCACCGTGTTTGGGCGCCGGGAAGCTGTAGCCACCTGCACAGGGGAGTGGGCGGACTGGCGGACCTGCACCCACGAGAGAGCAGACTGAGACCGTGAGCTGGGGAACACATGCCACCAGACTGAGGCGGAGCTCTGGTGTGCTCACTGGAACCAGACTGAGACCGGGAGCTCCGGAGCGCATGGGGGCAGCTGGTGGCTGGCAGTGTTAGAAACACAAAGGACAGAGATGCACCGGCCCTGGAAGTGAGGGCCTGGATGCCGGGTGTGGGGCGCACATACTGGGACACTGCAGGGTTGAGCAGCATCAACAGAAACAGAGTTAAAGTGGCCAGAACATCAGTGGAGAACGGTCTGCGATCCCTTTGTTCTGAGACAGAGGCTGAGATTCGGCTACTGCTGCTCTGACTCTCAGAAGAGGCACAACAAACCGCCACGGAAAGCCGCCAGAGAACAAAAGCCTGGAAATACTGGCTCACAGTGCGCCCACTCCCATCCCCCCTCGCAGGGGACATGGAGACTCTACCCAAACAGGGTTGCCTGAGTATCGGCGCGGCAGGCCCCTCCCCCAGAAGGCAGGCTGAAAAATCAAGAAGCCCACATCCCTAAGGTCCCTATAAAACAAGTGCACACTGCCTGGGTCTGGGTCAATAATTTGGGCTCTGGACAACCCTGCAACCTCTCCTCATCAGAATGACGAGAAGGAGAAATCCCCTCCAGCAAAGAAAAGACAATGAGTCTGTGGCTTCTGCCACAACTAATGGATATGGATATAACCAAATTATCAGAAATTGAATTCAGAGTAACAATGGTCAAGATGATGTGTAGACTTGAAAAAAGTATTAACGAAAATGTTAATGAGAATATAGAATCTCTAAGGGCAAAATTGAGAGCGAATCTGGCAAAAATTAAAAATTCTATGAGCCAAATGCAGTCAAAACTAGAGGCTCTGATGGCCAGGGGGAATGAGGCAGAAGAACGTATCAGCAAATTGGAGGATGAGTTAGTAGAAGAGAAAGCTAAAATAGAATCTGGACTAAAAAAAATCCATTCTCAAGAATGTAGGTTACCGGAGATTACTGACTCAATGAAACATTCCAATGTCAGAATCATCGGCATCCCCGAGGGGGTGGAGAAAAACAGAGGTCTAGAAGATATATTTGAACAAATTGTAGCTGAAAACTTCCCCAATCTAGCAAAGGAAACAAACATTCATGTCCAAGAGGCAGAGATGACCCCTTCCACGCTCAACCACAACAAACCTACACCACGTCATGTCATAGCGCAATTTGCAAATATTAGATCCAAGGATACAGTATTGAAAGCAGCCAGGGAAAAGAAATTTCTCATGTACCAAGGCAAAGGTATCAGAATCACATCAGACCTGTCTACACAGACCTGGAATGAAAGAAAGGGTTGGGGGGGCATTTTTAAAGCTCTTTCAGAGAAAAACATGCAGCCAAGGATCCTTTATCTGGCAAGGCTGTCATTCAGAACTGATGGAGAAATAAAGAACTTCCAGAATCGCCAGTCATTGACCAATTTTGTAACCACGAAACCAGACCTACCAGAGATATTAAGGGGGTTCTATAAAAGTAAAAAGGCCCCAAGAGTGACACAGAACAGAAAGTCACAATCTATAGAAACAAAGACTTTACAGGCAACATGACATCATTAAAATCATATCTCTCAATACTCAGTCTCAATGTAAATGGCCTAAATGCCCCCCATAAAACACCACAGGGTTGCAGAATGGATAAAAAGACATGACCCATCCATTTGCTGTCTGCAAGAGACTCATTTTGAACCTAAAGATACATTTAGACTGAAAGTAAAGGGATGGAATACCATCTTTCACGCCAAAGGCCCTCAAAAGAAGCTGAGGTAGCAATTCTCATATCAGACAGATTGGATTTTAAACTAAAGACTATAGTTAGAGACACAGAAGGGCACTATATTATTCTTAAAGGATGTTTCCAACAAGTGGATATGACAATTATAAATATATGTGCCCCCAACAGGGGAGCAGCAAGATACACAAGCCAACTCTTAACCACAATAAAGAGACATATAGCTAAAAATACGTTAATAGTAGGGGATCTCAACACTCCACTATCAGCAATACACAGATCACCTAAGCAAGAAATCAGCAAAGAAACAAGAGCTTTGAATGCCATACTCGACGAGTTGGACCTCATAGATATATATAGAACACTACACCCCAGAACCAAAGAATACTCATCTATTCTAATGCCCATGGAATATTCTCAAGAATAGACCATGTTCTGGGTCACAAAACAGGTCTCAAACGATACCAAAAGATTGAAGTTATTCCCTGCATATTCTCAGACCACAACACTTTGAAATTGGAACTCAACCACAAGGAAAAATTTGGAAGAAACTCAAACACTTGGAGACTAAGAACCATCCTGCTCAAGAATGATTTGATAAACCAGGAAATCAAAAATCAATTTAAACAATTTATGGAGACCAACGAGAATGAAAACGCAACGGTCCAAAACCTATGGGATACTGCAAAGGCAGTCCTAAGGGGGAAATACATAGCCATCCAAGCCTCACTCAAAAGAATAGAAAAAATTAAAATGCAGTTTTTATATTCTTATCTCAAGAAGCTGGAACAGCAGCAAAGGGAGAGGCCTAATGCACACATGAGAAAGTTGTTGACCAAGATTAGAGCAGAAATCAATGAATTAGAAACCAGGAGTACAGTAGAGCAGATCAACAGAACTAGAAGCTGGTTCTTTAAAAGAATTAATAAAATTGACAGACCACTGGCAAGACTTATCCAAAAGAATAGAGAAAGGACCCAAATTAATAAAATTTAGAATGAAAAGGGAGAGGTCACAACCAACACAAATGAAATTGGAAGGATTATTAGAAACTTTTATCAACAGCTTTATGCCAATAAATTAAGCAATCTGGAAGAGATGGAGGCCTTCCTGGAAACCTATAAACTACCAAGACTGAAACAGGAAGAAATTGATTTTTTAAACAGGCCAATTAATTATGAAGAGATTGAAACAGTGATAAAAAACCTTCCAAAAAACAAAACTCCAGGCCTGGACGGTTTTCCTGGGGATTTCTACCAAATATTCAAAGAAGAAGTAATACCTATTCTCCTAAAGCTATTTCAAAAAATAGAAACATAAGGAAAACCACCAAACCCATTCTATGAGGCCAATATTACCTTGATCCCCAAACCAAGCAAAGACCCCATCAAAAAGGAGAATTACAGACTGATATCCCTGATGAATATGGATGCCAATATTCTCAATAAGATCCTGGCTAATAGAATCCAACAGTACATTAAAAGGATTATCCATCATGACCAAGTGGGATTCATCCCTGGGATGCAAGCGTGGTTCAACATTCGCAAATCCATCAGTGTCTTAGATTTTATCCAGAAGGAAAAAGCCAAAAATCATATGATTCTCTCAATAGATGCAGAAAAAGCATTTGACAAAATACAGCATCCTTTCCTGATTAAAACCCTTCAGAGTGTGGGGATAGAGGGTACATTCCTCAATCTCATAAAAACCATCTATGAAAAGCCTACAGCAAATATCATTCTCAATGGGGGAAAGCTGGAAGCCTTTCCCTTAAGATCAGGAACACGACAAGGATGCCCATTCTCGCCACTATTATTCAACATAGTACTAGAAGTCCTTGCAACAGCAATCAGACAACAAAAAGGGATAAAATGTATCCAAATCGGCAAAGAAGAAGTCAAACTGTCTCTCTTCACAGATGACATGATACCCTATATGGAAAACCCCAAAGAATCCACTCCCAAACTCTTAGAAGTTATAGAGCAATTCAGTAATGTGGCGGGATACAAAATCAATGCTCAGAAATCAGTTGCATTTCTATACACGAATAATGAGACTGAAGAAAGAGAAATTAGGGAATCCATCCCATTTACAATAGCACCAAAAACCATATGTTACCTTGGAATTAACTTAACCAGAGATGTAAAGGACCTATATTCTAGAAACTATAAATCACTCTTGAAAGACATTGAGGAAGACACAGAAATATGGAAAAATATTCCATGCTCATGGATCGGAAGAATTAACATTGTTAAAATGTCCATGCTACCCAGAGCAATCTACACTTTCAATGCTATCCCGATCAAAATACCAATGACATTTTTCAAAGAACTGGAACAAAGAGTCCTTAAATTTGTATGGAACCAGAAAAGGCCCCGAATCGCCAAGGAACTGTTGAAAAGGAAAAACAAAGCTGGGGGCATCACAATGCCTTTGCAGTATCCCATAGGTTTTGGACCAATGTGTTTCATTCTCATTGGTTTCCATGAATTGTTTAAGTTCTTTAATTTCCTGGTTGACCCAAACATTCTTTTTTTTTTTTTAAAGATTTTATTTATTTATTTGACAGAGACAGAGACAGCCAGCGAGAGAGGGAACACAAGCAGGGGGAGTGGGAGAGGAAGAAGCAGGCTCCCAGTAGAGGAGCCTGATGTGGGGCTCGATCCCGTAATGCCGGGATCACGCCCTGAGCCGAAGGCAGACGCTTAACCGCTGTGCCACCCAGGCGCCCCTGACCCAAACATTCTTAAGCAGGATGGTCTTTAGCTTCCAAGTGTTTGAAATCCTTCCAATTTTTTTCTTTTCTTTTTTTTTATTATATCATGTAATTATATGTAATTATAATTTCTCTTTCTTCAGTCTCATTATCCGTGTATAGAAATGCAACTGATTTCTGAGCATTGATTTTGTATCCCACCACATTACTGAATTGCTCTATAACTTCTAATAGTTTGGGCATGGATTCTTTTGGGGGAAATACATAGCCATCCAAGCCTCCCTCAAAAAAAAAAAAAAAAAAGGGAAAAAGTAAAAGAAAAACAAAGAAAAAGAAAAATCCTGAATACAGAAGCTAACCTTACACCTTAATGAACTGGAGAAAGAACAACAAATAAATCCTAAACCAAGCAGGAGAAGAGAAATGATAAAGGTTAGAGCAGGGGCGCCTGGGTGGCACAGCGGTTAAGCGTCTGCCTTCGGCTCAGGGCGTGATCCCGGCGTTACGGGATCGAGCCCCACATCAGGCTCCTCCGCTATGAGCCTGCTTCTTCCTCTC
The DNA here is from genome assembly GCF_024610735.1 of Ursus americanus. Classification (NCBI taxonomy): domain Eukaryota; kingdom Metazoa; phylum Chordata; class Mammalia; order Carnivora; family Ursidae; genus Ursus; species Ursus americanus. The sequence goes on along the minus strand of NC_142137.1, from coordinate 13,990,634 downwards.
CCACTCCCCCTGCTTGTGTTCCCTCTCTCGCTGGCTATCTCTCTCTCTGTCGAATAAATAAATAAAATCTTTAAAAAAAAAAAAAAAAAAAAAAAAGGTTAGAGCAGAGATCAATGGATTAGAAACCAGAAATACAGTAGAGCAGATCAATGAAACTAGAAGCTGGTTCTTTGAAATAATTAATAAGATCAATAAGCCACTGGCCAGACTTATCCAAAAGAAGAGAAAGGACCCAAATTAATAAAATTATGAATGAAAGAGGAGAGATCACGAATAACATCAAGGAAATAGTTATCAGCAACTACATGCCAATAAATTAAGCAACCTGGAAGAAATGGATGCCTTCCTGGATATGTATAAACTACCAAGTCAGAAACAGGAAAAAATTGACAATCTGAATAGACCAAAAACCAGTAACAAAATTGAAGCAGTGATCAAAAACCTCTCCAAAAACAAGAGCCCAGGACTTGATGGATTCCCAGGGGAATTCTACCAAACATTCAAAGAAGAAATAATACCTATTTTCTTGAATCTGTTTCAAGAAATAGAAACAGAAGGAAAACTTCCAAACTCATTCTATGAGGCCAGCGTTACCTTGACCCCAAAACCAGGAAAAGACCCCATCAAAAAGGAGAATTACAGACCAATATCCCTGATGAATATGGATGCCAAAATTCTAAACAAGATCCTAGCAAACAGTAGATTAAAAGGATTATCCACCATGACCAGATGGGATTTATTCCTGGGATGCAACAGTGGTTCAACATTCGCAAATCAATCAGTGTGATAGAATACATTAATAACAGAAGAGACAAGAACCATATGATCCTCTCAGTTGATGCAGACAAAGCATTTGACAAAATACAGCATCATTTCCTGATTAAAAATCTTCAGAGTATAGGGATAGAGGAAACATTCCTCAATTTCATAAAAACCATCTATGAAAAGCCCACAGAGAATATCATTCTCAATGGGGAAAAACTGAGAGCTTTTCTCTTAAGATCAGAAACACAATAAGGATGCCCACTCTACCATTATTGTTCAACATAGTACTAGAAGTCCTAGCATCAGCAATCAGACAACAAAAACAAATAAAAGGTATTCAAATTGGCAAAGAAGATGTCAAACTCTCTCTCTTCACAGATGACATGATACTTTATATGGAAAACCCATAAGCCTGCACCCTCAAATTACTAGAACTCATACAGCAATTCAGCAATGTGGCAAGATACAAAATCAGTTGCATTTCTGTACACTAACAGTGAGACTGAGGAAAGAGAAATTAGGGAATCAATTCCATTTACAATAGCACCAAAAACCATAAGATATCTCAGAACAAACTTAACCAGAGAGGTAAAGGACCTGTACTCTAGAAACTACAGAACACTGATGAAAGACATTGAAGAAGACACAAAAAGATGGAAAATCATTCCATGCTCATGGATTGGAAGAATAAACATTGATAAAATGTCTATGCTACCCAGAGCAATCTATATTTTCAATGCCATCCCAATCAAAATACCAATGGCATTTTTCAAGGTGCTAGAACTAACAATCCTGAAATTTGTATGGAACCAGAAAAGACCCAAATCACCAAGGAAATGCTGAAAAAGAAAAACAAAGCTGGGGGCATCACGTTGCCTAATTTCAAGCTATACTACAAAGCTGCAATCACCAAGGCAGCATGGTACTGGCACAGAAACAGATACATAAATCAATGGAAGAGAATAGAGAGCCCACATATGGACCCTTAACTCTACGGTCAACTAATCTTTGATAAAGCAGGAAAAAATATCCAATGGGAAAAACAGTCTCTTCAATAAATGATGCTGGGAAAATTGGACAGCTATATAAAGAAGAATGAAACTCGACCATTCTCTTATGCCATGCACAAAGATAAACTCTAAATGGATGAAAGACCTCAATGTGAGACAGGAATCCATCAAAATCATAGAGGAGAACATAGGCTGTATTCTCTTTGACTTCAGCCACAGCAACTTCTTTCAAGACACATCCCCAAAGGCAAGGGAAACAAAAGCAAAAATGAACTTTTGGGACTTCATCAAAATAAAAAGGTTCTGCACAGCAAAGGAAGTAGTCAACAAAACAAGGAGGCAACCCATGGTATTGGAGAAGATATTTGCAAATGACATTACAGATAAAGGGCTGGTATCCAAAATCTATAAAGAACTTCTCAAACTCAATACTCAAAAAACAAATAATCAAGTCAAAAAATGGGCAGAAGACATAAACAGACACTTCTCCAAAGAAAACATGCAAATGGTTAAGAGACACATGAAAAAATAATCAACATCATTAGCCATTAGGGAAATTCAAATCAAAACTACATTGAGATAACCACCTTACACCAGTTAGAATGGCAAAGATTAGGCAGGAAACAGCAAATGTTGGAGAGAATGTAGAGAAAGGGGAACCCTCTTACACTGTTAGTGGGAATGCAAGCTAGTATAGCTACTCTGGAAAACAATATGAAGGTTCCTCAAAAAGTTAAAAATAGAGCTACCCTAAGACCCAAAATTGCACTACTTCAAATATACAGATGCAGTGAAAAAAGGGGCACATGTACCCCAATATTCATAGTAACAATGTCCACAATAGCCAAATTGTGGAAGGAGCCAAGATGCCCTTCAACAGATGAATGGATAAAGAAGATGTGGTCCATATATACTATAGAATATTACTCAGACATCAGGAAGGATGAATACCCACCATCTGCATTGACATGGATGGAACTGGACGGGATTATGTTAAGTGAAGTAAGTCAAGCAGAGAAAGATAATTATCATATGGTTTCACTCATATGTGGAACATAAGGAATAGCATGGAGGACCACAGAGGAAGGGAGGGACAACTGAATGGGAAGAAATCAGAGAGAGAGACAAACTATGAAGGACATTGGACTCTGGGAAACAAACTGAGGGTTACAGAAGGGAAGGGGGTGGAGGAATGGGGTAACTGGGTGATGGGTATTAAGGAGGGCATGTGTGGTGATGAGCAATGGGTGTTACATGCAACTAGTGAATCGTTGAACACTACATCAAAACCTAATGGTGTACTATATGTTAGCTAATCAAACATAATTATTAAAAATTTTAAAAAATAAATAAAAATAAAAAGGTATTATGTGTAAAAGTGAGATAAGAACTAATTTAGGAGCAAAATGACAAGAGAATGATAAAGAAGATAAACATAAAATTAGTGGAAAGACAATCAAAACTTCCATGGCTATGACTAGGGTGTGGATAATCCTCTTCCTCTAGCTCGGATGTTATTCTTTCTGATTTTTCTTTTTCCTTCTCCTGGACTCTCCTCCATATCCTTCTTTCCTGTTTATTTAATTTTGATTTTCTAACTTTCTTTATGTCTCTTTAATTATCTTTGCCTTTTTTTCCCATTCCCTTAATATTATAGGCTTAAAAAAAAAAAGAAAGTCTACACTTGAAACATGTTTCAATAGTTCCCCCCAAATATTTTAATACCTTTGGATGTGGCTCTTTCATTAACTTGGGTTCAGTGGTCCTCAATAGATTCAGAATAAGTATAATAGGAGAAATGTTATTAAAATAACCAGGGGAACATTTTCAAATTATATGTACCCTTAACTTCCCATTTGGACAAGAATCCCTAGAGTCTCTAATTTGATAAGTATCTACAGATAGTTGTAAAAGTATTTTAGAAGGTGTCTCAATATGGAGTATTTTAGGTTTTATCTTTTTGTTAAATTAAACTTTATGTTCAAATTATCAAATGCTCTCAGAAGCATGATTGAGAATCCAGTGGACAGCAGGGACTAAAATGTTCCTCACTCGATAATCCAATAACGGGATCTATAAGTTCCTTTCTATTTTTGAAACACATAACTTATATCTTAACTGGAGCTTTGAATAATTTAGTTCACAGAAAGCCATTTCAGTAGCTATCTTTTTGTGCAATATCACTGATTTATCCCACACACTTTTAACCATAACAATATGTTTAAAATAAGAATAATAATTTTAATAATATAGGCCAAAATTCTAACTTGATGGATAAAAATTAAGTAAAATGAAAAATCATACCATATCATAATGTAAAGTACGTTATTTTCAAGAAAATATGTAATCTGAAAGAAACAATAAGCTCAAATTGTTCTTCACTATTTTCTAATATGTCCTATAATTTCAAAACTTCATTTGCTGCATATAAGGATTATTGTGCGCAATGTTATCTTCGTTTAACATTTGGCAAGTTCACATACATATATTAAGACCCCACCTGTATAAAGGCCTTCCCACTCCCCCAGATGTATTTAGTTTCTCCCCACTGTTTATAATCACAGCACATTTTAAACTTTTTATCAACAATGTAATAATTTTTTACAAGTTTGAAATCTATACTGGTATAATAAGACTCTTGAGGATGATGACATTATTTTGTGTTTTTTTTTAAATCTCTGGAATTTGGAAAATCAGTATATTTTTCACATTTTATAGAAACATTTTTTTGGCAGATGAAATTAGAATAGTATTATGAACCCTCACATACACATGACTCAATCACCAACACCTATAAATGTACATTTCAGCATGTATCTCTAAAGACAAGGCCAGAATAACATTTTCACACCTAAAAAAGTTTACAATAACTTTTAAATATGGAAAATCAAATTAGTACTCAAACGCCCTCAACTGTCTTTTTTCTTATGTATACATATGCGTGGTGTGCTTGAGCCAGCTCATTTCTCCTGATTTTGTATTTTCAATAATTTTGTGAGCCCAGTGTTACAGTCATTATTAACAATTAAATTATATAACCATACAATTAAATAAATTATATTAAAAATTTAAGGCAAGAAATACTAAAAACCTCACTTTCTAATTATTTTATTACCTTTTTCTAACACCTATAATCTTGAGATTATTCACATCTATTTTATCTGTATGGTGAAAATATAATATGTTATTGTACAATGGTGCATCTTTTCTGAACTCTGTCTTCAGGGATGCCATGTTAGTAGCCTGAAATTAACATTGTGAAAATACATGTGTTCCTGTTCTTAGCTGTGTGCACTGAAAAATTGAGAAACAATGAACAACTCAACCATAATGAGAAACTAGTGTTCAGATTGGGATGTATAATAACAGTTCATTAATAAGAATCAAAGCTCCTTGGAAAATATCTGATTCCAGATCTGGAATAGAATATGTGTAGGATAAACCTGAAACATTTTATTATACAAAATAAAATGGAAGCTATAATTACTAATGGGCTCATATTAAACAAAACAAAACAAACTTTAACAGAGTACTGCAGTCAGAGATGGGACAATATGAGCATCAGAAATAATATCTGCCATAGATTGAAAGACATCAAATATGCTAATATCCTTGGATTAATAATCATCATTAAAATACATATTTATCACCTTTATTACATGCTTGGTAACCAATTGTTATTCTGAATAATTAGTAAATATGAGAACACTTTATATTGTTTAATTTATGCTTCCTGTTCTCCCTACAGGCAAAGTTCTTCCTGTGGTCCTTGTGCACTCTGGAGTGGAGGAACTGATAGGTGGGTGGAGGCCCCTCTCTTTGGTCACTATGGCTGGCTGGCCCTGGGCCCAGTGTCCTAACTCATCATATGCCCCAGAGTAGGGACTTCCTTCCACTCTGAGAGGGAGATCTATGCCCGATACCTTACTCCCAGGACAGGGAATTCATGATACCTAGAATAGTGTAAAGAATTCTAGATAATGAATGAGGAAGATGTGATAGAATTAAAATATCACCATTATTCCACCATTAAAGAAATAATGGAAGTAGACAATCATCCTTGATGGAAGCTAAAGCACTTAGGTGAGAGGCTAGCAGTGAATTTTATCTGGATGAATCAAAATGAGAGCATCTAGACATGCTGATCAAAATTATCCTCACAAAAAAGAGATATGGTTAGACATCACGTGTCTCTTGTAAAGATGCTCTAAGAAGTACAGAAACACGTCTCTGTTATCCTTGTCGAACTGTACAGTAGTAAAGATATGTAAGTGGATGTGAAAATAACTAAATGGAATTTGAAAAATTATTGTCTAAAATTTAATGAAATCACATTTTGCACTTTAAGAGGAACAGTTAGGACATTTTCTAATGCTAAAGCATTTTTAAAAATCTATTTCTTTAGAAAGTCTAATATTTTTCCTAAGTGACTTTCAAGGCAGTAGTGAAAAATTTAAAAGCTCATGGTACGCAGTTGCAACACTTTGAAAATTATCTCCTTGTTATTAAATTAGTCTTTGAAAACTCTTTGGCAGTGAGGCTTATTAATTGATTATAAACTATATTTTAAAACCCTTTGCAGAGAAAATGCATGATAACTGTTAATATCTCACTTGCTATCCTATAATCTTATTAATTTATATTTATTTTTTCAAACATGAAATATTTATTTTAAAGATATAAAACACGTTCAATCTTTGAAGAATCCAATGCTTAAGATAAAAATAGCTGTAAATAAAACTCTGCCTAATGATATAATAAAAGTCTTTATCTCTCTGTCTCCTTTTTTCCCTCATGCAAACATGTGGATGCACAAATGTGTGCCCACCATATCTATCCACCTATTTTCTATCCATCTATCTATCTATCTCACTTTCCTATGGTTAAAAGATCAAACAAATTTTGCTTTTGAATTTTATTGAATTTCACAAAGTTGTATTTTACAAATTTAATTATTTCTTACATTTGAACACAACAATAAATTTCATTTCCATACTGTCATATGTGTATATTATTAGGATATGAATAAAAATAATCCATTGGTCAATACAGTTGTTACATAGTAACTGACAGTGCAAACTATGTAAAACTCTACTTGGTAAGTGGCTTCATTTCCTATACATGGTAGAAAATAGCTGGCTGGAAGAATTAACTTGCTGCCTACTTGAGGCAGTTCTTTTTGGGGCTGTAAAGAGATGGGAGGGATAAACTACATGAATGAAAAGAATTAATGACAACATTATCAGTCAATACAAAGATATCCCCCAGCATCACTGGCATGGTAAATTATTAAATAAAAAATATATAGCACCTGCCATAGCAAAACTAATGGGTGCAAATCTTTATAAAGAAGCTGCTGCCTTAGGTGGTGGTATTTATACAGTCTCTACCTAGAGTGTTCAGTTTTTCCTTTAGAATGCATTGATTAGCTAGAAATGCCTTGATTGAAGGAAAGGAGACTTTAACCTTCATAATGAATAGGCCTCACGTTGCTGCTCTAATGTTCTAAGTCTTCGGTTTATCTTTGTTTCTAGCTGTGTGACTCTAAATCAAGATTAAAAAGCAACTCAACATGAGGTAAAATAAAAAGGAGGTCATTTAATCACCCTGTTAGTTTCAAATGATTATTGATTCTTAGAGGCGATGTCTAATTCTGCCAGAAAATCCATTTCAGTAATGATTACTGCCTCAGTTTTATCTATGATACTGGAGGTTATTAAAAGTGGGAATCTCAAGGGAAGTATACAACTTTAGGCCATTAATATCATATTTAATATTTTTTATCACAACTCTGCCCTTTAACTTAGTACAGAATCAGAATACTCATTTAGAAATATGTGCTTTACCACAATTCTAATTATTATATATACAGTCTTTAGGGAAACAAAAGCACATTGAAATACCTGATGGATAAATAACAAACAATGTTGGGCATATTGAACGACTTATTGTTTCTTATTACCACAAATATACAGCATTCAGGTATTATGCCTAAAAATCTGACGTTACTGTATTGTCTTTTGTTCACTCAAATTATTTTAGAGTCATGCCTGAAATGCTATTAGAATCACAGATTTGCTAAATATAGTGAATGGAAATATCCAAACACAGCTCAAAAAGATAAATACAGATGATATATGTGTCTCTAACATAGATAAACAAAGCTAGAATGATGCTTTATTTTAGGTTTGTTAAAGGTGGTGTGCCACCAAATCAGAGATTTTCTTCTTTGAGTATGTCTCTATATTTGTTATCGTTTAGTGAAATTTAGCAGAATAAGAGAGGAGGACATATACGGAGCCTAATTTAAAGAGTGATGTTTCAAGTCTGAACTTGTTATTTAAACTTCTACTAAATAATAACCTAGAATAATAAGTGTCAGGAACTTCATGCAATGAGAAGGAAGAAAAGAGAGAAATTGGAGAATGGAATTTTTGAATATTTGGTAGCAAGTGAATTTTGAACATAAGGTAAATAGAGTAATCCAAAATGACTCCCATATTTATGAAATAAGCAACTAGATGATATCTCAAATAGGATGAAACATAGGAGGAGTAATTTGTAGGGGAAATTATCCTCGGTTTTTAAGGAAATGAATATGAATTTGAAGTTTTTATTTATGAGGCCATTGAAAATATAACTCTAATATTCATGAATTATGTATAGCATGGAATTAGAGTTTATGAATCTCAGTTTACATGTCATCATGACAGTGAACGGGCTTTTGAGAAAAAAATAATAAAATAAGTAGATAAAAGGCTAGTATAGAAGTCATTTTTGAGTTGGGTACATCTTTTGAGTTGTGTCTTTAAGCTCAAAATATCAAATTTTGTTTAAGTCAGCATTTAATCACATTATACTAAAGATGGTACTCTTCCATTATAATTATAAAAAACAGATAAACATCATAAAATAAAATAAGAAAAACCAATTTATAATATCATGTTACCAAATATAGGTGTTTTTACACTACTTTGCAGACTAGAAAACAATCATATGAAACTGCAAAAGGTGCTGTAAAATGTTGCTATTAAGTGTTTATTCACTTAGTTTGTATAAACCAATTTCATGGTGGTTACACTGTAGTCAGGAAAGACAGATCAATAACAAAATAAGTAAAATATAATGTAAATAGTGTTATCTGAAATGAAAAAATGAGGAAGCTGAGGATATATGGATATGTGAATACTACCATTTAAATAGAATGATCAGGGACAACCTCATTGAGAATGGAATCTTTGAGACGGGAACATTTTGCTATCATGCTAATAACATAAAAATGAATTGGCAGTCTAGATAGATCAGATTTATCCAATTTATAAATCAATGAAATCTTGCTGAATGATAGGCATATCTATACATAAACCTCAAATTTGTTTTCATTTTTCTACCGACATTACAGAAAAGACATTCTGAAAGATTATACATATGTGTTTATGTATGCATGTATATATATGTATGTATATATGTGTGTATACAAATATAAACATAAATATATATTTATAAAATCACAGAAATATAGACCTATATTTATATTCCTATCTATCTACCTACCTACCTAAAGAAGTTATTTTATTTTAATCTTCACCACTTGTTTTCTTCCTCTGAACAGACACTGAAAAAGATCACTAAAATTGGCAAACCCCTAGCAATACTGACAAAGAAAATAAAAGAGAAGATACAAGTTATCAATATTAGAGTTGAAATAGGGGGCATCACTACAGATGTAGACCTCAAAAAGAGAAGAAGATAATACTATAAACAGTTTTACATGTGTTAATTTGAAAACTTAGGTCAAATGAACCATTTCCTCAAAAACACAAAACTACAACTCATACAATATGAAACAGAGAACTGAATAGCTCTACAATTAATAAGGAAATTGAATTCACAATCTTAAAACACCCTAAAAGAAATTTCCAAGCCCAGATAGTTTCACTGGAAATTCTACCAAAATTAAAATAAGAACTAACACCAACTGTACACAAACTCTTACATAAAATATACATAAATATTATGTAAAATATATGAAATTTACATAAAAGTGGATCACAAACATAAAAGTAAAATGTAAAACTATAAAATTTTTAGAAAGAAACACAGTAGAAAATCTGGATCTCGGACTAGGCAAAGCATTCTTTAATTTGACATAAAAAACAATCCATAAACAGTTTTAAGGATGATAAATTGGACTTTATCAAAATTTAAAACTTTGCTCTGTGAAAGATCCTAATAAAATGAAAAATAGCCTACATTTGGAGAAAAGATATTTTCAAATCACAACCTGATAAAGAACTTGTATCTAGAATATTTAAATTTTTTTGCCCTTTTCATTTTATTTTATTTTTATTTATTCATTTTTATTTATTATTTTATTATTATGTTCAATTAGCCAGCATATAGTACCTCATTAGTTTTTGAAGAACTCTCAAAACACAACTGTAAAACAACAATGAAATTAGAACATGGAAAAGAAACATATGAACAAATATCTCACCAAAGAGTTTATATAGATGGCAAACAAACACATGAAGAGATCAACATCTTTAACCAATAGAGAAATGCAAAATCAAGTCATACTGAAATATCACTGAAATATCACCTGAAGAGCTATTTAAAAAAAAAATTCACAACACGAAATGCTGGTAATGTTGCAGAAAAACTGGATCACTCATCCCTTATTAGTGTAAATATAAAATGGTTAATCCTTTTTGGAAAAACAGTGTTGAAGTTTCTTATAAAACTAAACATGCAGTCACCATATGATCTGACAATTGTACTCTTGGGCTTATATCCCAGATAAATAAAAAGTTATGTTAACACAATATCCTATAGATAAATGTCCGCATCCATTTTATTTAAAATAGTCTACACCTGAAACAAATTAGATTTTCTTCATGAGATGAATGGTTAAACTAATGGTGGTACATTCATACCATGGACTACCAGTTCACAATAAAAAGTATCAAGCTATTGATAAACACAAGAACCTAGAAGAATATCCAAGGAATTATTTTGAATTAAAAAGATAATCACAAAAGCTTACATGCTATGTTGTTATATTTATAAAACTGTTTTCAAATATCAAAAAAATAGAAATGAAAAATGATCTGTGGTTCTAGGAATTAAGATGGAGTGGGGTGTGAGAGAAGTGGGCATGGTTATAAAAGGGTAATATGAGGGATCTTTATCATTTGTTGTGTTTCAAATGGATTAATTTCTAAAAGTTATTTATTTGGCATAGAATGCCAATTTGAATATTGTTACAAAAATTTAAAATAATTTCACTTCATTAAATTGTGGGAGAGAGTAAATTTTTCTATATCCTGTACATTATTTGCATACAAAATGAATTTAAAACATTCCGTGAGTGAGGGAATATTTTCTAAGTTGTTCTCCGGGATGGATAGGTATGAGTAAATCAACTTAGAATCCACAACTTGCTTATTGTGTCTCCTAAAATTTAATACACTATCTTAAGAGTTGTGAAGTGAGTATATTCAAGTCCCCAGATGAATGTGAGGCAGTCTTGTAAACTGCCTGAAAATTGACATCATTTAAGTCACACACCAATCAGTGGAAAAGGGTGAAAAACTTACTGGCTCAGAGTGCTTAAGCATACCCCCTGAGAGATCAGTGTTAATCATTAATCTATGCTGACCTAGGGGTGAACACTAGGAAACTAAGCTTAAAAGTGAAAACAAGGAGAATAAATTGAATATGGGCATCGGAGGCTGTATGCCATGGGGAAATGTAGAGTTCTCAGAATCAGTCCAGCAAATTCACTGAACAAATAAACAAATGAACAAAAAGAGCAATAACAACAAGCCTTGAGGAGTGAGGAATAAGAATCCCAAGTTGCTACAATATATTCTATAACATGTTCAGTTTTCAACAAAATATTATACGACATGCCAAGAAAGGCGAAAGTGTGACCCATACATAGGAAAGAAGCGGGCAACAGAAAATGCCTATGAGTAGTCCAGATGTTCAACTTAGCAGAAAGATTTCAAAGCCGTCATTATATGCAGTTACAGAACCAAAAGAAACACTTTTTAAATAATCAAATAATTAAAGTTTCATCAAATCGAGATTATTAATAAAGAGATAGAAATTATAAAAAGAAACACAAATGGAAATTCTGGATTTGAAAAGTTACAGTAAATGAAATGAAACTTTCACCCTAGGACTTAATAGGACACGTGAGCTAGCAAAGGAAATTATCAATAATCAATGACCTTGAAGACAGATCAATAGAGTTCATACAATTTGAAAAAGAGAGAATGAAGAAACTGAGCCGAGCCTAAGGGACACATGGTATACCATTATGTGCATCAATGTATACTTAATGGTAATACCAGAAGAGAGGAGAGGGAGAATGGGGAAGAAAATAAATATTTAAAGAAGTAATAACTGAAAACTTTCCAAATTTGCCACCAAAAAATCAATCTATACATCCAAGAAAGTCAAGAAACTCCAAGCAGGATAGAAAAAAAGATCCATAATCAGACATATCATAATTAAGTTGTCAAAAACCAAAGAAATAAAGATTACCTTGGAGGAAGCAAGAAAAACAACTAAAATCAGGAGGCAATAGATGCCACATGGGAGCCCTCAAAGACAAAAACATGTAATCTAAGAGTTTTCCATCCAGGAAAATTCTCCTTTAAAAGTGAAGAGTAAGTAAAGACCTTCTTAGATGAACAAAACCTGTGAATTTTTTTTTAGTAGACCTGTCTTATAAGATATACTAAAGGAAGTTCTTCAGGCTGGAAAAAGTGACTCCAAATAGTAATTCTAATGTACTTGAGTAACAAAGAAATTCAATATCTTGATATTTGTTGCTTAATATATTTTGTTGGCTTTTGATTTTTTTTTTTTTTTCTGATTTTCTCTCCTTGCCAAAAGTGTAGAGGGCTCTTTTAAAGATTGTAAAGAGGGCGCCTGGGTAGCTCACTTGGTTAAGCGACTGCCTTCAGCTCAGGTCATGATTCTGGAGTCCCAGGATAGAGGCCTGCATTGGACTCCCTGCTCAGCAGGGAGTCTGCTTCTCCCTCTGACCCTCCCCCCTCTCATGCTCTTTCTCTCCCTCATTCTCTTTCTCAAAGAAATAAATAAAATCTTTAAAAAAAAGAATATTTAATTAAAAAAAATAAAGATTGTGAAGATTTTGGTTACATATTCAAAGTGAGAGCAGACAGCACGTGTGTGTGTGTGTGTGTGTGTGTGTGTGTGTGTTATGTTAAGCAGCCATCTCAATTTGAATAGGAACAAAGGGTTTCCTGAGATGTAGAAATTTTAATGCAAAAACCAGGATGGTCACAAACAAATAGGGAAAGTTGGTCATTCCAGATTTTCTGTTTATATGTGTGTGTGTGTGTGTGTGTGTGTGTGTGGGTGTGGGTGTGTATGTGTGTTTCAGTTACTTTTAGTGAGTCCCATTAAGATGAATGTTGTCCCTGTTATATGCCTTTTGTGAACTGGAATCTTTTTTTTTTTTTTTAAGATTTTGTTTATTTATTTGACAGACAGAGAGAGACAGCTAGAGAGGGAACACAAGCAGGGGGAGTGAAAGAAGGAGAAGCAGGCTTCCCGCTGAGCAGGGAGCCCGATGCGGGGCTCGATCCCAGAACCCTGGGATCCTGACCTGAACTGATGACAGATGCTTAACTGACTAAGCCACCCAGGCACCCCGTGAACTGGAATTTCTAAGAAACTTATTGTTATGACTTTCTGTGTCTTTATTAAATTCAATCAAATTTAACAAATATGTAATAAGTGAGAGGGAGGAGATTGGTACTTGCATGTCTTCCTCTTACAACTTTGACATTTAAATGAGTTGTGGTAAATCAAAAAACAAAACAAAACAAAACAAAACAAAACAAAACAAAACACTTTTTTGACCTGATTCATACAGACTCTTCCTAAATGATGGTAAAATAAGGTTTGCAGTGTCATAAATTTAGTCAAATCCATTATCTGTAACCAAGATGATCAAAGGACTCAAATTCTTGTCTAAATTTAATCATTTACTTGAAAATTTAATTTTTATTAGAAAGTACAATAATCATATGATGCAAAAATATAAAATGACTATTTTATTTTTTAACTTTTATCTGACAGAAGTAGAATCTTATGAGACTAAAAGATGTGTTAGATCTAATTTAAAGTGATCACTGCACAAGGGTTCATAATTTATAGAGAATCATGAAATACTATTTCCTATTTCTAAGGTAGGTATCAGGCTCACAATTAATCAGAACGATATTTGTTTGTTCATATCCGTTCCTATTGGACTTTACATTTCCAGTATATTTTACAAAAATTGCTATTGACCCTGTGAGGGAGAAAAAAAAAAATCTCAGCTAACAAATGGAATGCATAAGGTCCATTAATGCTAACCAATACCATGGTATATGATTAAGTGGAACAATTATCAAGCACCTGACTCAAAGGTGGCAGATCATTTCACATTGTCAGTTAATTCACTGTCAGCCTTACCTCCTCTTAATCTTTGTCTAGCTCAGTTTTAAGCTGTTGATCCATTGCAGTGATGAGACATTTCATACTTTATTAAAAATTCCACTAACACACTAGATATTTAATCTCCCGTGTTTTGTTAGAAATCTATTTCTTAAACGTTAATAAGGACTGCATACACTGGAATTCTCAAAAAGTGCTACTTGCCATAATGCATTATTTCTTTATGTTCTCTTTCATTTAAATGCCAAATCTTTCACAAATCTAGCTATCCCATTTAGAAGGAAAACATACTATGTTAATTATTTCAGGGGTTTTTTGGCAAAGGTTCCACAATTTAAGATTATTGAAAAATTTTTTATCTGCTCAACTCAGCAAATCTATTAATGTTATTGAAGATTTTTTAAAAAGGAAGGAGAAGGAAATACATTTTGACGATTAAACATGTCTGCAATATTCCCACCCCATTTGGTAAAATTTTACAATGAGGAAAAATGTTAAAAGATGGTTAAGGAGGAAAGAGGGGGCAGAACAAGAGAACACATACAGTGGAATATGACAAACTAATTCTCCTCCAATATACCAAAGAGAAATTAAGTTTAATAACACCAATACTTTATGCAGTATTATTTTTACATTATAGTTAATGACTTGTTTAGAGAAGGAGACAGTGGTAAGTAGGATGATGTGCATGTATCTAACTCAGCAAAGTTTATCTTACATATCTAGGGAAACCACCATTGCACCTGTATCCACTTGTTTGACACACAGGTGTTACAGTCTGTATTTACAAGACTGTCTGGCAGCCCGAAGACCCTTTGTTGTGAAGGGTATAAGCCATTGTGATTATAGGCACATAAAATCGAAAGAAAGCTGTTCCCTAATCTTCCTCACTTCCATCTGTTTGGTTGCTACTTCTCAGGTGTAATTTAGACAGGCAGATGTGCAATCTGGGAATCCATCCAAATTCACTTTATTTACTTCCTTTTTAAGGAAAGGGGAGCATTCAATATTGTCTTCAGAAAACAATTCTATCTCTACTAGTGTTCTCTCTAGTCTGTGGTTATATTTTATTCTCTGGTCATAATGTGAAAGAAGTGTGGGTCTTGAGGCTTTGACATTGATTCCCTGTTTCTTCTGTCTCTTTTGTCACATCAGACAGTGCTATTCTCTGGGAGGAGTCTCTAGCACTTCCTCCGGAGAAACTTCTTCCTTTATGATTGCGGGTCTCTGACTGATGGCAAAGGGCTATACGAAATCTACATTAAATTTCCTATCATATGGCCCTTCTGCTAACCTAACTGTGAAGGTGGCCAAATCCTTTGCATAATTGACATAATGGTAACCAGATGCAACTGAATATCCAGAATACTTGGAGAACAGAATAGTCAATCATTAAAATCCTCATTTTAAGAGGCAGATAAAGAGAGAGTAGAGACAGAGTAACTCTTCAATTACTTACAGTAACTGAAGACTGATGGTCTCAGTCAAAATAGGCTAGGTTAGGCTATGGTAACTAAATAAACCCTGAGATCCTAGCTACTCAAAAAGACAAATGCTTCAGCTTAGAACGATGGATCTGTCCTTAACAATGAATTGGTCAGAACAATCATATGACCTCATTTAGCAGCAAGTTGGAAACAAAAGTGTAATTTTCATGAAAAGAGAGGTGAACCAAATATGCACAGATGTTAACAGTTTTCACCACTGACTACATTATTGACTATTAATCTGTAAGTTTGATTCCTTCAGTTCTCTAGTGTTTCCCATTAGTCATAGGTTCTGTGAAGCAAAAAATAAAAATAAAAAAGTTCATGTTGTTCTTACTTCTTTATATGTACCCCTTTCAAAATTAGATATGCTTTCCCTAGTTGCTAGAAATTTCAGTGAACCCCAGAGCTACTATCCCTCCACCTAGAAAACACATTTAGATATATAGAAATGGTGGGCAAATACTATTACCTCAGTAATGAAATATTTAGTTTTATTTTCAAAGGACATTGCCTTCATTGACTTAGTGATGCTTGACTTACTGAAAATGATGGCAGTGCCATGTTTGGGGAGGTCAGTTGGATGCAGGAAAATGTGGTAGCAGATGGTGACATAGTGTGTGGGAGATAGGGTGGTGTGAGGGGAAATACACAAATAGAAATAAAAAGATTAACTATAGGTGACAGCTGCTGGTGAGGGAGTTGACAGATTTTTTTTCTGGTGCCCAAGATTTTCACCACACTTGTTTTAGAATTAGAAAATGTGAAACCAGGGTTGGCACTTTTGATCTGTTTTGGCATCACCCAGAGGTCTTACATTACTGTCATCAATATAATAAGCCAAGAATTGATTCTTTGAAATAACTGACAATACCAAAGAACTACTGACAACCAAGCACTCTTGTCCCCTTTGCTTTCATCTTACTAAATAATTATTAAAGAAAAAATACATATATCAACAGGAAGGAAGCAAATGTCAAAAGTTTTATGTTCCATTGAATTGTATTAAATCTTACTATTATAATAACCTATTATTATAGATACCATGAAGAAGCTTGTAGCGACTCAGAATTGACATCGTTTGACAGCAACAATATGATTCATTGACTTATTATTCATAAATCATCTCAGAACAGTTCACATAACAGGCACAAATGTTTATTGAATATACACATTATAAATGTTTGTTGGTTAAGTCAGTATTATCTTTTTTAGATCATAAACAACTACATGTTTCTACAAGATCAAATTCAAAGGCATTTTTTTAAAATCAATATTCACTGGTTATGGTGAAATTCTAAAATTTTTGGAAAATAACTTGGATACACAAGGTTACATAAATTAAAAAGCTTCAATACATATATGTAATGTAGAGAGGACAAGTAACACCTCCCAGATGAAAAGCATAAAGGGAACATAAGCAGAATAAGGTATCAATAAGAGATGCAAAGATTTCAAGTTTTCTGTCCCTCCCCCCTTTTTTGATGTTATGTGAGGATCTCTCACAGAAAACAGGGTGGGCAGAGAGTTTTTTGGATTTCCCAGAAAAAAGAAGAATAAAGAGATGTGGCTTAAATAACTGATGATCGAATAGTCATTGACAGAGATGAGAGATGCTTATTTGCTGTAAGACAGAAATTCCTGACCATTTATACCACTCAGTAAAAACCTTGGCAAGCTGGGAAGCTTAGCAAATGAAAATATGAAAAAAAATGTATAAAGTGAGAGGGATTGTATGTAAGGTGATTGTGTTTTGTGGATTGAGTTCCCTAAAAATTCTCGGTATTGCTTTATATTCTTATAATAAGTGTTCTTTCAAAAGACAATGGCATTTTTGTGTCACTGTAACTTCATGGAAAAGTATACGCACTCAGGACACTGGGAAAAGACAATAAACATCCAGCCCTATATTTTGATTTTAATTACAATAAATTAGGTGACTAAAAAGTTGTGTGGATAGAAGTACTTGAGATCAATGGATTCAATTATCCTCAATGGCTATGCCACGTCCTGGAGGTAATCTGAATGCTACAGAGTGTCGTTGGATTAGAGAGGTGTAAAAACATATTTAATCCTTCAGTATAATGTTCATGTTTATTGTTTTTCAGCAACTACCTCACTGTTCTATGTTTGTAGAGGTTCAGTAGAGGTTATATCTCAGCAATATTTTTCTTAGAAACATTATGACCCAAACTATTACTTTTGTAATCATGGCCCTTCAAAGTCATTACAATCTCTTTTATGGTTTTCTATTTTCCACGGATAGCCCCTTTTAAATGATTGTGTTTTATATGTAGTTAATCTGGCAGGGTACCCAAGTGCATCACTGCAACAAAGATACATCTTTTCCTTAAGAACTGACAGATTACATATCCACTCATTGGACGAAATTTACACCTGAGTTTCTAAAGATTAAAAATTAAGCATATATTAGAGATATAATTTTTAACTAAACACAGAGAAGAACAAGGTATCATGTGCACAGCCTCTCCGACTCTCAAAATTAAGTCACCCTGTTCTATAGTCTCATTCCCTATGAGACGGTTTTACAACTGCAGTTACCACTATTGTAAAGACATAATCATTGATGATATCTGTACAACATCTATGACTCTCAGTGGATTGTTGGCTCCATTGGGAATTTCTATCTTGTTTATCACTCTATCCTTATCACTGAGCATATTGTTTATCAAGTCTGAGTTTTCACATACAAATAACAGGGTATAACAACATGAACTTTATTGGAAAATAGCATGAAGTTGTAGTTAAGAGGATTGATTCTGGAATCAGACAAACCTAGTTTGTATCTCAGCTATGGCAATTAATAATTATGTGAACTGTAAATTCCAGAATTTTGATTTGTTCTTTTTGGAGGTTCTTTTTCATAGATTTTATTTCTTATAGAGATCCTAGTCTATCTGTTTCAGTATCCGTGTTATTCAGACTTGTCCTTTGGTTTTTCTCTTGAGTATGAGTTATGTTGTCATGTTTATATATACATACATGTATATATGTAGTCGAGAGATTTTGGAATATATCTGGAAACTAAATGATACGTTGTATAGATTCTGGGTCCTGTTATATTTCTTTGAGGAGTATTAAGAATTTTCTTGCTTGCTTGTTTTAGCAGTAAATATTTTGGCTGAACTCAAACTCCAAACTCTATCTTTCAAATAGGGTGCAGCCATTGAACTTGATGTTCAGTTCTTTACAATTAGCTGCTTGGAGTCGGCCCCAAGCATGCATGGAATAGGGATTAGCTACAAAGTTGGGAAAAGTTTACATGCAGAATTTAGAGCCATCTCTCTGTGGCTTTCTCCCTTGTACAATTACACTCCTTACATTCTAGCTGCTGTGGTACCCCTGATACCTGTTCCCTAGTTGCTAAAGTCATTAAGATTGACAATTCTAATTCTAGCTGCCTGTCATGACTGCTATCCGGAGACTTCCTTTAGGTAAAAACTGACCAAAACAGGAAAAGCAGAACCATTCCCTTCTTCCAAATGTTGATTCATCTCCAGGTTCTGCGCGTATTAGGTCACACTTCAATGCCTTCAGATAGGTTTATATATTTTAGAGTTTCTAATTATAATCTGCAGGTTACTCTTCCATTACCAAAAGCTAAAACCTCCACCTTAAACGCACTAATAATTATTTTCCACATCTGTTTTTTTTAAAGGTGAAGAATAATCATAACACTTTAAAAAGTTGTGGCAATTGTTGATTAAGATGATGTATATCAATAACTCAGCACCATGACTGGCATATAGAGTGATATGTGGCAATAGCAATTATAATAATTACATATCTGAGGATTAAATGAGGAAATATATAGCACTTTACAATAGTAAAATATTATATTCCAGGATGAATTAGTTTGATGATTATTTGGACAATAAATGAAATACTAAATTAAAGATCAGATTGCCAGATGTAAGTTTTAGTTAGTGTGCCATATTGTGTCCTTAAAGCACTTTCATTAATCAAAGATTCCATGCATGTCAATCATCATAATAGAATTTTAAGCTAAATCCTCTGATGTAGTTGGTTAACAACTATCATCTTTATTTCTCCATAGTAGCAAAACTAAATTTCAAGTAGAAGTTTATCAAGATGATATAAAAATATTTAAGCCAGTCAGTTGGAGAATTTGAATAAGCATTATAAACTTCCCATTCCCTATGTCACTTTCTATTTATTCTCTTTAACAGCAATTTTAGATTCTAGGAAGCAAAATTCTTTTTTCTGTGCTCAAGAAATTATGTTGATTGTTTTGTATGTTACATTTGCAAAGAATTTTCTATTTACAGTGTAACTTAGCTCTTATAATGCCCTTGTGAAGAAGTCTTTCCATGTGTGTTACTTTATTGTACTAATGGGGATTATCATCTCAGTCTCCTGCATTTTCTTCTGTCACTGGGAATAATGAATACACATAACAAAACTAGAAATTGCATTTGATGGCATGCTTAAATATGAAATAATTACTAGCTTTATAGTCATCTTGGCTCCAGTTACTGAATTTACCTTGAGAAAAATATAGAACAGTTTTAGACAGAAATCATTTTACAAGAAATTAGCAATGCTGATTTTACACACCTGTCTTAGAATTAAAAAGAAAAGTTAAAAAGAAAGAAAGGAAATTGTATCTCTTCTGTAGAAATTATCTGTGGTGCACTCTTACTTTGAATTCATTTTGGGTATTCTATTCTTTGACTACTATTAAGATATTCCATTTCTTTCTCTATATAAAATGCAGCCTTGTTAAATAATACTTAGAAACATTTTAATAATTACAAAAGAGTAAAGTGTGTGTATGCATGTATATATGTATAAATATATATATGTCATAATTTTACATATACACACATAACAGACACACACAGACACATTACAGTTATACCTTAGTTCAGGTCCATTTTAACATATGCCTTGATAATTACAACAGATATGAAATCTTCAGTTGACATTTCTAGCTTAGCTAACTATAAGAAGGGGTTTATAGGATGACATCATGGAACCAAGGGGGGAGTATCAGGATTTAGGAGTGTGGGTACAGGAGTGGGAGAAATATCCTCACATGAGTGTGAGGATATATATACATGTGTGCGTAATACAAGTAAACCTGGATGGAAATGCAAACTGCACTACATAGTAATTATGTGAACACAAGCTCATTATCTATAAAATGACAATATTAGTAATTGCCATAGAGGATTAGGTGATTAAAGAAATTTAAGTGCCCATTTCAATAACTGTGATATATAGTAGATATTCAATATAGTCACTTTCTTTCTGTCTAAACTCAGTTCAAGTTCTAGCTTTGCTTAAAAGCTTTACCTGTCAGCCTTACTCCTCAGTGATTACCTTAGTGATGAATTTCCTTAATGCCCATGCCTTTTGCAACACTTTCTTAGCAGATGCTACCTAGTATTTCCAGTTGCATATTGATATATATCTTTAATATCTCAAATGAGATTGTAAGATATTTAAGATATTGTTCAAGATAGGAATGTATCATTATACCTTTTTATATACCAAGCGTTCATCCATAAGTCTGTGTAGCATTTAATCGGTTTTTGGAGCACTGATCAAAGAGAACCACAAAATTGCATGAATTTAAAACTTAGAGAAATCATAGAAAACATCTAGATCAGAGGTTTGCAAACAGTTTTTATAAAGGGTCAAACAGAACTATTTTAAGCTTGGCAGGCTAGAAGACCCTGCCATAACTATTCAACTTCACCACTATCACCTGAAGGCAGCCATAGACACTATGCAAACAAAAGGATGCAGCTGTGTTCCAATAAAACTTTATTTACAAAAAAGGCAATGAGCCATAGTTTGTCAACTTCTAATTTAAGAGATCCATTTGATCCTTATGGACACAGACTCAGAAAGATATTTTTCCCAAGAAGAAAGCAGTACAAAATGACAGAATGAGAGTTAGAATATTTTAGCAGTATCTAGTTCTCTTTCCAGAAACCCCAAAGCCCAAGGGGTTAGTAAATTAAATGCACAATTATATTTTAGTATATAAATAACATAAAATTCAACTTTGTATAATGAAGTTTTTTAAAAAATGTCTTTGGAAATGGCTTGTTGTTATGGTGTAAGACTAGGAATATCCAATTTAGTCTTTCATTTATCATATCAACTGAATTAGAAACATAGTATAACTTTATTCAATTACTCATATTTTCCATTCTTTTTACCATAATCATTTGAAAAGTGACTGACCCATTTTTCAGTTTACTTAATGTCACAACCTTCTTAAGAGTAAAACATAAGTTTGAGACTTAAGCGCCAAAAATACCTCAGAACAGAAAGTAATGGAAGGATGGGATTTCTACATCATTGCAGAATTGGAAGACACAGGTGCCCAGTTTCACTGAGCTTCTGAATCAGTGGAATCCATAAAAAAGAAGATTGTTTTCATTTACAGGAAATAACTGAAAATAGCCTATTCATATTAAAATAGACTCATAAGATTTCTGTGCCAGCATTAAAACTCTTATTCTGTAATGATTTAAGTAGCCTCATACAGCAAAAGGACGACTTTACAAGTTTTGCAGAGTTGTATTAAATCTGTTATATAAAAGATTTTAAACTTAATTTAGAGTATACTCTAAAATCAATTGTACAATATATGAGATTTATTCTTTCTCTAATTTATGGGAAGGTATTTTTAATAGTTTCCTATGGAAAATATTTTACTATATTTATTTATTTTTAAATTTTTTATTATGTTATGTTAGTCCCCATACAGTACATCCTTAGTTTTTGATGTAGTGTTCCATGATTCATTGTTTGCATATAATACCCAGTGTTCCACACAATATGTGCCCTCCTTAATACCCATCACCAGCCTATCTTAATCCCCCACACTCCTCCCCTCTGAAGCCCTCAGTTTTTTTCCTAGAGTCCGTATTTAGGCATATAATCGATCTCCTAGAAATTTCAAATCTTGTCATGTTTCAAGGTAACTGTATGATTATTAGTTTATCGACATCTTTTATACAATATACCCTAATAAACAAACCAAAGGTAGATAAAAATATAGAGAAAAGTAGGAACAATTTCAATTTATTTTTTAAAAATATTTATTTATTCGAGAGAGAGACTGAGCATGTTAGAACAGGGGTGACAGGGGGGTGGGGAGAGGGAGAGGGAGAGAGAAACCCAAGCAGATTCCATGCCCAACACGGGGCTTGATCTCAGGACTCTGAGATCACGACCTGAGGCAAAACCAAGAGTCAGATGCTTAACTGACAGTGTCACCCAGGCACCCTGAAATAATTTCAATTTTTAATTAATCTAAATTACATATATTTTCTTTAAAAACTAGTATCCATATGTATTAATTGTATTTGGCCATGCATAATAGAAGTCTACACTCAGAGTAATGTATTAGGAGGGAAGATAATGTTCTTTAATAAATAGCTCCTTCCCTTAGTGGATCTGTGGTCTTGGGTGTTATTTAATTACTTTATCCCTTTTTCCAAGCTGGGACTAATATCATCAGCTATTTCTACAGAGGAGGTTTTGCCTGATACCAATATATGTAAATGGCTTAGCATGGGACCGGACATATTATATGAATACCATAAACATTAAATGTCATAATTATGAGTTCTGGGAATCACCCTGCAAGAAGAGCACAGACAAATCTGAACTCTATCAGAGGTCTGATAGAGAAAAAACATCTGCAGATTCTGTGCTATTTTCCCATTAAAACTAGTTTATTTTGTTATACAATAAATGTATGTCAGTCCCTCTTTTAGGTATTTGTGATACATCAATGAACAAAGCAAACAAAATCCTGATCACAAATGGCAAACATAATGAAAAAGTAACTATACATTATTTTCAAATGTGATAATATATATGGATATGTATATATACACATACGTATATGAAAATATATGAAAAAGTAAAGTAAAATAGGGGAAATTAATGAGAACTGTGATGCCAGAATATATGTGTGGTGGGATGAGCAATACGAAAATCAGTTTAGGACTAACTTATTGAGAGACTTTGTACAAAGATTTGAAGAAGGTGAGTTACCAATTCAGATGTTTTTGGGAAGGGTAGATTAGACATAATGAAGAGACCCTACCATGGGAACATTCCTGACATGGTCAAAGATCAGCAGGGAGTCCAACATGCTTATAGCTGAGTGAATGAGAGGAAGAAGAGTTAGGAAATGAGATCAGAAAGACAATGGGAATCAATATCACAGAGGGCCTTGAGGCCACTGCATGACTTTGGTGTTTAGAGAGATATAGAGTCATAGCATGTTTTGGAACAACATGACATGATCTGTTGGTGGTTTAAAGGATCAGTCCCACTGTCATGTTGATAGGTGATCCTAAGTGAGCATGGGAAGAAACAGACCAGTTAGGAGGCAATGGCAGTGATATAGGCAAGAGATGATGGTGGCTAAGCCAGGAGAAAAGCAGATTCTATATAATTTTTATTTTTTCATGGAATAATTGTGGGCAAATTGGAGAAAGAAAGGGATCTAGAATGACTTTTTTTAACATGAGCCACTGGGAGGATGTATTTGCTGTAAAATGAGATGTAGAACACTGCCAGTGGATAAGAGGGTCAGTAGGAATTCTTAAGCCTTGCTAATTTGAGATATAGAATAGATTTGTGAGTACAGATATCAAGCAGGCAATGGATACAGGAGGCTGACCCATAGATAGTATTTAAAGGCGTGAAATTGAAAGAAATCACCAGAGAAGGCCAAAGACTAAATATCAGACTTACTACCAGTAGGCTGAGGGACCAGACAAACAAACAAAGGAAATTGAGAGGTATCCAGTATAACTTGAGGAACATCAACATACAGTAGTATTCTGGAAGCCAAGAAAGTATATCAAGGTGAAATGCCAGCAAAGATCAAATCAATAAAGACTATGACCACTGAAACCAGCAATATGCAGGTCATTCGTGAACTGGAAAGGAGAAGCTAGGGTGGGTATAATTCAGAGTAGTATAAGAGACAATAGGGAGAGACAAATTGAAGACTGCAACTATAGACAAATGCAATGAGTTGTGTGCAAAAAAAGGAAGATAAATGGGTAGTAGCTGGTGGAGGAAATAACATCATATTTGTATGATGGTGTGAATGAGACATGTACTATGTTGAATGGCATCCTGTCCCTCAAAATTCATGTCAACACAGAACGTGTGAATGTGACAGTATTTGGAAATAGGGTCTTTGCAAATGCAATCAAGTTAGAATGAGCCCTACCTAATTCAACAGCTGCTGTCCTTACAAGAAGAAAGTTTGGACACACACATAAATAGGGAAGAAGGCCATGTGAAGATGGCGATAGATATCGGAGTACACCTACAAGCCAAGGAATGCCAAGGATTGATTGTAGGAAACCACCAGAAGCTAGAAAAGGCATCAAATATTTTCCTCCCTAGAGCCTTCGAAGAGAGCATTGAAGTTGATATCTTGATTTCAGATGTCTAGCCTCTAAAATTAAGATAGAATGAGTTTCTGTTGTTTTAAGATACCCAATTTGTGGAACTTTGTTATAGCAGCCATAAAAAATATAAAAATATAATACAGAGATTAAAGATTTTGATGAATGAGAAAACTGGTTATGGATAAGAATGAGAATAGTTCATTTGTGGTATAAGGCAGGAAAGTAGTATATGTAGATATAAATTCTGGTGAATAGATTTGGTGGTAAAGATAACTTCAATTTTTTAATCATTGTCCAGTTTATCAGGAGGACCTTAAAAGCCTACATTGTAGACCATGAAATACATTTAAAAATCACTGATCTAGATTATCCTTCATATTTTAAGATGGAAAATCAAATAGTGGCATCTGACTGCTATTTATCACCTAGGTACACCATGTACTTTCATAACTGCCTGCCTTTACTCATTCTTATTTTGAATACCCTTTACCTTACATATTCACCCATAAAACTCTTACTTCCAAACCCAAGAAAATATCAACTTCTATCAAACTTTTCCAGGTCCCCTCCTGATATAAATATATATAAAAATATTTCTAGTTACTCATGTTTTTTTTTATTTGCTTAGAAAACACTTCTCACCATTCCTTGTGAACATACATATTTCAACCAATTTTCAAAGTTTTTCAAGGCTAGAACCCATATCTTAAATATCCTGAGTCTCCCAGAATGTCCAACAAAGTACTTTGTATATAGGTTAAAATAACAGAATTTTGGTGAGGGTAAAATAAAAAATCATCTAGACCAATTCCTTTTATTACTTATATTGCCTAATATAAGGAATTGCCAATTCCTTATATTGCCTAATACAGAGTGATATTTTTATTATACAGTGTTGCCTTCAGCATTTTCTAAGCTATTCTTTGATAAAAATAGAATTTGTATGGTGTTTGTTAAAAAAACAATTTGAAAACATATTTCAGTAAAGTAAAATAGTCCACAATTGATGTGAAAATGGAACATTCCAACCACTTACACAATCGGGTTGACTATTTTTCCTGGTCTTTTCTTCCATTTGGCTCCCTAATTTTCATTATTCTTCTCTGTTTATTATCACCTGCATGTCATCGCTAGTAGAAAAGAAAACAAGTTGGGGTGAATTTAAAATCTGTCATTTGCTTATTTCCTGGAAACTTCCACCAGATGTTAGGTAGGGATGTGAGCATTAACGACTGCAGTAAGATCAGGGATTGAGAGTTTCATTCATCCAAATTGTATTTCCCATTTCCAAGGGTAACTGAAAGTTGAATGAATCATGAAATGACATTGCCCAATCGGTATATCTAAAATGGTTCCAGTGGATGACACAGTTAATATTCCAAAGCCATATCTATGTGCAACTCCAGAATCGACTACTTTACAGTTAAAATGTCCTTTCTGGATCTTTTAAGGACTGAGTTTGAAACAATTGACAGACATATCATGTATTCAACTCAGGGTGGTCATTAAAGTGACTAAAAAATAATAGTTTATTAAAAAATATCAACCAAAAATTGTTAAATAGAAATGACCAGAGAGTTGTGTATTTTTCTATTTTTAAAGGATTGAAAATCTTTTAAATACTTCTTGCATTTTAATCTAATACAAATTTTTTATGCCTCCAAATTGCAAAGACTTGTACAAATATTCAGTCAATCCAAGGACAAGTGAGACTCAAAAACAACAAAACAATTAAAACAATTAAATTTAAAACAAATTTGCCTAAATCTCATTTAATTTCTGGTACCCTCTATTGTACTTGGAAAAGGAAATCTGAGTTCATCATATTAAACATAAACTGTTGATCATTAAATCATCTTATTTTATGGTATTGTTTTTCCAATATAATTAAAATGATGTTGCAAGGTTCCTTGTAAAATGCTTCTAGAGGTGTTTCTTCATTTGAACTTCACAATACTGACATCGTGAAGTAATTAGGATATTTATCATTATTATTATTTATTATTATTATTATTATTATCATCTTCATTTTAGAGATGAGAAATCTTTGGCTCATTTAATAATTGGTGAAGGCAAAGCATGAACTTGAAATGTATAACTTAAAACACTATGCATTTTCTACTACCCATAGTTAACTTGGTCAGTGACAAACTAAATGTTCTTAGACTTGGGTTCTAATTCTGGTTCAGTCAAAAATTAGGAGCCTGACTGAAGAAATTTTTATAAAATGCTACAGGTGATAACACAGTTCTGTCTTGTATAGAACAGACTAACATCTTTTTTCACTTTCAAATTGAATGTTTTATACATCATGGAGCACCCAAATGACTCAGTTGGTTAAGTGTCCAACTCTTGATTTTGGCTCAGGTCACGATCTCAGGGTCCTGGGATCGAGCCCCATATTAGGCTTTGAACTCAGAAGAGATTCTGCTTGTGGATTCTCTCCCTCTCCCTCTGCCTCTGTCCCTCCCATCCCTACCCCCTGCTCAATGCATGCATGCTCTCTCTCTAAAATAAATAAATAAATCTTTTTTTTTAAAAGAATGTTCTATGCATCTTCACATTTATAATTGCATATATGGGTGCATGTGTATATGCATATATCAAATATTTAGAGATATTGCAATTCCAGGTCAAATAAAAATAAACATAGTTCTTTATGAATTCTCAAAGTTTTAATGCATTAATTGGTATTCTGAATTTCAAGCACTGGTTAAATTTTGCAATATTTATTTATGAATGTGGATCCATTTTGTCAAGAAAGTTTATTGGTATTTAGTGGAAAAAGAACTTTCCTGAATATATTTTGGAAAAAACAGATATATTTATTTATTATTATTTTTATTTTATTACTATTTTTCTAAGCCCATGTTGGGCTCCTTCCTAGAGCCCTGTGAACTCACAGCCCTGAGATCAAGACCTGAGCTGAGATCAAGAGTCAGATGCTTAACTGACTGAGCCACCCAGGCACCCCTAATATATTTTTATTTTTAAAATTCTAATAATAAATGTATAAATCTGCTTTTCAGATTGACATTACTTTTATTGTTTTCCTTGGGGAAAGGAAAGAAGATATCAAAGCATTAGAAATTATTGCTGATTTCTACTCAATATATTTTTGGTCAAAAAATTAAAGAGCTTGAAAAATTACTAAGAAGCTGATTAAATAAGGGATTATTTTGGATGTCACTGCTACCTCTGGATAATAAACAGATTAACAATAACCCACAACCCTCGGACCAACTACCTCTGGATAATAAGTGCTAACAAAAAGAATATGGCTGAGGGCAAACATTATTCATTAATTGGTTTTATTCACTTGATTATGTTATAAATAAAATGATATGAGCTAGAAATACATCATTTTATCTACCAACTTATCCACCTACTTGTCTGATCTTAGAATGACTGTTTAGCCTTGTAGAGCTTAGACATCAGTAAAATGGGATTTTAATAGTCATATTACAGGGTATCTAGAAAGATTAAGCATAATTTATGTAAAGTAGATTATAAATTCTTTGGTTGCCTGAACCCCGTTGTATCATATGTAACTGTACTTCAGTTCCTCCAACAGCGTAGCTAGTTTCTGAGGTGCTAGGAGAACTGAAGTCAGAAGGGGACACTGAGACAATCCAGAATTTAGTAATGGAAAAAAAAAATCTCTACTATCCCTATGGCTAGAAGTGTAAGGAAAACAGATAACGTTACCAGAAGCCAAGAGCAGGGATCACTGGCTGCATGAAGGGTGGGCTTGCGTGGAGATTGATGCAACTATGGAAGACAGATAACCACGTCCACAGATAGCCCTGAAGCAAGAAGAAGGTGATACTCTGGTATCTGCTTCCCAATCTTTAACCTCCTGTAAGAACCTCTTATTGGTTAACACTATCTCAAATTCAGATTACAAGGAAAATACAGTCTGCACAGAAATCATGAGAAATGGATTTTGAGCAACAGACCCAATAGAACACATTGAAGAGATTTGCTGATATGGAAATTCCAGTTAAGAAAAAGAGTGGCAGATCAAGACCAGAGACTTACATTTAAAAGCATCAAGTAGAAGTTGGAGGTTTAAAAATTAATACTTTTATTAATTTTATAAAGAAATATCTAATTTGATGAAAACCAGGTCAGTAGATAAAAGAAGACGGAGGAGGAAGAGACCATATATAGAAATATTTTTCTAAAAATGTAATCTTACAGAAAATGAGTAAGCAAAGGTAAGATTACTGGCCTATAAATCTCTTCGTGACTTTTTCCAACTCCCACATCTGCTCTGTCCTTGAGCACAAATCCTTTCACTCACACCAGGGCTCACCATGGCCCAGCCACAATGCTGCCTTGCTCGTTCTTAAACATGCCAGCCAAGTCTTCACCTCAAGGCCTTTGCTCTTTCAATTCCCTCATGCTGAAATACCTCCCCTGTATAAAACAATCATTTACCTTTTTCAATTCCTTTAGGTCCCTTCTCAAATGAGATCTTGTCAGAATAAGTTCTGATCATACCTTTCTATACTCCATTGACTTACCTAGATTTCTTCTTCTATCTTAAAGTTCATGGACATTTTCCTCCATCATCCTCATTGAACCACTGAGCCCATTTAAGCTTTTATTTAATTTCTCATTTGTAATATTTCCATTGCTTTTTCTTTTTATTATCTTTTCAGGTGTTGAGAGTTTTTCTTTCCATTTATTTCAAGAGGAATCACTTTTAACTTAATGAAGCATGCTTATAATAACTGCTTTAAATTCTTTGATAATTCTAACATCTGTATCATTTCAGGGTTGGTGCACATTTTTGTATTTTCCCTTGAAGATTCAGATTTTCCAGATTCTTCTTCCTCACATGCCAAGCAATTTGGGATTATATCCTAGACACTTTGATATTTAGATTATCAAGACTAAGTGGTGTTTAAATCTTAAGGAAATGATGTGTTTTGTTTTAACAGGCAATTCACCTGGTTAATTTCATTGAAATAGATTTTTCCATTTTTACGAATTTCAATCTACTTTTCTGGGCAGTGTTTCCAACATCAGTTTAATTTTCAAAGCCTTTGCAGTGTGCTTTACATATGTCTTATGTGCATACCATCTTGGTCACCAGACTGGAACTTGGGTAGTGATGTACTCTATAGTAGGTTCCTAAATCTGTGGTATACTATTCAGGGTCAGACCCACAGATGTGCACCTTGCTAAGGTATTGATTTCCATACTTTGGCACACAGTTTTTTTTCCCAATAATATGTCTGGAGCCAGACTGCAGAAGTAGAGAAGGTGGGGAGCAGGGGGATAGGGAGATATTTAGCCCACTCTCTGGGAACCACAGATCCATTGGTCAGATGAAAGTGTCTATCATCCTCAGAGCTTTAGATGTCAGCAGCTGTTTATTATTATTATATCCAGCTGTCCCCAATATTTCTACAGTTTTCTGACCCACAACACTCCTCTTTTATACTCTGTGGTCCAAGGAGAGGGCTTAAGATCTCGTTCAGTGCACACTTGGTATACACAATATGTTTCAATCTACCTTTGAGTTCAAGCAGGCAATAGTGGAGGAAAATGGTAAAATCTGTACCAGTGTGGTGGAACTTTGAATCTATCTCTTCTCTAATCCACCTGCTCTTTACTTTTTAGAGTTATCATAAGGCTGCTCCAAGCGTTGTGCCCAGGACTTATAGTTGCTTTCAGTGGAAAAGACAGGGGAGAATTGGCCTACACTAATATCCCTAGAATTGGAAATATTCATCCCATATTAGTATTTATTTGGAACCAAGAAAGTATCCTTCTTTGCAATTTTATTTAGAAAATAATGTTGAACTTATAATGGCTAAACATACATTTTTGAAACAGTCAGCTAAAACCTCCATACAATTAGCAAATCAGTATGTGTTATCAGTGACTAATCTACAAATTGGTAGTAAATTTTGCTTTGGGAAATTCCTGATAAAAGCTTGACCTTTTGACTGCTCAGTCAATGAAGACAAAATTGGCAGCTCCTTTGCAAATATACTGAATTTCTTATGACTTAAGGAAGTACTCCTTTGTGGGTGCCTGGGTGGCTCAGTCGATTAAACGTCTGCCTTTGGTCCAGGTCATGATCCTGGGGTCCTGGGATTGAGCCACATAGGGTCTCCCTGCTCAGCAGGGAGACTGCTCTGCCCTCTTCCTCTTACCCTCCCCCCTGCTTGTGCTCTCTCTCTCACTCTCTGTCAAATAAATAAATAAAATTAAAAAAAAAAAAAGAACCACTCCTTTGGATACATACAATGCCAAGCCTCCAAAAGAAAAGGGAAAATGTAGTACAGGGACATTTAAACATGATTAACCAAACCTTCACATAACTCAATTGTTTTTTTCTCTATTTTCACATTTGGGATATGTGGGAAATAACAAATTAATAATAGGGTCTTAGAGATGTATTTGAAAATCAATACTTTTTAGGCCCTATCTTTAGGTCAATAGGGACCAAAGCCAATATCCTGTACTCCTCTATAATTTCATCTCCATTCCTATGCAATGAGAATTGATGCTTAAAATGATAAGCCTGAGGCATTGCAGTTCCTGAATTATCACAGATTCAATTATCTTCAGACTCATGAACTTGCTAAGGTGGGTAAAAAGACTAATACATTTGAGAAGG
Source organism: Ursus americanus (assembly GCF_024610735.1). Taxonomy (NCBI): domain Eukaryota; kingdom Metazoa; phylum Chordata; class Mammalia; order Carnivora; family Ursidae; genus Ursus; species Ursus americanus. Next base: position 13,958,803 of record NC_142137.1, on the reverse strand, counting down.
ATTTTAAAATAATAAGGATTGACCCAAAATTATTGGGGAGTTAATTCTTAGTTTTCATGGACTTTTATTAACCATATTAACTGAATTTTTAAAGTATTACTGTTAATCAAGATTTTTCCTACAGATAATCTTCTGGTTTGGAATTTGCTTTGAATATTGAGGAATACTTTTGAAGAGAAAGAGTAAAAGTTTCTTCTTTTGTGATAGTAAGAAATTCTTCTGTGGAAATGTTCTATACCAATGGAAGAGTTAAGTAGCTACTTTATTTGTCTTTAATTTAATTAGAAAGAATAGTGTAGCAACTATGGATTTGTCAAAATAACAATATCTGGAAAAGAAATATTGTTTATATTATTATCATTTACTAAATAAATGTTATTTACATCTTCATTCTTTCATATCTCAACAGTTATTTATAAGTATAGAGATAGTTTTAAATTAGGGATTGATTATTAATTAGAATTAATTAGAATCAATTTCATTGAATTTTCCTAATACATATTTAGTTATGCAATCATATTCCTTTCCTCTCTTTGTGGATATATAGAATGAAGATTTCTGAAAATTGTCTATTTACAGAATGATATATTTTATTCCTGAAAGAGAGCAAACATACATTATGCAATATGTAAATTGTAGCACAGCTTTTAAATATCAAATTCATAATTAGACAACCTGCTCAGCCAGACTTCATTAATCCTTAATCTTTTAACATACTGTGTGCTTCTTGAACATAAACTATTTCTGGCACAAACTATAAGGGAAGTCATACAGACCTTTGTTGGAATAAAAACAAAATGACATGTGAATTATCTGAGAACATTTAAAAACAGAACAAAGCACATTGTTTTAACCTCTGATTGTACTCTTGATTTTGTCAAATTTTTGTTTACTTTTTGGAGCACACAAGAGGCAGTCATAAAACGCTTGACTGCGTCCTTAAGTTGAGAGTGGTTGAGCCACTTGGGACACTTCCACTAAATCGAGAATCAAAACATGCCATGTTTGAAAGAGAAGAATAGTCAGATTTTACTCAAGAAAGAGATTAATTTGTCTTATAGAAAATACCTGCATGGAAAGCATTTTAAACTTGATTTGACTAATTCCCCATTATGTACTAAGCATTCAAATTATTTTCCTCCTCTATTATTTATTTATTATTTATTTTTTCTGTAAGAGAAAGTTAAAAAGGCCTTTTAAAAATACGCAGAAGAAAGTAGAGTTGTGCTGGGAAAATACAGTCTGTGTTTGAATTGTGTTTCCTCAGGTAAAGTTTCTGGGGAAAATCTCATGTAGAACCAATGTGATATAAAGAAAAAAAACCCTCTATTTACCAATAAAATATAATTCCCTAGAACAGGGCCATGTGGTAGACTAAAAATAGAAGAAACTTAGTGGTTATCTAATGACATGACATTGTGTGGGATTCTGGGTGATTGTAGGCAATTCTAAAGTTCACACTAAATGGTAGTGTAGAACTGCATTTAATGCCCTACATCTGATTCAGAGTATTTGGTTCTTTGCACTATATCTGCCTTCTCTGAATTAGTTTTACTTTTCTCAATTTAATCAAAATTTCTTAGTGTTTTGTTTACTGCCCCTGCTGATATTCTGGAGTTTGGTTCTTGTTTTTTTGTGTCTGTTTTTTTGTTTTTTTATTATTATTTTAGTTTTAGTTTTTATGTACTTATCTTTTCCCTTGTTAATGTAGTCACCCACTCAAGGCCTTTGTGAAGAATACATACTTTGTATCACATACAATGTATATGTATGTGTATATGTAAACATGTATATGTAAACAAATTAGCAAAAAATTCTTGCCCATGTGTTAGAAGAAATAAATACTATGGAAAAAAGAAATAAAGTAAGGTAAGGTAATGGGGAATTGTCAAGGCCAGAGGAAAAGGAAAACATTTCAGTGCCTATTAGAGTCCAAGTGGGCCCATTGGAAAGGGGATATTTGAGAACAGACCTACAAGACCTACAGGAGTTCAGAATGAAGATATCTAAAGGAAGTGTATTCTAAGCAAAGGAGACAATCAGTAAAGAGGGCCTCAGGTGGGCATGTGCTTAACAGGTTCCAGGAACAGTAAGACAGTCAATGAGGCAAGGGAGAAAATAATGCAAGAAGTGGTCAGAGAGTTATGACATACCAGATCATGAAGGGCAACCTCCATGGACTAGGTACACAGGGCCATCCTAGGACTGAGGTTCAAACAAGGAAATAGAGTATTCCTATCCCTACCATGAGACTAACAAGCCCTGAGTATAAAGCAACAGCAGTCTAATGTTGGGGAAAGGGCAAGAGTTTAGAGAGAGACACCATTTGTGGCACAGTTTTGTAAGATGACAGAAATTTGAGAGTGGAACTCTTAACAATGAGTAAAACTGTCTGGTACTTCAGCCCTCACCTAAGTGCAAGTTAGAAAACCATGAAGCCTGTGGTATATTTCATGCAATAACAATGACAAAACCCAAACTTGGCCCAAGTACTGACTAGATTAATTTAAATCCTCCACACACAAACCTCAGAGCATAACTGAAAATGGATAGTCCCCAATATTTATTTTGACCTTAGAAAATTTGAGTTCATACAATATACCCAAATTTACATTATAGTCATTGAAAGAGGCAGGCCCATTGCCAAATTTAATACTATTTTCCTCAGACTCTTCTGTTCTATAAAATATTTCTGGCATTCAACTAAAAGTTATGGAACACATAAAAATCAAGAGAAAATCATATCATTAAGAAAGGACAAGGAATTAATAGAACCAGATTTAGAAATAGCACAAATGTTATAACTCTTGGGGTATTTAAAATAACTATTACAAATATGTAAAAAAAATCTAGTAGAAACATTGTATAATATGCATAAAGATAGTAAATGTAAGAAAGAGTCGAATGGAAGTGAGAGGAGTAAAAATATAGTAATAAACACGAGAAACTACTTCAAAGTACTCATCAGTAAGCTCAATAGAGACAAAGAGAAAAGGAACCTAAAATAGGTCAACAGAAATTACAATACATGAAGGGGAAAAAAAGACAAGGGGAGGAAGATGATATATTAGATGTAAAAACTCTAATGAAAAGACAGAGATTGTCAGACTGGATAAAAAAAGCAAACCCAACTTCATGATAGATACAGAAAATGCATTTCAAATATAAATACAAAGATAAAAATAAAAGAATGGAAAATGAATTTTTACACAAGCACTAACCAAGAGAAGGCTGAAACAACTGCATGATATAAACAAATTGTACTTCACACCAAGGAAAATTACCAAAAGAAAAAGAGGAAATTATATAAATATAAAGAACTTACATCAGTAAGATGATATAACATTTCAAATGTATGTATGTTAATTTATTTATAGTGTAACAACACAGTTTGAAATTTCTGAAGCAAAAAATTGATAGAAGGAAGAGTGGACAAATTTACCATTATATTTGGAGACTTAAATATTTCACTCTCAGTAATCATTAGAAAAATATAAGGACAATCAGACTAAATCATACTATGAATCTGCTTTATCTAATTGACAATATAGGACACACAAACTTAGAATAACAAAACACATATTTTTTAAAAAGCACATGGAATATTCACAAAGATAGACTTATATTTGGGGCCATAAAATAAACCTCAACATATTTAAAAGAAGCAAGAAATATAAAATAAGATCCTTAATAACAATGTAGATCAGGGATGAAAAACAGAAAGATATCACAAAATACACAAATATTTTTAAATTATATAACATATTTCTAAATAATTGATGGGCAAATATGAAGACTAAAGTAAATTAGAAATATTTTGAATTAAATGAAAATCAAAGCATATCAAAATTTGAGACACAGAGAGGAATGTATAGCATTAATTACTTATATTAGAAAAGAAGTAAGTCTCAAATCAATGATCTAAGTATTCATTTTAAGAAACTCCAAAAGGAAAAGAAATTGAACTTAAATAGAAAGAAGACAAATGAAATCAGAAATCAATGAAACTATAAAATAGAAAATATTAAGAAAACTAAAAGCTGATTAATTATAATGATAAAAAAATTAAAAAGACAAATATTTGGCCTGATTTATTAGGAAAAAAATAGAGAAACCCAAACTACAAATATTAGAAGAAGACATCCCTACAGATCCTGATATTAAAAATTTATTAAGGGAATATAATAAACATTTTAATAACAAATTCATTCCTTGAAAGATTAAACTACCAAAGTTTAATGAAGAATTGAATTGCACTATCCATTGAATAAACTGAATTTATAGTTAAACTTTTCTAGCACATGAAAACTTAGGCACAAATGCCTTGAAAAAGGTCCATAATACTCAACTAATTTTACAAGGTCATTGTTATATTCAGAGTGAAGCAGAAAGAATGAGAGAGAGAAATGAATAGAACAGAATAGAGGTTCAATATTCATCATGAATAAAGACACAAAAATCTTCTACGATATATTAGAAAATGAAATTCCCCAATAAGTAAAAAAGATAACACCTCATGGCCATATTCTGGTAATGCAAGTTTGGTTAAACTTTTGAAAATCAAAACAATCTAATTTGTTGTATAAATTGAATATTTCTATATAGTCTCACTCAATCACAAGAAATAGAATCATTTTTAGCTTGTCAAAGAGAATGTGTCTTCCTCACAAAACAAAACATCCTACAGATAAGATCATACTTAATGGTGAAACACTTAATCTTTTCTCATTTTTTCCTAACATCATACTTATTGGTCAAACACTGAATTTTTTTTCTCATTTATTTCTAACATATTTGCATTAGCCACTGCTCTATTACTGGAAACTCTAGTCAATCCAATTAGGTAAGAAAACATAGAAAAAGGCATTTGGAGAAGAATTAAAATTGTCTCTATTTGGAACTGACATAATTTTCTAGGTATTGGATTCCAAAGAGTTTTTAAGAAGCTACTAGAACTAATGAGTAAGTTTAGCAAGATCACATGATAACATTGAATAATAAATTGAACTCATGTAAGAGCAATGTGCAATTAGAAATTAAAATTTTATAAAAGTACTATTTAAAATAGCACCAAAAAGATGAAGACCTTTAATATAAATGCAACAGAATATACGTGAGAGCTGTGTCCTAAAAACTACAAAACATTGAGAGAAATCAGAGATCTAATTAAATGGAGATATATACAATATTCATGGATTAGAAAACATGATTTGTTACTATGTCAATTTTTCCCAAATTATTCTATACATTCAGCATATTGCCATGACACATCCCAGTAGGTACTTTATAGATATCATTAAGCTGACTCTAAAATATACATGGAAAGCAAATTTGCTAGAATAATCAGAAAATTTTTTTAAAAGAACAGAGTCTGTGGACTCACACTGATTTCAAGGCTTACTATAAAGCTCCACTAATCAGTGCATTGTGGAATTGTTGAAAGAATAAACAGATTAGTAGAACAGAGTACAGAATGCAGGAATACACACACACACACACACACACACACACACACACACACACACCCTTATACAACTGATTTCAACACAGATACCAGGTCAATTTAATGGAGAGCTGATACAATATGTAATAAATGATGCTGAACAACTAGACATCCATTCATATCCAAGGGGGAAAAAAGGGAGAGATCATCTCAATCCATAACTTACAAACTAATACCATATAAAAAATTCATTCAAAATTGACATAGTTCTAATGTGTAACCTAAAATGATAGAAGAAAACATGCAAGAACATTGCTAGATTGTTAGACAAATATTTTTCAGAGAGGATAAAACATGAATCACAGAATAAAATGTGAAAAAATTGACTTTATCAAAATTGAAAACTTTAGCTCTTTATAAGGCACTGTAAATAAAATGAAAAGATAAGACACAGACTGGGAGAAATATCTGTAAAACACATATATGATAAAGAACTGGAATCCAAAATATAGAGCTGTCAAAATCAAACAATGAGGAAGCAAACAATACAATTTTTAAAATAGGCAGCATACTTAAGCCTACATTTTACGAAAGATTACAAATACCACATAAACACATGAAATTATGCTCAACATTGTTATTATTTTTTAGATAATGTGATAAAATTATACACCTATCAGAATGAGTAAATTAAAACAAAAACAAGGAAAAAAAAACAATATCAAGTGCTTGAAAGAATGTGCAGCAATCAGAATTCTCATACCTCCCGAGTGGAAATGCAAAATGTCACAATTAATTTGTAAAAGTGTTTGACAATAATTATAAAAATAAACATACACTTATCATATGACCCAGCAATACCTTCCTTAGATATTTATCCAAGGAAAATGAAAACATATCCATACAAAAACTTGTATGTGAGTAATCACAGTTACTTTAATCATAATCGTCGATACCCCTAACTAATTCCAATGACCATTACTGGAGAAAGATTACAAATCAAGGAGACTCTGTTCATACATTGGGATACTACTCAGTAATAAAATGGAATGTGAATGGACCTCAGATACATGTTATGACATGAACAAATTTCCAATGCATATTGCTAATTAAAAGAAGCCAAACTCAAAAGGCTATATATTCTTTGATTCCATTTATATCGGATAATACAAAAAAAAATCAAAACTACAGAAAGAAAAACATCAGTGAATTCCCCTGCTAGAGTTTAGGGTATGAGATTAACTACAAAATTTTTCAGGTCAAAGAAACTGTTCTATATCTTGCCTGCAGTGGTGAATATAGGACTATAACATTTGACAAAATTCACAGCATTGAACAGTTAAACAGGTTAAATTTTACTACATATGAGTTATACTTCAAAAAATTTACCTTAAAAAAACTATTGTGATGAAAAATACAGCTGATACTTGATTACAGACTAGTCAGTGATGAAGATGATACTGACTAACTGCTGTGGATAATAGTCAATATTGACTATTTTTATCATATTTATAATGATGATTGGGTGCCAGGCACTATGTTGTTTTATAGATATTATCTTTAGAGTTTTTGACAAAATTGGGAGTTATGTGTAATAGAATCACTTTTTTCTCCACTGGGAAAATGAGTTTCATATTAGTTAAATAGTAAGCCAAAGCAACACAACTTAAAGGTGTCTGAGCCCTAAATGACAGGTCCATTAGATTCTAAAAGACATTCCCCTTTTTGTTGGCAGTGAGAAAATAGGAAGGAAAAGAGCTAAAGATCTTAGTGAAAATTAAGAACTTTTTCTATTATTAGAAGAGCATGAGAAAGGGGGCAGAAAGATTAGATTCAAAGAAGGAATATCAGAGTGCCTAATGACTATGGTGAAAGTTGAATTGGGATGACAAATGAAAGCCCTAGAGATCAAATAAATGTGACATTATGCTCTTAAGAGGGTTATTAACACTTACACTGAGATTTTTGAGGTTGATGGCAAAAGGGGGACTTGGTTCACATTCAACCAATTAGAGTTAATTGAGAATTTAGTTTTGTGTATAGATTTATTTCTTTATGATTCTCTGTGTATTATAATATAAAGTCACAAACAGACAAGGCTGTTTCTCAAAAGGAAAAGAAAATACACTGGAACTTAAACACTAATACATATTTCTTGACTACTGGAAAGGAAGGAAGGAAAGAAGGAGGGAGGAAGGGGGAGGAAAGAGAGAGAAGGAAGGGAGAGAAAGAAAAATTAAGCCACCATGTTAGCCTGCAAATGGGAGGAAATATGAGCTGTATAAAAGTTTAATAAATAAAAAGTAAGATTGAAAGTGAGTATTTTCATCTTGATCCACAGGGAATTAAGTGCATAAATCTCTACATTTACCTCTGTAGCCTGACCTTAGGAAGCAGAAATAACTGAGAAAGTGCTTAACGAATCCCATTATTAGAGAGTGAAATTACATAGAAAAACCTAATCCTGAAATCCTCATGCAGGTGACGTCTCCTTGAAGACAAGCTTGTAGACTATAGGGAGCTGACAAATGGAATTGTGTATGAGATTATCAGTCTCCCGGAGACTCTTGTGTATGCTCACTTTATTGGAACAGTAACAAGAGTGTCCATTTCCTGGCAATGAGAAGTGCCTGAAGAATTTATCTATCATCTAAGAGGAGTGTGAAAAATACCCTGTAATATCGTTTAAAAATATGTTCATTTGCTAGGAATGAAAATGGAGGACAGCTGCTATAACTGGTTTGAAATTCATTCTCTAACATGAAAAGGAAGGCTTCAGACATTTTACTAGGTTAAAGAAAAAATCAAAATCAAGAACCCTTGATCGTGGTGCAGAAAATAAAATACTACAAAAATAATTTTATTTCCTTCTTTTTTAAGACATTGGCTTTTTGGAATACGAATAATTCATAAAAGTAATAGTACTTTTAAAATGTAAAACGGAGAAGATGCCAGGATGTTGTGTTGCAATATTAATGCATCTCTACATTTTTAAAATGTTAATATTATTGTAAAGTTCTAAATGCTTTACATATGTCATCTTGATGAATTATCTATGATGATGCAGCTTTTATCGCTATCCCTATTTTACAGAAGAAGAAGTGGAGGCAGAAGAGTGTGAACCACATACTCTGGAACCATGAAGAATGTTCTTGGAATTTTCCCTACAGAGCCCTATAAAACTCTGGGAAAATTGTGCTGTGGCATAACCTCATCTTTAGTTATGCTTCCTCAAAAGTGTCCTTCTGCTGTTTTTTTGGAATGACCTACTTGGGCCTATTTGGTTGAGCAAAGATCCATGCTCAGATTTTTTTCTGAGATTCATTTCCCTCCTTTATCAAAATTTATTTTTTGGTATTCATTCCCTGAGGACCTTGCTAAGTAATTTCTCCTCACAGGCTAATGGAACAATGTACTACCTTCCCAGCTAATAGAGTTGCATTTCAAAAGAGCCATTTTGGAGACATTAACTTATGACATTAACTTATGGAAAAGAATTGATATTGATGAAGAGACTTTCAGGCATCAAGCAGGGCTCTTACTTAATATCTGAAGTACTTAGAAAGTCATTCTGTACTATTCTGCCTATAATGTACTTAGTGGTAACATCCAAGTCATCTGGGTAAAAGCTGGACTTTTAAACATCTGAGACCTCTAGAGCTATTCTAAATTGCCTTATCAAATTATAAGATGTCCACGTGATCAGAGGATACCGATTTCAACAGAATTGTTTACTTTCAGGAGATGGATAGAGATTTTTGTTTGTACTTAGCAGTTGGAAAACTGGGTAAAATCTGAAACTGACATGGACTTTCTTCCCTGAGCAAGTGCTAAAATTGTACAACCAAAACATGCATTTCTGATATACTCAACTATGTGTGATCTTAAGCAGTGTTGCCATGAGAAATTGTACAAAAGTACAGTATATTTCGTTGACTGCAAAATATGCAGAAATTTCAAAATTTATCTGAGCAGTCCAGATTCAGAACTGTGCATGTACTGCCATTAATAACATGATCAATTGCACATTTTTAAAAAACCTCTGGCTATACACTGCAAATTATGTAATTAGATGATATAATTTTGAATCAAGCAATTGATAGTCACAAAATATAGGTACCAAAATCATAGAAGCTTATTATTCTTGCTTTCAATATGAACCTATAAAGTCTTACGTAAATTATGCAAATGTTAGGAACTGTCTTATTTTGTTCACTAAATAGTTATTAGGTGCTCACCAAGCAGAATGTTCACACATTACATTTCAAAAGTGTAAATTTTTAGCAAAAGAACTCTCAGAGTTTCCTCAACAGCGTAACTGAAAACGGATAGTCCCCAATATTTATTTTGACCTTGGAAAATTTGAGTTCATGCAATATATCCAAATTCACATCATATTAACTGAAAAACAGATTGAGTTCTGATCTAGTGTATTTTGTACTGAAAGGAGCATTTCATATGTGAAGTATTCCTATAAAATAGCATTATATCTTAGGGAAATTGTGAAGTGGATGGGGCTTGCTTTTGAATCTTACGTCCTGTTAATATCCACTTTCTTTTGTGTTTATTTCCTGAACAAGAACTTATACTGACTTTAAGATATACCATATACATTAGGCAGGCCTGTCCTGTTGCTTTCCTTTCTAATTTCATGTTTACATTATCTTTCATTTCTCTCTCGATATATACATATTCTAAGAAAGAGATGTAGATATATATATACAGACACACACACACACACACACACACACACATACCCTTTAAACTAATCTCCAAAAGGACATTGACCACTCTCTCACATCGTGCACATTTCTACCATTTATTAGCTCCTCTAGATGGCACTTTGGAAATATTGGAGATGAACTTTTATTTCTTCTTGGGGCTTTATAACAATCCAAGATGGCAGTGCAGCGCTGGGAGCTCCCCAGGGAAAGATCAAATAGCCCTGAATGTAGCTGAGAAGAAGCTGTTCAAGCCCTGGTGAGTGTTGAACCAGGAGAGGCAACTGAAGCACCGGGTGCTTCTGACTGTGACAGACGATGGGCTGATCATGCAGCACCACCTCGAGAAGTGGGCGTCAGTTGCATGTGCCAACATTATTCTGGGAAGAAGTGCAGAAAACTCCTTCCGCAGATCCCGCTTGCCCAGAAAGAGAAAGCAGTCATCGAAGTGGAAACCCCTACAAAGCCATTCAGGACTAGTGAGCCACAGCCCAAAGGGTAAAAGAAGACAAAAGCACTCCATGATGTAGACATGGAAGACCCTGAAGAAGAGAGCTAAATCTCTCACCCCATCTACCAGAAGAGTCTCAGCTGGAGCTAGGAGGACTCTGGTTGCTTCAGAGGACTTTGGAGAAAGCATTGCCCCTTTTCACTCTTCTCAGATTCCTCTTCCTTAATGGCCCTAGTGACCTACCCTGGAGGGTTACTTTGAGAGGAAGAGAGTGGAAAAGAAAGATTGGAGAAGGGGCTCCTTAGCAGCTCCATTTGTATTCAAAGCCGTAGAGTTCTCACTGAAATAAATAAAACCCCAAACAATTCAAGGTGGCAAAGAGCTGATCTGGTGAATCATTATGTACAAAGAAAGAATGCTAGAGATATTTCCTAGAGAGAGGTAACTTGAATAGGTGTTGGTATAACTAGATGGAGCAACAAGCTTTAGAAGGTTCTTACCTTCCCTAAATTTGTTTTGTCATCTGTAAAAATGAATCATAGGGTGGCCAGATTTATTTGAGATTCAAATGACTAAATTATATATGTTTTTTTTTAAAGATTTTATTTATTTATTCGACAGAGAGAGAGACAGCCAGCGAGAGAGGGAACACAAGCAGGGGGAGTGGGAGAGGAAGAAGCAGGCTCACAGCAGAAGAGCCCGATGTGGGGCTCGATCCCATAACGCCGGGATCACGCCCTGAGCCAAAGGCAGACGCTTAACCGCTGTGCCACCCAGGCGCCCCTATATATGTTTTTATACATACAAAAGTGGGAGTCCAGTGCTTAATACATAGCACACACACAACGACTATCTTTATTCAAATTTCAGTTGAAGAAGAGGGATGTAGGAGGGTTAGTGGCTGGTATTGGGCCTGGGGGATGAGAAGCAAACCAGTAGACAGGGAAGTGGAAGAACTGGGTTTCCATGGGAAAGGTCCTGATATCTATACCACATCAGTGGTTAATATGAGAAGGCAGAGGGCACAAGTAAATGCAAGAGGTTATGAGATTTTGGTCAGGGTAGAGCTGGAGCTTATAGAACTCTGTATATTGAATTGTCAAGTGTCTTATGGGAAAAAGAAAAATAAGGAAGAGAGGAGAAGCATGAGATTCTAGATTAATAGCTATAGGGAAATGAGATGAAGAGGCAATGACTGGGAAATTGATGAGGTGGTAGATATTAGTAGTATAAGAACTAGAGATATAAAGAAGAGATACTTTTATAATTTGGGGAAGTGGCACAAAAAGGGATAAACATTGGCCATAAAACTTAATATCAGTGTCCAAATGTGGCTTCCATACATTCCCTCTGATACTTTATGAGATCCTTTCCAAGAAGCAGCTTGATTTTCTTTGTAGGAAAAAAAAATAAGTTCCTTAAAGAAAAAATTAATATCATTGTACTTAAAATTCCTGAGGTTGATCCTGTGCTCAGTGCTTTGTATACTTAAAACTCAAATAGGAGCCATATGATTACTGATAAAAATTGATTATTTTTATGGCTGAGGAAATTAATAGGTTACACTGAAAATTTGGGGGCCATATGTAAGCACAGAACAGGCCATACAAATGCTAAGTAACAATGATCTTTACCTGATCATTCAGATATATATAATCATTTTAAGAATCTGTTAGGGTAGTAACTACACTGAGGTTTTTTTGTTTTTTTTTTTTTGACACAGAATATTTTATGATTTAAGAGATGCATGTGTACTAAACTTGAAACTGAAACAAAATACACTACTGTGTTTATCAGGTGTTGTTTAATAGCTGAGGACCTTCCAAAATAGGTTTAAAGCAATCTGTGATACATAATCACTGACTTTTAAAAGTTCAGAAAAAGTTGTTATGGTTTATTTGGAGATATCATATAGTTCACCAAAGTCTCCTGGGCTTGTTGACATCCCAGATACTTTGTGAATGAGACCTTTTTATTCTCCCTTCATTTGTTTAGCTCTTTACCTAATTGATTTTCTGTGCTAATACACTAAAGGTCTGAAGAAGGCAGGGCCTCAGGTGTGACAGATGAAATAAGGTGCTTTTAGTCATTGCTTTTATCCTCCATGTCTAATGTGTTGGTTACAGCTGTGCAGTTTAACAGCAAAATCAATACATCATTTGCTGCAGGTACCTGAAAGAATTTGGAAGTCCTTCAGTATTTTAACTATTAGATTTCCCTTGGAATTTTTATGTATTCATTCATTCATTCGTTTGTTCATTCATTCGTCCATTCATATGTTTTCTGATAGTGAATGTTACAAAGTTAGGGATTTTTTTTTTTCCTTCCCTCTTGCCTCCTTTGCAAACACTGTCTTTTCCACTAGCTGGTTAAGTTACTTTTCTTTGGGTTTTGGAACATCTGCCAATCTAAATGAATCCTGTAAAGTGTAAAATAAATGTTTAAAAAATCTTTTCCATTTTGTCTAAATCATCTTTGAGCTTAAACATTTAGCATATGTTCTACTGAAAATGGAACCACTTTGTATTGTGCACGGAAGGCAGTATGTGTGGGGGCACTTGGGTAATTTCTCATGTAAATGGATGCTTGTATTGCCAGTTTTCCATTTTCCATTGGCAATGACATGGTTTCAGCCTGAAACAGAAAAAATATTCTCCTGATTAGAACATTTTCCCTATTCAATATTTTCTGCTTATATTTATATTTTCTCTTTTATCATTCTCCAAATGTTTAGTGCATGTTAGTTTTACTTTCATACCTTGAATATAAATTTCCAAAGGGTGGGAAATGCGACCCACTTCTCTCTCACCCTATACAGTTAGCACAAGTCCAAGATATGGAGTGAGGGCAGCTCATGCGGCTTTGAAAACTCATGTAAAATTTATCAAGTTGATTTACTGTTAGCAGGTTCTTAGAAAAACCTGTTGAGTTTGTTTTTTATTTTAAGTGTTGAATTTTTCTACATATGTCCATGCCCATATATAATTTATGAAAGTAACTGTCTTATGCAAGAATTTTATCTCAAAGTGAACTTATTATTTTTTAAAATACATTTTAAAAATGACTAACATGCTTAAAGAGGTACATCTTTAGATAAAGTAGATATAATACAGTGGTGCTTAAGAGAACACACAGTTCATCAACATTTATTCCATATTTTAGCATGTTATTTGCAATAAACCTAATATTAAATCTTACAATTTAAATGTTAACATCTAGAAAGATTATAAAGATTTAGAAGGCTCCTCACCCATATTTTTTAAGAAAGGACAAATTTTAGGATATGTCATAATATAGGATGTAGGCTAATCTCTTCCTTGGTCTACATCAGCATATATACAAAGGTCATGTTTGTTCATAATGATAACCGTGTCACAAAGTGAGACCGTGATTAAAACTAACTCAGTTTAGGGTAAGGCTAATATTGACTCATTTTATTATTTTGTTATAAGTGTTTTTTAGTTTAATTCTAGTTATAATTTCAAAACTGTAGTAATTCACAAATACTCTCAGTTGACCAGAAAATTCAACTTCACAGAGTATTCTAATTTGCTCTTTCTTTTCTTTCTTTCTTTTCTTTCTTTCTTTCTTCTTTCTTTCTTTCTTTCTTTCTTTCTTCTCTCTTCTTAGATTATTTATTTGTTTATTTTGAGAGAGAGAGAGAACATGTGAGTGCAGGGGAAGGACAGAGGCAAAGGGAGAGAGAGAATCTCAAGCAGACTCCACATTTAGTGTGGAGCCTGACATGGGTTCAATCTCATAACTCTAATTTCATAACCTGAACCAAAATAAGAGTTGGGCACTTAACCAACTGAGCACCCCAGGCACTCCACATTCTTTTTATATTTAAAAAAAATACATTTTACAAGTTTTGGAAATAGTATACAAAATTATTGAAATTGTTAAATTTGTTATTAATTCTTGAATAGGATTTATTGTTACTCTTCTTGGATCTCTAGAGAATACTGTGAAATTTGGATAGGTAACTAATATATGTTCATGTAGTTACACATAAATGTATTTATGTCTCAACATATTTACATTAGCAATTATTTACATTTTCTTTTCTTCATTCAAGATGTCTGCATTAGTCATCAAATAATTTCTCTAAGGTGGGGAAGATTTCTTTTCCTGAACATTCTGAGACAGTTATGCAGAGACGTTCAGTTTTATTTGTAATTGTACAAACTTGGGCTTAATTCCTCTGAACTAAGCAAAGTAATAGAGGCTGAATCATGCAAAGGCTCAGATGCAACAGATCATCACTAAAAAAACAGAATTTATTCCTAAATTTTTATCATTACTTATCAGCAAATAGTCTCTTTGGTTCAGTTAATTAAGTGAGTAAAAGAAGTGACTCCTTATGCTTATTATTTTCATTACTACTTGTGTTTGATGTGTTGTTCTTGGCTAGAGAATGAAACTAGATCCCACAGAAACCTGGTTGAAGCTAATTGTAGAACTAAAAGAATAGTGAATCAAAATATTTAATATCAGCTAATCTTAAAGTGGGAAAAAGATTCAAAGTCCTTCATATTTTAGCCAAGTATACCCATTTAGAGGCAATACAGCCTTGTTACAGAGATGCCGTATTAGCATGCTTTAGACTGGAGGACACAACTTATTTCTGGGCAGGAGTAGATCTTCCCTTAAGGGGATAGATTTTTTTATATTGCTTAAATGTAATTATGTTGGTGGGAATCAAACAGCCTCAGGCTGTCTGCATTTGCATTCCAATGGCATAATATTTTCATTGCTGTTCTCAAGCTGCTTTAATCTGTTTCATTGTTTAAATTGGGGAAGTAGATAATTTTATGGTATATTGATGCTTTGGCAATTTTGCCCAAGATTGAATCATCAATCTTCTGAAAAATATGGCCAGGAAAAGTATAGACTTGATGTGGTTGTTAGTCAAGAAAAGTAGGCAATAACCTCATGAAAATCAGAAGTAAAAATATATAAAACCCTAATTCTTTAGGGATATAAAGTCCTAACATGACATCTATATTCTTCCTCTCTTTTCTGGGAAAGACTTACCTAAATAAGATATATACATGTCATCTTTTAGAATTAAATGACTAGCATTTATACAGCCACTACCATGTAATTTCTTCAAGCACACTAGAAGATACAAAGATGAATAAGACTTTAGTCACTGTACACTAGGAATTTATAATCTATTGGTAGAGATAGTGTTGTACACAGATATTAAGAATATAAGCAATGAAAGGAGCAGACAGGAACTGAATGGAAACTTAGACTGAAAAATGGGCTGCTCAGTGCTAAGAGTTCCTTACAGTACCCAAGAGGCAGCTTCTCAGCTTTTTTCAGCAATATATTTCATCTAGCACATTCTTCAGTACTGCTCCAAGATGGTCACACTGCCATTTTTGCCTCCTAGATGCACCCATGTTTATGATAATTCTATATGTAAGCTTCATTCTGGTCAAATTGCATTTACTACCTACTAATATTTTTGTAGCATTCAATGATGTATTTAAAACTGCAATAATAATTTAGAAATAAAGGCCTCTTGGTTTTTATGATTTCCAATAATCATTAGCAATAAAGAGTAAATATAGGAGGGGTGCATTTCTACCCATATTCTAATGTGGCATCTTCGTTTCTGAAATCTGTCTCTATTAACTTCTAACAAAGTGTAGTGTTAGATATTTTTGGTGTTTGCTTTGCTTAGCTCTATCATAACAGGTACAGTGGCATGTTCTCAAAATCTTGATGGTTTGGGCTAAACACAAGACCTGGAATTTAGCTTCAAATCAAATTATTTCCACGTAGTTTTTTTTTTTAACGTAGGAGATGTAGCAGGAAAATTGGGTGCTCTTAATAGATTATCTATATCTATTGTGAAGATTTCCTGATGCCCTATACATCTTCCCAGGAAAGAATAGCTCTGGCTTAAGGTATAACAAGAACATAGCTTCCTCCACTCCACCTATAACTATTATATAAACTATAGAACCTAATGATTCCACAATGGCATAAAATCTACCAAAAACCTTGAAAGGCAGTGCAGGTAATTGATTTTTTCATTCATTAATTAAAGACATATATTGATTACCTACTAGGTACCAGCTAGAAGATAAGTGAACTGAGGGGATAAAAATGAGTCTTGATCTCAATAAATCTGCCTTGAAAGGAGAAGGATAAAAAATTCCAAGTCATTCAGACCAGTATATCTTTTAGGGAATCTTTTGTAATCTCAATCTAAATCTGACCACAGAATGGTATATGTAATAGCGCCCTAAGACTACCCTAGACCTGGTTTCACTCTCTGGGAAATGTGTAGGGATCCTATTTCTTTGAAACTTCTTTGGGTTACTTCAGTAAGTTTACTAAAGGAAGGTAGGAAACTCAAGAGAGTTGTAGCAAACCTTCCCCAATTCTATGACAATAAATAGACTTAAATACATACACACCAATTTGGTATAACCATCCATCCCTCACTCCCTACTTCTCACAACCAAATACAAATATAAAAGCATATTTTTGGCATATTTTAAGTATATCCCTTGAAGAGACATGACTTAAAGATATATTGACCCAAGAGATGATACCTAAGAAGGCAGTTCACAGAACAGCTATGATCTTTGGATACTAACTGAAAAAAGAAAACAGATTCAGTTCTTGACAGTCTCAAGGCATTTTTAAATAGTCAGCAAATTACATAGCTTTTAGACTGTCACACAGTTAGCTTTTTCATTCAAGCATGACTATACTTTGCGAAGGTGCAGAAGGAAGGCATGTCTGTTGTCATCTAATTTTTACCTTCCAGTGGCCCATGTCTATTCCCACGATGCCTTATTGAGATAATGTATATGTAGTATTATACATTCAGTAGAGAAAACAAATATGGTTTCCACTTTAAGTTTTCGGAGAAGAAAGGGTGGGGAGGCAAAAGTCTTATAGGAGCATAGGAAAGTCATGAATTTGATACAGAGAAATCCATTCCCTAATTTATTTGTGCCATTTTCCATGATAGTCTCAATTGCACCTTTCAGAAATTATTCAACATATGCTGTCTGAGCATAGGGAGTAAGGGAAAAGTAGGAGAGTAAATATGTGGCAGGGACTAAATAAAAGGAGAGGCTTGTCTTTTGCTCACCATTCCTGTCCTCTATGGCCATACTTAGTTTCTGTGAGCATCGCACTGTTTCAGGATTTTTGTTGTACCTTTATTTGTAAGACGTCAAAAAAAAATCATTATAGGCCACTTGCTTCAATAGATTGTTTTGCAACAAATGGCTTTTTGGTAAGCTAAATTTACACCATTGCAGACCAATCCAGTTATGGGTTCCAGCAATAGAACTGCAAATGAACACAGACATCTGAATATTATCAAGGCACATAGTCATGCTATAAATGGCTCTTTTGTCTAGTTTTTCTATATATTTCTGCTTACATAGACTGTAACTCTAAATTGTCTTTACCATAATGTTGAAATCAGTTGATCTACAAACCACATGCACTATTTCAGCGAGATCAATTGTGGGAAGCAATTGGGTCTACTTTAATTTATAAAATGCAGCATTAATACAGTCCTTTGTAATGTGAAAAAGTCAAAGAAAATGAAAACCAACACCGGTTCCTTTTTTTTTTTATACATGCAAGCTGTCAAATCAGATAAAATGCTTGAATACCTGTTATTATAAAAGGAAAAGACTGACTAGGGAGTGAGTATGAACCTCTTCAAGGAATTAGAAAAAAAAATGGAATAAGGTTCATGTGGAAATCATTTCAACATGAGTAGTTGTCCTTTTCCTCATATTTTCTGTGTTCCATAGTATTTTGTTGCTTTATCCATTTCACTTGAGGAGGTTAGAGCCCATCCCCATAGTTGGAATTGACGAAAACTATAATATGTCAAATTCTAGGCATACATCAAATGGCAAGTTCTAAAGAGTGATGAATGGTAAATTTTTCAGTTAGGTGTTTGGCAAGTAAGAGACATACTTTATATTCTAGCAGTGCTCCCAGTGACTTTCCTCCTGATTTAATCTGAATGTTACTGACCTCTGGAATCTCAACGCAAACAAGATACGGTCATTCCATAATATTTGCAGTCACTCATGCCAAAAAAATGTTGTGTTAGCTAATATTAAAACAAACAAAGTATAGGATTTCTGAGATAGGGTGTGTCAAGTATTATTCAAATTAACAGTTCAAGAATGATTAATGGAGAAATGACACAGTCATACTTAACTTGAGAAATTCCAAGTTGCCCTGTGGCTGCTTAGGGACCATAGTTTTTCCTCTATCTTAAACTTTTGGTTCTACTAATTCAAAGCATTCTCAGGAGAAAACTACCATTCTATGTTAATAATAGTCCAGTCAAGCATTACATTAGTCTCTGGATACTTTACACACATCTAACATGAACTAGAAGTTCTGGAATACTAAAATTGTCTTTAGTCCCTAAGATCAATACCACTCCCCTGAAAACCTCTTCAGGAAGCAGGATATACTTTATACCTCAGAGACATGTGGTTTATTATGTTGATGTCATTGACGAGTTGTTTTTTTTTTCCTTCAGTTGAATTGTGACTTGGTAAATTCATCAAGATGTAGTACTATACTTGCTTTTCAAGGCATTATGTCACAAAACAACTAGAAATAGTTGTGATACTTCAGTTCAAAAGAAGTATCATGTTAGCAATGGGTAAAGTATATCCTATATATATAGCCCCATAGCACTTTCTTATTCTTTATGATATAGTGCTATAGAAGCATAATTCAGGTTATCACCCCTAGTGCTTTTCAGGGTAGAGAAGCACATTATATAAAAGTAGTAGTGGACAGATGAAAGCTTTTTGATCACAGCACAGCAAAGCTGTGAATTTGCATTATCACTGATAAATTTGAAATCTTCCATAGATCATTACAGATTATTTAAAATGGTCATATTCTGACACCCAAGGGAACATCTGAAACATCTTCATCTTTTTTGATGAAAGTCCTGAGATTCTGTTTTAAGCAGAATGCCTTTGTAGAAATACACCTTGTGTGTGTGTGTGTGTGTGTGTGTGTGTGTGTGTAGTCAAATCTTTTATCTATTTGAATAGTATATTTTATTTTAAGCCAATTATTATGACTTTTTAAAAAGGATTTATTTATTTATTTATTTTAGAGAGAGGGAGCACAAGCAGGAGGGACAGAGGGAGAAGGAGAAAGAATCCTAAGTGACTCTGTGCTGAGTGCAGAGCCCCATGCAGGGCTTGATCCCACAACCCTAACAGCACGAAGTGAGCTGAAACCAAGAGTCAGATGCTTAACCGACTGTGCCACCTAGGTGCTCCTATTATGACAATTATCCAATCCAAGACATGTATAACCTCCATCTTTCAACCTTGCAAATGAAAAACTTAGAACCATAAAGTAGAATTATGATTATCATCATCCAAAGGGAAAGAAGGGAGGATTCCTGATTCTAGCCATAATGGAGGAACAATTTCAAGACTTATCTTCCATCTATAAACTTCTAGAAAACTAGCCAAAAAAATTGAAATGACTGTTTTCAGACATCAAATAAAAGGAAAAGCAAGACTGTGATCTTTGAAAAAGGGGAAACAGATAAGGTATGCTATCCATTTACTCCAATTTTCCTCCTGCGGAAATTTCTAGATCACATCATAAGAAAGAGGACCTTCCACAGCAATAACAGAAACCCACAGATTTACTGTTTAGATCTGTATAGATTTACTGTTAATCTTTGACAATAATAATCAAAAACAATCAGTGTACACATAGGGTAAAAATTGACAAAATGGGTCACAGATAAGTTTAGGGGGAAGTAATATTCACCTGGATTCATAGATCTGGAAATCATTTGCATTTCACCAGCCAGTGTGGAAAATTATCTTTGAATGAATGGAGCTTTCAGTAGAGACCTCAGAAGGGCTACGCCTCAGAAGTAGAGTTAAACTCGTCAAAGATTATAAGAATTATAGACCAATCATACAAAAACTAAAACAAAAAGAAACAAAAAATCTTGAAATTATCCAAAAAAATCGACAAGTAACTTTAGTTACTAAGCAGATCAAAGTGCAACGTTCTTTCAAGAATATAGAAATTGAACTCAGCATTATAAAATCACTATGTTCAGTATCCAAACAAAAATTACTAGAAATTAAAAAAAAAAAAAAAGTAAAAGAGAAGGAAGTGCAGTCAGTTTAAATCCAGAAATAAGAAAGATGGAAAATTATGTTAATGAAGCTCTCATGAATAAGTGTAATAGGCTTAATGATTTACTAGACAAGATAAGCTTAATAAGAAAAGAAATAGAGATATGAAAATTTAAAAAAATCAAAAGATAAAAAATGCTATGTCTAAAATGGAAAACCTAGTAGATAGTGTTAAATATAGATTAGATACTGCAGAAGAAAATATTATGTAGTGGAACGATCATGGTAATATGCTAAGCAGTTTAGCATATGGTAATTGGGATGTTAAGATAAGGGGGTGTCAGAAAAATTATTTTAAGAAAGAAATAACAAAAAAAGTGCAAAATTTGAAGTAAACTCTAAATCTACATAGCCAAGTAACAACATAATCCAATAAAGACTAATGGAAAGCAAACCATTCTAATTCACAATATAATGAAATTATTAAAGCACAGTGATAAAAAGAAAAGCAGCTCAAGAAAAAATGTACACTTGCCATATAAAAACATTTGAAAAATCACAGACATCTTTGTAAAAAATTATGTAAGCCACAACACAAAGAAATGCATCAGAGTGCTGATTTAAAAAAGAAGAAGAAAGAAAAAAAAAGGGGGGGTGTTCTCAACTGGATTTCTATATTGAGAGGAAATATTTTTCAGAAATTAAAGATTTTGCAGGGGAAAAGCAAAGTTTATTTATCACCAGTAATCTTATACTACATTAAATATTAAAGGAAACCTTTAAAACAAAAGAAAATGGATATTAACCTTTTACTGGATATATTATTTGCAAATATCTTCTTCCATTATATAGAAAGAACATATACAACTCAATACTAAAAACTCAAATAATCAGATTAAACATGGTCAGAAGACCTAATAAACATTTTCCCAAAGATGTACAGATGGCTAACAGACATATGAAAAGATGCTCATCATCACTAATCAGTGAGGAAATGCAAATCAAAACCACAATGACATATCACTTCACACCTGTCAGAATGGCTAGAATCAAAAAGACAAGAAATAATAAGTGTTGGCAAGGATGTGGAGAAAAGAAGTCCTTGTGCCCTAGTGGTGGGAATGTAAATTGGTAGAGCCACTATGAAAAATAGTATGGTGTTTCCTCAAAAAATTAGAAATACAATATGATCCAATAATTCCACTACTGGGTATTTACCCAAAGAAAACAAAATGGTTATTTGAAGATATATGCATCCCTATGTTGATTGCAAAATTATTTACAATAGCCAAGATATGGAACCAACCCAAGTGTCTATCAATAGATGAATGAATAAAGAAGGTGATATGCGTGTGTATGTGTGTGTGTATATATATAAATGAATATTTCTCAGCCAAGGGGGGAAAAAAAAGAATGAGATCTTGCCATTTGTAACAACATGAATGGACCTATAGTATATTATACTAAGTGAAATAATTCAGACAGAGAAAGACAAATACCATATGATTTCACTTGCATGTGCAATCTAAAAAACAAAACAAATTAATAAGTAGATAAACAAACAAAAAGTGGAATCAAACCTACTAATACAGAGAACAAAGTAATAGTTGCCAGAGGGGAGGTGGGTGGGATAATGGACAAAATGGGTAAAGGGAAGTGGGAGAAACAGGCTTCCAGTTATGGAATACGTAAGCCATGGGGATAAATGCAGCACAGGGAACACAGTCAGTGATATTATAATAACATTGGATGGTGGCAGATGGTAGCTACACCTGTGACAAGCACAGCATAACATATAAACTTGTTGAATCACTATGTTATACACCTAAAATCAATGTAACATTGTCAATTATACTGAACTATAAAAAAAAATCCTTTACCAAAAAAAAAGAATATGATTTAACTTAAAAACTTGCATAAATATACAAAAAAAGCACCAGAGATGATAAATATGTAAGTAAACATAAAATTTGTATTACTTTTTAATTTCTTAAAAAGTCTGACTATTGTGGGTTTTGCAACATATGTTGGAGCAAACAGTAAAATTATATGGTGGTAAAACAAGGAAAGGAGGGGAGAAATGGAAGCATAATGTTGTAAAAATTTACATAAAATGTGGAAGAATGTAATATCATTTGATGGTAGATTGTGATAAGTTAGTAGTGTATATCTATACTCCAAAGTTATTATCAGGAAAAAAAAGTGATAGTTAATAGGCCAATATTGAAGATAAATTAGAATGGTTAATATTATTAGCCAGAAAGTAATTAGAGAGGACAAAAACCTTTAAGAACAAATGAAAAATTAAACCAAACGTCATTATCATTAGCAAATTATTAGATTTGAAGCTAATTTCATTGGTAACAATAAATATAAACTGTCTATACATTCCTATAAAGGCAGATAGTAAAACTGGGGGGAAAAAGCAAGGGCCAAATACATGCTATAGATATTCAATTTAAAAATAAATACACACACACACACACAAAAATAATGGAACATATATAGCATACAAAGAGAAATTATAAAAAAATCTGAGGTGACTATATTAATATGAGTAATTAGATTTCAGAACAAAATATAGTATAAGGTATAAATAGAGAAAATTTACAATGATAAAGTGTAAAATTAATCAATAATAATACACAAATGCAAAAAGCAGAGTTTGAAAGTACATGAAATAAAACTGACATAGGTGGAAGGCAGCTATGCTCACCACTATACCACCAATGCCAACGAATATTTTTTTATTATGTTAGTCACCATACAGTACATCCCTAGTTTTCAATGTAAAGTTCCATGATTCATTACTGCGTATAACACCCAGTGCACCATGCAATACGTGCCCTACTTAATACCCAACACTTAAGGGATGTACTGTATGGTGACTAACCAAATATAATAAAAAAATATTGTTAAAAAAAACTGACATAAGTGGAAAGAGACTACTTCACTATTATAGTTGGAGATTTCAGCACTACTCTCTCATTAATTAATAGATCAAGTAAATAGGAAATAAGTGGAAATATAAAAGAATGTAACATTATCCAATAAATTCACCTAATTAACATATGTGAACATCCCAAGAAATAACTACAAAATATGCATTGTTTTCATATGCACATTCATCAAGATTGACCATTTGCTAGTCCATAATACAAGTCTTTATAAATGTAAAAGTGTCATATCGAATAAGTAATACCACTGCAATGAAATGAAATTAAAAATCAATAAGAAAAATACCCAAATATCCAAATATTTGGAAATTAAATAACATAAGCCTAAACAATCCATGAGTAAAAAAAAAATTGGAAAATATTCAAAATTATCAAAAATGAAACAAAAGATACTAAATTTGTTAGCTGTACTAAGAGCAATCTACGAAAAAAAATGTAAATGCTTATATAAGAAAAGAGTTCTCAAATCAACGATCTAAATTCCCAACTTTAGAAGGTAGAAATAGAAGAGCAAATCAAACTCAAAGTAAAGAGAAGCAAGGAAATACTTATAAGAGCACAAATCAATAGAAAACTAACAAACATTAAATAAAAATAATTAGACCAAATCAGTTTCTGAGAAAATATCAACAAAATCTCTACTAGAATGACAAAAAAATTATAAATTTTTAAAAACTAAATATAAAATAAATAAAAATAAATGGGCTGATAAAACAGAAAAAAAAATATTATTTGCCAATCTCAGGAATGAAAGAGAAGTCAATCACTACAGACTCATGAGACAAAAATAACAATAAGCGAATAGTGTGGACAACTTTATGCTGATGAATGTGATATATTTGAAGTGTTAGTGAAATAGACAAATTCCTTGTAAGTATACATTTTCAAAACTGACCCAGAAATCTACAAAACCCAAAACGTCCTATATCAACTAAAATACATTTAAAACATTGAAAAAAAAACTAAAATACATTAAATAATTAATTAAAAAACCTTCCAACCCTCGTAAAAAGTGATAAAATGATTCTAGAATTTAAATGGAAATTAAAAGAAAGAAACAAAAAGTTGGTGGACTTGCACACCTTGACTTCAACCATTTTTATAGAGCTGTAGCAATCAGGATAGTGTGACACCAGCACAAGGAAACAAACATAGATAAATGGAGCAGAAGAGAGAATATATACTCATACCTACACCTATATAGTCAACTAATTTTTGACAATGTGCTTAGGATATTAAAAGGGGAATATTAGTCTTTTGAACAAACAGTGCAAAAACAGTTAAGTTATACCCAAATTAAAAAAAAAAAACTTTACTACTACCTGATATCATACTAATATTAATTTGAAATGGACCTCACTTAAAAGCTAAAATATTACATTCACTACAAAAACACAGGCGAATATACTTACGAACTTTGATCAGGCAAGGTTTTCTAGATAAAGCACAAAATACAGAAGCCAATTTAAAAAAATGGAAAAAATTGTACTTCAAAATTACTATCTTCTGCTTTTAAACTATATCACTAAAAATGAAAAGACAAAATACAAATTGAGAGAATATATTTACAGTGCATATTTCTGACAAAGGACTTACATCCAGAGTATGGATATATAGTCAATAATAAGAAATCAAGCAGTCCAATAAAAAAAAAATAGGACAAAGGATTTAAAAAGAAAGTTCTTGAAAGGGGATAGGAGTGATCAGTAAGCAGAGGATGATTAAATTAATATTTTAGGTTGTTAAGGAAGTGAAAATTAAAATCACAGTGAGATATTACATTGATGTTAGAATCACTAAAATTATTAAAAATTGGCAATACCAAATGATGGACTGAATATGGAGCAAAGTGGAATTCTCATGTACTGCTTTTGAGGATGTAAAATGTATACGTACTTTGAAAAACACTTAAGCAGTTTCTTAAGTATTTAGGTATACACTGATTATATACTGCTCATCGGTTCCATTTTTAGATGTTTATTGAGAAACCCGAATAGTAATGATATGGCAGCTTTATTTTGATAACCACAAAGTGAAACTAACTCAAATGCCATCAACAGGTGGAAGGATAAATGCATTGAAGTACATCTGTAAGATGCAATACTGTTCGGTAATAAGAAGGAACACACTACCTTATTCATAGACATAACAGGAATGAATCTCAAAAACATGCCGAGTGAAAGAAGTCAGACATATCAGCATATATATCACATGATCCTATTTTAATAATACTCTAGAAGAGGTAAATTGAATATGTAATAACAAAGAAAATCAGTGGTTGCCTAGCTCAAGGAGTCTCAGAAGAAGACTCTTGTAAGGGATACAAGAGAACCTTTTTGGGGAGGTACTTGTTTTACATCTTGATTGTGATGATGACTACGTGGGTATATACCTTTGTAAAAATTCATTTAGCTGTACAGTTAAGATGTATTTATTATATATATTGTAAATAAATTATGCATATAAATTATTGATTTAAAATATAGGGGGAAGGGCTGCAGAATGCAAATGTAAGAAAACTGACTTTTTCTTTTCCTAAGTGTCAGTAACTCAGGAAAGATTCAGTGCTTAGACCTCAGAGTTAAATAATATAGGAGGGTAACCATAAGGCCTCTGCAGAATAGAATGATCTCCTCAGTAGTTTTCCATTACATTGCCCTGTCTCATAATTGAAATGAACTTTGCAGTCCAGCATGAGAGTCATCACTCCTCAAGACTGAGCAAAAATTGCAGTGAAGTTATCTTCAGGAGAGCAAGTTTAAAATGAATATATGGTGCCAGGAAGATGGGTCATCGATGTAACACCTTACTAGTATGTTTACCAGATAAAAGGTTTTCCAGGCCAGGGGATACTGTCCAAAAATAGGTAAGCTTCAAGATAAGGAAAGAAAGAGAGCAATGAGACCTATATGGATGGATGAAGACACACAGAGTTGAACTTAGGAAGAAAAATTGCCTTCGCGTAGTGGTTGTCAAGGGAGCCCAAAGAGTTTTGATGTAAGTGCAGGTGCATGATTTTTTTTTCCTGTTTTGTAATATGATGTGTATCCAGATCTAGATTAGCGTATGGCACATAAGAAGCATTTGATATTTGGTGAATAAATAAATTAATTGATAAAGCAGCTGGTTATCAAAAGAGTAAATAAGGCAATGAAAATATAATTCATGTAATATTCAAACTCCTTGTACAGTGTCAGGACACATACTGTACTCAATACAGTGTGGTTTTACTAACTATTATTTCATAATTTTGGCTAAAATCAGCCCAGCAACAATTGAATTTTAAAGTCATCAACGAATATCATGGAATATTTCAAATATCTCTTTTCAAAGATGTAAGGTCAATTAAAGCAGGGCAGTTATAAGCAAGGATTTTAACTATGCTTAAAATTGTTCAGTTCCCATCTGTTCACATTATATTTAAGTGCTTTAGGGGAAAAACCTCTTTGACCTGAAGGTCAGAGCTAAAATTCAAGTTAAAATAAAAACTGCTCAGTATTAATTACAGTGATTAAAGAAGAGAAAAGTTAGAGAACTATGTACTTGTGATTTAGTCACTCAACTAACTATACTATGAATGAAAGGAGGTTAAGGCATCTTGATAAAGAGGGGGATGGCCTTCCATAGGAGTATCAGTCTTCAACTTAGTAAGCCGTGCCTCTATTTCAGGCCCCTGGCTTTAGCAGGCTCTTTGGCTCTCGTGTGCCTTCTCCAACATTTTCTAGGTTTCTTTCAGGTGTTCTGGATCTGTCAGGATAGATAACATTGTAGAACAAAGGATCCCACGTTCGGACTGGGACCGTTCAGGGGCTCTGTGAACCTCTACCATAGCCCATACCTTCTGCTGTGGAGCCAACCAGATGCTCCAACAAGCCCCAAGACTCTGTGGTTGGCATGGTTCCAGAATTACAGCTTAGGAAAAAGATAGCTCCTATTGTCTAGTGTGGTATATGTTTCCAAAGAGTGTACAAAACTGAACCTCAAGAATAATGCTAATGTGCTGATTTGGGGTACTAAATTGTTTATATGGACAAGGGCCCTGTTTAAAGTAGCTTTCTATCTCTTACCTTCTAGACTAAGAGAATAGAGATGAGATGCAAAATAAGAAGAAAATGGTAAAGTGACAAAATCCAAAAGAAGGTCTAACCATAGTGAAATACAAGCCATTTTACTATAAATATGCTGTGCTATAAATATAATTCCACTAAGGTGGAATTTAAAGGTAAAACTGGTGGACTTAAAATTCAAGTAACTAGACTGAAACAAAAATAAGGCATTGAAATCAAAGCTGGGTAGAATCTTTAAGTAATTAGAAAATACCTGTTTAGATTAGAGATAGAAAATATAGTTTCTTGGAGGAGTTAAGATGGTGGGGGAGTAGGGGTCCCCTTTTTCAGCTGGTCCCCTGAGTTGAGCTGGATATGTACCTGACCATCCTGAAAACCCACGGAATCAGCCTGAGACTCAGGAAGATACATCTGGATCTCTACAAACGAACATCTCCAGTGCTGAGTATTGAGGTACAAAGTGGGGAGCCGTGAAACCGCGCACAGATATTGGAAGATAAACAGAAGGGGGAGGGAGCCACCGCACCTGGGTGCCGGGAAGCAATAGCCACCTGCACTGGGGAGCAGGCGGACTCTCGGACCAGCACCTGCGAGAAAGCAGACTGAGACCGTGAGCCTGGGAATGTGCGCTCGACCAGACTGAAAACCGGAGCTCCGCAGCGCTCACTGGAACTGGACTAAAACCAGGAGCTCGGGAGCATGCGCAAGACCAAACTAAAAACCGACGCTTTGGAGTGCACCAGAACCAAACTGAAACGGAGAGCTCTCTGGAGCGCGCACTGGGGGGGGGGGGGGCGGGGACGGGCTGGCGGTGTTAGAAACACAAAGGACAGAGACGTGCCGGCCCTGGAAGTGAGGCCTGGGACATGGGCTGTGGGGTGTACAACCCAGGATGCTGCAGGGTTTTTAGCAGCACCAACAGAAACAGAGTTAAAGAGGCCAGTAGAGCTCAGTGGAGAGTGGACTGCAATCTCTCTGTTCTGAGACAGAGGCTAGGATTTGGCCACTGCTGCTCTGACTCTCAGAAGAGCCACAGAAAACCACCAGGGAAAGCTGCCAGAGAACAAAAGCCCGGAAATACCAGCTCATAATGTGCCGATCCCCATTCCCCCTCTCAGGGGACAGGGAGACTCTACCCAAACTGGATTGCCTGAGTATCAGCGCGGCAGTCCCCTCCCACAGAAGGCAGGCTGAAAAATCAAGAAGCCCACATCCCTAATGTCCCTATAATACAAGTGCACACTGCCTGGTTCCTGGTCAATAATTTGAGCTCTGAGCAAATCCTCTCCTCATCAGAATGACAAGAAGGAGAAATGCCCCCCAACAAAGAAAAGATACTGAGTCTGTGGCCTCTGCCACAGAACTGATGGATATGGATATAACCAAATTATCAGAAATGGAGTTCAGAGTAACAATGGTCAGGATGATGTGTAGACTTGAAAAAAATATTAACGAAAATATTAACGAGAATATAGAATCTCTAAGGGCAGAAATGAGGGCGAATCTGGCAGAAATTAAAAATGCCATGATCAAATGCAGTCAAAACTAGAAGCTCTGATGGCCAGGGTAAATGAGGCAGAAGAATGAATTAGTGAATTGGAGGATGGGATGGTAGAAGAAAAAGCTAAAACAGAAACTTGGCTCAAAAAAATCCAATTTCAAGAATGTAGGTTATGGGAGATTACTGACTCAATGAAATGTTCCAATGTCAGAATCATTGGCATGCCCAAAGGGGTGGAGAAAGAGAGAGGTCTAGAAGAGATATTTGAACAAATTGTAGCTGAAAACTTCCCTAATCTAGCAAAGGAAACAAGCATTCATGTCTAAGAGGCAGAGAGGACCCCTCCCAAATTCAACCACAACAAGCCCACGCCATGTCATGTCACAGTGCAATTCGCAAATATTAGATCCAAGGATACAGTATTGAAAGTGGCGAGGGTGAAAAAATTTCTCACGTATAGAGGCAAAAATATCAGAATTACGTCAGACCTGTCTAAACAGACCTGGAATGAGAGAATGGGTTGGGAGGGCATTTTTAAAGCTCTTTCAGAGAAAAACATGCAGCCAAGGATCCTTTATTCAGCAAGGCTGTCATTCAGAATTGATGGAGAGATAAGGACCTTCCAGAATCACCAGACACTGACCAATTTTGTAACCACGAAACCAGACCTACATGAGCTATTAAGGGGGGTTCTATGAAAGTAAAAAGGCCCCAAGAGTGATACAGAACAGAAAGTTACAATCTATAGAAACAAAGACTTCACAGGAAACAAGACATCATTAAAATCATATCTCTAAATAATCACTCTCAATGTGAATGGCCTAAACGCTCCCATAAAACACCACAGGGTGGCAGATTGGATAAAAAGACATGACCCATCCATTTGCTGTCTGCAAGAGACTCATTTTGAACCTAAAGATACATCCAGACTGAAAGTGAAGGGATGGAAAACCATCTTTCACGCCAATGGACCTCAAAAGAAAGCTGGGGTAGCAATTCTCATATCAGACAGATTGGATTTTAAACTAAAGACTGTACTTAGAGATACAGAAGGGCACTATATTATTCTTAAAGGATGTATCCAACTAGTGGATATGACAATTATAAAGAGCTACACCTCCAACAGGGGAGCAACAAGATACACAAGCCAACTCTTAACCAGAATAAAGAGACATATAGATAAAAAAACGTTAATAGTAGGGGACCTAAACACTCCACTATCAGCAATAGACAGATCACCTAAGCAGAAAATCAATAAAGAAACAAGAGCTTTGAATGACATACTAGATCAGATAGACTTCATAGATATATATAGAACACTACACCCCAGAGCAATAGAATACTCATTCTTTTCGAATGCACATGGAACATTCTCCAGAATAGACCTTTAACTGGGTCACAAAACAGGTCTCAACCATTACCAAAAGACTGAAATTATTCCCTGAGTATTCTCAGACCACAATGCTTTGAAATTGGAACTCAATCACAAGGAAAAATTTGGAAGAAACTCAAACGCTTGGAAACTAAGAACCATCCTGCTCAAGAATGATTGGATAAACCAGGAAATCAAAAATCAATTTAAACAATTTATGGAGACCAACGAGAATGAAAACACAACAGTCCAAAACCTATGGGACACTGCAAAGGCAGTCCTAAGGGGAAAATACATAGCTATCCAAGCCTCACTCAAAAGAATAGAAAAACCTAAAATTCAGTTTTTATATTCTCACCTCAAGAAGCTGGAACAGGAAAGAAGAACAGGCCTAACCCACGCATGAGAAAGCAGTTGATCAAGATTAGAGCACAGATCAATGAATTAGAAACCAGGAGCACAGTAGAGTAGATCAACAGAACTAGAAGCTGGTTCTTTGAAAGAATAAGTAAGAGCGATAAGCCACTGGCAAGACTTATTCAAAAGAATAGAGAAAGGACCCAAGTTAATAAAATTATGAATGAAAAGGGAGAGGTCACAACCAACACCAATGAAATAGGAAGGATCATTAGAAACTTTTATCAACATCTTTATGCCAATAAATTAAACAACCTGGAAGAAATGGATGCCTTCCTGGAAACCTATAAACTACCAACTGAAACAGGAAGAAATTGATTTTTTAAACAGATCAATTAATTATGAAGAGATTGAAGCAGTGATCAAAAACCTCCCGAAAAACAAGACTCTAGGGCCTGATGGATCCCCGGGAAATTCTACCAAACATTCAAAGAAGAAATAATACCTATTCTCCTGAAGCTATTTCAAAAAATAGAAACAGAAGGAAAACTACCAAACTCAAAACCAGGCAAAGACCCCATCAAAAAGGAGAATTACAGGGGCGCCTGGGTGGCACAGCGGTTAAGCGTTTGCCTTCGGCTCAGGGCATGATCCCGGCGTTATGGGATCGAGCCCCACATCAGGCTCTTCCGCTATGAGCCTGCTTCTTCCTCTCCCACTCCCCTTGCTTGTGTTCCCTCTCTCACTGGCTGTCTCTATCTCTGTCAAATAAATAAATAAAATCTTTAAAAAAAAAAAGGAGAATTACAGACCGATATCCCTGATGAATATGGACGTCAAAATTCTCAACAACATCCTAGCTAATAGTATCCAATAGTACATTAAAAGAATTATCCATCATGACCAAGTGGGATTCATCCCTGGGATGCAAGCGTGGTTCAACATTCACAAATCGATCAGTGTGATAGATCATATCAATAAGAAAAGAGTCAAGAACCATATGATTCTCTCAATTGATGCAGAAAAAGCATTTGACAAAATACAGCATCCTTTCCTGATTAAAACCCTTCAGAGTGTGGGGATAGAGGGTACGTTCCTCAATTTCATAAAAACCATCTATGAAAAGCCTACAGCAAATATCATTCTCGATGGAGAAACATTGGAAGCCTTTCCCTTAAGATCAGGAACATGACAAGGATGCCCACTCTCACCATTATTATTCAACATAGTACTAGAAGTCCTTGCAACAGCAATCAGACAACAAAAAAGAATAAAAGGTATCCAAATCAGCAAAGAAGAAGTCCAACTGTCTCTCTTCGCAGATGACATGATAGTTTATATGGAAAACCCAAAAGAATCCACCCCCAAACTACTAGAAGTTATAGAGCAATTCAGTAATGTGGCAGGATACAAAATCAATGCTCAGATATCAATTGGATTTCTATACACGAACAGTGAGACTGAAGAAAGAGAAATTAGGGAATCCATTCCATTTACAATAGCACCAAAAATCATACGTTATCTCAGAATTAACTTAACCAGAGACGTAAAGGTTCTATATTCTAGAAACTACAAATCACTCTTGAAAGACATTGAAGAAGACACAAAAAGATGGAAAAATATTCCATGCTCATGGATTGGAAGAATAAACAGAGTTAAAATGTCTATGCTACCCAGAGCAATCTACACTTTCAATGCCATCCCGATCAAAATACCAATGACATTTTTCAAAGAACTGGAACAAACAGCCCTTAAATTTGTGTGGAACCAGAAAAGGCCCCAAATCGCCAAGGAATTGTTGAAAAGGAAAAAAAAACCTGGGGGCATCACATTGCTGGATTTCAATCTGTAATACAAAGCTGTGATCACAAAGACAGCATGGTACTGGCACAAAAACAGACACATAGACCAATGGAACAGAATAGAGAACTCAGAAATGGACCCTCAACTCTTTGGGCAACTAGTCTTTGACAAAGCAGGAAAAACATCCAGTGGAAAAAAGACAGTCTCTTCAATAAATGGTGCTGGGAAAATTGGACAGCTACATGCAAAAACTTGACTACTCTCTCACACCATACACAAAGATAAACTCCAAATGGATGAAAGACCTCGATGTGAGACAGGAATCCATCAAAATCCTAGAGGAGAACAGAGGCAGCAACCTCTTTGACATTGGCCACAGCAACTTTTTTTCATGACACATCTCCAAAGGCAAGAGAAACAAACAAACAAAAAAATGAACTTGTGGGACTACATCAAGATAAAAAGCTTCTGCACAGTCAAGGAAACAGTCAAAAAAACTAAGAGGCAGCCCATGGAATGGGAGAAGATATTTGCAAATGACACTACAGATAAAAGACTGGTATCCAAGATCTACAAAGAACTTCTCAAACTCAATACACAAGAAACAAATAAAGAAACAAAAAAAATGGGCAGAAGATATGAACAGACACTTTTCCAATGAAGACATACAAATGGTTAACAGACACATGAAAAAACGTTCAAAATCATTAGCCATCAAGGAAATTCAAATCAAAACCATACTGAGATACCACCTTACGCCAGTTAGAATGGCAAAAATTGACAAGGCAGGAAACAACAAACGTTGGAGAGGATGTGGAGAAAGGGGAACCCTCCTACATAATTGGTGGGAATGCAAGTTGGTACAGCCACTTTGGAAAACAGTGTGGAGGTCCCTTAAAAAGTTAAAAATGGAGCTACCCTATGGTCCAGCAATTGCACTACTGGGTATTTACCCCAAAGATACAGACATAGTGAAGAGAAGGGCCATATACACCCCAATGTTCATAGCAGCATTGTCCACATTAGCTAAGTCATGGAAGGAGCTGAGATGCCCTTCAACAGATGACTGGATTAAGAAGTTGTGGTCCATATATACAATGGAATATTACTCAGCCATCAAAAAGAATGATTTCTCAACATTTGCTGCAACATGGACGGAACTGGAGGAGATAATGCTAAGCGAAATAAGTCAAGCAGAGAAAGACAATTATCATATGGTTTCACTCATTTATGGAACATAAGAAGTAGGAGGATCTGTAGGAGAAGAAAGGGAAGAAGAAAGGGGGGGTAACGGAAGGGGGAAAGGACCATGAGATACTATGGACTCTGGGAAACAAACTGAGGGCTTCAGTGGGGGAGGGAATGGGATAGGCTGGTGATGGGTATTAAGGAGGGCACGTATTGTGTGGTGCACTGGGTGTTAGACACAAGTAATGAATCATGGAACTTTACATCAAAAACTAGGGATGTACTGTATGGTGACTAACATAATATAATAAAAAATAGTATTATTAAAAAGAAAAGAAAATATAGTTTCTCTGGAAATCCAAAGTAGAGAACACTCACTGAGGAAGAACGGCTATGCTCTGGAAAATCAATCAATGCATATTTATAACCAATAGCTATTTGAATAGGCACATCTAAAAGTTATTTCATGAGGCATCATGCGATGCCTAAATTATTTCAGTGCTTTGAAATATATAAATATTCTAGTGCTTGAAAATACATCTCTCACTTATTAGACATAAAATAAATACTTGTAACCTAAATGGAGCTTATAATTTGTTAAATTTTTATAGTAACAACGCATTAAAATTCTGTAAGAAGAAAGCAAATTCAAAGGTATGTAAGACATTTGTGAAACACAATAAGGCTTGCAAGTAGCAAAGTTTTTGTACTATCAAAGTCACTATCTGTATAATGTCAGAGCTTTGAAAATTGACACTACTCCTTAAAATAAGCCAGTTGGGATTTTTCAACTTTGAATGCTTCAATATACAAATAGCATTTGCAAAATTATATATAGAACGCAGAGCGTTCAAAGACAATGTGTCCTCTTTGGGAAAGAGGATGCAATCCTTGAAAATAATTTATTTTAAAAATCTTCTATAGAGTAGATCCTAAGAAATATTTCGGTTATACGTTATATACATATACATATACATATACGTGTGTATGTGTGTGAGTTTCCATCTTGTGGTTGCTTTTATTTTTTTGGAAGTATAATCATCCGTGAAGATTCTGAGAAAAAATACTTTTAGACAAGAAGTTTCCTTTGGCTGCCATTTGGCCTAAGGTCAGATCAAATTCTAATTCGTTCTTTTCTTATTTATATGTTATCAGTGATTGGCTGAAGTAAACATTCATATGGCTGGAGAGTTTCCCAAGTTCATCTTTCTGAATTAAAATTATTGTTACTTGTAAGTCAAAATATGGAAAGAGAGTAAGTTTGGGGATATTGGCTTTAGAATTATTTTGCTGCTAATAAAATGTGGTATTTATCTAGAGAACGTACATATCTAGTTCAATTTGGCTATAGGACCAGTTATCATAGGAACACACTTAATGGGTAGGGTAGATTCTGGGTCCTCTTAAGAAACTAGATCCACTATTCATCATAGTATACATCGAATTTAAAACATCTTTTTTTTTTTTTAAGTTTGTTTTTCCTTGTATGTCCCTCTTCTCTAGAAGGTAACTTCTGAGACGTTTCTGTGAAAATATAATCTAATGGTAAGCCTTGTGGGTTTTGGTATATGTGAAAGTGTGCTGGGCACACTTAAATTCCAAGTTCTTTAAAAAAAAAACTGCTAGAAAATACACAAATTATATTCCTCTTCATGGAGTAACCCTTATTTTTAGAAAATGTGACATGATTATAAACAAAGATATACTGAAGTGATTTTTCTAAGGACAGAAAAATATGACATTTTCAAGATTTAAAGAGTCGATTTTCAATATTTTTAATATATTGAGTCAAAGTATTTGAAATTGAAGAGTCTTCCTTCTGTTTACTAGAAACTGCAGTTGGAACCATTTTCAGGATGAAGGATATTGAAACTGAGGTTGATGATTTACATTGGCAATTCCATGTTGACATTTGCCTACTAGCAAAATTCTATCACCAAAAGCATTCCCTGTCATATCTGCAATAAATAATAGAATTCTTACCCAAAAAGACTGAATAAATTAGATTTCTTTTTCTCTAACTATGAACACTGCCTCTGTGCACTTTGTGCATTTTTAATTTTTATTAAAATTTTATGCTTTTTAAATGGAGCTTCTGCCTAGGAAGAGTTAGTTTCTGGTATCTCTCCTGGTTATCTCATTTGCCTCTCTCTCTGAAATTGTGTATGAAACAGGCTCCAAAACACCCCCACTGAGACATACGAATTACCTGTCTGCTTGTGGCGGGGAAAACTTGGAGGGAAATGTGCAATGAAATTAAAACTCATGTTTTTGCCAAAGCAAAAATTGGACAAATAACAGAAATCTAGTTATTTACTATATAAAAATCCCTATTCAGCTATGAATTTCTTTAAACTAAATGAAACAATCTTTTTTGTTTCAATGATGCTAAGGCTTATACACATTTAACATAGATACATATTTATTTAAAGCTTGTTTTTCTTTTTAAAGTTTCTACACCTGATAGTACAGCATTTCTTCAGAAGGTGAGGCTATTTTTTTCTAATCAGTCAGAATAGGAAGATACAACCACTCCTGCAAACCCAAGTGATCTCCTACAAAGCATGTTTATTATACAGACATACTCGATAAATACACAGACGGTTTTTAAACTCTGCTTACTGCTTCTGTAGTATCGTCCTTTTGATAGTTAGCTACTAATTTCCATATGTTCTCTTCTTTCTTATTCAAAAAGATGATCTTTAGGGTCCAGTCAACAAAACCTTTTGAGGGAATAAAACTCCAATCTCTGTCTTGCTTGTTTTGTAAAGGAATAAAACCCTCTTCTCAAAATATGTGTGAAAATAGCATCATTATTGTTAAAATCAAGAGGAGATCAAATTCCTAGAAATATATCAGTATTTTCCAAACCTGGGTCCATAAAATGATCCATCTGAATTTAGAAAAAGTAACAGAAAGTATTTTTATATTCATTTTTATTTCATCACTTTTTTAATTTCTATTTTTGTTTATATTGCATAATATTCATGCAATCCATACAATTTTTGTAGGATTCATACAATTACCTTAGAAGGATATACAGAAGCAATAATATACTAAAGTGTTCAAAAATGTGCTTCTAGAAACTGAATATGTACGTCCAAACCCTCCCTTCATTACCTGTTAAACAAGGCATTTTGGCAAGCGTTTCTCTGTGACTTATCTTTAAAACGGGGATGAAAATAGTACCTGCTCCATGGGTGATATGGTGATTAAATACATTCATACTCATAAAGTATAGAGAATACTACATGGCATGTTTGAACTTATATTGAACTTATAAATATTATTGAACTTATAAATAAATAAACATGATTATATTGGAAGGTATACAGCTAGAAACTTGTTAAGATAGTGTATGATTAATATTTAGAAGTCATTTAAATATGCACATATCTAATATAGGTATACACAGATGTCATGAGAATAGGTCTTAAAAGCAATCATCATTTTATGAATGAGTGGAGAAGGAAAATTTAATGTATAAAAAGTTCTCCTGATGAAAATATTCTCCTTGCTGAAGTACGTCATATCAAAAAGCATTTTAACTCTTGAGGAGGATAGACTGATTTGTTTCTGACTCTGTGATCTTGGATGAATTAGTTCAGCAATCTGAAAACCACTTTTCTCATCTAATGAATTGCAAGAGTAATATTATTTCATAGGCTTGTTATAAAGATTAAGCAATTTATTACATGCAGGGTGCTGAGTGCACTGCTTGCCATATAATTTGAAAAAAGAATTGGTTTAGTTCCCTCCTTCTCCTGACTACAGTGCCTTAAATTCCTATATTTCTCACATAATAGAAATTTTTTTTGGTAGAAATCCTGGTGGAGTACCTTATTTTGAATTATTTATTAACTAATCATTCCATCTAAAGCATCCTGAAGGTACAGAATGAATATACTGATGAGCAGAATCAAGAAGGACATATAGATGTGTCTTGTAGACATGCTTAGACATGTCAGCCAAGTCTTTTCTTTATGGGGGACCTCCACAGGCTAAGCTACGTCTCACTTAGTCCCACTAACAATTCACGTGGTGCTGTCCATGAGATTGTTTGGCTGACATGATCCCTCTGCACAACCGTGACCCCAACTATGCTACTAATTTCATGTCAAGGCATATTGCCAACTTCTAAGAGTGAACTGGGAAGGAAGAAACTATCTTCTCATTCCTAGGCATATTAAACTTTGGTCCTTTGAAGTCCTGAGTGTGGGCTATTCCTTTACACCTGCTGGCTTTAGAAATCTTGACATCAGTATCAGGGACCAATATCCCTTTGCGTTAGGAGACACATTTCCCAAGAGAAAGTAGACCTTATACTTAGCCACCTAGAATGTTCTGAGAAATGTCACTTTCTCCAATGTCTCATGTGGATAAAGGTCAAAGTTTAGTTTCTCTTGAGCACAGAATCAGACTGTGCATCTCACACCAAGACCTGAGTCCTCTTAGAATAGAAGATATGAGAATTTAATAGCCTTCTTCTCAGCCATGTGGTATCAACCATAATCTCAGGTCATTCAGCAATTGGGATAGTTATCTACCTATCTATCTATATCACATGATTTGACATATCTGTATCACATAGATATCATATGTATTCATATATATGTACACATACATACACTTACAGATTCACATGTATGTATTTGCACTTTAATATGAAATTTATGCATTAAAGAGCCATATAAGGGGCAGTGTACACAGAAAAATAGGAAAATACTGAGGAGTACTACAATATACTTCCTTCTTAAAATGTATTTTTCCTACACTTGGCCCTGAATACAATAGCTCAAAAGCTTCAAATTATTCCTTCCTTAAGGTATATTTATTTTGGCAGAAAAACTGATATAGCAATTAAAAATTAATGGGTTCTAATTAGGGCATGTTGGGTTTGATATGTCTGTGGGCATCTAGGTGACAATGTACACATCATATCACCAAAAAGTCATATCTTTTTATTGTAAACAATTCATATATGTTTCATTATTCAGAATATAGTTTAAAAAGAGAAACTATCTTAGAACCAGTATATTCTTTTTTTTTTTAAGATTTTATTTATTTTTGTGACAGAGAGACAGCCAGAGAGAGAGGGAACACAGCAGGGGAGTGGGAGAGGAAGAAGCAGGCTCCCAGCGGAGGAGCCCGATGTGGGACTCGATCCCGCAACGCCGGGGTCACGCCCTGAGCCAAAGGCAGGCGCTTAACGACTGCACTACTCAGGCGCCCCAGAACCAGTATATTCTTAAGCAAAGGCTACATTCATAATCCCAAGCCGTCTAAATATCTAATACGTAAAAAAACTTTAATATTTTACATAGACTTTATTATATATAACAATTGGAAAATTCCAATTCCAAATGAACTTTTTATGGAAAATCAGTGTGAAAATTAACAGAGCGAAGGCTCTATGAAGGAATTCATGCTGCAACTCTAGCAATTCACCATCAGTGAGTCCCTGGAACTGGATAAGTGCTCTATGATGAGGTATGGAGGAAATATAGTGTGAAATAGCAAGGATATTGACAAGGATAGACCTTAGAAGCAATAAGCACTTGATGACTGAAAAGTTTCCCATACTCGAAAGGAATCTAGAAGTTTTAGCAAAATCTGAGCTTAAACTAAGAAATGCAGTAAATAATATAGCAAATAGATGGTTCATTTCAAGTTAATATAATTGTAACACACAATGGACAATTGTTCTAAAGTTTGGAACTGAGATTACTAGCCTTCTCTTGATTAAAGAACTCCTTTTCTACATGAACCTTATTATTTAAAACTTTTTACTTCTTAACTGAATATATGATTTCTAAGTTTGTTTGGTTTGCATTATTCTAAGACATTGCTAATCAAATATTTTAATCAGCATTAGAATAGCCGTATTTACACAGCAAAAAGCAAAACATAAATAATTTAAAACATTAAAATGCAAGATACTTTAGTCTGTTGTTTTAAATATATTTCTTTCAGGCTTCTTCAAATCTTGAAGCAACTTCTGTATCTCCATTTCTATTAACATTTCCGTCTTTTAAGTATCTGAAGAATTCTTACTAAAAACTAGATTTTTATGATTTTATCACAATCTCTCAAACTATTTAAAGATTTCTCCAAAGGGGGGACACGTGGGTGGCTCAGTTTGTTGAACATTTGACTCTTGGTTTCGGCTCAGGTCATGATTTTATGGATGGTGAGATGGAGCCCAGCAAGGGGCTCCTCACTCAGCGGGCAGTTTGCTCAAAGATTCTCTTCCTCTGCCCCTCCCCTGTGTGTGCTCTCTCTCTGTCTCTCTAATAAATAAATAAATCTTGAAAAAAAAAAAAGATTTCTCCAAGGAAGAATAGTAAATATCCTTCTTTCAAAATGTTTTCAAAACTGTTTTAAAAAAACAACTCCCTTTTTTTTTTCCTAATGTGAAATTGAGATGTTAATTCCTGCCTGGCTTCATGGTTGAAGACACTTGTGGACACAGAACTACCTCCGCTGATCTGGCCAGTCCTCCGGTTGTGGCGCTCACGTTGCTGTCCCAGTAGGAGTTGGACACTTGTTCTGATTAATGTTATCTGTAGAGGTACCACTAACAGCAGCAATGTAGTACATTACAGAGCTTTCCAGATTGCAATATGTTGTCAAGATTTATGTCTTCTAAAGACTAGAAAATTTTCAAGAAATAAAAAGAACAGCTATCATTTTCATTTTACTTTCAAAGAAACTGGGACTCACTAAAATTATCTGAATTTATTTTTTTAAACCACATGATCCAGGAAAGAAAAAAAAAGGAAAAAGATTCCCTCTGACTCCTCATTAATTTCCTGTCTACACCACAGAGATAAATCTGCATGCTCTCTACTTCATTGGGGCAAATTTTCAAGCTGGCTGATTGGGTTAAAGAAGTGGCGTAAGGCTATGAAACAAGTGTGTTTTTCCCTGTGGAGCTGTAATTGATGTGCTTGGTGGCTGCACTCTCTTGACCTCATTATTACCAGTTTCAACAAGGTACATGGACGAACTCTAATCAAATTAATTCTTTCTGTTGAGAAAGGGGGTAGAAGTGAAAGATAAAAAGTGTGAGTAGATGTTAAAAAAAATTCTGGGATAAATTTAGTATATCAGAGCTGGAGCAGCATCAGATTCCCATACTGTGTATGAATTTCCAGCTCCAAAAAGTGTGAAAAAGGCTTAGAAACTTCATAGATACCTCAATGCCCATGATCCACCCACTTTAGGGTGTGATTCGAAAAGCAAATGGTGTGTTGATGGCATTAAAAAAGGTATAAAAGACATTTTAATGACAGTGTAATCAAAGATTATACACCAGCTGTCACAACCAAGGCAACCATAGTAATTGGGGGTGACCAGAAGGCTTTCCAAAATAAGCTTCTTTTAAAGATTCATTTAAAATTGTCACCAAGGGACTGTTGACATTTTAATTTTTTCTTTAGATTTGGGAGTTGTTATTTTATTTCTTTTTATCTTTTCTTTGCAGAACAGGATAGCTCAATGTATTATCAGTCTGCTCTATAGTGAATGATCAGAGAAGCAAAAAGGAAAATATATTTTTATGGTGAATACTTCTATTAAAATTAAGGCCATTTTAAAGGCAGGCATTGAAATAATTAATATATCAGTTTGCTTTAACTATCACAGTTTGTACATGCATAATTAATATTTATATCACTAATTTTGTTATTAATATATCTTGATATTCCAGGCTAATAATTCTATGATCAAAAAGAAAGTGTTAGTATTAATATCATTGTCATGTTTAATTGATAATGATGCTTCTTGTTGTATTATATCTTTTAAGCGTTTTGTATAATAAATGATATGAATATACCTCATTTACAAATGGGTTATCATTGTTTTCAGCATTTTTTAATCTTTCCTCTTAACCCCACTAAAATTATAATGATATTTCATTACATCAGTACTTGATATTTTACAAAATATTTCCTATATGTTTTGCATTTTTTTTTTCTCACAACATCCCAACAGCATATACAGGCATTAGCAGCCATCTTTTACAGATGCGGAAACTGAGAATGAGAAAAGTTGATTATTTAGATAACATAATGAGGGAAGTGCATATCTGAAACTTAACTTTGGGACATCTTTATCAATGCATGGTATTGTCAGTCTGTTGTTGTAAGCTAAGTAAAGAAGTCAGCAGTGATATCTCATAGTTTTAATCGCATTTCTCTAATAACTAATGATGTTGAGCATCTTTTCTGCTGCATATTTGCCAGAAGTATATCTATTTGGATGAAAGATCTGCTCAAATCTTTTGGTCATTTTTTTTTTTATTGGGTTGCTTTCTTATTATTGAGTTTTGGGAGTTCTTTATATAATCTGTATATAAATACTCTGTGAGGTATGTGATTTGCAAATATTTTCCTTTAGTCTGCAGCTTATATTTTCATTTTTTTTACAGTATCTTTCAAATGGCAGAAGTTACTAATTTTAATGAAATCTAATTTGGCAATTTATTATTTTATGCATTGTGCTTTTGGTATTGCACCTAATGAATCTTTATCTGACCTATGGTTACAAAGATTTTCTGCTTTACTATCTTTAAGTCTATGATCCATTTGAGTTAATCTGCATATAACATGTAAGGTGTGGTTTGAAGTTTTTGTTTGTTTGTTCGTTTTGCATATGGAGCTTAATTATTCCCACACCATTTGCTGGAAAAGATTATGCTTTTTTTTTTCTATTGAATTGCCTTGACACCTCCGCCCAAATCAAACTAATTCTATTTCTGTGTGTCCATTTCTGGACTCTGTCCCATTCATTGTATCTATGTATCTGTCCTTCCACTAAAATCATACTGTCTTAATTACTGTTAATTTTTTATTATGTATTGAAATCAGGTAATATGGATTCTTCAACTTTGTTCCACTTTATCAAAAGTATTTTAGATATTCTGGTTGTTTTGACTTTCCATATAATTTTAAAATCAGCTTATCCTTATCTACAAAAACTATTGCTAGGGTTTTGACTAGGATGGGTCAGTCTGAGAAGAAATGACAGCTTAATGTTGAGTGTTCAAATCCATGGATACAATACATTTTTCCAATTATTTAATCCTTCTTTGAGTCCTTCCATCTGTGTTTTGTTTTGGGCATACAGATTCTACACATATTTTGTCAGGTTTATTCATAAGTCAGTTTGCCTGCCTGCTATTCTACCTTTCTTCCTTCCTACCTTCCAAGGTACAGTTATGATTGGACTTCTATGACTTATATAGAACACAGTCATGGCTCAAATATTGGGCCACTTACATTTTACTCTTTGGTCCTACATAAATGCTACTTATTGCTGAGCCATTTTGTCACTTATTAGAAAAATTAATGACATCCCATGAAATTGGAAAGCACCAGTTTGAATATGCTTTCTAAATAAGAAGCAGTCATTTATTTCCAAGTCAGGGTTAGAATACAATAAATACTGATATTTCACTTTAAGATTGTGAAACTTTCTTAGCCACTGAAGGCTAGGTAGCATCAAAGTACCAATCACCTCTGCTCTGGATCAATACCCCCTACAGAAGAGAGTTCTGAATGGTGAATACTGAAGAATCTTGTATAATTACTAAGTAAAGAAACTCCTTAACATTATAGCGAAGCATTTATAATTGTAGATATTGTTAAGTATTTCATTATTTACTGCACTCTAAATCACATCTTCCCCTTAATGTGTGACCATACACTTGTTTCAAAGTTTAGTCAAGCGATAATAAATGTCAATACTTTGAGTCACTCACAGCTTACATTACACCACCCACATTGACCTTACTTCAGATCCTAGATTTTTCTTTATCTTACACTGACGGTGACAAGAAGTGAAAAATTACTCAAGGAAGGCAAGCCCTACAAAATCCATCAGCTGAGTTCCGTTTATAATTTGTGTCTTTAATAAGGAAGTTATTATTAGAAGATGTTGCTTATACTATAATTCTGTCCATTTACACAAAGCACATATATTGGTTTCCAAATGTCCAACAATGGAGGATTATTTAAAAAAAAAAAAGGAAAGGAAAGGATGCTACCAACATATAAATACTAAGCAGTCACTGCAAGTGACATAACTGTAAATAAATCAGACATTGTTATTCATATCATATTACATGATAGGAAAAACATAGCACTGCATGAAAATTCTTGCCAAAAAAAAAAAAAACCTATATCTAATCAAACAGGATCTAAATGCCAGTTTATAGGAAATATGGTAGGGAGAGGACGATGCCAAATGACACTACAAAAAATGAAACCAGTCAAATCTAGAATGTAAAAAATTCTATGGTCCAAAGATCAACTTACTTTTCTACAAATAAATAGTATGATGCAAAAATAAAGAGATTAAACTTTTAAAAGATTAAACTTGAATTAAGAAACATGTTAACCAAGTTCAACGTGTCAGTCTTTTGGATCTTGATTTGAATAAGTCAATCATAAAATTGCATGTTTGAGACAATTGGGGAAATAACAAACACTGTGCATTAAATAATACTAGGAAGTTATTGTTAATTTTGTTAGGTATGATTACATTGCTGGAGTTATATTTTCAAAAATCTTTACTATTAAAAATGTACAGTCAAGTATTTACAGATAAAATATTATATTTAAAATGTACTTTATAATACTCTAAAAATAAACTAACAAAAAATATTGGGAAGACAAATGCAACAAGCCTGTACAAATGATGTTGCTACTTGCCTAGGCTAGGTATTGGGTACATATGGGTTTATTATACTATTTTCTCTTTTTTGTGTATTTTTGAAAATTTCTATAATAAAAAGTGAAGAAAAAAGCAATGTCTCAGAATAGCTGTAACAGCACAGAAAAATGTTGGGA
Source organism: Ursus americanus (assembly GCF_024610735.1). Classification (NCBI taxonomy): domain Eukaryota; kingdom Metazoa; phylum Chordata; class Mammalia; order Carnivora; family Ursidae; genus Ursus; species Ursus americanus. The sequence continues at coordinate 13,913,951 of NC_142137.1, read as the reverse complement.
CTAAGCATGTAAGTTAAGAAAATAGACACCTCTCATTCTTTTTGGCTGTATTTGAGGAAAACTTCAAGATTACCCAAGGATTTGAATGACGTACACTTTGTATATAGATTTTAAAGGGAAAATAATTAAATACATTATTTATTGACCCTTGGGGGAAGAAAAAGAGAAAATAGATACCCACACAGCATGCATGACATAAATAAAAGTATGCAAAATGTAATTTTATAGGACATTTTACTTTATAAAAATACATATATTAATATGGGACTACATATATCCAAATGCTAATGCTTATCCCTGATGGAATTGCTTTCTGTTTTTATCTTTTAGAACTTTTAATAATTGATCTGTATAAATTTTACAAATACGACAAAAGTTTAAAGTTATGTTAGTCAATTATCCACTTTACTTAGGTTGGTCTTTGGGGAAGCATGCAATTCTTTGATTCATGGTCTTTAAAAATGGCTTATAATGGTCGGACTGCCATTCTCAAACTACAGGAGTAACATAAAAATAGAATTTGTTCCAAATGATAACACTCCTATTCCTTACAATGTGGCCTATGTTTATTTTGGGCCACATTAATTAAGCTGAGGACAATTAAAAGCCTTTGATATCTATGAATCCTGGAATTTGAATGTGACATTTTGAGTTTATGTTGTAGTTGTTTTAAACTCGGGTCAGGAGTACATTACTTTCATAGTCTTAAAGATCCCTGAGTTGGGTAAATGTACAAGACAAAATGGACAAGAAAGCTTTTTTATTCCTTTAATTAGTTCTTCTGAAATCAGAATGTTAAATGAAAATTTTTTCAGTTGTCTCAGTTTTGGCTGAGGCCCATGAGCTTAAAACAAAGGGTATAAAGTGAACACATTTTCCAAGAACTGACAGGTTATTTGTGAGAATTTACTAAGTGGGGCCTGGAAAACTGTATCCTGTCCCTCAGCACACGTAAAAGTATATAATGGGGTGACTGGTGGAGGAAGATCAGGAAAGAGGATTTCTTTGCAGGAAGTTGCCGGATTGTTGTGTATTCCCTCCCTTTCCCTTACTACTTACAGAGCAGAGGTGCTTTTCAGGAGGAGAGACCATCTTCTCCCCACTGGCTGAATATTGGCTGAGATGCAGAAAACTATGAGCCCCAATATTACTAAACTTAAGAGCAGAATGTGACAAGAGTCTGGTCTGTGTCTGATGTACTCTGTGGGGGTTGGATTGGTCCATGACCCTCAGCTATAAATAACTCCATAGAATAACATGGCTTGAGTTCCTTGAAGACAAACCAGGCAGAAAGCACTGCAGGGGATGCTGACTGAAATACCCTTGGAAGCAAACAATGGTAAATGTTTCCTGCAGACTGAAGTGAACACTGGGAAAGAAATCATGGATGATTCATCTCTGGCTAGTATAGTGGGTTGAATATCCCATTCCAACCCCCACCCCCACCCCACCATTCATGTCAGAATGTGACATGGGATTACTTTTATTTAGAAATAGGATCTTTGCCAAGGTGATTAGCTAAGATGAGGTCATACTGGATTAGGGTAGGCCCTAAATCCAACGACTTCTGTCCTTATAATAAGAGGAGAAGACACACAGAGACTCAAAGTACATGTAAAAATGGAAGCATAGATTGTAGTTATGCTCCCACAAGCCAAGGAATGCCAAAAGCTACCAGTACCTAGAGGCAGCAAGGAAGATAAGGGATTTCTAGAAACCATAAGCAGCTAAGAGAGGGGCTCAAAATGATTTCTCTTCAGAGCTCATAGAAGAAACCAACCTACCACCATCTTGATTTCAGACCATGGCCTGAACTCTGAAAGAATAAACTGTGTTGTTTCAAGCCACCTAGATTATAGACATTTGTTACGGCATCCCTAAGAAACTAGTACAGATAAAGTACATAAAATTTCACATCCAGACCAGAACTATCTTGGGTACAAAGGCTTTACAATAGTTTAAGCAGCCCTCAAGACTGGCCCCCTGACTGTCTCTGAGCTCATCTTCTAACTACTTTCCTCTTATTCACTCTGTTACTTCAGCTACACTGCCCTCCTCGCTGCTCCATGAATTCACCAAAAACTCCCCATTCTTAGTCCAGTCCTTTACACTTAATGTTCCCCAGCCAGTTAGGTTTATTGTTCAGATAACTGGATGGTTCCCTGTACCACTTCCTGAAGGCTTCTGACATGGGTAACCTTGTTAATGAAGCCTTTTCTGGATATCCTTTATTAAATAACAAAAGCACTAAATGCCTTTCTCTTCTGCGTTCCCTTTCTTCCACTATCTTGCATAAATCGTTTTTAAAACCTTGCAAATTATATATTTGTCTATTTTCACCATAATCTGTCATTACCAAATACAATGTAAGTTTCTTGAAGGCAAATACGGTATTTTTATATGCTAGACACTCAATAAATAAGGATAGTATGAAGTTTTTTTCGAGAGATATCTCTGACAGGGGCGCCCCGGTGGCTCAGTCGTTAAGCGTCTGCCTTTTTTTTTTTTTTTAAGATTTTATTTATTTATTTGACAGAGAGAGAGACAGCCAGTGAGAGAGGGAACACAAGCAGGGGGAGTGGGAGAGGAAGAAGCAGGCTCCCAGCCGAGGAGCCTGATATGGGGCTCGATCCCAGACTGCCAGGATCACACCCTGAGCTGAAGGCAGACGCTTAACGACTGAGCCACCCAGGCACCCCAAGTGTCTGCCTTTTTTTTCTCAGGGCGTGAACCCAGGGTCCTGGGATGGAGCCCCACCTGGGGCTCCATGCTCTGTTGGGAGCTTGCTTCTTCCTCTCTCACTCACCCTGCTTGTGTTCCCTCTCTCGCTGGCTGTCTCTCTCTCTGTCAAATAAATAAATAAAATCTTTAAAAAAGAGAGAGGGAGAGATCTTTCTGACAAGAATTATTTTGAAGGCCAAAATGGTATTTTTATATGCTAGACACTCAGTAAATAAGGATAGTATGAAGTTTTCGTCAAGAGATATCTCTGAAAAGAATTATTTTAAAATGAAAAAAGATGCAATGAGATGCCAATGAATTTAATAATCTAGACAAAAATGATTAATTCATGGAAAGTGAAAATTCTAAAATTGGACAATGAAGAAAAATAACTCAAATGGAAATATTACTAAATAAACAGAAATGGTAAACTCCCTACTTCAAAATTTTAAGAAAGATACTCTGTCTTATACATGATATCCAAAAAAGAAAAGGAAAAGAAACAATAGAGAAAATGAGCTCATTTTCTACGTAAAATGTAAAAATTATAAATGCATTATAGGTATACTTAGTTTCAAATATATAAAGAAAATTTGAGATATTCTCAAAAGAAACTCATCTGTTTGTCATTTATTCCCTCACAGTCATTAAATTTCAAGCCAACAAAAGTCAGAAAAAATACAGTATAGTGGAACCATACTGTCAATAGTTTGTTCTGGTAGATATTAATTACCCATTAGTTACAGAATACACCTTCTCTACTAGCACAAATGGAATATTTAAGAACCTGACCACAGATTAGATAATCAAAGAAGTCTGAGTAAATTTAAAGGAAAAGATATTATAAACCACAAAACATTAAGTTAGGAGTCATTCACAAAAAAAGGTAATGTTTGACAAGCCAATAGAATTGTAATATCAAAGCACACTTTTAAAAATACATTCTGGAGAAACAGAACTATAGATCTTAGTGAGGTTTTGGTGCTCTATGGTAACTCTGAGGAGAAGGGTATTTGGGGATGGGACCATATCTAGATGGAAGCAGGACTCTCCCTAATTGAAGGAGCTGCCATGGGTCACTTTTCTGACTAAATGGGGACTTTCTGGTCACTTCACTATTCCTGATCTGGTTGCCATCTCCTCCTTCTGCTTCCCTCTCCTCCTGAGCTGGCCCGATATACCTCATGATGCCATTTCTTCTTTAGCATTGCAAGCAGAACAGATGCCAAGATGTGTAACCAAGTGGTCTTTGGGGAAGTATCATGAAGAGACATTAGTACATAGCCTTAACTATTCACCTGAATGTACAACTAGATGGTTGCCCTTTACCACTGTAACCCAGAGAAAGTCCTGTAAAAGCAACTGAGAACGCAGCATATAATTGTGTGTTTTGTGATGTGCAGGTGTATAAACCAGTCATCTCTTTATCTTTGAGTCAATTCTCAAACTTGAGATAATACTAAAACTTCCTGTAATGTTTTCCTCTCTACAAGTATTTTTTCATGGCTCTGAAAACAGGTAAAAACAGAAACAAAACAAAAACAAAAAAACCTCCTAGCTTTCTAAGGCATTTATGTTATACAGAAACATCATGGACAACCATCAGGTGTGTTTACCGTAAGTATTATGTTGTGTAGAACTCTAACAGACTTAGTAATTTGGAAAATGCTTCAGTAACTATCTGGAGATATCTTAGTAATCTCATTGTTTTTCTAATTTCTGTAATTATCTCCAAGGTCCTATTGCAGTTACTATTATAAATATCTACATAAAACGGACATAGGTATTATAGGTCATTATGCATTCAGTTGGAATGTTATTGAATTGTATTGTCGAGCCCCAGCAGAAGAAAATGAACGTGAGATTTTAAAATTTTTACCTATGCCCAGTTAAGCCAATATAGAAATCCACAAGATGGTCAATTAGTTATATAGCTAGAGTACACTCCAGTAAAGCTCTGAAAACCCAGGGCCAATCCTTGTGTATGTCTTACTCTTACAAAGATAACATTACCAAGATAACATTCCTGGTATTTGTAGAATGCGAAAACTTCAAAGTTAAAAGAATGTTATTCTCCCATTTTCTAGTAAATGCTACTTTCATACAGCTCGATTACAAAGCTTTGTTATCTAAGCAATTGAAAAAAAAAACTCTCATCAAATAATTCTTTAAATGAGACAAATAATATACGTAAACTTCGGTCAGGGAAGCCAGTCCATCAAGTATTATAATATTGTAAAATATATTCCGTATTCTAAATTCATACTCTTTCTATACTTGCACATATATATTATGCTTTCAGATTAACATAATTAAAAACAGGATGAACATTTCTGAATAAACATTATTTATAATTATCTATCTTGCTATCTAAGAAATTTAGAGGAAGGGAAAGATGGACAAAAAAACTCAAGTTGACTTTTAATCAGCAGTTATACATCTTTCCTATAGAATTAATTGCTCCTATCAAAATTTAAAAAAATACATCTCTTTCTTTCTTTTTTTTTTTTGTAAATTCTTCCAGGAAATAGGAAAAGGAAAAATACAACCCAACTCATTTTATGAGGCCAATATGCTCATTTTTTTAAGATTGTTATTTATTTATGTATTTATTTGAGAGAGAGACAGAGAGAAAGAGAGAGAGACAGAGAGAAGGAGCAGGGGGAGGGGCAGAGTGAGAGAAACTCAAGCACACTCGTGCTGAGCACAGAGCCCTAGGCAGGGCTCGATTCCAGGATCCTGATATCATGACCTGAGCCAAAACCAAGAGTCTGACGCTTAACTGACTGAGCCACTCAGGTGCCCCAAGCTCATTTAATTTTATTATCTACACCACACAAGAAAAGTATTAAAAGGGGAAATTAGAAGCCTATCATTACAAAAATCCTTACCAATACATTAGCAAAACATATCCAATATTATATTATATACAATTAACTGTATATATGTTAAGAATTTCTGTCATTGGTCACACAGGCAAATAAGTACACAATGGGGCAAAAGGACTGGCTTGTTTTCTGTGTGCTATAAAATTTCCTGCTTATGAAAAATCACAAGGCTTTTGCCCTGCATTCCTAAATTGTGACACAAACCCACTGCATTTGTAGAATTGTGGGCCCCTCTAATCACCTTGTGGAAGCTAGAAGGAACTGGATGGCACAATTATGCTTACGTTCATACTGCTTGCTCTGCCTTGAGAGACAAGGTCCTTTTTTCTGACTCAAGAATATCCTGTCATCTGCCATCAGTAACAGGGAAGTAGAATAAAACTGATATTCTTTAAAAATCTTCATAATATAATTATATAAATCCCATATTATATAAGAAACTGTTATTAAAAACTGACAATATTCAGTAGTTAAGTATGATTTAATATTTTAACAAGAAAGGGACTTCCTCAATATGATAAGTCCTATCTACAATATCTATACACCATGTACCATTTGTAACTGTGCACCATTAGAAGTGTTCTGATTGAAATCAGAAAGAAGTCAAGCATGCCTGCTATTAATATTTCTACTTACATTACAGTGGAGATCTTAGTATATTTGGGTATATGTGAAAATAAAATTAGATCTTTAACTCATGCTACATATAAAAATGAATTTTAGGATTATATTAATTATATCAATTTCTGGATTTGTAGACCTAAATATGACTAGTAAAACTGTAAAAATATTTGGGAGAAAAAAGACTACATGATGTAAAGATTTAGCAAAGCTGGAAAAATCATTATAAAAGTTCAAGAAGGAACTTCCAGTTTCCAGAAGTCCCCATTGTGTCATGACAACAAATAAAAAGCTGAATAGACTGAAAAGGCAACAACTCTTCTTAGATTCCTAGGACAGGGGAAGACACAGGGCAAACCACTGTCCCTAAGATTGCGACTCAGACAAAATCAAGCAAATCAACACAGAGAGCCACAGCTAACAGAGACTCACCGGCGGAAATCACCACAGGAGCTCGAGCCAGAGTCAGCAATCCTGAACTGTAATGGACCTGTAATTGCTGGAGTTTCAGTGTGGACAACTCCCAGACTTAAAAACTCCAGGGGGAACCGGTCACATGGAATCCCCTACAGTATTGGGAGATTTACCCCCAGCAGCTCCACCAGATTTTCACAGTAAAATATCAGAGAAGAATCGCCTCTGACTTCTTTGGCAGGGGGAGGGAAAAAGGAACTATTTTGAAATACAGCAAAACATTCTGTTAACAAGGCTTGCCCTCAGGATAAACCAGTTAACTAGAACTAACAGGCTGGGATAGTTTCAGAGCCTAACTGACCTGAGGAAGGGAAACACCCACCTCAACCGTCTCTAATCATCCTGTCCCGCTTAAGAGAGGAAAAAACAAACTGAGAAACACTTGTGATGTTGACAGTCCAGAGGCATAGGTTCATAACAGACTTGAGACTTAGTTATAGGACTACAGAATCTATGTAATGCTTTCCTTCCCCCCACACTGCACTATCACCTTTCTAAAAGCCTATTTGCAGCAGTTCCTTTTCCCCAGTACATCACCCTGCTATCAAGGAAAAAAAATGAAGAGACAGAGCAAGCATCAGAATCACAGATAGAAGGATGTTGGAATTATCACACTGGGAATTTAAAACAACTATGATTAGACCTAAGGACTCTAATGGATAAAGTAGACAATACACAAGAAAAGATCAGTAATGTATGCAGAAAGATGGAAATTCTAAGAAAATTCTAAGGAAAAATAAATAAAATGCTAGAAATTAAGAACCCTAACAAAAAAATTGAAGAATGTCTTTGATGGACTTATTGTAAGACCGGACATAGCTGAGGAAAGAATCTCTGAGCTACGTTATTTATCAATAAAATACTCAAAAACTGAAAAGCAAATAGGACAAGGAAAAAAAAAAAGCAGAACAGAGTGTACAAGGACTGTGGAACAACTACAAAAAATGTAACAGGTATAATGGGAATACCAGAAGAAGACAGAAGAGAAAAAGGGGCAAAGAAATATTGAAACAATTGCTGAGAATTTCCCCCAAAATTAATGTTAGACACCAAACCACAGACCCAGGAAGCTCAGAGAACACCAAGCCAGATAAATGCAAAACAAAACAAAACAAAAGAATTCAAAAACCCAAAACCAATCAAATAAACAAACAAACAAAAAACAACTATCAACAAAAAACTCTACATCTAGGCTTATTATTTTCAAACTGAAAAGGGAAAATAGTCAAACCTAAAGAAAAATATTCTGAAAGAGCAGAGTAAAAATAAATTAATAAGTAAATAAATAAATAAACCCAACAAACAAATAAACAAACAAAACCTTAACTACAGAGGAACAAAGTTAAGAATTATATCTGACTTCCCCTCAGAGGCACGTAAGCATGAAGAGAATGGAGTGAACTTATTTAAGTATTAAGAGGAAAATAACACCAACATAGAAGTCTTTATCTTTCAAAATTATTGTTCAGAAGAAAGGGAGAAATAAAGACTTTTTCAGATGAATAAAAATTGAGGGAATTTTGTCAGTAGGTATGCCTTGCAAGAAAAGTTAAAAGAAGTTCTTTAGAGAAAAAGAAATTAATGTAAATAGATGATACACAGATAGGTAGATGATGATGATAGATGATGATAGATAGATGATGATAGGTGGATAGATAGATGATAGATAGATGATAGATAGATGATAGGTGGATAGATAGAAGATAGATAGATGATGATAGGTGGATAGATAGATGATAGATAGATAGATGATAGATAGATGATGATAGATGGATAGATGATAGATAGATAGATAGATAGATAGATAGATAGATAGATAGATAGATGATAGATTTGTGTATGTTTATATATAACTGAAATGAATGATAGCAATAATACAGGGGACAGGAGGGAATAACTAACCTTATTTTGTTATTATGAGGTACTCACACTACTATAGTGTTATTTGAAAGCAGACTTGGGTCAGTTGTAAATGTATATTGCAAACTCTAGGGGAACCACTGAAAAATGCTTTTTCAAAAAAATGTATAACTGATATGCTAAGAAAGGAGAAAAAGTAGAATCATATAAAATGCTCAATTAAAACTATCAAAGAAAAAAAATAGAAAACAAAAAAGGAATAAAGAATAGGAACAACAAGTAGAAAATAATAATGAGTAAAGTAGATATTAATCCAAATATATAAATAATCATTTTGAACATCCGTGGTCTACATGTGCCAACTAAAACAGAGATTGTCAGAGTGGATCAAAATGTATGACCCAATTATATGTTGTCTACAAGAAACCCATTTTAAATATAAAGACACACAGATTAAAAGTGAGTGGATGAAGAAAAATATGCCATTCTCAAACTAATCAAAAGAAAGCAGGGGGTGCCTGGGTGGCTCAGTCAGTTAAATGTCTGACTTCAGCTCAGGTCATGATCTCAGGGTCCTGAGCTGACGACACGCAGTGGGGAGTCTGCTTGTCCCTCTCTCTCTGCCCCTTCCCCTGCTCATACTTTCTCTCAATCTCGCTCTCTGTCTTACAAATAAATAAAATCTCAAAAAAAAAAAAAAAAAGAAAGAAAAGAAAAAGAAAGCAGGAGTGGCTATATTAATTTCAAATAAAGCAAACCTGAAAATAAGGAGATTTGTTTTTATGGCTGAGTAATGTGTGTGTGTGTATGTATCACATCTTTATCCATTCATCAGTAATGGACACTTGCACTGTTTCCATAATTTGACTATTGTAGATAATGCTGCTATAAACATTGGGGTGCATGTATCACTTTGAATTAGTGTTTTTGTATTTTAGAGGTAAATACCCAGTAGTGTGATTCCTGGATAGTAGGGTAGTTCTATTTTTAATTTTTTGAGGAACTTCCCTACTGTTTTCCACAATGGCTGCACCAGTTTGCATTCCCACCAACAGTGCAAGAGGGTTCCCCTTTCTCCACATCCTCATTAGCACCTGTTGTTTCTTGTGTTGTTTTTAGCCATTCTGACAGGTATGAGGTGATATCTCATTGCAATTTTGATTTGTATTTCCCTGATGATCGGTGGTGGTAAGCAACTTTTCATGTGTCTGTTGGCCTTCTGTATGTCTTCTTTGGAAAAACATCTATTCGTGTCTTCTTCCCATTTTTTAATTGGATTATTCATTGGGTGTTGAATTTCTCCATGTATTTTGGATACTAACCCTTTATTAGATAAGTCATTTGCAAATATCTTCTCATATTCCATAGGTTGCCTTTTAGTTTTATTGATTGTTTCCTTCCCTGTGCAGCAGCTTTTTATTTTGATGAAATCCCAATAGTTTATTTTTGCTTTTGTTTCCCTTGGAGACATAATCTAGAAAGAAGCTACTATGGCTGATGCCTATGTTCTCCTTTAGGATTTTTATGGTTTCAAGTCTCACATTTAAGTGTTCAATCCATTTTGGATTTATTTTTGTTTATGGTATAAGAAAGTTGTCCAGTTTCATTCTTTTGCATGTTGCCGTCCTGTTTTCCCAACACTATTTGTTGAAGAGATTGCCTTTTTCACATTGGATATTCCTTCCTTCTTTGTCAAAGATTAATTCTTGCCATTTACAACAACATGGATGGAGCTAAAGAGTATTATGCTAAGCAAAATAAGTCAGTCAGAGAAAGACATCATATGTGAAAATTTAAGAAACAAAACAAATGAGCAAAGGGGAAAAAGGAGAGAGAGAGAGAGAGAGAGAGAGAGAGGCAAACCAAGAAACAGAATCTTAACTATACAGAACAAACCGACAGTTACCAGAGGGGAGGTGAGTGTGGGGAATGGGTGAAATAGGTGTTGAGGATTAATGAGTGCAATTGTTGCAATGAGCACCAGGTGTCGAATGGAAGAGTTGAATCACTATATTGTACACCTGAAACTAATATTACACTGTATGTTAAATAACAGGAATTTATTTTTTTTAAAGATTTTATTTATTTGAGAGAGAGAGAGAGCACAAGCAGGGAGAGTGAGAGAGGGAGAAGCAGGCTCCCAACTAAGCAGGGAGCCTAATGTGGGGCTTCATCCCAGGACCCTGGGATCATGAGCTGAGCTGAAGGCAGACACTTAACTGACAGCCCCTAAGCACCCCAAAATAACAGTAATTTAAATAAAAACTTTTTTAGAAAAGGAAAGTTATTAGAGAAAAAGAAGGGCATTACATAATGATACAGGAGTTAATTCTCCAAGAAGAGAAAGCAATTCTTAATGCATATATACCTATCAACATAATGTCAAACTATATGAGGCAAAAAGTGATAGAACTACAAGGAGAAATCGATGAATCCCACTATCACAGTTGGAAACGTCAACACCCCTCTCTCAGAAAATGGACAGATCCAGCAGACAGAAACATGGTTAAACTCAACAACACCATCAATCAAATGGAAATAATGGACATCTTTAGACTACTTCATCCAACAATAGCAGAATTCACATTCTTCTCAACCTCACATGGCACATTTACCAAGATAGACTACATTCTGGGAGATAAAACACACCTTAACAAATTTTAAAAAATAGAAATCATATATCTACTCTTAGACCACAATGGAACTAAACTAGAAATCAATAACAGAAAGATAACAGGAAAATCCCCAAATACTTGGAGATTAATAACACACTTCTAAATAACACATGGATCAAAGAAAAAGTCTCCAGAGAAATTTTAAAATGTGGTTAAGTAAATGGAAAGGTAAATGCAACTTATCAAAATTTGTGGGATGCAGTGAAAGCAGTGCTTAGAGGGAAATGCATGACATTGAATGCATATATTAGAAAAGAAGAAAAAAATTAAATCAAGCTTCCATGTTAGGAAACTGCAAAAATAAGAGAAATTAAACCTGAAGTATGCAGAAGAAAAGAAATAATAAAAATTAAAATAGAAATCAATGCAATTTAAAACAGGAACTCAATAGAAAAAATCAATGACACCAAAAGCTGGTTCTTTGAAAAAATCAATAAAATCAAAAAACTTTTAGTCAGGCTAACCAAGACAAAAAGAGAGAGGGCACAAATTACCAATGTCAGAAATGGAAAATAGATATCACTACAAATACTTGTTACTTATATTTAATAAAGCTAGAAAAATATAAAAATCAAAGTTTAATATCAGTGGGTATATGAAAATAAAATAAATTTCATTAAAGTAAAGTTGAAGAACTGGTAAACTTCTGGGTAGGTATAGTTTTTCTTTTTTAAGTTCTTTAACATATGTATGATTATTTAAAGGAAGGAAAAAAATTTTAAAAAATGAAAATATCTTTTGAGGTATTTCAATATATAGATATATACCTATGAAAATTATAACAGAAAATGAAGAGGGGAAAAGGACATGATCGTGGTAAGTTTTCTATGTTTCCAAAGAGGTAAACTATTAATTCTAATGAATTTCACAATCTAATTAATAAAAAAAATATATATATATATATAAAATGTTTAATTAATAATATATATTGTAATCTCTAGAGCAAACACATGAACCACACCGGTACACATACAATACCTAGAATATAATGATGTGAGGAGAGTAGAAGGAAAGAAATGGAAAAATATGTAGCAACAAACACTAATCAAAAGAAAACTATATTGACTAAAATGCATGTATCCAAAACCTGACTAAAGTTTGAGAATCACTGGTCTATGCAAACAGAGAAGTAAAATGTTTAAGGCATCATTATCCCTTACTTGAATTACTGTCACAGTAGCCAATGACATCCATCCTTGCTCTGTTCCAGTCCATGCTATATAGAGCAGCTAGAACATTCTTTTTTAAAAATTATGTTGGACACTTACACACCTGAACAAAACCCTTTACAGCTCCATATTGCCACTGCAATATAAATCCGATGTCATTTATACTTGTAGAACTTCTTTTCAGTCTAGCTGCTTGCCTCCTCTTGAACCACTCTTGCATCTTTTAGGCTCCAACATCCTGATTTTGTCTGATTCCTTTCAGAGCTCTAGAATTTCACTGCTTTCATCAACCAATATCCAGACATAACTGTCTCTGTCGGAACAGTTGCCTTCCCACTTCATTCCTATTTTGCCTTGCTAACTCCAATTTCTACTTCAATTTCTCCTTAAAATTAACTACCTTAGGGGGACCTATTCTGGTCCCTAAAACTCTATAATTGTGTGCTCTGGAAGGTAATCACTGTGTACAACTTGAGTGCCTAACTCCTTGAGGGCAGAGAACGTAGATTATTTGGAATTCTTCTTCATGAGAGGTCTCTCTATTCTCCCCCATTAATGAATGAATAATTAAATAAATTATTTTATGTATTTCAGTGTAGATTCACGGGTGTGGATTTTATACTTTGGTTAGAACACAATGGTACTTGATTGTGCTGCTCAGACAGTTCCAGCTTTGGCCATTTGGAGCTCTTTCCTTTGGCTTCTGTGTTCCTTTAACATATACCCATCGCTCTGTGTGTGGGGGTGGGTGGGTGGGGATGTGTGGGTGAGGGTGTGACAGAGAGAGGGAGGGAGGGGAGAACTTCCTTAATTTTTGGATTTGGGGTACTACAAGATACTCTGGGATCATCTTGTATATGTTCTTCCCCAGTCCTAAAATCAGCCATTTGCCAAAGGATCCTTTGTTCTCCTGAAGAATAATATTAGAAACCAAGATCTCTTGAGACGCCTGGGTGGCTCAGTTGGTTAAGTGTCTGCCTTCCACTCGGGTCATGATCCCGGAGTCCTGGGCTCGAGTCCCACATTGGACTCCTTACTCGGCGGGGAGCCTGTTTCTCTCTCTGCCTGCCACTCCCCCTGCTTGTGCTCTCTCTCTCTTTCTCTCTGACAAATAAGTAAATAAAATCTTAACAAAACAAAACCCGAAACCAAGATCTGGGGGTAAGTGTACTTGTTACTACTGGAATGTCATTGCTTCTAGGCCTTCAGCAAGGAAATACATATGCACATGTTAACCTTTGTATATATGTATATCCATAAATATTTCTGTATGCAATCATCTATATCTGCATTAAAGTAAACATGAATTCATGCTCATGTTTCCAGCATCAACCCATTACATGAGGATCATCGAGCTTCCTCCCTGGTTATGTGTAACCCTCAATCAACAGGTCAGAAACCTGGTTTCATTTACTTAATTGTTCAATTCCTGTATACATGTATAGTTGTTTCAGAATTGTTAATCTTTACCTATATGGGAGTCGACTTTATCACTTATAGCATAGTGCTTATAAACAGTTTCTTTTGCCTTTAAAGACTCCACTTATTTCCAGAGTTACTTAGGTTGGCACATTCTAACCTGCTCCCTCTCAGTTTTAAAGCCAGAGTTACTTGGTTAACAAAGGATGATGCCTCAAATTTATTCTCAACTATCTCTATCCAGACTTAAAGAAGGATTTTTAATGGAAATGTGAATCTATTCAAAATATTAATACTATTTGGTTTTTATTTAAGTTATACTTTTGGCTAGGAACCATGAAGCTAGACAGACTGACTTCCTAAAAATCACATTTGGAATTAAAAGGCCTTTTTAAATTCAAAGACATGTACACAATTAGATCACTTCAACATCCCCAAATGGATTAATATCAAAAATATTTTCACCCAGTAGATTTGAAGACAGTAGGCACTTTCTAAGCAATTGATATAAAAGTCAAATGGCATTTACTTTTTCATTGAAACCACCTGAGGACATAGAGTCACTGAAACAATTCTCTGACCAGTATAATTGCAAAAGTAAGGACACCCGGTATTTCTTTACTTTCAGATACAGCAAACTAATGTTAAGAAAACAGAAAAAAAAAAAATCTCCCCATCTGATTAAATGGTTTTACTTGTAATATAAATATACAATATGTATACAATTGTTTAATATTATCTTATTGTTCTTTTTATCATATTATTTTATTTCATTTATTTTAACATGTTGCAGAAATTTATGTCAGAGAAAGACAGATGCACTAACATGTAACTCTATCTCAATTATCAACCTCCATGTTTACCTAACATAATTATACAAATGTTTATATAGAAAGAAATAATAAGCATAGCATTTCATATTAATTATTAAAAGAGGTAGAATATTTTGGTGGATAAAGTGATAAAATTTATCCCAGATTGAGACTTTATATAACTTTGAATCAGCTTCGAAAGCTTGTCAAGCATCTACATATAAAAAACAAGGATAATACTCCTGACTTCATAGACATTTTATTAGGATTAGTAAATAATGCCTGCAAAGCTTTTTCCATTGTCTAGATTTAGGCATTAACTAAATACAAAATATCATTGTTGAAAGCTATTGAGAGAATATTCAGAGCGCAGAGGTAGATTTTTAAAAAGACAATGTTATAGTATGTTCCAAAGTATTACTTAATCCTGCCTATCTCTACAAAGTATAATTTTGAGATACTGGATGCTGTAACTACTTATTAATTTGACTCCTGGACACCATATACTAATATGCTGAAATAATAGGCATTAAACCGGAAGCACCTAACAGAAAGAACTTGCAAAGATATGATAACATCTTTGAATTGGTAATTCCATGCTTAAGCAGACCTTGCTAATGTTTTCTTAAAGGCAAATCCCATAGAGAACATTCTTTATTCCATACGAATTGTATACTTTGTTATTCAGATGGCTAAAACAAAACAAAACAAAACATTTGACTTCATAGTCTAACATCTTCATTAGTTTATGGTTAAGTGTAATTTTTTTTCTTTATGTTCTAGCAATGCCCTCCTGTTCTAAGCCAAGTCGATGGTGGATGCATAATAATTTAAAAAATGTATACATGTGTAAGAAGGAAATCTTAAATACTGGTACAAAACTGTGCAGACGTGATTAGGAAGCATATCTGTTTGCTCAATCTTTAAATGGCTACTGTGTGTTAGCTATGAAAGATAAGATCATTAAAACAGTAATTAGAAGCTGCTAGGCATATGCATATCATCTGTTTAAGTCAAGAAGAGTATCACATGCTGTGTAGAGCAGTACATAGGTATAATTTGTTTAGCCTTTCCCTCAAACAGCCCACTGGCACCTACCACATGCAGGTTTTAGTTTAGATGCACTAATTGTCTGATCCATTATATTGAAATTCATGGTCTTATTTGAAGAGCTGATGAGAAATCATTATTTAAAGGATATCAAAGTGATGGTAATTGTGTAAAATAATCATTAGAGTCCATGTTTTGACAAGCATATCCTTTTCATCATTATTAACATCTATTTACTTCCTTGGGTTTATTTTTCTTTGTCAGTAGATATGTTAATTTTATTCAAGAAGGAAACTAAATCCTCTGTCCAAGGTTTTCCAAAATTCAAATTCAGTACTATTGATGTGTCTTTGTAGCTTTAATGTGATATTTTTGTAGAATGTGAGCAGAATATTAAAATAGGCCTTTAATGTCTATGGTTCTTAATTTTAAATTGGGATCTGGTGTCCTATTTTTAAAAGTTTGGTGGTGTGATGGTATTCTACATAGGAAATGGATTAAGTGGAAAAATAATTCCTAAAATACCATATTAGAAACAGTAACAATAAGATATATGAGGAAAGTAGCATGGTCAAAATCATCAAACTCAAGAACCCACAAGAAACCGTGGGCACACTGCAAAAGAAATAAATACCTTCATTGTAATTTTCATCATCAGAACAAAATATTTATTAAAAGCCTAATATTTATATAGAAATAACAGGAAAGTTCAGGAATATTCAGATTCTGATATGTTATATCAATTATTTTGGCCATATTATATTCTAGTAGTTTCTGAAATGGATCATAGCTAGAATGATCAATTATAAAAACAATAAAAATATACCCATAGTGTGAGACCTACTTTCCTACTGTGTCAGTTATGCAAATTTTGATATAAAATCTAGATATTGCCAAAATTGTGTATACTTAAAAATAAGTAACATAGAAGTGAGAAAACACATTATTAGGTAAATTCTTAAGCAAATAATATAGGAGATAAAAATAATAATCTAAAAGCTGAAATGATCAATTCCACATTCCTATCAAATATTTTATATTCATTAGAGTAAAAGCATGGAGGTAATGTGGGAGGAAGACCATTATGAAGATAGAGGAACTTTTTAAAATGAGCCTCATCATAAAATTTTCAGGTGACCTTACTTTGGTGAATTGTCTCACCATTTCAGCCTCAAAGACTAGTGTAATTTTGGCCTGAACTTTGGCACGCAGTTTGAATTTCCATAAATGCTCACATTCACATGTTGGAACTGATATAGGAACTCACTCACTCAGAGACCTATGGAGATGTCAGGCCAGAGACCCTTCAGGCCAAGGAATTGATTTTAATTTTTGGTATTTACTTACCTCCAAAGACATTAGTTTCTAAGAAATTCAGGCAATCTGGAGTCAGAGGACAAAGGTACTAGAGAACCTTTAATACTCACAGAGGTAAGTTACATAATCTCTCTAAAATTCAGTTTCCTTTTTTGCAGAATGAGGACAGGAAGAGTAATTTTCTCATCAAGTTGTGGTGAGGCTCAAATAAAAAAATTAGTATGTGAAAGTGTTTGATAAACTATTAAGTGAAATACAGTTGATATTTCCTTTATTTATTTCCTTTATTATCCTATACAGTTGATATTTCCTTTATAACATAGAACTTTCGGGTTTGGCTACAACAGAACTGATTGCTATTTTAAAAAGACCAATGTTACTCAGGATTCCCCTAAATGAATTTGGTGAGGTTGTGGTAGTAAGGGGAGAGCATTAAATAAATTTCCATATTGTTATTAAAAAAGGAAAGGGTTATGGCGATCTTTCCTCCAGTTCTCTAAATATTCCTGAAGATATGTACATAGTTACCAAAAATTTAGAGATCTCCAGTATACAACAAAATACATGCTCTCAGCATAGTAGAGTCTAACTTTGGTTTTTCATTTCTACATCCCTTGCCCCACCTCCCCAGGCAGGGGTGCTTTATGAGGAGTCCACATTCAGCTAGTGGCATGTTTCCTACGCATTGGCTCTCTCTATTAATAATTCTCCCTCTCCAGCTAAATCAATGTCCCTGCATGCTGCCAGTACACAAAGGAATGTTTTATTATAAATACCAATCATGCATTGAAATAATTTAAATGAATATCTTATTTTAGCCACATTTGCTCAGACCTGATTTTGCTTATTATTAGAAAAATAAGTAATTTTTTTCTCTTAATGAAATTCAGAATTTGAGTCTTTTTCTCTTATCCCCAAATCTAATAATAATAATAATAATAATAATAATAATAATAAAGATGTCCCAATAATCAGCCAAAAAGAGTTCTCAGCTAGCAAGTAATAACTTAATTTCTGTATAGCTCAGGGGGGGTTGCAGAGGGAGTGTGAGAAGTTCATCATTATCCAGCAGAAAAAAAGGGAGCATGCTAAGAAGAAAGCAGCATCTTTCCTACTGGGATTTCTCTTGGACTACATGATTTGCATGAAGGGCGCCACATCAAACACAGTGGGTGCCCTTTTTCAAATATTAATGTGAAGCTTGTTTTAAGTTCTCTCTTGACTTTGTGCCACCTTGTATCAAAGGAACTTAAAAGTAGGACTTGAGGGTGGGGGAGACTTTTCCAACTGTTTTAACACTTAGTGAAATTCTTTCTGCATTTGATCAGCAAGCCTCAAATTCGTAATAATCTGACATATATGCACATTTTTTTAGGATGCCTATTTTTACGATCATTTTTTCATATTTTGTGTCTGTGTGGATTTTTAAAATATTCTAAATATTCTAAACCAAAAGGATTTAAGAGATTGGTAAGTAAATGGCACACAGAAGCAATAAACACAGACATTGATAGTTACTTGAATTTATTGTGGAGGAAGGATTGCGGGTTGCTGTTATTTTAAATGAGAATTTTCAGCTATTTAAGTAGAAGCTTTTAATCTCCTTCCTCTGGCATGATTAAAACAAATCAAATTTGGGGACTAGTATGGAGATGAGTCTGTCTGGGTGCAGATGTGCATAAAATAGGGTATGGGTCATGGAATGAGATTGTTAAATTGATCCACTGTGAGTAAATCTAGATTTGTCTCTGTGTCTGTGTGGGTCAAATAGTAATTTGATCTTGCTATTGCTTGTTAAATAATTTAGTACTGCAGCAGGATAGTTCACGTTCAGACATGTTTTTGATTATTAATTTCAAGAATTAAAATTTGAAATATTTATAGCTTGATGTCAATTTATGCATATTTCTTAAAATACAAGATTAATAGAAGATTTAAATTAGGAAAATACATCTTAAAATTTAAAATCCATGTAAGAGACTGGTTAAGTTAGGAACAAGATAATTTTATAAGATAATTTTATTAATATCGATCGACATATTATCAACTGTATGTTTTTAGTCACTCTTTACCATGTTATCCCTCCTATTTTGCTCTGCTTTCTTGCTTCACCTTCCTCTAAAGTTATATTAGCAGAAAAATATTATCAGTATATCTGTCTATACTACAAGTAGGCTTATCTCTTTCATATGTAACATATTGCTAGGACAAGTAAAACACAAATGGTAAACGAAGCTGATTTTAGTGTTTTTCAATAATAATAGATAGTCATTGGGTAAAAATTGTAGGGATTCGGACAGTGACCTCTAGAAATAAAGAATTTTATTTTGCTCAGTACTGTAAAGCACTCTGTAAAGAATATTTTGTATTATAAAGTATTTGTTATATACCCCTCATAATTTATATGTTTAAACCCTGCCCCTGCCTCCATGTGATTGGTATTAGGAGGTGAGGCTTTTGGGAGGCAATTAGGATTAGATGAGGTCATGAAAGTGGGGCCTCATGAATGGGATCAGTGCTCTTATGGGTCATGAGAACTTGCTTCCTCTCTACTCTTTACCATGTGAGGATGCAAGGAGCAGTCATCAGTCTGCAACCTGGAAGAGAACCTTCACTAAGAGAACTCAACTATGATGATAGCCTGATCTTGAACTTCCAGCTTCCATAACCATGAGAAATAAATTTCTCTTGTTTATAAGCCACCCAGCCTAAGGTACTTTGTTATAGCAGCCTGAACAAACTAAGATACATTTTTGAAGAGTATGCTTTAAAAGTGAAACTATGTGCAGGGCACCTGGGTGGCCTAGTGGGTCAAGCATCCGACTCTTGATTTCAGCTCAAGTCATGATCATGCATCATGATCCACATCAGGTCATGTGGTTGAGCTCCAAGTGGTTCTCCATGCTCAGTGAGGAGTCTGCTTGAGATGCTCTCCTTCTCTCTCTGCCCCTCCCTCTCCTTGCATGCACACATGCACTCTCTCTCTCAAATAAATAAATAAATAAAGTCTTTTAAAAAAATGAAACTATGTGCTATAGACTGAATTATTATAATAAACAAAATAGTTCAGAATCTTTTACAATCCTGTGTCTCTTCTTCAATACAATAAGGGGAAGTAAACAGTCTTCTGAAACTTGTGTTAAATATTCTTTTATTTTCTTATTATGTTACGTTTTTGTATAAATATACCACTAAAATCCACTGTATATAATTTTTCATGACAGGCTTACTTTAGCTGAGCACTTTATTTGTAAGTATCATCCACATAATTTTTTGTTTGTGTTTGGGTATAGAAGCAAGTTTGATTCTAATGTGATTTAATGTAATAACGTTATAGACAACCAATTTGTTAAATGCTTTAATTATTTCTAATAATTTTCATTCTCTATTTATATGATTATATCATTTGAAAACAAGTCAGTATTGGGTGTTTTTTTTTCCCACTCTAATTCTTGGAATATTAATATTTATCTTCAACTAATTGTGCTGACTAGCTGTGTGCATTATAAAAAGAAATTGAAATTGAATATAAATGATGATGATAATGATTTATATTGATTTATATATATAAATGATGATGATAATGATAATTTTTTAAAATATTTTATTTATTTATTTGAAAAAGAGAGAGAAAAAGAGAGATCGTGTGTATGAGTACATGAGTGAGGGGAGGGGCAGAGGCAGAGAATCTCAAGCAGACACCATGCTGAGCATGGATCCCAGCCCGGGGCTTGATCTCACAACCCTGAGATCATGACCTGATCTGAAACAAAGATCGGAGGCTTAAATGATGCACCACCCAGTCACGCCCCCTTGACTTAAATTTTTAAAGAGTTTCTACAATTTCTCATTATTAATATATATTATACATTTTTGTTAGATTATTTTTAATGAGTTATTAAGTTTACTTCTGTAATATCAATTTAATGTAATAAATGGCATTGTCCATGCTCTCTGTTAAACCAACATTATAATCTTGGGATAAATCAAAAAAGGCCACAATTTGATTTTGTTCAATATTATACACAAAAAAATTACAAAGCACAGCATGAAATAGGCTGTTATAAATTAAAGTAAGCACAAGCAAAATTTTTAGAAAACACATTTTGACAAAATCATGATGTTATATGTTTAACATGAGGAAGATATAAAAGAAAACAACTCATTAGGAAAGAGATTGAAAGTATTAAATATGTGATATGGCAGATACAAGAAATGGTTATACAGCAGTTCTATAAACACAAACATATACACATACATAAAAATATACATGTATTTCCTTATTGTCATATATAGTCAATGACTATGTATATATGTGTATATGTATGTGCATTTATATCTATTTCATATATAAATATATATATATATTCACTCACTAAAAGTCTAAACTCAGTGGATGAATTAAAGAGCACGTAAGGAAGAACAGAAGTGAGAATTAGTGAAGTGGCAATGAAACCTGCAGAATTAACCCCAAATGGTGAAAGATTTGAGGAAAAACAAAGGTAAAAGACATGAAAAGTAGTGCATATTTCTGACGTATTGATTTAGAGTTTTAGAAGGTAAAAAGAAAGTGAACTGGAAAGATAAAATATTCGAAAGATAATGGTAAGAATTTTCCAAAATTGAGGAAGTTTTCAAATATGAAGATCACAACAAACTACTAGCCATGAAAAAAAAATGGGTTGGGGGGGGAATACTAACCCAGATATTCTATAGTAAAAGGACAAAGTACCAAAATCCACGAAAGATTCTTAAAGGCAGATTTTAAGATAATTGAGATTTTCTAGAAAATAATTAAATTTTAGACAGATAGCAATTTTAACAGCAAAAATGAAAGCGAAATGTCAGTGGAATTATATCTTCCAAGCTATTAGGGAAGATAATTGTCAACCTAGAACTGAATACCCAACTAAATTACCATTCAAGTTTGATAGAGATATAAAAGCATTTCCAGAAAATAAAAACTTGAGACAGCTTAAAATTAATAGATATTAACTGAAGCAAATTCTAAGACTGTACTGAAGAAGATATAAAATTACTTCAAAAATTTTGGATATACAAGAAGGAATGATGAGAAATCATATTAGTAAATAGGCATAGTATCTAAAGCAACAGATTTATAAGCCAATAATAATGTGGTTTAAGGTTTAAAACAGCACGGAATAAACCTACTGGAATGGTTTGACATGTGAGATGGGAAACAATTTACTTGGAGTTAAATCTTTCTATGACAATAACTTTGACTTTGTTTAATTATGCCTGACTTTAAAACTTTAAATCACTAAAATAATAGAATTAAAATATTTTCCAAACCTACAAAGTGAAAGTGGACTGAAAATGTTCAAAAGAAAATCAAGAACTATCAAACTGTTTTCCAAGTGGCCGTACATTATATATATGCTCCAATAATGTATGAAGATTCCAATTTCTCTATATCCTAACCAATACTTACTATTATCTGTCTTTTTCATTATAGTCATCCTAGTGGTTGTGACATGTTTCAATGTGACTTTGATTTGCATTTTCCTCTTCACTAATAATGTTGTGAATCTTTTCATGTGCTATTACCATTTGTACATCTTCTTTGATAAATCTTTTATTCAGACCTCTTGCCCATTTTTAAACTTGGTTGTCTTTTTAACATCAGAATAATTACTTTGCATTATAATTAAGAGGTCTCTATTATATAATAAAGACACAAGTCCCTTATCAGATATATGATTTTAGTTTTGTTTTTCCCATTTTGTGGGAGAAATGAAAGTACATGTCCACATAAAAATTTGCGTATAAATGTTTATAGTGTTATTATTCATAATAGCCCCAACTGAAAGTGGTAAATATCTACCACTAATTAATGGATAAATAGATATGTTATATCCATACAATTGAACACTATTCAATAATAAAAAGAAATAAAGTACTGGAGCACCTGGGTAGCTCAGTCAGTTGAGCATCCAACTCTTGATTTTGGCTCAAGTCATGGTCTCAGTGTCAAAGGATTGAGCCCCATGTCAGGCTCTGTGCTCAGCGTGGAGTCTGCTTGCCCCTCTCTCTCCACCCCTCCCCCCGCTTATGCTTTCTCTTTCTCTCTCTCAAATAAGTAAATAAATAAATAAAATCTTAAAAAAAAAAAGAAACTACTTATACATAGTACAACATGGAAGAACCTTCAAACTGTGATGCTAAGACAGGCAAATCACATTTTACATGATGGCATAATTCTATTTATATAAATGCCCAAATTGGCAAATCTATAGAACAGAAAGTATTTTAGTAGTTGCCAAGGGATGGAGCTGGAAGTTGGGGGATTCAAAAGTGATTGCTAAAGGGTATGGGGTTTCTTCCTATGGTGACAAATATATTCTAAAATCAATTGTGGCGATGTTTGCACAATTTTGTGAATGCACTAAAGACCATTGAACTTTACACTTTAAATGTGTGAGTTGTATCATATGTAAATTATATTTCAACAGAGCTGTTACCAAAAAAAGTCAAGAAAACAGATGAATATGAATAAAACAAAGCAAGACACGAAGAAACATAAAATATTGTGAAAATAAATCAATCCAAATAACTCATACTTTGTGATAAATATAAATTGCATAAACTTGTCCTTTAAAAACATTGTAATATTGGTTAAATATTTACTATAGAACCATAATGTGAATACCTAAAAGTACATCTAAGCTGAAATCATTGAAATTAAATGAAGAGAAGGATGCATCAGAAAAATAGTAAGAACAACAATAAATGCATATGTATCTATATCAATATCAGACAAAACATTTCAGATAGAAGATAGCAACCTAACTACAAAAGGAACAATTTATGAGGAAAATCTAACAATTTAACTTGTTTGTTACAAAAACACATACATACACATACATATACATACATATATATAATGATATGGGTTTAAATAAAATCTTCCAATTATATCACAAATTTAAATAATTTGTTCAGTTACACATGGAACATTTCACAAAGCAATGATATATTAGGTTATAAAACAAGTCTAAACACAACTCAAATAATTGTTAGTATCAAGAATATAGATTTCATATATATATATACAAGGTAATTAATTGGAGAATCACTTTAAAAAACAAACTCTCACATATAGAAGTTTAGAAAAATAACTTCTAAATAATGTATGTGTCAAAACACAATGAAATAAGAAAGTTCTTAAATTTGGAATAATATATATATTATTTGTAGAATGTGGCCAAAGAGGTAATGACAGGAAAATTTATACTTTAAATTCGTAATGTAAAAAGAAAACACAAATTAAAACAATAGAAATGAAAAAATAGATTTGGAATAGGTTTTTATGTCAGTAATGTTAATACTTAGATGAACAGCATTCTAAAATAATATAAAAAAAGGACACATGGATAAATTAAAAAACAATTACACTTCATTACATCCTTTTACTGATGAATTCTACCAACTATTAAAAAAATAGAAATTCCTAAGCTATTTCACATGCTTTTGAAAACATTTTAAAAAGAGGAACTGCAACAAATTTTCCAAAGCTTATAGGATCATGACACTAACATCAGACAAGGACATAGGAAATTAACTCACAATTCAAAAAATAAATCATAATTGAATCCTATAATCATAAATTCAAATGTTTGAAATAAAAATTTAGCAAATTAAAACTAAGAATGTGTATAAACATAATAGTGACATACTGACAAATTTAGATTTAACTCTGCATAACAGGAAGAATTCAAAATTAGAACATCATCCAATGTAATTCAGGTTAATGACAGGTATAAAGGAGAAAAACGGTAATGATAATTGTAATGTATTTAAAACAACTTTTGATAAAATTCAGTGCCATTTCATTATTTTAAAAAGTCTCTTGCACAATAAAAATATGAAAGAATATTACAGACATTTCCTTTCAAATCAGGAACAAGAAAAACATGCCCACTAACACTTCTACTCATTGTTTTCTGAAGTTCCCGGTCACTGAAATCAGAACAGGGAATAAATAAAATTATAAATATTGGAAATAAGTCATCATATGCAGATAATATGGTTTCCTACAGAGATGATGCAGAGTAATCTAAAAAATTATAAGTGTTGAAAGTTTATCAATATTGATAGAAAAATATAAATATATTAAAATAAATTATATTCCCAAACACCATTATCAAAGATATGGCTAATGCAATTTTGTAAAGCATATATATTAGAGTGACATAAAATATTGCTTCCTGGCAATAGACATTACAATCTATATGTAAGATTTTATATTTTAAATGAAAAATATTGAAAATGATATAACAAGTATTTTGAAATAAATGTTGCATTATTTATAGGAATTCAGTCAGAGAAAAAACAAGATATAGGAGAAAAGGACAACTGCTAGAGGTATATCCTTGAATAAAAGAGATAAGAAAGTATCAAAAACACAATCCAGAGACCAGCTTTATGTGAGAGCAGAGACAGTTCATCCACAATAACAAAGGAGAAAGAGGGTATAAGGGCAGCTTGCAGGTAGATGGAAGATGAGATCCTAAGTACCTGAGATTGCTTTAGTTGTCTTAGAGAAATAGGAAGAAAAATCAAACCAAGGGTGAGAACGGGGGAGAAGGTATTAGAGGTTTGAGAAAAAGGAAGTATAAAATAATTATATAAAGCAGTGGAAGGATGAGTGGGATATATAAATACAGTATAAATGACAGATAGTCCTATGACACTCTTTTGATTAGCAGTCATGAAATTAAAAGGAAACCTAGCAGCATGTCTTTCCATTTTTCCTTGAACAGATGAAGATGCACGGTTTTAGGCACAGAGTTGGATTTAGCCAGAATAGGATATTGTCAAGTTTGTGTGGAGAGAGAAAGAATCAGCGGATACTTGACAGCTTAAATAATGATGACAGAAAATGAAGACTACAGGTACAAAGTGACAGATAGGCCATCATTAGGGATGGTGTGGTGACATGGGTTTTAGGGAGAAGAGAGCATCACTGATCCGCAAGTATGGCAATGAAAAGAAAAGGAGGGCTCTACCAGGCTAGCGGAATGGGAGGTGAGAGTATAAAAAATATCTACTACGTAAGAGGACTGTAGACAGGCAGTGTCCTCCACAGAAAGTGAAGGTAAAGGAAAGGTCAGAGCAAAGTTTGAATATTTGGAGGATTTAGTGAATGACTGAATATGTGTTTGCAAAAGTACATACGTATTTTAGGAGTTGTAGGGGTAGAAAATTAAGTTAGAATAGAACTTAGGAAGGCCTACAGGCATGAAATTCTAGGAGATGTGGTGTGCTGAGAGTCCTGAATGCCTTGTGGTGTTGGATTTAAAAAGGAACAAAGGGAATGATTAAGTTGGTTTCAATTGTCTTAAAACGTAGGTAAACACTTTTTTAAAAATTTTGTACTCTAAGGATTATCATTGCTTCTCTTGCCAATCAGACTTGAGTTTTTAAAGTGGCTTTAAGAATATTTTATCGAGAATTTTAGATATTCCTTATCAAGAGAGTTTTTTTTAGAACATCTAACTTATCTGAAGTCAAGAATCCTAATAAGATGTTCATTTCAAAAAGATTCAATACCAATTTAGAATGCTTTATTTGCTCTACTTGAATTTTCACGGACTTAACCTCCCTCCAAGTGCTTAGGCGCCCCTGGGCAGTACTGGACTGTTTCTGATGGAGTTTTCTCACTTATCCACAGAAAGCTGTATTCATTGATCAGTATCTGGAGAAAGTACAGTAGCAATAGCATCTCTATGTTGTTATCGTTGTTGGTTTTTATTTAAATTTTTTTTCTCTAGTTTTGTTGATGCCAGGAATGAAAGAGTAATCAGGGGATCTGACAGAATAACCCAGGAGATGGGGGGGCTTAATATTATCTGTTGAAATAGGATTTGGTCAGGGAGCATTCTGATTAGATTTTAGTGTATTCTGTGGTATGATCAATGCATATATGAATACAGAAGCTTCAGCCTTATTGCTGTGTATATATATGGTTGTGTGTATGTTTGCAAGATGTGTGGATTCATTTAGAATTTTCTCTGGAAAGTATGTCCCTTAATAATCAGGAAAAAAACAATAGCTTACTTAGAATTTGGTCCAAGTGATAAGTGACATTTTTTTTTCAAGACAAAGTCAGTATTGTCTTATTTTCTACAGTATCCTGGAAGGTAAGTAATACCTCTACGGAAAACTTCCTGAGGCTCCCCCCTGAGGAATGCACAGTAAACTGCTAACAGTCATTATCCCTGGAAGGAGAGATGATCAAAGAAATGTGGGACCCCCATCTTGATTTTACATTGTTTGAGAAATTTAGGTTAAGCATGCCTTTTATAATGAAAAATGGAAAGCCTGAAGTTTGAAAAATTCACACTAAATTTTCCATCTTAAAAAAGCGGATTGTGAAATTTGAGGACAAAAAAATAAAAAAATAAATCTGGAGAAAATCAAACTTGAACAGCTGAATCACTTCATGGAAAAAATATATGAAAACAAAAGGCTAGTCAACAATCCTGCTGCCACAAAGGAAGCCAGGAACTGGATGTAAATTCACTTCTGGTCTGTTAGTCCAGAAGTAATCCTGGCTAATACCAAAGCACTGAAGGTGTTGATCTAAGATGTTTCACAAAAAAAAAAAAGTTTACTTTTTTTGATTTCCATTTATCTCAGAATGCAGGCCAAGGATCAATACTCATTTGAAGCTAATATGATGATTAAATATTTTTTCTTTACACTTTCTGTGATATTTGTCTGCCTGTTATCTTGATTTAGGGCTAGCTAGAAACAAAGATAAACAGAGCAATGAGGCTACTGTAGTGGCACATAACGAACCACCCATCTTCAATTCACAAACTTCCCCCAGTTTAATTAAACTTTCACACAAAAGCACTATTCTCTTTATACACTTCATGGGCTCTCCGCACATGAACCATTGCATGATGGGGTAATGGGACTCCATAGCCTTTTGAAAAAGAAGTTTGATTTGAAATTGCAGAAGTTTCAAATATAAAGTAATAGATGCTTTTAGTTTAGAAAAAGCAATGACAGGTGGTGGGCAATCTGAAATGATTCAACTCAGCCAATTTTTTAAAATCTATTTTTCATGTGGGATATCAAAATGATTTTGCTTTGACTCATCTTGGCTGCTACAGCAGTTTGTTTTAAAATTTGTGCAGTAAATGTCATTATAATGATAGAGGCCATGTCTTAAACTTGAATGTCATCTAATATTTGCTATGTTTTGATATTAGACATATCTGGGAAATTATACACACTAACAGAAAAAACAAATATGCTTAGTTCATACAGTTCCTACATTCAAATACCACTAATATTAAAAGCTATTTTTTAACATTAAGCATATTATATAGTTTTAAAAACTCCAGTCCAAAAACAAAGGCTTGAATTTTATTCTGCTGACCCAATTTCTGTAAAATATTGAATATTTTCCAAGTTGATGTAATCTAATGAAATCACACAGAAGAGAACAGCAAGCAAAACATGTCTAATTCTCCATATTTAAAGGTTTTTCTGTACACTAAATAAAGTAATCGAGGGTACCTGGGTGGATCAGTCAGTTAAGCATCTGGCTTCAGCTCAGGTCATGGTCCCAGAGTCCTGGGATTGGGTCCCACATCAGGCTCCCTGTTCGGCAGGACGTCTGCTTCTCCCTCTACCCTCCCCCGGCTTGTGCTCTCTCTCTTTTTCTCTCTCTCTCTCAAATAAATAAATAAATAATCTTTTAAAAAAAATTTATAAATAAATAAACAAATGAAGTAATTGATACTTTTGTTGGCCTAAACAGTGACATGTTAAAAAAAATAATAAATTGGATTAAAAGGATACACCTTTATGAACACATTTTATCGATATGTTTGCCTCAATAGTTGAGAGAATAATAAAATTCAAGTTGTTCTGATTGTTCAACTTCTGTTTCTTAGTATTTAGTAAAAATATGATTTGTAAGAAAAGAAGAAAATAATTTGTGTAGAAAGAGAAAAAAGATTGTCAATAAATAAAAAGCAGTAAATAATATAACATGGGATTTTGTTTATTAAACATGTAGCAGAGCATTTAAATAAATGTAAACATTTATTTAAAAATAAATACATACTGATTTTCTTCTCTAATTCACACATTTTCCAGAATCTTTTTAAAATCAGTTTAGGAAAATATTAACTCTGAAGTGTAAATGTGTAAAAATAAATGAATTATTTCTTTTTCTAGAATATGTTTTGCAGAATTATACGCTATTAGTTACACACATTCCTTCATATTTCATGAAATCCTTTTATGTAATTACATAAAATTATGAACTTCTCCCCATTATGCAATTCATCCATGTATACCATGAAGCATGATACTGATTTCATCAGGGAAATCAGAACCTTATCTACTTGTCTCACTTTCCTCAAATTTATCATTTGTGTTCCTTGGGAGCTATTGATTGAAAGTTGGAAAAAAACAAAAACTAAAACTTGTCCTACTGAATTCTCCATGGCCCTTGTGGAGGATTTTTTGAGTTGTCTTAAATGACATTCATTCCAACCTCCTAATAATATCCCCCCTTAACCCAGATTTAAAATATACATCTAAAATCTTTATCACCCAGCTTCCCTTACAGTTACTGTTCTAACCTAAATATAGGTTCTTCCAATCAGATCTGTCTTTCCCGGACTTGGAAGACATATGTAAAACAGCATGAGGTCATTGCAATTACTCTGTTGCTACTATTTCTGTTGGCAAGTATTATCATGGGTACATTTCACTTTTTGTGGAAGCTGTAGCAGAAGTTCCTAATGGGATTGTGAAAGAGTATATGTGCCATTCATTTTGGTGGAGTGAATTCTGACCCTATAATTGTATATCCATTTCCTGATTTCCTAACTCACTTGTTGCTGCAGAGCTAGAAGCTCCCATGATAGACATTGCTACTCCTCAGCACATCCAATGGTACTATAAATATTACTTACCTATAATAAATTCCTTTCTGGTATCTGCCACTTTATTCCAACCAATACATCTCTCCACCCTGTGAGGGTACACAGAACTACATGTAAAGGGCTAAATAAATCCCTCCACTGGTGAGTATGTTGGAAACATACACATATGTTTTTAAGTGTGGAAATAATACTCAATACAGTATGGTGAGCTCAGATTTCCCTGAGTTTTCCTACATCAAGACCTGTAGCAACTCAACTTCGTGGCCATTGGTTTTTTGTTTTTGTTTTGTTTTGTTTTTTGTTTTGTTTTGTTTTGGTTGCCAGAGAGTAATACGAGTGCAGCTTTTGTTAGTTTTAGAACTTTGAAACTAATCTAGGGCACAACAGGGAAATCTTGCCTTTTAAATTAATTCATAGATTATATAACTGAAAATGCAGGAAGGCACAGCTAATTCCAACAGGCAATTCCAATTTTGAAATGTTATTAAACATCCTGTATATTTGTGGGAAAGATTCTGGGACCCCTTGTGAGTCCCTCTGTTGATTAAGGACGAATTTTAATATAATATGTTGTTATGTTCAGTAAATATCAGTTGAGCCCCTAAATGTCTATCATGGGAGCTTCTAGTTCTGCAGCAACAAGTCAGTTAGGAAATCAGGAAATGGATATACAAGCATAGGCTCAAAATTCACAATTTATCCTTTGTCCAGTAGGGGGGCCTTTGAGGTATTCTAATGAAGTAAGTAAGGTGATTAAGTCTGCTTTAAAAAAGACCTCTGGCTCCAGTGTGGAGAATTAGTTGAAACTGACAAATACTGGAGACAGAAGACTAGGTAAGGAGGTTATTGAACCAATCCATATGCCAGTTAATTGGAGCCTGAATTAAGACAGTGGTCCTTGTAAAGAGGTGAGATAGAAATGTTCCTGAAGTAAAAAGAGGTGGAAGCAGTAGAACTTTAAGGATGATTAGATGTGTGGTAGAGGCAAAGGTTGGGGAAGGAAAGGAAGTCAAGGAGTGTATCTAGGTTACTTCTTAAGCAACTATTATAATGGTAGGGTGTTATATACTGTGCTAAGAAGCATAGAGGTTAAGGATAAATTCTTAGTCATTTGAAGAGCTGGAAAGCTGTGGCACTGATTTTTTAACAATATTTCAAATTATTTAAACATTTAAACATTTCAAAGTTTCAAATATATTTAAAAGCAGAGAATAGTGCCATAGTACTATCTACTTTCTTCAGTAAAATAGTACCATTCACTGCCATATACCTCTCATGCAATTTCAGCTAGATTTTGCCATAGTTCTTTTATTTACCCTTTTTTATTATTTTTCATTATTAACATATTTTAAGGCACATGACAGACATATCTTTTTATGAGATACTTCAGTAAATAGAATGCATTTCTAAAGCTAAGGACATTTATTTTTATATAACCACAATATCATTTTCATACCTAATAAAATTGACAATAATTATTTGAATTCACCTACTGTGCAGAGCGTTATCACATATTTATGATTATTGTATTGTTAACATTTTATTGAAGTTGATCAATCATACAGAACAATGCACAAATCAAATTGTATAGTTTGGTGAATTATCATAAACTCACCTCACCCCCATAACCACTACTCAAATCAAGAAACAGCAAATTATTACCACCTTAGATCTCCATTCATGCCTCTGTAAATTAGTACTTGCTCCTTTTTCCCTAAATACAATCTTGACAATAATCTTAAATTCTAAAACATAGACTAGTCTTGCCTCATTTTATTTTACATAAATTGAATAACATGTTATATATTCTTTCGTAACTGACTTCGTTTGTCCATTGTTCTGTGTGTGACATTGATCCATGGCATTTATGTGTAGTTACAATTTATTCATTCTTGTTATTATATACTATCCCATTGTATGAACATGTCACAACTTATTTATCCATCATACTGATGATAGCCATTTGATTTCTAATTTAGAGCTATTATGAATAACTATAAGTACTTTTGTTGATATTTTTCATTGTACATACATATGCATTTTTCTTCTTTATGTACTTGAGAATTTATACATGCTTAGTAATAGAACACATATATATTCAGCTCTAGCTCATAATTAAAAATAGTTTTCCCAAATAGTTGTACTAGTTTTCACTCCTGTCATGAGAATTCCAGTTGCTTCACTTCCTTTCCAACACTCGGGCTTGTCTACATTTGTTTTTACTCATTATGACTGTTGTTTAGTGATACCTAGTTGTAGTTTAATTTTAATTTTCTCAGACCTTATAAAGAATTTGACTCTTTGCCCACATATATTAATGATATGGATTTTTTAAATAAAGTTTCTGTTCAAATTCCATGAAACTTTTTAATTGGGTTGCTTGTCTTTTTCATAGTGATAATAGCTCTTTATTTTTTATGTTTGAGTCCTTTCTCAGTTATATGTGCTCCTAATATTTTTCTGCCTTTTCACTTTCTTAAAGATTATGAAGATATTATTCTATATTCTATATCTTTTAGAAAGTTTAGTTTTGTTTACTTTTCCCATGATATTTATATCCATAAACTAACTAGAATTAACTTGGAGTTATGAGTTAGATATCAAGATTCATATTTTCTATATGGCTAGACAACAAACTCAACAGCATTAATTAAAAAGACCATTTTTTACCAGTAACTTACTTTTACTAATTTCTTTATAAACATTAATACCTCTGAAAGTATGACCATGTCTATTTTATCTAAAAGTTGTGTCTTAGTACTTAGAATGGTGGGTGATATATCATATATAAAAATTATGAACTTCTTAAATAATTTTTTTTCTGTGAAAAACAACCCACATCTTCACTATAAAGAAACAAACAAAAAAAACCTTTTATACAGTATTTCCCTTCCCCGATGTCACAAATACCCCAGTCACATTTACTACAATTTTCTTCTGAGACTCCAACCACAAATTTGAAGACCAGGTAAAATACATATTTGTACCTGAAGCATGTCTCCTAAGGAGTCTATTGGGTCAAAAGTGAAGAGTAAAAGACACTGACCAAGAGAAACATGGTTTCCATATATATGTTTTTTTGATATGATGGACTCATAAGATGCAACCAAAGAATCTAAAAGAGTTTAATAAAGATAAAGGATACAGATCAACAGATGAGAGGAAAAAAACAGGCAAGAATTAGAGCTGAAGTGACTTCTAGAAGCACTTTCCAACGGTCCTTTCTTAGGACATGCCTCATCTCTGCATTAGTACTATTGGTATCTTGATTTCAGGACAGTAAGAGGCAATGATCTGCAGCCACACAGATCATGCCACACTGATCACATAAGCCTGAGATTTATAACCAATTATACCAGATGTACAGTGTCATAACTTCCTCTGCCCTGTGGTCCTTCCAGCTGGACTTACAATCAAATTGACATGAGACAGATTAACAGGAGAAAATTTAATTTAATAGGCATAGGAGATTCTCTGTTAATAGCTCTATTCCTGGTGTAGGGTCTCCTTTCCACTGTAAATTTAGGGAGTTGATGGGGAGGCAGAGGACTTTTCCTGCATCTGATGGGTCTCAATTACTTTTAACTTGAAATAGTCTTTATACCAAAGTGGCCCATTTGGGGGCAGTGTGTCCTTGGCCCCTGCAATAGTCACCAATAAACAAGTTAACGATGGGTGCCATCATTGGTAATTCTAACTTTAAACAACAGATTATAAATGATTAATTATCCCACTTGTTCTTATCTTAGCCAAAAGTTAGTACCAGAGTTGCAGGCATTTCTAGAGATAAGGATAGAGTTGTCCCAGTTCAGAAGAAAGATGTATCTTACTACTACTACAAAAAAGGGAAGACTTTCATCATTCATTAAAAAAAAAAGAACATAATATTCTAGGGAATACTTTAAAATCCAATTGTCACTCAAAGTCACATTTTCCTAGATAATAATAAATATTGAATTCTATTCAGAGTTAATTAAAATTAATTTAAGACACTATCTTTTGAATTCTTTATACTAAAACTGATATAGGCTTTTGCTGTTGACAGGAAACCAAAGTAGATAACAAATTATTTTAAAAGCAATTAGCATTTTAGAAATAATTTGGTTACGAATGACAGGGCAGTAGGAGATCAGGTAAACTGTCTTGAACAACAAATATTAAACACATCATATCAAAATTGTAAGCAGTGATATTACTGCTATATTAGTAATTTTTACATTAATTCATAGGTAGTTACTAGACAAAATCCTTTATATTTAGTTAATTCAATAAAAACATTCAAACATTTAGATTTTGGAGGATTTATTTCCACCATAGTTTAATAAAATTATGCCTTGCAGTTTTTGATCTTGGTTGTACATAGAATCACCTGGAAACTTAAAAATACCAAGGCTGGGTTCCACTCCCAGAGATTATAATTGAAATTGAAATGACACTAGATATTGGTATCAATTCTAATAGATTTTAAATACCACTGGATATTGGTATTTTTAGAGTTTCCCAGTCTTTCAAATGTGAAGCCAAAATTTAACAATCTCAGGTCTACATAGTGGCAGTAAACCCTTTTTAAAAATAGTAGTACTTAAAGTTGGCTGTGATTTACTATGTTCTGGGTAACTATAAATTCTAGTATCAGGGTTCCTGCCTATACTTACTTATATGTAATCTCTGGAAATTTGGGAGGTGAGGGAATTCCATCAATCTATAATTTTAAATGTTCCATAAGTGATTTTGACTCAGAGTCAGGAATGAGAACTATTCTTTTAAAATATAAACTTATGGGGCATCTGGGTGGCTCAGTCGATTAAGTGCCCCACTCTTGATCTCAGCCCAGGTCTTGATCTCAAATTTGTGAGTTCAAGCCCTGTGTTGGGCTCCATGTACACAGGGCATGGAGCCTATTTTAAAAAAAAAGTAATAAAATAAATAAAAATCAATAAAATATGCACTTTTATTTAATCCTAACACATTAGTTGTTATTTTATTAACATCATCATGAATACTTATTATTTTGTATTATCTGGTACCAGTTTCCTGACTCTTAAAATTCTATTTTGGTTTAATTTTCTTGGGACTCCAGTTCTCATTCTAAACTTCTTTGCATAACTCCCCAAATAATTTACCAGTAAACATAGTCTGTGCTGAAAATAGATATAATTAAATTAACACAGTTGGTGGACCTATCATACTTAGCCTGCAAAGGATTTGATAGTATGCAAATCACTTAAGAGTAGTGTAGTCAAATTTCCCAATATAATTTATTTACAATCCCACCACTAGAAAGCAGATTACAACATTCTGAGTGGTGTTTCCCTATCATTTGGAGATATATTTTTATTAAAGTGAGATAAACTGGATTTCCCAATTGCATTAATATTATGAGTCGAGAGCAAGGACACAAGTGATGTGGGACTAAGAATATTTATAGAAAAGCACAGGTCATTTGAAAGGGCATTGAGTATAAAATCTACAAATGGAGGATGAGGGAGATTTGTGGTTCATATTTAACTCCAAGTGGAATGATAATCCTATCCTTTTATTACTTTCTATTCCTTTCTTATTTAAATTGCTTTCTGCTTTTTGATAATACTTAACCATCTTAATCCATTAAAACTGTTATATATCCAAATGAAGAAAACAAATGCACAAAATGCAGAGACAAGGTGGGAAGTAACAAAAGAACTTGATTGATTTTGCTTGTTGGATATTATTAGAATTTACTACTATAAATTCTATTCTGCTTTTAAATTGCAAAATGCAGAACTACAAAAAAATACCAAGATTACCAATCTTCCGTTTTGCAAATATTAATTACACACTAGTTTGATCCCATAATGATTTTCTAACATTCTAAATTTATAGATATAACATCTATATTTTCTTATCTAACATCACACCCACATGTATTTAAGTGTATGAAATTATATGTTTGTATGAAAGTGAATGTTCATGTAGGCAAACATGTATATGAACATTATTTCCTTTTTTTTTTTTTACTTTTTGTATAATTAGGAATTTTCAAATCATACTCCAGTTATTTTAGGAGCTATATTGATTTAACTTCCATGGCAGACAGGTCTGAGTTATAATCATGTTAGAGGCAGTGCAACATAGGTTGCAAGGAAGGAGAGATTGGATATTTATGTAATAGCTATATGTCCCACATATCAGATGTTTTCACATACAATCCCTCATACCATCATTCATTATGCCCTGTTGGTTCTTCCTACTAAATATATCTTGATCCGCCCTTTTTCTTCATACTACTACTTGCCCTTAAATTATTTCAACTATAAACCATTAGTCCTTCTTGGAATACTCCTATTATTTCCCAACTGCTCTTCTTACTAAAAAGTTTTATTTCATCATTGTGCCATCAGCAATTCTCTTTCCAAATCATAAATGAATCATGTTTCTGTGTGTCTCGTGAAATCATAAATCATTTGCCTTTGAAATGTATGACATATAAGGTTATTCCTGACCCACATACACACAAGCCTCATTTTCCACAACTTTTACTGACTTTTCTTTTATTTTCTTTTCTTTTCCGCTTTCCCACCCAAAATGTATCCCCTGATCAGATAACTTACAATTTCTGGTATTTGAATGCCATTGTATATAAAACTCCATTTACCTAGTTTTCTAGGTTGCCCTTCTCCCAAAATGCCACTTGCCCTTCACAACTTCCCCAACCATTAAAAGTTACACCCTTCTCCATGTTCCCATAATACATAGTGTATACCAGCCATTGCTCTACAGAGATCTTTGAGTTTCCATCTAATCAACAGATTGTCTTCAAAAGGAGAGTACAACTTCCATATTTCTCCCATTAAGTATATTTCTTTGTGAGATAAATCAGATTATTGCATCAAAAGATCTTGCCATGAGATTCAACCAAGCTATCTTCTACAGTTATATGCAAGAAAATTACTATAAACCTTACTTTTGCCATCTGTAAAATTATCGTAGTGGAATAACATCTTGAAATATCAATCTCTATTTTCTTTTCCTGCCCTCTCTTGCATGCATCCTTTCCCCTATTCAAAGAAATTCATTTAGTGAGGCAAGATTAAAATTGGTCAGTTTGTCTTTAATTAATTCTACCTCCTATCCATCCTATCCTCCTATCCTGAAAAAAGTTTTAGATTATGGCACAGACAAGAATCTTGAAAGGCAAGTCTTTCACTTTGTAAAAAGTGGAATTTATGAAATAGAGAAAATGTTTATGGACCTAAAGCAAAAGTCATGAAAAATTCAGCCTTAAAATTCAGAATTAAGAGCCCTTCACAATTTACCCTATTCTAGGACACTAGATACAAATTACTAGACAGAAGAAAAACTGAAGGAGGTACACGTGGGTGGAACTCTGAGAAGGGGCCAACACCCACTCCTGCTACCTAGGGACAAATTACTTTGGGAAGATAATAGAAGGTTCTAGAAGACTGATAATCAGAAATTATGGAACAAATTATCAGTTACATATCTATTTATTCTAAAAGGAATCAGGATCCCTAAAATTTCCCTCCAAAATCTTATAAAATTCTCATCCCAATATGTAATAATAGTGAGTATTCTATTTCTTTTTTTTTTTTTAAGATTTTATTTATTTATTTGACAGAGATAGAGACAGTCAGTGAGAGAGGGAACACAAGCAGGGGGAGTGGGAGAGGAAGAAGCAGGCTCATAGCGGAGGAGCCTGATGTGGGGCTCAATCCCATAACGTCGGGATCACGCCCTGAGCCGAAGGCAGACGCCTAACCGCTGTGCCACCCAGGCGCCCCGAGTATTCTATTTCTATGATAATTATTATGATCAAACCAAATTAGGCTTGTGGACAGGCTTATGAACTGCAAAGTATAAAATTTTAACATGATTTTTAAATCTTAAAAGTAAAAAGATTATGGTTTAATTTCAAATTATTTTTCCACCCATATTCCATTCCCTAATTTGTCACCATTTTAAATAAAATACTGATTTATGTACAGTACATTATAAAGCAAGAGCGATGGCAAAGGCAACATAGGACATTCGGAAACACAAGAGGAGTTTCACATTTGTATTACCTCTAATCCTTAAGTGTGTGGATAAGCAATTCTCATAAAAAAGTTATATACTGATAGAAGAGTCTTTATATCTAGTCTGGTGCTTCTGCTGATCACAGATCCTCACTAATTAGTCTATATTCTATATCTTTGTCAGTTACTTACTCTTTTTTACC
Organism: Ursus americanus; assembly: GCF_024610735.1. NCBI lineage: Eukaryota > Metazoa > Chordata > Mammalia > Carnivora > Ursidae > Ursus > Ursus americanus. The sequence continues at coordinate 13,875,792 of NC_142137.1, read as the reverse complement.
TTATTGGTATATTCCAAAACTAACTTCTTCCTTTTTCACTATATACCCTGCTGTGCCTTCCCATGGCAATTTTCTCTTCATCCCGATTCCTAAGCAGATATTTTAAAAGTAAGTAGGACAAAAATATTTCCTTGGCTCAAGCTAAATCTAAACATAAAGTGACATAGAAATTTGACTATTATCAGATAAATAGATATATCTAGATATCAAAGCAATGTCAAAACAAAGAAAATCAAATTTTTTAGCCTGATAAAGTAAAATGGATAGTTGCCATATGCCCACTTCTCTTTCCACTCTGTGTACATCAAGCTAATTCCCAATGACAATGCAATGTGTAATCATCTCTGTAAGCTACATATAACTTAAAGATGCTTGTACACTTGCAGAAATCTTAGTTCCAGAAATAAAAACAGAAATGTGTTTTCTATGTGGATGCATATTCCATTCTAATAAGTGGCAAAGCTTGTTTCAGTTTTGAAATGATGGTTGTCAAATACAAACCTGTCATTTATAAAACTGAGAAGTCTTTCCTGCAACTCTATGCATAATCCCTGGATGTCTCTAGAATCAAAGAAACAAAACAAGAAGAGATGGAGGAGGATAGTGTCTTCTCTTCCACTATGTCACTCTTCTGTAGCTTTTCTTTTTCTGTCCCCAGTGATTTGCCTGGAGTTTGAGTACAGAGGAAAGGTGTCTTGGGGGTTGAGGGGAGAGGGGACTAGTAATTTCAAAGACAACGGTGCCTATTAAATATTATGTCTTGCCAGAATTAAAGAGAGTTTATGCAAAACTTCATGATACAAACTGTTACATGACTATTTTTCTTAAATAATTTGAACAACATTACTTATTAAGTGGAAGATTAAACACTTAAATCTTGGTTATCTGATGATTAAGTAAAATGAAATTTTCTTTTTTTTGAGATTATTTATTTGAGAGAGAGAGAGAGTGTGCAAGTGGGGAGAGGGGCAGCGGGAGAAAGAAATCTTCAGGCAGACTCCCTGCTGAGCATGGAGCCTGATGCAGGGCTTGATCCCAGCACCATGAGATCATGACCTGAGCTGAAATTAAGAGTCAGCCACTTAATCAACAGAACCACCCAGGTGTCCCATGAAATTTTCAATTGTGTTATTGTTTATGCATTTCTTTTCACTTTCTAGTCTTTGGTATCCCAGTGTTCTCATGATTTCTCCTTAAAAAACAAACAAAAACCACAACTTATACTGGAATGGTTCAATAAATTATTTTTTTCATTTTTTAAAACTTATATGTAAAAAAAATAAAATTTATGGAAAAGTTAAAAAATAGTAAGAACGCTGCTAGTCCTACTGCCCAGATTCACCTACTTTTAGCATTTTGTTCCGTTCGCTCTCTATATACATTTACATATCTTTTGCCTAAATGTTTGGGAATAAGTTGCATATATCATTATACTTTACTCCTAAATTTTTCAGTGCATATTTCCTAAGAACAAGGACATTCTGTTTCCACCCCCAGTATGGTTACCAACTTTGGTAACTTGAACAGTAACACAGAATTTAATCTACTGTCTGTATTTCAATGATGTCAGTTTAGCCAGTAATATCCTTTATTTATTTATTTATTTATTTATTTATTTATTTATTTATTTATTTACTTACTTACTTACTTACTTATTTATTTTATATTATGATATGTTAGTCACCATACAGTACCTCATTAGGTTTTGATGTAGTGTTCCATGATTCATTGTTTGCGTATAACTACCCAGTGCTCCATGCAATACACGCCCTCCTTAATACCCTTCACTGGGCTAGCCCATCTCCCCAACCCCCTCCCCTCTAAAACCCTCAGTTTGTTTCCTGGAGTCCATAGTCTCTCATGGTTCATCTCCCCCTCTGTTCCCCCCCCTCTATTTTTCCCTTCCTTCTCCTACCGATCACCCTATTCCTTATGTTCCACAAATAACTGAAACTCTCTGATAATTGTCTTTCTCTGCTTGACTTATTTCACTTAGCATAATCTCCTCCAGTTCCATCCATGTTAATGCAAATGTTGGGTAATCATTCTTTCTGATGACTAATATTCCATTGTATATATGGACCACATCTTCTTTATCCATTAGTCTGTTGAAGGGCATCTCAGCTCCTTCCACAATTTGGCTATTGTGGACAATGCTGCTATGAACATTGGGGTGCATATGGCCCTTGCTTTCACAACATCTGTATCTTTGGGGTAAATACCCAGTAGTGCAATTGCTGGGTCATAGGGTAGCTCTATTTTTAATTTTTAAAGGAACCTCCACACTGTTTTCCAAAGTGGCCAGTAACAGCCTTTAGAGCATTTCTCCAGTTTAGGATCTATTCTAGGATCTGATATCGTATTAAGTTATCATGTCTCCTTAGTCTCCTTGAATCTATAAAAATCCCCGAGCATTTTTGTAACTATTATGATATTCACATTTTTTGAAGAACATAGTTGATGGACTATTATTATAGTCCCTTTGTCATCAAAAATTCTCTTTCAGGAGCTGAACTTTGCTCAAACTCCAAAGAATATTTTTACATATGGGAGTCTAAGGATTTTTAGGGTCACTCAGGGCAGAATCAGGACATAAATAACAACACTAGAGATAACAGGATGTGTAGAGGCAATATTCAGGGGGTGAGGGAGACATCTTGCCATGAAGGAAGAGTAGAAAAGGAAAGAGGGAGGCTTGAAGTATAAGTCCTTTGATATGGAAGACTTTGGAGAGCTGTTGTTACAAAAGAAAAGAGGAAGGAGTCTGTCACTCCAAGCAAAGCCTCAACATGTAGGTGTGTATCAGTCAGAGTTCAACCGGAGAAGCAAACTAGTAGAAGATATATATTAAGAGACTTATTGCAAACAATTGGCTTACAAAACTGTGGATCTTAGCCAGGCAGTTCTGAAATCTACAGAGCATGCCATCAAAATGGGCAGGCTGGAACTCTTGGACATGAACTTGGAAAGTGCCATCTACAGGAAGAATTTTTTTTTAATTTAAATTCAATTAATTAACATATAATGTATTATTGGTTTCAGAGGTAGAGGTCTATGATTCATCAGTCTTATATAATACCCAGTGCTCATTACATCCCATGCCCTCCTTAATGTCCATCACTCAGTTACCCTATCCCTTCACCCCCTCCCCTCCAGCAACCCTCAGTTTGTTTCCTGTGACTAAGAGTCTCCTATGGTTTGTCTCCCTCTTTGGTTTTATCTTGTTTTATTTTTTCCTCTTGCCCTATGATCCTCTGTTTTGTTTCTTAAATTCCACATACCAGTGAGATCATATGATAATTGTCTTTCTCTGACTGACTTATTTCGCTTGGCAGAATACCCTCTAGTTCCATCCACGTCTTTGCAAATGGCAAGATTTCACTTTTTGATGGCTAAGTAATATTCCAGTGTGTGTGTGTATGTGAGTGCGTGTGTGTACCACCTTTTCTTTATCCACTCATCTGCTGATGGACATCTGGGTTCTTTCCATAATTTGGCTATTGTGGACATTGCTGCTATAAACATTGGGCTGCAGGTGCCCCTTCAGATCACTACATTTGTATCTTTGGGATAAATACCCAGTAGCGCAATTGCTGGGTTGTAGGGTAGTTTTATTTTTAACTTTTTGAGGAACCTCCACACTGTTTTCCAGAGTGGCTACACCAGCTTGCATTCCCACCAACAGTGTAAGAGCTTTCCCCATTCTCCACATCCTCCCCAACATCTGTCGTTTCCTGACTTGTAAATTTTAGCCATTCTGGCTGGTGTGAAGTGGTATCTCATTGTGGTTTTGATTTATGTTTCCCTGATGGCAAGTAATGTTGAGCATTTTTTCATGTGTTTGTTGGCCATTTGGATGTCTTCTTTGGAGAAATGCCTGTTCCTGTCTTCCACCCATTTCTTGATGGGATTATTTGTTCTTTGGGTGTTGAGTTTGATAAGTTCTTTATGGATTTTGGATACTAGCCCTTTATCTGATATGTCATTTGCAAATATCTTCTCTCATTCTGTCAGTTGTCTTTTGTTTTGTTGACTGTTTCCTTTGCTGTGCAAAAGTTTTTTATCTTGATGAAGTCCCAGCGGTTCATTTTTGCCTTTGTTTCCCTTGCCTTTGGGGATGTGTCTAGCAAGAAGTTGCTGCAGCCGAGGTTGCTGCCCCTGTTCTCCTCTAGGATTTTGATGGATACCTGTCTCACATTTGGAATGGTTCAATAATCTAAAATGCAAATGGATGATTTTTCTTTCAGCATGTTTCCATTCAAGATACTTTAAAGAATGTTTGATTCCAGCTTTCTAGGGTTATTTCTCACAAGCCTTCACATGTATCCTGTGATTCATAATTAAATTCTAAATTCTCTTGACAGATCCCAAAGTTTCCCTTTCCTGTGTCTTTGCTCATGCCTTTCCTTGGACAGTGTTTTCATGGCCTATACAATTGAAGGTATTACAGAACCTCACCCAATTTTCAAGGCTCATTACACAAGCCTCCTCTTTCCTACTACCATTTTCCTGTTTTAGGCCTTTGTCAAGTCTTGCTTGGACCTAGTTACTGATTCTGATTCCATCTTGGTATTATGTAGAATTATAACTTCTGCTATTGCCTAGGTGTTTTATCAGTATAACAAATTTTACCTTGTAACTCCCTCGATTAAAATGTTCCACCAACTACAGAAAAATTGCAGACTGCTTAGCATGAAATGAAGAACTTCACAATTCAGGCCAAAGCATGTATATAATCTCATGTCCCAAAATGCCCTGAGTAGAAATCTCCTGCTGCATTAATCCTGAATCACTTGTAATTTTACTTTATATATCTTGCTATTCCTTATCTCTTTTCTGTGTAGTGCCTGCTTTCTCCATTTCTGCAACTGGAGAATGTTCTTTTAAATTTTCAAAACACAAACCTGTGTTAGGCAGAATTCTAAGATGGTCTCCAAGATTTCTGCCCCAGTCTACAAATCTTGTATAATCCATTGGATTTAAGAATATAATGAATTTCATTTCCATAATTAAGTTTTGTGATATGGTACAGCTGGCTTTAAGAAAGGGAAGTTATTCAGTATCTAATTAGGTGAATTCTTAAAAGACACTAGGCTCTTCTTGGGGTGGGGGGAGAGGAAAGATAGAAAGATTAAAATCATGAGAAGGGTTCAACGTGAGGGAGATTCTCCTTTGACTTTGAAGTTGGAGGAACCATATGGCAAGGAATATGAGTGATTTCTGAAAGCTGAGAGGCACATGGATGACAGCTGGCAAAGGAATAGGTCCTCAGTCCTACAATTGCAAGGAATTAAATTTTGCCAAACCACATGAGTTCAGAAAGAGAATCTCAAACTCCAGATAAGAACGTACCCTGGTCTTTATATTTAATACCTTTTTGTGAGACCCTGAGCAGAGAACCACTTTAGTTGTGACTGGAGTTCTGATCTGGAGATACTGTGAGATAATAAGTGAGTGTTGTTGTTGTTTTAAGCCACTAAGTTTGTGGTAATTTCTAGACAGCAGTAGAAAATTAATAATATTATTTCTTAAGAGACCTTCTTTCCATCCTAAGACTGGGTTAAATGCCTATCCTTGGCTTTCCTTTTAATTAATATCATAGTTAAATATGGCTCCTTGTTCCTCACACACTAAAAACACCAAAGAAAAACCAAACCAAACCAAACCAAAAAACAGACTGGATTCCAACTAAGATTCTTTTAACATTTGTAATTAACTTGAACCAAATACTACAACGAAGAAACAAAATATCACTACAGACATAGATGCATACAGAAAATAATATTATTTTTTGGCTTTCTTTAGCAAAAGGTTTGCTTTCTTGTTGGCAAGAAACCTACTAGCCCCCAAATATTGGTTTCTAATATCTTCCTCCAACAACAGCAAAAAATCATGGCTCCTTGGAGAGATGACTGTTTCTAGGACTAGGGCAGGCAATATACAAGAAGATCATGAAGCATCTTATAGTGCCAAAATTAAAGTACTAAAAAACAAGTAAGCAAACAAACAAACAAAAAAAAAAAACAAGAAAAAAACCAAAAATACAAAAACAATCGATGTAAGAAAGATGTTAAGGTTCAAAGCCAATGGCCAAGAAAGAATTCTTGAGACGTCTTTGGTGCAAAAAAGGTGGTCTGATTAAAGCACAAGGACAGGACCCTTGGGCAGAAAGAGCTGCAGTATAACTTTCAAGTTGGGAGGGGGTTAGGAATAGTGTAAGCCTCTAAGGAATCTTGGAAGTCAGGTTTCCAGGACTTTGAGGGGGCTAGCTATTGTTGGGAAAAGGTCATTTATTACTGTCCAATAAAACCTTAGTCATAAGATGCTTCAGATGTATAACGGTGGGCCATGTGATTGGGGGATGATTGCCAACATGTATCTTGGGAGGTAGATATAAAGGAAGTTTCCAAAGGAATTTTTACATGTTAAAAACGACTTATAGGATCTTGTTAATGGTGTGTAAGTAGTAAGGAAATTTAATTTTTCTTTTGCCTTTGTTTCCCACATTATGTCCTGTGCAAAAGAATTCCAGATAATTCATGTGGATACTCCACAATCAAGGAGGAGAGGCATAATTCTTTATCCTTTAAATGGCATGACTTCCTTCAAAATATCTTCTTCCAAAAAAAAAAAAAAGAGTGAGAAAAAGAGTAACTTTATAATGGAGAAACTGCACAAACTTTACCTAAGGCAGCTGAGCAAGGTCAACATCAACAGTGATAGGTTATGTTGATAGTATGTGTCCTTGGTATAATGTGATGAAAATGACACTTTACCTCTGTGGTCTTCCTCCCCAAAATACATAACCCCATTCTTACCACGAGGAAAGCAGACAATTCCAAATTGAAGGACATTCTACAAAATACCTGAACCACTTTGGCTGTGACTGGAACTTTAGTTGTGACTGGAACTCTTCAAAACTGCCAACGTCATTAAAAGCAAGAAAAGTGAGAAACTGTCACATCCAAGAGGAGCTTAAAGATCATTATACATAACGTGATATCCTGGACGGGATCCTGGGACAGATTATGAACATTAGGTAAACTAAGGAAATGTGAATAAAGTATGGGCTTTAGTTAATAAAAATATATTAGTATGGTTCATTAATTCTGAAACACTTGACTTAGAAGTTCATAATAGGGGAATTTGGATGTAGGATATATGGTAATTCTACACACTATCTTTGCAATTTTTCTATAAATTCCAAATCATTCTAAAATTGTAAGCATTATTTTAAAAATTGTAATTTTTTTCATTATGGTATAGTGAAGGGTGAGATCAGAGGAGGAAGTAACCATCTTTAATTATACAGGAAGATACTGTACATAACTAGAATACATTTTTCAGCAGATTAGACTGCCTGTGGATTCTTAAGTGCTCACAAGCTGTGGTTTACAGATGACAATGTGGGTGCAATTTTGTGCCAGAAATTTGGAAAAACCTTTTGCCAATATTTCATTGATATACACGTAAATTTAGTTCAGAAATATTTGGATCAGATATCCTTTATTTTTGCTGTTTTACAAATAGCCACAGAACCAGGCTATCTGCTTTCTATTGATGGAAAACCACTAACTGAGATGCTAATAACAACCTAACAGGTTTAGCATTTATAATCCTAAGTACTTGAGACAATTCAAATGTGAGAAATATACAATTTAAAATCAGCTATTCCTTTTGTTTTGTTAAAAAGAAAATCACAGGCCCAAAATGGCATTGCTTAGGCTGAGTCCTCAAACGGGGACTTTAGTTTCAACCTCTTCCAGAAATGTAGTCTTGACTGGTCAGTCAGGAAATTTTTTGGTCACTGCCAGAGGAGTAATCTGCCACTTGGGCCCTCTCCATCTCCCCTCAAGGACGATGAATTAATCTGCATAATAAGATCCCTTGTCCTTCCCCCTAGGGGAAAGTTGTCTTGCCCCATCAATCCTTTCATTTGCTAATAACTTTCTTCCCCCACCCTCCTTTTTTTCTTAAAGATTTTATTTATTTTTCAGAGACAGATAAAAAGAGAGAAAGCACAAGCAGGGGGAGCAGGAAGCAGAGGGAGAAGCAGGTTCCCCTCTGAGCAAGGAGCCTGATGTGGGACTCTATCTCAGGAACCTGGGATCATGACCCAGCTGAAGGCAGACACTTAACTGACTGAGCCACCCAGCCATCACCCTGACCCTCCTTCCCCTATAAACCTTCAATTGTGTAAAACTTCTGGAAGCTCCCCTCTACTTGCTAGATGGCGTGCTGCCCAACTGATGGATCATTTAATGAAGCCAATTAGGTCTCCAAGTTTAGTCGACTGAATTTTGTTTTTTAACAGATTATATTTGGATCTATACGCATAGCCAGTTTTATTAAATTTCTTTAAAATCTGCTTCTTGAGAGAAAATAACACTTGTTTATATGGCTTCAATAAGTTTTGTATATATATGATAAAGATAAATGCTGGAAACAGTGATCCATTCTGCACTGAGAAAATCAATAACAGTTATTACTAATTATTTGTGAAAAGCATTCAAAAGCTGAAACACTGCTTCTTTTGGATTGTAATGCTTTTAAAACACAATCCAATTTGTTCCAACCTCTACCTCTCAGTATATCTAGTTTCTATCTGTCCCCTTGTCATCATTCTCAGAAGATCAGTCAGTTCCATCTACTACCTGTCTACTGTACATAAACTCTAATACTCTAACTGCGATGATGAACTAAATTGATATTCAGCAGCGACAGAGGTCATGTATAATGTACTTCAAAATATCCTGCACATTAAATTGTGAAATAAAGAGAAAAACTTATTTCTGTCCCTGAGAGCAAGGATAAAATAATATATAGCAACACTGAAACTGGTAGTTAACATATATTGTCAATAATAGTAAATGTACATATACAGTTGTATAAAAAGGAAGAATATATACCACAAAAAAATTTTCTTTTCAATTCCCCAAGGTCATATGCTCTTCTGTAATTTTGCCTATGGTGGCACTGCCATCCTCCCCCGCCCCCCACCTTTCTCAGCTGACATATGGTTACTTTAGATGACTCTCTCATCCCACCTCCCAGGTTCTGTTGCTCACTAAACCCAGTTGATTATATTTCTTAAAGGTTAGAAATTAGGAAAAATTGAGGTGGCATTGCATGGCATTTTAATGTGATTTCACAGGGATATCTTAATCTTGTTTTAGCAGAACTACCATCCTGCCCCCCTAGGTTCCTGGAAGGAGATAACAAGGAATAACGGGAAATGGAATAAAAGATACTTTTATTGTTAGGCTTGCTTGTACCAGAAATGCCACTAAGGAATTCTGATGTACTGAGCTAAAACATGTAACTTAGCACAAAAACTTCGATTTGGGCAACAGAATTCTTACTGTGCTTCTTTGCTCAGGCACATAGTATTACAGCTAATCCATTTTGTTTGCAGTTACTGTCCCATGATCCTTCAAGAGCTGTCAATTCCTAATCAGTTGGAACAACTAGGGAATCTAGATGATGCCCACACACCCACAAAGATATCATGGGGTTCTAGGCATTTATACCCAAAAAGGTTGAGCAGGAATCTAGGTGGGAGGCACCCCACTATTCCAGAAGCTGGTGGGCAATGAAAGCAGAAAGATATCAGGGGAAATTATTTGCCATATATTTTAACTGAAAAAGGACAAATATCCGAAATATGTAATGAAGACCCACATGTCAAGGGGACAAAAAAAAAAAAAAAAAAAGATGAGAAAGAAAAGGAAAAAAAGAATACAAGTGAACAAAAATAATGAACAAAAATGAACAAGCATTTCATAGGAGATGAAACAGGAATAATCTATTAACATAAATAGACTCAACTTCCTTAACAGTTACTGAAATTCAAATTAAGACCATCATGAAAAATTATTTTATAGTCATTAGATATAAAATTTTTAAAGTTTGATATATTTGGCATATATTTGCATACATGTGAGGTTTGATTTAGTCTTCTTAAACACAGACACACACACAGAGGATATTAAAAGCTGCATGAAAGAAGACCAATAAATCAAGCATTACGAAAAAAGTAGAGGCTATAATGTTGGCAGAATGAGGCATTCTATGTCTAGGTGCACTTCACATTAATGTGAAAAGTGTGGATGGGTGTAAAAATAGGTATGTAGAGAATTTAAGGTAAGTTTTGCCAGAAGATGTAGATATTTCCTGGAGAATTTAAAGGAAGGATATTAAGTAAAGGAAGATAGGACTGGGGAAAGAGTTACAGTTTTGGATAGCTGACAATTATTTTCTCCCACAGAGGACATTTTTCAAACACCCATTTGAGTATATAAAATAAAATATGAAATCAAACCCAGCCCATTACTTTCATTATGGGATGTGAACTTATCATAAGTAAATATGTGTAAATTGTATGATGTATATGTCACTTTATAGAGTAGTATGAGCAAGAATAACTTAACTTTTACCTACCAATCATTACTATCATTACTTTAAGGGTATCTGGGATTTGTTTTATTCAGTTATTTTAAGATATGCAGAGTAGAAAAAATTGTTGTGAAGAAGTTGTTTGATTTTTTGTTTTCGTTTTTTTTTTTGCTTTTGTTTTTGTTTTAATATGCACAGATCCCTGTAAATAAGAGGCACGACATACCAAAGAGGGCCCATTGAGGAAGCACTGGGGCAGGGTGGGTGGACAGAGAGAAACTGTGGGCTGGAACTTTTCTTGTGGCTATAGCAGGAAACGGAGAAAAGCAGGAGTTTCTTACTGGTGTATGCAAGAAATGAAGATAGGTTTAAAGGGGACTGGTTATTTCATAATATCAATTGTGTGCCTCTCTGCAAGGGGCACTGACACAGCTAGACCTAAGGTGGTAAACAAGGCTGATGGCTGGAGTAGGGTCCATGGTAGGTTGCCAAATCATCAAATACGGAAACTAGAAACATGGTTATTACAGTTATCTCCAAAGAGGATCCAATTTCCCCCATTAAGAGTTAAAAATCTATCCCTATCTTATCCTTCAAAAAAAGAAGAGAAAGAAAGAAGTAAGAAAGAAAGAAAAGGGAAAAGGGAAAGAAACTAGTAATATACTAATTCTCTTTGTTTATTTTTCTACTACTCATATTTATCCTCTAATCCTCTAATTTTACTCTTTTTTCTTTAGGTATATTGACATTTATATTTGGGTTTTCTCAGTGAAAGTTTTTCCTGGGTCAGGAGTTCAAAATTGGGTCTCTGCAAAATTTACTGTGGTTCCATTCACTTTGCAAAATGGACTTTTCATCTCTTCCTCCTGAATAATACTGAGTTTGGAAACAAAGTCAATATATGCCATTAAAAATAAAGTCATTAATAGGCCAATATTTCTGTACAATATTTAATGTGCATGCTACATAAAAAAGAATTTAACAAGCAGTTCTATTTGGAGTTTATTGATTTTTAAGGGAAAAAAGTTTCATCAGAAGTTGTTGGTATGATTAAGTGTAAACATTAGCACTGTATTAGCAGAATGAATAGTAATCAGAATAGAACATCTCATCATAAAGGTACATTAAATGACAGAGCAAATATAATAATGAACTCTGTACAATAGCTTTGTATGTTTTAGTTTTATGTTCAGGACTGTTCATTCCTAAAAAAGAAATGTACAACATTTCTAACTGGAATTATCAGAAATGTCCAATATCTTTTACTTCTTGGCTGGATGAGTTTCCCCATGACTGATAAGCTGACTTCCAGGACTCACACCAAGCTTAAACACTTTCTTCCTGTAAGCTGCCTTCCAGGAACTCTCAACTTGGTCTTGGTTTGATCTCTATTTTACATTCTCTGACTCTTACATTCTTGATTTTTTCCAACACTCTGAACTTATCTCATTGCTCACTCTATATTTATTTATTTATTTATATTTATATTTATATTTTTATACTCTTAGCAAGGATAATCTTTTTTTTTTTTTAAAGATTTTATTTATTTATTCGACAGAGAAAGAGATAGCCAGCGAGAGAGGGAACACAAGCAGGGGGAGTGGGAGACGAAGAAGCAGGCTCATAGCGGAAGAGCCTGACGTGGGGCTCGATCCCAGAACTCCGGGATCACGCCCTGAGCCGAAGGCAGACGCTTAACCGCTGTGCCACCCAGGCGCCCCAGCAAGGATAATCTTGATCCGCTTGTGTGGAGATATTCTTTGAATGCCTCTCCATCAAATTTTTAATAAATGTCATATTGATCTTTTTTCACCTCACCATTTCCCTTCAAATCTCTTCTCTTTCTCATCCTTGAGGCTTTTCATGTGATATGCTTTAATGTATCTTCTCTTTCTAACCTGTGCCTCCTAAGGAGGTTCATAGAGATGTTAACATAATGACTAAGGACAGAAAGATAAACTGCTGTATGTGATTGTGTTGGGTCTTAGATATATTATCAAGAGGGCTATTTTATTCTCAGTAGGCTTTGGGAGGCATAAAAAGACCTTCTGTATTTCAATGGTACTAATAAACACATAGTTGAAAATATGTGAATAGTGGGTAACCATCTAAAATACATTCTTAAAGGTCCTCAAAATCATTACCATTACACAACCACCGTTTGGTAGCTGGGAAATCTCTCCTAGGATTCTCTAGTGATCGGTACCATATACTTTATTGTATAAGTCTATCTAATAATAACATTGTACAATATTAGACAACTAATAGTTGGGACACAAGACAAGAGTGTATTTAATGAAAATGTAAAGATATGTCAGGCACAAAACTCAGGGTATATGAGGATGTAGAAAGATTGGAGGAGGGTAAGTTTAGGTAGCATGCTGGGATAACAGTGATACGACCTGAGGAATTCCAGACAGAAGCTACAATGGCAGCACCCAGAGATATCAACATCTCATGATTCAAATTGTGTCACAATTTTCCAAAGTGTTTCAGACCAACTGAGCATGGCCATATAATGCTTTTCCAGGGTATGATATCATAGAATAAATTATTTTATATTACTACTTATAGAATATTTATGTTATTTTCTAATATGAAATATCTCCACTAGATTACAATAACTAAAATATGCTTCACATTTTAACATTTTATCAAAAATCATATACTAATAAATATTGCACATATTATAAGCATTTATAAGAAGATTGATTTATACATTGTGCATTATCCTCTTAATTTTTACAGTGATTACAAAGTTGAAAAACAAAGTAAAAATGAATGAGAAAAGAGCATGTAAAGGTAAATAAGTGGCCCTGCAATCACTCAATTGAAAACAATTGTAACAGTAAAATAAAATTAAAAGAACATTTAAAAAACACTGAGAAGTATACAAAAGTAGAAAGAAATAGCAGCATTTGATCTCAAACAACTTAAAATGGAAGGGGTAAGAACTGAATCTTCTTTTCTACACAACATTGATCAGCTCTCAGAGCTACAATGGACTGGAATTTACAGACATCAGCGCTGAAGATGTTGGAAATAAAAGTTGAGGGCTGGAAAAGCAACTGGTTACATAAAGGGAAAATGTGGTTGTGCAGCAGTCACAGAAAGAATGAGACCCAATACACTACAAGAGAAGAAAATTACAAGTCCATATCTCTGATGAACATAGATAAAAATACCTTCAACAAAATATTTGCAAACCAATTTCAATTAAAAGGATCACACACCATGGTCAAGTGGGATTTTTTGCTGATAGGCAAGGATGGTTCAACATATGCAAATCAATAAATGAGATACACTGCATTAACAGTATAAAGGATAAAAATCATAGGATCATCATAATAGATACAGTAAAAGCATTTGGCAAAATTCAATATCCTTTCATGATAAAAACTCTCAATAAACTGAATATAGAAAGAACAAAACTTAATAAAGGCCATTTTTTTATAAACAGAATAATAGTTAAGAGACTTGGAAAAGTATACTACACAGAGAACAATTATAAGAAAGCTTGAATTGTTCTGGGAAAATAAGCTTAAAATCAAGAATTACTCTAAGAGTAACTTCACAATAGTAATGAATCAGTATAGTATGGCAATAGAACACGAACCATGTTAAGACTAGTGAGAGAGGTATGTAGATTCTGCTACAGAAATTCAGATACTTCAATTAAGCTGAAATTAAAACAGACTATATAGTACCTCAAATAGTGATATAACAAAATTGTATGTGTGTGTGTAATTACACATGTAATTGTTCTGTGCCTTTTACTGAAATATCATTTCACAAATTGTATGTTAATTCAGTTTGGCAAAGCAAATATAAAAAAGATAAAGAGCACGGCTTTTTGAAGTTGTGTCAATCGTAGTTTTAGGATTTTGTAGAGAGCAACCTTGAGGACATTTCTTAATCTCTCTGCATCTCAGTATCATCAAAGATAAACTGTGAAAAATGACACCCTCCTTACGTGGAAGAGGTGTGAAAAATAAGTAAAACACCTGGCATGGGGCTTGACACATATCATCACTTAATGAATGTCAGGTTTCTTTTCTCTCCATGCCCCTTCCCCCAAATTAAAAATGCTAACATACCTAATCTTTACAATGATTGGTATGTTTCACGTATTTTTCACATATATCAAAATATCTCTACCATTTGCTGTAAAAATTATTTGCTTTCTGGTCTAACCCCAGTTTCTGTAATGCAAATAATTTCAATTGACAATTCCGTAAGAATGGCAGAATTCCGGTAAAATCAAGTCTTGTTCAAGAGTATAATAATTGCTAAGATCTATTTTTTAACTGGAATTTAAGCAGTGATACAATTAACTTGAGGAAGGAAATATTAATTAATGAGCAAAATAACTTCAGGTCTAAGTCCTCAGATTTAGCTATGGTCAAATAAAGTTACAGGCAAAATCTCTTAGAAATGCTATGAGAAAGCAGAGCATAATTATTCTAATTGGGAAATTGTGGCTGTTCAGGGAAAGAAAATATCACAGTAACTATTTTATCTCAGCACTTAGAAGGTGGATATTATGTTAATTGTTTATGACAGTAAAATAAGCGTAAGGAGAAAAACTTAATTTTTGATGTTTGATCATTGACAGCTTTCAAGCCCCACACTTTCCCCTTCCCCGTTCCCCTTACACCTGAACTAGTCTGCAAGAAAGCTGTCCCATGTCCTAGCCAAAATAAAACCAAAGTAACCAACCTCCAAGTCTCTTATTTCACTCCAAACTTAATCTGTGTGCTTCTCTTTGGAGAATCTTTTTGCTGTTTATTATGCAAGTAATAACTTTTTTTTCATACTCATTGGTGTCTATGTGTCATTTGCCTGACATCTGTATAAATTCTTAGTCTAGGGGCTGTTCAGAGGTCCCAAATACAACAATAAGATAAGCAATATGCCAGCTGGAAAACTGATTCTCAATTTCTTCATATTCTTTGGCCTTTATTTTTCTCCTTTCCTCAAAAGTGTAAGTGTGGCTTCCCTATTTAATATTCATTTTGGTCACTTCAAAAAAAAAATCTGAAATCATTATATAGTGCCAATAGGGAGCAAAACACATAATTACTAAGAATAAATAAATAAATGAAGTATGATTATTTTACACATGCTATGTGATATAGTACTTCACAGACCAGTCTCCTCATTTGTGTACTCAGGGAAGAGACTCGTTCCAATGTATACAAAACACAAAAAAAGCTAAATGCTTTGTTACTATTGTTTCTATCATCTTGAAAGGCAAATCTGTGGACATGTTTGTGTACTGAACTAAAACTGTCCCAGAGGTTTAACAGGAGACATATGGGGGCCAGATTGTACCTGTCAAAAGTCACTATTGAGAAAGCACTGGCGTGGGAGAATGTATTAATGTTCTTAATTGTTAATGTTTGTTTTGTGACCTTCCCATCAGCAGATATGTGTGCCTCTACTTACTGATACATTCTTCCATCTCTCTAATGGCTCTGCCTCTGTAGCTGCTGTTAGCACCAGTTATTCATCACTGCAAGTGGAATATGTTCTACTCCTGACATGGCCTTCAGTTCAGCTGAATGTGGGCTGGAACGCTAATACATCCAGGCAAATTTCTCATTTTTAATTTTCTATGTGGTTTAATACTACCACAAATTTGAAATTAAGAAACAGAGACTTCTTCCCTCTTTGGAATTTAAGAGAAAAAATATTTTCTGAGCTAAAATATAAAGTAAGATGGAAGGCAAACTTACCTTAAGTGACAGATTATTATATATTGGAATCCATTATTATATAACTTAAATCAATGCTTCCTACACTTAGGTGGTATTAGAAATTAAATAAAAATACATTAATAGGGCATTTTTATTCTTAAAAAAAATTAATCATATGGCAATCCTCTTACTTACAACATTCATGTGATTCCAGCCCATACATTTTTATGTTCTTAGAATGAGTTTTTTGCAATATTCTCTTTTCCTCACCATGTATACTTTTATTCCGTTTCTCAGGTCTAGGGCTTTATTGTATAAACCCTTTCATTCAATTTCTTAATGATTTCTCTACGACACCTGTTTTAACAAGCCTAAGCTGACTAATCTAAGATGCTCAAAAATGTATATATTCATTTCAGTAAAACATATATACAATAATTGATTTTAAGAAACATTCCTTTTTAGAATGTATTTTTTTAAAAGACCGCGTAAAACCATACAAAAAGGATAAGTTTTGAAAAAAAAAGATGGCAATGTTGTGGATATTTTTTTAAAAATGACAATTATCTATGCACAAATATGAAAAGTATGAATTTGCAAGTTCTTTTTTCTTTTAGATTCAAATTATATGTGTGTATTTTAATGGCCTGACTAATATCCAAGTTTGTAAGGATGATTAAATGAGTAGAAGTTTTTTGTTGCCTCTCTGAAACTTCATTTTTTCATTGGTATATATTCTCCACAGTCAATTCTGATCTGGATTTGAGGCATAATGAGAACTCTGTCCCACTGAATAACGAGGATTTGGGTAGGAAATTAAATGAGTGGGCCAGAAACACAGTTTAGTACAGTATATCCCATGCTTAAAAGAATATAGTGTGTCAGTGAAACATGGGAGCAGAATGTTCTAGGCATAAGCAACATATGAGTTCACGTGGATGGCACTGCATTTATTCCATGTCACTAATTTGTTTAGAACAGAACCTTGTTCCATTGGTTCATGTAGAGATAATTCATAACATTGCTTTGTCTCCTACAAGATGGATGGCAAAGTGAACAGGGCTTCAGCAAATTTATAAGCCAGCTTTGGGAACAGGGCATATATAAAAGAAAGAAAAAGCATCCACTTCTAGCAGAATGGCAAAGGTTAAGGGACAGTTGAAGCCTGGGAGAGCACATGTCTAGGGTTCATCTTATACCAATTGGTAATCTGACCAAAACTAGGTCTTCTCAGATGGTGGCCTTGCCTTCCCTGGTACCGAGGACCTGAGCTTATGGATTGAAGACTCTATCTCACCAGCAAGTCCAGTAGCCTGTATTTCAAAGCCATCTGTGTGTTTTTAAAAAGTGATTAAAGCCATAAGTAACTGGAAGAGAAGGAACATATCCCAAAGGATATGGAGGATGTTGGGCAAATACAAACATGGTGCTTTATTGTCAGCTCTTTTATTACCGTATCATCTTTTCAAAAGATTTGGTGCTTTTAGAACAGAAGCTTTTTTTTTTTTCAGTGTACATTTTACTAGCAAATAAAAGACGTTAATATATTCCTATTACTGGCATAGGAACAACTATATTATTAGAAGCCACCTTATCATTTTCCTGCTTGACACCAGACCTATCTTTGTCTTTCTCTTATTCTTTTTATTTACTCTTTTAGTCCCCACAAGAACATGGCAAGATAGGAATTATCAACCCACCTCGAACAAGAGAGAAGATATAAAGATGTTATTTACACAAGGTTATCCAACTAATAAGTGGGTGAACAGGAATTCAAACTAAGGACTATCTTTCTCCAAAGTCTATTTTTCCCACTACATCACTTTTGATGTTATTTTATAAAATGTAGGTATCAGATGAATATAACTTCACAAAGCTTTTTCTTTTGATATTTTAAAATTCATAATGACCTCACCTGCCAGACATAATTTGTTTCTTAAGATAATTTGATATTTTGCACTGTTTTAGTTAAGAACTGGTCTGCACAATATTCAAGTTTGTACTCCGGATTCCATAGATTCCTGTCAATTAACACTTTCCAGGAACTTCCAGATAGTTTGATGGGCCTATTGCTTGGGCAATGTACTGCAAAACCATTGACTCAAGCATTTTAAAATACAGAATATAACCTATTAAGTGTTTGCTATTTTGATGGGATAGTGAAACAAATCTGTTTAATAAGTCAGGATGTTTCTCATTCGTGCTGGTTTATAAACTTTGCTTGTATACCTGTTTTAACCAGTCATGCATGTTTAATGGCTCTTTCTATAAAGCCTCTCTGAAGGTTAATCTAATGTCTGTATTAGGTCAATAGATTCTGTAACAGAAATCTATGCAGATGGGCTATTAAATGATACCAAGCTACTCATGCATGTGATAGTGGTAATTTATTTTACCTTAATTCCCTTAGATTATGGGGAAGATCTTGAAAGAGTATACGAAAATGTTATAGAGAATGTTGAAATGTAGGAGCTACTATATCAGTTCATCTCTTTTTTTTTCCCAAATGAGAAAGGAATATAGCTAATTGTAAGTATATAAAATATTGAAAATGAAGCTTTTCTTTTGGTATAATAATTTTTGAAAGAACAGAATTGATCTCCTGCCCTATCTGTCTTTAATTCAAACTATAAGTTTACAGAGAAATATATGTGTGTCTCTGTGTGTGTGTGTGTGTGTGTGTGTGTGTATAATCACTGAATAATTTAATACAATAACAAAAAAAGTCACATGTCTTGACTTCAAGAGTCTAACAATCTGGTGAATTGTGAAATGGATGTTTAGTACAAGAGAATTTGGTTTTATAGAGGTACACTTATCAATATATTCAAGAAACATTTATTGAAGGTCCAGTATGTAGGTCCCGTAGGCATTATACTATAAAAAGAGACTTAAATAAGTAAAACAAAACATTCACAGATAGTAAGGAAAAATGAAAAGAAACACAAATAAGGATTCTAATAGTGCTATGCGTCTGGTATTAATAAGATAAGGATTTGGACATAAATCCAGTGGGACTGGAGGGGGGATGGAAGGTTGAAAAAGAAGTCTTCTCATTACCTACCTGATAAGTTCTAAGCTAACTGACCGCCACCTAAAGCCCTCCATGAGAGGAACTATGCCTACCTTTCCAGCCTCAGTAAATGTCAATCCCCTGCCTCATCCTTCATGTATACACACAGGAAAAAAAAACCCAAAAAACAAAAACCTGCTTGAGGTTCAACAACTCACCCCCCCTCATATTCCTCCCTGTACATGTAGTATTATCCATCACTTGCTTGCATTTCCTTACATAATTTCCTTTTCCTGGATCAAAACTCCCTTTCTCATATTATCTCAGAATTGAGGTTTGATTTTGGGTCACTTTACTTTGGAAGATTTCCTTGACCTTATCCAAAGTCTGGTTAGCAGTCATTTGGCTCTCATAAAATCCAAAGCACATCCATAATTCTTTTCACATACTTTGTGTTAAGGTTGTTTTCCTATATAGAAAGAAGCCTACATGGTAAGCTTCTTGAACACAAAGATTATATCTCATTATCTTTGTAAGTCTAGCACCTAGCACAGTTTAGGGTTACAGAATAGTTATTTAATAGATGTTTCAAAATTGAATTCAGGTTACACTTATTTGAAACTGCAAGGATGAGTAAAAATTAAGCAGGCAGATAAAGGTAATAAGAACATTCCAGGAAGAAGAAACAGAATGTGAAAAATGCAGAGTTATGAGAAAATATAGTGTTTGATCATCTTATAACATGATTCAGAAATGAGTTTCATTTCTGGAAATTTGCCTAGTTTATTACCTTCCTCACAAAAGATAACAATGGTTTCATGGGAAAGGTATGCAAAATTTCTAAGTCTGAAGTTATGAAATTCAGAGACCATGATTTCCCCCTGAATGGCTTTCAGTATCCTCATTTTTTCTGTCATCAGTGTGGGAAAGTACCCCTATGAAGAGATTAGGTTAGAGAGAAAACATAAAGGAAAAGAAACAGTAAATATAAGTTAAAAAGAGCTAGAGATTTTCTAAAGATCTATTCCACCTTGAGCTTAAATATCTTTCCCTAGACCTGAATTTTTTTTAAAGATTTATTTATTTATTTATTTATTTATTTATTTATTTATTTATTTATTTATTTAAGAGAGAGAGTGAGTGCACATGTGAGTGTGGAGGAAGGAGGGGCAGGGAGAGAGGGAAAAGAGTTTTAAGCAAGCTCTCAAGCAGGGCTCAACCTCACAACACTGAGATCCACCACCTGAGTCAAAACCAAGAGTCAGACGCTTAGGCGGCTCACTGAGTCACACCTAGACCTGAATTTTTAGTTGTCTACTGAGCAACATCATTTCACAGATCCACAGGCATTTTTATTCATCCTCAAATCCTCTCCTACCTGAATTAATGTCTTCAGTTAATGACACTTTTTTTTTACCTTCACAAATATTTATTCATGACTTAGTTTGTATCTTTCACTGTGCTAGGGATTTGATACATTCTAGTGAACAAAATACACATAATTTTTACATTAGAGGACATATTAAATCTGTGTAGCCCAGAAACCCTCCTAAGCCCTTTCTTATCTCATTTTCCATATCCACTCAACTACTAGGTCACTAGTCCCTTTCTTTTTTTTTTTTTTTTTTTTTAATTTTTTTTTTAATTTTTTTTTATTAATAATGATTTTTTATTATATTATGTTAGTCACCATACAGTACATCCCCGGTTTCCGATGTAAGGGTCGATGATTCATTAGTTGTGTATAACACCCAGTGCACCATGCAATATGTGCCCTCCTTACTACCCATCACCGGTCTATCCCATTCCCCCACCCCCCTCCCCTCTGTAACCCTCAGTTTGTTTCTCATAGTCCATAGTCTCTCATGTTTCATTCCCCCTTCTGATTACCCCCCCTTTCTTTATCCCTTTCTTCCCCTACTGATCATTCTAGTTCTTATGTTCCATAGATGAGAGAAATCATATGATAGTTGTCTTTCTCTGCTTGACTTATTTCACTAAGCATTATCTCCTCCAGTGCCATCCATGTTGTAGCAAATGTTGAGAACTCATTCTTTCTGATTGCTGAGTAATATTCCATTGTATATATGGACCACAACTTCTTAATCCAGTCATCTGTTGCAGGGCATCTCGGCTCCTTCCACAATTTAGCTATTGTGGACATTGCTGCTATGAACATTGGGGTGCATATGGCCCTTCTCTTCACTACGTCTGTATCTTTGGGGTAAACACCCAGTAGTGCAATGGCTGGATCATAGGGTAGCTCAATTTTTAACTTTTTAACACTAGTCCCTTTCTATTCTGCTTGTTAGATACTATGTCCCTTAAGTTGATCTCTTCTTTATTTCTACAATTACTTTGATTTGGACCCCTACTCTATTCTCATTTGAATTATAATAGCCTCTTAACAACAGTGTCTCTGCCTTGCACCCAACATGTATCTTCAACAATGTTTTTTAATACATGTTGATTTAATCATGTCACTAACCTGTTTTAAAAATCTTTCACTGTTTCCACTTTGACTATAGGAGGAAATTATTTACAAAACACCTTTTTCTTCCTTTCTATCTCAACAAAGCACCCATTTTTCAAGTTTTCAACCTAAGTCTATGTGACTTAGGGGAAGATGACCCCAAGGTGAGCTTCTGGGGCTGATGTTGATAATCTAAGCCAATCATGGCAGTCTTGTTTTCCACTGCCACTAATTGTTTTAGGGATAGGAATGTGGTTCAGTTCTGGCAGATGAGAAACAATGAGTGTTTTTTGGGGGAATTCTTGGAAAATTTTTCATTACTCCTAAGAGATTTATGGGAGGAAATGACACCTCTTGATGTAGTGCTTGGAATAGTTGCACCATTCAGCTACCAGCCTGATTCTAAAGTGAACACAAATTGCAGTGAAACTTAACTCAACCCCTGAAATTACCATCTCTATAGGCCACCTTGACTCTGGACATTGAACAAATGTCTTTATTGTTAAATTCCACTGAGTGAGGATTTCTCTTATATACATCTTTATACATGCTGGACAAAGCCTTCCATGACCTGCTCCTGCTTTTCAACCTTAAGCTCTACTTTGGGGATTATGGTTTTAACTAAGTTGACTGAAACAATAAGATGTGTGTGCAATGCATCTGGACCTTGTTAAAATATAGACTCTACTTCAGTAGGTTTGGGGTAGGGCTTGGAATTCTGTTTGAGGTTACAAAATGGTGCTGTTCCATGAATCACACATCTACTAAGGAGGGGCAAGATGACCTGTAAGCACCCTTCTTAAACCATCAAGGCAGGGAAATGACAAAACCAGCACTAAAACTGTGTATATTATGAGATATATTTCCAATTCTCTGTCTTGTCAGTCATTTTTTTATTAAATACTAGCTCCTTTAGAAGTCAGTTAAATTCTCCAATAAAATGAAAAAAAGGAAAGGAGCACACATTGTTAACACTCAGATCAGAAGATATATGTATGTATATGCATCTATGTATGTATGTGTATATATATATATATATATATATATATATATACACATGCACAATTTTACGTAAATGATTTTTATTTCATGCTTATTGTCATGTTTTCTTGTTTGCCCTGTATGTTTCCTCTGAATTAGCACTAACAATTACCTAACTCAGGGATCTGAATGTGGTCTAAATTGGGTCATTAATTTTTAAATTCTATGCCATTTAGGAAGAACCCTTAAGAAAGACTTCCAGATAAAGTTTAAAGCAATATTAATTACTGAAAACTAGTTTCCTGCAGTTCAGGGAAGCAAATTACCTAGAGTAATTGAAAATAAATACCTAGTGTTATTAGCATAAAATTTTGTTTTCTAAATTACTGTTAAAAGTTGTCTGGCTTTTACAATTTCTCTCTATTCATTGGTTCTAAGATGTTCTTTTTCTCTGGAGCTGGAAAAGTTTGAAATATTGATAATTAGCTTCTACAGGATTCTGACATTTGAAATATTTAAACCATAGGAAAGTTTCTCTGTCTTCTATTATGTACTTTTCTTTTATGTGAGGAAATGTAATTACAGATAAAACATCAGGAAGATCATATATGACAATTGTTACTCAAATCAAGACATTAATAAGTAATCCAGTGTAAATATTTAATAATTTATACTTAGAATAACTACAAAAGAACAAATTACTTAAACTTTAATAAGAATGCTGGTGCTTTTCACTGGGGACAAGAGTCTCAGAAGCATCCTAATCTATATATTTTTGAATTACTTCTTTGTCAGAGGAATATATATTTAGTTTTATGATAGTTTTTTTTACATTAAGTAGACTATAGTTTATTTTTTCTGAAAATATAATTTAAGATTAACCACACAAATATAATTTTAGTTATAAGGGAAAATCTTCATGGGTGAGTCTGGCCACTTTTCCTATTCCATTTGAATTTAATCAAAGACTAACATACTTAAAAAAACAATCATGGGAGAAATCTTTTCATACTTAAATTTGTCCTCAATTCTTGTGCTTACATTATAGTAACTTAACCTGGAAAATTCTCTTTGTAAAATTCCCTTCTTACTAGGAACATCTTTTTGTTTATTCAGTTATTGTAAGATTGTTTAAAATTATTATATGCAATATACTGTAGGAAATGTTAGCTGCTAGAAGAATTACTAAACTCTTCAACGATTTTAATCAGCCAGATTAACAATTAAAATAATAATGATTACAATAATAATAGGAACATTTATTAAATGTGTGTTTAACTATTCTCTCCACAGCAGGTTTGGTATCATTGTTTTCTCCATAGTGTTCTACTACAGAGTACAATAAATTTACCCAAGAAAACTGTTTTTTAAAATTCCCTTCTTCCTAGAAACATCCTGAGGTCTAATATTCATAGTCATACATGAGTTCGAATAGCATGTTACCTTGCAATAAGAAAATCTATCACATTTGCTTTGTCAATAATGATGTTTGCTCAATTATGATTTAATTATGAAAATATTGCTTTATAATTATATGAAGTAGATTCAAGAAATATTTATGCTTCCTTCAAAGATTAATTTATATAGGGATTTTAATGAATCAGTTTAGCAATTTAAACAATTATAATGGCATGGGGCGCCTGGGTGGCTCAGTCGTTAAGCGGCTGCCTTCAGCTCAGGGCGTGGTCCCAGAGTCCTGGGATTGAGCCCCATATCAGGCTCCTCCCCTGGGAGCCTGCTTCTTCCTCTCCCACTCCCCCTGCTTGTGTTCCCTCTCTCGCTGGCCGTCTCTCTCTCTGTCAAATAAATAAATAAAATCTTAAAAATAAAAAAACAATTATAATGGCAGTAATAAAAAATAATAGACACTTTTACTATATGCTAAGCTAACAAGTTTGGTATCATTATTAAACCATGTTTTTCTCCCTACTATTCTACTACACAGCTATTCCCATCCTCTGTAACACAGAGTAACTCATGAAACTATAATTTTACTTCAATATGGTTAAATCTTTAGTTGGTCTCTTCAGATTCAGGTGACTTTTCTCTCTTTACCTGCTATACAAAGAAAATTGGGTTCC
The DNA here is from genome assembly GCF_024610735.1 of Ursus americanus. Taxonomy (NCBI): domain Eukaryota; kingdom Metazoa; phylum Chordata; class Mammalia; order Carnivora; family Ursidae; genus Ursus; species Ursus americanus. Next base: position 13,851,150 of record NC_142137.1, on the reverse strand, counting down.
ATTGTGATTTTTATAGCTCTTTTGTAAGAATGCTCATTTATTTCCTTGTATTTTAAACATGCCCAGAGGTCCATGCTCTGTATCTGTAAATTTACATTTAGGGCTAGTTATTTAGAAATAAATGAGAAAATAAATAAAATATGTAGGGTGGATGCAAGCAGATATATAGCAGAGCACAACACATTTTGATTCTTGACTAGAAAACATGGGAAATTTTGTCATCTTCAATTTACCTTGTTTCATTCTGACCAAAACTTTCTTGACACAAATAATGATGTGTAGGATGGAGATGTGGTTCGTGGAGCAGTTGCGACTCGTGTGTGTGTGTGTGTGTGTGTGTGTGTGTGTGTGTTTTCCCCTGAAGCAGGATATAAGCACAGATGCCATTCAGTTGGAACACTGACTATAAGTTGAACACAAAGGGTCCCGACCTCATTGAAACAGTTATTTATGGTGAGACAGTGTCTGCAAATAGCATCCATTAGGACTAAACGCCTAGCGTATGAGATGGGGAAAAGGCACCTTCACACAAAAATGTGATATCCAGATTAGATGCCTGCTTCTGAAATTATTGAGTTTAGTAGGAAAAAAAAAATTCCATTTGCTCTCAGTCCTGAGAACTACACAATGCATTCTATCTCCAAAAATCAGCTCTGGGTGGAAAAGATACAATTTTAGTAATAGAAGGAATGCTAATATTGAATGGATTTATTTCAAATTTTTCTCTACAGGGCGTTTTCCTCTGAAATCCTTTCATATTCTAAGACATGCCTTGGCAACACACGTGTACCTTTACATGTGCAAGTAATCCTGATATACAAATGTTAGAATGTGTGGAATCGAAAAATATATTGAGTGATTAATTTTACTAAATCTGCCAAAATGTTAATACAAATGTCAAAATTCAGGCTGAGGAACATATTCCTCTTCAACACCATCAGCTCTTAAAATGTGATAGTGGTGTTAAGCTTTAAATAAGGAGTTCAGTTGAGGAGGAAAAGCATGGATGTTCCAGGCACAATTTAGGGGCATGTTACATGCATTTCTGATTAAATATTTTAAATACATATGTGTTAAATATTAAAGCTGTATTTTGTTCCTAAGGAAATTAAAACTCATATAGTCAAAAGTCATGCTCAAAAGAATTTCACCCATGAAAATCTGTAATTTGAAATCAGTTCTATCCTAGGATGCAAACAAAGTTTCAAGAATAGATATATAGATAAGAAAAACATATCATTCAATTAAGAGAAATTTATGGAGCATCTATTATATCCGAGGCCTGTTACTAGGTAAGGTAGAATTTACAAAAAAATTTAAAAAATCAATAAATCCATTGAAATATTGGGACTCAAAATGCTTTTACTCAAATCAGAAAGATAATATATCTTCAATATTATGACTTCCAGAGGAAGGGGTGTGCTTATGTCCATTCTCTCCCTAGCTTGTTCTCTTTTCTATCAATTTATTTATTTATTAAAACCAACTTCTAATATGCAGAATAAATTCAGTCTTGAACCATGGCAATGGAAATTTGTGTCTCTTTCTTGGCCCGTTGTTACAATATTTACCCCAATACAATATTTGTCTAATTACCCCCAAACTTATAAAGACTACAAGGGTACAAACTTTAGAGATAGTATTCACCACTGGATTCTTATACAATGCAGAAGAGCAGATGAACATTAGATTAATATATGAATGTAATTTTATACACTGTTCTTTATTATAATTGCTTCTTATGTGCATATACTATTGATAAAATATTTTAAAATATTTTTAAAGACGAGAACTATGTCCTGCATTTCTTTGTCTCCCTTATATGCTTATAGAGTGATTTTCACAAAGTAGGTTCTCAACATACATTTTTTTTCTCCCTGTCTTTTTTCTAATCACAAGAGATCTGCGAGTGAATTTAGGTAGATATCTTGCTATATTAGAGAAATAGTCAGATAAACAAAAAAGCACAAACATTTGCTTATATATGCCCACATTGTCAATTAGTAGTATTTCCTGTGGGGTTTTAAATTACATAGCATCTATCCTAATACATACATATATATATATATATGTATATATATATATATATATATATATATATACACACATATACATATATATACATACATATACATATATATATATATATATATATTTTAGAACACATTTTTTTTTTTGAGAGAGAGAGTGCACATGAGCAGGGGATGGGGGAGACAGTGAGGAGAGAAAGAATCTTAAGCAGGCTCCATGCTCAGTGTGGAGCATAATGTGCAGCTAGATTTCACAACCTTGAGATCGTGACCGAGCAGAAATCAAGAGCCGGATGCTTAACCTACTGAGCCACCCAAGTGCCCCATATCTTAATATATTTTAAACATAATGAAATGGCTGAATTTCCTAAATTCAGTTACCAAGGCAGGGAAGACAAAACTAATTTCTCTATGTGTTGTAGTTTAGTGTTTATCAATAACTTAATTTTTCATTTCTAATACTGTTGTGTAGAAAGAGGTGCTTCAGATCCTGGAAAAAATTAGAACTGTCATTGCATTGAAAAGCACAATATTTTGCTCTTCATATCCAGTGGCTCAAAACCTGATTCTCTATGCTTCTCTTCTTAAGTTTTATACTGAAAACAGTTGGTTATTCCACTATTGTGCACAACACCTAGCTAGTGCTCTGAAATAGGGATCAATACACTGGTTCAAGTCCCTTCCTTTGGCAATCTGTTACCTGGAAAATCTGTTATATTTCTATGTACCCGGAACAGCAGTACATAAGAAATCCTCTTATATTGGCATGATTTCATGAAACACTAGCTTGAGCTTTCCCCATTTTTTGTCCCACCTCATTATAATTGAAAATGAGGCACCAGGAAAGAGTGATATATAAATTTTCAAATGCAAAATAAAATTGACTGGTGGAGTTATAAGTAACTTCACATACTGTAGAATATGCAATCAATTATAATATGCTGGAGTATGAGTATTAATAATTTGATGTTAGAATCTATCTTGACTTTATTCATTAAATGCAAAGTCTATGTTTATTATTATTGTTAATTATTTCACTTTTATTTATTTCTCTTTTTCCTTATCTTTTTGAATTGATTCTTAAGAGTTTGAATCTTTTAAGTCTTCATTTTGATATGGACAATTGCACTTGATTTGCTCAGCACTTTAACAGCTTGTCTACTCTGACTTTTGATCAGAAAAATACCTCTAACTTTTGTGACATTTGTGAAGTACCTGTATCACATGCTATCACCAACGTTGACTTAAATATGAAGTTTTAATATATGTCAAGTAAAGGCAATACTTGAAAAATAGTTTCTCTTTCAGAGAAAACAATGTAATCTTTTGAGAGGTTCAAGAGAAAGGAGTTATTAAAATAAAAAAAATACATTGTGGTCCTGCTAGGAAGAGTAAATTTTCACTAGAAATAAAATACAGGTTATTAATACCACATGGCAACTCTCCATCATCCTATGGCTAGGCTAAAACATAACATGTAGCTACCAGAAATAAACAGAGGGGACTTCTTTTAAGGACATTGACATTTAATTCTATTTGAGACTTGTTAAAGGTCATTCAATTTCCTTGCTTGCATTTTGCTTTCATTATCTTGCAAGCTACTTTGGTGAATTAATTCATTTAATACTGTGAAGATGAAAATTGATTTGTATCAGATCATCACATTCTGTAGATAACTTGCTAATTTCAGAAACATTTCATTCTTATTTGTAATGAGGAAGAGGGGGATGGAAAAAATCTATGAGAAAGAGAAGATCAAGGAAATTGGATATTATACTAAAGATATTATCTTCTGAGTTTCTTTTAAAAAATGACCATATCTTTATTTTGTTATAATAGTAAATGTAAGAAGGAGATGAGCGCTATAAAAAACTGTTTATCAAAAAGCAGGAGAAAGAAATAAGAGTATAAACACCACTAGAAACATCAGTCTCAGACCCAAATAAAAATATCAGGAGAGATCTAAAGTATGTGTTCAAGCTGAGAGTAGCACAGCAAACATGGAAAAGGTGAAATTATCTCTACAAAACCTTATAGTTACAAATGCAAACAAAAGAGGAGTGCAAAATTGATAAGAGAATAGAATGAGCATGATTAGATCAATTCTATTAAAAGCTATGAAAGACAATAAGTGATTCAATAAAAGTAATCTGCATCCAGGTTTGTTCAGTAATCCACTGGAGGTCTTTGTCAAAATCTTTTGACAAGCTAATTAAAAGCAGACAGTTATGCAGCATTTGGTGTTTACCTTTGTGAAATGAATCAACTCATCTTCAAGTTCCTATATTCATATTTTCTCTATTGCCCTGTCATGGTGACCTTTATGGTACAATACTATGAATAAACTGAATATTCATCAAGGCAGACTCTGAGTCACAGTGAAAATAAAATGGCAGAAAAGAAAAATTTAACCAGCATTTAACTCAATGAAATAAACGTTCACTGAACAATGAATGTGTCCTGGACATTCCACAGAGTGACAGAGGCACACACATAAAAGTCAAAGTAGCTGCCCATGAGGAGCCCCTGGTATATCAAATAGTTTAAAAATAGGTAGTCCAAAGTTTTCATTCTATTTTGCTCTTTAAATATTTTTTTTTCTGAGCTAATAAGAAATATTTTCCTCAGGATAATTATGTTCCTTTTATAATACTGAGTTCCTCATAGCAACATATATTTACAACAAACAAATCCCAGAAAGGTTACTAAAATAATGAAAAGATAGGGAAAAGGGCTTATTTTGTTTTGTTGCTGGTTTTAAAACATATTTTGGAATAATTTTGCATTGCTTCCATAGGATAAGCTGGTGCCTTGAGGCTAATACAGTTTATATTTTCCCTGGTGCCTGACAAATAAGTGGAAACTGGAATGAACTATTCTTTACACCAGTAATGTCCTTCAGGGCCATTTTCGCTTTAGCAAACTCCTCCTATCTAAAGATTCAAAGTAGGCCAACTTTTCTTCTGATAATCCATCTCCGACTCAGGCTCACAACTAGGCCAGGAAGCTTGGCCAGGCCAGCTGTTTCTCCACACTGCTGTTTTTGAAAAATTGTATTGCAGGGTTTTGAGTCCTTTGAAAAAAATTCTTGAATGAATATATTTTGAATAAAACGGGCAATCAGAATCTGAGTAATGTGCAAGTAGAAAAATTTTTAAGCAGATCTAAGAGCATCAAAAATAACTTTTCTTTAATCTTTGAATATTTTAAATCTAGAAAGAATCAGTGAAAATGTTTAAGGTAGAGTGATATTTTCATGTTCTTGGCATTGATTCTTTAGTAAAGATTTTAAAATGAAACCTAGGTAACATTTCTACAGCATCAATGTTCTTGTTTTGGTTCGTTTTTGCTATAACAGACCACAAGGTAGCACTTACTATGTGCCAGCCTCAATACTAAGCACTTCACAAATGTTACCTTATTGGATTCCCTTAACAGTCATCCGAGGCCAATATAGCTAGTACTTCCATTTTGCAGATCATCAAATTGAGGCATCAATAGGTGATGTAACACATTCAAATGTAACTCAATCATTGGAGGATCTGAGATTCTAAACCAGGCAGTCTGTCTACAGGTTCTTAGCTCTTAACCAGAGACATTGAAGCTGCTAAGTGTAAGTTTTGGTATTGAGATAACTTTCATTATGATTTATTTTTACTTTCACCAATGTAATACATGTGTGGTGACCTACAAACAATAATAATAACCAGCAGCCTTATGGTCACTACTATTCATCTGATTCTTAATGACTCAAAGCAACCTCTTTTAATTTTCTTCTTTTTCCTGTCATTTATCTTTGTAATTCTAAAAATAAAACAAAGCCTACCTGTACTGTTCTTTCTTGACTTTTAAGTATGTGGTATTTCTTACCTGCTACAAAGAGAGGAGAATCAGTGCTTTCATATCATAGACGCACATGCATGTATCTGCTCCTGCCCTCCCAACCAATGATATTTCATTTTTTTGGTAGATCGGTATTCATAATGACATCATACTATGTAAATCTTTGGTGTTATTAAGTGACCACAGAGATTACATTTTCATTGCTGTACAACTTTTAATTTTCCCTGAAGTTGTTAATTGACTCATTCCATTTGCTTAGATTTCTGAGTACCTACCATTAATTCATTCCCAAGTATCCTGACAAACTATAAATTTCCTTATAATCCAGTAAAACACATAGTTAATCTGTCAAGTGCCTTTATTTCCTATCCCTGGTGACCTCCCTTTCTTGTCCATCTGGACACCAGCCACAGGAAGTCCTTTCACTCTGATTCTGAGCATCTGTCTCTTGTTTGTCTGGGTTTGATCCTCGTTCTTCATAAGAATTTTCAATGAATTCTCCAGTTTTAACAATACCCTCCAAAGCAACTCACCTTCAAAAGCATCATTTCAACAAATCCCTAACCTTTCTAGAAACAATAATGTAAGCAAGTGATAATAGCCCTGTTTGTCTCTCACATATACCTACTCCCATTTTCATAAGCATAGACTTCAGCTTTCTCTCTTCTGCTAAATTTTACACACACACACACACACACACACACACACACACACACACACACACTCCAGAGAGGTTGAAACCAGATGAACCAGGTGGACCTCTGAGTTTTGAAGACAGAGCTGAGATTTTGAGGAGACCAAAGTAGCTAAAATTCATAGAAGAGAGTAATAAATTCAGCTATATAGAAATGCAAGGTCAATACAAAAATAAGCAGGTTTCTATATACTACCAATGATCAAACAAAAAATTGAAAAGAAAACAATAATACATGCATAATAGAATCAGAAACATGAAGTACAGACAAATCTGGCAAAAGACATGAAAAACCGGTACTCTGAAAATTACCAAATCTAAACATGACTAAATGCATGGAGAGCTCTACCTTGTTCATGATCAGAAGATCCAGTACTGTTAAGATGGGAAGTCTCCCAAATTGATCTATTCATTAGACATATATCTCAAGTTAAAACTCATTAGACTTTTTTGTTTTTGTGTTGGTTTTAAAAGAAATTGACTTGCTGATTCTAAAATTCATACAGAAAAGCAAAGGGTTTAGAATAGCCGAACATCTCTGAAAAAGCACAGAGTTGAAGGGCTAACAATAACTGATTTCAAGTCTTATTATAAAGCTACTGATAATGAAAACTTCATGGTAAAGACAAAAGGAGAGACACTAAGTCAATGGAACAAAACAGAGAGTCTAGAAATGGACCCACACACACATAAACGACTGATTTTTGATACAATGACAAAGATGATCAGTGGAGAGAGAATAGTTTCAACACTTGATGCTGAGATTTTTAAATATACATATGCAAAAAAGATTAACTTTTTTCCTTACCTTGTACCATATGAAACAGTCAAAATAGATATTAGACCTAAAGGTAAAATATAATACTATAAAAATAATGGAAGATTACATAGAGACTTGGGTTAAACAAAGAGTGTTTGCAGATAACACCAAAAGCATGATCCTTAAAAGAAAAATATTGATAAAATGTATCAGATATAATAAGAGATACATAAATAAAAATATATATGGAGAGAGAGAAAGAAAAGAGAGAGAATCTCAAACTCAGTTATAACACAAGCAAAAACTGGGGGAAATTTTGAGCCAACACTTCACAAAAAAAACACCGAAACATATATATGTATATGTATATGTATATGTATATGTATATGTATATGTATATGTATATGTATATGTATATATATATGGAAGGCAAATAACCACATGAAATGATACTTGACATCATTAGTCACTAGGAAAATGCAAGTTAAAATCATAATCGTATTCCACTATATATTTATTAAAATTAGTAAAATGTAACGTCTGATTCTGCCGAGTGCTGTCAAGGATGGGGAACAACTTGAGCTCTCATACTACTGATGAAAATGAAAATGGTCCAATCACTTTAGAAAAGTTTGGCATCTTCTTAAATTGTTTAACATTCATCTGCCAGAGAACCCAGCCATTCTATCCCTAGGTACCTATTCAGGAGAAATGAAAGCACATGTCTATATGAAATCTCATGCATCAATGTTCATAGCTACTTAATTTGTAAAAGCCTGAATTTAGAAACAACTGAAATATCTTTCAAATAGTTAAGGGATAAATTGTGTTATATCCACACATTGCATTACTACTTAGCAATTAAAAGAATTAATTATTGACACAGCAACAACATGGGTGAATCTGTTATGCTGAGTAAAAAAAAAAAAAACAAAATGTAAAAACCAATATATTATATGATTCAATTTATATAAATTTCTAGAAAATGTAAACTAATGACAGAAAACAGAACAATGGTTGCCTAAAGATAGGCAGAGACTGTTAGTAGCAGGGAGATTAGGAAGAAAGGGATTACAAAGGCATACAAAGGGGTAGAATTCACTATCTAGATTGTGTTTATGATGTCAGAATGTTTCAAATTATACACACGTTGCTAAACAGGCCAACAAAAAGTAAGGGATAAAAAATAAGGGAAAAAATTTACTATTTTATTCTCTTGTTTTTGTAGGATTATGCCTTTTAAAATTCCAACATTTTAGTGTTGTTTTTTTGGTTTTTGTTTGTTTTTGGTTTGGTTTTGTTCTGTTTGCAAGGAGGTGTGAAGAAAGGAGAAAGCCTAAGTGATGAGATAGTAAGGTGCATAAGATAGGCATTGTGACCTGTCATTAGGCTACTACTGACCTTCTGATGATTTGATTCATCATAAGGAAGATCATCTCCTTGTACACTGTCATTAGGTGTGAGTGACTGAAACCACGGAAGGCAAACCCTGGATAAGGGGTAACTACTCTATAGCCTATCTCTTAGTGAGAAATGCTATGAGGACATGGGAAATTGAAGAAGAGTCGCTTTCTGATACCCTCTAAATTACTTTCCCCCACATCTTCAAAACTTGTAGATATGGTAGGAAATGGGATTGTGAAAAAAAATTATAATTTTCAATGCATTGTACAAAAGCAGGGTGACCTTGTCATTTAGCCAACTGAAGGAAGGATATGAATTAGAACCAGGTTGTTATGGTAAGATTCAGCGATAAGCATTCTACATAACCAACAGCAGAAGGATTCCTGGAAAAGAGGCTCAGTTTTATAGTGCATTCTTAGATGTTTGACAGGAGCAGAAAGGGGCCCTCAATGCCACTAGCCCTAACTCCTCAAAGTATAGAGGACAATGATGAAACCGTATGAGCTGGGGTCATTGGTCCATGGTATCCAGTCACAAAGAAATTACCAAGTTACTGTCAGGAGTTCAATACCTACTGAGTCCTTGCTTGAATCTCATTTCCCTATACCCAATGCCTGTGCTTAGTGGTTAAAAGACCTAACTTTGCAGCCAGACCACCTGAGTTTGCATCCTTGCCTCCACTACTGACTAGCTGTAGCCATTAAATAGTAAGATCATTCATAAGAATTCATGTTTCTTCCTTTTAGTTATGTGGTAGTGTCACACCTCTTTAAAAGTCGGTGTGACCTTGCGACATGCTTTAATCCAAAATGCGAAAAGAGCAACATACGTCACTTCTGGAAAGAAGCTTTAGGATCCAGGGCCTGATGTGCCACGTTCGTTTCCTCTTGTCAAAGTAAGAGGGGGAACTATTATCTAATGGAGGACTGGGTCAGCTTAGGTCCTTGAACAACAATAGTAAGCATGGATTCCTCCCTGCAAACCTACTAATGTGTAGTCCTAGGAAGAAACTTGTTTTGTCAAGCCCCCGAAATATCTGTTTGTTTACTGCAGCATAAATGAGTTCATCCTCACAAATATTGTGTGTGACCTTGGGTAAATTGCTTAACCTCTTAGCTACTCTGTTACCTTGTCTGTAAAATGGGAGTGATAATAGTATTTACCCTGAGGATTGTTTGTGAATTAAATGAGAAAATGCCTGTAAAGTTCTAAGAATATGCCAAGCTAACATAGTAATTTTTATTAGTAATAAATTATTATTATCAGTATATCCTTTGAATGGTTGAAAAACCCAATGATTCCCATTCATATTAAGCCACTATTTAATGAATACTAACTATAAGCCTGGCAACAAATGATACTTTACATAAAATAGGAAAAATCATCATCATGACAACATTGTAAAACTTTATTAGCATTATAGGAATTATTCGGATTCCATTTAAGAGTACTGAAAAACATTTGTGTGGCTTTGTTAGCAGCAAATGCCCTATTTCGATTGTAGCAAATGTTTTAATTTTCAAGTGTTCATTAGAAGGACTTAAGTGTATCAAAATATATGGAAGTAGGTTATTCTGAACATGATTAGAGTAGATTTCAAGCTTGGTTAGACTTATTCTGGCTGCACTAACAAATTAACTCAAATCCGTGTAAGGGCTTACATGCAATAGAAGTTAATTTTTTCCTCATACGTCAATAATGCATCTCTCCTCCTTGTAGTCATTCATGGACCCATGCAGACAGAGACTTTGCTGCTTTGGACAAAGAGGGCCCAGGATCACCTTGCCATTTTTCTCCATTTCAGCATTTTGAAGAAAAAACAACAAACAAACAAACTAACAAAAACCAAATACACCATAGAGGAGTCTACATGGAAGGTTTTTACGAGCCAAGTCTAGGAGTCAAATATATCATTTGCTCATATGCTCCTAATTATGACTTAGTCACTCCATCACAATTAAGGGAGACCTAGAAAAGTATTCTAACAATGTGCCCAGCAAAAGCAGCAAACATAGATTTGTGTGACATATATACCAATCTTTGCCTCCACTTTTTAGACCCTGAAATCTCTGAGTAAAGAAACTATCCACTCAAGGTAGCTCTTAACAGAATAATCCTAACATATTTATTTCAACATTTTCAGCTTGTTAATGTTCTTTCACTTTCATTCATTCTCATTTTCCTCCTCACAACAACCCTCTGAGGGGTAAGAGCAGTGTTATTATTATTCTCCACTTAAAGTGGGAAGAATTGAAATAAGGGTTAAGAGTCCCTGGGTCAAATGGAGCAGAACCACTTAATAGAGAAATTAAGTGGATGTAGTTAAAAGGGATAAAGTGAAGCTATGCTCGATTCCCAAGCCTCAAGAGAGGGCTCAGACAAGACCTATTTTTAATAAGCCTTCATTCTTAGGGACATTTTGTTATGTATATCCTCACTTCATATTAAACTTAAACTATATTTTCTGTTTTTTTCCCCTAAGAAAAATGGTTGTATGAGATTGACGTGCTACACATATAAAATTGCTGTACTTAAAAAAAAAAAAATCATGCATGTATACAACCGGACACAGTCTTTGATTGCCCATGTGTTCTCCAAAGGTTGATTCATCCTAGAAGGATGAAAATAGGAAGGAAATTATCATTTAATGAGCAGGTATATATGTATGAAACATTCTGTTGGTAGTCTGCATATATTATCTCATTTAAAGAAAGCTTCAATACAATAATATTACCTACATTTTACACATATGAACCATGAAGGTAGAGAAATTAATGTTTCTCATGAATTACAAAGTCAGGAATGAAATTCTGAAAGATTAAATTTTTCCTGAGATAAATGTGATAGAAAGCTATGGAGATTGTTCTGGAGATCGTGAAGGCAATTTTCCACAATAATTATCACATAAATGGCAGGAGAATAGTTTACATAAATCTATACCAGGTACAGTTGCCAATATTGGCCTTAGCAAAACTAGATGTTGAAGGTTAAAACATTAAAGGAGTCCTGTTATGTTGATTGGCTGAGAAGTCAAATGATAAAATCCAATTTCAAAGGGACTCAATTATTAAAAATAAGCTGTAAGACAATGGAGAAGTTAATTCTTGAGTAACTTGTATCCTTAAGCATGGTTGGTCCCTCCAGTCCAGCTGGGTGATTCCTGTACCAAGTAATGCATGCACCCCAAGTACCCACCTGAGACCATGGCAGAAGGAGGAGTCATTCTTCAGAGAACGGGTGGACCGCTTGTGGATGCAGAATCCCAAATAGCACATCTAGAGGTACTCTCCAATTGCTTGCCTTTTATCTACATATGTTTTGAACAAACCATTACATTTGTAAGAAAAACCAACTAATCTGTGTTGTCATTCCAGTCACCCTGTGATTCCAGATGAGACCCTGTATGCTTTGGAATTGTATTTTAGTCTCTGTCATTCACTGGCTGTGTGGTGCTCCTCAAGCCACCCTTGTTGAGCCTGTTACCTCACCTGCTAAAGTGAGAGAATAATACCCACCTCTCAAGTCAAGAAGATTAGAGATATTTTTCAAATATCAGATACCATTTATAGCACATAGTTATCCTCACTCAGTACTTATTGTTGTTATTGTTAACATCAGAATGGTAACAATAGTAATAATGATGATGTTGATGATGGTATTTGGTCTCCAAAGCCCAACTCATTTAACATACCAGAATATGTTTGCAGTGGTTATTTGCATTTAGGCATAATAAGTTTAAAATTAACTTATATTTACTGAAACCTTTATTTTTGGGAAAACATTTCTAAACATGTCATCTTATTTGATCCACAAATGATAATTCTCATTTTAGAAATGAAGACTAATGCTGATGTCTCATAGCCAACATTATGACTGTTTCAATGCTATTTCCATTCTACCTCAACATTTCTGTGACAAACATTTTCAGTACTTAACATAAATATGACATTGAAATAAAACTGATCCATCAAGCTCAATTATATAATTTTACTCAAAACTGTGTCACTATTCTCTATTTATTCAAAGCTGGGCACTGCATACATGTGGCACAAATGAATCACTGTGAATTATTTCCCCAGAATAGATTCAATGCTGAAGTGAATTTATTCTCAGTTAGGATGGATTGAATAAAAGGCCTAATGAGGCCTCCAAATCCTAGAGCAGGAAAAAGTAGGAACACGTTTTGGATATTGCATTTGCCCACAAAGATCAAAGACTATAATCTTGGTGTGTGTGGGGGGGGAAGAGTGAACATTTAAAAATCAATCACAAAGAATGCTCTAATGTAGGTAAAAAGCAACACTAAGAGAGCTGCATGTCCACCGTGATGACATGGGTCAGTAGTAGAAACAGACTAATAAGATACCAAACAGATACTAACAGAGAAATCAAACTTGTTTTGGTGTTTGCTTGACTAGTTGGTCAGTTGATTACATCTAAAAGATACAAGAGAAAGTCAGCATTTTCATGTTACCCATTCTGGAGATCAGCAACATTGTTTAAACACAGACTAACAGAGTTATAAGAGCCTTTCCAATAGTTACACAATTGCATAGGGCAGCCTGGCCCAAATACTTTAAAGAACAGGGAGTTATATAGAGCTTGAAAAGCGTGTGCTATATAGGCATCCACAGATCATTCTTTATGCCACCTGTGGGGTCTCCACTCTGGGAGCACAAGCAGAAAGGCAGTGCTCTAGAGCATAAAACCCTAAGTATCTTAACACTTTGGAGTCTAGGGGGAGAAGTGATGTTCATATTTAGAAATTATTGATAATAACTAGGCTGGACTTTTCAGCCAAAAGCAATGATCTGGAATTTGGGGGAAGGATTCAATCTGAGAACAGTGAGGTAGAAATTACCATACTGGCTACAACTAGAGGGTCCAATACTCATGTCTGTAGCATTCATCAGGGTATAGGTATGTAACTCAATCCCAAGCTCCATTATTTGGGGAGTAGTCATGGAATACAGAAACTGCTATTATGCTGTTCCATTGAGTCAGAAGAAGGGAAAACCTTGAGTTTGTCAATTTTTCTGAAACCAATTGCTCAAAGTTGAGAAAGTCTAAAACAAAATGGGAAGACCACCAAAAAGCTAGTAGATAAGAACACATGGTCAAATTAGTAGATAAGTAGATCTAGTTAAGGAAGAACTATAATCTTCCGATGTTACCCTGAACCACAATTTTTTTTTTCCCACTAGGAATCATGTTATATTGTTTCTTTAGGCTAAACAGAGAGCCATTCTTAGGATTTGAATTCATTTTCATAAATATATTTCATGTATGCTATTTAATTTGATTTACACAGTAATCATATGAAGTGAATGTTATTACTATACATTTCTTAGTAAATAAAGAATTTGAGGGTTATGTAGGTGAATGACAGTCATTAAAAAGTGACACCAGAACTAGATTTTATATTCCAGATGCTTCCAATTCCACCTCCCATGCTACGTCTCTTGCTGTTTTATCACCTTCCCTCTCTTTTTCTTCTTTAAGGTTTATTTTTATTGGCTTTAATTCCCATTACAAAATGATATATGTTAATTTGTAGTAAAATAATAAAGCATATTTTAGCAAAAAGAATATTGAAACTATACATAATTTCATCACCCACAGATAATTATAACTAATATTTTGATGTACTGCCAACATTTTACCTGTGAATGTGGGTATGTGTGTGGGTATATGTGTAGGCTTAAGAGTGCAAAAATGTCATTATAAATGCATACCAATTTGGAAACCTACTTTTTAAACAATATATTTCAAATATTTTCCACATAATTATATGTTTCAGTTTTCAGAATATTTTTATAAAAAATAATATATTGTCTTGTTAAAATTGCAAATAATGGGGACACCTGGGTGGTTCAGTCAGTTGAGCATCTCCCTTTGGCTCAGGTCATGACCCCAGGGTCCTGGAATCAAGTCCCACATCAGGCTCCCTGCTCAGCAAGGAGCCTGCTTTTCCCTCTGCCTGCTGCACCCCCTCCTCCCCGTTTGTGCTCTCGTGAGCTCTCTCTCTCCCCCTCTCTCTTTTACTCTCTCTCTGGTAAATAAATAAATAAAATATTCAAAATAATTGCAAATAATGTGAAAGATATGCATAATGAAAACCAAAAAATCCCCCAAATCTTCCATCATAAACACTGTTAACATTTTCATAAACATCCCCTGACTTTCAATGTGTGTACGTATCCATACATATATATACATTATATATAATATACTTTATATATAATAATTATATACTCTATCTCTCTATATAATAATCTATGTAAAATGACAGAATGAAAGAAAGGGAAAAAATGTGAACTCCTTTAATAATGAATGGAGTAATGTGAAGTCCTGTTTTGTTTTGTTTTGTTTTGTTTTGTTTTTTAGGGCAGAGGGGCAGAAGGAGAGGGAGAGAGTGAATCTTAAGCAGCCTCCACACCCAGCCCAGGCTGGAGCTATAACATAGGGCCCAATCAGAACCCTGAGATCATGACCTGGGCCAAAATCAAAAGTCAGATGCCTAATTGACTGAGCCACACAGGCACCTCTGAGAAGTCCTGGTTTTAAAGTCAGGTTACACGGAATCAAATCTGGTTGGCTTCAAACACTGTAAAACAGGGTTAGTTACAATGCTAACTTCAAGATTTCCCATTTTCCATAAGGATTCAATGTCATTGTATGTAAAACCCTTAAAAGAGTACATTCACATGGTCATAAAATGAATGTTCAATAAATATTAACTGTTATTATTGTCATCATTATTGTTTTCATAGCTATCATGACTGTAATTGTTATATTTTTAAACAATGCTAAGCTGATATTGTTTACTTTTTTCTAACATTTTCACGTATACCTGATATACTACCATAGAGGACTGCTTTTATGTCCCTTAGGAAAAATAAACACTTTGACAAATAAGTCTTTTGTAAGTAACGGTTATCTGCAAGAGCTGGAAAGATTCATTGTAATTAAAAAAAAAAAAAAAGCTTGCATAATCAATCAGGACTCTTCTGTTTCTCAAGGTCCTCATGAGAGAGAAGCTTAGATCAGTGGTGATTAGCTTAAAGTTGTCACCAGGTGATTAAAGATTGAATTTCTACAAGGTATGGGAAACCCTAAGTGTGGCTTTCCAACATCTTGGCCTCCAAACCAGGTAATGATAAAATTCTGGGATAATTATCTTTTATAATAACCTTTTATAATGCCTTTAGCAACCCATGTTTAACATCTGGGTTCTGGATATAATTTCTTATTAAGCCATGGAATAATCTTGCTATTTTTCCACAATTTATAAGAAGAAATAACCACACATTACACATGATCATTATGTAACGGTAATGAAATGATATTCTACAAGATGGAAGAGAAACAGAACTCCAGTTCTGGGTTAGACCTATCACAACATGTATTTGTGTCTTCTTTACTGCTATGCTTCCCTAATTTATTTGCTTGGATAAATTCCTAAAGGGTGATTTCTAGGTGAAGGATTATATATATAGTATGTGTTGGTACCATTGGTAAACTGTACTATGAAAAAAATTAAACAAATTTGTATTACTATGAAAAGTTCAGGGAGGAAGATGTCTACATTTCTGCTAGAATGGGTACCATGCTACGCTTCCCTCCTACATTTCAGTGGTACATAGTTCTCCCTCAGGGTGGTTTCTCTAACCCCAAACCATCACCATATGACAGTTACTGTCTATGCCTTGGTTCTGGCTCTCGTCCACTCTCCCTCAAAATCTCAGAAATTTCCAGACAGTCCTTTCTGGCACCCTGTAGACTCTAATTCACCTTTTCTTATTCCCAGAATTATCTAACAAAAAACACAGGATTTTACAGCAAGAAAATAATTTTCTTAAATCCTTCTGAAAATGTTGTCTAAGAAACAAAATGTCCAATTGTATTGTCTCTAAATAAAGCTTAAAAGAAAATTTGCCCTGCAGTAACTGATATCTATGCTATCTAAAAGAGAACTGAAGGGCATGCATTTATCATAAAGTAACAATCAAGACTCTACCTTAAATCTTGCTATACTGCTTAGTACAGCTTATAATTATGAAAATTGCACCCTGTTGAGTTTTATTGATTAATATTTTTGGCTTAGACCCATATATTCATACATTTTATAATTTGCATACCAAAGCAAATTCTTCTGTGATAAGAAATGTAACACAATGTCCTAAATTTATCAAAGTATATATTTAGTCTTTGGGGGTGATACCATTAGTTTGAATCTATGCTTCTTCACAAGATTTAGGGAGAGCTATATACATTAAGTGCAAAAATATGATACAAGGGATTTTTTTTTTCTTTGTTAAAGAGAACTGACCTCTTGAATTTTTCTTTAGAGGACTGGTTCTCAGAGGACAGAGGCTCCCCACTTGGAAGGAAGCACCCTCTCCTTTATCCCCTTTGCTTTATATCTTTAGAGAGACAAAAGGAATAATAGTAAGTTTCAAAAGAAAAAAAAAAAACAGGCAGGGGTGAATTAAGCCTGCTGCAGTAGACCTTATTTCCCAGAGTTCAAAGGAGTCTATAGCTCCCTCCAATTATCGCCCCTCTCACCAGAACTTTAATTTATATTCTGGAATCTAATGAATAGCTTTTGTGCCAATAAATCAAGTTATTTAGCTACAGACTCTTCGTTTCTCCCTCAAAAATCTGTGGCATCCGTACGCAGCTGGTTTAAGGAAAACGAGACTTGCTGCTTTTGTTTTCTTTTCTTTCCCAAATATCAAAACTTTTATATGATTAAAGAATAAATTGGGATATAATTTAGAATTATATACCACTACAAAGTCACCATTCATATTTCTCTTTTACACACACACACACACACACACACACACACACACACACACACACACACACACTCTTACTTGGTCCCAAACCCTATCTAGCAGCTAACTGAATTCAACCTTGCAGCAAAGCTGCCTCGGCCTCAGATAGAGCCTGGACCTACACTCGGTAGCAGAAGGAGGCTGTTTGGCCCCACTGCTTAGTCCTGATTCAGTATCAGCACTGCACCTGCTCTGATAATTCTGGGACAATAGTTTTTGTGTAGTGATTTCACTAACCTTTTTGTCTGTGTTAATATAACTGCTCTGCATTGCTCTTTAACCACAATTTAACTAACTTCCTTATGATGAGATAATCATATTTCTCCACACCTTTAACTTTAAATTCCTTCATAAAATTCCCTTGAGGGCTTTTGTCTTCTACACCAAATAATTATACAGTCATTTCTGTTTCTCCAAGTAACGCCAGGAACCATGTACTTAAGGTAGATAACCACACTATGATATAATCACAACATCAAAATTGAGACAGGGCGGTTTAAGAGATAAATAGAGAGTTGTAATCCGAAACGTGCTATTATTTCCCTTAGTTGGGAGGTGCTGGAAAGGCACAAATAAGACATATGTGCTCGCTATTAACTCTAGGCTACACCAAAAGCTGGCAATACAGCATCACTCATCATTTTTCAGTCTATTCTTCAGGTATTTTCAGTCACTAATAGCCATTCTTGTAGTGAGACAGCCAACACTGATTATATAGATGAGAGACTAGTATTGCTTTATACAGTCATAAATTCATACCAATGATAAACATAGACTGTTGGAATTTTCCTATCACTCAGTGATTCCATTTCTTTGAGGCGCTCACTATTTTGGTAGAAACAAAAAACATTAATTCGTTTCCTGTGCAGTTTCTCAGTGTTGCTCTATTGATAGAATAGCCGGATGGTGAACAGTCACTATTAGACCTACTCTGTGAGACTCATCTTCATCCTTGTCCTTAACTTTGTATTAAGAGGACTTCTCTGGGACATACTTTGGAGTGCATCAAAAGTTCAAGTGCAAATCTGGCAAACATCACCTCTTTTCCCCCAAATTACAGATCCTGCTAAGCTACCACTTTATGCTCTGTTTCTCAGTTTGATTTTTTTTAGATTCCACACATAAGTGATATCATACATTATTTGTCTTTTTCTATCTGGCATATTTCATTTAGCATAATGCCCTCAGGGTCCATCCATGTTACTGTAAATGACAGGATTTCTTTCTTTTTTATAGCTTATTTATACATACATAATTTCTTCACTCATTCATCTGTTCATGGACATTTTGGTTACTTCCATGGTCTTAGCTTTTGTAAATAATGCTGCAATGAACACTGAATGCAGATATCTCTTCAAGATAGTGATTGTCTCCTTTGGACATATACATAGTAGTAGTATTTCTGGATCATATGGTAGTTACATTTTTAATTTTTTGAGAAACCTCCATACTGTTTTCCATAGTGGCTGCTCCAATTTACATTCCCACCAACAGTGCACAAATGTTCCATTTTCTCCACATCTTCACCAATATTTATTACATCTTGCTTTTTGATGATAACTATTTTAACAGCATGAGGTGGTATCTCATTGTGGTTTTGATGATTAGTGATCTTGAGAACCTTTCCATGTACTTGTTAGCCTATGTATTCCTCTTTTGGGAAAATATCTATTCAAGTCCTCTGTCCATTTTTACATTTGATGTTTGTTTTTTGCTTGAGTTGTATGAGTTCCCTGTACATTTTGGGTAATAAACTTTTATCAGACATATGTTTTAAAAATATTTTTCCCATTCTGTACGTTGCCTTTACATTTTGTTGATAGTTTCTTTTGCTATGCAGAAGCTTTTTGGTAGTCTCACTTGTTGACTTGTGTGTGTGTGTGTTTTGTTGCTGTTTTTTAACTTGTGCTTTTGGTGTCATATCCCCCAAAAATAATTGACAAAGAACTTATTCCTTACGATTTCTCTTAGAAATTTTACAGTGTCAGGTCTTACTTTTTAAGTCTTTAATACATTTGTAATTAATTTATGTGAGTGGCATAAAATATAAACCTAATTGCATTCTTTTGCATGTGAATATCCAGTTTTAAATAAACACTATTTATTGAGGAGACGATCCTTTCCTCATTGAGCATTCTTGGCTCCCTTGTCACATTTTAGTTAAATATATATATGCATCGGTTTATTTCTGGGCTCTTGATTCTATTCCATTGGTATATGTGTCTGTTTTTATGCCAGTACTATACTATTTTGATTACTATAACTTTGTAATATAGTTTGAAATCAGGAAGTGTGATGCTTTTATCCATGTTCTTTTTCAAGGTTCTTTCAGTTATTCAGGGTATTTGTGGTTCTATATGGATTTTAGGTTTTTTTTTTTCTATTTTTGTGAAAAATGACACTGGAATTTTTAAAGTCTTTTTTAGAATTCCAGTTAGTTAACATACAGTATAATATTAGTTTCAGGTATACAACATAATGACTCAACACTTCCATACAACACCCGTGCTCATCACAGCAAGTGTGCTCCTTAATCCCCATCACCTATTTTACTCATCTTCCCACCTACTCCCCTCTGGTAACCATCAGTTTGTTCTTTGTAGTTAAGAGTCTGTTTTTGGTTTGCCTCCCTCTTTCTCTCTCTCCCTCTCTTTTTTTCCCCCTTTGCTCATTTGTTTTGTTTCTTAACTTCCACATATGAGTGAAATCATATGGTATGTGTCTTTGATTGACTTATTTCACTTACCATAACACTCTCTAGCTCCATCCATGTCATTACAAATGGCAAGATTTCATTCTTTTTTGTGGCTAATATTCCATATTCTTCTTGTTTATCCATTCATCAGTCCATGGACACTTAGGCCATTTCCACAATTTGTGTATTGTGGATAATGCTGCTATAAACATCGGGATGCATGTATCCCTTTTAATTAGTATTTTTGTATCCTTTGGGTAAATATCTAGTAATATAATTGTTAGATCATAGGGTAGTTCTATTTTTAACTTTTTGAGGAACCTCCGTACTATTTTCCAGACTGGCCACATCAGTTTGCATTCCCACCAACAGTGCAAGAGTGTTCCCCTTTCTCTGCATCCTTGCCAACACCTGTTATTTCTGTGCTATTGATTTTAGACATTCTGGCAGGTGTGAGGTGATATCTCATTGAGGTCATATCTCTTTATTTCTTCTCAGATACTTTGTTGTTCGTGTATAGTTTTCATTCTCATTTCCCTGATGATGACTGATGCTGAGCAGCTTTTCATATGTCTA
The DNA here is from genome assembly GCF_024610735.1 of Ursus americanus. Classification (NCBI taxonomy): domain Eukaryota; kingdom Metazoa; phylum Chordata; class Mammalia; order Carnivora; family Ursidae; genus Ursus; species Ursus americanus. The sequence continues at coordinate 13,830,305 of NC_142137.1, read as the reverse complement.
TTAGACATCTGTATGTCTTCTTTGGAAAAAATGTCTATTCATGTCTTCTGCCCATTTTTAATTGGATTATGCATTTTTGGGGTGTTGTGTTTCATATGTTCTTTATATATTTTGGATACTAGCCCTTTATCAGATATGTCGTTTGCAAATATCTTCTCCCATTCCCTAGGCTGCCTTTTAGTTTTGTTGATTGTTTCCTTCCCTGTGCAGAAGCTTTTTTTTTTGATGCCGTCCCAATAGTTTATTTTTGCTTCTGTTTCCTTTGCCTCTAGATACATAACTAGAAAGAAGCTGCTATGGCCAATGTCAAATTCTTACTGCCTGTGTTCTCCTCTAGGATTCTTATGTTTTCAAGTCTCACATTTAGGGGTTTAATTCATTTTGAATTTATTTTTGTTTATGATATAAGAAAGTGGTCCAGTTTCACGCTTTTGCAATATTGCTATCCAGTTTTTTCCAACACCATTTGCTGAAGAGACTGTCTTTTTTCCAATGGATATTCTTTGCTTTGTTGAAGATAAATTGAACATATGGTTGTGGGTTTATTTGTGGGTTTTCTATTTTGTTCCATTGATCTATATGCCTATTTTTTTATGCCTCCACAATACTGTTTTGATCACTGCTGCTTTATAATATAACTTGAAGTCTGGAATTGCAATGCCTCTAGCTTTCTTTTCTTTTTTAAGGTTACTTTGGCTATTCAGGTGCTTTGTCATTTCATACAGATTTTAGGATTGTTTGTTCTAGCTCTGTGAAAAATGATGTTGGTATTTTGATAAGAATTACATTAAATGTGTAGATTGCTTTGGGTGGTATAGGCATTTTAACAATATTTGTTCTTCCAATCCATGAGGATAGAATGTCTTTCCATTTCTTTGTGTCATCTTCAATTTCTTTCATCAGTGTTTTATAGTTTTCAGAATACAGGTCTTTCACCTCTTTGATTAGGTTTATCCCCAGGTAACTATTGTTTTGCAATTGTAAATGGGATTGATTCCTTAATTTCCCTTTCTGCTGCTTCATTGCATTGAATCCATAGCTGGCTTTGGGCAGTACAAACATTTTGACAATGTACTTTTGATCCATGAACACAGACTATTGTTCCCTTTATTTATATCTCCTTCAATTTATTTCATCAGTCTTGTAGTTTTCATTATACAGATTTTTCACTTTCTTGGCTAATTTATTCCTAAGTATTTCACTGTTTTTGAGGGTATTTTAAATGGGATTGTTGTCTTTATTTCTTCTCAGATACTTTGTTGTTCGTGTATAGAAACAAGACTAATTTTTATATGTTGATTTTGTATCTTGCTACTTTAATGAATTTGTTGACTAGTTCTAACAGTGTTTTTGGTGGAATATTTATCCTTATACAAGATAATATCATCAGGAAAAAGGGACAATTTTACATCTTTCTTTCTGATTTGGATGTTTTTTATCTCTTTTTCTTGCCTAATTCCTCTGGCTAGGAATTATGTGGAATAAGAGTGGTGAAAGTGAGCATACTTGTCTAATTACTGATTTAGTGAGAAAGTTTTCAACCTGTTACCATTGAGTATGACGTTAGCTGTGGGTCCAACTGAAATTCACAAACAATGTAGGAACTAAAGTGTTTAAAGATTGGTGTGGGTTCAGGTCAGGCTTGAAAACTGCTGAACACCATCATCAAAGTCCAGTTACTTTGCATTTTTGTACCCTGTTTTCCTCACAAATAACTGGTTTCATCCTAAGGCTGGCTTTGCTCAAATTTCCAATATGGTGTCAGAATCTTTCATGGATGCTTACAGCAGGAAAAGCATGTATCTTTGTTGTAATATTCCCAGTGAAATGGAGGGCTTAAAAATGACTCAAGTTTCTGACTTATACAAGTATATGACAAAGTATATGGCAGTACTATTTTGCCAAATAAAGGAAATTATATGAAGGGGGAATTGCTCAATGGGAAACAGTTCTCCATGGGTCTCACAGTTCTGCATATCTTAGAGTAACACACAGACTAACCTTTCTTCAGAAGTATCTTTTTGAGTATTTTTATGTAGTGAACAGCCTTGGAAGATAAAATTATGTATCCATTCTCCAGTGACTCTCCATTTCATTGAGCAATTTCCAAAGTCTTTAGAGCAGCCTACAAAACCCAACATGATCTGCACCCTCCCATTCTCATTACCTCTCTAACCTTATTCCTTACTACTCTCCTCTCCTTCATCTAGCTTCACTGACTCCCATGCTGATCCTAAGGCATGCCTGACATACATCTTCTTTAGGGCCTCTGCAATGTCTCTTTCTTCTTCCTGAAATGTTCTTCCAGCTATCCATGGTTAACTCCCTCACTTTTTTAAACTATTTGCTTATCTATCACCTTGACTCCTGACCATCTTACATTTACAATTTCCCTTCACTCCCACTCCATCCTTTATCCTTTCCTATCTCTTTTTTTTCTTGTTTCCACATTATTGATCACTTTCTAACATGCTATATAATTTGCTAAATAGACTCTTTATTCTTTTGCTATAATTTGAAGTCAACAGGACATGTTTTTGTCTATGTTTTCACTGATGTTTCCAAGCACCTGGAACAGTACTGCACATATAATCAGTGCTCAATAAATAATAATTTAATGAATGATTAATGTACCCTCCTCAAATTTTCTGTGGAAGAAGGCAAAACATAGTTATATACACACACACATAATTCCTGGTCATAATTGTGCTCCTCCTTTGCTTTTCTTAATAGAAGCATATTTTAACACTGTTTCAGAGTGCTCCCAGCAACATAAAACCCTTCTTGGTATGATTTAAGTTTTGAATATACTATTGGCCATGACCTAGGCATATTTTGGGTCTCAGATAGAATTGACCTTTGTTCTAAAAATGATGTTGGGCTGATTAGTAACACTCTCACATTGAACACAGAAAATATAAGCCCCTTGTGGAATTTAGAGTAAATATGTATTCTCTGTTTGCTGCACATTTTCTTGTTCCTTTTAGAAAAATATTTAGCAAGCTTCAGGTTACAGCTTTCTATTTTTCTCTTAAACAACCTTGTCTCCATTTTGATTATATGATTATATCATAGTCTTCTATTTGCTTTAAGTAGGAAGATTCTGTACAAGTTTGAGAAATTGCAAAAATGTATAATTATTTAGACTGGAAAAAGTGCAAAAGTGATTTGACTAAGGCAGTAAACATTAGGAAAATATAGAAGTATGATTAGCTCTTCATTGTTCTGTTCTGCTAAAAGAGGAACTAAACAAATAGCAGTGTAGAAATTAAATTTCATGTTATTATTTAAAAAAATAAAAGTTAAATTAATAAACTTTACGAGTAATATGTGAAATTCAGTACATAGTGTTCATGTGTTAATCAAAGAACCATAAATCTAGGGTTTAAAACAGCAAGCACATCTAAAAGTTTAAAAAAAAAGAGCAATTGTTGACTCTATAAAGCAATATGAGGTGATAAGATAATTAAATTATACTGTATAAGATTTTTGTTTTTGGTTTTAGTTTTTTGGTAGTAATGTACAGTCTTACCAAACACGTGAAATTTCCTGGCTCAAAGCAAATGCTCAGTAAATATAAACTCCTTTTATTAACTTACTTCTATGCACTCTTGCCAACATTTGGTATTAAAATAAAAAGTTCCAATGTGAAAAGTAAAATAAGGTATTTTATTATTGATTTAATGTGCATTTCTTTGTGATTAAACACTTTTTCCACAAGTTTATTGGCCATTAGTACTTCTTACGTTCCTTACTAGGTCTGCCTTTTATTTTTCTAATAGAGTGTTTATCTTTTGCTTATTGATTTCTTAAAACTTTTATAGAACAAGAATCTAAAGCTTTGATTTACATACACGGCAAACATTTTCCATTTGTTTATGACGTCTTTTTCTCTTTCCTTTAGGATAATTACACTTTTATATACCCAAGTCTATCAATCTTTCCTTTGCTGAAATACTTAGTAAGACCTTCCCCAGCTTGAGATTAGATATATATTCTCCTAGATATATATTCTCCTACACTTTTATATACCCAAGTCTATCAATCTTTCCTTTGCTGAAATACTTAGTAAGACCTTCCCCAGCTTGAGATTAGATATATATTCCTTTGCTGAAATACTTAGTAAGACCTTCCCCAGCTTGAGATTAGATATATATTCTCCTACACCTCTTAAAAGCTATTGTCTGGTTTCATTTGTTATATTTAATCTATCTGAAATTTATTTTAGAAGAAGCCACAAGGTAAGAATCTATCTTGGTTCTTCTCTAAATAGACAAGCAAACTGTATGAACTTAATGACATGATATTTATCTTATAGAACTAAAACTAAGCTGCAATTGTCATTATTCGGACTTATTGCAAATCATACAATTCTTAATTCTTAAATGTCTAAAATAAAGATGTGTGCAATAAAAATTTATTTTAAGGTTTAATTACTCAATGCATTTATTTAAGTTCTGGATGAAGAAATCCAAAATGTGCACATTAAATGCATTCCATGAATGTATTGATGTGAGAATATTACTGTTCTAGAAATTGATAATAAAAATGATACTTTATAGAAATAACCTCCTAGAATATAAAATAAAATTCAATGGGGTAAGAATAGACAGGTCAATCAATGGAACATTATATAGAGCCCAAATATAGACCTACACATATAGTGAGCTGATCTTTAACAAAAGAACAAAGGCAATTCAGTGGAGAAAGGGTAGTTTTTTAAACAAATGTGCTGGAACAACTAGAAATCCTTGTGCAAAAACCGAATCTATGAATGCATACTACTAGATGAAAGAAACCAATATGAAAAGGCTATACATTGAATGATTCTGAGACAGGGAAACTGAAGGGACCACAGGAGAGAAAAATCTGTTTTTTTTTTCCTTTGCTTCTTTTCCAACTTCTATTCTTGCTTCTACCTGCACCCCTACCCCATTGTACACATATCTTGTAATGCAAATAGCATATGTTTTCCTTGTAAGGGACAAGTATTAAATGATTCCCTAGAATAAATAACATTTAAGGAAGGAACAGGTGAGGTGAACCTATCATATGTGCATTCCAGACCACTGGAGCCGGTCATCTCAATGCCAAGACCCCCTGGCTCCAAGGAATAAAACCTGGGCCTTCATCTTTGTTCTGGCCTGTTTCTGGATGCCTGAGAGGACATATACACCAGACCTCTATCTTCAATAAAAAACAAAAACAACAAAACAAAACAAAACAACCCAGACCCTGAACAAAGACGGGACTTCCTCCTTTCTTTTCTGAGTCTCCTGGACACTCACTCCATCTGTTATTTGCTCTCTCCCTCTATCTTTAGTAAACTCTGCTTTCACCTCCTGCTGGCTCACACTTCATTTTCATCCTTTGTATGGCCGAGGACCCTCTTGGCAGGTCCTGGAGGATCTCCTCTGAGCATTCATTCCAACTATATGACATTCTGGAAAGGGCAAAACTATGCAAATAATAAAAAAATCAGTAGTTGCCAGGGGTCAGTGGGTGGGGTGGGGTGGAGCAGGGGGTAAGGATATATAATCAGAGCACAGAGAATTTTTAGGGCAGTGAAAATACTTTATGTGATACTATAATGATGGATGAATTGACGTCATTATATATCTGTTCAAACCTGTAAACGTACAATACCAAGAGTGAACCCTAATGTGAATTATGGACTTCAGATGATTATGATTTTGTCAGTATAGAGTCATTTATTGCAATAAAAATGCCACTTTGGAGGGGGTATTGGTAATGTGTGAGCTGTGCATGGGTAGAGGAAGTGGGTAAATAGGAACTCTTTGTACCTTCCTCTCAATTTTTATGTGAACTTAAATCTGCTCAAAAAAATAAAGTCTTCATCTAAAAGGGGAAAAATGTATCTAAACACATACATCTTTCACAAAAACTAACTTAAAATGGATCACAGATTAAAATATAAAAGGTAAAACTATTATTAAAGTAAATATAAAAGGTAAAACTATTATTATTAAAGTCCTAGAAGATAACTAGGAGAAAATCAAGATGATCTTGGATTTTGGCAGTGGATTTTAAGGAACACCAAAGAGACTATCCATGAAAAAAAATATGATAAGTCGAACTTCATTAAAATTAAAAACTTCTGCTCTGCAAAGACACTGTCAAGAGAATGAGAGAATAAGCCACAGACAGGGAGAAAATACTTGCAAGTTAAAATTTAACTACAAAATGATCGAATATGTAGAACCATTAAAAAAATCATAAATTTCTAAGGTCTAGAAATAAAGTGTTGGAAAACATTCCCTATGGGTTTCTCACATTAGGGCATGTCTTGTGAGGAAGAAACTGTCATTTTGTTCCTATATTTGAAGGATAGCTGCACGGCAAACAGCGTTGGAAGACAGAGATGGTATTTCCCTCTGTAGGAAAGGGCAGATTTGGTTAAAGTCTTGGAAGATAAAGATAGTGCCTTTGAGAAAAAGTCAAGTATGCTATTGCTCATTATGAAAGATTCAGGATTCATAAGCTCATGGTCTCTCTCCTATAATATACCTACTGAGTGTTCAGGTTTCACCTGGACCTTTGCATTTTTTTGTTGGATTTGAGGGGTGGTAATTCAGCACAAGAAAATACTGATACACTGTTTACTGCTATTGTTGTGAACAGTAGACTATCCTTTACCTCTGATCCATGAGTCTTATGTCTTTTGCCAGCATCCATGAAATTGTGGCAAGCTGCCTTGATAATTTGAAAGTAGGGTAAATTCTCTAATCTTTCACAGTTCTTGACAGAGGGCAGTCACTATCTGAGCAATTATTGTGTGAATTAGTGCTCTGGAAAGCCCAGAGAAATACTGTATACTGATAAAGTCTTTAGAAGCTAGAAATTGGAGTTGTCACTTCACAAAGTCCACAGTCCAGCTGAATTGACAGAGCTATACAAACAAAGAAAAGCTATAATCTGTTTTCTGGTGTAGGAAAGCTTAGCTCTATATGGAGTTGTGAATGAGGAAAACACTTCCACTAATAGAAACTCCATGCCAACATCAGGCATGTATATATGGACAGACCTTTCAGAGTCCACATAGTGTTGGAATCTAGGACATGAAATAATATCACAGAAACAAGTAAAACCCCTGGGGCAAAAACAAGGGCAAAACCACTCTCTAGAGATATCCCCTTATTTTAGGAATATATTGGAATCTCATAAAATACAACCTCCCACTGAGAGTAAACTCAACAATAAAAATGTACAACTGCATAAAGAAACAATTCTCCACAAGGAGGGATAGCAGATTAACCAAATAAGACCATTACAATTACAAGACTAAGAGATAATCATCTGTAAGATAATATAAAATAAATATGTTTAAATGATTACAAATATAAAAGAAAAAACAACAACAAAATAAAGCAAAAGAACAGAAACACAAATACAAACAACATATAAACATATACTGAATTGAAAAGGAGCTGTATTGAAATTCCAAACATAAAATAATCACTGATATAAAACAACTCCTAGATTAATTAAAATATCAGATATGGCAGATGAGATTGGTAAACTGATAAATCTGAAGAAATTATACAAAATGCAATATATAAAAAAAATCAAAGAGAGTCAAAAACAGTAGAATGAAAAAGCCCAACATATATGTAATAGTTCATTTATTCCATAATTTATTCACATATTCATACATGTAACTGTGTGTGTTTTTGTGTGTTCAATTTATTTATAGTTCTTATAAAATGACTTAGAGTTGAAGAAATGCTTTCTTAAACATGCACAAATACGAGAGGTAGAAATATTGTTGCCGTTTAAAGATTTTTGAGACAATTGTACTTTAAAGATAAACTAAAATCCTCTAAGTTAGACACCTTGAAAAAAATACTGTGGTCAATTATATTTTGTGTTTGAGTTCTAAACCATCAAATTAGGAAGATAATTTTGTTTATGCTATTGTTTTGAGTGGCAATCACAGAATTTTCAATGAATGCACATAGGAGAGCATGTGATTAGAAGTAGTTTAACAGATTCAGACACATTGCTAGAACAGGGAGAGAATGGCTGATCATCAAAGCTAGGATGGAAATGGGAAACCAACCAGTCTGTTCACAGTAAACAGCATTGAGAGCATGACATGGAGTCGAGGGAAAAACAGGGTCAGGACAGCAGTTCCTGACTGACATCGAACTGCAATTGCACTACAGGGAAGTGTTTCCACATGGTACCTCGCAACTTACTTCCTCGTATACTGATAAATATTGTCATCAGGTAGCCTACATATTTTTTAATGAATATGTATAGCACCTTACCATTTTATATATAGATATAGATATACAGATATATATTCTATAATAGATATAGCCTATAAATTCTTAAACATGCTTTTAAAAATTTACCCATGATTATTGACTATTGTTGTCTAATAGTGTTGAATGAAATATGTATGCAATTCAAAACATAGCTCCTCTTAACTGTAGAAATAATAGAGTGAATTACAAGTATTAGATGGGGAGGCGCAAACCCAGTAACAAGAGTAATTTGCATACGTGTATATGGCAGAGAATGATAAATAAGCATGTGAACAATACAATTATTTCAATATAGAGGAATATATATGTATATAACTGTCAGAATTTACTTACATTAAGTTACACTGTTTCAGACTTTGAGACTATTCTATCCTGATCACGCTGAGTAGCAAAAGGAAGTAATAAAATGATCAAATAGAAAAACATATTTTACTTTCTTTTTAGAAAGGTTCCAATTTGCCTGTAGATTTTCTTGATTTTTGTTCATTAAAGGAAAACAGTATATAGTAAATAATATATTAAGTAGGGTTTCCAATGTCCAGAAACTAGTTGCAATGTTTGTACATTTGGTTTCAAATTTTATGTGTTCCTACCAAACTAGTCGTACTTTCATCTGTTTACCATAAGTTTGCATCTTTCCTTCAATGCTGTAACAGTCAAGAAAACATTTGTTTCCAGTAGAATGTTGAAGTTGATTGGGCCTTAAGAAACATATATTTCAATTCTAGCAGTTTCATATGGAAGAAATGAATTATTTTCCCAATGTCATATATCTAGTTAGAAGCCGAATTGTTTACTTTAAAAAATCATTGGAGTTGAAACAGAGTTCTCTATGTACAGCCTCAAGGAAATGCAATATTTATACAAGTGAGGTGAAAATTATAATATTTTTACCCCTCCATATGCTTTAAAGATTTCATCTCCTGGGGTGCCTGGGTGCATAGCGGTTAAGCGTCTGCCTTTGGCTCAGGGCGTGATCCCAGCGTTCTGGGATCAAGCCCCACATCAGGCTCCTCTGCTATGAGCCTGCTTCTTCCTCTCCCACTCCCCCTGCTTGTGTTCCCTCTCTCGCTGGCTGTCTCTATCTCTGTTAAATAAATAAATAAAATCTTTAAAAAAAATATTTCATCTCCTTTTGCTTTTTTTTTTTACAAATCTTTGAAATACTTTATAATTTGGTTTACAAATTGACATTGGGTAAAAAGGAACATTTAAGATGATCTCTATTAATTCCCTATAGAAAGGACCATCATTATTCTGTAGTAAACCTGGAGAAAATGGAGATCCCGTAAGACATGCACTGAATGCTTTTCTACTATTTCTTCTCAAAATAGAAGATCAGGTTTAAGCATTCCTGTTTGAATCAACTATTATCTTCTTTTTAATATGTGTGTTCATTTAAAATAACTTCCATGTTTCCTCTTATTTTTCATAGACCCATGCTAAGTATGTTACACAGCGCCCTTATGGCATAAGTACACGGGTCAGACTTTGAACATTTAATTACACTGAATTTGGTTTTGTTCTCATATTTACTCTTATTTTCTTCGAGTTTGACAAAAAGTTACTTAAGTTCATAAACTGATCAGGAATTCCCTAAAGTTACACATATCCAGGTAAAAAGTGAATAACAAATTAGATTTACATGTATCACTGCAGACCTATCTTGATAAAAAGGCTGGCTGGTTCTGAAATGATGCCCGAAGTTCGCCTATCAGCACAAGATCCAGAAATATTGCTTTCTTCTGTTTATAAGAATAGATTGCTTGTGGTGCCTGGGTGGCTCAGTCAGTTAGCATCGGACTCCCGGTTTTGGCTCAGGTCATGATCTCGGGTTCTTGAGATAAAACCCCTCGAGGGTTCCCCACTCATCAGGGAGTCCACTTCTCTCCCTCTCTCCTTCTGCCCCACTCTCTGCTCCAATGCTCTCTCTCTCTAAAATAAATCAATAAATCTTAAAAAAAAAGAATAGATTGATTAAATTGTTTAAAAAAATGGTCTCTACCGTGACTCAAAGGAAGTTATATTAACTTATCCTTCAAAAGGAGATGCTGCTGTTTACCTTGAATAATTTTTGTAGGGATTAGATAACAGTGCACGTAAAGTGTATAACCACATGTTTGACACCTGGTAACCATCCCTCCTTGTTTATTTACTCTCTTTACTTATATATTCTTGTGCCATCCTCTACTTATTGAAACACTGCTACTTTTATTTGACATCTCTTCACAGAAATTCCTAGTGCTTCTGGTGAAGTGATTACATCTCCAAGTATGTACTATTTACACATGGCTTGCATTTCTTTCGTAGTATTTCCCTTTCCTTCAGTATTAAATTGTGTTACATCTATGTCCCTTTGGAAAGTAATTGCTCCTGGAGTGCTATCTCTGCTACAAACCTCAGTCTTACGTACGAAATGTACTCATAATTTTTTGGGAACTATATATTTTTCACTGAGTTAAAATAATTAAACACTACAAAAAAATTAACCCTATCGAGAAGAGTATTATCATGTCTAGGTAATGTTTTATATCTGATTTGCTAGGGGTTTTGTTTATTACCTCAATACATAGCTAGAATATACCTCTCTGTGTTGTCAAAACGTTGTCAAAGAAGTTTGTTAATGATTTGGGTATGTCTACATTGAATTTAGCCTTCAAGTTTGCATCTACATTATCACAATTACTCAATTTGTCTACTTTGCAAAAATTTTATTAGTGTCTATAGTAATTTTGTTCAAAGCATTTTACATTTAAATTTAGTAGCATAGCCAATATGTTGTTAATGAGTTAAAATTTGTTGTAGACTAATTCTGGACATAACTTCCTGTATAACTTATATACAAATCCATTATAATTTCCAAGAGGCTAAGGAGAAAATTATCCTTTGGATCACATGTAATAATGGCTAGAAGCATGTGTTTTGATACTTAAGAGAAAAATCATACATATGCTTTATATTAAAAAGTTAATTCTCGCAGTTTCACTTGTTCTATCTTAACTTTTACTGGAATCTTGTAACATCTAGTGACGGAAAAAAAACAAAGACTGATTTGTTTTAGTTTAAACTTAGTTCATAGGCATTCAAAAATGTAATTAACATAAATATCTGAAAAAGAAAGAATTAGAAGTTTTATTTAAATCCTTAATGTTTAAATATGTGGCTTACAATACAGGAAAATATGAAAAAGCATTAGACCTGGCCTCAGTATCTATTGACTTTAATGTAAAATTTAGGATTAGTTTTCTTTCGATTAGTTTGTTTTTCAATTATACCAGTTTCTGCACTTTCCTAAGTGTTAGATGGAATCTACTACTACTGGGGTATACAAATATATAGTTTAATAATGCCTGAAGTGTTTAAAAAGAAAGTAAATAATGATTGTTATTTGTGATAAGTTTATTGTAGAGTCTCAACCTTATCTCCTGGGTAGGTTAAATGTAGGTGTTTTAAAATTAAATACTCCAAATGAATAGGACATCTTAGGTCATCAATCTGCCTTTTGCCTTTATCCTTGCAGAACAAAATTTGTTTGCAATCTGAAACAGATATTTAAGTTACTTTTGTGAGACCAGTTAGAACTGAACCAGTTGGAAATATCTTTAAAAATAATTTAGGAATCCTTTTCATGGTGTAATTCTGTAATAACCAAGATGGGTTAATTAGGGGAATTTTCATAGCAGCAAGAAGAGTAGTTTTCTTGCATATCTTTATTTTCATCACCTGATACTGTCTTTCAAAGGACATAAACAAAATCCTTAAGTGACTGTTATGAAATTAACCTTTACTTTCTCAACTTTTTGACCTTCTGAAATTGGCTATGTTATCCTTCTACAAGTCAGAAAAATCAAAAGTACACCATTGACCATAATTATCTACAAAGAGGAATAGTTTATAGTAATGGATAGATACTATAGGGAGTGTTAAAAATCATGGATTAATCTTAGAAATTTAAGACAATTTCCTAATAGTAACTTTAAAAACACTGTGAAATCAGGGACAGAGAAAGTTCACTAACATTGCATACTTTGTTGCTAAAATCTATTCGACTTAATGTTTTATACATCCTTCTAAGGTTGTCACTTTTTAAATTTTTTTTTAAAGATTTTGTTTATTTATTCGACAGAGATAGAGACAGCCAGCGAGAGAGGGAACACAAGCAGGGGGAGTGGGAGAGGAAGAAGCAGGCTCATAGCGGAGGAGCCTAATATGGGGCTCGATCCCACAACGCCGGGATCACGCCCTGAGCCAAAGGCAGACGCTTAACCGCTGTGCCACCCAGGCGCCAGACTTTTTTAATTTTTAAAATGTTTGTTCTGTTCATCATAGATGTTTCATTCTAATATTTCCCTCACTTCTAACTGATGAGTCTATGTAATTCTTTGCTATTTTAACTGAGCATTTGCAAAATGCGAAATATGCATATGTATGCAAATATATATATTTACAAATATATATATGCAAATACACACACACACAATACCTCTAACCTTAAACCCTTATGCACATATATATAATTTCCAATTTTATATCATTTTTCACATAGGTACATATATACAAAGAATAAATTATGAAAAAGAGAAAATTAGCAAAATAATATCATGTACATTTACAATGTGAAAAACATGGCAAAATCTTAAATGTACTTATTTATGAGTATTTGAGATAAAAGTAAAGAGAAGAAAATTGCTTTTGTACAATGACAGACTTGTTAGGACAAATCAAATGCCACACAAGATTCAGAAACAGGAAATGCTACTCTTGTTGACTCAACTCTTAAAGTGCTGTAAAAAACATAATTTTAATTTCAGAGCAAATGTATATACGTGCAATTACCATACAATGACAATTACTAGGTATGGGATGTCATTTTTTAATTTCATAATGAACACCCAATACAAATTTGATTTGTTATAAATAGAAGTACAATTAATTTTGGTACTTTGATTTTTCTCATATACATGTAGTAAAAGCTGTAAATAATTTTTTTACATTTACATAGCAAAGCAATGAAGTACTGCATTAAACTGTTCAACTACATTATCTTGGATGTTTGGATTACTGGTAATTTGAAATTTATTTTTCTGCATTTTCCAAATGTTACATAATAAATATATATGACTTTTATAATCAGAACAGAACTTTTTCACTAAAGAAAACATTTTCACTTAACAACTTTTTTTTTTTTTTTAAAGATTTTATTTATTTATTCGACAGAGATAGAGACAGCCAGCGAGAGAGGGAACACAAGCAGGGGGAGTGGGAGAGGATTTTAATTCAAAGCACTATCACTTTATAAATATAAATGACATCATTGACTATGACTGTTAATACGAACCTCAAGTTTCATATTATTTTTTATCAGCAAACAAAACAATGAACCCAATTTTGTGTCCACATAGCTCTATGTAATTGTGATGAAGGGTTGCCAGCACCACGCATGATATTTGTGGAATCATTCTTCTAAGTCATATGCAACAAGAAGATTTGGAATGAGTGGCATTTGGCCACTCATCATGTAAATTTACATGTAAATCTTGTTAGAAACAACCCAAAACAAACTTCATAGTATTCTTTTCCGAAATACAATAAATTGCCTAGTGTGTGAATCACCTAATCTGACTAAAAGTTATTTAAATGTTCTTTTAGCTTTTTTACAGTATGTACCACACAAAAGTAATATTTTTTTCCAATCCCTGTTATTTGTATTCTTATCCCCAGTGTTGAAGTGCATTTATTCAGTCTTTGGCTTATACTTTCTGTTTTAAGTAAAACATCTGTGTGTTACCACCCGCCTACAAACCACCCCTGCAAAAATGTGGATTCTGGCAAGCTAACAAGAACAAACTGACACACCAGATACACATAGCTGTAGGTGGGCTGAGGTCTTCCATCTGTGGTGTACGCCACTTGCGGTCATTTGACAAAGGTTAGATAGGATGGAATAATAGGTGCAAGGCAAAATTATATAAAACTAAAAATCTAACTTTACGATATTGACATTTTTTCCCTTCTTTTAACCTTTGATTATGTTGCTAAATAAGGTAAAATAAAATTTGGTTATGTGCTACAAAATTGTCTTCAAGTAATTTCACCAAATAAATAGCATCACCACAATTTTAGCAACAGAATTATAAGATTATTCCATTTATTTAAAAATAATATAGTATTCTTCAAGGGGTTAAGTTATTGTTCTCTATTTTTTTGAAACGTTACTATCAATATGGTATAGTTTTAAGTGCTAGATTCTAATTATAAGCTTTACAAATTTTACGGCGTATAGTTTAACTATATGAGAATCTCCCTATTCTATGGCACTGATTCAGGCACCCCCAGGTTACTATCAGAATGGTTTAATTTGATTGTAATAATCTAAAGTCTATCCATGAGTTATAATGTCTTTCTAATTATGTTTTTGTTTAAAGAAAATCTTAGTAATGGGAAATTAAGTACTCTTATTATGTATAAATAAGCAAGCCTTTCTAAGCCATATTATATAGCTTAATTTCAAATATTCATCTCCATCTTATTCAAGAAATAAATGTTCAAATGACATTCATTTCTCCATTTTTATGTATGTGATTAAAATGTGTAAATTAAATAATATTGGAACCTTATTTTTTCACATTTATAAAGTAGAACTGTTTCTCATTTTTTAAAAGATTTTATTTATTTATTAGAGAGAGAGACATAGAGAGCATAAGTGGGGGAGAGGGAGAAGCAGGCTCCCTGCTCAGTGGGGAGCCCAACTCGGGCCTCGATCCCAGGAGTCTGGGATCATGACCTGACGCTTAATGAACTGAGCCACCCAGGAGCCACTGTTCCTTGTTTTGTAATAAAAGTTTTATAATACAAAATAATTTTAAAATGTGAGAAGCTAGACCTAATGTCAGTATATATTTTTTCTGGGCCAAGAAATCATGAAAGTATTTTCTATGGCAACCTGCAGCAATATTAGCATCACAGTTCAGATCCCTGTTCTTTAATTCAACTTTATTGAGGTATAATCTGCAGTTAGTAAAATGCATGCATATTAACTGAACAATCTGACAATTTTTTTAAAGACTTTTTTTTTTTTTCTGAGAGAGATAGAGAAAGAGAATGAACATGCTCATGGGGGGAGAGGTGCAAAGGGAGAGAATCTTCAAGCAGATTCCCTGCTGAAAACAGGTTCAATCTCACAATCCATGAGATCATGACCTAAGCCAAAACCAAGAGTCTGGCGCTTAACTGACTGAGCCACTCAGCCACCCCAACAATCTCAGGATTTTTAATAAATGCATATTTCCAAGTATTTACTACCAAATAATCATTTTTAGTGAATGTTTTAAGATATATCAATAATTTGTTCCTAAAAGTATTGAATAATATTCCATTGTATGAATACAAGGCAATTTTTAATTAATTACTTTTTGGTAATCATTTTTTCTCTAGTTTTTGTTATTATGGATAAAATTGTTGTGAATATGACCTATTTATAGGTGTTTGTGTAGATTCGTGTTTTCATTTCTTTTGGGTAACTACCTGGGAAGGAGTAAAATTGTTGGATTGTACAATAAATTTGTGTTTATCTTTTTAAAAAGTGCTAAATTGTTTTCAGAAATGTATATACCATTTTCCACCCCTACCAGCAATGCTAAGTGTTCCAGTTTCTCCTGATCCTCATCAACACCTGGTATTGTTAGTTTTTTTACTTTTAGCCATTTTAGGTCTGCAGTGAATCTTTTGTGGTTCTAATTTGCATTTTGTGGATGACTAATGGTTTTAAGCAAGTTTTCATGTAGTTTTAGGGTATGTATATTTATACGTTTTCATTCATGATGTCTCCAATTATGTCTATTGTTCATTTTAATACATTTTTATCTTATTTAATTGTAAATGTTCTTTTTATGTCTTCTAGAATGCAAATCTTTGTATTTATGCATCTAGATTGTAATCTTTTGTACTGTGCACATTTTTGCACAGTTAGGGATGGCAATGTCTTAAAAAGAGTGATTTTTTTTGTTTTAATTTTTTTTCAAGTCCAATTTATTATTTATTCTATACTTAGTGTTCTTTGGGGATTTGTCAAAGCAAAGTTGTCTACCCAAGTTCACAAAGATCTCTCTTTTGCTTTCTTCTCAATATTTCATAGCTTGAGCTTTTACATTTAGTTATATGCTATATTTTGAATTAATTTTTGTCCATGGTGAGGAGTAAGAGTTAAAGCGTTTACCTCCAGCTCTCAAGCATCTATTTGGTTGAACTAGTGCCACGTGTTGAAAAAAATAATCTTTTTCCTTTTAATTTAATCTTATATCTTCATTGAAAATAAATTAACCTTATGTGTAGGCATTTATAGGACCTTCGTTTTGTTTCATTGGTATATATGTCTATCTTAACATCAATTTCTCATTATATGATTCCAGTGGTTTTATAGTAATACTTGAGAAAGTAAATTCTCCATATTTTTTCTTCATTTTCAAAAAAAGTTTGGTCACCATTATCCCTCAGATTTCCATGTATGTTTTAGAATCATCTCTATTTCTGGGGGGGGGGAGGGAGAAAGAAATTCTTCAAGAATGTGATTGGAATTACATTGAGTCTATACGTAAATTTGGAGAGAATCAACATGTAAACAATATTGGTTCTTCAAACCCATGGATATTGTTTTCAAAATCCGTATCTTGCTCATAGTTTGTTAAGTTTGCCCTTCAATTCATGTTTTTGATGGTTTTGCAAATGATATTATCCTTTAAAATTCACTTTCACTTGCTTATTGCTAGTATATAGAAATATTATTGGCTTTTATATAGACATAATGTCTTGTGTCCTTGCTATAGTTATTCATCAGTCATAGTAGTTTTAGTTAGACTTCTTCAATTCTTTCTACCTGTGCTATCATAATTTATGCAAGAAACAAAAACAAGAAATACCATTTTTTGCTGTATCCTGTTTTGTATTAATCTCTAAATTTCAAGTATTTTATAATTGACATGATTTCCATGATTCACCCACTAATTTAAGGATAGTGTTTCATTTTAAACAATGAGAGGATTTTCCAGACAAATTTCTGTTCTTGATTTTTAATATAATTTTGCTGTGGTCAGAGAAAACACTTTGTGCATATTAATCCTTTTATATTTAATGAGCCTTGCTTTATAGCAGCATATGGATTATCTTAGGTACCTTCATACTTGAAAAAATAATTTCTTTCTATCATTATCACATATAGTGTTCTTAGAAGATAAATTCATTAAATTGGTCGATAATGTTATTCGAGTACTTATGGAATAAGAATGTTGAAATTTTGAACTAAAATAATACATTTGTCTATTTCTCTTTTCAGGTCTGTCAGTTTTGTTTCATATACTGTGAGGCATTGCTATTAGGTAGGTGAACATTTATGATTGTTTTTTCTTCTTAATTATTTGACCTATTTATTTTGATATGTCCCCTTTATCTCTGGTAATATTCATTGTCCAAAAGTCTCCTTTAATCTGATAATAATAAGCTATTCCAGTGTTCTTCTAATGCATGTATACTTTTGATTCATAAATGAATATCTTTGCATTATATTTCTCTTTCATCTTCTTACTTTTTACCTGTCTCTCTAATGTATTTCTGTTGAAAATGCATATATAGTTCTGTTTTGATTTTTTATCCATCCAGATAATCTTAATCTTAAAGTGTACTGCTTTTTTACTGAAGTGCTCAGACAACTAAAATAAAACACATTTATCTATATGACTGATTTTAAATATATCATCTTGTTTTGTTTTTGTTTTTGCTTTTTTTACTTGTTTCATCTGTTCTTTTCCCCATTGTGGTTGTTTCCTATATCTTTTTAGAATACTTGACTATTTTTAGTATTCTATTTTATCTACACTATTGACATAAAATGTACCTCCTTCATTTATAGTTACTTTAACATTTTCAACATATAGCTTTAACTTATTACAAAATACCATAAAATAATATTCTAAAATTTCAAATGCTATGTAGGAAACAGAATAGTATGTTCCCATATTTTGGCTTCCACCTTTTGATATTGTTTTCATACATTTTACTTCTAAATATTATATTATAAAATGCAAAATGTATTGATATTTTTATCTAAACAACATTTTTTACAGAAATTTTAAGAGTTAGAAAAGTTACTATTTATCAACATATTTATCATATCCAGAACTCTTCTTTGACAGTTTGTTTCTTTCAGCACTTAAAAATATTATTAATGTGGCTTTTGGCTAGATTCACTTTTTCATGAGAAGTCAGCACTCATTCCATTCTTTGTAAGGTGTTAACTTTTTCTGCATGTTTTCAGTATTTTCTTCTTATGTTGGAATTTCAATAATTTGATTTGACGCAGTTTGTTATAGTTTCCTTCATGTTTATCCCACATGGCTCATTTAGCCATTTGGATCTTAAGTTAATGGTTTACATTAAATTTTGAAATTTTCCAAGCATTTAAATATTCCCCATTCCCCTTCTGGGAATACAATTATACATGTTAGACCATTGACTATTGATCCACAGTTCACTAAAATTCTATGCATTGTTATGTTTACATCTATTTCTCTCTACTTCTGTTTAAATAGTGCCTATTGTGTCTTCAAGTTAATGTTTTCTTTTTCCTATAGTGTCTAATTTGATACTAAGCTATACAGTAATTTTTTATTTCAGATCACATATTTTTAATCTCTAGCTTCTCCTTTTTTTAACATCTTTTTTTCCCTCATTATGTCCATGTTTTCTTTAGTTCTTTCAACATATTTATAATTAGTGTTTTGAAGGCTTTCTTGTTTTCAGGTTTGCTTCTATTGACTAGTTGTTCTCATGGTATCAGTAGTATTTATTCTCTCTCCCTCTCTTTCTCTCTCTCCACAAGCCTCATCTTTTGATTAGATGCTAAAAAATTGTGATTGTTACATTGTTGAGAATCCTTCACACTTTGCCTACATACTATGTTGAGATTAGAATAGACTCAAGGTAATCTCCATCTTCCTGCCACCACAAATGACATTGAAATTAATACTCTTACACATATCCCCCTATGATTCACTGTGATGATTTATCTGGAAAATCACCAGAAGTATTATTTCTGGGTTTAAGTAGTTATATCCCCAATTTGTCTAAGTAGTACCAGATTGCTCTGTGGAAGAGCTTCTTGAGTAAACATCCACTATCAATGTTATGTTCATTCTCCCCAACAAATTATATTTTTATCATCTAGCTATGTAAATTTTCCCATTCTTACAGGCATGTAATAATACGTCATTGATTTAAGTTGCATTCCCACAATTGCTGATGATTTTGGACAACTATTTCTTTCTGAGAGTCTTCACTTATTGGATGACTTCTGCAAATATCCTTCTTATATTATTTCCCCATTTCTCTCTGTTTTATAGGTGTTCACAGGATCATTCTGCATGTCTAAGGCCATATTTAGAAGAGGAATTTAGGCACCTGACAACTGGTTGAAAGTATTTAATAGTATAGTCATGTTTTTGGCTAACTTGGCTTTGTCTTCAATTTGGGCAAAATGACTTGGGGATGGGAGGAACAGATCAAAATACATTGGGTAACAATGATAATATGGAGAATAAATTTAAAAGGAGAAAAGAAAAGAAGTATAAGTAAGAGCAGAGATAGCACCAACCCTCTCATCCAGAATTAATCTGATGTCTCCCCCACAACACAACATTTAACTTGAATGTAGATTGAATTCTATTATTATTGGAGTTAAAAGTGATTAGTCAAAGAAAATAGGGGAGAAAACTGGAGGGGGTATAAAATTGTCTACAAAACACAAATAATACAGAACAAATCTGTAGGAAACTAATTTTAAAAAGTGATTGATATATGGGGCACCAGGGTGGTTCAGTTGGTTAAGCAACAGACTCTTGGTTTTGGCTCAGGTCCTGATCTCAGGGTCATGAGATTGAGCCCCACATCAGGCTTCCCACTCAGTGTGGAGTCTGCTTGTTCCTCTCCCTCTACTCCTCCTCCTACTCACTCATGTGCACTCTCTCTCTCTAAAATAAATAATAAAATCTTTTAAAAAAAGTGGTTGATATATGAGGTCTTTACTCATTTATATTGTACAGATTTTGAAGTCTAAGCTTTTAATAAATAGCTCTGTCTGTTTCATTTAACATTCTCCAGATGCTGTAGTTTTTATTTTTCCCATTCCTTATATGGAAAAAAAAAAAGAATGCTGAAATCAGTTGTGTTTACTACTTTTTTAAGGATTTATTTATTTTAGAGAGTGACAGAGAGCAGGAGCAGGGGGAAGGGCAGAGGAAGAGAGAGAGAATCCCAAGAAGATTCTGTGCTGAGCATGGAGTCCAATGTGGGGCTCACTTTCATGACCCTGAGATTATGACCCGAGCCAAAATCAAGAGTCAGACGCTTAACCAGCTGAGCTACCCAGGCACTCTGTGTCTACTACTTTGAAAAGCACTGCTTAGAAGAGTTAAAGTTTGTTAATATTCATGAAAATAAGAAAGGAATAAGAAAACTGATCTTGATTGTAGCTAATCTTTCTTGTTACTTTTGAATTTGTGGATCTGACCCATACCTCACATAATGGGCAAGTTTAAGCAATTTTACTATAGTCACAATTAAATACAATTATACTGAAACATCATATTTTCTTAAATCTATTTAGGGTCACAGTGGGCTAACCATTTACTACATCATCTCTTCTAAGCTCACAGTCTAAACCCTGAAAGACTCTTCCTGTCCTTTTTTTTCTTCTTTCTAAATAATCAGGTTATGCCCTATTATCTAATAGAGGGAATCTTTCAAAAGACCTCTTGCTCCATTATTGCCTCCATTCTTTATTGCAATCTATCATTTGAAAACTTCTAGATTATGACTCTAAATCAAAATTTTCACCAAGACATTTACCTTCTCGAACATGTTCAATATTCAGTAGGTTTGAACCTACATTGTTTCATTTGATTAGAAAAAAACAACCCTGCAAGGTATTAGGTAGAGATTTTTACAGATGAAGACAGTGAGGCTTTAGAAATGTAAATTTCTTTTTCTCAAACTTGTTTGTCCTGTACATGTGGGTAAAAACTTAAAACCTGAACTTACACTGTAAAGTTCATAATCTTAATAACAATAGACTCCACAGTTATCTTTCATTTATGTTTTAATCTTCATCTTTTGTGATACCCTACAAATTCTGATTTAACTGCAATGATCTTCTCAACAGAATTTTCTTTACCATTATTTTCATGGTTCATGAAAATGTTTTTTCTTTCCTTTTTCTCTACCAACATCAATTTCCTTCCTTCTTTTCCAGATGTGTAAAAATCCTTTCTGGAATTCAGGGCCCAAATTAATGCCAGTATTCTATAAAATTATTAAAACTGTGTAAATGATTTCTACATACTCATAAGTACAATTATATTTTACTTATGTAATTGATTTATTCATATGATGTTTAGAGTTTCTAAAGATGTATGTGTCTGGGGGGCCTGGGGGGCTCAGTAGGTTAAATGTCTGCCTTCTTCTCAGGTCATGATCCCAGGGTCCTGGGATCCAGCCCCACGTTGGGCTCCCTGCTCAGTGGGGAGCCCACTTCTCCCTCTCCCTCTACCACTCCCCCTGCTTGAGTTCTCTCTCTCTCTGTCAAATAAATAAAATCTTTAAAAACAAAAAAGATGTAAGTATTTGCTTACCAGGTCTCCTCCCTCCACATTGGACAATGAGTGTCCAAGAACAAGAGTTATCTGTAATTCTTTGCTTTCTATAAGTTGGTAATAAATAAATACCTCATGGATCTACTATTAATTGACATAATACATGACCTAGTTGCCAATCCCCAGCTTTTTATGGCATTTTAAAGGTCAGGTATTTAATCTGCTGGTAACCTAATATTGTGTATGGTTTCCTTTGAAGAAACCAAGTCACTAAGGATGGACCCATGAAATTTATTAAGCTAAGAGTAGATGAATTATTGTAGATTAGTTAATATGCCTAAATTTTGTACTAGTTTGCATTTTGCAGCATGCTGGAAAGCATTTTACACTTACAATTTGGAGTTTTTCTTTTGTATATGAAAAGTTAGAGTTTTGGTAATTGACAATAACTAAGCAGAAAGGAAAAACAATCCAAACTTACTTCTTACTCCCACTTTTGGCCAGAATGGAAGAAATGGTACTGTAATTACCTTCCTATGAGAGAAAATTGAAAAAAAAAATATGAAATGACTGTTTTCAGAAATTGAAAACAGGCAGTGACAAAGGGACAGATTTCAAATTTTAGGAAGCTCAACAGCTGGAATCTGTGAACTAGAGAGGAGGACACTATACAAGAAAGAGCTCCAGAAATCTATGCAGGGGTAATCCTATTTTTGAGTAAATACTTAGAGATATATGCATAAGATAATAATCCATAAGACCTGAAAAAGAACAAATTCAGGGGAAAGAACAGTAACAGGGTGATTTAAGATAAAATGCTGCCCAAATTCAAATGGAGCTTGAAGATGTTCAAGTTCCACCTGCCAGATCAAAGAGAATTAATTTAACAAATATGATATTCTGTAGAGACCTCAAAAGGATCACACCTTGTAGTAAGGCTGCACTGATCCTAAGGTAAAGGTTACACAAATCTACCCTAACAATATCAAACTGATACGCAAGTAGCTTAATTGCCTGCCTTCACAAATCAAACTCATTTCACTTTAAAAGATGCTACTCTTAGAAGCATTACATTAGAAATCCACCTACGCCAACACATGGATCTTAAAAATCATAGTTCTCAGTGAATTAAACATAAGCAACAAGATAAGTTTAATAACATAATGCCATAGTACATTTTCATAAGAACACAAAGAAAACAACAAAGACAATAATAAGAAAGACTGTGTATAGCAGAACGGGAAGTAGGTAGGAAGATGAGTGGGGTACATGAGTTAAAGGGAATACAGGAAACATGAAAAAAGTCTTCCTGTGGACCAAGGATGATAATGTGACATAGTGCTATTAACTCAGCCCTCTCTAAGTGTGGTTAAAAATGAACAGTTTGATAATATCATATTTGTAAGAGTTTGCTAGTGAAAGTCCATAAAACCAAAGTAAAACATGTTATGGACAGTGTTTAATTTGGTTGATGTAAATCATCAATGTGTCACTTCTCTTGCATATTGACTTATTGTTAATTTGTCTAAATAATCTGTATACTTGCTTCAGTTCATCATGGTTTTATTGCAGTTTACTGGCTGCCACATTCCTTAGGTGACTTTCTTTTTTATCAGTTAAGTGACCCAAGTAGAACTCCACAGTCAAGAGAAAGAAGAAAGCAGAGGAGAATAAAAGAGAGAATGAAAAAAAAAAAAAAGAAGAAAGAAAAATTAAGGATGAAGGACTCAACTGAAAGAAGAAGCAGCAGAAAAGTCATCAATAAGCTGGACATCGTAAATCTATCCCTTTTTCCATTCCTCCCTCTCTTTTCTTTTTGCAAATAAAAAAATTTATTTTACTAATCACACCCTCCCTGTATGTGAAGACTTGCTTTGTTTCCACTAAAGGAAATTTTATACAGGAGTTTTAATTTGGCTGGAGGTGAAAACCAAGAAGTAACAGCAAAGGAGGCAAATTAACTGCACCTTCTTGGCAGGGTCTTACCTTCTGATCATCCACATGCTGTCATAGGTAGCAACACAACTGCTGATGTTAGGAAGCCCAGACAACCCACACACACTGTCTTGGAAAAACTGACAATAAAAGTGCATGACTATAAGTTAATTTGAGTATAATTAGTAAGATAACACATTGCCAGAGATGGTCAGTAAAATGAAAAATACAGGTGAAGAGAAATACTGTTAATCTCTCCGGCACCAAAGTGAGGAAGAACAAGCTCTATTAGGCTTGGAGGAACAGAAGAGGAGAAGATGTAATTTTCACAAAGACATGTATTTCTGATACTTGCTGTCTTTATCATCTCTCCCTTCTTTTCTTATAATATTATATGTCCATCTTTACCGAGAAACAAATGTGCAGTAACACATGTACATAAAAGCAAGCTTGGTTGAAAGGAAGGGAATTTATAGGCTTAGGGGAAGCTGGTAAAGGCAAGAAATTGACAGCAATAAAACAAAACAAAAAATCTCATAGTCCTCCTTCTTCTTTCACAGATATGAGAGTGTTAAATATATATGTATATGTATATACACACATATGTACATTTTATCTATATAATATATACATACATATACACACTACTAATGTATAGCTTATAATATAATAAAATATATAATTACCCCTTACTTTAAAAATAATACCTGCAATTTCTTTTCCCTTCTCACTCTGCTTCTAATAAATGGCCCCTCTAGCAGCTGTCTTCCCTGAGTTCTGCACCAACCACCACTGATAATTGCTGTGTTAAGCATAATGTTTTCACAGCTGCAAGCAGGATTTTTAAATAGCAAAGGTGCACTGAAGCCATCCTCAGTAATTAATAAATACAATACTAACAATATTTGCACTTGTGACTTTTTTACTCTGAGCATACCAAAGCACTTTACAAATAAACGTGTTATTAACCTAATTTTTTACAGATGGAAGGAAAAACCCACTAGATTTAGGTTAAGGCCATATAAGTGACTATGTTGAAGATTGCCCAACAAATCAGATCCATGACCTTGAATAGAACCCAGGACTCCAGTAAGGCCTCTGCTTGGCTTTGTGAAAACCCAGCATCTATTAGCATTTGAACTTTAAATGAGCACCACTTAATGAACTTTACACGTCATCATATTTGTAATAACATTTGCCATGAAAACCACTGTTAGTTCTAATTTTCATTCATTTTGTTCCATAAAGAAGTAAACATTACAGTTGAGAGAGATTTTTACAGAGAAAGAAAGCCTTAAATCAAACCACTCAGACACTGAGTGATGTGTCTTCTCAGGAGTGAAACCCACTGGAGCAAAGGAGGCACAGTTGGTGGACATAAGGGAAGTGACCGCTGGGCCCTGGATGACTTTCAGAGGGTGAACAGCAGGAAGAGACTAACAGAAATGCCAGGATGTTGTTTGTTCAACAGATGTGTTCCTAGCCAGCTACCAAAACTCATGAGCCATTTTTATTTGTCAACATAGAGAGATTAGATATTTGTAATCTCTTATTACAAGCTCACACCAAATGCACAAAGGCTAACTTGTCCACTGTTTAGTAAAGAGTGCTCTACTTCTAACTTGTCTATGACTCTGCAGAAACATGAATTTTGTGATATACAACTATATCCATAGTTCTTCATTGTTTTAAAGACTGCAAAAGTTATTTTTAATTCAGTATCTTAATCTTCATGAACATATATGCCCTCTGGATTGGACATTTTGATCCTTACATGGATGGCTATTATCTGCTAGGACATTCTCCCACTGCTCTTTTCCAAGTCATTTGTCAAACATGTTAAATGAAAATATATAAAATACAATTAGATATGTTTATATTTTAAGTAATATCTATCTACTTGTCATTATATTTTACAGCATATATTTTATTAAAAACTTACATTCAAGGGCATAAAAAATTAGAATAGTCTGATATTTAACTGAAATGTAGCTCTTGCCTAATAAGATTATACAAAGGATATTCTTCTACTTATTTTTTCAAAAACTATTAAGTTACTTTTTTGAGAGTTAAAAAGCAACTGAAACACAACTAAGAAGATATATGTTTGCAAGCAGAATTTTTCTGACCATAAATCAGCTTTCAGAATAAGAGTTAAATGATTATAAAAGAGGGACCATAAGCTTATATCATAGATATGTATGTTACAAAAGGACACTATGTAATATGTGAACAATCCTACATTTAAGAGTTGTGCTGTGGAAAACACGAAGGATGCTAGATTACAAAGGTCTAATATGCACACCATATTTAAATCCTATAATAATCCTTTAAAATAGCATTTATTATTTTCTTTAAAATTCTTCTTTTGCTTTTTCATTAACAGCATTTCTTAATTTATTAAAATAATAAACATACTTAAAATATAAAATAATAATGAAATACATAAACTCAAAAGTATAACATGTCTTCTTGCTACACAATCCTCCAGTTACATAGACCTGAATTAAACAAATTAATACAGAGACACACATATATTTTTATAAAAACTTCACACATATTCATAGTTACATCTTATTGTCATTATGTATATAAATGGAAAATAATATGCATACAAAAACTTGCTTTACATTTACAATAGAATTTTGAGTTTATATACTATTACAAGTACATAAATCTTTCTATTCAAGATATGTTTAATATTTAAGCAATCCCCAATTGACAAATATTTTTCCAGGTTTGTTTCAATTTTAAGTAATGCTACAAAGACCAATGAACACCTAACTATCATGCACTGTTTTGAAAATCTCTCTATAAAATTTGGACAGCAAATATATATAAAATTTAGAATGAAGTAGATATCACCAAATTGACCTCTAAAAGTTTCAGCTAATTTATAATTATTCTATCCATTCAATTCAAAATAATATGAGTAGGAGGAGAGGGGAGCAGGGGGATGGGTGAAATAGGTGATAGGGATTAAGTAAGGCACTTGTTATGATGAGCACTGGATGTTGTATGTAAGTTATGAATCACTAAGTTCTACATCCAAAACTAACATTTTACTGTATGTTAACTTCAATTTAAGTAAAAACTTGGGAAAAAAAGTAATATGGATAGAAGCCCACAATATTGTCATAAAAATTTTTGGTTAAAATAACCATGAACACATTGGTGTACTCTCTACACTAGATTCTTAGACAACTGAATACCTAAATCATGGATATATTAACAGTATCTAAAGACAGATGGAGCCAGATTGAAAAAAAAATGCATTTAGGCTTCAACTTTTTGTCTGACATGTCCAGATTCTTAAATATAATATAGACTACCTCAAAAAAGTCAAAACAAGAACTATGCAGTCCCCTCCACCATATGTTTTTAGTGTTAGAGATTCAGAGCATGTAACAATTAGAAAACTGGACAACTTTCAGCCTGCAATTTAGAATTTTGTCCTGGGGGTTTTTATAAGCCATCAGCAGCCATCAGTACTTCTTGGATACCATCTTTTGATATCTTTTCAGAGTGAGTTAATCACAGCATATATTTTGTGCATAAAGAAAGGACTAAAACTAAGGAGGAAGTTCTAAAAAGGAATTGGGGGAAAATCATTGTTCCTATAGTTGTTGGAATAGTTTCTCAAAAGCAATGCTAACACTTGTGCATTCTCAAGAACTTTAGTTTACATATTATTTAAAAGTAGTAGCATTGCTTTTGTCTTCAACTCTTTCTCCCAGTTATATTTGAGAAACTATTTCTCTAACCATAGAACAATGAGTGCATAACACTACAATCACTTCAATATATCCAAAATGGCATTTGATAGCTTAGGCATGTGTTTATGAAAAAAATTCCATAAATCATGGATAAAAAGTTATTTATTACACCAAAAGATAAAATTATATTTATATTAAAATATGAATGGATGGTGTCCAGTACTGAGTTATAAATCATTGTAACAAAATATTTGCCTAACACATCTGCATAAATTCTTGGTTATGCACGCTACATGACAGACCTAAGCACATACACATATACTTCAACACACATATAATTAAGCAAAATTAATCTTTTTTCTAGATTTACCATAGTCTTTAATATTCTAAGATGCTTTTAAAATTTGTTTCTCTGTTATTTCTTCAATGAAGACATATTATGTATATCACGGAAAAGCGTTAACATTGTGCTTATCTCTAAGTAGTTTGATCATGCATGCTTATCCTCTTCCTCTGGTCTAATCTGTATTTTCTAATTGCTCTACAATGAATATGTATTGGTAATCAAAAATAACGTTTTCCTAAAAAAAAGCATTTAACTAGAATAAATCTTTTAAAATCTTAGAGTGGGGGAAATTTTCTTATGATGGTAAAACCTAAAAGCAATGAAAAGTGATCTTATTAACCTTTTTATTAGGTAAATTTTAAATGTATCCAACAAAGAAAATATTAAAAATGAATCCCCATGTAGCACTTCAAAGATTGTCAACATTTTTCTTGTATTGTTTCCTTTATTTTATCCACCAATGTCATTTTCCCTTTCTTCTTTCAAATTCAAGAGTATAATTTACCTACCAAAACTTCTGTTTGTATCTCTAGAAAAAGTTATTACCACAAATTCAGTGTTATTTTAAAATTTTAAGTACAATGAACTTACCAAAAAATCTTAATCCATCTAAAATATTTGCAATTTGAGATCTGTCCCTTATTTACAAAAAAAAAAAATATCTTTAGCTGGTTTGTCAAATAAGGCAGTTTCACTTCAATTTACTAGTAGTGCACTGCTGAACAATACTGTAGTAAGCTATAATAATAATAAAAGAATATAATAATAAAACAAGGCCTACATGCTTCTGTTGATTTTTATTTAGGTATAATTTTATATATGTTTCCCTTCCTTTCAGTCTTTTTTTTAATATCTTCTTTTTCTATTTAAGTATAATTAACTATAGGAAAATACACATTTAAACATTTAGTTCAACGAGTTTTTTTTTTAAAGATTTTATTTATTTATTCAACAGAGATAGAGACAGCCAGCGAGAGAGGGAACACAAGCAGGGGGAGTGGGAGAGGAAGAAGCAGGATCATAGCGGAGGAGCCTGATGTGGGGCTCGATCCCAGAACGCCGGGATCACGCCCTGAGCCGAAGGCAGACGCTTAACCGCTGTGCCACCCAGGCGCCCCTAGTTCAATGAGTTTTGACACATAAATATATCCGTATAACTCACAACCATATTAAGATACAAAAACTTCATCTCAGAAAGTTCCCTCATGTCCCTTTCCAGTAAATCTCCTACTCAACAGGTAGACACTTTTCCAATTTGTGTTATTCCAGTTAAAATTCATGTTAATTGTATCGGAGGGTGAAAAATCTTTTGCAAACACAGTAGGATTTCTGTTAGATTCAAGTTTTGTTGCCTATGATTGTTGTTCACTCTTATTAATTGCTGAAAGTATTCCATTGTATGGAATTTTATAACCTATCTATTCAACCCTTTTATAATGGACTACTTCCATTTTTTTTCTTAATTTTGGCCATTATAAAGAAAGCCTCTATGTATTTGATGTTAGAGACCATTTGTGAATATGTCTTTATTTCACTTGGATAAATATATGAGTGGAACTGCTAATTCATAGGATGGTTATATATTTGTAAAAAACTATCAAATAATTTTTACAAAGGAGTTGTATACTGTTATACTTTCACCAGTAATATAGGAGAGTTTGGTGTACATTTGCAGTTCAGTATTTTTATCATAGCCATTCTAGTGGCATGTAATAGTACTTCATTACAGTAAAATTTGCATTTATTTCTAATGAGTATTGTTGTTGAGTACTTTTTCATATGTGTCTGGCCATATGCATATTTTCCTTTTAGAAATATCTGTTTAAATCTGTTGATCATTTTTAATTGGGTTCTTTGTATTTTTACTTATAATTTATATATGTATTTACATATACAAATATTTATACGAATATATATTTATTGTTATTATATATATTTACTTATGATATAACAGTTATGATTATTTTATTATTTTAGCTTACTACAATATTATTAACAGTAATCATGATTAGACAATAAGAGAAGAAAAATAAATGACATGAAGGTTAGAATGGAAAGAAAACAGTCTTTATTACAGGTATTGCATTGCATTGATATTATAGGAATAAACTGTAAAAAATATAGAAATGAGGTATTGGGACAAATATTTTGTAATTTTAGCGAGGTCACAGGACACAAGATCAATATACAAATTCCCTTTGTAATTCAGAATCCTGGCAATGAGCCAACAGTAATGACATCAACATTGAAATACTAAAGAATACACTTAATGACGTGTGCTTAAGGCAGGGAAGTACAAAGCATTGCAAAGAGAAATTAAAGAAAATAGAAAATGGACATGTGGTATGAATGGATTGAAGGTTTTTATATTGTTAGGTTGCAAATCTAAGTTGATCTGTGATTGCAATCAACATCCCAGCTTTTTATAAGCAATCAGCTTTTATGAAAAGGCAGGTAACCTAAAATAGTCAAAAACAACCTTGAAAAAAAACAAGGTTGGATATATCCAGTAGGGTAATTCAGTATGGAATACAGTTTACTTCCCTAAATGGTGCTGCATAGCCATGTGGATATCTGTATGGAAAACTAGTTGGGTCTTGGGTTTTTATTGTTGTTGATTTTTAATTCTTTCTGACAATCCTTGCCTTTTATTTGGAGTGGTTTGTCCATTAGCATTTAATCTAATTATTAATGGGTTTGGATATACCATTCCATAATTTGTTGTGCAGTTGTCTCTGATTTTAGTTTACCTATTTCTCCTTTCTTGCCTTTTTTGTTTTTTTGAGTTTCAGAACACATTTTTAGCATATGTTTAATTTTATCTCAAAGTATTTTATTTAGAAATTGACATCTTTTTTCCATAAGTGAGAATTATATACTTTCTCTTTTTAGAGAATATTATAGAAATTAATATTCAACCCATAGAAATGTATAATCCCAGTTCCTTTAATCAAGAATTAATCTTTTTTTAAAGAAATAAATATATTGGTTAGAGCAATGATTATTAAAGCATCATGATTACAGCAATGATTATTTCATTCAACACATTTGTGATGTGCTAATTTGTAATTTTTTCTTTGTCTTGTGCTATCTTGGCAGGTTTTATCAGGATTACATGTACTTCATGATTATATAGCTTTTAATAATTTTCTAAGTTCTATCTGTATTTATGTTTCATGAAAATTATCCTCATTTATAAATTAGAAAGCTAAGACTCAGAAAGATTAAGTGATTTCCAAGGTCATGCAGCTAGTAAATGATGGAGTCAGAACTAGAATTCAGGCTATATTACCTCTAAAATATATATTTCTAAAGCAATATACAGCATTATATCCCCACACTTTCTGTCAGAGAGCTCACACTATCAAAACCAAATTGTGTACAAAACAACTTAATACTATAAAACTTCTTAAGTAATTTAAAGTAGATATAAATGTAGTACTAATAAATACTTATATTAATAGTCCTATTTGTATTTCAAATTATCAAAATAAAAGATGCAACTTTTAAATCATTCTCCAAGTTTATATAAACACAAATGCCTAAAACAAAGAACTGAGTCATTAATTCAAAATAGGATCAAGTGTTGACTTTTAAAATTTGGTATCAAATTCTAAAGTACAAATTTAGTTATTTCTGAGGTTATTGATTGAATGGATGTTACATTTATTTAAATGTTATGTCATACAAAAATTACCCCAAAAGTGTTTCATTGTGGTTGTTATATAACTTAAGTAAACTTGTTCTTTCTAAAAAAAATATTACTTCAGTTTTATATTTTCTTTTTTATTTAATTTTCTTTAGTAGTTCTTAGCAAATCATTCACTGGTTCTAGAGTTTATTATCCTATAATTGAGATAATGTGAGAGAAGTACCTTATCCACTTGAGTTGTAAAACTATCACATCATTTAGCTTGAGAAATGGCATCTCTGTTCCAGGACTTTCCATTCTCATATTCAGAGAAAGCTAATATAACTGGGATGAGTTTGTGGGGAAGTATTTGAAATGAACAAGTATGTAAGACTTTTCTTTCCTCTAAACCATTGAACATTTATGTCTTATTGAGAAAGGTAAATTATCATCCCTTTGTGAAGTATATTTGAGGCAAGGGCATTCAGCAGTGAGTGGGAAATGGAGATCTCTGGCAGAAGTAGATATAAAAACCACTTTTAACTTACTAGGGGAGGGGGGAGCAGATAATGTGATTTTCTTGCTGTGAATTCTACTTTCTATTATGAATTCACAGTAGAATTTTTTGAAGCAGACAGTTTTACTAGTGCCTACCCAGAGTCAGGAAACATTTGAATTCTGTTAAGTAAGTCATTTAAAAATATTGATTGATTGGTTGATTGAGTTGTTTGATTAATAGAAGCTGTCTATCTGCCAGGCATGAAGGCTACAATGCTGAATGTATATTTTAGTGAAGAAAATATCTTCTTTGCTTTCTGGGGATTTTTTATTGTGAAAATGGTCTATATTTATTCAGACCTGGAGGAAAAGTGAAATGATTTTTCAACTTGGATGTAAGTTAAAGAGAATTTTTAAAATACGTCCTAGATTTAGTGCATGCAGTGGAAGTCATGAAAATACTGGGAGATCTTAAATTGGAATCAAATTGTCTAAAAGGCTCCCATTACCATGAGGGTAAAAATACAAGAAGACATCAGTGGTTATAAATCATGTTAATTGGTTCTTTATAGAGGATTACCACTTATGTGCCTAATACTAGATATAGTTATTCTGTAGCATGCATTAATAATTAATCCCTTAAACATAATTCTGGGGCAAAATTCTTTGTTTTATAATTATTGTAACCAGCAATATTTATATTTTAGCATTTAAGTAATGCATATAATAAAGCATTATTCTAAGTGTCAAAAAATGTTAACACAGTTAAGACATTGCCACTCTAGGAAACGTACTAATATCATCCCCATTTTGAGCTGAAAAAATTAAAGAAACAATGTTAAGGAAATTTCCTTAGGTCACACAGTTATTAAGCAATGGACCTGGGATTTGAATGAAAAAAGCTATATTCTAGAGTTCATGTTTGTTTTGTTTTGTTTTGTTGGGAAAGATAATAGCATAATGAATCCTTATGTATCCATCACCAGTTTCAATAATTAAAAATATTTGTCCAATTTTGTTTCAATTATAACCTCCCCCACATACTCTCTTCTTAATGTTTTTTGGTGGCATAGATGTGACTAAGTGACAGATTAGCAAGGAACCTTCTGACACTTTTCTTGCATTTAAATCTAAAGCTAAAGAAAATTCCCTTTCAGGGGAATGTAATTACTTTGTTGACTTGGAAGAATTTTCTTCTCAAACTGATAGTGGAATGGACAAAAGAGACGCCTCAAAGGAGTGCCTTTCTCTTAACAAAAAGGAGCTAAGGAAGGTTAAGTTGCAAGCAGTTCTGCTATGGAAACATAAATACAGTCAGTACTGAAGTTTGGGGGAACAGAGTGATGCTGAACCGAAGGGGATCCTAGATTTAGAAAATTTTAGAAGCAAGGTATTATGCTGGGGGTGGACAAGCAGTCTGGTTTCCAGAAAGTGAAGTGGAAAATACAATGAACTGACACAAAGATCTAGATAAAGTTAAGCTCATTGAATATCACCTTAAAACAAAGAAGGGTCACAGTTATCTGAAAACTTGCAGAAAACAGAATTAAGTGATGGCAAAAGTATTGACTAAGTGGGAACTGATATCACCCTTAGTATTTCTCTTTCCCTGAGGATTAAGTGCATGTCAACTTTAAAACCTCCTTGTCTCCATTGCAGCTTAAAGAATCACGTACTTCTCTTGAATCAGCTGAGGTTGTCAGTGGCGTGCGTGGGAGATTTGCAAGAGTGTCCAGAACTTGACTCGTAAGGCCAGGAAATCCAGGCTTTTCTTATTCTCACTCTTGTGTTAATTTGAACATGACAACAATGAGTAATTCCATTTTATTTTAATCATTAGGGCTTCCTAATATGGGCATTATTGACATTTTTTATTTAAATAATTCTTTTTTTGAGGGAATAGACTATGAATTGTAGGATGTTTAGCAGCATCCATAGCTTCTACCCAGTAGATGCCAGTAGCATCTCTCCAGTTGTGGCAAATGTCATCGCCAAAAGTCTTCCGAGGGACAAAGTCACCTTACGGTGAGAACTACTGAACAAGTATTTGATCATTAGACCAGGGCCTACACAGCATTTTGAAAATGATTGTGAGCCATAAGAACCAAATAATTTAGGGATCTGACTACTTAAAATTTTATTGTACTTGATTATAGTCATAGTATTTTCTCATCTACATATGTATTTTGTTTCCTTTACTAAATCCTAATTCATTTTGCAAAGAGTTTCATTAACTTTTTAACTTAAAAAAATCCCCAAACTGTCCTTTCATGAGTTAATATTTCTTTTAAAAATAAATATAAAAAGATAGAACTTTAGGGGTGCCTGGGTGGCTCAGTCAGTTAAGCATCTGTCTTTGGCTCAGGTCATGATCCCAGAGTCTTGGGATTGAGGCCCACATCGGGCTCCCTGCTAATCAGGGAGTCTGCTTCTCCCTCTCCCTCTGCCCCTCCACCTGCTTGTGCTCCCTCTCTCTCAAAACAATAAATGAAATCCTTAAAAAAAAGAACTTTCTTTTTATACAAAACCTTAACTTAGTAACCACAATTAACACAATTAATAATAACTCTTCAATATTACCTAATATGTAGTTGATATTCTAATGTCACTGATTATTGCACATATATTTTTTATCGCTGATTCATTTAAGTTAATGTCAAACAAGATCTATACATTGCATTTGGTTGATGAGTCTCTTTATGTCTTCTTTGCTCTAGGGCATCATCCATTCTTCTCTCTTGTTCCCCTCCACCCCCAGCCATTTGTTAGTTGAACAAACTGGCTGATATGTCCTG
Source organism: Ursus americanus (assembly GCF_024610735.1). Taxonomy (NCBI): domain Eukaryota; kingdom Metazoa; phylum Chordata; class Mammalia; order Carnivora; family Ursidae; genus Ursus; species Ursus americanus. Next base: position 13,795,456 of record NC_142137.1, on the reverse strand, counting down.
TAGAATTTCCCACCTTCACATTGGTACAATATGCTACATGCAGTGGGTTGTGTTATAGGAAAGTAAGTTTAGGGGACCTGAGTTTTTTATTATAGTCAGTAATTACACTTACTCATTGTTCTGGAGGAAGACATTACCTTTTTTCTACTGGATATTGAGCATGTCTGCAATTTGCTCTTGAAGGAGATCCTATTTCTACCTTCTAAGGGGATCCTCTATACAAATGTCATTGAAAATACAGTCTGGAACGAAAGAGCCATCAATGACTCACTCACAAGACATGCAGAGACATGAGAGATCTGAAGAGAATTGTCTCCCAACAACATTCACCCCTCATTTGTACATTGTCTTGAATTTGATAGCTTTTGAATAAGTATGTCAGTTCATTGGCCACTCTGATTAATCTGACCTACAGAGCCCAAGAACAAAATCCAGTTAATCATTTCTTACAACCTTTAACTAATGTTATTCTCAATAAGATTCCAAGCAAGTTAATGAGGACAACTTGAAGTATTAACTACAAATATGCCATCCGAGGTAGCAGACACAGCTGAGCAAACAAATCAGGTTTTAACTTAGAAAGCCTGGTTGGTGTCTTTCTCCATTTGGCTCAGCATTGACCTTTTGACTTGGCTTGAGGCATCAGCCCAGACAGAGCAGATACATTAGTGATTGTACAGGCTCTGCCTTGGCCTGCAAGGAAAAAGTCTCAGGCAGTCACCCATAACAACCATGACCAGTGAGTTCAGGCTGAACTGAATGCCTTCCAGGGTTATTACAATATAATTGATGATTTTAGTTAAAGCCAGGGATAAATTTGTACATGGTTTCTAATTTGTCGACTCACAATATAGAATACTGCCTTCAAGGATGACATAAATAATAAATCAGCTATCCCTCTGGGAAGTATCCCCAAGCAACCCAAAGTCACCTCATTTTGAAAAGATATCCAAAGTCATATATGGGTTGCATGATCTCCTGTTACTATTTCATAAAACACCTGAAGGTCTCTTATATCTACTCCTAAATTATAAGTTACTGTATTTTGGGGAAAGTGGTAGGTTAGCTCACCATTACTGGAAAAGAAACACAATGCCAGAGACAGATATAATGTCCCTAAGAAGACATTACTTTTCAAAATTTTGGGGTCTTGCAAGTGGAACTAATATCCACTGGCAGGGGACAGAGATTGAGAATGTCTCTGATATAGTCTCCTCCCAGAAAACTAATAAACTTTAGGTTTCCAAATTCAATGTGATTAATTGATCTAATTCTTGTTTCATAGTGACTGTCTAAGTTACCAGCAGGATCAAGTCTGTCTCCCATAGAATGACCAAATGATGGCTCTGAATGTGGATATGCAATGTCCAAAGACACTGACAGGTGTTTTGTGTTGGAGGTGGGGTTGGTGGGACCCTCTTTTGTGTTCCAATATATTTATGGGTAAATATTAAGAGAACAGCAACAAAATTTTGATTGGAGCTATCTGTTAAGATCTAACAGATCTAACAGTCAGGTAGGTTAAACGTACCTGCAATAATTTAGGAGAGTCACATGGAGAAGGGTTTCTTGCATGAGGAATGCTGTAGGGGTGATTCTAAAAGACAGAAATACTTAGCATTCCTCTCCCTCCCTTGCCATGCAGTGTCTGAAGTGTTGCTTCCTCATGTGATGAGATTATTATTCTCTTTCTACCACCACAAAACCAGTGTGCCCATTGTATTAGTTAAAACTTCACCTGTTTTACAATTATACCCTGTACACATCAGAATTTATTCCAGAATTATCAGAAGAATTTGAAGTTATATCAATAAAACTTATCCAAAGTGAAATGCTGAAAGAAGAAAATGAAAAACACATACCAGAACATCCAAGAGTTTTGAGGCAATATCAAACTATCATATGCATGATTGGCATCACACACACACACACAAAAAAAGAGTGAAAAGGGGCAGAATAAATACTGAAAACATAGAAAGCATTCCTAAAGTTAATGACTGACACTAATCACAGAACCAAGAATCTCAGAGAAAACCAAGCAAGATAAATGTTAAAAAAATACAAATCGAATAATATTATGTTCAAACTACTGAAAACTAAACACAAAGAGAAAAACTTAAACAGAGCTAGAGAAAAAATATAGAGCCTACATAGGAATAAGGAAAATAATTTAAAAAGACTTTTGTTGAAAATCATATAAGTGAAGAGATAATAAAATGACATACTTAAAGTGCTACTTGGAAAAAAAAAATCTTGTTCCATAAATCTATACCTGGCTAAAATAGTCTACAAACAATGAATGGAGAATGGCATTTAGTAAAAATGGTAAAGTATGGACTGCAGAAATTTGTTCTTTCACAACAATGAATAAACTGCAAAAAAAAAAAAAAAGTCAGATTTTATTTTTTTCAGAGCTCTGGATATCAACCAAAGGGTTCCCGCGACCGAAAGAACTTTTTTTTTTTTTTTTTAAATGAATGATCCCAGTAAGAAAGAGAGCTTTGTGGGTGTTTTAATTTGCCCTTGTTCCATCACTTATCACCTATTTTTGCAGCTACTTAATAGCCACTATTTTACCTATCTGTAGAAGACTCCCAGCTTCAGGGATTATATTTATTTGACATGACTCAGAGATCATTCACTGCAGCCTTCTCTGAGGGTGTTTGTGAAAACTATCAGCAGCAATTGCTTAACGTTTCAGCTGCCTGAGGCTATGATAACATTTGTGGAAAACAAGAGGTTGAAAAAAAAGAAAAGCTGGCAAATGGATATTCATAGGGAATTTTGAAGAGCTCTGATTTTAGCCATTCTGACAAGTGTGAGGTGATATCTTATTGTGGTTTTGATTTGCATTTCTCTGATGATTAGTGATATTAGTATCTTTTCATGTGTATGTTATACTAGAATCAAAATAATTAATTAATTAAAAATAGCTCTGACATGTTCCTGAAAATTTAGAAGACCACACATATGCACAGAAGAGTGTGCATGCCCAGTGTTTGTGCATGCAGAGAAAAGACCTGAGAAAGCCCCTCACTCTCAAATATGGTTTAACTTGAGGTTCTTATAAGCAGAAAGTGAAGGATAGTACAGTGTTGTAAACTACTAGCTTAAACAGTGAAGGCATACCTCAGAACACACAGAGTACACCTTAGCAAAGACTGGAAGACTTCTTGGTCCAGAATATTTAAGACAATATCTGTCCAATCAATAGCTGGCCACTAAACTAGTCAAGCAGAGACTTCAGTAAGCATACATGACAATGAAGACAGGCTTTACAGAATTAGTTTTTGAAAAGTTACTAAGCAAACAACAGTAACTACACTAAACAGTAATGACAACAAACCATAGTGAAGGAGAAAAATCTGATTTTCACAATTGCCACATTATATGATTGAACACAACCATTTTTAACAACAACAAAAAAATATACAAATAAAGTAGAAAATATGGCCAATACATGAGAGCATAGTAGCCAAAAGAGCAGTCCAAGAGGAAGCCCAAACACTGGATTTCAGAGGCAAAACTTTAGATCAGCTGTTTTAAATTTCTTCAAAGAACTGTAGGAAAACTATGTCTAAATAACTACAAGAAAGTATAACAATGTGTCATGAAACTGAAAATATCAATAGAGATAAGAAAACAATACAAAAGAACCAAACAGAAATCCTGTGGCTGAATAGGACAATAATTGGCATGAAAGTTTAGAGAAGCCATCAGACAGAGAAAGAATTGATGCACTTGAAGATAAAACAAGTGAGATTTCCCATTCTGAGAAACAATAACAGAAATGAATAAAAAAAAGAATGAGCATATTCTAAGGCTACACCATATATTAGGTCATAAATCAAGCCTCAAAAATTTTAAAAGAACTCATTATCAAAGTTTGTTCTTCAATCACAATGGAATTAAGTTAGATGTCAAAAACAGAAGGAAATTTGAGAAATTCACAAATATATGAAATTAAACAACACATTCCAAAATAAAAATTGGGTCAAAAATATCATAACAAATTTTTACAAAATACTTTGAGGTGAATAAAAATAACATGTCTAAGCTTTTGGAATGTTGCTAAAACACTACTTAAAGGGAAATTTATACCAGTAATGCATACATTAGAAAGGAATAACTTTCTCAAATCTATAAACTAAAGTAGAAGAGTAAATTAAACTCAAAGTGAGCAGAAAGAAGGAAATAGAAAATATTAGAGCAGATAAAATAGAGAATATAAAATATACAGTAAAATCAATGAAATCACAGCTTTTTCCTTTGCAAAACTCAATAAAATTTAAAAAAATTCTTTAGCTAGACTGCATAGAAAAACACAGAGAAGACCCAAATTACTAAAATAAGTAATGAAAGAAGGGATAGACACCTGATCTTATAAAATTAAAAAAATATTATAAGAAAAGCTATGAACCAATATATACCAATAAGTTAGATAACCTAGATGAAATAGACACATGCCTAGAAAGACATCTACTCAGTACTGAAAATCACTCAAGAAGAAATGGAAATCTGAGTAGATCCATAACAAGTAGTTGAATTATTGATTTAAAAAATTTCTCCAAAATAGATGCCCACCACAAGTCTTCCTTGTTGAATTCTAAGAAACATTTAAAGATTTAATACTAATCCTTCACCAAATTTCCTAAAAAGTAGAAGAGGAAGGAATACTTCCAAACTCATTCTATTAGGCCAATATTATCCTGAAATTAGAGCCAGATTTAGAATGACAAGGAGTGAAAAAATACAAAACAATATCGCTTATGAATAAAGACAGATTTTTTGACAAAATACTAACAAATTGTATCCAGCAACATGACTTAGTCAAATTCAGCCCAAGAGGACACAGGATACCCTAACTTACTATGTATCCTAGATAATAAATAGGTGGATAATAAATGCACCAAATCATGATCATTTCAGTAAATGTAGTAAAAAGCATTTGACAAAATGAACACAATTGATGGGAACCTCCTCAAGCAGATAAATAAAATTTATTTATTTATTTATTTATTTATTTATTTATTTATTTGAGAGAGAGAGCATGAGTGGAGGGCAGGGCAGAGGGAGAGGGACAGAATCTCAAGCAGACTCGCCACTGAGCACAGAGCCTTACATGGGGCTTGATTCCAGGGCCCATGAGATCATGATCTGAGGCGAAATCATGAGTTGGCTGCTTAACAGACTGAGCCACCCAGGATCCCCAAGGAAATACATGAAAACAAAACAACAATAATAACAAAAACACCCTAAGGCTAACATTAAACTTAATGGGAAAAAGAAAAATTTCGTCCTAAAAGCCAAAACAAGACAAGGATGTACACATATGCCATTCTGTTGAACACTGACTGGACATTATAGCTAAGACAATTAGGCAAGAAAAACAAACAAACAAATGAACAAACAAACAAACAAAAAAAGTGTCCAGATTGGAAAGAAAGAAGTAAAACTATCTCCATTCACATATTACCTTATCTTTTATTTAAGAAAACTTAAGAAATAAATAGAAATCTATAATTAGAACTAATAAAGAAATTCACCAAATTGGTAGGACACAAGATCAATAGGAAAATCAATTGCATTTCAATACTTTAATAATTCCAAACTTAACTATTTCATTTCCAATATCATCAGAGAGAATAAAATGTCTAGGAATAAGTTTACAAAAAAGTGCAAGACTTCTACAAACAAAACTCTAAAACACTGTTAAAAGAAGTTAAAGGCTGTGGCGCCTGGGTGGCTCAATCGTTAAGCATCTGCCTTCGGCTCAGGGTGTGATCCCAGAATCCTGGGATCGAGCCCCATATCTGGCTCCTCTGCTGGGAGCCTGCTTCTTCCTCTCCCACTCCCCCTGCTTGTGTTCCCTCTCTCGCTGGCTGTCTCTCTCTCTCTCTCTCTGTCAAATAAATAAATAAAATCTTAAAAAAAAGAAGTTAAAGGCCTAAATAAGTGGAAAAAAAATATCTTGACTGGAAGACTAATATTGGCTACACTCCCCCAATTATTCTACAGACTCAGTGAAAATCCAGTCAAAACCCCAGCTGCCATTATGCAGAAACTGGCAAGTTTATTCTAAAATTCTCACGGAATTTTGAAAGATGCAAATTAGCCAAAAAAATCGCAGGGGATAATAAAACAAATTTAGAGGATACTAGAGGACACAGACTTCCTGATTTCAAAACACAACAAAGCTACAGTAATCAAGACAGTGTGGTACCAACGTAAGTATAGACATACATGTCAACAGAATAGAATTGAGGGTCCAGAAATAAACAGTGAAATTATGGTCAGTTAACTTTCAACAAAGTTTCAAAGACAAATAAATGGAGATATTATACTCTTTTCAACAAATGATATCCACAAGCAAAAGAATGACTTGGACTCCTTCCTTCCACACATACAAAAATTAACACAGAATGAATCAGAAGCCTAAATGTAAGAAATAAAACTATAAAACTCATGGAAGAAAACATAAAGTATAAATCCTTGTGATTTTTAAACTAGCCAATGGTTTCTCAGATATTTCTCCAAATATCTAAGCCAAGCAACAACAGAAAAATAATAGATAAAATCGACTTTATAAAAATTAAAAACCATTGTGTTTCAAAAGGTAATATCAATAATTTGAAAAAGACAATACAGAGAATCAAGGAAATATTTGAAAATCATAAGGGACTACTGTCCAAATCAAATAAAGAACTGTTACAACTCAACAATAAAAAGAAAAGTTTAAGAATGGGCTAAACTATTGAAATATATTTCTCTACAAAGCCTATAAAAATGGCCAGTCAGCACTGTAAAAGGTGTTCAATAGTAATAGTCATTAGTGGAATGAAAATCTAAACCACTAGATACTACTTCATACCCACCAAGATTGTTAATCAGAAAAATAAACCATAACAATTTTTTTTGTGAGAGTACTATTAAAGTATAATACATTGCTGGTTGGAATGTAAAATAGTGAAGCCACTTTGAAAAATACTCCTCAAAACATTCCTCAAAAATGTAAACAGAGGTACCACATGACCCAGCTATTCCACTTCTAGGTATTTACCCAGAAGAATTAAAAATTAATTTACACAACAACTTGGACACAAACATCATCGAAGCAATCAATAATATCTAAAAAAGTAGAAACAACCAAATGCCCTTCAGCAGACAAAAGAATATCCATGGTTTATCCATACAATAGATAATTATTCAGCCATAAAAAGCAATGAAGCACTTGATACATGCTACAAAGTGATAGCACCTTGAAAAGATTATGCTAAGTGAAAGAAGCCTGACTCAAGAGGCTACATTTTCTATGATGCCACTTACATGAAATGTCCAGAATAGACAAATTCATAGAGACAGAAAGTTGATTAGTTGTTGCCTGGTGCTCAGAGAAAGGGAAAAAGGAGAATGACTTTTAGTAGATATGGAACTTCTTTAAAAGAAGTAATAAAATGTGGTGGTGATGGTTGTACGCTTTGCAAATACACCAAAACCCACTGAATTGTACACTTTAAAAGGGTGAGTTTTGTGATATGTGAATTATATCTTAATAAAATAAATAAATGTTCTAAGTCACTTTATATCTTCATGAAAAAAAATAAAAGACCTTGGTTTCTATATAATACAATATGTCATAGAGAAATCCTCATAGTTTTCACAACAAAATGTGCATCTTAAACTAATTTACCTTCTAGCAAATAATACAAAAAGAAAAAAAAAAACCTTTTATGCCCATGGAGATAAACATTGATATTATAAACAGACACAAAAAGCAGCAATCATAACTATCATTAAAAATGATGGTTTAGACTGCATTAATATTAATATTTAAAAATAATAAAGCATTATTAGGTGAAATCTCTAGCCATAAAATGGGATAAGTTATGTCCAATATATTTGACTGACAGAAGAGTACTATCCAGATTAAAGATCATTTACAAGTCAATTAGAAAAAATAAGTAACTTAATAAAACAGGCAATTATTGAAATATCATATTACAAAAAGTATAAATGCATGATTACATATTTTACATGATTATGAAATTCAAATTAAAACTGCAATAAGATGGCATTTCACATCCACCCAGAACATTAAAATAAAACCAAAACCAAACAAAACATTGACCATATGAAGAACTGCCAAATATATGGTGCAACTGGAACTCTTAAACACTGCTGGTTGAGTACATGCTGATAGAATACATTTGGAAAGTGGCAGCCCTCACTAATGTTGAACATCAGATACCATATGACTTAGCAATTCTATGTATACTCTCCACATATACTTTCTACATATGTGCATATGTTCACCCAATTAAATATACGTATGTGCACCAGATGACATTCATAAAAATGATCATAGCAGTATTCTTCAAAATTGTCCCAATTTGGAAACATCCTAGTGTTCATTAACACTAAGTGGATAAATAAATTTTGATACATTTATACAACAGAAGACAACACAGTAATGGAAATGAAAATGACACTGTAACGTACTGACACAGATCTCATAATCAAAATATTTGACTGATAGACCCTGGACACAAAAGGGTACATCCTGCATGATTCTACTATATAAAATTCCAAACCAGGTGAATAAATCTATGAAAGTAGGAAAATTACTTACCTTTGTGTGGATTATAGGTAGAAGGACATAGTAGAGGTTTCTGGGATATGAATATAGTTCTATTTCTTGCTTTGTTTAGTAGTTATATGGGTAAGCATACAAATCAAATACAAACAACCCTTCCAGCTGTCTTCTGATATGTTCACTTACCTTTATGCAGGTTATACATGGTGAAATATAAAGTTGAAGTTAAATATTAAGAAATATTACATAGATTTTTACACAAACAATCTTACCATTGTTATATTCATTTCACACTACTTTTTACAAACTAGGAATTAGAGTAGAAATAAAATTATTTTTCCAAGCAACCTATTGTAGCTTACAAATCATTTTCTTTTATAATTGCCTCTATGATATATTAATCATTGGCAAGAAAAATGTTTATGTTAAATTCACGAAATTAGTTTCTAATTAGCTTGAAAAGAAGGATTCTTGCTTGGATATCCTTCTACATTTGCAGGATAATAGATAATATAGTCAAGAGAAATTAGCAATATGTATCTCCTCATTACATCAAATAATAAGCACTAATATTTGTGGATTCTTGAACTGTATTCACAAATACTTCCCTTATATATTGTATGAGAGAAAAGTCTATAAGCCAAAATGAACATCATATTCTTATAATAAGTGAATCATTCTCTGGATGAATATGTAACCACCTTACAGAATATTATTCTTTTCAATTGTTCTCTTTCAAACACATTAATTTAAAAAATGTGGATGCTAATATCATTAAGATTACTTTAAATATTTTAATATATTTTTTACGGAATTAGGTTTTTTAATTTAATACATTTGGACTTTGATAAGAAGTCTGATTGCTAGTCAAAATCTCAGTTTTGAATATTTTGATGAATTTACACATGATGCTGTCAAGATAATTCGAAGCAAATTTTTATGTTATATTCAAAGTTTACCACTATTACGCAAAATTAGAGACCTTTTATCCAACTTCACAGAAGGAAAAGAAAACAAATAACTGTTCTTACTTAGGCATCACAAACAGGACTCTGTTGGCAAACTTTTAGAGTATGAGAATAGGACAACTGCTTCACTAGAAATTTATTTTGATTAAGCTGTTTCAAAATAGAAGGAATAACCACCAATAGTAGCTTCAGAAATTCCATTTAAAAGTGGCTTAAGATGGTCAGTCTAATTGGAAGGGGATTGCAGAGGACTTGTTCTGAAGATATATTTGAATAGCAAACACACTGTACTTCAATTTATAAGGGGTGGCCCAGGGGAACTGATAGAGATGAAAAATAAAGAACCCCCCAAACATCCATATTGCTGCCGCTTGATAGTATTCTGTAGAAACAGTCTTGTGGAAATAGAACTTCTCCTTAGAGACTTGGAAATGTTCTCCAGTAGTTGGTTTGCAATGCAGCAAATAGACTGTTTTCATGATCTCATCTGGTGTGCTGGGATAACCAAGCTAACTAGTCTCAATTTTATTCAAATACTAAAATTTTCATTTCTATGTGTTGGAATTTGTGCCCTAACTCTCTAATTTTAATGGAGGAAATAATTGTGACAGTAAAGAAATTCCTATATTGTAGAAAATAAACATATACTTTCCTAGAATTGAGTCACTCAAACTAGTGTTCCTCCTTATATGTTACAACAGCTATACGTCAGAAAATAATGGAAAACACCTTTTTTTAGAGCTATTAGTATTTAAGGGGAAAAAAAATCTGTGAGGAGCGTTTAGAAAAATTGCGCCTGTTTAGCTTAGCTTACCTGCAGGGAACTCCGCAAAGTACATGCATTCACTACTGTGAATAATCTATGGTGAATTCTCTTTAAAATTTCTTTTTAATTGTAACTGGCACTTGTGAGCTTAATACTGGAGTCAGCTGAAAAGCAATATAATTGTTAGGTATAACAACGTAAGATTCAAGTATAAGTGACTAGTTATAGTTTAATAATCCTAAAAAGGACATGTATATGAACCAAATGTTTAATTTCAAATATTGAACATCAAAGGCACCTTTTTTTCCCCCCTCTGGGCAGTTAAACTACTTTTAACACAGTCTGGAAATTGGTTTACAGACTTTTCTTATAGCCAAAGACACGAGAACAGAGATTCTGGCCATGTGGCTGCCTGGAGCTGTAGCCCTTGGCCTGCCATAGATGATTTAAAAGGTTCTATAGAGACAGTCAAGACTCTTTTGGTCTATGATTATAAGTGAGTGTGGTTTGGAACTGTTTAAATGGGGAGAGACCTATATTCTTAGAAACCTTGACTCTTTTTTTAACTTTCTCATTCTTTCCAGCTGGCTAGAGCCTCCACTTTTCTCCAAATCAGGTGCCTGTCTAGATGGAAGCCAAATTTTTAAGAATTAGATGGAAATAACACTTCTTATTTCATACTTTCAAATGTCGAATCTCCACTAAAAGGCAAGGGTAATTTAAGCTAAAAACATGCAGGAAGAGTTAAAGGAATAGATATGTTGTAAATCATATGGCAGAAGTGTCACGTCCTACTCGAGTCACATGTGGTTTTCTTTAATAGAAATAAGTCACTCCTATTATGCAGAGAATACTTCCCTGTAGCTATTCACATCCATTTAGCGTTCAACAGCTTGCTGAAGTGAGAGTCTTTGAAGGCTTTAAGTATATTCATACATTCATAAAAATGACACACTCATTAGCAATTATTGGACCAAAGAAGCTTTGCAATTTTTCCTCGGAAGAAAAAAAAAAAAAAAGAAGGAGCCTCATGAATAGCAACTGTTTTGTTTTGTTTTTGAAATCTAAATCTTTAGTGATCATTATTATATCCAGGCCCTTAACACAGTACCAGAGGAATCAAATTACCTGGGTTCCAAATCCACTTTCTGTTTGATCTTCAGCATATTATTTAATCTCCATTTGTTTGATTTTCTTAATCTGTAAAGTTGAGAAATAATAATGTATAATTTATGGAGTTGTTGAGCGTTAAATCAAATCATTTATCTAAAATATTTAGGAGAGAATTTGGCATGCTACACTGAGGACCACACTTGTTCTATAGGAGGTCCTCCACAAAGTTACTCAATAAAGAATACCTATTATTATCATCACGATTGATCCTCATGACAACCCTGTGAGCAAACAATCTTATTGACAATTTGAATATAACACAATTAAGAAACTGTAATCCCCAGTTATGCTCTCAAGTTCATTCAGATATCCTAAGCAGTAGAGAAGATGAGCTGGTACACAAGCCAGGTCTCTCAAAGCACAGAGTCAGAATATCTTAACCTCTCTAGTTTCTCAAATTACATTCCACACCATATATAGGGACTCAGGTATGTTGTCTGTGTCAGGTCCTGTGCATGGATCTAGGCAATCAAAGATGGATAAGACATGATCTATCACCTAAAGAGATCGTATTCTTCACGGATAGTCATATGTGAAAATCAATCATTTAAAAAACATATGCTAAGGGCTCTATAGAGACATTGCAGTAAGAGTAAAAGCATTGCCTCATTGTAGCGGCATTGGTTGTGGTCCCTGACAGATGGAATGATATTGCAAAATACCCAGTGCCTGCAACCAGGCTTACATAAACAGAATTCATATATTTAATCACATACAATTTTTAAAAAACTGAAATTGCTAAAAGCAACTCCAGTAAAACTTATGCAATTTCTTTAATTAACTAGAAATTTTTAATACTCAGACCCATAGTTTTGGATATCTATGCCAAAAGCGCTATTTCCTTCAAAATAACATGTTAAGCATCAAATCCTATTACAACTTTCAGCTATATTTCAGAGATTTTATTCAACAATACTTTAAATACCTTAAAAAGTAGTAATGGTTAATTTAAAGTATCATGCAGAGTTTGGTTTCCTAGTTTTAGTTGCTTTAAGATTTGCAAGGAAAAATTGAAAGACAGAAAAATTTTGAGATTATTTGAAACATTGTGGGTTGCTTTTTACAGATAAAATTAGAAAGATTTTAATAAATTATTAGTAAACACCAATATAATAAGTCCTGTTATATTACTCTACATCATACACTTATATCTTCATTAATTGCATTTAAAAGCATGTCTTGCAGTCTTCATTTAAACTTCTTCCAAATTATAGAGAATTCATTGCACCTGAATCTAAGTCAATGCGTGATCAGCTATTTGAGGTTATTTGGGATCCTGGCCCTTGGCATTTTTCTGCATCTTTCCATATTACATGCGTTTCACTACTTACTCTTGATGTAGTAACAAATAATTAGAAATCACAAGAAACATTTACCCATTTTTCACAAGCAGCATAGTGGATATTTTTAAATAACTGCAAATACTCTTAGAACGCTCTGTTGATTTTTAGTGAAAGATGTTTTGTTTTCAACATATTTGGTACTTCAATATATCAAATACAAAATGGAATGTGACTACTGCAAAGAGCTGGACTTTGGTTTCAAAAGAGCAGTGAGTTGATTATTTTTGCTCACCAAAGCACTACCCATAATTCATGATTTCTGTTTCATTTTTTAGATCTTTTACTTATTTATTATCTAACAAAGTCTGTATCAACAGCCGACAAGATGATTTTCAATGATTTTTATTAGACGAGAGTGAAGTGAATTGCAAAACAAAACTTTTCTTTAAGCCCCGGTGCAGTACGGTGGACAGGGACGACTTTGTTTCAATTTGATGAAACAAGGTTTATTTCCAAAATCCCCAAATTAAAGCCCTTGGCAGTTTTATAAATTATAGAAAAGTATTACAAATTTAGAAGTCCTCGAAGGACAGTGGGGACCGATATCGTAAATACTGAAATAACATTCTTTTGTTAAAGTTAGCTCTTTTTTGAGATTTAGACTTTTTGTATTTCAAGTTAAAGACATCATTTAAACAATTTTCTAAATTCTGATTTATTAAACCAAAGAAAATATGCATATTATGGTAGAAAATTACATCATAATCTTATTTTGCTTACTCTAAAAATTCTTATATAAATTCATTTTCATCTTACTATTATGAAAAATGTGAAAAATTTCCAAGTTCTAAAAATATGGAAAAATTAAAGAATCTTATAACAAATACAAGCATATCAGATTCTTTACCTAGAAATAAAAATTCTTTAACATCTTGTCATAACTGCTTTAACCACTTGTCAATATTTAGATAAATACATTTTTTGAACCATTTGATGGCTGCATAGTGAGGATAATTTACTTACATATAATACAGCATGCATTTCCTAAACAGGACATACTCTTACATAACTGCAATGCCAATATCCTATATTAGATATGACAGGAAATTAGAAAGAACTGTATTTTCTTCATATTTTTTAATGTATTTTCTTCATATTTTAACATACAATCCAGATTGAGAAGTCCCCAAATATCTGCTAATATTTTTATTGCTATTTTATTTTCAACAATCATTCAAACAGTTTCACACATTGCATTTTTAGGTCTCTTTATTCTTTTTAAAATTTATATTAAACTTCTACCAGTTTATTCTTTTAAGACACATTTTTGAAGATAGTAAGTCTGTTTCCTTTAAAATCTTCCACAAATGAGATTTGCTTCATTGTTTCCTGATGATGTCATTTAACCTTCTCCTCAAACTCTATTACCTCTAAACTGGCAATAAGGCCAAAAGGCCTGATTTAATTCAGATGAAATCTTTTTTTGGTAAAAATATGGCACAAGTAATACTATCTACTATATATTGCATCCCATCAGTTACCAAACAGCATCAAGTTGTCCCAAAATAAGTAAGCTAATTTTCATCTCCTTCCTTTGAGATAACAGACTAGTTCTCTGTATTCTAAAGATATACTTTCCTCATTTTATAACTAGCAAGAAATCTGTGAGATAATAGTTTTGACACTTTAAAAATATCTGATCGCCAATAATCCTTCACTCACTTTTTTTGCGTACACTAATGATCATTTACTGAATCATAAATTTAATAAGAAGTAATTTTCTAATTATATCATTCTTTCTATATTTTTAGCTAGCCTTCTCTAAAAAAAAGCTTTTGATTATCAACAGGAGGTGAATTACAGTTTTTGATTAAAGGGCAGCATTTATGTTTAATTCTGCCTCTTTAATTAATGAGTTTCAGAAAACAGAATTGGGGTAATATTGGTGGTAAATGAGTTTTTCTTTACACTTTTTTTTTTTAACATCATCATGGACTCATGAATTTTTATCACTTGAATATTTTAGAATCTTTTTTAATCATCATTTATTTTTATGCCCAAATTGTGGAAACTTATTTTATATGGAAATAGAGAAAACATCTATAAAAAATAAATGAATACATTGTTTGTACCCCAGAATATGTAATTAGTTAAACATATAATATCGTGGTCCCTGAAAATACCTAAAGTTTTATTTATTTAAGTAATCTCTACATGCAATGTGGGGCTTGATCCCATAATCCTGAGATCAAGAGTCTCTCGCTCTTTCAACTGAGTCAGCCAGGTGCCCCTGAAAATGTTTAAATAAAAACTCCATGTGCTTTTCTGTTGTACATAAACTCAACAGAAATAAGTATTGTTGAAAAGTTTAGGAGATACAAACATTCAAATGGAAATTAAAATAATCAGACTTTTTTGGACTTACTCTACAACACTGCAACACCCATTATTATCATCTTCATCAAATATTTAGTATAATTGTTTTTTTCTCATACCTAAATTCACTTATATTACTAAAAAATTTTTCTAAACTTTCTTATGCCATTGTCAGTTAAGAACATAACAATATCATTTTTGCATTCAACTGCTTTGTGATTTTATTTTCATGTCATATTTTATAGACCTATGCCATAACATTTGTTAGAAAACCTACAAATCATACACTTGTCAACAGAAATCTTATTGAGTTAAAAAGGACTTACATGTTCTACTCTTTTTTTCTAAACTATGGAGCTCAAGAAAGGTAGAAACTGCTATTAACAAGTATAAATACACATAACAATATCATATTTATGATAAAATCTCTGAAAAATTATAGATAGAATGCAATTCTGAAATAATATATTAATTTCATAACATTCAAAAGAAGCATAAACTCAGACATTTTAGAAGTGGGCCATCCATCTTGCAAAGCTATCATATCTTGGCACATGGCTAGTTCTAATTTGGTAAGTTCTATGGAATAGTCAGAGATTTCAGGAAGGAACCTATAAATAGACACTCTTAATAGAAAGTGGGAGACATTAAGGGTACCATATGATGGGAGAATATTAAGCCCAGCATTTGGAATATGATAACCAGCTCTACAGATAATGGAACACATATGGTGCACACAGGTAGTAGGTAAAATGGAAATTAGCAACTAGCAAGAGGATGCATTAATAGGGACTATAAAATGTGAATCCATTTAGAAATTAAATCTGACAATTCTAGGATTGACAGCTAGCAGATAATCAATTGAAGAAAGAAATCTGCCTTATGGTAATGGGCAAAAAGCCACCAGAATAAATTTAATATGACTCCAGTTCACCATGAAAAATCACAAGCAGGACAGATTCCTTGCCTCACATGGATAAGAGTACTGGAAACTACTAACAGAAAAGATGTCAGGCACAGGAAACAGAAATGGAATCTAGTAAATGCAATTAGATTTTGAGGCAGGTCCTGGGTTTGGAGAACAGGATGAATATCCTCTAATTTTAAAAAGGAAAAAAAAAAAAAAACCAAAGCTGGTCAAGCTTCAAGAAATGAGTTGATGTGCAGTCTGAATATTAAGCTGGAATTTCTTGATCAAGTCTAATAGGGCTAAAGTATGTGCAGTCTGAATATTAACCTGGAATTCCAAGACCAAGTCTAATAGGGCTAAAGTATGATGATTGAATCATGATGCTATGGAGGGAAAGCATGCTGAGGCCAAAAATAGACAGGACTTGATGGACTACAGACCATGTGGCTATAAGATGCCTTGAATTTACAAATAAAATTGGTTCTAATTAAAAACTAAATAAATGCAAGCATCTATTGCTGCTGATGGGAACATGAAGGGCAGTCCTTTAGAAAAATAATTTGGCAGTTCCTCAAAATGTTAAATATACAGTTACCATTTGATTTGACAATTCTTCTGTTAGGTATATACCCAAGTGAACTGAGAACAGGTGTTTATTTATTTATTTTTAAGATTTTATTTATTTATTTGACAGAGAGAGAGAGACAGCCAGCAAGAGAGGGAACACAAGCAGGGGGAGTGGGAGAGGAAGAAGCAGGCTCCCAGTGGAGAAGCCTGATGTGGGGCTTGATCCCAGGACTCTGGGATCACGCCCTGAGCTGAAGGCAGACGCTTAATGACTGAGCCACCCGGTCGCCCTGAGAACAGGTGTTTAAACAAATACTTGTACTTGAATGTTCGTAGTAGTATATTCAAAACAGCCAAAAGATGGGAACAACCCAAACGTTCTTGAAATGATGAATGAATAAACAAAATGTGGTATAACCATAGAATGGGATATTTTTCAACCATAGACATGAGGTATTGATGCATGCTATAATATGGGTGAACCTTGAAAATGTTATGCTAAGTGAAAGAAGCCAGTTACAAAAGGCCTCATATTGTATGATTCTATTTATATGACACGCCCAGAATAGGCAAATATATAGAAACAGAAAGTAGATTAGTGGTTTCCTAGGACATGGTATTGGATAGTAGGGCTGGGGTCATGGGACAGGTTGGGGAGGAATGGGATGAGACTTAATGGGTTTCCTTTTGAGATGCTGAAAATGTTGTAAACTTAAATTGTGGTGATTCTTGAATAATTTTGTGAATACACTAAAAACCATTGAATTGTACACTTCGAATGGATGAATTTTATGATATCTGAATTAATTTCTTTTTTTTTAAAGGTTTTATTTATTTATGAGAGAAAGAGAGTGGGGGAAGAGCAAAGGAAGAGGGACAAGCAGACTCCCCGCTGAGCAACAAGTTAGACACTGGGCTCCATCCCAGGACCCCGGGATCACAACCTGAGCTGAAGGCGGAGGCTTACCTGACTGAGCCACCCAGGCACCCCTGAATTATATTTCAATAAAGATATTTTTTAAAAAGAAAAAAAAATAAATGCAATAGAAAAATGCAATTTAAATTATTTGAGGAATTACTGTATTCAAAAATATACATCAAACCATACACTTATATTTAGGTAACTGCAATTGTTTAAAAAGTGGAGTATCATATGGAATCATTTTTAAAATAATGTTTTAAATACACATTTCAAATTTTGATAAATTTTTCTAGTTCCATATGACTGAGATATTTAGTGTTTAAATATTTGCATGATTTGGTGTATTTATATCTTAAGATTTTTTTATTCATGTGTTTACTTTGATGAAGTGTAGCACTCTTGTGTCATATGAAAATTTCCTTTGTCCTTTTTTCTTATGCAAATATGTTGATTTTTCCCTGATATACATCCCAAAATGAGTATCAGTTGGCATTTTTTGATCTGTTACCATATTAGCTCCATGTCTTCTTAAAGGGAAAAATAGTCCAGCCAAGCATTCTAGATGAACATCATATTGGAGACCAGATAATTGGACACTTTTTTCCTATTTAAAATTTCAATATAAGAAAGCATTTCTATAAAAGCTTAAAAACAAACAAACAAGAAACTCAGAAATCCTTCACAAACTTGAGTGAAGCATGCATTATTATTTACTATGGTACATTAAACACATGATTATGTATAATAGATTTCCACCATCATTTTAATAGCACATTGTTTTAATTAGTTAAACTAAATCCTGTTCATTGAAAAATGTTGTGGCAGATTGTCTGGTGACACTTCATTTTTCCTGATTATATTTTTAATAATATTTTATTGATTACATGGAATACAGTTTTATCTCTGTGATAACAGATCTCATGGCAAGAAATCCTTCATAAATACACTGAAAGTATTATCTTTGCTAGCTTTTTAAGACCCAATTCTGAATTTGTTTTAAAAACCTCTCCCCGTAGTTGGAAAATGAATAATAAGAATTTTACACATACTCAGTGGCAAGAAAAAAAAAGTTGTTAAATTTGGGGGAGTGGCAGATCTACCAAGATTTAGAGTAATCAATTTTATCCCTTTTTATAGTTTATTTTAGTGCCTTATACCATGTTTTAATTTAAGATTTGGAACTGTATTGATGCCTTTGGAGTGAATCTGCCTTAACAACAGTGCCAGGCTTCCCTTGGTCTAATTTAGTTCTCTTGGTGATGGCTAAACTTGTGTTTCTGATCTGAGCTCTGCTACTCAAAGACCTTGTCCTGGATCAATAAAATGACTTTAAAAATGCAAAATTTTATAAAAATTATATTAATATAGTTATATTATTTTATGAATCATATTAGGTATATTAATCATAATTATATGAATGTCCTTTTCTAGATTTTGGGATCATTATATTATTTATTTATGCTTGGTGCTTTCTCTCTCTTTTTCATTAGCATACCTCTTCTGTATTATATTTTCTGTCCTCTCAATTTTTGGATACATCTGTCTTAAATATCCATTGCATTTACATTTTAAACTGTGTAGTTAAATTGTGCAGTGAAAACATAATTTTTACTATGGGTCCACGTGGCATAGACCCTATGAATAGTGGCTAATATTTATGAAGCTCATTTATTTTTTTTTAGTTGCCATTTTATGCCAGACAAGAGTAATTATATCTTTGAAAATATGGTCTTTCAACTCTCTATATTCAAGCTCAACAATCTATATGGCCTATGGTCAAATCACATGCAGGTTCTTAAAATACCAAACAAATTTGCTCTAACTCATTTTAATGACTGAGAGTAAATTGCATGCTTTTAATTTCAAGTAGATAATTATGTCATATAAAACATCTTATGTTCACCATCTGCTTTCCTTTCTTAAAAAAAAAAAATCATTCCTTGACCTACAACTACATGTTATTATTTTTGTACTTTACATAGGAAAAACTATATGCACAGTCTCCAAATTTTTCCTCTCATTTAAAAAAATTATTTCAGTTGAGACTTTTGTTCCCACAATTGAAAAGAAGTTTCTATTCCCCAAGTCTTATTAATACAAGTTCCATTTGTCCTGATCAAAAATCAGCTCTTAATTTTCATCAGTCACCAGCATTTAACCCAGATGATTATTCTCTTCTTCTGAATCCCCTTCTCTTGATCCACCCACCTCTCTCCTGCTCCAGCTCCTCAATTTTGCTGCTTTCTTATTTCATGATCACTGTGGTCAGCATAACCCAAGTCTCAATCTCTGACATCTTTTCTTCTCTTTGTACTCTATTTCCTTAGAGGATCCCATCAAGTTCCTTGCCATTATATACCATCTTTATGCTGATGACCCCATAATTTATATCTTTAAACTTTCTGAACTGATGGCTTGCCTAAACATCTGATTTATATAGCCAACTTCCTAAC
Organism: Ursus americanus; assembly: GCF_024610735.1. Lineage (NCBI taxonomy): Eukaryota > Metazoa > Chordata > Mammalia > Carnivora > Ursidae > Ursus > Ursus americanus. Next base: position 13,775,445 of record NC_142137.1, on the reverse strand, counting down.
TCAATTATCCCCTTGGATGTCCATAAGCACATTTCAAATTTAACATGTTCAAGAACAGACACTTGTTTTCCTTCATCATACCTAGTCCTCCAGACTTTTGCCCATATTAGTAAGTAACAATATCATTCTTCCACTTGCTTAGGATAAAAATCCAAAGACATACCATCTACCATCATTCTCTCATACACCACATCTAATCTACCTGAAAAAGCTATCATGACTTTATTCATTATACATCTCAAATAAAGAGCACTACTATCATCCAAATATGAACTGTTACATATTACCAGAATAATTGCAAAAGCAACTGATGTTTCCACTTCCATCTTTAACCTACAAGTCACTATGTAATTGAAAGCAATTATATCCAAATACATCAGATTAAGTCATTTCTCCATTGCATGCTCTATGATTATATTCCATCTTATTTAAACTAATACTTAGAACCCAGCATCTTAATGTGGCCAAAAAGGTGCTTCGAAATCCAGCCTACCTAACTCTTCCCTTATGCAACACCCTATTTTTCTGCTTTAGCCATGATGGACTTCTTGCTCCACAACTTAGATTTGAAATTCTTTTTTCCTAGACTCTTGTTTAATTCATTTATCTCAAAAATTATTATAGGCACTCCTTATCCACCTATGTAAAAGAACAAATGGCCCCAAGTTGTGATCTTTTTCTTTCTTTCCCTTTCTTTCTTTCTTTCTTTCTTTCTTTCTTTCTTTCTTTCCCTATAGATCTATCAACACAGCTAAAAAAATTACCTAGTTATTTCAGATTTGAAAGATCCTTTCTTTTTCTTTTTTTTCTTTCCTTTCCTTCCCCCCCCCTTTCCTTTCCTCTTTTTTCCAATTTTTTCCAACCAAACCTCTCTTGTGAGGAGCAGTAGAGCTGTACAGTGAGAACAGGATTTGATTGAGCAGGAAAGAGCATTAATTACTTAGGGTAAAGGACTTACACTGAATAGTCCAGGCAACTTCTCATATGAAGAAGCAGAGATCCCAGGGGTGAGGGCCAATTTAACTTCCTTCTTATTTCAGAAAATTGACATAGGGCATGTTATGAGAGAAGGCACTGAGCAAATATCATGTTGCTCTCCAGGGTAGCCCAAACCTATAGTCTTGCTAAAATCATAGTGTGTGCTGCAAACTGACTTTTCACAACACCAGAGCTCTTTATAAAATTCAAAAGGTAACTGAGTTGTATCATTGACAGTCTTCATTGTTAAATGTTTACTTTTATTAGGTTTATTTAAAAAATAGTAATGTACCATATTATGTTTTGCATGGAGGAATGGAAGTTGATGCTAGCTTTTCAAATACCAAGGCTACAGAGAATAAGTACATGGAGGAGGAGAGAAAGGAGGGTCATATTAGGCTCATTTAACAGTATTCCATTCAAGCTTGTTCTACTTTCCCTCAGGGCGTGCTTATAAAGATGGTCCCTGCTGAGTTTAGGTCTATATATCACTTGTTATATCTAGAGAGACAGTTAATGATTTTACATACCCCTTGCTGTGCACAGAATCATATGTCTTCTCAATCAAATGATACAGATAATTAGTAATTCTAATAAAGACTCAAGCTTGACAAATTTTACAGAATTGATTTTAATTTGTTTGCAACTTGTTTAAAATTACTAAAGTTTTAAGGCAAACTTTATCAATACAAAGTCTAATGAAGAACACACTTGACCTTGCTGTTGTAAAATAGATATTAATAAATTGATCCAGGGGCTAATGCCTAACTCTCATCTTTGGAATCAGATTTTAGATCTTTAAATGTTTAAATTTTTCTTTTCCAGTTTTCTTACCTATGATATGGAAGTATTTTCTTAATAGAATAAAGGTTAGTAATAATGTACCAAAATACAAAAAAAGAAAAAAAAAAGATATGGCTTTTGTAGCTATTTTATTATACCCTAAAATTTTCATTGTTCTATTTTGTAAAGTGAGATAAATGACAACTATGCAGAATCAAGTTTAATTAGTTTTTATTAATGTATGTCTTGGAAAAAGAGTACAGATAAAGTTTATCAAAGATAATCCTTAAATCACTTAGAATGTAAAATAACTTTTTTTTTTAAGATTTTATTTATTTATTGGACAGAGAGAGACACAGCAAAAGAGAGAACACCAGCAGAGGGAGTGGGAGAGGGAGAAGCAGGCTTCCCGCTTAGCAGGGAGCCCGGTGTGGGGCTCGATTCCAGGACCCTGGGATCATGACGTGAGCCGAAGGCAGATGCTTAATGACTGAGCCACCCAGGCACCCCAGAATGTAGAATAACTTTTAAGAAGATACAACATACAAATTAAAACTTGTTAGGCTAATATTCTTGTATTTCATGAACTGTAAAAGTGTTTTTGTTTTGTTTTGTTTTGTTTTCCAATGAATGGTGGAAGGATTTCTGATCAAGTAAATTACAGAATATAAAGCATTGCCTTGGATAATTCAGTACCAATAAGAATTTTAAGCATCTAAGAATCCCTGAAACATTTTTGTGGATTTACCTTTGCTTAAATCAGAATTTCCAAAATTTATTTCATTATAGCATATATTCATCTATTTATATTATGTACAATACCTCTTTAGCAGTACATAAGTTGGCAAACAGACGTAAAAATATTATTGCTTCTTTGATTTCTTTTAAATAGAATACTATGGTAATTACTATTGAAAACTTTTACTTCTTTTTGTCATGATGGGAGAAATTGGAAGCATAATTGTTCTAGATATTTTATCACCTTTTTTAACATAAGAAAGAAAGATTTGCTTCATTATTTTACAAGTACTGTATGGATTATTTTTGTTTCTTATTTCTGTTGAATTGTTTCATTCTTACCTGTGATTTTTGCAATAAAATACAACATGATAAAAATTAGAAGCACACTATAAAATCACTATACCAACCCCACCACTAAATTTTTATTAATCATTTAAAGTCACTATCAGTGACTGTACCCTGGTTCTATATGTGGCTAAGTTTTAATGATTTTGGATTTATGAAAACAAAACAAACACAGAATGAACAGTTGGGGCAAGCTGCACATAAAATATATCATCTGTTTCAGCCTATAGCTATTTTTATATTATCCTGGATTATTCCTCTGGAAATTCACATGTCTTATTTTGCATTTGCTGATTAACCATCGCATATGTTGCATTCTCAAACTGTAAGTTTTGTTTGATTGTTCTTTCATTGCTTATTTGTTGATACACTATGAAGAAGCTGTCCAAACTATTCTAGAGGGAGAAAAATGGATCATAAAGGAATAAACATATTTATCCTCTCTTCCAAGGAAATGGAACAGGATATTTTCAAATGCATGCTAAATATATTTGTGATGCTAAACCCTGGGCTTCATTCTATGATCATTAACTCTTCTGGTCATATGTCCATTATACATGATTTTTAAAATGCAAATTTAGGGCTTTTGATGATAAGGGATAGTGAAACATGTATCGGAAACAAAAGTAGAAGTGACTGGGAGTGGAAGGTGACCCTAAATTTAGTACTTTCCCATAGCAGTTCAGCAGTCAGGAAAAGGCCAACTTAGCATAAGAAAGAGCCTATGCAAGTAATGAACCATTGAACACTACATCAAAAACTTATGATGTACTATATACTGGCTAATTGAACATAGAAAAAGAAGAAAGAAAGAGAGAGAGAAAGAGAAAGAAAGAAAGAAAGAAAGAAAGAAAGAAAGAAAGAAAGAAAGAAAGAAAGAAAGAAAGAAAGAAATGAGAGAGCCTATGAGGTGGTATTCTGTAAAGTGATTGTAGACGTGAGTCCCAGTGCAATGACTTCCATTACTATAAGTGGTAATAGGAATGATTTCCCAGCTTGTCATTCTTGCACTCAGACCTCCAGAGTACTCCAGGATATTTGTTTCGTTGACTACCTATTGGAATGTGGAGAAACTTATATCTGTAATTTGATGTCATCCTATGGTATATTTGTGCATCCTGAGCTAAACAGATAAAACAGTGAACACTATCATTTGATATTTTCAAGTTTTAGAGCTCAGCTCCACACATTTTTAGATTGATGTAATCTTATTACTGTGTGAAAGAAAGTATAATTCATGCATGCTTTGTTTCTCTTTGATATTTTAATTTTGTACACCTTTGTTTAAATTACTTTATTATGACCTTTTCTGAATGACAAGGTTAAAAGTTCAGAGAATCTTTTGTGCTCTAAAGGGAAGTAGATAACACAAGCATAACTGCTTCAGATTGTTGACATTTCAATAACTCAGTACTGAATTTTAAATTAAAAATAAACAAAAGTTGTCAGAATTAGCCAGTTATGCCTGGACATATAGACTCATGGAAGCATCCACCTGCAAAAGCATACTCTTGAGTTCTAACAAAATGAACACATTTGAACACTTTTTCAGATTTCCTGGCTAACTAAAGATAGTTTTGAATTAAAATGAGAGGAAATAATGAGAAAAAAAGAAAGGCAAAATCATGTAATGGCATTAACAACAAAAGAAATGACAAAGGATGATTTTAGTAACAACTTGAAATGCAAATTAGCATTGAGTAGCAAACAGGAACAGATAGTAAATGCTGAGGAACAGCACAGTGTACTGGAAAACAAACAAATTAAGAAGAATAGATGTTGGTGGCAATCACAGAAAAAACAAAGTGATTAATATACCAAGATACACTGAAAAGGGGAAAATGGAATGAAAGGGAAGCAATAATCCAGTGAAGTGAAGAAAGATTATTCTTTAATTATTTTAAACTCTCAACTGATGATTATTGCTTCAGAACTTTCCCCTGTCCTTCTTTTCCCAGAATTAGTCATAGCCTCTCTTTCATAATGTCTTTCATCATGAAAATGGGAATGGTTTTGTAACTCTTTACTACAAAAGTAACACTTTATAATTGTTTAAAAAATCTCCAAACTACATAAAGATAAAAATAAAAATCTCTCTTCATACCACCATCCAGAGAAAATTGCTGTCAGTATTCAAAGTATATCTACTAACTTTTGTAATTATCTTTAATTTGCATAGGTATGTGTTTTTGTACAGAAATCAATTTTAAATCTATACATTTAAAATAGGATTAATATATATTGTATAGCCCTTTTTGCAGTGAAATTTGCCTCTTCTATTTTTACATATCAAATAAAAATGCTCTATGGCATTTCTCTATTTTATGGATATAAATATATTTAATCCATTTTGGTTACATTAAAATTTTCTGCTTCTATAAACAATGTTGCAATTAATATATTGTATGAACATGTCATATAGTTATTAAGCTCTTCCTTTGGGATGAATTTCTAGAACTAGAATTGTCAATGATTAGGCATATTTTACATAATTTTATGTATATTAACGAAGTGACTTCCAAAAATTTTATGCCACATTCTCTCTTTCAGTCTGTTAGATTACCTGTTTCTTAATCACCTCAACAATGGAAGTTTTCATATATATATTAAAAATCTGTCATCTTTCATGATTTTTCTCAATGTTTTGTAAGAATTTTGTATATGATAGACATGAATCCTCTCTTTACCACTTATATTGAAAATATTTTTTTTATTTTTCTGCTTTTGTTTTGTTTTGTTTCATTTTTGTTTTCTGTCCTTTCATTCCAATTAAATTTTTATTCTGTTCAGAAGTTGTTTAATTTTTATGTCATTAAATTATCATCCAGTTCTTTAATGATAATTGTTTTGGTGTTATGCTTGGGATGGCTTTCCTGAATTCCTAAATTAGACATGATCAGAAGCCATAAGACTGACAGTAAACAAAAACCAGAAGCCATAAAGACTGATACTAAACAAAACATTCACTTACATAACACAAGATAACATGAACAAAGAAAATGTGATAGAGAGGAACATTCTTAACAGTATGTATAAAAAATGATGAGTAACTGTAATATAAGATCTTACAAGTTTTTGAAAAAACAAGTAATACAAAACATTTTTCTAAAAATGGTAAGATTATTGCCAGCTAAATTGCACATCAAAAACACAAATGGTTGAGATATATCTATATCTATATCTGTATCTATATCTCTCTATATTATATCTATCTGTATCTATATCTATCTATATACACATACACACACACAGTAGACTGTGCTAACCTTTACTAATATGTCATAATTTATTCATCAGATTATGGAAAATAAAAAAAAATATTGGTTACATTCAGTGTTGGCAAAAAAGCATTTGAAAAGGAATTTGCTTTTATTTGATGTAAGTTTGAAGAATATACTCCACATGCAATGCAAATATCCAGAAACCGTCCTGGTTTTAGTCAAAAAGAGATCCAGGGGGTCCAGCAACATACTCAAGTCACAGTGTCATTTTCTATGTTTTGAATAGCTTATTATTTGTGTTGGTTCTAGGTTGACTTTCTCTAATTAGTGGCAACATAGTTGCCATTAACTTCAGACTGTTTTCAATCCAGCAGAAATATGTATCTTTTCACTACCAATAAAAGAAAATTCTTTGATTTGCGTTACACTGTACAAATCAGATCATTTGCCCATGCCTAAATGAGATGGTGTGTCCAGGAACGTTCCATAACTTATTTACTCAGGCTTGAGTCAATTGACTATACCTGGGGCTAGGATTGGAGTGGACACACCCAATCCATTTGGACTGAGGTGATGGCTCAGAAATAAGGATTCTGCTAAAAGAATGGGAGAAATTGGTACTGTAAGACCAATGATATAATGATTTGTATTGTTAGAGGTGAGAGCAATACAAGTCACAGGATGATATAAATTATATATATGTACATACATATATATATATATTTATAAACAGTAACTAGTAAGCAAAGATTTCCTTAAAATATACACGTGTGAAAGCAAATATAAAAAGTACTTAAGTGTACATATGACTGTCAATATCAGTTACCTATGACGAAGGGCTGAAATTTGAATGAGGTCTTTTTTATTACTTAATATATTTCTGAATGTGTAAATGTTTATAATACTGGTAAATAGGTAGTGTTTATTGAGATTTTACTATATCTCAAATTCTGTTAACTTGAATTACATGTATGATTTCATTTAATTATGACAAACATTTCAAGAGGCAAATGTTATTTTTATAATGATTTCCAGATGAGACAAATGAATAAGAGACTTAGTAATTGCTTAAAATGCCATTCCATAGTCTTTGTTTTTTAACTAAATGGCTATATATATATTAAAATATATATGTATATGTATATAAGCAATCATATATTAATACATATACATATATAAAAACCAGTGCATTATTTTGAATCACATTGCTATATATTATACTATATTCTTATGAATCATATACATATATACAAAAATAATAAAATATATTTTTATTCATAGTTTCATTTGATATTAAAAATATTGTCTTTTCCATATTCATATATTAAATTAGTGACCTATGTATCTTCAAGGATTTCTAAACCTTGCTGTGTTTCATTTAAAATTTTAATTCACACACTGGGTGCTATACGCAACTGATAAATTGTTGAACACTACGTCTGAGACTAATGATGTACTCTATCTTGGCTAATTGAATTTAAATAAAAATTTTTTAATTCACATAGAAATGATGTATAAAATATTAATATAGCCATATTATTTTCCAAATTGTTAGTAAGTTGTTCTAAGAGAGTTTACTCAATAATTCTATATTCCCATTAATATAGTAACTGCTTTATTATTATAATAAACAAATTAAATATAAGAATCTGTTAAATGTATATTCTGCTCCATTAGTCTATCCATTATGAATCCAGAACTATTTACATTTTTAAAAGATCTTTCTAGAATCAAATTTATATAAATCCATGTGATAGAAGAAATGTAAAGCCCAAAACTTCTCAAACCCATCAATACTCTATTTTGATAGATTTATATTTATACATTTTAATAATTTTTTAAATAATATTGACTGCTTATGTCTACGAAAATGGTCTTTCTCTACCTTTTTAAAATAACTCCTTTTATGGCTTTCAATTAGTTTCATAATTTTCTTCACATAGTATTTCTCATCACAGTACTAATATCTCAAGGCATTTTATATTTCTTAAAGCTACTGTGAATGCAACACAATTTACACTACCCATTTCTAAGTGGTTATTACTGAAATATAGGATAGTTAGTGATATTTTTTCTTTTTGTGATATTAATTCACTGTGTGTTATATTTTAAAATTTTATTGAAATATACTTCACTTACCTTAGTTACATCAACTTAAAGTGGCTTTCAGTTTACTCACATGTATAACCATCTCTCCATCTAATTTTATGTGTCTGGCTTCTTTCACTTAAAATGTTTTCAAGGTCCAGGGGGCCCTGGGTGGCTGGTTGGATTCAGCTCAGGTCGTGATCTCAGGGTTGTGAGATGGAACCCAGTCTCAGGCTCCATGCTGGGCATGGAGCCTACTTGTCCCTCTCCCTCCCCCACCCATGCTTGTGCTCTCCCTCCCTCTCTCTCAAATAAATAAATAAATAAATAAATAAATAAATAAATAAATAAATAAAATGTTGAAAAACTGTTGTCAAGGTTCATCCATGTCGTAGCATGGATCACTACTTTATTATTTTTATTGATGAATAATATTTCATTGTATGGATATACAACATTTTGTTTATGTACTCTTCAAGTGGTGAATATTTGAGTTATTTCTACGTTTTGGTTATTATGAAGCTAGAGAAGGCTGGAATTGGGTATTGTATCAACTGTGTCTTTTATTTTCTGTAGTTTCATGTTTTGATATTTGGGGCTTTGCTAACTCTAGAGGGACTGTCCTTCCCCGTGTTAGCTAATTTCTAGAGATAGTGAACAATTTTCAAATGACCATGCTTTTCAAAGAAAAAGTAACAGTCTAATACCCTAGTCACCTATTTTCACAGTCTAGTTATTTCACTACTGGACCCCAAAAAATAATATTTAGCAAAAATTTACACATTTTCTTTTTCTTTTATTTTTTTTTAAGATTTTATTTATTTATTCGACAGAGAGAGAGAGACAACCAGCGAGAGAGGGAACACAAGCAGGGGGAGTGGGAGAGGAAGAAGCAGGCTCATAGCAGAAGAGCCTGATGTGGGGCTCAATCCCATAACGCCGGGATCACGCCCTGAGCCAAAGGCAGACGCTCAACCACTGTGCCACCCAGGCGCCCCCTGTTCAAAAATTTAATTATAGTTAATATGGAATAAATTTTTTATTGTTTTTATATAAACCGATTTCTTCCTTGGCCCAATATTAGATGAAAAAATCACGTTAGATCTTTAATGATTTGTTTTTGTTCAAATAATGTTTACAAATTTGGGGACAAGGAGGTGGACTTTAAAAATTTTTAAATAACATTTGGATGTATAAATTTTAGGACTTGACAGGGCATAAATATAACTGAGTTTCTCTTCTTCCAAAAATGGTTCTATGAATAATGAGATTGGTATTTGTGGTTTTCTCATGGCCAGAGGGTTATAAAAATGGGCCATAGTGATTCAGATAGATTTAATCTTTTGACCAGGCTCAATTAGACCACACACATATGAATATTTCCAATGTTAGAAGTTATTGACATTCTCATGAATTACTGTGTTGACTACCCATTAATGTGATAGCTATAATAGGCTATTCTAAAACACCCGTTGAACTTTCATTTAGTCTGATTGAAATTGAGATTATAGTTAAGATCTGTTGACTTGTTCTCAGTATAACATCTATTTCAAAGGTTTTTTTTAATATATCAAAGCAAAATCTTAATGTAATTCTTGTGTAATAAAGAATTTGGCTGGTCTTTGTCCCCACTTCCTGAGATGGAACTTCTAAAGCCTTGGCATTGCCCCATTTTGGGGGCATGTGTTTGTTATTCCTGCTGGTCCTCCAAGACCACACCTGAGTTTATGCTAATGAGGTGACTCAGGTGGACACTTCAACTGCTTTTGGTTTGGGGTTAGTCATACCAGAAAGGCCAGCCATATGATTAGAGGGATGGGGTTTTGTGTCACAAAACATCAGACCAATCCTGTGGGAAGAAATGAGGGCGGGAGGTTCAGTTCGATCACAGTTCAATCACATGAGTCAATGAATTATGCTACATAATAAAACCTAATAAAAACTGTGGACACTCAAAGCTTGGGTATACTTCCTGGTTAGTTATACACATTAATATGCTAAGAAGGTGACTCGTCCTGACTCCAAAGAGAATGGACATGGAAAGTTCTCATTTGGGATCCTCTCAGACCTTCCCCAGTGGGTCTTTTGGCTTGTCCTGATTTTTAGCTTTGCAACAAAACCATAATCATAGATATAGTACTTCCCTAAGTTCTGTGAGTTGTTCTGGTGAATTATCAACACTGAAAGGGGTAGTTAGAACACCAAATTTGTAGCCACTTGGTCAGAAATTTGTGTGGCCGGGAAACTTCTGAATTGGCAGCAGGTGTCCGATTTTAGGTCAGTCTTGTGCCCTTAACCTGGGAAGTTTTGTCTAACTCCTGATAGTTAGCAATCAGAATTGGATTACAGTAATATGAAAATATTTTGATTATAATATAAACTACTTCATGAGAATAAATTACTTAAAGTTTCTGCAGCCATAAGAACAAAACACTGAAAAATCTGTAAAAACAGGATGATTTAGTCTTTAAAATATAATAGCTCAGTGATAAAGACATTATGAACAATACATTTTATCCAACTGAATAGCATTTTGAATAAACTAAAATATTAACAGATGTCATATTTGAAATAGGCATAAAGAACATTTCAAGCCTCATACAATTTTCAAATAAAATTAATCAAAGCAAGGAAGTGTCCTGGAAATCTCTTAAGGAAAACAAAGCAAGAGAAAAATGGCAACAAAAATAGCTGTGAAGAGTATTAATAAAATACACAAAACTCTACTGAACCATGATCTATGGTTCTGAACCATTCTATATATACATATACACACACAGTGTGCTTTGGTGTTAAAAAGGTAAAACTCACAGGTAAAATAGTGTTAGTGAGGGCATTCTGCAGTCTATCAATTTCCTAATGTCCCCATGTGCATTATTATTGGAAATATAATATATGGGTTCAAGAACAAAATAATCAAAGAACAATAAACATAAAAAAAATACGAAGAATGCTTCCCTCAGCCTAGTGTAGTTTAATTGGCTATACCTTCAAGGATGTGTTTTTTCTGCAGGCTGCTTTGATAAATATCTAGCATTCCTCTTGAACCGGGGAGTAAATTTTTCATTGCCTCATTTCTCATATGTGTACAATGGTTCACATGAATAGATAAACATTTACATATTAGAAAAGAAAGACGGATAATGGATATAAGCATATCTGACAACTTTTTTTTCAATTTATTTTTTCAACTTATTTTTTCAATAAACCTTTTTTAGACAATATGTTTCAGGAACTGTGTAAAATGTTAGAAACACAGAAATATGCCTTCAAGGAAACTTCTGCCCAGGGTTAGAGATAGAAGTGCAAAAAAATAAATGCAATAAAATTGGCAAGTACTACTTGAGATATATTGGCATAGAGGAAAGAAATTGTGTTTTAGTTTCAAGCAAATATTTCTCAGTTTTCACTATATTTGGAAAAAATAAACTAAGACTACCATGCGTTTATTTGTGAATGTATGTTAAAAGACATAACTTTCAGATTGTTACATTCATATTTTTTTCTTTTTTTGAATTAAGAAACTCTATTATCAATTATGCAGCTCAAATTTTAAAGTTAATTCTATCTCTTATTATTTTTTGCTTTGAATTTCTCTAGAAACATACACCAGGATATGTTCAGAATGTACTCAAGGGAAATTATAGTGAGATGGTAATATTTAGGTTGAGTTTCAGTGATTAGCAAATTCTTGTTTGGATAATATGTGTATGGCATTTAAAGCAGAGCAAAGGGGGGGGCAGTATTTAAGCCAGACGTAAAGATGAAACAATATGATTTCAATAATGAAAGTGTTCATTGTGTTTAGGGAATGCTGTGGTTAAAGCATAGTATATATAAAGAGATTGCTTGGATATGGGTTTCAAGACAAGGATAACATCTCTTCTAGGTCCTCAAAAATAGTATACTTTAATAATTGTATTCTTCACATCATTTTTTTGCACATCATTTGATAAGAATGTATTCACCCATCAATCTCCTATTCCTTGAAGCAGGCAGTTTCCCCTTTATCTTTATGAAATCATAGTCACTTTAACCCATAAGTGTTCTCCACAATGGGCTAGCAAACCACAGCCATTGAAACAAATCTAGCCCAGGGAAACAAAAAAGTTTTATTGAAACACAACTTGGGTCATCTGGGTGGCTCAGTCAGTTAAGTGTCTGACTCTTGGTTTCATCTCAGGCCAAGGGCTCAGGAGTCATGAGATCAAGCCCCACATGGAGCCCTGACTAAGGCTCTGCACTCAGTGGGAAGTCGGCTACAAGAGTCTTTCCCTCTGCCCCTCCCCCAACTTGCATGCACCCACACACTCCCTCTCTAAAATAAATAAATTAATTAATTAAAAAAGACAACAGCTATACCCATTTCCTTTGCCTACAAAGCTTTGGTGCCTATAAATGCAGAGCTGAATATTTAAATAGAGACTTTATTAGTCAAAAGCCTAAAATATCTTTATCTTATCATTTACATGAAAAAAAAATTGCCAACCCCTGTTCTATAAAATACAGAACCATGGCACCCAGTAGATAACCTGGCATATAGTAAGTGTTCAACAAATGCTAGCTCCACTACTGCCTACTTCTCTTCTGGAAAAAAAAATTCTCATTGTTCTTTTGAAAATGTTTACTTTAAGAGGTAATGAAACTTCATGCTGTGCATGACAGAGATACAATAAACTTTCCCAATAAAAATATTAGTGTTTATTTTTGCTCCCACAAGCTTTTTGATTTTCTTCTCTATTTGTGATAGATGGATGCATATGTCAAAATACATTGCAGAACAAAAACTCTTTTTGTTTTAATATACAAATAATATATTTCTTCAGGCTTAATAGGCAATGCACGATATTAAAATGTGATTGCATAATACACTAAAATTAGATAATTGATTTTTATATTTGTCATGCAAACTAATTATTCAGTTCATCCAGATATAGTATTTCTGTGTTTCCCACAGTCAAAAATGGCCAATTTCAAAAGTATTTGAGGTGGACACTGTGCTATTACATCTAGATATACCCTTAAGATTAAAGAATTTATCATCCTAGTTTCTAGAATTATTGCCAGAAAATATTCCTCAGCTGTAGCCTATTTTAGCTTTGCTTTGGTTGAAGAAAACTGACTTAGTCAAGGTCATATATAATTCCAGAGGCATCCCTCATTCAATACTTGATAAATGAAATGCTATAATGGTGTGGTCCCCTCTTCCCAACTTGGAGCAAATCTGTAGATCCACACCAATTCCAAAGTTCTCACTGTTTTACAGGTCGTCTTCATTAGGATGCATGATGGCTCAACTTCTCCCCATTTACAGTACTGCTTGCTTCTTTCCCATGACCAGTGTTGATCCAAGAGCACTCCCTTGTGAATATCTTACAGGTTAACACATATGGGAGTCCACTTGGAGACAGTATTAAGTGCATTGTGAATATTCTTAATTCATAAGGATTTCCCCAGTCTAGACCATTTAAACTTTAGATTATGACTTCTGTTATTTCTGTTATGACACTGTATTTTTCTATTTGAATTTTTTTTTCTTACGAGTAGGGAGGAAAAAGATGCCAATCTCAATCCCAATATGTTTCTCATTTCTGAATTCAATTATCAGATTGGTTCAACTTGAGAAACTAGAACAGTATTTTTCATGTAAATGTAATGGGAAGAAATTAGAATCTACCTGTGTATTAAGTTCACTGGACAAAGAATGAGAAAAGCTCAAGATTTTAAGAATTTGGCAGAATAGTTTAAAAGGCCATTTGGAAGAAAAACTATAGGAGACTAGTTTTGATAACTGACAACAACAAAAAGGGATAAAGAAAGAAAAAAATGAAGCACGGAAGGGAAGGAAGGAGGGAAATAAGAAAGAGTAAAAGGGAAGAAAAGGAAGACAGTTTTCTGTACTAAAAATTATAAAGTTACATATATTTTTTAGATATTGTCATTTGTATAAAACTTAATACAAATTTTAGTAAAGTCAATATATAAATGCTACTATATTTGATTACTATATGAAGTATTTGGTATGTTATAGTATGGTGTATAAAAGCTCATAAAATGTACTTATAGAAATTTGGTATTTTTTTAATAATAAAGTTATATCCCCATACCCCTACTTATATTAAGAATAATTTCAAGTAGATTACACATTAAAATATAGAAAATAAAACTATGGGGTGAGGACCTTATACATAACAGAGACACAAACATGCATATACACTCACACATACATACACAAACGCACACAAACAGATCATAAAGCAAAGTAAATATATCCACTACATACAAATTAACATTTTTGAGTGATAGTGTTATATACATAAAATAAAAGCTGAAAACCATACTTTTAAAATGATATTCAAAAGCAGAAAGAGATGCCCTATATACTAATAAGTAAATTCACGTTTTTAACTATTATATTGATAGATTTTTTATTTTATTTATTTATTATTTATTTATTTATTTATTTATTTATTTATTTATTTATTTAGTGTTCCATGATTCATTGTTTGCTTATAACACCCAGTGTTCCATGCAATATGTGCCCTCGTTAATACCCATCACCGACCTATCTCAATACACCACCCACCTCCCCTCTGAAGCCCTCAGTTTGTTTCCCAGAGTCCATAGTCTCTCATGGTTCATTCCCCCTTCTGTTTACCCCCCCTTCATCCCTCCCTTCCTTCTCCTACAGATCTCCCTGCTATTTCTTATGTTCTATAAATGAGGGAAACCATATGGAAATTGTCTTTCTCTGCTTGACTTATTTCACTTAGCATAATCTCTTCCAGTCCCAACCATGTTACTGCACATGTTGGGTAATCATTCTTTCTGATGGCTGAGTAATATTCCATTGTATATATGGACCACAACTTCTTAATCCAGTCATCTGTTGAAGGGAATCTTGGCTCCTTCCACAACTTAGCTATTGTGGACAATGCTGCTATGAACATTGGGGTGCATATGGCCCTTCTCTTCACTACGTCTGTATCTTTGGGGTAAATACCCAGTAGTGCAATTGATGGATCATAGGGTAGCTCGATTTTTAACTTTTTGAGGGACCTCCACACTGTTTTCCAAAGTGGCTGTACCAACTTGCATTCCCCCCAACAGTGTAAGAGGGTTCCCCCTTCTCCACATCCTCTCCAACATTTGCTGTTTCTTGCCTTGTCAATTTATGCCATTCTAACTGGCGTAAGGTGGTATCCTAGTGTGGTTTTGATTTGAATTTCCCTGATGGCTAATGATTTTGAACATTTTTTCATGTGTCTGTAAGCCATTAGTATGTCTTCATTGGAAAAGTGTCTGTTCATATCTTCTGCCCATTTATTGATTTGATGATTTGTTTCCCATGTATTGAATTCTTTGTAGATCTTGGATACCAGCCTTTTATCTGTAGTGTCATTTGCAAACATCTCCCATTCCGTGGGTTGCCTCTTTGTTTTGGTGACTGTTTCCTTTGCTGTGTAGAGGCTTTTTATCTTGAGGAAGTTCCAAAAGTTCATTTTTGCTTTTGTTTCCCTTGCCTTTGGAGACGTGTCATGAAAGAAGTTGCTGTGGCTGATGTCGACGAAGTTACTGGCTATGTTCTCCTCTGGGATTTTGATGGGTTCCCGTCTCACATCGAGGTCTTTCATCCATTTGGAGTTTATCTTTGTGTATGGTGTGAGACAGTGGTCAAGTTTCATTCTTTTGCATATAGCTGTCCCATTTTCCCAGCACCATTTATTGAAGAGACTGTCTTTTTTCCACTGGATGTTTTTTCCTGCTTTGCCAAAGATTAGTTGCCCATAGAGTTGAGGGTCCATTTCTGGAGTCTGCGTTCTGTTCCATTGATCTATGTGTCTGTTTTTGGGCCAGTATCATGCTTTGTGATCATGGCTTTGTAGTATAGCCTGAAATCAGGCAACGTGATGCCCCCAGCTTTGTTTTTCCTTTTCAACATTTCCTTGGCGATTCGGGGCCTTTTCTGGTTCCACACAAATTTAAGGGCTATTTGTTCCAGTTCTTTGTAAATGTCATTGGTATTTTGATTGGGATGGCATTGAAAGTGTAGATTGCTCTGGGTAGCATAGACATTTTAACTATGTTAATTCTTCTGATCCATGAGCATGGAATATTTTTCCATCTTTTTGTGTCTTCTTCAATGTCTTTCAAGAGTGATCTGTAGTTTCTAGAATATAGATCCTTTACGTCTCCGGTTAAGTTAATTCCGAGGTAACGTATGATTTTGTATGCTATTGTAAATGGCATCAATTCCCTAATTTCTCTTTCTTCAGTCTCATTGTTCGTGTATAGAAATGCAACTGATATCTGAGCATTGATTTTGTGTACCGCCACATTACTGAATTGCTCTATAAGTTCTAGTAATTTGGGGGTGGAGTCTCTTGGGTTTTCAATATAGAGTACCATGTCATCTGTGGAGAGAGAGAGTTTGAATTCTTCTTTGCCAATTTGAATTCCTTTTATCCCTTTTTGTTGTCTGATTGCTGTTGCAAGGACTTCTAGTACTATGTTGAATAATAATGGTGAGAGTGGGTATCCTTGTCGTGTTCCTGATCTTAAGGGAAAGGCTTTCAGCTTTTTCCCATTGAGAATGATATTTGCTGTAGGATTTCCATAGACGGTTTTTATGAAATTGAGGAATACACCCTCTATCCCTACACTCTGAAGGGTTTTAATCAGGAAAGGATGCTGTTGCATCAGTTGAGAGGATCATATCGTTCTTGACTCTTTTCTTGTTGATGTGATCTATCATACTGATCAATTTGCAAATGTCGAACCACCCTTGCATACCAGGGATGAATCCCACTTGGTCATGATGGATAATGCTTTTAATGCACTATTGGATCCTATTAGCTAGGATCTTGTTGAGCATTTTGGCATCCATATTCATCAGAGGTATCAGTCTGTAATTCTCCTTTTTGATGGGGTCTTTGCCTGGTTTTGGGATCAAGGTAATACTGGCCTCATAGAATGAGTTTGTTAGTTTTCCTTCTGTTTCTATTTTTTGAAACAGCTTTAGGAGAATAGGTAATATTTCTTCTTTGAATGTTTGGTAGAATTTGCCGGGGAATCCATCAGGCCCTGGACTCTTGTTTTTGGGGAGGTCTGTTATCACTGCTTCAATCTCTTCATAATTAATCAGTCTGTTTAAATAACCGATTTCTTCCTGTTTTCAGTCTTGGTAGTTTATAGGTTTCCAGGAAGGCATCCATTTCTTCCAGGTTGTTTAATTTATTGGCATATAGTTGTTGATAATGGTTTCTAATTATCCTTCCTATTTCTTTGGTGTTGGTCATGTTCTCTCTCCTTTCATTCATAATTTTATTAATTTGGGTCCTTTCTCTACTCTTTTGAATAAGGCTGGCCAGTGGCTTATTGATTTTACTAATTACTTCAAAGAACCAGCTTCTAGTTCTGTTGATCTGCTCTAGTGTGCTCCTGGTTTCTAATTAACTGATCTCTGCTCTAATGTTGATCAACTGCCTTCTCGTGAGTGGGTTAGGCGTGTTCTTTAGTTCCAGCTCTAGCTTTTTGAGGTGAGAAAATAAAAACTGCATTTTAGATTTTTCTATTCTTTTGAGTGAGGCTTGGATGGCTATGTATTTTCCCCTTAGGACTGCCTTTGCAGTGTCTCATAGGTTTTGGACCGATGTGTTTTCATTATCATTGGTTTCCATAAATTGCTTAAGTTCTTCCTTAATTCCTTAGTTTACCCAATCATTCTTAAGCAGGATGGTTCTTAGTTCCCAAGTGGTTGAGTTTCTTCCCAATTTTTCCTTGTGACTGAGTTTGTTTCAAAGCATTGTGGTCTGAGAATATGCAGGGAATAATTTCGGTCTTTTGGTATCGGTGGAGACCTGTTTTGTGACCTAGTATATGGTCTCTTCTGGGGAAAGTTCCATGTGCATTCAAAAAGAATGAGTATTCTTTGTTCTGGGGTGGAGTGCTTTGTAGGTATCTATGAGGTCCATCTGGTCCAGTATGTCATTCAAAGCTCTTGTTTCTTTGTTGATTTGCTGCTTACGTGATCTGTCTATTGTGACAGTGGAGTGTTGAGGTCCCCTACTATTAATGTATTCTTATCTATATGTGTCTTTATTCTGGTTAAGAGTTGGCTTGTGTATTTAGCTGCTTCCCTGTTGGGGGCATAGATATTTATAACTGTCATATCCACTTGTTCGATACATCCTTTAAGAATAATATAGTGTCTTTCTGTATCTCCACCTATAATCTTTAGTTTAAAATCTAATCTGTCTGATATGAGAATTGCTACCTCAGCTTTCTTTTGAGGTCCATTGGCATGAAAAATGGTTCTCCATCCCTTCACTTTCAGTCTGGATGTATCTTTAGGTTCAAAATGACTCTTGTGGATAGCATATGGATGGGTCATGTTTTTTATCCAATCTGCAACCCTGTGTCATTTTGTGGGAGCATTTAGGCCATTCACATTGAGAGTGATTATTGAGAGGTATGATTTTAATGAAGTCATGTTGCCTGTGAAATCTTTGTTTCTATGGATTGTAAATTTCTGTTCTGTATCACTCTTCGGGTCTTTTTAGTTTTATAGAACCCCCCTTAATATTTCTTGTAGGGCTGGCTTGGTGGTCACCTATTCTTTCAGTTTCTGTCGGTCTTGGAAGGCCCTTGTCTCTCCATCAATTCTGAATGACAGTCTTGCTGGATAAAGGATCCTTGGCTGCATGTTCTTCTCTTTTGTGCTCTGAATATGCCTTGCCAACTTTTCCTGGCTTGCCAGGTCTCTCTAGAGAGGTCTGACGTTATTCCGATGTTCCTTCCTCTGTAGGTGAGGATTCTCTTCCCCCTGACTGCTTTCAAGATTATATCCTTGGATTTAATGTTTGTGAATTGCACTATTATGTGACATAGTGTAGGTCTGTTCTCATTGATCTTGGGAGGGGTCCTCTCTGCCTCTTGGACATGAATGCTTGTTTTCTTTGCCAGATTAGGAAAGTTCTCAGCTACAGTTTGTTCAAATATCTCTTCTAGACCTCTCTCTTCTCCACTCCCTCAGGGATGCCGATGTTTCCGACATTGGAATGTTTCGTTGAGTCAGTAGTCTCCCTTAATCTACATTCTTGAGATTGGATTTTTTTTAGCCAAGTTTCCATTTTTTCCTTCTATTCTATCATCCGATCTTCCAAATCATTAATTTATTCCTCTGCCTCATTTACCCTGGCCATCAGAGCATCCAGTTTAGACTGCATTTGATTCATAGCATTTTTAATTTCTGCCAGATTCACTCTCTTTTGCACCCTTAGAGATTCTATATTCTCGTTACTATTTTTGTCAATATTTTTTTCAGGCCTACACATCATCTTAACCATTGTTACTCTGAACTCCATTTCTGACAATTTGGTTAGATCCATATCCATCAGTTCTGTGGCAGAGTCCACAGTGTCTGTCTCCTTTCTTTGCTGAAGATTCCTCCTCCTTGTCATTCTGCTCCCCTGGCTTGTGCTCTCTCTCTGACAAATAAATAAATAAATTAAATATTTTTAAAAAACTAAAAAAATACAAGATTTCTGCTTAAATATTTAGGGATAAATCAGCATGAACTCAACAACTTTATTTTTTTAAATATTTTATTTATTTATTTGACAAAGAGAGATTGAGTGCACAAACAGGGAGTGTGAGAGGGAGAAGCAGGCTCCCTACTGAGCAGGGAGCCAGATGAAGGACTCAATCCCAGGATCTTGGGATCATGACCTGAGCCAAAGGCAGACACTTAACTGACTGAGCCACCCAGGAGTCCCAATCTTGTATTTTTTTAGAAAATTTACATACAATTAAAATAATGCGATCCTCATTTTCTTAGGGGAGGTTGAGACAAAGTTTGTTCAATTGACTTATTTACCCATAGTAAAATGTCAGGAAGACATTTTGAATTGAGAACTAATTTCCCTTCAGATCTATTCCCTTATATGTCAATCCTGATCTAAATCCTACAGTCCTTTCAAAATAAAGCTTCTTGTCTGAAACTTGGGCCAGTGGTAAAGACTTCTATTGCTGTTAGTCTTTTGGGTTACCTGATTAATTTGTCAATATACCTAAACATGTCAATTAATATGTCAATATACCTAAACAGTGTGGCATATGCTTTTCAAATATAAAAGGATATCCTCCATTGTGGCAAGATCAAGGTATAGAAAATTGTCCTTCACTTTGAGGGAGTCATCCCAGAATGTACAGGACTCCCTTTTCCTTAGATGTTTCACTGAGGGACAAACCTCTGCATGTTATGGTATCTGTCTCTCACCCTTGAAGGAATATTGGTTATCTATTAATTTCTGATTTTCTCTTTTATCAATATATTTAATTTACAGGTCAATGTGAAGGTTTATGAAATGAGGAAATGATTAAAATTCTTACAGTCCAAATTGTGGCCCAGGATTTAAGAATTTACTTAATCTGAAGGAAAAAAATGGGAAATATGTACTATTGTCCCTGACAGATGAAAACTATTTCTACAATCATTTTTATTTAATGAGGCAGAGAAAATAAAGGCCTTTCTTGAGCAACAGCTGGATACCAGGTGCCTTTATTACCCTGGATCTGGTATCAATATATAGTATTCTGAGTTTTCCTAGTTGCAAGAATAAAAACTGACTGTTAATTAGTTAAATGGAAAGTAAATGTATTGGTCACAGAAATACTGGATGACTGAAGAACTGGGCTGTAAAAACAGAAACAAAGAAAGCTATATATCCAATGTCATAGTCAAAATCCCACCATTGGGGGTGTTCTATTTAGAATACTATTCTGGTAACCAGTAAACATCTGATGCAAGACTTTGCCATAACAAGACCACTTTTTTTATTTAGTTTTGCCATTAAAAGACCAATGGATGCTGCTTTTGCTATCACTGTACTTCTGCTTATAGAGAATAGATAACGGTTTCTTCATTTCTGCTAACACAAGCATGACTTGGTATCTTTAGCTTCCAATTCAAAATCCAGAGTAGGTAGATCTAACTTCCAGATGTAGATTGCTACTATGTTTTCACTGCGTGGAAAACTTAAGGTAGGAATATCAGATCTTTTTGCCTTTAATAGTGTGAGACTTCTGTTGTCCCCAGGAATCATGACATATAAGAAGAGGTTTCTCATGCTGAACCAAAAAATAAATAGCAAGATATCTACCACAAGTAGGTCAGGTTTTTAAAAACGGTAAGTAGGGAGAAGGGTTTCTAGGAAGAGAGAAGAGAAAGTCAATAAATTTAGAGACATGAATGAAACATACATTTGAGACATCTGATAGAATACTTCAGATGTTCATCATGCTTATATTGACTATATTTGACTGTATACTAAGTATATGATGTATATTGAGAAATAAGGAAAGAATAATTCTTTGGAACCAAATTTAGGCTGGTATTGAATGTTAAGAAGAGAAATTGTAAGGATGTTTACTCAAGATTTTTCTAATTTGTTTGGAAGGACAAAACTCAGTTGCCCAGGAAAGGGCAAAATGGCCCAAGTGTTATGAACAAAGGAACAGGCTAACACAAACAGGCAAGTACTAAAAATCTGCTGATAAAACCAATATGATTCATAGAATACTATTTAGTAACATCGTACTGTGTATTAGCGTACCATAAGTTATTAAACTTTAGCCAATTTTGTGACACTCCTTATGTCATTTTTCAGTTCTTACTTATCTTTGAAGACCAAGAAAAAGTACACAGTCTCTAGAACCTGGAGTGTGATAAAATAAAAGTTACAATAATTTCCTCTCCTTTCTGTTTTTTGAATGTGTTAAAAAACATTCTAGTTACAATTCTGAAACTTAAAAGTTTTATTTTGAGAGAAGTTTTATTTGAGAAAATGCCATCATGTCGCAGAGAAATGGGTCTAATATAGGAAAATAATAACAACATCTTAAATGACTGAATACAATAAAACATATATAAAAACAGACTTTTGATGGGTACTGCTTAGAATGCAATAAGTATTATTGTGTTTTTTTTTTTTAAGATTTTATTTATTTATTCGACAGGATAGAGACAGCCAGCGAGAGAGGGAACACAAGCAGGGGGAATGGGAGAGGAAGAAGCAGGCTCATAGCGGAGGAGCCTGATGTGGGGCTCGATCCCATAACGCCGGGATCACGCCCTGAGCCGAAGGCAGACACTTAACCGCTGTGCCACCCAGGCGCCCCAATAAGTACTATTGTTGATTAAAATTACAGGGTGGCATATAAGAGACTGTTTCTTTTATATCCTTAATTCAGCAACACAAGGAAAATCATGACCTCATTCTAATAAATATAGAGTAAAAATTAATGACATCTTCAAGATCAGAAATTTTCTTGAAATTAGAAAGTTATTACATAGATTGCATTACATAGTAACTTTTGCAGTGTGCATTGTCAAGGATAAGAGTCTATATAGCTCAGTTTCTTTCAAGATATGGATTTTATTTTATTTTCAATAGGAAGTTAGAATTAGAAAACATATTCAAATATATTAATTTGTGGTAGTGCTCCAAGGGTATCAAAAAATATGTTTGGTAATCATAGTAACAAAATAAGCTCCCAATGATATACAGCAAGAAATATAATAAAAATTAACTTCTATATGTTACAATTACTTAAATGACTACTATATAAAATATTACATATATAAAATTTATATTTGTATTTACGAAGGAATTGCCTTCGAACAAAAAGTTTTTACCTGACAATCGTTAACATTTGCAAGTTGGAACATCTTGCAGAAATGTATGAAATTTCAGCTTTCTTTTGACGAATTTAAAGATCAGGAAAAATGGGCCCAAATACTCACATACATAAAAAAATCAAAGCACTGAAGTGGAGGAAAAATGTCCCCTCCTAGATGAAGTACATTCTTTTTGTCACATTCCAAGCCATACCTCCCTCCATCCAAACTCCAAACCTAGGGATAAATTGCCATTTACTGTTTGCCCCACATTTCTTTGCTTCAACCCCACTTGCCTGGTCCTGTAGGCATAAGTATCTTTGATCCACACACTACTGGATAAGGGGATAGTAAGTACCATGTCCTCCTTCAATCTCCCAGAGGCTGCAAAGTGCACTGGCTCTGGCTGAGACGAATTTATTCCTATCAGAAAGTATTTTCAGGACAAGACATGAGAGTCTGCCAGAAAGAGAGATTTAAGCTTTTGGAACTAAGTAAAGAAAAAGTACAATCCCTGATGATCTGGTGAAGAATGAAGCTGAATGCTTCTAAGGTACTCCAAGCTGTGCATGAAAGGTTCCAAGTGACCGGGAGGGTGGTATTGTTAAGGTGTTGTGAATGAGAGCCCTCCAGAATCTTCCTTATCAATTTACCTTTAAACAGTTCCTTCTTTTCTGCCTCAGTATGAAGTGTCAATTCTGGTATTTTTAGAATTTTTTTCTTCCCTTGAATGGTTACCCCAACAGGCTCTTTTGAAAAAAAAATAGCACATTTAAAAGTTTTATGTAATTACAACCTGAGGTCCACTAGCACTGAGAGGAGCTTTATAGTTAGAATGCCTTGCTGTTTGCACAGAAAAACCCTGTGGTTCACTGCTTGTCTGATACTTCAATTATTTAGCTGTAATCACATACTAAAGCAGATATTGATTTCCTAGGTATTCAAATTATACTCCTAACTGCAAGTGCCAGTAAAAGGGCATTTTATCATTTTAAATGATATACAATTTGGTGTAATGGGCTTGTTCTCATGTAAGGGTATATATTCATGTATTTTTAAAGCTATATTATAAAACCCTATCACAGGAATAACTTTTAAGACATATTTAGACTTTTTGATGTGGGAGGTGTTCTTTTCATTGCCATCTAAAAGGAAAGGCACATTATGATTATAAGATTGGGACATTCATGAAAGTAAATAGTTATTTTTTTTCCCTTCTCTTCCAATATAAGCAGTCCATATATATACTTATTTTTATTTTTTGTGATTTATAAAAGGTGTGTGATTATAGAATCTTCAGGCAAATAAAAATGTAAAAATAATGAGTATTAGCAAATGAATAGAAGTTTGCATTACCCAGTTTTGTTATTGAATTTTTTCTTTCTCAATGTACCACAGACATTTCAGGGAAACATACATAATTCTGTGCCTATATGAAAATGATTGATTATTTTAGTTTGATTTCATAGCTAGTACTTGAAT
Source organism: Ursus americanus (assembly GCF_024610735.1). Lineage (NCBI taxonomy): Eukaryota > Metazoa > Chordata > Mammalia > Carnivora > Ursidae > Ursus > Ursus americanus. Next base: position 13,751,127 of record NC_142137.1, on the reverse strand, counting down.
ATTCCTATAAATAATTCATTATTGGCAATAAAAAAATATCTGACTAGTCATTCACAAATTTGGCCCTGATTTTTTTCCACCTACAAAACTATATCACTTTCCCATATATTTGAAAACCTGAGGGACAGAAATGATGCTCATATGGTATGGAAGGAAACATTTTCTAGTTCTGTAGATTTGGGTAGCTGATTTGAATTGGACACACAAGGTATACCACAGGAGAATGGAACTCGTACATCCCAATATGTTCAGGCCAACAAGTTAGAACTTTTTAAAATGGTCCATTTCTCTCAACTGGGAAGAGTCTTCATTAAATCCTTGCCACATTTATATTACTGTATTGTCCAGAAATAAGACTCTCCTACCTTTTTGCTCTCCTCCAAGTAAATGAAAAACTGTAAGTAATCAGCAATTAGTGAATGAAAATTTGCCTTGCTTTTTCTAATGGCTATAGTTTTAAAGGATAAGATCATGTACAGAATTAAATATTTAATAATTAAATTTGTGTCAGTTTTTTTCTTTTTTTAAGGATTTGCTCAATCAATCAGAATTATTTACTTATAGATGCAGTCACCATCTTCATCTTGTCATGCCTTCTCATATATTTCCATTGATTAAGCAATAATAAAAATCAGGGTTACATTTTTATTCCTTTTCTGAGTCTTCCATTAACTATTTCATACATAATCAACTTAGTTAAGATGATTTTTTTAAAAGTTTTTACTTATTTATTTGACAGAGAGACAGCCCGTGAGAGAGGGAACACAAGCAGGGGGAGTGGGAGAGGAAGAAGCAGGTTCCCAGCACAGTAGGGAGCCCGATGCAGGGCTCAATCCCAGGACCCCGGGATCACTCCCTGAGCTGAAGGCAGACGCCTAACAACTGAACCACCCAGGCATCTCTAATTGATTTTAAATAATAGTTTACACTTTTTTTTATTATGATATGTTAGTCACCATACAGTACATCATTAGTTTTTGATATAGTGTTTCACGATTCATTGTTTGCGTATAACACCCAGTGCCCCACGCAATACGTGCCCTCCTTAATATCCATCACTGGGCTAGCCCATCCCCCATCCTCCTCCCCTCTGAAGCCCTCAGTTTGTTTCCCCAGAGTCCGTAGTCTCTCATGGTTCATTTCCCCTGTTTACCCCCCCTTCATTTTTCCCTTCCTTCTCCTAACGATCTCCCTGCTATTCCCTACGTTGCACAAATGAGTGAAACCATATGATAATTGTCTTTCTCTGCTTGACTTATTTCACTTAGCATAATCTTCTCCAGTCTCATCCATGTTGCTGCAAATGTCAGGTAATCATTCTTTCTGATGGCTGAGTAATATTCCATTGTATATATAGACCACATCTTCTTTTTCCATATGTCTATTGAAGGGCATCTCAGCTCCTTCCACAATTTGGCTATTGTGGACAATGCTGCTATGAACATTGGGGTGCATATGGCCCTTCTCTTCACTACGTCTGTATCTTTGGGGTAAATACCCAGTAATGCAATTGCTGGGTCATAGGGTAGCTCTATTTTTAACTTTTTGAGGGACATCCACACTGTTTTCCAAAGTGGCTGTACCAACTTGCATTCCCACCGACAGTGTAAGAGGGTTCCCCTTTCTCCACATCCTCTCCAACATTTGCTGTTTCTTGCCTTGTCAATTTATGCCATTCTAACTGGAGTAAGGTGGTATCTCAAGGTGGTTTTGATTTGAATCTCCCTGATGGGTAGTGATGTTGAACATTTTTTCATGTGTCTGTTAGCCATTCGTATGTCTTGGTGGAAAAGTGTCTGTTCATAACTTCTGCCCATTTTTTGATTTGATTATTTGTTTCTTGGGCATTGACTTTGAGAAGTTCTTTATAGATCTTGGATACCAGCCTTTATCTGTAGTGTCATTTGCAAATATCTTCTCCCATTCCGTGGGTTGCCTCTTTGTTTTGGTGACTGTTTCCTTTGCTGTCTAGAAGTTTTTTATCTTGAGGAAGTTCCAAAAGTTCATTTTTGCTTTTGTTTCCCTTGCCTTTGGAGACGTGTCATGAAAGAAGTTGCTGTGGCCTTTGTCAAAGAGGTTACAGCCTATGTTCTCCTCTAGGATTTTGATGGATTCCCGTCTCACATCGAGGTCATTCATCCATTTGGAGTTTATCTTTGTGTATGGTGTGAGAGAGTGGTCAGGTTTCATTTTTCTGTATATAGCTGTCCAATTTTCCCAGAACCATTTATTGAAGAGACTTGTCTTTTTTCCACAGGATGTTTTTTTCCTGCTTTGTCAAAAATTGGTTGACTATAGAGTTGAGGGTCCATTTCTGGAGTCTGCGTTCTGTTCCATTGATCTATGTGTCTGTTTTTGGGCCAGTACCACGCTGTCTTGGTGATCACAGCATTGTAGTATAGCTTGAAATCAGGCAACGTGATGCCCCCAGCTTTGTTTTTCTTTTTCAACATTTCCTTGGCAATTCAGCATCTTTTCTGATTCCATACAAATTTTAGGATTATTTGTTTCATCACTTTGAAAATTGTCATTGGTATTTTGATTGGGAATGTGTTGAAAGTGTAGACTGCTCTGGGTAGTGTAGACCTTTTAACTATGTTTATTCTTCTGATCCATGAGCATGGAATGTTTTTCCATCTTTTTGTGTCTTCTTCAATGTCTTTCATCAGTGTTCTGTAGTTTCTAGAGTACAGATCCTGTACCTCTCTGGTTAAGTTTATTCTGAGATATCTTATGGGTTTTGGTGCTATTGTAAATGTAATCGATTCCCTAATTTCTCTTTCCTTAATCTCATTGTTCGTGTATAGAAATGCAACTGATTTCTGAGCATTGATTTTGTATCCCACCATGTTACTGAATTGTTGTATGAGTTCTAGTAATTTGGGGGTGGAGTCTTTTGGGTTTTCCACATAAAGTATCATGTCATCTGCGAAGAGAGAGAGTTCAAATTCTTCTTTGCCAATTTGAATACCTTTTATTCTTTTTTGTTGTCTCATTGCTGTTGCTAGGACTTCTAGCACTATGTTGAACAGTAGTGGGCATCCTTGTCATGTTCCTGATCTTAAGGGAAAGGCTCTCAGCTTTTCCCCATTGAGAATGATATTCGCTGTAGGCTTTTCATAGATGGTTTTTGTGAAATTGAAGAATGTACCCTCTATCCCTACACGCTGAAGGGTTTTAATCAGAAAAGGATGCTATACTTTGTCAAATGCTTTTTCTGCATCAATTGAAAGGACCATATGATTCTTGTCTCTTCTCTTATTAATGTGCTCTATTGCACTGATTGATTTGTGAATGTTGAACCACACTTGCATCCCAGGGATGAATCCCACTTGGTTGTGATGGATAATCCTTTTAATGCACTGTTGGATCCTATTAGCTAGGATCTTTTTGAGAATTTTGGCGTCCATATTCATCAGGGATATCACTCTGTAATTCTCCTTTTTGAATGGGTCTTTGCCTGGTTTTGGGATCAGGTAATGCTGGTCTCACAGAATGAGTTTGGAAGTTTTCCTTCTGTTTCTATTTTTTTGGAACAGCTTCAGGAGAATAGGTATTATTTCTTCTTTGAATGTTTGGTAGAATTTTCCAGGGAATCTGTCAGGCCCTGGACTCTTGTTTTTTGGGAGGTTTTTGATCACTGCTTCAATCTCTTCACTGTATATAGGCCTATTTAAGATGTCAATCTCTTCCTGTTTCAGTCTTGGTAGTTTATAGGTTCCTAGGAAGGCATCCATTTCTTCCAGTTGCTTAATTTATTGGCATATAGTTGTAGATAATAGTTTCTAATGATTGTTTCTATTTCCTTGGTGTTAGTCATGATCTCTCCCCTTTCATTCATATATTTTTTTTTAATTTGGGTCCTTTCTCTATTCTTTTGAATAAGTCTGGCCAGTGGCTTATTGATCTTACTAATTACTTCAAAGAACCAGCTTCTAGTTTTGTTGATCTGCTCTACTGTATTTCTGGTTTCTAATTTATTGATCTCTGCTCTAATCTTAATCAGTTGTCTTTTCATGTGTGGCTTAGGCCTGTTCTTTTGTTCCATCTCCAGCTGTTTAAGCTGTGAGTATAAGGACTGCATTTTAGATTTTTCTATTCTTTTGAGTGAGGCTTGGATGGCTATGTATTTCCCCCTTAGGACCACCTTTGCAGTGTCCATAAGTTTTGGACTGATGTGTTTTCATTCTCATTGGTTTCCATAAATTGCTTCAGTTCTTCCTTAATTTCCTGGTTTACCCAAACATTCTTAAGGATGGTCCTTAGTTTCCAAGTGTTTGCGTTTCTTCCAATTTTTTTTCTTGTGATTGAGTTCCAGTTTCAAAGCATTGTGGTCTGAGAATATGCAGGGAATAATCTCAATCTTTTGGTATCAGTTGAGACCTGTTTTGTGACTGAGTATATGGTCTATTCTGGAGAAAGTTCCATGTGCATTAGAAAAGAATGAGTATTTTGTTGTTTTAGGGTGGAGTGTTCTGTATATATATCTATGAGGTTCATCTGGTCCAGTGTGTCATTCAAAGCTCTTCTTTCTTTGTTGATTTTCTGCTTAGATGATCTATCTATTGCTGAGAGTGGAATGTTGAGGCCCCCCCACTGTTAACATATTATTATCTATATGTCTCTTTAGTTTGGTTAGCAGTTGGCTTATGTAGTTGGCTGCTCCCCTGTCGGGGGCATAGATATTTATAATTTGTTAGATCCTCTTGTTGGATACACCCATTAAGAATAATATGGTGTCCTTCTGTATCTCTAATTACAGTCTATAGCTTAAAATCTAATTTGTCTGATACGAGAATTGCTACCCCAGATTTCTTTTGAGGTCCTTTGGCATGAAAAATTGTTCTCCATCCCTTCACTTTCAGTCTGGATGTATCTTTAGGTCAAAGTAAGTCTCTTGTAGACAGCATATGGATGGGTCATGTCTTTTTTATCCAATCTGCAACCCTCTGTCATTAAGGGAGCATTTAGGCCATTCACATTGAGAGTGATTATTGAGAGATTTGATTTTAATGTCGTCATGTTGCCTGTGAAGTCCTTGTTTCTATAGATTGTCTCTGTAAATATCTGTTGTGTATCACTCTTGGGGTCTTTCTACTTTTATAGAACCCCCCTTAATATTTCTTGTAGGGTTGGCTTGGTGGTCACATATTCTTTCAGTTTCTGCCATTCTTGGAAGCTCCTTGTCTCTCCATCTATTCTGAATGACAGCCTTGCTGGATACAGTATCGTGGCTACATGTTCTTCTCACTTAGTGCTCCGAATATGTCTTGCCAGCCCTTTCAGGCTTGCCAGGTCTCTGTAGACAGGACTGAAATTATTCTGATGTTCCTCCCTCTGCCTGTAATGAATCCTTTCCCCCTCGTCTCTTTTAAGATTGTTTTCTTGGATCTATGATTTGCGAATTATACATGTCGTGGTGTTGGTCTGTTTTCATTGATCTTGGGAGGGGTCCTCTCTGCCTCTTGGACACGAATGCTTGTTTTCTTCACCAGATTAGGGAGGTTCTCAGCTACAATTTGTTCAAATATCTCTTCTAGACCTCTCTCTTTCTCCACCCCCTTGGGGATCCCGATAATTCTGATATTGGAATGTTTCATTGAGTCAGTAATCTCCTGTAGCTTTTTTTTTTTTATGAAATTGGAGGGTTTTTTTTCTCCATGTTACCTCTCTTTCCTTCTTTTCTATCATCTCATCCTCTAACTCACTAATTCATTCTTCTGCCTTGTTTACCCTGGCAGTCAGAGCATCCAGTTTAGACTACATTTCATTCATAGAATTTTTAATTTCTGCCAGATTCGTTCTCATTTCAGCCCTTAGAGGTTCTATATTTTCATTTATATTTTTCTCTAGCCTATACATCATCGTGATAATGTTACTCTGAAATCCATTTCTGACATCTTGGTTATATCCATATCCATTAGTTCTGTGGCAGAGGCCACAGTCTCTGTTTCTTTCCTTTGTTGGGGGTTCCTCCTCTTTGTCATTCTGATGAGGTGTGGTTGCAGGGTTGTACAGAGTCCAAATTATTGACCAGGACCCAAGCAAGAGGCACTTGTTTTATAGGGACCTTAGGGATGTGGGCTTCTTGTTTTTCAGCCTGCCTTCTGGGGGAGGGGTCTGCTGCACTGATACTCAGGCAACCCTGTTGGGGCAGAGTTGCCCTGCCCCCTGGAGGGGGAATGGGCTCACTGAGAACCGGTTTTTTGGGGCTTTTGTTCTCTGGCGGCTTTCTGTGTTTTTTTCTGAGAGTAGCAGTGACTGTATCCAGACCTCTGTCTCAGAACATAGAGATAGCAGTCTCCTCTTCACTGAGGTCTCCAGGCTACACTGACTCCGTCTCTGTGTGTGCTGCTAAAAACCCACAGCATCCTGGCTTATGCATCCCACAGCCACTCTCCCAGTCCTTTCTCCCAGGGCCGGCACATCTCTGCCCTTTGTGCTTCTAAAATCACCAGCTGCCCCCAGGTCGCATGTGCACTCTAGAGCTCCAGGTTTCAGTCTAGTTTCCCTGCTGCTACCGCTCTGCTAGTCTGGCCCCCTCCCCAGCACGGGAGACTTCTCCTTCCTGGCGCATGATCATGGCGGCTCCCTCCCACTTCTGTTTATCTTTCGATATCTGCCCACAGATCTCGGCTCCCCACTTCACACCTCCAGACCAAGAGCCATAATATTCTGTTTGTAGAGATCCAGATGTATCTTCTTACAACTCAGACTGATTTCGTGGGTGTTCAGGATGGTCTGGTAGATATTCAGCTCAAGTCAGGGGACCAGTTGAAATAAGGTCCCCTACTCCTCCACCATCTCCCCCCCTCCCCGGGCTTTATATATCTATTTGAACACAATTTGATCAACAGTAGTGGTAAAGAAGAAAACACTAAAATGGCTCCTGCAGCAGCCAAAGTATCAATAGTTTACACTCTTTATAAGGATACTGAATATAAAATTGAAAGAATTGTCTTGAGTTTATAAAAAAAAATATTTGACATTTATCATCCCAAAAAGAGATTTGTTGACTACCATATAGTTTGATACACAGAAATAATCTTGTTGGTATCTGTCATCTTAATGTTTTCTAATTATATGAAGCAGTCGATGATAAACATTTATAGAGAATGCTAATTATAGGGAGTAATTATTGAAAAATAATTCTATGATTGATTTTACAGTATATTATTTTTCGTTCATTAAAAAAATCTATTGAGAACATCAAGAAAACTAAACCCTTTACACATCTGTTCACAGCAAGGGCCTTTGCAATGATAAACATGATTTCACACAAAAAAACACATAAAATCAAGTATACAACACAGCCGTATCTTATGGACCAAGCTTAATTATAACTCAATCTCTCTCTTTATTTAATATAGTTTGCAAATTTTTACTTTGAAAATGTTCTAAATAATGACAACCACCAGCATTTGGCAGCAGAGCGAACTGTGTTGGAATCCAGTTCCAATTTATCTATTGTATGACTCTTAATGAATACATAACTTTTTGAATAGCTGAGTTTCATTTTCAATAAAATTGATGATAATTAAGCACACAGCCTAGTAGTTTTCAGCATTTGTTTACTGACATGAGAGAGCTCCCACTAGTATTAACTTTAGTGTCTTTCAGTTTATAACCTTAAGAATTTTAAATTATGTTCAAAACAGTACCTGGTATGGTGACTAGACTATTAAAAAGTACTCAGTAAGTATTTGTGTAATGACCAAAAGAATTTTTTAAAATGATCGTTGTGGTTTATTCTGTCCTTTCCTCCCCTCTCCAAAAAAGATATGCTCAAGCTCTAACTCCCTACTATCTGTGAGTGTGACCTTATTTAGAAATAGGGTTTTGCAGATATAATCAAGTTAAGATGAGGTCACAGCAGGTTGTGTGTGTGTGGGGGGGAGTTTAAATCAAATATGACCAGTGTCATATTTGTAAGAAGAAAGGAAACAGGAACACAGGAGAGACACACAGAAAGAATACCACCTGAAGACAGGCAGAGATTGGATTCATGAATCTTACAAGCATAACAACTCCAAAGACTGACAGCAACAACCAGAAGCAAGGAAGAGACAAGGAAAGATCTTCTAAAGCTTTCAAAGGGAGCACGATGCTATTGACATCTTGATTTTGGACTTCCAGTCTCCAGAAATCTAACAGAATAAATTTCTATTATTTTAAGCCATGTGGTTTATGGTACTTTATTAAGGCAGCCCCCTAGGAAAGAAATATAATTTGTCATATTTCATTTCAATAAGTTATTTTAAACTCATAAAATAAATAAATATTTGTCACATTGTGCCAGGTGTCGTTCAGGTAGATATAATTTTCTTTGGTAATTCACTTATGAAGGTATAATTATTTACATTATTTATATATATATATTAGTATTGACTTTATAATTTATATAAGTTTTCATATATTAACTTAAATCTCAGAACCTATGAAATATATATATAATCTCTATTTTTTTAAGATTTATTTATTTATTTGAGAGAGAGTGGAGGGAGGGGCAAAAGGGGAGGGAGAGAGAGAATTCTCAGACTCCCCACTGAGCACAAAGCCCAATATGGGGCTCGATCCCAGGACCAAGAGAGCATGACTTGAGCCGAAACCAAGAGTCAGCTGCTTAATTGACTGAGCCACCGACACGTCCGTATACGTATCTCTATTTCACTGTTGAATTAACTGAGGCACAAAAAGGTTAAGTGATTTGTATAGCCTTAGCCCCAAAATACCAGGGTACAGGGTAGTATCTGCTTAAAAATTTAAGAAGAAAGAAGTTGCTATCACTGTCTCAGGAAGGCATACAAATACAACTGAAATAATCATACTGAAATAGTTGTACTGGATCTCCACCTTTAATTGTTCAGATTTAAACTGCACTTTAAGCCTCCTTGACCTATGTTTTATTTATGTAATTTCCCCTAGCAATATGATTTCACAGTTCTCCATCCTTCTGCATTCCCCCTTCAATAGGTAGGAAAACCACATGATAACATCAAAACTGAAATATTAGTCAGGTCATCCATTACTATCCAAGCTGAAGTAGCAGCACACACTCCTGTAAAACACACTTGATACTATGACTCACTTTATTTTACTTTATTTGGCAAACACAGTAGTATCAAAATGATTCTGAAGTGCTTGTTTATTTACTCTTTTCTTCCAGGATAGTTAATGCCATAACCAGCAGGGCCTAGGCTGGTACCTGTCCTAAATAAACCTACATTTCCTATTTATTTCCTTAGGATTATTTTGCAGGTGTTGTTTTTGTTTACTTGTTATTTTGGTTTACTGGGATATATTTGAATAAAGAATACAGAAGTACTGACAATATTTTCTCTTCCCACATTTGATATATACTATCTATGTTAGGAGAGGAGTTGTCATATCTACCACATGTGGATGCTAATTTCATCAATATCCTTGGCAGTGAGATATGGGGAGCAACCACATCCATCTGGGAATCGTTAGGGCTGATAAAGCTCTTCATTCCATATAAGCATGCAATTACCTGTGATTCTCATTATTTTTACAGTGCTTACTTAATACAGTGCCTGGAACATACCTTTTGTCAAGTGAATGAACAGATTTGACAAGTGGAAATATGCTACAAATCCATAAGAATATGTTTGATGAGATAACTGAGAGTTAGTCAGAACAAATGCAAATAAGAGGAATGCATCTCATAAAGAGGGCCATCCTCACCCATCCATCTTCATTAATACTTGCTAATTACTATGATATTGGTTGTGTTGATGGTAGGAGGAACAAACTAAAAAGGATATGAAAAATGGAAATATGGAAAAGGCTTATCTAATATTTTTCTATATATTTTAATAAATATTGCTTTGTTAAATCCATAAAACATGAGCTCTTACATCACCTATTTCAAATCTAGTTTGCTCCTATTAAATGAAATGTTAAGAATCTGTAAAAGTATTGACCTATTGACCTTTGTTCTCTTCAGGTTAATACAGAAATTTTAGGAGTTAGGACTAGTGGACTGGGGATATTATGGAATATTAGCATCCTTTCTCAAAAGTTTTCCTTTGGCAGAGAATTATTTGCTTGTTGAAACTTGAATAATGTTTTAAATTCAATTATAAGAATGATTTTTCTGATTATGCCATGGTACTAAACTTGCTTGTGACTAATATCAGGAGGTTATTTTATTGCTTTTAAAACTGTCAAAGCAGATGTGTCTTCAGAGCTTACTGACTTTAGCAATGAAGAATTGACATTTCAGTTCTGATACATAATGAGGATGACTGCTACCTTCAGGAGCATGGAAGCAGTTAAGATGTGTAGTACACAGAGCAGTAAAGAGTCTCTAAAATTGATTAGATGCCAAAGATAAGCAATAGTTTTGTCACTTAATCAAATTTAAACAATATTTATTGCAAATATACTACAAGGCACCTGAGATCATTGCTCCTCTGAAACCAACTAATACAATATGTAGAAGTAAAATTTAGGAGAATTTGGCCTTACAGCTCCAAATAGGAACTGCCATGGCTGATATATGGAAATTATTCCTGAATGACTAGAAGCTGGTCCATAAAGCAGTGAAAGTCCAAAAATCAGTTACATGCCGAGATACAAAATTTTACTTCTCACTTATGTTTTCATTTTTATTTTGTGACTAAGAGAAATCAAATTGTAACTTGTTCTTAAGTGAAGTCTCAGATGCTTAATGATCATTAGTGAGTTTTGAATAACTATCCAATTATTATGTAGCAAATATTTGGAATTTTTTTAAAAACTCTAAATGAAAATTTTATTTCCATATGCCTCTGACTTAATACAGACATATAAAAATATTTCCATAAATATTATAAAATCAAATTCTATTGTTAGTCTTTAATAAATTTTTATGAGCTGTGTACTAAGTTGGCTTAAAGGTGACAGTCCATTAGAAGTATTCCATAGACAACAGCAGTCACCCTAATTGTTTTTTACAAAGCACAAATGATAGATGCACAGTCACTCTAATTCAACCCCCCCATTCTCTCTCTCCAACTGTGTCTCCTTTATGAATCTGAATATTCAAGTGCTTAGAGGTATAAAATACTTTATAGCAGTATTTTTTCTATGATTTGGAAACAACCTAAATGTCCTACATTAGATAAATATTTAATTAAATAAGGGCTCATTTACTCAATGGAAAATTATGTCTCAGTTGAAATGTATCTAACAAAGATTATTAATATCTAAATACACTTGTATTAGTGTGATCTAAGGAAGCAGGATTTTAAAAAAATATTGTGAGATTATGACTAATTAAATTGTAAAACAAAGTAAAATAATATAATGAGCTGACCAGAAAGATTTGCAACAGAGTCTAATAATGGGTATATTTGTACTGTGTAGTCAAGGATGATTATTTTCTACTCTTCTCCCACCACCCCCCACCAATCTTCTCTAAAGAAACATCATATATTTGTTTTAAATGAATAATGCATTACTCTGGAATAAATTAGAGAGCAATACATTCTTTCTATTCCATAATATATATTATTATTATTACCTATTTACTTACTCCTTAGTAATACAAAAGAAAAATAGTTTTATATTAGTTTTCATCATACTTTGGATAACTTACATAATTTTTTAAGTAAACATTGAGTTTTATTTTATCATACAGAAACAACTTTAAAAAAAACCCTTTAAATTCACTAGATTTTATTTATAATCCCGGATATATTATGGTTTCAAATCACCCATAAGACAACTAAATCTGTTTTTAATAAACATTTTATATTTGCATACTTTTAGATTTGTAGAAAGTTGCAAAGATAGTATCAAGAGTTCACACATAGCAAGCATCAAGTTTCCTCTGTTATTAAGCCTTGCATTATTATGATATATCTATTTATTTCACATAAGAAATTATGCCAGATGCATTGACTATCAGATAATTCTCTTTAAGAATCAAAATTCCTACTACATTGTGGAAAAATACATTCCTGAATTTTTAAAATATGTTTTTTTATGGCTAGATGCTTTTCAGTTAAAAAAAATTAAAAGAGTACTCCAGGTTACATTACTGAGATGTTACTCATTGGAATATGACAAATATAATAGGAAAGCCCCAATTTGGGGAAAGAGCAAGGCTGGCATCCAAAATGTAAAGTGATAACATCCCTAGCACAGTCTAGATGAACTATATGATGTCAATAATCTAAAACAAAGCAGATTATCCATGTAAAAGAGAAATCTCTGTAACAGAAAACACAAGCAGTCTAGATTCAGAAATTCAATTAGGCAGACCATCAACCTGATATCATCTTAAGTTGTCTGTGCCCAGAAAATGGAGTCCTGGTTCCCTACATGGAGTTCAGAGCTCTGACCCTGGAAAGGGATCAATTCACTCTGAAAAATTATGTAGAATGGCTTTCTGCTTCTGGAAATGTTGGACATTTTAAAGATATTACTTGATGAAATTTAGACTGTCATATTATAAACATAATAATAAAAAAACATTTTAAAGCATAAAACAAAATGAGCAAAACTTGACCTAATTGATCTTATTTTGTAACGCTATTATCTTTCAGATCAATATATCTCTCTATTTTAAATTTTAATAGTTCTACCACAATAGGCTTAAGAAAATTTTAATATATTTTATTCCAAAGTTTTGCATTTATTTCAAATTTATTTTTATACCATTCCAAAATATCCAATTCCCTCTGGTGTTCATTTAGTGATATACATAGAAGGCTTGCTGTGCAGACAAAAGTGAGTTGCATTATAATTTTCATTTCTCTCCAATTAATTTTAAAACCTGAGACAGAAGCAAATTCATCAATCATGACATTGGAATAATTTTTCAGCCTTACACAGGCACATAAGGATATCATTATGGAGGTTTGAATCATTTCTGTTCAGTAAAAACAAATAAACAAAACAAACAAACAGGGGCACCTGCATGGCTCAGTCAGTTAAGTGTCTGCCTTCAGCTCAGGTCATGATCCTGGTTCCTGGGATCAAGCTCTGAGTGGGGCTCCCTGGGCAGTGGGGAGTCTGCATCTCCCCCTCCCCATTTGTGCTCTCTCTCTCAATCATTCTCTTGAATAAATAAATAAAATCCTTTAAAAAAAAAACCCTGATGTAAATATTTGGTTTGCCATATTTTAAGATAGAGTTAGACAAGGACCAAAGTATCAAAAAGTAGAAATATTTACTTTTATTTTTGTATGCTTTAAAAATTCTTATTTCTTATTTATAGCCTTAGTAGTTAAATTACTAACTCCAAATTAATACATTAATGATACATACACCTATAAATGAGAGTGGGCATGGATGTTATTGGTGTTAGCGTTGGAGAAAAGGAATTTAACTCTTGGGAAGATTCCTGGCACACAGTGCCTTCTTCATGAAGAATCATAACCCCCTCTCCATGCCATTACCTTATATTTTCATCTAACTCTTGCTGAATTGCTCCCAGAGTGTGGGATAGTAAGCTCCTATTCTAACCAGCTGGATAAGGAATAAACAACCAATCCAGTGGACTTAACAATTTCTTTCATTCATAAAATTCTCAGGTAATGTAATCTATGATGGATTTTTAACTTAAAGCTATGCAGAACTACGTTCGAAATTCAAAGAAAATCTATTAGCAGAAAAAGCTAAGAGTGAAATCAATCCAAACAGAGAAGCAGAGACAAGCAGAGACAAAGGCATGTTCTCAGGTAAAGTCAACTGGACCGATTTCTTAGTTGCTTGAAAGCTTTAGATTTTCTTACTGTATCTGTGTCCTGTGAGATGGCTTTCTCACCTTCCAATTCATTTCTTTTTTACTTAAAAAAATTGAGTGGTTTTTTATAAGAAAGTAAACCATGAATAAATATTAACTACCCTAATTAAATAATTGTTGATCAATTAATTAAGATGCTTTCAGATATTTTTGCTCAATTTTTTGTCTCATAAAATAAGGTGGTTTAGGATTATTGGTATTATTCTGTACTATAATTTCAAAGGGGTGCAAGAATCGTCCATTCGTCATAGAATCACATTAAAACTACAGCATGAAGGTACAGGCCTATAGCTACCTATTGCTAAAATCAATAGAGCTATCCCATTTTAATCTGCCTATAACTCAGATATAAAATTTTTCATAGATCTTGGATACTAGTCTTTTATCTGTAGTGTCATTTGCAAATATCTTCTCCCATTCCATGGGCTGCCTCTTAGTCTTTTTTGACTGTTTCCTTGGCTGTGCAGAAGCTTTTTATCTTGATGAAGTCCCACAAGTTCATTTTTTCTTTTGTTTCTCTTGCCTTTGGAGATGTGTCATGAAAAAAGGGCCATATGAACCCTAATGTTCATAGCAGCATTGTCCACAATAGCTAAATTGTGGAAGGAGCTGAGATGCCCTTCAACAGATGACTGGATTAAGAAGATGTGGTCCATACATACAATGGAATATTACTCAGCCATCAGAAAGAACGATTACACAACATTTACAGCAACATGGTTGGGACTGGAGGAGATTATGCTAAGTGAAATAAGTCAAGCAGAGAAAGACAATTATCATATGGTTTCACTCATTTATGGAACATAAGAAATAGGAAGATCGGTAGGAGAAGGAAGGAAGGGAAGAATGAAGGGGGGTAAACAGAAGGGGGAATGAACCATGAGAGACTGTGGACTCTGGGAAACAAACTGAGGGCTTCAGAGGGGAGGGGAGTGGGGGATTGGGATAGACCAGTGAAGGGTATTAAGGAGGGCACATATTGCATGAAACAATATGTTATATGTTATATGCAAATAATGAATCATGGAGCATTGCATCAAAAACTGGGGATGTACTGTATGGTGACTAATATAAAAAATAAAAATTATTTAAAAAATTTTCATAGATTTTGTAAAACATATGCCATTAAATCATACCCCCATTTCCTTTTATTTATTTTGGGGAATTTTTGTTTCTTCCAACCAGAGGTAACCTAAGACAAAGGACTAAGTAAAAAGTGTTGATTCTATTTTTCTCTCATAATTTTGAAATATTAAGAAAACTCTAAAGTTTATTCTCAGCCCTCTTTCTGATAAAATGAAAATGTAAGGATTTATGAGGATTGAATGAGGTGCTATCCATAGGCACATAGAATACTATCTGGTACTTAAGGATGCTGCAATATCACAGCTACTATTATAATAATATTATGACTCATTATAAAGTTATTAAAAAAGAGAGGTACAAACCAAGAAAGTAAACAGAAAAAAATCTGTAAATGGAATTAATACTACTTCATAAATGAGTTCATATACCTATAGGCTTTTGGTCAATGAATGGAATTTTGTAAACAAAGAATATGAGGAAGGGGATCTCAAGCTGAAGGAGTTAAATGGGCAAATACTGGAACTGTGACATACATATGTTAGCTAAGCAATTAGGAACAGGACACCATGGGATATAGTGATATGACTGGTATGAAGGTTAGGCTCCATAATGCTAGATTTCTTTTCAAGGCTGATTCTTCCATCTAACATTTTGATCTCCTTCTTTCTTATCTTCCTAAGAATTCATTTCCACCAATGATCATCTCTTTCCTATTTTGAGCACTCAGATACAAAACTTAAAAAATATTTTTTGTTCCTTTGGTCTATAAATGCTTACTTTTCCTCAGCTTAATAGTTCTACAGAATTGTTTTCTAAATTACCTATCTCTTCTCTTCATTCTCCAAAAGAATAGTTTATACTTACTATCTTCAAATTTTGTCTGTTTGTTTACATACCCTGATTCCTGGATCATTTCTAATATGCCTTCCACTCCCTATAAGGACAGCATGATGCCATGGACAGATCACAAGTTTTGGGAATTAGACACAATAGGAATACCACAACTGATTCTGCAAACATTAGATAATTGACCGTGGAAAGACTAGGGCGTTGTTCAGCCTCATTTTCCTCATTTGTAAAAAATCATTGATACCATTTACACTGTGGTTTTCATGTGAGAATGAGAGTACCTAATCTACACAAAATACATAGTATCATAGTAGACAGATTGAGCGACTGACATGTGTTCATTCTATTTAATTGTTTCTTCCTATGGGGTTCTGTAACTGTTGCTCAGATCTTATCTTACTCGACCCTCTGTCTTGACAATCCTCTCTCTAAAACACTTTCCTCCTTGATTTTAATGAATTTCAATCTCCTCTAATATTTTCCATCTTTTCTTTCTTCCTCTTCAGAAACAACTCCAGAATCTTCTTTGCATATTTTCTTTAAGCAGTCTTAGCCATTTCAGCATATTAAACAATTATCTCTACATAGTTTTATCTCTAGAGTTCCATTTCTGAGCTTTATTCTGAGCATTAGTTTATAGTATCCAAGATATGAATAACTGAATTAACTATCAACCCCTCACAAATACATACACACTCAGTCTGTTCCTTCTTCTTCATCACTAATCACATCTGACCTCTCTCTGTTACCATTTTGATGTCATTTTCATCTTTTCATATTGTAGTAAAAAGAACAGTGGTCCTCCAAAGATGTCTGTGTCCTAATCTCTAGAAATTGTAAATGTTTTACCTTACATGGCAAAGAGATTTTGTAGATATGATTAAGTTAAAGATTCGGAGATGGGAAAATCATACTGGATTATCCAGGTGGGCCCAATATAATCACAAGAGCTGGAAGGTCATAGTCACTGAGAAGATACTACAACAGAATCAGAGTTTGGAAAAATGCACTTAAAGATGGAAGAAAGAACCATGAGCCAATGAATTCAGGCAGCCTCTAGAAGCTAGAAAAGGCAAGGAAATGGACTACCTCCTGAAAACCTCTAGAAGGAACACACCTCTGTCTACACCTTGATCATAGCCTGTAAAATGCATTTTGGATTTCTGTCATCTATAACTGTAAGATAATAAATTTTAGTTAAGTTTGTTACACAGCATTGGGAAATTAATACACAGACATCTACAGATACCAAGACATTTTGAATTTACACCTTTATGTATCTTGCCTGTTCTATTCAAAATTCTGTAACATTGCTCTACTTGAAGTGTTCATTTACTAGAATGTATTGTCCCAACTTCATCATGAAGTCCCATCAAAGTGTCAGGTTCACTGCCATCAGTTAGTTTACCAAAACATTTGCATTAATCTACTTTTTCCTCAGAGCAATCTTTTCCAAAAAGCTGCATACATGCAAATGATGAAAGTAAGAGACTGTAGGTTTTTTCAGATGACTATCTTAAAATTTTTCCTAATTATGCATTTTTTATTTCCTATATTAGAAATTATAACAAAATCATTACATTTGTGCCATAGACTGAAAGTTTGTGTCCCTCTAAAATTTATATGTTGACGTCTAATCTCCAATGTGATGGTATTTAGAGGTGGGCCCTTTAGGTAGTGATAGGTTTAATGAGGCTGGAGCCCTCATGAAAGGGATTAGGGTCTTCATAAAACAAATTCCAGAGAACTTCCTCACCCTTTCTATCATGTGAAGACATAGTGAGAGGACAGCCATCTATTAAGCAGGAAATGGGCTCTCATTAGATACCAAGTCTGCTGTCATCTTGATCTTTGACTTCCCAGCTTTCGATACTGAGAGAAATAAATGTTTGTTGTTTAAGCCACCCAGTTTATGGTATTTTTGTCATAGCAACCTAAAGGAACTAAGACAATCTATGATTTCACAGATTTTTATAGGAAATGGAGTTTTAAAAATAATGATAATATTAAACTGAGAACAGAACACATGATACTCAGGTAAAGCTAAATTGCAAAGAATTTAGGCATATGTCACAGGTTTGGAAAATATTAGGATGAAAAGTTAAGCTCAACTGTGTGATACATGCAACTAATGAATCATTGAACACTACATCAAGGGCTAATGATATACTATATGTTGGCTAATTGAACTTAATAAAAATTTAAAAAAATAGAAATGAAAAAAAGAAAATTTAAACTCAAATTGCTTCTCAGGAGCTCAACTACATAATGTAACATAATATTGTTACAAATGAGAAGTGTTCCTCTTAAATTTTAGACTTTGACTTTTAGAAATGATAATCTTTTATGAGTGACTAGACTATCAGTAATTGTTGATAATTCTGACAAAGGATATAATTAACCAAAATTAAAGAACCTCTAAAATACAAACTTCCTATAAGACGACTTATAGATTTAGGGTTTTTTAATAGTTTTAAACTTTAATACATAAATAGTCATTGCTAATTATTCTCATTTAGTACAAAAAAAAAAAAATCCTTAACAGTACAGGTTCACTATACGCTATCCCAGCCCTATTGAAAGTGAAGGTTGAGGGCACTTCTTTATTTGTAACTAGTTCACCAGATAAATTTTTATGATCAGAGAAGTGTGAGATACTGGACTGTAGGAACAATTACAAAAAGACCTATTACTTTTCTATAAAGTATACTTGCTAAGTAGATAGTTTCTATCTCAATAAAAGCATGGTACTTTCCTTAACAGTCATGCAAATATTGAAGATACATGTAAGATTTTCCAAACTTAAGACTTTTAAAAAAAATAAGAGCAGGAAACATTAGTATTATTTATTGATTTCTATTTCCCAGTTTGAAAACAAAGTTATAATTACTCTCTCTCTCTCTTAAAGCCAAGTGAAGTGAGTGAAGTATTTTACAAAGTTGTAGGGCAGAGAGGATTTGATGAATCTTGCTCCGATCACATTGTATTCATTCAGTACTAATTACAATGATATGGTAGTAATATCATCTCTATCGAACATTTTAACACACAGTATTATTAATTGAGAAGTAGTCAAGGATTGTGAAAATTTTTGAAAAGGGCATTGTGCTTTTCTCTTTTAGGAAGCAAAAAAATTGCTGAACATACAATTCCAATGAATTGCATTTCAAAACTTGCAACTTTCTTTTACTTTTCTTTAAAAAATAAAGCATTATTATTTTTCTTTGCTATAACAATAAAATTACAAGTGCATTACTTAGAATTAGGAATTCATTTTCAATATAAATAATTTTATACAGATTATGTTTCTAAACTTTTCTAATTTTAAATAAATGATTATAGACCCTATATCATTGATAAAATTCCCAATGTAAAAAAGAAAAAAAAGGTTAAATAACAAATTTAAACTGAAAATCTGATTATAAACTAGATTTTTACCTTTGTCATTAATGCTGGTACTGAAACATAAATTTTTAATTAGAAAAGAATGAGAAGCAAGGTCAAGATTTTAAAAGAGGACTTGTGGGCATTTCCAATGGCATTAGAGGTTGGTGTTTGGGTACTTTAAAATGCCTAATTTCATCTCTAGACATAAATTTGCTTTATCCTTATGTAGAATTTCTCTTCCACTTTTCAACAAATAATAGATGATGAAAAAGAGGTAAGGACCACTAGCCTCCATGGTAATTATACTGAAAGGGAACCTGAGGATTCATTCCTTTTTAGCTTTTGAGCAATCTTTAATGTATTTTTTCACTATTTTTAGTCTCTTATGGTTTGCCTCCCTCTCTGTTTTTATATTATTTTATTTTTTCCTTCCCTTCCCCTATGTTCATCAGTTTTGTTTCTTAAATTCCACATCTGAGTAAAATCATATGGTACTTGTATTTCTCTGACTGACTTATTTTGTTTAGTGTAATACTCTCTAGTTTCATCCATGTCATTGCAAATGGCAAGATTTCATTATTTTTGATGTCTGAGTAATATTCCATCATATGCAGATATAAACCACATCTTCTTTATCAATCTGTGTTCTTCTTCCCTCCCTCCACCCCTCTCTTCCACTCTCTTTCCTTTTTTCTTTCTTTCTTTTTTTCTTTCTTTCTTTCTTTCTTTCTTTCTTTCTTTCTTTCTTTCTTTCTTTCTTTCTTTCTTTCTTTCCTTTGCCTGGCTTCCTTCCTTCCACTCTCTCTTTCCTTTTTTCTTCCTTCCTTCCTTCCTTCCTTCCTTCCTTCCTTCCTTCCTTCCTTCCTTCCTTCCTTCCTCTTTTTGTGTTGTTTTTGCTTTCTTGTATAATAAAAAAATAAATGTGGATTTTTTAAACAAACTGAAAAGGGTACTTCTATTCAGCAGTGAAAATTTTGAAAAGGTGACGTATCTCTCAGAATCAACTATTCTCTATGTTTTAAATGCAGAAATAATTATCTGTCCCTTAGAATTATTGTAAAGATTGAGATAATGCTCTATTTCTTTTGCCACAAAGAATCTTCTCAATAGTTTAGTATTTACTAGAAGTCTTTTCTCATTTCTATTTCAGATATAATCTTTGCTTTTTGCTTGTAGTATTTCTGCATGCCAAACTAAACTTAGCCACATTTCACCAAGGTTCTTAAAAAGATTGAAATTTGGATGCTGTAGAAAAACCAGTAGATGCCCTAAGAATTTTATTTTATTGTAAGAAATTGATTTGCAAGCATTACTTACCTAGGGGATGGTAGAGTAAAGAAAAAGATTCTTGGAAAATCTCCATGTTTATTTGTAAATGCCCATATCTTCATAATCTTTCAATAAATCAATGTGGGATATAAGCATGCTAGCAAATGAAATACTCTTTATGGCTGTTTTTCATTAGTGGACAATGTATCCAGTGATATAAGAATTGTCATTATGTGATGTTTTAATTACCTCCTATTCTCCCCCTCAGTGAAGGAGTGATGCCCACTCTGGGATTATAGAGATGGCCAGAAACATGATACCTGACACTGGACAGGTAAGATACACAGAGGTTTATGAGTCACATAGACTCACAGCTCAGGAAAGGAGGACACTGCACTTCAAGCAGGGCCACATAAGGGTTGCAATCTGGAACAGAATGGAGAACCAGGGGCAGACCCACAAGAGGGTAGGTGTCCCTTGATTCTCCCAGGAGGATGTGTTGGGCTTGTTTGAACCATTCTGTGGGCCAGCACAGAACGAAAGCTTGCTACTCAGTGATAAAAAGAGATTTCTATTTGATAATGAGGTTGTTGTTGTTGTTGTTGTTGTTGTTGTTGTTGTTTTAGTATAGGGGATGTTATTTGCAGGAGCAGAGAGAAGATATTAACTTTTGGTTAGGTTATTTGAGGCTTTCCTAATTTCACCAATCAAGACTGTACATAATACTGGACCTTAATTTCACACATTACACCGATGTGAAAGAAAGACAATCCAGGGATAAATATGGTAAATCTCCACCAAGCCAAGAGTCCAAAACAGGGTTGTGTAATTGAAATAATCAGAACAGGTACCTCTAATACACATAAAAATGAAGCAGAGGAATTTCCCAGGATTTATAACAGAAATCTATATTCCTGATATTTTCTAGATTCAAGTCACTTCAGTTAATTTTGAGTGGGATTATTTTTAGCGTATAAAATATTGGAAATTCATTATCCTTTGAAGAAAATTATTTTAAACTCAGAATAAGTGACACAGTAGTACTTTTCTAAGTCATTCTCATATACCCTAAACAAGTAGTCTTATTCTTTTTTTTTTTTTTTTTTTTAAAGATTTTTTTATTTATTTATTCGACAGAGATAGAGACAGCCAGCGAGAGAGAGAACACAAGCAGGGGGAGTGGGAGAGGAAGAAGCAGGCTCATAGCGGAGGAGCCTGATGTGGGGCTCGATCCCAGAACGCCGGGATCACGCCCTGAGCCGGAGGCAGAGGCTTAACCGCTGTGCCACCCAGGCGCCCCAAGTAGTCTTATTCTTAAAAAGAATTCTGTATCAAAATTATCACTTTGTTCACTTGTTCTTTCTATTGCTAGAAAATTAACAATGATTTTTAGTAACTTCCTATCAATGTAATTAGCTTTTTAAAAAGATTTTTTAAGTAAAAAGGATCATTTAGTATTGTCTCAAAAGATAATTTGAATGTACTGTTAGTGATTTGGGGTTAGTTTCAACCTCTTTGTAATTTCTCTTTCCAAGCACATATGCTAATAAGTTCCCAGCAATATTGTAAAGATAAACTAAAAGCATTTTGCATAAATGAAATGGTATATAAATGCAAATTAATAGCACTAATGTATGTTATAATTATATATAGAATCTTCCAATGGGAAGAACTGTCTTAAGTTAGGATACATTCCCAAGGGGTAAGATAAGGATGAAAGAGTTCACAAAAGGACACATAAGATGATTAAAGTAGAATGAAACTTACACATATACAAAAGGAAAGTGGGGAAGTTAAGATTATTTAGCCTGGAACTGTGAAGAGATAGAGTGAATATAATTGAGTTATTTAAGATTTTGAAGTGTATAGTAAAATTGATAAGATCCTTTTCATATGCTATTCCATAATACAAGAAGGAGAGATCACTCAAAAACTAATGGAAGGTTAATTTAAAAGGAACTAAAGGAAATGCTTAATCTTTGCATAGTGTAAAGTCAAACCACGTAATTCAATACCTTAGGAGATAACAGATTAAAATACAGAAGCTACATTTTAAATATAGAAAAAAAATGAACACATTTTAGCCAAAGCAAATTTCCATATTAAATAGAGAAAAATCAAAACATATGTAAAAATGTAATTAAATGATGACCATCAGTATTAGTAATATGGTTATTCTACTCACAGTTTAGGTATGGAATTAACAATGGACAAAAAAGAAGGTTGAATTTTTATCACTCTTGAATCATTTGTAATTTTATTTTCAAGAAGGAAATCACTGAACCTGTCAATGTGTCTATCCCTCATCACTGACACACTCCATATTTATTACACATTCTTTTTTCGCCTGGTAATGACCTGGAATCCTTTTATTAATTTACAATTTTATCTATACACATGATATAAGCAACTAATAAATTATTGGAAGCACAGCTACAGAATCTAATGTTATATAAGTTTGAATTTTGCAACTGATTTTATATTGAAAAGTTAAAGAAAATGAATTCAGTAAGCAGGTATTCTGATCTTATAATTTTCAATATTTTGTACTATTTTAATTATACACACCAATACTTTAGTAAGTTCAACATGGATATTTGGAAAAGAAGTATATGTTTCGAGCATCCATGAGCATTTATGGAAAGCAAATTTGTGAGAAATAAAGCATTTTTTATTTAAATGTTAGAGGGAAAATCAAGTAAATATATGAAGATGAATGTAAACAGGTATTTTAAGATATAGATAATAAGGATATATATTTCTTTTTTTTAAGATTTTATTTATTTATTTATTTGTTTGTTTGTTTGTTTATTTATTTATTTATCAGAGAGATAGAGAGCACAAGCAGGGGGAGTGGCAGGCAAAGAGAAAAGCAGGCTCCCTGCTGAGCAAGAAGCCTCACTGAGATTGCAGGACTCAAACCCATGACCCTGGGATCGTGACCTGAGCTAAAGGCAGCTGCTTAACCGACTGAGCCAACCAGGAGTCCCTAGTAAGGATATATATTTCTTATTTTATTTCTATTTAAGAAGTTTAAAATAGATAAACTTTAAATTTAATGTAAAATTTAAACATTAATAAATGTGCCATTAACTATTAACTGTTATCATTTTTATTAATAAATATAGCTTCTAAAATGTTTTGAATATGAAAGGCAGTTACATTTTGATGGGGAGAAAGAGTATAATTTTACTAGAACAAATGTTTGCTTTGGAAAAAAAATCAATAAACAGTTACACTGATTCTTTTTTTTTCCTACTGGAGAGACTAACAGCACAAGGATCAGTGCATTTTTATTTGGTTCTAAGCTTCTTTTCTGGGCAGTCTCCTGATGTTAGAGAATTATAGGACCTAGGAACAATCCAATAGACCAAACGTTAAAAGTTGATTTTATTTTAAAGGCTCAAGATTCAGTGACTAAGGATTTTGCCCAAATGGGAATTTGAACAAATTTTCTATTGGGCAGATATTTTAGGATTTACAAACTCAGAAAATTCAAAGCACAGTGTATGATCGCTGTGACTTTAAGTCATATCTTCCAAATTGAAAAGCCAAAAAAAAAAAAAAAAGAGAAATGTTAAGAAAAAAACTTGATCAACATATCGAGTCCTAACTGTGAAAAATGTGGAAGTTAGAAGCTAAGCAATGTGGTATGTGTTATGAAAGAAAGAGTAAAAGTTGTTTTGTTTTGCTTTTTAAAATTCTTTGCATGAAATTAGCATGCTTTAATTATTATTACATACTTGAGGCATTTTTTTCAGCTTCGGAAGTAGATTATTCTCATGAGGAAAATTTATAAAAGTGTGGCTATATAACCCATTTTCAAATATTAAACAATTTTTAGTGTAGATTAAGGAAGCCCTAAGCTGTGAATATGTGCTTCAACTATATTGCTAAATTTTAATATAATGAGGTTATAAAAGAAATTTAAATTTCCCAAAGCACTTCCTTACATACTGAAACTTAATTGTTCCCCCATAATATCATTAATGCCATCATATTACGATTTATATGCCAACCTATGGTTGCCTTTGTCTTGTAATGATCTAAATGTTATTCAAATACATCGAAGATACCCTTAGAATTTATACTAAGATATATTAATTTAAGTAATTTTAATTCTAATTATTTCCTTTCTGTTAAGAATATTATGATCAAGTCTATAGAAAATTAAAAATGATTTAATTGATGATGCCTTAAAATTAGGGCATGGTGAATACATACTGTTTTGATATAATGAATCAACTTTATATATTTTTTGAATAGCCTCTATAATAAGATATTCTCATTATATTTTAAAAACAACATATAAAGTATTTATGATGTAAATTGCTTCAATCTTTAACCCCTGAAAGAGAATTTACACAGTGGCTATCCCAATTTATATCCCCACTAAGAGTGCACAAAGTTTCCTTTTTCTCTACATCCTCGCCAACACTTGTTGTTCCTTCTTTTTGATTCTAGCCATTTTGACAAATGTAAGGTGATAACTCACTGTGGTTTTGATTTGCATTTCCCTGATAATTAGTGATGCTGAGTATCTCTTCATGTGTCTGTTGGCCATCTGTATGTCTCCTTTGGAAAAATGTCAATTCAGGCCCTCTGCCCATTTTTAATTAGATTATTTGCTTTTTGTTTCGTTTTGTTTTGTTTTGGTATTGAGTTGTATAAGTTCTTTGTATATTTTGGATATTAGTGCTTTATTGGATACATCATGTGTACATATCTTCTCTTATTTACTAGGTTGCCATTTTGTTTTGTTGATGGTTTCCTTCATGGAAAACAGTAGGGAGGTTCCTCAAAACTTAAAAATAGAAATATCATATGATACAATATTTCTGATGCTTGGTATTTACCCAAAGAAAATAAAAATACTAATTCAAAAAGATATACACACCCCTATGTTTATTGCAGCATTATATACATTAGCTAAGAAATGGAAGCAACCTAAGTGTCCATTGATTGATGGATGGATAAGGAAGATGTGAGATATATATATATATATATATATATATATATATATATATATATGGAAAAATATGGAATATTATACTCATAAAAAGGATGAGATCATGCTATTTGCAATAACATGGATGGACCTAGAGGATATGCTAAGTGAAATAAGTCAGACAAGAAGAGACATTTACCATATAATTTCACTTACATGTGGAATCTAAAAAACAAGTGAATAAACAAACACACAAAAAGCAGAATTAGACCTATAAATACAGAGAACAAACTGATGGTTGCCAGAAGGGAGAGTGATAGGGGGACAGGCAAAATGGGCAAAGGGGAGTGGGTGATATAGGCTTCCAGGTATGAAATGAATAAGTCATGGTAATAAAAGGTACAACATAGGAGATATAGCCAATGCTATTGTAATAGGGTTGATGGTGACAGATGGTCCAAAAAAGCCCCCATGATCTTATCATTTTTATATCTTACGTGTTCCTATTTGAATTAGGAAGTAATGATAATATAAATGGGGAACATATAGAAAGAGGCTATTGGTAGAGATTATTATGACACACCGAAACTACAGAGATAAGTTAAAATGAACATCAATATCAACTGTTATTTATAATGAGAGATTCACTAGCGATTATAAATCTAATTAGGCAGCAATTGATTAGTCAGATATCCTGGAGATGAAGAGTTTGCTGATACAACATATTGAATTTTGTTTATTTTTTAAGGTTTTCTTGGTAAGTTTTCTTGTAATATTAAGGTAAAGAAGTAAATACTAATGTCAAAAAATTGCATTAAACAGAATTAAATAGGCAAGGGAGACTTTATTCAAGATTGTTGTAATAAGGGAGAGAGTTTGAGCTTAATTCCCCCAAAACAAAAAGCAGGAAGGATAAACTAGTGGAAAAGTACTGAAGGATATTCAGGAGGAGATTGGTAGATATAATTAGGTAGGTCATCTATTTGCCAGTCAGCACTTGTCAAAGTGAGGTCCTATCCTCTCACAAAGACTGGGAGGTAGGGGTGTTTTCTTCCCCTATGATTACATTTCAAAGTGATGGCTCCCAGGTCCTTCAGAAAGACGTGTGTGGACTGTATAACCAGGAAGAGGCCTAGAGATAATGTACATCTCAAAGGGGCAAAGAAAGAATTTACAATTACAAATTTTCTAAAGTAGATAGATGCTCTAGGATAGATGTTCTAGGTCGAGGATTATAGTCAGGAAAAAAAAACTCTCTAAAGATTAGTCAAGCTGAGGAGAATGTAAAGGCCATCTTGGTCACTAGTACACCAATCTATTAGTTTTCCATATTTCAGTAAATAAAGAAGATATGATATCTTATATATTCTCATATAGGATAATATATACATATATATTATCTCATCATATATATATATATTATCTCATATATATATATATATATATATTATCTCATCATATATATATATATATATATATAATCTCCTAAATATAGAAAAATAGCTGTTGTAACTATAGTATCACAATGACACATGCAATAGTGACAGGCTTAGAAGTTTTGAATCCACATTCTCTAGGTTCCCTGGACCAGAGGTCATCTTGGAGAACAGACTTTAGCAAATCCAATGCTCACATTTAGATAGAACTTAAATTTATGCCTAACAGAGAAGAAAGACAAATTCTCCTGCAGAATAAAAATTATAAAGAATCCATTGTTACTTATTTAACATACATAAAATATTATTGATATCCTTTTCTATTTACTATCTTGCTATTGTTGTTGGTGTTATTGCTGATGTTAAAGTTCTAAGTGAGTTAATAGGTTCATTCATGTTATTGGTCTTTTTAAATTAATTTTACTGTATTATGTTTCTCAACCAAGTTTTCTACTGATAATATGAAACAAGCTAAACATCAAAGTGGAGAGAGATTACTATATTTCCAGTTTATGTTAATTTATCTATTTCTTGATCTCTTATGTTAATGATGTATGTAACATTTTATACCTATAATATACTTTACCAAAGTGATTCATTAGCATATTTAGTTTTCACAAATTACCCATAACCTTCCTTTTAGAACTACAGTGTATCCTAAAGTTTTGTCCAGTGACGATCTGCATTAGTATCACCAGATATATTTGCAAAACTTCACTTCTTTGAGCATTTCTGCAGACCCACTGTATCAGAATCTCTTAGAATATACCTCACATATTTGTAGAACTCCCTAGGCTGATATTTGAGAAATCATGAAAAGAGATAGAGAGGTAAAAGAAAGAAAGAGAGGAAAAGAAAGAAAGGAAATACATAAAAGAGAGATGTAGAGTGAAAAAGTGAACAAGAAAAAATGTATGGGATGGGAAATTTGCACAATAATTATAGTACTATAAGAGTATATGTACATAATGAATATATAGTGTGTATATATGTATCTATGTATATATACACTAAATGGAGTAACTTATTACAGTATTACAAATATTTTTAAAGATTTATTTATTTATTTTTGAGAGAAAGAGAGAGAGAGCCCATAGTGGGGGGAGGGGAAGAGGGAGAGGGAGGGAGAGTCTAAAGGAGACTCCCTGCTGAGCATGGAGCCTAATGCAGGGCTCAATCTCACGACCCTGAAATCATAACCTCAACCAAAATCAAGAGTTGGATGCTCAACCAACCGAGCCACCCAGGCACCCCAGTATTACAAATATTTTTTATTTTGTTTCTTAAAAGTTGAATTTATCTTAGCATTCAGTTCAGCAAATGTATCTTCCATATCTATTATGACTTGGCAATATGCTAAATCCCAATAATGCAAAGAATGAGACAGAGAAATAGTTATGGTTCTTTTTATCAAAAGATAAATATGATTCATAAAACTTAACACTATGGTATTTGTATCCAAATATTATTCATAAAATAGTAAGGCTAGAGTATTTACATCCCCAGGTATCGTTTTAACAAAATGTGTATACATATGCTACATTTGGTACTAATGTCATACAATAAGATGAAAGGAAATTAGGAGGTGTTGACAGAAATTCTACGAATTCTTTCCACTTACAATTGTTTTGGTCAGTATTCCTTATACTATGTGAGATATTTTTTACATGAAAAATAATAAGCATTTTGATATCTTTTTATATACTTACTTAAGTGTACACATTAGAATACAGAGAACATAAAAGTCATAATTCTATGGATATTTTTGCTTAGGAGGAGACTCCTGTGGGAATGTTTTAATACACTAGCTTGTTCTGACCACCTGAATTACGGACCTGTGCTTAGGTATGTCTATGACAGCTTCAAAACTGCACCAACTTAATCTTCCCACACAACTATTCAAATGCCTGGCTAACAGAAATAAGGAATGCTCACTTACATTTTTGTCTCTGAACTTCTATGCATACAGTTGTAATCTATTGGATAGTATATTAAGATTTCTAGTGATACACAGATGCGGCAAGAACCATGATGAGCAATAATTTGGTAAACACCACATTCAGCATCTAGTAGATGTCCACCATAAGTAATGTGGTCAGAGTATTTCCAACAATAAAGGCTAGAAAACACTGTAGTAATTTTAAATCTTATGTATTATTTAGCTAATTTATTGGACAAGAGACACAAATCAGCAAGAATTAATAGTATCCAATAGCACTGAATGACGATGAAAAGTTTAGACAAGTTCAACAGACAGAAATTTACCAAGCAATTGTCCTTCAGGTAGAATTTTCTGATAACAAACAGATTGAGAGTGAAGGTGTTATTCTAAAAGCAAGTGGGATTTAAAAAATAAAATTTTATCAAAAAAATCTTTTATCACTAAAGCCCTAGAAGAGCAAAAGTAGAATTTTAAAACAATGTTTTTTAAGCAATTAAAATTATTAATGAAATAACTGGCTAATCATAGTGAAAAACAGGCACAGATATTCTGACAGGTAAAAGCAACTTAGAGGGGGGTAAATTGTAGATAATGTGAAAGGAGGAAACAAAAACAAATCCTGAGAATTTGTAGAGGATTCTAGGTTGCTGTATATTCTAGTATCTTATACAGGAATTTGGGAAGAAGTGGAGGGAAAGGTAAACCTCTTTTAAAGGTTAGAGACAGACATTCCATGCTCAGGATTGGAAGAACAAATATTGTTGAAAATCTGTCTATCTACAGATTTGATGCAATCCCTATTAAAATACCAACAGCATTTTTCACAGAGCTAGAACAAACAACCTTAAAATGTGTCTGGAACCAAGAAATACCCTAAATAGCCAAAAACAATTTAGAAAAAAGAAAACAAACAAACAAATGAATGAACAAATAACTGGAGAAAAAACAATTCCAGACTTCAAGTTATATAACAAAGATGTAGTAATAAAAAAAATATGGCACTAGCATCAAAATAGACACATAGATCAATGGAACAGAAGAAAACACCCAGAAATAAATGCACAATTATATGGTCAATTAATCTTCCACAAAGGAGAAAAGAAGAGAGTCTCTTCAACAAATGGTGCTGGGAAAACTGGACAACTACATGCAAAAGAATGAAACTAGACCACTTTCTTACACCACACACAAAAATAAGCCCCAAATGGATTAATGACATAAATATGAGACATGAATCCATAAAAATCCTAGAGGAGAACACAGGCAGTAATGTCCCTGACTTTAACATTTTTGCTGAGCAACATTTTTCTAGATATGCTTCCTGTGGCAAGGGAAACAAAAGCAAAAATAAACTATTGGGGCTACATCAAAATAAAAAGCTTCTGCACAGCAAAGAAAACAATCAAGAAAACTGAAAGGTAACCTACTGAATGGGAGAAAATATTTGCGAATGACATATCTGATAAATTAGTATCCAAAATATATAAAGAACTTATACAACTCAACACCAAAAAACCTCACAAATAATCCAATTAAAAATGGGCAGAAGACATGAAAAGACATTTCTCCAAAGAAGACATGCAGATGGCCAACAGACACATGAAAAGATGCTCAACATCAGGGAAATGTGAGTCAAAACCACAATGAGATACTACCTCACACCTGTCAGAATGGCTAAAAGCAAAAACACAAGAAAAAACAAGTGTTGGCGAGGATGTGGAGAAAAAGGAACCCTTGTGCACTGTTGATGGGACTGCAAAGTGGTGCAATCACTGTGGAAAACAGTATAGAGGTTCCTCAAGAAATTAAAAAATAGAACTACCCTACAATCCAATAACTGCACTACTGGGTATTTATCCAAAAATACAAAAACAGTAATTCAAAGGGATACATGCACCCATACGTTTATTGCAGCATTACTTACAACCTCAAGTTATGGAAGCAGCCCAAGTGTCCACTGATAGACGAATGGATAAAGAAGAAGTGGTATAAATAAAGGAATATTACTCAGCCATAAAACAGAATGAAACCCTGACATTTGCAATGATACGGATGGAGCTAGAAAGCATAATGCTGAGCAAAATAAGTCAGAGAAAGATAAATACCAAACATTTCACTCATATGTGGAATTTAAGAAACAAAGCAAAGAAGCAAAAGGGGAAAAAAAGAGACAAACTAAGAAACGGATTCTTAACTATAGAGAACAAACGGATAGCAGAGGGGAGGTGGGTGGGGGGATACATTAAATAGGGGATGGGGACTAAGGAGCACACTTGTGATGAGCACCAGGTGATGTGTGGAATTGTTGAATCACTATATTGTACATATGAAACTAAAATAACAGCATATGTTAACTCTACTGAAATTAAAATAAAAAATTGTAAAAAAAAATCCCTCCCCTAAAAAAAGGTTTACAGATAGGTTTAAATATTGAACTAAATTAAATCAAGTTAAATCAATATAAAAAGTACTATATTATTAATGCCATGGGACTTATTTATAAGAAACTTACACAGCAAAAGTGTTGTACCATGTAATTTTTCCTTACTTTTACTTATTTTTATGAAACAGGTCTTAAAAACAAATATTTTAAAGTATTTGTGCAAAACTGAACAAGTAATTGTTTTACTTGCACCAGTAATTAAAACTAAGTGTGCTGTTTTATATCTATAAAGTAATTCTGTGAAAGCAATATAAAAATTGTAAGTAATTATTTTATTTTACAACAATAATTCTTCCAGTGCTGAAGCATGAGATATGTATGCTCGTCTATTCGTTTGGATAACTATAAAAATGATAGTGGGTTATAAAATTAACCAGAAAATTTAAGTGTACCCTTTTGGAAAATACCCACAGTATTGCATTTAACTATATGTTCACTTATAGCTGTTTACTTTCACATTATGTGTATATGCAATTTAACAGCTTTAAAATTATTGATAATTTTTAAAATTAAGAGTAAATAAAATTAGATTTTATTATATTTAATTATTGATTGAATTCATATGGATAATTGCCATTAGCTTTTGAAATGCAGTCTTTCAACCAAGTCTACTATTTTAAGAATAGATTATGCTTTGAGATGCATACACACATATAGTTTTTAAGTACAACACATAGTTTGTAATCTTTTTCATTTTACAACTAGTATGTTTTCAATACTATTAGATAGAAGTCAATGAATGATGCATTTAAGTGCAAAAAACTTACAAAAAAAATTTTATCATTAACATTATTAAAATAGGAATAAAAAGTTTAAATGTGTATATAAGTATTATATATGTATGTATGTAAGCATACAAACTCAAATCTAATATCTGTATACATATTTGGATTATCAGGATTGATCTAGTAATGTGTTTAATTACATTTTTTTAACTTATGCTCTTTATGCTTGCCTTTGAATCACTGTATGTGAAGACCAAATACAAGGTTCCATGTACAACAGCTGGTATCCTGTTTATAGTGATTACACAGGGGATTGCATTTTTTAAGGGATTGTGTAATAACTGAAAGAAAAAAATCTCAAAACCTCAGAAGTAAAATAAAAGCTTTTAACTTAAAGATTTTAGAAAATAAATGTGCATTGTTTAAGGATATAATCAAGTATACCATAGAAAAACAATTATATTACAATTAAATATATTTATTATTAATATTAGAATATTATATTTTTAAGAAAAAATCAATTTCATGTACCTGATCACATAGTTTGTGACAAAGACATGCTTTGAAAGAAGAAACTAAATCCTCAAGTTAGATTGTGCTATTTGCACTGGAGAATGTTTCATAAAGGAAAGCCAGAGTTAAAAATAAAATTTTAAAGACTATTGTCTTTACAATATAAATAAATACAAATACGACATAGAAGCTAACCTACTGGAACTTTCATTCATTGACGGTGGGAATGAAAAATGGTATGGTCTCTCTGGAAAACAGTTTGGCAATGTCTTATAAAGTTAAACTGATGTCTACTGTATTATTAAAAAAATAAAAT
Source organism: Ursus americanus (assembly GCF_024610735.1). Classification (NCBI taxonomy): domain Eukaryota; kingdom Metazoa; phylum Chordata; class Mammalia; order Carnivora; family Ursidae; genus Ursus; species Ursus americanus. The sequence continues at coordinate 13,718,457 of NC_142137.1, read as the reverse complement.
TTTGTTCATACAAAACTCTGTATGAAAATGTCTATAGTACCTCTATTTATAATTGCTGAAAATTAAAAAAAATGTCTAACTGGTGATTGGATAATAAACTGTGCAACATCCATATAATGGAATACATCAACATAAGTCACAATTAAATTTGTAAACAAAAGTCACAAAGACATGTTGTTATTAGCACTTCATAGGGCAAGTTCTAATGATATTCTCAATTTGGGCAGAAATTAACCTAATATAATTTTATTGATACAATACACATGTGATATCTACTATGTGTGATATTTAAATACTCATATAGACTTACATGGATTGTTTCTTTAGTGCAGCAATCTATGTCAACTAACCTGAAATCTTAAATTTTAAGGTAAAATAACTGCTTAGTGAGCCTTTTGATTGTATTTTTTATCTACTACAATTTTATCACTATTTTTAAAGTGTTCTTTTTTTGCCAAAATGTTTTAAATCAAAAGAACAGAAAAAATAGCTTTTGTTAAAGTACCTGAAGTGAAATATGTGTAGAGAAATGTGTATCCACCAATTACTTATCATTTGTCTGTAAATGTGTATCCACCAATTACTTATCATTTGTCTGTAAAAGTAACTTTCCAAATGGCATTTACATCATTGTAAATTGATACAATATCTGCCCTTCTTTAAAAATTTACTCTACTCCTAACTTTTACTTTACAAATATCAGCAAAACACTATTTCTTTAGTCCTGTTGTCCTTCTGATATTCCCTTATTTGGGATAAATGCTTAAAATTGGAAATAACAGTGGAATTTTCAAGATAGTGATTTACTTTCTCTTACCAAAAAGGATTCTGGAGGTTGAAGCCCAAGGTTGTTAGGGGACATCCATGGATATTAGGGATCTAGAATTTTCTTGTTTGCTATATGTTTAACCCCCTACTCTACCTTCTTTAGTGAGTATTTTCCTTCTTTAATACTGCATTAGTATTTCAAGGGAAAAAATGATTATATGTGAAAGGCAAAACATACATCTCCCAGTTTTGACAATCCTATTAAAATGGCGCCTTTTTTTTTTTTTTTTAAACTTCACACAGTCTTTCTTTCATTTCTTTGGTCATCTTTGCTGCCAAGGAAGATATAACACATTAATCGTGCTAAAATCAATGTTTCATTAGTCACATCCATCCCTCCCAAAGGGGGACAACCACAGGCTAATATCATTATTTTGTGAAGTCCACAAAGTCTTTTATATCTGGTGCTGAGTAATCCTTGATATCAGATATACACATGGCTCCTCATATTTGTAACCCTGAAACTAAAATTCCATTTTTCTGCTCATATTATACTAGTTACATAATGGGAAAAGAGAATAACTTAAAAAACTCTGAGTTAGGCAATTGGAAAATGAAGAGTGCAAAGCATTCACTACTTCAGAGCAGTAATAAATCTTGGTATTACAGAAATAGAGAGAACTTATGCCCAAGTGGGCATAATGAAAACTGGTGGTTTTCATTTAGCAAGTATGTGTAGCATAAAATTGACACTTAAAGACAAGTGAATTTGTCACAAAATTCATGTCCAATCAATACATATTTGAAGAATAAGTAAATGGGTATCTGGGTTTGTTTGGTTTGGTGGGACAGGAGAAGAAAAGTTTAGATTTAAATTGTATACTGGCTAAAACTGGGGTTTTTAAATAAATAGCAGGCTTGTGGTAATTAAATATTTACTATTAAGTGATAATTTATAGTACATTTAGAAATTGAATACATTCATTTTAATCTTTTAAGCTGATTTCTCTGATGATGTGGATAAAATCTTTCATGAAATAGTTTAAGACACAAAAGACTGAAATCAAAATACATAAAAAATCAGTTGTGTTTATTTAAAGTATACATATGTTCTTTATAATTGTGAGCAATAGTAATATCACTCATTTGACTCAAAGAGTTACAAAATATTCTAAATATTTTTATACTCAGAGCAATAAGCAATTTCTTCTTTGGTGTAGAAAGTCGATAATCCACTAGTCATACGTATGAATTCCATCTACCATATTTCTCTCATATAATTGTTGTGTAGTATGAAGTCAAGCTTACTGTATACACTCTAATAAATATCTTTTGATGGTCTTCCTGTAATGTTCTTAATATATTTGAATATCCTTATATATTTTATCTTTGGGTCTTCTATCTCCCTCTCCCAACCTTGTCTTAACAAGAAGGAAAAAAGAAATTAAGATAAATAGACATTGTTTGCACTTTCACCAGTTGATGAACATTGTCTATTAAATAATCTATGGTTTCATAACAGTGGAAAATTAAGTGATGCATTAGATATGATGAGCAAAGTTTCTAATGTTTTTAATTTTCTGGATCTCATTCATACCCCTAATCTTCTTTGCTGGCTGTTACATGTGGGTGCTGCCTTTATTTTACTCAGCTACTTCTCTCTCCCTTTCTATTGTTGATATCAGGAAAAAAACCATATTTCACATATATGTGTATGGTTATAGATATGTATGTATATATACATGTGTGTATGTGTGTGTGTGTATTTACAAGAAAGGGAGGGATCATGGAACATTGCATCAAGAATTGGGGATATACTGTATGGTGACTAATATAACAAAATAAATATTATTTAAAAAAAAACAAGAAAGGGAGGGAGACAGAGACCTTCCAATTGCAGCATAATTTTATATTCCTTAAAGTATATGTTCTCTAAAACTTCAGCTTTGCAAATGTTTGCTAAAACTGCTTAACATCTCACTATAAGCAAATAATAAAAATGCCAAATACTCATTGAAATGTTATTTATTCTAGATTAAACAATATAATGTTTATCAATTATATTGGATTTTTTTGCTATGGGTAATCTGATTCCACAGCTTCTCTAAATGCAGTTAAAATATGATGGATTATATATTGTTTTAAAGAAAAACGTATTTGTAATTTGTTGAGTGTTTTAAATATAATCAGCAGAAAGTCTTGTCATGTGTTTTATAATGAATAAACCCCATTGCAGTCAGGATGAACATATCTTGTAAATATAAGTTCTCAGAGCAAGAATCATTCTAATTGCCTTCTTTCAAAAATTTCCAGTTATAAAAGTGGCTCAAATTTAAGCAGAATTGACCACAAAAACAAAATATTCTTTTTTAATCCACTAATCTAACCTATAAAATGATGATAAATATAAAAATAAGAAATGGGTTTAAAGTTCCCTGATTTTGAGTTACTAGAAAACATATTAATCTGTTATTACTTAGGATTTTAATATTGTTAGAATTTTTAGGGTTTTAAAAATAGCTTGGAAGAATAACACTTTGCACAAATGGTCAGAATGAAGACTGATATAATCATCAGTATGTCTCACAAATGAGTAAAGTAAAATAAAGTGAAATAAATGTGATTTGAAATAGTTTACATGCAAAAGTCTTCTCCACACAGACTTACTTCAATGCTTTGTAGGATAAAATTATGAATCAATCAATTTACAGACCCACCATGTTTACATATTTGAACACCAGACCTTGAGGATATTGAGTGTTGAGACTCCAAGTCCAGAGACTAGTCAAGTGCTTGGAGTTTTGTAAACCTTTGTTGAGGGTTAGAGTTTTTCTTTGATGGACACTCAGTGAGTGAATGTAGACTTAAAAAAACAAAAACAAACTCCTCATTCCTTGTGTATATTTGTGTTTCCCATTTTAAGGTTAAGACACCACTAGCATGTTAGTCCTTAATATTTTGTTTTCCTGGACACACATATCAGTTTCTTTAGACACTGATTCTCAAATATAGTTATAAGAATTAACATTATTATGTTGGTTTACTCTGTATTAGCTTCAGTTTGTCGATGTTTACTGTCAATTTTGTCACCTAGAACAAAGTATCATATTTTAGATGTTGGAGATTTTCATTGCCAGAAATCACCTCGAATATCAATGTCTATGATTGGGACACTGTAATATTTCACTTATCTGAGAGTCACTTATTCGGAAACCTCAAATATTCATAGGAGAGATAAAAACCAGAATGTCTCGCCAGGCTTGTCAGGGCAGCGGGGAATCCTGGCATTCAGTCAGAGCAGATGGTGTAGGCCAGGCCTTGGCAGAGTCTGATCCCAAGACAGTTGGATTAAGAATGTAGGGATGGACCAAACACAAGTCAAGTACAGGCTGGCCAGCTAAATGTATCAGAATGAACGCAGAGAAGAGGGGCGTTAGGGGTAGTTCTGTGTGAGTTGCTATTGCTGCTTTTTTCAATCTCAAAATAATTCTCTGAAATCAAGGCAAGACAAACTTACTATTTCTAATCCTTGAAAAGATTAGAGTTAAAGGAATCTTGATGTATTAGAGTGGAGTTGAATTCTATTCCTGAAAGTAAGTTTAGTTGTGTAGGCATTTATCCCCACTTTTTTATTCAATTATCCGATGCCCAGAAGTCAGCATAGTTTTCAAAATGTAACGTGTATCTTTATGTTCTCTGATAGTGTAAATATGACAAAATGTTAGGTGTAATTCTTATGTTTAAGGTTCATAATTTAATCAAAATGGCCTTTAAACACAAGCCAAACATATTATCTAATACTTAACTGAAGAAATAATAATCTGTTTCAAACTAGAAGGAAAACAGGTGGGATGGATTTTCTGTGGGATGGTATATAAGAATGCAATACACAGATTCATAAAGTATTTTCAAGAATAATTTTCTTTATAGAAGATTTTCTTTAATACTGAATTAAGAATATAACTCCCACCTTCAAATCTACTACTATAGGATATTCAAGGAGAACAAACATAAACATAAATAGATGAATATCCAAGTTTGAAATTATAACTTTGTTCTGTGTCTCTGAATAAAACTCAGGGAGGGAGAGGTAAGGTACAGAAGATAAACATCTTTCTTGTCAACATTGACTGTATCTTCTTAGTAGCCTTAGAGATTTAGCTTAGATTTTGACAGTATCCTCATCATCGACAGAGGATTATATTAAATGGCCACAGATTAGTCAAAATAAAAGTTACATAGTATTGATAATGTAGGTTGTGTTCTTAACTTATTATTAATTCAGATAATTTGTTTTTTTTTTATTTATTTCTTCATTCCAATAACTTCCAGTGTTGACTGAGTATGTAATACGTATCATGCACTGTTCTTCACATCTTAGAAACTGCAATGAGTCAGATAGCCAAAGGTACTTCCTTTAAGGATTCTTATATTCTATTTTAGGAAGTAAGACAACAAACTCAACATAACCAAATACAAACAAATGAATAAGAACAGCCTCAAATAAAAGTAAACTACTTGAAAAAATAGGAGGGAATCAGGGAAGGCATCATCCAAGGAGGTAAATCTGGAGTTTACACATGAGACATGAGTGGTAACTCAACAGAATAATTATTTCACCTGTTAGTAGATTGCAAATTATAAAGTGTAAGTGATGGAGTGGCCTATTGGCTAACATGGATGAGAGAGATGTTCAGAGTCATATTTCCTATAATTTCCACTTGGTAATTGATTGCTTTTACTATACACAAAATAAACTTTTAAAAGGGAAAGCTAATACTTTTGTCAGGCTCCCCCTCCCCCGTTTTGTTCTAATATCCCTAAATTTTTTCCCACTATAAACAGACCCATGTGTAGTTAGAATCATTAGCATCACATTCTAAACCACTTTATTATCTAATACTGGATGAAAGCCCCATTATATAAATAATAGAAATAACAGCTGAATTAAATATAATAGCATAATCTAATCTACAAAATAAACAAGATAAAAAGAGTAACTAGAAAATCTGTGCTCTTTTTCCAGAGAAAATATCATTAAAAACCATAACTTTAGATGATTCCAAGCTAATTCTTTCAAAATGCAATGTTTTGGTTGGAGGTTGTCTTCATATCACCTCTTCTTAACTAGAGCTCAAAGACAAGTAGACTTTATTTTTGGTGACCACATATGAAGAAAAATAACTAGCAAATCAATAAATGTATTGATAAATATACAAAGACTTGAAATTTTATTTATCACTAATGAAAAGAAATACAAATATTTCTAAAACCAATAATTTTTGAACAGTTTATAAAATGCTATTGGATTTCCCTCCACCAAAAAGTAAAATTGTAACATTGTTTAAAAGCACACTCAACATATGACAAAATATAATTGATCAAAACTCAATACTGTTTTGTTTTTATTATCTGTTCTAAGGAAGAAAGCAGCTGATCATGTGGTCTATTTGTTCAATTTTGCATGAAATAGACTAACAATGTGAATAATACATCCTTACTTGGAGGAAACATGATTGATGGTGTACCTACATTCAGACATAGCTTATCTTTACATATGCACTGCAAAAATCAGTAATTTGAAAGAAAACTAAATCAATTATTCCAAACATCATAATCGGACCTTTTATTTTTGTCTGAAATATACTTAATTCAAGAAAAAGCCTAATGTAATCTCCATTCCCCCACTTCTTTGGATATTCTTGATTTAACTCCTTTGATTTTATTTTCTTTTTAAAAGATTTATTTATTTATTTGAGAAAGAGGGAGAGAGTGTGAGCAGGGGGAGTGGCAACGGGAGTGAGATACATTCTCAAGCTAACTCCCTGCTGAGCGTGGAGTCTGTTGTGGGGCTCAATCCCATAACCCTGAGATCGTGACCTAAGCCGAAATCAAGAGTCCAGCACTTAACTGACTGGAGCCACCCAGGTGCCCTAACTCCTTTGCTTTTAAAGGAAGCTTTATATTAAAATGAAATATATTTGGAAGGTAGTAGAAAACATAAAGTTTGTATCCCTGTAGCTTTGTTTCAAGAAACTGGGTTTCTTCTACCTTTCCATGAATGATTCTAACTTTTACCTGAAGCATCATAATCTGTCATCATGGAAATAGTAACATATGCCAGCATCCCACTGCTTGTGTTCAATTTGCAAACAGTATGTGAAAGTTTGTCAAATTCATGTGTTTTCAGCATGCTACTTTGTCACCGTCTAACAGGTTAAAATGCTACCATATCTACTGCTGCAGTTTTCCCAGCAGAAAACAGGTGTGTATTGATTACATCGTCAGCAGGGAAACAACAGTTTTGTCTCTTCTGTACCATGTCATTATAATGCAAAGTAGCAGGTAAATTATGGCAACAAGCTGATATGTAGTGAACTGGAGGTAAAGTTTCCAGGTGTTTGAGAAGTTCTCAATGTGAATGGGCATAAAGGTTTGATTTTCCTCATTTAATGATAGCATTTTGGTTATTGGCTCTTTTAGGAGTGTCTACATTTTTTACATATATATATATATATATATATATATATATATATATATATATATATTGGAAAGCAGTATAATATGTCAGCAATGGCTGGGAGAGGGGCATGGGATTACAACTAATCTTCTCCCCTTTATATGTATTTTTTATAATACTATTTCTTCACTAAACCTATTTCATTTGTAATTTTTAAAAGTAGATTAATAGAAACATAAGCTTTTTAAGCATGGACACTTAGGATGCATGCTAAAGCTAATAGGATTGTGTCCATGTAGAATAATATAGTATTTTTAAATTATTTTCCATTATTTCCTTTCTTTATGATATATAATGCATTTTAAGTGTATTACATACCTTACCAATTGAAAATATTATTTTAGTGTGTGATTTATTATACATATAATGACTACCCATTATGATCAATTGCCAAGAAAATAATTTTCTGACAAAAGATTAATTTGGAAAATAATAAATTAGAAATCTACTACATTTAGGGGTGCCTGGGTGGTTCAGTCATTAAGCGTCTGCCTTCAGCTCAGGTCATGATCCCAGGGTCCTGGGACTGACCCCAGTATCAGGCTCCCTGCTCAGTGGGAAGCCTGTTTCTCCCTCTCCTAGTCCTCCTGCTGTGTTCCCTCTCTCCTTGTCTCTCTGACAAATAAATAAATAAAATCTTAAAAAAAAAAGAAACCTACTACATTTCAAAATATATTAGATATTAGAACAACTTAAATATTTTGTATAAAGCAAAATAAATTTTAAAAACTTATTAACCTCCATATATCAATAAAATGGGGAGGAAGAATTAAACAAGTATAAGGTGAAGAAAAACTGGACAGCAGCAAGCAAAAGAATGAAACTGGACCACTTTCTTATACCATACACAAAAATAAATTCAAAATGGATTGAAGACCTAAATGTGACACATGAAACCATAAAAATCCTAGAGGAGAACACAGGCAGTAACCTCCTTGACATCGACCATAGCCGCTTTTCTCTACATATGTCTCCGGAGGCAAGGGAAACAAAAGCAAAAATAAACTATTGGGACGGCATCAAAATAAAATGATCCTACACTGTGAAGCAAACAATCAACAAAACTGAAAGGCAACATATGGAATGGGAGAAGATATTTGCAAATGACATATCTGATAAAGTGTTAGTATCCAAAATATATAAGTAACTTACAAAACTCAACACCACCCAAAATGAATAATCCAATTTAAAAATGGGCAGAAGACAGACATTTTTCCAAAGAAGACATACAGATGGCTAACAGACACATGAAAAGATGCTCAACATCACTGATCATCAGGGAAATACAAATCAGAACGACAATGAGATATCACCTCACACCTGTCAGAATGGCTAAAATCAACAACACAGAAACAACAGGTGTTGGCATGGATGTAGAGAAAGGGGGAACCCTCTTGCACTGTGGGTGGGAATGCAAACTGGCACAGTCACTGTAGAAAACAGTATGGAGATTCCTCAAAAAGTTAAAAGTGAACTACCCTATGATCCAGCAATTGCACTATCAGATATTTACCCCAAAATGCGAAAATATTAATTCAAAGGGGCACAAGCACCCAGATGTTTATAGCAGCATTATCTGCAATAGCCAAATTATGGAAACAGCCCAAGTGTCATGCATTCATACGTGTGTGTGCGTGTGTGTGTGCATTATGCTAATATTATGCTAATGTGCTTGTATTATGTTAAGTGAAATAAGTCAGTCAGAGAAAAACAAATACCATATGATTTCACTCATATGTGGAATCTAAGAAACCAAGCAAATGAGAAAAGAGGGGAAAAAGAGAGAGGGAGGCAAACCAAGAACAGACTCTTAACTACATAGAACAAACTGGTGGTTATCAGTGGGGAGATGGGGGGGTAGAATGGGTGAAATAGGTGATGGGGATTAAGGAATGCACTTGTTGTGATGAGTACTGGGTGTTGTATAGAAGTGTTGAATCACTATGTAGTACACCCGAAACTGACATTACACTGCATGTTAACTAAGTGGAATTTAAATAAAAACTTTATTAAAAAAAAACATAGAAATTTACATCCCAAAGTCCGTAGTGCATTCAAATTTAAAAATAAATGAATTTAGGTAATCAGGGTACCCAGGATGGAATACAGACTAAGACAAAGATTCTAATTGTGTTATAAATGTACAAAATAACCTCACTAATATCGTTAGGGGAAAGGATATTGAACTGTGAGGTTTTGTACTTTAGTTGATAAATTTGTCTCTCATGGGGTACAGGTAAACAATTCTGAAATCATTCTACATGTATACTGACTTGAACAATTAAGTAAATAGATATTGGATGATGGGAGCCAAGTTTCTTATAGCTGGACTGAGAAGTTATAGATATGCAAGAGAAGGAGGCTACAATTATCCATCTGATAATGGATTATCACTGAAGACTTCATATGAACTAATATTTAGCTTAATATAAACATAGATGGTTACATGCAGACATGTTAATAATAGGTATATACACATGGTTCATATACACACATGTATCTCCTTGCTCTATCAGTTGAGACAGACTGGAATGGGCACCTCAGTAATAATAAACACACCTTGCATCCAGATCTTGGTTTTTATTACAATACTCCATAAGTGAATGAAACCAAGTTTCCTCGGGAAAATGGCAGATTCTAGGATTGAGGAGGAAACGTAATCCAGTAATTCTCCTTCTAAGTATTTAGTCAATAAAGATAATATAATAAAAAGATAATAATAATATAATAATATATGGCCATACAAAAACTTGTACATAAATGTCTATAGCAGATTAATTTAAAATTGCAAAAAAATTGGAAATAAACAAACTGCTCATTTTATAATTAGATGAATAATCTTTGCTACATCTATCCATATAATGGAATACTATTTAGCAATAAAGGGAAATGAACTAATGATATATTCAATAAGATAGATGAAACATAGATGCATAGTATAATGTGAAATAAATAAGCTTTATAGAATTACATACTGAATGAATCTATTTATACGACTTTCTTAAAGTTATAACAGGAAATAGATCAGTGATTGCTAAGGGCTAGAGATGGAGGCTGTGGATTGATTACAAGGGTACAAGAGTGAACTTTTGAAGTAAGGGATACAACTCAGAACAGGTAAATGGAAGAGATTCATAGAGCAAATTATGAGAGATGGGATACTCTCTCCCTCTTTCTTTTAGGGCTTTTTAATGTAGGTTCCATTACATGGCATGATTGATTAAATCATTGACCATTAGTGACTAAATTCAGTATCTTTCCTCCTTGGAAGTCTGAGGATGGGGCTGAAAGTTTCAACCGTGAAAATATCATGGTTGGTTTTCCTGGCAACCAGCTCCCACCCTGAAGTTATCTAGGGGCCCACCAAGAGTCATCTCCTTAGCATAAATTCAGGTACGGTTTACAGCAGCTTTTATGAATAAAAAAAGATGCTCCTTTCACCCTTGCCAGGAAATCACCAGGGTTTTAGGAGCTGTGTGCTAGTTAAGGAGACAAAAATCAAATATGTATTTATCATATCACAATTTTTTAACATTATACAAGTAAGCATTAGTATAATTATTAATATCTTAGGCCTTGGAGAAAATATTAATATTTTAGAAAAACATTAATGGGGATATTTTATTTTCTACTAGGGCATGATGTAGAACCTCTTTGAGCTTCAGTTTCCACTTCCATGCTATTACAAATATTTCTGATAATCACAATAAATGATGCTTATATATAGCCAGGAAGTACCTGGGACACAGTGACTTCAACACATGACATATACTATTGTTGTTTCAGCTACTACTACTACTACTACTACTACTACTACTATTGCTGCTGCTAAGTCTGCCATTAAAAGTATAAACCAGTATATACTTGATTAAGTTTCACAGTAGATATAAAGCTTAAAGGCTTCTGAAATATAAAGAGTGAAAAATATTGACTGATACATAAAATAGAAGCTGGCTTAAGGAACTGGGGAGATGCTGGTTAGGACTGGGTTATGGAGTGGGCAAGACAAAAATCCTGGAGTACTTTCCAGAGTCCTCCCTATGTGCTTCCATATCATTTTATGCTTACCTCCATTATACCATTTAATACTCAGTTTTGGAAATATTGCTTCTATGTTTAACCCAGAGCCTACCACTTAGTAGGTACTCAAGAAACAAGAAGAATAAGCAAATAAGAATAAGCAAATAAAAATCCATGTCTAAGGTTTTTTTCCTGATATATGGCTGGTATAATACATTTTGGCCACATTCTTAAGACATGAAGATATTATGTGAAGGTATTTAAAAGCATATTTAATATCCATAAAAAATAAGACCACAAACCACAATAATACTACAAACCACTAAAAAATGTGATCTCCCTAAAAAATAATACTACAAATCAGAACTTCACCGTACTCATTTACGGATCAGAATACCCATTGTTCTGTTTTCCTTTTTAAGTTTTAAAGTTTTTATTTAAATTCCAGTTAGTGAAGATTTTATTTTATTTTTTTACGAAGTCTCAATAGTTTATTTTTGCTTTTGTTTTCCTCACTTCCAGAGACATATATAGAGAGAAGTTGCTATGGCTGATGTCAAGGAGGTTACTGCCTGTGTTCTCCTCTAGGATTTTTATGGTTTTATGTTTCACATTTAGGTCTTCAATCCATTTTGAATTTATTTTTGTGTATGGTATAAGAAAGTGGTCCAGTTTCATTCTTTTGTTTGTTGCTGTCCAGTTTTTCCAACACCACTTGTTGAAGAGACTGTATTTTTCCTATTGGATCTCTTTCCTGCTTTGTTGAAGATTAATTGACCATAAAATCGTAGGTTCATTCCTGGGTTTTCTGTTTTGTTCTATCGATTTATGTGTCTATTTTTGTGCCTGTACATACTGTTTTGGTCACTACAGCTTTATAATATAACTTGAAGTTCAGAATTGTGATACCTCCAGCTTTGTTTTTCTTTTTCAAGGTTGTTTTCTGTGTCTTCTGTGGTTCTATAGAAATTTTAGGATTGTTTTAGTTCTGTGAAAAATGCTGGTGGTTTTTGATAGGGATTGCATTAAGTGTGTAGATTGCTTTGGGTGGTATAGACATTTTTAACAATATTTGTTCTTCCAGCCCATGAGCATGGAATGTTCTCCCATTTCTTTGAGTCATCTTCAATTTCTTTCATAAGTGTTTTATAGTTTAAAGGTAAAAAGAGTAAGGACTTTCACCTCCTTGGTTAGGTTTATTCCTAGATATCTTATGGTTTTTGGTGCAATTGTAAATGGGATTGATAGCTTAATTCCTCTTTTTGTTGCTTTATTATTGATGCATCATAATGCAAGATTTCTCTATGTTGATTTTATATCATATGACTTTACTGAATTTTGTATATCAGTTCTAGCAATTTTTTGGTGCAATCTTTCAGGTTTTCTCTATAGAGTATCATGTCATCCACAAATATGAAAGTTTGACTTCTTCCTTATTGATTTGGATGCCTGTATTTCTTTTTGTTGTGTGACTGTTATGGCTAGGACTTCTAGTACTGTGTTAAATAACAGGGGTGAGAGTGGACATCCCTGTTTTGTTCCTAACCACAGAAGAAAAGCTCTGTTTTTCTCCATTGATAATGATATTATATGACCTTTATGATGTTGAGGTATATTCCCTCTAAACCTACTTTCTTGAGGTTTTTTATTATAAATGGATATCATACTTTGTAGAAACATTTTTCTGCATCTATTGAAATGACCATATGGTTCTTAGCTTTTCTTTTATTAATGTGATGTGTCATGTTGATTGATTTGCAAATATTGAACCACTTTTGTAACCGAGGAATAAACTCTACTTGATTTTGGTGAATGATTTTTTTTTTAAAAGTACTATTGAATTTAGTTTGCTAGTATTTTATTGAGAATTTTTGAATCCACGTTCACCAGGGATATTAGCCTGTAGTTCTCTTTTTTAGTAGTATTTATCTGGTTTTGGTATCAGGGTAATGCTTGGCCTCACAGAATGAATTCTATGGGTTTTGACAAAAGTTTCATGTATTTACCATTATAGTGTCAGAAAGAAAAGCTTGATTTAACCTAAAATATTCTCTGTTAATCAACTATTCAACTCTTCCAACCCTCCCTGAATCCATGTCAAAAACTGACCTGTTCAATCTATAAGTTTGCCATTCCCAGAAAAATGGAATGCAACTTTCCAATTGGCTTTTTCCACATTTCAATAAGCACTTAAAATTCATACATGCCTTTACATAGATTTATAGCATATTCCTATTTATTGCTGAATGGTGTTTATTATACAAATGTACCACAGTTTTGCATCCATTTACCTATGGAAACACATCTTGGTTGCTTCCAGTTTTGGGTACTTGTGAATAAAGCTGTTATATATATCCATGTGCAGGCTTCTGTGCTGACGTAAATGTCCAAATCAATTGGGTAAATAGCTTCCTGAGATTCTTATCAGCATTGCATTGAAACTATTGGTCAAGTTGGGAAGTTAACATCTTAAACATATTGACTCTTCCCACCCATGATCACAAAGTATTTCTGCATTCATTTACATCTTGTTTTATTGTTTTCATCAGTGTTTTATAATTATCTGCACACAGATCCGGTACATATTTTGTTAAATTTATATGGAAGAATTTCTTTGTGTGTGTGTGTGTGTGTGTGTGTGTATGTGGGTAGGTCAGTGTGTGGGGGGTGTTACAATCACAAAGGGCATTGTTTTAAATTTCAAATTCCAATTATTTGTTGTGGAAATACAGGAAAACAACTGACTTTTACATATTGACCTTATATCCTGATACTTTGCTCTATTTTTCTATTAGTTCCAGCACTTGTTATATAGATTCTTTCATATTTTCTATGTAGATAGTCATGCTTATGACTTCCCATGAAGTAGTCAATTCACCTATGTTATCAAATTTGTGTACACAAATTTGTTTGTAGACTTCATTATTATCCTTTAAATGTTCATTTGGACAGCAGTGATGAAAAGAATTATCTTTCATTTATAATATTGGTAATTTATGTTTTCCTTTTTTATTTTGGTTAGCCTACCTAAAGTTTTATCAATTTTATTGTTCTTTTAAAGAAACCAGCTCTTGGTTTCATTGATTTTTAAAAAAAACTTGTTGGGGGCTGTCTTAAATTTAATTGATTTCTACCCTCATTTTTATATCTTTTTCTCTGCTTTCATTGGGCTTAAATTACTCTTATAGTTTACAAACATTAAAGTTTAGGTTACAGATTTTAGATCATTCCCTTTTTCTAATATATACATTTAATGATATAAATTTCCCTCTAAATTTTTTTTACTGTACCTTATAAGTTTTCAAAAGATATATTCCACTTTTTTTTTTTTTAAAGATTTTATTTATTTATGTGACAGAGAGACAGCCAGCGAGAGAGGGAACAGAGCAGGCGAGTGAGAGAGGAAGAAGCAGGCTCCTAGCAGAGGAGCCCGATGTGGGACTCGATACCAGAACGCCGGGATCACGCCCTGAGCCAAAGGCAGACGCTTTAACGACTGCGCTACCCAGGCGCCCCTCAAAAGATATATTCCACTTTTATTTAGTACAAAATATTACTTAAATTATCTTGAGACTTCTAATATGACCCACATGTTATTTGGAAGTGTGTTGTTAGGGCGCCTGGGTGGCGCAGTCGTTAAGCGTCTGCCTTCGGCTCAGGGCTTGATCCTGGTGTTCTGGGATGGAGCCCCACATCAGGCTCTTCTGCTGGGAGCCTGCTTCTTCCTCTCCCACTCCCCCTGCTTGTGTTCCCCCTCTCGCTGGCTGTCTCTCTCTGTCAAATAAATAAATAAAATCTTAAAAAAAAAAAGAAGTGTGTTGTTTAATATACAAATATTTGGGGTTTTCCAGATATATTTCTGTTATTCATTTCTAGTTCAATCTCACTCTGGTCTGAGAGTATACTTTACATGTTTAGTATTTTTTTAAATTTGTTAAGTTAGATTTTATGAAACAGAATGTGACTATCTTGTTGAATGTTCCATGTAAGCTTTAGAAGAATGTGTGTTCTGTTGAACAGAGTATTACCTAAGTGTCAAATAGATCAACTTGATTGATAGTGCTGTTCATGTTATTTATATCCTTGCTGATTTACTATCTGCTTGATCTATTATTTACAGAAGGATGTTGATTACTAACTATAAAAGTAGATTCATTTATTTCTGTTCTCAGATCTATCCGTTTTTGCCTAATATATTTGATCCTCTGCAGTAAGTGCATCTCCATCATAGATTATTTTATCATCATGGAGAATTTATCACTTTATCTTTATGTAATGTCCCTCCTTATCTTAGATGATTTTCGTAGCTCAGAAGTCTGCTTTATTTTAAATTAATATAGCTTCTTGTCGTTTGTATAGGATGGTATATAATTTCCTAACCCTTTGTTTTTTATCTTTTAATCTAATCTTTATATATAAAGTAGATACCTTATAGACAACATATATAATTTTTAATCACCTTTAACAATCTCTCTTTTAATTAACATATGTAGACCATTCATATTTAAAATTACTTGTAAAGTTTTGTTACTATCTCTCATGTTTGTAACTGACTGCTATTGTTGCATTTGTTCTTTGTTTCCATTTTTTATCCTGCTTTTCCTATGTCACGGAGCATTAAATATTATTCCATTTTATCTCTTCTTAAATTATACATTTAAAAAGTAATTTCAGTGGTTTGCCTAAAGTTTTCAATATACATTTTTAGCTACTCTCAATCCACCATCACATAACACCATATAATATTACATGTAATGTAAGTACCTATGAGTGGTTCCCTAACTTATTTCTCACATCATTTGTGTCATTGCTGTTATTCATTTCACTTATTCATGTGCTATGATAACCCAATATTTTTATACTATTATTCCTTTAAACAAAGAGTTATCATTTAGTTCAATTAAAAATAAGAAAAATAAAATACCTTCTTTTACCTTTATGTATTTTTTCCCTACAATTCTCTTCTTTTCTTTGTGTAAATCAAGTTTATGACCACTATCATTTTCCTTTTGCCTGAACTTCTTACATATCTTGAAGAGCAGGTATACTGGTGACAATTTCAGTTTTTATTACTTAGAGAAAATCTTTGCTTTTCATTTTTGAAGTATAATGTTGCTGGATATGGAATTCTAGGTTGACAATCTTTTTCACCTCTTTAAATATTTCATTCTACTCCACTCCTGCTCACCTGGTTTCTTTTCTTTTCCTTTCCTTTCCTTTCCTTTCCTTTCCTTTCCTTTCCTTTCCTTTCCTTTCCTTTCCTTTCCCTTCCTTTCTCTCTCTCTCTCTTCTTTCTTTCTTTCTTTCTTTCTTTCTTTCTTTCTTTCTTTCTTTCTTTCTTTCTTTCTTTCTTTTTCCCCTCCCTCCCTCCCTCCTTTCCTTCCTTCCTTCCTTCCTTCCTTCCTTCCTTCCTTCCTTCCTTCCTTCCTTTTTTTAAGAGAGTGTGTGTGCGAGAGAGCACACAAGTTGGGGGAGGGTGTCGGGCAGAGGGACTCCAGCAGACACTATGCCCAATGTGGAGTCTGACATGAGGCTCAATCTCACAACCCATGAGATCATGACCTGAGCCAAAATCAAATGTTGGACACTGGACTGAGCCACCCAGGTGCCCCTCACTTGGTTTCTGATAAGAAATTCATTGTAACTCTTATTCATCTGTGGGTAAGGTATATTATTTTTTTCCTTCCCTCTGACATCTTCAAGATTTTTCTTATCTTTGGTTGTCTGTAGTTGGAATATGATATACCTTCATGTATATGTAGTTTGAATATGATATGCACACATGGCTTGTATTTCATATTTGTTATAGCTATAGTTTAATCTTTGTAGTATGTGCCAGAAACTTCAAATTCCTTTAGTATCCTATCCTTGTTTTTGCCATCCCTCTTGACTTTAATCTATCCTAAGTACTTCTCAGAGCAAGTCTGTGCCTATAGGTCTTTCAGTTATAATCTACTGCGATAGTGGAACACATGTTGGCATGATGGTTAAGGTGTGGAGGAGGGAGAATGCTTTTAGTCTTAGTCTTTTAGTGGGTCTGTGTATCTGGGCTGTGATCTTTACAAGTGTTTCTCCAGCACTATAGCTTTCCCCCCCTGCCCTTTCATCTCTTCCCTGCTTGCAACATTCAGAATCCATTTCCTTGAAGCCCTGACCCCTCTTAATTATATGTGCTCTCCTTCTCTAAGTTGAGGAAGAAATGCTAGAGGGGACTGAAGTGGGAGAATGATCTTCCCCTGACTATGACAAGCCTCAGACAGTCTCTTTCCTTGGAAAGTAGGACTTTTCTCATGGAGAAGTCTCTGGAAATGTATCTGGAAAATAATGATTAGTTTTCCCATCAACCTGTTAGAGCCATGAAGACATCTTTCTCAGATCTTCATTTTCAGAACATGGTGGAGTTCTTAAAGGTAAAGATCACAAAATGTACAGCTTTTATAAAAACGTGGACCCCAGGAGCTCCTCATTTTCATACTTTTCCACACTGAATGTCCAACTATTCATCAAAATTACCATTTAAGTATTCTTACCAGTTTATGGTTCCAGGGACTTCTGCTCCTGGAAAGCACACTCTGGTCTTAGCAATGACTTTGAGGATGTGCCTATCTTTACAGATTTCTAGTTGGTGGTTTCCCTGCAACATTAATTGTCTGAAGCATCCAAGAAAATTCATTCATTTTTAGTTTGTCCAGATTTTTCCTTTTCCTAAAAAAGATTTTATTTCTTTATTTATTTGAGAGAGAGCGTGTGTGAGAGAGCAAGAGAGTCAGAGAGAGAAACTGAGAATCCAAAGCAGACTCCACACTGAGCACAGAGCCTGATGCGGGGCTTGCTCTCATAACTGCAAGATCATGAACTGAGTAGAAACCAGGAGTCAGATGCTTAACTGACTGAGGCACCCAGCTACCCCTGGATTTTTCCTTTTATAAGATTTGGAATATTACTTCCAAGATCCTTACATGGTGGAACTGAAACTGGAAATCCTACCCCATTGTCTTTCTCATCTTCCCCATCATTGGGTATGTCTTATTTTGAGTAGTGAGTTTTCTCAGTGTTCACAAAAGTTATTAGATATATTTTCAAATATTTTATTATATATTATAATATTATTCTCTCAGTGCCTTTTTCAGAGCTTTTAAAAAAATAAAGTTCAAGGTTTGTTTGTTTGTTTGTTTTGTTTTGGTGTCCTATCCAAGGACACTTTATCAAATCCCTAGACATGAATATTTTCTTCTATGATTTGTTCTAAAGGCCTTATCATTTTACTCCTTACTTAAACCTCTGGTCCATCCCAAGTTCATTTTCACATGTAAAGAATGGAACAAGATTCATTTTTGCATATTAAATTTTCTGATATACTTTCCTCCTTTTGTAGATTCAAATTTCTTTCTATCATTCCCTTTCTTTCTGAAGGACTTTATTCAGCAATTCCATTAAGCATGCTTCTAAGTTCTTTAATTTTTATACATCTGAAGAATTCTTTATTCTGCCTTTCTTTGACAGATATTTTCATTTGATATGGGATTCTGAGAAGCATTTTTTTGTTTTGTTTTAGTATACTGAAAGACACTATCTTATTGTTAAATTGTTTTCAGTGGATGATCTACTGTCATTCTTATTTTTTTCCCCTATGTGTGTAATGTCTTTTTTCTCTTCCTGCTATTGAGATTTTTCCTTTAGCAATGTTTGAATGACTTGATTACAATGTGCTTGGTGTCATTTTCTTGAGAATTTTTGTACTTGGATTTCACTGAAAATTTTAGATCTGTGGATTTAGAGTAACTTCATAATTGGAAAATTTTCAGTCATTATTTCTTTACATATTTTTCTGGACTTTCTCCTTTGAGAATTTCAGTTACATGTATATTAGGATGCTTGACATTGACCAAGAGTTCATTGCTTCTCTTTTCATTATTTTCATTCTTTCTGTTATTTTAATAGCTTCTATATTCTATTTTTAAAAGCACAAATTACTACGTTTTTAAGTTTTCTAATCATTTCTTCCTGCAGTTTTTAACTAATGTATGTTTTATCCCAAATACTGTAATCATTTCTAGAAGTTATATTTGGGTATTTTCATATTTCTTTGTTTTCAAGAAATCTTTGAACATATGAAATATTGTTCTAATGTCCTTTATTCTAACATCTGCATAAGTCCTGGGTAGTTTTGATTAACTGATTTTTTTTCCTATTCATGGGTATTTTTTTACCCTCCTCTTTGCATGCCTGGCAATTTTTGATTGGTTGGCATATATTGTGAATTTTATATTTTGAATGCTGACTATTGCTGTATTATTTAATGCAGTTAATTTACTTGGAGTACTTTAATCCTTTCATGTCTTGCTTTTCAGGTTTATTAGGATTCAAGTAGTATTCAGTTTAAATATTCCCTACTATTAAGGTAAGACCTTTTGTGTACTTCACTCATTACCCCATGAAGTATGAGATTTTCGCCATTTGCCTGGTGTGGAACAAGCCCTATTCCCAACCCTTTGCAAGTTCAGGCTCTATTGTCTCTGATTTTTCAAATGGTTATTTCTCTAGCCTTGGTAGTTTCATCACATGCATGTACTGATCTGTATCTTCTGAACACTCAAGGAGGTCCCTTTGTAGATCTGTGGGGTTCTTTCTCACAAAATTATGTCTTGCTCTATTTGTGCATTCACTTCTCTATTTGCTTCTTTGAGTTCTCTGAACTACCTGAAATATGGGTTATCATCTTTTATTATTTTTGGAAAATTCCCAGCCATTTCTTCAAATATTTCCCCTGAATCATTCCATTCTCTTCTTTTTTTAGGGTTCCAATTGCACACTGGAATACCACTACCATTCCTCTGATTGATCTGGACAAAGTAAATTGAAAACCTCTGGAAAGGATTCACCACTCTAGATGCCATTAAGAACATTTGTGATTCATGGGGAGAGGTCAGTACATTAACAGGAGTATTAAAGAAGAAACACATTTTGTAAGACCCCAATTGCCAATAATGACTTGAATATAATAATAGTAAGACTTAAATAATAAGACTTGAAAATCAAAATTACTCCTTGATCCATGGGCTGCAGAAAAGATGTGTGTTTCCAGGCATGGAAACAACATTAATCTCATTTTACATCTCCTTGAGAGCTCTTGGGTAACCAAATGCATTGTCAATAAGCAGCAACATTTTGAAATGAATCTTTTTTTCTGAGCAGTAAGTCTGAATAGTGAGCTTAAAATATTCAGTAGACCATCTTGTAAACAGACGTGCTGTTATCCAGGTTTTGTTTTTCCATATAGAGCATAGGCAGAGTAGATTTAGCATAATTCTTAAGGGCCCTAGGATTTTTAGAGTAGTAAATGAACATTGGCTTCAACTTAAAGGCACTAGTTGCATCAACTCCTAACAAGAGTGTCATCTGGTCCTTTAAAGTTTTGAAGCCAGGCAGTGACTTCTCCTCTCCAGCTATGAAAGTCCTAGATGGCATCTTCTTCCAGTAGAAGACTGCTTTGTCTTTACTGAAAATCTGTTGTTTAGTGTAGCCACCTTATTTAATTATCTGAGCTAGATTTTCCCGGATAACTTGCTGCAGCTTCTACATCAGCACTTGCTGTTTCACCTTGCACTTTTAAGATGGCTTCTTAAACCTCATGAACCAACCTCTGCTAGCTTTAAACATTTCTTCTGCAACTTCTTCACCTCCCTCAGCCTTCACAGAATTGAAGAGTTAGGACCTTGCTTTGTTTTAGGCTTTGATTTAAGGAAATATTGTGGCTAATTTGATTTCTATACAGACCTCTAAAACTTTCTCCACAACAGCAGTAAGACTGTTTGCTTTCTTACCATTTGTATGTTCAGTGGAGGAGCACTTTTAGTCTCCTTTCAAGAACTTTCCCTTTGCACTCACAACTTGACTGTTTGGTGCAAGAGATTTAGTTTTTGGCCTACTTGGCTTTTGATATGCCTTCCTTGTTAGGCTTAATCATTTCCAACTTTGATTCAAAGACAAAATGTGTAACTCTTCCTTTCACTTGAACCCTTAAAGTATGATGTAGAGTTATTATTTGGCCCAATTTTAATATCCTTGCATCTCAGAGAATAGGGAAGCCTGAGAGAGAGAGTAGGGAGCAGCCACTTGATGCAGCAGTTGTAATACACACATTTATCAATTAAGTTTGCCTGTCTTATATGGATGCAATTCATGGCATACCAAAACAATTATAATAGTAACATCAAAGATCACTGATAAGTGATCACCATAACAAATATATTATAATATAATATAAACTGAAGAAGTTTTTGAAATATTGCAAAAATTACCAAAATGCAACACACACAGACAAACTGGGCAAATGCTTTGGAAAATGGTGCTGATAGACTTTCTCAATTCAGGGTTGCCATAAATTTTCTGTTTGTAAAAAATAACAATACTGCAGAGCACAGTAAAGCACAATAAAACAAGATATGTTTGTATATATTAGACTGCTTAATCTTGTCCTATATTGTTTGCATGATTATGATTTTGATGATAATCGAAGTTGATTTTTACTTTTTTTCCCTCTGTATGTTTCAGTTTGAATAATAACTATGTAACTATCTTTAAATTCACTGATTCATTCTTCAGCTGCATACTTACGACTGTAACCTGTCAAAGAAATTTTTCTTACACATCTCGTATTATGGGGTTTTTTTTGCCACTTAATTCTTAACATTTTTGTCATTAATATTATATATTTAAAATTTGTATGATGATATATTCAGTGTCTCTGGTACAGCCGACACGAAAAATTGTAATTTTTTCAAATGTATACTGCAGCTCTTTATGTTCTAAAATTGCACCGTTAAATAGGATTTCTGCAACACTGAAATGTTTAGTTTGGTTGCCACTTGTACCTTGATAGCATGTGAAACGTGGCTAGCACAACTGAGGAACTGAATTTAAAATTTTTCTTAGTTCTATTTTATTTTATTATTTTTAAAGATTTATGTGTTTGTTTTAGAATGAGAGAGAGAGAGAGAGAGAGTAGGAGGGAGGGGCAGAGGGAGAGGAAGAGAGAATCTCAAGCAGAGTGTATGCTGAGTACAGAGCCCAACACAGGGCTCCATCTCACAATGCCGAGATCATGACCTGAGCCAAAACCAAGAGTTGGATACTTAACCAACTGTGCCATCCAGGTTCCCCAAATTTTACCTAGTTTTAATTAAATTTAAGTAGTCACACCAAGCTGGTGGCTACCATATTGGCACAACTGTAGAATTTATTAAATCTAAACATAGTCTTACTATTTTCAATTAAAGAAATATACCTCAGCACAAATTGTTCCACTACACACTGGGATATCTACAAATAAAATACTGTAAAGCTCTTAAAGCATTAGGCAAAAGGTCAATCCAGATATGTTCACAGCTAAAACTATCAAGCATGGCCAATAATCTTTCCTATCTATATATATATAAATATTCATAACTACTGACAGTATTTTTTTCTCAATCAAAAGGATAGATTCAAACACTAAAATAGTTTTCTACATTATCCTTGGAATTAGGGATCCCCAGAATATCTGGGGGATTATGGATCTTATTCTTCTGTATAATAAAGTATGTATGAACTTAACAAAGTATGATTACTTGAAATAAAAGGATAAACATTTTATCACTGTATTCAATTTTGACATATTTATAAATGACATCATGATGTAATACAAAGAGGTAAAAACTGGGATTAGGAATGGTCATCTTGGCTTATTGTATACCTGTCTTAAGCATCAATTCTTTGAGCATCCTTTTCTTCTTGTGTAAATTGGAGATACTGATCTACCTCACACAGTTGGTGATAATGCAGAGAAGCTATACATACTTCAAGAATTATGATTTTTCTTTGCTTTTCTCAGAACAATTGCCAGGATTATGACATTACAACTCAATATAAACACTGATATCATCACACTTTTACTTTTATTTGTGTATATCAAGTGCACTGTACAAAATGCATTTTAAGTACATATGCATTTTAATTACAAAAACTCACATCTACACGACGTAACACCTCAAGTGCATAATCAAATCCCATTTAGATGTCTTCCTTTTTAATCATTTATCGTCAGAAAATGTAGGATACATGATAGTGAGATATAATTTAGATGTCCATGAACTGAATCTACTTATCAATTTGCAGGTTGGTCCCATTCACCCCCTACTGTTCTCCTGCATTATTTCAACTAGATGAGGTAGTGTACACACTACTGGTAATTTAGAGAGCTGATAATGGATGCATACCATTTTAACATTACAGCAGGGAGTCCTTGTCTTGCCTTTTCAGTTCACAGCATTGTTACTCAATGTAACACCAATTAACACTTAAGTGATAGAGTTTTAGTTTCTAGGTAAAAACTGGGAATCTTTCTTTCATGCCTCTGTACTGGAGCCTGTGTAGTTATGATATTTAATCAGCTGAAAGCCCAGGGCATGCACTTGTACTTGTGTTATTATTTATAATTGAATGCAGCACTGCCGCTGTGGCATACCTTACCAGCATCATTTGTATAAGGTTTAATGGTTTCTGGTACAGCTCCTAGCTTCTTACTCACCAGGCTATTCTGCTATAATGTGGCAGAGTATTTTAAAAGACTTGTTTGTGACTGAAGTCAATGGGGGGCAGGTAAAGGGGTATAAACAGTAGTGAAAGCTGCAACGGATAATTAATTTTCAAAAATAAACATGATTCTCCAATACTGGCCAATTTTCAAATTCACGAACATGATATAAAAAACTCAGAAGAGAATAAATAGCAAGGCTCAGAAGAGGCTAAATAGCAAAAAATCAAATATCCATTTTGACATTTAGAGAGACTAGAATCTGGTCTAATTACACACACACACACACACACACACACACACACACATTACAAATTAAAAAAAAAGTAAGATTTCACAATCATATTCTAGAAACCTAGTTTTCTGAGCACTAATGTGAGAAAGCTTGGCTATGTTCACAACAGGACCACTGGACTATTGCTAGCATGGAAATTGGCATCATTGTTATTACAATGTACATTTTACACAATGACACTAGTATTGCAATACAATAGTATCTGAAATAGGCTTGCACAAGTTTCTCTTATTAAACGTACATTAAGTTCTTAGGCTATCATATATTTATGTGAACACTAACAGAATGTTTATTAGACAAAAATATAGGTTACTACTTAGTTAAATTCACAATTATAATAAATTTATGTGCTTTTTGACATCAAATAATCTTTCTTCTGATTTTCCTTTCAAATCCTCATTTTGTTATACAAATGTGGATGTGATTATGTCTTCAACAACACAAAATTTGTGAAATATCTACTATATGCTAAACTGTAGCCAATATTTTGGGGATGCAGCTTTGAACAGGATAAACTCAAATTTATCCAAGCACATTCCACAACTACAAGCGTCTGACTCCATGTAGTTTATATTCTACTGTAAGTATCCTTGGGAGGCATGGTATTATTCTACCTCCCAACAATATACAAATGCAACAAAGATTCATTAAACTAGACTAGAGGGATTGGCATATATTTTACACATAAATGTCCTTGATCTTGAAAAGCTTTGGTCAAAGGACAACTTAACCCTCAGTCCTTACTGCTCGCGAAATTCTTCCCAAGTTTTGAGACTGACAGCTATTTGCTACCGTGATAATTTTTTAGTGAAGGAAAGCTGCTTTATGAGCAGCTGCTGCTTACACATTGGAATAATAATTTGGAAAATATAATAATTGTCCGCCTATATTTTTAAATATCACACAAACAACAACAGCAACAGACCTCAATAGTATAGTTGTAAAGGTTAAACAAACTTGCATCTGGAAGACACTTTTAAATATTGAGTTTGTTTCCTATACTACTTCTACCAGCCAGAAAACACATTGTGTGGTGATTTACATTTCTTTACCATACCTTATGATCTAGAAATTAATGGCATAGGAAAGGGAAAAAGAAGGTATATTAGAAAAATCACTGGATGATGATTTAAAAGATATGAGGTTAAAATTCATATATGCTACAATTAGCAAACTTTGTTTCCATAATTCTCAAGGGTTGAGAGTAGATGAGCTAATAATTGAAGGATTATTTTATAATTTTAGAAAGAATTAATTGCAAAGTAGTTTAGTCTTCTTAGAGTACTAAGAATTATGTGATACAAATATTAGCTTTTCATTTATTTAAGTGATTAAATGTATTTCCCTGTAAATTAATATGATATTCAATCTAATCTAAGATGTTTATAATTATATGCAGTGTGTTTCATCCCCATCTTCATCATGAATGATGAATTAACACAAAGCTAACTTTGTTTTTAATAACTTGAAATTTTAGGATGGGCATAAAAGATAAACTCTGTTAGAAGTGATGAACTAAGTAATCATAATGACTAACTGATGATATCTGTTATTTATCACTATATATGACATTGACCAATTCTTTTTTTTTTTTTTAAGATTTTTTTTTTTTTATTCGACAGAGATAGAGACAGCCAGCGAGAGAGGGAACACAAGCAGGGGGAGTGGGAGAGGAAGAAGCAGGCTCATAGCAGAGGAGCCTGATGTGGGGCTCGATCCCATAACGCTGGGATCACGCCCTGAGCCGAAGGCAGAGGCTTAACCGCTGTGCCACCCAGGCGCCCCATTTTTTTTTTTTAAGACCAATTCTTACTATCATTGTCTTTAAATGAGAGCCAATTACAGAGCATCAATTTCAAAAAGGCAAAGAAAAGGAAATTGCTTCTGCACCTATTTGATTGGGTATACAGAGCCGTGTGGATAAAACTGACTTCAATGGGGCTGAGAAATGCCATCTTATGCTCAGGAAGCAGAGAACTAGGAATGCTTTAAGCAGCATTAATAAGAGCCATTTTATGATATTAAAAATATGTGTTCATTGGACTTTTAACACTGAGTTTATTTTTTATAATAATTTCCTAATGTAAATAATGATTATTTAACATCATTCCGATAAATATCTATATATTTTTATTAGCTTTGGGTTACTTTATTATTCTTAAAACTCGTTAGAATACTTTATATTATTTAATATAATATAATTTTTGTTTTTATGTTATCTGAATTTTGGTAATGCCATATATTATTTAACAAATTATTCAAACAATCATTTTAATATGTATATTCCATACTTACACCTTTAAGAACTATTCCTACATATTTATAAGGATTAAAGTCTGATATAATCTTACCACATAGACTTTTTCATGATTTACTCTTCCAACATTACTGACATTGGTCAATACATCAATTTTTCTTAGTTAATCATTTTCTGCTATATGAGTCAAGATTCTACTCCAATGGCTATAATGAAGAGACTTTAGGGGAAATAATACAGAACCATGAGATGGTTTATGACAGTGGTTCTCAGCTAGAGGGTGTGTATTGGGAGGAGCGGGAGGGAAGGTGGATTTTGTCCTCCAAGTGACATCTGACAGTCTGGAGACATTTTTGATTATTCTTACTGGGGAGGGGTGTTACTTGCTTCTAATGGGTAGAGGCCAGAAATGATGCTAAATATCCTACAATGCATAGGATAGCTCTGCACAAAAAAAGAACTATACAGTTGAAAATGTCAATTGTGTCTATACAGGAAATCCTGGGTTAGATCAAATCATAGGGAAATACCCAGAGAACAGCTACAGACGACACAGTTACCAACTTGACCACCTCAGGGGAAAAAGGGAGGAAACAGTTACTCGTGCTCAGTGAATGCTAGAATACTGGATAAGTGGGCCAGCTTGTGGAAATTATTGCCACAGAGGAATACAATGACTACCGGGGACAAATATGATAGTACGGAGGGCGTAGAGAACAAATACTTATAGTTTCTGTTTCCTCCTTTAAACTGCTAATGCTACCATTATCTAAATCTAACTAAAGCTAGATATCAAGGGAATCTGGAAGATAGAGTATCCAGGGGCCAGCCTCCTGGACTGAGAGCAACCTAGTAAAGGAGAACAGATCTGGGGTAAGTGTAGATGGAAAATAAGTAGCACACCTACTAGACTTTAGTGTGTTTTAACTTTAGTGTGCTGTACACGTTACCTTGGTCTCCTAAAATAACATACAAAATGGAAATTTAGATAAAGCTAACTCTTTTTTGTTTGTTTGTTTCTAAGATAATTTATTCCCACTGATACATTTTTCTAAAAAATGAGCAATTTGAGAAATTCTAAACCTAGAATATATTCTTTTTTTCTTTTCATAGGAGAAAAAACATTTAACATGAAGTTCCACAGTTTAAGATATTTGAAACAGTTGCTTTCCATTCACATTTTTATTTAATATATATTTCTCAGGAAAATGTTTTCAACTAATGGCTTATAGCAATTAAACCTGTGTGGGATCATAAGTTTTGAGAAACTTACAAAATGCTATTATCTTATAATCTAACTATATTAAAAATCTGCATTGCTCATAGAGAGCTGATTTCTGCGTTTCTTTTTTGCTCTTAAAACAGGACCCCTAACCGAGGATTAAATTAAAATAAGTCTTTTCATAGATGGCTCCCACTGGAATGTAAATTACAATTCTAAGATTGCTGGTTCTCATGGCCTGTCTTTGCTATTTTTCTATTAAACCTACTAATTTTAGTAAACACTATTAGTGTGTTTTAGATCTAATGAGAAAAGGATGGCCAGAAAGGATGAAGATTAAAAGGTAAATCACATGGTTGGATCATTTTATCCAGAGGCTGATTGGATATACTCTTCATCATAGACATGTGTGGAGCTTGTCTTTTACTATTCAGAGAAGACACAAATGAAATACTTCGGGGTTGTTTTTTGTTTGTCTGTTTTCTGTTTTCCAGGTAGGCTTTCAGCTTAGAAAATAAACAAGTGAATACAAAATAAGAAGTATTGAAGTTGGGAACTAATCTTTTTATATATTTATATATTTTTTAATATTTTGATTGTTTTGTTTTTGCTTAATTTCACCATGATATTGCAATAATCTTAAATGTGGAATAAAGCGATGCTCTGTGAAGTGTCGGCCATGAAACAGCACCATTAGCATCACCTGGAGGCCTGTCACAAAGGCAAAGCTGGGCCCTATCCTGGACACACTGGATCAGAATCTCTGGGGTTGGGTTAGGGAACAGGAATCAACATTTCAACAAGCCTTCAAGATGATTTTGACGCAGGAAGTGTGTAAAGCACTCTACTAGATTATTTATTTAAAATCAGAAGGCTTCCTAACAAAGTTTTAAAATTATAATTCTTCAAGGGATTACAGAATCTACGGTTATCTATTTTGTTTTCTAAAGTCAAATATACTATGAATAATATTTGAAAATTGTTGGTTATGTTTAATTTTGTTATGTTTTTTGTTACTAAAAAAGTTATGATAAGAATTGTCTGGTACTACAGATTCTGTTCCCAAATTGCCTCTTTTCTGAAAATAATGCAGGCTGACCACAACTTGAAAATGATAATGCAATTTAAAAATGACTTTGGAAATAAATGCTTTAAGGAAATTATTTCTCAAATTCTTCTAATCAGTTTAATAAGAAGTTATTAAAAATCAAAACTTTACTTGAGGCAAGTTCTGCTAGGAATTATCAGCCTCCATTAAAAATGTTTTATTGGTATAGAATTTCAACTTGCATGTAATTCCCATACAGGGAAATAGAAAAATAAACTGTTCATATGGATAAAATTAAGTAGTAAGAATTCTACATCTGATATTATATTGAGATAATTATCAAAGTCATAAATAGTCTCAGAAAATAAGTATTTCGGGAATAGATAAGAAAAATATAGTTTTAATGTGTATTTTTATTTTGCCTTCTAAAAGAAGAAGATAGAGTACTTGCTCTTACAGAGTATTTCAGAAATTTAAAATACAGAGACAATAGAGTATAGATATTAGACCAGGTTATAAGCCTATAGGCCTTAAATTTGTTTTAACCCTCACTCTGCCAAGCTATAAAACACTGCACAAGTTACTAAGTGACTCAGACTTTAATTTCTTCATCTGTTAAACTGGAAAAATAACAGTGCTTAATTTATAGAGTATCATGAATATTAATCTATTTAATACAAGTAAAACATTTAAGAATATGTCTGATACTGCAAAATATGTCTGATACATCACTAGCTGAAATTTCAGGAAATGAGTGTTCTGTACTTTTGGTTATTTCTTTCCCAACTATTTTAGTCTTTCATTCAAAATTTGTGTTATGTTTCTTTTGGTCCACATCTGAATAATCTCACCTACTTGGTGCCAAACCAATGGCACTTCACAGATGACCATGCAAAAAATATTTAGAAAAATAATTTTTTCATGGAAAATACTTGCAAAGCACTTATATATTAACAAGCCATCCTAGACTCTTAAATTCACTTTTCCTCAGTCTATTTATCCTTTTGAACAACTAGTCCTTCTAATCCTTTTCTAAATATTTTCAACACTTTCTCCATCTCCACTCCTACCACCATCAAACAATTGCTTCATCCTTCAGTTTAGTATCTTCTTGATATCTAATCTCCTTTTACCACTCTATTGCAGTGATCTTTCTTAAGCAGAAATTTCAGTACCCCAGTAGAAAGCAATTTAGGGCAGGAGCTATACATTGTAGGCAGTATCACTAAAAAGATAAATACATGTGAAAGATATTAACATACTCCTACCAACGAAATTCATTTTGGGAACAAACCATGGCCCTATTAACTAGCCATGTCATAGCTACTATTAATGACTTTCAATTTCAACTTGACACTCCTCACATTTTGTTTACTGAATGAAGGAAAGAGTGAATAGACAGTACGTATCACATTATTTGCCTTTTTTCCCCCAAACAAGAAGTTTCAAATTAGCCACTATCAATGAAGAATGGAAAGAGAAAAAAGAGACAATTCCTAAGTTAGCATCTCTTAGCTAGATATCAAGAATGTCACATAATCACCTGAACCTACATTCATTGGGAACTAGAATTTGACAATATGATCAAGCAAAATGAAATCATTCAAATTTGGCTCTATTTTTAATTTCCACGGTCCCAGGCAAAGTTTCAGTACTAATTACTCTTGGGAGTTAACAATTTTATTTTAATGCAATTCATGTTAAATTCTATTTACCACTCCATCCTCAACATCTAACAAAATTCTAGGAAAGAGCAGGGGCTCATTCAGCTGGCCAAAGAGGATAAAACATCGGTGTATATGTAGATATATGTATAAAAGCAAACAAACCAAGATATTAGGCCAAAGAGTATTTCAGTAGAGAGCCTTACCTAGGACAATTGCTTCACTGAGGGGTTCACTTGGCTGCTTCCTCAGAGTTGCTTGAAGGCATTAGGACAAGTCACTTGAAACCTACGGGAAACGGGTATTACCAAGTGAGCAAAGGTAAATTTTTCAGCACTAACACTGAATATTATCTTTTTAAAAAATTTTTATTTATTTATTTATTTATTTATTTATTTATTTATTTAAGAGAGCAAGCAAGAGGGAGAAAGATAGAAGGGGAGGGAGAAGGACAAGCAGAATCTGCGCTGAGCATGGAGCCCCATGTGGGGCTTGATCCCATGACCCTGAGAACATGACCTGAGTTGAAATCAGTAGTTGGATGCCTAACTGACTGAGCCACCCAGGCACCCCAGACATATTATCTTAAAATTTAAAGTATGTAACAGAAAGTGTCTCCATATATAAGACCAACCTGGGAAAAGCCTGGCTTTCTTAGGACAAAATATACACCACCAAAAATTCATGGAGGATTATAATCAAAGGCAACTTTGATGGATCCTAAATTTGACCAGAATGTCAAAATATAGACACCATGAAATAAATTTTCAGATCAGAATGTGATTATGCGTGTAGGGAAAGGTGGATAAGGATAAAACTTTTAAAACATGTTTTCTGTCTTTCCTTTCATCCGAAACAACAGAGGGTACGATTTTGCCATATTTACAATATCCTAAAGTTCTGTATCTTTTGACTTGATGAAACTTCAGGGTATTCCTAGAATCCTTTGGAAATTCAGATTATTTCTTCAATTTTCTTCCTTAAAGAGCTGCTTTGGACATCTCTGAGACTAGGGAATTACCATTTATAAATAGACATGCTGTTTGTAACTTTTTAATTTTTTCTATGTCCACTTTGCCAGCTCCCTGCTCTGTTCACTGTCAATGGTTCTGTCCTATCTGGGCTTGCCCAATCTGTCAATCTCTGTACTCTTTTCTCTCCTTACCCTCAGCATGGAAACTCTTTCTTGACTCCTCATATTTAACTTTTTCAGAAAAGTTATCCATAGCAGAGCTCTTATGCCAAGAGTGGTATGCTTATTTCATTTATACCATAGTTTTAAGGGGAGTCAGATCAAAGAACAGTTGGACATGGAAGCACATTACAACAAGAAATATTACATTCAGGCCCTGTCTTCTTTTATGTCTCACACAGCTATATTACTTTCCTCATATGACTTTTCCCTCTTAATTTCAATGATCTCTCCCTACTTCCAGCTCATGGGACATACAGTCTATCAGACAGACTTACTCTAATTAGAATAGATCAAAATTAACTCCTCTCCCAATTAAAATTAAGGGACATCACTATATATGTCTCAATATCCCCAACATTCTGAGACTATTAAGATAGACCCTAAACTTTCTGCTATTCATGAAAGTACACTTCAGAGAACCATACAGGAATTATTGCATGATTTTTCAAAATCAATTTAGACAGATTCAGACCCAGTCAACATATTGTCATAAATAAATCTCTTATAAAAATTGGAATTTTGAGCACTGATACAGAAAAAAATTAGATTGGATGCTATGAAGTAAGGAGATATTCATGGTCATTTGATATTAAAAGAGAAATACCAATGAACTTCAAAATCAAAGTGAAAAGATAAAAGATAAAAAAGTTGAACTACATGAACTAGATATTTTCATAGATAAAAAATTGTTGAAAACTGACAATTTAGTGATATTTCTGCTGGTTTCTTTCCCTTTTTTTTAAAAAAAGATTTTATTTATTTATTTGACAGAAAGAGAGTACAAGCAGGGGGAGTGGCAGGGAGAGGGAGAAGCAGGCTCCCACTGAGCGAAGAGTCTGATGTGGGGCTTGACCCCAAGACCCTGGGATCATGACTTGAGCCAAAGGCGGATGCTTAACTGACTGAGCCACCCAGGTAACCCTCTGTTGATTTCTATCATGGGAAATGATTTTGAGTCTGTGTTTTTTTTTCTTTTTATAATCCATATTTAACTTAGGTATTCATAGTCCAACAAATCAGTATATTGACCATAAAGGCAAAATTCAACTTCCCAAGCCGTTAGGACAACACTGTTCAATTATGATACAAGTCACATATGTAATTTTAAATTTTCTGGTAGCCACATAAAAAGGTTAAATAAATGTAACTGATTTTAATAATATTTTATGCAACATATACAAAATATTATCATTTTATCCTGCAATTGATATAAAAATCATAAAATATTTTACTTTTTTTTTAAAGATTTTATTTATTTATTTGACAGAGAGAGACAGCCAGAAAGAGAGGGAACACAAGCAGGGGGAGTGGGAGAGGAAGAAGCAGGCTCCCAGCGGAGGAGCCTGATGCGGGGCTTGATCGCATAACACCAGGATCACGCCCTGAGCCCAAGGCAGACGCTTAACGACTGAGCCACCCAGGCGCCCCTATTTTACTTCTTTTTATACCAAGTTATTAAAATCCAGTATGTATTTTCCACTTACAAACATCTGAATTTGTACTAATTACATTTCAAATGCTCAATAGTCATACAAATGCTCAATTGGGGTAAGTAATATTTATCTATTTTTAAACTCTCTTATAAGTTACAGTACCAATTTTTTATGAGAAACTAACTCAAACGCAATATGTATTTCCACAATACAGCTGACCCTGAAGTAACACAGGTTAAAACTGCATGGGTTCACTTATATGTGGATTTTTTTCAATAAATATGGTAGAGTACTGTGAATGTATTTTCTCTCACAATTTTCATTAAAAAAAATTCTTTAGTTTATTTTAAGGATATACTATATAATACATATAACATACAAAATATGTGTTAACTGTTTATGGGTAAGGCTCCCAGTCAGTAGTAGGCTATTAGTAGTTAAGTTTTTGGGAAGTCAAGTCTTATGTGTAGATTTTCAACCACATGGGGTACAGATCCCCTAACTTCTGTATTGTTCAAGGGTAAATTTATGTGAAAAAGAGTATCAGTGTGATGTTAGTGACATTACACTTTTAATTCATTTTGAAGAGAATAAATATGCTTTAGATAAACTTGTTCTTATGCTTTTGTGAAAAATCATGTATTTTTGAAAAAGCAATATTTTAAACAGGTAAAATAGATAAGTGTTCTAGAATTATGAAACAGAATAAACATGATAAAAGCTATTACATTAATAAAGCATAATTATAAAATAAATGAAAAGTCTTATTAATAAATTCTGCAGGGGGGAAAAGTATTAGCTGGTTTGAGAAAAAATACCTAATTTCAGTATCCACTGGCTTAACTTTAATATAAAAAACTTTATCATCAGTTAACCGTGTCTTGTAGAGATGCAACCAGAGCCTAGATCTGTGAACAGTTAGTGAACAAAAGTCATTCTTTACTTTTTGTCTGCCTACATTAGCAATGCTGATCTCAGTGAAGGTCACACAAATCATCCATATTTGACCATAGCCATCTGACTAGTGATCCCATCTGAAAATTGTAGATGTTCAATATTCCTTATGAAATTGGATTGAACCTTTTAGGCAAGACTCAGGGGCATTGCTAAAGTAGGTGAGATCCATTAATTTAGCTCAAGTGTCAGAGGCAGGGAAGAGGGTCCTTAAACTGAGTCCTGGTGGGATCCAGCATTTTGTAATGCAGCGGCAGAGGCTGGGGCTGAAGGGTTCACAAAACATGGGTTTGTTCATTTGGTTTTTTTTTAGATTGTGCTACTGAAAGTGATCAGAAGTGATTTCCTGGATACAGTAGTAGCTGTAAAATAGTTGCCATTGTCCTTCTACTTCTGCTTGAGTGGGAGAAGCCCTTATATTTCATCTAATGCACAGGTCTCACTAGATTGTAGTGTCCAGTCACCTTCTCCCAGTAATCTCTGAGAGGGCCATTAACTCTGGAGAAATGGAAGGGCCTTAGACACTCTCAGGGCTCAATACTGTAATCAGAAGAATGAAAAACTTCTCCCTACTTACTTGCTTAGGAGCCCAAAATTAATATCCCACCCATGACAAAATGTCTTAATTTTTACATTAACAGAGCCCAGATTAGCATTGTCCTCACACATGGGAAATGTCTTGGTGGTTTTCCTGGTGTGACTATGTGTTATTGATTTTTATAATTAAAATAATAAATTTTCTGGTATTAATTTATTCTGCAATATGATGAACAACAAACATAAAATAATACATCATATGCTGAAAACAATTAGAATTATTTGTGGGTGGGGTTAAAAGTGAATTTCTTTTATAAAAAGAGAACATAATGGCAATGGAGTTAGAGAAACAACCTAATTTAAGTTTACTTTAGTCACGAGTTTGAATTAAACTGATAAAAAATCACGGTTGCGTTGTTGTGCTTAATCCAGCCATGCATAAGAATTATTGGGAAGGTTTTAGAAATACTAATTTTGATATTCTGATCAACATAATGATCCTGATCACTTTAAATTTCTCATTTGATAAAAATTCAGACAGGTTTCTTCCTGAATAGGCACCTCACCTCCCTTGTTTTAGAGGATTTACTTTAGAAACTTACAATTATAAATTATTTTCCTGTTCCTTTGTGATGTAAATCTTCTATAACCTAGGAATATCTACTCAAGGATGTAGGAGCCATTACTTTGAATGGAATCATCAAGAAAGCTCACCCCAGTGTTTATACCACCTTTTATTTCAGAAGACTAGAGTTCAATCTCTCTCCCCTCTTGCAATAATTTTGAATAAAGTCTTACCGCCTAATGCAATTTTTCTTTGACATTTGTTAGCTTCACTTACTTATTTCCCTCCCCTTTACCCCTTTATCTCATTAAAATGACCATGAACATATACCAAAAGAGATAGATTCAAAATGGCACTATGAATAGGTGGAGTAGTCAGTCAGTCATAAGTGCCTCCAAAACATAAAAGAATTATTAAAAGACAATAATAGTTTGGGTAATACACCAAAGTGTAGGAAACCAAAGGTGAACATTTTGGAGAAGGTGGTAGTGGAGTGGGAATCCTTTGCCAATTCTTTTTAATGAAGACTCTTTGGAGAGAGGTTTCAAGGTAGGAGTCTACATATATTAGAAGCAAGATGGAGAAATAGAACTATAATCAGAGTAATTAATTGTCTACATAGGAACAACCATGTCAGTTCTCTTAGCATCCTTGCACACACACAATTTGTGACTGCAGTACTGGCTTCTGTGCTAACTTCAGAGATCTTTTTCCTTAAAATCACAGAGTAATCTGCCTGACAATATGATCTTGGATGTAAATTACAAAAATTTCAAATAAATGTAGCTTATAGAATGTGAATGTTTATTTTAAATAACAAGAAGTCTGGAAACAGGAATACTTACAGTGTGGCCCTTAACTTTCACCTTCCTCAGCCTATTGTTTGGTCTTTAAAGCTGTACTGTTATTATCTCCAAATGGAATCACGTGTAGACACATCAACACTGAAATAAACGTATACCTATTTTATTGGCAATTTTTATAAGGGAATAATCATTTCTATCATAATTTTTTTCTTAGTATCAAATTGAGTAAAGTCAAAATGTGAAGGTATAAGAGAATGCATATGTGTGTGTGTGCATGTGTGTGTATGCACGTGTGTGATATGTAAATGCATGTATGTATAATTTCTGAACCTAACACCACAGTGGTCAATGTTTATCAGGAATTTTTATCATCCATCCTATGAAGGAATTGTTATGCTTTTTTTCAGAGAAAGTTATTTTTTTTAGAAAGTTATTTTTTAAACCTTTTCTTTTTTCAAATCCACTTTTATGATTACAGAGTAATTATACATTTGAATTATGTATTTAAATGTGTTACCTCTATGTGCATTACAACTTTTGCTTCAGATTATTATTTCAAAGAGTAAGCTAATTAGCTAAAACACATTTGACCTAAACAAAAGAGGATCTTGTTCATTTATTTTCTTAACTATCTCAATTTAAATGTTATATAATCAGATTCTATTTTTCTTAAATTAACACTTAATACAACATGAAAATTATTCTTAAAATATACCCTAGAGGATGACATTTATTTTTCATTCATTTGAGCATTTTTCACACATTCTAGAGTGTCCACTCTGCATCAGGTGTTATATTTGCCATTATGTAATTGACTATGCAAATTAGAAGACTATGTAAATATAATTATATACTATATAATTATACATAATCTATACAATTACATGCTATATGATTATCATTATATTAGTTATGTTGTAATTATTTATATTCTTTCTCTCTATATATAGAATAGACTGACAGAGCTAACATGAAAGTATAGTCAATAACAAATAGTGATGTCCTGGTAGGTGAGTTGGTATTTGACATGAGTATGAACAAGATAAAAGTATGTAGGCCAGCTAACTCAGGAGATGGACATTCCAGTCACTTAACAAGAAGATGCAAGTGAAAAGTTACATTATATTTGTTAAGAGCTGAGCTGAAGAAACCTGAGCTGCCAGGTATTGGAGTAAATGATTAAGACAGCAAACCAAAATGAAAGTTAACAGTCAAGTCTTTAATCACTTTATGTAACAGTATAAGCAAGATAGTACATAGGAGAAAGTGTCGGCTTTCCCCATGGAATAGCATTGGATAGGTATCTGGTTGATCAACTTAAACATGGTGGATTCTCAGTACAGAGGGATCCTTGAACAAAAACCTTTAGTCATTTTGTGGAACCAGGGGCCAGGGACTGAGGGTCAAGGTAGAGGAAGGGAAGAGGTAGAACTAGAAAAGTACTAAATACTGATTGTCTCAAAATGCAGACAATGTGTTTTCAAGGTCCCCAATAAGGAGAACTCCAAATGGACGCATGTAGGCTACAAATGCAGATATGCATAAAAGCATGGCCCCTAGGTGGACTGAGGTCTCGACTACAACTCCCTTCAGAGCCCGCAATACATTGGCTGTGTGCCAGTCTGGTATGGGGAGAACAACTCTCCCCCATAAGTCCTGCCAGCTAAATCTTCAGTAATTGCTTACTGTTGGACCTAAAGAATTACACATAGGATTTTGGCTATGGGGGGAATTCCTTAATAGTCAGGAAATATTATTCATTCAAAATGATTTGGCTATACAACATCAGATGGGCATGACAGAAGATAAAGTTAGACAGCTAAATTTACGGATGGTTATGGAAAGTTTTTGAATGTCATTTTATAGAATTTACCCTTAAATGCACAGAGACTTTTAAAAGGATTTTTGCCTTGATCTTAAAAAGATCTTGTAGTCTTAATCATACACATATATTGAAGGTTTTAGCAAGTAACTGAACCGATAATATTTGCAATCTAGAAGTGTGACACCATCACAAAATATTACTAGGGATAGAAATAAACATTTAATGATTAAATAATGTAATTTATTAGATATAACAATACTACTTTTGTATATTTTTAGTAATAGTTTTTGCTTTAGCAAAATTAGACGAAAATGAGAGATATAAACTCCAAAATCAATGGGAAATATTAACACTGCTCTTCTAAAAACTGATGAACAACAAAGAATTAGTAAGGATATCAAAAATTTGAACAATCCATAGATGCAAACATAGATTCAAAGCATATTAGCAAACTGATAAGGGCATACGAAAAGATAATTCATTTTAATCAAATCTGATTTTTCAGAATTATGAGTTTGGTTTAACATTTTTAAAAATCAATGAATATAATTCTCCACTTTAACAAAAGAAGACAATATAAATGATTAGATCAATAGAATTTCTAAAAAATTGTTATGATAAAACTTAAGCAAACTAGATATAGTTTATTTATGTTTTTGTTTCCTGTGCCACCAGAAGCATATCTAGAAAAATATTGCTATGGTTGAGGTCAGGGGCATTACCGCCTGTGCTTTCTTCTAGGATTTTTATGGTTTCAGGTCTCACATTTAGGTCTTTAATCCATTTTGAGTTTATTTTTGTGTATGGTGTGAGAAAGTGGTCCAGTTTCATTCTTTTTCATGTAGCTGTCCAGTTTTCCCAGCACTAGTTGTTGAAGAGACTGGCTTTTTCCCATTGCATATTCTTGCCTTTTTTGTCAAAGATTAAATAACCATATAATCATGGGTTTGTTTCTTGGCTTTCTACCCTGTTCTGTTGAGCTATGTGTCTATTTTGTGCCAGTACCATACTGTTTTGATTATCACACATTTGCAGTGTTATCTTAAAATCTAGAATTGTGATACCCCCAGCTTTGGTTTGCTTTTTCAAGATTTTTTTTTTTCTATTTGTTGTCTTTTGTGGTTCCATACAAATTTTAAGATTATTTATTCTAGCAATGTGAAAAATACTTTTGGTATTTTGAAAAGGACTATATTAAATCTGTAGATTGCTTTGGGTAGTATGGGCATTTTAACAATATTTGTTCTTCCAATTCATGAACATGGAATATCTTTCCATTTTTTGTATCCTCTTCAATTTCTTTCATCAGTGTTTTATAGTTTTCAGAGTAGAGATCTTTTACCTATTTGGTTAAGTTTATTCCTAGGTATTTTATTATTTTTGGTGCAATTATAAATAAAATTGTTTTCTTAATTTCTTTTTCTGTTGCTTCATTATTACTGTATAAAATACAACAGATTCCTGTACATTGATTTTGTATCCTGCAACCTTACTGAATTCATTTATCAGTCCTAGCATTTTTTTTTTTTGATGGAGTCTTTAAGGTTTTCTATATAGAGTATCATGTCATTTGCAAATAGTGAAAGTTATTTCTTCCTAACCAATTTTGATGCCTTTTATTCCTTTTTCTTATCTGATTCCTGTGGCTAGGTTTACCAGTACTATGTTGAATAAAAGTGATGACAGTGAATATCCTTGTCTTGTTGCTGATTTTAGGGGGAAAGCTCTCAGTATTTCACCATTGAATATGATGTTAGCAATGTTTTTTTTTTAATATATGGCCTTGATTATGTTGATTAATTATGTTGAAGTATTTTCCCTCTAAACCTACAGTGTTAAGAGTTTTTATCATGAATTGATATTGAATTTTGTCAAATGCTTTTCTGCACCTACTAAAATAATAATTTTTTATCCTTCTCTTATTGATGTGATGTATTGTGTTATTGATTTGCAAATATTAAACCATCTTTGCATCCCAGGAATAAATACTACTTGATCATGGTGAATGATTTTTTTTAAATGCATTGTTGGATTCAGTTTGCTAGTATTTTGTTGAGGATTTTTGCATCTATGTGTTTTTTTAAGATTTTATTTATTTAATTGAGAGAGGGAGAGCACACGAGAGAGCAGGAGAGAGTATGAGAAAGCACGACAGAGCACAAGAGGGGAGTGGGGGAAAGGGAGAAGCAGAAGCAGACTCTCCACTGAGCAGAAATCCATCCCAGGACCCTGGGATCATGACCTGGGCTAAAGGCAGATGTGAGGCCCCTGGGTGGCTCAGTCACTTAAGTGTGACTTTGACTCAGGTCATGGTCTCAGGGTCCTATGATCAGGCCCCATGCACATTGGGCTCCCTGCTCATCAGGGAGTCTGCTTGTCCCTTTCCTGCTGCCCCTCATGCATGTGTGTGCGTGTGTGCTCACTCTTTCTCTAAGTAATAACATGTTCAAAAAAAAAAATCTCTCATATGTTTTGTGGTTGCAGTGGAAATGAAAATTCCAAAATGTATCTAGCAATGCAAAGGGTCAAAGAGGCCTCATATATGCCTTAAGAGGTAGAGCAAAGTGGGAAGAAATTCTTCACCAGACATCAAGATTTATATTAAAGTAGTACTAATTAGATGGAGAAAATAAAATATGATTAGACATGGAAACCAGAAATAACATCTAGCACTAGTTTATTTCCTGCTTAAGACAATGCAAAAGTGTAGTTTTTTGTTTTGTTTTGTTTTGTTTTTGAGAGAGACAGAGGGAGGGAGAACAGGGGGGAAGGGCAGAGGGAGAGAGAATCTCAAGCAGGCTTCATGATTTGATATTTAAAAAATAAACAGGAGAAAAGACTAAATTGATATAAAAATAATTTTTTTCTGTTGAAATAAAATATAGATTGATATTCTGTATAGATATAGAAATAAAACATCTCAGAAATATTTATTTTCCTCTTTTTGCATATATGTTTTAAACATTTTAAGATGAGAATATTTTGTATGATTATACTTTCTATAATA
This sequence comes from Ursus americanus, assembly GCF_024610735.1. NCBI lineage: Eukaryota > Metazoa > Chordata > Mammalia > Carnivora > Ursidae > Ursus > Ursus americanus. Next base: position 13,677,767 of record NC_142137.1, on the reverse strand, counting down.
AAAACAAAAAATAATGAATAGGGAAATATAATTTCTTAATTCTCACTTCATTTCATTTCGTATGAGAGTACCAATACTAGCCTTTTCTTCCACTCTACTGGCACCCTCTGCCAAATTACGAACACATGTGCATGAGTGTGCGTGTGGGTGCACACACACACACACACACACACACACATGCACTCACTCAATCCACATTCTCCCAAAGGAAGAGAAAATGATCTGATTGGGGCTTTTTAAAAAAGTGACTGAAAAGTTGTTGCTCAGCCCCTTACCTTTCTCTCCTTCTTTTGGTATCTCCTGTCTTCCAAGTCTGAGTCCCATAGGATCACAGTCTTGTCATGAGCACAAGGCCTGCAGGCTTGGCTCTGCCAATGTCCAGGTGAACAGAAGAACCTTACTCTTGGGTGATGTATGGATAAGCCACTGTGACCATCATAAATCTAAGTGAATCATTTCATTTCCAGTCAGTTATAAAACTCATATACCCATCTCCATCTCTGTCTCCTCTATGTTTTCATTGGATCTCAATTTGAATAGATAATACAGTGTTACCTGTTGGATTGCCTACAATGCTAAGAAAAAAATAGAATATATAGCATTATGCCTATTTTGTGAGCCTATTTTTTGAGCCTAATTTTTCCTTTAAGATATTAACCTCTTTGGGGCGCCTGGGTGGCTCAGTCGTTAAGTGTCTGCTTTCAGCTCAGGGCGTGATCCCAAGGTCCTGGGATCGAGCCTGCATCAGGTTCCCTGCTCTGCTGGGAGCCTGCTTCATCCTCTCCCACTTCCCGTGCTTGTGTTCCCTCTATTGCTGGCTGAATCTCTCTCTGTCAAATAAATAAATAAAATCTTAAAAAAAAGATATTAATCTCTTTGAGAATATTTTATATGTATTGAAAATTGCATCACATAATATGAGCATTTTTACTTCATTGCCTCAGTTGTCCAGTTAAGCTGAAGATGGCAGAATAAAATATTTCTGTGTCTAGGACTGGTTTGAGAAGAAGCAGAATAACAGTTACCATCGTTTAGGCAAAAATTAAAGTTGTGGAAGACAAGAGGAAAGAGATGAATTAGAACTCAGGGAATGGAAAATCACAAAGAATATTTCTAAAATGTAATCCTTCTTCATGATAATGTCCAATGTCATATCTCTGCATTAATCTGCAGCTCATTTAATTTAAATTAATGAGATTTGGAGATTAGTATTTCAAAGAATAGGCTCTAGAATTAAATTCTCTGGGTTGAAATCCCAGATCTGGTGCTTACTGGATCTGTTCTTTAAGGTACTTAATCTTTTTATGGCTGAGTTTTACAATCTGTGGAGGAGGATAACGATTAAATCTACATCATAGAGTTGTATGGAGGATACGAGAAAATGTATATAAAGCATTTTGTACAATATCTGTATGATGACCCCATAAGTGTGAGATCTATTAAAGTTGCTGTTTATATTGTTAGCATTACCAGGCTAACATGGAACGTTTGTCATTGGTATTTTAAAGACAAAATTACTTAATATTCAATTTTAGCTGACCATAAAACTCACTTTTTTATTAAAAACCTTCTTCGGTTTTCAGCTTCTTAGGAATTGTCTTCTGTGCAAAAAACCTCCCAAGAGCCCTTAAAAAATAGAAAAGAATCACTTGGATTTATTATTTCGATCTTACATGAATCCACACCATCTTCTTCTTGTTTAGTAGACTGAAAATTTGTGGTAGAGATGAGTTAACGCGCTAGTAGTCCAACACTATTAAACTTTCCGGTAGCTTAAAATAAAGTGACTTTGCTTTTTTCCACAGCTTTGCCACTAACAGGCCCCAAAGCCCTGCTTGATAGTCAAGTTATCAGACCACTGTGGAGAGCCACAATAAATGTATTCAAATCTCTTTCTTTCTGTCATTATTTCAATGGTCTATAAGTCAATAAGAATATGCCAAATGCCTTTATAGGGCTGGAACTTGGTGCTTTGAGAAGTGGGCTCAAATAATCATTCCTACTCTTTATTATAAACTCAAAAAAGACTCACTAATGCCTTCGGTAGCTTTAGAACACTGTCTAATTCCAAATGATTTAAATCAGTTATGCTATGGAAGACACCTTTCCTAAATAGTGTTGTCAATTCCTGGATGCTTTACAAATTTCTTTCCTTCCTTCCTCCTTCCCTCCCTTCTCTCCTCTTCTCTCCTCTCCTCTCCTGTCTTTCTCTCTTTTTGTCCTTCTCTCTCTTCCTCCCTCTCCCCTCCCCCTTCGCTCCCCTCCCTCCCTTCACTCTCTCTGTCTCTGTCTCTCCTCCTCTTACTTTCAATCTTTTCTTTCTTTCTTTCTTTCTTTCTTTCTTTCTTTCTTTCTTTCTTTCTTTCTTTTTTGCATTAGGGATGATTGTAAGATCTCAATATGCAATTAGTTTTATTACACTTTGTTTATAAATATGTCTTAATGTAATAAATATTTTCAAGTAAGAGGTATATTTTTAAACATTCAATTTGGAATAATTAGTTAAGTGTCTTAAAAATATACAAATGTGACTGAATCAGTGGTTACATCTGGGAAATGAAAACTAACGTTTTGTTCATTAGGTTTGTCTGTACTTTTTTCAAATTTTCGTTCAAAGAACTACCACTGAATAACGAAAAAAGGAAATAAAGCTATAAAACAAAATATTATATATAAAAGTATTTGGTAAAATTTTAAATCTTTATATAAATGTAAGGGAGTATGATAATTACTTTTATATATTCCATCAGAGAATATTCAAATTACATCTTACAAATCACATTTCATTTCAGAAATAAGAATATTTTCTGCTTACACAAAACACCTCAAAGTGCCTTTCAAACACTATTCTATCAATATTCAGTACGTTTCTTTGAGGTTATTGGTATTTTTTAACTTCACAACACAAAATAAAAGGAGTTAGGTTGATTATCTAAGGTCATACAATAGCTCTACAAATGAGGTCAGGTGCTCACACGCAATATCTGATTTAAATTTTACTGCCTCCAAAATGCTGCTTGGAGAGGAAATGCATCAAGGTTTTTTACAATATTGAGATAGTTCTCATATAATCATTCACATACCAAAGAAATATATATATATATATAATTTATTTATTATTTATTTTTAAAGATCTTGGCATAAAACAACAAATTAAACAAGTCAATAATTGACTTCATTTTCTTAAATGCACAGATTACATTTTTAAAGTACACTAAAGAATAAATAGAAAAACAAATGCAATATGCATACAATAAGACTATAAATAAGAATCATATAAAGCAGTATATCAATGTATAGAGGTGATAAGCCAATTCTGTGTTTGCATATATGCTTTTCTCCAAACCAGTTTCTTAGAATGTCTGAAATTAAAAGAGTCCTTAACCCTTGGGATAAAACTTGAGACATTATTATCACATTTAGGGAAAAACAAAACATGAAAATATGTGAACGAACATATAGCTTTTTGTGCCAAATTAACAAAATAAATGGGCAAAGTATTATAACATAATACTTGAGAATCCTACTTAACCAAATTGTAGAAATCAATATTTATCCCATTAACATGAAGCAACACCAGCCACAAAAGTGCTATAATTTCCCTTCTTTCTCTAAAGTGTAGAGAAAGGTAGATTTTAAATTCTGGATAACACAACTGCCCTAAAAGACATTCACTTACTTTTAAAGGTTCACAGGCAAAGCATGTTTATTGTTTTTCACAAAGATAATGTCTGCTACTACTTAAATTGCTCTTCCTCAGTGAAGTGTAACAGATAAATTACAATGAGATTGTAGAGGAAATGCATTAAAAGGATAAATAAGCATTATTACATTAAATAACATGTCTCTCAATTGAACACCTACAATCTCTCCTTGGTTAGATCCACATAAAGGATGGAGGTGTCCCTTGTATGACAAAGGAAAAATTACTACTTTGTCTTATGATTCATATTTTTTCATAATATTGATTTCTACCACTTGGTCATACAAAATGCTAGTCATTCTTTATATAACTACATTGGCATACAAATGAGTGCTTTTCTAAAACAGATGCCTAAAGTAGAATTCTTAGATTTAGTAGAATTCCTAAGTACACCTTAGAATATGTGTCTTATAAATTGCATTAGATACTGTCAAATTGTACTCCAAATTGGTTATAATAATTTGTACTCTCATAACAATACATACATTTCATTATCCATAAGCTTTCAACAGCTCATTTGTTTTATGTTTTCAAGTGGGATTTAAAATCATACCTAAATTTTAAATTTTTCTGTAGCTGTGCATACCATTATTTCTCTTTACTAATTTGGTTTTTCCATTTTATATTTTAAGAAAATATAATATTCTGCAAAAGTCATAAAATTATTTGCTTTTAATTATTTTAAAGTTTTGGCTTATTTATATTTAAATATTTAATCTACTTGCAATTAAATTTTTTCATCATGAAGCATATGAATATAATATTAAAAGTCAATGAATTTTCCTAATACCACTTATTGATTAGATTGTTTTACTGGTTACTCTTCTCTAATAATAAAATAGCTTTTAGAGCATAATTCTATTTTACAAAAACTGGCAAATTAGATATACATATGTATATATATTTGCATTGATCACAGGATAAAGTTTATAATATCTATTTAAAGTTAAATATATAAATTACATATGCATTTACAAATGCAATTAGTAATAATTTTTTCAACTATTTTTTCTGACTTCTTGCAATTACCATAAAATATTTTAAAAACTGATTATACACAGGCATTTTTAAATAATAGTTATAAAACAATGATTATCTCTGAAAGACAAAGATATATTTATATATAACATAAAATAGTATCAAAATCTATATCAATATGAACATATTATATTTAAAATGGTTGAAGTAGAAATTTTTTAAGCAAGAGACAATATAAATCATGATTTTTTAAACTTTATATTCTTTGATCATTAATTTCAGTTCTAGAAGCCTATCTTAATTAATAATCAATACCCACTACTAACACTTTGCATCATATTGCTCATTGTCACTGTTTATAAAATAAAAATTATAAATGCTCTTAATTTGAAACAAGTTTAATAATCAAATAAAGATCATCAGATAAAACTATATATCCCATTAAAATCAAGTTTCCAAATATAATACTCATTTGAGGAAATAATATTAACATCATATATGACAAAGTAACTTTGAACAAAATGATAACTCTTGTTAAATGAAAACTACAAGTTATACAATACTGTGTACAATATGGTATTATAAGTAAAAATTCCTGTATAGCATTTATCTGCACATTCTTATATTGATTTTAAAAACAGAAATACATGTGGAAAAGTAACAGTGCATGGTTTTGTTTTCATTTTTTTCCATGAAGCATCTATTAAAAAGAAGGGAAGGGCACCTGGGTGGCTCAGTTGGTTAAGCAACTGCCTTTGGCTCAGGTCATGATCCTGGAGTCCGTAGATCGAGTCCCATACCGGTCTCCCTGTTCAATGGGGAGTCTGCTTCTCCCTCTGACTCCGCCCCCCCCCGTGCTCTCTCTCTCTCACTCTCTTCCAAATAAATAAATAATTTTTTTTTTTAAAAAGGGGAAAATGGGATGCCTGAGTTGCTCAGCAGGTTAAGTGTACAACTCTTGGTTTCAACTCAGGTCATGATCTCAGGGTCATAGGATTGAGTCCCGGGTTAGGCTCGGCACTCAGCACAGAGTCTGCTGGAAGTTATCTCTCTCTTCCTCTCCCTCCCTCTTTGCTCCTCCTGCCACTCGTACAGTCTCTTTCTCTCTAAAATAAATAAAATCTTTTAAAAAAAAGAGAGAGAAGGGGAGAATTATTAGCTTTTCTTTTGTTATTTACTCATATTGCTTAATTGTTACAAGCACGTATTAAGGAAAACAAATATGTATAGTGTCATCCCAATTTTTAAAAACTATAATAAATATACACAGAAATATACATAAATAGAAAAACAGAGCAATTTGCCACTAAAATATTAATAATTATTCATTAGGGTTTTTAAAATTTTCAATGTTTTTCCTAGTTTCATTATTATTATATATTTCTCATAAAAATATACTCATTTACCAAAATGGTAACATCCCATATCTGTATTTGAAGTAAGAGATAGCTACGAAAAAGATTGTAATTCATATACACATCCATTTGCAATTTCCATGATAAAATACTAAGAAATAACACTTAATATTTAAAGTGGCAATTTTATGTCAGGGATATAGTTAATTTATATATAGTTTCCATAATAAGTGTTTTTATACACTTAGCCATTATTTATTTTATAGGAAGAATTCAATTTATTTTCATTTTAAAAATAAGTATTTATGGATAAAACAGAAATGCAGTTATGAATACCCAAAACTGTACACTTAATTGTACTTTCCAAGAGCAAAAGGACCTACAGAGATCTATCATAAAGCACATGTTGCTCACTTTGCCTGAAAAACCAGTATCTGAATTTACAACAATAAGCAAGTGTCACTCATGCCACACCAGATCAAAGTGGACAGACAAGCCCTAGAGCAGGTGGATTGCTTCAATTATTCGCCAGCTATGATGAATACAAAATGAGTTCCAAAAGCTTTCTGGAGATCTGTAGGATGCTGGCGATAGCTCAGAGCGATATGACATTGATGATGAAGCTTGGGAAAGATAAAAGTTCCAAAAAAAAAAAAACAAAAAAAAAAAGACAAAGCATTGTTTTTTGTGGCCTTTAGTTTGGTAACAATTTAACTATAAATGCAACAGCTGGCCACTGAAAGGATGGTTGGTATCAGGACTGGTTGAAGGGCGCTGAGATATGATGCTATTGGCAGGCCTCCTATGCATTTGAGATGAAATAAGCCTGCAACTGGACGTTTTAGCAGCTGACCAGACAAAGAATATTGTTCAGATATTTAACAGCTGATAATTGAGCACTCTAGCAATATTTGTTGAAAAGAAGGTGGTTACTAAATGGGTTGGCAAATGTTTGGAGACAATATTCTAAGTTTGACAGAAGTATTTATGGGAAGAGAAGCCAAGAAGCATGAGTTTGTTATTACCTCAACTAGTTTAGGAAGACTTTCAGAAAGATTAGACTAGAGATTCCCTGGTATAAAATGAAATGGATCACACTGAAACTCCAACACTGAATAGCCATTTCATATGCTTTGACTTTCTCTTCACTGCAAATGAATCGTTTTGCCATAATATCTCTTATTTAATGGAACCTCACTGTTTTTCCTACACTGATGATACTATATAATATACCTCTTTAAACACTCCTTCTGTAATCTTACAAAGCAAAAGTGGGCTTACTTCTTATTAACTAATATACTTAACTATTTAATAAGTCCATTTAGTGAAAGCATATGAAATACTTGAAAGGCCATTCATTCAGAATAAAATAAAGAAAAAAACATTATACATTTAATTGGAAGTAAAGATGAGGTTATCTTGCTTTACTGTTGATACACTTAAACACAGTAGAAAGATATGACAGTTTAAAATATCTCTGCAATTTTAGTTCTCAAAACTTAAATTATACCTTATAATTTTTACATAATTTAGAATGTTTTGTTGTGATACAATGTATATTTATTTTCAAAATTAAAAATCATCAAGATACACAAATGCAGTGGTTTACAAATCCAAGGATTAAACTGATAACATTGAATTTAGACTTTCATGCACTTGTTTTTATATATCAAGTTATCAAACATTTCCTAATTGAAAAATCACTTTTAACTCAAATTCATTACTTTAAAGTTGTCCTCCAACATCCATCAGTGTACTTTTCTTTGCAGAAATGTTCTATAAAAACACAATTGTTTAAAGAATAGGTAAAAGTTGATTACAGTAGTTCTCACTGATTTAACTTGGAAGAGATTTCTGACTTCTCCAAACTGAATCCTAATTGATATCCTCAGACGTGATGCCAAATGAAATATACTATATAAAGTTAAGAGGCAAATAAAGAAACATCTCATCTTATCTCACTTTATCTGTTACATGCATCATACTGAAAACAAGGGTCAGAATGTGAAAGAAGAATTATCTATTACTCTAAAATGATATATGGGCAAAACAATAAATGTAAAGACATTAACCAGAAAAGGAGTTCAAATCCACAAAATGGTGATTTGAGCTCTTTAGGATTTAATGAGCATTGGAAAGAGTTTATAAGCTTTGGTTCAAATGGGGTCATGTTTCAGTATAAAATTCATGGTGGTCAACGAAAGAAGGAAAAAAAAAAACTTGCTTGCCTTAAAAAAAATCTATAAACCTTAAAATACCTTGATATTTGTGAGAAATAGAAAGTCCTGAAAGATAATGATACTGTTTTCAATACTCTTTTCAAAATCATAGAACTTAGAATAAAATTCCAAACGTCTTAAATCCTTATTTTCTCCATTTTACAGAAACAATATAGATTACATTAACACACACCACACTCATACACACACAATAAGAATCTGTGTTTTTGTGTTTGAATACTTAGCTATATGTCAATCTATCTATAACTGCATATGTATGTATTCACCTACATGCCTTTCTGCTTTCAGAATGATAACTGGCTAGGCATCCAGTATTCTTAAAATGTCTAACCATTATTTGTTTAATAAAAGTTGTCAGAAATATATTGTGTCCTTTAATCTTTTAAATATTTTCTTGGTATTAATATAAATAATAATTAGGAAAAGCAACATTATTTATGAAGAGTTGCCCTTTGACCCTCTCTTTCCATTGATGTATTTTGATATCCTCAAAACACAAACTAGTGTAAGCATTTCAGGGTAATCATTATTTTACCACTTTCCCTTGGTTTTTAAAACAGCTATCCTATCACCTTACAAATGGCATTCTCATTCTCCAAGTGACTCGTGTTTAAAATATGATGCTATGTATGCTTAACTTGGAAAAAAATAAATATTGAACAGCCATCCTACTTCTCCAAATATATTTTAAGAAATATTTTAAGAAAAGAAATACATCATCATTTTTGCTTTACAGTTTAGGAGTATATTTTTTATTATTTTGTCTGCATGGTTTAATGCATAATATTATTATCCCTATTTACTGATAAGAAAATTTGGGTAAATAACATTTAGAGATGTTAACTGACTCATCCAAGGAAATGTCTGCTTGAATAAACATGCAAGTTCAAATGTTCTTACTACTAACTGGGAAAAGATTATAATAATGAGCTCATATTTCATAGAATTCACTAATTATAAAACAAAATATTTTGTTATAATGTAACTAATCAAATACAAATTTAACAATAGAATTTTAGAGTAGAATAGAAATTAATAAAATCAGAAGTTTCTTTATATTGAGATATGAAAATCAGTAGCTGGAAAAGTAAGTAACTTGCTATAATTCTGTGAATTCTAGAGGCAAGAAAATTATGATCTATTAACTCAGCACTGGGCTCTTTCAGCTGGGTATATATGCAGTATAATATACAGTATATTAAGAACAGTCTATAAAATTTAGCTCCAAATTTTAGTTTCCATTATTCCTATGCTTTAGATGTCCAAAGGAAAGTATGGTGAACAAAATTTAGTCAAAGTTCAGAAACAGATATGTAATATATATTCCTCAATCTATTTGACCTATAACTCTTGCAAATTTTCAGTCCAAGTATCAGAAAGTTGAAACATATAATCACTTTTAACTACTCCCTACTTTCTCATTCTGGACCATCCATCTGCATTTCTGTTTTGGAGAAAAAAAATGGAAAAAAAATTAATGTGAATATGAATCAAAGGATGGGTATGAAAGGAACAGAGTACCATCTTTGTGCTTTTGTACTGACTTTTTGAATGAAAGAAGAAAAATATAATAATTGAGTTTTATTTCTTGCCTTATTCCCATTTAACTTCAAAACTATCTTTGACATAAAAAAAGACAGGAATCTCTAGACATCTCATAATAAAGGGGAAATATCCTAAAATTTACATAGTAAATTTTATACACATCTAATCATATTATAATAAACCACCTTTATATTAGAATTATGCCAGTATTATTACATCCACAAATTATGACAATGAATTTTTACGTTGAAAAAGGAATGACTGTGGTTTATATGTAAAATTCTTTTGAAACTAGGGTCTAGTGTTCAATATCTGAGAAATTTTGCATCTATGACAAAGTTTGACTGTTAACTCTTTAATATAAAAGAAAATGCATTCTTTACCTCTTCTCTCAAAACACATTAAAGCTGAAGCAATACCTAACCCCCCAACATTTTTTCTTATATCCTTTTTAGGCTTGGACTAAATGTTTTCCCAGTTTACTCTGTAGAGTCTATTTTTCCCATCTCAAACTTTCCTTCCATTATTCCTAGCCTATAGGACTTTTACTTTCTTCCCCAACAAGCCCCTCCTTAGCTCTTTTATATGTAAATTAAATATAAGTGTTTTTCATCCTCTTTTTGGAATTCATTATAGAAGAAAAATACCTTAAAAAAAAAAAAAGGAACTGTAAGCATTGACTTAGAGGTCAAAGAGAGAAGAGCAGAAACACTGCTTTTGTATGCTTAAAAGATGGCAATAAACATTATGCAATGGTTAAAAAAATGGTGAAAGTGTCACCTGAATACCTGGAAGCAGATAATGACAAAATAAAATTGGAGGATGAGGAAAAGAAGGCACGAAACAATGTTATTAATGGGAATCTGTCTGTACTGATCTCTCTTGGATGAGGAAGAGAAGAACTCAGAAAGAATCTGCCAGTTGGCAAGCAAGATTGAAAGGTATTAGAGAGATTCAAGAAACTTACAGCGTTGCAATATTGGAAACTCAACCAATTTTAGACTCCAAATAATGAGAGAAGAAAAGGAGACATTTTTTGAGAGGGAATAAATGACTGACTTATGGGCATGACATCATACCCCAAAATGTATAGAAGTGGTTCAAAGAGCAATGAAGGAACAACCAAATACTTTCATTTAGACAAAGAGACTCAGGAAAGAAACAAAACAAAACAAATAATATTGGCTGTTCTACCACAGTTAGATAAGCCCAAAGTGTACGCAAAGTAAAAGTGGAACCAAGATGGGGATACAAAACGAAGGAATGTACTACCTCTGGAAATTAAGTTTCAAAAAGAACACTGGACTTGTTATTTCACACATGGATCTCACTAGGTTTTCATGAGAGATGTAATACTAAATGACTTATTGATGTAGCTGGGGAAAAAAGTTACTATTTAAGGCTTAAAATTATCTTTATTTTTTTTTAAGATTTTATTTATTTATTTAACAGAGAGAGACAGCCAGCGAGAGAGGGAACACAAGCAGGGGGAGTGGGAGAGGAAGAAGCAGGCTCATAGTGGAGGAGCCTGATGTGGGGCTCGATCCCATAACGCCGGGATCACGCCCTGAGCCAAAGACAGACGCTTAACCGCTGTGCCACCCCGGCGCCCCAAGACTTAAAATTATCTTTAAACTCCTAATAAACTAGAAGCAGGGAACAAACTGAAAATGCTGCTCCTTCACCCATTTCCTGACGGCCTCTTCATGTACAGGCAAGGTGAATGTAGAAAAATGAGCAACTTCAAGAATGCAGTGCCATGTCAAAGCTGACTTAATGCAATGAATTACAAATGTATTTTGGGGGAAAAACGCTTAAATTTTTATTTCAAACCTATAATGTGAGATTTTTATACTGGTTTTAATAAACATAATAATGTGTTTCAACTTGGTGAAGTTGAAATAGGAATTGGCTTTATTTTTCTCCAATCATTGTCTTAAAAAGACTCTCAGTAGAATTTACATTTATGCTCCATGGGGGCATTTTGTCTGTGTCATTGTTCACAGTTGTATACTCAACATTGAGAGCAATATCTGCTATATGGTAGATGCTCAATAAATATTCAATTAAGTGGATCAATAAATGCTCTTCTAAATTTTTTTGTTGCTTCTCTCACTTGTATTGTGCACAAATCCAGTACATTTCTAGTCACTTTCTATTACTAAATTCAATGTACAGCTTCCATTTAAAAGTGTATTTATTTTAGGGGCGCCTGGGTGGCTCAGTCAGTTAAGCAACAGCCTCTTGATTTTGATTCAGGTCATGATCTCAGGGTCTCTGCACTCAGCAGGCAGTCTGCTTGAGATTCTCTCTCTCACTCTCTGTCTGCCCCTCACCCTGCCTGTGCTTGCTTTCATTCTCTCTCTCTCTGTAAAGTAAATAAATCTTTTTTAAAAAATGTATTTTAAATTTCATCATCTCTCATACCTTCAGGGTAGACTTGAGCTGGGATTCTGGACTACAGGTTATAAAGGAGAGGCCTGGCCTGACTCTGAGATATCTGTCCTCTTTTCTATCCTCAAGGTCTAGTCCCTCTTGTGTATCGGGCTGAGGAGAGAGAAAGGAAAGTTGGCTAAGCCCTACAAAAGTACCAGAGGGTAGTTGTAACTTTCTTAAAGTTTCTCTGGACAACACTGAAGAACAAAGATGCTATTTGTAGGCTAAGAGTTCAAATGCTGGTTCTCTCATGGGAAAATGTGTGAGTTTTTCAGTGTTCCCTTCATTCACTTCCTGCCTCACAGCTTTCTGTGATACCCCCCTGTGAGACATCCTCTAAAGCCCAATGTTCTCTTTCCTTCAGCTGGATACATGAACCTCTCACTGTGTATCTGCTGAGCAATTTGACCAGAGATGGGTATATATTTGTAACTGTGTGCAAAATACTCTATACTAATAGATTTTTAAAACATTTCATATATATTTTATGTTCAATGGCTAAAATTAGGTTTCTTTAAGCACCAAAGAACCATAGACATTTTCAAAACCTCAGAATTTGAGACTTTTAATTGCATATTAAATAAGCTATTGAACAAGCTCTCTTTATGTCATTGGCAATGCATTATAAAAATCTTTTAACTGATCTCTGACTCTCAATTTTGTTGGAATGTATACGCAGAAGGAGCTCTGTTTTTCAGAGTCAACTCCGACTTCACTCCACTGGAGAACTATTGCATTTCTGTGAATTACAAGGCTCTGTGGGAAATGAAACACTGGTAACACACACACACACACACACACACACACACACACATGCACACACACACCAGTTACACTGCTCTAATCTATGTGATTGATGTGTAGAAATCACTACTTTTTCTCCAGATAAAATGAAGTATCTTGGAATTTTGGAATGGTAACTTTCCTTCAAAAAAATCAAGATGCTTTTGTATTCATGGTATTTTTTTTGAGCTAATGCATAATTTTTACATTAAAAATAAAGTGCTAATAAATAAACATGACTTATATGTGCCTTGTCACTCACATACAGCTTCACAGAAAGGTTTGCCTATAGAAAAGTTCTCTGAAACACTAGGAATTAAGAGCAAGGAAGACAGTGAAAGAAAAGGCAACTCTACAAGAGTGAAAGAGAAAATGACTATGATTTTTCACAGGCTATCTGGGAGGGCTCTCCTTACAGGTGTTTAAAGTGTACTGAAAAAAATGTTATATAATAGAGGCATATCAAAACCATAAAATGTTTGCTAATATCTAAAGTTAAGATCCTTTGGTTTGGAGCAATTCTAGGATTATGAAGCTGGAATGGCATTCATGTTCAATCATAATTGAGACAAAGGACAAAAAAGCAATGGAAATGAGTTGTCATGGAAAAGGGGACATTAGTCAACTTCAAAGCCTAGACTCCCCCCCTCCCCGTCTCTCTTGTAACTTGTAAGGTATAAATTAAAGGAATACTGTCAATGTAAAATGGATACTTATAAAATCTGGCTCAAGAAGGAGATATGTTTGTGATCAGGGTTACATTCATTCTAATATCCTTTTGGCATCAAATGAAGTGAGAAGAGTAGAAAAATGTTTTTTTTTAAGTAGTCAAAAATATATTTTACTGCGGCATTTCCTGTCTTCTAAATAGAGTAGTATAATTTTTCTTGGTAACATATGCATTTTTTATATCTCCTTTCATATCCAAAGTCCAGATGAGAGAAAGGGCAGGATTACATAGTAGGACACAGATTTTGTTTCTGTGATCTTAGGTTGATAACTTAATAGATACAGTTTTTGTTTTGCTTTGTTTTTCCAAGAATAACTTAATGTACTTTTATGAATATGACAATGCAAGCCCAAAGGTGAAAATCCAAATTTATTTCCCAAAATTTTGAAAATAATTGAGTTTGGGAGGCAGTCCTAGAAGAAATTATTTCACTAAGTCTGAGAAACCGGCTTCTCACAAAAGCCTCTCACAGCATTTGTCTTTGCTTAAAATATATATTTCATTTGGCTGGTTAATTTTATGTGTCAGTTTGACTGAGTTAACAGCTGCCTAGAGAGTTGGTAAAACATTATTTCTGGGTATGTCTGTAAGGGTCTTCTGGAAGGGATTAGCATTTGAATCAGTAGACTAAGCAAAGAAAATCTGCCCTCAACAACATGGGGCTCAACTAGGGCTCAACAATCCAATCGGGGCTCAACTAGACCATAAAGGTAGAGGAAGAGCAAATTCTCTCTCTTCTTGACCTGGGGCATCCAGTTTCTACTAACATCAGACAGCAGTGGTCTATATATATATATATATATGTATATGTATGTATATGTGTATATATACATGTATATACATGTATATATATGTATATATGTATATATACATGTATATATATGTATGTATATATGTATATATGTATGTGTATATATGTATATGTGTATACACACATATATATATATATATACTATTGGTTCTGTTTTTCTGGAGAACACTTACTAATACACTTGGTTTCTTAAATACCACACTTCACTGGTTTCCCTCTTACCTCACTGGTTGCTCCTTTTTAAACTTCATTTTCTAGATAGTTCTCTCTATGCAAGACTCTGAATATTGATTTTTTTCAATAATTAATTTCTCATGTATACTTACCTCTTGATTGATTCTGTACAATCTTGTGACTTTAAGTGTAATTGATAAGCTATGACTTTCAAAGTAAATATATCCAACCTAGACCATACCTTTGAGACTCAAACTCCTATAGCAAATTGTCTATTCAGTGTCTCCACATGGATACCTAAATGGTACCTCACTCTTCACATCAAAGTACTATTTTTTTCTCCCTCCCAAACCAACTACTTTCTCATTCTTTCGCCCCTCATCAAATGGCACCATCATTAATCCAGCTGCTCTTGAAAAATCCAGAAAAATAACCTTTTACTCCTCTTATTCTACCTCATCCTATATCCAAACCTAATTTATCCCCCATTATCATTCACAGCTATTATCCCACCCAAACCTATTGTGCTTCTAATTTCACCATAGTATCTGTGTATTAGGGGATCTGGACTGATGCAGTCTCCATGGCCTATAAGACCTTCAAAGATCTGGCAGCAATTTACTTAAATATCTTACCTAATTATATACCACTTTTCATCTCTTTAAACACACACACACACACACACACACATGCTCTTTTCATTTACTTTTGCATTTCTCATCAACGGCATGGTCAGAGCTCAGCTCAAACTAAAGAAGTTAGCCAGAGAGAAACTGCTGAGGGCAGTTACGTCCATTTTTATAAAAACAGAGATGGTTATGTTAAATTACAATTTGTTTCTAGATTTCATGCTAGTCCTTCATTTCCCCACCAATAATTTCTGTATTCGTAATTATAAGCCTATCTTGTATGAATGATGATTTTGAGACATCAAGAATAATGAACAGCTTCCTTATTTAAATTATGCAAATATAGATATAAGACCAGCTATAGGAAGTGAAAATTGAGAATTCTTCTTGGTCACTATTTGGGAAAATGTGGGTCTCATCCTCTTAGTGTCTGGTTTGATGGTTTTTGTTTCTTCTGGGGGAAGAAACAAAAACCAAACAAACATGAGCCCTTGGCAAGTCTGATCTAGCAGGATATGAAATCAAACACTTAAGAAGCTTTTTAGGAGTCTATGAAATGCTAAACTTACTATAAATTTCTTATTGTACCACAAAACATAAACCTAATAAATCAAATCATTTTGGAGAGCCCCAGGTCTAACTTTTAGAACTGATAGTAAAAGTGGGTTTTGAGCATAGATGTTCAAGTTTTGACATTCACAAGAAGGAGTGTAGATAAACAGTGATGTTAAGTATTGTTCAGAATGCTTAGCCCTTAGAATTTACAGCATTTGGATAAAGCCTCTGGTTTCCTGGTGCCTAATGACTCATGAGTCTGGGACCCTATACTGTTCTTCAAAGAATTTGTTTGATTTAACTGCACTCAATGAAGAGTTTAGCTACTAGCATTATTGAATGTCTACTCTAATTGGAGAACCCTGAAAACACTGATAATTACTAGTAATTCTACAAACATAAGTCATGTTTTAGTCTACTAAGCATATTGCCTATGCCTCTGCTGTCCAATTGAGGGGCCACAAGGCTCATGGGGCTATTATTGCACTTGAAATGTAGTAGACCTGAACTGAGATATGCTGTAAAACATATACAGTGCTTTTGAGCCTTTGCATTAAAAAAACAAAAACAAAAACCAACCCATTAACAATTTCTATATTGATTGCATGTTGAAATATTATACATTGATGTATTTTGTTAAATAAGAGACTATTAAAATTAACCTGCTTCTTTTTATTCTTTTAAATGTGGCTACTAGAAAATATAAATTTACACATGTGTTTTGCATTACATTGCGTTTGGACATGTCTAGTCTGCATATCATTTTAAAATATCATTTCATTACATGGATAGATAGTACATCATACAGTAGACCTTATTAATGGCTTCCCAGGTAAGGTCTCCCTAGTCTAGTCTACAAAATGTGAAAAGAAAGAGAGATGCAGGCATAGTGATTCCATTACTAATCAATGTAATGCTCCATCATCTTGTGTAATATTTTGTCAAGAAAATCAGAAGACTGTAGCATTATTGACCTTTTCTGATCTTTGAATACATTCATAGGAACATTTAATTCTAAATTATGATGAATAAACTACTGATTCTCAGCTATTAATGTTAATTTAAATATTTAATTTGTTTTGTTTTCTCCCCAATTTATTATGAACATTTGCAAACATACAGAAAAACTGACAGAGACTTCCACTGAACACCCACATACCCAATCACTTAAATTCTAACATTAGCATGTTTTTTTGTCATGAAATGTTTATTGAATGTTTATTATGTACTAGGTCTCAGGGTTAACGTGGTGAAGCAACAAGAGCTTTTCAACTATTTGGAGGACATGGACAAGAAGGCAGATAAACACAAAATGCATAGACACATCATTGCACCTTGCGGTGGGTTCTAAGAGACAAAACCACAGAGTGGAATGAAAACAAAATTGTGCATGATACTCAACTCTGATGTTCAAAAGTTATCTTCTGAGGATAAGCATGGGTGGTTGGGGAAGAAGAGTATTGAAACTGAAAAAGCAATCAAAGAAAAAGGAAGAGACTACACAAAGGGCCAAAGGCAGCAAGGAGTTTGATAGGTTTGAGGAACTGGAAAAACAAAAAACAAAAAATAAACAAACAAAAACAAACACAACGAAACGAATAAACAAAACAGGGGTTAGAAGATGACAGAAGAATGAGTGGACCCTAGGCTTGTCTCATCCCACAAATACAACTAGATAACTATCAAATCATCCCAAAAACCCCAGAAATTGACCTGAAGACTGGCAAAATGAACTCCACAATGAAAGGTAGGGAAAAGGCCACATCAAAGAAGGTAGGAAGTGCAGAGACATGGTTGTGGAGAGAAACAGAATACAGCCACTGTGAGGGGGAGGGAGCTTTAGTCAGGGGAAGCAAGAGTAAGACTAACAAACAAAGGAGCACCCAGAGAAAACAAATCCCAATAGCAACTGGCTTGGAAAGTTACAGAGGTCAAATTTCATAGTTCTTGCAACCAGTGGAGCTGAAAGCATGGAGTTTTAACAGTTAGCAGGTGTGGCTAGGATAGAGTCTGGAGGGCACAGCACTGCTTTTGAAGAGAACACAGGAAAATAACCCTTAGATATACAGTGTGGACACAACAACCTGAACAGAGCTTGGAGCACACAGTGGGGAGGTTATTTGTTTAACTTGGAGCTTATCACAGAGAGGCAGCATTCACAGAGAAACACCTCCAGTAATAATGGAAATGGCCAGCATAATTTCCCTCCCCCACCCCTCAGCACAAGCACAGGGCCACCTGCAGGAACCAGTGCAGCCCCAACACTAACTACTTCACTTGCTTACACCAAGCTCCCATCCCCTACACTTCAGTGGAACCATCCTTCTTAGTCTGCTTTGCCTCAGTCCCAGTATGGCATGCCCCACCCCCCAGAAGACTGGTCCATACCCCTACTTACACCATGTCTCCTGCCTTGGAAGTTTGTGGAGCCTCAGTTCCACTGGTCGTGATGACAGGTCTCATTTCACAAGCAGACCAGAGCACACCCAGGTAAAATGTGCCACATTCAGACAAGGGACCAAATACTGCCCACAGCAAAGAGCTTCTGCAGATGACTGGCATGAAGGATAAATTGGCCAGGACAGAAGAGCAGAGCACATGCAACATGCATGTAAAAATGAATATTTCTGTAAAAAATCAGTCAAGGAAACCACAGAATAAAAGGATGTAAAATATGACAACTTATGCATAAAATGTGTGAAGCAGAGTGAAGAATGGATTCAGACTTAAACAACCATTAACTGAATACAGGTTGCTACATGCAGAAGAGGTTAT
Organism: Ursus americanus; assembly: GCF_024610735.1. NCBI lineage: Eukaryota > Metazoa > Chordata > Mammalia > Carnivora > Ursidae > Ursus > Ursus americanus. The sequence continues at coordinate 13,659,053 of NC_142137.1, read as the reverse complement.
ATACAAACCTAATGGTAACCAAAAATCAAAAACCACTAATTAATATGTAAATATTAAAGAGAAAGAACCCCAAATACATTACTAAAAATAATCAGCAAAACATGAAAGAGAGATAAACAAGAAAGGATCAGAGAAAATATTCAGAAACAACCACAAAACAAAAAATAAAAATGACAATAAATACATACCTGTCACTAATTACTTTGAATGTAAATGGAGTAAATGCTCTAATCAAAGGACACAGATGACAGACTAGATAAAAAAACAAACAAACGAAAACAAACAAATAAGACACTTTGATAGCTGCCTATAAGATACTCATTTTAAACCTAAAGACACCTGCAGATTAAAGTGAGATCAATGTGTGCATCACATCAATAAGAGAAAGGATAAACAACATATGATTATTTAAACAGATATAAAAAAGAAATCTATCATGCAAATGGATGTCAAAAGGAAGCCAGAGTAGCAATACTTATATCAGAAAAAAATATACTTTAAAACAAAGACTGTAACAAGAGACAAAGACGGATATTATATAACAATAAAGGGGACAATCCAACAAGATGATATAATGACTGTATGTATTTATGCATACAACATAGGAGCACTCAAATACATGAAACAGTTAATAACAAACACAAAGGGACTAACAGATAATAATACAATAATAGCAGGGGACTTTAACACCCCATTTGTATCAGTGGACAAATCATCTAAACAGAAAATCAACAAGGCTTTGAATGGCAAACTGGACCAGATGAATTTAACAGATATACTCAGAATTTTACATCCCAAAACAGCAGATTACACATTCTTTTCAACTGTACATGGAACATTCTCCAGAATAGATTACATATTAGGCCCTAAACAAGCCTCAACAAATTCAAGAAGATCAAAGTCATACCATGCATCTTTTCTCACAACAACTCTATGAAACTGCAAGTCACCACAGAAAAATCTGGAAAGACCACAAATACATGGAGGTTAAATAACATGCTACTAAACAATGAAAGAGTCAACCAGGAAATAAAAGAAGAAATAAAAAATATGTGGAAACAAATAAATGAAAACACAATGGTCTAAAACTTCTGTGATGCAGAAAAAGCAGTTTTAAGAAAAAAGTTTATAGCAATACAGACCTACCTAAAGAAGCAAGAAAAATATCAAATAAACAACCTAACCTTACACCTAAAGGAGCTAGAGAGACAACAACAAAAAAAGCCTAAAACCAGAAGGAAGGAAATAATAAAGATTAGAGCAGAAATAAATGATATAGAAACTAAAACAAACAAACAAAACCAATAGAGCAGATCAATGAAACCAGGAGCTAGTTTTTGAAAATAGCAATAAAACTGATAAACCTCTAGCCAGACTTATCAAGAAAAAAAGAGAAAGGACTCATATAAATAAAATCACAAATAGGAGAGAAGAAATAACAATAAACACCACAGAAATACAAATAGATCATGAAAATATTATGAAAGACTATATATAAACAAATTGGACAACCTAGAAGAGATTGATAAACTCCTAGCAACATGTATAAAACACCAGAACTAAAACAGGAAGAAATGCAAAATTTGAACAGACTGATAACCAGGAGATAAACTGAATCACTAATTAACAACAACAACAACAACAACAACAAAAACAAACAGAAAAACTCCCAACAAACAAAAGTAAAGGACAAGATGGCTTCACAGGGGAATTCTACCAAATATTTAAAGAAGGGTTAATACTTATTCTTCTCAAACTCCCCCCCCCAAAAAAAAATGGAAGGAAAACTTCCAAACTCATTCTACATATCCTGATATTAAAGGCAGATAAAGATTCCACTAAAAAAGAAAACCATAGGCCAATATTCCTGATGAACATAGATGCAAAAATCTTCAACAAAATACTAGCAAACTGAATCTAACAAAACACTCGAAAAATCATTTACCACAATTAAGTGGGATTTTTTTCCTGGGATGCAAGGATGGTTCAATATTCACAAATCAATCAGTGTGTACATCACATCAATAAGAGAAAGGATAAACACCATATGATTATTTAAACAGATATAAAAAAAATCATCTGATGAAGTACAACATCCATTCATGGTAAAAACCCTCAACGAAGTAGTTTTATTGGGAACATACCACAACATAATAAAGGCCATATATAAAAAAAACCCCACATCTAACATCATCCTTAATCAGGAAAAATGAGAGCTTTTCCCATAAGGTCAGGAACAGGACAAAGATGTCCACTTTCATCACTTTTATTCAACATAGTACTGGAAGTCCTAGTCATAGCAGCCAGACAACAAAAATAATGAAAAGTCACCCAAATCAATAAGGCAGAAGTAAAACTTTCACTATTTGCATGACGTGATACTACGCACACACACACACACACATACACACACGCACACGCACATACATATACATATATAAACCAAAAAAACTGCTATAACTGATAAATGGATTTAGTAAAGTCACAGTATACAAAATCAATGTGCAGAAATCTGGTGCACCAATAATGAAGCAGCAGAAAGAGAAATTAGGAAATTCAGAAAGTAATCTCATTTATACTTGCACCAAAAAAATAAAATAACTAGGAATAAACCTAAACAAAGAGGTAAAAGAACTGTACTCTGAAAACTATAAAACACTGATGAAAAAATTGAAGTCAACACAAAAAAATGGAAAGACATTCCATGCTCACGGACTGGAAGAACACATATTGTTAAAATGTCTATACTACCCAAAACAATCTAAACACTTAATGCAATCCCTAACAAAATATCAACAGCATTTTTCACAGAGCTAGAATAAACAATCCTAAAATTTGTATGGAACCACAAAAGACCCTGAATAGCCAAAGCAGTCTTGAAAAAGAAAAACAAAGCTGGAGGCATCAGGATTCCAGACTCCAAGTTATATGACAAAGCTGTAGTGATCAAAATAGTACGGTACTGGCATAAAAACAGACACATAAATCAGTGGAACAGAATAGAAAGCCCAGAAATGAACACAGAACTATATGGCCAATTAATCTGCAACAAAGCAGTAAATAATACCCAATGGAAAAAAGACAGTCTCTTCAACAAATGGTGTTGTGAAAAGTGAACAGCAAAATGCACAGGAAAGGAACTGGAACACTTTCTTACACCATATACAAAAGTAAGTGGATTAAGGACAAAATGGATTAAAGACATCAATGTGAGACCTGAAACCATAAAAACCCCAGAAAAGAACACAGACAGTACTACTTTTATTTTTTTATTTTATTTTATTTTAATTAATTAATTAATTACATCAGCCATAGCAACTTTTGTCTAGATAGGTCTCTGGAGGCAAAGGGAAATAAAAGCAAAAATAAACTATTGGGATTATATCAAAACAAAAAGCTTCTGGACAGCAAAGGAAACAATAAACAAAACTAAAAGGCAACCTATGGAACGGGAAAAGATATTTGCAAATGACATATCTGATAAAGGGTTAGTTTCCAAAATATATAAAGAACTTATAAAACTAAATACCAAAAAACTCACAAATGACCTAATTAAAAATGGCAGAAGACATGAACAGATATTTCTCCAAAGAAGACATGAGGCTAAGAGACACATGAAAAAATGTTCATCACTAATCATCAGGGAAATGCAAATCAAAACCACAAGGAAATACCACTTCACACCTGTCAGAATGGCTCAAATCTGTGGCTCAACACAAGAAAAAACAAGTGTTGCAAGAATGTGGAGAAAAATGAAACCTGGTGCACTGTGGTGGGAATGCAAACTTGTGTAGCTACTATAGAAAACACTACAGAGGTTCCTCAAAAGGTTAAAAATAGAACTACACTACAGTCCAGTAATGGCCGTACTGGGTATTTATCCAAAAATATAAAAATACTAACTCAAAAGGACGTGTATGTATACTCCTATGTAGATGGCAATGTTATTTACAATAGCCAAGTTATGGAAGCAGCCTAACTGTCCATCAACTGATGAATAAATATACTCATATTATATAAATATATGTATATGTATATACATATATATAGTGCATATATATATGTATATATGTATATGTGTGTGTGCGTATATATACATACACACACAATTGGATATTATTCAGCTATAAAAAAAGAATGAAATCTTGCCATATACAATGACATGGATAGAGCTAGACAGTGTAATGCTAAGCAAAATAAGTCACTCAGAGAAAGACAAATATATATTTTCACTCATATGTGGAATCTAAGAAACAAAACAAGCAAAGGGGAAGAGAGGGAGGAAAGGAACAAAGGAGGGTGGGGAGAGAGAGAGACAGATCAAGAAACAGACTCCTATTTATAGAGAACAAACTGATGGTTACTAGAGGGGAGGTGGGTAGGTGGATGGGTTAAACTGGTGATGGGAATTAAGGATTACACTTGTTCTGTTGAGCACAGAGAGATGTATGGAATTTTTGAATCAGTATATTGTATACCTGAAACTAATATAACACTGTATGTTTAACTGGATTAAAATAAAAACATAAAACAAACAAAAAAGAAATAACTTTCTAAGAAAGAAAGAAAGAAAGAAAGAAAGAAAGAAAGAAAGAAAGAAAGAAAGAAAGAAAGAAAAGAAAGAAAGTTTCCTGAACAGTTAGGATAATATGTTATGAAACTTTGAATTTTATTTAAATTAAATCTTATTTAAATTATCAGCTTTGGGAAGACTCTTCTGACACTGCACCATCAGGGAAAGGGAAATATGATATCATTACTGCTAAATGGGTGAAAGTCTACATTTTACTCATCCTCCATCCATACCCTACAAGTTAGGAGGCATTTCCCTACCACTGGTCAGGGTGTAGTGAGGCTCCTCACTAGGCTTTCATAGATGCCACCCTGCAATGGTAGGTCAGAGGGGCCTCATTACCGCTTCACATGCCCCTCTTCTCCCACAGTGAGAGACATAGCTCATTACCTCTGGGCTGTGGGGAAAGATCTGACTCTATAGTAGGTCACCTCTGACACCAATCTAGCAGACTATAGGGTAAGGGATCCTCATTACACCTGGGTGAGGGTACAAGTCTATTTTCCCCACATGGTCCCCACTGACACCAGAGGGATGAGAGAGAGGCAGAAGTTCTCATTATCATCCAGTGGTAATGAAAGTCCCAATTTCTTCATTCAGCCTTCTGGCTTCAGTACAACTCAGGGGTACCTCATTATAGCCAAGGGTGGAAGTCTCGGCCCCTATTCAAACTTTGCTTGCAAAGGTTACGGTGTGTCCACAGTTTATTCTATGATGTTTGGACAAGAGTAGGTCAGTTATTACCTAAATGTTTTCTGTCTTGCTAGGCTGTCTTTTCCTGGTTCTTCAGCTAGAGAAAGTTTTTATTGGGGCTTTCTTGTTTTTACCTGCTGGAGTTTTGGGGTTGCAAGCTTCTCTACGACCAAATTAATGATATAAGAGCCAAAAAGGAAATCCAGGGAATAAACTGTCATGCTATTCCTTGATCCAAATATCCCTGGACAGTCTGCCTTCTTCTCTCCACATTTCAGAGTATTCTTATGTTTGTTTCATATAATTACCTTTGTGTGTGGTTTTATCTATACTTGATGGGAAAAACAGGAATAACAGCATCTACTCTATCTTATTGACAATACTGACTTTAAACACTATTTTGAGAATCAGAGTTCTTCACACATATAACAAAGAGGATATGAATTTCTATATATTTATATCCCTTCATATAACTAATATCTTAACTACTAGCAACTGTTTTCTTATTTTTTTTTAAGACTTTATTTATTTATTTGACAGAGTGAGATGGCCAGCGAGAGAGGGAACACAAGCAGGGGGAGTGGGAGAGGAAGAAGCAGGCTCTTAGTGGAGGAGCCTGATGTGGGGCTCGAACCCAGAGTGCTGGGATCACGCCCTGAGCTGAAGGCAGATGCTTAATCACCGCGCTACCCAGGCGCCCGCAACTGTTTTCTTATTATCTGAATTATGATCCATTTTCCATTATATATAAAAAGACAAAGCCCTTTAAATATTGATTACATAGTTTTTTTGTTTTTTGTTTTTTGTTTTTTGCAGAGGCAGATTTCTCTTACCAAAAAAAAATTTTTTTGACATGAACAATTCTAAAATATTTTATCTGTTTCCAACATTTAAATGGATTATATCCAATAATGATATTCAGAAAATTATTGGGACAACTCTCAAGGTATGGATTTTCAATAAATATACTACTGTAATTTTGATAATATATTGGTAAAAATTATAGCATTATTTTTTCCTCTCTATAATGGATGATTTTGATGTCTGCTTTAAAATTTTCAAGTTTACTTCAACTAGGCTGTATAATTTTTAACTTTAGAAACTTTAATTCCATTCCTTTTTTTATTAGATCATTTGTATTCTCATAAGCTATCACAAAAATCTTTTTGGAAAAATGGAGATTGTCTTAGGTTTGATTTTTGTGTGAGGTAGTTCAAGTAAACACTGAAAAAGGAATAAAAGTGAAATATGGAAAGAAAAAATCAACAAAGGATACATTTATATGCAAGTTGTCTGTAGTTTGGGGAATTGGGGCCAAATCAATGGACCTCTTGGAGGCCATGTAAGACCTGTTTATAGAGTTTTTCCATCCCACAAGAGGGAAATTGGATATATTTATTCATTGATTCCTATCTGTTACTGGCTGTGAGCTGAACTTGGGGTATTTAACTCCTTAGCATTTCTTATGAAGAGAGTTTCAAATATTGCAGAAGAAAACCACCATTGTGTGAGAATGGATAGTAAGAAAGTTATATGTGCAGGCTCCTGATTGAATGTGCTACTCTGGAGTGAGTGTAAATAAATAATTAAAAAAAAATAAACAGCTAATATAAATATGCCTCCATGTGCTGGAGCAGTCAGAACTCCTTCATTAAGAAGTTTTCTACCTTTGGGGCACCTGGGTGGGTCAATGGGTGAAGCATCTGACTCTTGGTTTCCACCCAGGGAATGATCTCAGGATTGTGAAACCGAGTCCCACCTCAGGGCTTGGAGCTTAATGTGGAGTTGGTTTGAGATTCTCTCTCCCTCTCCATTCTCCTCTGTCCCTCCCCTGACTCGCATGCACACACTCTCTCAAATAAATAAATAAACAAACAAACAAATAAAATCTTAAAAAAAAAAAGTCCTCTACCTTTGCTTAGAGAAATTCCAATGTAGGACAGAGGGCTCAATTTTTGGTTCAGGCGGGTATACTGTTTAACTTTCTCATTTTTAACAAAATGAGGTCCATCTCACTACATATCAGTCATTTCTAAAAAGTGACTCTGCTTTTAAAAGAATAGAATTTTAGCATTGGAAAAACACAAGATATGCCAGTAATCTTCTCAGTTAACAACACACAAAATCGTTTTAGTCTCCACTTAAATACTTCGAAAAAACAAAAATTTATTCTACCGAGTAGAGATTATAATAGTTAAATACTACCTACGACCTATTAATCAGTTAAATTTTGCTTATGTTATGCATATAAAAGAGATAAATATGAAAGGGCTTATTTCACTCAGAAAATTCCCTTGATATTTTTATTATCCATAGTTTAGGAGTGTGTCTCTGGCCCTTTAACAACATACACACGAGCACCACAACCACATATTCACCATATAATTACAACTTCATTCAACCATTGCCTTAGACCTTCCCCACTTGTATTTAACATGTTCTCATCCAGATCCCATCTCTCGCCAACTCTGAACTTCAGTGTCTTCTCTAGCAATTCCTGCCTCACAGCGTCTGGATTCATTCTCCACTGTGTGGGTACCTCTACCACTTGTTCTCTGCTTTTTCAAAATGACTTTTTAAAATTTCACTATTTTAGGTTTCTCCTAGCTCCTTTACACCAGACTAATATTCATAAGTTTCCACATTGTGGATTTGTTCCCTCAGAATTTTGGTTATTTTTTACTGTCTGGTTAAAGAGTGTGGGAAACAAAGGATACTTTCCAATACACATATGGATTTAAGCAACTTGCAGATACAATATTTTCCTCAAGGACTTAAATGATCTACTTCACCTTCTCCAGAAAAGATAGTAAAAATGTTTTCTGTATTCCTGTTTTATATCAGCAAGTGTTACAGTGCAGGATAATATGTTTTTCTTTTCATTCATACATTCAAAATTTGGGGTACCTATCTGATAGTTAAGGAAATGAAATGTCACCTTCAATTTCTGTTTTTCAGTAATTTTTGTCTCTTTGTAACTGATTAGAACTGAAATAAAACAATGTTTTACATGTCTTATCAATATACACATACACAAACATGTACACCCCCATGCATGTACATCTTCACACCTTTAAAAAATGCCCCCTCACAACAATAAAATTGGCATACGCACTTTATCTGCTCATACAAAGTAGAGTTTAATACACTCTGGCATTGCTGTTTAGGTTACTGCCTACATATTTTGCCCTTTATTCTCTTTCACTTTTACCCAGAGGAGTCTATCAAGAGACCATGCACAGAAATATCAAGTAAAATATATCATAAAAAAGGAACTCTGAGAACCTAGTGACCTGAAAAAATGTTACTTATAAAACTAATGACCTAAGAATGCCTTTAAATCAGAGAGCATCTAGTACAGCAAAGAGACCTTCAAAATAGACTTGTAAGCACTGATCCAGATAGAAGATTAAATAGCACAATATATTAAAAAGCATAAGGTAAAATAGGAAAAGTTGGAATTTTTCATTCCACAGAAGCATTTCACTCTGCTACTGAGAAAACTTCCTTCCTTCCTCCTTCTTTCTTCCTTCCTTCCTTCCTTCCTTCCTTCCTTCCTTCCTTCCTTCCTTCCTTCCTTCCTTCCTTCCTTTCTTTCCTCTGTATTTTATAGTTTCCTATTTTGGTGTCCACCTAGTTTACACTTTTCCTATTTCAAAGAAACTGTAATGAGATATTTGTATAGCAAGTCAAATATTGATTCATATGCCATCACACTATGCTAAGTAGGATCTTCATGGGCTTATTAGTACAATTAAAGAATAAATGTAAATTATATTCAGATGTGTATACACATACAGTTTTCTACAGAATTCTTTTTTTTTATCTTAAGAATTTCTAACAACAAACTTCTAAAGTGATTGTTAGTATACTTATTTGTTCATAATATGTCTGGTTATGTAGATACATTGTCTTCACGTTGGCTATAGTGAATAAAACCACTGACTTTCTGTTCTCTAATCAATAAAATATTGACAGGCTTTATAGTCAAGTGGCAAAACCAAAAGGAGACATCCACAACACTTAGCTAAAGATTAAATCAATAGATGATGTTCTTATTAATGTTCAAAATGACAGTTTTATTTTGACAGGAGAAAATATAGTTATGTCCTTTTTCATTTACAATAGTGAGGCAGAGGTCAAATATGCATAATGAATTTGAATTTGCAATTTCTTTAGATCAAAAAACCCTTGAAGCTCAGAAATTCATTTTTAAATAGATATATTATCCCTAGTGTACGCTTCAGTAGACTTCATTAGAAATTATGGATGAGCATTTAAAATCCTGAAAGGGACTACAGGTCTGTTTACACACAATTCTCAATAAACCCATAGTATTGCACAAGTACATTTTCTGTGTACATAATCAGTTGGTTATTTTTCTTTCTACTTTCTGCCATAATTAAATAAATATAAAATGTCTTTTTTATGCAATTTGTGATTCTCAAACAATCTTCATAAAGATCCACATAAAGTCTCAAAATTAAACCTAATTATAAATAAATTCGTTTCAGATTTGCCTTCTAATTCAGGAACAGTAGAAGAAGCAAGTGACATATCTTTTTATTCCATTTCTGATATTTTACTAGATCTAAATAAATGTTTTCAGGCTTGGTAATGTTCTTCCTCCAACACATTTTTGTACATTTTTATTCATTTTCATAATTTGGTATCATTAGCATGAAACTAGTTCATATTGATTGGGAAAGAAACTGGTTGATACAGAAAAAAATTTTACCCATAATTCTATGTCTCTGAGTAAAACAGTTTTGATAATTTGCATAAAGACACATACTATAATTACCATACACTCTGCTTTCGGGCTTCCTTTCTAAACTTGTTTTCTCCAGTGACAAAATAATATTCTACATCTTGAGTTTGAACAGTTGTATGGAATGCCATTTATTTATGCAATTTCATATTTAAGGAAATTGTTTCTTATTTTGTGTTGTTGCAGATCATATTGTGATGAATATCCTTATAAATAATTTGGTTTTCTATTCTTTTTTTATAATTATAAATTCCTGCATGATGATTTTCTGTTTTAAAGGGTATATGTTATTTTTAGAATTTTTCATTCCCATTTCCACCTTGGTTTCCAGATGCTTGTATCACTTTATAATACCACGAGCAGTATCACAATTTACTAGCCTGTTCTCTTACACTGGCAAATAGATGGATAAATAGCTCCATAAATAGAACTAGCAGGAAGATTATAGTATTTGAATATTATTTAATTTTATATTTTCACTACAAGTGAGATTAAACTTTTTTATGTTTATTATTGGGCTGATAATTTTTCTTTTGTAAAATGCTTATTTACATTCTTTACTAAGTCATTTTTTCAGGAGATTCTCCCTCATTTTTTTTTTTTTGCCAATTGATGTTGATTTATATTTTGTTGATGCTAACAATATAATATGTCCATCATATGTAATATACCAATTTTCCTACCATGTCCTTAAACGTTTATTTTATTTTTTAATAAGACTTCTTAAAAATTGTTTTGTGCCTTATGTTTTTCTTCCTTTTTTTAAATGCACTTCAGGTACATATTCTTACATTTTTAAATGGTTATATTTTGAATCTATAGCAGAAGGCTAAAAAGGGTCAAGGAAAAAATAACCAATTTTACCATTTGGTTTTTACTCAGTTCCAAAGGTTAATGTAGTTTTCCTAAGGTCTGCTTTAAACCTTAATCAGAAATAATAATTGAGAATGAACTCTGGTTTCTTTTCTAAGTAAGAGGAATGCTGAACGAGCATGAAAAATCTCAGAGATAACTCATTTCTGGGATAACAAATAGCAATGAATTAAAAGAAAGTCAGTTCATTCTTGTACTGTAGAAGTCTATGAGGTAGTTATTGCCAAGAAATACCACTGATGAAAAATCATGAATTTCTGCAACTGATGTTAAAATAATCAAGGAATTGACACTTAACAGTGAAATAATATGACTTCTTAAATTGTCTGGATCAAAACAAGAGGATCAATTAATACAGAAAAAGGAACTGGACCAATTCTGGAACAAGACTGATATATTTCCTTTAAAAAATCCTGGCTAAAATATCTCCCAATCACTTCTTTATTACAATTTGAGAGGTGAAACTACAACCACATTAGTGATGCTTTATATTGTGTATAAAGGTCAATCTCAGGAAACTTTCCAGGTGAGAAGTGGTTACTGCCTCACCATGAGTTTACAAAAAGAGGGGTGGGTGGGATATATATCCCTAGCAGTTTTGGAGGATTCTAACTGGTAATCGAATATAAAATTCTATCTATATAGCAGGGACAGCCCTAAATAAAGAATTTGTCATACGGATTACTATAATAAGAGTAAGCACAATGAACAAATGTTATGTGGGTAACATATATCCAGCTCTGCATTTAGTATGTTACATGGATTTCTTTAATTATTCCCTTTAATGGTCCCATGAAGAAACTCTAGTTTAATTTTTTGTTATTTATTTTTAATTTTTTGTAGTTTTCAAGTTTTATTTAAATTCTAGGTATTTAACATACAGTGTAATATTAGTTTTAGAGGAAGGATATAGTGATTCATCACTTACATATAACATCCAGTGCTCATCACAAGTGCCCTCCTTACTACCCATCACCCATTTAACCTATCCCACTGCCCACCTTCCTGTCAGCAACCCTCAGTTTGTTCGCTATGGTTAAGAGTCTGTTTTATGGTTTGACTCTTTCACTTTTTTTTTTTTTTTTTGCCCTTATGTTCATCTGTTTTGTTTCTTAAATTTCACAAATGAGTGAAATCATATGGTATTTCTCTTTTTCTGACTTAGTTTGCTTAGCACACTATACTCTGGCTCCATCCATGTCATTGCAAATGGCAAGATTTCATTCTTTTGATGGCTGAGTAATATTCCATTTATTCATTCATCAGTTGATGGACATTTGGGTTCACTCCATAATTTAGCTATTGTTGATAATGCTGCTATAAACATTGGGGTGCATGTACCCTTAGGATCAAAATTTTTGTATGCTTTGGGTAAATATCTAGTAGTACAATAGTGGGAACATAGGGTAGTTCTATTTTTCACTTTTTGAGGACTTCCATACTGTTTTCCACAGTGCCTGTACCAGTTTGCATCCCCACCAACAGTGTTAGAGGGTTCCTCTCTCTCTGTATCATTGCTAACATCTGTTGTTTCCTGAGTTGTTCATTTTAGCCATTCTGACAGGCATGTGGTAATATCTCATAGTGGTTTTGATTTCTATTGAGTGAGGAGGATGATGAGTGATGTTGAGCACCCTTTCCTGCGTCTGTTAGCCATCTGTTGTCTTCTTTGGAAAAATGTCTATTTGTGTCTTCTGACCATTTCTTAACTGGATTGTTTTTTGGGTGTTGAGTTTTATAAGTTCTTTATGTATTTTGGAAACTAACCCTTTATCAGTTATGTCATTTGCAAATATTCTCTCCCATTCCACGGGTTGCCTTTTAGTTTCCTTTGTTGTGTAGAAGCTTTTTATCCTGATGATGTCCCAATAGTTAATATTTGCTTTTGTTTCCCTTGCCTCAGGAGACATATCAAGTAAGAATTTGCTATGGCTGATGTCAAAGAGGTTACTACTTGTGTTCTCCTCTAGGATTTTTATGGCTACACATCTCACATTTAGGTTTTCAGTCCACTTTTCACGTTGCTGTCCAGTTTCCCAACACCATTTGTTGAAGAGACTCTTTTTTTTCCTTTGTATATTCTTTACTGCTTTGTAGAAGATTAAGTGACCATATAGTTCTGGGTTCATTTCTGGACTTTCTATTCTCTTCCACTTATCTGTGTGTCTGTTTTTGTGCCAGTACCATACTGTTTTGATCACTACAGCTTTGTCATGTAACTTGAAGCCTGGAATCCTGATGCCTCCAGCTTTGTTTTTCTTTTTCAAGACAGCTTTGGCTATTCAGGGTCTTTTGTGGTTCCATACAAATTTTAGGATTGTTCTAGCTCTGTGAAAATGTTGGTGGTATTTTGATAGGGATTGCTTTGGGTAGTATAGACATTTTAACAATATTTGTTCTTCCAATCCATGAGCATGGAATGTTTTTTCATTTCTGTCATCTTCAATTTCTTTCATAAGTCTTTTACAGTATTCAGAGTACAGATCTTTTACCTCTTTTGTTAGGTTTATTCCTAGGTATCTTAGGGTTTTTGGTGCAATTGTAAATGAGATCGATTCCTTGATTTCTGTTTCTGTTGCTTCATTTTTGGTGTATAGAAATGCAACAGATTTCTGTACATTGATTTTACACCTGCAACTTTAGTGAATTTGTGTATCAGATCTACCAATTTCTTGATGGATTCTTTCAGGTTTCCTACATAGAATCTCTTGTCTGCAAACAGTAAAAGTTTGACTTCTTCCTTGCTGATTTGGATGCCTTTTATTTCTTTTTGTTGTCTGATTGCTGAGGCTAGGACTTCCAGTACTATGTTAAATAACAATGGTGAGAGTGAACATCCCTGTCTTGTTCCTGACCATAGAGGAAAAGCTCTGTTTTTCCCCACTGCAGATAATATTAGCTATGGGTTTTCATGTATGGTCTTTATGATGTTGCGGTATGCTCCCTCTAAACCTATTTTATTGAGGGTTTTTATCATGAATGAATGCTTTACTTTGTCAAATACTTTTTCTGCATCTTCTGAGAGGGACATATGATTCTTATCCTTTCTTTTATTAATGTGGTGTATCATCTCAATTGATTTGTGAATATTGAACCACACTTGCAGTCCAGGAATAAATTCTACTTGATCATGGTGGATGGTTCTTTTAATGCACTTTTGGTTTTGGTTTGCTAGTATCTTGTTGAGATTTTTTGCATCCATGTTGATCATAGATATTGGCCTGTAATTCTCCTTTTTAGTGGAGTCTTTGTCTGGTTTTGGAATCAAGGTCATGCTGGCCTTATAGAATGAGTTTGAGAGTTTTCCATTTCTATTTTTTGGAATGGTTTGAGAAGAATAGGTAATAACTCTTCTTTAAATGTTTGGAAGAATTTCCCTGGGAAGCCATCTGGCCCTGGACTTATGTTTGTTGGGAGATTTTTGATTACTTATTCCATTTCTTTGCTGGTTATCAGTCTGTTCAAGTTTTCTATTTCTTCCTGTTTCAGTTTCAGTAGTTTATATGTTTCTAGGAATTTATCCATTTCTTCAATGTTGTCCAATTTATTGGCATATAATTTTTCATAACATTCTCTAATAATTGTATTTCTATGGTGTTGGTTGTGATCTCTTATTTGTGATTTTATTTATTTTGGTCCTTTCTCTTTTCTTAAGTCTGGCTAGGGGTTTATCAATTTTATTAATTTTTTCAAAGAACCAGCTCCTGGTTTCATTGATCTGTTCTATTGGTTTTGTTGTTTTTGTTTCTATTTCATTTATTCCTGCTCTAATCTTTATTAGTTCCCTTCCTCTTCTGACTTTAGGCTTCATTTGTTGTTCTTTTTCTAGCTCCTTTAGGTGTAAGGTTAGGTTGCATATTTGAAATTTTTCTTGCTTCTTGTAGGCTTGTATTGCTATATATTTCCCTCTTAAGACCACTTCTACTGCATTCCAAAGATTTTGGACCACCGTGTTTTCATTTTCATTTGTTTCCATGTATTTTTTAAAAAATTTCTTCCTTAATTTCCTGGTTAATCCATTCATTCTTTAGTAGGATGTTCCTTAACCTCCATGTATTTGTGGTCTTTCCAAATTTTTGGTTGTGGTTGACTTCAAGTTTCATAGCATTGTGGTTGGCAAATATACATGGTATGATCTCATTCTTTTTGTACTTCTTAAGCCCTGATTTGTGACCTAGTATGTAATCTATGTAATCTGTTCTGGAGACTGTCCCATGTGCACTTGAAATGAATGCTCCTTAAGGATGGAATGATCTGAATATATCTGTTAAGACCATCTGTTAAGATTCAGATTCTGTTAAGATTCAAAGCCATTGTTTCATTGTTGATTTTCTCCTTAGGTGATCTGTCAATTGATGTAAATGGGGTGTTAGAGTTACTTACTATTATTGTATTATTATCAATGAGTTCATTTGTTTGTTTTTGTTTCGTATATTTGGGTGCTCCCAAACTGGAGGCATAAGTATTTACAATTGTTAGATATTCTTGCTGGATAGATCCCTTCATTATGATAAAGTGTCCTTCTTCATCTCTTGCTACATACAGGTCTTTGGTTTAAAATCTAGTTGGTCTGATAGAAGTACGGGTACTCTAGCTTTCTTTTGACCTCCATTTGCATGATAAATGGTTCTCCACTCACTTTCAATCTTCAAGTGTCTTTAGGTCAAAAATGAATCTCTTGTAGTTAGCATATAGATGGGTCTTATTTTTATTTTTTTTATCTATTCTGACACCCTATGTCTTTTGATCGGAGCATTTAGTCCATTTACGTTCAGAATAATTATTGATAGATATGAATCTATTGCCATTTTCTTACTTGTTTTGTTGTTTCTGGAGATTTTCTCTGTTCCTTTCTGGTCTTTGTCACTTTTGGTTTTTCTTTCCGAAACAGTCTCCTTTAATATGTCTGGTGGGGCTAGTTTAGCGGTCACAAACTCCTTTAGTTTTCATTTGGGAAACTTTATTTCTCCTTCTATTCTGAATGACAGCCTTGAGGGTAAAGTGTTCTTAGCTGCATATTTTTCCCATTCAGCACACTGAATAAATCATGCCACCTTCTTCTGGCCTGGTAAATTTCTGTGGGGAGATCTGCTGCTAACATTATTTGTCTTCCCTTGTGAATTCAGGACTTTCTTTGTCTTGCTGCTTTTAGGAGTTTTTTTATCTCTGTATTTTGCAAATCCAGGAGGGTGGACATAACTACAATATGTCTTGGTGTTGGCCTGCTTTTGTTGATTTTGATGGGCGTTCTCTGTGACTCCTAGATTTAGATGTCAGTATTCTTCCCCAGATTAGGGAAGTTTTGAGCTATAATTTCCTCCAATAAAACTTCTGCCCCCTTTTCTTGCTCTTCTTTTCCTGGGACTTCTATGATATGAATGTTATTAGGCTTTATGGAGTCACTGAGTTCCCTAAGTCTACATTTGTGATCTAATATTTTTCTTTCCCTCTTCTTTTTAGCTTCATTATTTTCCATAATTTTACCTTCTGAATCACTTATTTATTCCTCTGCTTCTTCCATCCTTGTGGCCATTACCTCTAGTTGGTTTCAGATTTCAGTCGTTGCATTTTTCATTTTGGCCTGACTAGTTTTTAGGTCATTTATCACTGTGGTAAGAGACTCCCTGGTGTCTTTTATGGTTTTCTCAAGCCCAGCTAGTATCCTTATGATTGTTACCTTAAATTCTGAGTCAGGTATATTACTTATATCTGTTTGGATTATATCCCTGGCTGTGAACTTTTCTTGTTCTTTCTTTTGGGATGAATTCCTCTTTTTTTTTTTTTTTTTTAAGATTTTATTTATTTATTTGACAGAGATAGAGACAGTCAGCGAGAGAGGGAACACAAGCAGGGGGAGTGGGAGAGGAAGAAGCAGGTTCACAGCAGAGGAGCCTGATGTGGGGCTCGATCCCATAACACTGGGATCACACCCTGAGCTGAAGGCAGACGCTTAACCGCTGTGCCACCCAGGCGCCCCTGAATTCCTCTTTCTGACATTTTGTCTATGTCTCTGTCTTCTTCTCTGTGTTAGGAAAGTCTGTTATATTTCCTGCTCCTGGGGGTAATATCTTTATGAAGAAGAGGTCATATACTATCTAGGGCCTGTCACTTCAGGAAATGGTTCAGGTGTTCTGTGTGCACTCTGTCATTGTGTTTTGGCTGCTCTTTACCTCAGGTCAGTCCTCTGCAGAGTTTCTCCTTGCCTGCAGTGGGGAGCGTTTGGACCTTGGCCAGAATGTGGAGAGTTTTAACTAGATGTGCTCTGGTCTTCTTGTTAAAAGAGACCTGATGCTATTTTCACTAGAGCTGAAGCTTTGCAAAACTTGACGGTCAGCAGATGTTGTGCATGCAGGGGTTTGTGCTGGGCTTCTGGGAGAGGGGCCTGCCACACTGGTTCTTAGGTACACTTACCTGAAAAAAACAGCACCAGAAGAACACAAGAGGTGGGGCTGGGTGTAAGGGATTTAGGCCGCCAGTGTTGTCACTGCGCTACTTACTGAAGTTAGTTTATGCTGAGGGGTAGGAGAGGGAAATGGTGCCAGCTCCCATCTTCATCCCTGCAGAGAGGGTTCATACCCACCACTGTCCTGGAAGCCCTTCCAGGAGAGTGAATAATTTCCCCTCATGTGTGCCAGCTATCCCTCAGATTGCTGCCTTCATCCTGTCTGTGTCCAGGCCATCTGCCTGCCTGGCAGCATAATGAATCTTGGGGTCTCTCCCAGGCAGGCCTCTGAGTCCTAAAACTCCAAAGTCAGCAGGGTTCCATGCTGGTCCACTGTGGGAGAGTCTCGCTGCACTGGGACTGATGGTTTGTCCCAGAAGGGCAGTCACATCAAAGCACAGTGGAATGGAGTTCAGAGTGGAATGGAGTTCAGAAAAGAGCCAGTGTCCAGGTTAGTCATTCTCAGCAGATATCTCCACATACATTGAGGGGTGGGGAAAGGAAATGGCACCCAGTGGCTTTTTTGTCTAGAGAGAGGCAATACCACCTCTCCTAGATACACTACAAGAAGTGAGAACTGTCTCTCCCAGTGCATCTCAGGGGATCCCCTGAGCTACCTGCCCTCCTTCCCCAGAGGAGCATTGCGGTGCCTGCCGGGCTCTACACCAGCCATGCTGTGAACATTTAAAACTCCAGTCTTTGAGTCCTTCCAGTTGTAAAAACTCACAAAAGCATCACCTCTAGTTTTTCCTGTCAATGGTTTTGGGGAAGTGTTTTCCTTGTGCAATCCCCTGTGTACTCCTCTCTCCCTCCCTCCCTCCCTTCCTCTCTCTCTCTCTCTTCCCTCTGTGAACAGGGCTCCCTCCCCTCCACAGCACCTATGATCCTCTTCTCCAGCTTTAGTTTTATATGCATTTTACAGATGAGAAAACTGGGGCCAGGAAAGCCAAATGAAATAAATGAATGGATGAGAGAATAAATAAATAGATTTTTCGGATCTGAGAACTAATGCCCTCAGACTTGCTGATTCATTCAAAATACTTAAAAATAAGTTGCTATAATTTAAACATATTTTCTTATTGTTTCTCTCTTTTTAAATCATCTTTTCCCCCACAGACTGTCTTTCATTCCACTTGGTCTGTATATACTAATTTGAGTCCATATGCCTCAGGTGAAAAATCGGGCTGTTAACATTAATACCGCTATTACAACCCCACTACAAAGATCAATCATGATAATGGCTTTTAAAGTAATTTCATTTCATTTTAAATTACTATTCAAATATCAGCTATTATTATACCAAAGTTTTTACTCCTCTGATGGTCAGTTTTATATGTCAACTTGGCTGGCCTATAGTCCCCAGTTATTCAATAAAACATGACTCTAGATGTCACTGTGAAGGTATTTTGTACCTACGGTTAACATCCACAATCAGCTGACTTTGAGTAAAGGAGAATTTTCCTTGATAATGTGGATGGGCCTCACCCAATCACATAAAAGTCCTTACAAACAAAACTGAGGTTTTCTAGAGGAAGAAGAAATTCTGCTCTAAGACTATAGCATAAGCTCCTGACTGACAGCTACAACCTCCCAGCCTACCCTACAGACTTCAGAATTGCCAGTTCTCACAATTGCAGAAGTCAATTCCTCAAAATCTATCTATCTAACTGTTGTCTCTGTCTGTCTCTGTCTCTATCTATCTATTATCTATCAATCTGTCATCTGTCTCTTACTGTTTCTGTTTTTCTGGACAACCCTGACTGATAACCTCCTTATCAGTTTAAATGTTCCATGAATAGATATGTTCATGGTAATTGTCTCCCAATTGATGTCACAGTCAAGGAGTGATTTTTAGGTTCTCAATAAGTATATACTAAATAAATAAAATTTCATGCTATTAATACTAGAGACGGGGCATAAAGCTTTCACAATAGTTTAAGGAAGAAGTTGGGATATTGAGAAAAAAAACTTTATCAAGATAAAAATATATTATTCCATCTATTCTATAGAAATCAAGTCTAATGAGATGTCTGTTCAACATAATTTCAAAAAAAATTCCTTTTATCTATATTTTCCTTGTTTTCCTCTCTTTTGTGGTCAAAATTTTAATATACCTATTTTTCAAATAATCTAGATTTTGCAAATAACATGTTCTCAGGTTCTTTCTGCTACTTGTATCTATCAAGCACAGAGTATGATGTATGCAGTTTTTTTCAAAATAATCTCTTTATGTGTTCTCCAAGTATTGGCAATAAATGGAAGATATTTTTATAATACTAAAATTTCAAAAAAAATATGTAAAAGGTGTGTGTGTATCTACCTCTATCTCTCTATGTCTATATGTGTTTGAATGAATGTTGTCTTTTACATCTACTAAAATTCAGGACTAGTTTAAATGAAAATAATACATGACAGCATTGTAAAATCCACTTGTTTCTTATAAATATATTTTTGTAATTTTTCATTTCTGACATTTGTGCTTTAAAGTCAAAAGTACTTACGTGAAAGCAATTGTTTTTTCTTTCTTTTTTACCCATTTTCTCTGAAATTGTGTAGGAGGAAGCGAATCACTACCACTCAATCCCTGACATTAATTCAACAGACACATATTTTGATTTCAGAAGAATTATGGAAACATTCTTTCAGAAGAGAACAATGAAAGATAGCATTCTGTGTTTAGCATATTTCCCTTTTCCAAGTGGCAATGGAGCGTTGTAACAGCAAAGTAAATTGCTTCCTATTTCTATCTGCTTTATAAAAGTGTGACACCGACTGAGCTGAATCACTGAGAACACATCTGTACACAGCTAAATGAAAAGTTTTATGTGATGGTAGAACTAGGCAGAATTATTTTGTCCTTGGTTGTTTTGATGATAAACAATGCTTAGGTGATTGATTTGCACACAGTAGGGTGATATTCACAGCGCTGTTAGGAAACTCCGTTTTTAATTTAACACATTTTTATGAAGGGAATTTTTATACAGATTTGATCTGAATTAAGGGATATAGCAAGGTACTGGAACACTAGTAACAAGCTTCCTGGGAACATGGTGGGAATGATGTGATGTTATTGAAGTGTCACAGAAAGTTTGAACTTATAGAATCAGAGCTGCCCAACAAGAATACCAATAACAGAATATTGACATTGCTCATATTGGGCAAGGCTAGACAGAGGTTATTAGGAGTGATAAATACCTTCAACTCTCTCTCCTAGCCCTCTGATACCATTGAACAAACTTAATCAAAGGCCAGAAATCAAAAGAGCCTGGGTGATGCCATGTATAGGACTAAGCATCCCTGAACACAGAACAGGGCAGGGAATTTTTTTTAAGTTTTAGGGAGAGTGGCAAATCAAATTAGTAGGTATAATATATATACATACATATATACATACATATGCATGCATATATACAAGCTGACTGGCAGAAACCTTACCAAGTCTAGGCTGTTTAATGGTACGATGTCAGGTACAAAGTTCACATTTCTGAGTCTTCTGGATACAAACATTCTATACATGAAATTATAAGTGGAATGAGCTGATACCTATTGAACGATTATTATTATAACAATATCAATGCTTTTCAATATTGAATGACCATTAATTCCGACTAGGTACTATATTATGTACTTAGTATATATTTTTCTCTAATTCTCACAATTAGTCTGCAAAATAGATGTTATTAAATTTACTTTACATACAGTGAAACTGGGTTTCAGTATGGTTAACTAAGTTGCCCAACTTCAGCCAAGTAGTAAGTAGTAGAAGCAATATTCTTCACTAGGTATTGAAGATTCAAAATCAACATTCTTTATGTAATTGCATATTGGCTTCTAGGTATGTAAGTATTTACCAAAAAAAGAAACAACATTAGATTGAGGACCCAGAGTAGTGTCCAAAATTCATGATAGTGATTTCAGTGACTATCGATCATTTTTATTGGAACTCTTTTTTCCACAACTTGAGTAAAAGTTATGGAAAATTTTGAAAGCTCCTCTTGTGCAAATGTTCCTAATAAACAATTCACAAAACATCATACAATTTCAGACAGTTTACAGAAGTTAAAGTCCATCTACAAATTTTTTTCAGGAAAGAATGCATAGACTATAGAGAAATACCAAGGACTTATTCTAATCAATTAGTAAAGCAGAGCCATCCAGACTCGCAGGTCCTGGTGCCACATAAGACCATGAAAGCATAGTTACCCTCCAAACTGTTACTATCCACAGATTTTTAAGATAAAATACCTTATATGTATTCTTGGCAAGTTCCTCTTTCTTTCTAACAAAAAAAAATATTTATTTTACCTTATTCTGTTCATGCTGCTATAACAAATTGCTATAAATTGAATGGCTTAAAGAACAAAGATTTCTTTCTCACAGTGTTGGAGGCTAGGAAGTCTAAGATCAAGGTGCCGGCAGATTTAGTTTTGGTGAGGGCCCACCTCCTGGTTTCCTTCTTGCAAACTTACATGATTGAGATAAGAGAGGGAGAGGCCATCTCTCTCCTCTTCTTTCTTACAAGGTCATTAATCCCATGCATGAGAGCTGCCTCCTCATGACCTAATTACCTTCTAAAGGCCCCACCTCCAAATACCACTGCATTGACCTTTAGGCTGTAACATATGAATTTTGGAGTAACACAAACATTCAGTCCATAGTGAAAGACACTATTACAGGTAAAGGTAAACAAGACAGATACGGTCTCTGAAGTTCAAGTAAATTTATAATGGCCATGTCATAAGATAAATAAAAAGAATGTTGAAATAGAAAATATGAACAGAGGCCTTGTTTGGGTAAGGCGATCAAATAAGTTAATGTGAAGACAATTTTTAAACTGAAATGGAAGAATGAAAGCAGACAAGCAAAGAGCTAGGATTAAACATTCCTAAAAGAGGAAACAGTAAAACCCTTAAGCAGAAAGACACTTGGCATATTTTAAGTAGTGGAAGGCCAAAGTTGAATGGAGCATATTGAATGAGGGAGAACCGGCATTACATTAGGGTGGAAAGAAGGAAGAGCTTAGTTAGATTCAGAGGGCCTTCTAGGTCACTGGGAAGCCATGCAGGAGAATGATATGATCAGTTCTTTTTGTTTTAAAGATCACTATGGCTCCTGTATTTTAAGTAGATTTTAGACAGGCAAGAGAGGACACAGACCGATCATCTAAGAAGTCACTGAAATAACTACATAAAAAATGATGGTGGCTTTAACAAGATTGGAGTGCAAATGGAGAAAAGTGATTGGGTATCAGATATATTTTAGACATAGAATGAAAATGATTTACCAAAACTGGATATGGAATGTAAGGCAAAGATGAGTAAGTGGAGTATGGCCCCTGAATCTCTGGATTAAGCAACTTAGAGGACAGTGATGCCATTTACTAAATGAGTAACAGGTTTTGGATAAAAAGAGAATACAGACTTATGTTTTGCACACAATAAGTTTGAGATGATTAAGTGGAAATGTCAAGTAGAAATTTGAATATACCAATCTGAGGTTCAGAGAAATTGTTTTGGCTTGAGATATATTTTGAAAGTAATCACCAAACAGATGGCCATAAAATTTGGTGAGTGGTGAATATAAAGTGAAAAGATAATGACCCATGACATAATTTGAAGGAACTCTAATATTTAGAGATCTGATATAACTTATGAAATCAGTGAGAATATTGAAGAGTGGTCAATAAATTAGGGAGAAAACCGGGACTGCATATTCTTGTGACAGGTAATACGAAAAGTTAAGTTTATAAAAGGTGAGAAAATCATGTATAAAGAGCTACTGAGAAATCAAATGAGATAGTGATAGAAACATTTTTTTTTGGTAGGAAATATGTAAGTCTTTGGTGGCTTTGACTGTATAACTTTTGTGGACTGTAGTGGAGATTAGCAATGTTAGCAGAGCAAGTACAAAGTAATGAGTTGTCTAGACAATTAGTCCTTTGAGTTTTGCTGCAAAAATGAAAACAGAGAAATGAGTTCTTAGCTAGAGAGATATTTTAAATAAGTTGCTTATTTGTTTAAGTTGAACGGAACAGAACATGGAATTATAAAGACAAGAATGCTCTAGACAGAATTTCAGAAAAACAAAAAGTGATAATATAAAAGAGAAAGAGGACAGGCAACGGAAGAATGTTCTTGAGAAGAAAAATAAGGATAGATTCTAGTTGTTCAGGCTAAAACACATTTAAAGGACCTCCATTGTTTTCTGACAATGTAATTCAATATTAATACCAAGAACCAAAATTAATTTCTCAGGATACAGATGAAGAAGCAGAGAGAAAAAACAAACTCTGAATCAAGATACAAATTCAGAGCATTTTATCTTCATTATTGCCCTCTGAGTTTCAGAAACTTCTGCCTTCAGAAAGTTCACATGACAAATACAAATCATCACTAAAATGTTTCTCCTTACATGAAGAAATACTACATTAAAGAAGAATAATATTATTTCTTTAAAAAACTAACAGAGGCTTAGGAACTGTAATTAAAAACAACATCAACAACAAACACACATGAAGAATTCTGATAAGTTCTCCAGGCAGGGAAGGATATTTGGGAAGGAGATTTTATAATCTGTTTCTTAAAACTCCAGACTTGTACATTCAACCTCATACTTGACATCTATAGCTATATATCTAATAAGCATCCCAAAGTTAATATATCAAAAACAAACACTTGATTTTCTCCTTCCTTACTCTGAGTCTGTTTTTTCCTCTTTTTTTTTATTTTAAGATTTTATTTATTTATTCTACAGAGATAGAGACAGCCAGTGAGAGAGGGAACACAAGCAGGGGGAGTGGGAGAGGAAGAAGCAGGCTCATAGCAGAGGAGCCTGATGTGGGGCTCGATCCCATAACGCCGGGATCACTCCCTGAGCCAAAGGCAGACGCTTAACTGCTGTGCCACCCAGGCGCCCCTGTTTCTTCCTCTTAACTTCTTATCTCTGTAAATGGTAATAATGATCCACGATCCATCCAGTTAAGCAAGCCAAAATTTATGAGCTATTATTGCCCCCTGCTCTCTTTTCTGCCTTTCTCAGCGGAATACCTTATCAGGTTGTATCATCTCCAAATTGAGCACTCATATAACATCTGTCAGATTCTATTCTTACCATTTATACCCTACTCTAAGCCATTAATAGCTTTTGCCTAAAATAATGGAATAACCCCTACCTGCTATTGACAAAGCAGTCACAGTGACCTTTCAAAAACAGAACTCAGTTCATGCCAATTCCCTCCTGTAAACTCTCTAATGTTTTCTCATCACTCTTAGCATAGAAGGCCTCCACATACTTTTCATTTCCTACTTTTTTGTCCCTAACTTACTACGCAGCAAGACATTGTCCCTTTGATCTTTTGAGTCAGCAAGGTACTTACCTAAGTCTTCCCTCTGCCTGAAGGGGTCTTTCTCTGGATCTCTGACCCTCAGTATTCTGGTTATAATGGTCTCAATGGAAATATCAAATTACAAAATAACCGAAGAAAGAGAAAGCACTATGAAATAGCAGTATGTCAAATGTGTTCAAATAGTGAATGCTAGAGGCATGTGATTCTTTAAGCTGGAATAGAAAATAAAACTAGGATAATACATGATTTTCAGATGAAGTAGGATCTTAGGGCCCCATAATTTAACTATGTTATTCATATTATTTTGTAAGATTTCTTAATTATAGCCAATGAATATAGTAAATGAGCTTTATTAATGTATACAAGTATACTGTTTTTATTTTCATTTTACTGTTACTTTTAAGCTGTAACTTTGACCTTTCAAATGAAATAGTTGATAGTATTTGATTATCACTATGCAAAGTTTTAGCATTTAACAATAGCTTAAAATCTAAATTAATTTTGTTGGGTTTTCTTAATTCTTGGGCAACTAGAAAACTGAAAGAAAAAAAAAGAGAGAGAGAGAAAGACAGAGAGATGATATACAATTAGATTGTGAAGGTTTAGCAAGACTCCAAAATCACGTTTCTTACATCTTGCACCACTGACTATACTTTGCATGCCTTCCACAGTAACCACGAGAATTAGTCTTCAAATCTACTCTCAATGAACTAAAGGAAATGACAAACCACTTTACTACTGAAACATACTTATTTCCATCCTTTGGTCAAGATTCTATCAGTTTTCTATCATAATTTCAAAGACTTTAATTTGACATCAAATATTTGAATACAGTTGCTACTTACTTAAAACATATTTATTTTTCATTTACTATGTATCAGATATTGTGCTAGAGATCTATGACAGAGAAATGAACAAGACAATCCTGGTACCTGTTATGAAGGTGACATTTCTTAGATAGCATAATTCTGTATCTCCTTACAAAGATGGTTTCCTATATTTGCTTTTGTAAGTGCAAAAATATTAATAACAGAAAACGAAAACCAAAAAACAAAAACATGATCCAATGAGGGTAGAAGAGAAGGATCATATTCCCTTTATCCTTAAATGGCGGCCCACTTAATACAGCTTAATGCTCACTATTTCTTAAATTGTTACATAATAGTTTACAATTAAATTACATTTCACTTTCCATATAGCATAAAGAAAATATGTAGATGCATAACCCTTTAGATAGTTCTGTTTATTATTCAGGCATCTATCAAAATAAATTTTACTTTTCTATTAGCATATTCCAATTATGGGGGTATTATTCTATCATAGTCAATGGTACTTTCATGGTAAAATTTATATTATACTGCATCTGAAACTCAAGTATATATTGCATTCAAAATACTGTCTTACTGCTTTTGGATTAGAAAATAGACACGTGGACCTATTTCAACCATATATATATATATTTTTTTTTTCTCATAAAGTACTAGCAGTGTTTTTTTCTGCCTTTACTCAATAAACATTGACCATTCATTAGATATTCTTTATAAGGGCTTTCCAACTTCATTTAATGTTTTTTTCCCTTTTTTTTCTCCTCCATATTATTTTAAAATTCTGCATTTAGTCATCTGATGTTTACAACTATCTATCTATCTATCTATTTATCTATCATCTATCGATCTATCTATCTATCTATTATCATCAACCCTAGATTGATTTTTCTATGATCATGAGGTATATTTTTAAATTCAAACAATACACATACACAAAAGTTCAGTTTCCTTTTGGCTATCTTCATTTCATCTAAAATCCATGATATTTATCAGATAAAACAATGCAAAAATATTGTGGCACTATGTTGTCTAGATTCCTGCTGAAAATCACAGAGACTACAAAGTTGCTTCCTGGTCTCTATCATGTCATTTACCCCTTTGTGTCTTTGTTTCTCTTTTTCTCTCTTCCCATTATGTTTGGACATTTGATAAGCATCAGTTTACTCTGAGAATATTCCAAGATCATGCATTTATGGAAACCAGCATACGTTCTAACAGGATATGTCAGGTATCCAATTCTTTATCCAGCTACCACCGTAGCCATAAAGGGTGAGGCAACAGCCACTTAAAAGAGTAATTTGTTCCCAGAGCCAGTATACATTTTCTCATTTTTCAATACCTCCTTTCCAGAGAGTATGGGTGGTATAGAGTAATAGATATTATTATTACTTGTTGTATATCTTCTGATAAAACAGAATTTCCTCTTTTCTTCTCCCATGCAACATCAATGCTCTTTATAGTTTGTTTGTAAATTTTTATGAGTCTGTTTTGAAAAATTATGAACCTTATCTGATGTTCAAAATTTTATACATAATATTTTCCTTTTGACATTATACATCCTAAGTATACCCACGGACACTACCCAGGACTTTTTACCTTCTCCTTTGTAAGTGGCAACTTCATCTCATTTACCAAACATATACTTGGCTCTGGCAGAAAAGCATATTTAATATACTCCCCTTTGGCTGTTCAAACTGTTCCCCAGTTTCCAAAGCTACTGGTTAGGTCTGAAATATCACATAAAAGTACAGTTCTGTGTGGCTTCCTTTTATAATACTTTCAGTTTACTCCCTTAGCAAATTGCCACCAAACTGATGAATTCCCTATTTACTACTGGGTACTGATATCATCAAATCTTAAGAATTTGCTTTTAGCCATTTAATCATCTCACGATTTCCTATTTTATTATACCAGCAGAAGATAACTTTTTCCTTTGTCCACTGTCAAAAAAATTACCTCTAAATAGCAACAGTGTGTTTTCTTTTTCTATTGTAATCCATCAGATTACAATACATTCCTCAAATAAAGAACAGACCTCTAAGCTTTGGCAGTTTTATTTTAAAAGACCTACATTT
Source organism: Ursus americanus (assembly GCF_024610735.1). Classification (NCBI taxonomy): domain Eukaryota; kingdom Metazoa; phylum Chordata; class Mammalia; order Carnivora; family Ursidae; genus Ursus; species Ursus americanus. Next base: position 13,631,454 of record NC_142137.1, on the reverse strand, counting down.
AGAATGGAAAATCTAGAGAGCTTTAAATATAACCTTCTTTCTTTGACGTTTAAACCTCTGAATTGTGAATGGTCCTCTGATTTGTTTTAATTCATAAAGGACCATAAATAAGGGTATGCCTAAATTTACATAGATCCTGAATTGCATCTCCATGGGGAACCCTAAAAAAATTCACATATATTGATTTGGCTTTAATATACATGTCATAAATCATATTTATTGTAGTATTTGCAATTATGTAATGTCCCATATCTCATGGACATGCGAAACTTGCAGAAAAAGTTGAACCACACATTTAACTAGTCATGTGACAAGGGTATGTGCTCCAAGAGAGCAAAACTTTGGGCAAGGCAATTATCAATAACTTATGCCACTGAAGGATATATTCAAAGCCCATTTGACTGTTACTCAGCCAGTTTTGTCAGAATTTATAAATACATACATGTAAACCCACATGTGTAAAAATAAATTTATGTATATAAGCTTACTTAGAAGTACTAGAATTAATGTATATAAAATACCCTTGTGTTTATTTAAATAATAACAGATATCCCTAGGCTAAAGAGTAGTATATTCAGTTTTAAATGAAAGCACATTTAGACTGTGTGAGTTGCAGAAACGTACACTCCAGTACCATTTATAAACCTGTTCCTCAGTGGTTAAACCTGAGGCAGAACCAGGATGTTACTGCAGGGAGAAACTGAGAAGCGGGAGAGCCAGGCTTATTTGCCCCAAGAACTGGAGGGGAAAAAATGCTGGCTTGAAGTAAGACTTCCTATTCTGCTCGCAGTCTTCTTTGGACATAAATTTAATTATGAACAGATTAATATATACATATGTTTTATATTTATTTATATATATATGTATATATGTATATATGTATATATGTATATATATACATATATATATAAATTTTTATTTTTTCTACCCCATACCTTGTCCTCATGCTTGGCCTCTCAGAGTTTTCAGAGTAAGTTCAGCCTTAGTCATGGCCTCTTTAGATGACACTTCTGGTTAGCTAGGAATTGAAATTAAGTTGTCAGTCTGCTTAATTTTGTGGGATTTTGGTTAATAAGAAACCTGTTCTTTTTCATTGCATGTCTTTCACAGCAAAACGTAGTGCTTGCATCTATTTCTGAGTCAAAGCAGAACAATGAACACCCAATGAACAATGATAGTGTTCGAGCTGTTTGCATGATCATTTGTTAAGGATGTTGAGAAGGAATTATTGTACTGGATGGGAGATCTCATTATAGGTGCTCATACAGGCTCCTTCTAATTTCAAGAATCTATAATTCCATGGAACTACTTATAAGCAAAGGAAGACCGAGGTCTTTCAATAGCTTTTGAGATTATTCTATTGAACAGTGATTCAGGAAAGCATCTAAGGAAAGGACACAGTATATCTACTAGAGAAGAGGACCTCAAGCTGACAGATACATTTACAATTAATCAATTAGCAAACTCCCTTATATCTACAATTATGATGACAACTTTTTTTCAATGTTTTCTAACATTTCCAATATGCTTTATTAACTAAATTCTCAAGCTTCTTTGGTTCTTAAGGTTATATTGAGTTATTTTACAGATACATATACTTAAATAGAAAATAAAATAGAGACAATTCTCATTCCAGAAATAGTGAAGTAGCTTGTGTTGTACTAACTCTCCTACAGATAACAATTTGATGCTCTAGAAAAAACAAAAACAAAACAGAAACATGTCTTTGAAGACACTTTCCTTTTGGGAAGATTTATAAGGATTACCAAGAAGCATTAGCTACAAGGCTGAAATTGCTGAGCAGAGATTTAAGCTGCTAACCAGTGCAGGAGACACTAAAATTTGAGTTTGGGATTTGCCAGTTTATAGGCAATTGCTGAACATCTCACACTTTCCATTGAAGGCCCACTTCTGGAATAAAGACAATGATCCAAAAGCATTTTCTTTTAGTTAAAGAGTAAAGCTGCATACTTGAAATAGCAAAGGAGAGAACATCATGATTCTCCAAATTCAAGGTGATTAGCTATTATTTTATTATCTATCAGGAAAAAAAAAAAGCAATACATTACATAATAAAATAATATATCCCTATCATCTAAAATGGATCATCCATAATTTCAATAGCACAATCAAAAACTACTTGACATGCACATAAACGGAAAATATATCTCAAAAATAAGAGAAACCTACAATTAGTTAAAAAGACTCAAGTTGATTCATGCATTGCTAGTAGTAGGAAAGGGGTTTATGTAGTTAAATAAATATGTTCAAGCACTCGAGGAAAAAGTATAAATACATGAATGGATCTGAAATCTCAATAAAGAAAGGAAAACTATTAAGAGGAATCAAATAGAAATTTAGAACTAAAAAAATATAATATCTGAAATGGAAAAGTCACTGGATAGGATAACAATAACTAGAGATTGCTGAAAATAAAATATGTCAGTGAATTTGAAGACAAATCAATAGACTTTATACATTCAGAAGAAAAGAGGAAAAAAAATCCCAAAGTTTATAAAAATCACTATTACAGAGGCACTGTTTCTTTGACCTGAAGAGTAAGTGACTAACAAGTAACTCTCTTGGAGATATCAAACACAGACTCAGTTAAGAAAAAAGAAAAAAAAAAAAAAAAAAAAAAGCATATCTGAGGGTGAGAAAAAGCAGAAAGGTTTGGAAGGAAGTTAAAACTTGGAGGAAGCAACATGGTATGCATTGATATTCCAAGTTTCTTTCTTTCTTCCCTCCCTCCTTTCATCCTTTCCTCCTTCCCTCCTCTCTTTCTTTCTTTTCTGTAACAGCAACAATCAGGACAGGGATTTGGGGTAGCTTAAATTCTAAAAAAAACAAAACAAAACAAAACAAAAAAACCCAATATCTTTCTGGAAAGAGAAATCTGGACACCTAACCTTCCAAAGAAAGAGAAAGAAGAAAGGGGAATGGGAAGAGAAACTCAAATCAGGTTATTCATTCTGCCCAGGTATATCTGAATGACCCCTAAACTTGATATTAATGGTAAATAAGTAAATTTAAATTAAATTATTAAAATGTACAAAAATGTAAAAAGAGGAAAGAAGTTACAGAGAAAGAAAAAAGCAAACAGAAAACTGACAGAAAACCAATAACTAAATGTTATACCTAAGTCCAGCCAGATCAATGATTGCATTAGGTGTTAATATTCTAAATACGTTGATTGAAAGATTGAAATTATAATAAAAGATCAAAAGACAACAAAAGCAACTCTTGAGTTTCTAGATAGGTGTAAATAATGGTATGTATTTAATAACCAGTCTCCTATAATCTCCAAACTGCTAAAGTATAAAGAGAAAAATCAACAAATCACAACAATGTGGTTTCATATACTCCTTCCTCACCTCCTCTGTGCCTTAACGTTTTTAGTGAGCAAAGACCAAAGGAACATACTGTGGGGAAGACAGAGGAGGGATACTAGGAAGGAGTTTGGCAGGGAGTGGAAGGAACCAACAAAAAGATTAAAGCCTTCTTAAATTTGAAAATTCTGAAAATGTAATGGGAAAATCAGCATGTTATACAGAGAAATTTTTTTCAAAGGGTCAAAAACCTCATGTAAATGGCTTACTCTGTGATTTAAAAAGATTTGGTTTTTAGTAGAAAGATACAGTTGAATAGGAAACAATCAGTTGAAATGGGCAAGTGTGGTTTAAAGGGATACTGTTCCAAACATATGGCTTCTAGGAAAGAAAAAATGCTAAGTAAAGGAAAAAGGACTTTTTGGTAATTAAATGGTGAAATGGAAAAGAAAAATAAATGCCATTAAGCTAGGAATCTGGTAAAATACCACAATATAAAAAAATGAACAATAGAAATATAAAGTTCATTGCAGAAAATAAGAAATTGAAATTCACACAAACCAACTGAGATCCATGTCTAACACCCATTAAATAAACAAAAAAGGTATAAGTTAGGAGAAAACTCTTAAGTCTACACTTCAAACAAAATTAAGTACAGTTGGCCCTTACAACCCAGTGTGGGTTTGAACTGTGTGGGTCCACTTACATGCAGATTATTAAAATAAGTATATAGGACTTTTTTTGGAAATTTGGAAAATTTGAAAAAAGTATCAGGTGAACTAAATAGCCTAGAAATACCAAAAAAAAAAAAAAAAAGAAAAAAAAAAAGAAAAAGCTGGGCCTTATTTTAAGAATACAATATGTAATACATATAGAAACTATGTGTTATTCTACTGTTTATGTTATTGGTTAGGCTTCTGGGTCAACAGTAATCTATTAGTAGTTAAGTTTGGGGGGAGTTAGAAGTCATATGTGGATTTTCAACTGCTTGGTGGGGGGGCATGGCACCCCTAACCACAAAGTTGTTCAAGGGTCAACTGTATACTCAAACATGAAAACTATCTTGAATCAGACTCAAAATCTAAGAGGAAATAGACATAAATAGAAACAAATGAAAAAAGAACTGAATGACTTTAGGAGATGGAAGAAGGCATATTTAACTCAGGAAATAAAAAAAGTAAACTACACTGAGAAAAGATTCAAGTGAAAATTTAATTAGAAACATTGAAGAAAGGTAGGAAAACAATCTATATAACAAAGTTAATGTAAGTTAATATAAAAGGGTGAAAAAGAAAGAACGGGAAATGCAAGACTAGCGCAGAAAGAATAATATTCATATTACCTCAGAATCCTTGATAAAAAACTAATAACAACGAAACAATGGAACAGAATTAATATTTAAATCCATAATGTAAAACAACTCTCTGGAAATAGAAAAGTCTCTCTCTTTTTTTTTTTTTTTTTTTTGAACAGAGCAGAGATTCTCCAATGCTTGAACATAATAAGCAACATGAGCCCTGGACTAGACTGAGGCCTCATCTCAATCGCATGCTTATGGACTGCATGTTTGGTTCATTAACTTCCTACCCCTTGTTGTATCTTGTTTGTTATGTGTCTTTGTATTGGGCTTTGCTTTGTGTAATGTGCAGGAGGCCAAGTTAAATGTGTAGTGAAATGTCATTGAGTTTAGAATCCTGAATCTGCTTTACAATTATGTTAACCTTGCTTTATGATTCAATAAAGCTGACCTGGAAAGATACAACTGTGCGTGTGCTCTCATAGCATGCTTGCAACATCACTTAATCATCCTTTCTTTGTGTTTATTCTGTTTTTGTTTTTCTAATCTCTTGATATGGACTTCGAATTCATTAATTTTAAACTTTTTAAATTTTCAATGTAAGTTTTAATGTTAAAAATTCCTCTCAATATATATATATATATATATATATATATATGTATGTATTTTAAAAGATTTATTCATTTTAGAGAAAGAGAGAGCTTGCTTGAGTGCGACCGGGGGGAAGGGGTATGGAGAGCGAGAGAGGAACTCAAGCAGACTCCACTCTGAATGCAAACCTGAAACAGGGCTCGATCCCACAACCCATGAGATCATGACCACAGCAGAAACCAAGAGTCGGTGGTTAACTAACTGTGCCATGCAGGCACTCCTCAAATATATATATTTTCAATCTTACAAGTTTATACGTAGAGTTTTATTGCTATTAAATTTTAAAATTATTTTTAATTTTCATTAAAATCTCTCCTTTAAATACAGTTATTTATGGGTATCCTTAAATTACCCAATGCATGGCGATTTCAATGTATTATTTAGGTTTCTATAATGATTGTGCTGTGATTTGGGAATGTTATACTTTCAAAATGTACTTTGGATAGTTCATCAAGTACTTGTTTATTTAGAGCTGTTATATGAGAGGTCATATGGCATTGGCCAACTGCATAGACTTCGGAGTCAAAATGATGGATTTAAATACAAATTCTGCCACTTAATATTATATACTTCTTTTTTTAAGATTATTTATTTATTTATTTATTTGTCAGACAGAGAGAGAGAGAGCACACAAGCACAGGGAGCAGCAGGCAGAGGGAGAAGCAGGCTCCCTGCTGAGCAAGGAGCCCTACGAGGACTTGATCCCAGGACCCCAAGGTCACAACCCCAGCTGAAGGCAGCTGCTCAACTGAATGAGACACCCAGGCGTCCTTAGTTATATACATTTTAATTATCTCTTCCACAGGTTCTTTATCTTTAAAGTAGATACATTAGAACTACCCAAATTATAGTGTATTTGTGACAATCTAATGATCTAATATATGTAAAGAATTCTGAGCATTTTATTACATATAGTAAGACTGACATAAAATGTAGGTAATTAATATACTAACTGATGTGAAATCACTTTCGTAAATATGTTATTTTTTAACCACTTACATGTAGATTTCTATACATACCTCGTACATCTAACTTGATAATTGGAGTTTTCAATTAACCTTTGTCACCACTCATTGTTTTTTCTGTCTGACATCTCCAGGTTTGAGAGATGTGACTTTCCAGGTCAGCTCACCCATTCTCATGACGGATTTATATAATTCATCAAGGAACAGATACATTTTACTTTATATAAACTGAGGATTAGAAAAGATACCAAAATCATTTTGTAAGACTGATATAACATCATCTGATTACTTGATAAACACACCAGAGGGGATAAAATACATAGCCCAGTGTCACTTAGAACCATAAATGTTAATAATAATAAATATTAGAATACACGAGGATCTGTGGATATTGTCCAAATGATATTTGTCTCCTAGGATTCATGCCTTTGTTTAGTTCTCTCACTCATTCAGTTGGGGCTGCGCTATATGACCTATAGAATAGAACATAAATGACAGTGCGTGATTGCCAAGGCTCTGTCATAAAAGGTATTGTAGTTGTAGTTTTGGATTGTTCATTCTGTGGGAAGCCATCTTTAATATGGTGCAGAGACTCAAGAAGTCCTATGAAAATTTCTACATAGGGAGGAAACAATTTCCTGACACCAACTGCCATACATGTGCAAAAGCCCCCTTGAAAATGGATCCTCTGGTCCCAGTCAAGACTTTGGATAATTCCATCTTTAGCCATCTTGTGAGAAATTTAGAGCACCCATCTGAGATGCTGCCAATTTGTGTACTCAAAAATATCATTGGAAATAATTTATTATTGTTTGTGTAAGCTACTTGTTATACAGCAACAGATAAGTAATACAGATTTTAAAAAATGCTAATTACTTTATGTGCATGTTAAGTCAAAGAATAAAAGGCAAATATAGCTCAATCTAGGAAAGTTTATCTACAAAATGATCTACAGTAAATGAGAGAAACAATGTCAAATTCAGATGATGAATAGATTCAGGAAAAGTATTTGGCAAATTAAAGTTAATTTCTAATAAAAATACTTTAGCAAATTCAAAATAAAGGGAAACTTCTTTAATTCAGTTGACAAGAAACTTCATATCACATTTAAAAGTGAAACACTTGTGACATTCTCATAAAGACAAGAACAAGCAAGTTTGGCTGATATACTACTTAGTACTATGTAATATTGTACTAGGAGGTTAGTGGTTGCCTGGGGTGGGAATGGAATGACTAATGATTGCAATTGGGTACCAGGGATCTTTTTGGGTGAAAGAAATGTTTAAATTTCAATTATGGAGATGGTGTCATAATTCTCTAAAGTTACTACAAAATACTGAATTGCACACTTAAAATAGATGAACTACATATTGTGTACCTCAGTAAATTTCAAAAAGAAAAAAGGGCAAAAAATTAAAATATACTGGGGTCCTGGGCAATGTTTAAAGCCAAAAACAAAACAATTGGGAATGTGTAAACATTGTAAAAAGATAAAAGATAAAACTGTCATTTTTTGCAGGAGATATTATCATCTAAATGGGTTATCCAAGACAACAATAAGATATCAGCAAGGTCTTTGGCTTTGAGATCATCATATCAAACACATTATCTTTCCTATATGCCACCGGTAACCAGGAAAAACAAAAACAAAAAACAAACAAAAAAATGTAAAAGGTTTTCAAACATAATGACTCCAAAATAAATGATCACATCTAAAATGAAATTAGGAAGACCAATAAAAAGAAAAGTATAAAACTTCCCTTAAAACAAAACAAAAAAAGATTTAGTAAATGGAGGGGCCTCATCAATGCTCTGGATGGAAAACTCACCATAGAAAATAAGATATTTCTTTAGAAATTATTGTATTACTGCAAAGAAATCTGAATTAATAAACTAAATAAAAATAAATTTCATAAGCCAATTCAAAAAGATATATGGAAGAAGAAATACACAGGGAATACCAAGATGATAAATAAAAATAACACTGAGAAAGGACTTCCCATGTAAAATGTCAACCATAATAAGAAGCTATAGAAATTAAAACAAGCTGCTACAATTTTTAAATGTCATATCTCTATTGATTCAGGCTTGTTTCTGAAAATATAATTTAAAAAAATACATACTGGCAAACACACATAGGCAATGATGCATGTATTAGGGAGATCCTTGTTTATAATAGAAAATAGTAAAAAAAATAACAGTCTAAAGTAACATTAATGGAGTTTGAATAGAATACTATGCAGCAATTAAAATACCAGTATTCTATAAATATTTAACTGGAGCAATCTTCAAGATTCTATGTTTGTAGTTAAGAGCACAAGCACAAGAACTAAATTATATAGATTCTGGCTTTACCACTCACTAAACCATACAATATTTTGCTGGTTAACTCATCACTCTATGCCTCCGTTTCCTCATTTTTTAACATGGATAAAAGTATATGACTATCTTAGAGGCTTCTATAATGTTAAAAGAATTAATACACTCTATCATATGTCATATGGGAAACGCAAATTAAAACAAGGTACCACTATATACTTAATAGAATTGCCAAAAGCTGGGTCACTGACAACACCAAATATTGGTGAGGATATGGAAAAAGAGGGACTTTCATTCATTGCTTATGGGAATGCAAAATGGTACAGCTACTTTGGAATGCAGTCCAACAATTTCTTATAAAACTAAATATAATTTAATCATATGATGCAGCAATTACACTCCTTGGTATTCACCCAAAGGAGCTGAAAATTTATGTCCATGCAAAAACCTGCACACAGGTTTATTCATAATTGCCAAAACTTGGAAGTGATCAAGATGCCCTTCAGTAGGTGAATGGACAAATAATATGGCATATCCAAACAATGGAATGTTATTCAGTGCTAAAAAGAAATGAACTAAGAAGCTTTTAAAAGACATGGGAAAAAAATAAATAAATATAAATAAATAAATAAATAAATAAATAAATAAATAAATAAATAAAAGACATGGAGAAAACGTCAATGCATATTACTAAGTGAAAGAAGTCTATCTGAAAAATCTACATACTGTATGATTCCAACTATATGGCATCCTATAAGTGGTCAAACTATAGACACACAGATAAGAGGTGGTGGAGTACAGAAGATTCTTAGGGTGGTGAAATACTCCGTATGAAATTATAATGATAAATATATGTCATCATACATTTATTCAAACCCATGGAATGCATACCACTAAGAGTGAATACTAAAGTAAACTCTGGATTTGGGGTGATTATATGTTCATGTCATTTCATTCTACGTTAAAAAAAGGATCATTCTGGTGAGCTATATTGATAATGGGGGAGGATATGCATGTGTAGGCGCAGTGGATATATGGGGAATCTGTACCTCTCTCTCAATTTTGTTGCAAACCTAAAATAAGCTTTAAAAAATAATTTCCTAAACACATAACAAAGAGAATCCATGTATGTTCTTTGAACAATGACTATGACACAATGAGTTTTTCTGTCTCCTAAAAAAACTATTTCTCATTCTCACAGAATGAGAAATTCTCACAGAAAAAAAGGAAACAGTTAAATATAACACGTTATCAATTAGAAAAAAAAGTACTTTTATATTTCTATGTACATAAACACATATATCAATTATATGTGTATATATATATAATAAAATATATATATTATATATATATATATCAATTATATGTGTATATATATATATATATATATATATACACACATATAAAATATCCCCAGGGAGTATATAAAAAAATCCATATATGTGTGGAAATTTAGTATACAATAACAGTCGCTCTTCAAGTTAGTGACCATTTTTTCCATTCAAAAGCAGTGAACTTCATGATTGAGTGATGAATGGTCCTTTTTATCACGGGACCATAAACAAATGCCAAGAGAACCTATTATTGAAAAAAATTTTTCTATCAATTTAGCAGAAAGATAAAAACACTTCTATTACTTAAAATGAGATCTAGTTTCTGATAAGTGCATTTGTGTCATAGCTTAATTGTAGTTTTTCTTAAAACTTTTTTTTTTTCCCTAAAAAAAGTTCAGAATATCTTTATGCTTAGGCTGGATATTTGTTTTCTTAACGTGACTTCTGCTTCCAGATATGAAGTAACTTGTATCAGATAACTCTCCCTAACGGAAAATAATTAAAGGCTGTATAAAGGTACAAAAGAATATATTTTGGGATTCATTTGACCAATCAAGGCAGCCAAAACTTGAGGGATACTGATCTCATAGAAAAGGGAAAACAAAACAAAACAAAACAAAACAAAATAAAATGCATCCCAAAATCTAGCTACACAGGGCAAAGGGCAAAGTATCTATGCAAAAAGTGACAGCCATGAGGCTAAATCACCAACCAGAGCATCTGGCAGCTTTGTGATAAGGAAGGAAGGAAGGAAGGAAGGAAGGAAGGAAGGAAGGAAGGAAGGAAGGAAGGAAGAAACAGAAACTGAACTTCAGAGATTACTAAGAAACCAAGTAAATAGCCCAGGCTTTTATTTAAGACTCTTAAAGCATAACAGTCTAAGAAGCAGAGCAAATCAGAAATAGGCCAGCCCCACAAACACTAAAATCCAGCCTCAACGCACCTTAATCTCTGATTAGATCACAATAACTGCCTGACAGAAGTAGATCATTTATGCAAAAAAATATGTTTCACAGCCTCCACATAATTTTTATACATAATGGTCAGCAGCAAACAAACAAACAAACAATTGCCAGGTCTGACAAGAGACAGTATCAACTGATTAAAAATTAAGATATTAAAAACAGGAACCAGAACTGGACTCATAAGTAATCAAGAAAATGGAGGTCAGGGTTAGTCTTAAAATAACTCATTAATACTAAAGAAAATAGGTGATTAGATGGAGAATTTTATTAGAAAACCTATAAACTTATAAAAAATCTACATCTGAAATACATGAAAATTAAGAAAATAATATATTTAACACAAATGAGAAACCGCTATGAAAAAGACTTAGTGAATTGCAAAATAGGTCAAAGAAAAAACTTGAGCCAAAGCATAAAGAAATGAGAAGAATGAAAGATACAGAAAAGAATGTGGGAAAGTTATGTGAAAGATGATAAAATCATATAATTTGTATTTAACTGAGGTGTCAGAAGAGAGATGGAGAAAAACAACAGTGTTTAAATAAATACTGTCAAGAATTTGTGACAGTAATAAATGTTGTCAAAAAACAGATTCAAGTATTTCTAGGAACACCCAGATAGATGAAAGCAAACTACACCTTGAAACATCATAGCAAAACTGCCCAAACTTGAGATAATAATAATTAATAATAAAAATAAATCTTAAAATCATCCCCCCAAAACCACTATGTTTTCTGAAAGACTTTATAAATATATGAAATATATTGAGATATTTAACTGGACAATTCATTAAAGAGTTTAGAGAAATTACAGTTGGTAATACTATTCTGTACTTAATCCATATCAAACTCATCCTAATTTTTTTTTCAAACTATATTCACATTTTTTTTTCTTTTTTTCAAAGTATTATCCCTATCAAAAACAGTCACAAATTCTCTGGTTTAATATGAATTTACTCCCCAAATGTATCATCCAGGTTACTGAAAAATAACTTCAATACAATTTTTTTTTCATTTCCTCTTACTGATTTGGCCCTTTAGGTAGAATTTATGAGTGTGTACTAGTTTCCTAGTGCTATCATAATAAATAACCACAAACTCGGTGTTTTAGAACAACAGAAATTTATTCCCTCACAGCTCAGACATCCAAAATCAAGATGTCAGTGGGGCCATGATCCTGCTAAAGACCTTAAAAAACTACTTTGCCTCCTGTAGCTTCTGGTAGCCCCAGGTGATCCTTGGTTTGCAGCAGCATAATTCCAACTCTGCCACTGTCTTCACATGGTTTTTTACTTTGTATGTGTCATTGTGTGTCCTCTCCTCTTTTAAGGACACCAGTCATTGGATTTAGAGCCCCTCCTAATCTAGTATGAGCACATCTAAATTTAACTGATTACATCTTTAAAGATCCTAAATTCAAATAATGTCACATCCTAAGGTTCGGGTAGACATGAATTTTTGGAGGAAACTATTCAGCCCACATTAGGGTGTGATTAAACAATTAATTTTGTTTGACTATAATCTGTTTTAACTTTTTTTTCCCTGAAGTTCAATGGCTTATGTTTGAAAGATAGACACCTTACTGTAAATCAATTATATAACACGACTTGATATAATCTATTATAATTTCATTTTTAAACTATTTGAAGTGATGATATATTAAAAATCTCTGGAAACTCAGAATTAATTTCTTGTCAAAAATAGTTGGTTCACACAATGAGGTATTACCTCACACTGTCAGAATGGCTAAGATCAAAAACATAAGAAACAACAACTGTTGGCAAGAATGTGGAGAAAAAGAAAATAGGGCACTGTCGATAGGAATACAAACTTGTGTGGCCACTGTGAAAAATAGTGTGGCGGATCCTCAAAAACATAAAAATGGAATTACCATCTGATCCACTAATTCCACTGCTGGGTATTTACCCCAAAAGCATGAAAACACTAATTAGAAAAGATATATGCACCCCTATGTGTACTGCAGCATAATTTACAATAGTCAAATTATGGAAGCAGTCCAAGTGTCCATAATTAGATGAATGAATAAAGAAGATGTGATATATATGTATGTAAATATGTGTATACACACACACACACACACGCAGAGGAATATTATTGAGTCATAAAAATAATGAAATCTTGCCATTTTGCAACAACATAGATGGATCTAGAGGGTATAACACTAAATGAAAGAAGTCCATCAGAAAAAGATGAATACTGTATGATTTCACTCATATGTGAAATTTAAGAAACAAAACAAATGAACAAAGAGAAGAAGAGACAAACCAAAAATCTGACTCTTAACTATAGAGAATAAATTGATGGTTCCCCAGAGGGGAGAGGGGTAAGGGTAGAGGAAATAGGTGAAGAGGATTAAGGGATTCTTTATGGTGATGAGCACTAAGCAATGCATAAAATTGTTGAATCACTGTATTGTACACCGAAACAAATACAACACTGTGTTAATTATGTTGAAATTTAAATAAATAAATAAATAAATAAATAAATAAATAAATAAATTTAAAAATTAAAAAAAAAAAAAGGTTCACATCAACCAATGAGTTTCAGAATAGTTTTGGGGAATAGTTTTTATAGTACCATAGTACATTACCTAATTATTCTCCTTTTTCTCACTATCTGTATATAGAATAAAATCCTCAATAAGTGAAGTACTCCCATGAAACTAAAGTATTAAAAGAGTAAAAAGCACAAAACTGTAGGTTCCCTTAGTGAGTTGTATTGTTGGATTGCTCTTGTCAGGAGTAGGAAATGTGAGGTTCTATAGAGAAATCTGGGGAGGACATTAGAGTAGACAAGAGAACAAAGATTTAAGACAAATAGTGGAAAAAGACAAAAGGGCGGTAAGGTACAGAAATGTAAAATAAACTACAGATTGGAGAAAAGGCTCAAGTGAGACATTTAGTGCATTAGAAACACATTTCCCTGAGATCTTTAGAATAACTGGATACTGAAGAATAGCTATCTTTTTGTTCAGGGTTCACACTAAAGAGCTTACAGTGGAGTTGCTGAGTATTTCTTCTTCCCTGATCTGGATTCATCTAAAGAAGTTCGTAATTATACATGATGTTATGTTTAAGTATGTAGAAAATGTACTTCCTACACCTTGTGCTCCTATAAGTTCCATTAATTATAAAAGTTGATGTAAGAATTTCTATATTGAATAGTTGATAAGATCTATATATGTCAGAGCAGAAAATCAGTAAGCAAAGTAATTTTTGCTTAATTAACTTAAATATTTCTAATTTCTATTCATGCCTAACTTGATAATATAACAAGTGAATAAAAGATAGAGGCTGACTTAGGAGACTGTTAGGTGATTTATATATAATTTGAATAATAAATGTCCTCATACTTATTTTTAAAATCACATTATTTACTATTAATAAAAAAGTATTTTAGAGTAATTAACAGTCAAAAATAAAGTTAAATAAGAAGAAAAAATAAATTAAATACTGATTTGCACATTTACTTACTGCAGTTCAGCAGGAGGAAAAAGTCCCTCAGACATGGAGGAAGATGATGATGAAAAATGTTTGTCCAACTCTTCCCATGCATTTATAGCTAAAAAAAAAAAAATCACATCCTATTAAATTTCCTCTGAATTTATCTAAGCCTATTTGATTCTTTCTGCCGTTCTTTAACTCTGGCTTTTTACAACCAGATAGATTATTAGGATACATATTTTGTGGCTGAAGTAATCCTGACCAAAGTAGACTAATGGAATAGTACTAGGTTACATTTTGATGACCAAGATGTTTTAATGACTTTTTGAAAGAATTAAATTGTTAAAAGAACTTAAGAGCTTTCACAGGAATTTTAAAATTGCTACCATTACCCTAGTCAACAATCTTTTGTGAGTATCAGATTTACTATGTGAAATTTGTTATTATTTAAAACTAATTTAGTGAAATATTTGTAGCAGAAAGAAGAGGGTCACATAAGACCATATATGATAAAAACAGTAAATCATCTTATTTTACCATTTTTAAGTGACTACATCATAATCCATATGAATTCTTAAAATGATGGAATTAAATAAGTCACGCTTAGAATAGTCCATATGTTGACCATACATAGCTTGAAACATCAAACAACTATTGTTATCCACTAAAAACAAAGACCCAAAATCCAATCAATCTGATCAGTATATCCTGAAAAAATAGTTGAATGAACTAAAGTTAAATAAGTTACTATAAATATAAAATTAAGATAAAGAGTCTGTCAATATCTATTTGACTTTGGTACATGATGTGGGTGTTTCTGTTAGAAGGTATTTGCTCACAAAAGAGACAGAACTCTGAGACCATATTCAAATATGCCTGTGTCTACAGTGGACACATGTTCAACACTAATAAATAATTTAAACAAATTTTTAACCCCATTCCTTATTAATTGTTTAAGTGATCGCCAATAAAATAGAACAAAATGGAGAAAAATAAATCTGTGAATGAATATAATTTCTATGAATCATATTGTTTTAGAAAAATAATTCTTCTATGATTGAAGATTAGTTTATGGCTTTAAAGCCATGAATTGCAAACATTGTTTGGAAAAAAACTAACAATATTCAGAAGGAAGTTGAACTTTGTAAAAACACTGAGAAAACATCTTATCTATTCCAGGGACCCAATAAGGAAAAATGTCAAGATGGTCTGATTAATACCAGTACAATTTTTTCTTCTTGGCTTACATCAGTCTTCTTGCTTATGTTAAGTTCAATATGACTTCCAAAATATCTATCTTTGATTTCTTCCCCTGTCATTTGTTGTTAGATTCTACTGGAGATACTAGTTCATTGTCATTTTTGAATGCAAATATACAGCAGTATTAAATGGACACAAGCTAAGAGCAATCACGACTTCAGAAATGAATCTGTAAATATTTAAATAAAGGAAGTTATTATTTCATTAACCTAAGGGGTCATGGCCTCAATATATCCTTATTTATCCATTTTGTAAATGCAAACTGTACAAGTTACTTTTCCAAATATGCATCATTCCTAAGGCTTTCACTCCAAGGTCCTGTTATTAATATAACAATAAATTTTCATCATTGTTTTTCTATATTGTCTTGCAAAAAAAGGGAATGAATAGATGCTTGTTGTTTTTAATATAACTAAACACTGAAGGAAACGCCTCTGAAAATTTCATTTTATAGTAACATTAAGTTTATCGTCATTAAAGAAGGAGAAAAAACATTTAAAAAAAGTTGTCTAGAATGGAGAACTCTTATTTATTAAAATTTAACATTTTAAATCATTTAAATAAATAAATACCCTGTATATATCCCCAGTTTAAATTGTAACATAAGAAGTTTTGTTTCAACTAAAATTAATTAGAATGCAGTCAATGAATCCAGGTTGATATCTACAGTATGTAAAATATAATCTAGTGTATTTTCATCAAGGAGTAAAAGCTGCCGTTTATGTTTGTTTTTTAGCAGTTAAGGACATGCCTTTCTCAGTGGACTTTCTATCTACAGATTGAGATGATAAAGCCTTCATGCCTGTATTATTGCACAGACCTGTATTCCTAAAATGCAATCCCAGTGGTCCCTCATAAGTTATCCCAGGGTGATTTATTGGTTTTAAAGAAAAAAAAAAACATGATAGACCAAATTTTTAACACATGTCCTAATTCAAGGCAATGTGCTACATTCTAGGATATAATGTTGACAAGACAAACATAGTCACTGCTTTAACTCAGCATATACCCGATGGTTTAGAATATGTTTTTTGTTACTACTGTGTTTTATTGTATCTCCAAATCACAAAAAGTGGTTCAATGCCTCAAAAGTGGCTCGACAAAGTAAAAATGTTAACAGCTTTATTGAGGTATAAATTATATCATCAAACTACACTTATATTCATTCATTCATTCATTTTAAATTCCAGTATAATTAGCATACAGTGTCATATTAGTTTCAGGTGTACAATATAATGTTTCAACAATTCTATGCATTACTCTGTGCTCATTACTGTAAGTGTACTCTTAATCCCTTTCATCTATTTCCCCAATTCCCCCACCCAACTCCCCTCTGGGAATCACCAATTTATTCTCCATAGTTAAGAGTCTGGCTTTGTTTGTTGGTTTTTTCCTTTGTTTTGTTTCTTAAATTTAACATACGAGTGAAATCATATAGTATTCATCTTTCTCTGATGGACTTCATTTAGTGTTATACCCTCTAGATTCATCTGTGGTTGCAAATAGCAAGATTTCATTTTTTTTTTTTTTTTTTTTTTTGTGGCTGAGTAATACTACTGTGTGTGTGTGTCATTTTGACAGATGTGAGTTGATATCTCATTGTGGTTTTGATTTGCATTTCTCTGATGATGAGTAATGTTGAGCATCTTTTCATGTGTCTGTTGGCCACCTGTATATCTTCTTTGGAGGAATGTTTGTTCATATCTTTCTGCCCCTTTTTAACTGGATTATTTGTGGGGCTTTTTGGTGTTGAGTTGTATGAGTTCTTTATATATTTTGGATAATAACTCCTTATCAGATATACCATTTACAAATGTCTTCTCCCATTCGGTAGGTTGTCTTTTAGTTTTGTTGATTGTTTCCTTTGCTGTGCAGAAGCTTTTTATTTTGATCTAGTCCCAATAGTTTATTTTTGCCAAAGGAGATATACTTAAAAAAAAAAAAGTTGCTACAGCTGATACCGAAGAAATTACTGCTTATGTTCTCTTCTAACAGTGTTGTGGTTTCAGGTTTCACATTTATGTTTTTAACCCATTTTGAATTTATTTTTGTGAACGGTGTGAGAAAGTGGTCCAGTTTTCCCAATACCATTTATTGAAGAGATCATCTTGCTTCCGTTGTCACAGATTAATTGACCATATAAGTGTAGATTTATTTCTGGCTTCTCTTTTGTGTTCCATTGATCTGTGTGCCTATATTTGTGCAACTACCATACTGTTTTGATTACTAAAACTTTGTAGTACATCTTGAAATCTGGAATTATGATACATCTAGTTTTGTTATTCTTTCTCAATGCTGCTTTGCCTATTTGGGGTATTTTTGTGGTTCCATACTAATTTTAGGATTATTCTTATTCTGTGAAAAATGTTAATATTTTAATAGGGACTGCACTGAGTATGGAGATTGATTTGGGTGGTATGGAAATTTTAACAATATTAATTCTTCCAATCCATGACCATTAAATATCTTTCCATTGGTTTGCTTTGTCTTCTAATTTCTTTCATCAATATTTTATAGTTTTCAGAGCACAAGTCTTTAGTCACCAAAAGTTCTCTCTCTCATATTTGTGCATATGTGTTTCCAGCAACTCAACAAATTTGCCATTTAAGTGTTCCTACTGATTTATGGATCCAACAGCTTCTGTTCTAGGCAACTCTATCTTGGCTGTGACTTTTTTGGATTAACTTATTATCTCCAGATTTGGGAATGTTGGTTTACTTTCAAGTTTAGTTCTCTGATGGGTCCAATAAAGGTCAGTGATTTTCAGTTTGGTCCGCCTTTTCCTATTGATTTTCTCTTAGGTTCTTATGTAAAATTCACTGTAACTCTTATTCTTGTTCTTATGATGTCACCACCCTTACCAACCCCTATCTTTTCTCAAGACTTTTTCCTCTGGTTTTCTCCAGTGTGAATGTGATACTACTGGTTGGTTTTGTTTTGTTTTGTTTTGTTATTACTACCTGATTTTTCCCAGAGCTTCCTGTATCGTTTTGTTGTCTGTCATTACTTTTAAAGAGTTTTCAGCTATTATCACTTCAAATATCTAATCTTCTCCATTCTCTTTCCTCTTTTTCCAGTATTCTAATTATGCATATTATACCATTTCATGCTGTCCCATGGTTTATGCTTGGTCTATTCTACTCTTTATTTCTTTTCTTTGCTTTCTTTCTCCTTCCTCTTTCCTTCCCTTCCATCCATCCATCCCTCCTTTCTTTTACTTTCCTTTTCCCCCCGTTCTTATTTCAGTTTGGAAGTTTCTGCTGACATATTTTTAAGGCCACTAATTCTTTCTCTCATTATGTTGATTCTACTGAAGAAATCATCCAAGTATTCTCATTTTTTTTAAATAATGTTTTTGACTCCTAGCATTTCCTTCTGATTCTTAGAGTTGCCATTTCTCTTCTTCTATTACTCATCTGTAATATACAGCTCTTAATATATTAATCATAAATTCCGTCCCTAATGATTCAGACATCTGTATCATATCTGAGTCTAGTCTTCAGACTGTTTTTTTGTTAGTTTTGTTTTTCCTTTCAGTGGGCCTTAAAGTGTGTCTTAAGGCCATGACCTTCACAAGTCTTTCTCTAGTGGTACAGTCTTTTCTTCTCCTATCCCTTATTCCATTCTCTGGAGTATTCCCATATAATTTCATTGAAGTCCTGACTCCTGTTGACCTTGTTCTTGGCCCCCTTAGGTGAGACAGAAAGGTTACAGGAATGGAGGAATTTACTACCTCTAACGAGGATGAAGCTCTAAAAAAGACTTTTCTGCTGGCTTTTGTTACACAGAAACTTCGGGTTATATGTCAAAATGCTTAATCTTCTTCCCTTGCCAGAGCCAGAGGGGATCTTTCTCATATTTTCGTTATGAGAACCTACTGGGATTCCTGGAAGGAGCCCACAAAACAGTAGGTCCCTCTAAGACTATGACCTTCAATACTTTCTTCATTCTCATGCTATTTCACACTTAGCCTCAAGCTATTCATCAAAATTATCACTGCTGCATTTCATTAAGTTTCTATTGACCTATCCAGAGGCTTATGCTTCAGATAGATAGACCTTGGGTGTATCTTTGTGGATAAGCCTCTGTTTCTAAATTTGGGTATAGTGATTTACTGTGCCACCTGTTTCAGATGGGACACAGGAAAGTCCATACTTTCAGTCTGTCTCTATTTTTCTTATTTTAGGGATGGAAGTAGGAACGTGTAAGCTCTTTACATGTCAGAACTGAAATTGGCAATCCAGTCCATTCCTGTTTATTCACCTTTTCTGGCCTTTCTACCTTTTCCAGACACCTAAATGTTAAACTGTCCTATTCGGTTCTATGTGATTTTCCTTTTCTATCCATACTCAATGATTAAATGAAATTTTACAAGCCTGTGGCTTTAATACCATCTAAGTGTATACAATTTCCAAATTTTTTAGACTTGTACACTCAATAAACAAACCTTAGACTCATACACTCAATAAACTCTTGTATTCCTTACACACAATGTCATATATCTATGTGTGTGTAGGTTGGGGAAAGGGTAGATATTAAGTATTCTGTGGAACATCTATACCATTGCAGGTTAAAAAGAAGGAGAAATAAGATTTATGTCAAAAGTAGGACATGCATAGAATCACTGACCCTGGAGGCATGCTGTCAGTCAATGCCCATACCCCAAAAATAGCTAGCTTCAAGAAATACTTATTGAAAGAATGGAGAAATATTTGCACTAAATTTATGGCTAACTACTTACATATATTATGAATTTCATTTATATTACTTTAAAATACTCGCTATTAGTAAAAATATTTTAAAATTAAACCATTTCAATTTTATTAGAATTTGTTTTCATGTATCTCATATATATGGTATCTTCTAAATAAAAACCTGAAATATCTTAAGCTTAAAATATTTTAAAGAAATTTCTGTGTAAAACATTTTCATTTTGTTTTTCTTTAAAGACTAATTGCTAAGGTCTCAGTGGGATATTGTGTCAAGAATGACAGCTTATTCCTAAAGAAATTCTAAGGCTTTAGTTAAAAATAAGAGAAAGCAATGATCTCTGAGGAAATGAGAGAATTAAATTAGATGGCTATTGCATTGCATACATTTTAAATCCATTGTTTTTTTCAAGTAAACCAATATACATTTTTGGAATACAGCATGTCCCTTTTCGTTATTTTTAGCAAAATGGATTCCTTGCTGTGGTAAGTGGAGCAATTGTTAATTTCAGCTCAAAATGGATTCTACCAGAGCAGTAGGTAGTGTTTTCATTTAAGCTGCTGAACAGTTATTTAGTGCTATAAATAGTCCCAAATACTATGCTAAAGATTTTTCTTTAAAAAAATAATAAAGCTATTATAAGAATTGAAATAACATTTGTTGGTTGCCCTATATGTTATATTTTCTGATTTAATCTTCAAGATAACATATCAATGCAGGCATTACAAGACATATTTTATTGATATAAAAACTGAGTCCCAGAGAGATTATCTCTCCCCAGGCACCACGGGAACTATGTGCCAAGCTGATCTGGCCTGAGTGTCTGTGATTTCAAAGTCCATCTTCTTGTACAATATTAGGTGCATACAATTGGATACTATTGTACATTTGTGTTCAGGTTCAACCTAAAAGAACACATTCATATGTAAATATTAGAATGAATTGAATATTATGATATTGATTAGGACAACCATTTAATGTAGCATCCAAATGCGGACACTTTTGAGATCGAAAGGGATGCTATTAATTATGCCATGGTGAGATGTAAACCAGCACTGCTCTAATCATCCTAGGACATACATTTACTCTAAAATTAGTAAACTCTAGTATAATACATTATATTATAAACTAGGGAGAATATTATATGGTAAAATGAACATAGCACTTATTTTATTCCTACCGATACCGACTTAATGATTTTTGGTACTATGACTTTAGGAAAGTCATATATTATCTCTGTAAAATCAGAGAACCAGATAATGTCTATGATGTTGTCTTGTATATAAAGGTGTCATTGTCTCATATGTTTAATAAAGCTACCCTTTATTGATTGTTTTTATGTGAAAGAAATAATGATGAGTGCCAAGATAATATGAGAATATTTTAAGTATTGGATAGGAAATGACTTGTTTAACAAACAGGCCTAAGCCAATGATCAAAATATTGATACTGATTATAGTTTTAATCCAGTTATGACTGCTTTGACTGTAATTCAGGTTGGAGATTACTTTTGACAAAAAAAAAAAGTAAAATATTACATGAGTTGATGGTTATCCATCAATTTCTATTATGATAGTTTTAGTGGGCAAACCAGAAGAATATTCTTTCAAGAGTGCTATTCTACATGGTTCACAAATTCTAATAGTTTCATTGCAAAATATCTTAGATGCAAGTTAAACATTAAGGAAAACATGATGTCCCAAATATGAAGAAATCAACTTTAAAATGTTTATGCTATTAAATACTCTTTCTAAACACATCTTATTTAACATTAAATGGAAACATTTCATTTCTCAATCTTAGTAAAATGTAATTTGACTATATGGTACCAACAATAAAAGTAATTTTCTAAGAATCAGAGATTCTACAGTATCTGTTGATGATTTAATACCATATTGAAATAGAAATGTAAAAAAGAAAGAAAATAGGTAATAGCATAAACACAAATAAGGATTTGTGAGGGGTTTTTTTTTTGAGAATGCAAAACATTTTATTTAAATATGCTTTCTAATTTGCTTTGTAGTTAACAAATTCTGCCTTTTTAAAAATTCCAACTTAAATTATATTTATAATCAGCATGTAGTATCAAACATATGGCTAAAATAGCACATGTACAGCTTCACAAAGCTTGTGTTAAGTATACAGTTATTTGCAAACTCAGAGATCCAAAAAAAAAAAAAAAGCCTACACATTTAACCATAAGGGTCCAATCCACTCTACTTGAATCTATTATGAGATATTACTTTTCTCTTTTATTTTCCTTGAAAAGAGTCCACTCATATATAATGTATAATGTGTAATGTGTAGCTTTTTTTTTTTTTTTGTCATAGTCTTTAAGATACAATTTCACACATGACCCCTCAAAAACAAAAAGAAAAAAAAAAGCTTCCAAGAATTCTGGGATATACACTCTCATGATTATGCTAAGAGAACAAAACAGATTTCCTTAAAAAAAAAAATATATATATATATATATATATATGTATATATATAGTTTCTTTAAAATAGTAGTCTTTAATGATATATACTAGATGGCTTTGAATAGCGTGGTTGGTCTTAATGTTGGTAGCACAAATAGGGAATCATTGGCCATTTTTCTCTCTGGACCTATTTGAGGAATTTTGGTACACATAAGAAAAACTTCATGTTATCTAGCACACAAGTCAAAAAAAACAAAATCAAGGGAGCCCAAACCAAATGTAATTTACCTATTTCAAACCAAAGATAACAATTAGTAATATCTTACCAGCTCCATGGACCTTGAAAAATATGGAAACTATATTAATAATGAAAAGAGAAATGCCATTTATATTAAACATTTTATATTGTTCATAATAAAAATTTTATATTGATTTGCTTCATATAATGTCATAATTTTACCTTTTTTATTTTAATTACATAGCAAGAGTATAATATAGAAAATCAGAAATAAAAACCCTAACAACAATGCAGTTGTCCTGTTAGATGAAGAAAATCACATTTCTTGCACCTTCATGTCCTTACTTTAATAATAATTATTACTTTTACCTGCCTCACCAGGATATAGAACATAAATAATCTCAATAGAGCTCTCAGCAATCATGGCTATATTGGCCTGGTGAACACATCTGAAGCAGTGTACTGGCACTTTAGCTATGTATTTCATATAGTGTCTTGTTTTAAAGGCCTCACTATACTACCTATATAGACAGAGCTTCTTTATATGTTTCAATCTTTGAAGTAAATGGAAGCTATGAGCTTGGAACAGATAAGCTGGATTTCTGAAGAAGTATGAGATTCAGTCCACATTTGAATTGCTCGGATTATATTTTAATGGAAAATGAAGCTTGAAAAGAAGAAATGGGCATATCATTCAAATATCCAATTAAAGATGGTAGTCACAACCCAAACACGGTGCCTTAGTCCCTTTCAAGCTTTAAAAGTTTTATTTTTTTAATATTATACTGTATTGAAGCATGTAAATCCTCCCCACAGGCTATAGTCAAATAGTGTGCTATAATACTACTGTTTATATCTTGGAAACAGTTGCTGGAATGTGCTTCCTAAAGAAATGGATCTTGAAAAAGAACAAGGATATTGCTCCTTCAGTGAGATAGTGAGAAATGGTTCACTGCATTTTTGAAATAGGTATTGAATTGTTACAAAGAGTGCAAGAATCCAGGGAAATGAACTAAAAGTGACAGAATTATAATTTTTCTGCATGATTGCATAGAAAAAGACTATTTAAACTTTAAGCTCTGTTAACTTCCAAAAATAGAGCACAAAATATAACAAATAAAAAATGTCATTTTTGTTATTTTTGTATATATCTTTGTATGTAACAATACAGATACATGAGGGGAAAAGGATCACTCGACTTTTATAAACATAGTACTCATTTAGTTAAAAAATGCTTCACATATCAATGGAGAAATATTTCATTCATAATTAAGAGTCAGAGAAATAAAAGAAAAACATGTACCAATATAATGGCATGGATGGTTTTATTTCTGTATTTGACATTCTGACTTAAAAAAGCACTCTTCGTAGAGACGGTTTTTTGTTTTTTTAAATTTAAAATTGTTTTTGAAAGGCCAACATCTGATATTGATCTTTCTAAGCAGTTTAAATAATAGAGAAAAAAAGAAAAAGGAAGGAAGGAAGGAAGGAAGGAAGGAAGGAAGGAAGGAAGGAAGGAAGGAAGGAAGGAAGAAAGATAAAGCAAGCTAGCTATGTTTCTTTTATCTGGATATTTTGGTCATAAAATTTTAAAAACCACTGCAGAGAAAATTAACTGCATACATTTATTTATGGTTACTCACAAAGTTCTTACTTATAATATGTTTTTAAAATGCAATTGTACCTTATCAAATTAATAAGCAAATTAAAAGATAAATTTAATAAAATTATTTTAATACATTTATGTTTATACTGGTCATAAACTCTACCTTACTATTCTGGAATACTGCATTATTTAAAAAAAATTTGTGACCTATATATACTATGTAATGTAGTAAGATACTGTTTGTATAATTAGCATATTATTTTACGTAATATTAAAAAGATGAAAAATACCTGTATTTTGCAATCCCAAGCATTTTGGACAAATAAATATGAGAACTGAAATATCTGTAGAGTATCAGAGCTGGTTCTATAAAATGGTGGAATAGAGATTTCAGTTTCTATTTTATTTCATGAATAGATGATTTTGGAAGTAAGTGAATGAATCACTTCTTCATTGAGAGTACATAGGGATTAAGTGTTCTCAGTGCTGGTGAATTAAAATTCTGTCCTTCACAGAAAAAACTATATGCCTAATATTTCAAAAATCACTTTTAAAATGTGACCACAAATGATCTACTTTCCAAAGAAATATTTCCAATGTATTTGTGTGAGCAGAAGGTGTATGGAAATGAAGATATTTCCCATCCAGTGAACAAATCAAAGGACATTTCAGTAACAATTATGCAAATATATATTTTTAAAACCTATTTTAATAATGGAGATTAACTACACCTTAAGCATTTAAGTAACAACAATCTATGCATATTTAATTAAATGCTATCTCAAACAAGCTTTTTACTGGCATTTAATATAGAGAAAAGTGTAAAAAATTACAGTGTACATACAGCTTGATGAATTATCATAAACTTATCACACCTATGTAACCCCATCTAGATCAAGAATAAACATTACCAATATCTATGAAAACCTTTATGCTACTGCAACTTAACTACCCCTTTTCTTCCAGACAAGGTAACTACTTTGCTGACTTTGAATATTATAGATATTTTGCCTGTTTTTAACCTCAATGGAAACATACGGCATATACTAATTTCCTTTAGTGTCTTTCAACACTATTTTGGAATATTCATTAATGTTGTTATGTAAAACAAGAACTCATTCATTTTCATTAAAAAATATCAGTAGTCCATTAGATAATTACAATAGAAAAATCCATCCCACTGTTATTGGACATGCACTTTTTCCACCAGAGTTGATTTATTGTGAATAATACTGACCTAACCATCTTGTATATTTGTGATGCACATATGTGTATGTTTTAGTTGGTATATACTCAGGGTATATACTTAAGAAAAACTGCTGTTTCATAGGATATGCATATGATAAATTTTAGTAGATATGGTAAAAGATTGTCCGGGGGGGGTGGCTGCAATTTACACTCTTATCAATGAAGTATGAAGAGTTCAAACTGGCCATATTTTAGCCAACTCAGACAACTGTCACTCTTAATAAAAAAAAAAAAATCTTAGTCATTTGGATACTAAACAGTATAATAGTATAGCTTTATTTTGCATTTTAGTAAGGCTTACTGATGTTGAGATGTTAAGCAAGTTCTAGTATTGGCTATTTGGGTAAACTCTTTTGTCAAGTAACTGTTGAAGTCTTTTGCCTATTTTTCTTAGGATATGTTCTGTATAGCACTCAGTTACATATAATACAAATGCCTCTACAACTCTTAAAATGAAATCCCATGGGATATAAAAAATTAAATATTTTTTACAAAGATATACACATACACAGTATACTTATGTTTTCTATATCTCTATGTATCTACAGCTACCTAATTTCCTATTATTTCTCTATCGTTATCTAATTTTCACACTGGGTATTTCAATGTACCTATGAAATATCCAAAAAAGGTTGTCCATAAGCAAGTGTGGAGCTCACAACTGTCACAGCAAGGGATTCCCCCCCCCCCCCGAGGTAATTATCAGAAAGCAGAAGTGGACATATCACTAGGGTAAAGGATGAAGAGAAAATACTGGTATCTCAACCTCAGGAAACTTTCCATATAGAAGATATTAAGAAACATGAGAAAATATAATTGAGAGTTGAAATTTTTACTGTTTTTCTCATATGTTTCAATGAGTATGAAATTTTTACTGTTTTTCTCATATGTTTCAATGAGTATTACTCATATATCACATTATAGTAATTCAAGTAGGTGAATTATTCACCTTTAACCTCTCTGATAAAGTTTTCAATGACTGTTTGGAACTCCATGAACATTTAATGAATTAATTAATAAATGAAAGAGGTTTTATCTTAGACATAGTCGAAGGTAAATAACACAAAAATTACTTCAGTACCATATTTAATTAAAAAATAGAATTAAAATAAATGCCATCAGATTAATTTCTAAACTAACAATACAGGTCATCAGAGCATGAAAAAGAGACATATTTAGGGGCTAGGAAGATACTTAGGAAGAGCAATATAATATAAATGTTAAATGGAGAGAATTTGGATGTGGCTTTTTAAAAATTTCTCCTGAGTATAGCACTGATGGTTACTTCTGTTGTGATGACTTCATTCAGAGCTTAGAGCATGTAAGTAGATATTCAAAATAGTAGGCACCTCTCTCCTCTGGAGGGTGATTATTAGCACAACATTGGTAGCCAGCATATTGGAGCACATAATGGCTGAAGGATTTCATCCTAGTTATACCCTGTTGATAAACAGCTTAGGGAATTCAGAGTGTCCATGCACAGGAGAAACAATCTTCCTTCGTCTGGAATTACATATTAAAGCTCAGAACATTATTTTATGGCTGGCTGAGCATTCAGCCCTTTTAAACATTAAAATATTTTTGAGCATATTTTCAAAATTTGTAAACCATCGAAATTTCTAAATAAGATTATTTGAAATCCTACTTCCTTTTGCTTTACTTAAGCATTGTATACCTTCTTCCCTCACTCCTTTTGGAAAATTTATCATATTTCTCAGTGACATACAATTGGGAAACATATCAATAGTGTTAGATAAATCCCATTGTGAGAAAAAATTAGGTGTGTCAGAACTAAAAAGGTAGTCACTTCTTATTGGGAATGAAAACTAATTTCATACTGTTAACTCAGAAATACTTAGTATGCGGTTTCGTAGTTTGCTGGACCGCAGTCTAATATATCATTTGCAGTCTTGTGCAGCAATCTCTCTAGTGTTTTTCTTAAATTGTTATAGCCAAGAAAAATGGTATCATTAGAAAATTATGCCTTAGATCAAAAAGGCTAGATGGCAGTAAGTACTCTCAGGGTTTTAAGCAGTGGGGAACCACACAAGAGTTTATATCCCAAACACGTTGTTTGGATGGCTTAGAGAAGGCAGTGGGATTGCATGCCCATAGGGGGATCTTAGATAGTAGAGAAATCCAGCACTTTATTCTTCTGCATCCCAAACCTCTGCTTAACTGAATTGTAACTCTACCATTTAAAGTTAGTATATTATTTTCTTAATGTGCTATTTGACACAGGCAGACTTTTTTTTTTTTGAGGTGCAATTCACATATAATACTGTATTAATTTCCTGTGAACATAGCGATTTGACATTTGAATACACTGCAAAATGACCACCGCAATAAGTCTAGTTACCATCTGTCACCACATAAAATTACTACAATATTATTGACTATAGCCCCCTTGCTGTGCATCACATCTCCATGACATTTTTATTTTAAAACTGAAAGTTTGTACTTCTTGATCCCCTTCACCTATTTTGCACCCCTTCCCCACCCCAGCAACCACTAATCTGTTCTTTGTATCTATAAATTTTGGTTTTCTTTTGTTTATTCTGTTTTTTAGATTCTACATATAAGTGAAATCATGAGGTATTTGTCTTTCTATGTCTGATTTACTTCAATCAGCACAATACCCTCAAGATCTTTCCATGTTGTAACAAATGGCAATATTTCATTCTTTTTTATGGCTGAGTAGTATTCCATTGTGTGTATATGTGCCCATGTGTATACATGTCATAATTTCTTTATCCATCCATCAATCCATTGATGGACACTTAAATTGCTTCCATACCTTGGCTATTGTACATACTGCTGCAATGAACATGAGGGTGCGTATATTTTTTCAAATCAGTGTTTTCATTTTCTTCCCATAGCTGTCCAGTAGTTGAATTGCTGGATCATATGGTAATTCTACTTTTTAATTTTTTGAGGAATTTCCATACTATTTGCCAAGGATGGCTGCACCAATTTACATTCCCACCAACAATATATGACAGTTGCTTTTCTTCACATCCTTTCCAACACTTGTCATTTCTTGTCTGTTTGGTAATATGCATTCTGATATGTATAAGACATTATTTAACTATGGTTGTGACTTGCATTTCCCTAATAATGATGTTGAGCACTTTTTCATGTGTCTGTTGGCCATCTACATGTTTTTTTTTTAGGGGAAAAAAAGTGTCTATTCAGATCTTCTGCCCATTTTTAAATTCAATTTCTTTTATTTGTTGGGTTTTGTTTTAAGTTGTATTAGTTGTTTGTATATTTTGAACATTAACCCCTTATCAGACATACAATTTGCATTCAGTAGTTTGACTTTTCATTTTGTTTATGGTTTCTTTTGCTGTGCAGAAGTTTTTTTAGTTCGATATAGTCCCATTTGTTTATTTTTGCTTTTGTTCTCCTTGCCTGTGGTGTCAGATCCAAAAGCATTCACTAAGACTGATGCCAAGCAGCTTACTGTCTGTTTTCTTCTAGGATTCTTAGGACTTCAGGTCTTACATTCAAGTCTTCAATCCATTTTAAATTGATTTTTGCATATGGCATAAGAGAGTGGTCCAGCTTCATTCTTTTGCATGTAATTGTCCTGTTTCCCCAACATTATTTATTGCAGAGACTGTCCTTTCCCAATTATTCTTGCATCCTTTGTCATAAATTAATTGACCATGTATGTATAAGTTTATTCCTGGGCTCTCTATTCTATTCCACTGACCTATGTGTCTACTTTTATGCCAATAACATACTGTTTTTATTACTACAGTTTTGTAATACAGTTTGAAATCAGTTTTTTTTTTTTTTAAGATTTTATTTATTTGACAGAGAGAGAGACAGCCAGTGAGAGAGGGAACACAAGCAGGGCGAGTGGGAGATAAAGAAGCAGGCTCCCAGGGGAGGAGCCCGATGTGGGGCTCAATCCCAGGACTTTGGGATCACGCCCTGAACTGAAGGCAGACGCTTAAGAACCAAGCCACCCAGGCGCCCCTGAAATCAGGTTTTTTAAAAGCTCTGGCTTTGTTCTCTTTCAAGATTGTTTTAATTATTCAGGGTCTTCTGTAGTTCCATGCAAATTTTAGACTTGTTCTAGTTCTGTGAAAAATGCCATTGGAATTCTGATGATTATTGCATTGAATCTGCAGATTGCTTTGGGTAGTATGGACATTTTAACGGTATTAATTCTTCAAATCCATGAACATGGAATATATTTCCACTTATTTGTGTCTTCTTGAGCTTTTTTCATCAATGTCTTATAGTTTTTAGTGTACAGGTCTTTCAGCTCCTTGTTTATTTCTAGGTATTTCATTAAATATGATGTGATTGTAAATGGTATTGTTTTCTTGATTTCTGCTTCTGATTTCTGTTTCTATTACTAGTGTATAGAAATGCAACTTTTTTGTATATTAATTTTGTATCCTCCAACTTTACTGAATTCATTTGTTAGTACTAACATTTTTTTTTGGTGGAGTCTGTAGGACTTTCTAGATATTGTATCAAGTCATCTGCAAATAGTAACAGTTTTATTTCTTCCTTTCCAATTTGGATGCCTTTCATTTCTGTTTCTTGCCTAATTGTTATAACTAGGACTTCCAATAGTATGTTGAATAAAAGTGGGAATAGTGGAAATCCTTGTCTTGTGCTTGATCTTTGAAGATAACTTTAAGGTTTCATCACTGATTATAATTGTGGGTGTGTCATATATCCTTCACTAACTTGAGGTATGTTCCCTCTATACCCACTTCATTGATTTTTTTTTAATAATAATGGGTGCTGAATTTTGCCAAATGCTGTTGCTGCATCTATTGAGATGATAGTATGATTTTCATCTTTCATTTTGTTAATGTGGCATATCATGTTGATTAATTTGTGGATGTTGAACCATCCTTGTATGCTTGAAATAAATACCACTTGATCATAGTGTATGTTCCTTTTAATATATTTTGAATTTGGATTGCTACCATCTTGTCGGTAATTTTGCATCTATGTTCACCAGGGATATTAGCCAGTAATTTTCTTTTCTGTTGTGCCCTTGTCAGTTTTGGTATCATGGTAATGCTTACTGTGTAAAATGAGTCTGGAAGTACTCCCTCCTCTTCAAGTTTTTGTAACAGTTTGAGAAGGATTGTTATTAAATCTTTGACTATTTGGTAGAACTCACCAGGAAAGCCATCTGGTCCTGGACTTTTGTTTTGGTGGAGGTTTTAGATTACAGATTCAATCTCCTTGCCAGTAATAGATCTATTAAAAAATGTCTATCTCTTAATGATACTGTGTTGGAAGATTCTAACTCTAGGAATTTATAACTTTCTTGTAGATTGTTTTACTTGTCATATAATTCAGAGTAGTCTTCTATGATCATCTGTATTTCTGTGGTATAAGTTGTAACTTCTCTTTCATTTCTGATTTTATTAATTTGAACCCTCTCTCTTTTTTCTTGAGTCCATATACAGGATTTTTAACTCTATATATTTTCAAAGCAGCAGCTCTTAGTTTCATTTATCTTTTATACTGTCTTTTTAGCCTCTATCTCGTTTGTTTCCATTCTGATCTTTTTATGTCTTTCCTTCTACTAAATTCAGGTTTCATATATTTTTCTTTTTGTAGTTCCTTAAGAGTAAAGTTAAATTTTTTATGTCTCTTAGAACCACTTTTGCTGCATCCTATATATTTTGGTATATCATATTTCCATTTTCACTTATCTCTATTTTTTTTCTCTTTGATTTCTTCTATGACCCAATAGTTTTTCAGTAATATGTTGTTTAATCTCTATATATTTGTAATTTTTCCAGTTTTCTGCTTCTCACTGAATTCAAGTTTCATACCACTGTGGTCAGATAAGATGCTTGATACAATTTCAATCTTCTTAAATTTACAGAACTGTTTTGTGGCCTAATGTGTGATCTATCCTGGAGAATGTTCTAAGTGCACTTGAGAAGAATGTGTATTCTGCTGCTTTGGGTGGAATGTTCTGTATGTATCTATTAAGTTCGTTGGTCTAATGTGTCATTGAAGGCTGATGTTTCTATTAATTTTCTGTCTGGATTATCTACCCATAGATGTAAATAGAGTGTTAAAGTCCCTAATTATTATCATATTGCTGTTGACTTTTCCTTTTAGGTCTGTCAATATTTATTTTATATATTTTTGTGTTTTTATGTTGGGTCCAAATATATTTATAATCATGCTGAAATGACTCCTTTATCATTAGATAGTACCCCACTATGACTTCGATTGTAGTCTTTGTTTTAAAGTCTAATTTGTCTGATAATTCTTATAGCCACACCAGTTTTTTTTTTTAATTTCCATTTACAAGGAATATCTTTTTCCATCCCTTCACTTTCAGACTGTGTGTGTTCTGACTTCTGAAGTGAATCTCTTATAGCCAGTATATAGATGTCTTGATTTTTATCCATTCAGGAACTCTATATGTCTTTTGATTAGACAATTTAGTACACTTACATTTAAAGTAATTATTGATAAGTATGTACTTATTGCCAGTTTGTTTTCTTTTTTTTTTTTAAAGATTTTATTTATTTATTCGACAGAGATAGAGACAGCCAGCGAGAGAGGGAACATAAGCAGGGGGAGTGGGAGAGGAAGAAGCAGGCTCATAGCAGAGGAGCCTGATGTGGGGCTCGATCCCATAATGCCGGGATCACGCCCTGAGCCGAAGGCAGACGCTTAACCACTGTGCCACCCAGGCGCCCCGCCAGTTTGTTTTCTGTCATTATATTGTATTGTATTATTCCTCTCTGTAAGTTTTGCCTCTATCTGTCTTCCATTTTGATTTGGTGACTTTATCTTTAGTATTATGTTTAGACTGCTTTCTCATTTTCTTTTGTATACTTACTATAAGTTTTTGCTTTGTGGTTACTGTGATGTTCACATATATCACCCTACATATATAACAATCTCTTTTAAGTCTACAGCAACTTTATACACATTCTAAAACTCTACATTTTACTCCTCAAGCCCACCAATGTTTATGTTTTTGCTAGCACATTTTACAACTTTTTTATTTTATGCATTCCTTCACTAATTGTAGTTTAGTTTATTTTATTGTATTTGGCTTATAACTTTCATAGTAATTATTTTATAAGGATCAATCCACTACCTTTATTGTATACTCACCTTTTCCAGTGAGATTTTTACTTTCATGTTTTTCTTATTATTAATTAGTGTTATTTTTGTTTTCTCTAGCTAAAAGAAGTCCTTTTAACATTTCTTGTAAGGCTGGTTTAGTAGTGATAAACTCATTTAGCTTTTGCTTGTCTAGAAAACTCTTTTTCTCTTCTTCAATTTTGAATGATAACCTTACTAGGTAGAGCATTCTTGTTTGGAAGTTTTGTTACTGATGTTCTCCTTTCGGCAATTTGAATATGTCATGGCATTTTTCTTCTGGCCTTGCAAAGTTTCTACTGGGAAATCTGCTGATCACATTATAGGGTTTCCCTTTTATAGAACAATGTTTCTTTTAAGATTCTTTAGCTTCTGACATTTTATTTTTAATGTGTCTTGGCATAGATCTCTTTAGTTTTATCTTATTTGGAATTTTCTGAACTTCCTGAACCTGGAATTTTGTTTTCTTCCCTAGGTTAGGAAAGTTTTCAGCCATTATTTTTTCAAGTATGTTTTCTGCCCCTTTCTCTCTCTCTTCTGAAATCCCTACAATGAAAATGTTACTTCACTTGATGCTGTCTTATTGGTCCTTTAGATTATCTTCATTTATTTATTTTTTTCCTTTGTTGTTTTGTCTGCATGAGTTCCATTACTTCGTCTTTCGCATGACTGATCCATTCTTTTGCCTCACCCAGTCTGTTGCTGAACACCTCTAGTTTTTGTTGTTGTTGTTGTTTTTTCCAGTTCATTGTATTTTTCAGCTCTGTGACTTATTTCTAGTATTTTCTCATATTTTCCATTGTGTGTTGGAAGTTCTCACTGTGTCCATCCACTCTTCTCCCAAATTCAGTGAGTGTTCTTTATGATCATTACTTTAAATTCTTTACCAGGAAGATTACTTATCTCCATATCGCCAAGGTCTTTTTCTGAGGTTTTGTCTTGTTCTTTCATTTGGAACATATTTTTCTGTTTCTTCATTTTACTTGATTCTCTGTGCTTATTTCTATGCATTAGGCATAAGAGCTACTTCTCTCAGTCTTGAAGGAGCAGCATTACATAAGTGATGAACTTTATGGTAACCGTGCTCTAACTCTTGCCTCTTTCTCAAACTTGTTGATTGTCTAAGCAGCCTGATTTTTTTTTTTTTTTTTTTTTTTTTTTTTTTTTTTTTTTAGGAGTTGGTTGTTGGTTTCCAGTGGGCCTTAATTGATGGCCTTGACTAATTATTCAACATACTTTTCTTGAGAGGCAGAATGACAAGTGGTTAAGAGCTTAGACTCCATAGCCAAACTGCCAGGGTTTGGAGCCTGACTATACCTGTCTGACCCTGGACAAGTCACATAAACTCTCTGTGCCTCAATTTCCTCATCTCCATAATGGGGATGGATAGTAGTGCTTACCTCATACATTTGTGCTGGTGCTCAATTGTGTTTTTATTATTATTTTTAATTAAGATATAATTGATATGATATAATATTAGTTTCAGGTATACAACATAATTTGATATTTGTATAGACTGTGAAATGATCACCATTATAAGTCTAGTTACCATTTATCATCATACAAATTACACATTTTTTTCTTATGCTAAGAACTTTTAAGATTAACTCTCTTAGCAACTTTCAAATATGCACTACAATTTATTGACTATAGTCACCATGGTATACATAATATCCTCATGACTTATTTATAACTGGACATTTGTTCCTCTTGATCCTGCTCACCCATTTTGCCTACCTCCTATCTTTCCCTCCACTTTGTCAACCACCAATTTGTTCTCTATGTTTATTAGTTTTGCTTTGTTTGTTCATTTTTTAAAAATTCAAGTATAATTAGCATACAATGTTTTATTAGTTTCAGGTGTACAATATAATGATTCAACAATTCTACATATTTCTCAGTGCTTATCACAATAAGTGTACTCTTAATCCCCATCACTCATTTCACCCATCTCCACCCATCTCCCTTCTGGCAACCACCAGTTTGTTTTCTGTACTTAAGAGTGTGTGTTCTTGTGTGTGTGTGTGTGTGTGTGTGTGTGTGTGTGTGCCTCTTTTCCTTTTCTTTGTTTTGTTTCTTAAATTCCACATATGAGTAAAATTATATGATATTTATCTCTGTCTGACAGACTTGTTTCACTTAGCATAATATCATCTAGATCCATCCATCTTATTGTAAATACCAAGATTTCACTCTTTTTTATGGGTAAGTAATATTCCATTGTATATACCATATGTTCCTTATCCATTCATCTATGAATGGACATTTATATTGCTTCCATATCTTCAGCCTGATTTATTCTTGATATGTCCCTGTTGTTGAGGGTGTGCCAAGGCTTCCAATGTTCCAAGGAAAATAATCACATTTACCACCAAATTTCAGGCTGACTAGAAGCCAGAATGTTAGGCAGCAGCAGCTTTTAAAGTATGCAAATATATACAGCCCTGTGGAGTCACAATCACTGCTGGCCTCCATACCGGGAGATTTGGCAGTGTTCCCTGGGCAACAGTTGTAAAAATTAAGGTTCTAGACAAGTGTGTAAGCTCCTTTCTAAGACGTTTTGTTCAGCTGTGGTGAGACCAAGGAGGGTATACAAAAATGCTGTGCCCATGCTTACTTTCACTGGGAATGCCTTTCTTGCCTCTAGATGTGTGGAAAACTTGAAGCCTGTCCTTCAGGCTGAAGCTCCAGACAAACTAAATAGGATATTTTCACAGGACAATGGGTTGTGTTTCAGTCTGCTGTCTGAGCAGAGCCCTGGGGGTGGGGGTGGTCTGCTAGGAAATGCTTCTTGTTACAGTCGCATGGAGCTCAGTAACACCAAGCTCCTTGGTCATCAGGGTCACACAGTCAAGGGATGCTCCCTATGTGATCGCTCCCAATGGCTTAAGCAAAGCAGCTGGAGAGTATAGGGGCAGGACATGCTCCACAGCTTTAGAAAAGTAGCGGGAAGCTGTCTTTTTTTTTTTTTTTTTAAGATTTTATTTATTTATTTATTTGACAGAGAGAGACAGCCAGCGAGACAGGGAATACAGGCAGGGGGAGTGGGAGAGGAAGAAGCAGGCTCCCAGTGGAGGAGCCCGATGTGGGACTCAATCCCAGAACTCCAGGATCACGCCCTGAGCCGAAGACAGAAGCTTAACGGCTGAGCCACCCAGGCGCCCTGGGAAGCTGTCTTGAATGCAGATACCCATGGGCTTCAGCAATGCAGTGGAAAAATGCCTTCTCTGTGCACATGCACAAGCTT
Source organism: Ursus americanus (assembly GCF_024610735.1). Classification (NCBI taxonomy): domain Eukaryota; kingdom Metazoa; phylum Chordata; class Mammalia; order Carnivora; family Ursidae; genus Ursus; species Ursus americanus. Next base: position 13,595,283 of record NC_142137.1, on the reverse strand, counting down.
AAACTAAGAGCAGGAGAATGCCATGACCATTTGTGCTTGCTATCCCTAGCCAGGGGGAGGGAGAGTATTGCAACTGCCTGGACACACTTACTTAGCTAGGGAGTGAAAGAACTCTACCACCATTCATGCTCACTTGCCCTGGTGAGGGAGTAGGAGAATGTTGCAATTACACATGTTCTCCAGCTTCAGCAAGGCAGCAAAGAATGCTGCCACCAGTCACCACTGCCTGTCTTAGTAAGACTGTGGGTGGATGCCATGTCTGAGCTTGTCCAGCTGTACTAGCCATGTATGTGGAGAGCACAGATGGTATCTGCCAGCACCTTCCTCTCTGGGGAGAGTTTCAACTGTCCCCTCCCCCTGCAATGGATACTTTAAGATTAGCAAATGAATCTTCACATACAGTCTAGGCTCTTTTCAAACTGCTATTTTTTCATGTCTTGAGTCAAATGAGACTGCATGTGAGTCCTTTAAAAGGGTCCTGTAGCACTTGGGATCACATGGATGTCAGCCCTCTTGGTTTTTCAAGCCTGACCTTTTGGGGATTTGTCTTTCCTGTGTAAATCCCAAGGGTCAGAGTGCCTGATGTGGGGCATCAACCCTTGCTCCTCTGAGAGAAGTTTCTTATTATTATGTGTTGCAACACCAGGGGTGGCGTTTTTGGAGAAACCATGTTTCTGCCTCTGCTAACTGTCTTGATGTAGCCCTTTTGTTCTTTATTGTGGAAAAGCAGTTAATCTAGTTTTCAGATCTTTCTCAGAGAGAAAATAACTATGTTAGATTTGCTGTCTGTGGGAGGAGGGGGTTCAGAATCTTCTTATGCCTCCATCTTAAATTCTCCTTCAGACAGAGTTTTCTAGATGGCAAAAAGCAAAGCAGACTGTGACTGTCACTACAAGCTGAACATTTGAAAACACAAATAAACATCACCTTAAACATATATTATTTCACACTCACAATTATAAAGAAAACTTCCTTCAGTCACTTTGCTTGGGAATTCGGTGTCATTATTCTGTACAAATGAAGCAACCAGAGCATGGAAGGGAAGGGATATTCCACTGTCTACCTTCTCTACATCATACAAAACTCAAGTCTAGAACCGCACATGGGCTTGCCTAACCCACTATAATATTACATTATTATTATTACTACTACTTCTAAAGGTTTTCTGCTAGTTAATGCTTATTCACAAAGAGATAAATGATGTTTATAGGGACGATCACTATTGTATATTTGCCCAAAATCTAAAAAGTGACCTATCTTGTATAATGACATAAGCTAATTAAAAATGATTACACTTGACATCCTCTGCGTGTTATGAGACAAAAAATAACTCAGAATAGAATAAAACAAAACAAACAACACTGCTGCAATAACACTACTATGGCAGAACAAAGAATAGATTAAATTTTAAACCTACTATAAAAATTAGATTTAAATGGACAGAGAGTAGAAAATTAGGTAGCTGTAGCTGAGTAGGTAGAAACACAGAGTTAGATTTATGTGTGTTTATATATCTATGTAAAATATATTTTATCTCATATCTCCCAAAGGCGCTTTTTAAAGAATATATTATGAGGTTATGTTTCTAGTTCACTGAAAAATATATAAAGAACTTGTTTTTCGGATAAGTTTTTACCCAAACTACAATACTGTTTTGTTCTATACATACCCTGAAAAAAGACCACATGTAAAGCCTCTGTAAAGTGCCTCTGTTTTCCTTTAGTAACATCAGACAATAACCTCATTGAGACTTGGGTTTAGCAACAGTAAAATTAGTATATGTGAGGGGTATGAATTGATGATTCTTGTGAATGCTGCAAGAATGAAAAAAATATATATTCAGTAAAATATACTTATTCATTCAAAAGATAGTGCCCAATAAAAATTATTAAGCAACTATTATAAACAAAGTTTTTCTTTTCTAGTTCCTTACGATATATATGTAATGAAAAGAAACATATTCCTGTCTTCATGGAGCCTACATTCTTCCAGGGAATAGCATAGTAAGAGCCAGCTCTTATTTTATGAAGCTGACAGTATATTTTTAACAGATTTATCCTATTAGTCTGCCCTCACATTTTTATTTGGTACATAGGAAATACAAAAAATAGGAAAGAAAAAGTAAAAGCAGAAAAGAGTAAACTTTCTTTGGACTCATTTCAATGTTTATATCCTTTAAACTTATGTAACTTGATCTTTATTTTTTAAACATGGAAAAATCATCAGGCCTGTGATACTGAAATAGATATAACATCTACAAATACTCATAATAGCATTTCTTCTTTCAAAAGTCTGACTGCTGTGCTCTCTCTGTGCTCAAAACTTATAAACCTTTAAAACGAGGAAATAAATAGTAGTTATGCAAAATTAGGGTTTTTGCTTGAACCTAAGTAAACCAGGTAGATCCCAGCTGACAATAAAAAAGAGTATTTTTAGGCCAGTCAAATTCAAAAATAAGAAAAACTTCTTAATCTACATTTTTCTTAACATTTAAAATATCATGAATCTATACAATCTAAGTTGATTTTCCACAAATGTGTTTTTTGTATCTGTGAATAGAATAACTAGGTTTGATACTTATTTGATCTCAAAGAATATCTTGAAGGAATGTCTATCCCATTATTGAAAAAAAAAATATTAGCCATAGGAAGTATCTGGATCAAGTTTAACAGAAGAAATCATTGTTTACTTGAGGAAAAATAATAAAAATATTTTAGTGGAGCAAACACGAATTGCAAAGATTTTACTAGTCACACATTTTAGAAATCGGTCTTTCTATAGTAGCAGCAGAAGGATTAGAACCAGCAGTAATACTTTGCATCAAGATGACAGAATAGGAGGATCCTGAGCTTATCCCACCCCATGTTAACAACTAGGTATCATACACAACCAAGTCAATAAACTGGAGAAAGATCCAAGTACTGGCAGAAGAAACTCCATAACTAACTATAGAGAAGATGCTGCACCTGAAGGATTAGAAAGGTCAGAAAGGTGGAGGGAGGCTGTGTGTGCAGAGAAGGCAGAGAAACGGGCCTTTATACGAGAGACCTCACATGGGGAAGACGAATCCCCGGGATGTTTGGCTTTAACAAGCAGAGGGGTTGAAGTCTGTGAGTTTGTAAAGCCAGTGGGACTTAGGAGCCTGGAGCTTTAAAAGTCAGCTGAGTTAGGACTGGGCCAGTCCAAGAAGCAAGTGATAGGTGGGTCTCCACCCTTAAAGAGCTAGCAGCCCATGCAGAAAGGCAACAAAAAAATGGTAGTTTACACAATGCTGGGGGTGAATGTGAGACAGATCTATTCATACTGATTTTGGACTGTGTCAGGGAATTCTCTGAAAATGAGGGAGCTGGCAGATGCCGTTTTCCTCCCTTGACTCCCACATAAATGCAGGGCCACCTGCAGGAGTCAGTGCTGTATAGACACTTGTTAACTAATCTGCTAGCAGTGTGCCATGTCAATGAATTCTCCTGAGGACTTGCCCACTCCAAGCCTGCTAGCCTTGGCCCTGGGTTCAGGGTAAATTTTGTTAAAGCTGTGTGTATGTCCTACACAACTACGGTGTGCACAGCTGCTGCTATGTGCCACACCCATTTGCCACAAGATGCCCAGCTGCTGTACCCAGCCACATGCCTCCAGCCACCACCGTGCAACTGCACCCAGCTTTGCGACCCTAGTGCGCAGCCCTCAACCACCACAGCACTTTGGGGGATAGAGTATAGGACCAGTGACACAGCTCAAATTTTGCTAACACTGCTGTTCTGCTCCAAAGTTTCCTGGTGGGCATTCGTCATTAGCGCTGCTACCTGTGTCCCACTAACACCACAGAGAGCTAGCACAGCCCCACAACAGGCAGAGTCAGTACAGATGACTGCAATGAAAGGAAAAGTGACTCAGACACAATAGCAGTGCATAAGCAACATCCACAGAATACTCTCCTAAAGTGCCAGGTTCTGGTGAACAAGGGACACTAAACTGCAGCACACTCTGGGACCTCTTCTTCAACAAGTCACTGCTTTCGACAGTAGAAGATAGCTGACTTTCCTAACACATAGAAACAGACACAGAGAGACAGACAAAATGAGGAGACAGAAATTTGTCCTAAGTGAAAGAACAGGACAAGGCCATGGTCAGAGATAGGAGTGAAATGGATAGAAGTAACATGCCAGACAGAGAATTTAAAGCAATGATCATGAGGATACTCACTGGACTTGAAGAAAGAGTGGAAGATATGAGTGAGACCCTTAACACAGAGATAAAGAATAGCATAGCAAAGATAAAGAGCTTAATAAATGAAATGAAAAACATGCTTCATGGAATGAACAGCAGGATGGAAGAAGCAGAGGAACAAATTATTGACCTGGAAGACTGAGTAATGGAAAGTAATCAAGTTGAACAAAAGAGAGAAAAAAGAATTATGGAAAACAAGAAGTAGCAATACCATAACAATAATTAAGTTAAGTAGCCTTCAATTCACACTTGAATATAGAAACCTGAAAATATTCACTGACTCAAAAAGACAGAAACTGTTGTTTGGATTTGATAAGCCAGATGCCAATTTAAAAGGCAGAGTTTCACAATCAATGAAGAGAAATATATTCACAAAACTGCATATATGTCCTACTGCAATACTAATTTGCACATTTATAGTTGAAAAATTGAAAGTCAATTTTTTTCAGAAATCACAAGGAGCTGGGAATCATGTAAATTCTCTCAAGCTAGAGTATTAAATCATGGTTAAGTATCATAAATATCCCATGTCTACATCTTAGGAGTGTGGACAACCTAGTCCTAGATTAAAGGATGCTCTAGACATGCCCTATTTAAGCTTAACAAAAGACTTCAGAATGAGTAAACTGATCCATAGCTAAACCTATTGCTTGTCAGAGCAAAATGTAATACCATTTAATAGCGTTAAAAAAATACAACATTTAATAATGTAAAATTTATAAATCTGGCATCCAATAAAAACTACCATATATGCAAAGAAAGGATATTTAACTTATAATTAATAAAAATAAGCCAACAGAAATCAACCAAAACATGACTTGAGATGATAGAATTAGCAAAGACATTAATTCTACTGTTCAAAAATGATCAATATATAAACAAATGTAAAGTGAAGCATGAACAATAATGAGTAAAAAAATACATATACAAAAAAATACAAAACAAACATCTGGGCATGAAAAAAATAATGTCTGAAATAAAAATTTCACAAGACCATGTTAACAAGATAACAAGATATTAGATATTATAGAACAAAATATCAGTAAAACCACAGACAAAGCAACAAAACCACTAAAAATTAAGAAATCCAGGAAAAAATACACTGAAAACATAAATAGCACTTTAGTAATGTGTTTAAAATATTAAGGAATCTAAAATACATATAATCAGAGTTCCAGATATGGAGCAGGCGCATACATGATTATTTTATTTGATGAAATTTACAAATACAAACCTACAACTCAAGATGAAAATTACAAACCTACAACTCATGAACCTCGAAAACTACAAGCAAACTCAACTGAAGAAAATAATGCCAACACTCCATAATTGAGCTGTTTACTACCAGTCAGAGAAAAAAGATTTACTATATATTATGGGAAAAAGGTAAATAATACTGCATACTTTTTGTTAGGAACTATTTAAGCCAAAAGATAATTTCATCAAAAAATACTGTGAAAAGAAAAACAACCAAAAATCTGAATGTGGAGCTCTATATATTCAATAAAATTATCGTTTAAAAAGGCAGATAAGGGGCTTTTAATTTGTGCTTGAGGTATATGAAACTGCAAAGACCATGGTTTCCACCCTTATAGAAACAAACAAACAGTCAAGGTGCAAAATTTACCATTTTTCTTGAACTTATCAAAGACCTGCGTTGGCAGAGCAAAAACTAACCTAAAATCTATGCAAGTTGAAATCTATGAAATATAGAAACTATGAAAGCAATGTAAACCTGCAAGGAGAGAAAAGATATGATTATCTGGGCAGAAACAGCTTGACACTAATGAGAATTGTTAAATAATTGAAAATTGTTAAAGAACTAGTAAAGGCCAAATGTGATCTAGCAGAATATAGAATCCATGGGGGATGCAAATACACCTACTCGCACGCTCTTCCCCATGGACTTCAACAGGAGCTCATCAAAAAAAAAAAAAAAAAAAAAATGATGAGAAATTTGAGAAAGCTTTCCTTGTAGCAAAGGCCAAGTGAGAACAGCAGCTGCTGCAGGAAACATATGAAATAATTCCTTATCTACTACCTCCCAGAGAGAACCAAAGACTTAAATTGGAGGGTAAGGGCAATAAACAATGTCACTTTCATGACGGTGAAAGGAAACATACACAAAACTCCTACCCCTGGGGAAAGGGCAGGGATGCATGCTGCACCCAGAACTATAGCTACAAGAGGAGCAGGAACAGTGAGAAATCCACATTCTCAAGACTTAGAGAAAGAGTGGCTCCCTGAGACTAAAGCATAATAATTGTAATTGAGAAGGTACTTTCCCCCATAACCCAACAACTAACTACCAGCTCACAAAAGTCAAAAACAGTGAAATACTGGAGGGAGACCTCTCCAAGACACAGCAGAAAGGGAAGGTCTACAGCTATACGTGGAACAGTAATCAAAAGCAAACCTCTGACAAATTCCCACTTTAAACGCTATGTATCACTAAAGCAATTTGAAGTCTGTCAGGCATTAAGGGTAACAAAAGTAACAATACTATCCAAATAATCCACCTTTGCTTCTGAACAAATTAACCTCAAACCTCACATGAAAAGTCCAGAAGCAGGAAAAAATATGAAGGCATGTTTATTTCAAAGCATAAATAATGTGTTTCTGTGGGTTTTTTTCAATCTTTATTATATTATCCTAGCTTTCCTGTTTTTTTAAATAATAATGGCATAAACAAATCAAGAAATAAAAACATGCCAAGAAATACAATAATCAGAAGAAAAAGACTGAGATATAACAGGGAATTTAAAATAACCACAATTAATATGTTAAAGATCTAGTGGAAAATGTGGGAAAACATGAAAGATAATATAAGCAATTTCAGCCTACAGATGAATACTGTAATATAAACTACAAGTAGAGAGAAAGAAGACATGAAGAACTACTTTTAGTTTCATAGATACAATGCACTGAGCTATGAAGAAAAATGAATTTTAGGATAAGTCATTAAAATTTACCCAAACGGAAATAGGAAAACTGTCTGGCAGACCATGGGAGACACTCACTTGCTTCCTCCTTCCAACATTGTTGATTTCAGGGAAGGTTAAGATGGTGGGGTAGGAATATCCTGAGCTCGCCTCCTCCCAGATACAGCAAATCCACTACATATGAGATAATTCCCTCTGAAGGGGACCTAGGAACTAGGTCCCTCTTCTCATCTAGTTTACTAATCTTGGAGCACCTGCCAGAGAGGGAGGCAGTCAGGCCTCTCCCTCGGGACTGAGATACTGGCAGTGGCAGCCATTGCTACTATTTTATGCTGCCATACTAATCCCGACAGTGAGGATACCACTTTGGAATTTTCCTTCTAGACTGCAAGCTCCAGGGAAGTTTGCCTACTGAAAGTCCTGGATAACCCAGTACCTCAATCAGAGTTCACAGAAGATAGGATAATCCTGCCCACCAGCACATGTGCAGCAGTCATAGCTTGGCCCTGCACCTAGATGGACCAGGGGCTAGCCATATGCATCAGCCCTCCCATAGCATTCACAGACAGATACAATGGGAGGGCACATACAGCACCCTGAGAGTATCTAGTTCTAGAGACCAGGGAAAACTGTGCTTCTGGGTGCCAAAGGATACCTTCTATCTAAGGCCATTCCTTCAAGACCAGGAAAGGTAGCTGATCTACCTAATACATAGAAACAGACACAGAGAGTCAAGCAAAATGAGGAGACAGAGAAATACACTCCCCCAAACAAAACAAAATAAATAAGACAAAACAAAACAAAAAAACAAGACAGAATCTCAGAAAACAAACAAACAAAAACCTAAATGAAACTCAGATAAGGATTTCAAAGTATTGATCATAAAAATGCTCTCTGAATTCTTGAAAATAATGGGTGAGCACAGTGAAAACTTCAAAAAAGTGAGAGAAAATGTAAAAAAGAACCAATCAGAGATGAAGCATACAATAAATGAAATGAAAATATACTAGAGAAAAAGAATAGCAGATTAGATGATATAGAATAGATCAGAAAACTGGAAAAGAAGGTAGGTGGAAATCAAGCTAAACAGCAAAATAAATTTAAAATTAAGAAAAATAACATGAGGATAGTTTAAGTGGACTCTGAGACAACATCAAGCACACTAACAATTTCATTATACAGGTCCAGGAAGGAGAAGAGACAGAAAAGGTGCAGAAAATTTATTCAAAGAAATAATAGCTGAAAACTTTCCTAACCTGGAGAAGACATCCAGATCCAAGAAGCACAGAGAGCCCCAAACATGAAGTTAAAGAGGTCCACACCAAGACACATAATTAAAATGTCAAAATTTGAAGAGAATCATAAAAGCAGCAAGAGAAAAGCAACTAGTTATGTATAAGGAAATACCCATAGGACTATCAGATGATTTTTTTAGAAGGAACCTCGCAGGTTAGATATAGAGAGTGACACCATATATTCAAAGTGGCAAAAGGAAAACAAACAAATAAAACAAAGATGTAAAAAAACCTACAATCAAGAATATTCTAAGTGGTAAGGTCAAAATTCAAAACTGAAGGAGAGAGAAAGAGTTTCCCAGACAAACAAAAGTCAAAGGAGTTCATCACCAATAAACTAGTCTTACAAGAAATGTTAAGGGACTTCTTTAAGTGTAAATACAAGCCCATCATTTAAAGCAAGGAAAATATAAGAAATATTCTCAATTGTAAAAGCAAACATACAGGTAGTGGATTAACTACTTACAAAGCTAATAGGAAGGTTGAAGGACAAAAGTAGTAAAATTAGCGATATCTATAATAATTAGAAAAGGGTTATATAAACATGCAAAATATGATGTAAAAAAAAAAAACATGGGGAGGAGTAAAAATATAGTGCTTTTAAAATATGTTCAAACTTAAGTGACCATAAACTTAAAATAAACTCCAATAATACATAGGATGTTATATACGAACCTCATGTTAACCACAAATCCAAAACCTATAATAGATACAAAAAATAAATAGAGAAAAAGAATTCAAAAATAACAGCAAAGAAAGTCATCATATCTATATCTATATATATAGATAGATATAATTATATATATAGATATATAGATATAAAGAGAAAGAGAGAGAGAGAGAGCAAAAGTAGGAGCAGAGAGAGAACTATAAAACAACCAGAAAACAATTTTTTAAAAAAAGGCAATAAGTACATAATTATCAATAATTACTTTAAATGTAAATGAAGTAAATATTTCATTTAAAAGACACAGAGTGACTGAATGGATTAAGAAAAAAAGACCTATCCATATGCTGCCTATAGGAGATTTACTTCAGGCTTAAAGATGTAAAAGAATAAAAGAGAAGGGTTAGAAAAAAAAAATCATTCCACGTAAATGGAATGAGAGAAAAAGAAAGCTGGGATAGCAATACTTGTAGCCAAAAAAACAGACTTTAAAACAAAGACTTAAGGAGGGCACGTGCTGTGATGAGCACAAGGTGTTCTACGCAACTAATGAATTGTTGAACACTACATCAAACACTAATGATGTACTATATGGTAGCTACCTGAACATAATAAAAATAAATAAATAAATAAAATAAAACTAAGACTGTAACAAGAAGCAAGGGTATTAAATACTGATAAAGGAATCAATCCAACAAGAAGATAAAACAATTATGAGTATCTATGAATTTAATAGAGGAGCACCTAGATATATAATGCAAATATTAGCAGAGATAAAGGGAGAAATTGAAAGCAACATAATAATACTAGAAGATTTAAAAACCCCACTTGCACCTAGGTCATCTAGACAGAACATCAGTAAGGAAACTGGCTTTAAATAACACATAAGGCCAGATGGACTTAATACGTATATATAGAACATTCTACACACTGCAACAGATTACACAATCTTTTCAAGAGCATATGGAACATTCGTTAGGATAGATCACATTAGGTCACAAAATAAGTCTCAATAAATTTAAGAAGACTGAAGTCACATCAGGAAACTTTTCTGACCACAACGGTATAAAACTAGAAATCAACTGAAACAAAAAAACAAACAAATAAACAAACAAACAAAGACAAAAACACAAGGAGGCTAAACAATATGCTGCTAAACAACCAGCTGGTCTATGAAGAAATCAAAGAGTAAATTGGAAAAAAAAAAGCAAAAAAACCCCAAAAACACAAAAACCTTGAGACAAATGAAAGTTGAAACACTATGTTTCAAAATCAAGGGGACCCAGCAAAAGCAGTTCTAAGAAGGAAGTATATAGTGCCACAGGCCTGTCTCAAGAAACAAGATATATCTCAAATAAATAAGCCAACCATGCATCTAAAGGAGCTAGAAAAGAAAAACAAAAAGCACAAGGATGGCAAGAAAAAAATATTAAAGATCAGTACAGGAGCTAAAAAAACACAAAACAAATAGCAACAGAAAAGATCAATGAAACTAAAAGCCAGTTCTTTCAAAAGATACACAAAGCTAATAAACTTTTAGCCAGACTCATAAAGAAAAGAGAGGTCTCACAACCTAAAATAAAAAATGGAAGAGGAAAAGTTAGAACCAACAGTCCAAAAATACAAAGGATTAGAAGAGATTACTACTGTGAGTGACTATACTCTAACAAATTGGACATCCTAGATGAAATGGATAAATTCCCAGAAACATACAATCTTCAAAGACTAACAGGAAGAAATAGAAAATCTAAAAAACAATAACAAGAATAGTTAATACATATGCTTCTTAAACTACTCACAAAATTGAAGAAAAACAAGTACTTCTAAATTCATTCCATGCCAGCATTACCTTAATACCTAAACCAGTCAAAGACAGTACAAAAAAAGAAAATTATACCAATATTCCTGATGGAACACAGATGCAAAAACTCTTAACAAAATATTAGCAAACTGAATTCAATGATAAATTGAAGGGATCATACACAAAGATCAGGTAGGATTTATTTTGGGGTTGCAAGGATAGATCAATATTCATAAAACAATCAGTGTAATACACCAAATTAACAATAGGAAGGATAAAAATCATGATCGTCTTAAATACAGAAAGAGCATTTGAAAAAACTTAACATCCATTTATGATAAAAACTCTCAACAAAGTGGTTATAGAGGGAATGTACCTCAAATTAATAAAGGCAATATATAACAAGTTCACAGCTAACGTATTTAATCATGAAACTCTTAAAGGTTTTCCTCTAAGATCAGGAATAAGACAAGGATGCCCACTCTCACCACTTTCATTTGACATTGTACTTGAAGTCCTAGCAGCAGCAACCAGACAAGAAAAAGAAATAAAGGACATCCAATTGGTGAGAAAGAAGTAAAGCTGTCAATATTTGCAGATGACATGTTACTATAAATAGAAAATCCTAAAGAGTCCACCAAAAAACTGTTAGAGCAGTGAGTGGATTCAGTAAAGTTGAAGGATATAAAATTAACGATGTAATAAAATACATAGAAATGGTTTCATTTCTATATACTAGTAACTAAATATCACACAAAGAAATAAAAAAAATGACAACCAAAAATAATAAAATACCTGGGAATGAATTTAACTAAGGAGGTGAAAGTCCATGAAAACTATGACACTGATGAAAGAAATTGAAAACGGCACAAGTAAATGAAAAGATATTGCATGCTCATAGATTGGAAGAACTAATATTGTTAAATATTCATACCACCCAAAGCAATCTGCAGATCAATGCAATCCCTATTAAACACTAATGGCTTTTTTCACAGAACTAAAATAAATAATCCTAAAATTTTGGAATATCACCTTCCTGGATTTCAAATAGTATCACAAAGGCATCATAATTAAAACACTGGTACTCACACAAGAAAGACACATGGGTCAATGGAACAGAATAGAGAGCGCAGAAATGAGTCCATGCTTATATGTTAAACTAACTTACAACAGAGGAAGCAAGACTATACAATGGAGAAGAGACACTCTCTTAAAAAAAGTCATGTTGAGAATATTGGACAGCTACATTCAAAACAATGAAACTGAGGAGGAGTTAAGATGGTGGAGGAGTAGGGGACGCCTTTTTCAGCTGGTTTCCTGAGTCGAGCTGGATAGGTACCAGACCAGCCTGAACATCCACGGAATCAGCCTGAGACGCAGGAAGATACATCTGGATTTCTACAAATGAACATCTCCAGCGCTGAGTATTGAGGTATGAAGTGAGGAACTGTGAAACCGCGCACAGATATCGGAAGATAAACGGAAGGGGGAGGCAGCAGCCGTGATCGGGCACCGGGAAGCAGTAGCCACCTGCATGGGGGAGCAGGCGGACTCATGGACCGGTACCTGCGAGAGAGCAGACCATGAGCCAGGGAATGTGCACCAACAGACTGAAACGGAGCTCCAGTGTGCTCACTGGATCCAGACTGAGACCGGGAGCTCCAGGAGCGCGTGGGGCGGCTGGTGGCTGGTGGCTGGCAGTGTTAGAAACACAAAGGACAGAGACGCGCTGGCCCTGGAAGTGAGGGCTGGGAGGCCGGGTGTGGGGCACACATCCTGGGACGCTGCAGGGTTGAGCAGCACCAACAGCAACAGAGTTAAAGTGGCCAGAACAACAGGGGAGAACGGTCCGCGATCCCTCTGTTCTGAGACAGAGGCTGAGATTCGGCCACTGCTGCTCTGACTGTAAGAAGAGGCACAGCAAACCGCCAGGGAAAGCCGCCAGAGAACAAAAGCCGAAATACCGGCTCACAGGGTGCCCATCTCCAACCCCCCTCGCAGGGGACACGGAGACTCTACCCAAACAGGGTTGCCTGAGTATCGGCACAGCAGGCCCCTCCCCCAGAAGGCAGGCTGAAAAATCAAGAAGCCCACATCCCTAAGATTCCTATAAAACAAGGGCGCACAGCCTGGGTCCCGGTCAATAATTTGGGCTCTGGACAACCCCGCAACCTCTCCTCATCAGAATGATGAGAAGGAGAAATCCCCCCCAGCAAAGAAAAGACAATGAGTCTGTGGCCTCTGTCACAGAACTAATGGATATGGATATAACCAAATTATCAGAAATGGAATTCAGAGTAACAATGGTCAAGATGATGTGTAGACTTGAAAAAGGTATTAACGAAAATGTTAATGAGAATATAGAATCTCTAAGGGTGGAAATGAGAGCGAACCTGGCAGAAATTAAAAATTCTATGAGCCAAATGCACTCAAAACTAGAGGCTCTGATGGCCAAGGTGAATGAAGAAGAAGAACGTATCGGCGAATTGGAGGATGGGTTAGTAGAAGAAAAAGCTAAAATAGCATCTGGACTCAAAAAAATCCACGCTCAGGAATGTAGGTTACGGGAGATTACGGACTCAATGAAATGTTCCAATGTCAGAATCATCGGCATCTCCAAGGGGGTGGAGTAAAACAGAGGTCTAGAAGAGATATTTCAACAAATTGTAGCTGAAAACTTCCCTAATCTAGCAAGAAAAACAAACATTCGTGTCCAAGAGGCAGAGAGGACCCCTCCCAAGGTCAACCATGACAAACCTACACCACATCACGTCATAGGGCAATTCACAAATATTAGATCCAAGGATACATTACTGAAAGTGGCCAGGGCAAAGAAATTTCTCATGTACCAAGGCAAAGGTATCAGAATTACGTCAGACTTCTCTACACACACCTGGAATGAGAGAAAGGGTTGGGAGGGCATTTTTAAAGCTCTTTCAGAGAAAAACATGCAGCCAAGGATCCTTTATCCAGCAAGGCTGTCATTCAGAATGGATGGAGAAATAAAGACCTTCCAGAATCACCAGTCATTGACCAATTTCGTAACCACAAAACCAGCCCTACAGGAGATATTAAGGGGGTTCTATAAGAGTAAAAAGGCCCCAAGAGTGATACAGAACAGAAAGTCACAATCTATAGAAACAAAGACTTTACTGGCAACATGGCATCATTAAAATAATATCTCTCAATAATCAGTATCAATGTAAATGGCCTAAATGCTCCCATAATACACCACAGGGTTGCAGATTGGATAAAAAGACATGACCCACCCATTTGCTGTCTACAAGAGACTCATTTTGAACCTAAAGATACATTCAGGCTGAAAGTAAAGGGATGGAATATCATCTTTCATGCCAATGGACCTCAAAAGAAAGCTTGGGTAGCAATTCTCATATCAGACAGATTGGATTTTAAACTAAAGACTATAGTTAGAGACACAGAAGGGCACTATATTATTCTTAAAAGATGTATCCAACATGTGGATATGACAATTATAAATATATATGCCCCCAGCAGGGGAGCAGCAAGATACACAAGCCAACTCTTAACCAGAATAAAGAGACATATAGATAAAAATACATTAATAATAGGGGACTTCAACACTCCATTACCAGCAATAGACAGAGCACCGGAGCAGAAAACCAACATAGAAACAAGAGCTTTGAAGGCCATACTCGATGAGTTGGACCTCATAGATATATATAGAACACTAGACCCCAGAACCAAAGAATATTCATTCTATTCTAATGCCCATGGAACATTCTCAAGAACAGACCATGTTCTGGGTCACAAAACAGGTCTCAACTGATACCAAAAGACTGAAATTATTCCCTGCATATTCTCAGACCACAATGCTCTGAAATTGGAACTCAACCACAAGGAAAAATTTGGAAGAAACTCAAACACTTGGAGACTAAGAACCATCCTGCTCAGGAATGACTCGATAAACCAGGAAATCAAAAATCAATTTAAACAATTTATGGAGACCAACGAGAATGAAAACACAATGGTCCAAAACTTATGGGATATTGCAAAGGCAGTCCTAACGGGGAAATACATAGCCATCCAAGCCTCACTCAAAAGAATAGAAAATTCTAAAATGCAGTTTTTATAGTCTCACCTCAAGAAGCTGGAACAGCAACAGAGGGACAGGCCTAATCCACTCACGAGGAAGCAGTTGACCAAGATTAGAGCAGAAATCAATTAATTAGAAACCAGGAGTACAGTAGAGCAGATCAACAGAACTACAAGCTGGTTCTTTGAAAGAATTAATAAAATTGACAGACCACGGGCAAGACTTATCCAAAAGAATAGAGAAAGGACCCAAATTAATAAAATTATGAATGAAAAGGAGAGGTCACGACCAACACCAATGAAATTGGAAGGATTATTCAAAACTTTTATCAACAGCTTTATGCCAATAAATTAAGCAATCTGGAAGAGATGGAGGCCTTCCTGGAAATCTATAAACTACCAAGACTGAAACAGGAAGAAATTGATTTTTTAAACAGGCCAATTAATTATGAAGAGATTGAGTCAGTGATAAACAACCTTCCAAAAAACAAAACTCCAGGCCTGGACGGTTTTCCTGGGGAATTCTACCAAACATTCAAAGAAGAAATAATACCTATTCTCCTAAAGCTATTTCAAAAAATAGAAACAGAAGGAAACTACCAAACTCATTCTATGAGGCCAATATTACATTGATCCCCAAACCAGGAAATGACCCCATCAAAAAGGAGAATTACAGACCAATTTCCCTAATGAATATGGACGCCAAAATCCTCAACAAGATCCTGGCTAATAGAATCCAAAAGTACATTAAAATGATTATCCATCATGACCAAGTGGAATTCATCCCTGGGATGCAAGGGCTATTCAATATTTGCAAATCTATCAGTGTCTTAGATTTTATCCAGAAGGAAAAATTCAAAAGTCATATGATTCTCTCAATAGATGCAGAAAAAGCATTTGACAAAATACAGCATCGTTTCCTGATTAAAACCCTTCAGAGTGTAGGAATAGAGGGTACATTCCTCAATCTCATAAAAACCATCTATGAAAAGCCTACAGCAAATATCATTCTCAATGGAGAAAAGTTGGAAGCCTTTCCCTTAAGATCAGGAACACGACAAGGATGCCCACTCTCGCCACTATTATTCAACATAGTACTAGAAGTCCTTGCAACAGCAATCAGACAACAAAAAGGGATAAAAGGTATACAAATCGGCAAAGAAGAAGTCAAAATGTTTCTCTTCGCAGATGACATGATACCCTATATGGAAAACCCAAAAGAATCCACTCCCAAACTATTAGAAGTTATAGAGCAATTCAGTAATGTGGCGGGATACAAAATCAATGCTCAGAAATCAGTTGCATTTCTATACACGAATAATGAGTCTGAAGAAAGAGATATTAGGGAATCAATTCCATTTAAAATAGCACCAGAAATCATACGTTACCTTGGAATTAACTTAACCAGAGATGTAAAGGACCTATATTCTAGAAACTATAAATCACTCTTGAAAGACATTGAGGAAGACACAAAAAGATGGAAAAATATTCCATGCTCATGGATTGGAAGAATTAACATAGTTAAAATGTCCATGCTACCCAGAGCAATCTACACTTTCAATGCTATCCCAATCAAAATAACGATGGCATTTTTCAAAGAACTGGAACAGATAGTCCTTAAATTTGTATGGAACCAGAAAAGGCCCCGAATTGCCAAGGAACTGTTGAAAAGGAAAAACAAAGCCTGGGCATCACAATGCTGGATTTCGAGCTGTACTACAAAGCTGTGATCACAAAGACAGCATGGTACTGGCACAAAAACAGACACCTAGACAAATGGAACAGAATAGAGAACCCAGAAATGGACCCTCGGCTCTTTGGGCAACTAATCTTTGATAAAGCAGGAAAAAACATCCGGTGGAAAAAAGACAGTCTCTTCAATAAATGGTGCTGGGAAAATTGGACAGCTACCTGCAAAAGAATGAAACTTGACCACTCTCTCACACCATACACAAAAATAAACTCCAAAAGGATGACAGACCTCCATGTGGGACAGGAATCCATCAAAATCCTAGAGGAGAACATAGGCAGCAACCTCTATGACATCGGCCAAAGCAACCTTTTTCATGACACATCTCCAAATGCAAGAGAAACAAAAGATAAAATGAACTTGTGGGGCTTCATCAAGATAAAAAGCTTCTGCACAGCCAAGGAAACAATCAAAAAAACTAAGAGGCAGCCCATGGAATGGGAGAATATATTTGCAAATGATGCTACAGATAAAAGACTGGTATCCAAGATCTACAAAGAACTTCTCAAACTCAGTACAGGAGAAACAAATAAATCATAAAATGGGCAGAAGATATGAACAGACACTCTTCCAATGATGACATACAAATGGCTAAAAGACACATGAAAAAATGTTCAAGATCATTAGCCATCAGGGAAATTCAAATCAAAACCACACTAAGATACCACCTTACGCCAGTTAAAATGGCAAAAATTGACAAGGGAAGAAACAACTATTGCTGGAGAGGATGTGGAGAAAGGGGATCCCGCCTACATTGTTGGTGGGAATGCAAGTTGGTACAGGCACTCTGGAAAACAGTGTGGAGGTCCCTTAAAAAGTTAAAAATGGATCTACCCTATGATCCAGCCATTGCACTACTGGGTATTTACCCCAAAGATACAGACGTAGTGAAGAGAAGGGCCATATGCACCCCAATGTTCATAGCAGCATTGTCCACAATAGCTAAATCGTGGAAGGAGCCGAGATGCCCCTCAACAGATGACTGGATCAAGAAGTTGTGGTCCATATATACAATGGAATATTACTCAGCTATCAGAAAGAACGAGTTCTCAACATTTGCTGCAACATGGACGGCACTGGAGGAGATAATGCTAAGTGAAATAAGTCAATAGAGAAAGACAATTATCATATGGTTTCTCTCACCTATGGAACATAAGAACTAGGAAGATCGGTAGGGGAAGAAAGGGATAAAGAAAGGGTGGGGTAATCAGAAGAGGGAATGAAGCATGAGAGACTATGGACTCTGAGAAACAAACTGAGGGTTTCAGAGGGGATGGGGGTGGGGGAATGGGATAAACTGGTGATGGGTAGTAAGGAGGGCACGTATTGCATGTTGCACTGGGTGTTATACGCAACTAATGAATCATCGAACTTTACATCAGAAACCAGGGATGTACTGTACAGTGACTAACATAATATAATAAAAAAACATTAAAAAAAAAAACAATGAAACTGAGCCACTTTCTTACACTGCATACAAAAACAAACTCCAAATTGATAAAAGACCTACATATAAGACCTGAAATCATAAAACTACAAAAACAAAAACAAAAACAAAACACATAAGGAGTAAAATGTTGGACACTGGTCTTAGCTATATATATATGTATATATATACATATATATATATACCTTTTTATCTGTCTCTTTGGCCAAGGGCAACAAAAGTAAAAATTTAAAAAGTGGGACTAAATCAGACTAAAAAGCTTTTGCACAGCAAAGGAAACCATCAACAGAATGAAAAGGCAACCTACTGAATGGGAAAAGATACTGTTGACCCTTGGAACAACATGGGTTTGAACTGTGCAGGCTCACTTATATGCAGAATTTTTTTCAATAAATACAGTAGAGTACTGTAAATGTATTTTCACTCCATTATGATTTGTTAAAAAGGATTTATTTATTTATTTGAGAGAGAGAGAGGGAAAGAGAGAGAGCATGAGCATGAGGGGAAGGGCAGAGGGAGAGGGAGAGAGAATCTCAAGCAGACTCTGAACTGAGCACGGAGCCCGATGCAGGGCTGTCTCACAACCCTGAGATCATGATCTGAGCTGAAACCAAGAGTCAGAAGCTTAACCAACTGTGCCACCCAGGTGCCCCTCCCTTACGATTTTCTAAAGAATATTTTCTTTTTCTCTTACTTTGCTGTAAGAATATAGTATACAATACATGTAACATTAAATACATGTTAATCAACTCTTTATGTTGTCAGTAATGTTTTTGGTCAATAGAAGTTTTTGGGGAGTCAAAGTTATATATAAATTTTCAATTGCATGGGGTGTCACCATCCCTAAGTCTCACTTGTGGATGATACATTTGATAAGGGGTTAACCTCTAAAATAATTAAAGAACCTCCACAGCTCAAACACCTCTCCCAACAACAACAACAACAACAAAATCAAATAATCTAATTAATAACTGGGCAGAGGGCACATATAAACTTTTCTCCAAAGAAGGCATATAGATGGCCAATAGCCCCATGTAGATGCCCATCATCATTAATCATCAAGGAAATGCAAATGAAAGCCCCAATGAGATAATGCTTTATACTTGTCATGCCTATTATAAAAAGTACAAGAAATAAAAAGTGTTGGTGAAAATGTGAAGAAAAAGGAACACTTGTGCACTGTTGGTGGAAACAGAAATTGGTACCGCTACTATGAAAAAGAGCATGGGGGTTCCTCAATAAATTAAAAATAGAACTGCCATATGACCCAGCAATTCCACTTCTTGGTATTTATTTATCTGAAGAATATATGTGTGCTAATTTAGACTGACTGTTCAGACAATCTGCACATCTGAGCTAAGGTGTGATTCACAAGAATGATGCCATGCAAAAATCAAGGAACACAGCATTCCAAGCATAGGGGAGACAGTAATTCAAAAGCCTTTGTATGAAATTGAGCTTGACTTATTTGATTAACAAAAAGATGGTGTGATTGAAACTTCATGGAGGGAGATTTTGTAAGAGAGGTTAGGAGGGACTTTGAAAGCAAAGGTAATGAGGAGATTTTATTTTATATTCAGTGAGAATTAGAAACAGTTGTGGGGTAATAAGGAAGAAAAATAATCTGATTCATTATTTAAAAGATCATCCTGGCTGCTGTGCAAATAAGGATTGTAGATGTTGGAATATTTTAGATAACCATATCATTTAATTTCCCACAAAAACCAGTATACACTGAGCTATTCCTATTAACCAGAACAAATGATCTTCCTAGGTATAACAAATATGTTTTGTTTGTCTATTATTTTTCATTGTTCTCTTCTTTCTTTCTAATAAAATTCCAATATTGTTCAAGTATCCACTTCTTACGCAGCCTAGGGAAGCTGGTTCCAGTTCTGCTCAAGCAGGCCTTATTTTTCTAAGGTTACTCCCATTGTCCTTAAAATAAATCATTTCAGAAATGGAGTTTTAATCATGACTATCAATAGGATAACTTAGATAAAATAGATTTTTAAAAGACAACAAACTACCAAAGCTAATTCAAGAAGAAATAAATAATGTGAATAGCTCTATTTCTACCAATAATTTGAATATGTAAGGTGAACAAACAAAACATCTTTCCATAAAGAAAACTCCAGGTCTAGATGGTTCCACTGATGAATTCTACCTAATCTTTAAGTCAGAAAGAATACTATTTATATATAAGCTCTGCCAGAAAATTGAAGACGAGGGAATACTTCCCAACTTTGTCTATGAAGTTAGTGCTATACTGATATCTGATCTTGAAAAACACCAAAAAATGAGTATACAAGCCATAGATTGGTAGAAAATATTTATATGAGAAAATAAAGCATATGTTAATATAAATACATATATATACATATATATGTATATATATATATGTGTATATATATATATATATATATATATATATATAAATGTATGTAACAGCTTTATAATATATTAAAACAGTAAGCAACCCAACACTGACCAATAAATGAAATGAATTAACAATTTATGGTATATCCAAAGAGTGAAATGCTACTCAGTCAAAAAAAGGAGAACTGAATATTGATTCATTCTTTGACATAGGTTTTTCTCAAAATGCAGAGTGAAATAATTCTGACAAAAATAAATATATAATGTATGATGGCATCTATATAAAATTTTAGGAAGTATAAAGTAACGCATAGTGACATAAAACTGATCAGTGGCTGCCTGGTGATACAAGGGGGATGGGGACATAGGGATAAGTAAGAAGGAGGAATTGCAAAATCATGAAGAAACTTATGGGGTGATATATACATTCAGTGTCTTAATTTTGGTGATGATTTTACAGGTGTAGACAGAGGCCAAAACTTATCAAATTGTGTATTTTAAATATATGTAGTTGATATGTCTGTCATGAAAAATATTAAAATTTTAGTTTCTTAGTTATGTGTGGTTAGGTTGAATATATGCATTTATCTCAACTTTCTATAGAAATGTATATTCACAATGAGGATATGACAGAGGGTCTGCAATGTTAAAATATATATATATTCAGGAGGTATCATGTTCATATACTAGGAATGCTAGAGTTTTAGAGCGAGGAAAGAGGTGAAAAAGAAATTATCAAATATTAACAGAAAAAAAATCTCAGAACTGAGGATTCTGTTCTTAAAATATATATATTTTATGTTCTATATTTTAAACGGCTCAGTGAAGCATAACAAACAAGATGCCCATTAAAATATAATAATGTGAATTTTTCAAGGATTAAAAAAATATCCTCATAATTTCTGTAGAGAATTTAAAGAGTCCACATACAGATTAAAATAATGTCATTAGAGTGGTCAAGAGTAACAGTTCAGAATATAATTCAATGGAGATAATGTCATTTAATTTTTTTTTAAGATTTTATCTATTTGAGAGAATGAGAGAGAGAGAGCATGAGAGGGGGGAGGGTCAGAGAGAGAAGCAGACTCCCTGCCGAGCAGGGAGCCCGATGTAGGACTCAATACCAGGACTCCAGGATCATGACCTGAATTGAAGGGAGTCACTTAACCAACTGAACCACCCAGGCACCCAATGTCATTTAAATTTTAAAGAAATATGATGGTCATCCAAATATTCTATACCCAGCAAACCATTAATCAAATGTGAGACTAACATTGAAGTATTATCATACAGTGATTTTAAAAATGCCCTTCCCATGCACTCCTCAGTAATCAAGTCAATGTTCCATGACTAACAAAAACAAAGAAAAATATGGGTCATGAAACATGGGATCCATGAAAGAGGATAGGAAGATCCCTGAAGACAGTCTCAAATAACTTAATGAAAAAGAAATATTTCATCCTGGAGCAAAGAAAAGAGACCTTTAGAAAGGATGTCTCCAAAGGGCAAGAAAAAATCCTGACATGTTTGACTGAACTGAGCTGAGTTTTAAGCTTCTATTGGAAAGCTGGAGTAACAAATTATTAAATGATACAGAGAAAATTAATCAACATAAAAACTACAATTACTAACACTAGGGATAACAAAATGTTGTGCAACAAGAAAAGTGTGTTTATCAAACGTTCCTTAGCTCACCTAGCTCTTTACTAGTCTTAGGAAGATCATTAATAGTCCTTATATCTTTGATAGTCATAAAAATGTAAGAAATGTATATTCATTTTACTGATCCTTGATTATTATTTCATCAATTATTAGAGCCAGGGTTTTTTTTCCCTATTTTAACAACCCTGAAATTAGAACACATTTTATCATCAATCAATAGCATCTTATAAAAGCTCTTGACCAGGACTAATTTGTGACATGGTTGTCCTTGCCTGCATATAAAGGAATATGGTTTCTAATCCTGGCAGCATGCCTGGACAACTGTAACACTATATTTTTTCAAGTAATAGACCATTTAATTACTACTTAAGGAAGAAATTAGAGCACCAGTCTGGTCTAAAAATTATCTACTGACATCTTCTCTTAAGATCAAAAAAATGCCAGAGTGTTAGAGGCTTGAGAAAAATTAAAGAGACAACAGTGAAGCAATCTTTTACAATACCTGCCTTTCTAGCACTCTTGATAGTACAGAGGATAATATTATTTTGAAAAAAATATTGTTTTGAAAAAGATTAAAATAGAACCCTGAGCTAAAAAATGATTCATAAGTCAGATAATCAAAAGGACTTTTAGAAAAGCCTTAACCAAATTATTTCTATTTTTCTTTTTATGTAGGCAAAAATATGATATATAGATAAAAACTTATTTCTAAATAAACCTTTAAAAAGTTCTTTAAATATAAAAAATCAATGATAAGAAAATATTGTAATAAGAAAAAGTAGTTTAGTTAGAAGCATTTAAGTGATAGCATAAAATACTGTGTCTTATTACCAGTGGCAGCAGTCAATAGACTCGACTAAATCAGTGGACAAAGATAAAAAAAGATGCTATTAAGGATGCTGCAGCAAGGTATGGGGTTCCCATTACTTAGTACAAGTCCATGGACAATATTCACATTCCAATCTACATCTACAGTGCCTCCAGGAAAACAAGCACAAAACTGAAAAGTGGTAGCCTAAAGTGAAAGAGTTCAAACACTACATTTCTTAGACAGAAATTAATACATGACATTTAAAATGAGAAGTTAGAAAATAGTAATGTAAGTGAAATATTTTACAAAATGAAGGCAAATACCAGAAGAAAGTTCTAAAATAATTGAAAGGCATCACTCACAGGCACTGAAGAACAGAGACCACTGACATGTTTTTTAAATGTAAGACTTACAACTTTATTGTGTTTTTTTTTTTTTAAGATTTTATTTATTTATTTGACAGAGAGGGACAGCCAGCGAGAGAGGGAACACAAGCAGGGGGAGTGGGAGAGGAAGAAGCAGGCTCCCAGTGGAGGAGCCTGATGTGGGGCTCGATCCCAGAGCACCGGGATCACGCCCTGAGCTGAAGGCAGACACTTAACGACCACGCCACCCAGGCGCCCCACTTTATTGGTTTTTAAACTAGCCACCTCTACTACTGTCATAATATTTTTAAAAAATAAGGACATAATATGATTTAAAATTTTTAATGCAGCAAATTATATTTGACTGTTTAGTCTAATTGAGAATATTAGAAAAGATAAAAAGTAATCAGCCATGATCCCAAGGACCACTTCCATTTTCTGTGTATTTTTTTTTTGATAATTTAAGTGACAAGTTTTAGACTGTTCATAAAATGCTTTATATGCAAAATAATATAGGGCACTTTTGCCTGTGATATGCTATATAACTTTTTTTGAAAGAATAACATTAAAATGTTTTATCTCTAATGTTAAAAATGATTTTTAGGGCTGGATAGCACATAGAAAGAATAAAGGTTTCACCAAAATTGCGTGAGGCAGGATGAGGAATGAAAAAGCAGAAGGGTTGAGATGATGTGCCAATAGTTGATGAGAGGAAGTCAGGGACAAGGTCTCAAGGATGACACTGTTAGGAGATTGCCAAAGAAGGGGGGCTGATTGTGGATTTCCTTATTTTAAAAGCAGAACATGCTTCAAATGCCCAGAGGTCTCTTACCTACTTACTGTAGGAAAAAGCTAGACGATCACTTTTCTTTTACTGACAAAATTGAAGGCTGTTCGAGTGATTATCTGCCATCTGTTGTCTACAGGAGTTCAATTGCTGAAGAGTCCTCTAGAAGGGGGGAGAAAGAGCTCATTCTCGAAGGAAGGTTGAATGTACATTCAGAGGTAGATTCAGCCGAGCAAGTGCCCAGCTAATCCCCTTTGCACACAGGGACAAGGCTGCCACCAACTCTAATTGATTCTGAAATGAATCTGTATAGAAAATTAGAAGGTTTTGGATTCCCATGTGAGCTTCAATAAAGAGCCAGGATGTAAGCCTGACAGCTGAATGGATTCAGAAATGAAAATCTGATAAGCGGCTTAAAACTGTACTTAAGTCCAGAAATGATTTGAATGCTGTTGTTAATGGCATATTGTATGTTGTCACCTAGTTAATTATCTCTGAAGATGAGTTCTTGCAGAGAAGATATGCTATTCTTCCACAGCTTTTCCTCATCACATATTTATTAACCCCCCCCCCCCGGCCCCATTCCCAACTATCTTTGCTAAAAGGCAGAAAGAAAGGATTAGGCCACTGCAGCTCCTCTGTGGCTGTCAGTTCACTGTGCCAAACTTCAAATATGAACTGTTGCATGTACTGCCACCGACATTTCCTTTTACATCTTCATTTGCAAATGAGGAGCTGACATTTGTTAGGCCTTGTATTTGCACACAGTTCCACCACATGAAAAGCAAACACTGTCACTGCTGGATACTTTGTTTATTCCTTTGCAGATAGTATATGGCCTATTTAGAAATTTTCTTCAGAATTTTTTTTTTTAACTAACTGAGATAGATAGTCACAGAGCTACATGTCCTCATATTTTATTCAGTAAGCCGTCTGCAGTTTATGGAGCGTGCACTGCATTTGATAGCTATTTAAAACTGTATTTTTTAAAACCGATTTGCACTTTTCTGGTTTATATTCCTTGGGTTTATTTTCTCTAGATAAATATAGGTTCATTTTTTGATTTAAGAATTCAGGTTTCTTACTCATTGATTTTTTTTTAATAAGAGGAAATCATTTTCCATCAAATGAAAATAATGAAGTAAATTCAAAAAACATAATACATTTTCCAAATATTGTTCTTGGTTGATTAAAGTCTCATCTTTTCAAAAGTAGCTTGACAATGTCAACATACTCAAAATCATTAAGGCAATTATCTGTTAGTACTAACAGCCTTTCTGTGAAACAGAAGCTTGAAGACAATTTTTTGAGCAGTATCTCTGCTTGCAGGTGAGCTACATCTCAGCCTAAAGAGATGGTAGTCACTAAAGGGTTGATTACATGCTTAACTCTCAATCACTGAGAACACTGTGAGAACAAATTTTAAGAGTTTTGTAAAAACAATAAATCAAAATCACCTATATGGACAATGACCATCATCTAGGAAGAGAAAAACAAAAGGAGTATTTCACAGTTATTAGTAAATTTAGAAGTAGAGAAAATTAAAAATTCTCATTCTATTTTTACCAGTTCTCTAGAGTGGTATTTATCAGCAATTATTTTCTATAATATATGTCTCACAAACAGCATTTTCCTCACATATTTAACCATAAACTATAATCCTTTCCTATACTTTCCCAATTTGATGTTCCTCCTTTGTACACTTGACAGGATCCTACCAGTTCACCAAAGTCTGGAAATTGCTGTTCTTTGTTTCTAACCTACTCAGAAGTTAAGAGGCACAAACAAATTAAATATTATAAATGAAAAGTTTAGACCATTGCATAGAGCCAGGGCTCTTTTTATGCCACAGACGATAGAAGAAAAGGACTTCTGTCTGTCTCACATATGGTAAGTTCTTAGAGGCCAGAGTGCATGTGTGTATCTTTGTATCTCACACTTGCCTCTTCTTACACCTAAATAATGATCAGCTAACTTGAACTGAATAAATAATTTTCCTTCAGTCAGTTATTTTTAAATGTTTTCCTTTATTTCATACTGGCCTGCTTTGACAACTTGCAAAAAAATAACAACTTATGTTATTAAAATACTAACAAGTTGATGTTCAAAATGCAAAGGATGATGAGTAAATCCCAGAGGGAATATATGCCTAGATATCATGTCAGCGATAAAGAACTAAAAATGGTAAGAAAATCTTAGAAGTGTAGTAAGTGAAATTTAATTGAGCTCAGCTACTCAGGCTTAGAATTGTCTCAACTATTTATTTGAAAACTACGGTCTATGTCCCAAATTGGTTTAAAAAAAGGGGCATAAACTAGATATGTGGAAAGAAATTCCTCCACTAGTACACCATTCTCATTCAGATTTGTGTTATTTATGCACTGTTTTCCTCATAAGAAACTAAGAAACTTAAAACAAGTGTCATAGAATAAGAATGTCCATAAAATATGTCTGTTAGAGTGTTTAGTGGAGGTAGCTAACAGAAGGAAAAAGGTACTTTAAAAGTATCCTTTATTATGAGTGTTTGCTTTTACTGACAAATATATGTATATATCATTTTGTGCCTCTCCACTGAGCATTTAAATATTTCTAGGAAACTTAATATTTTATGGGCCTATTATCTCTGATAAGCAAGGCAAGCTGAAGATCAGCAAAAAGACAGGCAGATCCCTCATTAAAACACCATTCAACCAGATAGCTAGGCTGCTTAGACTTAGACTCATTTGAAAGTACTGTGAAAAATCTCAATTACATTTGATTTTTCACCATTTTTGATTAATTGATGTATTTACTCATCTACTAGTGGGTATCCCCTCATGTTTTTCTCTCACCTTAAGTTTATACCATTTTCTTTTCAATAATTGAACATCAGATACACTACCATTAGTATAGCTGTAAGATAAAGGACTGTCAGTTTTGCTCACCATTTATTTTTTCATATTGCTCAGATAATTTGTTTTAATGTTTGCACGAAATACCTACTTTTCAATATTATAACCAAAATCTTGTTGGTCTCTTACATAGTACTATTTTCTAAAATTTTAAACTACTTTTGTTTTTCTCCTTATGATTTGTGATGGTTTTAATGGGGTAAATTTTATCTACATATTTAGATATTCAATACTTGGCTTAGCAAGTATTTTTTTTTTAATCCCAGGTGCTTTGTTTTGAAAATTATTATAAAAAGGTAATGATCCAGGTCTTGGTGGTACTGGATGTAAGCCTGCAAGTGATAGCCAATTGCACAGCTTGCTTCCAAGCAAGCAGTGAAAAGCAGCTCTTATCACACAGGAAGCCACAATTAGTACAACATGACTTCCACACAGGCCACAATTTATTAGATCAGGAACCAAAGAGTGATGACTCAAATTAGGCTACATAGTGGCTCTGAGGTATAAGACATGAGAGCAGTGTCTAGCAAAGTTATAACATACTAATTATTAACTAATTGGCTCAAATAGATCTTATTTTGGGCTCAAGTACTCTTTGAAGAAGTGTAGCTTCAAAATGTGAAAAAAATAGGAAATATGTAAGAGTAAGAGAAGTAGTTACATAAAACAAAGCAAAACAAAAAGTAATCAGTAGTACTAGACTAAGGAGAAAGGATTCTTCCACAGAAAGAAAGACAGGACGACCAACTACTAGAGCTTTATCCGGAGCTGTGTGTCTGCTAACACTGCTTTCTATTCCTCCTTCTTTGTATATCCATTCAGTAAATACTCACTAGCAGAATTAACCTGAACATGGTTCACTTTTTGCAATCTAAAAAAAGATAAAAAAACAAGCATAGGAAAGGTGAAGACTCAAAAACTTAAGAGAAACATATTTATAATATTCAACTTTAGAAATGAATATGTTTCTTCT
Source organism: Ursus americanus (assembly GCF_024610735.1). Taxonomy (NCBI): domain Eukaryota; kingdom Metazoa; phylum Chordata; class Mammalia; order Carnivora; family Ursidae; genus Ursus; species Ursus americanus. The sequence continues at coordinate 13,567,212 of NC_142137.1, read as the reverse complement.
AAATTCATATAAGCAAATCTTATTCATAGGAGAATAAAAAATAAAATACTATATATACAAAAAGTCACTGAACATTTAAGGTTTAATATATTTTATGTTTCCACTTAGCTAGGCCATAATACCCAATATTTGGTCAAAAATTAGCCTAGACATTGCTGTGAAGGTGTTTTCTTAGATGAGATTAACATTTAAAACAGTAGTCTTTGATTACTAGCAGATTACTCTCCCAGATGTGGATGGGCTTCATCCAATCAGTTGAGCAACTTAAGAAAAAACAAAACAAAACAAAAAAGACTGACAACCTCCAAAGAGGAGGAATTCTGTCTTTAGAGTATCCTCAGACTCTAGCTGCAACATCAGTTCTTGTTGGGTCTGCAGCCTGCTGGCCTACTCTGCAAATTTTAGATTGCCAGCTTCCTCCACAAATGCATAAGTCAGTTCCTTAAAATCTCTCTTTTATATAGATATATATATAGATATAGATATAGATATATAGATATATGCATATATATATATATATGTTTAGAATCCTTGAACAACATGGAGGTTAGGAGCACTAATGCAATCGAAAGTCCATGTATAACTTTTGACTTCCCCAAAACTTAACTACTAGTAGCCTACTGTTGACTTGAAGCCTTACCAACAATAAAAACAGTTGATTAACACATATTTGTATATTATATGTATTATATACTGTATTCTTATAATAAAGTAAACTAGAGAAAAGAAATTATATTACAACATTTTAGTTTTCTACAATTAAGTATGAACTATGTGCTGAGGTATCTGAGGGGAGAAGGAGCCACTAAGATACCACTTCAGGTAGAAGAGACAGAGTATTAGCAAACCCGTAGAACGAGCTTAAAGTTAGTATAGTTGACCCCTGAACAACCCATATAGTTGAAATGTCAACTGTTTATCTTCTTAGGTTGTTTCTCTGGAAGAATCCTAAGAATACAATGTATCTTCTTTGTAGCAAATACTTTTTTTGTTATTCATAAATGGTGTTACATTAGCATTTAACCATATACAGAGCATAAGTAATAAATATGTTTGGGGAATGTCAAGGTTTAGGATGGCTGTTCTTGATTCAAAACTCCAACAGTTAACTGTCATCTCTAGGTAGCTCCAGGTATCCCCATAAAGGACATAGTAAAGTTCCCCTCACACAGTGTAATCACAAAAACTTCCATGCTCTTCACAGTATGGAAACCTGGTTAGAACATTAATCTTTATCAACTACAATATAATTAGTGACAAGTGCCTGTATTTACATTTACTTTTAGTTTTAGGAAGTTACACGGCCAAAGCCAAACTTGACATGTTCACTGACCTCATCTATCCCTGGTTACATACTTTGATAATCATGGCCACATGGAATAATGAGAAACATAATTTCTAAATTCTGAGGAATGTCTTTATTCTACTCAGTTGGAGTTATTTACATCTTCCTTGTTGCCGAGATTGCCTGGTTTCTCTAATTCCCATGATCTTGCAACTCACAGACTGTCTTCAACAGAGCCCTTTTTCCTATTTCAGAGAATTTTTTTTCATCAAGAAATAAGTAAAGAGAAGATCCAAAACACATTGTGTTAAAAAAATATTTTATGTGCTAGAGTGAAAAGATTACCTTTCTCTTAGTTAGATATTAGATGAGAATGCTAAAAAAGTCTTATATCCCTGCATTAGTCCAGATAGGCTTAATTATACTGTTATTATGGAAAACCCCAAAATCTTAGTAGTATTTTAACAATAAAGGTTTCTTTCTTTCTTATACTATGTGCCCATCACAGGGGTCTGCTGGAAATTGTGCCCCACATCATCCGGTTCCAGGTCTCAGGCTAAGAGAGCATCCATCACACAGAACATTTCCAACCAGTGTATCAGGGAGAAGGGAAGATGGCAAGTCATTCACTAACTTTAACTATGTTTGCCTAAAAAGGACACAATCACACATGCATTTCACTGTCCAAAGCATTAGCCACATCTAACCTCAAAGGACCAGAGAAGTCCAATCTTATCATGTGTCAGAAAAGTGGGATAATCAGAAGTATTTGACAAAAAGATTAACAGATGACGACACTCACGCTCCAGATGTGCAATATAGGAAGGTCACTATAAGCACGGCATCAGGAACACTGCACATGCTGGGCCAAGATCATTAATATGCTAAAACTAATGAAGCATCTACTAGGTAACAAGCAAACATGGAGTCATAAATATATATTTTCACAACACTCTATAAATTTCCCCAGTATTATGTAACAAAAGTTACAGTTTAAATATTAAAGTTCATATTTGATCAAAGTCATACTCCTCTTGAGTTATGGAGGCAGATTTCCAACTCAGGACTGTTGGATCTCTAAGTCAAGACACTAAAACCATTTTACCATTCTATAATATTGCCAGTGCTCCTAATGAGAGTTCAGGGATTGGAGACATGGGGAAAAACTATGACCAAAGAGTCAGAGAAGACAAATGAGAGATAATCAGAATATAAAAACGGTACTAGATAAATGGGATGATGTTGGAGCAACTTTATTTGTTCTCATTGTAACTTAAGCTCAGTGAAGCTACAGCTACAATGAAGATCACTAAAGCAGTACTAGCAAGAGTAAAACGTAAAGTGCTTATCCTATATGAGCACTATTACTAACTGAATGATTCTGGAAAGTTACTTAATTTCTTTGTTCCTCAGTTTTCTTATCTCTTAATTGTGGTGATAATAATGCCTAACTTAAAGGCTGTTACCTTAAATTACGCAATGTAAGGTATTCAAAACAGATAAAACACAAGTATATCTAAGTAGAAAGTGCCTATGATTCCTTAAAGATTTTAATATTCCCTCTGTATACACCCTCAAGACACAGGCACTTTTTTCTTTCTGTCTCTCACCGAAACTATCTGATTTTATGGGGTGCCTGGGTGGCTTGGTTAAGCATCTGCCTTTGGCTCAGGTCGTGATCCCAAGAATCCTGGGATCCAGGAGGCCTGTGTCAGGTTCCCTGCTCAGTGGGGAGTCCCTTCTCCCTCTCCCTTTATCCCTTCCCCCGCTCGTTGTCTCTCTCTCTCTCAAATGAATAAATAAAATCTTAAAAATAAAGAAACTATCTGATTTAAAGTTTGGGTATTGTAATGCAATATTTATTTCATGACAATCATCTTATTGTATATATCATGCTTTCAACATTTGTTTGTTGACATTATGATATATTCATTCAACAGATATACATGGGCTTTCACTCTGTATGTTTTTGTTTGTTTTGTTTTGTTTCAAAATGAGTCACTGGTTTAAAATAGAGAACTCCTGCTTCAGTGACCAGTGTTCAAAATCTGGGCATTTTTCCATGTTTCCTGTGTATGTGTATATATGAAATGATTTACAAATGAGAGAGTTAGCCTATACAACGGAAGGCATTGCTTGTACTAAGATGCTTACGTGGAAACAAAATGCGTACATTTGAGGGAAGGAAAAGTGGACAGATCTGATTGTATGCTGTTGGTGAGAGGAGAGTGACACAGAGAGCAAAGAGGTAAGCAAATCATTATGGTACTGGAAGTAAGGAAAAAATGTACATTTAATTCTATTTGTGAGGTAAGTTACATTGATAAAACATACCGCAATTTACAGGTGAGCCCTGAGAACAAGATGGCAATATGCTTGCCAAATCCATGTTGGTTGGCTCCTGGTATGTCTACTGGAGTCAGTACCTAACAGGGCTTGTCACTGCAAACAAAGCAGAGCAGGGGGATCTGGGGTCATTGTCTCTTATGCTCTCTTTCTTTCTTTTCTAAATAAAGTTGAGCTACTAGAGAAGGATTTTCACTTAGCACATCAATATATTTTCATTATGACTAGCAATTTATTGTTCTTTCAATATCCTCATCAGTCACTTTAAAATACTCTCACATGAAACATTTTTCTTTGGTAGAAGATTAAGATGAATGACCTGAATGAATATGCTGTAGCTCACACTTACAGGAATCTCTTGAGGGAATGTGAATTAGTTCACATATGCAGAAGACCACTGTACAATTAATACTTAGTTACATAGTGCTTATGGAAGATATCCATTGTATTAAAAACTTTTACTGAAAATCATAAAGAAATCTTTCAGTCACAAAATTTTCCTGTGATTCAAGGTATCTTTTTATTGATGAAATAAACACAGCCTGGGCTTTCCCCCTCCCCCAAGAAAGGCAGCTAAAGTTCCTTCTCTTTGATCTGACATATTTTCCAAGCTTGAAACAAATCAGGAGAGGTTGAAAAAAATCTATTCAGGTAAGTAAAATATTGTTTGTAACACATACAAATATAATATCTTAGTATCTTCGATGAGAATTGGCAATGTTAGAATATACTTATGATTATGAGGGGGATTATGCTCTGAAAAGGCCTCAGTAAATAAAGTCAATGGTGTCTACTGAAACTTCTTTATTGACTTTTTTCATTAATAAAGGCTATGATTATAATGAATTTCCCTGCATGAACTGAGCCTGACCGAGAAAATGCTACTGAGGCATTATTTTAAGGAGTTACTAACAGACACTAGCAAAACCCAAAATTAACCTATTCCAGTAAAGAAGTACCACATTTGGGAAATTAAAGTAGGTGTCTGATGTTTTTGTGTGTAGGACGGTGAAAGTAAAAACCATTAGGACAACTTCTATTTGAATTATGATAATTTCTCCAAGGTTCTACTGTCTTTTGATTCCATTTCTGGTTACTTTGTCTTGTTCAACCCTTTATTTTCTTCTACAACTTAAAAAAAGTCAATTAAGAAGGTAAATGACTTGCCTAATATCATATGTCAAGACTTGCCCAATATCATATGCCAAAGGAAGGATTCTAGCCTGGGTTTGCTAATTCTTTCCAGGAAAAAAGAAAGTGGGATAAGCTTTAAAAAGGAGAAAGGCTAGGGGTGACTGCGTGGCTCAGTCAGTTGAGCGTCTGACTCTTGATTTTGGCTCCTGTCAGGATCTCGGGGTTGTGAGTTTGAGCCCCACATTAGGGCTCCCTGTTCAGCAGGGAGTCTGCTTAGGATTCTCTCCCTCTCCCTCTGCCCCTCCACTGTCTCTCTCTCTCTCTCTCTCTCTCCCTCTCTCTCTCTCAAAAATAAATAAATAAATATTAAAAAAAGGAGAAAGGCTATATAATGCCACATAGTTTAAGGGAAAAGAATGTGTGTGTGTGTGTGTGTGTGTGTGTGTGTGTGTGGGTGTGGGTGTAGATAGAAGCAGTATGTTCCCCTTTTAAATGTGCTTAGAACTGTAGATTGAATGTATAACAGTTCATGACAGATTAAAATATATCCCCATTGACCTTTGCCAGCACTGAGACCCCAGATATTCCTCCCCATCTACACTGACCAACCCAAACTGGCCAACCAACAGCTTCTAACCCATGGCTCCAGTCTTGCTGCCCTATATCTTACTTCTCAGTTAACACAACCTATGTTTCCTCTTACCTGCTACAAATTTGAACAGTGAACAATTCTCATAACAAAACTGAACATTGATATTTCTTCCTCTATCCTGTTAAATCTTTAAGCTTCTTGTCTCCTGGAAATATTCATTTTAAGCATGCTTGTGCGCCTCCTTCACTTTTGGTGCCATGGCTCCATCAGTACTGGATTTGTGATTCTGCTTTAAAGAGGAAGGATGTATCAGACCCACTGCCATTTCCCCTTAGGGCCCCAAGCATAGACTGCCATGTGAGTCCTGCTTCTGTCTTACACTTGGCCTTGTTATGTCAGAGTGCAGCTTGGGCATTAATAGTAACAGTCTTCAGTTAAGAACTCCCACCTTGTCTTGTCGTCACCTATCTACAATACTTTTGGACACACAGGTAAGAGACTGGTGTTGACATTTCCAGCCATGCATGTGCATGTGTATTATGCTGCTAATGGCACAGATATCTGAATATTTGGAGAACTTTTACCAAGGAAGTTGTTGTTGTTGTTTTAATTTGGTCCAAATTTATTTATGTTGAACTTTATACATAAGCAAAATGTTAACACATTCAATATGACAAAAATTATCATAAACACAATTAAAAGCCATAAAAGCTCTTGAGAGAAAATATTTGTATATTATAAAAGTGTTCAATATTCTTTTAATAATTTCTTTGCATTTCTTATACTAGCATATATATATGCATATATAGACACACATATATATACACATATATATACAACACAAAATTGTTCATAACCTTATCCTATTTTTCTCTTGGTGTGTAAGTGCTTTTTATATCTTACCAAGGAAATTTAGAATTACAAGGATCACTTAGTACTTTGAAATTAGCAAATTTGTTAATTTGGGAAGCACCTTAAAACAAAGGGAAGAAACCCTCACGAGGAGATGGTCTTTTCTATCTTTAAGAGATCACACAAGAAAGAGGCTGCTTTAAACAAAATGTAACAAATCTTTGTTGTGTGGGGGAGTGTATATGTATCACAAACTATGCATGTATATAAAAACAGATATCTTCATCTGATCTCTTTCTACTCATTTAAAAGGGAAGATAATTAGCTGCTTTTTTTGATAATTAGCTTTTTACAAAGAAAATTTCTTATTTGTTTGAAGCTGGCTCCTCTTAATTCTCCTTTATCTATTTATTTTTACTTCCTCTCCCACTCCTTTCTCTAGCCTTTTGAAAATTTTGCACAACAATCTATCAAAGTATTTTTCTGTCATTACATGTGCAATCTAGAAAGATGTAGTCCAGATATAAAGTTTAAAAAAAAACCCACAAACTTGTTAAGTTGTATTTCTTTTTCCCTAGAATGTTCATTAAAGAAAGTTAAACCTATAACTCTGATTAAAGGAAAACCTAAGAGCTTCTAAACAGTAAAATCTTTAAAGTTTAGTTAAGTCAATATAAATATAAGGATTTTCTTATGAAGATATTCTTTTAATATTTCTGATAAATACATGAATCTAAGTTAACATTTGTTTAAAATCTATTCTATATATTCTCCCAGATATTAAATAAAATTAATTTTCATATGATATTTTAGTTTATACTACTCTAATCTTAAAGTCACATAATTTGATATTTTAAAATTTCTACAATGGTTTTATGAGTAAAATAAGTTATTGTTACTTCTATAATTAAAATTTTAAATATACAAAATATGTTTAAACAAAATTTGAATGATAGATGTTTTAAAGTGTTTAATCTCATTTCTTATGTCATAAATCATAAGGGCTTAATGTAAAGATGTAAATTATAATTTTCATATCCTTAATCAAATTTAATAACTTGCACTAACATTAAATTGTATTAATTAGTCACTAATATTGGGATACTGGATAAATTCAAAGTAAAAAAATAATTAACAAATTAGTCACTAAATCAATTTTAGTTTATCCTTATGCATTGCAGAGGAGCTAAAATTTGTCAGTATATCCAAATGCCTTTAGGTGATCTATTTGCATTCATATATCTATAAAGGTAACACAAACTGTCCACTAAGAAAAACATTTAAGACATTTGAATGTCCCAACTTCTAGTTTTTTCTTGGTCTAGAGAAACAAAACTTGGTTGTTTTGATAAAAGATGTTAGTTACTATACATATTAAAAATTATATTAAGTATTGCTATTATAGATACAAGAATACATAAAAATCACAGATATGACCTGTCATTTTCTTAAGGAAACCATCATATTTTATTAAGGTAAACTACTGAATATAAAATATGCATTATTTTGTTTGATATATTGATAGTGTTCATTATATTTAAGGTATATATATTAAAGCTATATATAAAGCTAAGCTAAAGCAATGTTTGATATTATCATGCATATAAATAATTATATATTTGTATATCTCTTATCCTACACATATATAGTTACATGCAGATTATAAATGTCAATATGAATATAAGTAACTAAATGAAAATAATGAAACATGTTAAACTTTCTAACAACTTTGACTCTATTTTAATATATTTAGGGATGCCTGGGTGGCTCAGTTGGTTGAGTGTCTGCCTTCGGCTCAGGTCATGACCCTAAAAGGTCCTGGGATGGAGTCCTGCATCACATCAGGCTCCTTTCTCAGCAGGGAGCCTGCTTTTCCCCTTGCCTGCTGCTCCTCCTGCTTGTGCATGTGCATGCTCTCTGTCTGACAAATAGGTAAAATCTTTCAAAAAATATTTATTCATAAGGAAAAAGGTTTATAGTTCCTTTTTTGCAAAATATTTCTCCATAAATGCAAAAAAGTAAAATTGATTTTTTTTTCAAAAAAATGACCAAGTTAGTCTCTGCCCAGAGAAAAAGGCCCATTTTTATTATAAAATATTTTGTTAATTTTCAGTGCTTCTAGCAAACTCTTGAACTGAATCATTTTTTTAAGTGTCCTTATTTTGAGGAGTGCCATTTAAATTGCTAAAATCATTTCCCTTCATTGCTATCCCTATTTCATACTTTGAAAAAGTATGGCTTATCTATGTCTTGTCTCCCTTGTCAAATGTTTTTGGTTTGTTTGGAATTGTTCTGGAATTTCAATTGCTATAGCTCATTACATAAAGTAAAATATATTAATATATAATATATTAAAATATATTAATAGAAGTTTTAATGATTTCATACTTGTTTTAATGATTGCATACTTCTTAGTTCAAAAGCATATTAATGTTCAACAAAGACTGGTACACTATTTGTCTAGGAGTTGATTAATATTTCTAAATTTGATGCAGTCGTCACTTAGGGACAATCAGTAACCACTGTGGTGGTCTCAGGGTATAAATCAAAAGGCTCTAAACAATTGTCAATGTCTTCACCATGTATAATATGCTTTCACTACCGGCTAATCACTGACTATCTGTTTATAAACTCATTGTGTGCTATTTCTCAGGAGAGGTTCCATTTTTTTTTTTTCATTCTGATATGCTGGCTAACATACTCCATTACCCAGAACAGTTTCATTTTATCCCTGTAGCAGAGATAAATTATCTCCAATTTTGTATCAGCATTCATAAGGCAATCTCACTCAAAATTCCCTAGGATGTTTCTGACATATGTCCCATCTGCCAACCTCATAAACCTGGAATAATTGTAAAGGCAAGAGCCAAATGTCTATTTGAATATTGAAAGATGGATTTTAAGCATTTACCTTCTTCAAATGACAATAAGAATGCTTTACCAATGTTTTCCTATTTTCTAGATGGCTTATTTTCATCTTATAGTCTTTGTATTTCCAATTCGGGGTATACTAAATTTTATAGGGACTGTAATCAAAGTGCTTTGAAAGACACTGCCCATCATCCAGAAATACTTACTTACTTACTGTCTTTAGTCCTCAATGAAAACTGAAGGAACGAATGATATATTTAAAATAAAGCCTGAAAATTATCTGATGAATTATAACTGCCATGGTGTAGTGAAATACCCTTATTTAATGCCTTTCAGATGTTCACAAAAGGTAATCAGGGATTATCACGGTATGAACTAATCAAAGCTCATCCTAAGAGACTAGAATTACACCTCTGATAATGGATTATAATTTTTTTACATAAATGGTGCTTTAGTCTTATCAGGCTGCAATAACAAAATGCCATAGAACAGGTAGGTCTAGGAAGTCTAAGATCAGTTTCTGGTGAGGGACTTCTTCCTGGCTTGCAAACAAGCACCTTCTCACTGTATCCTCTTATAAAGAGAGAGAGGGAGAGCAAAAGAGAGAGAGACAGAGAGGGAGAGAGGAAGAGACAAGGAGCACACTTTGGTGTCTTCTAAGGATACTAATCCTACTGGATCAGGGCCCCATCCTATGCCCTCATTTAACATTACCTCCTTACAGGGTCTAACTCCAAACACAGCCACATTGGGAGTTAAGGTTTTAACATATGAATTTTGGAAGGATACAGTTTAGTCCATAGTTAATGGTCAAATACTTTAAAGGTTTACAACATACTCACCTTTATAACCAACAGGGTCAAGTGACTTCTCTCAGGGAAAACTACAGGAATCCTATACAACCTTTACTCTGGAGACCTAGTTTTACTGAAAATGATACCAACATAAGACTGCTCTTGAATTTTTTTGGAAGGACCTTACTATGTACCATTAACTACAAATACAGCTCTTGAATTACAAGGATTGGATGACTGGACTTGCATCTGCCAACTTGAAATAATTCATATCACTCCCATGACCTGGAGGTTTTGACAACTCAGAGATCTATAATTGAGAATCTCTCAAGATACTCCAGAGAAAATGACATCATGAAGGAAATGGTTTCCCAAGAAGGTCTGATCTAGCAGCAGACTTCCATACATAAACAGCTTCCACCAAAAGATTCCTTGACAAAGACCCAAATGCCAAGAATAACTGACTGCCATCCTTTTCTTCATCTCTACACCTTTCTTTTTTTTTTTTTTTGAAGATTTTATTTATTTATTTGCTAGAGAGAGGGAGAGAGAAAGAGAACGAGTGCAACAAGCAAGGGGAGTGGCAGGCAGAGTGAGAGGCAGAAGCACACTCTCCACTGAGCAGAGAGACTGATGCAGGGCTTCATCCCAGGACTCTGAGATCATGACCTGAGCCAAAGGCAGATGTTTAACCAACCGAGCCACCCAGGCGCCCTTATACCTTATTTTCAGAGCAATGCTTGTTTCCCTGTTTAAGATTCTTATCAAAAATGGAAATTAAGATTTCCTCTTTAATTTCAATCCATTAGTTTCCAAGAGATAACATTTGATATAACACTGTCATACCTGACTAATGGTAAAAAAAGAAAAGAAAACTTGGAGATGTGGCCACTATGCCACCTTCTGAGTCATCACTTTCAGGAATTCAGATGGAGCCTGAGATTTGTTTTCCTGACTAGGACTAAGGAAAATTGGTGCATGGGAAAAGATCTATTTATGATTCTACTTCTCATGTTCCTTGGCATCACAATCCTATGACACATCCTTTCCAGTCTTAAATGTGTTCATATAGCTGATACCCTGGATCAATGATTGAAATCTCCAAAGAACACCAAAAATCATATGAAAAACCAATGACTGTGCTAGAAACTCAATCATCTCTTGAAATCACAAAACTTGCTTGTTCAGAATTCAGAAACTTCAGAGAGTAGTATCTATGTTCTAAGATCTGGCTTAGAATACTGGCCTCAAGGCCTATGCTGACCAAAAGACAAGACCATGAAAGACCTTGAAGGCCTATAAATATTCCACTGTAACATCCATGAAAGACCTTGAAGGCCTATAAATATTCCACTGTAACTTCACCTCTTTCTGCTCAGTCTCCTTACAAACCCCAATTGCCCAAGCAATGTAACTAAACCATGACTCCAATCATGCTTGACATATATCTTATCCCCAAATTAATGTAAACTAAGCTGTCTCTTGGAAAAGGCTACTTCTTGGAAAATATTTTAAAATAAATATACTGAAACATAGGTAAAATACAAAAGAATTTTGTATTTTTAAAGTTATTTTTGTGCTTTACATTGCCAAATTATATACTTCAAGGCTAAGACATTTTTGTTTTGTTTTCTTAGAACTTACAAAAGCAACAGAGTAATTGTGTGCCTGCGTTTACCTGGGTATGAAACATAAGATCTAATGGAAAGGCAGGAGATAAAGAGATGTTTGGGTATGATTATCATAATTATGATCAGCATCTCAGGCTATGAGTATCATTCATGTATTACCATGCTAAAGTGATGAATCTACTATCTTACTCATCTCATTCAGCAGATTTTTACTGAGTACATCGCACATCCAAGGATTGATCTAAGCCCTTGAGATTCAACAGTGAACAAAACAGACAAAATTTACTGTCCTCCTGAAACTTATAATTAGTAGAGGAAGACAGATAACATACAAGAAACACAAAAAATAAATATGAGCCAACAATATAGACCCAGATTCCCAGCAGAGGCTCAGTATGTGATTACTGTCAAGTTCCATCCACTTTAACATATTTATAATATTTTATGTATGTGTGTATACACACACACACACACACACACACACACACATATATATACACACACATACATGTATATATACATACATATACATATATATATATATATATATATATGTTTTTGGAAATACTAGATTCCTGTTTTTAGAAACAATTTTAGATTCACAGGAGGTTGCAAAGTTAGTCAAAAAGGATCTGCGTACACTTCACCAGTTTCCTCCAGTGGTCACAACTTAAATTATAGCGTGCCATCTATAGAAGGAATTTGATATTGGTACAATGTATGTGCATAGTTCTTTGTCACTTTATCACATGTGTAGGTAAGTGCAACTACTTCTGTAATCAATATACAGAGGAATCCTTTACCACACAGATCTCCCTCTGCCTCACTTTTATATTAATGTAAGTACTCCTTCCTGACACAGTCCCTAAATAAAACCTGGCAACCAGGAGTCTGTTTTCCACCACTATAATTTCATAATTCAAGAATGTTAATAAATGGAAGTATGCAGTTTTGACTTTTCACATTTGGCTTTTTTCACTCAGCATAATGTCCTTGAGATTCATCTAAGTTGTTATGTGTATCAATAGTTAATTCCTTTTTTATTGCTAAGCAGTATTAGATGGTATGAATATATCACAGTTAATTTAATCATTGTAGGACATTTTACTTGTTTCAAAGTTTTGGCTATAACAAATAAAGCTGCTATGAACATTCATGTATAGACTTTACAGTGGATATGAGTAAGTTTTCAATTCCCTGAGATAAATACAATTGGTGAGTCTTACTGTAGCTCCATGTTTGTTTGTTTGTTTGTTTGTTTATATATAGAGAGAGAACATGAAGGGGGGCAGAGGCAGAGGAAGAAGCAGACTCCCCACTGATCAGAGAGCCCAATGCGGGGCTTGATCCCAGGACTCTGGGATCATGACCTGAACTGAAGGCAGACACTTAACTGACTGAGCCATCCAGGCACCCCGCTCCAGTTTATTTTTATAAGAAAGTATCAAACTGTTTTCCAGAGTGCTGTACCATTTTACATCCCTATAAGCAATGTTGAGAGATTCAGTATCTGTGTATCCTCACCAACATTTATCATTGTCGTTTTATATATGTATATATATATACACACACACATATATAATTTCTTCTATTGGTACATGCAAAGAATAATCAATGCTGCCATCCAGTTGCACTCTTACCAGGCCTCAGGCTGTAAGATGCACAAAGTTGCAGACTTAACATGTGGCAATAATAAGTTCCAAGTGTCCTAATAAAGAATACCATCAGAAATCTGAATGATCTTACTAAAATGGTTTTATTATTTACCATATAATTTAAATCAATATTTATTTTATTCTATTATTTTATTTTATTTATTTTATTTTGTTTGGTAACTCTTCTACATTGCTCAGTAATTCCTTTAGGCATCAGTGGACTCAAAATAAGAACAAAACAAAAAAAACATGTACAATAAAAATTCAAATACTGGATTTACATTCTTTATGAAAGTTGATGGTGAGCTTCTTTTTTATTTTTATTTTTTTTAAAGATTTTATTTATTTATTTGTCAGAGACAGCAAGAAAGAGAGCAGTCAGCAGAGAGAAAAGCAGGCTCCCCACCGAGCAAGGAGCCCCATATGGGGCTCGATCCCAGCACCCTGTGATCATGACCTGAACCAAAGGCAGATGCTTAACCGACTGAACCACCCAGGGGTCCCTGATGGTGAGTTTCAACATATTCCTTGTCAACATTCTCTAAGAAAGTCCATGAAAAACAGAAATAATTCAATATTGAAAAAATGTCATGACACAGTACTAGAGGCAGATATAGCTGAGGAGATTATGAAAGAATTTTGATATGTACCAACAGGAACTATTGTTTTAATGTTCATATATATTATTTTTAACATTCATATTATAATAAATACAAAAATTTTAATCTTTTACTTTATTGTTCATATGAATGTTATTTTTATTCTATAGAAATAACTTTAAGAGTACTTTTTTAAAAGAACCATTTTATAGATTTTTAATATCAGAAAACCAATGGTTGGTCAATAAACACATCTTTTAATTATGTGATCTTAATTATTTTAGTGACCTTTTTCAGACTCAAGGGTCCCAAATTCATAGTAAATCATGTCATTAACCTAATTCTTTACTATGTTAGAAGTTGATGAGATTTATAGAAAAAATATTTTAAAAAGAGCAGGGAAGATGCTATTGGAAGTACCAGGGTAGGGTTTGGGTGAGGTACACAGCAAATATAAATACAGTGCTCAGGTTGATACTGAGCAAAGACCTGAAGGAAGTGAGGATGTGTTACACATCCAAGAGAAGAGTGTTCCAGGTAGAGGAAATGCAGAGCCATTGTACGGCTCCTAAGGCCCGCTGGGTACAAAGAGCAGCAGAGGTTTATATGGATGGAGCTGGAAAAGAAACAGTAAGGAGGGTTAATAAGAAATGAGGTTAGGTAGGTAATGAAGTCATGGTGGTAGGTCAAATTTTATAGGCCGAATGTGCCATTATAAGTCTTTTTTTTTTTTTTTTTTTTTACTTTGGTTGAAATTAGAAACCACTGGAAGATTTTGAACAGAGCTGTGTAATGACCTGATTTATGTTTTAATTGAGGATTTCTGCTTCTGTTCTAAGACTCTAGAGTGACAAGTTAGCAGATTATTACTCTAATCCAGGCAAAAGATAGTGACCTGAACCAGGATGGAAAGAGGTGACAAAATCTACAAATTCAAGGTTCCACTGGATGCAAGCCAGAGCCTAGAACAAATACTTTCCTCAGAAACTGTACGTGGGTCACCCGTCCAGTCCAGACTCCAAATCCTTAATATTGAATTGGTCTCAGCAATTTCTAACCTCCTTGTTGTCTTGCGGAATTCTGCCTCAATTGAATATCCCTTCTCTGATCTATTTGACATATTTAATGTGTAGATTTCAAGAGTAATTTTCACAACCAAAAACCCTTTTATTTTACCCTAGCAACCCCAAATCCCTTGCTACAAACACTGCTATCAGTTTAGCAGTTTGGATGCAGGATCAACAAAAATTAAAATAAAAGAGGTTAGTGTTGCTATATATAACAGGTACCTTCCCTGTCTATCATAATTTCGACCCTTTCCTCTGCCTTTTTATACCATTATTTATCTTACTGTGTCATGAAAGATACAGATACTATGTCATGAAAGATACAATTCTGTTTGCGTATAAGGACCAATTTATATAATAAATTATTGTACAAATGTGACAACAACCTTATACTTTATGAGAACCATAAAAACACAATTTTTGAAAGGCACATGATTATAGTGCTGGCATGTTCATTTTTTATAACTAGCTTAGTCAAGTTTCTGTCTCAATAGGATATAAACCTGACACTTCTTGCATTTATTCTAATCACTGTCCTACAATTGGGCCATATACAATCCTTCTCTGGATTTGTGTGAAATCACCCTGAGTGGATGAAATAGCTTTCTGGTCAGTACAATTTCACTATGTAATTTTATACCTGATCCACAACTTTCCTCTCTCTTATTGGTAAAATGTGTGGCTTGGAAGAGATAGAATGTTAGGAGGATAGTGGTCTGTTTTTCCACTCCTTCTCTATTCCTTCTGTCTGGTGGTTGCCCTATAGGATGGGGATAGGGAAGTCAGATATAGGAGACAAGGCTCCAATCTGGCAAATTATCATGCCAGTACTGGGGCAAGATCGCTTCATGACTCTGGCTTGGTCATGTTTTATCACAATCTACTGGTCTCTATCAATCTGAAAAGGAATGAGTATGTGTTTTGGATACTGTTCAACTCCACATCCATTCTATCCACTAATAAAGTCTCTTTCATAGAGGGTGGCTAAGTCTCTAATCGTCCTATAGCCACCCTTCTCTTTTTTTGGTGAGGATAACTGCACCTGATCCAATGGCTAACTGGACAGCTCTGTTTTCTGCTTCTTCCTCCCATCATCTTCTATTCCCTTTGATATTATTATTTTCTATTTAGACTCTCTGTCATTGTCTCTTCTCACCCTTTTAGTTAGTGTCACTCCAACACTGGTGGCTCTGAAGATTCTTTAATTTAATCAGACAGTCTCCCCTTTTTTAGGTATTCTGACACACAAATGATTATATTGGAGACCTCCCAAATGACCTTTACCCTATATTCCCCAACTGATTTTAGACAAAGTAAAAAGCTCTTACTATGAATACTTCACCTACTTCACCTCCTTCAAAATGAGTGATTTTCTCCTTCTGTTGTCTCCTTCTTTCCACTACTCATTCTTCTTATACAGTCAGAAACAGAAGGAGTTGTGATAATGTCTGGGACTTACAGAGTTGGTTCTGATATGTCATAGTAAGACTTAGGAGGAGGTTTCCAGTACATCTGTTATCTCCCTTTAAAATTAGTGTGCAGTTGCGGGGGCCTGGGTGGCTCAGGTGGTTAAGCATCCAACTCTTGGTTTTGGCTCAGGTCATGATCTCAGGATCATGAGATGGGAGTCCCTTGTCGGGACTGCTTGTCCTTCTCCCTTCCCCTCTGTTCCTTTTCCTGCTTCCAAGAGTACACACATGCACTCTCTATCTAAAATAAATAAATAAAATCTAAAATTAGTGTGCAGTTAACATGGTTATATGTAAAGTCCACTCATTGCTTGATAAATTTATATGCAGTTATATTTAATTTTGCATAGATCTATATGAAATTATGGTTATTTGTTTTTGTCTCTACAAACAAAACTTTTTTAAAGGAGGATTCTTTAAAACAAATTTACTAATATTTCAGCTAACTTGCAGAAACATAAAGTTCTATAACAAGAAATGAGAAACATAGAACTTAGGAGTATAGAAGTTGGAGGCATATTTTAGGTTAGATTTTAACATCATTGATAAAAAAAAGTTCAATATCTAGAAGTCTTTTGTTTCTGTCATATTGACATGTATGAAACAATGGCAGGCAGTAAAGTAATGAGCAGGTTTAAAGAATATATAAATAATGCAGGTTTACTCTTACTGCCCAGGTTTTTTTGGGGGGGAGGAGGCTCCTGTATAATTTTATAATTGAGATTCTGGAATAAGAGAAATCTCAATGAAAACAAAAAGTGTTTGAATTGAAATTAATATTCTGAAAGTAATAAAAGTAAGCAGGCTCCCCTCCCTACCCCTGCTCCTGCTCTCTTGCTCACTCTCTCGCTCAAATAAATAAAATGTTAAAAAAAATAAAAATTAAAAAAAATAACAGAGAAGGGAGTCATTCAGAGTAAGACCTGAAGGGCACCTCCTGCTAGCAACAAGGAATGAAGATATAGCCAGAGACAAGCTGCCAAATAAGGACAGTGGACTTTTGATCTAGCTTCACTCAATATTAATCTCACTGATCTAGTCTGACCAAGATGTCCTATTACCATTCTCCTAAAAACTAGAGTATGTTTTTGTTACTTCCCAAAGTACATTTCTACCATCAAATTATCAGCAGCATTTTCATTCTGTAGACTACTTTTATAGTTATCACTATTCTTTAAGCCTTTTTTTTTTCATTAAGGCATTTTTAACCACATTTTTGAGACAGTCTAAATGACAGAGACTTAAAAATGGTCGTGAGTAATACATCATCTAAGATACAGATGTTGGGCTCACTCCCAAGTTACTTTGCAAAAATATTTGAATTGTGGTTCTTTCCCAGATAAAAGACTAAATTCAGGGCATCTCCTTGAGTAAAATAAGGGAGAATACAATGCTATTCAAGAATTTTATCAACTACTAGTGTCTCACACTCTTGGTGAGTTTAAATGAAATACATGCATCATAGAGTGAAATTATTTGGACAGATATCCAAAGTAAACCTAAAGAAAAAAAAAAAACAACAACAAAAAACCAGGCCACTGTGAAGGACTTTTCAGTTACCAAAGGATGCACAGGAGGTGTGCAGACAAATCCTGTTAATGGGTAATGGGATTTATTCGCATGTCCAGACACCAGTTTGAAAATGTGATTCTACTCAAGACATAAGCAGGAGAGTTCTTAAAGGGGACAAAACTTCTGTCTTCAGGAAAGATGGAATATATTTCACTAAAGTCAATCTGATTCACCCTTTAATAAATCACTTGAAGGGGAAAAAAAATGTCTTTGTTGACACAGGGAATGCTAAAGCCTCCTGAGCTTAGTCCTTTGAAGTAAGGTCTACTGTAGGAAGTAGGCAAGAGAACAACAGAATCTTAAGAGAGGCAGACTCAGAAACACTAGGGATTTCTGGCTAGTGACATTGCTTATTCTTCCTAGGCAAGGTCTAGAATATGACTAGTTGAGTATTTTAAAGTATTATATATTTTGTACTAAACAGATAGGGCAATATTTACAAGATGCAATGTCAAAATCTATTCAGCCCACCAAAAATAAATAAATAAATAAATAAATAAATAAATAAATAAATAAATAAAGCTACATGACTAAGTGTTAACATAATTTTTTCTCATTGCCCAACTGTTTACCAATAATTGTTTATCTACAAAAATACAGTAGTTAGATTATGCTGTCTTACAGCAGGGATTGGCTTTTTCTATAAAGACCCAGACAGTAAGTATTTTAGGCTTTGTTGACCATAAGTTCTCTATCATCTCTACTCCACTCTGCCACTGCAATGCAAGAGTACCCATAAACAATTCATGAATTAATAACTATTGTTGGATTTGGCCAGAAGGTATAGTTTGCTGATTCCTGGTGCTAGCCATTTTGCATCTTTATTGATATAGTGCCAGCATCTATAACAGTTCCCCCGTATGTGATATAAATTAATAACTAAATTATTAAAAAGCTGGTAGTTCCTCCTCTCTGTAGTCTTTATATATTACTTTGTCTTTGATGTGATTTCAATTGGTTGGTTCTGAGACCACCTAACCATTTTGAGAAATTTAACCTCAAAGTACATAAAAGAGACATCATTTCTGTGGTATCATGGCCAAAAAATTCATAACATGAATCTAATCTTGAGGAAATATCAGAATAACCCAAATCTACAAAAATGTCAAGGTCAAGAAACACAAGGCGAGGGTGAAGTAATGGTCTAAAATAAAGAAAACTAGAGCAACATAACAAACAAATTCAATGAGTATCCCTGGTGTAGATCCTAGATCAGGGGAAAAACAAACAAACAAAAAAGATAACATGTATTAGACAAATGACAAATTGGAATATATAATGTGGATTAAATAACAGCGTTGGATCGATGTTAAAGTTCTTTAAAGGGGTTATGAAAAAGAATGACCTCATTCTTAAGTAATATACCCTGAAGTATTTAGTGATGGGGTTGGGGTAGTGATGTCTCTGATCTCACTGACAAAATAATACAAGCACATATAAATTGATAGAGGATAATAAAGGAAATGGGGGCAAATCAGGCTAAAAGTATACAAGAATTCATTGTAAAAAGTTATTACAAAAGCAGTATTGCCAGTCCCTCCTCTTCTCCAGATTTTGATACATATAAAATAAGAAACAACCAGATATTCTTACAGATGATTTTTAGCTCTACCTAATATCTTCCAGTTTGAGCAGATGGAAGGATATAATAGTAGACACTTGGTAAAGAAATGGATTGACCTCAACATTTGCAGAGACATCTAAAAATAAAATGTTGGTAACTTTTTCTTCCAGGAAAATTGTTCTTAAAGAAATCCCAATAACTAAAAATATTGTCATTTTTCAGCCTTGAAAAATTTCACCAAGGAAATTCCAAGTAATACACTGCAGGAAACACTTAAAATACTTTCTTCAGCTCTTTTTAAATTAGATTATGTTTTGCCTGTAAACCAGATTAACAAGAATAACACTGAGTGTTCGAGCTGAATGCTGAGTACGGACACAACAAAATAATTAGGTGAACCCAGAAAACAAGTTTTCAAAATGAGACTGAGAAGGAGGAGTTTTCAGATAGATGGGGCCTGAAAGAATGAAGCAAACAATGGGAAGTTAGAAAGTCCTGGGGGTCCAGTTAGAAGTTGGTTAGAAAGATAAATGTTTTTCTGGATGAATAATCCGCTTGGTTAGAAAAATATCCCTTCTCTGGGCAATCGTAGAAGAGCTTTGTGTTCATTCTAAATGAGCTTTGCTGTTAGGTTTACTTTTTCTATTTTCTATTTAGTGTTTTTAAATTATTATAAATGTATAACTTCTGAAGCTCTACATGCTGATTTATACTAAGGTCTTCCAACTTAGAATACTGAACAAATATGGAAAATCTTAAATTATTTTAAACTACTTTTTAAAGCCACTTTATTATTGAACTATGATTGATATGCAAAAAGCTATAGATTACATATATAGATTACAGATATAGATATAGATTATATATGCAACTTGGAGATAAGTATACACCTGTGAAATCACCACTGAAATCAAGGCTATGCATTTATCCTTCACTTTTAAAGTTTCCTCCTGCCCCCTTTATTTATTAATTTATATTTACATTGATTTTTTTGTATGTATAGTAAGAACACTTAACATAAATTTTACCATTAGCCAATTTCTAAGTATTCAATACAGTATTGTTAACTATAGGCCACATGCGGTACAGTTGATCTCCAGACCTTATTCATCCTTCACTAATGAAACTTTGTGCCTTTTGACTGACTTCTGCTTGTAAGGTTAAACATGAGTCTGAACTAATCACTAGAACCATGAGTACCACACTTATTTGTAAAAAGGGAAAATGAGTATCACCAGATTTAACTGAAAAATAGACATGTGTCACCTAAAAGAAGTTAACTTGTAAAAAAAAAATTAAAACATACTCATTATTATTATTGCAACATTTTTAACCATGGGCTGACCTAAGACTTGAGGTTCATTATATGATGGTTTTTTGGCAAACCTGAGCTCAGATAGCTTTCCATAGCTATATGTTTTAAGGAATCAATACATTCTATTACTATAAACATACCTGAAAAGTAGCAAATGGCAAAAGTTATGACATTAACTTAATAGATAAAGCAATTCCCAAGTGGCCGGTAAAACAATTCTTTAAAAATTAAAGTATCCTTAAATTGTGATTTTTTCCAGAAATTGTGTTGCTATATTTACTGCTTTGCAGCAATATCAACTATTTTGATCTGAAATTGGCCAACTGACCTCCATAAATTGCCATTTATCTTAGTCCAGACCTTGCAACATTTCTTCCTCTACAAACTCTTTTCAAATTATAGATATTGTTATCACGGTAGAAGGTCATTTTAAATCTGTTTATAGGTTCAAATAATGCTTAAAATCAATAGTATTTCCTGCATATCTCCACATTCTACTTGATACAGCAGGTAAAGTGGTCACATTCTCCAGAAAATAGAATTTTTGCTGCTGAAAGTCACCTTTATCAAAAGAAAGAACATTAAGACCTTACTTATTTTTGTTTTGAAGCTTTACTTTGATTGATTTATATCAAACCAATACCTGTTTCTGACTGATATTTCTTGGATATGAACTAAATTAATATAATTATAGATCATAATTTGGTATAAAGGATTTTTTACAGATCTTACTGAATCTTTGAAGTACTTTTTTTAACAAAGACAAGCAGCATATAAAAATATGAAATAGTTATCTGCTAAATGTCAATTACAGCTATATTTTTACACACACACATATGTAACTATTTGTAGGAGTCCTATTTTCAGTGATTCCTGCTCTCTATCTCTAGCTCCAAAGGCATTTTGAACTTGGCTGTGTGAAACAACTGTGGCTAAGGTGCTGCTTTGTCCTTCTCCACCAGTAGCGGCAGGCATAGAATTGCAATGGTTATTCTCTCTTAATATATTACACCAAATTATTTGTTTTAAATCACATATTCTTTTTTTTCCCCCTGGATCATAAATACACACAGAGATGGAGTGATCATTCATCGTTTTAACTGTATTGAAGAATCAATGTATATATATTATCTTATTTAATCACAGCTACTTCTCATCTCAAAATACCTGGAAAGAATGTAGCAGTTATGTTAATTGGCCTTAGACTTATTTTTTAAACTCTGGATTTTTAATAAAAGCAGTTATTTTCATAATTAATTTCATAGGGCAACATTTTGTTTCTATATAGTATTTACATTAGTATGTTTTTACATGCATACATATAAATATACACACACACACAATATATATATTTAAATACTTATTTATATTAAATGAGATCATTCATTTCCCAAATTATCAAGCAGGTAGAGGGGTGGTCCAGCAGTGTGTCTGCATTGGTAAACCCTTGGGGGCTGGCTTTACTCAGCTAGTATCAGCAAAATTAATGCAGACAGTCAAGGTCAGGGGCCTTGATGCCAGGGCTACCAGCTCAGGGCAAAATTCTATAAAATCAGAAATCCATATCATCTCTGTCACTGATATTGATCACCCCAAAATGCAGCTATCTCAATAAAAATAAAATAGAATAAATTAAAAGAAAATATTCCCTTTAAACTCAGAAATGAGATAAGAATGCCCACTATCATCACTTCTATTCAATCTTGTGAGGTCTAAACCAATGTAATAATATGGAAGAAAAAAAATTAGAGGAAGAATGGGGAAAACAATGCACCCCCTAACAAATAAATAAAAATAAGGTTCAAACTGAGACCAAGTATAAAGGGTCAATTACTTTATTTACTCATAACCATTTATGAAAAGATTTTTTAAATAGAATATTCTCTCATGTCACTGAAATTCCTTTGTGTTATATAGTGCTTAGCTCTTACTTTAAAATCTACATGTTAGGGGCGCCTGGGTGGTGCAGTCGTTAAGCGTCTGCCTTTGGCTCAGGGCGTGATCCCAGCGTTCTGGGATTGAGCCCCACATCAGGCTCCTCTGCTAGGGGCCTGCCTCTTCCTCTCCCACTACCCCTGCTTGTGTTCCCTCTCTCGCTGGCTGTCTCTGTCAAATAAATAAATAAAATCTTTTAAAAAATAAATAAATAAAAACAAAATCTACATGTTAGAATGATCTTGCATACATCAGACTATGTTAGCTTATGGAAATCATTGTGAAGGCCTATAGAAGTACATAAGTACTTGTACATCTATACGTAAACTTGCTGAAAAAATATATTTGCATTATAATTGCCATTGATAGCTTTTTTTGAATGATGTAAAAGGGCCTTGCTAGATTTCACTAACACTTTTTTACCAAAATTGTATTATCAGAAATCAAAAGTGTTACATCTTTGTTCATGTTCTACCTGTTACCAAAGATTCGTGTCAAATGTCAGTAAATTAATATGATTTAAAAGAAAAGGAATACATTAAATTAACATTAAGCAAAGAATCTAATAAAGGTATTTATGTCAAATTCATATAAGTTCCCTATAGTGATGTACACATAAAATTAATGGAGTCTTTACCTCTAAACTAAATTATTATAACAAATATAATTCTTAATTCTAAAATAATACATTTCATGATTTTTGTATTATGTTGATAATGTAATATAAGTAATATATAAATGATAGCACCTTTTTGGAAAAACAAAGACAAAATGTAAACATTTGCTGCACAGTTAGTAGCTTGGTGTTTTCTTAAATTGCTTTCTTATGAGATTAATTTCAATCACAATAAACAAGTGTTTGGTTAAAAAAGTCATCCCTTTTCAAGAATTTTTTTTTTTTACTTTAGTATAGATAAAATAGAATATATCTCAAAACAAGATATATTAAAGGTGTTAATATATAATAAATCATGTTCAAATGAATGTATTTGTTCCATAAATTTAACTTTCAAATCCAATTATTATTTGATGCCATATATAGAACTCTGAAAGCTGTGTTCAACTTCTTTTCTGCATCTTTTAAAACATCTCTGTTTCTTTACATTGTTATTGGGTGCATTAGCTGAAGTTAAAAATATAGATAAGAAACTTACCTTGCCTAAATTTAAAAAGTAGCAAAAAAAAAAAAATCAGCAGAAAAATATGCAGCTACTACTGATCAATTAAGCTTCTGACTGTATAAGGCATGTTTAAGATTGGCATAACAATATTAGCTAAGGGGCAACGCAACAGAGAGGTTTTCCTTTTTAAGTCCTTTATTTAAATTTAAATCAGATCAACAGTGAGTTATCTCTCAGTAATACCAGTAAACTATTTCTGGACACAGAACACAAAATAAGAACAGAGTTTTTTTTCCTTTGCTAGCACTCTCATTAAAACCGGCACAGATAAGGTGTGCTAGACTGAAATAATGACAGAAACCTCAAGTTACAATATGACTGATGAGTTAAGAATAATAGAATTTGCTATAAAGAAAGAAAAAAAAAAAAAAACTGAGGTGTGGAGTCTTTTCTGGTCCTGCAGGGGAACGGCATTTGGAGAAATGGTCATGCTACAGGGGAAACTAAACCCGAACATCAAAGAAAGAAAGGTGTAAACAAAACAAATCCAACAAAAACTTTGCCTATTGAATAATATCCAGAGAACTGGCCTTGAGAATATGGCCTAGTGTCTTGCCAACACACACGATTTTGGAGATGAATATAAAAATGTATTTGAGGGGCGCCTGGGTGGCACAGCGGTTAAGCGTCTGCCTTCGGCTCAGGGCGTGATCCCGGCATTATAGGATCGAGCCCCACATCAGGCTCCTCTGCTATGAGCCTGCTTCTTCCTCTCCAACTCCCCCTGCTTGTGTTCCCTCTCTCGCTGGCTGTCTCTATCTCTGTCGAATAAATAAATAAAATCTTTAAAAAAAAAAAATGTATTTGAAAACATCTATTCCATTTGCGGAAGAAAAATGCTGAAGTAAGATCTTTTCTTAATGTACATTAATTTAATACGTATACAAACATGTGAATATAAACTAAGCACTGGTGAAGATGTGAGTCTTCAAAAACTCTTCCTTTTCCGTAAGTACACTGAGATACTGATTCAATTCCCTCCCTCTTCTAACTCTATTCAGTTAATTATAGTCAATTGCCCCTTCACTGTGAAACATGTTCCTTCCTTGCCACTAACTAGGGTATACTTTAGGATTGCTCCTCCTCTCAGTTTCTCTGTCCTTCACTAGTTCACATCTTGAACTTCTGCTCTTTTCCGGTGCTCACTGCCTCTGAAAGCTTATCACTTCCCTTCAAGTCCTCTCTGTCAATATGGATCTCTAAGACTTAGAGTAACTCCTCTATAGGTAACAGCTACATTTATTTATTTGTCATCGCCACAAACCAAAATGTCTAAAAGAAAATTTATTTTCCCTCATGATGGAAGTCTCTTCTTAGCCTATAGGTTCATTTTTATCATTAGCACTATGTATAATTGTCTTGATCCTCAAATTACTAAATCTTGGAGTTGATTTTTCTTTCTTTTTTCCATCCTTCATAAGAGTTTACCAATTCTCTTCATTTTCTCAGCCGTTCGTCCCACAACACACTAAAATTTTTTCATTACCTTCTACCTTGTTTTTTTAACTTCCAATAATTTTGTTTCTTGTATCTTATGCTGATCTTGAACTTGTCTAATGAATTGGTATCCCAAAGCTTTTTACATAATATCAATTCCTTTTATAGGAAACTTACTTTGGTGCTCTTTTATTCCTCATATTAAAAAAACAAGCAAACAAACAAAAAACAAGTGATTTTTTGTGATACTTAAAGCACTCTAGAGTGCCACATCAATTTTTTTAACTCCCTCATATCAAGTCCTGTATTTGAGTCAAGCCACCTTCAGTATTGTGCTAATTCTCATTTCTTTCTTAGTCCCCTTATCAGAAATTCTCCCATGTTTATTTCAGGCTGTATTCCATAATTTATTCAATACACAGTAAAGACTCACCTCATTTCCGCTACTCTATGGCCACTTTTCTCTCCTTTCAATTCCTTTAGCATTTGTAAACATAGTTGGGTAATTTTATATATTTATTCCACATATAGCTTTGGAATTATCTCCAAACGTGTATTTTTTGTTTTGTTTTGTTTTGTTTTTGTGTTTGTTTTTGGTGCCACACAGCTCTTGAATGGACTTATAGACTCTAATTTTCTTTAGGATTAT
This sequence comes from Ursus americanus, assembly GCF_024610735.1. Lineage (NCBI taxonomy): Eukaryota > Metazoa > Chordata > Mammalia > Carnivora > Ursidae > Ursus > Ursus americanus. The sequence goes on along the minus strand of NC_142137.1, from coordinate 13,541,264 downwards.
AACTGTTTTCCCTATGTCTGTTGGGAATTTATTTCTTCAGAATTTACCAGAGATCTAGGTCACAAAGGTATTAATAAATTCAGTATAATATAATTATCATTGCTAAGAACGTTCCATTTACATTTTGATTCTGTAAAGACCACTTCCCTCTCGAATTGGCATTCCTATTTTATATTTCCTCTGCTTTTTTTGTTTGTTTGATTTTCTTTTTAATTAATTGCTGATTCATAATTAAAACACAGGAAAAAGAAGAAGGCTATAAAGCTTAACTCCAAATCTAATTTGTACTTATTGGTATTTCTAATAAAAATATTCTGAGAACCTAGTGCCTTGTAGAAATAGGAGGTCAATAATTGTGGAATTATACTGAAACAAAATTAGTTGTACTAGTTCCTTGAAAATATTCAATACCAGCTAGATTTTTCATGCAACTGTCAAAGATTTGGGTATTTTGTGGATTTCTTTTCTCAATGTTTTCCTTGTATCATTGTGTCTTCTTTATATAGCAAGCATATGACTACAGATTCTTCCCTCAGCGGAAACTGCTATTCCCATGCCAAGACTGAGAAAATTCTATTGAATAAGCATCTGGTTAGTTGTCACTGACTGGAGTGGGAGGAGAGACATAGCTATTATTCTCTCCATTTAAACCATGCCTATTGGTTTTTACCTCCATTCTATCTTCGCTGTAGTTATTTCTGCTTCCTTCCCAGGTAATTTAGAAAGAGAATATCTATCCATTGTTTCCAAACGCACCTCTACAAACTGAGCTGATATTACTAGGGAAAAGGAATTATACAAATCTATAAATCCTAATTATAGTCATTTTGTTTTTGAGATATTTTTCAGGAACAGTATGAAAATAAGTAAATAAATAGGATTATATATATTCACACACATATTTACATACAAATGTATATTATAGTATATATAACATTAATATATTTATATATGTCTATATATATAGTATATGTAGATATACACAGTATATAGATATAGATATATATAATAGCCAAATGACATCAGTTCATATCCTGTTTTTTTTCCTTAAAATTATGCAATTTAACTCAATAAATTACTTTATAAAACAGATATAATAATAGGACTTAACATACAGTATTTTTAGAGCACTAGATAATATGATCCATGTAAGAACTTTAGGACAGTGATGGGCACATGTAAGTATGGTTAGTGTTGTGTTGTCAAATTGTTTTATTAATAATTTGACACACGGTAAACCAAAGATCGATATCATTTTCCCAACTCTTTGTAATCCATTTATGGGATTTAAGTTATGTTGAGAAAATTTAAGTTAAGCTGAGAAAATTTTACATGAGTAATTACAGTTACATTCATTCTACCAAGAAAGCAGAACAGAGCTGGTGCAGTCACTAGGTAAATACATCTTTCAAATCTACTCTCCTATTTCTTTGTTGTATTATCTCTAAGACTTACTCCCGATTGTATATGCTCTCAGCCTCATCTGAGTATGCAACTAAAGTGATGTACACACAGCATGAATTTACACACAGATGTTCCAGCTGTGTTGATGGTAGCGACCATATGCTGCCTATTCCACATGGGATGTTCAGGCTCACTTTGCTTTGCTTTGGGAGTAATTGGGTTCAGTGGGAAGCATGACTTACTGAGATGCTGCACCTTTTCAGGTGAGAATGCAAATGAGCTGCAGATAAAAAGAAATCATAGCATCTGATAGCAGAAGAGTTAGAGGAAAGAGAATAAATACTTACCATAGTCAAATTGTGCGTCAAGAAACAATTAGAAATAAACAAGCAAGGCCAAAGGAAGGAGTAAGGTCACCCAGAGCAGACTAAAGAAAACACCTAAATTGCTTAAAATTAAACCTGGCATCTTTGGAAAGTATTATTAAATAGTAGCCACCGATTTACATGAAAATCAGAATATGGATCTGAGGACCATTCACAGATTGGTCATTCAGTGATTTAGCAGTAAGCAGTTTTCTGATCATCGGTCCAAATACAGAGATTTACAACAGTCAAAAATTAAGGAAGTATATGCAGGAGAGAAGATTTTAACAAGCACATTGTTAAGACAGAGCTAGAAACAGATAACTACTGATATCCTGTGACTTCCTTGAAAGCAGCTGATTATTAACAAGGGGTATCCTTACCAGGACAAGCAGTGCCATAATTATGCAACACCTTGCCCATTACTTAATCAGATGTATCTCTAAGAAATAGCATTTCTGAATGTAAACTTAGCACATTAATTCTGAAATTTATTTGGTATGTGCTTCTAAAAGGAGTAACCAGATTCATAATGTAGATAGAAAATTATTTAAATTCTCTGAAGCTATGGCTAGTCACCACACCTGTGCATCATTCCTGGCTGAACATTACCTAAGGCTATTTATAAAGCAACACATACACCACTGAATCGAAAGAAAGTTGCTGGGTTAATTTATTTTTTCCTAAAGAGGGCTTTTAAAAGTTTCCTTCATATTTTATTTGACTGATAGGAAGCAAATACAATAGTACTCAAAAGTCCATCCGTGATTGTTGCAAGTCCATGATATGCAAGTGTGAATAAGAAAAAGAGTGAATTTACTTTGCTTTAGTTTAGATTAAGGTAACAATGGCATCTTGCATTAAATTGAGCACATTACCATATGTCTCAGCTACCATTAGCAATGGATGTATGAAGAATGCAACAGAAGTCCACCGCCTGTTTTTGTACCGCCTGAAAGCTAAGAAGAGTTTTTACACTTTGGTTTAGAAAACGTGAAAAGAACATAATTATGTCAGTGCAGGTGAAAATTCTATGAAATTAATTATTTGTGCCCACAAATAAAGTTTTGTTTGAACACAGACACACTCATTCATTTATGTATTATCTATGTCTGTTTTCCTACTACAACGATGGAGTTGCAGAAATCTTATGGCTCATCCAGAAAAAGTTTACCAACTTCTATTATAAGGTGAAATAAAACAGCACATTAGTCTTTCCTTAGCAGGCTTCGTAGTTCAAGAGCTGACTCTGGTAGAAACCAAGGGTGTGAGGATTATAGACTAGAGCAGCTAGGTGATTGGATTGATATGAAAACTGCAGGTTTGAAGTGTGAGGGGTTCATGATACCCACCACTTAGGGGCTTCTCTTCCTATCTGTGTTTGTGTCAGAACAGTCAGAAATGTCTATGACTCACTTTGAGCCCTCTAAGTCCTCTTTCGATTTTATTTTTTCTCATTTTTAACTTCATGAAAATTAAGAGTTAAAAGGTAAATCTATGTATTTTCTAACAGAATATTTGTATTTATTTAAGGATAGGAAAATAAGAGTGTGTCAACCCCTCTGATGAGCAGAGGTCATACATCACACTCCTGTTAGAGCGATAGTCCATTAGTGCCAGGGTAAAGATTCAGGGCAAGACTACATCATCCTCTAGGTGCCTTCAGTCACTTACCCTTGACCTGTGAAAAAGTTGCTTTGAAGAAAAGGTGGAAGTTCATGGAGAAAGGTTGTATTTATGTGCCACAGCTGCCCAATTAGTGGGGCATGGTGCTGAGCTTAAGGAACAATTATAAGAAACAGACGGACTTCCCTATGCCTAAGTCCCTTCTAAAAAAGGAATGATGGAGCAACTGATCACAAAAGTCATGAGAAAGTGAAGTGCCAAAAGATCATAACATGTTTACAGCAGTAACTTTCAGAGAACTCACAGAATGGGAGACGTAATCTTTTGGATATGGAGTTAAGATTAATTTAAGTCTGGGTTCATAAACTGTATTTTGTTGTTGTTGTTGTTCTTTTGGTTTGAATGTTTTTAATCCCTAAACATGAGTCATTTCCGACTTTTCTATATTGTTCATTCACAAAGATCTGAAATGAGAGAGGAGGAAGCAAATTTATTGCACAGCATGCATTCCTGAGCAGTGATGTGCTGATAACAAGCTTATTAGTAAGTACATCTAGAGGCAGTCATTGTGGCCTGATATGGATCCTCCTGCAATTTGTTCAATGGCAAGTGCTCACACAGACTAAATCTAAGAGCCTCTTAGAAAATGACAATAGTTTCTGACCTATCAAGCATTCACTACCTGCTCAGTCACTTGAGTTCTTTTGATACTACTGAAAAAAAACACTTCACTTTTTTCTTTTTTATTCTACCTATTGGTCAGTTACAAGTATTTAAAGGCCTTGTCAGAATTTAGAATCTTTCTTTAACATTTCTTGATATGTAGTAGAGGATAAATGTTTGTGCTCTCATCTAGCCAGCGTTTTACTTGATTTTGTCATATTGACAGCAAAGGACTTACTCGGAAGCAAACACAAAATGAACAGTCTTGTTAAATACATCTAAAGTTTAAAAGGAGAGCTCACAACAATTCTTTTGAATGGGAACTGTCTTTTATTATACCAACTATATTGTCATATTTACCTCTATAAAAAGCTTAGTGAGGCATGATATATCATTAAGCATTATAAATAAAAATGGAGAAAAAATTAAAAGGTATTTGCTTATAAATTAAGATCCCTAAGATGGTAACATCTAGCCTGTCAAATTTAGTAAGTACTTGTTCATCATGTACTTTACAGCTAATACTTCATCCCATGAAGGATAAACTCACTTCCTAAAACAGAAATAAAAGTAAACATACAAGATGAGAATAGTTAACAATGCTGTATGGTATATCTGCAAGTTGCAAAGAGAGTAGATCCTAAAAGTTCTCATCACAAGGAAAAACAAAATTGTTAAGTATATGAAGTGACGGATGTTAACTAAACTTACTGTGGTTTCACTATATACATATGTCCTGTCATTCCACTATACATCTTAAACTTATACACTTATATATTGTATGTCAATTATATCTCAATATAATGGTTGTATGTCAATTATATCTCAATAAAACTGGATAAAATACATAATACTCATCATATGAAAATCAGTAAAGGAAATTTCTTATTTAGGTACTGGGAAATTTTATTGAAAAGCATATAAATACATTCCATTATTATATTTTTAACATGGTCTTTGATACATTTATGTAATATGCATGCAAGTTTCTCAAGAATAATATAGTGAATTCCCAGGAGCCCACTGCCAAACCCTATCAAGAAAACATTTTTCTTTACCTGTATATTCTTCCCCATCTCTCCTTACCTCTACCATAGAAGATGAGTATCATGAGTTATGTATTTATCATTATTATGATTTTTATAACTTTATCATATTAAATGCATGTCAAATAATATAGTGTTATTTTGTTTCTGATCTTTATTAAAATATATTTTACTATAGGTAGCTTTCTGGCAATTGCTTTGCTCACTCAATGGTAGTTTAACATTTATATGTATTGTTCTGAGTAGTTGTTGCTTATTCACAGCTTATTATTTCTCACCTCTCATTGTCTACACTACTATTTATTTGTCTGCTTTTTGTCAATGTTTATTTTAGTTGTTTCCAGATGTTTGCTTCACAAAAACTTACTGTGAACATTTTTTTTTACATATCTCCTAGACCAAATGTGAAAACATTCATTTAAAACACATAATTAGTTAATATATGGGCATATTAAGGTAACGGCAACGATTTTCCTGTAGTGTGTGCATCAATGTACATTCTCACCAGAATGTATTAAAAGTTTCTTTAATCCACGGCTTCTTCACTATTTTGTATTACCAGGTTCCTTGATAGTCGACAATCTAGGAGACATAAAATGGCCTCCATTGTGGCTTAAATTTTCATTTCCCTAATTAATGATTACATTGAAAAGCTTTCCATATATTTATTTAATAAGCATGTCTTCTCTTCCACGTAGCACCTATTCCTGTGATTTTTTCCCCCATTTTTATGCTGCGTCATATTCCTGCAAACCTTCCCTATCACATTGCCTTATGGAGTGTGCCTTTCCAGGATCTAGTTATGATATAGCAAGAAGATTACTCAGAGTACCATGCCAGAAGCCAGTAGAAATAGTTTTGACTATGTATAAAAGAACAATAAAATCAGAATATAAGTTCAGAATTAGAGGTATTTACCTACCTTGACATCCTAATTTAAATATAATAAAAGTCAAAACCCAAGGGAGAACAAAAACAACTAGAACTGAGGGGTCAATTGGGGCTCCCATGAGCTAGTACTTATGATGGGGTTTTATCATTACAGAGAGCAGAAACACCAAAACCAGAAAATCAAGCTGAATCAGAGCCAAGAGGGAATCCCAAACGTGGAAATCCAAAAGGAACGCAAAAAGTTATCAAATGGTTGACCATAAGCAAATAAAAAATCAGGATACAGAGCCTGTTGACAAGGACCAATGCAAAGACACAAGTCCAAGTGTGAACCAATCTCAGAGTAAGTGGGAGGGTGCAGGGGCAACTGCCTAGACATCCATGTTCTTGTCAGAGATGTGTTCTTATGCTACTGCCAAAATAAAGTGAATAAATTAGACAGCTGAAGTCAAAGGGCCCAAGATGATAGGCATCATATTGTGATCTGCATAAGTTTTCATGAATTATTCACAGCCAAGGCTGGAGTGAAATCAACTCATTATAAGTCCAGCATTCTTTGTTTGGTGTACAAGGAAGACAAAAATGTAGATTCGGAGAAAGGCCTGCCAGTTCCCAGAGGTTCGTATAATACGTAAGTCTAGAGGCATGCTGGGGAGGTAAATGAAGGTCTAAAAACTCTTATAGGATACACAGATGGCAATGATACTTAGGGTAAGAATTTGGGAAATTGAGGACAGGGATTGGAATGCCTGTGGAGAGAACACTGTGATAAAGGAAGGAAGAGGTCAGTGAAGTGGCAGTTGCTGTCTCAAATAAGACATATAACACAAATCCAAGTCTGGACCCATTGACGATATTAAACAAAAATCATAGAGTGCTGCTCATATTGAACAATCTATAAATTTTAATCCCATCAATCAAAATAAGAAAAAATCCCCAGGGCCTCTATCTATGATAATCTATGCTTGCCCTAGGAAATACCTTATCAAACAAACTTGAGATGTTCCTTTTCTACCTAGTGGGTGTGAAACAGAGAGCTAACATCTGTATAATTTAGCAGGCATAGTGAATCTCAATCTGATAATGTCATGCTGTGGTTGTTGCTCTCAATCTTTCATTCTAGATATTAATTTTATTAATCTTAAACTCTATGGTAGCCAAAAATTCATTATTTATATAGTTTTCTATTATATGTAACTTCAAATCCATAATTATTACACAAACAAAATCATAATATGCTTTATTCTTCATTGCAAGTACTCCTAAGGAAATACCAAATGCATTTGGTCTCTTGATTTCCATGCTGCCAAGACATTCCCATTACATCAAGACACTAAATTTGAAGATGAGGTGGACTTGATTCATGTTTTAACATATAATCATTAGGATATTTGCCAATAATTTTTAGAAAGACCTTTTTAATATTTCTGTTCTTTTTCTCATTCCAATGAACAAAGGACATGGAAGGTGAGATAAAATATATTAACTGAAAAATTAATTTCAATAATAAAACAGCAAGAATAAATGAGAAATTTACAGAAAAAAAATGATGCTATTATTGGCTATCTAACATTATATGTGTGTTCACCTTTCTAGTACGATAAAGTGTTATTTAAAAGATATCTTTCTGGGGCGCCTGGGTGGCATAGTCAGTTGAGCAACCGACTCTTGGTTTCTGCTCAGGTCATGATCTCAGGGTCTTAAGATTGAGCCCTCCCCCCAACCATCAGGCTCTGTGCCCCTCATCAGTCTCCACACTCAATGCAAAGTCTGCTTAAGATTCTCATTGCCTCTCCTTCTGTCCCACCCAACTAATATAAATAAATAAATCTTCTAAAAAAGAAATAGGGGCGCCTGGGTGGCTCAGTCATTAAGCATCTGCCTTCAGCTCAGGTCATGATCCCAGGGTCCTGGAATAGAGCCCGACATCCAGCTCCCTGCTCAGCCAGGAGCCCGCATCACACTTGTGCTCTCTCTCTCTCTGTCCAAAATAAATAAAATCTTTATAAATAAATAAATAAATAAATAAATAAATAAATAAATAAATAAATAATCTCATTCTCTAAGGTTTTCTTTACAATCTTATACCTGGTAATCATCCCAAAATACCGCCCCCCCCCGACTGGATCATAACTGATAGGAGAACATGATTGAAACTAGAAATGTATGTATAACAGTCTTCTGTTGAGCCAAAATATCACTTTAATCTTGATTGGAGGGTCTGGTTTGTTTCCTTGCATGTTTGTTTGTAATTCTACTTATTCACTTTCTTACTACTTTGAATTAACAAGACATAAATTCAGCATAGCCTTATAAATCTCTTTATGAGAGCAAAGGCACTTATTTCTTCATTTTTATATCTAGTTTCCTGTGGCAGTCTCTAATAAACTGACTTTACTTCTTAGGATATTTTCTACCTCCATTTCTGCTTTGTATGTCCAGAACTATAGTTTCTTCATTTTCCCCTCTCTTCACCATTTTTAGAAAAGAAAAAAAAAAAAAAACCAAAATAATGACATTTAGCAACAAGAATTATTATCTTCCTGGGAACAAACACAATTGTATTTATCAATATAAGACTAGAACATATACTTGTACTAAAAGTCTATGAACATTTTAAGTTTTCAATTAGAATAAATTTTATCTAATTAATTACAACATGTTTATACAATGCATTTAAACATTTTCAATCACTTAAAAGTTGTGTTTCAAAACGTAGTCAATTATTATAATCAAATCACACACACCATCTAGAATATAAATAATTCAGTTATATCAAAGACTAATTTTGATTTCTAAAGTATCTTAAATGAGGCCACAATTATATTTGAGGAAGGGCATCCTTTCATACAAAAAGTATGTACACATCATGGTTTCTCTTATTTTAAAGTGCTCATGTATACTTGCGTAAAATTGTATCTGGAGAACCAAATATTCAGTCTCCCATTAACAACAATACCCATCTATATACTGAAAATATCAGTCTCAAAGAAAGCTTTACCAAATGCACCATCATCAAATATGAGGGAATGGCCTTTTAAACCTCTCAAAATTACTGATAATTTAAGTATCAGGGATTATGTTATATAATAAAATAAAGTATAAATCAAAAAGCTGTAATCTGAATGGCTGCAGAATGAAAATACAAATCCCAAAAGTAAGATTAGCAGGTTACACTCTGGGTAAGACTGATAACATTAATTACAGAATAGTTTGATTAATGGTGAATTTGCAGTGTTCTTACTTTGCATAAACTCTGTAGTTTGAGATTGTGCAAAGTTGATTTTTAAAGGGTAACGTGCTCTTTAAGACCACATTCTCAATAATTTTTACTCTGTTTCATTAACTCTTTTTTTGCCTTAATAGGTCAGTGCTACTGCAGAAAGCAGAGATGTTTATAAAGAATTTCAAATCAACTTTTTAAAATATTTTCAGAAGAATAGTCCAATAACTTCTTCTGTAGGATTACGATTGAATCGTTTGAGTCTGCATTTTAAAACAATTTACATATTTTTTGTCTGTGTTTTAAAACAATTTACATATTTTTGTGAAGAAAGTGATACAATTTATATTATTAGTCAATAAAGAATTACTGTAATGTTCCCATATGAAGATCATAACTGACCTGCTGAAAAGGGGGTAATAAATCTGAACTAAGATTAATATTCTAGCAAATAGACATCACTAAAGTATATTCCACAGGCAGAGGCCACAGGAAGTTACTCTAACATTACTCTAAACACTCAGTCAGATCTGTACTGGATTAGCCAGTCATTTTCAGATTGGAGCCTACATGTTATGGCAAAGACCTCTCAGGATCCAAGTAACATCCGAAGATTTAATAAGGCAACTTTGTCATCGTAGATAGACTCAAGAGTTACTGAATCTAACTGATATTGAAACTGACAATTACATCACTAACTCATTTTTTTAGACTGAACTATTCTCAATATGCTATTTAAATTTCTTTAGGAGTACAGTGCTATTCCAACATCAACCATGGGGTTAGTGATACTTTATTACTTTAATAGTATATAAAAGTATTCATCAAACCTGATTAGTAGTCGATTTCAAGTTTCCTAAAAATTTTACATAGTACCAACCTTGGTCATATAACTCAGGATTGAAAATATATACTGGAATCTTAATGATTATCTTTTCTATATTGATCAAATTAATCAAAATAAAATAAATACCTTACCATTTCTACTTAGCTATGAAATTTTAAAAAAGAAAGAATGAAAGAAAAAAGTTCGTTTTTGAAGTCATTTCTTTCTCCAGTTATCCACTGTACATCACTCCTTGGACCTCCCCTCAGAAGGTACCTCGTCACTACATGATGCATTTGTTCACATTTGAAATCACTGTCCGTACTCTTCAAACATGCTCCCCATCTTTACTTCTCTCTCTAGCCATCAAAACTAAAAATCCAGAAGTCAACCCAGATTCCTTCCTCTCTGCACCCCTCATATCCAGTTATTCAGTAACTAGCCATTTCCTCATACTGATATCTCTCAAGTGTAGCCTTTTTACCTTTCCCACTAAGTAGTCTTACTTCCAGACCTCATTTTTTCTTATTCCTGTTTTATTTACCCTCAATTCCTTCCGCATAGTTGACTTCATGATATTTCTAAAATAGACCTTTTTACATCAGTAACATTAGATACCTCCTTCAAGGATTCCTTGTAGTCTTATGATAAAACCCATGTTTAGCATGGCATACAATGATTGTGCCTACCTCCTCGGCCTCCCTGACACTCCTCTATACTGTACACATCATTGTTTTCTCATGCTGTGTTTTGCTTTCCACTGCCATAAATGCCCATCTCGTTCTTTACTGATGAGCTTCTAATTAATTCTACTAGAGATCAGCTTTACCATCACCTCCACCAAAACTCCTTCCCTGGTCCTCAGTCATATTAGGTGTACTTCTAACATGACATTGATCACAGTCTATTATAAAGTCTGTGATCCATCTCCACTGCCACATAGCTGACTGAGCATCATAGAGGCTAGTACTGTGATTTTAGCATCTATCCTAATGACTAGTATAATTTTTAATAGTGAATAATATTTGCTTAATGAATCATTAAATAAATGAACCCTATTCATTTGTCAATAATTATACTGAATCCAAAAGTTATCTCATTCAGTTCCAGAATTCATGGGCAGATCTCTCAAACTAGCTTTATTCATCAAAGCATAGAGAATATTGTGGGATAATTAGATTCCAATTATATATTGAGTATATAAGATAAAATCACTCTATACTAACTTATTTGGAGAAGTTATTCACATATGTATACAAGGATTTCTTTATGTTACTATTTAGATATAGTTGGAGAAACCAATTGTATCATGTCAAAGGCCCTTAACATTAATAGGATTACTACTTCAAAACATTGGAAAAGTAGTTCTGAAGATCAGTGTGAAATGTCCTTCGTATTGTTTAAACTTTTAACTACATACTTTGATAGTCAGTTTTTTAAGTATGCCCAAACATTAAGAAATAAGAGCACATATCCTGTGCTTGATACAAGGGCAAATAAAATAAAAATAACAAAAAGTAAACAGAAATAAAAAGCTAGGGTAAACCATCCAACACCATGAGCCCCAAACCAATGAAATGGGATATTTAAAGTATGAAAAAAAAGAAAAAGCCTTTAAAAAAAGTCATCGTATTTTAATATGAAAGCATATTATGGAAATATAAGTTTAATTCCATTTCTACTCAAGCTAATTTAACTTTAGGCTGTGGTTAGAATTCTGGTTCTATCACATATTAGCTGTATTAACCTCTTCATGCCAACTCTCGCTCATTTATGAAATATGCAAAGTAATAATACATAGAAAAATGTTGTGAAAACTAAATGAGATAATGCATGTGAACAACTAAGCACAGTGTCTAGCATATAGTATTTAGTATATGTTAATTGTGTACTTATAAACATAATTCAAACCTGTGAAATATTTGCATAAAGGACTTAAAATTTAAAAAAAATTATTTGTAGTTGACAATTATTAGTTTGAACAAATATTGATACCAAATAGATCTACTTTTTCAATGATCTGAGAGAATCCACTTTTACTGCATTCTTTGCTTTCCAACACTTTGTTTGGCATTTTGTAGCCCTGACCACGCATCACTTTTTACAGGCTCAGAAGACTTACTCTTACTAAATTATTCAAAGTAAAATATGTTGGTTGCTTTCAACCACATATTTATTAGAATGTCTAATAAGGGAATTAACTATATGACTCTCAATATAAATAAATAGCATTTCTTAGGAAAAAAATGTATTTGTTTTCTTTTCAAAGTCATAGCATGTGTTTGTATTGACCTAAGTAGAGTTAAAGTAGTTAAGTTATAAGTGTAGTTAAGTACACATAAGTATACGTATGTCACAGAGAATTCTTTTTAATTATTTTCTTATATTGAAGTCATAGTGATGAAAGATAAAATAATACAAATATTCCACATAAATTAATATCAGGCAGAAAATCTTTAGATTCAAATTTAGCTATTCCCAAAGAGAAACTGTTGAAGTATTGCTTTTTTAAAAACTATGTCTAGGTGTTAGAATTAAATAGGCTCATATTAATTTTTAAATGTACAACTATTGTATTACAGCATTCCATTTCAAGTCTTGACATTATTTCCCTGTTGATTCTAAATCAGGAAATAGATGCCAGTAAGCTGACTATTGTTATGCTTACAGCTGCAGCTGCAGCATCTCAGAAATAGCTGTGAAAAAGAAAAAAAGAAAAAAGAAAAACACTGTAGAATGGTTTGAAAAAGGTACAGAAGTCATCTTAGATTTCTAAGAAATCTCAGTCAAACCATTTGCACCTGGGTTCCCATGAGGTACATTTTCTTCTAGATGACAATAACATAGCTGGGAAATGTCTTTATCATGGGTATATAGAAGCATGTTATAGCTTTTTGACTTTTTGTTGCTATCTCTTCTTATCCTTGGATTGTTAACACACACACACACACACACACACACACACACACACACACACACACACTCATGCCTTTTATTTGTATTCTTGTTTGTTTCTGCTTCTAGGTTTAAAATGCATGTGTGTGTATATGTGTATGTATTTTATAAAAATCATTGTTATAGAATCTATACCTTAATGGGTAATAGATAAAACATGAATGCTTAAGCATGTTAGAATAAGGTAAGAAAGGGATATTACCAAGACAGAGACATAGGTCGTTCCTGACTTCAACTCCCCCTCACAAGAACTAACATCTAAACATCTGTTCAAGAACAAACACCACTGAGACAATTCTAGAATATGAGAGTGAGACTGAAGCATGCCCTGCACCTCAGAGACCAAGACAGGCTACATTAGAAGGGCAAGAGAAGCAACTACACATCGACTGGGTTGGCCCTCCCCCAGGACAGCACAGCATCCTGCAGAGAGATCTTCCGTACGTCTCTGTCTCCTCCAACTGGAAAAGAAAACCCAGATCTCTTTGTGGGAGACACTATTCTACTCTGCTACCATGGGGATTGCAAGATAATTTGATGTGCCTAAGCCACTGGGAATGTACATGTGATGGAGAGTATTATATCAAAGGCCCTTTGGGAGGGACTTGCAACAACTAGCATTTGAATTTTAACAGACAGAATTCATACCTGCAGTAACCAAACAGTAATTCCAACCAGTGTCTTTACTTATCTGCAAAAATAAGTTGGGAGTGCGCTCTAACCAGGTACTTGGCAGGTGTGGATCTGCCCAATTCAGATGCTCAAACAAAGAGTTTTGGTGATTTTAGAGCCTGGTTTGCTCACCCAGGCAAGAAGCTGAATCACACCTGCTGTGAAGAGTGTCTTCCAGACTCATCTAAGCAGAAGGGCTGGTGATAACTCCTGGAAGATATGCAGGCCAAAAGTGTTCAAGCTGAGGCAGGCAGAGCTGATTGCCCCCAGAACAAAGCTAATGACGGGTCTGAAGGCTTCCTTTACTGTGAATAGGCAGGGGAGTTAATATATAAGGAAGGATGAGGGCAGCTCCCAACATCTCCCAACCAGAGAGCCTATTTGGGAAATTAAAAGTACAGCAGCCCCTCACCTTCCCATCTAAAGGGGCGAGAGACATAGCCACACATACTGTGAAAAGTATCTTCTGGTCCCATTTGACCAGAAGAACTGGCAAAAACACCTGAAAATTGTGTGGCCAATAGTGCTTGAGCTGAGATAAGGGCAGACAGAGCTGACAGTTTGCATAACAAAGACAGTGGTCCTGTTCAGCCAAGGAACTCGAGTGTAGGTTGGCCTGAGTTAAGACAACGAAGTGTTTTACTGGTTTTAGAGCTGTGTCTCCTACTGCACCTTGGCAGGAGCTCTAATTCATAGCCCACTCATCACTGGATATAGTCTTCAGAGTGTCCAGCCAAGGAACTTAACTAGAACGTACAGGAAGCTGCACAGCACATTCAATAGCCCTGTGTACAGTGATATTTGAACAGAGAACACAGTCCTCGACTTCCCCCATCTATAGAGCAAAACTGGTGGCCTCACCTAACTAGGAAATTCAGTGCACACACAGACATAATTTGGGACCCAAACAATAAACTACATAGGTGCTGGGCCCTGTCCTTCTGTCTTTTAAGAGCAGCAAAGCTAATTTATAGGCCCATCTACTACCAAATACTGTGCCCAGTCCCAACCATTAGTAAGCCTAACCAGAGAATTTAAGCATCTGTGAAGCCCATCCTACAGCCTCACTTGAGTAGAGCAGTTCTATCCAACTGTTCTTAGGTAGTGGCACCCCACCACTATCCTCAGAGCTCAAATAGTTGCCTCATCCAAAAAAAAGACCATAATAGTAGGTGCCACCTGTCTAATGACATTACCAGAAGACAGACCCATAGACCCAAACTGAGCTGACTAGTAAAGAACTATCTCTGCCAAAGCAAACATGTAAAGTTTGGAAGAGGAGCCCCATTACTCAAATGCACAGATACCCTTCTAAGGAATCAAAGATCATAAAAAAATCATGTAAATGTGACACCCCCATATGGAGATCAATAAAACTTCAATAAATGACCCTAAAGAAATGCAGATCTATGAATAGCCAGACAAATAATTCAGACTAATCCTCTTAAGCAAGTTTAGTGAATGGCAAGAAAATACTAACAACTAAACAACTAAACAAAAATAGGAAAATAACACATGAACCAAACAAGATGTCTGACAAGGAAATAGCAACTATCAACCCTCCCCCCCCCAAAAAAAAACCCTCAGAAATCATACAGTTGAAAAATATAGTAAATGAACTGAAGGATTAAATAAAGAGTTTCAAAAGTAAACTCAACCATGCAGAAGAAAGACTCAGAAACCTGGAGGATAGGACACTGGAAATTACCTAAAGGAACAAAAGGAAAAAAAGAAAGAAAAAGAATGAAGAAAGCCTATGGGAATTATATGACACAATGAAAAGAAACAATATTCGCATTATGGGAATTCCAGAAGAAGAGAAAAAGTATATGTGAACAATAATGGCTGAAAACTCCCAACATCTGTGGAGAAAAATGTACATCCAGATCCATGAGGTCCAGAGAACTCATAGGTTGAATCTGAATACAGCTACATAAAAACAAATTATAATTAAACTGTCAAAAGTCAAAAAGAAAGAAAGAGTTTTAAAAGTAGCAATCAAAAAAGTTACAAACAAGGGAATCCCCATAAGACACTCAGCAAATTTCTCAATAGAAACTTTTTAGTCCAGGAGAGAATGGGATGACATTCAAAAAATTGAAAGAAAATATTTTTTTTAAAAGATTTTATTTATTTATTTGAGAGAGAGAGAGTGAGAAAGAGAGAGCAGGGGGAGGAGCAGAGGGAAAAGGAGAGAGAGAGAATCTCTAGCAGACTCTGCACTGAGTGCAGAGCCCCGATGTGGGGCTCTATCCCACGACCCTAAGATCATGACCTGAGCGGAATCCAAGAGTCGAGTTCTCAACTGACGGAGCCACCCAGGAGCCCCAGAAAATAAATTCTAAGTAAGAATTCTATACCCAACAAGGCTACCTTTCAGAAACAAATGAGGGATAAAGATTTTTCTGAAGAAACAAAAGCTGAAGGAGTTAATTACCATAAGACCTGCCTTACAAGAAATGCTATAGGAAGTTATTTGAGTGGAAGTAAAATAATATTAATGTCAATAAAAATATAAAAAGGTATCACAAATCTCACTGGTAATGGCAAATATATAGTCAATAGTTAGATTCTTCAATTATGGTGCGTTAAGTCACAACTTAAAGTTTTTGGTTTTTTTTAAATGTAGCAAAATTACCATAAATACAATTACTTGCTTTGAGTGTGTATATGTATGCATACATATATATAAGAGCTTATATATATGTAAAACAAACATATAAATTAGAACAGCAATAACTTAAAATGGGAAGGGGAGAAGTGAAAGTATAAAATATATACATTGTATTGAAGTTAAATTATTACCAGTTTAAAACAGGGCATTGAAAGCCTAATATATTTTATGTAATGCTCATGATAATCACAAAGGGAACCTTGTAGTAATTACACACAAAAAATCATAATACATCAAAGTATACTGATACCAAAAGACATCAACACACACACACACACACACACACACACACACAGTGAGACAGTGGGATAAGAAACTTGGAACAATGGATCTACAAACAAGCAGAATAAAATTAACAAAATGGCAATAGTAAGCCCTTACCTATCAATAACTACTTCAAACATAAACAGACTAAATTCTCCAATCAAAGGATCTAGAATGGCTAAATAGATAAAAAAGAAGATCCAACAATATGCTGCCTATAGAGACTCACTTTGGCCTTAAAGACACACATACACTGAGAATAAAGAAATGGTAAAAGACATTTCAAGCAAATGATAACCCAAAACAACAACAACAAAAGCAGGGGTTGCTATGCTTAGACAAAACAGACTTTAAACTAAAACAGTAAAAAAGAGACAAAGAAGGTTATTATATAATTATAAGGAAGTTACTAAGTCAAGAAGATACAGCAATTATAACTATGTATGTGCCCAACATTGGAGCACCTAAATATACAAACCAAAAACTAACAATTAAAAGGAGAAAAACAGTTATACAATAATAGATGGAGACTTTAATACCCCACTTTCAATAATGGATAGAATCCAGACAGAGAATCAATTAAAAAAAAAAAAAGAAAAAAAACAGAGAATCTTAACAATGGTATAGACTGAATGGCCCTAAGAATCATATACAGAACATTCTACCCAACAACAGGAGAATATACATGCTCCTTAAGCACACATGGAACATTTTCTAGGAGAGACCATGTGTTAGGCCACAAAATAAGTGGCAAATTCAGGAAGACTAAAATCATACCAGGTATCTTCTCTGACCACAATGACATAAACTAGAAATCAATAAAAAGAGGAAAACTGGAAAATTCATGAACACATGGAAATCAAACAATGTCTCTTGAACAACCAATGGGTCAAGGAAGGAATTAAAGGGAAAATGAGAAAGTTTCTTAGGTCAAACAAAAATGGAAACACAACATACCAGAGTGTGGGATGCAGCAAAAGCAGTTCTAAAAGGAAGGTTCATAGCAATAAACATCTACATTAAGAAGCAACAGAGACCCCAAATAAATAACATAACTCTATGCCTTAAGCAACTAGAAAAAGAAAAACAAACAAAACAAAATAAAACACCAAGCCAAGCCCAAAGTAAGCAGAAGAGAAAATAATAAAGACTAGAGTGGAAATAAATAAAAGAGAACAAAAAACAAAAACAAACAAACAAACAAACAAAAAAACAACTGAAAAGATTAACCAAACTAAGAGTTGGTTCTTTGAAAAGATAAACATTGTAAACTTTTATCTAGACTAACCAAGGAAAAAAGAGAAAGGACTCAAATCAACAAAATTATAAATAAAAAAGGAGACATTATAACTGATACCACAGAAATTCAAAGAATCGTAAGAGTCTACTATGAAAACTATTCCCCAGCAAAATGGACAACCTAGAAGAAATGAAAAAAAAATCTTAGAAACATACAACTTATCAAAACTGAATCAGGAAGAAATAGAAAATCTAGACTAATCACTAGTCTAGAGTGATTGAATCAGTAATAGAGATTGAATCAGTAATAAAAACCTCAGAGTCTAGAAATTGAATCAGTAATAAAAACCTCCCAGTGAAGAAAACCTCTGACAGTTTCACTGATGACCTTTACCACTATTTAAAGAAGAATTACCAGTCCTTCTCAAACCTTCTAAAAATCAAAGAAGAGTAACAATCCCAAAATCATTTTACAAGGCTAGTATTATCTTGATATCAAAGGCAGAAAAGGTCATTATGAGAAAAGTATAGGGCAATATCCATGATGAAATTAGATGCAAAATTCTCAATAAAATATTAGCAAACTAAATTCAGCAGCACATTAAAAGAAATATTAGCCATGATGAAGTAGAATTTACCCCTGGGATGCAACAAGGATCATTCAACATAGCCAAATCAATCTATGTGATATATCACATTAATAGAATAAGAACAAAATCATATGGTCATCTCACAGACACAGAAAAAGCATTCAGTAAAATTCAACATCCACTCCTGGTAAAAACTCTTTAACAGATTAGGCACTGAATGAACATAATTCAACATAATAAAGGCCATTTATGACAAGCTCACAGCTAATATCATACTCAATAATGAAAAACTAAAAGCTTTTCCTGTAATATTAGGAATAAGACAAGGGTCCCCATTCTTACCACTCTTTTCAACATATTACTGAAATTCACAGCTAAAACAATCAGGCAAGATAAAGAAAAAAAAAGGTATCAGAATTGGAAAGGAAGAATTAAACTTGTCTCTATTTGCAGATGACATGATTTTATACATAGAAAATCCTACAGACTCAACCAAAAAACCGTCAGATTTAATCAATGAATTCATTGAAGTTGCAAGATACAAAATTAACATACAAAAATCAGTAGCTTTTTATATACTAACACAATTTCTGAAAATAAAGAAATTGATCCCATATATAATACCATCAAAAACAATAAAATATTTAGGAATAAATTTAACTAAGGAGATAAAAGATCTGTATACTAAAAATTGCAAAACATTGATAAAAGAAATCAAAGGAAACACAAATAATGAAAAGGTATCCTCTGTTCATGAATTGTAAGAATTAATATTGTTAAGATAACCTAAAGTTATCTATAGAGTTAGTGCAATCAATATTCTAGTGGCATTTTTTACAGAAGTAGAAAAAACACCCCTAAAATTTATATGGAACCATGAAAGAGTCCAAATAACCAAAGAAATCCCAAAAAAGGAGAACAAAGCAGGAGGTATCATATTTCGTAATTTCAAGCTATACTATAAAGCCATAGTCATCAAACCAGTAAGACAAGAGGCAAAAAATTCTGGCATTGACTGATATGAAGAAAAGGAAATCACTGTGTACTGTCGGTGGGATTGTAAATTGGTACAGCAACAGTATAAAACAATATGGAAAATCTTCAAAAAATTAAAAATAGAATTACAATATGATCTAGCAATTCCAATTCTGGAAATGTATTCAAAGGCAATGAAAACACTAACTCAAAAAGATATTTGCACTCCCATGTTTATAGCAACATTATTTACAATAGCCAAGATATGGAAACAACCTAAGTACCCATTGGTACATAAGTAGATAAAGAATTTGTGGTATATACATATAATGGAATGTTTTTCAGCCATAAAAAACAAAAAAAATGAGGAAATCCTACCATTTGCAACAATATGAATGGACATAAAGTCCACTGTGCTAAGTGAAATAAGTGAGAGAGAGAAAGATAAAAAGACAAATACTAATGGTCTCAAATCTAAACCAAACTCATAGAAAAAGATACCAAGATCATACTTGTAGTTACCAGAGGTAGGGTAGGCATAATTAGAGGAAGACAGTCAAAAGTTACGATGATTATAGCTCACATTGCTGTATGATACATAGGAAAGTTGTTAGGGTAAATCCTAAGAGTTATCACAAGAAGACTTTTTTTCCTTTATTCTTTTCTTTCCCCTTCCTTCCTTCCTTCCTTCCTTCCTTCCTTCCTTCCTTCCTTCCTTCCTTCCTTCCTTCCTTCCTCCTTTCCTTTCCATTCCTTTCTTTTTTTTCCTTTTTCCTTTCTTTCCTTTCTTTTCTTTCAGTTGTATCTATATGAGAAGATGGGTGATAACTGTACCTCTTGTGGTAATCATTTCACAATATATAAATCAAACCATCATGCTATATGCCTTAAACTTATACAGTGATATATGTCAATTATTTCTCAATAAAACTGGTACAACAGAGAATCATCCTATGGAAAAAAAATACTATTTTACAAATGAACAAGAGCAAATCTCTTTTAGTGAAGAGATTCAAGTTGATGTCTCTAGATTTACAAGATTTAATACCTAATTCATCTTATTATTTGTTTTAGATTAGCAGGGCTGAGAGAATTTTAAATCATATGGATAAAAATGTAATGGGTGGCCTTGTACAATTTTACATTTCAGATGTTTGCAGTCAGAATGTAGAAAATGGTATTTGTAGACAGTGGTAGCACTCTGTGGGATACACAAAAGTACAGAACTCAAATGTTTTCAAGGAGCTCTCAATATCTTCAAAATATAGAGACCATAAAATACCAAAATTGACTTTAAAAGGAGACAACATACTTCTTTTTTAAACATTAAAATGTATATAACCCTGGCTAATCCAAATTTTTAGGAAAAGTACTGACAACTACAGGTTCTGGGTTTGTTTATGAATATAAAAATGCAAAAAGATGCCTTAATATCTTAACTATAGTAAAGATCTCTTATTATATATCTCAGAAGTATAATTGACAGGTAAACACTTCTAGGAAAGAAGTCCTGTAAAGTGAATGTGCAAGTAAATTAAAAATGAGTAAAACATTTGCAATTAATGTTTTATAAAGAGGAATCATAAAGAAGTAGAAAGTTCAGCTTGGTTCAATATTAAGAGTTCTGAGTTCCTTTTCCAAGAAAAGAGTCTGGGGAACACTAGATGAAAGTTCTAACCTTAGCACTGTCACTACTTTCTCATCTATCATCCTCTTTTGTTATATGCAAAATCAGGGGATTCATGTAAAGTTTTTTCTGTCTTTAATATTCTATAATTCCCTCACTGACCTGCTGTGCAGAACAGCACATCCTTTGACTTGCCCTAAGCCATGTAGCCCCATTAATTTTACATAGTTCTTATTGTGGTCAATGGATCTTCTGTAGTCAGCATCATTCTTTCGTGAATCTCACAAAAATTAGCTATAGTGAGTAACTGTTGATAGAAGGCATCACACTTAAAAATCTGAAAACCATCCCTTCCCTATGAATTACTGGTAGATATTCTCCCTAACTGCCCTATGCCAAACATCCTCCTTATGTTTCTTTGTTAACCCCTAATTAGTTGAGGAGGAGGCTTCATCTGAGTAAAACAGAAACTAAATTTTCATGGTCTCAATAAAGTGGTTGGAAATCCCTGCCCTAAATATAATTTTCTTAAGTTTAAATGGGCCTCCAATTATATTTTAATATAACCTGAAAATTATAATGCTGAAATGATTTTTGTAAAATGATTTTCTTAACAGTTATTATATGGTTATTATTTGTATATTAGAATCTTGACTAAAACTAGAAGGATGCCTCAGTTTATGCAACTACTTATACCTAAAACAGAAGGAAATTTTTAGTCTAATGTTTTATGTCAAAAACAAAACATTCTCATTCAGGAATAACAACATTGTGCATTTGCCTGTTTCATTGCCTAACTGCTATTTGCAGAGCACTTTCAATTACTATCAAAAAAAAAAAAAAATACAGCCCGACGTTTTCAGTAAATAAGCTCATAGAATGAATTTTTCTCTATTTTCTTCAACTTGCTCTACAACGTTGGATGCCTGCTTTCATTTCACACATACACATTTTTGCTTATATGACTGCAGCTTTCACTGTACACAGAGCATATTTTCTTTTCTTTTTTTTGAGCACATTTTTAAAAAAGATCTTATTTATTTATTTATTTATTTATTTATTTATTTATTTATTTATTTATTTATTTATTTATTTAAGAGAGAGAACCTGCACATGAGTGGGGAGAGGGGCAGAAGGAAAGGGAAGGAGAAAACCTCAAGCAGACTCCATGCCGAGCATGGAGCCCAACACAGGGCTTGATCCCAGGACCCTGTGATCATGACCTGCACCAAAATCACAAGCTGGACGCTTAACTGACTGAGTCACTCAGGCTCCCCTGAGCACATTTTCTTTAAATGCTAGCTTCTTAACCACTAATGGTATTCTCTACCCTTGGCAATGGACAAGGCATCATAAACAACTTTTCACATGAACAATCACATGATAATTATATTTAAACACAAATCATCCTATTTCACTTCACTGCAATACTTCCAGTATAATGTCTATTAAACTCTGTTAGCAAGAGCAGCACTTCTATAACATTCCATAGTCAATACTATGGTTGCTACACTGATGTTTCAGATTTGAGGAACAAGGTCATTTAACATTAAGATAATATCCAACACACTTAAAAAATGAGCCATAGACCCTAACACATACCTCACTAAAGAAGATACACAGGTGACAAACATATGAAAAGATGTTCTATATTATATGTCACTAGGGAAGTGAAAATTAAAGTAGCAATGAGATATCATTATATCTCATATAAAGAATGACCAATATCTACAAAATCACCACATGCTGGTAAGAAACAGGAACTCTACACAATGTTGGTGGGAATGTAAAACGGTACAGCTACTTTAAAAGGGCGTTTGATGGTTTCTCACAAAACTGAATATATTCTCACCATATGATCCAGCAATCATGTTCCTTGGTATGTATCCAAAGGAGCTGAAAAGGAGCTTCTACCAACACAAAAACCTGCACAGAGATATTTGTAGCTGCTTTATTTGCAAGTGCCAAACCTTGGAAGCAACCAAGATGTCCTTCAGTAGATAAATGTATAAAATGTGATAAACCCAGACACTGGGATATTTACTATTCAGTGCTTTAAAAAATGATCTCTCAAGCCATGAAAAGATATAGAGTAATCTTCAATGCATATTACTAAATTAAAGAAGCCCATATAAAAAATCTATACACTATATGATTCTAACTATAATGCCATTATAGAAAAGGCAAAACTATGGAGACAGTAAAAAAATCAGTGACTGCATGGGGCTGATGGGGGAAAGATAAATAGGCAAAGCATAGAGAATTTTAAGAGCAGGGACAATATTCTACATGATATTATAACGATGGATATATGTCAGTAAACATTCGTCCAAGTCCATAAAATGTACAACACCAAGAGTGAACCGTAATATAAACTACAGACTTGAGGTGAATATGATGTGTCAGTGTAGATTAATTCTTGGTAAAAGTGTATCATTTTGGTGGGAGACGTTAATAATGGGGGAGGCTATGCATGTGTGGGGGCAGTGGGGTATAAGGGAAATTTCATACCTCTCCCAATTTTGTTGTAAACCTAAAACTACTATAAAAAAATAAGTCTTAAAAAGATAACCCCATAATTTTCACTTTATTTTTAAAATAGGTGTTGACTCATTTTTTATTCTAGAATTAAGTTTTCTATATCATTATAATAGCATTTTCTTCAATCTCCAGTTTCATGATACTTTTAACCCAGAGAAAGTAGAGTTCAGAGCTAAAATGTGTAACATGGCACTTACCACATTTATATACCAGTTTTTTTTCCTTTTATTTACCAATTCTACACATGCTTGAAGTGAGAAAAAGAATTAAATTCAGATTTAGAGAGTGTCAAAGTGAGTATTAAACAATTCTGTACATCTCAAATCCAAAGGTCTTTCCATTTGGCCACACTCATTCCCTTTCCAACTGCCTGCAATGCAATTGGCTTTGAACAAGAATGGTGCTACGTATAAAGAATCACTAATGCCTTTCTTGATGCTGGAAAAAAAAAATTAACTTTGTACTATGGAGTTCACGAAACACAGTTCCTTCCATATCTTGAGAGAGAGGGCCCTCTATAATGATTACCTAATTGCTTTCTGGGCCACAATGGAATGGCAAAAGGCAGTTTGTCCACACCTAGACAAAGCAGTTTGTCAGTGACAAAGAGAAAGCCTTAACTGCCAGTGTTTCCTCTCTCACCTCACTTCGATCTTCTTCACAACAGGCCAGACTTAAAAGTTCACTTTCTACCCCACAAAAAGGTTATTCTTGATTCCAGCCTTTCCCTAATCATATCCCTTAAATTCATTCCTAAGCATAAAAAGAGTTTAGAAAAAGAAAACATGCTATAGGATGAATCACATTTGGAAAACACTGGGCTAAATGAAGATAAACAAATTTCTTTATAGAAGGACTGTTCAATGCTTACATATACTAACATGCACTATGATTCTCCAAATGGGGGAAACAGTAACTTTTCTCAAGCTTATTTGACTATGGGAATACGACTTAGCTGAGTACCTGATAATACCGTTCGGCAAGTCCAGTTTGAGAAACATAGCCTTAACTTGTTATCAACTATTTATACTTTGTGTAAAAGAAGAATAGGAGAGTAGAGTTTGATAAGAGTAAAAATTACTTTGTGTCAATGAGCTTCCAAATATAAATGCTAGTTTTGGAGCCAATTTTACTTAGGGCTCCATCACAGGCCCCCATCACAGATGCAGGTGATGGGCAGTAGAAAGAAACAGATTCTCTATTTTTCACATGTGTGTGCTGACAGTGTAAGTCCAATTATCTATTTTCACCACACGATTATAAGAACAGCTACATAAATACTCTTGCCAGCATAGCCCAGAATGCAAGAGCAGAGTAATGGGTGCCTTTAGTGCAACAGACAGCAAATACTTCATCAGGTAATACAATAATCTTACCTACAATGTGCTAATGGACTACAAAAAAAAAACCAAAAAACAAAAAAAAACCCAGATCCAGTTGAGCAATTTCTTATTGAACCAGCTTGTTTTTAATGTCGAAGTCACTTGTAGAATCACTCCTTCTTCGGAAGTTAGTAAGCACCTTGAGAAGTCCACCTATTTATCCCACTAACATATGTACTTAGTTTCTTAATTTGTTAGTAAAGAGATGTAATAATGCTGCAGTTTATTTTTATGTGTATATGCTCTCTGTCCCCAATTATGTGGTGAATTTAAGGTTAAGGTGATGCCCACTTGGGTACTTTTTTTAAAACTTTTTCATTGTTACATTGTTTTTAACACAGTTTGGGGATTTAACACATTTGGTCAACTTGATGCTCAGGCAGATAAGATAGTTCCGTCTCCCAAAAATCATACGTTATCTCGGAATTAACTTAACCAGAGATGTAAAGGATCTATATTCTAGAAACTACAAATCACTCTTGAAAGACATTGAAGAAGACACAAAAAGATGGAAAAATATGCCACGCTCATGGATTGGAAGAATTAACATAGTTAAAATGTCAATGCTACCCAGAGCAATCTACACTTTCAATGTCATCCCGATCAAAATACCAATGACATTTTTCAAAGAACTGGAACAAACAGCCCTTAAATTTGTGTGGAACCAGAAAAGACCCCGAATCGCCAAGGAACTGTTGAAAAGGAAAAACAAAGCTGGGGGCATCACGTTGCCAGATATCAAGCTATACTACAAAGCTGTGATCAGCAAGACAGCATGGTACTGGCACAAAAACAGACACACAGACCAACAGAACAGAATAGAGAACCCAGAAATGGACCCTCGGCTCTTTGGGCAACTAATCTTTGACAAAGCAGGAAAAAACATCCAGGGGAAAAAAGACAGTCTCTTCAATAAATGGTGCTGGGAAAATTGGACAGCTACATGCAAAAGAATGAAACTTGACCACTCTCTCACACCATACACAAAGATAAACTCCAAATGGTTGAAAGACCTCGATGTGAGACAGGAATCCATCAAAATCCTAGAGGAGAACATAGGCTGCAAATTCTTTGACATCGGCCACAGCAACTTTTTTCATGACACATCTCCAAAGGCAAGAGAAACAAAAGAAAAAATGAACTTGTGGGACTTCATCAAGATAAAAAGCCGCAGCAACATGGACGGGACTGGAGGAGATAATGCTAAGTGAAATAAGTCAAGCAGAGAAAGACAATTATCATATGGTTTCACTCGTTTATGGAACATAAGAAGTAGGAAGATCGGTAGGAGAAGGAAGGGAAGAATGACGGGGGGTTAAACACAAGGGGGAATGAACCATGAGAGACTGTGGACTCTGGGAAACAAACTGAGGGCTTCAGAGGGGAGGGGCGTGGGGGATTGGGATAGGCTGGTGATGGGTATTAAGAGGGCACATATTGCATGGTGCACTGGGTGTTATATGCAAGTAATGAATCATGGAACATTGCATCAACAACTGGGGATGTACTGTATAGTGACTAATATAACAAAATAAATATTATTAAAAAAAAAAGATCAAAAGCTTCTGCACAGCCAAGGATACAGTCAAAAAAAAACTAAGAGGCAGCCCACGGAATGGGAGAAGATATTTGAAAATGATACTACAGATAAAAGACTAGTATCTAAGATCTACAACGAACTCAAACTCAATACATGGGAAACAAATAATCAAATAAAAAAACGGGCAGAAGATATGAACAGACACTTTTCGAATGAAGACATACAAATGGCTAACAGACACATGAAAAAATGTTCAAAATCATTAGCCATCAGGGAGATTCAAATCAAAACCACCTTGAGATACCACCTTACACCAGTTAGAATGGCAAAAATTGACAAGGCAGGAAACAACAAAGGTTGGAGAGGATGTGGAGAAAGGGGATCCCTCTTACACTGTTGGTGGGAATGCAAGTTGGTACAGCCACTCTGGAAAACAGTGTGGAGGTCCCTTAAAAAGTTAAAAATTGAGCTACCCTATGATCCAGCAATTACACTACTGGGTATTTACCCCAAAGATACAGATGTAGTGAAGAGAAGGGCCATATGCACCCCAATGTTCATAGCAGCATTGTCCACAATAGCTAAATTGTGGAAGGAGCCGAGATGCCCTTCAACAGATGACTGGATTAAGAAGATGTGGTCCATATATACAATGGAATATTACTCAGCCATCAGAGAGAACGATTACACAACATTTGCAGCAACATGGACGGGACTGGAGGAGATTATGCTAAGTGAAATAAGTCAAGCAGAGAAAGACAATTATCACATGGTTTCACTCATTTATGGAACATAAGAAATAGGAAGATCGGTAGGAGAAGGAAGGGATAAAGAAAGTGGGGGGTAAACAGAAGGCGGAATGAACCATGAGACACTGTGGACTCTGGGAAACAAACTGAGGGCTTCAGAGAGGGGTGGGGGATTGGGATAGGCCGGTGATGGGTATTAAGGAGGGCACATACTGCATGGTGCACCAGGCGTTATATGCAAATAATGAATCATGGAACATTGCATCAACAACTGGGGATGTACTGTTTGGGGACTAATATAACAAAATAAAAATTTAAAAAAATTTAAAAAAAGAAAAGAAAATCCTGAAGATGCCACAAAACACTAATAAAACTATTTAAAAAAAAAGATAGTTTTTTCTCTCTCACAGCCACATTTAATGAACAGAATTTTACTAAATGGAAAAGAGTTCAGGTGTTTTTTTTAAGTACCCATTTAATGTATGGACTTACTTAAATCATAGAGTGACTCAAGAGATTATTTTTATTTTGTTCTTCAGGAGAATCACTCATTGCCTATTACCAGTGACATCTCATTTTTCTAAATAAATGCTCCAGTATGAAAAATCTATGTGTCATAAAGTGTCTTCTCATACACAGAACCAGAGACTTTACCACTGACAGGGTGAGCTATTAAAAATGTTCCTCATGCAGTTTTTCTATTAATAGTCACATAATACTTTGATGTAAATTTTCTTTGTAACATCATAGCTGATTTCAGAATTATCTCAAAATAAGGAAAACCCAATAACTGTCGATTTCTCTGTGACCTACTCCTTCAGTCAGGTAGGTACACACAGGGTCACTTATCACTCGGTTACAGAAGAAAATTCCTAATTTTGTTTTTTACCTAGCACAAGGCATACATTTATTTTATTTTATTTTATTTTATTTTATTTTATTTTATTTTATTTTATTTATTTTATTTTATTTTATTTTATTTTATTTTATTTTATTTTATTTTATTTTATTTTATTTATTTTAAAGATCTAAGACATTTTCTGAGTCTGTAAAGTCCAAAAATACCCAGTCAAAGGCCTAGTCCTCAGAGCCTTTACGGGTGAGTTGCACTCTATTTACCCCAGGCAGGCAGTTGATGCTTTTTCTTCTACTTCTCTATTAACAGTACTAATGAACTTTGAAAGATTTGCATTTCTTCGGCAGCATTATTCTGCCTCATTTTCTTAATGCTATCCTGTGGGTTTTGTCAACTACCCCTTTTTATCTACTCTTCTAGTCTAAATTAAATTCAACAAGCATACATCATTCTCGATGAATATTATAAAACCTACAAAGCAAACTATTCTGTTAACATAGTAAATAACACTTCTGAAGGTAATATTTAAGTGCCATTTTAAGCAAAGTCATCCCACTTTGTAATAGAACTAGACAATTAAACAAAATAAATTGCTTACGGTAACATTAAGAAGATGGCTGCAGGAAAACTTGGCAAAGCAAGACAACTGAATTAAGGCTTTGTTTTGTTTCTCCTCATTAGTTCAAGTGAAGCACATAGGTATGCTGTGCTGAGATCTTTCCTCCTCTCTCTCATGAAGGCCGTTCTGTCAGATTTCTGACTAGTTATTCCTGTCTATGAGGTTGCTTAGTAAGCAGGATCCTCAGGAATAGAAAACAGAAAGGACTGGAGAGCAGATACCAAGACCTATTTCTACCCAATATTCTTCTCTTCCTATCTGCCGTTCAAGTATCTTAAGAATTCTGTAAAGAGTGAAAAGTGGGCCACAAGGCTACTGTTACTTCTCTGTACTACAGATTTTCCTCTTAGGAAGCCTAACTGCCTACCTAAAGTCCACTTGGTAGATATGTGAAACTACAACTAATTCCGAAACAAGACCCTATTTGACACATTTGAATGTGTTTGCACTTTGTCCCTGATGGGAAAGAGGACATGTGTAACCAAGGCTACTGACTTTGACCCAAAACATGGAGAACAGAAAAGAAGTTGGTTATTCCCACTGGAACCATCTTTTCAGAGAGCTAGCAGGTAATTTTGGCTTCTGGTATTTCCCTTGTCTCCTGCTAGGCCAAATCAGGGGCATATTCACATTCCAACCTGATTTTCTCTGCTTCTCCTCTCTACTCCTCACACATAAACAGGAGACTCCAGATCATATTGTTCTCCCTTTACATGGCAAAGAATTTATGAAAATGAGCCATGAAAGTAGATGTAGATATTCGACACCTATTCTTTAGAGACTCCATGTTTGGCTCCCCTTTCCTAACTACCTAAGAAAGACAGGCCAGGTGAGTCAAGGAGAGGAATATCTAGGGCTACCTCATAACTACCAGAATTCAAGCAACTAAAACGAGGGAACACAAGTATTTCAAAATCAGTATAATATTCTTTGCTATAACAAACTTTCATGTAGTTAGTTTCCTTTCTCTCTTAAGGTACCTAGTTTTGTGCTTTCATGTTTGGCACCTAGAGAGAGCTTACAGTTTCAGTAAAAAGAGCTAAGAATTCTGAGCTATAACTGAATTATCAGACTGATGGACCAGTTTGCTCTTTGCAGAATCACAAACTAGGATAATTATAAAGCCAACAACAAGGATAACATTAGGAGCCAGGAATATTGGTTGCTTCTGAACATCATTTTTTTTAATCTATCCGGGCCTTCTTTGCCCCTGGCAGCCCATTCAATCAGTTCTACTCTGGGTCCTCACCAGTGGGGCTCAAGCCAAGGTGAGGCAGCCCTTCCCAGAGTTACTGAGAACACTACTCTCTTTAATGTTACATTTCAAAACTTAACTCAGATCTCATTTTCTTCCTTTTTTGGGATAAGGAAGTCCTTGAAACTCCTTTTCAGAGAGTCCTTTAGTGCATTTCTTGTTATTTTCTCCAACTCATTTTCCACTGGGCTTCTGAACCTAAAGAAGGACTGACAGAGAATAGACATCCTTCATGTATAACACAAACATCTGTGTTATGCATTAATCATACTACCCAAACCCCAAATGTTTGTCCTTGATATCATCAGTGCTTATAATTTTTTGCTTATTTAACTATTTTGTAAATTTCTTCTTAAATACTACATATTTTAAATATATCTAAATATACAGTTTTATTATAAACCAATATATACTCATTAAAAAATAAGCTAGTCAGAGAAGGTCAAATACTGCATGATTTCATTTACATAAAAAGAATCTAAAATGGTCAAACACACAGAAGTAGAGAGTAGAATGGTATCTGGGGGCAAAGGGAAACGGGGAGTTGTTGTTCAATGTGTATAACATTTCATTTATGCAAGATGATAAAGTCCTAGAGCCCTGCTGTACAAGGTTGTGCCTATAGTTAACACTACTATATTATACACTTAAAATTTTTTAGAGGGTAGTTCTCATTTTGTGTTCTTACAACTATAAAAAAAGGAAAAAAATTATA
Source organism: Ursus americanus (assembly GCF_024610735.1). Taxonomy (NCBI): domain Eukaryota; kingdom Metazoa; phylum Chordata; class Mammalia; order Carnivora; family Ursidae; genus Ursus; species Ursus americanus. The sequence goes on along the minus strand of NC_142137.1, from coordinate 13,510,567 downwards.
TGTATATGCATACATAAAACAGAAGAAGAAAAAAAAATTCTTCTGCCATTTTCTCTATGCTTTTTAGCAATCACTTTACAGACCGTATTTTAAAAGAGATGTAATCACACCCTTTGTGATTATTTTTAGTGCTCTTCTAAGTTTTTCTATTTCTACATAGTCATAATAACTTACTTTATCTACTGAATGGGTATTAATGCTCTACTGGATGGATGTTTTATTATGTCTCCTACTAAGGCACAGTGGTTAAGAGGCTATGCTTTTGGACCACCTGGGATGGAATTCTGACACCCTATCTATTACCTGTGCAATCATGGGATGTTTTGCTATTTACTCATGCTTTGGTTTCCTTATCTTTAAAAAATATAGTATCCACATCCTACAGTTTGTTGTGAGACTTAAAAGAATTACTAAATGATAAGTGTTTAGAATAGTGCTTGATACACAGTAAGCCCTTAATACATGTAAACTAGCATTACTCTTATCATTGGGCATACATATGATTTCAATATTCAACAGCTGCCAATGCAATCCCACCATGCAAAAAATTTTAGAGACATAATTTTATATTTGGTATTATTTTAGATATTAGATCTAGATATGAGATTAGATATGAGATTTTTTTCACATCAAAATGATAATTATTATTTTTTAATCCAGGGCCTAAGGGAGCTTTGGTAGGTACCTACTATCTTCTAAAATGCATGCAAAACCCCAAAACACCTATTTGAAGTTTTATGTAATGGAATTACTGAAGGCATCTTCATAAGGTTCTACTAATATTTTAATAAATATTCTTTGAAATTAGTCCTCTGTATCTTAACAACTTACCTGTTATTCAATAAGTTTCCAAACATGTTTTGTAGATATACAAAGTATATGGAGTAGAGAATAAGAAAATTTTGAAGAATCGTAACTTAGGTCACTTAATAATGTCAAGCTCTAAATACACTCAGGTTCTCATTCACAGCTATGGAATCTTGTTTTACATGAATTCCTAACAGCCTTTTCTGGGTCACCAGTCGAACAGAAGCAAAATAAAAGAAGATTAAAAAATGTAAAGTAATTTAAAATTAAATTGAATTAAATTAAATTAAATGAAAATACAGACTAACAGTTTCAATGAGACTAGTAAAATATGCCAGCATATTGCCAGACATCAGAGAAAAATATGAAGAATATCCACAAAACCATCACATAAGAACCACAAATATGGCAGTGTAAGGTCATTTAGCATAATGGCAAACAGCCTTACATAACTCAATATGCCCTGGGGGCATTGCTGTATTAGCTCACACGACAATAATTTAAATTCTGACTGAATCATCAATGACAGTTTAAGTGGTCTTCAATATGCTCTCTTTATATATACAGGAAGGTGTACAATAAATTTCAAAAATGTATGACAAAAAATGGGTATGATTTTTAAGTGCCTTTAAGAGTAAAATAAAATATCATAAAATGAATTATTCAAAATTGACTTATTCACAGAAGGTTTGCATTTTGTTTCAGAGACAGCCACGAATAAGTGACGTTCTATGCCCATTTCCCCTCACGGGTCCTCACAGACACAATGACTAGGCGGAGCTGAGAGAGAAAGGGAAGCCTAGATAGGACAGTTGTTATAATGAACCGGGACCCCAGCAATCTGTCCTCTATCATATCCTAGAATTGTGCAATGAATGAAATGCACCTTTATAAATTATATATATTGTACTTATTCCGAAACATGTCTTATTTTTTACATTTTAGAATTAATGGTGCAGTTGATATAATGCATTTCTTTCTGCCATGTATTCTAAATTAAAAAAATGTTAACAATGTATTTTCTGAATTCGTATTTTTTTCTTTTTGTTTGTTCATTGTGGAATATCCCAATTCTATTAAGGGAAGGCTATTCTCTTAAGAGCCAATCATTACACAGAAACCATAGCAGCTTAGTCAAGAAGAGACCAGAACTATTGGTTCTATATTCTGGTCCATTAAGCAAAGCACGACTGTAATGAAACACTCAGCTGTATAATTTATTCAGAGAAAAGAATATTATGGTTATATTTATCCATTTCAACCACACTACAATTATCAGCCCCTTCCAATGTGTATATTAGAAAAATCTTTCACAAAATATGTTAGCAATACTTCTCATTCATGCCTCTCCAGATATAGTAGTAGATTGTTTAAAAATCTGAGTAAAATATAAAAGGTTCCTCATGTTTATTACTTTATTTTGTATTTAATTGAAGCCATATGCTAAAGACAATCTCTCAGTAACACAATAAAGATGGAAAACTATTATTTGTACATATACGTTTAACATGCTTAAGAAACTACAAAAACAGAATTTTACCTATAGATATTTTTTTGGTTGTTAAAATAGTTAAGTAGGATTTGGATTTCTTTTTTTCCCTTTAAATGCTATTTCTTAAATTGCCTGAAAATACTACCTGACAAAAGTGCTCTGGCTAATACTGTAATTTAGAAGAGCACTGAAATGTGCCCTCAGCTGGGAAAGTCACAGGTTCTTGGTTCTCCTGTTACTCGTGCAATAGGGAGTTTATAATGGAAATGACAACAGACCATTAACTATAGCACTGCTAGCGGGCATTGATATAAATATCATTACAGATTAAAGACCTCTGCAAGAATTTAGTCAAGTAGGATTAGCAAATAAACTATTAGAGCTGAAGATTAAAACGTGATAGACCAAATAAAGTAAATTTCCTGCTATATTCTCAATTTGTTTCCCAGAGTGGCAATGATTCTTCCTGTTCAGAAAATGCCTTCTAAAGTGAGTCCTATGGCTAAGAAGTACAGCTAAGAGGTATGGAAGAAAACCTAAAGTTCTGGTTGATGATAAAGAGATGGGAGCAGAGACTTTGGGCTCAGCGTGTTTCAACTGTGGCTCAAAATCCTTAAATGGTTTGGAGAAGCTACAATTTCAGAGCCATTAATTGCTATGCATCCACAATCCTCAGCAATACAAACTTGACATTCTAATCTTTTGGACTTCACAGCCTTGCCAGATTTCATGTTTCTCCCTGCTTTGAAATCTCCTGTGGTTATAAGGCAGTTATAAGGGTTCAAAATTATAAAGACTTTTAATAGATATTTGTAAGTACTACCTACTTGATATATAAGGATATAGCTATGAAAGTATGAGTGTTGGCATGCGTGTGAAAGCATGTATTTATGAATATCTACATGTGTTCCCTCAAGAAAATGTATTTCTTATCTTTGTTTGGCTTCCCCTGTTCACTGGTTTTGTTTTTATGGATGTCATGACCCATGCAAACAATGGCATTTTCGTCTTATTATTGACAGGTTAAAAACAAAATTGCATCAATGCTCACCTTCACCTTTATATGTTTTCAGTGCATTAGAGATTTTATTGGCTTCCATTTATATTCATTCTTTGGTTTCATGTAATACATTCCCACCTACTTCTAAAATTATGCTATAATACAGTTATCTCTGTGAATACATCAAATCACTCTAGAGAGAAACATAAATTAATGTTAATTTAAACATCCGTATATTCTTTCATTCTTTTCATCATTCATTTTATTCAGATGTTCAAAGTCTATACATACTATAGCTTTGAAAGAAAGTCCCAAGTCAGCTCCGCTTTCTTTCAAACACAGACTGTGAGTCAGGAAGAAAGAATGGCACTAGTACCATAGAGCTTCTGCTGGAAAAGTAGTGGCTTCCCTCGGTCATCCCCTTTCAGAGAAGAAATTGAAAGCAATGGAAGATTCTTATACAGCAACCCCATATGGAAATATGAACTGATGGCTGAAATAAAATTACACACTCAGAGCACTGTTTGTGTTTTTGGTTTTTTTTTTTTTTTTTCTTTTTCTTTATCTCAAAAAGATATGAAAGGAAGTAAAACTTCTGAGGTCAATGTCTGTTACCAGAAGCCTAGAATAGTGACAAAGAGCTACAACAGGAAAGCTCAGAAGAAGAGATGGATATCTTGGTAAAAAGAACAAAACAAAATTAAAAAGCTAGGTTTTGATTGTAAGTTCTGGCAGGACCAACGAGAATCAAACAACCAAATCCAATCAAAAATCCATGCAAGAATTAGAGAGTCTAATGTCAGGGTATAATTGGTGGCAGGGACAAGAAACCAGTGATGGAATCAAGACAGATAATAACAGGTCACACTAAGACTCCACCTTCAGAGAATAATGCCAAGAAGTTAGGCTGTGAGTCGGTGCAGCAAGAACATGAGATTTTTATGTTAACTTAATGATAGAAGCACAATATACCTATGATTGTCCTATAAATAATGCAAGCGGTCATATTTTTATTAGTACAAAAATAAATGATACAGTGCTTGTTATATTCCAGACATTGTTCTAAGCACTTTACAAAAATTTTAACTTATTTAAATCTTGTAATAATGTTATAAGGTTGATGTTATTAACATCCTCATTTCTCAGATGAAGAGCCTAAGGCCCAGGCCCTCACTAGTAAACTATGAAGCAGGAATAAAACCCAAGTACTCTGATTCTGTGTATCTAGTAAGTCATTTCTGATCGCTGCTGGCAAAAGCACACTTGAGTATACAATTATGAGATGGCCTCTATATTCCTGAAATGCTCTATATTCTTGGAATGCTTAGCAGAGGAATGGTGGGCCAGATCTAGGAGAATTTAGAATATGTGAAACTGTCCTTTAACTTTAGCTCAGGCTCTCATGTATTTACTAATGTAAGGAATTAAATCTATTGTATGTTCCCGAAGCACATTTTAGAAATAGTAATAGAAGGTCACTTATGTGATTAATTAACAGATAGACAGTAGTACTTAATTGAAGATAAAGTTGCTGTAATAGTCCCTAAGTTTTCATGAACTAAGTCTAGAAGCAGTATCTGTTTTCTTATTAAACTATACTGTTTTATTATACTGCACTGATTTATAAACTCTACCATATTTCTTTTGTGATAGATATATGTTTAGAAATGTATATGAAGAAGCATAAATAGGACAACTTCATGAAATATATCTGTGTGTGTGGGAAGAGGGGTTCTATTTCTTTCATTGCTTTGCCATGCCTTTATTTTTTGTAGTTTAATCTTTCATAATGTCATGAAAGTACTATAAATATATACCCAAATACTTAATTTCTATTTTTAAAGTGTTGTTTTGAATTTATGTTCCAAGTCAAGTTTATTTAGACATCTTGAGAAAAATTTAGCTAGCAAAGAAAATCATTATAATTAAAATTATCTATGAACAAAAGAGTTTACAGTCAAGATCTTATTGGAAGGAAGAAGGCACTGCCAAGTATTTGGAGAGTATACTGGTATACTATGCAGAAAAGGCTAGACCATGCAATTCTAACAAATCAACCCAAAACATCATTAGTTTAATCCTATAAACATTTGCTGTTTATTCACATAAGATGGAAGGGTTGGTGGACTTCCTTATCCTATAGCTATACTACCTGGACCACCTACCCTCTAACATTGCTATGACCTAGAAATAGAGTGGTAGAGAAAGCACACCATTTCTTAATGTTCTCAGACTGGAAAGGAAACACATTGTTTATATTCTAAGTCCACTGGCTAGAACTAGTCATAAGATAGGAACTTAATTTCAAGGGATTATGAGAAATATAGGGGAGCACATGGAGAAAGTTGAAACAAAGAGTTAATTTTCTCTGCTACAAAATAATATTAAAACGAATAAGAGTCCAATATGTTAGAACTAATAGAAAAATTAAAAAAGAACATATCTATTTTTAATGACAGTACCTTATAATGATGCTACCTACTTATGTATTTTAAAAATGAAAGTTAATAAAGGCTAATGTGATAATATATGTGTCAACCATATTTTGGCAAAAATATGATTAGTGAAATTCAAGAGGGCTAGAAACAAGAAAAACTGCCAGACTCAATGGAGCAGATGTTGGAGGAGGGGTGGTAGGAGTAAAAATATTAGAGCATGAACATAGATTAGCTTACTTAAGCAATGGTTAAAATTACTGTTGAGTCAGGCACTGAATGAGCAACTTAGAATTGTCCTTTAATTTAGAAATTATTACTGATAAAGAAATGTGAGGAGCTAAAACTAAGCCAGCTATAAAAGTTGCAAAACAAGAGAGCAAACATTTCCTACTACCATGATCAATGCCTCACTACTCATTTATAAGTAACTCTATTTTCATAAAAAGCAAAAATAATTCTGAGAAAAAAAAAATGGTCTTGTGCTCTCTCTCTCTAATTTCAAAAGAAGGTCTATCTCAACCAATAAACTGGTGTACCAGGTCCCAGATGATTGAGAAGCCATCTGCTGGAACATTATTAGGAGTATTGATTCTTACTATACAGTACTGTAGATAAACAGGATTCAGCATGATGACATAGCTGGGCATACATCTTAAGTCTACCAAATAGAGATGTACACATGGGTGTACTACTTAAACACACTGACCTTCATTAAACTTTAAAATGAAGATAAATCATAGCTATCAAGTAAGTTTGTTGTTGAAATTTTAAGAGATAATGGATGTAAATTTCGTAGGTCAGTACCTGTGTACAGAAAGTATTAAAAATAGTTTTCTATATAGTAGGCATTAAAACAATAAAAATCAAAGGTAAATCTGTGTAAGGGTACACATTTGGTGTGCACTCCATTAACAAAACCCTCCCCAGATATTTTCCCCTCAGTTCCTACAAGCATACAAGTGTGACTGAGTGGGAAAATACTACTTTTTGAGGGGTAAACACATGATAGGATCATACATAATGAAATTGCCTATTCAGAGCTCAAAGGGAAAACTGAAGTTGGAAAGGGCAATTTATTTCTTTTCCAGCCTGGAAAAAAAACTATCCCTCAAGCTGAAGCAGGGCATCATGTTTGTTGATTATGAATTAACTGACCATTGAGAAAATTAGCTAATCTTGGGACTTAATCATTTAGGTTCAACAATGACATAATTCATTTCAACAAAGAAAATAGAAAACTGCATTCTTAGATTGAATACATCTTTTGTAGTATTTAGAAAATGTCAAGAACTGGTGGAAATAAGCTTTAAAACATCAATAGTCTTGATGTCATTCATGATTTTATTTGAAAATCAATTCTCATATTGATATAAATTAATCATAATTAAAATTAATTACTGAATAAATTTAATTGGTTTTCCATTTTTTATTAAATACGATTTTTTTGATATTCATATAAAATAAATTATAAGGATTAATTTATAGTTAAAATGAGGATTTTTAGTTATAAAATTATATCCTTAAAGGTTTAAAATCAAAACTTATTCAATAACTTGTTCCTAAACTACAATGATAAATACCTATAAGCAATATCTAATTAAAATAAATTTGATATACTGTTTAAAAATAGTATAAAAATGTTGTAGCTAATTTCTGTGTTAATAGAATATCTATTTATGTTGAAGACCTTTTACCAGTGTGAAAACAAAATAAAATGCTAAAGCTGCAACCTGTGCTCTCTTTCAGTTTTATTTATATACAACAACAATTCTTTGGGTTGATAAGGTTCAGTAGCTTTGCCTCCAAATATTTACACGTGGATAAATTGATAATGGATTAAGCAAGGAGCATCCCCATGTGATTTCTCTAGAAACAGTACAATATTGTATGGGAAAGTTCAGGGCACTTTCACTTTAGAACGGGTCACCCTGAGGTTTCCTGAGAACTTGGTTTCGATTTTTTAAAAACTGACTATTACTTTTTTTAAGATCAGTTTAAGAGAGTGAGAAAGGAGTATATTCTATACAAAGTGCTAGAAACTCCAGGAGTGACTTGAAAATGCTCCAGTGCCTTAGTTCTACTTCATCTCTCTGAATGCTCCTGATCAGAATAATTACTGATGGAAAGGAAATGAATCTTCAATTTTCTATGACCTTCTCCAATCTTAAATCCTATTCTTAGTAATCATCATTGCTTGGGCTAAGATTTCATAGTGGGGGTACTGGATAACCAAATTTATCCTCCTCTTAAAACCAGCTTATGCTTTTTAAATTGGGAAGCATGACCCTTAGTGTTTGACATTATTGGACAGAAACAAACAAACAAACAAACAAACTTGTCAGAGGAAGTGTAATGGTGAGTTTTATATGTCAACCTGGATAGGCTATAATACTCAGTTATTGAATCAAGCACTAATTTAGGTGTTTCTATAAAGGTATCTTATAGATGTGGTTCACATCTGCATCTCGAGTATAGGAGATTACCTTCAATGAGATGGGTGAGCTATAATACTCAAGTTATTGAATCAAGCACTAATGGAGATGTTTCTGTAAAGGTATCTTATAGATGTGGTTCACATCTGCATCTCTTAAGTATAGGAGATTACCTTCAGTAACATGGGTGAGCCTCATCTGATCAATTGATGGCCTTAAGAGCAAAACCAAGGATTTCAGGAAAGAAATTCTGTCTCAAGACCATAGCATCAGCTCCTGAATGAGTTTCCAATTTGCCAGTCTGCCCTACAAATTTTAAAATCTCCAACCCCTGTAATTACGAGACATTGCCTTTAATTTCTCTTGATAGATGACAGATAAAATAGATGACAAATGATTTGAGAGAGAGAGAGAGATGATAGACAGGTAGTTAAGATAAAAGGCAGAGATTTAGATAGAGCTATAGATAAAAATATATAGATATCTTATTGATTCTGTTTCTCTGGAGACCCCTGACTACCGATAAAGAAAGTACACTAGTAATTCCTAAGTTCGTATAATGTGCCAGCTATCTTCTTAAATTTATCTTTAAAACTTTTTAAATGTAGCAGTTACTATTTAAGATAATTTTCTAGATCTCTTAAATGTTAATTTTCCTAAAATATCTTGTTATTATTTCATGTGTGAAATGTCTTCTTTCTCATATTATTAATGTGTTTTTTTACTTTCCATTTAGTTATTTTCTTGGAACAATTTTCATGTACCTGTTTTTATAACAGTCTAAGATCTGTAGCTAAATCTGATTTTACCAAACTCCTCTGACCTCTGAGTATCACCAGGATTTTTTCTGAGAAAATTAAGGTAGAGAGATATTAACTAATTAACTTGCCACGTTTTCACAACTAGTAATAGCAGAACAGATATCTAATTCTAGATGGTAGACTGAGCACAACAAAATGAGAATGAACGTACGAGAAAAAAGGAGTAAGTATATGAATAGTAATGCTGGTTACAGGAATAGATGAAGTCTGTGATCAGAGATACTGATTAATTTCTCAAATAGGAAAATAACATGGGGTTATATTGAAAGATAAATAAAAATAGATGTTCCATAAGAGACCACGTATAGCACAAATCTGAAGTAAATATGGGAAGTCTGGATGAGAACTGGAAGGTACCAAGAGCAAGAATTGGCTTAATGTTCAGTAGAGCAATTAATAACAATCAAGTAAGACTTCTTCCTTTCTCTTATTTTTTTTTTTGTTTTAACAAACTTTTAGAATTTTTTCTTTAAACTTGGAGCTATAAAACTTTGTATCTAATACTTTTCCTTTTATCCTGTTCAATACTCTGTGGGCCTTTACAATATCATAATTTTTATTGGATTTTCAATCATATTAATTTTCTTCTATTACTGTGTTTATTCTTTCTCCCCATGATCTGTTTTCAACTTCTGGATATCCTATTTGGTGGAAGTTAAGCATTTTGGAATTTTCTTCAATTCCTCTCACTTCTTCCATCTCCTTATACTTTCACTTTGTTTTGTGGAAATTTTTTTTAAGACTTGATTTTTTAGAGCAGTTTTAGGTTCACGGCAAAATTGCAAGGAAGGTACAGAGATTTCCCACATACTCCCTTCCCTACACAGGCATAGCCTTCTGCATTATCAACAAACCCCACTATTGTGATATATTTGTTCAACTGATGAATCTACATTTGAAATATCATAATTACCCAAAGTCCATAGTTTACCTTAGTTAGGGTTCACTTTGGTTTTGTACATTCTATGGGTTTGGACAAATTTATAATAACTTATATCCATCATTATGGTATCATACAGAGTATTTTCTATAGTAGACCTGTGCCCTCTGTTGTTCACAGTATTTTTTTTATCATTTTTATTCCCATGGGATCCATAGTGATAGCCTCTCTTTCATTTCTGGTATTAGTAACTCGTGTACTCTCTATTTTTTCCTTAGTTTACTTGGCTAGAGTCTTATCAGTTTTATTAGTCTTCTCAAAGAAACAATTTTTGGTTTAATTGATTTTCTCTACTGATATCCTGTTTCTAATTTCATTTATTTCTGCTTGCTTGCTTTCTTATTTACTTTGGATTTAATTTGCTCAACTTTTCTAATTTCCTAAGGTAGAAACTTAGATTATAATTATCTTTCTTCTTTTCTAATACATACATTCAGTGCTACAAATTTCCCTACAAACACTGCTTTTGCTGCATTCCATATTACTTGATAAACTGTATTTTCATTTTATTTCAAAATATGTGTTAATTCTCCTGATTTCTTCTTTGAGCCATGTGTCATTTAGCAATGTGTTGCTTAATTTCCATATATTTGGGGGTCTTCCAGTTATCTTTCTGTTATTAATTTCTAGGTTAATTTTATTGTGGTCTGAAAGTAGATGTTGTATGATCTAGTCTTTTAAATTTGTTAAGGTGTGATTAAGGCCCAGATTGTGGTCTATCTTTGTGAACATTACCCTGAGCTTGAAAATGTGTTTTCCTTTTGTTGGATGAAGTAGTCTGTAAATGTCAATTATATCCAGTTGATTGATGGTGTTTTTGAGCTCAGCTCTGTCCTTACTGATTTTCTGTCCATATCTGATAGAGAAGTCTTGAAGTCTTTGTCTATGATAGTAGATTTATCTATTTCTCTTTGCAGTTCTATCAGTTTTTGCCTCATGCAGTTCTTCATTTTTGTGTTTGTTTTCCTATTTTTTGCTGCTTTTTCTGATTTTAATTGAGCATGTTATATGATTCCGCTGTCTCTCTTCTAATAGTATATCAGATATACATCTTTTTTTTTTAACTTTTTTTAGTGGTTGCCCTGATATTTTCAATATACATTTACAAATAATCCAGGTCCATTTTCAAATAACATTGTAATGCTTCACAGGTGGTGTGAGTACCTTATAATAACAAAAAACAAAATAATCCTAATGTCTTCCTCCTTTATTGTGGTTATTCATCCCCCTTATATGTAAGCTACACAAGCATATATATCTATCTTATACATAATCAAATACAGTATTGATATTTCAAATAAACTATTATCTTTTAGATCAGATGAGAATAAGAAAAAGAATTATTTTTTTTTAAATCTAGATTTACTCCTTCTTCAATGATCTTTCTTTAAATAAATCCAAGTTTCTAACCTATATTATCTATTTCTCTCTAAAGAATATCTTTTAACATTTCTTTCTAGGCAGATCTACTAGGCAAGACTTTCTTTGTCTGAGAAAGTTTTTATTTTCCCTTCATTTTTGAAGGAAATTATTTCACAAACCACAGAATTTTAGTTTCGTTTTTCCTTCTCAACACTTTAAACATTTTACTCTCTTCCCGCTTGCATGGTTTCTGAGAAGAAGTCAGATGTAATTCTTATCTATGTTTTTCTATAGATTAGGTGTATTTTTCCCTGTTATTTTCAGGATTTTTTCTTTAATTTTCTGTAGTTTGGAAAGGATATGACTAAGTGGAGTTTGTGGAGTTTTGTTTGTTTATTTTTTCCCCTGCATTTATCTAGCTTGGTGTTCTCTGAGCTCCCTGGATTTGTGGTTTGGTGACTGACATTTGAGGAAATTCTAAGTCATTATCATTATCAATATCAAATATATTTCAAATATTTCTTCTGTTTCTTTCTCTTTTTCTTCTCCTTCTGATATTCCCATTACACATATACCTTTCATAGTTGTTCCACAGTCCTTAGGCTGTATTTGAATACATTATTAACCAATATTTAACCAATATATTTTATATGACCGATTGTATATATTAACCAATATTTAAAACATAGAATTGTACTTTTGCTTCTTTCTTAAAATTTTCATCTCTTTGTTCACATTGCCCATCTGTTCTTGAATACTATCTACTTTATCCATCAGACCCCTTAGCATATTAGCATATTATAGTTGTTTTAAATTCCTGGTCTGATAATTCCAACATTCCTCCCTTGTCTGTTTTGCTCTGTCTTTTCAAATTGTGTTTTTGTCTTTCGCTATGCCTTATGTTTTTTCTTGATAGCTGGATATGAATATACTGGGTAAAAGGAACCATGGTAAATAGGCTTTTAGTACCGTGCTGATGAGGTGTTGGAGGAGGAGAAATTTTCTACAGTCCTATTTTTAGGTCTCAGTCTTTTAGTGAGCCAATACCTCTGGACTATGTACCTTATATGTGTTTCTTAGTTTTTTTGTTTTGTTTTCCTTCCCCCATAGGTAACACAGAATGGCTAGAGTGGTCTGGAGTTGGGTCTATCTTTTCCTCTGGTCACTTAGGCCTTAACAGGTACCAGTTTCACCTAAGGTAGCTTTTGTTAAGAAGAACAGAGTACTCTGGAACATTCCAAAATGGTCCCTTTTCCCGTCTTCCCACCAGAAGAAATTTTAGTGATGAAGGAATTTTACTGATATTTACTGTGAGAAGCTGGTTGAGCTACTAAAGGTAAATCTCACAAAACTGTGGACGCTTTCCTATAACTGACTACATGTGGAGTTCAACATTCAGCCTCCTTCAATTCACCAATTACGGTCCAGTTTTTCCTACATCAGCACCAGTTCCTATAGTGGCTTCTGCTGCCAAATCTATGTCCCTATAAGCTGTGACTCCCTGCACTTGACTGGCTATATCTGCTTTGGGGGGGCAGCATTTTCCCTGTGTCACCTCTCTTATAGATCCTAGAAGAACTGTTGATTTTGATTTTTCAGTCTTTGCAGTTTTTTACTTGTGTTAGAATGGAGTGATGACTTCTAAGACCTTTACATGCAGAACTATAGTTTTGCTTTTTTTTAAAATATTAAACCTATTTATTATATTAATATTTTGGGTTTTATCCCCACTTTTTGTATTTTTAAATTTCTACATTTTCATATGTTTGTTTTTAGAAATTGTTTCAAAATTCCAAATCTTTTTTCTTTATTATCCTATCTCTTAAATGTTTTATCTACTTACAAAAAAAAATATGGACCAATGCTCTTTTGAAATCTTTTAAAGATATCAATAATTTTTTTTGTCTTCTATTTATTAAATTAATTGTTGCCTATCTACAGCTATTGTTCTTTTTTTTCACCTTGCTCCTTTCTTTTCATGTTCTCAGTCTTCTTCAACTATCTGCAGATCTCTGGTTAGTCTGATCCTATATTATGAATGGAGATCTATCATAATTAGCATATAGAGCTGGGTTTCCCTAGCTGGTGTGTGAGTATAGGTCTCTCTTCATACTTTCTGGCTATAGTATGGTCGACTTCAGGCTCTTAGAATAATGTGCCACTTTTAACTAGCAGGCTTCACTTTGAATTTACAGATTGTGAACAAGCAGAAAGGATAGATTCTTTCAAGTCTAAATTTTGTACTGTTTACTGTGGGGGCTGTTTTGCACTTAATTGTAACTCTGTTCTGGATATACCTTTTCTCTTAAGGGTCTCTTTTCTGTTTTACTTCTGGCTTTGCCTCAGTCTCTGCCCTGGTTCTTTCCCTCTGAGGTCAGCATGGACACTGTCATTCAAGCAGAACTCTCAGTCTTTATAGAATACAGGTTTCTGGAAATACCCAATGAATAAACATACCACTGCAAGTCCCTCGATAACAGAGGTTTACGTCAGGTCAGCCTGGTTTTTTTGTTCTCTTTTTGTAGATAGTCATATAATTACTTACCATGATTGCTAACTCAATGTCCACACCTATTTATGTATTTATTTGCCTTAAATTTAGAATTTTCCAGGGCTCTGTGGGAAAAACGCTTAGCTGTGGAGTAAGTAGCTACATAAATTCTTTTTTTCCCCTTTTCTGGTTTAGAAAGATATAGACTAATTTGGAGAGTAAACTATTAATTAGGGGGAAAAAGACAATTTAATTCACAGAATCCTGTTTAGACTCAAAAGTCAGAGGAGGCCAGTACAATGAGAGGCAGGTACAGATCCTGGACAGTTATGAAGGGAGGTGCATGAAATGAATGTCTATTTACTAAAGAATCAACAGCCCTGATCCTCACAAACCACCAGAAACACAGAGAGAAAAGGAAAAATGTACCAACAGAATAACTAAATTAAGGGGAAAAAAATTCATTAATAATCTGAGATAGGGCACCTGGGCGGCTCAGTGGTTAAGTGTCTGCCTTCTGCTCAGGTCATGATTCCAGGGTCCTGGGATCCAGCCCTGCATCAGGCTCACAGGGAGCCAGCTTTTCCCCCTCCCACTCCCCCTGCTTATGTTCCCTCTCTTGCTGTCTCTCTGTCAAATAAATAAATAAAATTTTTTAAAAAAGTAATCTGAGAGAGAAGACATCCTATATGTGAAATAATAACAATGTGTTTTGGAAAAAATGAGCAATAAAAGAAGAAATGCTCTTATAGTGTAACTTAAGATAAACTTAAGGTGTTCTCCTAAGAGTAGAAACAAAAGAAAATGAACATAGACAAAGAAAGAAAGAGAAAAATTAAAATATCAGTCTCAATCCAGGAAGTTCAATTTCCTAATAGTGGGGGTTCAAAAATCTTTAAAAAAAGGAAAATAAAAGAGGGGAGAAATTTTTCAAGGAATTAATATAGGCACATTTCACAAAAGTAAAATCCACAGGCCTTAAAAGAGTAGTACACTTAATTAAAAAGACTCCCAACTAGGCACACCATAAAATTTTTAACACCAAAGGTAAAAGTTTTCAGAACAAAGTAGTTAATATGTAAAGGATTAACAATCAGAATGACACTACACTTCTCAACAGCAACCTAGGAGGCTAGAAAAAGGGAGATTAAAAACTTCAATATTTTACGGGAAAATAATTTGCCACCTAGAATGCTAGGTAAGCCAACTAATCAATTAAGTATAAAGGCATAAAAATACGTAAGCAATACAGGGAGTTATAAGTTTTCTCCCATATACTCCATTATGGGAGTTCTTAACACGCTCACGACATGAGCATATGCCAAGAAAGAAGTCTAACAACAATCAAACAGTGGATTCAACATAGTAATAGATCATGGTAGCTCTGTAGTAGACTTGGGGAGCAAACCAGGTAAGAGCAGGAGGACTGCCAGTCTTAGAATTGAGGTCTTCAGGGAAAAAACCAGGACACTCAATAAAATACCTTGTATAGGGGGGCGCCTGGGTAGCGCAGTCATTAAGCATCTGCATTCGGCTCAGGGCGTGATCCCTGCGTTCCTGGATTGAGTCCCACATCGGGCTCCTCCGCTGGGAGCCTGCTTCTTCCTCTCCCACTCCCCTGCTGTGTTCCCTCTGTCTCTGGCTATCTCTCTGTCAAATAAATAAATAAAATCTTAAAAAAAAAAAAAAAAAAAAAAAACCTGTATAGGCACATTAAAAAAAAAAAAAGATGACTTGGGGCGCCTGGGTAGCACAGCGGTTAAGCGTCTGCCTTCGGCTCAGGGAGTGATCCCTGTGTTATGGGGTCGAGACCCACATCAGGCTCCTCCACTATGAGCCTGCTTCTTCCTCTCCCATTCCCCCTGCTTGTGTTCCCTCTCTCGCTGGCTGTCTCTATCTCTGTCAAATAAATAAATAAAATCTTAAAAAAAAAAAAAGATGACTTGTATAGGCATTAAGGATATGTGAATTTCAAAATATGTAATACAAAATAAAGAAAATAATACAATATTCAAGTAATAAAAGAAATGTGATCATAATATACTAACTCACTCTGCAGTGAACTAAATGAAATTGAAAAGATGTAAATGCCCATTACTAATTAAACTAAAAACAGTGATAGAACTATGGTGAAGAAGAAATGAAAATTTGGTTAAGTACACTAAAATTCACTATTATCATAACAGAAAGTCATGTGAACATATTATATTAACGAATCAATGAATCATATATATGTGTGTGTATATATATATATATACACACTATCTCTCTGTCTTCTATATACACACACACTGTATACAGTGTGTGTGTGTGTGTGTATACTGGTGCAGAATCTATACACAAAATTATACATATATTTTATATATATATATATCCTTGATTTTAAGCTAAACTTTGCCTTATCTTAGTTATGTGACCTTAGAGCAAACTAAGTAAATATCTAACGTTCATTGTTTCACTGTAAAGTGTAAATATATATAGGATCTACTTCATAGGGTTGAAATAAATTTGACATAATTAATAGAAAATACTTGCATACTGCCTAACACGAAATTTCAATAAACATTAACTTCTAATCAGTGGTAGTTTTACAATATTTTCCTTGATTTGTCCATCTAAATGTATTTGTTTCTATCATAAAGACTTACTCAAATTTCCTATCATAAGGATTTACGCAAATAAGTCAAGTAAATCAAAATTATTTACTCAGGATTACACAATTTATCACTATTTTAGCCCATATTTGGACACGTATTTATCTGACTTTAAATTCGATACCTTTAATGTTACACTTTCTTAGGATTTAATAATGTTTAACCATATAAGACAAATCATAGATCTTTTTGAGCAAATGATTTTGTTTCAGACTAAAAATGATCATAAACATATATGAAAACCTAATTTGTGAGAGAAAATAAGCTTTCTCAGAATTACTCCATCCAGTGTAAATATTGTGTTATGATGACATGGTATTCTTGAATATGCATAATAAGGCTATATATCTTTCAACCCACTACTGAAAATATTCTGATACTCAATAAAACTCAGTGATTCTAAATTTTTCCCTGGATCTTTACAAGATATCACAATGTCCAGATTATCCAAAAATAGACAAAACCAAAGCGCCTAATATAATCCTTTTGAATAAAATGTTTTTCTTTGATTTTATTCTAAACTAGAAAAATCAACTTTGTTGGTAATGGAGAAAATTAAATATTAAGAAAGTAGGGTCAGTAGCCAATACTGCCCAATGTATTTACACATCATTGGACTTTGATGTAATAAGATGTTTTCTTTTTCAATACATGAGTTCAATGCTGCGGAAAAAACTATCAGTACAAACAAGAAAAATACTTTTGTTAAATTCACGTTATTCAAATTCTTAGATTATGTTGCCATCCAATTTTATAGAGAGCAAAAATTTAGGTGAAACTTTGGTAACAAAAGTTCACTAAGATCAAATTACTCTTTCCTGTTTGATCAAACTCTTCCCTAAAACAGTTGGAGAAGAGAAACATTTTTAATAAAAACGATGTAAGTGGATATCCTCAAAACCTTCAATTCAAAGTCAAATTGCATGATTTCATTTTAAACTCACTACAGAAGAATGATTCAAGATATAGTTATTCAAAAATACAAATTGCCTTAAAAATAATAACTAACTAAAGTTTTAGGTGCAGATATGCAAAAGTTCTAGTAGACATCATGATGAACAATCATAAAAAGCAATACATTAACTCTCTCCAGCATGCCTCTTACGTTCTGAATTCCATTTCTTTTCCCTTACTAGGATAACTGCTACTCACATTTACTGAAACCAAACCCCTCCTTCAAGTCCCAGTTAAAATTCCAGTGCTTTCTCTGAATAAGCCAATCTAATAAATTCCCTCCTTTGAGAACCTTTGGTTCTTATTGTCTTTATTACTTGGACATTTTAGATTTTCTGCCTTAGGTAGCTGTTTTTGTATGTGTCTTATGTCTCTAATTAAGGGCTCATACTACAACAGGACAAGGCCTGGTTACCCATTACTGCAAGGCTCACTATTACCCCCATACCCCTACAGAGAAACACGTATTATTAATCAGAAAGCCACACAAATAATAACTGCTTACTATTTTTCTTTGAAGAACATAATCTAATTATGTTTTAATAAACAAACTTTATATTTGTTTACCAACATGACAAAAGTATGTAGGCACCAAGGGAGTGAAGTGGGGTTTTGAGAGATTCTTTTGTTTTTAAATAAAAATGGCAACTTCTAGGAGAAGTAGCAATTAAAACAACAACAACAACAAAACACCTCTTTGATTCCTATTCCAATGTCGAGTGTGTGTGACATGAATTCTTAAAACTGAGAAAGTATGGACAGAACAATTTAGTATATTCAAGGAATTTCTTTCCGCTAGATATAGAATGAATAGCATCAGATTTAGAATATCCTGGATATAGAGGGATGCCCTTTCTGGGAAGGAACAGAAACTTTGAGGAATAAATGCAGGGAACTTGGCAGAGCCCTACTAACATTCCTTCACTTAGAGGCATGAGGAAGGAAGGTACTCGTACCTCAGATCAAAAGGAACAAATCAAAAGAAATAAATAGATTCAACAGCAACTCTAGCAAGAGAGTCAGACACAAGAAGCTACATTCCTTAGATCATCTAACCTGCAATTGTTCCTGGTTAATAATTCTCGGACACAACCATAACAGGTAAAAGGTAAACACACCACTAAATCTGTTTTTTAAGAATGACTGCACACATAGTGGAAACAGTCACCTACCAAAGTAAGAAAACCATGCCAAATACAGTGAGGAAAACCTAGGAGAGAAGACACTTTCTGGTCAAATTACATTGAGATTGAGCCCCTTACCTTTATCCTCAAGCAGAATATATGAAGTAGATCAGTCAATTATAGAAAACTGAATATCTTTCCTCTTCATTTGTCTGGATCTGAAAGATATAAACAGAATTCATTTCAAATATGGATACCAGGAGATCAAAATAAAGTAAGTAACAAGAAAAAAGAATTCATGAGCTATATGAAAATCTGTATTTTAAAAGAAAGGAAACCATTCTGAAAGACAATTTTAAACAATGCTATTATAAGAAAGAACTTTTAGAAAATGTCTTATTCAAGTTCTCGAAACAATTCAATATAATTTATGCAAGACTAATGACTCTCTGATTAGGAAACAGAAAAGACAGAGTATGACTCTATGACTGCTTAAATAAAAACCACAAAGGAGATGAGCTCATCAGATCGGACATTAAGGAAAATAAGATTAATAAAATAAATAACAGTCTTAAGGAATTATCTCAGAAGCCAAAGAGAAAAAAAGTAGAACAGTGATTAAGATGATCCAACCCAGAAGGAGGGAACAAAGCTGACAGGTTATAAAATTGTAGATCAATAATTTTTACATTAATAATTAAAAATACTTCTGTATTAAAGAATTGATGTATAGGAAGAGTTCATAGAGGAGTCAACATTAGTTAAAGATACCAGAACTCAGACATGCCTTTGTGGAAGTGTTCCATGTTTAAGGACTTAAAAAATACTCTCTATATGCTTCTGGGGTGAAAAAAAATTAGTACTTACAAAAAGGGAAAATAACTGGCTGACCTCAAACTCTTGAAAGTAAGATTGCCAAAAGATAATGAAGATTGTAAAACAAGATTTCTAGATAGAGCCAATCTGATTTTTATGCAGAAAGGCAAAAACAATTTAAAATAAATTTTTAAAAGTTGTTCTTAAACATTTCATAAAATATGCCATCTACGTTTTGTTTCGAAAAAACAAGTACTCAGTGACACCCTCCAAATAACTGAGAGATTATTCAAATCCTAAAATCCTAGAATGGGACTTTTTATAATAAAAGAACCAGTAATATTCAATGTATCCAATAAAACATAGATGTAATTACTTTAATAAGATAATAAAACTTCATCCAAGTATCAAAAATAACTATTGTAGAAATTTCATTTGAAATAATGATATTAACATTGATGATATCAAGTTGTAATTCTGTTTATTTAAGCAAAACCTCAATAGAGAATAAAAGAGCACCAAACTGCTGTACCTGTAGAAAACAGAATATAAATAGACTTAAAGGGGCACCTGGGTGGCTCAGTTGTTAAGCGTCTGCCTTCGGCTCAGGTCATGATCCCAGAGTTCTGGGATGGAAGCCTGCTTCTCCCTTTCCCACTCCCCCTGCTTGTGTTCCCTCTCTCACTGCCTCTCTCTCTGTCAAATAAATAAAATATTTAAAAAATAATAAATAAAATAAATAGACTTAAAATATGAAACCAAACCAAGATACTGACTATAAAATCAAATTATCAAAGGATACATAAGATGTGGAAAAATGATCAAAATAAAGTAAGGGGCAAAATCAACTTCTCAAATGGTACAAACACATAATTACCAAATGCACACACACACCAACACTTACAAAATATTAGCAGCCATTCACTTTGAATGGTAGACTATCAGTCTTTAACATTCTCTTTTTTATATTTTTACATGTTTCACAATTTCCAAAATAAATACATAGTCCTTTCATAATCTAGAAAGTTTTAATAAAAAAAATGTTCTGATAGTAATACAGATAAGATCAAACTTACACAATATGAATTTTTTTCAGTCTCTTTAATGGGTAGAAATTAGATTATTACTTAGTCTAATGGATAGTTTTTTTTTTTTTTTTTTTTTTAATAAATGACTCTGTAAGAGATTGTCTCAGCTGAGCCCAAGTGGTTATTGGCCTGGTGGAGCCTGGTACCAGACATCGATATGCATTTGTATTAGTGAATACGCTGGAAGGTTTTAGTTGTGTTTCTTTGCTTTGTTTAGTCCAAAAAGCAGGAAATTAAGCACAAGGGGCAAATAAAAATGTGCAAAGAAATGAAGAATGAAGGACACCGTGCTGGCTCACAAGAGAAAGGGCTACAGGTAGGATCCTATGCTTGTTTTGAGGCTTGTTAAATTCAGCATAAAGAGTACGACCTGTAGAACCAGAGGACAAAAATACACCACGGAATTGAAGAGAAAGACTACATCTTTGCTAATTCTACCACTGATTTTGGAGCAGCCTGGACACCCTAAGGCTTTGGGACCATGGGCAGAGGATTGCTGTGACAAGGGCAAAAACAGGAGAGTTGGAAGCTATCTACAGAACACTTCCATGAATGAAAACAGCAACACGGGATGCGGAAACAGTGTTCAGCAGTTTCCCGTGTGAAAATTAGAACAGAAGAGAAAAACTATTAGGAAAAACTTTTTGATAACTAATAATCAGAATTGTTCATGAGATGTCCTCGGAGACTCCCAAAGGTTCTCTGATACCTTTTCAATATACTTAGAGTAATTGCCCATCATTAGCAGTGGCCAATGCCACCTTTCTACCTAATACGTCATCTGCCTCCCTCATCAACCTCATTTGTTACCCACTCAATATCCACACTTTCTCTAATACAATTTTGCTTGATCCAATGAAAGTTTTTTTTTTTAATTTAAACATCTTTTTATTCTCTTGCAGTGGCCAGTACTTGTAAATCAGTATTAAAAAAAAAATGTTGGACTTGTTTTATTCCTTCTAGCCTTCAACAGAAATGCTTCTAATATTTGTTTCAGTGTTTCAGCAAGGTTTCCAATGAAACATTAGAAAGTTATGGACTGATACTTTTTTTTTTTCAGTTTTCAATTATATTAAGGAAAGAGTCAACTACTGTTATTTTGTTAAGGGTTAAAAATCAGAAATAGTTTTAAAATTTTGTCATATGCCTTTGTGGCATATGCTGAGATGGTCCTGCATCTTTTCTTTTTTGACTTTTTTATATGGTTATCTATGTGAGAAGATTTTCTATTTTTTAGCTATCTTTTCATCATTGGAATGAACACCTCATGCTTCTAGCTTATCTTTCATTTAGAGCACTTCTAAATGAAATGGGTTTTTCTTTCTTTATTCTTTTTTTCTTTTCCTTTTTCTTTTCTGGAAATGGGCTCTTTCTTAAAAGAAAGCTGTCTACTCCTACTGTACCCATGTCTTCGTTTATGTCATTTACTTTTGTCATTCAGGTCTAATGTCACCCCTCTGAGAGAAAATTTCCCTAAACACATCCATGAAAATAACCATTTCCATCCAATCCTCCTCTCTGGAATTACTCTTTATCAACCTGCTCTACTTTATTTAATTCATAGCATATCTTGATATCTACAAATTTATCATATATTTGTGTACTTTGTTAGAATCTCATAATTCCCCCATGATGAAGGCAGTGACTTAGTTTTATCCGTTACTATATAGTAACATCTTAATCAGTACTAGGAACTTACTAATATTTCAACAAAACACACACACACACACACACACACACACACACACACACACACACACGGAAAGAGAGAGAAATAAGATGGGGTAAGAGTAGCGCCTGGGTGGCTCAGTCAGTTGAGCCTCTGACTCTTGATTTCAGCTCAGGTCATGATCTCAGGGTCCTGAGATCAAGCCCCACATCAGGCTCTGTGCTCAGTGGGGAATCTGCTTGTCCCTCTCTCTCCCTTTGCCCCTCCCCCTAGCCCTCCAACCCATTCACACTCTCTCATGCTCTCTCTTTCAAATAAATAAATAAAAATAATTTTAAAAAAAGAAAACGGGGTATGAGAAGGAGGGAAGAAGTGAGGAAGGAAGGAATAAAGAAAAAGCAATATAAAAAGGGTTTCAGTGGGTTACTTCAAGAGAATATGGTGGCCAAAGCTGGGGAAATTCAGTGATCATTGATAGCACTATCTACTAATGAGACCCAGGTGTATATGTTTCACAGATTCACCACTTACAAGAGAATTATAGTTACACAAGGATTATTTGAGTAGATTTATTTAGAATTTATGACTAAAATATCTTTCAGGAGCAAGAACATTACTGTCCTCGCAAAATAAAATATGGGACCCTTTTCCAGCTTTGTAAATGATACATTAGCAAAAATACAGTATTTTATATATTAGGATAATGCTATGCTATTATTTATTAGTAAACTTTTACAATATTGCAAGTTAGCTGTATTACAAACACCATTATTATCATTTTAAATGTATTCAAATAACTCAATGCTACAGATGTAATAGTTCCTGGCCAGATGTACTAAATAGTTTGTTTGCTAACACTGTCTCAATCATGTTGCTCGTTTAAAAGACAAACAAACAAACAAAAAAAACACCAAAAAGGCCACTGCATATACCAGTTCAAAGTTTCTCTCCCCAACTCTTAAATTCAGGTCAAGCATCATCACTTTGTCATTATTATAATATCCATAAAAAGCAAAATCTGCAGTTATAGGGATATATGATATACGTGCATAATAAATGTGCTAAATTCACTGGTTATATTCACTACTGATCAAATATTTTATACTTCCTCTGGAATGTGTGATCCTTAGGCAAACTTTTTTTTTTCCCTTCTTTGAAAACACTAACTGCTTGATTAAAATATTGCTTCAGATTTAATTTGTCATCTTTTGGCCAATCCACGGACTAATGTCATTTTTATTTAATTATTATAAATTTAATAAATAGGAGCTCAACTCACATCCTTAATACATAGTCATCACAGACATGCTGCCTACCTCACACCAGCTACCCTGGCTATGCAGTTACTGTGGGGAAACTCAATTTGAGCATTCAGATGTATTTCACCTTGATTTTTTTTTTTTTTTGGTAAGAGTAACTAGGTAGAAATGGCCTGTTTCTGGAACATATTCATATAGGCTCCTATTAAAATTAAGTGAAATGTTTTCTAAGAAATTCAATAGGTTCCTAAGACTATATCTATAGAAATTTGAGAAAAAGCCATAGGAAGTAGAGACAGGAAATATCTGAAGGATGTCAAAATAACAAAGAGGAGATACATCTATGGCCAAACAACTCAATGACTACTTTAAAAAGTGAGTTTTATTGATAATCATGACTCATATTCCATAGCCCTCAAAAATATTTTAGGGACACTTAAAGTGGCCACTTGATATTAAATGCGACCATCATGCTTATAAAAATAAACTACAGAAATACAAAGAAAGTCTATGAAAGAAGATAGTTTTGAATAATTACATACATCTTTAACTTCTGATACTCTGGTTTACAACTTTTAGGTACTTTCCTTTTCATGGGTAAACCCAGACACAATATTAAAAGAAGAAAAATCTAGTCATCTTTTAATTTGATTGACTCATTTTATACTTTCCCCCCACCCCACTGGCTATTAAAAAAAAAATTCAAAACTATTGTGAAGTTTCTTACTTGGACAGAATAGATGAACTGTAATTTATAAAAGGAAATTTTCTTCCTCCATGAACAATCACATCTCATTGTTCATAACATTGATAATCATGTGTAGTTATGTACAAAAAGCTTGAAAAATACTGCTTTTTTGTGAGTTATTTAAAGCTGCCAATTTGCCTAGGCTTATTAAAATCAAGACTAAATCATTCCAGTGAGCAGAGTCTTAGAGTTGTAGTTGCATTGTCATAGGCCTAAGAATAAATTAAAATGTAAAACTTGAACTTGAGAGACATTTAAATGATCAAACTAAAGCATTAATGCAGGATAAACCTAATCTTAGCAGTACAGGAATGAGGCTTTACTAGCAAGTCTCTTCCAAGAATCAATAAATGTTAGTGAACAATATTAAGTGATGTGCTTAGCAGTCTAACCATTAATACACTTAACCTGGTTTTCTCAAAAGAGAAGGTTTGGCCACCTTGGATAGAAGCAGTCTGATACATTAAAATGTAAATTAATTGTCTCTTTCCAAAAGGCTTTTTTTTTTAAACTATATAATCCATTATGTATCAAACCTGGGTTTTTTTTAATTAAAACAAATAATTTCTTTTGCATATGGTACAATTTCAATATAAAAAATTTATACCATAAAATCTGGACAGACTATCCGGACTTAAGCTATCTCACTGTAATAATATCCCCTAGTAAGAAGAATCCTTATTAATGATTATTTTTACAGATAGCTTTATAGTATAGAGATAGAGTTAATGATAACTCTTTTCTGTGACTTTTCAGTTCATTTAAAAACAGACATAATACTGAACAAAGGTGGTCTAAAACACTCATATGTACTACATACTTAAAAATGTTTAAGGGAATCTAGTTGTTTCTTATATTCATTTAAGTTTTGAAACTTTTATCCATCATGTGCTATCACTTTCTATTGCAACTATTAAAACTTAAAATTTTGGGTAATTCAATTTTTTAAAAATGCTTATTGTTGTATATGGTTGATACTTCATGTATTTTGATCTCTGTCTTTTCTCATTAGATTGTAATCTCTTCAAGGTCAGAATATCTATTTGTCCTACCCCACACCACATATAAAAATTCAACCACGGGTAACAAGGTTTATTCCAGGCAATTATACTGGTTCATCAACTCTCCCCAACTTACTAAGGTTGCTGTGTTTTGTTTACCTGGTTCTACTGATCCTTGCTATCTATATTCAGTTTAATTTCTCATTTTGGCCATTTTTCTGTGCCATCTCTATTTTGTTTATTGGACCTTAATTGCACACTTAAGTCTTGGTTCTACTAACTCATCCCACTCTCTGTACATCATCTACAATCTATATGGTGAAGTTTTCTTTCTCAGTCTCAGAGCTCGATCAGAATACAGCCCAAGTTAATCCATTACTCAGCACCCAGGAGACTGGGAGTCAGACTGAATTACTCACAATGGGTGATGTAATAATAACTATTGTTCACTTATTAATCTTTGCTTTTAAGGAAACATATTTAAAAATTAAAACACACACACACACCCCAAATATTTTACATCCTCAGCTATTCCAGAACTTGACTAAAATATAATAATCTATATACCTCACCATGGTTTAAATAAGTCATACTGATTACTTCTTATCATCAAGCCTGGTAACATGATTTATTATTGTACTCATTACAGAAATGGAGAAAGCAAGTTAAGGGATATACATTATATAGATTGAATTATAAAGTGAACATTAAGAAGCTCAACTAGAGGTAATTTACCAATGCTATATTATATAAAACTAATCATTTTAATTATTTTATTTAATTTATTAATTTTTAATTAAATTAGTCAATTAAATTATTTAATTATTATCAAATTATTTTAAATTAATTTTTCAACAAATAATTATTCAGCACCATGCATGTGTTAAGTACTGTTCTAGCAATGAACAAAACAGAAAAATCCATGTTGTCATGAAACTTATATTTTAGTGGTGGAAAATAAGTTACAAAACAAAATTTAAACAAAATATAAAACAATATATTAGCTGTTGATTTCATAAGTATAGTACAGAAAAGTAAAGAGAACAGAGAATGCTATTGAGGAAAAAGACTTCGCAGAGAATGAGAGTTGAGTAATGACCTAAAGCACATGAGGGCGTGGGCAATGAATTATATAGAAAAATTTCATGCCAAACACAGGGAACAGTACATGCAAAAGCATATGAGAGAAATATAACTTGTATTTAAGGAGCAGAGAGGTAGCCGCTGTGGCTGGTGTAGAGCAAATTAGTGGGGATGTAATAGGAGATTAAAGTCAGAGAATCATGGGTGCCAAATTATATTGATTTCTGTGCGCAATTTAAAGGAATTTATTTTTTACTCTTAGTAAACTAGGAAGCCTGGGTGGGACTGAGCAGCGAAGTGACATGGTCTAATTTACATTTTTAATAAGACCATCTTGGCTGCTATGTTTAGAAGAGTCTGCAGAGTGTGGGGTAAGGGCTAGAGAAGAAATGTCAGTTCACAGTCGTTTCATTAATCCCAGTTTGAAAATGGTATTAGCTTGCATAATAGTCTCTGCAATAATAGCAATGTAAGGTTAGGTTTTGGGAACATTCAGACTGTGTAGCAGATAAGGTTTGCAACATATTTGTGAAGGAAAGAAGTCAAGAATTATTTCAATATTTTGGACCAAGTAACTAAATAGAAAAACTGTGGGAGGAAAAGGTCTGGGGGAGATTAGGAGCTCAGTATTAAATACTGGGTTTGAGACGTCTATTAGACATTAAGGAGAGACATCCAGTAAGTAATTGATATACATGTTAGGAATTGAAGGAAGGGCCTGATGTAGATAATACATTTGGGAATAGATAATAAAATTGGGAATTGATGTAGACCATATATTTGGGATTAAAATAAAGAAGAGGTCCTTTCATTGAGCCTTATTAAGAGGTTAAAGTGTTGGGAAATTTAGCTCACATGTGGAAACTGATGATAACACACATGTGCCAAGAGGATATAAAAATGTTTATTACTTGTAAGAGGCTTTATGGAGATGGCATGGAAGTCCTCCCAAACTGATCCAAAATGGCTTGAGAGAGCAAAGAAGGGAGACTGGCCTGAAGTTTTTATTATTGTTTAGGGTGGAGTCAGACTGAGGATTTCTGTGCACAGCCAGGAACTTGTGTGATTTAAATCTGCTATCTGATGCTACCAAAGGAGGGATCACCCAGGTTTTCTTATAAATTTGCTTAGATGTGGGGCTAAAGGAGAAGAGGAAAGAATAAGTAAAGCTGAAAAAATGTCTTCAATGAAATTTAAAAAAAAAAAAAGGGGCGGGAACTCAGGCACCTTATTCAAAAATGTCTGCAGTGAAATTAAAAAAAAAGGGGGGGGGACTCAGGCTCCTTATTCTAGATAACTAGAAAAAAAATCACCTTTGAGTTGGGAGGTTATCTTAAGAAAAGTAGAAAAAGACCAAGGATGTACTGTATGTTGACTAACATAATATAATAAAAAAAAAATTAAAAAGAAGAGTAGAAAAGAGATGTTTTGAGGACTAAGTTATCAATGGGGCCAAACGTTGACAGTAAGTTAAGTAATACAAGTAGCATGAATAACCAGTGGATTTAATACTATGGAGGTCTTTATGTCCTTAGAAACAATAGTCTCACTAGCGTGTGGGGAGAAAGTCTTAAAGACCTCTCAATTAAGAATAAGAGAGGAGGGGGCGCCTGGGTGGCACAGCGGTTAAGCGTCTGCCTTCGGCTCAGGGAGTGATCCGGCGTTCTGGGATCGAGCCCCACATCAGGCTCCTCTGCTAGAAGCCTGCTTCTTCCTCTCCCACTCCCCCTGCTTGTGTTCCCTCTCTCGCTGGCTGTCTCTATCTCTGTCGAATAAATAAATAAAATCTTTAAAAAAAAAAAAAAGAATAAGAGAGGAGATATTGGAGGCTGTGAAATTAGACCTTTTTATCGAAATTTTACCATGAAGAGGAAGGAGAAAAATGTAAAGATTGGGAAGAAGAGGTAGGAATTAAGTAAAGCCAAGAGAAGCTTGTGCTTTTAAGTAAATTTGATGCCCAATACCACTAAATTGTCACCTTCACATGAACTTCAAATTGTCCCAGTCAAATAGGCATCGACAATTAGAACTTATTTATAGCTTCCGATTCCATAATGCAAACTTAACACATATGTTTTAGCTCCCTAAATCTCATTAAAATGACAAATCTATTACAGTTCTGAGAATGGCAGGACAACAATTTACCTTTCATTATTATATCATTAATTCTTTCAAGGGATGAGCAAGAATGGAGGAAGACATAGATCAGAACATACTCATTAGCATCCAGAATGGCAGAAAGTCTCTCAGCTTAGTGAATACTGAGAAGAGTAATAGGCTGTGAGAAACAGTCAAGTGAAGTTAATTAAAAGATGCATTCATAAAACTAAGAATCTCCTACATATTTGCCCCTCCCATATTACAACATGGCAAGCTGTTAAGTTGTTCTCCATCCTTCCCTGTCTACAAGGATATTTCTACTCTCTAGTCTAAAAAAGAAGTAAGTCTGAGAAAGAGTGGGGCACTTAGTACGGCCATTAGATTCCAAAAGTGAAGCTCGTTTTTTTTGTTTGTTTGTTTGTTTTTTTCCCTGTACTAGTATGGACCCCAGAATGTTCATCTATTTCTCAATAAACCTGAAAGTGAGTCTTGCTAGTCAGGAAGACCTTCCCACATACTCAGTTCACGCAAGTAAATCTTCCAACTGAGGAAAGGCCTGCAGTAGAAACACAATGCCACATATAGTAGCTATCCATCATAATTCTAGTCCTAAATTCACCATTTGCATAAGAACTACGAGGCACCTGAGGAAAATTAATAGTATAAAGAATCAAGTTGAAGAAAGAGAACTTAAGCCAAAGGAAGCTAAACCTTTAAGATATTAATTATAATTAATAAATCTAGAGTTATTCATAATGAATGATTCAAGAACAAGAAACAACTCTAGAAAAATAAAAATACGATTCTCAAAAGAATAAAAGCTTAAAAGACAAAAGTTAAGCAGAAACAATGAAGGAAAAATAATGAAATATACAAAAAATTATGAAGTTAAACATGTTTTCAGAGTTAAGGACCCAACATGACAAATGAAAACACTTCCATTCAGACATGTGGCTTGTGAAATTTTAGAATATCAGAGAAAAATAGAAGCTACAAAATCTTTGAGAGGGAAGAAAATCAGCTTATCCTATAAAGGTATGAAAATAAGACGATCCTCAGACTTCATCAATCATAATGGATGTTAGAGAAAAATGGAGCAATGATTTCACTGTTCAGAGGAAAACTGATTCTACCTAGAATATGCAAACTAGAAAGTTATCAAACATAAAGTAAAGGCATTTTCAATTGTTCAAAAATTAACAATTAAATTCCATTTATTTTTCTGTCTAAGGTGGAATAAGAAAAAAGTGGGAGAAGACTGTCTTAAATAATCAAGCCAATTCTCCATAACAAACTTGATAACTATATGAATACGAGAGACAGAATATTGGAGTGATTGAGAGCCTTGACTTCAGTTTTCCACTGTGTGTTACACCATTATTTCCATGAGTTTTGCCAATACGTTTCACCTCTGTGTCAGTTTCTTCATTTGCAAAATGAGCAATAATTGGGCCAACCTCATAGAGTTGTTGTGATAATTAAATGAGTTAATACATGTGAAATACTTAGTGTGATTATCTCAGTAACAATGTGAGCACATAATATCAGGTTATACACTGGCCATAAAAAACTGAAGGAAATACAGGTAGAATGTTTTAAGCATATAAAGAATATATAGTTGACCCTTAAGCATTGTGGGGGTTAAGGACAAAATCCACATATAACTTTTGACTCCCCCAAAACTTTACTACTAATAGCCTACTGTTCACTGGAAGCCTTACTGATAACAAAAACAGCCAATTAACACAAATTTTACATGTTCTATGTATCATATATTGTATACTTACAGTAAATTAAGCTATACAAAAGAAAATGTTATTAAGAAAATCACTAGGAAGAGAAAATGAATTTACAGTACTGTACTTTATTTACTGAAAAAGATCTGCATATAAGTGGACCCACATAGTTCAAACCCATACTGTTCAAGGATCATGTTTAAGGGAATGAATAAAAAGAGAAGGCATCAAAACTGGAAGTATGGTAAAAACTCATAAGATTTAAATATACAGTGAAACAGATATTATGATTTACATATATGTGTAATTTTTCCATAATGTGGAGAATATGTGAATGGGTGGAAATGGGACTGGGCAAACTGGTATGCTTGACTTATTAGAAATTATAGGTTGACTAAAGAACTTGTGTCAAGATTTGTGCTTAAAAAGGCCAAGTCTAGGCAACTTCTCAGCTCTTCACTGGGAAAATGTGTCTATTGGACACATTGCTGGTAGAAGGAGGATATAAGTAGAAGAATGAGCTCCCTTCCTGGTTACAGCAAAGCTCTGGCTCTACCCTACTCTGTCTGCCAACACAAGTGTCTAGGAGAAGGAAGTTTCTGAGTATAGTAAGATTCACCTTGTGCTAAGGAGTCTGAGTTCTGTCTAGCTGAAGTACCAGGTTATAAGCTTCCCACTGGTAGGAGCTGCCACAGAGTCAGAAAACCAAAAGTTTATAGACCTGGCTTTTCCCAGTCTCCATAGAGGCAACACAGCAAAGAATGGGAAGATTCCCCATAGTCAAAAGTTTAACGCAGAAAATAAAAAAAATAATAATAATCATAATATATTGAATATTATTAGTTTTCATTTCTTAGACATTGAACAGAAAATTTATATTTTCATGAATAAATGCAGTTTTATCAACATTGAAAATATAAAAGTGGTATAGAAGAACAAATTGGGCAGGTTAAAAGACCAAGGAAAATTAGAGAAACAAAGAAGTTTCTTTTTACACAATAGGCTAATAACATAAATATTGAATTTTGGTGTATCAAGAAATATTATTAAATCAACCAATGGATGATTTAATAATAAAAAAGTAAGTTAAAAAATTGAAAAAGAGGATAAGAGGGTTAGGGTGAGTTAATCTTTTATTCTTTATAGACGAAGGTCATTAGACACTGTCAAAGTTGATTAATCAAACTATGGCCATATAAACACATTACTTAGAACTATGAAGACAACTCCCAGAAACATCAAAAATAAAATTTAATCTGATTGCTTGTGGAGAGAGGGAAAATGGGGAAAAAAGAAGAATGTATACATTTGTGTGTGTGTGTGTGTGTGTGTGTGTAATAGACGGGGGGGGGGGGAGTGGGGGAGAGAAAGAGACAATGAGGCAGTCCTTAATGCAACCAATTGGAATGAACACTTCTGTTAAGAATCAGTATTGTTTGGTGTTTACTCAGGTATATAGAGCCAACTATACAACAGAGACTAGAACCCAAATTACTTGACCATCTTCACCTTATGAAACTTCAGGGGAAGAGGAAGGAATTAACAATGAAGAATATTAAGCATCCAAACCACTATTGTTTAAAGAATTTTGTTGCTACCCTAGAAATCCATACATGGATATGCACAAAACAATCATTGTTAGCCAACAAACTGAACTAATATTATTGGTTGACTCATCGAGAAACAACCCACACTCAAGAAGTATATTTATAGCATGCACTATTTTTTTTTTTTCCAGAAGTATAAACCATGAGGAATCAAATACTCAAGATGGTCTTGAGGTAAAATTGCTAGTTAATGAGCTGTGCTGAATAGTTTCTTCAGCCACAGTTATAAACTGCTTCAGACATGCTGGCTGTTTCAAATGAGCCACGCACTGGTGAAATGAAGAAAGAAAAAGACACTTTTGAACAAGATTTGGGGGACTCTGCTAATGCACTAAATGACATTAAGCACAGGTTCTTGATGAGACCATTTCAACATTTCCTAATTTCTATCACAATTTAACAGTTACAGCAGACCTAGTTTCCTTGAAATTTGTTGTGAGGTTAGTAATGAATTAATTCTACCTGCACTAGATAGAGGATTAAAGAACTCACTTTGACTTAAAATATCTGCAAATCCTATTATGTCTGACTGTCAACATTTTTGTCTGCCCAAGAAATCTTTGTGAACTATTTCCACCATCACCCTACCCCCATAGGATTAAAATTAATGTCAAAGAACAAAACTATCTCTCAACACACCAATCTAAAGTATAATACATAAAATATATACTACATGATACATACATACATATACATCCTTGGAAGATTTTTTTTAATATATCAGTCTCTCTGGTGAATATCTGATATTGTGTAACACTTGTAAGTATAATATCTACAATTTTAATAATATTTTAATTTATTCCCACACCATTTGTGCTACAGTAGTTATAACTTTAATGGTGCACTAAAAATATCCTGTAATGTTAACAATTGCAGATAAACCAAAATATTAGTTTTCACTAACATAGTATGTTATTTAATATTTTGAAAAATTATTTTAATAGTTACTACTGAAATACATGCAGTAACCCTTTAAATTTTCTTGTTTAGATAATTTTTAAAAATCATAGAAATGTAACATGAAGTTTACATATAGGAAGTTGTCATATGGTGCAAACCATTCCATAAAGTCCTCTTACATGTGTTCTTCAGTCTGCATATTCTATTTAATACTTCTTAAAAGTAGATCATAGCATCTATATAATTCTGTTACTGCAAACTTACACACTTCTCAAACATTGTGACAAATCCCTAGCAATTTGAAATTAAACAGTTGTATTTGCAACACGACCTTAATAAAACTCATTTTAAAATAACTATTTAAGGACATCCTATAATGTTAAATGTATTGATAATAATACAGATTCATTAATGATATTTCATATGTGTTTTATATATTACCAATTTTGTAGTTAGAAGTTTTATCGATAACTCCATGACTGGCACAATGATCAATGATCAATAAATCATGACCTAGTCACAGTTTAAACTCTCTACTTTTTAACTGGTCCATGACAAAAATATAATTTTAAATAATTACATTTATAACATGTTTTATGCCTTACTCAGTTTGAAATTCTACAACTGAGATATTCCCTCATGAGCTCAGGCTAACTCCTGGGAAAGAGTACTAGGGTAACAGGATAAAAAACACAGTGAAAGGATAAATGAAGAGTCAGAATCAAAGTTATTGCAGTGCATTCCTCTTGTTCCCCAGAGTATCTACAAAACATGCCAAATTTGGGACACTAAAGCATGCCAGCTCACCTAATTCAACTTGTTTATCAAAAAATCTTGATGTAATATTGTTGTAGGCTAGTGAATGTTTTCTTTTTTTTGTTGTCATAAAACATGCATAGCATATTTATCATCATAACTGTAAATATACAATTTAATGACATTAAATACATTCACAATGTTGTATAACCATCACCACAATCTATAACCCAACATTTTCATCATCCCCAACAAAAATTCTGAACTCATTAAACAATAACTCCACTTTTTCCTTCTCCCATCCCTGGTAACCTTCATTCCATTATTTTGTACCTATGAATGTGCCTATTCTCGGCACCTCATATAAGTGCAGTCATATAATATTTGCCCTTCTTTGTCTGGCTTATTACTAGGTGTAATATTTTAAAGATTCATTCAGGTTGTAGCATGTAGCAAAATGTAATTCCTTTTTATGTGTGAATACTATTTAATTGTATGTATAATAATCACATTTTTAAAAATATTCATTTATTGAAAAGAGAGAGAGAGACAGAGAGAGAATGCAGGAGGAGGGACAGAGGGAGAGGGAAACAAGCTGACTCCCAATGCAGGGCTCAATCCCAGGACCCTGAGATCATGACCTGAGCCAAAATCAAGAGTCAGATGCTTAACTAACTGAGCCACCCAGGTGCCCTCATAATTACATTTTTAAAGTAAATTTAAAAAGACAAACATGACATATATAACAAAAAAAATTTCAATAGTTTTATACTATATTTTGGGTGGCCATGTGATTTATTATTCATTTTTATTCTGAGAGTAAAAGGGATAACTAGTAACAATTAAACCTGGACAACAGGCTTATACTGGGACTCTCTATGGCAAACAAGAAAACTGGTCATCCTAGGTATTAAGGAACTTATTGAGGCAAGAAGCAGAATATAGATAGTTATCTCTGGCAAACAAAGTATTTTCTTCATAAAGAACTAGGTATGAGAATGCTTTGTGGAATTCCATGGTTTTGATGTAATTAAAGGTTTAAAATATAAGAAAATTCAAATAGCAAACTAACTTTAAGATAACACTATTTTTCAAACAAACAAACTGGACTTGTAGGCTCCTAAGAATTGGAGGAAACCAGAAGAAAACCTTCATTCATTGGTTAGAGTACTGCTGGGATGACCATAATTTCACCTGAACAGAGCAGACTCTAGTCATTTTGAAAACTTAATTTCATCCTGTGCTATCATTACAGAACAAAGCGCCTCTTAAAATCAGTAAATACTCTCCATTCCACCCCCACTTCCATTTTTACCTAAATCTTTTCAATTCTCTTCTCATCTATCTTTCGAAATTTTACTCATCATGTCACTTTTCACTAGGAGCCTTCCTTGTCATGGTAGACATGTCTACCTTGACTAGAGTACTTATTTTTCCACCTAATCATATGATTATATATATTTTTAATACATACATTTGCAGCTTGAGGTGATTGATATCTTCTATACTTTCCATCATCTGATCTATTGCACCTTCTAAAATAGTTTCGCAAATGCATAAAAGTAAAATAATGGGTTAAGGCCTGCCCACAAAAGAAATCGCTCTTTCTTGAGACACACAGGACACCTAACACTCTCCTGACCAATTATCTTCCAAAATTTCAAGGTCATATGGGGCCTAAAAACAATAGAAGAGGCTGCTGAGGTTGGAAAAATGTTTACTAGAATATCATAATAAACTTTTATCCACTGCAGATACCTAAAACAAGCAAGGACATGCCTGAGTTTGTCATAGTCATATGGCAGTTCATCAAGGAAAAAGATTATCTTAAGAAAAGGATTTTGACTGAAGAACTAGAAGCATAAAACTTCAGAGTTTGAGTGAACCATAAAATTCATCCTTTTTAGAAAGCTACCTTCTCCAATCTCCTTATAATGTACTAATTTACTGGACAATATACTAGAGAGATGATTGTTCTAATTCACCTTAATACCTCCATTAATGGGAACTCATTACCACCTGAAAAAGCCTCTTGAATTTAGTGTTAATGTGTTCTCAGGGTTAATTTAGAAAACCAGTTTCATATATATTTTGTGTGTGAAATATTACTCTATTCCTCAATATTCTTTAATATTTCATGCTATCCCAATGTTTCCTCCCATTCATATAGCTCAACCTATTGTATTGAGATAGGGTATAATGCAAAATAACAAAAGAGTCTTGACAGGAAGTTAAAAGCTTAGCTTTTAAGGGTGTGATGTAAAGACCTTATGTTATAGTGATAGTGTTAGAAGTGCAACTGAGAAGTGTAATACTTCTGCTTCCTGAGGACCAGATAACCTTGTCCTGAAAAAGGAAGAAATCAGAAAGTAGAAAGAATCTAGGTACTGATGTAAGGCGCTGAGAAGCATGGGTACTCCCGTGTTTTTGTTAGTGGGGAGGACTAATAGAAATTCCAATTATTTTGCGTGGCCCAAATACAGATATGATAAATGTTTCTCCATCCCTCACTTCTTCTCCCAGTAAAGGCTGAAATTCTACAAAACCTAGAAAGCCCATATAGATCAGTCTCCCAAGAAAAAGAACAGTTTTGAGAAGTGTAAAGAATGGATCTGGAGAGACAAAGAGAAAATGTCTGATAGAAATGCAGCAGGATTTATGGAAGGTCTGAAGGCTCACTTGAGGTTTGTAGCCATCAATTCAAAGACCAGTCATTGAGATTGCATTTTCTTCTCTAGCCCCTACATTCAGCAGTCTAGATGTATTACAGAAATAGTTGGGAGAATTTAGATTTTGTCAGGTAAGTATGAAAGGTAGAGAAAAAAGAAAGGAATATTGGAGTAGAGATTGTATTCATGATAGTGATTATAGTGCTATATCAGGTTATAAACTGAAAAAGGAAAAATGACAGACTTCTCATCCTGCAAATAACATTAGGTTAAAAAATTAGAGGTACCATTAGGTTGAAACATTTTAAAATTAGTATATTAGAATAGAAAATAGGATATAGAATAGGAAAGTAGAAGAGAATGGCCAGAAATTTCCAAAATCCTCACCATGAGACATATATCAATTGGGTTTTTAAGTTGGACTGGACATTCTTCAATTACATAAAGAATAGTTTTGAAAATATAACCTTTTTTTTGACTGTTGAGCATCACTATCCAGTGCTGTGTTTACCCATTTTTTGTCTTCATATGATAGTGAAATCATGCTAATTTTTATTTATTTATTTATTTATTTATTTATTTATTTAATCAATTTTATGTATTATCTAATTTCATTTCCTTTTATTCTCCTCCTCCTCCTTTTATTTATTCATTTATTTTCTTGCAGGAGCAAACACATTTTTTTCTCTTCGTACGAAAACATGAAGAATGACAGTTCATGTTAGTCTCAGGACTGCATGCCTAGGAAGCTCTTCCTCCGTAGATATTTTCATGATTTCTTTACTACCATTTTGTAGGTCTCAGGTTAAATATCCGTTCCACTTCCTATCCTAAACACTATATAATTCTAGCATATCATTCATTTTTTTTATCTTTAACAAAGCACTTACCAACACTTGAACCTATCTTGCTTACATGTTTAATCCTTACTCACATCTAACCCTATCAAGTAAGCTCCTTAAGGTCAAGGATTCAGTTTGTCTTTACTCCTGTGTTTAATAGAGTTTTTGGTATAAAGAATTATAAATCATGTCTCAGAGAACTAGAAAGACAAAAACGAGATACTAAAGTATCACAGAAGGAAGCAATTACCTCATTCATGGCTGGGGAACAAAGAAGTAAGGTTGGAATAGGTAGCATTTAGAAACATGGAGGAAGAGTCCTATGAATCTGGAACTCAGATCTTTAAGGAAGGGATAATGCTAAACTGGGGCTATCTGTGAGATGCCACAGCAGAAAATTATGCTTTCCCACAGCATTAAAAGACCGAAAAGTGGAATCAGGACCACAGGAATCAGTTCTCTGCTGCTCTAAGGACGAACAAGTGCTGTGTTGATGGCGACAGAAGCAGGAAGCAAACAGAAGTAGCCGGTCCTTCTTCCTACAGCCTTCTTCTATTTACTTCTACTGAAAGAATCTAGAAGAACCATCTATCAAAGGAGAAAAGTAGTTTGCAAAATTCCAGCCCCACCTCAAAACATGGTACAAAAGGGTATGAAGTCAAGATCATAAATTTAATATCCAAAATATTCCCTAATACAAGAATATTTAATTTATATATTCCTTGCATAATTTTCTAAATAAACATGACTTTAAATACTTAATATACTTGAAATTTATTTTGTTAAATGTTTTGAAATTGCTATAATTAAATGGTTTCCCACAGTTAGTTTTTGTCCCATCACTATTCATTGAATAATTCTCTCTGATTATACAAAATTCTGTTTTACACAGTAAATTCTAATGAAGGGAGAGAAATAGGGTGGGTAGAGATACAGAGATGTTTGTTTGGTTTTTTTTTTAATTCTTTGTTCTATTTTCTGATTTCCCCAAATCTTTTGTTCTTTCAATATTTCTTTTTTTTTAATATCTATTTAATTACTTATTAAGGAGAAAAAGAGGGAGAGTGTGAGCTGGGGGAGGGTCAGAGGGAGAGAGAGAATCTCAAGCAGACTCCCAGCTGAGAGCAGAGCCCAACACAGGGCTCAATCTCACAACCCTGAGATCACGACCTGAGCCAAAACCAAGAGTCTTATGCTCAACCAACTGAGCCACCCAGGTGCCCCAGTTCTTTCAATATTTCTATCTCACTAAATGACACTACTCCCATCAGAAACCTGGGTGTCTTGTCTTCATCCTCTGTGCTTTCCTTTCTTGTCTTTCTGGGAATTCTTATCCCCTTTCTAATTTGTTCTCTCATTGCAGCCAGAGCGATTTTTATAAGACACAAATAGGATCATGCTTTCTTTTTATTTGAAATGTTACCATGGTCTCTCTTTGCTCTTAAGAACACATCATTACCATGTCTGAGCAGGACTAATATCATGTGATATGTACCCACTATCAGAGTTTCACCTTTCAATGTACTTCTTTTCACTCACTACACTTTAATTCCACAGGAGTTTTTCCCTAATACTGCCATGTTTCTGCTCCAAGCAGGGTCTTAAACAAAGGTTCCTTCTGCTGAAGGGGCTATCCACTCCCACCCTCTGCAGCCAGGAGCCTCTTCAATTTATTTCCAATTTTACATATATTGTCTCTTTCTGAGGGTAGTTTCTATGAACTCCTTTACTAGGTTACAGTCTCCTATTACATAATAACTTTTATAGGCCATATGACTAATCTTTCTGCCACTCAATAGTAAGTTCTGTAAAGGCGATGTTTGCCTCATACATTTTATCCATGGAGTACTTGCCATATACTGATTATTCAATAAATATGTGCTCAATAAATTAATAGAGATAATACCATCTTTTATTAGGTATATAATCCAATTATTTGCTTCAGTTTCCTTCCAAGAGACATTTATAATACACATTTTTAAGTTCTGTATATTTTATTCATTTATTATCAGGCATTTTATATTTTACGTCACCATATGGAACTATCAAATTGTATTTTCAAATAAGATGAATTTTTGAATTCAAACGATGTTTTAATTGAGCTTCCTGGGAGATATTTTTTAAGAATGTAATCAGAAATAAATCTACAATTATGTGATCAATTACTCTGACAAAAAAGACAAGAATATGCAATGTGAAAAAGACAGTCCTTCCACAAATGGTGTTGGGAAAACTGGACAGCAACATGCAGAAGAATGAAACTGACCCACCTTTTCAAACCATACACAAAGATAAACTCAAAATGGATTAAAGGCTTAAATGTGGGACCTGACACCATAAAAATACTAAAAGAGAGCACAGTCAGTAATTTATCTCCCATTGTAAGTAGCAACATTTTTCTAGATAGGTCTCCTGAGGCAAGGAAAACAAAAGAAAATTAAACTACTGCAAATACATAAGATAAAAAGCTTATGCACAGCAAAACAAAACAAAACAAAACAAAAACAAAATAGTTAACAACCAAAAAATTAAAAGACAACTTACTTACTGGGAGAAGATATTTGCAAATGACATATCCAATAAAGGGTTAGAATTCAAAATATATAAAGAACTTATGCAACTCAAACACACACACACACACACACACACACACACACACATCCAATTAAAAAATGAGCAGAAGGCATGAACAGATATTTCTCCAAAGACAACATACAGATGGGCAACGGACACAAGAAAAGATGCTCAACATACAGATGGGCAATGGACACAAGAAAAGATGCTCAACATCACTCATCCTCAGGGAAATGCAAATCAAAACCACAGTGAGGGGGCGCCTGGGTAGCGCAGTCGTTAAAGCGTCTGCCTTCGGCTCAGGGCGTGATCCCGGCATACTGGGATCGAGTCCCACATCGGGCTCCTCCGCTATGAGCCTGCTTCTTCCTCTCCCACTCCCCCTGCTGTGTTCCCTCTCTCGCTGGCTGTCTCTCTGTCACATAAATAAATAAAATCTTTAAAAAAAAAAACAAAAACAAAAACAAAAAAAAAAACAAAACCACAGTGAGATATTACCTCATATTTGTCAGAATGGCTAAAACCAAAAACACAAGAAGCAGTAAGTATTGGCGAGGGGGTGGGGAAAAAAGGAACCCTCATGCACTGTTGTAGGAATGCAAACTGGTACAGCCAATGTGAAAAACAGTACGGAGGTTCCTCAAAAAATTAAAAAATAGAATTACAACATGATCCAGTAACTCCACTACTGGATATTTACCCAAAGAATATGAAAACACTAAATCTGAAAAGATATATGCACCCCAATGTTTACTGCATTATTTACAACAGCCAAGCTATGGAAACAGCCCAAGTGTCCATCAACAGATGAATAAGTGAAGATGTGGTATATATACATACAACTGAATATTACCTAGCTATAAAAAAGAATGAAATCCTGTCATGTCCAACAACACAGATGGAGCTAGAGAGTATAATGCTAAGCAAAATAAGTCAGTCAGAGAAAGACAAATACCATATGATTTCACGCATATGTGTAGTTTAAGAAACAAAACAAACAAACAAAGAAAAAGGAGAAAAACCAAAAAAACAGACTCAACTATAGAGAACACACTGATGGTTACCACAGGAGAGGTCGGGGGAGGGGACATGTGAAATAGGTGAAGGAGATTAAGAGTACACTTAGTATGATGAACACTGAGTAGTGTACAGAATTGTGGAATCACTGTATTGTACACCCGAAACTAATAAAACACTATATGTTAACTATACTGAATTTTTTTTTTAAAAAAAGAATATAATCACTTTTGCAAATACTAATGATAACTTTCCTTTTATCTATCCTTTAGTTTTTCTTGATTATTATCTAAAACTTCCAGAAAAAAAAAAAATATGTAATGACAGGAGTGATTGTCACAATCTTACAAACAGCTTTGAAAATATATGGGGGTTAAAAAAAGAAAGAGTAAGCTACACTAATAAGTAGTAGAAAGAATGGAACTGTTAAATTTCTTCTACTTTACATTTACCTTGTTAAAAATACTGCCCCCGCTTCATATATTGTCATTCTACTTCCAAGACAATGTTGTATTTTTTCTCCTTGGATTCTTATATCCCTTTAACAAGTTTCCCATACTCTTTTGTGTGTAATAATATGTAGTTTGATTTATTGTTGTTTATCATATGTTGCCATAAGTTCCAATAAAGCCCAGAGGACTCCAGACAAGGCTGCTCAGATTTTAAATCCTTGCTTCATTTCCTACTAGCTTTGTGACCTAGGAAAGTCATCTGATTTCACTGTGACTCATTTCCTCATCTGTAAAATAGTAGGAGAATAAGATGAGTTCGTATACGTAAAACATTAAAACATTTTGAAGATTTACAGGGCTATTATTTTGGACCCTATGATTATATAATCACAAACAGAATTATAGAATGTTGGTAGAAAATTATGTGATACAAGAAAATCATTTTTATCATTTAAAACTGAAAATGTATCTATATTTTTTTACTCTTATTTAATCAGTAGGGCTTCAACATATCTTAAAGGATTACAAACTAAAAATACATATCAAAAGCATTTATTTTAGTGAAACTTCTATGTTATCAAAAGCCAGTTATAGGTCAAGAAAACACTGAGAATGGTTCTGATTTACTTTTAGCAGCTCAAGGACAGGAAGAAGACTTAAACTTAATCAAGTGAGAATTTTGAGAATGAGTTTGAAAGATGTGTCCCTTTGATTTCAATAAAAGATTAGCCACAGAAGAGAAAAGATGGAAAAATTCAAAAGGTGATATTTGAGAGGTGCCATCCTAGAAGCAGCTCATCCTTTGGGACAATTTGTAAACGTGTGGAATATCCTCAAATCCAATCAAGATGACCAGAGTATATTTACAGAGAAAAAAAGCAATCATCAAACTTAGAAAAAGTTATAACTTAATCACTATTTGTTATCCCTCATGAAAACTTTTGATTAGAATTTAGTCCAATGCACATTTATACCATGCTGGGATGCCAATAATGATGAACATCAGTGTTCCAGTCCCTCAAAAACCAATGGCATAATCCTCATAGTGAAAGTATTAAAGTGCCTGTTGGCTTAAATCTAAGTCTCCCATGTGTTTATCATTGAGAATCAGTCCATGG
This sequence comes from Ursus americanus, assembly GCF_024610735.1. Lineage (NCBI taxonomy): Eukaryota > Metazoa > Chordata > Mammalia > Carnivora > Ursidae > Ursus > Ursus americanus. The sequence continues at coordinate 13,468,617 of NC_142137.1, read as the reverse complement.
GTCTGACTGATTAAAATATATAATTGATTTGAAAATTAGAAGAATCAAGTAAAATCTCTTATTTTATATTTAAGGTTAACCTAAGATAAATCATTGGGCTTGTAAAATACCAAATCAAAATTAAATTTTATGTGTATTTGTTTATAAGGATATGCTTTTAAAATCAGGCTTACATAAGCCACACACTATATTGAAATGTGTCTTGCTATTCTAATATCAATAAGCAAGGTCTGCGAATAAGGGAGCATCCTCTTTTAAGGAGTCTCAGAAGTCAGTTTCTGAGAATTTAGGGCTTTAATATTTATGAGGGTTTGGGTGAGTTATGGATAGCATAAAAGATGTTATATAAGAGATATGTGAAGAGCAGAGTTTTGAAAAAGGAGGGGATTAGAAATTTTTAAAATATGCATATGCTGTCTTCCACACTCTCCTTAAAAAAGACATTATCGACAAATACTGTGTGATTCATGATAGAAAAAGGGTTTTAGTTAAAAGATATCTAAAATCATAAGGGACATTCTAAATCCTGAAAAATTATAGATATTTAGGTAAAACAGTAGAAATTCTGGAAGGTTTGAACAACATAATTTATGAATTGTTCTGATAACAGGTAGCACTGCTCTGCTCCCAAAAAAGTTGAATATACATATTTGTTTCCCTTTTTAAAATTTTTAAAATAAGAGTATGTATTTAATGTCTATGCCATGATGTTTTGATATACATACACATAGTGAAATGATTACCACAGTCAAGCTAATTATAACCATCTCCTCACATAATTATCATTTCCCTCCCCAGGAGATGAGGGTGTGCCTGTCTCCGTTCCTTGAGACAGGCAAGATAGAAGCCAGCCCTTCCAGTAGCATCTGGAAAAGTTGGGGTCCTAGATGTACAGTCCAATTCCTTCTCTCCTCAAGAAGAGCCTGGCAACCGGAGTGCCCACCCACCCTGCACTGAGCTGGGGGAGGGCGCTGTGGCAAATGGCGGCGCTGTGGTTCAGGCCGCGTGCCTTCTCTACCGTGGTTTTGCTCCTTCACTCCCAGGGGACTCAGCTCTCAGAGACAGGTGGGTTAGCTGGAGGCTCGGCTCCATCTCTGGAGTAAGGGGGCAGAAGGGGTGCACCCACCCGCCACTTCAACTTATCAAGAGACTAGGGATTACCTGCCAGAGACAAGCCAGTTAGGAGCCAGACCTCCCGGGAAGCAGCTGGAGAAGTTGAGGCACTGGGTGTGCAGTCTAACCCCTTTCAGGGAGAAGGTGGGAGATGCGCGTTATTGCAGGAGCATGATAGGACCAGACTCGGAGAGCCTGCAGAATCATTAAAACTGCTGCTTTGTTCACCGAAGACCTGAGGGACTAGCAAATGCCAGGCCCCACGAGTCCCGGACACAGCAATGGAAGCCCAGACCCTCGGGCAGCTGCGGAAAAGCGAGGGCACTGGAAGTATAGTCCAGTTCCTTCCGGGTAGAAGCAGATTTATGTTCCTTTGTTTTCCTCAGAAGAGGGGGTGGAGGGCGGGAAGGAGGAGCACCGGAAGTGTCCACAAGCCTCTCCTACTTCACGTGTCAGTGGCTCCTACCGTTTACCACAGAAAAACAGCTGAGGGTGCGACGTTACTGAGTGCAAGGTCTCCTCAGCCAGAAACTGGCCAAGCTCCCAGAGTACCCTGCCGGCAGCCAAAGGTAGGAGAGTTGGAAACCAGACCCCCTCTAGCAGCCGTCGGAAGAGCGGGGAATTTAGACATGCAGTCTAGCCCCTTCCAGGGAGAAGCTGGGAACTGGGCTTTAATGCCAGGGCCTCGTGCTGCGCGGAGCGGTGCGGACTAGCTGCTGGAGGTGCTCTTCCACAGGCTTCAAGTGGACTCTTCGTTCTCTCTGGTCCCAGGGGACTAATGAATGTTTGTCAGCTCCCAGAAATACGTGCGTTCGGGGTCACTTCCTCAGATGGCAGTAGTAAAGGTTGGTGCATTGGATAGATGGGATTTGGGGATTCCTTCTGGATTGTATGCTGCTGTGCCAGAGATGGCGTTTAGGATGAGAGTGTGTTTCAGCTTTTCCTACTTGTTTCATTGTATTTTCTCAGCCACTGGGTGTATAGGAGATTCTCAGTTTCTGGATTTTCTCAGTGATCCTGAACGCGTAGCTGCTTATTACTTGGATCCCTCTTTGGGAGGAGGAGGAATCAGGGACGTTCTATTTCACCGTTTTGTTAATGTTACGCCCCCTCATTCTTTTCAAAGATTCATGCAACATTTACAAAAAATGATGTTTCCGGGTTGTAAAGAAAGTGTCATTAAATTATAAAATATCAACTCCACGTAGGGCAACATTCCTGATTACAGCATAAGATTCGTAATTCGCTAATAAACAGATGTTCTCAGACCTATAAATCTGGAATATAAAAATGGGTTTATGAAAAGTAAATGAGTAAAATACTTTATTAACTGCTATAGGCTGATAATCATGATTGAACAGCAGCATGATGTGTGAAATTTAATGAAGACTTGGAGGGAAATTTATATTCTTAAATTTGCTTTAGAAAATAGGAAATATCAGGGGCACCTGGTTTCAGCTGATATCTTGATGTCCCGAGGTACAGCCTAGGTGGGCCTTCTCTCAGGGGGAGTCGGCTTGAGAGTCCCTCAATCTTCCTCCCCCTCTCCCCTCCCCCTGCTCCTGCTCCTGCAGTGCACCGTCCTCTCTCTCACTCTCAAATAAATAAGTAAAATGTTTAAAAAGAAAATAGGAAATATTAAATATTAATGAGCATTTTCATAAACATGCTGGACACATATCATTAACCCAAAGGAACTATAGAAAAGAAAGTGGTAAAAGTAAAAATAATAAAATTTTAAAAAGAAATCAGATTAATCAACCATCCATAGAGGTAATCAATAAAACAAGAAGCTATTTTTAAAAACTAATAAAATACCTTGGTATAAGAAAATATAAATGAGTACTTAACTGATTTATAATTAAGTATAAAAGCAATGTAAGAACACAAAAGATACTTCACAAACTTAGGCTATTCTAAAATTTGAAATCTTGAAATTCAAAATGTTAAAAGTAGTTTTAAATACAGTTAAGGAACTAGAAAAATATTTGGCACATACGAAAAAGACAAAGACTATCCTTAGACAAAGATAATACAATCCTTAGAAAAATTAATTAAGAGCATAAACTGAATGTTCACGAAAAGGAAATACAGTTAAAATTTAAAATAAAAACAGATCTAGCAGTCTCATTTCTGGGTATATATCTGAAGGAAATTAAATCTGCATCTCAGAGAGATAATCTGCACTCCCATGTTCATTGCCAGCATTATTCACAATAGCCAACATATGGAATCAACATGTCTCTTGAGGAATGAGTGGATAGAGAAAATATATGTATATGTATGATACATTTATGAATGTATTTATAATTATATATATATATTTGTGTTAATATGGATGAACCTGGAGGGCATGATGCTTACTGAAATAAGAGAAAGATAAATACTGTGTGATCTCACTTATATGTGGTATCTGAAAAAAGCTGAACTCATAGAAATAGTAGAATGGTGGTTGTCAGGGAGTTGGAGGTGCGGGAAATGGGGGGATGTTGGTTAAAGGAAAAAACTTTGGATTATGATGAGTAAGTTTTGGGGATCTAATGTACAGAATGATGACTATAGTTAATAATACTGTATTGTATACTTATAATTTGCTAAGAGTAAATCTTAAGTGTTCTCATCTCACACATATACAAAATAGTAACTGGGATGTGATGATGTGTTAATTAACTTGATTGTAGTAATCATTCTGTAATGTAAACATATATCAAATTATAATGTTATACAATTTAAATATATACTAGTTTATTTGTCAGTTATACTTCAGAAAAGCCCTCCCGGTGATTCTGATGTACACACTCGAGCTTGAGAACCACTGCCATGGACATTTTAATTGACATTTATTTAAAATTATATTTAACAAGCTTTGAAATTTTTATTTACTTCATGATTCACAAATAAAAATACTATTCAAAAACTAAAACGAAAAATATTTGTTTAAATCAAAGAAATTAAATTTAATATATAAAATAATTTTTGCATATGCAACTAAACGAAATATATATGATGAAAGAAGTAAATGGTGATGATGATGGTAACTTTACTTTGAGCATTCTTATACACCTAAAGCAGAAGTTTACTTGAAACACATTATTAAAATCAATTTAGCAAAATATGTCAAGGATTGTAAAAAAAAGTTTAATAATATTTGTACCAGTAATTCTCTCCCTAGTAATCTACTAAAAAGAAAACAAAACACATGCACACACAGAAACTCTTACAATGATTTATCTACAACAGAATTTAACAAGACATTATTTATTATAATAATAAAATAGAAATAGCCTACGTATCCCCAAATGGAGGAGACTAGTTAAATAAAATATGGTAAATGGATATTATAATAGACATTTGTTAGAGACTACCCATCATTCATTATTTCTTGTCCCTTTCTCACAGACCTGGATTTTCCCCCATTTTATAGCATCTATATGGTTTTTGTCATGTGGGCCCTGACTGACTTGATTTTAAAAATATAAAAGGACAGAAATTAGTGAGGTGAGAGGCAGTAGACAGACATAAGCCAGTCAGTTCCTTCTCTCTGGATATAGTGATTGGTTCAGGGTGAATATGTCAAGTATTGTGTTCAGCTATATATAACTGAGAACCCAAATAATAGCAATTTAACTAAATATCAGTTTATTTGTATCGTGGAAAAAGCCTAGAGCGAGGCAGGCTGGGACAGGGTCAGTGGCTACATTATCCATCACAGTATTAAGTATGTTCTTTCTCTTTTCAGCCATCCATGGCAGACAGTATGTTTCATACTTGGCTCTTCATAGTCCAAAATGCAGCTACACAACTAGCACCATGCCCACATTCCATTCAGGAAGAAGGGAAAAGGGCAAATGCAAAATATTCATTCCAGTGAGCTTTTCACACTTGAAGAACTTCCTTTGGAGCCACCCAACAACTACTATGTGCTACTCAGGTTTTATGCTTAGGAAGTCTGGAAAATGGTGTTTTTAGTTTTTTGAGGTATGGTTGGTAAACGAGGAGAAGACTAGGTAAGGTAGGCAATTAATGATTTCTGACAAAGGTAAGTATAAAAAATGAGGTGGTCCTAATAGAGTGATGCCCTTGACTTTTCCCATCATTTAGGGAGAAGGTTTTGCATTTAAGACTTTAAATGTCTTTTTTGTATGAATCAAGTAATGCTTGATTAGTATACATCATCAATGCCCTATCATATTCTTATTTTCACTAATAGAGAATAAGAAAATAAAATTAAATGTTCTGTGAAAATAATTTGTGTTCTTACAGAAATAAGCTACATAAAATTGTCTCTTAAATGACAACCTATCCAAATTATTTTTCATTCTATAAAAATTTTTGCTTTCTATATATGGATACAGTTTATTTTAGGAAGTTAAATATGCCTTGAGTATATCTGTCCTATCATTCTCTCTCTTCAGATGATGCATGGTGATGGGAAGGATAAGGAAATTGTAACAGGAGTTCTGAGTTTGGGCTCAGACCCCATGTTTACTAATTAGGGGCTCTTAAGCAACTATCTGAAAATAATTTCTCCATCTATAAAATGGAAGTAACTAGAGTATACTCAGAGGACTCTTACGGGAATTAAAGGAGAAAATATTTGAGAAGCATTTAAAAAACCGTCCAGTTCTGCACACATGTTTTTGAACATTACCCTTTTATCCCCTTTTATTTTCCTTTTATTCACTTATAAAGCACAATGTTGACTTACTCAGCTTAATTAATGTAATATCATGTAACCTAAGTTTCATACAAAGCTCTACCATAATGAAATTTTATTTCACTTACACTTTAGAAACACTCTGGTGCCATTTCCTGGGCCGAAACAAGGGGAAAAGCTAGCCCTAGGCATGGGTCTAACAGGCTGGACCCTCACCAAGCATATGGGCAGGCAGTGCTTCAGTGGAGAGATCAAAGCACAGTGGATGGCCTTTCTCTGGATGACTTCCCCAGATGCTTAAGGTTCTTGAAACAGCTGTTTCAATCCAGGCACAGCAGGTTTCCCGCTCTACCCTCTGCAAATTGTGGATTCTTTGCAATATCCCCAATGGATTTTTTTCCCTTACAAATTGGCCTATAGATTAGGCATGACAATTAGCACTAGTCTGTAGACTTAGAAAAAGAAAGAAATTAGTTTGGAACTAAAAGAAAACATGCTGTGCACTAGTAAAACATATGATATAAATTAAGTCAGAAGATTATAAATGATGGAACTAGAAGGGACCTTTGAGACTCCATAGCCCATTGTCCTAATTTTACAGATGAGGAATCTGATGATACTGTATTTTGTTAGGCTGCTCCTGGTCACCATCTCTAAAATTGCTAAATTTGCCAGTGGAGAGGGGAAGCAAAGACAATTTTGCAGATTCATTTTGTATATGGCTGTATTTTGAATCTAAGCATAAAACAGGCTTTTATTTATTCAAAACACAGCAATTATTTAATCCTTATAATCTATAAGAATACTCCCAAATTTTAAAAATATGATATTTTTTCCTTTTATTATGTTTTAACTCAAATACAGTTTACATAGTATTTTAAGTGCAGGCAGTTTCTTGCTCTTTGGCCAAATCTTATTTTTAATGGAAATCCAGTATTTCAAAGTAAAAAGTACTCTATTAAAATATTCATTTATTCATTTGTCATTCATTCATTTACGTAATAATCATCCAGTGAATATTTACAAAGTGTCTATTACTGTTTTGATATTGTCCTACACATTGAATATATAGAAACAGAGAAATGGCTCTTGATCTCTAAAGGAGTGAGTATAGTATAGTTCTTGAGAAAACTAGCATGGAGCTACCTTGTCTAAGTTTGAATTTTGTCTTCATTACCATCTAGCTAAGAGACATTCAATGAGTTACTTAACTTCTGTGACTTTAGTTTCGTCATCTGTTCACTGTTCATAATAATACTATCTACTTCACAGGGGTTTATGAGGATTAAATGATGTAATCTATGCTTAGTTTTAGCATACTCCCAGGCAATTATTAATCACTGAATAAATGTTCATTACACATGACATTAGAAAATTACTTATCTAGTGAGAGATACAGAAAATTATACCACTACTCACAATATGATAAATTATGGTCTGCGAAAGATAAGCACGTTTGTATGTTCCTGAAAAATATGTCCCTATTACCAAGGTGCAGCACCAAATCTATGGTTGGAAGATAAGGCCACTGTTCCCTGAGAAGTTAATGCTTGAATTGCTTTTTATAAAATTTTTTCCCCAGTTCCTTGAAGGTGATTTAGGAGAAACATAATATGAGGTGTGAGTACTCCAGGTAGAGGAATGCATTTAGATTTTAGAATGATTGCTTTGCCAATGACATGTAAGATGCTTGAACTTTTCCTGAAGACAGGTGTTATGAAGGTAGACTATTGGGTTACTGCAACTGAGGAATTATGTAAGAAGAGTATGAGAGAAGACATATTTGAGAAACATTTAGAAGATGGAATTAGCTAGACTTAGTTGCTGATTGAATGTGGAAAGTGGAGGACAGGAAGGAATTGTGTAAACTTCTTGCAGATCTTTACTTTAAAAAAGTGGCTATGGAGTGAAGTCCATTTACTGCAATAAGAAGACCAGGCTTGATGAAATGATGAAGCCATGAATCCGCCTGTGTTTTCCGTGAGGAAAACTTTCCAAACGACCTATAATTCATGAGAGAAAAAGATAGCAAAGCTGGTTATGAAGATAAAGATATCTTCACTGTAAAGTGGCTAGAAGTCATATGCATGGATGAAATTATTTATTTAGAAAAGAAATGAATGCTTTGGTCAAGCCTAAGATTAAAGGCCTTGGAGTGGGGATAGTGAGGAGATAAATCAATCACTAAAGCTGTCAGGTACCTTTGAGATGAGTTAAGGTAAAGGAAAGAAGGATATTGAGGTACCTAACAATAAATACACACTGTAACCTGAGCCATTTACATGTTAAAATGTTTAATTCTCAAAAAAGCCTGTGATACAGTTATTACTATTTCAATAATGAGTAGGCCGAGGCCCTGCTGGCGCAATATTTTCAAAATCACAGAACTCCTATGTAGCAGGACTGAGGTAACACATAAGCCAACTTGACATCAGAGCCTTCATGTTTCAGTACCTCATTTCACAACGAAAAAAGGGTGAAACAATGAGTAATATCAGACAAGCCAAAAAAGGAGAAAATTTCATGAACATAGATGTAGAGAAAATGGAAACAATATTTTTTAAGAAGTTACAAATGAAAAGAGTTAAGACTATTTATTTGGGTTGATATTGTTTTTATTTTGAAGATGGGAGAAATTTAAAAATACACATACACATGGTTTTAGCATCCATATTTTCTTAATGATGAAACTTTAGAATAACTTTTCATTGAATGATTGAGACATAGATTATGTGTATTGTGAAATGAAAAAAATATAAAATAACCGGAATTTATTTCAGTAGCATTTTATTTCAGGAATGTTATCCTATTTGATGGGAAGACATTCTCTGATTATCCAGATTGGAGTGAAAGCTAGACCTCAGAGGGGTTGGGGGAGCAGACTCTGGCAGTGACTGTATTTCAAAGCCTAGAGTTTCTTGGTTGTGAGAAATAAAAGGATGTGAAGAGCAAGAGGAAGACAAAAGGAAAAGCCCATGAGATAGCAGATGACAAGAAGATTGTGCAGTTCATTATGTGAATGCCTCTAAGGGGGCATTGTATTCTGTGCAAATCCATATAGCACCATATATCTTGACTTCAGTGGATTTCTTCTTCTATTGACTGTTAAATGGGCAAAATTAACTCTAGGAATTCAGATGTGAACCTACTATAGGTTCTTCATGAGAATTCCTTCTCTTTGCCATCTATTGGTTTATTTTAATTTTTCCCTTTGACCGTCTTTCAATAATTTCAATATGTTGAGCATAGGTATAGATTGCAGTTAATTTAACCTGCTAAGGATTCTTTCAGATTTTTTTTTTCGTTTAAATATGGGTATGATATCTTTTGTTCATTTTGGAAAATTTTCAGCCATTATCTCAAATAATTTGTCTACCTAAATTTCCCACTTGTAGGACTCTACTAAATGTTTGATCTCCTTATTGTATTATTTTATCTTACCCTCTTTTCCAAAGTTTTATCTCTGTGCTTTATTCTGAAAGGATTCTTCTGATTTTCCAGCTTACTACTTCTCTGTGCAGCTGTTCTGTTTAATCTATTCATTGAATTCATCTTTACAGTATTTTTCATTTCTATGAATTGTATCTCATTATTTTGTAAATTTTCTATATAATTTTTAAAGTTTTTGTTCCTGTTTGAAAATTTCAAACATATGTAATCTTTCTTAGTCTGTTGGAATGGTGATGTACTATGGGCCCTTAAAATTCTTGCTAAGCATTTGAAAAAATGAAGTCTGTCAGTGCTCTTTATTCGAGCCATTTCTGGAGCTTTAAGCATTTTTTGTATTTGCAGTGTGCAACGATGAGGGATGAGGGAACATCTTTTTTTGGACAAAAATCAGACATCCTTTTAGTTACTATAAAAGTGATGGATCTAGTAAGCTCTCAGTTAACCCACTGTGTATGCGGGCATCTACCGTAGGCACTGTGCCAACATCCTAGACATGGGGAAGCAGTGTGAACAACATGCTGACTATGTTCTAGTTACTGCTTTGCCCTAAATAATAAAATACATTTTCCTCTGACCCAGTAATCTAGTGTCTTCTTCTGATATCTACAATAGTTTTTTATGTTGTCTATGTATGTCCAATACCCACTGAAACAAATAGAATACATAATACACTTTACTAATCTTGAAACAAAGTGCAAGTTAAATAAATAAGTGCTGTAAAAAGCACTTAAAAGTGCTTGAGAGAAATACTGTCTTGAGGCAAATAAAAAAGTTACGTAATTAAATATAATTTAATTATTTTATTCAAAATCATTCTGTCTCAGTTTATATCAATTATTTTTCCAAAACTATGGAAGTGCTCTGCAATATGCAAATCTTTTGCAGTGAATATTTTTTTCTACTTGTGTCTGAAAGTTTAGTTTGTCTTAGAGTTGGTGTAAGGTAGAGTTAACCGCAATGAAATGATTATGAATACTCTATGTAGACAGGTTAGATTAAAATATTTTGCTGTCTCATAGAAAAGATAAGAAAATGAAAGCTGTACTTATATGTGCATACTTTCTAGAGAAGGTGATTTATTTGGAAGTAAAATAAGTTAAATCTGATTACCTACTGGAACACAGTAAGATAATGCCATTTTAAAGAGCCCAATGAAGAGTATTTTCATACAGATTTATTAAAAAATTCCCATTTCTATAATGTATGGGCCCTGATAATGAGTAAATTGGTTAAGTGGAAAAATCTAAAGAAAGCCCTAGTTGTATTTTTTTTACAATTTTAAAATATAATTTTAATATCAACTTTGTAATTAACTTAATTCTAAGAAAAAAAATCAGATACATAGAATTCAGAAAAGAAATTGTTTTTAGTCAATTATGGTCACTTTACTTTTTTATAGGAACTTGTCAACTTCAATTTTCTCATTGTAAATTCCTTTATAGCAAGCATAGGTCTTAGCAAACAAATAATAAATGATATTTTTGAAAGAAAATAATTCTGTTTTTGTGGGTAGTCAAGAACAAGCAGCTTCATATTACCCACTGACATAGGTATATATGCCTTTAAAATGGATGCACCAAAGTGATTTGCACTGCATTTTTTTATCGTTTGATACTTTACCTGGTGCTTTACAAGGTCTAAAAACCTCAAAGCTTTAGTTTGAATGGTGCCAAACATAAAGTAGAAAGCACTAAGTTTGATGTGAAACCCACAAAATCAAAAGATTGCCTAGCCAAAAATCCAACATTTTACTGTCTGTAGATTGCAATGGGAATTAAAGTATTGCTTTTATTCCTTTCATCCAACATTCTGAAGGACATTTGAGAACTTGATTTATGGCTTTGAGGAAGTGAGTCTGGGGGTTAACAAGCAAAGAATTTAAACGTCCAATTGCACATACTCCTTCAAAGACATACCATTGGTACCTCATGTACTTTCATTAAGTGGTATATCTAGATTATATGGCCAAAGGAGGAGAATTCTTCCAGTCTACATTTTTCATTGATGTAGATTTAGCAGAATTTCTTTATGATCTATCATTCATGTATCCCACAATTTTTTTTATTATCTAAAGTGGGAGTTGAAGCTATAATTCGTCTAACTCCAAAATTGCAATGAAGCATTTAAAATGCCCATACTTGAGATGTAGGTGATGTATAAATAGATATACTAAGTCTTTCTTATAAGGGGCCAAATTATTTTGAAAATGTGGGGTGGAAGACAGGATTCATTGTGTAAACCAGGCAGCTCAGAAATAATTTCACAGTTGAGCCTGAGATAGTGAGCCTGTATTTTGACTTATTAAACTCATATGCCAACATATGTTAATTGTCGAAAAATGGTTTTAGAAATATCTCTTGGAAGTATCTCTAGTAATGCCTTGCTAGTCTGACCAAGATATTAGAAACATTGTCTAACATCCACTGACACTTCCTTTCTATTTTCTTCATCCTTTTTTTTTTCTGCTTTCTGTCAGTTTAAATTGATTTCTTCTCAAAGTTAAGAAAAAAAAAAAAGTAGGAATAGAACTGGCAAAAGCAAAGACATTGTCCTGGGGGAAGAAGTATACAAGATAGAGTCAGAACTACGGATCCAGACTGTAGCTTTATAAGATGCCATCAGAAATCAGCCTGAATCACATAGGTGCATCCATGTGGTACCAGATATGTCAGTGCCCTAAGTTAATAGTGTGATTATAATTGGGTGAGGGATATATATTCAAATTGCCAGAAGTTGAATCTCAGTACATAGCTAAGTGCCTGTGTCTGATAGTTTGAATAGAAATTTTTCAAACTTCCTTGCAACTACAGTGAATATAGGGAAGTCCTTTACTTTTCTCTGTTTTGCAACAAAATATTTGCATTGAGTTGCTTGCAGTGTGAATTAATGCTAAGTATTCAATATGAAAAGCAGTGTGACATTCATTTTTAAATTTCATGCTTCATGTCACTTACCTCTCTCCTTACTAAATTACATTTGGTCACACTTTAACCACACAGGATGATGCAGCAGTGTTACATGTGGAAGAGGAGCAGGTAGAAGTAAAGGTGCAGAAGTGTAGGGCAAAAAAATTAAAGTTTTGTTTACAACTATCCAGGAAAAAAATACAAACCTGCTGTACACTGGCCAAAATATTTTGAAAGATAATGAGACTGATTCTTGTAATCTTGTATATATTTATATTTACACTGAAGGTTAATTCATTCGTTTTAATTCATTCACATATAGTTATTAATATATCTTATATATTTTGTTATAATCATATTATTTATGAGATTTATGTATTAAAAGTTTAGAATTGTTAACATTATCATTACTTTGTACAATGAAAAAAAAACAATGCTATATTCTGAAAGACCCGAAAGAGATAAGGAAAACATTCTGCAAGATCTTAAGAGAAAAGTGGAAGTTAAATGGTAGCTTATATTGAATCCTTAAATAACATTGATTCAATAATTACTCAGTACCTGCTATGAATAAGACACTCCTTAACACCCTGCAATGTAGGTATTGTAATCTTCATTTTATAGATAAGAAAACTGAGTCTCAGAGAGAAATGTTTATTTTAAGGCGACACTAGTAGTACATCAAGTCTGGGATTTTGGTCCAAACATACCTGTCTTGGAGGCTCATGCCTTTTATTATATATCCCACACTTTCCCTGCTCTTTTTCTTACTTTTATGAAGCTTAAGGATTAATATAAATGGCAGAGATATAAAGAACTAAGTATAATAAAATTAGGATGAAATAAGAACTAAACAAGATGTGATACTCTTGCTGTACTGATGAGAAAATGAATAAAAATATTAATGAGGTCAGATAAGATTTGCTGGAGGAAAAAGTTCTTATTTAATCAAAGTTCTTTAACAAAAACAGTAGATAGGCAATTAAGTATAATATACACACAGTTAAGTGTAGACACATAAATAACCACAGACTACATAAAAAGTGTGTTTACTGTAGTCATTAGAAGCACAATCTATAGGCTACATCTGCTTTGATTCAAAATCCAACTTTTGTTACTTCCCTACTGCGTGGTATCACAAAGCCAGTTTCCTCATCTATAAAATAGGCTGTATAGTACCGACTGTGTTTTTATTAAGCTTAAATGTGATAACCTGTGTAAAGCTAGCACAGTGCCTTGAAAATAACTAAAGAATCCCCTAAATAATTATACACTGATCACTTGTGATAGGCATATGGTATGGAGTTTATAAGCAGAGACTGGGAGAAGAGATGAAAAAGATATCCTGGCTGAGTGAATGGTGTTGCAAGTGCATAGAATGAAGCAATTTGCTTGGGGATAATGGTTGGTATGGCCAGAATACTAAGTGCAAGGTCATGGGAAGGGGCAGGAAATGATATTAAAATTTGTATTAGCTTTTTTGGAAAATGCATGTCTTTCTTTTGTGAATAGCTGTATTTTATTATTATTATTATTATTATTATTATTATTATTATTATTATTATTATTATAACGTTTTAGTATACATTTAATACAGATCTCCAACAAGGCACTGTTTGCCCTGACCAGAGCACATCCTAGGTATTTTATACCTGGAGTTGTGGAACTGACCAAGAAGGAGCTCTGGGCTAGAGAATCAGACGAAGATAAGTTAAATTTCTTTGGGGTAGCAATGATGGTTTACTTGGAAGACATCAAGAAAAAAATAAATAAGAATAAAACCCTCAAGAATGAACAAAAAGGCACAGTAGACACTAAATCTGGACATGTTGATTAACATTACTTCTTTAAAAGTAATAGAAATCCACTCTGAGTAACTCAAACCAGAAGGGAATCAATGGTAAGCATTTAGCAAGACACACAAAGATAATACAAAGTCTAGAAAACCCAGCAGGATAAAAATCAGCGGTCATGGCCACCCAAGATCTAGGTTAAAAAACACAACAATAACTAATTTCCAGTTTTATCCCAGCACAAATGCTGGCTTAGCTTTCTCTGTTCAAGAATGGATTCCAGGGAAAAAGAACAATTTATCTGTATAGACTGGATCATTTTCAACTTCATGATCAAACATAGCACCTAGGTTAGTATTTCAGCCTTCAGTCTGATTGTGGTCAAAGAATGTGCAGCAATTCCCCCAAAAGGAAACTTGACTTTATTGCCAAAAGAAAAGAAAATAGATATTAGGGAGCCTTTCTCCCCATCCTCAACACTCCCCCCCCACACACACACCAGTTGCATTTTGAAAGAGCCAGAGTGAAGAACCTAGAAAATGTGAAAGAGGGTTCCTAATAACTGAAGTGAGCCACTGTGGCCAGATCAGATTTTGTGAAGGGTTATTGTTTTTCCTCAAAGAAACATGGAGTGGAAAGCATGCCATGTCCCTGACTTGGTGAGTCCATGATGAATAAAGGTTATAGAGGTTTCACTTCAATTATCTTTCTATCTGAGAACTTAGACCTATGTCTGAATTGCAGCTGGCACTTAAAACTTAAAAGGATGAATGGGTAAATTAATAGCTCTTTTATGTTTTTTTTCCCTTCATTTTATATCAAGTCCCTGGGATATATTCCTGGAAATGAAAATTTATAAACACTTTAAAACTCTGGACATGATTAATAACTATTTTAGAATGAAAAGTTTATTAAAAGACTTACTTCTGGTTTCTGATGCCACCCTTGGAAGTCACTCCAACCCAGCAGTAAGAAACTGGACACAAATCAACAAATCTTAGATTCATAAGAGAAGAGAGGACATAGGGCACACTAATATCCCCAGTATTGGGGGTTAGACAAGTGAATACAGGGAATCACAACTTACCAAAGCAAAGATGCATGAGCAGAAATAGCTGATAAATAGTACTGGAGTAAGAATACCTGAACTGTGATCGATGAATTACAGAAGGCTCAGTGTGGATAATTCTGAGAGTTAAAAACTCCAGGGGGACCCAGTCAACCCCTCAACCCCCACAGTTTTGTGAGACTTACCTCCAGAAGTTTGACTGGTTTCCCACAATTTATATTGCAGAAAAATCCCCTCTGCCTTCTGGCAGGGGATAGGTAAAGGAGCTATTTTGATATATGCCAGAATGCTTTGTTTTTCTTCATAAGGCCTGCTCGCAAAGGAAACTAGTTAGTTCAGAACCTAACCTACCGGGAAATTATCAGAGTCTAACGAAGTAGAATGAAGGAAAGTACCAACTTTGGCCCACTCTAGTCATCCTATCCAATCGAAGGGGAGGAAAAACAATACAAAACAAAACACTAAGATAAAGAAAGACTTGAGCTCACAGTCCAGAGGAACAGGCTCACTAAAAGACTGGAGATCTAATCATAGGACTGTAGAAAACTCCCCCTCACCCCACACCTCACCATCTAACTAAAGGTCTATTTATAACAACACTTCTTTACATGAGTTCTTTGCATAATGTCTGGCTATCAAGAAAAAATTACGAAGCATATCAGAAGGCAAAACAACACAATTTGAAGAGATAGGGTAAGCATCAGGATCATAGATAGCAGAGATGTTAGAGTTCTCAGACCAGGAATTTAAAACAGCCATGATTAATATTTTTAAGGATCTAATGGATAAAGTAGACTGCATGCAAGAGCAGATGAACAAGGAAGCAGAGAAACAGAAATCCTAAGAAACAATAAAAGAAAAAGATTCTAGCAATCAAAAACACTAACAGAAGTGAAAAATTTTTTGGATGGATTTGTTAGTAGACTGCATGTCTGAGGAAAGACTCTCTGAGCTAGAGGTTATATTAATAGAATCCTCAAAAAATTGAAAAGCTAAGAGAAAAAAGCTGTATGTTATCTATAAGAAACCCACTATAAATATGAAAACATCTCATTTAATAGTAAATGGATGTCATGAAAAGACATGGAAGAACCTTAATTGCATATCACTTAGTGAAAAAAGTCAATTTGAAAAGGCTGCATACTGTATGTTCCAACTTTATGGCATTCTGGAAGAGACAAAAGTTATGAGACAGGAAAAACAGCAGCAGTTTCTAGGGGATGAGGGAGAGAGATGAATAGGTAGGACATGTAGTACTTTTAGGGCAATGAGTATACTCTGTATGATGCAGAAATTATAGGTCATTATACATTTGTCCAAACTTAGAGAATGTACAATGCCAAGAGTGAATGGTAATCTAATTACAATGTGTCAATGTAAGTTCTTCAGTTCTAACAAATGTACCACTCTGGTGGAGGATGTAGATAATTGGGAAGACTATACATATGTTGGGGCAGGGAACACATGAGTAATCTCTGTACCTTCCTCTTGATTTTGCTGTGAACCTAAAACTTCTCTAAAAAAAACTGTCTAAAATTTTTAAAACTTAATTTAAAAACTCTGGACATACTTTAAGTATATTTCTGAATTTTTAAAAATCATATTACAGTATCATCGGCAATGTGGACTAACTCTCACCTCAAAACAAACACAAATTGGCAGGTACTGTAAGCAAACAAAAACTCTGTGTAATCCAATGTAAAACAGATTCTCCACTCATGGTGAAGTTTGTGTGTATATTTTATTTTATTTATTTTATTTTTTTAAATCCCCCCCTTTTTTTTTAAGATTTTATTTATTTATTTGACAGAGAGAGACAGCGAGAGAGGGAACACAAGCAAGGGGTGTGTGAGAGGGAGAAACAGACTTCCCACTGAGCGGGGAGCCTGATGCAGGGCTCCATCCCAGAACACTGGGATCATGGCCTGAGCCGAAGGCAGACGCTTAATGACTGAGCCACCCAGGCGCCCCTTGTGTGTATATTTTAATCCAAAATAGGCACTACTCTTTTTGAGCCTGTTCTGATATATTGAGTATAGGAATAGCAGTAACTGACTTCCTTTTAGCAGCTGCAGCAGACATACTCTCACTTTGAGGGTATGGTGAGTTCCAGGAGATTTAGCCAAAATCTATACAGAAAATTGTGATGAAGAGTTTTTCTGTAATAGTCTATAATCAAAGCACTTGGAGAGAGGATAGCTTTAAAAAGATTCGTGGAAACTGAATTTTACTTAATATCTATTAAATGCCAGCCACAACCACCATACCTGCATGTAAAGACTAAAACTATGATTGTACTTATTTCTTTCCTCACTGCAACCCTCTTAAATAAGCATTGTTGTCTTTATTGTACAGGTTAAAAAAAAAAACAACAACAAACTTCCTTGAAGCTAAAGAATGTTTACAACTTCATGTATTTTGTGGTGGTAGAACTGTGATTTTACTCTGTATCTTGTGGCCTTTTATATATAGCAATGTAAAAAGAACATTAATCTATAAACTTTCTAGAAGACTGTAAAACATAGATCTCATAGCAAAAGTCAACTTTATTCTAGTTCTGTCATCTCATAAATATTAAAAGGTGAAAAAAAAGTCATATAAGGCCAACTGACAATCTAAAATTGATATGGTCTTCTTTGTCTTTGGAGGCCTTAGTTAAGGGTAGCTGGAGAAAAAGAAAGTATTTAGATATCACCCGATTCGGTGGCAAAAGTGATAATAAGCCTTACTAGCTAACTCTAACATATCGATAATAATCTGTGCCATCTCTTCAGCTTGAACCATACCTAAGCATCCTAGGAACAAGTGTTGGTTGAAATATTATTCCACAAATAGCCCAGAAAAAAAACAAAATGATGCTCTCACAAATGAAATGCTGTGGGAACTGTATAGCTCAAATTAATGAATTCTAAAAGCATTTAATTCTTTAAGCATTTTCTCTACCAAATAATTTTTTATATCTAGTTTTAATAATAAAGTTAATCTAAATTGTTGTTTATTTAGTTAACTTGAGAAAGGACTGCAAAAAACATTCTTCTAACAAAAAAACAAATTTTAATCTCAGGTGTATGAGGAAAAAGGCAGCTGTGGTCTGGGGGAAAATAATTAGGCAAAGGCTTAGAGGTCTTGGGTTTGAATTCCCATTTATCATCTATCAGATGATTTTCACAAATAAGATATTTGGCCTTTTTGAGATTCATTTCCCTCTATGAAAATGTAGATGATAAAACATCCCTTAAATAAAGCATTTTGAAGTTTGCAACCCAATAGGATTTTTGTACATATGGGTGTATTTTTAGAGGTTGTGTATTTCTTAAAATTTTACACAACTTAAGTATCAAAGGTATCAGAACACCTCCTAACAGTTTAAATATTACCAAATTAGACTGTTTCAAAATAATTATAAGAAATTGACTCTGAAGGACTAGACTATAGTTCAGTGAACAAATGATTCTTAAATGTGAATCTGAACTCAGGGCATAAGAATAAGCTATTGCCTTTCAAATATTGTGCATATTCAAATAATCAGGCGTCCTGAAGCCATGCATTTCTCTCCTTCACTGTCTTGTTTCTGTTTGTGTAACTATTGAATTGTGTAGCTGTTTGAGGGTAAGGTGATGTTTGTCTGTATAGCCTGGCATAGTGTTGCTTGTTAATAAATGCTTACCAGAATAAATAGGAAAAAGCAAATTGTTACATACATTATTATGTATAATTAACACAATTATTAAATATTTAACACAGTTACTTAAATGCAATGCTGACAAATTTGGCAGTTATTGAAAAGAAATGTACAAAAACTTGCTAAAAATGAAATTTAAAATTATAAAAACTCAGAGCATTACTGTTATGTACTTTACTAAGGCACAGCTGGTGAAGAGAACCAGACTCCCTGGTAATATTTATGTAACTTATAATTTCCCAAAATGATGTCTTGCAAAACAACAAGGTGACTCTGTGTGAAAGGTTTTTTTTTTTTTAAATAAACAAATAAACATGGAAATTTGGATTAAACAAGACAAAACTATCTTAAATGCACGTTAAAGTGTCATGTGACTATCAAAACAACAGAATGGTGCTTTCCTCAATATTTTTATTTTCTACAGGACTTTTTATTGTTAACATGGTGGGCTTTGTGCTTGTAGTTTGGGGGACGAATCTATTATTATTTCTCACAGCTAGTTTGCACACTATCTAAAGAAAGATACAGAGTTGTCCTTTGTCACTCTGTCATGAGGAAATACCTGTAGCTAATGTATGCTCTAAAGGTAGATCTGTAAAAAGTGTTGTAAATATTTTTTAAACTTTTTTTTCAATAAATTATTTGGTGCACAGAATATGGCAGATATAGTTCTAGGTACTGAGTATACACATATCAGTTAATCACTCTGGTGCTTTTAAAGCTTGCTTACTGCAATGTACTACAGAAGGAAAAAAGAAATAAGTGTGAAAAGTGTTAAGAGTAGAACAGGCACAAAGCACTAACTAAGGCAGTGATGAACCATGTCAGAGGAGAGGAGTTTGAGAAATTCTGGAGTCAGTGGAATCCTACTTGGTCAGACAGGGAGCCTTCCTATTCTAGGAAAATTGCAAGGGCGTAACTTTGTTCTGAGGTTGATGTTGTTATTGACTATTGAGCATTTTGGTTCCTTGAGTCTCTGTGATAATGATCAGAAAGAGTTACCTAAATTGCTTTGATTCACAGGTAATTAAATGACTCTTTACCTCAGTGTGTGCTATGAAAGAAGATTACACAATTTATCTTGTCTAATAAGGCAGAAAAATAGTAGTGATATGCTATTACAGTGTTGTATTTTTTAGCACATAAATTAGTGCTAGAAACAGACTTGAAAGAAAAATATTTGAATGTATAATATTCACTTTTAAAGCAATTTTGAATTAAACGTCAATTCATCATGATTTTCTCCACATTGCTGTATGGGCACTAGTTATGTGACTAGCCATGGATGTATTCATTGTGTATAGCAAATGAAACAGTTGGTTTGAGCTACTGTTTTTCCCTTGAGAAATAATCCATTCAGAAATCCGTTTTTTGCCTTAGTAATAATATTGTGTTCTTCAACACCACGAAGTGAAAGTTTGACAATCTTTGTATCAAACTAACTGAAAGGCGCTGGCCTTAGTAAAGTTATCTACTCTTCCATCGTCCTTCAAAAATTGTGCTTTGTAAAGTTGTTTATTATATTTCAGTAATACATTTTAAATGGTTACAGATTCTGGTGTCTAAACTCTAATAATTAAAGAGTATATATTCTAAATATGGAAAATTTTTGAATATTTCTTTAACAGTAACTAGCATAAACTTACTAATGGAAGAATCTTTCTA
This sequence comes from Ursus americanus, assembly GCF_024610735.1. Lineage (NCBI taxonomy): Eukaryota > Metazoa > Chordata > Mammalia > Carnivora > Ursidae > Ursus > Ursus americanus. The sequence goes on along the minus strand of NC_142137.1, from coordinate 13,448,282 downwards.
CAGTTGAAGTTATTGATATCCAATGTAGGATGGTGTCATGCTGTGTAGACACAGTTGTTTATAAAGTAAGTCACAAAGTGCTGACCTTAGGCTAGCATTTAGGCAAGATTTTTAAGTGAACATGGATGTGTTCACTTTTAGATTGAGGAGAGTGAGTGAAATTTTACATATTGTTAAAGAGGACAGACAACTCCCATATTAACAAACATATACTGGTTAGAGATACAGAGCCATCTGACTATGTAATAACCTTGGCAATGGAAGCTTTCTATGGAGAACAAAATAGAAGGATCCTGTCTGACACTAGGAAAATCATATACAGCTTGTAGACTAACTTCTTCCAGTTAGGAAAACATTTTGATTGTAATGGGACAGACTTTTTTTTTGCTATTGCTGTTGTTACTCTCAGCCAAACTCTGATTCCAGGAATTCATCTGCCATCAGGAAATGCTCATGATGGATGGTATATGGGGGAAACAATGAATATAAATAATATGTAATTATGTGGGAAGAGTGTGATAATAAGAAAGAGGTGAGGAGAGAGAGAAGTAGGAAGACTTGAAAACTGAAAATAAACAGATGTGTTCATTTTAGTATTTATCCTAAATAGAGATTATAAGTGAATTATTTTTTTGGATATTCTCCATTTTCCTATGAAATACAATCAGTATTAATAAACTTAGAATATTACAGTTACTAAAAGTTTCAAACATTCATTCATTATGCACAGAAAAAATGAGGAAATTTAGCTTGTACTTCACTGGCTGGGTCCTGAAAGAGTCTCACCCTGTTTTCTTTGTTGTCTGTCACACTCTGCTGATGATGAAATGTATACATATTCTTCACTCATTATAAAAAGGACAGTTCAAAAGGTGAATAAAGGGTCATTATAAACATTGAGTGAACAGTCAGGGAAAGCTTTACCTATATCGCACTTTTACCACTATCTGTACTAAAGTTCCTTAATGGAAGTACATAATAGATTTAGTAAATTACAGAGTGCTACAGATATTTGCAGAGAAAATTAAGCACGGAAAGCAATATAGACTGTTGAGTAAAAACACATAACCTCCAGTAAAAGAGAAATTTATGATGTTGTGCTGTGAATTTTGCAGATCACAAAGGTACATAAGAGACTTGCAGTGATGGCAATCTGGGACCCTCAGTGAAAAGAACACTTCAGTAAAGAAGGTTGTAGATGATCTTGTTCCTCTGCTGTGGGTTGAAATGTGTCCCCACAAAAATTTATATATTGAAATACTAACAGTCACATTGGGAACAGCATCCTTCAGTAATACCTCTTTTTTTTTTTTCTTTTTTCTTTCTTCTTCTTCTTCTTCTTCTTCTTTTTTTTTTTTTTTTTTTTTTAAGTGAAGTCCAAACTCTTTACTTTGCCTACTAGTAATCTAAAAGCCTGGCCCTATCCCACCTCCGCAGTTGACTTTCTAGCATTCTTACCTTACTAGTCTGTTGTCATATAAACAACTTGCATTTTTTCAAAACAAGTCATGTTTTCCTTCTTTCCTTCATCATACTTTTATACCTCCTGTTTATACTTCTGGAAATGTTTTCCTCTCTTCTATTTTATCCTATTCATTCTTCAGATCTCAGTTCAAATGTATTTTCCTTAGAGAAGACTTCCCTGCCCTTGTAAGCTTGCCTTAGCAGTGCTCTTTCTGTGTTCCCCCTTAAGTACCCTTTACTTATCTATGTGAGAACACTTATTCATTTGCATTGTATAAGGTTATCTATTTTCTTGTCTATATTTCCTTCTATTTAAGTTTTTTGGAGTATAAACTGTGTCTTTGTCATTATTTTATCTCAGATATTTAGCCTTCTAGGCTACATAGGCCCATAATAGATACTTGAAAAATTGTATATAAATGCATGAGTGATCAATAGAGTGATGCCAAACTTCTCATGGCAATGGGGTGCTCTTTTATGGGCCAAATTAGCTTCATTATAAGAAAATTGTTATTTATGGTGAAGGGTTTAAAGGCTATTGATATATTTTCTAGAGGTACTGAAGTTTTTTGAGTGAGAATCTGACTGTTATTTCAAAAGGCAAATCTTTGTATATGATACATATAAATTTAGAGTATATGGGAGAGTCTTTCTGAATGATTTGGTCTTACAGTTTGAACATACTTTGCACCATTGTGACTACAAACTAATAAGCATGTAAAAATTTTTGTTTTGACAACTGAAAATCACTGAGTAAATCTTATTTACTGATACAATGCTCTACCATATTATGTTATACTAATTAATAACTTTGAGAAATTTACAGAGGCTTCAAAGAATCTGATTCCTGAAATGATAGGGTATAAATCCTGGAACACTCTCAGTACCACAATAAAAACTTTGAAGTTGGCTCTAAGTTAAGTTTAGGGGAAAAAGCATTTGATTAGGATTCAGCAAACCTCTACTTCAATCTTTATTATCACTTATCATGTCTCACTCAGCTTTTCTGGACCTCAGATTCTGCATGTTCAAAATGGAGGAGTCCTGGGTTGTACCCATTTCATAGATCATTAAGGAAAATCAGTGCCAAAATGTAAGTGAAAATCATGAAGAATGAAGTCATAAACAAATATAAGAGTTTTTATTGATGCTGTCAGGCTAGGAAGTATCTATAGATAAGTCCTCTGAGATAGTACATGTTATAGGAGCAGACAGTAGAGATGAAAGATCTCATTTAACCATGTAGAAAGTGACAATTTTATGGTTTCCTTTTATGGAAAAGGAGCATGGAAGCAATATTAATAGCATTCTTATATGAAAAACAAGAATGTGAGTATTCTACAGTTCATGAAATAAGTATATATTTTTATATAATTTATGTTAAAATGTTTTAGAAACACAAACGTAGTATATATATATTTTATTTATTTTATGCATCATGTTTTGGAGCTCCTTGTAGGTGAGGAGTATATTTTAAGTACATTTCATTAGTGAGGAAAGTGAAGCTCAAATCTGTTAAGACATATTTATGAGATTCATGAAGAAAGGACACATAAGTAGGGCTAAACAGTTGGCCTTTTTTTTTTAATATCCTATGCTCTTTTCTGTACAACCCATCACTTCTTTTATGAAAATTACTGCATATTGACATCAGATGACACAATGGATTTGGAGCACTAAGAATAGTGTGGCTGAGGATTAAAAATCTCACGATTTGTACCAAATGGCAGTCCTTTCACCTTTTGGACAGAGACATTATAGAGGTTGATATAACATAGGCAGCTATGAATATTTAATATTTTTAGTAAAACATTTGCTTTCCTTGCTTTCTCTATAATTTCATGAATGAGACTGCCAGCAAAAATACTGCAAAACAAATAGTTTTCAAGTATGTCAGACATTTGACACTCCCATCTAGATAAAGGAGGAGGAAGGAAGGGAAGTACACGTTATACTTCCAGGCCCCAAAGCATGATCTGAGTAATCTGTTACTTCAAAAAAAAAAAAAAAAAGTGTTTTAAGTTCAATATTCTATGTTATGAGGTGTTTTAAAACCAAAACAGAACAAAACTGTCACTGAATGTAATTCTGATTAAAAAATTAGCTAATTCTCTTTGAGACCTTGAGGTCAAATCAAAGGTCCTCCATTTGGAGGAGAAATTAACAGTTGAAATAACATTATAAGCATAAACTAGCATTTCCTTATGCACCTACCAGTCACCTCTTTTCTTATTCCAGGTCCTTTGAATTAGCATTTCTGAGGTGGGATTTGAGCAAATACAGTTTAAAGCTCCCCTAGGTATTCCCAGTGCACTTTCTGGAGAATCACTGGCCAAGTGACAATAGTACATCATCAAAAGAGCACCCCATTTGTTCTTTTGCAAATGATTTCCATTAGGACTTTTTCAATAAGACTTTAAGGCTCCTTCTAATTTTCCTCAGACTATTCTTGTAAATGGTTCTCAGTCTAAAATCCTCTTTATATTTACCTCTAGAATCTATCCACATTTCTAGTGAGGCAAATCTTCCTGGTAAATATAAGCCTTTCTGTTTATCTTTTCAACTTCACTTGACAACACGTCAAAAAAAAAAAAAAAAAAAAAAAACCATGTTCCCTTGAATGAATGTCATAACGTACACACAGTCTAATATAGAACTACATCTATAAAACAAATTGTTCTTTCTCCCTCTTAGATAACATTTTTTTCTCCTAAAAGATTGAGATTACAACAGGAAAGATGCATGTCTATCCATGGTAAAGGGTATCTGTGAAATGATGTACTCTTACTTAGATAATAATAGATTTACATGCATATACATATTTTTTTATTTGTAACAGATATAATTCACACATTATTATATATTGCAACAGAGGCTTTTACCTTAAATCTCATAAATTTTGACTATGTTGCATTCTATTTTATTTTCCTTTATTGGCATGAAAGTGTTGAATTTTCATATAATGCTCTTAAAGAGATGGAGTCCTTTACTTTCATTTGGACTCTCTTTAGGCTTTGAAATGTTTGCTTTCGCTTGACTCCTCCCACTGATAAAAGAACAAAAAGATCCATGAGAGTTACCCGTGGCAGGTTACAATGCTATTTATGAATATCAACCATTGGCTCCACTCTTCAGTACCAAGTAGTAGAAGAATATGGAAATGCCTCTACTCAGTCATGTCTGATATCGTTTCTAGACCGTTCCCAAAGAAACCTTATTTTTGCTCTTGCCAAACCAGAACATTTATATTAGAAAATCACCTATGCAAAGATTCTATAATCAAAACATTGAAGATTTCAGAAGGATGTAAGTAGAGAATTTATAAAATTATCTATAGTATAGTTCAAAATTTTACATTAGGCATTCCTTACAAAATTGTACTTTCGTGCTTCAAATCCATATAGCACGCATGCTATAGTATTTAGTCTTCCTACATTTGTGCTTCCACTCTTCAGTTATCCCCCAGACATTCACTCTTCCATCCGTTCATGATACAGAGCACCGCACCTCTCTCCAAACTTCTATTTCCTTACTTGTATAATATTCATTATTTAATAAGGTCTTCTAGTTTGATTATTTCATTTGTGCTAAGTAAACAAGTTTTTTGAAGTGCCTCCTCAGCTTGTTTTGAATGGACACTTGAAATTAGTTTTATTTTGCAAAATCTTTCCTTGCTGAAGATCTGGAGTAGTGACTTCCATTCTGTGAACACTAGAGTTACTACAAAGTGCTCTGAATTCCATATGCATGCCAAAATATTTATAACATACATGTGGAATGATTTTGCAAATGTGTGCTAATGAAATGCATGTCATTAAAAAATATATCAGCAGCTATTAGGGGCATATTTATTTATGTCAATAAAATGCAAATATCACATGAGAGGTATCTATAAAATTTTCACCTAAAGTTTTTTGAAGATACTTAACTGGAGAAGGCACACCTGAAATTCCAGTTACTTCATTCTCAAATGGAAGTAATGTAGTCCTTTTCTTCTTTACCACCACTGCCCCCTGGCCTCACCCCCAGCTCTAAGTAGTTGATTCTTAGTTGAAACTGGAACTAAGTCTCTTCTTCAAAACACATCAGAGATCAATAATAATATGAAAGGACATCAGTGATTTTCCCCACTATATTTTTCCCTTTACAGATCTGATCAAGCAGATTAAGACTGAATATTTTCATATTCTGTCTTCTAGTTTCACTACCACACAGGTCTTTATTATTGATAACTGTTTTGACTCAAAAATCGTAAATTCTTGAGAATACAGAGAATCTGTCCTATCAGAAGTTGTCAATTTTTATTGGGGTAATGTGATAGATATCATCTTTCTTTAGGCTCTTAAGTATCATGATTGTCACCATTGTTCTCAACCGAAACTAACTGGTTTAGTGGTTTAGGCAAAAGCTTCTTAAGACTTTCCCTCCCAAATCCTGCTCTGTACCAAGGAACAGTCAGTTATGTTACCTAGTGACAAAAAGGACCTCAGACTTCCATTCCTGCTTAACCCTACTGAGTCCAAAAATAACCTCCTTTGAGAACAGAAGAGGGGGCGCCTGGGTGGCTCAGTCTGTTAAGCATCTGCTTCGGCTCAGGTCATGATCCCAGGGTCATGGGATCCAGCCCAGGGAGTCTGCTTCTCCATCTGCCTTCCCCCCCTGCTAGTGCATGCACCATGCACGCGTTGTCTCTCTCTCTCTCTCTTAAATAAATAAAATCTTAAAAAAAAAAGAACTGAAGAGGGAAAAAATGAGCAATTTGTACTTTGGCATCAGTAATATTCTTGAGTTTATTAGATATCACTGGTAATTTAGGGGGAGTCACATGATGGGAGTCCTATCATAAATAGCCTTAGGAAATTTGTTGCTGTAGCTCTGGCTCCTAGATTTTTACATCAACATCCATCCAATGCTAATAGACCCAGTGCCATTTGAAAAGCCTAACTACCCTTAAAAGGGAAAATTTTTTACAGAGAGATATATGGGGATAGATCTTTTCCTTTGCTTTGTTAAGTTCTTTCTCCACCTATATATTTTAACATTGGGAACAAAAAAGAATGTTACAATTGTAGTAGGAGAGCTTAATCCACTGATAGCCTTGTAGAAGATTTTGTTCTAGACATATTCCTTTAATTCAACATAGGTTTTGTTTTTAAGACTAAATGTATGACATCAAAATATATGATTTCTTATGTTCAGATACTAATAATCAGATCAGGATCATTTCTTGCTAAATTGTTATTTGCTATCATGAACAAAACTGCATTGCTTATTGTGAATGGATTAGAGACTCTGGTGTGTCATAATATGTAGGAATTACAATACTTCTAAGATTTGGTTACTCTTTTCCCTGAAGTCACGCTGCCTTTTCAGCCAAGTATGAAGTACCAGATTTTTGTCATAGCAAAACTATGATGAACATTGTTAAGTGCTTGTAATTATTATTATTATTATTATTATTATTATTACTATTATTTTCAGTTCATTATATCTCAAGGTCTAAATGTATGTAACAAAAAATATCAACTGAACTAAAAGTACTTTTTATTTTCCACTTTATATATCCTCACATGATTTCTGTGGTTGAGATCCAATTTCCACCTGGAAAAAACTAAGGAAGAAAGTGGAAATGATTAAGGCAAGGTCAGCAAACAAATAATGAATTTGGTTAATTTTTCCAACATCTAATTGATTCAGTGAAAACAATAAACAAGCTAATTGCTTCACCAAAATTAATAAATCACTTGAAGCAATCAATTGCTTAGTCCTAAATTTCACTTTAATCCTAGGAAGGATGAACCCAGCCAGGAAACATACAATCCAGTCTTAATTGGTATTTTTTAGGTGAGAATTCCAAAGTGGTGTTTTACCCCTAGAACTTATTTTTCTGAAGTATCTTACACATCATTATACACAATTTAAGAGAGTAAGTTTTAAAGTGTTTGCCAAATATTTTAGATATTAATTGTGAAAAAAGCATAGACTTTATAACTAGAGATCTAAAATATTAAATCAATATACCAGTTATTCTTAAGAATATTTTTTTCTAAGAATATACTTGATTTTTCTAATAGCTACATTGCCTTCCATCAGCTTCATTCATTCATTTAAATAAACATTTACCTTCTACTGTGATTTTTCAGTTGTCCACTGGGTAGGCCCCTACAAGGGTTTTTCTTTTCTTTTTTCTTGCTTTTTTTTTTTGATTATGCACTTTTGTGACCAGCATTTCATATTTTAAGATGTTTGTTTCATTGGGATGTATTTCTAAAATATTGACCTGAGAACATTCTATGGCTTTTTTTTCAATAAGTATTTCATAAGCTTTAGCATATATTATTTGATTGGTCTCCAGAATAACTGAGGAGATTTACAACCACTAACAAGATTTAACATGTATATGCCTCTACAAACCCTGGCAAACAAGTTAATGATTTTTATTAGATTAACAGATGTAAAATTAATCATTAAAATTATTTTAACTTGCATTATTATGCATGACTTGTATTATTAATGAAGATTCTTTCTCTAAGTATCTATATCTCCTTAACAATAAACTTTCTGTCCTTTATAAAAATTTGTCCATAATAATTTGTCTTTAGAAGTATCTGTGTATGTATCAGTTCTTAACGAATTTTTAGAATAATTGTGTCATATTTTCCATTGTTATATTTGTTTGATTACATTTAAGCTAAAGGTTGAATGATTTATGTTTATATGGCTCTATTAATTATGACTTAGTTGATTTTCTCTATTTCTTTAATACCTAAATTTTGTCCTGTCATCGTTGTATTTCTTCTGATTTATCATTATCAGAATAGCATTGCTCTACATATTATAATACCTTTGAAATTAAGATTTTGGAATTTTTTTAAATGCCTTGTTTAGTACCTATTCCATATAAATGCATCTTTATTTTTTTTTAATTTTTTTTTTAAGATTTTATTTATTTGAAAGAGACAGCCAGCGAGAGAGGGAGCACAAGCAGGGGGAGTGGGAGAGGAAGAATCAGGCTCCTGGCAGGGGAGCCTGATGTGAGGCTCGATCCCATGATCCCAGAACGCTGGGATCATGCCCTGAGCCAAAGGCAGACGCTTAATGACTGCACCACCCAGGCGCCCTGTAAATGCATCTTTAAAATGGTGTAATCCTCAGTAACAAATACTGTGGACTGTACCCTCAGGATTCCCTTGATTCGTTATTTTAGTGTCTTTCCATAATTTACATAGTCTATAACCTGGTGGTATAATTCCTTTGCAAGCACCTATTATGTGCCAAGTTATTTTATTTATTCATTGACTCTTCACAGGAGTATGAAGCATTCTTCAAAATCAAATTTCATCTCTGTCAGAGTCACCTAAAATGTTTCATCAAGGACCACTGAGTCAAAATCTTTGAGAATTTGAGGATTGGGCTGGAGGAATCTACTTTTTGTTTTGTTTTTGTTCTTAGTAACTTTTACTGGATTTTTTTTTTTCTCTTCTAGACACCAAAGTCTGAGGACTGCTATTCTATAACACTGTCTTAATCACTCTCATTCTAAGTATGAGGCAATAAAGTCTAAGAATTTAAATCTTATCTAAAGCCACATTTTTTGGGAGGATGGAATCAAGATTACAGATCTCGTATCCTTTCTCCAAGTCTGAATTTTTAACTTGTAACACCAGCTCACCCCTGAGGGGATGCCTAAAGATACCTGACGCTTTTTATTCTATCTGAGCTAAGTAGTTTTAAGTAGTAGTTTTAAGTAGTTTGTTTTGTTTCAGCTGCTTATTAAGAACTAAAATTTGAGGAGTGCCTGAGTGGCTCAGTCAGTTAAGTGTCTGCCTTTGGATTGGGTCGTGATCTCAGGGTGCTGGGATTGAGCCCTGCATCAGGCTCTCTGCTCAGTGGCAAGTGTGCTTCTCCCTTTCCCTCTCACTCTTTGGTCTCTTTCTCTCAAATAAATAAATAAAATCTTTAAAAAAAATTAAAAAAAAAAACTAAATTAAAATTTGGGTTTTGAGTAGATCTTCCTGACATTGAGGCTAAAAAGAAGACAATTCTAGTAAAAATAATCATTCATGGAACATACACTTTTAGAACTGTAAATATCATCATGTAATCTATGAAACAAGCTATATATTCTAGGTCATAATTAGCATAATATTATACCCATTACTATATGCTTTGGTGGATATCTAATAACAAAATAATAGGAAGTGCATGCGCCTACACACACACACACACACACACACACACACACCCAGCTTGAGAATTATTGCTCTAACTTGATTCTTTTTAAATACATCTTTTCATATATTTGATATGATTATAATAATGTCTGTGGAAATTCAGAGTTATATGTTTAGAGAAGAAATGATTGCATTGTTACAGAAAGAATTATAAAGTCTAGCAAAATAGTTATTTTGCAATAGAGCAATTTTGATCCTAATAAGTAGTATGGGGTAGGTTGGCAATTCTACAACTTATGGCCTATGGCCAACACAAATGAAGAAATGCTATGTTAACATAAATAAATCTATAAACTAATTAGGTCCTTTATTACTTTGAGAGAAAAACCACAAAAATTCAGAATTGCCTAATTTTTAATGAAATATAAGGGACATAAAACAGGTTTGAACAAAAAAAAAAAACAAGAATCAGGGGTGCCTGGGTGGCTCAGACGGTTAAGCGTCTGCCTTCGGCTCAGGTCAGGATCCCAGGGTCCTGGGATCCAGCCCTGTGTAGGACTCCCTGCTCAGCGGGGATCCTGCTTCTCTCTCTCCCTCTACCCTCCCACACCTCTCATGCTTGTTCTCTCTCTCTCCACTCTCTCTCTCAAATAAATAAAAATCTTAAATATTTTTAAAAAGAAACAGATTCACAAAATTTTTTTTTATTTGAAGATCGTGATCTCAGGGAGAGAGCAGGGGCAGGGACAGAGGGTGAGAGACTCTCAAGCAGCCTCCATGCCCAGTGCAGAGCCTATGTGATGCAGGACTGGATCTGAGATCCAACCCTGAGATCATTACCTGAGCCAAAATCAAGGGTCCGATGCTTAACCCACTGAGCCACCCAGGCACCCCTAGAGTCACATAATTTTTAAATAGGCAATAGGGAATATAATTATTTTTAAAAGGAAGTATTTTTAAAATTTTTGATGATAAATTAGAATCAACAAAAATGGTAGTGAGAGTAAATACGGTAGAGGGTCAAGAAAGCAAAAGGTAGGGGCGCCTGGGTGGCACAGTGGTTGAGCGTCTGCCTTCGGCTCAGGGCGTGATCCCGGCGTTATGGGATCGAGCCCCACATCAGGCTCCTCCACTATGAGCCTGCTTCTTCCTCTCCCACTCCCCCTGCTTGTGTTCCCTCTCTCGCTGGCTGTCTCTATCCTGTTGAATAAATAAATAAAATCTTTAAAAGAAAAAAAAAAGAAAGCAAAAGGTAAGTAAAAATTAGACAAAAGTCAGGGAATAGAAATATATAGATTATCATCATAAAACTTTGTACTGTCCAAAATGAATGATAACAGTAGATAGGCCAAGGGTCCTAGTGGAGTTTACAGTGGTCAGACCAGATGTGTAGATGGCCAGCATCATGAGGACACCTTGGGATGTCTCTAGCACTGTGAACAGGACCTACTTAGGTACTGGCAGTCATAAATTAGGTAGCAAGTAGGGAGTTAAGGGAAAAAGTCAGGGAGGCTCAATTTAATTTTCCTAGCCAGAAAATTCCTCAAGCAGAGCTATTTTAAAGATTGGTATCTTACTTCTGACCCAGTGGAGTAGAAACATAGAAAGGAAGAATCACACACTGAGATAAAAACAAGAAAGGAGGGAAGCATAGAGATAGAACAGTAAGTCCTCAGGTATGTATGAAGAAAGTTGCAGTTGCCATTCAAAGGTAGTGGGCTTCTGAGGGTTATTACTTATCGCCTTAAAAAATGGTAGCTGATTCTTTTTGCAGCTGCTTGTTTGTTATTCTCAAATTATAAAAGCATCCTTTGTTGTAGAACTGAGAAGGCAATGAATGAAGAGATACAATTTTGTATATTGTAGTGACCTTGACTAGAATTTTATTATCTCCAAAATTGTATGGAATCAATCACATAGTATATAGCTAAGGAAATCATACCCTTTTTGTAGGTATACAGGGATACATAAATGATTGAGTGAAATCAATCATGTGACCAGAGGATCTTCACATGGAACATCTACAAATTTAAAATAATTATTTAGTAATTTTCACCTCTATGTCTAGTGCTTATTTTCCCGTGATTAAGAAGGAGACACAAAGTATAGAGACATACAGCTCAGTTCTGTACTTAGACACACCTGAATTGGAAATTTTGCTCCTCACTTACTCCCTTGAGCAAACTGTTTGACTTCTATATTTCTATGTCCCCATCTACAAATTGAGGATATTTATAGTACAGACCTCAAGAGGTTGTAGGGAAGATTTAATAAGATAATATATTGCACATATTAAGCATTCACTAAATGTTAGCTATTATTATTAAGAAGGTCAGAAGGACCTACAAAGCTTGAGCTTGTGCTTTATCAGAATATCTTTCTGGAATGGAATCATTACCATGCCATTTCTCTCCGAACATGATGACCTCTATGTATTATACACCCTACAGAAACCAGCCTCTCTGAAAATAGCACATAGAACTGGCAAAGTACCAAAAATGTTTTTTATTGAGGTCTAATTTTAGGGGAAAAATTGAATAAAACCATGAATTCAGCATATATTTAAGAGTAAAAGTCCCCAAAGCAACCAGCCATCTGTATTTGAAATCTTTGCTTTTAAATTAGATGATATTCTGAAAATGTTTTGGACAGAGACAGCAGAATCCATCCTTCCCCATTTCTGCATTACTTTACCTGAAATTATACAATTATGTTCTCAACTGCTTGACTTGCTGAACTGGATGTCAGAAAATGTGTTCTAAACTTCATTACCAGGTTAATATTGATAGTGGTTGAGAATAAAAACAGTAAGGATTGATTTCTTGAATGATATAAAAATAGACCATTTTAGTACCTTTTTAACACCCTTCTTGGGAATTGATACACAATAAACTGCACTTATAGTATACAATTTTCTAAGTTTTCATAAATGTATAAATTTTATTATTATCACAATCAATGCAATTAATATTTCTAACACCCTTAAAAATGTCTCTTTGTAATGCCTCTCCCCACCCCCATCCTAGGCAACCACTGATCACTGTCATTTTATGATACTTTGTAATGACACTTTTTTTTTTAAGATTTTATTTATTTATTTATTTGACAGAGAGAGAGAGAGAGAGAGAGAGGCAGCGAGAGAGGGAACACAAGCAGGGGGAGCAGGAGAGGGAGAAGCAGGCTTCCCGCTGAGCAGGGAGCCTGAGGTGGGGCTCGATCCAGAACCCTAGGATCATGACCTGAGCTGAAGGCAGACACTTAACGACTGAGCCACCCAGGCGCCCCTTAATGACACTTTCTATCATAGTTTGCTTTTTCTAGAATTTTAAATAAATGCAACCATATATTGTGTACTTTATTTTCCTACTTGGTTCATTATGTGTAATCCATACTGTTGTGTGTATTAATATTTTGTTCTTCTCTGTTGCTGAATAGTGCATCCCATTGTACGGACATAACACACTTTTTTCATACATTCATCTGAGAATGATGAACATTGAGTTTGTTTCGAATTCTCGGCTGCAAAAATTAAGGCTACTATGACATTTGTAGAATAATCTTCGTATGGACATTTGCTTTGATTTCTCTTAGGTAAAAATCTAGAAGTGGAAATCTGGGTCAAGTGGTAGGTTCTTGTTTAATTTTTAAAGAAACTATCAAACCTGTTTTCCAAGTATTTGTATAATCGAACATTTCTGTCAATAGCATACATATGAGAATTCCAGTGCCTCCATATCTGCACCACTACTTCAAATGGTCATACTTTTAAATTTTAAACTCCTAATACATGTGTAATAATATCTCATCGTGCTTTTTAGTAGGCTTTATTTTGTAGAGGTGTTTTGGGTTTACAACACAATTGAGCAGAAAATACAGACCATTACCATATGTTCCCTTCCATCCCCTACACACAGCCCCCCCTGCATTTTGAGCATTCCCCAATAAAGTAGTACATTTGTTACAATCAGTGAACTTTTTGACACATCATTATTACCCAAAGTCCATAATTTACGTTATGATTCACTCGTGGTGTTGTACATTCTGTGGATTTAGACAAATGTGTAATGATCTTTATCTATCATTATGGTATCATACAAAATATTTTCACGGTCATAAAACTCCTCTGTGCTCCGCCTATAAATCCCTCTCCCCCACCCCAAGCCCTAGCTATCAATGATTTTTTTATTGTCTCCATACTTTTGGAGACACATAGACACATCTTTTTCTAGAATATCATATAGTTCAAATCTTACAATACGTAGCCTCTTCAGATTGGCTTCTTTCAGTTAGTAATAAACATTTAGGGTTCTTCCATGTGTTTTCATAGCTTGATAACTCATTTTTTTTAAAGATTTTATTTATTTATTTGACAGAGATAGAGACAGCCAGTGAGAGAGGGAACACAAGCAGGGGGAGTGGGAGAGGAAGAAGCAGGCTCCTAGCGGAGGAGCCTGATGTGGGGCTCGATCCCATAACGCCAGGATCACGCCCTGAGCCGAAGGCAGACGCTTAACCGCTGTGCCACCCAGGCGCCCCTGATAACTCATTTTTTAAGTGCTGAATAATATGCCATAATATTCTATAATTATATTCCATAATATGTCTGGATGTACCAATTTATTCACTTATTGGACATCTTGGTTGCGTCCAAGTTTTGGCAATTATGAATATAGGTGTTTATTGTGGTTTTAATTTGTTTTATTCAAATGACGAATCATGCTGAATACTAATTATGTGTCATATATGTATATTTTTTCTTGACATGTTTATTTAAATTTTGCCCTTTTTTGTTAACAGCTTAATTGAAGCATAATGTACTAACACAAAATTGATCTATTTTAACTGTACTGTTCAATGAAAAAGCATTCAGTGACCATTAGGAGAGAGTTCCAGTACATTTTTATTGCTTCCAAAAGTACCCTTACACCCAGTGACAGTTGATAGCTGCTCTCATCCCCAGTCCCAGAATCTGTTCCACCCCCAATTATGCTAGTTGCTTAATGCCTATAAGTTTTACTTCATCTAGAAATTTCATATAAATGGACTCATGTAAATTATATTTTTTCTTCTGGTTTATTTATCTTGCTGTAAAATTTTTGAGGCTTATGAATGTTGTAGGGTATATTGTCCCTTTTTATTTCCGAAAAGTATCCCCTTATATACTTCATTTGTTTATCCATTCACCAGTTATTATCCTTTTGGCTAGATTCTAATTTCGGCTGTTTTGAATGATGTTGCTATAAAGATAAACAGACAAATCTTTGTGTGTGTGTAAGATGCCAGTTCTCTTGGGTAAATACATAGGAATGGGTTCCTGGTTCACAGAGTGAGTATGTATTCATCCTTTCAAACAAAACAAAACAAACAAACAAATAAAAACTGTTTTCCAAAATGGCAGTACCACTTTACATTCCCCCCAGCAAGGTATAAGGGTACTGCTTTCTCTACTACACAGGCAACACCTGGTATTGACAGTTTATATCACTATAATTACTCTATAGTGGTGTGTAGTGGTATTTCATTGTAATTTTAATTTGTATTTACCTAATGATTAATGATGTTGAGCATCCTTTCGTGTTCTTTGACCATCCATACATCTTATTTTATAAAATATCTATTCAAATTATTTGCCTGTTTTATAAATTCACTTGGTGATGGTGTATAATTGATTTTGTATCTTTCTGGATATAGTTTGCTAATATTTATTAAACTAATTAGTGAAACATCAGCACCTGGGCTTTTTGTGGAAACATTTTATTTATTAATCGAATTTCTTTACTTCTAAGTTTATTGATGCTTTTATTTCTCCTTGAATCAACTACAGAGATTTTGACTTTTCCAGATATTTGTCCATAACTGAAGTTGTCTAATTTTGAGGCATAAAGTTGTTTGTACTAATCTCTAATAATACTTTTAATTCCTGCAGTGTCTGTAATCATGTTCTATACACTTCCATTCTAGTGCTAATTTGTGCTTGTGTATATATATATGTGTGTGTGTGTGTGTGTATATATATACACATTTTCTAGGAACATATATAGATATATAGATGATATATAGATATATAGATATAGATACACACATTCCCAGAGAGTCTCCTAAATTTGAATTTTACTCACTTTCAAGGAACCAGTTTTTTGTTTTATTAATATTTTTATTGATACTTGTTGATTTTTTTAATCACCTGAAATGTATTTAGGCTTGTTTTATATCTTGATACTTGATCTATCCTGGAAAATAGTCTATATGCTTTTTAAAAGAATGTATATTTTGCTGTTATTGGGTGAAATATGAAATTTCACTTAATACAAATTGGTTGATAGTATTGTCCAAAACTTCTTTATTACTGATTTTCTTTTTAATTGTTCTCTAAATCACTGACAGGGGATTAATGAAATCTCCAACAGTTGTTGAATTGTCTGTTTCTCTTTTCAAATTTGTCAATTTTTGCTTACCCTAGTTTGGGGCTGTTCTTTGGTACATATTTTTTGTATTTCTTATGTATATCCAATGTATAAAATAAACTTTTAGTCATTTTGAAATGTCCCTATTTTTCTATTAATAAATCTTTTCTAAAATCTACATTTTTCTAATATTAACATAGTCACTCCAGCCTCTTAAATTTCTGTTTGCATGGCACATCTTTTTGCATCCTTTTACTTTGACTTTTGTGTATCATTGAATTTTGTGTCATTGACCTTTTTGTGACCCCTATTGATAGCATAGCCATGTCTTTCTTTCCTTAGCCATTTTTCCAATATCTTCCTTCTGATTAAAATGTTTGGTCCATTTATGTTTAATGTAATCACTTATGTGGCTTGATTTACATCAGTGATTTTGCTATTTCTTTTCTATATTCTTCCTACTTTTCTTATTTCTTTTTCTTTATTCATTTGTGTAAAATATTTTTTGTGTACAATTTCAATTCCACTGTTAACTTTTAAAAGATTTGTTATATTTAATGTTCAGTATCTTCAAAACATGTTTTATATGTATTTTGTATTTTTCCTTTTTTTAGAGAGAGAGAGTGCATGTGAGAGAGTTGGAGGGGGGCAGCAGAGGGAGAGGGGAGAATCTTAGGCTTCATACCCAGTGCAGACCCCCATGTAGGGCTCCGTCTCTCAACCCTGAAATCATGACTTGATTGATTTTATCATGACAAAATTGAGTCAGTTGCTCAACCAACTGAGCTACTCAGGGGTTCCTATTTTGTACTCTATTAAAGTTCTTTCAAGCAACCTCTCCTGTTAGTTCACTCTGGCTGGAAGTGGAAGTCTATTCATTAGATTTTATTTGTATGTTAAACATACTAGTTACAAAAATTTAATGTTGAAAAAGAGTTTCCCACATTTTATTCACATCTTTGTAGGATAGGGAAACCTCACTAGCATAAAGATTCCCTTATCCTCCCTTTTTATACAGTAATAGTTATATGTGTGCTATCTAAATTTATTAGAGATCTTGTCATGCAGTTTTATAGTTTTTCAACTATCATACGTGTTTAATATATATAATATTTACCCTTTGTAATACTTTCCTTTCTCTCTTTCTCTTTCTCTCCCCTCTCTATCTCTTCCTTTCTCTTTTTCTTCCAAATTAAGTTTCTCTCTGGCATCATTTCCCTTCCATCAGAAGAACAACTTTTAGTATTTCTTTCGAAAGCTTTGGCTGGTGACAAATTCTGTAAGTTTTCCATTATGTGTCTTTTAGTTGGTGTTTTTAAACCATTTATATTTAATGCAATTATTTGTATAATCATGATTTTTAATTGTATCATTTGTTTTCCATTTTTTTCCTATATTTTCTGTTTCTCTGCCATCTTTTGTGTCTTTCAATATTTTTTAGTATTTCATTTCCATTTATCTATCATTTTTTAACTATTTCTTTTTTTCTAGTATGTTTGTTCCCTTGAACATAGAATTCTAAATTGTCATTTCTTTTCTTTTAGCATTTTTTTAAATGTTGGTGTATTTCCTTTTTCCCCCATAGTTCCTTCTTAGGAAAAAAAAAAAAATCACAGTCATTTGTATCATTGATCCTTTTTACATTTAATTAATCATGTTTTCTGATTGCTTTTTAAGAAATTTTCCTTATTTTTGTTTTTCGTCATTTTTATTATGATCTATCTGGGGAGGGAATGCTTTGACCTTATATCTCTGATATCCTTGCATCTCTTGTCTTTCACCAGAACTTGAGGTTTTTACTCATTATTTCTTTATTTTTTTCCCATCACCACACTCTTCCTCCTTACCTTCTGATGACAAAAAAGTTGGACTTTTTTATTGTATTGTGTCACCAGCTCCTTATTTCTCTTATTTATATTCAACTTCAGAGTCTTTATTCTATCATCTCTATTCTGCTATTGAACTAATCCAGTGAATTATATATGAGACTCTGGGTCTTTGTTTAAATCATATTTTTTTTTCTTTTGTCTGTTTTTGTTATGACAGGGAATCTATCAGATTAGATTCAGTCTGAAAGTTCTAACCTTCCTTCTGTAGTGTGCAGTTTTAATGTCAGTTCAGTTTTCAAGATATTTATATATGTTTATATGTATGTTTATCTGTTACTCAGATCAACCTAATGTGCCCGCTAGTGGTCAATCTGTCTTATGTGGTAATCTACAATATAGTTCAGTTCTCAAAGCCTATTTATATTCTTTCGGGCCAGATTCATGCATGCAAGGCTCTGAGGTAATCTCAGGAGATTTTATAGAACTTTATGAGTTTGTTCTCCTGAGTTTTCACCATTTTCTAGTTCCATAGAGGCTTCCCTTCCCAGTCCTCTGGCCAGAAAGCTGGATCTTTGGATTTTCTACTCTGTTGCTCATTTCTTATAAATGAGGCTGCATATAGAGCTAAGAAATAGAAGGACAAAGAGAGAAAAAAGAGCAACAAGAATTCAATCCAAGATCTTAAGGCCACAACTCGATAAAAGGATTCCCCTTCAGGGTTTTCATGCCTTCCACCTGATCCTGACTTCACCTCCCAGCCCCCACAGGATTCTTGGGGGCTGTAGTCAAGAGGAATGGATGAAGGGGGGAAAATCCCACAGAATTTTCTCCATTCTGTTTAACTCTTAGAACAGAGAGGGATTCTTTGAGGATTCTTTCTGTTCTTATTCAGTGCGTGCTTCTGAATTTCAGGCCACCTTTGGGTCTAGGCTAGGTGATACCAGAGGAACAAAAGTCACCATTGATTTGTTAGTACTTAAGATTCTGATGTCTTTCCCTAGTCTTCCTGCTTACATATTTACCTTGAAGTCCTTAGATAGCTGTTTCATGCAAATTGTCCAGGGATTTATTTCATTCAGTGAGAGAACAGGATCCAGTGAACTTCTTCCATATGGAACTGGGTGGAACTCCTTTAGGTTCCGAAACTTGAACACTTTGGTACTTTTTTTAAGAAGACTTCCTCAATCTAATCCTTGGGATATTTATAATATAATATAATATAATATAATATAATATAATATAATATAATATAATATAATATATAAATGTAAATATTTAGAATATTTAGAATATATTCCTCATCATACTGTCAATTGTTGGGGTAGATAGTATACTTTTTTTTTTTTTTTTTTTTACTAAGGATGAGGGGTGCTGGGGATAGTGAGGATAGAGCATACATTCCCTGGATGGTAGAAAACACATAGTAGAATTTCCAAAGCTAAAGGGAAAGAAAAACATACTTTATGTATGACCCAGAGATAATACAAATATCCCTATCTTGTAGGGGTTTGGTTGCTTGATTCCACATTCAGATAAAATGACTGCCCTAAAAGAAAATCAGAGAGAGAAACCTTATGAAAAAAAATTTCACTGAGAATGTTAATAATAAATTCAAAGTCTAGGGGCCTGAGCTGTTAGAGCTTCCCATGACAACAGGTTTTTCCAGTGGTACTTATCTTTTGCAATTAGCACTTTTTATTTACAATATATATCAAAATTCTAAATATGCCTATTATTTGATCATATAATTCATTATAGTTTAAATACATGTTTAATATTTAAATTATTAAAATTAAAATATTAAATATATTTAACTATATATAAATACATAAAGTTTATATTTTTTCCTTCCACGTCATTAACCCAATGAAAAGTTGTCAAGAGTTCTGAAGTGAGGGGCTCCTGGGTGGCACAGCAGTTAAGCGTCTGCCTTCAGCTCAGGGCGTGATCCCGGCGTTATGGGATCGAGCCCCACATCAGGCTCCTCCGCTAGGAGCCTGCTTCTTCCTCTCCCACTCCCCCTGCTTGTGTTCCCTCTCTCACTGGCTGTCTCTATCTCTGTCGAATGAATAAATAAATAAATAAAATCTTTAAAAAAAAAAGAGTTCTGAAGTGAAAACAATTTCAGAAATATGTGTTTACATATTTCCCTTTTAGAGATTCACAATGAATATTACTATTGTAAGTGCTCAGAGAAATTATTCAGTACGGAAAGCTATTAAACTTTGTTGAACCCAACACCTCCCAATCCTATTGTATCAGAAAAGTTGTTTTTGTTTGTTTGTGTTTTGTTTTGTTGTCATCCAGCACTTAATAAATTTAAAGAAACCAGTGTTTCCTGGAATACACTTGAGAATTACTGTTCCACTATAATTCAGGAGATTTCATCTTTAATTTAGTCATTTATATTAATTTGTGAACAACAAAAAAATAATATCCCATCAGGTAGTTTGAGCAGATGTTACCATATCCATTGTTTCCCTAAAATTGTAGCATATATGACTTCGGAGATGAATACAGACAAATGAGAAAAGAGGTAGATTCTTGTAATTTGTGAGGACCTTGATATAAACTGTCAGTAACTCATGAAACTAATTAAGGGGTAAAAACATTAAATTTAACCACTTATGATAATATTAAGAAAGGGGCATAAATAAATGTTTCTTTTGAAATTCAAACTTAAGGAAAAAATACTGGAAATACTGTTCAAATGACAAAAAGAAAAAATAATCACTCAAACTCCTAAATCAATGTTTACAGCATTATTATTTGAGATATATTTATTTATAACTATAACATATCCCCAATCTATAAAGAAAAGTGGACATTGATCAATAAATTCTGCTATATCGATCAAAAAAATGTGCTCTGAATTTTTGTTTGTTAGGCAGAAGGATACTTTGGTGAAAAAAATTTATAGAATGGCTCCTTCATGCACTTAGAAGGGGAAGTTCATTGTGATCATGCCAATATGGATACATCCTAAATAAGGTAGAACAAATATACATATCCGTTGTGACATTGGCTAAAACAAAGTCCATTGTCATTGGTCAGGAAAGTCTTCAGTTAGGGCGCCTGGGTGGCTCAGTCGTTAAGCGTCTGCCTTCCACTCAGGGTGTGATCCTGGCGTTCTGGGATCGAGCCCCACATAAGGCTCCTCCGCTGGGAGCCTGCTTCTTCCTCTCCCACTCCCCCTGCTTGTGTTCCCTCTCTCACTGGCTGTCTCTCTCTCTGTCGAATGAATAAATAAAATCTTAAAAAAAAAAAAAAAGGAAAATCTTTAGTCGGATCCAGAGTCTATCATGTATGTGTTACTTGAGGCTTATGATCATTATCAACATCAGATGTGGGTCTCTTCAAATTCACAGTTGCTATTCAATTTTAGCTGGTTAGAACCAGTTTTAGTGAGTTACAACACATGATTTTGATACCTCCTAGGCAAGTGCTGCTTCATGTAAAAAGTCCTTTGACAGCCATTCTTGGTTTCCTACCTTCTTAAATGAACAGATGGATGCAAAAACATAAGCAGACTATTAGCTTTATAATTTGTATCGCTGTATTACTGTTAGGTGTCAATGTCACATAATTCAATCTTTTTTGAAGAGAATCAGTTCATACATAAATGTACAGGATGTTAAGTATGCATCAGCATTTTAAACACTGATATAACTGATGAGCATTAATTAGGAATGAAGATAGAAATAGCATAATTAATATTTGTGGAGTACCTCTTTTTTATTTTTTTATTTTATTTTTATTTTATTTTATTTATTTCATTTTATTTTATTTAAAATATCAGTATAACATACAGTTTTATATTAGTTTCAAGTATACAGTATAGTGATTCAACAATTCCATATATCACCCAGTGCTCATCACAAGTGCACTCCTTAATCCCTGTCATCCCACCCACCTCCCCTTTGTTAACTGTCAATTTGTTCTCTATAGTTAAGAGTCTGTTTCTTGGTTTGTCTCTCTCTCTCTCTCTCTCTTTGCTCATTTTTTTGTGTCTTAAATTCCACATATGAGTGAAATCATGTAGTATTTGTCTTTCTGACTTATTTTGCTTAGCATTATACTCTATCTCCATCCATGTTGTCGTAAATGACAAGATTTCATTCTTTTTTATGGCTGAATAATGTTCCGTTGTGTGTATATGTGTGTGTGTCTGTGTGTGTGTGTGTCTATGTGTGTATACACACACATATACTACATCTTATTTCTCCATTCATCTATCAATGGACACTTGGGCTGCTTCCATAATTGGGGTATTGTAAATAATGTTGCTGTAAACAGGGGTACATGTATCCCTTTGAATTAATGTTTTTGTATTTTTTGAGTAAATACCCAGTAGTGCAATTACTGGATTGTAGGGTAGCTCTATTATTAACTTTTTGAAGATGCTCCATACTGTTTTCTGCAGTGGCTATAGCAGTTTGCATTCCCAACAATGCAAGAGGGTTCCTTTTTCTCCACATCCTCATCAACACTTATTGTTTTTGTGTTTTTTATTTTAGCCATTCTGATCAGCTGTGGGGTGCTATTTCCTTGTGGTTTTGATTTGTATTTCCCTCATGATGAGTAATGTTGGACATACTTTCATGTGTCTGTTGACCATCTATATGTCTTCTTCAGAGAAATGTCTGTTCATGTGTTTGCCCATTTTTAATTGGATTATTGGGGAGGGGTTGGTGTTGAGTTTTTCATAAGTTCTTTATATATTTTGGATACCAACCCTTTATTACTTTGACACTTTTGAAGAGTACTAATCAGATTATAGGATCCCCCTCAATTGGGATCTGTCTGTTGTTTTCCCATACTTAAACTGGAGTTATGTATTTGCAGGAAAATTTTTGTAAAGGCAAAGTGCTCTTCTCATTGCATCATACCACAGGATACATGTTTTAAGATGGCTTACTGAAAACGTACCTTTGATCATTGATTCAGATAGTGTCTGTCAAGATTCTTCCTGTAAAGTTTCTGATTTTTCTCATACTTACCTTAAAATTTACTTTATTAATCTTGTCTACAGCAACTATTGCCGTGCTATTGGTGATTTTCTAATTCTTTTATCCCTTCTACATTTATTATTTGGAATTCGTCTGTAAGAAGAATGTGTTCTTTCTTTTTTTGTTTCTTCTTTCTTTCTTTCTTTCTTTCTTTCTTTCTTTCTTTCTTTCTTTCGGTATTATTTATGTAAGTATGGACTTGTGGGTATTTATTTGATTCTTTGGGTTATAATCTAATACTTTCATAATTTATTTTGTTGCCCTTATTATTCCAACTCTGACCATTGGGAGCTCTTTCAGAACAATTCCTCAGTTCCCATATCCTTCACACATGCTCCAATACTTTATTGTTTTATTATTATTTGTGTGTGTGTATGTGCATCTGTGTGTTTCAGCATTTCCTTACTTTATGGAACTGTAAGTATTTGGCCTGTTTTTGATGTGTCATGAAGCATGTATCGAAACACAGCTGAGAGTATTAGCTACAAAGCAAATGCCACATTGTTTTAGTAAATAACTAAAGAAATGTTATAATCTAGCAACATTGCATCCAGCAAGTTAAGGTTCTTTTGCTGAGCTTATACGGCAGCAACACTTTCATTTGCGATGATTATTATGGTAATAAAATATTTTCTATGCCACATTACAGTTGAAAAACGTTAGCTCTGATTCTTCTTGGGATATCTGCACTTTGATGGGCACATTATTGTTAAAAATTATAAGGAGATTTTTAGATATTAGGAAGTATAGAGTTTTAAATCCTCAAAATAGGATACAAAACCGTTTCTCAATGGCAGACTTTCTGCTTTTTCTAATGAGAACATTGTGTGGCAATATTACCCCTATATAAATACACAAGATTAGAAGGACCTTTACAAGAAAAAACTTGGTCTATCTTTAAAGGATACTTCTCAGGTTTCTGGGAAGTATAAAGTAGAAGTATTTGTTGAGCTTTTTTTTTTTTAAGATTTTATTTATTTGACAGAGATAAAGGCAGTGAGAGAGGGAACACAAGCAGGGGGAGTGGGAGAGGGAGAACCAGGCTTCCCGCTGAACAGGGAGCTCCATGCGGGGCTCGATCCCAGAATGCTGGGATCATGACCTGAGCCGAAGGCAGCCGCTTAATGACTGAGACACCCAGGTGACCTGAGCCAAAGGCAGATGCTTAACGACTGAGCCACCCAGGCGCTGCTTTATTGAGTTTTAAGAGGGAAAAATGTAGTTAGTCTAATCAGTGCAGTGATAAGTTTCTGATAAATTGCTTTAGGTTAAGCAGTATTATCAGGTACTTCCAGTGATGTCATACCATCTGTAATATTATACATCACAGAAAACATGTCATTCTCTGTAATTGAGGCTGTTATTTCATATATACAGGGATCATTGTAATACCATTTTCACCCCTTTAACAATTTTAACCATGATAGTTTTATTTTTCCCAAAAAATGATTGCTAAATATCACTATTGAAGTTATAGTTTTAGAGGTAATATTATTAACTGTGGTTCAATCAGAAACAAAAATCAATTTCTATAGATGAACCTTACCATAAATGCTGCTAATACTATTTTAATGGAATATCCTAGGACATCCCCAATTTTCTATGGGAAAAGGACTGTACCTGACAGTTAATTAAAGTTTCTATTCAGTTATACTCTTACTGAATCTAAAACAACACACTATTTAAATAGTTTATCCTAGCATTACCGTAATTAGAAAAACAATCATGTAAATCATCAAAGGAATTAAAATACACCTAAGTAGCCCTATTTAAAGGTTTTGATAATTGATCTATTGTTCCCAAGTAAAGCTACTTTATATTGTTTATGATACTGAAATTGTGTTGAGTTTTTTCTGCTAGTCTGATACCAATACTGCCCTGCACACACATGCACACACATTTAGAGACATTTATGTTAAAAATACTGATCTATTTTTAAGATTTATATTCTGAGATTCATTGCAAGGAATTGCCTTATGTGATTATGGGGGCTGCCCAAGCAAATCCAAAATCAGTAAAGCAGGTAGTCAGGAGAGAAGGTTATGAGTAGTACAGCATTCCACTGGCACAGACCAATGGTATTATCCACAGGTGGAATTTCTTCTTCCTTGGGAAATCTTTCAAGGCTTTCCAGCTGAGTAAGGCAGCCCCACCCAGATTATCTAGAATAATTCCTCTTACAAAAAGTAAACTGTTTAGGACTTTAACTGAATCTGAAAAATCCTTATTCAGCAATGCACAAATAATGTGATTGAAAGACTAGAGACTAGCCTCGCCAGGTTGACACATCAAAAAAGCTATCATAGCCATTAACTTAATGATAGTTCAACCTCCCCTTCTCTTACATTTTTTAAAATTTTAATTATAGCATTACCAATAAAGAAAAAAAAATAAACTGGATATTTAAAACATTGTTTTTTCTTCCCCCAAATTATTGAATTTTTCTTACTTTAAAATTTTATGAGCATGTTTTACTCTCTTCATACCATTCAGCATTGGAAGTAGAATTATAATTAGTGGATATATAAAAAGGTGGGATTTTCAAAGGGATGTCAGTTTTGAGCATTAAGACCCCATGTTTAATATAGAGCATATTACTCTGTTACAAAGGAAAGTTAGAAGGAGTGAGCGACACAGGAACATTGTCAGTGGGAGAGGTAGAAACATTAGTCATTGAAATTCAAGACTTTAAATAATGTAAAAAAAATTTAGAAATGTGGTATATATAGAATTATTTGGAAGGTGTTTGCTTATTAAAGTGAATTTCGGTGTATTACACTTTATTCATAATTTATTTTCTGTGACAACACTACAAATGTCTAAGAATCTTACATAGGATCAGAAATGCAATATTTAGGACAAACATAAATCTATGATTTCTCGCTAGGTCAAAATCTAAGTATGATTTAGACTTTTTTTAATCAGTTTTTTAAAATTTACATTACTCGTAAAATGTGATTGAGAAAGCATTTTAATGTATTATTTCTTAAAGAGAGTAGGAAAAATTTTATACTTATTTGAAAACAGAATGCCTAAAACAAATCATGGACAGAGGTATAGGCCAATACTTTCGTAATTCTCCTTTTAACACCTTGAAGGCTACTTTCCAGGACACCTTCCAAACAGGGAGTTCTAGTTCTTTCTTTTTCCACTAAGCACTTTAGCTGACATTCTTCTGGTTCTCTAGGTGAAGTAATATCTGCTCCAACTTCCTGACCAAAGGTTAATCTGTATAGGTAAGTAGAGGAAAGGTTCAATTGGAGACCACATTTACATTTTTTCTTGAACTTTCTTCTTATTAACACTTCACCCTAAATTATCTCCATCATGAATTCCTGAAGTGCTTGTTAAAAATCTAATTCCCTAGGCTCCAATGCAGAAACAAACTTTCCATACTGGGACGTAGGAAATCAACAGGATAGAACAAGCATTTCTGAATATTCTGTGCACTTAATTTTGGGAACAACTACCTTTAGGTAAATTATTTTATAACATAGGACTTCAAATGTTTAAACTTTAACAAAATAACTTCTTTCTCTGGAATGCATTTTTTACTGTTCTTCAGGAAAATAATAAGAAACTAATCATTTAGAAGTACACATGAACTAGTTTAGATCATTCAGATGAATCACCCAGAGAAGGCTTCCTACCTCCCCTGTCAATTGAACAACTTATTTAAGGAGCTCTGTCAGATACAATCCGCTTTACTTCACTTTGTCCCCTGCTGATACCGTTTTACAGGGGATTGCCAACACGCTGAGTGCCTGAGGGATCTAAACTCAGATTACAAAAGCAAACCCTGAATGCATGCTCTCTGAAAGGTAGACTTCTATGGTCTACAATGCCAAGTGTTTAGGAGTGTGTCAAATAACAGTGACACCACCTCACAACTATTTCACTTTATGAGATATTTTTAATGCTCAACCTTAGGAAAAGATTCTCATGGACAGATTACAAGTATCAAGAACTCACTGAAGATCATAGCACAAAGCTGTGCTCCATATGCATTCTGCAGCCAAAATTCCAAGTCCAGTTACGACCTAGAGATGAGAGGATAATTCAAATAGTGTCTTCTCCCAACCCAATCCCCAAAAAATGTTTTATTTTCCTCTAGCCTAAGGATCCTTTAAGGAACATTTAGATGCTATTTCTGTAACTACAGAGCAAGATCTATCCCTCACATAGAGGTAAATGCCCAGGCTCTTTTCCTATTATGTCAGGAATTTAAGACTTGAACCAGAAACTTACATTTATTTTCTCAGTATTTGAAGACTGAAGCCAACGAACATGCTAACAAAATACTTTACAATACTGCAGGCTAAGGAGTCTATTCAGAAACCTATCCGGGAATGATATGTAACTGAATTTTGAGATTTGCAGATACCCACTGCCTGCTTGTAAAACAGACACGGTGAGCTCCATTAGGAATTGTGTCAATAGTCAGACCTTTCTTCCCATTCCACTACTGAACTCAAATCTTAGAGGCTTATCCCTGGAAGATTTGCATAACCCATCAGAGCCACTCAGTCCATAGTACCTAAAGTAATTCAGATAAACTCATTTCTCATTAGGAAAGATGTGTAGCAAACAAAACAAACAAGGAGGTCTTCATTCCTGCCAGCTTAAATGAGTCCTCTCACCACCAGCTCATTTGCAAGGCTTTTAATTTTTTACTCTACTGAGTAGCTTTCAGAGAGCTCACATACTCCCTCTACATTAACTACTACTGTTAAGCAGATTCAATATTCGATTAAATTCAATATTGAAGACACAGATGCAGGCATAAAAATAATTTTAAAATGTCCTTAAGGAACTTATTCTTAAAATTGTGTGAAGGAAGACAAAGTAATTATGAAGATAATGTAATGGCATATGTTAGGTGTCTCAAAAGAAGGGGAAAAGTACCATTGAGGTTCAAAGCCAGATTATGAGTCTCAAGTCTTCAGAGGTGACCCTGGCCTCCTCAAGGTAAACAGGAAACTACTATCTTGGAAAATAGTACATGCATGGAATGCTGAATTTAGAGTAAAGAGGAGGATTTTAACATACTGATTTTAACATATTGATACCAAGTCATAGTACATAAATTTTGAGAATATTGCATCTGTTTGAACTTGGTGAAACAACTTAGCCTCTCAAGTTATGGAGGCAGCACGGTCCAAAGTTAAGAGGATGTGAAGTGGCATAAACCACAATACTACTACAAGTTACATAAAGTAATAACTATATGACCTTGAGTTAATTAATTTTCTTTCGACTGTCAGTTTCCACATTATTAAAAGGGTAAAACAATAAGTACCTAATTTTCAAGATTGAATGAGATGATCGAGTAAAGACATTGTATCTAAGGCTTGTTTCACATGTTTAACACACAAGTAAGTGTGTGTACACACGTAGTCCTTAGAAAGCTTAGAGTTGGCTATCCTTGTATTTGGCAAGCATTAGCCACTCTGAGTTTGTCATCAGGAAAAACTCTTAATCTTAGAGCAAAGAAATATTGGGACAAGAATATTTTTGCCCTAGATTGAGTCACAAATTCAGATGCCTCTCATACACTTGCAAGTAATGTAAAGGAATATGAAGGGCCACAAATAAATGTTTATTCCTATTTTTCTTGAAATCTAGAGTCTATAAATCTTTTTTTTTCTTTCCTTCTGGACAAAGACATGGGTACAGATCATATTTCTATAGTATAAAAAGAGCAACAGAATAAGAACAATAAGTGGCAACTGTCACTCTTCTGTGATGTCAGGAGGATGATAAACAATGTGGAAATTGTTGATTTGGGCAGTTTATGTCCCTTCTAAAAAGAATAGCTGTTACTCATATCTTGACAACTCTTGTCATGTGGAAATTCAGATACTGTGTTAGTATATTTTTCAGAAGAAGTTGGAAATCTGATTTTTTTAAAAATAAAATCTGGTTGAAATGTTGCATTGAAACAAAACAAAAACCCATTTACACTCATTCTGCTGAACAAACATGTCTGTGAAATTGCTCATATAACTTCAGTCTTGTTGTTCTATTTGATGTAACCATAAATGTATGTGTTTCTCTCTTGTCTGTTTATGTTACCAGTGAAGGCAAATGGCAGTAGGCAACCCCTGAAACTTTTTTTTTTTTTTTTTGCCGAATTCCCGCCATTATTTTCTCTCAGCATCCCAGATAGAAATCAGAGGAGCAATGTTATCACATGTTTGGCATCATCAGTGAAAAATTGGATGCTATTTATAATTTAGTCTAATAATTCTAAATCCTAGATCATATTAAAACTACTCAAGTTTTCTGATTTAATTAGTTACAAAACTACTTCAAGTTTCTGATTTAATTAGTTACAAGTGGGTCTAGGGCATCATTATTTTAAAGCTTTTTGGAAAATTCTAATACACAGAGTTACCAGTAACTGCTCTAGTTTGGACTTATCTTTTTACACATAAGGAAATTGAAGATATGAGGAAATGATATAGCTGTAATAGCTATTGTGTACTAATTTCACACTATGCCTGACATGCGTGCTAAGGGCTAGTGTTAATGTAAAGCTGCTAAAGGGGTCCCTGTTAGTTTAGATCTTTGTTACCAGACATTGTGGATTTGTTTTCTACTGTAGGCCTTTTAGCTTTGCACAAATTATACAACAGACCAAAACAAAGCAACTTTTGGGGTCAGGTACTTTATCTTCTGTTATCTCAGAACCAAAGTTTCAACCCATACGTTCCATTTGAGACTATAATCAGTGGATTTATTTTGTCAGTTGAAACACTAGCAGGATGCAGAAATCACCACAAAATACATTTTCTGTTGGATGACACCTGTAGTGGTCCCATTGAATGAAGTTGTTTTGTATTCAAAGCGCTTCACCTCTTATTTAACATGTCAGGTGGTTGAGACTATTTTCTTTTCAACAGACTCATAAGAGGAAAAGGAAAAGCATGGTCTCACTAGAAGGAAATATATAACACCACCATATAATCCAAACTCCTCAAGGATCACAAATTTGTCTAGGCACTTAGAATAGTACCTCACACTAAATATATGTTATAATTACTCTTGTATTATTGTTATCTGTAGAATTTTGTCATAGAGTGTTTGTTCATGAGAGACAGAGAGAGAGAGAGGCAGAGGCAGAGGGAGAAGCAGGCTCCCCGCTGAGCAGGGAGCTAAATGCGGGACTCATTCCCAGGACCCGGGGATCATAACCTGAGCCGAAGGCAGACACTTAACCAACTGAGCCACCCAGGCACCCTGGAGAGTGCATTTTGTTATTTGATACTGTTTTATATGAGTTTGGAACAGAGGTCAGCAAACTTTTTTTTTTTTTTTTAAGGCCAGATAGTAAATATTTTAGGCTTTGCAGGCCAGATAGTCTCTGTTGCAACTATAAAACTCTACCATTGTAGTGGGAAAGCAGCTATAGACAAAATGTAAACAAATGGGCATGGCTGTATCCCAATAAAACTTTATTTATAAAAGTAGACTTCAGGCTGTTGGATGGAGTGGACCCATGGATCATAATTTGCCAACATCTGCTATAGTGGATAATAATAAGTGATACCCAATTTTTGAATATTGATCTAGTTATAAATAGGTATGCTTCCCTAACAATTGCAGGGATCCTCTTATAACTCAAAATGAAAATAAATCTAGGCAATATACATAATTAGGTAGAGTGATTAAATCAAATATATTTAAAGTATTTGATGAGTTGTTAGAGTAGTGCTATAGAAGCTAAACTCTGTAAGAAGTTTCCAGACATCTCTTATTTTCTATGATAATTTATGTATTCACTGTTTTGAAAAAAGATCTAACCCAGCATTTTTTATTCTGATGATTCAGATTAGACAAATTTTTTGAAAACTCAGACATATTATACTACAATGGGTGCTCATTAAAATCATCTCATTTCTCTTGATCCCTAACCTAGCTATTAATTTGATCAATTTCTAATAAGATTTCATTGAAACTGGTATTCATACTTCATCAGTTTCTCAATTTTATGATGAGACATTTATCCTTATGCAAATTCTACCATTTCTACCTTTACTGGATAATAAATGCCACTGCATGTATACCTGTCTACATAGCCCCCTAGTGAATAGACTCAACAGCTGCTGGTAAACATTGCTTAGGACCTTGCTACTCAAACTGTGATTCATGGGCCAAGCGTTTATGTCATCTGGGATATCGTTAGGAAAGCAAAATACTGAATCAAAATCATATGTGTATTAAAGTTCAAAAACTACTGCTTAGGAGACATATAAAATATGCTCTCAGGTATTCAGTAGAAATCTGAGATGACTTTATGATCTTATAATGTTTATTTTAATTAGGAATTTACCCTAAGTGTGCCCCTACAAGTAGGGACTCCAGCCTTGACTAGGGCTACAAAACAAATCCAAATGGGGAAAATGTTGTTTAGCCAAGGAAATCAGAATATGCAACTGAAAATGTTTACTTTCCAACTGACAGCTCTTATATCCTATTGAGGGAATCCTCATACTCATGTAGTTATTCTTATTATGTGGTAAGTTAGCCCAAGGACTGTTGTTACTTTTTATGCTAACAACTGAAATAGGACCATTCCAGAGGTATAAACTATCCAGTGATAGAAGTGTTGACCATAAAATGAGAAGATTAGAATGGAATATGGAGGCCACATTTATAAGACACTGGAGAATCCATTATATTCATTTTAAGAGTCAATACAGTAACACTTCCATCTTAGAGAATAAGGGAGAGTTAACTCTCCTTTTCAGAACCCTGACAGCATTTTAGCATATTATTCCCCAGAGTGCACTGCTTTGGTCCTGACCCATATTCCCATTGAATTCCACCTTGACATTAGGAGACTGGCATGCTTTTAATCTAGATCAAAGGTCCCCAGAACAGGTGGTTGTACACTTCCCAATAGGTGTATAAGGTGATCTATAGGAAGCAGAATGGCAGTATTGAAATTTTATTTCTAATTTCTCAATTTCTTCATATTTCAGTTATCTTTCTATACTACTTATTAATACAATTGTGTGCATTAATAATTAAATTAATATTGAATAAATATTCATATATTAGAGATGCGGAGTCTCTCTTTCATTTTACTCAGAGTGGTATATGTTCAGGGCCTCTGGGTGGCTCAGTCAGTTAAGTGTCTGCCTTTGGCTCAGGTCATGATCCCGGGGTCCTGGGATCGAGCCCTGCATCTGGCTCCCGCTTCTCCCTCTGCCCCTCCCCCTGTTCATGCTCTCTCTCTCATAAATAAATAAAATCTTTATTAAAAAAAAGAGTAGTATAGTTAAAAATATGGAAACCTTTAGAGTAGAAAACCGTAAAAGTTCCAAGATGATGATATATCAGAATTATTTTGTATATTTATGAATGTAAGAATAAATTTAAAAGACATTTCTTAACAAAATTGATCAAGATTTTGACATTGTTTCATTTAGTAATCTATATTTTAGGAGAGGATTATTTTCTTATATAATGTATAGAGAGCCATAGACATTATATAGTACAAGAAGCTGGGTTCATAATTTTTAATGTAAAATACCAAAAGGCCCTTATTTCTTATTTTTTTAAGATTTTTTATTTGTTTATTTGATAGAGAGAGCATGCACAAGTAGGCAGAGAAGCAGGCAGAGGGAGAGGGAGAGGCAGACTCTCCACTGAGCAGAGAGCAGGATGTGGGGCTCCATCCCAGTAACCTGGAATCATGACCTGAGCTGAGGGCAGGCGCTTAACAGACTCAGCCATCCTGGTTCCCTAAAGGCCCTTATTTCTATGAGCAACCAAGTCAACAGACAGATCTTAAGGACGTAAAGTGTAGTCATTTTCACACACAAAGAAGACATATTTCAACTCACTTTGGCTTCTATTACCCTCACTACATGCTTATTTTTTATTATATATTAACTCAACATAGTAGTCTTCAATTTATTTTTCCTATGTTTCTATCTTAGCTGTAAATTTAACATGTAAATTGAGTAGCTTTAAAAAGAAGTTTCAGCCTCAACCCTCCTAGCTGCTATAAATGTTAAACTACTTGCTAAACTGAAGTCAGCCATTTCCTTAAATCTGTACCTTCTGAATATTTAGCAGGATTATGTATTTTTAACGTTTGAATTTAATGAAAATGACCACATGCTTTTAAGTAAAACACGGAAGTGCTACTTTGTGCTTTGAAGAATATGACAATCATGAAACATAATTCTGATCAATTTCAACTGACTGCATCCTTGTTGGTCTGTGTTTATTAGCATTAAAGATAATTTTTTCATAATTCTTCATAATATTGAGATTCCTCTAAAAGAATGAGGTCGATCAACAGTCCTGTTCAATATTTGTATGTCAGTCCCAGAGACACATGCCTTTGCTTTACTTCCAAAACAGCAAAAGTATTTACCACCCCCAATCTTTTATTTGTAAAAGCATGTGTAGTTTCAAAGTACATTAATAAGTTTTTAGAAATTAAAAAAAAAATCTATTATGACGGAGTTTGACTAGGATCAAACCAAAGGTAAATGACATTTGACTAATCCTGCCTGAATACTAAACAACGAAAGATGCCACTGAAACATTAAAGAGGATCATACTGGCTGTTTGCATAATTTTGAAACTTTTTAATATAATATAAAGTACAACAAAGTCATAATAAGCATATTGGTCTGAATTATTTTGGCTTTAGTTTTCATTTTTTTATACCCCTTGCTGCATTTTAGACTCTTAATTTGTTACCTAATTATCTGTTAATAAGGAATATACTCTCATAATAGAGGTTGATACTATATTTAAATACCTATATATGTATATTCATAATAAATGAAGTTTTATACAAATAAAACTTTTTATGGATTTTAATGGATTTTGTAAGATAATCTTTAATCATTTCTAAATGAAGTAACAACCTGGGAGTTGCAAAACCTAAGTTTGGATCCAGTATTAATTAATGACATAACTTTGGGTGTGAATATCAGTTAGATTTCTGGACTTGAGTTTCATCATACATCAAAAGGAGATGAAACCAATCTTACAGATTTTCAATAATTTCTGAATTGCAAAATCATTTGAAATCTATAAAACTCGAGTAAGATGTGCCTTGTTACCAGTAATTTCACAAAATGAACAGTGTTCAAGGATTAAGTCAATTAAAGCTTCCCATTGGGCTCAATGCAAATTTAATTTCAGTGTGCATATCCTTATGTGTGTATGTATGTGTCTGTATACCATTAAAATTTATTTTTAAATTTTGAAGTAGATTTTACCAATATTTTCTATTCCCCTCACTACCAGCCTACACATTTTAAGAAGGTTTGCCAATGTCTTATTGTACCAAAGTGACACTATTTCATTCTATGTCTTCTAGGAGCTAAAGAAGGTTTTGTTCAATATGTAAGCATTCTGAAACTTCAAAAGAAGTCTACTAAAAGGAATATTTTTTTCTTTCTTTATACTTTCGATTAATTAGTGCTTAACATGAAGAGTTGTCCCTGAAAAAAAAAATAGTAGTAAGTAAAATTTTAAAAACAACAATAATGGTTTTATAGCCAGTATTGGAAGGATTGCTTCTCAAAAAAAATTATTTCAAATGAATATTTTTGTATAGCTATTGATTCCATGGTCCTGGAATTGAGTCCCATGTTGGGCTCCCTGCTCAGCAAGGAGTCTGCTTCTCCCTCTCCCTCTGCCCCTAGCCCCTGCTCGTGCATGTGCACGCACTCTCTCTCCCTCTCAAATAAATAAACAAAATCTTAAAAGAATCTCTTAAAACGTGTTCCTAAAATATTCCTAAAGATATGCAAATTTGCCATGCCACTCTCTTCATATAAGACTTTAAATTTTAGTATAAGCAAAGAGTAAGATGAGAAAATAAAAATAATATTGAGATTGCATATTTATTTGCTTAATAATGTAATCAGCACATGAAATTTTCTAACTAAACTAAATTTGCAGAGGTCTGTAATTTGCCACAAGTCATTTACCATTGACCCATATAGCAGCAGTAGCTTTTTTACAAAATGCTGTGTGATGTGTAGGACACTTCAGTAATGCTAACTGTGGGGAAAAAATTACTAGTGATAAACCCAACAGAATCCCCAAACAGTAGATTTACTTGTGCAACTCATGGTTTCAACATTAAAATAGAAGAATAATTTTATTTTGTTTTATGTAGTTTAAAAGTGGCCCAGCTATATTCAATAACTAATGATTGCTAGGAAATACTCAGGCAGCTTTATTGTTTGGAAATTTATGATTGCTTTTGAGAAAAAATAATGTGCAGTTTTTAAATAATTATACTATTATAAGGTCAGAAACTTGTAAGTAGTAAGTGTTTCAGATAATAACTATAAGCCTACATGAATAGTTTCTCATTTTTAACTATTATCAAAATAACCACTTGAATACATTCATTCAAGTAATTTGCTGATTTTCACCAAAAGGACAGTCAAACTTGCTTGGTGGTTTGCTGGTTATTCATCTGAAGTGTCTAGAAACATCTATTAAAATGGTAGATGTTGGACATGTTGTCACAGGCTTTTTATGCTTGCACAGAGTAGAAAATACAACTTAAATCAAATAAACCTGTGCTTTGTATGAAGTCTATAATAAACTGTGAACATGGATAGATTTATTTGTAGTTTGGTCATTTGTGATACATTTTAAATAGTATTAGAGACTTAGTGCATACTTTTGCTCATATGACCTCGTGTGTGTATGTGTGTGTGTGTACGTATGTACACAGAAGTTTTAAACTTTCAGGTTCTCACAAAATTATGGAAAAATATCTTGATTCAGGTTTTAATTATTTATTTTCTTAACTTGGCAATTTCCAGCAATTACTACTTTTTCACTTTTTAGAGACACTGGTAAGACATTAATTGGAATTTACTGTGAAAAGTCCTGGGGTATTCTTCAGTTGAACACTTCTTTTACCCGTACTGAACAAAGATGTTTGAAACTGTTGATGCTGAATTCAATGTTCATCCCTTTTCTATTTCAAATTATTTTTATATTTCTTAAAGCCTACTAGTTCTGCAGCAAAATCTGCTTAAAGACTCACATCACTAAATTAGAGTTAAAAAGTCTAAGAAGATAAGTTCTAATAAACAAAAGCTGTAAACTGTATTATATGTAGCTCTTACAGTTTGTGTTCCCAACATGTCTAACTTACTGCAGTGGATTAGGTTGTAGTTATAGGAACACAATTACTGGACCATGGCATGGCTTGTTTGGTAAGCTCAGACATCTTATCTGTTCGAATTACTCCACACTCACTCTAATCAATTCAGCTGTGAGCAGTGGTTAAATATTGCTGGAAAAAAAAATCAACCATGAAACAGTCAATTTTGAGACTGCCTTAAAAATACACGCATACTGTGGGGAAAATAGCTTCTAATGATAATAAAAAAATTGAATAAAACAGCTTAAAATAAGTTGAGATGAAATAGAATTTATTTTAACACTTGAAATACTCTAAATATTTTTCGTGGTAAGGACCAGTTTTTCAAAATAATATGGACCTTTCTCTAATCCAACTGCCACTTTCTTTCTTTCTGAATTTTTTGTAGAAATGATAGAGATAAGTCATAATTTCTATAGAAATTCTCTCTAGAAATATCCTCTATTTACAGTATCTATTCACTCCATTTTTCATTCAGAGTGTAATGAAATGCATAATCCTCTGCTAAGTTTGCTGTGGAAAATCCCATTTCATCTCAAAGCAGTAATCTTTCTAGTCAAAAGATAACATTTTTAAAGGTTGAATTGGACCCCTGTGTTTTCCTTAACTAGACATCTGAGAATGAAAAACACAACTGTCGAGATACCTCCTAGCTGGCATTACAGGAAACTTAATCCATTTACTTAATAGTGTGATGTTCTGCTAACTGCAAGCCAGTAACACTAATAAAACACTTCAGTTCATTATTTAAATGCCTATATTTTTCCCCCAACCCCCAAAGTGCATGTCCAGTGCAGTTTTAGAGTTCTTGAAGGAGAAGGTGAGCTATTTTCTTAGCAACTGGTTGAGTAAAGAAGCATTACAAATTAGATAATTATAGCTACAAAATTTAAAAAATGAACACCCTGAAATAAGATAAACATGTATGAATTATTTTTTAAGATACAGTATTTCAAATAGATCCCAGGTAATTAAGTAAACTTGTTTAGACTCTAAGGACACATGTAAAATCAACAGATAAGTGACCAAATTTCAAAGAACCAGATTCAGAAGTAAAAAAGTTTACGGGACTTCAGATTAAGATTGATATTGTTGTTATAGAACCTTCCTCCACTTTAAAACCAGATAATATATATGAAGACTAATTAATGGATGGTTAATCATTTTGTAGAGCTATCCCTAAAAACTAGATGAGACTCTGAAGACTCAGCCAAACTTCAAGATAAGATACTTTTTCGTTTTTCTTTTCCATCAAATGACTTCAGAATGAAAATCTACTCCATATGTGTATAGGTCTATGTATATACTTGCTTGAACGCACTTATATTAATGAGTAACATATATTTTATATGTGTTGAGTCTTTTGTGCTAATGCAGTGGCCTGCTGTCATCAGTTTTCTCAAGTACTATTCAAAAATTTTCTTTGGTTTTTCAAAAATCAATGAAGAAATGAGAAATGTTTCTTAAATAGTAGGGGCTGACATAGTGTTCTTTATTGAGCATCACCTGACATAACTAGATAAAAAGAACAATGAACTGATCTTGTGCTAAGGGCTAAAACAACTG
Organism: Ursus americanus; assembly: GCF_024610735.1. NCBI lineage: Eukaryota > Metazoa > Chordata > Mammalia > Carnivora > Ursidae > Ursus > Ursus americanus. The sequence goes on along the minus strand of NC_142137.1, from coordinate 13,410,668 downwards.
AAAAATATTTACTGTTCCTATTAAAAATGAATTAACCCAAACAGACAGCCTTTTAATTGAAATCTTTATCACATTTCCTTTCTATTTAAATGGAAATGTAAAATCCTTTACACACTAATAGAAATCAGAAACTAAAAAGTGAACTACAGCTTACATGATACAGTAACCTGAAATAAGTTCAGGCCCAATGTAATATATGAAACACTAAAGGCATTAAAGTGACTTTTATAGAATTCTATAAAATGTTGCTATTTTGAGAATTTCTAAAGTAATTGCTTATTTCAAGCATCATTTTATTTTTATGCCAATTGATATTTAAAATATATTTTTCTATTACTAACCTTCTTACAGGAGTAGAAAATCATATTTTTGCCTTTAATAAATTACTATTTACATCACTCTAATGTACAATAACACCTTTTTTTCCAACATGAAGTATTAATAAATGCTTATATTGTGAACACAATATTATTTAAGCTTAAGCAGAATAATGCATACATTAGGTACTTTTAACCATTAGATGTGACTAAGGCCACCACAGTATAAAGGAAAAAGAAAATTTGAAAACCCCCTCATGGTTCCTATTGCAAGGAAAAAGCCCTGGGTTTGGTTGCATGGGATTGATAAATTGGGGGTTATATTCTGAACCAGTTGTAAAACCTGGATGCAAAATTTTTATCTAATTTCTTTAACCTTTATGGGCTTGAATTTCTTAATTAGTTACTCTAACAGCTTTTTTAAAAAATCTAATATTTTAGGACCTATGAGAGCTAAAATCCTCAGAAGTATGTTTCTTATAAACTTTCATGAAAGTTCATGTTTCTTAACTCACCTAAAGTAATCTGGTTCTGTAGAGAGTGAGTTGGAAGTAGACGTCAGTGGAAAAAAATAGGGGTGTGTGTGTGTGTGTGTGTGTGTGTGTGTGTGTGTGTGTTTTCCGTTGGTCTGAACAGTCACAAGAAGCACAAAGTGATATAATCATTCTAAGGTATTATCTTTATGTCCCTTGTGTGTTGTTTTTCCTATGTCCTTTACCCTACCCCACATTTTTTGGGTTTTGTTCTTTTGCTTTATTCTCATTTTGAAGCACCATCTCCTCCAATAACTTTCAGAGAAGGTATATATGAGAGGTAAATTTTTTGAGACCTTGTATTTCTAAAAATGTCCGCATTCTGTCTTCTCACTTGATTGTTTAGGTTGGTGGCTCTTCAGAACTAAGTTCTGAATATATATATATATATATGACAATAGACATAAACATGTACAGAAGGAGAAAGGATAATGCCCTGATCTCCCTGTGCCCATTACCCAGTATCACCATCAATCAACTTTTCTGCTAAACTGTCTCATCTACTCATACTCCACACTTTTCTTGGAAGGAAGAAGGGAAAGAACAGAACAATTTTAAAGGAAATTCCTGAAATCATGTTGTCTATTGTATATATTTCAGTATGTATCTATACCCGATAAGAGCTATTTTTGTTAACCAAAACCACAATCACAGTGACACAATCAATAAATCAAACATTAATATATTTAATAACTAGGACATGTTTAGTCTCTCCCAACTCTCTCTTTCTCTTTTTTAATGTTTTAAGTTGGCTGATGAGAAAAATATCTAAGCAAAGAAGGTCCACATGATCCATTTGTTGTATTTTTTCCTGTATCTCTTAACTTTCTTTTGATACCTAACAATTCTGTTACACCCAGCCTTGTAACGTGCCTTTATTGAAGCAATTGGTCATTTGTATAGCAGAATTTTGTTGATTCCATCTTACTGACATGAACATGTTCTATTGCTCTACTATGTCCTACCTTCTAAGATTGCTCTGAGAAATTCAAAGAACTCTGTAAACTCTACTTCATTCCATTCCAAGAACATTGTAGAATTCCGTTTTGCTTCATCTATTTTGCTGGCATGCTCTTGACTCCTTTAATTTGGAAAGTAAAAGGTTTTCTTGAATATTTTATTGATGATTTTCTCTTTTTTTCTCAGAATATTTTTTGGGAATTTCATGAATTTTTATGTTGAAACTTCTAGAGTGAGCCTCCGTATTTCTTAAAATTTCCACCTTATTTTCCATATCTTTGCCTGTGTGATACATTTTCAAATAGATGGGCTTAATTCCCCTTTATCTTGTGATGAGTTTTGTTTTTAATTTCCCTGAACTCTTTCTTTATTCTTTCTTTTTTATAGTATCTTGTTCTTGTTTCATGCATATAGTACCTTCTGTTTTCTCTCAGAATATTAATGATTTTATTTTCTTAATCCTTTAATCATCTCTGATTTCTCCATGTTTTTTAATATATTTATTTATTTATTATGTTAGAGAGTTTCTATGCACACTTACTAATCTCTGATTTTCCTCTAAAGCTTATTATAAACTCTTTGCCATCATCAGGCTCACCTTTGGGCCTCACTGTAAGGGTGATCTGTTTGGGCCATTTCATCTTAATATAGACATATTTATGTCTTCTCTGTGAGGCTGTTCAGATTCTCCAGAGAAGGCCTTATCTGAATACCCTAAAGGCAATCTTTGAAGGAAGAAAGCTTGTATCTCTGCCTTGATGTATAAATATGCACTTATTTGAATGTTATTAAGTATAAAGTTTCTGCCCTCAACTTTCACTAGTGTTCCCCTTTCTAAAGTAGGATCTTTGCTTTACAGACTAAGAATAAGTCACCAGTCTTCTTTGGAGATTAGGAAGAGTCATTGTTGTAGGTCTGATTTCTGCGAAGGAGGCTCTGAGTGAATTACTGTGAAGGATGAGTATTAAGGCAAACCCTTGGGTTCAGTATCTATTGACAGGAGGGGAAGAGGTATGATATAGTCCCACAGACAGACTCAGCTGACCCACGCAGCTGTGAAACTAAAACAGGCCTTCAGAGTTGATCCTGTTTGTGCTTAAAGAGCTAGGCCTTTATCATCCTGCATTTATTAGCCATTAGATGTAGGCTGTCCTGAGTCGGGCTGAGACCTTGGATGAGATGGCCTTCCGAGGGGGCTAACACCTGAAGTCTGTTTGCAACACCACTCATAGCAGTCTGATGACAAGTTGTTCATTGAAGGGAAATCTGGACTGTTCATTAGAATATCCAGCGGCACAAGCATTCACGGGGGATAGAGGGGCTTTCAGACTACTACTTCAACAGACTTTAATACAATTCTGGTTTCCTTTTTCTGTTTTTCCCCCCTCACTTCAGGAAGCATCGAGTGCTGCCAATCTCTACATCTTTTCATGGTTCTGTTGTGTAAATTGTGTTACTCAACTTTTCCCACTACCAGTTTAGGACTCAGGAGTCTTGGATATGCTGAGTCACAGATATGCATCTGTCACCATTCCATATTCCAGAAAGTTAGTTGTTGTTTTGTTTTTTCATTGTCTTCATCCTTGTGGGTATCAGACTTTTTGAAAATCCTTATCTGTCTTTGCAGTGGAAAGCAAAAATTAATGGGGTGTTCAACCCATCATCCTTATCCACATATGTCCCTGGCCTCTCACTCTCAATATGGTAAGTTTTATGCTTCCCTCTACATCACCTTTTGCTTATTTTTTTCAAAAGTTTACTAAGCATTTTCATTATCATATACAATTATCTTGCCCTGTACATGAAGAAATCAAGAGGGAATCATTTTCTTAATTATCTTAAAGTTTTATCCAAGTTTTCTCAGTTTTTATCTAATAGTCTCTGATTATGTCTTCATGAGTATTTTTCTGCATATTAAAAAAATATATGTTTTTACCCTCTCCACATAGCACATTCTGTTTTAAGGTATTTTAAGGTAGTCATTATAGCTGGGATAAAGAGATACTCTTCTTTCCCAACTTGGGTCCCTCTACATTATTATTTTCTTATTATGATGGGATCTGAACAGAAACCAGTCCAGGTAGGTAGATAGGACTTTTCTCTCATAAGGAATTCTGTGTGTAGCATAAAATTTGTAGTTTTACAAGTACATTTTAAAGAAGGAAGTAATTTGGACTTCCTCTAGCCCCTGTCCCTATGTAATATCATAATATATGTTTAAGGTCTCAGTATAAAATAAATGGTTTTTGCATTTTTGCTCAAAATTTTACCTTCCTTCTTGGGGCGCCTGGGTGGTACAGTCGTTAAGCGTCTGCCTTCAGCTCAGGGCGTGATCCCAGCATTCTGGGATCGAGCCCCACATCAGGCTCCTCCGCTATGAGCCTGCTTCTTCCTCTCCCACTCCCCCTGCTTGTGTTCCCTCTCTTGCTGGCTGTCTCTATCTCTGTCAAATGAATAAATAAAATCTTTTAAAAAAAAGATTTACCTTCTTAATTTTTTTTTTTTTTTTTTTTTTTACTTTCCTGCACTTGAGGCTTGAGGTGAATATCTTTAGATATCCTTGGTCTTGAAATTTATTTTCTGAACACATCCGAAGGGATGCTTGGGTGGCTCAGTTGGTAAGTGTCTGCCTTCGGCTCAGATTATGATCCCAGGATCCTGGGATCGAGTCCTGCGTTAGGGTCCTCACTTAACAGGGAGCCTGCTTCTCCCTCCCTCTGCTGCTCACCTTGCTTGTGCTGTCAATCTCTCTTTCTGACAAATAAATAAAATCTTTAAAAGCACACATCTGAAGTTGTTAATAAGTAAAAATGTATAATATATATTCATGTAGTGAGTGGATACATGCCCTACACTAAGTTTTGTCCTTTAAATAATTTCTCTATTGGGTATGCCATTTCCTTCCTACATCTCAGTTTTGAAAAAATATATATATAAAAAGGATAAATATTTGGAAAAGAGATAGAGATTATGATTCAGTTATCATAACACTAATGCTGCTGCTGAATGCTATGAAAAGGAACATTTATCATTTGCCACAAAATAACAATGTTAGGATCTATTTTATATGCAGTGCAAGTGCCTATGTGAAAAGAGTTAACTGTGCCCAGGAATGGAAAGGCACTTCACTCATTATAATACTAAGTACACAGGGTGAATTATATATCACAAAGGGTGATATAAGCTGACATGTAGAGGGATATACCTATATATAAGTAAGCTAAAGCTGACTTTTTTTTTTCCTTCCTGGAAATCTAATAAATGCTGAATAAGCCTTTTATTTGATCTTCCTTTAATGCAAGTATCAGCTGTTCAGTATAGAGGGAGCTGACAGAATAGAAAAAAAATCAAACTCCATCCCCCACAACACTTGTCTCTAAAGGTTCCTTTCTAGTAAATGGCAGTCTATTAAGGTTCTTCCTAGACTTAATCAAAGTGTTGTACAGAAAGATCTGCCTCTGTGTGAGCAGCTCTCCAGTCTCTCGGTGAGAGCCTAGGTCTCTAATTTTGTAGCTGGCCTAGTCCTGCGAAGCCCACAGTCTGCACAGTGTGTGGCTTCTCACTCCCTGTGGTTCTTAGTGGCACCAGGAAGTTGGGGGAGAGAGAGGCTGCAGTGCCAGGCCTGCAGGCAGGGATGCTGTCAAGATTGCCTTTCTCTCTTCTCTGCAAATAAGGGGCTAAATCCAATTGACACACACTGAGGTAAACAGGCAGTGACATATTTGTAGACAAATTGTCATACTGTAGATTATTCACAAAACAAATTGTTTTTGATTTGTACTCATAGATTGGGGGGAGAAAAGTCTGCCAGCACTAACAGCTGCTCCCTTTTCAAGGGAAACAAGCATTTAATGAAAAAGTTAATTTAAAAATATTGTTCTACTGTTGCTAAAATTCCTTAGGGGAAATGTTTAACACTGCTCAAAACTAAAGGAAAAGGTACTGTTTGAAGTCCATGTAGAAATATCCTAGTTTCCCTAGGGAATGTAATAGGTCTGTAGTTCTTGGAATCATTTGAACTTTCTTATTGTTGAGAGAATATTTTTTAAGTAATAATAAGACAATATAATAATAAATGTCCAAATATTTTCTTATGTCCCTTTTCTCATTTATAAAGCATTTAATAGTTTCTTTACAATAAGATTTGAGCTTAAAAAATTATGTCATCTTCCACATGTGTTCTTTGTGGATCTTTTAGAATCATCTGGGAAGCAGTACTGAAACTGCTCACAGGGAGAACTTGCATGGATTCCACCACCATCTTTAAGACCAGGTCAGCTTTCACCCCTTATTCTTATTTCAGTGCCAATATCACCTTTTATGGTGTCCTCCTGTCTCCAGAAAATCAGTCTGTATTAATCATTGATTACAAACAACCTCCAGTACCCTGTTACCTAATCCCAGATTCTTCTTCCTAATTCTACTACTTTTAGGCAACTTCTTTTTTTTTTTTTTTTAAGATTTTATTTATTTATTTATTCGATAGAGAGTGCGTCCACAAGTGCAAGCAGGGGGAGAGGGAAAGGAAGAAACAGGCTCCCTGCTGAGCAGGGAGCCCGCTGTGGGGCTCAATTCCAGGACCTCAGGATCATGACCTGAGCCAAAGACAGACGCTTAACCGACTGAGCCACCGAGGCACCCCTTTAGGCAGCTTCTTAGTTCTACAATTTCCTCCTGGATTTTCCCAAGGGAAATTCCATTCCCTACATTTTCTTTCTTTTGGTTTGGCTGCAAGGGTCAACTAACTAATCTTAGGAATCAATTTGAACCTATTAACTGTTCATGGTTGAGAGTTAGAGGGTAACTTGCAAGCAGTATGTGTGTAAGTGGAACATTTTACATTATAAACATTTTTTAAAATGAGAAACAAACTTATTTTTGGCTAGTCTGACCTGTCAGCACTACTCTAGTCATGCTTTATAGGCTGCCACCTAGCTTAACGTAATCTACCACTTTATAGAACTAATTTTGCCTCAGGCTGCCTCTCTCATTTACTCTCTTATATTGTTATTAAAAAATATCTCTGAGCTATGAACATTCTTTGGGTCTAATCAGATAAAGCAAATATGGAAAATACAGTTAATATTTTGTAACTTACATCTCCTCTTTTAGCATTGCTATTTAAAATCCATCTTTTCTCAATTTCTCTTAATCCCATTTCCTTCTTCAATGGCATTATGACTGAACACTTAAATTTATCTATAATCATTGCTTTGTATAATTTATGCTACATAGTATTTGTTGTCTTGAATTATTTAATACTTTAAAACATTGAAGGTATGTATCTCATATAATGTTTTCCCCTAAAGAAAGGAACTTATAGGGGCACCTGGGTGGCTCATTCTTTAAGCGTCTTCCTTCGGCTCAGGTCATGATCCCAGGGTCCTGGGATCAAGCCCTTCATTGGGCTCCCTGCTCGGCGGGAAGCCTTCTTCTCCCTCTCCCACTCCTCCTGCTGGTGTTCTCTCTCTCGCTGTGTCTCCTTCTGTCAAATAAATAAAATCTTAAAAAATAAAAAAATAAAATTATAATTTTAAAAAATGAAAGGAACTTATATGCTATTTAAAAGTATTTCAGATGTTAATTTCCTTCTACATTTATTTTTATTATCTTCAATGTTTGATCCCAAATGTGTTGCCTAATGTTTTATTCTCTGGCAAATAATTAAGAACATAATGTTTGTCAAAATACGTCAGAACCAGAGGGAGCCCTGTAAAAATTTGACGTTATTTTTTTTTAAATTTTGACAGTGATTGCATTATTTCAAACAAACAAAAAATGCAAAAGTGGTTTCACTGTACTTCTGGTCTCTCCTGTTATACTCTCATTTATTATTCCACTATCAGATGATAATTCACTGACTAAACACAGTAATTCACTGCATGTATAATGACTTAAAGATTAATTTATGAAAAAGCAACTCAGTGATAGGAATGTCTTCTTTCTTTTCACTGCACTCCATCTAGAGCACTGTCCCAACCTGCCCTAGAAGCTGCTTCCACCAGGCCTTTCCATCTCCCATCCCATGTCTGCCTACTAAGCGGTCCTAACTGCCATTTCTGAGATAAATAGAGAGGGACTAGAAAGGAATCTCACAGTTTCTCAGCAAATAGAGCATCTTTAGCTTTTGGTTTTCCAAATGTGATTCAGTGCCAACATAATGACTGTCACTGCTTGAAGAGGTAACAGAAATGAATAAAACAAGATTCTTGAGATGTGCAGAGTCTAAGAAGAGAATAAGAAATCGGGATTGGGGAATCTGGGTGGTGCAGTGGGTTAAGCGTCTGACTCTTGGTTTCAGCTCAGGTTGTGATCTCAGGGTTGTGAGTTTGAGCCCTCCAATGGGCTCTGTGCTCAGGGTGGAGTCTTCTTGAGATTCTCTCTCCCTCTCTTTGCCCCTCCCACTTGTGCTCTCTGTCTCTCTCTTAATGAAATGAATAAACAAATCTTTAAAAAAAAAAGAAATTGAAGCACAAATAATGATGTCAACATAATAATAAAGTTTTATACAAAATGCTACAGCCACAAAGAGGTAGAGGTAATCTTATGGAAGTGAGAATGTGGGGAAGGCTTCACCAAGAAGATGACGTTTAAAGTGTGATATCGGATGTGAAGACCTTCATGTACTGCTTGCCCAAAGACTTGGGTATAAAAAAAGAGCATGATGTGTTCAAGAACGGTGTGGGGATTGGTGGGTTTGGCTTATAGAAAGCATTGCTATATCTCAGAGAATGAGCTGAAGCCAAGCTAAGCTTCTTGCACAAGCTATACATAAAATTTCTGGAATTAAATTCTGCCGAGTTTGAATTCTATAATAATATAGCTGAGGAGATGTAATCTTGCATTATCCAACTGGAATCAGGAAGAATTTGGAGAGTCAGTTTAGGATAATTTTTAAATATTGGGTTTTAAAATCAAACAGAGCTGGATTTGAAGAATGGCTCTATTGGGGCGCCTGGGTGGCTCAGTCGTTAAGAGTCTGCTTTCAGCTCAGGGCATGATCCTGGCATTCTGGGATCGAGCCCCACATCAGGCTCCTCCACTGGGAGCCTGCTTCTACCTCTCCCACTCCCCCTGTTTGTGTTCCCTCTGTCACTAGCTGTCTCTCTCTCTGTCAAATAAATAAATTAAAAAAAGAAAGAAAGAAACAGAATGGCTCTATCATTTACTAGTTGTTGAGGTAATTGATCTAAACTTTTTAAGCCTCAGTTTACCTGCAAAATAAGAAGAAGAATACTTACCCCATGGGGTCTTGTAGGAATCAATGAAATAATATATTAGAATCTGATAATACTCTGTTTGAACATGGTAAATATTCAATAAATAATAACTATTATTCTTCATCTCCATAGAAAAAAGTGCAGAACAAGTTCATTGCATTGTAGAGCTCTGTTTTGTCATCAGCCAATTTTTTATTTAAGTCGATTTTGTCTGCTGATGTCAAGGGAGCAGCAGGTTAGCCAGGGGCTCAGGTCAGAACAGAAGGTGCATACACCTGCCCAGCCACGGAATGAATCTTTGTGGGACAGGTGTTGGCAAGCAGGCTTAGCAAGAAATCAAGAAGGTAAAGTGCTCATATCTGAGGCTCAGTGCACTCTCTCATTCTCTGGCTGTCACTCGCATTCTCTCTGTCACATGTGCTCACTCACTCTTGCTCTCATTCTTAACCACTCACCTCCAATTAAATAGTTTCCAAATTGAACTCATTTTCTAACCCCTACCCCACTTCTGCAACACCCAAACAACTCAGCTCAAATTAAGGAATCAACGTTAACAATACATATTGCCCATTAAATCCTGTGGATTCTACTTTCAAATACTCCTCTCCTTCTCTAACTCTATTCCAGTGTTGAATCATCAATGCTCTCATTTGGGTTATTTCAATATATTACTAACCCTCTGTATCTTCTCTAATCTTTGTAGAACTGGTAGAATTTGTCGTTTTTTTCATAGCACAAACACGACCGTGTTATTTTACCTCATGATCTGACCCCGTCTAATTGTTTAGCCCGTCAACATCTCTCCCCAGCTTGACTTCCTTCAGTCTAGGCTGATTTAGAGCAATGTGTATTGACTTAGGAAGGTAAACATTTATGAATTTGAATCTCAGATCAACCATCACTAACTATATAATTATGTAAAAAATACATTATTCCTCTCTGAACTTCAGTTATGGTATATATAAAATAGTGATACTATCTTCCTTGAAATAGTTTGTGATTATTGTTAATATGACAAAGTACCTAGAAAAGTTTCTGGCATCTTGTAGACTTCTATAATATCTGCAATACTAATGAATAAATGAAACAATGAGTGGTACATAAAATTAATCACTCAAATTTTTACTATCTTTGCTCCTGTTTTTGTCTGGGATGCCCTCTACCATCTTGGACAACTAATACAATTGTATTCTTAAGACTCACCTGACTCTGAACTATTCCCTTATTTCCCCAGGTAGAATAAACACTTCAGTCCACTATTTCTTACTCTGCTATATGGGGCCATCTCTAGTGAGGAGTTCAAGTGAGTGAGGAGTTCAAACAATTTAACCAGTCTTTAATTTGCTGAAATTATCTTAAAATAAATCAACATCTTTTGTAGGCCCTTTAGGGTAGTATTAAAAACATAAATTTTGAAATTAAGTTTTGGCGAGATCCATGAAATATATGTAAATTACATTGTTCTGTGCGTTACCTCTTACCCAAGCATGGGGCCAAGAGCAGTGTCTCAGTTGTCCTGCTCAAAGAAGAAGCATTGTGCCTAGTTTTTTAATCTCATTCTTGTCATACTCTAGCATTTCTTTGTTTCCTAAACAGTTATTACCTCTTGTAAGTTCATGAAAGGCAGAGGATTTTTTTTTTAATTTGTCTATTCGAAGCATAGTTCCTAAGCCAAATTGAAGTGGATTGACTTGCCTCTACTATAAATAGAGAGGAGACAACACTGATAGCATAACTATAAGCATGTCAGGGAGTTCTACAAGAGGTAATGGGTAGACATCCCAGTGGGGCTAGGGTCAGAGAGGTTAACATGGGAACAGAGTTTAGAAGAAAATTAGATGATGAACCAGGAAGACTGGGTGATTAACAGTGCTCTCCAACATGGATTTGAGACCTGGGCTACCTACTTCTGAGTGCTTATAGTTCTATGATCTTGGGAAAATTATTTGATTACTCTGTGTTTCAGTTTCTTAAACTGTCCCAGCCACAGAAGGCTGTAATAATGATTGCATGAAATGATACGTATGAATGGTTTATAGCAGTATTTCATAAGTGTTAGTTTTATTTGGAAAGTTAGTAGCAAAATATCATTTAGAAAGCTACTGTTAAAAGTCTTAGAAGAATTAATGTTATGTAAAAAAAAAAGTGTTTTGGAAGAGAGCTATTGGGGTCGCCTGTTGTCCGCAAAGCCTGTAGGTGGGAATGTAGAAAAACTGACAGAAGCTGGCAAAAGGTGGAGGAGGAGTTAAGATGGCAGAGGAGTAGGGGACCCCTTTTTCAGCCAGTCCCCTGAGTCGAGCTGGATAGGTACCAGACCAGCCTGAACATCCACAGAATCAGCCTGAGATGCAGGAAGATACATCTGGATCTCTACAAATGAACATCTCCAGCACTGAGTATTGAGGTACGAAGTGGGGAGCCATGAAACCTTGCACAGATATCGGAAGATAAGCGGAAGGGGAAGGGAGCCACGGCATTCAGGCGCCGGGAAGCGGTAGCCACCTGCATGGGGGAGCGGGCAGACTCGAGGACCAGCAGCCACGAGAGAGCAGACCGAGACCGTGAGCTGGGGAACACTCACCACCAGACTTCTCACGGAACTCCGGTGTGCTCACTGGAACCAGACTGAGACCAGGAGCTCTGGGAGCGCGTAGGGGTGGCTGGCGGCTGGCTGTGTTAGAAACACAAAGGACAGAGACGCGCCGGCCCTGGAAGTGAGGGCTCGGACGCCGGGTGTGGGGTGCACATCCCGGGACACCGCAGGGTTGAGCAGCACCAAGAGTAACAGAGTTAAAGTGGCCAGAGTGGCCCAGTGGAGAACGGTCTGCGATCCCTCTGTTCTAAGATAGAGGCTGAGATTCAGCCACTGCTACTCTGACTCTCAGAAGAGGCACAGCAAACCACCAGGGAAAGCCACCAGAGAAAAAAAGCCTGGAAATACCGGCTCACAGTGTGCCCATCCCATCGCCCCTTGCAGGGGACATGGAGACTCTACCCAAACAGGGTTGCCTCAGTATCGGTGCGGCAGACCCCTCCCCCAGAAGGCAGGCTGAAAAATCAAGAAGCCAACATCCATAAGATCCCTATAAAACAAGGGCGAATGGCCTGGGTCCCGGTCAATAATTTGGGCTCTGGACAACCCCGCAATCTCTCCTCATCAGAATGACAAGAAGGAGAAATCCCCCCCAGCAAAGAAAAGACAATGAGTCTGTGGCCTCTGCCACAGAACTAATGGATATGGATATAACCAAATTATCAGAAATGGAATTTAGAGTAACAATGGTCAAGATGATGTGTAGACTTGAAAAAAGTATTAACGAAAATGTTAATGGGAATATAGAATTTCTAAGGGCGGAAATGAGAGCGAATTTGGCAAAAATTAAAAATTCTATGAGCCAAATGTAGTCAAAACTAGAGGCTCTGATGGCCAGGGTGAATGAGGCAGAAGAACGTATCAGCGAATTGGAGGATGGGTTAGTAGAAGAAAAAGCTAAAATAGCATCTGGAATCAAAAAAATCCATGCGCAGGAATGTTGGTTACAGAGATTACTGACTCAATGAAACATTCCAATGTCAGAATCATCAGCATCCCCGAGGGGGTGGAGAAAAACAAAGGTCTAGAAGAGATATTTCAACTAATTGTAGTTGAAAACTTCCCTAATCTAGCAAGGGAAACATTCATGTCCAAGAGGCAGTAAGGACCCCTCCCAAGCTCAACCACGACAAGTCTACACCACGTCACGTCATAGTGCATTTCACAAATATTAGATCCAAGGATACAGTATTGAAAGCGGCCAGGGCAAAGAAATTTCTCACGTACCAAGGCAAAGGTATCAGAATTACGTCAGACCTGTCTACACAGACCTGGAATGAGAGAAAGGATTGAGGGAGCATTTTTAAAGCTCTTTCAGAGAAAAACATGCAGCCAAGGATCCTCTATCCAGCAAGGCTGTCATTCAGAATGGATGGAGAAATAAAGACCTTCCAGAATCACCAGTCATTGACCAATTTCGTAACCACGAAACCAGCCCTACAGGAGATATTAAGGGGGGTTCTATAAAAGTAAAAAGGCCCCAAGAGTGATACAGAACAGAAAATCACAATCTATAGAAACAAAGACTTTACTGGCAACATGGCATCATTAAAAACATATCTCTCAATAATCAGTCTCAATGTAAATGGTCTAAATGCACCCATAATACACCACAGGGTTGCAGATTGGATAAAAAGACATGACCCATCCATTTGCTGTCTACAAGAGACTCCTTTTGAACCAAAAATACATTCAAACTGAAAGTAAAGGGATGGAATACCATCTTTCACACCAGTGGACCTCAAAAGAAAGCTGGGGTAGCAATTCTCATATCAGACAGATTGGATTTTAAACCAAAGACTATAGTTAGAGACACAGGAGGGCACTATATTATTCTTAAAGGATGTATCCAACAAGTGGATATGACAATTATAAATATCTATGCCCCCACCAGGGGAGCAGCAAGATACACAAGCCAACTCTTAACCACAATAAAGAGACATATAGATAAAAATACGTTAATAGTAGGGGACCTCAACACTCCACTATCAGCAATAGACAGAGCACCGGAAAACCAACATAGAAACAAGAGCTTTGAATGCCATACTTGACGAGTTGGACTTCATAGATATATATAGAACACTACACACTAGAACCAAAGAATACTCATTCTACTCTAATGCCCATGGAACATTCTCAAGAATAGACCATGTTCTGGGTCACAAAACAGATCTCAACCGATACCAAAGACTGAAACTATCCCCTGCATATTCTCAGATCACAACGGTCTGAAATTGAAACTCAACCACAAGGAAAAATTTGGAAGAAACTCAAACACTTGGAGACTAAGAACCATCCTGCCCAGGAATGACTCGATAAACCAGGAAATCAAAAATCATTTTAAACAATTTATGGAGACCAAGGAGAATGAAAACCCACGGTCCAAAACCTATGGGATACTGCAAAGGCAGTCCTAAGGGGGAAATACATAGCCATCCAAGCCTCACTCAAAAGAATAGAAAAATCTAAAATGCAGTTTTTTATATTCTCACCTCAAGAAGCTGGAACAGCAGCAGAAGGACAGGCCTAATCCACTCACGAGGAAGCAGTTGACCAAGATGAGAGCAGAAATCAATGAATTAGAAACCAGAAGTACAGTAGAGCAGATCAACAGGACTAGAAGCTGGTTCTTTAGAGAATCAATAAAATTGACAAACTGCTGGCAAGACTTATCCAAAAGAATAGAGAAAGACCCAAGTTAATAAAATTATGAATGAAAAAGAGAGGTCATAACCAACACGAATGAAATTGGAAGGATTATTCGAAACTTTTATCAACAGCTTTATGCCAATAAATTAAGCAATCTGGAAGAGATGGAGGCCTTCCTGGAAACCTATAAACTACCAAGACTGAAACAGGAAGAAATTGGTTTTTTAAACAGGCCAATCAATTATGAAGAGATTGAGTCAGTGATAAACAACATTCCAAATAACAAAACTCCAGGCCCGGATGGTTTTCCTGGGGAATTCTACCAAACATTCAAAGAAGAAATAATACCTATTCTCCTAAAGCTATTTAAAAAAAATAGAAACAGAAGGAAAGCTACCAAACTCATTCTATGAGGCCAATATTTCCTTGAGGCAAAGACCCCATCAAAAAGGAGAATTACAGACCGATTTCCCTAATGAATATGGAGGCCAAATCCTCAACAAGATCCTGGCTAATAGAATCCAACAGTACATTAAAAGGATTATCCATCATGACCAAGTGGGATTCATCCCTGGGATGCAAGCGTGGTTTAACATTCACAAATTGATCAGTGTGATACATCATATCAACAAGAAAAGACTCAGGAACCATATGATCCTCTCAATTGATGCAGAAAAAGCATTTGACAAAATACAGCATCCTTTCCTGATTAAAACCCTTCAGAGTGTAGGAATAGTAAGGGTACATTTCTCAATCTCATAAAAGCCATCTATGAAAAGCCTACAGCAAATATTATTCTCAGTGGGGAAAAGCTGGAAGCCTTTCCCTTAAGATCAGGAACACGACAAGGATGCCCACTCTCGCCACTATTATTCAACATAGTACTAGAAGTCCTTGCAACAGCAATCAGACAACAAAAAGGGATAAAAGGTATCCAAATCAGCAAAGAAGAAGTCAAAATGTCTCTCTTCGCAGATGACATGATACCCTATATGGAAAACCCAAAAGAATCCACTCCCAAACTATTAGAAGTTATAGAGCAATTCAGTAATGTGGCAGGATACAATATCAATGCTCAGAAATCAGTTGCATTTCTATACACGAATAATGAGTCTGAAGAAAGAGAAATTAGGGAATCCATTCCTTTTAAAATAGCACCAGAAACCATACGTTACCTTGGAATTAACTTAACCAGAGATGTAAAGGACCTATATTCTAGAAACTATAAATCACTCTTGAAAGACATTGAGGAAGACACAAAAAGATGGAAAAATATTCCATGCTCATGGATCGGAAGAATTAACATAGTTAAAATGTCCATGCTACCCAGAGCAATCTACACTTTCAATGCTATCCCGATCAAAATACCGATGACATTTTTTAAAGAACTGGAACAAAGAGTCCTTAAATTTGTATGAAACCAGAAAAGGCCCCGAATCGCCAAGGAACTGTTGAAAAGGAAAAACAATCTGGGGGCATCACAATGCTGGATTTCAAGCTGTACTACAAAGCTGTGATCACAAAGACAGCATGGTACTGGCACAAAAACAGACACATAGACCAATGGAACAGAATAGAGAACCCAGAAATGGACCCTCAGCTCTTTGGGCAACTAATCTTTGATAAAGCAGGAAAAAAATTCCGGTGGAAAAAAGACAGTCTCTTCAATAAATGGTGCTGGGAAAATTGGACAGCTACATGCAAAAGAATGAAACTTGACCACTCTCTCACACCATACACAAAAATAAACTCCAAATGGATGAAAGACCTCGATGTGAGACAGGAATCCATCAAAATCCTAGAAGAGAACATAGGCAGCAACCTATACAACATCGGCCAAAGCAACCTTTTCATGACACATCTCCAAAGGCAAGAGAAACAAAAGATAAATTGAACTTGTGGGACTACATCAAGATTAATAACTTCTGCACAGCCAAGGAAACAGTCAAAAAAACTAAGAGGCAGCCCACGGAATGGGAACATATATTTGCAAATGATGCTACAGATAAAAGACTGGTATCCAAGGTTTACAAAGAACTTCTCAAACTCAATACGCGAGAAACAAATAAACAAATCATAAAATGGGCAGAAGATATGAACAGACACTTTTCCAATGATGACATACAAATGGCTAACAGACACATGAAAAAATGTTCAAAATCACTAGCCATCAGGGAAATTCAAATCAAAACCACACTAAGATACCACCTTATGCCAGTTAGAATGGCAAAAATTGACAAGGCAAGAAACAACTATTGCTGGAGAGGATGTGGAGAAAGGGGATCCCTCCTACATTGTTGGTGGGAATGCAAGTTGGTACAGCCACTCTGGAAAACAGTGTGGAGGTCCCTTAAAAAGTTAAAAATTGAGCTACCCTATGACCCAGCCATTGCACTACTGGGTGTTTACCCCAAAGATACAGACGTAGTAAAGAGAAGGGCCATATGCACCCCAATGTTCATAGCAGCAGTGTCCACAATAGCCAAATCATGGAAGGAACCGAGATGCCCTTCAACAGATGACTGGATTAAGAAGTTGTGGTCCATATATACAATGGAATGTTACTCAGCTCTCAGAAAGAATGAGTTCTCAACATTTGCTGCAACATGGACAGCACTGGAGGAGATAATGCTAAGTGAAATAAGTCAAGTAGAGAAAGGCAATTATCATATGATTTCTCTGATCTATGGAACATAAGAACTAGGAAGATCGGTAGGGGAAGAAAGGGATAAAGAAAGGGCGGTAATCAGAAGGGGGAATGAAGCATGAGAGACTATGGACTCTGAGAAACAAACTGAGGGCCTCAGAGGGGAGGGGGGTGGGGGAATGGGATAGACTGGTGATGGGTAGTAAGGAGGGCACGTATTACATGGTGCACTGGGTGTTATACACAACTAATGAATCATCGAACTTTACATTGGAAACCGGGGATGTACTGTATGGTGACTAACATAATATAATAAAAAAACATTAAAAAGTATTTTAACAAAAGGAACAAAGCAAAAACTCAGTCAGTCATGAGAATTAAGTTTCCAAGGTCAGTGATTTTAGATAAGAACAAGAAAAAAGGTGCTAATTAATGCTGGATCTAATCTGGGACAGGACCAAAATTACATGCAGGGACTATGAAGGGAAAATTGTCAAATGGTACTTGGGATGAAAAGTGGAGGGATGAAGTGACAGGGCCCTCGAAAGGCCTTTAGATGATTTGGAAGTATAGTCTGACTTTATAAACTTATTTGGGAAAAAAATGATGCTCTTAATTTCAAACAACTCATAAGTGAATGTTTAAAAATAATTTCATCTTAAAGTTGTCTGTTTTATCTCATTTAACATGATAAAATTACTTACTTTCTGTTTTCACCTTTTAGAGATAAAATGAATTCCAGCAGACTTGAAATATCCAGATGATGATTTAAATTGCTAAAAGGTGCTGAACATTTAAATTATGCATTCATGATAGTCAATATTCCACACCAGTCAGAGCATCTACATGAGGTCAAACTGGCCATAGAAGCCTTCAGGTTTTTATTCCTCTATGACACCAGTCTGGATCATCTTTTGCCCTCTCACCTTCTCTCTCAGGTAGAGGCTATAACACCATACCAGATGATCTCCCATTTCTTCCTAATTGTGACCATCAAAATAAAACATTATAAAGTTATGTGCAAGGAGCCAGCTGAGTGTTAAAACTACTCACGTTTGCCCACAACCCTGTCAGAGAACTCTCAAAGGCAGTATGACCTCCCTCCCAAGGGTGGGAAGGATGAAGGGATCACCTATGCATGCTTTTGTGCTGTGGCCACCCAAATTTCCAGTGGCTTGGAGGAGCAAAGCAAAAGAGAGAAAATGAGAGAATGAGAGTAGCCACACATAATTAGAGTGGTAAGACCCTTTTACTTCCTGCAGTAATTCAGAAGAGAGATTCGTGTAAGCAATCGGTTCCCTAACTCAGACCTAAGAGGAGAGTTTGAGTTTACAAGGAGAGAGTAGTAATGAGATAAGTGGCAAGAAAGTTAACTTCTGTCTGAGTAGCACTTCACATTTGTCCCAGACCTTCCCTGATTTTATCTTCTCAACAAAGTGGCAACTATAATTTGTCTATAACTCAAAATGTCACTCTCTTTCTCTAATTTAATAAAATATATTGAATAATGCAAAAGAAATAGCTTGCTTTTATCATTTTCCAAATTAAGAGTTATCTAAAACATTTTCATTACATTTTTGTTTTGTACTTTAGGAAGTTTTAATTCTGTAAGTGAAGCACTTAATGATTTAAAGTGTCAGATCTAAAATTAACCATCTTTTCCCTGAGTACTTGAGGAGAAGAGGTGAGTCAATGGAGTAGTTTATGAGTTAATAATAGAGTCCACACTTTAGAATTAATGAAACAAAAGAAATTACTTACTGATCCATATAAAGCAGAATTGTCCTAAAATAAGTAATAAAGCAGTGGCATAACTGTAAAAAGGACCAAAATAAATTTTTTAATGCACACTGCTCATTCTCTTTTTTTCATTGCTTCTATCTTTATAATTGGATTAATTTTTTTGACATTACTAAACATGCATTATTTGTATTTAAATTCTAAATGTGTCATCTTGACACTTTCAAAGGACACTTACAATGAAAGTCACATAAGTTAGCTAAACTAATTAATGTATATCAATTTTTCTTGACATCCTTCATTTCCCACCCCATCTCCTTGATGGTTAGTTATAGCATTAAAATATTGATGTTTCTTCATGGTTCATATCCAAAGACATTTATGAACTTAATTTGCTTTTCACATTCACATTTTAAAGGATTTATGGTAGGATGAAGTGGGAACACATGGTAACTTCCACCAGCCTGGAGTACCAGCTGGTGGTGCTTGGTTGTTAAATAATCACCCAGCTTTGCTTTTGTCATCTGGAGAAAGAAAGGATTAATAATACATTTAAAATGAGAATTTTAAAAATAATAATAATGAGCATAATGTCCTTGAAAATAACTACAGAGGAGTGAGGTTAATCATCACTGAAAATTTTTCATCTTCTCTACAGATTGGTTAAACTGATTAACAACCAAGAACAAATTTGCACAACAGTTTAGCAGGTGGACTAAAAAAAATACTGGTAGGAGGAGATGAGGTCATTAGAATGCAAGTTAAGAGTGACTATGGGCAGTGTACTGGAACACACCCACTTGAATTATATGCTGTGGGTATTTTTATAACCTTTGCTGGATTACTAACTAAAAGAATGCAAGTTTCATTTCTTTTGTTATTGAATGTTGGCTTTCTTTCCTTGCTAATATTTTTCCAGAAGTTATATTAATTCAGATTTGAATAAAACTTTAAAAAGCATTTCCAAAAGTACCCACACAAACCAATAAGAACAATGTCATCAATATTCAGTTTTACAAATAAGGCAGCCAAGACATAGGAAAGTATTTCATTAACAACTACAGAGTCAGTTAAAAAGCAGTCAAGATAGAATAGTCTTCTGAAACAAACCTCAGTTTGATAACACTGGCCTATGGGGATTGGAGCTAGAGACATAGATCAGTTACATATTAATTCAAATTACCTATGATTTTTTCATTTCTCTTAAATGTCATGACCCTTATCCATGCTCCTTGCATATCTATCCTATAAATCATTCTGTTAATTAGCCTATGTGGTTGTCAGTTCATAATTAACAGACTACCTTTTGTTGTTTTTTTCCCTAGTTATGGCAGTAGTCTTTGGGTGTGGCCGCATAATGAGCAGAGCTGCATTCTACACTACTTAGTACAAGACAGTGGTTCACTTGCCCCACCCATTTATTAAATAGGCAGCTTGATTTTCATTTAAAAACAGTCCTGTAAAGGCATTTCTACCACAATTCCTAGCTATAACCCTAGAACCAATGAATAAGTAAAACAGAGAATTCAGCATCACCAATAACAAAATTCTCTTCAAGGAAAGGAGGAATAATTACCCAAAATGTAAAGAATGATTGTAAAATCAGTGATATTAATCAAACTAAGGTAGGATGAAAAGTGGGTATATATCATAGTAGAAACAGGACACTGGAAGTTGCTGACCAAAATACTAAAAACAAGGAAGCAAATACAAAAATATAAAAGACTTATCTGAACACAAAAATATTTGATATATCAGTATTTGTGAGATTCAGTTGTTTTGAAAAAAATGAATACTCTCACATTTAACCAAAAATATATATTCCAACCTCTTCCATATGCTATTTAACTACTTGAAAGTTAAAGAAAAAAAATAACTACTTGGTAAATGCAAATCAAAACAAATAATGATGAGAGTAGTAAGACATCAAATTTAATATAAAAATATAAAATGAAGCAAAGAGAACTTATTTATAATGATAAACTACAAAAAGTTACAATGGGTAAATTATTAAGCTTTATGTATGGACCAAAATTCATATAACAAAAGTTTCCATAAATACAAAAATGAACTTTTTTAGGAAACAAATCAATTATAAGAAACTTAAACTCAATCCATTTCTGCCTATGTAGACACAAACAAGTGAAGATATTGAGAATATTAATAGCACCTAGAATACTGTAAACTAATAGAGATATAAAATTCTCTTTATCTCATTCTTGATCTTTTTACACACACACACACATACACACACACACCATCAAATATATTTCATGTCCTGAACATTAACAGTGTGTTCTCATTTCTCTTGCTCATGAAACATGGAAACAGACCCTGATAATTCTCACTGTTAAAGAAATTCTATAAAAATAGAAACAGTATATACCATATTTTCTGGACATAATACAATAAATTACAGGTTAGTTTAAACAAACCCTAATGTAAACTGTGGTCTTTGGATGGTAATGATGGGTCAGTGTAAATTTATTAATTATAAGGACTGTACCAGTCTAGTGGGAGATAGAGATGAGGTGGCTATGCATGTATGGAGGCAGGGGATGTATGGAAAATCTCTGTAACCTTCCTCTCAGTGGTGCTCTAAACCTAAAATTGCTCTAAAAAATAAAGTCTATTAGAAAATTAATAATGAGGGTGCCTGGGTGGCTCAGTCAGTTAAGTGTCTGCCTTCAGCTGGGTCATGATCCCAGGGTCCTGGAATCAAGTCCCACATCGGACTCCCTGCTCAGCGGGGAGTCTGCTTCTTCCTCTACTCCTCCCCCCTGCTTGTGCTTTCTCTCTCTCAAATAAATAAATGTTAAAAAAATTAATAATCAAATACCAACCACCTTATATTTGTCAAATATCCAAACAAAAACAAGAACATCCAAACTTCTCTTTTAAAAAATTCCTGTTGGCAGAGTGAAAAGCAATACCTAAGTCGCTTACTATCTAAAAATAAATAAAATAAAAGCACTATATATGGTGTCTGTGAGCACAATTACAGACGTTTTTAGATGAAGACCTATGTCCTAAACACTTTTATTTTCTAAATAAATATGTAAAATAATAGACTTGTGTTCAACTATAAATGATAGTGAGATGGCCAAAATAAATGTAAGGAAAGATGGAAAAACTATAAATACAGATGAAAACAGTAGTAAATTAATTATAAAAAGGATTTAACAAATACAAAGTAATAAAATAGTAAATCTTTAAAAACTTAAGAAAAAAGTGGAGTGATTATAAAAACACAATTAAAAATGAAAATGACTAAAGAATAAAAGGACATTGAAATACTTGTAAGAGGATAATTTGTTAAATACTGTTCAAATAAATTTGACACTCTTGGATGAAGCAAATAATATTCTGAAAAACTACATTATCCATAACGTCCACTATAGCATCAAAAATTACTGGTTCATCGAAAGTGAACCAGTATAACCATGAAAAAACACAAAGTGGGAGGAGATATTTGCAATGCATACTATTATGACTTTATAAAGAATTTACAAATCCACATGGAAAAAAGCTGATAACTTAATAGAAATACAAGCAGAATACTTGAAAATTACCATGGTAAAGAGAATATCCTGATGAAGAGTGAACATATTGTTCAACATCATTAGTCATCAGGGAAATACCCAATTAAACTACAATAAATTACAAATATGCACCAGATGACTATTTGCTGGCAAAGAGGTAGGGCAACCAGAACTCTCATAAGCTGCAACTAGAAGTGTAAATGAGTACAACCACTTGCAAACACCGTCAGCATGTATTAAAGTTGGAGATACACAAATCATTTGAACCAGCAATTCTCTTCCTATGTAGACACACAACAGAGATAGGTAAATATGTGCTCCCAAAGGTATATACAAAAATATTCATGGCCACTTTATTCAAGATAAGCAAAAGATGGAAATAACTTAAATGTCCATAAACTATATAATATATAGATTGCAGTCAGTTCATAAAGTAAGTAAGAGTGATGAACGAATGCTTCTTAAAAAAATAAATAACTGCTTCTAACAAAATCTTGGATCAATCCCATTGAAAATAAAGATAAAAAAAAAAAGCCAGACATTATATGACTTCAATTATATAAAGTTCAAAAACAGGCAAAAACTTTCTATGGTGATAGAAATCAGCATAGTGGTTACCTTTGGGCGCATAAAGAATGAATGGAGGAAGGTGAAAAAAAGACTTCTGAAGTGTTGATAACATTCCATACATTCATCTGGGTTATGCATATATTGTGTTTAACTTACTAATATGCTCCCAGTTGTTGCAAAGATTTTTGTTCTTAATTTCAAGGTGTTTTTTTTTTTCCCAGAACCAAATTGAAAGAATGCTTTTAAAACTTAAGAAAAGACACCAATAGAAGGATAGCTATAATTTATGATCAGGTAATTTTCTTTTCTTTTTTATTTAAAGATTTTGTTTATTTGAGAGAGAGAGAGAGAGAACACAAACCTGGGGAAAGGCAGAGGGAGAGAGAGAAGCAGGCTCCCCACTGAGCAGGTAGCCCAGTGCAAGCCTTGATCCCAGGAACGTGGGATGATGACCTGAGCCAAAGGCAGATGCTTAGCTGACTGAGCCACCCAGGCACCCCCGATCAAGTAATTTTCAAAGGAAAATAAGCAAATGGTTCTTTCTGAGGAAAAATTATAATATACAATCAATATTATAGTAAGATACCATTTGTTAAGTATTTGAAGATAATAATAGCATATCAAGTTTATGAGGTTGTGGTGGAATGTCATTCTAATCTATGGCTGTTGATTATGTAAAAGATCACAACATTTCTTAAGAACAATTTGGCAATTTATTTAAACCAAACAATGAACAACTCTTTTTTTTTTTTTTTAAGATTTTATTGTTAAGTAAGCTCTACACCCAACATGGGACTCTAATTTACAGCCCTGAGATCAAGAGTTGCGTGCTCTACTGGTTGAGACACCGGGAGCCCCAGAAAAACTTTAAATGTCCATATTCTTGAACTAATTATTTAATCCTTAGCTTTTTATCCAAAGATCAATTCAAATAAACAAAGATGTTAACATAAGATCTATGTAAGAGAAAAATCCAATGGTAAGCTATAAAAATAGATTATGGTATAAAATGTGTGCTTTTCAAACATTAAAAACATGTTGAAAATAGTAACACAGGAAATGATGAAAAATGTCATTGTCATAAGTTGTAAGTGGCATCTATGATAGGAATCTTCTGGAAGAAAAATGTATGCATATCTGTGAACACTGTACTGAAAAGGACTTCTAAGCATACCAAAATTATAATTATCTCTGATTAATTTTCTATATTAATTACTGATTTGTTCATTAAACAGAAAATACTTTTATCTAAAATACATATTTGTGCGGCCAGGTCTAAGTGTAAAAATATACAGGTCCCAAAATCCTGGGTCCCTGGTCACCCCATGATTTTGTTTGTTTAGAGAATGGCGAGGATATATTTAAGCATTCATTGATCTTACTTTTTACGGTACTGTTACTGTATATTTCCAGGGCTTAACTGGAGGGTTTGACACATGGAACACTGGCTACATTTCAGTCCCCACTCACCTGGTACTTTGAGTGTTCCTCTGCTGGGCACACTCAGCACAGCCATCTCCAGGAGTCTCATTATGTCTTTATGCCCACGCAAGTCCACTGTGTGATTTTTCTATTGAGATTCTGATGTTCTGAACAGCCACCATTGTCACTAACCCAGAACTGCTATCAATCATAATTTATATAACCTTGAACTCACTTCCAAATATAGATTAAACATTTTTCAACTCTCTGTGATATCTCAGAGTAAAACCTATGAGACAACTTTGGGTACATTCCTTTAGTTAGTGACAGTTTCTTATCTTAGTCAAAAGAGCGTTGAGATTACTTAGGAAGTCAGCTCTACTTTAATAAATGACTTTTAGTGGTCTTCCTAGTCCTTGAATTCATATATGATGACTGTGCCACACACTCTGACTTCTATACACATTCCTTGTCATATTAAAAAGTAAGGAATGGAAATTAACACTTATTAATCACCAAGCTCATGTCAAGCACAATACTGGACACCTCATTATGTAAAAATATTTCATTCTTATAATGACTCCTGAGAGGTGGGAAAAATCATTTTTTACTAAAGATGGAAAAATAAAGCTCAGAAAGTTAGGGAGCTTCAAAATGACAAAAAATAGTTTGTGACAGAACTGGTATTTGAACATTTATGGCTAACTCAGAAGATCCTGACCTTGTAAATGTGCTATAGTGGATAAACCTATATGTGCTGAGAACCTAAAACTTCCATTGGGAGGCAGCACAGCATAATAATCAGGAACTTAGGCTGAGGAGTCAGACTACCCGCCTTGGTCTGAATGCTAATTTCAATGCGTTGGCTATATGACTTGAGTAAGGAAAGTTATTTAACATCTCTTAGTACTCCTGTCTGGGTATAAAAGTAGTTTATATCCTATCAGATTATTATGAGGATTAAATTAATAAATATAATTATTGAAATTAATTAATGGAAAGAATTTAGTGCATGACACATTATAAGCATTTAATAATTGTTAACTTTACCTCCACTTTTGTTTCATCCTTCTTCTTATTAAATGATCATTTTTCAAGATGAGCAGTACTCTGATTTACTTTGAAAGAAGATGGAATCATCTTGTGATTTGCTCTAAAGATAGGGAATTCAGTAGACACATTTACTGAAATATGTTTCTATCGATAACTATAAATGTTACAAACTCCTGCTGAATTTTTTCCTCATGCTTCTTACTGTACTTAGTTATACTTTTAGAGGGTATGAAGTAGTGTAGAGGCTTATCAAATATTTATGTTTTACCAATTTTAATTTTATTCCTACAAATTAAAAAGATACCAAGTGGTAATGACATTGGTCTAATAAATTCCCTATTTTAGATCTATATAAAAAGATAAGTATATATTACTAACACAGATAGTTCTGAACAGAAGAGTTTTTTAAAACGTTTAGAGACAAATTCAGTTAATAATTTCTAAAGAATATTAGAAATAAAAATATTTAGAACCAAATTGCACATTAATATCAAACTTCTATGGATGAGGGATTTTGTAGAGATTTCGAACATCCTTCAGCACTGAAACTTTCACCTCTGCTTTTGAAAATATAAACTTTCATTCCAACAGGACTCAAATTTGATTTTTTAAACTCCAAATATATAGTAGTATATCTCCACAATATATTTCCACAGTACAGTTACACAATTTCCACAATATAGTCCCACAATTTCTTACATTGTATTAAATGAAGGAAATTGGAAAAGCATTTTATGTCTCCTCGTAAAACAGATTTGTTGATATTTAAAAGTTGTTAATCATTTAAAAATTATTTCACTTCCCAAATGCATATGACTAATAAAAAGAATACTGATATTATGTCTCATCTATAAGATATCTTTTCCTTTCTTCTTGGTTATCATGGTTACATTTTCTTTTCTTGAGGTACTTTTTTTAAAGATCATTTGAGACTTTTTCTATTTGCATGAATGCATTTGAGTGGAAAACAACAAAAGCCACAGAAAATTAGAGTGAGTCTAAAGAGAAGATACTGGCTCATTTTTTTCTCCTTATCTTTGCTTAACATAAACTTGGTAAAGAATCATTTAGTGTATCTGTGGCCATTTACAAAAGATAAAGTTTTCTTACAATTATGTTTCCTTAGAATTAGAATTTATGGCATTATGCCTATTATGTGGTTCAAAGTCTTTTGAGAAACATATTGTAGAAACAAATATGAGAATTATTCATTTGTTGATTTAGCAAATATTTATTCAAAACCTACCATGAGCCAGGATATTTCTTGGCTCTGGGACAGCAAAGAACATGATACCTGTTCTTCCAGCACTTTTGTATAAGGTGAGATGGGCAGATATTCAATAAGTAACAAGTTAGAAAAAAAGAAAGAAAGTCAACAAGATAATCTCAGATTGCAGTTAGTTTTATGAAGAAACTATTATTTGAATGAGTTTGAAGGAGGAAAATAACTGTATATTGCTGCAGTGGTCAGAGTTACTTGGATTAAGATCTGAGATCTAAGAAACAAGAGGAGCCTGATACTTGAAAATCTAGTTTACAGTATTCAAGATATTAAGGAAGATCCTCTAAAGTAGAAAAGAAAGAAAATATGATTGTAGTGTAGTGTACTGTAGTGTCTGAGTGATATAAAGAAGATACTGTGGTCAAAACAGATTCCTGGACAAAGTGGTTGGAGATCAGGTCTTGCAAAGACCTGTAGGATTTTCACTGTAGAGTTTCAGCAATATACACTACGTGTAATTTTCCTTTTAGAAAGTTCACTCTAGCTTCTCAATTGAGAATGGGTTCTATTGAAGAAAAGGGGAATAAGGGAATTTTATTATTTTGGTTCTGCAGATGAGAAAGATAGTGACTTAGCCCATGGAGGTTGCAAAGGAGATGGAGATAAGTGGATAAATATGAGCTATAATTTGGATAGAACCCATGATGAATGGAATTTCAAGGTCTGAGTGATACAGATGACTCAAATATGACTCAATTCTGAGTAATTGGGTAGTTATATTGTCAGTTACTGAGGTAGGGAGGAAGAGTTTGAGGAAACTAGTGATCTCTTACTAGATCAATAACGTTCATTATCATCACTTTACTTATTTCATATTTATTTTCTAACCTATGTAGAGAGATGTTGTTTTGATCAAATTAATATATGTTCTTAATTCCCATTACTAAGAATTACCTGGATAGAGGAAGTTCTCTAAAGAAACTTCTGTTAGGAAGCTATTGCAGTGTTCTCTTCAAGCATAATAATCAGTACAAGCAATTTAGAAAAATCTCAAGTTTTACAAACATCCAGATTGGTAGACTACAAGAATGTTTATCAGCAACTGAACTCTAAAGAGAATAATAATAAAACAATGTAATATATTAAATAAGTAAAAAGAAAAATTAAAATCCCCCCTACCCTTCCCCTTTGCATAATTTTGTTTAAGCCCTGGTCCTTGTTCTTATTATTATTGCTGCATTACTGATAAATTACTAAATCTCAAAATTGAACAATATAAAGTGACAGCAATCATTAGCCTTGCTTATAAATCTACACTTTCTGCAGGGCTTGACAGAATGGCTTTTCTACTTGATGCAGCATCAACTGGAATGAATTAAGTGAGGCTGAAGGATTCACTTCCAGAGTGGCTCACTCACATAGCTACCACGTTGGTGTTGGCTGTCAGCTGGGAGCTTAGAGAGGGTGTCATCTGGGTGCCTCAGTTCTTCACATGGGCCTTTCCATAGGTCTACATGTGTGTCATCACAAACTGGCAACTGATTTCAACGAGCAAGTGTTCCAAAAGACCCAAATGAAAGCTGCAAGACTTAGAAGTCTCAAAACATTCTTGCAGTATTCTTTTTGCCAAACACCTCACTGAGGACAGCCCAAATTCAAGGGAAAGGAATTGGACTCCACCTCTCAGAAGTTGCAAAGAATTTGTGGTCATCTTTAATCTACCACAAACCATCTGAATAATTACACAGTGCTGCTAATAAGCAAATATATTAATGTATTTTAAAAAGTGCATTTTACTGCTCTGCTTTCTTGCACTAGTTGCTTATTAGGGGCATTCCCAATGAAATTTTGTGGGTGCTAATAAGTATGCTTATGGGCCACTGAGGATTTGAAAAAGGAAATCCATACATGCAGATAAACTATAAGGAGGTGATTATGACAAACCAAGTTTTCAAGTAGAATTTCCATTACAATGATTCAATGCTAGAAAACAAATTGAAATGCCAAATAATGTTCAGTTGAGTTGTGTCCTCAGATAACATTTTTCTAATTGCAGTTCTTGCTTTGGAGAACAGCAATTAGAAAATTACATATGCCGAGAAAAGAGGCCCAGAAAAGGCCTTGAGATTCTGGCTCACCATTGTTAATGAAGTCATACAATCTGTCTTTACTTATTAAGGTTTTTAAGCAGAGAACAGCTGAAAAGTAAGGCCCATTTAAAATGAAATTACAGAAAAGCAGAAAAGACTTTGATAAATATATTTGAAAGAGTAGTATTTTTTCACCTGTTCATGTGGTGAACATCTGTGGTTTTTTGGCAATTCGTGTTTTCACTCTAAAAGAATCTCGTAGTTCAAAGACTCATCCTCCCTTGTATCTATTTCTTTGAAGTGTTCCCTTGGATCCCTTAAACTATGGGTAGCCAAACGATTTTGGCATGTGGGATATAGATTCATTACAAATGGTGTCTTAGGATTCAATATTTTATCTTTTAGCTTGTCACTACCTGCTTAGACTTTTAACCAGGTTGTTTGACCACTTAGCCTTGCAGTTAAGCAGAAGTGCCACTTTCACAGGCAAAACAATAGTTAGTGTAACTTGAGAGTCTTTTCACATGAAAAGAAATGCAAAAAAGGTAGTGAGATTGTTAACTGATGGTGATGATGATAATAGACAATAAAGGCATGCATGCTGGTAGAGTAAGGTTCTCTGATATGCTTAAACAAAAATGATTACACTACCTAATTTTGAAGATCGTCAATAGTGAAATGCTGCTTACTCTTCGAGATTTAGTTTTAGGAATAAGTTTAAAACCCCCTTAATTCAAGTTATGACTTCAAAAGCAAATATTCTGATGTTCACTGCCAAATCATACAAACAGCATCTATATAAGGATTGGATGTGTAGAACCATTATATATTTTTCAATCATATTATTAAGTTAATAAAACCCAGCCATTATCAGTTACGTACACATACACTATTCAGGGTTACTAGTTTTTACCAAGCCTTAGAGTAATCACAATTCTCTAGAGATCTGCAAACATTTACAAACAACCTCAGATTTTCTATATCTCTTATTAAACAAATATTGGCTGGCCTGCATTAGAAATACTGATTTGATCCTGAATTTTTTTTTTTCTGAAATTGTACATGCTAAGAAATTTCAGGGGTACCATATTATTACAATTAGCATTTTTTAGAATGTTCTATACTCTTCCCCTACTTTAACAAAGTTATTCCTCAGAATTTTTACTAAATGAATATTTTAAATATTTCTTTTCATGGAAAGGCCACAATGTATGTAGAGAGTTAGAGCTTTAAAAAAGGAAAAGGATGATCAAAACTTAGGTAATGGAGTAATTCTTCTAAATATTCAGCCAAGTATTGAACTGATCTTACTTCTATGATTAAAGGCCTCCTATTATTACCTCATTTATTGTCCAGAACATTTTAACCCAGTGATAGGAAGCATAATTGTTAAGGTAATTTTATGATTTGTATTCAGTATACTAATGTATTTTGATTTAAGGCACCAGATGGTGATAGATGACCCTCTTTTTATTTTTTGAGAGAAAAATAAGACCTTTGCCATGTTTCATCTTTAAGATAGGAAAATATGTCTGTTTAGCATAATTTAGTGTTTACTATTTAGTATTCTCATAGGCAACTCATTTTTACATATAGAAATATTTACCTATGTCGCTTTACCTTAGTAAGGGCATAATAAGGATAATTTGCACTGCATCATGACCACTTGTTCTTTTTTTTATTCTTCTAAATTGTCTATAGAAACATACATATTTATAAGCTGAAATTTTAAGGTGATTAAATCAATTTTAGCATACATATTTTTAGTTCTGTTCCTCTTGAAAATTATAGTAATAATCATCATGCTTATAGTAATGATTGCTAACATGTATTGATCAATTAGTATGTGCAAGGTGATATTTTAAGAATCTTTTATTAACTCATTTAAGACACACAAAATCCATGAAATATATGTGCTATTGTTATACCAAATTTAATTTGGGGGAAGTACAAAAAGTTTAAGATATTGTCCCAAGATCCACAGCTTATAAATATCTGAGTCAGGATTTGAACCCATGGAGTCTGATTCTAACTTTATAAAATTTAACTCTCTTGACTCTACTACTTGAGGAGCCCAGCTCCTAGTTAAATTTTTTATGTAATTTCTCAGACTTGACAATAGGCAGTTACTGAGGCTTTACCTGGCAGGTCTCATGGGATAAAGTTGCCCCCCATTCCTCCAATATCCTATCACACACACACACACACACCAGCCTTGGTGCACAGCTAGAATATTGCAGTTGCTCTCAGGGGAATTGTAGTCAAGGACTCAGGTTCCCCTGGCCATTCATGCTTTTAGGAATATTTGCATTACTAGCCCAGACATCTCAGTCCTAGATCTCTATGTGAGTCCTTGGACAGAGGTCCTTCTTCTAGAAGAGAGGAGAGGAAGGGAAAGACTTGAAGACACTTTTCCCCACTCTGACTCAGTATCCAGTACTTTTCTACTACTAGCCTTCTTCCTTATCCTCCTCCCAGTCTCAGGGTTCATAAAACTGCTGGAGCCTTTTGTTCAGGGGTCCCTCACTTATAAGACAACCCTCACATCTGCACTGATCAATATAACCCTCAACGATGCACACTTCCATGGGAGAAAATGGAACCAGGGGAATTGGCACCTTCTCCACTGTAAACTATTGTTTATACCATGGCAGTAAGTAATTAAAGGCTTAACTCTTTCAGTTTTGGCTTGTTGTTTAATGGACTCCTCTGACACTTTGGCAGCTCATCCGAGCTCCTGACACTACTTGATACAGTCACTGTTGTGATATAATCAGATCTGGATTTCAGAAAGGTCATTCTAACTAATACAGAGAAATGATTAAAGCAGGAGACTTGGAGTCTGAGAAATCTAAGTGAAACCTGATAATGTCATAGATTAGGTTACTGAAGTGTGATAGAGAAAAGGAAACATACTAGAGATATATTTAATAGGTAGAATTAACAGGGTTCAGTGATTGAAGATAAGAGGAGTGAGAATGAGGGAGAGGTTAAGGATGTGTTATGTCAAAATTCATGTTGAAGTTCTAACCCCCAGTACTCAGAATGTGAATGTGTTTGGAGATAGAGGGTCCTTAATGAATTAAAGTGAAGACATTAGGGTGGGCCTAATCTAATATAATTGGTGTCCTTGTAAGAAGAAGACACAGGTACAGAGGGAAAATCATATTAAGAAACAGGAAGACACAGTAGTCCTCCCTTATTTGAAGGGGATATTTTCCAAGACCCCCAGTGGATGCCTGAAATCACAGATAATAGTGAACCCTATACACACATATCCTACATATCCTATACATATCCTACATAGGATAAAGTTTAATTTATAAATTAAGCACAGTAAGAGATTAGCAACAATAACTAATAAAATAGCACAATTATAACATACTGTAATAAAAGTTATGTGAGGGACGCATGGGTGCTCAGTCGGTTAAGCATCTACCTGGGCTCAGGTCATGATTCTGGGGTCATGGGATCGAGTCCCACATCAGGCTCCTTGCTCTGCAGGGAGCCTGCCTCCCCCTCTGCCTAACACTCCCCCTGCTTATTCTCTCTCTCTCTCTCTAACAAATAAATAAAATCTTTTTTAAAAAAGTTATGTGAATGTGTACTCTCTCTAAAAATATCTTCTAGTACTATACTCTCTCATCTTCTTGTGATGTGAGATGATAAAATGCCTATGTGTGAGATGAAGTGAGGTAAATGATGTAGGCATTGTGACGTAGCCTTAGGCTGCTATTGACTTTCTGATGGTATGGCAGGAGAATCATCTGCTTTAACACCTTGACCTTAGACTTCCATCTCCCAGAATTATGAGAAAATAAGTCTGTTGTATAAGCCACCAAAATAAGGTACCAAATCTGTGGTACCACAGATTTGGTACTTTATTTTGGCAACCCTAGCTAACCAATACAGGGTGATATCCATTTTCTTGAAACTAGATGTTTTGTAGTTGTGCTCCCTGACATTTGAACGTTATAAGAAAGAGTGATCTAGGGAATGGGAATCAGAGCTTACAGGCTCAACTGAGTTTGAGATGTCATTGAGCAGTCAAATTGAGAAACCATGTATACAACTCAATCAATGGATCTGAAGCTCAGAGAGATGTCTGTACTAGAAATAGCAATCTGTGAATCATGACATAATATATAAAGTATCATTGAAACCTTATACGCAAGGTGAGATCCATCACTACATATATATTTGGATATAATTGTGTAGACTTGTCCTATGTTTCTATGCCTGCATGGTGCTATGAAGAACTTCCCACAAAGGAGTAAAGATAAAGGAAATGTCAGTACAAATGCTGAATATGTAAGGTGGAATAAAGATAAAATGCTTAGAACACAAGGCCAGGGTCAGTGGAGGAGATCTACAAGTGCTATAATGCATTAATCCTTATTTAAGCCTACAACCAAGATTTTCAAAGGAAAATACAGTGAGCCTTAAATAATAAAGGAAACTTTTAGGGAAAAAAAACAACCATAATCATCCAATGGACTTTTAATTAGAGTCCATTCAGTGCTAGTTTATACTACTTTTACAATTCCATTATTGACTTATTAGCTGTGATTATCATCACAAGAGAACAATAGGGATACAACAATAGGAGAACGTATTAGAGAAGCTAGTATGAGCAAAAATGGAACCCACACTTTCAGGGGCAAATAGGTCTAGGTAGTGTTCTATGGCAGCAACTGTATGCAGACTGTCTGTCCATGGGGCTGTAGAAGCCAGAAAACATAGGATTTGTACTGACAGAAGAGGCCATCCTAGGGCACTTGGCTTGCAGTGACAAGGTACTAAAAGAGAGAAAAGAGATTTTTAACCTTCTCTCCTCTTGATTCAACACATTGAAACATATGAAAAGAAAAATTCAGATACTTAGAAAAAAGTGCTTGTTTCAGTCTCCTTACAATTTCACAGTGGGTAAAGTGACCTTTGATTTTAATCTAGGTGCTTGCTTTTCCTCTTTGGTTTGAGAAAACCAGTAGTTTTCTTTTAATAACTCTTTGCTCAAATTCTTGAATTCTTTTCTAATATACTTGACCCACATTCAATGTTCTCTGAAGTTTTGAATTCTTTTTTCTAATTATGATGATGGCAGATTTTTGAGGTGCGGATTTATTTTTGCACTGGACACTGCTAAAAGATTTAACATTAGGAATCAGAACATAAAAATCATCAAAATTTTGCTAAGTTCTTTCCTGAAGTGTATGGAAAACATCATGCATTTCTGTTTACTTTTTTGTGCATATAAAATGGACTATTGTAAACCACGATGTGAAAAAACATACTCAGCAATGGTAAAGTCTTTTCAGAATTAGCCTTTCCAAAAGTTTACAACTTTTCAAGTTGTTGGAGTGCTACTTAAAAATATCAAACTGCAAAGATGCACTTGTAGAAATTATAAGTAATTTGTGCATCAAACAATATGTACAATAGTACTATACAGTAAATTGGACCAGCTGCCTATGCCTACCATTACAGCTGGTTGCAAAGTATATAATTTATGTTTTCTGCAGTAGAAAGTAGGAAGGTTTTTTAAAACTGTGTTCATGCTTTTATAAAGAGCCTTTTCCTGTTTTATTTTTTTAACCATTGTAAGCTCAAAAGAGGTGGTATTTTGCCATTATGTTTAATGTTAATCCATTTCTATTATAGTTGAAGGGTCTATCAAAGCACTTTGCCTATGACCTCTTATTTCATACTTATAAGTAGATGAATTAGACATGTATTTATCTTCATGTTTTTCTTAAAATATGGGTTTATTTTATGTTTAAAGAAAGGCATTGACAATGACTAATAAAAGGATACTTCATAACAAGTAATTGGCTCTTAAAATTCAGCAAATGGCATATGTTAATTTAAAAAGTTAAAGAAACAATGTTTTCTATTGATAAGCTAAACAAGCTTCAGAATGGCACTGTTATAATTCATTTTTCTATTTCTTAGCTCTGTACATTTCTTATTTGGTAATAAATAAACAATATGAAGTATATTTATATATTAATCATTGGTTTCCAGTGTGTATAGAAGAATGGCTCAAAATCTGGGGAAAAGATCAGATGTAGAACAACTGTTTAGAAAAATAATCTCCCACAAATTTATTTTGTGTTAAAATAAGTTTTATTTTGCTATCATATTCTAAATAGTATTGAAAAAACAAATGAAAGTACTCATTAATATCTATATTTAGTTGGTAAAACAGTGCTGAAGTTTTCAATCTTTTTACCCTTATAATTTTATTCATTGGCAAAAATCTTAATGGTTTATGAAATTTTACTGATGACTTTATAATTTTTTAATGGTAAATTAACATAACCAAGTTACATAAAGTTTAAGCTTTGAGGTATAAATATTCATGTTATCCAACTTTAATGAAACAATTATTATGCATTTAGAATATGGACAAATTAATCTTAAATAGATTATATCCCTCAATAAATGAGGATTCAAGTGATATGACTTATGAATGATTTATATAAATGAAAAAAAATGGTGTCCTGACTGACTTTAGTATAACTCTTAATATTAGTATGTATCTCCTGGAAGTGGAATGCAGATGTGTAGTTGACAGCTAATACATTTCTGTGAAGAATATTTCCGAAGTTTTTGTTTGTTTTTGTTTTTGTTTTTTTGGCTATTTTACTAACTCATTTGGCTTTAATATGGATCTTTTTTGATTAACTAATGGTGAAAAAAAAATACTTTCAACATTTTGTCCGTGTCTCCCTGACGAAAGGAACTGACACCTCATGGGAATATATCTCCTGTGCATACCTGTCTAGGTAGGGGGGGCTCCGAATATGTGGGGGAGAGAGATTTGAGACCTATTGCAGAATGGAGTAACATATTTTTCTTGTGTTGGGGCAAGATAAAATTAATGGGTTGCCTCTTCAGAAAAGCAGCCTCCTAGAAGAGGTTTCTCCAACCCTTAACATGCCACCAATTAAAAAGGTGGTGGGGGATGAGCAAATTGCCAATAGCCTAAGTTAGCAGGTAAATAAAGGGGGAAAACAAAAGCAAAGATTCATCTAATGTGAACCCTTAGAATACTATTATCCCATTTTTGAACAATAGTTTTTACTTACTTATATAGAATTATGAAACCTCTGTATTTATATAATTTTACCTAACTAGGTTCTATGCAATGTGAAGAAAATATTCCACATTTGAAAAAAAAAAATAAATCTAATTGTTAAACACGATCTCAGAAATATAATATTGACACTAAAATTAAGCTCATGGTCTCATTAAAACTTACAGAAATATACATATAATTTTAGTGACAAAAAGGAAATGTCAAATTTCTTTTCCATGTTTTATTCCTTTAACTTTCTTCCTTAGGTCTATCTTTGTTTATCTAAAAATATGGTAACTTCAAGCAGGTTATCCTCTTTGAGTCCATTATGCCATCTATAATGTGGGAATAATGTTAATTCTCCAGTTTGATGATTGAGAATATTGGAGCTATCATCGTTCTAATGAACTTTGTACAGACCTGTTTATTGTACTGTGGATGCTACTGTTAAAACCCCTCTGGTTTTTCATACTTGCTTTGTGTAGGAAAATGAAAGATGATTAACTTTTTAAATAATAAAGTAGAACAGGATTCCTTCCAATAGAAAAGTAGGTAAGTAAATGATTGTTTTTGTTGTCAGCTGAAATAAAAATAACCTATGTTGTGGGGCCTAAAAAATCATGAAATTGGAATCAAGCAGATTCAGTTCAGTATGATCCCAGCTATCAGTGACCTAGATTACAACTCATTTAACTTCCCTGAAAGTCACTACCCTCTCTGGAAAAAATAAGAATTAAACCTCCCATTTAAGATTGCCGTTAAGATTATAAATACCACAGGGCCTATCAGAGTAAAGATGGATATCTGTTAATCCCAAGACCACTCAAAAATATTCTGCACACTAATAAATCTTCAAATCTACTTCCAGAAGAATGCAACCTATAAAAAATTTTCATGGACATCTCAAAATCAGCATTTTTAAAATGTGAACATTGCCCAGAAATTGTTTCTTCTTGTGGGTTTTCTTATACATTACCTTCTGGTCTAAAAATATGGGGCACCTGGGTGGTTCAGTCAGTATCTGCCTTTGATTCAGGTCATGATCTCGGAGTCCTAGGATGGAGTCCTAGGATTGAGCCCTACGTCAGGCTCCCTGCTCAACATGGAGCCTGCTTCTCCTTCTGCCCCTTCCCCTGCTTGCCTGCTTGTGCTTCTTTCTCTCTCACTCTCAAATAAATAAGTAAAATCTTTAAAAAAATAAAAAAGAAGACCTTATTTGCATTTTTTTAATTAGGTTTTTGTTTTGAGAAAGTTATACATCTATGTGCATGGTGTAAGAAATAATACTGATGGATCCCCTTTACCTTTTACCTAGATTCCCCCACTGGTAACATTATGCAAAACTATAGTACATTATCATAACTCAGATATTGGTGTTGATATAGTCAATGTACAGAGTATTCTCATCACCGAACGATCCTTTGTGTTGTCCTTTTGTAGCCACACCTGCTTCCTCCCTGCCCCTTCCCCTCCTTAATCCCTGGGAATCACTAGTCTGTTCTCTGTTTCATAATTTTGTCATTTCAGGAATGTTATACAAGTGGAATCAAACAGTATCTAACCTTTGAGGGTGGGCTTTTGTCACACAATCCAGTTCTCTGGAAATTTATCCAGATCAACAATGCATTTATTTTTATTGCTGAGTAGTACTTCATGTTTTGTTTAGCCATTCACTTGTTGAGGGACATCTGGGTTATTTCCAGTTTGAGGCTCTTAAGAATAAAACTGGTATACAAACATTTGTATATAGGTTTTGGATGAACATAAGTCTTCCTTTCTTTGGATAGATTCTCAGGAGTGCAGTTGCTGAGTCACTTGGCAGTTGCAGTTAAACTACCAGTTTTCGTAGTGTCTGTACCATTTTAGATTCCCAACAGCAATATATGAGTGATCCAGTATTTTCACATACTTGCTAGCATTTGGGTGGTCATTTTTTTTTTCCCATTCTAAGAGGTGTATGACAGTAACTCTTGAGGTTTTAATTTGCATTTACATAAAGACTAATGATGGTTAACATCTTTCATTTTATTTTTTAATTAATTACTTAAATTTTTAAAAGAATCTCCAGTTGTTTATCTTCTTCAGTGAAATGTCTCTTTATGTCTTTCACACATGTTTTACTGGGTCATTTGCTTTTTTCTCCAGTTGAGTTTTGAGAGTTCTTGATATATTTTAGATACTAGTCTTTTGGATATATCATTTGAAAATATTTTCTCCCAGTCTTTTACTTGCTTATTCATTCTCTTAACAAAAACTCTCATAGAGGAAATACTTTAATATTAATGAAATCAAATGCATGCATTTTCTTTTTTTGTAGATCATGCTTTGTATGTCAAGTCTAATATTTTTACTAGGCCTACATCTTGAAAACTTTTTCCTATGTGTTTTTATAAAATTTTTGTACTTTATGTTCATAATCCTTTTTTTTTTTTTTACTTATTTTGCGTACAAGGTGTGAGACTTGGTAAGGATTATTATTTTTGCTTATTGATATTAAATTGCTCCAGCATGATTTTTTGAAGAGGCTGTCTTTTCATCAATTTGCTTTTGACCTTTGACAGAATCAGTTGGGCTATGAAAACTCAGTACCCACAAAATTGATGACCTAGATGAAATAAACCAATTTTTTAAAAAACATAATGTGCCAAAATTCACAAAAGAAGAAATAGACCATCTGAATAAAGTTAGATCTATAAAAGAAATTGAGACAATAATTAATAACTCTTCAAGAATGGGTTCACTAGTAAATTCTTCCAGATATTTAAGAAGTTACAGTAATTCTCTATAATTTCTTTCAGAGGATAAAAAAATAGGGACTACTTCCTAACTCATTCTATGAAGCCAGCAATACCCTAATACCAAAACCAGACAAAGACATTGCAAGAAGAGAAAACTACAGACAATATCTTTCACAAACATACATGCAAAATTTCTCATTAAAATATTAACAAATAAAATGCAAAAGAGCATAGAAAATATTGACCATAATCAAGTGTGATTTATACCAGATTTGCAAAGCTAGTTTAACACTTGAAAATCAACTAATACAATCCATCACATCGATAGCTAAAAAAAAAAAGATCATATTAATAGATGCAGAAAAGAATTGATAAAATCTAATGCCTATTTATGATAAAAACTCACAGTAAATTAGTAATAGAGGGAAACTTTATCAACTTGATAACATATATCTACAGAAGAAAAAATATATGGCTAACATTGTACTTCATAGGAAAAACTCAAAGCTTTCCACTAAGATCAGAAGGTAAGATACAAGCAAATATGTCTCCTCTCACCACTTCTTTTCAATGTTGTACTGGAAATTCTAGCTAATACAATAAGGCAAGAAAAGGAAATAATAACATTATTGTCTATGCAGAAAATTCAAAAGAATTTAAAAAAACTTCTAGAATTAATAAATGATTATAGCAATGTTGATGGATACAGGATTAATATACCAAAGTCAATAGCTTTCTTATATCCTCTCAATGAGCAAAGGGAATTTGAAATTAAAAACACAATATCGGAGCACCTGGGTGGCTCAGTTGGTTAAGCATCTGCCTTCAGCTCAGGTCGTGATATCAGTGTCCTGGGATCAAGCCCTGCATCAGGCTCCCTGTTCAGTGGGAAGCCTGCTTCTCACCTCTCCCTCTGCTACTTTCCCTCCTTATGCTTGCATGCTCTCTCTCTCTCTCTGTCAAATAAATAAATAAATAAAATCTTTTTGAAAACACACACACAATACCATTTATAATAGAAGAGCAACCCCAAAAATGAAATAGGTATAAATCTAACAAAATATGTATAATAACTACATGAGGAAAACCTCAAAACTCTTAAGTCTTATTTCAAAGAAGAACTGGATAAATGGAGAGATACTCCATGTTCATAGATAAGATGATTCAATATTGTCAAGATATCAGTTCTTCCCAAATTGATCTAAGATTCAATACAATCCCAGTAAAAAACCAAGTTGCTCTGTGGATATTGACAAACTGATTCTAAAATTTATGTGGAAAGGAATAAGACCCAGAATAGCAAACATAATATTGTAGAAGAACAAGGTTAGAGGACACTACCTGGCTTAAAAGCTAAGTATAAAACTATAGTAATTAAGACAATGTGGTATTGGCAGAAGAGAAACAGATCAATAGAATACAGAACCCAGAAATAGAACCCCATAATATAATCAACTGATCTTTGACAAAGGAGCAAAGTAAGTCACTGCAATGAAACAAAGATTGTGTTTTCAACAAATGTTGAAGCAGTTGGATATTCACATGCAAAAAAAAAAAAAATGAATCTAGATACAGACCTTGCTCTCTTCACAAAAACTAACAAAAAAATGGATCACAAACCTAAATGTAAAACATAAAAATTTAAAACTCCTCTAAGATAACATAGTAGAAAGCCTAGATGACCTTAAGTGTGATGACTTTTTAGATACAACACCAAAGGCACGATCCATGTGGGAAATAATTGATAAGCTGGACATCATCAAAATTTAAA
This sequence comes from Ursus americanus, assembly GCF_024610735.1. Taxonomy (NCBI): domain Eukaryota; kingdom Metazoa; phylum Chordata; class Mammalia; order Carnivora; family Ursidae; genus Ursus; species Ursus americanus. The sequence goes on along the minus strand of NC_142137.1, from coordinate 13,370,520 downwards.
ACTTCTACTCTATGAAAGTCACTAAAGAAGGAGAAGAAAATTCACAGACTGGGAGAAAAATATTTGAAAATGACACATCTAGAGGTGCCTGGGTGGCTCAGTCACTTGAGAGTCTGACTTTTGATTTCAGCTCGGGTCATGATCTCAGGGTTGTAAGATCGCACCCTGCACCTCAGGCTCTGCACTGGCCATGGAGCCTGCTTAAGATTCTCTCTCCCTCTCCCTCTGCCCTACCCCATTTTGCCCTCTTTAAAAAGAAAAAAAGAAAGAAAAGAAAAGAAAATCAAACATCTATAAAAGTCTGCTTAGCTGAGAACTCTTAAAACAAGGAGGGGGATATTTTGGTTTTCTTTGTCTTCTTTTGTTTTTTACTTTTTATATACTTTGCTTTTCCTCTGAGTTGTAGATTCCTGGAAATCTATGGTATATAATATATTATAAAGACATGTTCATGATTTGATTTGAGTAATATTTATACCCCCAAAGCATACAAAATTGTCAGTTGTGACCCAGAAGCTGTACTTTCAAAGCCTTTAGCAGCATCTTTCTTCTATTCTTATCTTGAATATTGGCCAAACAACTATTCAAGGTATTTTTATTGTAATTAATATTCCCATGATCATATGATGATGAGGGAGCTAAACTCTATGGTAGTCATATGGTCTCCATTCAGATGATTGCGACACCATTCTTATTATCCCTTAACTGTGTTAATTTAACCTTTCTAATATATATTCATAATGAAGATAGATTATTTTATTGTATAATTCTGTAATTTTGAAAAGTAGTCAAATTTCACTTGGATCAAATTTCAGTAAATATCATGCACTTTTGAGAAATGTATCTTTGTATACCTCACTGCTATGAGGAACTGTATGTACAACACTTGGTATGTGCTTGTAATGTGGTAAACAATATCATAAATGTTAGTTATTATTAATGGCATATCTTTAAAGATGAATGCTTTTTCCCATTCACAAGCTACATTGTACAAATTACTGCAGTTATTTGAGAGTTACCAGTTACTTCAGATTACTACTACTACTATTACTACCATACTACTATCCTAGAAGAACAGGGTTACAGCATCTGAATTTTTTAAAGAGAGATGAAAACCTCAATGTTGAGTTTTTTTTCTTCTAAAATACATGTATTGTATTATTATAAATAACATTAATATATGTTCAATAATCTGTAATTTTAATATTCCAGCTATTGAATTTGTTCATTAATTGTTCCAACAATATTCTGCCTACATTTCTAGACCACATGTTCAATTTTAACAAATCCTGATTCTGTGGAAGACTGTCACAGTCATAACACCACCCTTCTAGAGTAATTTGCATCACTAGTGCAAGCTGTCTCAATGCCCTGGTAGTCTGATTCTCTTTGATCAAACTTCAGTAAACAATCTGTGCCTCTGCGCACTGTATCTCACTGGCTTCCATTTATCTCCTGGGCATGATTTTAGTTAGAGGGCAAGCCTTAGGGAAAGAGCTTTGTAAGATCCTTTAAAGAATAAATTGTCTTTCTGCTTTGCCAGCAGTTAGCTTGTCCTGGTCTAATCCTAACAACATTGGTACTCATATTTTTCTGAAGGTTGTGTGAAAATTTACATCATGGCTGTTCTAGCTTAATCTTATTGTTTGTCATCCCTCTAGGTTAGTATGGATCCCGAGTGATTTGAGGAAATTGAAATAGTGAAATAATACCAATTGAAAAATGATTTCTACTTATAGAGTATTAATCTGTGGAGTTCAAACTCATTAATCTAGATCACCTCCCTTTGAGAGAGCAGGAAACATGTATGACAATGTAACTGAGAGGTCAGATTGCAAAAAAAAATGATATTAAAGAACTTTGAGGTTACATAATAAATCAAAGGGGAGATAGAAAATTTGCTAAACTTCTAGTTCGCTTAACAGGGCACTTCTCAAAGCCAAATGAAATTATTTTGGTTTAAAATGCCCTACTAACCCAGAGAAGGAAACTTCCGAAATTAAACACAATAATACTCATATATAGAGAAAAAAATTCTATTAAAGACAAATTTTGATTTTTTTTTCCATTCCACTTCAACTCTTCAGTTACAACTAATAGAACTCATTCCAAGAACATAATCAGGCTCTATGTGATTTTGCCCCTTTTATTCTTTGTTCAGATGTTACTCTTTAGAGATTTAGAGAAATAGATACTGAGGAAGGATGGCATTTGTTACTGTGGCAGCTGTGACCATTTGGATGGCAGGAAAGACATTTGTTAAAGCAGAAGTATTTCTAACTTGGCAGGTGAGTCCTTAATGACAGCAATGGAACCTTATAAGCACTGTGGGACAGTGATGATAATATCATTGCCTATAGTGTTTTATATAAATGTCCCATTACGATACAGGAACAAATATATGGAAAATGTTTGTGGAATCAAAAAAATAAATCTAATATCGAATTTTGTAGTCATAGCACTGAGAATATAAACACTGTTCTTGGGAGTTAAGTAACCTGATTAAAGTAATGTAACTTTTTTGTTGAGGAAATTCATTGTCCAACACAAATGTGATGTAAGGTTAATATCCAGCACCCTGATTTCCATGAAAGAACAAGCTACTGTAAACAAAAGAGTGATGAATTTTAGGTGTCTTAGAGAATGAGACAATCATTTAATAGGGAACAACTAGAGAGAAAAGTCCCATTGGTGGGAAGTTCAAGAACAAGATTTGAAAGACCAACAATGTCTAAAATGAGTGTGTTTTTGTTTGTTTTCATTTCTTTAGAATTGTTTTCTGTGGTGTATGTGTGATGTCAAACTTCTCCAAGGACATAAAAAATTCTAGTTAAATCATCTTAATCACTTAAGGTTTCTTTGAAAATTAGAAGAGGCTTTGAATTTTGTGTCCAATAGCACACACTGTAATATAGACCTAGAGAATGAAGAAGATATATAGAAGATATACTAGAGATATATTTTAAGGTTTTAATAAATCTAAAAGCATTTTAAAACACTTTGTGTTATAGTAGTTTTCAACCATAAAATTACCATGTTTTCTAAATTAACTTTATAGGTAGAACGACTACATTTGAAGTATTATCAGTTTTGCTGCCTGAACCTAAAATGGTTTTTCAAATTTACATTTATCAATTAATCTTAATAATAGGAGAGTTGAATATTCTAAGATTTGAAATATTGTAACCTTTTTTTTAAAGCATACCGACATCCAACTATAATTAGAAAGGTTTAAAAAAAGTTTTATGTGGCATGGCTGAAATGCATTAATATATTCATGAGGTTAATTAAAGGAGAACAATAGAAAATGGAAGTATTGAGTGAATGAATGTGGCCCTGTGTGTGTGGGAAAGAGGGTTATGTATAATATCCATATATTTATTATAGGTATTTACTTATTTATGTTTGTAGTTCTTTAAATTATTTCTCATATTTCACATAACTACCTAATTATTTTAAAGGTAGTAAAAATGCCAAATATTTATATTATTGGTGAGTGGAAACTAAAGTTGCTTGTTTTTAAGTATTTATTTCCTTAAAACAATATGTAGTAATGAATACTAATGTTAAATGCTGTACTCTCAGAAGAACTATTATAAATATTGGTCTTGTGTTTCTTTCTTATATTCAGACAATTTAAAGAAAGCAATTAATGCTGAAGTTAGAAAAATATATATCAGTATTTTTCTCATTTCAATGTTAATGAAGAAAGAGTAATGAGAAGCACATTTAAGATTGGGAGAGCAAATACTTTCGACAGGTGCATGGATTTCATGGAGTATAGAGGGTATTCAAATTTTCCTTCTCTGTTGGTGGCTGCCAGATAGCTGTGCTTTTTGGCCTCTTTATAGAATTAAACAAGATTACCCAGCTGGCTAATAATTAACTGGTAGGATAGTGCTTTTCATCCTTTTTATGGAGCACTGTCCAGTCCTCCCTTTACAACTTTCTTAATCCTGGATTTGTTTGCACACATGTAGTTGAGAAAAGTTTTTAAAATATTGAACTCTAGAAATAAAAATCTTCGTATATTCAATTTTAGCCTGACAAAAGACTCCTGACTTTGTGTCTCAGGGTACTTGGTTTTTCTGTTTTTTTAATGTCACAATAACACCTGTTACAAATAGCTAAGGTATGAGGATGTGAAGGGTCATATTAATTAGTCATATTTTTAGCAATATAGAAGTGTCAAGTTTGTTTTTTTTTTTTATGTTAATGCCAGCTTTCTAGATCTGTAGCTGGGAGACACACATGCTATCCCAAGTGGGATGGGCTCCAGCTTTTCCTCTCCATTTTAACTAGATGTTTCATTTGGATTAGTTTTATAACAACTTTCTAAGTAAGCTTTTAGATGAAAACGTGTCTTGTAAATTAAAAGCAAAGGTGGCAAATAAAAGTACTATGGCAAACAGATTATTGTGTCCTATAGTATGTAAAGACCAAGCTAAAGAACCAAATTCTCTACGTTCTAATCCTGGCTCACTATACACACACACACACACACACACACACACACACATATATACACATATACATATATATATGAAACGGGCAAGTACTTAACCTCTTTGTACTTCAGTTTTCTCATGTATAAAAGAAAATAATACTACTACCCACCTCAGAGAGTTTCTTTGAAAATTAAATGCCTTAGTAGTACCTGGAAGAACACTTAGAAAGATGACTGGCAAAATAAAATTGATAAAATTTAGACACGATAAACATTCTTATTGTCATTACCTTTGCATTTTTATCATTATGCTCATTGGCTCTTATATCTCTTTTTATAATGACATAGGATTAGATGTCCAATTTACCTCATTAAATTGTAGATTGCACGAAGAGCAGAGGTAGTAGGTAGGTAGTAAATATTCTGGTTGTAGTTCTAGGTAGCTGGAAGGACTTCACATTCTTGCTCTTGTAGTTAGTAATTGCCATGTGACTTTTTTCCTCAAGAAAATGAGAAATGGAAATATGCATGTCACTTTCAGATAAAAGCTTTAACAATGCACAGTTTACTCTGTTACCTCCCTGTGTCTTGGTGATTGTGGAAGCATGTTAAAACTGAGCTTCCATCAGCCTCAGTGGCTATAATGAACAGAGACTTTGTCACTGCCTTTCATGGAACCTGCAGCAAAAATAAGAATTAATTTTTTGTTGCTTTAAGCTGCTGAGAATTTGGAGTTAGTTTATTATCATAGCATAAATTAACCTATTTTGACTTATACAGGAACAAGTATTGGTATTCCTTTCCTTTTTTTTCTCAACTTATTCAACAGTACAGAATCTTGTCAAATAAATGAAAGAAAATATCTTTATTGAAATAGTTGTTCATCCTTGTGAAAACATGTGAATTCCACAAACTGTACTATCTTCAATCAAAGGATTATTTTCACCTTGTGTTTGACATTTTAATATCAGTTGACTGTTGCTTAATCCTGCTTCTTTCATTTCATCTCATCATGAATCTGCCCTATAGAGCTGCTTTCACTGGGAAATTTATAGGTTATTGCTGTGTTTCACTATAAAACCACACTTTGACATTTATTTCCTTGGAAATGACAGTGAAAGAACAATTGTTTAGTTGATTATTATGAAGATCTTCTGTGTTTTCTTGGTATTAATCACAAAAAGTTGGAAATGTTTTTGTCTTTAAAAAATGTAGTTTCACTTTTATTTTTTTAAGTACTCAATTAAGATTTTAGAAAACACCAAGGCTTAGAGGATTCAGGAGAGTCAGGGGAGGTGTGTAATGAAAGTTCTGGGAAAGAAGGAAGACTTTGAGAAAAGATAGTGGCTTCCAGAAAATGTATTGGTGCTGCTTTCTAAAACCTTACAGGTTTTTGTTCTTCTTTCTGTGCACACAGGGGACCAATAGATGCTGCTTACATGAAAGTATGTTGGGGAGAAGGTGGCAGAGGCAACAGAACACCTTTTGTGAAGTAAAAATTTTCTACTAAAGGTATTGTGAAGGTCAAATAATGTATCTTCTGTGTTATCAGCTAATATTTTAATGGGCTTAAATGTTTAGCTTCTCCCCTAGATTATGATTTCCCTAAATATAAAATCTGCATCTTTGTCACCGTTGTTTTCTAACTTCGTAGGACAACATTTAGCATTTATTAGAAAATAATAAAAGTTTAGTAAATAAATAAATCAAAAGATTTACTATTTAAGAACTTAACAAAGGAGAACTAAAATACAATAATGAGTTACTTAATAAAGAATTGGTTTAGTAAAATATTCTGGCCCGGAATTTATAAAAATGTAATGATAGGAAGTTAATTAGAGCATGTAGATTTTCATATAGAAACCCAAAATATGGCAGGGTCATTGAATTATTTTATTTTGAGGATTTTGTACTGTTTTAAAAATAAACACATATGTTTTCTTATTCTTTCTGCTCATGAGCTTCTGCTCTATTTCTTGCTTATTATGCTTATGAAAGAGATTGTAGAGAACTTATGGCTATGGATGAATGATATACTCCTCAAAAAATAACTATAAAATGAGCATGATTAAAACAACTATTTCAAGACTTTGGAAATTTACCAAATAATCTGAAAAGCATTTATATTTGAAAATTATTTAACTAAAAGGCAACCTATGGAATGGGAGAAGATATTTGCAAATGACACATCTGATAAAGGGTTAGTATCCAAAATCTATAAAGAAATCAAACTCAACACCCAAAAAATAAATAATCTGGTTAAGAAATGGGCAGAAGACATGAACAGACATTTTTCCAAAGACAGCATACAGATAGCTAACAGACACATGAAAAGATGCTCAACATTACTCGTTATATGGGAAATACAAATCAAACCACAATGAGATACTATACTAATACCTGTCAGAGTGGCTAAAATTAACAACACAGGAAACAGCAGACGTTGATGGGAATGTTGGTCCCCATTCTCTAAAGGGGAAGGAACCCTTTTACACTGTTGATGGGAATGCGGATTGGTGGAGCCACTCTGGAAAACGGTAAGGAGGTTCCTCAAAAAGTTAAAAATAGAACTACCTTACAATGCAGCGATTGCACTACTAGCTATTACCCAAAGGATACAAAAATACAGATTTGAAGGGACACATGCACCCCAGTGCTTATAGCAGTATTATCAGTAATAGCCAAATCATGACAAAAGCCCAAAAGTCCATTGACTGATGAATGAATAAAGAAGATATGGTATATACATAAAACACACACACACACACACACACACACACACACACACACACACACACACAATGGAATATTACTCAGTCATCAAAAAGAATGAAATCTTGCCATGTGCAACAACATGGATGCAGCTAGAGTGTATTATGCTAAGCAAAATAAGTCAGTCAGAGAAAGACAAATACTACATGATTTCACTCATGTGGAATGTAAGAAATAAAACAGATGAACATAGGGGAAGCAGGAAAAGAGAGAGAGAGAGAGGCAAATCATAAGAGACTTACCTATAGAGAACAAACTGAGGGTTGCTGTAGGGGTAGTGGGTGGGGGACAGGCTAAATAGGTGATGGGTATTAAGGAGGGCACTTATTGTGATACACAATGGGTATTATATGTAAATGATGAATCACTAAATTCTGCTCCTGAAACCAATATTACACTATATGTTAGCTAACTAAAATTTAAATAAAAACTTTTAAAAAAATACATCTGTTCCCAGATAGGATAGCGAATGTAATCAGTCATAATCTTCTTGTCCAGCTGTATCCCATGAGCCCAAATTCACCAGTTTTCCATCTACCATAACATTGGCAGAGTAGTTGTCAAAGACAGTGGGGATATATTCTCCAGGAAATGCATTGGTTGTGTAATTGATCAGTAGGCAAGTTTTACCTACAGGTCCATCTCCTACCACCACACACTTGATGGCCTGCATCTGGGGGCTGAGGCAAGAGGCAGCGGGCTGCAAGTGGTGAGGCATGGGGTGCCTGGCTCTGTTTACGCTGCCTCACCCTCTTGATGGTGCATCGGCCACCACCCAAACCTGGGGAAAACTGCCAGCTCCAGGCATTTAAACACAATCTCTGACAAATCATCCAGTGACTACTAATCTATGGACATAAAGGTCAATTTCTAAAACTAGGCCTACAAATTAGAATAATAACAACAAGAAACACAAAGCAAAATAAAACAAAAATTAAAAACAAACTAAAATCTGAGTAGAATTTTCAGTGGCCCCACACTGTAGGAAATGCATATTATAGATTTAGCCTAAGCAAGTTAGGAAACACAGAAAAAAACAAAAAAGTAGTAACAACAACCCTCAAAAATGCCCTCAGAATCCAGAGTTGCTACAAAAATTATCTGAAATGTTCAATTTTCAATTAAATACAATATCTGTAAAGAAAGTGGGAATTAAAACCCATATTCAGATTAAAATCAGTCAGTAGAAACCCTCTCTTAATATTCCCAGATATAGGATACAGAGTGCTAAGATTTCAAAGCATCTACTATAAATATGTCCAACATACCCAATAAAAGAAATTGTGTTTAACAAATTTAAGGTAGGGTCGCCTGGGTGGCACAGTGGTTAAGCGTCTGCCTTGGGCTCAGGGCGTGATCCCGGCGTTATGGGATCGAGCCCCACGTCAGGCTCCTCCGCTATGAGCCTGCTTCTTCCTCTCCCACTTCCCCTGCTTGTGTTCCCTCTCTCGCTGGCTGTCTCTCTCTCTGTCGAATAAATAAATAAAAAATCTTTAAAAAAAAAAAACAAATTTAAGGTAAGTATGACAATAATGAGTCAACAAAGAGAGATGCTCAATAAGGATATGTAAATTATTTAAAAAAAACAAATGATAATCCTAGAATTGAAGAATACAATAATTTAAATAAATATTTCACTGGATAATTTTAATAGCCAATTCAAGATGGCAGAAGAAAGAAATAGAAATTGTACTATCTAATGACCAAAGAGAAAAAAGATTAAAGAGAAAAGAAAAAGAGCCTCAGAGATCTATAGGAAAAGGTCACATATACCAATGTAAGTGTAATTAGAGTTCCCAACAGAGATGAGAGAGAGAAGGGGACTGAAAACACTATTTGAAAAAATAATAACTAGAAACTTCTATAATGTGATGAAAAATATTAATCTGAAAATCCAAGAATCTCAGCCAATCCCAGATGAACACAAAGAGATCAACTTCTAGAAACATCATAGTCAGCCTTGAAAGCCAAACACAAAGAAAATATCTTGAGAAGACCAAGAAAAACAACAATCATCATGTTTAGGAGTATCTACATGATTAATGACTAACATTTCATCAGGAACAATACCAGAGAATAATCTACAGTATTCAAATGCTGACTTTAAAAAATTATCTAAGAATTCTATATCCGGCCAATTTATTCTTCAAAAATGAGCTGAAATGAAAACATTCCTAGATAAACAAAAAATAAAAGAGTTTGAGCAAAATGCTCTCAAAGAAATTCTAAAGAAAGACCTTCAAGCTGAAAGGAAACACTGAAAGGATGATAACTCAAATTCACAGGAAGAAATGAGAACTAAAAAATGCATCTATTAACCTTTTATTTCTTCTGAAGAACCATTCACTTACACAAATGATCAGTGCTGGGTTTTCTATCCTCTTCTTGATTAACCTTCCTTCATCGATATACCACTATACCACTGTCTCAGTGATTAGCTCAGGGATGTACACAAAACTTAATCAGGGCCAATGAATTTCAGGGAGACTATTCTGTTTATAAGGGAAAAACACTTCTTCCCCAGTCTATCAATGAGTCTCTGTAGAAGAGAATATCTCTCTTATATTCTCTATTTCTATGAGAATGTAAGACTTAAGCTATCACTATAATTTACAAATATGGAAGATTCTAGAGGAAGCCATCATAAGGAATATTAGAGATTAAACATCTCAGAAAGCAAAGAAGAGATATAGGGGAAAGTCAGCTCATTGGTGATATCATTTTAACATTAGATCAAGCCTTACTAACTTTCATATTTTTTAATATACTTTATTTTTAGAGCAGTTTTAGGTTCACAGCAAAATTGATCAGAAAGTACAGAGAATTCTCTTATAACCCCTGCACAAACACAGTCTCTCCCACTGTGAACATCCCACACCAGAATGAGACATTTTTTACAGTTGATAAACCTAGAGTGACTCATCATAATCACCCAAAGTTTATACTAAGTTTCTCTCTTGGTATTGTACTTTCAGTGCATTTGGACAAATGTGTAATTGCATATATCCATCATTATAATATCATGTAGTAAAGTTTTACTAACCTAAAAAATCCTTTGTACTCTACCAGTCATTCCTTCCTCCCTATACCCAATCCCTGGCAATCACTGGTTGTTTTAGGGTCTCCATAATTTTGCCTTTTCTAGAATGTTAATTAGTTGGAATCATACAGTATGTAGCCTTTTCATGACTTCATTCACATAGTAATATTCATTTAAGTACTCCCCCATGTTTTCAAATCATGATAGCTCATTTCTTTTTAGCACTGAATGATATCCCATTGTTTGTGTGTCCCACCACTTATTCATTCACATACTAAAGGATATTGTTATGGTGCTTTCAAGCTTTGAAAATTATGAATAAAGCTACTAAAAAAAATCGGTCTGCAGGTTTTTGTGTATACAAAGTTTTCAACTCATTTGGATAAATACCAAGGAGTATGATTGCTGGATCATATGGTAAGAGTGTGTTTAGTTTTGTAAGAAACTGCCAAACTGTCTTCCAGAGTAGCCATACCTTTTGCATTTCTACCAGCAACGAATGAGAGTTTTTATTGTTCCACAATCTCACCAGCATTTCATGGTGTTAGTGTTCTAGATTTTGGCGATTCTAATAGGTATGTGGTAGTATCTAATTGTTCTAATTTCCTGATTACATATGACGTGGAGCATCTTTGCATAGGGTTATTTGCCATGTGTATCTATTTTAGTGAGGCCTTTTACCTATTTTTAAATTGGGTTATTCATTTTCTTATTATTGAAGTTTAAGAGTTCTTTGTATATTGTGGCTAACACAATTTGTATATATTTATTAGATAAATCTTTTGAAGTTATTCTCTCCCAGTCTGTGCCTTGCTTGTCTTCTTATTTTCTTTTTAATTACATGAACAAATATATCCCTTTCAATTTATAAGCTATTAAAAAAATCTAAATGATATGATATTTTTCAAAAGAATAATTTCATGGTGGCATAACCATTCAAAGAAGAGAATAATTTCAAGTGACTTTAAGGCAATGCATTTTGACTATATATCTCTAGTAAGTTATAGGGTAAGGGTGAGAGAGAGAGAAATCTTAAACCACAAACAATACAATTAGTAATAATGTAAGTATTATTTTGAAACTATCTTATATGTATATGAAGGAAGTAGACTACATGTTAATATTATTAGAACCAAGATTTCAATGTAGGAAAAAAGAGATACAAACATAAAATCAGATAGGTAAAGTAAAACTCTATAATCTTAAATTTGAATTTGTAATACCAGTATAAACTTATGATTTATAATTTCTTTCTAAAAATATGTATTTCTAGTTGTATACACTAAAAAGAGCAAGAGTCAAGAGCAACTCAATGGCAACATCTACTTTTGGTCTCCAAACATAATTTCCACTAAAGGAATCAGAGCTCTTTGGGGAAGTGACTGATTTCAGGTCTAGGGCAGGATATGAATGTACAAGATGAATCTAGAACATCTTTTTCCTAGGAATGAAGGAATTTGTCAAAGACTAATGTGGTCATGTGAAAAGAACATTTCGGTCAATCTAAAGAAGCTTTCATTGGCATATGAGAAGACAATCTGAGAATTAAAAAAAGACTGCAATTGGGGCTCATGGGTGACTCGGTCCTTTAAGTGTCTGATTCTTGGTTTCAGCTCAGGTTATGATCTCAGGGTGGTGGGATCAGCCCACACAGGGCTCGGTGCCTACCGGGGAATCTGCCTGAGATTCTCTCCCTTCCCCCCCGCCACACCCTTTCCCTCACTCATGCTCTCTTTCTCCCTGTCTCTCTCTAAAATAAATAAATAAATCTTTTTTTAAAAAAAAGACTATAATTTATTGGAACAAAACAAAAAATAAGAATTCATGAACTCATAATATTCAATAAAGAAATAATGTTCCAAAAAAAAAAAATTAACCTAGTTTATCACCAGTAAATGTTGTTCAGGCTACAGTTCTTTTCTTTGAAAATTAAAAGTAAGTGGAAATAATATTTTTTATGGAAAAAAAAAGAAGGGAATTTTACTGATTTCAGAAGCCAGTCCCCCCATAGTTAAGAGTAGTTCAGAAAAATTAAGGGTCATTAGTTCAAAAAATTAAGGGTCATTAAATTGCCTACCCAAGTACAAAGTAGAAATTTGAGCCTTGAAAGAATATTTTAAAATGTGGTCTATACTTCATTAAAATTCAGTGTGAAAGGAGATGAGTGTCTAGTGTAGGCATTTTATAGAAAATAGATTTTAGTGAATCTAAAATCATTAATGTTCAATTCTTTATTCCTGCTATTGGTTATTGTACCTCCTCTCTTTTTCTTATCAGTCTTGCCAAAGATTATCATTGTATAGTCTTTTCAAAGAATGAATATTTCTTTTGTTCATCCACTTTATCATTATTTATTTTTATTTCTCTAATGTCTGTGCTTATCTTTGTTATTCCTACTGCTTTCTTTAATTTTATGTTCCTTTTCTAACTTTTGACATGAATACATGGATAGTTTATTTTTATTCTTTCAATGTTTTTCCTATGTATGGTTTGAAGTCTACAGATCTCTTTCAAAGCATGGGATTTAGCTGGATACCACAAATTTGATATGTAGTTTTTCTATTATGATTCAGTTGAGAACATTGCCAAATATTCTCTGATCTCTATTAGATAGACCTTTTGCCTCATGGATTATTTAAAGGGATGTAATTTTTAAGATTTTAGAATTTTAAGTTACCTTTTGTTTTTTATTTCTAGTTTAATTTCATTGTTGTCAAAAATCCTACTTTCTATTATTTCAATCCTTTAAGAATTTATTAAAATTCACATCATGGACCAACCTATGGTCTATTTTGGTAAGTATTCCATATGTACTTGAAAAGAATACATCTTTCAGTTTTTAGATGCCACATTCCATATATGTCAATTACATAAATTTCTTGGTCATATTTGTTCAGTTTTTTTATATACTTACTGATTTTTTGTTGTTGTCTTATTACTGTCATTCACTTGGAGATGAGTATTAGAATCTCATTGTGTGATTATGAATTTGTTTATTTTTCCTTATACTTAAGTCGAATTTATGTTTATCTCTTTTGAGTGATTTCTATCAAATCCATCATATTCGATTTTTTAAGAATTTTTATAGATTCCTGAATGATCAACCATATTATCATTATGGCATGTTTCTCCTTATCTTGAATAATGACCATGGCCTTAAAAGAGATTTCTTTCTGATACAGTACTTTTCCAACAGCTCTATTTTTGTTGGTGTTCATGTGATAAATCTTTTTCTAGCTTTTATTTTTGTATCCTTATGAATACAATGTGTCTCATAAGAAAGTTAAACAATCATATCTTTTACCTGGAATGTTCAGGCCATTTATATTAATGTAATTTTTATGCATTTGGAATTAAATTTATGATTTGCTTCTTATTTGTCCTTTATGCTTTATTTTCTCTTTTCTCTACTCTGTTTACTTCTTTTGACTTCCTTTAGTATTTTTAAAATTATTCCATTCCCCTCTTTTAGGTTGCTAGTTAGATGTGCTTTTATTATTTTAATGGTTACCCTAGAGAGTATAATATCACAAAGCAAAGGCATTAGAACAAATTAATGCTATTTACACATTGCACTTTTGTAGGATATTCACTTATATTTTAATTGTTATGTTTTAAATCAACAACATATAATTATTTCTGTTTTGCTCTCTTTTTTTATGTTTGTTAACATATTTGTTTATTTTCTTTTGATTGTTCATCTTCTCTGCATGTCCATGCTTGTATATAGGGTAATTTTCTTAGCTCCCCAAATAACTTTTTCTTTGGTATTATGGGTTATTTAGAAGTATACTATTTGATTTTCAAATATTTAAGGATTTTTTTCAGAGATCTTTCTTTTATTGGTTACTAATTTACTTACATTTAGAATATTTGAGAGCTTTTTATGGCAAACAATTTCCCTATTTTGGTATATATTCTGCATGTACTTGAAATAAGTATATGTTCTGACATTCCTGGTTAGAGCATTCCATAAATGTCAATCAGTTCAAATTAGTTCAAACTTCTATATCCTTAGTGATTTTTTCTTTCCTGGTTTTATCATATAATGAGGGATAGGTAGTAAATTCTCTGACTACAGAGTGCATTTGTTTCTTTTCCCTCAATCTGGCAGTTTTTGCCTCGTGCATTTTTTTTTAAGATTTTATTTGTTATTTATTTATTTATTTATTTATTTATTTATTTATTTATTTATTTATGAGAGAGAATGAGAGAGCACAAGCAGGGGGAGTAGCAGGCAGAGAGAGAAGCAGGCTCTCTGCTGAGCAAGAAGACTGCTGTGGGAGTTGATCCCAGAAACCTGGGATCACAACCTGAGCAGAAAGCAGATGCTTAACCAACTGAGCCACCCAGGCATCCCAGGCTTCATGCATTTTGAAACTCTATTTTGAGGAACATGAACATTTTGGATTTTTATGTGCTTCAGATACACTAACCCTTTTAACACATGAGCAGTCACTTTTATTCTTGGTCTGGTCTACTTTTGAAATTAATGTAGCAAATTCAGCTTGCTTTTAATTGATGTTAACATGGTATATCTTGTTTCATCCTTTAACTTATACCCAATTTTGTTTTTATATTTAAAGTGTGTTTGTTATAGGGAACAAGTATTTGGGTCTTGCTCATGTCTCCGTTCTAACTCTGACTTTTAATTAGGAGTGTTCAGATCGTTTATTTCATGTGATTATTGATATAGTTAGGTTTAAGTCTGTTACCTTGCTATTGATTTTCTATCTCACATGATCTTTGCTCTTTTTCCACTTTCTGTGTTTTCTACAATTTTTATCCCCCATTATGACTTATTAGTTATAAATTTTGTTTTGTTATTTTTAGTGGTTGGTTTAAAGTTTATAGTTTTTATGGCTAAATTATCAGTCTACTTTCAATTAAAATCTTAACATTTCACATACAGAATAAGAACCCTGCAGCCTTTATGTTATCATTTCCATACATTGTTCATTTACTATTATAAACCCCCACAGTACATTATTTTTTAGAGCCAGTTATATTTTCAAAGAGATATAAATAAAAGAGAAAAGTTATTACATATTTGTCCATGTAGTTATCATTTCTAGTGCTCTTTGTTCACTTTTGTGTAGATTTGTACCTCCTTTTGATATCACGTTTTTTCTACTCAAAGGACTTTCTTTAATATCTGTTGGGCTATGGGTCTGATGGAGATGAAATATTTTAAATTTTATATGTCTAAAAAGTTTTTATTTTGCCTCCATTTGTAAAAGACAATTTACACTGTGCATAGAATTCTGGGTTGAGTTTTTTCTTTCTTTTTTTTTTTTCTTTAAGTAATTTAAGTGGTTCTCCACTATCTCCATTTTGTTTTCATTTTGTTTTTTTCCCAATTAGAAAGCTGGCTGTCAGTCTCATCTGTATTCTCCTGTACATAAGATGGGTTTTTCTCTGGTATCTTTAGGGTTTTTTCCTGCAGTCCTGGTTTCAAGCAATGTCATTATAGTTTTCCTCAGCACTGTTTTCTTTGTGCTTTGTGTGCTTGGGGTTCCAAGAAATTCTTGGACCTTTTTGCATAGTCTTTATGGAATTTGCATAATTTTCCGGAATTATTATTATTTTTCTAATTAGGCCACTCAAACTTGTTCTACGAGTCAGTGATGCTCTTTACATTTTTTAAGGTTTTTTTTTTTTCCCTCCTCTCTCTGTTTCATTTTGGATTGTTGCTGACAAATTCAGTTCAAATCCAGTAGTATTTCCTTTGTAATGTCTAATCTGCCATTAATTCTATCCACTGCCATTTTTTTTAAATCACGGCAAATATAGATTTCATGCTAGAATTTTGATTTGAGTACTTTTATATCTTTCATGTTGGCAGTTACCTTTTTGAATATAGCCCACATATAGTTATAGCTCTGTGTTAGTTCTGGTCAGTTTCAATTAACTTACTTTTCTTTTCATCTTGAATTGCATTTTCTTGCCTTTTTTTTCATACCTGGTAATTTTTGGCTTGGATGCCAGATATTGTGACTTTTACCTTGTTATATGCCTGATACTTTTGTATCTCTACAAATCTTGAGCTTTGTTTTAGAATGCAATTAAGTTGACTTGGAAATGCTCTTGCTTTTAATCTCAGCTGGGCAGCACCAGAACAGTGCTTATTTTAAAGCTGATTTTTCTCCAAACATGACATAAGACTTATCTGGATATTACATCTAATGTCACATGAATTATGAGGTTTCTAGACTATTTAGTGAAAATTAGCACTATTCCCAACCCTATGTGACTGCTAACTAGGCAGTGTTACTTATAAATCCTAGAGTGTTTTCTTTTGTTTGCCTTAGGTAATTAGGCCTGCATGTCCTGATTAGTACTCTGCTGAATATTCTAAGATGACCCTCTATAGATCTCCATAGTTCTCTCTCAGAGCATCCTCCTTCTTCCCAGGAGTCTGTTCTGCAAACTCCATTTTTCTTGGTCTCTCAAGTTTTCAGCTACACCTTCTCAAGGGGACCCCTTCTTCACAATATAGTCTGAAACTCTCTTGCTGTAGCCTAGGACTATTACTGGGTTCATCTAAATTGTTTCTAGTTTCTAGGGGTAATTTTTCTTTATTGCCTGAAGTCTAGTTTTTTGAAAACTGTTGTTTTATGTGTATTTTCCAGATTTTAGCTATTTGCTTGAAATTTTGGCTATTTCCTTCCTGCTATTTTGTTTAGAAATGGAAGATCTTATCCATTTAATTTTTAATTTTATTAATACATTTTGTTGTTGCTCTGGCACTTTCACTTGATTTTCTTCATACTCTGCTGAAATTCTCAACCTGTCCCTAATTTGTTCAATATATTAATCATGATTATACATAAATTTGTATCCAGTAAATTCAGTATGGATCTCCTATGGGTCTGTTTCCATTTTGTTTTCACTCCTGCTTTTTAGTCACCCTTGTATTTTTCGTAATTGGACTATGTTTTAATGAATGGTGCATATTATACATGAATAATTGAAGATATACTCTTATTGATGTTATGTTCCTCCAGAGGCAATTTAGTTTTGCTTCTAATAGACCATAAGCTAGAAGAAGATCTCCTTAATCCAATCAAAAATTGAACTGATATAAAGGTGGGTGTCAATCCCTTATTCCCAAGAATAGCTCTTTGGAGCCCCAACTGGGTATTTTTAAAACAAGGGTCCCTCCTCTAAGACATATGTTAAATTTCTTTTTTTTTTTTTCATCAACCAGGTAAGTCTTCATAAACTCTGTGAAGCTTTTCAGCTATGTTTGAATCAGTACATGCTTTGAAGAGAAAAGCAACACTAAGTACTGGGCTTTCCTCTCTGGATTTCCTTTCTCTCTGGGATTAAGTTCTCACTATCTTGGTAGGTTTTAGATGACTTCAAACAGATTTTTTTTTTTCTATCAAGTTTTCAAGTTGTGTTCAGCACAAAGGCTGATCTGAAACAAATTCATCCACCAAAGCTTGAAGCAGAAAGTCCCCAATAATTTATTTTAAAATAACTAGAAAAAAGGGGAAAATAGAGATACTGACTTAATGCCTTCTTGGCTAAGATATTTTAGAATCTAACATACATCTGTCACCAAAGAATTAAAAAATGAAACAAAATCATACAGGATTTTCTCATTCATATATTAAAATATTCATTGAGTGCTTACTACTAACCAGATTAATGGTTATAAGTCATATTACATTATGCATTTTAAACTTACAAAGGCAAGTTTATACTTCTGCAAAATATCTTTTTATCCCAGAAGGGAGTTTGAAATAGGTAAACAAGAATTTTATAGATTTGAAATTCGAGACTGAGCTATTTAGGAGTTATAGAATTCTTAATTATAAATAAAAGCAGGAAAGGAAATGTTCAAACTGGAAACAGAGGCATAAGTAAATTACAACTGATTCATTTAATCAAATAAAATGTGATTCAATTCAAAACATATTTATTGAATGCTTACTTTTGTAAGTTACTCTGTTAAGCCCCAGTGAGAGGGAACATTGTTACACAGTCTCCACCAGTATTTATTATTAATTTGGACTGAATCATTTTCAATCTTGTATGTCACAGGAATATATTTTAACCTTTGCTAAAAAATTCAGTTATAGAGAGACAGATCTAGTAGAGTCTTTTGATGTTAGGAGCATTTTTAAAAAATGAGTAGTTACAAGGTCTTATGTTGAGGGGCGCCTGGGTGGCTCAATTGGTTAAGCGTCTGCCTTTGGCTCAGGTCATGATCCCAGAGTCCTGGGATCAAGCCCCACATCTGGCTCCCTACTCAGCAGGAGTCTGCTTCTCCCTCTCCCTCTGCCTGCCACTCCCCCTGCTTGTGCTCTCTGTCAAATAAATAAAATCTTTTCTTTTAAAAAAATAAGGTTTTATGTTGAGAAATTATAGTAAAAACCTAGTCTCTAAATGACTCATCATCACCAGTATAATATTTCCAAGTCATTGTGTGTGTGTCTTTTGTTTATCTAACCACCCTAATTGCTCATCATGCTCTTTATTCTTGAGTAGAAATCAATGAACCACTTACTCCTCAATATGTCATGTCTCTATATACTTATTTCTCAGGACGGTAAAGTCTCTTCTACCTCATTTAACTGGAAAACTTCTACACAAATTCCGAAGTCTACTTAAAGTATCTCTAAAGCATTCTATAGCAACCTTATTTAGGCTTAGATTCTTACTTTCATAACAATACACTTTATGTATCATCTGATCCTGTTTGTGTATTTGTTTATTTTGAGAGATAAACTAGAAATTTTCATTTGAAAAAACTCAAATAATTCAAACCTACTTCTGAAAAAGTGATGCATAATTTTTAACAATTAAATTGACACAACCATGCGTCAGTAGAAAGCCAAGTTCAATAGACAGCCAAGCTCATAGTTCATTTGCCTATAAATTTTAAAATTATGCACATTTGATGAATTTTTAATTTGGGGTTGATTTACCCTATTTTAAAGTTTTTGCATAAAGTAAGACTTTATTAATATTTTATATGATGCTCTTTCAAATTTGCATAATTCAAACTTGCATAAAATTAAAACACAATACACTATTGTCATGGCACTTGTTTTTCCATATTGCACCCATCTTACCAATAGACTTGTGCAATCTTCAAATGCAGGACAATATTTTTTCATCTAAGTATCACCAAAGCCGTGATGGTGTTTAGTGTTCAGTAATTGTTGAATGAGTTAAAAGACAAGAATAGGCAGAACCACTAAGCAATATATATATTTTTTTAATTAACCTATCTTCTCTATAAAAGTTTTTTTAAAAAGAAATAAGGAAAGGAAGAAAACTTCTAGTTCAAGAATACATAACTTTTTTTGTATGTCTCTGTGTGGGTTCCACATTGACAAACAGAAAATATTCATATTGGCTGAGTATTGATTAAGTTAATTGGCGGTTATTTCAGTTGTTCCATTTCCTTTTTTGTTTTTAAAGATTTTGTTATTTATTTTTTTGAGAGAGAGAGAGAGAGAAAGAGCATGACTAGGGGGAGGAGCAGAGAGAGAATCTCAAGCAGACTCCATGCTGAAGCCAGGGCCCCACTCAGGACTTGATCTCATGACCCATGAGACCATGACCTGAGCCAAAACCAAGAGTTGAACACTTACCCAACTGAGACACCCAGGTGCCCCTGTTCTCTTTCCTTTTAATATGATTTTTATGTTTGTTACTTAACAGTATAGTTTCATTCACCTCAAACACTATAAACCATCCGTTTTGATTTTATACATTAAAAATATTTTTAAAGAAGTTATGATACAAACTATTACAGCTTATTCATTTATTATATAAAAATTGTTTTTTTTTAAATTCACTTGAAAATTAGTATTTTAGGAAACCAGTGTACCTATTAAAATTATCCTCTAATCTCCATTAGAAATGCTTAAGCAATTGAGGATGTGGAAGTGTGATTGGAAAGCATTGTAAAAATAATGTATTTTTCTTAAGTTTTACTTTTATGTTTATATGCTAAAAGTAAAAAAAATACATTTTACTATTTTTTTCATGTTTTTATTTAAATCTCAATTAGTTAACATACAGTGTAATATTAGTTTCAGGTGTAGAATTTAGTGGTTCAGCACTTACATAGAACCCCCTGGTGCTCATCAGGTGCCTTCCTTAATCTCCATCACCTATTTAACCCATCCCCCCACCCACTCCCCTCTGGCATCCACCAGTCTGCTCTTACAGTTAAGAGTCTGTTTCTTAGTTTTCCTCTCTCCCCCCCCCTCCATGTTCATTTGTTTTCTTTCTTAAATTCCAAATATGAGTGAAATCATAAGGCATTTGTCTGACTTATTTTGCTTAGCATAATAATTTCTAGCTTGATCCACATCATTGCAAATGGCAAGATTTTATTCTTTTTTATGACTAATACTCCATTGTGTATATGTGTATGTATGTATATACACACACACAACTTTTTTATCCACTCATAAGTCAATGGGCATTTGGGCTCTTTCCATAATTTGGCTGTTGTTGATAATACTGCTATAAACATCAGGGTTCATGTAACCCTCTGAATGAGTATTTTTATATCCTTTGGGTAAATACCTAGTAGTGCAATTGCTGGGTAGTAGAGTAGTTCTATTTTTAACTTTTTGAGGAAACTCCATACTGTTTTCCACAGTGGCTACACCAATTTGCATTCCCACCAACAGTGTAGGAGGGTTCCCCTTAAATTTTACTATTTTTGACACTTGCATATATGTAATTAACTACATAGAAAATCAATGCATGGTTTCTTTCTTACATTTTGCTACCTATATTTTCAGATCATATAATATATAAAACATTTTTAAGGCAATTATAGTTGATTAAAATTACTTTTGGAAATGCTAAACATGTTTAGTTACCTGGGGTCACATTTCAGTAGAAAAATCACACAAAATAATATGCAAAATGTCATCACATCAAGAAGATTTTTTTAATTAATTAATTAATTAATTAATTTTAGAGATTTTAAAGATTTTATTTATTTATTTTAGAGACAGAGTCGGGAGGGGGAGGAGTAGAGGGACAAGCAGACTCCCCAGTGAATGTAGAGCCTGATGTGGGGCTTGGTCTCAAGACCCTGAGATCATGACCTGAGCTGAAACCAAGAGTCAGACACTTAATCGACTGAGCCACCAAGGTTGCCCCAAGAATTAAAAAAATTTTTGATGAGCATTTGAAATAGCTATTTAAGATATGTGTGTTATCTATTTCTCTATGCACACACGTATTTTCTGAAGCTTATTTGTATGTACTTATTGAATATATCTACTTGCTTTTTATTATAACTACTAATCAAACATTTTAGTTGGCAGAATCATAAACCTTACAGGGCAAAATTCTTAACTCTAAATTTTGTGACAGATTCCAGACTTGTATATTAATAACAGTATGATGTTTTCTTGGAAAATCTGGGGAACTGAAGACAATAATAAATCTCTCCATATGTGAGATGGATATACTGCCTTCTAATCGTATAGACTTGGGATTTTTTTTTTTAACTTGGGTGGGAAATTTAAATCACATTTAGGATGGGAGGGGAGACCTGTATGATAGCCTTTTTTTTTCCCCCTGAGTGACAAAATGCAGGTCTTCAAATTAAAGTAAGTGTATATGTTGTTATTAAAAAGGGTTTGTAATTAACCTCGTGTTATGAGGGGAAATTTGCTTATGTAAAGGTCCAGAGAAGGTAGAAGTTAGAATTGGTCATGGTTGGAAATTGGCAAAAGGACACTTTGCAGTGGAATTTTGCCCAGAATTTTGCTGTAGGTTTTCAGCTAATAAAAAAAGAGAAAATGAAAGGGGGGTAAAAAGGAAAAGGAATATGATATTGGGACATTTGTAGTTCAGCCTTATAAGCTTCTTTCTTTTCTCTTTCCTTCCATATTCTTTTATCCATGGACAAATGCCATGTGCCATGAAAGCAATTGGCTCTTTAAACTGGACACTATCCAAAGCCCAGTGTGTAAAGATGAAAAATAAATAAATATTGGAGCCAGAATGTTACACATCTTATCTTTGGAGAGTTACTATTTCAGAGTTACCATATGTGATGCCTGTCTATGGTTAGCATGGTCAAAATCATTATTAGGCATATTGAGCCTACAACACTAATTCCAGTGTCATGAATTTAGTTGAAAAGCAACTCTTCTGCAGTCAGGTTCTGGCAAAACTTCAAAGCTAGCATTCAAAGTCAGAAAGCTTAAAACCATGCAAGCTTATTTAGATTCCTTAAATGGTCTGGTTTAGGAGATTTCTGGGCATTTGAAGCTTTGTAAGCCATTGCAGAATGAAAAAAGTTAATCTGTGCAGCTACGTTTTCAATAACGTGACATTAGATTCATTTCAAAGGCTTTTCTTGGGTATCAAACCACACTCAGGATTTCTCCAGGGTGTAAGATACAGTCTCTTCCTTATTTATTTATTTATTTATTTTTAATGAAGGATTGCTTCTCATACTGAGGATTATATAGTCAGAGTCTAAAGATATTTGGTTTTTTGTTACATCAAACAGCAAAAATGGGCTGTTTTCTTAAAGAAAAAAAAGGATGCCTGAAATTAGAGGGAAAGTGCATTTTTTAGGCAGAAAAATGCCTAAAAATACAGGTGGACTTGGGAATAAAACTGACATTTGTGGCTCTAAGGGCTGTATTAACATGACATTTCAAATATATATTCTAAATTCTCTAATATTCTAAATTCTCTCAATCTCTCTCTCACTTTCTCTCTCTAACATCTTTAGAAAACATCTAATTATCTAAGTTAGTAGAATGTATGAGATGAATATATTTATATCATTGACCATCTAAGCTTCTTTCTACTTAATTCTTTCAAAATGCATTTTTAAATATTAGGCAATTTAAAGATTATTAACAAAAACTCAAATAGGACACTGAATAGCCAAGAAATGGTAAATGTTTTAGAAAGAAATGTTTATTTCTGTTTTGCTTTCTTTATATGAAAAGAAAATTTCCCTTTGACCATTTTATCAGAGTGTTTTACAAAGTATTTTTCTCCATAAGATAAGGAGAATTTTCCACCAAATGTATACTTAATACTGTTAAAAGATAAACTGAAGTGTAATAAAAATTTTAAGAGTTTATTTGAGCAAAAACCTTTTGGAAACAGGCAACATCCAAACTAGCAGATAGAAAGGAGCTCCAAGGAGCTGTACAAAATTGAAGACTCATGTAGACAGAAGAGAGTGGGAACAAAGAAGGTATACTTGCAAAAAAAAAATGAGTTGGTTATTGTAAAGTTACTTTCCTTGAGGAGATGGCAGGGGGTCTATCGGATTACTTAACTAGTGCTGATCCTGCAATTCCTGACTAACTGGTTTAAGATTCCATTTCTGGGAGAGCCAAACTATAATTAAGTCTTGGTTTGGCAATGCAGAGCTTAGCGTATGCAACTCAGTTTTAGGCCCGTTGTACTGTTTTCACAATACTTACACAAATCTGTATATTGGCCTGATATTGTGCTCAGCTCTAGTCTCTGCATTTGGGAATATTTTGTCCTTGAAATATCAATTTTGGAAGTTTTAAAAGTTGTTATGATTAGCCACATAGAATGTATTGAGGTGTTTGTTTGTTTGTTATTTTAATTGCAAACTATATATCATATTTCACCAACTTGGTTTGTAAGTATCTGGATCACAGCAACTTCACCTTATAACACATTGTCATCTCTCTGGGTACTTTTCACAGTATTCTCCATGGAATAGATTAATTTAAAACTGGTTTTGGATAAATGGATATATGAAATAATGAATCATTAAATTTTGATAATTATTTGGAGATTCACATCTTGACCCTAACCCAAATTGAAAATTAAGCTTGTCATGCATTTCTTTTAAAAAACAGATTTTATTTCCTAAAGTAACTTGTGTTCTCTTTTAGATTATTATTTTTCCAGTATTTAAGTCAAATATTTAAATTATATACATTTATAACTGCTTATATATATATTTATAAATATATATGAAGCTATAACTATTGAACTATTGAATTGGAATATATAAATAAATATGTTCAGTAGTTGAATTAGCAAAATTGGAAACAATACTTCCAAAAAATTACATTAACTAAGAAAATTATGTAAATCCATAATATAGAATATAGCCACTAAAACACTGGTGACTATTTTTAATGTCCTTTGTCAGCTCACCTTCATCTCTGTCCCTTCCACTATCTCAAGGGAGAAACTGGCAGTTCATTCCTCATGATTCCTTTGCAGAACTGTTCCAAGTTAGATTCTGAAAACAAAAGGGAACCCTTATTTTCTAAAGGCAGTTGTACACAAGCAAATCGTGATTTTGGAAGCTTCACCTCATGATCACCCACTTGAGTCCTGAAGCACCTAAGGTCTTGGACAGCATTCAGGTGCCCACAGACATGCTTTTCAGAATCACTCTCTTTGATAATTGAGATATGGCTGCAGTCATTGGTGGTATGTTTTTTGTAATCCTTTCACTTCCAGATTGACTGAATATGGCCTTCCTAGTTTTCATTCTCCTAGCCTGTTGAGAAGCCCTGAAATGTCCACTGAAGCAAACCCTTGTGATAATGTCAGTTTACTTTGTGCTTCCTAGATATAAATTCCTTCTGGGGCAAATGAATGACAGATTTTAAAAATACATCATAATTCAAGTGAGGTGATCCACAAACACATGGATTTTTTTAATGCTAATACAGAACAATATTATTAATGAACGACTGTCCTGAACTCCAGATTTTCTTAAAAATACTCAAAATATGTTGAGTTTTCCTTGGTTGTAGTTTTACCTTTTACAAAGTGGAAAACAAATGTCCTATGATTAATTTGTTTTAGAATATAAGCAAGAACATGCAAAAAGCCTTTTTTAAGTTTCTTTGCTTTATTTCCTTGCCTATAAATTAAAGTCAGTTTTGTTTTTTTAATTAATTTACTTGTTAGATTAAATAATATTCTCATAGTCTTTGGGTCCCTTTTTTTTAGTAAATAAGACCCTAAACCAAAAATGTGTAAGGACTTAGAGTTTAAACAGGTGCCAAATGAAAAGCAAAACAATCTTTATTATAACATAGTTAAAAACCAAGTTAAACTTTTATTTTGACTAAAATCTAATCTGGTAAATATCTCTGAAAATATTTCTAAAAGTGAATTTCTTACAGACTTAAATTAGGGCACAACTATAGCATTTATCTTTGATAAAACATAAAAATTTTGACTGAGTCATTTGAAATGAAAACATTTTACATTTAATGCTTACAATTTTTTTTCCCATTTTCAGGAAGCTTTTCCATATATCTTATTTTATACCCATTTCATAGACTAATTTCATAAGCGTTTTCTCAGAATGCTGGACAGGAGGCTTAAAAGAAATGAGCACTTTATTGCTATAAAGCAAAAGAATGCCCACTGTTTTCTGGAAGAGTTAAAAGGGTATTGTTATGTGAGGTGCCATTTAAATACCTAGAAGATAAGACTGGAAAGAGAAACTCTTTGTTGCAGAAGGGGCCTGACATTTTAGGAAGAAAGTATTTTAAATATCAAAGGTGAAGGTAGGAGATAGCTGAAAAGCAACATAAATGTGTTCAGTGCCAGAAACATGGCTGAAATACTTTGATATTTCTTCCTTTCTAGAAGAAACAGACAAAGTGGAACCCCGAAGTGGTCCATTAATAGAAACAGATCTGGGAGGCAAATGAAGTGTGTGTGTGTGTGTGTGTGTGTGTGTGTGTGTGTGTGTGTGTGTTGATATTTTGCAGATACAGTTGAATAAATACTAAACGAAAATTAATATAGAATTAAAATATAAGCTAGTTAAATCAGTAAAAATAAGGGATGAATATAGCCTAAAGTAGATATGACTTCCCCAAAGAAAATAAAAATGATCTTTAGATGTCAAGGATCATTATTTTAACCAACTTTATTATAATAATACAATGTACTGAAAATGTAAATATTAAAACAGAATTCAGGGAGAATCCTGCCAACATAATTTAGGAAAGGTGTTGTAATTGATTTTAATGAAATAATATGTAGGCTTATTTAATGTTGTCATTGGAAGTGTCTACTAAAGATTTAGCACTATGCTGTGACACACCACGGAATCCATGTGGGAACTCTCATCCTAATGCCTTCACCACGCACCAGTAAATTCATAGGTATAGGCAAAATCAAATGAACACTGTCATCATTAGGTTAACATCACCAAAGCTAAGTGGTTTTATTTTATGTAGTGAAAACTAGAGCACTGCTCACACAACTGCTGACATGCAAACAGTTTATGTAAGTTACTAACTCTAAATGTCCATTCATATAGCAAGGGCAGTATCTCCATGTTTCAACTGTTTGACACAATGATGGATTATTTATTTACTGAACAGCACTGGTGGCCAGAAAATCTGATTTCCATGCATGAAATCCATGAAACCTCAGCCACTGAACAGTTTCTTTTACATGTGGCAAAGGTCATCTATCAAGGGATTTTCTCACGTTTTGTGTGATTGGTCATGCCTCATTTCCTTCAAGAAAATATGATTTCCCTAAAGTCCGTGCATTTTAAATGACTCACAAAAGGCCTAGAAAGTTATTTCCTCTCTGTTTGTGATAAGCGCAGAATATAGAGGCTAACCTACAGGAAATGACAAGCAACTGTTTGTAGCTAGAAACCATATTTAATCCTATCATTAGGAAAGCCTTAGCACTCACCAGGTATAAAAGGGCTACAAAATTAGACACTTAACCTTGTCATTTAACCTTGCAGAGTTTAATCTGTATTGAAACTTTAATAAATATGTTCCAAAGACCTATCCTTACAGTTTAGAAGAGATTTCTTTCAAAAAATATATTTCAAATTTTGAGTTTTATTTGCTGAAGAACTATGTGAAGATTTGACTCCCTTAAAAAGCAAAATCATCATTTTTATTTTTGGCCTGAAAAATCAATGAGAAAAAAACAGTAAAAGATTATGTTTTTGGTAAAAATTTTAAGGCCAGTAAATATGAAACATGGTAAAGTGAAAAGCAATTTAAAGAGCCCCATTTGTCTGAGATGAGATTATAACATATAATTCTAGAGATTAAAAAGAAGTAACCCTAGTATCCTAACTTAATTATGTTTACAAAATGTTCTTTGGCACGCAGTTCAGAAGAATCTTAGAGTAGTACAAATAATCCCAAATCTTTTCATGCTCACAGGTTATATCCAAAAACTTCTAAATATCAGTGATAACCAAAAGCACATCCACACCTCCTTCATTGTACCCATGTGTTCAGTTCAGGCAAGTGATGCAGGAAGACCAGGAATAATCACTGATTATTAGTGTTATTGTGATATATTTATAAAGACATCAGCTATAGTGAATAGGCAGGTTGTGACAAATGATAAATAATACTCTTGCCAGTTACTGAGTAGAATATAAAACAGTCACAGATAGATAATGTTGTGAATGTATTGAAGTATAAGTTTCATAGCTCCTGGTTATATGAGCTCTTTTCAAGGCCTTGTACATATTTTTGAATTAGTGATTTTGAATGATATCTTTTTTTAATGAGAGCATCCCTGATTATATAAGGCCCTCAAAATCTGAATCTATCAACTTGAACCATACCTGGATTTCTTTACTATTATTAGTTCCTTTATGTAATTAAGCATTCATTTGTCTGCTCAGAACTATTCAAAGTTAGATTTGGAGGACAATGAATAGGAGGTTGGGAAAATCAAACTTTCTTATTGTATGTGTGTGTTTGTATATATGTCTAATATTGAGATGTTTAACTTGTACTGAGATCTTCTTAGTTATAAAGAATGTAATCATAAGGGACAACCATCACAGTTAAAGTTGTGTTTAAAGAAAGTGGTACAGAAAATAATAAATTTCCTGAAGGAGTTGCAAAAGAAGGTTAAAGAGTTTTAGAAGCAGATAAAACCAGTATTTACACACTGACATTTGGATATGGGCAAAATGTATTAATACCCACTTTCTCTTGCAGTTTTCTTGACACCCAATATATGTGAGATTTGGGGAAAATCACCCTTAATTTCTTTATCTTAGTTATGGATCTTTCTTGAGCCTCAGCTACTTTAATATACCAAAATTAACAAAATGATGTAAATGCAATATATTTACACACACACATACACTTACATATACACATATCATGTTTGGTTAATTTAATATATAGGTGTATTTGTGCATGTGTGTGTGATTGCATGTGTGCGTGTTTGTGTGTATACACACATTAATGAGACCAAATTCAACTCAAAGGAATTTAACTTCTGTAGAAACACAAATTTCCAGTTACTAATTTTGAGTAATTGACCTATATTAAAAAATAATAACCACTCACAGACTTGACAGTAGATACATATTTTCTAGCTTGGACATAGTACTGTACTAAAATTAATGATAGCAATATTAGGAGTTAGAATTTTTGTCAACAATTTTTGTATAATTTGTTGTATAAAATATTCCTGATGTCCTTCCTAAATCTTAAGAAAGGGTCATTTCTGTGTCTTTAAGAGTACCTTCAATTTTAACATTGAACTTTTGTTGAAGTGTATTAGTTTACAAAATAGGAGAATACTGGAGAATTTACTACAGGTAATCAGAATACTTCTTTAAACTATTTAATATATTCAGTTCAACTATAGATTCTTAATATTCCTTGAATTAGATTTTGTTGGCAAATTCCTTTTCTACCTTAATGATTTCATATTTCCTGCCATGAATATTTTAAATTATACAAATGTATTTTTTTAAAGATTTATTTATTTGAGAGAGAGAGTACACATGTGAGCGAGTGACGGGAGGGGCAGAGGGAGAGAATCTTCAAGTAGACTCCCCGCTGAGTGCAGAGCCGATAGGTGCTTCATCTCAAGACCCATGAGATCACAATCTGGGCCAAAAGCGAGAGTCAGAGGCTTAACCAGCTGAGCCACCCAGGCGCCCCTTAAATTATAAATATGTATTTAACCATATGAAGTAAAACATAGTTTACTAAGCTATTCCTCAACTAAATGTATCACTTTTTTTAAAATTACAGTTAGTCTGCTTCATAATTGTGTGATATATTTGAGACATACATTTTCTTATAATAAATCACATTAATATTAAAGATATATAGATTTGTAAATAGATAGTTTGACAATTAAATGGTATGATTTTAATAGTTGTACTTTAAGGAGTTACAAAGGTGTTCATCCAAAGAAGTACTTGGTATTTATTTTCCAATATAATTTTTACTAAAAGTAGATCAACAGTCTTTTTGGTGCTTTACTTACTTGTTATATTACAAACAAATGAGCATTTCTAATGGACCCAGTCCTTTTTTATGAATTTTGAAAATAACAAATAATCATTACTTGTCATAAATTTTTGACAGTTTAAGGATTAAAAAAATCAGTTCCTATAAAACTAATATCTAGATTACCGTTGAAAAGAAACTTGCTTCATTACTACTCACTACCACAGAATTGATTTTTATTGTTTGAAATACTCTGACTATATTTAATATGTTTTACTGATTTTCAAATTTTTTTTACTGTAATGCATATATTCAGTACATGGGAAATAAGTATAATTTCTTATGGCAAAGTAATGTCAGTCACTAGATTAACAATTGTACACAAATGAGAGCAGTGCTTTGTAATTTGCTGAGTATATAAGAACAAAACTATCAGTCTTTCCCTTTACCATTTAAAAGTATCAAGAGGTCCACAAATAGGGCTGCTTATATGGACTCCAATGTGAACACCTGGCAGTGTATGTTATAGCTCTACACTGCAGCTCCTGGTGCCTTAGGTTTTGTTACGTCTTAATGTCCCAAGGTGGGGAAGAATCCATAGATTTCAGGAAAACTAAACTCTAAAGAGAACATTTGTTGCTTTGATGTTACAAATTTCAAAAGAATATGCAATAAAAAAGTAGGCTGGTACACTTCTTAGGACAAAATACAGAATTGAATAAGTACCTCAAAATTCCCTAATATTAAAAAATTTACCCTGATGCAAATAAAAAGTCCAGTTCACAAGAGACTAGTAGAATTCAATTTTATAATAATGTGCTGCCTTACTGAAAAAATGCAGAGGTTTCTTGAGAAAAGAAATGCAAAAGTTTCTATCAAATAAATGTAAAATATGCTAATAAAGTGATTGGAAAATCAAGTGCATATTAAGGCTGACACTCAGGATTGCTTTGGTTTCTAATGTTACAGATTGTGACAAAGATCAGAATTATTTGGTGCAGTAATTAGTTATCCTTTTGTTCAAACCCAACAAAACAGTCTGTTTCATTGTCTAACACTTACCCCTCCTTCATTTTTCTTTCTTCTCATTATTTCTTTCTTCTCACTTTTTCCCACGAATTCAAAGATATTTAAAACACCCTTTGGTTAAATTTTATATTTTAGTTTTAGATTTAATTTATCTTTCCTTAATTAAAGTAATAATATGATGGCTGTTTTCTTCTTTCTTTTTATTTAATTTTTTTGTCATGAGAGTATGGATCAAAATTTGAGGTTTCAGTGAGTAAACCTAAAAAACTCAGCATTCAAAGACATGGTGCTCTGGTCCATTTCTATTAAATTATTATGCTTTACTGTGTTAATGTTTATATTTAAACATAATAATTATGTATGCTGTAATGAATATCATGGAAAATAATTGAAATCATGCTACTTCATAATTATTTAAACCCAGTGAAATGCTTGAAACATTTAAAGTAATATAAATGAATAAAAGAAGAAATGGGTTTTGGTTAAAAAAAAAGTTTTGGATAATAGTTACATGCCTGTTAATTTGGAGGACAAATTATAGGTGACTATGGATGAATGAAATCACTACTTATTTAAAAATGTATGGGACAGAGGTGCCTGGGTGGCTCAGTTTATTAAGCATCCAACTCTTGATCTCAGCTCAGGTCTTGATCTCAGGGTCATGAGTTCAAGCCCTGTGTTGAGCTCCTCACTGGGCCTGCAGCCTCTTTAAAAAAAAAAAAAAAAATGTAGGGCTCACCTGGTATTTAAACTTGAAGTCTTAAATAAGTTAATACGCTGAGCAATATTTCTGTCTGTATGAAACTCTATTTTAAAAAGCAAAGAAACACGAGGTTGCATTCTGAGAACTGGGAACAAACTCAGTGGAAATATTTCCAAATTTCAAGATTCTGTGAGATGGTCACACAACCCTGGCATCCCATAAAGTCCAGGTTTATCACTTACCTAAATTTTTCGTAAGAACTCTAAGTTAGTCTTTTAAACTCCTATGATTAAACTCCTTTGGTGAATACTCAACCACAACCCCACTTTTTCATATCTATCACTTCTTGATAGGGTCCTCCACTCAAATCAAGTCAATCCCATTATTTTTTTTTCACCAGAAATGTCTTTGATCTTGCCTTTCTTTTAGAATATATAGTGTTTTCAAGTCTCTTTCAAAACTTTTTTCTTCCAAAGTAGAAGTTTAGCTCTAACAGAACAGAGATATTGTCCTTCTTCCTCACCCTTGAATTCCAATGACTAGAATATTGCTTGAAATAAATAGATGGTTAAGAAATGAGGTTCACTGATAGCATACAACAATTTAATGAGTATATACTGTGTGTAAGGTTTCTCATTTATTCCTTCATTTTCACAATGACTGAGCTAGAAACCACTATTCCCATTTCACATGTGAAACTAAAGCCCTAATTAATTTGGCAGTAATGTTTCAAGGTATATATGTGGTCATCTAAAGCCTTGCCTTTTATACTCTTGATTAGGAATATCTAATGGTAATATTCTGCGTATCAATATTGACACCTCATGCCATGAATTAGTGCTCTTTTTACTGCTGGAAGTAAGAGTCATAGTGCTTTAAATCTAAAAAGATTAGAAAACCAATTCTAGGAAAATCAGAACCAATTCAGAAAACTGATCCTTAAAATTCTGGTCCTCTAGAATCACTGATGGCCCCAAAATCTGTATTAGTCACAATTCTATAAAAAAAAGAAACATTAAGGAAAGAGAGCAAGAAAGAGATTGTGAATTGGCTCATGCTATTGTAGGAACTGGCAAATCCAAATTCTGCAGGATAGGCTGGCAAATGGGAGACCAAGAGAAAAGACGATGTTGTACCTTGATTCCCAAGGCAATCTGGAAGCAGAATTCCCCCTTCCTCTAAGGACCTCTTGTTTTTTTCGTCTCAATATCTTCAATTAATGGGTTAGGTCTACTACGTTATGGAGTGCAGTCTGCTTTTCTCAACATCTGTTCATCTAAATGTTACTTTTTGCATTTGACTAAATATCTGAGTACTGTGGCCTAGCTAAGTTGACATGTAAAATTAATTATCACAAGGCAACAGAACTTAGTTGCTCTGGACTTTCAGTAAAACATACTCAGAATTGTGCTAGACTCCCTGTTCTTCCTAGAATAAATGGGTTCCTGTGGCACTGGAGATGCTCTTGGACAAAATTTATGAAGACCTAGTTAAATAATATCTGAGCTTGCAGGGAATAACCATAGCAGCTGCAGCTAAAATTAGGGGATAGGCAGAGAAGATCAGTCTATGAGAGTTCCCAAATCTATATTTCTAGCCCTACCAACTCTAATCTGCATCTGTAATTTTAACAGTCTAATAATCACATCAGACATAACATACCCTGATTAGCAACACATTCTTTATTTTTCCCACCAGCTAATCTTCCACCATTTTCCTTATTAGCGAATGGTGCCAGTGTTCATCAGTTTGCACAACCTATGAAAATGGGAATATTTCAACTCTACTCTTTGCCTTGTACCAGTATATTCTCTTGGCTATGCTTTCTCTA
Organism: Ursus americanus; assembly: GCF_024610735.1. Classification (NCBI taxonomy): domain Eukaryota; kingdom Metazoa; phylum Chordata; class Mammalia; order Carnivora; family Ursidae; genus Ursus; species Ursus americanus. The sequence goes on along the minus strand of NC_142137.1, from coordinate 13,337,469 downwards.
CTTCTGCTACTGCTGTCCTACTTCAAGTCATTATCAGTTCTTGCTGAAAAAAACAAAATAGACTGCAGAATGGACATTTAAAAATACAAATCAGACCTCACTGTTCTTGTTCAAAAGTAGCTGTGTCTTCCATCAGAATCATAATGAGGATGCCTGGGTGGCTCAGTCCGTTAAGCATCTGCCTTCGGCTCAGGTCATGATCCCAGGGCCTGGGATGGAGCCCATATCGGACTCCCTGCTCAGCAGGGAGCCTGCTTCTCCCTCTCCTCCCAGCGTGTGCTCTCTTTCACTATCCCTCTCTCTCTTTCAAATAAATAAATAAAATCTTTAAAAAAAATCATAATGAAATCCACACTCTGTACATAATCTGACTCTTTCCTGACCCTTGATGTCCTCTCTTATCTCTTCTCATTCCCTTATTTGTTGTACTCCGGTCATCTTTCATTCCTGTATTTGCTCAAATGTCACCTTCTCAGCAAGCCTCCCCCAAAATGCCTTATCTAAAATTGTCCACCTTTTCTCTGCCTCTTACCATCACACTCTATGCTTGACTCTGTTTTGTTGGTTTCATAGACTTGTAAATACCTGGCATTATATCATGCATTTGTTTGTTTTCTTTCCCTCATTAAAATGTAAGTTTTACAAGGGCAAAGTTTTACCATTTCTGTCTTTATATTCTATGCCTAAAAATGAGACTAGCACACAATTGCACTAAATAAATAGTTGCCAAGTGAAAGAATTGCTATTGAATTTAGATATGTGTGATAGTGGTTAAGAGGAAAATTTAAATATCACAATCTGTTTATGTATGACTTAATTGCAATAACAAGGGATTCATTCAGAAAACATGTTGGATATTTTTGCAAAAAAAAAGCAAGCAAAATAATTGGAGTAGTTACCTTAAAAAGTTACTTACAAAGAAATATACACAATGCTAAGGTTTTTTCACTTAAATTTTAGCACCTGATGGTTTAAAGAATGCTTTAAGGATCAAGGGCCACAATGTTATCGAGACATGCAATATATAATAATTTTAAAAATACAGTTACTTTTTGGCATATACATTCTCCTCATTTTAAAATTAAAAAATGTACACAATTACTCTTTATTGCTTTAATATTTTTCTTAGTAGAATTCCTTTTCCTTCTACATATGACTTATTTGTATATAAGAGTTTGGCATCTTAAACTCCATGCAATCCTGCTTCAATTAATATGTGCTTAATATGACTAATTAAATGAAAATAACTAACACTAACATGGGACACAGATTCTGTACAAGACTTATTATATTAAACTATTCAGAAAATAACTCATACTGAGACTAAAACTAACTAAACCCAGAAAGAATTTCTCTGGCTTTGATAGTAAAAAATTACTATTTGAATTTATAGCTTATAATTTGACATTCTCCAAGGGAAAACCATAGCATTTTGAATGTTTAATTATAGAGCAAAAGAAAAAAAGTGTATGACCTTATATTAAACCTTGACATTGACATTTAAGGTATTAAAATAGGTATAACTAGGGGTGCCTAGGTGGCTTAGTTGGTTAAGCCACTGACTCTTGATTTTGGCTCAGTTCATTATGTCAGGGTCATGAGATCGAGCCCTGAAGTGGGCTCCATGCTCAGCATGGAGTCTGCTTGTCCCTCTTCCTCTGCTCCTCCTCCACCCCGCCCCGACCACCCTGTGCACACTTCTCTCTCTCTCCCTAAAATAAACAAATAATAAAATCTTTTAAAAAATAAATAGGTTAAATAAAATAGTTATGACTATTGTGTTGATAATTGGCTCATGGCTTTTACTTAATATTATTTAATAAATTGAATAAATTAGTTGGAAAGAAAATACCTTCAATCTTTTGCTTTGTGAGTCTAAATGCCATTTCTGATCCATTTTGACTTTTGGTGAAGTAAATCAAGGAGCTAGACAAGTATTCTAAAAATTGTTTCAAATAGCAAATTTCACACCATCTCTTAAGAATTTCATAGAATCAGGGCATCTGGGTGACTCAGTCAGATTAAGTGTCTGACTTTGGTACAGGTCATGATCTCAGGGTACTGGGATAAGCCCCCAGCAAGCCCCTTATAGGGTTCTGTGCTCAGTGGAGAGTCTGCTTGTCCGTCTGCCCGTCCCCCCTACTTGTGTGCTCTCTCTCTCTGTCTCAGATAAATAATAAGATCTGCTAAAAAAAGACTTTCATAAAATCAAATGCAGTCTTCCTATTATGGTATTGACCTAATGCCCTCTTTTTACCTATTTTTTTTACACATAGTCTTCTCTTTATTCTTAATAACATAGATTTAGATAGTTTTATATAAATTACTCTCTTACATCTAAGTTTTTAAATAATAGATTCTCATTAAAATTTTGAAAAGGTAGTTTTTCAAAAACTCATTTCTCCTTTCATATTACGTTTTTATTTTTATTTCTCCCTCACTGGCCTCTAAGTCATCAACATTTTTCCTCCAGTTAGGTGTACAATCTGAATAAGTTATCAATGAGATCAAATATTACAAAGTATCATGTTTTCAAATGCTATGTCTCATTTCTGACACATACCAAGTCTGATTTTTGTTATCAATCCGGTTCTTTTTAGCTTAACTTGGTTTCAGGTTCCATTTGACCATTAAGTGTTTCAATATTATGTTCTGTTATTTTCCTCCAGGCACAATCATATTCTCAAATTGAATTTCTTTCTACTTTTTTCAAACCAGGGAGTGAAACTGATAGTTTTGAACACCCCTAGATGCTATCTTCAGCGTCACGGTGTAGCATCATCACCATCCTACATCTGCACAACACCATCCTGCACAAATCTGCTCCTCCATATGTCACACCGTGCAAGGAGATTACAATGGACTTGAATTTGGATCTCAATCAGAGGTTCCCTGGAGACATTCCACATGAAAAAAATATGGCTCAAGCCAATATTTAAATCTTTGCCTAGAGCTACCCCCACTCCAAAGAGAAATAGAATGAAAGCACAAGCCCCCAAATTCTATCGGCATATTTTTTTTTCCTTCTTTTGAGGAGTTTGTCTTGTTCTCCTTGTTGTGATTCCTTTCTGTTGGTACTGGCAGTTGCCAGATGGGCTTTATTAAATTTAAATGCTTTATTTTGTGGCAGTGTTGCCCATTGCATTGTATTCAGTGCCAGCTCTTATTCCTTTAAAATTCAAATGCTTGGCACATACTTAACTTGTTTAAGGCTCAGAAACTAGGAACTTATGTGAGGGGGAAAGTGTACATTGCTACCACTCTAATATTGAGAATAATTGAAGCATAGAATGGCTATTAATAGGAATCTTTGAACCTAGCGCTGTGTTTCTTTCAGTCACAAGCAGTGGCGAAATACTGCTCACAATATATTGACAAATAGTGAAATCTAGAAGAAGGTAAGCTGTTAAAGATTGAGCAATGCAGAGAACAAAGCTTGAAAGACAAAGCTGATGTATCCCAGTGCCCATACTTTTTTCTTATCAAACAAGCACAATGAGCAGAAACTGGGAGAGGTGATTAGCACTGAAATTTAGAAAGTTTTTTACCAATGGCATAAAAAGTATTCATCTTGCAAATATAGGCATAAAATCAATCGTATAGAAATATTTTTTCTTACATGAGTACATAGATGTTAATATTTATTAAAAATTAGTAAATTTATTCTTTCATGTATATAGCTTTTCAGTAACATTTAAATATCGTTTGACAGACCAGTTAAATATTAAAAGTATATTTAAAGGCATCTTCTTATAACCAAAGACCAGTGCTTTTGTGTATACAAATTATTATCTGAGTCTCAGTTAGAATCCATGTGTGAGTAAAGTAGCTTCTCATTATGTCCTTCTGGTACTGAAAATTATTTCTTTTTTCAATCTATTCAGTCCAGTGGTCAATAGGATAAAGCACAACTTAATTCTGCCTCTCATCTTCATACTATATAAAATATACTTTTCTGGCAATTTCAGCATTTTAGAACATATTTCACAAGGAAAGAAGAATCACTGACCTCTAAGCAATAACAAGATCATTATAAAATTCATACACTAATGTGTGTGTACTCCTTAGTAATTACTTTTACCTTTGCCTCCTCCCCAAAACTCTGCCTTCGAGATACATTTTTCTCCTTTCCAAACTCAACTTAAATGCTTCTCTAACTCACAGAGGCAAAGTTAGTTGTTCCTTCTTCTGCTTTGCCGTTTCATATCTGTTATACTTCTTATCTTCATTATGTATTTTTTAATTATACTAAAGTATAAGTATTAATGAGCCAAAGCAAAAATGTATTTATATTTGCCAACAAAATTAACTATTGTATAGTAAGAACTCAGTAATAGCTAGTTAATGTAAAAACTGAATTTAAAAATGGCACTAAGTTCTCACTTTGTGATTATTGACTCTCCTTTCAGTTGTACCATATTGGATATTATAACAGACCACAGGAACAATATGTGAGGCATTAGAGAAGACCCAGGGATTGGGGAGTTATTAAGCAAGGGCACCGTGATAATGATGGTGATGGTGATGATGATGATGATGGCACAGTGATGATGGTGATGATGATGATGATGAAGAAGAAGAAGAAGAGGAATCATGACTGTGAGACAGAAGAATTTCAAAAGCAAAAATTGAATAAAAAGTAATTTACAGGCTATTGTGATAGAATGTGATCACTGAAGTTAAAAATTACTATCCAGAGTCATCAAGAATATTAATGTACAGAAATGAGCAACAAAGAAAAAAAAAAGATGACACTTGTCCAGTTGATTTTATCATTGTTATGTATGACAAAGATAAAGCACTGAAAAAGCCATCATTACTTACACATGTTGGTACTGGAATATTTGAGGGACAAATATGACATAATAAATTATGGTATTAGGAAACTAAATTTGTCCTTGAAGTGTATGAATCATTTGGAAGAAAGTATTATATTTTTGCCAAAGATTAATTCTCTAAGTAGCTAGGTCTTTTATTTGTTTGATTATTTTTTAATGAAATGACAAAATAGAAAAAAGATATTGTTCCTGGAATTGTCATACAGTGACTAAAAGAGCAGTGTCCTTGTTTAAAAGTTTCTATAAGACTTTATTGTTTTACTGTGTCCATCTTTGTAGGCACCAGGTTACAGGGCATTTAGATAATATAGGAAGAATAAGACAGAAGCAGAAGACTGCCAGGACTTGTTGAATAATTGGGCATTTCAAAATAACTACCTGACCACTGAGGAGGACAGTTAAGAATAAAAACGTAGGCTGGATGCTCTAAACAGAGAAAGATTTCTCAGGTTTGGTAGAACAAGGCAGCAAATGATTTTTATTTATTTATTTTTCTCTCTACTCATCCATTCTTCACATTTTTAAAAAATCAAGAGAAAGACTGAAGTGTTGAAGTGGTGCTTACAACACAACCTAAGACTATTGACATATCAATCCTACCCTTTATGCAGATTTATTCCAGAAAGAAAGCTCACTCATGTCACACACACAGTGCCAAGGAACCAACAAGGTGTGCAACTGAAGAGCAGAACAGAACTTCTTAGCTAAAATAAATGTTTTGTGAGATTTTAATAATATTTTATGTTTTAGTGATATATTGATCCTAAATAGTTTCCTCGGTTCAAATGTCATTCTTATAATAATGAAATGAAAGAAAAAAAACTGTTTTCACCATTTGCCCTCATAACCCACGATTGCCATTTTCCTCAACCTCTAATTATTTTATAGTTAATAAAGGAAAAAAGTTATTTCTAAAACTCCTGCTTGCGGCTTAGGGTTTGAACTCACAGTATTACTTAATGTGAAAAGGGAAAAGCTTAATTACACTCCACAAGCAGTTCTAAAATTATTTTATTAAATTGGTGACTAACAAAATCCTTTTCTTTGAGGAAAAAAATGAAAGAAAATAGGCTAGAATTTTGAATAGCAAGAGAAGTTTAGTGTACATAAAATAAACACATTTTTTAAATGGAAGGATCACTAAACATTGTAGATCTATGAAAAAAATGAGATCTCGCACTGTCTTTTTAAATTAGTAATTTAAGCAAACTATATTAGAATCGCATATGATTTGCTTTTGAAAATAACTTTGACAAAGAAGAAGGTTTTCATATTTGTTCCTAAATTCATAATGGGATAAGCATCTTTATATACCACTTAATTCAGTATAAGTAGGACACTAAAGCCAGAGTTTGCAGTAAATGAACACAAATTTGTAGAAAAGTTAACCTCTCATACCTAACATAGCTACATCTTTCACTAATGAATGCAATTATTTACAGCTATATATTAATAAATGCAGTTTCTTCAAGGAATGTGTCCTCAGTTTTACATACCAATGTACCCACCAATAAAACCATTAAAACAGTAAGAGATAATTGATTATTAACTGAAGTGTCAGGAAAGAGAAGTAGAGTAGAAGAAGACATTATTCAATTTGGTATTATATATATATGAAGTCTGCCTCAGCATGCAGAGGATTTCTAGGTTAATACTAAGAGGGAAATATTTTAAAGGATAAATTATGTAATATTTTAAAATTCTCTGCTAACATAGCATGAAGCGAAAATCCCTAAAAAGTGGTAAATAAATACTCTATGTCTCGTTTGTTATTCTAAAATAAATATAAGTATAGTTATTAAAATAGCAAGTATTTAAAATATAGCAGAAAATTAGTGTAAATCTACTTACAGTTCAGAATATGTACACTGGGGTTATTTTTAAAAGACAGAATAAATGCCTCACCTCAACCCCACACTCATCTATGCGGCTGGGGCAGGATGGTTATAAATAAAGCCTTTCCTTTGTGAATTTTACATGCGTGAACAATATTCCCCCAAAGCATATGATGAGTGGTTGCTGGGTGTTGTATCCTGCAGAGACAGACCAGTGGCATCTCACTTGTGGTCTCTTGGGCATCTGGCTTCTGAGTATGTTTTCTTGAGTTAAATGTAACATTTCCCCTTTTATAGAAAATATATTCCCAGATAGTCTTTTCTGGAATATTCCGATCAGGTTTGTGTCAGATGAACATCAGAGTACTTATGAGGTTAAGAGAAGTGAAGTCTATAGTTCTTATTTCATCTACAGGAAAATAAATTATCAGCTTCTATATGAACTATGTCATTGACTCTAAAAAGTTTCACTTTAAATCATCACTGATTTGCTGAAGTTCTTTATCTTGAAATGTGTGGACCATTATAAAAATAGAACAAATTTCACAAAATCACGAATGTAGATAGATCATTACTTCAAATTATCCAACAGCAGGCTGGGCATTGATATGTCAGTGCAAAGAAGAGAAAGATCAGACATGGATGAATGCTGTCTACATACCCGTAGATGAATTCATCGGCCACAAGAAATGCACCTCTCAGCAGCAGGGTTAAGGATTGGGTGTCATTTGAGAAATATGCAAAGATATTTTTGTCAGTCTGCTTTTGTCCACCCACCACTGCCTTCTGTCCTCCTCTCCCACTTATGCACCCTTCTTGTAGTATGATTCTACAGATCATTCCTCATTGTTATGTCAGTGCGTCTGCACAATATTTAACCCAATTTGAATAACATTAATTGAATTAAAAATTAGGTATTGAATGTGATTTTGTCAGCATAGTTGTATTTTTTTCTTTCTTCATGAAGGGGAGTTTCCCTCACTGTGGCAAAAAGTATATGTTGCCATACAAATATAACTTCAGGTTACATTACAAAACCTCAAGTTCCCCAGACTTAAGGATAACACCTCTCCTTTGAACACCTGCCCAACACAAGTCCTCCTTTCTACCTGTTTGCAGGAATTCTGTGCTTTCCTCCTTCCTTCTTTCCTCCTCCTTCCAACATATCTCATCTACTATTGCTGAAAATCTCTGAGAATTTTGTTAACTCAAATGGATTGCTGTCCCCTTTTATGGATTGCTGCCCAGCCATCAATTTGGGTCACCTGTTACAATTTCATATCTGCTTTCCTGGCTACTGATGGCCTCACTGGTTTACTTTTCTCTAAATAGAACAAAGTAGAATTAATAAACCTTTCCTGAAATCTTAATGAAAATGAAAATTTTAGTGTGTAGTGAAGAAATGTGGGGGGGGGGGGAATAAAACAATACAACTCTGAAAGTTCACCAGTAAGACCCATATTTGCCATGTCTCTCTGACTCCTTGGCCTGTCACAATTGTCAAAGATCTTAATACTCACAGTGCCCTGTACACAAGGGCTTATTTCAGGCCCACTTTATTCTTATTCAAGTTCCTTCATTACAACCAGAAAAGTACTTTAAAAATTTACTTACATTAATCTTTATAAAGATCAAACTATATCCCCAGTGCAGACAAAGGTTTAATTTTTAGATTAAAGTGCCTGCATTGGATTAACTCATTTGTAAAGCTTCTGAGAGTTGTGCAATTGCATTACATTTTACACACACACACACACACACACACACACAATATACACAACTGTCCTCCCAGAATTAGGACAAAGGACACATTTCCAAGTACAAATTCTGTCCAAATTTACAGACTTTTTATGACCTCCACATGGCAATTCTACAGTCAACTAATTTAGATCCCACTCTCATAATAGGAAGAATACTACAGTTCTTTCCCTGCAACAAACTTGCCTCCATACACATAGAAAACAATTTTTAAATGTATATAAAATGAAAACTAATGTATTAACCAATGTATGCTCAGTATTTTAAAGCCATATTTTATTGTAATATTGTTGCATGTTGCCCACATTTAAGGCATATATATATACACACACACTCACACATGCATACACATATATGCTGTGTATTGAATGTTGTGATTCCCTTTACTTCTCCCATGATTTGTAATTAAAATGATCAATGTATTTAGACAAAAGGCAAGATGTTCACATCATTTTCTTTGGTAAATGGGAATTCATTTTGTTTGAATTTGTGCTTGAATGTCTAATTATGTTATTTTGGGGACTCTGGGGATTTTACAATGACCTCTTCAAATGAAAATTGATCAAGGTTGAATATCAAAGGAAACAGAGAAAACCTTTTAAATATATTTGGTTTCAGAAACTTCAAAAGTATACACTAGTAGGTGCTATTTATAGTTAGAATTGAGTGTCTTACTGCTTGACACTATGAAGCAATAATCGACCTAAAAGTTGTAAGTTTCTATTAGGAATATCAGCTGGTAAATATTTTTGTAAAATGTAAATGGAACCCTGGACCTGGGTAAAATTTATTCATTCTACAAGTTTAATATATCTACTTATGTTTTCTTTTCTACTGTATTTTATGTTTTGTTTTCTTCTCTGTTTTCATTTACTGTAAGAACTAAGGATATATTTATTATACAAGCTGATGCTTGTGTCAATTAGTATTTAGAGCAATATTACATAAATATTTATGTATAATTGCTGATTGAAAATTTTCAAAATAAAAAGGAATTTCAAATCAAATAAATTCAACGCACTGCAACTTGTTTGCATTCTGTACTATAACTGAGCATGATTTTTTTTTCTTCCTCTGAGTTCACCTATGGGACATGACTGAATCATACTATATCTATGGTTTGAAGAGTGTTCCTATATCACAATGTCTAAAAATTAAACTATTAGCATTATTTATTAAAATCAAGTGTTATTTCATGCATGAAGGAGGCAATCATTATTAGTAATTATGCAATCATGCCCAAAAGCAAACAGACACATAACTAGTAGGATTCTATTCAGACCATAAAAATTCAGATGTAAAATTGAATTAATGAAATGTGCCATCATAGGCAAGAAATAAATTGATCATTCGGCAGATACCCACAAGTTGATTTTTTAAAGTTTTTGTCATACTTTTCTACAATTATATATCAAATTTGGGTTGAAACCATGATACATCACTATTTTTAGTCATAAATATCTATGGATAACCCATGCAGCCATGAATGAGCATTTCTCTTTTCATTTCTATAAATGTAATTTGTAAATTTTGTCAAGACAATTATATTTAGGAAACATGAATTATAGGTCTTTCAATTTGCTTTGAGAACAATATCTAATCTGAATTGCTTTAAAAGATTTTAGTTTGTGAGTAAAAAAGCAGACTGCTGTGAGTATTCTCTCTATTCAAATAGTCACAGGATGTTTGCTCACTAATTTGTTCAAATAGGTCAGCTGTGACTTGCTACATGAAAGCTGTGTATCCCTACATAGAAGAACTGTGTCTGACTAAGTTATGTGAGAAAATGGTATTGTAATCACCCCTGATACCACATGTATAAAAACACCCTTAGGCTGTTCTCCTAATATATCCTGTTAACACTTGTATATTGGTATTACATAAGATATTGGCACTCTTCTGAAAAAAAGAAAAAAAAATCCAGAGAGTTTTATCCATTAAAATCCCATTGTGGAAATTACACAATTTATTTGTACCCAGGGCTGGCCCCAGGCAAAATCTTGAAGTTGGTGCTTGCTCTAGGTCCTGTGCAAGGTCTTGCTCTTAGTATCTATGGAGCCGATTACATGCAAAATACAAAATGATAAGAGCTTAAGGTGGTACCTCTTCTAATAATCCCAGTATTTTTTTAAAGCAAAAGTCTATGACTTTTGTGTATCTCAATGCATGCATGATGTCACTATCCATTCAGTTGCTTGAGACAATAAATGGACATCTTGATGCCTCCTTTCCTTTACCAACATACGCAGTTGTTTATCAGGTCCTATTGGCTCTCCATCCTGAGGATGCCTTACATTCCTACTTGTCTTCTACACACTTCACACTGCCAGTGCTCTAGTTCAGGTGTTCCTAGTATCCCATAGAACTGTTGTGGTACCCACCAACTCCTATCTGCTGCCTCCAGCCTTCTTTCATCCAACCCATCTTATATAGTTCTTTCAGAGTTGTTTCTCTATAGTACAAAGATGGCTTTATTTTTCCATTTAATTTCAGTCAGTAGCTTCTTAGACCTTCACGAAGTTTCTGTGATTATCAGGCCTAATTTTTCTCCCGTATAGACTGCTCACCATCATTCATCATTTCATGTATCACTTCCCTTGTTGTTTGTTATCTGTCAGTGGAATGCATGAATAAGTGCATGCAATGAGACTGTTGTAACTAAAATTAAACAATCTCTTTCTTTTCTACCTCCATTAAATAATATTAACATATGATTTAAAATAATACGTGCTTATCAAGAAAATGTGGATGATACTGAAAAGTATGAAGGAGAATTTTTACAAAGCACATGAATTTTATAAGATGGAGATTACCATTACTATTTCAGATTTCATTCCATTATTTTTTCTATCCATTTACTCTATAATTTTAATACCTTTTATTATCACTTAACATTATAGCCTAAACATTTCTTCTTCCTAGAAATATTAGCTGAACATAATTTTAGTGATCACACTATAATTCATTTATGGATGTACTATAAGTCAAAATTTCCTCATTTCTAGATATTCAATTACATACACTCATTTGCTATTTATTTTAATGGACATATTTTTCATTTTTTGGTTATGTTTTTAATATAAACACCAAGAAGCAGAACTATTGGGTAAAAAGACACAGAAATGAAAACATCTTGAAGCATATTATTACACTGCTTTCCACAACGTTTACAACTGTTTCTGTTCTTGCAATCCAACTATGAAAGTGTCTTATCTCACTAGGCTTGAGTATTCTGATTTTTGTAATTACTGCTTTGGTGAAAAAATCATCTCATAATATTTTAACCAATGTTTAAGAAATCACTTCTAGGGGCGCCTGGGTGGCACAGTGGTTAAGCGTCTGCCTTTGGCTTAGGGCATGATCCCGGCGTTATGGGATCGAGCCCCACATCAGGCTCCTCCGCTATGAGCCTGCTTCTTCCTCTCCCACTCATCCTGCTTGTGTTCCCTCTCTCGCTGGCAGTCTCTATCTCTGTCAAATAAATAAATAAAATCTTTAAAAAAAAAAAAAGAAATCACTTCTAAAACTGTGGTAGTTTCTATATATTCATTGGGTATTCTGTTTAATTTTCATTCTTTGTCATTTTATCTTTCCAGTTCTTAACTTTTTTGTAATAGTTTAAATGATATCTATAAATGTGAGGATATAATTTTGTCATATTAGTTTTACTATTTTCTAGTTTGTGATTTACATTTAATTATATATGCTGGCATATAGATAATTTTACATTTAATGCACACAATCAATTTTTAAATTTATTTCTAAAATCGTTATTGAGTTTAAAAAGTACTCACACATTCAGAAATTTTATTAATTTCTGTTCTTTTTTGTTATTTGTTTAATTGCTTCATATTAAAATTTCAGTCAACTGTAATTTCAGCTAAGCTATTTAGGCATTAGGAATTTAGCAATTTTATCAAACTAATGTGTGCAAACATACAATTATGGTTCCTTGACTCTTGGGGTTTTTAGGGGTTTGACTCACTTATTCACAAGTGACTTTCCAATTCAAAATTGTCTCTGTAAAATAAAAGGAGAACCACAGAACAAAAAGCAATTTTCCAAAAAATGAAAGGAGATATTTTGGGGGGAGAGGCCACCTGTAGACTCTTCTAGCACAGCATAAGAATCCAACCTGAGGATCCACTTCTATAACTCTTGATAATTTTAGGATTTATTCTGTCCTTTAATTTTAAATTCACAGATTTTTCTAAGAAAAAATCTGTCCTAGTAGCTGTTAAGATCACACTTAGTTGAATGGAAGAAAGGTGAGGAGAGTACAAAGGGATAGTAGAAAGTAGAAGCTATTTGTGTGTCTGTGTATTTGTAAATGACCTTACAACAGGATTATTATAACCAAGTAGTTAACAGATTGTTCAGATTCGTCTACAGTTTATTTATGAATGGCCTTTTAGTGGCAATTCACATGCTTATTTAATAAGGAATTCACTTTTATAGTAACAGAGAAAGTACACTTAAAAACAATTTAGAATTAGTATGCAATCGGTAATTCAAAAATGAAGTGAAATATAGTGAATTTGAATAAGTCAGAAAATGTGACTAGTTCATCCCATAATTATTTCAGACCCAGTGGACAGAGGAATCTATATTTCCTTAGGTGCAGTGAGAGTCTTACATTTCCTATCATTGCCAGAGTGAATTACAGCACCAGAATCTTTCTCTTAGTAGGCCAATCATGTCTGATTTTGCCATTGTCCTCATTGCATACACCTGCTATGGAAATTTAATATACTAAACAACATGCCTCCTTTTTCCTGTTGCTTCCAATTGGATCTCATGCATTTGCATTTAACTCTGAAGGCTGTCAAATTATATGCAACGATTTAGATTCAGCAAGTTTAATCACATCTAGAGACGATTAAAAGAAAATTTTAATCATCCATTTTGTTAGTTTGACCTAATTTCTTATTAAGTCACTGCTTTGTCTTGCATTTCATTTTTACTGAATATTCTATATAACGTTAACATTTTCTATTTAAAAGGATGGGACATTTTTTAGAAATATGTTAATATGGTAGCAATAGGGATGCAGTTACAAGAGCTTTGCAATCATTCTCATTCTTTTCTTTAAACCGCACTGTTTCTAACAACCCTTTTGACCTCATAAGTCTCAACACTTTTCTCTCCCATACATTTTTTCCCTCTCATTACCAGAATGCTAAGTTGAGACCATTAACATCTGCCTAGAGCAGATGTCCCTGAAGTTCTCCTACAAACATAAAATTTCCCTGAAAGCCGAAAGTATAGGTGTTATAAAGAAGCAGTTTTTTAAACATACGGAATGTATTATTTTCTGTTTTTTTTCCCTTGTGCAATACCATTTATTCTTTTTAAGAAATTATTTTTTAACTAACATATAATGTGTTGTTGGTTTCAGAGGTGGAGGTCTGTGATTCATCAGTCTTCTATAATACCCATGCTCATTACATCACATGCCCTCCTTAATGTCCCTCACCCAGTTACCCCATCCCCCACCACCTTCCCCTCCAAGAACCCTCAGTTTGTTTCCTATGATTAAGAGTCTCTTATGGTTTGTCTCTCTCTCTGGTTTTGTTTTCCCCTCTCTTCCCCTATAATCCTGTTTTGTTTCTTCAATTCCACATATCAGCAAGATCATATGATAATTGTCTTTCTCTGATTGACTTATTTTGCTTAGCGTAATATTCTCTAGTTCCATCCATGTCATTGCAAATGGCAAGATTTCTTTTTTTGATGGCTGAGTACTATTCCAATATATACCACCTCTTTATCCATTCATCTGTGGATGGACATCTGAGCTCTTTCCATAGTTTGGCTATTGTGGATGTTGCTGCTGTAAATATTGGGATCCCATTTGGATCACTACATTTGTATCTTTGGGATAAATACCCAGTATTGCAATTGCTGGGTCATAAGGTAACTCTATTTTCAACTTTTTGAGGAGCCTCCATACTGTTTTCCATAATGACTACACAAGCTTGCATTCCCACCAACAGGGTAGGAGGGTTCCGCTTTCCCCACATCCTTGCCAATATCTGTTGTTTCCTGACTTGTTAATTTTAGCCATTCTGACCAGTGTGAGGTGGTATTTAATTGTGGTTTTGATTTGCATTTCCTAATGCTGAGTGATATTGAGCATTTTTCAAGTGTCAGTGGCCATTTGGATGTCTTCTTTGGAGAAATGTCTGTTCATGTCTTCTGCCCATTTCATGATGGGATTATTTGTTATTTGGGTGTTGAGTTTGATAAATTCTTCATAGATTTTGGATACTAGCCCTTTATCTGATATGTCATTTGCAAATATCTTCTCCCATTCTGTCAGTTGTCTTTTGTTTTTGTTGATTATTTACTTTGCTGTACAAAAGCTGTTTATCTTGATGAAGTCCCAATGGTTCATTTTTGCCTTTGTTTCCCTTGCCTTTGGAGACGTGTCTAGTAAGAACTTGCTGCAGCCAAGCTCGAAGAGGTTGCTGCCTGTGTTCTTCTCTAGGATTTTGATGGATTCCTGTCTCACATTAGATCTTTCATCCATTTTGAGTCTATTTTTGTGTATGGGGTAAGGAATCGTCCAGTTTCATTCTTCCATGTGGCTGTCCAATTTTCCGAACACTGTTTGTTGAAGAGACTGTTTTTTGTTTTTTTTTTTTCCATTGGATAATCTTTTTTCTGCTTTGTCAAAATTAGTTGACCATAGAGTTGAGGGTCCATTTCTGGATTCTCTATTCTGTTCCATTGATCTATGTGTCTGTTTTTGTGCCAGTACCACATCATCTTGATGATTACAGCTTTGTAATAGAACTTGAAGTCCGGAATTGTGATGCCACCAGTTTTGGTTTTCTTTTTCAACATTCCTTTGGCTTTTCTGGTTCCATACAAATTTTAGTATTATTTATTCCTGCTCTCTGAAAAAAGTTGATGGATTTTGATAGGGATTACATTGAATGTATAGATTGCTGTAGGTAGCATAGACATTTTAACAACATTTGTTCTACCAATCCATGAGCATGGAACATTTTTCCATTTCTTTGTGTCTTCCTCAATTTCTTTCATGAGTGTTCTATAGTTTTCTGAGCACAGATCCTTTGCCTCTTTGATTAGGTTTATTCCTAGGTATCGTATGGTTTTGGGTGCAATTGTAAATGGGATCAACTCCTTAATTTCTCTCTCTTCTGTCTCATTGTTAGTGTATAGAAATGCAACTGATTTCTGTGCATTGATTTTATATCCTGCCATGTTTCTGAATTCCTATATGAATTCTAGCAATTTGGGGATGGAGTCTTTTGGGTTTTCCACATAGAGTATCATGTCATGCAGAGAGTGAGAGTTTGACTTCTTCTTTGCCAGTTCAGATGCCTTTTATTTCTTTTTCTTGTCTGATTGCTGAGGGTAGGACTTCTACTGCTATATTGAACAGCAGTGGTGATAGTGGACATCCCTGCTGTGTTCCTGATTAGGGGACAAGTTCTCAGTTTTTCCCCATTGAGAATGATATTTGCTGTGGGCTTTTCATATATGGCTTTTATGATATTGAGGTATGTTCCCTCTACCCTTACACTGTGAGTGTTTTAATCAAGAAAGGATGCTGTATTTTGTCAAATACTTTGTATGCATCTGAGAGAATCATATGGTTCTTGCCCTTTCTTTTATTTATGTAGTGTATCACACTGATTGAATTGTGGATGTTGAACCACCCTTGTAGCCCAGGAATAAATCCCACTTGGTCATGGTGAATAATCCTTTTAACGTACTCTTGGATCCTATTGGCTAGTGTCTGGGTGAGAATTTTTGCATCCATGTTCATCAGGGATATTGCTCTGTAATTTTCCTTTTTGGTGGGGTCTGTATCTGCTTTTGGGATCAAGGTAATGCTGTCCCCATAGAACGAGTTTGAAAGTTTTCCTTCTGTTTCTATTTTTTTGAAACAGCTTCAGAAGATAGGTATTAATTGTTTAAATGTTTGGTAGAATTCTCCTGGGAAGCCATCCAGCCCTAGGCTCTTCTTTGTTGGGAGGTTTTTGATTACTGCTTCAATTTCCTTGATGGTTATGGATCTGTTCAGATTTTCTCTTTCTTCCTGTTTCAGTTTCAGTAGTTTGTACATCTCTAGGAATGCATCCATTTTTTTCCAGATTGCCAAGTTTGTTGGTGGATAGTTAGTTGCTCATAATATGTTCTTATAATTGTTTGTATTTCTTCAGTGTTGGTTGTTATCTCTCCTCTTTCACTCATGATTTTATTGATTTGGGTCCTTTCTCTTTTCTTTTTGACAAGTCTGGCCAGGGTTTTATCAGTCTTATTAATTCTTTCAAAGAACCACCTCCTAGTTTTGTTGATCTATTCTACTGTCCTTTTGGTTTCTATTTTATTGATTTCTGCTCTAATCTTTATTATTTCTCTTCTTCTGCTGGGTTTAGGCTTTATTTGCTGTTCTTTCTCCAGCTTCTTTAGGTGTAAGGTTAGGTTGTATGCTTGAGACTTTTCTTGTTTCTTGAAAAAGGCTTGTATTGCTATATACTTCCCTCTTAGGACCGCCTTTGCTGCATCCCAAAGATTTTGAACAGTTGCGTTTTCATTTTCATTTGTTTCCATGAATTTTTTAAAAAATTCTTTAATTTCCTGGTTGACCCATTCATTCTTTAGTAGGATGCTCTTTAGCTTCCACGTATTTGAGTTCTTTCCAAATTTCTTCTTGTGACTGAGTTCCAGTTTCAAAGCATTGTGGTCCAAAAATATGCAGGGAATGATCCCAATCTTTTGGTACTGGTTAAGGCCTGATTTGTGACCCAGGGTGTGATCTATTCTGGAGAATGTTCCATGTGCACTTGAGAAGAATGTGTATTCTGTTGCCTTAGGATGGAATGTTCTGAATATATCTGTGAAGTCCATCTGGTCCAGTGTGTTACTCAAAGCCCTTATTTCCTTGTTGATCTTCAGCTTAGATGATCTGTCCTTTGCAGTGAGAGGGGGTGTTAAAGTCCCCTACTATTATTGTATTAATTTTGATATTAATTGGTTTATATAATTGGCCTACTCCCATGTTAGGGACATAAATATTTATAATTGTTAGATCTTCTTGTTGGATAGACCCTTTAATTATGATATAGTGTCCTTCCTCATTTCTTATTACAGTCTTTGATTTAAAATCTAATTTTCCTGATATAAAGATTGCCACACCAAGTTTCTTTTAATGTCCATTAGCATGATAAATGGTTTTCCACCCCCTCACTTTAAATCTGGAGGTGTTTTGGGGTCTAAAATGAGTCTCCTGCAGACAATGTATCTATGGGTCTTGCTTTTTTATCCAATCTGATACCCTGTGTCTTTTGATTGGGGCATTTGGTCCATTTGCATTCAGAGTAACTATTGAAAGATATGAATTTAGTGCCATTGTATTACCTATAAAGTGACTGTTACTGTATATTGTCTCTGTTTCTTTCTGGTCTATGTTTCTTTTGGGCTCTCTTTGCTTAGAGGATCCCTTTTAATATTTCTTGTATGGCCGGTTTGGTAATCACAAATTCTTTTAATTTCTGTTTGTTTTGGAGGCTTTCTCCAAAGCCTTCCCTGCCCACACCAGGCTCTGTGTTACATTTTAGCAATCCAGGTATTATGGATGATTTCATCCCAATAGTTTTTTATTGTATCTCATTAATAGCCTTTTTGATTTTGACTTAGTTAGATTTTAGTTCTTATATTTCTCCAGAAAGGGATTCTCTAGTGTCTTCTGTGCTTTTTTCAAGCCCAGCTAGTATCTTTATCGTCATTCTGAACTCTAGTCCCAACATCTTACTTATGTCTATACCGATTAGGTCGCTGGCAGTAAGTACCATCTCTTGTTCTCTTTTTTGAGGTGAGTTTTTCCATCTTGTCATTTTGTCCAGAGGAGAATAGATGAATGAAAGAACAAAATACTAAAATGGCAGCAACCCCAAAGAAAAATACTCTAAACAAATCAGAAAAGACCCAAAGCAGGAAAGAAGGAAAAAATGAAAAGAAAAAACAAAAAGACAGTATAATCAGACAGGTGAACAAAATAGAGCAATACACTGGATTCTGTGTGTTTTTTTGGTCTGTTTTTTAGAAAACTAGATTCCAAAATTGTAAAGAAAGAAAAACTTACATATGTACAAAAATAAAATTAAATACAATGAAAGGATAGAATGTAAATGTAAAAATGGAAATTAAAAGACAAGAAAAAACAAAACAAAACAAAAAACGCAACAACAACAAAAAATGAATGGATATAAATAGACAGGTGATGAGAACGGAGCAATACACTATCTTCTGAGTGAATTTTGGTCAGTAAGAAAAACTACATCTCCATGCTCATCCAGCCTGTGACAAGCTTTCTATCTCGGGCACACAACCCTGCTTTGAGTCTCCAAACCCTGTTGACTCCTGTGGCATGCTCCCACACCATTCCTCCCAGGGGAGGAAGGGGGTCTTGCTGGTTCACCCCTGCTTGGATAGCAGTCACCTGGCTGTGCTCTGGTTCATGGTTTATGGCAACCCCAAGCTGAGAGCCCACTCCTGGGTTCACTGTTTGCAGCCAGCTTCCATTCTCCGATGCCTGGGAGCAATGCTGCATTCAGGCATGCCCAGTCTTCCTGTGATCACAAGGATCCTGAGACCACACCGTCCCATCTAGGGTTCCGTCCCCACTTATCCACCTGAGTGACATCCCTCACCGTAGCAGACTTAAAAAGTTCCGATTTTGTGCTTTGCTGCTATTATCACTTGTCGGTAGCCTGTTTATGGAGGCTCCCTCTCTCCGTGGTTTACCTTCCTATATATCACCTCAGATTCACTTCTCTGCACCTCCTACCTTACAAAAAGTGTTTGCTTTTCTATTTGTAGAGTTGCAGCTACTCTTTTCTTAGATCTCCATCTGAGTTCACAGGTGTTCAGAATGATTTGATAGCTATCTAGCTGAATTCTTGGGACCAGACAAAATTAAGGTCTCCTATTCCTCCACCATCTTGGACTCCCTATTCTTAAGAAATTCTTTCACATGATTACTTCCAAATTTGATTCAACTTATGCAGTTGTTTTAAACTCTGTATTTCTCAAAACTAAGACTTATTCAACACAGTTTAATTTTAATTAAATTAAATCCATTAGCAGTTAACCCATATCCTCAAACAATATTAAATCATTGCTCTTTATGGTGCAAAAGGGCATAAAAATGGTCGTTCAAAAGATTAAAAAATATGTCACTGAAAATTCATAAAAGATATTCAACTGTACTAGAAACAAAATGAAGTCACTTTAGAATATAAGATATTATACCTATTCCTATGAAATTGTCAAATATTTAGAAAGAGGAAAAGGGGAATACACAAAAGGAGAAAAAAAAAACACTCTTTCCGGGGCACCTGGGTAGCGCAGTCGTTAAGCGTCTGCCTTCAGCTCAGGGCGTGATCCTGGCATTCCGGGATTGAGTCCCACGTCGGGCTCCCTGTTCTGCTGGGAGCCTGCTTCTTCATCTCCCACTCCCCTGCTGTGTTCCCTCTCTCGCTGGCTGTCTCTCTGTCACTTAAATAAATAAAAAATCTTAAAAAAAAAAAAAACGCTCTTTCCCCACTTCCTTGCATATTGGCTCTGTGCTGAGGCTCTTTCTCCTCACTCTGCCAACCCATTCACACCTCTGCCATTGCCTTCACTTCTTGCTTGTAACCCAGAGGTGAAATTTTAGGATCTTCTCTGGTCTTTCCTGAGTAAGTGTCTTGTTTTGTGCATGTATATATACAGGGCACTTTTTAATGCTCTAATCTCACAAAGAAACTTTCCCCAGCTTTTTCTCTCAGGCTTTTAGTGCTCCTGAGAATGCTTCAAGAATATAATCTTTTGACTCAGGCTGCTGTGGGCTGCTCATTGACTTTAAAATGTTTTTGAGGAATGCAATCTATTCACTTTGAGTAGGTTCCTACTTAGGCAAAACAAAGAAAAACAATTGGCGTTAGTCCTTCAGTAGACCCCAGATAGGGTAGAGGAGGCATACCCAATTATTTGTTAATAAGGATTGCCCTGCATCTTCTAGGATCAGGGACCAGGGTTCCACACTGGAAGAGGGGCTGTCCTCTTCAGAACATCTGCAGCACTGGGGATGGGGTGGGGCAAGGACAAATAAAAACATCACAGGGCTTTCCCACTCTATTTTAGTTGCTTTTCTTGCTTGGTGGCTGTAAACCTTTGTTTTTCAGGGTTCTGACAAAATTGGGTTCTGTCGGTTTTTGCTTGATATTTTAAAGTTTCTGTAAAAGGAATGGATGGCTTGTAGCTGCCTGTTCCACCATTTTCACTGATTTCATGTCCTACTTCTTTACATGTCTACTACACTTTAAATTGTATGTTAAACATTATGGATGATCCCTTGTGCTTTGTTCTGGCAGGGGATTACATTAGAGGAAAATTCATTTGATCCATTCAGGTTTGCTTTTTTGGTTTTGTTTTTGTTTTTTGGTTTTTGTTTTGTTTTGTTTGGTTTGGTTTTTTGTTGTTGTTGCTGTTGGTTTTGCTTTTTGTGATGAGTTCACTTTCCTTTTGTCTTTAGTCATAGGTCATGCCTCGTAAAACATGGTCATTGCTAAGATCTTGCCTCTCTGGAGTCTCAACTGAATGAGATGTTCCGTGAGTGCTCTCCACTCCTATCGTGGACAATCTCTGGAATCTGTTCAGCTCTTTGTTCCCCCGTAGTCCCTCCCTGTGAGCTTTTACAGGGTTCTGCCATACAAGCTCAGGGCCCCACCTTTGGCCAAGGACTTAGAGATTGTTACATAAGCTTCTGGGTTATTTCAACCCACCTACCATAAATCTTCCCTGTCTCATGTCCTTCCCTGAAAATTCCAGCCATTACCATCTTCTGAAATTTATCTCTTCCTCTTTAGCCCAGAAAAGACTGTTCTCTATTTGGGTACCCTTACCCAATGCACAATAATCTGGAAAGTGCTTGTAAATGGAAACCTGTAGATAATTGTGGCTCTCACCCGGTGCCCTTCTCTCCAGGATCCCACCTATTTCTGTTATTCAGTGCCTGTATATATATTATCTATCCTTTATATATGTTGTCTATTCTTGTAGCCAGACACAAATTACTTCGTCTTGACTGGAAATAAAAGACAAGGATATTCATTCTTAAAATGTTTATACTTACCAATGCAATAATCTTCTAAGAAATATTTGTAGGAAATATCTAGGAATTTTCATGATGACACTTGCTCAGGTTTGTTTACTAGAATTGTTAGTTTTTTTTAAAAAATTACATAAGATAACATAATAATACTATAAAACAACCTAAATATAAATATATATCTATTTTTGCATATATATATATGATGTCTCTTATTGCCTTAACTAATTCTGAATAGTCATTTTCATTTTAAATCATTAGTATAAAATCATTAGTGTTATGGAAAATAGTCACAATTATATTACATTAAAAGATAGATTAAAAAATAGAGTGTGCAGTATGATCCATTGTTGTTAAAATGTGTTGGTGTGTATTTGTGTGTATTTACAGGCCTAAAACTCATTTATGTATTCCACCTTTATGTCCTAACAGAATACAATCAGGTGAGCTATTTAAATGTTTTAAATTCTTCAGTTACTTGATATAAAAATAATTGTGGGTTGCCTGGGTGGCACAGTCATTAAGTTTCCAACTCTTGGTTTCAGCTCAGGTAGTGATCTCAGGGTGGTGGGATGGAGCCCCCATTAGGCTGTGGGGAATATGCGTGATATTCTGTCTTTCCCTCTACTCCTCCCCACTGTGCTCTCGCTCACTTGCTCTCTTTCTTTCTCAAATAAATAAATCTTTAAAAAAAAAAGGTAACTGTATAAACATTTTAAGAATGAATATATAATATATAAGCTTTTCCTTAGAGTTCCAATCAAAGTCACTTTTGTTTCTTTGATTTACTTGTCTTAAAAGCAAACTGCATCTCTGCAATCAAACTGTTCAGTTTTTCCAGGATATTCAGTTTTCTTCCATGACTACTTTTGTTTCTCATGACTGAATTATTCCTCAAAAATAGGTCTACAGCAATCCTACCTATTCTTTAACTATTATTTCAAAGCCACATATTTTATGATCTCTATAACCAGACATGTTTACCTGCCTTGTTGAACTTCTGAAGCATTTTTGGTATTTTGTTTGTGGCTCATTCTACCTTGTATATCTGATTTTTTTTTTTCCTTTTTTGGTTTATAAGCTTTATGAGAAAGGAAACAATATCTTATTTTTCTTTCCAGGGTCTTTACAATAATAGGGCACTGAATAAATACTGCATATGTTTTTTTGTGTTTTTTTTTTATTTTTAAAGATTTATTTATTTATTTTGAGAGAGAGAGAGAGAGCAAGTGGGGGGGGGTGCGTAGAAGAAAAGAATCTCAAGCAGACTGTCCACTGAGCACAAAGCTCAGGGAGGCACTCGATCCCAGGACCCTGAGATCATGACCTGAGCCAAAAATCAAGAGTTGGACGCTCAACCAACTGAGCCACCCAGGTGCCCCAACACTGGATATGTTATATATCTCTATTTATTTTACATCCTGAACCTTCAGGCCTATGTTCTCTTGACACACACACACACACACACACCCTTTTTTTTTTTAACTTGCTAATGATTATTTATCTTTCAACACTCAGTTCAATTATATTCTTTTTTTAGGAAGTTTTCCCTGAATATCCAGTAGTCTAATTCTTATTCCTTCTTCTGTCAGACTTACATGAATCCTTGATGATTTCTTTTTCTTTTTTTAGACTGTAATCTCCTTTAGGGAAGGAGTGAAGTCTTATTTAATATAATTGCATATTACAGTCCCTGACACATAGTAGACACCCAATATTTATGGAAGGAAGAAAGTAATGAAGAAAGAGAAATTGCTAAATTCTTTACAGTATAAATAAAACTATATTTTTAAAAAATATTCTTGTAAAACAAGAAAATGATCACAATCATTTCTCATTTGTAAAAGTTAGGAAAATATAAGGAAAACATAAAGAAGATTCCATTACCTTTTCCATTACCTTTTCCAACGTTCAGAACACCTTCAGAATATAAACTTCAGATATTTGATGTTAATCAAGATGGGGAAGAAAGGATTATGGACTTTTATTAAATATAACACACTCATTTATGTGACCATTTTGTCATACTTATCACCACAATATGAATGAATATTTTCAAATTTTATGTATGAATTTTTTATCTTATGTGGGTCATTTAGTTTGCTTTCTTTTGACATTTAGCTGTATTTATGCTATTTATAACATAAACATGTTACCTTCAAGGTTTAGCATTTTATAATATTCAAAATATTTACCAGATGCTCATAATCTTGTGATTATCAGTAGGGTAGATTAGATTATCAGATGTGTGTGTGTGTGTGTGTGTGTGTGTGTGTGTGTGTGTGTGTTTTAAATACTGGTGTAATAGCATTTACCATCCAATGATGACAAAGATAACTGTCCATCAGAATTATTTTTTAAAAGAAAAAAATTTTGATAAAAAATTAGGTTAAATTTTTAAAATATGTTGGCTTTAATATACATCTATAAAACATCTATCCTGTCTATTTATCTGTCTATATTCATCTAACATGTAATTACCTGGACTACAGTCCTAAATGATTAATATTTATCATTGAGGACAGACAGAGCCTGAAAAGAAGTTAAAATGATGTCCCTCAGAGGTCTGCCGCCATGTCGCTCTACTGTAATCCTCCATATATTTCTTAATAGGTGAAATGGCATTTTACCTGTAACTCATCATTGACTTAATTATCTTTCTGTTCTTATCTAGCTAGGCCAGGAATAAAATAATAAAATAAATGACAATCTATGTTGTTGCTCTTATTTAAGCAAATTTCCTAGATGACAGTTGCTCCTGAAGGAAAGAAATCAGATTGAATTATTGGTGGCAGAGACTGAAGAATACTATATTCTACTGTCACATAAAGGCTCTGAGGGAAGCTTCCCAGGTTATGAGCCTCACTTGTGTATATGCAAATAACTGCATCTTTTTGGGGGCCATGATCCTAGATAGCTTGCATATTTGTTTCATATCTCTTTTAACATGATGTTGATAAATCAACACAATAAACCTTTGTGTCACCTAAAGAACACTACCCCCTCTCTGAAAACACATATTAAATAGTATAATGTTTATATTTACTTATTTATTTTAGAAATTCAGAAATTATAGGAAAGCACTAATTTGATAAGAAATTACTTTTTTATTTAAAAATATTGTTCTCTTCCTGTCAATCTTTTCCACATCCTTAAAAAATGGATAAAATAAGTGAAGCTAGATGATGGTATATGAACCTTGTATAAATATGATTATACAGACCTAATACTGAAAGTTTTCACTTTGTTGGTCATATAGGACAACAGTAATACAAACTGAAATTGTACAAAGCAATCTTAATAATCAGTGGGAAAAATTACAATTGTTCTGTGACTTTCAAAAAAACTTGTCAAAAAATTTTTAAAAAATTTTTACTGGCAGTTATAAATATACAGGAAAATGAAAAATAATAAACTTAATATTTAATATACTATAATTGAAACATTAAAATTTAAGTGCTTTATTTCTTTGAAAAAAATTAAATTTTTTTTTGAATAATGCTTGCCTTTTCATCTCTTCATATAACTTACAGTACACAGTGAAAATTTTTTCTATTCCTTGGCAAATTGTCATACTCCTTTTCAAGTTTGGGTCAGCTCCCAACATTTTATCCTTTGCATTTTCAATGCCATGAAACATCTCCGAGAGTTTCTTTAAAGTTTTTTTGTCAATGTCACTTCCTCTGGAACATTTTTTTTTATTACAGCCACTTTCCTCATTTATAGGCACCCAACTTAAAAAAAAAATACAGCAGATAAAGTGGAAGGCAACATTGTTTTGATATTTAAGAATGAACAGATCTCATACACAATTTCTTACAGAAATCAGAAGAAAACATGTAAAGTTTCCTTGATGTATAAAGAATAATAGAAAACCTCACAACTGAGAAATTGGAACATATAATACATTTCTATGGAAACAGAAATAATAGAAAAGTAAATATGTAAAAGAAATAAAAATTTAAGGAGTCAAAAAAATGTAATATAATATGTTTTGTTTAACCCAATGAGAAGCAGAATTGGTACCAAGGAAAACCAAGTGAGATTTTGAGAAAAATTCTGAAATAAATCTCTCAATGAATAAAAAAGAAATAGAAGAAAGAATGAAAATTATCTGATATAATGATTGAAATGAGTATAAGAAAGAAATGAAGACAACTTTCGAGAGCTGAGATAGTATCAGATATACACACTGTGAAATTACTGTATTATGGGGAAAATCAACACAAACCATAAACTCAACAACAGCAACGATAATTTGGAAACAGACAAATGAATATAAATGATAATAATATTTTTCTCTCGTTTAGTAAAAAAAAAAAGACAAAACAGTAAAGGCAAAACAAAATGAAATGTCTTATTTTTTGCAGTAAAAATTAAAATCAACTCACCTCAGCTATCTCTGCAACACTAAATGCCAGAAGATAATAGGTAACATTTATAAATTTTTGAGGGGAAAGATCATGCCACACCTTTTATAGCACTAAATTGACTTTCACATTTAAGGATCCAGAAAAGAGAATCTCACTTATAAAACAAATAAGATTATAAACGATCTATGTAAATCTTTTTTTAATTGCTTGAATGCATAATCTATTGTATCAACAGATTAAATAAATCACAAATTCAAAATTGATAATCTATGATATAAGAATAGAGAAAGTTGATTCCAAAAGTTGTTGTCAAAAGTTGTGTTATGGGATGCCTGGGAGACTCAGTTGGTTAAGCATCTGTCTTCAGCTCAGGTCATGATCTCAGGATCCTGGGATTGAGTCTCCCGCTGGGCTCCCTGCTCAGAGGGGAGTCTGCTTCTCCCTCTGCCTGCCTCTCCCCCTGCTCACGCTTTCTCTCTCTCTCTCTCTCTCTGACAAATAAATAAAAAAATCTTTAAAAAAATATGTTACAATTCAAATGGGTCATTTAGCTAGTTTGGCATCATTAGAATCCAGCCATAATATAGTACTGTATTTGAGTTACTCACAGAAGTTCTTGGGATTTATTGCTCTTATATTTATGCTTTTGCATGTGCTATATAACATTAAATAAAAATATAAAATAACAATGGTAATATGTAATTTGAGTGTGGCATAAGTAATGTAACTGTATAAACAAAAGTTGATGATATGCTAAATGATCTCCTTCCCAATTTTCCTCTTGTTGTAGCTAGAAGCCAATATCCCAGAATGACTTAGATTTAGGGGATTAGCCAATACTGTGGACTAGGCTGGCCCAGTGCAGATGCCCATCTTGTTTCATATCTCCTTTCATATCATATTGTTTCAGTCCCTCAATATTGTCTCATGATGTCTCTTAAATATGTCCTCTTTTCTGTCTTTGCTACCAACACACAAATCTGAGGTCTTTTACTTGGACTTCAGTAGCCAAACATCCACCCATCTATTCTGGCATAAAAGATCCCATTCCCATGCCATTTTAACACTAATCTCATACTGATAAGAGCCTTCTTTTAAAAATGAAAATTTGATACTATTTATCTGCTCTTCTCTTTCCCCTTTTCTAGAAGACCGTAGGTTCCATGGAACAGATGAAATACATTGTATTAGTTTTCTAAGGATGTGTGAGAAACTACCACAAAGTTAATAGCTTTAAAAATCACAAATGTATTGTCTCAGTTTCCATGGGCCAGGAATTCAGCACAGCATGGTTGGGTTCTCACCAGCTGAAATCAAGATGTCAGCTGAGTATGTGATGTCCTCATCAGGAGACTCAGCTAAAGCCACTTCCAAGTTCTCTCTGCTTGTTGGAAGAATATATCTCTTTAATGATTGCATGACTGAGGTCCCTGCTTTGGTTCGTTGGTTGGTTGGTTGGTTGGTTGGTTGGTTGGTTGGTTGGTTAAGATATTTATTTTTCAGTAAGATGTTCCTGTTTTCCTGTTGGCTATTGGCCAGGCACAGCTCTCAGTTTCTAGAGGCTACTCTCAGGTCCTAGAGACATGGCTCCATTTCTAATCTCTCTCATGTTGATTGAATTTACATGTTCCCTCTCTTCAGGAAAGGTCCAGTCCCATTTAGGACCCCTCTGATTAGATTGAGATCACCTAGGATAATCTCCCTTATTTTAAAGCAAACTGTGCCATGTAACATAACCTAACCATGGGGGTGATATTCATCATATTTACAGGTGACACCCATTCTCAAGAGGAGGAGATTTTACAGGATATGTATATCAGGGGCAGGGGTACCGGTGGTCATTTCAGAATTTTGCCTACCACATATATAATGTTCCTCACCATTTTATTTCCAGCAACTAGCCCAGTGTCTGGTCAACACTAGGTTCCTAACAAATATTTTACCTCAGATTTCTTTGCTGAGCCCCAATTTGTATTTTTTTTTTTTTACCCATCTTCCAATTTCACTTCCCCATTTGAGTACCTAGGAGCCATGTAAAATTATTGTGACCAAAGCAGAATGCTGAATTTATGTCCCCACTCCTTAAGTCTTATCTGGGACTCAAAATGATATTATCATTAACTGCTTCTCAAGCCAAAATACAGGCATCATCTCTGGTTTCTTCCTATCATTATATCTCATATTCAGTACATCTCCAAATCCTGTCAGCTTCACTTATAAAAAATATGCTAAATCTGATACTTAATTGTTTTTCCATTGCTTTCATCCTAGGTCAACTCCCCTTACTCTGGCATATATCACTGCTCTTGCAGCTGAAGTGGTCTCCCTGCTTCCATGCTCTGTCTGCACACCTTCTTTCAGTCTGTTCTCTAGAAAGGATTTTTTTTATTTTTTTTAAAGATTTATTTATTTATTTTTAGAGAGAGAGAGAGCACAATTGGGAGGGGCAGAGGGAGGAGAGGGGATTTCAAGCAGCCTCCTTGTTCAGTGTAGAGCCAGACATGGGGCTTGATCTCACTGCCCTGAAACCAAGAGTTGGCTTCTTAACCACTGAATGACCCAGACACCCCTAGAAAGGATCTCTTTAAATGGGGATGTGATCGTTTCTTTCCAGTCTCATCTTCTAACCTTCTTGCCCTATTTTATTACAGTTCAGCCCCAGTGGCTTTCACTATTTCCCTCAGATACCAGGTGCATTCCTGCTTCAGCACTTCCATTCCTTCATTTTTCTTTTCTTAATCATTCTTTATTCAAGTATATTTAACATACAGTGTTATATTAATTTCAGGTATGCAATATAATGAGTCAACAATTCTATACGTAGTGCTCATCATGATAATATACTCTTAACCATCTTCAGCTGTTTCACCCACCCACCCCCACCTCCTTTCTAGCAACCATTAGTTTGTTCTCAAAATTGAAGAGTCTGGGGGTTTTGTTTGTTTTGTTTTTTCCTTTTTTTCTTTGTTCATCTGTTTTGTTTCTTAAATTCCACATGTAACTGAAATCAAGGTATTTGTTCTTCTCTGACTGACTTATTTCACATAGCATTGTATCCTCTAGATCCATCCATGTTGTTGCAAATGGCAAGATTTCATTCTTTTTTATGGATGAATAATATTCCATTGTGTGTGTATGTGTATATCCTTTTTTTTCTTTTTATTTTTCTTTTCACATCTTCTTTATCTATGCATCTATCAAAGGACACTCAGATTGCTTTCATATCTTGGATATTATAAATAATGCTGCAGTTAACTGGGGCGGGGAATGCACATATTTTTTCTAATTAGTGTTTTCATTTTTCTTGGGTAAATAGTAGTAGAATTACTGAATCATATGGTAATTCTGATTTTAATTTTTTGAGGAACCCCCTTACTGTTTCCCAAAGTGCCTGCAGCAGCTTGCATTCCTACCAATAGTGCACCAGGGTTCATTTTTCTCAAAATTCTCAAAAACACTTGTTATTTCTTGTATTTTTGATTTTAGCCATTCTGACAAGTGAGGGATGATATTTCATTGTGGTTTTGTTGTATAGTTCCCTGATAGTGATGTTGAGCATCTTTTCATGTGTCTGTTTGCCATCTATGTGTCTTCTTTAGAAAAATTTCTATCCATGTCCTCTGTTCATCTGTTAACTGGATTATTTGGGGTATTTTTGGTGTTGAGCTGTGTAAGTTCTTTATATAGTTTGAATATTAACCTCTTATTGCTTATATCATTTGCAATATCTTCTCCCATTCATCAGGTTGTCTTTTTGTTCTGTTGATGGTTTCCTTCAATATGCAAAAGCTTTTGATTTTGGTGTAGTTGCAATAGTTTTTGTTTTTGTTTCTGTTGCCAAAGGAGACATATCTAGAAAACTGTTTCTTTAGGTGATAGCAGAGAAATTACTCCTTATGTTTTCTTCTAGGACTTATGGCTTCAGATCTCACATTTAGGTTTTAAACCATTTTGAGTTTATTTTTGGTTATGGTGTAAGAGAGTGCTCTAGTTTCATTCTTTTGCATGTAGCTATCCAGTGTTCCCAACACAATTTCTTCTTTTTTTTTAAAGATTTTATTTATTTATTTATTCGACAGAGATAGAGACAGCCAGCGAGAGAGGGAACACAAGCAGGGAGAGTGGGAGAGGAAGAAGCAGGCTCATAGCGGAAGAGCCTGATGTGGGGCTCCATCCCAGAACGCCGGGATCACGCCCTGAGCCGAAGGCAGATGCTTAACCGCTGTGCCACCCAGGCGCCCCACCAACACAATTTCTTGAAAAGATGTCTTTTTCCCTTGTATATTCTTCCCTTCTTTGTTTTAGGTTAACTGACTATAAAATGCAGGTTCATTTCTAGACTGTTTATTCTGTTCTATTGGTCTATGTGTCCGTTTTGTACTAGTACCATATTGTTTTTCATTAATGCAGTTTTATAGTATATCTTGAAATCTGGGGTTGAAGAAACTGAAGATGACACAAGCAAATGGAAAGACTGGGAAAACCAATATTGTTAAAATGTCCGTACTACCGAAAGCAATCCCTCTCAAAATACCAACAGTATTTTTCACAAAACTAGGACAAATGCTCCTAAAATTTGTATGCAACCACAAAAGATCCCAGATAGCCAAAGGCAATGTTGAAAAAGAAGAACAAAATGGGAGGTGTCTCAACCCCAGACTTCAAGATATACTACAAAACTGTGCATGGGAGATACCTCCCATGCTATTGGTATTTTGAGAGGGATTGCAGAAAAATTAACTGATAGCATTGTGGCGTTTCCCTTGTATGCAACTGTTCTCTTTTTTTCTTGCTGCTTTTAAAATTCTCTCTTTATCACTGCATTTTGCCATTTTAATTATTATGTGTCTTGGCGTGGACCTCCTTGGGTTGATTTTGTGGGGGCTCTCTGTGTCTCCTGGATCTTGGTATCTGTTATCTTCTCCAGCTTAGGGAAGTTTTCAGCTCTTGTTTCTTCAAATAAATTTTCTTCCCCCTTTTCTCTTGATTCTCCTTCTGCAATCCCAATAATGCAAATGTTACTACATTTGATGATGTTGCTGAGTACCCTGAACCTAGTCTCATTTTTTATTATCTTCTTTTCTTTTTTCCTGTTCAGCTTGTTTGCTCCATACTCTGTCTTCCTGCTTGCTGATCCATTCTTCTGCTTTCTCTATTCTACATTTTATTCCCCATAATGTATTTTTAATTTCAGTTATTCAGTTCTTCATCTATAGTTGGTTCTTTTTTAACATTTTATGTCTCTTTGTTGAAGGTCTCACTGAGTTCCTCCATTCTTTTCTCAAGTCCAGTGAGTATCTTTATGACCATTATTTTGCTCTATCAGGCATGTTGTTTATCTACATTTCACTTAGCTCTTTTGCTGTGATTTTTGTCCTGTTCTTTCATTTGGAACATATTCCTCTGTCTCTTCATTTTGTCTAACTCTGTTGTTTTTTTTCCCTGTATATTAGGAAAGTCAGATACAACTCCTGATCTTGAAAGTAGTGGCCTTATGAAGAAGAGTGCCTGGAGTGCCCTGGAGTGCAGTGTCTCCTTTTCACCAGAATCTGGCATTTCAGAGGTGTCTTATGTTGTGTGTGCCCTACCGTTGTGGTTGAGCCATGTTTGCTTTCTGTCAGTTGGCTGCAATGGTCCACTTTGCTTCTCCTGGGCAAGGTTTGGCCTCTGTGCTATTAAGGAGCCAGTCTGGGGTTGCCTTGGACTCATAGGTGGTTCAGACCAGATGTTTTCACTCAGCTTATTTACAGGAACCATGGTCACTCTCAACTGCAGGGTACTTTCCCTGCATTGTCCCCTGAAAGGCTTTTGTTAGTTGATGGGACCTGTAGTCAGACTAGATGTTTGCCCCTAATCTGTCTGTTGGAGTTGCAGTGACCCTAAATGGGGCTCTCTCTTTGTGTTGCCCCATGTGAGATTTTTGGTGGTGGTCAGGGCTGGCAACCAGTCAGATATCTGCCCCCATCACAGTGCTGGAGCTGCAGTTGAACTGGTGTTTGTGGTCATCGTCCCCTCTCCCCTCAGTAAGAGTCACTTTGCGGTTGTGCTGGCCACTATTGGGACTGCTTGCAAAATGAGATGCAATAGGCACTACTTTGGAGGGACTGCCGGCAAGTAGGGTTGGTTTGATGGGGCAGTCTGCAGGAGAATGAAGGGGCTAGGCACATGGTGTTAGCAAGCAAAGCAGCACCTTCATTCTTAACAATTCCTGTTTGCATGGTTGGCTCCTTCTTTTTACCAGTATTCCAGTTCAAGTGTCACTTCTGCAGAGTTGCTTTCTTCATTCCTGTCACACCTCTGCCATTCTCTATCACATCACCCATTGTTTGCTGAACTTCTCTTGGTCATGTAATTTTTTAGGTACTGCTTTTCTGATTTTAATTACAATGGTGACTGATACATGATGGATATGCAATAAAAAAAAAAGTGTTGAATAAATTGGTGCCACCATGATAGGATTTGAATAGAGTTTTAAAGGGTCTTCTGCTTATCATTCATGATAGGCTTGACCTTTCTAATTTTAGACCAACACATGCCTTAACAAACAATGGAGGAATGGGAGTGCTATCCCCTAGCAACTGCAGTAAAAATGTGCTAACTGGTATAACATATAGCTTTGTTGTACTATTTCTTTAGAATGGGCTAATTCATAAAACAATCTACTTAATTACTGAAAACCAGAGTGTATGAAGTTTGATAGTCAATTTTGGGACTCATGACAATTTCTGGAAAGTTCTCCAATATATAGGACATCCTGGATAAAGCAAACTATACCATATTACATAACCACCTGTCTTCCTGATATAAAAGAGATAATGTGCTTCAGGTGCAAAAGTTTGGGGAGAGATAATAGCAATTATTATAGCCTACCACTTTATGCACATTATTTCATGTCTAAAGCACTATTATTTTTTTCTCATTTCCTATAGAGAAAATTGAGTCAAGAAGGGGTAGAAGACCTACTCAAGTAGTAGTAATTACAACTAGTAATTAGAGGAGCTGGTATTTGAACCCAGGAAGTGAAAGTCTGGAGCCAGTCCTTTCAATTACCATACTACACTGTATATAGAAAGAGTAGGAAGTAAAAGTTTTTTGTTATTGATGTTGTTTTTCCCTAGAGTAGGTTCCATTAGTAAAATGGTATTTTTAATAGGGAGATTCAGTTAAATCAGAATTTCCAAAAATGTGTTCCATAGAACACTAATAACTCTAGACAGTCTGTGAGGAGAAAATATTCTAGAGTAATATCATTTTAAGAAAACAATATAATTATAATGCCTTTATCAGGGAGTCCTGTTGTATGTCAGCCTTATAAGAGCTTATCTGGCTCTGAGGCACTCCAAAGTATTGACATAGAACATTCCACATTACTTTTACTATGGAACAACTCCTCCTCCTCGTCTCTCTTTTTTTTTTTTTTTTTTTGGATTACACTTATTGGTAACCCAAGAAACAAAACATAATTTTGGGAACCCCTTTTAAGATGAATTTTTAGGACAGTCAAAACACTTGGTAGAACTGGCAGTAGAATATCAAAAATGAGAATGGGAGCAGTTGTATTGTACCTCCATCTAACAATGACTATCAGCATTAGCTGACGGAAAATATTTTAGTCTCTATTTCACTGATGGCTTATTAATGTACAGAGAAACAGATCGACTTATGGTATGCTCATATGAAGTAAGTCAGCAACACTTAGGAATGCAGATCTCTGTGTGGGTGTGCATATGGGCTGTGAGGAGGGAGAAGCAGGGCAGCTGAGAGGAGAAAAGAAGCTTAGTTACATACGTATTTAAAAGTCAAGAGGATGTGATGCTTAATTTTTTTCCTTGTATTCATTACTCTTCTAATCCTTGACTTTGTTACATTCAATTCTGCTGATTAAAAGGTATTATGTGTGTGGGTTAGTCAGTGCTGTGGTGTTACTGAACAACAGGTACGCGGTAACTATAGTTCTTTTATGCAGTAGGACAATTAAAAATGTAACCAGCTTTGAAAACTGGATTGCAAAAAAGAAATACCATGAATAGACATGGATCTAAATAACTGCCTGGCTACCAGACGGTCATTGCACATCTCTAGAATTAGAATAAATTATTTTTAAAAATTGGAGAAGAGTCAGATTAGAAAAGAGATAATTTTTCTGATTGATCATTGCATACAAAAAGGCTTGACTTATGCATTTTGCAACAGAACACAATGTAAAAACTGAAAAATATACCATAAAATACAATGCAAAAATTTCCATATCACAGCTGCCCAGAGTGCATAACAAGGAGAATATTAGTAATGTCCAGATGCACATAAGTCTACAGGGATGCCTCTTGCCAACAGCAAAATGAAAGGAATGACAATGTCAATCACATCCAATAGACTATGTTAATGTTTTTCAAACAGTTCTTTCACGCTCAGAAATAGTGCTCATTAATAATGGATAGTACTGTATGAAGGAAAAGGAATGTTGCCTACAAAACTGATGGAATTCATTGTTCATTGCTCATCTCCTCTCAACAATGAACTGCATTTCTGCAGGATGATTTTTCTTTTGTCTTTAAAACTATGACAAAATGGTTTTAAAACTTTTAAGCTAATTGATCCCTTTCCTTTCCGAACTAACATTTCATATATGGCATTAATGCAGTGCCCATCCTCTCATTTCCCTCTTCATCCCTACCTGTTTCTATTTAAATTTGCCTCCTTTTTAATCATATTTTTTTACTAGTACTGCTGAAATATACAAAAAGTTCTCACACTTTCAAAATTACCTTGAAACCTTGCTGGTAAAATCAAGATTATGGTTTTGGGTGGGTTTTTTGTTGTTGTTTTCGATTCTTTTTTCCTTTCTTCTGCCTGGCTGTTCAAGCAGCTGTCAGTCAGGCCTTTGGGTTTGCTGGTATATTTGGAGGTTTCCAGATTATATAATCAAACATAAGAACTTAAAAATCACTGAAATTCAGAAAGGTTACCAATTCCATGGAGATTAATTTCCTAATATACCACTTTCTTCAGGGAAGCACCTAATTATCTCTCTTTGACTAAGAAGCCATTTGGAGTCAATTTTGTATAATGACCTCCATTTTTAACATTTTTAAGCAAATGCTTTTTTGAAATAGCTTTGAATATTAGACCATTATTCTGTTCACATTAAAAGCTACCTGTTAGCAGTGTATTGGAAAATGCATGTACAGAAATACAGGATACCACTTAGAGCATAGAAAAAAATATATGTATATAAACTCTAATGATAATGCCTTTCATGTAAAAAATGAATGTTAATGAAAATGACAATTTATGTTAAGATATACAGCAATAAAAAGAGAAATTCTGTCTTTGGACGTGGACCAATTGCCAGTAAGTTGACAAATTCAGGTTTTTCCATCTCTGTAATTACAGGAGTGATTTCCTGTCTATTGGGATTCATTTGTCTCAATAAAATGATGTCTTATCAAGGGATGAAAGAAGTGCAGAAATGTTTAGTTTTCCCAGATCCAAATAAGCAAAGAACTCATATATGAGAGACAAAATAATTACCCAACCACTCACCTCTGCCAAAGTTGTTGAAGTCCAAATTCCCACCACCAGTGACTATATTATGTTATAGAACAAAGGTAAATTAAAGTTGTAGATGGAATAATCATTGTTAATCAGCTGCCCTTTATATAAGTAAATTATCCTGGATTATCTGAATGGGTCCAGTGTAATCACAGGATCCTTAAAAGCAGAGGAGGGAGGTAGAAGAGATAGAGCAAAGCTATGTTAGGACTCTGCTCCCCATTGCTGGCTTTGAAGATGAAGAAAAGGGTCCGTGGTGCCAAGAAATGCTGGAGCCTCTAGAAGCTAGAAAAGGCAAGGAAATAGATATTCACCTAGAGCCTCCAGAAAGCAACTGATTTCTGCTGTTACTTTGGTTCTATCCAGTGATAGATGTGTTGTATTTCTACAATCTACAGAACTGTGAAGTAATAAGTTGTGTTGTTTTAAGTCACTAAGTTTGCAGTAATTTTTACCGCAGCCATACAAAACTAATAACATCATATACCCAGATTTCAAGGTATAGTCATATTTGTCTTTGCCCTTTAAAATTAAACAAGTTAAAAACCAGTTAAACAACTTAAAAGAGACTCTTCCAGATTTCCATTCAAAATGTCTGACCTCAGCAATTTAAACTGAGGAAAGGGAGAAGAGGTAAAAAAAAAAAAAAAGGAAAATACTTACTTCACTGGTGATTATGTGACCTGGCCTCAGGATATCTGGATCTGGCAGGTATTTAAAACTGACTCGTGGATATTTCCACGTGTTCTTTGGTGTCTAATATGCTGAGTATTGTGATGGGTACTCCCTGTATCTAAGAGTGGTATTTAAAACTGACTCATGGGTATTTCCATGTGTTCTTTGGTGTCTAACATGCTGAGTATTGTGATGGGTACTCCCTGTATCTAAGAGTTCACCTAGAGAAAAAGACCCAGGAGGAGATACATAGATTATTACAAGAAATTGGCTTATCCAATAGCGGTGGCTTACTAAACAAGTCTGAAGTTCACAGAGCCAGCAATCAAGAAGGAAGGATCACAAGCAGAATGAAACACCATGAACAAGGACCTAAGTATGTTGCTCACTAATTGTTCACTCTTCTTCTGTCTCAGGGAAGGCTTATGTCCTTTTTTCATAGGGCCAATAACTGATTAAGTCAGGTCTACCCAAAATAATCTACTAAATTAAAGTCAGCTGATTAGAAACATTAATTACATTTGCAAAATCACTTCAGAGCAGCACCTAGATTTGAGTTTGATTGAGAAACTGGGAGAAAGTGTGTATGTGTGCATGCACACACACACACCTGCCTGTGCTAGGAAATGACTTGCTGTCCTTCTTCAGACTGTTGCAAGAGAATATATTTTAAGTTATCCTTCCTTACCTATCTGGACACATATCAGAAAAAGAATTTTAGCCTCAGGAAACTGAATCACCACAAAGTCATTACAAACCCTCAATTTGAGACGTGCTCTTCCTTTCTGCCACTTTGTGTCTTCCTTTAGCTTCTGTATTTATGAGAATGCAGCCTCTTACCACCAAGTATATTTTTCATCTTTCAGAGTACCAAAAACATCATGGATATCATGAATCTCAAGGATAACGTGTGGTTGGACATGGTGGGGAATATACTGTACATAGTTCTTAGTAATAAACAAAACAGAAAATGTTTAACATTTCACTTGCAGTGGGAGCCTATATCTTACCTCTCTAAATTTATTCCTTGCTGCTTTCCTTGCTCACTGACCTTGTTAATGCCAAACTGAAAGCACTTGTCTGTTTTCTACCTGGTGGGGAGGACTTTGCCCACTCTAATTGCCAGGCCTAGTATGCTACCTGCAGAGTTTCACAGGACTTTCTCCATTGCTTCAGTTAAATCTGATCTATTACCACATCCATGTTGGTTACTCTTTATGGCTTCACACTACATCATTTTTATTCCTAGAGCTAATTAGTACATTAAATTTCATTATATGTTTGCTTCATTGTTTTTTGCTCTCTCACTTGAATTAGAAACTTCTTGAAAGCAAGAGCTCTCTCTCTTTGGTTCAACCTATGTCTATCAACCAGAATTGTACCTACCACTATCAATGAAATATGATTCATTCTGAGGTTTCACTTGAATGAATGAGTGATTGAAAGTTCTCATACGTTATTAGGAGAAGTGCTAGACATTTAGATACCTTAGTATGAAATAGGTAACTTCAAATTTTTCAGTAAATAATATTCTACTAATGCTTGTAAGATAACAAAAGCCACTTTTTAATATTAAAAAGATAAGATTCATAGTTAAGTATATTTTGATTTTTTTAATTTTTTTTATTTTAATTTTTTTTATTATATTATGTTAGTCATCATACAGTACATCCCTGGTTTCTGATGTAAAGTTCGATGATTCATTAGTTGCGTATAACACCCAGTGCACCATGCAATACGTGTGCCCTCCTTACTACCCATCACCAGTCTATCCCATTCCCCCACCCCCCTCCCCTCTGAAGCCCTCGGTTTGTTTCTCAGAGAACTTTTTGACTATATAGTGATTACTTATTATTGGGAATTTTCAATATGCTAAATGTTGACCAAGAGATGGACAAGTTTATGAGCCCAAGTTGTATTATAGTTCTACCACTTCTCAGGCATGTGACTTTGAACAAAGTAAGCCTCAGATTTTCCATCCTCCTAGTGGAGATAATATTGGACATGTAGATTTTAATGAGGATTGCAGGAACTCTACACATAGTAAATCCTCAATAAATGCTATATACCTATGTGTTTCTTATTAGTTGTAATACACGTTTCACTCTTTTATTATCCCATAAACATTACATATAATATCATTAAGTGATCACTATTTAGCACTGGCTGTTGATAAAATATAAATAGCACTATCCTCTTATTGCATTAATTTTAAAAAATATGTCTAATTTTATTTTTTATTAAAATGTGTTTTGGATGTTATCAGAATCACAGGAATGGCTAAATGAAAAGTTATGTAGAAAGAAAGAAAGAAAGAAAGAAAGAAAGAAAGAAAGAAAGAAAGAAAGAAAGAAAGAGAAGAAAGAAAGAAAGAAAGAAAGGAAGGAAGGAAGGAAGGAAGGAAGGAAGGAAGGAAGGAAGGAAGGAAGGAAGGAAGGAAGGAAGAAACGTTGCTGCCAAATGCTAAGAATATGAAGCTAACTAGATATTCCCCTGGGGTCCATATGTCCCATATCATGATATTCCAAGGTTATACCTATTATTATGGTATAAGTAATAGCATCTCCTTTAATTCTCAAAAGTACCTTGGTTTGGCTAATAAGTTATATCATTTACCTAAATTGAAATAAACAACATGAAGGATGAAAAGAGACTTAACTACAGATGTTTCAGAGATCAAAAAAGTTTAAAAAAAAAGGTATTTCAGCAATTAAACACCAGTGTATTCAAACACTTAGATAAGCTAGATAAACTTATTTAGAAGGAACATATTAAAATTGACAACTATATGTACATAGCATATATGTACACACATATATAAAACTACACATATGTTACCTATAACTATATATACAACTATATATGTATGTATATAACCTAAGAAATCTTAAAATCATCAGAGGAGTTGAATGTGTTAAATACCTTCCCACAAAGAAAACATCTAACTGAGATGATAACATCCAAAGAATAAATAATCCAATTTTAACATAACCCTTGTGGAGAGAGGAAAAAAAAAAGCAAAAAGCTTCTCAATCTTTATGAGGCAAACATAATTTTAATAATAACATTAAATATTGATAATACTAAAGAGAGAGAGAGAAACTAAAAAAATAATCTTAGTCTAGAACATAGGTTTAGACTCCTAAACAAAATATTGGCAAAGAAAATATAAATATTCTCCTTCATATAAATCCATAATGGTGGTCTATTGGACACCTATAACACATAACATCCTCCAAAATAGAAGAAGGCACATTCTGTTCAAGACCAAAGTGTTTATCTCCAGTCTAAGTCTTCCCCTAAAAGTCCACACATTGACCTCTTTACTAGAGAGTTCCGATTAGATAAATCCATTGCCAAACCAAATTCAAAATTTCCAAAACTGCATTTATAGCTATTTAATAAATCTTTCTCACATCCTCCCTCTTTTTTTCCTACTTTAGCCAATTCACTGAGCAAGAACTCTTGGAGTCATCCTAAACTACTTCTGTCCGTTGCCCAGAGGCTTTCACTTGGTTACTGTGTCCTGCCAGTTCTGTCATCACATGACTTTAAGAGCCACCCTCCCTTTTCCATCTGCATTGGTAACACCTTAGTAAGGCCCTGGTTGTTACCATTTAGACTACTATAGCAGCCTTCGATATCATAATTTTCTTACCCATTCTTCCCATTCTTGCAACTTCTGCAGATTGATGTCTTTAATACATGTATCTGATCATCACTCTTCATTTA
Source organism: Ursus americanus (assembly GCF_024610735.1). NCBI lineage: Eukaryota > Metazoa > Chordata > Mammalia > Carnivora > Ursidae > Ursus > Ursus americanus. The sequence continues at coordinate 13,297,577 of NC_142137.1, read as the reverse complement.
AAACCCTTTTGTGGTTTTGTATTCCCTTTAGAATAAAATCTAATCTCAACATAACATAGAATAGTTCCTGGCCTCTGCCTTCTTGACATATTGCCATATTTCTCTACACTATGCTCTATGTATACTAAATTACTTGCAGCACCTGAAAACCAATATATTAATTTATGCTTCCTAGCATTTGCAAATGCTCCTTCTTTTGCTCATAGTATTATTTTTTCCCTTGTTAAATGGTTGATTCTTAATTTCTTTAGAGACCAATCACAGGAATCAACTACTCTGGGATACTTTCCAATTAATTATTTCTACTATTCTCAGGACTACCCCTCACCCGCGTTTCTGTTCCTACTGTATTTATCACATTGTAGCTTAGGTTTTTTGTTTGTTTACCTTTTTCCCTATCTAGACTGCAAGCACATTGAAAGAAGGAACCAGTGAAGGAATCAGCACCCAGTGAAGATCTAAATAAGTGCATATGACTATAAAGAAGTAGAATATGAAAGCATATGTATTGGTATCCATATGTACACTTGAATTTTTGAAAGTGATTCTTTCTGTTTTGACTAAATATAAGGGTTTTTTTTTCCTTTTAGTAGCCTTCTTAGTTCATATTTTGAGGAATAATTGTACATATGCAATTTTTAAGGTGGACAAATAATTAATACGGAAATCCACTGTGGAATGAGTTAAAGTATGTTTGGACTTCTTGTGTTCCTTTTGGGGTTACTAAAAAAGCTTTATATTAATTTTGAAAACTTGAAAGAAAAAGACACAGAATAATCAGTAGAATCTACACCACTTTTTGGCATGTGGTATGCATTTGCTGAAGCAGAAGCCTGCCATATGCCATACGTGATATGCCACCCAACTTTGCCATCATGTCAGTGAATGCATTGTATCCTGCAGCCAAGCCACATGGGCATGACATGCCTTCCACTTCAGCATTTCTACGAACATTTTCCCACTTAATTCTGTCACACATGGTATCTATAATCTGTTAGGAGGAGTTCTGCCCATTTTGTCACCTTTAACATCTGAGAGCTCTTATGATGGCGCCAAATTGATTGTTCTTCTGATTTGAATCAGATGTGAATCATTCTGGGTAAAATTTCTAAAGAGGGTTTCCAGTAGTCACTTTTCCATAAAAATTGAAACAAGAATGGGTACTGGCGCATACAAGAAATCACTTGGAGTATAGTTAATTGCATATGCATTTTTTTTTTTACTCACACATTCATTCATTGACCAAATATTTATTGAGCTTTCATGATGTGCCAAGCACTGTGCTATAGGCTGAGGAAGGGGGAAAAAAAAGAGAGAGAGAAAGGATACTAAACCAGGATCTTTCTCTTCCTCCTCAAGAAAGCTGGGGGAAAATGAAAAAAAAAAAGTTTTCATTTCATTTACTTCATTTTATCTTGTTGTTTTAGAATAGTTCTATTTCAAATTTTTATCCACTCACACTTTCTTCTTCCATTTTGAAAAAAAGAAAAAAAATTCAGCCTATGGATAGAGCTATTCTTTTTCAAGGCAGAATGCAATATATAACAATTCAGAAATATAGAGAAGAATCAGAAAAATTCTATGTATAAACAAAGCAAACAAAAACTGTGTACATATTTTTACATGTATATTTTTAGTAAAAATCATTTTGGGGCTTTGGCAGAAAAGATGACATAAACATCTCCTTACAGGTCTTCCATTATTTAATTTGGAAGAAAAGAGAGATTTTTGAAAAAAAAAAACATATATTTTATGTTTTTTAAACATATACGTTTATATGTTTTTTTTCTTAAACATATATTTTAGTAGTCATATTAAGAAAAAGGCCATCCTCAGGGTGCCTGGGTGGCTCAGTCTGTTAAGCATCTGCCTTCAGCTCAGGTCATGATCCCAGGGTCTTGAGATCGAGCCCTGCATTGGGCTCCCTGCTCAGTGGGGAGCCTGTTTCTCCCTCTTCTGCTCCCCTTGCTGTGTGCTCTCTTTCTCTCTCTGCTCTCTCTCTGTCAAATAAATAAAAGCTTAAAGAAAAAAAAGCTTAAAGAAAAAAGGAAAAAGGCTGTCCTCAAAATAAATGTCAAAGTAATAGTTATGACATTTGCCCTTTTGAAATATTACACTTAGTGAAAAGATGAACAGATTGAAATAATGGAATAGATAAATTTCAAAGCTAATTTTTAAATCAAAGATGGGAATGTCTGTGGAATATCAAAACCAGTATTTATGAATGGAAAGGACTAATTTTCATCACAGAGTTTGACATTTGCAGAGCAATCAGAACTGAATTTTTATTTTTCTAAATTTTTAAATTTTTTACTTTTTAATTTTTTTAGAATTTGATATTTTTATTTAAATTCAATTAATTAACATATAGTGTATTATTAGTTTCAGAAGTAGAGTTCAGTGATTCATCAGTCTTATAGAATACCCAGTGTTCATTACATCACATGTCCTCCTTAATGTCCATCACCTATAAATATTGGGGTGCAGGTGCCCCTTTGGATCACTACATTTGTATCTTTGGGGTAAATACCCAGTATTGCAATTGCTGGGTGATAGGGTAGCTCTATTTTAAACTTTCTGAGGAACCTCCATACTGTTTTCCAGAATGGCTGCACCAGCTTGCATTCCTACCAACAGCGTGAGAGGATTCCCCATTCTCTGCATCCTCGCCAACATCTGTTGTTTCCTGATGTGTTAATTTTAGCCATTCTGACCAGTGTGAGGTGGTATTTCATTGTGGTTTTGATATGTATTTCCTAATGCTGAGTGATGTTGAACAGTTTTTCATGTGGCTATTGGCCATTTGGATGTCTTCTTTGGCGAAATGTCTGTTCATGTCTTCTGCCCATTTCTTGATTGGATTATTTGTTCTTTGGGTATTGAGTTTCATAAGTTCTTTAAAGATTTTGGATATGGCCCTTTATCTGATATATCATTTGCAAATATTCTCCCATTCTGTCAGTTGCCTTTTGGTTTTGTTGACAGATTTGGATTTTTAAATATAAGAACTCTGTTTACTGTTCCATATATATTTCTATAAATATTTATTCAGTTTAGACCATGTGGCATTTATTAAATTCTGTTAGCATGTTTCATCATAATTAGAATTGGACTGCATAAAATTGAAGGTAGACTTTTGGTTTGAATGTTTATTTTTCCCATCATAAATATTAATAAGCCTGATTACATAATTTTGTATTTATCTTCCAGAGGTATAATGTACATAAAAATATCTGACAGTCTATAAGGCTCCTGATTTTTAGCTAACATCACATTAAAACCATAGCATAGAGATAAAAAAAAAATTAGAAAAGGATGGACCTTCCTGGATTAATTTTAAAATAAGAAAGCTCTTGAATTCAACAAGAGATAAGAAAATAAATGTTGGGATTTCAAGAACATTGTTAATATTTTATGCAAAAAACAAATTGCCCTAATGCCATTTTGATAAAAACAAAAACAAAATAGTCTCTAGAATCTCAAAATTCTAAAAAAAATGACTGTTTGTATAAATACTTGTATTAAGAGACAACTCTATTACCAAAATGTATACTTTCTACCTGTTCTTAGTGGCCTGGGTCAATTTTATGCATGACACCAGTAGCACAATAATTGAATAAATAATAATATAGGAGCAACAGTAAGATTAAAGTAGCCATAGACACAGGAAATACTTGAATCTAATAAAAAGCATTAGAAGGTGTATCATTGGGTGAAAAAGTAATTTGTAATGGCCTTAGCTGTGGAACTGGCTAAATCAGATCTCTGCCACAGACCTTCATCAGTGGCCACAACTCAATGAGTTTCCATTGCTCTTATAAAGAACAGGATTAACATACATTAACTTATTCTTGTTGATGACTGTCTTCCTTCAGGAATGACATTTGTATTTTATGTATCTCTACAAATATTTTGGCAGTGCCTGAATGAACTGATGTAATGAAGAACATGGGCTTGAGAATTGTGAGACTTGATCCTTGATATTAAATTATCTAGGATCTTGAAAAAATTAGCTTCTCGGAATTTTCTGTTTGGCAACAGGAGGAAACGTAATAGATGACCTCTAAGTTACTTTGTATCTTTAACATTTGTCACTATATCAATGATCAGAAAGTACTTTGTGGTAGTATTATAGTTTTGTTAATATTTATAATAGTATTAGATTCATGCATGTAGACACACTGAAACCTAAGCATTTAGATCCTCATTGTCAATATCCAATGTGCTGATCTTCACGCTTTTTTCCCTTCCTTTTGTCAATATATCTCTCCCCGTCCTTCCTTCCCACCCTCCTTCCTTACTTCTAGTTTCTATAGAGTAGAAGAACATGTACAAATTTTATTTTTTGTTCTTTTGTCTCTCTGTGTGTGTTTATATGTATATGTGAAGGGTCAGTCCCTCCCTAGTGATGATGTTGGAAAATTTCAGCCCCATTTTAAATTCCTTCCATGAGTTTTCTGATTTATGAAAAATTCCTTCTATCCCACATTCTCAATTCTATGAGTTTCTTATTCTCATCCACAGCACACTTAGATACACATGAAATATTTTCTTCTATTATTGCCTTCATTTTAAATCAGATACTTTTGCTGATTGGGTATAAAATACCCCTCACATTATATATGTATATATAAAAAAAAGAAAGAAAACTTTTGGTGATACTAGGGAAATTAACCAGTTGACACTGTAATCATTTTTTTCTACCATACCAGAGGTAAAATCATTGAAGATTTGAAAAGATACCTATTTTTGGACAACTAATCAGTAATACTAGATTTCTGTGTGGGATATGAAAGAAGTGGCATGTGTTAGGCCTTAGCTAAATTGCTGAGGTAAGTATTTACACATCACATGTTTAATATTTTGGTTAATATATTGAATTCCTTTCTTGAACCTGGCGATCTATTTTCTGCAAGTATATTCCAATTTTGAGAACACAAAATAGCAAAGTATTATCCTAATATGTCTTCATATCTGCTTCCTTCCTTTCCCCTCCTGTAAACTCATTCCCATCTTTTTTGATGTAAATATTTAGACAGTATGAAGAATCCTCTTTCTATATGACCACACTTACCTGAAGTCATCATGAAAAGTATCAAGAAGCCAAGAATTTACTATTGAGAGGTATCAGATGGGTTTGAAGTTGGAGAGCAGTAAAAGACACCTAGAAATCTTTTGTTGATTCCATTCATATGGTTCAATTAAGTCATGTAAGGATACACCTATGCTGCCAAGCACCCTATTTACTCTCCATGAATTTCTTTTTCTTTGTATTTTTTTTTTTATGTGAATTTGACCATCAGCCAGGATACTTTCCTACAGGAAACAAATAGTCTGAAATGAGTGCTATCATGGTCTTTATTTTAAATCTTTTGTTAACTGACATCAAACAAACAAATGGGTTAACATTACACATTAACTCCTAAATTTGATCAGTCCTTTAAATTTCTTTAGACTCTAGTGTTTCTCATTGCTTGTTAAGGGATACTAGGTTAGCAGTGGTTTGTTTATTCTTCAAGTGAGGCTGCAAGATAAATATGAAACAGAAACAGACCTAAAAGGACAGGAAAGAAAGTTGTAAAATTTGTCAACTCCCATTCTCAAATTGTCATAGATATTGCCTTGCAGATTTATGTTCTCCACTACCAAAGAATAATATCTGCTTTATCTTTGACAAAAATCCTCATAGATTATTTGTCTTTTCAAAATCATTTGTTAGTGGATCCTGGTTTAGTTCTAAAAAAGAAGATGGAATTTCCACAAGTTTATATATTATATATGCAAAACATATAAATATATATACACATATATAAACATATATGTATATATAAACATACATAAGCATATATGTGTATTTTGTTATATGTAGGCATTGAGAGTTTATTTACTTTCTTGTGATGTAAAATAAACCTGACATATAAATTTAAATATACCCAAAAATCCTTCCTTCAATTTTTTTTAGTTTATTTTTTTTTAGTAATCTCTACACCCAATGTGGGGCTCAAACTCATGACCCCAAGACCAAGAGTCACATGCTCTTCTGATTAAGGCAGCCAGTCACTCCCCCTTTAATGTTATATAAAAAAAAAAATTACAGATTTTAATGTAGTTTACCACATAATGCTGCCAGATTGATCCATGTATGTTATTAACTACTCTAAGATTTCTTTTAATATATTAGATTTAGAATTGCCTTTTTGTTAAGGAATTGGTGTCTACATCTTCAAATATCATAATTAACTTCGTTCAGAAGGAAAAAATAAAATATATGGAAAGACTATTTTATTGGTGTGTAATTAGATTGAATTGTAACTTAAAACTCGTGAGATAAGCATTTTCTGATAGGTTAATAGTTTTTATCCCACACAAGGGAATTGATTAACCAATGATTTTAACCATTGTTAAGTGTTACAGCTGTTACTATAGCCCTTTAATTTATGGTTTAAAAAATCGATTTAAGGGGGGAAGTTAAGATGGCAGAGGAGTAGGGGACCCCTTTTTCAGCCGGTCCCCTGAGTCGAGCTGGATAGGTACCAGACCAGCCTAAACAACCACGGAACCAGCCTGAGACGCAGGAAGATACATCTGGATCTCTACAAATGAACATCTCCAGCGCTGAGTATTGAGGTACGAAGCGGGGAGCCGTGAAACCGCGCACAGATATCGGAAGATAAACGGAAGAGGGAGGGAGCCGCCGCGTTCAGACGCCGGGAAGCGGCAGCCACCTGCACGGGGAAGCAGGCGGACTCACGGACGGCACCCGCGAGAGAGCGGACTGAGACCTGTGAGCCGGGAGCGCGTGCCACCAGGCATCTCGCGGAACTCCGGAAACCCGGTGTGCTCACCGGATCCAGACTGAGACCGGGAGCTCCTGGAGCACACGGGGGCAGCTGGCGGCTGGCGGCTGGCAGCGTTAGAAACACAAAGGACAGAGACGACCTGGCCCTGGAAGTGAGGGCAGGGACGCCGGGTGTGGGGCGCACATCCCCGGACACTGCAGGGTTGAGCAGCACCAACAGTAACGGAGTTAAAGTGGCCAGAACATCAGTGGAGAACGGGCCGCAATCCCTCTGTTCTGTGACAATTCAGCCTCTGCTGTTCTGACTCTCAGAAGAGGCATAACAGACCACCAGGGAAAGCCGCCAGAGAACAAAAGCCTGGAAATACCGGCTCACAGCATGCCCATCCCCATCCCCCCTTGCAGGGGACACGGAGACTCTACCCAAACAGGGTTGCCTGAGTATCGGCGCAGCAGGCCCCTCCCCCAGAACACAGAAGGCAGGCTGAAAAATCAAGAAGCCCACAACCCGGGGCGCTTGGGTGGCGCAGTCATTGAGCGCCTGGCTTTGGCTTAGGGTGTGATCCCGGTGTTCCGAAAAGGAGTCCCTCATCAGGCTCCTCCGCTGGGAGCCTGCTTCTTCCTCTCCCACTCCCCTGCTTGCGTTCCCTCTCTCGCTCGTTGGCTCTCTGCCACATATACATAAATAAAATCTTTAAAGAAGAAGCCCACATCCCCAATATCCCTATAAAACAAGGGGCATGGCCTGGGACCCAGTCAATAATTTGGGCTCTGGACAACCCCGCAACCTTTCCTCATCAGAATGACAAGAAGGAGAAGCCCCCCCCCCCCCGCAAAGAAAAGACAGTGAGTCTGTGGCCTCTGCCACAGAAATAATGGATATCGATGTAACCAAATTATCAGAAATGGAATTCAGAGTAATGATGGTCAAAATGATGAGTAGAATTGAAAAAAGTATTAACGAAAAGGTTACTGAGAATATAGAATCCCTAAGGACAGAAATGAGAGCGAATCTGACAGAAATTAAAAATTCTATGAGCCAAATGCAGGCAAAACAAGAGGCTCTGATGGCCAGGGTCACAGAAGCAGAGGAACGGGTTAGTGAATTGGAGGATGGGTTAATAGAGGAAAAAACGAAGATAGAAGTTGGTCTTAAAAAAATCCACGCCCACAAATGTAGGTTATGGGAGATTACTGACTCAATGAAATGATCCAATGTTAGAATCATCGGCATCCCTGAGGGGGTGGAGAAATACAGAGGTCTAGAAGAGATATTTGAACAAATTGTAGTTGAAAACTTCCCTAATCTAGCGAGGGAAACAAACATTCGTGTCCAAGAGGCAGAGAGGACCCCTCCCAAGCTCAACCATGACAAATCTATGCCACGTCACGTCATAGTGCATTTCGCAAATATTAGATCCAAGGATACAGTATTGAAAGCGGCCAGGGCAAAGAAATTTCTCACGTACCAAGGCAAAGGCATCAGAATTATGTCAGACCTGTCTACACAGACCCGGAATGAGAGAAAGGGTTGGGGGGCCATTTTTAAAGCTCTTTCAGAGAAAAACATGCAGCCAAGGATCCTTTATCCAGGAAGGCTGTCATTCAGAATGGATGGAGAAATAAAGACATTTCAGAATCGCCAGTCATTAACCAATTTCGTAACCACGAAACCAGCCCTACAGGAGATATTAAGGGGGGTTCTATAAAGGTAAAAAGGCCCCAAGAGTGATACACAAAAGAAAGTCACAACCAATACAAACAAAGACTCTACTGGCAACATGGCATCATTAAAATCATATCTCTCAGTTCTTAGCGCTAATGTGAATAGTTTGAATGCTCCCATAATATGCCACAGGGTTGCAGATTGGATAAAAAGACATGACCCATCCATTTGCTGTCTACAAGAGACTCATTTCGAACCCAAAGATGCATTCAGACTGAGAGTAAGGGGATGGAGTACCATCTTTCACGCAAATGGATCTCAAAAGAAAGCTGGGGTAGCAATTCTCATATCAGACAGATTGGATTCTAAACTAGAGACTATAGTTAGAGACGCAGAAGGGCACTATATTATTCTTAAAGGAAGTATTCAACAAGTGGGTATGACAATTATAAATATATATGCCCCCAACAGGGGAGCAACAAGATACACAAGCCAACTCTTAACCAGAATAAAGAGACATATAGATAAAAATACATTAATACTAGGGGACCTCAACACTCCACTATCAGAAATAGACAGAACACCCTGGCAAAAACTAAGCAAAGAATCAAAGGCTTTGAATGCCATACTTGACGAGTTGGACCTCATAGATATATATAGAACACTAGACCCCAGAACCAAAGAATACTCATTCTATTCTAATGCCCATGGAACATTCTCAAGAATAGACCATGTTCTGAGACACAAAACAGGTCTCAACCGATACCAAAAGATTGAAATTATCCCCTGCATATTCTCAGACCACAACGCTCTGAAATTGGAACTCAACCACAAGGAAAAATTTGAAAGAAACTCAAACACTTGGAGACTAAGAACCATCCTGCTCAGGAATGACTCGATAAACCAGGAAATAAAAAATCAAATTAAACAATTTATGGAGACCAATGAGAATGAAAATACAACAGTCCAAAACCTATGGGATACTGCAAAGGCAGTCCTAAGGGGGAAATACATAGCCATCCAAGCCTCACTCAAAAGAATAGAAAAATCTAAAATGCAGTTTTTATATTCTCACCTCAAGAAGCTGGAACAGCAACAGAGGGACAGGCCTAATCCACTCACGAGGAAGCAGTTGACCAAAATTAGAGCAGAAATCAATCAATCAGAAACCAGAAGTACAGTAGAGCAGATCAACAGGACTAGAAGCTGGTTCTTTGAGAGAATCAATAAAATTGACAGACCACTGGCAAGTCTTATCCAAAAGAAAAGAGAAAGGACCCAGATTATTAAAATTATGAATGAAAAAGGAGAGGTCACGACGAACACCATTGAAATTGGAAGGATTATTAGAAATTTTTATCAACAGCTATATGCCAATAAACTAAGCAATCTGGAAGAGATGGAATCCTTCCTGGAAACCTATAAACTACCAAGATTGAAACCAGAAGAAATTGATTTCTTAAACAGGCCAATTAATTATGAAGAAATTGAGTCAGTGATAAACAACCTTCCAAATAACAAAACTCCAGGCCCGGACGGTTTTCCTGGGGAATTCTACCAAACACTCAAAGAAGAAATAATACCTATTCTCCTAAAGCTAATTCAAAAAATAGAAACAGAAGGAAAGCTACCAAACTCATTCTATGAGGCCAATATTACCTTGATCCCCAAACCAGGAAAAGACCCCCTCAAAAAGGAGAATTATAGACCGATTTCCCTAATGAATATGGACATCAAAATCCTCAACAAGATACTTGCTAATAGAATCCAACAGTACATTAAAAGGATTATCCATCATGATCAAGTGGGATTCATACCTGGGATGCAAGTGTGGTTCAATATTCGCAAATCGATCAGCGTGATACATCATATCAACAAGAAAAGACTCAGGAACCATATGATCCTCTCAATTGATGCCGAAAAAGCATTTGACAAAATCCAGCATCCTTTCCTGATTAAAACCCTTCAGAGTGTAGGAATAGAGGGTACATTTCTCAATCTCATACAAGCCATCTATGAAAAGCCTACTGCAAATATTCTCAATGGGGAAAAGCTGGAAGCCTTTCCCTTAAGATCAGGAACTCGACAAGGATGCCCATTCTCGCCACTATTATTCAACATAGTACTAGAAGTCCTTGCAACAGTAATCAGATGACAAAAAGGGATCAAAGGTATTCAAATCGGCAAAGAAGAAGTCAAAATGTCTCTCTTCGCAGATGACATGATACTCTATATGGAAAACCCAAAAGAAGCCACTCCCAAACTATTAGAAGTTATAGAGCAGTTCAGTAATGTGGCGGGATACAAAATCAATGCTCAGAAATCAGTTGCATTTCTGTACACGAATAACGAAACCGAAGAAAGAGAAATTAGGGAATCCATCCCATTTACAATAGCACCAAAAACCATACGTTACCTTGGAATTAACTTAACCAGAGATGTAAAGGACCTATATTCTAGAAACTATAAATCACTCTTGAAAGATATTGAGGAAGACATAAAAAGATGGAAAGATATTCCATGCTCATGGATCGGAAGAATTAACATAGTTAAAATGTCCATGCTACCCAGAGCAATCTACACTTTCAATGCTATCCCGATCAAAATACTGAGGACATTTTTCAAAGAACTGGAACAAATAATCCTTAAATTTGTATGGAAACAGAAAAGGCCCCGAATCTCCAAGGAACTGTTGAAAAGGAAAAACAAAGCTGGGGGCATCACAATGCCGGATTTCGAGCTGTACTACAAAGCTGTGATCACAAAGACAGCATGGTACTGGCACAAAAACAGACACATAGACCAATGGAACAGAATAGAGAGCCCAGAAATGGACCCTTGGCTCTTTGGGCAACTAATATTTGATAAAGCAGGAAAAAAATTCCGGTGGAAAAAAGACAGTCTCTTCAATAAATGGTGCTGGGAAAATTGGACAGCTACATGCAAAAGAATGAAACTTGACCACTCTCACACCATACACAAAAATAAACTCCAAATGGATGAAAGACCTCGATGTGAGACAGGAATCCATCAAAATTCTAGAGGAGAACATAGGCAGCAACCCCTACGACATTGGCCAAAGCAACCTTTTTCATGATACATCCCCAAAGGCAAGAGAAACAAAAGATAAAATGAATTTATGGGACTTCATCAAGATTAAAAGTTTCTGCACAGCCAAGGAAACAGAAAAACTAAGAGGCAGCCCACGGAATGGGAGAATATATTTGCAAATGACACTACAGATAAAGGACTGGTATCCAAGATCTACAAAGAACTTCTCAAACTCAATACACGAGAAACAAATAAATCAAAAAATGGGCAGAAGATATGAACAGACACTTTTCCAATGAAGACATACAAATGGCTAACAGACACATGAAAAAATGTTCAAAATCATTAGCCATCAGGAAAATTCAAATCAAAACCACACTGAGATACCGCCTTACGCCAGTTAGAATGGCAAAAATAGACAAGGCAAGAAACAACAATTGTTGGAGAGGATGTGCAGAAAGGGGATCCCTCCTACATTATTGGTGGGAATGCAAGTTAGTACAGCCGCTCTGGAAAACAGTGTGGAGGTCCCTTAAAAAGTTAAAAATTGAGCTACCCTATGATCCAGCCATCGCACTACTGGGTGTTTACCTCAAAGATACAGACGTAGTAAAGAGAAGGGCCATATGCACCCCAGTGTTCATAGCAGCAATGTCCACAATAGCTAAATCGTGGAAGGAGCCGAGATGCCCTTCAACAGATGACTGGATTAAGAAGTTGTGGTCCATATATACAATGGAATATTACTCAGCTATCAGAAAGAACGAGTTCTCAACATTTGCTGCAACATGGACGGCACTGGAGGAGATAATGCTAAGTGAAATAAGTCAAGCAGAGAAAGACAACTATCATATGATTTCTCTCATCTATGGAACATAAGAACTAGGATGATCAGTAGGGGAAGAAAGGGATAAAGAAAGGGGGGGTAATCAGAAGGGGGAATGAAACATGAGAGACTATGGACTATGAGAAACAAACTGAGGGCCTCAGAGGGGAGGGGGGTGGGGGAATGGGATAGACCGGTGATGGGTAGTAAGGAGGGCACGTATTGCATGGTGCACTGGGTGTTATACGCAAGGCTCGATGATTCATTAGTTGCGTATAACACCATAGTCTCCAATGTTTCATTCCCGGGGATGTGCTGTATGGTGACTAACATAATATAATAAAAAATCATTAAAAAAAATCAATTTAAGATTTCATTTTATATAAACAAAAATATAAATAATTCGGTGGGATCAATCCAATGCATTGTGTTGTTTCTTAAGAAATAACTTTGTCATAATGACATGAGTGAAAAATGGCAGAGTGAGTTCTCTTGGAAATTCTATTATAAAAGCAGCGAGAACACTGGCAAAAAATGGTCAGAATCGATCTTTTAGAACTCTTCAAATTAACCAGAACCAGACTTTCACCAATCAAGGGAGTATTTATTCCAGGGGAAGAAAAAAAAAAAAAAAGCTGAATCTCATTAAGAAAAACAAGCTTTATGGCTTTTTTTATTTTTTAGATTTTATTTATTTATTTATTTTAGAGAGAGAGAGAGAGAGACCGCAAGCAGAGGGAGGGAGAGGGATAAGCAGTCTTCATGCTGAGCACAGAGCCTGACGCGGGGCTCAATCTTAGGACCCTGAGACCCTGAGATCATGGCCTGAGCCGAAATCAAGAGTCCAATACTTAACCAACTGAGCCACCCAGATGCCCCACAAGCTTTATGGCATTTTAACACAATTTAATCCAGTCCGCCTCTTCTCAGCTTTTAGTATCCTTTGAAATCTACAACCACAATTACAGTGAAATCAACAATCTGGAAGAAATGGAAAGAGGCTGCATGGGATTGGAGTACCTTCAAAGCCGCATTCTCAGGGAATTGTGGTTATTTGACTTACCTGTGGTCCTCAGGGAGACCCCATTTAAAAGTCCATATTTATTGGACCTGACTCTAAGCTTGCTCAGTCCAAGCAGTCTTGTATTACATTTGTCAAAAACAATTAGAGGCAATTGTTAAATTTTTGAGCAACTGTTGAATTGCCCAAAGCAGTGGATAGTAGTTGGGCAAAATAATAAGCCAACCAAAAAACTTTAAAAAAAAAGCTGGGAAATGAGATATCCATATGAGGCTTTAAAAGTTCCAACATATTCCAAGGACTCTAGAAGGCCATATACATATTTAGGGTTGTGCACGTGCCAAGAGTGTTATACATGCTCAAGGAAAATATAACAGCCTCTAAAGCCTCAACTCTGGCTAACTTTGAGGCTCTGCCCAAGAAGATGTAAAGGCTAAGGTGTAGTTGTAAACTACCTGGCTGAGTGTTGGAGGCATGATTCAACATACACATGGAGCCTCTTGGTAGAGAGAATAGGAGACTTATTAATTCCAGGCTCTCCAAAGAAATCTCTGTCCAGTCATCAGCTGACTACTTAGTTAATCAAACAGAGACTTCTGTGGCCACGGACACACAAAATATTCATACAGACTCAGTTGAGAATAGTCAATAAATAAGCAAACAACAACAAACCGAGGAGGATGGAGGGAGAACCTGATTGCCAAAGTTGTCATATTGTGTTACTTAAAATATCCTCTTTTTCACCAAAAAAGTATAAATTGCAACAAAAAAAAAGTTTCCTTTACAGAAAAAAAGGTAGTTAATAGATGCTGTTTCTGAGGAAGCCCAGATAAAACTTCAAGTCAGTTATTTTAAATATGTTCAAAGAACCAAAGGAAGACATGAAAGGAAAGTATGAGAATAATGTCTCACTCATCACACAAAGAATATCAATATATATAGAAATTATATATATATATAAAACATCTCTTAATAAGCTTGTCATAAATATTCTATAATATACCCATTCATGATTTAGTACCTCTTTGCTCATTGGTCTTTTTTTTAATTAATGTGAAATTTTTAAAATTACATATACATTCTTTTTTTAAAAAAATTTTATTTGTCAACGAGAGAGAGAGAGAGAGAGAGAGCACACACACAAGCAGGGGGAGCAGGAGGCAGAGGGAGAAGCGGGTTCCTCACTGAGCAAGGAGCCTTATGTGGAATTCAGTCCCAGGACTCTGGGATCATGACCTGAGACGAAGGCAGATGCTTAACTGACTGAGCCACCCAGGTGCCCCAACATATATATTCTTGATACAAGTTCTTTTTTGACTGCGTGACACAAATATCTTTTACAGCATATCTTTCACTTTCTTTAAATGTCTTTTGATGAATTAATTTTAATTTTAATGCTATATTTACTATTATTTTCCTTTATGATTATTTTGTACTTATTAAAATCTCTTATCTTTCCCCAAATCAGAAAGATACACTGTATTTTTTTTCTAAAAGTTTAAAATTTTTCCTTTTCACATTTAAGTTCTTAATCCAGAGTTTATTTTTGTGTATGAGTTAGGGATGTTTTTTCCAACCCCATTTGTTGAATTATTCCTTATTTCTCCAGTGATTTTTTTCATTTCATTTGTATCATTTCTCAAGGTTTTAAGTTAATGTGAATCTAAGCTCTCTTTGAACTCCACAGATCAATTTAGTCATTCTTTCACCAGTACCAAGCCATTTTAATTATAATATTTTACAGCAATGTGTAAGGTACGTACTTTCTTATTCTTTTTTGCTGTTGTTAGTGGATCTTGGCACTCTGTTCCTCCATACAGTTTAGGCTATCCTTTCCTAATTCAAGGAAATTATTATCATTTCTTCAAGTGACTCCTCTCCATTTATTTTTGACAACTTATTTTATCTGAATGTTGTGTTTCTACTTTTATCTGCCATAGCTCTTAAATTTTGCATTTTCTTTTTCTTGTTTACTTTTGAGAGGGTTCCTTAATATGATTGCCTAAAAAACTTGATCCTCAGCTAAATTCTATCTACTATTCCAATTTATCATGTCTTTATTGTATTTTTAATATTAAATTTATTATAAATTTAATTTATATTATTATATCATGCCTCTATTATATTATATTATATTATATTATATTATATTATATTATATTATATTATATTATATTATATTATATATATTGTATATACCGTTATATATATTTATATCAACTGATAGAAATATCACTTGATAATTCCACCTGGCTCTTTTAAGGGTTTCTCATTCTTACTGAATTTGCTAGTATAACTTACTTACTTTTCTTAAATTTTTGGTCTGACTGTTCTAATATTCCTGCTTCTGAGGGTTATAATGCCTAGTCTCTCTTCCTTTGAAGGTAACAGTTTTCTTTAAATATTTGGTTTTCTTTATTGTATGAGTCTTTATTTTCCTGAGTCTATCACCCACTTTACTTTAAAGTATGTATTAAGGGATTGAAGGCTTGCACCTGGTTCAAGTGAGTTCAAGGAGGCTGTGGAGGATGAGCCCTTGGGTAGAGAACTCCAGGTGCCATCAAACCATTGTTAATTCCATGTATTTGCTATAATTTCCACAAGGACACTTTTAGGACTTCATGAAAAGGAGGAGCATTGGGAAAAGGCAATGTTCTTAGAAAAATCATTTAAAAAATCATAGAAAAATTAATCATGTCTCACCTATATCCTTCAGCACCTCATCCCAGGGCTTTTCTGGGGCTTTGGTACCACCCACTGACTTCAGCAGAAAGGAGCACCTGATGACTGTTCCAAGGTGGTGGTGGTGTTGGTAGGGAAGATGGAATATGGGTATGAATAACAAACTCCAACTAATTTTTGTCTTATCCATCTTTCTCTCACCACCATGGCTGGCCTAAGTCTGTCTCAGCTACAACCACCCACCATCCACACAACTTTTTCAAAATCATCTTCTGTCTCACTGGGTCTCCTAACTTTTGATGTCGTTGCTATATTGTGGATGCCACTCTCTCCTCTCTCCTTTCTCCAGGGTAGGTCTTGACAGAAGAGGCTAATTCCCCATCATGTCAGGAATCACAGTTGTTCTTTTTCCTCTTCGCTTAGATGTATATTTGTAAGTTTTCTTTATTTCAGAAAATAATGACATGGACTAGTGTTAAGTATTTTTAAGTACACTTTTTTGGTTTTCTCTTTCTATCTGCATCAGGAAAAAAAAAAAGAAAAACTTCTTTAGAACAGTTTGACTTTCTCATCACAAAAACTGTTTCTTCCCTAAAGAAATGTGACACTCTTTTTTTACTATGACAGTGGCAGGAAAGAAATTGACAGTGTACGCATATGTTTTCTGTGAAATTCCCCTGTATGCTGAAAAACACTTGGATTTTTCAATGGCTTTATTATCTTAATTACAAACCAGAATAATGGCTTTTTTTTTCTCCTGTGGTCCACTAAAGCTAAGTTAACCAATCCATACTTCTACACTTTTCCCTCTGTTCCAGTTATATTACTAATGGAATTGGGGGAAAAAATCCTTTTAATCTGTGATGGCAGGTCAATCCTACTTAGCCTATTCTAGGTTCAGAGAATCTCTTGAACTCCTTTTATCCTTGGTGATTTTTTTACCTAATTATATTTAATAATTGTCCAAGTCATTACTGATTCATTTATTACCCATTTTAAAAAAACAAATATGTTATAGATACCAGGTTTGATACTCCTCTATGACAAAAGTTATCATAATGCTGCCCTTCATCCATTTTTTATACAAAACAATACTATCTTCTCCATTCCTCTCTCCCCCTCCCACTCTTTCTCTCCCTCCTCCCTCTCCCTCTCACACACATATACTACAATCTACAAGTATAAAATGCAGTATTTTTTAAAATTCCAGTATAATCAATATACACTGTTGTATTAGTTTCAAATATACAATATAGTGATTCAACAGTTCTGTACATTACTCAGTTTTCTTCACTATAAGTGTACTTACTCTTAATCCACTTCACCTGCTTTACCCATTTCCCCACCCACCTTAAAATGCAGTTTTATGAGCATAGGGAAAAAAAGAGAGAGGCACACCAAGGAACAGATTCTAAACTATAGAGAACAAACATGGTTACCAGAGGGGAGGTCGGTGTGGGGGATGGATGAAATAGGTGATGGAAATTAAGGAGTCCACTTGTGATGAGCATCGGGTGTTGTATGGAAGTGTTGAATCACTATGGTGTACAACTGAAACTAATATACTCTATGTTAACTAGAACTTAAAAGCTTTTTAAAAAACTAATAGGCAAAAACAAAAAGTTGATAAAGTTATTCAATAAATATATTTTAAAAATGCAGTTTTAATTATTTTCTGAAGGACAGGTGAGATGAATTTGTAGCGATCCTCTGAAATAAGCTCTTCTGATAGTTTTCTGCTGATGGCACATGGGTGAGAGATGGCTGGCTAGCACTTGGCAGGTAGTCTGTTCTCATAACCTAAATAAACTAATAATTCTGGGTAGAAATTGAGTTAGGTTTTATTTATAACAATGTCTACAGAAATGATAGACAACTGATACACAACAGCCTAAATACCATAAGAATGAACATTTTTATCAATGATAAATGATTGCTGTGTGCATGCTATTAATAGAAACAGAAGAAAACACTAAGTGTTTAATTTTTTAATCAATGGTCAAATTTCATGGTCAAATTTATCTATGTATATATAAATATGTATGTACACACATACAATATATATAATATACATGAAAAATTAATCGGCATTTGAAATGGTGATAGTAATAGGATTTATGAGATAGGGTAACGCATACATATCTGAGGAACAACAATCACCGTTCAATTCAACTAAAAATCATAAATGTACTGATGTGCAATTGAAAAATAATAGTTTCAGAACACCTCATATTGACTCAACTAAATGTTAGTTTCATTTAAAATGTCTGCTTAACAAGACACCTAAATAATGCTTTCCTCAAATTTATTGTATGTATATTTCAGTACAAAAATTGTTTTTAGCTCTTAAGGACTTGGGTACAAAAGGAGTCGATTGATAGTTTACAATTTCTGTTTATTAGTTTCTCCTTCCCTTTCTCCCATCCCAGACATCCGAAATCAATGCATTAGTTTAAGTTTATTTTAAAGTGATTTAGCTGCATTTATGAGAAAGTATGCCTATCTTTAAATCCAATTCTCTTCTGAATTGACTTAGTTTCTTTGATATTCCTCATACACAGAGTTCAATTAGTATATCAGAAATTCACAATATACTATCTTAAACTTAATGTTTAGAGATTAAATTTTTAAGGAAATGTTTTAAATCAGTAAAATATTTTTTAATGAAATTTAACACTTAATAGAGCAGCAATTATACTGCAGCTTTCACCTATGTTTGGTAGAAAACTAGTGTTTTTCAACTGCCAATATCCACCTATTGAATGGTTATTGGCATCCACCCCTCCTTCTCACTGTGCCTCTTCTCCCTTGTTCTTTTAGGTGACAGCCATTAGTTTCTGGAAGTACCCATCATCCATCTCTATGCAGTTCAAGTAAGGTTGACCCCATCCACATCTTTGGGTATGGACATAGAGCTCAGCAAATTGAGCACTTTGTTTTCCTGGATATAGTGACTTATTCAGGGATGGACATGTGACACATGCAAGGCCAATAAGGATAGGAAAATGCAGTCTTGAGACTGACGTTTAAACAGCTGATCTAAAAAATATTTAGCCTCTGACGGTGGCAGGCTAGATTACTTTACACCATCCAACCACCCAAAAACAACTAAAATAGCTGGAAGGCTAATATAAAGCATCTATTTAAAAGGATTGGAGCTTTATCAGTGCAGCAAGAAAACTCCAGAAGGTGAGTCTGACATTTGGCATCACTTTCTTCTCAGTTATTTGTCAAGAAGCAGAGAACGGGAATTCTGCTGAGAACCTGAGCTGGAAGAGGTAGTTGAGAGGCTAAAATGTAGAATAAAGTTTTAATTAGTTTCATAAGGTGGGGGGATCAAAGTAGGTCAGGTACTGATAATACCCTGGGCTTTCATTTGGGAAAATAAAGGTCTAAAGCTTAGGAGTAAGGTCTTACCAGAAAAGAATAGTTGTTACAAGGCCTAAACGAAATTTAAATTAACTCAGCTTCTAGTGGGTTAAGGCATCTTAAGCAGGGGTGACACCAGAGTCAGCCCCCAGGGGACATTTGACCATATATGGAAATAGTTTTGATTGTCAGACCTTGGGAAAATGCTACTGGCATCTTTACAAAACAAAGAATTATCCTGTCAAATATACAAATAGTGCTAAGGTTTAGAAGCCCTGGTTGAAGATGATTTCCACTAACTTGACAGGGAAGGAAAATCTGAATGAATATATTACTTATTCTTTAAAATCACCTATCTAATTTTTATACTAAATTTCCCTACTCAGTTAAAAATCCAATCAAAATAATTCATAATAAAAAAATAAGAACTAAAAACCAAGAAAAAAAACAGATAATAAAAACAGATAAAATGGAGATTTAGAAACTGGAGTATTTAGACTCTGATTCTGAAAGAATAGTGAATATTTCAAGAGTTAAAATGACAATAAATGTTGACAAAACCTGGAGGCTATATAAAATAGTCAAATGGATTCTAAAACTACAAATCAAGACTTTTAAACTATGGATTGGCAAACGGAAAAAATATTAGGAAGGATATAAGGCATTTGAACAGCATAATTATCTAACCTTAGAATTTAATTGGCCTTTATATATAGAACACTGCAGAAAACACATTTGTTTCATTCGTTCCTGGTACATTTATAAAAAGTAACCATATGCTGCTCCACAAAGCAATGGTTGAAGTTGTTCAACTTCAACAAACTTTTAGGGATTGATAATATTCATAGTAGGTTCTCTCATCAGAATGGAATTAAGCCAAGATCAATATCAAAAAGATAACTAATAAGTAGTAATATATTTGAAAATTAAGAAATACTCTTATAACAAAGTAGTATTACATAAGAAAATGCTTATTTATTAAATGTTTTAGTAAAGGCTTGGTACGTAATGTTAGACTTTTATATTTGTAGTTACTGTCTTACAGCATACAATTTGTACTTCGTATCTAGAAATAAATAAAGTAATATATTCTGTAGGTCTATATCAATGTTGCCTTTTTTACACTTTTCAACTCTGGTTTCCCTTAATTAGATCCATTCTCAGGAGGTGTCCTACTTTGTGTAACATGATGGTTGCTGTGAAACACACTTTGCATTCTAACCTTAGCAACCCAAGTTGAAACATTTTTGTTACTTAACAATTTAGTCTGTTTTTCAAATGAACTTTTTTTTTTAATGTAAGGGTAACTCAGTACAGAAAAGTATGCAAGCATAAATATACCTCTCTACATATGGATAAATGTATAATGAGTACAGACCATATAACAACTACCCTAGTCAAGAAATAAAACATAGCCAGCATCTAGAAATTCCTTTTTACCCCATTAGGTCAAAGGAGCAATCAAAGTAGAAATTAGAAAACACTGAAAGTACTACAAATGAAAACTTGTAGGATGCAGCTAAGTGACATGATCAGAGAACAAAAAAATTTGGACATACCCTGGACATTCATACAGTGGGGTCTTATCCAAAATTTTGAGAAGGCCGATTGCATGGTATTTTTGGAAGCTTAAATACGCAGTTTTACAGAGTGGCCTGTAGAGTAAAGAAACTGAAATGAATGAATACAAATATGAGATTGTTGAAGCAACTCAAAAGTGAGGCTTTTTTATATAGATAATCATAGAGTTGGAAATGGGGTTGAGGGGAGACAAAAATATAGAGGAATCTTTGATTGTAATGTGTCAATTGCTTAGCTGATGAGAAGGAGAAGGAGGAGCAAAGGGTAGCATTATGATTTGGTTCCTGAATTCCAGTAACATCGAGAGAAATAAGGCAGAAAAATTATTTCAGATAGATGGACATTGATTGCTTTGGTCTCAACTTCTTGGTTATGACATTTATCTTTGCCACGAAAAGTACAAACAAATTTGTGAGCCAAATGTATCTAGTAATAGAATAAAATGTGTTTTTAAAAAGTGATTTGGTCTTTCCATACAAAGAGGAAAATCTGCAGTACATACTGGCTGACCATGTCTAGATCACCTATCCCCAATCCAATAGAATGTAAAATGTACAGTTTACACAAATATCAGAAATGATTAACTAAAATTGGAACTGCTTATGACAACTGATAGAAGTACTTCTTAAATTGGATTCATATTCAAATTGACTACATATATTTCCTTGTGTACTTGTAAAATGGAATGCAAACCTGAGAAAAGGTGAGTGGCAATTTTCAGAGGGACTTTAAAGATATAGGGGCCACAAGAATTGTTCAAGGAGAAGTCTTCTAATTTGATCTCCTTTCAGCTTCTATTTGAGGCGAGTGAGTGATGGTGTCATTTCTCCAGATGTTACTATTCAGAAAACTCTGTTACTGTACTAGAAAAAGCATCTGAAGATGACATGAGTAGACAACTTGGGAAAGGACAGTTTTAGGCCTGTTACATGAATGCTGTTTCTGAGCAGAATCATGGATCAGGTTTTGCCACTTTTGGAAATAAAGGTTAATTGCCCCATTGATTGAATATGGTTTGCTTTCTAAGTGCTTAGGGTCACTTTCTTTTACTACACAGGAGGCTTCTGTTTGGCCTTAACATTGATTTCATTATTTGGATACCACCCCCTCCTTTTTTCTTTAACCAGTTATAACACATTCTAATTCTGTTTTTAAAATCCTGCAATCTCCTCTTTCAGCATCCATAGGTGCACAAAGGTCTCATGTGTGTAAAAAGTGTGCCTTGGGTACATAGGACAGAAGAGTTGGCTGAAGTGTCCAGTCTTTTAACTCTGATACATGTTCCCCAAATTAGGAAAATAAGCTTTATATCAATTAAATTTAGCTAAGCTAACAAAGAATTTAACCATATTAATAACAATGATTTTAATCTGAGTCAATTTATGAAAATGTTTTTATTTCCATGAAATCATATACAACAAATTCAAAAATTCATAATGTTAAGGGTGCTTGGGTGGCTCTGTCGTTAAGCGTCTGCCTTCGGCTCAGAGCGTGATCCCAGAGTCCTGGATTGCGCCCCACATCAGGCTCCTCTGCTATGAGCCTGCTTCTTCCTCTCCCTCCCCCTGCTTGTGTTCCCGCTCTCGCTGGCTCTCTCTCTCTCTCTGTCAAATAAATAAATAAATAAATCTTTTTAAAAATTTATAATGTTAATATAACATATAATTGGTATAAAACATTCTTTAATTAGAGATAAAAGGAAAGAGCATTGTTCTTGGTCTGAGTTATTACAAAGTTCAAATTAGTAAAGTTTTAGTTCATGAGTACTTACTATGTAATTATTTAAAAGCTAAAATTTGAATTTTGAGGAACTTCTCTTTAAACATATACCATAGGATAATTCTAAATACCATGGTTCATTGAGTAATTTAATACATACAGCCATGTTGAAAACACTCAAGATCAGTGAGGTCACCATGTCTAAAGTGTGTTGCTGCTACTGAATCAGTCAGAAGCAAGAACTCCATAAAGCAAGTCACTAGGGGATGTGTCATAGTTTTTCCCAGCTGTAAATTTCTCTGTGCATGTGTTACAGGCATGCCTGACACTAACTATGACTGTTATAGCTTAGCATTCATTTCCCCTGATATACTGACACTGGAGTGAAACATGGTGACCTGGGACAAAGAGATTTGGTGTTCTTACGGTGAATCACCCCACACTGGCTACTGATAAGCACTGCCACAAATCATGGATAGCTGGCAAGGTCCTCTGCCCTAATTTGTTTTTAAAATTTTCATTCAGGCAGTGTAACTTCATTACATCCCTGCAAGCAAGACCCTAGGCATTGTGTGAGGAGGATTTACAGCCAAGTAAGACAGCCATTTCAGACTGCAGAGAAATCCCTTCAGTTGCACAGCGTCTGCACTTTTCCTCAGTTTGGTGAAGATTCCTTATGATATACTTTTTTTTAAGATAGATTTTTTTTTCTTCATAGGACTAGATGAGGGAATTTACTGCTGGATGTAAAGAAACATTCATTATCTCTAGTCACAGTCTCATTGAAAAATCAATGTGTAAAAACTCTCTAATATCCTTTACTGTTGTTCCTTAATCATAGGTTTCCTTTTCCTGTTAAAAGTAAAAAGAATTCAGCTGATTGAGTCCAGGTGAGGATATACATTCTGACATAGGGCTGAAAGCATGATGGAGAAAGAACGTATCATGTCAAACCCCTTCAGCCATACTGTTGACAAACCAAATCTTGTCAAGTACTGGACAGCTTGCTTTCCCACCAAACTGCTTCTCCTGCTTGAGCCGTGCATTAAAACTTGGCAGATCAACTTTTAACACTGACAGAAATGTTGTTGCCTACTTACTATTGCTTGGAGAATAAACAGTCCAACTGAACTATTAAGGAACTTTGACACCCATAAACAATTTATAAAAACTTCAATTTGGCACAATGAAAACAACTCAACTGAAAAGATTTTGAGCAAGACCATATCACAAAGAAAACCTATTTCTTAGAAAAGGATATTTTGCTCAAACAAAGGAGCCATTTAAAATAGCATGTGATTTATTGGCTGGAGGTAATCAAAAAGTCCTACCCTTCCTTTTCTGTTGAATTTGTGTTAACAGTAAAGAATGTCTAAATTCCTTTTTAAAAAAATCATTTTTTCTGCCTTACTGATGTAGTTAATGTCTCTACGCATGGTAGAAATTTTGTAGAATATTGAGTTCTTTGATTTCTAGAATAAAAATGATATTTTGAAACACTAACTAGATTTAATCCAAAGCTGAAAGAGTAGTTTAAGGAGATTAAGCTAAAAACAAATCCTATGTAGTAGTAAAAATGTATATAAAAATAATAGTAAAAAATATATAAAAGTTTCCTAATATTGAAATGTATGTTTGAAATCATTCAGAGTTGAATCTCAGATGATATATGTATTTTATTCTCGTGTGTTTCTCATTTTCTTGAGGACAAGACATTTTCTGCATTGAAACTGGACGTTAGTTTCAGCCTAGAAATGTGAATATAAATATAATGCAAAAGACTGTTTATTATAACTTCAGTGAATGCTTTACCCATATACCTTTCAAAAACGTGTCAGTAATGTGACCAATAAGTATTCAGTTCTCGACTTGCAGCTCAGCAGCTCTGGGTGGCATCAGGAGAAATGCTGATAGCAGATATATGGGCCTCATTTTCCCTTCGGGCCCTCAGCTTATAAAGTACCCAGGAGTGGTGAACTTTGAATGTCTTGGGGTTTTTGTTTTTTGTTTTTTTGTATCAATGTAACAAATCCAAACCATGTCAGTTTGAGATGTTGGCAACATGTTTTTACATTCCCAGGAGTGAGGTGCATTGTGTTTTCTCTCATATACAGAAAACTCAGAAATGTTAAACCAGAAAACAAAATAGAATAGAAATTAATATCTTTAACTCTTTTTGAGCCAAGTCAATTTTTTTTTTTTTTTTTACTTTTAATGAAGCCATTGTTAGTTTTGGGTTATTGCACATATTCATTTCAAAAAGCACGTCTTTGAAGTTTATTCATTAGAACAGTGAATATTATGTTAAATGTATTTAAACTTATTTAATTTGGTTAAAATTAATAAAACTTGTCAATAAGTGATATAAACAAATTTCTAGCAACAGTGGAAAAAAACTTGATCACATGCAGAAAAATGACACAAATTTCTTTATTTCATACTAGAATATGTATATGTTCTCTCTTTTTGCCTTTTTTTTTCTTCAGTGCACCAAAGAGTAGTGCAGTAATCTCAAGTTGTACTGCTCTCCTTTCCCCCCACAAGTAAATCCATTTATTTCTTTATTCAGTAGCATAGACTATAAGCAAATGCTTCAGAGAAAACACAACCCTTTCAATTATCTGAATTTTAACTGGCTTCGGTGTTTAGATTTTCAATTTTCCTTCCTTTTTCCCTGCCAGTTTTGAAGAGAGTGTTCATATGCCTCACAATATGCTGAGCCCAAGATGATCAGCCAAGTCTTGGCTTCTTTGAGAGCTTAAACCCTTTAAACTCAGCGCTCTTTCCAGCTGGCAGGTCAGCAGCACTGAGCAGACACTGCAGGTTTCTGCTTAGTTAAGTTTCCACAAATGCAGCTCTGCTTATTCTTAGCAAGAAAGGGGAAAGATTATCTGCCCTATGAACAATTCTATCCATCTTCCTTTTCTTAGCTCTCTGTGTCTAATCTGTTTGGCATAGCAGGCTTTTTCTTTTTTTTCATTCGTAAATTTTTGATTGACAGATATTATTAAAAATAAACAAACAAACCATAAGATGTTAATGTCTTTCACTCCTGAAAGCATGTATTATTTCTCATGGAACCTGCAAATGTTTCATTCATTCTCCCATTTTATATTAATAGACATGCTGGCAAAATAATACTCCATAGATTTACTCTTCAGATGTTAGTTTTTATATAGAGATTAAGTTTGCAAAAAACAATGTAGACATTCTTTAATCTCATTTCATTCACGTCTAAACTCTATTTCAGACATTTCCTCTCTAACACTTCAACTCTTGTTCAAACACTGACAGCTTTTCTTAGGGTTACAGAGATAAACCAGCTAAATGAAGTTGGAGTGTCTGTTTATTCTGCACATTTTCTTTAGGTCATTATTAAAACCTCAAAATAAAAATAAATGGGACTTAGGGTAGCACTTAAATCACTAATGTAGCTTATGAATGAAAAAAATTCAGTATTGGCACATGTCAACTTAAATAAGAATCAGGAGGCAAACATTACCTTGCTACATGTTCTTGATTTTCATATGCCTCTGCAGATGAAATTACTGGTTTGCATTGGTTTTGGTTTGATTAGTTACTTGACTTTCCTACAGTTGAACTCTGAAAATGGTTGAATTCAAATGCAATAATGTCATTTGTTATTTGATTATTAGACTTAGTTGTGGACAAAATACTAAAAATAATAGCTATTGATTTTGGCCTTGTATAACAAGAAGCCCAAAGCAATATATTTTAAATTGATTATCCTGAATTTTAAATCCCTCCTCAGCTGCCATTTATTTATTTATTTATTTATTTTTGCATTTGTTTTCCCGAACTTTAATAGAAAACCAAATCTTTTCCATCAGTTCTTACTTATATATTTTCTTCATCTGAATTATATAGGTTGACCTAAATTTTTTGTCCTCTTAATTAATTAAGAATTTCTGGCCCAGAGGTTTTTAAATGTCTTTGGACAAGAAAATGATCCATACCTGTGAAATTACTCTATAATTCAAGTTTTATTTAGTGTTATGGCAAAATATTAAGGGGTGGGGGGAGAAATGGGAGATTTTTCACTGGTTGGAAAACTAGGTTCACAAGAATATGTGAGTCACAGTCCTTTAAAAACTTCTGTTTAAAGCCACATTTAGGGGCACCTAGGTGGCTCAGTCGTTAAGCGTCTGCCTTCGGCTCAGGGCATGATCCCAGAGTCCTGGGATCGAGCCCCACATCAGGCTTCTCCACTGGGAGCCTGCCTCTTCCTCTCCCACTCCCCCTGCTTGTGTTCCCTTTCTCACTGGCTGTCTCTCTCTCTGTCAAATAAATAAATAAAATCTTAAAGAAAAAGCCACATTTAATAATGATAAGAATGATAATATTAAATGTTTTTATCTTTTAAATGATGAGGAAAATATCAAAATGTATTTTTTGCTTATTTTTTCAAGCTTAAAATTGTTGCTTCATACCCACTGCTCCTTTTGTTTCTGTAGTAACCTGAAATCATCATGTAGAAAAGACTTCTTTTTTCACATCTCCAATAGGAAGCCCACACCTGAGAATCTGAAAAACAAAACTCAGGTACTATAAAATCCGTCCTCAAGTTTTTGTAAAAAGGTTACTTGGAGCCAGAATTTTGGAGAGAAAAATAATTAACCCAATGTGGTCATCATTTAAGTTCCTAGGAGGAAACACTGCACACTCAAAAGGGGTGATTTAAAAGAAATTGATATTAGATGTTTTGTTTTACAAAGGTGTTGGCAGAGTTAAGAAAACCAACAAGGGATAGTTTTAGCAGAAATCTGTTACCACCTCTGTGGGTGAAGTGACAAGGGGGAAAGTTGATACCCGAACTCTCTAACACCTACACCTATAGGAGAGGGCTGTTGACCCTTTGAGAGGTTTCCACCATGATCAACTTAACAACCAGCCAGTGAAGGATCTGGCTTTATAAATATCTTGTCTTTCTAATCCACCACAAACACACTGCTAGTAGTTGCATCGTCCAAACCAACAGGAAGCCAGAGAGCAAGGGAATTTCTTTGATGCAGTTCATAAAGATTAGCTTTCTGGGGAACAGAGCAAAGTGGAAGAGTGGAAAGCAGATCTGTAGGAGTAAGCAAAGAATATACAGTACAATTAACAAACTAAAATGCACAACGTATTGGAGTGACTGGCTAAATGCATTTCCACCTAAAAGGATAATATACTCAAGAATATAAAATATAAGAAATCATCCATCTCCACTGAGAATGGAAAGTGGCTCATTCCCATTTCACTAAATCATCAGAAACGGTTATTTTTCATTATATAGTAATGACTGGGTTTTATTTTTTTTTAAGATTTTATTTATTTTGACAGAGAGAGAAAGAGAGAGAAAAAGAAAGCACATGTGAGCAGGGGGAGGCAGAAGGAGAGAGAGAATCTCAAGCAGACTCTATGCTGAGCAAGGAGCGTGACTCGGGGCTCAATCTCACCACTGTGAGATCATGACCTGAGCTGAAATCAAGAGTTGGACACTTAACCAACTGAGCCACCCAAGCACCCCAGTAATGACTGCATTTTAAATTAGTTTATAGAAAAGAGGTGGTACCTTTTTTAAATAGAGAACTCTAATAACTAGAAAACAAAAATTGTGTATAGAGGCCAAGTCTTTACCATAATGTAGGAGAATAATATATTTTATTTTGACAGCCTGTTGAAATTATTCAATCAAGTGATAAATGTTTATTAAAGAGTAGCTATCTAGTTTGTGAGTATAGAATCTTTATTGTGTAGATGCAAAAAAAAAAAA
Source organism: Ursus americanus (assembly GCF_024610735.1). Lineage (NCBI taxonomy): Eukaryota > Metazoa > Chordata > Mammalia > Carnivora > Ursidae > Ursus > Ursus americanus. The sequence goes on along the minus strand of NC_142137.1, from coordinate 13,269,087 downwards.
AAGAGAATATGGAGTTGATTAAACTTAGAAATAAAGGGAATTAAGAGGGAAAACACTATTTGGTTGCCAATATGCTAGTCAATTCAGCCTCAAAAGCCATAGTATCAAATGCCTCAACTTCATTTAAAAATTAACTTTGCCACTTCTCTATTTCTGTCAGTGATGCAACCATGTTTTAAAGACTTTTACACCATTGATCAATGCATCATCTTTTTCTCCTTCCCTATTTTTTGTCTGGGCCAAATGTATGTGCATTGTTTTCAAGAAATCATGCTTTTAAATAGACATTCCTAAAGTGAACCCACCCACGCACACAAATAGAGCCACACATGGGTATGTATGCACTTGCAAGCACACAGGTGCTTTGAAGAGGAAAATGCATACTATGATGTTCATGAATTTTGAGTTTAATTTCAAATAGAATAAAAGATTCAGAGTGAATATTGCAACAAAATTGTATAGTGATTGAAGCCAATACGACCAAAAATTACAGAGCAGGAAGAAGCAGCACTCTTTAGCATAGATAGGAAATAGAAGTACAGTTAAGGATGAAAATGAATTTTGACTCTACTTGTAAAATCTGGGGAGAATGATAGTTATTACTCAAGGAATAGCTGATGCTGCTTGCTAGTGATTAAAATAAGCTTCCTTGTGTTCTCTCTTTACATAAATTGTTAGTGTCTCTCATATTTACGAGGGATATTCTGATCTAGTACCTAAACCTCTGATGATACATAATAAGCTTTCTCAACAAAAAATAAGGGACCTAGTTATACAACTTCAGATATACTGTTCTTAGGGTTCCGCTCTTAGAAAATTTAATTCAGACAGGAAGTTTGTCCTGGCTTTTCTGGGGTGTGTGTGTGTGTGTGTGTGTGTGTGTGTGTGTGTTAGGGCCAACACATGGTTTTATCAAAAGAAATGTAGTTTAATTTATTGTCTTGTAATGCGATTCTTTAAGTCACTATATACTTGTTTTTTCATATGTTTAGAGAATAAAACAGAAGGCAAGAGATTCACAAGGCCTTTCTGAGTAGCACCCATACTCAAACCTTTTGGTTGCATTTTGTGTTCTCTGCAAAGAGATCACCAGGAAAGGATGATAGTCTCTCACTTAAGAACATTCTGATAGAACCAGCACATTTTGTGCCCAGTGATAACTTAGGAAAATTGTCTAAATAGCATTCTGTTCCACTTTGAAAAGCAGGCAGGTTTTCTTGCAGGAATTTGTATATTAATATAGATTTTCTATAATTTGTTTAGCCTCCTGACCTCATCCAATCCTCTAAACAATCTATAATGGGGACTGAATACATTTTGTTGGATGAAAATATATTGGATCAATTTATTGCATCTTCTTGTATATGTCTTCAAAAGTTTTTCCTGATTGTTTACTTTTTTCATGAGAGGAATTGAACTGCTGTCAGGAATATTTTTAACAGAGCCATCAAAATGGTAGCAATGACAACAATAATACAACAAGCATTTTTAAATGCCTACCAGTTGTCAGACATGGAGCTCTTAAATGGAGTTGTTCATTAATTCTTACAGCATCTTTTTCTGACAAGAATTTGTTGCACTTACATATGAAGAAACTAAAGAAAAGATCAATTAAGTGTACTTTGCTCCCTAGGACAGTAAATGGATGGTCAGATCCCAGTCTTTAAACTCAGCCCTGCTGTGATGCTTCCTTAAACATAACTCTAACAGGGCTTTTTCCTTTCTTTCCTTTTTTTTTTTTTTTTTCTAATAAGATAGATCATCAAAGGACTTTGGAAATTAAAATTCATTAACAATCATAGGACCAAAAAGTATGGAGAAATTATTTTTGTCTCAATCCCATATAACAACAAAAAATCCCTAGACTTTGGACTCAGATACTGTTGGAAGGGAAAACAAAATTGTTCTAAATTTAAAACAAACAAACAAAAAACCTTACTAAATAATCTTGCACAGGAGCCTAGAAAATGAGAGAAAGCCAATTGGCAGGCTCAAATGTTTGCAAAGTCAATTTATCAATAGACATTACAAAGCCCCTATAAGCAAACTCAGAAAAGATATATTAACTTATTCTTCAGTATCAAATAACGCTAAAGAAAATTTATTCCAAAATTTAGAATCTTAGTATTCCCTTCCTGTAAAGCTAAAAGGAAGGACCCTTCTGCATGTCTAGCAACATGTGTTTAATGTTTATTCTCTGTTATAGTGATACTCTTTAAGAAAAGTAAATAATTATATTTTATTCAAACCTAGATAAATACTCTCACATTATTAGCATACCATAAATGATATAAAAACAAAGCCATTTAAATGTATTCATGGAAGAATGATGACCTTTCTTCTGTTTTTTATTAATGTATTTATACTTGTTCTTTATTAGAAAGCATTAAATTTCTATAGTGTTTTATTAAGATAATAAGGAAACATGAATCATTTGATGGATTTATTAAATCATGTACTATTTATGAAAATGAAACCTTTATGTATTAATATTGCAAAAGCAACAAAAAAGTTTTTAGAGATTTCATATAGATATGAAATTTTTTCCCTTAGACTTTTCTAGGGACTTATTGCAATGTCACATATACTGTAAAGGTACACTTTGAAGAGAATTAACATAGGTTTTGCTCTTTGCATGCTATATATAACTATTATCACCAAAGAACAAAACAATTGTGTTTAGAAACTAAAGAAGGAATATCAATACGGAGGATATCAGAACTCTCATCTTATTGGTTGGCAGCCCAATATATAACTGCAAAAACTCTTTTTATTTAGCTATTAACTCTGTGTGATTGCTGTAGGACCCACCTCTCTTTCTAAAACAAGAATTTAGGAACCATCAATAGTTTATACCTCTGATTGATCTTCAAGTAAGTAAAGATATTCCCAAAGAACACCTTAAAAAGAGATTTTGGAAAAATATTGTTTTGTAAGCAGGGTGCATTACTAGTTCAGGCTACTTAACTGTCCTGGAAAAAAATCTATAAATCATAGAAAATAGTCTTTTGATAACAAAGTATATTATTGTGTAAAACACATCTATTCTATATTTATATTATATTTTGAAATATCTGGTTAATTTTGTTGTTGTTGTTGAGGGAGAGAGTGTGTGAGCAGGGGGAGAAGCAGAGAGAGAGAGGGAGAGAGAGAATCTTAAGCAGGCTCCATACCCAGCACAGAACCTGACGTGGGGCTGCATCTCATGGCCCTAAGATCATGACCTGATCCAAAATCATGAGTCAGATGCTCAATCGACTGAGTCACCCAGGCACCCCTAAATTTTTATTTTTTCCCCATCAATAACAAAATTGTTCTCTCTTCTAAATCATAGATGACATGATTGTGGTATAAGATGAGAAAATTGTTCCATATTAGCACATTCCACATTGCTTAATGGAAACATATTATAGCATATGACTGAGGAACATAATTTTTTTAACATTTATTAAACATCTATTCCAGACTTCTTTTGTATGTCCAGCAAATGGCATCTGGTCCTGTTTCTTCAATTAACTTACTGTGTAACCTTGATTTCTGAGTCTGTATCTCATATAAGTGTGATAATTAAATAAGGTGAACTACAAGATATTTCCAAGTGGATATTTTTTTAACTTAGTAGAAGTAGTTTTATATGACAATAATTTCATTTTAAATCTATTAGCATCATCATTGCTTGGACCTAGTCCAGCAACTGAATTTTTGATGTTTCAAAAAAAAAAAATCTTACTATAGGAATGGTTCACCTATAAAATAGCAAGATAATTCTCTGGTGAGGTTCAGAGAAATATAAGGTAATTTTAGGCAATATGCGTTCTGTGTTCTGTTCTTCCCTAAGGAGGACAAGCATAAGAGACCAAATAGATCTACAATGAAATCTGGTTAAATATAAAGGTTTATGTATTTTCAGTGTTTGAAAGGGAAATATCAGTGTCCACATAGAGAACTAAATGAACACTGACCTTAAGACTACGTGTGTGTGTTTGAACTTTTCAAGGATAGAGCCCCTGTATAATTATCTCCTGTATCTTCAGAAAATCTTGTCACAAGTAATGCCTGAACCTGCCAGACACTATCAAACATTTAGTAAACAGACATTCTTATTCCACTCTCTCTTTTTTTTTGGGGGGGGGGCTTTCTTATTGGCCTAATCCTGTAACTACAGATCAGAGGTGCAAAGAATTTTACTAAAATTTTTTTCCTAACTTGTGCCAAATGTCCTAATTAACAATTCCAACAACTTACCTCATGAATAGGGTTAAATAATTTTAGCCATGCTCCCCCACACCGATCATTATGATCTCAGCCAGAATGCACTAGGATATATTTGGTTTTTCAGAAGCATAACACTTTTCTCATGTTTTTGGTTTTTTTTCTATCTCATTTATTAACAGTACTGAATTTTCAATTTTCTTATTTCTGTCACTCACTTTATTTGATCATCCTTCTCTTTCCAAGTGGTGACCACAATGTTTCCTGGTTTGCCAAATAAGGCCTTTATGACATTTTAGTGGATTCTGTCTGTGATTCACAGCTCAAAACTTCTTCAAGACTGAAAGATACAGTTCTTGCTGGTGGAAGTGCTTCCAGCTATTAGCCCTCTTAGAAAACTGTCCTCAGCTGGAGAGAATCATTTCACTCCTGGTCTTGCTCCTTCAATGTGTATCACTGGTGGATACATGATTATATAGGCCCAGCCCTCTCACCATAAAGTAGAATGCTTCTGAGTAGTTCTCCCAGACTCTGTTCCATTTGGGCTCAGCAGATGGTTTTAAGACTATATTGCAGTCCAACTTTTCCCCTTGCTTATTTATTCTTTATTTCCTTCTTCAGGTGCTTATCCTACACATTAGTGAGTCTGCTTCCTAGGGACCCAGCTTGAAAAGGTATCAAAATTATTTAACAACTTTGGACATTTTTTGTTTTTATAGAGTCTTAGTCATCCATATTCCTGTAAACAAGAAAGAGAATGAATTTATTTGTTAGAAATAATTGGATTTGAAATATAGTATATAATAAGTATAGAACAGAAATCAGGCATATATATTTTTTCCAATGAAAACATAGTTAATATTCATTGTTTAGCATTCACTCTTTTATAATTTAGTTGCCTATACTTTTCACTAATTTTAGTTGGACAATAACTCCCTTTGAACAGGAGTACAAATAAGACAGTGGATTAATTATTTACCTAGATTTTTCTATAAGCCATGAAAAAAAGAATTAAGTGAATAAAAACCAGACTCTTGACTAAAGTATTAAAGCATTCATTTAAAATGATTTTTAATGGACTTGATCTCATATTTACAAAGTTGTTTTCCATCTTTCTCTTCTCTGTATCGTACTCAACTGTTCCTGTATCTTCAATTTTTATTGCCAAATTACCCTATTTTTATATCTTGCCACATATGGAAAACAAATATAAAGATATTAGAAAAAAGTAATAAAGTATAACGGTGTTTTAGCAGAATCAGGTATTTAGTTTAAGCTCCCTTCAAGAAAGTTTAATTCATGGAGTAGGGAAAGGATTTAACTAAATTTCGGCATACTATACATGAGATCTATTGAATTCCATAGTAACAGGGAAGACAATCAAAATGGGAACTGAGCTAGAAAATACTAATTGTCTAATTAAATCTGCTTCTGGATTCTGAGTATATGTGCCATTATATCTGTTAGGTCTTGCACATGAAGTCCAAAAATTCCTTGCATGACTGCTAAATTCAAGCTTCCACATTAATCACAAGCTGTGTGTTTATCTTTCATTTGTTTCTCTTAATTTAAAAGAAAAATGGAAATTTAAGTAGTTATCTTCTACAGTGTTGTGGGACAAGGTAGCATGTATATGTGGCCTATTTTATTTAGAGATTGGTAAAGTAAATGTTTCGGTATATTCGTGGCCTTTATGAACTATCCAATAAACAGATGCACACATTCTCAATTGAATGAAGAAGAGTAGACTATAAATCTTTAAATAAGAAATTACTCAGGATAAACCCACATGGATTATGTTAAGAAAACTGTCCCTTAACATTAGTGATTTCATAAGATGAATTCCAACGCAGTATGATTCCCTAAACCCAAACAGCACTGCTTTGCTACAGCATCTGCACTTGTTGCTGGTCTAAGGCAACGAGCGCTGGCTGTACAACTGGATAGGGAGCACAATGCCTCAGGTAGACACTTACCTCAAGAAACAGGCAAGAAACCTCATATCTGATCAGCAACAGCACATCTCTCTCAGCAGTATATTCCAGACCATAATCTGCCATGACCAAAAAAGCAGGTTGGTGAGGAATATAACATAGGGCTGTCAGATTTAACAAATAAAAATTTAGGACATTCAATTCAATTTAAATTTAGGTAGGCAATGGACAATTTCTCACTATAAATATATACTAAATATTGCATCCTGTATTTTATCTGGCAACTCTATATAATAAGCTTCCAAAGACAGATAATAAGAATATATTCAAAGGCCAGGAAAATAGAAACCATTTTATATATTTCAGAGACAATTTAATCAGAAAAATGGTTACATGGGTGTGGGAAGGCCTAAGAGAGCAAAAGGGAAATGGTGAGGTATCTCAGATATTAGTAATTATAGGAAAGAGCTATAATCTGCAGGGTTGGGGGACAAAAGAGAGGGGCTTACTTCCCTGTAGCCCCCAATGAACTGGAGAGATTGCCTGGCTGTACCTAGACCTTGACAAGGGGACCCGCCATTGATACTGCAACAGGGGGAAGAAATACCCAAATCAAAGTATGAACACCAAAAAAAGTGCCAGGTGGGGATAACAAGAGCACCAAGGAAGACAAGGGGCTGATTCTGACTGCTGACTTTGGGAAGAGGCTCTTTTCAGAATAGGTGTCGGCTACTGCTGTATTAGTGCCCATATGAGTCGTCCTCCTCCAACCATTGGTAGAGCCCAGCCAGAAATCAGTTGGCAAGGAACTCTAAGAAATATCATTCCCCACTCATTAAAATACACAGAGAAGCACAGAAAAGTGTAAATAGGGGCAGAAGGCAATTCCTCAAGCAAAGAGCATCTTTTTAAAAATCTGGACAAAAGAATAAGATTCAGGAAAAAAATTGAGAAAAGAACAGTAATTTAAGTTCCAAAAATTAACAAACTAAAGAATTGACAGCTGAAGTGACAGAATTAATAAGAAAGACAAAGACTCTATGTAAGTATAAATAATTTCATCAGAGTGGTTAGGATAATATTTCTCATAAAAAAGAATTAGATTTCCTATAAACTGCAAATAAATTTGGCAAGGTAAGATTAAAATTATTTCAGCTAACAGGCAGAAGAGAAAAAATGACCAATACCAGAGTTCAAATTAATCAAATGGAGGAAGATCCCAGAGAATTTTTCTTAGTGTTATAAACACATTAAAAAAAAAAAAATGGAAAGAGCTAGATTATGCTGGGAGCCTCATCCAGTCTGGTGGTCAAGTTTGCCGACGCTGACAAGGAGTACACAATGCAGCGAATGCAACAGATGGCTGGCCAGATGGGCACGTTCGACCCCATGGCTGCCCCGTTTGGGGCCTAAGGCACCGACACACAGGCACTGACATAGCAGCAAGCGGCACTAATGGCGTCAGTCGAGCAGGATGGCTGTCTGAACCGTATGGCTACCTTCGTTGCTGCCCAGATGCAGCAGATGGCGGCCCTCAACAGGAACGGCCTGGTGGCCTCACCCATAACCCCAACCTCAGGTGGCAGCAACTCTTGGGGCATCACTTCACCAGCTGTGCGTCCCTAGCGTCGCATCCCCTCCTGGGGTGAACAGCTCACCAGCCTACCCCCAACAGACCAGTGGGCAACCTGCAGTGGAAGCTGTGTTTACCAAAGGCATCCACCCCTAGACAGCACAGAGCCCCACCGGCACAGACAGCCTGCAGCAGGCCTACGCTGCAGTCAAAAGTATGCATGTCCAGCCGCCCACTGTGCTGACTATGGTCAGGTAAGACAGGTCTTTCTGTCCTCAGGAAGTTCCAGTGATCTGTCAGCAACAGAGAGAAGGCTCTATGAGCGCCAACAACTCGACCAGTGTGCAGACCATCAGCCAGGCCACGAACAGCTTCCAGATGGGTGCGAAGAGGCTCAAAGTGCAGCCAAAGCAACCCTGAGAGACCCATCACCCATACTTGCGACCCGAGAGTCTCTTTCCTCCGCCTGAGGGAGACCAGGACTCGCATAGGGCAGAATGCTGAACAGGCTACATTAAAAAAAAAAAAAAAAAAAACCCTCTCTCAATATATATTTAAAAATAAGAACCATTGTGACATATCAGCTAATATCAATCAAGCTGAAAACTCCAGACACACTCTGTGAGCTGTAACAACATTTCGTTAAGGAAAGTATAGAATCTGTGGGGTTCAGAGGGCACGTGTTTGCAGGAAAAATATATATGACATAAAGAAGAAGATGAAGAAAAATGAGAAGAAAAAAAGCACAAAAAAGGGGCAACTTTACAACAAAATAATCTGAGACCAGATGTGGATGCTGAAGGGCTGGAAGTGGGAAGAAACGCTGCTCACTGATCCCCAGGGCATTTCTAGCCCATGGGCACTTGAGGCAGGCTGGGGCTGTGTGTCAGCCTGGTTCCCAAGGGGCAGCTGGAAAGATGCCACTGAGCATCTCTATTATTTCTTTAGGTATTTTGGGACCAAAAGATCAAAGTTTTTATTGCAAATGTGTAGCTCCATGTCAAATAGAGGGTGGGTGAAAGAGAATCTCCTTTCTGACTCATCGCTGTTCTTGAAACAGCTTAGAGTAATTCTCTGAAAAATGTAATAAAAAACAAAATTTAAAAACTACAAAAAACAAAAAAAGGAAAAATGCTTCAGTGCTTTTAAAACAGCAAAATAATAGTTCTTTGATACTTTGAGAGGGGCTTTGGTTACCCTCATTCAAGTCTATGACACTTTCCTATGGTTTTCTATATTGTATGTCTGGATGGAGCTGTTAAGATAAACACATGGGTGGATATTTGGAGAAAGCAACAAAAATATTAGAGCTCATTAACCGTGAAGTATGAGAAAACACGGAGGTTAAAAAAGGGACTGACAAAGCAAGATAATTGTTGTGAAAAGTCTGTAAATGCTTCTCTTTCCGCTCTTAAAATCATAATAATTGCACAGAATTTTTAAAAGTTTAAAATACCTATATTATAGAAGAAAAATTAGAGGAAAGCAATTTTTTTTAATTAAAGGGAAAAAGCCCTATAGATGTTAGCATTACTGCTAAAATCCCAGACGTTGTAGGACTGTACGTCTGTAGAGTTTAGACTCAGTGCTCATCCCTTCTCTGCAAGAGTGCTGTCAGAAGCCCTTGACCCCTAAGGCCAGGCCAGACTCATCCAGACTTGCAGGCTCGTGGGTGCCTTCCACTTGTGGAGGCTGCGCCCCAGACAGAAAGGCCCACTGCCAGCCCTTGCCCTTCTTACCCAGGATCTGGGTGCTTGCCCTCTCTCCACAAGCCCTCAACCCCTTCCACTTCACTCATCTTCCTTGCTTGCTCCAGAGACTTTCCAGGAAAGGGAGACCTGGGAACTTTCATCGTGAAACAACTAAACAACTCAAAACATACACCTACACAAACCTTGAAGAAGAGAGAGAAAAATAAACAATCTTTGAGGAATTTCTGAAAACTGTTTGTGAGGAATTTTGAAAAACAGGAATGTTTAAATGAGGCTGGCTCAGTTTTTTGTAAATACATTTGCATATTTTATAGGACTTTTAATTGTAATGATAAAGAAAAAAGACCAGGAAAATGATGTAATGAAAACATAATATTTATTTTTGATAAATGACTTTACAGCAGTTAAAAAAGGCTTCTTAAAAAAAACTCAGAATGAGAAAAAACACTGAGTTATTTAGGAACACATGTATTTTAAGGTATAGCATATTTATTATAATTTATTTGCACATTTGGGAAGACTTGCTTTGGCATTCTGCCTTGATAATCTCATTGATGTCTAGCTCATCTGGAAGCCAGGGCATCTCAGACCTACCATTTTTTTTCTTTTTCTTTTTCTTTTTTCCTTTTTCTTTATTTTCTTTTTTCTTTTTGACTTAGAAGAACAACTGTCTGGTTCCTCTTATGCCTCCTGCTTTAACTTTGTATTCTGTTAGTTAGTTATTATTTTTTAAATTGTCTTTTTCTTTCTCTTGGCTCCTTCTTTTAGGATACCCAGAAGTAAAAAACAAAGGAAAAAAATTTATAGTTCAGTACAGCTACTCTTTTCACACTTAACTCCCTAAAATTCCTTATAATCTTCTATAGCTATTAGGTGGTGCTTTCTCCTGGCTTAGCCAAAAATAAACCACAGAAAGAAAGAAAGAGAGAGAGAGAGAGAGAGAGAGAGAGAGAGAGGAAAGAAAGAAAGAAAGAAAGAAAAAGAAAGAAAGAGAAGAAAAGAAATGGGAAGAATTAAAGAAAGTAATGAAACATGGAGAAGAGATACAGAAATTCCAAAATCAATCAAAGGTAGTTACAAAAGTAAAGAAAACAGGAAAAAGGAGATACACAATAAAAAAAAGTACTTCTTAAAATTGAAGGAGATTTCAGACCTAAAGGGCACACCTAGTTCCAAGAAAGTGAGTATCATAGCCGGGACATCTTGGTGAAGTTTCAGAGTCCCAAGAATAACAAATTAAATTCCTAAAAGATTCCATAGACAAAATTCCAGTTCCTCACAAAAGAACAAATATCAGACATTTCATCAACAACTCTGGCTGCCAGGAAACAATAGAAAAAAATCTTTAAAACATCAGGAACAATTTCCAAATTAATAACTAAATGCCCAACAGAAGTGACATTCAAAATTAAGGAGAAATAAAGCCAAATAAGATTGTGGTTTGTTTCCAAAAAAAAACTTTGAAGGAAATATACAAAGATTACTTTATCAAAATGATAACAGCATAAGGAAAGAAAGAGAAAGATATAATTAAAAACTGGAAAAAAAGGGATAAACCAAGAAACCAGTAAAATATAATAAAAGAAAATTAAGCAGATGCCAGCTAACATTCACAAAAGAAACTTCTCAACTGTTAATTTATTGACCTTTAAGAGAAATTTTAGAAAAAAAGTTTTGATTTGTTGAACAAGCAAATTGGTAGAAAATGTAGGTAATCTAAGGAGGTAGAATTCTGAATGGGACAAAATAATGATGCTTTGTTTGCTTTGTAAACCTGAAGAGGAAAATTGACCAGAGCAGGCCCAAGCCAGGAGGCCCCAGAAGATGGAAAGTTACTAACAATAAGCTAGAGATAACCAGGAGCCCTACTGGGAGCAAGAGATAACAAGCTGTTTCTGCTTCTGTAAACAGGCTTCCCGCCACAGAATCCCTGCACTACTGTTCCCGCCAAAAGGAGCTCCCAGGCCCCCAGTTTAAACCCACCTACCAGCAGTCAGCATAGCCCTTGGGGCCTGACTGCCTGCAGTCCCCTATAAAAGCCCTGTAACCCCGTTGCCCGGGGCCCAGAATTTGGAGCACGAGCTCATCTGGGTCCGCCGGCATATAATAAATACGAGTTCTCCTACCTCTCCGAGTGTCACCTGGTCTCTCGCCAGTCTGATCTTATTTTTCCACAACAAACCCTAACAGAGAAACAGAAATAGTAATTGGAACAGCAAAGAAAGCACACAAGCAGCATAGTTTCAACAAAAGTAAGTAGTTAAGAGTTATCCTCCCAACCCAGTCATGCCCAGAACATGACTGAAACAGCAAATCCCTCATAGGCCCCTCGTGGGTTTAATAGCTGTGCAAAAGTAATTGGGGGGAGAAAAAGGGAGTCGTAGTAGCTTTAAAGTCTCAGAATCCAGGAAATCCCAGCAGATATTCTCCCACATATTGAGAAAATTGAGAGAAACAGGAAAAAGAATCTATAGGCTATAATTTGTGGGTGACAGCTTAAAAATATTCACCAAGTGTTGGGGTTAATGTAGAGCATGAAATCATCCATTAATACCTGGCTTGCTAAAATGTTAACACAGAGGCCACTGGGGGCGAGGGAAGGTTTCAGAGAAGGGTGTGGGCCTTTGGAATGGCAAGGCCTGCGTGACCATGCTGCCATGGGAATGCTGTAGGTAGTTGCCTTCCCAAAACTTGCCTAGCCCAAACAGCGGCCCTGTGATCGAAGGGATGTATGCATTGTCCCTTAGGTTACGTTTAGCAGAACTCCTTGAAAACTCTGATTAGCATTGCATATCTTTCCTGTAAACACATCCTCCTAGTTCCAGTAAGACCCCTTCTCACACATCACATGCTGGAGAAACAATGATAAGGATTTGTAATTATCCTGAAAGACCCGTAAAAGCAGGAGCAAAGAAGAGCAAAGGATCATCCTCTCTGAGTGTTGACCCACTTGCCTTCTCCTCTCTTTCACAGCAAATTTGGAGTAATCTGTTCATCTGTTAGTACAGGGATTGCTGGCCATTCCAACAACCACGCCCACTAAACTGGCAGCATGAATATCAGAGCATCCTGGGGTAGTTTCATCTCTGAAGAGCTCAGGTGTCAAATACGGTGGGTGGGGTGGCTGCTAGCCATATAGGGCTATTGAGCCAGTCTGGATCGAAATTTACTGATAAACAGATACCAAGTTTTGGGAGACTTAGTGTCCCTCCAAAAGAACAAAAAAAGAGCCTAATATATCCCAAGTTTTTATTTTGATTTAAAATTGAGATGTTATTATTTATGATAAATCGATTATGTAAGATGCATTGTTAAAATTAATTTTGCCTGCTTCATTTTATTGTAATGTGGGTGGTAGAAAAGTTACAACATTTGTGAGCTTATATGACTCATACTGTCCTATCAGATGGTGCTGTTTTAGAGGTTCAGAAATATCTCAGAATATTCCTAAGAAACTGATAGAGACTTCCATTAGAAAAATACTGGGAGTAGAATTACAGTTCAGTAAAAAAGAAACACTAGAATAAATGAAAAAAATATCAGATATTGTAGTGAGAGGGTTCTTCAAATCCAAATTGTGGGGCTTTTATAGGAAAAATGGTTGTTTCTCTGACAAATCCATGGTAAGAAAAAGGGAGAGGGAATTTAAAAGACTAAAACAGACTTGAGAAATATGACCAAATTTCTTCATATTGTATTATCATATCTGTAGTAAAGCCCAGCTCTTAAATTTTTCATTTCAGATATTAAGTTCTAGAATTTCTATTTGATTATTTGGTTTTGCAGTTTTAACTTCTCTGCCTCAAGTTCCCATTCATTAACCTGTGGTATTGATATTTTCTTTCTTTATACCCTTGAATGTATCTGTAGTGGGTGTTTTAAGCTCTTGGTCTGCTAATAACAAGATTTTTGTTATCTCTAAAGCTGTTGCTATTGACCTTTTTTTTTCCTGATTTATGAGCCACATTTTCATTCTTCCCAAATGTCTGATATTATTATTATTACTTAATGTATATTGTGTTACTATGCCGTGAATATTCTGATTATGTTGTTTTCCTTTATTTTTATATTTTTTGAAGATTTTTTTATTTATTTGAGAGACAGAGAGAGCATGAGCCGGGTGGAGGGACAGAGGCGGAGGAAGAAGCAGACTCCCCACTGAGCAGGGAGGCCTACACAGGGCTCCATCACAGGACCCCAAGACCATGAACTGAGCCAAAGGCAGATACTTAACTGACTGAGCCACCAAGGTACCCCTGTTGTCTTCCTTTAAAGAGTGTTGATTTTTATTTGGAAGAAATATCGTCACTATCATTTAGCCAGTCCTCATTCAGCTTTGGTTTATGTTTAAGATAGATCTACCATAATCCTTAGTGTAAGACTAGATTAGCCCTTGCCTCAGTATGTGGCTTTTCTTTTTTTCTCAGTTGAAATCCTGTTGTGTTCAACAAGGTATCTCCACTCTGGCTACTGGAAGCTTTAGTATGTCTTAGCACCATGGGACTTACGAAATCTCCATCCAGTTTTTAGTCTCCTAGTGGCTGTTCTCTTTCAAGCCTTGCATAACCTGAATATATGTTTAGTATTTGGCCAGAACTCAGGAGGAAACCTATGCAGATTTCTGAGACTCCCCTCTATATAGTTTCCTCATCTCCAGTTCCCTGACCCACAAATATCAACTTCCTCATGTTGTTTGGGATCTGATTACTGTCATTTCCACCTTGCTGACCCAATGATCTTTATTTATATTCCATTTCCCAGTACCATAGTTTGCAGAATGCACCAGAAGAGAGGGTGAACATGGAACTCAAATCAAGTTTTTTTCTTTCTTTAGGACCATAGCCATTCACTGTCTGCTTTCCAATGCCTCAAAAAAAAGTTGTTTTGTACTGTCTATTAAGTTTTATAATCGTTCATGGTTGGGAAGAGGCAGGTCATCTATACATTGTTCTATCATGGCAGAGACAGATATGTAAGTTTCACAAATTTGGCCATTCATTATTTTACAAAGGAAAACTCAAATCTCCCAAAATAAAAACTTATGGACACTCACACTGTGGTGAGTTTGTAATTAAATAAGAATGGTGTAACATTATTTGGGTCATAAGAGAATTCACAATAATTTAAAAGAATTTTGTCATACAAAGTATGTTCTTTAACCATAGTAAAATAAAATTAGAAATCAGTAATGGAAAGGTATCCAGAAAATCTGCAGAAGTTTAGAAATTAAAGAACATATTTGCATAACATATGGGTCAGTAAGATCAAAATGCAACTTAGGAAGCATTCTGAATAGCATGAAAATGAAAATACAGCATATTAGAATTTGTCAGATGAAGCTAAAATAGCACAAAGGAAAATTTATAGCATTGAACAGTTTTATTAATTTATTTTGTTTACCTTAATAAATAAGAACAAAAAGAGCAAATTCTACCCAAAATAAATAGTAAAAAGAAAATAATAAAGACCAGAGCAGAAACTGATAAGATGAAAAACAGAAAAATAATAGAGAAAATTAATGAAACCAACTATTGTTTTTTTGTAAACATCAAACAGATTGAATAAAATTCTGACAAAACTTGTCAACATAAAAAAAAAAATCAGCCTCAAGAGAAATGATACCATTACAGCTTCTTGAGGAATTAAAATAATAAATTAATATTATAATATATATGCCAATAAATTTGACAACTGAGATAAAATGAAAAATTCCTTAGAAAAAACACTAACTATGGAGCACCTGGGTGGCTCAGTCACTTAAACATCTGCCTTTGGGTCACATCATGTTCCCAGGGTCCTGGGATTGAGCCCCTCATTAGGGAGCCTGCTTCTCCCTCTCCCATTCCCCCTGCTTGTGTTTTCTCTCTCTCTCTCTCTCAAATAAATAAATAAAATTTTAAAAAGAAAAAGAAAAAACATGAACTATCAAAGTTCACTCAAAAGAAAGAGATAACCAGACTTCTGGGAAAGATGGCAGAGTAGGAGGATCCTAAGCTCACCTCATCCCATGGATACAACTAGATAACATACACATCAGTGTAAATAACCCAGAAAATGACCCAAAGGCTGGCAGAACAAACTCTTCACAACTAAATGTAGAAAAGAGGGCACATAGAAGAGGGTAGGAAAGGCTGAAATGTAGTGGGAGCAAAAGGGACCCAAGGGACTGTCTTCAGGAAGAAGAGAAACTGGGGGCATTGAGAGGGGAGAAGACCAGATCCCATACCAGGCATCCCAGACATGGGAGACCCACACAGAGAAGACAAATCTCCATAAAATTTGACTTTGAAAACACAAGGGGCCTAACAATAAGTAGGACTTACTACCAGGAACTTTAAAAATCAGCAGACTGGGCTCTGAGAGAGCCAGCAGGGCTGAGTCCCAACCCTTAAACAGACAGAACAATAAATAGCCCTGCTGAAATATAGCATAGAAGCAGCAGTTTGATAAATGCCTGGGGTATACGGAAAGAAGATATATTTACTAATCTCAGAGCATGTGCTGGAGGGGAAGGGATCTTTGAAGGACTTTTCTAAGCCCCAAAGAACTGGTGGGCACTATTTCCTCCCCTGGCCCTCCAACCTACATGCATGAGCACCTGAGGAAACCAGCACAGAATAAACACTGTCCATTTATCTTGCTAACAATGCCCACAGCCCCATGTTCTCCTGTGGAAACACCCCCTGCAGCCTGACCTGGGCAGGAGTTTTCTTGAGTGGCTGCAGTTTCACTCCTGCAGCAGAGCAGCATGGAAATTCCTGACAGCACATGTCCTGCCCCTGAGTTCTCCTGGCCTCCCCCTCCAATAATTCCTTGGTTGGAGCCCAGTGAAAAGTGGTGCCACAAGGCTAAGTGTGCACGCAGCCTCGATAGGGGCCATCAGTCTAAAGTGATTCCTGCCCTAGGGAGAATGAAACATAACTACACACCAGTCTGACTGTGGCCCCCATAGCAATAGCAGGGGCAGACATATGGTCTAACTGCAGGCCCCACCCACCAATGAAAGCTTCTCAGGGGATAACACAGGGGAAATGCCCTGCAGTTCAGTGCTATTGCATCTCTGGCAAATGCCTGATCTGACTCAACTCAAGCCCAAGGAGGCCCCAGACTGGCCCACTAACAACACAGAGACCAAGCCCTGCCAAAAACAGGCAAAGAGGGCTATTGCAAACAACTGGACTGAAGGAAAATGCAGCTCAGCCACAACAGCAGGGTGCATGCAACACGCATAGGAGACACGCCTAAAGCACCAGGTTCTGGAGGACAGAGGACACTGCACTGTAGGGCACTACAGACTTCTTCAAAGGGGCACTATTTCCAAAAGCAAGAGATGTAGATGAGTTTCCTAACACATAGAAACAGACACAGGGACTTAGACAAAATGAGGAGACAGAGGAATATGCCCCAAATGAAAGAACAGGACAAAAATCACAGCAAATGAGCTAAATGAAACAGAGATAAGTAATATGCCTGATAGAAAATATACAGGCATAGTCATAAAGATACTGGACTTGAGAAAAGAGTGGAGGATCTCAGTGAGATCTTCAGCAAACAGGTAGAATACATGAAAAAGAACCAATCAGAGATGAAGAACTCAATGAATGACATTAAAAATACACTAGAGGGAATAAATAGTAGACTAGAGGAACCAGAAGAGTGGATCAGTGACCTGGAAGACAGAGTAATGGAAATCAATCAAGCTGAACAGGACAGAGAAGAAAGACTAATAAAGAATGAAAATAGATTAAGGGAACTCACAATGTCGAAGAGAGAATTTTAAAAGCAACAAAAGAAAAGAAAACAGTTACGAACAAGGGTAATCCCATAAGGCTATAAGTGGATTTTTCAGCAGAAACTGTACAGGCCAGAAGAAAGTGGAATGATATATTCAAAGAAAAAAAAATGAAAACAAAGAATACTCTGTCCAAGAAGACTATCATTCAGAGTAGAAAGAAAGATAAAGAGTTTTCCAGACAAACAAAAGTTAAAGGAATTTATCACCACTAAACCAGACCTACAAGAAATGTTAAAGGGGACTCTTTGAATGGAAAGGAAATACCATATTTAGGAGTAAGAAAAGTAGTACACACAAAAACAGTAAAATTAAGTATATCTATAAAAATCAGTTAATGATTCACAAAATAAAAGGATATAAAATATGATACCATATACCTAAAACGTGTGAAGGAAAGGAGTGAAGAATGGGTGTAAACTTAAGTGACAATCAACTTAATGTAGACTACTACATGCATAATATGTTATATATAAACCTAATGGTAATGACAAATCAAAAACCAGTAATAGGTAAGCAAAAACAAATAATGAAGAAGGAATCCAAGTATATCACTAAAGAAAGCCAGCAAACCATGAAAGAAGAGAGCAGGAGAAGAAAGGAGCAGAGGAGAGCTACAAAAACAACCATAATACAAGCAACAAAATGGAAATAAGTACATACTTAGCAATAATTACTTTAAATGCAAATGGACTAAATGTCCCAATCAAAAAACATAAGGTGATGGAGTGGATAAAAAGCAAGACCCACCTATATGCTGTCGATAAGAGACTCATTTCATATCTAAAGACACTTGCAGATTGAGACTGAAGGGATGGAAAATAATTTATCATGCAAATGGAAGTGAAAAGAAAGGTAGCAATACTTATACAGGACAAAATAGACTTTACAACAAAGACTGTAGCAAGAGACGAAGAAGGACACTATATAATCATAAAGAGAATAATCCAGCAAGAAGATATAACAATTGTAAATATTTATGCACCTCCATGGGAGCAGCCAAATATATAAAGCACTAAACGACAAACATAAAGGAAGTAATTGAAAATAATATAATAATAGTAAGGCGCTTCAACACTCCACTTGCATCAATGGATAAATAATCCAAACAGAAAATCAACAAGGAAAGAGTGGCTTTGAATCATACATTGGACCAAGTGGATCTAACAGATATATTCAGAACATTCCATCCTAAAACAGCAGAATACATCTTTTCAAGTGCACATGGAACATTTTCCAAAATAGATCACAAAACAAGTTTCAACAAATTCAGAAAGACTGAAGTCAAACCATGCATCTTTTCCAACAAAATGCTATGAAACTAGAAATCAACCACAACAAGAAAAAATCTGTAAACACAAATATATAGAGGTTAAATAACATGGTACTAAATGAATGGGTCAACCAAGAAGTATAAGAGGAAATCAGAAATACATGGAGACAAATGAAAATGAAATCACAATTGTCCAAAATCTTTGGGATGTAGCAAAACTGTTCTAAGAGGGAAGTGTAAAGCAATACAGGCCAACCGGAAGAAGCAAGAAAAATATCAAATTATCTAACCTTACACCTAAAGGAGCTAGAAAAAGAAGTACAAACAAAACCAAAGACTAGTTGAAGGAAGGAAATAATAAAGATAAGAGCAGAAATAAACAAAATAGAAACTTAAAAAAACCGGGGCGCCTGGGTGGCACAGCGGTTAAGCGCCGGCCTTCGGCTCAGGGCGTGATCCCGGCATTGTGGGATCGAGCCCCACGTCAGGCTCCTCTGCTGTGAGCCTGCTTCTCCCTCTCTCCCACTCCCCCTGCTTGTGTTCCCTCTCTCGCTGGCTGTCTCTATCTCTGTCAAATAAATAAATAAAATCTTAAAAAAAAAAAAAAAAACCCACAAAAACTAGAAGGGATCAACAAAACCAGGAGCTAGTTCTCTGAAAAGATCAACAAAATTGATAAATCTTTACCCAGACTCAAAAGAGGGGGTGGGGGTGGGGTAAGAGGACATAAATAAACAAAATCAGAAATGAAAGAGGAGAAATAAAAACTGACTCCATAGAAATACAAAGGATTATAAGAAAATATTATGGAAAATTATATGCTAACAAATTGGACAACCTAGAAGAAATGGATAAATTCCTAGAAACATATAACCTACCAAAATGGAAGCAGGAAGAAATAGAAAATTTGAACAGACCAATTACCAGCAATGAAATTGAATCAGTAATCAAAACTCCTAATGAAAAAATGTCAAAGACCAGATGGCTTCACAGGTGAATTCTGCCAAACATTTAAAGAAGAGTTAATAGCTATACTTCTCAACTATTCAAAAAAAAAAAAAAAAAAAGTAGAAGAGGAAGGGAAGTTTCCAAATTCATTCTATGAGGCCAGCATTACCCTGATTCCAAAACCAGACAAAGAGACTAAAAGATATATAGAGAGAAAACTACAAGCCAATATTTCTGATGAACATAGATGCAAAAATCCTCAACAAATATTAGCAAACTGAATCCAACAATACATTAAATAAATCATTCACTATGATCAAGTGGGATTTATTCCTGCAATGGAAGGGTGGTTCAAAATTTGCAAATCAACATGATACATCACATCAGCAAGAGAAAGGATATAAATCATATGATCATTTGAATAGATGCGAAGAAAGCATTTGACGAAGTACGACATCCATTCATAATAAAACCCCCCAACAAAGTAGGTTTAGAGGGAACATACCTCTTCATAATGAAGGCTATATACAAAAAACCCATAGTTAACATCATATCAATGGTGAAAAACAGAGCTTTCCCCCCAAGATCAGGAACAGGAAAAGGATGTCCACCATCACCACTTTTAAACATAGTACTGAAAGTTCTAGCCACAGCAATCAGACAAGACAAAGAAATAAAGGGCATCCAAATTGATAAGGAAGAAATAAAACTTTCTTATTTACACATGACATGATACTATATATAGAAAACCCTAAAGATTCCACCTAAAATTACTAGAACTGATAAATTAATTCAGTAAGGTCACAGGATACAAAATCAATGATCAGAAATCTGTTGCATTTCTATATACTAAAAATGAAGTAGCAGAAAGAGAAATTAAAAAAACTATCCCATTTACAATTGCACCAAAAATAGTAAAATACCAAGGTATAAACTTAACCAAGGAGGTGAAATTCTTGAACTCTGAAAACTATAAAATATTGATGAAAGAATTGGAAGATGACACAAATAAATGGAAATATATCCCATGCTAATGAATTGGAAAAACAAATATTGTTAAAATGTCCGTACTACTCAAAGCAATCCATAGATTTAATGCAATCCCTGTCAAAATAACAACAGTATGGGGTGCCTGGGTGGCTCAGTCATTAAGCGTCTGCCTTCGGCTCAGGGCGTGATCCCAGAGTCCTGGGATCAGGCCCCACATCGGGCTCCTCCACTGGGATCCTGCTTCTTCCTCTCCCACTCCCTCTGCCTGTGTTCCCTCTCTCACTGGCTGTCTCTCTGTTAAATAAATAAAATCTTAAAAAAAAAAAAAAAAACAGCATTTTTCACAGAACTAGAACAAATAATTCTAAAATTTGTATGCAACTGCAAAAGACCCCAAAAAGCCAAAGCAATCTTGAAAAAGAACAGAACTGTTGGTATCACAATCCCAGATTTCAAGATATACTACAAAGCTGTAGTAATGAAAACAGTATTGTACTGGCAAAAAAAAAAAAAAAAAAAAAAAAAAAAAAAGACATACAGATCAATAGAATAGAATAGACAGCCTAGAAATAAAATCACACTTATATGGTCAATTAATCTTTGATACAGGATGCAAGAACATGCAATGGGAAGAAGTCTGTTCACTAAATGGTGTTGGGATAACTGGACAGCTACATGCAAAAGAATGAAACTGGACCACTTTCTCATACCATACACAAAAATAAACTCAAAGTGGATTAAAGACCTAAATGTGAGACCAGAAACCATAAAAATCCTAGAAGAGAGCACAGGCAGTAATTTCTCTGGCATTGGCCTTAGAAACATTTTTCTATATATGTCTTCTGAGGCAAAGGAAACAAAAGCAAAATTAAACTATTGCAACTACATCAAAATAAAAAGTTTCTGCACAGCTAAGGAAACAGTCAACAAAACTAAAAGACAACCTACTGAATGAGAGCAGGTATTTGCAAATGACATGTCCAATAAAGGTTTAGCACCAAAAATATATAAAGAACTTAGAATTCAACACTAAAAATAAAAATAACCTAATTAAAAATGGACAGAAGATATGAGCAGACATTTCTCCAAAGAAGACATACAGATGGCCACAGACACATGAAAAGTTGCTCAACATCACTCATAATTAGGGAAATACAAATCAAAACTACAATGAGGTATCACTTCACACCTGTCAAAATGACTAACATAAAAAAACACAAGAAACAGCAAGTTTTGGCAAGGATGTGGAGAAAAAGGAACCCTCTTGCACTGTTGGCAGGAATGCAAACTGGTGCAGCCACTGTGGAAAATAGTATGGAAGTCCCTCAAAAAATTAAAAATAGAATTACCGTATGATGTAGTATTCCACTACTGGATATTTACCCGAAGAATACAAAAACACTAATTCAAAAAGATATATGTAGCCCTATGTTTATTACAGCATTATTTGCAATAGCCAAATTATGGAAACAGCCCAAGTGACTGTCTATAGATGAATAGATAAAGAAATTGTGAGATATATATACACACACACACACACACACAAAATGGAATATTACTCAGCCATAAAAAGAATGAAATCTTGCCATTTGCAACAACATGGATAGACCTAGAGCGTAATAATGCTAAGTGAAGTCAGTCAGTCAAAGACATATACCATATGATCTCACTTACAGGTGGAGTTTAAAAAACAAAACAAACAAAGAAAAAAGAGACAAACCAAAAGGCAAACTCATAGAGAACAAACTGATGGTTATCAGAGAGTTAGGTGGGGGATGGGTGAAAGAGGTGAAGGGGATTAAGAGTACACTTGACATCATTAACACTGAGTAATGTGTAGAATTGTTGAATCAGTATACTATACACCTGAAACTAATATAACATTGTTTATACTGGCCTTAAATGGAGAAAATATATAGATAACTAATTTTAAAAATTAAACTTATAAATTATAAAAAAATACACTCTCCCACAAAGAAAAATTCAGGCACAAATTACTTCCACATGAATTCTGCAATTCTTCCAAACATTTAAGAGGAAAAAAATATCCATTCTACACAAAGTCTTACAGGAAGAAAATCAAAGAAGTGGGAAAACTTTCAACTCAATTTATGAGATGATCTTCAATCTGAAACCAAAATCAAAGAAATTACAGAAAAATAAAAACTATAGGTCAATATCACGCATGAGCCTAAGATGCAAAATTCTAGACAAAATTTAGCAAATGTAATACAACCATATATAAAAAGACTCTAAATAATGATCCAGTGGGGTTTATTCCAAGACTGAAAGTTTAATATTTGAAAAGCAATCAAAGTAATTCATCATAACAGAAAATTATGAAGGAAAAAATGTGATGATTTCATGCAGAAAAACATTTGAAAAATCTAGCATCCATTTTGAAATAAAATTCTCAGGAAGCTAGGAACATAACGATGTCCTCCACATGGCAAGGGACACCTATGAAAACCAACAGCTGGGGCGCCTGGATGGCTCAGTCAATTAAGTGTCTGACTCTTGATTTCTGCTCAGGTCATGATCTCAGGGTTGTGAGATCAAGCCCTGCAGTGTTGGGCTCCATGCTGTGTGTGGAGCCTGCTTAGGATTATCTCTCTCTCTCCCTCTCCCTCTCTCTCTCTCTATTAAGAAAAAAAAAAAGACCAAAGCAAACAAACAAAAAAACTCCAACAGCTAACATTATATTTAATGGTGAAGGACAAAGTGCTATCACCTTTAATATCAGAACACAAGGATTTCTGCTTTCATCATCTCTTCCCAGCATTGTGTTAAATTTCTAACCAGTACAATAAAGCAAAAATAAGATATGAAACACATACAGATTGGAAAGCAAAATTAAAATATTTATTTAGAGATAATAAGATCATCTATGTAGAACATTCTGTCAAATCTAAAAAGGCTCTTAAAGCTAATTAATAATATAACTTAATGATAAGAACAAAACCCAATTTTTAAAAAATGTGCAAAATATTCAAAGATATGTTGCCATAGGAGACTTAGGGATGGCAAATAAGTACATGAAAAAATGCAACACCATTTGTCATTTGGGAAATGTTAATTAAAAGCACAACAATATGCCACTACATCCTTACTAGAATGGCTAAATTTACAAAGACTGTCATACCAATTGTTGGTAAGTATGTGCAGGTACTGGAACTCTCATACAATGTTAGTGGGGATGTGAAGTGGTATAATCACTTTCAAAAACATTTTATCATTTTCTTAAGAATTTGAATGTACAAATACTATGTGAACCAATTATTTCATTCTTTAATATTTGCCTGAGAGATGAAAGCATATGTCTACAAAGACCTGTACATGAATGTTTATAGCAGCTTAAGTTGTAACAGACAAAAAAGCAAATCAAAACCCAAACCTAAATGTCCACACTTAAAATGGAATGCTATTATATAAAATACAACACAAGCCACATCACAGTTAAACCCCAAAATAATTATGATAAATGAAAGAAGTAACACAAAAATGAGTACTTTATATGATTCCAGTTGTATAAAACTCTAGAAAATGCAAACTAATCTATACTGACAAAAAGCCTATCAGCAGTTGCCTGGGAATGGGTTGGGGCAATGAGGAAGAGCATGTGGGAAGGACTGTAAATAAGCCAAGTGACTATTTTAGGGTAATGGGTATGTTCATTATCTTCATTTTAGTCATAGTTTTATAAGTGTTCATATAAGTCAAAATTTGTCAAATTGTACACTTTTGATTTACAGAGTACATTTTAGTTGTTAAAACAAAAAAGAAGTACTGAAAATATGTAACTAAGAGTAAAATTCAGAAAAAACAGTAAGAGCAACAAATAAACAGAAAGTAAAGTTTGCAAACTGAAGGAGTTAATAAAGATTGAGGTAGGAACTAATGTTCATCAAAATCATTCTTTATTCCTATTCCTTGTTGTTCTCAGAACCTGGTCATGGCGTTCATTCATTAAAGATATTGGCATATAATTTTCTCCACCATGAATCCTGCCACCCTGGATGTCTTGAAAACAATTGATAAGCAATTTTTTCTCAATTATATAGAATATTTGGACAAAATAAATATACATATTTATACAATTTATATATTTTGTGTATAAAATTTCACTTAATATTTTGTATATTTAATAATATGTATTTAATAGTAAAATATTACACTATATATTTTACTCTGATTTGTATAAAGCAAAAACATTAGGCAAAGTATATGCCTTACTTAGGGTGAAGCATATGGGAATTAAGTCACCGACATTTTAGGTGTAATCTCCTTCTTATCTAATTCAAAGTATGGTCAGTAAGTACTTACTGCTTCTTGAATAAATGTGAGAACCCAATGCTATAGCACTGGGAAAGAATTGGGAGATAGAATCCTATACAGAATTCTGTATCTTGAGGGTGGGATCTTAAGTGTCACAAAACTTCACTTTGGTACAGAAGTTTGATTGTTTAGAAAAATATTTTCAAGTGTCAGTGATGAATTCCTAAGATATTGTGATAAAATGTAAAATATGGCTAAGCTGTTTTGTCCAAGAATTTAGTGGTATTATATTGGTAAAGAGAATGGTACAACATAATAGAGTGGTCCTTCCACATGATAGGTATATGAAAACTAAGAAGAAAATGTCTAGTTGCCTACCCTTCAATTTTAAGGTCCTTGTGGGTTATATAACCAATTGCATTTATATAACATAGCATGCACAGATGATTCAGAAAACAGACCTATTAGGTATAAACCAGAACATGAATCCATATATGGCTAGGAGAAATATACAGCATTGTTAATCAACACTTGCTTCCTTCTGTGAACCCCAAGAATCTAGAGGGATTGGGTATGTTAATATGGTCCCTACAGTATGAGATGCATATTTAAAACTATTGCATTTAAATCTCAAAGAAGAAGATGGCACCATTTAACATTTAAGTAATACAGGTATACAGCAGAGACAGGTGTAAAATGCTATTAAAGAAATACAAGGGGGAGCCTGGGTGGCACAGCGGTTAAGCGTCTGCCTTCGGCTCAGGGCGTGATCCCAGCGTTGTGGGATCGAGCCCCACATCAGGCTCCTCTGCTATGAGCCTGCTTCTTCCTCTCCCACTCCCCCTGCTTGTGTTCCCTCTCTCACTGGCTGTCTCTATCTCTGTCGAATAAATAAATAAAATCTTAAAAAAAAAAAAATACAAGACAATAGCAAATTATGGAAAGAGTCCAAATGTCCATCGACAGATGAATGGATAAAGAAGACATGGTATGTATATACAATGGAATGTTACTCAGCCATCAAAGAGAATGAAATCTTGCCATTTGCAATAACGTGGATGGAGCTAGAGAGTATTATGCTAAGCGAAGTAAGTCAGTCAAAGACAAATACCATATGACTTCACTCATATATGGAATCTAAGAAACAAAGCAAATGAACAAAGGGAGAAAAAAAGAGAGGCAAACCAAGAAAGAGACTCTTAACTATAGAGAACAAACTGATGGTTACTGGAAGAGAGGTGGGCAGGGGTATGAGTTAAATAGATGTTGGGTTAAGGAGGACGCCTGTGTCAAGCACCAGGTGTTATATGTAAGTAACGAATCACCAAATTCTACACTTGAAACTAATATTACACTGTATGTTAACTAACTAGAATTTAAATAAAAACTTGGAAAAAATAAAATAAAGTGAATAATAAAATAAAATAAATTTAAAAAAACGAATGGATAATGTTCTAGAGTCCGTTCTGAAAGATTAGAGCCCAGAGGCATACAAACAGGATTCCAGCTGTGGAGCATTTTCAATGCGAAGTTGCCTCTCAGCTACTATAGGCCTGGCAGAGATGTAACCAGAGCTCCGTCTGGCTCACAGCAGCAGCGTTGCCATTCCCCAGTCCAGCAGTCTAGGTACCTGTGACTCATACATAAGTCATAGATGGTCTTTAGATCACAGTTATAGAGTCTGTACATGGATGTGTGTACACACATGCTTACACACACATATACAGTCTCTCCTTCAGCCAAAAAGACTGCAAGTTGAAAATTTATTCTTTTATATATGTAAAAATTACATGAAAATGTATTTTTGTTTTTTTTATTCCCCTCTCCTCAGTCGAAAATATATTAAATAGTAGAAAAAACATATACACACACACACACACACACACATATATATGTGTATATATGTGTATGTATGTATGTATGTATGTAAAGAAATACATTGCATTATTTTGCATTATTATTCCCATAAGGAAGTATTTGCCGTATGACAAGGAGTATTCTGGGAAACACAGATATAAAAATGACAAAAACAGGGCCCTTTATCTCAAACAGTTCACACTCCAGTGGGAAAAATGAGAAAGAATAATTTTAATGTGGAAAACCTGAATGTTGGTTGGTAACAATGGTTGTGGGCTAATCAGGAAGAATTTTAAAGGAGGATAGAAGGGAATTACAACAGGCCCTGAGTTAGAAATCCTGGCTTTGTCATGGAAAAGTAAGTTACAGTATTAACACTACTGAAAAACAATGTTGTTTTGTTTTTGTTATTTTCTTTCTTGTAGCTCTGTATACTTTCTGGGTTTTTCATTATTTAATTCCGAACATGATGTATTTTATAATTCATTTAATTTTATTTTAAAAATAAGTTATCTTGGGAGCAGGGTGACTAACTTCCTTATTAAGGTCCTGTAGCAACTCTGCCATGGAATCTAGCCAATCCATATGTCCTTAGACATATACTTTTCTCTCCTAGGGTGGGCTTTATTTTTAGAAACACAGAAATAAACTATATTACAAGGCATCAACTTTCCTAAAGTGCATTTTCTTTATTTATAACTGAAAAATGTATACTCCTGTGTTTTAGGAAAATATTTTCCAACAACAATGTAAGTGTGAAATTTACACATAAAAATGTGTGTGTACAGGCACTCACACACTTATACACATATAAGCTTACACTTTGCACAGATGTTACTACAGAAGTGTAGCCAAAGAATAGATAGTAAATTTTACAGGATTGCCATTCATTTCCAAGGTCTTATTTACAATAGGATATCCATTTTGCTTACTCTTTGCAGACAGTTTGGCTTCCTTTATTATCCAAGAGTTTTATGAAAAGACATACACCATTGCTCTTCATTACATTGCAACATGTATAGTCAATGGTTCAGAACAATGGAATCGCAAATAAAATATGACATAGCATTTCCTTTCAAGATGAATAAGCAATATAGCAGAGATAATTTAAGAAAGTGGAGTAAAACATTATAATTTATAAATATCTATTCAGTGTTGACAGCTACTGTAATTTCTCAAAGTATGTGAATGAGTATATATGTATATATATACATATATATTGTCTGTGTTTATGTGTGTATATATTTGCACATATACACATGTATATATGTGTATATATTATATATACATGTGTATGTGTGTGTGTATATATATATATATATAATAGAAAGAGACAAGTCTGTATTCTGATTGCACATAGTTTAACAGGCAGAGACATATATTTGTGATACACATACACATGATTTAAGAGGTAGAAACATACAGTTGTATGTTAAACATGTGATCAGAACAGGAATTTGCCTTCCTTCCTTGATAAGTTCCTGATGTTTCACTCCACACAAGTTGTTAAAATACACAGGGTACCAATAATGATATTTTATTGCTTCTTTTCATTTTTTTAAAAAAGTCTCTCCATCATTAAAATTTCTTTTTCCTTTCTTAAGTTTCCAAATCAAATAGAAAATATAACTCTACTGGATTCTACCAGCCATCATGCTGTCCTTCCAATTTCTTTTTATTTTCAATAAATATACTGTATATGTTGAAAAATCATGTATATTAGAAAACACATGCTTAAAATTTTATTTTCTCTGTAGTTGCATTTTCTTTCCCAGTAGCCTCATTTACAAAAGGAATAGCAGGCTCATTCCAGAGAACTGAAACCTTCTGATGGTTACTTTTGGCCTGAGGGTCTCATGGCAGCCTTGCCAAACTTTCCTTAGACTGCATAAATGCACAGTGGTCTAGAATGTTTCCACATAGCCTTCTTTCTGTCTTTCTTCACTCAAAATAAAATATGATGTATATAAAATATACATAATACAAATGCTATGTATAGATACTACTTGTTATGGTATTGCTTGTGTGTATGTGTGTGCATACACATATTGTCACAGAAAATGGGCAGTGTGTTGGAGGTTTGGTTCATAGGCTAGGGCATGGATAATTACTGGGGGAGAAAATGGGTCCTCAATATCAAAGATTGGGAGGAAAATATCCTGGTACAGAGAAGTGTTTTTTTGTAATAGGTGTGGTGATACAGGAATTTGAAAAATATGAAGAGAATTATGCTTACAACAGAGTTGGGTAGTTACTGTTGTTATACTGATATCCTGCAGAAGGATGCCTAGAGACTAGGGGATAATGACATGCAGTTAGAGGCTAAGTGTGAGAGCCAGAGGGCTCTGTCATAGTTTATAAAGTGGCCTTTATCTTATGAAGTATATTGCTGAGGTCCTAGCTGCTAGAGTCACAAAATTTCAGAGGCATATGAATGCTCATCCAATTCCAAGTTACTTGAAGTCAGGTCCTGTTGGGGAAAACCTGGAATCATGAAACATGGGACTGGTAATATATAAAAGGATATCCCTGAAGATGTTGAGTTTTCAACTTGCCCCAGACTTTCTAAACTCCTGCAAGGAACTACCTTCTATAATAATAGCTCTTACTTTTACATTTTTTACTTTTCCTTTGGTAGAAGAAGTTGCAGAAACCACTCCCACACAAGGCAACAGATCCCCCTCTCAGGAGCTTCCCTTCCTTGACTCTCCTGGCTGCCAGGCTAAAAACTAAGGTAAAATTCCAGCATAATCCTTCTGGGAACTTGCTTGTCTGGTAGAGGAAAGAGACCATACTTCTAAATAATTGCAAGAACTTGTTGGCTGCTAGCATGGGCGAGGGTAGTATTCATGGATTTGATTTTATTGATGCTAGATCAAGTGAGCCATAGATTTTATTTCATGAGATGTTTATATTGCAAGTGTCCATCTTTTCAGCAATACAATAAGGCATTATTTCTTAAGATGACCAAGTAGCCACTTTTTGGCAAGTTGTCTATATTGATTCCCTTTTATCCTAGAAATTCCATACATTTGTTCTGACAGGATGAGAAACCTATTCTAGGTATGAATTTTCTTTTCCTGCCTGCAAATCCTTGACCAGCACTGATATCTTGGGGCTTACAGAATGCCTGGTCCTCAGGGATGGACAGGGGACGCACTTTATGGTGAAGGAGGTGTAAGAGTGGGCTCATGACATGGAATTGGTTATTGTATCACATACCACACCATGTTCCTAGAACACGAGAATGAACTTCTAAAGGTGAAGCTGAGGGACGCCTAGGTGGCGCAGTCGTTAAGCGTCTGCCTTTGGCTCAGGGCATGATCCCAGCGTTCTGGGATCGAGTCCCACATCGGGATCCTCCTCTGGGAGCTTGCTTCTTCCTCTCCCACTCCCCCTGCTTGTGTTCCCTCTCTTGTTGGCTCTCTCTCTGTCAAATAAATAAGTAAAATATTTAAAAAAAATAAAATAAAAAAATAAAAGTGAAGCTGAAACTATAATATCTGAAAAGATGGGGTACCATCCTTCAGGACACAGTGTATTTATTAGATCAGAGAATCCTTTTGTGCTGCATTTCCGGTAAGAGAGATACACGATCCCAGGAACTAAAAGATGGAAGCGAAGTGCTTCTTTTATGATTACTCCCAATGACCCACGTGGGAATTTTGTGCCTTCTGTCCGTCAGCTTTGGGCTCTGTTGAGTGAGCTCTGTGGAGTGTTGTATACCCAACACATGAGCTAACCAGGGGACACAGCAAGGGTCCCACTGAACTACAAGTTTGGCATCCTTGTGCCCAGTGACAGACAACCAAGATCAACATCACCCTCCTGGCAGAAGAAATTAACTCTGAACCGCATAAGGTTTTTTGTCTGGGTTTTTTGTTTTTTGTTTTCTGGGTTTGTTGTTGTTGTTTTGTTGTTGTTGTTGTTGTTTAGAGATGTTTTATACAAAGACAACAAGGGAAAATACATGTTAAACACAGAGGATTTACTTGGGCACCTCCTGGTATTCCTTTGCCCCATTATACCTGGGAATTGGCCTGGGCAGGACTGAGAAGAGTACAATTACCAAGGACAGGAACACCTTGGTAATGAAGGTTATCACCTGGTAAATAACCAGAACTTACTCAGGTGATCGCTAAGGATGAGGAGAATTTAGCATGGAGATAGTGGAGAAGAACATGAGTACCAGTTACAAGCCAGAAATCAACTGCAGAAATGAGAGCTGTAGTTTATCACAATAAGCTTCCTTTCAGGACAAAGGGCACAAGAGAACCATGAAGAGGGGCGCCTGGGTGGCACAGCGGTTAAGCGTCTGCCTTCAGCTCAGGGCATGATCCCGGCGATCTGGGATCGAGCCCCACATCAGGCTCTTCTGCTGTGAGCCTGCTTCTTCCTCTCCCACTCCCCCTGCTTGTGTTCCCTCTCTCGCTGGCTGTCTCTATCTCTGTCGAATAAATAAATAAAATCTTTAAAAAAAAAAAAAAAAAGAGAACCATGAAGGAGCTGATCCCTGAATCTCTGTGGAGAAACAGACCTCTAGCAAAGCTTCTGAACTTGGAATCCATTGCTACATTTGCAGCAAAGCCGTGTTTCCCATGGTTTGTTAAAAGCCAATGTCTGAGCACAGCAAGATATTAATATTAAGATAGACACAATCCTTGGATGGCTGAGTCTATCTTGCATTCTCTTTGAGAGCCTAACCAAATCTTCTTTAGAATGCATGGCAGTCTAGGACATTTCTACCAACCATCCTTCCCACTCTCCTTCTCTTGGATCAGACTTACATTGTCTGACAGCTCTCCCAGCCTTCCATGGATCCATCCCCATTTCTCTCACAAGTAATTGCTTAATATAGTCCTTGCACATTGAATTCCTTCTTAGTGTTTGCTTCTTGGAGGAACCAGATTAACACAAATCACAAATTATAACTCCAAACGTGGCTTTGGTCTCTTCATAAGATCAGTTCTATCTGATACCATAATTACTTTTTTCCAATGTTATTAGCCTATCAAAGTAAATACTTTCAGACTTTATATTAGAGTGATAAATTTTTAATTGAGACTACTGAAATCCAGAAAGTTTAAGTGATTTGACTGAAACCAC
Organism: Ursus americanus; assembly: GCF_024610735.1. Taxonomy (NCBI): domain Eukaryota; kingdom Metazoa; phylum Chordata; class Mammalia; order Carnivora; family Ursidae; genus Ursus; species Ursus americanus. The sequence continues at coordinate 13,237,415 of NC_142137.1, read as the reverse complement.
ACAGTTAAGAATTTACTCATCATCTGAATCCTATTGATTTTCTACTAATTGCTTCAAATCTATAAAACTTATTTTTTGCATACATTTGTCACTCTTTATCAAGCACCATCAGGAAGTGGGGACAAAGAAAATCAGTTTATCAAGCACTAATAGAAAATGGGACATTTCTCATAAACATTTTCCCTTTTCAGTTCTATGACTCCTTTAATAATCCTTATTTTCCAGCATTTTGTGTCTGCCAACCCACAAGGAATATCTCAATGATATTAGAGTTGTAAGTCTATGGGTCCATACTTAAGACACAAAGTTGCTCCACAACTGAAATCTTGAACAGTCTTGCAGCCCCTGACCTGGGCTAAGATACGAACATTGATGATACCATGTTGTCTTAGAACTCTGAGCAGTTGAGTGTGGCATTTCTTTGCCTCCCAACTTCAGAAGCAGAGAAAAATAAAAGAAAAGTCAGAGCCATAGGAAAGTGGATATGTGTTCCATTTTGGGAGAGTCTTGATTATGCCTATTGCTCTGATCTAATTTTTAAGAGCACCAATTTCACTCTCAGAAATGACTTAGTTTTGAAGATGAAGTACATGATCACCAAAATATTAGAGTACTGTAATTTGTATACTAATGTCTCAGTCATATTGCTGCTAAAAATAATACTCCATCTGAAACTGCCTATCCGAAGCAAAGGCCTCTGCTTAGGAAAAGGAAAGAAATGTACCATGTGCAAAGATGGCCTTTCTTTGGACCAGGTTCAGCATCTGATACACAGGTAGATCATAGAGACCTGTAAGTGATCCTAAAAAAGAGCTCTACCCACTAGGCATTTAACCAATAAACTAAGCCAATCAATCTGGACAAGAAATTATGAAGGAAATTGGTGAGAAGAGAACAGATGGAAGAAAACAGGATATAAAGATATCTTACAGGATTTGAGATAAGAGCATATAGAGGTGTCTCGGATTCCAAATGACTCTTTTTCCAATCTATGTGAATCCTTACAGTAAAATGTCCCATTTCTTAATAATGTCTGAGTGAGTTTGCAGATGCTGAACCCAAGTTCTTACCAGCACAGTAAACCACAATTAGATTTCCTTCCTTTTACATCCTCATCTTTCCACTGTCCTTAAACATCTCATACCACCCCCGCCCCACCCCCCTGCCTTAGGTGATTTATTTTCCAGAACACTTCTCACTTTTAATGCAAATGAACCCTTCTATGTGTCCAAGAGGGCACCTCTACCTCTAAGTCTAGACCACCGCTATATTTAGCACAAAGGATTATGTTGCTCATATCTGATTTCACTATGTGAATTTTTAGGCAATTTTGTTCTCTACACTACACCCTGAGTTCTTAAATATGCAGACTACACATTTCCCCCATGTCCAACAAAGAAAAATAAACAATAAGAAACTATAATTGAAAAATTCTCCACCTGTTCAGAAATGGGAAGAACTATATCGGCAAACAACATAGCATTTTGTAGAATCAAGACTTGATTTTGACTTTTAACTGTCCCACTTGCCATTCTGCTTGACCTTTAGAAGTTTAAATCATTCTTTGCCTGTTATTCGCTATCTGTCCAATGGTCATTACAACAGTATCTGCCTCCCTGGAATATTTGTGAAAATTAAATGTGATTGCATATAATGCATTGGCATAAAAATGTGCAATATTCTTTTCCTTTCTGCAAAATGAGGACAACATTGCAGCCTAAGACTCCGTTATTTTGTATTACAATACTTAAGGAATATCTTTTAAGCTTTTTCAGCAAGAAACTTAATATTTTTTTCTTGAGATCAGTCCATACTACATTCTGTGCTTACCTGAATCCTTAAACATAGGCTACAGACCATGATTTAACCTATTTTTGGTGGCTTATTTACCAATACAAGTAGTTATTGTTACTAGTTTGAATTCAGTGATGACTAAATGCTTGGCTTTCAGCTTTGTCAGCAGGAGGTAAGAGTCTCTTTAAAGGCTGCCAAAGAGACACTCTGACTATCACACTTTGTTTTAAATTAATGATTGATTTCCCTGAGCCTGTCATTTTCCCTCTTTAAGCATTAACGATGTTTAGCAGCAGTCACCAAAATCCCTACTGCTTATAATTACTATTTCTTCTCTATTTCTAAAAGGCCAGAGACATTGCACAAGCAAGTACATCCTGTATGTACTGTATACCTGTATCCCATCTTTTTTCACCACAGGTTAAAATCTTAGCAGTTGCACTTCTAAGGTCTATCAATACTCCACTGACCACCAGTGATGATGTTTCATTGCTCTAGCATCCCATCCTTTGTGCCTGCTTCCTGGAATCACTCCTGGTAGCAAAATTTTTTAATTAGACTTTCTAGAAGCAGGGCCTGAGACAGGAATTTGGGCATACCTGATGCATTGAAGAGCATACTGCATAAAACCTATAAGGGAGTGGGGAAAGTAGGATAGAGAAAGGGGACGAACTGGGCAAGGATGAGACCTCAATTGTCTACTCTTGGCCTAATCTATGGGGCAAGTAGAAATCTCTGTGAGCACAAATCTGTACCAGAGTCGTATCTCCTGAAGATAAGTGATCAGCCTTCCATAGTCATGGATCTGTCATTGCTTATTGGATGCTACAAGGACAAGGGTAAGGGTATGGAGTGGTCAACCTCCTGCATAAGGGGGTGCTGTCAGCAGAGAGGTATTATCTAGAGAACAAGGGCTGTTGTGGGAATGTATGCACAGGCCACAGAAAGGGAATCTGAGTGGGGCACAAACAGTGTCTACTACAGGTAGATCATTCCGTGCCCACAATTTACACATGGGAAACCTCAGAGGTAGGCAATGGAAAGCTTCAGTAACCTGCTCCAAGCCTCACATCTTGAAATGCAGAATTTGATGCCCGGCTTCTCTCACCAGAATGCATGTTCTTAACCAACCTGGCATATCCCCTCACACAGGAAGACAAAGAGGTTTACATGGATTGAGGAGAAAAAGAACGAGTAGAAAAGATGGGGAACAATCCAGAGTAACAGTATGACTAGACTTTATTCTAAAAAGATAAATGTAGATGAGAGAAATCAAGGAAGTATAGATACAGAATCATGCTTAAAATAATTTTATTTCAATCCTCTTTAGGTTATATCTCAAGAAAAGTAATAATACCAAAACATGTTGGAAAAGGAAAAATAACCTAAAGAAAAACTGATGAAAGAAAGAAGATACTAAAAAGAAGAGGCATTTGAAATAAACCTGCAGGAAAATATATCTTCATTCCAACTATGGAAAAAAAAATGTCTATCATATACACATTTTTAAAAGAGACTAAATGTAGGTATTTTAAAAGAAGGAGAGACAGGAGCATGGGCCTACCAATAGAGCATGAGAATTATATAATTTCTGGTTCACTGCATCAGTAGAAATGGCATAAAGTCTTTTACTTCTTTTGGGAGCTATTTTTTAAATTAATACAGGACATTATAATATGCTTATGCTTATTTAGTGCCTAAATGGTACCTAAATAGTTATTTAAAACTCACTTTGCATCTGCATTTTCTTTCTGAAAGAAAAAGTATGAAAAAAATATTTAATATTATTAATTTCCAAGTATGGATACTTAAAAAAAAGTTTGAAGACATTGCCTTTAGTCCCCCTATACTTGGTCATCCTACTTTTTTTATAATCCCTTAGCATTCTTAATCAGACCTTCAGAAGCTTAAATTATTATTGAGCAATTTATTTAGGATTATGGCTTAATTCATGATTCTAAAATGAACATACTATCAACTTTTGGGAGTAAAATCACAAGAAACAGCATAATCGTCTAGACCAAATAGGGCTTGAGCAATTTAAAATACTCAGGATTTGAAGGAATTAATAGATAAGAGAATAGATTCATTATGTGGTCAAGAGGTCATTTCATAAAAATATTTTAAATTAAAAAAATTAAAAACCTTTTCATTTTAAGACTGAGGATAAAATGAATTGGCAAGAATTAAAGAAAATGTTGAGAAAGACTGTAAATTATGCACCTGATTGAAGGGCTAATTAAAATTATCTTGAAGGCACTGAAAGTTTTTATCTTTGAATTTTTTTGTCTGTGGATGAAATATTCTTTTATTGTTTTCCAAGGAAAAATGCATAAAAAACCTAAATACTCTCTCTCCGAGGAATTTCAAATAAAATGTGGTATAAAATACAGTTTTATGCCCCATGCATGTCCTTATACTATCACTCAACAGTCCATCTAGCCCAAAGTTTTGTGAGTGTTGAAGTCCAAAGGCTTATGGCAACACCATTCTAAGAATTTCCTTGGGTCTACTGGAGCCATCTTATGCAAAAATGCTCTAGGAGCACCGTAATGACTTAAGGTAACAAGTTTTATTCATTTGCCTCAATTTAGGATTCATTGACACTGCAGATTTCCCTAGAGGATTAGATTGTGGCTAGACTTGAGCTGAATTCATATCTTTGCCAACATGCTCTCCCTCACTTCTCTGCAGTTTTCACTTCAAAACACTCCCTCAATAAAGCACCTGCATAAGAATCCCGACATCAGTCTATCTTGTGATTATCAATCTGTGTTCCAATGATTCTCAAAGTTTAATTGCTATCAGAGTCACCAGGAGGGTTTGTGAAAACACAGATTGCTGATGCTGTAGGTCTGTAGTGGAGTCTAAGATTCTGCATTTCTAACAGTTCCCAGGTGCTGCTGCTACTCTGTGGATGCTATGTTGACAGTCATTATTCTATAATAGTCAGCCTAAAACAATGAGGACACATTTATAAATCATGTGCTACTGCCTTTGATTCCTTGCTGAAAACAATTATAATTTATTAATATAATTTAACATTTTAATGTATAAAAGAATATTATAAAAGTTAGGAATAAAAAATGTGAGCTAAATTCATAAAATAATTTTATTCAATAAATAATGAATGAGCATATATTTTGTGTTTTAGGCAGTTGCACCCCATTAGTACAAAAAATATGGGAAAAAAACACTCCCACCCAAGAGGGCTTCTGGGGAAGCAGCATCATATGAAAGCCAGCTTTCAACCAGAAGAAAAAGACACAGAGATTGAGGATGGAGGGGATTTGTTGATTATTGATCATGAGATCTAGATGGTAAAGTGACAAGGTTTCAGAAGATTGGAAAGCATGAGAGAGGGTAAAATGAGGGTAAAATGCAGAACTTTATAAGGATTAAGGTCCAAAGTATAAGAGTTGACTTGGGCTTCTGTTGGTGACTGACATGAGTAGGTCAAAGTCCTTGATTGAGATTCATGCTACATGGCCTCAGTGTAAGGGGTAGAGGAGACTGAAGAAGAGGAAGAAAATAAACGGGGCACTTGCAGGAATACAGAATTTGGGGAATACAGAATACAGATGGAAGCTTCTACAGATAAAAATTAACACCTAGCACTGAAGCCCTATTTTTTACTTCCACCAAAGAAAGCCTCAAGCCCAGAGGTAGTAAGTCTTTGACTAGGAAGACACTCCCTTGATGACTGTTAAAGGAGATCTCCAAAATGGGGAGTCTACTCTAAATGTGTAATTTAATCCTTTTCACATACAGTTGTTATAAGTATCTCCTCTTAGTCTACCACCTAACTTAGAATTTAACACAACTTTTTTTCTGATAAAGAAATTTTGATGCAGTTAAATGCATCAATTCTTTTTTCTTTAACAACATATGCCTAAGGTCACAAATATATTCTAATACCTTTGTTTTCCTTGCAGTTTTACTCACACATTTAGGTCTTTAATCCATCTGGAGATTATTTAAATACGGTCAGAGGTAGGAAACAATTTTATTTTGATCTGCTGGTAAACCGACTTTCCCATACCATTTGTTCATTAGTCTCTTCCTACTGACTTGTGATAGTAATATCATTTCCAAGTACTAAAAAAAGTGTATATCTTTTTCTGGGAAATCTGTAACTTTCATTGGTCTATAAGAATATCTCTGCATTGATGTCATCCTATTGATTTTCTATACTTTGTAAAATATGACTTAATATATGGTAGAGTCAATCCCTAATTCTCTTTGGTCCATTTTTCAAAATACTTGTAACTATTTAGGAACTCTTTATTTTTCCTTGTATGTATGTTTGATTGATTGATTAATTACTTTTTTCTTAACCACAGGGGACTTTTATTCTTTTGTAAGTCAGAGTCATTTTTGTAGAGATGAAGAGACAAAAGAATTAGACTCTAGGCTTGGGCAAAGGATTGGGAGCATGAAATGGTATAAAGCCAGTATATGTTAGCATCTTAGCCGCAGCCAAAATAAACTATTTTGCATTCAACAGAGCAGTCTGTATGGACTTTAAAGTTGGGAGATACAGTAAGTTGGAATGAGAGTACCAGCTGATCTGTAGAAACTGGAGAGATAAGATAGGCACCATTAGTGCATCTGAATGGTGTGTCCATATATATATATATACATATATAAATATATATATATTTTTTGGGGGGGAATGATTGATTTGACTTATCCATCAAGTAATTGCTGTTGTTGAGTTTCTTGTTGCTTTTTCTGAACATACTTGCATACTTGCTTCCTTTTTGTTCTGAAGTTCTTGAATCACATCTGCAGTACTATACACTAACACTGTTCAATATATTATTTGAAGTTCCTGTCTGTACAGCAGGATGCAAAAAATAAGATGTAGGAATGGAAGGGTCAATATCTAAATTATTACAGAGAGAACTTTTGAATTTTGTAAAGGACATAAAACTACAACTAAAGAACTTGAGAGATATGCCATGTTTGAAGATGAAAGAACACAATAATGCAAATATATCAGTAATTGACCAAATTAATCTAAAAAATGTAGAAATCACAACAGAATACTAGAAATCTTAACAAACTGCTTCAAAAATAAATAAAGAACATTTTGTCATGAATCTGAACACAGTCACAGAGTAAGATTATAAGATGCCAGACTCAGAGGACCTCACTTAGATAAGACTCCATGCTTCTCAGACACAGTCTAATGGAACCATCAATATTCCTGCGAGAGAGGGACTTGAATCATCATCACTTACCATTGGGTCATCTGGGACTTACCACTGGGATATTACACTGAGACATGAAGAAGCAAATTCACTTTGAAGAGTTATTAGTGGGGACTGTGGAAATCCAAGAGACCTCCTATAATTGGCTATTCCTCTGATGACTTCTTGAACTTGAAAGAATGTAAAAAAATTCTTGATGCTACAGGAACCAGCCAGCCCAACCATGTAAACACTAGATGCATCCACAAAGGAAACAAACTATATTCACTGTGAAGCAGTTGGAAGATCAGAACATTGTTTTTTATTACTGTCCATACCACAGTAATTGGAAAGAAATGGCTTCAAAAAAAAAAATTCACATTTATACAAAAAGACACAGGCCAAAGAATGCCACCAGCCAGCAGGATCTGGAAAAGGAAAGGAACAGATTCTCCCTTAGAGCCTCCAGAGGGAGCAAGACCTTGCCAACACTTTGATTTTGGCCCAGTGATACCAATTTTGGCCTTCTGGCTTTCCAGAACTATAAAGAAATAAATTTCTGTTGTTTTGGGGTACCTGGGTGGCTCATTTGGTTAAGCATCTGACTCTTGATTTCAGTTCAGGTAGTGATTTCAGGGTCATGAGATTAAGCACCACACTGGGCTCCATGCTGGGCATGGAACCTGCTTAAGATTCTCTCTCTCCCTCTTCCTCTGCCTCTCCCCATCACTTGTGCGTGTGGGCACACACATGCATGCACGCTCTCTGTAAAAAATAAAACCTGTTGTTTTAAGCCACTAATTTTGTGATAATTTGTTACAACAGCCATGGGAAATCAATACAAATTTCACCTGGATAATCCAGAATACTCTCCCATCTCAAAATCTTTAACTTAATCACATATTTTTCCATATAAAATAACACTTACCCTTCCTCCTTTTTTAAATATAGGTTAATGTTCACACTTTCCAGGGATTAGGGTGTAGCTCTCTTTTGGGAGACAATTATCCAGGCTACCACAGTGGTCAATGATTTATTCTGGAATTGTCCTAAAATATTTGGGTTTTTTGTACTGTCCTATTCTGGTTATAATTTCAAGGTTTTATAAGCCTCCTGAAACTTTGAAGTTTGCTAATTTTGAAATTACCATGTCTATGAAAAGATGAATACTGCGTATTTATTGGCGGTAAACAATCAAAGACAATCAAAGGGAGTCTCGTGATCCTAGTGAATAGTAGAACATCACCAGGAAGGTCATGGGATTAGATGATGTAACATTCAGCTAGTGAGGCCTATTCTTAAACAGTCTCTATGGACCCTGGGGGCTATTGTCAAGAGCAATCAGGTTTCGGTTGGGGCAGCGGTCCACCCTTTAGCAGACCAGGCGTTCCTGGCTGCTCCTTATCTGAGGGGATTTCGGGAAAGGCAGCATTCCACCCTGAGCAAGCCGGGCGTTCCCAACTGCTCTGCTTTGAAGTTTACGCTAAAGCCTGCAGGGTCACAAACATGTTTTCCTATTATATCCTTAGTATAAGCTCTCCACCAGGGGCTGCTGCAGGGATGCATGTGATAAATTTCTTCAGGAGTTTGGTAGAGCAGGGATTTAGAGAAGAAAGTGAAGCAAGTGGTATGTTCCAACTTGCCACTTAATACTGGGAGGCGTATTCAGTCCCATCTCAGTTCTGTCTTACATTAGTGAACTTTGTGGGACTTGAGTGCCACTTTTTCCCTTCTAGTAACAATTTGAGTAAGTAGAGACCAACGGATCTACATTCTAATGGATATTTTGCTCAAAAAAATAACATCATCCTTTTATACCCCCAATTTTTTTTTTCTGCTTTGCAGTCTACTTATAGTTTATAAGATAGAGGGGGAGCACATTTTCTATTTTTACAATAAAGCTGTAGTTGCTCTTTCTTCGTCTCACCCAGCATCATCAAATACACGAGTCTTTGAGGGACAAAAAGGTAGTACTATCTATGACTTAGAATATATGCATATGCATATGTTTTAATAAGTTATCTTTACCTCCAAGATTCCCTATAGGATTAAAAAAAATCCATCATAACTTTGTTCTCTTTAGTGCCTTCCTAGGAAAAATGCTATATTTTGTGATTTTACAGGTCCTTGTGTGATATTTTCTTGGCCTGGTAATTTGCATTAATGGATATTCAAGAAACCAATTTATACAGCTCACTGATTTAAGTTATAACAAAGTCTGGAGACATATGAGGACACATTTTCAGTAGGCTTTTGAAAATGTGCTGACACATTTTAGGAGTGCATCTGTTTTTGCTTGCAAAAACTCACATTTATGTGTGCAACATGAGAAATTGAATGCACAAACAGGTGGTTTTAAATGGTTTTAAATACTCAAGCAGAATTTAAATGGAGACACTCACAACCTCATTGGAGTCTATTGAAAATTCTTCCAAATTTCACATTTAAACTAGTGGCAACTATCTTGGTATTCCTGATATTTGTGACTTTATTCTTACATTTGCAATAGCACTAGATAAGAAGTCTTATAGATAGCTTTCTGACGTTACTAATGATATACTGTGCGAAACTGAATAAGTTGTAAATCTTCCTTATGCTTTAGTGTGTCATACATTAACTAAAAATAATACAACAATCTCAGGGTAAATATTTATATATATATGTATAAATGTTCTGTTTCAAAACCCAACCTCTTCTAAAGAAATGTAGAAAACTATAAATAATGTATAAAATGATGGATTATAAAAGCAACATTAGGTCTTTAGTCATATCCATGTGAATATTAAATGCATGCACACAAACATGCACACACACACATCAAACATTTGTTTAATTCTCTACAGTAGGTTTGATATTCCAATCAATAGAAATCATAAAAGCTAATGGTTCCTGCGTCAAGGCACATTCAGCCTATTATAAAGGTATTCATATAGATATTTTAAGAATTTCAAGCAAAGTGGTAAAAATAATGTTGAGAGCAATGAGAGTCACAAGCAATATTATTTTAGGAAAGGAGGGCACTGTATGATGTATAAAACACAGGTTAGATATTATCAGAAATTGAGTTTGAACTGAATTCTGAAATATATATATATATGTGTGTGTGTGTATATATATATATATACGTATATATATATATACGTATATATATATACGTGTATATATATGTATATATATGTATATATATATATACACGTATATATATATGTTAAATGAGAAATGATGGCATTCATACGAAGGGAAAATAGCAAACAAAGATGACATTAGAAATGGAGAGGAAAGACTACATATGACATTGATTAAAATGAAGAATCAATTATATCTCCAAGTTTCTGTTATTACATAGATGATAATGCCAATGACAGAGTTAAGGAATATAGAAGATTCAATAATTTTGTATTAGAAGGGAAGATGATTTCTGGTGTTTGTTTGTTTTTTTTAAGATTTTATTCATCTATTCGACAGAGATAGAGACAGCCAGCGAGAGAGGGAACACAAGCAGGGGGAGGGGGAGAGGAAGAAGCAGGCTCATAGTGGAGGAGCCCGATGTGGGGCTCGATCCCACAACGCCGGGATCACGCCCTGAGCTGAAGGCAGACACTTAACCGCTGTGCCACCCAGGCACCCCAGATGATTTCTGTTTTAGTCTAGACAACTTGGAATTATCTCTGGTTGCTTACAGTGAATATGCTCAGCAGGCAGTTAGATCTATGGGTTTGGAGCTTAGAGACCTAATACCATATGCATCAGGGCTTTTCCAACAGAAGCGTACATCAGAATCACTCGGTTGTTGTTTTTTTTTTCCCCCTCATTTACAGAAACCATGGCCCCAATCCAAATCTACTGACAGATTTGTGGGAGAGGGACACATGATCCTATTCTGCAAACTTCTCTCTGTGTTCTGATATGCACTTTAGATTTAGATTCCTTCATATGGGTGGTGATGGAAGACACTTAAATGGAGGGTACTGCCAAGAGGAAGACCAAGAACTTCACCTGGGAGATATCAGATTAAGAAATAAGCAAAGAAGTGGAATTAGTGAAGAAAAGGAAGTAAGACTTAAAGGTCAGAAGATAATTAGAATAAAGACTCAGACATGCCGGTTTCAAGAAATGATCAACATATTTAAATGTCACAGAAGTCAAATTAAATAACACTGTATGTTAACTAAATGGAATTAAAATAAAAACTTAAAAAAAAAGTCAAATCAAAGAATTAAATGGAGTATATTGAGTTGGTCAATTAGAAGTCCACTAGGGGGTTTGCCAGTTCTGACTCTATGAACTAATTGCTCAGAGGGGGTCAAATATTCCTTAGAGGTACTTGTTTTAGGCAGAAGGAGAACGTGAACTTAATGTGTCTAAGAGGGAGGGAGGGAGGAAACCAGGATCAAGGGAGAGTTCTTTAATATGAAAGAGTCTTCAGCATGTTTGTTGCCTAAGGGAAGCAATTAGTACACAGACAAGTAGAACACAAAGAAAGGAGAGGAAAACCAACAGATAGAGTAAGATTCAACAGAAGAAATGATTAAAGAAGTTCTACCATGAAATCATGCTTGTGCAAATATTTACTAAGACTATTTGTACTGAGCTCTGTAGAAGGTAAGATGTTCCCAAATCTGTTAGATATCATCCCTGCCTTATATGTAATTACAGAGTGAGGTAGTTAATACTGATTGTGACCAAAAAATAAAATAAAGAGTACATATAACCTGATGCCCAAATTAAGTGATAAAGTTATGCCTTGACAAGACTGTAGATACGGTTCGTTAAGAAATGTCCCAACTTTCTAGAAGTTGAATATAGATACAAACTACAGTAAATACAAACTTATACGTCTTTGAAATATCTTTTTTTTAATCAAATACTAGTGGATATATATAATTTTTGAGAAAGAATTCTATTTCTCATGGCACCTACCATTTGGCAGACTTGATTAACATAATATTATTTGGATGCATTCATGTATTCATGGCACAGCAGACTGAACAGACAATAAGTATTTGAATTGCTTTCCATTGAAAATCTCCTATCAGTGTGAATGTCAGAGTGAACAAATCTTTACAAACCATATTAGCAGTTACACAAACTAGAAATAAAGTAAACCAGGTAGCCATACTCTATCCTGATATGAAAACAGTAATATTTGCTTCTAAATCACATTTTATGTTAATTTATACCAAAAGGTAGAAAATCATAAATCTTCAGTGTTATTTCCAAGAGGACTTAGTCACAGAAGAAATATAAGAATGTATCTAATTTCAAATTTTTGTGGTTATTTTACATTTCATGTACATATGTCTTGCCTCTCCAACTAACTTCTAAAATCTGTGATGGCAGGGAATATGTTTTTGAAAGTACGTATCTGACTGAGAGCTCTTTGAGGACTCTCAATCATCTTTGTATCTATTTGCTAATTACATCGGTTGGTACATTGTTAGACCTCCATGCTTCACTGAGGGAGAGAATAAACAAATGTTGTAATTATCTTATAAATAAATTGACATAACTGTTGTTATTTTAAATACTATTTCTTTCCTGATGCACCCTCAGTTTTGTCATTAATGTTTCTGGAGAGTAAAAGTAAACAACTGCAACAACCTGAGCAGTGTTTTATGGTTGAAGGCATCAACTTTTCCATTAAGGTAGAAGAGTATAAACAAATAAAAATACCAATATGATATTTATATCTTCTTAACCAAGCAGAGTGCCAACTCAGAACCACAAAGGTATGTGGACATATTAGGAAAACTGTTGATATTTTTGCTTTCAGCTCTCAGTTTGAGTCTTTGCAAAAAGTTTTTAGATTATACAGAAACCTGGGAATTGTCTTCTCTTTAGTAATGTGTCTGGGAAACATCACAGCTGTTCATTAACATATGAATTTAGTAGAGTTTCAAAATTCCCCAATCATTGTTATCTCTGAGTATGTTCTTTGTTGTGAAGGGAAGTGAGTTGTTATTTTATTTATCTGAAGATTGTACTGTGATAAGCAAAGTGTCAGGAATAATCATACCAAATGCTATCTATCACAATAGCATCCAATTACGCTTTACATGTCTTTCATCAAGAAAAGAAGTGAAGGAGTTTTTAAATTACTTATCATGACTTGATGAGTTGAACATTTTAATGAACATTGCTTAAACTCAGAGTAAGATCATTAGAGATACTAATAAAATAGATTTCAGACCTGTCATGTGTCACAGCACATAGAATCCAGGAAAATTCCTAAAAAGTACAAAAATTTACTTTAGCTCTCAAGAGCTCACATTAATTTGGGCAAAATAAGAAGCAAGACATAAATATAAATTTCAAACAGCTAACACTTGTCTAAGGGGATTTTCATATCTTAGAGGTTAAGAAGTGGGCCTGCTTAATGAGGCCTTTAAACATAACTCTCTGGAGAGGCACTTCTTACCTTTTTCTTCCTCTTCATAGTTGCCTCCAATTTTTTTTTTCCTTCCCACTTCTACCGCAGAGAGGTTTGACATGAGTTCTGGGATGGTTATGGGGATATGTTCTGGGAAGTATGGCAAAACTAATTAGAAGTATTACCTAAAAATAGGTTTATTAATAAGTATAGAGCCCAATGAAATAACAGCATTTTTATGTTTCTTCCATTTTCATATGTGGGGAAGTTGCAGTATGCCAAGTCAAGTGCAATCTCTTAGAAAAACAAGTTTAACTGAGAGTTAAAGAAAAGAGAGAATGGAGTAAAATATCTATTTTAATACAAGACTTTATTTCAAAGAGATATCACTAGAGGGAAAAGGAAAAGGAAAATGATGAAAGGAATTTATTTCCCATTAAATACATTTATACATTCAGTGTGTACTTCCTCTGGCAATCTGAAATATACAGCTCTATTTTAGCTTTTGGTTTATAATTCATTAACCTCATTCTAACATTATAAAGCCTATTAATAGGCTGGTCTGAACACATCACACCCCTCAAAGCCTACTACAGGTCATTATTTCCTACTGGATAAAGAGCAAATTCATTAGTCTGAATTCATTAGCCTGAAATTTAATATATTTATCACTTGCATTTCCAGTAGGAATCACATAACATGTTCACCTAGATATGATTCCTCTTCATGACTGGCGTGCCGAGCCAAATGTATGTGACACATTTTCAATAATTTTACAATCTAGTTAGTAAACATTTTTAACTTGACACAGGCCATAGTAAGGATATTTGTACCATGGAAATTGTAAATGCCACAAATCATATTTGATTTTATTTCCCTTCAAAGAGCCATTTATTAAATATTTAGTAACATACCACTGCTGAATTCTTCAAACATGCCCTACACTTCCTGACTGTGTGCCCATGGCATTCTGTTTTACCCCTGGATGCTTCCATTCTTAGCCTTGAACCCCATCTACAGTGTCCACTCTTCCTAAGATCTTACTTAAATGGCTTCTTTCTGGCTCATTATGATCTTCTCTTAATATCCTGTTGGTTTTGTGGGCTGATCTACATCCATGACCCATATAACCTAAGTTCCATACTGTCATCTCTCCTTCTCAATATGTGAGTCCTAACATTTGGATCACCAAGAGTTATCAGTCCTCTATGATTGCTCAGAATTCAGCAGTAAAAAAGTTCAGATTTATCAAAGGCACTTTTACTACTCTTCTATTCTTGTTACCTAATGCCTAAATTTTTGTGTAGGCTAAACCAAAATGTAGGAATTCTAATCTAGTGAGAACAGATCTTTTTTAAGTAAGAAATTACTTCTACTCTTCCAAATTCCTTTTATGTATAAAGTTTATTGTGTTGATGTGGTGAGAGGAATTTACTTAAATAAATAACTTCCTATTTGAATGCTATCAGGAAGACGCTTCCACTCCTTAGCACTAAGTCATTTTGTTTATAGGTGCCTCCTGTTGGCCTCTGTCAAGTGTTTACGTAGTGGCAGCAGATAAATGGTAAGAAACAAGCTTTTTTTTTTTTATGTTCATATGTTATATGTTCACCATGATATAAATTTAATTAACAAACATACACATGTGTTTTTTTTATGTTCTGTATATTTCGAGTGCCTAAATTTAATCAATATAAAATTAATTCACTTTTTTTTTACTTATTTATATTTTCAATAAATACATACTAATCGTATACTGTATATCTGGAGCTGGGAATATAGTAGAGTCAAAATAATGTTTCTATGCTCATGTATTCAGTTAAGGTAAGTGAGAGAGACAATGTCAAATGAAAAAATATAGACAGATAAATACATAGATACATAGATGCAGTGTTAAGTCCCATAAAGAACAATAAAGCAGGATAAGAGGATTAAGGGCACTCGGTAATTAGATATAGAGTAAATTTCCTACTAAAAGTAATCTTCATGATAATGTATTCTAAAATATGCTTTGTAACATGCAGTTTTGATCTATTAACACCTCTTTGCAAAAGCCTCCTACAAATGTATGAGTGTGCTATGCTAGCCTACATAGCTGCCAGTTACCAATGTTGCCAAAATTCTTTTTATGTATTCTAACATTTAATCTTTCTAACATTAATATTTAAGCATTATTATCCCTATTTTGCTGAAGTGGGAAGTGAAGTTTTGTGTTTTTTTTTAATGTTTACTAGGTTACTTATTAATCAAAGTACTGAACCACCATCCAAAACTAATTTAATTTTGAGTGCTATTATTTTCAATGGTTAGCTAATGAATATTAGCCAATTAAAAAGGAAGGGGTCAGTTTTTAAAAAACACTACAATTGTTGTGTTTAACTAAAAATGTGAATTATGTGGGGGCACCTGGGTGGCTCAGTCAGTTAAGCATATGACTCTTGATTTTGGCTCAGCTCATGATCTCAGAATCTTGAGATGGAGCCCCATGTCACGTTCCATGCTGGGCCAGGCAAGGAGCCTGCTTGAGGGGATCTGTACTCCACTTTTAGCTAAACTTGGAGACATGGCAAAAACTCAGTTTCCCCATGTCCTGGAATGTCAATGGACCAGAGAGCCTTGTAATTGTATCCACAACCCTGATTCCTTGTGTATGCAGTGTGCTATAACAAAGATAATAAAGAACCTCAAGCATTCTGAAAGAATTCTAGACAGCCTTCAGTGTGGTTTAGAAATGATTGAAAGAGAGCTGGACCTGGAAAGGTCTTGTATTCAAGTACAAGGAACAACACTTCAGCAACCCTGAAGACTAGATAGGGACAAGGATTTTTTTTTTTTTTTTAAGATTTTACTTATTTCTTTGAGAGAGAGAGCAAGAGAGAGAGATTGAGAGAACAAGTGGGGAGAGGAGCAGAGGGAGAAGTAGGCTCCCCTCAGAGCAGGGAGCCCGACAGGGGACTCGATTCTAGGACCCTGGAATCATGACCCGAGTCGAAGGCAAGACACTTAATAACTGAGCCACCCAGGTGCCCCAGGGACCAGGATGTTTATGCATGTCAGCATTCAGAGATGACACAGTTCAAGGTAAAGGCATTCTACCCAATGCCTTGGGGGTAGAAAAGGCTATCTGGGTATAGATAGAGTTCTATGAAAGTGAGTGGGAGTGTAGGGTCTGGAGGTATTCTGAGTCAACAGAGCCAGGTTTCAGACGCCTGATGGAATGAAGACTTGAACACTGAATTGCATTCTTGAAAAATAATGTCACATTTCTTGCCAATTTAGTTTAGTGGACAAAACTGGTGGTTACTATACCGGAACAGTAGTCTTAGAATTAAAATATTGTAAGGTGTTTAAGGGTAAAAAAAAAAATACACTCTTTTTTACATTAAAAGATAAGGCACTTTAAAATCATCTTTTATATTAAAAGGTAACAGTGAGAATATAAATTGGTACAGCTGCTACAGAAGACAATATGGAGATCCCTCAAAAAACTGAAAATAGAAGTACCATACAATCCAGTAATTCCATTTCTGGGTATTTACCTGAGGAAAAAGTAAACTCTAATTAGAAAAGATATATGCTCCCCTATGTTTATTGCAGCATTTTTTTACAATATCCAAGATATGGAAACAATCTAAGTGTCTATTGATGGATGAATGGATAGAGAAGATGTGGCTTATCTACACAATGGAATATTATGCAACCATAAATAGGAATAAAATCTTGCCATTTATGACAACATAGTTGAGCCTACAGTGTATTGTCCTAGTGAAATAAGTCAGACAGGGAAAGACAAATTACCATATGATTTCGCTTATATGTGGAACCTAAAAAACAAAAACAAATGAACAAACAAACAACAACAAAACAAGATAAACAGACTCAAATACAGTGAATAAACCAGTGGTTGCCAAAGTGGAGGTGGGTGGCAGACTAAGCAAAATAAGTGAAGGAGATTAAGAAGTAAGCTTCCAGTTATAAAATAGATAAGTCATGGGGATTATAGTGATTATTATTCTAATAACTGTGTGATAACACAGTAACTACACTCCTTGTGGTAAGCATTTTGTAGTGTATGTAATTGTCAAGGGCGGCTGGGTGGCTCAGTCAGTTAAGCATCTGCCTTCAGCTCAGTCATGATCTCTGGGTCCTGGGATCAAGCCCCATATGGGGCTCCTTGTTCAGTGGGGAGTCTGCTTCCCCCACCCCCTCTCCACACTGCTCCTGTTCTCTCTCTCGGTCATGTTCTGTCTCTCAAATAAATTAAAATCTTTAAAAAAAACTGTCAAATCGCTATGTTGTACACCTGAAACCGATATATTTCAACTATATGTCAATTAAAATTTTAAACATAATAAAAAGATAAGGGACTTACAATAATATCCTATAGCATAAAATAAAACATTTTATTATTGGTAGATGTGATAAGTGAAAAGAAAAAAAAAGTAGCATCTCCAACTTTTGGGTTGTGCAACCTAAGAGTGGAAATACCAAGGTAATGTTTTTCTACAACTTGGGAAAAGAAGATAGTCATTTTCACTATTCAAATCAAACGATGGACTTGAATTAGCTTAGATTTATGTAGGATTTAATAGAGAGGTGATTCAGAAGTGGACATCGTGGAGAAACTTCAATAAAAACAATAGACTTCTGATCAGAACCTGGATAGAAACATCAGCGGCCAGCAAAGCATCCATACACAGACACACCAAGCTATGCATACATTTTAGAGAGTTCTTAGGTACACTGAAGTTTATTCATTACCTCTCTCTTCTCTTTAGACTTTCAGGTTAAGAAAATGGGACCATATTTTTGGGTGTCAATTGCTAAAAAACTAATGAGAAAAAAATCATCACCCACGGTTTCAAAAATTTTAATCACTTTTGGTGGCATTTCCGTACTTCCTGCTTTACTAACTGAGAATTTTGTCATCTTCTTAAATAATAGAAAATAACATAGAGCAACACTCTGTACCTTCATAAATGTGATATGCTTCTTTTTCCTTTTACCTCATTATAAACTGTGTTTTTTAATCAATGATATTAGACAGAATTTGGTCCTAGAAAACAAAATGCTTATTTAAATAAGATAACTGAGTCATTTTTCCTCAAGTATAATGCTCTAGGAAAATGGGATTATGGTAAGCCCAAGTTTCAGAAACCTCTTTTGTGTGTTAAATAGTATAACTTGATTTGAAAGAATTTTGTCATGTGTGGCCCTTTTTACATGAAAAGAAAGAATGTCTCCAATTTTCAGCATCGTGTTTTAGAGCGGCTATCCCTTGCAAAATGTGAAGTCTCAAGCTACACTGTAGAATCTATTTTTATAGAAGGAAATATCCTTCTGTATGATCCTCAAATGAAAAGCTGTCATCCATCTTCTGAATAGGCTTTATCCCTCCTTCAATGGCTAGTTTTTGAAACTGCTGATGACTAGAAGCAATTCTTTATAACTCCCTAAATAAAGACATCAGTCTATCAGCAAAAAAACAGTACATGAGCTGGAAGGGGCAGCTGTCTCCAAGAGGGGGTGGGGAAAAAGAACACTTACCAGCTTAGTTAAAAGCTGTTAAATGTTATTATTGAGTGTGTGTCAATGTGATGTGTCCTTACAGTTTAAAACGCTGCTTCAAGCAAAAGGGGTTTTTTTTTCCTTTTTCTTTTTTAATTTATGCTATATTAACCTAAGTATATAAATTCTTCTGTGCAAGAGTCTTACCCTACCATCAAAGGCAATTAAAGTCGGAAAGGAAACTTCAAAGCCAAAATGAGAACTGAATCCTAAAATGATCAGTTCATTTTAGGATTAAAGAAAAAGCATTATTCAGAGTGTCTTAGAGAAAAGCAAAGGTGAAGCAAAAAAATCTGTAGTGCCTCATCCACATACCCCACCCTCCCTCACCCTGACCTTGCCTCTTTATTGTACTCTTTATGTGAAATAGGATATATTATAATGAGAATCAGTGAAAAGGTACAGTGTGATAAGCTGTTCAAAAGCAAAAGGATACAGTGAGACTTTATATTTCACATAGCTTATGTATTTTCTTTGTATACAACTACTCCCTGCCCCCCCACCCCCATCCTCCATCTTGGAATGGCTTTAGGATCTTCTTTTTCTCCACCTCGTTTTGAAAAATAAAAAAATAAAAAATATGCACCTTGATGTGAATCTTTTAAAAAATCTGTTTTTGCTGGGCATTTCAGCTTCTATAATATCCAAAATCATGTTCTTCAGTCCTAAAAATGTTATGGAATTATTCCATTAAAGATTAATTCTCTTCTGTGTTCTCTTTTCTCGCTGTTGGCTCTGTTAGATGGGACTTCTGATTCACCCCCCTCCCCATTCAGACTCTCCCTTGGTCCCTCTTCTTTCTCCCCCTTTTCTTTGTTGCGGTCTATGACGCATACACACACACAAACAAGCTGCTGTTTTAACTCCAGAATTCCTAATTTAATACTATAAATCATTGACTCACTTCTCTTACTTCCTCTGACATTCTGTTCTCTTTTTCTGGAAGATTTTCTTGATTTCTTCTTTTAAACATTCTATCCAATTTTCAGTTATTTTTAACACCTGGCAAAGTTTCTGTTGTTCTCTGATTATTTACTTCTTTTCTGTAATAAGCACTTGTTTTTTATTTCATAGATGTAATATCTTCATGTGCGTGTGTAAATTCTGCTTTCTCTATTATTTCAATTTTCAACAGTCATGTCTATTTCTGTTTTGTCTGATTTGTTGTAGTTATATTATTCTTTATCTTTTATACTAGATAAACTGGTGTTTACTTTGTTAATATTTGAGAATGAAGGTCCAAAATGTTAATTGTAAGCTCTGTATATGGATACATGTGTCAGAGAACTTTTGAATAATAATGTGTAGTATGGTATGATTGATTTAAGGGTGATCTTAACATTCTGTCAGGAGGATTATCAAACATGAGGATTGGATATTGTCTTTTCTTGTTCATTTGTTTCCTCCAGATACTAGTATTCCATTTTCATGCCCAGTGACATAAACTATTTACCAATGTTCTTTAATCAGAGTAGGGAAAGTGAACCAGAGGAGAGGGTCATTCTTACCTCTCAATTTATATTGTAGCTATTATTTGTCCAGATACTGTGTATTTACATTTGCATATATATATTTACATATATATACATACATATTTGATCCGTATGAAAGTTATCAACCTGAGGAATGTATATATAAAATACTTGAATTTAAGTAGTAAAGCAGTGTAGTAATTTTCTAAAGTTATGTTTTTTCTTATACAATGTGACTAGGTTTCTTCTCAGCTGGAGAGAAAGTATAACCATTCAGAGAAATTGTTGGCCACCTAGAAGTCATTTCTTAACCATAACTATGCATTAGAATCAATGAACTAGAGAGTGTTCATTTACAATATTTGGCTATTTCCCAAACCATGGCTACTGAGTGAGAATTTTGGAGTATGAGAGTCTGGGACTTGTTTTAGTTTTAGTATTATAATTTTAATTTCACCTGCTCATTCCGATGCAGCTGAACCATTAAGAAGCAAATGGTAATAAATGGCTAATAGTAAAGACCTTATAAAAATGGAAATAAATTACCAGAAATAAATTATCACATCAATAAGAAAACAATAAAGAAAGTTTTCTTCTTCCAAATTCTAGTTCTTTAAATTGGGGTTCTTTTGGGAAGTATTAATTTTGCCCCAAACTACTAGGGTACCTAAAAGTTCACATCTTTCCAGTGAAGAGCCCTGAGAAGCATCATGGTGGGGAATTTTGAGGCTGAATTTATCAACTCAGTTATTCCTCAGTATGATCAACATAATTGAAAAAAGAGAAGATGTACTACATAAGTCACTGACCCCATGAGCAGATAATCCAAATGGGGTTGTTCATAGAATATCAGGAGAACATACATGTATATTTCAGGCTAAGTAATCGATGACTAAAGTCAAAGGACAAGTATTTTCCAAACTTGCTTGATCCTATCTAGCACCTGGCATATTTGTTAAAAATAAAGATTTCTGAGCCTAGTAAAAAATTACTACATCTTGAAATTTAGACTCTTTAAAGAATATTGATGAAAATCTGCATTTTTAGCAACTGCCCCATGAGTTTTATAAACAAGCACATTTGGGCAACCTTGCACTAGACTTTCAACTTCATGAGGTCAGGGACATGTGTTTTTGTTTTTGTTTTTGTTTTATTTTTTTCCATTTCTGGATTTCCTTTCACATTGCCTGACACTAAAGCCCTCAATGCATAATGGATAAGTAAATTTTTTCAAAGTGGTATAAATTTCTAAAATGACTTTCAAAAATGAACATAAGAGAAGCCTGGTACTGCATGACATAGCAATAAAGTCCAGCATATAAAGAGGAAACCTAAAGAATATTAAATTTCATCCATGAAACCACTGAAGCTAGGATTTAGCAATGATACTGGCATACTTCATGAATAAACATTATAAAGTAATGTTGGTCATTGGGAGGGATGACTCCATAACTGTGAGAAGAATGTTAGAGAAATTATAATTTTTGTAAGGACATATGTATGAAGATGGAGAAGAAGAAAGAAGCAGACAATAATGAAGAAAATGAGAAAAAGAGACAAAATGGTATTATTAATTCAGTCCCCTACATGGCAAATTAAACTCCTGGTTAAACCAATACAATCGATTCAGACTGCTAACATATTGTGACTTTCTGTCTATTTTTAAAACAATCTTTTTCTCCTTAAAGTCACAGTTAAAAAAATACTAATTCTGGGTAAAATCATCTATCAGTTGTTAGATATATTGGTCTCAAAGTTGAACACAAGTAATTTATTATATGAAAATTTTCTTCCCATTTCCTTCGGTCTTTCTATATTGTCATTTATCCAACTAAATTAAATATCCAGTTCATTTATTTTAATTTGTATTAATAATAAAATATATATAACTATGATTTTTATTCTCTAATTATAGTTTTAAAACTGAATCTCATAAATTCTGACATTCTGTGATGCCTGCAATTATTTAAATCATAGTCTACATAAAATTTTTTAGATTTATTTTTCTTGTTAGGGGAGTTTCATGTCATGGTTTGTGTTTTCACATTTGTTTCTAATTTTTTAAAAAAAAATTTTTAAAGTTACAGTTACTGGTTGTATTCCCTGTGGTCAGAGATGTGCTGTGTAGAATTTCTAATGTTTTGTAATTAACTAAAGTTGTTTCTCAAAATATGATCAGTCATTGTAATTGTTCACTGGACTGGCATTTGCAAAATAAACATTCTCCGTTTGCAAGGCACACAATTAAGTAAATTTAAAAATAAAATCTGTTGTATTCCTTATATGTTAAAAAACCATCTATAATTTTCATTGGTGCCCATCAGATCTACTCAAAAATGATTTTATTTGTAATCAACTTTGTTTTTTATTTTCAGTGTAATGTCATTTGTAACAGAAATATTCCCATCATCTTTATCAAGTAATATATGTTTGGTGATATAAAGTCAAATATAAAACTTCTGCTTTGCCTCTTGTTCTATTTTATATTAATATTCAAGAACCTGCTTTTTTGTTTTTGCATTTATATTTCACTCATTGCTTATTTAATGTCTATGCATTGTAGAAAGCATAGAAACGTGCCTTTATTTGCTATTACTATTGCTTTGAACCAATCTGAGGGTACGTGCCCTCTAATGGAGAAGTTTATATTTAAATATAAACCATTTATATTTATTGTCAAACTAAATATTTGGGATTAACTTTGTCTTATTGCTTTATGCTTTTAATTTAAGCTGTATTGTTGTTTCAGTGATTTTTTTTCTCCAACTCTTTTGTTTTGTGGACTGAGTATAATTCTTAAGTACATTATTTTTTTTGCCCTCATGATTGGACCTTTTACATCTAACTTGTATTGCATTCAAATTTAAAAATAGACTGTAACACAAATATTTATATATAACTTTTATGAACACTGAAATTATATCCTGTTTTTAAATATCTTTCAGGATGAAATTATAAACTTACCATCTTTTAACTTACAAAATTTCCTAAATTTTAAAACTCACAAGAGTGTGAATGGGTTTTAAGCACACATTATTGTTTTTATTATTTCAGCTATGAGACTGGCATTTTTCTTATTTTAGTTTTATATCCTTTAAGGATATCCTCTACAAAGTACTATAACTTGTTTTTATAGCTTCTTTTTTCTGAGCAGGAGAGATGCAAACACATTTCTGGTTCTTTTCACCTGTCAGGACTACAGGAATACTGTACTTCCCTGCAAGATTAATGCTTATGCCTAACTGAGCCATAGTGGAATATATGTATAATTTGGAAAGAGTTTTCTCCACTTTGCTAAATGATTCATTTAGAAAATGGAGAAAGACAAGTGTGTGCTCTCTCTTAGTTGTTTTGGTTTTGGTTTACCTTGGAGAAAGAAGTGTGTGCTCTCTACTAGTTGTTCTGGTTCTGGTTTACCTTATCTATCATCTATTCTTCAAAGTATGATTACTAAGGATTTTGTTCTTTTTGTTGTGTGTTTGTTATATGATTTCAATAAATTTAAACGATTGCAAACATAATCTGAATCAGTAAAATGGAGTTAGAAATTTCAGGATGGAGAATATTACATGTGGTTAGTAGACAAAAGGACTTTAAGAAGAATAAAGAAAATTCAAGTATTACTGACTTGTATTCTATTATCAAAAAATAAAAATGTCAAAATCCATGAGTTTCAGCCAAATATGACTGGCTCCACATTGCCCACAGAATAAAATTCAAAATCACCTGTATACTTTCTGACTTGGACATCTGACTTCTGACATTGACATTTCCTCCTAGCCTTAGAATCCACCATTGTTATATCTAAACTCCAATTAAAGTTGACTTCTCCCTTTGTTTGAAAACTGACCTTATTTTCTCACTGGGGTTAATCTTAAAAAAGAAAAAAAAAGCATTCCAAATCACCAACAAATTTGAAACTTGTGTATTTATTTATACATGCCTTATAATGCTTCCCCAATTTACTTTATTCTTCTCCATAGCACTGGTGCAAAGAATATTGTGTTCCTACAATTAGGGATTATGAAATCTGAATTAAAAATTACAAAGGATTGTGGTAAACATGTAAATGAACTTCCCAAATCTCAAACTTAAAACATGTATTGATTATAAGAAATAAAATACTGAAAACAATTATAAAAACTGTATTATTTATGGGTACAGAAATCAAAATAGCATCAATCTATAAACTTGGGGGCATTTGTATCCTATAAATAGCTTTGATTAACGTGACAATTTATATCTACAAATATTAAATTATTTTGACATTGTACATAACTATTTATACTGGTAAAAGTAAAAATGTTAAACAGAAAAACCATTAAGAGTTTGAAATATATTAAGTATATTTATATTTTAATTATTACATAATTATAAAATATATAATATACATCATATTATTAATTATATATGATTAGATTTTGTATATAACTATATATAGTTGTAGAAAACTATGTTATATAATATTATATATATAGCTATTATTGATTATTCTAATGTAGATTTCATAGAAATATAAAAGATACCTAATTTAGGTGCAATAGTCATCCTTATAAGTAATAAATGATTCTTTAAGTGGAAATTTTTAAGTCCTTTCCAAAGGCTTCCTTGGATTGAACTTGGTAAACGCGTAGTAGAGATAACAAGAGATTTTAGTACTTTTCAATGATTAAGTGATTTTTTAGGTCAAGTTTGATACATAGTTACATATATTTAAGTTATTTCAGCAATGCAAGGTCATGTAACAATAGAACATAAATACAGGAGGCATTTAGTCCTATATTTATAATAAAATTGTATTTTATTATCCTCTAAAATTGGAAAATTATTTTTCTCATTTTTCATTTTTTTCATTTTTTCAGTGTTGCTGAAACCAGTCTCTCTGCAGGTCAAAAGAAAGAATAGTGTTTTTGTTTTATTTTGTTTTGTTTTTAGAGAGAAAGAGGGGACGTGTGTGTACACATGCACGGGTGGGAGAGGGGTAGGGGGAGAAGAGAGTCTCAGGCAGACTCCCTGCCGAGTACAGAGCTGACAGCGAGGCTCAATCTCATGACCCTGAAATCATGACCTGTGCCAAAATCAAGAGTTGGTCGCTTAACAGACTGAGCCACCCTGGCACCCCTTGATAGGGGAAAAAAGAGAGACTTTCTTTGAATTTCCTAGGCAGGGTAAAATCAAAACCAGACAGTTCTGTGAAACAATACTCTTTTGTGAATATACAATGTGATGTTATCTGTCTAGAAACAATTAAAACAAAGGAGCAAAATATTAATATAGAATCCTGATGAATTAATAAGTTGCATATAAAAATATAAAAAAACATAGTATAAGGAAAATGGAATATTTATCAGTTCATATAATAATAACTTGAAACTTTATAGAGATTTAAAAAATCACACAGTAATGCATTGATATGATTATACTTCAAATTTTCCATATAAAAATAATTTAATAAGAAAAAAATGATCAGGTTGGGGATATATTTTTATTAAGAATTATTTAGAAAGATTATTAAATACATATGAAAACCGATTTGTTATCTCATTCCATACCAGTAAACTACTGAATTTAA
Source organism: Ursus americanus (assembly GCF_024610735.1). Taxonomy (NCBI): domain Eukaryota; kingdom Metazoa; phylum Chordata; class Mammalia; order Carnivora; family Ursidae; genus Ursus; species Ursus americanus. Next base: position 13,211,444 of record NC_142137.1, on the reverse strand, counting down.
TAAAAAAGATTATTCATTGCTTAAAAAACTATAACAAAAATATTTTCAGTGGTCATGTTCACATTAAGTATGCTACTCTCTGGAATTTATCTCAGGGAAATAAATATTATTTTTCAAAGGTAATGAAGACTATTGCATGAATAAATTTGCTTCATTGACATATGTAATGAAGGAAACATAATGTTATAACTAAATAAGTTCAAATAACCTAAATATCCCAAAATGAATTAATAATTAGGTTAGATTGCCCTGAACTCATGGAATATTCGGCAACTATTAAAATTGTAAAGTCAATCATAAAACATGAAAATGTATATTAAAAATGCAAAAAGAATCATAAGACAAAACTATTTGGACAATATAATTATTAAAAGCTGTCATATATGAATGCTTCCATATGCACAAATAGCTTTCATTTTAGGTTAGCAAGCTTAAATTTCTATCTTTTTTACAAAATTGGAAAAAAATTTTCATTGTAAAAAATAATTGGCTGTTACATTTTTATTATAAAAGGGGGATAGTGCTAATCAGAAAAACAAACAGAAACAAAATCTTCCAGTAAAGTAGCTATGTAGCTAGCTAAATTTGCTTACCATAATTAGAAAGCATACATTCTAATAAAATGTAAGGGGAAAGATAACAGATGTTAACTTTATTTCTTGTCTGCATGATTTTATATGGTAATTTCTTTATACAATAAATTAATGCCATCAAAGACATTGACTATGGATGTATTGTTGATTAAGTACAATAAATGTCAAACAAAATGGAAATAGTTAGCAAAAGAAATCATTATATATACAAAAATTATGCATGTATAATTTATACACACATACGTAAATAAGAAATAAATCAGTGAAGGATAAACTTTAATGTTGCGCATTTTACACTGTAGTGGAAAAAGGGACAGAAAATATCTGTTCTGAAAGAAACATATTTTTAAAGGCAAACCTAGTTCCAGGCATTAGTCTTTGAAAAGATAGGAGAATGCTTTTTAATGAATGTAAAGTAATATTTCAAGGGAAAACTCTCCTCTAATAGAAAGTTACTATTCATAGAAACTAATTATAAGAGAGGATTTCACTAATTTTAAAGGTGTCTGACCAAGGTGAAAAATTAACCATGAATCATACTGCCATTGGCTGATCACCTGGTGATGTTTCAGTACTTCATCATGCATTCCTAAGGTAGAGATCTCATAGAGTTCATGGACCCGCACATGTGCAGTCATCACAGATGCATTCACGTGAACACAGACTGCTGGATGTGTACTTGTAGGAAGTGAAATCACCAAATGGTATATTTAAAAATTCTAAATTCCAACAAAAATCCCTTCCTTTTTCACCAAGATATTCACAATTCTTTATAGTGACAAGTACTTTAAGTGATTAACTGACAGACTTTAATTAACTAATGCTGTTTGTAATTTCATAATTTAAAGGAAATGTAAATGACTCAGTCATTAATAAAAATAATTTTCGTTTGGATTAGTTTCCTTAAGTTTAAAAATGTGTTCTTTTCAAACATTTTTTTCATCATTAAAAAATATGAAGATCAACCATGTTAAATCTGCCAGCATTTATCCAAATACTTTATGCGCAAATCTAACTGACATCGTATCTTTGTAGCTCAGATGAAATTTTCATATATTCATTTGGTAATGTTTTGGCAAAATGTACCAGTGTCTGAAGTCATGTGAAAACAAAACAAAACAAAACAAAACAAAACAACAAAACATATTTTAAAAGCACAAGTCTTCATTTTTGAACTAAAGAAATCTAAGCTTCTGTACTCTTGCTATATCATGTTCAATAAAATCATTGCATGTTTTTAAAAGGACTCAAAACAAGCAAAAAGTTTTGCATATCAAAACAGAAAAATCCTAAACTAGCATTTTCAATAATACACAAAGAAGTTGGTAAGTGTGCAATAAATAGGATTTCTGCAGGGAGCAACCAACATATATCAAAAGATAACAGTAACATTTTCTCTGTTCATATTGAAGTTTGACAAATTTCTTAAATTTCATTTAAAATATTTTCCTAAATGTTGTTTGATTAATGATGTATATGCTTTAATTCATATTTATTTTTTTGCCAAGGAATTTTTCCTTAAAGATATTCTCTACATGGTCAGTATTTTTGAGAAAAAAAAAAATTGTGTTTGAAAAATCAAGAATGATACCTAAAATCTCTAATAACTGTAGAAGATTATTGTCAGATTTTTGTTTGCCAGAGGTTTTTCCATATGTAGTGTGTGCATGTATATTTTCCAACAAAGGAGGAAAAAAATCTCAATTCTGTATACTTGAAAGTGTCTGTGATTTTTGGTCAGATTTATACATGTATATATAATTCCTTTTCTACTGTAAGAAATAGTAAACCAAGATAGTTAAAAGAAGATTCATTTATAGAATCTATTGAGACTACTTGTTACAGCAGAGCAATACCACGGGTTGATTAACTTGTTATGCATGCATTATACTTATTTAATTTACATTTAAGAATATTTTCCAAATTGGCTGTCAAGATAGAAGGTCTTTTTACTGATGTCTTTCTTTATAGCTCTTTGCAATCTCTAAAAATCATTCTGCCTTCTTATATGCTACTTGTGAGATTATTTCTAAAGTACCTCCTGGGAAATAGTCTCTTTGAAATTGGCAACACTTAATGAAAAATATATACATATTCATCATTAAAAAGAAGATACTGAAAAAAATATTGCTAGTATATAATCACTCTGAGCAGAAGGATTATTTTGAACATGAAAGAAATCATTAACTGTAAATAATCCAGGGATCAAAGATTTGAGGGGGAAAAAGTGGGCTAGAGGGCAGACACCACACCCTGTGTGGGCCAAATGAAGGACTATCTGAAACAAAAGCTCGGAGAGGAAAACAAAGTTACGAGGTTCTTGCCAACCCAGACACTTCCTGCAGGATAAGGCCAGGAAGCATTAAGGGAAGTTATATCAGTCATTATAAGGAGTGGAAAGGAGCATGATTTTTGGTTAGCTGCTTTCTGCTTCAACAATCATATTAATGATAAGGAGCTTTTCTATAATTCCGGGTGACCTTTTAATGAAAGAAAATAAATATACGGTTTCTGCAATTTACTTTTCTTCAATAAAACTCTTTCACTCCAATTAAATAATGGAGATCCTATTTAGATGTATTTCCGGTCATGCAAATTAAATATGCAGATTTAGGATTGTCAGAACAGATCATTAAGCTCAATCGTGTCATTTTAGGATTTACATTTAAAACTATCCCTGCTGTTAACTAACAGTGTGCACTTAAAATCAGGCTCATTTTATGAAATTTAACATTACATACACTTTTTCTCTACATGCTTTTTTTGGTTATAAATATATTTAGGGAATTTTATTTCTATGGCAGAATTTTATCAAAAAGCACACAAATAATTGTTTCAACATTTCTCTATTTTAAAAAGTGCCACTGTGTCAGTTAGGGATATATTTATTTTCTAAACACAAATTTAAAACTTTCTGAAGTTGGCATTATAGTAATTTTTTTGTATCACTTAATTTTTAGGAGCTTAGGAAAATGAAGTGATGAACATATTCCAAGATCATAGAAAGCTGGATATAACTAAAAATTAGCCATTACCTTTTCTTCTAAGTTGAAAATATTTCCACAAGACTATGATGAATAATGATGAAAAACAGGACTGTATTTTTTCAGGGTAGTAGTGGAAATGAAATACACTGAAAAATGTTTGACTGTTTTCTATTATCTGTTTCATGACAAATTGAAATATTAAGAAAACAGTCTATAAATTAAAAACATGAAATGTGGTAGCATCATTAATTATGTTTAGAAGAATTAAGAATAGGTCCTCCAAATTATTAGGTAGATAGATAGATGATAGATAGATAGATAGATAGATACACAGACATAGAAATACATAGCTACACAGAACTTCCAAAAAAACTAGATATATTCATAAAGTATCGTCCTACAAATGGCTTGATTTTATGGGCAAATGTCCAGATCCACTCTTCTGGCAATAGGTTTCTGTAGTTCTGAGCCACTTCCAGTCATCCATTGACCCTTATGATGAATAGGAAAGAGCATTATCTCTGAAGTAAGAAAAGGGATTTTATTTTATTTTATTTTTTAAATATTTTATTTATTTATTTGATAGAAAGAGAGACAGCTGAAGCAGAGAGAATGGCAGGCAGAGGGAGAGGGAGAAGAAGATCCCCACTGAGCAAGGAGCCCAATGCCGGGCTCAACCCCAGGACCCTGGGATCCTGACCAGAGCTGAAGGCAGACATTTGAAAGACTGAACCACCCGGGTGCCCTGAAAAGAGATTTTGATTCTAAATTTACTGTTTATTAGCAGTCTGACATTGGGCAATTTAGAGAAACAGCCTCAGATTGCTCAGACTGTCAATAATGGAAATAATAATACATATTCACAAAGTTATTGTGAGAATTAAATGAAGTCATACATGGAATTACAGGGACGGGCAAAACTAAATACTCAATCAAATACATATTTTCTTCCTTTTACATCCAAGACTCAAAAAGAAGTTTGCATACCTAGGTCCAGCGACTGACCTGGGAATAATTTTGTTGAAACTCAGTGGATTTTCCCAAATTAACTGGATTTGGTTGCTTTTCCATCTGGAAAAGGATATATACTGTATCTGCAAAAGTGGGGCTTGACACTTGTCTATTCCCACTGGGTATAACTTGACCCAAAGCATTGTATAATGTAAGAACTAGTACCATTTCCATTTCATCTCTAGCTGGTAAGATCAGTGAGTATAAAGGTTATGGAGAAATGACACCTGCCTTGTCTATAGTCTTCATTTGCGGCAGTATGTAGTTTCAGTGGCTTTTATGATGCTTTGCCTTTGAATGTTGACCACAAACAAAATGTTGTAGCCACAGTAAAAATTGATGTTCGAGATTTACTTATTACACTTAGTCTACTGTGATTATCACTGAATAAATTTCTAATCCTAAGGAGACATTAAAATTTTAATTTGGGTAACCATTTTGCAACTTAGCTCCTCTCATCTTGACAAGTTTACTTCAAATCCTAAACAAAAGAAGTTACTGCAGAAACAGGATGGAACCAGTAATAACAGGTTCAATTTCTGTTGCCAACTTGTGTATCTTAGCATCATGATTGTGCCTATGGCTCTACCAGAAGCAATAAGAAAAATTTGTTTTAAAAAACTTAAGTTTAAAAAAACATATTTTAAGCAAGACAAATATATAGAAACTAATGGTATATCTTATAATACCTTGCAGACAGAATATTTTGTAGTATATTTGGGAGTTGATATGAACTTACTGTTTGCTCTAAAAGATGGGAGATTTGAATATTTTTTTAAAGAAAATTGATTTATAAGAAAGACAAATGCAATGGCTGATTTTTTTTGACTTATCAAAATGAGTTTATTCTTACTTTCATAACATCAACTCAATAGTTTACTTATTTAGTGTACTTTAAGCTAAAATTTACAAATATATGCAATATAGTAATAAAACCATAGCTTATTTTAATAAGTTTGTGTACATTCTCTTTGAATACTTTCCCCAGATTTGTTGATTGTTCAATTACTGATCTGAGACACAGACATTGCTTTATATTTTATTAAATGCAAGCTTACATTTGAAAATTATTCTGCCCTCTTCCAACAAATATATTCCATTCAGATTCTAGAATTATTGGCATATTATTGGCACACCATATTTTGTAATCAAAATAAACATTTAACTGAGTCCTCAGAATTAACATATTTCACTTTATTATTAGTTTTTCAATAGCATAGAATGGAAACTCAGATAACAAAAGGACATGTTTTATTTGTGATTAAATTTATCATTGACATAAAAATTTCGTATAATTTCTTGTATGAATTGTGCTATTTTTTGATGGAAGTTTTATATATTTGGTAAAATGAAGGCAAGTGATAATATTTTGTTAAGAAATATATAATTCATTTTGAGATATTGTGATATTTTCTCTCAAGGATAACTTTAGGGGGCACTGTGCTGCCAGTAGAGAGCTCTCCTTGGACAAGTTCAAATCATCTTGTTTTCTTTCTTTGCATATGAAAATATCTAGCAAGTTTTTCAAAGAAATCATGTCAAAAGTATTAAAGCTTATTAAATTTATGTTTTTCATTAGGACAATGTGTGGAAGGACAATTCTAAAAGTTGCTGAAGGGAGTATGTTTTTACCAAAAAAAAAGTTGTATTTCAGTACTAACTTGGCGCTGAAAATTCTCTCCAGGTAGTTTTGGATGTAGGAAACAAACCATCCAACAAATAGCAAACACAGGAGAAAGCAGAAAGGCATCTCCTGAGAGCAAAAGGGTGTGGTAAGAATTTTTACAATAATACTCCATGGTATTGAAACTGAAAAAAAGAATTCATGGTAGTTGCCTGTAAAAAAGAACAGCCAGCCAGAACCAGGAGTCAAGGTATAAGGAATCCTATATAAACCGTAGTTGACAGGAAGGCCAGCAGGAAAAGGGGAAACAACAGTGACAACAACTAACATAAAATGATACCAGCACAAATACACACTTGATGTGTCCAATGGCTTAGCCCTGTAAACCTCTCCCCGGCCTCCACCCTCACTCCATCAATCATCTCTGACATCTGTATTATATTCTGATTCCAAAGTAGTTCTTTTGTCATCAGAAGAGATCAAAGCAAAATCTTCTGTAGAAACAACGCAATGTGTTAATGGAAACCCCTCCTCTTTGCTTGCATCTTTCAGATTGTCTGATTGTAATAAATTAATTCAATTGCTTCTCATAGAGCTACTTGGAGCTTTCTGCAGTCTACTTCCAAATCATACCCTATTAGCTAAAATAGTTATATATATATATGGAGGTTATGAATTTTTCTTTTATATACTTTAGAGCCAATTAAATGTTTTTCCTTCAAATTAGAAATGTAAAATTAACATCTCCTCTTCTTACCTTTTTCACTGATATGTGAAGGTAATGCTTATGACACGTATAGATTTCAGAGTAATGAGTTGAGTTGAATGATACAGAAGAGAAAATATCTTTTTTTGCATATGCCTAGATATGAAGGGCACATGTAAAGGAAAGCAAATAGTTTAGAAGATCACTAATGTTGAAATAGAGGGATATTAAAGAACAAAGAACAGTGAAATGTTTTCTTAAATGTTGATTTTTTAGAAAAAATGAACACTTGTGCTACTGGAAAAAAAGGAGTTTAGTATATGTAATTGATTTGTTCACAAGAGGTTGTGAGACAATACAGAGTATGAGCAGGCAAGTGATAAGCATTTAACAAATATTTTGCTGTCATATATGTGTATGACATATATATATTTCACATATATACAAAAGCAAATATCCAGCAATGTTAAGAAAAAAATGAAAATATCTAAAAAATGTTGTGGGTTTTTCTTTGTTAGAAAATAGGAAGTGTGAATAAAGTTTGAAGTGAGTTCCTGATTATTTCTTTAAATACTAAAAAGTTTATGCTAAGTGGCTAGCTTTATTTAAAAAGCTATTTAACTTTAAGCCTGCATTTGCAGAATCATTGGTGTTCCAAGTGAATTACTTTCTTTTTTCAGTTCTGTATTAATGTAATTATTGAGAAAATTATTTACTATCATGATATTTAAGAATATATGAAGATCTCAAAATGCACTGCTTTTGAATGTCAAAGGTATCTGGGATTTCGGAAATTTTTTCTCTAGCTGTGTCTCCAAGCATTCCAATTCTCCTAGGGCTGAAATCAATGGAGAGAATTAAGAAGAGTAGAAGAAAGAATATTAGATAATCCCAGATTTTATATCTTTATCAGTGTTCATTGGAAGAATTTTAGGAGATTAGCAACAGGCTAAGTGGATTTCTTAACTTCCTCCTGCGAAGCTTAATAATGTTCTTTATCTCCTGTTTATGGCTTTGAAGAAGTTCAACAACATTTATAAAGGAATTTCTTGAAACAGTTTGCCACTTCCTTCCCATATAAGTATGTAATTCATGGAAAATCCTATAACATATCTTTTTCTTGGAATTTCTTATTTGAAGTTAGTGGTTAGATACAGTGTCTGTTGCCATATGGACTTTGTGATATTCAGTGGAAATTGTTAATATTTTATAAATCATCATAATAATTTTAATCCTGCTTTACACTTTCTGTAGTGAATTTCTGATAATGCCTGGCACTTTCAGATGTAAACATTACCAAGGAGTGTCTACGTCACAAAGTATATGTATATGTTCTAGGAAATAGTTTTATTTCACAGTAAATACTATATTACATCATGTTTTTTGAATATTGTTTGAAAGCCCAGATTTTAAATGTACACTTTTTCCCCTCCATATTAAGGTTTAATTAAAAAAATATCTAGAGAACTTAACATGTTTTGTAAGGCTTTATTTTTTTTTTTAATGTTTAAAGTATTAAGAATATTTTAATCTGTTTATTTGGATCCGGTCTTTATTTATTTAGATCTGTTTATTTAGAATTGTTATTTTTCAAGAACTAGATTCTCTTTTGATAACCACACGTTGACTTAATAGAAAAAAAGAGAACTGTCATATGTAAATACACACATATATATATGAACATATATATCAGTGAAAGGAAATACATGAAATAGTTTAATTTACTATTTTGCACCCTGAGTAAGAAAAATACTCAAAATCAATTATGTATTTAAAAGAACATACGAAAACTATAAAGCTTACTTAAAGAGATAACTGAAAATATTTTTCTCATCTATATTTATTAAGAGTAATCCCAAAAATATACTTAGATTTATTGCAATCCAGAAACATTTTAAGAGTGAAGTAGAATGGTATTTGTGGACATGGAAGGATATTTTTATGTCTTCCCTACTAAGAATATCTGTAGAAAAGTCCTTTTTGGACTAAATTTTGTCAGCTTTTATTCATTTTTGAGCTGTTTGTACAAAAGTAGTGAAATAACAACCAAATTCTCCTCAGGAAAAATGCATTTGCCTTTTTTCTAATACCCTAATTTTTAGTCCTTACTTGTGTCATTTAAGGTCTTCCTATGTAGAGCGTGCCCGGGAACCGGAAGCAACAGTTCCTGGGATCTTGCTAGAAATACAGATCATTAGGCTTAACTGTGGAGCTAGTGAATCAGAATCTGCATTTTAACAAGATCCCTAGGAAATCCCTGTGCCTCATTTTTTAGAAGCACTAGTAGAAGGTAGCAAAGCCTTGAAGTAAAATTTCAAAGTAATAACCGGAAAAGGCCAGGATGGAATTAGGGAAGCCAGTAAAATATTGTTAACCTTTACGACTTTTTTCCCCTTGGATCATCTGGTTCTGTTTATGTTCAATTTCATTATTTCAGTAAATATACTATGTTTTCTCCCCCGGTGTTCTCCTCCTTTATCTCCAGATAAACTTATCTCTCATCTCCTATTAAAATCAAAATATAATGAATAAATATCAAATTTTCAGTAAGACATCATTAAATATTGAAGGGTGTTTAAGAAAAGACTTCGAGACACAAAAAACGTAATGGCTGCTTAGTTGATGGCTTCTTTAAAGAGCGCTAATGGAGTCACCTTGTTCCAGCAATGCTTGTCTGACTCAGCCACCCAGAGCGTGCAAGTTGAGTACCTCATCTGAGGGTTTCCGGTTTCTTAATTGAGCTATAATCATATGCATGCTGTGTTTCATAGGAGAGAAAACCGTGACTTTTTTATGGCTTGTGCTAGAGCGTTGGGAAATTAGAATTCATCATAAAAACTCACCAGGAATTTTTTTTTTAAAGGTCGAGTTATTTTACTTTTATAAAATAAAAACTAATGATTAGGAAATGGGAACTTTTAAAAATCTTTTTCCCCCACCATAATATATATGAAGAAATATACGAATAAACCGCACATAGTGCCTGGAATTAGTATTTTATATATTATCTCTCTTTCCTTGAGAGCTGAGAATAACTCTTCTGGCATGCTATATGTAGTATTGAGTATATTATTGTAAGTATGAGATGATAATTATGTTGACAATGAGTATAGGAATAAATTTCCAATTGTTTTATTATATTCTTACTTTAGCTCCATATTTCCAAATATTCAAGTATTTTTAAAATAGTCAAACTTTATTATTTATGGCTTTTGTCTTTAACATAAAATATTTATTCTAAATCAGGCATTAGCAAACTTTTTCTTTTTAAAGGATTAGATAGTAAATACTTCAGTTTTTGCAAGCCATGCCCTCTTTGTCTCAACTACTCAACTCTGCCTTTAGAGCAGGGAAGGAGCCATGGGCAATATAAACATCAACAGATAGGCCTGTGTTCAAATAAAACTTTATTTACAAAAACAAGAAGCAAGCTAGATTTGGGCCATGGTCCTTAGTTAGTTGACCCCTTTTCTAGCTATTTTTATTTACAATAAGGATTTTAAAATGAAGTAAATAATCTTATTTTAAAATCTACATTAGTACCTTTCTGGGTAATACAAGCTTTAAAATAAACTTTTAAAATAAAATAAATACATACATATTTGCCCAACTTTTTGGAAAAACACTCATTTTACCTGTTTTCTCCAGACTGGCATCTAAAACTAGATAATTCCCAAGCCTCCTATAATTTTGATTGTGTAGCTTAGACTTAAGAATCTCATGAGTTAAAATAATGTAATATTTACAACCTTTCCATGGGCAATTTCATTTTATTTGGTTCAAATGGAAGGGGATTTGACTGGAAGGTTGTTGGGCTTGGCATGTACTCTTATGCCAACGAATGCCAAAAAAGAATATGTAAGAGAGAGTCTTTTTATATACCTCTGGACTAGTACTTTAGGCTAATTTTTATCTTTCTTCTGAGCAATTTACAAAATGTTAACTATTTTTGTCCTGTCAGACTTGTTTTCCTTGCATATATAGTAGGCATTTGTTGAATATAATCCGTATTATATACTACAAAGTTTCTGTGGTGAATATTGGCATATTTAACAGAGTTCACGCTCTCTAGGGTTTACCAAAAAAAATTTTTTTAACATTTTAACAAATTTTATTTCATTTCAGAAATATTATTCGATTTCATGGGAGCAAGGGATGCGTCCCAGTGTAAATTGTATTTTTGAGTTATAATAATAATAATGATGATGATGATGATTAATGACTTGTTTGGTTTAACTTCAAGTTTTAATTCTATTATAATTAGTAGGTAACTTTTCTGAAGAGAGGCAAAGGTTATTGATATAAATGAATTCTTTTTATATTATTTTCCATGCAGACTGATGTGAATATTAAGTCTGGAATTTAATGGAAATGTACCTCTTAATCTACCATTTATATGGTCATTTCTATTAGAGTCAGTATTCTGTACAACCAGTGAACTCTAAGATGGTAATGAATAAAAATGTTCTTGGTTTCCAGATCTGCTGTAGGTACTGAGATACACAACCAAAAATTACTGTTAAGACATATTGTCTTCCACAAATACAAACAGATAAAAGGGGAAATGCTGCCACAGTTGGTTATATTGAATTAATCCACTTAAATCTCCTACATTTCAAAAGAAAGTCTGTGTATTTAGAAAGCCTTTAACGACATTTTTGGCTTCCTTGGGGCTCCTAAAGAGCTATGTGGTAGAAATAAAAAGCTCTTTACCACAGGGATCCCTACAATTAAGAAAAGCAGAGATTGTAAAAGTTTGCTAGTTTTGAAATATTAGCTTGCCTCCTACTTAAATCCAAACAAAAGCACACTATGGCTCTGGGTCAGCCCAATACAGACAAAACCAGAACTCTGATTTGCCCCATACAAGGAACTATAATGGAGTGGAAACAGCAGCTACTTAATATATGAGTTAAAATTACCCGTGACTGAAGTGAGCACATCAATCAAAAGTTTTGGCATGTAGTGAGCCAGACAAACCAGTGTGGTGAGTTTGAGGGCAGGAAAAGCTTCTGTTCTGTATTCAATGGTTTTCAAATTACCATGACATCCCTTTGCATACACCACCCGACTTCCAGCAGGTGGATTTTTGAGGCATTGTGCTTGGAACACAAAGATGGATCAACTAGGAGCATTTGAGATAGTTTCCTGTTTTGTGTTCTGACAACTAGCCTTGCATAAAGCCTTCCAGATTCTTAGCATTTTTTAGATGTTGGGGAACGAATAAATACAGATCATTGAGAACAGAAAATTCAACAATTAGAGATGGAATAGAAACATCTGTAGCTTCTGATTTGGGTTTTAAGTAAAAATTGTATATCCATTTGAACCATCTTGACATAAATACAATTTGCTAGTTTAAGTGATTTCATTCAAAGTGCTATTGTGACTGGTTTTCTTTATCAATTTCAATTACTTTCTAAATATCTTGAAAACTGAAAGAGAGCTTTCCTTAATTATATGTCTAAGTACAAGCATGTACAAAATACATTCTGTCTCTCACACATGAGTTCAGTTATTAATTTCAGAAGGAATTCTGCCCACAGATCTATATAACTGCTTCTCACTAAATCTCTGAAAAGCAACTACGGAAAACCTAAGAGCAGGATTTGCTTCAGTAAGAATATGGATGTGCAAAACTATGGTTAGATGATTTTACCTGGCCTCTAGTTATTTTTTTTTTTCACTATTGCATTATAAAAGCAAGTAAGATACTCTGTTTTCTTCAATACTCTACCCACTGGTTATTTTATTAATTAATCATTTAAAACAACTCAGTTCTAAGTTAATATTAAGAATATTTGAAAAACCATTGCAACATTTAAAATATAACTACAGGATAATAAAACAGACTTGTGTCCAACTATAAGCAAACAAGATAAAAATCTGGTAGACACAAAATATATCTTAAAAATGTTTTAATTACAAGGTCGGAAAGTAACTGAATTAGTGAATGAATTGTGAGAAGTTCTGTGTTAATGCTATAAAGCCATCAGGTAAATGAATTATTTACTTCAATAATTATGAATGGATTCTGGATAGAAGAAAAAAATACATAAAGAAAAATCTTTTGTCTGATCATTTTACCCACTGATTTGACCAGTTAAGATGACTGTGAAATTAACATTTAAATGATTGTAGATATCAGTGGTTCAGGCCTCTGATAATAGTTTCCTCTTAGCGTGCCTCTTTTCTTCCTGTCCTCCAATTATTGCATGTTATAGTAATTGAAATATTCACATTCCTAAGTGGGGCAGGAACTGTAGAACTTCTTTTAATAAGAGAGAGACAAAGAAGTTTTTAAAGAGATGCTCAAAGTGTATTTAGTTGTTTTTACTGTGTGACCATTCTATCATACCACTTCATATATGGAATGATAAACATGCCTAAAATTATAAATAAATATCTCCTGCAGCATAAGGTAAAGTTCACAAAGTATTTAATGTAATAGTTTCTATATTTTCAACAATATGTTATTCTTCTAACAATATAAATTTTATGATTTCACTTAAGCATATGCAAAAGACACAATTATAATACAAAAACTATTAAACTTGTGGCAGTGCTAACTGGTACACTGTAAAGAAGAATTTAACATTATCTTGTAAAACTGAACATTTGCAAACCTTACAGCATAGCAGTAACTTGTGAGAAAATATCCGGGAGGACTTTGGCACATATGTACAAGAACATGGTACAAAAATATTCATACCCCCATTGTCTGTTACAGCAAAAACACTGAGAACAAGGTAAATTTCCACTAGCAGGAGAAAATATTAATGCATCGTGATATATTTACAAAATGGAATATTATATAATAGTGAAAATGAACCACAATGACAAGCAATTTAATGAGTAGAGCTTGGGAACATATTACTGATTTTTAAAAAAAGTGAGTACAAGGAGTCAATATTTAGTAAAGTAAAATTAACAACATATTAGTGAGAAAACTGAAAAGGGAACATAAAGGAACTTTAAACACAAATATCAGAATGTTGGCAGACAATATAGGTGAGGAACACACCAGCAGATATAAGTTATTTGTAATATTCCAGTTGTCCAGTTAAATAAATAAGTAAAATAAAATATGACCTGGCAAAGGACAACTGATACTAGTGGTTAAGAACCAAAAATTATGATTCATCAATTCTGTGCACTTCAGACCCTCAGTAAGAAAAATAGTAACAACCATATGTATTAGTAAGCTTGGGCAGCTGCAACAAGACTGAGTGGCTTAAACCACAGACATTTATTTTCTCAAAATCCTGGAGGCTAGCAGTTTGAGATAAAGGTGTCAACAAACTTGGCTTCCAGTGAGGGCTCTCTTCCTGGCTTGTAGAATGCTGCCTTCTTGCTGTGTCTTCACATGTGTTTTTCTCTAATGTCTCTTTCTCTTCTTAGAAGGACGTCAAACTGTCAGATTAGGACCCCCCACACTTAACAATCTCATTTAGCCTTCATTACTTCCCTAAAGGCTCTGTCTCTAAATACAGTAACTTTGGGGCTTCGGGCTGTAACAGATGACTTTGGGGGAGATAATATTCAATTCACAACATTGCATAATAGTGATGACTCTCCAAATTATTTTTATATGTAAAACAATTTAAGAAACATAAAGTGCTATTTAAATTTAAATATTCATATTCAATACTAAATATAAACATATTTATAACAAAAATAAAATATTTTACACAATTAGAAATTCTTTCTAAAATGAAAAAAAATATCAGTGAGTTTTATCCCAATTTCTAAGGATATTGTCCAGCATGAAGGAAGAATGAAGACATGGGAATATTAGAAAATGATGTTATTTTTTTAAAACTAAAGTCATCAATATTATATATCTAAATAAATGTTACTTTCAAGTAAGTTGCTGTATTTGAGGGATGCATACCTTCAAATAGGAAAATATAATCCTCCTTTAATGATAGTTTCAATTAAAACCAAGCCTTATAAATAAGAATATAAGAATCTGGGATGCCTGGGTGGCTCAGTTGGTTAAGCATCTGCCTTCGGCTCAGGTCATGATCCCAGGGTCCTGAGATTGAGTCCCACATCAGGCTCCTTGCTCAGCAGGGAGTCTGCTTCTCCCTCTGCCTGCTGCTCCCCCTGCTTGTGTTATCTCTCTCTGACAAAAAAAAAAAAAAAAAAAAAAGTATATAAAAACCTCACTCTGAAGTAAAATATATGAGAATTGCACTAACGTGTTTTAGCTTCATTATTGAATTTATTTTCCTTGGTAACTAATTTAAGGGAAATGGTTGAATGATAATATAAGTTCTCTTATTCAATTAACACAAAGCTTCATAATTTGTAGATACAACTGATATATGCAATATATATATTGACAGGGTCTTACCCCACATCGGAGAGCAATGTGAAGCCAATGCTTTTATTCATATTTGAATTTACCTGTTTTGCAGTATTGAAAAGTTGCCTAACAATTCATAAAATTATATTTTCTTCCAGTGATACAGATTTTAAATTTTGATGCCTTTATAATTCTACATTTTTAAAAGAATAAACTTATAGCACTTAAATATTGCAGAATTAAGACACTATATCATTATTCTTTTAAAATTCATTTAACATCAACAAAAGCTTTTTAAAAAATTTATGTAGGATATTTTTGTCTTTATTCTGAGTTTTTTTAAGCTCTGGATAGACTGTAGCCAGGATGCATATTTATATATTTTTACAGACAAGTGAGCACATATATTCATCGATAAAATTTACAGCACATCACTCTAGCTATGTTTCTGCTGTTTCCTGTTTAATTATACCTTTAAAAACTTAAATGTTCATGGAAGAATACTTGGCCATTCTTACAACTTTGTGATTATGAGTCCTGGCCTTCACTCTGAGTGTTCTCCCACTGTACCTTTATCTGTGCAAATATGGAAGGTGAAAACAAAGGTGATCCATTTAAGAGAGTTGTGTCTTAAAATTATCTCCCTATATTTAGTTGGTGCATCTGTTTTATGGAAGTCTCAATGAGGTCAGTGAAGATTTGGATTCATGCTAGTATACGCCGGGCTGCTCTAGATCGGTATCCATAGAAGCCTGCTGAAGGGCTGGTAGGGGCAGCAACAAAAACTCATTAGTGATGGAGCTCCAGTCCAGAGCACGGCAATAACTGGGCTGCACGCTGTACCATGCCAATATTTGCACATGTGAAACTTCCAAAATGGGGGGGAGATGAATGCAGGGGATGACAATGACTGAATGAATAGTCAAGACTGGAAGAACCCATAAGGTGAACAATATGTTTGCAAAGTGGGAGCCAGGTTGAGAGTAGCCTTGAAATTTAATTAATAAAATTAATCAGGTCACTTTCCTTACCATTTTCATGACTAGGTCTCTCACATTGCAATACAATGAAGCTCTATTGAACACTATTATTGTGTATAATTGCATTCCAACACTCTAAGGTCAAACCGAAGCTTTTCAGAAGTGCAGTGGTCCCATTAGTAGCTGCTTTATGTACACGCTCCCAGGAAGAAATCTTTATGAGGTATTCCTTCACTGTCCTGTGACTTATTCATCTGATTTAACAGCATTGACCTTTGCTGAGAGTCACTTCCTCCCACAGGAAGACACCTGGAGACCCAGGCGTTCCTCTGTGACATAACTGTGAGAATTGGTGACTGTGTAACAGGTTTAACTGGTTCAAATTAAGAAGTAGACACAATTTGCTTTTAATGCTCCACCAATTTACTTTCTTCTGAGATTTCACATCTTCTAGAATTTAACATGCCTTTTTGTCTTAGGTGATTGTTAAATAATACACAATAAGAGGAGTTGCTTTTTATCTGTATTTCACCTGTGGACTCAAAATTCAAAGAGACATAGTATTGCAGACATTATGTCAGGGAATGAATAAAGGAAATATTCCTCAGATTACCCCACTTAGCTCCATCTATTCTACTTTTAAATGATACCAACTCTTTGGTAAGAATAAGAGTCCTCTAAGCCAACTTCTCACCAAACTAAGGAATCCTTTCAGCGACTGTCTGGACAGTTGTCTAGGCACAAAGCAAACTGATTGAAGAAGCAAGTAATTTCAAGCAAGTGGTTGAAGACTCTACCAGAACATTTTTACTTACTGAGCTGAAATCTACTTCTTGTTTCTCACGTTTCTGTCCTGCCGTATTTGAATCACATGGTAAGCCTATCCTTCTTTTCTGCAGTGCAAAAGATTGATTTATTTGAGATGGGAAAGCATAATAGTGCATTTTGGTCAGGAATTCTCTTTTTAACCAAGTAGAATAATGACAATAACCTCAAAAGTAACTCTCAAATAATTCATATGCTCTGTTCTAAGTATACTGCATGTATTAATCCACTTAATCCTCACAAAAGTCCTGTAAAGCAGGTGGTGGTGGTAATACTAGTAGTAGTAGTATCTCAGTTTTACCGATGAGGAAATTTAGGCACACAGTGGTAAAACACTTCCCCATACTACAAAGATACTAAAAGGAGAAGTGAGATTTATTAAAACTTCTTTCAAATTAAAATGTATTTTAAAACAGAACCAACAGCTTCAAATGTGAAAAATCAAAGACAACGACAGTTGATCATTCTGCCATATTTGATGATTGGGTGGGGGGTGTACTGATAGACCCTACATTTAACTATGCCTACAACAGGCATAGTTAAATAACAAGCCATCAGAGTGAAAAATGAAACATTTTATCAAAGAAATGGGGATGAAAAGAGAAGAAAGTATTTGAATAACATTTTTTGAGTGGTTTTATAAAATGTTTTAGGAGAGTAATGGCAACCAAAAGCATACAGCAAAAGTGTAAATAAATAAGGAGGCAGCAAACAACGTGGATGTCCTATTGTGATCAGGCTAATATTCCAGTTTAAGCATGATCAGTGTTTAAAAACAATTCTTACCCATAGCTTTTGGTACCTTAACTATAATATTCAAGCCAATGTTAAGTTCATATATATTTCCTTCATGCTGTGTCATCTCATTATGTTTGAGGAGACAGTAAAAGCAAAAGGCCTAAATATCTTAATCTTGCAAATACTTTTGAAAACTAATAAAGGAAGATAAACATAAAAATGTTATACATATGAGGTTATTTTTTGAGTTATTATTTGAAAATATGTATTATCAATATATTAATATAAACATGTTATTTTACTGCATATGATTTTTTTGGAAATTGACAAATTTTAACCTTCCATCAACAAGTACTGATTTTTTTCACATACTGAGGGTAAATTGCACTAATCCATGCAGAATCTTCTCGAGTTTCAGCAATAACCAAGAACAAATATTGTTTGTCCATAATGGGTATAAATGGGTAATAGAGCCGGAAAAAAATCCAACTTTAGCCTCAACGCTGTCACTTTAACTAACTTGTTAAACTATAGTTGTAAAATATATATTAGGAAAATATATGATATATCCATTATTGACTTTTATTTCCTTATTATTTCAAATAATACTTACTGAGCCTCACCAAACACATAACAGATATCATTTATTGATAGCTTACATTCCATGCATTGTGCTGCTTTCTGAGGTGGCATTATTCAGTAGAACCCAGCCCTCGCTTTCAAGGAGATTACGATCAGTAGATAATCGATTCATATAAAAATATATGTACTAGAGTCATAGTAGACTGTCTCACTCTCCTGATGTACATACATCATTTCCGGGAGGGCATGGAGAGAAATCCACCGTCTATGTGCTAACTAAAAGTATGGACAGAATAATAATTCTGTGATAATAGAGAAAAACTTCACCAAGAAAGTGCCTTTTGAAGTGATCTTAAATAAAATGATCTTAAAAAATAATTGAGCATATGAAGTGGACAAATTAGGAAGAGGCATTTTGCTGAGCTGTGCATAGGCATTGAGAGAGAAAAGTGGGTGAGGAGTACTAGGAAGGGTAAATGCTGCAGGTGCACAGATAGTAAGAAGGGAGTTACCGGAGTGAGCTAGAAGTACTTACAACGAATGACATCAAAGTTACCGGTTTTAAGAGGCACCATTATTTTATATACTACTGAGAAGGGAAAAAACTGCCAATTAAACCATAACACAGTGTTTCTTATTATTTGGTGTATATGCCTATGTATCTGCTTCCCTATAGGTACATTCCTATTCCACTAAAATAGAAGACAGAGAGGCAGAGAGACAAGGTAGACTAGATAACAAACAAGTCTGATAACTCTTCAGCATTGTGTTTAGGCAGGTAACACTACGTCACACAATATTGAAATCATTGGCATAGCAAATATGTAAGCGGGTACTAGTCTAAATTAAGGGCACGGTGTTTTAAATATAAAAATAAAACAAAAACAGCAACAAGAGCAGCAACATGATAAATATTTTAAAACACAGCACATAAGGAGAGAGGATTATGGAATACATGACAAACTATTAGTTGGGTGTTTTTGGATAGTAAAATAGTAGGATTAGGAATCTCTTTATTTAATACTTGCTCTTGATATTACAATATACTTTTGCAGCATACTCTGTTTCTATGGAATCCAAATTTCAGTATATGAGAATATAGTACATTTAACATGCATGTGCTAGAAATTCCATCCATAGAAAATATTGTTTAAATTATCTATTTGAGGGGCGCCTGGGTGGCACAGCGGTTAAGTGTCTGCCTTCGGCTCAGGGCATGATCCCGGCATTATGGGATCGAGCCCCACATCAGGCTCCTCCGCTATGAGCCTGCTTCTTCCTCTCCCACTGCCCCTGCTTGTGTTCCCTCTCTCGCTGGCTGTCTCTATCTCTGTCGAATAAATAAATAAAATCTTTAAAAAATAAATAAATAAATAATCTATTTGAGTGTTACTAAGTTTTATTTTTAAATACTTTTAATAGGAACTATCCACATTTTGAATATACTCTATATAGCTTGTTTTCTTTCCCAAGTAGAAAATTTATGGACACCTCAACAGAATTTTGTTACAAATTCTACTTAGGTGACACCCAATTCACAAAATAAAACAAACTGATGCTCTGAATAAACATACTATGGCCATTCTGTTCTTTGCTTCTTTTCTTAGTATCAATATGAAAGTAAATCTAATATTAAAGGTGTTCATATGTTTAAATAATATATAGTTTTCATTATATAGGTAGCATAATAAAAAGATGTATAACTATAGGTCTCTAAGAGTGTATTTAAAAACGATTCACACACCATAAGAAGGATCGACAATTTTTTCAAAAGAAAACCAAGTTGAATATTTAAATTATTTAAAATGTCACAATAATATATAAATATTCATTTAAAAATCTCAGATATGATACATTAGTTTTGTATTTAGAGCTGTCCATCTGACTAATAATCATGGGGTTTTGTTAACTAAACTACAAATTAAATATTGCAAGTTACCTTTGCTTTTGTTAAATTCAGTAACATATGATAATAATGTTTAGCTCATGTAATTAGTATATTTGAGAAAAAAAGGGTATTTGAATGGACCAAGAAAAGAAACAGTAAAATTAAATATAAAATAAGCAAATAATGACAAATTTTTCATCTTTCTAATACATGCCCAATGATCTGACTGAATAACGCTGCATGTACAGTTTTTCAACGGCATTATTAAAACCAAAGAGAGGTCACAAATTGAGAAAGATTATAGCTGAGTTGGAAAAAAAAAATAGGCTGAAACACCAGATGTCAGTTTCATTAAAGTAAAAGCTCCTGATACTGAGAAATCTGCTGATAAAAATACTCAAATCCACCAAATAATTGGGTCAAAAAACAGATCGCATAGGATATGCAGACGGTCAGTGAGTGTGATGGGAAAGGTACTTGGGTACGAGGGGAGACTGTTTGATTCAAAATATGAAAGGAAATGAAAAATCAAACGGAACAGACTAAGCCTCCACTCTCGTTTCTTTTAAAAAGAGGCCTGGCAAGACAGTTTATTTCACTTTTGGCCAAGGAAATTGTCCCTTTAAGCTATGGGAATGAATTGTCTCTTTTTAACCGCCTTTTCTCCCTGCAGTACATAATCACTGTCTGTCACACTTTGATGTCATAATCATCCGCTGAAGCTCCACCGTTAAAGAGTAAATCTGCTTAACTCACAAAAAAAAGGAGGAAAATTGCACAGAGGCTCTTGCTTCCCTTGCCTAAATGGCAGCCCATTTGAATTACAGAAGTGCAGTGTTATGTCACTTTGGTATTACGGATGCCATTTCAAAAGCCAAAAGCCTATTTTTAAAAATATATCTTAATCAGTTCAAACAGAAACAGCAACAATTTGCCATTAACGGAGTATAGTGCTTGTGCGTGTGTGTGTGCGCGCGCGCGTGCACGCGCGTGTAGTCGCGAGCTCGCGTGCACATAAGCAGCATGAAAAAGGCATTGAACAGCTGAGGAATGTTAGTCTATGTTCACGCTGCCACTTTTCAAAAGTGAAGAGCTCTTATACTTCTCTACCTGAAGAAATACTTTGCATGATGTGTTCACTCCTAAAGAATATTTCACACCTCTTTGTACCAGAAAAAAGAATTTAGTTAATCTTGTGAAATAAATTGGAAAAATTTTGCCAGTGATTATTTTTATGATGAGCCAATGTAGGTTTTTATTATTATTTAATTTTTTTAAATGAAAAGCTGAAAAATTATTTAGTTATTCTTGATCTTGGCCTATTTGATTTTTGAATAATGTGTTTTTACAAATTGATACATAGTATATAGTATAGTTTTGATCAGAATAAGTTCAATATCAGAGAAGCAGCATTTTTTTCCCTTTTGCTATGCCATACCATTCTACAGCTAGATGCTACATTAAAAAGTTTACAATTTCAAGAAGGGAAATTGGGTTTCCACATGAGTGGACCATATTGTCTCTTCTGCAAGCATTTTTCAGTTGAATTCTGGTTATCTGTAAGTTATCTCATATTCTTAGACAAGAATGGAAGGGGGAGCTGAAAGGAAGGTAAAAATCGCACTTTATTAATTTCATGTCAATACTTTGTTGCATCATAATAGCTACTGTATATTTTGAAGAAACCGCACAGGAAATGGTATCAGTCTACTTTGTGTATTAAATACTAATGCTCCTGGATGGCTCAGTTGGTTAAGTGGCTTCCTTTGGCTGGGGTCCTGATCTCAGTGTCCTAGGATCCAGCCCTAAATGGAGCCCTGGATCGGCCCCAGCTCTCCAGGCTGGGTGGAGCCCATGGTCTGGCTCCCTGCTCCGCGGGGAGCCTTCTTCTCCCTCTCCGTTTCCCTGCCACCCTCTCCCCGCTCCGCTCATGTTCTCTCTCTCTCTCTCTCAAATAAATAAATAAAATCTTTAAAAATAAAAAAAGAAATACTGGGGCACCTGGGTGGCTCAGTCAGTTAAGTGTCTGCCTTCCACTCAGATCATGATCTCAAGGTCCTGGGATCGAATTCCGCACCGCATCGGCTCTCTGCTCAGTGGGAAGTCTGCTTCTCCCTCTCACTCCCCCTCTGTGCTGTCTCTTAAATAAATAAATAAAATCTTTAAAAAAATATTAATACTAAAATCTTGTCCTATATGGAACAGGGAATTTGAACCTCTATTTAAGTGGTTCCTGTTGCTGCTAGTGCTGTTACCACTTTAATAATAATAAAGAACTTCTGAAAGAAAGAAAGAAAGAAAGAAAGAAAGAAAGAAAGAAAGAAAGAAAGAAAGAGAAAGAAAGAAAGAAAGAAAGAAAGAAAGAAAGAAAGAAAGAAAGAAAGAAAGAAAGAAAGAAAGAAATCCCTTCAAAGATTATTTTAAATAAACTTCCACCGTAAAATATTCAAAAGCTGACAACTGTTTTTATGCTGTGGGATTTTATAAAAGCAGTAAAGGAATTGTTGCCTTGGATGCTCAGTGTTGATGTCATGTGAAGTGGATAATCTTAGGTTAATTTTCAACCCTTCAGTGAAATGATAAAGTCCTTTCAATGCAGCCTTCTTGTTTCAGTGGATTCCAGTACTGTGTTTTCCCTTAGCACAGAATCTCTACTTGGCCATTTTTTGCATACAATATAGAAAGATATTTTGATCTTTCATGTTCAGATTTTCTCAGTTACAGGATTTAAAATTGATAAGGTCACTCACCATGTTAAGGTAAAAAAGTGATTGCATTTGATTGCCCTAATTATGTAAAGATTTTTTCTTCAACAGCAAACCTATGCAAACAAAATATTAAAATATAAAATACTATTTTTCTATCTGTCTTAATCCAGTCAAACTCACTGAATGCATTTCATCCTAACCATTCCTTTGCTCACAAAATCTCTGACCTTGGGTTTTAAATTATAAATTTAGGTGATTCTTTCAGAAACAAGAAAGCTACATTAAGAAAATGTGATACTTCTTACCAAAAATGAGGACAAGTTACTTTCCTAACTTGATCAATGAAGGCCTTATCTGCCTTCCTGGACTTAATTTGTCAGATTTAGCTTCTTCTTTCATATGATACCATGATAAGTTTTGCAACTTTGCTGATGAGTAAATCCTTTAAAAAGGAAGCTTTAAATCATACGCGGTAGAGGGACCTGGCTCCATTGTAAGGCTTCCCACTCTTTCTTAACACCAAAAGGAGATGCTATTCACTAACACGAGAAAAGCTTGACACAACAAACAGTGTGAATCACAGTTCACCCAGGGCTTGTGCAGCTGTACAGGCAGAAAGCCGCCATAAATCAGGACCTTCAGGACTTTCTTCCTTTGCTCCAGCTCCACTCCTTTGGGAATTATACATTCTGAGTTGCAAAACATCAGGCATGTATCTAAAAGTCATGCGTTCCATATTCTGTTTTACGTCCCTCACCTCTCACCTCAACCTAGCCCGTGAGGACAGGGCCCTATAGATTTAGTTAATAGGAACATTTGTAAGTGAAGTCAAATTTAGAACTTATGTTAGTAACAACTTAATCCCCTCAAATGTTTTCTGTAAATGTTTAGCAATTTTAAAGCCACAATGTTCTTAGTAGGAGAGTACAAGTTAGTATTAGGTTTCCAATGGACTGAGGCTTGGGATGGGAAAATCACGGTAAATAGAGGATATATATAGAGCAAATATATATTTTTATATAATATATATTTATATTTATATAATATGTATTTCAGATAGTGCAGTTGACAGAATTGTGGAGGCTCTATTTACCATTTTCCATATATCCATATATATGGATTTAAAAGGCGATCAGAGGAAAGATACCTCCAAGAATGCTCTAACATTGTTAACTATTATTGACAGAGAATAATTTTGCAAAATTAGTTGCAATTTGCAGCAGGGAAATAATGGTCTTAAATGTCAAATCAAACATTTTGCTACTGAGATTCACGATGCGAGAAGTGACATGCCTGTTTCTGAACTTTAGAGAGACGCATCTGGAGGCGGTTTGGATAATGGCTTGAAGAAATTGATAAGGAGAATGCAGGGGAGCTAGTAAGAAAATAAAAGCAGAAATTCAAATCTGTAATTATGAAGATCTGAGTTAGAGATTCTGCAATAAGAATGGAGAGAAATCAGCAAAATTGGGAACATTGTGTAGGATGCACTGAGTAAATTTAGGGACCACTTAGAAGTTGGTTATGGTAAGGAGGAGTGTGTTTTATTTTGTCTTTGTTTTTGTTTTTCGTTCGTTTGTTTTTGCTTTTGTTTTTCCCCAAACCCAAAGATTTTGGAAAGAGAAAAGGTAAATTTGTACTATGAATTGTGACCTTAAACTTTCTGGCTCAGTTGTTTGGAGGAAGCTGACAGTGACTGGGACACAAGTACAGGAGGGAGGCTTAGGTGAGAAGAGACAAACAGAATGGTTTGGGAAATGTGAATCAATAGTTGTACTCAGTAACATAGAATCAGCAATAAGGAAAGCTTTATAACATCTCATTCATGTTGTTTTATTGTTTGCATCTTGTTTCTTTGTAGTACTGATGCCTGCCTGCTCAGTAGCCAGTGGAGGCACCCACCCTTCCCTGCTGTTACACCGAATTAATCCCAAGTGGCCCCAATCACACAAGGCAATTTCATTCTCTATATGCTTATTTGGCGGATTCCAAATAGCCATATTTTTCTGTCTAGTGAAACGCTGTTCATCCTTTGAGCTCCTGATCAAAAGCGTTATCTTCTCTGAAGTGATCCTTTCCCACTCCCTTCATCTTTACCTTCATAGCCCTCGATTCACACTGCCACCGCAGAACTATTTCCTTGTGTTCCTAAGGGTGCATTTGCCCTCCCTGTCTTCAGTCCTGCTCAAGAGATGAATAGATTGTGAGGACTTTACTCATAGTGCTGTATTTTATTCACACTTGTATGTCCGACACTTACATAATTGTTATGAGGGGACCCCAATAATTGTCTGTCAATTGCACTGAAGAGATGAAACATGCAGCCCGTTAGCCAAGAACATTGCAGAAGAATTTAATAATCACGTGGAACAACCTAAGAATATAGTCCTTACCTTACTGTGCAAGCCAGATGTCATTAGAAGTTTCCCTGCCCATTGAAATGGAACTATTTGCCTCAAGGATACTTCTCCCTCATATCATTCGTACTGGAGTGCTTGAGCATTCTCCAAGATTTCTCTGCTGGATTGAAGGCCATCCGATGGCCTTATGTTCTCATACTTAACTCTGTATCTCACCTCTTTTCTTAATTCACTCCTTAGCTCTTGTCACCATCTCCTGTATGTTACCTGTGTTTCAAATTGCTTGGGCCCTAGACATAAAGCTGAACTATCGTTGAGTTTCACACCCAAAAAATTTCCCATCATCAGATATATATGTGTGCAAATATGTGTATTGGACTTTGTCGAGGGGATGTGAGGCTCGGATGGAGTGCTAATTTTGTAGACATAAATGACCTCAACTTTAATAGTTGGTGTTACACACAGTTTTTCTAAAAACCATTTGATCAACTACCAGAGAGTTTTTAGTGATCCCTTCCCAGCACAATGTCCCTAGCTTCATGCCACCTTATTGACTCTCTGATTGCTTTCTCCACTTTCTGCTTCACTACCTCCCTTCACATTCTTCTCCCTCAGTTATTCAAAGTGATTCAGCTTTAACCAGCCCCACATTAACCTCCCTGTCCACCGTTGCTGCTCACATCCATTCAGGAAGTTATGGGTGTACATAGCAGGGTTTTTTGTTTGTTGTTTTTGGGTTTTTTCTCCATGACATCTCTATATCAAAGGCCCATTTTCTTCAGTAAAAATGGAAGTAAAACGAGTTTGTTATAAAACACTAGCTTAGAAATTTGTTTCCGTTATATGGTAAGAGTAAGTCTTCCTATATCTTACAACAGTACAGTTTACAATTTATTTTTCTATGTTTGCCAGGAATTCTTCAGTTACAGTACGTGTTTTCTTCTTTAGCGTTTCTTTGGCCTTTTTCTACAAAGTAGTCATAGTACCATTTTTCATCTCTACTTTCAAAACCCTTGGGTATGGGAAGAAAATGATTCACTATTTTCATTAACTTCAAATATCTAAGATAGCTGTATTCTTTCTCTCCCCATAACACATTCATTTACATATATACTTTCAACTAAGTTTAAATATTTTCTTTTGCCCAAAAGATAGAAAAATAGAAGACATCTTGAACAGAAGATATGTATTCATCTTCAATATAAAATTAAGACAACTAACTATTATCCTCTTGATTTCTTGACATTTTATCTCCTATTGCTTATCTGAACTCTAATGGTTTATTTTTTGTTTGGATAATTTTTATTTTTATAATTAAGGTTTTGTGATTCCTTTCTTTAGGCAAGATTAACTGCTCTAGATTTCATATTTTAAGCTAAATTAGGCTTTCATATTTTCCACTGAGAAATCGTTAACCTACTTCAAAACCAGAAATCATCACAAGTCTTCTGTGTTCTATCAGTCTTGTTTTTCTTACCATGATTAGATCAATATCATCTTTTTTGTCTTTCAGACATGTGGTTCACAGCCATACCACCTCTCATTCCACATTCTGTGTATTCCAAATCCTGTTTCTTCCTTCACATCTCTAAAACACCATCCAAAACAAACAGTCCTTTCTTCTTCTTTTAAAAACATGTTTTCTCTTGTCCCTGGGGGCAGATACTGTCTCTCCCATGGTGGGTCTGAACTGTTTTGAGAACAGATGCTATAAGAGAAATAATCTTCAGGACACAAAGCTGCGGGGGGCACAGAATTTATTACCAGAATGCATCTCAGAACCTGGCTGTTCCTCCACCCCTTTTATCCTTGACCCTGGATAGCAGTTGGGCAATGCCTGTGTTTAAGTGAACTATGAGCCTTTATGTTCAATACAATGCTTCACTGTCTTAAAGTGCTCACAGGTGTTTTTATTAGTTAATTAAGATACTCTTGTTAATAACGAAGATACTGATGTGAGTAATAAAGAAAAAATATTGAATGCAGTGGTGGCCACTAATCAGTGGGATATCCCATTAAAAATATGCAGAAACTTATCACCAGTGTTATCAAACAAAAGTGTTTTAAGAGGAGTCCAGCTAAGAGTGAGGAGAATGTCATATTTCCACATGGAGAGCCTGGCATTTTTCAAATAGGAGGCTTTAAATGAATATGTCCTGGATGATTCTTCAAGTCAGAGGTTTGCAACCTTTGGGGAAGTAAAAAAAAAAAAAAATTAAAAAGAAGACTGATGGGAATCATGAATTCTGCTCACTACGAATTCTGCTTCTTCTCCCTTGCAGGCACATGATAGGGTTACACTTCCTTACTCTCTTATAGTTAGTGGGAAGCATATGGCTTGCTTTGGCCAGTGAAGTCTAAGTGGAAGTGACACAAGTGACTTGTGTCACTTCCACATAATAGCTTTCACAGCCCATGTGCCATTTGCCACATTCTCCTTTTCCTTCTGGCGTGGTGATGAGCCATGTTTGAAACGATCACTGCTTCCTCAGCCTGGACGTCCAAACACTTCACTGAGCAGAGAGCCCTGATGCCACATAAGGTCACGCGGGACAAATGAGATGCAGGTGTAAGTGGATGGGACTTGGTGGGTAATTGTTACCGCACCATATCCCAGCCCAGCCTGTTTGACACATTTGGTTGTTCTAATATCTTTGCACAGGACCCTGAATGCAAACATATTCCACCATTTATTAGATTGTTAAAAAAAAAAAATGCCTTTCCTTAAACCTTGATGATTTTACATTTTCAAAACTAGAAAGCAGAAGTTAACATTTCTGTTATCACATCATCTCTTTGCCAGTGGACAACATCATAGAGAATCTCCTTTGGAGCAGAAAATTTTGTTTCCTCATATAGATTATAAAAGTGGAGGGGGAAAAACTTGTCTTTCCTTTGGAGACTCACACATGGCTGAATAAGAACATTCAGGCAAAGCTTATGACAAATATTTGTAAGGAATAGTCTTAAACAAAAACATGGAAGTGGGAAAAACAAAAAATTCTCAGTGCTTTGGAAAATTACCCCTGGAAATGCTTTACGAGGGAACTTAATATATATTAATGAGGAATCTATGTGAGAAATTTCTTCTATAATATTTTGTATATAAATGACTATTTTTAGAATTTTGAAATTGAATTTTGGAAAATTATGTAGAATTTAAAATTTAGGTATTAAGTTGTTTCCTAGATTTAAAATATTGATATTTAAATTTAAAAATGAGAAATATCAATTTCAAAATGAAAATAATCTTATAAGGCAAATAGTCATCAACTATTTACTTTTTATAAATTGATTTCAAATATGGATTTGTTTTTTCAATACAACATTTAATTTTTAGTACATTTATTACGCAGGTATTGACCAACTTTAGACATAAAACACTGAGCTAAGTGTAATGAGGTATATAAAACTATGTAACATGAGTTACAACTTCAGTGTATTTTTATATAGGAAAAACATAAATATTTCAGAGAAATACAGATATTGATCTAAATAAAGAAGAAACGCTATAAGAGTTTGGAGAAAAAGAAAAACATTATTAATACATATTGTCTTTTCTCAGAGTGGTAAATATCTGGACCTGCTTGGGGAAACTACAGATTCTCTCAGAGCTCTAAATGTAAGCTTCAGTGGATCTTTTCAAAATTAAGGGAACGAAGTAATAATGAAAAACATTAAAGTCAGTAAACAAGAAGCATATTAATATAAGCACCTAGTAATTGATTTATATTTTTAACATAATTTCCAAAAGCATAGTGTTTTCCTTTTCTAGATGGGATTGTTTTTAAACTGACCCTCCCAAGTAAATACCATGTAACAACTGTTTCTCTTTTTCTAGATTCCCTAGACCACTCGGATTAAATTCTATGGGGTTAGTGGGCAAATATGTGCATTTATAACTGCATGATTTTTCTAGCTATAGTTAATTTGCAGGATTAAAGCAATTTATTCCACAATATACACAACCAAATAATCTATACAATTTGGAAGAAAGCAAATGTTGGGATCACTGTTGAATACTCATTTGCATAGATAAAAATAACAATAACAGAATTTTAAACTTGGGTAAAAACTAGAAATGAACAGTTATTTTTTCATTCTAAAGAACCATCCACATGGCTTAAAAATGAACATTTAAATCAAAGAAAGTAAACCAAAAGAATAATTTTATAGGAAATACACCTTAAACCCCAAGCTATTGTATATATTTTAATTTTCTTCCTTTTTGTTCTAATGGTGATTTTTGGATAAGAACTTTTTTAAGCTGTCCATAATTATTAAAATTTAAGATACCTCTAATTTTTGTGTCTGTACTTTCCAAAATATATTCAAAAATCTATTGTTACAGGCAGACTATACTTTAAGATTAAGAAAACATTTGACTGCTAAAGAAACATCTCTCATCTCATAAAGCAAAAATAAGAGCCGATTTCTTAGATTTTCTCATATGTCTGTATATCTTAAGGGCTCAAAAGTAACCTGATGTTGGAGAAAAATGTCCTTTGGCTACAGAACCACGCTGAAGCTAGCTTGGTGCTCTGGAGGCAAAAGTATGTTGTTGATACAAGTTTGAAATGTATCTGCCAGGCATCCTGGAAAACTGCTACATTTTCTGAAGACAACGTGGAAGAAAAACCTGCTTCTCAACCCAAACTTTCATTTGCCAGAGTTTGGATCGTACCCTAGCAAACAAGAAATCACTTTCTATCTGCAGGAACATTGCTGTAAAGAACTTTATTCGGCTTTATTTCAATAGTTTCTTCTTCATAATATGAAGGATGCATTAAGTTGATCACAAAAGACTTTCACTACTCTGAATTACCTGTTTCACCTTAGAAAGCCACACAAAATGAACCTCTTAAGCCTTTTTAAAATGACCTTTTTTTTTTTTTCCTCAGCAATGATTTATCTTTCCCCTCGAAAATCCGTTTTACAAAAGGGAGTATGATTAAAGGAAGCCAAGCAGCACAAACACTTGCTGAAGATCCTGCTTATCTGGAACTCACTTGACAATGTATGTTTCTGGGGTTGGGAATGCTGCAGGTTCAAGGGATAATTCTGCCTTTCAGGCACTTCAATTTATTTCATGCCTGAGCACTGTCATTGTACGCAGACAAGATGAAACGCATCGTTGTGTAAAGAAATTGAAATGGAATCCTACTTGACCCAGCAGGATGGGGCATTATGTTTGACTCAGTAGTGATTCCTGGGATAATATCTAATTCCAGGAGGAAAATTTCTTGATATGGCCACCTGCTGTGAACGGCTTTGTCCAGGGATCACAAGTTGTTCTGGGTGACTAGGCTCAGGACATGCCCAGAAGAATGCAGCTCGTCTCCTGCTGGCATTTAGATCTCTTCATTTTCTCGATGCTTTCTATTCAACAGGAACAACTGAATGGAACAGGGGGGCTGGGAGAATATGAAGCACTGCACACTCCGGCAGCAATGAGAGTCAAGGCCCGCTTGACCTGAGATTCCTATTTATTTAATTTTTTAGAGAGCCATCATTATTTCTTCACAGGGCACTTTTTAATTTTTACACTTCTCGGGCCAGCCCCCTTGCATGTCTTTCTCTGTTCAGTGTGTGTGAAGTATTTACTTTGAAAAGGCTGCACACCCATAGATTAAATAAAATAGGAACACTCCATGTCTCACCAGAGGGAATCGTGCAGACAGCTTTATTACTTCTATCAGAGAACAAAGATTTTTCCCAGCATGCAGAGGATTATTAGGCCAGAAGCAAATAAACGGAATGTGTGATGTCAAAGCCTCAAATGCGATCAAGAAAAATTGTCTAATTGATTTTGCTGCAATTATGGCTTTTGGAATACAATTCCTCGTGTTTGGCTTCCGGATTTCTCTTTTAGAATTTTAAAAGGTTTATTTGGATACAAATGTAGGGAGTAATCCATTATCCCAATATTCTCTTCCCCCCAAAACAAGAGAATACAGTTTTAAACTATCGGTACTCACAATGAAACATTCATAGATTAACATGGTAATTATCAACAATTGACAACACATCTTCCCCCTGGCCCCTCCTTTTTTTTTTTTTAAAGCATATTGATGCCATGATATATTCATTATTCAAACTTCAACATTCCTTGCCCTGATCAGTTAAAAGTAAATTCAGTGAGTAATGGGAAGTGTGTTAGTGGGTTTTCATTTTTCCTCTTATTTTCTTAATTTCTCTCTGAACATCAGCTTGAAGTTAGAAGGATTTATCACATTGTGGAAATACATTTTTTTCTTTTTTCTTTTATTTTTGCAGGACAGCTCTGAGAATAAAAGTAAACAATGACAGCTTGTTCTCCCAAGTAAAGGAAACAAGCTTTCCAGCCTCAATTCTTAATCTAATAAAAAAGAATTCTTCTGAAAAAGAAACACATGATAACATATACATTAACTGTGTGTGTATATTATATATGTGTATATTCACAGAACATGCAGATACTTAAAACAGATTAACATTATGACTGATAATATATGATTGATGTACACACACACTATATAATACAATATATTTTTTATGTATATTGTAATTTCCTTTTTTAAAAGATTTATTTATTTATTAGAGAGAAAGAGAGAAAGTGAGTGAGCAGGGGATGGGGCAGAGGGAGAGGGAAAGGATCTCAAGCAGACTCCCCACTGAGCACAGAGCCCATTGCAGAGCTCATCCCTGGACCCTGAGATCATGACCTGAGCTGAAATCAAGAGTCGGATACTTAACCAACTGAGACACCCAGGCGCCCTTGTATACTGTAATTTCTATGTAAAATACATTTATGTACTAATGCAAGTGATTATATTTTTCCAAGTTTTGTTTAATTGTGAATACTGTATGGTGACTAACATAACGTAATAAAAAATTATTATAATAAAAAATAATTGTGAATAATTTAAAAGACTGTAAAATCTATTTAGAAATTACTCACATTTATATTTTAAACCAGTAAAAATCTAAAGGTATTTGGGTAGTATATGGGAGCAGTTTTTGTTCTCCCTTATTGGATATCTCTCAATTTAAGTCAATTTTATACAACAATATATTTCTATGATTCAATTAGAAAATCTATGTTACTGACCTTGTTAACCTTCATTCTTTAATAACTGCTTTAAGCTAAGAAATGTATGCTACAAACAAAATATAGCAGTTGGTCAAAGATTTTAGAATTAAAAAAAAAAAAGGCAGAGTACCAAAAGTGTAAATGTATTTCTTTTACTAGACAAATTATATATCTATAGCTTTGGAATATAAGGTATATTTCATAAAAATATGATATGAAATTTCCAAATGCTTTCTTTCCTTGTGTGTGTGTGTGTGTGTATATATATATATATATACATTACACAAAGACAGGAAAATATGGCCCATACACAAGAAAAAAGCAATAAACAGAATCTGTCCCTGTAGGTGTCTAGATGATGGATTCACTAGACAAAGGTTTTGAATCTGCTATTATATATGTATGTTCAAAAAATAAAAGAAACCATGTCTATAGAATTAAAAGAAAGCAGAATATAATATTTCATCAAATAAAGAATATAGATAAAAGATTGAAATTAGAGGGGAAAAAAGCAAATAGAAATTCTGGAGTTGGGGCTCCTAGGTGGCTCAGTAGGTTAAGCATCTGTCTTCAGCTCAGACCTGTGGGATACCAAAAAGCATACCAACATATGCATAATGCAAATCCAGAAGTGGAGGAGAAAGTAAAAATGACAGAAAGAGCATATGAAGAAATTAGTGCTCAAAACTCCCAGATTTAATTTAAAAAATTAATCAACACATCCAGAAGTAAAATGAACTCAAAACAGGCTATTCTCAAAGAGATCCACATGTAGGTGCAGCATAATTAAATTTCTGAAAACAAAAAACAAAGAAAGAATCTTGACAGCAGAAAAAGAAAATGGCTCATCATGTACAGAGTCCACAAAAGATTAATAACTAAATTAAACAGTTCAGAAGGCAATAGGGTCACATATTCAAAATGTTGAATTCAAAAAAAGAAACTACTTGCAATAATTCCATATCCATCAAAAATGAAAAAAAAGTAAGACATTTTCATATTTTTTTAAACGAGAGAATTTGCTTTTAACTGGCACCCGCTGTATAAGAAATACTAAAGGAAATCCTCAGGTTGAAATGAAGGGACACTAGACTGAAACTTGAACCCACACAAAGAAATAAAGGGCACCAGTAAAATTAACTACACAGGTAGGTATAATAGACAGCATTAAAATATTTTTTGTTTGTAATTCTTTTCTTCGCCTATCAGAATTAAAGGACATGTGCATAAAGCAATAATTATAATGGTGTGTTGATAGGCTTACAAATAATGGAGACATAGTTTGGGTGATAATAACAGCAAAAAGGATGGAGGAGGAAACGGACCTCTATTAGAGCAGACTTGTTGTATAGTATTAAAGTTAAGTTAGTATTAATATGAACTAGATTGCTTAAATTAAGGTGTTAATTGTCTTTACTAGGATAGCCACTAATAAAAATACTCAAAAAATAGCATAAAGAACAAGAAGAAAAAGCATGAAAGAAGGTATTCCAAGCAAATATTAATTAAAGAGTTGGAGTGGCTAAGATAATATCAGACAAAATAGACTTTAAGACAGAAATTCTTACTGGGAACGAAGAAGGACTTTTTGTAATGATAAACGTGTTAATCCATCCAGAAATTATAATGATTATAAACACATATATCTCCAGCAACTGAGCCCCAAAATACAAGAAGCAAAAACTGACAGAATTGAAAGGAGAAAGTGACAACTCAAGATAATAGTTTGAGTATACATCAATAAAAAAATAAAAATAAGAGAGAGCTCAATACCCTACTTTCAATAATGTATAGGTCACCTAGGCAGAAGGTCATCAAGGAAATAGAGGACTTGAATAACACTATAAATAAACTAAAACTACCAGGCATTTATAGAACATTACATCCAAGGTAAACATGTTACATATTCTTCCCAACTGCCCCTGGAACTTTCCCCAGAGTAGACCATATGGTAGGCCATCAAAAAAACTTTAATACACTTAAGCGGACTGAAATCATGCAAATTATGTTCTTCAATAAAAATGGAAGTAAATTATATATAATAGTAGAAGGAAATATGCGGAATTTACAAATATATGGAAATTGAACAATATGCTCCTAAATTACAAAATGTTTGAAGAAAAAATAATAAGTAAAAATAGAAAATACTTCAAAATGAATGAAAATGAAAATACAGCCTACTAAAATTTATGCGATGGAGCTAATGAGTGTTTACAGAGAAATGCATGATCTTAAAGGCCTTTATTAAAAAAGAGAGATCTGAAATCAATAACCTAAGGCCTTAAGAAGCTAGAAAAAGAAGCCCTAAGACTACATAAGGAAGGAAATAATAAATATTAAAGAGGAAATAAATGACACTGACAATAATAAACAATATAGAAAATTAACAAAACCAAATTTTGCTTCTTTAGAAAGATCAACAAAATTAAGAAACCTTAAGTTATACTGACCAAGAGAAAAGGAAAGAAGACTCAAATTACTAAGCAGGAAATAAACTCGTGGATATCACCATGAAACCTACAGAAATAAATAAGATTATAGGAGAATATTATTAACAACCAAAGCCAACATATTAGATATGCAGGTAAAATGGACAAATTACCAGAAAGCACAAACTATGAAATTCATTCAAGAAGAAATAGAATATTTAATCATTATTTATAAAACCAATTTGTGTGTGTGTGTGTGTGTGTATATCTTCTTAGATTAAGGGACGAAATGACAAAATTATCAGATATTTAAAAGGAAAGTGATGATGGCAAAGAAGAATGATTTAAGGTCAATAATCCAAGTTTTCACCCTGGGAAGCTAAATAAAGAAAAGCAAAGTAAATCCAAAGTAAGCAGAAGAAACCTAAGAGAAAAAGAGAGAGAGGACACCAATTACTAATATCAGAAGTGAAAGAGGGGACATCACTGCAAATCCTATGGAAATTAAAAGGATAATAAAAGAATATGATGAACAACTCTATGCCCACAAATTTAATAATGTAGATGAATGGACTAATTTCTTGAAAAGCACATCAGCCAATATTCACACAAGAAGAAATAGACTATCTGAAGAGGCCTATTTGTATTAAAGAATTGAATCAGTAATTTTAAAGCTTCCCAAACAGCACCAGGCCCAGATTGGTTCACTGGTGAATTCTATCAAACATTTAAACAAGAAATTATACCAATTGTCTATAGTCTCTTTCAGAGGATGGAAGCAGAGGGAAAACTTTCTAACTTATTCTATGAGGCTATTATTACCCTAATACTAAAACTAGACAAAGGCATTATGAGAAAAAAAAAAGTAAAGACAAATATATTTCAAAATCCTCAATAAAATATTAGCAAATTAATTGCAAAAAAGTATTAAAAAATTATACACCACAACTAAGTGTGATTTATCCCAGGGACACAAGGCTGGTTCAACATTCAAAAAACTAATTAAATGTAATCCATCACATCAGCAAACGAAAAAAGGAAAATCACATTATCATATCAATATATGCAGAAAAAACATTTGACAAAATTCAACACACATTCATGATGAAGACTCCCAGTAAACTATGAATATAGAGGAATTTTCTCCACTGATGAAGAGATGATAGTAAAAATCAGAGTACATTCCAGAAAAACTAACGATAATTGGGGAAGATGGACATTAATTTGTAAGCTATAGACTTTGTATGTGCTAAGGAACAAAGTAATCTTTATTGCTTGTTAAGAAAATAATTCATTCTTAGACAATTTCTTGGACTAAACTAATGGAAGGAACTGTATGAGGTAAATAAATATCTTATGCCTGGCATCTGAGTGCCTGCACTTTCCCCCAATTTTTTTTCACTAAGTTCTTTAGGAGGACACTTTAAAGGGCAAGCCGTGGAATTCACAAATGATCAGATTCTCTTTCTCAAATAGGCTTTAAGAGAAGAGAATTGAAAGTTGCTGTGTAGCCAACGAGGTCTTGGCTGATCGTTAACCAATCATCTGCCATTGAGCATTGTTATCTCCTCTCAGAAAATGGTCTGGAAAGTAGCGACAATCAAGGGTGCAAACCATCCTAGTACTCCTCTGTGAAATTATCAATAATTATTTTAGTTTATTACTGGCTATTTATCATTCAAAATTATTGTTTTGGTTTTGTGTCCTTTCCAAACTGAAGAAACTCTTGTATGTATTCTCATAAACTATTAACAACTCATCAACTCACAAACTGGGGTATTAAAACTACCCCAATATATCTGATTTCTAGGTTTTGAGACCTCATCTACCTCATATATATATTTCCATATTATTACAAAATTTAAAAAATTTAGCCTGCAGTGGTATGATTTTACTGAATTATTAACTTGCTTTTCCTATTTTAAGCCAGCATTTCCCTCCACTTCCTCCCCTTATTCAAACAACTAGGCCATTCTCAGCTCATTACCACAAGGGAGGGATCTGTCACTATGGAAAGTAGAAACTAAGGAATCTTCCTGCCTTCAGTTTCTAATGGTGCAAAGTACTTAAGGCAGAAGTCTCAAATTAGCAGTCTTCAGGCCAAATCCTTCCTGGAGAAAATGTTTTATTGGTTAGTGTAGTCTTGGCCCCCACATTGTTTTAAATTAGAAATGGTGGTGAACATTGGAAATTGGATGATTTAATATTTATATCTAGCCTTCTGGCTTCTCTAGAAGGTTCAGATCTTGCAATGGGGGCAATTTTCCCAAATTGCACCAGTGGAAGAATCTGGTTATCAGTTGTCTGCTTTGTCTGGGACACATGCTCTCTCATTGGCCTTGGCCTTTATCTCTCCAGCACTCTCCATGCCTTTATCTCTCCAGCACTGAGGCACAATATCAGTCATCTTTATTATCTTACAACTACTAGATTTACTTATGTTACCTGCCTTGAGCCTGAAGCTACCTAAGAGATCCTTGCTTTCATGAAATTGAAAAGATTCTGATTACGTAAAGTATTTAGGATGGAAACAATGTGCCATAAAATCAGTATGTTTAAGGACTCTGCAGCTTTGACGGGAGATGACAGCAAATGCAGGGATGGGAGTAGAAGTGATAAGAGTGCATAGTTAGTGGGTCAATTGAGAGGGAGACTCCAGGCCTTGCTTCCCTAGCAGAGAACAGGGAGATAGCAAAAATCTCAAAATTAAGCATCTGAATCTGAGAGCTGAGGAGATTTATGCCATCGAGAGGAGGCAACACCTGAGAGTGGAAATAATTCTGTGATGTACTTGGGCATATATTGACCTCGGTGGTTTTAGAGATACTTCTCTGCCCCAGCATGACCTGGAAGAGGCCGAATGATTTCTGTGCGCCAATGCATGGCACAGAATTAATTGTGAAGGCTGCTAGATCTAAGGTTGTGTTGCCAGGAGGAGTGAGAGATATCCCAGCAGATGCCTGCATGAACCAATCACGTGGAAGACCAGATTCTAGTCCCATATCCACCCCATGTTCACGAATACTTCAGTGTTTAATGAATTCTTAGAGAATTGATACAGCAAATTGACACATTGAATTTGTATATAGTCAATATGCAAATGAATTTAGGTATCATGTACACCTGGATTTGAGGACTGAGATATGTACCCTTCAAAAGCTAGTTTTAAAAGCAGTGCTTTGAGAAAATGTATTAGGGAAAGTAACAACTGGATATCCAGAGTAGTAGGCTTTTCTGGAATAGATGTGGCACCAAGAACCGCTAGAGCAGGACAGCCCCCTTGGCCATAGCGGCTTAGGTTGATCATAGTCTCTTAGCCAAGAGATAGATATATAAATTTTGCTTCCCTCATCAATTGTTTAATACAAAATATATATGTATCTTTTGCTTCCCTCATTTATATTATCTACCCTAAGCTAGCTATCATCTCGCTATTGGCTGATTGTTCAGTTTTTTATTATATATGTATATATTTTTTCTTTTAAGGGAGGTTTTCCTTTTAGAGTGTACACTTAATTTTCTTCAAAAGTAATTTGTTGTCCTGATAAAGTTTCTGTAAAGAATTCCTACAGACTCTGTAAAAAGTATCTGAAACATATACTTTAGTTCCTACCTGACTCTGACATTGATTCTGGAGCCCAATAAGCAGATGCTGCCCTAATGAGGTTTGTTTCTGCCGGGGCGTGTTGCTTGATACACTTGCACCTGATACTCTTGGTGTTTTCTTAGGAGTAGATCACGTTTTTTCACTTCTACTTTTGAGAATTCACATCAAGTGGATTCACATATCACTAAATAGATAGCATCACTGTGCCCTTTACTTTTTCTGACCCTTTCTTCAGTAGTCAAGTGTACTTTTCAAAAATGAAACAGATGATGAAACAGAGGGGATGATGCTCAGAATAAAAGTCCACATAATGAGTGTCTATCAGCGCTATCATCACAGTTTATAGGCGGACATGTTGAACAGGCGCCCGAGCAAAATCCTAAATGAAAAGTCTCTGAGGCCAACTCTTCATGAATTTTAGGAAGCTGTATGAATAAAACTAAAAGATTTATATATTCTCAATTATTTTTTGTCTTTTCTCTTCTGCTATCCTCTCCTTTCCCTGTTAAGAGTTTTCCTGGGAACTGTTTTTCTATCCCCTAAGGACCAGTTCTTGGGGTGGTTCATGCTCTGCCCCCCACTTCTTATTGTTTTGGTTTCACTGTGGCATTTCTGGTGACTCTGCAGGACTTCAAAGTGGCCCTCACTCCATATCATTTATCAACTTTTCTACCAATTCACTGTCACTTCGATGTCCCACTGAGTAGTTGGCAACAGCACAGCAGGCCTAAAACAAGACAGAACTGGCAGGACCCAGGAATGAATAGTTAAACTGGAAAGCAGTGTCCAGTGTGAATAACCCAAAAGCAATCTAATGACAGCACTATGATGTCCATGTCCATCTGCGGCTAGGAAAAGCAGATATACAAAATACATATGCATGTGTACACACATTCTACAGTTCCAGTGAAGATTCAGTATTAATAGGACATTTGAACTTTAACGAAATTCAAAGAGTGACAACCCAATATGAGGAAATGACCAAAAGGTAAGTAGCATATTTGTTACTCATCAGGGTAGGGGTGAAGATGGACCTAGTCCTGTTTTCCTCAGTCTCAGACAATTCCCATTTCACCTTTCAGGATATTGCCAAGACAAATGGGTGATTTGCATCATTGTCATAAGGATTTAAACATCAACTCTGGATATCCAGAGTAGTAGGCTTTTCTGGAACAGATGGGGCACCAAGAACCGCAAGACCAGTGCAGCCTCCTTGGCCATAGTGGCTAAGGTTGATCATAATTGACAATGTCAACATAATGACAATTGTCTTTTTTCTTTTTAATTAAAATAGTCCTAATGTTTGATATCAAGAACTTTTTCTTTTTGAAATTTAGATGTGTAAGTTTTCACTGATGTACTTCCAAAGTATTTCTAACTTGGTAAAACCTGGGTTGAAATTCATTGTTCAAATCATCTTGAAAATAATTTTTCATCTTCTTACATTTTTATTCTATTTTCAGGAACATAACAGGTTTATCTTCCAATCTTTCTATTAAGTTTTAAATTTTTTTTGCTATTGTGCTTTATATTTCTAAAAGCTAAATCTTGATCTCACAAAATTTCTTTTTTATAGCAGCTGCTCTTTATTTTGAGGATGATACTTTCAATAGTCTCTCTGAGAATAATAATTTTTAATCTTACTCTTTTTTTCAAGTTCTCTCCCTCCAACAAATACCTTTTTCCTCTTAGTTTTGTTGATGCTTGTTTGCCCTTTCCTCCCTCCCTTCCTCCTTCCTTCCTTCCTTCTTTCCTTCCTTCCTTCTGGTCTTTAACTTTGAAGTTATTTCTTAGATAACTGGCAGTCCTTGACCGTTTGTTCAGAGTTCAGAATGAAGGACTATAAAAGCTATTTGGAAACTACGAGTGCAGTTTCAACATACCAAATGTGTGAACTTCATTTTTAGCTAATCTTACTGGACCATTTCACTGGGGACCACTAATGTAAATATCTTTTTTTGCAATGGCTAGATTTTGAGAAGGAAATTTCTAATTCCAAATCTTGAATAATAAACCAGTCTGCTAACATTTTAAACATGACTGAGAGAGGAGTGCTGGGAATCCCAGAATTCATCATGTAAATATTCACTTTTACCATCCTTTTATGAGTATGATATGGCATACTACAATGGGCCTAGTGTCTTTCAATCCACATACCCTCTTAATCTTTTCAATCTTCTGCCATCACTGTGGAGGAGATCTGGAAGTCTAAAGACTTCTTATATATTGGGGTGCCTGGGTGGCTCAGTCGTTAAGTGTCTGCCTTCTGCACAGGACGTGATCCCAGAGTCCTGGGATTGAGCCCCACATCAGGCTCCTCCACTGGGATCCTGTTTCTTCCTCTCCCACTCCCCATGCCTGTGTTCCCTCTCTCGCTGGCTGTCTCTCTCTCTGTCAAATAAGTAAATAAAAATCTTTAAAATAAATAAATAAATAAAGACTTATTATATGGACTTGTTACCAAGTCTCCTATTTCAGCCCCACATTCAATCTCTGACCTTCAGTGATCTTTTGCCACCAATCCATACCCCTTTGAGTGACTATGCATGACACAGTGCTTTCTGGAGTGCCTGGGTGGCTCAGTCAGTTAAGTGTCCAACTCTTGATTTCAGTTCAGATTATGATCTCAGGGTTGTGAGATCGAGCCCTGACTCAGACTCCAAACAGCACAGAGCCTTTTCTTTCTCCCTCTCCCTCTGTCCCCCCCACTCCCTTTGGCACACTCTCTAAAACAAACAAACAAACAAACAAATAAAACAAAACATAGTGCTTTCCTTGCTGACAGATTTCTCCTTTCTGATAAGTCAGTTATTCTTTGCTTATCTGCCTTCAGTTACCAAAGTTATGTATTAATTTTCTCCATTCTCCATTCTTTGTATATTTGTCTTGATTTATTTCCCATTCACTGGGGTTTTCTGAGTATTTCATGTAT
This sequence comes from Ursus americanus, assembly GCF_024610735.1. NCBI lineage: Eukaryota > Metazoa > Chordata > Mammalia > Carnivora > Ursidae > Ursus > Ursus americanus. The sequence continues at coordinate 13,170,091 of NC_142137.1, read as the reverse complement.
TTAACCTTTCATCTTTAAATTAATGTCTAATCTTTTTTTTTAGGTGCTTAAATTGTTATTAGTGCTTGTAAAATCAATAGGGAAGAATTTCACTTTGGCCTTTTCTGTCACTTAAAGTAAGTGCCTAGTGGAACAAATATATGAAATCAATCTGACTCTGACAAAAACAAGCCAAACAATGCCCAAGATTTAATATTCTTCTCTAGGTGGTTAGACAGGAGACTTATTCCTTCTTTATCATGTTCACCCATCCTTCATTCAAGAAAAATAGGATGGTTTTCCCAATGGAAGGACCCAGCTCTATTTAGTTAAGGGTAAGTTGGCAAATGCCCTTCTCTATTAGAAGACATTAGCTGGATATACACATATTTAAAATCAATTACCATTTTCACTGTCATGAATTAGTAGCATTTCAAATCCACCAAATCAGAAGTGGAAGAGGAAATATATGTTATGTTATATTTCAAGAGTGAACCTTTCTGAACTAGGCTTGCAAGAGTAGCACAGTGAAGAAATCTCATGAAGCTGAAGGAATCCAATGTAAACGTGAGGGGCAAGGATTTGAGGTGAGTATTGCCGAGGCAAGAGGTAAAGGGCAATCTAATTAGAACCATATGCCACCTAAGATGAACAATTTTCAGAAGCAAGTCTATTTGCCTGTGGATTTATGTGGTCAGTTTATTCATAAGTGGAGGTATACTTTTCACAACTGAAAGAGCACACATCCTAGTAGGGAATAGCTGGGGACAGTCCTGGATTACTGTAGTGTTCCCTCCAAAATTTATAACCCTCCCAGAATCTCAGAATGTGACTTCATTTGGAAACAGGGTCATTGAAACTAAGATGAGGTCATACTGGAGTAGGATGAGGCTTTAATCCAATATAACTTGTCTCCTTGTAAGAAAAAAAGAGTGGAGACAGAGACACAGGGGAGAATGCCATGTGATGACAGAGGCAGAGATTGGAGTGATGCATCTGTAAACGAAGGAACGCCAAGGATTGCCAGTAATACCCCAAGTTAAGAGAAAGGCATGGAACAGATTCTTTCCAATAGCCACAATTTTGGACTTCTAGTCTCTAGAGAATATATTTCCATTATTTTTAAGTCACTCAGTTTGTGGTAATTTGTTACTTTTTCTTTATTTCCAAATTCTCTCCCTCCTACAAAATAGCTTTCTCCTCTGTTTTAAACAACCTAAATATGTCTAATGTGAGGTGATTGAGCAATTGATTTCAATTAACTAAAAATTATTTAGGAACTTGTGGCTAATAGCTACTGTATTGGAAAGCCAACTCTATACTTACACCTTTTATGGATCTGTAGGAAAAAGGGGCTCACAATTTTGCAGACAAAATTAATGTAACATAACCAATATCCAGATGTATCCTAAAATATTGAATCTCAAGATTGAGGATAAAATCTACCACAGATCAGTCTCCCTACATTTTTTCATACATAAGTAAATTAATTTGTTCTAGCTGAAATCATAATATTAAATGTTTCAGTATTAAATGCCAGACAAAATGGCTTATAACTAAATAAAGTCACCAATTATAAAATATATACACAAACTCAAAAGGATATAATACATATTTATAAATTTCATTTAAAAATATATTGATCAAAATAATCCCATGTATTATAGTAAGCAGAAATATTAAATACTAGTGAATGAAATTAATAAGAAAAGGAATGAAATGAATGAGAAAAGATTAAACATCACCTAAGGGTCATAAATTTATTAGAGTATGAATCATATCAACTTCCTGAATGTATTCACTCAGTTACAATGTATCAATTCTCCATACATTTATCTGTGAATCAAACACAATGCCAATAAAATTACATTAGTCTAAACTATGTAAATCAAGTTAAAGTAAAAAGGGAAAACTCAAAAATTATTAAACCATGTAAAACAAAAGAAAGGGTATATATTTTTAAGTCTATAAAGATATCTTAAACACACAAAGGAAAGAACATGTCAATAGAAGAAGTGGGCTAGAAACACAAATATGAAATTAACAAAATATTTAAAATATCTGAACAAGAGAAGTAGCACTTTTCATTTTGAACGGCCTCTTAAAGGTTTAAAGGGTTGAGATGGTTATGTTTCCAGAGTTTGAAGGATTACATTAAGAGTTAGTAACTTAGGGGCACCTGGGTGGCTCAGTTGGTTGTGTCTGCCTTCAGCTTGGGTCATGATCCTGGAGTCCTGGGATTGAGCCTCACATAGGGCTCCCTGCTCAGTGGGAAGTCTCCTTCTCCCTCTCCCTGTGCCCCTCCAGCCTGCTCATGCTCTCTCCCTCAATCTCTCAAGTAAATAAATAAAATCTAAAAAAAAAAAAAAAGAAAAAGAAAAAAAAGAACTAGTAACTCACAGTTAACATGTGCCAGATTAGTTCTGGAATCAATAATGTCTGTTCGTAATTTTTGGTTTTCTATGTGAACAAGTTATTTGCAAATAAAGTTTAATACCTCTTGCAAGGGAAAAGAAGATGAATGTATATAATTGTGTGACACCTGGAGAGTTTGGCCAAATGATTCCACTTCAAATTCTTTCAAGGACACTTTAGAGAGGGCAGGTATAACCTTAATTGGATAAATGATCAAAAGCCATGGCTCTCATATACTTATAGAAAACTAAGTTGTAAAAAACAAACAAACAAAAAACAATAAGCCCTCCCTAAAAAAAAAAAAAAAAAACCCTAAAGAGGTTTTTTTAACCTCTTTCATAGGCATCAAAGGAGAAGTAAAGATATACCAAGATTGTCTGGCGCTCTGGAAGGGGACGCTCACTTCCTATTTTTGATGACCAATGGGGAGATTATATATACTGTCACAGATTTTAAGAGCGACATGGTGATTTAGATCAAAAGTACTACGATCAGAAGTCAGGGGAGATATCTGGAGAGCATTTTTAATATTCTAAACACTATTTAAGTTCTATGAGGATAAACTTTGATCAATGTTATTTCTTCAACCCTATTGTCTGGCATACATTTGATGCTCAAAAAATATTTGATGGGGCATCTGGCTGGCTCAGTCAGTAGAGTGTGCAACTCTTGATCTCAGAATTTTGAGTTCAAGCCCCATGTTGGGTATAGAGATTTCTTAAAAATAAAATCTCTTTAAAAATTTTATTAAGTGGGTAAATTAATTGATGTTCAATTAAATCTTTTCTCATTCTGTCTAGTTTTGGGATGCAAAATGTTCTTCCCCTGTAGACTCCATTTGAATTTGGGACAAATATTATACAATTTAAACAGAAACATTGTACTTTATTCCTTATAACTAAAATCACTGATGGAACCTGTACTTGGGTTTTAATTTCGTAAAATGAAGTCAGGGTGGATTGCAAAGGAACGGGGAGACCAAGTATAGAGAGGAAATTAGGAAAAATATGAGAACAGCAGATGAAGCTTGCAAGGTAAACTCCGTAACTCACTCAGAAATGAGAGAACATAAATTACCTTAAAGTAGGACAAGAACATACCCTGAATTCTTGTGTCTCCTGCTTCCACTGACACCCTTAAACATTTAAATTTCATGTACTTTTTTACTCAGTTGTCTACTCATTCTTACTTGTTTTATTTGAATGAAAAAATAGTGGAAGTGACTTTGGTCAAACCTATTACAGGATATTTAGCTAAATGACTTATAAAGCAAAATACATAGGGCCATTCTTGCCTCCTTTTCTACTATTTGAAAAATTGTTTTAAAGTCTCTTCCAGTTTTGATACAGGAGGCATTTGAGGTGTTTTGAAAATGTGTTTTCAGATTTGGCAAGAAAAATATGTTTTTCTTTGGGTGGCTTCTGATGCTTAATTTATATCCGGTTGCTAAGAAAGCTGTGTATGTGTGTGTGTCTATAGACACACACACACATGTACTCTTGAGTGTTCATTCTCTTGTTCTCAGAACTGACATTTCTGAAAACTGGTAATGGTTTTGGATGATGGAGTGATAAAATATATACATTGCAAAGATTTAAAAAAAAGATTTCTCATTTTATTGTCATTTCTTCATAAGAAAAAAAATGATTGGTTGAGAGATGACCTCTATTTTAAGAGCAAAGCATAAAAATTACATGGGTTTTATTACTAAGCACATATTAAAATCATTTTGTTTTGCTTATGTTCGAATGCAACAGGAGCCATCACAGCTGAAAAGCTAAAGGTATGGAGCATTTAAATTATTTCTCGTAGTTCTCCTGGAAGGTATGTGTAGATAAATTTAGGGGCAGTCTATAAGGGGTCATACTATTTTGTGAAGCCTCCTGGCATGTATTATCTCTCAATGACAACTATAGTAGGAAAGAAAAAAAGACAAACCTGGGAGATTATGGATGTATTGGTTTTCTGTTGCTACTGTAACAAATTACCACAAATTTAGGGGCTTGATCCAACACAAATTTATTATTTGTAATTCTGGGGATACAAAATCAGGAATCAGTTTCACTTGGCTAAAACCAAGGTGTTGTCAGGGCGGCATTCCTTCTGGAGGCTGGAGGGGAGAATTCATTTCCCGACTTTTTCCAGCGTCTAGAGTTTGTCCTCCTTCCTTGGCTCCCAGCCCCACATCATTTCGTCTTCTGCTTTCATCATCATATCTGCCTCCCTTTCATAAAACTCCTGTGGTTACATCAGGCCAATCTGGATATTCAAGATGATATTACCATATCAATATCTTTAACTTACTTACATCTGCAAAGTCCCTTTGGCCATGTGAGGCAATGTATTCACACATTCTGTCATTATGACTTGGGTATCTTTTAGAGCCATTATTTTACCAAACACAATAGTTTATACATGACAGTTTAACTTGATTGTGTGAATCACTGAAGCTATTTTGAAAACACAAAGTTTATATTGTGAAGAAATAAAAATAGTTTCTTTTACTGCTTTTGCCTAAATCCTTTCCAAGTTGGAATTCAAGATTAAGAAAGTAGCAAAATATTTGTGGTGTACTCCAGGCCCAGCCTGGCACACAGTAGGTGCTCAGTTTTAAAAATCGTCCAATAGGGCATGGCATCGATCTCTCATAGAAAACGTCAAAATAAGTTTGAGAACTATGTTGTTGAATGCAAAGGATGTGGTAGCAGGTGGCTATCGAGGATCCGTGGCTCCTAGAGGAGACGGTGAGGAGATTGCCTTACTTCCCTTCCCTAGCCATTATCCATTAAATCAGCAGCATATCTCACAGATGGAAGACAAATTTTCTCAATTGTAAAGAATATTTTGTTGCTATGGCACCTGAGGTTATGGAGGATGAGACATCAAACTAACCTCAGAAATCTAAGTCTTGAAGAAAGTATGTTTTTTTTCTATCTTATTTCCTTTTGCTTTAATATGAGATTACATAAACTTAAATTCACTTCGGAAAGCTGTCAGAGACAACCATTACAGAACCACAATTTACATTTCAAAATAAAAGGGTTTAAAAGTACAATCTGGGCATGTGCATTTGTGCATGGATATAGCTTCAATATTAAAATTTGCCATGAACAATTCTTTCCAGCTCCACAAAGAACACTATGATATTCCTCTGATTCATCTAATGAGACAAGAAATGTACAGTTTAAAAGATAACCAAAAATGAGCATTAGCTGCAGATCGTAGAGAGTTAGAAGCAGAATATTCTACCTAGGAGGAACAGTGGTTTATCAGTCAGAATATTTTGGGGCGCCTGGGTGGCTCAGTCTTTAAACATCTGCCTTCGGCTCAGGTCATGATCCCAGAGTCCTGGGATCGAGTCCCGCATTGGGCTCCTTGCTCAGTGGGAGCCTGCTTCTCCCTCTCCCACTCCCCCTGCTTGTGTTCCCTCTATAGCTGTGTCTTTCTCTGTCAAATAAATAAAATCTTAAAAAAATCAGTCAGAATATTTTATAGATAACCTTTTACAGAAGTGTTAATTTAGAGGTTAAAGTGATTTACCAAAGACAGAAAAAAGAAAGAAATTTGTTAAGTAAGATAGTATGACATGAAATATAACTTAATGACTGGTTTAATGACTTAGAATGTGTACAATTACATAATTTTTTAAAACACAAATTACATTTATTCAACCTGGTTTAGATACGGGGCCAGCCTTAGATAACTAGTTGAAATGTTGTGGTAACAATCACAAGAAAACAAATCTACAGATATTAATTGATTTTCCATAATATGTAGGAAGGTATAAAGAAATAGAGAATGTTTCTATAATGTTTAAGGTAATTTAAAATCTAATTTGAGGGGCACCTGCGTGGCTTAGTTGGTTAGGCATCTGTTTTCGGCTCAGGTCATGATCCCGGGGTCCTGGGATCAACTCCCACATAGAACTACTTGCTCAGTGGGGAAGTCTGCTTCTCCCTTTCCCTTGCCCCTCCTTCTCGCTCATGCTCTCTCTCTCATAAATAAATAAAAATCTTTAAAAAAATAAAATCTAATTTGATGATATTATTTTAAATAAGAGCTTAAATTTAAGACAAAAAACGTGTGAATTTGGAAAGACAAGAGTTGGTAAGGAAATTCAGAAGACAATACACCTCAGGTTGGGTGATGAAATGGAATCAACGATAAATTTTAAATTTTAAATAGTTTTTGATGGACAGAAATTTATTTTTCATCATATACTAAAATTTGTCATGTGTCAAGAAGAAGTTATTTAGATCTAGTTGAATTTATGGGTCATGTTCCATTCCTTCTTTTTCTTTTAAGATTGTTTCAATAATACGATACTATAATCAGTAATGTTTTTTAATTGGACCAGTTTTTTTAGACAGCTACTTTAATTCAGCTACTTTTTAATTCAGCTACTTTCAAACTTTATGGACTGCCAAGAGAAGAGGAAAAGTAGAGGTGAATTGGTTTACTATTGTGGGAAACAAACTATAAAATATTAGTAATTTATAACAATCAGCATTTATTTAGCACCATCACGTCAGTTGGCTGCATATAAACTGTAGGTCATCTAATCTCGGCAGAGCTTGGGTGGGATGGCACTACTTCATACTTCTCTCCTCTTCCTTCTGGGACCCTGAACTAGGCTGGGTGCACGGCATATTTATTACAGAAGCAGAAGTAAGCAATCCCAACTAACAAGTACATTTTAGGCTTCTGCTTGATTCTCTTAAAATATTACCTACCAAAGCAAGTCAGTTGCTGGATTGTATGATAATTCATACCCTTTCAAAGAATTGCTGGGGCGCCTGGGTGGCGCAGTCGTTAAGCTTCTGCCTTCGGCTCAGGGCATGATCCCAGCGTTCTGAGTTCCAGCCCCACATCAGGCTTCTCTGCTAGGAACCAGCTTCTTCCTCTCCCACTCCCCCTGCTTGTGTTCCCTCTCTCGCTGTCTATAATAAATAAAATCTTAAAAAAAAAAAAAAAAGAGTTGCCAACATGTTTTCCAAAGCAGTTGTGACCATTTATAATCCCCACCCATATATGAGGTCTCCAATTTTTACACATCCTTGTCAACACTTATTATTATCTGTCTTTTTTATTATAGCCATTCTGGGAATTCACCAGTCAAGCCATTTGCTCATGTATTTCCTTTGTAGAAGATTCTTTTATTACTAATTCAAACTCTTCAGGTGTTATATTATATCTATTCAGATGTTTTACTTCTTGAGTCAGTTTCAGCACTTTGTGTTTCTTTGTCCGTTTCATCTAGGTTATCTAACATGTTGGCATACAATTGTTAATTGTAGTCCATTATAATTCCTGCATTTCTTATTAATCTCTGCTTTTAGTAACTTAAGTCTTGTCCCTTTTTTTCCCTGGTAAGTCTAGCCAAAGATTCAGTCATTTAAAATAAAAAATCTTTTCAAAGAGCTAATTGTTGGTTTTGTTCACTTTTCTCTACTGTTTCTGTTTTCTGTGTCATTTGTTTTTTTTTTTTTTAAGATTTTATTTATTTATTCGACAGAGATAGAGACAGCCAGCAAGAGAGGGAACACAAGCAGGAGAGTAGGAGAAGAAGAAGCAGGCTCATAGCGGAAGAGCCTGATGTGGGGCTCGATCCCAGAACGCCAGGATCACGCCCTGAGCTGAAGGCAGACGCTTAACCGCTGTGCCACCCAGGCACCCCTCTGTGTCATTTGTTTCTAATATAATCTTTACTATTTCCTTTCTTTTGCTTACCTTGGGTTTAGCTTCCTATTTTTCTAGTGTCTTAAAGTGGTAGTTTAGTTACTGATTTAAGATCTCTCTTAGTTTATAATATAGCATTATATTAACCCAAGTATTGGAAGATATATTTGTGGTGCTTTTGAGGGTGAGGTGGGAGTGTTCACCTACTCAGTGTTTGCGAAACTGACATACCACCAAATGACCAGGCAACACAAAATACTGGGCACTTAAAAAGAAGATGACAGGAATCACAATGCATCCAATAAATATGCCTGTTTGGGCTTAAATGATGAATCAAAATTGAAGAGGTCTAGAAATCAAGAATGAAAGGAATGATATGTGGAAAATCAGGCTCGCTTTATTAGTGTTTGATTTAACGAGCTAAAACTCTTTTAGTTATGATTAGTGTATCTCAGTTGTATGGATATGAAGGTAAATATTTTGAATCAAGTGATTTGATAGAAAAACATCTTTGCCTATCAAAACACTATTTCATGGTGTTTTCTCAAAATTGGCTTATTTTATTTTATTTATTTTATTTTTTGCTATTTCTGTATTTAATTCATGGACTTCACAATAAACATTTTTCCAGAAACAAATATAATCTCTCCATTTCTGCAAACGATATGAAGAGCATAGATATCTGAATAAATAAAGTCAATTTAGTATTTCTAAGGACTAAGAATTCAACCACAAAGTCAATGTATTTTTGTTTGCAGGCAAATGGTAAAATATGGAAACTTTTCTCCCTTCATCAAAACAACATAGGTTCTTTCCCAGATAGTAAGTCTCAAATGTTAACATTTTTCAGTGGAAGAGTTGCCAGATTGAAAGGGGGGATTAAGTTTAAATAGAATTGCTTCTCCTTCCAATCCAGATTGTATATTGCTCCTATAAGTGGTTTAAATTTTATGTCCCTTTTCAGGCAAATATGAAATTGCAAAGACCTTATGAAAGTGTTGTCATCTCCCTTAAGGGAAGTCAGCAGCCGGTACTACTAGAGCAATGGGGAAACAAACTTTTACTTCCCTACTTGATGCATCTCCTTCAATCAAGTCTATCCCAGGAGAAGAAGGAACAATGTTGTTTGTCAAGCCAAACAGCAGGCTGAAAGAAACATCACTTTTAACTTAGGGATAGAGAAGGAGGAAAAAATAGGCCCAGAAAAAAATAAGTTTTCTATATATTCAGAATCAAACTGTGTAAGTAATATCCTACTATATTCCCATGTGTGGAAATTACGTGTTATTTCTGGACTATGGAAAGTAATTGGATTATTGTAGCGTAGTATTGTACATATCCACTTTTATGTTTTCTCTTCTCTCATTGATGCTTCAACTCCATTTTAAGAAATCCACTATCATGAAAATTAAAAAAAAATAATCCCTCAATTATTGCACTGTTGTAATCAATCTTGAATTTCACCATGAATGCAGAGAAAATAAGTTATCTTTTATTGGATAAGCTAAATATTATTTTGACAGCTATTTTCTTTTTATGTTTACAGTTTACTAATTGTTTTCATTTGAAATCTGTGATAATACCACATACTTCACTACATAGACTATCTTTTAGCACAATCATTTGTTTTCATGCTTGGAAATATATACACAATGAGATAGTAAAATCATTAGAGGCAACTGAGTGAGTATACAAGATCTTTCAAGTTGCCTAATAACATCTGTTGTAAAAGTATAAACGTTTTGAGAAATAATCAGGAACCTTTTTTTGTTCAACCTAGTGGAATGCTCCTTTTCTGTTTATATTAAAATGAACTATGGCATATTGTTCAAAATTAAAATAGATTAGATCTATTTTTGAACAATTCTACTGATTATAATGAAATGCTTATTTTTCAAGGATTTCTGAACTTCCGGCTTCATGAGTTCCATTTTATTCTTTTTTTCTTCTTCTTCTTTCCCCAGGTACTTGATTGTTTTTGCTCACTTCAATTTTGAAACAAAGAGTTGCTAGATACTCCTTATATACAAAGAGCCTATTTAATCACTTGGAAGAGATAATATCTGTACACAAAGAACTCTAGATAATGGTGAAATCTTATAGAGAAAAGCTAGCTCATAGTAGTAATCAGAAAAATGACCATGTTGCAAAAGACAATCCAGGCTACTTGTAATCAGTGTAGCTTTGGTTTTTATTTAGCTAAATAGAGCGCTGAAGTAGCATTGTTTATACCTGCAGCAGTTCCTTCCCCAGTTTGCATTAGTATCACCCACGTTAATCAAATAAGCTACCAGAAAAAATAATTAAATGGCAGGTTTGAATACAATCGGCTCACTACGCATACCTAGCCTCAGTTTTTTGGTAATCTATCAGCAGAGTTGTAATTTATGCATTTATCCTGTCATTTTGACAACTTTTGTCTTAATGTGATTGTTTTGCCTTGCTGCTGAGCATTATCCTGGAAAAATAAAAATTATACAAAAATTGCAAAAACTAACCTGAAAGCATGACAATTTTGAACACATTAGTTCATTAGCTGAACATTGTTCAGCATATTAGTAACAAAGTACAACAATGTTTTTATGTATTTGACCCATATAACTTATGGGTCCCTAGAATAATAGAAGTATTCAATGGCTATGTTCAGAAACTTAAAATGCGCCTTGCTTGAAATATGCTTTAATCTTTCAGTACAAGAACAACAGCTCAGCTTTCTTAAGAGTTTACACTTGAGGAAGAATAAGAAGACTTTTTAAAAAGTAGGAGTAACTAACATCTATTGATAGCTTACCGTAAGCCAGCAGCATGATTACTGTTTTTTGCTGATACATCTGTTTTTTTATATTTGAGTATAGTTGATGCAACAATCTTATAGAGCCATTATTATCCCATTGTTCAGAAGAAACTGGGACACAAAATATGGAAATAATTTCCCCAAGATCACAATGCTTATAACTGGAATTTCTGGAATTCCACACAAGATAGTCTGATTTTAGTATCCTTGCTTTTACTCAGTGCACTGTAGTCTTTCTTTTCAATAGAATGAAGCTTGGTATTGACTGAAAGAAATATTTAGGCTAGTATAGTATCTATGAAGAATATTAAAATGTATATAAATTTCATTTGTGAAATCCAATCACTAGAATTCAAAAAGCATTTCTGAGGGCAACTGTGTCAAATAGCTATTTTTAACTGTATATAAGTGGCTTGCACTGGTCACATTTTGGGGGAAGGAGTTTAGGGCATCCTTCATTGCTTGAAGCAGAATTTGAAGTGAAAATCAAATGAAGTTACATTATATTTAAGAGCAATCAAAGTCAATATTCCTGAATTTTCTTTCCTTAATTTTTACTTCATTTCCAAATTTACTTGGTTTTAGGTTGCAATACGAAAACAAAATAATAACTTATAATCATGTTAATTGCCTTAATTAACAGAAAAATAAAAATTAAAACACTTAGCAGTGACGTTTTGTTTAATTTCAAGTATATCTCCGGGTGGCATTGCTCACCTGAGGTCCACAACCTGACGCACTTCTGCATGTTGGCCACGATTGCAGGGAGGCCATCTGAGGTGAAAATAGTCTCTAAGAAAGTCCCATTACAAGTTCTGTCTTTGTCAGTGACACCAACCTTCTTTCTAAAGTGGGTTAAAGCACATATTAAAGTTACTAAGTGTGTCCTGAGCCCAGTGAAGCCAAACAGAACATATTTTCTTCAATTCTGTTCCCCTTGAGTTTTTAACAGATACGCTGTCAATTGACAGGAGCACCTCATGTTTTAAAAATACGGCAACTTAAAATGACCTGCTATTCAGCTCTAGAATGGAAGCCTACTGCTGCTGACTTAGCAGTCCAAACATTTTTACACTGAGAAATTATTTATGAGTTTGAATTGTCTTCCTATAAGAAAACGAAATCACCATTCCTTCTAGAAACACTGTATTGATAGTTCATGGGGGAAATAAACATCATTTCTTATTTTAAGGGTGACTTTTAGATGGACACAAAGGTATTTACACCTTTATATTTTTAGTTTTATCTTAATATATTTTTTTCTTCCTTAAATTGTTTTGGAGTTAAGATTTCTAAGTGGGTCTAATGAAGAAGTAAGGTAGATACATGACTCCCTTGCTACTTAACTACAGTATGATCTGAATCAATGAAGCCTGGGAATGATCCAGATATAAGCTCTATCAGATTTAACATCTTTAAGTTAGGTTTCCAAGCACAGAAACTATAGCCATGATCCAAGCAAAACTTTTAAGATACCAAGCTAGAAAACAGTGCCCTAATTGCTTTAACGTCAAAAGAAAATTTCTAAAATTTACCCAAACTAAAATTTTTGGTATTCTAAAAACATGAATTTTACATATGTGATTGCCATCTGCTAAATCTTCTGAATTTTTGCTACCTAATAGCTTTGTCTAGACTTGAAGTTCATTTGGCTGGCTTCCATAGAACCAAACAGAAAGCAAAGAATGTTTATTTTATTTACTTGCCCTATTAATTAATTCCTTTTCCTATTAATTAATCAAGAGATAATTTTCAGATATTTATCAGAAACTTATAATGACATAAAATATGTATTTTGCAGACTCCTAAATAAACTGAAATACTTCCAGAATGTTTCAGTAACATAATAGTAAACAAAAAGCAATGCAAAATGGTAAGGGCCAAGTAAATTAAAGTACCATGTACTTACTATAATATTTGTTAAAGCACAACAAACAACATTCTCAGTTATTCTTATAATGAGGATTTTTTCCCCATAACGTTTTGTTTATGAATTATAATTAGGGCCAGATTGAATCTCTGTCTGCAATTATACAACTATAATTATCAAAACTGGCAAAGGAAACTTCACTTTGTTGCTTTATTAATGTGCTTCAATCCTGAATGTAAAGATCTACATTATAGCTCTTTGTCTTCTGCTGAGATTTTCAGCAAACATTGTAGTTGCCAATGGAATTGTCTCATGCAATGCAAATACTTTAAATTACAATGATCTCCATCTTTCCATTGCCTAACAGATATTATTTAAATGGTGAACATTTTGTTCACACCTATGGGATCTTTGGTGTAACTCTGATTTGCAAGATTTAAGACCTTGTATCTCATTACTAATTTATTCTCAACCTTCAACAAAAGTATTTTTTTTTTTGGATCAGCACACAATCCACCTTCCTTACCCCCATATTTTCCTTGTCTGGTTTTAAGCTCCATAGTATAATATGTTTGAACTTTGGATCTTTGATATAGTCAACTTCCTCTTGTTTTAATATCTAAAGCTGTGGCTGGATGCATTATTGATAAATGCACTGGGAACTTCTGCTGAAGCTTGTGAAATAGTTATTTGGTGTCTGAGTCATGAAAAAAAGATTCTTATGGAAACTTCATTATGCCTTTTCTTACACATGGCATGTGTTTGATTACTTCTGCCACCTTCTTAATGTTGATTGTCACTTTATTTTCTTTCTCCTTGAAATTGCTAGGTATCATTTAATGCAGAGAATATACCCATCTGTAGTGTAAATTATGCATGTTTTTATTTTAGCTCACTTGCTCTCAAATCCAAATCCTTTTTCTGAACAGCAAAAAGTTAATTTTACATTTATGCATCTTTCCATGTGCTTTGTGCTTAGTTAGATAAAGTTTGAAAAGCAGTATTCACTTTTTTACTTCTCTTTTTTAATTAAAAAAAGGGCTGAAATATTTTCTACATTTTTTTTTCTCAAAGGAAACCTAAGTTGCTACATCCTGACCTTGGGCCAAATGTACAATTGTCCTGCTTAAAAGAGCTAATATGAATTTATCTTATATTCAAAATGAAACAATATTTCAACAAATGCAGCTTTTATCTAATTTCATTTGCTTTTATTAGAATGATACACTTTAAACTCACAGTTTCTTCCATCCGTTTCTGTGGACTGTGGCACAGAAGTATTTCCCACTACCCTGCTTAACAGAGAGGGACTTTCAGTGGTAAGCTGGTTGTTTTTTTGAAAGGACTTATTTGTGCTAGGAAAAAATTATAATCTTTGAACGACAGAAGCTAAAAGACATTTCAGCTGAATGAGTTTATAGAACATCTGAAATCTAAGCCAGTACTGACTTTCCATTACAGTGTAAGACCCTCTTAAAGAAACTGGAACCTCACATACTTTCTACACCATTGAATATACCATGTTCCTATAATCATTATGGTAAGTGAATGACCTTAAGAGATGAACATATATTTTTCGTATGCTTGAAGTTCAGATTATTTTATTGCCTAATATATACTGTGTTTATATTTATTTAAAATACAGTGGTATGATATTACACTGAATTTAATATTTAAGAAAATAGTGGTGTGGTTTCTCTAAGTAATTCCCTGATTATAGCCAACCAAGAATTCTATGGACACAATGACTGCTCTATAGCTTTCTTTATAATCTGCCTAGAAATGCAACAGACACTTAAATCATATAAAGGAAGGCAGACTTTTAATAAGTACCTGTCTTATTTTTCAGTAGCAGTTTAATTATTTATGCTCACTGACTAATTGGCATTCTAAGCTTTATTGTTGGGCTAATTTTTCTTGAAATAGTAAGAGGTTATTGTTTTTTCCCCAACTCTTTTAACTGTAGTAAAGTCTTCATTCATTCAACAAATATTTGTTGAGAATCTACTATACCTTACTTTTCTAAGGCTTGGGATTTATCAGTGACCAAAGCAAGAAAAATTCCAACAGGGAAACACACAATAAACATAATAAGCAAGTAAATTATGTGCAAGTTAGAAGGCAAAAAATACCATAAAGTAAAGTAAAGCAGGGTTAGGAGGGCCATGAATATTGTGTGGTATGTGTTATTTTAAATAGGGTGGTCTAGGTAGCCTTGACGAGAGGGTGATTTGAAGGAAATAAGGGAGCTAGACATGTGGATATATGGGGAAACAATGTTCAAGCAGACAGAATAGTTAGTGTGGAAAACAGTAACGTGGAAGCATGTCAAGGATGATGGTGGAAAGAAAGACTAATGCAGTTAGAATGGCGTGAGAAAAGAATAGCAAAAGATAAGGTTAGAAAGATGACTTAGGGGGCACCTGGGTAGTGCAGTCGTTAAGCGTCTGCCTTCTGCTCAGGGCGTGATCCTGGCATTCCGGGATCGAGTCCCACATCGGGCTCCCCCGCTGGGAGCCTGCTTCTTCCTCTCCCACTCCCCCTGCTTGTGTTCCCTCTCTCTCTGGCTGTCTCTCTGTCACATAAATAAATAAAATCTAAAAAAAAAAAAAAGAAAGATGACTTAGGGGGCAGAACACATAGTACTTTGGAGCTATTGAATGGAAATTTCTCCTCTTAACAACTCAAAGCATTTAAAACTAATTCTTTCTCACAAACGTTCTTCTGAGGGGTGCCTGGGTGGCTCAGTCGGTTAAGCAGCCAACTCTTGATTTGAGTTCAGGTCATGATCTCAGGGTGGGGAGACCAAGCCCTGCATCAGGCTCTGCTCAGCAGGAAGTCTGCTTGAGATTCTCTCCCTCTGCCCCTCCCTCTGCTTGTGTGCTTTCTCTCCCTAAAATAAATAAATAAATCTTTAAAAAGATGTTCTTCTGAGGCAGACTCAAATATTATTCTGTGTTGCTTACTTAATTGAAAAAGTGAACTCATAGATGGTTTTACAGACATGGTAATAGGCCTTATTTTAGCAAGGAACATGAAAATAGCTCACTTTTAGTAATAGCTAGTGGCAAAAAAGGGTTAACTTGCCATCCAGAAAGGGTCAATATAACCATTTTATTTAAAGTCAATCAGATGAATTAGTTGTAAATAAAACTTGACTTTTTGTGTTCCATTGTCATTTAAATAAGAACCATCAATCTCATTAAATATGAACTTACAACATAAGGTGCACTGTAGGTCACACAACTAAAGTCAAACCAATATGTTATACACTTATATAATGAGGTATATCTCAATAAAACTGGGGGAAAACTAAAGTCATTAAGCTATATGTGAAACTCACACAAGTTCAATGGGACTCTTGGGACTAGATCAATTGTGTTGTAGTCTCTTAGCAAGTAACATATCAATTTGATTAGCTATGTCATTTTTTTTTCAGATTGGTGAATGACAACTACTAAACAACCCCAAAGTATACTTAGAAAAATTTACCAGTATCTTATGACCTGATGGAATATAGGTAATTTATTTCAACTTTACTGGTTTGGGTGAACATAGAAATTTTGATTAAAGATAAAGATAAATTAGGCACTACATTTGGTGTATGTTATATATTTTCAGTGATAATTCAATATGTTATAAATAAGACTTTCTTTGAAGTATGTGTCATAATATTCTGCAAATAAACATATATACTGAATAATTTATTTTTCTTACTGAATATCTCACATATTTATAAACCGTCTAATAGACTAACTCAGCATGTACAAAAATCTCACATCCTTGAAAATATAAACAGAGAAATATAAAAGTAGTTTTTGAAACTCCTTAGTTTTCCAATAGATTCATGTTTCCAGTCACTTTGGCTCAGAACTTCTAAGGTATTTTTTTTTTCATCTAACTCATCTATTTTATACGAAATAAGATAACAAATGCTCCTGTTTTATCTACCTCAAAGTCTACTGTATTCTATCATTTCATTCCTTTCGCCCCCTTGGTAGATTCGTCCATTTTGATTTGTGACCTACGTTATTTCATTATTTTCTAAATGTCTTATTGCTTCTCTACACTGTAATCCACATTCAAACTCAGCTGTTAAATTATCCTTTTAGAGCATGCTTTGATTATTCTCCCCTACCAAATACTTTTTAAATACCCACTAAAGGTCAGTTTCTATGTAACACATTCATGATCTGATTTCACCTCATTTTCTTTTTTATCTGTCTTAATGCACTTTGCTTCCCATAATCTTTCATTCAACCAAATTACAGTTCTCACCATTTCCTAAACACAGCTTGCATTTTCTTTTTACTTCTCCCATCTGAATTCAGTCCAGAGGCATTTGTTGAGGGTTTGCACTGTGACAGTTTCTGTGCCAGGAGACAAAACAGACTAGTATTCATCTTCTGCTTTGTGAAGAGTTCTCAAAGCGTGATGGGGAAAAAAGACACATAAACATTATTACAATACAATATGAGGAAATAACAGAAATAAGTTCAAAATAGTAATGAAGTTACCTGCCCACTACGCATACTCACTTGAATCTATGAATTTCTTCTCCAGACGTTGAGATTCAGGACCAATGGCACCCCTCTGGTTAAGCATCACCAGGCTTACCAGATCACGCTCAAGTTGTCTCCTGTGCTCAGAATAACATTACCCATTGACTTCGCCCTCCCTCAGTCCTTAACACACACTGCCTTGCACTACAGTAGTGTGTGAGAAGATGGAATAACCCCTGTGATACTTCAAACACTTTGAGTTGAAGACCTTGCCCACTAGAATGTCAACTCCAAAGAGCATTAAGGCATGCCTCTTTGTAGTGGACATTTAAAAAATTTTCATGAATGAATGAAAAGAACATGCAGAATATCTTTGTAATAGTCATGGAACCTAACATGTACATGACATAGAATTAGGCTAAATTAATATTTGTTGAAGAAATAAGAGTGGTGTCTTAGGTTTATATCCTTTGTAGTGGTATGCATGTGGTGCTTAACAACTAGTAACACACACTTAACACTTGTGGTGTTTAACACTAGTAACACACACACACACACACACACACACACACACAGGATTGATCTGCAGCATTAGCCACTTTCTTTAGTGTAAGCATTTCCAGTATGATAGATTTCAAGCTAAAAATGCGATGCCATTGCAGATTGAGAAGGGTTGAGAACAGGCTTTCAAGAGCTGGTGTAAGCCAACTGTAGCTAAGGTGATGTCTAGTACACACAACAAACTCTCAATGATTATTTATTGTTAATTAATTAATAAAAGTTTTAGACATATGGCTAAGCTTGAAAGAAAATTATTTACTGCATAAATAAAAAGGTGGAATGTTATTTTTCAAAACTGTCTTCAAAGTTCAGAGGATTCAGATAATTAAATCATAAAATTCAAGCCTCATATCACAAATAAAGTTAATGTAACTACATGCTAGAAATATTTTAGATTTATGTGTGTGTGTGTGTGTGTGTGTGTGTGTGTGTGTGTGTGTGTATCTGGCTTGTTATTTGTATTTAGAATTTATTTTATTTTATTTTTTTCTTAGTGAATGACCTGATCATTTATTTTTTCAAATCTTGAAATAGGTCATTGTTCCAAAAACAAATACCAAACAAATAATGTTTCTTTATTTCAATATTTCATTATTCCAGGGAAATTCTCCCTTCTGATTTCAGATTCAGGAGATCTTGGTAAACCATAGAGCACGGGAAACGTACTGGAGTGTAATATTGGCTTTGACCTTGACCTTGAAGTTTGATGCTCTCCAGTGTGCAACAGCTGTAGGGGACTTCATCACATAAGTTATGATCACCATTACCCCTAAAATCAGGTCTTCATGGTTAATAAGGATATTTGTACTTTGCTTCTCTTACACATACTAGATTAGATTTGAAAAGAGTATAGTAATTGGGATTGTGTTTGGCTGCAGATGAAAGAACCCAGCTTAAACAAATTTTTTTTTTCACATAACACAGAAGTCTGGAAGTAAGCCATTTAGGATTGGTCCATGTTGCAAAAAGGAATTAACCAAGCTCCTTCCTTCCTCCCACTCACAAGCTGCTGCCTCACATTAGAGTCAAAACTGCAGGAAAAAAGGTGGAGGTCATGAGGATCATGCCAGCTGAGTTTGTCCCTTTATTTCAAGAAAGAAAAAAAAACTTTCATGACTCCCTCCATCCCAATTCAATTTCTGATTATATTTCATTGGCTAGAACTTTGTCATGTGGCAACACTTAGAAGCAAAGGAGCCAGGAAAAAAATACTTTTTTTTTTTTTTTATCTCTAACTAAATTAAGATTATATTAGTAAGGCTAGAGGACAAAAAGGATATTGGGCAACAAACTTAGTGACATAAGTCATACTTACATCATTGCTGCAGTATGAATAAGAAATTGTAATCTCATTGTACTAAGTAGATCAATGAGAAAGTAACTTAATTCAATTCTATTACTTGCTGTGCCATTTACTGAGCAGAGCTATCTCTGACATTTGGGCCGTATAATATTTCATCAACTATCAGTAATTTGGCTCATACTCTATTCATGACACCAGAACAATTGCTACTGAGAATGCTGGGAATTAAAATACTAAACCTTGCACTGGGCTGGCACTAACAAACATGACGACTACCACACACTTGCTGGGCACACAGATAAAGATCATAATCCTTACACTTTGACATGCCCATGTTCACAAAGCACTAACTGTTATGTGTCTTTATGTTACAAACTAATACGATTTTTCCATTGGTAAGATAGAACTAGAAGAGTTAAAATAATAAATTTTATGATAAACATTTGGAGTCTCCATTTGGTAGCCAAAAACTTCTTTGGACCTGAAAAAGCATGCATAATGTGTTGAGTTGACTTTCTGACCTTGAATTGAGAACAAATTGGTTGGAAACAAATTTGTTCATCTTGTGTCATATCAGCCTCTATGAAAGTCTAATGACATAGGCATTTGATTTACATTAATGTAACTTACTATCCTGGTTTATTATCTGCATACAGTAGTGAGAAAGGCAGCTACAGATCCAAGAACAACAGAAATTGTTCTAGAAAAAGGAGAGCAGAAGAGTGAAAGAGTGAGAGCAAGAGCACATGAGAGAGAGTAGGGAAGAGAGAGAGAGAGAGAGAGAGAGAGAGATGAGAAAGTCTGTGTGGCTTTGGAAAGTTTCCTAGCATCTGGTCTTCAAAAGTTACCAACATTTGAAGGACTAAAAACCAACACAGAATGCTATATAAGAAGCTTCAAACTCATGAATAAGGTTAACTTGTGGATATACTCTTAATCTTGCTGACTATCATTTCAGTGATCTTAAGCAAGTCACTCAAATTCTCAGAGTCTAAAATCCTTTGTTAATGTGTTACAGACAAACATCATGATAACAAAATTCCATATTTTCCAAACACCACATAATTCTACAAAGGTGTCCCTGGGAAGGGCATGGCAAATCAATGGATGGAAGAAAGCTTTTCAAATGTATTACTGAGGAAGATTTAGTGTGCACTGTGAGCTGGCATGGTTAAAGCAGGCTAAAGTGAAAATTAAAATCTGCATGTAGTTTAGAAAGACAGATAAGATCAGAGATGAGATCTCAGGTTGTGGAGATGGCACGGGCAGAGGTAGAGAGGAAGGGACAGACATACTGTGTACTATTGTGAGGATAACTCAGTTTTAGACATGAGGTTTTATTGTATATTTATCCTATATACTGGAGATCAGTTTACAAAAATTGAGTCTTGAAAATCACATTAAAAGACGACTTTACTTGACGGTAACGAGAACGCCATAGATATTCTAGAAAAAACTATTGACATGATGAGATTATTGTAGTCTGTTTTCCTCTAGTTCAGAGGTGCTTTCTTTCCTCCAGTAATTTCCTCCAAACTGGTTACTATACTGGTGTTAATCGTGGCATTTAAAGAAGTTATTTTAGGAGAAAAGAATTAAAACAAACACATAAAAACCAAGCAATTCTGGGCTTTTAAGCACAAGTGGCTTATTTTGGATATTAGAACAGAAAGATTTCACAGAATGTAAGAGATTATCAAGCAGAATCAAATTTTCCTACTTCTCAGACCAGTGCAGATGGAAATAGGAGAACCGAAAGGAGACAGGGGTGTTAGATCCTGTGCCCCAGCACTGTGCCCTCCCTTCCCCTTGGGTTGAATTTACATAAGAGGAAGGAATGCATTCTGTCTGTTGAGCAGTGGGATTCGTCTCTGCTCTCTGGTGGGACCCCGGAAGGTCTGTAGTGGTACATTGGAAGTGGTCACAGACAACCTTATTTTTCATGACAGTTTCGAGGCATGGTCAGCTATTTTGAAGAATATCACACCATTTGTGTGTTTCTGATATTTTTCTCATGATAAGGATGGGGTTATTTTTATTTTTTTATTTATTTTAGGAGGAAAACTGCAGAAGTAAATGCCATTCTCATCACGGGATGTTAAGCATCTGTGTTATAGGATCACCAATGATTGGACTAGCGGTTCATCTTTTTTTTGAATTTTTATATCATGTTTTTAAAAACTGTGATGAACTATACATAACATAAACCCCACTATTTTAACCATCTTTAAGTGTACCATCTAGTGGCCTTAAGCACATTCACACTGTGGTACCACCATTAGCACCATCCATCTGCAGAACTTGCCCACCTTCCTAAACTGTAACTCTTTACTCATTAAATACTGCTCCCCGCTCCCCTTCCTTCCAGTCCCTGGCAAGTCCCATCCTACCTTCTTTCCTGGGCATTTGACTACTCTAGGTATCTCAGTACTTTATCTTAACAGAGCCATCAGTTTCTCCTTTCACATGCTAACCACACATTCCACTTAATGAAGCTCTTTCTGCCTAGTCCTCAATCCTCGTTCACTATTCTTTTTCTCCAGCTTCACTGAGGTATATATAATTGACAAATAAAAATTCTAAGATATTTAAACTGTACTTTGTGTTAACTTGATACACATATACATTGGGAAGGAATTCCTCCCATCTAGTTAATTAAGACATACAAACGTATCTATCACCTCACATATTTATCTCTTTTGAGTGTATAAGAACATTTACGTTTTACTCTCTTAGCAAATTTCCATTATGCAACACAATATTATCAACTATAGTTACCATGTTATACATTAGATCCTCTGACCTTATTCATCTTACAGCTGAAAGCTTATACCCTTTTATCAACTGCTCCCTATCTCCCCAAGTCTCTATCCCCTGGCATCATTTTTCTACTCTCTGTTTCCATGATTTTGACTTTTTATTTAGATTCCACATGTAAATATACCACACTGTATTGTCTTTCTCTGTCTGGCTTATTTCACTAAGCATAATGCTCCCGGGTTCCGCGCATGGTGTTGCAATGACAAGACTTCCTTCTTTCTTGTAGCTGAGTAATATTCCATTTTATACACCCCATCTTCTTTTTCCATTTATTTATTCATTGATGGACACTTAGGTTGTTTCCATATGTTGACTATTGTGAATAATGCTGCAATGAACATGAGAGTGCAGGTATCTCTTTGATATCCTCATTCGCTGTCCTTTACATTTAACTCTCCTTCTGCTGGACAAATAACTGAACTCAGTTATTCAGTTACTGGTTATTCTTGCATACCAATGGACAGAAAACAGTCATACTGGAAATTAAAAATTCCACAATAAGCCTCACGGGAACAGTAAAAGTGTCATTTTATTTCTGACTACTCTTTTTCTTCTATTACTACAAAATTTGGGCAAAAAAGTAACTCCCTCAAAAAAGGTTATTTTCTCTCACTGATGACTATCTTAAAACTACATGTGTTCTGAAAATTAAATTAAGCGGTTTATTACCAATTAATATTTATTGACTTCATTGCCAACTTAGTTACTTTCTCTTTTAAATCTTTTTTTTTTAAGTTTTTTTTTTATTTATTCATTTGAGAGAGAGTGCGTGAAAGCATGAGCAGCGAGGAGGGTAAGAAGGAGGGGGAGGAGCTGACTCCTCGCGGAGCTGGGAGCCCTGCAATGTGGGAATCAAGCCCAGGACCCTGGGATCATGACCTGAGCCAAAGGCAGCCTCTTAACTGACTGAGCCACTCAGACACCTTGTCTTTTAAATCTTGACTGTCTTGTGTTCACAGGAAAACATAGGACTGAAAAATGTTTATGTACAGTAGACTCAGTTCCCTTCCCTTTTTTCCTGAACTAAGATTTTGCTTAGCCTTTAGGCAAGTTTCTCCTTTTTATATGGCCCAATTTTATTTCTTTAGATTTCAAGGCATCCCTGACCTATAATAAACAGACTTTGGGTTTTATGAAGCAAAGTAAATAATTAATTAGGAGCTCAACTGTTTTCAATAAATTAGGATCAAATTGGATTTTTATAATCTATTATTATTCTATATTATAGTTTTAAATAATTGTGGCATGCATACAATGACTGAGCATTTGTTATATATTTTATGCTAGTTTTATAACTTTATAAAATATAAAAATAATGTAATTAAAATATATTTGAACATAATTTTAAACTTTTAAATATGAATAATTACACTGTGGAAAATACACATAAAAGTAGTCTCCTACCACTTTAAAATATAAAGTTAAAACCTCACAAATAATGACCTAAAATCTACAAGTCAAAAAATGAAGCATGGTAGTTTCATGTTAGTGTGTTCATGTAATCAATAAATTGTGTCCCTTTTTAAAAAATTATTCTTTTTTTAAAAATTTTATTTATTTATTTGACAGAGAGAGAGGCAGCCAGCAAGAGAAGGAACACAAGCAGGGGAAGTGGGAGAGGAAGAAGCAGGATCCCAGCAAAGGAGCCTGATGTGGGACTAAAAAATTATTCTTACTTTTATATTTAGGGGAGGAGGAGCAAATCATTTTTATTTATTTATTTATTTAAACAAATACACCAAAGAATCATGCAATCCTGCCAACACTGGATGCAATCCTGGGCCACAAGTCTGCACGTTCTTTTGTGAATTGTTGTTAAGATAGCAGAGCCTTTCATTTCACCTTTATTGTTTACCATGACCCCATGTTAACTTCAAAATAAAACACACCATCTTTTCTCCAGTATTCCTGCAGTATACCACTGCTGGATGTACCTTCTTCCTGAGCTCTGGTTTGCCTTTCTTTACTGTGGCCATCACCACGCAGGTGGAAGTCTGTTCAGTCCTCCCTTGATACCCTTCACAGAGATGATAAACAGATTTTTGGCTCCCGTGTTGTCAGCACAGTTGATCACAGGTCCTACCGAAAGACCCAGGGAAATCCAGAATTCTGCAACGGAGGACCCACCACGTCCTTACTCAGACATCTTGAATGCAGGAAAGGGACAGAAGAAAAGCTGTACCTTTTTTTTTTTTTAAATAAGTGTATTAGTCATTGAGTAGAATTGAGGACGACATTTTTGTAGCAAATATTTTTGTCTTTTTAGATCTGCCAGTAAAATCTGAAGAAATGCAAGTTATTTATTTTATAACTTAGAGCAAATGCATATGATTTTTTTGCACAGTTATTTGAGACTTTTAGGTAAAAAATGACTTCTTTAAGATTACTCATGAGATGAGAGGAACTTAAAATGGGAAGGGTCTCAGATATTCTTTTTTAAGTTATTTTTCTATATTGATAAGCCCGCTCTTTAACCCCCATCCCTTATTTCACCCCCCCCGCCCCCGCCACTCTCACCTTTCCCTGGTAACCACCACATATGGCAGATTTCAAAAAAAGGAAACTACAGAGGATATATTATTTTCTTTAAAAATTAAGAGACATGTATGGCAGATTCCACTAAATATGCTTCCTAAGGCACACGGACATACACACAGAATACAGACATACAAACAACATACAGAGACGAACGTTTTAAAAAAGATAATTAGTGGAGTTTGAGGAACAAATCCTTACAAAGAGCTGAAAGGAAAAGAGCCAGCCTGGATTGTAACTAGAGGGTTATAAAGAATTTACAAATAAGATATCTTTTGAGAATTAAACAGGAAGATCAAGACAGAATCAACCTGGCCAGGGATAGACAGCTTATCTTAGAAAGACAAAGATTCTCTCAGAAGAGCAAGCCTTGAATGATCCTGATTGCATGAATTCACACATCCATCAAAATATCAGTATCAATCAGAAGGAGCGTAGGTTAAGCATGAACAATAAAATAATCAGAGTTCAGTGTCAAATACAATCACTATCCATCCAAGGACAGCCCAAGGAAGTGGGTGACATAGGCCAAAGGCTTTTCCTGTCCAGTTGTAACAGTACAGCTTCATCTAATTCCATCAACTATTCAAATCTTATAACTAATTCCATTTTTTTGTGATTTCATAATCACCAAATCATCTTCTAACTGAGCTGTTTTCCCCCTGAAGTATCTGAAGAAAATACCCAGCCCAAGGACTTAAATAGTGTTTGTACTAACCGGGCCTGTTGTATTTCTAATTGTGAATTAACAGCCCCCTGGTTAGAATTTGGCAATTCA
The DNA here is from genome assembly GCF_024610735.1 of Ursus americanus. Taxonomy (NCBI): domain Eukaryota; kingdom Metazoa; phylum Chordata; class Mammalia; order Carnivora; family Ursidae; genus Ursus; species Ursus americanus. Next base: position 13,144,855 of record NC_142137.1, on the reverse strand, counting down.
TGTAAATTTCCCAAAGGGAAAATGTGTTGGCCATAGGACTCAAATGTCTAATACCTCAACAGTTAAAGTTTATGCCACAAAATAGCATAGATTTGAATGTTTAACATCAGAATTGTAGACTTGATTGATATGAACTAACACTGGATGCTGACCAATCAGGTTTTGGAGCTTGCAAAAAAATAGGGCAGATTCTGAATCACCTCATAAATTCATGATCCAAGGAATCTGAAGTGAAACTGAGCTAGCTACAGTTTCCCCAGTATTACCACATTAATTGTAGGGATTGTCTGTACTCTGCAATATCTAGAACTTACTTGAATAGAAATGATTCAGTAAAGCAGGTAATGTGACGCTCATTTGATACCTGAGAGAATTGAGGTGTAGTGAAATTATATAATTTTTTTTCAAGCTGACACAATTAATAAGTGGACCTAGAGTTAGAGCCGGGTCCTTGTAGTCAGGGGTCGCAAACTCAAATGACTACAAAGGTGGTAAGTGGGTAAAGAAGGTGCAAGGACTGCTTAAAACTGTGTAGGTTGTGAACTTGTAACAACATAGGTTGCCAGTTTCCCAAGAAAAGTCAAATATTCTAATTTTATGTGAAATCTCTTGATTTTGAAATATTGTTATCTAATTCAAAAGTAAGTTTTGGACATAATGAGCTGAATAAAACACTTATACATAAGCACATTTGGGCTATGGGACACCAATTTGTGGCCTATGAGCCAAAGTAAATACTTCTGTTATTTAGAGTCAAAGGTTTTTCTGAATTCTGGAAAAATAATTACTGGTCTGAAGTGATATTCTCCGATGAGGACCTGGAGTGCTAATATTCTGTGCTACTCAGTGCTGATCTTACGCATATGATTTAGAAGCCAGAACAAATGTGACTGTTTTTTTTGTAAAAAATTTGTGAGAGGATAGCCTACCTCTTTTGAGCAAGGGGTTTCAGATGTAACTGAAAGCAATTAGAATTTTGCTAAAGAAGTAGTTACCTAGTATTTCACCACAAGAACAAGTGACTGAAAATATTATTTGAAATTATAAAAAAAAAAATAAGCCAAGACTGTGACAATTTGGCACTAATTTTTAGCATGGTAATTACTGATAGGACACAATCTGACATTAGATGGATAATTTGTGGTATAGATAGTTATATATGAGTAGACTGCTTTAAAAACTGTAAATCATTTTCATTTTTGTGTGGGCCCAATATTCTCAGTATGTCTTCATGTGCCTTTCATAATTCCAAAGTTAAAGAGCCTCTGAACTTGGAGAATCCGACTGAAAACTATAATTACGCCAGATTCACAGCAGTCAATGGACAATGACATCTTAGCCAAGACATCGTTCTAAGTGAAATACACTTTACTCCTGCATATTCTTCTTGTTCTCTCTGAAACTTGAAAGAAGGAAAGTTGTTTCCCTTCATAAGGATGCATTAATGCTCCACAATGTATATTTAAAGGGTTCTATCACTTTACCCTAAAAAGAGACAGAGAAAAGAATAAGACCATTATATCATAGCTCCCATAGAAAGCATAATTTTATATTGTATGTCATCTTGTAAGTTAAAAGTTTAAAATAGTTTAAAACAGTTGCTTTATTTAAAGGGAGAACACTCTCCAAATAACTGACTTGAAATAAAATGCTAATGTCTGAGGAGACTACGTCAGTCAAAATATTATAGAAATGCCAAATCTTACAGCAGCAAAAACTGCAAGTTACGTTTTCATAGTATCGAAGGTTAGACAACCTAGCCACGAATCTGATTCTCATACTTCAAATGCAGATTTGCTCTCACGACATGAAAAGAATAGTCTGATTTCAGTAGAAACGCAGACAGCCGCATTCTGCAACAGTTTTCCCTGTTGCATTTAGAGCTGCAGAGTGACGAGGAAACCCATAAGGTGGGTCAAGGCAAGTGAATAATTCTCAGTGGAGAAAACAATTGCCTATTGACTGTAGACTGGGCAATTTTTCTTCAGGTTTCCTACCTCTTAAGGGACCCCACCTAAGAGATGGTGTGAGCCCTGTTGTGAACAAATGAGATAGCCATCTCAGGATCAACTCCGCAGAGGCTTCAAGCAATATCAGAAACTGACCCAATGATGCCCTAGATATCGCACTTCTAAAAACAGGTTTTAGATGCAGTGCTGTTTCTTTGATTGTTTAAAAAACAGGGACTTTTTTGTGTTCAAAGACAGGAACTAAAATCACAAAAGCACATTACCACCGAAATGTGTAAAATTTGTCTCATAAATACAAATTAAGCAAATCTTGCAGCTAAGATGTCTTTCTATTAATAATTTTCTTAATTAGAACCCCAGTGGTGCTAGTATTTTCTGGTCCAAGGATAATAATTAATTAAACTATTGATATATCTTTCTTTTTAAAATGTAGAGGATGTTATGTCATTAAGTTAATAGCTATTTATTAAGTGCTTACTGTGTACCATTTACCTACAACTGAGCTAAGAACTGCCACATTCAAAATGAGCTTTATCCAATGTAGTCTACTGACAGAATGAATAGTGCTGGGAGGTATCAACAGGGGCCTCATCACTAGGCTTCACCTAAATCACTGCTGATTGATGGCTATCTCTGCTGTCCTTAAAGATCTCCTAGAGAAGAGCTCCCAATTCATTAACAAAATCTATTAAGGGGAAGTTCTCCCTAATAACCAGTGTCATCGTGGAGCCAAAATCTGTTTTGTCTAATTTTGCTGCCATTAAAATTGTAAATAGCTGGACTATTAATATGTTGTCACAATTTAAAGCAGCTAAACTTCACTATGTTTCCCATTTTCCTTTTTTGCTTAAAAGAAAGATGTATCCCTTTTATATCCAACACTAACCTATCATGCTTTCAGCACTGCTCTCACCTTATGTCTTGCTTCATTATTTTTTCCTCTTTCTCCTATATGAGCTGGTCCTCTCTCCTAAGCATGTAAAGATGTTCATGTTTCTCTCAAAAGCCCCAATTTATTCTTACATCATCCCCTCTATTTGTTAATTTCTCTTCTTTCCATCCTTAGCCAGGTTACTTTCCTTTCCCTTCCATTCTCTCCTTAACTCCTTGTAAGCTGACTTTTCTCACCACTACATAGAAATTGCTCTTGCAAAGATCACTACTAATAGCTTAACTGCAAAATCTAATTTCCACTTATCATCCTCGCATTACTTGAATGTACGAGATATTTAACACGATTGACCACTGCTAGAACTACTAAAGTGCCTGCAATTTAAAGCAATTTAATATATTCTCTTTTACATTTTAGCCTTAGATTTTGTGACTACAGTCTCTCCTGGTTTAACTTTTCCAACACTCACTCCTTACATTATAATTTGTGGTTTCTCTTCTATCCACTCCTTAGATAGCGGTGTCACTCAGAATCCTCAGCTCCTATCTCTTCTTTTTGTGTATATTCTTTGTAGATGATAACATGCACAATAGAATATTTCCCTGCTACTTAGTTATAGGAAACTCCAAGTCCATACCCCAACCCAGACCCTTTTCTATTGCTCAAGCTCCAAATGCCTCCTGGTACCCTTAGCCAGCTGAACACGTGAACTTCATCCCTCGTTCTAATTACTAGGATGACCATCTCACTTGTTCATCTGCAAAGATATGAGTCCCTATTCTTTTCTCTCTTTCCCTTTACTTTCCACATCTAATTAAATACTAGTTTCTGGTCCATGACTTCTACATTCTCCATTAAACAGTCCCTAATCTCCAATCTCGATATTACCACTTCATCCCCCAAAGGAACCACTGTTTTCATCTTCTGCTAGTTTCATCGTCCACAGCCTTGCTCCTTTTCAAGTCATTACCAAGCTTGTTTTCAGAGGAACGCTTCTCAAGCACATATCCACCATGTTACTTCTACTTATGAATTTCCATTGTTGTGCAATGCTTATCCCAGGGAGAGTTCAAATTTCATACTTTGCCCCCTTGCATCACTAGTCATTTTATTCCCACCTGCTTTGTCAGTCCTCTGCCCTGCCGCTCACAGCCCACAGTCGTCTATACCCAGCGATGCATACACATACATGCACACATCCTATGCCTCATCTGTATCGAGTAACTCTCAAGTCCCCAGTCAGAACACGTCTCTGGGCCTCTGGTGTCTGTGTCACAGCTCTGTCTGCCACTGATTTCAGACCTGCCTGCTGGACAGTTCCCCACAAGCTCTGTCTCCTTGCACCATCCCTGGGGGGAAGCCTCAACCAATAGTGGGCAGAAGTGGTAGATAGATACTCTGTTATCCCGACTTTTAGGCGAACGGTTTGGAGGCCTTCCCTTTATTTTTGGAGGCACTGACAGACTGAGACTTTGTTGCTTACAACAAAACTCAGAATGAAAGCTTTTATTGTTTTTACTTCTTTTCCTTTCTCACTGTGCTCTTTCCCTCCGTCTTGTTTACGAGGTTCCCTCCCCCAAATAAACTGCATGTATTCGAGACAGGATCTAAGGTTTTACTTCTGAAGAACCCCAACTAAGCCTCTGCCACACACATCAGCTTTTGGACATGTCATTACACTTTTTAAAAATTCCCAGTCTACACATGATTCACATGAAAAAGTCCCATATTCTCCTACATTACGGTTTGTGAGCATTTACTTGGCAAACGCTATCAAACTTTTAAAACAGTCACTATTTTAGGGGCGCCTGGGTGGCACAGCGGTTAAGCGTCTGCCTTCGGCTCAGGGTGTGATCCCGGCGATCTGGGATCGAGCCCCACATCAGGCTCTTCTGCTATGAGCCTGCTTCTTCCTCTCCCACTCCCCCTGCTTGTGTTCCCTCTCTCGCTGGCTGTCTCTATCTCTGTCGAATAAATAAATAAAATCTTAAAAAAAAAAAAGTCGTATTTGTAAAAAAAAAAATAAAAAAAATAAAAGTCACTATTTTAAAAAATCAATATTTTTTTTTGTCATCAATAGGAACTATTAGTTTATCATCATCTCTCCCATAATACACCATGAGCAGCTTGAGAGTTCAGACCAGGCATAATCATCTATATATACCAATGCCTAGAATAGTGACTTAATACATAGTGATATTGAATTGTTTGTATTGCACAAATAACATTTGTATTTTAATAATGATGACATTTGATTGAAATAGATGAGGCATTTTTCTGTTATATTTTGGTGATGTAATCAATAATTATTTAAATTGAATTTTAAGAAACAATTATAATCAAACACAGCTAAATTGATCTTTAAATCTTTCTGGGCTAATATCTATGATATCAAAGGAGCAATATTATAAAGATCCCAAGAACTCAGAGGTTGGTGGAGGTAGTGCCATCTGGAGCTACAGGGGGCAGAAGAGAGTGGCCAAACTGAAGGTCCTAGAGACTAAAGGTCCAGGTGGATCTAATTGCCCTTTAAGTAGCATGTCCAGAAGCCATGAATCCAGAGTTGTCAGTGAGTATTTGCACATGAAATGAGAAGCTATTAACAAAAGAGGAATTAACCAGAGGCAAAGCACAGAACCAATTATATACTCATAGGAATGAAGACAAAGTTTGTTGGGATCATTGAACCTGAGAAGACAGCCAGATTATGAAAGATCAAAGCACATAAGAAGGAAAAAAAATTAAGAAAAGTCAAATCTGAGTAGAATTGTCTTAGAGCAACTTGGAAAAAGAAACAGAGGTTGAGTTATCTTCATTTTGTTGGCAACTCCGGCTACTTTGAACAAGTAGCCCAGCTCGACCAGTGATATCCCTCCTTATTTTTCAAAGAGTTATTCCTAATGGGACTGTGAGGAATGTATAAAATCATATTTCTGTAAATTAATGATAAAATAATGAGTATTTAAAGATATTTGATATTTCACACTATTGAACGAATATACTTCATATTACAGGTTACGACATCAAGGATATACTCGGTTCCAAATGAATAACATGGATGGTTAAGAAAGCAAGTAAAATTTTTCAAAAGTATCAAACTTACATAAAAGTATGCATGTATTTAAGATTAAAGTAGAACTAAAGAGGAAGAGTTTTTTTTTTTTTTAAAGATTTTATTTATTTATTCGACAGAGATAGAGACAGCCAGCGAGAGAGGGAACACAAGCAGGGGGAGTGGGAGAGGAAGAAGCAGGCTTCCAGCAGAGGAGCCTGATGTGGGGCTCGATCCCATAACGCCGGGATCACGCCCTGAGCCGAAGGCAGACGCTTAACCGCTGTGCCACCCAGGCGCCCCAAGAGGAAGAGTTTTATTATAGAAATATATTACATATTGTTCACCCAATGAAGGTTAATATTTGTGTACCAGTATTATATTTAATAACCTACCCTGAGATAGGTTGTAGTGTGAGAGCTCCAATTGTCTAGAAAAGACACACAGAAGGTAAATTTTAACAGATATAGAAATAAAGTACCACTGTGAGTGTTTAAAAATTAATTGCAAATCCTTATTAAAATATTAGTAAAACAAATCAGGCCATATATGTATATACATATATTTTTTAAAGTATTAAACATCATGACTAAGTAAGAATTTTCCAATTAAGGGGTGGAAAGTTAATTCAACATCCAAACATATGTTAATATACTATATCATGCCTTGGTTTTCTATTGCTATGTAAGGTAAAATTTTCACAGGGCCGGGGGATGATAACTTTGAGGGCTATTAGTCAGCCTACCATGGTGCTCCCTCTGGTCACAAAGGAAGCCATCCCACAGAAAATATATTCACCACATCCTAAGGTCTTCAATGTAATATTAATTCAAATCTCAATCTCACCTAAGACTTACTGTTCACAAGTCCCAGATTTCATCATCTAAATTATTGAAATTAGCTATGAGTGAAGCTCTGGGCATAATCCATCCTGAGGCAAAATTCCTCTCCATCTGTGCACCTGTAAAACTAGAACATAAGTTAACCCCTCCCCAAACACGTGCTAGGACAGGTATAGGAAACAGTTATAGATATTCTCATTCATAAATGGAGAAAATGAAAGGACAAAAGAAATCACCTGCCCAATAAAATTAAAATCCAACCAGGCAAACTGTTTTGTTTCAAATGCTAGAAACAATCTTCTGTGGCTTCTTATAAACGGTAAGGAGAAAACAGGCCACACCTTCAACACTCTGCTTAAAAATCTCAGCCAAATATTAAAGTTCTATTGCTTAGAAGTTCTAGTTTTCAAATAGTTTGTAAGGCACAATTCAGCCAAGCTTCTTGCCATTATATAACAAGGATTCCTTGTCTCCAGTTTCCAAAAACATGCTCTTGATTTCCTTTTGAGCACTCATCCAAAGCACCTTTAATACTTATATTTCTGCCAATAGTCTGTTTATGACTATTGAAGTATTCTCTAAGACAACCGATTTTGTTCTACGATGTTCGTCCCTTCCTTCTGAGTTCTCACTGATGGTACCTTCAGCACCCAGCTTATTCAAGGCAATCTAGAATTTTTCTAATATATTCTTCATAATTCTTTCCGGCTTTGCTTACTGTCCAATTCCAAAGCCACTGCCACATTTTTAGGTATTTGTTACAGCAGTACTCCATTTCCAAGTACCAGGGTCTGCATAGGTTTCCTATTGCTACTTAAGATAACATATAACATATTCACGGGTTCCAGGAATAAGGTGTCGGCATCTGGACATATTTTGGGGGTCATTATTCAGTCTATCACATCACATTAATAGAATAAACCAAGAAAAAAATCACAAATCACATGGCCATCTCAATAAATAATAAAAAAACTTGACAGAATTCAACATTCATTTATTATAAAGACACTCCAAAAACTAAAACTACAACTACAAAGGAACTGATAAAACACATCTGTGAAAAACCCACAGTTAACATCATCCTTAGTGTTGAAAGCTTGGTATCTTTATGGTTAAAAATAAGGGAAGAATATATGCTCTCACCACTTCTGTTCAACAATATTCTCTAAGTTCTAGCCAATGCAATAAGGCAAAACATTTTTTCTAACTTACAGCATATAGAGATTAGAAAGGAAAAAGTAAAACTGTAATAACAGATGACATAATTCTCTATATAGAAAAACCCAAGGAGTATACACATACACGCACACACACACACACACACAGTTAGAACTAAAAAATGAGTTTAGTAAGGTTGCAGAACACAAGATCAAAATATAAAACTAAGTTGTATTTCAATATACTAAAAATGAACAATCCAAAAATGAAGTTATAAAAATAATTCTATTCAAAATAGCATAAGAAATAAAATTTAGGGGAAAGTTAACAAAAGAAATAAAAGGAGTTGCACAAAGAAAAGTATGATTCATTGCGGAAAGAAATAAAAGGAGATCTAAATAAATGGAGAGAAATTTATAATACTATCTTCTGTCCCCCTCACAGAAACACCCACCCCAGTGTCGACAGCCTCTCCTGCCCTCTTGTACACACGGAGATCCGACAACCCACACTGCTCTGCAGCTCTGTTCTGGGTGAAAAAAAAACGATCGTGATCGCACAACATAATTGATTGTAGACTAAATTATCCAGGAAGAGAGAAAGGCGGGAAGGAAGACATGGAGGGAGAGAAGAAAGGGAAGAAGGACAAATTCTCTTTTATAATTAGATATTCTTTTCCCTTCAAAACCATCTTTTTATGTCTCCATACACCATGGTGCTCCCTCTGGTCCCAAAGGAAACCATCCCACAGAAAATATACAATCCTGTATCCCATGTGTGTCATATCAAGCCAGAATGTTGTATTTAATACCAAGCACCACCATTAAAGAGGGTAAAGAAGAAGACAACAGGGTGGATGAAGATGGTGAGATTATTTTGCCTTGAAATGTGTATATGAAGCATAGCAGCTTTCAAATATTTGAAAGAATATCATGTGGGAAGGAAGATGGTATAAGATTTTGGGTTTCTTTTTTTTTATGTTGCAGAAGGGAAATTAATCTCAGTGGAAGGGTCTTAAAATTGAAAATTTGAATTAATAAGATTTTTCTTTCTGTAGTTCTCAGTCAGAGACCAGATAATCATCTTCCGTGTCATTCAAATATCCCTTATTTTCAGGTACCAGGTTGTTGTAAGTGTCCTCTAACATTAATTGTATAGCTCGTATGTTAAGATAATGTCAATTGAACCATACTAGAATAAACTTGGAATATTTGAAACTTCTAAAGGGAGCAAAACTTCCTTCGTAGATGTCAGATGCTGATCTAAGAATGTTGTTGGATGCTTCATTGATATCCATAAGTAGCTCCGGAAATGATTTCCTCTAAGTGAGCAAAGTCATGGATTTCATGCTACATGATATTACTATATGTAAATTTACATGACCTACTGCATGTCCAATTCATGTTGGAACGGATAGTGTCCTTTAGTTGGTGATTCCATTTCAAATCAGTTTCTTGATAGTGTCAACGGGAAGCAGAGAGATGCCAAACTGTTGCTACAGGTTTCTCCTCTTCTTCACAAATGAAAACACTCCCAGTTAGAAAAAATCTGAACACTATAAAAATACTTTTACAATGTTTCAGTTTTAAAAACATATTTAAAATATATGAAAATGTCAAGCACCTGCATTTTCATTCATTAGCTTACAGGATAAATCAATAATGAAAGCAAGTAACATGATGTAGAATGAATGAAATCAATTTAGTAAGCCAGTCATAATTGGGAAGTCTGCATGTGCCATATTCACTAACCTGTCCAGTCTTTATATTAAAAAAAATCTTATTCTTGGAGCTGAGCCTTACTTGTACTTTATAATATAGTTTGGATAAATATAAAATAGCAGCCAAATACACTTATATAAATCAAACAGATCTCATAGGTTTTCACCATATGCACTGAGAAAGAAACAGGTTTACCAATTTATTCTCACAAAGGATTAGGACTTGAACTTGAGAGGAAGCAAGCAATATTAAAGGCATTGTATGACGAGCCACACTAATATTTGAATCATTAAATGAAGAATTTTTTCTTGAAGCTCATAATTTAAATGAGTCAGCATCCTGATTAGGTAGCATTAAAAATTAGCTTTTAGCTGCTAATAAGCTTCCCCTTGGATCTGCAGCCTGTTTTCCTGAGGCAAAGAGAAGAGGGAGCTGCCTGAGCCACTGTTTGCGATGTATGAATAAGATGACAAATGGGAAGAGGGCGTGGATGTTGATGAAGAAGGTTTGATTAGCAATTGGCAGCATGAAAACTTCTGAATTATTTTGCAAATTTAAAGAAAGGTTACACATGCAGTTGGTGAACAGAATTATAGACATAAAAATAGAACTATCTGAAGAAGCAGACATTTTGTTTTCATGCATGTGATTTGGGTATTTTTGCATCTCTTTATCTTTAATCAAAACTCAGACTAGGATCTTGATATGAGGCAAGTGGAATTTACTTGTATGTTGCTTGGCCACCAAGCAAATATCGCTAGCGTTTCCCCAGGCCACAAGAGTCTGGGATAGCAGTGGAGTGACAATAAGTAACAGAATGTAAGTGATAAGTGCAAAGCTTTACCAGACTGTGAGAACACATGAGGTCACATTTACATTAATCCCCCAAATCTCTGCACTTGGAGCCTCCACCTGTTTGGCCAGCATAGGGAATTCGAGACTATTCCAAGTGTTCTTCTTCCCCAAATATTTGCAACACCCCAAATATCGCGTATCAGTTTGAGATGTCCCAACGATAAATACCACCACCAACAACAAACACAACAATAACCAGAATTGGCTAAATCAGGAAGAAAAAATATCATTTAATAGCAAGAAGACCAGAGATAGTGTAGTTTCATCTTGGGCTCACTAGCATCATCAAGAACCCCATTTGTTTTCACTGCTTTCCCTAACATTATGAGGGCTGCCTTGTGCCCTACTTTCCAAGGCTACTGTAACAAAGTACCACAGACTAGGTGGCTTAAAAATATGGGAATTTATCCTCTCAGTTTTGGAGGCTAAAAGTTTGAAATCAAGGCATCAAAAGGGCAATGGTCCCTCTAGGGAAGAAACTTTCCCTGCCTCTCCTTACCTTGTTGCCAGAAGTCCTTGATATTCCTTGGTTTGTAACTCCAATTTCTGCTACATCCATTACATGGTATTGTCCCTGTGTATCTCCTATGTCCGCATTTCCTTCTTCTTATAACGACACCAATCACTGGATTAGATCCTGCTGTCAACAGATATGACCTCATCTTAATGTGATTATATCTGCAAAGACTTTGTGTTCAAGTAAGTTCACATTCACAGGTTCTGGATGGACATGAATTTGGGGGGTGGGGGAGGGATATCGTTCAACCCAGTATACTTGGTCTTCCACTGGTTCCCTCATATTTGCAGAATGGCTTGCTGTTGCAGATTTCACCTTCTCGGCATAACTAGATACAGAGTCATGAAAGAAAGACTATCTCTACTTGTTTTCTCATTTTCAGAATAAAGAAATTTCTGAAATGTGTAGTGGTTCCACCCAACATACATTCCTTCATGTCTCATTCATAAGAAATGGTTGCCCTTTCAAACCATTAATTAGCTAGAAGAAAGAACAATTTCTACGGTTAGTATATACTAAGGGTATTTCCATTCCTGGATTATGAAGGGTTTAGTCTTCACTAAAGTACATGACTACCCATTTCTGAGCAGAATTACTATTCTTTCTCCTCAAAAAAGGACATTTGTGACAAAGGAAGAGTTGTAAAATGACTTCTTTACAAATTGAGAGACTCAATCCTGTTAATTCTTATCATAAATAGTGATAGTTTTAATGATACTTTCAGCTACATATTTCAACTGTAGATACTATATTACCAATTCTTTATTAGTCCCAAGAAATTGTCATGATATCTAAAATTCTTACACTGGCTATCTCAATTGCTTCAAGCAGTAGGGCTACCAGAGGGCAGTCCAGAGCACAGCCACTATGGATGCTCCTGCCTCCACCTTTGCCACTGTTGAAAAACAAAGAAACAAAGTACTATTGGTTTTTGCCTTTATGGTCTAAAGGTTTCACATGCTGAGACTGACCAGTTCCAGTTAATCATTTCCATAGACCTTAGTAGAGTTTTATACTTACATGGAAAGGATGGAATTATGGACTAAGTTTTGTGCCCCCTGCTCCAAATTCACATATGGAAATCCTAATCCCCAGTACCTCAGAATGAGACTGTATTTAAAGATGGGGCTTTAAAGATGTAATATAGAGTCATATGATTGGGTCCTAACCCAATATGACTGGTGTCCTTATACAAAGAGATGGTGACAAGAGATGCACATGCATAGAAGAAAGATCATGCGAAGGAATGTGAGAAGGTGGCCATCTGCAAGCCAATGAGAGAAGCCTGAGTAGAAACCATACATGTTGACACCTTGGTCTTGGACTTCTAGCCAGTAGAACTGTCAGAAAATTAATTTTTGTGGTTTAAACCATTCAGGCTGTGGTATTTTGTTATGGCAGATATCTAGTTTCAGGAGCTGAGTGGCTGAGGATTCATGCCTTCCATGTGCAGTTAAATAACAACTCAGGGCAAAGTCACCTAAATTCTATAGTTTTCAGATTTTTCGTGAATTTTTTTCTTTTACAACAGATACACACACACACACACACACACACACACACACACACACACACGACCATTCTTTTAAAAATGATCCAGAAAGGCTTCCTCAGAACAAGCCAGAAAGGTAACAGAAAGGCTTGTTCAGAATGAGATCAGAGTATCTGTCATATATTACTCACCTGCTGGCAGTCTTGCTTTGACTTCTTTCTCAGTTCCTCGTCGTCAGAATTACCCAGGCCATTTTTCTCATGAATATACTACTAGCCAGGGCCCACTGGCGAGGCAGCCCAATGACAGAGGACATAGTTTTTAAGTGCACAAGCTCTGGAGTCAGATTTCCTGGGCTTGAACCTCTGTTCGTTACCACTTTCAGTGCGTTATTTAAGACATTTGTGTCTCTACCATAGCATATATAAAATGAGGAAAATAGAGGAGTCTACTTCATGGGCTTGACAGGACTCAATGAGGCAATATGCGTAAACACATAGGAAGTGTTTAGTAAATGGAAGCTAGAAATAATAGCTGCCCTTGCTGGGCTAAGGCTGCTCAGCCTTGTAGAGTGAAGGTGACAGGTTGGAATGGAACAATAACCTTCTCTGTCCCTTGTGCACATTGATCTCAAGGCAGCGCTGCCCATGCCTGAGGTTTCATGATTTTTGTTGCTCATTATTTTCTTCCATACAACTATCTCTCCCTGTCTCCCCTGCGTCCCCTCTCAATCTTTCTCTCCCTCTCTCAGATTCTATTTCTCTCTAGCTCAAAACCAATTCCTAGAACCTAAAAGGTAAAAGAAACAGATTACAAATGCCTGCTTAGACTTTCAGTTGATTCAACAGAGAGTACTGCGTAACCACAATGAGCAATGAGCAATGCTCCGAGCTGGATTTCCAGTGAGGAAACAGACAGGTTTCTTATCTTCATGGAGCTTACAATCTAGAAGATGATAGGGACAATTATAATATTTTCAAATGTGATGAGAGCTCAAAAAGTACAAAGTCCTATGAATGCATAAGATGAAGACTAACCTACTTCCTAACCTGAGAGTTGTCAATTAGCTCAGCCACGACAGGAGAGGAAAATATTGCAGACAGTGGCAAACTATGAATGAAGGTCTTGAGAAAATATAGGGGAAAATACATTGGAGGAAATGAAACATGACTAGCACGACTGAAGCACAGACAGTGAGGGCCAAATGAAGTACAGTAAAACTGCAGAAGCCAGTAAGGCCTCGACTCAGCAGGACCCTATAAGTCATGTTAAATATTTTCATCTTTATCGAAAGGAAAATTAAGGGTATTGTGCAATAGGGCAACATAATCACATGTGAGTTTCTAAAGTATCACTTTGGCTCCAATATAAATAATGGATTGCAGGATGGATGGGAGGGAGACAAGTCTGTTACCAGGAAAGCCAGTTAATGAGACTGTAAGAATGGTTGAGGTGTCAGATGATTAGGACAGTTGCAAGGGGTGAATGGATGGGTTTGAGATAAATCAACATATTATGGGGTGATTGAATAACTTCTAGATTTATGGTTTGATGTCTGTTTGGATGGTGTTGCCATTTACTGGGAAAACAGGATAAACAAAAGAATAGGACAGGATTAAAGATGATGAGGACAGTTGGGCTCACATAGTTATAAAGGTGCTTGGCAGATGGCCAGATGGGACCGTGCAGAAATATATACGTCTGGAGCTAAGAAGAGTGTTTTGAACTAGAAGTCAGACTGGAGTATTTTGCCGTGGGAGAGAAAACTACCACATATGAAAATGTAGTCTGTATTCTCAAATATTTGCTATGAAGATTAAATTAAATCACAAAATGCAATTGGCTTAGTGTTTGGTGTGCAGTTAAATACTGTTTAATAATGGGTTGTTGTTATTATATTTATATCCACACAAACTTACAAGGTTAGTACTAATAAGATTTCCATTTTAAAGATCAGGAAATGGAAAGCATAGAGAAGTTAATTTATTTGCAACAGTCACTGTTGCAAATTTACTAAGATTTGGATCCAGAATTTAGTCCTATGTCCATGTCTTTCAAAATCCAGAGCCTGTACACAAAGCCCAGTTCCTTTTTTTTTTCTGCTTACAAATAATTCAAATCTATTTATTAGTATTTCTTTGAATATCAAGTTTTCCTTGAAAAGAGCCAGAAGAATAGATAATCAGGTCATTCAGAAAATGCCATATTTTATGATATTGCCATTGGAAAATTATACTAAGCTAAAAAGTTTCCCATTAACCAAGCCACAAATATGTGAAAATCCATGTGCTTTTAGCAAAATATGACAACTTTTATTACGTGAAAGTCAGCCATAGTGTCAAATATTATTGGTTTGAAAAGTATCCTTGAGTTAAAATGGAGGAATCAGCTCTTGAAACAAAGAGAAATGAGTTACATCTTTGGAATAGTCATTTTGAGGCTCACTGAGGGAGCTCCTGGAGGACTCCTGTGTCTTATGCATTTTCATTCACACTGAGTGGAGCTCAGCCCTGCATTGTCATTTGCAAGGTGCTTGTTTGAGTTATCTAGAGCTGAGTTATGAGAGCAACTCTATCCTTCAAGTGTTATTGCTCTTTCTCTCTGGCTCTTCACTCCTCTTCCCAGACTCTGCTAAGGTGCTTCAGTAGCTATAATGAAGTGAATCCAAATTACTAGTTTGAGAATAGCAAGAGACCTGACATGCACACAAAATATTCTTTTAACATTTCACTGAACTAATCATCCTAAAGGATTTACTCTGTCTTTCATAAGCTTTTATTCAGCTTCGATTTTCTTTTTCTCTTAATGTATCTTGGTAGTTCAGCTCAAGGAAGTTTGAAAATATCATCCTGTATCTTTCAGTAAAGTTCTCTTGCCCCAATTTTTTGGTTTAATATATTTAGTGGATGGTTTTTGACATAAGAATTACAATAACAAGACTGAGCAAACAAGTCTTATTAGTTCCCTATGTCTATTTCCACACACAAAAAATATATATAGTGTGCTTCCTGTGACTGATGACCAAACTCTGGTTAATGTACATAGTGGGGAAAATAATGCACCAAGTTTCAATGTACTCTTCTGTGGTAAAGAATATCACATTAGTTCACACGAAATTTCCTTAAGATATTAGATAATGAAAATTATATCAAAAGTTCGGAAAGAGCTTTAAGAATTATGGAAGAGGGACAAATTGAGAAGTGACAGTAAATTATGGGATCAGATATATATGATTGTTATTATTATCGTTAATAAACCTTTGAGAGATTGAGAGTAGTCAGCCAAAGAGATCAGCCCACACCTTCATAGAAATAAAAGGTAGGTCATATGGCATGATTTAGTCTGTTAAGCAAATGAGCTTGCCCAAAATGTAGCCCTGAAAGAATATTCCCATCCAGGGATAGGCATGGCTAGAAAATCATTGGCCTTCCTTAAGAACCCTACTTCTATAAAACTCACTACACTAAGCAGTAGGAAATGTGTGTTTTCTTCACACATATTCCAAAGACAAAAGCAAGAGAGTAAGTGTCTAAACTAAACAAGCTTCATTCCTTTTTTAAAACTGACCATTCATTCTCTGAAGGAGAAGGAAAGAAGAAGAAATGGGGCCAGTAGAATTACCCCAATGGTGATCTCTCCACCTGAAAACACGTAGAAAAGCAAATAAACATGCCCCTTCACAAGGAGTTCAGGTACAAATTTACAGAGCGAATTGTCACAATCTGCTGTGAGTCTGTTAGTAAATAGACATTTGTCTTCAGTTCAAATGAAGAATATTCTGAATGAAACCTCATTCAAGTTAGAGTGCTCCTGAAAAAAAAATGACTCAGCTGCGAGGAAGCCCAGAAGAATCGTTGTTAAATGTCACACTCCGATAAGAATTACAAGGTCCTTATTGCTCAAAAAGCCATTCTTTGCTTGTCAATAGGTGTTCCTTCCTACCATTTCCAATGGGATGAGATCCCTATAGTTGCCTCCAGCTGTCTCCATCCAGACCCTGGGAAATCTTTTCATGAAAACAAAAAATGTCATCCACATTTGCTGCTGAGCACTGACCGTCCATTCTTCTGGCTACAAGTGTTGGATTTTCTGGGATCTATGAACTGGAGATAGGTATAGGGCTACCTATAGGGCTACCTACCTCAGCAAGATTGAGATCATATGACATATTTTACACAAATTTTAGAAAATAATTGATTAGACATTGATGGCCACATGGGCCACCTTTCAAGTATATTCCTCCCAGAATGAGTATCATAACAAAAATATTCAACCTCAAATGGCAGAATTAATAATTATATTTCTCATTTTTAGAACATTCACAGTGTAGTCACCTGGAGGCTTTATATTCTCTAAAAGTGTCTTCTAGTCTCAGAGTACCCACTTCTTGATTAAATAATGAAATTAGTTACAGTAGTAAATATTTAGTGTGTACCCATGTGCAACAGGGATTCAGTATTAGTATAGCAATTTGTCTGGAGTTCTTTTTTTTTTTAAATAATAATTTTTTATTATGTTATGTTAGTCACCATACAGTACATCCTTAGTTTTTGATGTAGTGTTCCATGATTTATTATTTGCGTATAACACCCAGTGCACCATGCAATATGTGCCCTCCTTAATACCAATCACTGGCCTATCCCAATCCCGCCCCCCCACCTCTGTGAAGCCCTCAGTTTATTTCCCAGAGTCCATAGTCTCTCATGGTTCATTCCCCCTTCTGTTTACCCCCCCTTCATTATTCCCTTCCTTCTCCTACCGATCTCCCTGCTATTCCTTATGTTCCATAAATGAGTGAAACCTTATGATAATTGTCTTTCTCTGCTTGACTTATTTCACTTAGCATAATCTCCTCCAGTCCTGTCCATGTCGCTGCAAATGTTGGGTAATCGTTCTTTCTGGTGGCTGAGTAACATTCTATTGTCTGAAGTTCTAATAATTATAAACCTCAATAGTTACCCCAAATAAATTTTGTCCAACAACAAGAAAAAACTGTTCACTTCATCATTTTAATTTGCTGGTATGTAACACACCTCCCAACCAGAAACAGAATCATGCAAATTTGGTGTGTGTGTCTGTGTGTGTCTGTGTCTGTGTCTATGTATGTTTGTATAGGATTATATGATTTAACACTGTACTTTGGGTATTAACTCTTAACTGAAGGACATATTCTTTCTTCCTTTCCATCCTCTTTGCATATAATGCCCTCTGCCTTTCCAACTCTCTAATGTCCCAACACGTATTTCACTAAAAATGAAGACTCTGAGGATTCTTGTCTAAAAATTTAGCTTGCCCTAACAAGTGGCTATTTACTCTTTCCACTAGGAAGTTATGTAAATAAGGGGCAGCAAATAAGAGGTACATGACATAAAAATGCACTTTGATTAACTTTAGTTTGCTCTAAATTTTCAGTAATGTTAATACCACTGAGCAATTTGGTGTTGTGGGAAAACAAAGGATGGGGCCATAAAAAGGGAATGAACCATGCTCCAATATCACCAGCATTCTCCACTGAAGCCCTGAAAATATGCCACAATCTCATCAAGATGAGATTGGAAATCTTCAGTCCTTCATGAATGTGAGTAGAAACTAATGGTGGTAATGCAAAAAGCAGTGTAAGACAACTCCCTTTCCTCATGTAAACTAGAGAAAAATAGCGCTTTAAAGAATAAGAGGAACCAGCACTTAGTTATAGAGATATATCATGATACAAATACAGAATGTACATGACGTATTCATCCAACAATAGCCATGTAAAGTACATAGTTCTAGGGGTTTGGGAGGGTTTCGTGAATGAAACAGACAAAAATCTAGCAACACAAAGAGAACAAAACAAAGGGAAAGGGCTCAATCTATTGATCACTGTGTGATCTCTGTTTGAAATAGATGCAGAACCATGTCATTGAAAGTCAACAGCTTCTTGGCCCCTCTGAAGTGAAATAAGGGATGTCAAAGAGAATGAAGATACTACCTCCACAGAAGAGCCTTCCCTGGGAAACTTGAACTAGAAGAAAGGTATTCTCATGGAGAATGTAACTATAAATCCCTGTTTGCATACATAGTCCTGACTTACTCTGCTTTCAAGTGTCGTCATCACCCGCACACTTCCACTCTCAGTAGAGTGTCGGCTTGAATGGGAAATGATACAGTTGTTTGAAATTCAACCCTATACCTGTGATGAGGCTAAAAAATGCCTCATTGCTATGGGCAACCTTTGGGGTCCAAGCCAGCAGATTTGGTCAGTGCTTCAGACAAAGATGGAACTTTCTTTGGCCCCAGAGACAGTCTGGCTGTCTGGTTACTGATGGAGTCTGCTTCTCCTTCACGTACATCTGTCAGAAGTCCAAGACTGATTCCTGGATTTGCCCCCATGGAGTAGAAAAGTTGTCTTGCCCTGGCCACATTTGAGCCTTACTAGGAATAAATCCAGGTTCAGAATGCTACTTGACAGCAGTGACTAGGTGACTGGAAAAAGTTTATCTCAAATATAGACTTGTTTCTGACAGTCAGGCTCTGGAAAACCAGAACATTGACATTTGAGAACAATAGGGTCAGCGTTAAGGTGGCAACAGCAGGGTTATTTATTCTTTCGCTTATTTGCTTTTTCTTTTTTTTTAAACACTTTTTAATTTATTTTTTATTTTTTTTTAAGATTTTATTTATTTATTCGACAGAGATAGAGGCAGCCAGCGAGAGAGGGAACACAAGCAGGGGGAGTGGGAGAGGAAGAAGCAGGCTCATAGCGGAGGAGCCTGATCTGGGGCTCGATCCCATAACGCTGGGATCACCCCCTGAGCCGAAGGCAGACGCTTAACCGCTGTGCCACCCAGGCGCCCCCGCTTATTTGCTTTTTCATGCAATAAATATTTATTTATTAAATATTACTACACACTGGGCTATGCTGGTCTTCAAATATAACAGTCAGCACAGAAAGTTTTTGATCTTACCATGATCCTGATGTGTCACTGGGAAATTAAAGGATTTTATTGGAGGGAAGAGTAGAGAAGAGCAATTCTAGGAATTATGTACTTTGGGACTTTAAACAGGGAATTCTGGCCTCATTCCTAATGACTTTTAAGTGTAGGCTATAATAATTCTATACATACAGATAGAGAGGGGTTCTACAATTTCGATATATACACATAGAATCAAGACTAAGAAAAGAAAGATTGATAGAAACTGCACAAGTGTTTCTAGTGAAACTACACAGAAGATATATTTTATTATCATCTTGTTTGCATACCGCGGTCCTGAGGACTCAAAATTATAAAGGATGGGGTCACCAAACTTGTACTCCTGTTTTTTATTATGTAAATACTACTTCAATTTTTCCATTGATGAAACAGAATCAACCTTCCTGTTAGAGAGCGTTTTATTAGCAGATGCTTTGAACATGCACTTGGTGAATGGTTGTTACATGCAGACAATAAGCAAAACCTGGCATTCACAGAAGCATGTGGCATTCTGAAAACTCTTTTCTGAGCACATCTTCCTAATAGTGTCCATTATCTACAGCAAGTCTGACTTCACAGGCATCAGCATATTCACTTTACAGCCCCCTTTGTAAACACACAAACTCCAGTCTGCAAACTTTCAACCTACATTTTTATTTGTGCATCAAACACATCAAAGAACAAAACGTCTGTGGGAAAATTACGCACCACCACATAACTCCTTTTGTCAGAGCACAGAGCCCGAAGAAGTACCCTTAGAGTCTTTTATCCAAAGCTTTGCTCCTACAATGAGTTATACCTCCCACTTCCTCTTCATCTTTGATTGTCACCTACTTTGAGGTTCATCTCCTTATTTGCTCTTCTCTAAATTCTGACATAAAGAAAAAGGCAAAAAGAAACCTATTAGAAAGTGTAGAAAGACTATGATGGGCCAATATAAATAATTACTAAGAGAGGAAATAATGAAAAATATCACACTATTACTGATTTACATAGTTAATATGTCAACACGAATAAATCTCCTGACATGTAGTCAACCTGCCCCTACTTGAGGTGAGGACCAAATTTGGCTAGGAAATAAAGTAATATAAAAAGCATAAGCTTAAAGCAATCAGAACTGATGGAAAGGGCTAATGAGAAAATTGATCTGTTTGCAAGGTAGCGAAAGTGGAAATAATTTCTTGCACATTACGCAAATCAAGCCTTCATAATTAGATTTGACACAAATACAGGTATAACATCATTGCACGGGACATTAGGTTGTACTACAAAGTAATTTAAGTTGGAAATGTAAGTTCTGTTAAGAAGTAAGTTCACCAACCTAATAAGACCAGAAACATTTTCATGATAAAAAAAAAATCAATAGCGCTTTTTCTGATTTAAACATTCAGGGTAGCCTGGGAGAAAAAAATGGAGAAAAAAATACTGAAATCTAATTGAATAAAATTCAATTGAGTAAAATGTGAATAGTAAACAAGCAGAATACAGATTAAAAATTAAGTAGTATATTTTTTTACCCCAAATTAGTTGTGTTATTGTACATTCACTGAGTACTAACTTACTATAGACAGTGAAACAAGGAAAGACTAGTGACTTCCAGACAATATTAAAATTTAAATTACTTGTATATTTATTATCCTGAAGTTTATTTACCATTTAAAAAATACATGAACAAGTGAAAGGCATACTATGTTTAGGAAAATAATGAGGACTTCAAGAAGAGTATGTACCGAGATATTAAACCTGGGCCAAAGAGAAAATATAAATTTATTTTCTCTTTATTTGCAAGGAATAGAAATAATGTGATTTTGTCTAATTTACATAAATTGGCAATTTAGAATACTTAAAAGGGAAGTTTGTTTAGTGGCCTCTTAGATGCTTTCACTGTGTGTGCTAGCCGGTTATCAATATATTGCTTCTCAGATGCAAATTCATCTTTCACTGTCTGATTTAAGATAATGAACAGGGCTCTTCCAGCAAGATCACCTTTACAGTGAACATGTTAAACTTTGTCAGTAGAGGGAGCTGGAGGGGCATTGCAGGAAGAAGAAGGGGCGGCAGAAGTGGTGGTAATCTTCCTGGTTCTAAAGTGCTACTTCTGCTTTTCCTTGCTACTACTGTATAGAATGTCAGTCATGCATTGTGGTGTGAGGAGGAGAGACATTCTCTCCAACTGCAAGCCTGGAGCAGGCAACCCCTCAAAGACCTTGCAGCCATGGCCCCCTGATTGCAGGCACTGCATGATCCAGAACTCAAGCCTGCATGGCCTGGACTCCATCTGCATTCCCACTCACCACCTTTTGCTTAATGGAGCCTCAGAGCTTGAGTCTTGCAGAATGCAGTCTTGCAGAAAGCTCCAAGCCTTCTATAGGACCCACTAACTCCCTTTATGTATTCTCCCACTAACCCTGTCTTGCCTGATCTCTGTGGTACTGTTTCTTGCTTGTCGGTGACTGGACTAGATCTAGCTCTGGCAACCCAGCAAAATTTTCTGCCACCCATTGGGATGCAACTGTATCTTCTTCAGTGAGTTCTCAGAACCCCAGCCTTGGGGCAGGGCCACTCTTCCAAATTTGTCTTTTCTGAGATGCTGTCTGTGTCCTAGGGTATTCTTCAGAATTCTCTTTATATTTTTATAGTAACCTAGTGTATCAGGGTTCCCAAGACCATCCCTAGTTTCCACTATTCACTAGAAGGATTCACAGGAATTAGCATATAGTTGTATTCATGGTTATGATTTATTACAGGAAAAAATACACAGAAAATCTAGCCAAGGGAAAAGTTACATGGAACTACGTACTCATAAGTTTACAAGAATCTTTACCAAGTTGAGTCACACCGACTTACTTAATTCCTTCAGCATCAAATAGTGACAACACATATGAAGTATTGTCTACCAGGGAGCTCATTAGAAACTTAGTGGCCAGGGATTTCATTTGAGACTGGTCACATAGTCAGCCACTATCTGCCTAGTATGTGCCAAAATTCCAGGTTCCCAGAAGGAAAGCAGGTGTTCGACATAAAACATGTTGCTTGCATCAACGGTTTAGGCACAGTGAGCCATTGTTATCAGGGAATGGTGAAAACCCTTCCAAAATACAAGTTCCCAGATGCCAAAGGCCAACCTTACAAGCAGGCCTTCCTAAGGGTAAGCCTCAGGCCTGTTATGTTCACTCTTTTTCTGCATACCTAGCATAGTTTCATATTCTTTATATTAAACTTACTTTGTTGAAATTACTGTGTGATTTCTGTCTTTTGATTGGACTTAGACTGATGTATAAGCTACTTCTTAGGACATAGTAGACTTTTTCTTTTCTTTATTTTTTTTTAAAGATTTTATTTATTTATTCGACAGAGATAGAGACAGCCAGCGAGAGAGGGAACACAAGCAGGGGGAGTGGGAGAGGAAGAAGCAGGCTCATAGCAGAGGAGCCTGACGTGGGGCTCGATCCCATAACGCCGGGATCACGCCCTGAGCTGAAGGCAGACGCTTAACCGCTGTGCCACCCAGGCGCCCACATAGTAGACTTTTTCAATGTTACCCTAATTTCTAATCTCTTCAGAACATATTTTAAAAATTATTGCTGCAGAATACTAAGTTATCAGAAGTTAGCCTCATGACATCAAGCAACAATTCAAATTAGACAATTTAGGGAAAGAAATCTGGACAGCTGGTAGCTAGGTTTCTGTCTGTACCCAAAAGTCATTTTAGACTAGAGCAAGTAAAAAAGGAACAAGTGTGAAATCTGTAAAACATGTTCCTGTTTTTATGTGAAAAAGTTTTCTTTCAACTATTTTGCTCTATTTTGAATATTCAAATTATTTTAAAATATTCATTAAGGAAAAGGATTGGCTACTTTAAAATTCTATGAGCTTAAGAATGGGAAATGGGAAAATGCTAAAACTAGAGATAGCAGACGCAAAATATATTTTACACATGTCCTAAGAAGCAGGTGGAGAATTGAAAACGCAAAGCGATCATGCAGGAAACTCATTCTGGGTGCTTTCCGATAAGGCAAAACTGCCATCAAACCAGGGCAGGACCCAGACTGCTGCGCTAACCTTTGAGTTTTACTTATTTGGTTCCGGCAAAAGCTAAAAAGCAAAACTGAGATGAAAGGGGCATTTTTGTCTGTGGATTTCAGATTCCTTGAATTCTTGGAAAGCAAAACAGAAGAATCCCTGACTAAAGGCTTTCTGGTAAGTACCTATGAAAAGCTATGATTCCTATACATAACAGGATGAAGAGAGACTAGTATAAGCCTCTCTGGCGTTGCAGAGTAGATAAAAGGTAGAGGCCATCTGTCATCAAAATTCCCCTGAGAAAGTAGGTTCTGTTTAGATTTTGCTGGCAGAGAATCAAATAATTTCAGAGGATAAATATACTATACTTAAAAGCCAGCCAACCTAACCCTATAGTTTTACGGATAGGAAACTGAACACAGGAGAGTAAGTTATATGCCAAAGAAGCACAGCTAGTTAAGGGCACTTGCTAGTTAGTAGCAAGCTGGTAGGAACGGAGTTGGAAGCTATAATACACATAAATTTAATACACATTATAATACACATAAGTTTGTCATTGACCGCTTGATCACATCAGAGAAAACAGATGACTTAGAGGTGTGTTAAGTCCTAGCACGGAAGAGCCGAATAAGATTGCAATGGGGTAGTCTTCGAAAGACCTTATGTTAAAATCATTTGATACATAAAGCATCAGAGAAGGGAATCATTTTGGACTTTAGACTTTATAATCTTGCTTTACCTGCTTTATATTCCATAAAAGTCTTTAGAGATTATTTTAATTGCTAATCTTCCTGATGGTTTACAGAGTAGACCATCTTTAGGTAAAAAGCGCAATGGGTTTGAGAGGGTTTTTCCTTGACTATTTAAATTTGTCACAGGAGGGACACCTAGCTGGCTCAGTCAGTAGAACATGTGACTCTTGATCTCGGGGTTGTGAGTTCAAGCACCACATTGAACGTAGAGCCCACTTAAATAAGCAGACAAAAAAAGTGTCATGTGAATTCTAATATATTTAATAAATAATTCTAATATATATTAAATGCTTAACACCAGTACTCTGATTAACATTCAGCAAGAACTAGTACTTGTATCTTACCCCACGGTATTTTACATGATCTGACAGTCGATATCATTGCTGTCTTTGCTTATTTTATCTAGTAATTTAATTATGGTTTAAAGGGTTAGCTCGGCTGCTAAATTATTAGACATGGCATACGTGATCTCGAGGTACCATCATTTTCTCTTCTTGTTTGTCTGTACCCTCATTTAGCATTTAGTGACACATTTCTTCCAATGAAGATTCTTTTCTCCCACATCCCTGCTTACCTTGGACATCTTTATGAATGAGTAATTGAGATACTATCCCTATTGTTGGCCAGTGCTGAGTATAAGGAAGTATATCCTTATAATTAGGCATATATACTTCCTTGCAACTTTGTTGCATTTATCTAACTTTTGTCCATATGATGTGGGAGAAACAAACAAGCAAGCAAAGAGTTACAACCAAGGCAATCATTCGAGTGAATAAAAGAGGTATTGTGACCATGGTAGGGCTTCTCTTCTCTGGACTCAACTTTCTTATTTAATTAAGCCTTCTTTCAATGGTATCATTTGCATGCACTACTCCTTCCGTACTTAGAATACCCTTAGAGTACACTCATATATTTCCGATGCTCCCCCTAAAATAAGAACTCAACAACTGGGCCCAGTGCATTTTGTTAATGCAGAATATAATAGCATATTTCTTGTTTTCCCTAGTGTAGTATTATTAATGGGTTAAATTCCTTTAAAGTTTAACACAGTGTTTTTATAGTTATTGAAACCCCTGATGTATTTTTTTACGCAAACAGCTACAGAAGCAGAGCCATTTTTTTACTGCACTTATGCAGTTAATTTTATGAACATGAACACATGTCCTAACTTTTATTTCTGTAGATAGTACTTAGATTTTAGTACTTTAAACCACAATTTCATCTTGCACTAGCTCTTATCCATTTTTTTGCACTTATAAATTTAATAAAAAAGCTATTGATGTGCTCATTCAAAAAACACTCAATGCAGGTTAAAGACCCATGACATCAGGTATCAGAATATACCTTGCTGATATCAAATCTATTCATGTGATATATACTCCCGGAAGTCTGGAGAAAAGCCTTATAAGCACAATCTACTACTACACTAAAAACTTACTGAATTCCTTAATTGTTGCTCGTCTAGCATATTTGCTTAACTAGCTACAAACCGTTCACTAAATTCAGTATTTATTTTTCTAGATTTTAAGCGGAGCTATCCTAGAAGGCTTCGAAAAGGCCATGGAGGAATTAAAATCCTAGATGTTGCGTCTGTAGTTGCTATGTTAAATAAAATCCTTGGAAAATGGAAACGAGGCTAGTTTAGAATTTTTTAAAGGTATTTCGTATTTTTATTTGTTCTCGATCCTTTCAAAGGCACATGTTAAAGAAATTAAATGACTTGAGAATATATCTCATTGGAAATCCTCATAAATACATGCTAGGGAAGTCACTGAGAGAGACATGGGAAAAGATGATACTTATTTGATTTTCACAATTGAAATCCACTACTGAAAATAAAAGTAATAGTTCTAAATTTGAGAATCATTCCATTAAAGTTGAAATTTGTACATTACTCCAGGAAATACTGAAACCAGGAGATATTACTTTGTTGCCAAAACCTCTGCAGATCTATGGAAATAACTCATCCAGTGACATTTAATTTTGTATAATAGCAAAACACAGTGGAAACATAGTTGTTTAAGGGTGGCAGGTCACAGAAGGGCAAACTCTCAAATCCCCATGTTACCTGCCTGTGAGTAGTATCTCAGTGTGGAAATGGAAGGTGGTGGTCTGTTTGGAAAGTTGCTGTATAAGAAATCCAGAGACTAAGTGGTAGTAAAGGGGCACTTAAAATCGCTAACACATTAAGCACTCATTATCAATCATCATTTAGTTATTATTAATGAATCATTACCAGACTGGTAAAGATAGATTCTTCTAACCATATCTAAATGAGAGAATAAAGGAACAAATAAATTCTGAGATCTGCTATTAATATCAGAAATGACAAATGCATTTTATTTGTGTTTAAAATATATTCAATATAGTTTGTTTTGTTGTATACAGTATGGGTATAATAAGAAACGGGATTATGCCTATTAAGATTTTATGACCGCTGAGAGTCTCTTTTACTTTTTCTTTCTTTCTTTTTTTTTATTTGGGTATAGTTGACACATAATGTTAACATTAGTTTTAGGTATACAGCGTAGTGATTCAACAACTGTATACGTTATGCTATGCTCACTCCAAGTATAGCTACCATCTGTCACCATGCAATGAAATTACAGTACCATTGACTATATTGCCTATGCTGTACCTTTTATTCCTGTGACTTATTTTTCCATACTGGAAACCGGTATCTTCTACTCTCCTTTACCCATTTTGCTCTTTCTACCACCCCTTCTCTTCTGGCAACCATCAGTTTGCTCTCTGTATTTGTAGGTCTGATTCTGCTTTTTGTTTATTCATTTGTTTTGTTTTTAAAATTCCGCATAGAAATGAAATCATATGGTACTTTTTTTCCTCTGTCTGACTTATTTCACTTGGCATAATGGATGCATTTATGTTGTAACAAATGGCAAGATCTCGTCCTTTCTTTATAGCTGAGTAATATTTCACACCTTCTTTATCCATTCATCTATTGATGGATATTTGGGCTGCTTCCATATCTTGGCTATTATAAATTATGCTGCAGTAAGCAAAAGGGTGCATATGTCTTCTCAAATTAGTGTTTTCATTTGGTGGGGGAGTAAATAACCTGGAGGGGAATTATTGGATCATGTGGCATATCTATTTTTAGTTTCTTGGGGAGACAGGGGGTGCACCAATTTACATTCCCACTAAGAGTACACATGGGTTCCTTTTTCCTCCACATTCTTGCCAGCAGCTGTTATTTCTTCTCTTTTTTATTCTAGCCACTCTAACAGGTGTAAGGTGATATCTTTGAGGTTTTTATGTGCACTTCCATGAAGATTAATGATGTTGGACATATTTTGATGTTTCTGTTGGCCATCTCTATTTCTTCTTTGAAAAAATGTCTATCCATGTCTTCTGCCCATCTTTCAGTTGGATTATTTGGGGCTTTTGGTGTTGAATTATATATATTTTATATACTAACCTCTTACTGGTAAGGGGTATATCATTTGCAAATATCTTCTTCCATTACTAGATTGTCTTTTCACTTGATTAATGGTTTCTTTCACTGTGCAAAAGCTTTTTATTTTGGTATAGTCCCAATAGTTTAATTTTGCTTTTGTTTCCCTTGCCAAGGGAGACATATCTAGAAAAATGTTGCTAAGGCTGATGTCAAAGAGATTGCTACATATGTTTTCTTCTAGGAATTTTATGGTTTCAGGTCTTACATTTGGGTCTTTAGTTCAGTTTGAGTTTATTTTTGTATATGGTGTATGCAAGTAGCTGACCTTTCCCCAGCACCATTTATTGAAGAGACTGTCTTGTCCCCATTGTATATTCTTACCCCCTTTGTTATACATTAACTGACCATATATTGTGGGTTTATTTCTAGGCTATCTATTCTGTTCCATTGATTTGTGTGTCTATTTTTGTGCCAGTATCATTTCCCTGAGGGTCTGTTTTCTGAACAATGATTGGATACTGCAAGAACCTGTAATGAGAGTACTAGGCCCTGACCATCTGGGGCCTGTCTGACTGACCTCACTTTGCGTTGAATAATTAAATAAATATTTATTTTTTTATAAAAATATTTTTATTATATTATGTTAGTCACCATACAATACACCCCTGGTTTTTGACGTAAAGCTCGATGATTCATATTTTCATCCACAGTGCTGCTTATTTGTCTTCAAGTAACCCAATTTGTTGTGCTGCAAAGCATCAAATTAATCTATCAATATACCTGTAGACATAATCATAAGTGCTTGGAGAACCCTACCAAATGGTGGTAACTTAGACTAACATTAATTGGGTAATGATATAAGTTTGATTACTAAAATGTATCAGGGACTATGCTAAATCCATGCATGCTTTGTCTTGTTTCATCCTCAGAACATCCTTATAAACTAAATATTATTATTACCCATTTTTCAGAAAATACATTAATTAAGATGGTTGAGTAACTTGATTAGAGTTTTAGGTTAGTGCTTTACTAACTTGAAAACTTTCACTCTAGGCTTCACACTTTCAACACGCCTGTTAGTCTTCTATCCTATAATGTGACTTAGAAAGAATTAGAGAATTAGTATGGAGCAAGTCTTTTAATACAAGTCAAGAAACATCTCACGCACTTTCGTAATAATGTATCCCAGTTTTGTTTCTTGGATTCCGCAGCTATTGTGCACTTGAAACCAAGCTAGTATGACTGAAGAACTGAATTCAAAATTTTGTTTAATTGTAATTAAATTAAATTTAAGAAAATACATTTGGCTATTGGTTCCACATTGGACAGTGCACCTAAAATTAGAATTTCAGATCTTGTTTATCTAGTAGAAAAATCATTTCTTAAAATAAGATATTATGCAAAATGTTAATATATAAATAAAAAAAGTGAAGCTGCCTTTGTCAAATGACAAGGGATGGGGATGCCTGGATTTTATAGTAAGAGTGGAGGACAGCAGTTGACCTCTCTTCTTTTTGTTTACATTCCATTCCAGTCCTGTAAGGGACTACTAGTAGGTTACAGTAGAGCATCGTTTGAAAGTAATTGATAAAAATATTGTAGTGCCTCTTTAATATTTAATAATTTCTTAAAGATCTATAAATTGATTTTATGATTAAATCATGTAAAAACTCTCATCAGGAGCTTACCAATGTGTTATTAATGATGATACTAACATTAATAAAACACAAATCTTGGAGCACCTGGGTGGTTCAGTTGGTTAGGCAGCTGACTCTTGATTTCCTCTCAGGTCATGATTTCAGAGTCATGGGATCAAGCCCCAGGTTGGGCTCCTACACTACGCATGGAGCCTGGTTAGGATTCTCTCTCCTTCTCCCTTTTGCTGCTCCCCACCCCAACCCGGTGGACACATGCATGCTCTCTCCACCCCCCACCACCAAAAAAAAAGACTGTACCTCTAATCAAAATAAATTATTAAAAAAAAAAATGGGGCGCCTGGGTAGCGCAGTCATTAAGCGTCTGCCTTCGGCTCAGGGAGTGGCGTTCTGGGATCGAGCCCCACATCAGGCTTCTCTGCTGGGAGCCTGCTTCTTCCTCTCCCACTCCCCCTACTTGTGTTCCCTCTCTCACTGGCTGTCTCTCTGTCAAACAAATAAAATAAAATCTTTAAAAAATAAAATTAAAAAACCCCAAAAATAAAACACAAACCTTGTCCTCAGGTAACTTAAAATTTAAGTGAAAGATTTTTAAAAATATCCCACATTGTTAATATAGAAATTCAATGTTTTAAGTGCTATAGATGATAAAAGTATGGAGTACAGGGGAGTGCACAAAGGAAGAAGAGGAAAGGCTTCACAGAAGACATAACATGTAGACTGACTTTTGAAGAAATAGCATGAATCAGAAGGACAGGGGGTATAAGTGGGGAGTGGAATTCTAAAAACAGAAATTCTCTCAGTATTCTAAGGAGTGACTATTTGAAGACATAAATTTATTTACACTTTCCAAGGGCTGGGTAAAATAATTTCTTATCTACTTGTTGCCTTTTAATTCTTTATCTTAATCATTTTTTCTTTTTCCAACTGAAAACTAAATGTCTTTGGGGGAAAAAAGAGAAACTAGGTAATATTTGAATATTTTTCCTTTTCCGTTATTTAGATTCTTCAAGATACATTTTTTTAAACTTGAAAAGAAAATCACTTTTTCTCTCTGCTTTTCAACAAATACGGCAAAACAGAAAACAGAGATGTGTTCCGTTGGGAATATCATGAAAATTTTATGTAGAATCATACACCCCTGGATATCATAAGCTAAAAAGAGACATAGAAACGAGAGTAATTTATCTGTGTGGGAATTGCAGTTTTTAAGAACTTAATTTTTCTAATTCATTCTGTGAGGTTATAATGGACAAATACTTGTTTTTTGTCAAATAATGATTTCACATGTTGTTTGAAACCATGTGAAAAATCAAATGAGCCCTGACTATTGCCGAGTGTTGATATTTTAGAAATTTATGTTACCAATTACAAGTGGCAGATAATCTCAAGTATAGATGTCTAGAGAAAAAAAAAGGTAATTCTAATAAGTAACACCTAATTCCTAAATAACTGATTCTTTTCTTAAATATTTGAATTTGAACAAAGAATAATGAATCATAAGAAAGGTTAAAAAAAGAAAGCTGAATTAATAACATTAACAATGGGGCACAGGATATTCTTTAAATGTAAGAAAATCTCAAGAATCAAGAATAGCTATTTGAAAAAATGTAAGGACTCAGGCTAGCCCAATTAAAGATCTTTTGATAACAGTCCTCAGTATTATATTCTCTAAAACATTACAAGCAAATACCATAGGTAAGAATATTTATATATAAAGAGGAAAGATGAGAATTGCGTACTCAAAAGAAAGAGAGTATATAAACAATTATTAAGTAGTAAAATGATTTAATTTAAAAGTCAACATCTGAAATTCTTATATAATAACCATACTTATGTTCTTTTCTCTAATATTGTTGTATTAATGTTGACTTATTGTCTATATATTTCCCTGCAAGTTGACATAAATGCATGGGTTACAGACTGTAGGGAACTCGAAAGTATTACTTCTTGATGTTCACTGGTGTCTAGCTGATTTATTTTCTAACAGTCTGCTATGTCTATCCTGATGGCATGTGCTATAATGATCAATGTGAATGAGTTGTATTTCCTGACCTAGCCAATATAAAAAGCATGAAAGTGAAACATTACAGAGGCGTAAAGTCATTTTTACTTCTGTTTGGAAAAAAACATACTTTACTGCCTTTGACCTTTTAGTGTTTTCTTGTGGTTAGCCATCACATCATCCAATTCTATAAAAAATAATCACTTCTAAAGTGGCATAAAATAAACTAAGATACTGGGTATAGGATGAAAGCACTCAGTAACACCCAACGTACAACAGAAAGGGCAAATGTGCAAATCATCAACTACAGTGTGGTTTTGGTTAAAGCTTTCATTATGTCAAGATTTTAAATATATGATTGGTTGGCAAATAGTAGTTCTTTTTTTCTCTGTGGCTGCTTGAAGCTTCACCACCATCACGAACAACAACGTAATTATCTGGACCAGGAAGTTCATGACCAACCAATTACTTCAGCTGAAACAAATGGTCATTGATGTTCTTCACCGGAAAGGCAACAGGACCTAAGACAGAAATTTGGGGAAAACTAGCCAAAATGTACAAGACCATACCAGATGTCATCTTTGTATTTGGATTCCGAACCCATTTTGGTGGTGACAAGGCAACTGGCTGGCATGATTTAGAATTTCTTGGATTATGGAAAAAAAAAAATGAACCCAAACATAGACTTGCAAGATGTGACCTGTATGAGAAGAAACAGACCTCAAGAAAACAGCAAAAGGAATGCAAGAACAGAATGAAGAAAGTCAGGGGGACTGCAAAAGCCAATATTGGTGCTGGCTAAAAGGGATAAAGATTCCGCAGTGACTTTATCTGTGGTGATTGTGCAGTGACTTTATCTGTGGTGATGTGAGTAGTCCCAGGTCCAAGGTCAGTGAGTGAGTGCGTCTGAGAGCCAGAATCTCAGACATGTCTCCTAATCTTTCTTGAGGGCACTTTCCATTATATCATGCTGTTTCTGTATCTTTACCATGATTTTTTGCCTATTTAATTTAAAATGTTTTTGTGTGTTTTTCCTGAGGTGTGAAAATACAAAGCTTTTACCATTTGGCTAGCATTAATAATGACCCCAAATATTTATGGTTCAGTGGTTCTCAACCTTAGTTGTGCTAAAAAAAAAAAAATCAATCGCTGTGTATAATTATTCTAATATACATGGTTAAGCAGCACCCTTGGAGTTTCTGAATTAGTTGGTTTAGGTAGAGGCCCTGGAACCTGTATTTTAATGAAGTGTGCCAAGTATTATCGAAAACACACTAGCAACAATAATCATACCTAGCACGTAGTCATTTAATAAAGCTTTCAAATAAAGTGTCAACCATTGTCAAAACCCTCTAAATATATTAACTTATCTATTCCTCAGAACAACCTCATAAATCAGGTACTACAAGTATGCAATTTTCCGATGAGAAAACTGAGACAAAGTTTAGGGGCTTGTTACCAAGTCATTTTGCCAGAGAGCGGAGAAGCTAGCATTAACCATCGCTGTTATCGAGCTCTGCAGTCTTAAGTGTCTTTATGTTTTTTATTCAGTCTCACTGCAACTCTTCATGAAGGAAGAAAAAAAATCATTTTAGGTAGATGGAATCTTAATACTACATTTATTCACATATTAAAGAAAAAAAAAACTCCTGAGCAGTTAAATATCTTTTTTTCTAGTCACACAAGTTGTGAGAGACCTAATAGGCTACTCCCAATTCAGCATTCTTTCTCAAGAAACATTACCTTTCAGTCATAGTAATTTTGCTTTCCTCTAATTATATTTAGTGTAAGGACTGTACTATTCATAATTATTAGTTGAAAGCAACAGAAACAATTTTTGTTTTATAAGGCAAAAAGAGTTGTTCAAAAATACACTGAGAAGCTCATAGAATTGCTAGAAATGTGGCTCAATGCTCATATTATAGGACCAGTGGCCCAAAACACTCCCTAAACTGGCCTGAGGCAAAATGGCTTGGACCAGGTACCAAGACCTCATCCTGACTGCAACCAAAACTCCACCAGCACTGATAACAGTTCTACGACCAGAAGTCAGAACTGTAACCACTACCATTCCTGGAAATCCAATGTCAATTAAATGAACTCTACACAGGTTGTACTTACCACCCAAGTGGACTGCTGCCAAATGAAGCTTCACTTGGGCAACTGCAATTACTGGAATCCTGATTCATGATCCTGAGTTGCACTGCAAAAGAGGGCAAGAATGTGCATTTCCTGGCTTCTACACTAGGGAGGTACAAGCAAAACAAGCAAAACATGGGAAGGTTGCTTAAAAGATATTAGGAAACCAGAAAAATATGGACAGTTCCGAAAGGAATCAGGGAAGGATTACTTTCATGCAGGCAGACATTTGAAATCCTAAATCTTAGAATATTAGTAAGATGAAAAATACATAATTAGGAGGCTCTCTTAAAATGATTTTTAACTATACACTTCAATAAAAGACCAAGGGGATTTGTTTTCCAATTCTGCATCTTGGTTGGAAGGATTTTGCTAATTTATGGTATTATTGAAAAACTAATCAAATAGTGGGAGAAAGACATAGATTTCAATACTACTCTCATTCATTGCTAGTCGTCCTGGGTAACTTTCTGTTACTGTTCAAAAAGGCATGTGTCTATCAGGGAAATAGAAATAATATTTACTTCACAAGGTTATATTAAGATTAAATGAAAAAGTGCAAGTAAAACACTTGAGCACCAAACTCCAATTTCTCTATCCCTTTTAGAAAAGTTTTGCAATACATTGGAAACACTTCAAAACCAATTTCATTCATAAACAAAAATATGCAAATTATCGTGTTCATGACCTTCCAAAGTAGATCTGAGTACTACATATACCCTTTATGACCCACAGTACCAAAGAAAAGGCCTTTTTCATACCTCTTAAGTTTTCATTGCTCTTTCTTTTTTGATTATCTATTAATCTGTTTTGCTAGATGGTGTATACCTTGAAGGCAAGAAGAAACTGTGAGATGAGGACAGATGATTGCCTACCAAAACACCCATTTTTCCTTTCCTACTTATTAATAAAATCCTTATGTTATTCATTGAGATAATGAGCCCCACTGGAAGCCTACAGAATGCAGAGCCTTCTGAAGCTATGCTATGCCATGTGACTAAGTTCTGAGAAACATTTTATGGAACTGCTGGAAAAACATGTTAAAAGGACAGGTTACTTTTAAATTTTCTTTCTCCTTCTGTCTTCCTGCCCCTTGGGCCAAGTATATAAAATCTGGAGCTCCAGCAGCCATCTTGATCCATGATGTAACCTTGAGAATGACAATCACATGAGGCAGGGACGAGAAGCAGAAGGAATGAAGGAACGTGATAATTTTGTGAAGCTATAGTACCAGCACTGAAGGGCCTTCTCCTGGCCTTCTTATAGATGAGAGAATAAACATTCGTATCCTCTTAAACTCTATGAATCAGATCTCCAGACTCAATGCAGAACTGATCCATACTGTCTCTCATTTAAATTTGTATTCCCAATACTTATCACGATGCCTGACACATAGTAAGTATTTAATAGAGGTTGGCTTAATTAATTCAACCGTGGCTTTAAGCCAAATAGAAATGTCTTTTGCTTTGTCTATTACCTCATTTGAATAGTTACAATAATAGAAAATTTTCTGTCTAAGGAGTGAGAAAACAGAATGGTCTTCTGAAGGTGAGAACACTATGGATATTTATTTACTTTTTCTAATTATAATTGTATTAAAATGAAGTCAGTGAATTAAAACTGAGTTGTCTATATCTATTTATTTTTCTATAGTTCTTTTTGGGAGCATGTGAGGTATTCTTTTTAGAGAACTTTTTGCTAGTGTGCAATAGACTAGAAAGAAATCTCAGAAGAAGAGTTTGCTCAGTCAAGTATATTCACTATTTGAGGTGGGAAATTTAGTTCCAGCATGATAAGTATTGCTTCAGAAAAAATCTAAAAGAAATAATGAGCAGTGGATATATAAAGCTAATATGAGTACATAAAATGTATGTACTTTCCTTATTCTCTCTCTAAAAAAAAGTCAGGATTTGTCTTTTAAAGAATCCGCTTAGATTATTGAGAAAGGTATGGAAGGGGCTGGGGGATAAGGTATAGCTGGAGAATTGATTTTAGGTACGACAGAAAGACCTCTCATATGAAAGAGGGAATGCAGAGTTCGCCTGTCAGTGGAGGTCAACATGTGAGTATATAGCAGGAGGAAGGTGAGGGACTTCAAATGTGATGCCTGTTTTCTATGGAGGTAGATGTCCTGCAGATCAAGCTTGTGGCTTTGTGTTGTTCAAATCTTACATAGCTTTCCTGAAATGTTTGTCCACTTCACCTGTCTTACTGCTAGAAGTTTGCTAAAATCTCAACCTATGATGATAGATTTATACATTTTCTTCATAACCTGTCAATATTTGCTTCATATATTCTGAAACTGTTTTGAAGTGCTAGAGTTCTGCCTTCTTTTTAGCACTATAAAGTAGACATTTTATCATATATTTTAAAAGGTCAATCTATGACCCTGTCACAGACCTGCTGGTTTTGCCTAATCTCCCCAGACCTCTGACTGTCTGAACCTTCCTGGGGTGAGGAGCTGGCAACAGCACAGCTTTCTTTCTTTCTTTTTTTTTTTTTTTTTAAAGATTTTAATTATTTATTCAACAGAGATAGAGACAGGCAGCGAGAGAGGGAACACAAGCAGGGGGAGTGGGAGAGGAAGAAGCAGGCTCATAGCGGAGGAGCCTGATGTGGGGCTCGATCCCATAACGCCAGGGTCGCGCGCTGAGCTGAAGGCAGACGCTTAACCGCTGTGCCACCCAGGCGCCCCCAGCACAGCCTTCTGATCAGCATACTTCTGTTGTACCAGGGCCGACCTGACATGACTCATGGAAGCTACGACTATCACTTATTGTGCTTTCTTCTCATGTTTGACTTCTGGAATTGTTCCTAACTTTATTACTAAATAAATAAATAAATAAATAAATATATATATATATACATACACACATACTTTATTACTAATATATATACACACATGCACATATATACATACACACATTACACATTTGTGTGTGTGTGTATATATGTATATATATGTGTGTGTGTGCCTCTCTCTCTCTCTCTATATATATATATTATGATATTTTCTACAAGGATAGTTTTACCTAATAGAAAATATGGATGGTATGGCTTTAAAGAGAAATTTTTTTTTACACATTCTAATTTAATAATCAGAAGTACCAATGAAGTTATTTCTAGAAAGAGAAATAAAAGAAGGAATTATCAGATCATATCCAAAATAATGACTCTCATTCCTGATATACCTTAAATTTGAAATAGTAATGTTTGGCTCAAGAAAATATTTTTCTTTGTTATGGTGTAAAATAGAGGCTTTTTGGTTGTGAAACGCTGATCTGTGAACACTTTGCATTTTTCAGATTGAGTTTTAAAGAATTAATTTGGAAATAAAATCATTTAAAATCAACGGGTGGCATGGTTAAATATACTTTTTTCTAGTACTTAGTAAATGTCCTCTGATTTCATTGTTTCTTCACATATAAATACATTGTAAGTAATCTATATTTTATGTTTTAATACACTAATGTGAGAATATTCTACAATAATTATTTAAATAAATGATAAATATAATTTAGTATAGGTAAATGAGGTCAGAGATTATGAAGAGAAAATTAATAACTTATGTGCAGACGATACTTCATAACAGAGTTTATCTGGGGAATATCTTAGATTAGAAGTTTTCATTGCTCTAGAGGTCTGTAACAGCATTAAAATACATTTCTTGATTATAAAGTAATTACCTTTTTTCAGCACCATGGAAACACTTTACTAAAAATGTAGAAATGAGAGGGAATTGAAATGCTTATAACATGTACCCAAGTACTTGAAATATCAAAAGGCAATCACTGGCTCCAAATAATCAACTGAAAAAAAAAAACCTAGAAAATTTATGAATAATACAATGAGTAAATATAATTATTGGAATGATGGCTTTTATAAAATAATTGTGTGAGAATACATATTTTATAATAATAAAAAGGTAATACGTACTAAAATATTTCAAAGGCATGTTTCACTAATAAATTGAAGAGCTTTAGAGTGGGAACCAGGCATCTGCATGCTCCGAAGCAACTTGGTGATTCCCAGGTGAACCAAAGTTGAGATCCACTGGTTTACAGTATGGAGGGTATGCAGTGCTTTATAACTTGAGTTTAGGACTTAGCATCTTATATTTCTACTAATCGGCAGCTATTGGAAGGTTTTAAACAGAGGACAGATGTCTATTTTAAAATGATCCCTGTGTATGGAAGGAAGGAGCACAGAGGACATGGAGTTGAGTAGATTAGGAATACCAAATAAAAAGCAATAGCTTTTCTCTTCATAAAGAAGAATTTAAATAAATAATTTATGTAGATACTCTGCCCTCAAAGAGGTGGAGTTTAACTGACTACCCCTTAAGTATGGATTGTGCTCAGTGACTTCCTAGATAAAAGTACAGGAAGGGGAAAATGAGTAAATTTACAGTGGAGGTACATGGCAAACATCATCTAAACCAGATGATCAAAGTTAACCTTGACAGTGATTAGTCTTCTGGATAGTATGCACCCCTTTATAATATGTGGTGAGAGTGGCATTTCACTTCTGAGGCTGTCCTCCCCAAAATTCATAACCTCTGTTGAAACATGAGAAAAATGCCTTGAAACTGTCAAAGTTATCAAAAACAAGGGAAAATCTGAGAAACTCTTACAGTTAATGATTAAAAAGAGTGATAGAGATTTAGAAGAATTGATTAAGGAGTAGAATAATGAATGCTGGAGGCAGTGAAGGAGAATCTGGGTGCTGAATGGAAACCACGACTTTCAATTATTACCAATTGGAATTACTCCTTGATCTTTTGTCACAATGCTCAGCAGCTTGAGGGAGCTAAGAAAGACAATGATGGAGCCAGTAAATTCAGTTTAAAGATGATGAGGCAAGCCATTTGAAAATAAAGAACTCATTCACCCAGGAATATGCATGAGAAATGCATAAATTGACAATATAAATAATGAACAAACACTAAGGTGAAAAGCGGGAGTATGAGGAAGTCAATTAATGGATCAAGCCAGATAACAAGCCAGGATTAAAAATATCTAATGAATTTGTCATGGCAAGACAGGTTGGGAAAAGGGAAGAATCATATTATCAAAATGATAAAAAAAATCAAAATAGCATAGAAATTGATAAAACAGAAAAGAAGGCAGGTTCGACTGAAGTGATTGTGTGATATAACAAGCATGTAGTTTGGTAAATCATAAGAACATATAGATGGCGGCTTTCACTTTTAGAGTGAGGGTTTTAATTCAGTGATGTAACTAGAACAACACATACCTCCGGGAGAGTAGCCTCTGATAGGCCCCGGCAGGCTTCAAGATGGCTCTCGGCTTTAGAACCAGAATCTGCCTATGCCAACCTCTAAGTTACCAGAAACTTAACCTCAAGGGTGGATCATACTTTGCTCTCGGCTTCTCAAACCTGCCGCAAGGCCTCTGTTCCAATGTCTCACTTTGACCTTTTTGCAGTATGATGAGGAAGAATTCTTCACTTCTTTTTCTCTTCAAATCTATCAACAGGGAGAATTCTGGTAAAGTCTAAGTGTGTTCAGTAACATTTGCGTATAAATTGCATAACCAATGCTAAGCTTCCCTTGTCTCCTTGTTGCCCCTTCTCAACCTCTTGTCCTATGGCAACAGAGGTTTTTTTGGTATCTGCATATGTGGGAGAGGACTTCTTTTCTCCCTTGGAACTTGTAGTTAAATGCTTCGTTCAAATTAAGGCAACACTTAATATTGTCATGTGCTCCTTCAAGTTCAGTCAGTGATTCTCAGCCCTGCTTGCACCTTAAAAAGACTCAGGGAACTTCCAAAATTTGATGGAGATGCCTACGCAGCCTCCCCCTTGATTTAGGTTTGAGCTGGGATCGGGGCAGGCATTGATTTTTTTTTTTTTTAATTTTAAGATGATCACACGAGAGTTAATAATATGCAACTAGAATTGAGAACCACGGAATCTGAGCTTCCAATGGCGAAATAGAGGCAAAAAGGCTTTTATATTGTCTTTTAATCCCCTCTGTTCCTCTACCTTTAAAGCTTTTCAATACTGCCTCCCATTCCTTATTAACTCCAATAACATTTCAGAAGCGTTGATACCTAACATTCAAGTATATACTTTCTAGTTTTGCTCCTGCACTCTGCAACTTTCTTCTGGGAACATGTAGGCTAAATCTGTGCCTATTGGCTTGAGCTCAGACCTCTGAAGACCAGAACCAGACTGGGAAGCCTAGCAAGTATCTCAAATGAATCACAATATTTTCCATTTCTCTTTCTCCATTGAGGAAAGATCTCCTTGCCTTAAGAATTTATATGGCAATATAGGATGGTGTTTGTAAACTTCCTCGTTCTACTGAAAATATGGTATATACCTAGCTTCTCATAATAGACATGCCGTTCATTTAGAATAGTGCCTCCGCTCAATTTCGATCTCAAGAGTAGTCGACATAATTTACCTATGACTTTTAAATTGTTTATCAAGAATCATTAATTCTGCTGTCAGGCCCTTCTCCTATCGCTTGCATTGTAAGTCTAACAACTTTCCCGTCACAGTGAATTGTGCTGTTGGATTTCCTGGATGATGCA
Organism: Ursus americanus; assembly: GCF_024610735.1. Taxonomy (NCBI): domain Eukaryota; kingdom Metazoa; phylum Chordata; class Mammalia; order Carnivora; family Ursidae; genus Ursus; species Ursus americanus. The sequence goes on along the minus strand of NC_142137.1, from coordinate 13,104,851 downwards.
TTAACCAAAGGGGCAGCTAAATACTGCACCCAAGATTCTAAAGTCCTTGATGACAGATCTCACAATCTAATATGAGTATTACATGAGCGTTTCTGGATCTCCGTGAGGTAGCTGTGCTATTACCTAAGCCCTGCCTGGAGACTACTTTCTGCCATGGCATGGGGAAGGGTGGGAGGACCACAAATAAGAATGTCTAGGGTGCCTGGGTGGCCCAGTAGGTTAAGCGTCTGCCTTTGGCTCAGGTCACGATCCGAGGATCCTGGGATGGAGTCCCAGGTCAGGCTCCGTGCTCAGCAGGGAGTCTGCTTCTCCTCTCTTCCCCTGGCTCACACTCTCTCTCTCTCACTCACTCACTCACTCTGTCTCTCTCAAATAAATAAATAAAATCTTTAAAGAAAATAAGACTGTCTAAAATGTGTGAAGAATAATGTGGAATTTTACTTATAGTTTCTTGGGGAGACAGGAAAAAGAGTCCCCAAATGGAGTGTGAGAGGAAGCACAGTACACCACACATAATCTTGTAACAGAACTTTCGAAGTTAAGCTTTAGGTATCTGTAACAGTGGTGATGGATCTAGGCCTGCCTCAGCTCATAGGAAAATGTCCAGCTGGCCATGGCACTCACCCACCAGCAGATTACAGCTTCCCACCCTCTGTCCAGAGCTCTTTGGAAAGTGGGTTGTCCAGAGGCAAAAGAGGTATCAGATGGTGGAAGTTGAGGGGAGAGAAAGATGATGGGTTTTAGGGTTCTGGATGCTTAATGGACAATCTCTTATAAGGTGTTTTCATTCCCTTTATGTTTCTCCCATCTGCCTCAATTACAGAAGTGATCAGCTCTGGGAAAAATTAGAAGACTTTCCTCAGGATGACTATTTTCAAAAGGAGCAAAACGAGGAACTATAAGTGCTTATGAAATAACATTCGTCCTTCTCATGATTAGATAGGCTGTACAAAACTTTTGAAATGTCTTCAATTGGCAAGTGTCACGAAGAAAAATAATGTTTGGGGAAGACAAGATCTTGATAGTATCATGAAGGTGTCACTGATTGATTTCAACATCAGGGAGGACAAAATGTTAGAAAACTGTAACTGCAGGTTAAGTACAACCTGATTAAGTGAAATTACTGGGTTTGAGTACAGGTTAGGGAGAAATTGACTTGGGGAGGTAGTTCATAAGAAAATAATCTTACAAAAACAAACAAAAGAACTTCCACATCTAAATTGTATCTATATGAAAAATAAAATAAAATTATATCAAATGGAGACGAGAGAGAGAGAAGAGTCACGATAGCTTCCGTATTTCTGGACTGGAACGGGTACCAGCCGATGAATTTGATGATCCCAAGGAGGTCCCAGCCGCTTTCTCTGAGGCGCTTTGCCGGCTCTGTCCCTCAGGGGGCGCTCAGCTTCTGTGTCCACAATACCCATAAGCCTTTTTCTACTTCTAACTGTGTTCCATCTGGTGCAGTAAATGTGGATGTCATACAAATACATACACTTCAAAATGATCCGAAGATATCTCGCTAAGAGAAGGCTGTGGGACTATTTTCCTCTCTTTTCTTACTTTTAAACTCAATTAAGAAGAAACTTTTTCTTCCCCCCTCTGAGTCATTGCCTTTTATCTTCTCTTCTTCTTAGGTTCATTGTTGTATTTTTCTCCTTCATGCTAAATGGTGGCACAGAATACTGATGAGAAAATGCTTATTTTAAAACCACTCATTTCTCTGAGCAGAGCAAACCTGATCTGCATTTTTACAGATGTTCCCCCTGGTCTGACCTCAGCCTTAGGAGGGTTATAGGTAGTCCCAAAGCAAAAGGAAAAAGAAAAAAACAAAACAGACATTTCGCACCCCAGGTTCTTCTGGATTGGCAAAGGAGGAGTTAGAGAACAGACCACTGTACATCAAAAGCAATTGCTGGAGGCTATAGGGTTTTTATGTTATTCCTAAATTAGTTTCTTTATATAACAGTAGGTCTAATTCTCAGGACGATCACGTTCAATGAAATACTTTTTTGGGGAGAGGGGAGGAAGGGAAAGTGGGTTGTGTATAGGAGCAGGACGGTCCCTATTTTGATTTTATAAATGTGCAGAGCCCTAGTGGGACAATGCCCATATTAAAGTAATAGTGGCTTATCCTAGCCTGAGAAACTCTGCAGTTCTTTTTTAAATTGAAATTACAAGCATGGTTAAAATTCTTTCTTTAATGGGTCTCTATTATTTTTCAAAATCCAAATCAAATTGACGCCTAAAGATAGTTTTATAACACTCTCACATTAGAAACCTCTAAAATGGTATATAGATGATTTCACGGGTATGATACAATTTGCAAATATCTATCACTTTTGTCTAATTCAAAATAAATTTGCACTTGGAAACAGAATGGATAATTCTTCAAAGAAATTAGCATTTGCCTATCTGTTATGATTCAAACATTTTGATAGCAACGGCTATTTTACTGTCTGAATTCTTTCTGGTGTCTACAAGAACTGACAGAAGCAGAATAACTGGTAGGCTTCTGTGGATTCCGCTGTGAAGAACCCAGTGGAAGAATTGTGGCAAGGCAGCCTGCATTCATCTAAGGAAAGAGAAATGAGACGAGGAGAGATCCACTTATTGGTAAAAGCTGAGTGGGCCAACACTGATGTGGCAAGAATTATCAGTCACTCACCTGTCTATATGTTTACTGTTATAGGAGTTTTCCTATGTATTTATTATTTATTTTTCATTTATTTATTTTTTAACTTTATTATTTTATTTTATTTTAGATTTCACAGTAAAGAAATTCTTATTTGATCCAGGAGTTTTCCTATTTAAACATCAGATCCGAATCTGAGGGACAGTGGGTCATTATTTTTTTAATCCCTATAGTACCTACCATATTATTATGGGATGCTTGGAACACTCAAATGTAAGTAAGTAACTGAATAAAATGTATCAACACATTCTTTATTGGATATGTTCATATCCACCCATCATCCTCAGCATACTGCACACGGACACACACAGACACACACACATTTTTTAGTGAAGTTAACCATGAATGAGAGGAAGGAAGATAGAAGATATAGCACTGGTATCTGGGAATCAAGCCAGATAAATCAGGACAAAAAGATTCCTGGAGATACTAAATACAGTTCTGGCCTACTTTACAACTGTTCCCAGAGTCATTTATGCTTGGGTACTTATATATGGAATATTATAATAATGTAAGCCGCTTATATATTTTCAAGTGAGAGCAAGAAGAAATATGAGACATGTAAATTATGTAAACTTTCTTTTTATTTTTTTTAAAGATTATTTATTTTAGAGAGAGAGAGGGAGCACACGCGCATACACGAGCAGAGGGGAAGGGGCAGAGGGAGAGAGTATCCAAGTGGACTTTCCCTGAGTGTGGAGCCCCACGTGGGGCTCGATCTCAGGACTCATGGACTCAGGACCCATGATCTCAGGACCCATGAGATCAGGACCTGAGGCAAAACCAAGAGTTGGACACTTAACTGACTGAGCCACCCCGGCGCCCCTACTTTCTTTTTGTTTATTCACTCATTCATTTAACAGGTATTGTATTCGTACTTCTTATGAGGAAATGAAGAAAGAAAAATGACGAATATGTGCTTCCTTATCTCAACATGTTTTAATTCTTGTGGTAGATCTGGAAAAGTAAACAGACATTTGCAATGCAGACTTAATCCAGTCTTGGAGTATTATGTTTTTCAGATGTGTCTACATATAGCCTTATAATTTTTTCTAATGTGCTACTAATCACTTTTAATTGAGCTTTGAGCTTGCAGGTGTCAATTTAAATGATGAACGTTGCTGCAGTGGGGAGTATCCATCAAGGGGGAAATTACCCTGAAACAATGTTGCCATGTTGTTATGGACATTTTACAGTTACTCTGAAGTCTCCTGGATCCCTGGTAGTATTGCATCACCAAATAGAACAATAGACTCTCATACCTGGAAAGAAATTCAGAGATTAATTAATACAATTCACTTATTTCACAGAAGAGAAAAATTAGATTCAGAAGTTGTATTTGCTGGACATGATTACAGAACTTCTTGGTGGCAACCAGCCAAAAGCAGGGTCATTCTTCACACACAAAGTTAAATATAATTTACATCTCACAATCATTTCTGAAAGATTGCATAATTTAAATAGATATAAAAATGAATTCACAGGATTAAATTAAAGGCATGATGTCATAGTCCTTTCGTACAAATTGATTCTAGTTTTATTGAATACCTGAACATAAATACTGGGTTTTTTTTTTTTTTTTTGAGTTTGTAAGCTGATCAAACCAGAAACAATTAAATGAGTTAAAATATATTATAAAGGATTAATTCTGAACATGTTGGTGTTTTCTCTCATATACTTTGTATTTACATTTCTGGTAATATAACCTTGCACTGAAACAAGGCCATAATAGTTACTGATGGTGACTCAATGACCCTAGGAAAAATGAGCATATTATATAGATAATACATTAGATGAAGAAATCACTTGAAAATTAATATGACTCCATTTTATTTATTTAGCAATATCTGACGTTTCTTAGGTGTCAGAAACAATGCTGGGCATTTAAAAAAAATCACATTAAATTTACAATAAAATTGAAACCCAAACTAGGTTTAAAAAATATAAAAAAGTGATTTCAAATATAATCAATCTTTACCATAAACAACAGTATTACTTTGATTAAAAATATAAGTTGGGAGAAGAAGATAGGTGAAAGGTGGGTAAAGCTGTTAAAATCTAGAGAAGAGTTGACCTCCTCCTCTCTACCCACAAAATGAATATATTGGTCTTCTGAGTCTTATTAAATGCACCGTGGTATGGACCAGTAGGAATGTTCTGTCTGGTGGGAGGGTATGACTCTACAGTGCTGGGATAGAATTATTTATTAGGCTTTCCCGTTAGCCCATTGTTCCCTTTATTTATTAAGATGACCAAATTCACTTCCCTAAACTCTGATGCCATACTCTCTGTGCAAATAACTACAGAAAGAATGATCTGTTTAAATAAATGCAAATATTGTTACATAATTTGTATATACGATTTCTATGCAAACAACTATGTTTAATAAGATTCTTTATATATTCTTCTTTCCAGTCTTTCTGTCCTTCGATTCCTTTAAAAAATAATTTTTGCTTTTTGACCTGAGGAATTCTGTCCTATGCCCATGACACAGAGATGAAGGGCCACAGATAATATGGTCCCTATGCACCAAGGAGAGGCAGGCAAGTTAACAAACAGCCAAATAACAAAATGAGCTGATGATTATAAGGAAGTTTTATCTAGAATGCAGTTTGGCATAGAGGAAGAACTCCAAAGCCCGAGTTCATTTGTGCTTGAGCTAGTATTTGAGCCGAACCTGGAAGGATTGGACAGTTTGGCAGAACACTCGGGAGAGGGTATTTCAGTTAGAGAAAAGAGTTTGTGAGAAGGAATGAATGCCTGAGTTAGCAGAAACTACAAATATTTGACTTTTCCCGGAGGATCTCTTATGATTTAATAAGCATGTTCAGTCTGAGTAACTTATTGCATTTGGTATAGCAACCAAATCATGTTTTTGAGCTTAAAAGCAATAATTCAGGCCCTAAACCATCGTGGCCACCAGCAGAACAGCACCCTGTGAGGCCTTGCATGGGCACCAGCTGGTGCCCATAGATAAATCTCCTTTGGGTTTCTCGCCAAATGCTGCAAACACCCACATTTTTAAACTGCTGATAGAGAAATAAGGGCACATTCTTAAAATAAAAATTATACTCTTCTATCAAATTTTGTCTGCTAAAAACATATTGACCAAAATAATCAAGACTGATTTTTTTATCTCTTACATATTTTAGGCAAGGAAGACAATAATGATACATCAGAGTTTTGTTCAGATTATTTAACCTCTCTTTTTCTCTCTCTTTTCCCCTTGCTCACACACAGACACACACAGACAGACACACAGACACACACGGACTCACAGATGCACATGAAAGTGCACACTTTTCCACTTTCTAGGTTAGTTAAATCTTTTCCAGGGCACATCAGGTGGTGTTTTGTTTATTTATTAAAAAAAAAAAAAGAAAGAAATGACTATGAGCAATGCTGAGTGGTGGTGGCAGGAGGCACAGAGAAGATAGAAACGTTGGTCCTACTCTCAGGACAATTGGCTGGGATTAGGACATATGTGCTTTCACTTTATACCCCAGCGAATCTCAGGTAGGGCCGGGTAGTAAATTACACGAATCAAGAATGTCAGCTTGTCCTTTTCTTTTCTTTTTTTTTTTGCATTACCCCACGAAATATTGGCAGAGCAATTTCATAATATAAACTTAAAACTAATTTTGCTACTAGAAAATAAACATCACTATGATATTTTGGATGCAAACTAAATCATTCTATGAGTAGAAGAAAAGGAGCTGTCACACTTACCCTGACCATATTATTTTAAAGTTCTTCTCTTAGTATTCATTGCTACATATTCATCATTTCTCAACTGCTCATACTTTCTGGCAGGTGCCAAAAGTTTAAGAAAAGCCGAGAGAAAATCTTAAAATTGAGAAAACTCTATTAATTCATTTTTAAAAACAATTTGGAAGGTCCTTTTATAATCTAATTTGCCTTGGTCAAGCTAGAGGAACACCAGTGTTCTTTAGTTCCTCAATTTTAAAATTATTTCTTAGTCATTTTATACCTTTATTATTATATTAAAAAATTGTTTTCCAACATTTTCAGTTAAAGGTTTTAATCATATTAACCACGATTCCTGGTATTTTGTGTTTAACTAAAGTTTTCAGTGAATATTCAGAACGTATGCTATGCTTTTATTTCTGGAGTGGATCACAGAAACAATGCTTATGTTCCCTAGAGAATTACAAGACTGGGGTAAACCTTATTTAGACAACATACTATAAGAGGTGCCACGTAGCTAGTTAGGTTTCTCAGGGCATCAAAAAAAGTTTAAAATCAATCGCGCTCTACTTAACCTTGCTATATGTATATGAGTGACCACATTTAACATGGCCGCAGAAACTATACATGGCTTCATGCACATATGCATATTGAGTAAAAGATATTTTGTCATTTTAGATACCAATTTCTTGTTTTTCTTCTCAAAGGAACCTATTTGGAATGGGGCATTATTTCCCCATTGAATAGGTTGAATAGATCTAAAATATCCTTCTGAATTCACTCTTTTATTCCTTCATTCAACTGCAATTTATTATGGAGATTAACAATACATAAAGACAAAGTGCTTGCTTTCGGGGAACTTAAAATTGGGGGCGGATGGACAATTAAGAATTTATTGGGGTGCCTGGGTGGCTCAGTTGGTTAAATGTCTGCCTTCAGCTCAGGTCAGGTCCTGCTCCCTGCTCAGCGGGGAGCCCGCTTCTCCCTCTCCCTCTGCCCCTCCCCCCTGCTCGTGCTCTCTCTCTCAAATAAATAAATAAAATCTTAAGAAAAGAGAATTTATTATTTTATTTAAGAAAGCACATGTATTGAGGGATTACAACAAAGCAAAATGTGTTTAGGGAAGTCAGTCAAAGGGACGAGGGGGGTTAATCAACTTAATAAATGGATTCCAGGCTTTGCCTTATGTCTTATTTACTTATGTCTTAATTATCAGGTTAATTGACAGCAAACATGTTTCCTGGAAAAAAATCTTTGATAAAATTTGATTTACAATGAGAGATAAAAGCATATATTATTTTCTCAGATTTATAAAAAAATATTTCCATATTGACATGACAAGATTAGATTTCTTTTTTTCTTTCTTTTCCCCCTCATACCTAACAAGTTTTGATGGCAAACACATGTCTTAGAAAAAGGTTTTGGTTCCATTTAGTTTATCAAAAAACAGTTAAATGACCTCATATTCATGGGAGAAATTTAAGAAGCAGATGAATTTGTATATATTCCTGACTACAGAGCAGGAAATAAACTAGATCATCTTTTAACAGTTATGTTATTTTTACACAGTAAGTCTTCAGCAAGCAACACTGTTCTATGAAAAAAAGTGGTTTAAGTTAGTTTGTTATTTGGAATTCACTTTGCCATAAAAATCTTATTTTAAAATGTTTTACCTAGATGTACCCAAAAGAAGTCTAGTGAAGGATTAATGTGTATATGAAAAGTAGTAATAAAAATAATATGATAGCTAATATTACTGGTCAATTTTCGCATTCTGCTGCTTGAATTCATTATTATTTTCTCTTGGCTATTCTATGAGAGCAATATTATCATTTCTATTTTACAGATGAGAAGATTATAGTTTAGATAATTCAAATGACTTGGGACTTAGAGTCAGAATTGGGAATTTATGTCTATCATATGACCCCAAACCCATGTCTTTACTCATTTTATTATATTATGTTGTGTTGTGCAGTTATATTAAGAATGCCAGAAAAAAATACACACATTCCTCTCTTTTTCAACAACAGAAAAGCTGACACCAGAGGCACAGATATGCTGCTGATAAATTTGTTAGGGACATTATTTACATGAGGTTATGCAAGACGTGTTTAATAGACTTCACTGAAAAAGGAAGGACCCACTGGAGGGTTAAGCTAAGGGAATAAGATGTTACTTCTTGAAAGAGTGAGAAGAGAGAAAAGGAAAAGAAATTGTCCATGGTGCAAGGTAAAAAGAAGTCTCAGAAAAGCAAATCAAAGGTTTGAACAGAGATTGTTTGTGAAAACAAAAAACGAAACAAAAAAAGAAAAGAAAAAGTAAAAAAGAGAATAAAACTTTAAAGAAATACATGTGTATTTTTGGTGGGGCAGGATTAGGAAGAGGAGACTCGCAGGAATGCTCAGTGAGTGTAATTAAAGTGGTGACTATCAGGGACAATTGTGGGAGGAGTTATAAAGAAAGAAGTGGAGGGCCACCTGGGTGGACCAGTGGGTTAAGCAACAAACTCATGGTTCTGGGTTCAGGTCTTGACCTCAGGGTTGTGAGATGGAGCCCAGCCTCTGGCTCCCTGCACTGAGCCTGGAGTCTGCTTGAAAAAAATCTCTCCCTCTGCCTCTTCCCTTGCTAATAAGCACTCTCTCTCTAAAATAAATAAATAAATAAATAAATAAATAAATAAATAAATAAGAAGTGGAAAGGAATGTAGATACATAAACATATTTTAGGAATGAAGGACATGAGGGGCGCCTGGGTGGCACAGCGGTTAAGCGTCTGCCTTCGGCTCAGGGCGTGATCCCGGCGTTGTGGGATCGAGCCCCACATCAGGCTCCTCCGCTATGAGCCTGCTTCTTCCTCTCCCACTCCCCCTGCTTGTGTTCCCTCTCTCGCTGGCTGTTTCTATCTCTGTCGAATAAATAATAAATAAAATCTTAAAAAAAAAAAAAGGAATGAAGGACATGAAAAAAATCGGGGCATAAAACAAGCGTTTAGTTTGAAATATGTGCTCTTCTCTCCACTTACTCCTAATGGGGTCTCTGAAAGTGATTGTAATTCAAGATCCTTGTTGAGATGAAAGTTGAGCCAGCCCCCATTGCTATGATTCTGTACTCCATTAAAACCATTTTGATTGCCTCATAGGATGCACTTAAAGCTATATTTCCTGGTCTTTAAGGTTATTAACATGGGATTGGCATGTAGGCAATCCAGATCTATGAATTACACATTATATTACCCATAATCTGAGAATACTTTCATTTTCCTACTCCCCTATTTGGACTGAATGACAAATCAAAATAGATAATGTTGCCTACGGCAACATAGAGGGTGGGAGGGTGAGGCCATGGGAACAATTGTTATTCAGTAAAAGATTTCTTTTTGGAGTGATGAAAATAAGTGTGCTGATGATCACAAAATTCAGTAGACAAACTAAAAACCAATGAATTATAATGTTAGTTGGGCAAACTTTTTGGTATATAAATTATATCTCAATAAAGCTGCTTTTTTTTTTTTTTTAAAGAAGCAACTCTAAATGTTTCAGGTCAAATGGTAATGAATTGAAACTTAAAACATTCACCTGTTGGTGAATAAATTTTTCTTTTCATAAGGCTCCTAAGCTCATGACACTAGGGAGAACATAATTAACGTTAATGGAGAAACCTAAAAAAACACAACTGTAATTTTTCAAAAAGCTCTTCAGTACTTTTTCTTTGCTCTCAAATGGTCTTGAAATAATTGTCTCAAAGTATAACTATAATCTACTTTCATGTAATTTTCTCTTAGCATAACAGAAAAATGTAGAGCAAAGGACTCCCAGGGAAATTTTCCAATATGATTACAGTTGACCTAGTATTATGGATTTGGGTTTTCTGATTGACTTTTCACCCAATTAATTGTTTCCATAAATTTTTCATAGGACTTTTATAACTTATTCCCCTCATTCAATACCTACTAGGCTGTCAGCTTGTATATAAAGTAAGAGGCCTAATACTGTCCAGCATGGGGTTTATGGAATAGAAAAAGAAGGAATTAGAAAAGGTAAATACTTAAACAACTAGAAGATTCAACATAGAGTCTGGTACCTAAATCTGATCTTTGAGCATAAATAATTTTATCTCCCAGCTTTACCTATTTTATTCTAAATGTTAATTCGTGATACACACATATATCTGGTAACACATACTTTTATTGCAGTTTTATAAGTTAAATTTTTGTATAGAGTGTGTAGTAAATAATAATAAATTTTATTTGCAAGTGGACGCTGGGAATATATCAGAAGGGAAAATAGACAAAAATACATCTTGTAAAGCTTAACATTCAATTTGCCTGTGCTTAAGCAATATGATATACCACAAACCTTTGGGGAAAGTCATCCCGGGCTTGAATCCAAGACCTTCCACGTATTAGCTATATAAGCTCAGATAAACTACTCATTTCCTTCAGCCTCAGTTTTCTTAAGGGAATAATAATTTTGCCTGAAACTTTTGTTCTGGTGATTGAATGAAATATCATATAAAATATTTGTCACCTTATGATACATAACAAGTATTTTCTAAATGTTCACTATGTACCTAGAATGTGGTTTGAGATCAAATGTATCTAACATGTATTGATAGAGAAAAAAATTTCTCTTGATTAACACAACTATTTCAGGAAACCTAGAATTAAACCCTATCTTTCCAATATTCCATGGAATATAGTTTCCTTTTTAGAACCGTAGTATTAAAATGGAATTTTACATATAGGCACTCTGGATTTTAAGAGAAGTGAGTTTACATTTCTCCCTAAAGTAATTTCCAGGATTATTTTTACCCGGTAAACTTTATACCAACTAGTGTATTTAAGATAGCCAGAACCAGAGCTCTGAGAAGGGCAGTCTGAGTCTTCAGTCCATTGAATCTGGACTGAACCTCTGTCTTCTTACGTCGAAGATGGTGGAAGATTGATACCTCGCTAGTTCCAGGCCTACACTTTAAAAAGGCTGGCAGCTTCTCCTTCTACTCTTTTGTAACTTGGCTGTCGTTCTGTGAGGAAGCCCAAGCAACTCCATGTGGCAGGTGACTGACATCCCCAACGACCATCCTACCTGAGCTACGAGCCAAAGCCAGACCAGCTTCTAGTTCACGTGAGTGAGACACCTTCACATTGATCCTCCAGTTTTTCCAGTAAAGCCTTCCCAAAGATACCCTGTGGAACAGGCCTGAGCTGTTGCTTCCAAGCCCTGACTGAGCTGTAAAATCATCAGTAAATAATTGTCATTTGAAACCACTACATTTGGGGGAAGTTTATTGTACAGCAGGAAATAACTAAAACTGTAACCAAGGAAAGAAGCAGTATCTGCAGGAATTAAAAGATATCCTGGAGCATCTCTCCTCTCTCTGAAGAACTTGCAAATACTTCTACCACAGCGCTTATGAAGCTTTATTGTTATCATTGCTCTACATCTTTTTTCATTAATTAGCCTTTGTCCTTCTCAAGTGGTAATAAATTATTCCCTCAGACCCTACACTTCCTAATTTTTAGTAAATATGCCACAAATGCTTAATGAATGAAAGAATGAAAGATGAATAAATGTCTGGTTTCCTTAGAATTGTTGTCTTTTTTGTTATTTTCAGAGAGAACCGATAACAGTTAACCCTGATTCCTTCCTACAACTTGAAGGTATATATGAATAAATCAAAATAAAAGTATTCAGTTTGAAGAAAGATGCTGTTTGAAAGAAGGATCATGTGATGAGAATAGGGAATCAGGACTTTAATTAATTTCTGTGGTGCAGATGTTGGAAGAAATGAACTAAACATAAAAGAACAATAGATCTTTTGGAAAAATAAAAGTTAGCTGGAGTTTCTCTTTTCCTAGTGACACCCTACAAAATACTTATTTTAAGCCATGAACACCAAATTCCTTGGGATTTCCATGATCTTTAAAACACAACAACAACAACTAGCACCTTATAATTAGCAGCAAAGAGTCTGTGTACGGAGTTATTATAATGTACAGTCATTCCATTAGGTGCATACCACCGTGTGGGATGAGGCGGGAATAATTAGACACCAGATGGTGATATCAACTCCAATAGAGAATGCCTATGCATTATGCATGAGAAGTGACTTTATTGTTGTTTTTATCCATTTGGTACCATTATGCTGCTCTTGGACCTCAATCAGTGTCTCAAAAAAAAAAAATCTCTTTGGATCTGGAATTTTTCTGTTCTGAACAATTTGTAACATCACTTTGTCATATTCTGATCAGTTATCTCCCTACTCAACTTGCAGAATTTCTAAAAGCATATTATTTTCTGGCAGCACCATAGAACTGAGCTTTTCCATTATCCAGAGCATCTGAGCTTACTGGATATAATTTTATGTTTCTGCCAGCAGTATAAAGTTTAAGATTAGTATCTTTGAAAATTGAATCTGATTTTTAATGATTGTAGTGTCACATTTCTGGGCTGAGGTACTTTTAAAATGTCATTAGTAGATATGTGATTAATCATTTTATGTCTTCTGACCACTAAGAATATCTTTTATTTTCATTATAGATGTAATGAATTTGAAATTAGAAAAGAGCTGGAATATATAGTGATTAGATAGTAGATTTCATTACTATTATTAATTCCTAAATGGAGAGCTCAACAAAATGGTTGTTTATCTTGATCCGTTTTGGAAAATGGTAGCATTTGAGGAGGTTCCAAGATACTGTATCAGAATTCAAGGACATGTTGTCTTTTGATTTTCAGCCTCCTTGTGATTGCTTGATTGATTTTGTGACCCTTAGCCCTTGAAATCAGGTAGTTAGTGCTCAATACGTGAGGTTTTTAATAAGTGGTCCTGATAGATTACATAGCGAAAACAGGTAAGATTCGATCAGAGAACCTTACACATGAAGGAAGATACAATATATGGGATTTAGTATATGGTTTTTACCTTGTTTGGAAACTATTTTAAAAGTTTATGTCCATCTGTTGTCTCAGCCCCTGGATCTGAGGTCAGCAGGGCAGGCAGCTGGGAAGGTAAGAGGGACGTCACGATAGTGGAGAGTAAAAGAAAACTGAATCCATGAAAAGATGCTGAGGCCCAGATTGATTTCAAACCTCCAAGTTCAATGATGCCAGTAACTTGAAGGGGAGCTGATGTCTTTGACCATGGAGCTAAACATGTATGTGGTTTAGGAAGTCAGAGATCTTGAAAGGGAATCTGGCAGAGATTGAGATGATGCAGGCCTGGCTTCTGCCCACACAGACAAAGTGAGCAAGAGAGCAAAAGATCAGTAGCAAAGTCTGTGGCCTATAATAGTGACTAGAATATATATATATTTTTTATTTTATTATTATTTTTTTAATAGAAGACTTGTGAAGATAGTACAAGACTTCCTGTTGGAAAATGCAGTCTTACGCGCATGGTTTTTGGAGTCTCTCTCAGCCACATAAAAAAATAGGCCTTGGGTTTTAAGCCTTCCTTACCAGGAGATAGAGCCCACAATTATTACCAATGAACGGCCTTGATTCTTGCTCAGGGCTTTCAGTATTTGGGAGGGGAGAGGTCAGGGTAATTATGTGGGGGCATTAGTGGAGCACATAGGCCAGTTGCCCTGCATTGGCAGCCAGGGACACCTACTGTCCATTGAGGAACTGACACCCACTATTGGAACTGATCTTGTACTGTCTCTTCCCTGTGTGAGTAAAAGCATTGCACCATCCAGAGCTTGGCTGTGTTGTGCTTTCCTTGGGGACTCAGATACCAAGATGCAGTGGGCAGAAGTCTTTGGACTTCCATCCCTGGTGTCGGGAATTGTATTGATCTTTGCTATCCTCCATGAATTTGGAGTCTTCCCTTGGCGTTGGTTACCATGCATTGTACGTTACTTAACACTTCCCATATAGCCCACACCCAGCTTCCTCTATTGTTAACATCTAATGTTATTATAGTACATTTGTCACAATCAACAAACTAATAATATTAAAATATTAACTAAAGTCCATTTTCAGATTTCCTTAGTTTTTACCTATTTTTTTTTCCTATTTCAAGATCTTATCCAGGACACCATATTACATGTAATTATTACGACTCTTTAGACTCTTGGCTCTAACACTTTCTCAACTTGCCTTGTTTTTAAAGACCTTGAAGGTATTGAAAAGTACAGGTCAGGTATTTTGTAAAATGTCAATCGCGATTTTTCTGATATTATCCTCATAATTAGATTAGAAATAAAAGCACATTTTAAAATTATCACTAATCTTAACCACCAAGACTTTACTCCCATTAGCATTTTGGAGATCACTTCCCTTTAATATCATAATTGAAAAACTGTCATAATATATTTTGCTTTCTTTCTGCACCATTATTTATTGGTTTTTTCCATGCTATTAGGAGGCTTTTAGTTGCTGCATAACATCCCTACATGTATGGATCATGTACCTAAGAGGTAGTTTGAACTACTGTAACAAAAAAGCCCAAACAATGATAATTTAAACAATACAGATCTTTATTTATCCCTTATATAGAAGCCTCAGAAGCAGGTGGGCCAGTAAGTTCCTGCAGCACCAAATCATCAGATCCAAGATCATTTACTTTGTTTCCCTGCCACCCATGCTCCCATCTCATGGATGAATATGGTTGTTCCAGCTCATTCTACCAAGTCCACATTATAGCAAGAAGAGAGAAGTAGTAGAGGACTATCCTTCATTTTAAGGCCACAGATGTTGCACATTTATTTTTTTGCTTACGTCCAATTGGACTGAATAGTCATGTAATCACCCTAGCAAAGAGAAAGGCTTAGAGTTACACCATTTTTCTAGGTGGCGTGTATTAATTAACATCTGAGGGTTGCTTTAATAAAGGTAGTAGGAGAGAATGGATCATTAGGCAATATTGGCAGCATCAACATAAATATTTCTGTCTTCTCTTGGTCATTTAAAAAAAATTAGTTGCTATTAATGATGCTGTGTTGATCACCCTAGAAGAAAATATTTCTATTCACATTTCTAATTTTCTAAAACATAGCAAGGAAATGAATTATTTTAGGCATTAATTTATTTTAGATAAATATTGCTTAATTGTTTTCCTGAAATTTTAAGCCACTTTGACATCCTATTAGCAGTAAGAATGCCTACAATATTATTTTAAGTCTTAAATTACTTTGGTTAATCTAACAGATTAAACGTATTTAGTCATTGATTTAATTTGCATTATTTTAATTATTCAAGAGTTTGCACATTATTTTTCCATTTATAACTATTTGAATTTCCCATTTTTAAGGGTTTTGCTCATTGTTCTTTTGGGATTTTTATATTGATTTGTAAAAGCTCTTATGTGTGTAACTTTGGGAATATATGCAATAATACACTCATATTGGTATAACTTTCTGGAAGGCAACTTAACAATATTTATTAGGAGCATTATTATATTCATTCAGCATGATCTATTATTATTTCTGATTCTGGTGTTTTATTCCATAAAAACTACCAGAAGTATGCATGAAGCTTTATGTACAATATTGTTAATAAAATCAGACTATTAAAAATCCTTATGTTGACAGTAGAGAAATGGATAAATTATAACATCATATATTGGTTGATATGCAGCTATTAAAAAGTGTTTTCAAAGATTAGTGAATATAGTAGAAACACAGTCATGATGCAATATTAAATGACATTTGTGCATTAGAAATCTCTCAGATTACGAAATAATGTGCAGACTTACATAAACTTACTTTAATACAAAACTTCTTTTCTCCTATAATATTTCAAGGATTGGTGTTATGCAGAACATGTTTTAGTAAATAATAACCTTCTTTATGAAGCCCCTTTTAATAAAGTTTATTATTACCACACTGGCAATTGAAGGACTGAAAAGAATTTGAGGATCTGATACCCGTAGGAAACTGCTGAAATTTTATTAACCTACGTTAAGTGAAGTTAAAAAGCCAAGGCTGTGTGTCATAGTCATGCTTTCCCTTCAATCAGTTCTTATATTTTCAGTTCCAATGGTGGGGAAATTTCAGTCCTCTCCTATCTATTTTAGAATCACCTGTCCATTTTCTGGTTCAAGAGTAAAACAAAAGAGGACTAGGTTACTCTTCTGGAGTAACATTAGTTACTTTGCTCTCTGGAGTTAACTTCAGAGATTGTGCCTAAATGGATACACTTAGGAAATTGGAAACAAGGACAAAACTTCCAGTTCTTAAATGTCAGGCTCAACCTAAAATTCTTCCTGTTTCTGTGATATGAAAAATTTGATTCTATTAAAATATCTTTTCATCTTTTAAGTCATGGTATTCAGTGCTGATAATGTTGAATAGTTAAAGTACTTTAACAAATCATAAATTTTTTTATTCATAACTGTAGACTTTTTTGAAGTGCTAGAATGTCAAGTCTAAAGAAATTTGGAAAAATTTAGTGCAAATCTTATTAGCCAGAAGAAAGTGTGAATTCACATTACCTAAGGCCATTTCTTATGGAGAAAATTATTACCCAGAAAAATATAGAAACCAGGGAAATTCTTAGTGACCTAATATTTGACATTTGATATCTTATATTCATTTTCTAAATTTCATAGTCAGTTTCCTAGGTTAAAATGTTTTGCAAAATATAAGTGTGTGTGTGTGTGTGTGTGTGTGTGTGTGTGTGTGTGAGTATAAATCCATATATACAGATGTAAGGAATAAGAGATTTTTCTTTCCCTAATAGGCAGTCAACTGCTCCTATGTAAATATTAACATGTTTTACAGAATCTATAATCTATATCCAGAAGAATAAATTATACTACTAAAGATAAATATTAAAAAGAAATGTTAGCATCTGTAGTATCATCCACTAATACTTGCAAAGTCCATTATAACTACTCTACTGAAATAATACCTACCTGAAATCAAGGACATTAGCAGCAATTACAATCATATAACATTTAAAATGACAGTACTCCATTTTATACCTTTATCTATTTGAACTGGGACCTGTAACTTGTAGTATGATGTCTATTTATGGAAAAAAAAAAGAAAACTGCTTTTCTTAGTTAATACAAAGTGTGGGCTTTGGATAATAATAACTTAATCAAATGATTTTTTTCCCAAATATTCCATTTTTCACATTAATGACCGTTTACAAGAGTTATGTTCAGGGAAGGAAAAATGTCTCTAGAGAATAAAACTGCCAAGGTGCACTCATCTGTAGAAGTCCATTCATTGTCCATTTATTTATGCACCTGTGAGCTTATATTTTGCATGGTGGAATAATTTTAAGCATAATTGTTAAATGTTTACTTAAGAGGGAGATAATACATATATATTAAAGCATGGACCATAGAATACCCTCAACAATATGATTTAGAATCATAGCATCCTTAACTACTTTTTCTGAACAACTATTTGATGTATCTATCACTTACCAGAATATAACATTTTTTCTTTCTGGTATTTTACCTTTGTCGTCTTTATATATCCTATATCATTATCATCCATTGCCCCTACACACACACACACACACACACACACACTCACACACACACCACACCCTTTTGTGTGTTTTCCATGCCAATTTAATACTCACTTGGAAATTTTTATAAATTTAAAATAAATATCACCTGCATTTTCTATTATTACTGAAAATGTTTTTAAATTTTGTTTTTCTTCACAATATTTCCATATGACCTAAAACAAAATAATCAGAGTTTCTTTATTATTCTTTTAACTAAATCGGGTTTTTATTATTTTAGAGGGTTGTGATACATTTGACCACCCACTTAGAGTGACAGTTTGATGCACTCTGAATGTGCTATGCCCACTTGCCTTCCTTTTTAAATGAAAGAGAATGATGGCACTTAATACACCTGAGAATAAGAAAAATTTCCAACTGGCCTCTTTACTCTTACAGATTATTAAAGATCACACGATACTCAGATCACATTTTTCTGAAATGCATTTTTTTTTTTTGAGAGAAAGAGAGCGGGGGGGAGGGGCAGAGGAAGAGGGAGAGAGAGAATCTTAAGCAGGCTCCGTGCCCAGCGCAGAGCCTCATGTGGGCCTCGATCTCACGACCCTGAGATCATGACCTGAGCCGAAATCAAGAGTCAGATGCTTAACCCACTGAGCCACCCAGACCCCCCTGAAATTAATTCTTAAATCCTAAACCTTCCTACTTCTCTCAGATCCTTATCGCTCTATGAAATAATTTAGAGGGAGAATGGTGGCTATAAATGGAAGTAAAGGGATTCTCTGTAGTGATTTGTGGAGTACTTTTGACTTTATTTTTAATTGAGTACTACATAAAATATCATATTAATTTCAGGTGTACAGCATGGTGATTTGACATTTATATACTTTATGAAATACTAGGATAAGTGTAGTTACCATTTGTCACCATTCAAAATTATAAAAATATTATTGACTATACTCCCTTTTGGCTGTGTTTGAAGAAGTCCCAAGGATATTCCTGAAACTGGAATTTTGAAATTGAGAACTCTATACGCAGTAGAGAACCAAAGAAAAAAACATGACCTAATCAATTCTTAGGAATTTTCATATATTTTAAGAGTGTTGAATGGATTTGGTTGGGGGTAAAATATGGAGTGATGATAGTACTGGCATATTTTGAGTGGTTAAAGGATTTAGTTTGGTCTATTTATTTTGATTATTATAAGGAGTTGAATCCCTGTTTACATTCTGGTTATAGTTTTTTCAAGAAATTCTGCCCACCTTCCAACCTTAACTTTCCTGGTGCCCATGAACTATAAGCAGGAAGCAGTCACCTCCAGAATTTTCCAAAATATACCATAATCACATAGGCGTTGGTCCATGGAGAGTTAATTTATATTATGTGTGAACATTTCTAACAAGAGAATATTTACTAACCTCGATTGAGCCCCATTATTCTTTAAATTCCTATGATTTAAGTTATTAAAATTTAAATGATGTGTAAATAATTGGACTGATGATCAGACAAAACCAAGGCTTGCTAAACAAACATATATGCAGGAGTATGGAAATAGAGGTGGATTAAAACAGAGAGAGAACATAACAAAATAGATAATATTCATTCTAGTCAGATGATTTGAAAAGGATTTGATGGATAATGTATTTCAAGTCAAAGAGTCGTATAAGGCAATCTAAATCAGAGATACAGGGTCTGAGTGAATGCAGCCCTAAATCAGCTGGATTTCTTTTGCTGATACATATGCAGTAAACTGAGCCTTAAAGAGCCATGCGACTAGAAATATGCATTTTTTAATGTTTTTTTATTATATTATGTTAGTCACCATACAGTACATCCCCGGTTTCTGATGTAAAGTTCGATGATTAATTAGTTGTGTATAACACCCAGTACACCATGCAATACGTGCCCTCCTTACTACCCATCACTGGTCTATCCCATTCCCCCACCCCCCTCCCCTCTGAGGCCCTCAGTTTGTTTCTCATAGTCCCTAGTCTCTCATGCTTCATTCCCCCTTCTGATTACCCCCCTTTCTTTATCCCTTTCTTCCCCTACAGATGAAGATTGGTAGGGGTAGAAATATGCATTTTTATCTCATGATAGACTCAGGCAAGTTTTGTTTTATTTTACCGTAATTGTAAATTCCTTTTCATGGTGATTTTGTGTCCTTTACCTGGAATTTTTATCACACAGCTGAGAGTGTTTGACTTTTAGGTAAAATAAAAGTACCTCTCACTTACACTTTCATTTTATTTTTTTAAAGTAGTCTCCATGCCCAGTGTGGAGCCCCATGTGGGGCTTGAACTCATGGCCCTGAAATCAAGACCTGAGCTGAGAACAACAATCCGTCGCTTAACAGCTGAGCCACCCAGGTGCCCCCCACATTGTCATTTTTTAAATAATGACAAATTTAGAATTACTACTGTATGTAAATTGTAAAAAATTTAAGTAAGATGATTATCTCATACAAATGATGGTATTCCTCATATGCCAGATTATAGATATATAAAGTTAGATTGCATCATTTTTACCTGGTGGTAGAAAAGAGACAGTATTTTAAGAATAAGGAAAAAGTGGAGCATCTGCCTATTTGATTTATAAGAAACCATGATTTCATGGAGATTTTTATAGATATTTTCTGGCATGGTATTATCATCTTGAAACAATGTTATTTGGTTTTTTTCTTTTTTTGGGGGGGGGGAAGGGATGTTTGTTTATAAGTTGTATTTGGTTTTGTCCCGATGATATTTTCCAAAACAATGAAGTTTGAATACTCATCACAACCGTGCTTGCTTTAAACACTTCTAAGTTATGAAGCACTTGAGTGATAAATAATAATGGTGGTGCTTAGTACACCCATATTAGTTAGAACTAATTACATAGCAAAATTTTTCAGAGTATCCAAAGGAAAAAAACAGAGAATAGCCCTGCCAGATATACTTATTATTCAGAAAGTTATATACTATATTTTATTTACTGAGAGTGTACTTAACAAAAAAAAAGAAAAAAAGAAGGGAATTATGTTATTAACAGTAGTTTAGCCACTAATCTAAAGGCATTCTAATTTTGTAAGTCACAGAGGCTTTAACTCCTAAACTAAGACCGCCTAGTGTCGAGTTGGTATTATAATTATAATTGAATATTCTTAGAAATTCACTAGATTCAACTAGTTTTTTAATATAAAAAATGGTAATTTAATATACTTAAATGATAGAAACACTGACCATTATACAAAATTTGGACTGGAAGATTTCTTTTTGAGAATTTTGGCATATGAAAGCAGATTATTTTTTGTATATCCAAATCACATCTCAAAAAAGAAGTATCTGCTCTTTAGGAAAAAAATAGGGCATGTCAAGAAAATCTTTTCCATTATGGAAAATGAAGCAGAAATCACAGAAAATATCTACTTTCTATGTATTTTTCCACAGCATATTTTTCTTTTTACTAAAACTTATTTAAAAACATCATGAAACATGTAAATTTATGTTTTCTTGCAATTATTACTTAGCAAACATGAGTTTTGGAAATCAATTTTTTTATTTTGTTGTGTTTCCTTCCAACCTGTAGCTTTGAAGCAGTGATAACTGATGTTGGTGCTGTGGTGGAAACACATCAATAAGCCCCTCCCCTGTAGTAGAATGTCCGTATCACTTGAGGTGAGATTCAAATCTTCCCAAAGATCCCATTTTGTCTACCTCTCCAAACTTCTCTTCCATGATGTCTAATGGATCTTAGGGAGGAACAAGAAACCTCCATAATTTTACAGATGGGGAGCATGGCATCCAGAGAATGGCTTGAACAATGAAACAAATTTAATTACTGGGAAAGCCCGAAGTAGAATTCAAGTATTTTGAAGGTAGGTCTAGCTCTTTATCAATGCAAAACTGAGTCATTTAAGTTAAAAAAAAAAAAAAAGTGAAAAAAATTACCCTTTTCTTGTGCTTAAGATAAAATATTTAGAAGAAATTACCAAAATGAGGTCTTAATTAGTTATTAGAAAATCTATTTGAACTGAGCTAGCAAATTCTAACTGAGCATTTTCTTTTAGACGGTGGTAATTTCTATGAAGTATGACTTGTTATGATTCATAATCAATGCCTCAGTAGAAACCTAATTTACATAATGAAAGCTCATGCATAGAACAGTTGCCCATCTCCAAATCATGTTACTATGGCAATTGGTACCTTAGTTTACACCAATATTATCTTGATTTTTTTTTTCTGACTTACTGTAACTTTGGGAATTTTCATTAAAACATTTATTCCACTTCTGGATGCTCACTCCTCTTTCCCTCTAAAAATAATCTCTTTAGCTGAAAATATCAATGCATTCCATAGAGTTGCTAAAAATTTGTAATCTTTTGGGAATGTAAACATCTACTTTGAGATGTTTTCAATATATGATTTATTGAACAGCTTGATGGTCTTTTATCGAGAGCTAGTTGCATTAGTTTCTCTAATTCTTAACTGCATGGAAAAATATAATTTTGCAAAGCCTGAAAAATAAAGGGATGAAATACAATTGTAAGTTTACCATGCTAGACAGAGAAGCAGACTATGTAGATGGATGTCATTTAGCATTAAGTGACATTAGGTTGCAGTATACTGTTCACAGAGAGATGGATGACAATTCAGATTGTTATACAGATGCTTAACTCAATGGTGTGCATTATAATTTTGAAGATGCCATCTGATTTGCACAGATTAGTATGCCATACTGATAGAGATATGATGCAGGGGATTGGAAGTCAAAATTGGTTTCTTTTTCCTATTCTTTGCTGCCTGACATCTTTGACTCCAAGACTCAGTCATTATGGCAAATACATTTCTAGCAATTTGGAGCTTGGAATTTCACTTGGGTTGGAAAATGCTTAGCGTTTGTAGGGCTAATTTGAATAGCTCAAATCTTTCTGATGTTTAGTGATTTTGTTAAAAATTAGGCAATAATGTTATGGCTTATTGCCCAATTGTACTTGTCCATAGAACCAAAGAATAACTAGTAGCCTTTGCGTTCATTGTAGTAGTAGTCTGCGTATGTTGATTGCATCCTGCAAGCCCATCTCCACATGGGTCTTGGAAACACTGTATAGCAGTGCAAATTCCCAAACAAAGTGGAAAAGAACATCTGCTGAGGGGTTTATGTAATTTTCCAGTCAATTTGTTCTGTCAAGAAGATAAAGCATTTCATTCCTTTGAAGAAACCAGTAGCATTGGGTGGAGTGGGGGGTGGAGCTTAAAAGATTACACAAATTGATGACAACATCTCTATATTTAAAACAGTTCTTCTATCACACAGCAAAATGCCAATGCTGCTTCAGTCTTTTACTAAATTTCTCCTATTTCTACTATGGGTATTTCTGATATAAAAAGTACATTATTTCCAAGAACATGTATGATTTCATGACATTTCAAAACCACTTGGTAATGCAGTTTCAAGATATAAATGAGGCTTATGCAAGACCATTACTGTAGATGGTGTCTTATCGTATTGATCAGACACTAAAAAATGTTTCTGCTTTTGAATTAACATGTAAATATTTGTCAGTATGAATTCATTTTTCTTTACTAAGATGATTATTATTAGGAAAATTATTAAATTAACAGAATGAAATAGATACATGATTTTATTTTGCTATCTTTACATCCTCACAAACAGCATGGGGATATTTTATGATTATCATAAGTAACACTAAGGAACAAAAGTTGTGTTCACTATCATAATTTGATAGTCTGTTCTTTTTAACAAGCATGTTACACCTATAGGGTAGAGGAGAGGGAAAGGTGATAAAGGATGGTCACTATTGGAATACATTATTCCTCTTATTAACATGAACATGTTAAGCAAAACACTAAAGGAAGAACATCTACCTGTGGAAAAACTTTACTGAGACCATTCCCTTTGCAGAAACTAACACTTTATTAAGAAACATCTAAAGAAGTACAGCATACACCATTTTATTTTAGCCAACACAGACATAGAACTTATGGTATAGTTTCCTATTATCTTGAAAGTTTCATATTTACTCTAATAAATTCTATTATATATATACACTATATATACACTATATACATCTAGTGTATATATATATGATTCTTCAGTTATCTTGAAAGTTTCATGGGTGCCTATTAAACAGATGCTAACGCTACTTGATAGGTAATAACATTGAAAGTTGCAATAAATATTAGACCTATTAGAAATGTCTAATATTGTGACATTGGAATGTCATGATCCTATTCTAGAAAGTTGAACACTCCTGATTTTCAGACATGTCCACAAATATTTGTATTAACGTCTCTTTAAATTTTCATTATTTCTTTTACTTATATAAAACTTAGGACTTTCAGTTATGCATGAAATAACTTCATGTTTCAAAAAACATAGAGTATTAACATTGTCAAGAATAATAATAATTTCAGGTGTTTGCTGAAATTAACTCTTGGTTTGGGAAGGCTCTGGCTCTACAGTGATAGATACTATATGTATTGAGTGCTGCCCTTCCTATGACAATTAAAAGTTTGGTTTGGAAAATGTATCCTTCACGGAAAGGGAGCATATTTATCAGCTTGTGGAATGTTCATCAGATGAGCGGCAGGAACGTGCGCCCTCTTGGGTGACTGATGCAAGCTGTGGTGGAACCCCCTGGCGCCCTTGCCAGTCATCTGGAAAAGATCACCACTCAAGAACTGGCCTTTACTGTGACACATTCACAATACCATGCATCAAAGGCAAGGAACAATAGGTATTTTCGGTAAATTAGGGAAACAAAGTCACAGGGAGAAGAAGAAAACTATTTTAGCCCTCTATCAAAATATACAGAACACGGTCTTCTTCGTCACCTTGCTGTTCCCGTTTCTCTGTCTAATTTGTTAAATCCAGTCTTTTATTGCGATGTTTCCCAAATTTGACTTAGTCATGTATCAACTTCATGATTTATGTCACACTTCAGCACTACATGTAGTTTTAAACCAAGTCATATATTTACTTAAATAAATGATTTAAAATTGATATCAGTATTATAGATAAATTTGCAGTATCTCTTTGTGTTAAAATAGAGCCAATAGTTTATTTTTTCAAATGTATTAATATATCATGAATTTTAAAAAAAGGCATGTTCAACATGTAGAGTCTGAAGTAATCTCACATGCCAGATGTTGAAAGTCATTACTCTTAAGCCCCGTAATAAGGCAGAAAGGCATTTATTTATTTGGAGGCAACATTAAAACACATTTTCTCAAATTCACTAACCTTAGAATCTCATTCCACCTATACCTATACTTATTTACAGGTACAGGAACCCCACAACACAATGACAGTAAGGAAGGGAAGAATTGCCCAACTTATCAAAACTGGACAGTCTCTTCATTACACACACAAACATGTGTGAACACACACAAACCCACACATATGTGCACATAGGCACTCACGGACACTTAAACAAAAATGAAATCAACCACAGCCAGCCTTACTTTTGAACCTCTCCTGATAAATTTTATAAATATATACATACATTTTTAAATTCAGATCATACTATATACTATATGTTATATATATATTATTTTAACTCAAAGGTTTTATCATGAACATTTTCACAAGAAATTAAATGTTTATTTAATGGATCAAAGAGTATTCTGTAAGGATTTTTTGCAGAGTTTCCCAAATTTTCTCAGTTCATAGGCCTCTTAATGTCTCAGTATTTGTTCTTCACAGTCTCTCAAGGAAAAAAGTAGTTCTATTTTTAAAAAGTTAAGAGCAAACAATTTAATAGACATTGATATACTAATAATATTATCCTTAATAAGCATTTATATCCTTGCTTTATAACAATATTGTCCTTAAGAAGCATTTATATCTTAATGCCATTTGAAAAATAATACACATAAAATACAGAAAAAAAAATTGTATTCCTAAATAACCACAATCACAAACGGATATCTGCACCTTTGGTCATGGCCTGCTCTTCAACCCTTGGAATTATATTGGACACTACCAGTCTCATTTCCTTTTCCACACTGATTTTTACACTGTACTTGTTTTTCTCCCTAGAACTGCCAAAAACCCAGCTTTGTAAAGGTACATTGTCACTGAAAAAAATTATAGCCAATCTTATGATGTTGAAACTGTGAATTACATGACACTAGTGAATCATACATTATCCAATAGGCATCAAATATTGAGTTTCTCTCTAAAATTTATATTGACCCATTGAAACCCTGGGAGTTCACTAAAGCACCCTGGGATGTCTCATAGAAACTGCACATTTATGGTGAAATAACCATCACTAGAGGTGCCTGGGTGGCTCAGTCAGTTAAGCATCTGACTCTTGATTTTGGCTCAGGTCATGATCTCAGAGTTTTGAGACTGAGCCTCATGTTGGGTTCTGTGCTGGGTGGGAAGTTTGCTTAAGATTCTCTCTTTCCCTCGCCCCACACCCTTCTCGCACGTTCTCTCTAAAAAAATAAAATAAAATAACATCACCAATATGCTCATCATTTTGGTTTGTAACTTAGTTTCTCCCTGCTTGATATAACCTCAGTTGGGGATGCTCAATTGGAAATGGGAGGTTCAGCTAAGTTAGCTCACTCTCATGGCTAGGAAGCTGATTCTGGTTTTAGTTAGGAGTTTAAAAGGGATGCTCATATTGGAAATACCAGTTGTCTGCCAAATGGGCCCTTCCATATGTCTGCATGGTCTTCCTCAGTATGTATAGTGAGGAATTGGCTCATGTGATTATGGAAGCTGAGAGGCTCCACGATCTGCATAAGGCAAGCTGGAGACCCAAGAGCACTGATGTCATAGTTCTGTCTCTGCCTGAAGATCTGAGAAGCAGCAGAGCCAATGGTGTAAGTTTCAATCTGAGTCATGGTCTAAATTCAAAGGCACTAGAAGTTTGATGTCCCAGCTTGAAGATAGGTAGAGAGAATAAATCCTCCCTTACGAAGGCTTTTTGTTCTGGTCAGAACCTCAACTGACTAGATGAGGCCTGTCCACAATGGGGAGAGCAATTGACGTTACTCAAGTCCACTGATTTAAACATTAATCTCATCCAGAAGCAACAAAATGGACACACTCTAAATATGTTTAACTAAATCTCTATGCACCCCATGGTCCAGTCAAGTGGATATAAAATTAACCATCATATCAATTTTTTTCATAATTGACAATTGCAATTACTATCCCAGTATATAAATATTTGGTCTTAGTCTCATTATTTCTTAACATCAATTCCAGAAGAGAAATTCTTCTATCGTAGAATCTAAAAACCTAATTTTTAAAAAAAACATACTGTCAAATTACCTCTGTTGGGGTGAGTGCCCATTCTGTCTCGTCATCACCAGCACCTGGTGGATTCCCTTTTACTTTTTAATCATTCCCCTTGTCCAGTGATCTGTAGGCAGTAATACTTGGGATGAATAACTTGGGATATTTAAGGAAAAAATGTGATTTCTGGAAAAGGAATAAGCCAGAATTTTACAGTGAGAAGTATATATTTTATATTTTCTTATAGCAAGAACCATAAATACTCTCCATTTCCAACAACTCAGTTGCCTGTTCCCCTTTATGACCCAAGTTTTGCCCTGCTCTTCTGTCAATCTTTAACAAAGTTTCTTGCTCCATATTTTTTAACCCCATGTTAGTGGCTATTTTGTCTCAGAGCTGCTACTAAAATATTCATAGTGAGTTTAAGAGTTAAGTTTAAGTGAAACTTTTAACATCTTAATAAAGTCTTCTTTCTTCCTTTATGCTCTGTGGAAGATTTTTACGTTTTGTGTTATTGTGTTTGCAAAAGCATCTCTTCTCTAACGGAGGACTTCTCAGCAATCTTTGCTGTGTATTGAAATTGACATTATCTACATGTGGCAGCGACAGACACGGTGCATTGTGTGCTCCCTTTGTTGGGGAAAGCAATTTCTCATCGCATTTCCAAGAAAGTTGACCTTCTGTTGGGAAGTAACTTGGCACATCCCGGTATCACATCATTAAACATCTTCCTAGCAGCAAAAGTTTAGGGATAATTGAGTCTATCTAGTTCAAAATAAATTTTATCCAGACTTCACTTATCCTAATTTGCATTATTAAGCTCAATACATACAAATTAACAAATTGTATTAGCCAAATCCACATCGGAACTTCAGATTTTGTCTCAGTTTGAGTGTAATATCTAACTTGATTCTCTTTGGCTTAAAATTTGCCCTATGGTCTGTGACTTTTAAAAAGCAGCTTACCAAAATTAACCCTGACCATAAATTTGTAAAAAATGCCTTCAGTCTTTTGTTTTACTAAGATATTATGTAATCATGGCTGTATTTGTGCATAACACAAGAAAGCAATTAAATATTCTCTCAGCAAGTACAAGTGCCAAAAGATTAAGTTATAAAATAGGAAGGATGATATGACTTACTGTTCTCAACCCCGCCCACATGTTGAGATTCTTTTAATGATTGCCGGCCTAACATGATTGTCACCAGATTTTTTTTTTTTTTTGCCTTCTAAACTTTAATGGGGCTATTATAATTGGTATCTGCATAACTGGAGGGGAAAGATTCTTTTCCTCAAGATATTGCTTCTTCTTCTATTTTTAGTCAGTGATTTTCCTACCTGCAATCCTTTAAATCTGTCAATCTAAAATAAGCAAATAAACAACCAGGCTTATCAAATTATATACATGCCAAACAGGACAGATACCTAATAAAGAGGCATCACTTTTGGTATGTATTACCAGTTCTCTATCAACTAAGTCTCTATTATTCCCAGATCCAATTAATAAACAGAATACAAGCTAATATTTGAATTTTAGGTCCTATAAACAGAATCTCTCTAGTCCTTTCTAAAATAAGTGCATTGTGTGAAAAGTAATTTTTCTTTGAATTTTTATTTATGTGAAAAAATAACTAAGCAAACTTCTCATATAAATAAAAAGGAACATAAAACATTTATTTAAGAGATTTTGACTAATTCTCATGTGTATGTAATTTCAGTTCTAGGAATTAATAAATATCACTCCTAATAATGCCTGTGTTTGATCACTAGGAAAGGAGTAATTTACACTCAATTTGTCCTCCTCTGTTTGGCTTATTAACCATATCAAGTTAACATTAATTGCTGTTTCCAAAAGGTCACTTATCACTTTGTAATCAAATATCCTATTCATTCTTAACCAATACAACATGAATCCATGTGTCCCTGGAAGTGACCAGGTTCTAGTTGCTTTTCTGGAGGTAAAATGTGCTATATTGAAAAACTTACCTCAATAAAAATGAAACAAATGCCTAGAAATAAACATTAATTAGTGATATTTTAAAATTTAGCTGTGAGAAGAAAAACATTGATATACAAGTATTTATTGCAATGATTTAAAACTAAGAAAATGGCATTTTCCTTTGTTACTGAAAATGAGTAGTAAATAAATAAATATAATAAATAAAAATTAAAATAAATACTACTAAATAAGTTAAACATAATACTAATTTCTAATTTCTCAGCAAAAAAATAGATACTTCCAGAGTAAGAATTTAAGTTTATTGATTTGTTTATTACACATGAGTGATTTGCCTAAAAAATATAAGTTCTGAAAAGACAATGTGGTATTACAGATTAGGGCATATGTATTAAAATGATTAGAAAAGAATTAGCATTGCATAGTGATAAATTACATAAGCTTTGGAGCAGAGAATCTGACTTCAAGTTCCTCTTCACCACTAACCAGCTCTACGATCATTATCATTCATGTAACCTTGCTGAAGTTCAGTTTTTTCATTAGTAGAATGGATAAAACAATTGTAATCTTGAAGAGTTAACAGGATAAAAATACAAAATGTGTACAAAGTGCTTAGCACCATGCTTCCCTCATATTTGGGGATCAATTATGGATAATAATAATAATTATAATTATTAATACAAATGATGAACAATAACACATGTAATAAAGAAATATAGATTGAGATAGCAGAGAGTTAACAGAGCCTGGGGTCTTCTCTTATTTGAAGAGATATAAAGACATACAAAAGTAAAAGAATTTCAGTTAGAGCAGGAATAAAGCATAAAAGTTAACCATATTACTGGAATCAACGAAGAACTTTACTATCTTCAATAAACAGAGAAACAGATGAACTAATAAAGTCATGGCTAATGTAAAGTTTATAAAACAATGTTACCAAAAAATGAAAGTGGAAGATAAAGATCAGATTCACTTCTACTTTCAGAGCAAGGATTGGTCTATACAGGATACACCAACCTATGTGAATGAGCACTCTTTCACCACAGGCAACATATTTTCTGAAGTAACCAGAATTGTGTTCCTTCTCTTCCCTCAATAAGAACCTTACTATGTCAATGTAAAAATATATGGATTCTATATTTAATCCCATCTATGACATGGAAGAGACAAGCTATTCAACACCCAAGTTCAGGAACAGAAGTTTTAACCACTTTTGGTATTGTTGTTCTTATAATTTTCCTAAGGAGTGTTGTGGAAAGTAATCTCACAGATGAGCGGAGCAGTGACAAAGTCTGTGCTCGACTTTGCTTGAATTATGTGTTTGCTCTTTGCCCCATCATTGAGCAATATGAATAAAGCATTCTGATTTGGTAGGCCTACTTAATTAGGATTTCAAAAATAAAGTCAACTCCAACTAAATCTCCTAGCAAAAATTCTTTATAGTAAATAGAGGGTCTTTTGTCAGAAGAAGTAACTGGAAGTTACTAAACAGATGAAAACCAGGTTTCACTATAAGAGTTCAGATGGTTAAGCGTCTGCCTTCGGCTCAGGTCATGACCAGGATCTGATCTCCAGGTCCTGGGATCGAGCCCCATGTCAAGCCGCATGTTGAGCCCCATGTGGAGCCCCATGTCAGGCTCCCAGCTCAGTGGGGTGTCTGCTTCTCCTCTCCCTCTGCCTCTCCCCTCCTCATGCTTTCTCTCTGTATCTCTGTCTCAAATGAATAAATAAAATCTTAAAAAAAAAAATCCCTTAAAAAAAGGTAAATCCCTCTTAAAAAACAAAAAGGAATATCATTGTATTTAGCAATGGTGACCTTACAGTTATTAGACGTGAGGAAATAAAGACATAGTGAACAGTACAGAAATAGACAGATTCACCTAGAGGTAAAACACCAGGTAGTAGCTAAAAGAAAAAAGGGATGAGATTTTTCTTAAAAAAAAAAAACAACAAAAAAAGCCTAAGCCAGTTTAAAAGTTAACAAAAAGGATCTATTTGAGAATAAGTGGTTAAAGGATTAGATTCAAAGGAGATATTGGTCCTGAGTAGGGGAAGACCTTTCCTTTATTTTCGCAAGAAAGAACAGGATAGGTGCAGACCTGGATAAATTTGCATGTTGATAGATCTAATGGCTTCTGTTTTCATTGAGAAGTGTAAAGCAGATAAGAGAAGATGCAGGGGGTTTCAGATGTTTAAGGAAAATGAAAATGGTTCAAAATGGTATGATTGATGGTAAGTATGTGAATTATGCAGGAAATCACAGTAAGATTGCTAAGGGTAAACTGAGGCTGATGAGACTTTATAGGGTTACAGTATATGTATCCTTGCTCTGTGACTTTTTTTTCAGTTGTGTTTGACTGTCCTTGATACAGGCAAAAATAAAACCTAAAACAAAAGGGAGAATTATATTCACCCAGGGTTAGATCTTTGACTGTTGAGGCAACAAAGGGAGAGGGTCAATGAAGTTCGTGTGTTACAAGAATGTTATAATAATTAAGTAGGGTTTTTAAATGGAGGAGAAAGGAAGTAAGAAGGGAAAAAAGAGCTACCGAATTGAGAGTACTCATAAAAAGTAATGGACTGGAGATCCTACTACAGTATGATGACAGTTGTATTAGAAATACCTGAAAAGCCAACTGGAAGGAGATAAAATCAGTTTCAAATAATGTATTGCAAAATTTCAAGTAGCAGTTACATGGTATGAAATCTCTAAGTAGAAAGAGAATGCAGAGAATAAGGATTTACTCTAGTCCTCACCTTATATTAACACAGTCTATAGGTCCTTTCATGAAGTTGAATAATAAAGGAAAATGAGTTTATGATTGTAGAGAACATAAAGATAATCAGTAGCTAGGGGTGGAGGGGGAGTTGCATATCTTTTTAATGGATGAGAGAAAAAAAGGTGGAAATATCCTAGTCCAATTTGGCATAAGACCAGAGATGAAAAAACATAAAATAAGGGTAAAATCAAATTGGAAACAAAATGAGATGCATTGATTATTGCAGTTAAGACTATTTTACTTATGATAATAAAGAAAAAAACTGAATAAAATAGAAGAAACTGAAAAGGAAAAGCTGAAATACTCATGAAGCACATTCAAACATAGTTCAAATTTTGCATATATTCGAATTAAATAAGTGAAATGCCATTTTATGACCCATTAATTGGGAAAAGATTGAAATATAATACCCACTGTTTGCAAATGAAAGCTTTAAATGAGTCCTTTCATATATTTGAAGTAGAAACAAATTGATACATTTCAAGAGAACAATTTGCAATATGTTTATGAACTTAGATATGATCAAACCTTGACCCAAATACTGAATATCTAAAAATATATACTAAAGGTATGTTCGAGACTTTTTAAATAAGGATATCAATCAAGTTTTTCTTATAAAACCCAAATGTTGCCACATAGTATGGAAAATTATTTTACAAACTAGTAAACTATTGACAATAAATAGTCACAAACTGCATACAAAAGAAGATCATAATAGTTATTACCATTGACTTATGAGATTATTTTTCCTGTTATATTTTTATTTTTCCTTTCCTTTCCTTTCTTTTCTTTTTCCTTTATTTTATTTCTCCTTTTATAAGTCAATATTTTTAATCCTTTTTATATTTGGACATAGTATTTTCATAATGAGAAATAATTAAAAGTGTCTTAGAATAATGGGAAAGGGATTAGTTAATATTTCATTATAATATACAGAGTAAAAGAAGATTTGTTATAACATGTCTATTAAAATATAAGAAAAGTATATTTAAAATAGCACAGAACAAAAAATCCTGCTACATGCTATTTAAAAGACGTACACTCACCTAACGGCAGAAGAATGCGCATTATTCTCAAATGCACACAAAACATAGTCCAGTATAGATCATATGTTAGGTCATAGAATAAGTCTCAACAAATTTAAGAAAATCAAAGTCATACAAGGTATCTTTTCTGACTACAATTGAGTGAAGCTAGAAATTGATAATAGTAAGAAAATGGGAAAATTCACAAATATGTAGAAACTAATTAACATACTCTTGAATAACCACTAGATCAATAAAGAAATCAAAAGAGAATTGCAAAAATACCTCAAGACAAATGAAAATGAAAACACAACTTACACAAACTTATGAAATGCAGTAAAAGCAGTACTGATAGGGAAGTTTATAGCAATAAATGCTTACCTTAAAAAATAAGATGTCCAATAAACAATCTAACTTTTCACTTCAAGGAATTAGAAAAAGAAGAAAAAACTAAAGCCAAATTAATAAGAGGAAGGAAATGGGAAAGATAGAGCAGAAATAGAAAATAGAAAAACAATACAAAAAGTTAACAAAGCTAAGGATTGTGGGTTTTTTTGTGGAAATAAACAAAATCAACAAACCCTTAATAGACTAAGAAAAAAAGAGAGAAGACTCAAATAAAATCAGGAATGGAAAAGGAGACATTACAGCACATGCCTCAGAAATGAAAAGGATCCTAAGGAACAATTATGAACAAGAATATACAAACAAATTAGATAATCTAGAAGAAATGGATAAATTCCTAGAAATGCACAACCAAGCAAGACTGAATCAAGAAGAAATAAAAAACCTTAACAGATTAATAACAAATAGAGATTCAAGTAGTAATCCCAAGTCCCAACAAAGAAAAGCCTAGGAGCAGATGGCTTCATGGTTGAATTCTAAGAAACATAAAAAGAATTAATATCAATCCTTTTTTAACTCTTCCAAGAAATAGAAGTAGAGGAAATAATTTCAGACTCATTTTATAAGGCCAGCATCACTCTAACACCAAAGTCAGATAAATATAGTATAATAAAAGAAAACTGAGCCTAAATCCCTAATAAACATAAATGCAAAAATTCTAAATGAAATAGTAGCAAACCAAATTCATCAATGGATTAAAGCGATTACATACCATGACCAAATGAGATTTACTTCTGGGATGCAAGGTAAGTTTAACATACACAGATCAATCAATGTGATACATTATATTACCAGTATGAAAGATAAAAACCACATGATCATCTCAATAGATTTAGGTACTGCACAAAACTCAACATCCATTTATGATAAAAACTCTCAATAAAATAGGTTTAAAGGAAATGTCCTTAACACAATAAAGACCATTTCTGAAAAGCTCACAGCTGACATAATCAATGGGAAGAAACTGAAAGCTTTTTCTCTAAGATCTGGTACAACTTAGGGATGCCACTTTCACCACTTGTATTCAACATAATAATGGAAGTTCTGGCAAGAGCATTCACACAAAAGAAAGAAATAGACGACATCCAAATCAAAAAGGAAAAAGCAAAGTCATCCCTGTTTACAGATGACATGATCCCATATGTAGAAAACCCTAAAGACCACATTAGAAAATGTTACAACTAATAAATAAATCCAGGAAAGTTTCAGGAGACAAAATCAAAATTAAAAATCAAGGGGCACCTGGCTGGTTCAGTTGGTAGAACATGTGACTCTTGATTTTGGGGTCATGAGTTAAAGTCCCATGTTGGATATAGAGCTTACTTCAAAAAGTAAAAATAAAATAAAAATAAAAATCATTTGCATTTCTTTACATTAACAATCTATCCAAAAATGAAATGAAGAAAACAATCTTATTTATGACAGCATCAAAAAAGAAAAAAATACTAGGAATAAATTTAACCAAAGGGTTGAAATGCTTGTACATAAAACCTATAAAACATTGATGAAAGAAATTGAAGACACAAATAAATGAACAGATATCCCATGTTCATGGATTGGAAGAGTTAATATTGTTAAAATGTCCTTATTATCCAAAGCAATATACAATTCAATTGCTGTAAGGGACTCAACGCAATCCCTACCAAAATTTTAATGGCACTTTTCACAGAAATAGGAAAAAAATTAAAATTTTATGGCACCACAAAGTAATCTTGAAAGAACAGACTTGAAGGCACCACACTTTTCATTTCAAACTCTATTACAAAGATATAGTAATCAAAACAGTATAGCACGAAAATAGACAAAGAGGACAATGGGACAAATAAAGAGTTCAGAACTAAACTTTGCATATATGGTTAACTAATTTTCAACAAGAATGCCAAGAATACACAATGTGGAAAAGAAATCTATTCAATAAATGTTATTGGGAAAACTGGATAACAATATGCAAAACAATGAAATTATACCTTTACCTTAGATCACATATAAAAATCAACCCAAAGTGGATTAAAAACTTAGAAGTGAAACCTGAAACTCTAATACTCGTAGAAGAAAACAGGGGAAGAACTTCTTCACATTGGCAATATTTTTTTTTAATATGTTGAGATATAGGTCTTTTTAATATATCCTGCAAATACATTATTTATCTCAACATATAAGAAACACCTACAATTTTCTTAGAAAAAGACAGTATGATTTTTTTTTTAAAGCAAAGATAATAGACAGGAAACCAGCTTGTGAAAATTGCTCAGCTTCACTAATAATTAAGGATGTGAAAATTAAGCAATACTACTTTTTGTCTATTATATTGGCAAAAATTTCAAAGAATTACAGTATCTAGACAGTATCTAGTTTATATAACCAGAATATGTAAGAGAGCTGTTCATCAGTATATGGGACACAATCAGTGTATGGGAGAGCCCCTTATCCCCAACGAATGGTGGTATCAGGCATCAAAATTTTTGTCAATTATATGACTATGGAATAAGACTTTATTCATTTTTAATTTGTATGATTCTGATTACCAGTGAGTTTGAGCGTATTTCATGTTTATAAATTAACCTGATTTTCAGGTAATATTCTAGTCATTTGGGAGTTCTTTAAACTGAGGATATTTTACACATATTTATTTTGTTAGGTATAAATTAAGAGAAAGTACAAAGTATACAATGGTATAATGAATGATCATGTTTTTTACAGTCCATAGCAAGTGCATATTATGCATTTGTCTTTTGAAAATCACCTAAAAAGATTTGAGCAATTTAAATGTGTGATACCACCCAATGATTAGAATCATACTATTTCTACTGTAAAGGAATGCCAAGTGAAGGAATCTGAAATCTTTTAGGAGAGGAGAGATAATCAAACGGGCATATTGCATTTGTGATAGTAATTCTTCTGAAATCATTATTTGAGGAATGTTTTCACACCAGTTACTAAATGGATTATTGATCATAACATGACTTAAATGGTTTCAGAGCTAATCAATTGGTAATACATCCCCATAATATTTAGACAAGGACCACTGTTTTCAGGCTTATGCTTTTCTAATTTAAAGAGAAATCAGGATCAAGGTTTCTCCTCAATATTTTTTTATAAACATAGCATATCAACTCCCACCCTATTAATAGCATAGCCAGTCATTTATTAAATGAACTAAAGTACCTATTTGACGCCAGGAAGTATGGCAGACCCTGAGTGCGCACTCTGGGCAGGAGAGCCGGTATCAGCGCTGATGGAATTCACAGTTTAAGAGAAATGTAGAACATAAGGGGGATTATATTAGTGAGAGGCAGTGTAAACTCCTGAACCGAAGCACTAGGGCCAGACATCCTTGGCTCTAACCCTGGCTCTACCACTTATTAACTGTGTGACTTCAGGCAATTTATTTAACCTCTCTGCGTCTGCATTTCCAGTCGGTAATCAAGAGAAAATAATATTCTTAACCAACTGAGTTGTTATGAGGTTCAACGTACTTAACATGTGCAAATTACACAATAGTGCGTAGCATAGAGTATGTAGTATGAGGTAGCTATTTCAATTTTTCCATTATTATCATTTTTATTACAGTGACTGAATGGGATTTCATTTGGAAATAGGGTCCTTGCAGATAGAGATAAGGTGAGGTCAGACTGTATTAAGTGAGTTCCCCCCAAATCCAATGACAGGTATCCCCATAAAGAGAGGGAGATTGGAGACACAGAGAGACCCAGGTGAGAAGCCCACCTGGCAATGGCCAAAGAGTAGAGTGATGCAACTAGAAGCCAAAGAACACTAAGGATGGGAGAGGCATGAGGTAAATTATGTTTC
Source organism: Ursus americanus (assembly GCF_024610735.1). NCBI lineage: Eukaryota > Metazoa > Chordata > Mammalia > Carnivora > Ursidae > Ursus > Ursus americanus. The sequence continues at coordinate 13,067,788 of NC_142137.1, read as the reverse complement.
TCAGATCCTGGAGAGTGAGCTTGGCCCTGCCTCCTGAACTGCGAAAGAATGCATTTCTGTTGTTTTAAACCAAGCAGCTTGCTGTCATCTGTTACAGCAGCCCTAGGAATACCAGCAGCAGCTATTATCATTCCATGTAAAGATAAAGACTCCAAAGCCCAATGGAGTTAATGACTTTCTGGGAGTCACACAATTAGGGCGATGAAGCTGGGCTTCTAGTCTCAGGCAATTTGATTTAAGAGCATACATTTTAACTACTTTGTATTCTTTGTCTGCTGATACATTGTCCTAATACCTGTTTTGTAGTCAATATTTATTGAAATGCCATTAAATGCCAAGCACCATTCCAAGCATTAGAAATCCGATAGTAAACAAAACTGAGAAAAGCAACCGACATTTTGGTCTAGTGAGGGTAGTCAAAGTAATTAAGAAAAAAGTATGTATTATTTTAGATATAAATGTTGTTAAAGAGAAAAATAAGTAAGGGAAGTAGGGAATTCTGATTGGGTGATCAGGGAAGATCTCTTCACATGACTTTTGAGTGAAGTATTGAAAAAGGAGAAAAAATACATATGTTCATATGTGAGATAAGAGAGATGAAGAGAAAAATCAATGCAAATGTTCTAAGGTACTCATATGCCTTAGTATTTGAAGAATTAAAGGAGGCACTGTGGGTGGAGTGGAATACAATGAATAGTAAGGGTTGTGGTTAAGGAAGAGTTAAAGGAAAACATTCAACCTGGATGAATATATATATATATATATATATATATATATATATATATATATACACACACACACATATATATATATAGTCTATAAGTATATTCTATAGATAGATAAATAGATATGTGGGGTTTAATATGAAGACAGGATATAAACCTATGAGATTGGATAAGTTTATGCAAGTAAAGGTTGATAGAAAATAGAAATGAGCCACAAGTTGAGCTCTGAGCATTTCTACCTTTAAAAGGCCAGGGAGATGAGGAGGGCCTCGCAAAGGAGACTAGAGAGTAGACTAGGGGCCATGCAATAAGTAGAACATCCCTTGGGTGTGTTGATCTGGAAGACAAGTTTATTCTTCCCCAAGCAATCTTATATGTCAAGAGAAATCGCAACTCAACATATGTATGAATAATCTTTGTATAAAAATTTCTACTTAGACTTTGTATTTATACTCTATGCATATAAAATTTTGTTCAGAATTATTATAAGGAGAAAACGGCTGCTTCTTATAATACTTATTACTTCTGTTTTCAAAAACCTTTGGTTCATGAAATTATTTTATCATCTTCTTAAAAGATTCAAGACAAATATTTAACATAGCTTTATAAAGATCACTCTCTCTGTACAGTGAGAATCATAAGGGGAATAAAATGAATAAATTATTGCATCATCTCTACCTTTTCGCTATTCAAGCCATGTTTCTTATTGCACTTCTCTTCCTTACGATTGGCTGACTGTAATTAGCCTGAATTGCTGGCCTTGGTTGACTACATTTTGCCTTCACAGTTAGTTTATATCTTGCTACTGGTAAGTATATCAACTTATAATGGGTTATATCCTTTAAATAACAATATGATATGTAATGTTCTTTGACATTCATTTTATCTTTCAAATGTTGAATATGCATGTCTTTGTGTCACTTGTGACATGGGTCAGAAGTATTGTCTGTGATTATGAAATATAGGAAAGCTGACGGGTTGGTGTAGAATTAGAGTTATAACCTTGGCATTCTTTACCTAATTGGCTACTACACAGATATATGTTCAATTAACACTGTACAATTAATACCTACTATACGGAAGGAGAAAACGCTATTTTATAGGTTCTGAATTGAGTACAGTTTTATATATTTTGTCAGTGACCTAGAAGAATAAATGTGTATGTTGGCTAGCCCTTTAGAAGAGAAGATTATAATTCAAATGGACCTTGACAATTTGGAAGAGTAGTTGGAAATAATGAAAATCCTGAGGTCAGATATAAAGCAGGAACTACTGTAAGGAAAAACATGATCCATGCAAGATGGGGAATGACTAATTAGGCATGATCATGGCAGAAAGGAACCTAGAGATCACAGGGGACATGAATTGAACATAATTCAGCTCAGAAGCATTATTTTAGAGGCTTGAACACATAATACTGAAATGTACTATAAAAAACAGGATGGTTCTGATAAAAATATAAGATAAAAAGTCATCTACATTTTACATTGATCAGTTTAAAGCTAAAGCAGTGTGTCAAATTTTGGACAGCTGAAAGCTGGAGAATTTGTAGAGGGCCCAAAAGACACAAGTAGATTAAGTGATTAGAAAATTGGAATTTCAAAGAAGCAATAACTTTATTTGAAATGTGTGATTGTAAAGGAGAAGCATGAGGAATGATTTAATCACTGCGTTGAAGTACACAAGTGGTGATTTTATGAACTGTTGACCAGATGCTCTTGAGCTTCTTTGTGGTCGAATTCTTGTTAAAGTTTCAACAGGGATGACATAAATTTGTGGAACCCCTCCCCCCCAAAAAATGAAAAACAGCACAGCCTAAAAAAACCACTATCAAGTGGCATGTACTAGAAAGGGTTATCTTTAAATCTCGCTCCCTGAGAATTAAGTGTGGATTTGGTCTTACAGATAATGGAGTCTGAATAGCAACTACTCCCAATCCCATTTCTTTCCTCAACCCAACCCTAGTGATACATAGTTTCGATTTCATCTGCATATGTATATATTTTGTTGGGGACTGTGTCCTTATTTTTTTCCCATGAGCTTTTACAGTAAGAGGTGCTAAGAGCAAACAGTGTTTTAAAAATATTACTAGAAGTTTACAAAAAATAAAATTAGTTGCCCACACAGAAAAAGATGGCTTCAGATTTATCTCTCAAATCTGATTTTTATTTTGATGTATGAATTATCTGCTTAATACTCTTCATGTTCGCTTCTACTGTTCAATTCTGACCTCGTGGGAAGGCCTAGCTTTATGAGGAAATGGAATAAATCATTTCACTGATATGATTTAAGTGACACCAAAAATGTGCCTAAAAATATCTACTCTATGTTATTCAGCTGGCTTGCCCTAATGTTGAAATTCTTCACCATTAATATCATACCTCCAGGCACTTACTTCTCAATAAGATTTTATATATATATATATTTTTTAAAGATTTTATTTGTTTATTCAACCGAGATAGAGACAGCCAGCGAGAGAGGGAACACAAGCAGGGGGAGTGGGAGAGGAAGAAGCAGGCTCATAGCAGAAGAGCCTGATGTGGGGCTCGATCCCAGATCGCCGGGATCACGCCCTGAGCTGAAGGCAGACGCTTAACCACTGTGCCACCCAGGCGCCCCAAGATTTTATATTTTAAGTGGGTCAAAAGATGGGGTGATCTAAGAGGTCTAAAGTATTGTAGCTTGCTATGAGTTTAACATACATCATTCTCTTCATGATTAAAAATGTACCTTCACTGTTCCCACTGGCACCAACAATCACAGAGTTTGAGGGGAACGGTTTGATGGAGAGATAAGATCTGCTGGATAGGAGAGGAAAGAGATCTGTCTTGAGAGCCCCCCCATACTGCCTACATTAAGGGCACAGACTCCTCAAAGCACAGGCAAACGGAGCCACAGCAAGGCAACGGGGATGATTCTCCCCAAGCTGAGCTACAAAGCATCTGAAAAGATGAATCAGAGAACTCTTTTTTTTTTTTTTTTGAATCAGAGAACTCTTAAGCTGTCACCCATTTCAATATTTTGCTGAGGGCCAGCCACATAGATGGGCAATAGGCATGCTGTGGCTTATCAGTGCAATGCTTGTTTTCTCAAAAGAAGCTGGTAGAATATCAGTTTTATCTAATTTAAAAATTTTGAATGTTTTGGAGACCTCATGCTTGTGACTCCTCCTATGAATTCTCAGGAAAGAAGTGAGTAGAAGGTAAGGTGAAAATATGTTCTTGAACATGGTACTTTGTTCTGAAACTATGTTAGTAGCAGTCTAAACATTATGTTTTCTTAAAAAGTTGTAGCTATATTAGTGTTGAGAACCAAAAGCATTTTGCCTTTTATTACCAAGAAATTATATTTCCTTGTTTTAAAATTTTTGAAAAAGGTAACCAAGAAAAAAATGACATTTAGGGAAGTTTTGCCTTAAATATAAATAGTATTTTATAATAATTTCAGAGTTTTCTAAATAATCCTTGGGAATATCAGTATCTTGATAACTGAGTAGGTCAAAAACACCATATACTCAATTTCTTCTCACTGATTGTTAATTTTTCTTGTACTGGATTTATTGATCACCTATTCAGTCATTCTTCAAATATTTTATAAACCAAAAAGCATGAGTAGGGAAGAAATTATTTTAAGTATTTAGACCAATGGAGTTTAACGTATGTGTGTGTGTATTCATTCTTAATTTTTGGCATATACTTTGCTGCCATCAAGGAGCTTAATGCAAAAAAAAAAAATGGATGCAGGAAGCAAAAATAATTCTAGAGAATAGTAGACGATGCTTGTGGTAGACATGGGGAGTGACATTCAATCAAACAGCAATCATGGAAATACTTCAGGTCTCAAGTGTGCACCTTTCTGTCATTACTTGCCTACATCAAGTTTTAATTATGTGTTTATATTTCTGCCTATTAGACTAGACCTTTTCATAGTTCAAGATCTGTTTCATTCATTTTTATATCCGTATAGAGAAATAGGATCAGCATATTAATGCTCAGCAATTGAAATATAATTATTTTCCAATTACCCTTCTCAATTTCCAATAGATTAACAACAAATCACTTGCTTATTATATAATTCTTTAAGAAGGCCAAAAATAAATATATTACTAAAAAATAATGAAATAGAATGTTAATATCCTAGTTTTTTTTCTTTTTTCTCTCCAGAATTTAGCCAAAAAATAAATAGCTCTCAATTAAGACAGGGATGAATGTGAGAACATTTGGGATGATTCAAGTTGCAGAAAATTTACCTTTTAACCTATTTGCTGGAATCCAAACAAGAATGTAATGATTCTTGAAACTGAAAGGCACAAAGTTTAATTTTTTTCCCCCAGCTTGGAGGTTTCCTCTTAATTGATGTGCCTCTTACCTTCCCCTCACAATTTCAGTCCCTTCCATTTACCCCCAAAGAAGAAGGTGGTGAAAGGAAGGGAATGGTGGGGTTCTGAGTCCCTTGGGCAGTTAAAAGGGAACAGAAACCAAAACAATCACCAATATGACAGAATGACAATCAAGAAGTCTAAAGCAGGGTAGGAAAGGTGGTAAGAGAAAGGGGGGAAAAAGGAGGTTCTGGAGACCACCTCCCCAATTAAGGCCCTTGCTAAGTGGGGCTGGAGGAGATCCTCAAACATGAGGAAGTGCAGGTCTTGAAGAAGGGAGGTAGTAGTTGAGCCTGAAGGAGGAGTAGGTCAAGGAAGGGAGGCCCCCTCTCATTTTATCAGTTTAAATTCTTGCCGAATCCAGCAGTAAAATCGTATCACTCACATCCACTGCATTTTCATTTCTGCACTTTCTCCCCCTCCACTATCTCCCTCCCTCTTTCAAATCTTTGCAAATATCTTGTTGCATTTCAGAGGTTATAGGTGGGTTATTATGTGTCTCTCTAGTGCTAGGATAAAACAGTGTTTTAAAATGTTTTTTTGCTATGTACCCACCCTTATAATTAGGGGCTTTGTCAACTCCACCTAACTATGGAAAACTATGAAAACTGTTCTTTTAGAGGAAAAAGTAATTCTGTCACCAGAATTTTTTTTTTTTTATATTCTGGTTGTCAGAAAATCATTGTTAAATACATTTTTCTCTTCTTTTCTTCTTTATGCTACATTCAGTTTATTAAGACATGAAACAAGGAATCATAGCTACTGAGATTCTATTGATAATGATCAATAAGTTTCAATGTGTACATAAATAGATAAATAAATATAAACAAAACAAAACAAAAACAAAACGACATTAATCTTGAAGTATAAATGGGCACTTTTAAAAAAGGAAACAGCTTTTAAAATAAAATAGTTTTTTAGTTGAAAGGTATCCAAAGATTTTGTGTCTTTCTTTTGTTAAATTATTATCAAAACAGTGTTAGCCACTTTCTATATGCTACTGTGAGAAATTTGAGGCACCAAAAGTTTGAGATTAATGGAACCCACCTGCAGTAAAGGAAACCATGGTTTTGTTTATAGACACATTAAGTTTGAGAAGACTATTTATTGGCAAAATATTTATTCATTGCCTAGAATGGGCTGCATACTATTAAGGGCCAAGAATTGGACATGAATTAGTGAACAAGACAGTCAGTATCCTCACTTTCATAGAATTTATATTTTAATGCAATTAATAGACATTAAAGTTTATATTCTTCTAATGGTTGGATATGTGAGTCCATACCTCGGTGGAGATGTTTGGACTGGAGAGTCATTCATATCCTTATTACTCACGTTTCAGTAAGAACTTAAGAAATGACACAATCCGTTTCCACACCTTACTACCTCCAGTCTTATTTCCCTGAGATGACCTCTTTAGGTGTCTATTTTTTGTTCTTCTAGTATTTATGTACATAATTCTAAATATTAGGCTTTTTCTTCTTTTCTTGATTCATCTACTCAAGATGCCCTATATCAATTCCCTAAAATGAAAGATAAGATCTTTAATTCACTTGTATCCTCCCCCGTGATGTGTAATCACCTATTTCTAAATTCAGAACAGTATCTGAAATCATTGTGTAATATTTTTTTAACGGACGCTCACTTTCAAATTTAGAAGTAACTAATTTTTTCTCACTGCTTACTGAAAACTATGTGGAGACACGTGGTTTTGAAATTCCAAGTTTTTTAATACCAGAGTCAATCTTTTTAGCTAAAATTCACCACTGCTCCATGTAGAACATTTCTCCTGCCAGGGGTTGTTTTGTTGCTAAACAAATGTTTCCATTGCTTTGCCTTTGCAATGAGAGCCCCCTTCTACTGGCCGTGCCCTGTGGAGCTCCTACACGTTCTTCTAGGTCTAGCTCACATTATTTCTTTCGACAAATCTAATTATCTCCTAACCAGAAGTTGACTCTGACGTTTCAGTCTCATAGGCTCATAGGCTTTTTTTTTTAAGATTTTATTTATTTATTTATTATTTATTTATTAATTTATTTGAGAGACAGTGAGAATGAGCTGGGTGGGGGAGGGGCAGAGGGAGAGGGAAAAGCAGGCTCTCTGCAGGCTCCCCGCAGAGCAGGGAGCCCTCATAGGGCTCGATCCCAGGACCCTGAGATCGCGACCTGAGCCAAAGGCAGACACTTAACCGACTGGGCCATGCAGGCACCCCTCAGTCTCATAGACTTTCTTGAACCTCGCTTATAACACTATTATCTACTTTAGTTCAGAATTTTTTTGAAATTTATTTTTTTGAAGTGTAAGCTCTCTGGAACCAGGGACAAGGTTACCTATGTAATTTTATCACTAAAGTATCCTGGTGCAATATACCTCACACATTGTTTGGTTAATTAATATTCTTTTACTATTGAATGAATGCATGTATAAATATTAGGGTCTTCCTGGCATTAAAAGATGTTACCAGGGCCCCAGGTGGCTCAGTCAGTTAAGCATCCAACTCTTGATTTCAGCTCAACTCATGATCTTGGGGTCATGAGATCTAGTCCCCCACTCCCACCCCAGCTCACACACATGCTCTCTCTATATATATCTGTTTTAAAAAAATCTTGACTGTTTGGGGCTCTAACCATCTGAATAATTTTCAAAATTATTTTTATAATTAATAATATTAATAAATGATATTAATATTCAAAATTCAAATTTTCAAAAACAGTTTCATTTATGTCTCCCGTATTTAAGATCCAGAGAGAGGCAAATGCAGGCCATTATTTGTAAAAAGATAAAACTTCTCATTTGGCCATGAACCAAATTACTCAACTAGATCTTTCACAGGAAGAAAAGTAAAATAAAAATGAGTTTATACATATATGTTTGTCCTTTTTGATAAGAAAACATAGAAAGGTATTGCACATATTATTCCTTCCTCTTAATTTTAGGAAATTAAGAGCATGTTATGAAACACAAACTTTGGAAACCGTTAGAACTGTTTAGAAATTCAAAGGAAACAGAATAAGCATAAGGAAAGAGAAAGATTAAAGTTAGAGAAAAACTAAACGGGGCAAGCAGTCAATAGGAGGAGCATGGATTGTTCTGGTCTATGTGCTAGACCTAGGAAGCGGTGTTCTCCACTCTGAAGTCTTCTGGAATTTTCAGACCATCTGGAAATTAAGTGTTACAGGATACCTACCAGAGGCTTTCAAAGCTATAGGAATGCTGCAGGAAGGGAGGAAGGAGGTTGGTGATATTTTGCAAAGAATCATGGTGTATAATTTTTGTTTTTCATCTGGAAAATGTTTCATTAAACTTCTTGAAAGGAAAAGTTGTGTGAAAGAACAGTGGACAGGTGTGCTCAACATCAGAGAAGCCTGCTACTCTCCCATAAAAACTCAGCATTGACAAACTCTTTCAACCCAGAGACTATGCTATCATATTGAACTTATTCTTCACTAGGCATCCCTTTTGAAAGTCAAGACATAGGAAAGCCAATTAGCTTAGGAAGCTAGGCAACGAAGGTTCTATCTCCTCCCCTCAGTACACATTGAACTGCCTCCAGTGTAATATTAATATTAATCCAGATTAATTTAACATTAATATTATCCCTAATCATCCTACTTAGAAAACCAAAAAGATTACAATATCCCATATGGTAATGCCAAAATTCCAAAGGTGACTTTTCAAGTTAGGGATATGCATTAAGGCAATTAAGAATAGATTTAGATGAGGAGGCCTTGAGAAGACTGAGAACCACTCTGTGACACATTGTTTTTAATTGGCTTACGTTAAAACATGATTTGTTAATTTCACTCATACATTTCTATTTAAAAACAGGCTATATCCAGTTTCTAAATCAAGGTATAGGAATATGTTTTAAGTAATTTTAAAAAATAATAAATTGTCATAAAATATGACTTTGTTATGCATGATTTGTGTCCATAGGTACTCACAGGCCACAGGATGGGTACTCTGAGAATATGTAATAGGAAATACGGTGTTAAATCACAAACAAAAGCATCACTATTTGACTCCCTTTGAATGAATAAATGAATCAAGGAATACTTCCTGTTTTATGCAGCACTTACTCTCATTGGCTCCCAAATGAGGCCTGATATTTAACCCTGAAACATGGGAGTCTTTCTGGATTTCTCTTTTTCCTTCAGCTCTCATATAAACAAGCCCATTAAGTTCTACTGGGTCTCTTATTATCTCTGGAATTTGTGTTTTTCCATTTTTATTGCTAGGGCTTGCTCCAACCCCTGATTTTTTTTTAATCGAAAATATTACTGTAGTACATTTTCTGGTCTTGCTCTTTCTAATATTTGCCCACACCTGTCCTGGGCCAGCAATCAAATGGTTGTGGCTCTATTTGTGCGTATAGAATAAAATAAATAGGGGCGCCTGGGTGGCACAGCGGTTAAGCGCCTGCCTTCGGCTCAGGGCGTGATCCCGGTGTTATGGGATCGAGCCCCACATCAGGCTCCTCCGCTATGAGCCTGCTTCTTCCTCTCCCACTCCCCCTGCTTGTGTTCCCTCTCTCGCTGGCTGTCTCTATCTCTGTCAAATAAATAAATAAAATCTTAAAAAAAAAAATCACAAAACACTGGAATGATAGATATCAAAATACTATTTGAACAATAGGATTCATGTAATGTATGTTATCTTCCTTATACCTTTCTCATACATTGCATGTTTTCTAAAATAATTACCAATTGTTTTGATAGAGAAAAATATTACTATTACAACTGAGTTATCTGTCACTTAAATCTCATCAGGCATTTGCCTGTCACTATCGACTGGCCCATTATTGTTTTCACATGTAGTAAAAATTCCTAAACATGAAGTATAAGTACTTTTAGATGTGATTTCTTCTTATATTTTGCTACATATTGGGTAGATTAAACATATAATTTACTGTCCAAACTTAGACACTTCTAACAATGAAAACAAGGCCTGTTAAGAACTTTAACTAAACAATTGGCCTAAACCAAAACAGTCTGGACAAATAGATAAAAGATACTCCTTGTTTTTTCTGGGGTTTTCCCGCTTCTTTTTGCGTATGTGAAATGTGCAGGGGGTATTTTTGCTTTTAGTTCTTCTTCATTGTATTTTGTCATAAATACCTTATTTATAAGCTAAAATAATCAGCTTTTTCTTCATTTTCAAAAGGTCTTTGTTTTAAAATTTGTATTCTTCAAATTCTAAATATACGATAGGAACAGATATGAACTTATTTAGAGTTATTGGGTATAATTTTTATTTATTCTAGTGAAATGTAAATTCCATGAGGGCAGGAGTTTATGCCTATTTTATTGATAGCTTTCTTCATAATACTTTGAAAGTCTTGGCATTTAGTAAGAACTCAATAGATATTTGTTGAATGAGATAATTTGAATGAAGATAAGTGGGTTGGCAAAAAGCTTCAATGAGATCTTTTCTAATATTCCTACTTTTGAAAAACAAGCAAAGTTTTATCTACCTATTATGCTTATTAACTAGTTTATTATTAAATGTCTATTGTGTAGATATGTCATAATACAATCAGATAATTTAGAGAGAAGAAAGAGATTGTAGTTTACAGTATTTAACCTTTTATTTAGAGTTGGGGAATTTGAGGCCAGAAAATGAAGAAGGACACAAACATACTAGTAACTGGACACTAATCGAAGCTCAGGTCTTTAATAATCCTACGGCTTTCTCCTTTCCATAAGACCTCCAATTTTTCTCCACTAAACATAGCATTTGTATCTGAATAAAGTATGGACTTTAGTTATAATAATATTGTATGAATATGGGTTAGTGTATTGGAACACATGTACCATACTAATGTAAGATATAAAATACAGGGGAACTTGCATGTTGGATAAATGGGAACTTGCTGTACTGTCTCTGCAATTTTTTATAAGTCTAAAACGATGTTAAAATATAAGGATTGTTTTTTAAAATATCATTTATATTCAGCATAAACTTAGATAAAATGGATCACTCTCACAGTCTACAAATAATGTTCTTGTTAAAGTGACGACAGAAAATTAGCAGAATCAGTTGTAATCCAAATATCTTACACCCAGGCCAGTCACTGAGATTCCTAAACAACTCTTGTGTCTCTTCCACTTGTAACATATTTTTTCTAAGTCCTTGTGTTTTCGTGGATTACAACTGTGGCATTGACTTTCCTTGTTTTAATTAATTAATTGATATCTTCATTCATGGAAAGTGCTGGTTTCAATATTATGAACCAACCAAATAGCCATGTGATAAACACCAACTGCTGCCCTTTGACCTGTGCGCCCACTCAATTCTACTTACTTCAAAGTTACAGTTTGGAAAGTAAGAAGAATACTGCTGACTGCACATGCAGGTGATGTAGTGCTATTCTTGATATTAAAGATCACCCAAAACACAAGTATTTCCCCTGTTACCATCTTAAGGCCACCAACGGAGGCAAAGAAAATATGTTTAAACATGTATATTTTCATTTTAAGTTACTGATTGCAGTTTCCATGGGTATTTGTGGCAATATCATTTAAAAAGTGGTAATAAAGAAATTGAGTAAAGGCAACTTCTCACTTCAGTAATTAGCTTTCCCTTTGTAACTATTTTCATAGGATTTTGCAGGGTAAAGTTTTGGAATGTGTCTCCTTATTTTGTAGCCTAGCTCGACTAAATGTTTTTATAACTTCGTGTACAAGTCAAAGGTCCTCTGCGGGAATTCTGTGGGAAATATGCAGACTGACCTGCACATAAGGAACAAGGAAAACATCACAGCATGGGATGGTATGGAAGTTAAAATGAAATATTTGCAGCTCTGTGCATGGGTCTTTTAAAATCTTCCATAGGAGGTCCATGTTGTGCTGACAGAAGAGTCACATTTTTATGGTTAGGATGCTATTTAGAATTAGACACTGTCTGAGTATGATTCTCTCCACAGACTTAGAATCCATTAAATACTGCGTGAAAAGAACAGTGGTAATTGAGACTTTGTCACTTAAATCAATTTTCTTCTGCCGTAACGCACCAAAGTAGGGGTGGGAGGGGCAGACTGTCCCTTCCGATCTTTGTTAGCTGATGTCTTAGTAATAAATGGAAGCTAAAATGTGCTGTCAGAGGTCGAAGTAAAATCTTCACTGTTATGCTATTAGCTGCCAACATTATCACTGATTGTTGCCTTTAACAACAAAAAGAATGTTGATGTGAAGTTATGGGCAGTTCTATTTACTTAAGTTCTCTGAGATCTATTAAAAAGTTCTACCCCTTAAAAAAATCCTAGTACAGTTTTTGAAAATGTACTTAATTTTTAAATAATTCAACCATTGTGTTCTGGTGATTAGGAAAAAAGGTCATGATGTCAATGAGAATATTTTTTAAAGTCTTCATGTGAGATCATTGTTACGGTATGTTGTTTGTCTTTTGTCTCACATAATGACTTCCAATAATTTCATTTCTGTTATCAATTTCGCTAATGTCTTGAGAATGTATTTCAAATGGAGAACAGGAGAAATAAATGAGGCAAAATGAGGGGGCAAAAAGTCCATACTGCCATCTCAGGAGTAAAGAGAAATGTTAAAAACACAAAACTGTTTTAAGATCAATAGAAATTTTTGCTTTCTTTTTTCCTGTTAATAATAGGTATGTAAGGGTTTATCATTAAAATTAGGCAGCAAACCAGATCACAGTTTACAAATTCGTGTTGGAGTTTCATTGAATGATGTGCATTCAGCATAAACATGGTTCATTTGTCAACATAACGTAGAATCTTGCAAACCCACATTCTAAGATTTATCAGGTTATTGAATGAACACAGAGAATTGAAATTATCTATTGCTAGGTTTTTCAATTGTATGACTTAAATTGTACATCCTCTGAGTTTTGAAGTATTTTACTCTGAAAGAGCTATGATTATGATTTCTTTTATTCGAAGCATCTTAACTAAATGATTAAACATGAACAATCTGTAAATTAAAAGGTGCTTTCAAATTAGGGCAGATGATTGGTTTTTAGTTGTTTGATTGGTTTGATAAGCAATTTCTAACCATTAGGAATATTTCCTCAAAGTATTAGACATGGGATAGCAAAGTTTACTAATAAATAGGCATCACTGACTTTCTGAATATGGATGCGTTGTCAGAAAAAGAAGAAGTGGATAGACAATGCAAAACAAAACAAAACCTTGGGAAAATACCAACATTCACAAAGAAAATGTGTATTCCTTGTTCTTACTCCTCTGTGATACTGTGATACTTTGGAATTTACACCTCCATCTCTCTGTTCTTATTTCCCAACCTTATTTCCTTGTTGTTTTCAGCACTATGTTCTCCTAAGTAATTAGTTGTATTCTGTTCTTTCTCAGAATTCATGCTTGAGAATAATTTTAACCCTACAATGATTCAAACTGACAATTTCTGAAGATTTTTTTTAAACACTCCAAAAATTTAAAAATTACGAATTATATAGCGTTTAGTACTAACAGCAGAAATAGTTATTCTATGGATGAACTATGTCAACAAGTTAATGAGGTTTGGAAAACTGTAGTTAAAGTACTATGAAGCTGCAATTGTCTTTTCCACATAAGGATTCATATAATACTATGATGCGATGCTGAGGTTAGGTTTTAAATAGAGTTAGGGCTGCTTCCTTAAACAAATTTATTTAGACCCACAAAGCAAGCCAGAACATTGAATCTGACTTTGAGTAGAGGGCAGAAATGAGTACAGAAAATTTAGCTCTAAAAATATTGATCAGAACACAAGCTAACATTCAGAAGAATAAATGAAAATTTTTAAAAAACCACGTATGTTTTTTATCAATTTTTGAAAAGCAAACTACAGTAAAACGCAGGCAATATGAAAATGTTAAACACGGTATTATTTTTTAAATGAAAACTATTGAGTATATTATTTTTAAAAACACTTTTGGTGTGTTATTTGTACCAAAAGGTCAAATGTTGAAAGAGAAAAACCACTGTTTATAGCTCAAATTGTCAGCTATCAAGATAGATTGTCGTTAATTTTTTTTTAATCATACTTTTTTAAAAGTGCGAAAATGAAAAAAATAAGACTGTAAACTGTTCTGGGCTAAATGGTATAGAAAATTGGGGAAATATTTTCACAAAAGACAAATACCTACTTAAATATAGCCATTCAAATTCTAAAGCAAGCTTCCTTTTTTTTTAAATGTTTAATTGGAACCACTTGTTAAACACTGTGCAAAAAGATGATATGATATAGGACTAAAGGCCAATGAATTATTTTCACCATATCTTTTTGGTGAATTCTTTTTAGTAATAATTGAAAAAGGCAATAAATAAGAAAATTAAGATGATATAAACTCACGTAAATGTTTAGGATATTCTCTTACTCTTTATGAGGAAACTAGATATCAACATAACTGATATAAATAAATCAAAAGACAGTATATTTAAAAAGTTGTATAGAATTTGGGATTTTTAGAAACTGCCATTATGCTTGAAGAATGACAGCTGGTAGAAATGCTTCAGAAATTTTTCTAGGCAGATAATTTTCTAGACCTGCACTGTTCAAAGTGGTACACATTGGTTACATGTAGTTATTTAGATTTAAATTAATTAAATAAAATTAAAAATCAATTCTTCTGATGTAGGAGTCACATTTCAAATGCTCAATAGCTGTATGTGGTGGCCATTGGCATCCTGGCAGAATGTTCTATTGAACAATCCTATTTCAAAAAGCTAGTGATATTCATTCCAAACTTATAAAATATATAAAATTTGCAGCATCATGAAGTACTTATTTCATATAATGTATGTGGGGAAAAACAATTCTATTGTTTGAGGGAGTTATTACTGACTGAGGTAAAAGATATCTAAGAAACTATATAAAAATGTGGATAGGAGTTAAGTAAACACCTTTATTAAAACTGGAACATAAACATATACATGTTGTTCTACCTAAAACAAAATTTTATAAGAATGATTAACCATTGTTTCCATTGATATTAAATAATATTTTCCAGTGATATTAAAATTGATGATTTTGTCAAAGAGGAAGTCACATCCTGATCTTAAGACCAAACAAGAGGAAAGACTAGCATAGAGGTGTGAACATCACAGAGATTCATTAATAAGTCCTATAATTGCCTTAAAAAGTAAAATGCAAACCTTTAGGGGTGCCTGGGTGGCTCAGTCAGTTGAGTGTCTTATTCTTGATTTCAGCTCAGGTCATGATCTCAGGTCATGAGATCAAGCCCTCCCCCCCAGCCCCTGCCCTCCTGCTAGCTCCATGCTCAGTTGGGAGTCTGCTTAGACATTCTCTCTCTCTCTCTCTCCCTCTGCCCCTCCCTCCCTAATTCTCTCTCTTTCTTTCTCTTACTCAAATAAAGAGATAAATCTTAAAAAAAGAATACAAACCTTCAAAGTCCATTTGTATAAGGTGACATAGTTAGAGTAATTTATCCTAACCAACCTGAAAAGATGGTGGGTTCTGAAGTATTAAACACTTATCTGAGTCTTTGCATTCCCTGAAAATAGAAGTTTAATATTCCACACAGAACCCAGGACAATCAATATTGGTCTCCTTCAATGACAATAAAGGGATCAAAATCTGAGAAGCACTTTAACAGATAAAGTGTGTTTCTGTAACCTATACAAAGCCTGCAAAGTTAGAAAAACCATAACTCCTCTTCCAGTGGGTTCTCTTTTGCTTGGGACTGGGAAATTCCAGTCTTTAATTCTGCAATACACTTTCATCTGGCTACTTGTAATGGAAATATAATTAAGGCTTCAGCACATTCTTCTAGCAACCGCCCCACCCAGCCCCAGCAATATAGATAGACAATTTTGCAGAAGTGTACAGGGGATCAAGAACACCATAAAGCCATTCTGAGGATTCCACAGATGAGAATCTAATAAGCCCCATTTTAAAAGATATTGCAAAAAAGTATAAAGTATAAAGTTTGTATCTTTAAGAGGGAACGGGCATTTCTTGGCATCAATCTAGAAAAAGCTTAGATCTGATAAATTCATGTGGTTTTCGTTTGTTTGCTTTCCTGGGTGCAATGGTTTTCAATTTTTTTGCAGTAGTATTCCGTGTTTAAGTCAAAACTTAAGTAGGAATCATACTCATAAAATGTAAATTTAATATTTTTATTGGTATATGCTTATTTTAAATTAAAATTTATTCAATTTATTTATTATTAAGTTAATCCATGAAACTTTTAATGAGGCCAATATTCTATAAATGAAATTTTTGGATGCTCAATAAATCAAATAGTAACATTTTATTTTTAAACATCTACGTTATAATCTAAGATATCCAAAATAGATAAAGAATTCCTCATGACAAAAAGAAAAGATAATCCAATAGCGTCTGGCAAAACACTTAAACATTTCACAAAATAGGCCTATTTTACATGGCTAATAAATATATAAAAAGATACTCAATATTATTAATTATCAGAGAAATGCCAATGAAAACTAAGACAAATCATTTTTATATACCCATTAGAATAACAAAATAAAAAGTAAATTCCAAGAGTTGAAGAAGATGTAGAGTAATGGAAAATCTCAGACATTGCTGGTCGGAACGTAAAATGATATAATTCTTTGGAAAACTTTTGGCATTGTCTGCTAATGCTGAACATACTTTTATCCTGTTAGTCTAATAAGTCCTCACCTAGGAATACATCCAAAAAAATTGTGTAATTATATGCATGAAAGATTATGAATATGAATACTTAGAGCAGCGATTTTCATGTTAGTCAATACTAGCAAATAACTTGAATGTCGAAGAAACTAGGGTGAGCACTTAAATTATGGAATATTCACACAATGGATAAGTAATCAACAATTCCCACAAACAAGAACAAATGCCACTCAAAATATTTAGTGAAAGAAGCTAAATAAAAATACTTACATATTGTGTGTTTCCTTTGCAATAAAGTTTAAAAATCTGGAAAACTTAATTTTACTATTTAAGAACTCATGATTGTATAATAATGCCATAAAGAATATCAGACAAGGATTATCATAAAAGCCAGGGTATTGGTTATCTTTGGAAGAATGGACAAAAAGGGATCTTCAAGGGTGCTAGCTATATTCTATATCTTCATCTTAGGCAGTAAATATGCTCACTTTATGATAATTCATAAGCTTCCATTTTTTTGTGTGTACTTTTCTGTATGTGTGTTGCATTTTTACAATAACATGGGTTATAAAATGCAACAGGATCTAGATCATTCTGTGAGGGCGCCCACTCTATGTCCATCTGGGCCATTTACCAAGGGAGTTGCAGCCCAGAGATCTGGCAGTGGTTACCCAGAAGGTCAAACTTTTAATCACACTGTAGCTTTTGTTTGTTTATAAGACTAAATGAATAAATGAAACTTATACCCTAGGGTGTGTATCAGAGATCAAAGCTAAGGAAGACAAATTCAGTCACTGAGACAAATACAACATTAGAGAAACTGACGATGGAAGGAAGCAGAAAGTGAGAGTTAATGTTGAAAGTAACCCCACATGTATTTTTACTAACCACTGATCAACCACGCTCTTTGAGAATTGGCCAGCCTAGCTTAGAGACACAGAGTGAAAAATAACAAACAATAAACCAAATGCTCTATCATATGGACTCTATTAAATATTTGACCATGGATTTTCATAAGTCATATAAAAACATAGTCTTGTTCGATTACTGTCAATTACTTTTAAGGTCCCCCAAAGAAATATATGTGCAGAGTTCAAGTCCAAATCTATACACTTTTCCTACTATTACACTTTGCCACCAAAGTCCTGGAGCTGGACAGGTGAGGCACTCTTTTGTCTAGGTTAAAGACAAACTTAAAGAACCTATTTCCGCTTTTTCCTAGTCTATATCTATTCTAATACTTCAATGGTAAGAGGAAGTTAGTCCAAAAGCCATATCCACACGTGTAAAAACACAAGTACACTCCCTAAGAATTAGTGAAATCTTGGTCTTTCTATGCCTAGTCATCTTCCAAGTAAGCAGTTAGTCTATCTTCACAAGTGGAGGTGGTAGAAACCTTCCAAGAAATGGATCTCCAGGAATAAAGAACATGCATCTAGGATTGTGGCCCTGGCTCTTGTATTAGCATTTGTCTCTGGGAGCAGAGTAGAAGATGAGCAGAAAAAACGAAATACGATATTGCATACCCCTGAAGTCAGGTGGTTGAGCTGCTATGCTTTGCCCTTGATTGGGTTTAATAAAATGGTTATAATAATGGTTGTTGTTTATTGAGCTTCTATGCAACATGTCAGACAATGTTTACACATTATTTATATGCTATCTCAGTTATATATGATAAAAATTTGATGAAGAAAGTATTATTGTATTTTATAAATGACAAAAGTAAGGGTCAAAGTGGCAAAGTACATTGCATGAGGTCATGCCTGATGATGAGGGGAGCCAAGATTTTGATCAAGAACACATTTTTTCTTGTTAAATTATCCTGATTTAGGCTCCTCCCACACTAAAGCCTCAAAATAAGAATACCTGAATACAGTGTGGGATCACCATTTATTAAAGTACAAAGCAAAATAAAAACAAAACAAAGAAAGGAAAGATATTTATAAGTGCAAGACAATTGAAAGGATAACTACATTCTTCTACTAAACAAGATCATAGAAGATCTTTATTTTAGAAATATGAAGATTGAATGAGAGATGGGTTAGGTTTATAAAATTTTGAGGGATATTGATATTATTTACCTGGACTTACATATAGAGTCACAGGATGCTCTGAAGATTTGTTTCTTAGGAATCATGAAAGAGGCTATTTAAAAATAAATCAAGTGAAAGATTCTTTATGCAGTCGATAGGAGGGTTACGGATTTCTACACCACCAAATATTATATAGAATAAAGGGTTAAGTTAAATTCCTAGTCAAAAGACAGAAAGAGGACATTAAAAGTATCTTTGTGCTACCATCCTAGCTTTGCCATTACATTACCTGGCCAAAAGTACCAAGAAATTGAATCATGGAAAGGATGTACCATCGGTCTGATCAGTATGCCAAGTCTTCTATACTAAGATATCTATTATCTGATTGTCAGTGCCTAATTTATTTGGATTTTCTCTTTTCAATCTTTTACCTCACTCATTATACGAAAAATGTATAATTTCTACTACAAAGGTAGAGACTAACCATTTAATGCTGCATTCCAAATTACTATGATGAATAAAAGTGTTTAATAATTGTAATAACTTTGTAACTCCTTGACAATCTTACAGATAATTATTATTTTAGACTATAAATACTACCTCCAAAAAGGCAAACTGTCATCTACTTTGAATCATGTAATTGTCAGTCTTCTGTTCAAAATTCTAAACCATAGCAACAGAAATTTACTTACCATTTTAAGGAATGCAGGTGAGAAACTAGGGAATAATTAGCTAAGAAACCAATAGGCAGAAATTTAAGAATGTTTAAACATTTAAAACGAATTCATTATTTAGTTTGCTTATATTTATTTAGAGGGTATATATTTATATATGTACACATATGTATTATGCATATATGTGTATATAATCCATATATAAAATATGCATTCTATATGTACATAAACACATGATATAATGCATATAGCTATTTATTTCACTTATATGCATTCATTCCATACACACACATACATAGACATATGTGTATACATATATTCTATATTCCATATATGTGTGTGTATGTATACACATAAAGATGGAGCGGAAATCTGTAGCTATTGCCTTTAAAATTGTTAGGAAAGGTGAAGTGTTTCCTCTAAACATCTTGTTTTAGAGAGCTAAATCACATTATGTGAAAGACAAATCAATATGCCTGTTTCCAGGGGGAAAAATTGGAGATTTGATTTATTTTAGATCTATACTCAAAAGTTCAGCAGCACCTCAATATCACTTAGATCCATAAGATTTTTCACAATAAACTTTATATAGTGACAACTGCTAATAGAAATATTCTTTACGTATTATTAGCATTTTGTTATTATTTATGAAGGACTCTAAAGGCAAATCCAAGTAAAGTATAAAAATTGAACTCAAGGAAAAATAATATGACCTATTCTAAATTTGAACTTATATTATGATATTGTGATAATTCAGGGAAACTATTTTTTCAAGAAATTTTCTAATAATTTTGTCTTTTTTGTAGCAACACTTTTGTGAAAGGTTGAAGTTCAGTTGTTTGATCTAGAGCTTGTTGTAAGTGAACATGGGTATTTGGTAATGTACTTCAAGGGACAATTATGAAAGAGTCAGGAAGACATGTAAGTTCTTTAGATACTATGTAGGCACAGCCCCATTAATATAATCTGCTCTGCTAAAATGCAAACAACGATCAAACACATTACATTATTTGTTACTTTTATATACAGAAAACCCATGATTTGACTGAATTCTAGGGTTGTGATTTTGTTGACACTCAGAATTTATATTAAAGGGGAAGTTTTGCTGAAACCCTAAGTAATATATAGGAGCTACAAGGGATATAAAGGTCTACATTTCCAAAGTGAGTTCTGAGAACCATTTGTCTAGTTTATAAATCTCTCGCCCGAATCCCAGCTATAAAATTTAAAAAGTGAACAATGAACTGAGTGAATATTCCAATGCTGACCTATGGAAGAAGTTGTCGCTGCATTGAATTTGACCTGGACTCCAGAGTTTCTCAGAGCAAAGAATGTGTGTATGCTTCTCATGGAATACATGTGGGAGATGCAGGAAAGAGGGTTAGCATTTAGATTCTGTTCAAGAAAGTTGCTCGGTATTGGTGTAAAGGACTGGAAGTGGACAGCTGGATTCCTAGGAAGATGTGGAAGGCATAAAGCCAGATGTGAGAATCTTAATCCAGTAAAAAGATTTTAGTCATCAAAAAAGACTGGCGATTATGAATAGAGCAGAGTGGCTGTCACTTGAATTTAGATCTTTGAAATGAAAATGGTTGTAAGAAAAAAAAATGGAAAGCACATTTTGTAAAAGTTTGGATCACAAGCTGCACTGCTTTGGGATCCTCTAGTGAAATGTGACATTAAGGGGAAAAAAGTTTTCTTCTCTTCCTTGCTACACTCCCTTTGATAGAGTTGTCGCACTGTTTTGGCACCATGAGGGCTTGGCAGCAGGGACAAGTGAAAGACTGAATCAGGGGCACAAGACACAGATGGGTTTACCTGGAGGAGTAGTGAAAGCATCCTTGTGCCCAGTGAAGAAGTTCCAGCTGTTTGGTGAAGAAGTTGAACTTTCTGGCAGTGCATCAGGGAGTTCCAAGTGCTTGTGAATGCCCTTGAGAGCAGAAAGCTGCAGGCCTAATTCAGGCAGTCTGGAAGACCATTAAAAAACAAAACAAAACAAAACAAAAAAACAATAGAAACTATCATGTCAGCAGAATAGGAGTGGGCTCAGGAAGGAAAAAAAGCATTTAAATCTAAAGCAATGGTAAAACCCTTCCCGAAGTAGATGACTAGATTAGTGACCTATTGCACTATGGAACAACACGCGCAAACATCACTTCTTAGAAAACGACTTCAGGAGAGAAGACCATCCCCAGCAAAAGTGAGCTTAGTCATAATCACGTGTAGACATCAGAGGACTTCAAAATTCTTGAAATCTTGGCAGGCAATGTGTTGTGTGATGGTGTGAGCAGTGGACACTGAGTTCCTACATTTGCAGGTAGCGGCACAATCCAAGAAGTTTTAAGTTATCTTAATATCAGTAATTTACACCCACAGACAGGTAGGAACTAGGGAAAATCAACATTTCAACGTTGAAACAATCAAAAACATAATTTCTTAAAGTTTTCCATCAATTTCATTGATTAAAAAGGGCAACTGATCTTTCTAGTAAAATCTTAAAGTAGGCCAACATTATTTTGCATTGGGAAAATTGCATGAAGATTAAGATGATAGTACTTATTTTTAAACATATTTTAAGAACTGGGTAACATTGAATGGGTATTCCACAGTATACACATACTCTTAATTGTTAGATATTCAAATCATTTCCAAATGTTAACATTGTGAGTAATGCTTCACTAAACATATATTTACCTAATGCTTTTCTACCCTGACCCAGGATAATTTCCTTATACTAGAACCCAGGAAATGGAATTATGTAAGTCACTTAACAAATATTGCAAAATTATTTTTAAGATTTTTGTACAAATTGCACTTCCACCACCAAAGAAAATAAACATTTTTCTCCTCTTTTATCAACCTGAAGTGTTCTTTAATATTTACTAAATTGAAAGGGATAATAAATGTTTCACTGATGGCTTAATTCGCGTTTCTTTACTTACTGATAAGTATTTTGATTTTTCAAGTTAATTTTTTCTTAGCTATAATGACTATTTTTTTCATCATTTACATTTTAAGGTTTTCGATTTGATTATAAATTTGAATGATTTATGTTTTAACTATTTATTTTCACACCAAATAATTTTCATATATGCCAATTTTATCGCATATTAAATACCCAAATGTTTTCTATTGCAATGTGCTTAAATTTAGCGATCTTCTCTTTGTGTTTTTTCTCCATTATATCTGAACTTAGAACATCTGCTTCCTGCTACCTGTACCCAGATTTAATAAATTTTCATTTTTATTTTCTCCTGGTTTTATAAATATGTAAATATTCAATATACTTGAAATTTGTTTTGAGGTAAGGTGTGAAATAATGGGTGTATTGATTTTTCTTTACAATTTGCAAAGCAGTTATTTGGTTGTGATTTATTGAATAATATATTCCTTCTCCTCTGAACTGTTAGTGGGTCTCTATACATTTATTTTTAACAGTTAACACTCATCGAATTGGATAAGATTATAATCCAATATATTTGTCGATTATCTACTACCTATGAAATATTATAAATAGTGAAGGATATATCTTATTCTATCACTGAGCACAAACATAGACTCTATTTGCCCCAAAGTTTTCTTCTATTCATTTTTTCATCTTTATTTGAAGCCCATATCTGTGGAACAGTACGAGAGCCAATATATAGTTCCATATTTTCTGATATACCAACCATTATGTATTACATGATTTCCATAATCCTTTCTAATTCTAACAAAACTCAATATCAAACACGAAAGAATGTGCTCTTAATTTACCTTATCGGCAAAAGAATGTCATTTATCATTTTGTGCCACAGTGTATGGATAATTAGGTGACTTCTATATGATTAAGTAAAAAGACATTATAATTTGGGATCAAATTTGGATTAAATTCTGGCTTGAAAATTTATTAGGCTTTAGGAAATTATTTAAACCCTCCAATTTTAAATTTTGCTTTGTATCTATGAATAATAATGCTGCATTTTTTTAATGAAAAATAACTGCTTAACACTCATCATGGCATATAGTAGGCTCGAAGTTATATGTTTTATGGTGTGTGGTAATGGAATTCATTTTTAATATTTTCACACCATACTTTAATCACCTAGCAACTATACGTAATAAAAAATTCAAAACTCAGACTAGCATTTTCTTCACAGGAGAGGTTAGATGGGTTTATCAGCTGTGATAGACCATTCTAATTCTGGCTGGGCAAAGCCAAGGAGTAGAAATGATCTTATGTCTCTTATATCTCATCCCAGTAAGAGGACTACATAAAAGTAGTCAAGAAAAGTTGCTTGAACACAAACCTCAAAGGAAAGTTTGAGTGGAAAGCTCGACTAGGTTCAAGGCAGCTTTCCATTTCATTATAATAAATAATAAACCCTTAAGTTCTCAAGTTCAAATGGAAGCACCCTGCAGTTCCTGTTAAATTCTCTTGTAAATTTTCATTAAGATTAGCATTTCCCAATACACAAAGTACTGATGCATACACATGCACATAATACCAAAAACTCACAAAGTGGGGGGGGGGGGGCAGCAATTTCCACCCAAATTGAGGATCTATCATTTATGAAGAAAATTACAGTGCAACTAAACAATAAAACAAGAATAAGAATTTTGAATAAATTCCAAAACCCCTGAAATGTAGAACTTATCCTGTGTCAATGAGTCAGACTCTGGTCTAGATAGGAATATAATAACAAGTAACATCAGAGACAAGAGTAGAAATGGAAACACATTGTAATAAACAGTTTTAGGACAATTTTAAAACCTATAACAAATACCAAATAATTAAATATAGATTCATTGATTTCATATAAAATTTAAAACAATAATCAGATTGAAATAGAAATGAATATTTATAAAATATTTAGGTAATGAGGACACTCAAGCTTAAAACCTATAGAATATATCACATTGAAAATGTTTTACAAATAGGACTATGTAGTGATAAGTTAAAACTAAAGTGGAAGAATTTTCATAGCAAATAGATCAGAAGAACGTTACTAGAGTCAGTGCCCTCTTTCATTTATTCAAACTAATAACAACCATTTATTGAGTGTCCGAATGTGTGAGTTGGCCTAGATAGAGTGTTGATATAATGAACATAGAGTGTTGGAAAAAATGTATTCCTGTACTCGTGGATCTTAGTTTTTGAGACACAGGTTAATAAATATTACACATGGAGTTATGTAACATAAATTTTGATGAGTGCTACTACACAGAAGCACAAAAAATATTTTAAGAATACACAACAGGAAAGATTTTAGTGAACAAGTGACATGTTTCAGGTAAGCCCTAGAGAATATTAACAAGGTGAAAGGAGCAAAGGGAGACGTTCTAGGCAGAAGGAGCAGACTACGAGATGTCCAGAGAGTATAAGGGAGTTTCAAATATCTGAATTAGTGGAAGACCAGAGTGAGAAAGAGGAGGCTGAACAGATATAAGAACCGGATCACATGGGCCTGTATGTTAAGGAATTTACTAAGAGCAAGCCAACATCATTGAAGTGTTTTAAGCAGAGAAGTAGCAAGACCATATTTTAATTTTGAAAAACTCATTCTGACTCGTGTGTGAAAATGATATTGGCAGGGGCAAGAGTGACTATGCCAAGGCAAGAGCAGAGCAGAGGGAGAAGCAGTGTGAAGGATGGCTCCCAAGTGTCTGTCATAAGCAACGGAGTGAAGGGGTGGTGTCACTTATGTGATGGGGAATATCAGCCGGGGATTAGGGCTAAAAGATAGATGATGCATTTATTTTTTTAAATGTCCAGTTTGAGATGCAGGAAAATAGCAAATGTATGTGAAATGAAAAATAATACAAGTGCTAATTATATACTAGGATTTCAACTTAGTAAAACAAAAACAAAAACAACAAAAAACAAAAACAACAACCAAAAAACCATGCAAGGATAAAAAGTTGTAAGAAATCACACCGAAGTAGAAATGTCCCAGTTTCAAACTGTGAGATTTGGAACAATTGTTACACATGAAAAACTTTCATTTTAAATTTAAAAGATATTTTACAAAGAGTGATTTATTTTTAATCTTAAAACCCTTCATATTTAGTGCTTTAAATGTCTTCAGGGGCGCCTGGGTGGCTCAGTCATTAAGCGTATGCTTTCTGCTCAGGGCGTGATCCCGGCGTTCTGGGATCGAGCCCCACATCAGGCTCCTCCACTGGGAGCCTGCTTCTTCCTCTCCCACTCCCCCTGCTTGTGTTCCCTTGCTGGCTGTCTCTCTCTGTCAAATAAATAAATAAAATCTTAAAAAAAAAATTTTTTTTTAATAAAATGTCTTCATACGTATTAGGCCTTCTACCTAATGTAAAGACAAGTCAGAGCCTTCTTTCTGTATCGGCTCCTGAGACAAATACGCTAATGCTGATACTGTTGTGTGCATTGGGTAGGAGGTACTGGGTCACTACGATGAACCAAATTTCATGGAGATTAGTTAGCTTCTTTCTGAGTCATTATTCAACATCTCTTTAGCAGTTGCCCACATTAATCATGTCAGACGCAACTGAACATCTATGCCATGATATTTAAAATAATAAACTGCACAATGTTAAATAAATTCCTAGTCTATTTTAAGGCTCATGAAATCATTCACTGCCTTTCTCAGTGGGCTTGGTAAAAATTCGTGAATGCTTTGTGCTTAATTCTATTTGAACTGCTATTATACTTTCTTAATGTTCCATTGTTTTTTTAAGGCTAGGTTCATTTATGCTTTTTATTTTTAAACAGAGCAGTTCACCAACAAAGATCTTATCATAAACCAAGCTTTGTGTTTTTTTTGCCCTAAGAGAAATTTTTTTAATAACTCAACTGGGCTTGCAGTTTTGAGTTATGGGCCCTTCACTCTTGTGATAAAAAGCAAAACATTCAGACTTATCCAGTGAAGCATATTAACAGTATATTCAACTTGACGTTATGACCAATACGGCCCTCAGGAGTTGGCCTGTAAATTCAGGAGTTGTCAAAGAGTTAAAGGCTTTGTTTCTTACAAGCTAGAGTAGCTGCATCTTTATCCTCTTACTGGTGGTGTTTCAAATGCAATCCCTGAACATACATTTATTGCATATATATACTACATAATATATGTTATATATATATTATATAGTATATATATATATGGTTTAAAGACAAAGTGCTCAATAGTATCCTAGTTCCTGTTTTCAGGGATCTCATATACTAATTGTAAAAATAAGGCATACAGAATGTCTGTAATAGATGACTCGATGTGTTATGCATGCTATGGAAAATAGTGTGGGAAGTTTAAGAAGGCATTTGTTACCAAATTTTCATATGGCTTCATACAAGAAAAATAAAACAATACAGTTTAATACATTTTTTTTTTAATTTAAAAACACGAAACACAAGAGTCCAGGATCCTGGAAGAATTAATCAGGAATTGCCTGAACAAAACCCTTGAAGGAAGCTTTGCTACTATATTAAGCCTAGAAATCTGGGTCTTTCATGTCTTTGCTCCCTGTTGTTCCCCCACTTCAGTGCACCTGGGTAAATGTGAAAGGCAGTGGGACTCAGCACTGATTGCCACAACTCTGGTCCTTAAGTTAACTCACAAGTCACCAGGAGAAGGAGCATCAGCATTTTCCCAGTCTTGATTCCCTGAAATTTCTTTCTTGACATCTTACTTGTCAAGAAACAGAGCATGAGATTTATTGAATATGTGACTGCATTGACTTGCCCAGATTCACTAGGATGAAACCAAGTTCCATTGTATCCAAAAGCACATTAAATTTTGCACATTAAATTCAATCCTCTAAGCATTACTCAGATTTTCTTCTTTTTATCTTAAGCTTTGATCATCTCACAAAGTCAGATTCTTTCTCCCTCCTACCCTCGGAGTAGAGCTAGCTGGACCAGATGTAACTTAGCATCTAGTTTCTGGTTACTTCATTTGCGTGTGATGTTTGTCATTATAGGGTGGGTAGTCCATTCTCAGGGCCTTTGTATATTATCAGATTCTACTTGGTTAAACTGCTATTGTGTTCTTGCCTCCCCTTAGATAATTTGGTTACAAAAATGTAAATATTAATAGTTTACTCCCTTGCTACTATTTGTATTTGGTCAATAGTTTAACTGCCAAATACGGTATCATTAATTTTAAGCATCTTACCTTACTTTGTTCTATTTCTAACATCATAGAATCCCCTTTCACCATAAATAAATTTTCCCCATTTAATTTCCATTGTTAATAGAGCCCAGTCAATATTCCCTTACTTTTATATTTCTTAAATTTTTGTCTCCCCATAAAAAGAGCCCTACATTTTATCTTGCCCTTTTAGCAATTCTTTTTTTTTTTAATCAAGTATAAGTTGACACACAATGTTATGTAAGAGTCAGGTGTACAACATAGTGATTCCACAACTTTAGACATTATGCTATGCTCATCACAAGTGTAGTTACCATCTGTCACCATATAAGGGTAGAATGTTATTAAAAAACATTGACTGTATTCCCTGTGCTTTACTTTTTATCCCTGCGATTTATTCATCTCCATAACTGGAAGCCTGTATCTCCCTCTCCCCTTCACCCATGTGCCCATCCCCCCACCATCTTTCCCATTTGTATAGGTACGCATGTATATATCATCTTCTTTATCCACTCATCTATCCATGGACACTTGGCTTGCTTCCACAACTTCCACACCTAATAAAAAGAATGCTGCAATAAGCACACTGCTGTGTATATCTTTTCAAATTAGTGTTTTCATTTTCTTTGGGTAAATAGCAATGGTAGGATTACTGGATCATATGATATTTCTGTTTTTATTTATTTAGGGGTCTCCATACTGTTTTCCACAATGGTTGCAACAATTCCCACCAACAGTGCATGAAAGTTCCCTTTTTTCAGATCCTCACCAACACTTGTTATTTCTTGTCTTTTTGATTCTAGCCACTCTGACAAGTGTAAGTTGCCCTGATGATCAGTGATGTTGAGCATGTTTTCCTGTGTCTGTTGGCCATCTGTGTGCCTCCTTTGGAAAAAAGTCTGTTCATTTTTGTG
Organism: Ursus americanus; assembly: GCF_024610735.1. Lineage (NCBI taxonomy): Eukaryota > Metazoa > Chordata > Mammalia > Carnivora > Ursidae > Ursus > Ursus americanus. The sequence continues at coordinate 13,039,353 of NC_142137.1, read as the reverse complement.
GGTCTTCTGCCCATTTTTAAATGGATTATTTGTTGGGTTTTTTGTTTGTTTGTTTGCTTTTTGGTGTTGAGCTGTATAAGCTCTTCATATATTTTGGATATTAGCCCCTTTTTGGATATATCATTTGCTGATATCTTCTCCCATTCATAGGTTGCTTTTTTGTTTTGTCAATGGTTTCCTTTGCTTGCAGGAGCTTTTTATTTGATGTAGTTCCAACAGTTCATTTTTGCTTTTGTTTCCCTTGCTTGAGAAGACATATCCAGAAAGATTGCTAGAGCCAATGTCAGAGAAATCCCTGCCTTGTTTTCTTCCAGGAGTTTTGTGGTTTCAGGTCTCACATTTAGCTCTTTTTTTTTTTTTTTTAAGATTTTATTTATTTATTTGACAGAGAGACAGCCAGTGAGAGAGGCAACACAGGCAGGAGGAGTGGGCGAGGAAGAAGCAGGCTCCCAGCGGAGGAGCCTGGTGTGGGGCTCGATCCCAGGACTCTGGGGTCACGCCCTGAGCTGAAAGCAGACGCTTAACGACTGAGCCACCCAGGCACCCCACACATTTAGCTCTTTTAACCATTTAAAATAATTTTTGTGTATGGTGTAAGAAAGCAGTCCGGTTTTCTTCTTTTGCATGTAGCTGTCCACTTTTCCCAGCACCATGTATTGAAGAGAATGTCTTTTCCCTATTACATATTCTTGCCTCTTTGTCATAGATTAATTGACAATATAAGTGTAGGTTTATTTCTGGACTCTCTATTCTATAGCATTGATTTATGTGTCTCTTTTTTGTGCCAGTACCATAGTGTTTTGATTATTACGAGTTTGTAGCATATCTTGAAATCTGGGATTATATCTACAGCTTCGTTCTTCTTTATCAAGATAACTTTGGCTATTTGGAGTCTTTTGTGGTTCCATACCTATTTTAGTATTATTTGTTCCAGTTCTGTGAAAATGTTGTTGGTCTTTTGATAGGGATTGCATTAACTATGTAGATTGTTTTGGAGAGTATGGCCATTTAAACAGTATTGATTATTCTAATCCATGAGCATGGAATATCTTTTCATTTGTTTATGTCATTTTCAATTTCTTTGATCAGTGTTTTATAGTTTTCAGAGTACAAGTCTCTCACGTCCTTGGTTAAGTTTATTTCTAGGCATTTTATTCTTTTTGGTGTCCTTTTTTACTATTGTTTTCTTACATATTTTGCCTCCCAATAAAATTCTTAAAAAAATATACCTACCAATTACTAAATTCCATAAAACAACAAAGGTATTATTACTATTTTTTCTTCTTCTGAGGTTATCATTCAGTCAATTGTGAATCTGGAAGCATAGCTTTCACCTGTTCTTTGTCCCATTGTGTGAGAGTGATCATATTTTTCCACCACTTCTTCATTTTATAGTTCATTGACACTTGTATCTATAATTTTATACTTTTCCTATATTATGCACTAACAAACTAGCTGGTTATCAACTTGCTGTATACACTGCTATTTCCATCAAGGGCCATTCTACTTTTCCTAACGATGCTCAAGGGAGGAACCTGTCCATCTCAAGGAAGCCTTTCTGGACATTCCACTAGATAAGAACATCCACATTGTACATTACATGTATGCACATCATGACCCTTTCTATCAGAATCACTATTCCAAGTATGAGGACCCAGCTATAATCTGATATTTCTGATAATTGCATCAAAACCAAGTTGCATCTTGCCCATATCCACTGTAAGCCCCTATATCTATATAACATTGAACTATATGTGACAACCTGACATATGAGTTATATTTCTTTTTATTCTAGACACAATTTCCCAAAATAGGCTAGTTGTGTAACTGAAAAATAAGTTGCAAAAGTAATTCACCACATGGAACTACGAGCAGTTTGGTAGCGCAGTTAAAGAAAACATGGCAAATGCCAAGCACACTACTTACCATCTTCACTGGTACTCTTACTTCAAAGCTAGCAAGAGCTGAAAGTTTTATAAACTGAAGATGTCTTCTTTGTTTGTATTACCATTACCATCATGAAAATTAGCAATATACATTTCCTAAGTGATCCAATAAGAAGAAAATATTTCACTAAATCCATACTGTTGATTTACTAAATCCATACTGGGAGAAGAGACTATTCAGTTACTTATTTCAAAACGGAGCACAGAATCACGATGCATTCTACAAACATCCTTCTTACTGGAATGCAGTGGGTTTATCTGTTAACTAAGAGCATGATGGACAGTAAAGGAAGTAGTATTTATACTAATATAAAGTATACAAAGTTCTGTCTAGACTTCTGCAAAATATAATCCCAGTAAAATGGACAAAGAGCAAAGAAAGATAACTTCTGAAAGTTAAGCTATTAAATACGCAGCAGAATTAGAAGTCACCTGATAAAATGTGCATGTACCCACTCACACACACAGAAATATATCATCACTGGCTGGATTCCCTTGAAAGAAGTCTAGGCATATTTTAGCTTGTAAAATGTATTAGTGAGTGCTCATGGACCAACGCAAAAGGAAGGGGGGGGGGAAGAGTAGACAGAGGGAAGTGGATGTTGTGATGCCCCGCCTGGATTCCCCCTTCAGAATCAGGAGTTAATTCCCACAGCTGCTTAGAGTACTGGCTGCCAACAGTTTAGACTGCTTTCCTTTTCTGAGAATTACCCTTACTTTAAGGGAGCTTTGTTACCCCATAGCCACACCCACCAGTAACGCCTGAACTGGGACGGCCTTTCAGAGCTGCCTTTCATTTCATTTTAATATGCCATTGGATTCAGTCTGCCCCTGAAAGAGGCATGGCCTTAGGTGAGGCAGTTTTTATCATCTGAGGAAATCCACAAAGATGACTGAAAGCTAAGGATAATCTGACAATGCTCCCAACCACTTGGAAAATAGTGCCCACATCACTGTAAGACGATTCAGGAAGTGCATTGGTGCATCACCCACCCATATGGAAAACATGATAGTGAGTTACCCTTAAATAATTGTACCATTCCCAGGTGACTTTTCATACATTCTTATTTGATACATATCAAATGTCCCCCTAAGTGGCTTTTTATATAAAATAAGTTTTTCTTTTTTTTAAGATTTTAATTATTTATTTGTCAGAGAGAGAGACAGAGCACAAGCAGGGGGAGCGGCAGGCAGAGGGAGAAGGCGGCTACCTGCTGAGCAAGGAGCCCCATGAGGGGCTCGAAGGATCATGACCTGAGTTGAAGGCAGACGGTTAACTGACTGAGCCACCCATGCCCCCCTAAAATAAGTTTTTCAATAAGAAATTGAAAAGTTGACACTTGAAGATTTGCCCAGATGCCATTTATTGGGGAGAGTTCTGGGAAACCATATGTAAGGAAGGTAGAATTGTATATATGAATTCCAATGCTGATGACCCCAGAGGGGATCTGGAGCAAGCCTTTGTACCATTAATCAGTTAGTCATTGTATGTGAACCATCCTTCGAGAAGGCAAAGACCTCAGGTGAAGCAATTACCTTCTGGTGAGGGAATTCTCAGCAATCAGTGAGGTGTGTTCTGTCAGCAACAAGCATTCCAGGAAGCTGTGGAAATAAGTTCCTTCGTTCAAAAACCGGAGTCTGCACATTATCCACAGTAATACATTTTAATTAAGGGTATTATTTGAAAATATCCTCAAAACACACACCAGCTTTCCTTCGTGGAAAACTAGTAATATTCTATCTTACATATGGCACTGCTATTTTTCTTACTTGTCATTTATGTAGACTGGTGCTTATTTCTTTTTGGACCTCGTGATTTTATATATGTTTAAGGAGGAATAAGGAAAACAATTATCAGTGATCTTAAAAAACATAGTCTCAGTAAATGTCCTCCGCAATAGGAAGTATCATATAACTGAGAATGTTTAATGTACAATATATGTCCATTTCATTTTTCAGTGATGTGGAAGTAAAGTTGAACAAGATAGAAAAGATGTTGGATAAAAAATCTTACTTCTTATATCTCAAGACGGCAGGTATTGAAATTCTTATGAAAATCTCTAGTGACAAAGCTTTACATTTCTGCTCTATGCCCAAAAATCAAATTAGTGTCTTCAATTAAGTATGCAACGGATGAGATTTACAGTTTTCATGACATAAAAATTATTCAGACATAAATGAGTAATTTATATATCGTGCTTCTGTGTTAGTCAGCTTGGGCTGCTGTAAGAGAATACCATAGATGGGGTGGCTCAAGCAACGGGAAATTATTTTCTCACAGTTCTGGAGGCTGGAAGTCTGAGATCAGGGTACTGCGAGGGTCAGGTCATGGTAAGAGTTTTCTTCTTGGCTGGCACATGTCCATCTTCTCACTGTGTGCTCACACGGCCTTTCCTCTGTGCATGTGTGTGGAGAGAGAGATCTCTCTCTATTTCTCTTTTTATAAGGCCATCAATCTTACTACATTAGGACTGGAGCAGCATGACTTCATTTAACCTTTATTACCTAGAAGCCCTATCTGAAAATACAGTCATATTGGGGTTAGGGCTTCAACGTATGAATTTGGGGAGCATACAATTCAACCCTCAAAAGCTTCTTTTTGAAGTTACCATTCCCCCTTTTTTTCAATATTTACTTTCAGGTATTTAATTACCTCCACTGATCTAAATTAATTAAATCTAGCATAGCCCCCTCTCTAAAAATCTGTAAGGTATAATTCTCAATTAACATAAACTATTAGAGTGTAGGGTATATATATATATATATATATATATATATATATATAGTAATATATATAGTAAATTAAAATAAAATTTACCTTCCGTCTATAGCAGATCATATGGAACTTTAGACCAAAAGATGAAAAATTATGACTTATTTATGGTTTATGATTCTGACATAATATAGTGAGTATTTTTATTTTATATTTTCATTTTTTTTTTTATTTTTTTATTTTATTTTAAAGATTTTATTTATTTATTCGACAGAGATAGAGACAGCCAGCGAGAGAGGGAACACAAGCAGGGAGAGTGGGAGAGGAAGAAGCAGGCCCACAGCGGAAGAGCCTGATGTGGGGCTCGATCCCAGAACGCCGGGATCACGCCCTGAGCCGAAGGCAGACGCCTAACCGCTGTGCCACCCAGGCGCCCCTATATTTTCATTCTTTTAGGTACAATTTTAGAACACGTATTTTTCTGTTTGACTTTTAGTTAAGTTTGTCTCTATCTGTTTTTGCTGCTACGATTATTTTCGTTGTAGCCATAACGATGTTTTATGGTTTAACTACCTCAACTGCTGTCTGTTGCTAACATTCCAAACATATAATTTTGTATTTAAAAACGCTTGAAACATAGTTTGTTTCATGACTACTTCATAATGCATACATAATATTAGTCTTCCTTTTAGAGAGATTGAAGTTGCCAACTACCTAAGCAAAAGTCATGATGTGAAATAATAGTGTGAACTAACTTTCTATCATTTAAGAATGTTACATCTCTCACTATTGTTTCTAGTACTAACAAACATGCAGGCATATGCATTTGAAAAGTATAAAGATTAATAAAAGTTCATCTCTTTTATTCCAGGTATCCTAAAATTAGGTCATAAAAGTGGTTATGAGTTATGACTCTGAAATGGGACAAATCACTCGAGTATGTTAAGGTAATTACCACCTGTAACTCAGAGTAGTGTTTCCTGAATGCACTGTGCATGTCTTTTACTTCTTCTGAGCATAACTAAGTCATTTAAAACATAAAATTTAATAAATCACATCATTGAGAATGTACTAAAAACTCTGTAACATGGAAACAATTACACATGATTAATGGGTGAAGTAAATCTTCCAACTAGAAAGAAGTTTGTACTGCTTGAAAAGACATCTGGGGAAGAGGAAAGTCTAAAGGTTGTCTTGCAGCTAGAGCTCAGGGAGGTTTCTGGAAATGGTAAACAGCTCCTCTGATAAGACTTGTAAGAGAGCTGTGGGGCTTCCCGGTCGTTCACTAAGAGACAAATTAAATGCAATAATCCTGTGAAGAATTTGGTAAACTAGAGATAGGGGAGGGTTATAATGTTATAATTAGTGGATTCCATTGTCTGTCAGACTTCTCGGTGACAGGGTAGTCATGGTTACAACTGACCACGGTTTCACACCGCACAGATCAGGACACTGACTTCTTTCACCAAGAATTTTGAATATCGCCTAACAATAAAGAAAACTGTACATAGCGTGGCACCGGTAACTAAATACAAGCGTCCTTTCTACACAATCTTTGCCAGATTAGCATAGTTCCAATTTAGCTGTCAGTAAAATTTCTTATCCTTCCTGTGGTTATGGGCCAGCCTCTGTCTTATGCTAATTACTTCACGATAGTCACTGCATCTCAAATGTACACAAACATTTTCTTCACACCTCTCTTTCTTTTGTTGGATGGCAGTCTGCAGCAATGACCTACAGTCTTCTCACATAGTTGAGCAGGGAAGGGAGTCACGATGCTGTCTGGAGTTAGTGGCTACACAAAGGACGGATGCATTAGACTAACAAACACATTGCAGCTCATAGCTCCACCACCAGCTAAATGAGGCCTTTATTTTTCTCAAGACAAAAAGAAGCTCAGGCCCCGCAGCTGCTCCATAAAATATGGTAAAAAAAAAAATCACTGGAATTTAACTAAAAAGGATATGAAACAGAATGAGTCATTCATGGTCCAATTTAGGGATGTGCTATGTGGTTTGGGTTAAAAGTGACTCGAGAGCAATTAATCCACCACCCAAAATTATCAGAAAGTATCTTGTTTATGCAAAGTGTGTACAGAATTTTTAAGTATACTGAACATACCTGTGTGTCTGTGATAATTGTATTGTATATAGTGGTACCAGAGTGGGCACTGATATGTAGCTCTGCTAGGGTCTGCATATAAATACCTTGCATGCATGAGAGGTTTAAAGAAATATCTATGGTAACTGGTGTACCTATGGGCATTCATTTTTAAAAAGGCAGTACATGTAAATCTAGAATAAAAATGTCAATAGTCTAAGTAGTTAACTTAGATTCTTACCTGAAATTGATCTTCTTATACATATAGTAAATGTATAATAATGTAATTTTTGCCACCTCAAAATTTTAAAAACCTAAGCCTGTGGACTTGTCCTGAATTTTAGGAACATTTCCATCACCCCCAGAAAGTCTGCTGTGATGTTCAATTCAAGCAATTGAAATTGCACAAACTTGGTTAAAACTTTAGCACAAAAATATTCTTAAGACATTTTCTTCAGTTTAACGATCACAAGAAATAAGCTTGAAGAAAGAAAGAGGGACTTATGAACGCTTAAAATGATGTTAGAAAACCAGGTGTTTCACAAATGTATTATTACTTCTGAAATATATTAGCTAAGCAGAGAGATCGCCTAGGTTATAGTATTTTTAGTTCCTCAGGCACAATTATCTAAATGACTAACTGGATACCCCAACGCAAACAACAAATATTGTTCCCTTTAATTTCTACCAGCATTTTGAAACTCTGAATCAAGGAAGACAGCGTAATTCTTTGTTGGTGAGAGGTCCTATAGCCCGTCGTGAGTTCCTAGGGCCATAGAGCAATAACAAATATAAGATATGATAATACAATCATAAAATGATCTTAAATAAAAAACTTATTTATTCAACTAAATTCCATCTTTAAAATTAACTCCATATAGGCTTTACAGAAATTCTCAAATGTTTCCACTAATTAAAATGCTTGGAAGCTCTTCTAATGATATCTGCATAACCATCGGATATGCCAGAGGGGGGAAAAATAGTATCCTTCTGCTGAATTTTAATTTAAAAATCCTTTTTTTCAAAAATAATGGCTCTAAAAATGTTACATGTTTCTAAAACTAGCCATCAAAATACAGAGTTGTCACCACTCTGGTCATTCAAAGTTTCACCTTCGACTGAAATCTAAAAACACCCCATGCACTCTCTTTCACACCACTCCCCATTCAGTTCATCTCCAAATCTTTCAGACATTAATTTCTAAATTTGCTTAAAATCGGTCTTCTCCTTCTCCAATGTTGCAGTCTTGATTCCAGTCTCACATTACTATACTCTCCATTCTGGATAATCTCCCTTCAGGGGGGCTCTGTTTCTTGAGATGGCTTAGAAAAGTTTCATATTTTTAAAACACCATGCCAATACCAAACACTTTACAATTCTCTGGACACACAAAATGATTTTGTGATTCCCTACCTCATAAACTCTCATTTAGCATTCAAAACCTAATGAAAACATTACTCATTCTTATGAAGCTTTGACAGTTTCCACCATCACTACCATTTTTTAATGTATAGTTGTTACTGTTTATATTCCTTCAGCAATCATTTCTCAGATACTTCTGTGGTGTCAGTCCCAGTGCTGGTTCTGGGCCATCCGTTCTCCGTACACATTTCAGTCCCATGAGAATCAAGATTGCATGTAAATCTTCAAATATGGCTCAATGTCAAAAATTCTGTTCTAAAATATGGAGAGGACGCTGTGCTGTGGTGTTTGTGTATTCTATCTCTCCCAGTGGAATAGAAACCTACTGAGGGCAGAAATTGTGTCTTACTCATTTTTCGTCCCCAGCACCAAGAATAATATCTCGCATAAAGTATATGCCAAGTATTCAGTGTGAGCTGAATGATTTTGTTCTGTAGGCTTTGAAAGCAGTTTCAAGGAAAGCATGCAAATAGGTTGGGAGCATGATGGTAACAGTGGAACAGTGGAAAGGCCTCCAAAGCACTTACCACAAACATATTCCTTTTTTTTTTTAACACTTTGAGTTTTAATAACTTATACAAATAATAATTATAATAGCTAACATGTATTGGAAGTGCACAATATTTCAGGCACTGTTAAAATATTTTATACACATTAACTTATTGACTTTTTTAATGCTCACAAGTCCTTTTTGAGCTGAGTACTATTACTATCACCATTCTGATTTTACAGGTGTAGAAACTGAGGTACCGAGTTCAATAATTTATCCAAATTTCTAAAGCTAGTTAGTAGTAGCAGAGCCAAGATTCAAACCCTGGCAGTAGAGCCATGCTCGATGTCTTTCTCATCTCTCTTGGTGGTTTCTGCCTCAAGGCCACTGGTGCTGGTGCCAGATTTTTCTGATGAACTCTATCAAAAGGTGCTTTACTCAACACATAGGCCAAAATTGACATACAACACATTTAAGATTATGTGAGCTTTTCTCCAAAATATCCTGTGACAACTGTACCTTTAAATTTATACTAGCAAACTTAAGGTTTAACAAAATCTTCAATATGTTTTCTTTAATTTCCCTCTTGAAAAAGCATTACGAAACAAGTCTTACTATATTAATTGAATTAATATCAGTTTAGACAGGTGGCTGATACATTAAATGTTGTAAATCTTTAAAACTTTAACTTTTAATAAATTGAATTTGGTTTATAAAAAAGAGTATATCTGATTTCTTACCTTAGAGAAATATTCTACATTTTAATCCAGTATTGTATTTTCAAATATTGTTCATATTGATTCTGTTTTCATCCCAGTGTCATGACTTTTTTAAAGCTTGAAATAATGTTTAGGTCTTGTGAGTGTAGGGATCTAAGCTTGGGAGCTGTGCAGAGCCTGGTAAGCAGAGGGTTGCAAAACTTGTCTTTTTAGTTCTTTTATCTTAATGTAAAAGCCACATTGGGATTATTGAACTGCTGAAAATTGGTGGCAATAAAAAAATTAAGCATGAAAATACAGTTGCAGTAAAATAAAACCTTCATTTTAGATATGCAATGATAGTTAAATGAACGATTTTTAGTTTAGCCGTAATACATAGCAAATAACGGCGCCAAATTTCAAAGAAAAAAAGCAGAATGATCACTTTGTCTCCTGAAGAACCATGGTTTTAATAAGCTTTCATTCTGATACTGTAATACAATTCATTAGGCCATGGAAACAAAATCAAAATGATATGGGTCATATGCTGAGATTTCCTGCCAAAAACGCTTTAGGTGCCATAAAAATTAGAACTAATGTTTAGATAGTATCTTTTTTCTTGTTCTCCACTGTCTTGTTATATTATCTTTCTTCTCCCATTATTGACTCTAATCCTTAAAGGAGATAAATATATTTTTATAATATATACAAATTTAAAAAAAATTATAATTGTGATATTCAAAAGAAATAAACCAATAAATAAGCATTGCAATCAACTCGAGGTAGCTTTCAGAAAAATTGAGCAATTGGCAGTGTTGATGGTGTTAAGTCCTATTTGCTGTGTTCCCCTAGGCTTCCAGCACCTTTGCATTGGCTCCTGATACCCAAGGGAGCCCCTCTCTCCTAAAGCCAATACACACACAGATATATAAAGAGGAAGCCCACTGGGAACTCTATTTTTAAATAACATGCCAGGCTTAGATATTTTTTGGCACCCTCTCTTCCAAACACTGTATGTGTCTCTTGTCATAGCTTTTCTTTTTATTAAGAACTATTTAGAAAATCTAGCAAATTCCTATTCTGTATTATTGGGTGCCATAATTTTATTACTACACCAACAACAATGTAATGGAATTTAATTGAGCACTTTTAGATATAAACTATTAATGAAAAAGTGGACCTTAAAGGTTGATTTCACTTTTTTGGGGGGATCCTACAAGACACATCTTTCTGCTGTTTTCTTTCTCTGTATGGGACTTTCCTTAAACTCATCATGTAGCATTTAACATCATAAACATTTAACAAATATTTAATTTAGTCTGTTCTATGAAAGTCATTGTGTTAAAAATTACGAAGGATGTAAGAATTCGACCATACTACAAGTTTAAAGTGCATGGAGACTGAAGAGGGCATATATTTGCAGTATTGAAGGAGGATTATATATATTAAAATACAGAATCACAAACTGATTGTGACGGGAAGATAATGCTGAAGATTTCCCAGTGTTGCCATAACTTCTGCCCCATATGCGTAACAATGATGTATCCAATAAGAAAATCAGAACTGGTCTCAGAAACAGAGATAATACTGTAGAACACAAAGAGAACACAGATGGAAAGCTAAAGTCCTTCCATTACAGGTTCTGGCTTCCTGGTGGCCAGGAGTTTGACTGCTGAGGGTAAAGGGACTAAGTCTGTTTAAGGCAAGACAATAGGCTCAGAGCCTAGCTTACCGCTGGAATTCGGGTATTGGGAATGTATTCCTTCTGTTCATGAGTGGAACCTTTTTCAAAAATAAAAGCAATAGGGCTACTGGTCATATGGCTGATGATAGCGCTGCTGGCCTATTCCTTGGGGGAAGACTTATGTATAACCTTGATACCAGAACAAAATCAAGCCTCTCAGTGGCCTGAAGTCTGAATATGCAATATTACTGCAGAAAATAAGCCACAGACCGATGTTGGACTATGAGGGAGGGCATACGTGGAGGTAATTGTGATGCAGGAGATTGATAAATAGAAATGAGGCTATTGGGGTGGGCCTTAATCCACCCTGATTGGTGTCCTTATCAAATGAGGGCATTTGCACAAGAAAAGGGAGACCAGAGGTGTGTCTGCACAGCGGAAAGCCCACGTGAGGATACAGTGAGAAAGCAGCTATCTGTAAAACAAAGAGAGAAGCCTCAAGAGAAATCAGACCTATCAATTCCTTGATTTTGTGCTTCTAGCCCCCAGAAATCTGAGAAAATAAATTAACTTTTTAAGCCACCAAGACTATGTTATTTGTTAAGGACATTCTAGCAAACTCCAATGGGTATGCAATGACATCTTATTGTGGTTTTGATTTGCATTTCTCTAATGATTAGTGATATTGAACATCTTTTCATTCTTGTTGGCCATTCGTGTACGATCTTTGGAGAAATATTTATTCAAATCCTTTGCCCATTTTTTCTAAAGGTTACTTGTTTTGTTGTTGCTGTTGAGTTGTAAGAGTTCTTTATGTATTCTAGATATTAACCCTTTATCAGTTATATTATTTGTAAATATTTCTTCCATTCTGCTGCCCATGATCTTTTATATTTTCTCTTTCCAAACCTCTCACTGAATAGCCAAACCATGTGCCACTGCTCATGAATCTATATGTAAATGTAACATTGGGCCAAATTTTACCTTGTACACAAGTGGATGACCAATGGTTAGGACTGCAAAGTAGTAGCAGTCCCTTTTCAGATTGTACCCACCAAGATGACCCATTCATTATCCAAGTTTGACTTTTTTCTTTCAGTCAGCTGGACATATGAAACTCCTTCATATGGTCTTAGATGTAAGCTAAGGGAGATGTATTGGCCTATGTGTTCTTAAGACTTACACATGCCCTCTGCTGAAGCCTAATCCTATAATTGTCACTTCCATCATATGATAGATAAATTGTTCCACAATCCACTTAACCTTATAACTTGTTAAAATCTAGATTCAGAATCATTTATGTTCCATGGCAAAAACCTCACTCTCTACCAAGACTTATTAGCATGTTGGGGACTATTTTTTAAGTGATGTATGATTTTCTGCTTTAAAGAATTTTGTTTTGCTCCAGAAACCTGGATATCTACAGTGAGATTCTCCCCCCAAGACTTGCCATAAACTCCACATGGTATGTTTTTCCACAGAGATTCTTCCATAGGGTAGTCCAAGGTTTTCGGCCCCAAGAGTTGATACTGCTTCTAGTGAGACCTGGACCTGCTCCAGAACTCTTTCTTGCTCTTGACCCTGTGCAAACATGACAGCTATCCAAGTTACTCAATAAAAAGAGTTGGAAAAGTATTCCAAGTATAGAGTACGCTATACCAGATCACAGACAGTCCTACCTCTTCTTCAGGTAATGGCACTTGTAAGACAACATAATTTATTCCTTACTTTGTATGGGAAATCCTATAATTCCAGAGAACATTAGACCCTTAAAAACATGACTGATATAATGGTCTCTGAATATTCAGAGGGATTATCAAAGCTGAGTTCCAAGTAGAACAAAATATTAATAATGTTTTAAAAACTAGGCAGATCATACCATAATTGCAAACATCAAAATGATATTAAATGCTCCCAGAGGGGGGAAAAAGATATATTGCTTATGAATAAGTGACCTGCAGAAGCAAAACAATCTTAAAAAAGAGGGAACAAAATTAGAGGACTTAATATTATCTAATTGCAAGACTTATTATAAAGCTACAGAAATCAAGACAGTATAGAGAGGGTACATAGATTAATGGAAAAGAATAGAATCCAGAAATAGATCCACACATGTACAGTGGATTTTGGACAGTGATATTAGGCTACTCAGTAGGAAAGTGTAGTGTTTTCAACAAATATTGATAGAACAACTCAATATCATTATGGAAAAAATATTAAGCCTTGATCTACCTCACACTGTACTCAAAAATAATTATTTTAAAAGAATATTTAGAAGAATAGCTTTTCCAACACCAAGACAGTGAGACAGGAACATACTTTATTTGTCTGAAATGTAGTGGGAAAGCCAGTTTGACTAGAATACACAGAACATGGTAGAGAGTAGATTACATCAAATATGTAGGGAGGGAGTAGATTATGTAAAGTTTTATAAACTACATTAAGAGCACTGGTTTTTATTACATGTGTAATTGGTAAGCACTGGTGTCATTTAAACAAGGGACTGATGTGATCTGATTTACATTTTAGGGGGCTCACTTTGTTCCTGTTGTGAAGATGAACTTTTAGGCAAGCATAAGTGGAGGCAAGGAGACCAGTGAAATTATTGCACAAGTCTGGAAGAGAGATGAAGGAATTTGGACTGGAGTTTTGATAATGAAAATAGCAAGAAGTGGTTAGACTCATGTAATTTTGAAGATAGTGCTAAAAAAATTGCTAATGAATTAGAAATGAAATGTATAAAAATGAGAAAAATTAGAGATTACTAATAACGAAAAATTTCTGAGGAAAGCTGATTTGGTGAGGGCATGTGATGGGCATTCATTTCACTTTGGCCATGGAATGGTTGTGATTTTCTGTAGATAATCAAGCCTGGAGCCAAGTGAGAGTTCTGGTCTGAAAATACATAATGGAGACTGGTAAGTGCCTAGATGTTGTACAAAATTTAAGAAAGGGATCTTGGAGAAGGGGGAAGCAATAAAAAAAAGATTAACAAGAAATTCCCCAAAGAATTAGGAGAGAAACCGACTAAGACCTTTAAGTATTCCAAGAATAAAGGAATGACTAATTTTTGTCATATTTGCAAGAAAGTTGATTGAACTGATGACTGGTTTTAGAAAGATGTACATCTCTGTGAATAACTTCAAGAGCAGATGTTAAAATGTTGCAAGTGTGTATGTGCTAATGAATGGAGAAAGCATTTTGCTAAGCAGTTTAGAGCAGAAGGTAGAGACATAATTTTAAAAAATCTTGTATGTTTCATTAAGAAAGTTACACTTTGTTTCATAGAAAATATAGCACCTGTATTTGTTTTAGCATAGTGATACTATCAAAAGAATATTTTAGCCATCTGAACTACACGTGCATGAAAGACAACTGAGTGAAAATCACCTTGAAAATCCCGGTCAACACCTAGAACTGTGAAGTAATCATAAATGTTGTCTTATGCCACTAAATTTTGGAGTGATTTATTCTACTGCAAAACGGTAACTGAGGCAATGTTTAACATTTATAACAGAAAGCAAAAACAAAAAAAAAACACCCCAAAACCCTGACATCCCTAGTCAATATATTTGCATGTGATAAAATATCCCTTCATTCTTGACATTTAGGAGACTTTCCTGCCTTCAAATTTCCCTTTTTGCGAGGTCTTTCCAGCTCATAATTTCCACGTTGCCATTTTCTTCAAGATTCCTTATTCTTCTCTCCTTTACCAAAAACTCTGTTATCCTTTTTTTCCCCAAGGTGTACTATGGGCTTTCTACACAAGATCATACTCTATAAATGAAGACAAAATTAAACAATTATAAGAAAATTGAAAAAGTGTACTTTTTTTCCCCCTGGATGTTGCATTACCATGTTAAACTTCCAGGAGAAAAACATGTCAAAATTAAATATGATGCATATATTCATTTATACAATGTGGTATATATTAAGCTCTGATTAGGAATATAAATTCTATTATTTCATCTTTTCTATAGGAAAATACAAGTAAACATAATGAACTTAACACCATTTAAATCATTAAAATAAAAGCATTTTTAGCTCTAAATAACTGCATAAAAATAAGATTTTTATTATTCATTTAAAAATTCTTCATCTATAACACGATCATCTCATAGTTTTAGGACTTTTTAAACATCTTTGAATGCCCCGTTAATTTTTTAAATTAATATAATCTTATGCTTTAAAATATTTTAAATATTGAGCATCACTAAAGATTACTTTAAAATATTATTCTAAATAATAAAAAAAGGATGTACTTTTTTGCAGAAAGATCTTCAAGTACTCTCAAAACTTTAGAAAGTCCTCTTTTCCCGTCAATGTCACTAACGTGTGCTTATATTTATTTAATGATAATATTTTGATCAGCTTTTTTTTTTCTTTTTTCTATCACTTTAATTTTCGTACTTTTCTTTGGAGTGTGCCGCCTCCTGGTGTAGCTGCTTCTCTGCGAGCTCTGTAATAGGCACCCCGATTCAACGGTGTTACCCCAAATATTATTTCATTCTTTTGAAGTGTGTCGTTCACATTTCACACAGATCCTTTAGAATTAGTTCCTTGCATAGTGGGAAGTTTTTGACGTGTTGGTTTTCTGGAGTCCCTTGGCTTTAAACTTGGCTCAGAGCAGATGGTACTGCTAGAGAGAGCAGCAACACGGCTTTGGGCTTGAAAATGTAGTGCATACATGATGCTTTCTCCCCTCAGGTCTCGTATGATTGATGGGACTTTGGAACTAAAAACTGAGAAAAATAGACTCTTCACAATTGGCTATTTGCTCACACACACACACACACACAAAACAGAAAGGTCTCAAAGAAGAATGGGACACAGTTCATTGTTTCAGTGCCAAATAATGGTCCCTTGCCATCTAGAGTGACTTGCCTCTAAAAATAAAGCTTTAAAACTGCTGAGTTTAAGGGAACCTATAATAATAAATGTAAGGAAAACGAAAGAGTTGTTTTAGTTCTAAAATGCCTTTTAGCATTCTTATTATACAGAATGGAAACTAAATGGCACTTAAGCCCCCACTCTAAAAATAAAAATAAAGGAAAAAAATGAAACATTAAGCTTAAGTACTGTGTTTTGATATTAAATAGTATCCAAAGGAGATGTTAAAGTGGGCAATTGATGATAAATAATTAGAGGCAATCCCATTACTGAAAGGATGACATATATATGAGAGATGGGCATGTGGGGAGGAAAGAGAGAGAGAGATTCAGATAAATTCTTCATTATAGTTTATATATATATTTTTATAAAATATATATTTAATATATTTTCCCATAAATCATAGAAACCAATGTATTTCAACAGAATAGAGACTGTAAAGGTAATTATATAAAACCAGAAGAGGGGATGACATTAAAATCATAGCAAGTCATTTGCTGTTCAACAATGTATCTACTAGGACATGAATACACACACGCACATATTTTGTTTCTGTGAGGCTAAATTGGTTAAATATTTATTATCATAAATTGGTTCAGAAAACTTTTACCTTGAAGTCTATCAACTGAGCTCTATTAGAAAGGTTAAGGAAGATCCTTACATATGTAAATATAGGGTGAAGTAACACCTTATAGCAGAGACTGCCCCCATTTTTAAAAATATAGATTCATTGGGATCCCAGGGCACTAAGGATGGGTTAAGATGATAGACTGAGAGGGGGGCGCTTGGGTGGCTCAGTCAGTTAAGCATCTGCCTTTGGCTCAGGTCATGATCTCAGGGTCCTGGGATAGAGTCCTACGTTGGGCTCCCTGTTCAGTGGGGAGTCTGCTTCTCCCTCTCCCTCTGCCCCTCCCCCCGCTGGTGTTCTCTCTCTCTCTCTCAAATAAATAAATAAAGTCTTTAAGATGATAGACCAGGGGAGACCCCATTGAAGGTCCAGTGGAAGGAAAGTCATAGTGTATGCTGGTGACCAGTGGGCATAGAAAGTACAGTGGTGCAATATAGTGGAAGTTCCTTTGGACCCAATAATTCTTTTAACAGTTTTTTACTATTTACTGCATACTAAGTGCTGTATGGTCATTAGCTCCAGGAATCCTCACAGGAAACACATGAAGTTTGTGTTATTATCCCCATTTTATGGAGGAGAAAACTGAGGTTTTGTCATGTGAAATATCTTGCTCAAGTAAGAAGCATTAAGTAAAATTACAACTCAGAAAATCAGATACAAAAGCCCTAATTCCTTACATACACAAAAATTTTATGAAGCACTGATCAGTGAAAGTAGATATTTTTGTCTTACTCACTACTATACTCATATTGCTAACAACAGCACTGGGAGACACAACATAAATAATTGTTGAATAGAAAGTGGAATAAATAAACAATGTAAAAGCTACTTTTTCCAATAACAGAATAAGGATTTAGAAATTATTATATTAAATATATAAAATATTAATTAAAATGTGATGCAAAAATTTAGAGGTGAAAGATGCACACTTTTGTAACATGGAAAACTGTCAGTGATTTAATAATATGCGAAATATAACTATACAAGGAATTTTGTGCATAAAAAATTAGAACTTCTGGGGGCATCTGGCTGGCTCAATTGGTAGAGCCGGAAACTCTTTTTTTTTTTTTTTTTTAGATTTTATTTATACATTTGAGAGAGAAAGAGACAGAAAGAGCACAAGCAGGGGAGAGGCAGAGGGAGAGGGAAAAGTAGACTCCCTGTTGAGCTGGAAGCCTGACTTGGGGCTCAATCCCAGGACATGGAAATCACAACCAGAGCCAAAGGCAGGTGCTCAATCATCTGGTGCTGGGAAAACTGGACAGCTACATGCAAAAGAAAGAAACTTGTCCACTTTCTTACACCATACACAAAAATTAACTCAAAATGGATTAAAGACCGAAATGTGAGGCCTGAAACCATAAAACTCCTAGAAGAAAGCAAGGTAAGAATTTCTCTGATATTGGCCTTAGCAACATCTTTCTAAATATGTCTCCTCAAGCAAGGGAACCAAAAGCAAAAATAAACTATTGGGACTACATCAAAATAAAAAGCTCTTGCACAGCAAAGGAAACCACTGACAAAACAAAAAAGCAACCCATGAATGGGAGAAGATATCTGCAAATGATATATCCAATAAGGGACTAATATCCAAAATATATAAAGAGCTCATATAACTCAACACCAAAAAAAACAAAACAAAACAAAAACAAAAAACAAACAAACAAACACAACAACAACTAATCCATTTAAAAATGGGCAGATGATCCACGACAAAGAATAGACATTTTTCCAAAGGAGGCACACAGATGGCCAACAGACACAGGAAAGCATGCTCAACGTCACTGATCATTCGGGCAATGCACATCAAAACCACAGTTTACACTTGTCAGAATAGCTAGAATCAGAGGCGCCTGGGTGGCTCAGTCGTTAAGTGTCTGCCTTCAGCCCAGGTCATGATCCCAGGGTCCCAGGATCTAGCCCTGCTTTGGGCTCCCTGCTCATCAGGAAGCCTGCTTCTCCCTCTCCCACTCCCCCTGCTGGTGTTCCCCTCTCGCTGTGTCTCTCTCTGTCCAATAAATAAATAAAATCTTTAAAAAAAAAAAAAAGAACAGCTAGATTCAAAAAGACAAGAAATAACGTGTTGGTGAGGATGTGAAAAAGGGAACTTTCATGCACTGTTGGTGGAAATGTAAATTGTTGAAGCTATTGTGGAAAGTAGTAAGGAAGTTCTTCAAAAAATTAAAAATAGAAATACCATATGATCCAATAATCCTACCGCTGGGTATTTACCCAGAGAAAATGAAAACACTAACTCAAAAAGATGTTGGGGTGCTTGGGTGGCTCAGTCGGTGAAGCCTCAGACTCTTAGTTTTGGTTGGGTTGTGTGATCTCAGGGTAGTGAAATGGAGCCCCACAAACTGATGGTTATCAGAGGGAAGGAGGTTGGGGAATGGACAAAATGGGTGAAGGGGAAATGGGAGCTACAGGTTTCTAGTCATGGAATGAATAAGTCATGGGAATATATTCAGTAATACTGCAATAGAGTTGTATGGTGACAGGTGGTAGCTACACTTGTGGTACGCAAAGCAGAATGTAGGGAGATGTTGAATCACTACCTTGTACACCTGTAACTAATGTAATGTTTTGTGTCAACTATATTCAATGTTTTTTTAATTTTTAAAAAGTTAAAAAAAAAAGAATTGATAATAACTTGATGTAGGTACTTAGATTTGAATAGTACAATGATACTCAGGTAATAAAGACCATCTGTTTCCACAATGTTTGCTTTGTTTTATTTCATTTTTCTGATTAATTCTTCATTTTTTAAAGTAAGTCAGCTCTTGGTCTGTTGTTTGCTTTTCTTAGCCAGTTATTTCACTATGACTTCGCATTTTTTTTCCTACTGAAATAGAATTATAGGAATGAGATTTTCAAGGCACTGTTTTTAACATCAAGATTCTATTTCTAAACCACAGAAGAATGTCAGAGCCAGTGATTTTCAGAAACAGGTATTATGGCAATGACAGTGGAATTAACCTGCTAACATAAATAGAGGAATTGGTATATTCTTTTCTCTAAAGATATTCTGATTTATACGAGAATGCCATGGAATAGTGACAAAAAGAAAACCCCAGCATCTGCCAAATTTCAAGCTATTTAAACATTGGATGTGTTCCCATCATTTTGCCCATAGTGTCTTCTAATAAAAATATTTTGTTTCAGAATAAATGCTTAATATCTAAAGTGTTCTTTGGTCTCAGAATGTTAATAATATAATCAAGTATTACTGATTAACTTTTTGCTCGGCATAGCAGAGAATTACTGATATAAGAATTTCCATATATTAAGAATAATCTTTTTTCTGCAAACTTTTCAAATATCTTTATTTTTCCTGATTAAGCTTTTAAACTTTGACTTTTTTATTCTATTTTATGAATACTGATGTTTTGAGATGGCTATTTCACACTTTGATCAATTCACTGCATCACTGTGCTGTATGAGGAAAGTTCTTTGTCTATTTTATGGATCCTGTGAATATGTGTGAACTACAGCACAACGTACTCACGAGTTTTGATAAATTGGTACCCAGAAGATTATCATCATCCCAAAGTGTTACTTTATACACCCTTTATAGTCTGTTCCACCCCCACTATGGCAACTACTAAACTTCATTTGTCACAATGATTCTATTTGTCTCTGCTAGATTTTAAAATAAATGAAACCCTGCAGTATGCACTCATCTGTTTCAGACTTCTTTCACTCAGGATAATGTTGCTAAGATTCATCCACGTTGTTGCATGTTATCAACAGATCATTCTTTCTATTGCTGAGCACTATTCCATTTATGAACATACCATTATTTTTTTTATCTATATAACTGTTTTATTTATGTCGTTGCCAGTTTGGACTTCCTATGAATAAAGCTGTAGTAAACATTCATGTTCAAATGTTTCTATGGGAAAATGTTTTCATTTCAACCAGAAGTGGACTGGCTGGGTCTCATGGTAAGTATATGTTTAACTTCATAAAAAATTGCCAAACTGTTTTCCAAAATGCTTGTATAATTTTACAATCTCAACAGCAATGTAAAAGAGTTTCAGTTGCTCTGAAATATTGCCAGCATTTGGGTTTTGCCAGTCAATTTGTTTTAGACATTCTAAAATGTGTATAGAAGTTTCTCATTCTGGTGTTAAATTGTACCTTCCCTGATGATTGACACTGGACATAATTCATGTGCTTTTTGACCCTTCTTATATCTCATTTTGTGAAGTGTCTGTTAAAATATTTTGTCCATTTTTACTGGGTTGAAAATAATTGGGTTTTAAATAAGTTTTAAATGATACTTACATATTCTACATACAGTCATTAATCAGATATATTTATTGCAAATATTTTCTCCCAGTCGGTGGCTTGCCTTCTAATTTTTTGAATAGTGTCTCTTGTAGAGCAGAATTATTTAATTTTCATGGAGGCTAATTAATCAATTTATTCTTTTTCAATCTAAAACATATTTGCCTATCCGAAGGAAATAACGATTTTTCTCCTATGTTTCCTATAATGTATGCTTTGTGTTGAACAATCATCTATTTAGAGTTAAAATTTGTGTATGGTAGTAATATGAGTCAATGTTCTTTTTTTTTTACTTATGAATATACATTTCTTTAAAGATTATTTGTTTAAAACTATTCTTTCTCTACTAAATTTCTTTAGGAAATATTAGTAAAAACCATTCATTTGTATATGCACATGTCTACTTCTGATCTTTCTGTTTTCTGTTGAGCTGACCTAGATTGTCTTTAAGCCAAAACCACAGTATCTTGCTTACTCTACTTTATGGTCAGTCTTAAAATCAGATAGTGTACATTTTCTTAGCCTTGTCCTTATATTTTAAAATTGTTTTTACCATCTTTTACATCCTTTGTACTTTCATATAAACTTTAGATCAGTTTATCAATTTCTATAAAAAAAATCTTTCTGAAATTTTGTTTGTGGTGGGTAACTATAGAGAGCAAAATTGGGAGAATTTATACCTCAACTATCTGCATCTTCCAATTCATAAACATGATATACCTTTAAGTAAATTTTCATTTTTCTATTAGCGATGCTTTTAGTTTTTGTTGTATAATGCCTGCATGTATTTTATAAATTTGTCTTCAAATGTATCATATTTTTGATGCTATTATAAATTGTATATTTTCATTTCTCAGTTGCAATTACTTATTGCTAGTATATTAAAAAGACTTTTTTTCATATATTGACTTTCAACATGCAACATTGCTGAACTCACTTATTATTTCTAATATCTTTCTTATACACTTCTTAGGGCTTTCTCCATGCCCAAATGGAGCATGTACACATAGATAGCTTTACTCCTTTTACAACCTTCAATCCTTTTATGGTTTTTGTTTGTTGGTTTGGTTTTTTTGCCTTATGAAACTGGCTAGGACTTTAAGTACAATGTTGAACAGGTATGGTGAAATGGACGTTTTAACTCTATTCCCCATCTTATGGGAAAAATATGCAATTTTTCATCTTTAAGGATCCTACTTCATGTTTATTGTAAGAAGTTTAAAATGTACAATTATATTTCTTATATTCTGCCCTTTGTTCTATTGATGGCATATAATTTTCTTATACTTATGTTAATAAATTCCATAAAACATTGTTATTACATTGCTTTAAATCATCAATTATCTTTTTAAATGACTTGATATAAGGAAAAAAGAAGATTTTAGAAAATATACCCACATATTTGTTATTTGAGGTGTTCTGCATTCCTTTGTGTGGACCCAAATTTCTTTCTGCCTATTTTGATAATGCCCTTTAACTCTTCTTGTAAAACAGATATGCTGGCAGTAAATTCTCTCACTTTTGATTGTCTATATAAAGCTTTGTTTTACTTATATTTTTGAAAGGTTATTTTATAGGTAGCACTCTAAGTTGGTGGTTTTATTTTCTTTCAATAGTCTAAAGATTTTGCTCCATTTTCTTCAATAAAGCATGATTTTTTATGACAAATCAGCTGTCATACATATCTTTTTAAAATATATATAATTTGTCTCTTCTCCACCCCACCCCTTTAGATAGTTTTAAGGTTTACTTTTTATCAGTTTTTAGAAATTCCTTTGTTTATGCCTTGGTTTGATTTTTTTTTCATAATTATTTCTGTTTAGAGTTCATTGAAATTCTTAGTGTTGTGAGTTTGTAGATTTCATAAATTAGAAAAGTTCTGGCCAATAGTTCTCACCTCTTGCCTTCCCTTTTGTACTTTACTGAATGGTCACTGATTCTGAATTCGTTTTTTAATGTTTTATTTCTCTGTGTTTTTCTTTTGAATACTTTATATTGCCATATTTTCTCATTCACCATTTCTTCTTTCTAAAGTTTCTTCTGAAACATCTAATCCTCTATTAATTTTATCCAAAGTATATTTCATTTGAAGTATATTTTTCATCTGTAGAAAAATGGTTTGCGCCTTGTTATGCCTTTCATTTCTCTCATCATGTTTATGCTTTACCTTCTTAGAAATATGCAGTCTATTTATAATAATGCTTTTAATGTCTTAGTCTCCTAATTCTATAACCTATATCATTATATCTATATCGTCTGTATCATAGGTCTATTTTTGTTGATCATTTTTCCTAGTTATGGTCAAATGTCCCTCTTTTTACTCAATACTAAACACTTGGAATTTTATGCTGATGAGGGCTACGTTCCCTTACATTAACGGGCTACTTCAAGTGGTCCAGAGAAAAGCTACAAATTTGAAAAGACTGAGCAGATATTTTCAGCTTGTTCCTACTACGCAGGAGTTAGTTTGGAATTTGAATCTCAAAAAGTTGGAGGAATTTGATAAATATTTTGTACTTTCCAATTAAATCATCATAAAGTTCTTGCCTTAGGAGTAGAGCTATATTTAGAGACTAAAATGATAGAACGAGTAGTAAAGGCAAAACTTACAGAGACCACCCTATCAAAAGCATCAACCTAAGCCTACATGAGCTCAAAGTGATCAGCCAGAATTAACTTTCTGGCACAACAAAAATCAACACTCCTGAAGGAAGAAAATGAATACTTTTTAAAAAAAAGTTTATTTATTTCTTTTTAGTAATCTCTGCACCTAACGTGAGGCTCAAACTTACCATCCAAGATCAAGAGTTGCATGCTCTTTGGACTAAGCCATCCACGTGTCCCAAGAAAAGTAAATCTAGTTTCTACAACATAATATTCACATTATCCAGCATGAAGTAAAATGTTTCTAGACAACTCTCATTTTTCTCTTTTTCATTTCCTTCCTCTTCCTTTCTTTTCCTAAAATTAAATAAATAAAATTAAATAAATACAATACAATATAATACGATAAAAAATTAGTCAGAAGTCATTAGGTATAGCCAGTTAGCCAGGCAAACAAAACATACATAGTTGGGAGAGTGGTAAAGGGGAATACACAGTTACATAGAACACAGAGTTGAAACCTGAGAAGGATGAGAAATGAGTCCATGTGAAGGGCTCTTGGTGTGAGATATCAAAGTTTGGCATGAAAAAGGCATCCAAGTAGCAGGGGAAGTTTGATACAAGTTGTCCAAGTCCAAACATAGTGAGAATGATATTCAAGCAGAAGGATGACCTAATGTCACTACAGAAGGCCAGGCTGGTGTACAGTGTAAAAATCCAAATGTAGTGATAACAGCACCCACACATGGATGCAAAATCATAGTATCAGAGAATGAGAATTGGAAACTATGGAAAGGTAGTCTACTATAATGTAAGAAGAAGCCTGCCACTTAGGAAGATAACCTACAATGGAGAGTTGGAATACAAATGGTATTAATAGGACTTGAACATGAGAGTGCAACCTGGAAGGACTGAAGGGAACCATAGGGTGAGTTTGTCTGCTGCTGGTTGTTGAAGCCTGAGTGATATTTCTCCCTGGTTGGATGATATTTGAGCTGATATTTGAGCAGTGTGAGGAGGCAACTGTATTAGTGTAGTAAGACTTCCATAACAAAATACCAAAGACCAGGTGGCTTAACCAAGAGAAATTTATTTTCTTATAATTACGGAGGCTGAAAGTTCAAGATCAAAGTGTTTGCAGGTTTGGTTTTTCCTGAGGCCTCTCGCCTTGGCTTGTTGATGCCACCTTCTCCCTATTTTCTCATGTGGCATTTTCTTTGTTCATCTAGATCCCTGGAGTCTCTTCTTATAAGCATTATCAGTCATATTGGATTAAGACCTCATTTTTATGATTTATCTAAACTTACTTATCTCCTTAGGGGCCTCATTGCCAAATACAGTCATATTGAAGGTTAGGGCTTCAAGTTATTAAATTTAGAGGGACGTAATTCAATTCATAATAGCAACTTACATGGGATGGGAGACAGAAGTTGGAGATTTGAAATTGACTGGATGTAATGACTACAAGGACGGAAGAAGCAGAACAACAAATGAGTAATATAGAGGATAGAATAATGGAAAATAATGAAGCTGAACAAAAGAGAGAAAGAAAAATTATGCATCACAAGAGTAGATTTAGGGAACTCAGTGACTCCATCAGACATAATAATATTCATATCAGAGGAGTCCCAGAAGAAGAAGAAGAGAGAGAAATGGAGACAGAAAATTTAACTTAAGAAATAACAGCAGAAAACTTGCCTAATCTGGGGAAGCAAGCAGACATCCAAATCCAGGAGACATAGAGTACTCCCATCAAAATCAACAAAAGCAGACCAACACTAAGACATATTGTAATTAAGTTTGCAAAATATAGTGATAAAGAAAAAAACCCCAAAAGCAGAAAAACAAAAGAAGTCCCCAATTTACAAGAAAAGATCCATGAGGCTAACTACAGATCTTTCCACAGAAACTTGGCAGGCTAGAAGAGAGTGGCAAGATATATTCAAGTGCTCAGTAGAGGAAATCTACAGCAAGAATACTCTATTCAGCAAGGCTATTATTCAGGATAGAAGGAGAGGTAAAGAGTTTACCAGACAAATACAAACTAAAGGGTTCATGACCACTAAACCAACCCTGCAGAAATTTTAAAGGGGACTCTTTGAGTAGGAAGGAAGGACCAAAAGTGACAAAGAGTAGAATAGGACAGAGAAAATCTCCAGAAACATTGACAAAACAGGTAATAAAATGGCACTAAATACATATCTATCAATAAATACTATGAATGTAAATGGACTAAATGCTACAATAAAAAGACAGAGGGTGTCAGAACAGATAAAAGAAAAAACAAGACCCAACTATATGCTGCCTACAAGAGATTCATTTTAGACCTAAATTCACCTGCAGTTTGAAAGTGAGGGAATGGAGAAGCATTTATCTTGCAACTGGAAATCAAAAGAAAGATGGAATAGCAATACTTATATCAGGCAAACTAGATTTTTAAAAAAACTTTTTAAATAATTTTTGTTTTGTTATATTAGTCACCATATAGTACATCCCCAGTTTTTGATGCAATATTCCATGATTCATTATTTGCATATAACACCCAGTGCATCATGCAATATGTGCCCTCCTTAATACCCATCACCAGTCTATCCCAATCCCCCACCCCCCTCCCCTCTGAAGCCCTCAGTTTGTTTCCCAGAGCCCATAGTCTCTTATGGTTCATTCCCCTTTCTGTTTACCCTCTTCATTCTTCCCTTCCTTCTCCTACCGATCTTCCTATTTCTTATATTCCATAAATGAGTGAAACCATATGATAATTGTCTTTCTCTGCTTGACTTATTTCGCTTAGCATAATCTCCAGTCCCAACCATGTTGCTGCAAATGTTGTGTAATTGTTCTTTCTGATGGCTGAGTAATATTCCATTGTATATATGGACCACATCTTCTTAATCCAGTCATCTGTTGAAGGGCATCTCGACTCCTTCCACAATTTAGCTATTGTGGACAATGCTGCTATGAACACTGGGGTGCATATGGCTCTTCTCTTCACTACATCTGTATCTTTGGGGTAAATACCCAGTAGTGCAATTGCTGGATCATAGGGTAGCTCAATTTTTAACTTTTTAAGGGACCTCCACACTGTTTTCCAAAGTGGCTGTACCAACTTGCATTCCCACCAACAGTGTAAGAGGGATCCCCTTTCTCCACATCCTCTCCAACATTTGTTGTTCCCTGCCTTATCAATTTTTCAGGCAAACTAGATTTTAAACTAAAGACTGTAGCAAGTGATGAAGAAGGGCACTATATCATTATAAAGAGGACTATGTAACAAGAAGATCTAACAGTTATAAATATTTTTTTATTTTTTTATTTTTTTAAAGATTTTTATTTATTTATTTATTTGACAGAGATAGAGACAGCCAGCGAGAGAGGGAACACAAGCAGGGGGAGTGGGAGAGGAAGAAGCAGGCTCATAGCAGAAGAGCCCGATGTGGGGCTCGATCCCAGAACGCGGGATCACGCCCTGAGCCGAAGGCAGACACTTAACCGCTGTGCCACCCAGGCGCCCCCACAGTTATAAATATTTATGCCCCCAACATGAGAGTACTCAAATATATAAAACAGTAACAAACAAAGGAACTCATTGATAATAATACAGTGATATTAGGGGATGTTAACATCCCACTTATATCAATGGACAGATCACCTAAGCAGAAAATCAACAAGGAATCAATGGCTTTGAATGACACACTGGACCAGATGGATTTAACAGATATAGTCAGAACTTTTCATCCTAAAGCAGCATAAAACACATTCTTTTCAAGAGCACATGGGATGTTCTCCAAAATAGATCACATACTAGGACACAAATCAGGCCTCAACAAGTAGAAAAAGATTGAAATCATACCATGCATATTTTCTGACCACAATGCTATGAAACTTGAAGTCAACCACAAGAAAAAATTTGGAAAGGCCACAAATACATGGAGATTAAAGAACATCCTACTAAAGAATAATGGGTCAACCAGGAAATCAAACAAGAAATTTAAAAAATATATAGAAATAAATGAAAATAAAAACATGATTGTCCAACACCTTTGCAATGCAACAAAAGCAGTCATAACAGGGAAATATAGAGCAATGCAGGCCTACCTCAAAGGATACAAAATATTGATTTGAAGGGATACATGCACCCCAATGTTTGTAGCAGCATTATCAACAATAACCAAATTACGGAAAGAGCCCAAATGTCCATCAATTGACGAATGGATAAAGAAGATATATATGTATATATAATGGAAGATTTCTCAGCCTTAAAAACAAATGAAATCTTGCCATTTGAAATGACATAGATAGAGCTAGAGAGTATTAGCCTAAGCTAATATTATATGTGGATATTTACACATATCTCAAACTGAATTCCAGGTTTCCTCTTTCCCAAAAATTCTTTGTCTTTCAGTATTCCTCATTTAATAAATGGGACCTTCATTTATGTAAGAAGTTTATTCCAGGAATTCAGAACAATAATTCCCTCCCCTTTACACCGCCAATCTTGTCTATCACTAACGATCTTTACTCCAAAATATTCCTTTGAACCTTACAAATTACCCAGCTTCCTCAACCTAATTTAAATTGTAGGTAGTATAGCACAGTGGTTAAGAGTAAGACTTCAGAGCCAAAGCGCCTGTGTTTCAATTCCTTCTCTTCCGTCTAATGGCTATACTACCTGGAAAAATATTTACCCTGTCTGTGACTCTGTTTCCTTATCTTCAAAATAAGACTAATAATAGCGTTGATCTCACAGGATATTGTGAAAGTATCACATAAATTAATACTACAACAGTGTCCAATATATTTCAGCTACTTTTCTTTCTTATTATTTTCTAAGCCAGGATCATTTCTGGCCTGTTTTAGAGCAGAGTCTTTTCAACTGGATAACAAATATTTCTCTTACAGTATTTCACTTACTTCTCCACATAATAGTCTAAGTAATCTTTCTAGCAAAATCTAATCATCCCTGATACCTTGCTGCAATGTACAAAGTCATGTTTGTAACCTTATCCTTCCACTCTTTGTATTCCAACTTTACTAATCTTCCCTATGTTTCTCTTAGATAGTAAGCTCTTTCTTGCCTCAGGGACTTTGCAAATGCTAGCTTGTCATCATCTAACAAACTTTTACTGGTCTTTTAATTTTCAAACAAATTTACTTTTTCAAATAGGATTTGTTGGTGGGACTTCCAGAATAGCAGAGTAGGGACCACCATAAATATACTGTTCCATGAAGGCCACACAATATGGGGAAAATAATTCAAATCAATTTTTTCAAAATTCCAGAAGTTAAAGGGTTAAAACAACCATAAGAGCAGTTCATTCAGGAAACAAAGAAACAAACTGCTGAACGTTGATTAACAGTGGGATTCATGACTTTTTACCTTAGCCTATTTCCATCTCTCCTTCCCAGCCCTGAAATAGTTTTGAAAACCAACAGCATTATAATCGTGGTAGCTTTGAAAATTAGCTACCTTACAGCCACCAGAGAGAGCAGACCAGGACTGCAGTTCCCCAAAACTTCCCACCTCAAGTACTGTTACTCTTTGAATTGTCTCAGAGCTTCCTGAAAAATCATTATTTACAGTGTGTTGCTGTTATTTGATATAACTCAGAGTTCCTTCCCAGGAAAAGTCCTTTCCCCAACATGTTTGTTGAAAAACAATTACCTGAAATTATTTATTATCACAGTTGCCTGAGACTGAGATACAAGTTGGGATAAGCAAGAGCTTACAAAAAAAAAAAAAAAAAAAGACTTGTAGAAAGTGATGAGACCATGGGGGCTCTGAAAAGTTCTGACATAATCCTGGTGATCACACACACAGGGCTGTGAAAATGCCCAGAAAATAACTAAGAGATCCCAATTACTCATATCTGGATGAGCCTGAGGCCCTGCACAAGCAGGAATTAAACTCTAAACCAGAGATGTACAAAAGTATTAATCTTTCCTCCTCCCCAGACATACACTATCCCTCAACAAAAGATAGGAGATTTACCAGATTAAGGCATTTAGGGAAATCTCTAAGAATTAGCTGACCACTAAGCCGATTGAGCAGAAATTTCAGTGAATACAAACTTCATGAGATGCAGACTTTGTAGAATTAGTCCAAGAAGGTCACTAACCAAACAAAAATAATGATAACAAACACCGGATAGGGACGAATAAGATTTTCATAGTGCCAAAATATATTACCTAAAATGTCCAGTTTTCAGCAAAAAAATAAATGACTTTAAAGAAAAGGGAAAATATAAACCATATACAGGGGGAAAACATAGAAACTATTCCTATGGAGGCTGGATTTTGGACCTGCTAGACAAAGATATTAAATCAGCCTTTTGTTGAGATTATCAATAGTTTATCTGTCTTTCTATCTGTCAATCAATAATGTAATCTATAAGTTATCTAAATACAAAGTTTACTTAGAGAAAAATTAAAGAAATTAGAAAAAAGAACCAAACAGAAAATCTGCAGCTGAAAAGTACAATAACTGAAATGAAATATTTACTAAAGGGGCAAAACACTATGTTTAAACTTGCAGAAGAAAGAATCAGTGAACTTGACAATAGGTCAATAGAGATTATCCAGTGTGAGAAAGAGAAAGAAAAAATAATGAAGAAAAATGAACAAAGCCTCCCAAACTTGTGGGATACCATTAAATGTTCCAACATGTGCATAATGGGAGTCCCGGAAGGTGAGAAAAAGAGAAAGGGACATGAAGTATATTTGAAAGACTATGGCCAGAAACTTTCCAAATTTGGCGAAACACATTAATCTGTACATCCAAGAAGCTCAATAAACTCCAGTAGGATAATTTCAAAGAAATCCACACCAAAGTATATCATAGCCAAATTTTCAAAAGCCAAAGACAAAAAGAAAATCTTAAAGGCATCAAGAATAAAATAATGAACCACATGCAAGGACTTGTCTACAATATTAATAGCACTTCTTATCAGAGAAGAATTTCTAATCTCCTTACCCTCACGTGTGGGGAAAATTTAGTCTACCATATTCTCTGCATTTTTTCTTCATTGCTTTTATCAATTTTATGTTAACCTGTGATTATTTGTTTAATTCCTATCTCCACCTCATTGTTAAATTGTCAGGAATAGATCTGACACATAGTAAATCCTAAGTAAATGAATGAATGAACTAATGAATGAATGAATGAATGAATGAACAAATGAATGAACACAAATCATCCACCATATATCTGACTTCCTCAGCTTTATTTCCAGGGTTTCTTTGACTATACTACTAAGGAGCTCTATCAACTTCTCTGAGAGTTAAAGGGAAAAGACATGTCAAGTATTTTTAAAATATGAATGACTATTATTTCATAAAGCTTAGAGCCGTTATCTTTGAGAGAAGAAATGAACGATGATGGTGTTTTCTTTGGAATGTCATTCTACACATTCCAAATTTTCCATAATGACCTGCTATGGACTGAATTATCCCCTTCCCCCAATTCACATATTGGGTTCCTATCCCCTAATGTGACTATATTTAGAGATAGGGTTTTTTGGCGGTAATTATGGTTAAATGATGACATAAGAGTGCAGTCCTAATTTGATTAAGACTGGTGGCCTTGCAAGAGGAAGAAACTTCTCTCTCTCTCTCTCTCCCCCTCTCTCTCCGTGCACACTGACTAAGGAAAGACCATGTCAGCACACAGTAAGCAGGTGTCCATCTGGAAGCCAAGAAGTGTCCTTGACAATGATGCAAGCCAATGAGTCCTCACAAATCATGCAGGCACCTTAATGTCAGACTTCCAGCCTCCAGAACTGTGAGAAAATCAATTTCTGTTGTTTAAGTTACCCAGTCTATGGTATTTTGCTATGACAGCCTAAGCTGACTAACATTCTCCTATATTTATTTTACAACAGGACGGAATCAGTTTTATATCAGATTTAATGATGTTGTGTCACTAAACGTTCACACTCTTCTGCACTGGTTTTTTTTTTTTCAATGATTTGATTCAATAGAGAAAAAAAAGATGCCTTAAATTGAGGATTATTGAGGATTGAGATAATGCAAAGATTGTTAGAACAAGTAATCAAAGCAGAAGCAAAATTCAACATCTATTTTTCCTTCTCAATTCTTTCATCTCTTAACCCAAATTTGCACGTATGCACTTTTTCTCTGATACAAGCTTGGAAAGTTACATATTCACCTTTTTCCCTCTCAGATAAGTTATTGTGATCTTATATCTATATCTTGACTCTCCCATTGGAATGTGAGCTGGTCGGCAAGGATCAGGAATAAACTGATCCCTCTTACTACCCAGTCTGGCCTCGCATGTCCCCAGCATATCATGGCATCTCTGCATTGTATTGGGGGGAGGAGTTCTTCTGTTTTAGGAATACTTTTGTGACTCTAATTTAAAAATATCTTATCTGTAGAGTTAAATATTAGGTCCCTGAAACATTTCTTATTCATTTAGAATCCCTACATATTTTGTTGAGTAATAATAGTCTTGTTAAGCCTAATTTGTTATTTCTTATACAGTAGGACAGTAGGCTGAACAAGGCCAGTACTGACCAGCTTTCTCTCTGGACCTTTGTATGCTCACTTGTGGAATGGTGTAAGACTGCATACAGCCGAGGTCTCGTTCGATATTGGAGCTTTGCAGGGGTTCAGTAGTGGCTCTCCAGTCCTCAGAAGCCTTCAATAGTTTCTCCATCCCCTCAAAATAATAAACAAACAGCTTAGCACAGCCCAGTGGTCTGACCGTAACTGTGTAAACTACCTTTGAAGCTGCATTTCCCACCTTAGCCTTCTACGAACCTTGTTCCCTGATAACAGAGGACTGTTGTCATTCTCTGTACACACAGTACGCTTCTAGGCATCTGCACCTGACTCCCCAGCCTTTAATGGTCTCCCCTAATCCCCCACCGATCAAGAATATCTCATCCACACCTACTGCTTTAAAGCCCCCTCACCTCCAGATTAAAACTTGAGTGCCTTTGTTCTCTCAGTTTTTCTGCTTTCCCTCATTCTATTGAAAGAGGATGTTTATATGTGTGCCTACCACTTGACCAAAGGAAAGTGCCTTGTATCTTTTTATTATTTGTATCCCTAGTGATGTGTACACACATACACACACACACACTTTATTTAATTTATAGTTTAAAAATAAGTTAAAACTGCATGTAAACTATAGTGCAATTAAAATAAAAAACTTCAAAAAAAGAAATAAAAATTAAAATTAAAAATAAGTTAAAACTAAAAGTAACAGCTTCGTTATTAAGTAACCTTTTGTTCATTGGGAAAAAAAGTACTCATTTTGATTACACGAAGACTCACAAAAAATCAAGTATAACATTCCAGCCAAAGCTTTAATCTCCAACTAAGCACATTCGCTGGAATCTCACGAGAGACTAAATCTGAGATATATTCTATATTAGTTTATCACCCCTGAGCCCTTAATTAGCATGAGGTCTCACAGAGTTACTAGATGAGAAGGTCATTTTAAAAATTACTCCGAATTATCGCATGGTTCTTGCAAAAAATAAACGGAAAAGAGGGGATAGAAAAGAAATCCAGGAGATGTTCGCCCCAAATCCCAGCAGGTTTGACAGGTGTGCACACAGTGTTAGACGACTGCTTATTGGAGCAGGAGTAGGCAGGCAGACATGGATGCTTATCCTGGCTCTGCCTGTGAGATTGTTGTATCCATGGCAGGGTACTTGGACAATTTCTCAGGTAAGAATGTGCTCTTGTTTCCCAGGTACATTGTGGGGATTGAGAGAGAATTGTAAAATGATAATATGGCTCTAAATCACTTTTTTAAACAGCATGATGGGAGCATACCTGTTTGGGGATTCTAATCATGACTTAGAAAGTGCTGTGCTGCCTGGATTTGGAATTGGTTTCAGGGTGAAGAGAGTTTGAAGTTCACTAAAGATATCAAAAATGATATATAATGGCTGGAAGTTGGCTATGAATGATTTAGGTTCAAGTTAAATATTGCAGGATGAGACTGAAATCCATGACATATCATATTTCATTCAATTTGAGACACCATTCACTATAATATGCACCAATACTTTACGTACAAGGAAGAAAGAAAGCCCACTGGCAATTATAGGTGTAAGATACTTTTGCTTGTGCTATATATTTGGATTTTAGAAAATTAAAATGTGAAAATATATGCTTCTTAAAAACAATAAAATAAAATATATGTGCGTGTATATATATACATGTGTTACTAGAGATCATCTCATGTTCACCAAAAACTGTGTCCAAAAAGTAAAGTCAATATATCTACTCCTAACTTTGTTTTCTCTACCCCTCTTTTCTTATGCTGAATGGCACTGCTTTTTTTTCCTAGTTGCTTGACTCCTTTCTCTGTATCACTCCCCGTACCTCACGACTCATTGAGTTCTTTGGCTTCCTCTATTCTCTCTGCTGTTTATCCTTTTTCCTTTCACCATTAGTTGACTAACTTTGCTCCACCTGTCAGACTCCAGCTTTGATGTTGGAAAAAAATGCTGAATGTGCCAAGTCCAAATTAATAGATCCTTCTAAGTTCCTCAGCATCTATTGAATTCATATATTCCTACTCACAACCCTTATCCTATGTCGTACCCAATCACTTCCTTGGCTGTAGCTACCATGAAAACACAAGTTCCTTGGCTACAAGGAATGTCAGTCTGTTTTACAGCTGTGTTTCCAGAACCTAGAATGGTGCCTCGTGTGGATCAACTGTTGTATAAAACTCAATGATTGAATAAATGAAAATACTAATTTAGACTTTTTAAAAAATAAAAGTGCTTTGGTTTTCAGATATTTTAAAGAGTAATACAAATAAAAACATTCTCAAATTGAAAGAGGTCAAAGAAAAACAGCACAATGCTGTGCAAAAGAGAAATCGTTTAAGTCAAATAAAAGCTAAATGCACTTAATTTCTAATACACGTAAAATGTTCATTTTATCCATTTTTGCTTTCATGCCAGACACATACTGTATGTCACAGTGAAGAAAGTTTTATTTTAGCAGCTTAATTGTGTTTCCCAACTCTGAGCTACCTTTTAATCTTTTGGGAGAATGATCAGTAACCTACATTGATTGTATTTCTGCTTCTATAAGACAAGAGGCTCTTAATGGAACCTGTGATCACTGTGGGTCAGAGAATTAAGAATACAAGCCCATTTCTTTCCAAGCCTTTTTTTAAAGAAAATATAAAAGGTTAACTATCTTTCTTGAAGAGATTGCCTAAAAATAAAGTTGAAGTCATTATCAATTGACTACGTATTTTTACTCTACAGACATCGTTCTGTAAGATATATGACAATTAGAAAGTTTATATAGTAGAAATTTCATGGTCTCTGGAGTTTAAATTTCTTGATTCTATATTCTAACTCAGTGATATGGAATAAATCAGTTAATTTATAAGCATCAACTTCCTAATCTGTAAAATGCAGGTAATAATATATGAGTTTTTATATGTATTAAAAATAAAATTAGATGAGATTTAAATTTTTTTAATTTTTTAGTTTGTTAGATGAAGTTCCTGACACTTAAAAATGTAAAAGAGTAAATATAACAAAGTAAAACAAAGCCTGTTATACCAGAAAAACAATAAAACTCTTCATTTTAGTTATAAAAAGAATTCAAATCTACTAGCTGTATTTTGTAATAACGGGGCTAATATATATAAGGCAATATGTAATCATGTGACTTTTTCAAAATCAAGTGGGATTTTTAACAATGGTCCATACTGATTTTTTTTTCCCAAACAAATTAAGACATAACTAGCATGCTGACTAACAAATACCTCTCATGAACATCCCTCATTGAACGCAAGATGCTGATAAATCGTAGAACAAAATAGTGATAGATTACAGCATGTATGTCAGAATAGGATAATCTACATGAAAAAATTTGGCAGAGATAATCAGCTGGTATTTATCACTACTTGTTTGTGTAGTCACCTTAGTTTCTTCATGCAGCAAGTTTTACCCTTAATATTCTACTAGGATTGAAGGGTTAGAGTGGCATGAAACAGTTAAAGTTTTCTGCTTTAAAAAAAATTCTTCTCTTCCTGATTCAACATGACATTTTTTTTTCTCATTTGTAACATGATAGATATTTCTGTCCTTTGGGTAAAGTATTTGATTGAACATTTAAGTTACTTTTTTAGATCTTCAATTTTCACTGATTCATCTCAATAATGCCTTGGCTTTTTCACCTCTCACCGCCTCTAGCTTTAATATACCCCAACGTTATAGGTAACAAAATCATAAAAATTACTTTGTGTACTGTATTATTGAGAACTATAAATGGTCTTAGAGCATTTTTAAATGAAATCACATTTCTTTCAATATTAAATCATGAGTATTTGCCATGGTTTAATTAATACTTCAGTTCCTCGCACACACTAAATATTCGATGAATGTTGCTCCTTGACACATTTATGTGACATCAATTTTCAAACTGTTTTAAGATTCAGGTCACAGATATATTTGACCAGTTCCCTCTTTTTATGAGAATTCCAAGTTTCCAATAAGAGTACTGGATCATGTAAAGTTAATTTTCTTAAACCATGAAGTTGTATTCATCAATGATTCTAATAGCTGATTGCCGTAACCAATGGATTCATGAATGATTGAGTGGAGATCAGGATTCTGCAGCTAACCTCATTTGTGCTTGTAGGTCTTGTACCCTGATATAAGGAAGGGAGCATAACAAATTTCTGTGTTGAAAACAGTAGATTCTTAATACACTGCACTGGGTATAACCCTCAGGTTACAGAAAAATTGTGTCAGTCTTGCCTAAAGAAATAAAAAAAATGTATATTTTATATATATAAAATACTATGCTAAAAGAATGAAGAGTAGAAAATCCAATTATCTAAATGCTCTCAAAAGCAAACAACCACTTGCATACTTCTGATAAGTAAACTATTTTATAATTTTGGCTTTTTACACTTTCTTGAAGTTTGAATCCTCTGATAATAAGTTTTTCGGTCTTTGTCACAAGCAAATAGAAACAAGAGGGATAAAATTAGGGAGAACATAAATATTAAGCCATGGTGTTAAAAATTATATAAAAATATAAAAACAAGGAGACATTATGGCTTATACACATTATCCTTGTAATAATATTTTTTTAAAGATTTTATTTATTTATTTTAGAGGCAAGGAGTGGGAGCAGGGGAAGGGTCAAAGGGAGAGGGAGAGATAGAATCTCAAGCCGACTCCGTGCTGGATGAGGCAGGCTCTATCTCACCACCCTGAGATCATGACCTGAGCTGAAATCAGAGTGAGTCACTTAGCGATTAAGCCACCAAGGCACCCCAGTAATAATATGTTTTAATCAATAAATCCCACTCTAGATTTAGAGGATATATTAGAATTTATGTTCCTTTCATTGGTGAATTTTGAAAATATCATATTGATAATAGGAAATAGATATTTTTGAAAAGAAAGAACGCATAATATTTAATACCTTTATTCATATGGGTCCAGCAGCAGGCTTTTTGTCATATTGCCAGCAATAAAATCTGATCAAGTGATTTGCATGTCGTTACATAAAAATGTAAACAAAAATCTAAGGGTAATTCTCTTTTTTTAACAGAGTAAAATGATTCAGAGAAAAAAAAAATCCAAAATCTAATGAATGAGTAAATCAATGCTAATGCAAGTAAGAATACCTTGAGAGGTAATATAACACCAGCAATAAAAAAGAAAGATACCTAAAATATATGGTTTAGGAAATGAAATCACAAAATTGTTGCTTGGCCACATTTAGAATAAAATCCGTGCACGATGAGCTAATGATAGCTAGAGGACAATCAAAGCCAGTCCCTAGTGAAAGGGAAATACAGAATAAAGCTGGTGAAAAGTAATTTATTTTTCACAACTAGCACACTGAATGCCATTTACAGACAGGATATAATGATAAAGAGCTCAAAAGAGCTCTAAGAAGTAAAAGAAAGTAAAGGGGTAATCTGGAAATGAAAAGGACATCACAAGTATGTTTTGGATAGAAGCAAAGGGACACATGCATTCAACATTAAACAAAAAGGAATCACATTAAAGTATTGGATAATATCTATGTCATTTAATAAGAAGGTGATCCTGAGCAAGCTACTTAACCTATTAGAGACTCCAAGGGCACCTGGTGGGTCAGTCGGTTAAGCTTCTGCCTTTCGCTCAGGTCATGATCCTGGGATCCTGGGATCAAGCCCTGCATGGGGCTCCCTGCTCAGCGAGGAGCCTGCTTCTCCCTCTGCCCCTACCCCTGCTCGTGTTTTCTCTCCCTCTCTCTCAAATAAATGCGTGAAATCTTAAGAAAAAGAGAGAGAGAGAGAGAGACTCCATTTTCTTGTCTGTATAGTGGATATAGAAATGGCATTTTCCACATAGGGCTTTCATGGGGAATAAATGAGAATTTTTTATTGATCAGTACAATGCTTGACTCACAGGCAATATTAAATAAATATTTACGGGGTTATGTTTATTTTTTTCAGTTACAAGACAATATACATTTTTTCTGTTGGTAAGCCTAACATTTCTCATCCAAACACCATCACAGTTGCATATCTTATTTCTCTGGAGGCAAGACCGTACACCAGCTATACCCCTCTGTAACATCTGAGTTATCTCCTGCTGGCCTCCATGCCACACTGCTTCTTGTTTAATACAGGGCACTCCTTCTGCAGAGTCTTTGCACTGGCTATACCATTTCCTCTGGAAGATTCACATAGTCTTTCTTCCTTTCTTCAGTTCTGTCACCTCCTCAATAATATGTACTCAATATCGCATATTCAAAATTGCACTATGTTCCACATTCAGTGCTCCCAAATCTCTTATCCTGCCTTACTTTTTTTCCCCAAATCACTTTTTAACATAAGAATAACTTAGGCATTATGTTAATGATTCACTTTCTATCTCCCCTCTTTGAAATGTAAATTCCGTAAGTAATGAAATAATTATCTATTTTGTTATGGTATATCCCAAGAACCTGGAAAATTCCTAAGCTCTTGGTAAGCACCCAATACATTTTTTTAAGTTGAATTAAATATATAAATTATCCTTAACTTATTAAAAAATAAACATAAGTATCATTAATTCCAATGCACAGATGGAATTAGAACACAAGAATTACTTGGTCAAATGTTCATACCTAGTAGGTAGCTGAGCTAAAATTTAAATTCCAATGTGTGTGAGCCCTTAGTCTTTGTTTTTTCTACTATACCACCCTTCTATCTAGTAAGGAAGCATAGAGGGGATCCTTTATTGCCCAAAAGGAAGTCACTCAAACAATAGATATTATATTTTGGAATAAAAAATTCGATACTGTAATCTTTTCCTCTCTGCTTCAACTATTTACACTGTGTTAATATTAGTAGTGAATAAGTTAAAGAGAGGAGATTGTCCTGGAACGTGGAAAAGAATAGATCAACTTGGGGGAAAAAAGGAAGACTAGGACAGCATGAAAAAATGTTTATAATAGAAGAACAAATGAAGAAAAAGCCAGAATGTCTATGAAAGGAAGTATTCCCCACAACTGTGTATGTTCTAATCTTTTTAAGACTCGGGATAGTTCCCACTCATGAGCTGTCCACATGTATTATTTTTTCTTATTATGTCTATTCTATTTCTAATCTTCCATGTACATGTACCAGAAAATGTAAAAATATAATTAAATAGAACTTGTTTGCTCCTCTCCCCTTAAAAATTGGAGGGAAAATTCTATTGGCTTACAAATGAGGACTGATATAAATTATGCCTGGTATATATGGTTTACCAATAGTAAACAGTATTGTGTATCAGTGATTTTTGAAATTAATAAATAAAATCAATTTAGTCATACAATGTTGTCATTCCACACCACTTTATTATCTAGGTTTGCTTTCCGTCAGCCCAGGAACAGAGACTATTTTTCATAGTAACTAAGAACGTACATTTGTCAGAAAATACACCAGCGTTTCCGTCCTGGCCCTGTCATGTCCTCAGTGTGTGACCTCAGGATGATGTTCTATGTTTTCTTTTTTTTTTTAATAATAATTTTTTATTGGGTTATGTTAGTCACCATACAGTATATCCTTAGTTTTTGATGATGTTCTATATTTTCTAAGGTTCTGTTTCCCCAATTGTAAAATGAGGTTAATTTGTGTATCTGTCTGAAAGAGATACTGTGAAAATCAAAAGGAGAACATGTTTCTAGAGTAGTTGGTAAGCACTCAATAAATATTTGTTTTCATTTTTCTTATAGTGTGATACTTGGTGCATATACTCTTCTTTTCTCTCTCATAAATATCACAGCATAAGCTTAGGTCTTTACAAATATAAGTTTAGCATCATTGTTGATGGTGGTGGTCCCAACGATGCTGTTGGGTATTTTTCCCAGATAGTCATTCAGTACTTGACAGTTAAAGAACTTTAAAATGGACTTTACAAAAAGAAGCAGGAAAAATAATTAGTGGACAAATAACTTGCTAGGGATTTTTTTTTAAGAGAGAGATATCTCATTTTTATGACTCTCATGAGTCATCCTAAATGGATTACATCCAGGCCGACATTAATTTGTATGATTCCTCTGCTGAAAAGGGAATACAGCAGATGGACTATTATTATTCATATCCGTTACAAACAATACCTGATAAATGCCATTGGCATTACAAGTTCTTTGGGAGTACATAAGTTTATATAGTATAAACTCAAATAAACCACTAGGGTTTCTAAGTATCCAAAGTATTACTGAGAATTGGCCCCTATTCCTCACTGATATGGTAAAAGAAAAAAAGAGATGAATGACATCGAAATATGTTATCCCCATTCTAACTTTGGATACAAGAAAGCTCATCATTGAAAAATGTCATTATTTTCTTATTACTTTTTAAAAATTTTATGTCAAGTCTACCATTTTAGTTCATATTGATCTCCATTTATTTCTCCATTTAATATTCCACAATTAATACTTTTCTTTATTTCAAATAAATTTAGACTCTCTGTAAATACAAAGGAAAGAGTCTCAAGTTATTCTGACATATATAATTAATCACTATGTTTTTATAAACTGATTTTTGTTTAATTGAGTTGGTGTCCATTGTTCTCATTATCTTCTTGTATTTCGGGAAACACGTGAGGTAAGAATTCAAATCTTCTTTGACACAGCTACAAAGAGGATTCTACTCAGATTTTAGAGTGGCAGAAGGAAAGCACCAACCAGTCAGCAGTGTTCACCAGTGAGCACTCTGTGGATGTACCAAGCAGTGAAGGATGTTAGCAATTAAATAAAAGATAATGACTGGGGTGGCTCAGTCGGTTGAGCCTCCAACTCTTGATTTGGGATAAGTCATGACCTCAGGGTCCTGAGGTTGAGCTCCATGTCAGCCTCCATGCTCAGCAGGGTGTCTGCTCCAGATTCTCTCCCTTTCCCTGGGTCCCTCCTCCCTCTCCCCTGTTCACGTACTCTCAGTCTCTCTAAAATAAATAAATAAATCTTAAAAAAAGAAAAAGGTAATGACCATGTATTTCAGGTATGAAGGGTTGGTTATGAGAAATTAATTATAAAGGGTTATTTATGAAAAGTTAGTTATCAAAAGGTAAGATTTAAGAAGCTTAATTGGAAGCATAAAGTTTAGCTAAAAAGATAACAGCCATCTTGAAAAAAAATAGTGTTCTCATTCTCTCTTCAGAACTTAAGATTTTACTACTAGTTTAACCTATGGAAAAATGAAGTGTGCTTTCTTTCCACTGAATATTTAACTAAGCTGATATCATGTGCAGTAGAATCAAGTCTCCATTCTTCTCAAGTTTTTGTCTCCAGGGAAATCAGCAGGAAGTGCTATGTTCTCATTCTTGTTTATTATGTCTTTAGCAATTAATTTTAAGTTTCATAGTAAAAAAAAATGATTGTAGGGACACTTGGGTGGCCCAGTTGGTTAAGCATCTGATTTCGGTTCAAGTCATGATCTTGGGGTCCTGGGACTGAGCCCCATGTCTGGCTTTGCACTCAACTAGGGGTCTGTTTCTCTCTCTGCCTTTCCCTCTGCCCCTTCCTCTGCCCCTCCCCTCATTCCTCACTTATGCCCTATCTCTCAAATAAATAAATAAAATCTTAAAAATGTTAAATAGTAAATAACATCATATGTAGAATCTTGTCACTTTTTGACTATCTAAAAATTATTAATTTAATTTTGAGGTAAAATTATTAATAATAACACAAGTCACATATTACTGGCTATTGTAAGTTAGGTTCCCTTGTTTTACTTCAGGCATTATCATATTTTTTTTTTTTTAATTCTTGAGTGATACTAAAAAGGGAAGAATGAAGGGGGGGTAAACAGAAGGGGGAATGAACCATGAGAGACTGTGGACTCTGGGAAACAAACTGAGGGCTTCAGAGGGGAGGGGCGGGTGGGGTATTGGGATAGGCTGCTGATGGGTATTAAGGAGGGCACGTATTGCATGGTGCACTGGGTGTTATACGCAAACAATGAATCATGGAACATTACATCAAAAACTAAGGATATACTGTATGGTGACTAACATAACATAATAAAAAATTATTATTAAAAAAAGTGCATTAAAACAAAATAAATTGTAAGATCTATAAAGACTATATGCATCTTGTTTTCTGGAACTTTCCAAAGAGTTGGTTGCTAATAAATGTTATTTTTTTAATTAGAAGAATGACAGTTAAATTAATGTTGAGTCTATTTTAATATGGAGAAATGGTTAAAAGTAATTTAGGAAAGATTCTACAAATTACCTGTGATGAAGCCAAGAATAGAACGTAGAGCTTTGAATTTGTAGCTCTGCAATCAGATGCCCCCATCTAATTTGTCTTCCATGGTACACTGTGTTTAAATCACTTGTGCTATTCAGGGGAGAGAAAGAGTTATTCTGAGTTTGAATTCAGTTCTATTGCTGAATCAGCTACTTCCTCAACATTCTTCCTTTGTTACGTCTGCATTTTTCAAGTCATTTTTATCCCTCATGTGTATTTTCTGATCCTTGAGTCCACGGATGAGCCAGTAAGTCAACAACTGATGTAGAAATTGCATTTAATTTTTTAAATAAAAAATCAGCAAATATTATGTGAAAACATGAAATGTGTTAAATAAAAAAATAATAAAACTAGGCTTTGCCTTGATGAACAGTGGTTTTGTACCATTTACCTTTTGAGAGAACAGCGAAGGTGTTCCAACCCATAGATGCAGGGCAAAGCTGGTAGTCACTGCTGCTCTGCAGAGGAGCTAGTGAGCCAGCCGGTCATTTCACCAAGATGAGTCAGCCTCACGCCATTGCCGTTTAGCCATGGTAGCTTATGTTCCCACAGCATCATGGTGAAGGCTATTCTCAGAACGCAGCCTTAAAAATAGGTTTGTGGGTTGAGGAGTGGGAGGAAGGTTCACACTGTTATTACAACGCAGTCTGTGCTCCAAGGACATGAGGTTGTTCTAAACCTGTGGTGGAAAAACCTGTCTGTTTTCCACAACAGATGGGGAGTAGGAGGGGAAAACATTTTTTTTTCCTTGCGTGCTCCCTCTAACTAATATTGTTTAGCTACGTGTAACAAACAAGTGGTTGAGAGTGGAGTGGCACTGTACCACCCACAGGAGTGATCGAGGGTGAGGGTCAGTGCCAAGTCTGTTTTCTACGCGGCTATTTCAGTTGAGTGAGAGAAAGTACCGTCTTCACCACTACGGGGCAATAAGCTTCCGGGGAGTTCTCTGCTTACGGAGATGAAGTTCAATTTGAATAGACAGTACAAACAAGGTTAAGGAGTTTCTAACTCCAGAGTTTGCTGCAACCCCTCTAAAAGTAAGACAACAGTCTGTATCCAAACACCAGAAAGTAGCGAATGTATTGTGAAGAAGTTACTAGTATGCATCGTCTGTCTCGATGTTCGCAGTAATATTTGGGATGCAAGCTCTCTCTCTCTCTGCTGCCTAGTTCGCTGCACTCTATAATTAGAGCTTCTCATTGTTAGAGCGATAAAGTAGGATTCAAATAAACAACTCAGGATTTTGACATTGGTGGGAAATAGTACTGAAAAATCATTACAGGAAAGTGAATATTAAATTCCTGTAAGTGCAATAGGATCAACGTAGTCACCTACTGAAGAAAATGAATAATTGCATTTGTAGAAGCAAATTACAACGGGTGGGGGGGCAAACAGTTAAAATACAGATAAATCACTTTTTATCCCGTTGTTGTGGCACTCAGCTTTGGGAACTGATCATTTCAGAAACTGGAGTCTCCTGAGAAGAATTTCTTGCCAAGAGAGGGTTAGCATGTTAAAGCAGACAGTGTTTTGGATTACTCTACATATCTCTACTATAAATAGAGACTTTCGAAATGCTGTTTTGAGCTATTCAAGTTGAGCTAGTGATCAGATGTGGCAGACTTCACAATAATGACGGACTGACATATGAATAGGGGAAAGACTCATCATTTCAGATGGACAAGTCTTGATGAGTTCAAACTATAACCTGTAATCTTTAATTTAAACTAGCTACCTAGCTGTAAAGGTAATGACTTATGATGTGGCTTACTCATTTATTGCTAATCACAGGATTCACATATTTGAAATCCCTAGCATTCAGGAACCTGTAAGAGGATTCACGCACGTCTTCTACTTTATGCTGCTGATTTGCAAAACAATGAGGCTGGTAATGATGTGAAAGGTTTAACTGGCTCTCCTTGTGTCTCCTCTATCTGAACTGATTGTTAGTTGTAAAGAGAAATCTTCGGAAGCCTGTGGTTCCCACAGGATGCTGAGCAGCCAGGCACTGGGTTGAGGATGACATCCTGTGTCAGGGATCAGAAATCAGCCAGTTAATAGCTTTGCACTTAAAATTGTCTAATATTTTTTTCTCGTTAAAGGCCAATTTTCTAACATATAAAGTCATTTTCACATCCTTGATATATTGTAGCCTGAAAGATTCTTTGAAAATAGCACTACATTAAATGATTTCTTCCTAAAGCACAATAACTTGCTAAATATTTTATGCATCAAATCATTTTATAATTTAGATTTACGTAATCCAGACCCAAGAAACAAAACAATTCTTCCCAGTATTTATATTAGAGATTCAGGTTTTGCTGTTACTTTACAAATGGTATGTTGTAACACGATTTTGC
This sequence comes from Ursus americanus, assembly GCF_024610735.1. Taxonomy (NCBI): domain Eukaryota; kingdom Metazoa; phylum Chordata; class Mammalia; order Carnivora; family Ursidae; genus Ursus; species Ursus americanus. The sequence goes on along the minus strand of NC_142137.1, from coordinate 12,994,790 downwards.
ATTAGTAAAATAAGGGTGGACCAGTTTTTTCTCCCATTGTCAAAAGGCTAAATTGGTGCTGTTTCCACTGAACACAAGTTATTTTAATTATTCCAAGAAAGAGTTCATGTAATCACTAGTTTCATTTTTTTCTAGCTGCATATAAGAACATTTAAATTAAATCTCAAGTATTAAGATGAAAAAGTATTATAAGCTGATGTGGTCACATAAGCTTTGAGAATTTAAATTATTTTATCTAAGTAAAGAAAAACAAATACATTTCTGGCAAAATAAAAAAAAAATCAGGGGAAGAAATCAAAATTGGCAAAGACACAGTTTAGCAAATGTTACTTTAAGGGTACCCCTACACACACACGCACACTCTCACACTGAAACATTCTCTTCCTTTCAGAAATATTTAGCTAAAAGTTGTGTCAGTGATTATAAACGTTGAAAAAGGAAGGAAGGTGGGTAGGAGAAGGGGAGGAAGGGAAATGGGAGAGATGGAGTGGAAAAAAAGAAAAAGAAAAATAGGTGGAAAATAATGACACCTCCCTCATTCCAGAATTCAAAGTAGTATCTTTCCGCCTCCTAGCCAGAGAAGGGTCTTTAAACATCGCCTTTTAAAAAACATGGCTAAGATGCTCCAATCATTAATCCTTTATCAGGATCCAGTCCCACTATGGGAAAACAAAACAAAACAAATTTAAATCTGCCACTTGGTCCTTCTTCTTCTCCTTTCTTCTTCCTCCTCCTCCTACACAGCTTCCGTGTTTGTGTTTCGGTTTTACAATCTGTCCATTGTGCATTAAGAACATGCCCTCGGCAGTTCTCCTTACCTACAGGGGGCATGACACATCGGCCTCTGTGACACTGAGTCAGACCCCGCTCGGTTCCGACGATTGCTAGTGAATGCCATCACTCTCCAGGCAAGACTACAGCAGGTGCTGCATCTGTCGGTAGGGAACAGAGTTAAGAAGTGTCGATGACTCAGTGACAGTTCTATTGATTGTTTTTTTTTTTTCTTTTGGTGAGGATATGATGCAACATAAATGCCTCAGCAGTGGGGGCCTTACGGCAAAGAGATTTACACATTGCTATTATTTTTAGCTTGTTTTGTGAAACGTGATGCTACAATTACTAATAATGTTACAGAATTCATTTATAGTCTGTTAGCTGAGAGCCCAAAGCTGCCGTCTGATTAAATGCGGGAGCCAGGCCTTGCAATTATTTTCCAATGTAGTTTGTAGTGCATTTCTCAAATGACTTGAGCAAAAAAAAATTTTTTCAAATATGCTTCTATCCATTCCCACAAAACATGTTCTATTCTCTAAACCTGTTAGCCCATTTTAGCCAGGTAAATGTCTTTGATATGCCAAGTAAATGCCTACCAAGTAACAGTATTTTTTACTTTGGGGCTGATCAGAGTACTACATTGTATTGACTCTTAATCTAAAAAAAATAAATTTACAAGGTCACAGTTGTCTGCTTTGATCTGAAATGTCCCTATCTCATGTGTAATTAATAGGAAATTCAGTAGACAAATCTTGCTTCCTTTCTCTCAGGGATTTTTTTGTTTGCTCCTTTGACTGCTTGCTTGCCTTAAAGGAAATACCTGAGCCAAAAAAGGCCCCCTAGTGATTTCCCCAACAATATCTTGCCCTGACAAGAAGGCAGTTTTTAGCAAATTAACAAAGCCAACACATTTCATTAGTAAGAAAAAAACTTTCTTTTAAAGAATCACATTTCTTAAAAAGTAACCTATTTTTATAATTTTGATAAACTCCATAACTTCTTTTGCTGAGCTCTGTCATATTTTCTGAGCCTTGTTTCTGCCTCTTTTGTGGTTCTCACTATCGTCTGACCAAGTGAATAAGCGACCAACTAGAAAATCTTACGCATATGCACTTTACCAAGATTACTGCTTTGTGTTTCCCATTGCATCAGCAAACATTTTTCTGTTCTCCTAGAGTGATAAAGATATCTGGAAAAAGAAAACAGTGTATATTCTTGGAAATATGTCATTTTACATATGTCTCCCAAAAAGATATTTAAAAAGTTGTTTAAAATTTCCATTATGGTGACTTCACATTCACACTGTCAACAAATATTTATTGAAGAACCGCTAGATACATGGTGCTCTATCATATTACCAGGGATAAAAAGATTTCAATTTATTTACCCTTAAACATGATTCAGTGCCGTTAGGAAAATATCATATAAACCCAAGGCCTAGAGGAAGAACTCACATGTCTAGAGCCCTTCACCTGAGTTGGGCACATTCTTCCAGGGGCTTTACATATGTCATCCATACAACACATGTGTGTGAATTCACACTTAATGACCCCATTTTAAGGATGAGGAGCCTGGGGTTCAGATAGGATAATTTAGTTCCTTCTGACCATAGCTAATAAGGGAGGGGATTGAGAATGAAATCCATGTATTACTGATGTGGACATCAGGATTTTCTTATGGTCAGAGTGCCTTGGAATTTTTGAGAAGTCATGTGTGGCCTGGAAGATCAAGGATGGTTTTAACAGTATCTTGACAGATAAATCGTAGTGAGTAGGTCATCACAACCAAGGCAAAAGAGCAGCATTGCTAAACCAAGAAAGAGAAATATGTAATTTTTTTTTTTTGAGAGAGAGAGGGTACGGTAGGAAGGGGCAGAGGGTGAGGGAGAGAGAGAATCCCAAGCAGGCTCCACACTGAGCCTGAGATGCTGACCTGAGCCAAACTCAAGAGTCAGATGCTTAACCAACTGAACCACCTGTGTGTACCAAGAAATTTGTATTTAAGCACAAGTTCTTCTTAACTGGAGTTAATAGGCAAATTTAGATGGATAGATAGATAGATAGACACAGATGAGAGAGAGAATCTTAAAAATGCAGATTCAAAGCAAGGAAACCATGAAATGACATAAAAGGTCATATTGCATATTATAAAAGGGTTCAGAAACAAACACAGAAATACATATTTTTTTAATATATGGATTATATAATAAAATCTTTCCAGAACTTATTTTTTCTTCAATAAGTAGTCTGGGCACTTTTTCCACATCAGAAATTACTCACACATTTTATAGATTAATTTATTTAACCTACAAGCCTGTTTTAGCTATTTGGTTTGTTCCATTTTCTGTCTCTTTCTTTTCTCATTAAAACCGATACTAAAATGAATTTCTACAATCATATACTCTTTTTTTCAGCAAGCAAGCTCCATGCCCAACATGGGGCTTCAGTTCATGACAGAGTCACGTGCTCTACAGACTGAGCCAGGCAGGCACCTCTGTGCTCATATACTCATGTATCTTCAGTTATCCCAAGATACATTTTTAAAATTTGGATGGCCAGATAATACTAAACATTCAAATAAAGGGGTTTTAATATGTTTTATCAAGTTTTTTGGTAGAAGGTTTCTATTAATTTATATTCCTACTTTGCCAAATTAATCTTCCCTGAAAATCACTTTCAATACATCACTTACATAATTTTTGAAAACTGTTCCCCTCTTTTTCTAACCTCAGTAGCTTAAGATGCCTTCCATACTCTCAGTTCCACATGCTGAATGTTAATATAGCACTCTGCTCTTCCTATTTCTCAGATTTCTTTCACTCAAGGGCCAGGTATGATTTTTCATGAAATCCAGACAACAGCAACCTTTCTTGAACTATTCCTGTATGTATGTATGTATGTATGTATGTATGTATTCATTCATTCATTGACTCTCTCACTCATCCATTCATTCATTTATTCAACAAAATTGAATAGGGGCACCTACTGTGTATCGGAATTATATATACTCATTGGATATAACATTTGAATTACTCTTTGATCATTTTTATTGAAAAGATTATGTGAAATTTATCCAAAGAAATTTTTAAAGACACAAGTTCCAATGTCTTTCATAACTTTTTTCATTTTATCTCTCACACCTTATCTATGTGCTTATCTGACAATATTGAATTTGCATTACAAAAACATTCATGTGCTTGAGATTTTCAAAATTTTGTATTTTAATTCAACACTTGATTTCCACTCATATTGCAATTTATCTTTTACTACTTGTTAAATCTTTACTTTCCAGTTTTAAACTCTTGATATTGAATAGAACAAAATAGATGTGAATAAAATGTGAGAAGATACAAAGAAATGAATAGATGTGAATGAATGTATTAAGTCTCTTTTTTCTCTCTCTTTCAAACAGAAAATATATCTGGACATGTGGGTAGGAATTACACTATAAATGACCTAGTAATCTTGGGGATAACGTGAGTCAAAATGTGAAGAATAAAAATTGTGTATTTTCAGAGACAGGATGATCTAGGATTAAGTAAGAAATAACATATGTATTTCTCTCCAGTGTTTTGCCTGGCTTATATGCTAAAAAAGAGTGATTCGTTTATCATATATTTTAGAAAAGTAATATTTGCATTCTAGCTGATTCTGGATTTTGCATTTCCAAGAGCTACATGGGAGGGTTGCCCCCCCCCCCATCGAGACTATTACCTGCTAGAGATGGGAAGAGTAAGTAATTAAAAGGCTATGAACCTAGGCCAGAATGTTAAAGGTAAGAGTCTCGAAGATAACAAAAATGTAAAGACATTCCGTTGGCGAAAATTATCCTACAAGGCTTCTGTTTAATGATTTCTGGGGACCACACATCTTCACACAATGTCAAACAGTCAAAGAGGTGTTTTCACATCTTTGAGGGAGGAACTAAGTCTCTCCCTGAATCCCCACAACACTGCTTGTCCAGTTCACAACCATGACCTTCCTGGCCTCCTCCACGATTAGGCCCAACTCCAGTCTGAAGAGGCCTTTGCAGGTGGCATTGCTCCTGACCCAAAGGCCCTTTAAAAGCTGCCTTGCTCCTTTGGAGCTGCATCAAGGTTCAGATTCAGTTTGGAAGTGAAACAGCACTTAATGTAGTACATCCGTAAACAAAGAACATTTTTATGGCAGCCCTGAATTCACATGACAATCTACAGAGGTCCATCCTGGGGTCTCTAAGAACACCATCTGACGAGGAGTTGCAGTCCACGGTTTGCACTGCACAGCCAGCTCCTCACTTGTAAGGATGCGGGTAATTCCTGATAAGTGTCCAATTGTCATCTTGAAATAGGGGACATTTGGAGCTGTACGGGCTCCTATAGTAAATGATTAATGTGTATTTTTCTGATCCTGACAGATTCCCAAAGAAGAGCAGATTGCTACCCATAAAACGAAACAACGTCAACATGGAATTACTGGAAGAATCCGAAAGTCTTTGCAGAAATGCTGTGCTTACTCCAATGTTTCTCAAAAACCAGCTATTTTAAAGGGACCAGGGTCAATATAAATGAAATAAATGGAGGCTAAGATAAAATATGTCAGAAAATTTGCCGAAAGGTTATTTTAAGGTGGCATGTTAAAAACAATAATGGGCCATTAGGCTGTCTTGTTAAAGGCATTAAAGTCACAGGCACAGTGCATGAGTCACATGGGCAAGATTTTCCACTTTGTATATAAGAACTTCAATATTGAATTTCTGATAAAAGTAAAATGTTACCATTTCTGTGTATATTATTATAAATACTTAAATTGTAGTCAGAGGAGTAAGCAAAGTATTCATGCCTCTAGAAATGTGCTATCAAAATGCTACACATTATAATTAACATTACAATACAGACTTTAATGTAATTTTTCTTGATAATTAAGTATGCATTTTTAAAAATCTTCTGGCTGATCATTTTACATGCAGGCACAAGCAAGCATCCCATTCTCAAAGGCATTAGTAATTAATTTACTTTTAAAACAACATTTGAGCATCTCCAATGACTAAAATAAGGTACTAGATAATTTAATGATCTATAAGAAATGGTTACCTCACCTTTAAGGTAGAATTGGAGACAGATGCTTGATATATGAGGTATATGCCCTATGAGCCTGGCTTCATCGATTTTGGGCATTGCTAAATCTCCGGAACCCACAACAAAATCTACCACAGAAGAAACTCAAGCAGTATTTGTTAAAAGAAGTAGTGATTAATACATTCTTATTGTTTGAAAAATTACTTGAATAATAAATTCTTAGCACCCTTTTCTGAATGTTATGCATGATTTTGGAGGCTATATCTTAATTTACTAATTAACTTGTTTTATTTAATTTTGCAATAATTAACCTTGAAGAAATCTTACTCCTATTAACTCCTTATGGGCAGTTGATAATAAAAAGTACTTTTTTTTTAAAGATTTTATTTATTTATTTGACAGAAGGAGACAGACAGCGAGAGAGGGAACACAAGTAGGGGGAGTGGGAGAGGAAGAAGCAGGCTCCCAGCGGAACAGGGAGCCCATTGTGGGGCTCGATCCCAGGACTCCTGGATCATGCCCTGAGCCAAAGGCAGACCCTTAATGACTGAGCCACCCAGGTGCCCCAAGAAAAAGTACTTTTAAGGGACATGGAACACTTTTGTGGTGAATGTGTTGCTGAGAAAATTTGCCTTTGCGTTTTTGAATGTATTTATTTGCTTTCTGTTTGTTTACTTATTTTGAGTTTTAGATTATTAGTGGCATAACATCAACAATAAAAAAGACGCCATGTAGATAAAGATACAGACATGGATAACTTCCATTTCGGTATGACTCTCATGACATCTGGTTAAACCACCTACTTCCTCCTGATGGAAACTCAGGATCTTTAAATGGTTTTGGTTATTTTAGTTAAATATCTTATAATAGATATACCATATAGGAATTTTTTTGCTTACAGTATTTATACTGTCACACAATGACTATGTAATTACTTTCTGAATGTCTTGCGTTGTCATATTTTTTAATCTTTATTTTCCATCCAGCAGCGCTCAGGAGTTGGGAAGGAGCTGACTTGTAAGTCCTGTGCCCGGATAGCGCCGAGTCCCAGCGGGCAAGCCGTCCTATGCGTACTTTGGAGCTCTGTAACACAAATGCATATCTTGGATGGGCTGAGGGCAGGGGGTGTTTGGAGAGTAAAAGAAAAAAAAAAAACAAAAACAGAGTATGGCAGAAGACTCCAGATGCTAGAGCTTACAGAGGCTTTCATTACAGGAAACCCGTATAAATGATGACGGTACACGGAAAAGACGTGGAAGGCAGAAAAAGGATACGGGATCACGAGATACGCATCTGTACTCAGAACATCACGGGATCACGAGATATGCATCTGTACTCAGAACATCACGGGTGAGATTACTGAAAACAACTGTTGGGAGTTTTGTGATTTAATCCCATTGACTGGATCACTGAACAGGACATTTTTCACTTCCAGGTTCGTGTTTTGGCTGACCTAGGAAATCTCATGGTTTTGCTTTGTGACACACGCTTTTCGGAAAAGCTGTTATTTCTGCTGCTCTGCACTGCCCTGTCTCTCCTGACCTGCTGGGCTTCGGCAGGATTTAGAGTTTCAGAGCAGCCAGCAAACACAGGGAAATGATCCAGTGCGGTGGAGCTGGAACACCGGCGATGACAGTCCGTTCCGGTGGTGGTGGTGGAAGGGAGAGGGGCTGCCACCCAGTGTTTTCATAGTGCCTATTTCAGACAGCATCTAAACTGACAAAGGCGGGTGGGAGTGGGACAGGGAAGAAACAAGAAAAAAAAAATAATAATAAAGGATTCCATTTCCTTGAGGGGTTAAAAATAATTCAAAAGTATCTGAGAAAGCTTAGGTATGGTAATTCCCTATTCCAAACATACATAAGTCACAGGCAACCTTATTCTTTGGTTTCTAGGCACTTTTTTGAGTTTAGCACAATAGGGAGAAGAAAACTGGAGGTTAGTGAATTCAGTGGGGCAAGAGGTGAAGAGGACTAAATTTCAGTCAAGACAACAAGGAGAGTACAAAGAATGCAGATTCTCTTTCATGTGCTTTGATCGTCTTTCCTGTTTTACCCTTAATGAATACTTTCTCAAAACTAAAACTAAAACACTGCATTCTATTAAGTTCTGCTCGTCCTCCTAGGGAATTCTGAATGGGTAAGTGTGTGTTTCTCATCTACGGATACGACTAGATATTTTCATGTGCAGGGCTCACGCACACATGCATGCTCCTGTGTATTTTCTTTTACTGGGATCAGGCAATGGTCAAGAGAAAGAGGGAAAAGTAGTCCACACTGAAGACCAAAAGCAAATGTTAGTTTCCTCAAATTGCGTTTACAATTCTAGTGACTGGTACTGACCAAACTCAGTCCGGTGTATCGGAAGGTTGGCAGTCGTAGCATAAGATCACAGACGCGCTTTGAGAAGCCAGGAAGAGGAAGGCAGGTAGACATTCCCATTCATCCACCTGGTACTCCAGACAAAGCTCTGCAGCAGCCCCACCAAGCAGCTCCTCGCAGGTAATGGGCTGACAGGGACACTGAACAAGAAAGAAACATTTCTTGTCAACAATTAAGGTGCACCATGTGGTCATACCCAGGGTGAGATTTGGTTTTTCATTCGAGATAACGTGCCCACAAGGTCTCATATTATTCTAATTGGAGAATAATGAAATAAGAGATGTTATCCCAAATGCCTTTGATTTGATTTTAGCAGTTTGCTTATGCTTTACACAAAGGCCACACGTGTATGCCCTCACAGTGCATAAGCACACATTACTCAGAGCCGTATTACCAATCCTTGATGCTAGTCACAGCTTGCTTACTCGCGGATGGACCTTTGCCATTGTAGAAAGACGCTAATATATACATGGTCAGCGACTGTGCTCACTACAAATAAGCTCTCTCCAACTAAATGATTTAAATAATCATATTAATAAATACATGATACCCGTACGTACAAGTCACCTTTTCTCCCCCACTGATGGCTTTGATTACTTTGACAGACTAAGATACGCTAATGATACAAATTAGGAGCAAGAAGAATTAAAAGGGTGTTTAACTCTGATGCCAGGCTGTCAATTTCCTATAGTGCTACCAACTTACAGATAGATGATTAAAATTGTTTCGTTTAGGAATTTTGAATATTTTAAAAATTGAATGGGTTTCTGGGGGAGGAAAAAAGAGAAAAATCTATGCTTAGCTAATTAGACGTCCTATTTGATTTAACAATAGAACAGGATTATTCTTTGAACATTAAGCTCATCCTGCATTACTCTAAGAGCCTACATTTTGCTATTACAAAATGTATTTGCAAATTTTACTGTGTATTTGGCTCATTCCATATAGTTGATATTATTCATATATTTTCTTTAATTACAAATTTATATAAAGAAAGGGTCATTTAATCCTTAATTTGTTTCTAAAGTAATTATTTCCAAAACAAGATGATAGATACTGTGGGTAAGTCCCAGACACATGAAATATGGTTTCTTTCTCTGAGGGACTAAAAATCTAGCAGAAAAAAATGGCACATGCACACAAACAACCATATAGTATAGAATCTTCTGAGTGACGTAATAGTATCCATCAAGCACTTGGATTGCAAGAAAAACAACCATTTGGGTAGAATCCGCTGAGTGACGTAATAGTATCCACCAAGCACTTGGATTGCAAGGAAGTAGTATGAAACTTGGATTCTTCAGTCAGTGTAGTTTTAAGCCTTAATTTTGTCACTCTATAATTATCACCACCTTGAGAAATTTACTTAATTTATTTGGATTTCTATTGTATTATCTGTATGATGAAGTAAATAATACCTATCTCTCAGGCATGTGTGAATATTAATTGAGCCAACACATGTGAACTATTTAGAACAGAGACTGGTAATAGTAAGCACTTTTATTACACCCAATGGCTACTCCAAACATCAAATGTATCCCTGTGGTTTTACCAATATCCTTCTTGCACTATACACTAGACTATAAATTGTTTGAGGTCAAAGACTTTATCTTATTCATTGTTATATCCTCACTGATCCAATAGGAGTTCAATAAATATTTATTAAATGAATAAATGAAAAGATGGATGAATGTTTGATAATCAGTTGGTTAAATAATATTTAGTTGCTTAGAGGCTCTAGCAAGATCTGCATCCTCATCTCTATGGAATGGTCATGTTCGTTGTCTGAGGATACAATATTAGAAAGGATTGTAGGAGTATAGAAAGAAGTAGAACCCCTATTTATACTGTCAAATAAGTTGAACCAGTTCTGAGGGTCACTGGAGTGACACACTACTCTCATATTCTATGTGTTATAATAAATGTTAAGAAAATAAAAACACTGAAAAAAAGTCAGAAAAAAAAAATCAGACATTGCCTAAATAAATTAGCATTCTTCAGTGAGTATAGCTGAATGAGGATAGAGTAATGCAAAGAGCCTCAGTACGTAGGATGTCAGAGGCCTCATAGTCAATCCCCTCTGAGAGTTCCATGACCCTGGACAAGTTACTTTATGTTTCTGAGCTTTACTTCTATCATGTGTAGATAGAAAATGGATTACTTAATCATCTTCACTTTTTCTTCTAAGTGCAAAATTCTGAGGCATTTCACTTACTTTTCTTATTTATCTGAATTGTAGAGGAATGAGTTTGCTTAGTTAAAGGATTATTAAAGTACGTGGTGGACTTGAAGACAGAAAGAGCTGATGACATTTGCAGCCCAAATGCAATTTTTGTTTTTGTGTGTTTTTTTGTTTTATTAACTATAAGGCTAGTTCACTCAGCAATTAAAAAAAAAAACAGTTGAGATATTCCGAACCACCATATTTCCCTAGAAAATGTAATAGGATTAAAACTAAAATTTTGTTCTTTAGCTGGACAAGTTATAGACCTGTGTTTTTTTATAAAAAAGAATTACACTCTGATTCAATTAACAATTATTTAATAAACCTTTAGATGACATAAAGTCAAGAGTACCTTCATCCATTTCAGTTTACCAGGCACATTTACGCACATGATTTTACTATTTCTCACAACTATACAGAAAGATCAGTGTGTTTTCAATTTCTTTGTTGTACCTTTCCACCCCTCCCCATCCCCTTCTCTACTCCTCTAGACCAGCCTCTACAGACCATAAAAATAGAATGCTCTGCCATGTCAAAAGATTGGCAGAAGAAAGGAAGGAGAGTGGAGTGGAGTCAGATTCCTTCTTTCCATGATTCCCTCTTATAAGGTTACCTCCAGTTGGCTGAAGGTCTGCTTTACAGACTTCCTCTCCTTCCAGGTTCTTCAAGCCTTAGGATGGAGACAACTCCAGGATTCTTACACTATTCCCTGCAGTTCCCGCACAGCCCACACATTTTTGTGATTACTATATTTTTAAATAAACTAAGTTATCCAAATTTGATTTGCAAATGTGCAGTGTTTTATGAACTGAGAAGCTACGTTTCAACCTTGCCTAAAGCTATTACTTGGAAGTGTCCACAGAAGACAGGACTGGATCATTCCAACACACAGCCTCTGTACATGCTTCTGGTTTCCTTTCTTATCAATTAAGCATATTTTTTATAGCCACTTTGTGTATTCTGAGAAATACATTGAACATTCTAAGAAGTATAAAGAAATCAAGAAAAAGTACCTACTCTCATAGATCTGCCAGTCTAGTACAAGAACGTACACAAGCTGCAGCAACATTTATATTAGAAAAGAGCCCAAAGTACCAGATTTGAAGTGTAAAGACCTACCTGGGTGGAAATCTGGGATCTGTCACTTACTAGATGAGTGACCTTGAATAAGTGACTTAATGCTCTGAAATTTAGACTTTTCTCCATGGCAAAATAAAATGACTTGCTTCAACTATCTTATAAGAGGTTGGTATGTTAAAAGAATTCCTAAGTACTCTGTGTGTATGCGTGTGTATATACACATTAATTATATTGTGAGTTTTTCAGGTTGGAAGATCCTGTCACCATGAGAATATGTAATGATCAAAAACTTTTAGAAAAGCAAGTCTAATACGTATTAAACAACAACTAATACTGTCAAATTCTATGTGATAAATAGCTACAAATGTCAGGTGTGAGCATTAACATTTCAGTGGATGAAAAGTGATTAAAAAGTTTCCTAAAGTAGAGATGAATTTAAGATCAGTCTTATAGAGTGGGAATAAAATTTAATTAAGTCTTCAGAACTAAATGTATTTTATGGAATTCCTAAATTCTACCTTTCCAGAAACTGAAAAATTGGGTAATTTATTTCAGCTACCTGGGTCTGCCAAGTCAGAATTAAAAATATTCTGTTTAGATATCAAAGGCATCCTTTAAGTTCTTTGTGTTGCTACTGGCAAAGCCCTCATTAGATAGAATTTTAAATGACTTCTGATGAGGACAGTCTCTAGGGAGTTCCTGATTTAGGACAAATAAGTCCAAATATTCTTCTCAGGCATACTTATCCAATTGAAACAGATTTATTGATGCCATTAAGGACCATCTTACACTTTAAAATAGATTATAAAAATGGCATCCCTCAGGATATATATAAATAAGCCACTTTGAGACCTGATGATGATGGTGATGAAGATGATGAGAAGGATGGTGCTGAAATAGGAGAAGAGGGTAATAAGAATAATATGCTCTCAGCAGAAAGCATAATGACTGTCTTCATACGTAACTTTATCTAATCATCTCAGTAACACACAATAAAACAATGTTATGTATACTGTAAATTACAGTAATTCTTAAAATGAGGAAACGGAGGAACAGAAAATTATATCTAAGGTATATAGCTAATAAACATTGGTGCCAAATTTCAAATCCAGAATTTTTTTTCAAGGATTATGCACAGACATTGCAGACATTGTAGTTATTTTATTTTCCTATGGTAAATTCTATCCCTCCAGTCTTATATAGCAATGAACTTCAGAATGGCCCAAAGCCAATCATTAAATATCGTTTTTTTTCTGGCCAAAGAGATATAATCAATCCAATATATTCAACAATGTTTATATGTTAACTAAATATCTACCAAAAACCAGGCTCAATTTTAGGTGCTGAAGATATGGTAGTGAATGAGGCAGAAAAAATCCTTGCCCTTAGGAAGTTCACATATAGTAAGAGGTTGACCTGTAAACCAAAAAAAAAAAAAAAAAAAAAAAGGTATAACAATAATGTAGTGGTTATGATCATGAACTTTGAAAGTAGAAGATAAAAATAGAAATACCATTTGATCCAATAATTTCACTACTGGATATTTACACAAAGAAAATGAAAACACTAATTAAAAAAGATATATGCACGCTTATCTTTATTGCAGCATTATTTACAATAGCCCAACTATGGAATCAACCTAAATGCCCATCAATAAATGAGTGGATAAGGAAGATGTGGTATACATATCTATGTATACACACACGCACGTGTGTGCATGCCTGAACAATGGAATATTACTCGGCCATGAAAAAGGATGAGATCTTGCCATCTGCAACAACGTGGATGGACAGGCTTCTAGTTATGGGATGAAGTAAGTAATTGGAATAAAAGGCACAAAATAAGGACTATGGGTCAATAGTATTTTAATAGCATTGTATGCTAACTAATGGCAGCTACACTTGTGGTGAGCATAGCATACTGTAGAGAGATGCTGAATCACTGTTTTGTACACCTGGAACTAAGGTAACAGTATGTGTCAACTGTACTCAAAAAAAATTTACAGAAGATATGAATTCAAATTATCCTCCATCACTTTCTATTAATGATCTTGGAAAAGTTATTTAATCTCTCTGAAATCCAGTCTCTTCATCTACCAAATAAAGATAATAATATCTGATTCTAAACAGAGTTATTATACGGTAGAAATAATATTTATAAAGAGCTTAGCATAGTGCTTACAATAGTGCTTGTGAGAGAAGCTGGTTTAAGTGCATCCCACATGCTTATGCACAGGTATTGAAGTAGGGGTGAGTACAGATACACACCCCTCCTAGTTCATCACATTCTTTCCTGTATTTCTTGTCTCTCTCAAAATTATCATTTCTTTCAGGAAAACTTTTAATGCGAATTAATTCGATTTCCACAAAAATTTCTTCACCACACTCATCAACACAGTAATCCGTAATTCATGAGCCTTAAATTTCTCTTAATTTCGTTTTGTGTTTGGTATTTGGTGGTTATCAATCAAGCTCTTAATATTGGCTCAAGAGAGACCCTCTGACTCAACTAGGACACTTGAGCTTTCTGCGGATTCTGAGAGAGAAGCTAGCCGGGTGCCTCACTCCGGACTGGGAGGTGGGTGAACGTGAGGCGCAAATCCGTGGCAGTCACTTTGCCGCTCGGAGAGACGCCGGTCCGGAGATGGAGCTGCACCTGAACGGGGCGTGCCGACTGGCAATGCCCTGAGCAGCTAAACAAGCCAGTCCTGCCTGATGCCCAGCCCTGGGTGCTCAGGTTCTAAAAGTCGGGAAAGGCAAGAAAAACCCACGCCCTCGCATGTACCATTTAAGCCGGTTTGAGTTATTTTCTTTTCTTTTTTTTTTTTTTAAAGATTTTATTTATTAATTTGACAGAGAGACAGCCAGCAAGAGAGGGAACATAAGCAGGGGGAGTGGGAGAGGAAGAAGCAGGCTCCTAGCAGAGGAGCCTGATGTGGGACTTTCTGGGATCACGCCCTGAGCCAAAGGCAGACGCTTAACCGCTGTGCCACCCAGGCGCCCCTATTTTCTTTTTAACTGAAACATCAAGAGCCCTACCACACAAAAACTGCTCCATGATAAGAGGGAAGAGAAATCAAGGGCAGAATAGTGAGGAGGGGAATATATTTTGCATGCATTGTACTCAGCCAGGTGGCACAGTAAAAGACCGAGTAGAAGCCAATGTGTGTGCCCCAGCCTGCACCCTGAGCCAACCTCGGGCTTATGGCATTAACACTGTACCAGCCCCTAGAAGCTCGTGAACTGAGAATGCGAAGTGCTTGATTACAAGGCCACTGTAGTCTCTAAACACTGTTTGCTAATATTTAGACAATCAAATGCTGTAATTTAAAGTCTCAATCTTCAGGTTCTTTACCATTTGCAAAAAAAAAAAAAAATTGCAATGAAAAAATAGCAAGTAGCAAGAAATTGTTTGAAACAATTGCAGAAAGTTCTTAGCCACGTCTGATTTATTTACTGCCTTTTCTCTTGGGGATTCGATTCTTCGTTCCCCCTTTCCTCAACAGGAATCTATTCATAATGTTATGGAACTGGCATCATATTCCTTGTCTCCGAGAAACCTGTTGTGCTTGTGTGAGTGGTTGTCTTTGCTGCAGTTTGCCAACCACACCGAAATGGAATTGTGGTGCAGGTTGACTCACATAATTGTAAAAGTTCTCATACGAATTTTTTTTTTTTTTTAGTTAAACATGTCAGGGAAGAAATATGCAACAAATAATAAAATGGATGAAAACACTCATCAATCAAGAGCTGCCTGCCACTTCAATGCTACTAGAAGGGTCCTCAGAGTGACAGCCCAAATGCATATTGGCAGGCCAATCAAAGCTTTAGAAATAAAACAAAATGTTTCATACTGGCCTCTCAACTCTCTAAGGCTGCGACAGTCTGGTTGCAATTTCATTTTTTGTGTGTTAGTTTGGAATTTCTTTATTAAATCATTTTCATTCTGCCCCTTTTGCTGTCACATACATGCCAATACCGTCGATGGTTATAAAAATTAGTGTGTCTGTAATCTCTGGTGAGCGGTGTTCTTTAGGCGTATTTGTGATTTATTTTAAAGCTCGATGATAATATTGGCATTTTTTATTCTTTTGGAAGGAAAGTTATGTAATCACGACATAATAAAGTAACACCAAAGAAAGAGACAAGAAAAAAAATTTTTTTTGTTCATTTCACCCCTATTCTTTTGCCTATAAACTGCAGTTCTTTTCTTAAAGTGTATAAATACAAAGAGGTATAATGGAACAGAAATGCTACAATTAACATCAACACTGCTCTTAATTTGCCTTAGTTTGGGCTTGAGAAGCTCAAATATTCATGCCGTGTTTATTTACAATGGGGTTACTTTCTGTTATTGGTTCAGCCATAGATTGTCATTTTAATAACAAAGGCTTCAGCATGATTTGTAAAGTTTTAGATCTGCCATTGGTCTAGTTTAGGACATATGAAGCATGGCAGGGAAAGGAAGGGATCTTGTTAATGCATAAGGATGAATAGAAATTTCCATTTCGATTTTCATTTCAAGCTGGGAAAGCAGATGTATTCTAAGAGACAGCGCCACTGAACTAAATTCTTCTTTGCACCCAGCATTTCTCTCTTGAGGCAAATATCCTTTTCCTTTTTTCCTAAATAATTCACAAATTGCTTCTGCACAGAGGCCAAAGAGGGTCAGAACAAAATTCAATTACCTCATATCACTATATTCTCCTCTTCCAGGGGAATGCTGTGGTATGAGGTTTGCTATCTTAATCATATATGAAGGTTAAATGCCAAACAGATGATTATAAAATTTGGGGGTCAGGGGAAGACCATCTAATATTCTGCATGTTTTATTTTATCAAAAAAAGGATGCTCATTCTTACCTTTTATTTATCTGTCATATAATTCTTCATTAAATCCTTCTCAAACTACCCTTTTCCTGGGTTTTCCTAATTATCTATGCCAACAGAGACCACAAAGCATGCCCTGTGTCATGTTGGGTCTCATCAACATGTCACATCGTGTCCTGTCACTTTATAGAGCACAGTGTGACAGATGAGATTCCAGAGCGAGGACTGCATTATCTCTTGGCAAAATGAGACATGAAAAGGAATAGATTTCTCATCTGATTTTTTTCTATGTGTTTGCACTTATACACACCATATGGATTTTTCCACAAGATTTTCAAAGTTCATTAGAGTTAAATAATACTAAATACATATTATTCTAAACGTTGACTTTTCTTATTTCCTTTTTTTTTTTTACACCAAGAGCAGTGGTTCTAATCATAGTCTAGTCTCAATGATGAGAAATAAGAAATAAGCATTAAATTCTTGAAATACTGTATTCACCACTATTCACTTCTTTCTTGTGATGCTTACATCAGTTCAGCAAATTAGATATGGTAATGTGCATTATTCCTGTTTTAAGATAAAAATACAGAGGCACGGAGAGGTTAAATGACGGGTCTCAGCTGATATACTGTCTAAGCAAAGACTAGAAGAGGCTCTTCTGCTTCCTAAGTGGTCAGATAGCAGGTCTGGACATGCTTCTTTTACATGAATGTTGAAAATGAGGAAACTAACTATGCTCTGTGTTAATCTGTGTCATCTTCAGAATGTTTATATTGTATACATGTGTGGTAGGCAGAATTTTGGCCCCCGTGGTCTTTGTCCCCTTGTGTAACGCCTGCGAATTTATTATGTTACATGGCAAAAGAGACGTTACAAATATAATTAAAGTGACAGAACTGTTGACCTCAAGATAGTGAGATTATTCTGGATTATCTGGAGGGCCCAGTGTAATCACATGAGCTCTTTAAAGCACAGGAGGGCATCGGAGAGATTTGACAGAAGTCAGAGGGATTTAAAAGACAAGAAATATTTGAAGCAGTGTTACTGCCTTGAAGATGGTGGGGGCAACATGTCAAAGAAATGGGACATCAGCACTGTACCCGCAGAGAACCAAATTATACCAAAACACCTAAATAAGCTTGTAAGTGGATCTTAGAGTCTTTAGCTAAGCACTCAGATGGCCTTCACTTTGGTTTATGCCTTGTTAGACCCTTAGCCGAGTACCTAGCTGAGCCCAGCTGGATCTCTGACCCGTAGAAACTATAAGATAATAAATGATAACAGTAGAAAAAGATAATAATTAGTTATTGTTTTAAAACACTAAATTCAGAGTAATTTGTAAAGGCAGTAACAGAAAATTAATGAAATAGGATGCTTGTCTATCATTGCCATAATTTCAGTGAGTTCTTATATGCAAAGTTTGAGTTTTGTCTCACGTAAAAATGGGGCAAATATTATCTTCTGTTGATCCTTCTGCTGACTCTAATTAAGTCAATGTAGTTAATAAGCATGTGGTCAAATTCCTCATGGCCTAATCTGTTCTTCTCTCTAGGTATTTCCACTGTAGAAGGCTACCATAGATTTCCGAAAAGCTGAAGTCTGTTGCCTTGTAGCCCTGTCTGAGCTGACCGGACTTCAGCCTCGTGGTCATTATTTTGCTTCCCCTTGGATCTTCTTGTACTGGCAATGACCCAGGAAGAAGGGTCTGCTCCACAGAAGAGAGGAGAGCAAAGCTATCACAAACTGAGAGAATAACCTTTTGTGATATCAGACCATGTATTCTTTATTTTCTGTAATTCCCTCATTAGTCTGTGGACTCTGTCCTTAAATTAGATGTGAGGCTGATTCATCTGGGATTGCAGGACAGGGTTGTCACATTAGCAAAGAAAACAAAAAAATCCCAGCTTTGAAATTCAAATTAGGTCTTTGGACCTTTTGGTCCGAACAATAGACTGAAGATGATGTTCATGAGTTTTAAAAATTAAAGCTCAGCACATCGAAGGACTCTTAATATTTATGTTATAAACCAAAGACTAACAAAAATGTTAAATGACAAGAAAAACAGAAAGAAAACCCAGTTCAGAAAGTATATGGGCGGAGGGGTGACAAAATCTTGGAAGTGGAGGGATTTCTTGCCCTTCTCATATTCCTCCACTCTGCCCCTTAATTTCAATCTTGGGAGCCACACAGAATTTCTCTGTATCAGCATGGGGTGGGAGTATGGGAGAGCAAATGAGGGCATGGACTTCTGAACAGATAGAAGCAACCACACAGAATCTCCCCCACCCAGCCCTTAACAGTCTGCCTGGGACTGAACTATGTCTCCGGTATATATATATACCAGACTTTTTTTTTTAAGTCAGCTCTATAGGGGGTTTGAATTCACAACCTGAGATCAAGACCTGAGCTGAGATCAGGAGTCAGACACTTAACCGACTGAGCCACCCAGGTGCCCCAGGATATATATGTTTTTCATCTTGCACCTGTAAGTAGGCCTAAAATGGCTCTGGCAGCCAGGAAAGGGAGGCAGGGAATACACTTCAAAATGGGGAGAGGGGGAGCCCTCCTCAGGTGATAACTTCATCAGATATTTATTTTTTTGGCTTTAACTCCAATTTTGGAAACTTCAAATTTCGTTTCCATTTTTAGGAACTCAGACATGCATTCAAATTATCTTGATTAATTATTTTATTTCAAAGATTTTTAGTTCTTTGTGGCAGAAGGGACCTATATTTTGTCCATCAGTCATCTTAATGAAACTGAATGTTATATTCAAAATTCATAGACATCACTTAAGTGATCACCTAAAACAATGTCCCCAAACCTCTGTTACGGTTACTACTTAGAGTGATAATCGAGGGAGACCGTGAAAGTCTTCTTTTAGTTTGTGGAAACCAACCTAGGCACCTGCCACCCCAGCCTCCATTCAGCTCCTAGGAAAGCTAAGATCTTAAATCAGCACCTCTCTAGCCTGTTTGTAAGCATACTGTGTTCCTCAGCACACAGGTTAGAAAACTCAGATAAATAAGATTAGTGTTTTGCTATCACCACTTTCTATCATTTTAAACAATATAATCTCAGCACACTTGTGACAACCAGTCTTTGTTATCTAATTACTTATACCATAATAAAAGTGGTATTTTCCCCTCTACACCTGCTGTATTTTCTTTAAAATTACCAGTTCATTTTAAAACATTTTGAAAAGAAAAATAACAAATACAATTAACTGTAATCCGAACATCAAAAGACAAATATTACTTAAAACCCCAGGGCTTAAAAAGACATGGCTAATAGTGTGCGCTCAATATTTTTTTAAGTGAGTGAATTAAAGAATTCTGATTTTTATACGGTTAAAAAATATTTTACTTTGAATATTTCAGGCTTATACATATAAATACAGTTTTATTTCCATTTTTTTAATCCTAACATTCTAATGTGATTATATCAAGACACTTTTGTATGCAAGTGACAGAAAAGTAATTCAAACTGGTTTAGGGGGAAATAAACAATTGTTGAAAAGATAGTAGCTTACATCGAAAAATTGAAGGGAATTTTAACCTTCAGATTCTGAAAGGAGGAGTGTTCTTGCTCAGCCTCAAAAATACCAGGCACTCAAAATCATTCCAGGAATCTTTCTGCCACTTTTACTAACTCTTCCCTGTATATCAGCTTTTCTCCCTGCCCAGGGCATTCTTCCAGATGGTGGGAAATACATCGAAGATCCCAAACATTCCATATTATAGATTAGGAAGGAAGAAATGAAGCTGTCTTTGTTTGCAGATGACATAATCATCTATTTAGGAAATCCAAAAGACTAGACAAAAACACCTGGAACTAATAAACAATTATAGCAAGGTTGCAAGATACAAGATTAATATATAAAAGTCAATCATTTTCCTGTAAACTAGCAAAAAAACCAGTGGAATTTGAAATTATATATAACTATAACTATATATCACAATACCATTTAAATTTGCACTCGAAAAAACCAAAATACCTAGATATAAATCTAACAAAATGTGTACAAGGTCTACTATGTGAGGGAATCTATAAAACCCTGATAAATGAAATCAAAGAAGAACTAAATATATGAAGAGATACTCCATATTCATGGACAGAAGACTCAATATTATAAGAATGTCAGTTCTTCCCAATTTGACCTAGAGATTCAACACAATCCTTTTTTTTTTTTTTTTAAGATTTTATTTATTTATTTGACAGAGACAGCCAGCGAGAGAGGGAACACAAGCAGGGGGAGTGGGAGAGGAAGAAGCAGGCTCCCAGCAGAGGAGCCTGATGTGGGGCTTGATCCCAGATCGCCGGGATCACGCCCTGAGCCGAAGGCAGACGCCCAACAACTGCACTACCCAGGCACCCCTCAACACAATCCTAATCAAAATCCCAGGCAAGTTATTTTGTGAATATCAACAAACTAATTCTAAAATATATATGGATAGGCCAAACATCCAGAATAGTCATCTCAATATTAAAGAAGAACAAAGTACTTCTATACAACTTCAAGACTTACCATAAACTAGTATTAGACATTGTGGTATTGGTGAAAGAATAGACAAAGAGATCAATGGAACAAAACTGAGAACCCAGAAATTAATCCCCATTAATATAGCTGATTTTTGAGAGGAACAAAGACAATGCAACAGAGAAAAGATAGTCTTTTTTAACAAATGGTGTTGGAACAATTGAACATCCACATGTAAAAAATTTAATCTCTTTACAAAAATCAACTCAAAATGGATTATAAACCTGACTATAAAATGCAAAGCTACAAAACTCCTAGTATTTAACATAGAAGAAAACATAAAGGGTCTTGGCTATGGTGATGACTTTTTGGATTCAACACCAAAGGCATGATCTGTGGAAGAAATAATTGGTAATCTGGACTCACAGAAATTAAAAACTTCTGCACTGAAAAAGACTCTTTCAATAAAATGAGAGGACAGGCACATACCAGGAGAAAATATTTGTAAAAGACATCTGATACAAGACTGTTATCCAAAATATACAAAGAATTCCTAAAACTCAACAATAAAAAAAAAACCCAATTTAAAAAATAAACCAATGACCTTAACAGACACATCACCAAAGAATATAAACAGATGGCAAATAACTGTATGAAAAAGTGTTCAACATCATCTATCATTAGGGAATTGCTAATTAAGACAACAATGAGATACCATTACACACCTATTAGAACAGCCAAACCCAAAACACTAAAAATATCAAAGGCTGGTGGGAAGGTGGAGCAACAGCAATAGGGACTCTCATTCATACTGATGGGAATGTGAGATGGGACAGCCAGTTCAGAAGGCAGTTTGTCAGTTTCTATAAAACTAAAACGACTCTTACCGTATGATCCAGCTATCATACTCTTTGGTATTTACCCAAATGAATTGAAAACATACCAACACACAAAAAAATTGCAAGTTTATTTATAATTGAAAAAACTTGGAAGTAACCAAGACGTTCTTCAGTAGGTGAAAGGATAAATAAACTGGAGTACATCCAGACAATAGACTATTACTCAAGCCATGAAAGGACGTGGGGGAGGGGGGACTGAAATGCATAGTACTAAATCCATCTGCAACAGCTGCGGACTGTATGATCCCAACTATTGGACATTTTGGAAAAGACAAAACCATGGAGATAGTAAAAATATCAGTGGTTGCCAGTGGTTGGGGAGAAGGAGAGATGAATAGAAGCACAGAAGACTTTGAGGGCAGTGAAACTATTTTGTATGATACGACAATGGTGCATGTATACCATCATACATTTGTCCAAATCCCTAAAATGTACAACACCAAGACTGAACCTTAATGCTGTAGGCTGAAAGTTTATGTCCCCTCAAAACTCATATGTTGAACTTCCTAATGTAATGTTAGAGATGATTAAATCATGAGTGTGGCCCCTTGTGAATGGAAATTAGTTCCCTTATAAAAAGACCCCAGGGAGCTCCCTCACCCCTTCCACTCTATGAGAACACAGCAAGAAGACAGTCACCTATGAATCAGGAAGCTGGTTGTCACCAGACATTGAATTTTCCAGAACTTTTTCTTGGATTTTGCAAACTACAGAAGTATGAGAAATGAATTTCTGTTGTTTACAAGCCACTCAGTTTATGACATCCTATTATAGAAGCCTGAAGGGACTAAGCCACGTAATGTAAACTATGAGTGATAATGATGTGTCAATGCAGGTCTATCAGTTGTAACAAATGCACCACTGTGAGAATATTGATAGTGGGGAAGGTTGTGCATGTGTGGGAAGTGGGGGTAGATGGTAACTCTCAGTACTTACTGTGGACCTAAAACTGCTCTAAAACTATAATTTATTAAATTTTTTAAAAGGCAGGAAAAAGGAATGGAAAGTGTGGTAAATAGAAAGTATAAAATATGATGGCAGAAATAAATTCAAATGTATCAGTAATAACAATAAATAGACACAAGTCAATATCATTAGTTGACAGAAATTCTTAAAATGTATTTAAAAAGAAATCTGTTATATGAGGTACACAAGCAGCACACATAAAACAATGACAGAGAAAGATTGCAAGTGAAAGGATATGA
Organism: Ursus americanus; assembly: GCF_024610735.1. Taxonomy (NCBI): domain Eukaryota; kingdom Metazoa; phylum Chordata; class Mammalia; order Carnivora; family Ursidae; genus Ursus; species Ursus americanus. The sequence goes on along the minus strand of NC_142137.1, from coordinate 12,971,860 downwards.
AATGACAGGCAAATACTAAGGGGAGCTAAGCTAGTCTAATGATATTAATCAGATAGTCTGAATTTAAGGCAGAATGATTATTAGAGATAAAGTCATTACTCTACACAATGATTAAAGGAATAATTTGACAAGATGCTATAATTCAAAACAGGTATGAGCTTAAAACATTCTCAAAATAAATAATTCAAAATCTGCCTGTATTGTGAGGAAAAGTGGACATATCTTCAGTTAGTGTGGGGGACAATAATACTCCCCCTTTTTTAGAAACTAATCGATCAATCAGGACAAAAGTAAGAATATAAATGATTTAAACAAAACAAATGTTAATTTCTATACATTGATATGAATATTAAACTCTTAACCCTTACAATGAATGATTATATTCTCTTCAAGCAAAAATTAAGCATGTATTAAACAGCAATACAACAAATACCAAAGATCATATTATAAAGACTATACCTAGCATAGTCAGTATTTTATTTTTATTGTTTTAAAGACTTATTTATTTATTTGAGAGAGAGAAAGCCCTAGAGAGAGCATAAGTGGGGTGGACGGGCTTGAGGGAGAGGGAGAAGCAGACTCCCTGCTGAGCAGGGAGCCTGTGACCAGGGCTCAATCCAGGACAGACACTTAACTGACTGAGCCATCCAGGAGTCCCACCTACTCAATATGTTAGAGAGTAAACTCAAGATACGGCCTCTCCAGGCAATAATAATAGTAACAACAACAATAATAAGTAAAGTAAATACTATAGAATAGTGATCCTTTTAAAAATGTTATTTTTTAAAAAATATGAACAATTGGTGCTCACTTGAAATTTCGTTTCTGTGTTCTGAGACAGCAAGTTGTTTTCTTTTTTACTTTTATTGAATGTTAAATTATATAAGATATGCTGTTTGTTTATTTATTTATTTATTTAAAGATTTTATTTATTTATTTGACAGAAAGAGAGACAGCCAGCGAGAGAGGGAACATAAGCAGGGGGAGTGCGAGAGGAAGAAGGAGGCTGCCAGCGGACTAGCCTGATGTGGGGCTCGATCCCAGGACTCTGGGATCACGCCCTGAGCCAAAGGCAGACGCTTAATGACTGAGCCACCCAAGTGCCCCAGATATGCTGTTTATAAATTATAAATGTAATACCTTTTAAAATAAAAACACAGGGGCGCCTGGGTGGCACAGAGGTTAAGCGTCTGCCTTCAGCTCAGGGCGTGATCCCAGCATTCTGGGATCGAGTCCCACATCAGGCTCCTCCGCTATGAGCCTGCTTCTTCCTCTCCCACTCCCCTTGCTTGTGTTCCCTGTCTCGCTGGCTGTCTCTATCTCTGTCAAATAAATAAATAAAATCTTTAAAAAAAATAAAATAAAAACACAATACAATAGGACAAATTAAGATATCTTACCTATATGAAATAATAATGACATGTTTCTTTCTCTTTCAAGATCCAGTAGGGTGTTTTTACCCCTCTGTTCCTTTTCCAATAGTTCTTCCCTGAACTGCCTTTAGGACATCATCCTTTTCTTTTGTTTAGAGGTAAAGCTGAATATAATCAACCATAAGACTAATTTCAATTTCTATGTCTGTTCTGAGCAAGTCCCCATTACACTCATTTCTGGTGTCAATCTAAATAACATTCAGCTGAATGACCTCTCAATAATAGCATTTGAGCATAGAATACTAGTATTTTACTTCCCCACAATACCAAATTTTTAAACTTGTTGGCATTACTTTCTGTTTCTCCAAAGTTGCCCTTTTACCTTGTTCTACAGTCTTGTTTAGGTAAGCCAGTGTTTGCAATCAAGTTCTTTGCATCTATAAATTCATCTTATAGAATATCCATCTCTAAAATAGCCAACATTTTTAAACACTGAATCACATTGAATGTCATCAGATTTTAATCTCTCTTTTTCAGGAAAAAAAATTATTTTAAAGCATAGAGGCAATCAGAATTTGTGAAATTGAAATTACATCCCACTAAGTTATACTTTTAGTAAAGAAATTGAAGAAGTCCTGCTTACCTCACTGTCCTTTTTGGATCACATTCTTGGGTTCTGAAGCAGTCTTATTTCTATTTAAAAAATTATTCATTTTTCACAATATAAGTTTTTGTCATGACCTGCACATCACAACTAGCAATTCAGGTCGCAGTTAGTTAACTCCATTTTTAGACTCCCTATGACCTCTTCAAAAGACCACCAAAGAGTTGCAGAGAAATAGCACAGATATTTTTATTTTACTGTAATCGTTTCCTCTACACTCAACATCAATGTATTTTCAAACGGGAGAAGGACATTCTTCTTTCCCACATTTTGAAAATATGATTTTATGGCAGATTTTTAAAACATCTTTTCTATGGGAGACAATAATGATATACATATTATAAAAACTTCTACAAGTCAGAGACTTCATTGTTATGTGCTTTTCATGAAATAAGAAGTGACAAAAAACTTTCATTATAACCGTATCAATATCATAGGTAAGCAAATCATGCCTCTTTTTAGTATACAAGATATGCAGGACATTTTAGCAGATTAGAGTTGTTCATTTTCTTTGGCAAAAAGTTTATAGATGAATGGAATTTGCCAAATTTTATATTTACACTTTCTGCTGAATATGCAGACAGATGAGCGTGGCCTGGTTTGTATTTAGACGAGATATCAGCAATCTACTCTTTTGTAGTTTCTATGATTTCATTAAAGTTTTCATAGAAATTAAGCAGACTGAACCTTCATTTCAGAAATTAAAGTATGTAGAAGCGAAGGGGAACATTTTTTGTCGTTGTTTTTGTTGCTGTGATTTGACCTCTTCACTTGATACACTATAAAAAAGCATGATAATTAGTAAGATCTGACAGAAACAGCTCTACCTGACAAGGAACAAACACTAGACATTCTTTTTTAAACACGACACATTTTAGTTGCAACCTCTATATCAGGAAGTGTAACATTACTCGTTGCCATTGAGCAATCAAGGGATAGATATGGTCATGTATGTTCATGCATGTGATCTGTTAAAACTAATTCAGCAGCCATAATTTTTGACTGAGCAGTGGTGTCTTTGGGAGATTAAAAAACAAACAAACAAACATGATTGATTTAGAAGTACTTGGCTGGTTTTTGACTTACGGATTCAGTTTTCATACAGGCTTTCTCCCCCATGCCCACCTTCAAATTATTTTCTTCATATTTTACAGTATGATTTGTTTGGTTACATAGCTCCTGAGCCTGTTTTTATTTGTCATTAAAATTACACAGTTGTTTAGTCTTCTTTTCCATTGAGTTCTAGGTAACGCTGACGTTAATATTATATTTTTTCTCATTTTCATTATCTAAACTCTTGGAAAAGCTGGTCACAGTATTCACCATGTTTGAAACTAAACTAGTTGTATCTTGATACAAGGACAATAGTTAATCCACAGGCAAAAGGCAAATTGTTAATGTTCACAAATACAACACATTTAAGGTACACAATTATCTTCAGTCAATCAAGTGATGGCAACATTGCATGATCCATTATCAGGAACTACAAATCGTGACTGCCAACATCAGTGGTCAGGGAAAACTAGCAACAGGGACAATGGAGGGCAAGGATCCCTGCTGTGTCTATTTAATACTAAAAACCGTGTTGCTTCTAGTACCTATTTTTGGTTGCTATATGACTTTTGTTCTTTTCTCCCCAACTTCCACATGTATCAGTGAAAAGTGGGACACTTGGAGTTCCAGAGAGTAGTTTCCCAGGATGGAGGACTCTTGGTACTAAATTAAGACAGCCCCAGGAAAACTGGGATGGTTGGTCAGTTTAGCTATCCATGATGCAAAGCTATGCACAGTAGTCCTAGCAAAGAAAAACTAGCTTCTGATTTCCATGCATTTGGAAAATTTAAGACACACTTACAGACTTCTGGATTTATCTTCTCAATTCAGGTATTGCATATTAGATAATCTATTAATATTAGTCACCATATTAACAGATTAAAGGAGAAGACCAAAGATAATGTCACTAAATGCAGAAAAAACATAGCATCCATTTATAAAGAAAACTCACAGCAAACTACTAAAATAAATTTCTTTAACCTGATATTTGTAATGAACAACAAAATATAGAAAATATTCTTAATATTGTATTTTTGGAGGCATTATCTTTAAAATCAGAAGCAAGGCAAGAGGGTTCATGATCTTTGTATCTTAAACATTGTACTGGAGATCCTATTCATTGTAAGACAAGAATAAAAAACTGAAAGTGAGTGAGAAAAAAAGCTATAATTACGCATAATTGAGACTATATAGTTAATTATGTTTGATGGATTTGAGAACAATTTCTGAAATCAATAACATTACTTTGCCACAATAAAATAATTAAGAAATGCAGCTTAATAAATATAACATTCATGAAATCAACCCAAATCATAAGATTTCTGGGAATTAATCCAACCAAGATTAGTGCAAATTCTCTATGGAAAAAAATATAAAACTTTATTGAAGGGCATAAAAGAGGGCAAATAAATGGAGAGATTATAACATATTCAGAATCAGAAGACTCAAAATTATAAAGATGTCATGTCGCCCAAGTTAAATATGAAATTAAATATAAAGCAGTTTCAATTAAAATCCCAATATGATATTTTATGAACTTGTAAAGCTATGCTAAAATGTCTATGTGAGACTTATGGTCCAAGAACAGCCCAGCTAACTTTGAAGAGTTATCCAACAACATATAAAACTCACAATAAAATTAGACTAATTATAAGAACACTACAAAAAAAACTGAGGCAATGTAACAAATGAGAGAATCTAGAAACAGACAAGTATGTATATATATATTTCCCATATATATATGTATATAGGAAATGACATTACAAACACTGGAGAAAGAATGGAATAACTGGCAATCTATATGGAAACATTTAAATTGGATCCTAACTCATACCTATACATTAAATTCCAAATGGGTTAAAGATGCAAATATGAATATTATTAAAACATAATGTACAAGGTATCTTTATGACATCAGTAATGTCATTAAATTTGATAACATTTGACATTTAAATTTTTACATTAGTAAACAATACTAAAAACAAAAACAACCATCAACCAAATGAAAAACAAGGGAAAGCCTTGAGAAAGTATGCGCAACACATTTGTTTAATAAAAGTTCAAAATTTAGAGAATATGAAACTCCTATATATCTATTAAGTGAAAAAGAAAAGCACTCCCATCAAAAAAAATGAGCAAATTTATAAAAAAGCAGTTAATGGAACAGGAAAATTAAATCAACGATAATAAACTCATTGTCAAATTAATTTCACTAAAAACCAGAAAATGCAAATCAAAATTATAAGATATCATTAAATCATATGATAACAAATAGGAAGTTTGAAAACACTAAGTGTTGATGAAGCTGTAGGAAATAGAATTTCTCTTGCATAGCTATCAGTACAGCGATGAGATACAATTCATTTGCAAAGCAATCTGAAAATATGCAATAAAATTATAAATTTTCATATTCTTTATTATTTAATAATTTACACTCATGGGTTCACAGGCAACACTGCACAAGAAAACATATTTAAGCATGTTAATTGCATGATTGCTTGTAATAGGGGAAAGATGGAAGCAACCCAATTATTCCTCCGCAAGAGAATGTATAAATGAAATGATCTGAATATATGCATTTAACAAAGTGTTGACTAATAAAAAATAATTAAGATAAATGAACAAATTCTGCACTATTCAGCAAGGATAAATCTTTAAAATCTTTTTGAGTTATAAAAGGAAATTACGAGGTAGTATATACATTACACCATTTTTGTATTTTTAAACCATAGAAAGCAATAACACAATGGTAATAAATGCATTTATATCTGCCAAGTGACCAAAACATGTATCAGATTGAAATATACTGATTTCAGGTGAGTCTTTCCCGGTAGAGATTAAGAAAGCGAATGGGGGTGGTGAAGACAGACTTTAATAAACCTGTCAAATTTTATTTCTTTTCATTAAGCAATGACCAATGTGAACATCTATTTTATTGTGGTTTGGGATATATTGTAAAAGTGTATCTGGGCCCGATTTCAATGTGTGTGTGTATGTGTAATCTTCCCACACCAACAAACAATTCTCAGACACCAGCAGGGTGTCTGAGAATTGAACTCAATTCTGCCACTGTTTTCCTGGAGATAGCATCAGATTCCACTGGTTAAAGGTTCAGTCCCACAAGATTCACACACACACGTTCAGATGCCAGTCACAAACTCAGGTTGTTACCCGTACTTCTGACCAACTAGCTATAGATCAGAGGTTCCCATGACCTCCTGTTTGACATTCAGATGCCATTCACAAGTCTAGAATGTTAACCTGGACTTCCGACTAACCAGTCATAAATCAAAGGTTCCCACGACTCCCTGTTTGGGTTCATTGTTTTGCTAGAGTGGTTCACAGAACTCAGGGAAACATTTTACTTACTAGATTATACTGGTTTATTATAAAAGGATATAACTCAGAAACAGCCAGATGGAAGACACAAATAGGGCAGGGTATGGGGAAAGCGTACGGAGCTTTCATGCTCCATGAATACATCAGTCTCCCAGCCCCTCCACTGTGTTCACCAACATGGAAGTTCTCTGAATCCCATCTTTTTGGGTTTTATGGAGGCTTCATTACACAGGCATGACTGATTAAATCATTAACAATGGGAGATTGAACTTAATCTCCAGCCCCCTCCCCTTCCTAAAGTCCAAGGGGTGGGACTAAAATTCCAACCCTCTAATCATAGGTTGGCTCCACTGGCAACCAGCTCCCATGCTTAGGTGCTTTCCAAAAGTTACTTTACTGACATAACAAAAGATAACTTTATCACTCTCAACACTTAGGAAATTCCAAGGGTTTGCGAGCTAAGAGCCAGGAGCCATGGGTGAAGACAGATGTAGGTAAGAAATATATTTTGGTCATCTGGATGCCCAAATATATATACATATTTAAATCACAATCTTACAACTGGTATCTATAATGTTTAATGATCAATTGAAATACTTTGTAATCAATAATTTGTGTGTGTATTCCAGATAATGAGAAATATGAATTAATTATGTGCTAACTAGTCCATATATGACTTATTATGCTAATAATTACACTGATTTTGGTGCAATATTTTAAGAGAGACGTTGACCATTAAAAGAAGGGAGTATGTCTACATGTGCATGGACAGGAAGGTGATGGTGAATTGAGTAATGTAACCAAGAGTATTTTAGTACCTAAGGTATACCAAATTTCCTATGGAAGTGCCATTAATGTGTGTATAGGTACACATCAAAGAAGTCAGTTAACATGCACAAAATCAAATAATTGAGAAGGTTGAAACCAGCACTGAACCTATGTATCTTCATTAAAATAGTCATGGTCTTTCTTCTCATCCATTTTTCCTTCCTGAAAGGATTTGAGGCAATATAGTATAGTGGAAGGAAGCTGAGGGATCAGGATTATACAAACCATCTACACATAGCTTTAATAAAAAAATCCACGAGAGCAATTGCTGGGCATTGTTTTAGTTTCTCATGGCTGCTGGGACAATTACCATAAACTTGGTGACCTAACACACACACAAAGATTATCCCCTCACTGTTCTAGAGGCCAGAGGTCCTAAATCAGTATCCCTGACCCCAAATCAAGGTGTGGGCAGGCCTGCATGACCTCCTGAGGACCTAGGGAAGAATCCACTCCTTGCCTCTGCCAGGTTCTAGTGGCTGTCAGCATTCCCTGGCTTATGGTCACATCACTCTAATCTCTACCTTCGTGGTGCAATATCTTTCCTTTTCTGTCATGTGTCAAATTGCTCTCTGGCTCTCTAATGTAAGAATACATGAGATTTGGGTGGGGGGGGGGGCCGTGTGGCTCAGTCAGTTAAGCATCTGCCTCCAGGACAGGTCGTGATCCCAGGGTCCTGAGATTGAGACCCGAGTGGGGCTCCTTGCTCAGCAGGCAGCCTGCTTCTTCCCCTCCTTCTACTTGGTGCTCCCCTGCTTGTGCTTGCTCTCGCTCTCTGTTAAATAAATAAATAAATTCTTAAAAATATAATATATGAGATCATATTTAGAGCCCACCAGGATAATCTGCCCTTGTCAAAATGATCAACTTAATTATATCTGCAAAGTTCATTTTTGTCACATAAGGTAACACTCATACATTCCAAGGATTAGGGTGTGACTATCTTTTAGGGCCATTATTCAGCCTACCATAGATATAAAGAGACATTAGGGGTACCTACTGTTTCTATTTGCCTATTATCTTTTCATGCTTTCTACTTGTTATGTTCACTCTCATTTCATAAAGTACTTTTTCTCTCTTGCTACATATAGTTTTGATGGAGGGAGTCCAATTACAGCTGCCTAATCCTTGGACACAGGATTACACATGTGGATATGACTTGTATTACATTGATATGGTAGGTCATTTCATGAGTCCAGTCTGACTATTTGGACTTCAGTGTCCAGTGTTTTATATATGGGGACAAAGAGAAAGGCCTTTGTTTTTTGGAATCTGGAGCTAAACTGATTAAAACTTGATGCTGGCAATAGGACAGGTAGGGGGCATATTTAGAGGAGAAAAGAAAGAGACAAGTACTCAGAGAATCTGAACAGAAAGAGAATGCTCTTGATGTCCACTCTTCCAACAGCCTAGTTCCATTCCTGACTTTCTTAGTTCTGTGAGCTGATTAAAATCCCTGTGTTGGCTTCAACTAGCTTGAATTGAGTATCTCCCTAGAATCTCTCATGGACAGCACTGACAATCCTGCAGTAAAAAGAATTCCACCCCCACTCCCCCAAAAAAGGAATTCCCAATGAATTTGGATGGAAGATCTGTGTTCCCTCCTTCTATAGTCTCTTGCTGCCAAATGCAATAAAATAATAAATAAATAAATCTAGAAAAATAAAAATAGATCATTAAGTATTGGCAATGACAGTTCTAATACTGTACTTTAAGGGCATATACATTTTCTGAAACAATTTAGATATAACACAATTATATTACCCAGTCATGAAGAAATAGATACAATGTCAAATACAGAGGACTCTAAGCTTATTTTTGTTGCAGAGAATATTACAATGATCAATAGAAATTATCAAAATAAGCATCCATGAACCAACTTCCAAACAAACAAAAAAAAACCAGCTAAATAAATGTTCAAACAAAATCCAGCAGTCATCCTCTGTATCCCTAAAAATAGCTTAAAGTTCCTGCTAAAATTGTTTCAAAGGAGCCACTTATATTCTATGTTCCTGACTCATGTTTTTTTATACCTCTAATTTCTTAAAGTAAAGAAAAATTATTCTAGAATTCTATCAGAATTCATAACATTTTAGGTACTTGGGCACCATGATGCCCAATTCAATAAACGCACTGAAAAACATACTATTTGTCTTACAAGTATATCTTTTATATTTAATTTAAGAATTGATAAAGCAGTTTATTTGTAGCCATTTCTAAAATAAAACAAAACTGAAAACGCATCAGGCTCTTTGTCTGCAACATAACTTTCCATTATAAAATTGTTTCTACGGGAACACTGGATCTGATATTCCTCATTTTAACATATACTGATTTTTACAGGAATGCAAACCTCAGAATATTTGAAGGATGATTGTAAACTATTACTTTTAAAACACAGTTTTAGCAAGTATAAGTAGATGGCACATTCTGATTGAAATAATTAGAAACACCATCACTGTGAATAAATTAGACAAATAATCAATAGATCTTAGTGACCTAAATGCTGTCCCTAAGCATGTAATGGATCACCTTTGAGATAATTAGCCCAAGGGTTTAAATGGGATGCTAAAGATCATGATATTTAACTAAATATGTACTTGTAAGATTTATAGAGGGGAAAAAATTTTCTATGCTAACACATAGCACCTCTTATCCTTTGCACAATGTGGAATAAAACTGCCTTTGATCATGAGAAAAGGACACTGGACAAAAGGTTCTGTTTCAAAAGAAGATCATTATAGTGGGCAGGGTGATCATTTACATGGCTTCTTCCTGTTTAGTAATACAAATCCTAATCTGATTAAGATATCCAAATTTGAGTCATAGCTAGGCCTTGGGTAGAGCCAACTATATAGCTAATGCCTAAATTTGGATTAAATTAATCAATGTATTCTATTCCCATGACAAACATCAGGGTACATATATGAGTTAAACATTCCAGTTACAGTGTGTCTTAGAGTTTTCCTGGCCATGTTAGGATACAAGCATTCATCTCTTCCTTTGCATGCCAAAGTATGCTAGTGTGAAAACTGGAGCCACCTTGAGAAATGCTGCCTGAAGTAGAAGCCACCATGCACAACTAAGATTTTTTATTTTATTTTATTTATTTATTTGAGAGAGAGAGAGAGAGGGAGGGAGAGCATGAGCAGGGGTGGAGGCAGAGGGAGAAAAGGCAGAAGGAGAAGCAGACTCCCCTGCTGAGCAGGGAGCCTGACGTGGGGCTCAATCCCAGGACCCTGGGATCATGACCCAAGACAAAGGCAGACACTTAACTGACTGAGCTACCCCAGTGCCCCATACAATTAAGATATACACACACATACATGAAAGTGGAACTGGGAAACTGAAATCAACTGGCCCTGAACTTTATCTTTGGACAACGATTTACGACACAACAAATTTCTAGACTGTTAGAGCCAGTTTGAATCAGTTTCCATGACATGTAGCTGAAGTCATTTTATCAGATACAATCACCAACAGTAAATTATGTTAGGCTGGTAGTAGCTTAACTTCAGTGTACAAAGAATAAAAACTAAATGGATGATGAATGATTGATATCTAAACAAAAAAGGTTAAGTCACATTAATTAAAAAGTAGGAGAGTGAAATACAGAGGGAATTTACTTTGTGAAATATAGCCTTGTGAATGTATTCACAGAGGTTTCAAATAATTCAGGCCTATTTCTTAATAAAACCACTAGGCTAAATCTCCAGAAAAGGCCCAAAAATTTAAATAAAAAGAATAGCTTTGTTTAACTAATCATGAAGGTGTTCTAATTTAAGTACTACTCAGTAAGATCTGAGGATATTCACAACGAGTTTTGCCTTAATGGGACTCCTTAGGCTATTCTCAAGGAAAGAATTGTCAGGTCTTAGAATAAAAGAACAAATTTATGGATTCACTTAAAACAGTAGTCTCTTTGAGTTTCAGGAACAGCAATCTATTAAAATAGTATAGAGATTGAAATTTTGCTGAAAACATTAATATTGGAATAAGACAGAAGGTCACAGTAGAATTATCACAAGCATGTAGGGGAATCATGCATTTTAAAACCTCGGAGGAATATTTGTTAACATCCCCTTTGGTATAAATATTCTCTTGATCACTAAGAAACTGCACATAGGTTGTATTTCCCAACTCGGAACAGGTAGCATGGTGTAGAAGGACATGTCCTTTGATTTTCTGCTTTCTTTCCTTGATCCATGAAAAAGAAGTTTCTTTCAATATCCTCTACTGTTCCAGGGCAATATGGATAAAACATTTCCACTTCTCCTCCAGCTCTTACGAGCTTTAACCCCTCATCATGGTAGCATTAGTGACTTATCTCACCCTCCAGTTCAAAAAATAAGTTAATATTTTGGGCCATTTCTGAAGCTACATTTACTCCTCAATTTGTTCAGAGTTCTTTTTTTTTTTTAAGATTTTTTAATTTATTTTTTTGAGAGAGAAAAAGAGCAGAGTGAGTGAGAACACAAATGGGGGGAGGGACAGGAGACGGAGAAGCCGGATCCCAGGAGCCTAGGATTGTGACCTTAGCTGAAGGCAGACACTTAACTGACTGAGCCACCCAGGTGCCCCTATTCAGAATCCTTAAAGTTCACATCTTCAAGTTCACATCTTCAAGTCACAACAGAGAACTCAGATATATTATGAATTATATGAAACTTGGCATTTAAATGCTCACATTCTAAATATTGAAGGCGTGCTTGTTGATGAATAATAATTTGGCTGGTGGAAAAAGAGATATTTCAAGGGAGAGTATTAATATTGGTTATAAGAAATAAAGGATAAGGTTGAAACAATGTCTAAAGAGAGGAGTAAAAAGGTAGCATGTTTACAACGTAGTGATACCTCCCCCAGGCTGCTTGGTTTGACATGACATTAATAGTGTTAAAATGGCTCTCTATGGACACACTTTGCTGTTAGATTATTGCTTGGATTCTTATAGCTGCTTCTACTCAAGTGCATTTAAATCTACTCAAATATCTCATTTAATTCCCACTGTAACCCTACAGGGAGATATCACTAGCTACGTTTGATAAATAAAAAGGTGGAAGATAGTTTTTTTAAATGTGCAAGTTCTAAAGAGCTAGTGGGGGAAAAAGATAAGAATTATTTTTTCAGTGATAAGCTATAACAATAAATTACACATTTTATTACTTAACATGAACTTTTAATCTACATGAAAAATAATTTTCAGGGTTTTGAGAGATTCCTAGGAAAAATAGTTGAAAGTATCCTTGGTACTTCAAATTAAAAGACCCCTATAAACTGTGTATCTTTAATGAAAAAATTTGCTTAATAGAATTTTTGTCAGACTTTCATTACAATATTTGAAAAACAACATATAATTTAGTAAAACCGTTTACTGTACTACTGCCAAGAAGCAGCAGACAATCCATGGTTTGTCTTTGTGTTTGTTTCAGTATTTGGATGGTACTTGTGAAAATAGATAATATTGAGTCACAAAAATGACACTTGCATCTTCCTGAATCATTATTCAGTTAGATTAGCAAAGGAATGAGACATCTTTTTCAAATTCACCAGACTTGCTCAGCATAATTTTCCAGTCCTAATTCCACAAAGCACAACTCTGTCCATAAAATCATAGAGGAGAGGATATGTTCCCCTTGCCTTTCTCCAAAAATTTCTCGTAAATTATAAATGGTTTAAGCCTGTGGTCTTTAGTATCCTAACTTCAATTCATCACACTCTATTTATAATATTCGTCCATTCAGCTTGTGTCTCCCTTTTCATCTCCATTTATCCAGAATTTACCCATTTGTCAAAGTCATTACACACCGTGCCTGAAAATTTCTTAACTCTTTCTCCAGACTACCTTTCACATGGTTTATAACAGATACATTAACACTTTATCATATATTAACCATATTGCTCACAAACTGATCTGTATTTTATAATCATAAGAAACTTTAAGTTCTAGGAGGGTATAGACTTTGTATTAATTTCCCCACAAAATTTAGTATTCTTAAGCCATCATAGTTAAATGTTTGCCAAGTTGAATTAAATACCTTGATGAGACAGGTGGGTCCAACCAGAGTGAATCCATTGGAAACCTCTTTAAAATGCATGACATTCCTTTCATTCACATTTCTGTAGGAAGACAGATGTAAATGTAAATCTATTCTCCCCTCTTTTGCATAGATTCAAGGAGCTTGTTGTGGCAGACCCACGGATCAGATAACAGAGCAGATTCTATCAGTGCTATAATTACAAGTTGGCTATTTTATCTAAACACTTTGTTACACCTTGATGAAGGTCTGAGGCATTTAGTATAATACTAATGAAGTAATGTATTCAGGGCAGTCTCTTCTTCCAGAAAGCTGATCGTGAAACATACAAGATTTTTCAAATGTTCTTCTCATTTATTATAAAATATTAGCTGAATTCATGCGCATGCAGACCTAATCCTTCTACTTTTCCAAGTTAGAATCATTGCTGAAAACTGGCTCAGTTTGCTAATGACCTTGACAATGCTTGAGTTGACAAGATGTCTTGAAGATGCTGATCACTATTTCCCAGCCCACAATCTCTTCTGAAAGAATCTTTCTGGCCAACAGCTATGGTTCTCCCACTTGGAATATGGGAATAAGCTCCCTCCCTCCTAACTGCATCTGCATGGACGTGAAGACTCCTATTCCAAAGAACAATTCATCATTTGGACTGATTCAATCAGTTAGTCTCTCCTGATAAATCCGAGACACAGATATTGAGGAGATAAAAAGATAAAAACTAAGAAAAGAAGCTAAAAGCAATCTCTTATTAACAAATTATGGCAGCCCAAATTTCCTCTCTTTCTGAGGCTTTGATCAGCATTCCCTTTTTCATTAATAGCTGTATAATAAATCTCCTTTACTTGATCAAACTTAAGTAGGCTTCTGTCTCCTGCAATTAAACAAGGCTCAATACTGGTATTTATTCCTTGAGTGGAATTGCAAACAATGAGACCCTTAGAGAAAATGTGGAGCACATAGAATTGCTATTGGATAAAATTGGAACTAATTGTGATGCCCTAAATTGGAAAATTAGCATACTATGGAACATAAATCTTTGTCTGAAGTCACTCAACACATGTTCACTAAGGGTGTGATATCAGAAGCCAGATACTTTCTGTCATAGAATATTCTAAATGGATTAGTAATACAGAGACAAATGGATTAGGTGATTACTTCTGAATACATTAGGCAAGATTTTGAGAAAAAGATTAACATAGGTACTGGAGTGCTGGGATTAACACACAAAAAGAAATTTACAGCCATCCTACTGTATGAATTCTTTTTTCTCTCTATTCAGCAGGATGAGGCATCTAAAAGGCAAGTTCAGAAGATTCTGAATATTTGTCCAATATTCTTAATTATAAGAATTTTAAACATATAGAAATATTGAAATAATTATACTGTAACACACATATACCTAACATCTAGCATCAGTAATTATCCAATTTTTGCTATAAAATTATATATGTGTATAAAAAAAATTTCCTAAAATACTGATAATATGTTTCAATGTCAGATGTCTTTTTCCCAATTATTCATTATGCATCTTCTAAAAATAGTATTAGCCAACATAAATATGCCATTGTCAAGTTGTCCACTATGTAGTGAGGTGCTGTTACAAGATGTTTTCTTTAGTAGTTTAAGATTTCCAATTTGTACTTATTCAAGGTTCTCTTGTCTATTCCCGCCCCTTTACATTTCCACATAGCATCACCCCCCTTACTTCTGCCTGCCTGTCGAGCTGTGACATCAGTCTTCTGCTCTTTACCTGGGATTTACACCATCAGCTCCCCTGGTTCTCAGGTCTTCAGATTCAGCATGGAATTAGCACCACCAGCTTCCCTGCATGTTCAGTTTGCGGATGGCAGATTCTGGGGCTTTTCAGCTCCCCTAACCATGTGAACTGATTCTCCACGATAAATCTGTCTGCCTATCTATTTACCTATCTATCTACTTATTCTTACGCATACATATATATTCATACAACATTTATAAAATGGCTTCAAAATTGCAGTATCATATCACTGTTGACAGTAAACTAAGTAAATTTTGAAATTATTTTGCAGATTGTCAAGAGTACTATATTACTATTACTAGAATTAGAGAGTGATATAAATCGACCTTATATAAATGAGGTAGAACAAAAAATCTGCAGAAAGAACGAATAACCAAGCAGAGCTAGAGAGAAGTGAAAGTGTGAGCCCCTGTATCCCCAGGTAACACAGGCCATGTCCTTTGTGCATCGTTAATATCTTTCTAAGTTCTTGTTTCTAGATAGTCCTGAGGCCCTATTGTTTGACTCATCCTTGGGTATTATGAAATACCTATTTTAATATTCCTGCACCACCATACTTTCTTTGCTTTACTCATTGCATGATGTTTTGTTTTTTTGCTTAAAAGTAATCAATTCCTTGCTAAACTAATAAACTCAATGTTGAGAAAACAAAGAATTTGGGCTGCTATGAAACTAGCATAAGCGCCACCACTAGCACAGCTGGAGCTAATTGTGGAACTGTCAAGCCCACCCCCTTAGGATTACACGATCCTGGTAAAAATCTTTCAGAAATTCAGATATTGCCTATTTGCCTGCAGGATCGCAAGAACTTGTTTCCACAGTCTTGATCATCTTGAATCTGGTTTTGAGCTAAAGTCGGTACCAGGATTTTCTTCCCATAAAACTTCATGTGACCAGTGACAAATGTGTCTCATGAGCACAGGTAACTATGTTGGAAATGTTAGAATTGTGAGAAACCATAGCTCAAATACATTTGGCCTTTTATGGTTGATTAATTCAAATAATTTAAGAAATCATTATGCAAGAATTACAACAGGCATGATCATCAAAATATGTCTATTCCTAATAATACCAACTTAGCAGTAGGAATTATTAGAAAATGACAAGAAGATTTTGCGCTCCTTAAAGTTTTCAGAAAAGTCGAACTTTCTCGGCATCCCGTTTTTCACATCAGAGAGAGTGAGAAGGAGGAAGAAACAAAGTTTTCCTATATTTGCTTGACTTTATCCTGATCTTATATGGGTATTTTAGCAAATTTTGTCTCTGGATTATACAACAGAAATCTGGTTGTGGTGGATAAGTGAGAATCTACATAAGAGTGCATATAATTATAACAAACCTTAATTAGTTTCTGATTTAAATCTAATTCTAATACATAGTTGGTCTAAAACTTCTATAGCAATCATGAAATTAATTAATATTTTAGGAGTCGAATATTCCATATGAATAAATCTATTTCAATATCTTCTAATATCTCAAATGCCAACTTTTAATTGTTAATTTTACTTCGGTGGCCTACTAGGTCAATTTACTCATTTTAATGCAATTTTATGAAGTTATTGGAACATTGCAGTGTTTGGAGAAGTATTTTTCTAATACCTTAAAATTTTCATTTGCCTTAGCTGAAAAGAAAATTTCAAAGTACATGCCCACAAATGATACCTTTAAATAAGTTTTCACTTGGATACAAGTAAGGGCCCCAAATCAATCAATCAAACAACAAAAAAAGTAAGCTTTTCTTTCTAAGGTAATTCCAAAATTATATGTAAAGCCAAGGCCAACGAGAGTAGCTGTTACTTATACAAAGTATGTGTGTCTCATTTCCCAAATCCATTTACTTATTTTTATGAACCACTTCCTAACTCCATTCAGTAGGTTTTTCCTCCCTTTCAAATTACCTACCCTGCTTTATCCTCTAGCAAATTGTGATAATGTTAACCTCAAGGCAGATAGATTTAGAATTGGAATATGTTCAAAATGTAATATTTTACTATTATAATATTAGCAGTAAATATAAAAATATTGACTTTAAATAATTGGAAACATGAACTTTTTAACTGTAAAAATTGCATAAGATACAATCATGATTAATATGAAATTAATGGCTTTTGAAAAAGAATGACTACTTCATTGGTAGTAAGAACCAAATTTTGTAGAGTTGTTTCAGGATTAAACACCTGCAGCATGTTCTGATATCCAAGAACAGAACTAGGCTGAAGCTAAAATGGAGCCTTGTGTGATCATTTTCAGCATTATAATTTCCTACAAAATTTGAGTGATTTGCAGAACTGTGATAGATTTCCCATGAATAGGATAGTGGCAAAAGCTTTGTAGATTCCAAAATAGTTTTGCTGAGGCAATGAGAAGTAATACACTGTCAGAATAGAAGCTGTTCATATTTTACCAAGCTGTTTATATTTTAGAAGCTGATAAAAGAATTAGTCTCTAAACATTGCAAAGTCTTGCTTCCCTTATTTTATTTTTTGCATTTTGTTTACATTATCTTTCAATTCTCTTAAAATCTCTCAACTGATGAAAAATGAAAATTGTATTCACAATTTAATAATTAAGTGTTCTGTATGATACAACAATAATTTTATAATTATCAAAATTTATAAATTTGTATTTCTGGGATGATTTGAAAAAATTGCTACCCGAAAATAAAAAAGAATCAGGAAGAAAAATTCATAGAATCCTAGAGAGGTATCAAGTCCTGGCAGATGGAGACTTGAACTGACAGAACAATGAAGGTCATTTTGCTTAAGGATTACGGAAGAGTTTTCAAGTGTGTTTCATAGGTTAATCTAACAGGGCCATTGACTGGAACTCTACATTGATTGATTTCACACAGTATTGTTTGTATTCATGAACTCTGATTTATATCAGTATCACATTAAGGCACTATCTTTCTGGGATACCAGACTCACTTAATCAGCAGCAATATGCTGATACACAAATGCTTACTTAACAAAATTGTTGAACTGTGATAAAAATGTTAAAGCAAAATGTGAAAAATACAGAATATTTTTAATATACAGATAGATTTATGTCATATTTATCCTTCATGAATGATTGCATTTCCTGTGATACCAAGTATATCCATCCAGCATATCACCTGTTGTTTGTAATAATATAGCATACTTACACAATACATTGAACATGACAGATAAACATGAGAATGGAAACTAGACTTTAAAATCTGTCTCTTCGACTATGGACTCTGAGAAACAAACTGAGGGCTTTGGAGGGGAGGGGGGTGGGGGAATGGGATAGGCTTGTGATGGGTAGTAAGGAGGGCACATATTGCATGGTGCACTGGGTGTTATACGCAACTAATGAATCATCGAACTTTACATCAAAAACCAGGGATGTACTGTATGGTGACTAACATAATATAATAAAAAATATAAAAAAATAAAATAAAATGTGAAAATAAAATAAAATAAAATCTGTCTCTTCTCGGGCACCTGGGTGGGTCAGTTGGTTAAGTGACCAACTCTTGGTTTCGGCTCAGGTCGTGATCTCATGGGTCACGACCTCATGGGGCGGGCTATCGAGCCCCATGTCCAGCCGCTCATGGAGCCCCAGGTGGAGCTCCAAGTCCGGCTCAGTGGGGAGTCTGCTTGGAGATTCTCTCCCTCTGCCTCTGTGCCCCCCCCAATAAATACATAAATCTTTTAAAAAATCTATTTCTTGTTTAATTTTTTAGAATTATTTATAGCTGCTGGATTTCCGAATATTTAACACACCGTTATGCTTTAGAAGTATGTTTTTCTTCAATTGTTCCTAAGTATTGTAATTTTTGATGAAATGGGTTTAGCACCACTGTTTTTGCTTTCTATTTGTGCCAAGAGTATTTTTGTTATTTTATTTCTCCATTACTGCCTCTTTGTGTGAATCAAGAATTTCACAGTAATCCATTTTATCTCTTCTATTAGTTTTTTTTTTTACTAATTACACTAAAATTAAAACATACATTCTTACCTTATTGTCTACTATATATAGTTATTCTTGCCATATTCCAAACAATGCAGAAACCTTCAAAAGAATTTACTTTACTTTTTTCTGAAGTTTTTATTTAAATTTCAGGTAGTTAACATATAGTGTAATATTAGTTTCAGGTATACAATATAGTCATTCAACACTTCCATAGAACACCCAGTGTTTAATTTCATCTGTAATGCACACCTTTATTCTATTATTCTCATATAATTTATTTCTTCATGTTATAAACCCCATAAAACATTAAAATTCATGTTGTTTTAAACGGTCAATTTTCCCTCACATTTTCGCTGATATTCATTCTATGCTGCTAATTCATTCTTGCACTTCATGCTTCCATATGAGATAATTTCTTAGGCTTAAGAACTTTCTTTAGTATTTCTTATAGTTCAAGTCCTTTGGTGACAGATACTCAGCTTTTTAAAAAAAAAACTTTATATATCATCTTTACTTCAAAAATATATTTTAGGGGCGCCTGGTGGCTCAGTCGGTTAAGTGTCTGCCTTCGGCTCAGGTCATGATCCCAGGGTCCTGGGAAGGAGCACCACCTGGGGCTCCAGGCTCAGCGGGGATTCTGCTTCTTCCTCTCCCTTTGCCCTTCCCCCTCCGCTTGTGCTCTCTATCTCTATCTCTCTCCCTCTATCGAATAAATAAACAAAATCTTTAAACAAATATTTTAAACAAATACAGAATTCTAGGTGAGCATTTTTTTTCCTTTTACCATTTTAAAGATACCCATTCACTGTCTTTTGGCTTCCGCTCTGTTGCTGAAAAGTGAGACCTATTTCTCCTGTTCCACTGAAGGTAATGTGTGTTTCTTTTCCTCTTGATATTTTTAATAGTCTATTTTACGGTTTTTAGCAGTTTTTGACCATAATATGGTTTAATTACTTTTCTTTTTCTTTTTTTTCCTGGCTAGAAAGAGTTTTTGAAACTGTGGATTAATTTCTCTATTTTAGAAAATTCTTGGCTATTATTTCCTCAAGTATCACTTATGTCCCATTCTCTCTCAACTCTCCTCCTGAGACTCCAATTAAGCATATATTAGATCATCTGATAATGTCCTTTATTTACGTAAAATAAATTGAGTCATATAATGTTTCTGCTGCCTGGCCAACTTCAATAAACATAATGCTCTTTGAGGGTTATCCATGTTGTTATGTGCAACAATATCTCAATCTTTTTTTAATTTCTGAGTAGTATTCTATTGAATGAATGTACTACCATTTATTTATCCATTCTCCTTTTTTTTTTTTTTTGAGTTTTGGCTTGGTTGTTTCTAGTAGTGGCCTATTGTGAATAAACTGGCCATGAATTAGAAAAATGTACCTTTTTTCCTGGGGTATATATCTAGTGATGGAATTACTGTGTCAATTTATAAAATACTATCAAACATTTTACAAATTGCTTGTGCTTTTCAAGCTACTACGAGTGATATATGGCTCTCTATCATTGCCAACTTCTGATGTTGCCAGTCTGCTTAGTTGACCCAATCTGGAAAGTATGTTTTAGTTTATACTTTAATTTATAAATTTAAGTTTCATTTCCTGATGCTGAATGATGTTGATGAACAATCTGAGTGACCATTCAGATATTCTTTTTTGCTTTTGATTTTTTGGGGTTTATGCCTGTTCAAGCCTTCTGTCTGTTAAAAAAGAAAAACTTGTTTGCTTTTTTCAAACTGATTGGTAAGAGTTATTTATGTATTTTGGATAAACGTCTTTGTCAGACATATGTATTGCAAAAGTTTTCTACCTGTATGTGCCTTGAACTTGCAATTTTAGTAGTATCTTGAGTGAGCAAAATTTCAAATTTTGATAAAGTTAAACTTATAGTTTTCCTCTTATTGTTAGTACCTTTTGCGTATTACTAAAATCTTTGCATTCTCCAAAGTATGAAGATGTTTTCATATGTTTGCTCTTAGAAGTTTATTGTCCTCACTCTCACTATTTAGGTTTCTGAGCCACTTCAGGTTGATTGTTGTTAATGGAATGCAGTGAGTGAAGGTCCATGTTCTTGCCATGTAACTATCTACTTGCTGTAGCTCCTTTTATTGAAAGTACCTTCCTTTCCCCATTGAATTTCAGTAACACTGCTGATGAAAACCAAGAGCTACCAAAGAGTTATTTCAGATACTGCATTTTCTAATTCTAAAGTGTTTCTAATTTTTAATGGTCTTATTCTCTCTTTCATTACTTCATCTGTTAGTCCTCTGCGTTCACCTTTTTCTATATATTTTTTAATATGTAGCTTAACACTTAATCCTATTTGCAGGTTTGTTGTTAAAATTGAAATCTAGCTCCCCTTCGGGTCTGTGGCTACTTTATCTCTTGAATATCTGTCACTTGTTTCTTATTCATATGCCTAGTGAGTCTGTTTTGGATGCCGGCCATTGCTGAGGTTCTGATTATGTTACATTCTTCTGAAGAAGGTTATTTTATTTTCCAGTGGGCAACTGAGTCACTTCAAGGCTTGGTTTTAACCAACCTTCTGGAGCAGGTCTATTTTAATTTTGTCCTTACTTCTTAGGTATAGCCCTGACTATAAGAGCTTGACCCTTTGAAGTCTCCACTCAATGCCTGGGCTGTTGATCAGGTTCATTCCATTCTGGCTGGGCTTGAGTCCTAATATCTCCACAGCAGTTTGTGACTTCTGAAATCTCTGTTCAGCTCTGCTACACCTCCTAAAGTATTGCCTTGTGTATGCATAAGTTAGGAG
This sequence comes from Ursus americanus, assembly GCF_024610735.1. Taxonomy (NCBI): domain Eukaryota; kingdom Metazoa; phylum Chordata; class Mammalia; order Carnivora; family Ursidae; genus Ursus; species Ursus americanus. The sequence goes on along the minus strand of NC_142137.1, from coordinate 12,950,068 downwards.
TTAGCCAAGGATCTGTGGGAGTTTTTATGCAGAATTTTGAGATTTGGTCTTTGTGTTTCCCTTCTTCTTCTTCTCCTTCTTCTTCCTGTTCTTCCTGTTCTTCTTCTTCTTCTTCTTCTTCTTCTTCTTCTTCTTCTTCTTCTTCTTCTTCTTCTTCTTCTTCTTCTTCTTCTTCTCCTTTCTCTCCTTCCTCTCCTTCCTCTCCTTCCTCTTCTTCTTCTTCTTCTTCTTCTTCTTCTTCTTCTTCTTCTTCTTCTTCAGCTACACTGGTAAAGGTTTATTTCTTAAACTAGGTTGTAAGATTATGACTATTCATTGTTTTATTCTTTTAACCCTTTTTTTTAAAAAAATTAACATACACTGTATTATTTGTTTCAGGGATACAGGTCCGTGATTCATCAGTCTTACATAATACCCACTGCTCATTATAACACATACCCTCTCCAATGTCCACCACCCAGTTAGTTATCTCATCCCCCACCCTCCTTCCCTCCTGCAATCCTCAGGTTTGTTTCCTATGATTTGTTTCCTATGATTAAGAGCCTCTTATGGCTCCCTTCTTTTCTAGCCACTGCCCCCCAACTCAGCCCCGTTTAGCAAGCTTGAATAGAAATCTCAGCTCCCCATTCAGAATTGCTCTCAGTTTAAGCTCTACTTCGTTACATAACTTGGAAAATGGCTTCTGAGAGAAAGTCAAGGCAAATGTGTAGCTCACTTCATGCTTTGTCCTTTTCTCAAGAATTGTGGCACTCTGCTATCTAATGTCTCAAAAAGTTGTTTTGTATTTATTTCCAGTATTTATAGTTGTTTATGACAACAAAAAAGAAGCTCCTATAATAGCAATAATACCAACTACTTCATCATGGCTAGAACCAGAAGTCCTAAGTGTTTTTGTTTTTTAATATAGGCGAAACATAGTTTACTTTAAAATTTCATAACTTAGTCAATTTCTAACTTTTTTATAATTATAACATATTTATGGAAAAATTTGAGTTATAATATTATGTTTCTTCCTAAAGTTCTTAAAAAATCTAGAAGAGAGCAAAACCTTCCCAAATGAACTAGAATTTCCACACACAACTAAGACTCAGCGTGTAGCTTATTTCTTGACAAATCATTTAATTGTAGACCCAGATAAGACTTTCAGCCAGACATGGTTTTAGTTTGAAGTAATAAATACAGCATATTCACTAGAAATTAAATTGAGGCAACTAAAGCTTTTGTAGCAGCTCTGGAATGGTCATGAGATGCAAGGATACTTGGTTACTGACAATGGACACTGGATTTAAATGTAAAACTTAGTGGTGAAAAGCTACATGTCTCCTCATGCTTTCCCTCAGCCCCAAAATTAAGCCTTTCTAGGAATTGAAATATAGAGATTTCAAGCTTATTACAAAAGGCCAGAGTGTAACAGCCTAATGAAATGTGACCAATTTGGAGGAAAAACTTACCCTTTACAAACGGTGAAGGACTTAAATATTTCTTTAAGATTTACTAATACAGGAAATGTTAGTGAAGATCCTGTAATAAACATTCAGTAGATTAAACCACCGCCTACAGCTGAGTGCCAGGAAAGGATTATTTTGGATGTGGCAGGAAGTTGTTGTTGTAAACTAGGTGCTGGACAGGGAAGTCACAAAAGTATAATTATTTTTCCAGCTTAGGAGACCGTAGGTTTTTCTTGTTTGCATGAGCAATTCAAGGATTCAGTAATTTGGCTGTGGTTTGGGTGCTTCATTTCCTGCCAAACTTCATGTTGTTCAGAACAGGCAAAAATACATCTATTTTGACTGTAATTATGCCAAGCATTTTTAACAGCCTATACATGACACATAAAGAAAAAGTGAAAGGGAAATGCTTACTTAATTCAGTTGAAGACTTAATTAGGAGCTCAATTCTATCAGACACTTAATATTACATTTTATTCTCATTTACTTTTTTTCTAATAGAAAATAATGGCATGCCGATTGTATATGATTATGGATAGCTATTTATAGAACTAGGTCTTGCCTCTACACTTAATTACATTTTGTTTGGAGGTTAATATTATACTATAACTGTAGCTTTTATTTGAATCTATTCTTATAGTTTTCCTCTCTCATTAGGACTTAGATTGCTGGTTTATAGATTCACTCGCTTCTGTTTTTCTCTACTTTTTTCTATTTCTAAGCCTATTCTCTAGCGCTGCATTATTCTTTTTTTTTTGATGACTTTAAAGGCATTTAAGGGTACAGGGAAAGAAATAATTCATTTTTGCCATATGCTGAAGGCTTTGATAAACAATGTATTTATCAGCGAAATAAAAACATGCCATACATTCTGTGCTTCCTAATGAATACGTTTGATTTTTATTTAATTTGTCTCTTTGTTCTTTACACTCTACCCCGCTGTAAGATCACTGTGATCGCTATAACCTATTCATCTCAAATCGTACAAACGTGCATTGAAACTGATCGTGGCTGTCTACCATCAGCATTATTCAATAAGCTCCATCACTTCATATTTCTTCCTATTCTGCAAAAGAAGTTAGAATCACTTTTTTGTTTACAAATACCATAGAACTAATACATTTTATGTAGCCAGTAATAAGGCTCAAGAAAGATGTGACGAGATTCATGTTTCCATTCACACTCTTACTTGATAGCAGCATGGTTTCTTTAGAGTCTAACCCTATTTCTGGTCTAACTGGTTTCATTATTTAGTAATCCATTACAAAGTAGTTTACAAAATTAATTTAAATTATATTGGATAAGTCTATTTAAATTAAGAAATCACATAGTTACATGTTTATTTTTATTCCATATTACCTAGGAATGGAGTCAAGACGATACTTTATAAATTGAAACCATGCCTTCCTAACATGTTCTGATATGCCAACCAATAAATAGATTCTTATTTTTATTCATGGGATTCTGTGACCAATAACCAGCTAGTAAAGAATGTGTCGAAATCAATCAAGTTGTAGATACATGCTCAGTAGATGGATAGGGAGAGTCACTAAGTCTGCTCATAAAATTGCACTTTCTAACAACAGAAGCTATTTTTTCATTAGAGTTCCAAATATCTCAGTGTTTGGTGAAGTCTCCAGGTAATATATGCAGTGAAGAACATTACCAGGCACTGAGAAACAATAGGCTTCTATCAATCAACATATATTTGAATATGAACGGCTTTTAGGAAAGCTTTGGGTATTTTTTCTTTCACTGACATTGATGTTAATTAAATATCATAATTAAATGAGCCCCAAAAAAGATTGACATTTATACAATTAGTCTTCACGTGGTACGCAAAGCTGATCCTCTAAATCTGAATTCTAGACAACTGGTACTGCCATTGTGCACATAAAACCATGACACCAGCTTCCAGGTCTCCCTTTACATTCCTGAGCATGGCGACATAAAATAAATGAAACGAGACAAGGCTTCAGCCACAATATTGCTTCACTCAATTGAGAAGAATATATAGAATGAATAGGGACACCATCAAGTCTAGCAAGGCTTATTAAAAACCCAGGACAGCCACAGTGGGATAACAAAATATTAATTTGTAATGTGTCCTCCATTTATATTTGTAAATATTTCTACATGTATTCTCATGTATTCCAGATTATTTTGCTTTTAAATGTCCTAATTCCCCTATTAATTTATCCTGCTGGAGAAGTCATTCCCTCTGAATTTTTAGCCCGTCCTGTTTTGAGGGGTAAAATGCTTAGCTTTCTTATAGCAGTCACTGGCAAGGGAATAGAATTACAATGATTGCCTTAGTCCAGTGTTTCTTTACTTCCTATGGTGATAACACATTAATGGGTTTATGATCTCAATTTGCTGAAGTAGAATAAACTAAACTGGACTAGAAAATAACAGAATGAATTACACTTTGTAATCCTAGATGTTTTCATGTATACATATATATACGTGTGTGTGTGTCTGCATTAGACTGCAATACATCATTGGTTATGCATTTATCAATTGCATTAAAAATGTTTAAAAGCACTTGCTTATTCTAATCAGGGCTTATTCCAGGAGACAAAGTATTGTCCCCAAACTGTATGCCTGCCCTATAAGGGAAAGTAGTGAAATAGATCATGAGATGACAACCATAATATCAACTGTGAGGAAACTGTAACATGACCCTACTTTATTATTCCTTCCCTCAGGCTGTGGGTGGGTAAGATTTATAGATATAATGAGATAACTCCTATGATTGAGTTACTTTATATGGAAAAGATCAAAGGAATTCGAAGATACAATTAAGGTCTCTATTCAGTTAAGTTTGTGTTAATCAAAAAAAGCTCATCCTAGGTGGGCCTGTCCTAATCAGCTGAAGCACATAAAAGAGGATCTAGAGGTAAAAGATAGGGAGTAGCAGTGGATGTGCTCTTGTTGACCTTAAAGAAATCAAATTTCCAGGGTCATATGGCAGAGGACAATGAATGAACTCTAGGAACGAAGTTCCTCTATCCCATATCTACAAGAAAATGAATTGTCCCAATAAGGAGAGCTTGAAAGTGGATTTTGACCATCAGATAAGTTTACAGCCCCAGTTGACACCTTGATTTCAACCTTGTGAGACCTGTAGCAGGGACCCAGCTAAGCCATGGCCAAACTTCGGCCTAAAGAAACTGAAATAATACATGGTGTTGCTTTAAGTCACTAAATCTGTAGATGTGTGCTGCACAGCAGTAGAAAACAAATACAGTTGCCTATCTAGATTCCAGGTGCATGGAACCCCCTTACTTTGTCACAGAACCCTCACTGAACACTACTATGAGCAACAACATTTGTTTTGCACTATCTAGCTGAGTTTCTGCAGCCAAAACTGATCATTAGTACAGTTCTCTCCTCACCCACACAACATGACAAATGAGTCCTCCCCCTTTGGCTTCTCATTTTATGCCCCAGTCCATTTAAAAAGCACAGGGAAAGGGGCACCTGGGTAGTTCAGTCCTTTAAGTGTCTGCCTTTGGCTTAGGTCATGATCCCCGGGGTCGTGGGATCCAGCCCTTGCATCAGGCTCCCTGCTCAGTGGGGAGTCTGCTTCTCCTTCTCCCTCTGCCCCTGCTCATGCTCTCTCGCTCACTTTCTCTCAAATAAAAAATAAAATCTTTAAAAGAAATAAAAAAGCACAGGGAAAAATATGCCTGGGTAAAACAGGACTTTCGGAATATAATCCTCACACCTTTGTAAAGTAGATAATACTAACGGGCTTTGCAGGAGAGAAAGCCAGTGGCTAGAGGTTCAGGATTGTTTTATTCTTTTTTAACACATAGCTTCTCTATAACTAAGTCTTCTACCTCAGAGTATAGGGTCTGTCTCTAATTGTCATTTTCTCACTAAATTTCTCAAAGCAAGAAGAAATCCAATTTGTTTTACTATCAAGCAGAATTTAAGGTGAAATTAGTTTTGTGATTTTAGCACTGTTACTTAACCTGTATGAATCTCTATTTCCACATTTTCTCCTTTGGGGTGTGTTTGTGAGAGACAGGGAGAGAGAGAATATAATCTAGAATTGTGAGAATTATAAAATGACTACCAAATACGTATTTATTTTTAAATCACTTAATCACTGTCCCAATTCTATTATCTCTTTATCACGTAACAAAACAGTTTATAATTTAATTTCAAAATTAAAATGGACCAATACTCTCAGCAATTCAGTAAAATCTTTGCAACGTAATTTTCACTAATTGAGAATTTAGGATGATTTAAATAGAATGAGACCTGAAATTAAAGATGAGAAAAAGAATACATTAGGAATACTAATAGAGCAATGAAGATATCTGGAAGAAATTTAATATATTTTAAAATATATTTTTTTGTGAAAAAGCATTATTTTTTTTTTAAAGATTTTATTTATTCATGTGACAGAGAGACAGCCAGCGAGAGAGGGAACACAGCAGGGGAGTGGGAGAGGAAGAAGCAGGCTCATAGCGGAGGAGCCTGATGTGGGACTCGATCCCGGAACGCCAGGATCACGCCCTGAGCCGAAGGCAGACACTTTAATGACTGCGCTACCCAGGCGCCCCGAAAAAGCATTATTTATGATAAGCTAATCTTATATAGATTAAAAAATCTCTACCTAGCAATTTTTCATCGAATATTGTCATGAGTATTTGTGTACCTATCCTTGTATTAAGAATAACTTTTTATAAATCTAATTGAAATTTCCTCGCTATAGTTGATTTGCCATATTAATGAGTTTTTTGTCCAAAGTAAATCAAAAGTATTTGAACATATCAAAGCATCACAGTGTCTAAGAAATTCTTATAAAAATAAAATCTCTCTCTAAATAATCTTTTGCCAAATTAAAAAATATCCAGAAAAGTTGAATTTATAGAAACAGAGTAGATTAGTGGTTGCAAGAGGCTGGGGAGTGAGGGGGATGGGAAGGTGTGGGTCAAAGGCTACAAACTTTCCTTTATAAGACGAGTACTTCTGGAGATGTACCATACAGCGTGATGACTGTGGTTAAGGTACTGTACTACATCCTTGAACGTTGCTACGAGAGTAGTTTTAATGTTCTCATCACACAAAAAAATGAAAACTATGTGAGGTCGTAGATGTGGTCACTAACCTTATTGTGGTAATCATTTCGCAAGCCATCACATTGCACACCTTATACTTACACCATGCTGTACGTCAATTATATCTCAATAAAGCTGGGAAAAAAATCAGTTCTCATGGCTTCAAACTGCCTATGAAAAGTCTCTTCTGATACACAGTCTAAATTTAAAGCTAGAAACAATCCCTGATTATGGATCTCAGAAGTTAATTGAGCACTTGGAGCGCACATCTGCAGTGAGTGAGATGCAGCACTTCCCTCAGTACAATGGGACAGGAAGCTGCCTGCTTCTGCAGATCCGAATCAGGCTCACGTTCCTGGAGCTGTGAATGTATCTCCAAGCTTTACATGTTGTGTTCTTATTTTTAGGGATCATGGTGATAATGACCATGTGACTACTAGTCCCTATCCTATCTAGCAGAGTATTCTCTTGCCCAAATTTACCGCAGGACCTACTGTATGGCGAAAGATTTTTCTTCATCGAAACTGCCTTCAAGCACCAAATGACAAGCACTTTTCCAATAACTTGTTACAACTGCTATTGATACCTACTGCACATTCTGACAACATCATGTCAATAGGTTTGCTTACTTGGTGTCTGATTTTTCTATCTTCTTTTAAATCTGTCTTCTCACCTCTGATTAATTCTTCAAAAATTGTCCTTAATAGAATGGAGGGTATTTCTAACCAAAGTAAAGGAACAATTTTAACATATTTAAGAGTTGACCTGGAGGAAAAACTTTGGATTTCTCCACTTCTAATTTTAGGCCAAAGCGTGAAAGTCCATATTAAGACAACATTAAATGGAAAAAAAAAAAAATTGGCCTGAATAACGACGATGACTGTATTCTAAATGAGTGCCAACCATGAGAGCAATTTCGTGATTTTTGAAAAGTTGTAGCTTCTTTTAAAATTATTAAATAGATGTATAAAATAAATCATGCCCTCTGTGTCTTCCATGGCCTGTGCTGCCTGCTCAGTGAAACTTTTCTGGCTGCCAACTGCAGATGAATTTTGAGAGGAGCAGCCAAGGATGGGCTGGGAGGGGGCACAGTGCTGCGGTAATGTCTGTGGAGGCCATGCCTGAGGGCTGGGATGATTGATGCAAGTGACCCTCTATAGACTTGGACCTGGAAAATACAGGGTACCATGCGGTGAAAAGAGGAGAAATGAGAAATGTGAAAGGCACGAAGGAAAAACAACATGGACCAGGATTGAGAGTCAGTGTTTAGCTGGTTCCTAGATGCCCTCTGTCCATAGCGATGCTACTGACTGCTCTGATTTTAGGTCTCAACTATCCCTATATTGAAGTTTCTTCGACATAAGATGTCTTAAGTGAGTTTCATACCTCATCAAAAGCAATTTGTCAGTTCACAGAATTTCTTGGATTACTAATGAATTTTGGATGCCTCGATTTCTCTATTATTTACATCATAAAACACCTACCATTTTTAATCATGGAACACTGGGGTAGGACAGACAAAAAAAGTAGGAGAAAGAAACAATGCTCTGTTATGTGGGGCCCATTCTGATATTGACTTGACTCCGCTCAGTGAAAAGACTTTGAGTTGACATAGCTATGAGAAAATTGCTGTCATGCTGAGTATTTTACTTCTTATCTAGCAACTTTGGATGTTTGTTTCAGAATGGAACCTCTGAAATATGATTACTAAACCAGTTGATGACACACTTTTTTGGAAAAAAAGTTTTAAAAAAACCTTTAAAAAATAACAGAAACACATTACATGTTAAAATAAAATATTTATTAGAAAACAACTATAGTTTTCAAAAAAAAAAAAAAAAAGAATGGCATTGTTTTGCATTTTCGCAAGTCTCCTTAGTGCCCGGCTGATAAAAAATAGCTGGATTCTCATACCTGCTTCTGTGTTCAGTATGTTGCAATATGTAGTTTGGTTGAAGTATATGAAGAAAGCCTGACCTTAAACAGACGTGGAGTGGGGGCAGTGAAGGACCTCACAGACCTCCAAAAGGGTCTCCAAGATCTCCAGGGCTCCTCAGATCACACCTTGAGAACCATTGCTCTATAGATCCCCCCCCTTTTTTTTTTTAAAGATTTTATTTGTTTATTTGACAGAGAGACAGCCAGTGAGAGAGGGAAAACAAGCAGGGGGAGTGGGAGAGGAAGAAGCAGGCTCCTAACGGAGGAGCCTGATGTGGGGCTCGATCCCATAATGCCAGGATCACGCCCTGAGGCGCAGACGCTTAACAAGTGCACCACCCAGGCGCCCCTATAGATCCCCTTTTACTTTCACTTTTCTCTCTTCCTTAACCCCCTCGCACTCATTATCCTGGGTCTTTCTTTTTCCCCTTCATACATGTTTTTATTTCTTTCTCCTTACCTTATTTACTGTTCTCCATCTTATTATCTCTCTAAACACCCCTTTCTTTTTGGACCTGTACCTCCCTTCTCCACTTTTCCTTCCTCCCCTTAAAACCTCTCTCCCCTATTCTCCCCAAGTGATATATGAAAATGAAGTCTTTCTTAACAAAAGAAATTATCTTGGGGGATCTTGGAAAGATATATAATATTTCTTATTTATTCCTCCATAAATTTTCTCTGTAAGTTGCGGTTTCTAGTCATACATACATGAAAGAAAAAAAGTCATCCTTAATCCCCACGTTCCCTCAATGCACGTCTAGTCTCATTACCTTCCTTCCAGAATACATCCTCTATCTCTACTTTCTTTCAACCCCACTTTTCTAAGTCCAGCGTCAGTTTAATCCACTCCCTCCCCTCATGTGTAATATTATAGTAGTCCATTCACTGGTTTTCCTTTTCTCCACTTGCCCCGCCCCACCACCACCACTATCAATTCTCCACTCAGCAGCCAATGTGACTATAGTAGAGATTTTGGAGACCTGTGTTGGTCTCCTTTTCCAGCTATTGCGAGGATTGGCTGATAATACATAGCTGATCCTGGTCTCCTCTGGAGTACTGACTTATATTGAATAGGAGCTGTCTTTTCCAGAGGCTATATGCCCTCTTAGAGCTTCAGGATAGAAAATGGCCAGTGACTGGTAGGTGGAATAAAAAAAAAAAGACTGGCTCCTGCCTCAGGGACTAATTCTGTGCTGCAGTTTTTGCTTTAGAGCTTTCGCATGGGATCAGACTGAAGCTAGTCTCCACTGAGACTTCATTCTTGTTTCCCTCCTGATACTGCTTATTTTCTCATGCTCTGCTTCTAGAAAACCCAACCTAAGATAGTAAAAGTTCAATAATCTATACCAAATTATGTTATCTCTCTGCGTAAAACTCTCTGATGAATGCCAACCTCTTCACTGCAGCCCACAAAATACTTCTTTACCTGGTGGCTTCCTACCTCTCTGACATCATTTCCTGTCAACCAGCTAAAGAGGAAAGTCCTTCCTCAGGGCATTTGCTCTTTTTCTTCAGTCTGGAATGCTCTTCCTTGGATCTTTGTAGAGCCGATTTGTCATGCTCAGATTTCAGTTCTAATATCAACTTCTCCTAAAGGCCTTTCTAAATACTCTATTTAAATGTGCACTCCACTTTCCCTTCCTCAGTCGTTCCGTCAAATTAACATTTTATATTTCTCAGAGTATTCATTAGTACTGGAAATTATCTTATTTACTAGTTTATTGTTATTATCTCACACTCAGTGGATTGTCAGTAGATTTTACGCGTGTCGATCACTACTGCTATGTGCTACGTGCTAGCACATATAACTGAGTCTGTCACATAGTAACTGCTCAATAAATATTTGACTTGAATTAATATCAAACTTAACACTTGTACAGCTAATTTTAAAATAATATTTTATTCTATGATAACTCATTTGTTTACTCATCCAGTCATTCAACAAATTCTTTAGAGCACTAATTTTGTAGAACATTGACTTAAATGTCATAAAGGTTAGAAACCTGTGTAAGACATTGCTAGTGTTCTCCCATATCTGGTTCTTTTCTTCCTTAGGACCAAAAGAAAACTGTATTTTCTAGCCTCCTGTGTCACTAGGAGGATCCACTAGGTGGATCCATGTGGTTGAGTTCTAAATGGAATGAAATATGAGTGAAAATGGAACGGATCTCTTCCATTCCAAGATATTAAAGAGCCAGCATGCCTCTCTTATTCTGTTTTAGTTTCTCAGCCACCCAGATGCAGGAAAAGAAACAGTTGTCTCTGTGGTAACTCTAGCGAACAATGGAGCCAAAAGATATCAGGAGCCTAAATACCCGAGTCTCCACTTGGAGAAAATATGCCCGTATTGGATTTGGTGTTAGTAAAAAATAAACTTTTATTGTATTACGTTTTTGAAATTTCATTTTTACAGCCGTAGTCATGTATTATCTTGACTAAAAATGTATCAATAGTCGTCAAAAAGTTTATACTTCAATAAAAAAGAAAGTAAGGAAATATAAGTGTATTAGTTATCTATTACTGCAAAGCAAATTACCCCAAACTTAGCAGCATAAATGACAAACATAATCTCACTGTTCCTGAGGATCAAGACCTGTTCCATGTAGCTAAACTGGATGATTCTGCCTTGGTGTCTCTCATGAAGTTTCAGTCAGGCTGTTGGCTGCAATTGGAAGTGTCTCAAGGTTCATTGGGAAAGAGTCCTTTCTAAGGTCACTGCATTTGGCAGGTCTCTGTTCCTCCTCACCACGTAAGCCTCTCTGAAGTCTGTTTGAGTCTTCTCATGATACTGGTTTCCCCCAGAGAGAGTGATTCAGGAGAGAACAAGACATAACATCCCAGAAGGAAACCACAGATCTTTATAATCTATTCTTGCAAGTGACACTCCGTTACTTCTTCCAATTCTTCCAAATTCTATTTACTAGAAGAGTCACTAAGTCCAACTCCTCCCCCCGCCAAGAGACTGCTGAATTGAGCTGCACCTTTTGCAACAAGGGGTATCAAAGAATATTTTGTGGACATATTTTTAAAATAACAACAAGACATGCAAGTCTGGGTGCCTGGGTGGCTCAGTCGTTATTAAGCGTCTGCCTTCAGCTCAGGTCATGATTCCAAGACCCTGGAATTGAGCCCGGCATCTGACTCCTTCCTCGGCGGGGAGCCTGCTTATCCCTCTCTCTCTGGCTGCCACTCCTTCTGCTTGAGCTCTCTCTCAAATCAATAAATAAAATCTTAAAAAAGGAAAGAAAGAAAGAAATGCAAGACTATGTGTAAAAACTATGTGTATAATAGTGGTATAGGCGAAGCATTTGTAAGTATAGGGGAACAAGTGATAAGCAAAGGTTTCAGTGAAATGGTGGTCATTGGTACCTTTCAATAAATGAAGATTGAAGTAGAATCATTTTAGGCAGAAGACGCAAGATGAAAGGTACAAGACAATGCAGAACCCGATCAAATAATGAGAAATAGTTTGGCCCGGGCAAAATTATATATGAGAGAGGGGTATTTGGATTGGTAATGAGGTGCTGCAGGGAGAGAGCCACCCATTCCTGTTTGTCCATGATTCACAGATGGCCAGACAAGAGAAAAAGGAGTAACAACAACAACAACTCTTCAGATACTCATAGCTTCATCAGCATAACCCTGCTCTCGCAGAAAGTGAAGCAGCAGCTGTGTGTGAGGTGATTCAGGGTTTCATCCAGCTGCCTGCTTCCCAGCATCCTTACAGCATTGGATAGTGCTGGATGTGTATATGTAGCTTTCTCACCAGCAGGGAAAGATCTCTACTCTCCCTTTGGAGCTGACACCCCATCTAATACTGCACCCAGTTAGATTTCAATGATTCATGCTTTGTATTGACTAATACACATCAGAAATATGATAAATACTTTTATGGCCCTTTCTATTGAACAAGTGCTTTATCAAAGTGCAAATACATTTGGATAAGCTTCTTCACCCAAGACTATGCTAATACATAAAACCAAGGCTAATAAGTTACTCAGGTAAACAACAGCTCAATCCGGGTCTGGGGGTAATGAAAGGGGGGAGGGCAGAAGCAAACTAATTGATTGACCATTTTCAAACTGGCCAATCAAGTCAAAAGCCCAAACCAGTTTACCCACCAGATTGAAGTTTTATTTAAACCTCATTAATTACAAACTTGGAGAACAAAAGAAGACAACTGACCACCAAAGTTTGGATTCTCAAAATGGATTTAAATTATTCCTTTTATCCTAGGAGGATAAAAAGATACTAGTTTCATCAATGTTTGTTTAATGTATAACCCTAATGAAGAAGTTAAGATCCTGAGATCTTTTATAGAACAGAAATCTCCAGTATTACGTAGGCTGTCAAACTAGATCTCTTACTGTATGCAAACAGGTTGTAAGATGCAATTGATTCACTGTTTTTAAACAGAAGTCAGAGAACCAAGTCTTGCAATGGCTAAACTGGGAACATTTAGGTCACCGTATCAGATTGCTTACCTCTTTATGTAATATGCCATCAAATACGTTCTGACAGTTTCAAGAACAATATAATTATTTTTTTAAATTGAGGATGACATATTGTTTTATGATTTTATAAATGTAATAAAATATAGAATTTATCTAGAGGGAGATTCCACTTTGATTTTCAATTGGCTTAACCAAAAAGGGTAAACACAATTAGTCACAATAATTTTTGCAACCTCCATCATTATCTATCAAACTACACTGGGGATCGTTTCTATTTTTATAGTTGGAATAAAACACAGCAGGTCTTCTGTCCCTATGCCAGCTAAACTTGTATATCTCCTATGCACAATTTATTGTTCAAGCTGTAAAGGGCTTTTGAGTCTTCTACATAATTTTTAAAGATGGATGACACATGTTTAACCAGTAGAGGAAGATTGGGGGGAAAGGAGAGAATGTGTGATTATATTTAATAAAATTACACAAAATGTTCATTTGGAAAATATCTGCTTTGTAGTGCTAATCAAATGTATTGCAGCACATCTATTACTAATATCTAATGCTGGCTGGGCACAGCCCTTAAAGGTTAACTATGTACCCATAAAAATAGATAGTCACGTTCAAGGGAAAACAAGTAACTATTTTCTCACACTTGAAAAGTAACTATTGAGTTTGTGTTCTTTTCCTCACTCTCACATTTGAGCCAATAGTTCTCATCATTAACTTCTGGAAAGTAATAATTAACCCAATGCTCTAACACAGTCGCAACAGTGTCTTGATATGCCCCGTCTCTCTTCCCAGTCTCACAGGGTTTTTTTTTTCTTTTTCTTGTTTTGTTTAACAAATTACCCATCAGTTCTTACAGCACTGCTTATGAAACCATTGAACACTGTTTAAATGATTAGAGCAATTGAATGCAAAAAATACAGTTTAAAATCTCATAGATTCCATTTTAAAGAAAGAAAATAAAACTTCCAGGGAAGAAAAATATCCAATAAGCAGTATAGAAATGCTAATAAGACAATCAACGGTAGAAAGCTCCAAATAGAGTTCCCCAAACATCTTTCCATACAACTCTTCTTTTTTCCAAGTTGCTCTTTCTCTAAACAGTTTGTCAGTCTCATGATTGCTTTAAAAACTTAATTCATATGTCAATCTCTAAAATAAAGAAGTCATCTTCAAGATATCTTACCTGTAATTTTCCATTATTGTTTTGACACAGCATATTTCTTATCTAATTTAGAAATGCACAATCCCATGGAAAAATTTTCTCATAGTCCCAATTTACTCCCAGAGAAGGTCAAAGTTCTAGATGTTTCCTAATTTGGGCCAACTCATTGGAACTCAGCACCATGTGTCTTGACTTTCAGTTGAGCATTGTCCTAACAAAACCCACTGGACTCTGAATGTTTCTCTATAATCTGGAAAACTTGTTTTTCTGCTCATCTCAAAATGTTCCTTAGTGAATAGTGGTATAGACTGAATTGTGTACCCTCAAAATTCATATGTCAAAACCTTAATTTTCAACTTAATGGTATTTGGAGATAAGACTTTGGGAGGGAATCTGACTTAAATGAAAGTCATGAGGGTGGGGTCCTCATGATGAAATTAGTGGCTTTATAAGAAGAGAAAGAGAGATTTCATTCTCTCTCTGCCATTTAAGGACCCAGAGAGGAGGTCATCTGCGATCCAGGAAGCCAGGAAGAAGGCTCTCACCAGGAACTGAATCGGCTGTCACCTTGATCCTGGACTCCCCAGCCTCCAGATCTGTGAGAAATAAATGTATGTTAAGTCATACAATCTGCAGTGTTTTGTTTTAATAGCCCAGGCTGACAAATACAAATAGATAATTCACATCTTCATATGCATTGCTTTAGAAATGTGCCCCCTTTTTACCACAAATTTTCCTAATACGTGACTTTTCAAGCAATTATATCAGATTAATTTATGCCAATTATGTTAACCTATTGCTCCTTTAGTCTGATTCCTTCTTACTGATAGAATATTCATTTTTGTTTGTTTGTTTTTGTTTTTTGGTCTTTCTAGTGGTTTCTCAGGAGGTCTTCAGTAGGAATGATGTAATTATTTTAAGTTTTATAGAAGTAAGTAAATAACATTGAATCAATAAGGAGTTGGTTTAAATGAAATGCACAGATACAGAAGAATCATAAAAAAGAAAATTAGCTGATTTACTAATTTAATTATGAAAGTTATTCTAATTCCAGAAAATTCAATAGAAATTAATGTCCAGAATACATTATACTTTGCAGAAGATCAAACAAATAGTGTTTCTAGTTAAAAAGTAAAAAAGTGGTCAAAAACTTGGTTAAGTCTAAATAAGAAGCCAAATATATAAGGGTATATTCTAATTTCTTACCATTAGTGTTATATTTGATCCTTGCCTTATAATCTATTTTAATTCATATCTCATTATGAGAATATGCTCACAGTCATAAAAAAAAAAAAAAAAGTAGGGGAGTACCTGTCTCAGGTTGGGTTCTCTAAGCAAACACTGAGATGGAGTTTGGGATTCAAGATGTTTATTAGGGATTGATACCCCTGGGAAGAGAAAAGTAAGATTATAAGGCAGACCTGATTAAGTCTGGGCCAATGTTGTCCATGAGAGTTGACCTGCTTTGGATTAATGGGCTAATCTTTTTACCCTTACTTCACTTAGCAACTGGATGTGGGCTTTTCTGGGAAGGTCAAAACTCTGGAGCTGAGACAGAACCTGAAAGAGCTGACTGCTGGTCATGTTTGCTGATTGCCCTCCTTACAGCTGTAAGTGAGATCAGATTGACACATGTTGGTTTTTCCACGGCACTTAGATATTTAGGATGACCGTTACCATTCCAGTGTGGGTAAAAGTAAGTTCTGAACCTCCCAAATGGCATTCTGTGCCAGAATATCTTGAAAAATTACAATATACTGACTCTGGTGAAAGAGTGGGTTGCCCCTGGCTACTTTCTGACATGTCCACACCCAATCACCCAGCCTTCTAAGGTCGCCCAGCTACTTTTGAAGAAACTGATTCACTGTGGAGGACCACACTGGCCATCTACTCATGTTCTGGTCACAACTCTTGATCCGTTAGACCCACAGAATGGCTTATTCCTTTTTACCACACATTTTACCTGGAGGTGAATAGTACAGGTTGGAAATCTTAATACCCAAGTGCCTATTGTCTCCTTTGGAACAGCAACCATAATATAGATTGCTTGATTACCAGCAGACATATAAAATGAAATGCTTTGAATATTTTAATCCTAAAATATTCAAAGAATCACTAAAACTGAACAAAGCTGTTGACAAAACCAAAATATTGTTTTCTGTTTCTTTGTCACAGCACCAAATCTTTTATCCCCACCTCTCCTTTGAAAGGATATCAATCAGCATAACACTGGTCCTCTAACTTTACTCCTTCTATTTTTCAGAAGTGGAGTGATTTAAGGAATTTGTAAATTTGGTTAAGAATAGCTGGGCATTTGTGGCTCTACTCAGCCCTTCCTCCTTTTTTGAAGCTGCTCAAAGATAGCATAGGTTCTGCCATGCTGTTCCAGGACAGGCCTTCCACATGTGGCTTCCTCTGAATGAATGGTAAGAACCAGCCTCATTCTTCAAATATAATCCACATCCTACACCTGACCATATCCATCATTACTCGTGTAATTCCTTAGCACCCAAACATGAAAGGGTACTCGGAGGCTCTTCGTCAGAAACTCCCAGTAATTATAATAGACTACACCAGATCGTTATCTGTTTCATAGCAATGAGTTTGAATTATTTTTCACATAAGTAAAGAAAAAAAATTAAGAAGTAAATCTGAAGGGAAAAATGTATTTTTTTATTTTACAGTGGTAAAGCTCCTTCAAAATTCTGCTTTGACTTCAAAACAATCAAAATTCTTATAAATAGTATGAAGATCTGACAACAATACAACATAATAAATAATGTAAACAACTCAAGTGTTCATCTACTATGCCACATATGACTCCTCTGGTTTCTTTTTGTTTGTTGATTTATTCAAGAAAATCTACTTAAAATCCAGATTGACCAGATGGGCTACTTGCCCTGGCATTGTACAATAACAGCCAGAAATGTTGAATGAATAAATCAATGCAATGGAGATGTATATTAGAAAAAACAGGGGCGCCTGGGTGGCTCAGTCATTAAGCGTCTGCCTTCGGCTCAGGGCGTGATCCCGGAGTTCTGGGATCGAGCCCCACGTCAGGCTCTTCTGCTGCGAGCCTGCTTCTTCCTCTCCCACTTCCCCTGGTTCTGTTCCCTCTCCCGCTGGATGTCTCTCTCTCTGTCAAATAAATAAAATAAATCTTAAAAAAAAAAAAAGCAAAACAAGCAGGGTTTGTCCTAAATGTTTGCCCCATAGCCAGGTTTACTTTGAGCCAGCATATGAAAGATTTTGTGATTAGCCCCAAAGCACAAAAATACCAATTAATTATGATGATTAGATATGTCTTCATTAGTAGTCTATAAATAAATCATGCACAACATTATGCAGTCAGCTATCCTGGAAAAATATTCTTCTAGAGGGCTGCGAAAACAGCTTAATTAATTATAAATGCTCTGCAACTTATCACATAATATATTTTGAAATGTTAAAGCATACATATATACACATGTTATATGTGTGTAGAGGTATTTGTCAAACTGTTTCAGTGTTTTTTGTGCTATTTAGCACTAAAATGCTTTCCAGAATCAAGATGGAAGTTTGTTAAAAAATCTGTATTTATTGTTAAAAATAAAAATGTTATTTCGAACGGTAATGTTTCCAATTCCTTTCATGTTTTCAGATGACAGAGTGTTTCTCTTTGATATTTAACTTCTGTGCTTCCAGAAATGTTTTGTGAATGTGCTCCTCTTCTCTTCCTGCCCCACTTCCTCCCTGCCCTCAGTATATTTTCTTTGTTGATTCAAAAACAATTTCTTCCTAGTCATATTGCTATTATTAAAAGCATTTTCAATTACATTGGCAATTAACCCATTTGTGCAAGGTATCCTTCATTTACTCCTCCACATCCTCTGTTCCCCCTTCTCCACCCAGCTAGAACCCCAGGAGACTGACCTCCGTGAACTGCATCAAGCAATTCCCTTGCCCTCCAGTTTCCAGTTGAGCTCTGCTAATGGGGATCCCTGGCAGGAGATCAGACGTGGGTGGGGGAATTTATTCCCCTAGCTCCTTCTCTGCAGGTTGACTGTGTACCTCAGCCAAAGGTCACAGCTCCTGACAGGTGATTCTTGCTGACGGGTCTCTCTATGGGTTTTAGTCCTTTCAGATCTAAGGGTGGTAACAGGTCTGTCCACATAACTTACCCCGGGGTAGTGCATCATTTCTCTTGTTTTCCCTATATCCTACCCGAGCTTTTGTAAATAGTCTTTTTATTAAATTCATTTCAAATTGCCTGCTTTGAATATGTAATCTGTTTTCTGCAGGACCTTGATTGATACATGATTCTTCTTGTAAATTATTCAAACAATACAAAAATAGAGTAAAACATGACCATCCTCATTACATATTTTGATTGTGAATATTGAAAATACAATTCAAAATGGCTCAAGTGCCTGGATTTCTCTAGTTCTCTTAGTCAGGATATCACATGCAGAAACACAGGCAGAAAGATGCACTTTTCAGAGCTAGTTAGGATTTAAACAGGCCAGAACAGAAGTTCAGGGTACAATAGAGCATGCTTTTGCATCATACTACCCTGAGAAGCAGTTTATCTCAGTCGGGGTCCAGTCAGAAGAAAAAAAAAATCAATTATTTCAACAGAACAGCTTTATATAAAAGTTGACAATTGCGGGGGGGTGGCGCCCGGATGGCTCAGTCAGTTAAGTGTCTGACTCTTGATTTCAGCTCAGGTCATGATCTCAGGGTCCTAGGATTGAGCCTCGCCTCGGGCTCTGCTCAGCGCAGCAGAGTCTGCTTCTGTTCCCCAACCCCTACCCTATCACGTGCACACACTCTCTCTCTTTCAAATTAAAATAAATAAAATCTTTTTTAAAAAGGTTGTAATTAGGTATTGAAGAATTAAGAAGGAAAATTAAGTTTTATAGGAGTGTCTAGGGGCTACAGCTACCATCCTAGGGCTGGAGGTTGCAAATACACAAACTTGGAGGGGGGGGCCCACAGAGCTGAAACTAAGACCTTGGAGATGCGGGTGCTCTTTGACCTGTGCTGGTGTCTCTTTGCTTGGAGGAGAAGCCTCATGGGACCAGGACCCAGACATCTAAAGAGGAGTATTGAGCAACTGCAGCTCATCGAGGCTGGTTCTGCAAGTGTTAAAACACTGAAAACTCAATTCAACATTTTACTGAAACAAACTGCTGTTGCCAGGGAAAAGAGGTGACATGAGGCCAGGGTGATGTTGAAAGGCACAGGAAGCCAACAGGAAGCCAACAGCAAGCAAAGATACAGCAAGTCCCTCTTCTTCCACCATCCTTACAGCTCCCTCTGCTGCTTTTTATTGGTCAAGATTAACAGAGAGGCAGTTGGCAAAGCAAACGTAGTTCGCAAATTTCCAGCTCTAACCACAAAGAACAGAGTCTAGAAGAGAGAGTTTGAGCTGAAAAGCAATACTTAATAAGTGGAATAGGTCATGGCCAGAAAATCAGCCATATTCCTTTACTGGAAACACAGTTTCAGAGTTCCTATTTTATATCAGGCTCTGTGTGAGACTAGACTGTCTTAACCATGGGAACATTTTAGTCCTGTTTCTAACTGGGCAGTTAATATGATAAAACAATTATAAGACATATCATGAAAGGGATAACAATACAAAGTTTTTGAAGTGGCGTTTAAATTAGCTATGTAGGGTCAGACCGAGTATTCCATTGGAGGTGATATTGAGATTGGAGTTGACTTGAAGCTAGAGAATCATATTTTGGAAAATAGAAATGTCAAGCATCAAAAACCATAGGTCTGTTCCATCAGAGGAATTCCCTGGTTAGAACACAGGTATCGTTTGCTCTGCTGCCCCTGGAAACCTCTGTACTAGATCTGCTTTCACTGGGCACTGTTACTATGGAAAACAACTATGGTCAATCAATTTTTAATAAATTCTTATTTTTATCACTTCCTCAAAATTAAAATTGGGGCATCCAGTTGGTAGAACCTAAGTCAGTTGAGCTGCTCTAGGCACCTGAGGAAAGAAGGAGTATTTGACCCTATTTGTCTGATCTTGAACCCCGACTCCTTCCAAGATCCACATAATGGGGACTTTATTCCTAAGTAAGACAAGCATTTGTACGATGGTCCCCAAATATGCCCACTAGAAATTGTTCCTTTTGCAATCCAGCATTCATATAAAATCTTCTTCCTATTATGACAGAAAAAAACAAAACAAAAAAACCCCCCAAAAACTCCTAACACAATGCAATTTCATCTCAAAGAAAAATCCATTTTCACCAGTGTCTCAAAAGGAGGAAAACTAAGTCTCTTTAGTCACTGCATCTAACTCCAAGACCAGAATCCTTGAATAATGTCCATTCTGACCCTAGTTCTTTTGGAGCTAGTCTTAATACTCAGCAAAATATATCCAAAAGTATAAATAACCTATACTATCACGTATTCTTGTCATAGTAATGATGGAAGGGAAAGGAAAGGAAAGGAAAGGAAAGGAAAGGAAAGGAAAGGAAAGGAAAGGAAAGGAAAGGAAAGGAAAGGAGAAACAGATTACAATTATGGGTATATATTTTAAATAATCAGATTTGCAGAGATTGTGCATGTGTGAAGATTAGATATATACATATACATTGGAGCCATAATAATTTTACAGCAGTCACAAAGTTTTATATATATGACTTCTATTTTTCTCTCATATTTCTTTTGTTATGAGCTATTGCAGAGTTCTTTAGCCAGTAGTGTCACCAGCCCTTTATTCCTGGGGATTCTGAGCTCTTGCTAGGCCTATATATAGAGTCTCAGTCTTTCACAACTAGAGCTTGTATGAAAATTCCCCAGGAAACAGTTGGGTACTCATGCTCCTTGATACATAATCAACCCTCTTTTTCTCTTGATTTTCAGGATCTATTACCCCCAATACTTACTAACTCATTGTCATCAGACTCTAAATGGTATAGATGGCATTGGTTACATCCATGTAACCTTGCTGAATTCTCTGGTAGAGGGTTTCTTCCCTTGGTTATTACTAAATAATAACTACTTCTAAACCAGTAGTTGCTACAATTTCAGGAGTAGGAATAAAAAAAAATGTGTTTGATTAGGCATAATTGGGAGCGGTTTTAATTCCAATTCGAATCCTCACTTTTTGGACTCATACATACCAACTCTGCAATATTAGTATATTATATATATATACTCTGTGTATATATATATATATATAAAACTCTGTATATTAGTCAATATTTCAAATCATAAATAGCATCCTCTGATCTGGTGTCATAACTGATTCTTCAATAAGGTATGTGATAAGACTAAACTTACCTGAGGGCATTATCCAATTGTCTTTCATCTTTTTTGGGAAGTTGGTTTCCTTGCTTGGAAGAAATTATGAGAGGTATCACAATGTTGAATAAAGCATCTGGTTGTCTCCGACATTCATAGTAATGCTGACTTGAGGCATGATGGATGAAGAAATCAAATCTAAATCCAAATCCAGAATGAGTATCTAATACACATTATAAGAACTCTCCATGACAAAATTAGTGGAAAAAACCGCCTGACACCCAAACATATGGCACAGTATTATAGGCTCACTTTTATCATTTTTGGAAAATTAATCCTCATACACTAGTAAAGGGAATCTTTTTTGAGTTGCTGTCCTAGTGAATAGCACTCATCTTTACCGCCATAGCCACTCTGTTCATTAAGTAAGTTCTGAAGTTGCTATGAATGGGAAATAACTGACACTGAAAAATTATGTTCTCTTGTCCACCCAATTATTATGAGTAGAAATGTCCTTTGAGTTAACATGCAGCAGGATATTTTCTATGTTCTGAGCTCATTTTAAGGAATTCTTCCCTGCTTCTCCCCCTCCCTCAAATCCTTGTTATTAATCTCCAAGTTCAGCTCCTTTGAGATTTTCTATTATCTAGGAAAACCATCAGCTACTTCCCATAAATTCTGCTAGATCTTTTTTCAAGGCAAAGTGAAACAGTTGTGAAACTCTACATTATGTATTAGTACCACAGAAAACTGGACCTCTTGTGGCATTTTTTTGCTCCATGAGCTCCACATGTGGCCTTGTAGGTTAGAAAGAAAGAAAATCCTCCCAATAGGCACAATGGGCCAATATATGCTTAAGGCTTATGTATAAGCATCTCCCAAAGGTTTGTATATTCCACTTTCCCCAGGGAATAAACCCCTACCTTGGCAAGTGGCTACAGGTGTCTTTAGGGACAATTGTGAGGAAGTTTTTTTAGTATGTTCTTCAGTATCAGTGAACTACGAGTGGAAGTTCACTCAGATTGTTCAGAACACCAACATACTCTTTTTCTACCAATTCTCTAGTTTTCACATAAGAGAGAAAGAAAAGCTCCCAATTCAACTGATAGTCTAATTTTACTATCTCCAAGACCACATTTTGTTTTTTACCCAGCTCAGTCCCTGCAGCAACAAAAGATAAGAGATTCTTTTTATCTTGATCCTAGAAACTCCCTGGATTTTAGTCAGTGCTATGAGCCTAGAATTCAAGGATTTTAACTTGTCATTCTCTTTCTTTAAGCTACTCATTGATGTTTAAAGCAGCTGCCCCCTTACTAAGTCCATAAATTCTTCATGTACATCCTACTGTTGTATGGTAGGAGCAACTCAATCCCCACAAGTCATGCCTGCAATGAGCACTTGATGCCAGGTGACCACAGGCAATGATTTGATTAGTTTTTTCACTGCTGCTGAATTCCCATATTGACATTTAAGTAAGATTTTGACTAGTTTCTGACCCAGCTATGCCAGATAAACGATTGATAGTCTCCACATTCCCTTGCAGGTTTCTAATGCACCCCATTCCCTGGTAATACTTTCTCTGTTAGGGGTTTTGGTTGTGGGCAGCAAAAATAGCTCTAGCTAATAAAAAGATAAATTTGTCGAAAGGATGTTGGATAGCTCACAGAATTAGCTGGCAGGATGGAAGAACTGCTAGGAAAATGGGCAAAAAACAACAGAAGCTTTGCAGGAGGAACCACAGCCAAGATTATGTTGAAGAAATGCACTTATTTGGATACCCCGTCGGTACCACCGGTGCCATTGTACAGATCTGCTGCTGGATACAACCAATTCTACACACACGAGAAAATGACAGATCATGAATGAAAAGGACATAGATCTAAATGCAGATCACTGGTAAGTATAAGAAAGAATGCAAAATAAACCAAAGAGAAACAAAAGGTCATCTCTGTCAGCGATACACAGTAATGCAATAAAGGCATTCAATATTTGAGATTAAGTGGGAAGACTATTAAAAGACATTTGATTAATATGCCATCTTCATTCAATATCTTACATTATAGTCAGTTATTGGTGTATGAGTCACTTATCTTTCCTGTGATTCGTTCTTTATCTCTATAATGAAGGTAATACTATCTGTATGAGATGTCATGAGGGAAAACTGAGTACTATATACAAAACACTTTGAGTAGTATCCAGCATAGAGTATGTACCTTATAGGTGTTAGTTAAATAATGGTAGTAATATTGAGGCCAAAACAATATTACAGCCACTTCAGATTTGAAGAAAATAAATACAAATATGTAAATACAAAGAGAAGAGAGCATTTGGGGAATTGTTACTACAATTAATCTTAAAACTGACATTGGAACAACTTGGTCAATTAGGTGTCTCCCACTTTTCATCTTATATCGAACAATTAAATCACAAAATTGGATAACTGTTTTTTGCAGAGTTGATACATTTGTCTTCAGATTAAGGTTTATTTCTAAAAATAGTGAATATTCTGAAAAAATTGGTTAAGCGTATCTAATAGAAACAGAGTCAACAGTATATTTGATGATAAAATATTAGTGACACTCCATTAAAGTGAGAGACAAGATGCCAGTATTACTACTACTTGAGTTCCTAGTTAATGTAATTATACAAAGTAATACATACATGAGATACTTGAATGGTAGGAAAAAAAATTCTCTTGCAAAAAACAAGGTTCTCTATTTCCAAATGAACCAAACAAATTTTAAAAATTAGGCTTAATGAAAGAATTATAAAAAGTTACTGAGTATGTCAGAAAAAAAAAAAAAACCGAAAAGCTTGATGGCTTTTCCATTCTTACACACGTGCTATAACTACTAGAAAATACAATGGAAATATATAATAGAAAATGTCATGCAAAATAAAAGACAGATTTCATTCACGGTAGTAGCAAAACCTCTATGGTTCTTATCAATTAATCTGACAAGGATTATTGTTAATTAATTAATAGTAGAGGAAAAAAATAAACTTTCCTGAAGACACTGGTTTTCCTGGATGATCAGCTTTAATCTTCATTCTTAATTCTTCTTAACTGTTAATTCTCCTCCAAATTAGTTAGTAGGTTTAAAAGAATGCCAAGTCAAGTTCATTTTTTAAAATTGAAAATTCCAAATGATTCTAAAGTATTTTTTATTTGATTTTTGCTTGTTTGCTTTTTGCTTTGTTTTATTTTTGTTTTTCCTTGAACAGGGTTTCTGACATTTTGATTAAAATAATTTTTTGTTCAGCGGCACTCTCTCATTTATTGGAATATGTTAACATTTCTTGCCTTCACTTAGTAAAAGCGAATGGCACACCTTCAGTCATTGTGACACCCTAAAATACCCCCATATCTTCCATATATTCCCTAGTGATATGAAGCAACATGATACTGAGACTTAGTGATGTGGAAAATATCAAATCACACTATGAACCAAATAAGCAAAACACTGTAGTGTATACACAGAAATAGACAAATATGTCAGTAAAACAAAATAAACATGAAATATATTGTGTGTATATACAAATTTGCTTGTTGTAAGCATGATTTTAAAATCTTTGAGAAAAAAATGGACTATATATTGAATAGTGCCAGGAACAAAACCCACTTCTAACCCACAAAGGGGTGGGGCACCTGGGTGGTTCAGTCTGTCAAGTGCCTGCTGTCAGCTCAGGTCATGATCTCGGGGTCCTAGGAACAAGCCCCACATCAGGGTCCCTGCTTGGCAGGAAGTCTTCTTCTTCCTCTCCCTCAGCCCCTCCCCACTGATGGTGCTTTCTCTTGTTCACTCTCTCTCCCAAATAAATAAAGTCTTAAAAAAAATAAAAATAAATAACACATGGGTCAAAGAAAATATCTCAAGACACATTTCAAAATATCTTGAACTAAATGAAAATACAATTTATCAAAATTGTGAGATGCAGTGAAAGCAGTAAGTAGAGGGAAATATAGATTATTAAATAAATATACTAGAAAGGAGGAAAGATCTAAGTCAATAATCTATGTTTTCAGCTTAGGAAACTAGATAGAGATTGGACAGTAAAAGGGATAATAAAGCAAACTAGACACTATGAAAAACTCAATGCCTACACATTTTATAACCTAGATGAAGTGGATCAATTCCTTAAAATATACAATTTGCCAAAGTCACACAAAAAGAAACATATAATCTGAGTAGGCCTGTATCTATTAACGAAATTGAATCAATAATTAAAAATCTTTGAAAACAGAAAGTGAGTTCTACCACATGTTTAAGGAATAATTTATACCAATTCTCTGAAAACTCTTCTAGAAGACAGAAGCTGAAGGAATACAACCTAACTCATTCTATAAGACCACTATTACCCTAACACCAAGACCAAAGATATTACAAGAAAAGAAAACTAAAACCAATATCTTTCATTAACACGGATGCAAAAATCCCCAACAAAATATTACCAAATTGAATCCAACAATGTATAAAAAGCATTATGCGACATGACCAAGTGAGATTTACCCTAGGTATGCAAGGCTGGTTCCACGTTCAAAGACTAATTGATGTAATTCATCACTTCAATAGGCTAAAAAAGAAAAATCACAGGATCTTATCAAAAAGAGACATTTGGCAAAATCCAGCAACCATTCATGATAAAAATTCTCAGGAAGAAAGAAGAAAAACTAAAATAATACAGATTGAAAATGAAGAAATAGATGACATAGAGGACAAGATTATCCATGTAGAACATCCAGAAGAATTGACCAACAAAACAAAACAAAAAACAAAAAACCACCCTCCTGGAGCTAATAAATGATTATAACAAGGTTGCAAGACACAAGGCAATGTATGAAATTCTTTCACACAAAGAATGGACCCCTCTCTGTTTGCTGCTCGTGCACTAGCCCCTGGGGTATTTGGACTTCTATGGTGAGAACAAATCTCTGATTTCTGTAAATTTGAAGCATCTGATCAGTGCCAATGTGTGGGATGACTGCATCTGAGGGCAGGAGTCAGCAGCACAAAAATTTTCCCAGTCATGAATTTTTACACAGATATAAATTTGGAGATTTAAAGAAATTCTGAAAGGACTATTCCCATTAAGGGACCAGAGAAGTTTATAGTAGAATCATGGATGAATCATTCCAAGTCCAAGAACTCCTGGGAACTTTGGCAGTTTACCTCAGAGACCATCTGGTTTTGTTCATGATCCTTGGGAGCATTCTAAACTGATCCCCACTTCAACAAAACCTCATTACCTCATTTCACACAGAATCTTCTGACTGTGCTGGGTCCAAGGCTGGCTTCTTCTATGACTATTTCTAACCCTCAAGGGAGCACCAGAACTGCTCTGCACAGACTGAGATTTTATGGGCATGCTGAAACTCTGAAGAACAGCCAAGGGCTTTATTTCATAGCTTTTTGTAAAAGTTCTTCACACTGCATGAAGGCAAGAGTGAAGTTTGTTAGCAGTTGCGGTTGCTCTTACAACTGAAGCCCACACTAATTCTAGCAGTGAACCTAGGAGTATGACTTGGGTCTTTCTCTTTCCCCAGGCCAGTCGGTTTTGTAGTTTTTGAATCCTTACCTTTTCAAAGCTAATATATTATCCATATCCACCCTGTATTAACAGAATAGGGAGAATGAAGGGGCTATTTTAAAATTGTAGTCTGAACTTTTAAAGATTTTCCATAATGGATGGTCTGTTTCCTTTGTGGGTCTAATTTCAAAATGTAAACAAAAATGGCTATTACAGTTCTAAAGTATTAATAATTTGGTAAGCACTGTGCTTAACTTTTTTTTCTTTTTAGCAGAATAATTTGAATAGATAATAAGTATATTGCTCCTTTCAAGAAAACTTAATGAGAGGTCAGGTAGAACTTCTCTACTAAAATGTAAAAACATGAAAAAAAATGAATATGTTTTAATGTTTTCATTTTGAATGTTTTGTTTTGTTTTGTTGTTGGTTTTTGAGTTTTTTGTTTTGTTTTGGTTTGGTTTTCTTATTGTTGGTTTTTCAATAAAGAAATAGTGTCAGTATGCAATTTATTATTTTTTCTTCCTGAACGAAAACCACAGGTGAAAGTAAACCAGCTCAAACAAACTTTAGCTTGGGAAACTTCAATTAATTTCAATTATCTGTACTCAGGGACTCAACCTCTTCCCAGAGGAGCGTCTATGGGGGTAAGATTAATACCTGATTTTGGGGTGCTTGCTGCTTTTAACTCAACGCAGAATCTAGCTATAGTCAAGATTGAAACTATGTTTTAAATTTCCCATAAGTTCATGGATTTCATCCAATATAAACTAATAGTTTTTGTTTTCTTTTTTAAAAGTAACAATAGGGAACAAGTAAACTTGATGCCTTTTCTGTTTACAGAAAGTAATGCCCTTATAGAATTTTCCAATTGACCATTTAAGGTGGTCAGCTGCAGTAAACCTTTTATTTCTCAAAATGCTGCTGCCAACAGAATTTCATGCTCACTTCTTTAGAGGCAGAAATTCCTTTACATTTCAACTGTAATTCCATTTGCCCTGCAGCAGACACAAAATTCAGTGCATGGTGTTGCATGGTGTTCTTTCTAGCTAGTTCTTACATCTCCATTTCATGATGATCTTTTTATTTGTTAACAAGTTCACATATTCACCGGTGATGTGCCAATCAAACATTCGGAATTTCCCTCCCTTTTCAGAAAATTTTTGTACCAAATCTTTCACAGTGAAGATGCTGCACAGCTGTGAACAGTTCCATCATGAGTAGTGCCACAATGGAAATCCTTATTCCCAATGTCACTGGAGATGAGGCCTGCAAGGTATTCTCACTCAGTTTCCTTGTAACAGTCAATTCTTGAGTTGCCAAAGTTTTCAATGGTAAAACCATTCCCCTTGTAAATTCTGTCTTAAGTGGCTTCAGGTAATCTCTAGGGACCTCCCTAACTTGGTGGTGCCTAAGGTTCTGTTAATATCCTTCCATATATCCCCAACATCTTTCTTTTTACTCACATTCACCTCAGTGTCATCTACTTCATTTTCTTCAGAGAGATTGATTGGTTATTTCAATCAATCCTTTGTGTTTCACACCAGATTCTTTAATTGTACCTTTCCAGCCCAGTTTGGTGTTCCACTCATAGAAGAAAATTGACTTTTCTTTGTGGCTGCTACTGGAAGACTTGCCTTCTACTTGCTTCAGTTTGAAGATCTTGAGTTCTCTATAACAACATCCACCAAGATCTCACAAAGCTTCCCTTTGGATGGGTTGGTGGCAACCCATTCTGCCCAGTGCCAGATATTGATGTCGGTCCAACCTCCTGCTTTTTCACAAACCAGATTGAGTCCTCTTGGCCCCATTTGACCATGTCTGCGTGGGCACCAGGCCTCTTTAAGACTCAACATATGATCTATCCTGGAGAATGTTCCATGTACTTGAGAAGAATCTGTGTTTTGTTGCTTTTGGATGGAATGTTCTATGTATGTCTGTTAGGTTCAGTTGGCCTAATGCATTATTGATTTTCTGTCTGGTTGTTCTATCAATTGTTGAAAGTGGGATATCAGTGGTACCTGAATGGATGAGTCTGTTGAGCAGCCAACTCTTGATTTCAGCTTTGGTCATGATCTCGGGGTCCTGGAATCAAGCCCCATACTAGGTTCCACACTCAGTGGGGAGTCTGCTTGAAATTCTCTCTCTTCTGCTCCCTCTGCCCCTCCCCCTGCTCTCTCTCTCTCTCCCTTTCCCTGTCTCTCTCTTTCTTAAATAAATAAATCTTTAAAAAGAAAAAAGGAAGTGAGATATCAAAGTTCCCTACTATTACTGTATTGCTGTTTATTTCTTCCCAGATCTGTTGCTATTTGCTTTATATATTTAGGTGGTCTGATGTTGGGTGCATAAATATTTACAAATGTTATATCCTTTTGTTGAATTGACCCCTTTATCAGTATATAATGACCTTTCTTTCTTATTACAATCTTTGTCTTAAAGTCTATTTTGTCTAAGTATAGTTACCCTTGCCTCCTTTGGGTTTCCATTTGTGTGGAATATTTTTTTCTATCCCTTCACTTTCAATTTGTGTGTCCTTAAAGCTGAAATGGGTTTCTTGTAGGAAGCATATAGTTGGGTGTTATTTTATTTATCCATTCAGCCTTTCCATGTCTTTTGATTGGAGAATTTAGTCCATTTACACTTAAAGCAATTATGGAAAGGTATGGACTTACTATTGCCATTTTTAAAATTATTTTGTTAATGTTTTGTAATCCCTTTGTTCCTTTCCTTTTCTCTTGCTTTCTTTCTTTGTGATGTGATTATTTTCTATAATCATATGCCTAGCTTCCTTTCTCATTATCTTTTGTGAATCTACCATAGCCTTTTCCTTTGTGGTTACCAGGAGGTTTACATAAAACATCTTTTACTTACTTTTTTAATTGAAGTATAATTGCCACATACTATATTAGTTTCAGGTGTACAGTATAGTGATTTGACAGCTATACACATTATGAAATGTTGATCACAACAAGTATAGTTATTCTCTGTCATCACAAAGTTATAACGATATTATTGACTGTATTTCCTATGCTATACTTTTTGTTTTCATGATTGATTGATTGATTGATTTTTAGGTTTTTATTTATTTATTTAGAGACACAGAGAGAGAGCATGCAAGCAGGGAGGGGGGCAGAGGAAGAGAAAGAGAGAGAATCTCAAGCAGACTCTGCCCTGACCATGGAGCCTGCCTAGGGACTCCATCCTACAACCCTGAGATCATGACCTGAGCCAAAATCAAGAGTCCAATGCTTAATTGACTGAACCACACAGGTGCCCCTGCATGACTTACTTATTTTATAACTGAAAGTTTGTACTTCTTAAACCCCTTCAACCTATTTCACCCATCCCTCTACCTACCACCCCTTGGCAACCACTACTTCATTCTATATATTTAAAGATCTTATTTTTACAATGGTCTAGTTTAAGCTGATAACAGCTTAAATTTGAATGGATAATAAAGCTCTACTTTTTAACTCTCTCATCCCCCCACACACATATTAATGTTTTTGATGTTATAATTTACATCTTTTTACCTTGCGTATCCATTAACAAATTGTGGCTACATATTTTTTTAACACTCTTGTTTTTTAATGATCATACAAAGTGGTGATTAATTTATTCCATCAATTTTAATCAGAGTCTATTTTATTTTCACAGCAAAATAATTGAGCACAATTAAATAATGTAATTGTTCATCTTTCACCTGCATTTTTTATATAGATCATTTAAAGATTTTATTGAGTAAATCATTTTGCAAGATTAAAGAACTATTATTTCTGATCAATATACATCGAACTGCTAAGTATGACTGCTCTGTAGTCAATGATGTCTAAACATGGACTCTGTAACTTGAAGCCTTTTTAAGGTATTTCTTTAACTTTTAAAATTATTTTTCATAATGAACTATTGTTGACAGACTCAGCTCTAAAGTTGAGATACTTGAGGCACCAGGGTGGCTCAGTTGGTTAAGTGTCGCCCTTGGCTCAGGTCATGATCCTAGGGTCCTGGGATCGAATCCCGCATCGAGCCTTGCATCAGGCTCCTTGCTCAGTGGGGAGCATGCTTCTCCTTCTCCCTCTACATGCTGCTCCCCCTGCTTATATTCTCTCTCTCTCTCTCCATCAAATAAATTTAAAAAATCTTTAAAAAAAAGTTAAGATACTGAAGTTATCATTGGGATTATAATGGACTGAGTGAGATTCTGAAAAAGGTGATGTTTCATGCTGAACCACTCATGATGATGCAAGGCCCTTTAGAAAGAAGCAGCTTGTATTTGCAGGGCAGTTTCCCAGGTTGGATTTGCACTCTGTGACTCAGGATTCTTGATAAAGATAACTTTCCAATGTAGGAGAGTGTAACAGAAAACATTTTTAAATAACATGTTCTAACAAATTGAGTTAACTGAATTGCATGCCTCATCTTTCTTTTTCAAATCAATTTTATATTAATTTCTTTGCAGAATCCTAGATTGTGCTAGGTGTTTCTCAAGGTCATGCAGAGATCTTGATGAAGAACTTGGTCTCCGAGGTCATAGAGAACTTGGCCTAAGTGCTGATAATATCATTTAACTGGTTTGTGAGTTCAGGAAAGTCACATAACCTTCTAAACCTGCATTTTCTCATGTATGTAACTGAGATAATAGATCATAGTACCTGCCTCATAGGATTGTGGTGAGAGTTGAATAAGAAATTGCATATAAATGTTTATCTCATGCCTGCCACATGGAAAAGACTGAATAAATGTTAGCTAATAAACTATTATTTATTTGATAGTGTGACTTCCTTCAGTGTTTTCCTTACAGAAGTAGCAAATAAAATGAAACTGGACCCGTATTTCTAGAATTCAAGGTCAATTCCATATACTCATGTCTACACAAAGCTGCTGATAGAACTATATTCCAAAGTTGCAATTCAAAACAGATCTGCTTTGTTGTGTACATGACAATGTACACATATCTATACACATGTGTTTCCACAGTCCTACTTGCCAGATGTGTTTTAGCTTCTGTAATACAGGTACAAATAAACTTAGATTTTGTTGCAAGATAAACTACACAGGCAGCATGATTCGAAGCAACTGCAGTAGGTGGCTTCTGAGAAAGCTAAGCACAAATGAACTCTATTTCATTATGGAGCTCTGCTAGAGATTTTAGGAAGACTAAGTCTTGATGTATTAAACTTCTGCATTGCTCCTTTGAGTTCTCAGTTTCAAGGCAGATCCAGATGGAAATAGCAAAAAGGAAGTGCCCATTCTATGTGTATACCCTATGTGACACCCTTGACCATGCAAAGATATTTGTTCTTGAGAGAAGAAACTGGCCTTATTCAATATCTCTTGCACATTACATGTGTGCATTTCTGAAAAGGGAAAACAAAACCTGGTAGCAAAGCATAATTATAAATTGTAATCATTACATTTTCATCATATTTATGCAATAAATAAGTGTCAAAACTAGAGTTTGGGATTTGTAGTATGCTTCCCTCCTGTATTAATATAATTTATTTTGCTCTTCTGCTAATGAGTCTGGCTTTAGATAGTCATGAACATCAGTCTCAAATAAAAATTAAAAGTCAGTATATTACATTTCTCCTTCTGTTCCTTCTGCATATTACATTGCTCCATAAGCTCATTGATGCTGGAATTCTATCTCTCCTTCGGCACAATTTTCCTCTCTGGTATGATGCTATGAATATTTATGGTACAATAAAAATAATATAATAATAGGCATTTCCTAAACTTGTGCTGCATATATCTTCAGACAGGAGCTGGGAGGGCTATATCTGTTACCTCCCACTGGAGAAGATCTTTATGTCCTGTGAAATAGCTGGCTGTCCCAAAGACCTTCACTTCCATGTGAGTTAAATGGCTTCTGTACTGAAAAATTCTGAGAGGAATTTTTTCTTCTTCCATATATAGTTTTGACTATCATCATCTCTGAAACATTGCCAGATTTTTCTTACATTGAGTAGGCTTCAATTGATATCCTTATTCATCCTTCCTATGTCAACTACTACAATTCATTCTTTTATAGCCACCTTAAATCTTTAGTCTCTAAAATTCCAGGGTCCAGAATACTCTGAGCTGACTATTATCTTGCTCAGCGAAGCGGGACTGCTTTACCCTCACTCCTCCTCCATCACCTTAACTGACTGGATTTCTTTTCATTTATAAATTTAACTTGAATTGTTTTCTTTTTTCAAATATTTGCCAAACTTTCTCATTCCAGCCTATTTCCTCAGCCTGATATCTGCTTAGCTACACATAGTGCTCCGAATTCTGTGACTTTCAACATGGCCACATATCAGCCTCCCATTTATTCTCCACCGTCTTTCCTCTTATCTAGTTTATGAATATGGCTTGAGCTCATTCCATTTCCCATTAATGATTACTACAAAAGTCAGAGGTTGTTGGTTTTTTTTTTTTTTTTATCCTATCAGCTATTAAAGAAATTCTGAGGTTCACCTCAAATGAACATCCTGATATTCTTATTATAAAATTTCAGGGAATTGTTTTAAAGCTGTAAGACACCTCAAAAATACTTCTTTAGCATTTGCTGTGTGTGTGTGAGTGTGGAAAAGAGAGGGAGAGGTGGAGCCAGAGACAAAGATAGAGATAGCATGCATTTTAATACATATTTTACAGGTAGTGTTGGGAGACAATTCTTCATGGATCTCTGACATTTCTGCATGTCTTATGAGCAGAGGCTTAGGCCTTTGTTCTGGATTCTTATTTCAAGGATGTTAGCATAGCAAATACCCTCAGGAAATAGAGGTAATTCCTTCCTCTGGAGCAAGAGCAGTTGTTTGGTTGGTTGGTTGGTTTTTTGTGGTGGAGTTTTTTGTTTTGTTTTGTTGTTTGTTGGTTAGTTTTTGTTGATTTTTGTTGTTATTGTCATTAATACTACTGTCCAGTATAACAAAAATATCTTTTCCTTTGGGTAAAAATCGGGCATGCTTTCTACCTATTAGAAAGGATTTGGTTTCTCTAACTCATGTTTTCTCCCTTGTATTGTAACCCAACACATATATAGATATCACGTGAAGCTCTTCATGCTACCCTGTGGGAACTGGAGCTGGAGGAACCAACATAAATAGTGATACTTGGGCTATAACAGTCACTGGAAATAGTAAAGTCCTTTGTTTTTTATCCAAGAGATCGATTGCTGATTGATTGTCTTCTGTGATAATCCATGAAAGTGAAGGAGAATAATTTGTTAGGTGAAATCTCAAACCTCTCCATTTTTCTGAGAAATGGGATGCTGATGGAGATGGGGCTTTCTGCAAGAGGAAAGATTAGGGTCTCATTGGCCAATTAATAGGAGTAGAGGTTCATGTATGGTCAAGTATGTAAGTAGAATCCTCTACTTTTTATTACCTTTTAATTAAGAGGAACTGTGGAGATGTTTTCAGGCAAAACAGTAGGACTTAAGTATAAAGACAACTATTCATATGATGCCCTGGGTGCACCTAATTCTCTTGTAAGAGGTAAAACTGGGCTCCTATCTGGTGATCATCTTCAGGTCTGTGGCTTTGCAACGACTGGTACTAAGATTTGTCCTGCGGTTTGATGGCAGAAAGCTCCACTGACTTTCATTCAAAAGAGATGTTCCAAGGAAGAATAGAGAGAAATTTATGACCACTGTGGGGTGAAATCAAGCAAAGTATTAGAATTTTTGCTAGTTGACTTGGGAAATGAGACATGTGGGATATAATGCTTGACTTGAGGCACATAGGCCTGTTAAGGAAGAGTGGCCATAGATGGGTTGTCTTATGTCTTAGTTCCTTCTGCAATGTAGTATGTCAATCCTAGATCCTTTCAGAGATGACAGTAAATGGCATCAGGCTTTTTTTGCAGTGGGTCCTGGCTACTATGAGGGAACTTTGGCCCTTTAAGGGAGATTTCCATGGGAAAGACAAACTCCTTTGAGAAACTCCTTTGACTAGTATTGGGGCTCTTACTGCCCTGGATGAGCTTTACAATGCTGATGAAACTGACACACTAAAGAATGAGAAATGGACCCAAAGAAATTTGGATAAACTTGTTTAGCAAGCCATGCCACCTTGGAAAACTCCCCTAGGCCTTATGTAGAAACCCTGCAAGAACTAAAGAGTTGTTATTTTGATAATGGGGCTGCAGATGCCCTAGGTTAAGGTGAAATCTGTAAGAAAAAAAAAAAAGGCATCATTGTGTATGTCAAATCCAAATAAGTCAAGGGAAATAAAGCCCACAGCCTCAATCAGAAAGCAATGTGACAATGGCAGTTGAATGACGGGGTCCCCAAATCTAAAATATATGGTGTCAGTAAGAATGGTCTTGCTGCTCATATGAGGCTTTGGTTGAACTGAAAACGTAAGAGGTTCATTTGGTTGAGATGCATGCCACAACCACTCTACTCGAATTTGACAGCAAGTGTGCCTTGCCTTCAAATTCCTCTAGGCTCTCTGATTCCTCTCTATTCACTACCCTGACTTAAGCGATTTTGAGAAAGATGATTTTGAATGAGTTCTAGGTGTCCCTAACCCCAAGGAAAACCCAGGGCCATGTACACCCATCTAGGTAAGCTGGCAACTTTGGAAGAATAAAGAAACTCATATTTATATAATTGTGTTGGAGAAAGATGCCCAACTCACAGTCCTTTCTGGTTCTGCAGCTATAGTGGTATCCAGATTCAGGTAATAAAATTTGGGCTAGGTACACATTGGAGAAGGAGAGCTAATATATCCTTGTAATGGGGCTCTTTGGACTGATTCAATGTAATATTGTGATTTTTACTGAGGAATGTATAGTAATGTATGGTAATGTTTTATACACATTAATGCGTATTAATGGGTGTGCTGTGAATACTTATAAAATCCAGAGTGGACTGTCCCAATCAGGAAGTGTAATATATAGGAAAGTGCTAGTAGTACAGGTAAATCACTTCCCAATATGTCTGCCTACCTGATATTGCCTATCTTACTCAGAGTGGTCCAACAGAAACAATATATAATCCAAGGAGGACAAATGGAAATCACAGCTTTGGTTAAATCTTAAAGATAGCAAGAGTAGGTTGCAGTATTAACACAACAACCCTATATAGCCAAAAAAAAAAAAAAAAAAAAAGGTAATGGGAGATGGGGGTTTACAATGGATTATTGCCACTTGGATCCACTTATTGCTGCTATAGTCCTATAAATGAATCCATTGAACAGACTGATGACACTAGATGTGTTGTGTTGAACATTGCAAACACCTTCTTTTCTGTCCCACTGGCACCCAAGGACCAAGACCAATGAGCTTCCTGTAGTAAGGCCTTCAATATACATTTGCAGTATTCCCCCAGGAATACATAAGTTCCCCTGCCATTTGCCATCAGGGATTGAGCCTGGGTAACACTAATGCTTCTACCTTCTAATGTCTGAAGTTTTCACTAAATAGATGACTTGTACACTGGCAAGTCAGAAGCCTTGTTGTCAATGGTCTTGACTGCAGTGTTATTACATTTCTACCAGCAAGAGTGGCTGATAAATCCCAATGTAATTTAGAGGACTGCCAGCCAAAGTGTACCTTGGGCTTATGTGAGTTTATATCAAAACTCTCAAACCTCCAGCAGTCAAAGAAAAACTATTATCACTTTGCTATTCCCCAAAGTGAGATCCAACAATTTATTGAACACTCTTTGGGTATTGGAAGCAAGTGGGCATTCTCCTTGGAGCATTATATTGGCTAGTCCACAAATAAGCATCCTCTGATTGGGATCCAGACCAAAAGTGTGTGTTGGAATCTATCCAATTAGCTCTGCATGCTCTCTAAACTACTGTCCTCTCTAGGCTAAAGTCTTTCTGACTGATAATTTTGTTGTTTGGATTATCTGGCAAAGGGAGGCACCCTACATTCGGTGATGCTCTTAGAGGTTTTGGACTTGTTGCCTCCGTGACACAGTTACCAGGTATAGCCCTTTTGAAAATCAGCAATCAGCTTGCTGTGAAAGACTAGTCAAAACCGCATACCTCACCTTGAAGGCTTTGTGACTTTCCAGCCTAATATTACCACCTGGGGTTGGGTTGACTTGGATTCGGTGACTAACAATGGCTAACAAGGAAGGGTTCAACAATCCTCTCTTGTCAAGCAGAAATGATGTGTTCAAGAATGGTGCTGACCTGGCCCCTATAGCATTTTTACTTTACATGAGAAGAAAAAAATTGGTAATCATCTCTGTGGGGAAATACTTCTCTTCCGCTCCCCCAACTGAAGCAAAGCTGTTGGCACAATAAGATCCTTGATTCACAGAGTTTGCCCTAAATACCTCGGCCTGGTTCCCTCATACTTCATCTAAACTGACACTTGATAGTGTCCGCTGGACTGCTGCAGCTATGCAACCACAACACCAGCTATGCAGAACTGAACATGGACATGATTGCTCAATTCAGTAAACCAATACTCTCCTTGATGAAACTCATTTTATGTTACTGCCTCTTGAGCTCTTGCCAGTGGTCTAGACTACTTATTCTGCCACCTGGTAAACTAGAAACTGGCAGATTAGAGACACCTCTCTTTAGGACCACCAACTGTGGAAACAAATCGTGCTGCCTATTGAACCATCTGGGCCAGTCCTGGAGATGCCTACAGTCAACAGTGAGGGCCTGCTCTTTGATGAGACCAAGTGGAATCAGTCTGCTGTGCTGTCTAGATTGCCACTATTCCTGTCTAGACATCTCCTACCCGATGTGGCAACACACCCATCACCATAGATTGAACACAAAGTAAAGGACAATAGGTTTATAACACACAGTCTCCCTTGCACACCAGACATATGAATCTTACCATAAGTGGATGTTTGTCCTGTGGTAGGAGAAACCACGTCACATTGGGGGTTGCACTCACCTGCCCGTAGTATAGTTACTAAACCAAACTACGGACCCCTCTCAGGGGGATCAGCAGTGCTCACAGCTCTTGACATTTTTCAGTTACAGTGTTGCTGTTCTGTGTCTGATCAGCATAGTCCAACACACCACTGTTTAAACTAGTCTATGCCATGTGTCCATAAGGACCATTTACAGCCTAACTTTGGTGCATCTTTTATCTAAAAGTTACATGATAATGAGCTAATAACCAAGTTACTCAATAGACTACAGGCATTTGATATTGTAGAACATTGAAATAGCCTCAAAAATTGACCCAAAAAGGTTTCTGGCTATACCTCCCTCAACTCTTCCTCATCTACACACCTTAGTAAATCAGTCTGACCACTAAATAAAGCTGTCTCCAGAAATGGGTCATCTCTTTTCAGTCATTTCCTGCCAAAAGAATAAAGTGGTTATATAGATATACAGATAGAGATAGAGATAGATAGATAGAGATGATCCAGATATATCTACTTTGAAATTTTGGGATTCTGCCTTGAGTATTATTGAGCATGGTACTTGTTACTCCCGGATAGCTGTGTTTGTGCAACCTCCGTTTAATTCTTTTTTTTTTTTAAGATTTTATTTATTTATTTGACAGGGAGAGAGACAGCCAGCGAGAGAGGGAACACAAGCAGGGGGAGTGGGAGAGGAAGAAGCAGGCTCCCAGTGGAGTAGGGAGCCCGATATGGGGTTCGATTCCAGGACGCTGGGATCACGCCCTGAGCCGAAGGCAGATGCTTAATGACTGAGCCACCCAGGCACCCCAAACCTCCGTTTAATTCTTATTCAACCACCTGGATTCTCTTAGAAGAGTGACATGGTTACATCATAAAGGTAATGACCACTTGGTAGAGTACACTGCTTGCTAAGTTCCCCTACAGTAGCCCGCACTGGCCAAAGTGAGGGAAATAACAGAGCTTTATAAGTTTAATTAAATTGCTTTTGTAACTTTGCACCTGTCCCTTTTAAATTAAAACTGGGAGTGTGAGTAGGGGATGATTGAGAAAAGGTAAAGTTATAGCTACTGTAATGGGACGCGGGTATTTTACGGCACTGGAGGAAGAGCGACAAGCTGGCATCTAGGGAAGATCATCTTAGGCCCTGGGATGCATGGACAGGAAAGGGTCATTAATGTTTCTTTTTTCCTTTAGACCACGCCTTGAGGCTTCCTCAAGAAAAATCCTCTTATGTGTCTCTCCCAAACTATCAGGCACCTAAATTTACCTGATGTCTGGGTCATAATTCCCCATAAAGCAGCTCTGACCACAATTTGATTGCCATTCATCTTAAAATTACCAAAAAGTCTATCAAAAGGAAAGGTGATAACCCTAGTCCCTACACTTCCCAGTACAATTCCCCTTTTCTTTTTCCCCCAGTACAATTCCTGGAGACACCTTTAGCTATCTGCTTCATCCACATTCCCACTGCTTAGCATAGTGATTTCCTGGGTTGGATGAAGGTTATCTGGCTGATGGCATGGACCAGACAGACTGGACTAACTATCTTCAAACATTACCTTCAAGAAACAATGAGTAGACTCAATTCTTCAACTGAACTGAAACCTCAGACCGACAATGGAGCAATATCAACTTGTGCTTCCGGGTGAGGTAGATTCCACTTCAGGAGCTTCAGTAATTGTAAATGGCTCTCTTTTTAGGGATACCAGGTGTACTCTTGGAATTATAAATGTCTGTGTGGAAGCCAAGTATTAGCTTATTTCTCTCCCTCTGAAAGGATGATTGTCCTCTTAGGAGTAATCATAAGAGATCTCCAAGATTTTAAGGAAACACTCCCAGTAGATAATGTAGCCCTTGAATGACTATTCTGCATCTCCAAAATGAGCTACACTTAGTTGCTTGGGGAATCTTTCCAGAGGGGTAGCTGATTTGCTACATACACCAACTTCATAGCCAGTTTTCCCTACAACATAAGGCATTATAGGGAAAACTGGAATTAGAAAGTTCTATTAGAAAAAGAGATACAAGTGCTCACTTCACCAGCACACACACTGAAATTGGAATGATACAGAGAAGAGTAACATGGCCTCTGTGTAAGGATGACACACAAATTCATGAGGAAAAGGTGATACAAAATTTGTTTTTGATATTAGTTGAGGTGATCAAAGATACCACCTCTGTCTTAGAATGCATTCAGGTTAACCTTAACTCAGTGGCCTGTCTTGTTATAGATGATACCGGCCATAGATTTTCTCCTTGCAGGGCAAGGTAGAGTCAGTGTGATCTCTAGTATATCCAGTTGTACCTGTATTAATGCCTAGAGCCAAGTGGAAAGGTCAATGTGGAAACTGAAGGAGAAATACACCCGGATTTCTAAGGTAGATCCAGGTGGTTTATGAGATTTGCTTAGCTGATTGGATCTAGGACACTTGAAGTTAATACTGAATATTGCCTCATCTTGGTGCTCAGAGTCCTGTTGACAGTAACCCTAATTAAGTGTGGTGTGAGACAAATTTAACAGATTTAGTCCTAATCTCTGTGTCATATTGGTCAACGTGCATGACAGAGTAGTGTATTCATAGGAAATTTTTCCAGAAGTCAAAACAGTGTCAAATCAAGGAATGAATATAGTTAGAAGACAATTCTCTGTGGGTCTTACTGTTCAGATATTGTTTCCCTTTGGGGCAAAGATCAGTCAGGTTTACTGTCCATTATAAAAGATTCATTTTTACTACAGTTGGCATTCTACTCCTATAATTCAACTCATGATGTGTGAGCAGGCACTTGGCCTACTTAACACTGCCCTGTGGGATACCAGCATAAAATGCTGATACTCTGACTATTCTTGCTGTGAGTAATAAAGTTCTTTGTTTCTGATTCAGGAGTCTCATGCCTTCCCCCAGCACCCATGAAACTATAGCAAGCTAACTTGGCACATAGGTAGGGTAAAGTCTCAGACCTTACCGAGTTCTTAACATTTGTATTACTAATGCATACTAATTATGATTTCAGTTATATTAAAGAGGGTAGACTTTAGTCTATAGAACTTATAGCTAACATTTCCATAGGATAATAGACTTTAAAATAATTAAGTGAATGCATTGATGTGGTTATATAGAAGGTTATTCGGTATGTTGAGAGGAATTCGGGGGTTTGATTTTAGTATTTTGGAGAAACTGATGAAAAATATAGAGAATGCCCAATGACATAAATTGTGCTTTGGTGTTTGCAGATAGTTTGAAGTCTATGGATTTTTTTCTTCTTTTTTTAAGTAGGTCCCACACCCAGTGTGGAACCCAACACAGGGCTTGAGCTCACAACCCTGCAATCAAGATCTGAACTGAGATCAAGAGTCAGACACCCAACCAATTGAGCCACTCCGGTGGCCCAGAAGTTTGTGAATTTTTTATTTGAGAACTCTTGCTAAAAGAGAACCTACTCCTTTGGAGTAGAGGATGAGTATGCTTCTCCTAGGTCAAGCTTCTGGCACCTCCTCATAACAACCAAAATAGATCACAGTAACTTCTCACTGAGTTCCAGGAAATACAACATATTGATAATCAGAACACAGGAATGCTTGAAGATCTATTGCTGGGTAGATGGGTATATATATTAATATACTGTATATCTGGAGTCATATGACTCAGATAAACTCCAAGAAATAGAAAAGCATTACGCATTTGTAGTTAGTTATATATATATTTCTCTAGCATGAGTTGTTTAATGAAACATAGCAAAGAATGGTTGGTCAAACCTTAAGGAAATATCTTTCTATAACATCTTATTCTTACAGCAAAATGGATCAACACTTGTAATGCTAAAGTTCCCTATGGGGGAAAGATGTACTTGGGAAAAAACATGCAAAATTTTCTTCTTTGCTGGTATTAGAAAAAGGTATTGAGGGTAGGGAAAGGTTATTAGCTTGCTATTACTCAATCCCTGCTGAGCACAGTAGAACATAAAATAGGAATAAAGAAAGGAAGTCAGCTCTCCAATCCCAGCTGCAGGCTGATGAATCAGTTAGTGATTAATTGTTGCTACTAGTAATTGAAAATAATCATATTTCAGAGAGAGGGGAAAAAGCATTTGGTCTCTAAAATGCTTTTGCCTCAAAATGTAATTGCTGCAATATTATTGGATGTCTTAAAAGGAGATATAATGTTCTTAATGTAAAACTAAAAGGAATATGATTCCCAAGATTGACCCAACATCTGGCATTAGGGTTTGAAAACCCTCCTCCGACGGTCAAAAACAGTGGTCCCTTTGCACCTGCCTTCTTATTTTCTTACACACATTTCTTTTAAGTTTGCTTTATAGAGAAGATAGCATAATGTAGAATGCAAAACAACCACAAACTAATAATTACCTTAATGTCAGTCAAGCCAATGAGTTCACATTTACTCCTTCCCCCCAAAAAGGTGCTTATATTTTTAAAGTAATGTTAATGTGTTAATCAACAGGCTTTATCATGTTCCAAATTCTAAGTGTGCATGGCCCTATGCCAAGGATTTAGGGAGTCACTGCCTTCAAGTAGTTTATTCCCTAATTGTGAAGATACAGTATGTATGTAAAATGTTGCCAATCAATATGGTGCACATGAGTTCTATAGAAAGATTTCAGGAAGTTATAAATTTGCATTTAATGAGTGCTTAACATATTCAGGTCCTCTAGAAAGTTGTTTTTTTTTTTTTCAAAACTCATCTCCACAGTCACCCTGAGATGAAAGTATCATACCAATTTGAAATGATGAATAAATAGGATCAGAAAGGTTAAGTCACTCACTCAATTTCACACTGCCAAAATAATGCACAACGATTTGTGTAGAGCAATTTTCAAATGTGTTTCTGCTTCCATCTGATTGCAAAAAGGAGAGAGAGAGAGGTAACTCTACATTTTAAATCCTCGGTGATAATAAAAGCCTGAGATAGTAGCATTTATGGAATAGAATTATTAGAGGGAAAACAACTGGCATGGGAGGAAAGATGAGTTTATTCATAATATATTGTTTTTGAAGAGATGCGAGGCCATACAAGAAGAAATACCAATGAATGGATAGAGATAAAAGATTCTAGTTTAAAAAAAAAAAAAGAAATCAGGATTGGAGGTGTGGGTATGGTGCTCAACAGTGTTTCACTGACATAATGAAAAAAACAGTAATAAATGAGCAGCCATATGTTGTGCATGCAACTCTTCACATGAAAAAATGGAATCCATTTCTTCTCCCCTTGAAACAGGGTCAGTTTGGGACTTGATTTGACCAATAGAATGTGGTAGAGTGATGCTATACTGGTTCAGGGTGGAGGCTTTACGAGATATGGCATCCTTTTGCTACCCTGAGGCTCCTGGTAAAGAAGCCCAGGCTGTCCATCTGGAGAAAGGAGCCATGTGAAGAGAGGAGCCCCAGCCAACAGCCCCGCAGTACCGCCCCTGA
The DNA here is from genome assembly GCF_024610735.1 of Ursus americanus. NCBI lineage: Eukaryota > Metazoa > Chordata > Mammalia > Carnivora > Ursidae > Ursus > Ursus americanus. The sequence continues at coordinate 12,906,934 of NC_142137.1, read as the reverse complement.
CGAGTGACTGAGGCTATTCTCGATCCTCCAACCCAGCTACCATATGAATGAGTAAGCCCCGCTGACACAACAGAACAGAGATTAATCATCTTTGATGGGCCCTGCTTAAATTCCTGACCCGCAGAATCGTAATTAATAAATATGTTGCATTTTATCCACTTAGTGTTAGGGGAGTATGTTGCACCGCACGGTTCTGCTAAAACACAGAAGGAGACTAACAATAAGAAATTAAACAAATCCTTGCTTTCTCTTCCTGTCACATAATAAAACATTCTATTAAGACATATACAACGAGAGGGGCGCCTGGGTGGCTCAGCCAGTTAAGCATCTGCCTTCAGCTCAGGTCATGATCCCAGGGTCCTGGGATTGAGTCCCGCTTAGGGCTCTCAGCTCAGCCGGGAGTCTGCTTCTCCCGCTGCCCCTGCTCCTGCTCTCTCTCTCTTTCTTTCGTTCTTGCTCTCTGTCTCAAATAAATACAAAATAAAATCTTAAAAAAAGAAACAAACAAACAGGACTTAACAGGTTAGAGAGCTATCAAGGAAGTGATAGAGAAATATTTTCACTGAGTAGTCAGAGGCTTCCCGAAAAGCCACATTCGAGTAGATATGGAAGTCAGAGGAACAAATGGATGACAACAATGGTCCATGAATAGCAGAGAAAACTTAATTCCCAAATGTTTGATAATATGTTATAAACAACACATCCAAAATCAAATTCACCATCCCACCCATATTGGTATCATTATAGAGGCCCCTTTCCACCATCTCTTCTTTTTTCTGTATCACCATTTATCTTTAAAAATTAATTTAAAAGCCACCTTCTCCAGAAAAACCTACCTAACTTCTGTCATATGGCCTAGGGTCTTTTTCTATGTCATCAGAGCCACCTGTATTTTCTTGTGTGAGAGAATCAAACACATGATGTGGCTCCTTTTTTCTTTAACCTAATCTCACACCATTAAACTTAAAACTCATTATGACATTTCTAACCTCACAATATGCATCTCGTAGGTGAAACGGCAGTGATTTCTTGCCTCTAGTTACACTGTACCCACTATCCTTCCTTTTATTTTTCTATTTTATCTCTCATTGGATCCCAGCTTAAGCACATCACCAAAATTTAGATTAAATCTAGAAAAAAGTGTTTGACCAATGGCTGCCTAATCTGTCACTGAAAAGCAGCAACAAAGCAAAGCTTTTATCAACCAGAAAATGTACTGTGCTTCCTTTGGGAAGGCAAACAAGACAGCAGATATAGAAGCTTCCCTCAAAGGAGGAAAAAGAAACTGAAGGATTTTAAGAGTAACACCTGTCAAATGGAGCAGTAATGTGTACTATTTGACAAAATAGGCTGGTGACTGTCAAAATAAATAATAAACCTTCCAGCTCTGACTAATGACTGAACTATCCTGGAAGACTTGAGGGAAGCATCGAACAAAATGCAAACTTGAAAGAAAAATTGGAACGGTCGGCACAGCCTCCGAGCAGCTAAATTTGAAATCATTTTGGAAAAATTCAAACCATTCACCAGGTTTCGTGGCAGAGGGGAAAGTTCCAACGACTCTTCTGATTGAGCATTCCACTTTCGTTAGGAAATCACATCTCTTCTGATGGAGTGCCAAGAAGTTGGTCTCTGCTTTTTCAATACAGAAACAATCCTGCCGTGACTGTGGTGTTCTCCGTGCAGACTTGCAGCTGACTGCCAATAATATCATCAGGAAGAGCAGCCAGAGCTGGACCCCTTTGTATGCAGAGTGGGGCAAACTGCAGAAAAGGCAGAGATCCAGAGAAAGTCCATTTTAATACTTTTCCCTTCCATTTCTTCCCAGGCGAGGCACCCGTTTCCCTTTTCCCATAGCTCCTTAGAGGGTCATCTTATTTTCCCTTTCCGGCAAGCAAGGTTTTCTAACAGGATTACAAAGAAAACTGCCTGAGTGTCTGCTTATAATGTTTTGACCCTTTCCAGGGGCAGTTTCATTTAAACAAATTGTTTTTTAGAGGTCCAAAAAGCCTCGATAAATTCCTGCTCTAAAATTCAATAATAAATCACAAGTGGAAGAATACATTGTTAGTGGAAGAATTGTAAGCATCTCAAAAATATAGTTCTGCAAAAGCAGTCTTGCTTCAGAAATTATCCACTTATGCCTCAAGTTCTAACTAGCGGAGGTGAGTACTGGTTTGTCCCTCTGCTTGACTCCTTTAATTGTGCTTTTGTTCCCAGAAGAAGCTATTCTCTGGGCTCCCTAGGTCAAAGTGTTAGAGAAAAGAGAAAAAAACCCTAAGCAGGATATCTGCTTCTAAGGAGGGGCCTGCCTAGATACTATTGAGCCTGCAGTAACACGGCTTGTTTTCTCACTTAATTTTATTTATTTATGTTCTTTCATTATTTATTTCTCCTTCATCTGTTTTATGCATTAGATTGTATTGATTCTAGTTCCAAATATGTTTTTCATAAGGATTTGATTCTGTCATAAGTAAACCATTTTGAGACATGAAATAAGCAAAATATCAAGTCAAAACATACATTTAATATTTGTTCATTTCTAACCAAACATATCTGCTAAAATCTATAATTAAAAAAGAATCCTGGCCCTTTTGTTTGTGTGGAGGGTTGTGCTAGTCTAAAACTGCATTTCTACATCATTTTGATTGCCATATTCATTAAAACAAAAAATCAGGGTATATTCTGATTGCAGAATGAATATCTGAACTCAGGATCGTTCCAGATATATGGGTAGCAAGTAACCATCCATACATGTCTGTAAGTGAAGTAAAAAGTTGGTTCCTTCAAATATCCATGGCTCACAAACGGACAGGACTCAGGATGCCGTTGCTTCCTACCCAGTGATTTCAACGTTCTACGATAATTTGAGTCACCAACCCATTTGGTTGACCCATCCTACTCTAATAGAGGATGAGCCAGCCCAGTCAACATCATGTCCAACGTATCCTGTTCTTCCTGCAGCGATTATTCTGCTTGGCAGGACACTCCTCTCTAAAGCCTTCTCTGCTCATTATTCTTGCTGCCTCTGCAGGGTCAGTAATGTGTCTGCCAGTAAAGTGTTGTCTCCTTCCATTTCCTATTCCCATAACCACAAGGAGTAGAAGCAGTTCCCCGGTTGAGGAAAGAGCATTTGTCCATTAATAACCACACTAGTCTAGCAGCCAAATCCCATGTTGACGCTCTGGTCATTTTTAACGTGGACTACTATAACCACATTCTGTGCTGTCTCCAAGGCTTTATTCTTCATTCCAGTTTAAAATGATCTGCATTCTGCAGATCAAATCATTTTCTAGATGGATTTAAGTTATCCCCACGGGAAGGAAGGGTCTGGATTTGGCAATGTTGCATATAGGGAGTATGGTGTAGAGTGGGGAGACGAGTGTCTAAAACAGGCATTTCAATACACCATATGATGACAGAGGCCCTACTTAGTAGTTTGCCGGTGGGCGGGGCAGTGGTTTTTTTTTTGTGTTTGTTTTTGTTTTTTGCATTCCAGGAATCAGGAAAATTCAAGATCTTATTACAATTTTATTGACTACATTTGACAAATTGTGGGAATTTGCTCTGCTTATGTCTCCCCTTATTATAAAGTATTGAAACATATTTTGTGTAACTTTTGCAAGCTGAAAACTTCACCAAGGAGTACTGTCATACCATTGTCTGCTGACTTCTACTTTGGTGCAGCCGAATCAACAGAGAGAATTTTTAAGAAGCTCCTTGAGCAATAGCTAAGTTGGCTACCAAAATCTGCAGATAAGAATAAAAGTAAGGAATGTAAGACAATCATAGAAAAAGAGCAACTGGTTGCTACCCTCGGAAACTCTGTTTAATTTCCTGGCATCCTGGACATGGGGCTTATATTTTGGAATTACTATAGCCCTCTATGAAAGAGTTAATTCATTACCAAAAGGTGAGCCATTTCCTGTCTGCTCAGTTGTGGAATCAAACTAAGCACTATTTTATCAAAGGAACATTGGCTGTCACCCAGCGTTAATCATTTTCAGAACAATTATGATTTACTTTAGACATAAGGCTGATGGATCTCTATTTCCAGATTCCATTTTGGCAACTTTGAGCCTTACCTCATATGTAAGATTATTGCTGAAAACAGTGCTTCTCCAAATTGTCCTCCTTCATTCTTTTTGTGTCTATCTTTAAAAAAAAAAAATACAATTAATTACATTCAAGCTAGCAAACCTATGTGACTGCCAGTGCTGGTTCAAATATTGTTTGCATATAATCCTACACAGATGTGGAGCCAACAGGGAGCTGGATGACTGTGTGCTTTTATACATCTTTTGGTTAAATTAAAAATCCAAAAGCTAAATCTTGTGTTCTGGGACAACATGTGAATTTGACATTTCCTGGAGGTTATTAGAACCATAAACCAATGACTAGACTACATGCATCCATTTAAGTGGTTTGTGACTATGAAAGAGTAAATATTTACAATGTCTTTTATCCTTGGATACAATATAATGATTTCATCATTTTAATAGCTCTGTACTCAAATGTAGTTGCATCCCACTTAAATTTTAGAGACATGCAATTCAAATAATTTGGGTCTCATTAACCATTTGAGTAAGGCCCAAGAGTGACAAAGCACACAGCAAGAGTTCAAGGCATTGAAATCACGATTTTAGTTTTGATTTATGTCTTCCCTCCTGAATCTTACATGATTTACCAAATTTTGCTGTAAATGTTCAGATACAAAGAGATATTTCTACACACATGGTTCATCAGAAGAAAGTCACTAACAGATCACAGGCATCTGCCTATAAATGCCCGGCGGTGCACACAAATAGGGGTCGGGTGACCCAATGTGAATGGACCAGGACAGAATCATCACAGCCACTATAGAAGCAGTGAAGCCATGTGCCCCGCTGAAAGCTGCTTGAGAGGCTTGTTGTATATAGGAAAACAACAGTATTATATCCCATCTAGTCATTTGCTTTACCCTTAGAGTTCTAAAATGCCGGAATGTTCTTCCTCTCATTATTTCCCTATGTTCTTAAATCTTGCTGTTTTCTGAAAAGAAAAATGAGTTGGTTGTATTGGCTAATATTCCCCGCCCTCTTCCTCTCATGTATGATGGAAACTAAATCTGGTTTATTTTCAACATAGAAATGTAGGAACAACATTAACTAGTTCCTTTTGTATTTGCCTCTATTCATCACAGGTTTTCACTTATATTAATTCACGTTGTATTGCATAAAAGAAAAATAAAACATACCAACTGACATAGACATTATCAAAATAAATTTATGGTTACCTCCCCTAAAGTGCACAAAGGATATGATCTATTAGAACTTTTGTGCTAAGGCTTTTGGAATGCTCTGTTCATAGTCATTGACCTCAACAATTATTTCATAAATCATTATCCTAAAGCACCCATCAAAAATGTTTTATAATACCTTGGTTGAATCATCTGTCACACCATAGTTTATGTCATGATGAGGTTAGAGTCAAAATGAGAGAAATAAAGGATAAGAGATTTTTTGTTGTTTATAATATTCTGATCCTTCATGAATGTTCAAAGAAAGTCATGTACATACAAAGGGATAATATTTCTTTTTACTCCCTAGCAGAGGGAAACTCACATACACTCACATGTGATTGAATGTAATGTTTATATAACAAATGCTATGATATACTGGAAAGATATGTAAGTTATAAGTAAAATGAAACAAAGCAAATATTTAAAACAAAACTAAAACTCTCCTTTATTTGTTGGCTTTAATACTCCATTTCCTTATCTGTTATATGGGAACAACATCTGTGGTGTAATACTTTGCAATATCATTGAAAGCATAAAATGAAGCAATGTGCTTGAAATCACTATAAAAATAAAAATCAACATGTAATGAGATGGTATTAATTCACTGAGAGTGTTGGCAAGTGAGGATACATGAGCAAGACCCTGTGTCTGCCTTTTCGGAGCTCTCATACACTGGAAGAATCAGACCCCTAACATGTGATGGGTAAAACAGTAGGGAGTGCCTTGGAACACACCAGAAAACCACGTAGGAGAGACAACATTTAGACTTGACATGGGAGGTAAAGGAAGGGCTCTTCAAGTGGAGAAGAAAGAAAACAGTATTTCGAGCAGAGGAAACAATATATACGCATACAGATAAGCATGAAAACTCACAATGAGTTCATCGAACCTGGGGCTTAGATGGGGGAATGGGAAGGTAGTGATCAAGAGGTTCCTGAAGAAAAAAAAAAAACGGATATATCAGAATTATTTATGTATTATTTTGATGAGTCAAGAGTTCATTGCCCAGTTGATGGAAAGCTCTTTGATTTTTAAAGTGAGAAGTATATAATATGATGCATTTTTCTGAAAAAAATTAAGCTCAAATTAATAGGCCATGTGGACCTATTATGGAAAGATTTGCTAGACAGATTAGAAATCCCCCCCCCCAAAATGGCTAGGCAGTTATTACAATTATTCACAAAGAAAAGATGAACAAGCTGTGTTAATTTGGTTGTTTTGCAAACGGTAAAGGAGAGGTAAGTTGAGAGACAGAAATGTGGTAGAATTAGTAAAATATGGTAACCACTTAAAGCTGGGGAGTAAAGGAGAAGTGGTGATATGTTGGTGTATTAAGGGTGTCCGATGTATAAAATGGGTATAATTCTCGAAGCACATATTTAAAACTCTACCAGTATGAAAGGCATCACTGCTGTAGTGTAGTTCTCCATGACGTGTGCCAATAACGGCTCATTTCCTATTTGATCCCCCTTCCCCCCAGCACAAAGGCATTTAAAAAATATGTACAGCAGATGCAGCTGGCAATCCCTTCCCTTTGGTGAGTTCTGAGATGAGATATGGAAGATTTAGGAAAAATCCCACTGCACCTACCTCTTCTTATCATGCTCTCATTTGAACAGCACTCAGTTAAATCCTGGGATTTCTTTCGGCCGAGGTCTTTCCTACATGATTGGTGGAGTGGTTGTGAATCACCGTGACATGCACCTCCGGAGGGTCTCCTTTTTTACCCAGTTCACTGACATACTTTGCTCAAGGGTGCAAATGTTCATGATAGCAACTTACTCAACTCATCTCTTTCCCTGTGTTTGATGCATGGCCTTCGGATGCCTGCATCATTGCTGTCTGGACATCTCACACTCTCACCTGCAACGAGGCAGGAATTGAACCTAATTAATTCCTGTCTATAACATTCAGCCCTGCCTCCTAAAAATATGGACATTTAATAAATGTTTTGGTGATAATGGAATAATTTATCTCTTCTAGGGTGCATCCCTTTCAACTGAAGCAAGAACAGCATACATCGTACTGGTTTAGGGAGGATAAATGTAATTCCATGACAATTAAAAATGATAGGAGGAGTAAAAACCCATCCATCTGCCTAATGACTAAACTTCAGTGGTGAAGAATTGATAATTCTAGTGGAATTTGTTAGTGGAAGACTCTTTTATTTTAATACATTTTAGAAATTCTGGGGAGTCTGACTATCCCTGCTAACACAATAGTGTCAAGTCATTTAAGGCAAACTCATTGAACTCAAGAAAAGGACAGGATCTGTACTTTCACGTTAGAACAAAACATGTTTTTTTTGTTTTTCTGCTTTAATCAGTTCAAAATTTGTTCATATCGTTTCCAGTATGGTACCTGATCGCAGAATTTAAGCCACACACGTATGCCTCCGTGTATGTGTGTATATGTGTATGTGTATACATAGATACATATATAGATATAAATATGTAAATATATGTACACATACGTATGTATATGTAGACTACATATATATGTATGTAGTCATGGATAATATAAATATGACTTAATACATGATATATATAATTATTTTTCTTTATGGTTTATTATCTGGAAAGATGTTTATATTCAATTTTCCAAATCTCGAAGCTACTTATCAACTGAAATGGATATACGGATCAATTAAAATAAGTTTTTATTGCTCTAAACTGAAGAACTAGATCATTTTTATTGTTGTGGTAATTTGTGTATAGGTCTATTTGTTTTTTATGCTTACATAAATTGAACTGTGCAGTTTCTAGAAACTGCTTGCTGGAAACTTGGTTGATTGGTTAAGGCATCTTTTGATAGTCACATAATCAACACTGTGAGCTTAGAATAAAAAGAAAAAAAAAAGGCTAAGAGTAAAGCGAAAGGAAATTTCTCATTCTTACCTGAACACATTTTACAAATCTGTTCTACTTAGGTTAACATGTCTTGTCAAACAACAGGAAAATTAAAAGTACAGTGTAACCTATGTCCTCGTCTATTGAACAATTTTTTCTTGTTCGGTTCCCAGAGTGAAGCAAGTTGTACTGGTTATCTAAATGACTTAGAAAAAGCATTACCTGCGTATTTTCAAATCTAGCCTATTAAAGCACATTATCTCAAGTCAAGTCTATTAAAGCTACTATGGTGATTGTATTATATTTGTTACTAAGATATAACACAAATTCAATTTAATTCTTTTGCTTCGGCAATTGCTGTGGTAGATAGTGAGCTCTAAAAAGAAAAAATATAATCAAGTCACTAGTTTTTAGTCTACATCAGAAATAGAATATTTAAAATTTCATTTATAGAATTTTAAATCATGGAGTTGATTTTATAGATACTACTGAACTACTTAAGGGACACATTCTTATTTTAGAAAATGTAGTTCTCATTTTATCATTTATATTTATGTTCCAGTAAACTTGCTTTTTCCTTTGATTTAATTTTATCCACTGAAAAATTGCCTCTGATGTGTTTTGCATTTCTCTCCCCTTCTCGATCTGTCCTTACATGTTTCACAACCAGCAGATTTACTCTGGTGCTGTTAGCAATTTCTGCCACCAGCAAAGTTATGTTAGTTTGGTTTTTTTTCCTGTGGCTCCCTTGCAAAGGTTTAAGAGAAACTGAGCTACATTTCAGTTCAAACTGACATTTCTGTCCAGTTCAGTTACTTAGTTATTTCTTTTAAAATTTAATTTTTGTGGCTCAAAATAAATAACCATTGTTAGTTTATATTGGCATTTTGAGACAAAGTTTACTATTCCTAATAGTATTTTACTATTTATATACTTGATTTTTAAAGGTTTCCTGAATTTATAATTAGATTTATTATGTTGTCGAATAAAATAACTTCAAAAGTATGTGTATCTAGTTTTATATTGCTAATCAATAGAAAAATAGCGTTGGAAACATAAAGGTTAATTTTCCCCACAGGGGGCACTGTTTGGATCTAAGTGCTGCCATTCTGCCCCCTCTGACAGGTAACTTGAATTCTTGGACTTTACTTCTCCTATTTGTGAAGGTAGGCTCTGAAGACTTGCACTTTAATGCCTTAAAACTCATGCTTTTAAGAGAAAGATATTGACTCCCTAGTATGTTTCAACATTGACAATACAAATGTTACCAAAATAAAATTAATAATAATAAGAAGAATTTACCAAGTACTTTCTGGGTGCCAGACGTTGTGATAAGGCATGTATCAGTAAGGATAGGATAGGTTATGCTACAGTAAACCCATCCCCAAATCATGGGCTGATGTCCAGTGTGGGTCATAGTAAAGGCCTAAGCTAAAGAAAGCCCCTTCTCAATAAATATTTCCATAATAATTCTAGCAGGGAAAAAAAAGATACACTAAATCTTAATTCGCTTTTCTTAACACTGCTGCATGGGATTCCCTTCTGTCCACTTTTCGTGAGCCGAAGCAAGTCACAAGGTCATGCCTAACTCCACAGATGCGAAAAGTGTAATCCTATCAACGCATCAAGGAGAAGAAACGGAACATGTATGCACAGCCCAAGGTTTTGAGGGTCTTCTTTAACTCACTAATGAGCTTGTCTGGCAAGCACTAAGACTTTCTGCCAGCTCTGTCAAGTTCTACTCCCTTCCCTTGCCTTATTTTTTTGGATTACTTGTAAATGTATGAAATTATATTGTTGGTTTGTTTTGAAGATCTGGACATGGATAGGTATGGATACATCGGTAGCTAGAATGTACTGTCTAGAAGGGCAAGGGCATTGTCCACTTGCTTTTCCTCCTCTTTACTTTCCTTTTTATTTTTCTTTGCTTTTAACTCTATCACCAATACCTACATCAGCACCTGGCAGACAATAAATACATCAATGATAAATACATAATGAATGAATTATATCCATTTTACAGATAAGGAAACGAAATCTTAGCAGTTAAGTCACTTAAGATGACACAGGTATGAAGTAGCAGAGCTGGAATTTAGAGCCCAAGGGTTTAAACTCTCACTTGTAGAGCTACTGTGCTTGATAATGACATAGGCTAGTGGGAAAGCCATAAATAATTGTGAGGTACCATGACAAATGCTATAAGAGAAACATATATGAACTACTATGAAATTACAGAGGGAGTAAAATTTATCAGGTATATCATTTTGAAGGTGATAAAAGTGGGCAGGAAGGTTTATGCAGGAGTACTATGCCGGACTTTGAGTGAGATCCTGAAGATATGTCTACTATTTTGTTTGAAATTACTTCTTCGACTGTCCACTAGGAGCGAGACATGCGTTAGCTGCTAAGGATACAAAAGTACCCAAGGCAGAAAAGTCTTTGCCCTGCTAGTGCCTCTAATCTCATGAGATATGTGCTAGTCAGACACATACAGACAGAATCATCCTTCAGTGACAGGCTGGGAGTCTTATCTACAGCTTTTGGAGGGATAAGTGTGGGTAAGAAAGAGGAGTTTTCACTGGAGTTAAGTGAGCAGATATTGGCAAGACCACACCCAGCAGAAAGGTCTTTGAGAGGCATTGACTCCAAAGGCTGCCCCAGCACAGGACCATGGAGCCAGATGACACAGGACCTGAATCTCTGCCATAGCCCTTACCCCCTTTTCACTAAAGCGTCACCCAATGATATTCTTCCACATTGCTTTGCAGGCAGAGTCAGGGAAAAGAAAAAAAAGAAAAGAAAGAAAGGAAGAAAGGAAGAAAGAAAGAAAGAAAGAAAGAAAGAAAGAAAGAAAGAAAGGAAGGAAGGAAGGAAGGAAGGAAGGAAGGAAGGAAGAGAAAAAGAAAGAAAGAAAGAAAAAAGACCCAGCTTGTCATAAGACAGACTTATGGCAAGAATCCAGAAAGAAAATACTTAAACTATCAGTCTTCTGCACTTAGAAGGCTGTGAAATTTGACTCCTACAAAACAAACGGGAAAAGTATCATTCTTATCAACAACATACTTTGATTACCTACTGAGTTCAAGGCACATTTTCTACATTTTGGTTAAGGGACAGTAGATGATGTGGGAATGGTAGATAAAGAAACATTTAGATATTCTCAGCCTAAAATAAGCACTAAAGGCACTAAGTCTGTTGACACTCAGAGGAAGGAGAGACATCTATGGTGCAGTGGATGCTGGGATCAGACCGAAAAAGCAGCACTTTCCAGACAAGTGGGAGAAGGAGTTACCAAAGTGAGGAGCCATATCTTTGAGGATTATGCTTGGCTGCCTATAAGAGAAAACCCCAAAATAACAGTATCTTTAAAAGAGATAGATTTTATTTATCTCTCACTGAAAAGTCCATAAATGCAAAGTACGATATGACCTGATATTTTCCCAGGATCTGCTTTTTGTTCTGTCATTTATTCTGGGGGGAAATACGATTGTATTCTCAAAGGAATAACTGGCTGGGAGTTAAATAAAGGAAACATTTATAGAGGTGTGAAAAAGGTTAAGAGCAACAAAAGAGGTTGAGGGTCCCAAGGACTAGCAAGGGTTGGAGGGGAACCAACGCTATCCTCAGACAGTTACCAAGGGTTCGAGATGTGGCCATAGGAAAAGGAGGTGTGGTCTTAGAGAGGTAACATAACTATTGCTAAACCTCAGCTCAGCAGACAGGAGGCCCGAAGTAATCAATCTCCTATTGGCCTCCATTTCCTTATCTCCCACTGGCCAAACACAGGGTCTAGAAGCTTCAGGGCAAGGGAACCCAGGATATACTTTTGGCTTCTCAGAGCACACAACAGGTTGGAAAAGAGTAAAGAGCTGAACTGGAAGAAAAACATAGAATAATCAGCACAATTAAGCCCTCAGCATTGTACCCCTTGGAATTGCTTCTTGTCTGGTTTTCCATTTTGGGCAACTTGAGTCATAGAATCACTTGGTGTCCCATGATTATGCAATTAGAGTTTATTTACCCAAACCCAGGTGTACACCAGGAGCTAATTGTCAAGCAGAGAATAATTGCTGGCAGAGTAGGGCAGGGATCTAATCTAAAACCCAAGCGGTCTCTGCTGTTGTTCTCATGTTTGGATGTGGCAGAGAGCTCACCAAGAATCTCTATGTGCCACAGTTCCTTTCAGGACCATTGTGCCTGTTGGGTTATAAGGCCCATATGTCAGGAGAGTTTGGGCTACATACAGCCTAGACCTGCTGTATAGCTGTCTTTTGCTTTGGGAGAGTTTCCCCTGACATGCCCCACCCGAGGAGCCCCGTGAAGCTTCACGGATTTTGCAGGCCTGCATGTATCTCACTAAAGCAGCTATGGTGCTTGTTACTTCCTTCTTACCTGCTTCGATTAGCATAATGGAGTGAACAGCATGTAGTTTACGGAATGCCACACGTAAATAATGAAGTTTCCTTTATCCTAGATTAAGACAGAGAGCAAAAAATTTGTCATAGAATTAAAAAAAAAAAAAAGGCAAATGGTGTTGCTGTCCCTAAAACATGAAGATACCTGGTTTCTGATTGCGTTCTTTAGCTGGCAGTTGAAGACAGTGTTTTTGGGGTAAATAGTACAGCATACCAGGGTCCAAGGGTCCATTCATTTGGTCTAGAGAAGATACCATGTCCAGAACATCTTATTAAGGTTGTTATAATCCACAGTCATTCTCCAAGATCCCTCTAACTTTTGCAGTAAACAGGAAAGTTAAATGGGTATAAAATAAAAATATCTACTCCGTTATCTATCTTTTAAGTTCTTGATCGTGCCTGCAATACCCACCAAGAATGTGGTATTGCTTTTTATCTAGCATCTTGGGGGAGGACACAGTGAAAGGAGACTGTGTGGAACATGTCTACAATAACTAGCCATTGCTAAAGACTTCCATGGCTAATTACAGTAACTGTGCCCACCACATCTCTTAAGAATACCTGCCGGCACCTGACCTCTGCCACTCCAGGATCCCTAATTCCATTGCAGCAGAGCTCACTGTCTGCTCCATCCTCATTCCATAGTAGAGAGAACTAATATGAGGACTCTGCCAGTGACTCAGTATATATGTTTGCACCAAATATTTCAGGGCTAGAGAGATAACAACCCCAAAGAATTTAGGGTAAGATTGACTTTGCCAAGACTTCATCTTTCATCTACTCTCCACTAGTCCCTGATTGGACCAGTTGACCACATGGTTCTATTCAGATTCAATACCTAATAATCACATATGGTCTGGTGATTTGATTTTTTTCAGTCACATTACTAAGGATTAAGCCTCCAGAGAGGACTTGGAGGGAGACTCACAGTAAAGAGTTGAGGCCCTTTTCAAGGGTCTTTCCTCAAAAGGGGCTGGCCTCCCTGCCGATTAAGTCATTCTGGTCTGCGAGATAATTGAAGTTTAAAATTGAATAAGAGGCCGTGAACCCCCCTACAGTACTTCAAGTCTTGTTTTTTTTTTCAGCAGACCTGGAATTTTTCTGCTTATCTAAGTCAAATAGTGCATTAGGAGGCTGCCCTGGGAATAATTAGCCACTGCTAGAGACCTCTGTGGCTAATTATGGTAATTATGTCCACTCTGTCTCTAAAGGTTACATGCCAACACCTGACCTCTACCACGCTGGGGTCCCATTGTTTCCACCAGGGAAACACAGTTTCCACCAGTTCCATCACAGCAATGCTCACTGTCTTCTCTAGCCTACAGAGAACAACCTCTTCTCATGAATTCCACCAGTTCCATCACAGCAATGCTCACTGTCTTCTCTAGCCTACAGAGAACAACCTCTTCTCATGAATTCCACCAGTTCCATCACAGCAATGCTCACTGTCTTCTCTAGCCTACAGAGAACAACCTCTTCTCATGAATTCCAGGGATCCCCTCAGCGATGTAGTCCTTAATGCCTTAGTGAAGAGAATTTCCTACAAGATGACACCTGTCTTGGCGTAGTAGCAATTTCCTCCTGGAGGAGGCCCTGATTTCTCTCTCTGTGCTCTGCTTGGACTTAATTCTCATTTGGAACGTGGAATCAATGAAGGACATTGGGAGTATAGACTGAAGAGAATCAGCGTCTCCTTAGGGAGTATCTGCACCAGGTAACATCATTTAAAGTTTTGTTTTGTTGTGGTTTTACTTCTTAATGTGAGAGGAGACCGATTCCCTCAGACAGGAATAAATAGTTGCAGAGGTAGGATGGTGGGAGAGGCTACTCTATCACAAAGGTACATTCAGGCAGATTTGAGGGTTCAAATTCTCAGCCTCATCTGTGTCCGATTGACCCCAGGTCACATCTGTGGGGCTTGTTTTCCTCCAACCACCCCTCTTAACTTACCATAAGTGACCTGGTGGGAATGTGCAGTTTCGTTTTGCAAATCTGCAACTTTCACCATCAGTCTTTATCCCTGTTTACATAGTGTCAATATTGATTAGAGTTTCAAAACATATTGGCCATCCAGGACGTGGTGAAAACATATGTGCTATGGTTTCAGAGAGACTTGAGTTCAAATCCTTCTGTTAGACCTGCTAGCTGTCTAACTAGTTACTTAACTATCCGGGCCTCGTTCATTTTATTGTTAGAATTTGAGCACTGGTTTTTATCCATGGAAAGTGTAAGAAGTAAACGAGAGGACACCGGTGATGTTGCTGGTGAAGGTAGTGTAGTGCTCTCTAAATTCCCGAACCCTCCCCCTTTCCATCCTTTCCTTTATTTTCTTTCTTCTCTTTTCTTTTACTGGCCTCAGTGTAACTTCACAGAACATTATGGCTATAGTCCCCCGTCTACCTCAAGAATTCAAAACCCTCTAAATTCCCTGCCTTTAAGAAAGTATAAAAATGCCGGAGACACCACTGTATGTCCTTGTGGTATCACCAAACAGGGAAAACATTATTAGAGAAAGTATTGATAAAGCATTGGGAACATCTTGGGAAAACAATAACTCAAATATTTATGCAAAATTTTGCAACATTAGCTATGTAAACAAAATGAAAACAAATTTTATTAGTGATCATAAATATTGCAGATTTCAATTCTGCTAATTTAAGGACACTGTTTCCCAAGTATAAATAGGAATTGGAAATCTCTAAGAATTTCAATAATTTTTGCTCCATGCCCTTTGGGGGCTAATACTAAATCTGATAGGTGGGTTATTTTTTTGACTCCCTACTAATATTTCCTCATTAATCATTTGAGACAAATTAACAGTGCCAGAGGGGAAAGATCTCTTCTTTTTTCTTATTCTTATTTACTACACAAACAGCCATTTGTTTGATTTCAGTTTTATTCAGTGATTCCAAATTGGTCAATAAAATGCTAATGATTACCAACATACTATATTTCTCACTTGGAGATCATCATTTAATTCTAACGAATGCCAGTTGGATACTTGTTAAAACAGCAGGAACTAATTCATATATTCGAGCGAAATAAATAAAGTTTGATTGTATATTTGTTCCACTCAGTTTTGATAACTAGCACAGTTAGAGGTTCTTTATATAAATTACTTTGGAAATGCCTGATAACCAGGTCTCGCTGATGAAACAGACATTTCAAAACGGACATATGCTTAAATATCATTTGTTTACGTCCACTGTAAATGGCTTCTAGACTTTGAAACTCACAGTCTAAAATTCCAGAGCAGCTCTATGAGACCGGACAAGGCCCCATAATAGAGACCTTCAGGAGCTTATAGTTAATACAGTCTTTTCCAAAGGGTCTCCTTTGTGTGTAAGCCCACCCACTCCCAACTCAGAAATCCTCCTAAGATAAAGGATAATCCTAGAACTTCACGAGGTGATTTGAAGGAAATACTTAATGCTCACTTTGAAATAGACTTCTGTAAGGCCTCTGCTTTGAAGATTCTTCTGATTTCTTGGAGAAATCTATACTTCCAGAAATTCATCCTTAAATCAATTTCTAGTAAATCATTTCTCAGGGTTTGCTTTCAGGAAGTATGACCACTGTCTCATCTGTGATAAACTCATGTCACTAACATCCCAATATAGTCTTTCTATCTGCTCTTTACATAAGATCATCAGAGTGTCTATGTATTTACCCTACCAAGGCCTCGCTTTGTAGCTTCATTTTACAACAGCCAAGAAAGTATGGAAAAGTAAAAGTTTACTTGTTTATCTTGACGTTTTACCAAATACCACATAAGAAACACATGTGAAGGTAATTCCCTTTTCTTTGTTCTTTCTTCTTCTCCTTCTTCTTCTTCTTCTTTGTCTTCTTCTTCTTTTTTTTTTTTTTACTTTTTAAAAATTTGGTGTACTTTCATTACCAGTAATAAGGATCACAGCAGAGCTGAAAATTTAAATAAATGTAAAATGACATGTCATAAACCTATTATTCAGAATTGAAGAGAACCATAAAGAAAGTAAGGACATCCTGCAAATAATTTTAATAAGTTGAATAAGGACATCTAGTGACTCTGTGGCTGCTGATTGCTTGCCGTTTATACTTGGCAGCTCCCTGTCTTTACGCACCCTCCTTCTTCAGTATCTTGCATATTCAGAGAGCCCATTTTTAAAGCAGGTTCTATAATACAGATTTCACATTTAACAAACCTTTTTCCTAGAGACTTTGTGTGTTTGTTAGAGATCACACAGTTTCTGATGTCTGAATGAAAACTCAAAAGGAATAGTGTGCAGAACTTTATACAGGGCTCTTCTTGATAAAGTAGAAAACAGATATGAAGATTTTAAAGTTGCATTGAAAAAAAGGCTCAAATACTTCTCTATTGTATATATAAATTTTCCATTATTACAGTTTTTCATGGAAATTTTGACTGTATTTTTTAAATTCCAAAGTGCCAATGTCAGCAATGTTATTACATTCACATACTTATGTGCACAATGCCTCATCTCGGCTGAGGTGACTGGCCAGGTCAGACTGCTGAATCTATGCAAATTACAGCTGGTGAGCAGTTAATATCAGTTACTAACTGGTTAAATGGTTATTTAATATGTATTTGTGTACAGAGTCATTATAACTTGTTTCTTTGGCATAATTTGAGTGAGAAGACATTGAACTATCTTTACTACAAGTCTTAACAACAGGAATGATCCTGAAATAGAATTGAATCAGAAACCATCAACGTTTTGAAATGGGAAAAAAATGAGTGTAAGCAATAGTAAAGTGTATAAGAAAGAGAACCCCAGGAGAAAAGATAAAAGGCTAAAATCTGAAAAACAAATGTTTAAAAAAGGTGACAGCTAACTGACTAACAAATATATATTGAGCATCTGGTGTGTGCAGAACACCATGCTTGACCCCAGTTCAACCATAAGTTCCTTACCATTTTGTGTAGACATGCCCAAAAGATAGTCATTTATAAATGCATAAGGAATTTGTTTGTTACTCCCTGCAATGGAGAAGAGATAAAATAAAATCACTTTTCACTTGATGCTCCAGATAACGAAAAGTTAAAAGAAAGCAATCTCCTAATGCTTCTTATTTGTACAGCCTTGGAGACTAAACTGTATCACACAGTATTTATGCACTTACTGTGTGCCAAGAGTAGTTCTGTGCTTTAAAATAGTTGCCATTACCTGAGTGCCTACTATGTGAAGACCCAGTGTTTAGGGCATCATATATATTGGTAGTGGTAGAGGCCATTTATAATTACCCTATTTTTCAGCAGATGACTCCAAAGTTCAGAGCATTAACCAAATTACCAGAGCTCACACAGCTAATGAAGGAATGGGGCAAACAGGGAACCTTGGAAGATGATGTTATTTCTGCTTAATTATAGAGCCACCTTCAGAAGCATTGTGATGTTAAAAACAAAAAGTCACTATCAGAGTCTTGCATGAATCTATACTTGTAATCTTACCACATACTCAATAAACCCCTCCACTCTTCGAGTTGACCAATTATATTCCAACAGATCAAAATGCACTCTTTTTCATTTCTTCAAACACAAATCATCATATTAATATAACAGGAAAATTGTTAACCACTCCATTTTATCTATGCATACCTTTTTTTCCCCTGAGATATAAGAGCACCTCTGAAACAGTAGCTTACTGGTGTTTACAATCTTAATGATGCAAACGAGTCAGGGATGAGAGTGGGCATGGCTCCAGTTAGTAGCAGTTCATAATTTCTTATCTTTCATTCACTTCCATTCCAAAGACTTTATACAAATTTAAAAATCCAGTACATTTAATATACTTTATTGGAGTTTAAAATCACTTGGGCTAAAATCAGACCAGACAATGTTAATGGTGTTAAAGAATATAGATAAATAGCTGTGAAATGTTGATGTTATAATTACAGGAACTAGATAGAGCAGATATTAAAGTTGCCTTGAAAACAATTTATGTCCAGCTTCATGGGAAAAATTTAGTTTTAATTCTCTAACAATATGGAATGTCTACTATGTGTCAGGCCCTGAACAGGTAAGGGTGAATACATAAAATATGTACAGTCCCCAATCCAGAGCTTACAGACACTGATATACACACATAAGTATATAATTAAAGAATATTATTGTACAAGGAAGATAAGGAGAGAATGCCAATCATAATGATAATAATAATGTAAGAACCATTATAGATTGAGAAAAACTCATAGAAAATAGCATTTCAGGTAAGCACTGGAGGATACATTAGAATTGACAGGTGAAAAATGGAAAGTGGAATGCTCTAGGGAGACCCTATGCAGCAAAGTGTTTGGCACATTTAAGGAACAGAAATATCTGTTGGAGCCTGTGACCCAGAAAGAAGCTGGAGCAAGATGATATTATTTAAATAAGCAAAGGCCAGATACCATAAACCTTAGGTCTAGCATATTAAGATTTTGTACATTATACTAAGAGAAAGACACTAAGGTTTTTAAACATGGGATTGAGATAATTTGACTTAGATCACAGAATCTAATTAATTACAAGATTTAATTAAAACATTACAGATGTGTATAACAATATATGGATTATGTTGCTTGTCTCTAAGTTTTCATATTTGTCTAACTTCTCATCTCTTACCCATTGGTCAGCAAAGAGGGGCAAAACTAAATTCTTGATTCTGCATAAAGATTAATCAAACCTAATAGTTACAGTTCTTGTGATTTTTAATCTCTCTGGGATAAAGACACTGCCATCCAGCTACCCTCCCCACTCCCTGATTCTCTCCCTAAAGGTGTCATTTCGATATTTCCAAGGTACTGGCTAGCTGGGTGATCTCATGGGGGTAGGAAATGGAGAAGGGAGTCTGGTGGCTTTTAGATTCTCTTCTTTCTCCAGCCTTCTCTTTCCATCCCTCTCCCTTATGCTCTACTCTCTATTCCCCAGATCAGAAAGGACCAGGTTTGCAGGTTACTTCCCTTCTGTCAAATCCTCCTAACACCTAACACCAGGAAGAGTACTCGGTGCCGTATGTGGAAGGAGAACTTTTTTAAATGATAGGAGACACTGTAAAGTGAGTTCTAATCCCTTGCCTCTTGTAAAGATAAAGGTAGAGTTGAAAGAATTCAGATTGTTCTATCTCAACAAAATTTCTTACCAAGAGATAGTCTTCTTGTAAGATCCCTTCACGAAGATTGGAAGAAGGATAATTTCCATATTTCTCAGTCTTCATTCCTTCTACAGAGGAAATTCCTTCTACGGAGCCTGCTCTCTAGATCTTGAGGCATACCAGTGCTTCCAGAACACTAGGACAAAAATCATGTCATCAGAAAGGCAAAAGAAAAAAGCCCTTTAACGATATCTAAAGTATTACATGCAGTCCGTATCATCTGTAGAGGTTGTCTAGAAGAAAGATGAAGGTGGTTTGCTCTACCATGGCAGCAGATTAGTGAGGAATGAAGAGTAGAATGGATAGATACTAGGAGGAAATATCTAACATTTTACCATAAATCTAAACTAAAAAGTTTAATGCACCCCCCCCAATTCTTCAAAATTTATATATATCTTGAGTGGTTGAAAAATATTTGAATTAAAATCCACCATATCAGGAACAATAAGCATCTTCTTATCATTAAAACATTAAGGGAAATTTTCTTACATTTCTTAAGAATTTTGGAAGGACTGTCTTCAATGCTATTTTTCTGATTTAATTTTTTTACCTAGAAGCTTTTGATAGTACACTCTTCTGTGGATGACAAGAATAAAATAAATTATCAACTCTCATGGCTCAATTACTATTAAGTTCCAATGTTTTCATATTTACACTATTTTATCTGTAATCATGTTTCCCCATTACTGTTTATGTAAGCCATAGTATTAAAAAAATACTTTCTGATTTACATGTAGACTTTATCTGAATTTGAAGAATTAAACATGTGATCTATCATCTAATAATTCAAATTCTAAGAAGAAGAAATTATGTGAGTTCTATATACATTCAGATGGATTCTACAGGATGTCAAACATGAATAATGAAAGGTTAAAACTTACGTATCAGGTTAGTCAAAAAGCATTGATTGAGCATTTATGTGTTAGGTACTGTTATAGACACTCAAGTTATAGTAATGAAAAAGAAACAACCAAAGCCTTGCCATCATGGAGTTTATAATCCAGTTTGGGGAAACATGTAATAAAAATAAATACATTAGTTTTAATATTCAAAACTATTAAGTGCTTTGGAAAGAAATAACCCAGGGAAGATGGACTGAGAACCCCAGGCAAGGATGGTATGTAGTTGCTGTTTTAAATGGCCAACCTCAACGAAGTCTCATTAGCAAGCGCCACTTGACAAAAGTTAAAGAAAGTTAGAGAGCGAGCCTGTGAGCATCTAAGGGAAGAAAATTCTGGGAGACAGAGCAGCAAGTGTCCTGTCTGGAATGCACCTCATGTATGAGGCAGTGAGGCCTGTGGAGCTGGGGCAGGGCAGGGAGAGGAGGTGAGCATAGTGAAGGGGAGCTGGATCAGGTGGTGCCATGTGTACTGGACAGGGAGTCTCACTCAAAGCTCATTCACTCTGCCACTGTCTGAAACACACAGACATGTTAAGACAGTAAATAACCAAAACCGACTCTGCAATTTGTGGTGAGTTTAACGAAAATGGCTTTCTTCCAGAAATGACAGAGATTTCCATTTGTCTCAGCAAGTTTTTCATTCAAGTATTTTTGTGTTACCTGCGCACAAGGTATTAGTCTCTCGGTGAGTGAAAAATATGCAACCCTAGCGCTTTAAATGAAGTTACATTCAAATTTCAGGTCATTAGAAGCACCTGGGAAACTTATTATGAATACATATTACAGGGTCCCTTCCCCGCAGGTACTGATTCAGAAGTTCTAGAGTGGGAACAATAGTCTTTGTATTACTCGACACTCTACTTCTCTTTGTTTAAGGTAGTCTAGGGGTCACAGATGAAGACTCACTTATCCAAGTGGTGTATTGTCCTTCAAAACAGTCACAGGTTACACACCCTCAGAACTGTGCTTCCACTTGTGAATACATGATTATAATTAATGAACCTTTGAGTCTGTGCTAGTTTAATGCCTGTCCTCCCAACTAGAGGAAGTTAAACTGACAAAGTTTACACCTGATGTACTTCTCTGTGATATAGAAGGAGGCAAGATGGTTTGCTGAGAGTGAGAAGGAAGGGAGTAAAGGACTGGGAAAGTAAAATTTAGGAAGTGTGTGTGGCATAGGAGAAGCCAATGGTGCAAGAAGGAAAACTGCAGTAAAATAACCTTGTTGAACCAACCATCTGTGCCAGGTTCTGTTGCACAGAACTCTCATAAAATCCTTGCACATCTCACAAAGAAGTGTGTACAGCACACTAATGAGTAACCAGAACTTTAGACAAGAGGGTAACTTGTCCCTGGTTTTTCAGGTAGAAAAAAGTATTGTAAAGCTGAGCTTCAAACCCATGTCTATCTACGTCTAAGGCCGTGTCCTATCACTCGTCGTCTCTGCCTGCCTCGGGAACAACAAAACAATTTTCAAACAGAAGAGTGACCCCAGCTGTGTAAGAAAGTTTTTACATTGAGTTGTTAAATTCCATTCTCCATGTATTGGTCTTTGTCCTACTTTTTTAATTGAAATGTAATTGACATCTGCTACTATAACCTACTCTTTTTTTTTTTTTTAAGATTTTATTTATTCATTTGACAGAGATAGAGACAGCCAGCGAGAGAGGGAACACAAGCAGGGGGAGTGGGAGAGGAAGAAGCAGGCTCCCAGCGGAGGAGCCTGATGTGGGACTCAATCCCAGAACACCAGGATCACGCCCTGAGCCAAAGGCAGATGCTTAACGACTGAGCCACCCAGGCGCCCCTATACCCTACTCTTCTCTAATCTCATTTTCATATTTGTTCTATAAAGATAAGTTCCACGTTTCTCACATCTACTATATCTAAGACCAGTTTCCAGTTTTGAAGTAGTTTGGGCTACTCCAGCTGTCATTAAATCCTTGTAGAAATACCTAGATCTTTAACACAGTCGGTATCCCTACGAGTGATCTTGGGCACGTTACTAAGCCTCTGTGTGCCTTATTTTCCCCATCCGTTAGATGAAGAAAATCATGCTACTAATTCATAGAGTAGTTAAATAAAACATGTATGTACACATACACGTGAAGTGTTTTATATATCTATGTATGTAAAAAGCTTAAAACTGTGCACATAAATGATAAGTACTATGTAAGGTGTATGCATCATTATCATCACCATCATCATCCATGGTTTATAAGTATATTGAATTGACTCCAGCACCTGTGTTCCTTATTTTCTAAATTATATTACTTTAAGTAAGAATTTCCCTCCTCCCTAATTAAAAAATATAAAAATAATGCCTATTTATATCGCACTTCTGCTCTTCAGAAAACAGCCATTCCCCCATAGTTTTTCACTGAAAGGAAAATGTTTCTACATATCTAATTTAATATATAAAAGTATTATAATTTTTGTACTAATTTCTTTATAGAATGTAAAGCATAAACCCCAAGAACTGAATAGGGATCCTGACTCATTTCCTTTTTTGATAATTTACAGTGAAGCCTTGTAATTTGCCTTGGAAAGTTTTCTAAAGGTGGTATTTTACATTTAAACTAGAATGGAGCATAAGGAATTTTTTTCTCCCTAGACCTTTGGAGCATCACAGAGTGATCAGTTCACCAACTGGCCGAACAGTTCTAAGGTTGTTTCACTGCCCAGACTGACAAACAAGAATTGCCTTTCTCTTGGCCAGGTGACTAACCAAGTGTCCTATAGGACCAAGAATAGCTAGAGTTTACTCCAGTTAGAATAGGCTCTTTATGGGGCTCCTGGGTAGCACAGCGATTAAGTGTCTGCCTTTGGCTCAGGGCGTGATCCCGGCGTTACAGGATCGAGCCCCACATCAGGCTCCTCTGCTATGAGCCTGCTTCTTCCTCTCCCACTCCCCCTGCTTGTGTTCCCTCTCTTGCTGGCTGTCTCTATCTCTGTCAAATAAATAAATAAAATCTTTAAAAATAAAAAAGAATAGGCTCTTTAAAAAGGCAATTATTCAAGAGTATGATGGATTTGTAAGAGTTATATGTAATAATTTTATATAAGAACTAAGCTCTAAAGCACAAGGGTAAGAAATACTTTAATCATAATTCAATAAAGAGGAAAATTATATCTTAATTTAATCTAAGTAATAACTATTTTTAGACTGATACTGATGTTGAACTTCTAGAATATAAACTATACATTCAAATAATTTTTGAATCTTGTTAAATGCTTCCTAATGAGGATGAGTACTTTGAACCCAGTGCAATATAATGTTTCTATGTTTAGATGGTGATGATATGACAATGAAAGATAGGAAATTGTATTTTACTCTTTTTAGCTATTGAATTCAAAAGAATTAAGTTGTCTCAAAGTAATGAATTAAAATGAACATTTCCCTGAGTTAAAAGGAGCAAAAGTAAACTACATGAAAGACTCTCTTTACTTCTAAAAAGTTAAAATTATTGATTTTCACATTTTAGTTAGTATATTATATCAACATGTATTAGCTTCAAATGGACAGGGCTTTTATAAATATTGATTTGATTTGTAACTAACTTTGTGGATGCAGACAAGTCATTCAACCTCTCCAAACACCAGATTCTGTGTCTATAGAGTAAGATAGCAATTTCTTCCATCCGTAATTGTTTCAAGACTTAAATATAAGGCATGTCATGTGCTTATTATACCACTCAGTATATAAATATTAGCAATTATTGTATCAAAAGAGAAACAGAAAAGTATAAGCTTCAACTGAAATTATTTTTATTGATATGCAATTAAAATAGGGAAATATTTTTCCAAAAAAACAATGTCTTCCCACTTTTACTGTTAATGTTTCCTTGATTCAACTGTGTATGGAGATTTCCATTAATAGAATAGAATTTATTTTCACGTCTTATCTGTTTTCTGACTTTTATTAAAATCTTATCAGACAGTGGATAAGAACATTTAGCTTATTCTCATACAGTATCATTTAAATGTCCAAATATAAATCTACGAAATCGTAATCAAGTATAGAATACAGTGTATTTATCAACCTGTCTTTATTCCAACTGACTCTACTCTCTGGGGTTAAAAAAAAGAGCCTAAGATAAATCAGCTTGATTGTTCAGAATACTTCATTCATGGGCAATGGTGCCTTATTTCCCTTTCCAGTATGGATGAAAAATGTCTTAGTAATATTCTCTAGTCATTAGATAGCATTGTCCAGTGTGACTGAGTTCAGAACCAAGGGGAAACCACATATTCCCATTAGCTCCCCAAGGTTCATATATTGGGCTGTGTGCGTGCTGCAGGCATTCATCCACAGTGCCTTCAGAGCCATTGTTGCATTGGTTCTCAAAATTAACTATAAATTTTAGATCCAGGAATCTCACCATGAAAAAAGAAGATATAGGGGCACCTGGGTGGCTCGGTTGTTAAGCGTCTGCCTTCAGCCAGAGTCCTGGGATCGAGCCCCACATCAGAATCCTCTGCTGGGAGCCTGCTTCTTCCTCTCCCACTCCCCCTGCCTGTGTTCCCTCTCTTGCTGGCTGTCTCTCTGTCAAATAAATAAATAAAATCTTAAAAAAAAAGAAGAGATAGATATGGAATGGGAAAGTAAAGGGAAAATCCTGAAGGACAAACTGAGAGGCATAAATACTGCTGGCTGAAGAGCTGAGAGGTAAAGCCACCCACAGCCGTGAGTGTAGGTGTGCACATTTCCATTTCTAACATATCATGTGGTTCTAAAGAGAATCAAGGAATTAAGGAGAAATAGTTAAATGGTTAATTAAAGGGTCATGGAGGAAAGGTGCAACTCATCTGGAATATTTTATGGTGCTACAAATTTGTAAAGTGCTAAAAAATAACAGAGAAGTGTCAAAAACATAAAGGGCTTTCAATAGCTAAATCTTGAATAATGTGAGCATCAAAATAGTGATGGTGATCAATTTTGTATTAAAAAAGAAAAAGATATGCATCCCTGTGGATACTAAATAAATAAAAAGAGGAAGCTCTTCCTTACAATAGAACAGAAAAATTATTCTCATAAATACTTTGTTTTATAATCATAGAGATAATTGATTCAGGGAAAAAAATCATCAGCATACGCTGAAACTAAAAAAAAAAATTTGATGTGGGATAGAATATTTATAGCTTCAGTGTATGGTGTAACTGATTATTTATTAATTATAAGAAAAATGATAACTTTTCAGTGAAGCCTGGCAAATAACATCTTACCAAAAGTCACCAAAGTTAACATAACCAAATAGTGGCAAACTGACATCATGTGTTTCCCACTGTGATGCACTGAGATGGACAAGAAATCACATGTATTCCTGACAGAAACACATAACCTGCATCTATCCATGAGGCAACAATGAGAAAAAAAAAAAATTAAGGAACATTCAACAGAACTATTGGCTCCTACTCGTAAGAAATGCCAGTGTCATGAATGGCAAAAGGTGATGAATCATTCCAGAATAAATAAGACTTAAGATACATGAAGCCTGGATTAGAAGAAAAATTTTGTTTAAGACTTTATTGGGACAATTGGCCAAATTTGAATATGGACAGTAAATGAAACAATAGCATTTTAACAGTATTAAATATTTTATAATAGCACTATATATAAAAGAATATCTTTTTTGAAGAACACATACAAACTGAAAAATCTAGGGGTAAACATTCATGGTATCTTTAATTTGCTCTGAAATTGTTTAGCAAAAATATGTATACACATACACAGAGGACATGTGACAAAAGCTAACAATG
Organism: Ursus americanus; assembly: GCF_024610735.1. Lineage (NCBI taxonomy): Eukaryota > Metazoa > Chordata > Mammalia > Carnivora > Ursidae > Ursus > Ursus americanus. The sequence goes on along the minus strand of NC_142137.1, from coordinate 12,880,595 downwards.
GGTGAATGTGAGTGAGGAAAATAAGGAAGTTCATTAAACTATTCTTGCAACTTTTTAATTCACTTGTAATTTTTTTAAATTAAAAGTTCAAAGAAAGATTGAAAGCACAAAGGAGTGAGGTACTTTTCATTCCTTCTGAATTTACTATGGTACATTACCCAAGGGTGGGAGTGGAGTCTGTCAAACAAAGGGAAAATTATACATTTTTAAACATGGCACCATAAATGCCTCCTGTCCATCTCCCTAAAAGATGTGTTTTCAATAAAATGTTACTCATGTATATAGTTATTAAAATTTTCAAACATTTTGTCATTTTCCTGAACTCTATTTTACTATTAAAGTAGTAATAATTACTTTGAAAATGAGAGTGCATGGGAATTTCCCAGAGAGTTTGTAAAAATGAACATTCCTAGCCACAATCCCCAGAAATTTTGACTCTGTAAATGTACTCTGGGCACAAGCATCTGTATCATTAACAAGGACTCACTCCAGGCGATTCTGAAACACATCATCACTGGAGAGAAACTACCTGGAGAGAAACGCTGAAGTGCTTTTGAGCTTCCTCCCAGTGGAAGCCAGCTGAGTCTTGCTTTCGCCTAGAAAGAAGTTCAGGCAGTTACCAGGAGACTGAAGAAAGGTTTTTCCTGAAACCCAGGGAGCAACCATTCTGGAGCACAAAGGAAGAATCTATTCAATTCAGTTTTATTCTCTAGGACTCAACAATTAATTTCTTCTACCCTCAACAAAACAGTTTGGACATTTTCCTTACTAATTCCTCATCATCTTTTTTCTGTGGCCAGATATAAATTAGGGTTTAAAAATGTGTCTCAGGATTCGAATTTACAGTCATTCCCTTTGGAGCGATTAAAAATATGGGAAAATTGCAAATAAGAAGTACCTGTGAACCTGCCATGTAGCACCAAGTTATTGATATTTTTGTCCTTGATTTCTTTTTTATGCAAAAATTCTTTCTGTTAAAGTTAAAATTCCTATTGTTTAACACTCCAGGTTGCATCCCTAGTACCCCATTCCCATCCCCAAGAGACAACCATTGTTTGAGATGCAGTGTAAACACTTCTAATTCATTTTCTTTACCTTTATGTATACATCTATTCTCATAGACAATATATAGCACTTTGAGTGTTTTTCCTACTTACATAACTGATTTCAAATTACGTGTTTCATTCCGGTATTTGTGTCAGTCAAAATATTTTTAATCTATTCGTGTTGACGAAGAGAACTCTAGTTCAATCAACATGCATTTAAAATAAATGTAACTTAAAATGACACACTGACATAAATCTAGCTTGAAATAATGTATATTTATTGTCTCACAATTTCTATGAGTGAGGAGTCCAGCCATGGCTTACAGGGTGCTTGCTCTATTCAGAGCCTACTGGCCATAATCAAGGTGAGAGTGAGGGCAAATGGATTTATCTAGAGATTGAGATTCTCTTCCACGCTGATGTGGTTGTTGGCAGAATTCAGATCCTTGCAGTTGTAGGGCTGAGGACAGCAGTTCGCTTCTACATGGCCCTCTGCACTGGGGCTTCACAACGAGACAGCTTAATTCTTCGAGGCTAGCACGTCTGTCTCCTGGTGTGTGTGCTAGTAAGCCCGAGTGCTCCATCACAGGCAGCCCTCTCTTTGCACGGTATTGTGGGAATATACAAATGAGAGCCCGAGCTGAAACCATGCAGACTGAGATGAACTATCAATGATAAATTACCATTTTCATTACTATTTTTCCATAACTTTTACAAATTTTTGTTAAGACTTTTGTCAAAAAGTTAAAAACTCCCTTACGCTGGGTTAAAAAATATATAGAAAAGTATTTTAAAATAGTAAACCTAAAATATAGTTAGAACTGTAATTTCAGACAGTAGAAATATTCAGAATTAGTGTTTGATTTCTTTGTTAAAAAAAAGCAACAAACTTATCAAGAGTAGTTTGAACTGTGTTTGCATTCTTCCTATCACAGAATTTATTCTGTGGAACAAGCGTCCTTTTGTATGCCTTGGTGAAATGTCATAGGCCTTTCAAAATTCGAGTCCACTTCCAAAATTTTAACCTTTGTAGCTTCAGTATCATGAGATGTCTCTTAAGAGTTCCTTTAACGTAAAGTGTTCTTCCAGTGTCTTTTTCTGGACCTCTTCATGCCCTTGATCACAACCACTCCATCACTGGTGCCAATTAATCCACCTTAACCAAGTTCCTCATTGTGCATATGCAGTGTCTCCTTTATGGTCATTTTGCAATTCTGTATCTTCCTTCAAAAAGTGTTTAATTGGGTTGTGTTCCAAGCATGACTTGTCTCATCAACATTAAATATTTGATAATCATTATAACCACCTTAACCAATACTTGGAATCTGGTTGCAAATTTTACAGTTGCATTCTTCTTGCCTCTAAAGCTTCACCAATGTTAATGTTAATCATGGTATTTGATTTCTGAAACAATGAAACCAGCGTCTACTGGCAGTAAAATTTACTCCTTCAGCCTCAGTAATTATCTTCTTTTTTTTTCTTTTCAAATGAAGCAACCAAATTCAATACTTTGGCCTGAATGTCAGAAAACTGAATGGGATTGTTACTACTATAATTACAGTCTGTAATCCAAAGTGCAAGTAAGCACTCCATTTCTAGAGTAATTTTAACTGAAGATATTGAAAGAATTTTGCCTTTTAAAAAACATTTTCATGGCACTTTTTCAATGTCCATGACATATCATTGAAAAAGTACCTTCATTCAGGGCTAAGTCTTGTCCTATTTTTACTTTACTGCCTCTATATTCAACTATTTTAATCAAATCCAATTTTCCTCCCAGTGTTTTCATTTTCATTTGTTTGCTATGCTTTCATCTTTGTTAGTCAACTCCCTCTATTAATGATCCATTTCTGTAAAATGCTACATGATTTATTGCAGGGGGACAAGGAGACAATACAACTACAGGCTTTGCTGTGTATGGTGTGACTAAACAATTACCAACAGACTTTGAAAGAAAGTCAGTGATTGGTCACTGATCGTGATGTGTGTCTGCTACTTACACAGTCACATGTAGACTGAATAACTAGCAGCAAATTTTGATATTTTTGCAATTAGTCACAATGAATGTACAGTAAACTATTTAGATTGTATAGTTGCAGGACTAGTGTTATTTACTTAAACTACAGTAAATGAAATTTCAAGGACTGACTGTCCATTGTCACCTGACCGTAAGAGTGACATTCTATCACCTTTACCATATTCTGTTGGTTAGACACAGGTGATAGGTCCTGCTCACAGTTAAGGAAGGGGGATTATACACAGCATAATAACGGAGTAGGAGGAGGGAGGGATCGTGGAGACCATCTTGGAATTTGGCCTACTATACATTTACAATTTTGTTAGAGTCTGTTTAATTCTGTAGCACTATACATTCTAACCAGGAGTAAATGACAGTTCCTGACTCTCCACAATTTCATTGAAACTTGCGATGATCAGATATTTATTTTTCCCAGTTCAGTAATTGAAAAGCACGATCTTTGAAATTGCATTGTCTTGATTGACATTAAAATTTGGTATTTTTTGTTTTTAGCCAATCTGTTTCCTCTTTTTTGAGTTACTCATATTCATTGCTTATTTTCATATCTTTGATAGCTTTCATTTTGCTTCCAAGGGGTAGTTTATATATTCTAGATAATGATTCTTAATATATTATATATGATGAAAACTTATCTCCTCAGTCTGATCCCTACCTTTAATTTAATCATGTCTTTTATTGTATAGAGGTTTTAATTTGAATGGATTAAAATTTATCAGTCTTTCCTTTTGTGCCATTTTAAAAATATTGCCCAAGCCCTAGGCCAATGTCATTATTTTTTCTTCACAAAAAATAACACCAAACTATAGAATTAACAATTGGTTGCTAAATCATGAAAATTATTATAAATGTGCCACAATAACTGCTTTAGATTCTAAATAGCCAAAGTTAAAATTTAATATCAAAAGCAAACATAAAATCAGGAAGAGCTAAAACAAATCATTATTTGCTATATTAACTGCATTCTCCAAAAACATAAGTAATACCTTCTGACAGCAATTCCTTCCAATAAGACATAGGCAGAAGATACCAAAGACGATTTCAGATTGAGCAGAAAAGGTATATGACTAAGATATCTTGGCAAATTTACACCCAAAGTTAAATGAAAAATGCCACTATTTATTTGAAATATCTCAAATGCATTCGAATGGCAATATTATCATAAGAATTGTCCACTATAAGCTCAAAGCATCACTCTCAAGTTTGGCCAGGACAATTTTTTTCCTAGAAAATGAACTCTGTTTTCTTTTCTTCTTTTCCTTTTCAAGTAGGTTAATACAAAAACACTTCAGATAATAAGAAGCCAAAGGATTGAGTCTTTTCATCAAAACATGAAATGGAAATGCTATGAAATTAAAGATAGAGATCTGTTTATTTGTATAGAGACAAATTAAACTTGCATCTGTAAAACAAAGCAGTCAGCTTTTTTGTAGTTGGTGTTCATCTGAGCTAATCTAAGGCACACTCGTGCGAGCCCGTGAGCACACACACACACATACTATATGAAATCTTCCCATTAAAAAGTAATTAGAAATGACTTTTAAAAATAGCCTCCCAAATGCCCATTGTATAATTTCCGACAACTCCTTAATCTTATCAAGTTTTTGTTAAAACTGTCATCATACTAACCGGGTTGTGCTGCTTTTTTGTTTCTACTAAATGGTTCTAGGAAAAGAAATATTCTCCTGTTTTAAAAATAAGTTTAGCTTATTTAATACATATTGTTTCACACAGAAAATATGCACACCCTTAAAAAAAATATTTCTGTTACCTATGTGCTCCGTATCAATATGCAAAGAGAACGCTGTAATTCAGCAAGAATCTCCACAAGGATCCTCTTAACAAATCCAAAGTCTAGGTATCTGGTAATATAACCCGAGGCTGCGGAGTTTCTGTAGCCCACCCTACTGCCCTGTGGATTGCAGTGTGTTCCCTGTGGGCGATACCTCAACGTCTGAAAACCTGAATGGAAGTTTAAAAAGAAAAAAATTTTCAGACATATAAACTTCAAAATCAACCTCCAGATGGTTTCAATGCATTTTAAAATTTCAGCCTCAGAAATTCTCTGTAGGATTTTCTATCTTTTTAATTCTTTGGTCTAAGAAACGTTCAGTAGAGTGCTTTCTATTTGCTCTCTTTGAATTTCCCTTATATTTTCATAACTACCATCTGTTAATGAACATTTATTTTTGAAATCTCATTAAATGGCTAAAAGTGCAGGTGTTAAGTGTTAGAAGTTAGTTGGAGAGTTAGGTAGCCAGTGTCCCTAACAAAATATGGAGTCAGGATAGCTAAGATCAAACAACACTAACATCCTGTTTTGCAGCTTAGACAAGACCCTACTAGTACTCTGTTTTGCAGCCTTTGCAGAAACGACTTCTGCAAAACATCCTAAAATAAAACAATTAACCGCAAAGCATTTGTCACTATCATGGGCAAGGGGCAGTTAAGACATAAGCCCCCAGATGTCAGCCCAAAAAGACCATCAGCACTCAGACACTAACCTAATAGGCAGAGAGATACGTGACCAAAGCCCTGACTGGCACGACTCCACACACCCTGATTGCTTAAGATAGTTCCACAAAAGAGCTCATAAAAACCCCTAAACACAGAAACTCCGAGGACCACCCTTTCAGGCCACCCCTCCGCCCCGGGAACTTTATGCTATTGCACAATAAACTTGCTTTGCAGCCCACCACTCTTCATCTAGTCTCTCTTTATTCTTCAAAGCAGCGTGACCAAGAACCTCAGGCACTGAAGGCAGAGAGTCCCTGCAACATAAGAAGTCTTTTCTAAGGTGGAGTCTTGCACAGCTCTGAGAGACAGAAATGTCTGAGGAATGAATTGTCACAGAATTACAATAGCCTAGGGAATTGAGACAAACTCATTGTACTTGCTCCTTCAAATCCATTCCCTCTCCTGGGGTGGAGGGCAACCTAAAGGGACTAAATAGGAGGACCCCAAACCCTCGGCCTTCCAGTTATGTTGGGCAGATGGAAATCCCAGCAGAAGATGAAAGAGAGGAAAATGTGTTCAGGGTATTTGTTCCCTTGGCTCCCGTATAACACTTGACCGGAAGTCATCGCTCCTGGCAAGGTAGCCAACTTAATACTCTTCCCAGGTTCCTAGAGCTGCTCTCCCCACCCTCTTTCCTGCGGAAGGGTGATAACAGCTTGGCAGTTAGCAGCTCTGTGTTATTCCACTATCCTTAGTGGTTCCCCGCACTCACACTTTTGAAATAAATTGCCTTTTTGCAAATGAACTTACCTCAAAGGATCCTATTTTAAGTATACCATGTTTTTATCATTACTCCTGACACATTTACTATAACAAATTAATTTAATTAAATCAATGATTCTGTAAGCAAATTATAGATAAAATTTATACACACACACAATTTTTCTAATTCAATTACTTCATGGCCACTAACAGTATGGCAACTATTTTGAGGCATTTTTGATTTTTTTTTAGTGTCAAAAAGGGATCTTGAGAGATTCAGATCGTGTATGCCATATGCCTATAATGTAGGAAAGATGTTAGGGTTCAGAGTTGACAGCCAAGAAAGAATTCTTGAGATATCTTTGGTGCAAAAAGGTGGCTTTATTAAAGCATGGGGACAGGACCCGTGGGCAGAAAGAGCTGCACTGGGGTCATGAGGAGTGGCTGATTATATACTTTCAAGTTGGGAGGGGGTTGTGATAGGGTTAAGGCTCTAAGGAATTTTGGAAGCAAGTTGTCCAGGACCTTGAGCCTCCATAGTAGCTATTGTTGGGAAAATGTCATTTATTACTGTCTAGTAAAACCTTAGTCGTGAAACCCTTCAGATGTATATCGGTGGGCCACATGTTTGGGGGACGATTGCCAACATGTATCTTTAGGGGTAGAGATGAGGTTTCCAAAGGTATTTGTCTGTGTTGAAGTAGACTTACAGGATCCTGGGGTCAGGCTAAGATTGACTTTTGCCGTTAGCGAACTATAAACATCGAGGCAGCTGAGTTCCTAGAGGAATGTCACTCTGCCTGTTTCAAGGACTTGTGAATGGGCTTAAGTAATGAAGACATTTAATTTTTCTTTTGCCTTTGTTTCCCACATCGCCTGGATGAATCACATGAACGGAAGGAGCTCATATTTTCTCATGAAGATTGTGAAGCAGGAAAGACAGAGTATGTGTTGGGAGTGAAATACTAGGGACTAGAAAAAATAGTTGAGTTTTGCTTAAATCATTCACCAGAGGAGCCACAGGGATAACCACCCCAGAGATGGCATGAGCAGGAGAGAAAAGACGGCTCTGAGATGGGCGAATTTTGTAGTGTATAGGGACTCCAGTGGTACCAAGTGCTAATGAGAGCTCTATGAAAAGTCTGACCCGAGGGGTTCAGATCACCAAGTGAGAAATTTATGTGGGCTATGGATCCACCGCTGGGAAAATATCACCAAGGACTTCCTGAACTGTCGCAGTTCGGAGAGAATAGGAGGAGGAAGGTGAGGAGGCAACCTGTGCTTTCTACACAGAATAAAGACAAGCCAGCTTGGATGGGCAGTTTATGTGGAGCAGAAAAGTGATGGTTGCCCTTGAAGTTTAGTCCTCCAAGGAAAGGGTCTCAGGTGGAGGAGGATAAGCAGATACTTTCTCAACATTTGATCATGGGCCTCATAACAGACTCTAGACTTGTCCTAAAATGCGCTGGACCCAGCTAGAAAGCAAGTACCATCTCTTAGTTCCCATCCTTTTGGAATCCTATTTCTAGTATATTCATCACAACAGAACTGACTGACTGAGACAGGATCAGATATAGCCTGGCTCTTACCGGGGAGTGCCTGCAAGGGACAGGAGACACGAAACTTCTCCAGGTAGAAATCACCAGCCCAAGGTAAAAAAAAACCCCAAAACCGAAAAACAAAACAAACAAACAAACAAAAACAAACACCAAAGACCTCTCCCAAAAATGGTCTCCCAGGTTGGCTTACCCTCCTAGGAAAGGGAATTAGGGTTTGGATTAGGAGAAGATTCTGTGAGTCTTGAAGTGGTAGAGACCTAGCTACTATTCATAAATATCATGTCAATTTTATCATTGACTCCTTTAAGAAAGGAACATTTTCTGTACCCAGTCATTGAACAAATATTAAGATATCATATAAAATAAGCTAAGCACCATTCTAGGAGCAAGGGGTCCAGCACTGTACAATACAGACAAGAAAAAAAAAAAGTCCCTGCCTCATGGCGCTTACAGTCTAGTGAAGAAAGAGAGACAACAAACAAGAGCAGTGAATCAGGTATAGAGGGTGTTTTAATGGTGATAAATGCTAAGGAGAAAACTGAGAAGGGGTCTAAGGAAGATGTAATGGAGGGAAATGGGTCAACAGCTGCGAGAAGAGGGGACCAAGCATAGTAAGCAAGTTCAAAGGCCCCCAACAGAAGTCTTATGTTCCAGGAACATCGCAGGGGCCAGTGCAGCTGGAGTGGCATCCACTAGAGAGAGCATGGAGAGGTCAGGAAGCAAAGGCCTTGGCAAGGACTTGGCCTTTTACATCTAGTGAGATGGGGGTGATGACAAAGGGGTGACACCTTCAACAAGACCACTGTGGTTGCTGTGTTGAGAACTGACTAAAGACCACCTAGGATGAAGCAGGATACCAGTTAGGAGGCCACTGAAATAGCACAGCCAGAGGCTTGGTGGCTCAGACAGGGTGTTAGGGTGTTAATAGGTGAGGAGGTGAGATCGGGTCCCATTCTGGCTGTGTTTGGGGTGCAGAGACTGCAGGCTGTGATGGCCCAAGCCCTGCTCCACTTCCCCCTGTGCCAGAGCGAGACCCTTGCCCAATGGCTGACCCACATCTGCTTGGAAAGCAGCTTGTGGAGGTTTGCTGAAGGCAGCAGATATACCCCGGGGAAGGAGGAGGTATTTAATGGGAGGAAAACCATTATTCTTCGAGTTAGTATCCTCTCAAGTGAAAGATTTGCTTTCATCAAATTTGTATTTCCTTATGAAGCACAGGCATACAGGAGGACAAAACCTATACCAATCCTTCCAAGGGGCTAGGGAGTGCTAATTATCAAGCTTTTGTTTTTCCAAGTGACTTTTTATGATCTGCGTTGAAGGCTAAGGCTAAGAGGATGAGAACACTGAAGGAGTTTTCCCTAGTGCTGTGGACGTTTTGCCACTAGCACTCAAAGGCTTTATGCCGAGCATCTGCAGGGTCCTCTGAAAATATATCAGACGTGAGAGAAGCATTGGCTTCAAAACACAGGGAAAAAAACTACACAGTCAAAAATAAATATTTAATTAAATTTTAATTAAATGTCTACAAATGCATAACCTTATGTCAACTTCATTAATTGTTAAAATTTGAGTTCTAAAAAAAAGTCATGATATATGAGAACAATTTTAGGTTACATTTTCTCACTTTGCAAGAACCCATGAGTTATCATGATTAATACAGTACAATTAGAACCAATTGTAATTTTATTGTAAGTCACTTCTTGCTAAATAATTTTAAAAGCCAGGTTATAACAATCCTTTCAAAAGTGTTTACTGCAAAAATTATCTAATGTGCTCTTCTCATGTCCCATTAAGCCTGAGAAAGGGGAGATAAAGTGTTTAATGGAAGTCGGGGTGGGGGGGTTGGGGGGAAACAGAGAGATTGACTGGGGAACTTTATTAAATGTCTTCATTCCTCATGGAGTCCTCAGTAAAAAAGACTAATATCTCGCGGAGTTAGGATCCACCAAAATGCTGATCCTGCTTCAAGGTAAAATTGGAACAAGATCAGAGGCTGCCGAGGAGAAGAAAATTAAGTCTGGATAGTGTTGAAATGTGCCAAATGTTGACTCTGACGTGTTTTAAATTAAACAGGCTAAAAAGAATAAACACAGAGATCATCGTTTTGGAACAATGTTGTAAACTAAAGTTTTGGTTTTAGTTTGCAAAAGGTATGGATTCATTATGTTCAACAATTTTTGTGGTGTGTTTATAATTTGTAGATTGTCTGGCAGAAAGGAAAATAAAGCTTACTGCTTTAAAAATGAACACAAACTCTTGGAAAAGGAAATAATAAAAATGAATTATCCAGAATATTTTCCCTGGCCTTAAACAAAGGGAAATCTACAAACCACAGCAGCATGTAACACTTCCCCAACAAGCAAAAGGCTGAGTATGCTGATCGGAGTATTTCCAACAGTTAACAAGAGAGGGAAAAGAAGTAAAAATAGCTTAAACAAAATTACTTCCAGCAATAAATTGTCATCTTATTAAAATGTAAGTTGCTGGGTGCTGTGTGTATTAAATCACTGAAATAATGGAAGGATTTGCACCAAGATTTGTAGCCATTATGAGATAATGATTAGAAATGTTGCCGTTTTTCAAGTTTGATGGCTTGAAATGCCAAACTTGAAATGCCTCCCATTCCTATTTTCCACCTGAAATAAACCTCCCTCCCAATCCAAAGAAAATATAGTAAGGATCCATCTCTGTCTTTTTCTCTGTTGTCCAATTTGTTAATTCTGATTCATCACAAACTCCAAAAGGGCCTCATTTTTATTTTTTGTCATTTGTCATTAACTGAAATAAGGAATAGGTTTAATAACGTTCTCATGTTCTTTTTCTTTTAATCCACAATTTCCGAATATAGTGATCTAGCAAAGGCCTTTGTCCTAAACCAATTGCAAGAGGCTAAAAGCCCATTGAAATCACTGAGCAGGAAGAACAGTAGAACATTCAAGAGCACTAGTTTGGGATGAAAACAGCACTGGGTTTGAATCATAGCTTTGCTTCTTACTGACCAGCCTTCTTACTAACTTCTGTAAGACTCAGTTCCTTAACTGGTAACTCGGAGGTTTTGTAAGAATTATATGATTGGATATATGGAAGACATTATCCAACTTACAGTGTTAGAATTCTGCGGTAAACCACATCATGTCCGGTTCAACGGCTTATATGTTTAAGAGGAGATTACAAGAAATAAACTTTCAAAATCACTTATGTTTATTTTGGGAATATTTACTATAAAAATTTTCCAGTATGAAATTAATTTATCTATTCAGAATAAACTCTCTAATCAACAACTACCACACACACCCATATTTAGAGTCGGTATTCAAGGCCACAGGACCTCAACCTTGAGGTTGGATACATTTGATGGCCCATTAGTTACCTGGTCATCATGGATGTTTTCACTATTCCTAGGCTTACTGAGTGTCAGTCCTGTGCCAGGCCTCATCGGGGACAGGTTCCAAGGCTCCAGTCAGAGACTTTGACTTTCAAGAGTTAGTAGAGAGACGAAAACGCAACCTAGCTTGGGGAACAAGTCTCCTTGAGCTACCAGCTGTCACAGTCTGCATAGCCTGTTACTCCCTGACTGATCTGTCACCCCGGGGTATCCATTTCCCTCCTTACTAGAATCGGCTATATTCAAACTAAGTAACTCTAATGTGTTTTCCTAGATATGATTATTGAACAGATTTGTCCTGTTACCCCTGGCCATCTAGCTACAAGACGTTTTGGTTACGCAAAGTAGACACGCCTCATTTGTCAATGCTGATAAAATGCTGAGTCCACTACTAAGCATAGAGTCTCAAGCCACAGTTTAGATGAGTTACTATATCTTAAGTACTTAGACCTATGCTTGGCACATTATTCACATCATAGTAGTGCTTGCTTTTAAGAGTCAGAGAAAAGCCCAAACCCTCAATGGTATAGCCACATGGGTAAGGGTACAGAATTTATTTTGACTTAAAAAGCAAGTAAGAATTTGACTCAAATCTCAGGCATGTGGAACATGAGACTATTTTCTTCTTAAGCCCCTGTTACTGGTCATGAATAAGGCTTAGAGTTCCCGCCTGTGCATAGACATGAGCCCAGTCACACCTCAGCTTCTATCTCCTCTTCTTGAGGTACCTTCAGCAAAGTGAGAAGGCGACCCCAGAATTGTGTAGGGTGATAAATTCTTTCTGTTCCCTCATAAGGATCTTTCAACCTCAGGAAGATTTAGAATCCAGTATAAGAATGTTTGAGCGAATCTACCCCATAACTTTTATATATTTGGGTTAAGGAGTTTTTGTATTTTATGCGCTTGAAAGGTGAAAAGAACCTAAACCATACGAACAAATTTAAAAGTACTAACTCAGTACTTGATTAAGGCTTATGATTTTAAGTTGAAATCTTACCATGTATATACAGTGTTGGAACATTTAATAGTCTTGAAGATTCAAAATACTTATAAGTTAATTTATTAGAAGTTATTTAAATACTCAAGAGATTCTTTTTAAGTCAGGCAGTGAAATATTTACAAAGGAAATAGAAAATATTGTCTTTATAAATGCTGTTTATAATGTTTGTAGGTGTTGATTAAATTGGAAATGTGATCAAATTTTATTCAGAGCCCCCCACCTTAAAGTGATTGTTGAAATGTACTAAATTTATATGTATAATGAAAGGATTTCTAAGGACGACATTTTTAAATTTTATAATTATAATGCATGAATGTTGATTTTTAAAAGCGGCCACAGATTTTATTATCTCCATCATCATCACCATCATCGTTGGTGCTCGGATTAGTCTACTGGGCTCCATAACAAAGTACTGCCAACTGGATGGGTCAGACAGCAGAAATGTATCGTCCCTCAGTTCTGGAGGCCAGAAATCCAAGATCAAGATATCAAAAGGGTTGGGTCCTTCTGAGCTGTGAGGAAGAGTCTGTTCCATGCCTCTCCCCTACCTTCTGGAGATTTGCTGGCAATCTTTGGTGATCCTTGGTTTGTAGAAGCACCATCCCAATCTCTGCCTTTGCCTTCACATAGTGTTTCCCTTTGTTCAAATTTCTCTCTGTAACTAAATTACCCCTTTTGGTAAGGACACCAGACATATTGGGTTAGGGTCCACCCTAATGACCTCGTTTTAATTTTATTACCTCTATAAAATTCCTTCTCCAAATAAGATCACATTCTGAGGGACTTGGGGTTAGGACTCTAATATAACTTTTTTTGAGAGAGACGTTTCAACTTGTAACACTGCTTATTACAGGTTTCAATATTTCTTTCAGTCATGTTTAACTTCTCCTCGTTAATTTATATTCTGTTGATACAATATAACAATTTTTTAATTGTTATAACACAGTCCTGTGTTCAAATCCTGCCTCTGCTACTCATTCAGTGGATAGATTGGTTTTTCTGGTTTTGTTTCTACAAAATGGAAATAGTAATATACTTTTTGCTGTGCTACTATACAAACTAAATAAAATAAGTCACCCAGAGGAATTTCTTGTAAATAATGCAATCTCGGTAAGTGGAAGCTACTACCACTACTGCTATTGTTACTACATTTTCTATGCTTACTATTATTCTTGGAAACAAGGCAATGTTTGTTCTTACGTATATTTATTTATTTTTTTTTTTTAAAGATTTTATTTATTTATTTGACAGAGACAGAGACAGCCAGTGAGAGAGGGAACACAAGCAGGGGGAGTGGGAGAGGAAGAAGCAGGCTCATAGCGGAGGAGCCTGACGTGGGGCTTGATCCCATAACGCCGGAATCACGCCCTGAGCCGAAGGCAGACGCTTAACCGCTGTGCCACCCAGGCGCCCCTTACGTATATTTAAATCGCCCATCATGTTAGTGTCCTTTGGCTGTTATAATAAACTACCACAAACTTAGTGGCTTAAAACAACGCCAACCTATTCTCTTACTGCTTTAGAATTCAGAAGTCTCAGATGAAGCTCATGGAGCTAAAATCAAGGTGTTAGCAGGGCTGGTTCCTTCTGGAGACTCCAAGGGAAAATCTGTTCTTGATTCTTCCAGCTTCTAGAGGTTGTGACGTTCCTTGCCTTGTGCCCACATCGCTCCAACCTGTGCTGCTGCTGCTGCTTCTTCTTATTTTTTTTTTAAAGATTTACTTATTTACTTGAGAGAGAGAGAGAGAGAGCACACAGGGGTGGGGAAGGGCAGAGGGAAAGGGAGAGGGAGAGAGAGAATCCCAAGCAGACTCCCCACTGAGCACGGAGCCCAAGGCAAAGTTCTATCCCACAACTTGTAGATCATGACCAGAGCCCAGATTGAGATGGGACTACTAAGTGACTGAGCCACTCAGGTGCCCCTTGAGCGTGTGCTTCTTGTCATCACAGTGCCTTCTCTCTGATTGTAATTCTACTTCCTCCTGCTCACAAGGACCCTTATGGTTACATTGGGATAATCAGGATAACCTCATCTCCAGATCCTTAATTTAATCATGTCTGCAAAGTCCTGACTTTTAGCACATAAGGCAACACATATTCACAGAGCACAGGGATTAGGGCACAGACATCTTTGGGGGCCGTTATTTAGCCTAGCACATCAATTTTTGCATTAAAATATTTTTCTCAACATTTGAACACTGGGATTCTTGCTAAGTTGTAGCAGACTCCAGGAAACGGCAATGATAAATGCTGATATATGTGGTTGCGATCATGGCAGTGGTTAAATTCACTATTATCTAGTATGGGGAGAGGGATAATTTTACAGATGAGAATGATGAGGCAGAAAGGGGGGCATGGAAATACAGGTACTAGTGGTGTTAAACAGAAAATGTCACAGTACTTCTCAAATGGAATATTGAGTTTCAGCTCAGACTCCAAAAGGAAAAGTGTATTTCCTGGAAATGGGATTTAATCCATTCTCATCCTGCCTCACCCAGTGAAGTGGAACATTGCAAGCTTGGGAGGAGGAGTCTGACTGGAATCCAAGAGCAGGGAGAACTGAGGTCACCATGTGGTCCAAACAGAAATGAAGTCATGCATCTCACAGGTGTGTCACAGAGCTGTTAAGCATGGTTTAGGGAAGTGGGCCCTCCTCAGAAAGCAAAAGAAGCAAGACAGGAGAATTTGATCAGAGTAGTTATTCCTTCCTTCCCCTTCCAGAATTTCCTACTGGTTTCAACTCTGACTTGGATGTATCCATGTAAAATTAGAATTAAGGAATAGTTTGGAGATAGAACTTACAGGATAAAGTAAAAAGGGAATACTGCTAGAATTAAAGCAACTGACTAAGTTTTCTACTTCTGGTAATATGGCAGATATTATTAATATCATATCATCCTGCAACACCAAGAAATTCTGGATAATATATAACAAACATCTTTTTAAATGTATAGCTTAGCTTTTGAGAAATCAAGCTAATTCCCCCAGGAGCCAAAAGTAAAAAGGAAGCTGAAAGCCAACAAATTATTTGCTGCCTTGGAGGCACCTGGCTTTAAATGCCTTCCTTGACTTTAAGCATGTTAATTCAATTATGCATGTAAAGGTTTTGAGGATGAAATAACCACCAAAAAGTAGAACATCTCAACCAAAAGTGGAGAAATTACATACTTGGAAAAAAGTGAAAGGCAGGGACAACTTAAGAAGGACAGTTGAAATACCTTTCGTATTGGACCTAAAAAATCTTTTTGAGCAGTTGATAAATAAACATCATGCAAAATATAATTTTGAGGTGGGATGAAAACAAATTTTCTTTTTGTTTTTTACAATTGGAGCGGCACCTTTATTTTTGTTATTTAAATTTTTTTTAATTGAAGTATCGTTGGCACACAATATTACAATAGTTGCTGGTATACAACATGGTGATCCCACAACTCTATATGTAAGGCTATGCTCACAAGTGTGACTAGCTACCATCTGTTACCGTACAATGCTATTATCATACTGTTGACTATATTCCCTCTGGTGTACCTTTTATCCCTGTGACTTAATTCATTCTGTAACTGGAAGCCTCTATCTCCCACTCCCCTTCACTCATTTTGCTCACTCTCCTCCTGTCTGACAACCATCAGTTTATTCTCTGTATTTATGGGGATCTTTTTTGCTTTTTTGTTTTGTTTTTTAGATTTTACATATAAGTGAAGTTATATGGTATTTGTCTTTGTCTGACTTATTTCACTTAATATAATACCCTCAAGGCTCATCCACATTGTCGCAAATGGCAAGGTCTCATCCTTTTTTATGGCTGAGTAGTATTATATATATATAAAACACCTTCTTTATCTATTCATCTAACAATGGACACTTGGGTTCCTTCCATATCTTGGCCATTGTAAATAATGCCGCAATAAACATAGGGGTGCATATATCTTTTTAAATTACTGCTTTCATTTTCTTTGAGTAAGTACCCAGTAGTAGAATTCCTGGATCACATCGTCATTATATTTTAAATTTTTGAGTAACCCCTATACTGCTATCCACAGTGGCTGCACCAATTTCCATTCCCAGCAACAGTACACCAGGGTTCCTTTTTCTCCACATCCTCACCAACAGTTATTATTTCTTGCCTTTTTGATTCTAGACATCCCGACAGGTGTAAGGTGATATCTCATTACAGTTTTGCTTTGTATTTCTCTGATGATTAATGACGTGGAACATCTTTTCATGGACCTGTTGGCCATCTGCATGTCTTCTTTGGAAAAATGTCTCTTCAGGTTCTCTTCCCATTTTCAATCAGGTTATTGGTTTCTTTTTGTGTTGACTTGTATAAGTCCTTTATCTATTTTGGATATTAACCTCTTATTGGGCATATCATTTGCAAATATAGTCTTCCATTCAATAGGTTGCCTTTTTGTTTTGTGGATAGTTTCCTTCACTGTGCAGAAGCTTTTTATTTTGGTACAGTCCCAATGCTTTATCTTTGCTTTGCTTTTCCTTGCCTGAGGAAACATATCTAGAAAAATGTTGCTAAGTCCCCTGTAAAAGAAATTACTGCTTATGTTTCTTCTGCAAGTTTTATGGCTTCAGGTCTCACATTTATGTCTTTAAACCATTTTGAGTTTATTTTTGTATGTAATATAGGAAAGTGGTCCAGATTTATTCTTTTACATGTAGCGCACCAGGTTTCCCAGCACCATTTACTGAAGAGAGTGTCTTTTCCCTATTGTGTATTCTTGCTCGTTTTGTCATAGATTAATTGACCGTAAAAACATGGGTTTGTTTCTGGGCTCTCTTACTCTGTTCTGTTGATCTATGTGTCTGTTTTCGTGCCGGTATCATACTTTTTTGATCACTACAGCTTTGTAGTATATCTTGAAATTTGTGATTATGATACCTCCAGTTTTGCTCTTTCTCAAGATGGATTGGCTATTTAGGGTCTTTTGTGGTTCCATATAAATTTTAGTATTATTTGTTCTAGTTCTGTGAAAATTACTGTTGATATTTTGATAGGGATTGCATGGGGCATAAATATATACAGTAACCTAGCATTTTGCTAGTACAGAGATAACTACTATGTTCATACAGATCTTCCGAGTTTCTTAAATTTTATTCTAATTCAACAAAGAGTCCTCAATCAGATTTTGTGATTTTTCATAATCAGCACTGGGCCCATGAATTCTGATGCTCCAACATAAAAGGATCATGTTGATGTAAAGTTTACTGAGGCCCTCCTTTTATCCATGGAGGTGTCTTCTCCTAACACCATAATGTCAACTGAACCCAGAATTTCATGGCAAACTATGTCCTAGTTGGACATTATGTTGCATACACTGGGTTGTGTATTGGTAGTTATAAAAAATTTTAAGGGAATAATATCTGTGTTTCTAAATTGATTCCAAAACACAGAAATTATTTTTGTAAATGGCTCTCTTAATCCCTTGCTACTCCAGATACTTTCTATTTCTTTGTTTTTGCTTGCTACAATGTTGTGTTTCAGCACAGTGAAGATGGCAGGATTGAATTTGATGGCATAGCTCACCATAAGGAGATGGATTGCAGAGTTCTTAAATGATTCAGCTAAGGCACATGAAGAAAGCTATGTTGTTCACCTGTACTCTATAAAACTGATGGAATCACCCCCAATGAGCACGGCAAATGCCTAGCAGTAAATGTAAACCCTCTGCCTCTTATAGAAACCCATTAAAACTTGAAGAATCCTATTGCTCTTAGAAATAGTCTTTGATGGCCCTAAAGTATCATGGAATTGCATATAAAATCTCCCAAGAACAGAGTTTAAAAATTCTCACAAGCTGACTCTCCTCCAACTGCCAGCTAGAGAAGCCAGAATGCCAACTAAACATCACCAAATTGTATTGCTTAAAAAAAAAAAAAAGTCATTAGTGATAGACAACATGAAAATGAGCTAGTTAGTTGAAGCATGCTTCAGTTACAAAGAGCACCGATTCCTATCTCCTTTCTATGTGAATACAAAGTTGAGATATTTGGTATCAGAATGCCAATTGAAAAACAGAACCCTATATTAAATTATGAAGAATAAATTACTTAGTGTAAATTTGCTGCATGTTTGTTACACTATAATGATAGAATATTGGTAGGGATACAGAGACATATTTTACACAGCAGCTGACCTCAAGAGGCTTACAACTTAGTACAGGAAAATTACTATGCATGCATGCATGACTAGAACACAAATATGAATGAAATTTTATAATGGAAGGGCAAGCAAAGTGCTTTGGCAGCAAAGAGGAAGGAAACTCTTTCAACAAAGTAACTTTTGAATGAAGCAGAGAAGGTTTCCTTGGATTTCACAGAGTATGGAAATCTAAGATAAAGGACTCTCATTGGCAAGAACAGAAAAAGTCATGAAAGCGCACCTGACAAACGGGGGTCAGCACATTATCTGCTTGGACCTGATCACTACAAATGCGTAAAGACGTAAAGAGAAAAGTCACGGTTAGAGCAATGTATACCAAACTAGGAATATTTTCTATTGAAAGTTGAGAGTCATTGAAGATTTTTGAGGTTCAACATGTTATAAACTGAGCAAACTTTACATTTTAGGAAAAAGTAACTTTGATAATTATATAAAGAAAAGCACACGGTGTGCACTCAATAACATTCACTGAACAGACACAGGGTTGCATAGTTGTTCCGGATACGAATACAAGCTATAAGGCTGAACAGTTACATTTTTAAAAATCCTGCTCTTAAGTATTTGTAATCTAGTGAAGGAGATAAGATATTCATGTAAAACCATAAATATAAGTAGAGAGCTACATATGCTAATTGTCCGATGAGCGACATGGAAAGGAAGTGGGAAAGCAGTTGAGAAGAGATGTGGTAGAATGGTGGTGAGAGCTTGGTGGACTAGGTGGGGTTTGAATTAAGTCCTGAGGACAAGATGGTGCCCAAGGTGTGGCAAGAAAGAGGAGGAACACTTTAGACAATAAAAATAAGGGGAAAAAAGTGAACAACTGGAAATGTGATTAGGATGAACATAAGAATAATTGTTAAGAGAGTACAGATGAGGACATATTTAGAGAGATAAGAAATGGCCAAAGTGCTAATAGCCAAAAATGCTTAACAACAAACAACCAACAACAACAACAATGGGATATCATTTAATTGGCCATATTCCTTTTAAACATTTAAGGAAATAGGTTTTCAAAGCAGTTTTCAGGAAGGTCAATGTGCATATTCCAAGGATATTTTCTGCTGCTGTGGTAGGATCTAGATCAAGACAGGTCAACTGGGAAAGAAAAAGGAAGGCATAGAAGTCAATAGAGAAAGGGCATGGTGATTTAATGTCTGTAGAGAGAGTGATTGAGAATGAAGTCAGGCATGACTCCAAGGTTTCAAGCTAGGACCTTGGGAGAATTATTATGTCAATGATAGAAAGAAAGCCATCTGAGATGTGAACTATATTTGGAAAAAGATAATGAATGTGTTTTTGGATAACTAGAAATTAGGTAATGGTTGAAGATCTCTGGAGAGGACCGGCTGGCTGTTGGAGACTTAGGGTGAAAGCACAGGGACCAAGTCAGGGCTGCAGATGAATGTAATAAATATATTGCAATATGTAACAAAGTTCAAAATAACATAACTAATATATATATATATATATTTTTATAAAATTTGAAATAGTTAAGTTCCAAGATGTACAAAAGTATAATACATTAATTCTATACATTGATTATACAAAATGATGTGAAATGTAGCTTAAAAATGATTATAATATTAATGCTAATTAAAATTTAATTAATAATATTTTCTTACTTTCTTAAAATAGAGAAGACTTTTTTTTTTTTTAAAGAATTATGGTGGGGGCGCCTGCGTGGTGCAGTCGTTAAGCGTCTGCCTTCAGCTCAGGGTGTCATCCCGGCGTTCTGGGATCGAGCCCCACATCAGGCTCCTCTGCTGGGAGCCTGCTTCTTCCTCTCCCACTCCCCCTGCTGTGTTCCCTCTCTCACTGGCTGTCTCTCTGTCAAATAAACAAATAAAAATAAAATCTTCAAAAAAAAAAAAAAGAATTATGGTGAAGAAGCATAGATTCACATATAAAAATTTGGTTAAAATTAGAAAGAGTGTTTGAGTACTTTTTTGCCCTGTATTTTTCCCCTGTAGCAAATGGCAATCATTCTATTGACACTGAAGTTGAGCTCAGAAATAAGATCAGTCATTTCAAAAATGCCAATGGTATATGTAAATATGGAAGATTCACTGAAGAATCTGTGTTGTTGATATGTGAAAAACAAGTTTCATACTTTCTCAATTAAATTTCTTATGGCTTGGTTTCCTCATATGCTCCCTAATTAGTAATGTGACCTTGGGCAACTTCCTATGTTTCAGTTTCCTCATCTACAAACAGGCTTAAAATAATACTTGCTTCATAAATTGCTGAGATTAAAGGAGAGAGTAGATATAAAGAAACTATGACAGTGCCTGGCACAAAGTGAGAGCTCACTAATTTTTGGCTGTTATTACAAAGGAATTATATATGTATATGTTGTTTGGGAGCTTTAGAACTTTGTAGCATTAGCTAATAAAGCAACTTAGTTTTCTTGCTATCTTAGAGATTGTCAGCAGAATCACCCTTGGGTACATGAATTTGAATGAATAGATAGAAAGCTGAGAGCGGCAAAACTTTATAATCATGGAAGTCAAGTGGTCCAGTCAAAAAGCAGTGATGTGCAGAAAAAAATACAATCCATTTGACTAAGGTGTTTGAGAAAATAATATATCTTCTGTGCACTTTAAAAACAATGTGCAAGTGGACCCAAATACTGGATTACCACGACTATGATTTTAATCCCCTTTCTCTTCTATCGTCTCTAGTACTTTTTCCATAGTACCCTAAAAGAATGTCTTAGACAGTAGAAAATACATATAACAGTGAAACAAAATGTCTAACTCTATTTTTTATTGGGTATTTGGTAATGTCCCTAACCAGTAGTACCTAAGCAAATATCCATCCATTATCCACTCATTTGTTCAACAAAAATGAATTACATCTCTACTACATACCATTCATTATAGTAGGAACTGAACGTATAGGAAATGAGTTGGTTTTCCTCCTGGTAAGGAGTTTAAAGCCTGGGAGGTAGAAAAGATATTTTTAAATATTTGTAACACACTTCTGCTACATCTAATAAAAATCCATTCAAATTATAATGGCGACACAAAGGATGAAAACCTAAAGTGGATCAAACAAGAGTTTAATCCCAATTGGGACCTGGTAACTGACTCAGGTGAGTAGAAGTTCCTGATGGGCTAAAAACTAAAGGGCGGTTCAAACATGGGGCAGAGCATGTGCAAAGTTGCAGAAGCCGCTAACACTCAGGGATCTCAAAGTGGTTAATTAAGATATAGGTTGTATTTGGGAAATGGAGAGCAGTTCGAGAAATAATTAAAGAGCAGAATGTCTGTAGAAAGTTAAGTATGTTAGACCTAGGAAGTTAGGAAGATATCAAACACTTTTAAAGAGCATAGTAGCAATAATCAAATCCTCTTTTCTCCAAATTTTAGTACGGATTCTTCTATTCTGTCCTTTTTCCTGGGTTCTGTTCTCTCTGATTTCCTTTTCCATTCCACATAGGTTCCACCCACGTAGAAGAACTGAGCCTCACTGAAATACCTGCTGTCACTGACGTTGCTCAATATTTGACTTTAAAACTTTGAGACATTGTGTCTCAAATACGTTTGGTCTTTTTATTGTAAATGTTATTTTTTTCTGTTTCTGTTTTCTTATGGTACAGACCGATTCCATAAATAACCTTAGGAGATGGGCCCCTTCTCTAATGTGAATATGTTCACAAAATATGCCCTGTGAAGATTGCACACAAAATGTCTGCTAATTACTTTTTTTGTGGTCTTATATGAGAAAAGAACATTCGAAGTATCCACTTAGATGATTCTCCTTCATTATTTCAAAAAGCTAAAAGTCCTTATACTTTTTTCTGTCCCTCAAATATAGCCCGGCTTCAGAAGTTGGAGTGAAAAATCTTTGGTATTCCTATTTCTGGGATTTTTTAAAAATGATTTTCTTTATTTATTTGACAGAGAGAGTGAGAGTGCACAAGCAGGGGAAGTGGCAAAGGGAGAGGGAGAAGTAGGCTTCTGGCTGAGCAGAGGGCCCCATGAGGGGTTTGATACAAGGACCCTGAGATCATGACCTGAGCTGAAGGCAGCTGCTTAACCCACTGAGCCACCCAGGCACCCCTATTTCTGGGTTTTTTAAAATCTGTTTCCTGCTTACCCCTCAAGAGTTGCAACAACCCTCCTCTTAATATATACGGAAGGATCAGCCGCCCTCCATTTAATGTTATTATTTTGATGGATACAGAATTACAACTTAAAAGCCAAATAATTGACAAGTAGGAGAAAAAAAGATGCAAAAATAGTGCTTTTCTTAACAGCGATGTGATTCTTTAAACATGCCTAAAATTGAGGACTAAATAAATTGATCAGCAGTTTTATATATCAGATATGAGAACAATACAGGATTTCAATTTACAAACCACCAGAATTCTTGTTTGCATAATGAATGGACTGTCTCTTAAAAGGAAAACTTCTTGTATTAATAATGGAAAAGGGGTTAGTAACAAAAAGAAATATACCCTTGTGTTATGTTCATTGTTGACTTTACATATCATATTTCATTATTTCATAGCGTTGGTATTAGGATTTTAAAATTCCCAAATTACATTCCAGAAAAGTTGATTTATATATCTTTCTTACTGATGGAATAGTGTGAAATGTCACAGGCTCTAAAACCACTTTCCCTTTTATATTTCACTTCACAACTTCAGGCTAATATTAAAATATTTAGTAGAGTCTGATCATTTCCTGCTGGTTGGATTGTATTAAAAATATATGGCTTTATGGCCATAGAAATTAAATATGTGAACAATCAGGCTTTGTAAAAATGTACCACATGTTAACCTGAGTAAAAGCAATAAAATATAAACAAAATGTGAAAATTTAGAACATTCTTATAATGTACGTTCTTTTTATGAGCTAACTGCTCTGTTGTGGGTTGTACTGCAAAGAGCAGGAAAAAAGATACAATTTAAAAGATCGCATGTAGGTTTCAAAATGATAAAACTAAACTAATCTTTAGCTGTGTTTTTTAGTCATAAATCACTTTTAAGGTTAGTGGCTACCTGATGTAGTATTCTGACACTTTGACAATAAAGAAGAGCTTATGACAGTCCTGGGGGTGTTTTTTTAAAGTGTTTTCCTACACTTAAACAGTAAAGCAATGACTGACAAGATTCCCAACCTGCCCCATTTTACCATGGTTACACTAAATCTACATTACAATACAAAAGGTAATTTCTCCTGATTCTCAGTGGAATAAAAGTTACTCCTAGAAATCTGCATTTGAAAATCCTGCATGAAGTCTTGTTTGCATGTAACCATGTAATTTCCAAGAGAACGCAACAACTATTTTAGTAATTGCTATTCTAGAAAAAGAAGTTGTAGGGTTGATTTTTTTCCTCTTCTTTAATGAATGCGTTTGTTCATTTGCCCAGACTTTTGGCAATGAATAAATTTAATAAATCAACCAAAATAATGAAATTGTTGTACTAATTTTGAAGGGAAATACGATGTAATACTTTTGAACATATGCTAGCCTTAACTGTGTGTATTACAGAGTAATACAATAAAGAGTATAAGAGAATTGGGACTTTATTTAGTACCTCCAAAATTACCTGATTTATCTGCAGATTCCCTACAACCTATCCATTCAACTGATTTTCTTGTAGAAAAGCTGTGACCGATTTCAAAGGAAACTGAATTATGCTCAATATTTGCAAATGTCACTCATGTAACAGTAATACCATATAGACTTTCCTGGAAAGTTTTACTGGTAAAAGAGTAAGAGTTCCCTTAAAATTTAAAGAAAAGAAAAGAAAAAAAGGAGGGAAGGAAGAGAAAGAAAGAAAGAGAGAGAAAGGAAGAGAGAATTATATTATTCTCACCTGAAAGAATTATAGAAAGACAAAGTGAAGATAGCCTTATAATACCATATTCTATAATGTCAACATATGTCCATGATATGTGAGCCAATTTTTAGAGACACGGGGTTTAGGTGTTTTCATTTCCATTTTATTTTTATTTCAGTTCATTTACAAAGCTACTATTAGTATATGGTGATCGGATTACTTTTTTTTTTTTTTTTAAGATTTATTTATTTGGAAGAGAGAGTGTGTGTGAGCTGGAGGAGGGACAGAGGAGGAAGGAGAGGAAAGAGCCTCAAGCAGACTCCCTGCCGGAGCGTGGGGCTTGACGCAGGGCTCCACTCCATGACCCTGAGACCATGACCTGAGCCAAAACCAAGAATCAGAAGCTTAATCAACTGAGCCACCCAGGCGCCCCCGGATTATCCTTTAAAGAGCATTACGTGTATTCAGTTGCTATCAGTATAAAATAAGAAGAATTGGAATGTACCAGTTTATGGATTGGGTTTGATATAATTGACTACGATTTTGCAAACACAGAGCAGCCTTCAAACATGAGTTAGCGTTAGAGGAGGTATGTTAGCAGAAGCCTTCTTCAGTTAGTGTCTTTATCTTTTTAGTCCCAAGGTTTAAATCGGGTCGAACATCTCTTAGGATCACAAAAGCTGCTGTTTTTCTTGGTAAGGTCTGCTGTGGACAGGTGTTACAAAAGAGGCATTGAAAATTAAATTTGTTTTAATTTTGAAATTTAATTTGCTTCTGAAATTAGAACTGAAGTAGTGTCTTAGAGTCATTTATTATGCGGGAGAATAGGAATGCTGAAAAGCCACAGGTTCGTGCTGTCAGTGGTGGCTGGTCAGATCCCAATTTTGCCTGCATGCTGGAACAGTAACAGTATTCCATTGTAGGATAGGATTGTTCTTTCATTTCTAATGCCATTTATTTGTTTGTTTACTTATTTATTTATTTAAATTACTGATAAGTGTACCTAACTCATCTGGTCCATCTTGGTAAACTGAATAACAAATTGGTGTTTGGGGGGCGATGTACCATGCAAAATGCTAATGGGATTCCTGAATGGAAGACATCCAGCATGGATCAAGACCTTGCCCATATGTGGGGTTTTTGTCTAAGCAATCTTTTTATAAGCTTTTTAATGCTTGAACAGCTACCGAAGCAAACAGAGACATATTATTTATTAATTGTGCACCGTTAATAGTGAGGTCTCACCAACTGCCAATCCATATGGACATAAAGCCCTCAGTCCTAAATCTGCTCAGATGAATTTCTTTCAACGGCATCCAACAGCGTGAGGGTAAAGTGAGAACCAGGTTTTGCTCCTGCCTTTTATGCCATGCTCGGCAGATTAGTTGACTAGGACTTCTTTATAAGTAAGAAAAGCTGCCATGCTTCTTGGTGCTGTCCAGGCTAGAGATTTGCTAAGGATGGAGATGAAAGGACTTCAGATCTGTTGTGTTTTTCGCAGATCCTCTCCAAAGCCTGCATAATCCTTTTGTCCCACCCCCCCAAAGGAAAAGGTAATAAAAAAGATAAAAAAAAAACATGCTTCAACAAATGCAAATAGCTACAATTTCTAATTGTATTAAGGGGAACTCTTATTTGAAAAAGTTCAAACTTTAAAAAATAATTAGGCTTCGTTGCAGCTTCAAGATGTTTGTGCATGTGATTACCAGTTACTTCCAATAATCCAATTCTTCATGTAAAATGTAAAAACTGCCTAATCTAATCATCAACACTCCCACACACATTGTATGCCAAATTTCATTATGTTAATGTTCTTAAATCAGGACGCATTCTGGTCTTTCCTAAATTTGCAAGCTAGCTCAATATTCCTGGCTGAGTATCAGTTCAGAGAAAGAACCCCAATTTAGCTACTTCTGGAGTTATTTCCGCTGGATGCCCACTGCCATTCTTAAAAAGCAGACCTGGTCATTTGCAGGGTTTGATTTTCCCTGCTTTCTTACTCTCTGCTGTGTGCCTGCTTCTCTTGGGTTCAGCACAAGGTGACTTTTTACTTTCCTCCCTCATGTCATCTTGCCTCAATCTGTTTAAAAGACTTATCCGTGGTGCATTTCCTCCTAGAGCCGCACACAAGATAGAAATTAGGAAGGGTTTTGTTTAACACATTAAAATGTAAAGGATGGAGCTTCCAGGTGTGTCCGTGCATGTGTGTGCGTTAATCACAAATTCAACCACCAACTACATCTTGTAGTCACTCTTCAGGGCAGTATCTTTTACTGCGTTAAACAGTAGTTCTGTAAATTGTTAGAAAAGCTAGCCTGCTGACCTGGTGGGACTGCTCTGTTTAAACAGGAACTCTGAATTCTGACCTCCCATTCTGCTGGAAAGAACTAAAGCAAGGTTCCCAAAGACAGGCCAGCTTGAGAGAAGCTAGGACTCAGAGCAGCAACTCTAGATGCTTTATTTTTTAATCTAGAAGACCAGCTAGCTATTTTGATCTTTGCTAGCCAGTGCTTAAAACAGTTAAGTGGGTGCATACCCTATAAGAAATATGCTTGAAGAAGCCTATTATTCACAGATAAGAAGGAAAACAGTGTCTTTACAGTCACCTTCACTGCAAATGGTGAGCCCTTAGCCAGGGCACTTTGCCCAGTTTCTGCATGGGGCTCCGAGGGTGGGCAAGGGAATTTTCCTTAAGAAACAGCTGGCCCTTCAAGCAGGGGCTAGGCCAAAGCCTATGGAAATTACTAATTTTCCACTGAAACAATATTAAAAAAAAAAAAAAAAGTGTTTACCCTTGGCAGTGGTAATACTCCCTTTGTATTACTTTCTGTTTTCAAACAAGTCATTTTAGAAGTAAACACGGCTTCCTGAGCAATGTTTTCACATTTAAAGTCAATTCACATGCAGTGACTTCACAAGTAAGCTCATCACAGAAGAACCTGTCCAAAAAATATTTCTGTTCCTTTTCTTTCTTTATCTTTCTCTTCTTTCATCTTTAATTCTGAAATCCAGAAGGCTCAAGTAACATTTTATTAATCTTGAAGATTTCTTCTAGACCATTTGAGAAGGGTCTATTCTTTGACTTTAAGATCTCAGGCAGCAGCTTGCTGTAGATCTAATGAAAATCTGTCTGTGCATATGCACAAATTGACTAAAGAGAGTACATCAAATGTTAATTCATAGATGCAGAAGTAATATGCAAATAGAGAATCTAAACTTACTGCACCATCATTTTTAATGAAATAAGTTATTCAGCCCTTACATTTAAGGAAATAATAAAATAATGCCTTGGCTCAGTGCACTGGAATATAGTCTCTTCCTCTTAATTCACTGATTGCCAATTTGCTTCTCTTTGCCATGAGATGGATTTGAACTTATTGAACTGAAAGGATTTTTTTTTCTTTTACCTTAGTTTAGGGAAGTTTGACAGTGAAGATGCTTAGTTGTTTACAAATTATGCGCCCATATGTTTTTGTTCATATGTAAATATGCACATAAATATATATTCCTGAGAGAATGCTAATTTGATATAATGTTGATACAAATTCTGTAAATGTATTACCACCTTTCCAAGATGAGAGCCATAAACAGATAAACCTCACTTGTACCTATACTTTAAAAATGGAATATTTATATAAAAATCATGAAATTATATCTGAATTAAAAATTAATTACATATATACATGTACCATCACCTTATTATTTTATATTATTTTCAGCTAAAATGTTTTATTTAGAGAAAGTAATTTGCTTAATAAGTTTTATAAGAATTGCAGATATTTATTATAGGTGAAAAACATTCACTAGCAAGAATTGTACAATTGATGTTCTACCGGAAAATTTTGAAATCAAAGGGACTCCCTATTGGGCAGCAGAGCATTCCTACCGAATTCTACCAAAGAGACATTTTTTCCAAAAAAGGATGTAGACCTTTCATTATTAAAACAATTCTTTTTTCTGCCTTCAAGAAACAAAATGGGATAGTATGGAAAAAAAAAAGAAAAGAAACTGGAAAAATGATCATGGAATGAATTAGTACAAATGTTGGGTCAATTCACCCAGATTCTGTCCACCCCGTCCATCATTTCCCTGTACATGTGGACATTTATAGACTTACTTCCATTGAAGGAACTATCACTGTATAAGGGTTAGAAGAGCTTAAGAGTCAAGGAAAAATTATGTGAATATGTAATAAAACAAAAAGTAGAAGAGAAGCAAAATGTATATAATGCAGAAAGGAATAAATCTTTGAAATTTAAGAACTTATACCAGAAAATGTCAACGGGAGCAAATGAAAGAGATAAGATGCCTTCACTTTGCCGCCTAGTCACCCAGAGCTAATCAAGCTGCCCTTGACTTCGGGGGAAGGAGGACTTGCTGTGTTCATTTTCTTAAAAGAGCCAAGCTTTTGCTGTATGTGTATTAGTTACAATACATAGCACCCATAGATGATAGATGCATTAAGCTGTCTATGTTATTTATTTATCCATCCATTTATTCTTTAAATTTGAGGCTCAGAAGGCTCAGGTATCAGATACTCGTCCAGGTATATGTTTGATTGGTAGGGACAGACATGTGAATTATTGATTACATAGCGTAAGATCATTGTTAAAAAAAGCATACAACAGACAGAAATAGAAATATGTATAACTGTGAGTAATAATAATAATTCTGAGGTTATTAACATAAATTCCCTTTCTAAATGATTCCCCTGAGAATCACAATGTAGCCTTAATCTCAGTGATATAGTTAATTAGAGGGTGACTCTTATTCAAGTAAAATCCATACAAATTTTATAATTCAATATCCAAAGTATACATTTTTGTGGAGAAAACAAATAACAGCAAGGCATTGCATAAAAGCTTTTGGAAGAATGAGAATATTAAGTTAATCACTTTTTTGTCATTTAATATTGGGAGAATTTCAAAGCCTTGGTTATTGTACCCTTTTAAAAGATATTTCCATTTAAGAATAAGCTGCTTGTATATTTAGATGCATTAAAGCATAAGATATTACTGTAATAAAAGTATGAATTCTGAAGTCATGCCCTTTTCTGAGGTATTAACTTCAATTCTGTAATGGGTTTTTAGCCTGTCAAATTTAAAAACAACTGAAGTAAGAAAGATAAGTGAACAATGCACATGAATAGAAGCTTAATGGAAATTAAAAAGTGAGAAATTTTGGTCAATGGAAGAGAAAAAATAAAAGTCTTGATAGAGGAATAACTAGACCATAAGTAGTTCTTAATGGCATGCTTATGGGATGTAGCAATGTGTGTATACCCACAAAGCCAAATATAGAACACTAGGTAATTGTAATGGTCGTTTTGGAAAGGGAATGTGCTATTGTAATGTATAAACACAAAAATAGAATCTCTGACTCGTTAATGCAATATTTTATATGGTTGTGACCATTTTTAATACAATTATAATTTCCACTTAGTCCAAATATCATTTGGACTCCAGATATTATAAAGATAGTGTGTGTGTGTGAGAGAGAGAGAGAGAGAGCACAGAGAGAGAGAGAAGGAGAGAGAGAGAGAGGAGAATGTGTAAATCTACTAGGATTTGGATAGGATTATATTGACTATAGAACTAACCTGGACAAAATTAGATCCAACAACTATTTTAAGTTTCTACATGATTCTAATGTCCATTTCTACTCCTAAGGAAGTGGTAAAACCTGTACAAAGTTGTCCTGATTTGGTCTGAATTCCTCTTGTTTCATTGTGCAGCTTTAGCTTAATCCTATTACTCACCTTCCACGCTATTCATGTACCATTCTATTCTGTCCTGGTTTGGTCATCATCCCTTTTAGGACACATATCATCAGTGTTTACTAAGTGTTCATTTTAAGACACGTTGTTATTAGCAAAGAAGCTTTGTTCCTCCTCAGCACACACCACAAAATTCCAATGGCTTGAATGCTTACTTAGTGGACGGATAGCTTTCGTGTTACATATTCAGTCAGCCATGTTCTCAACCTGAGAAACCATGCTTGCTTTCTCTATGCTTGATTCTTTGTCAATATTCAATAAGAGAACTTGAAGTAACTCTTGGACAAAGTGTTGGATAAGTAGAAGCGATTGCCTGATTAAAATCTGTAAAAGGCATATTCTTCCATCCTAACCAAACTCTGATTTTTTTAAGATTACTCTGGTGGGTGGGCCAGGAGGCCTGGGTGGCTCAGTCGGTTAAGCATCTGCCTTTAGCTCAGGTGATGATCTCAGGGTCCTGGGATTGAGCCCCATGTCAGGCTCCCTGCTCAGTAGGGAGTCCACTTCTCTCTCTTCCCCGGCCCCTCCACCCCACTCATGCTTTCTCTCTCTCTCTCTTGCTCACTCTCTCTCTCAAGTAAATAAATAAAATCCTAAAAAAAAAAAAAATTACACCCATGTCCTTCATATCTTTCATGGGAGAGGGTCACTCTCCTCTGGCCCAAGAACAGATCATTATTTGTTTAAATGGGTCACAGTAGTCTCATTCCATTTGCCAGTGATTATTTTAGGCCTGGCATGCAACAGGCTCTGGCCAATGTTACTTGGGGAGAACACTGCTGGATGTCATTTGGCAAAGGTTTTCCACTCTGATAAAAACTCTCTTTCTGATCTGAGATGTTATCATGAGAATGAAATCCACAACATCTTGCAACCAAAAGAAAAGTTAGCATAATGATGGTGGAGTAGAATCATGAAAAGAAAACCAAAAACCAAAAAAACCCCCAAATACCTAGGTCTGTGTACAGTTGTATACCTCTATACCATCAGAGTAGTTAACCAATCCGATAGCTGCCCAATGTCTGTCCCAAGTTCTACAGAAAGCAAAGGTTAGTAAAAACATATTATCAGACCATTAGGAAGCACAGTCTACATTTTCACAAATAATGAAAGGGAGAGCAGAGTGACACATAGAGGTAGATATATGTACCTTCTTTTTTACTCTTTCCTAAGTACTTCATTTCTTTGTGGAGAAAGAAGTCCTTTCTGGTATCATATTTTGTCTTCATGAAAAACATTCCTTGTAGCACAGGCCTGCTAAAAAATTTTTCTCTCTCTCTCCTTCTTTTCTTTAAAAAAGATCTTTAATCTGTCTTCATTTTTGAAAAATCTTTCAAGTGGATATAAAATTCTGGATTGATACTACTTTCAGCACTACTAATATGTCATTTCATTGTGTCACCCATTTTATATAGTTTCTGAAGAAGTCTGCTATAATTCTTAACTTTCCCACTACCCACCTGTATTTGTTATGTGTTATTTTTCTTTGGCTCCTTCAAAATGTTCTTTACACCTTTGCTTTTTATGAGTTTTACCCTAAAATTTCTAGAAGTCTCTTTTTGTTGTAGTGCTGGTGGTAGTTATTTCTGTTCTCTGTGTCCTATATTGTGTTCTCTGAGCTTTTTGGATTCATGACGTGTTGTATTTTATCATGTTTGCAAAATTCTCAGTCACTATTGCTTCACATATTTTATCTGCATCATTCTCTATTTCTTCTCTTTCTGTAAAACCAGATTATATTTGTGTTAGGCTACCTGGTATTGTCTTACAGCTTTTGGATTTTCTGTTTTATTTATTTACCTTTTGTTTTTCTCCTTGTGCTTTAGTTTTTGTTATTGCTACTTAACTATCTACAAGTTCATTAATTCTTTCTTCAGTTATATCAAGTCTACTGTTGTGCACAATAAAGGAATTTTTATTTGAGGCAGTGTTTTGGGTTTTTTTAGTCACTTCCGTTAGGCTCCTTATGTGACATTCCCCATCTGCTCATGCATGTTGCCTACATTTTCCACTAGATCCTTTAGCGTTTTAATCATAGTTATTTTTTTAAAAACATTTATTTATTTATTTTGAGAAAGAGAGAAAGAGAACTAGAGAGAGAGAGAGCACGAGTTGGGGAGGGGACAGAGGGAGAGAATAGCCAAGCAGACTCCTGCTGAACGTGGTGACCGACATGGAGCTGAATCCCACAACCCAAGAGATCAGAACCTGAGCCAAAACCAAGAGTCAAATGTTCAACTGACTAAGCCACCCAGGTGCCCCTTAATCATAGTTCTTTTAAATTTCCAACATCATAGGCATCTCTAAGTTCTAACATCTGAATCATATCTGAGTCTGATTCTATTGATTACTTGTCACTTAACAATATGCTTTTTTCTTACTTTTTCTGTGTGTCTTGTAATTTTTCATTGAATTCTAGATATTGTCTTTAGCTCTATTAAAGTGAGGTTTTAGTAGTAGTTAACCTGAATATGAGCATTTCTCTTCTTCATTCACACCATTAGACTGGGTGTTGAGTTGGTCTAATGAGAAATTGAGCTGACTTTCAGTTTTGTTGCTT
The DNA here is from genome assembly GCF_024610735.1 of Ursus americanus. Classification (NCBI taxonomy): domain Eukaryota; kingdom Metazoa; phylum Chordata; class Mammalia; order Carnivora; family Ursidae; genus Ursus; species Ursus americanus. The sequence goes on along the minus strand of NC_142137.1, from coordinate 12,848,046 downwards.
CTGCAGTCGATGTCAGTATATCACAAATTTTAGTTCCTCCAGTTGTCAACTGCCATTGTGTTATGTGTATGGGAGGATGATTAGGGGTGAGTTTTTTTTGGTGTTTTGTGTTCTACCTTCAGCTTTTACCGTCTATACACCCCAATCCACAGAAAAGGGCTCTCTCCCCATTCTTCTTTTTCTCTCAATAGTTGACTGATATTGCTTGTTAATATATGCTAACTTTGTTTTTTGGGTTTTTTGTTCTTGTTCTTGTTTTTGTTTTTGAAGGGGAGCAGGTTCTATGCTCTGCTATTCTGATCTCACTTTGGTCTTAGGGAGGCCATATGCACCTCGTCCTTGGGGTGGGATTTTCTGACCATCAATACCCCACCTCCTCATGGCAGTCTAACTCAACCTTGTGTCTGTGGTTAAACTTAGGTCAAGTTCCCTACGACTACTCTAGCCGTAGGAAACGTCTTTGGTGTAGGCCAAAGAGCATTTGCCCTTGCCCCAGAGGCCAATGCTTCATTATAAAGAACTCTGGGAAGAGGGCAGAGCTTTACACCGATCCCCTGTGCTATTGCTTATCACTCCAGTTTCACTTTGTGGATGAGAGTGTTTGCTGCCTCTCCCCAGGCACCTTAAGGTTTTGTTTCATATGACAGAAGGGTCCACAGAAGTGCCTGTCCCCAACATCCGGCAATCATTTCCGACATGCTGTCATCATGGATGAGCTCTCTCTAGTCTCCTATCCTGCTCCCAAATTGCTACAATGATGATGTTCTAGTTGTCCACAGCTGCAGATAGAATAGTACTCACTGGTTTAAAATTAATTTGTTAGTATCTTTCATAGTTCTTTTTGTTGACAGGCTCATCTTGGAAGTCCTTACTTGAGGTCCTCCATGTAGTTGCAATCAAAAGGAGGCTAGGGCTGAAGTCATCTGAAGGCTTAATGCCCAAGATAGCTCATTCCCATGGCTGATAGTTGACTATGGCTCTCACATAAAACTCAGATTGATTTTTTTTCAGGGAGTGGTTGTTACACTTGTGGCTTATGCTTCTTATACTATGGTGGGTGCTTTTGAAGAAGGTAAATTCTAAGAATCAACTTGTTAAGATAACCAAGTGGAATACAAGTCTAAAACTTAGCCTCAGCTTGTTATATTCACCATATTGTATTAGTCAACTGAGTCACTAAAGCCAATTCGTGTTTAGGGGGAGAGGTAATTTGACCTCTTGATGTGAGAAGAAGCAGGAATATATAACATGGAGAAATTGATGATGAGCATCTTTGAGTCTATTCTCCACAGACTACCCGTGGAAACCATAATTTGTGTCCCTTCCACATGTAACATCTACTTATTTTCCAACCAAGAGCTCAAAACTCATCTCATTGCAGTACTGGTTCTAAATCCAGGGTTTTAGCATCTAAATTTTGTTTGAGTCTGGGTCATCAGGTATGACTCCTCTCAGTCTGCAAATCTGAGAATTAGAAAAATAATTTCTTTGCTTCTTCTGCCCACCTCCTAAACTCAACATAAAATGTTGATATAGAGATAAGATAATTGAAATAGACACTCCATTTCAAAAGTGAGAGAAAAAGGATGCCTGGGTGGCTCAGTCAGTTAAGCGTCTGCCTCCAGGTCAGTCATGGGACCTGGGATCGAGCCCCACTTCGGGGTCCTTGTTCAGTGGGGAGTCTGCTTCTCCAACTCCCTCTGCCCCTCCCCCCTGCTTGTGCATGCTCTGTCTCTCTCAAATAAATAAGTAAAATGTTTCAAAAAAACTGTAAAAGTAAGAGAAAGGACAGACATTCCTTTAGGCATTATCAGTCTAGTCATTAGACTGATAATAGTCATTATCAAATAGTCTATTATCAGTCTAGAGTAATTCTGAAATCCACTTCTGTACATATTACCAGTTGCCTCATTCGTTTAAAATCTCCCTAGAAGAGATTCACCATGGTTCCTGATTCATCCTCTGGACTCTTGGTTTTGAAATCCAAGTCATCCATGAGACTGTGTGGGCAGTTAAGTAGCTTTCCTCTTGCTTTCTGCCCACAGATGGTAGGACGCCCCAAAGTCTTTCATTTTGAACTACCTCTGCCTTTTTTACTCTGAAGCATGACATTTTTGTTAATCCAATATTCCTAAGATGTTAGATATTTCTTATAAATCTTATTGAAATTCAATTTACTTGACTGAAGGCATAGTCAATAATTTCTTTGAGGGCTGAGAGTCATGGTGCTATGGCATAGTGTTATTAAAATTTTAGAAATCTTTTTGCCTAGAGAAAGAGTCTAAAAGATACATCATTATTAGACTCCCCAGCTGGAAATGTCTAGGAAGTATAACCTTAAGATTCTTAGAAGTCTTTTTATCTAGCTGAGATGGTACACAAAGCACTTCCTTAAATATTTCTGAGGTCTTAACAAAAGGTCGTATAACCACACCTTCAGTCTGAACATTGCTACCTTGAAGCCTCATTTTACTGGCAACACCTTGTATTTGATCTTAGCCTGGAGTCCATTCCTTATTTTGAAAGCTTTTTTCATCATGAAAGTCCAAGAATGAGAAACAGTTTAATTTTGAACCAACATTTCCAGGCTTTGTTATATTTCCTCAAAAGTCTTCCTGAAACTGAACAATTCCTTTTTTATCCCCTCTCTGTATGTACTTAATCATATATGGCTTTCAAAAAGTGATTGCACTTTTATGGTGTTAGAAATATATATATATTTTAGAGAGGGAGGGGGATGAGGATGGGAGGGGCAGAGTGAGAGGGAGAGAGAGAATCTTAAGCAGGATCTATGCCCAAAGCACAGCCCGACATGGAGCTCGATCTCACAACCCTGAGATCATGACCTGAGCTGAACTCAAGAGTCAGATGCTTAATTGGCTTAGCCATCCAGGTGTCCCAATGTTGTTAGAAATCTTAATCAAAATTCATTATATGTATTTTCTATTTTCTTCCTAATCCCAAGCAACACTGGCAAACATTTGCTGCTATATAAAATGGGTCACTTTTATTCATCCTCTAACAAATTCCCTTTTTGTCTTTCAAGACTACCATAATCTCCTTGAGAGTTCCCTCAATTTGTGCCAGCCTTTCAGTTACAAAGAATGTTTTAAGCTTTTGTGATGGCAGTAGCTAACTTCTGGTACTAATTTTTGTTCCAGCTATTTATGACTGTGAAAAAAATATCCCCAAAACTCAATGGTTTGAAACAACAATTTGTTGTGATTTCCCCTGGTTGTGTAAGTTGATTGGTTTCAACTGTTTGATTGTCATTATGGATTCCTCATGAAGTGCCAATAAGCTGGAAGCTGGGACTGGAGTGAAACGAAGGTTCTACCGGGCTAGATACCTAAGGTGGCTCATTCATACTGTTGTCAGTGATGCTGTTTCCTAGGAACTCAACTTAATTGGCTACCAGAGAGTGACACATGGTCTTTCCACGTGGCTTCCACTGACTTCTCACAGCCTAGGGACTGGTTTCCAAGTGAAAACATCCCCAGAGCCACTGTTCAAGAGGCCTAGATAGAAACCACAAGACTTCTTTTGATCTGATCTTTTAAGACCAGGGATGTTACTTCCACTGCATCCTGTTGGGTAAACAAGTCACCAAGGCTAGACCAGGAGCAAATGAGAATCAGCATATGCATACAGGGAGGGAAGGGAATGATGACCAACTCATTTCAAAAACTATCTACCACAGAGGGTACGTACAAATCCAGTGAAGGAATAATGCCTAAAATGGGCAGACTTGAGAAGTAGATCTTTCGTAAAGTTTCTCTCTGTATCTGTGTACCATACATTGTACATATGCACAAAAGCCATTTCACCTCAGTCCTCTACTAATTTCCTTTTCTTCATTAATTTCTATCTTACCTTTAGTAATCATGTTAGAGAAAGAAACACTATATCAATTTGTCAATTGTTAACGTTCGTTTTTATTGTTTTATGAAAAGTACCACTCATGTGAGCCCCGTTTGATGACTGCACACATGCACACACAAGCACACATAACAGGAAGGCATAGATTAATGCGATGACAGGTCACTCTCCTAGTATGTGCCCATATACCATACAATATAGCAGTTAACTTCTATCTAGTTCGGTTTGTATTTTCAGAGATTAATCTGCTATGGAATTTTGATTCCCAAAGACTGTTTTAACTAACCCCAATTTTTCTTTTCTTTATAGTGCACTGATTTTAATTAACCCCCATTACTCAGTTCATCTAAATAATGACTACAATTACATATCACTAGGCCATTTTAATAGACAGGGATTGCAGTGGTTGTTAGTGATTTTTTTTTTCTTTTTTACCACAAACTTGTTGGCTCTTTGCCTTCGGAATCATCAGGTTGCTAGCTTTTGAACCACCTGTACATTCATAAAAATTTTAGGAGTAAATTGGACAGGTAATTTAAGATGCTTAATTAAAAATACAGTATGTAAATGTTCTGCTTTCAAGAAAATTACCTAACCTCTATGTGCCATCTTTAAAAATAGAACAAAATAATTACCCTGTATTATTTCGTTGACATGTTTTAAGGGGCTGCTTAGAGAATCTTTCAGCTCGCTGAAGGCCTTCAGTATCTTATAATTCAATATAAAAGAAAAGAAGTAAATGTATTAGCAACTCCTACTTAAAAAAAAAAGACTCTTGGGGAGCCTAGGTGGCTTTGTTGAATGTCTGCCTTCAGCTCAGGTCATGATCTCAGGGTCCTGGGATGGAACCCCGTACATCAGTCTCCCTGCTCAGTGGGGAGGGAGCTTCTCCTTCTGCCCACCCCCCTTTGGTGGTCTCTTACTCTCAAGCTCTCTAAAATAAATAAATAAAATCTAAAAACAGCAACAACAACAAAAAGAAAGGGTTACTTTCAAAATGCACACACACAAACTTACACATTCTAATCAAAGTTGGATAAACCCAAATGTTCATCACCCAGCGTTCATCAAGACATCAATGAATGAGCAATATATTAAAATTTGTGATTTTTTTAAAGCAGTTATAACCACAGGAGCTAATCGCAGGGATAAAAGATATATAGAAAAAAAGCATTTACAAAGTCAATATAAGAAGAAAAACCACAGATTTCAGCTGATACATCTTGTAAGGAATTACTGAGTGAGTAATTATAGAGGGACACTGCAGGAACAGGTGAAGGGCTTTTGTAATGATTTTTGAAAAATAGAAAATAAGATAAAGAAATTGACCACTACTCTTGGACCATCCACTTATTATCTTTGAGAATCTAACCTGTCTCCTAATTTGTAAAGTGGAAAAACAGTTGTACATTATAGAGTTATTTTCAGGATGAAACGTGTTAATGTGTCTAATGAATTTATAAGATTATATAGGACATAAAAATATTCAAAATGTTATTACTATTATTATTGTAATTTAAATTAATATTAAAAACTTGTGGTAAGTCTGTTAAGTGTCAGACACTAGTCTAATCCTTGGATATAAACAAAAATTCTTAGCTTTAATCTCTGCCTCCTGGAGCTCACATTCTAGTGGAGAAAGAGAAAATTCACATAAAAATTAATGGGTATACTGACTGTTAAAAAGTTATAAATGTTACGGATGTAAGTAAGGCAGAGTAAGTGAAATAGAAACTACCTGATGAGTAGATAGTCATACCTTTAAGTGGTGTGGACAGGATAGACCTAACAGAGAAAGTTAATTTGAGTAAAGACCCAAGGGAGGTGACAGAGTGAGCCATGTCAAACACACGGTGCAAAGGTCCTGAAAACACAGATGTGCCTGAGGGGTTCAAGGAATAGCATGGAGGTCTCTGGCTAGAGAAGACGAAGTGAGGGAATGGGTGGCAGAGATGTGGTCAGAGAGGAAAAGGGGGAGCCTGTCATGTAGGGACTTATAGGTCTATGGCTTTTAATCTGTGTAAAATGAGGAGCCTTTAAAGGATTTTGAGTAGCATGATCTGATGGATCTTTTTAAAGGATCTTGTCCGCAGCTTTGCTGAGACAAGACCTTAAGAAGACAAAGGTGGAAGCAGGGAAGCCAGTTGTGGGCATATTTACCCAGATCCTCTCCATACTAATAGTGAAAACATGGTTTTCTTTCAGCTTAGTTTATAGCGACATTGATAACAAGATAGTGGGTTCACAAGCATGATGAAGGCTATGTCTGTTTTCCTTCCCTCACTAGAGACTTGAGACAGGTTAATGAGAAAAGCTGTTTGATAATGATGAAATTAAAAACATTTTTGGAAAAAATTTAAGTTTCAAATCTGATACACAATCTAAGAAAGGCTGAGATAAAGAGGTAAGATTATAAAGAGGAAGAGTATATTCAATATACAAGTATTTCATCATGGAGACCAGAGAATAATTTTGTAAGTCAATTTCATGACAAACATGGTACTCATAAGTATGTTGATTATAGAAATGTAAATACAAAAAGGTGTTACACATTAGAGTTTTCACTGTATTTGTAAAGCAACCAAATAGATTAAGCAGAAAATGATTTTTTTATATTCCAAAATCATTAGTTAAGTAAAGAGCAATATATAAAATACATTGAAATATGGAGAAATATTTTAAAATTATTAGAAAGCAGAGAGAATTCTATGAGGGCAAGGGATTCTACAAAAGCAAAACAAACAACAACAATAAAATCTCCTTATAATACTTCTCAATTCAAATAAAATCCATAATATTTTAAAAGCTTACTTTACTTGACTTTTAAGCATGGAAATAATCCTTAAATAATCCTGATTTACCTTAGAATGAATATTAGATTTTCCAGTCTTTTTGAGCAATGCTAATGACTTTTTGGATCTAAAGAGAAAATAAGTGAAATCAAATGAAAATTGAGGTAAAAACCTGACTCTAATTTCAATATAAAAGTATGCTAATCTTCTGAAAAAGGTTTATAACATAAACTGTCTTATTTATTGCAATGATAAATTATATTATTTAACTATAAATGTTCTAGTCATGTTATATGGTAGAAAATAAGATTTTTGAATTGCTATAATATTTTTATCTTTAAGTGCATTCCTTCAGCTTGCTAATTTAGAAGCTTTTGTCTTGACATATGCCTTACAGCAAGTTTTATGTTTTCCTTTTTTAAGAATACATAATGAAAATCAGGAATCCAAACGGAATATTTTATAAACAAGCATGGCCTAACCCATCCTTGTCCATTGAGTGTGCTTTGGGGTTGTTTTTCTCACAGTGCTATTCTTTCATCTGGTCCCCTTCTTAGGAAGAAAGACAACTTGTCAGGGGTTGGGATATGAGCTGTGACCATAGATTAGCACCAAGTTAATTATTCTGTAGAAGCATCAAACCCAAGACTTTGACCTCAAGAATGTCATGCTTGAAGCAATTGGGCTAATTTGGGCACAGATAAATAAGTTAAACAAAATAGAGTTGCAGATTACCCAACATTTGAACCAGTGCTGGTTGGGTGAGGGTGGGAGTTCTTTTTTCTCAGAGTTTTGATTTTACCTTTGAATAAATGAATCCATTCCCAAAGCCTATTGCACAGTTGCTCTTCCTGTCCTTTTTGTTTACTTTTGTTGTCTCTGCTCGCAGATCTCCAAAACCTGCACAGTCCTATGAGATTTAAAGGAGAGGTTGAAACAATTCAGGCTTTCGTTATCCTTTAACTTCTAATCATCTGTACCCTTGGCTAGTCATCAACCAGTAAGTTTTTCTATCAATTGGGATAGTTTTCCTAATTTGTGTAATTTGTAGCTTAAAAGGAAAAACTCTCATTTTCAGGTTTGGAACATTGATATGTGTATTAACCCTAATCTTTTCTTCACTCCTCTTGCAAAGAAGGTTAATCAAGATGTTATGCCTATTTCCCCCTACAATTATCTCTTGGTTTTATCTGTCTCTGCCTTGAAAGGGCTTCCACTGTAGAATACTCTTTTCCATGGCTGATCCCTCACTTAATGAACGCTCTTAATGACTGACCTCCCTGACAAGACTCTATATTCTCTCCAATATATTCCACTCATAATCATTATAATATTCTCTCTCAGATCCCTGCATAATTCCTTACTTCCTGTCACCAAACATAAATTCTTCTCAGTAACCCTAGGGTGCACATCTATTTCTTATCTGCATCTAAATTAATTTTTCATTACCATCCAGTGTGCCCCATTTTCAATAAGTTATAAGTCAAAGAGATAATCAACCTCTGTTTCCCTGCTTTCAACTCACTGAATCCCCAACGGCTCTGCTTTTACCCCTCGTGCCCTTCATGGAGTTGACTCCCCATTCTGTGTGCCAGTCCGTAACCATCACACGGATAAGAACCAACTCCAAACATAGCTGAGGAACCCTGACTCCTTCTGATCAGATTTTCTTTGGCCTTCTCCAAGTACTCAGTCTATGCTGTGTTTGCTTGCACCTTTTCAAAGTTAGGTCTCCCAAATTAGAGCTAGATACAAAGCATTGGTGGGTCATCATACGTTGGGTGAGAAACGTAGAAGAGCATAGTCTGACATCATTTTTAATAGAAATGTTTAACACAAAACCAATGTTATAAATATAAATACAAATATGATAAATTTTTCATAGATCTACTAAAGCATGATGAAAGCATAAGGAGATGTATGGAAGTGATAAATCCGTAATTCAGGGATAGAGGTAACTTCTGTGTAGGAGCCAGAGGAAGAGAACTCTTTAATCACATAGAAAATGCTTTATTTCTTAAGCTGAGTGGTAAGTACATTGACATATGTTACATTGTTTCTCTTTTTGTATATTTCATGCTTTCTGTAACTGATTCAAGGATTAGATAATATCCTTGATATTGGACCTCAAATTCATAAACATACACATGAACTTTCTCTCAACTGATCTGTAATATTAGGTGCATAATTGAGGAGGGGACTTACAAAGTTATGCATTCCAAAATCCCCTCAAATTAAGGTTCACTATCTAATACTGTAATTATTCATTTATTCAGTCATTCATTAAAAAGTTTAAAAAAAACATTTAACTAGATCTCTCTGTGATAAGCACCAGGATCTCAGTGGAAGACGCAGAAGGAAATAAAAATCTCTCTACCTACTGTGGGAATTTAGATTGTAGAGGGAGAGACAAGTCTATAAAAACATAAGTGGAATGACATATAGATGCTGAGACAGGAGGATCCAGAAGGGGTCAAAGCCTGATGATGTGAAACTGAAGGTAGTCGAGGATTTGGAGTGGGAACAAAGGTCTACAGAAGAATAAGGTGACCTCTTAAATATTAGGATTGGTTTTCCACCCTGCTCTCTCCCACCCTATAATCATTCTCTATACATGTGATATTTATAATATAATATATTTAAGCTACGTACACAAAGAATTTAATAATATCCCCCAAAAGTTCCAAGTGGTAAGATCTTATAGCATAGCTAAAATGCATAGCCTGTGTCTATGAAAGTCAAGTTCAATGATGTGAGGAAAGCATCTGAAATAAAGGGAAGGATCAGCAGTAATGCTAAAATTGTAATTCTAGAAAAAATGTTGGAAACATTCCTTTTGGTTTTGGAGTTGTTTTTAAATCTTGGTTGCAGATACGGTTTTGTTCACCTGAGTGCTTACTTTCACCTTTATTTTAAGTAGCGATTAGAAGCACAGATGTTGGCATCAGAAAGACTGTCACAGAATAGCTCTATGTCCTTAGGGAAATTTCTTAACCTAAGACCTAATTTTCTTTCACATAAAATAGAAAGGATAGGAAAATCTCTCCCATATTGTTATGAGAATTAAAATAGGTAGTTCACATAATGTTCTGAACACATTGCCTGGCACACCATAAGCACACAAAAATGTTCATTGGTTTATTATTATTATTTCAAATCGCCGATAAGGAAATGACCATATGCTTTTATCAGACATTTGAATCTCAATTGTACATAATTCCTTCCTAATTCCCTCTTAGCTCTTTGAATGTATCTTTCCTAAAATGAGACCCTTTCAACTCTATGTATATATGAGTGATACGAATAAAGTTACAAACTGGAGACTTACGCTGTGCCAATCAGGAATTGTCTATGTGCTTTTCAGCAAACATCGTCATGCATTCACTTCTTTCTATTTTCTTTAGAAAGAAACAGTTGATTTTAATTTGCAGCACAGAACAGTTGTGAGAAATTAGGGAAATTACTGCAAAAAAATATGGCACAAAATTACACACCACTAAGTGCAACATAACATGTAATGGCAATTTAAATCTTGGTTTTATCTCCAAGTGTTATAATAATTGTTTGCTAGAGAATTCAGCATAATTTGTATTTAAAATATTTGTATGCTAACACTCGTATTACCTTAGGTTATTTTGTTTTGTGAAGTTTATCTTTCTGTAATTTACAACTATGATAAAACTAATTATTAGAAAGTTGTAAGTTTTATCTGGTAGGTTTTATTCCTTAGGAAGATTTTGGAACTATAAAAGAATGATAATAGGCGGTTATTCACAAGTGATTATTCTCTTCATTCATATGTTTTTCTTGCTTCAAAATGCATTCCCCACAAATATATTTCTTATTTGTACTTGCAAAGTCTGCACAAATGGTTACGACGGAGGAAGAAATCTACAATATTTTTATAATTTGCACAAACTCACATCTGAAGCCTTTAGCTCCTGTAGTTCTTGGGAAATAAAAATTAGGGAGGATGTAATTTTGTGAAAAGGTTAAGTGCTGTATGGAAAATTTTGCATGTACACTTATATAGAGATATTTATGTATATGTTTTCTTTTTTGGAATATTATTATTTTGAAAGAGATCGATTTACAAACAATAGAAAGAAAATTCAATTTATTTTTAAAATGTTTCATTGATTCTTTAAAGTGCTAACAGCACCACTTTCATATACACATAGTAGGACCTCTTTAGAAATACTACATAAAAACTTCTGTAACCATTTTCCACAAATTGAGTCAACCTAAAAAAAAAAAAAAACATATAAAATGGCATTTAAAAAAATGTGGTATTATCTTTGGTATTATTTCCTATAGGTGATTGGTATATACTAACCTTCTGTGGGAATGCAAAGTATATGACATAATCCGGTATTCTAACGTAACAGTATCTGAAATTGTGGTCAAGAGACCATTGCATGGTAAAGAATAGGCACAACCCGTTTATCTTCATTTTCTCTGTCTTTTATCGGTTAATACCTATTTAAGATTTTAAGGTGGTGGTAAATGCCATTCCCCACTTTAAAAAAATAATGCTTTGGGATGCCTGGGTGGCTCAGTCAGTTAAGTGTCTGCCTTCAGCTCAGGTCGTGATCCCAGGGTCCTGGGATCGAACCCCACATCAGGCTCCCTGCTCAGCGGGGAGTCTGCTTCTCCTTCCACCTGCCTCTCCCCCTGCTTGTGCTCTCTTTCTCTCTTTCTGACAAATAAATAAATAAAATCTTTAAAAAAAATTAGAAAATAAAAATTAAAGCTTCCTATTTCTGTTACTAAGTAAACTTTTGATTTTTAAGATAACAGGGTGAATAACCCTTATACAAAATGGCTCTACCAGGAAATCCTATGGAGGACATGTGGAATCAGGAGAGGGTAGTGGTCGTCAGTGAAGAGCCCGTGTGACTGACGGACAGATCATCGGAGAACAAGAGGACTTGTACTTATCAGAGCCTGACAGCCTCCAGGAAGGAGAAGGCCTCTGCCAGCACTCGGCCCAACACTTGACTGGTGTGTAGTTAGACACAGTACGATGATCACAGCATTGGATGCAGTCAGGATTTAATACCCTGGCAGCTGTGGAAACAGTAAGACGATCCACCTTGCTGTAGTGGGATTGAGTAACGTTCACAGGCTTCACTGGGGGTTCAGAAAAGCACAGCGGTGCCTGCTCCGCAGGACTTCTTATAATTCTCTAGAAGTTTGAAATTTTTCTGTTTCTAAAGGGACATTAGCTGAAGGTCATTTCTCCTGACTGAGGTTTCAGTGATTAATTTCATTTCCCTTGTTCAGGTGGCTCGTGTATAGCTTACACAATTGTATCAACAAATTGGGTTAGTAGCCTATTAGGCTGAGAAAAATAAAATTATTGCTCCCCATCTTCTCTGTGTACTACCTACGGTCGCACAAGTGTGTCTCCCTAGGTCTTGGACATCTTCCCATGATAAGATGAACTTTAATAGAAAAGTCGTAAGTAAGCAGAATCCTGCTGATCCGATTTTCCTTGGGTACGAGTAATTAGAAACTGGGGAAATAGGCATTATTTTATTTTCTGGATCCCTATATGATAGTTTAGGAATCCAGCAATGCCTTGTGTTTTCTAGGTTTTTTTTTTTAATCGAGTTATGATCAACATATAACATCATATTAGTTTTAGGCATACAACGCAAATACTTATTATGTGTATAATATTGTAAAACGATCACCCCAATAAGTTTAGTTAACATCCATCACCACACAGTTACAAATTCTCTTTTTTTGTAATGAAAACTTTTAAGATCTATTTCCCTAGCAACTTTCAAATGTACAACACGGGATTGTTAACTAGAGTCACCAGAGTGTACATTATATCCCCAAGACTTATTTATAACTGGACAACACCATTTTCTGAAGTATAGTTTTGCTCAGTTCAGTGGGACCTTGCATCTCTTCGGTTACTTGCTTTTCCTTTGAATGTGTGCAACCATTTGTTACAATGGCATTTCCATATTTTCTGTTCTGTTAGAGAATCTTACATATTTTTTCTCATAGTAATTAACACCTTTATTCTGTTCAAAACTCTAAGAAATATGTTTTAAAAATCCTACTCATTGCAACACGAGGTTCTCAGAAAGGCAGAATAAATGATCTTTATACTAGGAGGTAAAATAAACAGTAAAAAAATGGATCTCCTGGATCAGGTGGGAAGCAAATAGAAATGGATGTGGGCAGGAAACCTGTGTGTGAGGAAGTGTGGTGCGTCCTTTTGTCTATGTTTTGTTGCTGTTGGAACCTGAACTCCTTTTGCAAGAGGGAGAATACAAAGGGAGCAGGTGAGAGGTATGGGTGAGAAATTCTTCAGAGGAATAAATGAAGAAAAACAGAGCTATGTGAAAGTTGGTGGAAGACTATTAAAAAAGAAAAACAAGCAGCTGTTAAAAAAAAAAAATCTTGGGCTGCCATTTCAAAGAACTTTTGTCTTCCCATCAGTAAGCACAGCAATTAATTTTTCTTTAACCTTTTCTGGCAAAATTAGAAGTATAAGATATGTGGATTTTTTTAAAAAGATTTGTTTGATATGTTGGGCGTCCTGGAATTTGGGACTGGTGATTTGGTTGTTCCTAAATGAGCCTTGTGGTTTCATGGCAGAGAGCTGAAGTGGGAGGGACGCTGTTTCAGAGGCCAGTGAGACCCTCATGACTAACAGGGATATTTACTTCTTGTTCCAATGTGAGGTTTCTTAGAGTGTCTTTCTGTAACATTTGGGGTTTTTGCTGGGCATAGAAATCAATGCTTCCCGAAGGACTCCTTTTACAAAGGAGACATCGCAGGCAGAAAGAAACAGATACAAATTACTAGTCATTTATGTTGACTTAGATAAAGAAAGTTTTTTTCGTGGTGGCGGGTTGTTTTTGTTCACTGGAGATTATATTAATTTGATTGTTTGCTCTCAGACCTGGATATTGTTTACACATACATTCTCCATGCAAGTGTCAGCAATCTTTTTTTCTAAAGGGTTATATGTATATTTTTATTTTACTTTATGGGCCACATACAGCCTCTGTCTTGTCTGCTGCTTCTCCCTTTTCTTCCCTTCTTTTCTTCCCCTTCCCCCAATTCCACCCCCCCTCCCCACCCCATCCTGTCCTCCTAAAATGCCCAAACTGGTCCATCCATGCAATAAAGTAAGGCAGCACCAAGGAACCACTTATTCAAGAGCATTAGAAGGATACTAACCACAGGATCTTGGGCCATTATTACTGGAAATGACCTTAAGATCATTTAACACCGATTTGTTTCTCAAGTTGTTTTATTTTCCTGGTGAGGAAACTTACTCAGAGAAGAAAGTGACTGTATGTTACCTTCTATAATTCTCTACTAAGATACCAGGTAGGTTTTAAGTCACCAACTTTAAATCAATGCCAGTTCTCTTTTTCCAAGATTTCTCAAGTGTTTGCATCTCCCTGCAGTTCTGACTCTGTAGATGTCATTAATAATAAGGTTGGAAGGTAGATGATGGTGTGTCAAAGCAGCATCTAACGACATGTTCACACAGTACAAATCGTAACTAGTGCCTACGTTAAATACCTGTTATCTTTCAAGGAACGTGTTACGAAGGGTCTTCTTTCTTCCTAACTCCAGAAATGTCCTTATCCGACAAACTGCGGATTCATTTTTCATGGGCTTTCCATGGTTCTGTCTCCATCATCTTCCTTTTCTACTTTTCACAGATTTCTTGAGTGTTCTCATCAACACTAATAATTTATATCTAACTTCCCATGTCCCTAGCTTTGTCATTTCAGTCTTGACTTCTAATTTCTCTCTTGATCCATCTATCCGAATGCCGGTTAGACATCCCCCCCCCGGGGGGGGGGCTACCAATGCGTCGTAAGTGCTACATGCTCAAAATAGAACTAACTCCTTTCCTCCAAACCTCCTCTGTCTGTATAAAATATCAGTTCCACCCTGTTCCCCAGGCCTGAATGCTGGGCGTCCTGCTCCGTTTATCTAACCCCCTGCCTCTCATCCCCATGCCAAGCCACTTAGTGAATTCTGTTGATTCTATCTCTTTTGTATCTTTTATATCCATCTCGTTTCCATTTCCACCACTCCTGACTTAGTGCAGGACCTCATTATCCTGGCTTATACTGGTTCAATAATCTCCCTGCCAGCAGCCCTGACCCTCTCTAATCCATACCTGACACTGCAGCTAGAGTAATCTTTTAAAATGCAAATTTAATCATCTTATTTCCCTGTTTAAATCCTTCAAATGGTTTCTCATTTCCTATGGGTTAAAGTCCAAATGCTTCTATATGGCATACAAGGCTCTTCAATGATCTCACACCCAGACTCATCTCTTGCCTCTGCACCCTCCTTCCACTCATACTAACCCCCGGCCTTGATGCTCACACCGAGTCTCTTGGAGTTTCCACACAACCCAATTCTAATGTCCCCTATTCTCCTTTCTCTTCTTATGTAGTCCTTTACCACTTCACCTACTTCTCAAACTCCTACTTACTTTAATATTCAGAGGAAGTGGTACACTCTGTATTAGGGTCCTCAAGAGAAACAGAACCAATTCTATAGAGATACAGATGTATTTTACATATATAAGAGAACTGGCTCATGCAATTATGAGGCTGGTAAGTCCAAAATCTGCAGAGTGGGCCAGCTATACAGGAGACCCAGACAGAGCTGATTTCCTGTTCAAAGGCCATCAGGCAGAAAGAGCCAGTGTTGCAGATGAAGTCTGAAGGCAGTCAGATGGGAGATTCTCCCTTACTTGGGGGAAGGTTGTATTTTTGTTCTGTTCAGATCTTTGCATGAGGACCTCCCACCATGGGGAGGGCAATCTGTTTTACTCAAATCCACTGATTTAAATACTAATCTTATTCAAAAATACCCTCACAGAAATAGCCAGAATAATGTTTGATCAACTATCTAGAATCTTGTGGCCCAGCCAAATGGATGCATAAAATGAACCATCGCACTCTCTAGGAAGTAATTTCTCACCCCTCCAGAAGGAGCTAGTTGATTATCCCTCAATGTGGCATTAACATCTATTACATGCCTCTGTTTCTGTTTACCTTTTTTTTTTCATATTTATCTATATCAATGTCTCCTACCAGATATGAGATCCATGAGGAAAGGAACAGTGGGTGACATATATATGACAAATTCAGTCTATGATAAATGCATGAATGAAGGGATAATGCAAAAGATATATTTGAGAACTATACATGAAGAAAATATGTTAATAATTATTTTGATGAAATCAGATTGCACTGACCAGTCGTAATGTTTATGAAGATGATAATGAGACCAGACATCGTAGAGCTCTCCTTGTTCAAATTCTGTTAGCTCCTTTGATCCTCACATTAATCATGCTTCTATACAATGGCTGGTTTTTTTCCATCTGATAGATATGACAACGGGGGCTTAAAGAAAATGTGGATTTGACCAATGTCACAGCATTAGCCACTGTCAGTGCCAAGACTTCTGGATTCTATCTGTTTAGCGCTCCCCCCCCCCAACCAACAGTCAGGTTTTAATAAAAGCCTATCTTAGTCTCTTATTTTGTGATATTTTTTTAGCTAAATGTCTTTTACTTGGTTATTAATTTTCAGACTCTCACTGTACATGGTGAAGCGATATGCCATTACTTGGAGCAATATGTTGGAACATGCTACTGCTTGACTCATTTCCAATTTTCAATATCTGTAAAAAATGGAAGTGGTTCAAATAGCTGCAAATTAAAGCACAGTTTAAAACCACTGTATCATAGCAAACCTATCTGTGCTTTGGTTTATAAGTGCAGGCTGCCTGTGCATGGATAATCCATCACAGCTTAAAATTAGAAAAAGACTCACAGCAGGTCACTGATTTTTCTGACAACATGACCTTCTAAATACTTCTTACACTAAATAGATGTGTTTTCCTCTCAGTGTTTTCAAATCCAGATACTTTCGATGGAGGCTCATTTCTGTCTGGGAAGCCTATTCAAGTCCATCATTTAATTAAACTGGTATTTGCAGCGATAAAGCAGAAGTCACCGAGGGCAAGGGCATCTCCTCACATGTGTGCCCTCGTTGTACGACGGAGATGTGCACATCTGTCAAGGTTGTTGAAACTGAAGCCATGTGTCCTCTGATGTTGGATGGCATTCTGGACACACTGCTTTAGCTTGCCTGCCGAGCAGTGTCAGATTTCACAGACCCTCAAGGGATAAAAGGAATCTGTACGGAGATGTGGTCGTATTGCATTTGGTCAGTATTTCTCATCTTCCCCTTCAAAAACCGTTTTTATTATGTTTATTTTCAGTAAATACTGAAATAAATACTGGGGATAGCTATAAATGTAACTGTTCACAATATACACCCAATATCAAATATCCAGCTAATATCAAATACCCCGCTAACCCAAATAACCTAGCTAGCATGTGGATGACTGACTGACGTTTTGCCCTTCACAAAGATATTTAGAATTGTGCAAATACAGCCTTCTTTTCTAGACTCAATATCCATGTTAGTTCATTAAACCTATTTTCCTCTCTTTGTTTACATGACTGACATCCCGGATGATATTTTCCTCAGCGTGCATTATTGTATACAACCACTTCCCCAGATTTGCATCTTCCCTGCCCCCCGGACTCAAAACAATTTTACATTTTTATAACATTAAGTTAAAGACATAGTGGGTGATACTGTTATAAGACATTGGGGGCTTCTGGCAGGAAGAGGGTAGTGATATTTCTTTTAGCCGGGATCACCGTATCCTCAGCTATGAATGGAAGATTGCTTCTTTAGGGTACAAGGTAGGTGTCCCAGTCTGCCTGTGGTAGGGAGGATTTAAAATTGCGCAGCTGAAGGAGGAAGCTTTAGTCTTGTTATTGGGAGCTATTCCAGGAAGTTGTGCAGCTGAGAGTGAGAATATATTAGTGGGCTTCTCATCACAGGGAGGTAGTGTAAAAATGAGAGATTGGAAAGTGGAATGGGGGGTGGGGTGGGGTTGGAGCCTGCCACAGCTGCGGGGAATTGCAGATTTCTTTTTGGTTAATGAGAGGGATCTAGAAGAAGCATCTGGTGGTAGGGAGGGGGCTATGTTTTATTATAGGCAAGAACAGAAGATAAAAGAATATAGTAGCTGCAATACATGCACTTTCGTAAAGCATTTGATACCGTGACTGGTGCAATTGCTCTTTAAAATACTTCTAGTAGGTATACCTATCCAAGCAGACGAGAAGCACATGAGAACCGCATGTAAAGGCAAGGGCATCCTAACCAGGCACGGCTGCTGTGGCTTGGAGGACTCCGTGCCCGCTCTGCGGACGCTCCGAGGACCAGAAGGAGGACTGGGGGGGTTTGCATGTAATTCATGGACGATGCTGAGCTGGGACATCATATGTACACCTATAAATTCTACAACAGGACTTAAGTAACTAATATATCTCAGATATATAACTAAGGGATATCTATCTATCTATCTCAGAGCCCAGAAGGTCACGGGAAGTAGGATTTGTGCTCTTCCTCTGTCTGAACAGAGCCGGGTTCCCTCCTGGGATTCCGCAGCCGTTCATTTCGCCCAAAGTGTCACAATCCATCCTGAATAAAGACTCGTTTTTGTTAATCCATCTTGACAAAAATAGCAAAAGCCAATAATAGCAAGTGGAAACTGCTACTTCTTTAGTAGGAAAAACAAAATAAACTGAAGTAAATAAAAAATAAATACAGTTCGTATGAAAATAAAAGCCACAGAAATGTAAATTTATATATAAAATATGATAAGTCATCGTCACGTTACAGAATAAAAGTTATTTGTTCTATTTTTAAATTGTTAATGTGAAAATTATACATAGTAACCAGAATATCTTCTTATTAATAAAGGAAAAGACACAAAACTGAATTTAAGTGAACAGAAATTGTATTTTTAAGGTTTTGTGACGGTACTAATAATTTAAAATGCAAAGATAATTGTAACCTTGAATAACTGCAGAGTATTTTTCATACAAAGAATAAGTCAGTATATGCTAATGAATGAGATAGGGAGTGATAAGATATTTCGATAGCTTCACAAAGGCCATATGGCAAAATCAATGTATATCTCAGTTTTGAAATCTTGTTATGTTTAAAAGTGATTTTAAAAATCGTTTGTCTAATAAAAAAACACATGTTCCTTTAATGGAAAGCAGTGGGCATCTGAGCACAATCTGTGACTTTAATCTGATTGCTAATAAGAAAAATACTTTATATAAATACAAGGCAAGTAATTAATGAGAGGGAGAGAGAGAGGAGTAAATCTAACACAAGATTTCTTCTCCTTTAGCCCTGGACAAGAAAAGATGCAGAAGTTATCAAGCTGCATGGAAAATGTTAGAAAGGCAGAGTAAGGCTTTATCTCTAATTTACAGAAAGCTGTCATGGATGAGACTCGCACTCAAGCGAAAGAGCAAAGCAATTGATGGATATTGGCCTGAAGCCCTGGAGCAGTGCATGCACTTTGAAAACATTTTAACTTTAATTTAAAATATTCAAGATGGTTGAAAGTGCCATCTATTCAAAACAGAATGTAAACTACTACTAGAAGAGTCAGTCATTATTAACAATTGAAGATCAAAGTCAAAACGTAATGAAATTGTATATAAGTATTGGTTTATAAGTATTTGGTTTATAAGAAAGGAAAAATCTTTTCCAAGACCAGAACTATATTTTCATAGTTATGCTTACCTTTTAAAGCAAATAGTGGCCATTACTCTCCTACTACCATTCCAGAAGAGATTTATTATCTGTTAAGTATGTCTTTAGGAAAGCTTGATGTCCCAAATATTAGAGTACGCCCAGTGAACCACTGCTTTTGACATGCTCTTAGTTAGTAATTTTAGTATTGAGTTTACAACGTTAAACCTATAAATTGTGCCTAAATACAGAGGGTTTAAATTTTAACCATAGAAGGGACTTTCATGATTAAAATTATAATTGACCTTAAAAATATAATATATTCTTTTATTGTTTAAAAATTCTGTCCACTTCAGGTACGTGGGTGACTCAGTTGGCTAAGCATCTGCCTTCAGCTCACGTCATGATCCCGGAGTCCTGGGATCGAGCCCCACATCTCGGGAGGGGTCTGCTTCTCCCTCTCCCTCCGCCCCTCCCCACTCCCCCTTCGCTCCTGCTCATGCTCTCTCTCTCTTAAATAAATAAAATCTTTTAAAAATTCTCTCTTTCTTCTACTTCTTTCATTCTTTCTTATGACATTTATTATTATTTTCATTATTGTCATGACTTTATCCCACCCTTATTTTGTTCTTTCACTGCTTCTGTCTCTTGATGGAAACAGCAAAGTGAACAAGTCAACTTTTGAAGTTATGTGAGGCTTGACTCAACACTGACTGAGGGCCTGGCCTGCCACTCAGACTTCTGCATCTGCTTGGGTTCTTCCGTTCCACCCTCTTACCTCCCCAGTCCAGGAAACCTTCCCTGAGTCAGGAATCACACACCTAAGAGGGCTCCCTATTGCCTTTTTCTTGGCAATGATAAGGTCACATTATTACATTCATTTTTGCTTATTTTTGGTTTCCAATGTATTATTTAATAGTTCCTATGAGGATTCAAGATTTTGAGAGAGTGTGGTAGGAGAAGAGAGATCGTTGATATAGAAGGAGCTAAGGTCTTTCTTTTGGCCATTGTCTAGCCTAAGACTCTTCCTTGAGCTGGCAGAAAAGTCAGGTTATGCCAGGAATGATTGTTCTCAATATATTCCTCTGTTCTGGTGAAGCCCAGTCTGTGTAGACTTCTTCCTGACATCTTTATTTCTCCTATTCTGGAGCATTCCATATTCCTTTTGCAAAGGCTTAAGTATTTACATTCTAAAAGGCAAATTTAAAAAGAAATATGTTGATTATCAATTCAATTTTGCCATGGAATTTAAAATTATATAAACATAATATATAATCATATAGTAAATATTTATGTAATTTCTACTATTTAAAAATGATGTTATTGATGATAGACAAAGGTCATTATCAGTGATACATAAACTGGAAGTGAGAATACCTGGAAAGATCAGAGTAAGGTAAATTATATTTTCTACTCAGATTCTACGAATTATATAACATAATCCACATTTTAAAGATTTTTTAAAATTTAT
The DNA here is from genome assembly GCF_024610735.1 of Ursus americanus. NCBI lineage: Eukaryota > Metazoa > Chordata > Mammalia > Carnivora > Ursidae > Ursus > Ursus americanus. The sequence continues at coordinate 12,827,260 of NC_142137.1, read as the reverse complement.
TCATTTGAGACAAAGACAGACAGAAAGTGAGAGCATGAACAAGGGAGAGAGGCAGAGGGAGAGGGAGAAGCAGACTCCCCACTGAGTTGGGAGCCCAACTCGGGGCTCAATCTCAAGACCCAGAGATCATGACCTGAGCTGAAGGTAGACGCTTAACCATCTGAGCCACCCAGGTGCCCCCATCATCCACATTTTAACTGTCTTTTGCAGTGAAATGCTAAATTATCAGAAAGTAAATATATTTAATATTAGATTGCATCAATTAGTATAGGACAATATTGCTGGTATAAAATTTAAGCCCAGAATGTCAATCTGGGAAATAAATTCAATTTTGTATTCCTACTTTATTCTTGAACATATCTATGTTTATATAATAAGAATTTAATGTTGTTATTTTCTAGTCATACAAGACATTTGAATCACCATTGTTAATTGCTTTAGCAATAAACTTTATGTTGCTCACAATGTCCAATTGTTTTGGAAACATACTCATTGTAAGATAAAGGAATCCAGTAGAACCAGAAGTCTGTGATTTGAAAGACTCAGTGATTTTCCCATTAATTCAATAAATACTGGTATCTGTCATATACTCAACAACTGCTCAAAGTGCTAGAAATTCAAAGATAAGACATAATCTAGCAGTTAATAGTCTGGCCAGATATGGCATTTTTAGCCACTCTAGTTTACTGGGGATTAATAAAAAGGCAGCTTCAGTGTTCCCTGACAAATTAAGGCCCTGGTTGGGCGTTATTTTTCCTCTTTGCATTTCACTCTTGATCCCTTCCTCTCTTAAATCCTCTAGAATTGAACCCTACCATCCTAATTTATGCTTTTGATTTATCTTAAGCTTGAGCCTGAAAGACAACCGTGTTTTTGTTTTTGTTTTTTTTTTTTTAACTAACTATGGATCCTTCCAGCCAATGGTTCAAGTTCTCCTTATGGCTGTACTGTTTGGTGTTTCAGCCATCCTGAGTGAATGTTCCTCTTTGTTTGCCAGGTCTCAGCCTGGAGATTCCCCTTCTAAATACTGCACTGCTCCAAGCACTCTTTCCTCAGATCCCTCAGCACAATCTGGAGGTTAAACAAGAGAAACAGTGAAATCATACCATGGAGGATATGATTTCATAGAAGTCTATAAAGTATATTTATAGCACAGAGAGAAGAAGAAATACATCAGTTTTTTAAACAAGGTTACCAGTTTAATATCAAGCATAACTCAGGAGCAGCCAGAGGAAAGGGGGCATAGGGTGCGGTGTGGAAGAAGAGGGTGGAGTTTCCTCCCACGCTGACCCGCTGCTTTCCCAGCACCTCCATGTCTTCACCAGCCAGGAAGCTCCCGTCTGTTTTCTTAAATGTAGAAACTAAGATACTTTGCCATAATTTTTAAAAAGATTTTATTTATTTATTTGACAGAGATAGAGAGAGAGCACAAGCACAAGCAGGGGGAGAGGTAGACAGAGGGAGAGGGAGAAGCAGACTCCCCGCTGAGCAGGGAGCCCCATGTGGGACTCAATCCCGACCTGAGCCCAAGGCAGACACTTAACTGACTGAGCCACCCAGGCGCCCCAATTTTCCATAATTTTAAAGAAGTTTTGTATATCCTCTAACACAGTTTTTCCTTATCCTTACACTAAGCAAGTACTTACTTACCTACTCTAGCCCTGCGTATGCGGTTGTGAAGAGGGCCTTACCTCGCAGACGTTACAGCTTAGCAATGATGTGCGTAGGAATCACAAGGGTATTGTGTACTATGAAAAAGAAGGGCTAGGACCATCGATAATTACAGTAGGTAGCCGTTAGCTAGCCAGGTTTCTGGGAAGAAGAGAGGATCAGTGACCTCATATAATACGCCAATTTCTTGAGCACCATAATCCATTTCTATAAGCTTACCTCTAATTCACGGAGAGAAAGTGACCAACATGATCTACATTTTTATTCTCTTTTAGGACAAGGCATTTTGTTATTAAAAAGCAAATATATTTACTGTTTGATTGCATTGATTAATTTGCAAAACATTTCTTTCTTTTTTTTTTAGAGATTTTATTTATTTATTTGACAGAGAGAGAGACAGCCAGCGAGAGAGGGAACACAAGCAGGGGGAGTGGGAGAGGAAGAAGCAGGTTCCCAGCGGAGAAGCCTGATGTGGGGCTCGGTCCCAGAACGCCGGGATCAAGCCCTGAGCCGAAGGCAGACGCTTAACGACTGAGCCACCCAGGCGCCCCTTGCAAAACATTTATCTTGCGGATTATCTTCTACTACCATAAGTGCTATGGCAACAAAACAAAATGAACCAAAAAGTTAACGGACAAAGTACATTCAGTTCTTTGTATACATGTTCCCCCAAAGTCCTGAAGTGGTAAAGAATTTGACATCATACCTGGAGAAATCTACAGACTTTTTTTTTTTTTCTAATATAGATACACTTAGGAATAAGTAGATAAATTTATTCAGGTGTCCAAGATACCATATGCATAATGCATTTTTACAACAAAGAACTGAATTCCTGAAGTCCTTCCTTTTCCATTAAACCAGTACTCTGTCTGTCAATTTGAATAATTGGATCTCCAATTATTTTTATCAATTATTGTGAATCACATTTTCTCTCTGTATCAGAGTTTTTTCTCAGGTGTGGGTCAGTCTACACTGACCAGGAGGACCCTGGGCTACTGAGTTTTTACTTATTTTTCCTTTGGTTTCTCACAGGAACCCTAGCATAGTGTCTATTCTATAGTCAGTATTTAAGAAATTTTGGGTAAATTTAATGCAATGCAAAGGTAGTAAGTGAAATCTATAAAATAAGTCGTATTGGGGGCACCTGGGTGGCTCAGTTGGTTAAGCATCTGCCTTTGGCCCAGATCATGATCCCCGGGTCCTGGGATCGAGTCCCACATCAGGCTACCTGCTCAGCGGGGAGCCTGCTTTTCCCCCTGCCTGCCACCACCCCTGCTTGTGCTCTCTTTCTCTGACAAATAAATAAAATCTTAAAAAAAAAAGTCATATTAATAGTTTTGAAGTAACTGATCTCAAAAAAAAACCACACACACACACACACACACATACACACACACACACAAACCCATGTCTGAATACTGAACAGAAGGTCCACAATTGTACAAACATCTTAACCATGATTACGATTATTTTTCTACAGAACATGGGACATGAAAACTTGAAATCCCTACATTATTTACTTCAGTTGCTTTTTTTCCACCAATCTTTTCATTAGAATTGGTAACTAATTGTCTGATTTGAGAATTTCTTTCCTCCAACTAATTTATGTTAGAAAGAGAACAACATCCGTGGAATGATTAAATACTGAAGAAACAAAAGACTTAGGCAGCCTGTAGATGACAAGGCCTGAATTATCCAGGTTCTCCTGCTAATTGCAGCCCAATTACAATAGATGGGGATGTTGCTGTGTCAGAAGGAGAAGGGTAAAAAAACCAAAGATCTCAATACTAAACAAACATAGAGAACAAACAGACCATAGGGAAGACTCTTATTAATACAGTTCTTTCCCCCGGGGAAAATATGTTGGTAACCAGCATTAGTTTACAGGCAGTAGCTTCCCTAGAAGGAATAGGGATTAAAAAAATTCCCCCAACTAAGAAGGACACTAAATGTGATGAAGAGGTCATTGAGCAGAGTTCAAAGGAAGTCCACAGCTGTTCTACGCTGGTTGTCCCGGGGTGTTCTTTGATGTCTATGTAACTGTTTGGGCTAAAATCAGAGCCCTGTGGAGAAAGAGCCACTCCCATTTCTCCCATCTACTTTTACCAGTCCTGCCCAGAAGTCGAGAATTGGGTAAACACCAGGCATACTGGCGATTGAAGCATTTAGAGTTACAGGAACATTCTTATTTTGGAGGAGAAGTGTGGTAGGTAAGTAAATAGAAAGTGAACACAGCTAATTTTTTTTGACTCCCTCCACGTTAGTATAATATTCATGAGTGAGAACCTCAGAGCAGGTGAATCTGGTCCGTCTTCCAAGTGCATATGTAGTATCTTATTACTTAAGAAATGACCTGATCTTTCTCTGTATATCTTTAGACATGTTCCTAAAAATGACGACGTTAATGTTGAACTGGATAAATTAAATATATCAGCAATCATTAATGCCGAATGTTATGATGTCCTAATGCCTTGTCTCACTAATGTTTTGTATATATACTTTTAGAACTCAGCAATGATTTCATTTGGACATATTTCTTTTGGTAATTGTCCCTAACATATAAAGGTTTAATTGTGAGAAGAAAAGAGTGCCTACATGTGTTCAGGTTTAAGGATAAATTTAAAAATCCTCCTTTTTTTACAAAGCAGTTGAGCGCACATTTTCTAAATCTTTCACTATGGCAACAGTGCCAGTGGGTTCACTTAGACCAAAAATGACACAAATCTGGTGTCCACCAGCACATTTTCATAGCCAAAGTAATTATTGAATAACTCAAGCAAGAAACCCCTATCCCACAATTCCTTTAACTATTTGGCTAATAGGTTTCTGTCTGAAACATCCCTATTAATTACAGCGCTTCACACTTCAGTCCGACTGTGGAGACTTGCCAATTCAGTGACATTCGTCTGTCCTCCGTGCATGCAAGTGTCCCCATAGAAAAAAAAATGTGCTTTCTAAGGAATAACTGTCTCAGGTACCTTAGAATATAAGTGAGACAATCCAAACAACAGCTTTACAAAGCAGGTCTGTTTTATTTCTGTTTAAAAGCTGAAGAGACTCAGCACCAAAGAGCCAACCTGTTTCCTCAACTGGGAAATTTCACTTAATCTCTGTGACATGAAAGGAACAGAGTATTTAGAAAGTGTCTGATTAATGGGAGCAATGAAGACCTCCGATACAGACCATATATGAAAGAGCCGACCCAAGTGACCAAGTTTGTAGTTTGCTCCGTAACTCACTGTATCTGCATTTATACTCGACGAGCAAAGTCCGGCCGACTGGGTAGATAACACACTGACTCCTAGACAGAAGACAAAAACGGTATTTGCCTTTTGATTGAAGACCCCGAAGATAAGGAAATTAACATTTTCAATGTGGCTCTTTAAAAATCTTTCTTGCAATTCAGGCATCCTTCATGTCCTAATTGTGAATTATCAATGTCCATTTTATAACATAATTTCTAGACAGACTTTTGTTTTGAGAATAATAATAAAAGAAAAGCTTGTTGTGTTTCAGCCAGAATTTGGTTTGTTCTGTTTTCCTCAGAACGAAAGCAAAGAAACTGTAAGGTTAAACATTCATGTTTCTTAAAAGCTTTGATGCATCTCTTTCCTTTCAAGGTTTTATTTTGAGAAGTTATTTTAGGGATAGGAAAATTAATTACAATTACAGCAATTACAAAATGGAAGGGAAAAAGAAACTGTGTTAATGTATCATATACAAAGCACGGGGCCTGGTTTATGTCAGCTTTTGATAAAATATTCCTGCATTACAATCACACCATGCGAGAGTAGCTATGGAGTAGCCGGCCGAGGGGATTTGGGGATCAAGGGCATAGCCCACTGCTGTGAGGTCCCCCAAGGGGATCGGCTGCTGCAACGTTGCTTTTGTTCTTGGTTTCAAAGGGAACCCTGGCACAGAGTTGGTCCGGGAGATGGCATCGTGGTGAGACAGCAGAGTGCCCATTCTGGCCCGTGTATTCAGTGTCTCGAGGGGGAACTGACCGAATGACTCCGCCTGTGGCCTCCTCTGGTCCTGTCCACTGAACCTGTCCCCGCGGGGGCAGAAGGGGAGGACACGGAGGAGGCGTTGCCGGGGGGTAGTGAAGTGCGCCTACAGAGCAAAGGGGCAAAGCAGCTCTGCGCCAGGCCAGGCATGACCCTTCCCCCCAGGCCAGGCATGACCCTTCCCCCCGCTGTCAGTTTGGACACTAAACACTGGTTGTAGAGGAGAAAGAGAAGCCTCAGCAAGTCGTATGCCTTCCCCTCCAAGGGAATTTATTTCCGAACGATAGCCTCATTCTTACAAAAACAGGCAAATATAAGCTTATGCTTGGTATTCACATCTAATCAAGAACAAAATTGGCAAAAACGTGCACTGTTCTTCCAACGTTTTGTGGGGATTTCGAGCCTTTCATACACTGACGCATGGGTTTCTCCAAATGTGATACGAATACGTGTTCATATGCTCATGATTGATACTTATTTTCTAGAGGATGCATTGGAGTGATGGTTTAACCTCAGTTCTAATTCTGTTCAAAGGCAACATCTTTTTTTTTTTTTTTTGGCTTCAATGTATGCTTTCTTTAAAATGTCCAAAATATAAAACAGAATTTCTCCAGATGGGTGAAAATTAAAATCTCATGTTTTAGTGAAAAGGAAATCACCACCTCATTCCATTACTTAGGGTACGTTTGGTGACAAGTTGAAGAACCCACCATATTGCAGGGCTGGGAAACATATCTGCTAACAAACCTTATTTGAATCCTCACTCGTAACCATCTCTACTTTTGAACCTCCAAAACGCAGGCCACAGTGCTGGCTCCAGGTTAATACAGTGGCCTCACTGTTTCTCTCTGGTAGTTTGGCAATACAGACTGTACCTTGATCTCCGGGACACCCATTCAGCAGAACTGCATTCAACAGAAATTTATTGAGTCCTCCTATGTGCTCAGCATTTTATGTTCCAGTCAGACTAAACTACTTGCCATTCCTCCCACACACTGCCCTTTCTCGTCTTCATTCCTTTGATCGTACCAACCCGTCTGCCCAGATTGCTCTCCCCCATTCCTTCGCCACATAGACCTCTGTTGAGATCTTGCCCGTTTTTACGGCTGGACTCCACTGCTTCGGCCTTTAGAAACTCTTTTTTCTGCCTTTCAGCCGGAAGTGATTTCACCCTATTTCATGCCCCAATAGGACCTTATCTGTATCCAGTTGCATAATTTGTGGGGTCCAGTAAAAACAGAAAATGAAATGCCCCTTGTTCAAAACTTACTAAGAATTTCGAAACAGTGACAGCAGAACATTAAACCAAGCATGGGTCCTTCGAAGCACGGGGCCTGGGAGACTGCACAGGTCATAGGCCCATGAAGCCAGCCCTGTCGTACGTCCCCAGTGTACTAATCACTATCAATTTTGTTAATGCGTGAGCTATTTTTACACACATTGACTTTTCTTTTTGAATATACTGTAGGCTCCTTCAGAACTGTGTCTGCATACATTTCCACAGTAACGAACAGAGAGAGATTCTTGCAACGTATCAGATTCTAATTCTTGCTACTAAAATGTAGTTCATGAACTGACATCACCTGGGAGCTGGTTAGAAATGCAGAATCTCAGACCCACCCAGACCAACAGAATCAAATCCGCATTTTACAAGATCTCCGTGTAATCTGTATGCATCTTCAAGTCTGAGAAGCGCTGTTGAATGACTACAAGAATAGCTCTCTGGAGCAGAAGGCTAGTCTTCCCGTAGGAGGTGGGAAGAATTACCTATGAAGAGTATTACTTATTCTTTCACACTCTGACAGAAATGAAGTTCCTGCTTTCCTCAACAAGAGGGAAGTATTGGGTTAACAATTCCTATCCCTCTTTTCAATCCTCTTGATTTCTCTTCTCTTCGAGAGAAGGAGTTACTTTTACTTTTCTCATTGGTGATATATGGCAGAGCCTGGTAGCGCCTGGAAGTGTTGCCCTGTGAAAAGTAGGTATGAAAACACAGGTCTGCGGGGTGCCTGGGTAGCGCAGTCCTTAAGCATCTGCCTTCGGCTCAGGGCATGATCCCGGCGATCTGGGATCCAGTCCCAAGTCGGGCTCCCCTGCTGGGAGCCTGCTTCTTCCTCTCCCACTCCCCTCCTGTGTTCCCTTTCTTGCTGGCTGTCTCTCTGTCACATAAATAAATAAATAAATCTTAAAAAAAAAAACAAAAAACACAGGTCTGGATATTCCAATCTCTCCTCTCTCTCATCTCGCTTTCTTTCTCCTGTGCTTTATGCCAATAACTCACATTATTAAATAAATGGACAAACAATTCTGCCAGTGTGACGAGTCAAAGAAACAAAAGAGGCTCATGGATTGATGGAACTCAGATTTTACCAGAAAAATTAAAAGGTGCCATGTCAATTCCAGTGCTCTGCCCTTGATTCTCTCTGATTCTAATCTGAACTTTCCTCGTTAAGACCATTTAAGAGCAGACAACATAGCAGTTGTGTGGGAAGATGGAATATTTTGGAAATTCTCTAGAAATTCCAGGTCTCTGTTTCAGGAGATCCTGGATATACTTCCTTGGAAAGGTCTTAAGTAGAATTGTGCAATCATACAGATCACTCTCCCATGACGGCAACGCCATGATTTGGGCTTTCAAGAAAACGGTAAATAAATAAATAAATAAATAAATAAATAAATAAATAAATAAATAAGAAATGGGGTAGAAAACAATCAATTTAACTATATTAAAACTATACTAGAGAATCTAAATTTACCAATTTTGGGGGAAGGATATTCTATTAAATAAGTAGTTGTTTCAAAGAAGTCAAAAAAAGCCATGATTTATAAGCTCACATTCTCTTTCTGCTACTACTTGCTTCCTTGCTCCCCAAATAGTTTGTTTTAGCAGGATTAGATTTTAGGTCTCTGAATTCTCAGATACATAATCAAAGTTTAGAAGCTCAATACACATGAACTTTAAGAAAATTCAAAGGCCTTTGTAAAATTTCAACTCCCCAAATCAGTGTATGTAATAGTATATTTGTGCATAAAAGTCCTCTAGGGGAAACTTCTAGCAATTTTTTACCCGGATAGCCCTGAAATTTTTCAGCCCTTATTTCATTTGTTCTTGTTCTCAGAAGTGAAGTTTCTTTGCAATTACTTTTCAGAACCTGTTTGTGTTTTAAAGATAGTAATTGCGGGTTACACAATAGTGAGTTCTACTCAAATTCCAAAATACTAAATAAAATCACATAATGGCAGACTGAAAATATAAGGGGCAAAGCCTGAGATGGTAGGTAGAGTTTACAAAGAAGAGATAGCTTTATTCAAGTCCTTCATGGTGGTGATCGTAGTGGCTGGTTGGATTCAGGGAAGCTGAAAGAAGTCAAATTTTCCTTGGCTGATTCCTTGTGCGAATTGACAGAAGACAGTGATGGCTACAGTTTTATGGTAGAAACTTTGATTCCATTGTATCGTCGCTGATCCTGGTTCTACTCCTATATATTGTTATCCGTTTCTGTAAAATACACGATGCTGACATTAGCAACTTAAACCAATACCCCTTTGTTATCCTCACATTTTTGGTGGTGCCCTGTGCCTTTGCCACAAACTCTCTCAGGAGGTTGCAATCAACCTATGATTTGGAGTCTAATATGAGACTTGACCAGAGTATGATCTGATACAAATCTCATTCATGCAGAATCCCCTCTCCCCACAACAGGACAACTTCATGACCTGATGAGAAATCAAGGAGAGAGGAAAAGAAGATCGTTGAGAGAAAACCACTATCTCATTATAACCTAACTGCAGAAGTGACATCTTATCTCTTCTTCAGGTTTCTTTGGTTAGAAGTGAGTCACTAAACTGAGCCCACACTTGGGGGAAGGAGATTATACAATGGCTTGGAATCCAGGAGGGGAATCATGGGGGCCATTTTAGGAACCGCCTGTTACACTTTCCCATTCAAAAGGAAATAAGAGCTAGAAAAATATATGTAATTTCTTCTGCTTTAGCCTTCTACTGTCACTCTCTAAGGTATTTTTATTTGATCAGCCTACAGAAATTTATGTGCAACTCCCCTATCCCATCCTAGAAACATGACATACTCTATTTGGCCCACTTTTGTTTCATGAATGAAACACACTATTCACTTTGGGAGGAATGTGAAACCATTTAAAACGTATTAATCAGAACTCTTTCATTTGCAAACAACCGTAACCCAATTCAGATAAATATAAATCAAAAAAATTTTTTTGCATGCCTGAAAAATACAGAAATGTGTTTGGCTTTAGATATGGCAGAATACAGGAATTCAGCCAATTTTATCACGTCTCCCCCTCTTTCTCTCGCTCTCTCTCTTTCTCTCTTTCTGCTTTTTCTTGTATTGAACTCTTTCCCAAACAGACATTGTTGATGTGGAGAAACCTGACATTTCCAGACTCATGTCATTTTTGCAGCCAGAATTTGTTTTAGAAAGCAAGGGTTTTTCCCCCCCCCAAATTCCAACTGACATCTTAGAATTGAGTGTCTACCATCCTGGTTGAAGTTACATTCTCCCTTTGGCCAGGAAAAGGCATGTGTAAAATATGCGAGGTGCCAGACGTGGATCGCATGTCTCTGTTTCAGGTTGGAGCGTGAGGTCAGTCTCACTCAACGTGTCCTGAATGTGAAGGAGTACTGAATCCCGAAAGACAAATTGGGTCCTAGAAGTTGGAATGGGTGCTGGTCCGGCAAAACCTTACATATGTCTCCTACAAATATTTGTCAATGACAAATATTTATTTGATGCTTATAACGTGCCAGGCACATTGATGTTGATATTAGGTGCAATTCTACTACCAACTTGTGTAATTTTCTTCAATTCATGGGTGAAAGGCACAAGAGGGCTGGTGAGATGGTAATAGAGTGCACCTTTAGTCAGTTCAGAGGTGGGAGAATCGGTCTAAGGGAATATTATGCATCATAGAAATTTCTATAACTACGTGTTTTTATATAACCACTTATATTAATATAACTAGCTTATAATTGTGATAAAATATTCCGAGGCAATATCTTAAGGTAAAAAGTAGAATCCTACACTGTCGGCATAGTGAAGGTATCAGTTCTTTTCCCACTTTCTGCCTCTTTGTTATACAGTCGTGGAAAGAGCAGAGTGACTCCTGTCCCAGTGTCACACCTGTCCCAGTGTCACACCTGTCTTGATTTGTATCGCTCTCTCTTTGAAGAACTTGAAGCCTCTTTCACAGGAACCCTATTGAGACCAGGTTGGGCTTAGAATGATCACAATGATCAAATCTTAGAGTGATTCTTTTTACCCAGGAATATAATCTTCCAGTAGATTTTTAATTCTCTAAGTCCAGTTTTGGCAAGGACGTGATGTGAAGTCATGTGATAGAGTTATAACAAGTTTTAGAGCGGTCACCTCACCCACCTTTAGAGTTCTCTTACACTTTGCTAGGGGATAAGCTCTGAAGGAACACTAGAAGGATACTAAAAGTTACCAGAATAGAAGTGTTGCTTTTCTGGTCGTAACCAACAAAATCAGACTGGGGCAGACCTGCAGGTCAGCGTCTGCATGCAGTTGTCTGGGGGAACAGACGTATGTTCATTTTTATTTGCTTCAGATTATGAGTGTTGGGTGGACCGCAGCAGTTGTAAATGATTTCCGGAATGAAACACATTCCTGCTTAGGGTACGAAGACTCTCCACTGTGCTCACAATTACGGAGATATGGTACTATTTTTAGTGGTACAGTTACACAGGAAACACATCATTATCATGAATATCATGGAATATAAACTAAGCCTCTCTCACAATGGAGATCTTGTGAAGTTATGCCTAACGGAAAAGCAGTGAGAGAACGATTGTATCTCCTTGCCGTCTATGTCTACACTTGCAAAATAAAATGATCAGCAGAGATATACATAATTTTGGTTACAGCTCTTTGTCGTGCAGGGGACCTTCATGGACACATGGTATATGGATGGCCAGTTTTCCATCTTCCTCGAAGGGTAACATCCTCTAAAAAATTGGGGGCAAAGTAGGAGTGTCTTCTCTCCACTTCCCAGCCACGCAATGGCCAGCTGCTTCTCCACCCCCATCGCCTTCCAGGCATGTTGCTCGTTTCCACTTTATTGTTCTTCCAGGTTATAACTCTGAACATTTCATGCTCTAAAGCACTGCTGATTCATGGATGTGTGTGAGACATGTATCCATTAGATGTGGATTTAGGACAATGGAGGGGGTCGTTTTCACAAAATCAGAGCTGGGGAAAATGTTCAAATCAACAGTAAGAAGTTCTTTTTCTTAAATATTCTTTAGCATTTCTGCCATGGAATCGTCACACTTATTGTCCCTTACCTTCAGGATTCAGCATCACCCCCAGACTGCAGACCTTTCCTTTTGCCCTTGACCTCTTCCCCACTCCTCCCAAGCATTCTTTCCCCCACATCTCTGTTAGTTAATGTTCTCAATGTAGGAAGTTACCATTTTGTCATGTCCTAGTCCATGGGGTTGCAGACACATTAAAGGATTTCTCTGAAACATAAATAATTAGTTGTGCTGATGCATAAAAGTAATACACACAGATAGAAAGCAAAGCTGAGTGACACAGAAAGACGCGTATATAGACACAGATAATAAGATACAGAGAGATATGCAGGCACAGACACGATATCTATACATTATATATATATATATACACACACACACACACACACACATACACACACACACACACTCGACATATGAGGAACAAAATGAGACTAGAACAGAAAAGGGTGCTTTTATTTTGGTTGCCACTCATTCGTTTGAATCAACCTTTTTGAGGTATAGTTTATGAAAGAGTTCATGGTAATTTAGAGATAAAAAATGGAATGTTCCAGACACATAAAATGTAATGGTTACTAAATAAATGGGGATCCAGAGATCACACCGATTACTAGCTAAATAGGATTCAAGCCAGGGCAGCGATCTATGCAATCGGGGGAATACTGCTTCTGAGTGCCAAATGTGCATTTACACGATAAGCATGATAGAAGAATTTCTATAACTTAAGCCGCCATTGTCTTGTCCCAACTGCTTTTGATAACTTTGTACTGTCATTTTTCTTCTGGCTTTTGAAAACCATCATCATTCTGTGAGTTAAAAAAAGGATCCTATGAGCAAGGCAGGTTTGTCAAATATGCGCAGGAATAGGAATAAAGCTCTCTGGTTTCTTGCCCTGGTTTTATCTAGGCTGCGAGATCATAGAAAATCCACCTAATCTCTCTGTACTCATGTACTTTCCTGTTGTATAAAGTGAGACACTTGCATGTTGTTTATTATTTGTCTCACCTAAAAATTTCTATTATTCTATGGAAATGTAATTAGTCCTATTTCACACTTAGGATCACGTACGGATGATACTACTGAACATTTCATTCACAGAGGAAGTCCATCAGTAAACCGCTAATGCGTGTGAGGCTGGATAACCCTTCCAGGCAAGGGGTAGATAAATCCAGGAAGGCAGTGCCAATTCTCCTTGGTGCTACTGGGCTCTCAGGATGCTCTTTGTTATCCATGTGGATATAGAGCCAGCCAACTTAACTCCCTCAGCCTGGAAGAGCCAGCCCTGTGCAAGGTCAGCGGACTTGAGGCTGATCCAGGCATCATTTCTATGAAATTTCCTAGTTAGGATTTAAAAATTGAAACCATACACAAACAAAAACAGAACAGAGACTTGTTTAATGAGAACAATATGGCTAAAAAACCATAATCTGATTTATTAAGCTATGTTATTAGTTATATACAACTAATTCAGACATCGCTGTACGAAATACACAAATGAGTTCAATTGAGGCTGCTTGTGCGTGGCTCCTTGCTAAGGATGGAGGGAAAGACTCAGTTCCAGGACGGAGACTTCTTTTGTGTGCTTTCTCTCGCGCTAATTTCTTATATGTCACAAGTTGTCTTCATGAATCCACTTGTTCCAGCTAGCTGTTCTGTTGTCCTATTTCTTTTCCAGTTATTTTATATTGCAGGGGTTTACTTACATAAGCAGTTATAGTATTTCATTATTATCATTATTACAAATTGGTTAATATTAATAATATGAATAACCAATATATATTGAGTGCTCACTATATGCTAGCACCATTCTAAGTGCTTTATGTACATAAACTCATGCAGTCTTTGTGGCCCAATGAGGAAGGAGTGCCATCCATCAGTAGCTCCATTAAACAGTTGAAAAAACTGAGGTCCAGAGGGGTTAAGTATCTTGGCCAGGCTGACACAGCCAGTAGGGATAGCATCAGAATTTGAACCCAAGTGTGCTGGTTCTAGAGTTTATGCTCTTAACTGCTACCATACCTCTTGGTTTAATTATTTCTATTGTGTATTAGTTCAGATATCATTATTCTTGCAACGCTTTGCTCCCTTTGCTGCACATATTAATAATTTTTACTGTTTCTCTGCTTTTTTCCCTTCTCTTATATTTTTAACCCTTTTATTTTCTCTATGGGACAGACTCCCTGCAGTGATCTCTTCAAATTCTCTAGGGTCCTCATTGCTTCTCTCTGATTGCTGTCAGGGCTGTCTCTGTTTTTTTCCCTTCCCATACCACTCATCCAGCTTTAACACAAGACGACTTCCTCCCGTCTCTCTGCTGACATTTCTGTTCAATCTATGCTCTCAAGGCTGTTGGATCAAAGATTTCCTCCTCTACCCAAAATGGCTTATTCCCTGATTTATTTTGATTATATATGGTTTAAATGAGTATCTTTCCTTTAGAAAAATCCATTCCTTCAATGAAAAGATCCTTTGAGGTTTTTGTTGTTGTTGATGTTGTTTTGTTTTATTTTTATTTATTTATTTTTTAATGATTTTTTATTATATTATGTTAGTCACCATATAGTACATCCCCAGTTTCCGATGTAAAGTTCGATGATTCATTAGTTGCATATAACACCCAGTGCACCATGCAATACGTGCCCTCCTTTCTACCCATCGCCAGTCTATCCCATTCCCCCACCCCCCTCCCCTCTGAGGCTCTCAGTTTGTTTCTCATAGTCGATAGTCTCTCATGTTTCATTCCCCTTCTGATTACCCCCCTTTCTTTAGCCCTTTCTTCCCCTACCGATGTTTTGTTTTATTTTTTAACAATGTTCCCAGAGAGAGCAATACTCTGAATTCCTTTCCATTTACTTGAAAGAGTCCTCCCCACCTAAAAAAAAATCTATATGTTAAAAATTGTCAGCTCTTTATGAATAGCAAAAGTATGACTTGAAGGCTAACCCATTTAAGATTTGATTGGCCAGTTTATTATGTGGATACAACTCTGATAGACTCTAAAGAAATGGTGCTCTGCGTGTCTTTTGACGAAGCGTACAAAGACAATGGGCAATTTACTGAATTTTACAACGGCTACTCCTACCACTCCCGAATTGAAGGCTATTGTTTTTGTTTATCAGCAAATGCATTTAAAATATCTAACTTGTTTAATGCAGATGTCAGCTAAAACTTGTTTCTTCAGATCTTTTTTTTTTTTTTTTCTTTTAGAGAGGGAGAGAGAGAAGAGAGCAGAGGGAGAGAAAGGAGAGAGAATCTTAAGCACGCTCCATGTCTACTGGATCCTGACACTGGGCTCAATCTCAAAACCCTGAGATCATGACCTGAGCCGAAATCAAGAGTCAGACACTTACGACTGAGCCACCCAGGTGTCCCTGTTTCTTTGGGTCTTTAATGAAATTGTTTCAAACTCTATACCACAGTTTATGGAGAATCAAATATCTTCCTCAAGATTTCTATGGATTTCTGAAGATATTTTTGCTTTGCAAGTGCTCTCTTATTTATATTTAGGGATTGACTAAGTGCCTAGATTGTCTCATCCCATTTTTAAAGGCTAACACTAAAGAGGAACTCAGCATACTTTGTATATAAAGCTTCTTTAAGGGTTAGAGGGACAGAAGTGCACAGCAAGGCTCAGAACTTAATTTCCCCGGTAGGTGGTTAGGGAAAGGGAGGGATCAACAGACAGAGCACACAGGACACCTAGACACGGAAACTACTGTTTCATACTACAATGGTGGGCACGTGCTTTCACACATTTGTCAAAATGCATACAATGTGCAAAACCCAGAGTGAACCCTCATGTGAGGAATGGCCTTTGGGTAATAAAAATGTGTCAGTGTTGCTTCATCAATTGTAACAAACATTCCAAACTGGTGTGTGAGGTGGATAGTGGTAGAGGCTGGGGCTGGGAACACCGGGCATATGCAAGCTCTCTGTACTTTTCACTGTGAACCTAAAACATAAAGCCAATTAAAAAAACAAAACAAAACAAAATAAAACAAAACAAATCTCCACATTGGAAATACTACTGCTCCTAAAGCTTCAGAGCCACTTCCTTGGTTCAGGTTTTATCCTCTCCCGCTGGACCTCTGCTCTCCAGACACCGGAAGGAACATTTCTATTCACGCGCAGTGCAGGGAAGCATTACAATTGCCTTTACCAGCAGGGCTTCTACAGCCTCACCTACTACCTCCAAGGGCCTCCTTTTCCCCAAAGACAGTTCTCTTCCTAAAGTTAGAATTCTAGAGCCAGCTGTTTAGGTGATGAAATTCCAGAGCTGCACTATGCAAATTGTGACCAAGGTGTAGATGGTTTAATAGCGGCCTAGCACTCCCACACTGTCCTGACTATTTTAATTCCTCAAAGAATGATGATAAACATGCTAGGGTTCTACCCCCTCACTTCTCATCTTGCAGTACGAAGGTGCATTCCCTGAGCCCTTTCCTTCCCTTGTGACTGTGACAAAAACGACGATTCATGAGAAATCCTGAGACATTCTCAGCCATTTCATTTTTTTAAAAGATTTTATTTTTATTTATTCAACAGAGATAGAGACAGCCAGCGAGAGAGGGAACACAAGCAGGGGGAGTGGGAGAGGAAGAAGCAGGCTCCCAGCGGAGGAGCCTGATGTGGGACTCCATCCCGGAACATGGGGATCACGCCCTGAGCCAAAGGCAGACGCTTAACCGCTTAACCGCTGTGCCACCCAGGCACCCCTCAGCCACTTAATTTTTGAGCTTGTCTCTGTTAGAGTCAAAGCTAAACACTTCAGATTCTGAACTTGAGGTCGTTACTTCCCTTAGTCCTCTTCTGCCTCTTGAGGTTCCAAATATTCAGTGTTCTTCTGGGCAATCTGAGTCAAGAATTCCAACACCATGATTTCTATTCAATAGACATATCAAATCAGGAGAGTTATACCATAGTTTGTTTCCCATTCACCTCTATTATCTTCATATGAGTGATGCTGGCTTTTGATCCAAAGTGATATCCAAACATTGACTAAATTAGCTTTAATATTGATCTACTACCTTTTTGTCATTGACTTTTCTACTTAATACAGACTTATTTAATCCTGAAAATGTAGGTAAAATGATTCTCAGTGAATTGGTATATACAGGAACAATTCATGGTCTGTTTATTTTGGGCAGTTTCATTTTGCTTGACAGACACAGTGGTCAGGAGTACATGAATTTAAAATTAATATACTAAGATTACTATTGTCATAATTGTATGGAGCTTTGACAAAATATTTTCAAATTACGTATATGCCCACACTTTGAAGGAAAGAAATTATCATCAGTTTAAAGCAAAGCTTAAAACATTATTCTTTCTATTTCTACTTGGTAATTAATTGTACTTAAATATAATTCACTTTTAAAAATAGTTATTATGGAAGAGTAGCTAATTATTCTATATTATGGCAGATTTGGATATAAAAAAACATAGTCAAAGAACATCGAAATATTCTGAGGAAGTAAATATTTTCCAAAGTTTGGGTAATTATTACCCTCTACTGTTGAAAATTCTATGAAATGACTCATTTTCAATATATGTGTTATTGTAAGACCAAATTAAAAATCATCGACTCATCTATATTTTATATATGGACTATAATTTTTTTCTGCTAAATATATACATTTATAAAAAATGATGATTGAAATTTCTTTGAGCTATCCAATAATGCAAATTGAATAAAAATGGGAAAAGAATGCAATAAAGCATGACTTTTTAATGACTTTAATTAAAACAGAGAAAGAGATATTGGTGAAATGCTTTTATTAGAACCGAGATCATACGTAGGAAAGGTTAAAAAATATTGTGAAAGGCTCTGTCTTGTATTTATCTTATAACACTGTTTTAGTAATTAGTGCTGCATAACAAACCACCCTAAAACTTAGTGACTTAAAACAACATTTACTCTTTTTTATTTGTCATCTTTCTGCAATTTGGGGACATCTTTTCTCTGTTCTGTGTGGCATTGTCTGCGGTAGCTTGACTAGGGCTTGAGGACCAGAGATGCTTTGCTCACATGTCTGGCACCTCAGATAGAGAAGTTAGAAGAGCTAGAGGGCTGGCTGGGACTCTTCCTGCACTCATAGTCTTTCATCACTCAGAAGTCTTGCCCACGCTTCTTTACAGGGAAGATGGATGCCAAGAGTGCCAAAACTAAAGCAAGCAGCTTTCTTAAGGCCTAGATCTGTCACTTCTGGCACATTCTGTGGGTCAAAGCAAGTCACAAGGTCAACAAAGATTGGAGAAGAGGGAAAATGGATTCCACCTCATAGGTGGAGGGTGGGATATGCATGTAGGTGAATGTGATGAATTGTTGGCAGCCATCTTTGCAGCCATTGCCACAGTCACTATCAAGCTAGCACTTAAGGAAAGAGAAATGGTAGCTAACAGGAATTTCAGTGCGTGACATTTCAGATGTCAAGTGAAAAACCGACATTTTTTTTGACAAGGTTGCTGCCATTTAAGGATTTTGGGACTTGAAAATAAAATTTAAAAATGATAATGAACATGATGAGATGTTGGCAAAGTTAGATGCCAACTAGAAACTACTAGCTAGCACTGGTTAAACAAGTATCATGGATTCAAGCCAGTTCACTTGTGTTAGTGAACTATTCTGGGCACTCAGTATTTTTATCAGAAGGACATACAAATATTATAAGCAGTGAATGATGTGCTAATAGCCAAAATTATATGTCAATTACCACATTTTCAATTACCTACCACATTTGGCAATTAACATTTTGTTAATCATCCACTCTCCAATTTGATGTGACTTTCTAAAGTAAGTAGCTTACCCTCCACCTCTGAAAAATTACTGTTTACCATTGGTGAATATATAATCAGTTCCTAAACTTTATATTTGATTTAGAACTATCTTGTGGTAATGAATTCACCTCAAGCAGGATTTGTTGAGAGTAGTGTACATATGTGAGAGCAGACATTTGAAGCAGTTTTGTGGTTTGGATGTCCTCACTGTACAAATAGTGTGCCAAAAATGGATTCACAGACATTAAGAAAGGATTTTTAATGACATTCATTTTGACAATCAGAGCGCTTTTCATAGAAGTGTTCTCGTAGCAATGTAAGGAAAGCAGAATGTTATTTTGATCGATATGAAATCATATAAGCTGAGATTTTGAATAGTACTGCAAATGCAGTCCTGTGTGCACTTTGTCTGATGAAGTGTGCTATAGTGAAAAGTACATGGATTTAGAAAGATCTGAGTTCAGATCCTAGCTCATCCAATTTTTAGTGAATTCATCATCTATGCTACCATGCTACTTAACAAACCATCCCCAATATGATTTTCTAGTTCATGGGTCTATAGGTCAAGGCAATTTGGCCCTATGGGCTGTTCTGGGGTGGGCGGCTTTGCTTCAAGCATGGTCAGGATGGGCTTGACTTTTCACTACAGGTCAGGTTATGTACACCCTCCATGGAGCGGTGGCCACCCAGGGTATATTCTTATCATAGTAAATTACAGAAAGGCAAAAGGCAAGCTAAACAACATGACACATTTAAAGTCTCTGCTTACATAATATCCAGTTATGGATATTCCATTGCCAAAGTCATGTGGTCAGATCAAAACGAGGCATAGAATGTATTGCATTTTAAGAAGGATCAGGGACGTGAGTGAATATTGGCCGAATATTACTCCAATGTATCAAAGTAGCTTTCCACATTTGGGCACTGTCCTTATTGTCTTTGAGTTTTAGTGTTATCATCTATAAAATGGGAATAATAATATAACATGTTCAGGGCTATGTGGAAGATTAGCATGTTCCTGACACAAAGTAGATAGGATAAAAATAAGCTAGCAGTGTTACTCAGTTCAACAAGGATCTGTGTGATGTAACAAAGTCAGCTGAAATCGAAAGAAGTGAAATCTTGGCTATTTTGAAATTGCTGTCACCAACTAGTAAATTGCATTTATTTCTCTTAAAGTTGAACTCAAGACGATTAGTGAAAGTTCACATAAAAACATTAAGTTCCATTTAAACTAGCCACAAAGCCTTATTCTTTAGATGTATGGCATTGACTCTGAAATGTATCAGATAAATTAACCAACAAATCTACATTAAATGCTCTGCAAAATTGTGAGATTGCCATTGCAGCAAAGGACTGACAACAGATATAACATAAGGGATTTCCCTTCTAGCAGCTTCCACTCTTGATATGGAAAATAAAACAGGAGAGTTTAAAACACAAATTAACGAAGCAGATAATTAGATTGTTAGAATGAGGGAGGGCAAAAATCTAGTAGCTGGATAATAATCATAAAAAAAAAAACCTCATAAGACAGGAAAAAAAGTTGTTGTCACCTAATTGAAGGATTGGACTTGAGTAACGAAATGGTTGGGAAGTAGTAGCTGGAAGAATTTGCCAGTACTGTTGCTGTTACCACCAGCTTCCTTTATAAAGTTTCTCCCATGCCTCAAACTCCATGCAGGCACTTCACCTCCATTCATTCACTATCCGGCAAAATTGGTGGTTGTTCCCACTGAAGGAGAGACTCAAAATCGAATAGTTTTCGGAAATGCATCATAAGAGGTAAGACTAGTGTTAAAACTACATACCCAGTCAGTTCTATACCCTAGGCATTGACTATGCAACACTCTCTCACATGATGTGACTCATTTGGCCAAAGAGGAGAATATAGTAGCATAGCTGTAAGAAATTATAATTAAAAGGGAGGCTTAGTTCATATCATAAAGAACTTTGAATATCGGGCTAAGGGATGTGGATGCTTTGTGTCAGAAAGGAGCCACTGATACATTTTGAGCAGGAGGTTAATGCACAAGGAAGTGCTATAAACAAGCCAATATGACACAGACACACGAGACCACGCTGGAGGTGTGGAGACTAGAGAGAAGCCTCTGCAGTTGCCCAGCCCTGTGAACAAAGGGCATGCAACAGGAAAGGAGAGATGGGAAAGGGAAGAGGGACACTGTGAAGGCTGGGTTAATAGGAGCTCAAGAAACGGAGTTCTACTTTTTTGAATTATTCATTCAGTCATAGTGTTATTTTATGTAGCGTACAAGAGAAAATATTTCTTGCGATGGTCATATAATGTATAGCCATTAATATTTTCTGTGTCTATGTGTGCAAAGATGCCTGTAGCGCAGGGCCAATAAATTTGTTACCTTTCCCCTGTTAAGACATTCCATTGGCTCCCATACATTATTGTTGAAAGACAGAAGCAGATGTTAATGGAAGTGATGTTTAATGATCTGTGACCCTATATACAAAGAATACAGGCATCATAGTCATCTGCTAACCACATCCATGAAACCTGCCAGTGCGATAGAATTCATGACCTTCAGATCTCAAGCACCAGCCTCTTCCCAGTGAGTTGAAAGAACTCAGCTGGAAGAAGAATAAAAAAGAGAGTAAACATTTGAACAAGTGTGACATCCCCTTGTATTGGGGGTAAGTGATATATACACAGCCTTCCCTTTACCTCCCATTTCCCCTGCAATTAGGGCCAAGCTTGTTCTCAAGGTGCACAGCAGCTGGGGTTCACAGAAGGGCATTACCGCAGTTGGGTGCCAATCTTTAATGGTGCAGCACTGCCTGTGTACACAGACATCAAGGTCATCAGCAAATATGTGAAAAATATCACAACAAGTTTCTATTAAAAGCATCAATAATGATTCAATGACCAAAGGAAAAGATTCACTTTCTAATCAAGAAGAATCTGTAGACGTCTGAGCACATGCAGCATTGTATACGAGAGAAAGGGCGATATGTACGTCACTTAGAGAGTAAATTTCCAAAAGTGAGTTTTGTAGGTTTTGTTAATTATCATTACTGAAATGAAAGTTTCACTTTGACACTGAGAGTCACCAAGAGAGAAACAGTTCCAAATTCTTAGGCATCCTGCCATGTTATGATTAATTTTACAGTCCATGCATGGATGTTTAGTTAGAGAAGAGAACTGTAGATATCTTGTACAATCCATCAAAATAGTAGGAATAAACTGTCACTCCCAACCTGAGCCGTGAACATGTTTATTTATGAGGCACTCTGCTGAAATTGAAAAAAAGAAAATCAAGACAGCAATGCAAAGAGAGGCTTCTGAAATGTTCTCTGTTAAGCGACAGCTAGTGGAAAGCATGCAACGAAGAAAACCTGGCTTATTTTCGGTTTTCAAGAAGGTTGAGGACATTGGTTCAAGTGGTATAGGTTTCTTACTTGACCCACCTAAGACCCTTAATATCTAATATGATTGCCTTCAGAATTTGGCTTGTTATGTTTAAAAGAGAAGTGAAATCTCTTCACCAAATCTCTCATTTTAAACCTTATTAAGAAAAACAGAAAATAAATATACCAACATGGTAAGTCGTCATCTTTGTGGAACAGTACTATAGATGATTTCATATCTTTCTGGTTATGTGTACTTTTGTTCACCTTTTTTTTTTTTTTTAGATTTTATTTATTTATTTCAGAGAGAGAGACGGAACGCACACACATGTGCACATGCCCAGGCCAGCAGGTGGGATGGGGGGAAGGGACAGAGGGGAAGGGAGATGGACAAGCAGACTCCATGCTGAGCACGAGTCCCAGAGCCTCACATGGGGGCTTGATCTCATGACCCTGAGATCCTGACCAAAGCTGAAATCAAGAGCCAGTAACTAACTAAGTCAGCCAGGCACCCCTTTTTCCACATTATAAATTCCATTTATAATGGCACATAAAGCCAGGATCTTCTCTTTCTTACCTTTAGCTTTGTCCTCATTTCTTGGGACAACAGCTTGTGCAAGGTAGGGGCTCAATAAATATGTTAAGTGAAGGAATGAATGAATGAATTAATTAAAGTGATATCAGGCCACTACCTCCTAAGGAACTTACTATTAAATTCCTATGAGTATAATTATAGTTATAAATAAAAGTACACACAGATTTATTTAAACTTTGAAAACTTTAGCTTAAAAAAAATCGACTTATTATTAACACCTGGAAGAAATTTCTACAAACTACTAGGCTAATCAAACTCGAAATGAATAAAAGTTAATTGGTGGCTCCAATGTGTAATACAGAAATAAGAGCCATGAAAACTTAAAAATACTTGATCCTCTTATTATGTAATATTGGATCAAAGAGAAGACTTTGATTACTGCAATACCATGTATCCAGACTTATGGGATGTCATCAAAGAGAGTTTTTGATGGGAAGACAATTTATTAGCTAAAAAATTTGATCTAAGATACCAAAAAAAAAAAAAATGGGACGAGAATACCCAAAGACATAACTTAAGGAATTAAGAAGCAAAATAAAGAGTCGCTGATGATTCTTAGTCCGATCGATACTCTGTGAAAAGATGGCAACTAGCAACAGCAACACCAAAAACAGTAAACCTGGGAAACATTTTTGGAGGAAATAAAGAAAATTACTTGACAATAGTAATTAAAAAGAACTAGCAATCACAGAGGGTACATTAAAAATCATGAGAAAATATTCCATATATGATGGGAATAAATTTGAAAACAAAGATTTGTTTTACATTAAGTATTAAAATGGTAGAAAACCTAGGAGCTATCCAATGACCGGAAACAAAAATAGAAAAGATAACAAAGAAACTCCAAACCAGATACAACCAGGTTCTTAGGATTTTTCTGGAAAATGTTATGATAATAATCTTAAGCAAGTAAATAATCTTTATTTCACTGAAATTATCCAGAATGTACCCCAGAAAACAGAAAATTATAAAATTTCTCCCTATAATTTAATAATACTAGCATTATCAAATTTAAAAAATTCAGAAAAAAACCTAGAACTTTCCTGGGACTTTTGTTTCTTGCCTTGTCCCTGGAATATTCTTCCTTAAGGTGTGAATCTCTCTCATCACTAAGGCTCCAACGGCAACTTTTCAAGGTCCTTCCCTGAACACTCCCTTGAAGACTGTGCTGCTCCAGGCACTTGCTATCCAATTCAACCAATTTTATTTTACTTGTTGAATCACAATGTGAATTTATTTTACCTTCCCCCCCTTTTAACATGATTATTGTTTATCTCTGGCCACATGGAATTTACTGGAGGGTAAACTCCATAAAGACACAGCTGAAATCTGTGTTTTGAACACTGTTGACCATGCAGTATGCACTCAACAGATATTTGTGAATTTGTTATTTCTCACTTATGAATAGACATGTAAACATCTGATAAAGTTAGATACTAATAAATAATTTCATTTGAAGCATAATAATTATACATATTTTTATATAACCATAAATTAAATAGAGTAGGGCACTAAAAGGGTAATAGATCATAAACTGAACATAATTTTTTTTTAAAGATTTTATTTATTTATTTAACGGAGATAGAGACAGCCAGCGAGAGAGGGAACACAAGCAGGGGGAGTGGGAGAGGAAGAAGCAGGCTCATAGCGGAGGAGCCTGATGTGGGGCTCGATCCCATAACACCAGGATCACGCCCTGAGCCGAAGGCAGAAGCTTAACTGCTGTGCCAACCAGGCGCCCCTAAACTGATCATAATTTATCCATCAAAAGTAGGGATGGTTGCTTCAACATTAGTGACTCTATCATATAATTGCTCACATATGCATGTTAAAAGACAAAAATATGATTATTCGTATAGATTATTTATTTATTAAGATTTTACTTGTTTATTTAACAAGAGAGAGAGACAGCCAGCGAGAGAGGGAACACAAGCAGGGGGAGTGGGAGAGGAAGAAGCAGGCTCCCAGTGGAGGAGCCTGATGTGGGGCTCGATCCCAGAACGCCGGGATCACACCCTGAGCCGAAGGCAGACGCTTAACGACTGCACCACCCAGGCGCCCCTCGTATAGATATACTTAAAACATTCTATAAAATTCAGCAAATATTCGTAATTGAAACATTTAGTAAATAGCATGTGATGATGCAGATAACTATGGAAGTAAAAGTGAGGTTTTGTGTGGTATTTTGTCGTACTCTTATGGAACATACTACAAGGTTCTGGATGTTGATGTGGTCTGGGAAACTACAAAGATTGACCATGACACTTGAGAGGGAAGCTTGAATTCTAACTTGGCATGGGTATCCCTCCTTTCTGAGATTCCTGAAGTAGCTTTGCATTCTGTAAATGTTAGCAAGTGGAATCAATGGGAAAAGTTATTATTAATTAATACTCTATAATCCCCTATATAAGCTTTGTGGAAGTGTGCCGGAATGTGAGGCTTGGCTTATAGGAGTACGAGTCCCCAAACTCTATGAAAAAGCACAAGGTCCAGGGGACTCAGGCAAGGCCAAGTTTTCTACACAAATGGAAGAGAAAGAAAAAAAAAAAAAAGAGCAAACTATCCAGGCCTTCTGTGAGAGAGGACTTAAATTTTAAGTCCCCAAATTAAAAAATAAATTATTAATGGGAACATAAGGTGCCAATTGGTAATAATATTAAAATATTTTAAGAACCTGATATAATTTAAAAACCAGAACAAAAGTAGAAATATAGCTTGCTAAAACAGAATTGAATCCAGAAACAGAACCAAATTTTAAAATAATATTTCAAATCTGAGGGGAAAATACAGCATTAGGATAAATGACTAGTCATTTGTGAAAAATGTTAAATTCTTACTTTATTCCTTATACCTGAATAAATTCCATATTCATTTCTAAATTAAATATGAAAATGGAATTATTAAAAGTTCTAGAAGAAAATGGAAATGGAAATAAAACACATCTTATGCATGTCAAACCCTAATACTGATCTAAAACCAGAAAAAAAGCCCCACAAAATTAATTTTAAAAATATAAACATTACTTATAGTAAAAACATGACAGCGTGTTCAACAGACAAATGACAAACTGGAAAAATGTGTAACATTTGACAGTCAACTAAACTGCTTCTACACATCATTAAGAAAAAGTTACTGTCTAATAGAAATGGAAAAACCATATGAACGTCTAATTTAAAAATAAATGCCTATCACCCATAATCGTTATTAACAATCAAATAGTTACAAATTATAATAAAGATATCATTTCTGTCTATAGAAGCAACTTTTCCTTTTCCCAATCATAATAATAATGACATAATGATAATAATGATGATGAAGGAAATCGGGCCTTTTAATTGACTATTAGAGTTTTTAACATAAATTCATAAATGTCATTTGAAACTACCATGTGGGGCCCCTGGGTAGCTCAGTTGGTTAAGCATCTGCCTTTGGCTCAGGCCATGATCTCAGGGTCCTGGGATCCAGCCCCATTTTGGGCTCTCTGCTCACTGGGGAGTCAGCTTCTCCCTCTGTCTCCTCCCTACCAACCCCACTTGTGTTAGCTCTCTCACTCTCTCTCTCTCAAATAAATAAATAAAATCTTTATATATATACACACATATACATATATACATATATACATATGTATATATGTATATATGTATATATATGTATATATGTATATATGTATATATGTATATACACACACACAAACACATATGTATATATGAAATTACCCATATATCACAATTATGAAGGCATATATTGAAATTCTTCTTACGGGAATTTGTATCAATTAAATAATCTGATAAGTGCAAACACATATGCGTAAGAATATCCATAGAACTGTTTTTTAATAGACAAAATGAGATGTAACTGAAACGTCCACCAGTTTGAACCACATACAGAAGTGTTGGACATGTTTGCAAGGGAATTCTATGCAGTCATGATACACAGAGCAATAAATGTGTACAGTTTCCCCTGTGTCTCTATACATACATTGCTCTTCATTTTCCTCTTTTTTATATATAGAATTTTTAACAGACAGTGATTATAATAACTGATTATGATTTACAATGACAATCTTTATGTGTAGAAAGATATATGAATATCTTTAATCAGAAAAAATAAGAGTAGCAATAAAATAGATAAGAAGACTTGTCTTCAACATATTAAATCATAATACAAAGTTTTAATTTATATAATTTAGTACTGGTATAGTAATCAACATACAGGTCAAGCAGAAATGATATTGTTGATATTTAAATATAGAGAGTTGATATTTAGAATATGCCAAAGGACATACCACAGATCAATTAGGGGAAAAGATGGATTATTCACCAAATGGTATAGAGAAATGTGTCAACTTTGATCCCTTTTTCTCTTTTTATCAGACACTATATACCACATTTCAGAACAATGCATTAAATCTGAAAATGCAATAACAGGAAATTGAGTGACTTTTGATCTGTTTAGAGGATTAAGAATTATTTGCTTAATATGAAAGCAGTGGAAGTTATCATAGAGGAAAATAGCAGTTTAAGTACATCAAATTTTAAAGCATTGTGTGCAGAGAAACCACACTTTTAGAAATAGATTACTTTCTTTATTTAAACAATCAAATGTGAAGGCAGAAAAATGGCATTTCATTCATGAAAAAACTCACTACCCTGGTGTCTTCTGTAGGAAGATATATACTGAGGACATATTTTTAAAGATGCATGAGTACAACAGACAAGAAGCAGTAAAGAGATCCAAGACCAAGTTGGTCTCTAGATCTACAGTCGGCCAAAAGATAAGGTTTGAGAGAAAGATGCTCCACAGGATAGTTACTATGATGGAGACTTTAGAAGAAATAAGATAATATGAAAAAGGCATAAAACACTGGGAAGAAAAAGAAGCAATCCGAAACTTCAGGAAAAACAAACAACTGTAATTGAAAGCCACAGATCAATTGTAAAGAAGCCAGGGCAAAAATACGCAAGAAGACTCTGGTGTTCAACAGAAAAATATAATGGAATGTCTGGTCATGTCTTCTTCCCATTTCTTGACTGGAGTATTTGTTTTTTGGGTGGTGAGTTTGATAAACTCTTTATAGATCTTGGATACCAGCCCTTTGTCTGTCATTTGCAAATATCTACTCCCATTCCATGGGTTACATTTTAATTTTGTTGACTGTTTCCTTTGCTGTGCAAAAGCTTTTTATCTTGATGAAGTCCCAATGGTTCATTTTTGCCTTTGTTTCTCCTGCCTTTAGAGATGTGTCTAGCAAGAAGTTGCTGCAGCTGAGGTCAAAGAGTTCCTGCCTCTGTTCTCCTCTAGGATTTTGATGGATTCCTGTCTTACATTTAGGTCTCTCATTCATTTTGAGTTTATCTTTGTGCATGGTGTAAGAAAATGGTCCAGTTTCATTCTTTTACATGTGGCTGTCCAATTTTCTCAGTACTATTTATTGAAAAGCCTGTCTTTTTTCCACTGGATATTCTTTCCTGCTTTGCTGAAGATTAGTTGACCATAAAGGATGAGATGTCCCTCGACAGATGAATGGATAAGGAAGATGTGGCATATATATACAATGGAATATTACTCAGCCACCAGAAAGCACAAATAATTACCATTTACATTGATGTGAATGGAACTGGAGGGTGTTATGCTGAGCAAAATAAGTCAATCAGAGAAAGACAAATACCATATGGTTTCACTCATATGTGGAACATGAGAAACAGGGCAGAGGACCATAGGTGAAGGGAGAGAAAATTAAATGGGAAGTCATCAGAGAGGGAGAAAAACCATGAGAGACTCTTAACTATAGGAAACAAACTGAAAGTTGCTGGAGGGGAGGTGACCAAGGGGATGGGGTAATTGGGTGATGGGCATTAAGGAGGGCACATGATGTGATGCAGCACTGTGTGTTATAGGCAACTGATAAATTATCGAACACTATTTCTGAAACTAATGGTGTACTATAAGTTGGATAATTGAATTTAAATAAAAAAATAAAGTATATTGAAATTAAAAAAAGAAAAATAAAATGAAGTGGTATAGTAAAAATAAAAAATAGAATTGCATTACAAACATGAATATTATGAGAGCTGTAGAATAAAAAGCATGTATTAAAAATAAAAAGCATGTATTAATTTTTTTCCCAACATAACAAAAGAAAAGCAATTAACAACTCCAGGAAAAAACTACAATTCAAGAAAAGCCTGATGCAAATATGAAAGAGAATAAACACTAAACTTTTAGACACCCACTCGGCTTTAACAAAGACGAATATTCTGAATAACACTGGAGTTGCGACACTGAAAGTATAGAAAAGGAGGTATAGTTATCAAAAAATACATGACTTTGTAGTGAATTTTATCTATCTAGTCATAATCACATCAATGTTTATTTCATTTTTAGAACCAACATATAAAGCAAGAAACTTAATAAAGGGTGCAAAATACAGAAATGAGAGAGTGGAGAAAGAGAATGAGATGACAGAGTCCTGGACAAGTTCACTTACATGTTACAAGGGAATCAAATCACTTCTTGATTTAAGGTTTAAGGAAATGACTTAAAGGTCTAATAATAAGCAATAGAGGAAGTAAAGATGAGTTTACAGAACTAACTGCATGTTGAGATGGAGGTGGATAAATTCATAAATTAGCAAACTCTTCATTTATCAAGGAATCAATTGATGAGATTTTTTATTATGAGCAAATTATTTAGACATCTAGATGTGAATGCCTGAAGAAATAAAAATAGAACTGGCAAAATGTGATTAACTCAGAAAAGTGTCCTTGAGATCTGGGAGGAATGAGCATGAAACTGTTGCTACCCAGGTTAAACATGTGAATTGTCATATTGTGATAGCCTTATGAATGAAGTAAAAATGCAAAAAGCATGCTGGAAAAATTTTGCCACACATAGGTTACTTTCAGGGTGAAAAATAGAAACATCTTCTAATTAAATAAAAAATGAATATGCCAATTTTTAAAAGAAATGAATCTATACTGATAATTAACAAAAGCAAAAATATAGACAATACATATAAAAATATTTCATCCACCAAATAAGTCAATACGTCAATCAAGCAAAAAATATGGTACTCTTTTAAAGTAATTAAGCTTTCAAAATATTTTAAAATATAAAACCAATGCTCCGGTAGGGACAGTAATGCATATATTTCTACACATTGCAGTTGGCAATATTAAGTGGTCAAAAAATAGTAATTTTACCTAGTAAGCTTGACCTAATAAATTTAGTTTTAGAAATTCACCTTACGGATCTAATACAATCCATTTGAAAATTTGTAAATGGGGTGTGGGGGACTGGGATAGGCCGGTGATGGGTATTAAGGAGGGCACGTATTGCATGGTGCACTAGGTGTTATACTCAAATAATGAATCATGGAACACTACATCAAAACTAAGGATATACTGTATGGTGACTAACATAACATAATAAAAAAATTATTATTAAAAAAAGAAAATTCGTAAATGAACATATTCATTTCAGTATTATTTATAATAGTCAATATTTGAAAATAATGTCTAACTAAATGATGAAATATGGATGAAGGCCTAATGAACATTTTCTTAGATGATATAAAAAGTGAGAAAAGCACATACAACATAAGATTGAGAAACGCTGCTTACAATCTCAATTTTAATGTGTTTCTATTACCATACATATTTAAGTAATTTATTTACATAATGTATATATTATGTATATAATTAAATTTATGTTTATGAATGTGTATATGAACTTAGGAACAATTATAAAATGCTAATTTGTCTGCGTGGCTTGTTTATAGTTAATATTTATCATGTTTATATTTCTGTGTTTCAAAATTTTTTTTAAAGATTTAATTTATTTACTTGAGAGAGAGAGATAACGAGAGAGAGAACATGAGCAGTGGGGAGAGGGAGAATCAGGCTCCCCACTGAGCAGGGAGCCTGATGTGGGGGCCCAATCCTGAACCCTGGGATCATGACCTGAGCTGAAGGCAGATGCTTAACTGATTGAGCCACCCAGGAGCCCTTACATTTCAAATTTTTAAATGTGTCCTTTTACAATATAAGCAGACAGAATACTTATTATTTATAATAGATAAACTAAGCTCAACTACAATAAAAATAAAGTTGTTTTTATTTCATAATGTCAAATATAAATTACCTGGTAACTTTGTACTTAGCTCAAATCATATCACTTAAACTGTAAATTATTTTCAAGGACTTTATGAGACTTACTGATAAATGACTAGATATAACTAATTCGTCATTTATGTAACAAACCCCTTATTCATAAATAAAATTGAGTGGTCTCTGAACACTTGATCAAAAAATTAGTAGATGTTAAATTAGTGAAGTTTTATTGGCTCCATAGAAAGTTTTAGTTACCTATTTAGGCTTAATTACAGATAGGCAATTTCTCCAGAGACACTTGACATATATATATTCATAAATTTTAAAATTAAATACATTTATGTTGTTTTATTTTCATGAAAATTCAGCACTATGATCCTGGTAATTCTGTTTCAGCACCTATTCTGAGGAACTTATCAAGCAAAGGAAAGATAGGGTTTTTAAAAATTTAATTTCAGTGTATCTTAATCAAATCAGCAGAATATATCAGTTATACATACATAAATATAAAAACTAAAATTCTGCTGTAATATTTGTTGGGGTAAAGAATTTTATACAGGCATATCTGTCATAAAATTCAACCAAACAGCTTTAGGTGATTGTCTCAGACCATGTACCCAGAGGGAAATATAATTTAAGTTTACCATGCACAACAAGTTCTTCTTCACGAAAAAGACAAAAGTTAGTCAGGGAACTGGAGGCATAAATAGTTGAATTATTTGAAAAATGAAGATATTCCATTTTCTTCTAGTGGAAAGGGGGAGAGAAATAGAAAAAGTATCTGTAACTGAAAATTTAAAATAATGGGGGCCAATTTCAAGAGGAAATTATAAACTGTGCAAGAATTTGAACACTATTTTATAGGCCAAAGGGAAATATTACGGGTTTTTTGATGGAGGTATGACAAGATTGGGTCCATGCTTTGGACAGAATATCCCACAGAGACTCTCTGTAAATGAAGCTTTCTTGATTTGAAAATTTAGGAAATGCATGCTAAGTACAGACATCCATTTGGATAATTGCAATGAATTTTATCCTAGGAAAGGCTCTGAGAAGTCCTGTGATAAAATGTAAAATTGGTTTAAGTTTGTTAAAGTCAGTTCTGGCTAAATATATTTCACCAGAAATTAGCTTTGGATAATAGCTAATCTTCTACATCATCTTTGGACACAGCTGCTTCATCATGACATCCATGTACTCTGCAATGCAGAGTGTGATTAAACAATAGAAGTCTACATTATGCATCATTCTTTTTCTTTTTTTTAAGATTTTATTTTATTTATTTGACAGAGAGAGAGAGAGAGAGACAGCCAACGAGAGAGGGAACACAAGCAGGGGGAGTGGGAGAGGAAGAAGCAGTCTCATAGCGGAGGAGCCTGATGTGGGGCTCGATCCCATAACGCCGGGATCACGCCCTGAGCCAAAGGCAGACGCTTAACGACTGAGCCACCCAGGTGCCCCTATGCATCATTCTTGTGGTTTACCAGGGGTATTTATTTTTAGAAATTTCATACATTTCTCAATTCTTGATCACTTCTTGATCTTAATCTTGTCTTTTCACATAAAAAATTAGAAAGCCTTGTTATTAAGTATGTAAAAAAGTAAATTTCAATAAATTAAGGAGCATCTAGAAAGCATCAGAATTATTATTTTAAATAGTAGTTTTTTAAATGAGGTTTGTTATAGTCTATGAATTCCCTTACAAGAATTAATGATTAAATTTTAAAAATCAAAACTCAGAATTCTTTATTTTACCATTACTATCCATGTAAATCCATGGGAATTATTTCCAAATCTTAAATCAAACCCTATAATCTCCACTTGCTTGCCCCACAAAAAAAATCCATAACCACTAAAAACACCTATTCCATCCAAACTAAAATTACGATTTAGGATTTCTGAAGGGTTTAATTCATATTTTATACACAATTGATTTTGTGAGAATAAAAGAGTATTTTACTAAATCACTTGCTCTGAGCAGAGCATTGTTCACACAGGCAGAATCAGAAAGAAGAAATATTAACCTCTTTGAATGTCGGTGTTTGAAATACATCTTAGACTATTGACAATTCCGTCTGACAGAGCTTTCTGACCACCTCATGAATTAGGGGAATGAACATGGCCTTGAAAAGTTAGACTTTCTCTTGGAAAGTCATATTCACAACGACTTGTCATCTCCTATTGTAAAACTCCCTCTCCGTGGAAGTTCTCTTGGGTCTTTATTTTCAGTATTAGAAGAGACCAAACTCATTATGCTATTTAACACCTTGAACTAGACAGCAACTTGGCACAGAAAAGGAGCAGCCAGTGTTATATTTGCCATTAAATACAGGCACCTTTTAAACTATTCAGAGTGCAATTTTATTAAGCAAAAGGCATATTATTGGCCTAGGGCCATTTACTATAAATATTTCCTGGTCAAGATCAATTGATATAGAACATCTTAAATAACGCTAGAGGATATATAAAACAAAGCCTGAATGTCAGATGATATAAAGATTGCATAAATATTAGAAATTAAAGTTAAATTATTTCTAAGTCAAATTTTGTGTATACTCTGGATATTGTTGATATAGGCATATAGATTCCAATCTTAGATACAATAAGAATGTTGAATTTATACAATATAGTGGATATGCAAATTTCTTTCTTCTCTCATGCCCTCAAAGAAGCCTGGAAAAGCAAATTAATTTTTGGCTTAAGAGGGAATGTGCCTTTCCCTTCAAATTTGGGAACACTAACCAATCAATATCATTTTGGATGTCCTTTTTTTGTCTTCATTACTCTAAACCAAGAGTCCTAAAAGTTAAGCAATGGTAAAGGAGAAAAATTGAGCACACGATAATGAAATTTTACTGAAGCCGAAAGCTTATTTCAGTGGCTACTAACTGGTTAACATCAATTTGTTTGAAGATAGTAATTTAATTATTCTTGCCTTATTCCCAAAAGGATACAGAGCAGCAATAGGACTTCATGAGAATATGGGGGGGGGGGAGAGAAGTAACCATATGGGTGAATAAGAAACTGACAGTTCTTATTTTAAAAGCAAATCTTTTATGTACCAAAGATGAAACTTTTATAAATAATACTTTGTGTTAGATATCATTCCTTCCTTGTCAATGCAGTTTTAGCATTGGTGTTTAAAGAAAGAAAAGCATATTTTGGGCTCACATAATATGTATATGTATAGGCGTATATGAAAATTATTTTGATTTGTAAATATGTTTTTGATATAACAGACATATCTTAGCAGATATTCAGATATTTGCTGTATTTGTTCCTAACCAGGTTCAAAACTTTGTGTAATGATTTTTGATGAATAAATACATTTTTGTAATGTGATGACTTTGAAACCACAGTCTCTTCCAGCTAAACATTTTGGGGGTTTTGTTTTTGTTTTTACTTTTCTGGATACAGAAAGTGAACAATGTAAAAAGAGCAAAAAATAGTCGGGAACGAGGAATTGGTAGTATAATTACCTTCCTTTTCATATACCCCCGCACCAAGAAGATTGGCATACATGTGTCGTAATTTCCTAAGTAGAATACCAGTTCCTTAAAACCACTGACGATAAACCTTCCACTTGGTTGATTTCTGACAAATCTTCAAATTGCATCTAAGAATAATTTTTTGATCTGCCAACTAAATTAAAGTAAAAATAAAATCTAATAAAAGCTAATATATGGATCCTCAAACTTCAACTTAATTAATTGAATGGACATAACACAGGAGAGGGAGTATGAAGATAAATATTTAAGCTGGTTCTTCCCACTCATCAAATGAAGCCAACCTGGGTACTCTGGGCAAGTTATGTAATCTCTCTACAACTCAGTTTTTTCAAAAGTAAAACTCCCCCTATTGCAGGTTTGGTGTGAGACTGTTAAAGCTTTCTGTCAACTGAAAGCACTATACAAATAAAAAGCATGTAATATTTACCAAAAATATAAAGGGCAAATCAGCTCTACACCTATACAATCTTCAGTAAAACTTAGGATAAGTCATGATGATGATTACCTCTATTTTAGAAAGAAAATGGGAGTCTTGGATTGAGAACACTTGAACGAAAGAGGACAGGATTAAACGTCTATCATTAAACCTAGAGAAGTTTATATACTTATGTCACATACTCCTGAAAAAGATTTGAAGGAGTTTACACATCTAAATACAATCTGAAAAGGGACAATTAAAAATAAAAATGGAAGAACAATCACTCCTAAGGAGCAGGGAAATAGTAATCTTTTCCAAACCTGTTATGACTTATTTAGTTGGTATTCAAATTCCATCTGAGCTGTAGCAAACTGGTTGATATGGACAGATTGAGTGAGACCGATTTCCCACAGCTGGTGTGAACTTCTTCATGAAGGGTATGTAGCTGGAAGCCCTTGTACGTGGTGTTGTGGGTCTTACACACTCTCCAGTGAGTCTTCTCCATTTTACCTCCACTCTTCTCTTTCAGCCACAATTATAGATCCCTCACAATGAAAAAAAAAAAAATCACCTCACCCTACACTTTCTTCTGATCTAGGCTATTTACGTCTATGTCCCTCAAACTTACGCTATCTCACCTGTAAATATATGTATGTTTTCGTCTGTTCTTTCCTCCTTCCTCTACTGAGTTAGAGAAATAATAAAACCCCTCCTGTTTCCCAAGGCTCCTGTGATCTTGATTGACTTCTAGCCCCTTGCACCATCAATCTCTTCTCTCTTCATTGTGTTTCAAACTCTCTTTCCACTGGTTCCTTCTCTACTTAGCAAGTTACTGATCTTTCTTACCTTAAAAACAACATTCCCTGATTCTCACTCATCCTAAAGTAGAGCAAATGCAATCTAGGAGAGAAACTGAATCAACCTCAAATACCAGTTACCTATTGGCTCTCTAGACCCTCCACCCCACACTAAATATTCCGCTTGAGCCCTGTTTTTTTGTTTTTCTTCCCTTCCAACAGTGTTTGAATCTAGCACATTATATCACTGTGCAGATTTTCTCTATAATACTTTTGCTTTGATATCTTTCTGTTGGCTCCTTCCACAATCATACAAATGTATGTTTTGATTGCTTCTTTTTTGAATTGTCATAGCTTACTAATTGGTCTTTCCACACCTAACTTCCCTGTCTCTGATCTATATTTTATATTGTTGTAAGAATAGTTTTCCCAAATCACACTTCTCATCTAATTTTTTGTTTTTAAAGTCTCCATAATATTGTTGCCTGAGAAATACATTATCTGGTAAGCAAGGCATTTGAGGGATCCTACACACCCCAAATGAGCTTTCTAATTTTCCCTACGACTGAGCTCCACATACCCTCACTTTACAATTGCAGCTGCAATTCAATAAACTTGGCCTTTGCTTTCCTGCCTCTGTACCTATGATCAGAATTTTTGATACCAAAGATCACCCTTTTAAACATCTCCAACCCCAGAGTGTCTTTGATGCATCTTTAAAGACTCCCTTTAAAGTCTTCCTCTTCTAAGTAAGTGTTCTAGGTTCCCGAGCCAGAACTTTTCCCCACTTTTAAATTTTTCAGAAGACTTCATGTTTTTCTTTTTAACATTTACCTTCTATCTTATCCTGTACTTCTTTTTCCATGAAAAGTATCTTTTCTTGGCTGGTAGACTCAAGCTCCTCAGTATCAGTCATCATGTCAATTTTGTCCTGCCCCAATTCTGATCAAATTCTTTTGCTTTGAAAATACTTGGGTTCAATTAAAAGTAAATGAATGTTGACTTTGCACGTATCTACAGAATAAAGAATAAAGAATCAATTCTTCCTTTCCTCTCACATCAAAAGAGATGTTCACATTTTGCAGCCTGTTCATGCACACCTACACACACAAAGAGCCCATGAGATCTCATCAACTTAAGAAGTGAAATCTTGTGCCAAAGTGATGTTTACATGGTGGGTGAAAAGAGAGTACTGGATGACAGGAAGGATGACAAGTCAAGTGAACCAAATCTGAAGTGGTAATTTTTACAACCTGAATAATCTGCTCTCCATATGTTTCCTGCAAATCCTAGGAAAGGTATTATAACCATGATCTTTGCATTAGAGGAGAGCATATACAGATTCACCTCTTAGCAAGAATAAATTTAGAAATAGAGAAAGAAGAGGAAAGCTTTTTGGCAACATTTCCTGAAAGTGTGTGCATAGCTGAAACCAAACGGAGAGAGGAGTCTGTTAACCTTTATCACACACCACATGCAAAGTAATCACACATCTTAATGCTTTCATATCATATTTTGTTTCACATTTTCGGACAGGGCACCATATAGTTAAGCTTCTGGCAGATGGAGAAATTATAATATAGCAATGGTCTACCGATAGAGTTCAGTCCTTCCTTTAGAGTTCTTGGCTTCAATAGCTTGAGACAAATAGAAAGTATTAGGCTCGTAAGTTGAATCTAGACTCTGACTTAAATTAATTTTTCTTACATAATTTTTAAAAAAGTTCCAACTACTTTAAGGCAAAGAAATTCTATACACTCTAAATTGGGAAAAGGAAGGTGAATTCACCTTCCTATGGAAGGTGAATTAAAATTAATGCAAATTTTAATATTCCTAATGTGTGACTTTGTCTTTCCCTTTTGTCCCATTAGTCCTCATTGTCCCTCATTTGTCCCATCATAAGCAGAGTGATATGGGTTACCATTTGGGGAAGAGAGATTTTAGGTGATTTGTTCACATCTCAGGGAATGATTTACTCATCATTATCTTTAGATACAGCCTTTTTTGGTAATTTCCTTCAGACAGTGTCCCCCTTTATTGGAAAAAAAATGAGTATTTTTTTCCTAACCTTGTAGAGTACTTTAGTTATTGGTTCCCACATATTGTCACAGAAACAGCCATCAAAGGTGTTAATATTTGGGCTTCTGTGTTAATGAGAACCTATTGTCCTTAGGAATTGTACTCCAAATCAGACAGAGGCCATTGTTCTTGCCCCTTTATCTTATTAGCTAACAGAAGACCTATTAGCAGAATAAGCAAATTGCTAATGTAAGTCTGCATGCCTTTTTCTGGTTCTATTGGAGTCGTGGTGTGACAGCAAGAGCATGTTTTTGGCATGATGGTCTGGGTTTGCTTGATTCCCAGCTTCTCTTCTTCATTCGCTGTATGATATTGAACAAGTTACTTAGAACACTCATTTTGCATCTATTTAATCATCTGTGAAATGAGGATAATAAAACTTACCTTCAAGTTGTCCTATGGATTTAATAACATGACATGAGTAAAAGTGTCTAATATACTCATTAAATAGTAAATCCCTTTTTCCCTTCTGCTTTCCCCACCTCCATTTTAAAGTTAATTCAAGCACTCTTTTGCCTTACAGATAGGTTATAAACTCAGACCCAATGTTAAAGTTTATCTCCCCTCTTGTCCCTGTACCCATCTCTGTGCTGTGTCTATTTTTAAAATACTCCATTGTCTTTCACCATTTGAAAAAGAAATGCTTTTCTAAAAAAAAAAAAAAGTAGTGCCAGTATACAAACCACTTAAACCTGCAATGCCTCAGTTAATTCTCATAAGAATTATCCAAAATAGATTTTATTTATCTTTAATCTATAAATGAAGAAACTAAGGTTAAAAAGGCTAAGTGACTTTCACGATACTACAAAGGCGGAGCAAGGTTAAGTGGTTTCTCTAAAACCAAAACATGAGTAAGTAGCAATTCTGGGAATCAAACCCAGGTTTTCCAATCTCAAGCTGAGTGACCTTCTCCTCTTCCATCCTGCAGAGCTTGACTTCAGACAGTCCCTCCTCCACTCTGCCTCTTTAATATACTTCTATAATTTCCATATTAAACTCAATATTTTGCCTTAACTTCTTTCTGCTCTCCTCTAAGAACCTGAAGAAAACTCTGCCTATTACTGTAAATAGGCATCTTTAAACAGTGGTAGGTTAAAACAGACTTTTAACTAAGGAAAAATATTTCAGGCCGTCATATTTGAGTCAAACCGAAAGAAAAAAAAAGTTAATTTTTTTCTTAATTTTTACTTAATTACATGAAGTAACTTTTTGTATAAAAGGCAGAATATTATATTTTTTAAAAACATAGCACTTTAGGGTGTTAGATGATCATTAACTACAAAGAAAATACATTAGGTCAACTCTGGCAGTTGGAACATAACTATTTGCACAATTAACACTTAACGGTAGCAAACTTGGAAATAAGGTTGTAGTAAATATTAGGTAAGTAACCAGGCTTTGGCTTAAGGGAATTAAAAAAAATGTGCGGTATGGAATTAGAATGTCTGGATAATGTTTGGACCACTTCTATAGATTTTCTGAGTAGCTTTTGTTACAAAATATAACTTATCCCTATGGTTATT
Organism: Ursus americanus; assembly: GCF_024610735.1. Taxonomy (NCBI): domain Eukaryota; kingdom Metazoa; phylum Chordata; class Mammalia; order Carnivora; family Ursidae; genus Ursus; species Ursus americanus. Next base: position 12,788,083 of record NC_142137.1, on the reverse strand, counting down.
GGGGCCTAAAATGAAAGAGAGAAGAAAGAAAGAAGGAAAGAAAGAAAGAAAGAAAGAAAGAAAGAAAGAAAGAAAGAAAGAAAGAAAAGAAAAGAAAAGAAAAGAAAAGAAAAGAAAAGAAAAGAAAAGAAAAGAAAAGAAAAGAAAAGAAAAAGGAAGGAAGGAAGATGAGAGGAAAGCAGGCAGGAAGGAAAAAAATAAGAACAATAGGACCATGCTTATCCTGAACAGCAAAAAAAGAAATGAACTGCTGATTATAATAGCATCTATAATTCTTTGAGTACCTGTCATTTACTGCAGCAAACTTATATATAGCTATGTTGATAAATATACCACTAAACTTCCTAAAAATTCTGCAACATAGATTTTATTATCTCCCTTCCTAAAAACTGTACAAAATAGGCTCCATTAGTTTAGATAAGGAAACAATCTCAATAACGTTAATAATTTGCCTCAGATAACACTATTTATTGGCATTGCAATGATTTGAAGCTTCCTCTATGTTGATAAAAAAATGAATGTTTTTGCACAATACCAGGTAGTCTTTCCATAAAAATAAATAATGTATCCCCTTAATAAGTAGCAGGAACACTAAGAACTTTTCTTAAACTATCGCCAGCCATCAAATATTAAAGCATGTTATTTGTATTTCTATTATTTTATTTTCAAATGGTACCCTAATAAAATTAGCAGCAAGAAATTATAAAAAGTTAGGGTACAGAGTCACCTTTGGCTGAAAGAAGAGCATATACATCTGATCCCTTTTGAAATGAGACCTACCAAACCGCACAATAAAGCGTAAGGTTATGGAATACAAAAGCCAGAGATCTGAGTGATTTGAACACAGGAAAAAAAAAAAAGAAAGAAAATGCGTAAGTCTCCACTTATCACCAAAATGTTTATATTTTTATTCTGGACCCTAAGAAATAAAGTGATTCTTATGACTATGACTTACAAATAAACTCTGGGACATCTATAACATTGAGTTGCCAAAACCATGAATATGAACATAGAGAAAAATCTTTAAAACAATGGAGAATTGTTAGATATAGTGAGGTAAAAATGGCAGTGTGACAAAAATTGACAATTTTTTGGAAAGATAGAAACAAAATATTAACAGAGGATACCTTTGGATACTACAGTTATGCAGAATTTTAAATCTCATGTTGTGTGAGTTTGAATTTTCTAAAACGGATCTATATTAATTTTGTGTAACAAAAAGACAACAAAGCTTACATCAAAAGTCAAAGTCTACTTAGTTCTATTTTGGACGCCGATCATTCAGATATGGCTCATGCATTTTCTTCAGTCGGGGAGATGCCACTATCAAGTGACTGACAATGGAAAATGAAAAGAAACTCCTTTTTCAAAGAAAAAAAAAAGCAGCCCCTTTTTGGTTGTCAGTGTGATCACGTCAGACTCTAAGACCCATGGAGAGAGACATTTCATTTAGACCCTGTGCTGTGCACAGAGCTACCGGTGCTATGCACACAATTATGATCATTGACAGTCACTCAATCTCTTTCCTTCTCTTCTGCGCCATTGCTGCCCTGGTGCTGCCTCGGCAGCATATTTAGGTTTTAAGTTGTCAATCATGATTCTTTTATATTCCTGCAAATGATAAAAATTCATAATATAAAAAGATGCCTGGTGGGACAAAGTTTTTGCTGGACAATTGCATTCCTTTCCCATGTGAGTTACTCTGCAAATGTCTAATACACCAAATGTTCCACAATTCAATCAAAGCAAGTTTCCTTGTTTTAGTTTCCACATAATATATGTCGAAAACTTGGCTCATTTTTAAAGAACATTCAACTATTGCTGCACGACTCCCTAAGACTGTCTGAGATTAAATGGGGAAACCAATCAGAACAAAACAAGATCTCCTTTGCCCTTCTACACGAGAACACCACAATCCATTCTCTAACTGTTCCCAAGAGTAAAATCTTCATTAAGCTGAAATACACACATTGCCATAAATCAAAGCAAATATACCTCCCTGCTTTGCACATTCTATTTTAGGCTGAGTGATCAATCCCACTTACCACTTTCCAAAAGAAAATAGGTGTGTTTTTTTTTTTCAGTACTTCAAATGGAATTTTCAGAGAATCTGAAAGCTGAAGAAAAGCTAAACAAGCACGAGATTAGCATTACAATGAAAAGACTTAGTGAACTTAAAATTGAATTCTAGAAGCAGGGTGAGTGTGTGTATGTGTGTGTTTTTCGTTCTTGAACCAAAATGACCTAGCAAATGTTTATCACCCAAGAGTTCACCTTTGAAGGTCCTAGAAACTTAGGGTACACAATGAAGTGCTAATCTTGGCATTTTAGAAACAACTTCTTAAGGTATAAACAATAGGTTGTTTCCTGAAGTTCCCATGTCACTGCCAAGGCCAGTTGGCCAGATATGTGCCTGGCCATGCTGAATAATAAAGTTTGGGTCCCGGTTGTCCTCTTGAAGAATATGCACCGCTTGACCTTCAATTTCATTACTAAAGTTCTTAATGCACACACTTCTCAGTAAACTTGGACAATTTACTATACCTAGAATTGTGTGAAATATTTACCTTAATGGACAATGAGAAATATTTCATTTTACACTGGAGCTTTATTTGTTTTTACAGAATTAATCAGATATAGGCAAAATCAACAACAACAAATATACATTGTCAGTTATTATTGCATAATTTAGAGGTTTTTTTGTGCCTTTTTAGTCTTATATTTATAGACTCAAATGTCGTATTTATTAGATCTGTACTCCTGGAAAAATGAGCCAAATATTCATAACAATACTTGTTTGTTGTTCAAAATAAATGTGTCAACTTTCTGATGTTTTTAAGTGCAGAAATATTAGTGTACAATGTATTTCAGTAAGTGCTGTGAATAGAAGTAGTTAGGACTCTGATTATATGTCTCATCTCAGAAAATCACCTTCAGAAACCTAGAATGCCCTAACTTGAGTATAGGGCACTACTGAAATTACATTAAAAAGGCAGGGAAAATGTAGTTACAAGGTAAAAATGTAAGAGTAGTAATTACTTGGTCTGTGTTAGGGCAAAGCCATGAGACAGAGTCACAGAATGAAACCCGATTAGCAGAGGTTATAAAAAGAAATAAGGAAACACTTACTGTAAGTGCCTGAGAATCAAAGGAATGTCACTGAAGAGTATAAGTCCACTACTTAATAGGAAAAGGGAAAATTACAGACTACAAGAAGGGCAACACATTTAATTGCTCCTTGGGTTATTCTTTTCTAAATACTAATAATTGTAAAAGGTTGCTTAATGTGATAATAGTTACCAAGGTTGAAGAGATCAAAAGGCAATGTCAGAAAGTAATAGATTGAGGTGAGTAAACATTATTGTGAATGTATTCATATTAATGGTATCCTGAAATGTACCAAAGAAGGAGATACATCTGACGCCGAGGTCACAGTGGGTGTATAGCATGATCAAATAAATAGAAAATACTCATTTCTATTTGAGTGGTTAAAAGACAAACGTTATTCCTGCAAAAACCTTTTAAAATTGATAATCATAAAATCAGTCAATTAGCAAATGTTAGTTGAATGTCTATTATATTCCTAGGATAGACTGTGGACTCCAGTGAATCTCTAATACATATGTGACTTATCTCTATTCAAGAGGATTCACTCCAGCTTTTGATGAGTAGCTAATAATGTGTAAAACTGTTAGCTAATTCTATGTAGTAATGAAAGAACAGTTACGGTGAAAAGCAATAATGAACATATTCCAATCCACATATGTCCCATGATCTATGGCATCAAACTTTCTTACAAATTTGAACTCTAATCACATCAACATTCACTTGTTAGAACAATTCTATTTTGCATTCTAAAAGCATTATAAACTTTTATTTTGAAGAGAGTTTGTTCCAAAGTTCAATACCTTGTTATATGTAAGTGATGAATCACTAAATTCTGCTCCTGAAAGTAATATTTCTAACTGGAATTTAAATAAAAACTTGAAACAAAGTGAATAAATAAATCCACATACTTTACGCATAAGATTTTTAAAAAGATCAGTTTCTCTAAAAAAAAAAAGAAAAAATGATTTGTAAATAAGTATTTTATCAATGGAACAGTATATATACATATATATATACATATATATATATATATTTACACACATATGTATACATTCTGACATCCTTAGATGACAAAATACTTTGCTTTATTAAAAGAATAATGAAAAGATGCCTTTTCACTTCATTTACCTGTTTTCCTTTAAACTGTTGAAAGAATCAGAAATCTTAAAAGGAACTTCAAAAAATTGACCCAACTATCAAACCTGATAGAGGATTCATGTATATTTTTTCTTTAATATACTCCTGATTTAATTATAGCACCTTGAGCCAATAACTAATAATTGTGTATTTATAGTACTTCTAAAACTCATCTTCTACAGCATGTAATTGAGTGCCGAGCAGACCATGCTGATAATAATTAGCAGTGTTTTAGTATTGTATGACTATAGCGAAACAACATTGAATAAATCATAAAGCCTTAGTAAAAGAAAAGTGAAATGTCTATAATCTATTTTGAGAGAGCCAGTAAATAAACTAAAATAAATTTAGAAGTGAAGATAGTTCCTACTTTCACCAAGAGTAGTGTCATTATTGATTTAATAATCACACAAATATTTAAAGAGTAAAATATACAAGAAGAAATCATAGGAACAGACCAAATCCAGGAAACAATATTGAAAAGACTTCTAGACTAGATAGCTTATAAGTGAGTTGTATCCTATGTCCAGTGTCAGTAATGAACAGCATTTATTCTAATAGTAAATAGGTGATTTAATTAAATAAATTTATTAGTAAAATATATTTTATATTCTTGTCAAAATAAGCAAAAATTAAATGCATATTAATTAATTTATAAATGTTAAGAAATCTTTAAAGAAATCCCAAAAACTGTTCCTAGTTTTTTTAAATCAAATTCTTAAAATAATATTTTAATGGTAAACCACTAAAAGCAGTCTCGTTATAATTAAGAGCAAAAGAAGCATGGCAGTCACTGTTACTATTATTCAAAATTATTCTGTACCTTCTGGCCAATTCATGGTTCTTATATGCTGAATATGTTGTGTGCAATTGTAGTCATTATTTGTTTTGATGCTTAAATCGTCTTAACTTTGGCAACTGGCAGTTCTCTCTAGTTGTCTTATATGTCACTTTGACTGGCCATACTAGTTTTTGAGCATACTTCTTTTGTGGCACAAAAAGAGGTTCTAGACCATCTTGTACATTTCTTGTCTTAAAACAGGAATGAACCACTTCTTCATGAATCCTAATTCCTTTAAGAGGGAAGGGTAAAGTATTGTTGGTTCTTCCATACTTTTTATACTTGTGCACACGTGCACCCATATTCCCACATATTCTCTCAAGTCTTTCACCACATGTATTCTAATTTTCAGGAACGTGTATAATGTTGTTTTATTGGGATACATTTATACTAATTTCTAAATATATAATCTGTAGTTCCCTCTATTTTTAGACACTACTGAGTCACAGTAAGTTCCTGTACTTTCCTTCCAGTGTCAAATCTAAACCTATCGCCTTTTAGTCCCAATTTTTACCCATGAAGTAATAAGTGAGATTTACCATTTTCCATGGACTCTCCCCATTCCCTTATATTTGCTGGTGGCATTAATTCATCAATAACATATATTTCTGTCATTCTTATGTCCACTAGTTAGTCTAGATATAAAGTTCAATACTGCATATGCTCATCAATAGTACCCATGGCAAAGCTTCATCAATCATATGTTGGGTAGCTGAATCTTATTTTCTAGTTGGTTCTTCAGGTCAGCCACATGGAACAATAACCCCAAAGTTCGTCCAGGTCCATAAATGTTTGCCTGTGATCTAAAACAGCATGGCCAAATTTTAAATACTTGACTCGCATTTTCTAAATGTATAAATAACGTAGCTCCAAGGTCTTCTGGCATAAAATAGTACAGCCAAGAAGTCTGATACTGATTTGATTTTCTTTCCCTTATGTACTGAATGTTTTTTAACTAACTGCTGGGTGAAGTTAGTCATTTTTCTGGAAACGTGCTTTATAAATCTTTAAAGTTAAATCACTTTGTTAGGGTACATCTCAGAGTTTGACATTCAGGTTCAAGCACCCAGGTTCGCATTTTGCCTTTTCAGTTTCTAATCATAATTATTTCAGGAAAGTTTTATTTGAATTATAATTTAAAATACTTATTCCATCAATGGTTTTCCTTCTTTTCTTAGCATACCACAGCCATACATATCATTCATCTCCGTTGCCTGTCTTCTATATTTAACACTTTTTTGGATACCACTTTTTTTCTTTTAATCTCTAAATATTTCCACCCATTTCATTTCAATCCCTTTACTCTGCTTTACATGATATCTGTGTGTTCTTCTCTTTCTTCTCAATTTGTCTATTTTTAGAAATATTTCTCTTCCAGTTTTTTACTCTTATTCCTGAATTCTGCCAGTTCTCCTTTTATTACTGTTGTTAGACCACCTTACTCCTGAGCTGTTCTGATTTATATCATCCAGACTTTGAGAATTTGCCTTATGTCTTCTAAGGTATCTTGGAATATTAGGATTCTGTGTGGCGATAATTTAAAGATTTATTTATTTGTTTGAGAGAGAGAGAGTGAGAGAGAGGGCATGAGCGGGGAGAGCAGAGAGGGAGAGGGAGTGAGAATGTCAAGCAGACTCTGCACTGAGTGTGGAGCCCAACATAGGGTTGAATCCCAGGACCCCGAGATCACCGCCTGAGCTGAAAGCAAGAGTAGGATGCCTAACTGACCCAGGAGCCCCACGTGTGGCAATAATTTAATAGCATTTTCCTCTACTATCAGGATACCATTTGATTAATTTTCATCTTTTTATTACAATATTTATTTGTGTGAGATTTGATCAAATTCTTGTCAGCGTTTTCCAAAAATGGTTTCCTGTGTGGCGACAGAGATAGGTAATCATGGCTTTCCGAGACTTGGAGTTCAAGTGCTCCCCCCACTTGAATAAAGTGAAGCATTCATACAGCCATTTTGTGCTGCCATCTGTCTGCCTTTATAGGATAAGTTTGCTTCAGGACAACTTTGACCTAGACCTAGATATTTCTCTAGGTTGATCAGATTTCCAAGGACTTACTTTCCAAAACTGTACTCTCACTTTAAACTTTGTATTTTACTATTATAATAATTTCATAGGTAAGCCTTATCTGTTGTTTTTTAAAGCATTTTCTAAAACTACTTTAAAATGTCTATGTATTAGGGGCGCCTGGGTGGCGCAGTCATTAAGCGTCTGCCTACGGCTCAGGGCGTGATCCCAGCGTTCTGGGATCGAGCCCCACATCAGGCTCCTCCGCTGGGAGCCTGCTTCTTCCTCTCCCACTCCCCTTGCTTGTGTTCCCTCTCTCGCTGGCTGTCTTTCTCTGTCAAATTAATAAATAAAATCTTTAAAAAAATGTCTATGTATTAAAGAAACATGAATAGCAAAGTCATAAGAGTTGAGGAAAGTGGAGGACTTGCTCTATCATGTATCAAGGTATACCTCACATCCATGGTAGTAAAAATACAGGAATGGACAAATAAGCCATGAAATAGAGATTGAACCGTATATAGCAGTATTTGACATAAAATTAAAATAGCACTGCAATCAAAAGGGAAAGGACAGATTGCCTGATAGATGGAAAATAAGATGGAATCTTTGCTAATCTACATGTAAAAGCAAAGTGTAGGTGAAAGTATAGATAATAGGCACAAAGTATCATTAAAAAAAACCTTCTAACGTTCAAACCATAAGACAAGGAATTTATAGATTAATGGATAAGAACTCCAACAACTCCAACATGTGTTGGGCAAGTGAACTTGGACAATCTCTAACTTCTATATACCTCAATTTCCACATGTTTAAAATGCTTATTGAATGATCAATATAGGCAAAACATTTAAAACAATCCCAGTACACTATACATGCTGGATAATTGCCTACTACTGCTACCCCTACTACTGTGCCCATATCAAGAATTTCTGATCAAAGAATAATCCCATGAACAAGGTAATAGATAGGCGAGAGAAGGGAAGAGGATATTTGTCTAAAAATCATAAGACATCAACCTTTAATATATAAGACATTTCTGCAAAAAAGAAAAGAAAAGAAAAAGAAAGCAACTTGATAGAAAAATGAGGAAGAGCATAAAATAGGTTATTATCTATAGAAGAGGAAACCCAAAAAGCTGTTAGTCTGACCCATACTTAACTGTCATATTTTGTAAATCAAAAATGTTTGGATATCAGCAATTTCATATGTTTCAGTTTAATTAGTAATTGATAAGACACAGAAAGTTATTAGTAATCAGAAAAATGTAAATTTAAACTGCAATGAGAAAAAAAATAAAGTTTTATAATGCTGAGTGTTGGCAGGATGTCAAGACACAGGAACCTTCATACCCTGCTGGTGAGTCTGTCTAGTGATACAATCTGGAAAGCCTTCAAGTAACACTTAGTCAAGTTGTATATATACATATCCTAGGAAACAGCAGGTCCACTTATGAATATGTATACCTTGGAAAATTTTGCTTCAGTTCATAAAGGATACACACACACACACACACACACACACACACATACACATATATATGAAGTTGGTCTTCCAAGTGTGTATTGGAAATTCTGAAGGTAAAAACAACTTTTGTGTTCACTGAAAAATGATCTGATAAAATATGGTAAATGTTCACCATGGAGTAATATGCAAAGTTTAGCAGCACGGACTAAATGCAAAATGCATACCTATCAACAAAGATGGATCTTATTAACAGTGCTTCATTTTTTTAAATTGAAGTATAATTAACCTAGAGTGTTATATTAGTTTCAGGTGTACAATATAATGATTCAAAACTTCTATACATTACTCAGTGCTCATCATGACAAGTGTATTTTTTATCTCTTTATTTCACCCATCCCCCACCCACCTCTCTTCTGACAACCAGTTTGTTCTCTCCATTTAAGAGTATGGTTTTTATGTTTGTTTATCTCTTTTTTCTTGTTTTGTTTTGTAAATTCCACATATGAATGAAATCATATGGTATTTGTCTTTCTCTGTCTGACTTATTTCACTTAGCATATAGGCCCATCCATGTTCTTGCAAATGGCAGGATTTCATCTTTTTTATGGCTGAGCAATATCCCATTGTATATATATATACCACACCTTCTTTATCCATTCATCTATCAATGGACAGTTGGGTTGCTTCCAAATCTAAGCTATTATAAATAGCGCTGCAATAAACACAGGGGTTCGTATATCTTTTCACATTAGTGTTTCCCTTTTCTTTGGGTAAATAGTCAGTAGTGGAATTGTTAAATCATAGGGTAATTCTATTTTTAATTTTTTGAGGAACCTCTGTACTGTTCTCACAGTGGCTGCATCAATTTGTATTCCCATCAACAGGGCACAAGGGTTCCTTTTCTCCAGATCCTCACCAACACTTGTTATTTCTTGTCTTTTTTCATTCTGATAGGTGTAAGATGATAACTCATGTAGTTTTGATTTGCATTTCTCTGATGATTGATGATGTTACACATATATTCATATGTCTGTTGGCAATTTGTACGTCTTCCTTGGAATGTCTACTCAGGTCATCTGCCCATTTTTTAAATTGGATTATTTGCTTTTTTTTTTTTTGGCTTTGAGTTGTGTAAGTTCTTTATATTAACAGTGCTTCATTTTTTAAAATAGGGAACAGAATGTGATATATAACATAATACTATTTACATAACATGATGCTATTTATGCACATGGAAAATATTACATACATCACAATTCATACAAATAAAAAAATAGACATGAAACATTAAAGTGGTTGATTGGGTAGGGAGGGAAATGGGATTGTGGTTATGGGCATTAAAGGAAATTAACAGGACAAGAACAAAAAATGAAGTAAATATTCAAGCCAAAAACAAGAGTAAAATTAAAAGACAAATGCAAACTGAAAAAAAAAAAAACCCTGCAAAAAATATGATAAGGAGTTAATGTCCTTCACTTAAAAAAGAGTTTTCAACAATGAAAAGAAAAATGGAAAGAAATAACTTTATATTTTCAATAGAAAAATGTGCAAAGAGAAACACAGAGTTCCCAAAAAATAAATAAAAATGGATAATAGGGATACAAAAAAATTCACACCTCTTAGTAGTGAAGTTAATTCAAATCAAAAGAAGGAGGTTTTATTTATTGCACAAATACAAACATGTGAGAAGCATAATACTCAGTGCTGGGGAGAGTTTGTGACACAAGCACACACATCCAGTGCTGATTTTAAAAGTTCCTGTTTATAGAAAATTATCTGGCAACATATATCTGTTGCTACAGTAATTGACCAGTAATTCTGTTTAGGAGAATCTGTTATAAAGAAATAAATAGATCTGGGAGAGAGTATTTATGTGCACAGGCATTTGTTACAGTGTAAGGTATAATAAGAGAAATTAGCCAAGTAAAGGGAGATGGTTTGTTCATAAGAAACATTAATAAAATTATGTTTTCCACGGTTGCAAATATAAAAATGCTTTCTTTAAATTATTAAGAAAATCATGATTAAAAGATATATATATATACATTTATATATAAGTATGTATGTGTGTGTGTGTGTGTGTGTATATATATATATATATAGTAGGCTTTTTTGAGGTTGCCATTACTGACACTGAAATGTGCTCACCTATTCTACAAGATGTATAGAGTATATTGCTTAATTTGTTCTGCAAGTCAATGTCATAAAAAAAGATGGAGAATGGGGAGGAGAGTTCTATATTAAGAGAAACTTCAGAACCACCAAACCCAAATGCAAATCATGGTCTTTTATAAGGCACTGATTTGAACAAATTAAAGGCAAAGGTGGTTTTCATATCATATTACAGATTTATTGTTAACCATTTATAGCTTTAATAATGTTTTTGTAGGAAAACGTCCTTACTATTTAGAGCTACATTCTGAAGTATTCAAGATGAATAATTTCTGTAATTTTATTTAAAAGAATTCATCAAAAATAAAAGAATTCATCAAAAATAATGTAATACAAATATGACAAAATCACACAATTGTTAAACTCTCAATCATGACTATATGAGTGTTCCTTGTATTATTTGCCCTAATCTTCTTTGAGTTCTAAAATTTTTATAATGCGGAGTTCAATAAAAATTCCTCATAGATTTCTCCGTAAAGAGGAGTCTACCAGCTCAGTATAGAAATAGATTTTGGCTTTAAAAGATAAATGGTAAAATAAGTTCTTATAAAATTATTAGTCTCTACCATATTTCCATTAGAAAATAATGATTTTAAACCTACCATGAACCTGAATTTCAATGATTCAGACTGCATTGGTAAGACTTCCATTTAAATTTTTCCACAAATTAGGTGTATCTTTAATAGAGCACTGTACCTGTTGATTAAAGAAATGAATGACTTTTATTTGTTTTCCTAAATTTGTATACATTACTCCAGAAAATTGTTTGTTTGGGGGAAGCATGTGTGTCTTTTTTTCAAGTACTTTCATAGATGATAATAAGATTCCGCGGAGTGTTGAAGCTAAGGCTGAAATAAGAATTGGGCTGGGCTACTGTTCCCATGTGTGCATCTACTAGCAATTATGAATGTATCTTTCTTGTCTTATTAATGCAAATAGTGAATTACTTCCTACACTCTTCTGCACCTTGCTTGTTTTGCTCAACTCTGTATTTTAGAGTTATTTTAATATCAACACATAGAGAGCTTTCTGCACTTCTTTTATTTGGCTTATGATATGCCATAATTTATTTAACGTGGTCCCCATCAATTTACATATGATGGTATTTCTAATCATTTCCTATTTGTTGGACTTTTCTTCTCTTGAAGTCAACAGTTTATTACAGCCTGCTCTTACACATACTTGGAAAAATTAAAGGGGTGTGGTAGGTGGGTGCTAATAAACATGCTTTAAGCAGAAACAATGAGGAGAAAAGAACAAAACATTGGAAATGCAGGTACAGAACAGATTAGAGTTTCTTTCTGAATTTTAGGACACACTCATTTCAAAGCAACAACAGAAAATGGAGGTGGCACCACATCCAAAATGGATTTGTGGGACATCTAGGAATAATTAGGGATTCCAAGTATTACTCAGAAAAACGAATTAGATAAAAGAATATTCTTACTCATTTTTTCCTATGGTAAGTGAGCTCAGAGGTGTGTGTGTGCGGGGGGTGGGAGAATATTTCAGTAAACTAATAAAAGATCTCTGTGAATCTATTCCTGCCCCTCCACAATTTATTGCCAATAGAGCAGTCCTACTGTCCACTTAAAATATAAATATGTTTATGTCACTATACCTCTCAAACCCTTCAATGGTTAGTGGAGACCAAAACAGGCTCTAATACTCAAAGTTATTTCTTTTCCTTTTTTCTTTTCTTTCTTTTCTTTTCTTTTCTTCTTTTCTTTTCTTTTCTTTTCTTTTCTTTTCTTTTCTTTTGATTTATTTATTTGAGAGAGAGAGAGAGAGTGGAGCAGGGGCAGAGGGAGAGAATCTTCAAGCAGACTCCCTGCTGAGTGCAGAGCCTGACACGGGGCTTGACCTGACCACCCATGAGATCATGACCTGAGTTGAAACCAAGAGTCAGACAATGGACTGGGCCACCTAGGTGCCCCTCAAGGGTATTTCTTTGAAAGAAAGAAAGAAAGAAAAGAAAGAAAGAAAGAAAGAAAGAAAGAAAGAAAGAAAGAAAGAAAGAAAGAAAGAAAGAAAGAAAGAAATAGAAAGAAAGAAAGAAAGAAAGAAAGAAAGAAAGAAAGAAAGAAAGAAAGAAAGAAAGAGCTGCAGGTGCTAGCTGTTGAAAGTGAAATGACATTGAAGCTTCCCATCCCCATGTGACTCCAACACATCAATATAATAAAAAAGGAGCTAAAAGGATCGCACCAGAGCACTAACACAATCGTCTACAAAATGCATGTGGAGGAAAACTATCAAAGACTGAGCCTAAGGGAACTCCAACATTAAGAGGTCAGGAGAAAGCAGAGAACTAAAGGTGCCTGAGCAAGAGTGACCAATGAGAAAGAAGTAAAACCAAAAGAGTAGCTGCATTAGTTTCCTAGGGCTGCTCTAGCAAAGGACCAGAAACTGGGTTCCTCAAAACAACAGAAATGTCTTCTCTCACATTTCTGGAAGTTAGAAGTCAAAAATCAAGGTGTCAGTAAGTCTCATGCTCTCTCCCAGGGCTTTAGAGAAGAATCCTTCCTTGCCTCTTCTAGCTTCTCATCGTTGCCAGCAAGTCTTGGCATCACTTGGCTTGTAGATATATCACTCCAGTCTATACCCCCATCTTCACATAGCCTTCTCTCCCGTGTGTCTGTGTCTTCACATTGTCTTCCCTCTGTTCTTGTCTCTGTGTCCAAATTTCCCTCTTCGTAAAAGGACGCCAGTCATATTGGATTTAGTGTATAGCCTAATCCAGTATGACTCCATTTTAACTCGCTTACATCTGTAAAAGACTCTTATTTCCAAATAATGTTACATTCATAGGTTCCAGGTGGATGTGAATTATTTTGGGACACTATTAAACCCAGTACAATAAGTTGTCCCAAAAGCCCAATGAAGAAAGATTATCAGAGAGGGAGGAATGATCAACTGGTCAAATGGTAGAGTAAGAAATGTCCTTTTGCTTTAGCTACCTGAAGTTCAGTGATGGCTTTCATAAAAGCAGTTTTAGTGGAAAGTGGGGGGCAAAATTCTAATTTAAGTGGCTCAAGAGAGTACTGAAGAATTAGAACAACAAGAAGAATTTTGCTAACAAAAGAGAAAAGACATATAGTACTAGCTGGGTGGCTAGTAAAGTTTTTTGTTTTTATTTTCGTTTGCTTTAAAGTAAGCTGGATGGTAAGTAAAGTAGGTTTTTTTTTTTTTTAATTTTTAAGCAAGAAGAAATGGCGACAGTTTTTAGACTTAAGAGAGTGGTTCAGTAGAGAGCAAATAGTGATGAGATAGAGGAGAAAAATTAGGACTATATGGTGAGCAAGAAAGGATGGGGAAATTGACTATTGGAAAAGCTCATCTCTGATCACAGATTGGAAGCCCAAGTACGTGGGTATATACGCTGGAAGGAGAGTATACGGTCAGTGAGTCTGCAAAAGTTTTATTTTGATTGTTTTAATGTCCCCAGTCAAGTACGAAGGAAGGTCATCAGCTGAGAAAGAGAATGTAAGAGGAAGTGTTCAAGTTTGAAGAGAGGGGAAGGTATGAAATAGTCACCCAGGGAAGTGGTTGAGTGAATGGACCAGGGACATATAGTGTGATTGCCTAAGAGGACTCAAGGGACTTTTTGAGTTAATGATTATGAATTTAAAATGGGACACATCTATGAATTTATATGTTTTTATCTAATCCTATTCAGCTGGCTCAGGAATATAGTAGATATCTGGATTCAAGCAATTACGTAGTTTCACAAGCAAACAGGAGAAAACAAGAAAGGGGCAAGGGAGTCAAATAAATAAATATGGGAGTAATTATATTGATTGACCGTGGATTTGGAACTTCAACTGAATAAGAAGTAAGGATATAAATGGGATGAGAGACACTGAAAAGTTGATAGGCCCAATGGATTAAAGTCTCAGTGGAATAGAGTAGTAAAGGGTATGAGCTTTAACAAATTGTTACCTTGGAGCTTTCTTGTAAAATTTGTCATTTTCAAGTTTGATTAGTGAGAACAAAATATGTTTAGGGTGGCTGATTTTACTCCCTTCTATTCTCTTCATATTGTTTCTAAACCTGTAAATGCTTCAGAGATAATTTGTCATAAATATTATTGTCCATGATTTTAAAAACTTGTCTTCCTCATAAAGTTTGAATTGGAGAGTTCTGCTTTTAATCCAGCCTCACATGATGAGAAATTTTCAAATAGAACTTTTTCTTGAAAAACTCATGCCATTGAAGAATAACTACAAATTAAATAGTTATTAAATGACATTTTATTGAATATTATACTAGTAAAACAATCCACAAAGATTAGAATTATGATTTAATGTAATCTCTATTATTCTCCTTTGTGTCATTTAAATTTGTATTAGCATTTTTTTCCTAAAAGAAGATGTATCTTTCTCTAGTTATCTAGATAAGACTCTCTTAACATTCATTTTCAATCATCAATCTATTTTCTTGTTCTTGTAAATATTTGAAAGTTTTTATAATTACTTTTGTGTATATAATAAGAGACTTCCAAGTGTCTAATTAACTAATAGAGCACTTTGCCTTTGTAATAGTAAACCAACACATGAATTAAAAAGAATGATAGAGAGACTGTGGACTCTGGGAAAGAAACTGAGGGTTTCAGAGGGGAGGGGGGTGGGGGATTGGGATAGGCCGGTGATGGGTATTAAGGAGGGCACGTATTGCATGGTGCACTGGGTGTTATATGCAAATAATGAATCATGGAACATTGCATCAAAAACTGGGGAGTACTGTATGGTGACTAATGTAATAAAATAAAAATTATAAAAAAATAAAAAATAAAAAGAATGATAGAATTTCAATACATAGCACATAAAGAAATTTTCACTTCAAGCTGCATGTGAAATGCTTAACTATATTTGAATGTTAATAGTCAGAAATTAACAATAAATCTGAAGCACTTGCCTTATTCATACTACTGAGATTGCTATACACTGATTACACACAGATAATGTCAGAAATCATGCTGATAGTTCTGCACTGGATATTTGATCTTACTAAGACAATTGTGAATAATACCAAGGCTAAAGCCAAACTTCAGTCTATACTTAAATCAAGTATATGAATTATGTTTTCTAAATCTTCTTGGCTTGGTTTTGTTCTGCTTTATCTATCATGTCAGAGAAGAAGGTATTAAGATCTCCAAGTACACTTGTTGATTTAACTAGTTCCCTCCGTTGTCTTATCATTTGTTGCTTTATGTAGTTTGTAACTATAACTTAGAAGTATATACCTTCATGAATGTTAATATAGCTTCCATTGATTGTTCCAACTAAATATGCATTGTCCCACTTTATCTCATATTTATGTCTAATCCTCAAATTTCTTCCCTAGTTTTCTTTTGGGTTATATTTATTTTACTGATTGGTTTCCATTCATTTTTCTGCCTTGTGTTTTCTATGTGTACTCCTTGTGGGTAATATTTTGCTGAATAGTTTTTTTAGTGGCTTCTAAGAATTTCTTTTTCTGAGTTTAATTTGTTTACTTAATTTCCTTATATTTATGTTTATTTTAGCTTATTTTATTTAATGTTTTATTTTTACCATTTTCCCTACCATCACTAAGTAAATTTAATTTTTTTTCTATTGTTGTGAAATATGTAGCTTCTATGATGATTTTTCTGGTTGTGATCCTTAGTTTACTGAGACCAGTACTTCCATTTATTTTTTCCTATCAATTTCATAAGTATATCAATATCTGTGGCTTCCCTCTAAACAATGTAATATAACTGAACAAACTTCCAGTTCTCTCTCACTCTGTGATTCTCCCTCTTTCGCTCATTTTATAATTTCGTCCTACATTTTTATTTCATTTCTTGCTGGGAATTTCTCCAAAAATTGTGTTTTTTCTTTTTAAAAATGGTATTTCTGGATTTTACAAATCACGTGCCTAAAATATCTTCATTTTCTCTCATATATAAATAACAGTTTATTTAGTTAAAATTCTAGGCTCTAATCTCACATTGTTTGCAATTTGAAAATACAGTTTCATTATTTTTCTTGACTCTAATATAGTAACCCATTCTGCTGTTAATGACATTAAGAGTCTTTGTATTTTATGTCTATTTTAAACAGTATACCTAGATATTCAGGTACCCATCTACAGCACATATACAAATTTTCTAAGGCTTTTGCCTTAATACCTTAGTATTACATAATACTTGTTTTTTTTTTTTTTAATGATTGTACAAATTCATATGAGTTCTTCTTGTTCCACATCTTCAAACACAATAGTGGTATTAGGCTTTTCCTTTGGCTGGAGAAACTGAAATATAATTTTCGTTTTCCTTAATTATAATGTAAATGTTTTCATATTTTTTATCAACCATTTGTGTTTCCTATTCTGTGAAGCGCCTCTTCATATCATTTGTCCATTTTTCTTAGATTTTTTAAAAAACCAATTTATAGGGACTTTTTATATATTTTGGGCACTAATCATTTTTAAATTATGTTTTGCAAATACCTTCTTACAGGTTTTGGCTTTTAAAAAATTATCTTTAGAGTATTTTTAGCTCTATGTTGTGATTTCTATGTCTTGTTTAAAATTCCTCCCCCACCTCAATGTTTCAAAAGGTATTCTCTTAGGTATTTTTTCCAAATACTGATGATTTGCTTTTCCTTTCATCATTGATGTACACGGCCATTTTGGCCATTTATCAAGTTCCAATATATGTATGAGTTTGCATCTGGAATCTTTTTACCGTCCCACTGGTGACTTCCTCTACTCTAGTACCAATATTACACTATCTTAATAATTTTGCTTTAATATAAATCTAAATTTACGACAGGCCGTAGCTCCTCATCATTGTTTTTTCAAAACTTTCATAGCAATCTAAGTGGCAAAAATGCACCCATGATATATAAAGGAACAAATTTTTAAAAATCCCTATTTATGATACTTAGACTTGGGCTTATGTTCTTGGCTTCTCAGCTCCGTCCCCTCCATAATAATATTTGCCCCAGGAATTTGGCACAGTTTCTGGAAATTTTATAGGAGACTCCTGATAGTTCGGTATCCTACTGGATAAGCACTATTATTTTGCCCACTTCACAACTGAGAAAACTGAAGTTAGTGGAGATTTTAAGTAATTGACTAACTCGATATAAATTTATCAAATATACCTTTGTATATTTCAGAATATCCAAAATTACTTGACTCTAAAGAACACAAAAATTTTGTCCTTGATTTATTATCTACTCTTAAGGAAGTTCATTATCACAGGTCACAAAACTTATTGTGGAGAAGAAATCAAGAAAATACTCGTACTATTTTGACAGATAATTATTAGCAAACATTAGAAAGTAGCATCGTCTGTTCTCTAGTTCGGGCATATAAAGTTAAATGTTGTCAAAAATCTTCTACTAATTGTCTTCTAGACAAGAGCCAAGGTTTGGCCAGCTCATATATATGGTAATTGTCATTATCATGTGCAATCCATTATAAATCAGTAATAACGCACTATGCAAGGAGGTTGTAAAAGCACTTCCATAGTTTTGCTGCATGACACACCTGTGAAGGTTGTTTTTAGTCTGAAGCTGCAGCCACTGGACTATTTTCATCAAACTGTCTGAATCATATTCTAAGCGATTATTCTTGTTGAAAAATGTATCTTATCTCTGATTACTGTATGCCTAGTTGTGCTCTCTGCC
This sequence comes from Ursus americanus, assembly GCF_024610735.1. Classification (NCBI taxonomy): domain Eukaryota; kingdom Metazoa; phylum Chordata; class Mammalia; order Carnivora; family Ursidae; genus Ursus; species Ursus americanus. Next base: position 12,769,679 of record NC_142137.1, on the reverse strand, counting down.
CTTGCTTTTTGCTAGCAATTTATCTAGGAATGCTTCATGTGAAGTTGTACTCAAATACATTTTTAAAGTTTCCTTCCCATATCTCTTATACAATATAATCAAAGTGAAATTGTAAAAGACCACTTATTGGAGATGAACCCCTTCAGAAATTTCCCTGAAGCAGCAGCCGTCAGTGTGCCTGAGAGAATTCCTTATTGCAGAATCTCTATGGCATCAAATTTCAGTAAAATGATTAGTGCAGAGCCAGTAAGCTCACCAAAATATTAGGAACATCAAAATTCCACTCATATAAAACAGACCAAGGTATACTAACAAGTGTTTCTACTAAAAAGTATAACTTGGAATTAAAAATAACTCTAAGAGTTACTTAACTAACTACTCTTTATATGAATACATATTCAATCCAGATTTCTTTTTTTTTTTTTAAAGATTTTATTTATTTATGTGACAGAGAGACAGCCAGCAAGAGAGGGAACACAGCAGGGTAGAGGGAGAAGGAGCAGGCTCCCAGCCGAGGAGCCGGTTGTGGAACTCGATCCCAGAACGCGAGGATCACGCCCTGAGCTGAAGGCAGACGCTTAACGACTGCGCTACCCAGGCGCCCTCAATCCAGATTTCTTTACTCCATTCGACCTTATTTTTCATAATAGGAATTGTGTAATAAGTGGAGTGATTGTTATGTACTTCAATAATTGAGTCAAATGCATATATGCCAAATCATATGAGAACAAACATTTTGGCCCTTGATTTCCCTTAAGATAACACCCCAGTCATAGTCTAATGATTGGGGTTTTTCCCCCTTTTTATCACTATTTATTAAATTACTTACTGAAGATGGACATGACAACATATAGTGGTCCTCTCTCACTATGATTTAATTTGCCATCTAAGCCACTTTATAACACTTACTATTAATTATTAACATCAGTCTACTCAAATCAATCACAATACACTTCATTATCCAACCATATGAGTCTTCCTAATTTTATCCTATCTCTGAATTCATCTATTTTAACAATGAAATAGGACACCCAAAAAGACAAATTTTTTATGCCACTATTGACATCAGCCTAACACTCTCAAGTGAATAAAAATAGATACATAAGAAATAAACATGGCCAGAAAAGATCATGAGTCTTATTTATATATAAGATTATATTGATGGTGATGATGATGATGATAATTTGGTGACCATTTGTTGTACAGGATAACTACTGTTAAGATTATAGTTTACTGAGAAAGAAATAAACTGAGACAATTACATGACTTAATGAAGATCATGTACCTAAGTGGTGGGAGAGTTTGGAATAAAAAACAATTTTGATTCAAAAACCATAATCATTATGCTATATTATCTTAGAATTTGGGGAAATGAGAAAGTGAAGTCCCATCAAGGTATGAAAGTCCTGAAAAACAACAATAAGTATATGTTGGCCTTGTGTATCTAACTTTTATAAGAGCTGTCAATAACAGAGGTTGTTCTCATCTGTTAGAACACAGCTAGAATAATGTATGTAAAGTGTGCATTATTAAAAACAAACCAACAAATAACCAAAATAACTTTTTGACCTTCCATGGTACACATGTGTTTAGTGGAATGGCTGGTGGGAGGGAGTTCTTTTTTCCCTAGATGAAAAAGAATAATTGTAAATTCCTATGTGGATCCACCAATGCCTCAATTCAAGGGTAGCTTTTTTACAGACATGGTTTTTAAGTCTTGACACGGTGCTTAACATATCAGGGGCAGATTTAGGCTCTTCTGTGCTCTGATAAATTTAACATTGTGGCTCCAGGAGAAATTTGTTGAGACTCAACAGATAAGGGAATTGACCAACCATAAAATGTACTGGGAGTTGTAGATTACCAAATTGTATTTTCTCTTCCCAGAATAATTTTTGGCATGTAAGGAAGCTCACTACAGTCACCTCTTCATCCTGCTCATAGGGGTCTTTTTGATCATGGTGATGCCTAAAGAGAATGAACGAAGTGTTAATTGCAAAGCACTCAAGGCACCTGGGTGAACTCTCTTGACCCTGTCTTGGAGGACCTGCTCTATTGCTTCTAATTTCCTTTTATATTGACATAGCTAAGAACACATTTTATACCTGTGCCCACGAGGGATCAAGTAATACCATGTACCAAGTGGTCAGTAAGCTAAATTGGCACCGAGCAGATATTTCTGGATTAGAGGCCAGAAAACATACACTTTGGGAAGGAATATTTTTACCTTCTAGTGAGGATCTGGGTTGTATTAATCAGAATTCTTCTAACATAATTTTTAATTATCAGGATTAACATCCTTCATTTTGACTAAACCAGTAAGATTATATACAATTAGGACTTCAGAATATGTCCAAGAATTCTGACAAAAACAAGCAAACTAAAAACAAATCTGAGATTCTTTGGAATTTATTTATGGGAAACTCTCTCCTATAATTCCAGATTTAACAAGAAACAAAGACATCAGGAGCTAATCTGGATATGCTGCTGGAATGGCTCCTTGAAGTTTGGGAAACATGATGGCTCCTAGTAAAAATGAAAGGTAGATGGAAAAATTGCCTTGGCATAGTACCGAGGAAGGGGTTAAGAAGTTGAGAAAGGTTGGCATGCCAGAATGGATTTATTACATATTATCAGCAATCCCATAAGTTACTGATCAGTGAACCCCATAAGCTGCCTATGGTCCCCAGGAGAACCTAAAGGACACTTCATTTATTAAAGCAATAAAGGATGATCAAGTGGTGAGGGCACTGGCATTACTAAGGAGTTCAGCTGTAGCTGTCTTTTGCAGGTCAGAGTTGATAGTAGGAAAAGCTACTGGGTTCTTTAGAGGCAAAAAAGAGAATGAGATTCTGAATAATATAAGTCAGATGAAAGGAACTAACTGTCAGAGGCAAGGTGTTCATAATTACCATAACAGGTAATAAATCCAAAATGGCAACCAGAAGTCCTGACTTGCTGCGATCTGTGCTGATGGCTAATAGAGTATGGTGCTCCTAGGAGTAAGATACATGGATATCCAACAAGGGTATTATTGACCTATATAATTACAAAGATCAAGTGAGAGTGAGCTGAACGTTGGTGTCAGCTAATATGGTTGAAATTCCCAATCTTTCATCCAGCTCCTGTAGGAGTAGACACAAAGGCACAAATCTTTATGTCTTATATCTCAGTGCCGACTAACACGATTTTGGCACAGAAGAGACACTAAATAATAAGGAGGATAATATGACTCATTCAATGGTCAGTCACCTTTGTCCTTGACCACTCAATGCTTATATAAAGGACCCATGAACAGAATCACTATTGGTGCTTTGTCCAACAGAATAAAAGTGGAAGTGATATGTGCCTCTTCTGAGCAGAAGTTTTGAAAGTCACTATATTCTCTGGTACCTTGCTTTTTTCTTTCTGTAATTAGCATGGCAATATCCTTGAAAGGAGCTGCTTTATCACTCTCGTTTTCAAGGTGAAAAAGAGAGGTGGAGAGAGAAAAAAGGGGATACAGCCAACTGATGATAGATATACCACATGGGTGATAAATAAACCATTGTTTTTTAAAGCCATCAAGGTTTCTGAGGTCATTTGCCACGACAGTACCACTTAGCCTATCCTGACTAATATAACTATCAACTCAGTAATTATAGCAATAACTTATCAAAAAAGAATGAACTATTCCTATTTTATAACCTATCATTCTCAGTGCTTAATTTTCACATGGCCCTGGAGTCCCTCTCACAGGGACACAGACAGGAAGACTTGGCCATGTTTCTGGATCATGATTTGATATCTCTTGTTATAAAGAATGAGTTTGTTTTCCTGGTGGCAGAGCCTAAGTGTGCACAGGACTCATTTCAAGAGCAATCCCTGACAGGTGTTCGGCCAAGTTAAGTAATAGCTTCCTTAGCACCATGTACAATGGGCTACCCATGTAATAGTGCTTTCAATTTCAATATATGCCACTTCAAATGAATTCATGAGGCAATAAGTCAGTAATTTTCAACCTTTGCCTTCAAAATTTCATAAGGGAAGAAAGACAGAGCAGCACATTCATTGCAGATTATCTTTTCAGGTCTAAATCAGGATCTCCACCATTCATAGACTGTCACTGTGAGGGAGTATTCAGTTTCCTATCAATTTTCATCATCTTTGTAGACCTGTCATTACTACCAATGCAAATGCAGGCTCCAGGCTGATCTAACCACATAGGAATCTGCTCATTTGCAGAAACAAAGCAAAACAAAATCTAAACAATAATGTGCTATGTAGTTCACATTTTTGAGACTGAAAAGACAGTTTCTTACTACAAGGTAGAAATAACACTGACAATAAGAATAAATCTCTTTCCTTACAAATATGAAGCCTGATGAATTCAGTGTGGACCTGAACCTGTGGCCTCCAGTGTTTACATTGTCTTAGGTGCCTTGGCAGCCCACAGGCCATTGAATGAGCATTAATGTTTGTCATGAAACCATCGATTCTTGTGTGTATTTCATGGCAGGGAAGCATTAATTTAAGGATTCTTCCTGACAGGTATATACCCATGGGTTGGGTATACACAGAAACACAGCATTTAAACACAAATACAGGACTAACCCTTTCCCTTCCTTCCAGTGGATCACTACTGTATATTCTTCTATTGTTTTTCCTAGGGATGAAGTGATAGGAATAGTCATTTACCCTGGGGCAAATCTCTGCCATTGTTTATATAAACATTGCCTTTGTATTCTAAAATACAACAAATCACAGTGTGTCTTCCACAGATTTTTTTTTTCTATCACGTTTTTTGGTGGCCATAGATCAAAATCAGTTGATTGTTTTTGTTGTTGTTGTTTTAAAGATTTTACTTATTTATTTGAGACAGAGTGAAAGTGAGAGAGATCACAGAAGGAGAGGGAGAAGCAGACCCCCCACTGAGCAGAGAACCTGATGTGGGGCTTAATCCCAGGACCCTGGGGTCATGACCTGAGTGGAAGGCAAATGCTTAACCAACTGAGCCACCCAGGCACCCCTCAGCTGATTGTTTTGAAAAAACAAAATGATTGGTGGTCAGACTTCCAGAGGTGATAGCAGTACATTCCGAGTTGCACATTGTCTGAATTAAAGGAATAACATTCTGTCCATCTAGTGATAAGTCTACTACCACGTCAGCCATTTTGTTTCATTTTGAAAGACATGGGAAGATTGGTTTGCTGATAGACCGCCAATGTCAGTCCTTAAAATGCCCACTTAAAATGTCCCTGAGTGATTTTTAGCATATTATGAGATATATCTTGGTGGGCTGGTGCCACTTCTTAGTATTACAGGCTGTTTGGTGGTTTTCCCTAACTAAGATGGCTATGCGCTTCTACTCCTTTTCCAGATATCTAATGCAAGAATTCTTTAGGGTCAATGTCAGTAGCAACACCAGATACCAAACATTACATATTCCTCACTCCAGCCATGGGATTATGTATTCTGACAGGGAGCTCATGGTGTCCACATAAATATTTAAAGTATTGTGTGGCCCAGAACACTGACTTTATGGGCCTGAAATTATTATCTATGCTCTTATATATAATGATTTTGGCAATTAGAAATTACTAGACGTTTTGGAGAGCAGTTGCAATCAGGTGAGTAATCAAAGCAGAAGCTTTCACTCAAGAGGGCTCTTTCCATTAACAGGGAAAGTCCAACATATTTAGAATATTTAAGAACAGAAAAAATAATCCATATGTTACACAAACAACTATTTTATCATTTTTATTATTAATTTACTGTGATTTAGTACCATTATATTCTACTACATCATATCTGTCACTTATATTAAAGAGGTCAGTTTTGCATTTTGATATGTTTGCAATTAAGTAGTTTTATATTATTGAGCAAAAGTCAGATGCTTCCAAATATCCTAATGTAAATTAACTAATAATCTGTTAAAATGTAGAATTCTATGCCCCAGTTTCTTCACATATGCTTTTCAATTAATTCTTTATTTTAAAAATTACTATTGTGTCCTTTCTCAAAAAAAAAAAAAAAAAGAAATCACCAAAAAAAATCATAAATATGAAGTTGTGAATCATAGGTAGAAAGTGTTTTCTGTTAAAAAGATTGTGTGAACAACAGTCATCTCTGGAACTCTATGACAAACATTTTTTCACCAGTTTTCACCTTCTCATCAGAAATATCTATATAACATGATAGAGTGGTCATTACAACTATTTAAAACTATTTGTTTTGAAACATGCATACTTATGTAATGGAAAAAAAATTTATTGGTGTTTTTCAAAAAATAATATCTAACCAAAGGTGGTATTTAGCTTGGCCGACTCTTAAGTATTTGTGTAGTTTTAAAATGATTCTTATTAGTTGTTTTCATCAACACTGAAGAGAAATTAATATGTTTATTTTTTCTGTAAATGTTAATGAGGTAATTACTCTCATTTTATTGATATAACATATAGGTTGTTTATAATTTGTCATACATAGTATGGCAATGTGCCTTCTTATAAGGATACATGTTAATAATCAGCTAAAGTTTATTCTTATTATATAACAAGCATGACCTCTTGATATTTTATGAAGCATATTTTATGGATGTAGAGTAGAAATTATTTATATGTAGAGTTCCATAAATTTAAATGGTAATCAGTATTTTTCTTCTTAAACCAATGAAATCATTTTCATTTAAACTGGCAGAAGAAAAACAGCTTCCTTTTCAGCAAACTATGGTATAGGCTCAGATATGGTCATAATACATTTTGTAATAATTATATAATTATTAATAATGGTGTATTAATTATTATGTATCAATGGATATCCAGTCAGGAAAGCAGAAATTTCCACAGAGAACCCAGTATAAAGAATTGCTGAAGGTTACACTAGAGAACTGTAAATATATAAAGGAAATGTTGATGAAACTAACAGAGACAATTTCTGCTGGAAGCAACCACCACCTCTGGGGCTGGGGAACAGTAACAGGAGCTGGGTAGAGAGCCTCAAGAGCTGGGACGCCAATTTCTGAGGCAGGGGCATGACTCCTTGTCCCTCTGACAGGTCTGGGAGGGCACATGAAAACCAGGCACTGGAATCCACTGCGCCTGCTGGGGTGAAGGGTTATCAGGTCCAGCAAGCAAAGAGGACAGAGCAAGGCCCCCACCTCTGGCCTTCTAGGCTTTTTCTTGTGATGCTATCAGTGGAACCTATCAGGAAGCAGCTGGCAATGTGGTTTGCAAGGTTTCCACCCCAGCATCATGGTATAGAAAGCTAGGTTTGGAGTTAAGAGAAAGAATAACTCAATAAACCACACTTATCTTTATTATTGTCATTATTGTGAAATTCTCCTTAAAATCTGAAGATTTAGATTTCATCATACAATATATGCTTTTAAGAAAATCAAGATTGATGTACATTATTTGTATATATTTTTATAAATCTTAGTATTTAATGCTTTTCAGTTATAGTATGGGATCCCATAAAAAGGAAACATTGTATTTTTCCTTAGTACTTCTTAGCTCATTCTCAAGTTCCCTCTGGATTTCTTTACTTGAGGGAAAGTGACAGAAGTGTTTCATATCCATGTTCACATCTGTGCTCTTCCCCATCAAGAAGGGCAGGTTGACTGGCCGGGCTGTGCCATTTGTCAAGTTCGTCAAGGAATGAGTGAGCAGTACATTTTGATGTAAGCTACTCCTCTCTTATCCATGAAATTATTTATTTATATATGTGTATTATTATTGAATGGCTAGTACAAATTAAATGATTGATTTTACTATTAATGTCATGTGTATTGTTTACATTTCCATTCAAAGCGTGATACTAATTTTAAGGTACTACTGAAAATGTTTTCTGTCTCACTATTTATATGTGGCAAAAATATATCATCAGTTCAGCGTTTTCTTTTTCCAGTCAGTACTGGCAATTTCCACAAAATATAAAGAGAAAATAGTTTTACTTTGAAATTTAGAAAATTATAAATAAGAAATTGTGATTAGGAGAGTTATTAAGTTCATACGAAGAGTGGCATTTGTGACAAATCTGAAATTTGAGGCTTTCTTTTGGATATAATTGTCCACAACCAGCTGGAAAAAAAAAATGCTAAGTAAGAAATGCTTAAATAAGGGTCTTGAGGACAATCGTTTCCCAAGGAAAAGAGCAGTCAACTTAATTTATTAATTTCTATTTTGAACATTAGTGAGTTTTTCTGTTTGTAAGTGGGACCCTTAGGCAAAATTCCTAAGGTTCTTAAAGCAGTTCATACATCTAAGTAAGTAGGTAAGGAGAAGTTCTTTGGAGCTGTATAGCATCTCAATTGCATTCCATGAGAATATGAAGCTTGAGGACATTTCTATGACTGTATATTTTTTAATTAAAAAATATTTCTATGATAAAAGATAATCTATATATGTGCACAGAAGATATATAGCCCAATGAATAATCATAAACCAATCACTCGTGCAACCTCCACTAATGTGAAGAAATTGAACATTAGCATCTGTGGTGGGCAACCTCGAAGATGGACGGGCTGAATGATACCTGCTTCCTGTTTCTTCATGCCCTTGTGTGGACTGGGTTTAGGACTTGCTTCTAGCAAATAAAATGAGGCAGACATGATGGGATGTTACTTCTGCGATTAGGTAATAAAAAGAAGTGGCTTCTCTCTTGGCATTAGCTCTCTTGTTCTCCCTTAAATCACTCACACAGACTGAAGCTGGCCTCAAAGTCACAAGGCAGCCCTGTGGAGAGGCCCACATGGGTGAGCTTAGAAACAGATTTCAGAGGACTGACAAAACCATATCACTGAGCTTAGAATAAGATCCTTCAGCCCCAGTGGAGGCTTGAGATGGCTGTCCTGGCTGACACTTTAATTTCAGCCTTATGAAAGACATTGAGCTCAAAGCACATGCTGTTTTCTGATTCCTGACCCATAGAAACTGGTATGATAAATATTTGTTGTTGTAAGACACTGAGTTTTGGAGTAATTTGTTATAGAGCTAATACTATCACCCAAAAAGCTCTTCTGTGTTCCCTCTTAATTATTTCCCCTTTCCACTCCCCATCTCCCAAAGTAACCACTATTCCTACTTCTAACACAATACCTTTATTTTCTCTGCTTTTGTACTCTTTATGAATCCAACAATATAGTTCATATTCTTTTGTGTCTGGCTTGCTTTGCTCCACATTAAATCCATGAGATTCATTTTTATTAATGTATAGTTTGGGGTTTTTATGATTATTGTTGTTGTGAAAATTCTTCTGCATATCTCTTGGAGCTCAGGTTTATGCATTTCTGATTAGTATAAACTAATTCAAATAAAATTTCTGTATCAAAAAGCACATGTCTTCAATGTTGGTATAAAATTATTTTCTGAAGTGGTTGTACCAATTTATATCCCCAACAACAATGGTATTAGAGTTCCCACTATCGCCAAATCCCTCACCCAATTTTGCTATTTTAGTTTCTAAATATTGGCCCTTCTGTCATGGGAGTAGTGATATCTCAGTGCGAGTTGAACTTACATCTTCCTGATGAGTAATGTGGTTGAGCATTCTCTGACTTCCTTGCAGAGTCCTTTGAATTACTCTGTGGATTTGCCATTCTCTTACTGATTTTAGTAGTCCTTTATAAATTCCAAATAAAAATCGTCTCTTAGTTATATGTACTTAAAATCATTTCATCCATTTTGGGCGGCTTGCATTTTTATTCTTCAAATGATGTCTTCTGATAAACAGAATGGTTTTTATTTTAATCTGATTTCTTCTCAGCCTATGCTTTAGGCTTAGCACTTTTATAACTAGTATAAAAAATCTTTTCCTTTCCCAAGCTTAAGATGATTTCCCCCATATTATCTTTCAGAAACTTTATTGCTTTATTTTTTATATTTATGTCTACAATCCACCAGGAATTGATTTTTATGTAATTGTTAGGTAAGTGTCAGATTTAATTTTTTCCCATATGGAGGTACAGTTGGCACAAGATAATTTATTGAAGAGACCATCTCGGCTCCTTGGCGTTGTGATATTACCTGTGTCATAAATCAGGTAATATGTTTTTGGACTCTTGATTTGATTTCATTGGCCTGTATTTCTGTCCCTATGTCAATACATACTGTATTAATTACCATAGCTTTCCAGTAGATCTTGAGTTTTGATATCAGTTTAATTTTCCCTAAATATAAATACTCTTAAGGATTCTGGTTGGGATTGCACTGAATCCTTAAAGATGCTTAGGGAAAATTGACATTGTCACAATAATTAATCTTCCAATTCAAAAATATAGTATACTCCCTTGTCTTTTAGGCATTTAATCTTTGGTCTTAGTTCTTTGGCCTCTAGCTCTGTGCAGCTTAAAGTTCAGGATATGCATTGAGCAGGAGACCAGTCATGTTTGAGCTCCCTGAAATCTCTAATTATGTCAATCCAGGCTCATGTGACCCCCTACCCCCACCCCCTGCCCAAATCTCTGGGGGTCACTCTGTCTCTCTAGCAGCAGCCTTATGTTCAGGCAAACTTAGGGGTCTCTGCTTTTGTCTCAAATCTACAACCAACAATGCCTGCAAGGAAAGCTGCAGATTCTTAGCTCTCTTCCATAAACTTACAACCTGGCTGGAATTCTCTTTTTAGTCTTTGTGGCTTCTGGAGTATTGTAGTACCTTTAAATCAATGATTTTGTAATTTTTTCCAGATTTTCTACTTTCTAATTATTTTGGATCTGTGCTAAAATGCTTTATCCTACTCAGAAATAAACCTCTCTGAAGATTTATGTTTGATTTAGATAAGAAGCCAGAGGCATTGGGATTATTTATCACCTTAATCCAGTTACTAGGATTAAGATGGTTCAAATTTGGGCTTCAGTCCCTATTAAGGTGAGGATATTTATTTCTTACTTCTGGATTACCTTTTCTTCTGCAGTGTAGCCCTTTGGAGATTCTAATTCAAATGATAGGGCTTTTCTCATTTGGGCAGCATAGATTTTAATTTCTGTTCCTTGGTTTTGCTAATTTATCAAAAGTTCTGCTCAGTTTGTCTCTAATCAATTTATAGGTGCCTCTGAATTTAGGAGAAAAGCAGCCCCAAATACTGGGTTTCTATCTCTTAGGGTTTCTATCTCTTCCTGGATGTTGGCCCCGTAATTCTTGCCTTGTTACGTCTCCATGTCTCAAAGGAATTGTTCCACTCTATTTTTTCCTCAGTATCTTAGCTCTTCCAGTGAGGAAACCTGATGACATTAGCTAGTCAATATTTCTTTAACAAAATGCAATATCATAGAAAAACTCATTAAGAGCTATTTTCACAATAAGGAAGTTTTCGATGTTTGGAGTAGGCAGAGTAAAATAAAGTCGTCTGATTTGATTTGGCAGCACTTCGTTTTGTTTGTGTTGTACTTGTTTTAGTTTTTATGCTTTTGGTTACAGTGCCAAAGATCTGCTCTGTAAGTTCAAGTATTTGGAATGAATTTTTCACTTGACAAAAATGGTAGCAAGAACACATTAAAACATAGGGCTAACCCGTGCTTTAATTTTTGAGGTTCCATTTAGAGCCTTCATTTGGCTGGTCTTCTGCCAGTTGTTTTTTTTTAAATACTTGAACATTTTAGCCTTGCACATGCTTTGCATCTACAAAACTGCTTATAAAGTGTGCTCTTTAGGGACACAAGAATATTCGTTTTTACTCTCAGCAATAACTCAGTCCAGATAATACAGTTCTGTGTTTTATTGCGGAACATGAATGAACTATATGAATGTACACATACCAGAGCCAAAAAACCATAATCCAAATATTTGTAATCCCTCATTATTTGGGTATCACTTTACTCTTGTTCACGACATTTGCATCCTCACAACATGGGCATCAGGTGAAGCTTTGGCAGCTAACTGTACTGCTTGGTGCCTTAGCATTATGCTTTCAAAACATCACACATGTACCCTGTGTTAGTTATCCATTGCTGTGTAATAACTTACTACAGAAAGTTAGGAGTCTAAAACAATGCACATATATTACTTGAGTTTCTTAGGTCAGGAATCCGGGTATGGCTAAGCTGAGTCCTCTGTTTCAGGGTCTCTTATAGGCTGCAATCCATGAGTCAGCTGGGATGGAGTCATCTCAAGGCTTAACAAGGGCAAAAATCCCCTGAGAAGTTCACATGGTTTTTGGCAGGAATCAGTTCTTTGCGAGCTGTTGGACTGAGAGCCTCAGTTTCTCACAGGTGGTGCCAGAGGAGACCCTTAGTTCTTTCAGATGGACCTTTGCAAAGTGCCAGCTTGCTTTATGAAACCGTGAAACCTGAGAAGGCAATACAGAGAGCCAACTATCATGATGGAAGTCAGTCTTCTGTAATCTAATCATAAAGTGACATCCCAGCACTTTTACCATTTCCTATTGGCTAGAATCTAGGTGCTAGGTCCAGCCCACACTCAAGGAAAGGGGATTATACAAGAGCTGGAATGCAGGGAAGCTAAGCTATGGAGGGAAGAACTGACCAAAAGTTCGTATACAACCGGAAATCATGCTCTTCGTGATGAGTGGTGCCCTGATCAATCTTCCTGAAGCATATCACTGAGGGTATCACTACACTGCCTCATGAAAACATCGAAGACTTTCTTGCCTACAGTTATTTAAAATAAGACCCCAGTCTTCAGTTCCAACTTTTCTGGTTTTCGTTTTTTTGTTTGTTTGTTTACCACTCCTCATGAATTCTATGCTCTAGCCAATGCTGTTAGCTTAATTCTTAAGGTGCTTGCTCTGCATGTTTGTTCATGTTGCTTCCCCTGCCTGAAATAACATGTCCTTCTCTTGCCAGAAAGTAAGGGTTTCAGCCTGGAAAAGAGAAGGGGCAGTGGAAGGCACATTATTTTTCACTTCAAATATTTAAAGACATAGCACTAAACAAGCCAATGTGTAGAAGACTAAGAGCGAAGGATTTCAGGAATAATGGAGAATTCCTGACAGCCAACAAGCCTGCCCAACAGTGAAATGAACGGACTCAAAAACAGTGAGTTTTCCACTTTTTATGGGTTCATATAAAGAGTAAAACCTGTCCATTATGGAGATAAAGGGATTTTAGTGTTCAGTGGGAGTTAAAGTGAAAAGATATCTAAGGCATCTTCCAACTCAAGATTCCATGAATCCATGAATTTATCTTAAAAAATAAGAAGTCAAATTATTCTCTTTGGCATAACAAAGATGAGGGAAATGGGCAGCTGGGTGGCTCAGTCGGTTAAACATCTGCCTTCAGCTCAGGTAATGATCTCAGGGTCCTGGGGTCAAGCGCCCCCTTGGGCTCTCTGCTCAGCAGGGAGTCTGCTTCTCCCTCTCCCTCTGTGACTTCTCTCACTTTTGCTCTCTCTCAAGTAAATAAATGCAATCTTCAAAAAACAAGCAAACAGACAAAGATGAGAGGAAAAATGATTTCCATGATAAAATTTCAAAATAAATCATACTTGCTATTTAATTTGAAGCCCTGGGTATTGAACAAAATCAGGAAATTCCATTTTTCAGTGGTTTCCCTATTTATAATTCATAATTGTCATAACAAATTATGGAATTACCTAACATTTCAAGTTTTAAAATAAATATGTTTGTAATCTATGTGCACAAATGAAAGGTTGTATTTGTAAAGAGAAAAGATAGTGCTATTTGAAAACACTTTCCCATCAAATATTTCCTAAGAGTTTCCACAAAAGGAACCTAGTCTGTATTTATACATAATCTTTGGTTATTATTCATTTTAGGTTTATGGATGAGGCTGACCTTCAGAAAAATATTTATTTTGCTTTAGAAAAATTCACAGGTGCATTAGCTGCCCAAACTCTTGTTGCTATTTTTCTGGATAAGTTGGAGCAAGTGGGCTATGAATGATGCTTTGCATTATCACATGAGTAAAGAGACTTCTAGAAACATGCCTTTCAGTGTTTCCAGAGAGACAGAGGGAGGCAGAGATTAAGGGAACCAGTGTTGTCCATTCCATATTAGAGCTCCCGATTAGCAGTCCCTCCTGGTGGTGTGTCGTAGAAAAGGGCTGATCTGTAGGTGGACACTGGAATACTTTTTTAACAAGGAGAAATTGTGGCAATTGCTTGTCTTTTGCTTTATCTAACTATAAGACGACTGAAGGCAGATACCCTGTGTATCTGTTTTAATGGCATGGTTCTGTTACCAATCACACTCACACAGACAAACATTTTAAAAAATCAATAATTGAGGGAAAGAACACCATGACTGTGATACATGAGACTCAAACAAGATGCCAGTGTTTTTGTTGGGCCTCAGAACTTAAGGTTCTGCTGAATTGTGTGTGTTACCACAATCTACTCAAGAATTGTAAATCACAGAAAGAGGACTTGAGTGAGACTTGAACACCAGTATACACCAACTCGCTCATGAGGAGAAGTAGAGTTAGGTGAAGGCCCATCTAGCCAGGCTGTTTCTGGTACACGATTTTATTCAAGGGATATAAACCGGACATAATAAATGTGACTACTTTGTAAGTTTGGTGTTATTATGGCCATAAGATGAAACATGGTGCTGTAGAGGAGAATGGAGTTTCCTTTAAGGAAAATGGAGACTTCCATCCTAGGAAAAAGTTAGCTCTGGGACCTAGGGAAGTGAATTTAAGATTAGGGGAAGAAAGTTTGTTCTGCTTTTAGTGGAGCCAAGAGTAGGTTAGATTTGAGATGTGGTAAGACATGAATTGCCCTGGCCACAAAGAAAAGGGTTAAAAGGAGGAGAGGAAGCAGCCAATAAAGGAGATTTATGATGCGTCCAGACCTGCGCAGTTGTTGAAAGTATTCAGGTGTGTGTGTGTGTGTGTGTTTGTGTATGTGTGTTAACATACACATTTTACTTCCCCAAATAATTGGTAAAATTTCATTACAATTTGCTGTGTGGACTCTGCCTTCTGTTTGGGAAGAAATTAACGCTTTCCTCAGTGTTCCAGTCAGAGGAGCAGGGGCCATACCAAGAGTGGTGCCCTGAACTATGTCAGCAGAAATGGCCCAGTGGACACACGGTGTGGAAGGCCAGAGAAAAACGTCCCTAGCAAATGGCTTGAATATATTCTGGAGACATTTAGAGAGTGGCCATTTGGTAACCAGTTACCTCATCTGTAAAATGGGGCAATAATATTTGTCCCTGCTTCCCTTCAGGGAAGTTATGAAATGTAAAATAATTAATGACTGTAATGTGTTTGAACACCTTGGAAGAAACATGATACATAAGCATATGATATCATGATTACCTCCATAATAAAAAAGGAAAGAAAATATTAAAATAACAATAATATGTACATTTTCACCACCTGCAGTTGTATATGAAATATATAACTCTTTTTATTGTTTTCTGTCTAATCCACTGCACCTGCATTAAAAATGTACCCTGATGGCCTAATTTTAAAAAACACATAAAATTTAGACAGGTACTTATTCTTTTATTCACCCCATTGTGCCTAGGTCTCACAGAACATATTTTAAATAATATACTACCACAAAGAGACCACTTCAATACAAATCTCAGTAGTGTGGGTTAGTAAAAATTACTTTTAAAGGCAAACATCTGGCACCTCATAAATATATATCACCTTTCATCAGGAGTTTTTCAAACTCTCCCCGTATATATTACACTTATAAGCATTATTAATTCAGCATATTGTACGTGGGTTTTAAAAGAGTCCCAAAGCAGAATTACATATGTAAAATATGTAGTGCAGTATGTAACCCCACGCAGATCATAAAGAACAAGACATTAACCACAATGCTCAGTCCGTTTGATTTAATGTGCTCTGTTAGCGAACGCGGGCGGTTTTTAAAGCACAGATACAAGAAAATACTAGTTAAGCAAAAAGGCCGCTATTTATTCTGACTAATTTTTTTCCCTCTCTTGTGACATTTAGCAAATTATTCTAGGCTTACATTAAGCTTGTGTCAAAAATATGTCTAAAATATTTTACTCTGGTTTATTTCTACCTCTGAAAGAAATTTTAAGAGATGACTTGCCCTTACAAAGGCTGAATCTGTACCACCTAACTGGTACTTCTTTTCCAGAGGATACTGGAAAAAAAAAAAAAAAAAAAAAAGGATGTTCTGTAATGCCCTTTGGCAATTTTTCCTGTCATGAATGATCTGACCGTGAAGTTATTTGTTGTGGTTCTGTTTTTATTTTTTCTACACAAGTAAATGCCAATTCTTCTTGCTGTGTCTTTAATAATGTTGAAGAAAATAGAATCAGTTTTATTGTTATATTGGTATAATGGTGCATAGATTTATTTCATAAATCTTACTATTTTGCCAGACTTAGAAACACTGACTCCTTTAGCTGTTCTTGACGAGTTAAAGTTAAATGCATTTCCTTCAATTTTCATTTCTCTCTATTCCTTTAAGAAATGAATACCACAAAATAGGCACATATAAAGGTAAAAGTTGTGAAGGTTTATGGCCTGATCGGACATACACTACATAGGCTCTTTACCTCATTCATCTCTTATGCTTGGGATTTTGTTTAAAATTATAATTATTCCTTTATTTTACAGATGTATATGTTTTAAGTTCCTATTGACTTCTGGGAACTGTCAGGCAGTAGAGATAAAACAAGGAAAAGAGACAGCGTTTCTAAGCATGAGGAACTTTCAAAATAAAAGAAAGAGAGAAAAGAATAAGTAACAAGTAACTAAATAACTTAAAATTGTTTAAGTGTTCTGAGGGAAAAATATAGATGGTTATGCCCAAAAACTAAAAGAAAGGACCTTCTTTGGATAGGATGGCCAGAGACACCCTCCGTAAGTACCTCATGCTAAGTATACCATGTGGGTTTCCTGATTATATAATGAATAGAACACATGTATCTAACTTCTTTCTCAAGTCGTATTAAAACTACTATCTAAATATTCAGTATATACAGAGAAAATTCTGTACTAGTATCACAAAACATGGAAGAATAATAGTTGCATACCAGAAACTTCAAGAAAATTCTCTGTATAAGGAGACTCTGTACAGACGATGGCTTGTTCGGAAAACAAGTGAAGAGATCTCAAAGGAACTCACTAGCAGCAACAGGTGGAAGACCAAATTGGACATTAGGACATTAAGACAGCAATATGTGACCCCATCAGAGTCTCAGTAGGTGCCAATTACTGTTTGCCTTGGGGGTCTGGATTCCACGGCAATGGCTCACAGAGTATCCTTGGAACTGCCCCTGCTAAACAACGGCTGCCATGATAAATGTAAAAAAGGTGGTCAGAAGCTCCCTATTGCAAAGCCTACAGCATTGCCTCTCTACAAACATCTGATAAAGGAGCTCTAAACTGGTAAAGTAAAATTACGATATATGGGAACTTTATCTTTCTCCCTTCATTTGAGCTTAAAAAACTCAGTGTCACAACCTTTGACAGGTATCATTTCACAGCAGAGCAGAATGATCCTGGAGAGGTCTCTGTAAGGATAAACTAGGGTAGAAAAATCATGGGTATGTAAAATTATACAGATGTTCAAAAGAGAGTAACTCAGAAGTATAGTCAGAAGAGTGAAACCCTGAATATTTTAAAAAATATTTAATCGATATATATATATATATATATATATATATATAGAGAGAGAGAGAGAGAGAGAGAGAGGCATCAAGGCAATAGTCAAGGCAGCAATGTGGCAGACAACCAAAGAGAAAATATAAAACAGAAGAACCTACATAAAGAACAGTATAACCACCAAATTAGAAACCTCAATAAGGCAGACAGTAGCAGATTGAAAGGGCGGAAAGTAATCAGTAAAAATTTTTACTCTGAGCCACACAATCTTCTAGGCACTGTGGATACAGCAACGAAGAGAACAAAGTCTCTGTTTTCATAAAGCTTATAATCCGCTCGGAAGAAACAGCCGGACACAAAATGAATAATTAAACATCTGCTATATTAGAAGATGATAAGTGTGATCAAAATCTATAAAAAAGGGAAAGGAATAATGATCAAGGTTGGCAGTGAAGTTGCAGTTTATAATTGAGAGGTCAAAGGCGGCCTTACTGAGAAGGTGATGCTAGAGGGACTTGAAATTATAAAAGAAGACAGCATGTAACTGCTAAGGCCCAGTTGTAAAAGATATTACAGCTTGTCTTGATTTGTTATTTTTATTAGTGTCAGGGTAGAGTTTAGTGCTGATCAATTGCATATACTACCCAGGGCTCATTACATCAAGTGCCCCCCTTAATGCCCATCACCCAGTTACCCTATCCCCCCACCAACCTCCCTTCCAGCAACCCTCAGTTTGTTCCTTATACTTAAGAGTCTCTTATGGTTTGCCTCTCTCTGTTTTTATCTTTTTGTATTTTTCCTTCCCTTCCCATATGTGCATCTGCTTTGTTTCTTAAATTCTACATATGAATGAAATCATATGGTATTTGTCTTTCTCTAACTGACTTATCTCACTTAGCATAATACACTCTAGTTCCATCTACATCGTTGCAAATGGCAAGATTTCATTCTTTTTGATGGCCGAGTAATATTCCATCACATATATACCACATATTCTTTATCCATTCATCTGTCGACAGACATCTGGGCTCTTTCCATAGTTTGGCTATTGTGGACATTGCTGCTATAAACATTGGGGTGCATGTGCTCCTTTGAATCACTATGTTTGTATCCTTTGGATAAATACCTAGTAGTGCAATTGCTGGGCAGTAGGGTAGCTCTATTTTTAACTTTTTGAAGAATCTTCATTCTGTTTTCCAGAGTGGCTGCACCAGTTTGCATTCCCACCAACAGTGTAAGAGGGTTCCCCTTTCTCCGCATCCTCACCAACATCTGTTGTTTCCTGAGTTGTTAATTTTAGCCATTCTGACCTATGTGAGGTAGTATCTCATTGTGGTTTTGATTTGTATTTCCCTGACAATTTTTTAGGCCACTGTCTAGGGATAGCCATCTGTCATGTCAAGAGGACACTCAGCCAGCCTATGGAGAGGTTATCATGGAGATGAAATGAGGTTTCTTGACAATAGCCAATACCAACTTTACATACATGTGAGTAGCCACTTTGGAAGTGAATCTATCTCTCAGGCCCAATAAAGACAAGGGATAACTGCAGTCCTAGCCAACACCTGACTGAATCCCATGAGAGACAAAAGTTCTTAGCCAAGATGCCCCAGAATTTTGGACACAAAGTCTATGGGAGATAATAAATATTTAAAGTTTAAACTACTATGTTTGGGGATAATCAGTTATGCAGCAGATAATCAATGTGTCTGCAGATATCCAGAGAAAGTGCATTGCCATCGGAAAGAACAGCACGTGCAAAGCTCTAAGGTAAGATATGTTTCAGAAGAGTGAGGAGGCCAGTGGGGTTGCAGCTGAGGGAGCAAGGAAAAGAATGTAAGAATTAGAGTTAAGTGAGGAAACAGAAGCCAGACAAGATAAGACTGAATCAACCCCAGCAACTGCACTACTAGGTATTTATCAAAAGGATACAAACATAGTGATTTGAAGGGGCACATACACCTCAATGTTTATAGCAGCAATGTCCACAATAGCCAAACTAGGGAAAGAGCTCAGATGTCCATCGACAGATGAATGGATAAAGAAGATGTGAGATATATACAGATAGATAGATTATAGATATAGATATAGATAGTGGAATGTTAGTCATCAAAAAGAATGAAAACGTGCCATTTGCAATGATGTGGATGGAATTAGAGTGTATTATGCCAAGCGAAGTAAGTCAGAGAAAGATAATTATCATATGATTGACTCATATGTGGAATTTAAAACAAAACAGATGAACACAGGGGGAGGGAAGGAAAAATAAAATAAGACGAAGGCAGGGAGGGAAACAAACCATAAGAGACTCTTAACTATAGGAAACAAACTGAGGGTTGCTGGAGGGGAGGTTGGTGAGGGGATGGGGTAACCAGGTGATGGGAATTAAGGAGGGTACTTGATATAATGAGCCCGGGGTGTTATATGCAACTGATCAATCATGAAACTCTACTTCTGAAACTAATAATACACTATATATTAATGAATTGATTTTAAATAAAAAAATAAAATAAAAGATAAGAAAATCTAGCAAAAAATAAAATAAAATAAATAAAAGTAAAAATAAAAATAAATTCTAAAAAACTTAAAAAAAAAGAAAGGATTTTGTATATTGAGAAAGATGGAGAGCAGATAGAAATTTTAAACTCAGAAGCAACATAATCTGACTTAACCTTTACAGCATTCACTCTAGCTAAGGTTCAGAATACACTGGGGGCAGGGAACAAGCTTGGAAGTAAAGAGACTAGTTAGGAGACTGCTGCAATAATCCAGGCATACTTGATAGAGACTTGTTCACTAATCCCAGTGAAAGTGGTAGAAAGTGGATAGATTCCAGATATCACATGGAAGACAGAAGTCAAGAATTAGATGTTGGTGAACAAAAAAGATGAATCAAGGATGATGCCAACATTTTAGCCTTAACAGGTAGTGTAAGAGATAAATCTGATAGGATTAAAAACTAAATAGCTATCATATTTCATGAGAAAACTACAAGGTGGTATGGAAAAAATATGTAGATTCAGAAGAGATCAAATCGTGCTTCCGCAAATGAACATTTTAGTTTGAAATTAAAAATCTCTCCAGAAAAAAAGCAGAAAGGGATGAAAAGAGAGAATTAATGGGTAGGAAAAAAAATGAACACAGAAAAATTATCCAGAATAGCACAAAGAACTAGATAGATAATCTCTCAGAGATAGTATGAGAGATAAGTTATGAGAAAAGGAGGATAGAGTAAAAATGTTCAACTTGAATACAAGGCTGATAGTTTCAAAATACCTAGAAAAGTACTTTAAACATAGTAGCTTTCACTAAATATTGACGTTTTTTATGGAATTAATAATAGTCCTAGAAGAAAAGTGTCAAGAGGATGAGAGAGAAGATTCCAGTCCAATGATTCCACTTGAGGGATTCAAGCACCTGAGGGGAGCACAGAAATACAAAAAGACGGATTGAGGAGTATAGGAAACATAAATCCACACTACCTTCATTATTCTTCCCCCAAGCCTGGGCAGCCCAGGGCAGACAAGGACACTCTCCCTGTGAGAGAAGAGAGTGAAATGAGCACTTGACTTCACCATGGACCCCAGAGCAGGCCTGCCCACACCAGATAGACTCCTGTGGCCATAGACAGCCCCCTACAGACTCCCACAAACTCAGGCCACTGACATACACTGGTGCCTGCCAGCTCCCGTACCCTTGAGTGGCTCCTGTGCCCCCAACACATGTGGCATGAGGCTCCTGTCAGGCTTCCTCAAACCTAGAGTCCCAGCTACCCCCATCCTGCCAGCCCCTGCAGCCCTGGGCAGTTCCCAGGGTTCCAGGAGGCTCCTATGACACCAGGGAGTTAATTGTAAAAGAAATGTTTATGAAAAATACATAAAACTTCACTAAGGAACAAAAAAAATTTTTAAAGATAAATAAAGGGAGAAAAACATACCAGACTTTTGGATGAAAATATAGGATGTTATAAAGGTATCCATTTTCCAAAAATTATTTGTAAATATAATGAAATTCTAACCAATACCCCAAAAGGATATATTTCAAATTTGACAAAAAGTAATTCTACGCTACATCTGGAAAAAAGATGGTGCTGTCCTTATAACTTGTCCCCTTAGAGAAGGCCATGCTTGAGGGAAGCATTGTAATATATTTTACACCTCTCTGAAGAAGATACCACATATAAAGGTGGACAGAAAATTTAGTATGTGACTGCTGTGAGTTAACTTCATATCTTGATAGATGCCTTATTCCACACTAATTTCTTACAATGCTCCTAAGAAGGAAATCCATGTTTCAAAATTGTATGTCCATCAAACAGATTTTGGTACTTAGATTTACAAATAAAGAATTGACCAAGCTTCAATTTCTAACTTATTCTTTCATAAGTGGGAAGTAAAGTAAACACTGATATTTATTGAGCACCTTTAATTTTCTAGGAATTTTGCATGCATTTTCTCACTCAATCTTTATACAAACACCATGAGATAGATATGCCAATATTTCCATGAGAAAATTAAAGCTCATGGAAATTAAATACCAGTTGTTCAACTACTTATTGATAAACTCAGTCAATCCTAGGACTTTGGAGCTCTAAATTCAGGTCCCTTTATTTTGCTGTTATTTTCTTATGGCTTTATTGCTTTTTTAAAAAATCTCTTTAGGGGCGCCTGGGTGGCACAGAGGTTAAGCGTCTGCCTTCGGCTCAGGGCGTGATCCCGGCATTATGGGATCGAGCCCCACAACAGGCTCCTCCGCTATGAGCCTGCTTCTTCCTCTCCCACTCCCCCTGCTTGTTCCCTCTCTCACTGGCTGTCTCTATCTCTGTCAAATAAATAAATAAATTCTTAAAAAAAAATAAAAAAATCTCTTTAATCATTTTTAATATTCTTCCTTTAAATGTTATTATGTCTAGTTTGGTCATTCTTCTCCATCGTATCTGAAAATTCACATTAGTAATTTGCTATGCATTTATGAGTTTTGTTTGTTCAAATTTTATTTATCTGTTTTATTTATTATTTTCTAGTGAAGGCCCTAAAGTTGTTGAGGAAATGTCACTTCAAAGATGTTTTGGCTTGTTTATTCTGGGCGTTTCAAGGACTTCAATGATCTTGGGCCAATTTTTATGTTGAATATTTGCTATGTAGTTCTCAGCTATGCAAGATATGTACATTATCACTCTCTTTCTACATGTAAGGTAGGCTTGGGATTTTGACTTGTCTTCAGTGACATTTTCCCTCAAGAGATAGAGACAAGAAATTCCATTAATGCTTTTCAGAAGAGAGGCTGGAGAGAAGAGAGCTGTGTGTTCTACGGGCCCTTTCCTTGTGCAGCCCTGAGGTCATTGTATGCATTCTTGCATGTCTCATAAACTTTAGAACCCACTTCTCCAGCTCCTCCAAGACATTCTAGAACCCCAGTCCCTCAGCCATCTGGGTATTGACCTCGACCTACTACTTTTGCACTGATTTTGTAATTGATTTCAAGCACATGTGGATTCACTTTTAATTCTTTTTAGGTCAGATATTTGACTTTTTTAAACTAGTAGTTTCATATGTTTTTAAAGGAACATTTCCTCATTGCTCCCCCTTCACATAAGCTGTCTTGGAAACCATGCTCTATCTTCCCTCATTTTATAGCCCTATGGACTGAGAACTGTTTTCTCTCTACCGTTGCCTGATTTTTGTTGGTTTTTCATTTTCTTCTAATCCCATGTATTTTCTAGTCCCTAACTCTTCCTTATTTCTTGATTTCTTCTCCCTTCTTCCCTTTTCCTAAGGTGCCTCTTCCTCTTTATTTATCCACAACATCAGCCAGCCCCTTTCTCCATCATTTTTTTCTACTTTTCATGTAGCTTACTATTTATTAGCTATAAATTTTGTTTGGTTGTCTCTTGTTATACAGGGATATAAGTCACAACTGTAATATTATGCTATATTTTGTGTGCTTCATTGGTTAGCTCGGAACACTATAAGAAATTACAACCAAAATGGGACTTTAGGGATCAAATTATGATGAAAAATTAATTAAGTTAATTAACTGCAACTTGGAGTTTGAATGTACAGAACTCTTTCAGGTAATTAGCACTCCTATAGGCGAGGGACTCTATTATTTAGGATGTAACAAAGTGTGAAGTTTAAACTGAAATCAGGTAATTTATGGAAAAACTCTATCTCAACTATAAGTTCTAAATAAATATCAGGCATTTAATTTTTAAAGGTAAGATCTGTTAAACATGTCAAGACAGCTTTCAAATGAAGATATTCTGTAAATGTGATTAATTCTCATTCTAATTTAGAAAGATAGGTAAAAATCACAGCAAACATTTCTTTGATTGATGTAAGGATGTAGTTTATCATTTGGGGGTCACCTTTGAACAGGATCTCAGTTTGTATAGTAGAAATAATATTAGCTCACACTTACTGGGTACCTACTATGTGCTGGGGATATATTTAATCATTCATCTCCTTCTAAAATGACACTAAGAAAGAGCTTATATCATTATTTCATCTTACATATGAGAAACTAAGGTACAAACAGCTTAAGTAACTTGTTCAAGGTACATAGATGTTGAGTTTTGGGGTTGGGATTTAAAATTAGGCAAGTTGGCTCCATTCTGGCCTTTTAAGAATCACCACACCGTGGGGCTCCTGGGTGGCTCAGTCGTTAAGCGTCTGCCTTCGGCTCAGGGCGTGATCTCGGCGTTCTGGGATCGAGCCCCATATCAGGCTCCTCCGCTGGAAGCCTGCTTCTTCCTCTCCCACTCCCCCTGCTTGTGTTCCCTCTCTCTCTGGATGTCTCTATCTCTGTCAAATAAATAAATAAAATCTTTAAAAAAAAAAGAATCACTACACCTTAAGAACTATACTCAAAATTTAAAGCAACAACATTATAAGAACTATGGAGTCTTTGGATAATTAATATGAATTGAAACCTATCCATGTACTTTTTCACCTAAGTACTTATTAATGTTTTAATTATTTCATAAATGTCTATACATGAAGAACTAACACTTGGAGTTTTTTCAAAGCTGAAAAGGAATTCCTTAATATGTTGCCATTATGGGTGGATGTTGTTGACACTTGAATTTAACTACTTTAGTAATACCATAAGAAGAGAAGCAGAGATCATTAAGGTCGTCTATAAAGAGAAATTAGAGGAAACATTCATCACAGAGCCGTTTTTACCTGGCTTTTGTCCAAGGATTCATAGTAGCCACTTGTGACTTTATTAAGATAAAGACAAATAGAAAAGAAAATAATCACAAATAAAGAAAATTATTTTTGACAATCTCTACTCTCAGGTACTAAACTAAAAATAAAAGATTTCAATTTTTCTTATGCAACATGTTGTAAAATTATTGCACGATTTCTTTTGATTACAAACAATATATACAAATTGTAGAAAATTTGGAAACACAGAAGAATAAAAAGAAAGGCAAAAAAGAAAAAGAAAGGAACAAAGGAAGGGAGGAAGGGAAAAAGACAAAAGAGGGATGAAAGGAAGGAAGGAGGGAGGGAAGGAAGAAAAGAAAGAAAAAAGAGAAAGAGAAAGTAATAAGGAAAAGAAAAGAAAAATTGCCTATTATTCAACCTCTCAGAAGTAATTGCTTTCAATATTCTACTGTACATTATTTCTAATATGTATTATATATCATTAAAATATTCACACACAATGCAACATACATACTCATTTGTAGTTCACTTCTTTTTCAGGTATCAGTGTATTATGAGTAAGACATGTCCTGTGTCTTTAATCAATTTTTTTCATTTTGTTTTGAAATTACTCCAGATTTAAACTCAATACGAAATATTCTGTATCTTTCACAAAACAATAAAAACTTTCAAAACTAATAAATTAACATTGTTTTAATACTAGTACTAACCTAGAGACCTCACTGAAATTTCATCAATTGTCCCATTAATGTCTTTTTTTTTCTGGTCCAGGATTCAATCAGGACCACATACTGCATTTAGATATCACGTTTCTTTAGACTGGAACAATTCCCCAGTTTTTATCTTTTATGATTTTTTAATCTTTTGAAGAGTACTGGCCGATTATCTTGTAGAATGTCCCTCAATTTCAGGTGTTCTGATGGTTCAGGTTATACATTTTTGGCAAGTATATCACAGAAGTAATGTAGTGTCCCTCCTAGTGCATCATATCAGGAAGCTCAAGTTATTGATATGTCCCATTACTGGTGACATTAACTTTGTTCACTGAGATGGAATCTGGTAGGTCATTCTCCTATAAAGCTACCATTTCTTCTCCATGTATTTCATAAGTATCTTATGAGAAGATATTTAAGATTTATGTAAATTTATTTCCTTCATAGTTTCACCTACTAATTTTAGCATTCTTTGATAATTCTTGCCTAAACAGTTATAATTTCAGTGTTTACCAAACTGCAATTTTTTCCATCATTCCTCTACAATTATTAATTTGAATTTTACTATAAGGAAGGACTGTCACTTCTTATTTATTTATTTTATTCGTGTGTGTGTGTGTGTGTGGACTCATGTATATTTTTCTTTTATGTTTTACAATCCATTACTACTGTTGTTTATTTTCTTGCTCAAATTGTACCAGATTGGCCATTGGAACATCTCCCAATAATTTTTTGAGCACTCCCTTAATTTCTAGCATTGAAAGATATTCCTGTCTTATTGTGGACTTTCCCTGCCCTCGAATCTGCTATTTCTCCAAGGGAATGGTTCTGTCTGTTGGAGAGTAGCGTTAAGAAACCAAGATACAGGCACTCAGCATGTTGATTGCTAGTTGGATTTTATTGTTTCCAGGCCCTTTTAGTAGACAAAACTAGGAAATATATGTATGTATATACACTAATATACACACATTTATTTTTTGTCTGTCTGTATGTATATATCTGTCTATATTAGAAATCATGAATTTATGTGGATTTAATTCCACTCCAACAGTTTCTAGCTTCCTGTCTTTCCTGATTTACAACTCCTTGCCTTCAAAATAAGAAACCTGGCACTTATTACCCACAATATCCACTTATTTGCTCAATCAAGAATATACATAGTTTCCCAATTACTAACCCACTCTCCTACTGAAATATGATAGTTATTATATATGAAAGTTATTTTTGACTATGTTCTTATTTTTTAAAAGATTTTATTTATTTATTTGAGGGAGAGGGAGAGCAAGAGTGAGAGAGAGAGAGAATGAGCAGGGGGGAGGGGCAGAGGTAGAGGGAGAAGCAGACTCCCCTCTGAGCAGGGAGCCCAATGCCAAACTCCATCCCAGGACCCTGAGATCATAACCTGAGCTGAAGGCAGACACTCAACCGACTGAGCCAACCAGGCAACCCTATGTTATTCATTTGTAGTAATATTAAGTTCATTTATACTTTAGGCTCCCTCCCTAAATCCTAGTATTAATTAATTAGTTAATTAACTCAGAAGGACCCATACGTGGCTTAAAGCTCTGCTGCTGTTGTCCTGAAATTACTAACTTTTGAACCATGGGCCCCTCATTTTTATTTTGCACTTGGCCATCCAAACTACATAACAGGTCCTGTTTCCTAATGGAGGAATCAATATACTCATATAGTAGCTTCCATGTCCACCTGCTTCATCACTTCAGTATAACTGATGACCTCCATCATCCCTTACTTCTTCTTCACTTCTCCTTTTCCAAGGAGAGTTTATTATTGAATTATTAATTCTGTGGTCTCCAATTTCTTAAGAAATACTCATTTTACTTGTTTACTCTTCAACTTCCTCAAACATGGTCATATATCTGCAACTCAAATGAGGAACCCCATTGTGACTTATTAACTCGTCAAGCTAAAATTATATTTATTTTACGTCAAAAATCTCAAAAATGCTTTTATTTTCTCTCTACTCACATTCCTCCTTAAATTTTTACAAAAAAGCTTTTTCTTTGAAACTTCATTTTCAAAGTTGCACGGTGATCTACTAATTGCCTAAATCAGTACACTTTCCCTAGTTTTTCACATTTCCTTAACAATGTCTCCATTAATAATCACTTTTTCCTACTTGAAGTTTTCTCCTCAACTATCTTTCATGATATAGAACATCCCTTTCCCCCTCTTCTCTGGTGCTTTTTCTTTCCTTCAGTCTGCCTTCTGTGGATCTAAATATGGCACGTGCCTTAAGGCTCAATCTCCAATCAAAAGAAAAAGAGGGGTAGGGGAATTTAAAGGCAGGATGCAGACGTACAATTCAGAACCAAAAAGAGTGCTGGAGAAGGGTAGAAAACTGAGAAATTCTCAGAACTGAACTACAGAAATCTGGAAACCTTTCCCCAGGGTTTTATTATTAAAGTGTTTCAGTCTGTTGATACCTAACATTCTGGGAGCTTTCAAATTCCCAAAAAAGAGGATCTGATTGAGGCATCTTCTGCCTTGAGTCAATCATCTTTGGCCCTGTACAAAACTAGGAATAGAGTCATGGTCAGAGGCTGGAAAAGACCCCAGCTGGAATTTACTGAAGATATTCACTGTACGTGTCTTCTACACTCCCCCACTGAAGAAAATATTTCTGGATTTTTTTTCCCATTTCCCATCCCCACCATATCCCACGTGTGATAAAGTTTAAAGCAGACAATAAAAACCTAGCCAATAAGTACCCAGGAAAGAGTGGCTGAATGAGGATACTCTAAAAAAATATATCTCAGTTGAAAGATGAGTCACAGGGAAGAAAATAAACAATGGTTTTCAAATATGTTAAATATATCATAATTAGAAATAGTCAACTAATTTCATAGCCTCAGGGAACAGAAATGAATATCACAATGTAAAATATGGTGATCATATTTCTGAAGTTCAAAGTAAGGAGGAACATTTTTAAATTACAAAGTTTTTCATTAACACTATTATGAGAATTTGAGCACTCAATACATGTTATGAGAAAATTCAAAGTTTCCCCTCACTGGTAATGTTCAAATTGAAAATCAGTCATCATCTATAAGGATTATTCTGGAGAAATATCCTGGTACTATTTGCAAATCCATAGTAGCCATTGTCCAAGAATATAAGTATCTAATATTGGCATTGGAATGGATCTTATATAATCTAGTCTACTTACATCACTCTATAAATGAACAACTGAAACCCTGAGTTATGTGGCCACAAGGCTGGTTAGTGACAGAACGACCAGAAACACCATTTATGAGTGCTCCACAAACCTGGAACAGAGTACAATATCCACAGAGGAACATAATAGGTCACAAGCAGGAATACTGGTTAATCTTAGTTCTTAATGTCAAAAGTTATT
Organism: Ursus americanus; assembly: GCF_024610735.1. NCBI lineage: Eukaryota > Metazoa > Chordata > Mammalia > Carnivora > Ursidae > Ursus > Ursus americanus. Next base: position 12,740,927 of record NC_142137.1, on the reverse strand, counting down.
CTGACAGGCTAAAGCTATAAAGTTTGCCAGAGCACTCTAGTCTTATGCTGGGGGAATAGCTAAGCTGGCAGTTTTTTCCACCCAGGATAATGAAAAATGTTTCCATAATTTTTTAAAATACAAAAATAATATAAAAAAAAAACAAAAAATGTAGAAACAGGGGGAAGAAAAATCTCTGATAGGGTCATTCACATACAATTATTTTGGTACTTTGACTTACGTAATTCCAATATTTATTACTGATGTATATGTTTTTACATGGCTTATATACACACACATTTCCCTGTATAAAATTTCACTTTATTTTTACTCTTCTCCTAGGTATTATCACACACTCTTAAACAGTTCTTTACTTTTCTTTTAACTGTTTTTTTTTAAGATTTTATTTATTTATTTGTCAGAGAGAGAGAGTGAAGAGCACAAGCAGAGGGAGGGGGAGAGGGAGAAGCAGGCTCCCCGCTGAGCAGGGAGCCCCTGATATGGGGCTTGATCCCAGAACCCTGGGATCATGACCTGAGCCAAAGGCAGAGCCTTAACCAACTAAGCCACCCAGGCGCCCTTTTAAAGGAGTTATTGAAGAACAATTTTGATAAAATTATATCTTAATAATGTGTTTTTTTAAAGGACATAATTGAATACAATAGCATTTTTTCTCATATTACAGTAATGTTCTGATATATCTAGGTCTTCAGGTTTAACTCGAAAAGATTCTCTAATCACCGGGACAGGAGGCTCTGTCTTTCCTCCACACTCATCCTCATCTGTGAATAACTTAAGGCAGAACAGATTTGTGACTATACTCCAACCTGTATCTTGGCCATGTATCACAAGTTCTCATCATAAGTAATGCTTCTCCTCTCTAGAGTGATACAGATGTTGCACGACTTTTTTCCCCTCAAATAAATACAGCAAATTAATGCAAAATATCCCATGTAAACATGCATTTGCACTTAGGCCCATGTAAGATTCTTGCGTTTTTCTATCTGGAGAAAGACATCTTTTTCTTTCAGAGTTAAGCGTGCATTTTTCTAGAATATTATCTTTTTAAAGTTAATTCCTTGTCATAATTGAGCAAGAAATGTTGGAGAATTGTTATTATGGTGAAAATGAGCATATGAATCATATGAAGGACTAAGAGAGTTCAGAATAGCAGAAAGCATGAGCATTTAGATTCATACTAGAGAAAGGGAGAACAAGACATAGAACAATATTTTTATTTTTAATAATATTTCTGAGCATATATGAATTCTAAAACCAACTAGAGACAGAAATATCCAACTCTACAGCCACTCTGGGAAACAGTGTGGAGGTCCCTCAAAAAGTTAAAAATTGAGCTACCCTGTGATCCAGCCATTGCACTACTGGGTATTTACCCCAAAGATACAGACGTAGTGAAGACAAGGGCCATATGCACCCCAATGTTCATAGCAGTATTGTCCACAATAGCTAAATCGTGGAAGGAACCGAGATGCCCTTCAACAGATGACTGGATTAAGAAGTTGTGGTCCATATATACAATGGAATATTACTCAGCTATCAGAAAGAATGAGTTCTCAACATTTGCTGCAACATGGACGGCACTGGAGGAGATAATGCTACATGAAATAAGTCAAACAGAGAAAGACAATTATCATATGATTTCTCTCATCTATGGAACATAAGAACTAGGAAGATCGGTAGGGGAAGAAAGGGATAAAGAAAGGGGGGGTAATCAGAAGGGGGAATGAAACATGAGAGACTATGGACTATGAGAAACAAACTGAGGACTTCAGAGGGGAGGGGGGTGGGGGAATGGGATAGACCGGTGATGGGTAGTAAGGAGGGCACGTATTGCATGGTGCACTGGGTGTTATACACAACTAATGAATCATCGAGCCTTACATCGGAAACCGGGGATGTACTGTATGGTGACTAACATAATATAATAATAATAATAATAAAAAAATCATTAAAAAAAATAATAACCACCTAGAAACAAAAAAAAAAGTTGTGGTCCATATATACAATGGAATATTACTCAGCTATCAGAAAGAATGAGTTCTCAACATTTGCTGCAACATGGACGGCACTGGAGGAGATAATGCTACATGAAATAAGTCAAACAGAGAAAGACAATTATCATATGATTTCTCTCATCTATGGAACATAAGAACTAGGAAGATCGGTAGGGGAAGAAAGGGATAAAGAAAGGGGGGTAATCAGAAGGGGGAATGAAGCATGAGAGACTATGGACTATGAGAAACAAACTGAGGGCTTCAGAGGGGAGGGGGGTGGGGGAATGGGATAGACTGGTGATGGGTAGTAAGGAGGGCACGTATTGCATGGTGCACTGGGTGTTATACGCAACCAATGAATCACCGAACTTTTACATCAGAAACCAGGGATGTACTGTATGGTGACTAACATAATATAATAAAAAAACATTAAAAAAATATCCAACTCTTCATCCTTTATTAAACATCAGCTATTAACTATGTGTGCAACAATGATCAAATCCTTTAGGAGTCTTAGTTTATTCATCTGTTATTAGTGGATTAAATGATGCAGTTTCAAAGATGCCTTCCTATTCTTCAAATCTAGTCTGTTATTCAATGCTTGCCGCCATCACCATCGCCATCACTGTCATAAATAAAAGTTAATGAGAATGCAAAAGATGATTAAACATGATCCTGCCGTCAATGGGCCTCCATCTACAGTAGTGAAATACAGTTACATCAGGATTATCAATAATGATAATATACAGGTTAAGTATTCTATGTTAACTTAAAATCCATCAGTGACCACTCATTCACCAACCTTTTTTGTAAGAACTTTAAAAAAAACATAGGTTTGGTGATTGGACCATAATATATTATTTATAATTTCTAATCTTTGTTTCCTTGGAGTGAGAGCTTAAAGACTTCTCTGAAGATCTATTTGTGCAAAATCCTAGATTTTTATCTTTTTCTAATCTGTTATCATGGACTTACTATTTAAACTTAAGGATGAACAAAAAACGTAAGGATGTTTTTCTTTAATGACTACATACTGAGCCTTTTCAAAGCATTTGACTTAGTATTCATAGATCCAACTCTTGGCACACTTATATTTTGTTATTTTTATAATATCCAATCATCTTACATAATTACAATTTTATTTAAACCATTATAAGCAGATTTGAAAACAAATTCATCTTACTCTTGTTAAGCATAGGAGTTTCTGGTGAAAACACAAGTGCACAGGTATAATGGGGCATGCTCTGTGACAGATATTCACTGCAGCGGATAGTGTCATTTACAGAGGGACAGCTGAGTGCCTGTTAATCCAGCAGTTGTGTTCAGTGGAGACTGGGTGAGAGAGCTTTACTGTTTTGGGGATAACACATATGCATACAAACAAGTGTGTAAAAATATGGTAGAAATTACTATAGAACAATGTAATAGATATATAAATACACACAATAACAATGTCTAATAAATGAAAGGACAGTGTATAGCAACTGATGAGTCCAGAAAGAATTTTTCAAGATAAAGAGTGCTAGGAGGTAACAGATTTTTTAAAAATATTTCCTTTCATTTGACAGTAGATAAAATTAGTGGAACACTCCTATCTCCTCTCTGTCTCTTTAATTCTCTTTGATCCAGGGGACTACACAGCCTTTTCTCATTGAAAAGCTTGAACTTAGCATTTCCCTTTTTGTCTTTTGGGAATGACCTGCTTGTCTGGAGTAGGCCTGCACTCCCAAGATTAGGTGCTGCCCCAGGGAGGAGCGGGATGTCACCCAGCCCGGAGCTGCCTGTGGTTTGGGATTTGGTATTGGAAAGCATGCATGCCTACAGATAGAAGCCACGTTCTTCAACACAGACTTCATCAGTAAGAAAGGTGATATTTTGGTTCTACCTGCTTTTTATCTATTTTTTCATTTGGTTTATAATTTGAGTGAAGAAGACAGTTCCAGTAGCAGCTGGCCTCTTCAAAGAATCCAGCAAGGGGCTCAAAGAAGGCTCCTTGAAGGATGTGGAACTTGAGACGGAGGCTGAGAGAAATGAAGTCTCTAGTACTCAATCTGTGTCATTGATCTTACCTTTGAATGGGCCTGTCATTCCCAACTCTTTGCCAATACCTCTTTTGACTCAACTGCCAGAATAATCTTTAAAACTGTGCCTGTGACTGAATATCTCAATTACTTTCTTAGCATAACATTCAAGGCTCCTTATGACCAGGGAGACCATTTATCCTGTTTTGTTCTGGAAAGTTCTGGTTTATATCCGTTGTTTTGGTGTCATTATTTATAGCACCTCCTCTTATTCTCAAAGTGTTCTTATTCCAGAAAGTTTTATTGTTGCCATATTTATGATCTACCTGACACCTAACCTTTCAGTCTCATCCTGCTACTCTCTCACCTGCACTTCTTGCTCTACCCAGTAAAATCCACTCAGCAAGTCCAAACAATGCCTGAGCTTCCCCTTCTGGCCCTTCGTCAAAGCTGCTCCTTTTCTATGGAACGCCTTTCCTCCCTCCCCATTTGGTAAAAGCCTATTTCTTCTTCATGGCCCAGATCCAGAGTACTCTTCTGTCATGCCTTCCATGACCTGTCTCGGCTCATGCGAATTCACACTTCATCTGTGTCTGTCACTGGAATGAATTATACTTTGAGGTTCTAATGCACCAGTATATTTTGAACCATGAATATGATTTAATTTTTGTTAAAACAGAATGTACCTAATGTTAAACAGTGTCTAAAGAGTGAACATTGAGATGAGAGTCTTTCATTATAGTTCAGAGCTGGATACAAGATGCTTTCTGGAAGAGTTAAGCACGGTATAGTGTTAAGCAGGTGACAGAGAACAAGCTCAGATTAAGCGTGACATGTGAGAACACTCCCTGGTGAGGATATAACAGCACTTGTTTAAATGGGCAGTAAACAGTCCAGCTCCAACAGTGGCCCGTGCTAAAGAACCATGGATCTTTTTATAGATACTGTGAGACATTGTTACACTGTGGGAGTGATTGCATTATAATTATTGCTAACCTGTTTAGTATTCTTTTGAGTCTTTTAATCACTTGATTCAAGTGTACTGTCAAAAATTCTAGTATTCACAACTGTGCTGTGATGACCGAGAGAGAGAGAGAGAGAGAAAGAGAGAGAGAGAGAAGGAAATTGTGCTACTGGTATAGTCACTAAGAGCAAAGGATTTCAAAGAAAAGATCTGGGGACATATTCTGTGGCACCCTAAGTATGACCTTAGATAAATTACTTAAACTTTCTAAGTTTCTTCATCATTAAAAGACAGACAAAAAGGAATGCCTGTGTGGCTCAGTAAGTTAAGTGTCTGCATTTGGCTCAGGTCATGATCCCAGGGTCCTGGGATTGAGTCCTGCATGGGACTCCTTACTCAGTGGGGAGCCTGCTTCTCCCTCTGCCTGAAGCTCCCCCTGCTTGTGCTCTCTCTCTCTGACAAATAAATAAATAAAATCTTAAAAAAAAAAAAAAAGAGGGACAAAAACACCTATCCTACAAGGGTTGTTATGTTGATTACATAAAATCATCCTTGTAAAGGGCATATAGAGTTAAGTACTCAGTAAGTGTTAGCCATCTCTGCCTAGAAAACATTAATGCACTCTAGTAAATTATGTAATAAGACCGTGGGAACCAGTCAACTGGTGCAACTTCATGTCTGTGAGGAAAAGTATGCAAAAGAAAAGTAAGATATTTGGAATATGTCTCCTTTATTTTTGTTTAAAAGATTTTGTTTATTTATTTGACAGAGACAGCGAGAGAGGGAACACAAGCAAGGGTAGTGGGAGAGGGAGAAGCAGGCTTCCCGCAGAGCAAGGAGCCTAATGCGGGGCTTGATCCCAGGACACTGGGATCATGACCTGAGCTGAAGGCAGACGTTTAACGGCTGAGCCACCCAGGTGCCCTGTGAATATGTCTCTTTTAAACAGCTTTGCAGCCAAGCTGATTCTGAGCCACCCACCCCAGTTTTTATAAACTGGCTCAAGTGGGTTGGCCACTGAGGGACTGACAGAGCGGGTAGGATCTCCTGTTAGTGTATTTCCTTGGGGATAGTTTTCAAACTTGAATACTTTCACATTATTTTTCTCTCTCCAACTCTTTCTCTCTCTGTGTCTCTCTCTTGCTCTCTGTCTTTTCTTCCTTTTCTTTTTCTTTTTTAAAGAAATTTAAGTGTTTACCTGGCAAGATTCTTTTTGCATCTACTTTCCCAACAAATGTTTCTATACCTGACTATAATAGGACAGAAAATAATTTCTTGTCTTCTCCCCTCACTCTATTTCTAAGCCAAGTATATAACGCGTTGAAGATTTTATTATGTTGTTGTTATTAATCAATGAAAAAAGAATAAAGAACCTTATTCTATTGCCTTCTCCCTCCTTATCATACTCTATGAAAAATAAAAATCAAGAATAATATCCTTCTATAAGGGCTAATAGTAGATTTAGGTACACAAACAGCAGAAATAATTCCCATCCACTTTTGAGAGGAATATAATTCTGAGAATATCTGAGCATTTTTTTCTCTGCTACAGTTGGGAGTCAGTGCATGGGAAGGTCTCCAGATAAAGTGCAGAAGAGAGAAGGGAGGTAAAGATGGGAAGAAGTCAGCTATACTTACGTGGAGCAGTAGTGGAAGGTTAATGGAAGACCAACTTCAAAAAGTTATTTCTTCTTCTATCCCATTGTTCTCACCCAGATCAATTGTAATCTTGCCTCACAAGTTGTTCTTTCATTTTCTTATGATAGTGATAATATTAGCAACTTCATAAAGTTGTGTGAGAATTAAACATGACAATAAAAGCAAAACACTAGAAATGATACATTGCACATGTAAGAATTCAATGGTGTTAGTCATTATTATTTTCATTATTTTAGCTTTTATTGTTGGCCCTACCCTGGAGTGACACTAAGGCAGAATAAAATACCAGACGGATTGTGTGATGTGTGAGAGATAGGAAGGAGAGAAGACGATATTTCCTGTACTGTGATAGGGGTTTGCAGATGAATGCAGAACACACACACACACACACACACACACACACACACACACACAAAAGCACTCTACTAAGAAGAAAGGGGAGGTCTCCTACCCATAAACAGAGGAATATATATGTTCAGTGTCTGATTCCAGCTTGGGAGTAAAAAATGCAAAGACTGTAAAGTGGTGAGAGGGTAAAAAGGGGGATTGTGCCGGAGTGGAAGTGGAATCAGTAGGTAGGAAAGTCAGATGGTGGATGGATGGTCATGGAGTATGACCCTAGAAATGGGTATAGATAATTAAGACAGTTCCAAGCCAAGCTCCTCAGATTGGCTAGGAGGACAGTATAAGAACAAAGGGCTCTTCTCTGACTAGATTGTTGTGGCAGAGCAGAAACATGAGTGCAAAGCAAAGACAGTGAATTTACCAGAAGAAATTCAGGTCATCTCAGGAGACACATTGGAATATTGAAAGAGATTATGAACAGAAAAATATTCAGAGTTTTGTCCATTGGAAATGAATCAAGATAAATTAGAGAGAAGTATGACCTCAGTCAAAAGGGGGCTCAGACATCAATATTCTCTAGAAACCAATATGATATGAGCTCATAAAAGAATGGGATCAAGTAATTAGCCTAATCTCCCAGGGAGAGTTTCTGAGACAGACTGTTGCCACCCAATCAGGTAGTGAGAATTTCCAAGAACATCTTAAGAGTAAATTAATTAACTAGGCTTTTATCTCCTAAAAAAATGAGCAGGGCATCCTCCACATACTCAAAGGCCCATTTGACACACTTGATTGGGACAAAGATAGTGCAGGTCTTCTCCCATGCTTAAGGATTCACATTTATGTAAACCAACTTACTACAATGCTTGTCTCAGTATAAATGCTGAATAAATGTTAACTATACCTAACACAGAGTACATTTGCATTTTAGCCATATCTTTTTTTTTTTAAGTATTATGTTCAGTTAGCCAACATATAGTACATCATTAGGTTTTGATGTAGTGTTCAACCATATCTTTTAATCCTAATATACGGTATTGATGGAGGACTTTCTAGGACATTGGCAGGACTACAGATGGAGATATTTTGGAGCCAAGAAGACTCTTGCAACTTTCCTTTCTTTCTTTTTTAACAAATATTTATTTATCTATTTTAGAGAGGAAGAGCATAAACAGGGGGAGGAGCAGAGGGAGAGTGAGAATCTTCAAGCAGACTCCCCCCTGAGCACAGAGACTGATACAGAGCTTGACACAGGGCTCAACCCCAGGACCCTGAGATCATAATCTTAGCCAAAATCCAGAGCTGGCCACTCAACCAGCTTAGCCACCCAGGCCCCCTGTACCTTTTCAAATCCCCTCAGAAACCCATATATACCTAGAACCAATTCCAACCCAGGCAGTTTTTATAAATGGTTCTGGGAGTTGTCAAGGATGCCACAAAGTAATTTAAACATTTTTGTCCACATTCCTTGGGAAAAGTAAGTCAAATCACTTACCATTTGTGTTTCAAACAGTCAGAAATTGTGAGGTCTTCAGAAAGTCACAAAAGTTCTGCCATGGGACCATGTGAGCTCTTAAAATTTTGTGATTTGGGAGCAAGAGGATATATTAAAATTCTTATTAGTTAAAAAGAGGGTAATGGAAGCAGAGTACAAAACTGTTCATGTTTATGTAGAAATTAAATATATATGCAATTTAGCTAACAATTACTTGGAAGAACTTTAAATTTGTGGGAAGTTTAGAAAATGAAGTTCAGGGTTACCTGAGAATAAGCGGTTAGCTTTATTTTATCCATCACTGTAATGCAGCTATCAATATTTTTTCAAATAACCTCAAGTTCTCTGAAGTCTTCTGGATTTAACTCAGATTTCTAATACCATTTTAACATTTTACACAGTGGTTTAATAATACAGAGTCTTCAGCTCAAAAAAAATTAGGAACAGATGGTGAGAATGGACTCATTCCCATTCCTGATGTGCACTTTATTATACTACTTTCAAAGAGTGACTTAAAGCACATTCCAAAAATGTACAGTAGGTGTGTGGATTGTGTCTCCTGAGAAATGACTATTTTGTGGAGTATACCTTTAACTATTGCTATTCCTAGCTCTGTTTCAGAATGTAATGGGAAAACTTTAGATAAAAAACAAAGCAGATATATATCTAGTGATGAAATGCTCAACACAATGATTACTTTATAACCCATAAATGAATTTTAATATTTGAGTCTCTTTTTATTTTTATTTTTTAAAAGATTTTATTTATTTATTTGTCAGATAGAAAGAGCACAAGCAGGGGGAGAGGCAGGCAGAGCAAGAAGCCGGCGCCCTGCTGAGCAAGCAGCCCGAGGCAGGACTCGATCCCAGGACCTGGGATCATGACCTGAGCCGAAGGCAGACACTTAACTGACTGAGCTGCCCAGGTGACCCTGGAATCTCTTTTTAAAATAAAAAGTCAATTCTCCAATATTTAAAAAGGATTTTTACAACATTCAGTATCATACCACAATAGGATATTTTTAATTTTTTAAATTTAGCTTTTAATTTTTGTTGAGTTATAACTGATAAATAACATTACATTAATTTCAAATTATGCTGTACAGCATAATGATTCAATATATTATATAATGCAAAATGATCACCACAATGAGATATTTTTATATACCTGATTTCAGAAATTAATTATGCAAAGATAAGATAAAAATAATAGTAGTAATAGCTAATACCAAGTGATCGGTTATTACTTACCAGGCATTATATTAAGTGGTGTTTATTTTGAAATCTCACTTTTGCTCAAGATTACTCCAATTTTTGCAAATACATTTTTAGATATAAATTTATCCCCAAATCATAGATGAGAAAATAGATACAAAGAAATTAAGTATTTTGCCTTGATTTATAAATAACATACTCTGTTAGATGGCAATTAATAGTAACATTTGAATCAATAGTAGAATAGGGAATATTTAAATGTATACCTACAGAGTAAAAAACTGTGATTTTTGAATGATTACAGTATAATTTGTGTCTATCAGAAATGTAGATAGCAATGAGTAACTTTTCTCCAAGTATACCATTGGCTCAATGTACTCCAACTACATCCCTAAACCCTAGAATTGTGTTTAAAATTTGATATTCTGCTTCATATGTCATAGCTATTTTATTAGAATAATAAACAGAATGCAGAGGTTAGGAGAGGTGGGTGTACCTTTGTAGTGGTAATATCTTGCTATGAGACTCTGCCTGGGGGTGAGGGAAGTGTGGTCTCTCTAGATAGATAGATAGATAGATAGATAGATAGATAGATAGATAGATAGATAGAAAGAAAATAATGATTCAGGTCTCATGCTGTAATAAAACACAAATACTACCAAATGACTGAATAAAATATACTTTGGTGTTCTTGAGTCATACCTTCTCTTAGGGAGATTTTCAAAATGGCATCCTGTCTTTGAACAGTAAATATTTTCTTCATGTGACCTCCGAAAGATCATGCTTGCCTGAGAAGTACAAGATGCCTAATGAAACAAAAGATCCATTTTATCAAGCAACCCAGTGCTGGCTTGCATTTCCCCTGGATTTACAATTTAGGAAGACTGTACTGATTTAAGCTCAGAATTAGTTCTTGCCAAACTTGCATGCTGTATAAAGCAGTGGTTCTTAAACATTAGTGTATATCACAATCACCTGGAGGCTTGTTAAAATTCAGTTTATTTGGGATACCACCCCCAGAGTTTTGGATTCATTAGGCCTAGAATGGGGCTAAAGAATTTGCAACTCTAACAAGTTCCCAAGTGATGCTGATACTGCTAGTTGAGAGATCACACTTTGAGAATCACAATGCAGTGCATGCTATGTGAGTCTTAAAACCAAGCATTAACCGTTTTGATTTGTATATGATTTTTAATAACTGTGATTATTCTTAGAGTAAATTGGTATTATTTAAAATTTTATAGTTAATGTGTATATGTATATGTATTTAAATATATATGTATTAAATAAATATACATATATTTAAATTTCATAGCTCCCTTTTTTCAAGGATGGCTGCCCTATACATGCTTCTCTTCTGGGCACTTGGATCTTAAAAAAAAAAAAAATAGAAATGTAAAATTTTGTGAAGGGATAGATGCATGTATGTAAATCTTCCTATATTACCATCAATTTTAGGTGGCAATTTTGCTTAAATGAAAGGATTGTTTAAATAAAAAATATGGTAATATGCTTCAAGTTGATCTTTCTAAATAGACAATATTATAAAGAATTATCATCTGCAGCTTTCCAGAGCACATATAGACCATATAAAGTAACTGAGGCTTTGTGTTAGATGAGTCCCATTATTTTCTCTTTTACAGAGAAAATCACTTCTTTTAATAGGATTAGAAATAGTATAAATAAAGTTTTGCCTAGCACGATTCCTTCAGGTTTGGAGAACAAATCTTTGGTATTACTTATGTATGCCTTCTCTTTTCAGTAAGTTTACCCTATACACCTAATCTTGAAATTAAAGATTGACTAATACTATTAAAAAAAACATTAAAAGTTGGTCAGAAATTATTTTTCTTAAGTAATTTATTGAGTTCCAATTTACAGTCACTCACATTTGTGGCTTTACATGGAATTCATTTTACAGATTGTTGTCATGTTATTTTTAATGGAACTAGTGAGATACTCTCTTTATCTAATCACTCTACACACAACTATGTTATTAAGGTACGGTATTTAAAGAAATGCTTACAAACTTAAAAAAAAACACGCCTCACATCTGTTTGCAAAGTAATTTTGCAGTCACTAAGAGTAAAACTATATTACTATCAGGAGACACAAAAGAAGGCCAGAGGAGTTGTAGTTTCTCGGCTTGTTTGTATTGTGAGGCACGGTTAAACAAATAGTGTCTCCCTTTCAGGGCTCAGAACCCCAGCCAATAATACAGTTGAGGGCTGAAACTATTTGAAAGGGTGATGTGGCTTTTGTTGGGATCTGGCTGGATGACACTCCTTAGTGGAAAGCCAAAGCGCTCTTGCTCTACCACAAATGCTTTACGAGGCAAGGAGCTTTAGAGAGGGACGACAGCAGAAACGATCAGAAGATTAATGAGGATCCCCACAGCCTGTTCTTTTATGGATTGCCAGGAACTCTTTCATCAACTATATTTACTGAGCAAGTGAATCTACTGCAAAAAAAAAAAAATATATATATATATATATATATATATATATATATATATATATATATATATATGGATTTTCTGTGAGATTGCTTTAAGGTAAGAGACCCTAAACAAAGGGGTTAACAACATTTTGTTAATAATGAAAAACTCAAGGAAAAATAAAAAGAAACAAGGGAAAAAGCTAGGAAAACTTTCATTGTGCATGCCGATTAGACGTTTTGCTCTTCAATGCCAACAACTTCTTTGGGGTTTTCTCATAAACGTAAAGAAGGTAATGTAGGATGAAAGTAAAATATATCATACTAACAATGTATTAATGTATATGATAAATCATTTTAAAACTGGTTAACAAATAGTATTTGGTATTTCAACAATAAAATGTAGATTTATGAATTCATGACGTAAAATTGAGGAAAAATGAGTATTTATTAATTGCAACAAGTTTGATATCAAGTTTATATACTGCCCATATAAAACTCATGTTTTTTTTTAAATAAACAGTGAACAGGTTTTACTCTATTAATGATTTAGAGCAGCAGAGTAAGTTTAAACTTCAGATTCCAACTGTGAGAATGTCATGCGATTCTGTATTACTTTTAAAATAAATGCATCTCCAATAAAGACAGCCCCCTTCTTTTGTAGCTTCTACCTTCCCTTCCTTACTGCCTCCCAACAGTGGTAAGCATGTACAGCTCTAGCAGAAAATAAGCAAGTTAACCTAAAGAGCACATATGATAACTCTGCTAAGAAAGGGTGCTCTATTCCATTGACAGGGACAGCTGCAACAAAGTTAAACTCTTTGTTAAAAACTGTTTTTGGATACCAGATTTTATAAAATTTAACATAGGTATCATGTGGCCTCCATACCATTTTGGATCACTTTATAATGTTCCTAAACAAAACAGCATCCTAAACACAGATGCATATTGACCCAGGATACAATTCATTTAAGGAAAGAAACCAGGGACACCTGGGTGGCTCAGTCAGTTAAGCATCCGCCTTCGGCTCAGGTCAGGATCTCAGGGTCCTGGGATCAAGTCCTGCATCGGGCTCCCTGCTGAGCAGGGAGCCTGCTTCTCCCTCTGCTTGCTCTGCCTGCTGCTCCCCTGCTTGTGTTCTCTCTCTTAAAAAAAAAAAAAAAAGAAAAGAAAAGAAAAAGAAAAAAAGAAAAGAAGCCAAACTAGTGTAATGGAGTCTGAGCACCATCAAAACTCATAATGTAACCTAACCCCAGCCACATATCCATAGTGAAGAATATCATAGTAAGAGGGATGTACTGCATCATCATAAGCAGAAGACAATTACGAATGTCAACTGTGTATGACTTAGAACAAAATTAAACACTTATATTTAAATATGATCTTTTCAAAAATATTATATTTCAGAAATAGTATTGTTTGCACAGTCATATTATATCCATTTGCCTTTTGTTTAACCAAACCCTAAGACTCTTCCATTAGGTGAATCAGAAGCGTCATTCACCAGATTAATAAAAAGTGTAAAGCAGCAGATCTATCCTCTCCTTTCTGAACCAATCCTTTAAAACACAGAAATAAATAAAATGCTAGACTTCAAAGATGTTCCCTGTAAGGCAGCAGGCAGACCAGAAAAGTAATCACATGTACAAAGAAGAATTGAAAGTAAGGTATATCTCTAAAAAACAAGATTAAAGATAAATTTATTTACAGAATTAGAGCTATTTTAAGGATACTTTCTAATCCTGGTTTGGCACTGATAAAATATTTCAATGATAGGAGAAGCTATTTAAAAAGCCCAAGAATGTGCCACCTAGATTATACAGTTATCAGTTTGCCGTATTTGCTTCAGATAGTCTTCCTTCCTTCCTCCCTCTATTTTATTCTTTTGTTAATTAAACATTATAGTTTAATCTTAAAGCTATTTACCATATTTGCTAATCTCATTCCCTTATCTCCCTCCCACTGGTAGCCCCTATCCAGAAACTCAGTTTGTATTAGTCCTATTAATGTTTTAATTCTTTTATAACACATGTATATATTCACAGACAATATACAGCATTGTTCTATATTGTTCCATGTGTTTATGCACCTTATATAAGTGACATCATACTTTTTGTACCATTCTGCAACTTGGACATTTTTACCAAATATTATATTTTTGAAATTTAATCACTTTGGTACATATCTATTGAACTTATTTGTTTTAGCTCTAAATGACATTTTAATATATATATAATATCATTTATTTCCTCATTTCTCCCATTGATTAGTGTTTTGGTTGCTTCCACCTTTTTCTAATTTCTACCCTATGAATAATAATAAATATTGTGCTGGTTTTCAGATAAAATGTATGACTGGCTCAAATTTCAGGCTTCTTTCTCCTCCTGCATCTTTCTCCCTTTCCTCTCCTCCTCTTTCTTACCTTTTCTCTTCTTCCCCTCCCTTTCTCCTCCTCCTCCTTCTTCCTCTTCTTTCCTTCTCTCTTTTAACTTTAATTGATTTATATTCTGATAATGGATAAAATCTTCTATATTCACAATAGTCAAATTTATCCTCCCATAAAAAGATAACCATTTTGATGAAGGATCTGGAACCTATGCCGTATGAGGCTGAGGTAAAAGTCTCAAAGAGATTTATCTTTGAGAGGAGACTATAAGGAGACATAAAAACACTCCTAATTATATAGTGTTTTACTGTTTCTATGCTTTATTTCATTGACACTGGGGAATATCATAAGTTAAGTGTCATTACCCCTCTCCTAGAAATGAGGAAACTAATGTTCCCTGGTCTGTATCACTTGATAAAGGTCATAGAACCAATAAAAACTGAAGCCAGGTTTAGAACTTAAATCCTTCCAAACTTGAACTGTTGCTTGGTCATTGTACTGTATAATTTTCTGAGACTGCCATAACAAATACCACCAACTGAAGGGCTTAAACAACAGAAATTTATTCACTCACAGCTCTGAAGACCAAACGTCCAAAATCAAGGTGTCACACTCCGTTAGAGGGCTCTAAGGGAGAATCAATTCCTCCGTGCCTCTTCCAATTTCTGGTGGTTCCACACATTCTTTGGCTTGTGAGTGCTTCTTATCTCTGTCTCTGTCTTCACATAATAATAACATCTCTATCACATCACACAATGATCCCTCTTTTCAGTGGTTGGACTCATTAGTTCTAGTCTCTTAGCAAGTTTAATGATTATGACACAATATTGGTGCCTATATTCATTTACTGGTGCACTAGATCTCTAGGGCTTATTTACTACTCATTGCCAGTTTGTACTCTTAAACAACCATCCTATCACCTCAACTCCATCCCCTGGAGCACCATTTTACTTTCTGTTATTATTAGTTGGCTTTTTTAGATTCTACATATAAGTGATATCATACACTATTTCTCTGACTTATTTCATTTAGCATATGTTCAAGGTCCACCCATGTTGTTGCAAATGGCAAGATACCCTTCTATCTCATGACTGAATAATACCACGGAACAAATTCTTAAACAGGTAGAGGGAAAAAAGGCCTTCTAAGCTCCTTTTCAACATTATATTCTATACTTCAAACTTAAACTGAAGTGTTCATAAGTTAGCTCTATTTTTCATGATAGAAGCCATACTAGTTACCATGTCATACAATTTGTTTTGAAATAAGACTGAAGGGATGCCTGGGTGTCTCAGTTGGTTAAACCTCTGCCTTCGGCTCAGGTCATGATCCCAGGGTTCTGGGATCAAGTCCCATATTGGGTTCCTTGCTCAGCGGGGAGCCTGCTTCTCCCTCTCCCTCTGCCTGCTTGTGCTCTCTCTCTCTCTCTTTCTCTCTGATAAATAAAAATAAATAAATAAATAAATAAATAAATAAATAAATAAATAAATAAATATATAAATAAAATATTTGAAAAAAAAAGAAAGAGCACTGGAGCACATGCAAGAATGTTTTCAGTTGATTTGTGGAAATGGTAGCAAGAGTTATCATGGTGTAGGAGATCCAGTATGCAAAAACCCACCTGGTTTTAATATTTTCAATTTTTGTTAACTAGGTGGTAGGAATGTAAGTTACAATAATACTAATACGTAGGAGGCAGTGGGTTTTACTGAAAAGAGCATGAAGTTTGAAATCTGATATACCTGAATTTAAATCTTGTGCTTTATCACTATGTAAGTTATCTAAGAGATAGTCTTCTTTCACTTTAAAATTTTGAGAAATAATGAGAACTTGACAGTCATGTGAAGATTTTCTGAATTATCAGACCTAAGATCTTATTATATAACAGTTGCTCAAAAATGTTAAATCTCTTTCTAGTGATTAACTGGCTACACTTAATGGGCTCTTCCATTAAAGTGAATAATCCATACTCTAGAGTAATGTACCTAAATGGCTACTCAGACGTTCTATTTGGGTCCCCAGCTGGCATCTCAAAGTTAACAAGTGTAAAACAAAAATTTTGACTCCACCATAGCCCCAAATACCCTACCCCAAAACTGCTTTTCCTTTTAGATTCCCTCACTCATGGTGGGTGATACCTAGATGATCACACCACAAATATATTTTGATTAATGTCTTTCATCACCTCCCACATACAATCCACCGGAGAGATCTAGTCACTATCCCTCTACATATATCCCAAATCTGACCATTTCCATTGAGCATTGACCATCTTGTTTGTTACCATTTCTCTCACCTGGAATATTGTAACAGCCTCCTAACCTGTTTCCCAGCTTCCATCGCTGGTTTTCACATGGCTCATTTTCCACATGCTAATCAGGGCAAACTTTCAAAAGTGTAAATCAAATCACTCCTATGATGAAATCTTCCAATGGCTTCTCATTGTAATTAGAATAAAATGCCCTGCCATTGTACTTCAAAACATTGGACCATTCTGATAATTCAGGTCTCAGCTCAAATGTTACTTCCTGAAAGAGATCTTCCTTGGTCATCCTACTTGAAGCGGCTCTGTCTTCCTTATCTACCTCAACCACCCCGGATCCCAAATTCCAATTTTATTATCATAGTACTTATTACCATATAAAAATGTCTTCTTTAACTATTTGGGGATGTGTTTACATCTGTTCTGTCTATTGGAAGGTAATCCCCATATGAGAAATCACCTCTTTTGACATCCCACAGTACCTGGTGTCAACTATCAGATAAGCACTCAATAAATGCCATTAAATATTTCAGAAAAGCAGAGGACAGCAATAAAACAACAAAAATTTGTGAAGATTGTGGGAAAATTCTCAAATGATCACAATATATATTTAATATATATTGACTGAAATAGAGAAAATAAAGTAAGATAATTACTTTAAAATTCTAAAATAGTGGAAGAAATGTTAGTGTTTTGAAGTATTGATTTAATATCCTTATCTTCCTTCCTAAAATCCTCCTTGCTGCACATTGAAAAATAGTACGGAACCTAATTACTAATAATAAAGATATAATATTAAGCAATAATAATGCAATTATTATGATTTGGTTTATAAAAGAATATAAGGAAAATAACATCCCCTAATAAAATTTTAACTCACATAAACATTTAAAGATCCAAACAACCATGCATTAGGCTGATTTATGTGAACAGTATACAGGAATTCCAGAATTAATAAATTAATAATAGTCATTGCCTTTAATGAAGGTCAATCAATTTCCTTCTTCAAGTTAATATAATAATTTTGAAGTTTTATAACTCAAGGAAAAACTATATGGAGGCTTGAAAACTATTCAAGTAAGTCATGAATAGCAAAGGTACCCTCTACTCTTGGAAATTTTATTAGTGTAAAATGAACATGAGTATGATTTGATTTGTGCAGTCTTGTACCTGTGATTACTCTAAGTGTTGCCTATTAATTCTTAGAATTATATTAAATATACTGAAGGAAGATAGGTTAATATCCCTTGAGATTTCCATGAGAAATACATGTCTTTTTCATTTGGCTAGTCAGGTGGGAAAATATGAACACAAAGTCAATACTAATTTACATAACATACTGCTACTGTTTCCAAAGGCTCGAGAATATGCATTTTTCCAGATAGTAAAAGTCCCTTCCACTTTATAGTTTGTAAATCACACCATGTACATTAATTCGAGTCTTACAGCAACCATGTAAAGTAAGGATAACAGTGTATTATTTCATTTTTACAAATAAGAAAAAAGAAAAATAAGGATTAGAAATTTAAGTAATTTTTCCAAATTGCATGGTTAGAAAATGGACAATTAAACCAAATATAGCCCAACATTGAAATTTCTGTCCCAGCACACTTTGCATCATACCATCCACCTCTATTAATTTCCTGACAACTAGGACAAGAATTAATTAAAGAATGGTGCCTTAAGTTATTGCTACCCAAGGAAGTGTCATGACATCGATGTTTCCCTGAAACAGCAGATCCAGTTCTGATTCTAAGCAGGAAGTGAGCTTTAGAAGCAAGGAACTAAAAACCCCTCTTGCATCACCGAAGTAAAGAAGAGAATATTAATTCTGCAAAGAGAAAACAGCTGCCAGTAGACACAGAGCTCTCAGAATAGAAGGGCAGAGAGCAGCTGGAAACTACTCCCAGACAGCAGTTTCCAGAACATATTGAAGTGAAGCACAGCTTTCTGTAGAAATCAATTGATAAAGATCTAGTACTTAAAGATTATACACTGAGGAAGGAAAATAGGAAAAGACTGAGAATCTTGTATTAAGGATCCTGGAGTGAGGTCAGACAGATTTGGGCAAGAGAAACTTGAGACAGAGAGATCAGAACCCAGATTGGACAGATCATATTGCTAAATGAGTATTACAAGTCTTATGTGAGGGTAATTTGGAAATATCAGAGCTTACATTATGCCCATTATAAATCTTACTTGATTATACTGTACATTTTATAAAGTCTTCCTTTGGCTTATGGACTCAGTTACTCTGGACAAATAAAGTTACTACCTTCATTAAGTTCCAATATGAAGAGACTTCTCTGAATATCTGTTTATATGAAGATATCTAAACAACACAGATCTTATTAGAGTTGAAATTCTGGAGCCTAGATTCGATTTAATGAGTCAGTTAACCAAGTCTATACCTTTCTGAATGAAGATTATTTCTGTCTTAAGCTGTGTCCATCCACCATAGTCATTGCTTCTCTCAAGGCCGTGATTGTACATGACTATGTCCATCCAGGCTCCCAAAACTTCTTCCACCACAACTGCCCCTGGACCAAAGTGTGGTAATAGTTTGTCTCCTGGTATGCTCTAGATTATTGCAATATCCTTTGTGGTTACCATACACCTACACCTTCATAAGTAGTATCTCTATAAATATATTATTCTAGAATTAACCTAGTGCAAGTATGTCATCTGTTTCCTGCTGGTACTCTAACAGATACAGACCCACATGGTACAAGACTGTTACCTAGTTCTCATCCCAGAGATGACAGATATGAATTTTCGTACTTCCTATTGACACCAATGAAGCTTGGGCTTGTAGAGTTTAAATAAGTTACCCAATGTCACACAGATAGTAAGGTAGCACCAAACTTTTGATGTGGAATAATCTGAGCCAAAACCCCTGATAGTTCTGCTATACTGCATTGACCCTTGAGTTTTTTATTATATAGATTTCCATATATATATATGCTTTATTTCTAACAGAGACTGTTATAAGTGACAGAATGCGTCAACAAAAAAAGATAGTAGAGATAACTTATCTTACCCCTTTATAAATAAATGAGGTAACAAAATTGGTGAAAATGAACTAATTTGCTGAAATTCACAAAGGTATTGATTTCCAACTAAAAAGCCCACTGATGCAGAAAGTCACTACCTAATAAAATGAGGTATAATTCTGATATTTGAGGCAATTTTGAGTAAACCTTACTACTGGCTTTAAGATATAAAATAAAAGTTAGCCAAAGCATAGCTAACATCATACTAAATATAAAACACTAATAAAATTGGGGGGAAAACAAGAATCTCCAATAAAACTGCTATAATTCTTAATGCTTTTGGAGGCTCTAACCAATACAACTAATCAAAAATAGTAGTTAAAAGTCAGTCAGAAAAAGACAAATTTCGTATGATTTCACTCACATGTGAAATTTAAGGGGAAAAAAATGAACAAAGGGAAAAAGAGGGAGAGAGAGACAAAACAAGAAATAGACTCAGCTATAGAGGAAAAAACTGATGGTTATCAGGGGGAGGTAGGCGGAAGATGGGTAAAACACGTGATGCAGATTAAGGAGGGCACTTGTGATGAGTACTGGCTGATATATAGAATTGTTGAATCACCATATCATACACCTGAAATTAATATAACACTATATGTTAGCTACCTGGAATTAAAATAAGAGCTTTAAAAAATAGTAAAGAATAAAAGTGAAAATATGGGGAAAGAAATACAGTTATTGTTTTTATGGATAATATGAATACTTAGCTAGGAAATTCAAAAGAATTAAGAGGAACACTATAAAACTAACAAGAAAATTCCATAAGGTAGCTGGAAACAAAATAAACAAACAAAATGACATATCTTCCTGTATAGCAGTATTAAATAATTGAAAGTATAATTAAAAAAACATATATACTAGTATTAAATATAAGGTACTCAGTAAGAAATGTACAAGAAATATATGAGATTTATATGAAAAAAACTACAAATTTCCTGAAATCCATAAAATAATATTTGAATAAATTAAAAGTCATGAGTTGTCTGTGGATATGAATACAAAATATATAAATGTCTAATTGTTTCCAAACTACTTTAAACTTGTAATACTATTTTAATTAAAACCCCAAAGAGATCTTACCTTAATTTTAAAAAAGTACAAACATTCATGAAGAGACGAGCAGAAATCAAATTTTTTTTTTTGGAAATTTACATAAAGTGATTGGTTTACGTAAAGGAATACATGATAAAGAAAATGTGGAAAACAATTAGAAAAGAATAGATTAATCAACCAATTATCTTGAATAAATGGTAAGGTAATAGAAAAATATCAGCTAAAATCCGTTCTTTATATGACATACCAAAATATATTATAGATTAATTAAAAACTTAAATATAAAATATCAAGACATATAAAATAAAAAAACAATTAAAACTTTAAATGTTTAAAGTCATTGGAAAAAACTAGGGGGATACAATTAATATATTAGCAACATGAAAATATAAAACTGAAAGTTGAGGATATAATGAACATTAGTACAAGATAAACTAAAGTTTGAGACAATATTGAGACAATAGATAAAGAATATAAGAGAGAAGCCATTGAAAAGGAATTTCATGTAATTGTATAAAATGTGTAACTGTATAAAAATGTTGACTATCAAGAGTAATGAAAGACATTGTGAAGGAACTGGAACTCTTATACACTGCTGCTGGTAAAATGGGACAACCACTTTGGAAAACAGTTTGACAATTTCTCAAAAATATTTACTATGTGATCTATGATAAGCCACTGGCCAGACTTATTCAAAAGAATAGAGAAAGGACCCAAATTAATAAAATTATGAATGAAAGTTGAGAGATCACGACCAACACCAATGAAATAGGAAGGATCATTAGAAACTTTTATCAACAGCTTATGCCAATAAATTAAACAACCTGGAAGAGATGGATGCCTTCCTGGAAACCTATAAACTACCAAGACTGAAACAGGAAGAAATTGATTATTTAAACAGACCAATTAATTATGAAGAGATTGAAGCAGTGATCAAAAACTTCCCCCAAAACAAGAGTCCAGGGCCTGACTGATTCCCCAGTGAATTCTACCAAACATTCAAAGAAGAAATAATACCTATTCTCCTAAAGCTGTTTCAAAAAATAGAAACAGAAGGAAAGCTACCAAACTCATTCTATGAGGCCAGTATTACCTTGATCCCCAAACCAGGCAAAGACCCCATTAAAAGGAGAATTACAGACCGATATCCCTGATGAATATGGATGCCAAAATTCTCAACAAGATCCTAGCTAATAGGATCCAACAGTACATTAAAAGGATTATCCATCATGACCAAGTGGGATTCATCCCTGGGAAGCAAGGGTGGTTCAACATTAGCAAATCGATCAGTGTGATAGATCACATCAACAAGAAAAGAGTCAAGAACCATATGATCCTCTCAATTGATGCAGAAAAAGCATTTGACAAAATACAGCATCCTTTCCTGATTCAAACCCTTCAGAGTGTAGGGATAGAGAGTCCATTCCTCAATTTCATAAAAACCATCTATGAAGAGCCTACAACGAATATCATTCTCAATGGGGAAAAGCTGAAAGCCTTTCCCTTAAGATCAGGAACATGACAAGGATGCCCACTCTCGCCATTATTATTCAACATAGTACTAGAAGTCCTTGCAACAGCCATCAGACAACAAAAAGGGATAAAAGGTACCCAAATCGGCAAAGAAGTCAAACTGTCTCTCTTTACAGATGACATGATACTCTATATGGAAAACCGAAAAGACTTCACCCCCAAATTACTAGAACTTATAGAGCAATTCAGTAATGTGGCGGGATACAAAATCAATGCTCAGAAATCAGTTGCATTTCTATACACGAACAAGACTGAAGAAAGAGAAATTAGGGAATCCATTCCATTTACAATAGCACCAAAAATCATACGTTATCTCAGAATTAACTTAACCAGAGACGTAAAATATCTATATTCCAGAAATTACAAATCACTCTTGAAAGACATTGAAGAAGACACAAAAAGATGGAAAAATATTCCATGCTCATGGATCAGAATAAAGATAGTTAAAATGTCTACGCTACCCAGAGCAATCTACACTTTCAATGCCATCCCGATCAAAATACCAATGACATTTTTCAAAGAACTGGAACAAACAGCCCTTCAATTTGTGTGGAACCAGAAAAGGCCCCGAATCGCCAAGGAATTGTTGAAAAAGAAGAACAAAGCTGGGGGCATCACGTTGCCAGATTTCAAGCTATACTACAAAGCTGTGATCACAAAGACACCATGGTACTGCCACAAAAACAGACACATAGACCAATGGAACAGAATAGAGAACCCAGAAATGGACCCTCAGTTCTTTGGGCAACTAATCTTTGACAAAGCAGGCAAAAACATCCGTGGAAAAAAGACAGTCTCTTCAATAAATGGTGCTGGGAAAATTGGACAGCTACATGCAAAAGAATGAAACTTGACCACTCTCTCACACCATACACAAAGATAAACTCCAAATGGATGAAAGACCTCGATGTGAGACAGGAATCCATCAAAATCATAGAGGAGAACATAGGCAGCAACCTCTTTGACATCAGCCACAGCAACTTTTTTCATGACACATCTCCAAAGGCAAGAGAAACAAAAGAAAAAATGAACTTGTAGGACTTCATCAAGATAAAAAGCTTCTGCACAGCCAAGGAAACAGTCAAAAAAACTAGGAGGCAGCCCATGGAATGGGAGAAGATATTTGCAAATGACACTACAGATAAAAGACTGGTATCCAAGATCTACAAAGAACTTCTTAAACTCAATACACGAGAAACAAATAATCAAATCATAAAATGAGCAGAAGATATGAACAGACACTTTTCCAATGAAGACATACAAATGACTAACAGACATATGAAAAAATGTTCAAAATCATTAGCCATCAGGGAAATTCAAATCAAAACCACATTGAGATATATCACCTTATGCCAGTTAGAATGGCAAAAATTGACAAGGCAGGATACAACAAATGTCGGAGAGGATATGGAGAAAGGGGATCCCTCTTACACTGTTGGTGGAAATGCAAGTGGTACAGCCACTTTGGAAAACAGTGTGGAGGTCCCTTAAAAAGTTAAAAATTGAGGTGCCCTATGATCCAGCGATTGCATTACTGGGTATTTACCCCAAAGACACAGATGTAGTGAAGAGAAGGGCCATATGCACCCCAATGTTCATAGCAGCATTGTCCACAATAGCTAAATTGCAGAAGGAGCCAAGATGCCCTTCAACAGATGACTGGATTAAGAAGATGTGGTCCATATATACAATGGAATATTGTATTCAGAAAGAACAATTACACAAGCCAAGATGCCCTTCAACAGATGACTGGATTAAGGAGATGTGGTCCATATATACAATGGAATATTGTATTCAGAAAGAACAATTACACAACATTTGCAGCAACATGGATGGGACTGGAGGAGATTATGTTAAGTGAAATAAGTCAAGCAGAGAACGACAATTATCATATGGTTTCACTCATTTATGGAATGTAAGAAATAGGAAGATCAGTAGGAGAAGGAAGCAAAGAATGAAGGGGGGGGTAAACAGAAGGGGGAATGAACCATGAGAGACTGTGGCCTGTGGGAAACAAACTGAGGGCTTCAGAGGAGAGGGGGGGTGGGGGATTGGGATAGGTCAGTGATGGGTATTAAGGAGGGCACATATGGCATGGTGCACTGGGTGTTATATGCAAATAATGAATCATGGAACATTGCATCAAAAACTGGGGATGTACTGTATGGTTACTAATATAACAAAATAAAAATTATTGAAAAAAAAAAGAAGATGTGGTCCATATATACAATGGAATATTACTCAGCCATCAGAAAGAACAATTACACAACATTTGCAGCAACATGGACGGGATTGGAGGAGATAATGCTAAGTGAAATAACTCAAGCAGAGAAGGACAATTATCATATGGTTTCACTCATTTATGGAACATAAGAAATAGCAGGGAGATCGGTAGGAGAAGGAAGGGAAGAATGAAGGGGGGGTAAACAGAAGGGGGAAAGAACCATGAGAAACTATGGACTCTAGGAAACAAACTGAGCGCTTCAGAGGGGAGGGTGGTGGGGGACTGGATAGGCCGGTGATGGGTATTAAGAAGGGCACATATTGCATGGTGCACTGGGTGTTATATGCAAATAATGAATCATGGAACACTACATCAAAAACTAAGGATATACTGTATGGTGACTGACATAACATACTAAAAAATTATTATATAAAAAATATTTACTATATGATCTAGCCATACCACTGCTAGTATTTATCCAAAATAATAATAATAAAAAAAGAATGTCTGAACAAAGACTTGAATACAAATGTTTATAGCCACTTTATTTGTAATAGCCCAAAACTGGAAAAAAAAAATGTCTTCAGTAGATCAACAGATAAACAAATGGTGGTGCTTTCATATAACAGAATACTGTTCTTTCAATAGCAGGAATAAACTTACTGATACATGCAACAATATGGATAAATTCAAATAATGTGCTGAGTAAAAAGAGCCACACAAAATGCATGCATATTCTATCTTTCCATTTATATAGAACTATAGAAAATGCAAGATGAGCTATAGGTAAAGCAGATGAATGAGATGTAGGGACTGGTAGGGAGTCGGAGGAGTGTGGGGAGGGTGGAAAACAGGAATTATAAATGAGATTAGTTTAGGGGGGGAATGAAAGCTATGTTATCTTGTCCTATTGATGGATTCACAGGTGCAGACATACATTAGAACCTATCAAAATGTACATTTTGTATATGTAAAATATAAATAAAGCTGTTAAAGATGTTAAAGATGCAGAATGACCATGTATTATTACCTTTTATATTCAATTTACTTTCATTATTCTGTGATTACATAATTTTGTGGCCAGATTCTAACCTTGTACCGGTAACATAGTGGGTGAAGAATTTCCCTCAAGGGAAAGGCTTATGGAGGGAAGTTACATAGGACTTTGAGGCAGGGGATATTACACAGAAGTCTCTCCACAGAATCTACACATAGGAGTGAAGACAGAGAAGCAATAGGAAGGAAAGATCAGAGAAATAAGAAAGGTGAACATGGGTTAGTGAGAGGAAATGGGTTTTGAAAGATCCAGGAGCATATGTAGGCCACGGTCAGTAGTTAAAGACACAAGAAATCTGCCAGGCTGATCACCTAACAGGTACAGTCTAGAGTGTCTAATTAGATTTGGAGAGCCTAGCATATTTCATTGGACTAGAGTAAGACAGGTGACACATCTGTTCTAAGGTAGTTAATGAATTTGCTGATTAAATAAAAAAGAGATCTCTCAGTGATGCCCCTTCAAAGGAAGAGAAATCTTCATATTTGAGTAGGAAGAGCATTATGCATATTGTGTAAAAAAAAAAGACTCTGTTGATGAAGTTGAATTGTGGCTAGAAAGGAAGGTATATGAACACTTTCTTTTCCTTCTGTGTATATAAAATAATTGCTCTTTGAAAAAGTAAAATCTCAATTTAGTGATAATGCTTAGGGATTAAGATGTTCTTGTTAATTGAATTTTTTATTTATACAATCATCGATGACAATCATAGAATTTCACAGCTGGAAAGGACCTTGGGGATCATTTAGTCCAACCTCATTTCATAGATTAGGCAACAGAGGACCAAGAGGTTAAGTAAATGGCCCAAGGTGGCAGTCAATTAGTGACAGAACTGGGATTATAAGAGAAATTTAACTAGAACATGCTTCTTTGTTTCGATCTTTGTGATTGAAAAATTTTCTACTCCAGAATGTCTTCATCTATTAAGTGTTTTAATATGAAAATATAGGAACTCTGAACCCACAAAGAGGTTGTGCCCACAATTTCTTCTTCTATTAATTTATTTAAAAATATTTATTGAACACCTACCAGGCACTGATTAAGTTCTGAGAATAAAAAAAAAAAAAAGCACGAAGAGCTCATAGGCTTCTGACAGAAAGTAAATGTGATAAATATTATGAGAGATGAAAGCACGGGTCTCTGAAACCACAAGAGAGGGGTGTCTGCTAGATGGAAAAGAGTGGTGACAAATATTGCATTAATACACACAATATATTAATTAGGGACACACACACACACATACATGTAAAACCATAAAGAAAAACAGAGACACAATTATCACAAAATTTAGGATAGCAATTACCTCTAAGATGAGATGAAAGGAGGCAATTACCAGAAGCCTATTCAACTGTATTAGTAATGATCTATTTCTTAACTGGATGGGCACATGTGTGCTCACTGTACCATTTTTCAAATAATTATATAAAACTGTTTGTGAATAAAAAATAAAATATTGTAAGCAACTTAGAGGTAAAGAGAATGAGAATGAATGGAAATTATAGTCCTTCCCATGATAAAAGGAAGAAAGGTGATCTGGAATTGTTCAAGAAGTACCAGGGGCAAAGAAAGGAAATATTTTAGGTTTTCTGGTGACCAAGGTGAAATAGATTGAAAATTAAGCGGAGAAGACTATCAATAGATAGAATTATGGAAATTGGAGAATGTTAAAGAAGCCATGTTTTAACATGGTGGCAGGTATCTCTTTCTTTCTGTTGGACAAAAGAAAAATGGAAAAGAGTTAATGGTGAGAAATATTAGAAGCAAAGACACTGTAGGGAGCACCCCTAGGGTGCCCATGGTTGTCTTCACAAAGAGGCTTGGTCTTTATTTTCTCTGAGAGTAAGGGCAAGAGGTGGTAAGAGAGGGCTGGGGGAGTGGAAGCGATGGGGATGGCAGAAATGTTCTTAGGAGCTGGAAAGAAATGAGTGAGTGTAAAACAGCTTCTAAGGGACACAAAAATCACCATTAAAGTTTATCTGAGGC
This sequence comes from Ursus americanus, assembly GCF_024610735.1. Lineage (NCBI taxonomy): Eukaryota > Metazoa > Chordata > Mammalia > Carnivora > Ursidae > Ursus > Ursus americanus. Next base: position 12,713,251 of record NC_142137.1, on the reverse strand, counting down.
ATATCTGTAGTTGATTACATTGGCAGTCTTAGGACCTTTTTATTTTTTAAGCAATGATAAACAAGCTGGCTGCAGAAGTAGAGAGCTCAGAAAGCTTAGAATAGCATAGAATGTGCCCTGGAATTGACTGAAGGAGGGAGGAAGCATAGGGTGTTGGGACATGTCATACATTGGTCTGGGGTATGAGTTGTGGAGCTCCAATCAGGCAAACAAAAGAGTGGAAAGGATGAAGCCATTTGGACCTTAATTTAAATCCACTGGGACAGAACAGGTGTGGAGATTATGCTTAGGATTCAATAGTTAGATTTATTGTGAGACTAACTACAAAGTGCAGTTGAAAGGGGAAGGGGTGTAGGAGGTAGTATGAGCCATGAACAATGTACAAAGAATGTAATAAACTCAATTTGGATTCAGACAAAAGTCAAAAAGGGGTTTGCAAGAGCAGGTGTTAGATCCCAGCAGGAAGGCAGAACAGGGCTATAATCTGCTTGATGGCCCAGGAAATTTAGTGAGGAAAAAAAAGGGTCACTATTCAGAAACAGGTCTGTAGGTGGAAAATAAGGGCCCCATTAGTAGGTGGGTGTTTAGAAGCAACACTTTTGTACATCTAGAAGGGAGCAGAAAACGAGACTGGCTTATTTATTAGTCCTTTTTTGGGAACTGGATCCCCTCGGGATAAGAGTGAGAGTGACTCTAAGGTCTACATTCCAGAGCCTCTCGCTAGAAGAGTCACTAAGTCACTAATTATCTTCAGATTGGTGTCTAAGGCTGTTCACCAGTTCAGTAATTCTTTCCTAAGTCAGATGGTTTAAGAACTGGGGAATACGAAGGTGTACTGGATGTAGAGAAGTGGACTCAGTTCTATCAGTGGAGTCAAGAGACTCCACTATAACAGTAGAGTCAAGAGAACCGAGGTGGGTACTGTCAAAGTGAGCATGGTAAAAAATGGTTTAGGTAAAAGAAAAAAAAAATTAACATCAGGCCTAGGAGACTGGCAGAATTTGGGTCCAGCAGCCAATGAGATTCTCTCGTTGTGACTAATTCAATATGGTGGTTATCTTCGGGTTTTCTATTTGTTCATATCTCTACCAGACTGTGCCAAATGATTTATAGTCATCTCTGTTTCTTCTTATAGATGGACTTCAAGATCACATTCATCAGAATGTCAGATCATGGGTTAGTGTTTTTTAGACTTGTGTTATTCTTAAGAAGTTTGAAATATTCCTCAAAACACATGAGCACCAGTGCTGTCAAAACTTCTATAGTATATGAAAGTGCCACAAAATACAGCAGAAACAAAATCAAAACAAAACGAAAAACGCACACCTGACTTCATGAACGGTCCAATCAATTTCACCTATTGGCCGTACTTTGAAAAATGACAAGTCAGAGTCGCCAACCTTGATTATGGAATGTGGTCTCTCATTTGGGAAGGTTCAAAAAGGGGGGTAGGGGAGGAGTACAAGTTATGAAAAAAGATATGACATGTGAAAAATAAAAGGAATAAGGCTACAGAAACATAGGAGCAAATATTTGTATAAAAAAGAGAGATTGAAGGTATATTTTCACTTATGAAAATTTTCCTTATTAAAATGTATTTTAAAGTTATCTTTTTAAGTATGAAGGATTGACTCTTAAGCAGCTGTGTGCAGAAACTATGCTGTAGAAGCAATGTTCTTCGCTATGCAACACATTATAAAAGAAGCAGGTCTATCGGGGCATCATCTGAAGGAAGGGTATTCATTAAAATACCAGGAAGATCTTAAGTTGATTTCACTGAAGGCAGTCTCACAACAGGAGCTCTGAGTACAGTGTTTTAGCAAAGTTCAGTATATATTTATATTTTAACACTTTGGAATAAAAACTACAATTTGCTTAGAAATTAAAACATAGCACAAGAATCTATGACAAGAATACTAAAAAATTTTCTATTTCATCGTCTTAAAATTAATTTATTAATACCTTATAATTATTTCACTATCGGTGATATCTTTAATTTTCACCTTTTAAAAATATATTAAAATGTTTGAAAGTTATTTAAATTATTACTATCCTCCTTATTGTTGATTTTAATTATTATCTACGGAAAGTTTAAAATTAGGTATTATTTGTTCTAAGCACAAAACTTTCATGAAGGCTTTTCTTAACCATACTTTCCCTGAGAAATAATCTAAAGTATCTTAATTTGATTCATGCTCTTTAATAAATAATTCCACTTAATAAGAAATTTTCTCAAAATGCACATGCTATTCAACTTTAGTCCATATAATTTTGAACTATTGTTCCGTAATAAAGATACATTTTGCTAAAACATGCCATTGTTCATTTTTAAGTTAGTCTTGCACATGCATGCAGCTGCCTAAGGGTGAACAAAATTTATGGCTGTATAAAGTATTAAAATACACACACACACACACACACACAAACACACACAGAAAAAGCCATCCTTATTCATTTTGAATTTTGTCTAAAGAACAAGCAATCATGGAAATAGAAGAGAATTATATCAGTCAGGTTCCCAACAAGAAACAGATGTCACACTCAAATCAGGATAACTCACCAAACCACCCAAATATGGGACTATTTGCAGAGACAGTGGTGCAGGGCAACCAAAGAGTACAGCACAGCAATGTGGGGTTAGCAGTCACTGTGTAGCTGCTGCACCTTGACCCAAGGGACGAGAGAGGGAGCAGGTACTGGACAACTGCAGAAAGAGAGCCAAGAGAATAAATACCAGATCTTCCACAGGGCTCCCCAAAGGCCAGACCCAACTAGAAGCTTCTGGGCACAAGAGGCCAAGTTGTTCAGTTTCCTCAGAGAACAGGGTAGAGACAGGTGAACAGAGGAACTAGAGGAGAAACCAGCAATGTTGAAGCCAAAAATACATAGCCATAGCAAAGGTTTTTCTCCCAAATTAATATGTAAGGTGTTTAAATTATAATAATTATTGAACAGCATTAGTAATTACAACCAAGAAGGACTAGAATTACTTTTGATTTCTATTACTATTATTGATAGAGTTCAAAATCTGGCCTAACACAAATCTCACTACTAAATGAGTTAGAGGAAATACTTTCTGGGATTTTGTTCACACACACCCACACACACCCACACACACACCCACACACACTTAATATATTCAACAGCTAAGTTCATCATCCATTCTTTCAATCATTATCATGCACTCTGCTAGGCACTAGGGATTAAAAAAGAGATCTCCGCTTTCCAGAAATTCACACTGTAGTGAAAGAGACAAATTTAGCAAGCAATTAGAAGACAATGTAAGTGAAAGTGGTTAAAGACCTCAGAACAGGAAGCCTTCATAAAAAGCTAACTTTTGACCTGAGACTTGAAGAAAGAATGACTCTAGACAGAGAATAGAGTTTATATAAAAGCATGAAGTGAGAAGGTCTGGTATGCTTTGGGAACCAAAAAATTCAGTGATGTGGACAAAGAGTGAGTGAGGGTGAAAGATACAGATGAGATGCATTAGAAAAGATGGATTAGAACGAAATTATTATGGGCTCATATGCCATGAAAGTAGCTTAAATTGTGTCCTTAAGATATGCTTTTCAAACTTTTTGCCATAATAATAATACAGAGAGAAAACACTGAACTTATACACTCACCGTTGGCAACATTTGCAGGAGTATTCTACTACAAGTAAAAAAAAAAAATTAAGTATTATACCTTATTGGGAAAATTAATGAGCATTTTGCATTCTACTCTTTTGTTTGTAATAACATGAAAGGAATATTTTCACCTACTTAAAACAAGTAAGCACAATGATGGTCAGTTTGGGGCCTCTAAAATTCCCATGCATAATCAAGAAAGCACCCTCTCCAGGAATTTAAAAAGCAGATTTGAAAAATTCTACAAGGCAGTGGAAAGGCAATGGAAATATATATATATGTATATATACGTAATTATATATTAGTTAGCAATATATATATATATATATATATATATTCACATCGGCTGTGAATGGAATACACACACACATATGTATATATAAATATAAATAAAGAGGAAATACTTTCATGTTAGGGTGGATTTGTTAATGATGTTGAAAAAGTACAGAGTCATAATACAATGATAATGGAGAAAAAAGAACTGATTTGAGAAACACAGGATCTAGTGTCTGGGAACATTAAGAGATCAAGAATGAGGCAAGGTTTCTATCTTGGGTAGTTGGTCTCAATGGTGATGATATTTTTGAAAATCACAAATAAAGAGAGGAACATTTGTGAATAAACATAGTTGACCACAGCTTGGGAACATATTGAGCGAGTTTTAAGAAGAACCCATACAGATAAGTAGAGCCTTCCAGAGAAATGATATAAGATCAGGTCTAGAGTTCTAAAAATAAAAATTGGGATTAAACATCAAAAATTAGCCACCCTGAAATCAAATCTAGTTTATAAAAGTGTTTTACTTGACATACACAATGTTGAAATACGTTTCTGAACTAACATGAAAACATTTGGAGACTAACTTCAACTCTTCTTGAAATACTACAAGTTCAGGGAGCCCTGAACTAAATTACCACATGCCAATTCTTCCACTTACTAAGTAAAGGCTGGCCCTTCAGAAGAGGTACCCAGCCTCTTCTACTCCACTACTCCTGAAGGAAGCACATACACGTACCTCCATCTGCCTCACTCATTTATGTTTTCTGTTGAGACCCTGATGATATTTGCAGTCTCTGGTCTAGGTCAAAGCTAAAGCTATTAGCTTTAATGAAATCACTTACAGGAGAAAGGAGGGCAGTAAAAGAGATGAGACACACAACAAAAGGAGAGGGGAGGGGAGGGAAAGAGAAGAATGTTTTCCTTGAGAAACAGCTGAAAATTTGGAGAAGGAAGTGCCAGGAAAACAACTGTAAGAATGGTCCAGCCAGTAAGAAAACTAAGATTTGCTGTCATGAAAGCCAAAGGAGGAACGCTTTCCATATAATAGATAAGAAATCCCGTGTAGTCAAGAGGTTCAGTCCAAATGAATTTGGAATTTTGGAGATTATTGTTTCAACATGGGTCAGACTGCAGTACATTTTAGGGGAATGGAAAGTGTACTTTTAAAAAAACATTATCTCCTTTCATTCTTACCATAAGAGGGTTTAAGTAATTTCCCAAGTCACTGCTGTTGAGCGGCACAGGTGGGCTTGGGACCTATAAGCCCACCCTCAGCTCTTGCCACACCACCACTCTGCCGAAAAATGACAGCTACCTCTTTGAAGATCCTGGTACTCAAATAGGAGTGTAAGAAAATCAGTGGCAGCAGTCAGTGTAGTGACAAAGGTGCGAGAGCCTATATAGCACCTTAAATTTTGAGATGAATTTTTGACAGCACAGGAAGCATTTTATTAAGAAGTCATGAATTTGATTGGGTTATACGTAAAACATCTACTGGAAAAACATTTCTTAAATTGACATTTTATTTTCTATGATATTGATGGAAAGGAAATTGTATAATTAGTTCATGTGTCAGAGATAGTCTGCTTGTTTACTGTTAATGATAATCAAAATATCTGACATGTAATAATGTTCTGGTAATACTTAAATCAACCTGATTATCCTGGAAACCTAGCAAACAGTAACTACAGAGTTTTTCAACATGCTTCTGGCTGTTGAAGTACTGCCAATCTGTAAAATATTTGAATTCCAAACCACAAATGGATGTGTATTCGATAGCATAATCAAAACAGAGGAAATAAAAACACAGCTTTGATTGACTAGCCTTTTAACATTAAATTTTTAAAAAGTAACTGAAAATCATAACAAAATAGACTTCAATTTTGAATGTTAATTTTAGGGAGTTAATATTATTTTGTGGCCAAGATGAGTTTCTTCAATGTATTTGAATTCTTTTTGGTAATCGGGTTTCATAGGTGTGACCGGAAGCAGCTGCAAAAGCACATCAGGTTTGCTCAGAAAGAATATTAATGGCACGCTGAAATTCCTTATTCCCAAGAGGAGAGTAAAACTTTAAGCTGAATACTTGAAAGAATACACATTTTACATGTTTCTTTTATTAGCGATGAGAGTTGCTTATTAATCAATGTTTAACAATGTAATTACAGCTGTTTTAGTCCCACCAGATAACACAGATTAATAAATGACCTGCAACTAGTGAAGTGTGCAGAAAGGGTAATGAATTCTTTCCATCAGCACACTAATTTATTAGTAATAAACAAAGACCATGATGAATTAGGAGAATTGTAGAGTTTCTGAATATTGAAATCAAATTTCCAGATGAAAGCATTTAATCATTCAGTTTTCCTTCATTTATTTCTCTTCATGTCTGATAATGGTTTGGGATTTGCCTTTCTGGACTGCATTAAATAGTTCATCTAAAGCTCATCTCTTACACTGTTCGCAAGTTTACATTGATTCAACTCTTATTATATATTAGTTTTACCTAACACCAAAAGTAGTATAACTTTGATTTCAAGTAATTGGATTATTATGTTTAGAAGAGCAACTTGTTCCAGCTCAACAAAGCACTATTGGATTAGCCCTCCTTTTCCAAAACCGGCTTTAACCACACAGAATTCTATTTGAAACGTTCAGTTAGCTCAAAGGAGAAAGATGCAAATGCATGTCAAAAGCACATCCAAAACTAGCATTGTACAATGTTTAAGACTCATAAATATTTTTTGTTTTAAATCTAGCCTTCTTTGGAACTTCTGTGGCATACAGTTGTTCAATATGAACTTTACCTGGTGGCACATATTACAGTAAATGGTCCTTCAATTACCACCAATTGGGAGGGTGAGAGAGCTGGGGGAAGGGCAATCTAAATCTGAATTAGAAATGCAATGTTGCTATGGAGAAAAAGGATTAGAAGCATGAGATACTTACTTAAGATTTAAATAAGATATTATTTAAGAAAATTAAGAAACTATTGTGCTTAAAATCTCTATATATTCTGAGATTGTTGTTACATTTGTGGTGAGCGTAGCATAACAATAGACTTGTCAAATCACTGTGTTGTACTCCTGAAACTAATGTAACATTGTGTGTTAACTATATCTCAACTTAAAAACTATACACACACACACACACACACACACATACACACACACACACATATATTCAACTGAACTGTATTTTGAGATGTGAATTCTGAAAGAAAGATATAAATCCCTTTAAGAAACAGGATGAAAGAAAGCTAGAAGTGGGAAGAGTCAAAGAACAAGGATTTGAAGCAAAATAAATTTTTGCACTAACTTCCTGACCAGAATGAAAATAAGTCTAACAAGAAAATTACTCTTCTGATGAGAAAGGGCAAATCATAGAATTTTTCAAGGACCCTGAGGGGCAATATCTCCTTCTGTCTGTATCCACATACAGCTGGAGGTATCCTCTCTTCTTCTAGTCAAGTCTAGCCTCATGGAGCAAAACATTTTTTCCTTCATGCAAAAGAGGCAAGTAAGCGGAGGGAGAATTACTCATGCAGAAGTGGGAGGTAACTTAATGCTTTTAATTTGTAGTATCAGGCTGCCAGGAGACTGGGGCAGAGTGGCACAGATCAACACTGTGTCCATTCTTCAGAAGCAGTCAGGGATAGGGGCTCCTCAAACCTACCCCAGATACATGAGGGCTCCAGCATGGCAGAGATCTGTAACTTGTTCCAAGTAAGAGACTGGAGGGGATAAGACACTCAGTAGGAATGTTGGGATGGAGTCAGAGACTGGGCAAAGGAACCAGGACACATTTAGCAATTTTCTGCATATCAATTAGGCTGCTAAGTAGTCCATAATAAGTTATACATTATATATATATATAATGTATATATATATATATATTTGAAGGCTAGTAATAGTGTTTTTGCTTAAAAGGTAACTTTTGTAAAATTTGACTGCAAAGCACTGTGTTAAGTGAGTTATATTCATAATTTTGAGTTCTTAAAATTGCTCTGGGAGATACATATTTTCATCTCTGTTAGACAGATGAGAAAACTGATACTCAACAGCTAGAAGAGACCTGCCCTAAATCACAAAGCAAATAAGAATAGGGACTGGGATTTGACCCTAGATGTGCATGTGTGTATCATTATGTATCATTTAACAATGTACCCCAGAGTAAGACTGTAATAACCTTTTGATAGCGCTCCCTGGATAGTATTTATTTCCAAGATATATGTCTGGAACTAAGAGCTGGACTTATTACAAAAATCACATTCAATTAGTGAATAGGTACCATCAATTCTTTTCCTTTCATACAATTTTTCTAACAGTGCGGTCTTAGAACTTAGTCAGGCCCGAGTTATTGAAGCTATAGTTATTGAAAACCTTTGAGAAAAATGGATGAAAGCAAATGGCGAGATGGAATCGAGAATTCATTATCAACTTTTGTATGATAGAAACACAGGGAATAGAGCAGGTGCTCAGAAAATTTAATGAGCACTATTTGAGATTATGTGATGCTAGAACTTATACCTGAAGAAGAGACAAAAAGAGAGCTGTTATATGGAAACCTTTGAATCGAGAAAACCATCACACATAGTACCAAGAAATTTACACTGAAAACATACTTGTTTTCCCAGTCTTTCCATATATAGCACACCTGGTAGATGATGAGTTGCTTTAATAATTCCTTTTCTCACAAGTAAAAGTATATTTGTCTTTGAAAGACAGTGATATCTGGATAGCATTTTGCAACTATATTCACCTGCCCAACTGAGTTCAGACAAGATTATTAAAAATGGCTAATAAATTGTGGGATCTGCAACGTGTAGAGAGAATCTGTTTATGGGTAGCTCTTTGGGTAAAAAGAACAAGTCAACCTATTACAGGCATGTGGAGTGTGTTTCTCTGATCAACTGCATATATATACACATAAGTGTGTGCATACACACACACACACACACACACACACACACATATGACTTCTGTCAGGGCATAAGTCTCTGTAGTAAGCTAAAAGGATCTTATCCCATCAAGCTCTGACAGAGAACTCTGTTGGGAACTCCAGTCTCATATTCTTCCTTTTAAGATGTTTTCCTTGCAAGGAGCTTCTGCCTTGTTACAGCAGATGCAAAGGGAGTGTGTCAGTGGCATGTGATCATTTTACATCTCAAGAACGGCTGAAGTAGGACCTAGGAGTTGGGCTTAATGCAAGTTAAAGTAACAATACGTTTTCCCTTTCTCATCTACTTTTCTTTTAGTGGGTTATCTTTTGACCTCTTTTGTTTTTTAATTTGTTCTACATATTGAAAATAGTGATCAAGCACATGCTGAACATAATACAGTCTATTATGAGGATAGTTGGAGCATTAAAGATTAAAGCTAGATCTATGTCACAAAGATATGCACTCTCCTTAAGCAGGTCCCAGATTATGGCCTTGAATATGTTCCCATAATTGCTTCATATTGAAAAAAAAAAAATCATTGCCCAGTCCTTTTCAGAGGTAGTTCAGGAACTTACTAAAACAACATGACTACCTGCTTTTCAGAAACACTGTATTTCAATTAAAAAAAATGAAAAATGTATTGTAAGTCATTTATTTGTGTGTGCATGTGTGTGCGTATATATACATACATACACACGTATTCATATGCCACACATAATGTGTAAACATACATATGAACATTTTTATGTACATGATGAGGATACAGTCAACTCCTCAATAGACTTTTTCATAGATGGAAGTGGGGAAATCATTGAAAACATGGGTTTGTTGAATTAATTGCAACCTACATAATCCTAGTTATTGTCCCCATCTACTCCTACAGAGCCCCTACTTCCCTGCAATGTCCTCTCCCCACCTATGTCCTAGAACCTCCAGAGAATGTACCACTCTCAGAAACAAGTTTATCCATTAAAGCTGGGGGTTGGAGTGGGGTTGGGTAATGGGGAATTAAAGACACAGGCAGAAAGAGAGCCTGCAAAATTATTGATTCCCTGGCTTCGGTTAGTTCTAAAACCAGCCTGACTCTACAATTCCTTTTATGAATCAATAAGTTTTCAGCTAGTTTAAGTTATTTTGCTATCACTTTCAACCCTGTATGTACCACAATATTGCAAAACTTATCATGAAGTCAACTTCTCAAATTTCACTTCTATTCTTTCTTCAGACAGAAAATTCTGCCATCGTATTTCCACCACCATAAAGTACATGTGCATACAGTCCATGACCACTTCTCTATCTTATTCAAATCCTCATTATGGTTGACCTCTTGTCAGTATTTGGCAGAGCTGACCACTCCTTGGAAAACATTTCCATATTGTGCTCTAGTTTAATCGCTTTCCTTTGCTTCCTTGATGAGGGATAGAAGCAGAAAAAGTTTCACCTTTTGCTCACAAGGCTGACCTATAGCCTGCATAGTTTCAAAGGATCAAATAAGTGTTGGTTGCTACATTCTTAAAGGGTCTCATGACTGCCTGTAAATCTCACCAATAGTTAATATTGAACTGAATGATAAGCATCAGAGAAATCTCATAGTTTTACGAGTAGAAATTCAAAGAAAACATTTATGATTTAATATTTCCTGCATGTCCCCTCGCCCTTGAGCACTAAGCATATAACGACCAGCTTCGTAAAGCAAAAGCAGGGCTCTTTCTGCCCAGGGGTCATGTCCCTGTGCTACTTAAATAGACTTACTAAGTTGCACTGTAAAATGTCTCAAGAATTCCTTCTTGACCATTGTACTCAATGATCCTGCAACAGTCCTCACTTTCTCTCTACTCCTTGACAACCCCAATATGTTGGGATCCTTGTACGTCCTCTCTTCTATCTACATTCTCACTTCATGTGATTTCATCAAGATCTAAGGCTTTAATTACTATATGACAAATGCATGTGTTTGTATCTGACCATTCCCCTGATCTTCAGATTTGTATGTCCATTTGACTACTTAGCATCTCAACTTGGATATATTGTAAGCATCTCAGAATTAACCAAGTACAAAATAGACACGGGATATTTAACACCTCACAAATCCATTTTCCACTAATTTTACCCAACTCGGTAAATTAGAACATTATTCAGACAATCTCTCATATCATTGAATTTATCTTTGATTCCTCCCTTATACCAATTCATACATCTATTACATGTACAAATCTAAAATGTAGTTGGAATCCAAATACTTCTCTCCATCTCCACTGTTACTACCCTGGTCCACAACACCATCATCTCTCACAAAGAATTCTCCAAGAGTCCTCTAACTAGTTTGCCTATTTTGTTTTGGTTTTCCCACATGTGACTTTGCTCACATATTAGTTAAGATGATCATTTTAAAATGTGGATCACATTACTTCCCTTTTTAGAACCCACCAACATTGACCCATAGAATGCCAATAAAATTAAAACTTCTTTGCCTCTGCCTAGAAGGACACATATGTTCTGGCCTCTGCCAACCAACTCCAAAATAGAATAAAACTATCCTCTCCAACTTGAGTCGCACTGACCTGTGTCTTCTTCAAAAAGGACTGATTTCAATGACAATTTAAGGTCTTTGTTCCAACTGTTCCTTCAACCTGTAAAACCCTTTCCCCAGATTTTAGCCCAACTGCCTCCTCCCATCTCATTAATTCAAGATTCAATTTAAATATCACTTCTTGAAAAAGGATTTTGCTTACATCTCGATTTACAGTAGTCTTTTCTTCTAATAAACTTTATTATATTACTAACATTTACTAGTCTCTAAATACTTATTACTCTCTGAACCTGCATTATTTTTAGTTGTTCACATTACGTTTCCTTCATGCAGAGTATAAGTTCCATGAAGACAAGTGTGATTTCTTCATTGCTACATCCTCAGTATCTGCAACCTAATTTTGCTATGAGAAGGAGTAAGAAGAAAAATGGAAGAAGAATAAAAAGGAAGGGAGGAGGAAGAGAAGAGTATAAGAGGGAAAGAGGGGAAGTAGAGGAGAAAGTGAAGATATGTATTTATAAAACTGAACCTCAACTTAGAATACCTGAATTAGCCAAACTCCAGATGTATTAGTAAATTTGAAACCCAAGATACTTGAAACATACTTCTAAGTAACAAAGAATGCACCAGAACAGGGGTGGGAGATGTAGGGGTATTAATTTGCCAGTTTACAATAGTTTTCAGACTTTTCTGGGGCAGTGTTATCAACAAATGGTGTTGGAGCAATTGGAGCATAGGTCCCCAAAATGAAGCTTTACTTAAACCTTATACCTTATAAGAGAGCATTAAATCCAAAGGATCACCGTTTTATACATAATGTGTTAAACTATCAAACTTTTAGTTAAGAAAAAAAAACATAGGAGAAAGTCTAAAGTCTCTAGGGCAAACAAAGAGATTTTAGACTTGAAAACAAATAGACAATTTATAAAAGAAAAAAAATTAATAGATTGGACCACACCAAATTTAAAACCTTTTTCCCTGTTAAATACCTTGTAAAGAGGATCAAACAACAAGTTACAGACTGAGAGATAATATCGGTAAAGCACATACCCATTAAAAGTTCAGCATCTAGAATATATAAAAAAACTCTCAAAACTCAACAGTATAAAAACAATAAAACAGAACAACATAACTGTAAAATTGGCAAAAGATATAAAAAGTCATTTCACCAAAGAGGATATATAGATGGCAAAAAAGCACATGGGAAAATATTCAGTGTTATTAGCCCTTAGTGAAAGGCAAATTAAAATGACAATGAGCTATCACTACATATCTCAATGAGTAATTAATTTTTTTAAGAAAGTGATAACACCAAATGCTGACAATGGTGTAGAAAAACTGATCACTCATACATGCTAATCAGAATATAAAATGTTAGAGCTACTCTGAAAAAGATTATAGCAGTTTCAGTTTCTTATGAAACTTGTGCTTACCATGTGATCCAGTAGTTGTACTTTTGGGTATTTATTTTAGAGAAATGGAAACTTATGATCATACAAAAACCTGTACATGAACATTCATAGCTTTATTTGTAGTGGTCAAAATCTGGAAACAATCTTCTAGTAGGTGAATGGGTAAATAAACTGTGGTACATTCATATAATTGAGTGCTAGTCATCAAGAAGAGAATGAACCACTGACACATTCAACAACTTAGATAAGCCTCACACATATCACGCTGAGTGAAAAGAGCCAATCTCAGAAGGTCCCAGACTGTATGATTCCATTTGTACCCCATTATTGAAGTAGCAAAATGATAGAGATGGAGAAGATATTAGTGGTTGCCATGGTTAGAAATGCTGGGGAGAGAGGGTGACCGTGACTATAAATGGGAAACATACAGAATTGTATGTGGATTATAGTGGTGGCTACAGGAATCTACACGTGTGATAAAATTGCATAAAACCACACACGCAGACATACACACATAAATGAGTGTGTGTACAACGGGTGATGCCTATGTTCCACGTATTGTCCTACTGTCAACTTCATGGCTTTAATATTGTATAATAGTTGTTCAAAGTGTTAATATTGAAGGAAACTGGATGAATGGTATACAGTCCTTCTCTGCATACTTTCTATAAAGTCTGTGAAGCTATAGTTATTTAAAAATAAAAAGTTTTAAAAAATCACCTAAGAATTTTTTTTAAAACCCAGGCCCAGGCCTCATCTCAGATCAATTAAGCCAGAACCTCTAGGTGTGGAATCCAGGTAGTAGTATGTTAAAACCGTCCAAAGGGATTCCAGTATACAGCCAACATTAAAAACCACCATTTCAAAACAGTGGCTTTCACGGTGTGATCCCAACATCAGAAGCAAAACATTACTTGAAAATTTGTTAGTCATGCAAATTCTCAAGTCCCAACCTAGACCTACTGGTTCAGAAACTTTCAGCGAGCTATTTTAACAAAACTTCTAGGTCATTCTGACTTACACTGTATCCAATAGGATAGCCACTAGCCACATGTAGCTATCGAGCACTTGAAATGTGGCTAGTGACACATGTTGAAATGATAACATTTTTGATATGTTAGTTGAAATGAAAGGTATTAATAAAATGAATTTCACTATTTATTTAAAATTCTCTCTAGTTCTATTGAGGTATAACTGACATATAACATTGCGTAAGTTTAAGGTGTACACTAAGATGATTTGATACACTTACTGCAAATGGATTAGCATTATAAATTTAGTTAACATATCCATCACTTCACAAAATTACTTTTTTTTTTTTTTTTTGCTTTGTGTTGAGATCACTTAAGATCTACTCTCTTAACAACTTCCAGGTATACAATACAGTATGGTTAACTACAGTCATTATGCTATACATTAGATCCCCAGAACATATTCATCTTATAACTGGAAGTTTATTACTCTTTGAGCAACATCTTCGCCAACCTATTTCTTTTTAATACTTTTAACGTGGCCACTACAAAATTTTAAATTACATATGGCTTACATTATATGTCTATTCAACAGCACTGCCCTAGAACCATTAATTTTTAGCTCTGAATATACAATAGTATCACCCAAGGAGCTTAAAAAAAAAAATACCAGTGCCTATATCCTACACTAGATTAGATCAAATTGCTTATAATGGGGCCCTGGTGTTGATAATTTTAAAAAAGCTCCCTAGATGACTTAAATGTGTTGCCTGGTATGAAAATCATTGATCTAAATTTGGCTTCTGATTTTTTTTCAGCTTGGATTCCTTTGACAATTAGATTTGGGAAACTACCCCCCCCCAAGAAAATAAACATTTACACACAATTTGTATACAACTTCAAGGTATTTCTAGTCATCATATAAAGAACTGCTCTACAGCTTTTATATAACTTACTTTTAAGAAACTTGTGTTTTAGAGAATAATACTTTTTTCATGTCCTTTGTTATCACATTTCATTTCTAAGTAGGTAAACTGGAGCTAGGGTGGGTTCTCCACCTCGATCTTCCTGAACTCTCAGAGATGATTTTCTTTTAATATACTAAGCATGTACAAAGAGAGCTTATTTTGCTTAATTCTGCCTTATTTTCCTAATAATTATTTGCTATATTTTAATAGTTATAGCACTCTTTAAAAATGAATATATATCCTCAGATATGTTGTTCTCTCTCTTGAATTTTTTATATTAGCTACTCTAATGCTCCTCAAAGATTTGAATTGTTATTACCAGTGGCATTGCCAAAAATCTTGCCTCCAAGTAATCCAAACTGCAAGAAATGTCCTCATTAAACATTTCTCTAGAAATAGCTTTATAAAGCTAATTAGAAAACACATGGTCAAACTAACTGAAAACCATTAATTTATTTAACAATTAAGTACCTGGCATGTGTATGTAGGCACTGTTCAAGGCACCAGGGAAATAGAATTTAAAAATCCCCTGTCCATATGAATTCTCATTCTAGTTTGGAGAGAAGGACAATTTACAAGGTAAGTAAAGCTATCATATACCGAGACATGATAAAATCTGGGGAAAGGAGCAAAGGGGATAGAGAAACCCAAGGGAAACGTTTGTGAGAAGAGACAATTGAGTAAAACTGTAGGAGGTGAAGGAATGATCCATGTAAATGTCTAGAGGAATTACATACATTCCAGGCAGAGGACACAGAGAATTTGAATGTCCAGATATTGAAGCTTGCCTGGCCTATTAGAAAAGCAAGACGTCAGGGCCACCTGGGTGCTCAGCCAGTTAAGTGTCTGCCTTCAGTTCAGGTCATGATCCCAGGGTCCTGGGATCAAGTCCTGCATTAGGCTCCCTGTTTAGCAGGGGAGTCAGCTTCTCCCTCTGCCTCTGCTCCTCCTCCTGCTCTCTCTCTCTCTCTCACTCTCTCTCTCGAATAAATAAATAAAATCTTAAAAAAAAAAGAGCAAGAATTCAGTGTCATGGAAAAAGTGAGAAGGGGGGAAGGGGCAAGACAGAGGAATCAGATGCGTCCTAGTTTGGTGGGACTGTTTGGGCCATTAATGAACTTGATTTTTACCACTAAGTGAGATGGGAGCAACTGGAGAGTTTCCAGTGGAGGAGTGATGTGCTCTGATACATGTTTTTAAAAGGATCCCACAGGGCACCTGGGTGGTTCAGTAGTTAAGCCTCTGACTATTGGATTTAAGCTGAGGTCATAATCTCAGGGACATGAAATCCATGGGCATGCTCTGTGTGGAGTCTGCTTCAGATTCTCTCTCTCCCTCTGTCCCTCCCCTGCTCATGCTTTCTCTAAATAAATAAATAAATAAATAAAATCTATTACATTAATCAATAAATAAATCAGCAAACAGTTTTGGAATGGTGGGTCGATTACTGGCCCACCAAAAAGAGCCCTGCTCCCAACTCCTAGAGTTCTCCTTGGTCTCTCCCTGCCTCCTAGAATCTGCCTGAAAGGAATGAAGTCCTGAGGACAGTGGCAGGGTTTGGAGGACTATGCTAACTCTACCCTCCAAAGCATACACGGGAGACTTTGATCTCATTAAAGAGATGTGAACTAGCAAAAGTAAATACATAAATACATACATACATACATACGTAAGTAAACAAACAGACAGATAAATACATAAAATAAAAGGATCCCTCTGGCAGGTGTTCCCTCAGTGAATGGACTGAGGATATGAGCAATGCCAGAAGCCCAGAGCCCAGTTAATAGAATAATACAAAATATAGGGGACAGGTAATTTATTTTAAACTTAAACGCTACATTTTATACCTAAATTTCCAAGTTACTTTAATCACTTCATTTATAATCACTTTCAGCCTGTGCTCTGTCCCAGGTTGGATAACGCAGGAAGGAGAAGAACAGGAAGCAGCAGCAATGCATGGCTCCTGGATCCTTTTCTCGTTCTCTTGGAAAAAGCTGATGGACATGACTTTAAAAGATTTTCTATCTTTGCCATGATTCATAATATCATTCATGGCATTGCTTGCTACTTCCTATCCAGTGAAATGGGAAGAAGGGTTTGAGCAGATTAAACATTTGTGGGCTTGTCTAAAGTAAGCAATACTTTTTCCAAGGATCAGAGTAAACTTAAATTGGATAATAACTAGATATTTTCTCAAAAAATAGAGAGTACGATTTTTGAAGTCTTATTAATAAAATTGGGATCTCTGTAGAGCTAAATGTGATGGCATAGGATTTTAAATAGCGCATTTCTCCTCCTACACAAAAACAAAGAGATAAATATGCAGATTCCAGACTAGCATGGTTTCTTTAACATAGAATTTCCTTAAAAACTTAGCAGGATCTTCTACACATATACACTGGATTTATGACCAAAGCTCTATTGCAGTGCAAAGCAGAAAAGTGGGTCTTCCCAAAAATGATGCTGGGTTCACTGGATAGTCTACAGGAGGAAAAAAAAAATGCATCTTGATCCCTACCTCCCACCATAAACAAAATCAATTCCAGATGGATTGAAGATCCAAATGTAAAAGGTAACAATGCTTATTTTAGAGGAAAACAGAAATATCTTTGTGATCTTGGATTAGACAAAGAGTTCTTGAACAGAATGCTAAAATTACTAATCACAGAAGAAAATAATGATTAACTGGTCCATATTAAAATGAAGAAATTTGGGGGTATCTATTTGGGTCAGTTGGGAGATTATGTGACTCTTGATATTGTGGTTGTGAGTTCAAGCCTCATGTTGGGTATAGAGCTAACTTAAAAAAAAAAAAGTATTTGTCCTTTCTGGTGGCTGAGTAATATTCCATTGTATATATGAACCACATCTTCTTTATCCATTCATCTGTTGAAGGACAGCTCAGCTCCTTCCCATAGTTTGGCTATTGTGGCATTGCTGCTATGAACATTGGGGTGCAGGTGCCCCTTCTTTTCCTACATCTGTATCTTTGGGATAAATACCTAGTAATGCAATTGTTCATCTATACAATGGAATATTACTCAGCCATCAGAAAGGATGAATATCTACCATTTGCATCGACATGGATGGAACTGGAGGGGATTACGCTAAGTGAAAAAAGTCAAGCAGAGAAAGACAATTATCATATGATTTCACTCATACGTGGAACATAAGGAATAGTATGGAGGACCACAGGGGAAGGGAGGGAAAACTGAAGGGGAAGAAATCAGAGAGGGAGACAAACCATGAGAGACTCTGGATTCGGGGAAAGAAAATGAGGATTACAGAAGGGGTGGGGGTGGGGCGATGGGGTAACCAGGTGATGGGTATAAAGGAGGGCACATGTTGTGATGAGCACTGGGTATTATACTCAACTAATGAATTGTTGAACACTACGTCAAAAACTAATGATGTACTATATGTTGGCTAACTGAACATAATTTTAAAAAAGTAAAATGAAGAACTTTTTATCAAAAGATGTCATGAACAGAATGGAAGGCAAACCACAAAGTGTGGCAAGACATATATATCTGACAAAGGATGCCTATCTATACATATGAAAAATTCCTACAATCTCTAACAAAAAGACAACTCAGAATAAAAGGACAGTTTTTAACAGTCCCTTCATGAATGATGATATTCTGATGGCCATTAAACATATAAAGGTGTACTCAACTTCATTAGTCATCAGATAAATGACTGTTAAAACCTCAGCATGATATCACTACATAGAATGGCTATGGAAAATATCAAGTGTTGCTTAGTACATGGAGCGACTGAACCCTCATACCTAGGTGATCTGATGGATGCATTGAGGAAAGAGAAATTACCCTAGGCACTTTAAGTTGAAGAGATTTAATTTGGAAATGAGGTGCCCACAGCAATTTGTGAAAGGTCTTGTATTAGTTTTATATAATTGCATAATAAGTTAGCCCGGAAGTTATCTGCTTACCACACCAATATTTATTACCCCAGTTCTTAAGGGTGCCACTTATTTGGATCCTCTGACAAGGGGTCTCTCACTAGCTGCTGTCCAAGTATCAGTTGGGACTGTGGTCATCTTAAGTCTCAGTTCAGGGAGGATGCGTTTCCTAACTCACACACAAGGCTGTTTTTAGGCACCATAAGATCTACGTTCAAGATCATTTAAATCAAATTTCTTCAGCTTAAAATGTCTAGGGTAGTTTCTATTTCCTCTGTAAACTATAAGTTATACACTCCCTGCTCTTTACATATTATCACTGTTGTGTGAAATTTCCTCTCCCCTATCACCTTTGTTTATCTGACCAGGTCTTCTGTGCCACCCCAAATCAATCTAAAATGCCAGTACCTTCTAGCATGCGCTGCCAGTCTGATATACTGCTCTGCATACATCTAACAGATCCCTTCTGTCATTTAAAAGGCACTGTCTGTTAATTGTGTGTATTTCTGTCATGTACCATTAGGGAAACCATTTCCTATTTATTTTTGCATACCAGTAGCTAGCCAAAGGCTAAATAATAGAATGTGCTTTGTAAAGTGTGATGAATGAAGGGAAGGAACAAATAAAAGAGGGAAGGAGCCAAGGAGGGAGTAAGAAAAGGCAAAAGGAGGAGATGGCAAAAGGAAGAGGTCACTATAAAACAAGGCCTTATTCTATTAAGCATAGTCATTACAACATCACGTTTTATTATCTGAGGAATAGCACATTCCATGGTATCTTATGATGTGGCAAAGACATTGCAGACTAAATGTAGAAGAAAATAATAGTAGAAAGGGTCAGGGCTAGAATAAGGTACACCTAGGCTTGCTCAAGAAAATACCTAGATCTGCAGGTGATGAAGCAGTCTAGAAAAGGGAGATGATATTTATTGGACAATCAATCAATATTTTATTTGATGGGAAAAAATCTACATATAAATAGTTGAGATCAGACAGATTCAGAAAACTATAGCAGGTGGCAGGCCAAAAAAAAAAAAAAAAACAAAACACTGAAGAGTGGTCAGTAGAGGGGCAGATAGCAGATAGCTTACATTATGATCAGTAAATAGAAAAGTCTAAGCGGCCTAAGGCACCAGCACAGGAATCCCATTAGAAGGATGGATAGTGGGAAGTTTATTTAAGGGGCTCACACTTACGGGCCACAACAGGGATTTGAATACCAGATTTAGAAAACCAGATATAGGCTTTGACTCAAGAATGAAACATTGGTTCTCTGAGTATATAATTCATTCTCCTTGAATTCTGTCTTCCTAAGGCTAGGCTTAGTTTAGATAGAGACTAAGGTGAAAGCCTACTGGCTTCTATTAGGTATAGAGAAATATACAAAGTCTATGAGCCAAGTAGATCTTAGAAATGATATGTCATATGTGTATCTGAATAGGTGAATATTTCTGGATCTGTGTTCATTATTCCAATCAGTTATCTTTAATGTAATAGGAAAAGCATTTACTTTGAACAATGGGATAAATGCCTTATAAAAATAAGCTTTGGAAACATTTTAGTTTTGAATAACAGATATTACTAGAGAACATACTTCACGCTAAACTATAAAATATGAGAAAATCAAAACTATATATTTCCACAATTATACAAAAGTAATTACCATCATATTGAAATTTCATATATAACTTTAAAGATCTTTATATATATATCTCTAATAGTAAAATTTGTATAAAATTTATACTTTCATTATCTGGTCAAAAATGGATCTATTTTTTTAAGCTTTAAACTTTATTAAAGACATTTAAATGTGTGGGGCGCCTGGGTGGTTCAGTCGGTTAAGCGTCCAACTCTTGATTTCTGCTCAGGTCATGATCTCAGGGTTGTGAGATCCAGCCCTGCGTCAGGCTCTGCCCGGGGCATGGAGTCTGCTTAAGATTCTCTCTCTTCGTCTCCCTCTATCCCTCCCCCACCACAATAATAAAATAAAATAAATTACATTTAAATGTGTGAATATATAGTAAATTTTTTAAAATATTCATTATATTTTGAGATATTCAAATACACAGAACTCTTAACATCAATCCTAAGCTTGCAACTACATTTTTTCCCCTTTTTCATTATCTTTACCATCCTGTTGTATAGCCTTGAGAACAAGTATAACCAGTTGAGTCATAGCTGTTATTCTGTAAAATGGATACAACTACTTTTTATCTAAAATGCGATAATCTACTGGACAATTTCCTAAAAGTACCTGGGGACATGCATGTTATTATAGTATATCTTTATTCAAATTTAGAAGGTAATTATTTCCTCAAAAGTTTAATTCAAAAATATATGTAAATATAAATTGTTAAAATGAAGACAGAGATGTGATAATATAGAAACATTAAATCCAAGTTGAGATCTGAAAGTACTCTCATAAGGGGTCCTGTCCTCTTTATTGGAATGCAGGATGATTTATTCTGATCCTGTACTTGTGAGGTAGATAAAGGAGGTTTTGTCTTTTATGGTTCTCATCTAACCTTAAAAAAGGCAACCTTCTGCCATGTTTTTCACATCTTTAGTTTTATAGACTTTGCCACCGGAACTTGCCTGTTAAAAGGCTGACAAGAGAGTGACTATCAGATATTAAAATACTTAATTAAACTGAGGTTGACCTCAAGTCATTTCATCAATCTAAAATCAACTGGAGAATGTGCCAGGTTAACTCTATAGCTTTAGTTAAAGCAATGTGCCTATAAAACCAAACAACGATAATAATAACCCCATAGAATCTGAGATGGAGTGTAAATTTTCATGAAAATTTTCTATCTGATCTGAGTGCAAAGAAGGGAAAATGAAACAACTTTGGATAAATCAGATGATACAATAGTATTGTATATTGAATCATCTTGCAGTTTATGGTCAATAATGGAATTACAAAGACATTATCACTGTTGACATGGCTGAAATCAACACAGAGAAAAACTGGCTAGTTACCCATTTCTCTAAACATGATTTCCTTGATTCTAAAAGGAGATACGAGTCACAAAGGAATCTGCTGATGATATGTGGTCTCTTGTGTACTGGGCTAAGGTTTATTCACCTGCATATGCTCCTTTGTGCCTTTCTAAATATTCAATAAATACTTGAAAAACCTATGTTTTTAGTAAGCTGGAGGCCCAATGTGGGGCTTGAACTCACAACTCCGAGATCAGAAGTCCCATGCTTCACCAACTGAGCCAGCCAGGTGTCCCCCAAATCCTGTTTTTTAACTGAAGTTTCTGTTAGTATTCTCTTTCGGAAATATTATCCTACTTAGATCATGAATCTGTAATCAGTTCAATTCACATCATTAAGAAGAAATATAATCACTTTTCCCTTTTAAGTTGGCTTATCCAACTTAAGAGGAAACCCAGCATCTCCTTCTTGAGGCTTTCTCCTCTCCCTAACTATCTAAGAACTCCTAGCAGTGCACTCAGTCCAAAGGGATCAGAATTTTTCCAAATGAGTAGTATGTTCAGTACATTTTGTTTTCATTACTGCTATACTGTATAACTTTTGAAATCTGGCTTTACAGAGAATTTCTAGTGATGCCTTACTCTTTAGATCCCTTCTCAGCTGTATTATCCCACATTTGAGCTACAGTGGTATAGCTCTTTCAGTTCCTACGTACATAATTAGAACAAACACCATATCTGGGTTGCTGGGTTCAGAGGGCTTTTGAACATCAGGCATGTGTCTTCACCTAGCAAATATTAAGCCTAGAATTCTCTTTCCCTCACAATGAGTACTCCTTCGAGGTATTCCAGATCATTTCCGTTTTAGTTAGAACCATCCTAATATTTCAGAGCTTCTAATATAGTTGAAGCTCAAATGGGATTAGGTTGGGGACTTACGATACCTTTTCTCCCAGGAGGATCTTTGTCTCACACAAATTTTCCCACTTTCTCCACAGAACAACATTGCATATCAAGTTAAGGGGTTAGTAAAGGCACCTCCTTTGGTAGTATACAGAATTTCATCCTTAGTGCAGAGAGTACCCAGAGTTTTATAATTTTATAGGTTGGGGATACTATTCACGTATTTTTTTTCTCTCTTAACACAAAAACTCTATTTTTAAATTACTGTGATACATAGAAATTCCTACTGTTCGGACCTTTACTTAGACCTCCTTGAGAGTAGCCAGGCAGAATTTCATTTTTAGTATTAACCATGGCAAAAGGCTATGGTAAGTAGTCTCTAAAATTCTCCTCAAGCTACAGAGTTCTAAGAACTTCACAGGATCCTTCAAACTCAGAACCATCAGGTTTGAGAGAATACTCAATCCCAGCCTGGTCTTATTTCCTAGGTAAAAGACTTTTGGGAGTTAAGTGGGTGGAGAATAAGAAAGAGAATATCTGAGGTCTATCTAGAGACTCAGAGTTCCTCAGATGTTAAGTTTTTTAAAAAACTGGAGACAGCTTTTCTGCAATATAATTCACCTTCTAAGGTACTTTTGGAGCCCCTTCAGTTAACTTGGTCTCTATAGACTGAAATAGGTCACAGAACATCTCACAAATTTTTATGAAGTTCCTTCAGTCAGCTGGCACAAGTACAAAGAGAACAAGAAACTTACACGTGCCAATGAGGCAAATATATATTAATTATATATATATATATATAAAGTTATATAGATATAAATATATATAATTATATATTTAATTTTATAATTACCTCATCTTTATTCAGTGTAGACTTGATTGGCCAGAACGCCCAGAGATCCTGGTGCCCCCTGGTGGTCACTGAATCATCACAGATCTAGACACCTAAAATCCAAGAGTTTTGAGAGCTAAAACACTGCAAGATGAGAAACTATGAAAGCATGTAGAAGTACTTTGCACAATTTAAGCTAGTTCTTCCTATCAGTGCTGGTGACTTATGGCAAAATTAAATATAACAGAAAGGAAGAACCTCTGCAGGCAAAATCAATTAAAAAAATAAATTTGTAAGAGTATTGTACATGTGTTAAGTGATTGTGAGTATAATGTGCCACTTTCTCTGCTGTATTTAGCAGTTCTTTTAATATCAGTCAAATGATAAAAATTATTTGACTCAACACTTTTGAATATTATAAATGATTAGAAAATTTCTGAGTGACACATTAGCAACATTCAACTGGACTCTTACAATTTTGATATAATTTTTTAATCTGTTAAGAGGCCTTAAATTAACACTTTATTTGCAGTTAGAGAATTATATTTGTTGTTTTCATAACAGTATCAATTTATCTGACCTTACAAAAATGAATAAACTTTTATAAAGGCACAAAATATAGTCTTGATTTATAATTCGATTCTTGACCTCTGACTTCCTATACTGTCAGCTAAATCGGAAGCTTAGAATAGGTGAAATTATGACTATGTGTCTTATAAGCCTAGTTTATGTACATTTTTTACACTGGACTGAAAATAAATATTTTATATATACTACATAAATCATGCTAATGTAAATATGTAAATGATTTTCCTGCACAGTGGAAAGATTGTTTACATTTTGACTGAAATCACAAATAGAGAACCCAATTTTCTGTAATATCTATTAACTGAGACATAATGTTTCTTTTCTGTTTATAATCAGTTTCTTCTGCACAGTACCTTTTCTAATTCAGTTTAAATTACCCCTTTTTCTGTGATGAACTTGCATTTTCACATTTACCAGCTGTGAATGCATTTAGACAGTTAAGTGCAAAAGTAGTAGGTTCAGAAACAGCCCTTTGATTTCATTGCCGTTGTTAACTATTTAGTTTGGCAGCCTTGGATTTGTAACATACTGAAGTCTCAGATTGTACTTTATCCTCTAAAGGCCTGTTTACCATACGCACACACACGCGCACGCGTACACACACACACACACACACACACACACACACACACACAATGGCTTTTTACTTGAAAATTCATGGAACTTATTCCCTGAAGTTGTTATAATTTACTACTAAGTTACTATTTCTTCCTTAAAGTCATAGAGTATCTCCCAGAGATAAACAGTGAGGTGAATATTAGTATCCAAGCATGTTAAAAGAAGATAACAGCTGTACCCTCGTTTGGAGTGTGTGTCTTGAATTTGTACATTTATTTTCATATATGTATAGTTATGTGTGATTATTCATAATTAGATAAAAATAACATGGTGCAGAAAAAATTGGGTATATCTTCTTTGCATCTGAAAATAGACATTTTTCATCTTTCTACTATACACTTATGATAGATATTTCCAAAGAGGGGATATAAATGGAAATGTTAAGGTTTAACTCTATTTTTTCCATTTATTTAAAATTAGCTAAATATATGTAGGCTACTCTATCAACTGCATTGCACAATGAATACATAAAAATTAAAAAATAGTTTTCAGAATTTCTGCTTTGGCTCACATGTGTTGGTTATATTCACCATTTGGTAGAGCTCAGGTATAGCTTTTCTAACTCATTTTATATACACACACACATTTACTTTTCTAGAATTTGCTATACTTACGGATAATATAAAAATCATAGATATGAAGCTAAAATAAACTTTTTAAAGTGGTAGAATGAAATTCACTATTAAATGTTATTTTAAAATATAAAAGCTTTGTGAACTGATTATTTTTTTATTTCAAGGGCTTCATGTAAAATAGGTTTATGTGCTTTGCTGTTAGCCAAATACCTTCTATTAACAATTTATATACTAAAATACAAGCTGTATAATACTGCACGATGAACGTTCTTTTGTTGATGAAGTCATTCACTTTGATTTAAATGTTATGACTTCTTTACCAATATACCTAGATACAAAAGAAAGAAGGTTGGTAAACCTAAAAATGAGTATCACTATGCAATTCTGCAGGGAAAACTGTCAGCAGCCTGGCACATGTGCATTTAATGCGAAGCCTCTTGTCTCTAAAAATAAAAGCAAGGCTGCACATGCCCCTATGTCTGACAGACAGAAGGGATACAATAAGGGGACTCCTTATACCACCTACACTCATCAGAGTGAAGGATGTTACTTCTTTGGTTTCCTGGTTTAATGGAAAGTTATTTGTATTCACATCACTGAGTATTAGTCATTCAATAGATGAAAGGAATATTTTAAACTTTAAAGGCTACCTTGGTGTCATTGTAAGTAGTGGGGATGAGACCCTGGAGAAAGTGTTGAAATCCTGTAGAATAATTTTAACTATTAGAAGTGGTTTAATATTTGTGAGTTTGTGGTTCTGAGATTAATAGTTTTATAGCATATGTGTGGAGATTTATGTTTTTAATTATGTTTTACCTTACGATTTTTACTCTAAAGCATCTGTTTGTGTAAATACTGCTTGATTTTCTCTGAAACAAGGGCACTCGACATTTTTTTTGGTCTCCTTTCAAGGTTAATCTATTAAGCAGTTTACATTTTCTATGCATCCTTTAAAGGGCACTTAAGATGCTTTTAGATATAATTTCTAAAATATTTAATAGGCATAATGGCTAGGAACAAGTAACATTTAAGAAATAAACCACAGAAGCAAAGAGAGGTTAGAGAAGGAAATTTCATTTCTTTCTTCTTTGTAATTGCATTAAGTGAGTTAAAACTACAAGAGACAATTTACCATAAAATAAAACTTAAAAATCTGGGGATCTGTCATCTCTGAGAAGTCTTTGCTATAAATACCAGAAACAACTCAATTTACTCTATATTTCTTTATAGAAAGGATAGGGAAAGTTTGGAGTTTTAGGCGAGATCAAACTTTGTGCCTATTATAAATAAAGGCAAATCATGAATGACAGATTTTTCTTATTTTTTAAAGGGAGAAACAATAGGACAAGAAGAACACGGAGCTCATCTGAAACATGTGATCAAGTTACTCTGCCGTGACCTTTGAAATTGGTGATTTGGCGATTAAGGTTTTAAAGTTCTTCCTCTTAACATTACCCACCTCTTGAATTGCAAAGTGTCCGAAACTGACTAATGGTAAACGGATTTCTGTACGCAGTCGTCCTTGCTATTTTAGTTGGATGAATTCAACTGGAGATGTTGGTTATACTTTTTATTCTCAGTTTCCCTTGAAAAATTGAAGAATAACAATTATAAAATTGAATAATTATTGGAACGTATCAATTTGCGAAACAGGTCTTGCTTTATGAATTTAATGCGTGTTAACATTCTTTAAAATTAAGTGTAATTTATGCAGCGAAATGGGAAACGTTCAAATTGGGGCAATCCAAAAGAAAACCTCAAAAAATATTAAAACATATAAGAAAAATGATACGGAACCTTCTGAACGTTCTCTCTTCGTGTCCTACTTCACCTAACAAACTATTGTGAGATGATAGGGCGGGGGTGAGTAGGACACCTGAAACAAAAGACTTCCTTTCTCCACTCCCTTTTCCTCTGTTTCTTTTGCTAGAGCTTGTTGCAAACTCTTGGAAACATTGTTTGAACATAATACATTTGGATACTTTTATTCTTCCAGGGACTGTGCTGGGTGGTGCCTAGAGCTGACTGCTGTCGAGTAACAGAAAAAAGAAAAGTAGAAACCTTTCAAGAAATGAAAAGAACAAAGTTACCCGACCCGCGGAGGTTTTGAGTAACAAAAAAGTAAAAGGCACTTTACTTTAAGACACAGCTTATTTCACTTCCCTGGCTCCGTGCTTGGTATCTGAGAGATGGCTTGCATTGCCTCTGGTTTCTAAAAGATCACGAGGAGTACCGCTATATATACAATACTCTAAGTTGGGAGCGTTATTCTCGGATTGATTCTGCTCCACGAAAGCTGCGGTTGCTAAAAGCCCAGTGCCCACAGCAGCACGCACCTCTGCTGCCATCCGCGTCCTCCCTTTCCGAGCATCTAGCGAAAGCTGGTCGCTCAGAACCTGGAGGGAATCCTGGACCCGCAATCTGACTCCGCTCGCCGCCGATTGGCTCGCGCCCCGAAGCCCGCCCCCGAGGCCGGGGCGGCCTTTCCACCGGGGCCCGCCCCTCGGCCCTGGGAATCGCCGCCTGGCAGGCCGGCTAAGACTGCCAGTCAGCCCGAGTGGCGGAGGCTCTCTGCTCGGAGCCCCGCCCCCTCCCCCCTAATTGATATTATTGGAGTGTGGAGCAAGCGGCCGGTCTGCAGTCGGAGACTTGCAGGCAGCAAACACGGTGCGAACGAACAGGAGGGGGAAAAAATAAAAAAGCTAAACGTGGAGCAGCCGGCCGGAGGTCGAGCAGGGGAATCGATGCGAAAAGCGCAGTAAAAAAGAACCCACTTCGGAGCAAACAGCATTTAAAAAGCTACGACTCAACAGAAACCTAAAATAAAACCTGCTCATGCACCATGGTTTTTCAAACTCGGCACCCTTCATGGATTATTTTATGCTACATCTGGCTGTTCCGCTTTGCACACACCGGGGAGGCGCAGGCTGCAAAGGAAGGTAAGGTGATGGGAACGCAAAGTTTGTTCTGACTTATTTATTTAGCGGTCTACCTGCACGAGCCGGCTTGGCCGCGGGGCTGCCGGCCGCGCCTCCGGCGCGGGGCGACCCTCCCCCGCCGGCTCCCCGCCCCCTCACCGCTCTCGCTGCTCCCGGCAGGCAGGCGGCAAGCGGGGCTACTCCGAACCGCCTTCAGCCTGGGGCCCGGGGCCGTCCGCCCGACGGGAGCGGGATTTCTGGCGCGGGCAGTCCGGAGGGCGTGAGCAGCAACGGAGAGCGGCGGGGCGGCGTGGGGTGGTGGGGGGGAATGACCAGCGAGCTCGTTCTCTAGGATCGCAGGCAGGTCAGATCTCTTCCTCTAGTCCTCTCCTCTTCCTCCTCTCGGTGTTCGCCTCTTGTGGGGTAAGCTGCGGCCGGAGTTAGTCGGAGACTGGGGAGTGCAGCTTCTAGTGTCCTGGCCAGCCCGTCGCCGAACGGCTGGTGTCCCGAGCCTTCCCAGAGGGGCCGTGACTTCTGTGAGCTCCGAACGCTCGGGTTACTAATGAAGTGCTCACTGCGTCGGAGGAGGCGGCGCGGGCCTGCGGTTGGCGCTCGGCCGCCGGCGCGGAACAATAACGCCGCGGAGGTGAAGCGAGGGAGCGGTGCGCGCCCCGCGGCGGGGACGTCTCCACTCAGCGCGCACCGCGCGTGGGTCCCGGCGGCCGCGCGGACAGCGGGAGTCCATCGGGCTCGGCCCACCGGGGAGGCAGGGGGCGGGCTGGGGCTGTGGAACTGATAATGAGATGCCGCCTGGGCTACTACAAGTCCCCAAACGTCTGCCCAGCAGTTGAGTCCGAGTGGTCAGACCTTGCGAAAGACCTGGATCCTGAAGGCTAGTTCTGGGTGAAGAGAGGTTTCCTTTGGGCGGCCAGATATGCCTGTATATGGTTATTATTATTATTTTTTCTTCTCCTTTGAACCACTGACAAGGTAAAATACCTTTCGGTGCCTGTAGTTGGAGCTGGGGAAAAATAAATCCTCTCAATGGAAATGTCTTGCTTCTTGAGCAGTGTCAAAATCCCCCCCCCCCCCGTCTTCCGGACTGTAAATCTAACGTTGATTTCCCGATATTTAAAAGAAGAATACTAATAATTGTTCCTGAAGTATGGAGAATGGAGGAATCTTTATCAGATTTAGGTCATGATGGTGATGTGGGGCGGGGGGGAGGGGTTGTGTTCGATACTGGTTCTCGCTTTATGTAGCCCTGAAAACTTAAGTGATTTCGTGCTCCTTTTTTTCCATTCTCTTCGTGCACCCCTCTTCTTTCACTCAAAACACCCCCCCACCCAACGCCACGTCCTATTTCTTGAGCCAGCCTGACCTTCTGACCCCAGTTTCCACATCTGCAACCAGTGTTGACGCTGAACCCATTCAGAGAAATGTTCAGAGAAAACCATGACTCCGAGCTGTCGCTTACGCGTTAGCAGATGAACGGACGTCTGCCAGAAACACACACCCATACACACCAAAATGCACGTTTCCATTCGCATGACATTAGCGATTAGGAACATTCAATCCTGGAACCTTGTACTGATCGCTCCGGAATAGCGGGACCTGAGGAAAAGTTTGCAGGGCTGCGGCGGAGCCGGGCGCGCAAGCTCACGCAGACCCGGCAGGAGTTTGAGCTATAAATAACTGCATCACTAGGGGGAGAGGTTCCTGCAGCCAGAATGTCTCGCTCGCTTGCTTTTCTCTTTTGGGTGCAAGATACGTGAAGAGGATTCTGATTCTAGGAGGCTGAGTTCTTTAAATGCAGAAGTGAGATGTTTAAAAGGTGGGCGGGAGGGCGAATGCGCCCCGCTTCTCAGTGGCGACGCTCCCAGCGCGCAACGGATTTCAAGAGCTGCGGTTCTGGGAGCGAGCAAGCCCCGAGGGGCGCCGCGGCACCCAGGGGCGAGCGCTGGGAACCTCCTCGCGCAGGTGCCAGGCCTCCCGGGGTGACCGAGGGTGGATGGAGGAAGATGAGGGACCTCCTTCCTCCACTTTACCCATAAGTGTTCTCTCGGGAGGTCGGTTCCCGCTACTGGGAGCGCATGTTTAAGTCAGAGTCTGACGCTTGGAGGCGAAGTGCAGCTGCTGTTTTTCCTCTTCGTAAATGCCGCCGCCGCCTCTCCCTCAAAGGAGACGCTTCCCGAAAGCCTCTCTCCTCCTCCCGGCTCCTTCTGGAGCTAGGGCGCCACTGGCTCCCTAGAGTGTCCAGGTCTGGCGGAGGCGTAATGGATGCTCGGCGCGGCGGGCGCGCCCGTCTGGCAGCCCCCGCCCCGCCCCGGGCCCCGCCCCGGCCCCCGCCACCGCCGCTGCCGCTGCCCGCGCGGCCCTTAGGTGGCTGGGCGCGAGCGCGCCCTGCATCTTGCCCCTTGCCTTTACCCCCGCTCAGAGGGCTCGGAGTCCTGTCCTGTGCGCCCCAGGTCCTGGTCCGCCCCGGGCTACGCCTCCGTGGGCGTGAAGGGAGGATGGCGCTCCGCTGTCTGAGCGGGAAGGCAAAAGTGCGCACTTGCGGGTTTATCCAGAGAGCGGATGACGACGAGACACTCTGATCACTTTAGAACTGCTTCTGATTAAACGCTCAGGGGCTGGTTTCTGTTTTGTTCTTATTTGTTAGTTTGTTTCTCTCTTAACTTGTTTGCCATCACCACCCTTCCGCGGTCCCTGGTTCCCACCCTAGGCAGTGCTAAGGGGTAACAGAATCATCACATTGCTTGTTTCACTCTCCAAAATGACTGGAAGGTCACCTGGGTTTAAAATCCACTTGTCTCCTGTCAGTGCAGAATACAAAAATAATAGTAATAATAAATCATCTCCAAAGGAACCTGGAATCCATGTTGTTTCGTTGTGCTTACTCTCTATTTTTGAGGACAAAAACAAAATAAACTTTAAACATTACTTTATATAAATTAACTAGTCCAACGATTTATTGATGTTCCCAGTAAGAAATACAACTTGGTATTTTGAAAGTGTGCATTCCCCACCCCCACCTTATCTGACAGAGAGTCGTGTTTGTGACCGAGGTTTGTGCTTTCATGGTTTTCCCAAGAGTGTTAAGTGTAAAACATTTTTTACAAAAAAGTGTCTCTTTATCTATGTGTTTTCTGTTGCAGGGAATAACCTTGACTAGAGCGAAGGAGTTGAACACATAATCAAAATGTTCTTTTGTTTTCTTAGCGGAACAAATTTCCATTACCTTTTAAACGCACTTTTTTTCTCTAGTGATTATTTAAAAGTTCGTATAAGCATATATTTTATTTAAGTCCAAATTTTAACATTTTGCTGAGGTTGATGTTATGCATATTTACAAGCTTGGAAATATATTCAGTATTATTTCTGTACAAATTGATACATTTGTTAAAATGCTGTAGAGTCAGAAATATTTTCAAAGAATAAAAACTCATAACTGCATCAGTTCTAGCAGAGTGAATGCTTTAGGAGAGTAATTGTCTTAAAAAGCAATAAAATATATTGAATTGGAGGTATGGTATATATTAATGTGTAACATTTGAATACATTATCTTATATTACTATCAAAAGCATTTGTTACATTTATATACATGTAAGTGAATTGTTTATGCTTTTTGATAATATAAAAGTGGAATACAACTGTTTTTAAAAGTCAAGTCAGGAACAAAGTCAAGTCAGAGTTTAAATATATCATTTTGCGAATTAGCTAATGCTTTGAAATATTTGGAAATTAAAAAAAATAGAAATATTGAAAACAGATGTTTGACTAACCCAGAAATATATCTTGGAAATAATGGGCAATTTATTTTTCTCATGATGACATTGCTTGATATAATTTTCTATTGTATTCATTTTGGCTTAAGAGAAGACACCCTGTGGAAAAGTTTTAAAAAAATAAACTCCAGTTCTCAAAAGGCACTAGGAAATAGTTTTGGCATAATATTACAAATTAATGACTAGCTGAAGACAAACATGGAATTACATTTTATTATGTCATGTTATATCTGACAAAATTTGGAGTGCTCAATGGTTTATAAAATTCTTTAAAATATATAATTATTATAGAATCAATATACCACATATAATTTTTTACCCTTACTTTTATGATATTTTTCAGTTTTTAAACATATTTTAATATTTTGATTAAAAAATACCAAATCTAATATGGTATTTTTGCATCTTTTCTCCTTAAGAAAGGGGAATATACTTGTATCAGGTGGGTATTCATTTCATCATTCATTTATGTAAATAACTGTTTATATATCTTAGATCATGAAGTGATCATTATATAAAAATTAGATTCACATTAATAACTTTTACAAATATGTTTACATTTTTTATGTAACATTTGGAAATAAAACTTTCTTTTTCAGTACTACTGCTGGATTCTAAAGCACAACAGACAGAGTTGGAATGGATTTCCTCTCCACCCAATGGGGTAAGTGCTTCTCCTCATAAAATAGCGCCTTTTATTTTTTAAAGTAAGAAACAAAACCTCCCCCCCATGGAATTATTCACATTCGTCATATTTAAACTGTTTTAATTCTAAATGTCTCATTCAAAATTTTGTTGTGTTATAACGAGACATTGAGTTCTTTGAGTAAGAGAAGGTATACTTAGTACTTGGGGAAATGGATTTAAAAAAAAAAATCTCTATAACCATAACCTTTTGAGTTCTTATTGTGAGAGGAATCATACCTCAGGTTCCAGGCTATAAATGCTAACTAATTACAGGGAACATTTCCTTCACAAACTCACTTAAACCTCTTTAGTTGCTTTATACTTCTTAGTATAATCACTAGGTAGGCTGTATGTAGTTCTTTAAAACAGTATGTGATGTGTTTCTTCTTTTAAAAACAGTTTTAGCATCATTCAAAATACACTTTAAAAGGTAGCTAAAAGTATAATATGCTCCATATTTTAGCATGGAATTTGCTGTAAAATATTATTTGGATTCTCCAAATTTTTATCATGTGCTACCTGCTGTTATTAATCAGAAACGATGGCAGAGCATGTATATATTATAGTAAAAGTGCTACAGTAAATATGAGTAAAAGCTGTCCAATAAAAATCAATGAAAGTATAAGTAAACCCTAAAAATATTCTGACCATTACATTTCACATGTCAGGAAAGGTATATTATTTACTTAAATTTAGTTCAAGGTCTTTGTCTTTAGGTCTTATTTTAATTGTGAGAGAGGGCACATACCTTATCCCTATGAAGAAAGGGGGTTCCGAGAAAGGAGAGTATATATCTTATTGTTATTTAAGTTGATCTTCCTTACAGTATGAAATATACGTGAGGATATAAAAAGTGTAATATTTTACAAAGAGAAGAATGAAAATCTGAAAGGGATTTTTGAGTATAAGAACAGCATAAAATCAATATGTCATGAACTGGAAGTCAGTTTAATAATGCAAAATGTGAACAATGCAAATCTTAAAATATTCAGATTTTTTTATTCAATTAATATTTGAAAGATTACTTAAGATCATATTGTAGTTATCTGTATAGGTCAGATTAAATTATGAAGAAATGACAAGTATTTTAAAGATAAAGTATAAAAAGTGCACTGAGTTTAAGGTAGGAATGTCATACTTTTCTCGTAAGTGGAATAGTTTTCATGAGTAAAAATATACATTTTAGGAAGACATTCACAATAAAAAAGAAACACTTTTCTTACCAATGACAGATGTAGCCCATTTTCTACCATCCATCAATTAAAACAAATAGGTATGGAAGATAGTTTTTATCTCTAAGGGGAGCTAAACTGATACAAGATTGGGGTGATTGTAGTATTTCATCAATGTAATCCACAAAATGATAAATTATGACTGTCTGTGTTATCTTTGACTCAAATGGGCATTTTATCAGTCCAAATATCTTAACAGTTAACCCTACCTATCTGTAGGAATCAACAGATAATATTAGGAAATGATGCTTGACAATATTTTTTATACATAAAATAGATTGGCTTGCATGTGATTAAATATCTCACAGGAACTAACATGTTATTAAGATACATTTTTAGAAAATATTTTTGTAAGTATACTGTAAAAGCACAGTATCTGAATTAAGACTTCTTTCCTAATGGTGTAATTTGTAGAAATGATTGCAATCTCTTAGAAAAGTGAAATAATAAAACAAGAGTTGTGTTAAATGCATTTTGTAGTCTCACTATTTGTGATCTATACAATAGTTGTCTTGAAATTTTCCCCTCAGGAATACATTTTTAAATAAAAATTAAAATTAACTGGGTTTCATAAGTAGTGAAATTGATTTTTCGTACATAAAACAAAGTAATATGATTGTTCTTGAAGTTAGAGAAAGGAAATCTTGAGATATGCCTTTATAATAATTGGCCTTGGTTTCTTCGGGCTGGGGAATTGTTAAAAAGAGCACATTTATCTTTAGAGCTTTTGATTTCTTGGTAGATATCATTATCAGTTTTACTTCTTTTAATAATTTCGATCTAATTAAGAGACTAAAATCTCCCCATCCAAATGGATGAATTTGGGTATATTTGGCTAAGTGCCATTCAGACAGATTATAAGCAGCTCACTGAAACAAAGGGAAGTATGCACATCATTAACTAGTCACAAACTCAAGTTGTGTTGAATAAAACCTGCCCATGATAATGGGTTCTTTGCTGCATTTGAGGACTTCGATATGTATAATAAAATTGCTGCAAATATATAATATCGTACAAGAAATCTCTGAATTATAGTATTTTGCTAATTTGTCAGTTTTCTAAAAAAGTTTTAAAAGTAGGTATTAATATTTTAAAGTATTTTAATAAATTGATTCTCTAATCAAGTTTTACAAATAAAACTCATTACCACATGCTTATTAGTTTATTTTCCTCTCTGCTTTTCTTGAAATGATGGTTTAAATATTGCATGCTGTGTGATTTTGGATTTGAATGCTAACATTTTCATATTTGACATTTTATATTGGGGAAATGAATACAAGTAGATGATGATTTCACGATTAAGGTAGCCTAAACATAAAGTGGTAAGTTTTGTAATAGTGGTAAGAAAGGACATAATCAGCTGTTATGTTAGACTTCTAGGATATTTTAGGTGAAATGAATTTACTTGCTAATGAGTGGTATAGATATTATTATACATGGCTTAATAGTCTTTAAATTGTTGCAAATTCTGCTAAACTTATTATTTTCCCTTTTCATGAGAAATATGTTTGCCGTCGTATATATTGCATCAGCATATGAATGGACATTTTTAAATATGTGGTATTTTTCCTGTCAAAAAGCTTATTACTGAAATATGATCCAGCATGCTGATTTGCCATGTACATTTGATTGTCTATTGAAAGCAATTTATTTATAAAGATGAATCATGCTTTTATAACTACTTATTTATAGTTATGTGGCTTATGCATGGTATTATATATAACACCGCAATAAATAAATAGCTCTGTAAAATGTGACTGCCTTATATCTCATTTTGGAAAGATTGTAAAAGATTTTGCATTGTGAATATCAACATGTTGTGGACTGCTTTTACATTTCGGAGCACTCTTGGCATTTTCTTCCCTGTGTTTTTTAGGTGCGCTAAGTTTAACATCAACACTTAAAATGTCAACTGAGTTATCAGAAATTCTGCCATGTATCCATATGCATATGCATTAAATGGTAATTTAAGTGATTGTGTTGTGCGCTTAGTCTATAAAAATTATAATCTCAGTGGAGACTATAGACATAAGCAAACATGTAAAAAGAAACACTAATACACTAGCAAACAGATATTAAACAAAATGAAATATTTATTTTATGTACAAACGATGCAGGCAACCTGAAAGATGTGCCGCTACCAGGATGAAGCTGAACTAAGAGTCCAGTTACTGTTAGCCAGGGTAGGAGTCTACCTGACTCTTTCGCAGATCATCATTTGTGCTATGCTAAAGAAGCCTCATGTACTTTCAAAATAAAAATGTTATTATTATTATTATTTTTGTTGCATGACTGATCACCTTTTTAAAACATTTTACAGTGGGAAGAGATCAGTGGTTTGGATGAGAACTACACCCCGATCCGAACCTACCAGGTGTGCCAGGTCATGGAACCCAACCAAAACAACTGGCTGCGGACTAACTGGATTTCGAAAGGCAATGCACAAAGGATTTTTGTAGAATTGAAATTTACCCTGAGGGATTGTAACAGTCTTCCTGGAGTGCTGGGAACTTGCAAGGAAACCTTTAATTTGTACTATTATGAAACAGACTACGACACTGGCAGGAATATAAGAGAAAACCTCTATGTAAAAATAGACACCATTGCTGCAGATGAAAGTTTTACCCAAGGTGACCTTGGTGAAAGAAAGATGAAGCTTAACACTGAGGTGAGAGAGATTGGACCTTTGTCCAAAAAGGGATTCTATCTTGCCTTTCAGGATGTAGGGGCTTGCATAGCTTTGGTCTCTGTCAAAGTATACTACAAGAAGTGCTGGTCCATTATTGAGAATTTAGCTATCTTTCCAGATACAGTGACTGGTTCAGAATTTTCCTCTTTAGTCGAGGTTCGAGGGACATGTGTCAGCAGTGCAGAGGAAGAGGCGGAAAACTCCCCCAGGATGCACTGCAGTGCAGAAGGAGAATGGTTAGTGCCCATTGGAAAGTGTATCTGCAAAGCAGGCTACCAGCAAAAAGGGGACACTTGTGAACGTAAGTAACCCGTGCTATTAAAATTCCACTTTGCATTTTTTTTCTGTTTCAGTATCAGAGATGTTGAGTCTTAATAGTTACTTAAACAAGTGCGTCTGTGCTACACCAGCATTTCCGATTCAGCCGATCTTAAGTGAAGTCACTATTGAGCTATCAATGATTCCCCCACAGTGATATCTGCACTGATGCTATGCAATAAATATTGGCAATAATGACACTTGTTACTAAGATTTAATTTGCCCTGTGTTTGACCTAGAAGTCCACAGTTGCACATTGGTCTATGAGATTTAAGAGAGGAGAGTGAGCAGAGAGAGGTGTAACAGTAATCAGGATTCAATGATAGGGGATTCCTCCTGTTGTGAAATCTGTAGTGTCTGGATTGTAAGTAGCAGAAAAGAAGAGGTTAAGGAGGCTGCTAATAAGAGCTCTGTTGACAGGGCACATACAAATATATTTCTAAACTTTTAGAATTTTTTTATAAATAATGAAACTTTGATGCAAAAATCATCAAATTTCACTTGGTAGATCTCTGAGGTTACTTCTGCCAAAGCCATATTTCTTTTCTGGACTAAATAACAAAACAAATGCTTTTCTGATAAGTCCTGTTATAGTGGACCACATTTTTTGTGGAAGTGGGCCAAAGTAAAGCTTTAGTTACTGTAATACATCAGTTGGACGTTCTCTATGTTTTGAAACAATAATGCCATACGAATTAGTGAACCTTTTCCTTCGTTTTGTGAAACTGGATTTTCTCTTATATAGTATTCTGTAGCCATTGTAATTGGCCAGTATTTTTCTATTTAAAGCTATGTCACATGGACCTTCAAAATTGATAGGTATTTTTCTGGTTTTGGGTATCCCAAAAAATTCTATAATAAGGTTATATTATTTATATATCTTTTAATTTATAAGGAATAATGCATTCTGAAAAATAACTTTTACATATTCGTTCAAAGCCATAATTTTAATAAGTGCAAATCCTAATTAATTTAGAAGGGACTACAACTAACGGTATTAACTTACTATACACAAATACTCTTCCATATGCTTTATATATACTAGTTCATTTAATGAAGTGGATTTCATTATCATGTCTGTTTTATAGAAAAAAAATTGGTGCTATCAAGGGTAAACTGCTTGCTTGTAGTTACTTTAGGAAGTAATATCTGTCTTAGCTTAGAATCAAATTCAGGGCGCTTTGATTCCCGAGCCTGGGCTTTTAGCAACAATATTGACCTGGTTTCTGCACAAAGCAAGGAGAATCCTAGCAAATATTATACTGTTTCATTGCTTAATTCAAATGTCTTGCTCTTAGTAATTTGGTATATAAATCATATTACTTCCCCATAAAATTCTCATTCTAATAGAATATTTAAAGAAATAATAGTTTAAAAAATATTCCGATCTGTGTTGTCCAATACGGTAACCAGGAGCCACATGTGGCTCTTAGGGTCTAAAAATTGGCTATTCTGAATGGAGATGTACTATAAGTATACTTTGCACACTGGATTTCAACAGCTTAGCACAAAAAAAAAAAAAGAATGTAATATATCATTAATAATTTTTATGCTGCTTACATATTGAAAGAATCAAAGTTTAGATATGTTGGGTTAAAATATAATGTTAAAATTAATTTTGTTTCTGTTTATTCTTTTTTAATGTGGCTGTTGGAAATTTTAAAATTACATACATAGCTCATACTATATTTCTATTAGACTATTTAGATGGAGTAACTGAGCAAATATATTTTTCTATCCTGATTGAAGAGTTAAATACTTCATGTGCATGGCCACTAGTGTATAAAATACCGAAGACCCAGCACTCAATTGTCATCCATGCTATAGCTAATGCTGTGAAGTGAACTCCGGGCAAAACAGATGCTATAGGTTTGGGTTCTAAACTATAGACCAGTTTATCAGCTTCCTTTGACACCCCTTTGAAGGAGTCAAACCTGTCATACCCACTGTCCTCTTTCCCTCTCCCTTACAGTGGTAGGATTTCTTATTGAGTAGATCATCCTGCAGCTTCCATAAATGTGGAAATCAAAAACTGATGAAAATTTATCAGTACTAGTAGGCAGAATGCTATACCACTGGGGAAGTGTAGAAATATTCTTAGTGAACTAATCAATTCAGTGAAAGGCAATGTTCTTATTGACTTGAAAATAATTATAATAAGAAAATTTAAGAACATACTATTACACCTTAGCTGTAAAAACAGCCAATATGAGTTGTATGCAGAT
The DNA here is from genome assembly GCF_024610735.1 of Ursus americanus. NCBI lineage: Eukaryota > Metazoa > Chordata > Mammalia > Carnivora > Ursidae > Ursus > Ursus americanus. Next base: position 12,674,280 of record NC_142137.1, on the reverse strand, counting down.
TTTGATTGATGTGAAAGTGGACTTTAAACTTTTGAACAATTAAAAATGGGAAATAAAATAAGTAAAACAGGAGTATTTACAAAAATGCCCAATTAAATCTGCCTAAGAAAAGTCTAGGAAATAACATTAAAATTCCTGCTCTTTTAAGGCTTAAAGATTTTTAAAGAAAATTATTGTATTTTTTTGTATCATTTTGTGTAATTTGACCTAAATGATTTCTGCATTTATTTGTTAAAAACAAACAGGAACTGTTTGCTTTTTACACTTACAAGTATAGAACTTAGTGAGAAAAATACTCTTTAACTGTAATAAAGGCATTTACCATGAGGAAAGACTCCCAATTTCTTCCAAATCAGCAAAATAATCTCATTAAATGTGGTACTATTAAAATTATCCACATTTATTTATTTCAGTTTCAAGAATTGGAACCACATTTGAGGATCAAAGTTATTGTCACCTGCAAACCACACTCAGGTAGTTAAAAATAAAGTAAAATGACTTCACTGTCGTCTACATGAATCCTGCATTGAAATAGGTGGAATTAGGTATTAGAAAGAGTTCATTAAAAAAACTGTGATTAGTCATGATGCCTCCTTATGGTTCAACTGAAAGAGTATGTGTGCACTGTTGTAAGTCAAGTAAATTGTTTATGACATAACTTTCTTAATTTTTAACCTAGGTGATGTTGACAAAGGAATTAAAGACCTTATACTTAACTACGGCACTATGTTCATTTGCAAAAACACTTCCCTCCTTGGCATAATTCCAGGGCATTGCTGTGAGAGTACTTGCCTCTGGAATTAATCCAGGCCTGCCTTTATAGTATTTCTCCTGTTTCCTTTCAATGATCCTGTTAAGAGTTTGAAAACAAATTCCAGTCCCATATTGAGGAAAACTGAAGTGTTTGGGAGAGGATGCTAGTGAGTCCCTAGCCAAATGAGGGTGGTTAGCCACTTAAAGGCAAGTTTATCAAGGCACTTGTAGAGTGGAAGTCCATGGTGATATGTGTTAGAGTATAATTTGAAATATGAACAACTGTGAAAACTGATCACAGTTTTGATTAGTTGATGTAAGAGCCTTTTTTTTTTCTTCAAGAAGATTTTGAAAAAAACAAACCCCTCAATTTTGAGAACCAAATGTTTCTCAAGTTTACTAATGTATGGAGAACTTTTATTCTTTATTATAATGCTTTCATGAAGACATCTCTTCAGTCTTTGAAAAATATGTAATTCCAGTTGGTTAGCAAGCTTTTATTGTTAAAAAGTCATTTAAAAAAAATTACCGTGAGTTGTCATAGCTTCTGTGCAAACTAGCAGATTATATTTTACATATATAAATATATTCAGAAGACTAATAAAATTGTATTCCGAAATATATTTTGAAATTTCTGGAACTTCTGTATAATTTTATTTCATTTAAAAAGTAGAATAGCATTTGTCAAAGTGTGGAGCTTAGTATTTACACTAAACAATCGTGTTCATATTACTGATTAGTTCTTACCTTATCACTAAGAGATGGAAAGTATTATTTTTTCTTTCTCTTAACGTATGAAGAAACTGAAGCTCAGGGATATTAATACGTAAGAAAATTGGGTAGGAATCCAGTATCCTGTTTACCAAATCAAGTCTTTTTTCCACCACTGCACTACACTGCATCCTAAAATTTGTCCTGAACTTCAACCAATGGATGGATTCTAGTTACTGAAGAAATGGTGAAACTTTGTTCTAAGTAAGGTGACCATATGCCTCATTTGTCTGGGATAATTGTTCTGTTAACACTGCCTCTCTTTGCTTTCCAAAGTGTTCCAATTTGGATGATAAAATATATGGTCTCCCTAATTGTAAAAAATCCAAGGATGTTATGCAGTTCACATGCACCTATATCAGATCGTAGAGATGGGATCTACTTGCATTATTTATATTGCTTAGTTTTGATTTTCTGAATTAAAACAAAAATTTAGGAATTTCTTTTTTGATGATTTTAATGTGAAGGGGAATTACAATAATTTTATATTTCTAATTTTTATTATAAGGAATTTCCCTAATAGTTGCTTCCTAATATTTTATATTAATATGTTAACAGGCTTGTCATTATTTTATTAACATATAATTAATGGACATATATATAATTAAATAAAAACATCGATTCAATCTGAAAGCATTGATAATATTAAAATCTGTGTTGATTAGATCTTTGAAAACCATGTTTTGGTTTGTTTGTTTTTTTTTCACAAAATGTAGCACGTAATTTCTACTATCACTTTTTTATGAAAACAAGTCTTCATAATATATCTTGTTTATAATCAAATATAAACAGAAAAGTAAGATACACTACAGGATTAATAGCTCAATGTAGAGTCACAGTTTTCAAATTCTGGCTCTATGACATACCAGATGTGTAAACTAGGACAATCTCTCTAAGCCTTAATTTCCTTAAGTATAAATAGGGCTAATAAGAATAGTACCTTCCGCATAGGGTTCTTGTTAGAAGTCGATGAAATAATGCATGTAAAAACCCTAAGAATAGTATCTGGGACATAGCAAATAATCAATGAATGCTTGCTATTATCTTGTTACTAATAATGCAAGAAGGAATTTGATAAGTAAAGAAATCTCATGGCAATGAGTGAATGAGGATAGACCTTACAGGCCACAAATAGTTAAATATCCTTTAAGCCAGTAATTTCATCCCTGGTAACTTATTGGAGAAGATACTTCAATGACAGAAAAGAATTTTTTACATAACCTTTTCTTTCTCCAGCAAGGTATACGATTGGAAATATTGGAAATAACCTAAATGTCCAAAGTTAAGTGCATCACCTTGATTGAAATTAGTCCCTAAAATATCAGCCATGTGATATAGGAGTTTTAAATTACTCACTATTAATAATTTTGAATGAAAATTAAAGAATAACATTTTGCAGATGCCGATATTTAGAATATGCAAGATATACATAGGGAAAAGAATTGATGCAAGGATAAATAACATAATCGATGTTTCAGACTGGTGGGATCTTGGGTGATCTTTGGTTCTCTGAGTTTTTAAATTATGTTGAACATTGACTTATTTTTTAAAAATTTTAAGTTATGTGTAACCTGCTATTTCCTGTAACAGCAGCTTGAATTGTATCTTGAATATATGGGTTTTTAAATTAAGTTAGCATCTGTGTAAAATACAGGGCTCAGGTGATAGAACGGTAGTAAGTAGAGGACATAGTTTAAATAATTTAAAAGGGGGAGATTCAAGGCCTTCAGCAAAAACAGGTCATAAATTTTGTTTGCTTTTTAGTTATTCATAGATGGCAAGAGCTTGTTTTAAGTGTTTTACATGTGTTAATTCATTTAGTCTCAAAGAGGGATGTTACTAACTCATTTAATCTAGTAGGTAGGCAATATCATCACTCTGTTTAAAGGACAAAAAATACCCCTACCGAAGTATTACATTATTTACCTATACTAAATTATATATATGAGATGCATGTATATATATATATATGATACGTATACAGACATTTACAGACATTACATATACATATGATGTGATAGATGCACACACACATTTTTATATAAGGAAACCAAAGCCCAGTGAGAGATGGGTTAAGTACCTACAATCGCATAGAGTGGTAGACTGCTGTTTAGTCAAGGTGGTCTGGCGGGGAATCCTTGCCCCTAACCAATACAATGCCTGCATCTTTACATTTTATCTATTGCAAAGTCTTTTATAAAAAGAAATGTTCTTTCAGGATCTTGAAAGATGCTACAAATCTGAACTTTTTTTATTTATAATAATTTCAAAATACTTCTTTGTCGTTCCCCACATCTTAAATATGTCATCTGCTTTGCCATTATCTTTCCTATCCCAGTTCTTTTTTCATGTGGCGTCGGAATGCAGTTTTGTCAAACACAACATAGATAGTATATTACTCTATTAATCAGAAAGTTTCAGGCTCCTCATTACCAATAAAAATTCCCTGTTTTCTCGACTGGTATTTAAGTCCCTCCAACTTGACCCTAACCTTCTTTTCTAATGTTCTGTCCCATATTTATCATACTCAAAGCCCCTGTTCCCCAGCCAGGTACTGATCTGTCCTTCTACGGTAAGTATGCCCATAGATATTTTTATGATGCCCTATTACTTAACATTTGGCCCAAAATAAAGTGGAAACAAACAAACAAACAAACAAACACAATTACCTTTTGTATCTTAATCCTGCACATTCCTGACTTCTTCAATGACTTCTCTCTTCCAAATTCCGATGGCAGTTACTGGTAGTAACACTCTCTTGGTACTTACCATGCCTTGCTTTTTTCAACCTGCAGTGCCAGCTAGCCTGCGTCAGCTGATTGAAATTGTGCCTTTCCTTATAATTTCAAGTTAAATGCCTCTTACTCCCTGTTAGATCATCTCTTCTTCTGGTTACTTATAAATACTTAGCCCTTTCCCTGTGTAAATCATCATATGTGATCTGATTTTTTTATTTTTATTTTTTATTTATTTGTCGGGGGGGGGCACAAGCAGGGGGAGTGGCAAGCAGAGAGAGAGGGAGAAGACTCCCTGCTGAGGAAGGAGCCTAATGTGGGACTTGGACTGTATCCCAGGACCCCGAGATCATGACCTGAGCTGCAAGCAGACGCTTAACTGACTGAGCCACCCAGGCGTCCCTGCCATCTGATTTTAATCTTTATTTGTAATTCCTTTTACAGCTTCTAAGCTCCTTAAAAACCACAACTTACTTATGGTTTTCTACTACCGACCATAGTATCTACCTAGCGGAGTTCTTGTACCACCTTAGTCTTCCAATAAATGTTTTTCAGCTTCTTAAAGACTTAATCATACACTGCCCACTGCCAAGGCAAATATTTTTTTTATTTCATATTCATATCACTATTTAATTTCTTGTTGTATATGGCTGGTCTTTATGATAGCCTTAAACCTGATGAGTATGAGAATTTTCTTCTCCTCATGGCATATATAGCAAGATGATAGGCTAATCATTAGAAAACCTAGATAGGAATCTGCTCCAAATATGGAATTTATTTCTATGAAAATAATATAATTATTTATATTTATTCATTGTCATATTCCCATTCTCTGTCACAGTCTTTGTGTGTCTTTCTTTCAACTTCTATGTCTCCCTCCTCTAATGAAATGAAAGTAATTTCACCTTCGTTACTGATATCTATGTCTTGAGGAAGAGAGAGTTCCAAGAGCCTGGTAACATTTTCTAAAATAAAAAGGTCTTGGGGTGCCTGGCTGGCTCAGTCGGAAGAGCATGCAACTCTTGATCTCAAAGTTGTGAGTTCGAACCCATGTTGGGTGTAGAGATTACTAAAAGAAAATAAATAAACTTAAAAAAAAAAAAGAAAGTCAAAGTATATTTGTGTTGATCTTATATGGGAAAGTGATTTTTATAAGATTATTTTGCTTCCAAATTATATATTGTAAATATTATCTCGAATTGCAATACAAAATGAAATAATAGAAACAAACCTGAGAAATCAAATCCTAAACTAATATTCTATTCTATAAATCAGAAATTAAATTCAGTATATTGTCCAAATATATTTCTATTTGAGCCATAGCTACAATTTTTTATACTCTTCGATTATTCACTTTCAGAAGCTTGTAATACTTGTTTAAGGCATCTTTGCATAGGTAATATGTGTAGATCTGGAATTAGTGCCATCTCTATGCTCCTGTCCCACAGGGCCTTTTATCATGTAACTACCGTTATCACTTTCTTCTGTCCTTTACGGAGATATTTGCTCATAACTCTTTAAAAATATAGATCAATGTCATGGTCATAGTTAAGTTAGAATCATATTACAATTTCCTGTGGACACTGTAGACTGCACTTAAAATTATACTGCTTTTTTACTCCTCTTCAATCATCTTTGTATGTGCCCACAGTGCACTGAACATGGTAACTATTCACTACATAAAAGATAGGAAGAAGGAAGATCTGAAGTGAGGAGAAAATAAGAAAGCAAGGAAATATGAAATTAATGTGTAGCACTTACCTTGCTAGGATTTATATGACTTCAGAACATATCTAATTATCCTAACTTTGGCAAGTATATGGTCAAACTTTTATATTTCCAGTGGCAGCTTAAATTGTCATTAATTTCTGGCACGCAGTGTGATAATATAAATCAGTGAAACCTGCAGATTTTGCATTTGATTTATTTCTGTATTGAACTTCTAGCCATTTCCTCTAAGATGTTATATTATAATTATAATCCACAAAGGATTTCATTTATGATGATATTGTGTGTAATATAGTTATTTTGTACAAATAACAATATTATTTTCATGGGAGAAATTTTACCCAGCTATACATTTGATGTTTTTCTCTATGTGTATAAAAATCTGATGCATGATTCAGAGAGGAAAATTTCAGAAAGCCTCTTTATTCTAATTTTCCTCACATTTAAGAGAATTTAAGTTATCCCATCCTCTGCAAAATATCTTACTAATTAAGCTTATGGAGGCACATCTTTATTACGGTATTCATGTCATGTTACTATGTGAAAAGTAGAAGGTTACATGCATATATATTTGAGGTTTTAAAAAATCTGGTAACAAAAGCAGTTCAGCTTTGAGTTTGGGTCAAATTAACGAGTTATAGACATTATTTTTTGCTTTCTACCTGTGATAACAACTTTGTTAAAGATTATAGAATCTGTGTGTATATATATCATAGTATTTTTCCCATATAACAGCATTTCACAGGAACACAGGAAAAGATATACCTTAGTTGAAGTAAATGTGTATATTTTCTCTCAAATTCTGTGGTCTTATGAAGTAGTATGGAAGGTTTATTATTCAGTTTACTTTGTTTAGTCTGGGGTCAATGAATGATACAGAAAACCAGGGAAAATACATGGAGCATAGGAATTTGAAATTTGTTTCAAGGTTATAATTTTTGTGCTGTGGGTTTTGAATTTTTTCATTTGAAATGAAAAAAATACTTACTATTGATGATGATATTATCTCTTGCTTCTAAGAGAAAGCCAGGGGGGTTTGAAAGAACACATACTGTGTTTTATACTTTGTTTCACGTGTTACCTAACTAATACTTACGTTAGCTTCTCATCTGTGGTGATGTTAGCCTCCCACCTGCACTGAAGGCATTAACGCTAAATTACAACCTTTTGTAGAATACCTAAATTTGGTGAAGGGAGCACCATGATGCTTTTACTAATAAAATAGACTGTCAATCAGATATAATTGTTACCTGCATATCTTACATTTATCATTTATTAAAGTTAGTTAACAATCTATTATGTTAGTATTATCTACTTTACTTTTTAAGAAGAACAGTCTTTTTAAAAGAGAGTAGGATAAGAAAGGGATTAAGGATGGGAGTGGTAGGTGTGGAGGGGTAGAATATATCTAAAGAATTGCTAGATATGACAAAAGTTTATTCTAAGAAAAATGAAGTGAATATTGGTGACTTTACTAAACTACTCTTTATTTTCCCGTGATTTATATGTTCTATGTTTATTTAGTAGTTTACTATTATTAGCTAAACTAGTTCCCATATAGACAATGACATCGAATGGTATTGACTTACCGAATGACATTAATTAATGACCTTAATTTAAACTAGTAGATTGGCTTAAATAAATAAACTTGATTGATTTTAAAATCATGTCTTCATATCCACTATTTTTAACAGGCAAAATAACTTATACTACACAGTGTTCCTATTTCAGTTGACCTTTTCCTGTAAAGTAGTTTTATCCTTGAAAAGAGATGTGAGATAGGACAGGAATATATATAACATATATATAAATTCATTATAATAAATCTGTTCTGTGGACATTCTTGCACTCCTTGAGGGTATAATCCCTTCCAAGACAATTAGAATCATAAATTCTTGGAGTTTGAGTGTACCTTAAAGATTATCAAAAATAAATTAGAGGGTTTGTTTTTTTTTTTGGTCTCTCTCTCTTTTTTTTTTTTTTCAATAAGTGGGACAACTAAAGACCTCATTTATAGTTCTAACAGTTCATTCATGAGAGATCCCAAAGTAAAATCAGAACTTACTCTTTCCAGTTTCTTTTCACTTTGACATTACACACACAATATATATTACATGTACACATGTATGTACATACATATATACACACATACATATATATGCACACACACACACACACACACACACACACATTCACTGCCCACCTCTACTTGCCCCAGGGGTAAAAAATCATACGTCAACATAATGGAACAAAAAATTAAGTTTATTTTTTCCTTGACCCATTTTTAGATTTCTAAATTGCTCTGCACTAATATTTTAATTTGTAAGTGCTGAATAGTTAAGACTTCTTTCTCTGTGGAAATCTCAATTGACTTTTACAAGGAGGCTGAAAACTCTTATAGGATATTCTTGGATTATTGCATATATATAAAAGAAAAAAAAAGCAAAATAAAAGCTACCTCAGCAATGTCATTAAATTTTCCTTCACAAAGAAAAACATTATAAACTAACTTTTACTCCTTTATTTTCAAGTACATTGTTTTAGGTTTCCTCTGCCATATAAGAAAGTAAAGTCCTTTTTTTTTTCTTCTTTTTCTTTTTTTCTTTCTTTCTTTTTTCTTTTAATTTTCAATTCTTGTAGTATTTTACCAGCTCCTAGGTAGGTAATTTTTAACAGTTAGCATGTTTTGGGTAATGTGACAATTGTACGTAAATGTGCTTTCAAAGATAGTGGACACCTCTTAGATTATCAGAAACCTAGAATTTGGAAGGGAGCAGCAACTCTGCTGTTTAACCTTGTGATTTCTGACTGGATCTCCTCCAAGAAACCTTCAGACCTTAGCCCCTCGGACCTTGCAAGGGCAGAGGGACAGTCAGCCTTCTGTAAAATCTGTTTCTCAAACTGACCTTTAAAATTAACACATGCTAAGCTTCGACATTCCGGTTGTGAGCTGGAGCTGGGAAAACATGTGGCTCTAAGCTTAATATGTTGAGACAGTATTTTAGTTTGCAAAGGAAACCTGATAGGAACTTTTAAAGTTTGCTATTTCAGCCATGCTTCTTGCTGTTTCTGAAGTTTATTCTGCACAAACATTATGCACAGAGTACTGTGTTTTTCAAGGCTGAACTTAATGGTTTGGTCATTTAACTGCTTTTTAACTTTTTCCAATATAACAACATTGCTATTCACTTCAAATTTCATACAGCGATCTCGTCGATTGTCGATTTTCAAGATTATTCACCAGGCCATCACTGTATGTGTAGCCCTCCTTCTTTCTAATATCCTTCATCCTTCAGTGTGGTAAAGTGGGTGTTCTCTCCCATCCCCACTCCCACTAGCTTTTCTTCCTTTCTTCCTTCCTTTCTTTCTCTCTCTCTCTTTCTTTCTTTCTTTCTTTCTTTCTTTCTTTCTTTCTTTCTTTCTCTTCCTTCCTTCCTTCCTTCCTTCCTTCCTTCCTTTCTTTCTTTCTTTCTTTCTTTCTTTCTTTCTTTCTTTCTTTCTCTAATTTCTTCTTTTTTCTCCCCCCACATCTTTTCCTATAGTGTTGTAGACTTTGACAATAGCTTTTCATTTACTTTTCAGAAAATTCTGTGCTATTCCCCGGTTTGAAACTTTTCAGAACATACCTTCCCATCTACTAAGTGGATTAAAATAGTAAGAGTACTTACCCATTCTGTGTTTTCACTTATTGAAATCCATGCATGTAGTTGGCAACATTATGTCTTTTTGCCTTCCTTACATGACAGTGATTCCACATATTATAATTTGGTGTAAGGCATATCAATTAAAAAACATTGAACCTTATTATAACTATTACTCATTATTATTGCAAAATTTTGATCTAATGATGGCATATCTTTGTGTTTTGAACTACTTTCCATCCTTTTATGCTTTTAGTAGAAGTGTTAATTGGATCTAAAGAGGAAATCTAGTTTTTACCTCTTCAAATCATTGATAATGTTCATTATTTACAAAACTTTATAAAATTAAACTTTTAATATTAAATTGAGAAGAGACTTTCAAAATGGTAAATTTAAAAATAAAAATCACAACTCATAATATGGGGCAAAACTTTTATAATTTGAATTCTAACTTGTATTTATTGAGCTAAGAAAATAAACCATACTTTGATCAATGCTGGAGGTCCTAGTCCCTTTTGTAACGTTTGAACTGTGACTATATAATTCTAGAATTACCATTGTAAGTCAGTATCATGAAGGAACTTAGTCAAGATGTGTATATGAATGCTTAATTAAAGTTCTTAATTCTTATTTTTCAAAAAGCTGTAACAGTTTTGTTATGGTATGAGATAGGGGGATAGGGGGTGGGGACTTAACAACAAAGGAGAGTGTAGTAATAATTTAAATGGTTTTTTTCTACCAGGAAGGCAGATTAAGGGTGAATACAAAAGAGAAGCAAGGTTAGGATACTGCCACAACTTCTTCTGATCTTTAGTTTTTTAAGGATTTTCTGTCATTGTATACTCTGTTGCAGAGACAACAAACTACGTGTTAGGTCTGTAAAAGACAGCATAAATATTCAGGGGCCTGTGAATACAGCTTATTTAAGCTTATATGATACAAGCTGAGACAAGGTTGACTTGTTGAAAAGCAAAACACTAATGTATACCAGAGTTCACATTCAGCACATCTTTCATTGCAGCCCCTCGCTTTTGTTTTTGCTTTTATATATATATTTTTTACCATTTCCTAATGTATGAGATAAAAAGAAACAAACAACCCCCCCCAAAACAAATCTGCTTTTGCACATAGGCTAATCTATAGTGACAATAATATACATTGTATTCATATAAACCTAAAGGGCATGCTTATTTATTATTCATTAATGTCAATAGATAACTGACTGTCACTTGCAGTCAGAGTAGAGTCTGACAGAATGCTGACAGTGATTGACGGACATGCTCCTGAGAATCTGCATAGGCGGAATGCTTAGGTCAGTTGAACATATAAAAACATCCTGGACCTAGACTGGGCATGAGGAATCTTATTGGTATTTTTATTTAAAAAAAAAACTTTGCATAGTCCTAAGAACTCATTTGATCTTAAGATTAATTTCAGATCTTTAGGGCCATAATTATCAAATTAAAGTAGTAACTAATTTGATTTTTTAAAAAATCGTGTTCCTGATGCTTCCGGCTCATATCCTAGGGGCAGAATGTTGATTTTGTTCACTCCCCATTATAGAAAGAGAAATTAAAAAAAAAATGGTTGATAGTTGCCTTGTACATACATATCTGAAATTATTGGCATTGTATTGAAGGAAATAATATTTAATTTAGAGAATAAAAGTTAAAAGTCATTGATGTACGGTCTATATGATATTAAAAATAAAAGGGAACTGTGTTCTTGAATTTTTTCTTTGAATGATTTCAGTAATGTATATTTTTAAATGGAGTCCTCAGCCTTAATAAATATACTTATTTTAATGAGAGTTGTTAATTCTATATCTAGAACAAAATGTTTGGCTATAGAGATTTTAATTAATAGTTATTTTCAATTAAAATTTGCTAATTTTCTCAACTTGGATGAAAGCATCAACACTAAAATATAATACACAGAATTTCAGAATGTTTTAATAGAGGCTTAATAGTTTTTATTTCAGAGTACAAGAAAATTATCACATTATATCTTGTCTGCAGTTACAAAAGGGTTAACTTGAGTTAGAATTGGTGTATCCTTATCTTCATTTTTGTGTAATTTATTTTTATTTTTAGTTCTCTCTTTTTGTACTAAGATCAGTATATTTTACGTATATATATATTTATTAGCTAACTCTGCAATCCCAGATATGCCAATATGTTAAACTATATTTTACATGCAATAAATAATGTTGACAGTTACATATTATAATATTATAAAGCGTCTGAGTTAGAAATCCATACATACTCAAAATAGTCATTTCTCGTAAAATGTGTTACATGTAAATCTGTTTGTAAGAACTTTTCATCATTTTAGCATATGTGTTTTTGAACATTTGAATTTGAGGTTAGGTAGTTTCTTTCAGATTATTCAAATGTCAGTCACAAATCTCCAACATATTAAAATAGCTCACAGCCAGGATCTCAAAGCAACATGTAATTTATTATATTGTTATAGCATCTTTGTTATGTATTAAATATTTTCATGTATATTTTTAGTCAGGGAAGGCCGTGTTTCACAGTGTCAGCCAGTAGTAGAAAGCAAAATGGAAAAATTATATAGACTAGAATTATATAGAATGAAAATTACATAGAATACTTTTAGGTACATGTGTTTTAAAATATGGTTGTCAGTAACTGCTTATATAAAATGTGAAGTACTTTTTCCCTCCCTACTGAATAGTTCTGCATGATGTATTTTGCGGATATTAGTCATCAAATAGACGTGAGATTTTGACTTTCCATTTGGAAGTATACTATGAGATTATCTAAGGGTTGATTTCTACAGACAGATTACATACCACTTTCATTAAAATGACATTGGGAAACTGAGGTAAATAGTTCAACATTTTCTGTGCTGACACGATGTTTGCCTGTCTGACTGCATCCTTTCCAATAGACAGCAGAGATGCAATTACAAAAAAAAGACATCTGTGCCAAGGTTTAGCTAGCCAAAAAGGGCAAGCTCTTGTGTTTAAAAGGTAGAGAATCCAATCGATGAAAATGTCTGGACCTGTTAGCACCAGTAAGGCTGAAGGCCACTGGGAAGCTCAGAGAGGGTCTTTTGTTGTGGAGATAGAAAGAGACCCAAACTATGACACTGTAGGGGAGCAGGGTCAGCGGAGAAGATCATCCATCTTCCTCAGTGGCAGCTTTCTGTCAGATTCTAACCCCGCTCAGTAGAGGAACGAAGCCTCTACTGTTGACACCAACTGATTCTCAGCCAAGTGTAAATGAAGCTAATATTCACTGACCTTATGCATAGCAAATGAAGCCCTGTGTGTCATTTGAGAAATAATGTTTTCTGACACTTCAAAAAGTGAATGATGGACGGAATGTGTGTGTGTGTGCACATGTGTGTGTGTGTGCGTGTGTGTGTGTGTGTGTGTTGGTCAAGTAAGCAAATGTATATCCTTTAGCCATTCCATATTTTTAGTTGATTTTCACAATAGCCACAGATTTACCGTTTAGACACCAATTGAGCTCTGTATTATTTTCCTGTGCATGTCGTGACATTTCACATGCAGATCTTGCCTGTGCTGTAGAACAGGCTGTCATTTGGCTTCTGCTAGTCTTTATAACAGCGCCTTGCCACGGGAAGAGAAGATTGAGTTTTCACTAATAAAAGATGTAAATTTCAAGAAAAATTCTGAGTTACTAGTTTACATTCAAAACATAATGAAACAATATTTTTTTGTGATTATAAAGAGTGGCATGGTCTCATTAAAGTCAGAAAGGCTGTATTTTATTTATCATTTTTACAGCATTGTCTAAAAGCACCTTTTTTTTCTAGTGAGCAGTGTATGTTAACAACCTAATAACCTCCTTCGTCTATAAATCAAGATTTCATATATCTTGCTTATACTGAGGCTTATATTTTAGATTGTATACTGTGCATTTTTCACTTTGAAGGGTTTTTCATAATACTTAAAAAAATTCTCACAAAAATGGTTAACATGTACCAGTGATCATAAATATCCATTACCTCAGAAATACTAAGTAGCCTCTGTACTCTGTAAGCAGAACATTATCACTGACAAAAAAGGAAAAATAGCTGCGATAAATATAAAACAATAATTTTTAAAAATTTGTGGAATTTAAGGATTTAGGGGAAAGATAAGTTAAAGCACAACAGTGAATTTTCAAAGTTCCCTGGAAGGTAATTATCTGACATGGTGGATTCATGAGAATCACCAGGACAGATCTGCATCTAATTGACATCAATCATGTTTGAACTGAAAATAAACAGTTGTAAAATTATTGGAATCTGTGTATTGATTTTTGTTCACCTTATCAGTCCTGTTTATTTGTACTTATTAAAGGAATGAACATGTTTTTTGTTCCACCAAACTTAAAAAGACAGCATCTGATGAGTAAGATATTTTCTTCTTACTTCTTTTTTGACGAGTAACTAAGATCAGATGAGATCATACACGAAGTTTTCTCCTGGCAGTGTTCCTAAACCTAATCATACAAAGACACTAAACATGTGTTTTGTCAATTCTTATTTTTCCCCACATTTGTCTGAGTCTAAGCACCCTTCTACGTAAAGTGATGCTCAAACACCAAAGAGAAGTTACCGTGTTGATGGTACCTTCGCTGAGTTCTGACAGCTCTCTCATTAGTTGGTTATCTTCTGCAGGATTTAGCAATGATGGACATATAAAATGCCAGTATTAAAGTTGTACCTTTGTCGCTTTGTTTATGAATTATATGCCGTATCTGCACATACAGGTGTTAAATTCAGTGAATCAATGATTTTCCAAGCAGTACTTTGATGAAGAGTAACTTCCTCGGTTGTGCTATTGTGCTTAGCGGTAGTGGTGATGGTGGTGGTGGTGAGGGTGCTGGACTAAACTGGGCTGATTTTCACGTTGTTGAATTACATTAGGTTGTACAAAGGGTCTTTGAGATGAATCCAGTGACATAAATACACACGAACATACTCCAGACATGACAGGAGCCTCCTATCCTGGATATAAGTTTGTTCTTAGTGATCTGTACAGTCTGTTCTCTTTCATAAAGATTTGTGAAAAGCTGTCTGGAGTACAGATACAATTTTGCTGAAGTTGATTTTGTTTTTGTTTTTTTTACATTTGTTTTAGAATTTCTTCATTTCTTCAAAAACAAAGAGCTTCCAAAATAGAAGAAAATAAGGAAGAATTGGCTAAATGGCAGTAGATTTTGCTTCCTGGAATCACTGGCTGATGGAGTTAGCCAGGTGTTTGAATCTAAATTGAAAAGGCCAATTGTACTTTATGATCCGCAGACGTCAGTTTGGATTACTGACGCTGAAGTTTAGAAGCCAGTGTCATTTTATGCTGCTAAGTAACAGCCCTATTGCCCCGAGAGCTTGCAGAGTTCAGTCCAGTTCAGTTCTGCAAGCCCAGTAGAGGGTGTTTTATATGCGAAACAGTATATTATGGTGTCATAGAGGTTTCTGGTAGCTTTCCAAAGTCATTCCTTGTTGAATCATTCCAACCGGTGGAATCATCTCACGGGACTTCTTGGCTTATTTTTAGAGGCATTGTTTTGGATTGGAAATCTTGAGACTAGAGAGGTACCGAACATCTTTCATGTATGTATATTACAATCACTCATTGAGCTACCTCATTCAATATTAGATACTATATTCACATACAATATTGTTTATATTTCTGATTTCTAGGCACCAAACAATGCCTGAAATAATTGGGCTTCCTAGATTCTGGTCCGAAAGCCATAATAACTGAGGGCTGTGGTTTGAGAAAAGATACCAAGAGGGTTATTAGTGATGCCTAAATAAATCATGGCATGTTTGTGTGACTTGTGATTTGTTAGAACAGGTTGTAAAGTGAGTTTCAGAAAGTTTTACATTCAACCAATCTGCAGGATCAAAGCATCCTTTTCCAGAGTTTTTTTTTGTAATTATTGCCATATATTGTTAAATGAAATGAGGTATTTTATCCTAACTAATGATGTTCTTTAAAGTAAGAGATTGCTATAATTTATTTAATAAGTTCACATGTGTATTAAACAATCATTCCCAACAAAAATTTGTTTCTATTTATTTAAAAAATTTAAATATTTCAAGTAAATTTTTTTAAAGATTTTATTTATTCATTTGAGAGAGAGAGAGAGAGCCTGAGCTTGCCTGCGCAAGCATGAGTAGGGGGAGAGGCAGAGGAAGAGGGAGAAGCAGACTCCCCACTGAGCAGGGAGCCTGAGCCCAACAAGGGGCTTGATTCCAGGACCCTGGGATCATGACCTGAGCCAAAGGCAGTTGCTTAACTGATTGAGCCACCCAGGTGCTCTTCAAGTATAATTCTTAATTTTATATTTTATGCTTCTTTTAAGATCTTGCCTGGGAAATACATGACCTCAAAATAGGCATTATGCTTGTTTTTAAATAATAAGTGGTTCTTTATTGTGTAGAGGACAGGCTTCACGTGATTCTATTTTTAAATATGGAAGAAATTACTGTGCATTTAAGGCCCTCCCCCAAAAGTCAGTCTTTTCCTTGGTAGTAACTTTACATACTGTGTTACAGTGCACTCAATGTTGCTTTCATATCTTCAAGGAGCAATTTATGGAAAAAATAAGGTAAATGGATAGTAGTATTTAGTTTTAAAAGCTTTTTTGTTTTTCCTGTTTAAAAATGTAAAGGAACAATGAGACCGGTTATTTGCAGTCTAATCAATGGAGGAGAATCATCTGATGAATAGTGGCATCTCTGACGGAGAGCCATGGAAGTTGTTTAATTCCTTTGTGTCAATCTGGAAGGAAAAATAAACCGGCAGTTTCAATACCTGGTCTGACATTTCCCATCTTTTCCTACTGAGGCAGCGAGGCAAAAGCGCACACTACAACTGAAAAGGTAACCATCCCTTGGAGGGCATGGTTGATTTTAGTTCTGATTCTTACCGCGCTATAGGGGTCAAGGATTTCCGGAGAAACATGACCTATGTTTGCTGTCAGGAAAAGTGGGTGATTTTCACTTCTCTACCTGCTGGTCTCTGAAGTTATGTGTAGATTGGAGTTTACTTCACATTGCTTTGTCAGCATAGCTGTGGCCTTTTTTTTTTTTTTTTTTTTTTTTTGGACAGTTGTGAAAGAATCTTGCAATGGAAGGAATTGAGTCTAAAAATTGCTTTCTTCTGTAAAGCAGGAGACTACTATATAATTTTTCAAATTTTAGATTGTACCATAATTTTTTTTTTTAATTTTAGGTTGTGCCATTTCATATTTAAGGAAATCATGCCGAATGCTGACTGATAGATTACTCCAGAGTATAAACGTTATAATGAGATGACATCCCACTACAGTTCAGGTGTTCGGTTTTCAGTTTCAGATTTTCTTACTCCTAAAGCATGAAGAGTTTAACTTTTATTCTATTTTTAAGTAGCTGGAAGTTAACAAATAAGTAATAGTTTAGAAAAGTGAATTATTTTATTCTGTCCCCTTTATCTTTTCGCTGGTTAACTAAATAACCAGCTTCTCTCCCTCCATTCTTCCCTCTCATCCTTCCTCCTTCCTTTCTGTTATTTAGACTCATAAATATAATATAGATAGTTCATACTTATATAGATATATTCATAAGTTTTCTGAGGTCAACAGGCTCTGCAGTATATCCTTGCTTATCTGCATCTTTTCCTTTGTGACTTGGGGAAATTATTCCTGTTCATGTCACTTCCCTTAGGCCCTTCTCTGTCCTGTTCCACCAGGGCATAAACATCGACACGAGGAGGTCAAGAAGCTCTATTTTGTTCTTGGTAAAACCATATAATTATGCTTCGTCATTTGTATATTATAAAGTGTTTTCTAGCTTTCTTTTCCTCTACCGCCAGTTGTCTGTTTCTGTTTATTTCTTGGACAGTGGTATCATATTAGTAGTTTTTCCAGTGAAGGTGACACTGAAGTTTCCATTTACACTTTTAGACCTGTAATGACCTTTCTTGCCCTTAAGGCAGAGATGTGTGTTTTGGAATCTGTATGAACCTCTGGAGGGTTAGTATCTGGTATAAAATTCCAGAGGGATTGCTTTCATTAAAGTATACTCATAGCAAGGCTGCATATTAAGTTAGATTTAAATATTTGTTGACAATTTTAATTATTGGCAAAATTTAATGCATTTTACTGAGAGAAAATTATGAAACTGACAAGCATAATATACAGGGGGATTAGGGACTCTTCAGTGCTCCATGGCGAGTAAAAGATCAAACAAAACAAAAATATTGGAGTTAACAAAAATTCAGTACTAAAAAGACTTTTGGGGAAAGATGTTTGGGATATAAAATCAATTCAATTTAGTTCAAACAAACATTTCTTGAGTGCTTTTTGTTTATAGATAACTATGATAAATTTGTCAGGGAGAGATAAAATTACATGAGTTTATAGATTGCCAAAAACACTTAAAATTAACAATGTTAACAATCCAGTGATGAATTTGTAACTCCATTTGAGAAATTTTTACCTTATAATTTTTTCCCTTTTCACATGTTTAATAGAAAAGTAGAAAGAATAGCGCAATGAACACCCGAGTTGTCTTCAGACTCTCCAGTTTTTAAAATATTGCCACATTTGTGTGTGTTTACCTCTCCCCGTGTGTGTGTGTGTGTGTGTGTGTGTGTGTGTGTGTGTGTGTGTGATTTTTTTTTTCCTGGCTGAACCATTTGAAAATAAGTTGCTGACACATTACACTTAACTTCTACTAAATTACTCTAGCATATTTCCCCAAAACATTCTGCTACATAAACACAATACTGTATTTCAAACACAAGAAATTTAACATTCATTAAAAAGTTATCTAATAAATAATACATATACCAATTATCCAGTTGCCTCAAACTGTTCTTTATAGTTGATTTTTTTAAATCCATGATCCGATTAAAGAGCCTATATTTCTTTGGTTCCCATATTTCTTTTCTTCTCTTTTAATCTAGAACTTTCCCTTAACTTTTGTTTTACTGACATTTTTTTTTTTTTAAAGAATCCAGACCAGTTACTTCTTAGAATAATGCCACATTCTGTATTTGCCTGGCTATCTCATTATTTGATTCAAGTTTAATTTTTGGCAGGGATACAATATCATTGATGTGATTTACTTCCCATTGCATCACATCATGTCACTTTGTCCCCTTATTTGTGATGCTAAGTTTGATGACTTGGTTAAGCTTTTGTATGCCACATTCTTCAATTGTAAATTTACTGTTTTCTGTTCGTAATTAGCAAATATACAATGATACCTGGAGACACTGTCATTTTCCAGTTCCCTAACAGTCATTCCCCCAGTAAACATTGATGATGTCAAATGAAATCATTTATTACTTTTGGTCATTGCAAAATGTTGATTTTTAAATTTTCTTTTTCCTACATTTAGTAGTTTGTTTTATTCTGTAAGAGTTTCCTTTTTCTACTCCCATTTTGTTTTGAATGGTTCTATAGACTCAGAGTCTAATAAAATAGTATTTATAAAAAAACTCATACCTACTGAGTTTTTACTTAAAGAGGAATAATTTCTGCTTGAAGAAGAATGAAATTGAATATTAATTATATTTACCTTGAAGTCAGGTTATAATTTTCAGGATTTAAATTCTAGCCCACATCTTCCAGCCTTTGCTCTACCGTTTTTTACTTTTTTGTTTTTAAGCCTCTGAAGAGAAGTTTAATGCATCTTTATTGTTATGTATCTTTTGTAATGAGTGAATAAGTATTTTATTTTCAGAAGACTTTTTGAGACATCTTTCAGATTGACAGCATTACCTTATTAAAATAATTAAATAATAGTTAAAAATATCTCTTCTGACAACATATACATATGATCAATTGGCTGTGTGCATGAGCAAGCTATTTCATTTTCTTTGGATTGTTCTGTAATCTTTATGTTTTCTGCATTGATCATGTATTATTCTACGTGTGTGTAAGCAAAGATATGCACACATGCATCTATCTATATAATCTATCTCTAATTTTACAAAGAAAAAAAGGAGCATAGAAGTAGAACATGACAAAATTAACCCATTCTTGCCTTGTTCTTCTCTCTCATTAACGTGGGGTGAAAGTCCTATTTTTGGTTGTTGTTTAAAAATATGGGCTACCTTTCTAGTTAACATAATACACGGTTCCTAATTTTCAGGAATATTTTAGTGTTAATTTAAAATACAGTCTAGACCAATTTAGTGATTGCACCACTATAAACAGAGCAGGAAAATAGGGATTTCATGGAGTTTAAAGAATTATGAAGTGTTTTAATTTTTATTACTTCCTTCTGATTGCTGGATGACACAGACTAGACTATATAAACAATTGTAATATATAAAATTCATCAAAATGAATTATATGTGTATATATACATGCACATTTCTAAAAACTCTTATAGATTGGTAGTCCTTGAGGTGTTACTGTTACTAATAAGCCATTATGGGTTTGCAGTCAATTGTATTATTTTGTGGCAATGTAGATCACTTATAGAATAAGTTGCAAATGAGTAGCATGAGTTCTAATAGGTTTTATGTATTAATTCCCCAAAGTTAAATGTGTCTTTTTGTGTGAGGAAGAAATTGGTATATAATTGCATATTAATTCTAGAAAGGAAACCAAAATAAAAACTTAACTACCAAAAGGAAATGAGTATATTGTAACAATTTTCTTCAACACATATTGAATCTTGCTATATTCTATGTATTACATACACATTTGTATTTGTAGTGCAGGTAATTTTTTATTGTCTGATATAGCATATCCAAATTCTCTGGGCTTCTTAGTTCTACCAAAAATGCAGGGTTTTGTTTTTTTTTTTTAAGATAGATTGATTGATTGATTGATTTGAAAGAGAGAGAGAGAGAGAGTGAGCATGAGCTGGTAGGGGCAGAAGGAGAGGGAGAGAAATCCTGAAGGAGACTCCCTGCTGGGTGTGGAGCCTGATGTGGGGCTTGATACCGGGACCATGAGATCATGACCTGAGCCGAAATCAAGAGTTCACTGATCAACCAGCTGAGCTGCCCAGGAGCCCCTCTAGCCCAGCTTAATCCTATGTAATTTTTGGTAGATTGCTGCCTTCTCTATTCAAATGTTCAGGGGATAGATATCTCTTCAGGATCTCAATCTCAGAAGCTTCTTCAGCACCAGGAATCTTGTGAATAGTAAAGTGTTAGGAAAGGCTGTCTATACTTGTGTTTTCCCATTGTAACAGCTATTGCCCAGTATAAGACTTGCATCAGGAAAACTTGCTCCTGCTAACAATTTTTTCCCAAATTTATGTCCCCATTCATTATTTGAAAAATAAAGCAAACCAGAAAAATAAAACAAAATTATATTGAGCATCTATTCTGTGCACCTTTAAGTAGACTTAATATTTTCATCAAAGAATAAATGTTTAAATAACTAGTTACAATATAAGCCAGGAAATGCTAATTGCATACAAATTCTGATTAAGTGAGGAAATAAATTTCAACTGGAGAGAAAATAAAGGCTTGCAGGAAATGGTATGCACACTGAGTTTTCATCAATAGATGTGAGATCATACTAGAGTAATTCCGGGCCCAGTGAACATTATGAGCAAAGATGGGGGATGTGAAATTGTAGGTCATATTTGGTGATCAGATAGCTGGGGTTTGTGTGAAAAGGATTATAGTAGTAAAGCTGGAAAATAGAAGATAAATTGGATGAAATCCTGGGGAGAAGTGGCTTTCTATGTTGTATGAAAGAATTTATAGTACCTTTTGTAGTTATGAGGAAATCATCAAGAACTTTTAAGGAGGGCATATCATCAAAGTTGTGCTATGGTGGGGCGCCTGGGTGGCACAGCGGTTAAGCGTTTGCCTTCGGCTCAGGGCGTGATCCCAGCATTGTGGGATCGAGCCCCATATCAGGCTCCTCTGCTATGAGCCTGCTTCTTCCTCTCCCACTCCCCCTGCTTGTGTTCCCTCTCTTGCTGGCTGTCTCTATCTCTGTCAAATAAATAAAATCTTTAAAAAAAAAAAAAGTGCTATGGTAATAACTAAAAAGGAAGTCAGAGACTGGATTAGAGGTGGGAGAAGCTGAAAGCAACAATTCCTTTTGGACTGACTCTAGGCAAAGCAATGAACTAAGACCCTATTATGGAGAATGGGAAAGAAGGGATGTGGTAGAGACATATTACAGA
The DNA here is from genome assembly GCF_024610735.1 of Ursus americanus. NCBI lineage: Eukaryota > Metazoa > Chordata > Mammalia > Carnivora > Ursidae > Ursus > Ursus americanus. The sequence goes on along the minus strand of NC_142137.1, from coordinate 12,652,514 downwards.
GGTAGAACTAATGCCTAGAAAAACAACATCTAAAGGGTGACACATGACATTAGAATTTTGAGCTTATCTTTTACTACTATCCTTTTAAAAAAAAAGATTTATTTATTTATTTATTTGAGAGAGAGAGAGAGAGAGAGAGCAGGGGGACTGGCAGAAGGAGAGAGAATCTTTTTTTAAATTTATTTTTATGTTTTAGAGAGAGAGAAAGATTGAGAGAGAGAATGGGGGTGGGGGAGGGGAGTGGCAGAGGGGGAGAGAGAGAGAATCTTTTTTTTTTTTTTAAGATTTTATTTATTTATTTGACAGAGAGAGAGACAGCCAGCGAGAGAGGGAACACAAGCAGGGGGAGTGGGAGAGGAAAAACCCTGGGATCACGCCCTGAATCGAAGGCAGACACTTAACAACTGAGCCACCCAGGTGCCCCAGAGAGAGAGAATCCTGCCCAGTGTGGAGCCCCCCGCTGGGCTCGATCTCAGGACCCTGAGGTGATCTGACATAAGCCAAAACCAAAAGTCCAAGGCTTAACTGACTATACCACCCAGGTGCCCTTACTACTATCCTTTTAAAGCCCATTTTACTTCAGCCAGACTGATCTGGTTTGTCAGTAGTTTCTAAACATAGCCCTTACTTTTTGGTTTCAATGTTTTCTGTTGTCCTTGTTTCACTTTCTTGACATGGCTGTTCTTCCATATCCTCCCAAAATATTCATATATTATGTGTCCTTCAAAAGCTCAAGTGTTCCTTCAGGTAACCCTCTCTGATTTTCAAGGTCAAAATTAATCTTACTTGTTCTAGAAGTCCCAGAATATTTGGTTTTTCTATTTCTTATGAAAAGTAAGCTATTTCCTAAGATACTATATTTTGGTTGGAGTCAACTTTTTATTTTATTTACTAATTGTGACCTTAGGTAAATTAATCTCATATAATCTCAGATTCCTCATTTTAAATTGAGTATCATGGGGGTAAACAGAAGGGGGAACGAACCAGGAGAGACTATGGACTCTGGGAAACAAACTGCGGGCTTCAGAGAGGAAGGGGTTGGGGGAATGGGATAGGCTGGTGATGGGTATTAAGGAGGGCACGTATTGCATGGTGCACTGGGTGTTATATGCAACTAATGAATCATCGAACTTTACATCAAAAACCAGGGATGTACTGTATGGTGACTAACATAATATAATAAAAAATATTATAAAAAGTAAATAAATTGAGTATCATGATAGAATTTATGGATTCTGAGTGATATCTGATATTATTATTAACATTATATAATGCCTATGTATTACTGAGTGACATCTCAGGAACAAAATAAGTGCTTGGTAAATGTTAGTTTCACTGTTTAAGTGATGTGTGAGATGATGTAAATTACCTCGAAGATTGAAGGCAATGGAGAATGAGACTCTCCTATCAAAGGATGGGCCAGTCAAATTGAACTCTTAAAGCTGGGCTTTTAAAATAAAATAAAGACTTTGATTGGATGCATTGGACAAAGAAGGGGAGAATAGTTTCAAATACTTGCATTTGGTAGTCTCATCCTTGGGCAGGTCAGAAAACCCGATAGGGTGGGCTTCTCCCTTTATAACGAATGTGGCTGCAGATGGTGGGTGTGTGTAGATGGTGGCTTGTCAGAGGTATCTGTGGAAATAGTAGTAGTAGAAAGTAGTGGAGAAAGCTGGGGAGACAAGTTAGATTAAATCCTGGTAGGAGGGCTTTTCAGGAGGGTCTCATTCCATCACCTAGGTAGTGGTGAAGGCAGAAACCAAATTCACGTGAACCAAAAATGAATGGTAACTTGAGAGAATGGCTGGAATGAGACTCAACAGTTGTCATGAAGAAAAGAGGGCAGTAACAAAGTAAGCGTGTAGCAGAGTGGTTAAGAGTTTAATTATTTGGGTGGTGCACATAAAATGGGATCTGTTCCCATTTGGAGAGTTCATAATATGAGAAGAAGAAAGCTCTAAGAGGTTGTGTTAAAAAAAACGTTTTCCGTCCAGAGTTTGCTCAACTTATTTGATTGATAAAATGTGAATAGTTGACTTTAAGATAAATCCTTTTTATGTAGTTCTTAGTAATATTTGGGGCAGTGTTTGCAAACACAGTTGGGGAAATGATCATCTAGGGTCCTTGAAGGAGAAGGGCATAGAAAGCAGGATTACAGTGGGAAAGGAACAAGATTCAAGACTGAGGTCAAAGTGAGGCATTTCAGTTTGTGAGTGGGAAATAAAAAAAAAAAACTCTGATTGATGGTGATGGCTTAAGTGTGGCTGGGTTTGTTGACAGATGGGGATGCTCTCAATTCATCTCTCCAAAAGATGAAGCTAAAGAATAGGGATGAGAGGATCGTAGGATATGAGGAAAAGGTGGTGGGGGGGGGGGGGGACTCTCACAGAATTCCAGACTGTAATGATTTTTTCTAACTTACTAGCTCTTTGGTTCCAACAACCTTTGATACAGTTTTTAAGCTTTTTAATTTGTGAAATAATTTGTGATTAATTTGACTTAATTTGTGATTAATCTGCTAATGTTTATTAATTATCCAGTTGTTAGAATTACTAACTACATGTGTTAATAATCACAATATCAAAAGAAGCAGCTTATTTGCCCTACAGAATAAATCAAACAGAAAGGTTCTGGTTTTTGAGGACATAGGTTCAAAATGAAAAGGATTTTTCTTAACAGAAATCTTTACTCTGTTTCAGGGACAGTAGTAAAACAGAGTATGATCTTTTAAAGGTATATTGCATTAGCTCTTGTGTTCCCCTCCATTTCTCTTCAGTTCTCAATTTATAAAAATATGTATCACTTACCAGTCCAGTAACTTAAAATAATGACTTGCTTTTACTGCTTATTTTCCTTTTAACTTAAAATTTATCACCTTAGAATTTTCTCTGTGTGTAATTGTGTTGTCAAGGACATATGTGCAGGGAGCACTGAAAGTAGACAAATTTGTGAATAGCAAGTGTGGTCCTTTGAAATGAATATACCTGATTCTAGAACAGCAAACATTTTTAGAAAAATCTATTCTGTACTTTTTCTAAAGAAGACTTCATTATTTTTAAAGAAGATGCTCTTTGAAAGTGTTAGGGAGACACTTTTTTTAATGGTTAAGCGAAGCAAATGAAAAGCAAATGGAAACAAGGCAGTCACCTTCTGCAGAGCTTTTAATAGTTACAGTGAAAAATTAAGGACCACCTGCCATGTTGAATTTTATAAGTATGAATAATGTAGAGGTACTTGCCAATACATTCATGACTATGTGAAAAAGAGGGGTTTAAATAGTAACACAAACCTTCAAATGGAGTTAATAAAAGACAAGGCTTTTCTTTACTGGGTAGAAAGTTATCTGCTATATAGAAAGGTCTACTGAATGAAACATTTGTCCTCAAATTCTTTTTAATCTGCTGTGAGGTTCTGCTTGTTACCTCACTTGGAATAATGTGCCAATTTTGTAAGGATAAAGAGAATTTTATCCTTTTTTCGTTCCTCTAGCTTCTTGATGCAGCATTTCCTTGAATTTCACAGTACCTGCCTGTTTTTAGCAGCTCTAATTTCAGACTATCACTTTCCTGGACTAACGTGTAAAAACTGATATTCTCATCTCCTTGATGGGGAATATTCAAGAAATGCAATCCCAGTGAGAATGTTGCTTACTAATGGGTATTTCTTTCTCCAGGCATCTTAAAAAGTTCTGCTTCTGTTTCAACTCCATAATTCCTCCCGTTCTATACAAAAACAGATTATAACGTCTCGTATCCATGGAGGAATGCTTCTGTGGCAGCATATTGCTTTTGTATTATATATTGTAAGTGGTTTTTGTCACAGCTCACAACGTAATGGTTCTGAGCTAAAACATTTTTCTTTGCCCCTACCAAAATATTTACTTTGTCCTGTGACAAGTTTAGACCTGGCACGCAAGAATTGTGAGAGCAGTAATAGGGTTTGGTTTGTTTGGTGTTCATGCTTTACTTTTCAATGTTAACAGGGTATTGTTCTTATAGATTTAATAGAGTTGAATGGAAATGATAGTAGATTTTTAAAACGCTGTTGGAGATTGATATCTGGTTGGTAACCGTAGCAAGGAACCCAAGTTCTAGCACTGAACAGGGTACTTTAGTTAGTGTGGAGGAAAGTTAAAAGCAAATAGTCACAAAACCTTCTCACAGTTTTAAACTCAGTTTTAAGCAAATTGTTACTGTGAAGGAAATTGATTTTATCTTCTAAAAACATTGGTAGAGGAGCTGGCCACTAAAATTTCCCAAATCTTCAAATTTCAGAATTGTGGTGTATGTCCAGGTTATTTAGTTACTGTAGTTGTATACTAAAGTGAATTTTATTCAGGGGCTCATCATCGGAATTTCAGGAACTCTTAGAAAAGCCATTTCCCCTTGTTGTTATCTCATTCTAGTGATTACGGTGACACTCATTCTGTTGTTATTAATGGCTTTCCTTTCAGTCTTGAAAGGGTCCTGGCTGGGATGATGAATTATATAGTTACCTTCCATATAAAGCATTTGGTGTCCTCTTACCACCCATTTTATACATTTCCAAAATAATCACTTTTTAAATTATATTCTAGTATGTTTTAGCTTTTTAAAATATAAAGTTGTTATCTCCCATATCCAAAATAAAATTTATGTATGTGTAACTGGTAGTTATATCCACTAACAAAAGTAATTGTTTTACCCTAAAGTTATTAAACTGTGACTCAGGTATTCATATTTCATGATAGCAAATTAATTATAGGGTTTTTTTTGGAGTCAAATTTAGAGCTGAAAAGGTAAAGCACCTTATAGGATTACTTGTCAAATGCAACTAGATGGAAAGAAAAATTATGTTTTGGAGGGAGAGGCAATTCAACTTTTTTGCTTCTCTGGAATTAATGTGCATTTAGAGTGAACTTGCATGAAGGCAAATTTGATTTTCATAATTCATTAAATATTTATATTCTGATCATACTGCCAACTAATCCATGTGAGACATAGTTTTAGCCTGGACAATGCTAATAGGTCCCTTTTTCCCATGTTACTTATATTAATATAAATGTCTATTTATGATTTTATTCATTCAGTTATAATCAATATAATCAGAGTTTATGCTTCCTCCCCCCATTTCTTTGTGGAATGGTTACTGAATATACATACACATTTATGAAGTGATTAGAAAATTATACTTGACAGTAATCAGGTGCAAGAGTGCATAGTATACACCAGACAGCCCAGAACTTGGGCAGAGGTGTAGATCCAGAAGAAACACACTACTAGAAACCGAACTGGATTCAGAAACTGCTGGCTGGGTTCTAAGTCCATTTTTACCACCTAGTAACATTATAAATTGGTGTCGTTCCTTAACGTCTCTAAGCCTCCCCTTTATCTGTTGAATGAGGGAAATTTGCTTGCCTTGCCTATCTGATATGATGCTGTGAGGCCCCACTTAGCTCTCATAAATCAAACTGCATTTTAATTTCCAATATTTTAAACTTGCTGGCATGAGCTGGATAATTGGAAAATGTGAGAGTAGAGCCTGGGGAATATCTAATAAAAATCTCTTGATCCTACCTCCTAAAGATCTACTGAATGTCCAGTTCTCTACAAAACACCCCGTGTGTCCTGTTCCAGTCCATGATCATCTTCCACCTGTTATCAGGGCCCCCACCTTTCCCCTGTTCTCCTTTTCTGCCTCCTGCTAAGCCGTTACAGCTACGGTGATATTTCTAAAAGTGAGTCTTACCATAACATTGTCTTCTAAAACTCCTTCCATGGCTTTCTGTTCATCTTAGAATGAAATAAAAACTTCTTAACGCTCGCCCCTGCCTCTTTCCAACATCATCACTTTCTTCTCTTCCATCCGTAGCCTACATTCGGGCATGTAGACATTCTGCCCTTCCTTCCGATTTCCAGGATTTTTTCCTCTCTGCTCTTTCCTTGCCTGTGGATAATCTCTCTCCACGCTCTTTCGCATATTTCTTACTTGCTCTGCAGGTTTCATTTATACCAGAAGAGATGCCACTTATCTGTGTTCCTGAACTGATCCCCTGTTCATGACACACCATGCTTTTTAGAATTGCTTGTTTAATTACTGGCCTTCTAGTAGACAGAACTCTGTGAGGACAAGGACTGTGTCTGTCTTTCCTCCCACAATGTCTCTAGTTCTTTGCATAGTGAGTACATAAGAAGCATTCATAATATTTCTTGGATGATGAATAAGTGAATAACTGTACAGGAAGATAGGACAGTAAATAAGATAAACATTTGTCACAGGGTTACTCTATTGAGAGTGTCAAAAGAATAATGGACAAGAATTAACTTGATTTGAGAGGTAGAGGGAAGTAGAACCTTCATGTTTCCTGCTACTGAAGGAATAACAAGTTCAGTTTGTTTGTTTTTTTAAATTCTAGGTTAGGGTGGATTTCATAACTCTGGAGGCCTACCTTACATGTAGATGGAAATTTGAAATAGTGACACTGATAGGAGAGAAGGAATAGTGGTAATAAGCATGTTTCTGTCAACTTAAATCTAAAGAGCATTTTAAAAAATTTTTCAAACCTTTTTAAAAAAGATTTTATTTATTTATTTGTCAGAGAGAGCACAAGCAGGGGGAGCAGCGGGCAGAGGGAGAAGCAGGCTCCCTGCCGAGCAAGGAGCCTGATGTGGGACTCGATCCCAGGACCCTGGGATCATGACCCAAGCCAAAGACAGACACTCAACCGACTGAGCCACCCAGCCGTCCCTCAAACCATTTTTTATGAAGAAATTTCAAGTGAGGTTAATTTCTAAGCAAATAATCTGGAGCTTTAGCTGGAGAAATTTGAAGGAAAACTAAGTTTATAAAAGCTAAAACTAAGTTCTGTTACAAAATTATGTTCTACTCTGTGGAGTATGAAAAAAATCTAGCTGTACTTTTTTTTTTTTTTCTTCCCTAGTTAGGCCATTACTAGGAGATACCTAGGACTCAGAAGTAAAACTGACGGATACCTGTTTGTTAGTAAAGCAAGGTCTCTCAACAATAGCGCTATTGACATTTGTGCCAGATAATTTTTGTTGTGGCAAGTCCTGTAGGGTGTTTAACAGCACCTCTGATGTTTACCTGCCAGATGCCAGTAACATCATCCCCATGAAAATAATCACAAATGTCTGCAGGCATTGCAAAATGTTTCCTGGGGGCAAAATTACCCCTACTTGAGAAGTATTGCACTGGAAAATTAAAAATTATAACCCTATGCCATATGGATAGGAATGCTTTGTAATATATTAGAGTCTTGTGATTCCCACATAAATTGCTTCTGAATCTGTATTTGGTGATTATTAGCAAATGTAAAGGATCAATGTGACTACTTCCAGGCTTTGTGAGGAATGTAGAAGTGGTGAGGACTCTGGACGACTTGTATCAGAAAGCAAAGACATCTAAGGAATATAATGGATGATAGAAATGTAAGATAAGAAAGGACAGGGAATTTGTGTTTTGAAGATCTGCCTCAAAGGTGTATAGATTGAATGCATGAGTCTGCCTGCATCTTTGACTTGGGACCCAGGATTGAAGAACTGAAGAAGCCTTACATCCCCCGCCCCCCCAAAGGCTTCAGTTATAGGGTGTGTATTTATGCATATAGTCTTCATTTTTGTTCAAATGCATTTGAATGGAAGACAGTGAATGTTTCTTATAATGGATGGATACGATTTTCTAGAAAATCAACTGCATCTATTCCTGAACGTGGGAGAAACATCTTTGGGCTTTTTTTTCTCATACGTTACGATCAGTTGTTTTCATGTCAGTGTTTTGGCTGTGGAGTACCAGTGTTGTATTAGTATGCCAAAATGAAACCACGCAATGTCACTTGGTCACTGCTGGTGACAGTATGGCATGCGTTCTGGAGTGTGTTCTCTCTCCCTCTTGATTATTATCTTCAGAGTTGTTATTAATTAGGAGAAGGCCCCACCTCCTGCTGCCTAACATCTCCCATATGCATCTATCATAAATCTCTTATAATGAGGGTTTTGTGGGCATACCTGCTAAGAGAAATAATGACAGAAGCCCTAAAATACTGTGATTTTTTTCTTTAGTTGTCATGAAGAAAGAGAATGGTAGCTTTCATTTTTCTTAGTTGCCTTTAGAAAAAAAAAAAATTGTCAGACTTCACCGATATGGATAGAAAGCAGATTGATATCAAATTGTGTATGGAGCTTACATTACTGTTAAGGGTAGCAAAGAAAACACATGAACTGACTTGAAAATAAGTTGTTTTATCATAGAAATCTTTCTTCATTACTTTTTCTTTCCTCTCTCTTTCTCTCTCTCTCCCTCTCTTTTCAGTGAATGTTTTAGCTGTAATAGCTGCCTGCAGTGAACTGTAGCTTTTATTGACCCTTTCAATTCTCTGAGTTTTTATCGGTCTGTCTTATGTTGTTTTATTTTGGTGTTACATGGCAACTTACACAGATTGAAACGTGTGTTTGGCGTATTTCCTTTCATTGTAGAATAGAGGGTAAAGTTGTACCTCTACCTAAATAATATACTAAACAAAGTAAATTTATCCAAACCAAAACAACAGAAGGGAAAATAGGTTACCTTTCAAATGAAGATTTTTTTAAATGATGTTATTTCAAAGAATTCTTTATACATGATTTCTTTAGCTGTCGAAACTATTAAATGAATTCCTAAATTGAAACTTCCAGACATTTAGCTACATAATTTATATAATGATGCAGTTAAACAGATTGCTTGTAAAAATGTTAGAGAATATTCCAGAAGGTTTTGTTGTTGTTGTTGCTGTTGTTTTACATTTTAGGGGAAGCAAAATTATCTTAATTAAAAAAATAGTGTTCTTTACTGTGTTAACATAATAAAGAATTATAATATTAATTAACATGTATAAAGTAGTTAGTATGTGCTAGGCACTGTTGTAAGTTCTTTAGTCCACGTAAATCCTGTTTGGAAAAAACTTACTTTTCCTAGGCAGTTTCCTATCTAGTAGTCTAGTGGTAGTCTAGCTTTCGAACCTAGGGTTTGAACTCAAGGTGTTTGGCTCCATAGCCTGCATTCTTGTAGACTGTTCTTTGCTCATCCATTAACTTTTTCTTAACCATCAATATATATTCATATATACAAGTTTCTTCTATTTTGGCAAGTAAAATTATAATTTACATAAGTATACATAAAACACGAATGTCCTGGGCACTATTAAAAGACTTGCTTACTGAGGCATAACACTCAGAAGGAAGACTTCAAAGGAACAAACTCTTGTGAAATATAAAGGAAATATAATTAACACCTTTACATTTGATTGGAAGAATATGATAACTATCTTGCAAGATTGTAATAAGAGTGTAATGTACCCTGCGTGAGCTAACTAGCTAGCTAGATATAGAGATGTAAATCTTAGCTATGGTGTTTAATTATAGAAATGGCATGAAAAAAAAAAAAAGAAAAAAATGACAAGAGACAGGAGGGACTCAAGTTGCTTAAACCAGAGGTCAGATATGGCTTCACAAGACGATGCGATTTGGAATTGTAGCAAATGCATTTGTAATGAATCTTCTTCAGAAGGTTTAGCACCACATAGCTTTCTTCTTGATAAAAATAGCTCTGAATTCGAGCCTGACTCCAAAAAAAATTCTCTAGTTAAATACCTTTTGTGAGACTCTATGTTATTTTAGTGCTTCCTGTTAGTTGGAAATTCAATATTCTTACTACTTTCTTATTATTTCTTCTGACATCTGATAAATTCTTCTTTATTTATTGTTATGTTATTTCTCCCTGAAAGTTAATAGGAGTATTTATGAAACATTGAGGTGTACTGTGAAAGGATTTATTCTTTCATATATTAATCAAATATGTAAAATGGGATTTGAAGTACAATTTATTTTTTTCCTTTTTCAAGAAAGCATGCAATGTATTTACCCATTAGTAAATGGCATGCTTCTGTTAAACTCATGATCCTTCAGAAGGGAATGCATTTGAGGAAAAGAAAGAATAACAACGATAACATAAACCTTTGTCATTCTAGAGATATAACTTTGGAGATATTGGTGAATCCTGAATACTAAAAATACCTCTAATTTCAATAATTGTCAAACTCACTAATTAAATTATCTCCATAACACAATGTGATAATCCTATGTAGTAAGCGGGCGACAAGTCCATCATGTATCAAATTCCAGAGAATTAAGAATATATGTTGATGGTCAGATTGAAAAACTGTTCCATAGTATTTCCAGATATTATATTGAATAAAGGAAATAAGATTTTAAAGTATTTTGCTTGGGTTTCCTGCTCAACCAAAATATTGATTGAAATAATTCAACTATAGGATTCTCTATTTCTAAAAAATCAGGGCTTCTGTTTCATACTTGATAAAATCCATTTATCACTTGACCAAATTTTTGAAGAACTAGTTATATGGAGCTTTTGGATTTCAAGAAAAGATAAAAATTTTTGCTCATAGAGTTTCCTGCTAAATTTATTTTTGATTTTTGATGTTAAAGCAACAAAGAATTTTAGGTTATGTTAATAAAAGTAAATGTAATATAACCTATAGAGAAAATGCGATATCTATTGGTCATTCCTAATATAAATTATTATAAGTTTTGATTATGTCAAAATACGTAGATATCTTTATTGTATTATTATGTAGCACAATTAAATATTTGAATAGAAAATATATAAACTCTTAGCTATTGTGACAATTCTTTTAAGAAATATATGTCTGTATACAATAACTTAGAAGAGAGTAGTATGTTTTGAGAATTCTCTATTCCCTTTGCAATGTAACTGTTTTCAAAGAATAATAGAAGAATTAATTTAATAAAAATTAATGAGTTTGTGATATAGACATTAAGGCAATACCAATGTATGAACCTACTCAACTATCATATTTTCCATGTGAAAACTAGAATGTTTAACTAACCATATTAAATGGCACTTGGTTGTTAGGTTGTTACGAGCATTGTACTTTGCAGTTAGGTATTCAACACATTTCATGAACAGAAAGTTAAGCATTTAAGTTTTGGACAAACTGCATGCTTTTTGGTGATACAACTTAGATGGAAAATTTAATAAAGCAAAGATATAATGAAGGTAATGTAAAGAATAGTGTACCTTATCTTGATAAAAAGATTGTTTCCTCAAAATTCTAATTTTGCAAAATATTTTATAGCACTCAACACTTGTCTATTTCTTTGACAAAAGAAGGATTTCATTTTGGGAAACTCCAAGAACTTCAAACCTTTACTGACACTGTGGCTAGACATACTCTCTTAACATCTGTAGCTTGAAAAGATTCACTTTTTAGCCTCCTACTTAAAGGACTACTAATTTAAACTACGTAATAATCATATTGAAAAATGGCAAATAGAAAGGAGTGGAAAAAGTCATATTCTTGCAAGGTTAGGATTCTCTCTTCTTACCATTGTTGGCATTTGGCAAGGATCACCATTAGTCTTGTCTTGCCATAGGTATTGTTTACTGTTTTCATTATGGTGAAATTAAAATAAATACATATGAAAATTATCAAGCATCAGATGCCTCATTTTTTCATTAATATACATTCACTTACAAAGGGGTTTCACAAATTCTTATAGAATGCTTGATTATCCCTAAAAGTCGATTACACTGTGGCTTGTAGACATTCTGTTTATTTAGACATATACACAACTGGTATTCTAATCACTCTTTTTTTGAATATTTACAGAAGAGTAATTCAACTTAAATGATGAAAAAATTACTCTCAAACTATTGTCTAACCCTTTCCAGCTGGTTTCCATCTGTGACTGTCTTCACAATGCATTTTCTGCTTTTCTCCTGTATGTTCATTACCATTAATTTTGCATGCAATCTTTGAACTGCTTTCTTCCTTCTTTATTATCTGTATTCTGGTATAAATTGATATTTTCAAAACCTTTAGGTAGGTTTTGAGATGACTTGATTCCAATTAATTAGGAGTATTTAATGCACTGCCAGATCTTTGCACATAATACTGTATTATAGCACCATTGGTGTAGAAATAGAATGGGTCATTATATTCTAATTTGTCCTTTTCTTTGTAAGAACTTGCAACACATTTTTCATTTGGAAATTTACACATTTACACTATTATCCTTTACCATGAAAAAAATAGTATTTCACTTATAGAGTTTTCTTTTTTTTTCAGATTTAAATATACTTTGTAATACTTAGATTACTTTTTCTGAGCTCATTCTTTATGGTAAGGTATTTTATGTTCTTATCCAGTTTTCCTGTCTTTTAGGTTTCAGTTTTAACTTGAAAAAAGTAAAATAGTATATGTACATATAAATGGGCTTTAACCCTTAGTTTTGTCTCCTCCCCATAGGTCGTATACCAAATGAATTAATTTATCTTATATACATCTGAAATTGAATGCAAAAACACAAAGGTACAGAAGGGTGTGTGGATATATGTGTGTTTATGCTTATAATAAAAGAAAAGATGTAATAGCCCATTGTATTTAAATTAGTTTTTTTGTTTACAATAATTGTTTTTAAAATTTAAAAGAGAGCCAGTAAGAAATAAATTGAAATCATTTTTCATAATGTAAGGCATCAGTGATATTTCTGTTTTCCAATAGAAATGTTAATTACAAGAATTTATTTTAATAGTGGCCTGTCTAGTTCCAAATTACTAACAGAAATGAAACAGAAATGAAAGTATATGTGTACTTTCTAGAATATGGCAATTCTAGACTATCTACTAGAATAAAGTAGACTAAATATTCTAGACTAAAACTAGAATATCTTTGTTTTTGAGTTTGGACAGGTCATATATTTAAGGAAAAAAATGGCCTTCTTTTTAAGAATGGGGAGCTATCACTCGATCTTAGAAGAGCCTTACACTGACAGTTTCATTATGATTTATAATTCACAACTAGTAGTTTTCCCTCTCTTGGAACTTTTCTTTCCCATGTTCAAAGAACAATGCTCTATTTATATGCTTATAAAATATTTCACCTTTCATTCATATACTTACTCATATTACCATGTTAAGAGTGCTCCTAGAATCATATTAGAAATTATCTAAAGCATTAATCGAAACATAGCTGTGCAATTGTCTTCTTGCACAGCATAACAGGGAACTCCTTAAGAGTGAGAGGTCACAAAATGTCTTTCCTTAACTGATATAGTCAGGACTCTACTACATTCTGCGTAAGAATGTGCCATGCTCTTTCCATTGATCTGATTACTATAAAAAGTTTACTAAGTTGTGTTGGTGAATTAGCCTTTGGTTAGTGGGATAGTTATTACCAGATGCATAATATTGCAGGACGAATAATGATCCTTTCATTCAGTAAACGCAGGTTAACTTTCTGCTATGTGCTAGACATTGTGCTAGGCTCTGGGATCTAGATACATTTAACCTCTGCCCTTGAGGGTCTCACAGGGAGCTGAAAGAGACACACATGAAGAAATAGTTACGACACTGTTAATGCCATAATCGTACTATGTTGTACAGACCAAATTGTACTGTCCTCCTCAGTAGCTTTAGGGGGAGGTAAAACTTTTAACTGATTCATGAAGGATGAGTTAGTTATTCAGTAAAAACAGGAACTAAACTAGATGTGTTTTTACATATCTAACATAGCTGCCTTTTCTAAAAATAGTTTTTTATTTAAAAATGTATTAAACAATAACCTATTCAAACCTATGTTCATTTTTTGCAAAATGCTATGAATGCAAAGTGGATCAGATACAGATAGACTGTGTCAGAGTATTTGCTTTGTGTGAAGATAAAAATGAACAATTAATTGGTTTTCTGTTATTAAGAAGTAGAAAGTATGGGAATGCAGTTACAGAATTCTTACTGTTTTATTTCTAACAATTCTGTTTATCTCAGAACTCTGTATGTACATACATACATACATACATATGGGTATATGTATGTATAAGTCTATTTGCTTTTGTGTGTGTGGGGTGTGTGTGTGTGTGTGCGTGTGTGTGTACGTGTAGGGAGCTCCTTTTTTTGAAAAAAGGATTGAGCTCGACAACATCATTTGTTGTGAGGATTTATTCTACCTGTTACTTTCTTTTATTTCTAAGAATTAAGGATTGAGTGAATATCCTCATTGTCCTGATGCATCTTTTTAAAATGTCATGCTTCAGGGCAAACTGATTTCTTTATGATCTTCAGAAAATTTTCCACTGACATAACAGAAATGATTATTTATCTCCCCACATGTTCAAACTGCCTTAAAGTGCTTTAGGGTTATTTGCTTCACAAGACTTAGTATTGATCCATGTTATATAACTGACTAAATAAGGGGACGAAAACTAGTCTTCACAAAGTGAAGAAAAATTGTCTTAACTGAAGATTTTGTTTTAATCATTTTTGAAAATTTTGCTGAAAACTAATGGAAAAAAGTTTATGTTTTAAAAGACTGCTTGAAATGAAAGGACTGCTCTTTAAGAAATTAAAATGGAATTATTTCTTTTCATTTTGGCTATGGGTTTTGCAAACTTTTTCTACAGATAGATAGATTTAAGTGTATTGTGGGGGGAAAACCAATTATTGATGAATCACTAATGAGATAGTTTAATTTTCATTCTTTGAATTGAACTAAAAGTGTTCACTTTATTAAATAGGATTACATTTCAAACATTCATATTTATATGCATATTTCTTGCCCTGCTAAATTTTTTGAACTTGAAGTAGCCTGCTTTTATGAAATATTCTGATATTGCCAGATCCACTATTAGCCTCACTGAAAGACAAAGCAATAACTGCCACAAATAAGTCTCCAGTTTAAATATAATTGGTCAATAATGTCCCTACCCACATTTCCTGCATGTCTACCTGAGCCGAGCAGTTTTCTCTCTTCACATTGATGAAATGCTACAGCTGTGGCAGGAAAGGTGACTTTAGAGCTTGTATTCACCACTGAAATAGGACATAATTAACCACATTGCAAAAGATACAAATTAAGGCACAATGCTTATAATTTATATAATAATTTCTTATGAAATATCAGAAATTTAATTAGCTTAAGCACATAAGCAACTGATTATCCATACCATTTGATGCCAGATCAAAGGTAATATGTATTTAGAGATCATCATGTTTGTTTTTTGGCGGACATACTTTGGTCTACTGCCTAGCGCAATGTAAAGAGTAGGCAAACAATAATTATTTAGTCAGGGAAGGAATGAGTAATTTGTATTTGTCTAATAATTAATTTGTGTTTTTGTTTGCATACACATCTGATAATGGAGAAGTGGCTCATTGTTTATCAGAGGTAGAAACTAGGGTGAAATCAAAACAGCATGGAAATTGGCATTATGAAATAATCATAATAGTTATTTATTGAGTGCTTATTCTCCACCAGGCACTGTGCTAGATTTTTCACATGAATTATGCACTTTAATTCACAGTAGTCTTACGAGAGTCTTATTAGGCTTCTCTATTTTAGATATGGAAAAACTGGGCTCAGAGAACTTAAGCAGATTTGCAGAAGTTACACAGCTAGGACAGTCTAGAGGGGAAGCCAATGTCGTGATTTACATAAAGGGCGTGTTGTGTTGCCTTTTCAGGATTGTTGAAGTGAGACTTCCTGTTGTGAAATTAACGTTACCTGTCATTCAGAATGTGAATTTTATCTTTCAAGAAGTGTTGTTTTAAAAATGATTATGTTAAAACCAGAGTATTGATCTTTCAAAAGAGGAATCCTCGCTCATATATTTTGCATCATTTTTTACCTATAAAGCCTACATTGTATGACCTTTCTTGGTATGTCTTCAAAACTGTGAGGAATGGCTTAGTATAATGAGAATGAATAATAAAACTGAAATTATAAAACTTACAGTATTATAATAAATATAAGAGAGATACTTGAAAATAAACTTGATAGTGGCCTAAATGCTATAGTAAATTGTGCCTCCGCCTGAAATCTTCGCAACACCAATGCTGTTTAAGGGCGCTCCTCTTTGCAGCCTCTTGTTCATAATGACAATGCCCTCAAAGAAATCTTTTAGTAGAATAAAATAATACTGTATCATAAATAAGCCACTTTTTTAAGTCACTACGAATAAGTAATGTTTGAGTTTGGTTAGCTAGCTTTCCCTAATTTAAGTGTTTTCAGTCCATGGGAAACTGAATAATTACACTGTTTTGCTATAGACTTGAATTAGGGTTAAAATTACTCTGTTTTAGTCCTTTTCCAATAGATTACTAAATCCTAAGTTTGTGTAGGTAATTCAGTTGTTGTTGTTGTTGAGGGTTGATCTCTTAGAATGGACCCATGAGGACAATATTGAGTGAGATCCAGGAGGGTCTGATTTCATTATGCCTCTTTCCTCTTATGGGAGTTGGTTTTTAAGTTATTTATATAATTTAAGAGCTCGACTTCTGGATTCTTATCTGCATGAACCAAAATGAATGTGCACGTCTCTGGGAACACAGACAGTCTTTGACAACAATGGCACCATGACAGCTGGAGGTGAACTGCTGGCAGATGCATCTTGACCCAGTGTGTGCCACTGCCTATCAGGGATGGCATGCAGAGGCAGGCCAGACCTTTAGAACCGGTCTCTCACACTCTTGCTGAGGCACCACTCAAAGACTAAGTGGGTGTAAGTTTGTATATCGGGTTTTGGGGGTTTGGTGATGATGGCTGAAATACACGTTTTTAAAGATAACATTTCAAAGAAAACAATCATAGGGGAGTTTAACAGCTAGATAACTGATTACTGTGTTTTTATGAAGACAAGTTTTTGTAAATAGAAATAGAAATATATAATAACTAGTATGTCTATAGCACTTAATAATTAATAACCAGGAAACAAAGGCATTGAAGCCCAGGAATGTGAAGTGACCTCGTCCAAATTATATGCCGGTAAATGGTGGAGTAGATTTGAACACAGATTTTTTTTGGTTAAAATCCAGTTCTCTTTTGCTCTATTACATTACCTGTTTAACATAACCTAATATTTATAAAGTAGAATAAGAAGACAAAAGAGATATGAATTTTCTAATTTGATATTTTTTCTTCTTTTTTATCATTTTAGTAATGACATCATTATGGCGATTTTCTGGCAAAATAAAGAGTATTTTAATGCCAGACCTCAGCAAAATTCCTAGCGTATTCCAAACTGATAATTTAATAAGGCACAAAAAAACTGTCTTTACGTAATGCGTTGTTTTCTTTTCTTTTGCAGTCTTTTAAAAAGTTTTAAGATAAAACTTTTAAAAGGTTCTTATTTTACGTGTTTCTTTTGCACTACATGGTATTAATAAAACAGTAAGTACTCAATTAAATAACACAAATAAATAGCACACATATATTTGCAATGCCCTGAAATTAATTTTTCTTCTTTTAGTTTTAAAAATCCCCAAATATTTTCAGCACTGGAGCACCTGTTATCTCAAACTTCGTATTTCGCATCATTGCTTCTCTAAACTCTTATAAGTTAGCTGTAGGGTAATATGGATGGTGCCTCACAAGCTGTAATATACTCGTTACATCATGTTGTTTTTATCCTCTCTGCCCGCTGTTCATTCTCAATGTGAAAAATCATAGCATATCAGTGACAGGAGGTCTGGCTTTCAGGCAGACTTTTGTAATTATTCCCACTGAAGCACTGTCAATAGGATTAAAAAACAGATTCTGGATCTGTCCATCCCAGATGAGGTCAGCACTTTGAGCAGTGGGAGTACTATTTCTGCAAGCTGTGCTTTCCCCTTTGCATTATAGAGCATAGACATCAATATGACATAAATATTTGAACGATCCTATGGAAACGGACTAGCTTTGCTCTGACTTAGGCTCTGGATTAAGTACAATGTCCATGTGTCATAAATAAAATAACAACAGTCATTAGAATCCCTAACTATGTATGTGTGTAGATTGTACAATAATGTTAAGGCCCAGAAAGTTTCAGTTACAGAACAATCCACTTATAGTTCATAATTAATAAACTCTTTGCAGCTGCATAACTGCGGCCGGAAACATCTGCAAAGCCTCATATTTTACACACAGACACATACACATAATTCCTTCAGAAAAAGTTCAATTGTGCTTGCGGTCGCAGGTCTGGAAACAGTACGACCTGAAGAAGCTGAATCTAGTTGTACTCGGTTAGCATATGGTAGGAGAAAGGGGGTGCTGAGGCTTTCCTTGTCTGGCAAAGAGATGAGGGTGAACTAAAATAATGTTTAAGGTCTATTCAGATATTCACACAAAACTAACTTTGTATAATTAAAAATCTCTCGTAAGTGTAAGTGTGATTTTGATAAGAATCTATTTCTTTTGTTATAAAATTATTCAAATAAAATTGCTACTTCTCAGATAAAAGAAATTATTATTTATGAAACTTTAAAATTAACAAATGGGTAAAACAAATATATTGATTAGAGATTATAATCTAGGTTACAGATTTTAAAATTTCCAATATTTGTTATAACTCATACTTAATATGTTACACCAAGCTACAGCTTTATTTTTTTTTAAGATTTATTCATTTATTTTAGAGAGAGAATGAAAGCGAGAGCCCACAAGTGGGGAAGGGGCAGAAGGAAAGGGAGAAAGAGAGGGAGAGAAGCAGACTTCCCACTGAGTGTGGAGCCCTCTTGTGGGGCTTGATCTCAATGGACTTGATCTCATGACCTTAGCTGAAATCAAGAGTCAGGTGCTTAACCGACTGAGCCACCCAAGTACCCCCTAACTATGGCTTTATAAAAATAGAGGAATATAGAGTATGTGTGTTAGAAAGTCAAGCTAGCATATTATTGACAGGTGTAATTTGGGATTTTTTTCTTAATGTTTGCTTACTCGTATGTTCAATTTGAAGTTGTATTATTAATGCATTTCATTATATATACCAACTTTACTGAAATATAATTCACATACCATACAATTCATCCATTAAAGTGAACAATTCAATGGTTTTTCAGTATAGTCATGAGCTGTACTATCATCACTACAAATCACATTTAGAGCATTTCCATCACCTCAAAAAGAAACCCTGTACCCATTAATAGTCCCTCTCCATTTCTCCTCACTGCCTCAGCCCCTAGCAACCACTAGTCTACCCTTTGTCTCTATAGGTTTGTCTATTTTGGACAGTTCTTATAAGGGAAATATTTTTGTATTGGATTCTTTCACATAGCCTCATGTTTTCAGGGTTCATCCATGTTTGATTGCTGAATAATGTTCCATTGTGTTTATTCATGTATTAGTTGGGGCACATTTGGATTGTTTCTGCTTTTTTGGCTATTATAAGTAGTTTCACTGAGAACATTTATGTACAACTTTTTGTGTTGATACGCATTTTTATTTCTCTTGGGTATGTACCTAGGAGTGGAGTTGTTGGTTAATCTGGTAATTACGTTTAACTTTTTGAGAAATTGCACAATTTTACATTCCTAACAGCAAGGTATGAGGCTTCTAACTCCTCCATACTCTTACTAACACTTGTTTTATCTGCCTTTTTTTTTTATAGCCATTCTCCTGGGTGTAAGTAGTACCTCACTGTGGTTTTGATTTGCATTTCTCTGATGGCTAATCGTGTGGATCATTTTTGTGTGTGTTCATTGGCCATTGTGTCCTCCATATAGAGCTATCTAGTCACATTCTCTGCCTATTTTTGATTGGCTTGTTAACAAATTTTCATCTTTTCATTTTTATTTTTCCAAAAATTCTAATTTATTAGATTTCTTAATAATATCTCATTTTACCTCCCTCATCAGTTTTATGGTGGAGATATCTTGTCATGCATTCTTTAGAAACTTTGATAGTTGGAGAAAAGACCTGGGACTTGCAGGAAGATGGTTTTAAACACCCGGAAAGCTTTTAAAATGCAGAAATGTCCAGACCCTAATAATGATTCAGTTATTTTGATAAAAACAAGTCATTAGTGTTTTTTTCAAAGTGTCCCTAATGTGCAGTCATGGAGGACAGCTGACTAAGATATAGATTATCAGTGCCTTAAAGTCCAAGATGGTGTCAGGTGTGTCCGAGATTAGAAGTGGAGTTTAAGATTTCCAAAAAGTGAATCCATTAAGGACCAGAAAAATCTTTCTTGTCTGTAGAAGTACTCTAGAAGTATGTGGATTTTCTGGGATAACCAGTTTGTGGGAAAGAGCCTTTAGAAATATAATTGATAGACTATTCCCCCACACACAAACTTACCATTATAGGTAAGAACCAGAACGAGTCTGAGTATCTGCACCCTCATTCAGAAGGAAGAGATACTCCATTTCACCTAATTGCTTAACCTACCCAGGAATTTGTCTGTGGCTGTTAGGATGACCTTTAGAATTGTTCATCCGTGTTGAACACAGATTTGTTCAATTAGTACTCTGATTGTTCCACAGACTGAGAGCATCATGCAAGTATATACTCAAAGCCTGGCACCCTGTTGCTTAAACACTTGAGATCCATTGAAGACAAGTACGGAATCTGCTTGTGAGGAGAGTTTAACTGAGAAATCAGAATACAAGGCTTTAGTATCAACTCTCATGTATTTAAATGTCCTCGTGTTCAGAATTTGTTGCAGTATTATTACTTTTAAGTGATTCATTTATAAATGGGAAATCCTATTGCCTTTTGTGTTCTTTTTTAAAAGAATTCAAATCTCAAACATTATTTGAAGGAATGTAGTTACATAGGGGCACTATTCTTATTGAAAAGTAGCTTAAATTAAACATAATAAATTATATTTACTTCATCACAGTAGATAATATAACAGGTTTTGTAATATAGTATATGGTAACGTAATTTAGTGGATGTGTCGCACTATATTTTTAGAGCGGTAAATAGAAGTTTCACATGCTTCCCAAGTTCCCTTTATCTTTGATAGTTTTTTCATTTAAAGAATGGACAAAGTGAAAACTTGTTTGGTGTATGAAATCTGACAAGATCATGGTTCTCAGCTCTGGGATAATGAACTTATTTTATTCATTAGGGCCCTAAAGGACTGGGGAAAAAACAGTCAAAAGAATCAATCCCAGGCCTTTGTGGTAACACTGAAAAAACACTATTACTCAAACAATAGGTGAAAGATTATTTTTACAAAAGTAATTAAATATGGAAAACAAATTTTGTACATATTCCCAGCCTTCATCAATCTAGTGAACACTACCTAAAAATAATGTTGAATTTAAAAAGTAGAAACAGGGATGCCTGGGTGGCTCAGTTGGTTAAGCATCTGCCTTCAGCTCAGGTCATGATACCAGGGTCCTGGGATCGAGTCTGGTGTCGGGCTCCTTGCTCAGCCGGAAACCTCCTTCTCCTTCTGCCTGCCGTGCCCCCTGCTTGTGCGCGCGTGTGCTCTCACGTGCGCTCTCTCTCTCTCCGACAAATAAATAAGTAAAATCTTTAAAAAAATGAAATAAAAAATAAGTAAAAAAGCAAAAACATCAAAAGGCAGGAAATTAAAATTGTATGTTTCTTGTTGTAACTAACTTTACCATTGCTCTTGTACTATATTAATTAAAGTTTGCTTTGAGTTCAAATGCTATTGAACAAATTGAGAAAGCAAAGAAAGAAAAGTTTTAAAACTGCATTTGCACAATTCCTAGAAAGTTATTCTTGCATATTTCATAGTTGTGTAGAAAGGGAAGGTATCTTTGAGGTTCCAGAAGGCATTTACCTCTAAAAACTTTTGTACTAGTACTTTTTAGAAAACCGCTGCATTTGTAGAGAGGAGAAATTGCCTTGATTTCCACATAGCCTTTTCGGGAGCCATTGCAGAGCTCACCTAGTTTTTCCCTATGTGGCTGACTCTCAGAGATGCCATTTCACCCCAGTTTCTTGTGCTGAGTATTTTACTCAAGCCATTTGTATAGCTATCTCATCTAAAATTGTAATTTTAAGAACATCTGTTCCTTCCTTCCCAAACTTTTTTACCACCCAGTTGCTAACTATTATCCTGAGAGATACAGCTTATGCCTTCGCATGTTCTTGGCTTTGCTCTTAACACTGTAGCTCCAAAGATTTTGTACTTACTTTTAATAACTCTAAATTAATAGTCTTCCTAGAGATTAAGTGAAAACTGTCTTGTCAAAACTTATTATTTTCAATATTAACTGAACTGAAACAGAATGTTACTTCAAAGAAAAAATGTTAAGACTTTGATGACCACATTTTTCCGGTACTGCCTCTATCATTATCTATTTAATGATAGCCATGCATGTACTCCACAATTTTGCAGGCATCTTCAGTGCCAAAATTCACAGTGCAATTGAGAATACCTATTTAGTATCTCTTCTGTGAGGTATGCTAGGCTATTATTTTATAGTTTTCTAAATTAAAATAATAGCTTTAAATTAGTAAAAGATATAGTAAAAGACAACAGGGACCCATAGAAAATTAATTTTTAGGGTTGCTAGAGCCCTGGAGACCCACTGAATAAGTGCCAGACTTTGGCTCATTGAGCAGGCAAGGCTGGTGGAATAGCATATGGCTGAGTATCAGTAGTCCTGTGTTCTAAATCCAGTTTTAACCTAGACAAACAGAATTATTTGAAGAACTCAGGTTACTTTTGCTTCAAATCTGCTTTCCCATCTGTTAAAGCGGTAACAGAATTTAATGTAACTTTGAAAGTTGAGTGATAAGGGTTTTAAATTTCTCTACATTAGGTACCATATATATTCTACAAGCCGTGCAAGTTGAGCAAGAAATGTCCCTCCTTATTTGTAAGAAAAGTAGGAATACACCTTTATTAGAAGCTTTTATTTGCAGTGGGAGAATGAGGGTTCTGCCTGATTCCGCTAGGTAGTGTGCTGCCTACTAATTCTGGAAGCCTTCCCTAGTAGATAGTAAATTATGTTACCATTGTGCTCCCCATCTCCCTGCTCCTTAACCCCCTCTCCTTGTAAAAACTATTACACACAAGTCATTAAAGACTGTCAGCACATACCTCTTCTCTATGGCTCTTTCTTTCTTTTTCTTTTTAAATTCTCCGGTCCTTAATGTTATCAAGCTGCAGGTTGTGAGTAAAGCATAGTCTTCTCTATTTTATGGATGTCATATGTGATCATTGAATTTTAGACAATACATAAGGCAAGGTACAGTGAATACTTAAAGAGAGGAATTTCTTATCCTGAGAAACCCATGCCAAATCCTTTATCTTACCAGTTAACCATTTTTATTTTTATTTTTTTTTTTTAAGATTTTATTTATTTATTTGACAGAGATAGAGACAGCCAGTGAGAGAGGGAACACAAGCAGGGGGAGTGAGAGAGGAAGAAGCAGGCTCATAGCGGAGGAGCCTGATGTGGGGCTCGATCCCATAACGCCGGGATCACGCCCTGAGCCAAAGGCAGACGCCTAACCGCTGTGCCACCCAGGCGCCCCAAGTTAACCATTTTTAGGTGGCAAGATCATATCTTTAGAAACATTTTAAAGTGCTATATTTTTGTTATACTATTTTGCAATCAATCTCATTGTTCTCTCTGTGCCTTAGATTTGTAGTAATTGCTACTGAGAACACGTGAAGTTGTATTGAGCTTCTTTTCCTAAGATGTTTGTGAATGCTTTCCTCTTGTATGAATTGAGGAAGCCAACTAAAGGCAGACTGGCTTCCAAAGACAGTAGTGGATCATATATTTACAAGGAGATGGTTGTAGTTCTGTTTACACATCTATCACTTATCTATTGCAATATAACATGCCTTTAAATTAAGTTTCTAAGTTATCTAAAACACTTGTCTCATTTGTGTGAAATAGCTTTGTTTTCTCGAAGCTCAAAAGATGATTTTGAGCTCTCAATTGGATCAAAATTATGCATTAAATATTGAACTGGTGGACAAAAGTAGAGAATGACTCTGTATACCATCTTGATAAGACAGGATTGTTTATCCCACCTAAGAGGGAAAATGTGATTAAGTTCCTGAGCAATGCCCAAGTTGAGGACATTAAATAAATGTGAATGTAGTAAGTTAAAAGTTATAATTGAATTTATGTTAAGTATTCACTAATCCTTCTTTATAGATATGATTAATGTCTCTTAAATTTGAAGTCACTAAAACTTAAATATATATTCGTTTGATAAATATGAAGGGTAAATTAAACTTATTTAATATATTCAATGTATAATGCCATAATTAATAAAAATTGTTGAAATAATGAAAATTTAATTTGGTAAATTTTAATTAAAGATAAATATATAAAATGAACAGTGATAGAAAATGGTTCAAGACTACTTGGTGTAATAGAAAATAGGATCTGAATGAGTAAGAGCAACTTCACTAGGAGGTGATAGAGACATTCTTTGTACATGTCTATTCATTGCTGAGAGCAGTTGCTGTGTTAGTGTGACTACTGTTAACCTCTCTCAGCAGAGCAGAAACAGTCCTCATCTGTTTACAGTTGAAGGCTTTCTCCTAATTTCTGGTGGAATAGGTTTCTCCTTTTCATAGGATCTCATTATTTTTAGTAACAAGCAAGTTGACTTAGTGGAAAGCAGCCTGCCTTATAACTTAAAATTGGTTGAAATTATATCTTGAAGTTTACTGAAAATTTGGGAGGGTATACATTTCTATCACTTTCAAATGAAATTTTTTGTATCATTGTTATTTCTAGTCAGGCAATTAAAATTATTTTAATATTTTTCAATATGAACCAAATTAACACATAAAACTTAATTTACAGCTACATTATATTAAGAAAACCTAACTTTGAAGTATACTAATATGTATCAACAAATAAGATAATTATATTGAAATTGAACTTACCCTGAATTAAATATCCTAAGTTTTTGTCCAATTAAATTATGCCTTCAATCAGTTTTGGCCTCTTGCTTTTGAACTGATACCAACTACAGGTGCAAGTTTACTGTATCCTTTGGTTTTTATTATTTTGCTTTAAAATGCAGTATTATAAAACTGGGTTATTGATACACACTAAAACAGAATTTACCATAGAGAGCTTGTTTTTCAGAAATTAAATGTTGTATTTTATTATTTGCTAAATATTACTAAAATTAAAAACGTCTATTTGCACTCATGTTTCCGTTTTCACTTTCTTTTGCATACCCAGCCTGTGGCCGTGGGTTCTACAAATCTTCCTCTCAAGATCTTCAGTGCTCCCGTTGTCCAACTCACAGTTTTTCTGATAAAGAAGGCTCCTCAAGATGTGACTGTGAGGATGGGTATTACAGGGCGCCATCTGATCCACCGTATGTTGCCTGCACAAGTAAGTTCATAATAGTAAAGCCGGGAAGGACTTTCAGAACCCTTCTACTCGTTTGTATTATTGTGACATTGTTGAGATAGGCATCGGATTTGTGGATGCATTCTTAATTATTAAATGTTT
Organism: Ursus americanus; assembly: GCF_024610735.1. Lineage (NCBI taxonomy): Eukaryota > Metazoa > Chordata > Mammalia > Carnivora > Ursidae > Ursus > Ursus americanus. Next base: position 12,627,263 of record NC_142137.1, on the reverse strand, counting down.
ACTTTTTTTTCATGAACTCGATAAGGCTAAATAATAACAGAAAATAGATACAGCTTATGTCATGTTTAGTGAAACTTTCACATTTGCAAAATCAAGATGCATCTTAATAATATTTTTCACGTGTATCTAATAGGAATCAAGTAATCAAAGTAAATGTAAAAGTTATTTGAGTCTTACTTGGATATTAAATGTGATTAAAAAGTTATGGTTTCCAAATTAAAATTCCATCACTAAATAGAGCAAATCTCACATCTTGGTGCTTCAATTAATGAATGTTGGAGAGACCCAAATCCAAAGCCAATCCCAGACTTGCTGTAAATCATTCTTGAGCACATTAAGAATGAATAGATGTATTCTCTGTTATACGGTTAAAAGGGAGACTATTTTTAAACAACTGCACAACTGTTTTTTTTTTAGGTGCATTAACTGTTCTTTTTAATTGCTTGGAAGAAAAATAGCTAAAGACTGTGGCAAAAGTACAAAGACAGTTGTTATCCTGTTTTCATTTTGACATATTAAATGGAAAATAAATAAAGCCTCTTGCCAAGTGAATTCAAGGAGGCTTTTATGCAGCCTCTCTAGGAAAGGTAATGAAATGTTTATGTAAAAGAAAGCATTTCAACTAGTTTTCTGTATAGTAATTGAGCCACTAGCTTAATGGCCCACGCAGATTCTTTCGTTCATTTTTTTGGTTTGTTTGTTTTTTTTTTTTTCTATTTTTGTTGATTTGTTTGTTTATTTTTGGTTTCCAAAGGGCCTCCATCTGCACCACAGAACCTCATTTTCAACATCAACCAAACCACAGTGAGTTTGGAATGGAGTCCTCCTGCGGACAATGGGGGAAGAAATGATGTGACCTACAGAATACTGTGTAAGCGGTGCAGTTGGGAGCAGGGCGAATGTGTTCCCTGTGGGAGTAACATTGGATACATGCCTCAGCAGACTGGATTAGAGGATAACTATGTCACTGTCATGGATCTGCTAGCCCACGCTAATTATACTTTTGAAGTGGAAGCTGTAAATGGAGTTTCTGACTTAAGCCGATCCCAGAGGCTCTTTGCGGCTGTCAGTATCACCACTGGTCAAGCAGGTATGTTTTTGTGTTTGTCTTCACTAAGTGAATATTGCGACTACGTAAGTGAGGTGTCTCGCTTGGATATTTAGTTAACTTGGCTACACAGAACTCGATTATCCCAGCCTGTTGATTATTCACACCTTTAACTTTTCTTTGTCATGTCTCCTGTTGCCTATTAAACCATTGCTAGACTCATTAACATCTCCAGAGATCTGGCAGGAGAAATAAAAAGGGATAAATTGTAAAGCAGTTAAGACTTGTAAGACAAGCAACTCTGCTGAAAGATCTCAAGGAAGGGAGTGAAAATATTGGACCAAATGAGATGTAGGCTAATTCTTGGAGGTTTACTTTTTTGTGTGGTATGCGCTTATGATCAAAATCTGCATGATAATTAAGAATGATGGAAGAGTTGAGTGCACTGTCTCACGTTGTGTTAGCCAATATTTTACCACGTAGAGTGTGATATTTGTACGATATGGCTAGTCTTTGTTAACACTTGCATGAGGGAGTTTTAAGTTCATCAGTAGTAGATTCGTGATCATATTACTGTTCATAATATTAGAGCACGTACTTAGGAGATCTCATGAGGATTTCAAAAGAAATGAATTAGGAAATAATAACCATGATGATCGTGAGCTTGTAACTTAGCCTAAAAGCAGTTTTCATTTACTTTCTTCTTGGCATTTGAGGTGCCCTACTCAGTCATTCTTTGTTGTGGTCTGTTTTGGAAAGTATAAATCGGAAAGAAGTTTCAGAAATTGGAGACTTTCTAGATCTTCAGAAAAATCTTATTACTGAAAGAAGTTTCAGAAATTGAGGGCTTTCTCAACCTCTTGCTGCTGAAAGAAGATGCTATATAGTAGATGTAGGCAAGTGCCATGGCATCATCATTAATAAAAGGGGACCTGCGCTGGAATACGGAGTTGTGTGAGCATCGGAATAAGCTTATAACCAAGTCTTCTTGATCTTTGGCTGGCTTTCAGAAACCGGTATTATCCCAAATTTCTAGACATAGATTAATCTATTCTTCACTTCCATGCCAATTTTAACAAAACGTTACCTATTTAAATTAAATCTGCAGAATGAAAACTACGCATATGGTCTAATGCTTACCATTTTGAACAGATTAGTGTGTTCTTTTCCTAAAGGTTTCATTTTGATGTTTATTTGAAAGGCAATTGCAAATCAGATTCCCTGTGTAAAAGCAGAAATCTGGAGGAAAAACAACCTAGAAAATTTTAAATTTTCAAAAATTGGACAAAAGAAATAACTAATTTAACTGATTTGGTTTGATTCCTGGCATTTACCCTGACTGTATTTAATAGTCTTTTAAGATCATTTTGTCAGATATTTTTACCTATGTTGTTTTATATTGAAATGTGTCACCATAACTTTACAGTGAGTGGGTTCAAAACATTTTAGGATCATGATTGTGACCCTATAGCTATTTTTGGAACCATTAATAGAAACTCTTAGGTCTACTGAGCTACCATAGTTCTTTCATCCCTGCTGATATCATGTACAGAAGGGACATTTTTATTTATTTTTGAATATGACCCATAGAGGCTGAACTGATACCACGAATAGAGTTCACCAAATACGCTGCTTTTGGGATCTGTTTTTTTTGCTCCTTAAATGTCTGTTGTTTAATTTTTCAGATTAATACTGCATGGGCTAAATAGGTCATAGATTTTTCCCATGAATTCTTGAATCAAATATCTCACAGTAGTTAGGTAAAGTGGCTTTGGGTGTTGATTCTCTTCTGGTTAAGAGCAAACTAGGTTTGTTTGGAGGGGGAGGTAATCTAAATGTACAAAAATTAGGTTGTGATGATTGCAGAGCTCTGTACATATCATAAAAAATATTGAATTGTACACTTAAAATGAATAAATTTTATGGTATGTCAATTATACCTCAATAAAGCTATTAACATTTTTAAAAAGAATAAGAAAGTTAAAAAACAAACAATGTTTATATTTTTATATTAAAATATTAATTCACAACGGCCTAGTCTCTATTGCATCTCAAATGCTAACACCCCATGAATTTAAAGTTAGCTTTTTATTTTTTTACTTTCAAAAAGAAATGCAATTAAATAAGGCAGCAATCTGTGGTAATTGTAGAAGTTTATAGAAGTGTTCCTTTATTTTTTAAAAGGTTTTATTTATTCATTTGAGAGAGAGAGCATGGGCGCAAGTGCAAGGGAACACAAGCGGTGGGTGTGGGGTGGTGCTAAGAGGCAGAGGCAGAGGGAGAAGCAGACTCCCTGCTGATCAGGGAGCCCCAATGCGGGGCAGAAGTTTTCCTTTATTTTTTAACAGAGGAAATTTAGAATATATTCGTGACTATTCTATTGAATTTGTATACCCACTTCCCACTGCCCCCCATCACCTGTATTTTTGCTCTTTCTAAAGGAGAATGATTTGAAATTTTGCCCATGTTCATTACTATCCATGGAAACCTGCAATGATCCTTGAAATTCTCATTCTCTATTAACTAAACAGCATCACCTCCCACCTAGTTTATGCTACAATCATTTCAATGATGAGTTTAAATCTGGATCTCTGGTCAGTTATCCCCCTCATCAGCAATCCACCAGTGCCTACTATAAAAGATTTATTAGGAGAATCTGCATATGTCGGGATAAGAATGAAGATGGAATATAATCAGCCAGTGTTCGAAAGGTATCTTTCAACTACTTTGTAGTTTCTTTTCTATTACCTTTGGAGTCTGGAGCACAAGACCCCATTCCGCACCAGTGTTTGTGGAAATGGAACCCTTATGCTTTGCTTAGGGTAGGAGTAAGGTTTTCGTGTTAAAGGACCCGTGCTCCAGCCCCTCTCCTGCTACTTAGGATCACTAAAGTTCTACATGACTAAAACAGAGATAAAAATGTTCAATGATAGATGTTAGAAAAAACTTAAAAACTCTTTAGTGTCATATAAATATTATTGTAGTGAGTAGCAAAATGAATGCTGAATTAATCCCTCTTTATATAACTCTTTGTGAACCTGTCAAGGCAAAACACAGTAAAATCTTTATCTTTCACAGTGTGGGGGGAAGTTAACGGGGGCTTGGAATTGGCAATTATGTTTTATAACATTGGAGGGGAAGGAGATTAATTTTGTTTTGCCTGTGCAAAATGTGACTATTATCTAGTCACAAGTTATCTTAAGACTGAGATTCTACTTTAAACCAATAATTAGCTTTAAGATGAAAAGTGTATAGAGAATAATATGCAATATTCATATTTCAATAATTTTTGTATTTATTTATCAGGAACATATGACATACAGAAACTGGCTGATTTATATATATATATATATATACACTTTTCATTGTTTTATTTTGTTAGGAATGATATGACCTATTAAGTGTGAAGTCACACATATCAAACATATGTATGTTGGAGGTATTTTAAAAATATATAAGTGAGGGGGAAAGCACATGCATTTAATTTATGACATTATGATCCTAACTCTTCCTTACATGGAACAAAAATGATCTTAATAATTACGTAAGTGATCTTAAGAGCTGACTATTTAAATGCTATTTTTTATAACAATTATAGTATTAAGTCAGCCAACTATACTGAGTAGTGTGAGTCGAACACTGCCAAGGATGCTGAGGATAGAAAGGTAAAGTTTGGGCCTACCCTAATGAGGAACCCATACTGTAGCAGATTTATGTAGTTACACATGTAATATGACAGAGCACTTGAATATAATGTGATGCATGTTATAGGCCATTAGGAACAAAATACAGAAACCCCAAGAAGGAATGATCCATTCTATCTAGGAAAAAGGAGGTCCTCACAGAAAAGACACCAGTCAGTGTAGAACATTGGAATGGATTTGATTTTGCCAGGAGGACAAGTGAATTATATTGTACGCCTGCAAGAGGACCTCCCCCATTAAAACATTGTAAGTGCCACTATATTCCTTCTCCAGATTAAGTGCATTAACACAAAAATCGTCTGTAGAAGTATGAAAGTTCATAAAAGCAAGTAACCCTTAAATTATTGTCTCTTTTTATAATACCTCTGTTCACTGTGGGATCACTTAAACAATTAGACAATTTTAAAGCATACAAAATTATAATATGTGGTCTTACCCCTGAAGAGATTTAAGGGACTCAGCAATTATTCTTCAGATCAGTGATTATGTTACGTTCATCTGTACCTTCACTGTGTAACACAGTTCTTTCTGTATGCAAGCTGTACGATGCATGTTGTGCAATTAACTCCAATGAGGAAACTAGTCATACACAAGAAAAGTTAAATGATTTTACAAGAGTGGAAACACTGAGACATGAGTGGAAAAGGCATAGAATTTGATATACGATGACATAATTACTTAATTTTAGATAAGTTATTTCAGCTCTTTGAACTTGAATTTTCTCCTGAAATGGTATTATGCTACTTGACTCCTCATATTATAAAAATTGAGCTTTTAGCTTAATACCAGTTACATTTATTAGAATAGAAAAGTGTGTTATAGTACTATGACAATTATAATAGTAGAAATAATAGAGTGACTAGTTACTGAACACTTACTATGTTCTTGGTATTTTTCAAATGTAAAATGTACATGAAAGGAGTCTCAAGGGGCATCTGGGTGGCACAGTCGGTTGGGCATCTGCCTTCAGCTCAGCTTATGATCCTGAAGTCCTGGGATTGAGCCCCACATTGGGCTCCCTGCTCAGCGGAGAGCCTGCTTCTCCCTCTCCTTCTGCCTGCTGCTCTGCCTGCTTGTGCTCTTTCTCTCCCTCTGTTAAATAAATAAATAAAATCTTTCTAAAAAAAAAGTGTCAAAATTGAATACTTTAACTTCTTTGAACTCATGTAGCCCTCCTAAGTATAGGACAGGTTTGGGATAGAAGACCTCTAAGAGCCCATTTTATGCCGATAGTTAAATGTACAGTTATAATACAATACAAACTATACATTGTGCAGTGCACAATGTGCAGTGTTGATTGAAATTATGGACTAATTTATAGCTGAGTAATACGTGTATAGGTACTATAATTTTAATGGGATTGATAATTGCTAGAATGCTGTAGAAAGCATTGGGTAGGAATTAAAGATGAAAACTATAACCTCTTGAAAGAGGATACAGTTTCCCAATTTGGGCTCCCCAAGAAGCAGACACTTAGGTGGTATTAGGACATGCACTTGGGATCAGTGCCACAGGAAGAGAAAGGAAGAGAGCAAAACTGGAGCAGAGGGGAAGCTGAGCTGTGATGCAATCTCCTTGGAATCCTCAGCCAACTCCATGGGGAGCTCTCCACCTGTAAGCTACCTCCATATTGCCCAGAGCTGAAGAAAGGGTGTCAGACTTTCATACCTCTGCATTGTCCAGACACAGCTGCAGGAAGGAGCCTAGGAAGTAGCAAGGTGTGATTTTTCAGACAAGGAAATTCTAAAGTGGGACAGGGAACTGAGGTCTGCTTTTTCAGCAGCCATCTCGGCAGCTGGGCAAATAAATTCTTCCATCCTTCACTGAGGAGAATGTGGGCAGTCCATCACAGCATCCCAGATTATTGTAGTCAAATACACTGCTTACCTGGAATTATTCAGTATTATGTCATCTTATCATGGACTACTGTCTTTTAGAAATTTCGCTCTACAATCCTTTACATGGGAATTTGCTGATTGATTCAATGTTCTGTTGATAAATTACTCCTCAATGAAAAAGGGACCTACTAAGAAGTGTTATTTCTGGAAGATATTAATAACAAATAAAATCTTTTGGAGAGAATGTTACTGTAGCATTTGCCTTTTGGCTATGATTTTATTGCCCTTTTATAAGAAACTTCAAAAGTACCCCTGTATATCCTAATTTGACTAATTTCTGTTTTCAAATGTCCAGATCTTATTTCTCTGTCAAAATTAACATTTGCTTCACTGTACTTATTTAGATTTATAATGTTTATAATGTCCCAAATGAAATATAACCATAGTCATATAACATTATACATAAGCAAATTTATACAAAAAGGAGATAGTAACAAAAGTCATTTCCTGTATTGGTCACATTTATTAGTGTGACTCAACTGTGACTATTTTTCTCATAAATTAACTCAGATCATCTCTTTTCAATGATTTAAAATGGTAGGCCATCAAGTTAACGTGTCCTGTAAGTAAAATAAATTATTCCTATATAAGTTTATACATTTTGATATTTCTTTGGAATTTATAAGCTTGATTTATATTTTAAGGGAACAAGATGTTAAGAAAATATATATTCTTGTTTGAGAGCATTTACTGATTATGTTGAGTAATAAAAATGCAGCAATATCCATAAAGTGAAATGAGATAAATGCAAAAAAAGGAAAAAAATCCACCACCACTACCAGCAAAGAAACATTTTGTAGAAATAGTGTTAGTTTTATTAAAACATAAGTACATAAACACACATGTACACTACAGCAGAAAAATCAAATGAATAAGATTCCTTTAACAGTAAGCCATTCAAAATAGACATTTCTGTCATGTTTCTAGTTATTTTATAAACCCAACGTATCTGAAAGGCAGAACAGGATTCAGTCATGCTAATTCATGCCTTAAGGCATGATATTTTAGAAATTTATATATATAGTTTTGTTTAGCAAGTAAGAGTCTTAGACTATATTAGTGAAATTTAATTCTTTAAATTTTAAGTATTTTTGACACCATTAATTTAAAAATAAACATGTAGATACACTTACAGTTTTTCTTTAGTGACTATCAGTAATTAAAACACGTATATAAAGGACGATCTTTTTGGATACTATTTCAGTAAAATTGGCAACCATGTTGGCATTGATACCGACAACTAGGACTTACTGACTCCTTAGTTTGTTCTGACCACTTTACATGTATAGACCAGATGCCTACACAGTTTCTTCACATCCCAAACTTACAATGGAAATTTGGTAAAAAATTACATCTTTCTGTGATATGGTCTTACAGTAAACATCTCATGGATTTTCTTATAACATTTGTGACATATTATCTGTGAAATGTCTGTCCCGTTACACTTCACAGTGTAAGGCAAATAGTGACATCTTTGGTCTTATTCTCTAGCCTCTACAACCAGTTGGGCCCAGGGTACATGCTTAGTAAATTTGTTGAATTAAATACAAAAATTCTTTGTATATCATAATATGAAAAGAGACTTTCTAAGATTATCAAGATTAATATAAAGGGTTTAATTCAAATTCAATGTAATTTTATTTACATTATGCAATAAACATATAAGATAATGATTTCAAGTATAAAAATTTTGTGATTTGGTCTTGAAACTATAGGTATATTTAGAATCTTAAAATGAGTTTTCACCGTAACTTGATATCCAAGCAGAGATTTAGAACAAAAGCTTAAAGGACTTTTATTTCAGAATATTAAGCTACAAATTACCTTTATATTTTAAAACTTTAACAATTTTTCATATTTTAAAAATCTGCTGAAAATAAAATTATTTTTTTTTCTTTTAATATAACATTGAATAGAGGGGTGCCTGGGTGGCTCAGTTGGTTGGGTGTCTGGCTCTTGATCTCAAGTCAGGTCTTGATCTCAGGGTTGTGAGTTTGAGCCCAATGTTAGGCTCCATGCCCAGCTTAAAATATATCTGTATATATTTTTCATAACATATTTTAATATTTTTTCTTTTTATAGTTTGTGACTTCTTAAGACTATATCACATAGCTATTCTGTGAATTTTCTCAATTAAAATATATGTAAGACAGTGTCCCTAAGCAACTTGTATTCTCAACCCCATATATTTACCTTCATGAAACCTCCATGTTTTCCAGTTCCAGTGTTATGTGAGTTGCCACATCCACCCTTTTCTGATTTTATAAATATGCGTAATGAACTATTTTGCTTATGTTGAGGTTAGGTCGAGGTTATTAACAAGTTTATCTGCAGGCTCTTGAATGGAAGGACTCTGTAAACATTTGAAAGAACCCTAGGACAAGGTTTTTAAGTAGCCTTTCACATTTTCAAGTTAATATATCTTAATCTTAAGTTCTTTGATCTCAGCTTTGCTATTTTGTGGATAATTATATTTAAAGATCTGTGAAGAAAGAGTTAATTTGTGTAATAACTCAGTTACAACATTGCTATGGATTGAATTGTGTCCTCCTCTAAATTCATGTGTTGAAACCCTGACCCCCAGTGTGACCGTATTTGAAGACAGGGACTATAGGGAGGTAATTAAGGTTAAATGAGATCATGAGGTTGGGGCCCTGATCCTGATAGGCTTAGTGTCCTTGTAAGAAAAGACACTAGAGAGCTTGCTCTCTCCCCATTCACATTCACTGAATGGAAAGACCATGTGAGGACACAGTGAGAAGGGGGCCATCTGCAAGCCAGGAAGAATGGTCTCATGAGAATGTGAATCCTTGATCTGGGACTTCTAGCCTCCAGAATTATGAGATAATAACTTTCTGTTTTTTTAAAGGCACCCAGTCTGTGGTGTCATAGCATTCTGAATGGGCTGATACAAATATCCATCCCGGAGATAGTTTAGTTCCATCCTATTATGTTGAAGGAAAGTATTTATTTTCCATATGTATAGGACGGGCATAGACACTTTTGTGGGTGGGGCAAGTGTGGGAGTTGAAGGAATTTTATGCATTTCTATGATCTCTCCCCCTCAAAAAGGTACTGAACTTATTTAGTGCAATGCATTGGTAAGTGCCAGAAAGACCAATAGTAATATTTTGCTTTTGACATCCAAGGCAGTTTTTTTTTTTTAACCAGAGCCAATTTATTATCTCATAAATTATAGAAGGTGCTACTTTGATGGTAGCAGAACATTCTATATAAAGTAAGTTATGTGGTTGTCTCTGAATTTTCAGGCTTGAGCAAGTTTGTCAAATTCTTGGCAATTTTAAACTAGCAATTTCTACATGATTAAGAAATGAGTGCTGTTTTAGGATTCTAGTGGAAAAGTTTTTATAACTGTATTTTGGAGATTTAAATTTGTAACTTGTTAAATTTAAGCTTCCTCTAAATAAGCTCTTCAACAAAATATATGACTGCCCATTAGGATCATTGTCCTGGAATAGTAGATAATGATGGAATTATGTAAAGTAATTCTTATTATATGTCTTGCCCTTAATAGGAGGTCCTTCATTTTGCTACTGTTAAGTTTATTGAGTGGAGAGTGTAGTGAATTGAAAATGCATTCACTAGAGTATTATTTATAAAGAAATAGCTACTTTACTTTTAAAGTCAAGAAGTTTGTTCAAGTGAGATATAGAAAATCTGTTTTAACTGAAATGTGACTAACAAGACCACCTACTCTTCAATTTTAGCAGGAAATAATATAAAAAGCAAGTTAACACCAGAGACTTAAATAAAATATGCAAGAGTTTTTCAGAGGACAGACCCAGGTCAATATATATTGAATTCAGTCTCTTTTTCTGGAAGTATTACAGAATTATAAATAATAAAAGAGCAAAATATATGTGTGTAGGAGGATTACTATGCTCAGAATATAAATTAACACATTTTTAAGATTGTCAATATGAATTGAATCAGGAAGTGATTTCTGCTTGATTCTTAGTTGACCAAAACTGGTTACCTGATCTACTTGGTGCTTTTCCACGGTACAAAAAGGTTTGATCTGTGGGTTGTTTGCTTAGTTCTTACAGAACAAGCTATCACAATCATTTCCCTGAAATAATATTAAAGGAATAGCATTGTGAAGACAGACACCGTTTCAGAAAAAAAGTCATTTAAGAGCAAGAAATCAATAAGCTGCATTTCAGAGAATGAAAAGCCAGTGGATGGTAATTTCATACATTATTCATATATAGATGAATACACATAATGTGAATTGGTGATGAGGAAGAGGATGATTATGATGATGATAAAAATTTGATGATGAAACTAATATAATGTATGTCAATTATACCTCAATTAAAAAAACTCGGGCTCATAAACTTGAAGTACATATTTTGGTTCCTCTCAGTTCCATTTCCTACACTCTGATACACCCAACCATACAAACCATTGTGAGCCCTTGGATGAGCTAAGGGATGTAGCTTTGAAAAAGGTAAGAGATAGTTCTTAAATTGACAAGTGTTTAGTTGTTGTTCTATTTTTGGTGCCAGTGTTAAGAGAAAGTAAATGTTGATTATTTTATTCCTTGCTTCATTGGTGATGAATTGAAGCAAATTTGATTCAGACAAGCAATTTGGTGGAATGATGCAGAGCCATCCACAAAAACATCTGTACTAATCATCCAATGCAGTAAATTAGAGCTACAAGCAAAAGACATTGATCCAAGAGGGTCATTAACAGTTTTAACCAAATGATCTAAGTAATAGGGTAAAGGAAAGAACACTATCAAGGTCTTGCTTTTCAGATGTGTCAATTGCCACTGCAGAAGCCTGTTGGTACTTGTGTCAATTCCAGCTGCTTTATGACTTCAGTTCCCTTCATACTGTTGTAAGCAAGAAACAAGGATCAGTTAAGGGGTAAAAACTAGGAAAAATTATCCAAATTTCTTGCATTTCATTTACAAAGAGGTCTGTCCTATAGGGAGAGATAATTGCTGCAACCGAACAAAATTAATCAGGGAGAAGGCAGAGTAGATGATGTATGTCCTCTGACAAAGTACAGGGCAGAGATGTACTTGCAGTCCCATAGCCGCTTGACTTAAGACACAAGCACTAGAAAAGAAGATCTGTGAAAAACAATTATCATAGCCTAAACGCACACAGTTCTTAATTATCCATAGCATGTTGACATCAGATAATTAGTGTCCAAATTTTTAATAATATTTGATGATTAACTTCAGCATATAGAAAGATGCAGGACATTGGCTGAGCATAGCATTCATAATGGCAATCATGTATGGTAATAAAATGCAGAGACACTGGCTAAGCCATATTGTTATTGTACAGTTTATTCAAATGTTACTAATACCCTTAAACATAACACCTTTAGCTCCTGTGACACCAAGCCGTATCACATGTGATGTGATGTATTTATGTGTATAGGTGTGTATATAGACAGTTTTAACTATATGTACTTTTTAACCTCAAACATTTTATGAACACATACATGTTCCTAGGAGAATAGGCGCTGAAATGGTGGAGGAGCCTGAATGTTACAGATGTGGGAATCATGAACCTATAGATGACAAGTTAATGAATGGTGTTTTGGGGGGGAGATCTGGTAGAGCTATAATTTAAAAGTTTGGGAGAAGAGTTTTGACAATACCAGCAGGAGCTGGCAGAATACCAAAACAACATGATGAAGACCAAAAAAGAGTACCCAGGCCAGTTGGGTAGGCGGGCTGTCACAGTAACCAAAGGAAGGGATATTTTCCAAGTCAGTTAATCATAGAATCAAATGTCACAGGAGGTCAATAGAATGAACACAGAAGAAAGTCCATTGGATTTGACAATTTCGAGCCACGAGAAACAATTTTGGTAGACAACTTGGAGTAGAAAATGTCATAATCATATTTGTCATGGTTGAAAACAAAGCATAACGCTATGGCATATGTGGTGTAAGTGCACAATGTTGGCTGAATTGAATTGTAATAGATTACTTTTTATGCTGATTTCATACAACATTTATCAGACTGGTAAAAACTCTAAGATAGATTATGAGTCTGAATTTTGTTTGGAAAAAAGTTACTGCCTTTGTTCTTTTCTAATACATTATCATAACCTTGTTTTCTCCTTGTTTTGACATCTCATCCTATTTTCGCACATCTCTGACATCACTAAGAACCCAAATTTAGCCTCACATAAATTTCATTGTCGAGAACCTGGTAATCTCAGTAGAGGTCATAAAAGGAAAGATGTTAATTCCATAAAGATAAACTATGCATTAATAACACTGTCTCCTCTAATATCTTTATTATTGTTCTTAATATGAAATATTGTTATAAAATCAAGAGACCGCACTGATTTCATAAAGACTATGTCTGTTAATATATAATATATATGGTTATATTTATAGTTACATTTTATGTTATGCTCTGTATTCACATTTCTTTCTCTTCCTGGTTTCTTTTTTTTGCTCCCAGACATTTTAAAATATGTCCCCTATCATGTACTCACCAATAGAAAAGTTGTAGACCCAACTAAAAGTTGGGAAACTTTATTCTTGCTGTCTTCAGTCAGTATGTTAATACTAAGACTTTACCTTTTATTTTTAACCACATTTCCTTTATCTTTAAAAATGACATAAATAAAGAAGAGAAAGCCATAATGCTATTTCAACCAACCTTGGGTATTAATATGATTTGTAAGTTATTTTTGGTGCACCTGCTGCATTAAATACTGGTGTTATGTTTGAAAAGACACTAACTGACCTTCTTTAGATTGCTGTCTGACTACTTTGATGTTTCATTATTTTCTTCAATCCAGGGATGAAATGGATGAATGGATCTTAATTATAGTGTCCTGGTGACTCTTTTTTCAGACCATTTTTCTGGACAAGCATCAGCTAATCTGACAAATCGTGAACAATTTACTTTATAGTTTGGTTGGGATTAAGTTACTTACTGGAACCTGCAGGGGACATAAAAAGCAGTGTCTTCTGATAAGATATCTTGGGTGTTTGCCATGCCTATTTTCAATTTTAATCGGTAACTTTTAGGAATGGAGAACTATAAACAGATAGTTCTTTGACGGATGTATTTTTTTATACATTTACCTATAGCACTTCGAACACAACCAGACCTGGTGTACCAAATTTACATATCTAAAATCTTATTGTGTATTTGCTTATGAACTTTCTCCTGAGTTTTGACCGTGTAGAAAAAGCTGGTATGTAAAGTTTATTTTTATTGAAAACAATTTTAGAAATATTACTTTATTATAATTAGGTTAGTGTATTTGCGGTGAACCTCTTAATTGCCTGTAGGTAATAGTGCAAAAATGGTTCTTATTATTTTGATTGTCTTTTAGTTTGCAGGATTTTTATGTGATATTGGAATGAATGGATTACTGAGGGGAATTTCAACTCAAATTTTGTCTTTTTTCAAGTTTAAATAAAATATAAAGGTAATTTTTTGAAGGTGTGTAGTAATAAATCAGGATCTACATGACTTCCGTAGAACAAAGATTTCTCAAGTTTTATGCTATTATATTTTTTCTAACAGTGATTGTGCTCTTTTGTGAATTTCATATGCCATCTGCGAGATGGCATAGGATTTCGTTCAGCATTAAGTTTATTCTTACAGACAAGAAAACTGTTACATATTTTCTTTATACAGGTCAATAAAAGCAAGATATATTCATTGGTTAGAGCAAGCAAATGAATAAGATATAAAGCCATATTTCTCATAACTATCATTTAATTGGACATTTTGTTTCATCTATCCTCTCTTAGGTGTATAATAAACACATCTCAAAGAACTCAAGGTAGAAATTAGATTTAGTGTCCCTCTGGGTAACTGAAATTACCCTGCTGTTGTTATAAAACACTGTTTTTTATTGTTCTTAGACTGTAAATTAATGTATTGACAGTAAAGAATTAACAACATATCCAGGAAGACTTTATTTAATAATGATGATGTAAAATACTTCTTATGCCATTCGATTTATCTAATTTATAACTCTGTTTGATTACCCCAGCATGCCTTTCATCTGTAAGAATTGCGCCCTGGGGACTAGTCAACTTATTAATTCATCACTTGTTCTTTTATGGTTGCAATCCCCATTATAGTATGAACAGAGAGTGATCTTCTCTTCTGAAAGCTGCCAGCCAACTGGTTCCAGTCTAGCTGACCTTTTATTTCTACCTGTGATCCTAATGGTTTTTCTGTTGGCTTCTGTTTCTAATAGCTTACATTACAATCTACATTTTTTGTCTCATGGTATCATGATGAGGATAGGACAGCAAGAGTGAATTCCACACCTGCAATTACAGAGTTTCATAAAGAGGAAAGACCTGCTTCAAGTTAACCTGTAGTCTTTTTTAAAATGCCTTTTGATTTATCTGTCACCTGATCCATCAGCAATGAATAATTTTCATGGAAGGTGCACTTTAATTACATTCCCATTTGACTTGCATTATCAAGCCCTATCTAGGTAATTAATCTCACCAAGTATCCAATTTCGGCCTTTATTGCTGGCAGGCAGGCCTCCTGAATTATGTGTGCTTGAATGGGTCTTGGGTCTTTTTAACCAGGCAGACCCTGAAAAAGATCTGGGGCCTTCCAAATCCTGGAACTGTGTCTGAGAAATTTTTTTCTTAGATATTGTGATTAAATTATATTTGACATCACAACTGCACTTCCATATTCAGTGAAGCCTATAGATTATTGTAATCATGAAAGGTTTCATTTCTAGGTGTAGCCAATCTGCATGTCATTTTGTTTGTGGGATGTGTGTGTTAAATTGTTAATTGTAGCTAACATCTGTATCAATCTGCTGATATAAATTTGGGGGCACACTTACCACCTAAACCTAAATGTTCCTTTACTTCAGGATTTGTTTGTATGAATTTAGGTGAATATTTGGGTTAAAAGATGATTAGATCAAAATCAGAATTAGAATGATCCTGCTTTATATTCAGTCACATACTCTGTTTTCTACAATTTTCCTTATTCTGCAATAATAGACCACTTCCCTTTTGTGTTTTACCTGTCTTTTGATTTTGATGATCCTCATTCCTTAATTACTTACACCGATTAATGCCAAAGTTCAATGATCTTACCAACTTAGTTTACACACATACAGATACAGTAGTTCTGGAGTATATAATTTGCCTTTTTGTTATAGTCTTGTTTAATACCTAGTGCAAACATGCATTAAGCATTTATAATTTTCTAATTTGGTGAAGATGTCTATTATGTCTAAGGTGTTTTACTTCTCTTCTCTGAAGACATTTTAAAAAACTCTGGGAGCTCCTTGAAAATCAAGTTGATATATAGTGTAAATAGATTAGCTGTCTGGAAGTGATCTAAATATCTGACAATATTTTAAGCCACAGATTGCCTGATTGGCAGAAGAGAAGGTGTCCAATCTTTAGTAGACTGAATAGGTCATAATGTTTACACAATAAACAGTAAGATAATTTTGGAAAATTTGGACTGATATTACTGGGGAAAGGATGAGTAGTTCTCCAGCTTCTGCTATCACCTCTATACAGTTAACTCTAGAAGTCTGTGCCTCTCACCCTCACTTCACTCAAAAATTCCTGCCTTGTATTTTTACAAAGATAGAGGTTATGATTGAATTTATAAGTATTTCACCATCAAACCAAACTCTATACAACTAAAATCTAACTTTACTTTTTAAAAAATATTTCTTAATGTAACTTTAATTTGACCCTTTGTTTTTAGGCAAATAACTGAACACATTTTAATGTAATACATATTAAAAATGGATTCCTAAAACATTTGACATTACTTTGTAAAAATTGCATATTCCTTTATCCAAGTATTGGTTTCTCTTGTCATACAGAAATGAATCTACTATTTATTTTTTTCATAGTGGCTAGAATATACAGAAATATTTTACCATCCATAATATTTCTCAAATGAAGATGCAATAATTTAATCTAATACTATTTGATTAGTTGTGTTTATAATAATTGCTTTTAAGCTATAGTATAGCTTAACTCAGAATTTAAATTGGCCAGGAATATTCATTACTGAATGGTTCACTATTATGAATTCCCCAGTAAAGTGTGTATGCACACACATATGTATATACATACATGCATGCATACTCTGACATGTATATTTATGTTGTATGAATAGGAATTCATATTTAAAGGAATTCTTTCATTTGTGACTATTCTATTAACATATACTACCTCTAATAATTAGGTATATTATATCTCTTAAGTAGTTATATATGTTTCCTCTTAAATATTAATAGCCAAACAAAGAGTTTATGACTTTTTAATGTCTATCTTTACATTTAGTTTCTTTTTGGCATTTCTGAATCATGAGAATTTGTATTTTTCAGTAATTCTTATTGTTTGCTGTAATGCTATTTGAATTGAGCATATAACAAGTATAATTTATGTATTTATTTTTTTAACAAATATAATTAATTTAAGGTTTGCAGATCAAGGAATTGAGGCTTAAGCAAAAAAGACTATTTGTATAGCATCATCTAGTGAGCCAATAGGGTCAAATGGTTTGTTAACCAGAAACATTCCATTTGAGTTATTTTGCTTTTCTCCTACGTATTCTTAGATGTGGATCTTTTTCAATGTATTGACTTGCCAAAAATATGTACTGCTTCAGCTCTTTACATAGTCAATACATAGACTGAGCTGAGCAGATTATTTACTTCAATCAAAATAAAGTCCGTTTTTATATAATAATGCATATGTAGAAAGAATAGGCTTCAGAAATATATCAGACAATTTGGACTCAGAACACTGGATTTAGCTTTTTAAATTTTTATTTATTTATTTATTTTACCTTTTTTTAAAACTTAAATTCAAGTTAGTTGAGATATAGCGAATTATTAGCTTTAGGGGTAGAATTTAGTGATTCATCAGTAGCATATGACACCCAGGGCTCATTATTTCAAGTGCCCTCCTTATGCCCATCACCCAGTTACCCCATCCCCCCACCCATCTCCCCTCCAGCAACCTTCAGTTTTTTCCCCTATAATTAAGAGTCTCATGGTTTGCCTCTCTCTGTGTTTTTTTAATCTTATTTTATTTTTCCTTCCCTTACCCTATGTTCATCTGTTTTGTTTCTTAAATCCCACTTATGAGTGAAATCTTAAGGTATTTGTCTTTCTCTGACTGACTTATTTTGCTTAGGCTAATACACTCTAGTTCCATCCACATCATTGCAAATGGCACGATTTTATTCCTTTTGATGGTTGAGTAATACTCCATCATGTGTGTATATCACATCTTCTTTATCCATTCATCTGTTGATGGACATCTGGGCTCTTTCCATGTTTTGACTGTGTGGACATTGCTGCTCTAAACTTGGGTTGCATGTGCCCCTTCAAATCACTATTTAGAACACTGGATTTAAAATCAGAATGTTTGAATCCAGGTTGACCAGGTTGCTTTTTGACCTTGGGCAATTAATACAATCTTTATATCTTACTAGTTAATCTTAGTATTACATGAAGCAATACATGAAACAGTGTTTTATAAAATAAAAGCGCTTTGTTGTTGACTGTTGGTAGTACTGGTGTACAACAACACAATTTTGAACAGCTGTCCTATAAATTTAGCTGTGGCAAAGCACAGTCTTGGAAAAGTTAGCAAAATAATGCTGATTATAATACAAATTAATGTTGACTTCGTTCTCCTGATATGTAGCCCTCTCAATAGACAGGACTACAAAAGTGAAGACATTTCTAAAAACTTATTTCTGGGCAAAACCATCATAATTCAGAGAATTCTGGGAATTAGTAAGAGGTGTGTTAGATATAATCAGTTTCTTAAAGTGAACCTTGAATTCTTAAGACACTCACAAATTTAAAAACTATTTCTATTGCCAATTTTCACACTGTTATACTTTTAGAAAGTGATGCTAAGTATTAATGTTATATTTTATCCCTATTTTTTTAAAAAATTAAGAAAATTAAGTAGTGTCAAAGTATTTGGCATCTTATGGTACTATATGGGTAAGTGTATGGATTATATAAAGTTTAATGTTAATTTAACAAAAATTTAATTCTCTAGGTATATAGATAGATCTTATACCAATGTATAATTTTCTTTACTGCTCTATCAGAATACAGAGCCACTTCCACTATTGGACACAATTTATATTATATTTTGAGGGTAAGATAGTATAAAGTTGGTAGAGAATGATTTTGTACAAACAAATTGAAAAAATTCTAAAGATCAACAATTTTGAATTAAATTTTTAAAAGATATTCTGCTATTCATCTTTATTATATAAGAAGAAAAAATTTAAATGACTTCTTTAAGGTTTTATTTATTTGTCAGAGAGAGAGAGAGCAAGCACGCACAAGCAGGAGGAGCAGCAGGCAGAGGGAGAAGCAGGCTCCCGGCTGAGCAAGGAGCCCGATGCGGGACTGGATCCCAGGGTCCTGGGATCACTAGCTGAGCTGACGGCAGACACTTAACCGACTGAGCCACCCAGGAGTCCCTAAATGACTTTTTAAAGTACTATTTAATATTTAGATACATAACTTTGAGGAAATTTTAAATGTTGGGAACATCTGCATTTGAAACATAAGCCCACATTTGGCAAACTGGGAGCAGGAGAAATATGTTTTATTGAAATACTAATTTTGAAAGAAAGTTGAATTTCAATGTATAGGATCACCCTTTTGTAACTCAGTAAGAGCTTACTAAGTACCTGAAAATTGTTCTCTCATTTAATATATTTGATTGGTTTCTACTTTTCCATTGGTTCTTTCTCTTGGATAGAAAATAAGCCCTTGAGTACACATTCTTGCGCACACACCCTGCTTAGATTCCTTCAAACTATTGGGGAAAAGAAAGCAAGAATTAGGGAGCCAAAAATGTAAAATAGAATTTTTAAAAAAGCAAGGAGAGAGAACATAATTTTGTGCATGTATTCTCATTTTTGGTGAAATAATATATGGCAGCAGTTCCAGACCAACCTTTACCTTGGAAAGTTATTTTCTTTGCCTTTTACATTTCTACCCTCAGGGACTGTTGATGGGGATATTTGGAAACCAGGACAATATTCTTGGACTTCCTGCCCTAGACCTTTATGCTGTTTTACATGTCCTCTCTCTCTTTTTCTCTCTTCTTTCTTTCTTCTTTCCCCTCTTCCCTGCTCCCTTCCTTCCTTTCTTTTAACTTCTTCACTCCTCCCCTCGCCTCTGCATCTCTCTAGTTTTCTCTCCTTCCAGCCTTTCTTGCCCTCCTATTTGTTTTGGTGGTGAGCAGCTAGGTATAGGAAAAAGCATGAAACAATAGGAAACCCCTATTCCAGCATCACAAGGTCATATAAATGGTGAACAAAGAACAGGTTGTTCCCTAAGAATGCATTTCTTTGCCTCCAGGATGCTGCAGATTTTTACATCCTGTGATATTTACTTCTCTTTCTGAGGTACATCTAACTTGAGAGCAGCAAGTTTGAGATCAGTAGTGAGAATAACAACAGACTTGTCTGGGATGCTGTACTGTTTGATATGGAAAAATATTGGAATATTTTCTTTTTCCGCTAGCTTTCTATAAAATAAATCTTTCAATTTCTACCGACTACATTTATACAAATCAGAATGAGTGTTTTTCAAAAGTAGTTGTTTGAGGCCTTTTGAAAACAGATTTTGTTTCCTTCACATACTTAAGAATTCTAAAATAAAAAACTTAAATAAAAAGAAGCATTATGACCAAACTGATTTTATATTTGTAAGAGTAGCTTTTTCTAAGGGTAGAATTTGTCAAAGAACTTCCCACAGAAAAGTAGGTCTCATTTCTAATTTGTATTCCAAAGAATAAAAATAGAGTCTTTTGTTAAAGTCTTACTCAGCCAGTCTGTAAATACAGTCACTTACTACAAGATCTTGTGGTTCTGACCTTTTGGAAATGGTGTGCGGTCACTGGAACCTTGCTTTTGATCACTGGTAATCTTTGACATTATTGAGCAACCTTATCCTTGAGGATCTTTCTCTAGTGTTCTGGGTCAGTCTCCCATGGGAGAAAAGTGAGGTTTTGAATTGTGGATTTGAAAAACAAAGCAGCAATACACTCTTCTGTTGTTTAAGGTACTTTCTGTAAAGATTCTCACTGTAGTGAATGTGCCTTTGCCAAGTACCCTAAAACAACACCATCAATCACTTTTAATTACTCGTTTATATTTCACTCATGCCTTTTTCCCAATTCCCAACCCCCATCCTCATAGATGCCAAACAAAGGAACAGGTTGGCCAATACAAGCTTCTTTGTGTTTCTTTCTCTTCTACAGTGTTTTAGGAGGGTATCCAACTTATATCACTTTAAACATTCTTCCAATTTATGGTAAAATTGTTAAATTGGAAGAAAGATGCCATTGGAAGCAAGAGGTTATCTTGGCTGCCTGAACAGTAGCTGCTATTGGAGTTGGTGTTGGGGAAGAACAGTCTGCTTCTGCTCTTATAAGCTGTTTAAAGGGCTTTGTACAGTGGTACATGTGACTGCCCACTAGGCTTTCAAAGCGATGAACACACTGTATCGAAGCAGTTTGTAACACATGGCATATGAATAGAATCTGAAACTTTCATGTATACCATGCACTTGCTTGGTCTACTGATACTTAACTCATTGAAGAGAGTGTAAAGAATATCCCTCTGGGCAATCTTAAAAATCAAGAACCATGTTATAGATAAAGTTATGGAATGCTTGCATATTATTTTTCTCTTTTATATTAAAAAGCCTTAGAAATTGAAATGCTCGAAAGTCTTTGGTACTCAACATGCGACGTGAACTATTTAACTTTTTTTCCCTTTTAGGATACACTTTACATGTGCTTTTTAAAATTTATAAATTATAATTAAACTTTATCCAATTTGTATTGGGTAACAAGGTTATTAATATCTGTCCCTCTTTTCCAAGTTACAGAGAGAAAGATGCATTATCTCTCTCTCATATCCCAAATAGGTCTTCAGATCTTTAGCCCACTGTTTCTGTAGAATATCAAGAGATAAATAAGGGAGTTTCCCCATGAATGATTTGAATCTTACTAATCCTTTTTTCATTATTATATTGCTAAGTCATTTCTCTCTAAGTTTTCACCAAATGCAAAGGAAAATGAGACAATTTACGATTATTTATATGCTAGTAAGAAATTATTGCTATGAGAATTCAGAAACTATATGTTGTTTCCAGATCTTCATTTTAATGTGTGTAGATAGCATGGGATTTAAAAATTAAGAACAAAAACTGTAGATGATTATTGTAGTGTTACCAAATTACAGGTTAACTTAGGGTCCAAAAGGTTTTTCCCTCTTGCCTCTTTCTTTTTTCTTACTGCTCTATATCTTTTCTGGTGGTCTTACTCACAAAATGCAGGTGCTTTTTTTAAATATAATTATTTCACTTTTTTTTTTTAAAGTAATTCCTTATGTCTCTAATGACACCCAGAACTTTAACTAATCCTTTGGAATTATAATGTAAATACCAATGAAGTTGTAAAATTTTAAATAGAATTCATGTCCCAGGTTTGGTCAGGGCAAAAAGCTTATATTACAACCCTAGACAGATAATATAACACATATGTAGATGATTATACTTTACACTGGATGAAAAGTGCCATTTCATTCTAATTCTAAAAACAGAAGTCGGGAGAATTTTTATAATATTTCTTGAGCCCCCCCCCCCCCCCATTTAGAAGCAGAAAAAGCAAGACTGGAGTTACATAAAAGATATTTAGGGATTCAGCCCTGCCTGTTAACACTTTATTGACTCTCTAGGTATCAAATTCTCAGCAATTTTATGAAGAATATATTATTATCCAGAATTCAGGAAGAAGTTAACAAATGGCCCAAGGTGATAAGGCTGTAAAGTGGCTGGGTGAGATGACCAGTGACATCAGATAGTCCCTCTGGCCAATCCTTTTATTCCCTAGGTTATATTGTCTCTTTCTACTCTTGATTTTTATAGTTGTGTTGTCCTATTTCTGGAGAAAATGTCAATTCTAATAAACATGTGATACATACTCATACTGGAAAATTTCTAAATATGGTCTACACATCACAATCTATACTACTTTTGGATTAAGTGTGAAAGTGAAACATGCAAATATATTCATGGTTATCAGGGAATTGAATGGATTTGCATCACACTTTTAACCTTGATATTTGTGGATTTGATTCAGAATATATCCTAGTTACAATGCATGGAAAAACTCACAGGAATATAGATTTCCAGAGTAGCAGCCATGATAACATCTAATATGCTTCTTTGGTAGGTATTGTATACTGTAGGTGTTATATATTCAGGTTAGAGAGCTATTGCTAGAAATATAAAATTAATTCCTATTATTTTGATGATTTGAACCAGCATTTTTCACATTTAAATTAACACCTTGCACTATTTAATTGCTTTAAATCTTTGCCAGATCACATTGTTGATCATATCAGTTTATTTGAAAACTTGAAATTCAAAAATATTCTAAATATTTTTTACTTAATCATTTTGAAAATTTTAAGGCATTTTTCTTTTTTTAATTTTTTAATAATTTTTATTTTGTTATATCTTAAGGCATTTTTCTAAAACATCTCTTGCTTTTGCCTTCAGAATTTAAGGTGTATTAGTAAGATGTGCACAAAACCAATACTAATATTACTACAAACTTGCTTACTTTTGCCATGACCGAATATATTAAAGTGTAGCACAGAAATTAACTTTATTAAAGTTACAATTGAGTTCCTATGTAGAAACTGCATGTTATAAAAATATAAGCCACTTAGCAGAGAGAAATGGAATTTGCAATTTTTATAAAAGTTTATGTCAGATTAAAGATGACAAATATACAAAGCCCACATTCTGTAAGTAACTACTCATTGTTTATAGTCTGTTCTCTTTAGAGTCATTGCCAGAGTTAGCAGAAATGTAACTTGCCAGAGTGAGGGTAAGCGGAGTTACAATTTCCATTATTGTATTTTATTTTGTTAATATTATTATTCATTTATTAATTTTACAAGAAGACTCTTTATTTATTTTAATTTTTTGCTTGATTCATTTCCACTCCTCAGTTCCCAGTAGGTTCACTGAGCTCTGCTGTAAACATACTTTGAATCCAATTCTGTGAGAATATTCTTAAATAAGTGCTCTTATTAAACAAGTTTTCTAAAGCCAAGCACTTAAAAATGTCAGGTGCATAGCAGGTGCATAACACATATTTTTTGAGAAAATAGGTTAATACATTATTTCTATTGAATTGAACTACGTGAGTGAATGCGACTTAGAGTTGTCTATGTTCCCCTTAAGGCAGAGTTGATACAATGAAAGCCTATTTGTTCAGTATTGGCTTGTGGATACTGTAGAACAGATAAAATGATATAGTGGTTTACACTAGCAGCTGAAATGTGAAAAATCCATACCTTCGAAGAAATCATTAGTAAACCAAACAATGTATATTGCAGGTGTTGCTGTTTGTCACACACACAGATTACATTGGGGACTCACTGGGTGAAAAAGCATCATTACCTCAATTGTTTGCATATTTCAAGTGAAAAAAAATTTTATCCTCAGTTATGCAGATTATTTCTTTAACTCTCCATGATCATGTCTTTGAAAAATGTTATGTGTGTACATAAGTAAATCTAGTATGCATTCTAGAGGGAATCTCTTTTTCTAAGTTCTAAAAGAAAAACAAAAGAACTAGGTCTATGTTTGATTTGACGGAGCTCCAATACATGCTTACTTGTTTTTTGCTAAAGATATAATCTGCATATTTCGGGAAGACATGTATGTATTTAAGAGTTACTGATTTGGAAAGGGTTTATGGGTGAAGAAAACTAGAGAATACATTTGGACTTAACTGGAAGAATATCAATGGAGACCTTAGAAACCAGTTTTATTATAGTAATGTGACTATATTATATGGAATATAATAAAACTAGAGAAAAACTAACAGGCCATCTCTCTTTACTTCTTTTCCTAAAGTACAATGATATGCCTTATTTTTAGTATTCTCATTTATACATTCTTTGCTGAAAATTATACCTAAACTTATACTTTTATTGCATTGTTGCTAATTTCCATGTTGCTAATTTATATTCCAACATTTGCAATACTTTTCCTTCAAATAACCATTGCTTTATTGAAATGTTTGATCTATATGCCCACTCTTGAATGTGAACTTGATCAACAGCTCTTCTAATGTAAAGCCACTTGAGAAATGCTCACAGTTCAAGA
The DNA here is from genome assembly GCF_024610735.1 of Ursus americanus. Classification (NCBI taxonomy): domain Eukaryota; kingdom Metazoa; phylum Chordata; class Mammalia; order Carnivora; family Ursidae; genus Ursus; species Ursus americanus. The sequence continues at coordinate 12,602,401 of NC_142137.1, read as the reverse complement.
TTGTGGTTAAATGTGTGTGTTCTCCATAAAGCAAAGTCCTAAGACCAGTTCCAGAGTAAGGACTCCAATAAATGCTTATCACTTTTGAGACGCCTTCTTGGCTGATGCCCAAGCTAACAATGAAGAGAGAGAATAAAACATTTTTTGTCCTTGGAGAAAATGCCGCTGATTACCTTGGACAAAGAGTCACTTTCATTCTATGATTACCACTTTCTGCACTGTCTGAAAAAGAATTTAGTTACTATGTTTAATAGTTGTATAATAAAGATTATTCCAATTTCCCATAGTCATGTCCTCCCCTCATTCCACTGACTGTGACATTTTCTTCCTTTCCCCCCAAAATATAGTTTATCTTAACCAGAATAAAATAATAGGCCTGGTTATACTTGAGGTGAGAGTTTACATTGCTAATAATTTAATTATCAGTGTCTTTGTTCAGTGTCTTCTGTTCCAAGCCTGATCTTTGTTCCTGGTTTCACTTCAGTTGTTTAGTATAGTGAAAAGAAGATGGGCCCTTAAGCAAGAGAGACATGGTTTTGCTTGCTACTTCTGCCATATTATTATTGTGGGAAGTAGACTATGCATAGAAAAAGATTATTTTACACCTAACATTATCAAAAATATTTGAGAAAATGTCAAGAATATTTGAGAAAATTCAGGATGTCCTAAATTTATTGAACCTCAACCATCCTTTCAATGGATATCCCCTTATTTTCAAAAGTATACAAAGAACATCTATGTTGGAAAAGTGCTTGCAAAATCAAATATATCAGGATTCATAGTTAATGGTAATGCAGACTTACTCTTTATTAAGTATGGATAAAATTCTTGGAAGAGCTCTTTGACCACATGCTGTTATTTTGTTGTATGTCTAAAAATGACCGTTTTATTTCCATATTTGTGTTAATATTGCTTATGGTCTGGCGTAGATGTTAATTGACAAAAGCTTTCAAACTTCTATGTCTGAAATAAAAACTGCTGATGATTAGCAATCAAAAATTTTAGTTTTTTCTGCTTAAAAGATAGGGAAATGTATGATGGCCAGTGTCTCGTTCAGAACTTGAGGGACATGCTCTGAAGTCATTTATCTCAGGCATGTATTACTTATATCATGACAATACAGATCTGAAGAAAAAAGATATTCATTCAGTCTAACTGATGCTAAAATATAAAAGTTCTAAAAGAGACAATAGTTAAAAGTGAATGGTAATAAAAATCTGCATTACTTCATTAATGGCAATTCCATGAGGAGTTAATTGCATGTCTCAAGATGATGAGACTTTCACAGTAATGGTGTCATCGTTGCAAGTTGGTTTTGATCATGAAAGACAGCCATGGATTTTTAGAATACAGTTTTGGTTAGTTTATTCTATAAAATGTGCCCTTTCTTTTCCTTTTTTCTTAATTTTGTTATCTTTAAATTAGGAACTTAGAACTTTTGCTTATTTTATTATTTATTTTGCTTATTTTATTGTTGAGTCAAAGTGTTATTTTGACCATGGTTGTATGTAGTTTGCTTAAGGAGGCTATGCCATCTTTCCCCTATCATTCCCTCAGCAAATCTTCTGTTACTTAAGTTGTGTTCTTTGAGGGGTCACATTGATTAGGTAGGGCTTCCATGGGAATTCTCTAATGAGAATGTTTAAATTCCAAGAGAATGTATAATTTCCCAGAATAGTAATCATATTATGCTTTAAAATCGCTGTAGCTCAGGAACCAATGTCCTAGGAGAAATCTTGGTATCCAAAGATAATAAAATTGGGGAAGACCAGCTTACCTCTATTTTGAATGGGGGAAAAAAATCAATAGGGTGTGACATATGGTGCACTTCTAGAAAGGTATGGGTTCTATCACACCAAAACTCTCCCCAGCTGGCTGATACTTGAAAATTCACTAGTGAAGTGTTTTTCTTTAAAACTTTCATTCATTCTTTTATCATTCAAAAATCTTTATTCAGCAGATGATAACTTTCACACATTGTTGTAGATACTGGGAAAAAACAGTAGACACACACACACAAACAAATCTGCCCTTAAGAAGCTTCTAGTAGGAGTGAGGTGCCGGTTGCAACAGATAAAAATATATTAAATGTGAGAAATTTTTAAACATTAGATGATGTCCACATAGTGTAGGAAAGACATGGACAGAGTAGCAGAAGGGTTGCAGTTTTTAAAATGTTGTCAGGAAAGACTTCATACAGAAAATGACTTTGAATAAAAGCCTGAGTACGGTAAGAAAGCAAAACCAAAAGAAGGAAGAAGAGTCTGTTCAAGGTCCTGAGCAAAAAGCATGCTTGGCCTGTTCACCATGCAGGTGGGCATAGCTGGTGTGGAGAGGTAGAGGAGAGTAGAAGTGTATGTCAGAGCATTAATGCGGTTAGAGGATGTTGTGTTGGTCTTTTCAGGTCATGAAAGTATTCTCTCTCTATCCATGGTTTCCATTACCCACACACAGCACGGTCTAGAAGTAGATGATTCTCCTGACATATCGCCAGAAGGTCAAGAGTAGCCTAACACTGTGTCACAATGCCTACCTCATTCACGTCACTTCATTCATTTGATCACACAGGCATTGCATCTCATGTCATCATAAGAAGAATGTTGAGTATAGTACAGTAAGTTATTTTGTGAGAAAGACCGCATTCATGTAATTTTTATCCTGGTATGTTATAATTTTTTCTATTTTATTATTAGTTATTCTTGTTAACCTCTTACAATACCTAATTTATAAATTGAACTTCATTGTAAGTACGTATGGAAAGAAACATAGTATTTATAATTTGGTACAATTTGTGATTTCAGGCGTTCCCTGGGAGTCTTAGAACATTACTCCCACAGATAAGGAGGGGCTACTGTGTAACCACTGGTTTAGCTGGAGATGGAAAGCCACTGGGGATTTGAACAGAAGAGAGACATGGATCTACTTCCATTTTAACAATACCATTTGGGTGCTGTGTTAAGAATAGACAAAAGGGGTTCAAGCGTAGAAGCAGGAGATTAATTTGGGAGGCTACTGCAATCACCTAGAAGACAACTGATGTTGGCTTGGCCTAGACTATTAGCAGTGGAATGGTAAGGAGTGGCAGTCAGTCTGGATACACTTTGAACACAGAGTCAACAAGATTAGTTGGCCTTTAGAATGTGGGATATGAGAGAGTGAGAGAGACCAAAGTGACTCTGTGTATTTTAGCCAGAGCAACTGAAAAAAATGATACTGCTAGTATCTCAGATGCAGGAGATTATGAAAGGGTCAGGTTTGAAGTTGAGAAACTCAGTTTTGTTCATGAAAAGTCTAAGATGCCTGTAGTTGACTTCTAGTTGGATATACAAATCTAGAGTTTTACATGTGAGATTTGAGTCTGTGATATAAATCTGGAGTTATCAGCATAGATAATGGAATTTAAAGTAATGAAACTAAATATGATATTATAGAGAGTGCATATCAATAAAATTTTTTAAAAGTTCGGATCTGAGTGTCAGGGCACTGGATGATGAAGAAAAATTAGGAAAGCGACAGAGAATGAATGGCCAGTGAGGTAGGAGGAAAATTCAGAGTTTAATGCCCTGAAGTGCAAAGAAATGTTTCAAGAAGGAGGCAGTGATCTGTGTCAAATGTTAATAGCCCTACAAGGTGAGGAGTAAAAACTGAAGTTTGGATAAAATCAACTCAGTATGAGTCTAATGGCCATCAGAACATTTTATATGTCTTAGATTGCACTAATCTGTAGACTAAGGGTGGCTGACATTCAGCTCTGCTCTACACTTGTCACCTCCAACTGGGACTATTGTGTCCAATTATGAAATGTAAGTCCCACTTGAAACAATGGGTTTGGCTAACTTGGAGAAAACTGAGGAAGAAATGACAATAATCTTTGAAGAACTATGAAGACAGTAATCTTTGAAGAACTTTTTATCTTAGAAAGTTCTATCTTATATTTACAATTTGTCTAAGTTGTTTCTACCCATTCACTCATTTATTCAATAAATACTAAATGCCTGTGATGGGTCAAACACTCTGCTAGCCACTAGAGATCAAGTAGTATGCAAAAAAAAAAAAAAAATCCTGTGTTCATGGAGTACATTGTCTGAAGAATTTTAGTCCAAAACTGTGCTTTGCCATAATGAGATCTGAGGTCTCTGGATATTCCCACATTAGCAGGAAACTCACCCACTAAAATGGGTGAAGAAGAAAAGGAGAATATAATTTTACCTTAAAAAATCCAGGGACAAATAATTTCTGCTTGTTCCTGCTTATAATTTTCAGTGAATTATTAGAAACCATCACATATGGAGAATTTTAGATCACAGGCTAGTCAGCCTTTCTTCTAAGTAAGTTCTAATTATATTTTTCAGTAGATATTTAACACTCAAGTGATTTTGCTGAGGGCTGTGGACTCAGTGGTAAAAAGGTCATAGTGTCTCATGGATCCTAGATTATTGAGGGAGATAGATATCAGTCTCTTTTCTTTTTGCTCCCACTATCACTATGGTGTTATTCTTGAGTGTTCTTATGAGATTTTCATGTATGAACATTAGCCTATGGATAAAATTATCTGCTACATGGCTAATGTTTCGTGAAGAGATCAGACAGTATATAAATCTACAATTATTATTCTTGAATCTTTGATGGATCTCACTGATGGCAAAGATGGGATGTTATGTCATTGTTTTCAGTAAGCGTACGCATCAGCATTACAACTATCTTGAGCCAGCAAAGAAAACAGATAATTATTTAATCTCATGTTTGATGATAACCATTTTTTCTTGGCAAATGCTTGAATTAAGCAAGTTTTCTTCATTGATATTTCTATGATTCAAAGTCTTTTTTTCAGCCAATTAAATATATTCAGATTCTGTAAAGTGTGTCTGAGTAAATATAAAATATTAAGCATACCAGTGTGTTCAAAACAATTTTTTTTTTACTGCAATCAATGTTGGTTAAGTGTACACCTGTTTTCAATATTAAGAAAAGTGGCAGTTCATTTTGTTGGATAGTTCTTAAGTTCCCTTTCTTATTTTATCTTTTATTTTTCACCTGGGTGCCCTAGGCGGATATATTTTGGCAAGATCAGGAGTAGGTCTGGAGGGTGGGGAGCAGTCTAATACAGTAGGATGTTATAGCCTAACTCTTACCGTTTTAAACAAAGCTTGCAAGTATGGGGAATTTTAGACAATTGATCCTAGCAGATGTTTATTTTGAGTCAGTTACCCATCTCTGGTTTGGCCGGTGTTATCATGCAACTGAAAAGGCCTGACATTTGTTTTGACAAAGGGGAATAGTCTCTCTTTTGGAAGGCTAAAGTAAAGAATTTTTTTTACCTGAAGAGTTTTGATTATTAAAAGAATATAGAAGAAGTGAGGTAATGTTGAAATTTCTATTAAATAAAAATCATTTAGAACTAATTCTCCTAAATTCCATTGGTTTCTTGCTTTGAATGTAGCATTACAATTGAGCTGTATTTTCACCAGTATTTCCCTATGTACATATATTCTTCTTTGCGTTTATAATTTTTTCTGCTGGTAGACTCTTAAGAGAAATTTTGGCCTCCACCATAGGTGTTTTTATGCATTGTGATTTGGATCCTTTCTTTGTCTCCCCAGGGGAAGTGCAGAGTTGAAGGCTGAAAGGTGTTTTTCCTGTAAGATACTTACCTGAACAAAACCTTTCTATGGGTACTCTCTTCCTCTCAAATCACCCTCCTCCCATCCACACCCATTTTTCATCCTAAATAACCTCCATCCTGGAAAAGGTATACTTACCTGAAAGAATGCTTTTTTTCTGAATTGTTATTAATATAAGTAGAGAATTGAATAGTGAGTGGAAAACCTATGGCTAAAGGGCTTATGCACACCCCTTCTCCCTCTTAGAAAAGGAACCTCTCTTGCCTTTATTCTTGCTATGAACACGCAAACATTTCCCTCTGCTTCCTGGCCAAGGACTGGATGTGTAAAAAATTGCAAAGTTGTGAATGCTTCATGTTTGTTTGCCAGTGTGCTAAGAAGTGCAGATTTGTGTTTCTCTGTATATATCTTGAGGTCATCATTAATTCTTTACTTTCTTGACTATGGTTTTCAAATCTGAAAGAATGGACTCCTCCTACTTGCCCCAGCATACTTGCACACATATTTTTTAAAGCATGGCCATCAATATTCTCTAAAGGTAATGTACACGGTTCTGAATGTATGTAGTTTCCTGTTTCCAAACTTTTCCTGTTATTCAGGAATATGTTGTATGAGTTCTGTGATACCATTTTTGCCTCACGCTATATTTTTGTACTTCATGCCTTTCATCTGCTCTTGGGTTTCCTAAGATCTAATAATCTTTTATAGATGATTCTTCCCTAAGCTAGAAAATCTAATAGCCACTGAGGCTCATGGAGTATTCTTTAGAACCATCTTAATTTAACTTATTAGGTTTTCAGGTAGAAACATTTAAAAATTTCTTGAAATTTTATTGGCTACTTTGTATAATGGAGGCCTAATTAAAAAGACTTTGACTAACTATTATAAGGATTTAATTCTAAACATATTAATTGGTGATTAATAATTTCATATGTAGGCAAAGAAAGTTATCTCAAGACAAACTTAATGCTTAAAAATGCTTAAAAAAAAAAAAACCAGTATTTCTAAAAAACCATCCTGTCCACAAACATGAATTTTGCAGGTTATTTTTTTCTAAGCAAACACATCAAAAGATGTGAGCAAAACTTCTGTGAAAAATCTCAAAAATATTTCTTGTGCTCAGAAGTCTGTCTGCCCCTTCATGGATGGTTTCAGAATAACTTTTGACAACAGAGAGCAAGCACACCACCGATAATACTTGGAGGTAGTTTTGTATTCGTGCTTAAATGCACGTGAAATGTGTAAGTGGAAGGACTCCTGGAGTTAAGATTTTAATATTTCAGTTGTAGATAACTGTCTTTGAAAACATAGCTTTTTATACAGATTTGGTGTGAAAATGTTTAGTTGAGCAGATGGAGATCCAGCTGGTAGAGTGTATGTTTGTCAGGGTATCTGGCATTTAGCTACATCCAAAAATGATATCAAGCTGAAAGATGCTAAGGAGCAGCCCTGTGTGAAAGCCAGTAGGATCAGTTAGGGGTAGCGTTCTTTCATTTCTGATTTCCTAACCTTGTAGGAATATATTTTAATACAGATGGAATTTTCAATTTCAAAAATAAAATCTGAGAAAATGTAAATAAAATTGTCAAACAGCTGCCTTCCCAAAATCTTGATTACGGTAGGCCAGGAAACACATGCTACTTTGTGTATTGAAATTGAGTACCTAATGAATAGTATATATAAGCATACAAAACCATGCACATTTCCCAGAACTTTATATTCTATATACTTTAAATCACTATTTTGGTTTCAGGAGCTAAACTGTCAGGAATGGCAGGGGATAATGAGTGGAATTGTGAGAGAAAGAAGGAGAGCATTTGGGGAAGAATGACAGGAGTCCTAAATATATATGAAGACATTTTACCCTATTGGAGCCCACACTGAGGGGGCAAAAGGCCAATTGAGGAAGGAAGAATAATATATTTTGCTCTAAGTTTTAAAGCACATATATTTGGCTGATTAATATAGTCTACCTACTCATTCATCTACTAGAGAGATGAATCTTTAGAAATAAACTGTTAAAATACTTAAATACGTGTACTCAAATAGTTCCATATTACACATTCAAAATTGTTCATTTGAATTGAGAGCAATGAGCAAAAGCTATAATTGCAGTTAATAAAAATTTTCACATCATATTTTCTGTGTGGCTTCCCCTTTGGATACTGTATTAATAAAATCTGAATTCAAACTTATAAGTTAATTTCACTGAAAGTGACCAATTTGATTGACTACTACTTTATCTGAGCCACAAAGAGCATTAATTAATATATTTACTCATATAACAGTTAAAACACTCACACACACACACACACATGCACACACACATACACGCACACACAGAGTAGGGAATGGAATGTCCCTTTAAGTACTTGGAACTGCTTATTATAGTGAGTAAAAGTATCCGCCGGTGACCTTTGGAAGTCTTGCCTTAGAGATTTATGTGAACCACTGAAACCAAAGATAATTTTTTATACTGATTTGATCTAATGACCTCATGAATTTGGGATCTAAGGTTTACAGGTATAAAGTCAGCATAAGATAGTCACTAATATGCCTCCCTGATTCAGTCATTGATAGAACCATAGCTAACTACACTGCTTTTATCCTCTTACCAAAAACTTGGGCTGGAAAAAGCATGATTCTCAGCATGAACTAGTGAGTTCAAATTCAGAAACTGTTTAAGGAAGAGTGTCTATCTACAAAAGTCTATCAGAAAAACATCCCTCTATGAAATAAAAATCTTTTTCCTTCTCCAGGGAGCTTCATGGCTTTATAAAACAAGACAAAAAAAGAATTGCTATGCAAAGACTGTAAAAGATACTTGCTTCTGATATCCATGTAATTTTTTATTGGAATATTTTTTCCTAAATTTTGAAAAGAATGTTAATAAATACTTTATTTCCTTTCTTCAAATATCCATCTTAAACTTACATGTTTATTTCACTTTCCTACAGTATAAAATTATATACAGGGTATTGTAGATATATAAATTACATAGAGTATAAATTACATATATGTATGTATATATATATATGTAATATATATATAAAATGTGTGAGTGTATGCATCTGTGTGGTGTGAAAAACTGCTTAATTTACTTTATACTGAGTTCTGTATTAGGTTCTTTGCATTGATTATTTCAGTGAATCCTCACAATACTCTCTAATGTAAGTGATGTTAATTTCCCCATTTTATAGATAAGGAAATAAAGGTGTAGAGGGTTTGAGTAAGCCATGGCTGCACAGAGGCAGAAATCAACCCCAAATCATGCTCTTATTTACTATGCCTTATGGCTTTTCCTAATTTTCTAGTGCCTTTAAAAGCCAAGATTAAGTCTTAAAGGGTGGGGTTTAGATATTTACCTGAGTAACTGAGCAACTCATTTAAACAAATTCCTGAAAAATTGACCTATGGATGTTGAAGCCATGTGGAGTTGTGTGGACTAAAGGGCCAAGGAGAGGGAATGACTCTTCTCAAGGATGACAGTGGCCTCCCAGTTCTTGCTGAAGATGCATGCATATGTATACAGTGGGGCCAGATATGTCAATTCCAGAAATCTAGATTTGTTAGTGAAATCTTCAGATTGTGCAATTGTTGTCTAATAATTCAATTTTAAAGCAAGCAATGCCTTCATTGTGTCAAACAAAACAGAAATATAGGAAAGAGCTAGAAGAGCATTAATTTGTAAGCTCAGCTATAGACAGGCATTTTCACTTCAATTCCAAGGTTAAACAGACTCTGAGACAAAGATGTATACAGGAAATTTTGGGGGCACTGCTCTTGAGATTAAAACCTATGGGTGCAATGGGAGCAGGATTGGGCAGAGGAAATCCTTGAGCTAAGATGCATCCACAACAATGGCCTTGGTAATACCGTGGAGTGCTTTGGAGCTGGGAGGGCACTCTATAGTTGTCCTGATTGGGGTGAGGAGCCAGGCTTTAATGCCATCCCCACTTCTGCCATTAAGTAGTCATTGAATATGCCCTGCCCGGAGGGTGTGAACCCAGGCCAGGTTGCTCTTAGCCTACAACAGTTGTCAAAGGGTTACTTAACCATAACTGTCAGTCTCCAAAACACTTAGTACCGAAGAGGAGATCTGGTTGGTGCAACAGCATGATATCCACAGTCTAGGTCCTACCACCTACCAACTGTTTTCTGACAATTCCCTAATAATCTAGTCCCCTCACTAGAAATACCTTCCTCCTACCTCTGTGAATTCAAATTCTATCCATCCTTAAAGATCTGCTGTAGTCTCCCTTTTTCTACTGATCCTTATAGACCGTATTTTCAGCCACTGTGATTGATTTTTATACCGTCAATTAATAATGCACTACTTTGCCCATTCTTTGATTCTCAAAACTTTATGTCCCTAAAATGCACGTCAGATGCATGTTGCAAATGCAGATACTGGGACCCATAGTCAAGAAGTCCTGATTCTGTACATAACTGGGGTGGAACCCAGTTTTGTGCATTGTTTATATGTATGCAGGTGATTCTTACGATCTTAATACTGATGCCAGATGTTTACATAGCCCTTTGCAGTATACTGATTTAAAAGAGATACATAAAGGTACACATTCATGTATTTTCTTCAGGGCATGGGTTGTGTATTGCAGACTTTTTTTTTTTAAGCCTTCCTCATAGCACTTACAATAAGTAAAACACTGCTATTTTTATTTGGCAGTTGTACATGAGAACAAAATATATAAAAATATACAGAATCTTGAGTAAACCATGGGATATTTTATAAGTGAAATTATATTCTAACTAATCAAAATTATTTTGGAAAACTTCTGACTTGAGAAGCTCCTACAATCTCGTATTTCAGCATTTTAATGCTGCCTCAGGATTTGGCTAATTGTGTTGGGCCATCTTGTCTCTAAAGCATTAAATACTAGTAAAGCTGTGTAAGCTTTAAATATAATTTTCCAAATTATATTTTCTGACTAATGCTTATGAAATTTCAAAATGCAATATATTTCTTTATTATAAAATATATCTATTTTCCTCAGTTTTAATTGTACATCTGACCTGTCTAATGGCATATTTTAAAACCATGCAAGAGAAAAGTAAGCATTATACTTCTACAGAACTGGGGTTTTCTAGCTCCATTCTTTTTTTGTTTCTAGCTACATTCTTAAATATATTTACTAAATATGAAAGGGAATTGTTTTCCTCCCAAATGAAGTAAAATTGCACTACAAATCATTTTGTGCTAATGATTGCATTCCTTTAAAATAGCCAAGCATATTCAGTGCCTAATCACTCTGCCTATCATTGTAATATAATGTTAATTTTAAAGAATTCTCTTTTGTAATGAAAGAACTAATATACTGAATCTTTATTTGAATTTTACTTATATATCAAAATGCTTTGCTAAGCTTTTGTTAAACCTGCAGAATATTCCGAATGCTGCAGCTTCTTAGTATTAAAATATGACATTTTTTAAAGCACTTCTGAATAAAATAAAACCAGGCATGAAAATATAATATTGGTTAAAATTTTTACAGTTTCCAAAGGAGGTTAATTAATTAATGAAATGGATCAGTGATTTCTTTTCCTTAAATGAGGAACCCACTAATAACAGCACATTTTGCTTGCTATAGATTTTGCCACTGATTCACAGTTTTCATTATTTACCATACTTTCTTATGCCAACATTGTACCCAATTTAATACATAGTCCATCATCTAAATATCTACTAAATATATATAGTAGTAAGAGGGATCTTTAGCATAGAAAATGTATCTTTCAGCTTCCTACAGAAATAAAAAAAAAAAAACCTGTAATGAACTATCTCATTGATTTATAGGTATTATTTTCCATGTGAATTTATAATGATCAGTTATTGGTTACTAAGTAAAGATTACTATAATACTTGAATGTTAATATATACCTTCTCTCAGGAAATTCTGTTGACTCTACTCTCAACATTTATATATTTACAAAATATATAGAGAGAGGACCTGACTACTTTTCCGTGTCCTTGGTTGTCTCGCTGTTCCAAGCCACCAGCATTTTTTACCTGGATGACTACAAAACTTTTGTGTAGGTTTTTGTTGTCCTACACTTGTCCCCTTACAGTCTGTTATCAACAAAGCAACTAGAACCTTTTTAAAGTATAAACCACTTTATTCCTTTGTTCAGAAGTCTGCCATGGCTCCTCATCTCACCCAGAGCAAGAGTAAAAGTCCACCAGACCTTAAGAGCCTGCTTCCTGCCGCACCTTAACCCATCTGACCTCATCTCCTACCATTGCCCCCTGCGCTCATTTAGTCCAACCAGATCAGTCTCTTTACATGGTCCTGAAAACACATCAGAAATGTGTCTACTTTTGCACCTTAGTTCTGGCTAATCTTGCTACCTTAGAATTATCTTCATCTGGATATTTCTTTGGCTAACTCATCTCCTTCAAAGCGTCCTTCAACCCCCCTGTTTTCAATTAGGTCTATCTTGACAATCAACTTAATATGACAGCTTGTAACTTCTCAACATCTTGACACCCTGACCCTGCTCTACTGTTTCTTTTTTAAGATCACTTTTCACTTTCCATACCATACAGTGTTCTTGGTTGTTAGTTTTATTGTCTCTCTTCCTTCTGGAGAATGTAAGCTTCATTAGAATAGAGATCTTTCTTTTCCTTGATCTTATTTCCCAAACACCTTGCAAGAGTAGTGTGAACATAGTAAACCCTTAATAAATATTTGTAAAATTGAGTTGAATTGTGACATTAGGAAAATTATGGTTTGTAATTCAGAATTTAAATTAAACTTAAATAACAACAAAGATTGAAAAGTTGAAACACCAGAAAAAATAGTTAAACTTATCAGAAAAAAACACCATTTTTTTTTTTCTGTCAGCCACAGACAGCAACAATTTTCTGGTTCTAGAATTTTAGGCGATTTTAAAATAATTTTTTTTAAAAAAAGAAAGCCTGACAAATGAGGAAAACTGCATGAAGCTTTAACAACTAATCCCATTATGATATCGCCGTGAGGGTAATAGCAGAGCCAGCAAAGCAAAAAACCCCAAAATACCCCCAAATGACAGTACGCTTTTATGTCCACTATTTCATAAAAGCAATTGTTTAAAAACTGTATAAGCAGAAAATAAAATTGCATGATTAAGGACATCTTACAAATTAAATACATTTACCCTTATTAAATATGCACCAATTTATAGCATTATCTCTTTTTCTCCTTTCTAGTGAAAACTACGTTAAGGAATCGCCCTAGTCCACAAACCTGCACTTAGATACCATAAATCAGTGAACTCACTGGCTTCAAAATGCCGGATTCCAAGTAGTTTTTTTCCATGCATTTCTTTCACTTTCTCACCAAGCAGATGGCAGCATCGTGGCAAGCTATGGAGACATGCAGGCCAATTTATTCTGCCATGCACTGAAAACTGTGCGAGAATTTGTAGGCAAAATAAAGGCAAGAGAAAGAAACTCACAGTTTTGAGAGCCATATTATATACCAAGCGCTGTGTTAGTGTTTTCGTATATATTATTTCATTTAAGAAATCCATGAATTAGCAAGAGGGGGATGTTAACACGTAGGAATACAGTATGTCTTATAAGTACAACATTTTTCTTCTGAGGATAATGCCGTAATTGGATTAGCTCTTCAAGCTCCATGCAGTGTCGTATTTTGATCAAAAAGAAATGATAGAGCGTTCCAGATACAGAAAGTGATACTGAAGAAGATACAGAGGTGAGAATGAGAGCTATGATTATTGGATGGCTGACTTGAAGGAGGATGAAGAGTTCCAACTCCTATTGTAACCTCATTAGATAAGCTATTTCATCTCTTTCTGTAGCTAATGACTCTCCAAGGGATTCTTAAGCCAGCTGTGATGGCAGCAGGAGCCACTTTCACATACTGTAGGTGCTAGACAAGGTCAAGGACTTCTGCTTTTATACAGCTGAAGGGATTGGGGATGGGTGGGATGTATGTGGGGGAGTACACAACTGAGCTGTTTTTATTCCAGTAAAATTTGTTCTGCCCAAGCAGTTAATATTTAAACTTGTAATTATGTATAACTCCATGATCAAGTATAAATGCTGCTTGAGACTAAATCTTCATTTGGCAAGGCCTTATTACAAGAAAGTTCATAGTTGGATTAATCACTTTGCTAATCTTAAAATTGAATACCCTGAAAAATGTGCCAGAGAATCAATCATGGCCCATAATTCACATCTGAAGGACCAAAAGCAACACAAAACTGGGTCTTATATAAATGTGTCTCCCAAATTTTAGTACCTTTCTGTTCTGAACTTTGTTTCCAAGCTAACCTCTCTATTGTGGTTCATACTGTGCATTCCTAGGACACACTTCCACCTATCATGCGGGAGCACGTGAATTTATTTTCACATTAGCTTATTTGAAACATAATTAAAACAGTAAATTTTTAAAAGTCCTCTGATAAATTCCAAAGCCAAAAGGTTATGGGGTTTCTGCAACATCGTTTTGTATCTACCCACGCAAACATACAGCATACACAGTAGAGAGTAAAGCCCTCAAGAGCATCTGCCCTTAAGCTTGCTTTCATCCTAGCAGAGTGAAGAGAGGAAATCCAAAGTGTCCAGCATGTTATTATTTGTTTGGCAAAGAGCAACTAGGGAGGAATGACCCTAGTAAACACAGCAGGTAGCTTTACTGAATGTGCAATATGAAATTACTACATTCCATCTTAAGGCTGTGGTTCAGTTTTCTCTTGTTAAGGCTAATTGTTATTTTCCGTCCAACTTCTAAGTGTTTTCAATATTTGTTTTTATAGCTACGTCACTTACACATTTAGAAGCCATAGATATAGGATATATATCCAGAGAATCTTGAAATGAACTTGTTTAATTTATGTAATATAGAAACTTAATAATCAACAGGAGGTTCTCTAATCAGACACAATAAAAATTTTTAATAAACCATTAAAGGTATATTTTAGGGTACCCATTCCAGGAGGCCTACTGCTGTAATAGGGCTCTCAAAACAAACGGTTTCTCTAAGGAGAGGATCAAAACTGAGAGTGAATTATTAGCACTTTAATTGTGAGTAAAAAAACACCTTGTGAAAAGCTTAAACAGCTTCCCAGGCCATGAAATTGGTAAGGCAAAAGCATGGAACACCATAGGTAAAAAGTTGAACAAGGAAAGGCTGGCAGATAGTAGAGGTGTTTATTTTAGAGTTCAATGATTGACGTGCGTGGTTTTCAGGCTGTGGTTCTAATAGTTGGTCACCGTTGTGGGTCATGTACATAAGGGGTACTTGCTACTCTGTTGGTTAAACTCAGGTCTCCATCAATGCTCAGTAGATGGCTGTTCTCATTAATGGTGGTGAAGCAGGTTTGGAGCCACGTGGGGGCCGGAGCGGGTCTGGGAAAGTGCCTCTGCCCCTTTGCCGTCAGGTGTGCTTACACTGCTTTGTTAAATGCTCATCCAAGTCTAAAGTTCTTTATCTCTGAAAATGGAATCACAATAAATTTATTAGGTTGATTACTATGCCAGTTAACTAATAGATAATTAATATCCCGATGATGCGCGTAGCAGTAATGGGTAGATTATGTACGATTATTTTTTCATATAACACTTCTTTAAAAACAAGCAATTTAACCAAAATGAAGCTTCTCAAAATTTATTTTCTGATGTAATTTATTTTGACATGTTGCATTTTTAAAAACAAATTACTTTAGGTATTATTCTGAATAAAAAGCAGTATTTCCTATGGAATTTGCTTGTTTAGCCACAAGGGGAAAGATGTGAACACAGTAAGATTGTTTCAATATGACTGTTTTTCAAAACCTTCTAAATAGCCTGTACCATGCATGTTGAGGCCACCGTTGCTAAATGGAACTAAGGTCTTATAGAAACCAGACAGTGGAATAAATGAATAAAGAGAGGGATAAGGCAGATGATGGAATAGACAAATAATGGAGAAAAAAATATAAAACTATAACACAGAAGTAGAAGGATTGAAGAGAGAGAAAAGAGATGTTAGGAGTGAGAATATAAAATAAGAATTGTTACTATACGAGGGTCTCTTACAACATTTATTTATTGTTTTCAGTACTAAAATAAATGTGTTTGTTATAAAATAGAAAATCCAGATATGTACAATGTACAAACAAGGAAGAAGATAATCAATAACTCAAAATCTTTCCAAATCTTTATTAATAACATGTATTGGATTCTACATGTTACTTTTTTCTCAATATCATATAGTATCATTTTCTCATGAATGAAGTACTTCTTGAAAATGTTACTCACATCACTTTCAGTGGTTTTATAATATTAACACGTAGGATATTTACATTGTTTTCCATTCTCCACCATTATTGATGTTTCTCTAAAGATAGACCTTTTAGAATCTATTTGGGATACATTTACAGAAATAGAATTACCCAAAGACTTGGTCCTTATTGTTAAAATGCTTTGTAAATGGATTATTTCAGTTCACACTGTATCTAACAGTATAGGAGAGAACTTGCTGTGAGTTTTGTTTTGAACTTTTATGAGACTATAAAGTAAAACATTATATACAAAAAAAATTAATGTCCTCTATTTGGGGGATTTTCCATTGCTGATTTTCACTCAATTTTCAATGTCTTCCCACAATGAAACTGAAAAATTATGTGGGGGTTGGGGGTTACAACTTTTTCCACTGAGGCCATAACCAAAATTTATATGAACTTGACTCATGTCATAGGCCGAATAATTTATTCCAAAACTCAGCACCATCAAAATGTAAATGAATTATAATTCATCTTTATTGAAGACTGTTCAAAAACATACCCCCCTTTTAGTCTTTTTAAATGCACTTGTTAGATGCCTGGTAACTCAGTAAAGCTGTCAAGGAATTAAGGACTGTGAACCAAATGTAAAGTGACTCAAGTGGTTAAAATCCACCTCTTAAAAATTTATTCTCCACACCTCGGATCTCACTTTTCTGGTTTGCCTTTTAAAAAGCAAAAACTGGAAAATGCTATTTTCTGAAGTAACAGAACATTTATCTACATTGTTCATTTAATTGTGCGACTACTCACGTCCACTAATATGAGTAGTTATATTAATGCTTTTAATTGCTGATCTCCACATGAACATTTATTTTGTTCTTTACTTAAATTGAACTGAAGAATAAAATGTCTTATGATTAAATATTTTAATAGTATTATAATATTTATGTAAGTGTGTGTTCATTTTTATATGCTTATGTTTAATTATATAAATTATATATGACTATAATTTATGAAATTTGAAAAACAGATTTCATTTGAATGGCATCTATAATAGAGATATCTTTGATTAGCCATATTGGGCACCAGGGATTTTTTGCATTATTTCAATTAAAGTGATAATTGCTTTATGAGCCATTAGTTTTTTAATCAAGATCAGCTTTTCAATTAAAGTATTATTTTGGTGAATTCTGAAAAAAATTTATGTCTTGAAAAAATTTAGAACTTAGGTAACTACAGTGATTTCTTACTATCAGCATTTCCTATGGTGAAGTATTTAATAGAGAACATTTTTAAAGCAGCTATCACATCATGAAGAATTTTGAAACTTAAGATTACTATATATACCCTTTCAAGGGAAAGAGATCTCTGAAATTTATTTACTAAAAAATATTTGAATTGCTCATAAAAAATTATACGAAATCAACATACAGAGATTCAACTATGAACTTTTAACTATTATCAGAATTAATAGTGCATTGATTCTACTAATTATAATAACAGAAATAATAGAATATCCTTGCCTTTTGTGTATTAATCTGTTGCATGGCAGCCAGAGCAGGTGTTGAAGGGCCTGTGTGCTCAGCTCAGTGAGCCACAGAGAGAAGGTTCTGGTATCCCGATCAAGAGGGAAAGGTGATGGCTAGAGCCTGAGCTATCATATAGCATATCACTCAATAGTGATTAAACCTCAAAAGATTAAAAATAGCCAGCATTTCATGAGATAACAAAGAATATGCTTTCTGTTTGGACAGTGTCAGGTTTCTGTGACTGATACTGTTCGTCTGCTACTGTTGGCTTATTCTGTTCACCCACGTCTCTCCCACCCGACACCCTTCACCACGAGCACTGCGAATGGAAGACTTCAGGATAATGTTCTTCCTTTATTCTGATAGTGATGATATCTGAACAAAAATGTCTGCATTCATATTCATTGTAAAGCAATATTGATATTTGAGAACTAAGTAGGGATTGTTTACTACTTTCACTGGTTTCACATAACCGTGCAAAGTACTTTTGTTATTAGTAAACCTTCCTGGTTTCATCCAGGCTCAAAGCATAGATGAGTGCTTTCCCCAGAATGAAAAGGACAGGATATTATCGCACAATTGTGAGGGGATAAGGAACACAGTCATAACGATTGATCTATATTAATATGTATCATAAGTGCATATGTATCCTAACATAATTGTTATTTTTCCACTGTCTGCTAATGGCTTGATCTCAATGCCATGAAATTCAATTTGTATTAATTAGCCTAAGGGGAATGTAAATAAACTTGACTTAAAAATTGTATACTCTCCAGTATAAAATATAAAACAAAAATTATATAGATAGATGGAGAGATGATAGATAGATAGATAGATAGATAGATAGATAGATAGATAGATGATAGATAGATAGATATTGAATTGAATATATAGCTTTGATTGAATAGATTCAGCACCCTGGAAGTCTTCTATGTTAGAAGAAAAAAGGCGGTGAGGATAAATAATCTTCTTTTCCATAATATGTATTGCTGAGGTCTTGTGGGTGTAATTTAATATAGAGAAAGCTAAAGATCATAGCAAAAAAAGGTTATTCAGAATGTGTTATCAGAGTCAAAACAACTCAGTTCACTAGCTGAATAGTTTAAAGGCTTGTTATCTTTGATTTATTTCTGCTATATGGTATACACAGCATCTTCTCAACCAGAATTTTATGTTTGTCATCATGGTGATTTTTTTTTTATACCACATAATGTCACACTGGTTGGTTTTCTTACACAGAAAATACAGGGAACCTAATATTTAGTTGATACAATGATGGCAACATTAAGCATTTCCTTTGTAAACAGATGCAATTTAGATAGGCTTGAGAATTTACAGTCTGATTTCATTTTATTCTGTTATGTTTTCAAATAAAATATTATTCATAATTATACTTCTTTTATACAGTAGTATCCTATTAAGATTAAATTGAGATAGGAATAATTCTAAGTGTGCCTCTCCACTGTAGTATTTTCTGTTAAAATAAATAATTTCTACTAAAACAACTAAATTACTTGGGTTTATCTTTATGGAGAGATTTTTCTCTGTCTCTCACAAAAGAGTTGATTTCTCTCATCTGACAAACCAAAAGCTATTGTTTCCAATGTAGGTTATAGAATTCAGTTCAAATTCTAACATAGTTGGAAATAAACTGAGGACGAGTGGTCTTGTGCCTTAGAAAATTTAGTTAGGTTATCTATAAAGAGTCTATTTTATTAATATATTTATAAATTAATTTGAATTGCACATGGAATTTAGCTTAGAAATTAGGGAAAGAGAAAAACAACCTGTTTACAGTTGAGTTATATTAAACATTGGAACTAATTTTGCATTTTTAAAAAAGCTTGTGGTTAGTTCAGTATAACAGACTATGTGAACAACTATCTAGTTTTAGGTCTTTATTTTCCTCTAATTCTTCAGATTTTAGAATTTTTAAGCCCATAGTACTGTGTCATGGACACATTTAAGGGGTTGGCTTTATCAACAGAAATTACTATTTAATTAAATCCATTTGAGTAGTTGAGAAATATATTCCTACAATTTTTTGCTACTCCTTAGGAACCTGATACTTGATAAACTCCCTGAGGGCGTTCTTTATATTTTCATTCCCACAGAAGCTAACATTATGGTTCCCTTATCCCATTAAATGAGATAGAGTGGAAAGTTCTCAATATAATCTTTGGCACATCAGCCAAATAAAGAGTCATCCAACTGGGATTCCTGGGAGGCTTTCTGAGAGAAGAGAAGAAATTGTAGGCTGCTTCCCCAATTCTCCAGTCAAATCACATTTTTTAAAAGTTCTTTTAAAGTTAGAGACATGTTTGGACTTATTTAGTTCAAATAAGTATGATTCTAGCATAAATAGAGATTTTCACACTAGTTTTCTTTAATGTAAAAATGTTAGCAAGTATTTCCACTTCCTAGACTAAAATAGATCTTGTTCTGATATTTTATTGTGGCACTCATTATACAGATTGATTTATTTTAAAGCAAAAAAGTTCTGGGTATTAATTGAATATCTGTAAATGGGTGACTGTATTAAATACCATTTTATCTGTGTGAGCATTCAGAGTATATGGCAGCAGAATTTTTTTTTAATCTTTCTACACGTTTGCAAAGATGGCGCTAATGGAAGTATTGACAACAGAAAGAGAAAAAAAATTACTCAGTTCCTAGTATCTATTCCCATAGGTAATTCAATAAATTAAAGACTGTGATTTTCATTTGCTTGGCAGTTTCCAGTCTACATTATTTTTCACAGTAACCTAAATATGTCTAATAAGTGAAAATTAACATTAATACTTATAAAGAATTAGCAGGAAAGCCGCTTTCAGAATCATTAGTTACTGGTTACTTAATTGTGTAATTATATATACTGTGTTTTTTTGTTGCCAGACAAGTATTTCTCTTACATGGTCATTTTAGGTTGGAATTGCCTATGCGGCTTTCAATGGTTATAGCAAAATTATAGGGGGAAAGATTCCTTTAAAAAGTGATTTGTAACCAGCCAGTGCATTTGGGGATTATTAGGAGATTTTAATGCACTATGTTCCATATAGCAGAACTGCTTCAGCCTTTCATATAATTTCTTGGACTTTTTCTTGCATAATTTCTCTTTTCACTATCATCACCTTTTACATTTCTTTCTCCCTGCTTAATCATATTTTCCTCCCTTACTTAAGGTTCAGTGCATGCTTTTCTTCTGTGAACTCTCTGTTGTTCATTGATTCCATATACATATATTTTGTATCAGGAGGTAAAGAGAAGCCATCAAATTGTTGTGAGGGGAAAAAAAAAACACAAAAATTGCAGCCCTCATTGGAGCCGTAACTTAGTCTTTTGAAAAATTTTTAAAATAAGATTTTAGAATTTATATTTTAAACAAATGTTAGAGAGATGAGGGAGATAACCACCAAAATAAATTAATAAGCTGTGGTATTTTAGAAGGCAATAAACAGGAATGGGGCGTAGGAATGGAGTGGTAAGGCAGGAGCTGATTGACAATTTTAACAGTAAGAGGGTGACATTAATAACAGGGAGGAAGAAAGGGAGTAACCATGTGCCTGTCTAAGGGAAGAATATTCCAGACAGATGGAGCACCATATGTGAAGCCATTAGGCTGGACTGCCTGGTGAGTTGTGGTAATATGGCAAGGCTATCACTGACGTGCAGGGGGAGATGGTGGTAGGCAATGAAGTCAGGTAGCCACTCTAAGGACTTGGACTTTTTAACTGAGGTCCTTGGGAAGCCATTAGAGAGCATCAGCAGAAGAATGACATAATCTGACTCAGGGTTGTAAAGACTCCTCCTGTAAACCCATGGCATTCTTTAAAGTGTGTATCTTACTTTCTGCACTTACACATTACTTTCTTAACCTGATTATATCCTCCTTTAAGTCAAGGACATAAGAAATAATCAATCATTTTATATTCCCTAGAGCATTGAGAATGAAGTAGGTGGTGTAGTGGCATTCAGGAAATAATCATTGATTTGGTTTGGGAGGCTGGAGCAGAACGGATAAAGCAAGCATTGCTACCAGCGTTAGCAACCCCAGGCATCTTTTCTACGCAGATTCATTAGTTTACCTTGTAAATACAAGCAGTCCAATAGACTCTGCTTTTCTGTCCTCAATCTAGAACCAAGAATAAATCACAGACGCTCAGGGTGCCTTTATATTGCCTTTCAAAACATGTAGTTTGAGCAAGTATCCAAAATTTAGACCTTAAGCGTTAACTGTCCCTCTGTCCTAAAATGCCTGTTAGTCCTTTACACTTTTTTTTAGTGGATCCTGTGATTTAACCAGAAAATTTTCCAATGTTCTCTTCCTTTGAGAGCAGTGACGGCTGTCTTTAACAACAGATGCAAAATCATCTTTCTCCTATTCATTTCTCAGACATTTATGTCTTACAGCGTGTGAGAAGCATATTAAGTAGCAGTTAGGTAATAGTAAAAAGGTTTCCAGAGATAATGCTTGACAATTCAATCAAAGAAAATCAGGAGGAACAATTCATGGGAAAAGGTGACTGCGAAAAGATTGGTGAGGTTCCTGTGGACATTCATAGGATAAAAAGAGTGGTCTTTTGCCTTGCTTCTTCTACTTCAAAAATACAATGTTACCTCCCATTTTTACAGAATCCTAAGTCACCTGTCTACTGATGAAATTATAAAATTAAAAATCTCCAGTAAAAGCCTATTTAATTTAATTTAAAAATGTAGAGTAGATACTATGCTGATCGTGTGCATGCTTTTGTCTCCATTTATTTCCATTTTATGTCTCAAAAGGAATACATGGTAAGGTTGTACTACTTAAGGTGATCTGTACGCTTCATCTAAAATTGCACCCATCAACACTATTTCCCATCTCTCTCCCCTGCCTTATTTTTCCACATTAGAACTTCTCACTCTTAGCATAGTATTTATTCTACTTATTCGTGTTACTTCCTAGATATCACCTTCCTATTCCTATTAGGATGTAAGCTCCTTAGAGTCAGATACATATTTCTTAATCTGTTTTATACGTTGTTCTGCTCAGAACTTAAAAGAGTGCTTAGGACATGTTAGGCACTAAATAAATATTTGTTTATTGAATGAATAAAACAAATAAGATATATGTCAAATTATGTATGTACAGATGTTTCTGGTTTGTTGTGTTTTAATTTTATATATGCTACCTCGTGACACAGAGAAGTTTAGATTTTTTTGTCTATCATTTGTTAATGGTTTGTGAGCATAGCATTCTTTGAAAAACCTTATCCGTAACAATGTTATAAAAATACTTCCTCCTTTGTTCATATACATGTAGTGGGAATGCTTTTTGTTTCTGTTCTCTGTACTTCTAATACATGGATCAGAAAAGAGTCGTCTTGTGGCTCTCCAGTTTGGGGCAGTTTGAAATACTGGAAAAACCACTGACCATAACACAAGTAAAACTGAATTCCAGTCCAATCTCCTACAAAGTAAACATTTACCTTAGACAAGTCACTTCGTTTTTTGCAGTCTCAGTGTCCTAGCTATGAATTTCAAGATATTGAATGGAAAAGATACTTCAGTTTTTTCACTTCACTCTGTTCTCACTGTGCTCCTAATACTGTTCTCCTTGTTGACTGTATGACAGTGAATAAGGCAAAGTCCCTGTCCTCATGGAAATCAGATTCTAGGACACCAAGAACTATTCTGGTTCTAACATTCTTTATGCCTATTGCAAATGGTGATGAAGTGTGGGGGAGACTAACCCTTAAGTTATAATCAAGAAAGTTATTATAGGGGCGCCTGGGTGGCACAGCGGTTAAGCGTCTGCCTTCGGCTCAGGGCGTGATCCTGGCGTTGTGGGATCGAGCCCCACATCAGGCTCCTCTGCTGTGGGCCTGCTTCTTCCTCTCCCGCTCTCCCTGCTTGTGTTCCCTCTCTCTCTGGCTGTCTCTATCTCTGTCAAATAAATAAATAAAATCTTTAAAAAAAAAAGTTATTATAGTCACTGGAATTCAAGTACAGTAAATTGGTGACTAATACCCAAACCAAAGGCGCAGATAATAGTATCATGTAATATACTAGGTTTTGTAACCTGAGTACTTTTACTTAAAGTCAGTTCAGCCGGTTTCTGCATGTATCTGTAGGCATGCTTCTTTACCTTTACCTCTCTGAACTTCAAAATGCTCATGTGTGCAAAGACTCTCATAATAGCTACTTTACTGGTGTATTTTGTGGAGTGAATGAGATAATATATGTGAAGATTCTAATCTAGAAACTTAAAAAAAACTGTGCTCAGTAAATGTTAAGTTTTAGCCCTGTTCAACATCCCCTGTGATGTAGTCCTAAAACTGGAACTTTTCTTCACCTGTGAGTTATTTTAGGTTGAGGTCAACGTAGAGATCACAATAGGTCGGAAATCAAGGAAGCCTAAGACACAGCAGCAGCCTCTCCGTTTAACAGGACACTGATCTACCAAACACCTCCTGGAAAGGCCATCTCTGAAAGCCACATATCTGATGGTAAAGCTTGTTTAGTTGAGGGCTAATTTTGTTCCCATCCAAACTAAGGATAATTCCAACTCTAATCGATGGGGAATTACATATGAAATATCGTAATGGATATAGTGGTGACCTGGGGTATTTTGGGCAGAGACATATGCTGAAGTAGAAACTTCAGCGGCTCAGAAAGCATTTAGCTCAAGCCTTTGTAGTATGTTTTGGTGCAAGCTCGCAGAGACGGTATATAGGAGCCTCAATTACTGAGTTCCTGTTTTTAGTAAATAGCTGCCCTGTAGGTCACTAAGTGCTATTGCTGACAAGGTTGTATATGAGAAAGCTTTTATTTTAATAACCAGTGGCAACTTGCACTTACAAAGAAGCTTGCGTTTCTCAAAATCCTTCTTTGGTTCAGAATGGCTGCACAAAATTGCAACCACCTCTGGAATAGGGATCCTAAACCAATGATTAACACAGGACTCAATGGGAGACAAAGAAAAGGAGATTTTGGAGTAGAGACACAGCACCAAACCTTATTCTTACAAAATGTGGTGTGGGGTCTTTATGGCCACGTTGTACGAAGAGAACGTTACTTAAATATCTTTCTTAAGATTCATATGCAATAACCTGAAAATAATTAAGCTCACTTTCCTCAAAAAAGAAAAATAAGTTAGGTCTACTCCATGCAAACTCTGTATTGTACTTGTCTCTCTTTAGTGACCTTGGGAAAGTTATATAAATTTTTTAGTCTGTTTCCTGTCAGTAAAATTATGAAAACATCTTCTCCAAGGACTGTTTTGATGATTAGATTAGGCGCTTATACAGGGCACTTTCCACAGTGTTCAGCATACGATGTTGGAAAATGAATGGTGTCCGAAGAGAAGAAATAATTTTAAAAATGCAATTGGCAGTTGTAAAAATAAACAGACAAAAATCTATAAGGACAATGTTATATGCATGATTTTATACAGAAAACTACGAAACATTCTCAAATGACATAATAAAAACTTCAAAATATAGAAAAGTAGACAATATTTATTGCTTGGAATTCTTCGTACCAGAAATACATCAAACCTTCTTAAATGGATTTATATACACAATGTGATTGAAATCAGATTTCTAATACAGTGTGTGCATGTGTGTAAAACTCCATTCCTAAACTGAATGAAAAAGGAAAATGGCCAGGAATAGCTCCAACAATTTTGGGGGAAAATTGGTAGGAATATGTAGTATAAAGCTATGTAATTAAGAAAATATGCTAATAGCAAAAGACAGGTAAGTACCCTCATGCAATAAAACAAATATCTTAAACATAAAAGGAAATATGGTCTATGACAGAGGGGACATAATTAAGTAAATAGTACTACTATACTATTTATTGTACTGAGCATAATAAGTAACTAATAATTCCATAGAATGAAGACAGTTGTAAAGAGAAAAATTATAACCTAAACAATTTTGAATAAAGTATAGAAGGTTATCTTTATGGCCTTTGAAAAGAGAAGGAATTTCCTGGAAACGCAGTCCATAAAGAAAAGATTGATAGACTTGACTGTGAAAGTCAAACCATAAGCTACGTGATGGGCAGTAGATGTTATATATATTTGACAAAGGAATAAGATCTGGTAGTTTATATTAAAAAAATACTAAGAAAAAGAAAACCTGATATATGAAACTAAAGAAACAGGAACGGGTAATAAATCAATAAGTAGGGAAATGCAAAAATAAACAGCTATGAAAAACCACTTAACACATAAGAGAGTAAAACTTTAATTAAAAATAGAATATCCACTGTTGTCTCGAATGCATAAAAACGGAAAATTTTATAAATTCCTGATCAAACTAAGAATTTATAAAGCTGCTTAACATGGCAATGTCTGTTAAGCTGAAAAGAATAGTGCTAATGAAATTGTAGTACACAGTCACAGTGATTCACTCTATCTTCTGTAATCAATTCTTTACAAATAAAAATGGAGATTAACTTAAATGTCTATTAAAACAATGGCTGCTGGATAACAATTTCCTTTCTATGTTTAGAATATGTGGAATTTTTTAAAAATTTCTTAACCTATTTTGTCCAAAATTCCCTCCCTCCCTCTTCCTTTCTCTCTTCCTCTTTTTCTCTCCCTCTCTCTCAATTTTAAAAGTAATCACACTTTGTAAGATTTGGAAGATTTTTCCAGAAAAAGAAAATTAATTCAAAATGGTTAAATCTGAAACTTTGAGAAGATGACTATCACACAAGCCAATCTGTTTTAAAATAGAAGTGTCACATGTTTCAGGTGAATTCAGTAAAATATGAAAAAGCAAAACAAAGGTATTAGTTGTATTTACTTTCTGTAGACTTCCCAAACTTTGACTTATTGTCGGTGCCCCATGTGAATCTTTGCCTGTGAACAGATGCATTGAAAAAGCTGGATTTAAACTAAGCATGAAGAAATAATAATTAAGAGAGGTCCAGATGTTTTTCAGAGCTCGTAAACTGCAATTAATGTGACTATAGTTTCCCTCTGATGATATATATTATATTCATATGTTCCTGCACAAAGCAACATTTTACAATTTTTTTAACAAATGTGAAAAGTGTTCAGTGAATTTGTAACACCTTAATCTTATTTTTTAAAAACCTGTATATGTTGGCAAACATTTACATTAATAAGGATCAAACTAGTTACCCATCAAAAAATGTGCATTTCTCCAACATGTATTCTCTTCAGTTTTAGCATATCAGTGGTTATATATAAAACAATTTTTGATACATCAGAATGGAGTTTATTTTCTTAACAATATTTGTCACTGAACTCAGACTACCTTGACACAGTTTCCGTGATGCACAGCCTGTTGCAGGGGTAAGGAAAATCCTTATTATGTGAAAAAAAAAATTAATTTGGTATAATCTATTCAGAGTCCAGGGTTAAAACCCAGGCTATATATTGTCACCTCCACATTCAAAATCATAGTGTATTAAGACTTTTTCCACAGCTAACATCCTTGAGGTTGACATCTTCTTGTGACTGAGTAGATAGTAGCAAGAAATTCAATTACAGCAAGCCGGCTCTGTCATTGCACCTGTCCGCTTGCGCAGGAAATGATTTGTAAATTGGGCTTTATCTTTCCCATCCCATAAATCTCCTGTCCATAATTGACACTTGTCACCATAGATGAATAGTGGGAGAAAGAAAACAGAAAGTAAATGAGTAGCCCACCTGGGAAAACGATGTCTTGTTGCCTTTGGGAATCATTTACAAACAGCAGTACCTACGGGCCAGAGTTTTTATCCACGAGCGGGTGGCAGATATTTTGCTATTGAAAAATACGGTCCTGGAGCTGAATCGCAGCGAACACCAGACAATCGAGTGATAATTAATATATAATATTTCCCAGGGAATATAAACATGTCTTCCAAAGAATTAGAAGCTTTTCTTTGCTATTTTTGAAGCTTTTTTATTGCTGCTGCACATTTGTAAGTATCAGGTTGGTGTCTGACCTGTCAAATGCATTCATGAAGCAAGCATTTTGCCTGTCTTGGGAGTTGATATTGTCACTTGTTACACAACTCAACATCAGTTCAAAGTTGTTTAATACCAGTGTCGACAGATTGGTTTAAAAAAGACATAAGAATGACGATGTTTTCTTTCAAATGTCAAAGAAAGGAACAAGGGATTTCATAAAGATGATCTTGGGAGAAAGCACTAACCATAAACACATGACAGATAAACCTTCATATCTAATTTTCCTAAACGACTTATTTAATTTTATATTCCTTTCTGAAGCGTATCTCACATTGTGAGACATGCATATTTTAAAACAAGAAAAATATTTCAGATTGTATTAATAATCTCCTGATACCGAAATATCAAATTATTCTAAAAAAATCCTTCTAAGTTACACCAAAATTTTGATTGTTTTAAATAAAAAAAATAACCATAAGTGCAAATAAATTTAAAAACAGGTCAAATATTTTACAAACTAAGTTATGAATAACAAAAATCATTGTGTGTGCATCGTGTTTGGCTTTGCATAGTATTTTCTACATATTGTTTTTCAGTAATTTAATTCTTAAGCATGTCTATTTTATCAGTATTTTTAATCTCCAACTTATTAAGGAAAAGCAATTTATCATTCCTTTGCAGTTTTGCAAGATCCAGAATTATTCCTTTCACCTGTATGACTTACAAATAATTCTAACCAAAAGGGTAACATCTTCATCACTCTCTTTGCTCCCACAGATCAGCAAATTATAAAGAGCTGATATTTGTCCTAAAATGGGAGCAGATGATTAGAAATGGAGCATTGGCAAGAGCATAGGTTTGACTTAAATACCTCTACACTATTTACTGCTCCGGTACCTGGGGTTCCATGGGCTGTTTGCCTCGTCTACCTAGCATTTACAGAAGTTGTAAACATTCTGTTATGTTTATACTACAGAATGAAAGTTTGTCTGAGGAAGTTAAGTTGCTTCTCTGTAGGTTATTGTTAGTGTAAAATAAATGATTTATTTATGCCCACTTTAGTATGCTGGGCTTATAAACACAGCAGGGAATTTCTGGGATATTGATCTGAAGCCATAGGCATTTATAGCATAATACAGTGGTACTCCATAACCCTTTATCAGGGTCAGCTTTGTCATTTGGAAACTTAACTGAAGAACAAAGAAAAACCTTTCAGTGCAAACAAGAGTGCTGCATTTTTCCCTGCCTTTTCTTAAATCGGCAGTTTTCAATAACAAGTATATCTGCTATTGTTATCTAATGAGTATGTTCAGTCTAGACACATGTATTTAAAATGCTCAAGTGATATCAATAATAGCAGACAGCATTGCAAATAGAGATGTGAATATTGTTGTATTCACATGACAAATTGATTTAGAGCTTCTTTAAGTAGATACATTACTTGTCCAAATGTGAAAAAAAAAAAAAACTTTCAGCTTGTTCTACAAACATGTACGAAGTGTGTCCTTTGTTTCTGGTCCTGTACGGTATCAGGGTTGTCCTACCCCAGGGGAGCTCATATTCTGTGAGGGAGGAAGGCATATGAACAGGTAATTACCCTAGATGACGTATACACCACATATGGAGAAGCAGAGCGTTTGGTTGTCTTGAAGTTGTGAGCAGGAGGTTGAGAGCAGGCTAGGGTATGAGGATTTCCACGTAGAGGAAATCAGGCAGCCATAACTATGGAGGAATGAAATAGCATGAACTGTTCAAAAAAGATAGAGATTTTCCTTTAAAGAAACTTGAAGGCCTTTTGCAATCCTGACATATAGGTATGGGAAGGAAATGATGCTGGAGGAGTAAACAGAGGCCAACCATGACAGACCTTGGATGCTGTGCTAGTCTTATGACAGCTACCATCTACTCTATACGTAGTATGTGAAACACTTCCCATCTTTTCTCATTTTATGCTTTCAGCAACTCAATATTTTCTTAAAGCTCAATATTATCTCCATTTGAGAGGTGAGAAAACCGAGGCACAATGAAATGAAATGTGTCCAGAGTCACACAGCTTATGGTACCCAACATTGTGACTCTTAATTGGGATTTATTAAAAGCACTTCAAAGTTTCAAAATAACATAGTCAAAATATATTTTAAAAGGTTATAATAATGCTATAAAGAAGTGTTAAGGTCATACTTCCAAATCAGTTAAATTAACAAACCAACATATTAGCAAAGAAAATTCGCTATAATCAGGAATTATTACAGTTTATAATTAATTTCCAGAGTTTAATGTTTAATATAGAACACTTTATATAGTAAATGTCATCCTTATATCAGAATATATTTGGATGGATGATTTCAAATTTTGTAGAGCATTTACCAAGTCATGTTCAAAATAAAAATAAATTATGTAGGACATAATAATTGAATAAGACAGTCCATCTCTGCACTTTAGCAGATGCCTAAATATAGTATATCCTCGTGGACTTAAAATGTTCAGGGTTGCAAATATATTGCATTTAAAACATTTGTTAAGTTTTAAAATGCCAGTTTATATTAAAACAAATGCAAATAATGTAACGAACTGAGTAAGAAATATTTCTTGATTTGTTGCTTTATAAAGTCATTTGACACATTTGTGTCTCCTTTGTTTCTTAATAATACTAACATTTATTGAAAAATTGCTAATTGCTAAGTATTGTGCTAAGTGACTTACATTCATTGTCTTTCCAAATCCTTGCAACACTTTTTATTCCCATTTTGCAGATGAAAAATGTGTGACTCAGAGCAGTTTAGCCACTTGAGCAAGATGATAAAACTAGTAAGTGGCAGAGCTGGGATGAAATCTTTTCTGTGTGACATCAGAACTTGTAAAGTCGGAGGTAGCATCATTAGCAGTGCGTTTTCTTTCTGTTTACTGTAATCAACCATATATACATATAAAGAAATAACCAATCATATGTTGTGATGGTGGTGGTTAATTTCAAGCATGGGAAATCAAATTTAACCTAGACTGATATGAAAATAATTTCTCTCCTAACTTTGGGACATAATGGAGTTACATTTTTTGCATGCATGTTGCACACATGTGTGTGTGTGTGTGCGTGCATGCACGTGTGCATGCACATGTGTACGTGTCCTCACCAACTGTCTCACAGTCAGGTGTCCTTTTGCACCTTATCAAAGGAATAATGTACAGTTTTCCAAAAGGATAGTGTTCAGAAGCTAACTAATGTAATAGTTCTCATTTCTTCAACACATAACCTCGTCATCTGGCACCAGAAAATTATTCTTTGTATTCTTTTATTCTTTGTATTCTTTGTATTCTTTTAATGTAGAATATCAGTCTCTTTGCAACTTTTAGCAAGTATTTTCTTTGGCTTTTGTGGCTAGATGCTTAATGATAATTCTCTCTTTTCTGTTTGACACGCACAAAAAAAAAAAAAAAAAAAACCTCCCAAACCATAAAAACACTACACTTTTCATCTCAAAAGTTCTTATTTTACTTTTATTTTTTTTAAGTTTTTACGTAAATTCCAGTTAGTTAACATACAGTGTAAAATTAGTTTCAGGGGCACAATATAGTGATTCAACACTTCCATATATCACCCTGTGCTCATCACAGCAAGTGCACTCCTTAATCCCCATCACCTATTTCACCAGTCCCCCCCACCCATCTCCCTCTGGTCACCATCAGTTTGTTCTCTGTAGTTAGGAATCTGTTCTTAAAGAGACAGGCAGATCAAAAGTTCTTATTTTAAAATACCGTGGAAGGAAACTTCCATTCAACGTGAATTCTTAGTAAGTATAAAACATACAAAATCTGCCTTTCATTTTTCATTGATAGGGAACACAAAATGCGTTACACAATTGCTTCTGTTTGCCATCCAAGGCAATTTAGAACAAAAATAAGTAATGTGTTCAGAAATTTGATGAAGTTTTCCAGAGAAGTATACCACTGGACAAATTTTATTAGTGGACAAAATAGAAAATGTACATATTTTAAAAAGGAATTAAACACTTGCAGTCCAGTGAATTGCAAATGTTAAGTGAACATCAGCAGGGTACTATTTGCAACACCGACAGTTGTGATGTATTTCAATGTTGTAGTCATTGCCTGCAGTTGTATTTTTTGTTTCATTTTGTTTGATGATGATGATGAATCAGATTTGTGTTAACCAGGAAGTAGAATTATCTTTAATGAATCATTCATGTAAATTTCTGCCAGGACTCTCATCTTAAAATGCCTGGACAGTAGGGATCCTGAGGAGCCTTGCTGCGGCACTGAGTGAGATAAGATTGTCATGTGAACAAGTAATGGAAAGTGCCTATATCCCGTTACTGCTTCACTTCTCAAGAACAAAAGTAGTTTGTGAATAGTCCACTGATTTAAGGCAAAAGAGATATAAAACTGAATAATTGACCTGAAACTAAAACTAAGAGAGGAGTGAGAGAGAGCAAGAAGGAGGAGGAGAAGGGGGGGGGGAGGGAAGGAAGAGGAGGAGGAGGGGAAAGAAAGTGTTTCTATTCCAGAGGAAAATTTTAGATCAGAATTTTGTAACAAAAATGAACTATGATGACAATAGTCCCTTAAAATTAAACCTGGCAGATTGGCCCATAGAACTGAGGAACATCTAATGTTATTTCTCATGTATTAACTCTTGTTTGAATAGGGAACTGAAATGTTATAAATGCATCATTATAATAACCATTTAAATGAAAATTCAGGGAATTGAAGCTAGCATTTTTTCCTTACTACTATTTTTTTAAGATTTTATTTATTTATTTATTTATTTGAGAGAGAAAGAGAGAGAGAGAGTGGGGAGAGGGGCAGAGGGAGAAGAAGAAAGAGAATCTCGAGCTCCCACTGAGCATGGAGCCCAACTTGGCACCTGACCTCAGACCCTGAAATCATGACCTGCACCAAAATCAAGACTCAGAGGCTCAACTGACTGAGCCACCCAGGTGCCCCTTATTACTCATTTTTTAACTGACATATAGGTGATGCACAATGTTATGTTAGCTTCATTTTGATGGGCTTTATTAACAAGTGTATTATGTATTACCAATGATTTTATATGTCCTACTGATCTCCAAAATCCCGTGCAGGCACATAGAACAAGATAAAATGAGAGAACTTGGTTGCATGTGGAAAGATTTTTTTAATAAAATAAAATAAAGCCCCAGAATACCATAAGCAAAATATGCTAGGTACTTTTAAAATCTATTAGTTTAAAAACTATTTTAATTAATAGTTTGAATTCATTGGTATCAAAATTTGTCTTAGTGATATACTGAAAATTTCCAAAAGTTAATTGCTGACTTTTAAGTTATCCTAATTAACATAGGTTGGTATCACTAATTTATTCCTTTTTAAAAGTCATTTGAAATTTTGTGATTCCTCCCCTAAAAAATAGCAATATACATTGCAAGCAGGAGTCAAAAAAATGAAGTCTGATCTTAAGGTAGACATACTCCATCACAAAGTTCTATGAGATATTTTAGCACTGTAGTTTGAAAGAAGAACTAAACTGGAAGTTAAAAAAAAAACACATTTACTTCCTAGAGGAAAATTTTAGATAATTTAGAGTTACTATTTATTCGTTAAACCAGAATTTAATGGATACCTAAAGACTGGAATAAATAATGGGGACATACTGGCTAGCAAAACCAAACATGACCTCCCAACCGTATGGATCTTATAGTCTAATGGGGGAAACAGGCATTCATCAAATAATCCTACAAACACATGTCAGTTTTCAGCTCTAAAGTGCTGTAATGGGGGATTTCCTAATTCCAGGAGAACACACAATAGATTGGATTGTATCAGAGAGGAGAAAAGAAGTTGGGAAAGATACTCTAAGAGGAACAGCCAGAATGATGTTTTAACTCAGTGCAAAAAGCAGCTTGACACAGCTGAGGAATAAAATGGAGTACCAGACATAGAGAAGGAGGGGCGGTTAAACATGGTGAGGCAGGAAAGAAAGATGGAGAGTAAGTCCTGTAAGAATTTTGGTTCTTATTCTAGAAGTCACGAAGGGCCAATTCTTAACGACTTTCATTAGATACAATTTGCATACAATAAAATTCACATACTTCAAGTCTATAATTCAATGATTTTAAGTAAATTTATAGAGTTGTGTAGCTATCACCATAATCCAGTATTGAAACATTTCTGTTTCCCCCGTAGGAGCCACCATGCCCGTTTCTAGTCACTCTCCATTCCTACCCGTAGACCTAGCAAAATACTAATCTATTTTGTGTCTATATAGGATCATCTTTCTAAACAGTTCATGTGATAGAGTCATACAATGTGGGTCTTGTGCATCTGGAATTTTTCATTAGCATGTTTTTTGAGGTCCATCCTTGTTGTCCCATTTGGCAGGTCCATTCATTTTTACAGATTAATACCGTTCCCTTGTATGTATTCTGTTTTATCTGTTCATCAGTTGATGGACCTTTAGGTAGCTTCCTTTTTTTTTTTCTTTTTTTTTTTTTTTTTTGCTAAATAATAATGCTTTGTGGACAGCCAGGTTTAAGAATTCCTGTAGACCTATGCTTTCTCCTGGGTAGACAACTAAGAGTGGAATTACTGGGTCATATGGTAGCTTTATATTTAACTCTTTAAAAATTACCAAACTGCTTTTCCAAAGTAGCTCCCCCATTTCACATTTCCACTAACAATGTGTAAGAGTTCCTTTTTGCACATCCTTGGCAAACACTTGTTATCATGTCTTTTGAGTGTAGCCATTCTCATGGGTATTAAGTGATATCTTAATGTGGTTTTAATTTGCATTTCTTTAATGACTAATGGGAGTGAGCCTCATTTTATGCAACCTTGAGGAAATTTGACTTTTTTTGAGGAGAAGGGCCTTGAAAAGGACAAATAAAAGCATTAGCCACACAGAAAACCTAGAAGAGTATGTCATGGAAGCCAAGGAGAAAAGGAGAGAAAGATTAACAATGTTAACGTTACCAAGAATCCATGAAAGATGAGGGTTGAGAACAGTACTTTAGCGTGGTTAGATGAGGGCATTGGTGGCCTTATTGACAGCTCACTGGATTGAATGAGGTGGACTGAAACCAGCCTGGAGAAGGTTGCAGCATGAATGGAAGCTGAAGAAATCGAGAAAAAGAACCTAGACAACTTTTTTTTTTTTTTAACATATTTGTGTGCAATGGGAAGAAGAGAGACTCCTTAGCAGATGGAGGGAACATAGGCTTGAGAAATAATTTTATTTTCGTGGGAGAAAGTTGAGTTGATGTAAAATCTGTTTGGAAGAATCTAATGGAGAGGAAGACATTGGTTACATAAAAAAGAATGGGTCATTTGTAGCATAATAAATTTATCCGTTTATTTGCATATAGTAACTGCCTAAAATATGGATGGTGGGGTGTTTCTTGCTAGTACTGTGAATCATGTGAAACCCTCTTTTTCACATAGGAATTTCTCAAGTATAAAATGGTTAAATGAAATAATGTCATTGAAAGATGTTCTTATAAAAATCTCTATATTTATGTTAGTTAACATAAATATTCATGCTGTCTAGTCAATGTTTAAATCACCTGATATAACCTTTTCAGACCTGCTGTTGCTCTGCTCATGTTTCCTACAACTTTCTGGTCTACTGGGAAAACCTTACCTGAAAATCACTCCCTGATGTAGCCAAACAGGGAAGACACTTTTTCCCACCTCATCTTAAACGTGGCAGATAAAGACTGAGTGGTGTCATAAATATCTCACCAAGTCCTAGTTTATATAACCTTACTTTTTACATAACCTTACATGACCTGTGCCTTCGTTTAGGAATCTGAATGACTTCCCTTGGTCCTCACTGTTCTATAGTCAGAAGAGACATTCATTGAGGAGGTTGGGGGAAGGGCTGGGAATGGGAATCAGGGAATAATCTCCCTCTCCTCTGCTACTGGGAAGATGAGGGTGGCAGACACTGCTAGTTTCTTCTAAGTATCAACTTCTTTCTTTTTTTATTATTATTATTTTTTTTTAGGGCAGCAGGACACCCAGCTTAAATTTTAAAATTCCATTTCCAGTCTAGGGAATGAGATGAATGAGATGTAAACAGAAGATTGCTAGAGCTTGCTGGAAAAGTTGGCTTTCCTTATTTAGATCCTGAGCGCTCCACGTTGCCTTTTTACTCTGTGCCAGCAACGTGGATGCGAGAGCTGTCGTAGCAGCAACGGCAGCGTTTTGCAGCCCTGAGGGAAGGACCACAAGTACCATCTTTAAATCCTGGAGCCACTGAACTAAATATAGCAAATGCCCATCTGCAGAATACATTTTCTTTTTCCAGGAGGAAAACAAAAACAAAAACCTTAAAGCGCTGTTTGTTTTTTCCTACTTGCAGCCAAACAGACTCCAAGTCAGGGGTACACAAACTTTTTCTGAAAAGTACTAGGTAGATAATAAGTATTTTACATTTTCCAGGTCATATTTTCTCTGTTGCAATTCCTCATCTTTGATATTTTAGCAGAAGAGCAGCCAGGTACAATATATAAACAGATAGACACAGCTATGTTCCAATGATTTATTTGTAAAAACAGTTGGCTAGCCAGATTTGGCTCATAGCCACTGACCATGGCTTTAACTATTAAAGGTGAAAGTGAAGATGTTTTCTTAATTGTATTTATGTCCCAGTTAGTTACTGACATGGTTATTTCTTGGTGGCTAGGTATTAGGAAGGAATAGAGGAAAAACTACTTATGTGGCAAGAGGAGGAGAGAAGCAGAAGGCAAGCAAAAGGTGATCAGTCTATCTCTGCCTAAGAGACATCAGAATTTTAGGAGGATTTGGGAAGATTTTAATTCTTGTATTGAGCACCTTGTTCAGTAGTAATAACAAACACATTTTATTCATTGTATTTTTTTTTCTGTTTAATACTAATTCCCAATATTAAAACAGGATTGTTTAACTCCTTTTCTGAACCAGCTTACAATATTTCGGATCAAATGTGTTTGCGTGCTAACCTGGCAATCAAAGTGCTATGTATAATATTGTTTCTGTGAGAAATGAAGTCCAAGTTACAAACAACTAAACCTCAAATTAACTTTTGGAACCAAACATTCATGAATTGGTAACTCTCCCTGCATAGAACTATTCATTACAAGCTAGATTTTCCCAGTGCATAAAAGTGACTCCTTGGGTATTAATTGGCCACTATAATAAACTGCATTAATTTTCCCTTGAAACTAAAATATTATTTAGTAAACTAATGCCACATTGCACTATTGACATCATACAGGTTTAGGGAAGTTAATGAAGTTTTCCTTTATACCTAACTTCCTAGGCAGTAGCTAATATGCTGTGAAACAGCCACTTTAAAATACAAGCTGCAATGCTAGTTGAAATGTATTTAGCAGACTCTATTAAATGAAGTGCTTTGCTTATAGTAAATTCTTGAAGTCAACCAATAAATCATAACTGGTATTGAGAACTTATTATTAAGCAATATGAATTTGTTACATTTATGCACATTGGAGAGAAAATATATCCAAAATACCTAGAGAAATTGAGATGATAACATTTTGCACTTACACATTTTAAATGAAGTAATTTTAGTGAGTTTTGAGATCCTTTAGGTTTTATTCCTTTTCTTCTCCTATTCCTTATTCCAAGCTTCTTCCTTCTTTTCCCTTCCCTTCTTTCTTCTCTTCTTGAATAATTCAACTTATAATAGAAAGGGATTAAAATTAAAATCAAAATTAATGTAACACCACCAGAGTGATGATTTGGGGGAAAAAAAGTAAAAAAAAAATAAAATGAACAAAACCGCAAATGGGGAACAATTTCTGCAAAAAATAAAATTGTTACATAATATTTTAGAAAGTAGGATGGTTTGGATACATATGAGTTTTAGGCCTAGAGAAAAATAGAGTAAAAAACAATTCATACCAGAGTAGAAGATACAGAGGAGAGGGAAAAAAAAGAAAAAAAGTAGAAAAGTATGAAATTGATAGCAGCCAGAATATAATGGAATTGGTCATTTTCTTCAATCATTTCAAGAACTTTGAGATAGAGTAAATGAATGGTATAAGACATAACTGTCAATCTTATATTTGCTGCCTTAGGTTTTGTATTGTATGACTTTAAAACTCGTGTATCATTCTACAAGTGGATTCACCCTCACTTATGTATCATATGTGGAAGTGGCTTTCCAAATAACTTTAATATATTTATTAATATAATTCACAGAGGCATACTGTATATCTTTACTTTGTTACATTCGTACATACATATGAACACTCGCATGTCAAACATTTTTATGAAACTATCATCATATGTGAACACTCAATTGTTATTCCCTTTCATTAATTTTTTTAAAATTTTGGTAGCAATACATTGTATTGATTTTACAATAATGACAAATAGTGCTATCATCATTTACAATAATGAAAAATAGTGGTATCCTGGAAAAGGATTTGGAAGCTCTAAGTGCAGTGGAGTCATATAGTAAGCACACAGTGGCAGTAAAGCAAGTTTTATTCTAATGGAAAATATGATTTTTTTCTGAAAGTATATAATGAACACACTGCTTTAAGGCAAAACTCATGTCTCCTCTTTCTTTAATATTCTTCTTATGGACAATGTTCCTTTTAGTAAACAACCTACATGTTTTAAATACATGCTTTACTGCTCTTGAAAAATAAACCAAATCTGTGGATTTCCAGAATAATGTTATAAAATACTGAGCAATATTTTAAACATTGTGTAGATATTTAGCAAAAGAACTAATGAGCTTGCTTAGACACAAATTTACACCTATGTAAATTTATATAAAATATTAGCATATATTATTACATAATTTAAGAATATTCATGTGATTTCATGACATATATAATAGTGTATAAATTAAACTTATCTAAATAAGGGATTACAGTCATGTACATGTTGTAAAGCCATATAGATAGTCAAACACAAAATAATTTAGACAGTCTTTATTTAAAATCAATTAATAGAATATTCATGTTATAAAGAATTTAGATAGCTATGAATATTATAATTAAAGATATTCATAACATAAACATTTGAACTAAATTAACATTTCAAAAATTGTCAACTGGTATTACAATATTGTTGTGATTGAAATACAATACCATTCTTTCTTCATTTATAATAAAACAGGTTCCAGGACCAAAGAAAATGTACACAACTTGAAAATGTTACTTTGATGACATATAAGGGAGGTTTTGGTCATTAACAAATGTGTGTGTATGTATATTTATATACATGTTTATATTTTATATTTAAATTACATATTTATATTTAAATATACATATTTGTATTTATACCTACACACGCATATCTCTTATTCTATTTAAGCATTCATTTTCATTATTAAAATGTCTACTTGTGGGCCATAATCACAGTGTTGGCATTATAAATAACATAGTCTTTAGCTATCTATTGCTTCATGGAAAATTAGAGATAGAACCAGATTACCACATGTGACGATGGTTTTTAAATCTATCTTTCAAAATATTTGCTTTCTTACCACCCAAAATAGAGAAGAGGTTTGCTTCATCTGTATTTTGCTCTCAGTTCAATATATATTACAATATTTTGAAAAAGATGCATATTGTTGGTCTCCTTCCTGTTTTGGTAGTTACTTCATTTTTTACAAGGATATATTCCTCCTAAATGACTTAACTTTAATGTCTTTCTGTCCAGCTGGTACATATAAAATAGTATAAATTATGGAAATTGGTCATTTCTAAATTTTAGAGGTTGAATAAAAATTCTCAATATAATATTTAAAAAGGTAACTGTTGTCAGCATTTATTAGGGAGAGCACTGGAACCCCACCTTGAAGTGACAATTTATGTTCCTCCCAAAGCTGCAAAGGAATTGTTCTCAAACTCAGCTGTACGTTAGCTTCATCTGAAAAGCCTTTGAAAAATATTGATGCCTGCCTCCGACTATGTATTTATATATGAATTTTCTAGAACAATTCTTTTTATGAAGTATGTGATCTAATTATAGCTATTTTAAAGCTGAGTAAGCTGAGGCACAGAGAAGTTCAGTACCTTGCTTGAGGTTGCACAATTTGCAAATAAACAATGGAACCTATGAACTAATCCAGTAGA
The DNA here is from genome assembly GCF_024610735.1 of Ursus americanus. Classification (NCBI taxonomy): domain Eukaryota; kingdom Metazoa; phylum Chordata; class Mammalia; order Carnivora; family Ursidae; genus Ursus; species Ursus americanus. Next base: position 12,563,013 of record NC_142137.1, on the reverse strand, counting down.
CTAGTTCACGGGGGCCATGCCCCTCACTCCTACACTCTATTGCTTCTCTAAGTTTCCTGCCTTCAAGGAATATCAGAATAGCAGGGGAAATTTTCAAAAACTACAAAATCACTAAATGTTACATCGTGTACTATTGTCAACAAGGGAAATATTATTTTAGGGAAAAAAGTAATAATTCTGTATTTATTAGCTGAAGCAGAGGAGGAATGATTCAATAAGTTGTGACTTATTGGTGGAGGCCACTAGAGAGAAATCATGGGCTCAGTCTTGAATCTGGCTCTGTTGTTATTTAGTTGATATAAAGTTATCTCTTGCAGATTGTAGACTTGATGGCAACATTCCTGATAATTAGTTTAAATATGTAGTTATACCAAACACTGAATTAGAAATGATTTTTTTTTTTTGGAAACAGGGGAAGTTTTTGTGTGGTTTGCCTTCCAAGAATTTACCGGCACTCGGTTCACATCTCATCTAGGCTATTGTATTTACTTGTGCATTCAAAATGTGCGTATTCACATTTTAACTTGTTTTCTACATTTAAATCTCCTTGAAAGTGAGAACTTTGGCCTCATCATCTTTGCGGTCCATTCAACTCTTTGTTTATACTATATTCAGTCATGAAAATTTTAAGTTGAATTGATAAATGAATGAAACTCACATCAGAAATCAATAATAGTGTTCTTAAAGTGATCTTACCTTCTGGGCATTTTAGTGTAACAGTGAAGGATACTTAAGACTAACGCTAGAATACTTTCAAAAGACACTGCTGCTCAGAACACTACTATATGATAAGTAGTTTGCCCCGGAAAGACAATCAAGGAGCCTACAAAGAGAAAGAAATGCTTCTTTCATCAAGAAGCTTTGCTAAGAAGAAGATGTCAGCCGAGCGATAACAGAAACGAGCTTACTGCCATGGTTGTGCATTTGACACAAATTTCCTCACCTCCTCATAGGCTACTGACTTGCAGCTGCACTTGGAGTAGCCAGTCCGCACTTAACGGTGGTACTGTCTTAAACATTTAAGTGATAATTGGGGCGCCTGGGTGGCACAGCGGTTAAGCGTCTGCCTTTGGCTCAGGGCGTGATCCCGGCGTTGTGGGATCGAGCCCCACATCAGGCTCCTCTGCTATGAGCCTGCTTCTTCCTCTCCCTCTCCCCCTGCTTGTGTTCCCTCTCTCGCTGGCTGTCTCTATCTCTGTCGAATAAATAAATAAAATCTTAAAAAAAAATGTAAGTGATAATAAATTTACTTATTACTCATTTCCTTTTATGAAGCAATGACTCTAAATGAGTTTTAACAATGCCCACAGTTTGCCTACTCAGTCCATATAACCTCACCCTTTTTTCCACCGGCGAGCATTAGACTGCTCTGAAATATTTTATTCTCCTTAGAGGATTCGTATTAAATACTGGTTGACCAGCAGTTTCATTGCAGCATGATATACAAGAGAAGCAGATGGGAAAGGCCCATGCTTATTGCTAAAGTCCTGGTCAAATATATCGTAGTACGTCTGTGTAATGGCATAAACACAGCTGATGAAAGAGCTGTGCAGATCCGCATATGTTCAATAATGCAATTTTTTAAATGAAGTGTAGGTGAAAACATCAAGGTTTTGAACTGTGCTATGAGAATAATGCCATTCATGTAAAAAATGCATATACTTGTACACACCTAGACTATTTCTGGAAAGATTTCAAAGAAACTGCTCAGAGTGGTGCTTTGGAGACGGGTAGCTTTGTGATGTGGGACCAGACGAGGAGGGAGTATTATACCTTTTGAATTTTGTAGCATATACATGACTTTGACCTTTAAAAAAAAAAGTAATTAAAAAAAATCTCTACTCACTTTGACCTCTTCTGGTATCTTCAGGCTCTAGACAATTGCCTGTTGAGCAGATCCCTCAGGGTCTCTTCGTCATTATGGCCCATCGTGGATTCTCAACAAATGTTAAATGAATGAGTGACTGCTCAGCTTTCCTCCTTCTAGTGTCTGCTCTCACCTGGAATTATCATGCTGTAGCTGAAAACAGATGGGAAGTAGAACTTAAAAACATGGGATTCAATCTAATATCTGGCCCTGAGCAAATGCCACTTAATTTCTGTAACCCTCAGCTTCTTCACCAATAAAACGGAACAGTACCTATTTCACAGGGCTGTAGTATGGAAGGAAGATGATCGTATACTATGTATTATTATATGAAGAAGATCATATATATGACTATTGCAAACTGTAAGGATTTATAGAAATGCCAGAGTGCCCTGCATGTAATAAATGCCAAACACATACGTATTAAATAGAACTGAACTAAGGTGGTCCCCAATTTACAATGATTGGACTTAACAATTTTTTGACTTACGATTTTTTAACTTTACAAGGGTGCCAAAGTGATACACATTTACTAGAAACCGTACTTCGAATTCTGAATGTTGATCTTTTCCTGGGCTGGTGATATGGGGTGCGATCCTCTCTTGTGATACTGGTCAGCAGCCCTCAGCTGCAGCTCCCTTTCAGCCGCGCGATCAGAGGGGTGAACAACCGATATGCTTACAACCATTCTGTTTTTCACTTTCAGTACAATATTAAATAAATTACATGAGATCCTCAATACTTTCTTGTAGAATAAGCTTTGTGTTAGATGATTTTGCTCAAGTGTAGGCTAATCTAAGTGTTCTGAGCATGTTTGAGGTAGGCTAGCCTAAGCTATGATGTTTGGTAGGTTAGATGTATTTAATGCATTTTCAACTTACAGTATTTTCAACTTAGATGGGTTTATCTGGGCATAACCCCATCATAAGCTGAAGAAGATCTTGTAGTAAAAAGTAGCTTTACCTCTTGGTTAAAAAGATAGATAACATGTATGACTTAATATCAAGGGTTCCTTAACCTCTCTGAATTGTTGTATTAGATGATCATTTAGTTACTCCTTTGTAGGTATGACTGGCATGAATAGTACAGCTAGTTCTGGGAAGCTGCCTATTTTATACCTCCTGTTTATATAATATTTCATGTTATTTACATTGAGAATTATAATTACATTGTAATTATATGAATGTTACAAATTAACCCCTCATCAATTAACATTTTGAAGTTAGCAGGAATCCCAATACATGTAGGACCAATAGCCACAGTATCTTTCTCCACAACCCTTACCTCCTTCCCCTTAAGTCATGTTTACATAGAGATTTTGCCAGGAAGTGCTAACTCCTATGGTAATTAATTAAATGTGCAAACAATTGGTTGTTAATCATCTGATGATAACAGAGAAGAAAATTTTATTCTCAGCAAAATGTTTTGTCAGATCATTTTTACAAAGATGCTGTGACTATTGCTTTAAAGAGCGAGGCCATTCTTAGTTGTTCAAAGAGCGGAGAAGTGACTTTTGCTGTTGCGGTTATGTATTTTAGCACTCGACTGGAAATGTATTGACATGACTTACATATATACTTGACTTGGATTCCAATCCAGGATGCTTTCTTTTCCTGCACTGTTAGTTCGACATCATATTCACTTTTTCAGAGGACTTTCAGGTCTTATTTTTAGCTCTTACTGAAGTTGTCTTTTTAATAATTGTTTTTGAATTTATTTAGAAATCCATTCTGTGATAATCTTATTAGTTATATTGTATATCTTACATTTTGAGTAAAACGTCATCATCCTAATTGGTGTATTAAGTAGGTAGCAATGCAGAGTATGTAATTTAATTTTGAAAAAGATCAATTCATCTTCCACTGATTTTTTTTAACTACTTACAGAATGAGACTTGTCTGTTTTAGCCACAGATCATGCTTCTATCCATCCAAAAGTAATTTGACAGACATCTATTGCAAATGGATTGTTCATAATTGCTGCAGACTCAATTGCCCTTATTCCTATGCTTTTTCTTTCATATAAAATTTTATATTTATTGCTCATAATATTTTTAGTGACCCTGTTTTTTTCACAGCCAGGAAGTTGAAGTTTAGTGAAGTCATGTTAGAATTTTTTTTAAAGATTTATTTATTTATTTGAGAGAGAGAGAGAGCACACACCAGTGGGGGGAGGGGCAGAGGGAGAGCATCATCAAGTGGACACCCTGCTGAGCATGGAGCCCCACAGGGGCACTCAATCTCAGGACCCTGAGATCATGACCTGAGCCCAAACCACGATTCAGATGCTTAACCGACTGAGCCACATGTTAGAATTTTTATCTATTCTAACATACTCTAAAAATGGAATCGATAATGTTACATGATAGATCCTCTCTACTTACGACCTAGTGTTTGTTCTTAAAGTAAATTTCTATATATTTTTATACATTTTTCCTGTAGTGTAAAAATGAAACATCTGTGGGGAAGAATAAGAAAGCTAAAAGTTGCGGTATGAAATGCTCAGCTCCTAAGAGTACACATATTTGTTATTTCAAAGGATTGTTTAAAATGAATTCCAGGGGCACCTGTGTGGCTCCATTGGTTGAGTGTCTGCCTTCTGCCCAGGTCATGATCCCAGGGTCCTGGGATCGAACTCCGTCTCGGGCTCCCTGCTCAGGGGGCGCCTGCTTCTCTCTCTCCCTCTGCCCGCCGCTCCCTCTGCTTGTGCACTCTCTCTCTCTCTCTCTCTCACTGTCAAATAAATAAATAAAATCTTTAAAAAAAAATAAATTCCATACTGGATAGCAAATAAAGCTTTAAGTAAAGACTATTATTCTACTATTGTCAGATTTGCATTTGACTGTGTTCTAAAAATTTGTTCATTTTCATTTTTTGTATTTACCTAATGGAAATCTAACAACCGTCAATAGATTTAACAACTTGGGATGCATGGTAAAAGGTCATTTCATTCTTGTTAACCCATCTTACCTCATTGTGTTGTTTAGAAATACAAATATTATTTTTCACTCACCATTCTTTATTGAAATTCAGTCAGAGCACTTAACTGTAGTAAAAATAATGAGTAGTACAAATAAATTACTTTTTAAATCCAAAATTAAATTCATGAACTTCATTGAAGTTCTATTACACACACACACAAATCTTTCTTCCAAATGTATATTGGAGATTTTTTTTCCTATAAGACATTGCATTTTGAGTCCTAATTAAGATCAAAATTCCTTGACTCCATGCTATTTCAGCATAGAGTCTGACAGATCACATTATTAAACTCTGCTATCACTAACCTTTTTTCATAGACTTCATTAAAATTCCAGTAAGTCTGGAATTTTTTTTTTACTATGTGTATTAGTATTTTACTAGGTTTTTTTTTATTACTATGTGTATTTGCTAGCATTAAACAAACAAACAAACAAAACTACCACAGAAACCTTAAAGCAGCACCCATTTATTATCTTCTAGTTCTATGGGTCAAAAGTCTGGGTGCAGCGGAGCCGGCCTCTCATCTGGAGGCTCTGGGGAAGCATGTGCAAATTCATTCATGTTGTTGTCAGAATTTGGGGTTTTTGTACTTGTAGAATTGTGGTCTCCATTTCCCTCCCTCTGTCAACGAGGGCCAGTCTTTGATCCTAAAAGCTACCCCCTGTATCTTCTCACGTATCTCATGTGGCCCCTCCAGCAATGGCAGGTTGATTTCCTCTCATGTTTCAGGTCTCGCTGGCCCCTCCTTCTACAGTATCTCTCTGGCCCTGGCTGGAGAAATTTCTCTGCTCCTAAGTGCTGATGTGATTAGACTGGGCCCACTGGCAAAGATCCAGGATAATATCTTTATTGTAAAGTCTATAACCTTAATTACATCTGCAGTGTCCCTTTTGCCATGTAATGTTGCATATTCACATGTTCCAGAGGAGTATGGACATCTTTAGAGGACATCTCATTCACCTACTATACAATGTTTTTAAATGGTCTTTTTCCTCCACTTCATGCTGGGAACTTTTTCCATACCTGTAGGTAAATTTACTTTTTAGTGGGAAAAAATGAAAACTTATGAATATTTTCCAGCTTCTGATTTAAATATATCTGCTATACTTGGATTTTAATTAGAAATTGGTTAAGATAAAAAATCTCACACAAGTGCTTGAAGCTCAAATCTGTAAAATGTTGATTGGTTCAGGTCGGTACATAAACCCACCATTCCTACTGATTATTTTTAAATTCAGAGCCCTCTACTAATACTTGCAGACCACAGATTTTACCTTTTCGGCTTGTTATTAGACTTTTGATTTCCTTTTGCATCAACTTCATCAACTTTGTTCTTATGCTGTTGAGATTTTCCACTTGAACCACAGAAACCCTTTTCTGAGTTTTCTAAGATCGTCTTTCACTGTCAATTGTAGAGACTCCATTTATGTCGCCGATAAGTCATGAGAATCTTCCGTGTGTTTCTTCGGTTGAAGTTAATTTTTATATTTGAATATTGCTAGAAACTTAGGTGAGAAATGAATCTGTTAATCATTTGTTGGAATCACTATTAAAGTTTTATATTTAAAAGCTCCTCTCTATGTGGTATTTGTTTTCCTACATTTTCCAATTCAGGAAATTTATTATTGTTGGTTACTGTTTATTAGCTTCGCATCAATCCCGAATACAATAGGTTTTGTTTCACTTTGCTAATTAAAAAAATTATAACTTAAATATCATAACACCTAACTGGGTCTTAAGTATGTATATAATTTAGTTGTAGACATTTCTTTCCAAAATTAACTTCAGATTGTAGTTAATTGGGTATTTTGGTGTAACAGTGAGTGTATTGGTGAGATTGTTACAATGAGATTAATTTAGATCAACTATATTAAGCATAGAAATCATTATGTCTTAAGATTAAAGAGCCTTGTCCACTCCAATTTTACTTTCAGTGGAAGTTTATCTGAAAATAATGAGTCTGTTAGAATCCAATTCGCTTAGAGATGTTTTTGTTTATAAGGTATATATCCTTATGCCTGAGAAATGGAAACTCAAGGGAAAATATTATCAATTGTCCTGTACCAAAATGTTGCATGTGAAGGACATAAGACAGACAAAGGTATTTCCTATCTTGCATTTTGCCTGTTCTCCAGGGCCATGTGCTGGTACGTCTAGCTCTGACCCTCTTAAATATGTGACTCGATATAGTATCAGCAAGGGACACATTTTTAAAAAGGAAATATCCAGGAAATCAGGAGTATAGTCATTTATAGATGTGTCTCCTTGTACAAAAGAGGGAAAAGTCGCTGTTAATGGTGTGATACGGGTTTCAAAATACCGTATATTACAAATGTATTTTTTGACATCTTTTTCCCCCAGCCCCCAAATTACCATAATTTTATTGGTAAAAGTTCTTTTCCAGGATGAAATAATGAATATAACTTTAGTGTGTAACTTGCAGAAATCAAATCTCGTTCTATACTTAGATTTTGCTGCGACGTGTCAGAAGCTAAATGAGGTACATATACCCCACGTCTTCTCCATACCTTGGAGAATTTGGTCTCTTCACCTTACTATTTAGGATAGAGACTAAGCAAAGTGTCGCATAGTTTGCCTTACACTGAAAATCACATTAAGCTAGGTGTGTTTTTTGAAAGAGACCTAGACGGCCCCTCCTAGCTCTCCACCTGTTTCCAATGAACGTATTTCCAAATGGCACACATCCTATCATTAACTCTGATCAGACACCAGCGGCCTTACTGAGTAGTTCGTGTATTGACTCCTGCAGTATTCTTACCTGTGCTGCATTCTATTTTTTACTAAAGTTTAAATACAGATTTTTTTTCAGAATGATTTTAAGTAGATTAGACTACTGGAAATTATTTGCTAAGTAGAATGTCACCTCAAAATTCGCTGGGGTTTCTGTTTCCCCAGGCTATGGCTTGAGGACGCAGCCTGAGAACATCTCAGGCGGCTCAAATATGCTAAGCAGGTTCTGGATGGAGAGACAAATCACTTTAGAAAGAAATTCTTCTTCGCTGCATAGATTCGGGTTTTAAAAGTCATGGCAAAAATAAGATTTCTTATTAGAAATTTGTTTCATTGGAAACATATCAGAAACGCATTTAGTCTGTAAACACAGTCTGCTGAGAACTCCAGCCGCATCCCCTAAAGGGAAAGTTGTTCCACTTAATCTGCCCTAGTTACGCTTCTGTTAGTAATCTGAGAGGAAATGGGAATCATGCATCTTCCATGTCCTTCCCTCAAAATCACCAAGCCAGAAAGAAGTGAAAAATGTTTTTCCTAGACATTGATACAAGAAATTATTAAGAAGTAGAAGTAACAAAATAAAGTCAAAGGGATAAACATCAGAAGCTTGCTTAAACAGCTTTGGCCCCATATAATTGCTTTTCTGTCAGCAGGATTATTAACAATTTTGGACATCTGAAAATTAAATTAACAGCCTGAAAATATTTTACAGAATGAGATAGAGCATGATACATGAAACATAATGACCCCACTGAAATTCAGCCAAGCCCGTGCAGCTACTCATTTAGACAGAGAAGACAACTAGTTAATCATCACCGAGCAAATTAGACAGAGCAAATTAGTTTGCTACATTCCACAGTCTTAGCTACCAAAAAGAGTATATGCCACTAATTAGAATGAAAGGACTCTAGGCATATTATTATCTATATAGAAAGAGAGAGCAAAATTGTAGCTTGAATTGCTTCTATCAAAGCTTGAAACCTAGGTTACGTAGACAGAAATTACATGTGCAAGAGTGTGTGTGTGTGTGTGTGTGCGTGTGTGTGTGTATTCACACACATTTAAGTAGCAGCAGCTTTAGCGTTCTCTTGCATTTTGACCTAATGAAGTGTAAAAAAATTTTCCCAAGGTTAATTGGAATTCTTTGGGAATACACACGCACGCACACACACACATACACACAACACAGCTAAAACACAAAAACATTTTCAAAAAGTGTGATCCCTTTAAATGAACACTAAAGTAGCCATTTCATATAATTTTTTTCTTACACGGTATTAAACTATTTTTTTCTTTTAAAAAGTGTATTGCCACTGCATGTGAAGTAAATATTTGGACTTAGTTTATCACTGGAGATTAATCTGAAATCATATTTTGTAGCCTTAATTAGCATTCATTTGCTTAATTGTCATTCTCAGCCCCATCATTTCCATTTTTCACCAACTTGAACAATGCTATCTTCTGCTGTTTGCACTTTAATTTAAATTTCTATTAAGGTTTATGAACAGTAATAAGGTCCTGTTTGAATATTCATTAGCTTCTGAATTGTGAGCTATGAAAAGGTGCTTTCTTTTACCTTAATGAAACTGGCACAGCATGGGACTGATCAGTTGTGACATTTGATTTGAGGCATCCAGTGAATTTTCTCATTGTTTATTGACATGTCTTGTCCAAACAGCTCCCTCGCAAGTGAGCGGAGTGATGAAGGAGAGGGTGCTGCAGCGGAGTGTCGAGCTTTCCTGGCAGGAACCAGAGCATCCCAATGGAGTCATCACCGAATATGAAATCAAGTATTACGAGAAAGTAAGTGCTAAGAACAGCTGAAGTGTGCAGCCGATGTGTCTCATGTCATCCTACTGCACTGTAGACTAAACTTGGTCATTATGCCAACTATTTGGAGCTATTCTGAAATTCATAGTTAATTTTAGCCATTTTTAATAACCATCTTCTTGCATCTCAGGTTCATCATTATAATTATGATTTCTGTCTATTAAATTTCTGGGTTACACAAAGGAGACTATTCCATTAGTGGTATATTTGTTCAATTTTTGATATAATAATTAGATGTAGGATGTTTTAGTACCACAGGGCCATGCAGCCCCAACGCAGTTTCGAAGAATGGTTCTTTTAGGGTCTCTGCTTGGGCCCTTAATGATTTATTTATGTGGTTTCATTAATTATGATGGTGGCCTCAAATAATTTAGTAATTTGGACAAATAAAAATATTTTCCATGATAAATAATGCAGTTTCTCCAAATTTCAGAATCAGATGATGATATTCCGCTCCTTTAAATTCCTCCTGAAATTCATTCTGCATATGTCATACTAATCATATCTACCACTTCTTCACACTCCTTTCTCCATGAGAAATAGGATGGCTAAAACCCAAGTGCTGCCCTTTAATCTCTTCATAATGGCTGAATTTTAGTAAATAGTGATATAATTGAGTGTATGAGTGCATTTATTTCTGACCCATCTGGAAGGGGGTGGGCACCCTGTTCACAAATTATTATATAGGCTCCACTTCACAGAAAGATCTGATGAAGGTTTGAAACACAGAAATGATTACTATTACTAATATTAATATTAGTAATTAATATTAATGTTATTATTAATACAAGTGTTACTTATTGACCTCAGTAAGTTAGCTAAAGTGCTATAATATACATAGCCATTTTAACCATTTAGACGGAATTTCAAAATAGGAGCCAAGCTTTGGAAAATCTTGGGAGCTGAATTGACTTGATTGAATAATTTAAATGCATACAGTGCATTAGCAATAGATACATTTTTTTCCCTTTGAAGAAAAAACAGTTTAAGATTAGTTTCAATGTTCAGATTAAGTTTACAATATTTTTGCTTATTATTTGCATTATGAATTTATGACTTCCCATGGCCAAAGTTACATTTTAAATACCTTATTTTTGTACCAGGTAATACTTTTCTTGCCTATCAGATGTGTTTCTGAGGGAATCCTTGTTTTTACTGTTGGTTTTGTTATGTCTGTTTTCCAGTGAGTGAGCTCTAAGAGTTTATAGTCAGTCCCTTCTGAAATTTCATCAGATTTCAAAAGCAATGAAATACACTTTAAAATTATGTTAAGTGGGTAAATGAGAGTAAAGTTTCTCACAGTGCAAGGAAATATTTTGCACATCCTTAGTCTGGAATAAGTTTGTTCAAATAGTTTCTTTTCTATTTTGCATGACAAAAACAGAATGTTTCTACATTTGCTGAACTTACAAATTTGGTAATTATTAGAACAGAATAGTATATTGCATTCTAACATATGTAAGCATGTTCTCTAGATATCATTATGTCATCTAATACGAGTTATGCCTAGTTCTTTTACTTGAGATAAATATAGATTTATAATACCAACAATTGTTTTTATTAATGATTATAATTAAGACAATCACAAATCAGCTTCACTAAGTACAGTTTAAGTATAGATTTATTTAAGCTTTTGCAAATATCAGTGTGAAGGCAAGTTAAACAACCAGACTGACATTTTCAGATTTCAATGAATAGTCTTATTGTCAGCATAGTTGAGCACCACTGTTTATTATAGAACGAATAAGAAACTGTCTAAAACTGTATATTTTGTTGGGTATATAGCTTTTTAAATAAAAAAGCCCATTAGAGTCTTATCAATTAAGCTTTAAATTTGTATTCTTTTGGATATCATTTTGATGGAGTTTTTTTATATTCTTGAGTTTTTATAATTATTTCATTCTTAGTCTTATCATATGTAATATGATAAACACATTTTTAAACTCTGCAAGCCTCAGTTTTCATGAAAAATGAGGAAAATTGAACTAAGTGATGTTTAAAATATTGCCAAACCATAAATTATACAGTACTTTAACTTTTATATTGAGAGTTTTAATTTAAAATATTCCATTAAATACTGTTTTGTAAAAGTGGTTTTATTCTGTGAGAAGTGTAGTTTTTAATGAAAGCAATTGATATGTCAGTATGGTGGTGGTATTAGCTAAATTTCTTGATTTAATACCTTTCTCCATTTTTTGCATATGGCCTTTTGCTTGCTGAATAACATTCAGGAAAAATATTAAAAGACTACATTATGAAGGGACGACCTCTACTAAACCATAGATTTTACAAGCGTACCTGGGTTTTGGTCAATAGGACATTCAATTGTATTTATGACTAAATAGTTCCTGCCACCGTGCCCTCTACCAACAAAGCAAAAGCTCAAAACATATAAATGGTTTAACAAAATTATTTCTCTTTGAAATTTATAGAACAAAGGCATGTGTTCACATTTCCATTTTATATTATCTTAGAAACAACTCAATGTTATAATATTCCACAGGGTACAATGTAGCCTTTATAAAAACAATGCAGCAAATTGAAATAAATTGCGAGAATTGGCTGTCAGATTGCCTGGTTGCAATTACAATTAAATATTCCCTGAATATATTGTTTCTAGGATCAAAGGGAACGGACCTATTCGACAGTAAAAACCAAGTCCACTTCAGCTTCCATTAATAACCTGAAGCCAGGAACAGTGTATGTTTTCCAGATTCGGGCTTTTACTGCTGCTGGTTATGGAAATTACAGTCCCAGACTTGATGTTGCCACGCTAGAGGAAGCTACAGGTAAAATGTTTGAAGGTAATTACCACCTCTGGTTTGGATTCTTATTCTCTAGAACTGTCATATTTTTTCCAATATTGAGGGCAATGATTTGATTCAAGATTATTTTTATATTTAGAGGTGAATATATATGCATAAATATGTACTTTGTAAAGGTTATACAGAGTAACAATTTAAAATTTGCTGTTTTGTTTCTCAGTGTGAGAATCCGATAATTTATATTAGTCTCTTTAATACACGCTGGGTTTTTGTTTTTGTTTTTTTGGAAAAGATGAAGTCAGAAATAGAAACAGGACTTGTTCAATTGTGTATTGCTGTTTTTGTAGAACCCAAAACAACATTACTCTGGTTGTGTCCATTGAAGGTGCTCCTTCACAGAAACCCCAAAATGAAGCCAAGATATACACAGGGTGGGCCAGGGAAAGACAATCTATAAGAATCAGTGTTAATTTAAGCTACGTGAGTTTTAGCAACAATTTCAAAAATTGCAGTTCAGAGAGAAGATCGTAAAAGTTGTATTTATTTTTATCATCTCTTTTCATCTTTTGTAACATGTTCCAAGCATACTAGAGAATATATTCAAAGTATATATGAAATATTAAGAATATAATTAAATGAATATCTCTGTATAAACCACTCAGCCTAAAAATAGAATGTCACCAGATCTTGAATCCCATTTATCATTTTGTTTGTTTTATAATTCCGCAGAACATAACAAAAACGCATGTGTCTATAGTGTACCACAAAAAAGCAGATGTATGTGGGAATGTGTGTCCCAGTTTACTGTCAGAGTGCAAGTTCAGAGCAGCCTGAGTACTATGCTGGTTGTTCTTCCATTAGCTGAGGAATCAGGGTGCATTTCTGTATTTTGGGGTTCTTGATTTCTCCTGATGTTACTGCTCAGGGACAGGATTTACCTAGCTGTTACCTTGTCATCTTGCCAGTGTAATCTTCCCACACAATTCTAAACAAAGGTGAACTAAAAAATATTATGTGATTTTTCTTTCCTCAATTTTTAATAAAAAGTTTTTAAGTAAATTAAATTGGTACAATTTTTATCGGTTATTTTGACTTCAAAAAATATTTTCACAGATCTTTTAAAAGGCAAATTGGCAAATATTCTTTGATTAGAAAATGCTTGTCAAGTTTGCTAACCGTATTCTTCTTTCAAAATATTTTGCAGTGTTTTTAAATTAAGCAGTAACTCTCAGAACCTCAAATAATAAAACATACATTGAAATAAATTTGAAATATAAATCATTTATATAGAATTATAGACACAAAGACATCAATTGGAAAAATGTCACATAATTTTGTGTGATAAACTTAACACCATTATTCTTTATTATCTTCTTAAAATGGAGTATCTAAGATTAAAAATGAGAACATCTAAGTTCAATGGCCACAAAAACATTAAAGTGTTGTACATTAAGATTTCAACATTTGAACATTTGAGTGGTCTTTTATCAGATGTGTTCTAGTAGTTTTCAATTTAGACTGATCTCAAGATACTACTTTGTGATTTCTCATATAATAAAACACCTTAAATGATGTTTTATCATATTCGAATGAATAGCTTAAACTAGTTAGACACATTAGTTAGCTCACATTTACCTAATCATTCTTTATCAGTTAAACCTCTAAGTTTGAATTTCAAAATGAATTTGTGCATTGTGCTGACTTCATAAGTTGAGAATATTGGGCCAAACTATTTTTTATTGATTCCTGAGATTCATAGATATTATTTTCATTATTTCAAAAATTAAGCATCTAAGGTTCAAAGAGAATAAGATGCAGTAGTAAACTGGAATGATCACATGAAATGAATGTTAAAACTAGATTTTTGCATTAGAGAGAATTTATGATTTTTATCATCAGACTATTCTCTTCCATTGGAATGTAAAGTTGGTGAAGGAATGATCCATATGTCTTTTCCTTGCTATTGTCTTGCCAGTTCCTATTATCAGTGCTTGACATATAGAAGGCACTCAATAAATAAGCAAGGATGACCTCACAGTCATCCACATAGAACAGATTACCACTGTCAATCAGTGCTAGGAGACATGTTTCTGGTTTTACATCTCAGTTCTTCCATGTCCAGTTGTGAGACTTGGCATGAGCTCAGGTACCCTAATTGCTAGCATAGCAGTACTGAACTCAGTGGTATTCTGAATATTACCTACAGTACACAGAGTGCACATGGAAAGTCTCAAGTCAGCTTTTAATTTATTATTTAGCACAGCTACTCCCAAGCTTTTGTTCTATTAAAAAAATACTGAGGATCTCCAAAGAGATTTTGATTATTTGGATTACATCTATGAATATTCACCATTAGAAATGAAAACTGAGAAAACTTTAACACACACAAACACACATTTTGTGTGCCGTCAGAGTAATGATGTTTTCACGTGTCATATAACTTCTGGAAAACTCAGCTGTGCACCTGTGAGCAAATGAGAGTAAAAAAGGCAAGTAACATCATATCATATAAAATAATTTTGACCCTGCAGATCCCCAGGAAAGCTCTTGAGGGACCCTTAGGTTTCCAGACCACCCTTTGAGAACTGCTGACTTAGCACGAGTTACTCACTAAGAATTAGGGATGCAGAGAGACACATGACACAATCGTGCTCTGTACAGTGAAGGAAACTTGTACACAAATTCTGCCATACAATTAAGCATGGGGCTGCGTGACCCAGTGCTATCAGAGTGTCAGGAAACAGCGATTCACTGTGCTTGGAAGGAGGGAAAAAGTGAACATGCCACCAAAGAGAGGTCCCTTGAGCAGTGTTTGAAAAGGGAAATTAAACAGATTATTCCATTGCACATATATCCTAAAATCCCCATCTCTTCAGAGTCAATACTACTGTTTTTACAATTTTAAAACCATGATGTGATGATTATGGCACTTACGAATTACTTTTAAAATTTATTACCCATGAAGTAGATGAAAATATTAACCATAAATGTTGACTCTGGAAAGATTAAAGTGTAACCCTGACTATATATAAAAACGTATAAATATTCACAAATTCTAATCATCATTCACCTGAGTTCAGTTTTCTCATTGGAGTTCTGTTTCTGACACTAAGGCAGAACTGAGCCCAAGACAAGCAAAGAATTAGACCCATGGGACACAGCGATTGAATGGAAACAATTTCTACTCGTGCGTGTGTAATTTTTTCCTCCCTCATGAACAGAATTACTCTGTACTTTTTTCTCTCTCCCTCAACATCTAGATATATAATATATATAAGAATATATATCTATCTAAATATATATATCGAGAGAGAAATACATATATAGATTTATATATATATGTGTATATATATAAAGACAGATACAAATTTAAAATAATCAAACCAAACCAAAAAAACAAAAATACTTGAAATCTTTTTTGTTGTTGAAAATAATAGGCTGCAATTCAGAAATTGAAGCCTGAAAGTTTTGTTTTTCCCACCCTCCCCCCCGCCTTGCTCCCTCAGGGAGCAAATCAGCAGGTGCCGTATTAGCAAGAGTGTAAATACCTTTGTTCAGAAACTGTCTATTACACGGGAGCTACTTCACTGTTTTTCAATAGAAGATCTGTCTATAGTTAGCTTAGCATAGGTATACAAAATTAAGAAATGAATTGTCAAGAGGAGAACATAGATAAATAGAGAAGGGCCAATCAGAAAAAACTTGATGCTGCCTATTGTGGCAAGACATACTCTGCCTACGTATAATTTACTTCCCTGGAGACCCAGTCCCTCGCCACCACCAAGAAGGAGTAGTATTTTCCATCCTGCCTTATATTAAAGATTACAGCTGTGGATTGTTTCAGCAATAAGCAAACTGTATTAGTTTGATGTTGTATATTAAATGATATTTGCAACCTGGATCATTTGTTGAAATACACATTCTCATTGTTTTTACACTCCTTTGATTGTTTTATGAAATCTGTACTGGTATTGGAAATATAATACTCTGGGGAAAATATGACAATTATGAGTTATCATATAAGTAGAACTTTACTAATTTGGAAAAATGGAAGTGAGAAGGCCATGTGACTCGATGAAGAATCGGAATCAGGGCCTGCTTTAGAGGACACATAAACACATACTGCTCCCCAAGAGACTCTCAGAAAGGTCCAACTGGGCTTGTCTTAATAAGCATAGAAGAATCACTTAGCCTTGTACAGGAAGTATCTGCAATTAGATAATGCTAAAATGTTTTTTAAAGTACTTGCGGAAAGTTTGCTTTTTTGTAAATAGCTTACCTCCTCTGTAATCTTAAACTCTCAAATGCGTGGATAGCATACTTTGTCAAATTAGTACAAATACTTCTACTCACCTTTTCCCTGAATTATGGTGCATTATAAAATCAGATGATTTACGATGATTCCATGGTGATTTTTATTTTATATTGATAATATGAGAGATAAAGCACTTAAGATGCTTTGAAAAATGCAGAGTATATATTTTGTTCCCTTTTTCACATATCAGAAAAAGAGACATGGAGATCAAATACCTTCCTGGGGGGAAAAATGGAGATTTAATAACAATTGTAGATCAAAGATTTCTCTCTGTTGATTCATAACTAAGTTTTCAGCAACTAAGCAGGGGATAGCCATTCGATAAGGCATTTTACAGGTGTCTTTTATAGCTGAGGAGTATAAAGTAGATGAAAGTATTGTCCTTACCATGCCCTTAAAATGCAAAAAATAAGCGTTTAAGTTTATATTATTACAATATAATGCATTCATTTAAAATTAGAGGTGAATTAAAAAGCGTAGGTATCTCCTATTCATAAGATTTTGTTTACCCTCTCAAGTTCTTACATGGTGTTGAGTGTTTCTGAACCTATTTTCTCTCTTTCCAGCAACAGCCGTCTCCAGTGAACAGAATCCTGTTATTATAATTGCCGTGGTTGCAGTGGCAGGGACCATCATTTTGGTGTTCATGGTCTTTGGCTTCATCATTGGAAGAAGGTAAAACACAAATTTGTTCTAATCTTTAACACAGAATGTATTGATTTCTCAGAATTATGTCAGCCTATTACTTACTATTTAGTGTATTAGAATGTTAGAAAGTAAATGCAAACACTCTTTGTCTGGTATGAGATGTTACAGGTCAATACATTTCCCCTCTCCCAAGGTCAAAATACAGTGTGAGCTTAATCTTTCACTGCCTTTAGTTTAAGAGCAATGAGTGTTATAATTTCTGTTGGGTGTACTTTTATTGGTTACTTTCAGTTAGATTTTCATCATAAGTATAGGAGATAGCTGGGGAAAGATGTACGTGTTTAGTTTACTGGTCAGTGGAGACCATTTTAAATCTGTTGTTGTTGCTGTTGTTTTTCAGAAAAAAGTATAAGCAAATATTCACTCACTGATAAATCTAAATCAATGAAGTATGTTCCTTCTACATTATCTCACACAAAGACTTTATACTCTGTACAGTTTTTAGTCATATGAGTTACTATATTATTATCAATGGGTTCATAACTATGGACAGGAATTTTTTTGTATTTTGTTTATTGCTCTAACTGGCATGTTGTCAAAGAATTAAGGTATGTTGTACTGAATTTTAAATATATAAAGTAAGATCATTAATTGACATCACAAATCTGATTTTTTTCTAGGCACTGTGGTTATAGTAAAGCTGACCAAGAAGGGGATGAAGAGCTTTACTTTCATTGTAAGTGTTTGGCTTTTCTTTATTATTATGCACCCCAATTAATACAGACACCTGGTTGTTAGTATTGGCATGAATAAATTCCTAATGTCTCATGCTTCGAAGTACGTAATGAGCTCAAAATGTTGCTTTAAAGCATTTGAACAAGATATTTAGAATGAAAATCATATGATGTGAATTTTAAAAACATAAAACAGTTTGAGAAATGTAATCTCTCACAAGAAATTATAATATTACTGCAGGATATTTAGCTGCTCTTAGGGCACGATTTTTCCTTTTGCAAACTTTGCCCCAGTGTTTCATACCATTCTAACAAAAATCCATTAAAAGTTGCATGGCCTGTCTTCCAGCTAAGGAATTCATTTAGAAGTAGAAGGGCAGAGCCTTGTTTTCCCACCCAATGAGTGACGCTACCATGAAAGACAGAGCTGCAGAGCCTCTTTCGCTTAGGCTACTGTACATTGTCCATCGGATGGATATTTCCCCCAATATGGATTGCATAATAATAGGATTCAATCCTCCACTGTTTTTCTGTGGATTTGGGTTACCGGATTCTTAAAAGTTGATTTTAGAAATCACATTCAGAAGAGATCTTCGGAAACCAAAGAAAAGAGATGCCCCTCTGCATTAATCTTATTCCTGTTGCAATGTGGGTAGCCAGGAAAAAGAACCAAATGAGAGCTATGCAAATAAATGTTATTACTTCATGTAGCCAAAGTAAAAACCTCACGATCATATGATTTGAGTTCGGACAATTAATGATGTTCTTATCCAAACCCATTGTTTTTATTGTTAATCTTTAAAAATATTAAAAAACAATTGTATTTATTTTTCTTGGTAGCATAATCTTTACCAAAATTTCTCATGGATAGATAAATTTCCTAATTGGCCTAAGAATTACATCGATCATTGTGTTATTTATCAAATTACTTTGTCAGTATCTAAGAAGATATTGTCATGTACCCGTCCTAAAGTCACAAAAATGTATAAACATCAATCAAGAAAATGTGTGGTTTAAAGACACAAATTGTGAGCACTGTTATTAACATTACTATTATTATCAGTGATGAGAGTGCCATGGGCAGTTTATAGAGATACACAGAAAAAATGGAGGTTACATTTTTTTTCTCTTTCACAACATGAGAGAGTATTTGTAACACTTCCCCAATGGGAAGGAGTAAATCGAAACTTGATTGCCTAAACTTTTATATCTAGTTTAAAATGTACCTAAAAGAGTTATCTATAATTCCTAAAATGCCCAATTCTACCCATTTTGTGAAAAATTTGATGACAGAATCATTTAATTTTACCTTCATCAGTATGTCACTTTTCTTTCCCTTATTGAGTATATCTGAGACATCCCCAAATTATCAAATACGTTTTAGCTTATTTGCTTTTAGCTTTCAGGTTAATGCAGAAGGTAAATTGAAATACGGCTTACCTGAAACATGTTGTATCACCTTATGCTAAATTGTCATCACTCGGTTTTAATATTTTGATGCCATTTGCTTTTTTTTACATTTGACATCAAGTTTGTAATCAGAAAAAAATAGAGCTGTATGTCTTACTTGCTGACATAGACAAGATAAACTTGGTATATAAAAACAGTTTTCATCTCCAAAACAAAATATCAATGGTGGTTTTAAGATATTTAACACTCATGAGAAATGCAAATGAGATATTAAAATACAAAAAAGCTTGTACTCTTAAACTGAGAGAAGCAACAAACCAGAGTATTCAGAAATTGTTAATGTTTTCCTATTTTAAAACATCCATGTTTAAATGAATAATGAAAAACTAAAGTGCACTTAACGCTATCCTACCCTGGTAAATGCTTGATATTTTCGAATCACCTTTTTTACAGAGATATCTTTTCTTGTCATTTGATGAGTACCAGGCATTTTATTTGATTTTATAGCTGTGTGTAAAATACGTAAAGTACAAAGCTATGGTCACCAGCTATTTACAAGTTGGTGTCCTTTTATTTCGTTAGTATACAGACAATTTTCTTAGGTGCTAAGACACCAGATTGAATTTTTACAGAAACATGAAAGCAACCATTTAACTAGCTTTTAGAGCACTGAATTTAATAGAATGTCCAGTCATTTGTATCAGGCGCCCTCAACTCTCCGTGGCCCCAAGTGCTACATTTAAAGACATAAACACAATGGAGAAGTTTAGTGAAGCAATTCCAATTTACATTTTGTTTCCTCCTACCATTTCTTCTAACAATGTCTTTGAATCCAAGCTGGGCAGTATTTCATGTTTTTATGCCAAAATTGCTGTGGCCTGTCAAAATGTTTTATGACAGCTTGAATAAAGAACCATCAGAGACCCATTTGAGATGCAGAAGGTTACCTCCAATCTAGCTCCCTTATCACAAAACAAAACCAGAAAAACAATGAAAGAGCGAAAGAAAGAAAGAGAATAAAAAAGGAGAAGATGGCTCATTCTCCATCTGCCTGCCAATCTAGGAGGTTAACCTATTGTTTTCTTCCCTTCTCTCTTTTTCTCTTCCCCCCTCTTCCCTGTACTCCTTCTTCTCTCTTTTCTCTTTCTATCCCCTCTCTCTTTTCTTCTTGTGTTTTTTTTTTTTCATGTTCAGCTTTAGTAACAAATGAGCATCTGTCAGTTTTATAAACTGCAACAATAATTGTTTAAGACAATCAATTTTGGATAAACAATCAACTACAGAATAAATCAAGATTTTTAAATCCCATTTTCTTTAGACATTCTGCTTCTTTTTGTTTGTTATGTGTTTATTTTTAAAAATATAATTTTAATTTAATGTGATGACATAAGCACAGTTAGGCTGCAGTGTAATACATAAAGAAATATATTGTTCTCACAATAGTAAGATTTAATGAAAAGATTGTTCAGTGGCTTTGTTAAAAACAATAAAGTTTTTTTGAGGATATAGTGTAATTCTTTTTATTGCATTAATATAACCAAATATATGCCTATCTATCTTATCTTTGTCTTTAACCAAATGATTAGATTTGGAGTACATTATTGTAATTGAATTTGATTTAAAGTTGACCTAGCATTATCTGTTACCTGCATGCTTCTGGGTGCATTTTAAGAAGATTTTAACTTTTAAGATGAATCTATGTTGTTTGAATTTTGACTACCTTTTCTGAGGCATATTGGCTACCTCCTTCCAGAGCCTTATAATTGAAAGTTCATATAAACCATTCCTCTTTCAAATTGCTGTCATACATGGTTAGCAGATCCCAGGAATATTGTAAATTTTCTAACTTTACTCTGCATTTTGTACATCTGGCCTCTACTGCCCTTCAAGGTGAAGATGAAACTGTGTCTTTAGTAGATTTCTCTCTGATTCTGTGATAGCGGTCCCTCACATCTTGTACTAATTTTATGTATATGTCAACGGTGGTTGGTCTTTAAGAAAATAAATCAAAAGAATAAGTAAGATGTCTAAATGTTTTTAATATTGCTGTCAGTGTAGTAGGCTACCTGTAAATGAAATGTCTTCTTTTCCCAGTGTATTAATTTGATTGATTGACTGACTGATAGATTTACAAATGTGTTTCCAAGTCCATTACAAACCTCACTATGGCTTGAACTATGCCATGATAGCAGTGAATTTAATTAAACCTCCAGTCTGATAAGAGTCCTGTCAGAGAATTTTGGTGATGTCTTTTGTTGATTTACTGGAAAAGCAATTCAGTTAGTAACCTATGAGCTGGATCCTATGTTACCTATAGAAGCTTGCAGATAATACCTATACGCCAACAGACTGAAGTAGTCTGTTAAAACTGCTGTGAATCAGGTGGTGTGGAAGCAAGTTCACTGTTCCAAGGAGCACTCTGCATAATGAAATTCCTGGGCTGACTGCACGATAAGTGCGTTGCTTCATCACAGTCATGCTTTCTTACATCATTACAGTTAAATTTCCAGGCACCAAAACCTACATTGACCCTGAAACCTATGAGGACCCAAATAGAGCTGTCCATCAATTCGCCAAGGAGCTAGATGCCTCCTGTATTAAAATTGAGCGTGTGATTGGTGCAGGTAAGGCTGTTGTAGCTTCCTTGTTCAGCTGTTCCATTTAGCCAGGATCGAAAGTCATACATCATAATGACAGGCAAATAATTATACCTCAAGTATAGAACTTTTGCATTTACCTGAACTGTTGGAAGCAATGAGGCTGTACTTGTTTATGAGAGCTCAAGGAAAAAAAGGGAAAAAGAAGCATATGGCACAGAGAATCTGTGTATCTTTTGTCTTCTGTTGGGTTTTTAAGATAGCGTTCTACTGGCAGCTACTTAATAGTTCTGGCCTGTTGTTTAGGAAATGACTTAGTAATTTTTTTTTTTTTAATTAGAATGTTCCCGAATTTTGCTGGAATATACATTTCCTCTTACTTGTTTTACCGTCTTCTTGCCAGGCTTTCATGCTTATCTTTTTTTCATGTATTCGTGGGTATCAGTTAGCCTTTTAATTCCATGCAGAAAATTAATATGTGTGAATTATTTAAAGGAATATTATTTCCTACGTATACAACATATTTTCATAGTAATTATACATGTTGGATTCAACTCCCTTGAATTTAGCAGTCATGGTGCATACGAATTCCAGACTTTGAAGTTTTTAAAAAATATTTGCTTCTCAAACAGTAAAAGCAATCACAGTGTTCAGAATTTGCAAATGCGCCCTTATGCTAAATTTAATCATCAGTGTACATTATATACTATATTTCAAATCTAAATGTTTTTTCTTAAGAAGTTTGCATTAATCCAGTTAAAAAATTACAGTAGCTTGTGTAACAGATAGTTTCGCAAAGCTTAAAATTGTTTTTTAGAATTATGCATTTACCTTGCAAGAAGAAAATATTTTTGAAATTAAAATACACCTGCCTATTCTATTACTTCAGGAGAATTTGGAGAAGTCTGCAGTGGTCGTTTGAAACTTCCAGGGAAAAGAGATGTTGCAGTAGCCATAAAAACCCTCAAAGTTGGTTACACAGAAAAACAAAGGAGAGACTTTTTATGTGAAGCAAGCATCATGGGGCAGTTTGACCACCCAAATGTTGTCCATTTGGAAGGGGTGGTTACAAGAGGTAGATATTGATATCTTTCATTTATCACATGGACTGTAAGAAATTAGTGTTATTTTGTACCTAATTAAAAAACCAAGTCATGAATATATTGCATATTCTAAATGAATGTTTTTTCTTGGTATATCACGGACTAACTTCTTCTTTTATGTTACTACCTCTGAAAAAAATCAGGATGAATGAAGGCAGGATGAGAGTTAAAGAATAAATCTGATAGACAGATGGAGTGACTGATACCTTCATTCAGCTTCAACAGCCATAAAAGTGATACACTTTAGTCTTTACATTTTATATCAAGTGTCATTTTTTTTCTGAGTTTCATTCATAGAGCAGGAGTCAGAACACTCTGACTTTGTTGTTTAATTTTGTGAATCATAACCGTCTTCCAAACAGACATTTAATGACTGTGAGTTCAGCAGCAGCACTGGGGACATTAGAAACACTCACAGCTCACACATTCAGCCTTTCAGAAGAGCACCACATATCTCACAAGGGTGAGAATGGGAATAAGCCTGAAGTTTAGGTTATGGTTCCTGAAGCAATGCTTTTTTTCTTATATATATATGTATGTGTATATATATATGTGTGTGTGTATTTTTTTTTTTTAATTTTAGGGAAACCAGTCATGATAGTAATAGAATTCATGGAAAATGGAGCCCTTGATGCATTTCTCAGGGTAAGAAACAAAATTATCCTCTCATTCTAAATATACTATCCATATTACCACTATAATTGCTTGGTTTTTTTTTACAGTATAAAACGTAAACATTATAAACTTTAACAGATCGGAAAATTGCCTTTAAAAAGGCAGATTAGATTAAAGATCAGAGTCCTAGTCTGGATTGAACTAGAATCCTTTTGAGCACGTAAGTGATACATTGTGGTTTAAACAATAGTATTCATGAATATATTCCCTCAAATACAAAGGATGCCTACCAGAAGCCTTTTAATTTGAATACATGTTATAGAGTAACATTTTACTTTTTCAGTACAAAGAGGTAATACAGAGAAGACTAAAAAATGAGATAACCATTCAGTATTAACATGATGATCCCAATTCTGTTCTCTGGAACCATTTCTGTCTTATTACTATGTGAACACTGAATGTAATAGAATTACTAACATTTTGAAAATTAATAATATGTGATTATTTTTATAATAAATTCTAAATATATAAACATACATATTTTTGCTCTGAGACTTTTCACCTAAGAATGTAAACACCTGTTAACATTTTTCCAAATGCTGAAGAGAATATAGTCTAAAGAATAAGAGGACATGCGGTTTTATCATATGTAATCTGGAATGATACATTCAATTTAAATTATAAACAATCAGAAGATTGAGAGAAATTTTTATTTCTGCACCTTTGTGATATGCATAACTCTCAATTCTTTGGAATAAGGCAGCACCTGGCAAGTTTATCAACTCAAACCAATATCCTCATGCAACATATTTACGATTCAGTTGGAGAAATCTGTGAATTAAAAATGGCTTAGAGGGGTGCCTGGATGGCTCAGTCGTTAAGCCTCTGCCTTTGGCTTGGGTCATGATCGCAGGGTCATGGGATAGAGTCCTACATTGGGCTGTCTGCTCAGCGGGGAACCTGCTTCTCCCTCTCCCTCTGCCTCCCACTCTGCCTACTTGTGCTCTCTGTCTCTATCAAATAAATAAATAAAATCTTTATTTAAAAAAAATGGCTTAGAAATAGATGGTGGCCAGTCTGGTTGTAAAGAGCTCTCAATCCCATTTGCTAGTGCATCTGTTTTAGAGAATCTTTGTTGCAAGTAATGTTCCCACCAACAGCAGAACAAGGAAAAATATAAAATGAAAACAAAATCAGCCAGGATAATCATTTTCTACTTCATAGTTTTTCTTCATCTTTAATCAAAAACTTTCTCCTTTCCCTTTTTTATCTTCTGGAGAAAAAAATCTTAATCTTCATCCCTTTGTATATTTCTAGATTGTATAATTTTTAGCAGGTGGAAAAAACACTTCGTTGTCAAGGATAATATTTTCAGATACTCCATTGCCTAACTTTGACCCAAAAATCAGTGTATACTTTTGGACCCACATAATCTGATACTATTTTTAATCAGTACAAATAACATATCAATCTAAATAACTGATTACCAAAACTCAATTTTGTATTATTGGAAGGTCAGTCGAATCAGCACCTGTTTTGTTTTTCACAAATGTCTGTATTATATAGAAAATTAGTTAATAAATCTTATTATACTCTAGTAAATGACTAGTATGCAGACAGTTTTCACAGCAATTTTTTCCCTTTGAAAGTACAGTAAAGGACTTTTGTTCTTGTCTTCCTGTAGAAACACGATGGGCAATTTACCGTCATTCAGTTAGTAGGAATGCTGAGAGGAATTGCTGCTGGAATGAGATATTTGGCCGACATGGGATACGTTCACAGGGACCTTGCGGCTCGCAATATTCTTGTCAACAGCAATCTTGTTTGTAAAGTGTCAGATTTCGGCCTGTCCCGGGTTATAGAGGACGATCCAGAAGCTGTCTATACTACAACTGTAAGAAAAAGTCTCTTCCTGCACCTCTTTGTCTTCCAAAGGTTTTCCTACCAAGAAAACAGGACATAATATGAAACTAAACAGTAGAAAAGAGGCAAACTCACCTCAGCTTTTTGTTGTTGCTGTTTTTTCCTTTTGCAAGAATCATTGCTGCTTTTTCACCCTGTATAGACTAAGAGAAGAAGTGAGATCAGAATGGCAACATGCTTGTCTTATTAACAAGGTGTTCATGTGCATAATACAGTTTTATACCATAACATCTAGTTGCTAGCTTTCATAATTGTAGCAGAGAAATATAATCTCATTTTAAACAAAGATTTTAAAAGATTATTAACTATGCAAATTCTTACAACTTTTGTGAGATTAGAAAAAAAGGAAAATATATGAGGATTTAGTGAAATTGCCCACATTTCCTTCCACTTTAATAGTTATGTTGCCTTATTGGTCATTGTCTTTTGACTAGACTCTTGCCCTAAGATCACCAAAGGGCCCATTAAATTGAGTTGCCTTAAAAGTGAAAACTTGTAATGACATTTTTAAAAACAGATTGGTAAGTTTAAATACACTTAGAGAGATTCAAGGTGGATAGGTGGGATACTGCTGAACTGCTACCCAAATATACAAGTGTTTAACTGTAGCTTTATGGTTCTGCTATAAATGATTTATAAATTATTATGCATATTTAAAATTTCAATTTCTTTTTATAACAGGGTGGAAAAATTCCAGTAAGGTGGACTGCACCTGAAGCCATCCAATACCGGAAATTCACATCAGCCAGTGATGTATGGAGTTATGGAATAGTCATGTGGGAAGTTATGTCTTATGGAGAAAGACCTTATTGGGACATGTCGAATCAAGATGTAGGTGTTACGCTAGTTAAACAAAAAGGATTTCATACGTTAATATCCATTGTTATTGGAACATGTAGGTAATGGCTCATAAGAAGAAACTTTTATAGAATTAGAAAAATATGATTGCTGAGTTTCCACAGTTATTCCCACAAAAATTACCATAAATTAGTGGTTCAATTAATTTCGTTTTGAAGAATTGCTTTTTCTCTTCTTTTTTTTTAATCCTCTTGATGTAACAGAAGCGTACAAAAGAGATGTCCTCCTAATAAAGATAATGATGTTGTGCTTGCACAGCTGTAGTGGGAAAGTCACATGAGTAAAAGAGTCATTTGCAGAGAGGAGGGGAAGGAAGGCTGTGGTTGTTTGTTTTGTTTTTTTTTTGTCTTCAAAGCTTATCTTTCTTTTGCTCTTAATGTCCTGAGAAAACAGGTTTAAACTATCTATTGTTGGTTGATTTGATTAAATTTTAATTTCATGAGACAAACTAGATGTTATATATTGGTAAGTGTTTCATAGTGATATTTTAGAATGGAATCACAATGGGAGTAGTTTTGGAAATTCCTGAAAAATTAGCACTTAATTAAATATGCATCTGGATACACACTAAAGCATAAAACATGCTGTTATCCTTTGAGAAAAGAAGGTGATGGCAGTTCTTGGGGGCATACATCTCACACCAAGAGACCATTTATAAGACCATATAGCATAAGTGCAAGTGAATATTTGCTTCTATTAGGTTGAATTTTATGAAATTGGCATTCGGTTAGGTCAGAAACTTTCAAATACTGACAGATTCATATAGTTCAACGTACTGAAAATGTGAGTGAAATTTAGATAAAAGTAGAGCAAGTGTAAAATGTAGGTAGGTACCTGGATTTGAACTGGAGCTCTGAGAAGACTTTGGTTCATAACTGAGAGAATTTACCAAGGGGGCACACTGAACAGTCCAGAAGCAAAAGCTCAGCAAAGTGTAGAGATGAACCAAATAGACTCACTGTCCTAGAACAGAGATGTGCATATTGCTAGTGATTTGATGTGCAGATTAAGTTGGGGCAAATTGATGAAAGGCTTTATGAAGGAGTTTGGAAATGGTATAAATGCATGTTCTTGATGAGTGAAGAAGTAAGTGGTGCTTGAGGAAAGTCTGTACTGCCATTTAAAAGAAGGATGTGACCAGCAAACTGGAATAGTGAATTCTTGAAGTATTATATAAACATGGACAGCAATAGAAGCTCACTAAAGTTAAAATTGAGTTATTTTTCAAAACAAGGTTGCAAGCATTGTTCTATCAAATCAGTATTGGGGGTTTATTGTTAGAATTTACCGTATCAAATTCCTAAAACTTGTAAATAGTTATTTTTTGACAACTTAAGTCAGATCGTTTGTTGGTAAGGTTGAACAAGTTTCTGAATTAACTGAAAAGTTCACAGCCTGAAGAGGTGGACCGTTTAAGTCATCTAAATGTTTTAGTGTTTTGAACTGAGAGATGACATGAAACTTTTTTTTTGGTTTTGGTTTTGCTTTTGGTTTTTCAAAGATAAAAGTCTAAATGATGAGTCCGTTTGGCAGAGGCAAAGTTGTTAATATTTGACAGGACTCAGTGTCAAAGATTTCATGGACTGTCAAAATGTGGGCAAACAAATCCTTGGGGCAGAGAAAGAGAAATATTTACATTCCCTAGACACTCAGTGGAGTTTCATTTCTTTTGACACCTTCCTTCTGTACTAGATTCAAACATAAAAGGAATGACAGGAATATAAGATGACTTAAATTCAAAGTTCACTTAACTTCCAAAAAACAAATAATAGAAATGGTTAAAGAAGAAAAAAAATCTTCAATTTTAATTTTTAGAATTCCTTAAATATTCTTTTTTCCTGAAAACAAAATGTCAAAAATATATAATTAGTGTATCAAGAATTAATAAATATTTTTCTTGATCAAATGAAATTATGTCTACAGGGACATTTACTTCTGACCTAGAACGTTTAGCGCTATCTTTCCTCTTTTTTGTAATTTTGAAGGTTTGAATTATAAATTCAGACAATAGTTTCTGTAATAGTAGGAGATTACCTACACAATTGTTTTTATAGTGAAATTTATATTAATATTCCTCTTATAGGATAATACTCATTATTTTATACTTATGTTGTTAAAGTGCTATTTGAGTAATTACATGTTTAAGTTTCAAAATACAAATGGTGAAAAAAATGAATAATTCAAAATAATGAATTTCATTCTGGCAAAAAATTCTCTAGATAAAAGGTTTTTTACTTTAAGTCTCTGGTAGGAGTTCATGGAGAAACTTAAGAGATCTGACAACCCCCAATGCATATGGAAATTTTGCGTATGTGCAAATAGGTTGTGTTTTCTGGGAAGTTTACTTTCAACAGGTCTAACTAGATATTACTTTTAATTAGTTTAGATTTATTTATTAAGTGAATTAATTAACATTGTTCCAATTTAGTTGCTAGGAATTTGCCGAGGATTTTAGAAAGTCTTCAAATTCCAAATGCCTTGGATTTTAAGACTTTTCATAAGACACCGTGAGAAACAACATGTAAATTGATCGTTATGTTTTAAGCAAGTCCACAAAATTCCAGGCTGAATGCTGAATAACGGGAGGTTTCTGTGATCACTCTGAACAGACCATAGGTATTGTAGAAGTCAGTAAGGTAGATAGTTTCCAGAAGGCTTTATTTGCATGGTGGGCAAGGCAGTGAGCAAGAAAATCTTGGGAAAAGAGAGTTTGCATGTGTCTGATGATCCCCAAATCCAAACAGGTTATCACTTGATTAGAACTTGAATGGATTCTTACTGTATTTCTGTGTACTTATAACTTTCTTGAATTTTCACTGTAATGGGAGCAGTTAGAATTTAGTTATTTGCTATTAAAATTGAGGGTGAGCTTCCCAAATAAATTTCTGATTTTCATTCTTAAAAATCTGCAGATGTTTGGCCCTTTCTGTAATGGCCTTTCAAACAAAAATCTTTATATAGATTCAGTCGAAAATAATGAATATTACAGAAATTGAAAATATGCTTAGTTGGCATTCACAGTAGCTATTTTTCATTAAATGTGTGTCTTAATTAGTTCAAATAAAACTTTTACCCTCCAATTTTGAAATTTTGAAATTCTTTATATAGATTATATATTTTTCTGTTTATAGTCCTCAACAAAGTCATTTCTTCTCACTTTAAGCTAGACCAATACATTGTTAGTTTAACTTATAAGTAGTCATAAGGATGATAAAAACAATTAAGTTTCCATAAAGTTAAATTATTAAAATGGTTCATTAAAAGACATTTTAAGAGCTTCAAAAATATACTACCCTTTAACTAAATTTACTCTGTTAAATTGTGAGCCCTGTTTTTCCTTTTAAAAGTCACCACTGATTTATGACTTTGTATTTTTTATATTATGATAGAAACAAAATTATGGGGTTTTTTTTTTGGTGAAACTTTGCCATAATCCCATATGTGTGGTCCAAAATATTGAGTTGCATAAAATGTGGGTCATATATTACTGTGAGGTTAATGGAATGGAAATGAGCATGAGCAAAGAGCAGAAGTCAATCATGTTCGATCCCATTTTGAGTTATTACAGGCCCATTATCATGGGGTTTTTCTGTATTCCTTTTTCTCTTAATTACAATGATCCTACTATAATAATACTGAAACACTTTGCAGCAAGTAACTTTTGTTTTTATTTCTAAGTATTTCTTCACAGTATATACCAAAGAAGTGCTCCCTATATAAATGTCATTTACCAAAGTCACTTCCTACTAATCTGGGACCTATCTAGAATTAGAAATTGCTTAAAGTTTTTCTGTTTTCTTTGACTTTTATTAAAATGTTAAGGATAGATCTGGGTCCAAGGGGTTTCTGGTAGTTTCATAAGAAGATGTCTTAAATGAATTTTGTGAATAATTACATAATGCTCTAAGAAGTGTAGGTTCAACCATATTACCTGTGTGCCTTGTTGTTTCCAAGAATGTATAACTATTTGCAGAAAGTGCTTTTTACTTTCCCAACAGGAAATAAAATGCAGCTAACCAAATAAAAACTGTAGAACCTCAATTCTCTCTAGTGCTCCGAGAGGTAGGTGCAGGATTCCTGATGGGAAATTTAGGGTCCCAAATTCCATTCCCCGTCCAGAGCATCTCTTATTTTAAATGCTATCTTTAGCTGCTCTTCTTTAAAGAATTTGTAAACCACTCTATCTTTGAAAGCCGAAGTTTCATTTTGTGCTGAAATAAATGTTTCTCTGCTATAATAATAGGAATCATGAAATTCCTATAACGCAGACAAACCACAGAGGGTTCATTAACTCATTCTTGTAAGAGTCATTTAATAGTACTATGTTCATTGGCACAAAGACTTAAGAATATATGTTTTTATGAAGGCTTGGAGAGCTGCTGAAGAGTATTAATGTCAGGAGGATCATGATAAGATTTAGATTTACATTTTATTAATTTTTATTTTATTTTTAAGTAATCGCTACACCCAACGTGGGGCTTGAATTTACAACCCCGAGATCAAGAGTCTCATGCTCCACGGACTGAGCCATCCAGACACCCCTAGATTTGCATTTTTAAAGATTATTTACAGGACAAGATAAATGGAAAGATCACTCTAGGTTCATTGTTCCTTTCTGCATATCTGAAGACAAACAACAAGCAGGGACATAGGTTAGAAACACACTGCAAAATAAGGACTGCACTCATGTTATGAGCAGGGGAGTGGAGTCCTGTCAAATCAGAAAGATACTGCTTATGTTCAAATACAGGCAACCTCAAATCTAACAAAAGCCACTCTTTTCCCAATTAAAAAAAAATGCCTCCCGATTGTTTATTATTTGGTCATTTTGAATATATAAATTTTTAGAGGTTGTCGATTTACTTATTCACAACTTAAGCCACCATTTAAATAACTTAAGCCAGCTTTCTGGAGTACAAGTAAACTGATGTGTAGCAAGTACAACGTAGTAATCGGGAGAATTTCACCTGAGGATTTTATCTTACAGTACTTTTCCAAAATTACTATAATTAAGTTAATCTATTTACCTTTAAAATTTTATCAACTTGCATTGATTTTTCGTAAAGTGTAGATTTTTTTAAAGCATACTTTTTTTTCTTGTCTTATACGAAGGATTTTCTGTAAAAATTGTTGATGCCAGCTATTTTATTCGTCCCAATCGGCAACCTTTTACATTTTAATGTGCTATTCTTGAATGTCAACAAGCATCTTAGGGATATGTTTCCCTACAAGTATTAAGTTAATCAACATTTCTTAAAGCCATCTTTTTGTCTGCCTACATTTGGCTTTATTTTCTTCAAAAACTCAAGGTTACCGTTGTTTTTTTCCAGAGGTTTTTTTTTTTTTTAAGCATTTCTACTGCTATTATGTCAGTCAGTATCAAAAAGGATCTGTTAATCCCCCTTGATATTATGTTAATGTTTTACAAGTCCTTATTTATGTTGCTTGACTTCTTAATTATTTTCCTGTGCTGCTCTGATTTGTAACCATTTCTGATTTTTAAGATCCGTTTTTGCTTTCCATATAAAGAAAAAGAAACAAGTCTGAATAAGTAACTTTCAGACTTTTTGATTGCCATGTGACCATGTCCTTGGAGACTTATTTTTCATGAACATTCAAAGCTTATTGCAGTGTCTCAGGCGGCTATTAGATATAAATAGAAAGTGATGTGCTGATAAAAGTTGAACAACCAGCACTCTGAGTGGGAAAGCCCTAATTTCTAACCTTTCCCAGTTTCCGGGTGTAACTCTTTGCCTGGCCCCTTCCCAAGGCTGATTTCAGTCTGCCAGTGTGAGGTCACTAAACTTGGAGTTGGAAAGTGGTACAGTCACCTTCATGAACCACCTGTATACTACTCGATCCAGCACACCACTTGTTTTTTTTTTTTAAGATTTTATTTATTTATTTGACAGAGATAGAGACAGCCAGCGAGAGAGGGAACACAAGCAGGGGGAGTGGGAGAGGAAGAAGCAGGCTCCCAGCGGAGGAGCCTAATGTGGGGCTCGATCCAAGAACAGTGGGATCACGTCCTGAGCCGAAGGCAGACGCTCAACAACTG
Organism: Ursus americanus; assembly: GCF_024610735.1. NCBI lineage: Eukaryota > Metazoa > Chordata > Mammalia > Carnivora > Ursidae > Ursus > Ursus americanus. The sequence goes on along the minus strand of NC_142137.1, from coordinate 12,530,558 downwards.
AGCCACCCAGGTGCCCCTCCAGCACACCACTATATATTAAAACCCTATACATTTTCCTAAGTAGATAGGCTCCATATTATTTAAAATAAGAGTGTGCTTGGTAATATTTTCTATCAAAGCATATTCACGTATTTTAAGATCTTCTTGTATGAAAGTGTTATTTGAACCCTGCAAAAAGTGAAACTTTGGGGGGGGCGATTCTGGTACCTCAGACCTTCCTCTTACAACTTGAAGAATTCATACATCCATACACATATATGTACATGTACAGCCATATGCAAGTAAAATGGTTTCATAACATATTCTCTTTTCAAAACCTCTGGGATGCCATGAAAATTTTTCCATCTATTGCACCCTGGGTGACCTTAATTGCTGCTCCTAATTACTGAATCAACCAGGAAATATCACGATCTCATGCTGTTCATGCACCCCTTAGTAACACATTGAATGTTCATGGGTGTTCAGGAAAACAATAAGCAAGTCTTTTGCAAAGCTTCAAAGGGTGCTTCACTCTTATCTAGATAAATCACTTTGCCTACTAGACAATGCATGTTATTATAATTGAACCTCAATCAGTAATATTTTTAATGTCCTTTTGGCTATTAGGTTATAAAAGCAATAGAAGAAGGTTATCGTTTACCAGCACCCATGGACTGCCCAGCTGGTCTTCACCAGTTGATGCTGGATTGTTGGCAAAAGGAACGTGCGGAAAGGCCGAAATTTGAACAGATAGTTGGAATTCTAGACAAAATGATTCGAAACCCAAATAGTCTGAAAACACCCTTGGGAACTTGTAGTAGGTAAGAAATACCTAGGGAATGGAATCTGGGGGACATTCAAATACTCAAGCCGTTTATCTCCTCAGTCCTAACCCAACAGCAAGTTGACGTTTGTGTTAAACTATAAACTGATGTGAAATGTACATGTTCACAGAAGTTTCTGTTTTTTCTTTTCAGGTGGCTTACCTTAATTAAATTAGTGTTTAACAAGACCCATTCTTATTGCCTTTTGGTTTTCTTAAAACTTATAGCAGTTATCACTGGCTGTCATTTTTAGAAGACTTTCCAAACTGGAATTTTGTGATTAAGTGGCATTTCACATTTTCAAATCAGTATTATTGTTATGTGGGTCTTTCTTACTATCACCTTACTTTTTTGCATGTCGCATTTTCTTTGCTTTGAGCTATTTAGTAAGATGAGTGTGGGAAGTTAAAGTTTATGACAGTAGCTCAGTACGCGACGAAAGAGCTTGGCTCGCCCCGTTGCGAGGAGCACTAGAAACCATTTGGCTCCAGCCACTGGGTAAAACCGGATGCTCGTCGTGTCCTTGCAGAGGTGTGTGAACTCACCAGGCGCTCTCAGGCACCATCAGTGTGGCGAAGACACGTTCTCAGTAGCACCGCATGGTCTGAACAACTTAGTCCACAGTCAAATGGGCTTCCTTTACTCCCAGTTGCTCTTGGCGAAGCAAATGAACAAATAAATATGGACTGACTACAAATATTGTGGGCTGTACTTTAAAAATGTGTGGAAGGCACATCTGGTGGTTGTCAAATCTAAATAAAATGTAAATTTTGGAATTTGTAGTTACCCGGCAACCTTCAATTCGTATTAACTTGTCTGTTTATCTGTTACTGTAACACCCATTAGAATATGTAATTTTATCTTTACACCCTTATTTTTGTATGGGCTAAGACATTCTTTCCTTAGTAGTTCATGAAAAAAAAAATTGCTTTTCTGTTTTCATTCTTACCTAGGCCAATAAGTCCTCTTTTGGATCAAAACACTCCTGACTTCACGACCTTTTGTTCAGTTGGAGAATGGCTACAAGCTATTAAGATGGAAAGGTACAAAGATAACTTCACAGCAGCTGGCTACAACTCCCTTGAATCAGTGGCCAGGATGACTATTGAGTAAGTTGAAACTCTCAAAATTCTATTGAAGCATATATTACATAATCCGAGCTTTATACATCAGGTCATCTGCCATTTACTAACGAGATGTAAACCACAAAATCAGGGAGAAAAATATCTCTTTAATAAGTGCCTTCTATTGCCAGGTATTGTGCTAACTAGACCTTTGAACTTATAGCATGTTTTTAAACTCTCACAGCAATAATTTTCTTCAGTCAGTAGTTTTATACACAACAAGGCACAGGCTCAGAGAATATAAGTATTTTCCCAAAACTGACTCAACTAGAAAGCGGTAGCTCATTTATCTCGGTAGCCAGTGTTCTAAATGCCACGCGGGGAGCCGTCCACTTTCCGTAACCACTGTATCATTTAGGTGCCTATGCATTAAAGAAACTTTCTCCATTGCAAAGGAGGATTTCTTTCACCATGTTTGTAAGACATTAAAAACTCAAAGCTTCATAGCCAATACCAAATGCATGATCACATCCAATAGGATTACTTTCTGAAGAGGTCCAAGGGCGCTTAATTCAATTAACTGTAACTAAGAGTTCAGCTTATGTTTTGGAAGGGGTATGATTGACTCATTTTTTTTTAACTTGAAGAATGACCTCATAAAACAACTTCTGTAATTGCTGTGAACTGGAAGTGAAAAGAGCTAAATTTTCCTTTCTGGCTCCCTCACTGATTATGTGGTCTCAGGAAATCCACTTATTATCTCCGAACTTCAGCTTCTTTGGCTGCAACATAACTCTCACGGGCAATGACGTTTCTCTCGGTCCATGTGTTTGAAAATGGGAAACAGTTTTCAAGGTCCTGTTAGTGGGTCCAGCGTCTGTAGTGTTGTGCAAAGGGTTTCACATTTTTCAGCTGAGAAGCCAGCAATCAGCTGCTCTTTCCTGGCACGTCAGGAAGTGGCATCCCTGTGAAGTTACGTGTGCGTGTGCTATCTCGTGTGGTGTCCTTCTACTCACCACGTGGAAGAGCTGGCACAGTGACACCTCATCTCTCCAAAGCAGTCTCCTTCCCTGAAAAACGAGGATCCTCAAAGTCTTATTAGACCGCTACCGTGAACCACTGCACTACCGTACTGTTGCTCTATTTTAGCCGCTTGCGAATACCTAAGCTCAATCTTCCCGGCTATTAGGAAAGGTAAAAGTACGTACAAAGACACAGCTAGTCGATGTCACATTTAAGCTATTAAACAGAGGTATTGCACATTTTAGAAAGTAATTTTTTTCTAAAATGTAGTCAAATGATCGAACTGAGCTGGATTTGTGTCTACAACGAATAATAGGCTCAGAATTACCCCTTAATAGTGAAACTCAGTATAAAGCTTTTGGTGATCGTTGAAGATTCTTGATTTACTAGAGCCCAAAATGCTTACATTCGTACTGTATCCTGTTGTAACCATTACAAATTTTAAACTTCACTTAGGTTCAAGAGTACATTTCCAATAGCGTTTCCTGGTCTTCCCTTAAGAATAATTTTAAGACTTTGATAATATCGTATGCAGAATTCAGATCAGCTGAAAAATAACTTATGGCAAATTGAGAGCCCGAGCTGTTAGGTTCTCGCGAAGCAGCACTCTGATGAAGTTTGCCAGTCCGACCCACTGCAGGAATATGATTGTAATCCCAAGACCACTCAGATAAGATCTGTTTGCCTAAGATAAACAGATGGTTTAATTAAAGAGCTGATGACAGTTGAGTACCAAATAAATTCTTTGTAAGGTAACTAACAAAATGCATTTGTCTTTTTCAGAGATGTGATGAGTTTAGGGATCACACTGGTTGGCCATCAGAAGAAGATCATGAGCAGCATTCAGACTATGAGAGCACAAATGCTACATTTACACGGAACTGGTATCCAAGTGTGATGAGCCTTTCTCCCTTGTGGGGGAGATTATGGACTGCGAGAGAACAGTACTGGCCTTCGGTTTATGCATAAGAATGCTGCTAGAAGACAGTTGATGCCCTGGGTCCTTCCTACAGTGAAGAGAAGATTTAAGAAGCACCTATAGACTTGAACTCCTAAGTGCCACCAGAATATATAAAAAGGGAATTTAGTATCCACCACTGGTGGCCAGGAAAACAGCAGTGACAATAAACAAAGTACTACCTGAAAACATCAAAACACCTTGAGCTCTCTAACCTCCTTTTTATCTTATAGACTTTTTAAAATGTACATACAGAATTTAAGAAAGAATATATTTGTCAAATAAAATCATGATCTTATTGTTAAAATCAATGAAATATTTTCCTTAAATATGTGATTTCAGACGATTCCTTTTTAAAATCATTTGTGTTTATTCTTCATAAGGACTTTGTTTTAGAAAGTTGTTTATAGCTTTGGACCTTTTTAGTGTAAATCTATGACACATTACTACACTGGGTACCTTTGAAAGAATCTCAAATTAAAAAAAAAAAACTCATAGCATGATTGAAGATATATCTCTGTCAGAACATTGGTATCCTTTTTGTGCCATTTTATTTTGTTTAATCAGTGCTGTTTTGATATCATTTGCTAATTGGCAGGTAGTCAAGAAAATACAAGTTGCCAAGAGCTCTGGTATTTTTTAAAAAGAAATTTTTTTGTAAAGATCAGACAACACACTATCTTTTCAATGAAAAAAAGCAATAATGATCCATAAATACTATAAGGCACTTTTAACAGATTGTTTATAGAGTGATTTTACTAGACAGAATTTAATTAAAAAAATGCAAATTGTAGGTTTATGACTATAAAAAAATTGAGGCACTTCATCTAAAGTGTTGGTGAAGGCAAGTCTCTGAGAGCAAGAACTATCCAGTGTTATCTAAACTTTAATCCTAGCACATCGAGATTTTTTCAATATCGAGACATTAGGAAATTTAGGAGAAATAGTTGATGTATATTTTATATCCTGTTCTGTTTCATGCAGTCCAAACACGACAAGAAAGAAGTCAGTTTTATATTAGAACTCTGAAGCAGGAGAAAAGGGGCAGTTCACATTTTTCACCTTTCAAAAACAAATCAGCTGCACAGAATATCACCCTTGCAGTTTTTAAAAAGCCTTTTATTTGTGAACGCTGATGTCAGAAGCTTATTAAATGAAAGAACTCTTTTTACCGCGTAAGGAAGAGGTGAAGGATCTGGCTTTTGTTTTTTTTTTTTTTTTTAAGCTTTATTTATTAAACCATATTATTTGATTACTGTGTTAGAATTTCATAAGCAATAATTAAATGTGTCTTTATAGATATTTCAGGAATGTATACATATTGTGAGTAATGCTTTCAAAGTTACGAAAATCATGAACTACCCCAGAATTGAACTGTTGTACTTCCAAAGAGAATTGGGCTGTTTATAATGATTTTAATAGAGAAAGATCCCAGGGATCGGTCATAATTGGTCTTGTTTGATAATGTGGGCATCCACAAGCAAACAACAGAAACAAAAACCTGTAAATGTTCCTTTGTAAAACTTGTAAATTTTATTTATACTGTCTTGTTTTGTACACACATTTCTCTGTAGTGGGCTCTGAATACATTGAAAATGCACTATATTTTTCTATTTTACTTGCAGAGCATCACAAAAGAACAGGTATTTTCAGTGCTACATAATGTGTTTTCCCACATTTAGGACCAAAGATGGCTATAGAAAAACTCAAATGGATTGCTTCCCAAACCCCTCCCCACCCTTTTTTTTTTCCTTTTAAATCACTGTACAGTGTTATTTGATATTTTAATTTATTTTTCGATTGACTAGAAAAAATCATTTTAATTTCACTAAAATGTTTTTTGTCCCTAAGGAAAAATAGTCTGTAAAATAATTTTAATTAGCATAATACAGTCACCTAGATACTTCCATTTGTAATCTTTGTAATAGACTGTAAATATATTTTTGGAACTATAACACAATGTGCTTGAGGGTTATTTTTCAGTGTCTGCAGTGTATACAAGTGTTTATACTAAGTACAGCACTTTACAATTCTAATCAGTAGCATTGGCCTTTGAGAGAATGAGTGAAAGAGTTTGAGTGAGTGTTCCTAATTCCGTTTGGATTCTAAACTCACTAATAATGAAGTTCTTTTCCTGTTCATAGCTTAAGGTGCTTATTTTTTCTATTAAAATTAAATTAACAAAAAGCCATTCTAGAAATAGAAGACATAGTATGGTACATGCAAACGGTGTCTTTCCTGCTTTTTTCTAGCTCTAGATTGATAGTTGAGTAGTCTTTCTTGAGTAGAAGGGCAGAATAAAAGTTTTTTTGAGTTTTTTTTTCAAAAATAACTTTTTTCTTCAGCAATATACCTCATCTGCCTTAAATTTTTTACAGCTCTTTACAGGGAAAGGGGAGAAGGGATGGGAAAGACACACAGCACAATAGGAAGTGTATGAATACATCACTCTCTCGTTCGTAGGTTTCTTTTCCCAATCAACGTGATGATTTCAAAATACATGTGTGTGATACAAATATTCAGAGAAAAAGAATTAACATTGTAATGCTGATTGTAATACTCTCTTCCAGAAAGAGATGAAATGGTATAATGATAAGAATGTACAACTTGCACCTTGAAATCTTTTTTTTTGATAAATTAGTGCTCAGGGGAGGAAAGGTAGAGAAAGCGAACGTCAAAAACAGAATTCAAAAATTATTAAAAAGGCAAAAGGACACGGCCTCCTTGCTTTAACAGAGCCACCTGTTTTTAGAATGCTGTCTTCACACTTGACTTGTGTTTTGCATTCAGTACTGAAATAAAAGTAACTTTTATTACATCTGAATCTAACATTTTCTCAGCAATCGATCTGGGCCTTGTTTACTCGAACTGGTGGTTTATGCTTGTCAGAGCACTATGAGTTGAATCATATTGTATACTTATGTAATCTACATTAGCTAGTACGATTTAGGACTATATTTTAATTGCTCCTCTTATCCGTGTTTTTAAGACAATTAAAATGGTGTAATTCACCTCTCTCTCTTTTTTTATTTTTTAATTTAGGTAATGCTGATATTCTCCCTTTTGTTTCCTGAGTGGCCAGAACGGTGCTACTCGCTGATGTGCATGTTCAAAGAAATTACTGATGTGTATTTTTTTGCTCTATGTGAAGAAATCATGGGGAACTTGGGGCGAGATGTGCTTTTTGTTGGTTGAATTTGTCCCTCCTTGCCTAAGAATTACTACAGGGGTCATCCTTTTATAAGGACAAACTGCTTTTAAACAGTGTCTTCAATGTATCAAGCACAAATAACTCTTTCTTCAACACGAATCATAAGTCTCTTTTTACCAGCTTAAAATAATAAACGAGTCTATTAGACAATGTAAAGAAAATCCTGTCTCCAATCATTGGTGGGTTCCTTTATGTCCCTTACTCATTTATTTTCTTACACAATATCATGAAAGGAGATGTCTAGAGTAAAGGTTTCATTGAAATATTTCAGTGGACCAATCAGAATACAAAGAAAATTAATAGCCACTGATTCCCTTCATCCTTTTGCACAGTGACTTAATTCCACTCTAATTATTATGGAATAACAAGTTAAGACTCTATCTTCAAAGAACCCTACTATCAAACATTTTAGTTAAAACCCTTATTGTTCTTTTTTTTTTTTTTTTGAAACTGCAGCTACATGGTACTAACAAGGATATTTGCGTGTGAAAGGAAATATTTTGTCATCAGACCCTGACAAATACTTTAGACATTTGATACAAAATGGCAACTTGGGGAGCTTTGGCATTTAAGATGCTGCAGGACGCAAAAAGAGGATCCAGAGCAAATGGAAACGGTGATAAACCTGGTGGTCTGACCAGGTCGTTTGCCGTGGACCCTGACCCAGCGATCGTTCCAACTTGACCCCTGCAACACAGAGATCTAAGCGATCCCTACTCTGCAGCATCGCCATTTGAAGCTCTACAAACTCTTCACAAATAGCTAAACATGTTTTCAAAGACGAGAATAGACTAAGACCAGACGAGGTGCTATCACTGCTTATCACTTGTGATGCTGAAGCTCAGGCGAGGCTGGAACACAAAGTTTAATCTTGAAGTCTTGGTCCCTGACTATTCTACAGGCAAGGCTCTTGGGAAGTTCACACAGTGATAATTATATAGTTCAAAACAGTGATGGGCAGTCACAAGAGCTTTTTAAGGACTGGATTCCGTAAGCAGTACAAAAATATGCTACCCTACCAGCACGGGTTTCCCTGCAAAATTGTAAAGCTGTGAAAGATACACAAGTTCTATCACTAGGTAAGAAATAGATTTGAAACTCCCAGTGAGCAGCAGTAACAATTCTTTTGTTGAAACACTTTTAACTCCTACTTCTACCATTTGTTTCTCGTTATTAGCTGCAATGAAAACTCAGTCTCAGTTTTGAGGAAAGCTGCTAAAAGGAAGACGCATAAAGCAAAAAGGCGATCAAATCCTGAATGCAAAAAATCGTTAACTAACTCCTGATACTAACAAATGGGAAAAGACAGTGCCTGGTAACTGGCAAAGGTCCAAGCTGCCCTGAGGGGAACACCATCCTCTTGGCTTATTGTCAGTGTCCCCTCAATTCCCCCTACCTGGCTGCTCTTCCTGCTCTGGCTAGTACATCTCAGCTGGAAGAATACGGGCAGGAGAATATAATATTTCAACAGCAATGCTTCTGTGAGCCTCATCAGAGTTAAATGCTGTAAGGGGATATTTTTTTTTCAAGTTCAGTGATTGAATGTAATTAAATCTATAATTAAACAATAAAAGACCTCTTCTGATTGACCTTGAGGTTAAAATAAATTTAATTAATTGATCTAATTTAATTGGACCTATTGCACAAAGTTTGGTAGGTAGGAGTAAGTAGCTCCAGTGTTCTGTAGGTATGTAACAGCACTAGGAATTCTTTATGTGTGTAACAGTAGTAGGGATTTCTAACTTTCCAGCATTTGATGATTTGGAGATAGTAGCGAGTGAAGTGTTGTCTATTCGAAGCCTCCATAAATAGCAAATAAAGCTCAATCAGATATAACCTGCAATATGTGTATCATCATTTCAAATATCCTGGGTTTCTACAGCTGAAAATTATTCTCGTTTCCCTTTTGAAATACACAGCCTTTAATTAAGTATATTTGTGGATTTTATACCTAAATAAAGAATGCACAATATATTTTTAAATGAGTGCTTAGTCATAGATCTTAATTAAAGATGCTCACGGGCACATTGGTTTTTTAAGTAATGTTGGGTTAGCTTAGTAGAGAACAAATCTATATCGTTCAAATCTCACCATTCCACTATGTAACCCAAACTAATTAAAGACAACGACTGAACAACAAACTCGAGTAAAACAGAGAAAATTAAACTACATATGTAGAACGAGTGTTCAGATGAGACACGTTTTTAAAAATATTTTGCAATTCATAGTAATGAGGCAAAGAACTCAAGAATCCTTTTTAAAAGTGACGTGAATTTGCAGATACTTACTACACAGCTAGGATAGACTCTGCGGCAAAGTAAAAGAGAAAGTCGTAAGTTTAACCTGATAGCCCTCTGCCAATTTGCAAGAGAGGCGCGCACTGCTAACATTAAAAACCCGACAGAATCCGAGGCTAAATTGGGCTCTTTCCAGGGGAAAGAGACCCACACATTTCTTCAGCTCTGACGTTTGCACAAGTGTTTTCAAGGCTCCACTGGGCAGGGCATCTGCTGACCATGCATGACCGAAGTTCTGTGTTTTCACGAGATTTTTGTTAGTTGCACACCAAGCTCCATGTGTATTCACCAGAACCCAACTTCACAGACAAAACCAGGAAACCTGATGCCACAAACAGACCTGCCGAGCTCTACCTGACCGACGGACGGGAGTCAACGCATGGGCTGGTCGAGCTAGTTCCATGACAGCACTCCTCTAAAAGAAGCGCCACCTGTTAGGTCAGGTGTGGTGTGGGACCAGCTGAATGCGGAGCCCCTAAGTCTCCTCTGATCTACTAACAAAACAAGGCCAGCAAACACTGAATAATACCATCCTTCAGATTTTGAAGTGTGTATTAAAGGCAGTGATAAATTATAGGGAACCGAGAGAGTCAGACGGGAGAAGCTGAGTTTAATAAGAGAAACAATGCAGAGCTATTGGCAATTCTGACCAGAAAAAGGCTGTGGTGGGAATGAAGTTTGAGGGACCACAGTCTGGCAGTGGTGCCTGACATATGAATTAATTCCTCTATATTTCTGGATCAGAGCCATAGAATATACTCTCTGCCTCCATACCTTCGCTCTTCATTTTTGCATTCCCTCTTACTTTTCTAAATGGGGGAAATTCCTCTCAAATGAGACACGTCTCAAATTTCCTTCCTCTAAGTCTTCGCTTCCTGACACCTAGGAGGCAGAATCATCTTTCCTGTGCTTTGCTTACGCTGCTGTGCTGAGGTTCTCCCACTGCGCTCCGTCAGATTATTTGTCTGTGTGTCTCTCCCGCTGGATCAAGTACTCTTGGAGGGCAGAAGCCAAATGGAAATCTTTGTTTTACGTCCTGTGGGACTTAGCAGTTTCTGGCACTCAGTAGACACTCTATAAATATTTTAGAATCCTTGAAGTGCAAATTAATTCAAATTGGTTTCTTCTTAAAAGGTAGGGAGGATCAGGTGTTCTGAAGGATGAATGGGGTGCAGTGAAGGTGGTCTTAAGCCGGGTGTTGAGGGAGAAAACTAATTTCAGAGCATGGATGGCTGCTCCTGTGATAGGTTGGGGCAGCAGGGACAGCCCAAGGGACCCCGCAGAGGAGCACAGAGACATGGACCCCTGTGAGAAAGGGAGGCGGAAGGAGCTGATTAGGAAGCAAGACCAGAGGGGGCGCCTGGGTGGCACAGTCGTTAAGCGTCTGCCTTCGGCTCAGGGCGTGATCCCGGCGTTATGGGATCGAGCCCCACATCAGGCTCCTCCGCTGGGAGCCTGCTTCTTCCTCTCCCACTCCCCTTGCTTGTGTTCCCTCTCTCGCTGGCTGTCTCTATCTCTGTCAAATAAATAAATAAAATCTTAAAAAAAAAAAAAAAGGAGCAAGACCAGGATGCCCAAAATGCAGGATCTTCCAGCTGCCGGAAAGGAGGAAGTACCGCTGGTTGTAAATAACAGAGTGAGATGAAAGAGGAACTTGAAATCAAGCAGAAGAAATTGGACTTGATGAGAGAAACAATGAAGGGCTATTTACCAATATCTGGTTTGATGAGGGAAAGGCATGGCAAAAATGTTTTTTTAAGGAACAGTAATGTGCAAAAATAAATGAGATGTGATTGTGACTAATCAGGCTTAGACAAGAGAAAAGAGTATTTTTCTTCTTCCTTAATGAAAACACCGCTCACTCCAGCTCTCCAACTCAAGACAGTGTCAGTAATTCTGTAGTTAAGTAAATATATTATAAAGTTGACTTTTGTAAGCCAGCCTGTGAGTCTACTTAGCATTTACGTTACGAAGAGGCAACAGCGGTAGGTGACAGCAGAGGGTTTGAAGAAAGACCACATGGCACTAATTCTTGTCACAACAGGTGCAATGTGGGGCAAATGATTTAAATTCTCTGTTTCCTTCTTTCTATCTTACCTATAAAATAGACAAATAGTTCCCACTTTAAGAGTTGTCGAATTTGTTAACTGATACTTGGAAAGTACTTATACAATAAGTTAGCTCTTCTCATTTCTTTGGGAAATATTTTTGTCTATATTTCTAATTAGCTGTTTAACAAACACTTATGAACACACTTTGGTGAATTCTGACCTAACACACAAAAGTATTTTGAAATATAAATTGTATGTTTTTGTCCCAGATTTCATCCTTATCCTTTTCTCAGTTTTTGTTTTGTTTTGTTTTTTAATAACCATTAACCATATGTCTTAAGTCAGTACCCAAAGAGTCAAACTTCACTCATCTGGTCATAAACAATCCTTCACTGCATGCAACTGATTTTACCTCTTTGATATTTCTGGAATCTACCACCATCCTCCCAGCCACTGCCCTGAATTAGGTTTTCATCACCTCTCACCTAGACTAATGTCACATCCTCTACTCTGTTTCTCTTCCTCTAATCCTTTTTAATTACAACTTTCAGAGTCATTTTTCTAACACGTGTCTGATCATGTTTCCCCCCAGTTTAAAAAGACTTTAATGGCCCCTCACTAATTGGAGAATTGCATTCAATTATGTAACATATCATCATCAGTTGGGATCGTGCCTGTGTGATCTTCACATTATCACCTCCTGCTGGACTGAACAATTTGTGTCTTTGGCGTAGAAAAGTCTTTCACACGCCCTTGTCATTATGAGTTTTCTGAGGAGGGCAAGTGGATGTCTACCTACTGAGCCCAACACAGATTTAAAGGCTGGAGATAGTTTCTATTCCTATACCTCAAAGCAAGAATACGTAATTACCTTTAAAACAAATACTGGACAAAAAAGTTAAGTTTGAGGAAAAACACATAATCCCCCTCAATTTATAGCTGATATCAAAATGTCATTTTTTCCACATTTTATGCATCTCCTTCAATGACTTAAATACACCTCTGGAAACTATAGGACAAAACAGATCATTTGGTTAATAAACTTTGCATTCTGAGCTATAGTAGAAAATTATATCCAAATATTTACATGCTAATTTACATTTTCTTTCATCTAAACATACATTTAAAATTTTGTCTTTGCTATTCGTCGAAGAAATGGTGGGTAGATTCCTGCATGGCTTTATTCTATCATCTTGTCTGGAAGTTGGAAAATCTTCTCTAGGGCGCCTGGGTGGCTCAGTCAGTTAAGCATCTGCCTTCGGCTCAGGTCATGATCCCATCATCCTGGGACTGAATCCTAAGTCCCGCTCCCTGCTCGGTGGGGAGTCTGCTTCTCCTTCTGCCCCTCCCCTGCTTTGTGTTCACTTGCTCTCTCTCTCTCCCTCTCAGCAAAAATAAATAAGGTCTTAAAAAAAAAAAGGAAAACCTTCTCTTATTTTTCTTTACCCAGTTATATTATATAGTATTTTACGCTGTTCCTTTATCTGTCAATTATGTTGCCTCACAGACAGGAAGTAGAACGTTTGTCCAGCTCACATTTCTATTTCAAAGCCTGGCACAGTGCCCAGCACATTGCAGATTGTTAAGAGGTGTGTGTTGAGTGATTGAGAGTCACGTGACCCTCAAGCCAGGGGCTCTGGTACTCTAGCAGTTGGTCCCAACCTAATGCATGAAGACAAATCTCCCGAACTGAGCCCCTTAATCCCTCTCATCCTACTAAAGTGTATCTCTTCTCAATGTCACAGAAGTTTCCCAGATGCTGCCTGTGCCATTCCTCACATAGCTCTCATCTTTTTGACCTTAAAGCTATGCATAACCTCATCAGGAGCCCCCGGACCACAGTGTCACGGGGACCTACACACTTCGTACCAACGCATAATCCGACTGAAATCAGCAGTTGAGGGTCACATCTTTATTTTGGATTCGATAAAGAATCATATTTATACTTAATTAACCGCTCACAAACTTGTTTGTTCAGGGGAAACAGCTACGTAATTATAACTTCGTCATTTCAAAGTGCCATTCTGACTATTAAAATATGGCAACTGCCATAACTTCTATATATTTCTTCTACCCATCTTTTACCAAATAATTAACCACTTTAAGTGTTTTCCTAGCCTTACAGCTCCTTCTTTCCCTTAGCAAGAGGTCTGGGTGGCCTTAGCACAAACCATATCACGCTCAGTATTTAGCCTGTTTTCTTGACTTTAATATTAAAATGCATACCTTCGTGCTTTACCATCTATTTATGTAGGTAAGTCGAGTTAAATAGGTTAAACCTGTGCTTCTATAATTCTTACTCTATCTGTGTTATCTGCTCCCAGTGCAGCAGCGGGCCCTGCTACCTGCGCAGGCGGTGTGTTTAGGAAGGGGGCTGAAGCCTCTTCGCATCTGCTGTTTTTACACATTCAATGCGTTCGTGATAAGAACCAAAACCTGCTACTAGAGACATGCATTTAATTACATGCTTCTGCCATCTTTCAGGAGTGAATGTATTATCATGTTTCTTATTTTCTTTCTTTCTTTTATAAATAGAGACTTAATTTACTATAATAGTAGTGCAAATTTTCTCTATGCATGAGCTGTGGCCCTGGAGTTAGTGCCAGGGAGCGTTCTTCCCATATATTTCCGTAGCATTGCCTAGAGGCTGAGTAAATAGTGTTTGCACACGGTAGGTACTAATCAATAATTTTGACTAAATGAATAATGATGTAGTTGCCATTGGGGCTAAAAAAAATACATTTCAAGTTTAACTGAAATACAATCTTTTACTTGCTTGATAGTATCTCAATTTTGGCTACTAAGTTTAACTGTCATCGTGTGTAACTCCATATAAATGTAATATCAACGAAGAAGCTACACACTTGCAGAGGACAAATAAGAAGCAAGTCGGAGGGAAAATTGAGAAGCTCTCATTTGTAGAAATATTAGCCTCGGTTTCACCGTTCACTGATTCCTTGACCTTTGCAGAACAATTCAAATCTGTGAAACTCCTGTTTTCTCATTCGTCAGACTGGATGCATCTGCCTTCCTTTTTTCTTAACAGCAATTTTATGAAGAACATACAAAATTAAGCAGACAAATGAGCTTTAAATAATATAGAACAAGTTTTAAATTCACATTATGATGGTTTTATTTATTTATTTATTTTTTTAGTTGAATTTGAGATGCTATCTTCTTGCCAATTGCTTCTTTACAATTTCCAGTTAGCCTGGCAAATTCTAAATATATGTGCGTGGGAAAAGACAGTGATGGTTTCTTATTTATTCATGATTTTGGTATATTTTCTTCTGATCTGAGTTGGTATTTCCTAATGTCGTCGTGGCTTTCCAAGCGTCCCGACATGGACATTATATCATCTTAGAATTCCTACACTTTGCTTTCACTTCCTGGCTTCTAGTCAAGCAAAGGCTCAAATTCAAGATGTTTTCTTGTTTTTTGTTTTTTAGCTTCTAAAGCTTCCTACAATCTTGCAGCATGTAACCTGCAAGGTCTCCTAATCCCATAAACTCTAAATCACATCCCCTACTCTCCAAACTACATACCATTTATCTGTTCTTAGAGCCCACCTGGAGTTTCTTGGTCATCATGGATTCTGTGTGTTGGCCCCTAGGTCATGGGCGTCAGGTGTTACTCGGCACACATGTAAGCTGCCCAAATTTAACAACTGTAACTTCCGCATGAATAAAGAATGTTTACTTGTTCAGCAGTGCTCTGGGGTACAGTAAACTTTGATTCTCTATTTTAATCTTGTTGGTACACATGTCTAATTATGCTTGTTGGTTTAGCACTGTGTGGAGAGTGTTAGGTAATGTTATTATCTAGAGTTTGCTCATCCTGAAATGTCAACCACAGGACTAGAGCCGAACGTCTAGAGTTGAAGCAACATGACTAAGGTTGTGTCAACATTGCTCCTAGGCTCTGTATCATTTTAGAGATTTATAACTTGGATGTAAATATTCACCTCGAACTCTCCACCATGGCAGGACTTTTCTGGCCCTTCTCACTGTGTTTCAGATGATCTCAAAATCAGGTAAGAAGATGACTGATATTTGGGGGACCGTTTTTTGCTTTGTTTTGTTTCTGGTTACTCTTGGGATTTACAAATGGCTCATTCCATTTAAAATAAAACAGACTGCATTGTTGTTTTTTTAATTTTAGTATATTCCAGACAGGTAGAAATGTGTGTACATGTGTATAAACAGCAATGCTTTAAAGCCAACCATTTTGACTATTGTGACTGGATAAGTGAATCCAAAAATACTATTGAGACTATAGAAATACATTTCAAAGAGTTACTGAAGTAAACTCTGATTTACTGGTAGTTTCTCCATGTTTGACTATAAAATTGTAATTATTATCATGTGCGGAGCCATATAATTTTTTATAATACATGGCATATTGAGTCTTGATTCACATTTTTGCAGTTTCCTAAAAATCGCCTGCAGTTCTGTTTCTCAAAACTCACACCTTTGGTTATTAAGTGTGCATCTTTTTCTTGACTTAACTTTTCAGAATCTGATGGCAAAAGGTGACAGTCGTCCCTGTGTTCATTTCCGAAGTAGATGTATGAAATCGTTACCTTCCTGGGATTCCAAGACATGACAATTAAGTCTCTTCTGTTCTCAAATTATAACAGGTCTGAGCAAAGTAGGCAACTGCACGTACTTGCACTCGGCTGCAGGAAAGGGTGAGTAGAAGAAGGTAAAAAACTCTTTTGTTTCTTCCTTCAAATCCCGGTTCTATCCACTAACGGTGGTGTGACCTTGGGCTGGTTACCTAATCACGATTTGGCTCATTTTCTTTTCTGTTAAAATGAAAACAATGAATAATACCTGTTTCATAAAGTTGCTCCTAAAATTAAATAAATGCTTGTATGTGAAGATCTTAGAAGCATGCCTGGCGGTTACTATTTTAATAGTTACGCTTATGACTAAAGACCCTTCAGTATTTGGAAGTTAAGGGGCAGGAACCCAGGATGGGACAGGGTGGTTTGCCACATCTTAAATATCCAAAAAGCTTCTCCAAAAGCGACTTAAATGTTAAGCATTTCATTAGGCCTCAGACCCCTATGATTATGGAACAGTTAATGATAAAAGATGTAGAGAGGGGGGCGCCTGGGTAGCGCAGTCATTAAGCGTCTGCCTTTGGCTCAGGGCGTGGTCCCGGCGTTAGGGGATCGAGTCCCACCTCGGGCTCCTCTGCTGGGAGACTGCTTCTTCCTCTCCCACTCCCCTACTGTGTTCCCTCTCTCGCTGGCTCTCTCTGTCACATAAATAAAATAAAATCTTAAAAAAAAAAAGATGTAGAGAACCTAGAAAGTAGCTATAGAGAACTTTGGAAAGAAGGATCTACAGCTGAATATGCAGATTTCTGGAGTCCAGCGTAAACTTTTGGGAGAAAACCTGCTTAGGCCCTGCCTTAGGGTATAAATGTGAACTGTGGATTTCCCAAACCCCTTCCTAATGAGTTGCAAATGAGACCATTGCACAGATATTGGAGCAAGAGACACTTTGCTTATGGTACAGACTTGGCCACTCACTCATTGGGATTTTGAGGAATCCCCTCAAACTATTCGAACCTGTGTCATCACCAGTGAAGTGAGGCTAAAATATCTGCTTGAAAGTATGGCTTTGAGAAAGAGAGAGAGAGAGAGAGAGAGAGAACACAGCATATTACCTACTAATATCACACGGTGCTTACCTTCCCCTCCTTGACTGCACCAAGGGCTCAACAGGACACAGCAAGGTAGAGTGCGCCTTCTCCCTGGTCTACCAGGTTCTGTCCCCAGAGATGGAAATGTGGCAGCCTGGGCAGGTGTAACAGTGACGGCAGCTCCACGGTATACAAGAATACCCTGGCTGGTCTCTTTTTGCCAAGGAAGCTGAAGGAACAAATTTTTCCAGTTTATCTCCACCCAAAATTCTCTTCCTAGTAAAGAGCAATCAATGTGTGACACAGCCTAAGCCCTTTAGGATTACCACCCCTTGTTTTTGTTATGATCAGCTGCAGTGTTTCTGGAGGGAAGCAAAAATGAAACAACCAGTCTGGGGGCGCCTGGGTGGCTCAATAGGTTAAGCATCTGCCTTCGACTCAGGTCGTGGTCAGAGAGCTGCTCAGTGGGGAGCCTGCTTCTCCCTCTCCCTCTGCCTGCTGCGTACCCTGCTCGTGTACTCTCTCTTTCTCTCCCCCAAATAAATAAATAAAATCTTAAAAAAAAAAAAAAAGAAAAGAAAGAAAAAGAAACACCCAGTCTGCACTGGTAGCCCCCATGATCAAAATATAATTAGAATACCAAATTTTTAACGATGTAGCAAAAATATTTGAATTACTATAAATTGATGCTTGGCATTTTCTAAAATTCAGCTGACATCACAGATGTACAGAATCTAAGTAGAAAAAAGGGGGGGGGAGTCAAGGTGAAAGAGATTAAAAGCCAATTATTTGTGGAAGCAGAGGTATATTGATGCAATGCATACTGCACAGCCCCCCACAGAATAAACTCATTGACCAGGTGTTCGTGCATACATGGGATAAGCTGGTGTGTATAATGCAACCCAACACCGCTGGTAGTGTGGATAATAGTTTCCTTCTCTACCAGAACTTGATATTAATAGTGATGACATGCAAGGTCAAGAACAAGAAATGCCTAATTATTATTTTTATAACTTAATGTCCCCTTTTGCCCAAATTCCCTTTCCTTTTACTACAACTAGCTATTGAAAGTTAATTTTCAAGAAAGTATAGCAACAGCCTGCCTTTCTAAAACTGCAAAGGTTTACAAAACCCATTTCTTTCCTATTTTCTAAATAGCTGTAGGCAGAATCATGAAAATTATAGAGAAACACAATCTTTCTCTGCTTTATCTTGATATGCATTCTATATTGTGTCACTGGTAGGAAAAATAATATCTTGCCTTCATGCACATTTCAGCATATAAAAGGTAATCTATTTGAATAACTATGCAAAGAGCTTCAGCTAAGCAATAAAATGCAAGTCAAGAAAGTATGTACACCTCATCCCTCTGTGAATGTTTTAAAATGGGAGCACGTTAGTTTCTAGTTGGACGGCAGGCGGTGATCAGACCTAGAGTTCTGGCCAGGCTACTGTTGACACTGGACAAAATCTACATTTGAAATATTAGGAAAGCTTTAAAAAAAAGCTTCCAGTCGTTGGACGTCTCTGCTTTTCTGCAAAAATACGAATCAAACTATTGCCATGATTTCTACATTGTAGAACTCCAATGGTGAGTTCCTGCGTTTTTGGAAGCATTTCCACCTCTTGATCAAGCTTTCAGCATTGAATGTTTTCTAATTTCTTTCTTTCATCTGGAGGCGGGTAGTTGAGGCTTGCTTGAAAAACTTCATTTTTTAAAGCCTTCAGTGTCTTAACTATTTCTGAGGGAAAAAACGTGCGATTTATTTGGAGGGATCTTAAAGAAGAAGAGAAAGAAGAGTTGGCCTTATTTTTTAAATAACCAAAAATAATCACGTAAGCAAATAAGTTACATAGTATCAGGTGACCTAAGATCATCTTGACAGAAGTACAATTTCCGTGTTTATGTCGTGTAATTTTCAGAGCACTACCAAGAAACATTTGCAACTTGCTTCACTGCATTTAGAGATAAACAGAAGCACAATTGGTCAAAGCTTCTCCAGTATCTAGCACTGCTCACACCATCACCGGATAGGGAATCATTTGTCAAACACCTTGAGGGACACTGGAATTTTTTTAAAAATTTAATTTTACTTCAAAAAAATGCAGAAGAATAGCCTTTTTGTTTATATTTGGCATCAGAGTTCCCATTGCTTAATAAGCTATCAATTAAATGATTTCTATGATTATCGAAACCCAAACATTCTAATTCTCTTGCCGGCCTCATAACTGCTAGCACCCCATTCATGCCCTCCGTAGCAGCCCTGATTATGTTGCTCACACAGTTTGAAATCTTGCCTGATAGAAATATCTTAAGTTTTTTTTTTAATTCCCTCTTTACTTGGGTATTACTTCAAACAAAAGCCAAAATTCATAGGAGGCAACCCCAAATAATTTAGCCTGAATGTCTGCTTGAGTGTGAAAAATTTTAGTTTGCAAACTGATGCTACGTATAAGAAAAGAGAGCAGAGCCTGGGGCTGAGGTCTCCAAGCCACACGGAAGCCAGTCATTCCCAAACTTGGACACACAGAAGAATCCACGGTGGGCCTTTTAAAATACGATTTCTTGCTCCCACCAGCAGGATTTTGATATAATTTGTGGGGGTGCAATCTACACACAGGGATTTTTATTTTTTAAAAACCAGGTGATTTGATTATGCAGCGAAGTTTGGGAACCCCTGATGTGGAGTGTGGATTTACAGGCCTTGGGAGGGACCAGAACAGCATTCTCTGAGCTCTTTCCTCACTTAAAAGAAATCTTACAAATGATGATGGTTTGCAAGTTTCCTTTCCATTCCCACCCCTCCTAACCTCAAGGAAAATGAACCAGTTGCCTCTGTCTCGTGATTTTTCATAAAGCTTTAGACATGTCTACAATGAGGGAATGTATGGGGAAGGATATTCATCTTAATTATGTTAATCCTCCTTAGCCAAGAAATGGGAAGTTGAGATCATCCCTCTGGATCAACAGAAATATGTTTATCATTGCCATAAAATTGTTTGGGGGCAATTTGAATACATCCTTCAGGTTTGTAAACGATTCACGAAATAGCACTATATTTCCCTGTGGATCATTCTATACCATGTAAAATACCAAAGGCTATGACTTAAAAAAAAAAAAAATTCCCAATGTTGTTATTTCGGAATTCTAAGTGACTCTGTATGAATACACCAATTTAACTCTATAGTAGTTATCATGATTTCCCCTCTTCATAGAAAATATTTTCAGCTCTATCTCTTCAGCATGATTTTCAAATAAATGGCAATTTTCAGACATGTAAGAATAGGGCTTTGTAACATCTTTACAAGACAAAATACAGAAATGTTTATAAAGTTTGTCTGATTTTTATTAGACACTTGAGGTAAATATGCTTTTAGAACCATTTTGGATGGACTAAAAAACGAGACTAAGGCATTTCCAAAGATTTCATAGTACTGAAATTGACTTGTGCTGTCTGATATTTTCAGTCTTAGAAGTGTTCTTTTAATATATATAACCAAAAGTACAATTTTTTTTTCACAGTCTCTAAAACTTTTATTTTTATTTATTTATTTGAGTATAGTTGACACACAATGCTACATTAGGTTACAGGTGTGTAACATAGTGATTCAACATCTCTCTACATTATGCTGTGCTCACCACGAGTGTGGCTACCATGTGTCACCATACAGCGCTGTTACAATGTCACTGACTACCATCCTTCTGCTGTGCCTTTTGTTCCTGTCTTATTCGTTCTTAACTGGAACCCTGTATCTCCTCTTCTCCTTCACCCATTTCCCCATCTCCCAGCATCCTTTCCTCTGGCAAATTTAATTTATTGACAATATCAGGAGCTCTGGAGCTTTTCTGTTTCCCTTTTTTTCTTAACTAGTATTACCTAAGCATAGTTTCCAAATATATTTAAATAATCAGTAATAAAAATAATCGTGGTTAAAGTTCTATTAACAATAATAGTAGTTAACATTTTGTCAGGAATATGGTACATGAATTATTTCAATTATGTCTTCTAAAGTTCAGTAAGGAAAGAATTTTTATTATTCCCACTTCCTAGACGTGGAAATAAGGTTAGAGAGATTAAATGATTTTCCCTAGTTACACACAGAATAAACCATAAGCGCCAGGATTCAAACCTAGGTAAGTTATCTCTAGAATCCATGCTCACTGTAACATAATACAATTAACGCAAAAGCTTAAATAAATGTGTAATATCTAAACATCCTGAAGGAAAGCTTAAGCCAGTCACTATTTATTGACCAATGTGATATGCTGTTCAGATATTTAGAAACATGAGTACATATAGATTTTATTTTTAACCAAATATTTGCTATCACTTATAAGGGGGCTTTGTGTTTACATAAATAGATTGATAATTAACAAAATCCGAAAGGTTGGTTTTTTTTTTTTCAGAATAAATACATACACAGTTTAAACACTAAAGACGCTATGTGAATTTTCACCATCTGGATATACATTAATGAGGCTCTTAAAAAATATAAACTTATACATTAAATAGAAGACTATTTATTGCCCATTTAGGGTGCAAACCTCACATCCCTCCTTCACCCTCTTATTATCTGACAGTCATAGGCACATCCGGGGCCAGGCTCTTTAGAAGATCAAACTCAAACTACTTAACCCATAACTGGTTTCGCTCAAGGACGTCCAATAAAAAACCCCGAACAATGTTAGGTTTTCCTTGTAGCTACATTCACAAGGTGACACGTGTTCTAATGTGCTAAGACAATGCCTAGAATTCAATAGTTCCTCTTGTAAATCATTGTCATTCCATAATTGCAGATAGAAATTGTCATACATTTTAGATGGAATGTCTAATAAGCTAATTGTCTATAAATTCTAAAAAGAAGAATTACCATTTAGAAATGAATTCACTGCATTTTGGATACAGATTGAAAAACCATATCCAAAGTAGTGATAAACATAAACAGAATTGCAAGAATAAAGATTGTCCTTAATTCAGAGGTGATACTGGGGTAGTCAAGGCTGCTGAAAACACACACACACACACACACACACACACACACACACACACTCATACATATTAGGAACATGTAGGATTATGTAGTCTCTTGATGAAAAAATAAAGAGGCATATAAATCTAATAATTAAACGTTGATGGATATTTATGCCTGACATCATTACATCATAGCCAGCTGTAGGGGAGTACATTGCTAGACTCAATATGTTGGCCTCTTTTTATTTATCATAATTCTATGAGACAGGTCCTATCACTGTTCTCAGTCCACAAATGGGAAAGGCAAGTTCTAGAGCAATTAAGTAACATATCCAGGATCCTATAGCCTTGATAGCTATATTTGACTCCAAGACATCGTGCTCTTCCCTGCATACCACAATAATTTAAATTATTTGCTTTTTGTCTGCTTTCCTGTTTCTTTTTTCTTTTCTTTTTTTTTTTTAAGATTTTATTTATTTATTCGACAGAGATAGAGACAGCCAGCGAGAGAGGGAACACAGCAGGGGAGTGGGAGAGGAAGAAGCAGGTTCATAGCGGAGGAGCCTGATGTGGGACTCGATCCCACAACACCAGGATCACGCCCTGAGCCGAAGGCAGACGCTTAACCGCTGTGCCACCCAGGTGCCCCTGCTTTCCTGTTTCTAAGCGGGCTCTTGTTGAGCAGGAGAGAAATACAGGTCTATATCCCTGGAATTTTGTCCTAAAAGTTTTCAAGAACCATGGAATGTAAATATCTTACAGTCTCCATTAAATGATCAAAAAATGTAAATTAAGAAACGCTTTTACTAAAAATTATCTTTATTTCAGGCTTATTCAGTGAGAGGTTTAGTCTTTCAAATAATTTCCAATTAGAAACATAAGAAAGTTTGATATCCTGCAGATCCTAAATTAGAAGTATGGTTTTAGAATATTGAAAGAAATACTTTAATAAACTTCAATAAGCAACATGAGAACATTTTGAAAAATAAATAATCAACAAAAATAACTCCATCTTCCCAGTAGATGTTGGGAAAACCTAGAGCTCGTCTTTCAGGTGCTGAGAAGCATGATGATTTTTGCTATTCAGAGAAAAAGAAGGGAGCATAAATGGCATAAAATATGAGACAAAAATCCAAGCATCTTAAAACTGAAACCTCAGAAAAGACTATAGCAATTTTAGAACCATTAATGACAAACACCTAAAATTAATGTTACTAGTGCCCTAAAGTCGTAGCAGAATGCTGGGTCTCTGCTAATAATTCAGGACAGAAATCCTCAGGAAACACATGATCCTGGCCCTGGGCTCTGCTTCTTTGCTTCTACCCTGCAGTCTTCTTCGCCTCCAAGTTCGCACAGCTATTCTTTAAAGCAAATGATTACTTACTTCGTAACTCAGGTTCAAAATTTAAGCAAGTGCTTAGGTATGAAAAGAACAAATAACCCCAGCAAAAGAAACTTGGTTTCTAATCTCACTTTGCCCAAAATAATGAATCTGGTAACCCGTCTGAGCCTCCATGCTCTCATCGGTGCACTCTACCCAGAGCTTCTGATTCTTTGGCTTTGAGGTCAGGTGAGCAAATTTACCTAACAAGTTCCCGAACGACGCCGCTGCTGCTGCCCTCGGGAACCCACTTTGAGAATTACTGAATTAGATACCATCTAAGGTCCCTGTTGGGTCTGTCGTTCTTTTCTTTCTATGTGAAGATTTCAAAATATTTCTCCAGTTTTTCCTCCAACAATATTGTAATAGGCCTTTTCACATTTTTATTGCACGAAGAATAGAATAGCCATATCCTTATACTGGGCAGTGTAAGTATAGATAGGCATTAGTATTTTCTGGCATCTTTTTAGGGAATGAAACCTATACTATACCAAACCAATTGTCTTTTGTCTGTTGTTCTTATTATGCACATTAACAGATATGAAGACAAAGGAATTAACTTCCTCAGAAGCTTGCTAGTTTAAAAAAAAAAAAAAGCTGGGTTTAACTCCTGGGTCACTAAATTATGTTTTAGTTCAATCTTGCTTTAGAGAGATGTGCCTGATATCATATCTTCCACTGAGAAAAGATTTTGAAATTATTTTGGTGTCTCTATATGCTGTTGACATGAATAGATTCAAATCTGAATCAACACAACAATCTCAATGTGCAATTTTTCTGGGTGATAGTGCGAACACAGTGATACCAACAGTCAGAATAATTATTATCACAGCCCAGCATAGTATTTTGAATGTGTATCTGATGCATCAGCTTTGATATGAGTTCTGGTTTAAGTATCAGTTCCGAAGTGCCTTTTCTTTTCCCTTTCAAAGAGGCAAGTTCAACAAGAGCTCTTTAGCAGTCATGAGGCTGGGACAAGTTTATATAGTTGCTGGATATCTCAGGCGCTCTCCTGCCACCCAACTGTTATTGCAATACTTGGCAAAGAATTGTCTGCCAAGAGCCCGAGGAGGAATCCAAGGGTAGACTCACAGCCCAACAGGGCTATTGTCTCATAACAGCTGTCGGGCTTGGGATGCCTTGGTCAGTTTCCTCACAGCAGATCCAAATTAGTTTTTCCATGTATATAGGTTGGTAGGAAAAGATTGCATTGCATTTTATTCCTTTCATACCCGATCCACACAACTTATTGGTGTCTGGATTTAGACCATGTCTTCTCTATATGGAAAACACAGGTGTAATTTAAGACCCCTTCTTATCAGGGCAAGAGCCTTTTTTATCTCCTAACATCCTGAGGCAGCCTTGAGCCTTTCTCTGGTCTGGTCTTGAATCCTGGGCTGGCGGGCGCAGAAGGGCTGAGTGGTGAGGGGCGCCACCCAGCCCTGAAGTCAGAGAGGAAAAAAGCCTTGTTCGGCCAACCAGTCTTCATGTTCTCCTTGTACTGGATTGGATATTTCTGACCTCTAGACTGGCTCCTGAGTACTGACTGGGACCTTCATTCTTACTGTTTGGTACCCGAGGTTTTTCATCTGGACTTTGCCATAAATTGTCCGCTCTGGGCAATTTCGTATAATTCCTTATTGTAAATAATGTTATAATAAATAATAAAAAAATAAAAGTAAGAATTGTATGATTGCTGGTCATTTCAGACACTGCGGTAAAGTTTGAAAGAGGAGACATATGGGTCTTTAAATGTTCGTCAATTACCAATAGGTTCCGAGCTGCGAACAGAGGCACAAATAGCAAAGAACCAAGACTAGTGATAGTTCTGCTCATTGCTGAGTGTCAGAATATACTCTCATGAGATTATCATCACATCAGTAAAAACACTAATCACCTGATATGGAGCAAATATTCAATAGGTTGCCATGATTATCAAATTAAGTATATAAACTTGCTTGTGATGAAAATCCTCTATGATCAGGCTAAATATCGCTTTGATACACATCCCATGCTTTAGGCAGCCATGTTTCCCTCAGAATGCTAACATTTCCTCAGTGTTTGCCACATGCACCCTGCACACTCCAGGAGTGTAAATCCGGCTTCTTACCTGGACAGCCCTCTTCCTCTGTGAAGATCCTGCTACAGTTTGTTCTTCTCTTACAAGCATTTAAATTATGTTTTTGGAGCTGAGCCATTCAAATATCAACTCTACTATCAACTAGCTATGACTTTGGTAGATTATTTAGCACCTGAGTCAAAGTTGTCTCATCTAAAACATGGGATAATAATAACTGCCTCACGAAGTTGTTGAGAGAAATAAAAATTAAAATTAAGGTTTGTAAATATCTGCACAGAGCACAGTAAATAGATTTTTTGTCATTAAAAAACACTGTAACAATTGATTGTAAAGGTTGCCATAGAAAATGTTAATTCTAAATAGAGTGAATCTTCTAATTTAAAACCTTTTTCAGATTCCTCTTAATGTCTAGATTGGACTAGAGAATTACTATGCATGTCAGTCAATCATATATATCAAAAGGTAAGTCTAGTCACATATGTACACATATGTGTACCTACATATGGTGTTTTAAATAATTTTTACTGTGCTGAGTAAAAAATCCATATCAGAGAATTGTGCCTCCCATACTTTTGTGAGTATTCTTACATTTAATTTACGAGAGTAGAGACAATCAGTCTACAACTTTAAATAAGGTTATGATGCCAAGCACTTTGGGGAAGGTAAAACATTGAGTTAACAAGCACAAATGTATTATGGCTCATTATTAGAACACTTTCCTGAGCAGCTTTTCACAGAGGGATGGCTCAGGGTGACAGCAAGGTAACGCAGACTGTAAGCAGGCTTGGAGCAAGGAGGTGTGAGTGTCCAACATTAGCACAGGTCAGGTTTTGTCCATAAACGCTTTCCCTAGTGAGGAACACTTGACAATATGCTGCCATGGTGAGTATTTGTCAGTTCCCTCCCCATCATTCCATGCTTCATCCTCCTGGCACTCTAGATCCAAGAGTAGGGCTTTATGTAATGGAACTGTTTAATTTAATTTTGTTATTTGAATTTTAAGTATACAGTTTGGATTAATGATCGTTGACTTTTGATGTGAGGATCTCTGGTCTAAACCTGGCCCACTTTAGTATATTTATTTAGTTCCTTAAATAGTGAATTTAACATTGTAATAAGAACACATGGCTCTGACATCTCAAAGATCTAACTATGAAATTGGTATAATATCAATCATTATTACTTGTACTGATTTTGTTAAAGGCCAAATAAATAGAAGTATTATACTCTGATCATCTGACAAAGTAGGTGATAATGGACAAACAGTATTTGTTATCTCACAGTCCACAACCCTTCTCTGGGGAACCACCTCTGCCTGCCTCATACGATTCTGGTGGTCTGCCAATGCAAAGACCCTAACTGATCACAGGGTGGGTATGTGGTTCAGGCCTGATCAACCAGGGCAAAGCACCACTGTGAGAGCACCAAGGATAGATATCTCACCAAAGAGAGACCATCAGAACCTGCACACTAATGCTGAGAGATGGCAATGCTCTCCTATCTCAGAATTTGCTAAATGACGATTTTAGAATCCATGCACTGCTGCCAATCTCCCCTCACCCACTATCATGGGAAGAAAATCTGAAAAAAAAAAAAAAAAAACTAAGCAAAAAAAAAAAAAAAAAAAACCAAACAAACAAACAAAACAAAAAAGGAAAAGAAATGAGGTCAGAAAAGCAGAGATTATTTAGGAAGAAGGAAAGTCCTAAAGATAAAGTTTGAGTCCCTTGAGTCACTGAGACCAGGTCTGTCTTGGTAAAATGTGACAGTAAGTTCCTTTTGATCTGTAAACTACTTTGGCTTGGATTTCTGTTACTAAAAAATGAAGTTCTCAATCTTTAACATCAGTTTTAATCTCCTACTGAGGAGAGTTAGTAAGTCCTGGTGTTTAAAAGCATAAAACTTAGATTATTTGGATATCCATGTATATCACTTAGTAAATCCGAAACTTTTCACACTCAGTTTATCTGTTTCCTTGTCTGTAAAATGGGATGATAATGGTATCTGTCTCCATGAGTTTTTGTAAGAAATAAATGAGTTAATTTATATAAATAACTTAGAATGTTCTTGGGTATATGTAGTGGTCAATAAGTCTAACAATTAATTCTTCCCTTCAAACCATTATTATAAAGGGTATAACCCATGTTTCCGTCTGGTGGAATTAAGTACAATAATAGTTATAGTGGCTATTTGCATTTATTCAACAACTACTTTCTGAAAACCTACTATATGCAAGAAAGCACTGTTCTAGGCTGGGTTATAGCTGTGAATGAAAGTCCACAGAAACTTGAATACTTCACATTCCAGTCTTTAAATGGTAATGAACAAAAAAAATGATTAAGTAAAATACATTGTTAGATGTTGATAATGCTATGAAGAAAAATACGTCAAAGAGGGGCAAAGGACCACAGGCTTGGTTGAAGGCCCATGTCTGTGTGGAAAACCAAAGGGAGAAGTTGTGATTTAAGCACTCTTAATGCAAACTAAGAAGCCAGAACATTCCAGGCAGAGGAATTCTAGGAAGAGCAAGTGCAAAGCTCTGGGGTAGAAGAAGGTGGTTAAATTTGAGGAACAGTAAAAAAATATGTAAGGGAAGACTAATAGGAAATCTGAAAGGTAATGAGGAGCAGAGATTATGTAGAACCTTCTAGACCATTGTCACAGTTTCAGCTTTCATTTTGAGTGAGATAGTGAGGCACTGGGGGCATTAAACAGAGAAGTCCTCTGATGTACTGTTTTAGGATTATTCCAGCTAACATTGTGGAAAACGGGATTGGGGGAGGAGCCCACCAAGAGTATTGTGGGGGAAGGATCCCAGCACAGCTGATGCCTTCTTTCTGTTCCCAAGAAGAACCTTCTGCTTTGTACAGGATAAGCTGGCAAGCTCACAATCACATTGTATGCAAAGAGCTCAGAGCACAGTCAGAAGTCCCTGTTCCCACAAATTGGAGACACATAGAATTTCCTTGGCTATGCCCATGTCAATGGCCCTTAGACATGCTCCCAGCTTTCTGCATCTCAGACCTCCCTGGTTCAAGGTCTAGGTCCTTCTACTGTAAATTGGAGTGCATGCCCACTTCAGCTGGAGAATACATCCACTGACCGTAGGGGACCAACACATTGCAAGGGGCTAGATCGTGTGTCCTCTTTCTCTTGCTGTACCACTTGGGCCTGGCGTGCATGTTGTTTGTCTTGGTCACCTCAAGTCATACTCTGGTCTCCTCCTCGCGTGATACTTGTCT
This sequence comes from Ursus americanus, assembly GCF_024610735.1. NCBI lineage: Eukaryota > Metazoa > Chordata > Mammalia > Carnivora > Ursidae > Ursus > Ursus americanus. Next base: position 12,501,820 of record NC_142137.1, on the reverse strand, counting down.
GTCTTTCGTCCTTAGTTGGATCCATGGTATATTCTATCCTGTGACACAGCCTGACTACCTAATGAAGCCATATCCAGGAGACAGATGATGGTAGCTTGGAGCTGGTGGCAATGGTGGAGTTGGTAAGAAAAATTGGACTGTGGATCTATTTTGAGGATGGAAGCAAATCAACACTGATCGGAGGTAAGATGTGGGCTAAAGGAGCAAAGCAGGAAAGGGTTACTTGAAGGACTAAACAACCGAAAAAGAGAACGGCAGATGAGGGTCCTGGAAGAAGAGTCTGTGTGAAGCGAGGTAGACATCAGGTTGTTTCTGGAGACGTTGATTTGGAGCGGGGGCTATTGGATAAAGAAGTGAAGGTGGTGAGCAGCAGTTTGACAAGACGGTCTGGGTTTAGGGTAGACACAGAAGCTGGGATATCAGTTCAGAAGGCATTAGCATGTAGACGGTAAGGAAAACCATGCAACTGGATGAGATCATCAGGAATGAGTGTAGCTAGAGAAGTGGGCCAAGGACAAATCTGGGGCACTCCCAGGGCCAGAAAGGGAAAGAGGAACCCCCAAAAGAGAAGAAAGAGAAAGGAAGAAAACCAGAGAAGAGTGTTATCCTAGGAGACAGGGGAAAGTGGGCCTCCTGCAGGAAGGAGTGATCAACTCTGTCAAATGTCACAGATGAATCAAATAAAATGCGGACTGGACACCGACCCAGGGTGACCTTTACAACAGCGGTGTTTGCAGAGTGGTGGGGGCGAAATATTTACTGGAGTCCTTTCTAGGGAGAGTGAGAGAAGAGAAATTGAAGATCGAGAGTACTGATGTTAGGCTCCCCCCTTGGGGTTTATATCTTAATCTTTTGGAAAGATTTACTTGCTATTAGACATTTTACTAAATGTAAAACTTACATGGCAATTAATTTAATAAATTCCTTCTCAACGTTTAATAAAACATCTGTGCCTTTTTGTCCACTGTGATGATTGAGATGTATGGCATGCAATAAAATTATTAATAATGTTATCCTTTTGAATGGGAATCTACTCTTTGATTCACACCATTAAATAACCTTCTAATCTGTGAGCCAAAATGTCAACCGGTACCTTGGACTGGATCCTAGGGATATTAATGGGTAAAAGAGAACATTCCTTAGCTGGTTTATTTTTCTTTAGTATTAGTGCAGTTTGGCTCATCTGAAGGTCTGTAGTAAATTGCTTTTTACCCAGGAATTTGCAAATAATTTAGTTGCAGCATTTCTAACTGTGTGTGTGTGTGTGTGTGTGTGTGTGTGTGTGTGTGTATTTCTTATTAAATTCTGGCTAGAATCCATCAGTTCTGGAGTTATATTGTTTTACAGGTTTTGTGACTGGTTTGTCACAAAAAGTAGAACAAAACCCAATCCTTTTCTTTGTTTCTGGAGAGCAGTTTCATTTGGCAACGGTGGTATTTCAACGGCGTCTACTAGATGCCTGATGCTGGGTCACGGTGGAGGCTGAGACACTGCTGAGTGTTTTTGATAACGAACATTCATAGTCCCGAGCTCAGTGTATCACCAGACAGACCAAAAAAGGCTGGATCTTTTGAGCAATGCGTTCCTAGCAATCTACTTGGTTTCAACTTCATTACAAACAGACGGATTTCAATAACATACACAAATCCCCTGCAATTTGGGGAGGAAGATTTATTTTTCCCCTAAACCATTCCATTTGAGCATTGAATTTTCAGCTTAGAATACTTAGTGAGAATAGACAAATTTATAATTGCATAAATTACAAGAATTTTAACACAGACACACACACACACACACACACACACAATGATCTCAGACTATATGATAACTGTTATGTATTTCTGGGGATTTCTAGATGCAAGCATATGCAATTTAAATGGATGTATCATTCATGTGGTATAATAATTTTAAAATATCAGATTTTAAATATCTATAACAAGCACACTTATAGGTATAAAAAAAGAAATCTCTGAATACTGACTGGGAAAGAATAAGGACAGATTTATGTAGAATTCTACAGAAATCTGTATCATCTCAGGACACCTGGCAGGGTCAGTCCATAGAGCATGCAACTCTTGATCTTGGGGTCGTGAGTTCGAGCCCTACGTTGGGCATGGAGCCTACTTAAAAAAAACTTAAAATGAAATATGTATCATCTCTTGTATTAGTGTTCTATGGCTACTAAGGCCAATACCATAGACGGGGATAGACGGGATGGCTTAAACAACAGAAATTGCTACCCTCACAGTCCTGCAGGCTAGAAATCCACCATCAAGGTGCTGGCAGGGTTGGTTTCTTTTGTCTCTCTCTTTGGATGGACGGCGTCTTTGTCTTTTTCCTGTGTCTTCAGATGGTCTTTTCTGTGTCTCTCTGTGTCTGAATTTCTTCTTTCTAGAAGGACACCAGTCATACTGGATTGGGCCCACACTAGTGACCTTATTTTAACTTACTTACCTCTTTAAGACTGTAGGTCTTCTCCAAATACAGTCACATTCTTAAGTACTGGGGTCAAGAATTCGGCATAAGAATTTGAGGGGGTGGGGCACAATTTAGCTTTAACAATTTCTATGTATTAAACAACTTAAAACTCATGACTAGAGCAGTGGTTATCAACTGTATTTGAGTGTCTGTCCTATTTTAAAAATATTTTTAATGCATACCCACAATATTTATGCATTTATTTATTTATAAATGGGACCTCTAAAACATACACAGACGTGGACAGTCTAAAGAAATGACCCGAAGAGGGAACATATTAACTGTTTTCTTTTCGTCGTAGCTTCATACCGTTTTCTAATTTCTCAGGAGCAATGTGCATTTAAGAAGAGCTCTGTCATATCACTAATGAATACAGTTATACATGTCAAATAATTTCCTTGTTTATTTAATTTTAAGGGGAACAACGTCTAGTCATAGTGTCTTTGTTTTTACCTCTTCGTGTGGTTGGAGAAGAGCTCTGATCATTGGGGATCTGGACAAAGTCCTGGTTGCACAGTGCTTGCCTGGCTTCAAGAGGATTGTCTTCAACTGGGGAAAATAGCTAAAGCGATAAACAAATAACTATAGTCTGTAGAGCAAGCGGGCCAAGGAGGAAATAGCAAGATAAAGGGAAAATGCTCTTTGAGTTGAAGTGTCCGTAGAAAGCCTCTATCAGGTGACATCAGAGCAGAGACCAGAATAACACGAGGGACAAAGCCTTGGGTAAGTTTGAGCAGTGCTCCAGATAGGGGATTGGCTGCCTGTTGCCTGTCCCTGTCCCTCAGGACAACATAAATGCCACAGGTGCCGAATCTTGGCTGTCAGGCTAACCACAGATACCTCGGTTCATCAGCAGTGCCTGGTACAGGGTAAAAATTCAATACGTCTCTTATTAATTCATTGTAAAATTCCTTACCTTTTGAAAAACTAGTTTGGTGGTAAGTTAGGGGAGAATCGTAAAAATGCAGTGGACAAATGTGTTTTAATGACAAATCTGCCGGGATTCTGTGTGAATGATGATGTGAAAACAGATCCAATATAAGCAACGCGAGATACGCTGAAAATTGTGAGTGAAATGTTGATTATTAAAGGTCCAAGGAAACAAAGTAGACAACTGAATAAGCAAAAGAAAAGGGAAATAACCTCATATTAATTCACTTTCTGTGGGAACCCAATTTCCAGGTCCCAAGTTTCAGTTATTAAACATTTTCTGATTCCCTGTGTCATTTAGGTTCTCTGGGAAGTGAGGCTGAGATGCTATCCAAGAGTTTTGTTGAGTGGAATAAGAATGAAGCCAGACAGCAAGGAAAGCCTTCAGACTGCAAGGCGGCAGGGCTGACATGCGTGAGAGGGAGGACAGAGCTAGGGACAGAAGTGAGGAGGGGCAGGAAGGACAGGGAAAGCCTCTGACGGAGCTGCAGATCTGAAAATGTCTGCACCATGCGCCAACAGGGAGCCTGAGAGCAAGGATGGCCCAGGAAGGGTCCTGCGTGGGGCAGAAATGGCCAGGCCCTCCCCGCCCCCAGGGCTCAGTCATTGCTTGGGGGGGGTGCCAGGGTAGAACAGAGGCAGAGGACACAGCATGAACTCCCAGAGGCTGTCAGCTAACTGTTCTCTGCAGCACCCCCGGCAGCCTCTTTCTCCATGGGAGATCAGAGAGGGGCACCCCATGCCTGCCTGTCTCACAGAAGAAGCGGCCACATGTGGGCGCCTGTCCAGGGAACAAACATTAGAGGTTTCTTCCTCATTCCACCTGTTTTCTTGTGCTGGCATTATTCATTTCATCAACAGCTAGACTTATTTGGTGGAAATCTTTTTAAACCCCCTGTCTATTTTGTGAGTGTTGATTTTGCTAAATTAAAAATTCATGCCATTAGCCACAGGTAAATTGCAAACACTGAAAATTGCTAAAAGTGAGTGGAACAGTCAGGGTCCCATCACACCTTACCCCTTCCCAAAGAACCTCCATCTCGTGTGGTCGTCTCACACTCGTGGAGTGATAGGGCCAGCTCAGGTCTCTGTGAATATTAGTGGAGATGAATTTCTTTATCTTTGCCCTATTTATGAAGAGGCACACAGAGACAACTGCAGATTCTATTTCCTCCTGGTGCCCATGTGGACAGTGGGAACAATCGATGACATGATGACATCTATGAGCAGTGAGGGCATTGTGCATAAGGGCAGGAACATGTCTGCAGGCCTTCTGGAGGCAGAATTCTGTGTGGGCTTTTGCTTACTGCACCTGCCGGCCGTTGGTATCAGGGGCAATCCCCACAAGCAAAACTGCTTCAACAGGGGCCCAGGTGGCTTTTCCTATGGTTACCTATCACTTTTTGAGGGCTTAGCACATGTCAAGAGGCTTCTTGTCTATGTTTTTGGCCTGTAGAGTAATAAGATTATTTCCTCTCTTTTGTATATGGTAAAATAGAGATAATATAAGTGATTAATATCTCACTTAAAAATCACACAGCTGGAATGTGGCAGAGCTGAGATTCAAATCTCGGTCTGATTCCAAATTTCAAATTCTAACCACTAATTATTTCTCAGAATGAGAACTTACATGGCTCACTAAAATACTGTTTAAAAAATTAGAAAGAAGAGTATCACTTTGGGCCCATTGTAATATGAGGATATATGCATTTATTTTTCTTTGTTTCGTGATTTTTTTTCTCCCTCAGTACTTTAGATCTTGCTTCTTATGGACAGCTACCCTTCCTATGCCCTATTTATATTTCAAAAACTCTCTTTTGCTGTGATATTGAAAACAGGTTTCTCATTAGTATTCAGGTGACAATGAGAGGAAGCTACCAAACAGTGCTCATGAAGGGGCAAGGCTATCATTACAAACTGAGCTTATGAGAAATGCCAGTCAATGCTGGTTGCTCATAGGCTTTTCTTTCTTTTCTTTCATTGTCTTTTTTTTTTTTTTTTTTTTTAAACAAGGGAATCATTTAGAAGCCGCCTCTGCCGGCATGGTAACATGCCGAGAACAATGGTAGTGTCTGGGTGGGTGGAACCAGAGCGGAGAGCTTTAAAGAGATTTAGGAAGCATGCCAGGTCCACAGAATGAGCCTCTGAATCAGGTGGGGGCATAGTTGACCTTTCACAGAGGGCAACAAGCTTTGCTCTCTTTGTTCTTGACAAAATTACTCAGCATTGCCATGTGCATGTTCCTGTTCCATGTTCAAAAATTCCTGGGGCAGGTTCGGCTTTGACACCCTAATAAGAGCAGGCATCTATAACTGGCTCAGCCTTCATTAGTTGGCAGAACCCAGGGCAGCGGTCACTCCCCGCCAGGTGTTGAGGACGCTCTTGTGCTGAGATGTGTGACTTCCCCATGCTGTGCAGCGAGAGCTCTCGTGGGCCTTCCTGGGTTGGACTCCACTGGCTTCTCGTTTGTTCCTGCCACAGTGAGTGAGGCTTCCAATGCCATCCATTTGGACGCAGCTGGGTGATCATCTCGAGACAGGACAAAGACAAGTGGAATGGCCCCCTGCACCAGGGGTGGGGGCGGGAGGGGAGACAAACATGTCCCTGCCTCAGAAGAACTCTCTCTGCTCACCCTCAAGGATCTGTGCAACCCCAGTGGGGCTGGTGATATGCATTGGGTTACGCACTTCTGCCCTAGAACGTAAGTTCTCGGAAAGGAACAAATAGCTCTGTGTCCATATGTCTACACCCCCAGCACCCTGGCGCTGAGTTCATCAAAGGCAGTTGATGAGTACTTATATTTTATAAATAGATGGGAGGAAAGAAAAGCCTTCTCTTTGCATTGGCTTTTTGATTGGTGTTACCCTCCTGACCTGCCAAGAAACTCCTGCAGACCCACTGAGTTTCTTGACCACTCACCTGGCTTTCGTGGCCCGCCTGGCCGGTTCCCTTGCTGGCTCCTCCTTGTCCACTCATGATTGGTTCTCTGTCACTATGTCTGTCTCCTCCAGCTCTGGCTGGCTCTCCAGGCGCTGGCTTCCTGCTTTCTCTAACTTCTCAACGCTGCCTGTTTCCTAACAATCCGACGTCTGTTCCCATGTTCTTCACTCTCCAGGGCCTCCCAAGCCTTTCCATGACACATCATGACTTTAAAGCTCAGTGATCAAACCAATCTTTCTCTCACACAACGACCTGCCTGTCACATCTCCTTCCCTAACCTTCATTTGTGTTCTTTAGGTGGGACTATGTCACGAACACGGGGGACTTTCTTTGAAAGTAATGATGCGTGCTAATGTGAAATGCTTCTCTGGGAACAGAGTGTACGCTGAGCACAGTTAAAGGACCCTTGCCCAGGGTAGAAATGAAATGCAGTGTGGCTTTCCATTCTCTGCACTTTGAAGATATGCTCTCATTCAGCAGCCATCTGAGCAGCTATTTTCAGCATAGCACCAGGCCAGGTTCTGGGAGGAATACAAACTAGCAGGTTCCTTGCCATTCAGTGGCCTGCAGGAAGAACATTGTGGTCAGGCCCACAAGACTAATACTGGGAAAGATAATGGGATGCGAGGCGTATGTGAGCACTGCTGATATAGCAAGGGTTTGAGGAGCAAGAGGATTGCTAAGAATCCCAAAGACCAAAAATAAATGCTTTACCTCAGGCTGGTTTGGTTCACTCCTAAAGAAGTGTAATCATCTTGGGAGAGTTCTCATATGCTGGAAACATCCAGTGGGACAGATTCTAAAACCTTTTATCTATCATATTTCAAAAAGAGATAATGGAAAATGTTTCTTTTAAAATGTGTGCATTAAAATATTTGCCCTTCCAACAAATCACACTAAAAATGTTTTCCCCGTGTTTTCCATACATATCTCACTTTAAAATAAAATCAAAGAAGGTGACCTTAAAGTATATTGTTGCTATTTTTAGAAAGATTGAGTATACAAACATTTGCACAACCCAGATCACAACTCATGCGAAAAATTTACAATTTTTTTTCAAATTTTTTGGCTTCTGAGAGAGTGTTATCTTCCACACTGCAAGGGATTTGGCTCCTTAATCAATGATGTTTAGCAAAGGAAGTGGAGGAATGCAGGGTAATCTGTAGGGTCTGTTACAACTTGACAGACGGACATGTTTCAATTTGTAGCATCACTAATGTAACAATTCCTTTCTTCTGGCTAAACACAAGCCTTTTGTATAGGTCACTAGGGTTGTGTAACAGCCTATCCCAAATCTTACAGTTTAAAACAACGATTTATTCTCATCTCTCCCTCAGAGTTTCTCATGTTGGAGGCAGATGGTGCTTGCAGCCGGAGTCATGTGAAATTCAAACTGGACCGAACATCCAAGATGGCTCACTCACGTGACTGGGTGTTCAGACTGGCTTTGGGCTGAGAGCTCCTCTGGGGTTGTTGACTAAACACACACATGTAGACTTTGGATGTGGTGGCTGAGCTTTCAACAGCATGACTCCTAGATTTGAGAGGGATTATAACAACCATTAGATATCATATAGACATAATCTATGATACATAATATATTATATCATATGTAATGAAATATGTATTATACATGTATTATAATTATGTTAATACATTATATATTGTGTAATTATATATTCCATATATTATACAATATATTATAACAACGATTTTATTCTGCTCACAACTTTGTACGTTGGGAACTTGGGAAGAACTTGGTCGGAAGGTTTGTCTCTGATCCATGTGATGTCTTATGGGACATATTGCAAGAGGCTCAAGTTAGAACTGAAAGACTTAGCCCCAGGAGTCCCAGGCTGTCATTTCCACTATATTCCATGAGTCACTTAAGCCACTGGGATTAGTCTATCATATTCAAAGAGAAGACATTAGATTCAACTTCTTAATATGAGAAGTTGCATGTGTTTGGAGAACAAGACGGTTTGCCAGTCTGCCTCTGGCCATTACAATGGACTATTCTCCCACATGCAAAATACACTCAGTCCCATCTCAAGGCCTTCGTGTTCTCATTTCAGTATGACATTAGCTCAAAGTCCGGGAGCTCACTATCTAAACAAGGTCCAGGTATAGCAGAGGTTTCTCAAGGGTAATTACTCCCAGTCTGAGATCTGTGAACTGAGGAGACAAGTTATCTGTCTCCCACACATCGAGCATACAATGCTGATTGAAAATGGGGCAAAGTAAGAATTGGTCCAGTACTCAAAGCAGAGAGAGTAAAGTGGGGTGTATGTAACAGTCACTGATAAAAAGCATTTCTGAAATCCAGCCAGGCACACATTGCCTTTTCCCTGAAACAGGCCCTGATCTGTTCCCTTGGTAGTGATTCTCTGTGGATTTAGGCTCTGTACTCTGGGCTTTGAGCTTTGGTCTATGTTTACAGCTGTGGATCTTTCCCAGCCTGCTTCCAGCCCCAGAAGACTGGGGGCCCAGAGGACTTTTTCATTTTGAACTATCTCTGTCTTTTTCAATCCAAGCTAGCAAGTAAAATTTTCTTACAAATTTTATGAGTTTCTTATAAATCGCATTGGGGGGGGGGGTCCAGTCTACTAGGCAAAAGCCAGGTATGTTGATCTCTCAGATATAGGTTCTTCTCCTGTGAGAGTCAAGATGGTTGTGGGACAACACCTTTAGGGTCATAAACATCCTTTTATCTAGCCAAGTATCTAAATGGCATATCTTCAAGATTCTTAGAAGTCTCGGTCTTTTATTCTTAGGGGGTCTTTGATCATACCCTTAAATCTTTCTGAGTTCTCAACAAAGGATCTTAGCATGGTATCCTTGACTTTATCTTTACCCTGAGACCATTTCTTACTTTGAGAGACTTTTCCTTGGCTGGAAACACTGTCTCAGACCCTCCATGATTACATTTTGAACTCATTTCTCTCTCTCTTCACCATGCCACTAAAAACAGTTGTCACTTTGATCATTCTGCCTGCAAGTCTCCTTAGCGAAACACACCAGGTAGCTACATCGACTTTCCATGTTATGGTAGGTGACGGTGTTGACAAACTTTCCTCCCTAACACAACAGGTGTTTCTTTAGCTCTGATAACAATATCCTCATTCTTCACTAATGGTCTCCCCACGGCTCCCTTAGGTTCCACTTGCCTTCTAGCTCTAAAGCAAATGCTTTTTATTTCAGGTTGTTGTTATAGCAGGATGTAATCTCAAGATGTAGTTTCTGTTTCAGTTATTTATTGCTGGGGGAAGAAAAACATTGCTACAAAGTTTAGTGGCTTATAACAACCATGTTACTTTGCACAATTTTGTGTATCAGGAACTTGGGAAGAACTTGGTTGGGAGGTGTGTCTCTGATCTGTATGATTTCACCAGGGGCAGCTGGGATTGAAGATGCACTTCCAAGATGGCTTCTTCACTCACAGGTCTGATATCTCAATGCTCATTGGCTTTTTTGTCCCTCTCCACATGGTTTCTCATCCTTCATGGCCTCACCACCTGACTTGGGCTTTTTATAGCATGGTGCACTCTGGTTGAGCCACTTATTACCTAGCAAATGTCTTCCAAGAGGAAGGAAGGAGAAGTTCTCAGGCCAGATAAGATTGGAGCCTGGAACTGGCACAGTAGTATTTCTGCAGTTATTTCTCTTTGCCCAAGAAGTCACAGGGTCCACCAAGTTCTATGAAATGGAGAAATAAATTTAGATGTTAAAAGGAGGCTCTGTGCTCCATCAATTACTTGGTTATCTGTAATTCCTCCCAAATATGATGAAACATTAGGACAACACAAGGAGCATCAGGTGAAATGAGATGAGTTTAGGATTTCCCTGGGCCTTCTCTGTATACAGTATTATTGTGAGATTTAAAACGATATTTACAAACTTCTGTATGAAAAAGAGAAATGCACAAATTCTTTGATAAAATTTGGCCATCTGCATTTATTTCTGAAGAAACTTTAACAATCAGAAGATTGCCAAGTAATCTGTGAAATGCACAGTATTCCGCATATATCTACATATATTATTGTAACTTCACATCATGGTTTTTAATTTTTCTCAACTTGTGATTTTAAGAATAATTTTTTTTTAAACAATGATATAAACTTGCCATAGAAACAAAACACAATTTTGGGTTTAAAGAAGATGTTACTATAAAATGGACACAAATAAGCTAACACTTCCCTCTGTTTAAATGATAATATTTTGATAACATTTTACAGCAACCAAAGAATTAAAGAAAATGTGTTTAAGCTTTTGTCTTTTGTCCATTGATTAAGATTCATTTATACTTGCCCTGATGTCTAAATAGTATAAACTGTTTTCCATTGTGGTTGGAAAAGATGCTTGATACGATTTCAATCCTCTTAAATTTATTGACTTGCTTTGTAGCCTAACATATGATCTATCTTGGAGAATGTTTCCATGTGCATTTGAGAAGAATATGCATTTGGTTACTCTTGAATGAAATGTTCTATAAATATCTGTTAAGTCCATTTGGTCTGATGTGCCATTTAAGGCCACTATTTCCTTATTGATTTTCTATCTGGATGATTTATCCATTGATGTAAGTGGGGTATTAAAGTTCACTACTATTGTTATATTGCTGTCTATTTCTCCCTTTGGGTCTGTTAACATTTGATTTATTTGTTAAGGTGCACCTATGCTTGGTTCATAAATATTTACAAATATCATATCTTCCCATTGGATTGAGCCCTTTATTATTATGTAACACCCTTATTTGTCTAGAATTATAGTCTTTGTTTTAAAGTCTACTTTGTCTGATATAAGCATAGCTTCTTCAACTTCCTTTTGGTTCCCATTTGCAGGAAACATCATTTTCCATCACCTTCACTTTCAGTCTGCCTGTCCTTATAATTAAAGTGAGTCTTTTGTAGGCAGCTTATAGATGATATAGTCTTTTTTTTTTTCCATTCAACCACTCTACGTCTTCTGATCAGAGAATGTAGTCCATTTACATTTAAAGTAATTCTTGATAGGTATGTGCATATTGCCATTTTGTTGATTATTTTCTGGCTGTTATTGTAGTTTCTCTCAGTTCCTTTCTTCCCTTCCTCTCTTCCTTTGTGATTTCATGACTTTTTTTGCAGTATACTTATATTCTTTTCTCTTTTTGTGTGTGTGTATTTAGTATGGGTTTTTGCTTTGTGGTTACTATGAGGTTTACATATAACAACTTACATTGCTAACAGTTTATTTTAAGTTCATACCAGGTGAGGTATCCCAGGTGGCTCTTGGATGGAGTCTACAGAGCAGGCAATAGAATCTGTGTCCCTTTGATGCTTCCTGAGAGCCCTGGCTGCTGTTTTCCCAACGTCTCTCCATCCTTAGTTCAGCAGCACACCTTAGTATTCTGGATGGGATGAGAAAAAAATGGGCCTCTTTGGCAGCATCTCTCAAAGCTGGGGAAGGCTGGGGAAGTCAAGCACTCCCTCAGGCACTCTTACCTTCTCTGTGGGAGAAATCACTGGCTGAGACAGTCTCTCTTGGCACTGAGGTGTGCTGCCTTGGGGGAAGGGAGAGGTGGACAAAGTAAAACTATTTCCTTATTGTCTTCACTGCACCTAATCTCCTTTTTTTCCCCTCCCACTGTGTGTTGGAACTTTTCTGGACTCCTGGACAAGATAGTCTTGTCTGTGAGTGATTATCAAAATCAGTGTTTTTTTGAGAAGAAGTAGAAATCTCCTATTCCACTATTTTGTTGATATCTTTTCTAATTCAATATTTCTGTATTTTTATGAATATTTTTGAGCTTTGTTCTGGGACACAATAAGTTACTTGGAAATAGTCCAATCCTTTCAGACATTGGTTTTAAGTTTTGATAAGAGGGACTGGGTCTGCATTTGATGTCGGTCTAAATTTTCCCTATTACTGAAGCATAACCCTTCTGAGCACTGTACCCAATGCCCCATGAATTATGAGGATTTCCAGTCTGATTGATAGAGGCAGACACTGTTCCTGTAGGTATGAGTACTGGGTACCATTCTCTCTAATCTTCTCAAGTGTTTTTTTCCCCTGGTATTGGGTAGCTTCATTCCTCTGATGTGCTAATCAGCACTCTGCTGAATAATCAAGGACTCTCTTTAGATCCTCTGAGTCCTCTCACTGTGCAACACTCACCTATTTAGTACTCTGTTCTACAAAGTCTAGCATCTGGGTCTCCCCAGACTCCCAGGTTGTTTCTTCAACTCAGAGTCTGCCATGCCATGCTCTATCTGAGTCCCCCTTTCTGAACTGCAACCTGGAAAATTTCTAAAGAGGAAAGCTGTAGCAATTGTAGGTTCACCTGATAGGCTCCCCATCCCTCGGAGATCACCGTCCAGACGCTTGAAGTCCATTGCTTCATATATATTGTGTTCATTTATTTTGTTTGCTTCAATAGAAACATAAATTTGTTCTTTGTTGTTCCATTTTGGTTGGAAGTGGAAACCTTAGCTGCTTCTTTTATATGTTAGAATACAACACCCACCTACCTCTATTCAATTCAGGCGAAGTGTTCTGTATCTGTTTCAGATTAAGAAAGCAAACAAAAATAAATGTAAATAGTATCCAGTGTTTAAAAGATAATTTAAAACCATTTCGAGCATTCTACAGAGAGACATTGGAGGTACCAGACAAAAATTCCATTCATTCCATCCTCCTAGAATCCCCCTTCTTCAGCTCAGCCAGACCCCAACGACTCAGCATTAATTTTGCCCAGAAACCCTCCCCAGACCAAGCCTGAGTAGGAGTTTTTCTTTCTCTACCCTCCTATATCGTTTCTTGTGTCTGCCTTTCCAATGTAAATCAATACAGACTTTCCAGTCTTCTTTCAAATCCTTTTCTGCCCATCTCTTAGATTAAAAAGGCTTGACTTCAAAAGAGGTAAAAAATGGAAACCTCCTGACAAAGTGGTCTGTGTTTGTGTCTGTGTGCATGAGAGAAAGGTTATGAACATACATCGTCTAATTTTTCTTTTGTATTTGTCACATACCTTAAGCTTAGAAAAGCAATAAGCTGAATTAATCACTCTTATAATTAGACAAATTACATATGTGTCTGGTCCTAGTTTCCTGATTGTTAAGATCTTTTCCAGCTTTAAAAAATTTATGAATCTTCCTGGATTGGATGAATTCCAATCCTTCTGTGTGGTTCTGAAGGCATTTTTAGGGGACTGAAAACCTGTAGAGACAGAGAGTATCCCTGTGTGGCATGAGAGGAAGGCAGGGATCCTGAAGGACCACTGCATTTTTGCCCCTAGATCAGCTTATTTGGGAGAGGTGACCTGTGTTCATGGCCGCCATCGCCCTCTGGTTTAAAGGTAAGACAAGAGTCAACAGGGCAGTTTAACTTTGCACTTTCCTGACAGTCTCTGAAATGAATTTTGTTCATTTGGTCTCTGACACTGACCTCAGAAGGCATAAAAGCCTACTTCGAATAAGCAATCCCAAGTGGCTATGGAGCTGAGAGCCTTTCCTGAGAGGAACACCTGGGAAGGCAAACAGGGTTGTCATCCTGGAAGCGCTCTCACATGATTTCATCCTGTCTTCCTTTCTGTATCGTCTTTTCTGCCAAAGAGGGTCACCAAACCAGAAATGGTAAAAACAGTGTTAAGTGTGAATTTAAATTCAGAAGAGGAAAAAGAGAATATTATGCAGGATAGTAAGATGGCGATTAAATATTTTGGAGTCATGTCTTTAGGCAGAAACAAATGAAAACCTAGTTCAGGCCAGCAATTCCTTCATTGATTCAGTAAATGTTTTCTGAATGCCTACCAAGTGCCAGTACTGTTTTCAGTACATGCTCGTGCAGCAGGGGGAAAAAAGAAGATAAAGGTCCTGTCCTCGAAGTGCTTTGATTTGTAACTGTGATTGCAAAGGGGTTATCGCCACTCTGTGAAATGTCATAGGGAATGGGAAAGGGCCAGATGACAGGGGGATGCCAAATTCCTTCTTCGTGTTCAAAGGAAATGGCAGAAGCAGAATTCAGAAACTCTGTGCCATTGACATCCTTGGGTAAAATTAACAGAATGGATTTGAATCCTTAACCCAAGAAAAAGGAACTACCACTGATTCCTGGTTACACTAAGTCACGTGAGCAGCTCCGTCTTGCTTTGTGATTGCTGAATCAGATGGGGAAGTCAGGAGAGCTCTATGCTCACAGCGTATCTTGATTTCAGCAAGACGTTTCATAGCGGCTCCATATCACTTTGAGGATTGGTTTGAAGGGCATGGACTGGCCGAATAAACACTCTAAGAATCTAGATTCAATGGATTGATACCAAGTTGGTAGAAGACTTAAAATTTCAGCTGATAGAAATACGCTTTCCTCTAATATAACAGAGGCTCTGGACAGAAAAAAGGGAAAAAAAGAATATTCAATTGTGAACCATAGGCACAGGTAAAAGTGAAATAACAACATCTACCTTATAAAATTTATATGAGGATTATGACTTCACATGCTTGCCACATAATAGGAACTCTGTAAATATCACTCTGACCCCTTCCTTGCTCCTTGGCTCAAAACATAAAGTTTACTTTTCATCCTACTCCTGAAGCTATGCTTAAACATCACCATTATTAAAATAAAATATATGCATACTATGATTCGAACAAGAGTTTGCATTTAAATGTTTGGTATAAACTTAAAAGGAAGAACTTAGTAACATTTAATAATTAATAATTAATAATATTTTTGCTTTTTAATAAGACTTAAAAATAGATAAAAATTCACCCTTTAAATACCTACATTTTCTCATAAAAGGGAAATGGAAAGCATACTGAACCATGTTCTCAACATAATCTGTATCCTTGGTTTGTCTTTACTGTGAGTGTTAACAGCTGAATGACAGCCTCATAAAGATAAATGTACAAGCATGCTCTTTGCAGCATTATTTGAAATTGGAAAAATAAAATAAAATTGTGCCTTTAGGGGAGTGGTCATGTAAGTTATAGTACATCTATACAATGGGATTACGTGCAACAGTAAATGATAAGAAGGCAGACCTATAAATAATGACAGGGAAAGACCTCAAGAAAACTAAGGAAAAATGAAGTCTTAGAACTATGCAGTATATTTCCAATAGTATAACCAGCAAAAGGACAAAGGATGTGTGTGTGTGTGTGTGTGTGTGTGTGTGTGTGTGTGTGTGAATGCATAGGAATAGACCCTAGAAGACGATACTTAATCTCTGATAGTGGTTACCTCTGATGAAGAAAAAGGGGATTAGTACAGGAAAAGTGAATGGGACATTTATATTTTGTTCTTGTTACTTCTACATTGATCAAGCCTTTTAAACAAAAAAGCATGCATGCATTTTTTTAATTTAATGTAAAATATTGACAGATGCTCAGAATTATTGGTCAAGAGAATTCTTCTTTAAGCTATCTCTCAAAGAGCGCAGTGGTACTAGGAGAAAAATTAAGGTCTCAAATCCAAACTGTGACTTATTTGTTTAAATAGAAAAGTGAAATAATATTCTCATGATTAAATTTTTCTTTAAAAATCTAATTTGCTTATACAAAAAAGCGATTTTACCATTTGCAATTAGTCTTCTTTAAACAATAAAAGCAAATATAATTACCATACTTTCTTTTTTATAATCATTACATGGAAAGATCTAAACCAACAGTATAAGAGGGAGATTCATTAACTAGATTTTATTTTATATTTTCATTTTAATTAATTTGTCCGGATTGAACCCCAAATGGAGTAAGAGCTCCTTTTCCAATTTTGATAATCACAAAAGGGGTGCAGACTCTAGCATGGATTGCATCATGGTGTGCTCCTCCCGCCCCCCACCTGCTGCTCTTCTTTTTCCTTTCTTCTCCTCCTTCTCTTCCTCTCCCTCCACTTCCTCCTTCTTCTCTTTCTACTCCTTCCTTTTCAAATGGCACTTCTTTTGTTCATTTAGTTACCAGATTAGAATACAACAAATGGAATTGCCTGTTACCCAAATTCACTGAATCTACATCAATAAAAACATTTCTAAACATTTTTCTCAAGGAAGTCTTTGGAGAGACCATCTTCAAGCTCAGTGTTCCCAGCAGTACCTCAACCACATATTCTGACCTTTGCTTTTTTCCATTTTGACCCATAAAATTTCAGTGACTGCTGGGTATAAAATAAAAGTTCCAATGCCAATCAGTCATCCCACTTGAATTTAGATATGTTCCAGAGAACTAATTGGACTTTTCGTAGGGCCATGCCTTTGATGTTGCTGATGTCAAAAATGTCATCCCCTCCTGCTAGAGACCTGTATCCTTCTGAACAGGTCATAGCTTTTCTGTCTATCTTGGCAAGTTATATCTGCTTTTAAAGAGGCTGTCAGTTTGGTCACAGGTCATTTAAAGCACTTATTTTGTAAATTGTGCGTGTTTTATTCTCTCAGAGGTGTCAGACACTTTGTTCTTATTCCTTTCTAAATTTTGCCATGAAGAAAAAGAGCTGTCATAAATCACCTTTCACTTTCTCTGGGTCGGGACTGTATCCTTCAGCTTCAAGAAACAGTATCACACGGATTTCTTTGTCCCGCCTATTATAAAGAAATAGACAAATTAAAAAAAAAATCACATGTAACCATTTGTGTGGTTGGCGAGCCCATTCTGGTACAGTCATTGTGTAGCCCCCCATGCCAGTCTACAGGGAGATGGCCACTCTGTCGCACTGGATAGGGATGGGACAAGGCTTCTCTGTTTTCAACATCCCATTCATGCGGGCTCCACCAATGTTCTGAGTCTTCCCATGAACACGAAAGTAGAGAGGAAGGAGAAATCTAGTCTCAGAGCCTGACAGTATGTATCTGTAAGCGAGCTGCATTGCGAACGTGTGGATGTCTAAAGTGTTTCCTTATCGTGGTTGAGCAAAACAAACAAATAACATTCCTTGGCTCAGCATGGATCTGCCTTGAATCTGCCTGATTCCAGTCCCTTGACACAAATCCAGTGAATGAGAAGTGCTAACCATGACTGAGTCTAAATTTTCAGCCATCTCATTTGAAATCAGAATTTAGGTGGAGTTATGGGAAATAAAGTGATGTTTTATTCACTCAACAAATACTGAGTATCTCCTCCGTTCTAAGCACTCTTAGAGGGGCTGGGAATAAAGCTGAAGGAAAAACAGGAAAAAGTCTTCAGCCTGAGGGGGCAGACACTCTGGTGCACACCTCTGACTGTGGACTGAGGATCAACCTGTGACATGTTGGGACTGCTTAGAGTTTGCTAGAAATCCTCCTTGACTGCGTAGTTTTGCTGAAGTCCAATTATTATCCCTGGACCCTGGCTGTGATGGTCTTAAGACTCAAGGGCAAAGATAACAATGGACTGTCAGAACTAATTATGGATTTTGGAAATATAATGATTCTAACCAGGACAGACATGAAGATGAAAGTGCACAAGATGCCTTAAAACACTTGGACATATATAGTCTATGGCTGAACAGAAACTTTTCAGAATTTTGCAACAACATTTCCTTGTTCCTGAAGTACACCCGAAAAGGAGTGGCATGCAAAGCAATGAAAGGCCCATAGTTCAGACTCAGAATTCCTTGAAAAGCTATATTGAAACTCGGAAATGTTACATGATGATGTTGCCAGAGTCCTATGAAATATAAACATCCCTATTGCCTGGCCCCACACTCTGAGGCTTTCATCTGAGCTAAGGGCTTGGGATAGACTGATACTACAATGGGAATGATGAACCTTTGGAAACATATATACGATTTGGAAATAGAAGTTGTAGGGGGGTCTGGGTGGCTCAGTTGTTAAGCGTCTGCCTTCGGCTCAGGGCGTATTCCCAGGGTCCTGGGATTGAGCCCGGCTCATCGTGCTCCCTGCTCTGCTGGGAGCCTGCTTCTCCCTCTCCCACTCCTCCTGCTTGTGTTCCCTCTCTTGCTGGCTGTCTCTCTCTGTCAAATAAATAAATAAAATCTTTTGAAAAAAAAAAAAGGAAATAGGAGCTGTATTATGAAAAAAAAAAGATATTTGAAAGTTAATAAGCATTTTAGGGATGCTGCAGCAAAACAAATATGTAAAGTTTTCCCATATATTGAAATATGACCTGAGCAGCAGAGGTTTAGTGAATGGGCTCATAAAATAGGTAACAATTTGTTGATTGTGGATGAATAGCTTCTCAGTTTAAGATAATTTTGAGCATATCAAAAACAAAATAATTGTCTAGAAAAAATTTCAGAAAACTGACCAGAACACTGATTAAGGACAAAAATTAATAAGGTGCCTGCATTCATACGGAGGTTAGAAACTGTGGTCCAGAAGGCATATACTTATACCAAATCATCTGGTTTAGTTGATCTCTAGCAGTTTTGACAGGGTCTAGGTCAAGGCCCATTCTGTTCTCAAGTTTTTCCTGACTACATACAAGGACTTCCTCAACTTCTTCTAACCATGGAAGCCATTAAAGGAGGGAGAGGAAATGTAACAGCTACAGTCAGTGCTCCAAGCTAAGGCTCTTTGATAAATGGCACCGTGGGCTATGCCGGGCACAATGACATCTTCCATCGCAAGTCAGGTCCCTGCCTGGTACTCTAGAGGCATTTGAGGAACCATTTGATAAAAACACTTTCTGCAGGGTTCCTAAAAACTATCTGTCAGAGCAAAACAACTCCAGTATTCTAGAAAATGGGTATGCCATTTACTTGTTGGCCAACGGCCAGGAAAGGATAATGCTGTTGCAGAACATTAGCCCATAACCAAGAATCATCAGCCTCACAGAAGGTCAATGTCATGAAAAAGATATTAAAGATTCCATGGAATGCCCCATGAAGCAGAGTTAATATTCTAAGCACCTCATAAAACAGACTTAATAGGCCAAATATTGAATAAAAGAGAGAAATAACCTTAAGTGAAATAGATACGCTAAACAAAGAATGTTGTGTACAGTTAACGTCAATAAACTTGAAAATATGGATATATTTTGGGGAAACAAGAAAAATGTCCAAATGGGTGCAAGAAAAGATAACAAATGTGAGCAGACTGATACCAATAAAGAAATAGGAATGCAATAAACAGGCATTCTCTTCAAATAGTTCTAGACCTAGAGAATATTATAAGTAAATACTATCAGAATGTCAATGAACAGATTGTATTTCTCTTTCTCAATATGTTCCTGCAAATTAAATCCATATATTAAGTTAGGCAAAGTGTCCAATTAATTTAATTATGTAAGTGTAACTGATACTAAACTAAGAAAACAAAATTACAGACAAATTTCAAATTAATATAAATGTAAAAACTGTAAATTAACATTAACTGATCAAAAAGAGCAGGATAGCAACAGAATGATACCAATTGAGCAGATTTTATCCTGGAAATGCAAGGGTAGTTAAATAGCTGAGTATCTCTCAATATTTTCCACCACATTAATGGAGGAAAAAATCACATGCTTTTCCATACATGTAGAAAATCATTTGAGAAATTTCAGCAATTACTGATGATAAAGGCGTATAGAAAGCATGAACAGACAAGACATTCCTTAACCTGATAAAAGCTGTTTTCCAAAAACCCAAAGCACATATACAAGGAATTTTAAGAATATTATTTTCAAGGTTTGGAAGGAAACATGGATTATTGGTATTGCTCCTATCATACAATATATTATGGAAGGTCCTAGAAAGGGGAGTGTGATAAGCTGTATGGAATAGAAAAGATAAAATAGTCATTATTTCTGGATAATTTGGCAATTTACCTAGAAACTAAAGAAAAAAAGAAAACAAACCAGAAAAGCACTTAAAACCAATAAAAGACTTCAGCAAGATTGTTGTATTAAAAAAAGTAGCCCAAAGTCAGCAGCATCCCCCTGCACCAGCAGGAACCAAAGATAACATAATAGAAAGCATATAATAAATATGTGAGAGTTAATCTAACAAAATTCTATTAAAAGACACAATATAATACCTGAATAAATGGAGATTTACATTTTGTTTGTAAACTGGCCAATGTAACGTCAGGAAGAAGTGACTCTTCTTGGGAAGTAGGGAAGGCTTTTTAAAACAAGCCACAAGAGTACCAGCAATGAAAAATCTGCATTTATTTTATAACACCACACAAGATGCCCCATTTAAAGTAAAAACTCTAGGGGCACCTGACTGCCTCAGTCAGTGGAGCACGAGACTCCTGATTTCAAGGTTGTGAGTTCGAGCTCCACGTTGAGTGTAGAGATTACATAAAAATAAAATCTTTGAAAAAGTAAAAATGAAGTAAAAATCTAAAGATCAGTGACAGCTAGGAAGAATTTGTAATGCAGGTAATAAGAAGACTCAATATCAAAAAACATAAAATTTCTAATAAATCAGTAAGAGAAAGCAACCCATGAGAAATATAGTCAATCAAGAGCTATGAAGACACAACCACAGAGGACAGCATTAGAACGCCAGCAAGCATAGGAAACTGCGGTCAACCTCACCAGTAATTAGAGCTATCATTTTAGAAATGCCAGTGGAATACCGCTTTCCCCCTATCAGAGCCACAAAAAATATAAATTCTGACATT
This sequence comes from Ursus americanus, assembly GCF_024610735.1. Taxonomy (NCBI): domain Eukaryota; kingdom Metazoa; phylum Chordata; class Mammalia; order Carnivora; family Ursidae; genus Ursus; species Ursus americanus. The sequence continues at coordinate 12,480,957 of NC_142137.1, read as the reverse complement.
ATGAATGTGTGAATAGCAAGGGCTTTGGGCACTGACTCTCAAACATGACTTCACATCGGAATCTCCTCGGTGGCGGTAGTGGTTGGTGGTGTTTGGGAGGTGTGGTTCAGAAAGTTCTCACGCCTGACTACTACCCCCGTCTTCTGATTTATTTGATATAGACTTTCGAAACCATGCCTATGATGTAGCCTTATAGAAAGAAATATCATGTGGGAAGTGCTATATAATTTCGAATATTCTAAGGGATGTCACGTCGACGATGAGATTGCCTACTGTGAATCTAATGAGAAGAACAAGTACGAATAAACAGAAGTTGCAGAACATTAGAATAACTTGTAGTGAGAGTTTCCAAAGAAAGGAGACCTGCTTTATGAGATGGAAAGCTGCCTGTTAGAATAGATTGGTAGATGGAGTAGATGACCTTAAAATGACCTATAAAAATGTGATACTAGAAAAACTGATAACAGTCTAACCTGAATCTTTCTTTCCACCTTTTTTTTTTTCTTTTGTCTTCAAGAATTCCTGACTCAAGCTTTTTTCCTAGGAGGGAGGCATACCCAGAAGGTGGTTGTGCATTCTCAACTCTTGTTCCTATGTGGCTCTTTCTTTCTTTCTTTCTTTCTTTCTTTCTTTCTTTCTTTCTTTCTTTCTTTCTTTCTTTCTTTTCTTTCTTTCGGTTTTTGTCCTTTTTTTGGGGGGGGGGTCCCTCTAAATAGGGAGTAAGATGGAGAATAGGAATCTCAGACCTCTTGCGGTACATTTAACAAAATACCTCTCACCTTGGAAGAGAATGGGGATTTCCTTCACCTTTGTGGATTTTAACGGGTTCCTGCTTCAGAGATAAGGTTTATGGTGATCACTCCACTGTTCAGAAGTTCGGGGATATTGGAGCACATCCTTACACAGGACCTGAGGTTTAGCAATATGGAGCTTAAAAAGCCCCAATTTCTATCCTGCAATTGCTTACTAAGAACAAAGTGACTCAATCCTCTGATCCTATTTACTGAAACTTTTACTTGGGGTCTAGGCAAGAATAGAGTTTTCAAGGCAAATAATCATATATCACCATTGAAACAACCCCTTTGTATGATATATCAATTATTACATAAATAGTGATTTTTCTTCCTAAGGAGATGAAAAATCCCTTCTATTTAGTAAAAAAAAAAAAATAGGCCATACTTAATCCACATTTATGTATGTATATTATCATATGTATAATACACTATACATATATATTTCCTTCTGACAATTTACTCCAGGAGATTATAAATAGAATTATGGGCAGGAGAAAGAAAATAAGGTATCTGTTACTACCAAATGAAACGTACTCAAGCTTTCGTGAAAGAGGTTCTTAGGGGCGCCTGGTGGTTCAGTAGGTTAAGCGTCTGCCTTCAGCTCAGGTCATGATCCAAGAGTCTACAGATCAAGTCCCTCATCGGGCTTCATGCTCAGCGGGGAGTCTGCTTCTCCCTCTGCCCCTCACCCTGCTCATGTTCTCTCTCTCCAACTCTCTCTCTCTCAAATAAATAAATAAAATCTTAAAGAGGTTTTTAATCGGTAGAATAGACAATGAAATTGAGTTGATTTTGTTACTTAGACTATCGTCTTGACTCTTTCATCTATTTGATCACTCTTAATATCTAGATTTCTTAAATTCTCTGGTATCCTCATTTTTAAGGAAATTACCCTCAAGTTCTTGGCTGGGTGAAGATGAAAAGGAGCGCTGATCGGAGAGGCAGCATTCAGTGTGGTTAGGGTGTGGTGGGCGCTTGCAAAATGCTTCACGCAAATGGTTTTCCTGGAGTCTCACATCTCTGTCAGGCGTAACTATTAGCATCCTTTTGCACGGGACGAAATGAAACTTAGATTAAATCCTTTTCCCAGAGTCACACAGTGTGGGGCAGAACTGACTTGAACCCAGTGCACCTGACTTTGCCCATGGCGTACTAGTCTGTGGGAACGTCTTAAACATCAGAAGGAGAGGATTTTATAAAAACCCCATATTACAAAATGAAACAAAATCCCATGTTACATATAAAGAGAGACAGGACCAGGCATTCATTAAATCAATTCAGTTTTATGTGAAAATATGTTATAAAGGAGTTTTTATTTGATTTTTATAAAACTCAGCAGTGAGATAAACCTGCAATCAAATGCTGAAAGACATCATCGATTTATAACACTTTAATTCGGACTTTGTGGTTAATGATACCTGAGCTAAATAAAACCTACCCATGCATGTTTTTAAGAAAAGAGCGTTGTTTGTAAAATTACTACAAGTGATATTTTTAACACAGTTAAAAATAAACTCTTACTGCGTGTTTTAACACATTCATTCTTTGAGACCGAGTGGCACGGCAAAATTCAGTGCATCCTATTAAATTTAGACCTGACATGATCTCCTTTTAGAAATATGTAACAGCTAGCTCAAATTACGCTAAGTACTTTAAAGTAATAACATATAGTTCATTTAAAATATTTAATAGCGCAGATATTTCTGAAAATCAAATGAAACTTCCATCCAGTAATTTCAGATTAATGAAGTTTTATTATGTCTATTTGAATCAATGCCTCTAACTCCCATTACTTTTGAAGAGATAGGGAGTTTGTTAAGACGTTTCAGTTGTAGGATGCGATAAATGTTCATTTTCCTGTTAATAAGCGTTTGCTTTTATTAGCTGAAGCTAATGCTACAGTATTTCTTCCTTTTGAGTTTTATATGCAAACTGGTTGTAAGTCCAAGCACCTGAGACCGAAGCTTCCCAGTATTCTTAAACCCTAAATGATAGAGAAGTTTCTAAATTTGGAATGCGTTGTTCTTCCTTCCCGGTTTGGGGCTTCTGCTTTATAGATAAGTAATAACTCGCCGCAGCCCTTGAACAAAATTACTAAGGCCATTTCCGATGCTGTTCTTATTATGCTCTACCCCCAACGCGACACCAAAAGCCATAGTTAGGGCCCCAGCACAGCATAGGTGCTGTTCTCAGCCTGATCAAACAAGCTTAATTATGACCTCCAGATAAAGGTACTGCCATTAAGCCATTGAATTATCACAGATAAGGCCACGTCTCCGTTACTGTCTGATGATAAATCACAGCTAACAACAGCAGAGGAGTCAGAGCTCACACAGCTAATCCTCCGGAGGTTTCCGATGGGCTGGTTCTCCTACTGTTTTGCATCTATTTACGTTGCACTCAGAACCCCCAAATGGCCTCTGCTTATCTCCAGCTTTAGATAATTTATGCTTTTTGCTGTGTCACCTCACGGCTGAAGCTGTTATCAGGAATGAGGAGGTTTAGGAAATCGGATCCACTGAAATGCTAATCCTCCTGCCAATTACGACACAAAAACAAGTTTTCTTCACTGATTTGCTTTTGTTTATTTGATACTGCCAATGTGGATTTTATGATTACAGTTTAGGACAATTGTTTAGCTCCAAAACAAAATAAGCATTTAATTTGACTAGCTTCCTCTTTTCACAAGAGCTGTTGGGCAATTTGCACTGATTCAAATGGCCAGATGGTTTCCTCTCTGTTTGTCACTGACTAAATAGATGTGTAAATATTTTTATTTTCATAGAGGGCTGGTCTTGAGAATTTGTTGAAACCCCTCTCAATGGTGGGCTTCTGCTCCAAGATGTACTCATCCTAATTTAGATTCTTCGATGTGAAGTGTCTTCTCTGTGGAACTATTTCACATAGAAATATGATGCCTGTCTTGGAATTTCATTATGATGAAATTTTTTTCATCCCTTACTGCTGTCCAAGTTTTATGAAATCTTATCTCTGAGAATTTTATGAGGTTGTTTGACTAGTAGTTAAATGTATTACTTTCAGTGATATGAAACATTCCTAAATGAGTAACTACCAAGCCCATAAAATTCTCATGTGCTTATTAGCATAGTATAATGAAAATTTGAAATGCAAGGTTAGACTGTACTTTCAAACAGGCGAATTAAACTTATACCTAACTGTAGCTATGTTTTTCTATTTACTCTTTCTAAACAAGATCTCTAAGGTTTTAAGGTTGGGGAAGGGTGAGGTCACCCAATTGTCATGATTGATCACCAATTATTCAAGTCTTCTTGTGTTGACTGTTGATGCCAGTTATTGAGATAGTAATCTTTGGAGTGATAAGGGAAGCTACAAAATTAATTCAACCTTGAGATTCCATTACACTTAATGTCACCTAATAGAACACTTGATATTTTTAATCCTAGTTAAAGGCTTTCTCCCTAAGCTATTGCTGATGGCAGAAATGATGGAAAAGAAAAATATCTGACTTTATAACTTCTACAATTCTTTTTCCTCTGGGTATATTTCAGTGTATAGCATTTATGTAGGTGGTTTCTCAAATGGCTCCTTGATTCTTTTATGGAAATGTAAGGTAGGTGTCTGTATTTTAAGTTGAAAATGAAATGATCATATTCCCTCATATATAAAAGCTGCTTCTCTTAAAGGACTTGTTTCTGCAAGGTATTCTAAAGGTGAATTTAGAAAACTTTCCTAACTTTTTCTTCTAAGGGATCACAATTTTTAAAAAATCTGGATTAGTAAAACCTATGCCATTCCAGAAACAACTTAGAGGTGAATTTTAGGTGAGATCTAACTTATTAGTATATACCTTGAAGATAAATATTAAGTCACTAGCCAAGTAATACACTTCATTATTTGTTCTGGATTTATCAGTGGACACATTATTTTTGAAATTGTCATTTTTGTTTTATTTTGTTTATTTCTCTCCCATTTAACCACATTTTTGGATATCGATTTCAGATTCCTCGGGTTCCGACAGACTCTACTATGAACTTTCACACTTGGTTTACTTGTATCCAGGTCTGTGGTATTAAAACTCATTTCAAAGCCACCAAATTGTCTGCTTCTCTATATGTGGAATGAAGTTTTCTAAAAGAAGAGGGAAAGCATTCTTTGTTTTATGCCACAAATAAATCGTGCTGTGAACAGGAGGTCGGTATCAGTTTGAATTTAGAAATAACAATGTCTGCTGCCTTGTTTTGCCTTGATGAGCAAAAATCAGAAATTAAGTAGCATTAAGGAATGTGTGTGTGTGTTTATTCATCTCAATCTATTCAACTTTTCTCTAAGATTACAAAACACAGTAAGTTCATGCTTCGTGGAGTCCTGGTGGATAGAATGTCCTTCACTGAATATAATAACAAAACAAAACGCAAACAAAATACAAAGCAAACAAGTGAAAACAGAATAATTTGTCTGCTTGCTGGTGATAATTTTTTTTTTTACAGAAATGGAAAACAAATATGATAAAATCAATTAAGCATGAAGGAATAATAAAGTCCCATTTGTGCAACTTAGGAGATGGTCTTAAATTTTATTAGTCTATTTGTTTTGAAATGATAGTTCTCCTGTACTACCTTCACTCTCAATCACCATCTTTTCTCTCCTCTGCTTCTCCTCTTTTCTCTAAGAGAAGTCTAGCCTCTTTTGGCATAAACTTTCTTACTCTGCTACCAGAGGAACTCTTCTTTGAGGGTACACATTTTCTTCTACTCTAAAACCTTTGTTTTCTCTCTGCTACCATTCCCCTGCCTTCCTATTCTCAGATATCACGCTGCTTGGTTAACATTTCACACATGGTCCTCATGGTAGTGACGCCTCGAATGATTTTACTATGAAATTTGTTCTCTCTGTGATAGTAAAGCCTTAAGTAAATGAAAGAAAATTTCCGACCTTAATATGAGAAACATTAAGCATTTAAGGTTTTAAAATTATTTTTCTGAAAAGATGTGCTATCCTTATGACTCAACGAAGTTCAGGGAAATGCGCTCAGGCAAATCTCTGTCAGCTGAGAGAATGTGAAAGAGGGAGAGGTGGGAGAGAGAGCGAAAGGAGGTGAGGGAGATGGGAGGAAAAGAAGAGAGATTGGTCTGCAAAGGAAACCACAGGATTTGAATATTCTATTTTCCAAGACCTAAATGGGTTAGTCAGAAAGGAAGTTACCATGAAATCGTACACACAACTACCGACATTGCCATTTTCCCTACCTCAAGCTTGGGTCCCTTAGGATCAGCGGAAAGGCTATTGAAGGCTTTTTATTGATCTGTCACTCTTCCAAATTCTTAACATATTTATTGTCCGAACTACATGATTTAGGACTTGGCTATACATTATCTTGTACCAGTCTTTAGTTGTCTCATATATGTAAATTTTATCTTCCCAAACAGATTCTGATTTCCTTGAGCGTAGAAATGCCTCTTATTCTCTAATGTCTTCATAGCACTGAGGCTAAGTGTGTGGCCCGTAGACATGGGCTATCAGTATGTATTTGGAGATAGATTGAGATGGAGAGATCATAGCTGATGATCGGGGCCAGCTGCTCAAAGGTGGTGTCCACAAGACCCTCTGAGCACTTGGGCTCAAGAATGACACATATTCGCAAGAGGACTTGGAAGGAGATGGCAGTACAAAGCATAAACCTTGATTCTTCTGAGGGGTCAGGTGACTGCCCAGCCTGGTAGTTGAGAAGCCACTGTAGAATTGTTTAGGATACACAGATCCTTCTGTAGCCTGCCCAACTTAAGCCAGCTGCCACAGATACCTGAGATCATACAGAGAATTCTGCTTGGACACATTTTTAGTATTTCTCCATAGGTATTTTTGGCAATTCGATATAGTTCTGTTTTGTATTATGCAAAAATACAAAACTATTAGAGTAGGGATCTTTAAAACTATATTTAGACCGATAGGAATGAGAACAACAATTTTGGCATTGGCTACAGAGGGTGAGGATTTTTGTCATAAGTGTTTATACCCAGTTCTATAGAGTTGAAATAATCATAAAGCCAAACAAAACCAAATGACCACATGTTGTGGTTTGAGTTAAGCAAACAACTAAGGAAAACATGGAAATCACTGGATATCTATGTAAACTTGCAGTTTGTTCCCTGCTTTATGCACGTGCATTCATGTGAGGTGTTGACTCTGTTTTATGAAAGCGCACTGAGAAAAAAATACTGGCTTTAGGATTTTATTAGATTTTTTTTTTTTAGAGGAGAGAAGTCCAAACCTTTTATAAATCTTGCCAGCCTCTCTAAATCTGTGAAAAATATTAGAGTCCTCTAGAGCAAAGGTGAAAGTGCTTGTGTTTATTTATTTTTTTCTCTCCTGTTTTTCAACAGGGAAATCTCAAAGGCAAAGACATTTCTTTGTATCTCACATTAGTGTTTTGGTACACTGGTATGGAGACAGGGCTGTTTCTCTGGAGACTCTGGCTCCCTTTTCCAATCTCTCCCATGTTTATTTGCAGGAGATATCAAGTTAAAGAGCAACCTTGAATGGAAGAAAGGACAAAAAAAGACACTAAAGCTCAAGGGGCAACCCGGGAGAAATGGGGTCAGGAAGATGCAGCCACCTAGATTGAAGGTTGGAGCTGAAAAGGACTTTAGAAATCTGATAGCCTGATTCTACAGCTAAAGAAATTGAGGTCCAGAGGCTGTAAGTAACTAAAACACGCTCACCCAAGTCATCAGTTAGTGGCAGGTAGGGAACCGGGTCTCCTTTGCCTACGTCCTGCTTCTGAGCCTTTCCCCCAAACCAAACTGTCTTTCTTGCTGCAAGTGAATTGTGAGGGAGAGGAGAAGTCACACAGTTTGAGCATCTTCTCGGCTTTTAAACTGTTTGCTGTCAGAAACCTGAGCTTTGCCTTTTCTTGTCACTGCTGAGGACAAGTCTCCAGCCCAATGGTCAAGTCCGATAATTCATTATCACCTAAAGAACCACAGGCTACCGAGCTAAATATGGAATATTTATAACTGATTGAGTGACTGCACATTGACTTGGAAAGTAAACTAATGCTTGCTCATCCCTAATGAAATAGAAAACAGACTAGGTTGTGGTGTATAAATAGCTCTATAGTGAGCCTGCGTATTGTTCCCGACTGGTGAGCAGGTGTTTAGACCTGTTTTTGAGGTAGCCAGGGGAAAGCATGGGGCTGGGGTGGGGGGCGGGTGTGCTGGCAGTGAAGCCTGCCTGAGATCAAGAGCACTGTGAGTTGAATGAGCTGGATCCTCATGCTTTTGTATTCTAAAAGCTCATGGCAATGAACGGAAAAGACATTTTTTGGGCTACAGAGCACAGGGAATGTATAAAGAATTGCACTGACAAGGCTGTGTGATCGCTGGGGAAAGGAAGCGTACAGTAAACTCTTTGCACAGCATGCCTAGTCAACTTTGGAAGAGATGGAATGTTATAATGAGGATTCATCCCCTTTCTGAACTGAGGGACGGAGAGCTGACCGCATCACCAATATTTTAAACACTGACTATGTAAGGCGCGTGGTCTCAAAGGCAATAGAAAGCCGGAAGCTCATGATCCCTCATCTCTGTGCCATTCACGAACAATGCTGCCACGTGCTTCTTCTTGATCTTTAAAGCAAATGGAGAGGAATGTGCAAACCAGAGCTGCCTCTCCTTGCCCCTGTGGGAACTCCGGCGACAAGGACCTGGTTCCCGCTGTGCAGCGTTGTCAGCTGTAGGCCTGCAACTCCTGGCTGCAACTTAGCCAATAAACTGGTGCACAGCAGAAGGAAACACCACTACTCTTAACATGCTGGGGGTTTTGTTTTTTGGGTTTTTTGGTTTGGGTTTTAAGTTTGCAAAAGATTATGGTTAACTATCAATATGGAGGAAGTCGGAACAGATCTCAAAGAAGAGAACATCATGAAAAGAAGTGTTTTTTCTTTTTTTAATAATAATTTTTTTATTATATTATGTTAGTCACCATACAGTACATCCCAGATTTTGGTGTAATTATCATATGGTTTCACTTATTTATGGAACATAAGAACTAGGAAGATCGGTAGGAGAAGAAAGGGGAGAAGAAAGGAGGGGGAAAGAGAAGGGGGGAATGAACCATGAGAGACTACGGACTCTGGGAAACAAACTGAGGACTTCAGAGGGGAGGGGGGTGGGGGAATGGGATAGGCTAGTGATGGGTATTAAGGAGGGCATGTATTGCATGGAACTTTACATCAAAATCAGGAGTGTTTTCTTTTAGCATCTGCCTCACGCAACTTTCAGACTGTTAGAAATTACACACAGAAGCTACATGGGACCAGGAAAGCATGTACTCCGTCACTCATTCATTTGTTCGTCTGTTTACTATCTATTTGATGGCCCGCACACTTGATCTTACTCTAAAATGAGATCTGCAAGGAGTCTAACATCAGTATTTAGAGGTGTGTAAAATGAGTTCATATGTTTCTGTTCCTTTAAGAAAAAGACACGTAAAATAATGGGGATATATGTTATTTTTCATATCAAGAGCACACTTACTCTATCTTTCTAATCATTGTTTCATGATGCATCACTGAAAATGACTGCAGGAAAATAATGCAGGAACATTAAATGAGCATCTATAATGGGTTCTGACTCCATTTTTGATATGTCCTTTTCTTGTCTCACTTCCAGGAAAATCAGTAAGAAAGCTCTGGAGCTTCATATCTTGTGTCGATGGGAAGGAAATCCAAGCTACCAAGCTACCCTACATGCTGGTGCCTGGGGACCCTCCCCCAGACCTGCCCTCAAAACACAATCCTCAAGTCCATCGCTCCTCCTTGCCCTCTCAAGTCATTTCCAAACTTGCCTGGGAGCCGCCTTTACCCCTCATTGTATGAGTAATGAACATCTTCATACCTTCGTGGTCCATGCATGGTGTCATCTGTTTCAGTATCTGAACAATATTGGACGAGTTGGTCCTGTTACCCCTGTGCAGTGTCTACACGGTAATATTTAATTTATAGGGATTTTTATATAAACTATCAAAAGTAATCTTAACACAAACCAATGAAGTAGGTAAATCACAAATGAAAGAGCAGACTTAATATGATTAAATACAATGGATATGTAAATATCCATTTACATTTGCATCTGATCTTAAAGTCCATATTTTTTCTTACAACATGTGTTAGAGAGACTGTTTTTAGCTTCAGATGTCAGAAGATCCATACAAATGTTCAAATAATCAACAGATAATTCACAAAAGAAGAGTAAAGTGAAAATTGGTAAATTTCATGAAGTAGTTGCTGGAGATACAATGATATCTAATGAATAAGAGGGATATTTCTCATCCTGAATCTATTTTGATAAATAAGAAAAAGTTCCAGAAGCCGCTGAACAAACTTCCTCCCCTAGACCTAGATTCACATTGGCAAGCCTCAACCAGACACCGGCAAAGGGACCGACACCACCTTGACTAGCTTATACTGGCTGTGTTCATCTTGGGAGGAGGAAGGGCCTGCTAGGCTGAGCATAAGAGGATGATCGTCTGAGGAAATCAGGGGCTTTCATCCCAAGAAGGAGAGGAAGCGATGATTCTTGAGCAAGCAATCAATAGTGCCCATGTCTTATTCTGTCTTATATGTGCCATGATCGCATGAACCTTAACACTGTAGTTTATTATAGATTTAATACATTTTTGGCTTATTTTACATAGTAGTATTTACTAGCTCATATCTCCCCAAGTCAAACAATAACAACAAAGAAGCAACCTAGAGCCCCCCCCCCCCGTCCCCCCCCCCCCACACCTTTCCTCCTGCTCTCAATGGCAAGCAGTTTGTCATTCTGAGTCTGGTAGCTACAGAGACTTGTAAATGACCGTAAATGACCCGGTTGGCTGGATTCCTGCCTCTGTGGGGTCCCTCTCATATGCGCTACTAGGTTGACTAAAGAATGGCATCAATGCCCAGAGGAGTGGGCAAGGGGAGTAGCAGGTCTTAGAAAGATCTCAGTGTTTGGGAACGTGTGCACTCTATCACCAAAAGAGGTTTATGATCACTTCTCTTTAGTGACCCTGGTCAGATGACCTCCTAAAGGCCAGAACTAGTTTTGGCTGATTCTTTCCTGATCTACACCTTTGGCAATGCAAGGAAAGCAGAAAACAGAGAGGCCACTCTGGGTGTCTCTGGAAGAGGCTGAGCGCCTGCCATTGAAGACATGAGAAGATAAAAAAGAAAAAAATAACTCTTGGGCTTTTTGTTCTGTAAAGAATCCCTGCCCCACATACGTTTCAGCCCTCAGAACTGAGCTTCAGTGAGCTGCTTGAGAAAATAACTGCCTGTGTAAGGGGCCAAAACAGCCAGAGAGAAGAGGATCCGGGTGAAATACTGAATCCACATCCAGCGACATATGAGCAAACTGAAAACTGAATTTTTTAAAAATGAGAAAAGAAGGAAGGAAGAAAGAAGGAGGGAAGGATGGAAGCATTGAAACAAAAATGCAACACACACGCACACACACCCCCTAAATTCCTGATTTGGGGACAAAAAATTAAACATAAAATGAAAGGGGAGAATAGTTACTTTTGAGAATAGATGATCTAAGTAGAAGAAATACCTCAAACTACAGAAAAAAATGATAAAGAGAAATCACAAAGAAAAGAGAAGTTGTGAGAACAGCTTAAACAACAAAAAACCAAAGATGATTTGGAAGGAGGAAAAAGGAATGGATGGGAATGAGGTAATTACTATACACCTTCTAGAAGTACGTTTTCCTGAACTGAGAGAAGATTTGAGTCTAGAAATTGAAAGGGCTGACTAAGTTCCAGGATGATTTAATTAGAAGAGGTATACAACCTGGCAAATCTTGGCAAAATGTGTGAACTCCAAGGATAAAGAAAAATAATGTATGTTTCCAACTTAAGAGAACAAGTTACCAAAAAAGGAAAAATAATAAAAAATAAGGCATAGGCCTTATTATGTGATATTGGCAGCTAATAGACACTAGGAGATCATTTAGTACTCTCAAGGAAAAAAAGAAAAACAGCATGCAAAGAATCCTACTTAGTTTTCCTGTAAAGGTAAAAACTCAGACACTTTTCCATGCAAATGTGCTATCCAAGGAAAATACTTGAGAAAAGACCATAAGCAAAGATAATCATTAGATAAAAGAGAAACACAGACTGTAGGAAGAGGAGGTAGTGTTGAGAAACGAACTTAAAATACGTGAATTCAGTAAATGAAGACATGAGGACCTTAAAACTTAAGGGATTTAATGCAAAAACAATTCCAATAGTCACTGAATTATTCCCGCAAAACCTAGGGGTTGGGAGTGGGTGTGGGTGAGGGAAGAAAGGTTGAAGATGTTCTCATGGTCTTCTGGGGGGTGGGGGAAAGAATCAGAGAAGAGGGAGAGAGTAAATGTATTCTACGGGTTTTGTCCTATGAGAGTTAGTGAAAGAAAGTGAAAAAAAATTAAAGGATTGAGGAAGGAGGGAAAGAATACATTGTGGAACAACTAGCAGTAGAGTCATAGGGGGAGAAACAGGAGTTGTAAGATAGAGCAAAGGTGCTGGACAGACCACATTCTACTCTCTCTAGGGGTTGAAATTCCATTGATGTCCAGTGAAATTTTGTAAACCCCCAGTGAAATTTGGTCAACCCAAAGAGCTGCTGTTTGGCTCCCATGTATCTAGCCTGCTTACTGCCGGTCTCAGGGACAAAGACCAACGAGGTGATTGAGTGACAGAGTAGCAGAGACTTGGGGAGATGGGTCCTGGGACAACGTGGAGAGTTCCCGACAGTGCTGTGTGTGAGTGTGGTAAAGGGCAGCACAGTGTGCAGGCACAGGCTTCTACTTCTGCAAAGGCTGTGACAAAGACAGGAAATGCCTCCTAAAACTCTAGTAGGACTCTTGTGCCAGACATCCCCATCATTCACTGACAATTAGATCTCTACCCATTCAGATCCCTGAGAAAGGTTGTATTTTGAAGGTAAGCATGACAATTGGCTCTCTTTGGCTGGTGAAGGTGACAATTGACCATATGTGTCACTGTGGAGGAAGCATTTATTGCTAGTGTGTGTGATTCTCTCTCTCTCTTCCCCACCATGGCAGTTGTGGAAACGTGTTTAAATGTCACCATCATAAGACCACGGAGCCTCTAACAACCTAGGTCATTAAGGGATAAAGTTAGTGCTAAGACACTTGGGCAAAGCCATCTGTTGACCCACTTTGATCACGTGACATGAGAAAGAAAGAAAGTTTTGTTTTAAGCAGTGAGATTTGGGGCTGGCAATATCTATCCATTTTGATTGATCTATCCAGCCATCAAAGGGCAAGACCCTATTGTGGCTCTCAGACAAGACTGTTGTCTCCTGATGCCAGGACAAAACAAAGTCCTGGTAAATTAAATCATCTCAATGAACAAGGGAAGATAAAGGAAGGGGAAGAATCTGAAAGCAAACACATCTTAAAAGACTAGAGACAGAGTGTTAAACTTGAGGCCACTGTGTTCATGAATTAGTAAAATTAAATTTATCAAAATCGGCAGAAATAGAGGCAAAGTTCATTCAATTAGGGGAAAATGTCATCTTCATATACACTATTTTAGGGATGAACGTGACCATTAAAAGTTATAAGGTACAGAAAATCATAATTTTAATGATCTAATAAATTTAACTCAGGTACATATGCTGATGAACGAGTCCCGTGAACTCTTTTTTTTTTTTTTTAAAGATTTTTTTTTTTATTTATTTATGTGACAGAGAGACAGCCAGCGAGAGAGGGAACACAGCAGGCGAGTGAGAGAGGAAGAAGCAGGCTCCTAGCGGAGGAGCCCGATGTGGGACTCGATCCCGGAACGCCGGGATCACGCCCTGAGCCGAAGGCAGACGCTTTAACGACTGCGCTACCCAGGCGCCCCAAGACCCGTGAACTCTTAAGAAGACAGTATTATAGGGGCACCTGGGTGGCGCAGTCGTTAAGCGTCTGCGTTCAGCTCAGGGCGTGATCCCAGAGTCCTGGGATCAAGCCCCACATCAGGCTCCTCTGCTGGGAGCCTGCTTCTTCCTCTCCCACTCCCCCTGCTTGTGTTGCCTCTCTCGCTGGCTGTCTCTCTCTGTCAAATTAATAAATAAAATATTTTTAAAAAAGAACACAGTATTATAGAGTGATATTGTGGTATCATGACAGCACAGTGTTACTATCTGTCCTTAGATGATTTTTTTAAACAAAGAAACAATCTTTCAGTTGGACTCTCTTATTCATATTCAGGTTATTATGTCCAGGAATAGATACTTTAAAACAAAAGAGTATATGAAAGAGTGGGGGGGGGGTGGGGGGAGATACCCATTTCTTTTTAAATGAATGAATATAGAGGTCTAAGTTTTATAGATGCTGTCATTGGTTTAAAATGTCGGAAAGTGGTGAATAGTCAGTGATGGGCTTACAGTAAGGAAGTATACCTACAGTGGCTGGCACAGAACTCCAGTGACTGTTCAAAGAACTCTGAATATCAGTATTAGTGGAAAGTACCAAGGCCATTCATCACGTTCGTCTTGTCATCCTTTGCCAGATAAGTAGGCGCACTGCTGCCAGAATTACTAGCCTCAGTGGCTATACAGAACTTGGTCTGTCATTTGAAATTATAAATGCAAACCATCATTTTATAAAACTATTTAACAATATATTAATTTAGAAAATAATGTAATTAATAAATATCAATAAAATACAACACACTCTTTATTATAGCTTGTAACTAAATTATACTTGATCATTATAATTTTACATTATAGGTAAGCTGAATGCTTTTTCATTTGAAACTGACTTTACCATATAGCCATTAAAATTTTCAAGACACATTTAAATAACAAATTTAAAAAAATCTTCTTAGAGCATGAACACCCCAAAAGGAAGGAAATCCTGCCATTTGTGACAGCATGCATAGAATTTGAGGGCATTATGCTAAGTGAAATAGTCAGACAGGGAAAGAGAAATATTGTATCATCTCACTTGTATGCAGAATCTACAAAGGCCGAACTCACAGAAACAGAGAGAATGGTGGTTACCAGGAACTGGAGGATGGGGGAAATGGGGAGATGTTAATCAAAGAACATAAATTTCCAGTTATAAGATGAATGAGGACTATAGTTAACAATACTGTATCATATCCTTCAAAGTTGCTGAGAGTAGATCTTAAATCTTCTCACCACACACACAAAAGGATGATTATGTGAGTTAATAGAAGGGTTAACTAACCTTATTGCGGTAATCAGTTCACAACATATATGTCTCAAATCGTCACCTTGTACACCTTCATCTTACACAATATTATATGGCAATTATATCTCAAAAAACCTGGAAAAGATTCCGAAGTACATACACACACATTCACACATACATACACACACACGAAATGAATACTTCAAAATTAAATTGTCAAAGCCATGGATGGTGAAAACATTAAGGCAACAGAACCTGAATTTAGTTTAATAAAAACATCATTGCTCACAGTCCTTAAATATTCACTACTATGCAATTTACTTGTTGCTTTGGATTGCAAGTGTCCTGAAGTTATCTGTCTTAATTTTCTAAGCCTAGTACTCCATACTACGGTGGTATACTTATGTTCAGAGATTGAGAAAGAATTCATTTTAATAGTTAACTTTGGTATAAAAGTATTCATTAGGAGAGCGTGGGTGGCTCATTTGGTTGGGTGTCCGACTCTTGATTTTGGCTGGGGTCATGATCTTAGGGTCGTGAGATGGAGCCCCATATCAGACTTGGTGCTGGGCATTGAGCCTGCTTAAGAGTGTCTCTCTCTCCCTCTCCCCTCTCCCCTTCCTCTCTCTTCCTCTCTTAAATAAATAAATAAATAAATATATAAATAAATAAATTCATCATGTGACGAGTACTATCATGTTATTCATTTTAAAAATGTATTCATTTTTACGTAATTTTGAATGAAAGCTACGTGTCTCTACCAGCGTGTATCTGTGTTAGTTAACAACATTAGTTGTGGGAGATCGGCTGTCTTTATTGTCTATCTCAGTGCTACTCAAATTGTGATCTATGAGCTGCAGATCCCTAATTGCTGGTGAAAGAGTTACAACATTGAGAGTGAGAGATTAGAAACTTTCCTGGGGCGCCTGGGTGGCTCAGTCGTTAAGCGTCTGCCTTAGGCTCAGGGCGTGATCCTGGTGTTATGGGATGGAGCCCCACATCAGGCTCCTCCGCTGGGAGCCTGCTTCTTCCTCTCCCACTCCCCCTGCTGTGTTCCCTCTCTCGCTGGCTGTCTCTCTCTGTCAAATAAATAAACAAAATCTAAAAAAAAAAAAAAAAAAAAAAAAAGAAACTTTTCTGACAATTTGGCATTGCTCATGACACACAAACACAAAATCCGAGGATGCGTCTCAGTGACCAAGGAATAGATCAGTTTCTATTTTGTTTGACTTCTGTGGGAGGCACTTGTAGTTCGAGCTGCTGAGTTAGATTGGTCTAAGAGACCCGAGAAAAAAAATAAAATAAAAGCCAACTCTTTACTATGGCTACTTTGAGAAGCACTGGTCTGCATTGCATAAGATGGATGGTAATCTTAGGTCAAGATATTTCACTTGTTGGCTTTTGTTATTAGCATTTGTTTAAATGATTCTCTAAATTAAACTGCAGCTGATTATCAATCTAAGTAAGTAGCTACAAAAAATGCTATCTATTTTCCTTGTAAATAATTTGCATATACTTGAATATAGTTATCAGTGAATTTATGAAGTTACACATGAATGGATTTAATAACTAATAATAATAAATACAACAAAATAGCTAGCGATTATGCAGTACTTATGACATGCCAGGTTAAACACTTTAAAATCATTATGTCCTTTACTCTTCACAATAACCTTTGAAGTTAAGTACTGTATTACCCCCTAATTATTTAGGAAGTCAAAGCACAGAACAGTTAAGTAAATTATCCAAGGTCAAATATTTAAGAAGTGGTATTCCAGGGATTTGAATTTCGGCTCAATAATATTTAGGCTCTGTACCTCATATTAGTGCTTCTCTAACTTCGGCAGAGCATGTTAAAGACATTCCTAGTCCAAAAAGTCTGGGGATGGCTGAAGAATTTGCATTTCTAACAAGCTCCCAGGAGATGCTTGACACTGCCGATAACACACATTGAGGAAAATTCCATCATTCCGTCAGAGAGTAGGACAGGGTCCTCTGCTATGAAGAAACTGGGCAGTCAGGGGGGCCTTTCTCTTTTTACCAGGTATGCTATCCCTTGTCAAAAGATGATGATGTCATTGCACAATACCTAAAATCAAAAGCACAAAGCTGAATTTATTGCAGGAGAGCTATACTGCTCAGGCATGGTCTGTCTGGGCAGAGCAGAGGACTGTTCTCATATGGGTTTTGGGGAAGGGTGGAGTATAGGCATTGACAAACATTCACAAATCCAAGTGGGTTGACATCATCCATAGATGCTTAGTGGCTCCTTGCTTGTTACCATGGCTACAGAACAATCTGTCTTTTCTTGACGTTATAGAAACCTTTTTACTCTCACCCCCAAACCTGTATTTGTGTGTTACAAATATCCTGCGACCAGGTTCAATCGTGATCTTCATACCACTGTCCCCAGTTTTTGCAAATGTATCTGATAACTGAGTCTAGGTGAGCACTTACTAATTGATAAACACTTTATCCATCTGTTTTTAGAGAGTTGCTCTTGGATTTGCAGTAGACGCTCATTGCATATTTATTGAAATCATAAATGTAGTTTTGAAACAAAGTAGGATTCCTGAGGATCAAATAGCAGGAATAAAAGAAATATCCATGGGGGCACCTGGTGGCTCAGTGGGTTGAGCATCCAACTCTTGATTTCAGCTCTGGTCATGATCTCAGAGTCATCAGATCGAGCCCCACGTGGGGCTCTGGGCTCAGCTCGGAGTCCACGTGAGATTCTCTCTCCTTCTGCCCCTCTCCCCTGCTCCTGCACATGCACACTCTCTCTCAAATAAATAAATTAATTAAATAAATCTTTAAATAAAGAAACATCCATGGGCATACTTAGCAGATGTGGGAAAAGAAAGACTCTTTAAGAAGCTCTTATTCATATATATCATAATTCTATATCTGGGATGAATAATTTTAAACATTTTTAGTCTTCTATTTTTTACCAACATAATCATCAATGTACTCATTCAGGATACTGTGCCTGTGTGCACATGTGTGTATGTATATAAATATATATATATCCATGCATATGTATGGATATGCGTGTGTGTGTGTGTGAGTATATATATATATATATATATATATATATATATATATATATATATATATAAAATGATGGAGAACAATTTATCTTTTTTTCCAGTGTATGCTGTTTTTATTCTTCTTGAAGTTAGACACTGAGTACCATGAGTGAATTAGCTCATTACTGAATACTTAAGTACTACTGAAATATCAACAATAGCACAGAAATTCTGTATACCATGTAGTCCAGGTTAATAAATAACATCACTGATTTGTTCTAGTTTTTCTTATGGGTCTAACTGTCTAATGGGACTCACTTTTAGAAATGTAACACCAGTGTTTAAAGGTGACACATAAGTTGACTCACAATTTATAGAACTACTTGTTTTGCCCTAGAACTAGTAATTTGCTCTATGAAATATAATTTTGCAATTACTTTCTTATCAAGTGCTCTGTGCCTGATTAAATGTTTTTATGCTTCTTCTCCAGGGATTACCCTGGAAAGAGATAAGAGAAAAAGATTATTCTAAGTAATACTAATACAAAGTAGGTAAAATACTGATTTATCAAAGGCCATTTAGGTAATAAGACCATTTCACCCATTCTGAAGAGGTGAAGAACTAAAGTGTAATGTCATATGTAGACCATCAATATGTAATTATTGGATGCAGAGTCCCACGATTTGTTTAAATTATGCTGCTTCACCAAAGAATTAACAAGGATGATGCATCAACATTTTCCATAGAAATCATGTGCTTTCTTTGCTTAAGGACACTAAGATTTAAGCTCTATGGCTTCACTAAAGCAAGGGTATTTGTATTGAGAAGAGCCCAGAAGAGTGTCTGGTTTACAGTAAGTGCCCGTATCTTGATTGAGTTAATGAAGGCACTCAGAAGTAGTTTTCAGTGAGAGACTAAGCCATTGACCCATAAACACAAAAGCAGGTCCATTATGGAGAGACCAGCATGAGGTTGTGTAGTCTAGTGTTTCTCAAACTTTAACGTGACTTGTAAATAACCTGATCTTGTTGCCATGCAGATTTTCGGTTAGTAGGTCCGGGCCAGGCCTGAGAATTTGCATATTTAACAAGCTCTCAACTGAGGGCAATTTTGCTAGAACCCCAGCGATAATTCAGATAGTGAAGGTTTAGTCACTTCTGATTGAAACGGGCCCTAACCTCTTCTTACACAGGAACTGTGCCAACTAATCGCATTATAAAAAAAGGGCAAACAAATTCTATGCTGGGGATATTAAAGTAAATAAAGTACAAAGCCATGTTATTGTCCAGAGTTCTCTTTGTAAATTTGCTTGGTGGAACTTTGTAGTCTTAAGCAATTATAAAGCCATGGAGAAAGTGCGCCTTTTCTTTTAACAAAAGGATCTAAGTCTTCAATGGGAAACACACTGAAGTTGCTGTCAGTTAAGTTAATTGATGGTTCCTGCTGGAACCTGTGAATTTCCTCATGTGAGCTCTGTGGAAAAGTCACTTTGTTTTAATAAACCTAGTTGGTTCATGCTTTAGGTCCTCACTCACTCTTCCTTCCTAAATGCTAGAAAGTTTGTTTTTACGTGGCTTCTTCCCTTTATTTCTTTGAATAAGATTTTCCTATTTAGGGAGTTTGTAGAAAGTGTAGAAAGTTGGCACAGTTGGCCACAAATTTCTTTTGCATGAATGTAGAGAAAGTGAATGTTTTGTGTTGGCAGAACCATAACCCACCCCAAACTTATGGAACAGACAAGAGGTATAAGATGGAGTCATCTGGAGTCAGATAATCATTCTCGGGGATATAATGTACCAAAGAAAGAAGAATCTTTGAGCCTGTTCTGTGACATGTTTGATTATCCTAAAAACAGGATATGAAAACACTATAACATCCTGTTTCTTTTAAAGTCTGGGTGGCTTGACAATACAGAGTTTGTTGAACAATACGCCAGATAATCCTCAAGCTACCGCTTTTTCAAGGTCAAGTCCACACTAGCAATTACAATGTTTGTTGAAATCATTTGAATGGCAGGTATAAAGGCTGCCACTTAACCAAACTGGTTGATCAGGTGACATTGTGAATTTTGCTTTTGACTTTTGCTTTAAAAGAATCACTTGTGTGGAAAGAAAAACAAGTCACTGGCCTAGCCCAATTAACCCTAAAGCTAACAGTGACTTGTAGATCAACCTATCAAGCATTCTCACAGAATTAAATAAAATCCATTCACATTTAATTGGACACAGTCTCTAGATTCTCACTATATTGAGGGCCCAAGTGGAAATAGAAACAGTCATTGGTGTTCTTTTTGTGATTTTATTCACTAAAATAGGAACAGGTGAGAACAATCTCAATACAGGTGATTAGATTTTTAAATTTAGGGACAGGCAGGGGTTTTTGTGTGTGGGTTTGGGCCTCTAAGTCCTAATATCTTCTTGTTTTTACCCTCTGCCACTTTTGGATACATGTATCTATTAGATGATTTGGGAGCAAAACTTACACTGAGTAGCACGTGGCATAAACAAAAAAATATATTTTTTGGAACCTTCTACTTTTTCTGTACAGAACATTCTGAAAGAAGGACTTTGGAACCTTCTACTTTTTCTGTACAGAACATTCTGAAAGAAGGACATTTTAATGGTGACTTAAAATGGGGAAAACAAATCTTTCAAATAAAGTTGAAGTGTATTGTGAGTTACCATACTTATTTTAATATAATTTACTATAGAAACTATAAAATAGGCTTTGATTATCAATATTATCAGATTATCATTTGATTGGGGAGATTTTATAGGATAGTTATATATTCATCCATTACTAAAGTAAATATTTTTCTGAGTGTCGACTACTTATTACATGCTTGGTTAATATCAAAGATATTAAATTTTCCTTGGGATAACGAAAAGATACTGTGTTTGTGGGACACCTGGGTGGCTTAGTCAGTTAAGCATCTGCCTTCGGCTCAGGTCGTGATCCTGAGGTCCTGGGATCAAGCCCCGGGTTGGGGTCCCTGCTCAGCAGGGAGCCTGCTTTTCCCCCACCTCAAATAAATAAAATCTTTTTATAAAAAGATACTGTGTTTGCGAAAGCAAGTTGTAAATTAGTATTTATACTATCATCTCAATTTTGAATAAATAAAAGTGAAAGTATTTCTTTTATTTTTAAGGTTTTATTTATTTATGTGATAGACAAACCAGCAAGAGAAGGAACACAGCAGGGGGCCTGGGAGAGGAAGAAGCAGGCTCCCAGCGGAGGAGCCCGATGTGGGACTCGATCCCAGAACGCTGGGATCACGACCTGAGCCGAAGGCAGACGCTTAACGACTGTGCCACCCAGGCACCCCTAAAAGTGAAAATATTTCTACATACTCTTGTTTATCTCTATATGTATGTTTATATGCATAGGTATAGTAGTTAGGATAGGAAAGGTTTTTCTGTGGTAATATACAACCTTTTAATCTCAGTGATTTAAAGCAACAAGAATTGATGGCTTGCTGTTAGGAGTTCATTGTGGGTGTGTGCGACTTTACAGGGTAACTGTCCTCTCCAGTGATTCAATCCTCTGCTTGAACAAAAATGTGGTCTCTTGATCCAGCAGGAGAAGGGCAATTGGAGAACTGGGCAGGGCTTTGCACACCGTCTTTGCTTGGAAGGGACATATATCCTTTCTGCTCAAATGTTTATTGACATAATTACAGAACGGGACTTGCCTACCTGCAAAGAGGCTGAGAAATGTAGGGGAGTACACAGGATATCTGGTAGCCTCTATTTCCACAATAGGAAATGGCTAAAAGGAGACATGCCGAGTCGTTAAGAGTAGAGAATTCCGGTGAGTGGAAGAGAAGTGGTGAGGAATGGTCACTATTTTATTTAAATCTAAATTATTTGTTTTTTCAACAATACGGCATTTTGTTAACAATTAAAATATATTTTAAATTTTATAAACCATGATAATCACTCCTGTGGGAGCAGGGAAATCCTTGTTGGCCTAATTTGTGTAGAGAGGCCACGACTAGTTCAGCACCTTGTATGACGTTTAGACTCCTTTTCACTCATAATTGTCCTTTTCGGGTTTTTTTCCTAGTTAACAGGTTTGTGATGTTATCAATTCTCTTTTCACAACGAAAATGTTCTAGGCTTCGTTTCTGTAGGTCATTGACTTTTACTATCCAATTTGCTCCAAGTCCTTAATAAAATAGCTAGAAGGTGGACTTGTCTAGTAAGTCCTCATGAATCTCAGTGGAGTTCCATCAGAGAAAGAGTGACCTGTAACCATGGGAGAGTGTTTCCAGTAATAAAAACTTCAGATATGTTTTACATGTAATGTTATTGAAAAAGTCAGAATCTAAAATTTTGTAAGTTGGATAAAGCCCTAGGAAGTCACAGGCTCTTACCGCTCACAGTAGGAAAGAGAAAGCTGTTTAGTGAATTTGCTTGGGAAATGACTTCAGGGAAATCCCAATTTGTCTTTGGTTAGCTAATTTAAGAGTGTCTGACCTTTTCTAGGCTTTTATGTTCCCCTAGCTCACTTTGAAGGTATATAATTTGCTATTCTTTTAGACACATATTATGTATTCTTTAGATGTGAATAGTGTCATATGAATGTAATACTTAACAAGTGCTACATAACTTGGGTTATTTTAGGTATAATAGAATTATTAAACAATTGCCACTCCCAGGTTGTAAAAAATGTATATAAAGTCAGGCAAGATAGGATAGACTGAAGGTAAAAAAAGTCATGAAGGAAATTTGAGAACTTAGTATTTTTCAAAGGGTTATTTGCATGAGCAAAAGAAGTATTAAGTTGAAGTAACCAAAGGAAGACATGCAGAATTAGTTCAAAAGAAAATTGAGATCTGGGCCCTTGGGTGGCTCAGTCTTGGTTAAGCTTCTGCCTTCAGCTCAGGTCATGGTCCCAGAGTCCCGGGATCGAGCCCCAGGATGAGCTCCCTGCTCAGCAGGGAGTGTTCTCCCTCTCCCTCTCTTCCTCCCCCTATTCGTGCTCATATGATCTCACTGCTATGTGGAATTTAAGAAACAAAACAGAGGATCATAGGGAAAGAGAGGAAAAAATAAAACAAAAGAAAATCAGAGAAGGAGACAAACCATGTGAGACTCTTAACCATAGAAAACAAACTAAAGGTTGCTGCAGGGGAGGGGTGTGGGAGGACGGGGTAGCTGGGTGATAGACATTACCGAGGACCCTGGGTGTTACAGAAGACTGATGAATCACTGACCTTTACCTCTGAAACCAATAATACATTATATGTTAATTGAATTTAAATAAAAATAAATAAATTTAAAAAAATAAAACATCCTCTGCAAAAAAGAAAAAAAACAGTCGACACCTAAAAGTGCAAGCAACACGCAGCCCGAAGCCTGCATTACCAATAAATCTGACTTAAAGTTGGAGGTCTACCTGATTAGCGAATAATATTTCCAGGGACAAATTCCCATTGAGAGCCATATTAGTTGTACAAAACAAACTTCACGTAGCTAATATAAGAAAAAAAGGGCTATGTAGTTGATAGAATCTTTAGAAGACTCAACGAATCGCGTTAAGACACTATTATAGCTCAAAGCCACACAGAAGAAAACACAACTAGGAAAAATGTCTAACAACGTAGGTATCGCCACTTAAGGTGTAGGTTAGGCACCAGCTGCCGCGCCGCGTCTTGTTCCTACTCTGGGATGAGAAAAAGTGCTTGCGCCAGATTGCAAATAACTGTGTTGCTAGTCACACTATTTAGTTTAGTTGACAATTATTTTCACAGTGAGATTTTCTCAATAAGGAAGTAGTGTGGTAATTTACATTCAGGTGCAAGCAAAGATGGGCACATGAAGCAGAACTGTTTGGAGGGGGCACCACTGCCTTCACTACCTACCACTCGACCCCCACGATTCTGCAAGTAGAGTCCAGAACGCTCTGTCACAGCAACCCCAGAAGAACCAAATGACTCCATCACCTACTCACCAGAAGATTCCATGTGCTATTGGGCTACAGATGCTCCCCAGGCTTCCATCTGCTTCCAGGTCTTCTGTGTGGGTTCATCATCTTGGGAGAATTGGATGAATTCCCAGCCCCTAATCTCAATGGAGTCTGGGAAGTTTGGTTTATAAGCTGTTCGGCACCTATAACATGACAACAAATTAAAAGGAGGTTGGAAGTGTGTAAGACCCTAACACACACTACCTCTGACAGTGAATCCTCTAAGGCAGGGGAATATTTGAAAAAAGAAAAGCGATATCAGTGAATATTGCTGATGTCTCAAATGTGAAAAAGGGAAGAGATGTGTTAGGGAACCAGTAAAGGCTAGATGATGGGCAAATAAATTAACATATGGAGTCTCAACCCAGGATGGGCTCATTTCATTGAAAAAGCATAGGGTATTATTTTTCTTAGATTTTGTTAGGAGCACATTTGTGATTTATTTGAGTTATAGTTTTTTTTAATAAAAAGTCTGAAGTATTCACATGAATCAAGAAGTTAAATTATTACCATACTGGAAGGGACTTTTGAGGCCAGCTAGGTCAGACTTCTTCATTAAAATATTTTTTGAAGGAGAAAATGATAATGTTTACCAAAATACATAGTAACCACTAACTAACAAAGCATTGTCAAATAAATTTCTTTGGGGCATGTCTTAATAAATAGGATGAGATGTAATTAACACGTCTTTTTATGTGATTCTTGAAAATTAGTTGGCTTATTTAAGTGGAATAGGCATTTACTTTGAAAGTTATGATTGCTTAGTAGGTCAAGTAACATTATGACTGAATATCACTTTCAAAAATTGGTGTCAAATTAATTAATTTTATTGTATTTATGAAATGCAAATTAAGTTGTGTTACTCATATGCTCTTAGCAATGGACAGTAGTTTTACATACAAGCTGATGGCAAATAAATAATAGTAAAAAATAAAATGTACTGTTTAATCAAATATTTTGAGTAATGAAAAACTATCATCTAAAACATTACTTCATAACCTTTTTTTAGGTCATAAATTATTTTGAGACTATGATAAAAGCCACGGATGCTATTCCTAGCAAATTGCACATACACACAATTGTACATGGACTCATAGAAGATTTATGGACCTTTCGAAGGCTATCCTCAGACTTTAGGTTAAAAAATCCTGATCCAAAGTAAAGCAGAAATAACCAATTTTACCAATAATTTGATTTTAATATATAACTCTATATTTTTCATAAAATGATATTTCAATTTGGAGCTGAAAATTGCAATTTGATTTATAATTCTTACTGGCAATATGATCTGGGCATATAAACTCTCTGAATCTCAATGATCTCACCTGTAAATTGGAGATGATAATCATTATGTCACAAGATTACTGTATTTCCTTTGATATATATCTAGCACAGTACCTGTCACAAAGATATTTAACAAATGTTCATTTACTCATTCATTCATTCATTTATTCATTTTTTGATGTATTAATAAGATTGCTCAAAATCTCTAGATTACTTTGTAGTTATGTAGTTATGTTCAACAGAAATTGATGGAATGCTCACTTTGTACTAAGAGTTATGCTAAGTGCACACATAGATGATTAAGGATGAATCCCTGCTCCAGAGGTCCTTATAGTACAGTGGCATGTCAAGAGGAAATTTCAATGTATTGTACGAGATATAACAAATGGGCATAAGTTTGTATGGGGGCCCGCATGAGAAAAGGAGCAGTGTAATGGATACAGAGGATTCATGGAAGGCTCCATGGTGGAGACGATACTTAAGTGAGACCAATAATATTAGTAAAATAAACTTTCTAATTACTTACTGTATGTTGATTATTTTTCTAAACACCATATGTGCTATCTAATTTGATCCTTAAAAAATCTCCATGAAGTATATATCCAACTCCTTCTTAAAGCTACCCATTTAACAGATGGGGCTATCAGGCTGAAACAGAATGGACAACATTTCAAACGACATACGGAAAATCAGTGAGTGAGTTTAAATTAGCTTTGATTTCAACCCTACATTCCTCAACATTCAGTTGAAGAAAATTGGAAGAGCATTTCAGTTAGGGGAAGTGTCTCCAACAAGTGCATAGAGACATAGAATGATTTGTATAAGGAGAACTACACAGAATAACAATAATAACAACTAAAAATCTTGATAAATTGCAAAACATGAACAAGAGATAATCCCACATAATATCAGGATGGATTAGTTATTTTTAAAAAAAGGAAAAGAAAAAGAGCAAGTAGTCATAATTGAATTACAAATGTCTAATTTGTGGATTATAGGTCTAATGGGGCAGGAGCTAGTTCAGATGTGGGAAGGTGATGCATCCAAGGTGGGATAAGTTAGGACATCCGGGAGGCATTAGTCCAGAGATAGAGTCAAAACTAGAGATAAACTATGGTTAACATTAGTTTACAAACAGCAATAAAAATCATTAGAGTATACAAAACCACCCAGTACTATAGAAGGAACATGGCATTGAACTATGTTTATTTTGACCAAAAAACACCTATACTCTAAAAGATACACATTTATAAAATAATAAATTTATAAATTAATTAAAAATTATTTTATATTGCCTGTTTGCAAGCAAAATGTGGTAAAAGTAGAATCTATAGCTATAGAACGTTAAGGAAATCTTTGGTTGAAAGTAAAATTAGCAAATTAACACATTTACTCAATGAGACTGTGCTCAACAGAACTCTCTATAGAGGAGCTTACTAAAGTTCATATTAGAATAAGTACTAACTAAAATAAATAAAACAAAAACTAACAAAAAAACTCCCTGTGGGTTTTTTAAAAAAAAATTTATAGAGCACAATTGACACACATTACACTAAGTTTTAGGTGTACAGCATAGTGACTCAACTTATCTGTATGTATGCTCTGCTCACCACAAGAGTAGCTATCTGTCATCCATCATACAACACGTTTACAATATCATTGACTCTACTTCCTCTGCTGTGCCCTTTATTCCAGTGACATATTCATTTAGGAACTAGAAGTCTGTATCTGCCACTCCCCTTCACCCATTTTGCCCATCCTCGTCCCCCTTACTTCTGGCAGTTGTCAGTTTGTTCTCTGTGTTTCTAGGTCTGATTCTGTTTGTGTGTTTGTTTATTCACATGCTTTGTTTTTTAGATTCCACGTATGAAACTCCCCGTATTTCTTGTTGGGAATTTAAACTAAGCTGGGGAGAGATGATTGACAGCTCTTTTTGTTTTTTGATCACTTGTGCCCTAATTTCTCCAGATGATCCCATTAATACTCTCATTTATAAGTCTTTCATGATGTTTTCTAAGTTCTAACTTATTTTTCAGAATATCTGAAGGTAATATCCGGAGGCTGAAAGGAATTTGGACCGTTTCCTAAAAATATAGTCCCTTAGTAGAATGTTCTATTTACAAGACAGTTTTGTTAACAAGACTGCATTTCCCATCTTGATAGTTTAATTAAAGGTTAAAGGAGATCATGTGAATAGACAGTTTTGATTTTCCCATTGCATTTATTTTCAAACAATCTTAGTATTATAGCAGTCAACATCATTGAAACACAGAGACATAGATGACTTGTAAAAAAGACATTTTCTGTAATTACATGGTTAGCCTCATTCAGACTTACTGATCATTTCAGATACACGCGTAAGTCCATTGATCATGAACTCGCTGCACTGGTAAATGAACAGATGTACAGTTATTAATCTTGGATAGGATCACATGTAATTTCAATTGCGATCAGAGAAGGCAATGAGAACATGACACAGCATCCTGTGTTTAAGACTTCAGAAATGTCAGGGCAAGAGAAATGCATGCCTACAAGTACCAGGAAGGGAAATGTGCATAATCGATTTTTTCTTCTCCATTAATTTTTGAGTTCGTAAAGCAAAATTCTCATCTGACAAGTAGTTCAAATATATGTGTACTGACTGGAACCTTGCATGTTTGTGAATGTATGATTTGCACGTCTTCGAATGCATGATTCTTCTTAGGCCTCTCAAAGTTCTACCTTTTAACTTTCGAGTTTTCCTATGGTTTTCATTGTTTAAACATGGGAAATGGGGTGGAGGGGGGCGCATGGGGAAAGATGGTTATTCCATTAGTGCACAAGAGAAGGAAGTCCAAAACCAGGTTAGAGAGATATTAAGCAAAGGCCAAGTGGAACTATTCATGAGGTTATTAAAAAGGATAAATAAAAAATGAAGACCACAGCAGCAGGAATAAAGCCACTCTTCTGAGAGATTAATATTTCAGATATGAGGTTGGCTGCAGAGGTAGTGTGGTAAGTACAATGCTATGTGCCCAGAAAACCCCAAATGCTAACTTATTGAAAACATGTTGGGTGTGCGTTTATAATAGAAATAAAATCAGCAATGTGGTTATGGGCAATATTAAATATTCTAACTTGGAAACACTCTTAATAATGACACTCACTACCTTCTTGAGTCTTAATATAGCTAAGAGCTGGTCATATCTTTTAATTTGAGCAAATAACCTATAGAATGTAACGTATTTGCAGCTTTGATTTTTGGCTATTCAACAACCTGATTACAGCATAGTAAATTTGTGGTGAGACACGTGAATGGCCAAAGCTGGAATATAATTTGACATTTAAAAAAAATGATTTGATGCTGTAGACACAAATCTAATTCCACCTTTAACCATTTCTTTCATTTATGTGTTTTTAATCTTTCTGCTAAAATAGTCCCCACTGAGATTCATGATTAGTGGAATCTAATTCTAAGGGAAGAGGTCAGGGAGATTAATTTGTGTGGGACCATCTCACTGGGGATCTCAGTGGCAGAAATTCCAAGTTGAGAGGTAAGTTGTTTATCCCCAAAGACCAAATGTTCTATTTCAGCTTTCTGGCTACTTAAAAGAAAAAGGGGTTGTGAATAAAAAGAAGGAGCCAACATATGTGAATGTGTAGATAGCTGACTATAGTTTGATATAAATTAATAGAGCTTGGCCATCTAATGGAAAAGCTAATAATTTGATAGCTATTGCTCTCTACCTGAGACTCTGGAAACCTGGAGTATCTGCTAAGAAAATAAGATGTGAAAGTCTCCAAAGTTTCTCAATAATAAACAATAAGCAGTAACTGCAGGAAGCTTTATTAGAAAGCTTAATTACACTTATACGTAAGAAATGTAAGAATGACAAATAATCAACAATATATATGAATAATAATATCCTGTTTGTGTAAAGGTGCCAGTTGGTGTTTAGAGCTAGCTAGCATTATACGAACACACCTACTCTCTTTCCCCAACTACCTCCCCCATCCCACCCACAAAAAGGAAGGGGATAATAACTAAAGGTTTTCACATGTAAGTGTAGCATCTCTTTTGTAGAAATATAGAGACAAGTTTACTGACTTTGGCTGATAAGGTTATAGATTGGGAGGATGTTAGTAAACTAGCTAACTAGTACAGTTTTATGTATTACATTCTCTCTTTTATTAGTAATTAATAGACTTTGTTTTGTCTCTTTATCATGTTGATATGTAATCACTATATTTTATCCAGTACAAGATGCTTTTGCCCTCTAGAATTGCACATTATAAAGCATTCTTGTGAAATTCACTGCTGTATAAATAGAATTTAATTCCTTCATACTTAAACTTTGGTATTTATATATTCAGATCAACAGATTTCCAATACTCTAGCTGATATTTAACACACTAAATATCTCTGGGAAAGCATTTCTTTAGCATCCAGACCCATTAATTTTTTTTTAATTTCTAATTTTAAGACTTTTCAGGCAAGCCTAGTTGCTTATGTTTTATGACTTCTTAAAAAAAAAAAACACCTCAATGGTTTCAACTCCATTTTGATCAGCAAGTTGTTTTCTCCATGTTCAGGGGCTCTTGTTCATGAAGGGACTGCTTAAAGTAGTCTGAGCCCTGGTCATGGTCTCAGGGTAGTGAGATGGAGCCCCACGTGGGGCTCCATGCTGAGGGTGAAGCCTGCTTGAGATTCTCATTTTCTCTCTCTCTAAAAAATAAATAAATCTTTAAAAAAGAAAAATCCTGAGCTCTGAACTGTCTAAAAGTAGAAAAGGTCCCAAAGGTAAGAACAGCCCCTTCCTTACCTGGTCGTTTGGCAGAGAAGATAGTCCATACCCCGTAAACACTGCAAAAAAGAAAATGAAAAGGATATTCTCAATTTATTTTACTTGAAATTCCTCTCGGCAAACCATAAAATTATAAAATTAAAAATTAAAAAAGGAAAATTGCAATTAAGACTCCACAAACAGCTGACTAATGTAAATATTTTAGGCAAAATGATTCCCAGAGATCCATTTGAGTACATCAATTGCATTGAATGTTTATTTGTAGCTTGTTTTCATTCAGCCTCTTAACTGAAAAATTGAAACGCATAGTTTGGCAGTAGAGAAACTCATGTAAAATTTGGTATATACTTGAATGTTACAAAATAAAGACATGAATTTTTGTTGTCAAGTTTGTTAAGACATGGGGTCTTACTGCTCTTACACTGAAAGAGTCTCATTTATACAGACATAGTCAAAATGGGTACGATCTTCTATTTTTATAACTAGGCAGTCCTCTACTTCAGCTTTATATATAAACGTATATAAACATGTGACTATGTAAACATATGGCTCTGTAATATCCAGAAATTTTTTAATCTATCGGGACTCCCTCGACAATTGTAAAGAACTTTAAAGGTAAATACATATAAGAATGTTAGGTCGTAAGGTTTGGAGATTACAGTCTCCCATTATTAGGATAGACTATTGGGTTTTACTGAAACCATATTTCTCTAAAAATAGTAAGCTGAGTTTAAGTTTAATTGAAAGAATGTGTTAGCACCCAGTAAATGTTACAAATAAACCTTTAGGAGAATTTCTCCTTATATTATCCCTTACCTCTGTAAAAATCTTAATTTTTCAATATTACTTTTATTGTTCTTCCTTGAATTTTTTTTTCTCCCTAAATTTGTCTATTTTACAATAAGAGAGTCATTTCAGTGGGAGTGAAATTTCTGCCTTCTTTTCAAAAGCTATTTAATTAAGAGGAAAGAAACAAGAGTATAAAAGAAGCATGTCTGGTTATCTTATGTTTGACTCTTGCTACTGGCTAGCGTGGGGATGAGGCCAGTCACTATCATTACACTCCTGAGAGCAGACCATGGCAATTGATTTCCATTATCTAGTACTGCATCTATTACCTTGCACACTTCTTAGATTTTAGAGGACACAGACTTTTAAGCTGAAAACTCTAACTTTAAAATAAATCACTGACACCAATTAAAAGACACAGAATCTGAATGATTTCAAATCTCAAAAATATTTATAATTTTTAATGTTTATATTTAATTAAATTTAATTTTAATTTATATTTAAATTTAACTCCTATTTAGTTTTTATGTTTTAAAATTATCAGTTGAAATCATTGATCATATATCTTACCGTAATACCGTGATTTAAGTCCTTACATTTTGAACATACTATTTCCCACTAACCTAAATTAGAATGTTTTAAACCTGTTAATATACTCTTCAGCTACTTGGTCTTTTCATTTTTATGGGATTAATTTTGTTTGCCTATTCTTAAAATATATCACAGTTTCGAGATAAAAGCACTATATTTCGATGGTAATCATATCACAATGTATAAATGTATCAACCTTCATGTCCTACACCTTAAAAAAAAAAAAAAAACCCCAAAACTTATATTTAGCCCTTTAGTTGAAAGACGTGATGGAACTGGAGGGTATTATGCTAAGCGAAGTAAGTCAATCAGAGAAAGACAGTTATCATATGGTTTCACTCATATGTGGAATATAGGAAACAGCACGGAGGATCATAGGGGAAGGGAGGGAAAATTGAATGGGAAGAAATCAGGGAGGGAGACAAACCATGAGAGACTCTTATAACTCTAGGAAACAAACTGAGGGCCGCTGGAGGGGAGATTTTAATTAAGAGGGGGGATGGGGTAACTGGGTGATGGGCATTAATGAGGGCACGTGATGCGATGAGCATTCATCAACTGATGAATTATTGAACACTACATCCAAACTAATGATGTACTATATGTTGGCTAGTTGAATTTCAGTAATAATAATAAAAAAGGAACAACTACTGATCAGATACTCCTTTTTAAAGAACTTGGACCTTGTTCCTACTGTGGGGACAAGAAAGTTGTATAGGATGCAGTTAGTACTACCATAGAGGAACTTTTGAAGAGAATGAGTCTTAACAAAAAGGAACGTTCTTTTATATTAATTGTTAATTGTAAATGTAGGTCTGTAATTTTCCTTAGCGAAAAACTAAGATATTGGGCCGGCATCCTGAAAAATCCTTTGGGACTACACCGCAAAATCCTTGGTTCTTAGTATGATGTCCCATGTGCAAGTGTGTTCTGCTTTAAGTTTAAAAAAATACATCTAAATGACTTTGAGCTTATAAATGCACATTTAGCTTTAATGTTAATGATACCATTCTGATGAAGGAGGTGGATAATGAATATGGATGCTTCCGTTACATATCGCC
Organism: Ursus americanus; assembly: GCF_024610735.1. NCBI lineage: Eukaryota > Metazoa > Chordata > Mammalia > Carnivora > Ursidae > Ursus > Ursus americanus. Next base: position 12,448,478 of record NC_142137.1, on the reverse strand, counting down.
TATGTACAAAGTAAACACGAATGCAGGAGTGAAGTTGTTAAGAATTCCCCCACACCCTGATAAATTCTGTTTTAAGTGGCTTTGTTCAACTGCCTACAAACTTATTTCATTCTGTCATCACCTCTACATTCTTTCATCCTACCTGACTGACACGCTAACGCTTGGAGAAAGGTGGAGATATTTCAAATGGAGAAAAATGTACGATTTGATTTTTTAAAAAGGCATTTAAAACGTACGCATTTTCTTGACCCATTATTATCCTTCAAAACATTATCTTTCATTAAAAATGGATGCCTAGTTTTGTATATTTATGGTACCTAATGAATAATAAGAAGCTGTGATTCACCTACGAGGCATCATGCTAGACAATTTCAAATTCACATCGCGGTGACACTGCATGTAGGATAAGGCATGATGGAAGCAGAAAGGTTCCAATTTTCCCGTACGCCTCTGGCAGCTGCTGGCAGTTGAACCACTGGGGAAGCACCGGGAGATCACCTGGCTGCCTGCATGGAAGAGGAGGCTGACCTGGACTGTCTGCTACCCAAGCAGCCTCTTGAACTCATAGCTGAGCTCGTTCACTTCGCCTCTCTTAGGCAAAAGTGTGTGGGGCCAAATAGGCAGCATCAGTACGACTGTTCCATGTTAACTATTCTATGCCAAAGCACAGATGAGGGTGAGAGGGACTAGGGTTCGTCTTCCTTCTGCAGGAACTTTTGAGCCGATGTCCTGGCACAATGTAATGTATGATATTCTGATACGGGTGCTCATTCTTTCTGATGTGAGGCCAGTTAAGAAGGAAGTTCCCTCCCCGCCTGGCATCATCACGCGTGAGCCCTGCATGTTACCTGCAGTGGCCACACTTAGGCAGGCTTGTACAGATGGGCTATTGATGCCCCCCACCTCGCTCAAACTGTTTGATGCCACATAAAGCAGGAAGATACGGTGAAAGAAATGATTTCATAGGAAGAATATGAATGTCTCACCAAACAAACTTAATTATTGGCAGGGGGGACAATAATTCACACAATCCAACTGAACAGTTGGGATTCTAATTTTCTTTGGGGAGTATCAGTACTCCATATACTTTTTTTTTTTTTTTTAGTCCAAAGCTGCTTATATCGTCCCCAGATCTCCCACACTATTATTATTTAGCAGATGAGCAATAACATGTACCGTAAGACGTCATGGCTCCACACACTTATTTTAATTGCACTGACTTTGTAAAAGTCCTTTTCCACTCTCCTTTCCTTGTTCTACTTTGTCCTCTTTCCGACACCAAGTGATTTATACTTTCGTTATCTGATCAGGCCTGACTTTCTATGGAAAGAATGAAGGTTAACAGCATTTTTTCTCTGTCTTCTCTGTATCCTCTGTTACCAAATTTCATCTATCAGTGGATGACATGTTGACTTTTTGACTAATAAAATGTTAAATGTAGAAATGCTGGCTCTTCTATAATAACATATGTTGTCTTGTTTTGGGGAAACATGAGAAAGAATTCCTGGAATAAATGAATATGAATTTTGAATGTTTGTGGAAAAAAAACCTCTGAAGATGTGGGAAAATGACTAAAAAGGAAAATATGAGAGGCCCTGTTGGCTTGGAGAGGTAAAAGAAGAGATCTTGAAAAACAATTTGGATTTGATGTAAGGGTACCGTAATTCTCCAGCTGGTGCAGAAAGCATTATTCTAAGTAATCAAAGACAAAAATATTTTGCCAAAGGGATCAGGACAAACACATTGTATATTGAAAGAATGAGAAGAAGTGAGTGGTAAAAGAGTGGATGGCTAGATCCAAAGGTGAGAAATCTCTTAATCCTCGGCTAGTGTCAGCCCAGACTAGCATCTGGCTGGCTCTCATTTTTCCAATCTGCCTAAACTGCCACTTTTATTCAGGGACTGAGTCACGTCAACCCTGGTGATGACCAACCATGTGCTCTATTCTCGCCCCTTCAATGTAGTTGTCAAATTATTAAACACAAATAAGTACAAATTTAGAGCGTCATTAAAAAGTACCTGAGAGATCAACAGGTTCATATTTTATGGACAAGAAATGGGATTGCAGAAGGTTGAATGATTTGCCCAAAGCCACCTAGATGCAATTTTAGTATCTAACACTTTTGTGCAGTTTTACCCCTTACTACTCATTGGCAACTATATACTCTTGTGAGATCAATACCCACCTCTGTGAAACATTATCTGTCCTTTATGAGCAAATACCTTTTGAGATGTTAGCAGACAGGCTACAGGCCAGAGTTGGATCACGGCAGAACAGGTTTAGGGGCGCCTGGGTGGCACAGTGGTTAAGCGTCTGCCTTCGGCTCAGGGCGTGATCCCGGTGTTGTGGGATCGAGCCCCACATCAGGCTCCTCCGCTAGGAACCTACTTCTTCCTCTCCCACTCCCCCTGCTTGTGTTCCCTCTCTCGCTGGCTGTCTCTCTCTGTCAGATAAATAAAATCTTAAAAAAAAAAAAAAAAAAAAAACAGGTCTAGCATAGCCCCAGCGATTTTTACCACATTGTGTTTCCTCCCACACTTAGAGCTTGAAGAAAGCAATGAGAAAAGCTGGCAGGAACAGATTTACTACTGCTCTTAGTATAAGGTGAGAGTAACTAAGGTACTTTTTTTAATGTAGCAATCATCTAGCATTATTATATGTGCTGTCCAATGGCAATATCAAGGATTTAACTCATTTGCTTAACAGAAATATTTTCAGCAGACGTATCCAGAGTAGGCTACAACTGAAATGAAAAGTTTACCAGTGAATTATATTACCCAAAATACCTATGTGGCCCTGTGTGTCCCTTTCTCCCCAAACATCAGCAGCTCTATAGAGTACAAAATGGTAAATAAAACCCAAGATTGCTCTTTGCTATCTAGAGAGAAACAGACGGGCTTATCGGTATATGAAATAATAGAAAGCCCAGAGTGGGGGGTCAATTCGATGGAAAAGGTTTAGTTATAAAACAGACGGGCTTATCAGTATATGAAATAATAGAAATCCCAGAGTGGGGGGGTCAATTCGATGGAAAAGGTTTAGTTATAAAACATCTCCCATACTTCTAGAAATTTAGTAGGTCTTCAGGGGGCCAGCAGCGTTCCAGGTTTCTTCTGAGAATCCAATCAAGCTTATTTCAAGACTTCCAAGGGGGTTGAGTGAAAGCATATATCAGCATCCCTTGATTTTTTTTTTCCCTTTGAAATAGGCTAAGAAGATCTCAGATTATAAATTTAAGATGTCAATTATATGTTTCAGAATGCTTTGACTCTTATAGTTAAACATTTTCAAGTAAAATGCATGATACATTGGCTTGACTTTAACCCCAACTCTAAGGGTGAACTCCAAATATTAGAGAAGGTTTTATGTCAATTTAATTTTTCTCCTCTCCATTCTTTGTTACGGTTTTTCCAGATAATCACTCCCAGTTGAAACTTCATATTTCTATTGTTATAGATATGAATCATAACGTAAAATAATCTTATGGTTTAAAAACAAAGCAAGCAAAGAGAATGACAATATAGTTTCCAGTCTACTTAGTTTTGCTCATCATTTGTCTGAAACCCAGTTCCAAAGTCCAGAGGAGCTCACTAGAAACCATTGATGAAAGGACATGTATGTGTCCACTTAGGAAAAAACAAACAAACTGTAAAATGATATGGCATTCGGATGAAATGAATTGATAACATGCTGAGTCCTGTCTTGAGTGTGTGACTTTATGTTTTTGTCTGTATATGTGTGTGATTCTTGAGGGCGGAAGAAAGAATATGAAAGGAGGAAAAGAAAAGGATCAGAGCTGTAGGTCACAGTGAAATTGCAACGCTCCTCTTAGTATGGAGATCCATTATAGACATTTGAAACCATGTAAATGATATTATAGAAACATTAGCATGAAAATGCTGGCAAGAAACTAAAGGTCTAGTCTGTGTTTGTACTTCTTTATGCGTGTTTGTGTGTTAAATATTAGGAGGAAATAAATTATTTAAATCTAACTCTATCTAGCTACCTTTTTTTTTTCCCTCCGACTTTTTGGCAATAAAAGGATTCAAATGAATGTAGCTAGTTGTTCTAAGCACTTTAAAGCAGATATTTAAAGTCTAAAAAAAGTCTTTCAATTACTGTTTTAAAAGCTGAGAGCATTTTCTTAAAAAGGAATAATGATTGAATACATTTCTCATCAAAGTGAAGGATTAATAGCAACGAATGAAAGTTTCTACAAAGTTTTACACAATGTGCTGCAAAAATTCATTTCCCTCTTTTTTCTCTCTCCGATGTTTTGGCTCCTTGCCCTTTATACCGCTCACACACTTAGTTTTGTCGTGTTGGGGAAAGCACAGCAGATCATTTTATACATGAACTACTATTTGGGGGAAAGTGTAAACTCTTTTATTGTCCCATAGTAAGCGTTGTGTATGGTCCTTTGTTTTTTGTTGTTTTTGTTTTTTTGCAAAATGATGAATCTAGCTAATTGCACATAATTTGTATTTATTGTTTATGTGATTGGTAGAACTTCATCAGTGAGCAGAAAATTTTCAGTATCATTAAAATATTTAAACAATCCCTGAGAAATTTAGAGAAGCTCACTGGACATTTAAGAGACTTTTATATGTTCTCTGTGATTTACTAGCCTGAGATAATTACTTTTAATTAAAAGCAGATGGAACTTCAACACAATGGATGGGAAAGACATGTAGCTAGAAAAAAACCTGAAGAAGCAGTACTGTTAAACTGTACCTAGTTTTATATCTATGCATTTAAAAATATGACTGTATTACTCAAGTTTTTGTACATAAAACTCCTATGTGAGAGAAAATAATAATTTATTTCCCTAGCTGTGAAATTAAAAGCTTTCTTAAAGTGAGACAAAACTTCTTTCTGATTAAAGATGTACCAGTTTAGAAGAGATGATTTTTTTTAAGACTACTTTGGTATTTCCAAAGATTCTATTGTTTAATCTGCCAAGAAATTCTGCTCCTACATCAGTAGAAATTTCAAAACTCCAACACGACCATACTATTTCCTCAATAATAGCAAGGGAATTAACTTTAATGCAGTAAATTCACAAGAAACTCCTCTGATAAAAAGATGCTTCTCAGTCCTATTATTTAATTGATCTTTTTGGAACAGTTCATTTGTACTCCAGAAAAAAAATAATTAGACGGGTTATTAAGTTCTTTCAAGTGTATGAAAACAATGGTGACTAATACCCAGATATCTTTTTATGAAAGGCTTTTGTATTTGAACCTTCTAAATTTTAATCTCTAATAGGTGGTTCTAGGCTTACTGTTATTATTATTTTAAGCCTTAAACTTCCTTAGTAGCATTGAAATAAATTTGATTTAAATTCCTTTTATTCATTTAAGATTGCATGAAATGGATTTTACTTGCACAATGTGAAATATGTTAAATTTCAAAGCATATACTTTACTCTTCATTTCCTGTCCGGTCATTTAGAGAAAGCCACACTGTGTGGCAGAAAAAACACCAATTGAGTACTCAGGAGACACGGGCTCTAGCTATGTGACCTTGAATTAAACTTCAATTAACTTCTTTGTGCCTCAGGGTCCGTATCTGTTACATGAAGGAACTGTCAGAGGTTGCGAATCGGCAGTCCTAGCTAGATGCAGCCCGCAGATACGTTTTGCTTGACCTACATTTTAAAAAAATATGAATGAAAATGGTTGTATCAACTTACATCCATCAGCAGTGCCTGTGAGTCACACTTGCTCCGTATCCTTCCCAATACCTGATATTGTCAACCTTATTCATTCTAGATATGGGTGTGTTTGTAGTCCTATTTCATTATGGATTTAATTTACATTTTTCTGATGACTAATAAAGTGAAGTGTTTTTTTTCATATGTTTCTCAGCAGTTTGGATAGCTCCTTTTGTGAGGTGCCTGTTTCTTTCTTTTTTTTTTTTTTTTGTCTTTTTTTTGTTGTTAAGGTGGATTGTCTGGTTTTTTTCTTATTGATGTGTTAATGAGCTCTTTAGATATTCTGGATATGAGTCTTTTGTTGGATAAATGAATTCAAAGTGTGTTCTCCCATGCCTTTCACTCTTAAAGGTGACTTTAGATAAACTGAAATTCGTAATTCCAGGGAAGGTCAATTTTTCAAACTTTTCCTTGTAGTTAGTGGTTTACTTAAAACACATTTAAAAATATTTGCTTCCCTTAAGTTTACAAAAATATGTTCCTTTGTTATCTTCTAGAAACTTCATCTATAAAACATCTTAATTGGGTGCCTGGATAGCTTAGTCGGTTAAGCATCTGCCTTCAGCTCGGGTCATGAGCCCAGGGTGGTGGAATCGAGTCCCACATCTGGCTCCCTGCTCAGTAGGGAGTCTGCTTCTCCCTCTCCCTCTGCTTCTCTCTCTCTCTGTCAAATAAATAAATAAAATCTTTAAAAATAAATAAATAAACAAATAAAAATAAATAAAACATCTTAATTGATATAGTAGATATTCCTTGACACGTGCTTGGATTCAGGTAATTTGATTTCAAGGTATGTACCTGGAAGAAGTGCATACATTTGTGTACCAAAGAATATGGGCCAGAATGTTTATAGAGTCATTATTCATAGTGGCCAAAAATTGGAAGCACTTATCGATCCACTGTAAAATGGACTGGCATACATTCATATGATGGAATAGTATACAGCAAGGAGAAAGAATGAACTGCTGTTACATCCATCAGAATGTGTGACTCTTACAGATATAAAGTGAAAGAATCAAGCACGAAAGAGCAAATGCTGTGTAATTTTGTTTATATAAAATTCAATACTAAGCAAAACAGTTATGATGAGTGGTAATTGAAGAGTGGTTACCTTTTAGAGCAGGGAAGGTTAATGCTGGAGGTAGTGCAAGGAAGGCATCAGAAAGATACCTGGATGGCAGAGAATATTTTATATTTGGATCTGGGTAGTGTGTGTACAGGTCTGTACTCTTGGTAAAATTCACCAAGTTGTTGACGTGAGATCTGCCCTTCCAATCATTATTAAATGTTAAGGAAGGAAATGTTTGCTGGGGCTAATATGTTAGGCATATATGCAGATTATCATACCATTGATCTATGGAATAGAACGAAAACACTAGTTCAGAGTAATCTCTACTAATCTATGTCAACATTTCCATAAGGTTTCTAACCAGTGTCACTTCGAATTTTCCTACACCATAAAAGCAGATTAATCTTAACGAAATACTCACTTTTAAATACATTGCCAGCCTATTTGGAAGTCTTTAGTGATTTCTCTCCATCCATACAATAAAGAGCAAATCTTAAACCTTTAAAGTATCTATAACTTGATGGTGGGTGTGTATGGGAACTCACCAACATGTACTGGGAACTAATTACCTATCAGGTGCGTTAAACTGGTTACTTTAGTGGATTTAAGCCTTACATCAAAACTTTAAGTTAAATGGCATTATGTCATATATCAGGTTAAAGATACTGAGCTTCCACCCAGTCAGAAGTTAGGTAACAGGCAGCAGCAACAGCATAAAGATATAGGTCTCTATGACTCCAAAGCAAATACTATTTTTATTATACCATGTTGCCCTGCAGTCACGTATAAGTCCCCAATCTACTTTATCCAATTTCTCATCTTCCTAACTTCTTTATTCTGAACCAACTTAGTTCAAAATATGCCTCTCTCAATCAACTTATGCTATCTGATCTCCTAATTTTCCCTAATCCTGATTTCTTCTTTAAAGATGTGGAGTATTTTTGAAGACATTTGCTGTCTGCATCTGTGTTATTCATTCTTTCAGATCACTTCGAAAGTCTACCTTTATCCTATAGCTTTGCTTAACCACCGCAATCTGAATACTCTTCCTCTCCTTGGAAACCTTAGCTGTAATTATTGCTGGGTACAAATCATACATTATGTATAACATTGTGATATTTCTTTCGTATTTCCTTGAAATGTTATTTAAATTCAGGTTTTTTCTTTACTTGATGACTGTCTTATTTTCTTAATTATGTTGAAAGCTCCTGAGTACAGAGAAAATGTTTATATTTTTTTATCTCCTCCCTCAGAAGTATTCAAAAATAATGGAGATTGAGTATGGTCTGGACAAAGTACTATAGCAGCTTGAATTTTACAGGTTTAGGGTAAGAATACATTTCATGGGGGTCAGTTTTAAACGAATACAATTATTTAGATAGATAAATACATGGAGTATGCACGATAAATAGATCAATAGCCTAGAGATTTTTCTAATGTATTAAAAAGCAATTCTTCTTTATGTCCTATTTCCTCTCTTCAATTCACTGCCATCTGTCTTGACCTCCCTTCCCCCACCACAGTAATTGGATCACTCTTCGCAAGATGAACAGCAAGTCATGGGCCTCATCTTACTGGGCCTCTTCCTAACTTTCACGTCTGACTATGCTTCCTCTTGGAACACTATTCTCTAATTTCTTTCGGGAAACGCTATTGATTTTTCTCCCATTTCACTTATTACTCCTTCATAGTCTCCTTCGCCTGTTTCCCCTCCTCTACTTTAACTCTTAATGTTGCAGTTCATTCAATCATTTATTTGTTCTTTAATTAAAAAATCCTTATTGAGCATCTACAGTGTTAGTCATTCAGACACTGGACACCCAACAATGAACGATTTTTTAATATCCCACTTTTGTGGAATTTTGATGGAGGAAGATAATTAAGTAATAAAATGCAATGGGTTAGAGGTGGAGAAAAAGAAATCAAGGCAAAAAAGAGAGGATTAGAGCTGGAGGTTACAGGACTAGCTATACAATTTCTGAGGCCCAGTGCAAAATAAAAATGGAGGGCACTTTGTTTAAATATTGTTAAGAATTTCAAGACAGCAGTAGCAGAACATTAAACCAAAGTAATGGGCCCTTTTAATATTGGGATCCTGTGCAAGTATACACATCACATACCCATAAACATGATCCTGAGTGGTTCCGGAAATCGCTGAGGTAATATTTGAGTGAAAACTTGAAAGAGGCAAGGAATTGAGGCATATACATCTACAGGAAAAGAGCGTTCCAGACAGGAGCAACATTAAGAGCCAAGATAGGAGGTGGGAGCACGTCAGGTGGATTCAAGCAAAGGTGAAGCAAGCAGTATGGCTGGCTGAAGCAGGGGGGAGAGAGGGGTGACCAAAAGATTAAATCCAAGATCTAAATGGGGGCCAGGTCAGGTAGGGTCTCACCGGTTACCGCAAGATCCCTTTTTTAATCTGAGGAGTGTTTAAAACACAAGTGAATTTTCCCCAGGATCATCTCACTTCTATGTTAAAAGCTAGATTATTGGAAGCAAGAGTCAAAATAGATGGGAGATGATGATGGTTTGAAATAATCCAGGTGAGAGATGACTGCAGTAGCAAAGATTAGGTAGGGAAAAGTGTCTGGATTCAGGATATATTTGAAGAGTTTTGGTATTTTGTTCTAGGACTTCCTTTCTTCCCTATCTCTACATGGTGTTACCCCAGTCTCGTGGTCTTATATGCTATTTGAGAGCTGATGGTGCCCTCGTATACTTCCAGTGCGAGCCAGACGTGTCAAGTCCTGCCTGACATCTTCCTTTGGATTTCTCATAGACGTTTCAAATGTAACACATCCAAAAATAATCTAATAAATGATTTCCTCTCCTTAACTTGTTTCTCCTCGATCTTCCCTTTATCAGAAAATTGTATCCGTATTCATTCAGTTGTTAAGCTAGAAACCTTAATTCTTTATCTTACCTAATCCCCCACATCTAATTAATCAAAGGTCCGATCACTTATACCCAGAATAAAGACCTTAAATCCACCCACCCCATCCATCCTTCCTGCCATTTCACTCATCCAAGCCGCAGGCTTCCTGCTCCTAACTGTTCCTTCCACTTCTGCTCATGCTGTTCGTAGCGGCTCAAGTATTAATTTTAAGATGCAGATAAGATTGTATCTTTCCTCTGCTTTGAAACCCTTCAATAGTTTCCCATTGTATTTTGAATATAAGTAAAACTGCTTGCCATGTTCAACAAGGTCCTGTTTGATCTGGTCTAGTCCAAGCTCTCCTGTTTCCTATTCTGCCTCATGCCCCGCCCCATAGCTCACTCCCTCTCCAATACCCACACTGCTCTCCAGACAGCTTCTACACAAATATTAACTCTGTAGCAATAGTAGTAATTGATAGCAGGTAAAAACCAAGAGGAATGATTTTTCCCAAATATGTGGCCACATATTTAATCATTTAAAATACTTAATGGTGAGAAGGCGGCTCCTTTGGCCAGATTATAGTGAGCACCACAGATTATAGCACTAGCCAGATTACAGTGAGCACCACAGTGTATGTATACTACAATATGCATGAGTGAATAAATACATGAAAAGCAAGTGCTTGTTAATTCAAGCTCTAGTTCTTTCTGAGGCTGTAAATGCTCTATTAAGTGGAAGTAATAAACTTATTTTATGTCTAGGATTTTAGTTTGTGATACATTTTTTTTAAAGATTTTATTTATTTATTTGACAGAAAGAGAGACAGCCAGGGAGAGAGGGAACACAGGCAGGGGAACTGGAAGAGGAAGAAGCACGCTCCCAGCGGAGGAGCCTGATGTGGGGCTTGATCCCAGAACTCTGGAATCACGCCCTGAGACGAAGGCAGACGCTTAACGACTGAGCCACCCAGGCTCCCCTGTGATACATTTTTCAAACACATACCACTGTAGAAACAGATAATTTTCTTTTCTTTTTAACCTCATGAACGTCTAATAATCTCCTTAAACCATAGAAAATGTTTGCCATAGCTACAGTTTTCATTTCTGAACTTGAGAAATAGATCGATTTGTACATAAAATATTTTAAAATAACTTTTTTTTTTCAGTTCAGTAATTTTGGGACACAAACAATACCTCTGAGGTAAAACATAATTTTGTGATACAGCGATAAAGTTATATAATGAAGAACTAGGGAAAAGATTGTCCTAAGTATTTCAGAGAAGCCATAAATTTAATAATATTGTATTTTGGGAAATAATTTTGAATTTATTTTGCAACATTTTCTTCCTTTCCATTTAGGTTCTTGAATGCAAAAGAAATACTGAAGGGAAAATTTTGAAGTGAAACTGGGATAACATTAGCATTGGTTTTTCTCACGGCAGCGGGGAACAACTGCCTGTTGACCTTCAGACATTACCTCCACCTCTATTAACATATACATCAAAATATTGGAAAAAGTCATAGGGCAACAAGAAAACGTGTAAACCTAGGAAGGAACCATAGGGCAAAGACAATGTGAAATGAAAGTCACAGATTTAGTTGTTGTCCATGATCAACTTATTGGATGGTGACTGTAGTTTCTGGCCTTTTCATGTCGCCAGGGGTCTTGAAAGAACCTGATACATTGAACAGTAGGATATGTCTACCATTCAGAGATCTAAAAGTCTCATTAGCAAACTGGGGTGGTTTTGTGGACATGAATGCACTTGTGGGCCAGGATTGGAGACTTCCAGGAAAGTTTTATCTTAGGACGTTCAGCAAATTTTACCGTGCTGACAATACCAAAAGAATGTGATAGTTATAATGGTTAAAATTCTAGTGCCCTTGAGAAATTCACAATGTAATAGAGGATGTGATAAGCAAACATACTGCAAATATTGTTGAGTAAGTAGAATATAAGATAGAGGAGCATCTAACCTAGTCTGGCAATAGTATCTTGAGACCAAGAAAGTCTCTGTGATGAGCTAGTAATGATTAAAAACAAAAAACAAAAAAGAAAAAAACCTATGAAGAAAAAGAACAAAGATAAGTGGAGGAGGAGAAGTACATTCCAAACAGTGGCAAACAACTTGCTAGATGGTGCCTTGGGTTGAGAGAACATGACAAGTTTGGGAAAGTAAATTTTCGTGACAGACTAGAATATGGTGATATTATAAGATGGAAAAGAGGTCCAAAAGATAAGGTCTCAAGATCAAACAACCTACTCCTTATCTGAACATTCTTTTTTTTCTTAGTGTAGGCCTAAGACACCATCTTAAGTAGATTTCTGTTTTGGCTTTCTTAGAATGAGGGTGTTCTGAGAAATACCCTTCTCTCCCAACTCCCTACTTTTGGAGAGTGGGTAAAATTCAAATGTCTGTAGGTCTTCATTGTTTTCCTATAACTCTACTCTGATAGTTTAAGTATTTCTTCCTACAGTGTCTCTATTCAAATACTTATAAGTCAGAACATACACTAAAAAGGATACTTTACTGTTGCAAAGTTGTAATAATAAGATTACACATTTCAACACCTAAATATGACACCTTCAAGAAAGAATTTCAATCTGTCTTTATTAAAGAATCACGTAAGGAAAAAAATGAAATCTGAACTCCTTCTCCTTTTAGGTTTCTCATGCCTTTTTGGAAAGTATGCTGCACTTTCATAGAAAATTATCCTTTGATCTTCAGTGAGTACAGATATTCTGTATCTCATTTATGCTTAAGACAATGCAACATGTTTGTTTTGTCATTAATACTAATCCTGCTTTGATTTCTTTGAACTGTTGGCAACAGGTAATTCAACTAAAGTCTTTTCTAGACAGATTTTGTTCTTTGTTGGATGATGAAATTTCTCTGGTGTTAACACCTAAAAAGACTGTCTACTTTCCCTTTCCTCTTCTAATTATTGGATATATTGTTAGACTGCATACCAGAAACCAATTTAGCATTTGAATTGAGGAAGAACATATTAATTTAAGCAGCTTCTGACCTGTCTTAAAAGGAAAAGTTCAAAAGACAATCAAAAAGTAAATCTAAAACTTCTAGGATTAAAAAAAATAATAATGCATTGTTGGCAAATGGCTGGCTATGATCATCCTCATTCATGTGTCTTTTTCGTTATTTTATAGGTAATACTGTTGTGCTGTAGACATACTAGAAACTTCCAATATAAAATATATTACAAATTAGTTGTGTTCCTTGTTCAAATATCAGTGATTTGGCAAAAATGAACAATGGTGAGCATAGATAAATTTGTTTTCCAATTTTTCTAAACCAGTCCTACTTACCAAAATAAAATTTTAATCAATTTCAACATGAAATCTCATCTATTCCTAAAATTTTCCAGGCAATATATATTTGCACAAACACTTGGCAAATTTCTAGATATCACATCTGGTAGGTGTGGATGAAATTCATTAGGCTAAGTCTTCTAAGCATCTACGTTTGCCAAAGCTTTGATATGACAAGCACTTATTCCCAATGGCGGTCATTTATTCTTTGCCAGTTCATAAGTGCTTCCTCCTCGCAGTGGATTGCATTTCCGCTGGCATTTGAAACATTGGCGACCATGTCACTGTATATTAGAATACATGTGCAGAGAGATTACTATCAATCCAAAACAGCAGAATAGAAGTTGCATTTTTCAGAAGTTGTTGAACTAAAAGTCAACAGAGGACTCTTGGCTTTAGAGAGAGAATTCTAACAAGGGAAGGAAGTACATGTATATGACTCAAGGGCCGCCCTTGAGTATTTGATTACAGACAAAAATAGGCTTACTTAAAAGAGCTTTTATTAGGGGGAAGATAGGAGTTAGACAGTCTGATAACTGAAAAACTTCTGTTTTCTGCTTTCAGGTCTCCCTATAAGCAACTGGAAAATGTTCTGCTTTTGCCTTCAAGTGGACATGTAAGCAAATGGTTATCATGGAAGCTATTTGCAGATATGACTTAGGTGCTGGGAAGAAGGGTTGACAAGGAAATGACTCACTTTAAAGGGATCCTAAACAATGACTACAAGATGCCCATTGTTAACTTGTCTTTCTTTCTCAGCATATGTTTTGAAGAGATTGAGCCTCAGAGACTGAAGTAATAGATGCTTATAGAATTCTTTATTTGTAAGAACATTGTGAAGCAACGTGCAGCAGATGGGAACAAAGAATATACATATATATGCATATGTGTACGTATATTGTGTATATGAGTATATATATTCTGATGCTAAACTGTAAGAAAAGATATTTCTATCACTAGCCAGATGATAAAAATAATTAGATTTTAGAATATATACCATCAGTGACCAAGTTCGACGAGTCATTTTTTATTTCAGAATGTACCCTGAAAGAGCATAAAACCAATTTGTCTCCATTTTTGTAAATAACGTCATCTTCTGTGTTCACTCCTGAAATTAGCCCAGAAAAAAAAAAAAAAAAACCCACAAAACCTCCTTGGGCCTCTATGAAGTTTAGTTACTTAGAAGAGTCGTTACACAAGCCTTTGTGATACTGATATATGTATGTGTGTGCTTATTTGTTTGTATTCAGTAGCTATGGTTATTCTAAAATTAAATGACGAGGAGATTTTATGTGTGGCACACTGCTGAATTTTAACAAGTTAGTAACGCCTACTGTTGTCACTAGATGTGAAAAAGCTAGTTAAATAAGATTTGGCTTGACACGTGAAGTACAATGCTATCATAAATTATCTTGCACTCACTGGAGAGATTTTGCTTATATCCAATGCCAAAATAACCAGGCATGTAAGTAAAGCAACTGTCAATTTAGTGAAAATGCCAGTCAGATTTGATGTTTGCCTCAAATTATCTAGCATATTAAATAAAAACATAACCAAATTGAATTCAGTTCCATATTGATGATGTACAGATCAAAACTCTTGCAAATTAATACAAGCATATAAATTGGCTGCCATGATGAAAATCAGAAAGGTCCTAGAAATTTATATGTAGAATCTAGTCCTTGAAGAAGTAAGTTATCAAACCTGCCTCCACGCTGGCTGGGTCGGCTCTGCCCGGGAATAGCTGTGTCGTGTACACATTTCTTAAGGGTGCGAGGAAACTATAGAGGACCGCACAAGGCTGCGAAGCACCAGAGGTCATGTAGCTACTGTATTAGCTACAAAGTCGAAGAAAGACTAACACAAAAGTCAGAATTTTTTTGGTGGGAAATTTCACGGAATGAATCATAGATGCTGGTCATTATTTGTGAGTAACTCAGAAAGAATCATTTCAAATTTCTATCTCAGTTTTCAACTGAATCTCATTTTGGAGTACATTTTGCAGGGGAAAAAAAAACATAATAAACCATCTTAGATCTCGGATCCTAATGCTAAATAATAGAATAGGTCAAGAAGTAAAAATTCTGAGTAAAAAACGTGATTGAAATAAGGCTAAGTCCTATCTAATTTCTTAAAAGTAGCTAGGATTCTAATAGGAAGTACCCCCCATAAAAATAATGTGGCCCAAATCAGTTATCTAGAGCTTTTCAATATTTAACTCGTTGTCTAAAAATCATTTTCGGTTTCTGTCTTCGAGCATCCCCAATTCCCTGCACTACAAAAATAAAACTTAGATGACAGGTTGCGGGGAGGAGTACCTTCGAGTTCAGGAGGTCCTGCTAATCCTTTTATTGGAAGGTACACGTTGCTGGGAGCTGAGCTCTCCTGTGGTCGAGTGTCTGTGCCACGGGGTGGGGGCTTCCTTCCTCTGGCTGTTCATACTGAATATGGTTAACGTTCCACTATGCAATAAGTCATACTCCAGCCCCTCTTGGAACATAAACTTACCTCCAATTCTTCCAAGAAAATTAAGGATATGTGATTTGAACGAAATCAATTTTCTTACTTTCATAGCTATCAATTCTTCAGAATCTAATATGTTCTCTGTTCTCTTCCAGTTTCAGATGAAGAAATCTTTAATTTCTCCTTAAAATTTCCCCTCCTCTCCCTGCATTTTGACTCCATCTCCCGACAGTTTTCTCCATTCCATGAGTTAAGCCCTAGTTTTCCAGTTTTCGACATTTCACCCTGTATTTGCTACTTGCCCTAACATTATAAATGATCTGTTTTGTTTGTTTTACCTTGAATGACAACATTAAGCAAAGCAAGAGCCATTACCACAGAAAAGAACAACAATGACACCAAAATTCGGACACTCAAATTCTGAAAGGTATTTTGAGAATTAAATGACTTAATAAAAATAAAGGTCTGTGCTTAGCATATAGATAGTACTATATAAGAATTGTCTATACTGGGGCATCTGGACGGCTCAGTAGGTTAAACGTCTGCTTTTGGCCCACCTCATAATCTCAGGGTACTTGGAACGAACACCCCCTTCCCCTTTGGGCTCCCGGCTCAGCTGGGAGCCTACTTCTCCCTCTCCTTCCGCCCCTTCCCCTGCTCATGCTCTCTCTCTCTCAAATAAATAAATAAAATCTTAAAAAGAAAAAAAAAAGAATTGTCTATATTGTTATAAGATATGACACTTACTCTCTCTTTTAGTTACTCATGCAAATATTATTTTCTCTATTACTAGTCTGCAGTAATATAACCTAATATAGAATAAATTAGTTTGATAAGTGAATCTGAAGCATTCTAAGAATATAATTAATATTGATTAGAAATAATTTTCATTCCATTTTTATATGTTTTCTTTCTTTTTTTCATTATTAAAACAAAGAAATAGAGTTGAGCTAACAGGGGAAAAGTTAACCAGAGAAATGTTGGAGAGAAACAGGATCTTGCTGACAGGAAAAGACAATTACCTCTTTCACGATCAATTGAGGTGGTCAGGGAGCCTAGTCAGAGTCAAAGCACAGGACATGTCTCTCAGGGGAGCTTTGAAGTTTAGCAAGGAAGAGCCAAAACTGCTCAGCAAAGTTACAGAAATAAGGTCCAAGATGAGTCAAGTTAAAAATTATTGGGCAGCAGCGGCAGATTGCACAGACCCAGCCAAGGTGAAGGCTCGAGACCTTCATGGCAAGAAGAAGCTGCTTCACCAGCTGGAAGAGCCGAAGGTGGGGCTGTCCCAGCTGTGAGTCCAAGCTCTCCAAGGTCCGAGTTGTTGGCAAATCCGTCGCCAGGGTCCATCATCCACACCGCAGAAAGAGAACCTCAGGAAATTCTACCAGGGTAAGAAGTACAAGCCCCTAGAAGACACGTGCCATGCACCGTGGGCTGAACAAGGACCAGGAAAAGCTGAAGGCCCAGAAGCAGCTGCAGGAGTAGCTGTACCCACTGTGGAGTACGCGGTCAAAGCCTGAGCACAAACAAACTGGGGAAAAATAATTATAGAGAAGTGACATATATCTGTTGGCTTGCATGGGTATATATAGATTGCAGAATCTAACTAGGCTTTTCAGGCTTGTTTCGGTGCTTTCCTCCTGAGTAACACATGTTTAGACACTGGCAAATATTACACATGGTTCTGCATAGTAGGAGTCGGTACTAGCTAAAGTGTCTGGAGTACTTCCCACTGAGTAGTTTACACAGCTAGTAAAAGGATCCTCAGAATTATAAATGAATATATTGCAAATGAGGAAACATGTCATCCATATCCACTACCCAATATAAATTGTGAACTCTTGTTTCTGCCCTGTTTACGTTTGCCTTTGTGAAAAAGGATTGGGATGGCTTACACAGGCCTGTGGCAGTTAACTATGACCTTGCACGCAGGTGTGGGAAAGGAGTAAGCCCAGCAGCTATGTTCTTTCTTCTAGTTGAAAGATAGTTATCTGCTTTCTCTTGTTTCTACTCATAGAAATGTTCTTAGGAAGAAAACTCACAGATACCGTGTAGTCCAAGATAGCATGACTTCGAAATTATTTCTTATGTTATTAATTACCATAAGTTACTAATTGTTGAAATAGACACACCCACTACTGGATGATATGCTGCTGTGAAATGTTCAATAGAGAAAAATCCTACTGAGATAAGTTCAGCAGAGAATTTACTAGTTCAGTTTCTGGTCAGCACCTAGTTGGTAAGAGTTTAAAGGAGCTGCAGAACACAGATCAAGATTTACTTGGACGCATCCTGAAAATTTAGCCATCAGATGAAATCTAGCTGGAACATACACCAACCTTCTTAATCCATGGGTGGCATTTTGAGATTGAAAATGACATGTAAAATTTACTGTTCAGGAAATATCTTTTAAATATCATGGATCATTATAAGCATAACGCTTGGGAAACCTGTCAACTCTAATCTAACCTGATTATTCTTTCGAAGTTTTTTAGTACATTAATTAACTAATCATCAGGAAATGAAATTTAACGAAGTTTGCTCAGGCATAGAACGCGTTGGATGGAAGTTCTAGGGTATTCAGTACTGTATTCATTCTGATAATGACTGAGGACAAGAAGGGAAGCATACTGAGGGGCAGAGCTCTCAGCGATAGGTATGCAAGCTCAGGGAGGATCTCATTCCAGAGTTTCCACACCAAGTTGCCTAGGACTGGAGAGCTCGTAACACAAATGTGGCTTTTGTGCCTGTGTGTAGGAGGCATGAATTTATTGAGAAAGCAATATCTTGTCTAGGCCCAGTTTGTCACTGGACTGAGTAGGAATTGGGACACAAGGATTTCGCTATAGAATTCATTTCAGTCCAAGTATGTTTTATCACTTACTATGTACAAGGCAAGAGATGTAATAACAAACAAGCAGATTTCCAGCCATCAAGGCTTTGACTCTTATACCATTTCTGTTCATACCAAAGAAAAGAAAGTCAGGAATAAGACATATTGGGGGGATGCATCCTCTATATTAAAAGACATTTTGCAGAAGGAAAAAAAACAAAAACAAAACAAAAAAAACCCTTGCCTAGTAAATGCTCATGGTCTGGCAGTTAGTCCTGGCCATCTAAACAACTGTAAACTGAAAAAGTAAGAAGTCAGAGAGTAGAAGCACCTTGCAAACTGGGATATGTGTAAAGAAGTGGGACAGCATTTGAAGATGGGTTTGTTTTGTGAAAAGAGCAGAACTGAAGAGAAATCATTTGCTCCTGGTTTAGTCCTTTTTTTTTTTTTTTTTCAGATTTTAATTATTTATTTGACAGAGAGAGAGACAGCCAGTGAGAGAAGGAACACAAGCAAGGGGAGTGGGCGGGGAAGAAGCAGGCTCCCAGCGGAGCAGGGAGCCCAATGTGGGGCTCGATCCCAGGACCCTGGGATCATGGCCTGAGCCGAAGACAGATGCTAACGACTGAGCCACCCAGGTGCCCCTGGTTTAGTACTTCTGAGCACAGCAAAGATAGACCACAGTAAACCACACCTCCTGGTATTTAGGCCCTTTTATTGTCTCCAACCCTTGAATCTAGGGTGGGCCTGTGACTAGCTTCAACTAGTAGATTAAGGAGGAAGTAACACCATCTCAGTTCTGGGCCATGCCCTAATAAAGCCTGACAACTTTCACTTTTGCGCTTTTGGGAGTCCTAAGCCACTATGTAAGGAGTCTGGCTATTTTGATTAAAAGACTGTGAAAAGACCACTTGGAGAGAGTCCTTGAGATTATGTTGAGATGGAGAGAGGCCCAGCCATTCAGCATCCCAGGCAAATGTCCAGATGACTTCATCCTCAGCTGACATCTGTATGCCACACCATTATTTCAAGTAGAACAGCAGAAAACTGCCAAGGTGAACCCAGTCAACTCACAGAACTGTAGGAGTTAGCGATGTTGCTATTTTAAAATTCTAAGTCTTAGATTTGTATCATTTTCAGCAATCTATAACTAAAACAATAGCATTCAGTTATAAGGAATAGAGTCAGAACAGTGACATGCTAATTAGAAATAATTTTTACCCATATATCCTATTTCTACTGAACTACTTTCAAGTGGGATGGGAGTTGGTTTACTAAGAAAACATATATAAACATAAAGCAATGCATCTTTAGAAGGGCCAAAAAAAAAAAAAGACATTCTTTTAGAGGTATGCATTTTTTCTTTTTCTCTTTTTATTTGTACTTTTAAAGCTTTGAACCATATTTTCTTATGATCATTTATACCAAACCCAGAAGAAAGACATGAAAAGTTGACCAGCTTTGATGAAATGATAGTGTAGCCTGCCCACATGTCCATTCTTCCCTCTCCCCAGAACCACTAAGACTCTACAGAACACAAATTAAAACCACAGATTTGGAGGATAGAAATAAATATTTACACTGGGAACTTGGGGTTAACTCATCTAGACCTAAATTAGACAACAAATATTGGTTACCAGAATTTCCCTCCCCCCTGAAAGAGAGAAAGCAAAATGTGTTACAAATCATTGACTGATGAAAAGAAGATTCTAAATTTGTCTGGAAGAACAACGTTGAGCTGGATCGAATTATTTAATTATGGGAGGATTTTGTAACAAACATCCTTTTGTAAGGACTATATGTTAGTTGTGTCTAACTTGACAATGAAAAGTGATTTTTGTTGTGAGTAGATAAGTTATGGCATTAGTCAAAACCCAAATCTCTTACAAATAAACTATAAAGAAGAACAAATAAAATCACAGAAATGCCTTCAGCATCATCAGAAGGCATAAAAACAAGAGTTCAAATTATTTAAGTTAAAAAAAAATAGCAATTTCCGGCAGAGCTAACTCTTGAGCTCCTGTTGCCAATGTTTCTGGATTGCTAAGGTGGTATGGGAAAGCTGTGTGGGAGAAAGAAGACGACAGTGAGTAAAATCCCCTCTAGAAGAAAGGCAACCCTAAGACTGAAAATACTAAAAAGCCATAGTAAACCAGAAGTCTGACCATATGGAAGGAACTTAAAACTTCTTTGGGATTCAGTAAATTAGTCTTGATAAGACAATGCTTCTGATGAAGAAGATAAAATGAAAGAAATAGGAAAATTTGCAGACCAGTTAATGAGAAAAAAAGGCTAGTATGTTCCTAAAAGATACAAAATGAACTTGAAGATAGCCATTGTTTCAAACAAAATGACCCAACGGCATAAAGATGTCACATCACCCTAAGTTAATTTATGAATTTAAGACACCTCTAATTTAAAACAAAACAGAATGAAGCAACTAGCTTCTTAGGTAGCCATAGTTGAGACTACAGCTCATATGAAAAATAAATATTCAAGGGTAGCTGGGGGAAGAGTGAAAAGAAAATCTATGAGGGCACACTGCTTCCAGTAGATGTTAAAACATAGTGTGAAGACTCCACAATTGAAACAGTGTTGTGATGATGCAAGTGGAGACACAGTATAGTGAAATATTAAAAAATAAAAGAAGTGCAGAAATAGATCCAAGTACATAGAGACATTATGAGGTGATTGAAATATTGCCATGATTAAGGTGACATCTAAAACCCTGAGGGAGGGCCGCCGGGTGGCTCAGTGGGTTAAGCGTCCAACTCTTGATCTCAGCTCAGGTCTTGATCTCAGGGTTGTGGGTTCAAGCACCATGTTGGGCTCCACACAGGGCATGGAGTCTACTAAAAAAAAAAAAAAAAAAAAAAAAAAAAAAAAGCTCATAGAGGGAAAAGATGACCTGTTTAATAAATGGTACTGGAACAGTTGAGTGGCTTTCAGGAAAAAAATATTAAATTAGACCCAAACCACACAACATGCCAAAAAAACAAACTGCAAATAATTCAGATATTTAAGCATAAAAAATTAAATCATGATGCAAGTATTTAAAAAGAATGAATTCCTGTATGACCTGAGTACAAGGAAAGCTTTTCTAAATTCAAACGCAATAAAAATGCATCCAACTACCAAAAATCTTACCTTTGCATTATAAAAAGAAAAGAAAGGAAAAGCAATCTAAACAAAGGAAAACTGAAAGACAAATGACAGAGAGAAAGTATCTGCATTGTATATGCAAATATTGCGCTAATGTCCGTAGTACACAAAGGTCTCTTAAAGCTTGAGGAAAACAAAATAAAATAAAAATTTTATACAAAAATGGGCAAAAACATGAGCACATTACAAAAAAATATCAAAATAGTCTTTAAGTTTATGAAACTACAATTACCCTGTGATATAATTTCTCCCCTACCACACTGGCAAAAATGTTAAGAATTTGACAACCCAGTCTGTTGGCTGGGCTATGGGGAAATAGGCATGCTCACTGCCGGTGGGGGACAAAAAAGGTATGAACTTTTTGGACAGGAATCTGGCAAAATGTAACACATGGTAGGTGCATTTCCCTTCTTAATTCAGCAATTCGACTTTTAGGAATTTGTCTTGATGTTCTACATTCAACAATTCAAAAGTCTATGCAGGCCGTTATTTATGGTAGCATTATTTAGAATTGCAAAATTTGGGGAACAACCTAAATACTGATATACACAAGAGTGATTGAATAAGCTATAATAGAAAGGAATGCTATGTAACCATAAAGCAAAATAAGGGAAATATGTTGGGACATATATGGCATAGTTCTCAGGATATAGTAAGTAGAAAAGAGCAAAGTGAAAAAAAGTACCCATAGTAGCAAATTTTGTGTAAGAATGGAGGGAATACATAAAATTCTATCAGAGGCTTGAAATGTGGTATAAGCAATGGGCAGTGAAAACAGAGCAGAAGGGAATTGAAAATAAGAATGGGGAGATGTTGAGGGGTGGAGGAAACTTTCCTGAGTACACCTTATACACCTTATGATAAGTGTGATGGCTTTTGGACCCAATTTAATGTTTTACAGGCTAACTACTGCCACTACCAACAATAATGTACCGACCAAGGTGGAGAAAAGTCTAATATTAAATACTAACAGAAAGGAGCAAATTTAACTCAGTTCGAAATGAAAATATAAGCACAATGAAGAGGTAAAGAAAGAGCCAAACTAAGCTGAGTAATATTGAAAAAGCATTTTGATTGTACATCCTTGGGTTAAAGACAGACAGAATTACAAGCAAATATTGAACTCTAGTCAGTGAGTTTGATTTTGCAGTGCGAAAGTTTGGCGGTTTTGACACTACTTTCAGTGTATTCTAGAATGAGCAAACAAGTAAATATATTGAGAATAATGGGAGCCAGATTTCACTGTCAAGAGATGAGAGAAATGAATATGGAAAGAAGGAAGGCTAGAATAAACTCTCTGATGTTGGGTTGGAATTGGAAGTATCAGCATGTACTCAAGGCATAGAGAGATACAAAGATGAAGTAGAAATAATAGATATACATGTGTTGGAGAGAGAGAGAAATAGAAGCATAGAACTGTCAGCTCTCTGCTGAAAGATCCTGTAGTCGATTCTCCAGTAACATCAGGCATACCTACCACTCACGTGGTGGTTTCGGAACCATTCTCCACTACAAGAAACCAAGACTACTTGGAGAAATGGCTGAGTCCAGGCTGGCACAGGTATAGGACAAGATGGGCCTGGAATATCCTGGAATTTAAAGATCTACTCAAGAAACGATGAGAGCATATCAAAAATGCCCAAGGGCCTGCTTGAAGGCGATTCTGCTGACCAAAGCTGGGACCGTTTGAATTGCCAAAGAGTGATAATAATGGATTATAACTCATTAAAGAAAACAAAATCTGTAACTCCATATTGATATAAACGAAAATACAGTGAGAAAGAAAAACTCTTCCTTATAAATAATAACAATAATACTAAATAATAATAAAAATAAATAACATAATAAAAAAATAGTTATTATTTGCAAAGGGATGAATAGTAACTTTATAGTAGAGAAATGTAGCAGGTACCACCTTAGCAAGTAATCAAAATTAACACATTTCTCTTTGGTAACAGGCTAAATCCATATGAGTGCTTTTTTTCCCAGGTGCACAAAGAAAGACACATCACTTCTGTATTACTGTCCAAATAAGTAGAGCTCCATCTAAGTATGAGGACAATCCGACTTGGTCAAACTGAGGAACATTTGTAAAATAATTGTTCTGTATTATTCATATTGGTCCAAGTTACAGCAAAGAAAATCTGTGGAACTGCTCGGTGCTAAAGGAGCCTAAAGCCTGAACAATTAAATCCAGTGTGTGATATTGGACTGGATCCTGGATCAGAATTGTTTTTCTTTCATAAAAACATTATTGGGGCACCTGGGTGGCTCAGTCAGTTAAGCGTCTGCCTTCAGCTGAGGTCATGATCCCAGGGTCCTGGAATCGAACCCCACAACATGCTCCCCGCTCAGTGGGGAGCCTGCTTCTCCCTCTTCCTTTGCTCCTCCCCCCAACTCATGCCCTCGAGCACACGTGCTCTCTCTTTCTCTCTCTCTCCATCTCTCAAGTAAATAAATTAAATCTTTAAAAAATAAAAAAAAACATTGTGACAATTGGAAAAATTTGAATAAATTCTGAAGTTAGATAGTAGTACTGCACTAATGCTAACTTTCTGATTTTGAAAGTTTAAGTTTGTGCAGTTTTGTAATTAAGAGAATATCCTTGTCTTTATGAAATATACATGGAAGCATTTAGAGTACAAGGGGCATTATGTAACCTTTCAACTGTGAAAAAGTGTGAAGAATATTAATGTCACGAAACCTATCTCAAAAGAATAAGATGCTAAAAATTAGGATGCAATTAAACACTTAAATCAGAATAGTTCATGTAAATTAAAGGAAAAAAGCCAGCAGAAGATACTTTCTAAGAGGTTGAGCAAAATATCAGTGTCCTTCTTTACAAAATCACAAAATTGAATAGTAAATAACTTATGAAAAATATATAAATTTTAAAACATTATACCAACATTCAATTCTGGAAAGTATGAGATTAATACAGGTGATATATTCACCTTTTTCACTCGGGCCAAAAACATCTATTTTGACACCTATGTTAATAGCTTTCCTCTGCTTCCTCATGCAGTGCCTTCCTGTTAGGTTAACTGAGATTTTCTTGTTAAGATTTAATTTAAACTTCACAAAACTATGCTCACAGAGTAAAATCTTAGGACATAAGGAATATTTTGCTGTTAGGTGGCAAATGGAAAGTTGGAAGATGCCTGTCATCTCATGTCATGTGGAAAAGTCCTACTACTTTTACCTAACCACTCAGCAAAACTTTATCCTTTAAAGGTAACCATGTAAACTTATTTACTTATTTATTCATGCATTCAACAAATATTATGATCTGTTGTAAACTGAAACAAGTAATCAAGCAAAGGAGAAACCGAATCGCAATGAGTCTCAAGATTCTTCTGAAAAAGGAGCTCTTACCGGGTGAAATCCACAAAACTACTCCCTATTAACGGCTACTAAAAACCAGAATACTAAACCCAATGCATCTAATGCAATTTGCTCTATGGATGGGTGCTGTGAACAGTTACTATGGCAACCACAATATTTTTAAAAAATGTTTTTGGCATATAAAAACAAAGTTAAAACCTCTTAAGCAGAGGTTTGTCTTTATCCTGAAGTTCTAAGTATGGAGAAATAAACTGCCCGTGAGATTGTAATTCATAAATTAATTTAGCATATCGTTGAAATAAGAAACAAATAATTTTAAAAAAAGAACTTAAAAGTATAAGAAATCAAGAATTGCCTTGGATGCCAGTTAGTAAAGCCTACATCCAGGAGTAGGTGACTGGGGCTTAAGTGATGAGAGCAGAATGTTGGGCCCAGAACTTAAGCCAGAAGAGTCAGCTACCACAGAAAAGCAAACGCCATCTACTTGTACTACTAATGTTAAGACTATGGATTCTGATAAATTGTATCAGATAGATCAAAGGCTAAACTACTTCAACAAAGAGATTTAAAAATGCTGTGTCCTAAATATGGTTAAAGTTTACTTCTCTCAAACATAAATCTACAGATGATTGGTCCAGCTCAATAGGGTACCATGTTCCCTCTGACAATTCAAGAATGCAGATTTCTTCTGTTTTACTGACCCAACTTTTCCTAAGGTATTCCTTCCTTTTGCATGGCCAAAAGAAGACCACCTAAGACCAGGAAAAAAATCAAGTTCAGATATTTCACTGCATCTTGCTTCTACCCACATCCCCTTGTTCCGAACTTAGTCATATGGCCACATCTCTTTGCAAAGGAGACCAAGAAATGTACTTTAAATCCTTGCAGATGTGTGTCCAGGAGATCCTATTGCCAAAGGGAGAGGGGACAGGACAAAGGGAAAATCAGTACTGGGGACAATTTGTAATGTTCGCCTCACGATTATTCCATGAAATAGAATCTTGATTAGAAATGTTAGGTCAAAAAACTAAAGTGAGAGAGAAAGCAAATCCAACAATTTACTTCCAGGCTTCAAAAGGAACTTAAATCCTGGAATCAGACAGAGGGTAAAAAAAAAAAAAAAAAAAAAAAAAAAAAAAAAAGGAATAAAGATACGAAACAAACATTAGAAAGCTTGAAAATTCCTTCAGCACATAATTATTTGGTAGACTGACTTACTGAAATTTAGGTATCTTAAGATCACTCCTTCAAAGACTTTTCTTTTTTCCCCCTTTAATTAAGCTTCTCACTAGCTCCTAAATTCCAAAATGTTTTTAAAAACTTTGCAAGGGGAAAAAAAATCAAGCACTCCCACCTGTGAATCAGCTCGTATCATAAAACTCGTAACACTTGGTATCATTCAGATTGAGTTCACATTAACATGTATTTTTATATGTATCGTGCTGATCATGTAAATGTAGATAGCATTCTGGAAAAAAGAAACAAGAAACCACACAGATTGTAACTGATTAGATGCTGCTGCAATCATACACAACTGGTCTTTTTTGGGGGGAAAGGAGGATTGCCTATCACTTCTATATGAATATAAATAAACTTCACTTTAATCGGAGATTATTTTGTCCTTCTGAAAGAGAATGATTGAAAATGTAGAGAGGAGGTTTTGTGTTTTGCACTGTGAGTCTTCTGTTCGAGTAGGAATGGAAATGCTGCGAGTCATCTGTCTGGTCCCGAGTACACTCTGTTCAAGTCAATAAATATTTATTTAACTCCTCTTCTGGACATGGCATCTAAACATGAGAAACTCAGATTTCCACCTGCGCAGGGAAAACCCCACTTCTTCCCTACCGTGTGTTTCTTCCTTGTGAGTCTCCTTTATGGCTCACACAAAACAATTCCTGACCCTTCTGGTCACCAAATGCATGGGGATTTTCCCCCACACCAAGTCATCCTCTGTGACATCAGCTGGGTGTCCTACAATCCCAGGCAACTCTGACAGAATCTAGGGTTTTCGGAGCTCTGTGTCAGGAACAGAGTTTAAAGGCTAATATTAGAACAAGAGATGCTCCAAGCGTCCTTATCACTTAGGAAATGACAAGGCCTTAGGAGCTCCATAGCAGGAGTGGAGGGCAGAGATCAACAGATATTTTCTATTCTCTCACAGCCCACCCTCCAGTCTCTGGCCATGAACTCTTTATAGCAAAATAATATATCACTCAAAAGATATTGGCATATTACTAGAATCCTGTGCAGGCATCAATAATCATTCCAGTCCATCATCATGTCATATGAAAATGTCTCTCTGGGCCAGGCCCCTCAGTCTGTAGACTTCCATTCCATCTTGTCAGATCCTGAGAGCAGGAGTGGTCTAGGCAAACATATGGCTTTATCCTTTCAGGCATCTGAAATAGTTGAGCTAAGAGACGGCATCATCTCGTATTCAAAGCCTCTTCTGAGGTGTTAATGTGCTATTGGATTCCCCTTATTATAAAACTTATTTATTCATCCATTACTTTACCCTTGGCTCCTTTTCCTCCTTTTCTCCATTTATAGCCCAACAGTTCTACCCTTGGAGAGGACTTCAGGTTTGGCCGCTGTGCTGGTCTAGATTTCTGGCAGCAATACTAGTAGGGCAAGCACTTCCCCCTCAGTCCGCTCCTGTTCACATAGAGTGAGGTTGCCCCGGTGCAGAACTAGTGAGCTGTCTCTACCACTAGGCAGTGTGGCTGCTTTCACCATTAGCCCCAATCTTGCTGGATGCGGTGAAGGTGTAGCCTGCCCCATCTGGCCCTTAGGCATTCCGACAAAAGGTTTAAAGTACAGTTGGAATTTCTTGTTCAGGAATCATCCCTGTTATAGCTCTTTCAGTTGCAGCCCTGGCCCTAGGACCACAGCAATAGGGGGAAAAAATGCAGTGATGTGGGGAAGAAAGCATGCCAGCATCTTCCCACCTTCTCTTCCCCAGACCCACTGGAAAAATAGGAATCTATCAGGGGGGACATTTTCTAAGTCATGTTCATGTTGCTTGTTAGCACACACTCATAAAGGTGTTTAAGCCAGCCCTTCATGCCTTTATCTCCTCCTCTTTACACAACCAGTGTTTCCATTGGCTGTTCCAATTCTCTGTATGACTAGTCCTCTAGAGGATATCTCTCTGACCTTTGTTGGATACCGTAAACTGTAAAATGTGTCCCTTGGTCTAAAGAAATGATGGTCAGAGATCCAAATTGATGCAATATTCTCTGCTCAGTTTCTTTTATAGGATTCTGTGTATGAGCATCTACCACCAGGTAAGCAAAGCCCAGTCCAGAGTCAACATCTATTCCAGTCAGGACGCATTCGTACCCCCCAGGGCCACCAGCATCAGTCTCACTTGCCAGCCATGGTCAGGTCCTTCCTGCCGAGGATCTGCCACATAGCCATCGGCAGTGACTATCCCTTTTGCTGGGGGACAGTCCTTACTGGCACCTCGTGCCTCAGAGGGTGCAAAAGGATGCCACACTGTTGCAGTACTCACACATCCACTCATTTTGTGGACCCTAGTGGCCACCCTAGATGAGCACAAAGGGTAATCTGCTTGTTGATTTCTATCATCTTCTAAACCTAGAAGGGGAATCTTATGATGGGCATTGTCAATCTGACTCTAATGTGCCCCTCAAAGTCCGACAGTGATTTCCATAGGGCTAGGCCCCATATGAATATTCCTTAGTTGGCCAGGTTTCCATTGCCCTCCTGCCAGAGCATACGGCCAGGCTATTGGTCACTGCTCAATCATTAGTATAAGCCCAAACATAGAGGTTTTTTTCAATGCATTCTTCCATCACTACTAGGAAAACAACATATGATTCAGACTACTGAGCTGATTTGTACCTGCCTTCTTCATTCAGAGTGGTGACCTTCCAAAGAGGATGTTGTCCATTCACGGTGGAATTGCCATCCACAAACCAAGTGGCTCTGTGTTAGTCAGTTGAGAGCTGTTTGTAAGGCACTGTCTGTCTAAGTGTCAGTTGAATCAGTGGTTCCTCACACAGTTCCAGAGTCAGTTCTGGAGGGAAAGAGACCCCCTGCTCATGAAAATCTCCTCCTTGCATTTCCCAGACAGCATGATCCTGTATAAGCAATTTCCATTAATGGAAGTCTTCTGGGCATTGCTATCCCTCTCTGATGTCACTCTCAACATTATGGATGTTTTAGGCTTTAAGATCATTTTATACCCTTCATTCAGCAGGCTAGCTCCAATTAATGTCCGATAGCAGGGTAGTAAATACCCTTCAAATGGAAATTCTCCAGTCCAAAGTTCCATTAGTCATTCCCGGGAGTTGCCCACAGTCTTTTGCCGTAAGCCCCATGTAGGCTGCACAGAGAGCTGTCACACAGAGAATTTGTCCCTACCAGAACTCCAGCTCCTATTCCACACTGTGTGGGCTCAGGCAATATTACTGGTTCCCATTTAGCATGTCCAATTAATATTGCTTGAAAGGTGAGTTTACATGCCTTCTGTTTTACAGTATTAGGTCTGGGAAACATTCTGTAGTCAGGCGCAATGTCTATCCCCAAAATACAACCAGGCAATCAAGCCTGTTCAAACATACCAATTCTCCCACAAACTTTCACTGTAACTCCGTCAACTCTTACGTTCCTAACTGTAACCTCTATTAGGATTTTGTCAACAGGATTTGGTGTCACCATGCCAGATAGGGGGAGTGTTCCCCAGCCAGACAGGATATCCATTCTCATAAAACATTCAGGTGAAAGAGACACAAACACTTCACATAAAGTCTATTCGAACATTCCAACCTTTCACATTTTTATGTTCTCTCGATCTAACTGTAACCCATGTCAGGGCTTCACCAATAGATTATGGTACCACAGTGCATGGGCTTCTGTATTAAGGAGTGCTGGAAATGTTTCTTTTGTACCCCCTGACAATTTTACTCACTTTGTGAAAAAGACTTTGCATCTCCAGTGAGGGGTCAAGTCAATGGACCCTAGCCTTTTGTCAGTCTTGAACTCGAGTACTCTGCTTGCCAAGTACAAGCAATTGTTGGTCAGTTTTCCCATAACTTTTCATCTCTGCCTCAGGCTTTTAAAATTTTTCTGAACTATGAGAAATAGACTGGACTTAACCGGGGCACTTTAATATTGGGGTGCCAACAGAGGGTCCCTTGTCCACCCACCCTTTGGTAGTGTTATACTAAAACCTTTGTTCTAACCCTTTCAATGTCCATTTAATTCATCCCATTTCTTTTTATTTTTTAAGATTTTATTTATTTATTTGAGAGAGAGAAAGAGAAAGAGAGAAAGAGAAAGAGAAAGAGAAAGAGAAAGAGAAAGAGAAAGAGAAAGAGAAAGAGAAAGAAAGAGAACATGAGCAGGGGAGGGGCAGAGGGATAAATAGATTCCCTGCTGATCAGAGAGGATGATGCTGTGCTCGGTCCCAGGATCCTGGGATCATGACCTGAGCTGAAGGCAGACGCTTAACTGACTGAGCCGCCCAGGTGCCCCTTATTCATCCCATTTCTTAATAACTATCTAAAAATTTTCCTCTGCTGGAGAGAATCCCATGACTCTCCTCTTTCTTTTTCCCCTTTGTTTAATTTCTAGTACTATTTGCTTTATTCACCTTATTCTTTAATAACTGTTTAAAAATTCCCAGTCTGCTAAGACCAGTGTCTTAATTCTCTCCTCTGCCTTTCCCCATTCTCCTGCTCATGAACCTAAGACTTTGTTAGCATCTCTAAGACCCATGAAGGGAAGTTGAAATAGCAAATTCTATAAGGACCAACTGTCCTTTGTTTTTGCAACAGCGAGGTTATATGGGGTGTCCACCTGAATGGAAGCCCCTTAAGCATAGCATTTGCCATGAGGTGGATAACGGACACACTCAGCGGATGGATGTCCCAGTCAGCATAAAGCCGGTCCCACATGGCTCCTATACAGAGCACATCAGCAGCTTCCTCTTGGTTATTCTACTTGGCATGCTTAGGTACAAATGGACAGTCCTCTTTCTGAGATTCAACAGACCTCACGGTGGCTTTTAAACAGTCCACCAGGCTGCTTGTTCCCTCAGGAATAGCTTCGGTGTGTCTGGATCACATATAGTCGTCCGTGACTATTCAGGAGTGAGCGGCGGGTCTTACATCCCTGCAGCATTCAAAACCAAAGACACAGCCTCCACATTTGTCACTCGCACCATCCCCTTCACTGAAGGTTCCTCAGGAAGCTGATGATACTAATTTATAAAATGAAATAACTCCTTCATATTATACTCTGGTTCCAATAGTTTCTTGGTTTGTCCTGCCTCTCCCCCCACCCTCACCTTGATTATCATCTTGGTGACCAGAGATCTCAGAAGTACTCTCTATTGTCCCTGCACAATTTTCACCTTTGGCGAGTGACTTTGAGTCTAGTGACAGAAGCGTAGACTCATTAAACTCTGAGTTGCTCTAGTATCAAGACCCAACTCAGTGCGTTCCCTTACTTTGGGCTGTTAGAGATAACAATAACTAAAGGAGAGCCTATTTTGTCTTTTTCTGTCGCTTGTATTTCCCGCATCAAGTGAACCAACTTCCCAGGTGTTGTCGATCTCTAAATTCCATTCGATAACTTTTACCTTTAGTAATGGATTGTAGCACAGCTGCTGCTCCATATCATGGGTGGCTGAAAGAAAAACTCAGGTTTTTTCCTTCCTCTATCAGGAAAAACCCTGTTTTTACCTATTACAGATCTTTATCCTCGGAGTCTTCCTTATTCCTCATAGGGAACCCTTCACTTCTGACACTCTGGTCCAAATATGTGGAGATTTTTCCACACACCAAGCAATTTTTGTGACACTAGCTGGGTGTCCCACAGTCCAGCTGAATTCTGACACTATCTACTTGGAGATAGTATCAGATTCCATAGGTTAAGTGTTCAGTCCCGCAAGACTAACCTCACCTCACTTCGGATGGCAATCATAAGCCCAGCCTGTTACCTGTGCTTCTGACCCATCACCTATAACTCAGAGGTTCCCATGCCCCTCTCCTCAGGTTCACTTAATTTGCTGGAGTGGCTCACAGAACACAGCAAAACACTTATATTTACCAATTTATTATTAAGGGATATGATAAAGGACACAGATGAACATCTATATGAAGAGATGTGTAGAGCAAGGTATGTGGAAAGAGGTACAGGACTTTCATGCCCTGTCCAGAGAGGGCACTGTCCCCACTCCTCCCACTGTTCACCAACCTGGAAGCTCTTCAAACTTGGGGATTTTTATGGAGGCTTCATCATGTAGGCATGATCAATCATCTTTAGCCCTTCTCCCTTCTTAAGAGAATGCAAGGCATGCTGAAAATTCCCAGTTCCTGGTGATGGCTTGGTTTTTCCCGTGATTAGCCCTCATCCAGGAGCCATCCAGGAACCCAGCCTGAATTGCCTCACTAGCACCAAAGACATTCGTATAACCCGGGAAACTACAAGGGTTTCAGGAGCTCTGTGTCAGGAACAAAGGTCAAAGACCAATATTAGAACAAGAGAGGCTCCTAGCTTTCTTATCACTTAAGAAATTATGAAGGTCTTAGGAGCTCTGTGCCAGGAACCGGGGGCTGAGACCAATACGTATTTTCTATTATCTCACAGTGTCATTAACGTGCCTCAGCTTTTGACTAAATAAAAAGAATGATGTGAACACCTTTCAGTCTCAAGAGAAACTAATTTCTCAGATTCAGACATAAAACTAAATAGCTTTTTTCTCTTTAGATAAATCAACTTTTCACATAGTGTCACAGACTCAGTATATGAACAAAAACAAAGCTAACATTCATGTCACTTCCTGTTACTCCCTAGAGCAGTAGACACAAGAAAGGGGAACCCCTGGCTAAAGAGAGGTGTTAGAAGTTAGTGATTTCCCTCACTCCAAGGAGATTAACGTTCACACGGACAGCTGGGAATGGCTGGTGGGTTGCCCTCAGAAAGTAGAATCCTTTGTTCACAGGCCAAAGGAAAGAAAGAAATCCCATCAATGGTTTCTCACATGAGTGGGAGTTGCACAGTGAGTATTCACCCTTTTGTCCATCCCGATCCAGAAAGAATCCACCAACATGCCTGTGCCTGTCCTGGCCCACTTTCCTTACAGGGCCCGTTGGGCTTGGTCTGACTTTTAATGAGAGAGTCCATACTAGGAGTTGGCTGGACTGCTGATGACCAGGGGTGTACTGTTACACTATCATTACAAATACAGTGTTTGTATCTAAATACAACAGTAATATTAGAAGTCTGCATTAATTGACTTTATATCTGATGCTTACAGCTTTTAAGTACGAGGAGGGAGATCAGGGAACCAGAGACAAACAGTCTCATTACACAATGGGGTTTACCTGGAAATTCTTGAGTTCCAGAGGTGGTAGTCTCAGGAACTCTCTTACTAGAAACTAGCTGAAATTAATCAGAGAGGCTATTGAATATAATATTTCATCCCTATTCAGACATCTTGTGTTAAGTGAGCTACAAACATAAAAACACTTATTGGGAGGGCGGATGAAAAAAAACCCTTATTACCTTAACTTGTGAGGAACAGCAAAATATTCACAAGACATAACTGAGCTAACAAAAATAGCATTTGAGTTTGTATTTTGACTTAATGTAATCTTTACGTTTAATTAAAAATACTTAAAAAATACTTCACAAAATTGCAAAAGCATCTCCCATCCTCCCAGAACCCTCTCAGGAAGCACAGAGAGTTATATTGAACCTCAGGTATATTGAGACTAGCCTTGGCTCTGCCCGACATCTGGAAGAAACATCACTTGCCCTTACTCTTTGCTCTTTGGTTTTGCACTTCAGGAAAGAAAAAAAAAAATAACAGAGAAACAAAATTTGATGGAAATAGCACGAGCACCCTAGTACCTACAGTGTAGGCAGAGGACTAGTGGAACCTGGAACTACGAATGAGCCCTTTTCTGAGCAGAAGGGAAAGAAGTCTCTGGAGAACTGTGAGAACATAGGTCAAGTGGTCTGAAACAGCATTAAACGGAGAGGAAAACAGGGTACAAGGAAGTGAGAGAAATCGGAGAGGACTAGGACAATCCTTTTGGTGAGGGAGATTAGGCACCATCATAAGGAAAACTAGCAGGAAATATGTACGTTGATGAAGGAGGTGGCAGTCAGGAAAAGAGAAGACAGAATAATTCTCTTCCTAGGAGTCAGAGACCATTTGTAAACTGATTATTAAAACAGTCTGAAACACTGTCTGAAGCACTTCTACTGGGAGTAGTGTGTGTGTGTGTGTGTCTGTCTGTCTGTCTGTCTATAGACAAGGAGTATGAGATGGAAGGTGATTTCCTGTGGCCTCAATTGTTCAGTAAGACACCAGTGTCCTGTGCTGATGGGGCGCCTGGGTGCCTTGGTCGGCTGAGTGTCTGACTCTTGATTTCGGCTCAGGTCATGATCTCAGGGTCCTGGGATGGAGTCCCACGTCAGGCTCTGTGCTCAGTGGGGAGTCTGCTTGAGATTCTCTCTCTCTGACCTTGCCCCACCAACCCCCTACTCGTGCGTGTACGCACTCTCTCTCTCTAAAATAAATCTTTAAAAAAACAAAAAACAAAAAGACATCAGCGTCCTGTACTGAAAGCAGGCCTATCAATAGAATTCACGATTCTGGGTGAGATATTTGTTTATACATTTTTAGATCTTCTGTTTTAAGCATTAAACAGGTCAAAAAATATTTTGAGTTTAACAGACAGTATATACGGATGTCTATGGATTCCAGTCTCCTAATGAGAATCATCCCATACAATTATGATCTCTACTAACTTACACAGTGAAAATAATGATCTATATGACTTGAAATGGACAAGCACAGTCGGATTCATCTACACTGAGAGGTATCAGAATTTAGGAGGAAAAAGCACTTAACCAAAATTATTTGAAAGCCCTGAGTCATTTAATGAAGTAACTGAAGTAAATTAGCACCAAGTAATGTGACTTCTTCAAAAGACTGCACAGATTAGAGTTTGGGGGCACTTACTTCCAGGCCAATGACAAGCCGCTATTACGAAAGGAAGGGAGAGAAAAACCGAGGCAGGCCAAATTAACAAGTAAATATAATTGACTGAGGCTTACGTGCTTTTGGAAAAGTGTTTCATACCAAGAATGAAACAGTTAGGTATCTCCAGTAAAAATAGCAATTAGACACAATCTAGCCCATGGATGGTTTACCGTACTAATGAAGTCAGTCTATTTTCCTGTTATTTATCGGCTGCTTCTAAAGAATAGGTGTCAACTACTTTGCTCCATGCTTCAGGTTTTTAAGGTATAAAATGTGTTTGCTTCCATAAAATAAAATCTTTCAAGTGCCAGAATTTCACCATCAAATATGTGCCTCCGAATGAACTAATGGAGCTTAGTAAAAATATACCAATTTGGGAAACACATCTTCTCCCACTCGCATGCAGAATGTGACTCCAGAGATATGAGACAGAGCCCAAGATTCCATATTTTTATATGTTACACAGGTAATTCTGGTGGGAACCTCCAAAAGATTGTATCCACGGTGTTTGCAAAGGGGTCATTTATAAATATGTGGCTGATATAGGGCAGATTCATGCATAGTTGTACAATCCCCCTTTTTTCCCCTTGTTTGAAAATCTGAAGTGTTCCACCATCATTTTATACTTGTGGCAAATTCTTACTTTAGAATTCTGAACTCAACTGAACCTTGCTAATGTATTCTGGTGCAAATGTCATATAGGTGAACGTGCCTTGTAAAGTGCAAAGTGATTTATAAGCACTGTGATTGGTATTCCATCACGCACAACTGTGAGGCACAATCTGAGAAAGTAGGGGTAGTGTCTGGAAATGTTGGGTTTCCAACATCCCGTACCCAGCGCATCTGGAATTATGGTGTTATCTGGAATAACATATAAGAGGAAAGCAAAGATTTCATAATGCTTCACATTTTGCTTAACATTAAAGATGTATTTTTAAATATCGCCTGTAGGAAGTACTCAAAAAGACAGAAAGCTTGGAGAAAATTGTGACCTGTGTCCTAGGAGCAGATATGTCACCTTCAAGTGATAGATACTAGATGTTCAGGAAGTGGAGTAAATCTTCACCAAAGCCCCTGGCATGAAACCGTAGAAGTTGAATGGTAACTCTGTGTATGTTATTTGTACAAATAATTTTGAAAGAATAAGTGAGCAATACATCAATGAGATTGAGATAACTCGGTCTTGGAGTGCTGATGTAACAGTCAAGGGACACAGTCATGGTAATTAGGAAGATTTTCCGGATATGGAGAGATCCATGTGGAAGAAGATGATTTCAGCTTATGTTTCACTAATTCTGAAAAATTTAGCCACATTGCTTTGTTGGGAGCAATGCAGCTGCAGAACATTTACTACCTTTTTTTAAAAAAGGAAAAGAGCCAAATGACTCAAAGTCTAGCTAATATGAATGACTTAATGTGGTTATTGCTGGATTTCCTATTTAGTTCCATGTCTCCTACTGTTGTAATTTGCATCTGCAAACTTATCTCTGGTGCATACTGGTAACTGATCATTGTGACCTGGTGTTCATTTAAAA
Source organism: Ursus americanus (assembly GCF_024610735.1). Lineage (NCBI taxonomy): Eukaryota > Metazoa > Chordata > Mammalia > Carnivora > Ursidae > Ursus > Ursus americanus. The sequence goes on along the minus strand of NC_142137.1, from coordinate 12,412,116 downwards.
ATACCAAGTTATGGTTGATATTCTAAAATGCTTAACTAAGACAATTCTTTTTTTTTTTTTTAATATTCTATGTATTTATTTGAGAGAGAGAGAGTTTGAGAGAGAGATAAAGCGCACAAGCAGGGGGGAGGGGGAGAGGGAGAGGGAGAAGTAGACTCCCCACTGAGCCGGGAGCCTGATGCGGGGCTCAATTTCAGAACCCTGGGATCATGAATGGGGCTGCAGGCAGATGCTTAACTGACTGAGCCACCCAGGGGCCCTTAATGAAGACAATTCTGTGTCCTGATCCTTGTCTTCTATTGATCCTCGTCAATATTTTTAATTATTACTTCTACGTATTTTCACACAATTTCAGTTTTGCCAGTATACCACAGCAATTTTTATTAAAATCTTTTTATTGCTTCTAATGGTTTTTGATGTAAAAGGCTAATACCAAGCCTAACAATAATCACATATGTTTTTTAAATCATCTGGATGAAGCTTATTTATATGGCCAAAACAAGAGACAGGAAAATAAAAGTAGTGAATTCACTTTTCGAATGGCTCTAAGATGAATGCTGTTGGAGTCGTTAACAGGGGCTTAATTAAGCATGGACATAAATTTGGGCTTAATTTATTAATATATGAATTTCATAAATATTGATTAAGCACTTACTATGTGCACAGCACGAGGCTATTTTTCGACTCTTAATATTATAGTCGAGGCCCTGATCCAAAGTGTCAGGTCTATATAAATAGTCTCTGAATTCCTGTGCTCTTCACTGGTCCCACTCTTTGCTTGTTCATTTAGTAGATGCTAACAACCATTATTTCTACTCATCTCATCAATAAATCATTAAGTATTTTGATAGAAATTTGAACTAGGTGGAAGTGAATGAATCAGATGTTCTGATTTCAAGGTATCATTAATCTTGAAGAGAGAAGGAATAAAAGGAGATGGTATGTAATTAAATGTTAAATTCTATAGGTGACAAAAGTTTAGAAATAGGATTGAACAGTGTACATTGAAAATATCAGTGAAGACTTCAGAGCACCAATGACATTTGAACAAGAATTTAAAGGATGGGTATTATTAGGTCAGGAAGAGAAAGATTGAGAGTGCATTTCAGTTGCAGCCAACACATGCAATTAAATAATTGAACAAAAGAGTTACGGTAGCACAGAGTGCTGAGAAAATAACTTGCCTGGTGAAGAGATTTCTCATAAGAGCATAGTGACTCTCTAATTTATTTATCAATAGAGAAATTTGTCTGGAGCAACACTGTGAACAAGGTGGTGTACAAGGATCTTAAGATAAAGTGATATTCTAGCAAAGGAAAAACCAATTAAAGAATTACTGAAAATTAAGTAGAAATGGTGGGAAAGGATTTGCCTAAATATATAGGATAAAGACAGATTATAAAACTCATTGGTCCCCAAATACATCCTGAATGCTACTCCCAGAGTGTGATTATGTAAGATATAATAATTTTTAAATACAGATCTGTCTTTGACCTTTTTTAAGTTCATTTTTTAGTTTTCTTTCCATCTTTTTTTTCCCTGAAAAAATCTTTGCCTAAAAGAGACTATTATAAAATCACTTGATGTCTCTAACAGTTCAAAACATTGATGAATTTTGGGTTAAGTTTCTTTTTTTTTTTTTTTTTAAAGATTTTTTTTATTTTTATTTATTTGACAGAGATAGAGACAGCCAGCGAGAGAGGGAACACAAGCAGGGGGAGTGGGAGAGGAAGAAGCAGGCTCATAGTAGAGGAGCCTGACGTGGGGCTCGATCCTGTAACGCCGGGATCACGCCCTGAGCCGAAGGCAGACGCTTAACCGCTGTGCCACCCAGGCGCCCCTTGGGTTAAGTTTCTATTCACCCAGAATTCCTTCAGGTTGAAGGACATTGTGCTTTTTTTTGTTTGTTTAAGATTTTATTTATTTGAGAGAGAGAACATGAGCAGGGAGGAGGAAGGGGCAGAGGGAGAGGGAAAAGCAGACTCCCTACTGAGCAGGGAGCCCGACACTGGGCTCAGTTCCAGGATCCCGAGATCATGACCTGAGCCGAAGGCAGATGCTTAACCTACAGAGTCACGCAAGTGACCCAAAGTGACATTGTTTTTTAGAGTTTCCTCCTTTTCACTCAGAACTAAAGAGGCCTCTGGTGGAGAAGGTGAAGCACTCTGGATTTGAATTAGATCACTGATTGTATTTCTGCAACTTAGGGCCCACCTACCTCATCACTCAATATTTCCATACATGGACTTCAATGTCTACATTTGTTAAAAATAAATAATAACTAGAGAAAGAAAGAAAGAAAGAAAGAAAGAAAGAAAGAAAGAAAGAAAGAAAGAAAGAAAGAAAGAAAGAAAAGGAAAAGAAAATGTGAATGAGACAACATTTGAGATAATATTTTTTAATCTCTAGAGGGTTCTGTAAATGTACACGTAGGAGCTGTCAGTTCTATCCAAGACACTTTGTTTTGAATTCTTTTCTACTTATGCTCATAGGATTAAGACTGTTCTGCTCCTCTCCTTTCTCTGTGACTTTTCTTCACCTGTTACTGAGCTCTGGTCAATGTAGGAGTTAAAGGACCAGGGAGTACATTGGTAAAATGGAAGTAGTCCATTCACTGCTGACTCCAGGCAGGATCCTGAGATCATGACATAGCATGTGATTTGTGCATGGCATCAACCTAAGAGAGTTGGGAGTCAGGGGGCAGGGGGTGAAGCAGAGCTCAGGTCTGGCCCCCATTTGTTGAAAAGTTTAGATTGAGTTAGGTGCAGACTATTAGACAAACATCCTTGAGAGAATTGTGAAATAAATCTAATTTTACTAAATGCAAAGCAATATTAATTAACTAGATTATAGAGATAGATAATTTTTCTATTTTGATATTATTATTGGCTGAAAATTGTTCTTTAGTGATACAAGGATAACAAGTGAAATTAAAGACAATTAAACTATGGCTCTGAATTTTCAATAGCCCCTATCACTGCAAAATAAAACAGATGTTTGAGATGAAAAAAATAAGGTTCACTCAGTTTATTCTTATTAACAAAAAGCTAGCATTTTTTTCCCAAAGAATACTCAAAGTAACATTCATGACTTCAAAGAATTTTTCAGTAGTCCAGGATAGGGTTGTCATCTTTAGCTATAAACAAACAAATTAATAAACAAGATTAAATTTGAAAAGATGGTTTGATTTGATTTGACATAAACAACACACACATTCAATATGCATGGGACATATTTATACTAAATATGCATATACATTATATATTTTATATAAATATATATACATGGATATACAAAATATATAATAAATATATATAATATATGTAGTATATAATATTTATGTTTAGTATAAATATGTCCCATGCAATAATTGGATATGAGTATGTATATACATATATGTATATATATTGTGTATATATAGCATGCATACAATAGTTATACATATATATCTATATGTACATGCATATTAGTATAAATATGTCCTATGCAATATGTGGGACATACTTAAATTTTATTCCTTGTTTATCTGAAATACAAATATATCTGCATATCCTGCATTTTATATGACACCCTTAGTTCAGGGTCTGGTCCTCAGTTCTCTAGACTAACATTCAGAACGTTGTTGGCACCTTGAAAGCTGATCTAGTCCTTTGGGGGGACGCCTGACATAAAGGAGACCCCAATATTGATGCATTCAGGTACAATGCAGATTTCTACTTGTATGGTGAGAAAAATAGCAGTAACAGGAGTCCCAAGATTTTTGTTAGCTTTTCCTCTGCTATCTAGCAATACCTCCACAGCTACCACCTTGGTTCAAGCCACCATAATTTCTCACCTAGACTATTGAGAAAGTCGCCTGCTCTCTGCTTCTACCTTTCATTTACTTATATACTTAGTCAACAAGTATTTACCAAGTGCCTGCTAAATGCCTGGCACTACCATAGGCTGTGAGGATACAATAATGAATGAAAGAAAAGCCCTTTTTATTCATGGAACTTATTTTTATTTTTATTTATTTTTATTTTTTATTTTCTTTAAAGATTTTATTTACTTATTTATTTGAGATAGAGAGATAGAGTGAGCAGGAAGGAGGGGCAGAGAGAGATTCTTGAACAGACTCCGAGCTGAGCAAGCCTGATGTGAAGCTTAATCCTGGGAAACTGAGATCATGACCTGAGCTGAAATCAAGCATCAGAGGCTTAACTGAATGAGCCACCCAGGCACCCCTTATGGAATCTATTTTTCAGTGGAGAGAGACAGGTAAGAGTATACATACTATGGCAGATGGTGAAAAATAAAGTAGAAAGAGGGGAGAGTTGTTGGGAGGAGTGAGGAGTGTGCATTTCAGATGGTAATAAGTGAAGGCTTTCCTGAGACGGTGACATTTGAACAGAGCCTTAAAGGAAGAAAAGGAATGAACCATGTGGCAATCTGGAGAAGAATATTCCAGGCTGGGGAAACAATAAAGCTAAAATTCTGCACTAAGACAGTTTTAGGAACATCATGGAGTCTAGCAAGGAGGATAAGCAAGAGAAAGTGGAAGATGTTTTTATAAGCCATGGTGAGGAATTTAGATGGACTAAGAAGGGAAGACACTCTGGGTTGTGAATAGTGGTGTGATATTTTCTGACTTCCTTATATTATCTTACTTATCTAAATTATTTAATACAGACCAATCCTACTACAGTGTTAGAGGACTATTGTAATAACCCAGTTGGGATGTGTTGATGTTACTTGGACCAGATAGTAATCGTAGTGGTGATAAGAAGTGGTATGTTTCTGAATACATTTTTTAGGGGGGGGAGGGGCAGAGGGAGAGGGAGAGAAAATCTCAAGCTGACTCCCCACTGAATGTGGAGCCCAACATGGGGCCTGCTGTCACAACCCTGTGATCATGACCTCAGCCAAAATTAAGAGTCAGATGCTTAACTGACCGAGACACTCAGGTGCCCCAATTTCTGAATATATTTTGCAGATAGAACCAAATGATTTGTTGACAGATTTGGAATTTGTGAGTGAGAGAAATCAATGATGACTTCAAAGGTTTTGGCTGTACCACTGAAAGGACAGGGTTATCATCTACTGAAATAATGAAGAATATGAGCGAAGGAGGGGTTGGGGGTGGATATCAGGAGTTTGGCTTCGGATCAATTAATTTTGAATTATGTGCTTTTTCTTCTAAATGGAGTGGTTAAGGCTGGAAATCAAAAGAAGACTGGGCTGGAGGTGTGAGGTTGGGAATCATCAATGGATATGTGGTATTTAGAGCCTGTGGACCAACAGGTGAACAAGGAAGTGAGTATCGACAAAAATGACTAGTGGATCAGGGAATTAAAACTGGTGTGTTCTAATGTTGGAGTTGAAGTTCTGAGAGATGAAGAGGAGCCAGCAGTATCATCAGGTAGGATGGAAAGTAGGAATATATGGTGTTCTGGATATCAAGTGAAGAAATGTTTCATGCAGAAAAGAGGGAAACTGGACTAAATGCTGAGGCTAGACTGAAAGAGTGGCATAAGATTGATTAGTCTGGACCTCATTAGAGTCCTTGACAGGCAGTTATAGGCAGACACTGGGGCAATAGGATGGCTGAAGTGTATCTAAGGTAAAAGCAGAGGCATGGAATTGAAGAAAGCAATTATGGACAACTCGAAGGAGAAGTTTTGCTAAAAAGGGGAGCAAAGAGTTGATGCTGTAACCGAGGGAAAAGTAGATCAAGAGATTGTTAGTAAGCCGAGAGACGATTATTCACCAAAAGATGTGAATGTTAGCACATTTTCTTTTCCTTTATTTGCAAATGTGAGGAGCTATCTTACTGAAGCAAACACGCGTGAACACACAATGTTCGTAGGAGAGCAATATCAGAGACAGAACATTGGGCTGCACAGATTACCAGTTTGTCTAATAGCAGCAAACTTCTCACATTCTTACATAATTAATGAGTTTATGTTAGAGCATTTTAAATTTTTAATTATTTTTTAAAGAATATCTTTTTAAATTCAAAATGATTAGGAGTCTGCGTGCCTCAGTTGGTTGAGTGTCAGAATCTTGATTTTGGTTCCTGTCCTGATCTTGGTGTCATGGGATCAAGCCCAGCGTAGGGCTCCACGCTCAGTGCGGAGTCTGCTTGTCCCTCTCCCTCCTCTTCTTCCCCTCCCCTCATGCACAAGCTCTCTCTCTCTCGAAAGGAATAAACAAAATCTTCAAAAAAATGATCTTAGTTTGTTAATAACACCCCTGTAAGGCTGTAGTCTTGATCTTTGTTTAAAATACATGAGCTCAACCCTATTTCCATGAAGTCTGGGGTTATATTATGTTTTGATAAGATAGAGATGTGTCTTTGCTATCAGTCTCCAGTATAACACCTCAGCTCTATTCTGGCCCTACTCCTAAGATACCTAGTGGCTAGCCACTTCGGAATGAAGTGCAGGAGCTAAATTTAGACCTGTCTCAGTAGAAGGGGAATTTAAACCAGGCCTGGCAGAAGTGAGATCATGACTAAGAGTGGTCACTCACTTCTGCCAAGCCTTCGATTTCCCCAAGAATAATAATAGCCGGACCAAGGACTCAACAAATGGGAAGTGGCTGGTGAAAAGGATAAGAGAGAAAGACATGGAGGGAGATGGTTGGAAGGGTCCAAAAGATAAATGTTAAACCTTGTCCTTACAGCTTTAAAAGTCTAATTATATATTCTATCTAAATTTAGGATCTTTGGCTTTGCAAGTTTTCCCTAGAACTACAGCTCGATCAGTTCTCTTTCTAAGTCTGGGAGGAAGACCCTGGTTATCATAGTCCTGTACCCATTCTTCCCAAGCAGGATTAATTCCCTGCCTAGCAGGACTCCTGCTGATAAATGAACACACCAAGTGGGTCTGGCTGTACTTGTGAGCCCCAGGACAGAATCGTACCACAATCACAGCATTGGAATACTAACACGTCTTGGGTGCATTTTATCATGTATATGCTTTAAAGGTTACTAAAAAATACACACAGCCATTTGTCCAAATATCAATATGTGAGTAAGGCATTTTTTGGTTCTGGTTTTGTTTTTAAATAAAATGAAGAGAAATTTGCTTGGGTTGTGTAATGTGGGAAAGGACACCTGAAAACATAAAAAGGAAGCATAGGATTAGCCTCACAACTGGGCCCCACGGAAACACTGCACAACCGAAATAATCAACAACAGGGTAACGAGGAAGTGAATTTCCTTATCTGCACATAATGCAGCAATTTGAAATGCTGCTGTAGGAAGGAAAAAGCAACAGAGGAAATAACGTAGTAAGGGAAAATGATCAAGTGCAACATTTCGTGTTGCTATATCTTTAAATAATGTGCAAGTCGTTATATGAAAACACTCTAAAAAGATCTATTAGTTATGTGGAGAATTAGGATGAAGCATTTTCTTTTCTTTACCTTTCAAGACGCTGTAACATAAAAGCACATGCTGTAACATAAACTTTTCTAAAATGGAAATATATCTGGGAAATAGACTGAGTGGGTTACACAAACTTTTTTCTTGAGCGCTGACTTTATCACTCAAATTCTCTTCTTATCTAACTTTGAGTAACAGAGCTAACTTACAGTCAACTAATACTGAATGCTCCCTAGCTTCAAACAAACAAAAATGACCCATGCTATGCGCAGGTTTTATGGGGCTCAGCAGATGTCTGATGCAGCTGACAAGACAGAAAGTGCCTTCTAGCAGATAACAGGACGAGAGCACACTGTTTAGAGATGTCTTGTCTCACTTTGCTCCGCCAGCAAGTTCAGGGAGTTAACAATCAAAACGGCCTCATGTATTTAAACTTTGTGCAGTGGGTCGTATAAACATTCTTTGAGTTAAATGGTGTAATAGATCTAAAAATCTCATACCCGCTTTCTCTCCTCTTTCTGAGATTTATCACGCTGTGATATAAATACCCACAGTATTTTACAAGACAATGAACTTGGCTTTTTCTAAGGCCAGTAATTTTTGCTGAGTAGCGGAAATCTAGAGAGCTGTAAAATGGCTGTCTGACACAATGTGGGGGCTTTTAGAAGTGCATCTTTAGAATATATTTGAAATTGCGATATGATCATATTTCTAAAACTAAAAATATCTGGATAAACACAAATAGTCGTCTAAAGGATAAAGCAGGCCAAAATCCTCCATCGAAGAAAACTGCCAAATCCTCACAGGTAGCCAACCCAGAAAACGTGTAATAGTTAATTATCTGCATCTCTTGATTTCCCATTTCCCACCCTTCTGGGGGATGGGCCAGTTGGATGGAAGTTGGAGATGATGGCTTAAAAGTTTAGGTAATTTCTCCATTCTTGCCTGATGTAACATGTCACATATCTGTCTGCTGCACTTTTGGCCTTCTGGGGAATTTCATGGTTTCTGGGACTTTTCTCCTCTTCCCCTCCTTGCACTGGTTTTCATTACAGAACATGCGATGTCATCATAGCTCTCTTAGCTCTACCAGGACAAGAACAGCACATTATCATAATAGAAGTGCTCCAGTGCTCATTACCAGGGAAGTGACTTGATTTAGGGGTCGCCTTTTCTCTATGTAGACTTCCCCTGTCCGCCAGGTCTCTCTCAGAGGAGTCTTGGAAAATGAAGACATCAAACACTATTGGGATCCAATGGCATTCCTCTCTTCAGTCCTCACAGAGTGGGCCTGAAAAGCAAGTCTCCACTTATTTTGGTCCTAACAAAGACTGAACAATGGGTGGCTGTGTGCAAAGCCTTTTTTCCTATCCAATCTGTAGGCATTATCCAAGGGATCTCCATTCACATGAAGATAATGCACAGGGCCTCTCTTCTTGTTTAAACTACAGCTCACTCTATCTTAGGCCTCCTCTCATTTTCTTTTTGGCATTTTAATCCTTAGACTTACAGAGTTACTCAAGAATTAAACTAAATTAGAAGAAAATGTTGATGTCTCTAAGTCATGGAATCCTAAGATAAAGGTATCTTTGTTTTCCCCTCCAGATGCTAACTGCATTTGCGTTAGGCATCTTCAATAGGGACACTGGGAATGATCTTCATTCTGAATCTTGGGAGCAAAGCTGGGAAGTAACCATCCCCCTTTAGAGTCATATTTGATCCGCTGGATATTATCTAAAGGGTTTTATTTTTAATTAACCCTCATCTGGCAACAGTCCCTTCAGGGGGAAAAGAAAGTTTACTTTGAGAATGAAAAAGGTAGAGCTTTGTTCCAGCAAACCATGAGATGACATTTTCAAGAAAGCTCTTATTATATATTTGATTTTTAAAAATTTGCTTGTTAGATACTGAATTTACTTAGAGAAATAAATGCATGCATTTTGGTGGTTTGTGAAGAACATGAAACAAAAGTTGCAGCTTTTTGGACCAACCTCCAAGCTATTGTTACATTTATAAAATAACTAACCCATATGTAAAAGGAATTTCAAGTATGTGCTGAATAGTTGAACTGAGAACGTAAGCTATCTACCAGATGACACAATAAATAATAAATAATTATAAGCTGTAGTAAACTGAAGATTGAAAGTAATAATAGCAATCCAGAGTTCGGCTAAGAATCTACTACTGATTTAATTTGTGTGTGTGTGTTTGTATAAGAAATATTTTATTTTGGGGCGCCTGGGTGGCACAGCGGTTAAGCGTCTGCCTCGGCTCAGGGCGTGATCCCAGCGTTCTGGGATCGAGCCCCACATCAGGCTCCTCTGCTATGAGCCTGCTTCTTCCTCTCCCACTCCCCCTGCCTGTGTTCCCTCTCTCGCTGGCTGTCTCTATCTCTGTCTAATAAATAAATAAAATCTTAAAAAAATATATTTTATTTTATTTTTTTATGATAATAATTTTTTATTATATTAGTCACCACACAGTACATCCCTAGTTTTTTATGTAAAGTTCCATGATTGCTACTGATTTAATTTTAACTGAATTTAAATTTAAATTTTAACTAAATTTAAATTTAACTGAGGCATGCCTCAGTTTTTACATGTAGAAATGAATAAATCTCTAAAAGACTCTTTTTTGTTGTTCTTAAAAAATTTCTATTTGTATTGGTTGCATATGAAAGAAGTTCAATTCAAAGTCATTTAATCAAAAAAGAAGAAGGAGGAGGAAAAGGGGGTGAGGAGGAAGAGGAGAGGAGGAGAAAGTCAGGAGAGAAGAAAAGGAATTTATCAACTCAAGTAACTGGGGAGTTCTAGGGTGAAGCTTGTTTTAGTAGAGGCTGGTACAGGACCTCAAAGCCTGCCTTCCAGCTTTCGGCAGTCCTTCCGCTGTGTATTGTCTTCGCGATTCCCTACTGCAGCGTGACCTGCGATCGGGAAGATGGAGACTGGCAGCTGCAGGTTTAAAAAACCCCAAACTGGTAACCTCAGAGAAAGAGAGTTTATTCCTCTTGACTCAAGGTATCAAAGTATCAGTAGCAGAAAGGCATTCGATGGGGCCACATCACATGATCGAAGAGCATAAAGTTCTACTACTAAATAAGGTTGGATCATGTGGACCTCTCCTCCGGTGTAGAAAGGTAATTTTAACACAGCGAGAAGATGGGGAAAACAGTATGCTGGGCAGCCAAATCCAAAGGAGTGTCTTCTAATAACTGACATTATGAATCTAAATAATTAATTGTGGAAAATTACAAAGAGTATTTACTTTTAAATTACTTCCCCTTCCAAATTATTTGCCGTAGGACATGCAGAAGAAGATATATATTTAGCATCCCAAACCTAACATGTCCCAAACTGAAATCTCCCGAATCTACCCCTCCTGCAATCTCCGTTTTAGCAGACGCCTACACATTTTCCTCAGCTATTTAGACCGAAAAACTTATGGTCATCAGTCATCCTTACTCCTTTTTTTTTTCTTTTTTTTTTTCTCATTACCAACACATCAGCAAAATCCACTGGCTCTATGGGTGAAATACATCCAAAATCCAATGACCTCTCACCATCTGTACCAGTACCACTCTAAACTAAGGTGTCGTTAGTTTATGTCTGGATCATTGTAATAACCTCTTAACTAGTCCCCTTGCTGCTTCTCATGGCCCCCTTCAATCTGTGTCTTTCACACAGCAGCCAGAACGAACCTTTAAAATCCAACTTCAGTCATGCAAATCTATCCAAGATTCTCCAGTGGCATCCCATCTCATTCAGAATAAAAGCCAAAGCTCTTCGGGGCGCCTGGGTGGCACAGTGGTTAAGCATCTGCCTTCGGCTCAGGGCGTGATCCCAGGGTCCTGGGATCGAGCCTAGCATCAGGCTCTTCTGCTATGAGCCTGCTTCTTCCTCTCCCACTCCCCCTGCTTGTGTTCCCTCTCTCACTGGCTGTCTCTATCTCTGTCAAATAAATAAATAAAATCTTAAAAAAAAAAAAAAAAGCCAAAGCTCTTCAATCACCTCCCAAGGCCTTTTAGGAACTTGCTTTCAGGCACCTTTCTGAAAGCATCTCCTGTTACATTCCCTAAGCAGCCTCTCCTCCAGTCCACGGGACTCCTTGTTCCTGAACAATATCAGCTCTGCTCCTGCCCCCTGGGCTTTGCATTTCCTGGACTCTCCGACTGGAATGCTCGCCCCCAAATTCTCCACTCCTTCACTTCTGCCGAGTCTATAACTTTACCTCCTTACTCATATTTTCCTTGGCTACCTTATCTAAAACTGCATCTCATTAGTTTCTGACCTCTTCTTTACCTATTTTTTCTCCACTGCACTAACTGGTATCTAAGGTGACACGCCTTTTCCTTAATGACTTTGTCTTTTCTATGTGGGTTCCGTGTCGACAGTAGTCCCTACCACGCAGGGGGTGCTCAGTACATGTTTGCAGAATAAGTGGGTGAAAAAATGAACAGACAGCCGAGGGAGAGGTACTGAAGGCTATCGAAATCAGAAGGGGTCAGGCCACTAGAACAGTGACTTCACCTCACAATGGACCGCATGATTCAGGTGTCACAGCTCATGGCGTGGTGACAGAACAGATACACTTACAATGTACAGTGATAGGCATACACGGGTTTGACCTCATATGCACCCTGTCTTTTCTTTTTCTTCACCTATCATTGGTGTTTCTCAGTGATACCCGATGAAGAAAACTTTCTGCTCTGATCTGGTTTTGTTCAAATTTATTTACTGCAGCAAATAGGCACTCATATCATTTATCGTTGGAGGAGTTTATGAACAAATATGAATGGAGAAAGTAGATTTGATAAAACTTTTTGCCGTTTCTAAAGGATTTAGCTCTGATGTTATTTGTAAGGCCGATCTAACCGGTCTATCACCCTTATTTAAATAGGAAGTAGAGAGCTATCTTACAATAGCCGTTCCACATCTACACCTCTCAAAGGAATTTTCCAATGTTCACCGGTAACATATGCCTAAAATCAGGGCAATTTTAAAAACTAATGAAATGGCTTTAAAATGGATCATCTTTCTTAATTTTCATTCATTATTGCTCTTCCCTTCTGGTAGATATTGTCCCCGTAGTTAACGGGGAACTGAGAACCTTGCGCACCCATGTAATTACTATAATTTGTTACAGCTAACTGACCATTTCCCTGTGTGGATTAGTTTGAGAGTTGCATGTGGCAGATGTTAATCTGCAGCAGCCTTTCCAAGTATGTGGAATTATGAGCTTTGCAGAACTCTTTTGATGCCTAATTTCATCCAGCCTCACAATTTGCCAAGTTATATTCTTTCCTTCTTGCAGCAACTGAATAGTCCACTAGCTCTTGCCCCTCAACCCTGAACCCCCATGCTTTTAAGATTATTCTTTGGTCTTTGTTTTCCCAAAGTTTTACTATGATGTACCTAATGTGATTTCCCTTATATCCATCCTAGTCGGGTTGGTAGGATTCTTGCCTTTGAGGTCTGATATCTTTTGACAGTTTTGGAAAATTCTCAGCCAGTGACTGTTCAAATATGATTACTGCCTGTTGTCTTTCTCCTCCTCTTCCAGGACTCCACTGCTACTTCTTATTGGAACATTTTATCGAGACCCATATGTCTCTTACCTTCTTTTGCATATTTTCCACCACTTTTGCTCTCTCAGTAAACCCGATATTTTCCATTGACCTAGTTTAGAACTCACAAACCCTATCTCCTGCTATTAAATCCATCTTTTGAGTTTTTTTAAATTTCCGTAATTGCATTTTTAGTTCCAGAGTTTCCATTTGATTCTTAATTTCTATATCTGTCATCTATTTTATTAGCCTGTTAATTAGAGACCATATCTGATAACTTTATTAACTGGGTTGTCTCAGTCCATTGGGGTTGCTAGAAAAAAATTCCACAGACTGGTTAGCTTATAAATAATAAGAATTTATTTCTCACCATTCTGGAGGCTGGTAAGACCCAGATCAGGACAGCGACATGGTCAGGTGTTTGGTGAGGTGCCCTGCAGAGGTAACCCTACAGGGCACCTCACTGTGTCTTCACAGGAAGAAGAGATGAGAGAACTTTCTGGAGCTTTTTTTTTTTTTTTTTAAGATAGATGAAAAATAGATAGATAGATAGATAGATAGACAGATAGATAGATGATAGATAGATAGATAAAAGCACTAATGTCATTCCCAAGGGTTCTGCCCTCATGATCCAATCATCTTCAAAAATCCCATTAATATTTCTTTGCCTGTTATACCTTCTAACACCATCACTTAGGGTTAGATTTCAGCATATGAATTTTGGGGAAACACATTCAGACCATAGCATGGGTCATCTGTAGGCCTGTTGATTATCTATTTTTCCCCACTTTGGGTTCTGTTTCTTCAAGCGCTTAGTAATTTTTAATCAAATAGCTAACTTTGTACATGAAAAAATGAAGTGGTTCTAAGTGGTAATATCTCCAGAGTTCACACCCGTCTGGCAGATCTATAGAATGGGGGAGGTCTACCTACCAAGACTAGATTAAGTTTTCATGACTCTATCACACTCTGGTTCTCCTCAGTAGGGTTTGCTCCTCCAGGGTTCCCAATTGGGAGCCTGGAGTCTTTATTATGGCACTTCCTCCTTAACATCTCCTAAAAGCCCAATTTTTAATTCCTTGGAATCATGAAACAGCCAACAGCTTCATTCTACTTTTTAGACACTGTTTGCTTAACTTCTTAGTCTTTAGTCTTGAACAGTTTAAAAAATTTGGCAAATATCTGAAGTGGAAATCACTAGTGTTGGCTTCACTTCTTTGTTGTTTCTTCCTCTTCAAAATCTTCGACCTCAAATCCTAGCTGCCTGAAAATCCTAAACCCCAAATTTTGTCTTTCCACCCCCTAAGGCTATCAGAAACCTTGTTGGCTTCCCTGTCTCCCAGGAGAGGACAGGGGATTCTCTAACTCGTATTTCAGCTCATGTCTCTGCAATGGCCTTCCTCCTAGGAGTCTGCTCTCAAGTATGGATTGCCTCAGTAGTTCTGTGATGTCTTCAAACAATTTTGGGGGGGCAAGTAATAAATCAGGTTCCCATAGTTGTTCTTAACAAGAGAAATACTCCATGACACATAGAAATGGAGTTTTGAAATTAATTTTTTCTTCTAAATTTTTATTTTAAAATTCCAGTTAATGTGTGTGTGTGTTTTTTAATACCTTCAGTGTTTCTGTTTTATCAGTTTAGAGAAGCACTATTCAATAGAAATAAATGAAAACCACAAATGCAAGACACATACATACTTTTCAATTTTCTAGTGGTCATATTTAAAAAAAAGAAAAACAGGTGAAATTAATTTTATGATCCATTTCATTTAACCCAAACAAAATACTGTCAACATAGCAATTTAAAAATTATTAATGATATATTTAACATTCTTTCTTTCAAACCAAGTCTGTCAAATATAGTGTATATTTTACTCTTGGATCTCAATTTGTACTATCCATATTTCAAGCTCTTGTAGCCACATATGGTTAAGTGGCTGCTGCGTCTGACCATGCAGATCTAGACAGACAAGAATGAATAGATTTAATCAACAGTGGGGAATTAAAAAGCAGGCTTATTGTATTTTGAAAGGAAGTTGTCACTTTGGGTGATATTTTGGTGAACTAGCTTTTTGGTTTTGATTTTCTCTATATCTCTTAGAAAGCCAGAGAAAAGGAGAGGTAGAATTTAGTTGAAAACCTCGCTAGAATAAAACTAGATGTGAAAAATTTAAATAAAGGAGCACAAATTAAAAATCTTCTATTGTCAAACATTGAATTTAAAAAAACTCCACCAATCCTCATTTTTAATGCTTTGATGTCTGCTTTATATTCCTGGGAGTGTTTGGCCTGGGCAGGCTGTCTGGGTAGGTGGAATTAGTAAAGGAGGAGTATCTTCTCTGCGATATTAAATCACACCTTTGGGCCTGAAACACCTTTCCAAGTCATTCAGAGCTGCCGCCATATCTGTGACAGATGGCAAATGTTTAATTGCCCAATTAGAGGGGGAAAAAACCAAGAGTTAAATAGCACTGAGAAGGTAACGCATCGACTTAAATTTTAAGAGAAGAATAGAGTCTTTCATGAACTTTCTTCCTTACAAGTGCTGATGGTGATATAGGATAACCAAGCATTTAAGCAATAGAGAATGGAAGAGAAGACGGAGACCGGGCCTGGTAAAGACAAATTGTCCAGCAATATTTGCTAGTATTTATTGGGCACCTGTTATGCCTCAGGTTTTGTTCTAAGATTTGACATTGACTAAGGCTTTTTGGTTCATAACAATCTCTAATGCAGATGTTATAATTATTCTCAGCCATTCTGCAAATGAGGAAATCAGGGCACAGAAAGGGTATCTGTTTAAAGTTCCACAGACAGTTAAGGATGAAGGTGGAATTTTAACTGACATTGACTCATTCTCAAGTCTGATATCTGAATTACTACCCTCTACTGTTTTCCACATATACCATACAATTTTACCTTGACCTGGATCTCCTGTTAAAAACTGGCTTTTAATATTCTATGTAACACATTGCATAGAAATGTCAGAATGAATTTAGATCACCAAGAAATACCTATTAGATATTATTCAAATCATTATATTTTGTCTTTGTAATATTAAGGAGTATTTCAATTTCACCAGTCTTAAAAAAAAAAAAAAAACCACCCAAAAACAGAGACAAAGGGTGTTAATTTCCTTGGTTTTGATTAGATAACTGCAAAGTTTCTCCTATAAGTCAGGGCTTTCTGACAGCTAAGTCAATATTAAAAATATTAGGGTTAATATTTCTTCACCTGTTATACTCAACAGGGCATTATGTAGTAAATGATTCTGCTTTCATACTCCAAGATATTCTGTTATTGGACAAGTTCAATTTTAGCCATCATTTCATTAAGTGGTATCAGTTTTAAAGATAACTACACACTAGACTGCACGGTGTGAGGAGCGAAGTGCCTATTCTGTTTTTTCATTAACTTTGTTCACGTGCCTGGGTGGTATATTTCATTTTAACGTATCATAAGTCACTCCGGTATTAGGAATGAGCCATGTCACTTCAATTTTCCACACTGTGCTGCATCCTGTATCTTTCGAAGTCTCATCTCTCCAGATGACTGCTACACACAATCGCTTTCTAAGGAAGATCCTTCTCAATCTCCGATTTTTGTGTGGATGCTGTGCTTGTGAAAGGTGCCAGACTGACAGATGACACTGATCTCTTTGTCAAAAGAGTGGATAGAAGAGGCAGGCTACGTGGTAGCCTGCCAACATGGCTGCTTCTGGCCAGAAAGGAGAGACACTCCGTTGTAGCCTCTTTGCCAACCGTATCATAGGAAATGCCAACTGTAATTATGTGTCTGCTAGTCTCAAGCTCCTGGACTAATACAGAAGGAATAAACTAATAAGCAAAAGGCTTCCCTGGACTCCTGTTGAACTATTTTTATGTCCTCCTGTTTTACCAAAGCAACCCTTTTTCAGAAACTGCCAATTCCACAGCTGGTCTGGCTGCTGCTTCACACCTGTCTCTTCAGGAGAACTGATACCTCATAAGAGCACAGTGCTGGTTCCGAGTGCTGACTTTTAAGATGAAGAGATGAAAAAAGAAACCATGCTACTTATCATCAGTGAGTACTTCTTTATTTTGTCTCTTTGTAAACTGGAAGAAGTGATTAAATACCAAGAGATTTGAGGTCAGCTTGTTTTTGAGTGAAATAACAATAAAGAACTTGAACTATGAGTTGTGGGCTCACTATAGCAAAGTAGTGCTTGCAGAATAATTTAGTACTGAGATATGTTATACGGGGCAATCTCACAATGCGAGAACTTGAAGTACAGTATTATAAACTCAGATTCTCTTTCTTTCTTTCTTTTTTTTTTAAAGATTTTATTTATTTATTTGACAGAGATAGAGACAGCCAGCGAAAGAGGGAACACAAGCAGGGGGAGTGGGAGAGGAAGAAGCAGGCTCATAGCGGAGGAGCCTGATGTGGGGCTCGATCCCATAACGCCAGGATCACGCCCTGAGCCGAAGGCAGACGCTTAACCGCTGTGCCACCCAGGCGCCCCTCAGATTCTCTTTCTATCTCTTATTTAAGTCTGCAAGTGAATAAGTAAAATGAAATTCAATAGGGTAATCTTAGGAAAATAGTAGTCCCTTTGGTAAGTAGTCTCAGAATATATATTCTATAGTCAATTAAATCTAATGAAGTACACTAGAAAATATTTTATTCAATTCTTTACAAGAGGAAAAGTGTTGGGTTTGAAATATGTATATATATATATATACACACACACACATATATATGTATATATATATGTTTTATTTTATGTATTTCACTGAGGCTGGTTTGCTTGAATATATATTATATATATATATATTTCCAACAAGGGGAAATCTTTATTTAAAAATGAGGGGGGAAAAAACATCCCATACCTTTTACACAGCAATCCTACCTTCAGGAAACTATCCTATAAACATATATGACACATAAGGATATGTAAACAAAGAATTTCACTTATAGTGGCATTTTAAGTAGGGGAAAAGGGAACATTCTCAATATTCTTCAATAGGAAAATTGCTGAACAAATTGTTGTATATCCAGGATAGAATATATTGCAGCATAGATATCTAATGACTTAGGGTAGATACAAGTTGTTAATTTAGAAAAGGAATTTGTAAGGAATAAAATATATGATCCCATTTTGTTAAATAAAAATGACTTTTAAAAAACCAACCTTACATTCATAATCTCTTTCAATGTGCAAACATTGTCCTTGTATGAGCATGGAGAAAGACATGAAAGGATACAATCCAGAATATAGAATAAAGCAATGCAAAAAAGGAAATGAAGAGAACTTAGGTGAAATTATTAAAAGAAAAAAAAGATATTTAGGCTCATTTCCGTCAGAAGGCCATTTGCATGCTGGTGTTACAGAATCACTTAAATACCTCATCCACTACCCACCACGGTTTATTAATTTTCCACATTAAGAATAATTCTGGTGATTTTGTGAATCTATGCATGCAAATCTACCTGCAAAAATAAAGTCATTAAGAGCAATCTAGTTTTATCACAGCGATTTGTCATGGGAGGTAAGTGAGACCGGGAGTGCCTTCAACATGATGTGTTCCTGGGAGGTCAGTCCTAGAAGCAGACTGTTGAAGCAGGTTCAGCCGTCTCCAGCACACAGGAGGACTTCCAAAATAGGATGAATACTCAGCCGGCATAGCCTTTTAGAAGAGGAATTTTCCCAGCCCATGTTCTAACATCTCATTGGTCTGGTTTGTATCACACCCAATACTAAACTAGAATTGTCAAGTGCAGTGGAACTTTCCTAATTGGCTTAGGTTGATTCACAACCTTCCCCTGGAGTTGGGGAGGGGACCATGAAACAGATGGCTGCCCAGTATCTGAACAAAATCAGAGTCCTTTGAAAGAAACAATGTGATACAAGTCTGGAGTATTTTCCAAACCACCATACAGTTCTCCAATTCTCAGTGGACACGAACTGGGCCTCTTACAAATTTAACTGAATTGTGACACTAGTTAACTGGAGATGGCATCAGATTTGACAGGTTAAGGACCCAGCCCCGCAAGACTGCCCCCAATTCCGAAACCAATTGCCAAATCTAGGTTGTCACTTGTACTTCTGATCTATCAGCTATAAATTGGGTTCCCATGACCATGACTCCTTTCTCAGATTTGATAGTTTGCTAGAAAGGCTCACAAAGGTCAGGGAAACATTTGCTTATGTTTACCAGTTTATTATAAAGACATTTTAAGGGATACAAATAAATAGCCCGATGAAGAGGTACATAGGGCAAAGTCTCAAAGGGTCCATGAGTACAGGAGTTTCTGTCCCTATGAAACTGGATGTCTCATCTACCATCCCGTAGATGCATTCAGTAGCCCAGAAGCTCATCAAATCTCATTGTTCCAGAGTTTTTATAGTGCTTAATCTCTAGCTTCCTTTCCCTGCCCCTGAGGTTGGTGGGTAGAGCTGAAAGTTCCAACCTACTAATCACTTGGTCTTTCTGGTGACCACCCCCATCCTGAAGCTATCTAAGGGCCCCCACCTTAAGCTGCCTCATTAGTATAAACTTTAGTGTACTCAAAGGGGTCCCTTATGAATAACAAAAGACATTTGCATCCCTTAGGAAATTCTAAGGGTTTAAGGAGATCTCTGCCAGCAACTGGGGAAAGACCAAATACATTTCTTCTTATATCACCGTAAGACATGATGGCCAGAGAATAGGCTGATCAACATTGGCTGCCAACGTTTTATTTTATGTATTTCACTGAGGCTGGTTTGCTTGAATGACTGTCTTCCTACTAAACTGAAAACCCCTTGATAACAGCCCTGGGTTTGTTCTTTTTCATATCCCTTGCATTTAGCACTTAAAGAATAGACTGTAAGTGAAACTTCATTTATAGGATACTCAACAATTTTGCTATATACCATTTTTCTTTTACCCCATTGTGAAACAAAGTTATTTCCAGGTGTTTGGCAGCTTGCTTACCAGTACATACACTAAAAATGCAGAAAAATAGATGTGCCATGGTTTCTGTAGATTCTTTATGAGGTTATGTGGGGCTGCATGACTGATTCATTAGTTAGTTGAAGAGAGTAGGAAAGTTGACCTTTAATTGTTTCTAACCATGGAGAGGACTGTGAGTCACAAAGCTAAATTTTTAGGTACTGCATTATAAAGCTAATGATATCACATATAATACAGTAGAGTAGTCTCTTTTGTAAAATGGATCATAGCATTTTTAAATACAAACAATTCCTGATGTGAAATTAGTATTGTTGCCAAGATTTATTTACTTGCTCTGAGTGACTTGAGAGAGAGAAAATAAGTTCATTTTTTTTACTTTTTTTTTTTTAAGATTTTATTTATTGATTGAACAGAGAGAGACACAGAGAGAGAGGGAACACCAGCAGGGGGAGTGGGAGAGGGAGAAGCAGGCTTCCTGCTGAGCAGGGAGCCCGATATGGGGCTCCATCCCAGGACCATGGGATCATGACCTATGCTGAAGGCAGACACTGAAACAACTGAGCCACCCAGGCGCCCCTACTTCTTTTTTCTTGCACAAATTCACAGGTCTACATTAACCCCTCCATTTCCTTCCCTTTTGTGAAAGATTAAAGAAACAAGATAACATTAACAAGTATTTCTTTTTCCCTTGGTTTTATCGAGACGATAGACATACATCACCGTATGTATTTAGGTGTACAGCATGATGGTTTAGTTTATGTATATTGTGAAATAATTATCAAAATAGATTCAGCTAACATTCATCATCTCCTATAGATACAATATAAAGAAAAGAAAGAAGAAAAATTTTAAAAAGAAACTTTACACTTTTACTTTTCCCCCCTGTACATTTTAGGTTATTGTACAATTTACACAATTTTTTTGTATTGTGTAGCTAATAACAGATTATTGTAGCTATGGCTATTTTACTATGTTCTTTTTTTAACTTTTAAGCTAGAGTTGTAAGTGCATTATTCACCATCGTTAATCCATTACCAAATTACAGAATCTATCTTAATCTATGTATTTACAATTAATAGTGAGTTTTATGCTACCTTTTTATATTTTTATGATGTTAATTTATGTCTTTTACTTCCACTCAAAGACTCCCTTCAGCATTTCTTGTCAGACAGACCTACTGGTAATAAAGTTCCTGAGGTTTGATTTGGGAAAGTCTTGAGCTCTCCTTTATTTCTGAAGGACAGCTGTAGTGGATACAGTATTCTTGGTTGATAGTTTTACTTTCAAAAATTTGAATATGACCTCATTTTCTTGTGGCCTAAAATGTTTCTTTTAAAAAATCTGCCTGTAGTCTAATGGGGGCTCCCCTTGTATAGAACTTCTCTCTTTTCTCTTGCTGCTTTCACATTTCTTCTTTTGTCTTTGACTTCTAACAATTTAACTGTAATGTGTCTTGGTGTAACCCTATTCAGATTCCAACTATTTGGGATATTTTGGGCCTCATGGAGCTAGATGTCCATTTCTCTCTCCAGGTTCAGGAAATTTTAAGTCATTATTGCTTTAAATATACTTTCCATCCTTTTCTCTTTCTCTTCTGCTTCTGGAATTCTTGTTCCTTTTCATTGTTCCTATTTTCCCACAGGCTTTTTGTATTCTTTTTCATTTTTTTTTTCTTTTTTCTTCCTTTTTGCTCTTTTGACTAATTTCTGACATCTTATCCTCCAGATTGCGGATTCTTTCTTCTGCCTGGTCAAATCTGCGTTTAAAACTCTTTATTGAGCCCTTTGGTTCAGTTAATTATATTTTTCAACTCAAGGATTTTTTTTTTTATGTTCTTTATTGTTTTGTTGATCTTTTTATATTTTTCATGTATTTTTTCCTAATTTTGTTTTGTTGTCTGTGTTTTTGGTAGTTCATTAAATTTCTTTAAGAGGGTTATTCTGAATTCTTTGTCTGACAGCTCATAGATCTCCATTTCTTTAAGATCAGTTATTAGAACTTTATTAGTTTCCTTTGGTAATGTCACATTTACCTGTTTTTTTCATGATCCCTCATTCCATAGATTGGTATCTACAGATTTGAGTAATAGGGGTCCTCTTTTAGACTTTACAGGTTTACTTTGGCAGAGACAGATCTACAACAGTCAGCTCAGTTTGGGTTTCTGAGTGTGTCTTCTGGTAATGTCCTTAGGCAGGTGGGAGCTACTATGATTGTCTATTTTTGGAGAAGGAAATTGTTCACGCTCTGAGACTAGGGATGGAGGGTTGTACCACTGGCTGAGAACAGTTGAGTGACTCCTGGCTTGGTTCCCTACTCAAGTAAGGCCACAGAATGGGCTGGGTCATTGCCTAGATTCTCTGGTTAGGCTATGCAGATGATAGGGAATGGATATTATATTAAATTATAGATGGGGCTATGAATTAGTATCAGGGCAGAGAAGCAAGAGGGAACCCAGAGCCTGTATGGCTTGTTGTTTGGGGACCTGAATTAGACAAGAGTGAGCATGAAATTCCCTAGTCAGGTGAGGTCAACATTCTACTCCACAGAGAGGGAAGGCCACCAGCTATGCTTTCTTTTCAAATGCCACTGTAAGCAGGGCTGTTGGATGGGCTGTGCTGTTTTTCATATGCTCTGGTTAGATGCCCTGGTCAGGCTCTCTTCAGTAATGAGTGGGGCTATGAATTAGTTTCCTTGCCTGGGCACAGTGAGAGAAGTAACTCTAATGCCAATAAAGCTCTTTGTTGTCTTAACTCAAGCCTCACCCCAAGTTCCCTGGCTGAACAGGTCCACTGGCTTTGTCCTGCAAACTATCAGCTCTGCTTGTCCTTCTTTTAGCTCAAGTGTCACTGTGTCATACAGCTTCCAGGTGTCCTCACTAATCCTTCTGTTTAGATGGGGCTGGGAGCCACGGCAGGTAAGTGGAGCTATGTCTCAGTTCCCTTGCTTGGGCAGGAAGGGGCGGGTCTACTCCAGGCAACGCTCAATTTTCCAGACAAGCTTTCTGGTTAGGGAGGGCTGGAAACTACCTTCGCCTTAGCTATGAAGTAATTCCCCTGCTTGTGCATACCATGGGAATTCTCTACCCCTGGTACAGGCTTTGCTCTGGGGGTAATCAGCTTTGCCGTCCTGACTCTGCTCAAGCACCACTGGGCTGCACAGCCTCCTGGAGTTCCCTCCAGTGCCTCTGGTCAGATGTGGCAGCGAGACACTCTCCACAGCAAGTGAGGCTAGGACTCAGCTTCTTGCTTGGGTGCTAATAAACTAGGCTCCAGGGCTGGCAAACATCTTTGTTTAAGGTCTAGAATCAAGCAGATCTGTACTCTGCCAAGTTCCCTGATCTGAGTGCATCGCCAGCTTGGTTTTGCAGATAAGCAAAACCCACCAGTTGGGATTACTATATTTGGATGCTGCATGTATGGACTTGATCCGCCAAGATCTATGCACTGGTTGTTGCAAGCTCCTCCCCACTTCTCCATCACAGTCGGATTCCTAGTGGCTGGGTTGTACAGATTCCCCTGAAATCCCTGTGCTGGAGATCAGAGTAGTGGCTCCCACAAAGGGAACCACACTGCTGTTTGGGGGTGCGGAGGGGGCGGGCTGGGGGAGGGGAGTTGCCCTCCCTGTAGTCTCCTTTTCCCATGGAGGAACAGAAAGCTCAATGGTGTCTTGTTCTTGAGTAGTTGTTAGTTGTTCTTCTTGTGAAGGGGAGCTAAGTCAGAGAAAGCCTATGTTGCCATCTTGGTAGTGCTGTTACTGAGCGAGTACTCTTTTTTCAAGGTTATATGTGAGCATTTACGTTTTTTACCACACCCATTCTTGTAATTTTCCAGGACTCTGTAACTTCCAAGGAGGGTGTTTGTATTAGTTCTGACTTCTAGTTTAAAATATTGGATAACTAATGAGTTCTAATAACAAAACAAATACTGGATTAAGCTTTAGATAAATGGTTTTCAGAGAAATCAAATACTTATCTGTGCAGAGCTTGTATCATATTTACTTTTGATATAAATTTTAAGTCAATATTTATTGCATTTAAGTTATGCTAATCTTTATTCCGAAAGCCAAAAAATAAAAATAGCTGACAAAAGCTCATTTTATTTATATAAAGTGTGGTGGGTAAAAAATATTTTAAACATGCTGCAGAAAATGAAAGGCAAAAATAGGGTTTTCATGTATATATTTTATAACACAAATTTCATTTGAAACATGCAAATATCCCTAAATTTTTTATTCAAGTACTTGTTATTCATGTGCTAAAGTAGCACAGATATGAAACTTTCTTCTGATCTCTCTTTTTCTTTAAGAGTTTATTTTTAAGTGATCTCCACACCCAATGTGGGGCTCAAACTCACAACCCTGAGATCAAGGGTTGCACATTCTACTGACTGAGCCAGCCAGGTGCCCCTAATCTGTTTTCTATGAAAAGCATTTTATGTTTTACCTTTCTCTTTGTCTCTGTCTCTGTATTTATTGGTGACCTTGTAAATGGTAAACTTGAAGATGGGCAATGGGGAAATCCTTTGTTTTCTAGACTGTATCTACCTACAATAAAACAAAGATAGGATCAAATCTTGAAAAACCATAAGAAACTGTACCATCGGGGGCGCCTGGGTGGCACAGCGCTTAAGCGTCTGCCTTCGGCCTAGGGCATGATCCCGGCGTTCTGGGATCGAGCCCCACATCAGGCTCCTCCGCTGTGAGCCTGCTTCTTCCTCTCCCACTCCCCCTGCTTGTGTTCCCTCTCTCGCTGGCTGTCTCTATCTCTGTCAAATAAATAAATAAAATCTTTAAAAAAAAAAAAAACTGTACCATATTGTAACACAAACTAGCAATAGTCTAAATTCTTTCTAAAGTATATTCAGCACTTTCCAGTATCTAACAAAACTCAGCTAAAAGAAATAATATTGATGAAGGATCATTGTAAAGATATATAGCACATCCATTGTTTTACAGAGTATGCAATGCACTCCTAAGTTTATCCAGTACATTCCAAAGCATGCTAACCTACTTGTAGGAAAGCATTTTCTGAATTGGGTCTTGGTAGGAAGTCATGGGAAGGCAAGTATGATAAATAAATCTATGTAGTTCTTAGTGCTGCTTATCAAGTGATGAATGCCACTGTTTATTCCATAATATTACACAGTGTCCTTCTTGTAAGTATCAGTAGAAGAAATTTCTTCCTCATTTTATGAGTAAGGATGTTTTTGCTTCCCTCAGTGTTTGGTTTTGCACTTTCTTAAAAACATTGAGAATCTAATCATAACCAATCAACCTCTTTTCATCCTGTTTAACGTCCGTTCACAGCCAACTTGTAGAGATTGTACTGGATAATGGCATACATTTTATGAGATTCTCATTTCTAGCTCTTGTTCTTTTCCTTGGCTTAATCTTGTTATGTACTTGTAATTTATTTTATTTTTCCTTATTTTGTATGTATTTTAAGTTTCTTTAAATCTATTTTGGATCAAGATCCAGATGTACAGTTTAAGAAAAGAGAAGAGGAGACTGAGAGAACATTGCTTGGTACTCCTCCTCGCATGAGACATGGTACCTTGAAACAGAGGGGATAGTAGAAATAGAATCAGTAGTTTCCCCTCCACCACACAATATGCACATTTTTCTCCCTATGGAAACTAAGAATTTCTGTCGATTTGTTAAATATATACTCAGATTAACTTCCAAGAAAGCTATGGAATTTTTTTGGATCAAAATAGTTTGAGTTTCGGATCAAAACAAAATTGAGAGGGTTTAGCGGTCAATGAATAGGTTTATTAACTATGAGTCTGGACAGGCTGACTTTAGGAATTGAAATTAGGTATTAATTAGACTAAATCTGTGCACTTAAGCAATATCTGGATTGTTTTCAGTTGCAGATTCTACCTTCTCTTCCTCTCCATCATTTTGGGTTTTTCACTGAAACCCAGTACCGTACCGAAAAAATTCCTTTAAAGAAATTGTTAGAAGTATATGACCTTTCAACAAGATCGAAAACCAGCGACTTTATTAGGTAATTGTTAGCATGAACCTTATTGATAACTAAGTTTCGAAAAAAGACAAATGGTTTTGTTTGGGTGGGATCAAATGCATTTCATGCAGTTTATATTATTTTCCCCCCAAGATTGGAAAACCTTGGCCCGATTCCAGAACTATGAAAAAGAATCAGCTTCAGTGTTCAATGCTAAAGCATTCATGAAAGAGATGCAGTCATTCGATTAAGTTGAGTTCAAAACAGGAGAAAATGAAAAACACAGCCTTTCAGACCACTCCCTCCTTCCACCTTCTCATATTGCAAATACAATATTTCCATTATCAGAAGATCCATTTTCAAGTAAGAACTGCTGCTAAAACAGTCTAACTGGAAAAAAAAATGGTAAAACGGTAAAAGAAATGCTTTGTAAATCATCCTTCAAGAGCTGTCCTGGGAGGAATGTGATATACCTCAGCGTTTTAAGTGTTTAGCAAATAATTTCAGCTGTGCGTTCGAACTGTAGCTCTCCCTCCTTTACCTAATTACCGAAATATGTGCTGCAGTTTGCAGAACTTCGCCACTGTCATAACTTTTCTTGAAGTTCAGCCAACCAATGATAATAAAGCTGTCACGAGATTAAAGGGGGCCGCAAGTCATTGCCTCTGACATTTATATGTAACATGGGAAATGCAAACAAGTATGTGGAGTTATTAGTAATATTATGGGCTTTGAATCCTTAAAATAGAGTGCTTAAGACATCTGCCTCGGCGAGGAGGGTGAGAATGAGGTAAATCCAAATTGAGTCCTCCTTTTGTTTAGACCAGGCAACAGCCTAAAAAAGCACAGGGAGTGGCTTTTCTTCATTTTCTTCGGATAGCATTCGTATGAAGCCTGTGCCTCGGATGCCCACCCTCAGAAGGGATAAGCTTGACTGTGGAGAGAAGCAAATTATCAAAGTTTTCATACGACCCTGGGGCCCCTTCCTGGCCTGGCTGCCTGTAGATTTCAGCACCAGCTCTGGGCGCAGAGAGGCTCAACACAGTGTGGGGGAAGCAGCGAAAATCTCCTTGGAGGGTTTGCTGCTGTGCCCAAATTCCTTCCGTTTGTTTTTGGTTAGTGAGGGATACCAAATGACCAAAGAGGGTTTAGAGAAAAAAATATTGTGCTGTTTGAAAAACTGTTGGGGAATCTCCCATTTTATCCTTGCATTTATCCCCATTTTTTATCTTAATCTCGTCTCTCTTCTCAATGGGTTTGAGGTGTATCAAGAAGAGAATCGTTGAAGGTCTGGACCATGTTTGTCTTTTAGTCCAACATGTAGAAGACACAATGCATTTTGTTATCTTTGATGATGATGATGGATGGCCCAAATCTATCTGATCAGACTGATTTGGAGCTTTCCTGCATCAAACACAAGAATAACTTTTTAAAAGTGTTCTATGGGTGCTGGTATTCAGCTCCAATTTGGCCCCTGGCAGTAAGTCAGGAAAAGAAGAAAAATAAGGGTTATTTGTAGCTGATACTCTAAATAATTTGAGACCAGGGCCTTTTCAGGGAAGTCTAGGATAATACTGCACACAAGCCCTCCTGATTTGTTCACCTCTTTCCTGTTCTTGGAAACAGCAATTTGAGTGTGATTAGTGCAAGCATGATAAATTGCATAGGACAAGGTGCGGGAGGTTTATAAGGGAAATAGGATATGGGGAAAGGGACTGGGAGCCCTGGAACATTTGGTGTAGTTCCAGTTCTGCTAATAACTATAATTATCACCAAATGAGCACCTACTATATCCAAGGCACTCCTGTTAGGTGCTTCCACAAATGGAATTACATTTAATTAAGACTTAATTTTTATCTGCCATGATCTTATTTAAGAAAGCAGTGATTTTTTTTCTTCAAATGATTAAACATTGCTGAGAGTAAGTTTTGCTTTAAATCTAAATTCAGGACTAACTATTTCCATTTAGGAGATTAAAACAAATCTGAGTAATTGCTCATGTTTGTTTTATAATTACCTATTGTGAAGATGAATGAACTAAAATGGACTTGAGTCCACCAGCAATCAAGGAGAAAACTGCATAGTTGTAAAAGTCCATGAATGGTTCTCTTCTTTAGTACATTATTTTTAGTCAACTCAATGTTGCATTGTGCCATCAATATAAATTAGCATGTGTCTATCTAGAAGAAATCATTGAGCTTAAAATAGATCAGACTAACAGAAATGTCATAATTTTCATAATACATTGAACATACCACTTAAGATGGTTATGTTATTATCACTGCTTTGGTACAGAAGATGAGAATTTTCCTGTGGTCTAATAAAATCTGGGAGGTGATATATAGAAAGTAACTATTGGGAAGGTCTCATTACTGATGGGCTTGTCCAATCGCCTCCTACAAACACACCCCTTCAACACCGTAGATTTCTCTCTCTCTGTGTCTCTTTGTATGAAATGATTACTTGTCTACACTGGACCCTTTATGCATTTAAAATCATCCTATACATTTTTTAAAAAGTGACAGTAAACCTACAGGAGTGTTATGATCTGAAGTAACTACTGTCAATTGCAAAATTTCAGAGAAACTGAATTGTAGCTTTGAATTCAAATTCTGTTTTAATTAGGAACAAGATAGTTCAACAAGGTATACAAAAGAACACACAACTCTCAGATACTAATTATTAAAAAAGAAGTGATAGTTACGTTTTTTGTATCAATTTAAATGAGTTCACAGGGCTGTAAGGTATTCAAAGAAGCCTTGACATGTAAGATTTCAAACTTGGAGAGCAAAAGCCTTTCGAGCCTTCCCCCCAGCAAGCCCTGACTTTCTCCGGCATTCTCGATGTGCATTTTCACATGACCTTTTCAGGCTTAGGACTAAGACTAAGAAGTTTTACCAATAAGGGAGAAGAAAAGAGTCAGGCAGAGGAGCAAAGCAGAAGTGTAAATAGTGAATACGGTTTGGAATGAAGATATTTGAATCTGAATAGTGAGTTAATGATTCAATTAGTTTTTCACTTTGTTAAACTACATTAATCCTTCTTTACCAGGTCCCCATATTGAAGCCCTTTGAAAAAGAAAAATGCAAAGGATCTTAAGAAAAATTCTAAGAGCCTGAGCCTTTTACAATCATTAATGCTTCCCAAATACATGCCGTCTATTGCCCACGACATACATGCAAGGCAGATACTGTTTTGAGATCCCAGGACTTGAATAGGGGTAGTTCCAGTGGTCCTACTGTAGTGGGGAAGTGCTTCCCAGCTGAAGGGGACCCAGAAAACAGGTGCTCTGTTTTTAAACCATAGGAGACAATTATTTTAAGTTAAAACAACAACAACAACAACAACAGTAACAATAACAAACTGAGGAATAGGGGATTTGAAAATCAAGGATGACATCTATAATCAGAATACTTCAAAAATAAATAATTCCTAAACTGGAAAGGCAAAGGTGACAGTGTTGAGAATGTTTCTTTTTGTTGTGTTGTTTTACATTTTTGTTTCCCGTTTAAATCTTCAATTGCTTCTTTAAGTTAAAAAATAAATGCAGAGATTTAAAACTTCAGACTTGGATTATCACTGTCATTTTTGTCATCCTTATAATCACATCAAGTATTGTATTAAACATTCAGGCATACCTGATGCTAGTCTAACAAGTAAAACGGAAGACCCTATCTCGAATATTTACAGTTGAACAGATGTTAAGTTGATTTGCTAAATATGTTAAGGGTATGAACAGAAATGGAAAATTACTAGAGAAAATTAACCCATAAGATAGTGAAACACGACCAAGACAGTCTAATTATTTGGGGTCAAATTGCCAGTTGGAATGAATTAATATTGAATTTTTAACAGAAATAGGTTTTATTTCAGATTCAAATCTGAAGCTTCACCTCAGTTAACAAAGCTATGGTAATGGTCTGTTGGAAATCACTTTAGCTTGGTTACTTTAAAACTATGCTGTAATTGCCTCTATGCTTATGTGTGGATTTGTACATTAGACAAACATTTGTTTTCTTTTAGTGTGCTAAGCATTTTTCAAGGAAAGACTGTTTATATCACTCATTTCCTAAGTTATTATTTCAGTTAACTGGCCTATAGGTCAGACTAGTCCATTTCCAGATGAATGTAAAAGTTGGACAATGACTGTTTTTGATAATGTAGAGCTGGCAAATGAATTTAGTGACTTGAGATAAGAAAGGAGAAAGAAAGAAGGACAGGAAAGAAAGAAGGAAGGAAGGAAGGAAGGAAGGAAGGAAGGAAGGAAGGAAGGAAGGAAGGAAGGAAAAAGAAAGAAGAAAAAGGAAGAAAACCATGAAACTAGCATGTTTTGAATAATAAGAAAAGTAAATCTCTTTTGAAAGGAGGGGTTTTTTTCTTTTTTCTTTGTTTTTTTGTTTGTTTGTTTGTTTTAATTGATCTGGAATATCAGAGACTCTTTCTAATGGAGTCATTTTTTTTTTAAAGATTGTACTCATTTATTTGAGAGAGAAAGAGAGAGCGCCCATGTGCACAAGTATGGGGAGGGGCAGAGGGAGAAGCAGACTCCCCACTGAGCACAGAGCCACAGGGGATGATCCCAGGACCCAGAGATCACAACTCAAGCCTAAGTCAGATGCTTAACTGACTGAGCCACCCCAAGCACCCCTGGAGTCTTTTTTACAGTGCTTTGCAGTATAATTTTTACAGCACTATCTGATTTGAGCAAGAAAGTATTTTGTGTTCCATGATGGTACCAAAATATGAAATGATGCTTTATAGATGTGAAGGTAGAGTCAGGGAAGAAGATCAGACATGCAAATGAAGAAACTGAGTCAAAGGAGAAACAATTTGGGTGAAGTTGGACCCACAGTTATTCATAATTGACACACACACGCACACACACAGACAAAAGAAAAGATGTCTCTGAGTTTACAAAACTGGAGGTTACAGTAAAAAACATGGACTCTGAAGTCTGCCATCTTGGTGACTATTGAGTAAGTCATTTAAACTGTTTATGACTCAGTTTCCTTATCTGTAATGTGAGGATAATTATAATTCTACTTTTTAGACCTCTTCTGAATATAGAGGGAGATTAGGAACACAAAACACTTAAGTCAGTGTCAACAACTGACCAATAGTCAGCTATTACTATTATCTAGATCTTCTTGGGCTAAATATACCATGTAAATTTCTCAGTTTAGGGTTGAAAATTGTGACTCTAATAGGACATGCATTGAAAGAGCGGGAAGAAATTATTTGAGAGAATGCAGTGAAAAGTTCTTAGAGTCTTTTTCGAATATATACAGATAGTGAGTATAAGCTTTCAAGTTAGATATGAAGAAATTCTGTTTACTTCATTTGTTAAGTTTTAGGAAATAACTTATTCCACTTCTCTTGATATCTTAAGAACTCTTTTCACATCATGTTTTTCATCAGGTTTTTTTTTTTTTCAAATTTCACTTTATATATATAAGCAAATGGGTAAATGAGTGATTTTAGAAGTCCAGATCTGTGCAAAACTCTAATCCAAACAAAAGCCTTCCTTCTTGAATTATTAAGTTTGAGGAAAGAAGGTTAATCTCAAACTCTGCCAATACATGTGATTTTTAAAATACTTAAGAAAAAACTACTTTCACAGCATGTCTATATACCCACTGACCGTAATTGCCAAGTTAACTATGGGTTACAATATTTTTTTTTCTTTACTGATCATATATTTCCTATATCACCCATTATATAAAACTGACTAGGAATCTATGCTCCTCCTTTCTCCTGGCTCAAATATGGGTTATTGCACCCCATTTTGCCTCATAACAGCTTTTTTTTTTTTTTTTTGGATCAAGCTACTTTTCTTTCTGATTCTAAAACCCAGCGTAAGATGAGTAAGCAACATGTCTTTGATCCCCACAGAGCAATTAGGCTGAAAAACATTGGATCCTGTTATTCTATCAATGCAGGGTGTAAAGCATAGTTTATAATACATGGTTCCAACAAATCTTACCAAAGTATTCCCCAGAAACTCCAGTGCCAAACATTTACAACTTTCACCAAATTAATAATCCCGAGCTTCTTTGAGAAAACAATTAGAAATGTGGAACTGATTAACTTGCAATAGGTTTTTATCAAAGTAACTTTAACAAAGGCTGAGTACTTTCTCTTGTATGGAAAAATTTGGAAAAAAAAAAGACACTGGAAACAAAACAAAGAATACAGAAATCTATAATTGTGAGTGTTCTTTGAAACACTGTAATACTTCATCAAAAAGTTAACTTTTGTTAGGACTGCCATTTGCTAAACATTAAATCATTGCTGAAGAGTTTTACAAACAATGTGAATGTTGAATATTTGTTTTTTTTTGCCCAAGGCAAGCACTTTATATCCCAGGCTAACCTATCCCAGATTAAAACAGTTAAAAAAGAAAACACAGGCCCATCCCTCTTTTTCAAAAAGGAGAACCACATTCTTTTATTCCTGCTAAGCGTTCCTCTCAGAATTAAGGGAACAGCGCCAAGAAAATACAAAAATGGATAACTTCAGATGGGACCTCAGAAATTTTCCTTTCTTCAGGCCCTTGCAATCATAGTTGCAAACATTAAGGGAGCACCGGTCACACCTGTAAATGGCCGAAGCCCTCCAGTCTAACCCCGGCATCATCATTTATGCAAAAGCATCCTGCAGACACAAACTGCCATTCCTTTCTCATTGTCTCCTCCGTTGGCCCTTGGAAGAAGGCTCCACTTTACTGACAAGGTCGTCATCCCTACTTTAGTGCTTACTGGATGAAAATCTGTAATGGTGACTTTTCATAACAAAAACAAGACGTGCTGGGATTTCAGGAGTGCTGCTTCGGCCTTTCCTCATAGCCACGTCTGGCTTCCGCTTCCTCCTGCTCAGCTAGGTGGTTGATTCGAGTGTATATGTTCGAGGCTGATCCTTCCTGGGTGGCCGTTGGGAAGGAATTCTCCCTCGTGAACGGTCCTTTAGGAAGACACTGCTGAACAACAGGCAGTCCTACACATGGAGCGCATGTCTCGTTTCTTTTAAACATGTTGTCTTCGCAACTGATATTTTCTGGTGTTAGCCTGTCCTCCACCCTGCTGACTAGTTGGCTGAATTCTTTTCTTCCTCGTCAGTTATCTCCCGGCAACGAGAGGTTTGGGCCCAGGCATAGTTTCTCACTTATCTGGCAAGACAGCCCCACGTGCTGGAGCAGTGTGGGCATGTTTGCTTTACTTTAAAACCTGAAGCGGGGGTGGATGGAGAGGTGAGTAAAGCAAGATGTGTTTCAAAGGCGTTCTTGAATTCCACTTGGCATGCATTTTCTCTCATTAATTTTGAACCTCAAGGCACATGTTCTTCCTTACCACCAGA
Organism: Ursus americanus; assembly: GCF_024610735.1. Taxonomy (NCBI): domain Eukaryota; kingdom Metazoa; phylum Chordata; class Mammalia; order Carnivora; family Ursidae; genus Ursus; species Ursus americanus. The sequence goes on along the minus strand of NC_142137.1, from coordinate 12,378,928 downwards.
TAAGACTGACCCCAAGGGGGAGTGGTCATCAACGACGGCACTTTATAAAAATCCAAAGGTCCTTTGAAGGTAAAGACCCATCAGAGGTCTCGAGACAGGCAGGGTGGGCAGGACGAGGTTGCTAATGTCTACAAAGCACTTAAGAGATGGAAAGCCCTAATGAGCGTTAACAAGGATGATAAGTGTAGTAACATTTCCTTAGCTACCTTCTCCACCACATTTTTGGGTTGTGGGATAAAGTGGTTTTGGTTAAAAAAAAAAAAGGTGGAACATTAGCTGAAGAAAAACTAAATGTGCTTAAGTCATTAATAGGTACCCAAGCCAAAGTCTCAAGGACCCTAATGTTCAGCTTCAAAGAAGGGAGTGAGATAAGCAAGATAAGCATGGCCAGCCCCGAATCACATGGCTACCTCCTCCATCCAATTTCGGAAGAATGACGGAAACATTTGTCATATTTTGTCTATAGAAGTGTTTTTTAGTTGTTATGGCTGAACATGGATTTCTTTCTACAGATGACCGTCCGATCATTGATGATTAAAAAGAGAAGGCATATGCTTTTTATCATTTATTAATTTGAGCCATCTATAAAACCTTCCACTGTAGCATTAGCCTCCAGGATTACTACTGACCCCATCACTGGTAGGATCATGTCCATTGTAAGATTGCTGCAGGATTGAAACATCAATTACATGTCTGAAAAGGAAAGCCTATTATCATTAAGCTCAAATGTATGAGCTAAAAGAAAAGTTAATAAAACTCTTATAAATTAATGAGCTAAAACTTTTTAAATTGGGTATTTAGCTTAGTAAACGTAAAACAACTTAGTTTTTAAACATCATAATTATGCTGTTGAATTTTAATAAAAATTTAATTTTTTACAATAATACTACTTAATACTGGTTTTACTTCTGAATTAAGTGTTTTGAGCACATGACTACACCCTATTGGCCAATTTACAACTTAAGTGATTTCTGTGAGTCTATTTGAAAATATATATGCACATTTTGAGGAAGGTGAAGGGAATGATCCTTACCTGGTCCTTTCATGAAGAAGGTCATTGGTTAGTAAACCACTCACAGTGCCTCACCTCCCCATTACTTACCTCTGAGAGGTAGGTAGAGTATCGTGGGACTGAGAAATTTGGGTTTAATTATATGGTCTGAGCAAAAGAGCTAATGTCCACACAAAGGACTTTATCATACATGTTTCTATGGCTTGATCTTGAACTTAATGGATGTTGGCATCCTAAAAAACGTGAGCAGGCTCCTCGGGAATCTTTGCAGACCAGATATGCTACAGATACCCCAATAAATTGTGAGGCAATGATCTATAGGTGAAAAAGCCCTTTTCTCAACAGGTCTTTATGCGTTGGTGGATGGTACAGAATTTATTAATTTATTAATTTTACACGACACAGATGCTGAGTTCTATATTGAAGCAGAGCACAGAGATGAGGTTCTGGAATGAAGTTGTTAGTGTCAAGCATAGGCAGGCAGAAAAAAGGAGAAATGGAAACCAAGGGCTTCTGGATATACTGGTGGAGAAGGAAAGGCACCTCAAAAAGAACCAGTTGCAATTTATAAACATTGCAAGATGTTCTCAATATCTCAAATACCATTCTCAGAAAGAGGAGACATGCTCAGATGGATTTTCCCTAGACAAGGGAACAGCTATAATGCAGAAATTAACATCTTGTTCAGAGAATTCTCCCAGTTAAATAAATTCACAGGCAATTAGCAAAGACTGACTGGCATCCTCGTGAGGCTATAACCAGGAAGGTTTATATTTGTCCTAGTTCACTCAAACACTTCTGAGTCATTGCTACATCTTTGGTAGCATATTTACTGTCTTCTAGGAATATAATTGCATCTTGGATAATCACTGTGGAGGCCAGGAACGGCTTCCTTTGAGGCCAGTGCTATGATCATCTTGCAAATTACATGAACTTATTAGAGTTTCTAAAAAGTGTGGCATATTAGATTTGGCATTGAGCTAATTCAACTTCTGAAATCTTCAAGAAAGCACATGTATTCCCATGGAAGATGGTGTGTAGTTGGCTAAAGAAACTTTAACTCCACCTAAGCATCAAGAATCCCTATGGTTGAGGGGCACCTGGATGGCTCAGTTGGTTAAGCGTCCGACTTTTGGTTTCGGCTCAGGTCATGATGTCAAGTTGTGAAATGGAGCCCCACTGCGGGCTTGAGATTCTCTCTCTCTGCCCCTCCCCCAGCTTGTGTATGTGCACTCTCTCTGTCTCAAATAAATAAATAAAATCTTCAAAAAAAAAAAATCCCTATGATTGAAACCATAGGGTGTGGGGGGGTGGAGGGTAGGGGGATAGATATCTTGGACTTTAAGCTCAGAAAAGAAAGAGATTTTATATGTTAATTTCCTTTAGTCTTTGAACTTGGTCTTACAAGTGGTTTTTAAACTTAACCTGAAAATGTGATAAGGAAAGGTGTTTTATTGACATGTGGGACGTCTTTCTGATATTATAATATTAGAATGTGTTTATTCACATAATTATTAAAATACCTCTATGATATTATTAAACTATAATTGCAGAATTTCTGGTGAGATCTAATGGAAAATGTACAGATGCATAATATGGGATAGGAAATAGAATAGACGATGTACAGAGTACATTGGTTCCTTGCGTACAGAGTAGTCTTGCAGTTGATTTAATGCAGTGTTTAAAACTACAGCCCTCTTTTAGGCAAAATCTTATTATTAATTGTTATTATCATTATTATTATTATTATTATTATTATTATTATTATTATTTTACTATATATTCCCCAAGAAAATACCCAGAAAAGTAGTGGTTTGGATGGACCCAGGAAGATGCCAGGAAGCCTGTCTTGATAGCCTATTCTCCATTTGATCCCCCAGGGCAATAGTCAGTCTCTGGTAGTTAATAGGCTAAGTGAGACAATAGCCTAACCGATGAGTTAAATTGGGAAATCTTAGTGAGGGTTACATTTAATTCCCTTCAGAACAGTTCTTTACACCTAGAGACATACGTTAACATAACACTCCTAGTCTCTCTCTACCCCCTCCCTCATTCTTTCCATGGGGAGGAGAGGTCCACTAGATCTGGGTGGTAAACTCAGGGAGAGAAATTACCCGGATCCCTCCTCTCCTTTCTTCGGGAGTGAGCAGCTCACAAGGCATTTGCTCTGCTACACCACACACTGGACCTCTTCAGAGGGGGGCAATGCAGGGGTGTAGGGAAGCAAAGCATTCAAGGACCAGGGCTGACTGGGGAAGCAAGTCTAACTCTGATGTCGGGATTAGGAGGCTCAATGATGCTGCATGTATGCCACATTCTCTAATCTCAACCTTACCACTAATGGAGAATGTTTTTTCTGCATTTTCCTTATTTTCTTGCTCTATTTCTCAATTTGCTTCGAGTCCAGGTAGAGAATAGGAGTGCTAGTACCGGGACCCCCAAACCTTCAACATTATATATGTCGTACTGAAGATGTTACCAAGCTTACATGCATATTCAGTAACAAAGTTAAGGTAGGAAGCCTGTTTCTTGGGTTCGTACATTAACTTATGGGTTCTCCTGCCAAATCTATGAAATGGAACAATGCCAAATTTAGAACTTATCTGTTACAAAGAGGGGAAGACTACTTAGTAATTGGGAATAAAATAGCAATATTATTAGCAGCAAGAGAAGCTGAATGCCTTCCTCAGATCATATTTCATTTAATGGCTTTCTTTCCAATATATGAAAAAGAGATTAAGAAATTGGTTCCCTGGGTTTCGTTTTTCAAAGAAAGGCTAAACAGCAGAAAGCTTAATGGAATATTTTGGCACTAATACTGACACTGCCTCCCCATTCTATTTCCTCCCCTGACCCTTCCTGTGCACAACCCCCTCCTCCCCAAGTATTAGCATTAGCGAATGCTTATTGTGTCCTGATCGCATTCAGGACAGCATGCTAAGTTCTTACGCACCCATCATCTCACTAATTATCACAATTCTTCAAGTAGGTACCATTTGTTTTTCAGATGAGACACCTGAGGCTTTGAAAGGTTAAATAAATTGTCTGTAGTCACAAATGCCATAACTGACAGAGCCAAAATTCCAAACCACGTTTGCCTGAATTGAAAGCCCAGATACGATGCTGACTTTTGGATTCTGTTACCAATGAAATTAACATGTGCAATGGCTACAGCTGAGATTTCTTGCACCACCTGCGATGTTATTTTCTCAATTAAAAAATAATATCATCTGCATAATATGTTACTGCAGAGGGAGTTCAGCCTCTTTTGATAAAAGTATGAATAACCACATTATATCTCAAGTCTCATTTCTTCTTGCCTCATGAAGGTTAAGATAACACAAATTCTATCTCACGGATGTTATTTTTTTAAAGCTAGAAGAAAACAGAGTGGCAGTCTGTGAGAGTTTATACTTTCCTTGTCTCTTTTCTAAAATAAATCAAAGACAATTGCCTTGACTAGTTTGACACAATATCTGTTCACAAGGATATAACTGTGTAAAATCATTATACAAGAATATCTCCCGAAAAAAAAGAGAAGTGCTTTACAAAACAAACTTTTCTCAGACTATTATAAAGAAAGTAAAATAAAATCAGGCAAAACCAGCATAAACAGGCAATTTGGGATCTCTCCCATTTGTCCCACAACCAAATTTAATAGAAGTCTAGGGCTTACATTAAAAATTTAACTTTACATTTCATTCTTTCTTGAAGTTGCATGTGCTTATCATATGCAGACTAATGGTTTACATGAGAAATGCAGTTTATAATGCATTATAGAACACCACTAAATGCTTTCCACTCTTAAAAATGTTTCCTTTAAATAACACAATTCAACATACATCATTTAAGCTCAGTGCCTATGCTGTGTATACAGTTAATTTTGATTTAGGTTTGTCACCTCACAGAGGATGCAAGACATTTTGATTTTGAATCAAAGACAATAAGAAAAATCTGTCCTGATAGACGGTGACACATATTTCATTTTGTGCAGCATTTGGGGGTGATAGTCTATTTAGTGCCTACATTGCTTATTATAAATGAGAAACCAGGTGTCATTGAAAATTCCCAGCAACATTTTGAGGTACGTCTCATTTACCCCAATTTACAGAAAATAGAAATTTTACCCCGGAGAAGTTACATAAAATGAGCAATGTCACACAACTAGTTAGCATCCAAGAGGACCCAAGAAGTACAAATCTGGCAGCACGGGTCTATGCTTTTATTCACAAGGCTATTTTGCCTCCCAGTCTGCTAAGGATTGAATCTCATTAACCTTTTCTTGGTAGTCTACTGTTGCAGCGTCCTTCAGTTTTTAATTGCAGAGGTTCAATTCTTATGAGGTTTTTCTTTTAAGTGTAATTTCTTTTTCAGCTTTATAATCTTCCAGTTCTATCCCCAGAATTCTTGTAACTGCTAAACTGGATTAAAGACTGGAATTTCGATGAGATTAAAGATTAAGAAGCTTGAGGATAACAAGATAAACATTTAATAAGTTTTGTCTTCAGAGTAGAAATATGTAAAGCTTCAGCATGCAGAGAGCTGGACAACAATATGACAAATGCTTTGGGTCTGTTAGGAGTGTAGGCGATTCCAGTATCGTAACAATTAAGCTATTTTCTCATGCTGCAATTCAGTCTCTTAGAATCCCATAGATCTCTACACACCCCTAGGGTCAGTGAACTTAATCTCCTCAAGATAAAGGAATGATGGCCCCTTAGAAATGATTTTTAATTGTCTTAATCCTGTAAGACTGTACTATAGGTATGAAAACATTTCTCCTATTATTATCAGTGAGTTTTCTTTTCCTTTCTTTAATTGCTCTCTACTTAAAAGAAAGGTTCAGTTACAGAGTCAGCTGATAAGAGTTTTGCTTTAAATTTAGGAGGTGGTTGTATGAGAACCCTGGGATCAAATTCTTTTTCTTGAGCTTTTAATTAAAAAATATACAATTAAGGGGCGCCTGGGTGGCACAGCGGTTAAGCGTCTGCCTTCGGCTCAGGGCGTGATCCTGGCATTATGGGATCGAGCCCCACATCAGGCTCCTCCACTATGAGCCTGCTTCTTCCTCTCCCACTCCCCCTGCTTGTGTTCCCTCTCTCACTGGCTGTCTCTATGTCAAATAAATAAATAAAAATCTTTAAAATATATATATATATATATACAATTAAACTATCCATACATTCTCATGGAAAAATAACTAAATGACTACAGTGGATTATTTTAGTGTTTTTGTGTAATTGTAGCAAAGTCTAAAAATAATGGCATTTTTGTTTCTTTTGTTTCATTATTTCCATTGTTCAGAATTGTTGTATTATTTTCATTTAATGTTAGCTAGGCCTTCCAGAGTAATGCTTACTAGTAATGGTGAGGGAAGGTATCCTTGACTTATTTCTAACTTTCATTTCCAGCTTCCGAAGAGAGCATTTCTCTTTCTTTAAAATTAGAAATGGGTGTCGAATCTTATCTAGTATATTATCAACAACTATTAAGGTAAACATTCTTTCACCTTAAATCTCATGATACAGCCAAAAGCTATATTAAATGTTACTTAATATGGTATTTCTGGGGTGAACCAACCCTGGCCATGATGTAATAAGCTTTTAGTTTTTTCCTGGATTCGAATTGCTAATATTTCACTTATATTTTTTCCCCACATTTATTCACATGTAAGTTTGGGCTGGAGGTTGTGTGAGTGTGTGTGTGTGCGTGTGATGTGTTCGCTACCTTTGTTAGGTTTTCACAGCACAGTAATGTTAAAACAAGTTGAAAGATTAAATAATTTTTTGTGCTACGGAATAACTGAGATGATAATAATTAACTATTCCATGAAGTTTTGATAGACCTCACCTATAAATCTGCCTTGATCTGATGCCTTTTTTAGTAGGCCCTTGGCTACATTTTTACGTTTCTTGCGTGTTTCTTGGTCTATTTTTATATTTAAGTTTTATATTTTATTTTCTTGGACCAACTTTGATCATTTGTATTTTCATGGAAAACTTTCTAATTCATTTGTTTTTCAAATATATTGAAATAAAACTATCTCTATCAGTCACAGAATTTTTTAATCCATTTATCTCCAACTTTGTCCCTGTTCCCTTTCTTAATTTTATGCCTATTCATTTTCTAATTATTTGGCCTAATTAGCAAGAAGGAAAAAGATCAGCTTTTAAAAATGTTTCTATTTTATGAATTTGTATATGTAATTAATCTAATTAATTTGAGGCTTTCATTTTTTCCCCTAGTTTCTTGAATTATATACTTAGGTCATTACTTTTTCATCTTTCTTGTTTTCTAATGTGAATATAATGTCATTTTCCTGCTCTTCTATCAGTTGACAAATTGCATACTTAGGTCATCTGGAATTTTAACTCCAATTTATTATATATTTTTTATAAAATGAAACAGCAAACTTTATACTACGTGTGTCAGTTTATCTTTGTTTCTTTTATTTTGTTATATTTTCCTCACCATTGTTTCTTGTAATCCATGTTTTTCTTTTCTTTGGATTCATATTTAAATTCTAATTTGCTTTCTTTTGTTACTTTTTCAGAATTGTGTATTTATAAGAAACACAATAAATTCTTTCATTTCAAAAAATGTCTATAATTTATCCTGCACTTGAATGCTGATTTGACTTACATGGGACTTGTGATTCAAAATCATTTTCTCCAGTAACTATTGTTCCCTATGACCTCTTATAGGCTTTGTCTTATAGCCTCTAGTCAGTGAGAAACCTAATATTAGTCTGATTATTAATCTTTAGTAAATAGTCTTTGCATTTTTTATATCAATGATAAGCTATTAGTATATTCTTTTTCTATTGTTTATTTTTAAATATCACTCATATATTTAAATATCAGTCTTTTTTTTTTCAAAGAAATTGGTGAGCCCTTTTTTTTTTTTAAAGATTTTATTTATTTATTTGACAGAGAGAGAGACAGCCAGAAAGAGAGGGAACACAAGCAGGGGGAGTGGGAGAGGAAGGAGTAGGCTCCTGGTGGAGGAGCCTGATGTGGGGCTTGATCCCAGCACCCTGGGATCAGGCCCTGAGCCGAAGGCAGACGCTTAAGGACTGAGCCACCCAGGCGCCCCTGATGAGCCATTTTGATCTTTGTTATCTTTTCAACTCTAGGAAATTTTTTGACAATATTTATTTTTTCTATAATTTCACTCTTTACTTCCCTTTATCTTTTTATGGTTTATTGTGGAAGATCATCTTTTACCTCACTAGCTAGCTGTTTTGTTGTGACCATTCTATTTTTAAACTTGTCTCTTCTTCATACTCATTTTGCTAATCAAATAATTTAATTTCCAGTATTACTAATTATTTCTTTTACAATATGTCTGTGTGCATTATGGATGCAATGTCTTTAAGGATAAACTTTTATTTTTTTCTTTTAAAATTTCTCTCTTCAAAAAATTCTTTTCATTTTACACCTCTTTGTCATGATTCTGGCTTTCCTTAAATGTTTTCTGATGCTTGGTGGTCTGCTAGTAGTTTGGTGTAAAAGACTTTTTGCCTGTCTTTGGATGCCGGTTACAATTAGAGGAATTTACCTTGACTGGAGAGAAAACACAGACATCTTTGTAGTGGCAGGAACTGATAGTGGGTGTGCTGGGTTTTTGTAAGTCCAGGAGAGTCCATGGCTACTTGGACATGTTTGTTGAAAAGTTCTATTACCTTTACAATAAAAATTAACTTAATTTGTATGTATTTAGTCAAAATATCCATGGAAGATAATTTAATGAATCAGAATACAAACATGATTTAAGATTTAGTTTTGTACTATAATCAAGTGTTAAAGCAGAATTTATTATACAATATGGCAGGTAGACAGTCTCCAGGCTTTAGAATCAAAAATAATTAAGTCTGAATCCTAAATCCTAATTCTCTCTATATTTCTAGCTCTGAGAATTTGAGCAAGTTACTTAACTTTTCTGGGTTTGTTTTCTTACTGGCAGAATGTGATTATAATAGTAATTAGTCAATATTTTGGGTAAACATGAAAAGCTATTAATAAATGTTATATCCCGAACGATGCATAAACCATATTTGGTGCTCAGTGTTAGTTATTATACATTCAGGTAAATGAAAATAGCATAATCTGTATAAGAAAGTGGGTCTGCTCAGTTTGGTGAATAGGAACAGTTCTCCTCTTATGAATTTAAGTTTATTAAACTCATAGATATATCTGTTATTATATGGACAAAAGGGCTTAATTCTTTAACATTTATGGCTGGATTATTGAAAAGAACAAAAAGAATAGCTACATAATTACTGTCAAAACCTGGCTGTCAATTTATAAAAGCTAGTTTCTAGATGTTAGAGTCATTCAGCAAATATTTAGTGAATGACTGTTATATTCCAGGCACTGTTCTGAATTCTGGAAGGGTGGAGTATCAGTAAATATGTGTGCTCCTTGATTTAAATAAGATACTGTTTGGAAAAGATAAAAAGTAGAAGTCTGCCGTTATTCCTATAAATAGTATATGATCAGCTATCCAGGATCATATGAGGGATACTGGAAATGCCCCTTCCCTAAAATATTATCCCATATTGTACATAGATTGTCACCAAATATTTATGTTTTATAAATACCGTGAACTCATATGGTTGTGTTAAGCCTCGCCTTTGCACGCTCACATTTATAAAATGTAAATATTTAGTGAAATGCTGAAACATATAGTAATCACAGGTTACTGCTAATTGATATGCCATTTAATTATCTTTCCTTATGTCAGTGGAGACCTAGGGAAACCTGAGGCATTAAATTTGGGAGGAAAAAAAGCTGAAATTCTGTAATGAGATGAACAAAGGAGATACAGCATGGCCCTATGATGGTTATAAGGATTGTATTGAATACAGATTTACCCAATTCATGATTACTTACCTGAATTGTTTCAGAGGCCGAGTCCATGTAGGGCTCATACATGGGTCCTTTCCTTACTTTTGCCTGGCCATCAAGGGGTTAGAATGTCCCATCCTGATTTTTGACCTCAGAGCACATGGGTTTATTTACCCCTTTAGAGTTCACTAAAACAAAAGTAACAACCCCACTCCTATCCCTAAAACAAGGGATTTATTAGATTTATTAGAAAGGATACCATGCAGCAGAGATAAAATATGTGGTTAACTGCAGGCAAAGCAATTCCAGATGCTGTCAGATTGGCCATTTGGCCTCCTCGAGGGGTCATTCATCGGTTTCTGCCTCAGCTGATATGGCTCTGCCACCATTCTATGGAGTCTTGTGAGGGGCAGTCAGAGGGCTCGGAGAGTAACACTGCAGATCTAATTCCTGATCTGGGTAAGTCCCCATAGGCCCTCTCTGGGGTGGGGTCTCACAAAGCAAAACTGTCCTCGCCTCCCCTCTTCTCCTCCCACCACTGTCACGCACTTGGCTAAGTATGCACTGCAGTCATTCTCCAAATCAATAATGTGTGAGAACTGGCAAAAAGACCATTATTTTCTGGGTTTTCAAAACATAAGAAAGCTGTGATCAGTTACCTTCTACCCAAGCAGCGGCTTCTCACATAGGTTGTGGACATAGGGAGGTGCTAGGAAGCTGAGATTGCACAATTTATCCAAGGAACACAAGATCCAGGAGGACAATAAATCATTGTTCCCATAATCTCTTCAGACTAAAACCAGGGCATTTCTCTGTTTACAAAGGGAGACATATTTGGTAAGGGCAGCAGGATGTCGCATCATGAGTGTTTTGAAGAAAAATGTCAGAGTGTGTGTTTGATAAGTATTTAAAATTGGCCTCTTGGACGACTTCACGTGCGTGGTTCACCATCTCTCCTTGTCTAGAAGGAAGAGTGTATAAAGGACTTTCCTTTCTAAAGAAGAGTGATACAATGGACCTAGGAATAAGTATCTGTTACTCCAACCTTCATAAAACATTTCCTTTCATATTGTTTATAATTTTGATTTGCATATTCTAAGATATGCCACAGATTTAAAGTACTTACGGGAATTATGATGACTCACTTTTCTTGTTTGCTGTTAATATTTTTTTTTCTTGTAAAAATATGGTTCACTTGTTATGTGAGTCACAATAGGCCAGGTTATGCTACGTAACTGAAATCTCAACGAATTAGCACACAACAGCTCAATGTGAACGCTGCTGTATACCCAAAGGTTTCCCAGGGTGGCTCCCCCGTGATGAATCAGGATTTCAGGTTACCTGTGTCTTTGGCTCCAAGATTTTAGCATATGGCTTTGAGGTCACCACAGCAGGAGCAAAGAGTGAGTATAGACTCACCACTTCTCTCAAATGTCTGAACTCACAAGCGACACAGATTATTTCTCTACGCAGTCAAGATCACATAACTCCACGTAACTGAAAGGGACAGGGAAATGTGGGGCAGCACATGAGTATTTGCTAAGTAATAAATCCCTCAACCTTACTTGGGCAAGATGTTTCTTGCTCCTTTGCTCCCCAAAATTTATCATACCTTTAAAACATTTTTCCATGTTAGTCTCCTTATTATTAATATGGGGAAGGATAATAAGTTGAGAAACTTGCCCATTCTATTTATAGAAGCCAATCATCACTAGTGATAATTAGTAATGGGATAATTTAGAAAAAAAACCTTTTCTACGTGATTCTATCCTATAAGATATATGCTTCCAAATAACAGAGATGAATGATGATCACAAAGGATATCTGGCAATTTATTTTGAATGTTGAAGATTAAGAGGATAGCCCCCAAGAAATAAGTCTCCATTGTTCTCTCTAAAAAAAAAAAAAAAAAATCAAATTCGTCCAGCTTTAAAATTCTCTTATTTGAGGAAGTCTGAACAACTTTCGCTTACTCATCATTCTTGATGACTCACATTTATATAGATGATACCTTGGCTTTCCATTCCTTATTATGTCATTGTCAATGATTCTTTGCTTCATCCGAATTGTGTACACATTTCTATGGTCTCATTCAGTACATTGTCAACACCAGAATTTATACTACATTAGAGTTCATGAATTTAATATTCTTAAGGTACTCATAGAACTTATTCAAACTTGGAAAATTTTGAGAATGAAAGGACACGCTATTCATCATTTGACCAATCATATGCTGGAACAGCAAGTGGAAATATCTTACATACTTGACTCTTCAACCACATCTTTCTATCTCTTCCGTTCAAGTGCTGACTGCTGTACTCTTAAGACTTCCTCACTGAGTCTTTTAATCAATTAGCTCTACTTCCTTTCTTTTTTTTTTTTTAAAGATTTTATTTATTTATTTGACAGAGATAGAGACAGCCAGCGAGAGAGGGAACACAAGCAGGGGGAGTGGGAGAGGAAGAAGCAGGCTCATAGCGGAGGAGCCTGATGTGGGGCTCGATCCCATAACGCCGGGATCACGCCCTGAGCCAAAGGCAGACGCTTAACCGCTGTGCCACCCAGGTACCCCAGCTCTACTTCCTTTTATTCTTCAGCTCCTCCTGCCTTTAATTCTCTCAGTACTCTTAGATTCTATGTTTCATGATTGTAATTATACTATGGAAAATATATTCATTTCCCTGATCTCTATTTTCCTCTATTAGACTTGGGAAGAAAAATCCCAACTTTATCTTTTCAACATCTACCTTCTATGAGTATGGTCAGCACTACTGTAGAAAATAGCACATATGACCATCATTTCATGGCTTCTAACCTTCAATGGGCCTCAACACTTTACCCAGCAGTCCTACTTTTCCTTTCTCTTCTGAGCATCTACATGACCACTAAATCCAATGGACGTTTTCCCTCACCGTCCCTCTTATCTTCTCTTTTTCTCCCAATAGCTGACAACTCCATAGGGTCACTGCAGTTTCAGAGGTCTCTGTGCGAGGCATTCACTGAGAGAACATCAGCCCAATTTCTCCTTCTGCCAATCCGGCACCCTCCCTTTCCTTGCACAAAGCTGTCCTTTCTTGATGTTCATCTCCATCTCAAACTGTTTTCCAGAGAATGTGCTCTGTGACGCCGACTTAACCTCATTTTTCAGGTTTCAGCTTAATGCTCTTTCCGATGATAGCACTTTCCTATTTGTCCTTTCTCACATATATTCCAACCTCTCCCCACAGAAATGTTCTCCCATGGTAATCTATTGTTTCTATTTATAATTCTTGTCACACTTTGTTACTATTTATTTACATTTCTTATTTATTACCTCTTTCTTTGCCTTCTGAGGAACAGGGAAGGAGCAATGTTTGTTTTATTTTCCAGCGTATCTGTCCCCAGTACCTAGCGCAGGCCTTAAATATTTGGGAGAATGATTATCTTACTGGTGCTGATTGCTGGCACCCAACATATTTTCTGGGCATGCAGTATTCTGAAATAGGAGTTACGAAGGAGAGGAAATAGGAGGTAATTGGGAGGGGGAAAGAATGAGGTCTAGTTGTTTGTTTATTTCAAACTATTCTGCACTTAATGCCCATTAAAATCTTGCAGAATACTGGGGTCTTTGTGGTATGATTTAAGCAGCACTGAGTTGAATCTCAGTGTGTGTTACATTATAATACTCAGACAATGGACATGACTAACATTCCTTTTAAAGGATTAAGTCTATATTGGTAATATTTCCCATATGTGTTTTATGTTGGAAAAAAAATTACAACCAGCAACCTGCATTAAGTGATTAATTGGATCTTTTGGGGTAATTAACTATTTATTTACATTAAGTAATGTACAAAATTCCATATAACGATGGCAATAAACTTCACAGTTTGGACAAAACAGATTTTAATGAAGTAATTCATATCTTGTCCTTGACTGATTAGATAGTAAATGACACAAGAAGTTTTAGATAATTTGCTGCAGAAAAAGTGGAAAATAAAACATTCCTGATAGATTCAAATCACAGTAATGAATAATTGTGTTTAGTGTTTCCATTACATGATCGGTTTCTTAAAGGTGTTGTAGAGACTTCACTCATTGTTGAATCTCTGAACAAGCCCAATATCTAGCCCATAGTTGGCATGTATTTAATGTTTATTGAATGAATATACTAACAAATCAATTAAAAATTGTATAAATGTATGTGCTTTCATATGCATTATTTCATTTTATTCTAATGGTACAACTGTGAGATAGGCAGTAGACTTGTTATTAAATCCCTTTAGCAATGAGTCAACTGAGAGTCAGAGAGTTTAAGGAACTTGATGTTTTAGTCAGGAATTGTTGGGTGAAATGAACAAAACTTCCCTCAGTCTAGCTCAGGAAGAAATGGGAGATTTTCCGAGGACACAAGGAAATATGGAAAAGTGAAGATGGAAATAGAGTCAGGACTCGGAAGCAATTGGAAAGTCACTAGAGAGCTCTCTCTATCCCTCTGCATCTCCCTCTGTCTCTCTCACTCTCCAGTTACACGCTCTCTTCTTATCTCTGCTTCTCTTATTCCATCTATTTCTTCTCTCTTAGAACAACTCTCCACTTTCTCTTGGTTGCTGTTGCTCAATGACTTTGGCTTCCTGGTATATTTATTTGCTTTGCCATGGTTCCAAATTGGGCTTTGATGGACTCCATATGACTACAGGCTACTACGATTTAAATAAAGTCTTTGATTCTAATTGTGGTAAAAAAAAAAAAATCTGTCAAACTGTGTCAATGAACGTGGAGAATGTACTATTTAGGTATAATTACCCATGAAGCTGAGAGTCTATGGATGTGCCCCTTCTGTGGTCCGAGGGTAAGACACACACACTGGTCAGAGTTCAGACTGCTAGAAGTGGCCAAGTAAACACCGCATGTACAGACTTCAGTTCCTGGTTTAGTCCTCATTCAAATGTTGCATGGGTTAATGAACAGTAATTATGTGCCAGGAAATGTGCTATACACCAGGCTATAATGCTAGGCAAAGCCAGAGTCTACTCCTATGCTCATGAATCAAGTAAGGGAGGTAGGAAGTAAAAGTGAAATAAAAAGAGATAAATGTGATAAGCGTAATGAAGAAAAGGTACGTGGGAGCTTTGTGATATAGGCAAGAGACAACCCCAAGATGGCAGTTACAGGGTACACAGAAAGGGATGTTTGAGCTGATGTATTAGAAGGTGATGGATTTTGAATGGGGAAGTGACATCCTAGTGTTTGCATCTTGAAAATGCTACCCTAAGTGCAATCTGGAAGACAGACGGAAGGCCAGCACGTGAGAATGTGGAGAAGAGTGTGGGGGTTATTTCAATGGTAACTGAGACTTTCAGATGAAACTATTGAAATTAATGATAGTCATTGAATGATTGAATGATTTCCACAGGATGCCCTGGCATACTAGGATCTAGTGTGCAATCTGGTATAGGCTCCTTTCCCCTACTGAGTGATTATAATTTTATTATTATTATCAATAAATGATGTGAGATAATATGAACAAACTACTAAAAACTTTTCACGTTAATCCAGAAGGCCTTAAATCACAAATTCCTTGATGGGGAGGCAGAATGTTTAATCAGTGTTGATTGCAACCGAATTTTCAGAATAAAGGGTTTGAGTGGTAGTGTAAACTCAATTTTCCAGAACACCAAATAACTTTTAACAAAGTTGTATTTCTCAAATTTATTTGTAGTTATCCATTTTCAAACTTCTAAATGAGAACTGTGTACGTGTATATAAAACTTGAAGTTCACAGGGTTTTTTTTGCAATTAAATCCGCTCTTTTACTGAGTTAAGGTAGAAATTGACTTCCCAAAAGATTATTTTCCATTGGCTCAGCCTTTTATTTCTCTAGAGAATTTTTTCCCACTGAAGCAGAAAGCAGATTGCTCATTGTTGTTGTTAGTGAACATATTGTAAACCTTCACACTAATCATAGAAGAATTATGTCAATATTTCACTATCTAAAAAACAAAAAAAAAGCCATTGTAGTATTTTGGGTCAAAGCTTTCTTATTAAAAAGTGCCAAAATATGAGACTCTACAATTAGAGAGTAACAGCTGCAGTTGAGCTTTTTTCAGGCTAATGGATAAATAATCTGTTGTCAACATTAATTCTTACATAAGCATATGTATTTAGATGATAGACCAAAGTGACTTTGAAGACTTGTTATGGTCTACTGGATAATTAATGCATTTAAAAATAAGCATGACATGCAAAATCACATGTATCTAAATGGTTAGAAATATGCCTTAATTCTGGTTAATTTGGCACATATTAATATATTTATTGAAACCTGGTCTTGTCATTAGGCAATGCAGACTGGTAGAAAGATGTAAAAAGCAAAAAAAAAAAAAAAAAAAAAAAAAAAAAACCACCTTTCTGTCAAAGTGGATTTAAAATGTGAAATACATTAATTGAGTTGCATAAGATCAAGATGGCAACAGAAATGAAATATTACCAAGATCAATAAATCAATCAGCAAATTTTTATTGATTGACAATTCTGTGCACAGGAGCGTTGTTGCTCACTGTTAGGTACCATTTCTAGAACTGGAGACAAAATAGAAAGCACCAAAAATAGTTAGTTGGGTTGTAATGTAATAAAATATATGTGTTCCCAGCTCAGTGCTGACAAACATGATTTAATGTAAATCATATTCTGCTGGGAGTTTATAAGAAGAGCTTGAAAATATTTTATAGGAAGGATTACTGTAACTATCAAAAGAAATATTTATGCTAAAGAGCTTTGCATAGAAACTGCATACAAATATAAGACATTTTATATTAGGAAAAAATGCATGTCATATCAAAACTTAGTTTCTTCTTCATATGTCATTAGTATGATTTGGCCCTTTCATTCCTTAAATGACTGTGTTTCTGCACTTTTTTTTTTTTTGAGTTAGACCTTTGCTTTTAAGTGTCCATGTCCCACTGCTCATCATAGTGCTATATTAAAGGGTTCTATGTTAACAGTTTCTCACTTTCCTCAAGAAAAATGAATAAAAAATTCCTAGTTTCCTCTAGAAAATAAGAATTAATTTTTCAGTGGTAACGGATTAAACACTTCAAGAAGTATTTAGTTCTCTGTGATGTGCCCAACACTGTGCAAGTTTTCAAGCACACAGACGGAAAAGCCTCTCTTTTCTTGAAGGTGTCTAGTGGAGACGGATTCTACTGTGAAACTCATCTTTCTATATAGTTCAGATCTTAGATTTATCTTTTCTTAGATTTATCTTTTTCATAGCAACAATGGCTCCAAAATGTAGTATTTATCTCTTGGCCACTAGTTTATGTCAAGACTTTGAAAGAGTCGGGGACTCCCACTGATGTTCCCACATTCCTATGAGCTTTCTACTCTTCCACCCACCACCCTTTACCATCTTTATAAACTCATTTCCTGCTCACTGTTCAGGATGTAACATCCTCACCTCCATTATGAGCTCCCAGAGCTTATCGCATGTTTCCTGGCATTTTAAAATTGGTAATGATTGTTTAATATCCGCCTTTGCCACTCTAATGAAACCGCATGGGAGCACTGACCACGGCTGTGCTCTTGTCCACTGATTCCCTGGCTCCTAGTTCTATAGTGGGCACAAGTAGATGCCCACTAAACATTTGGCAAATGGACAAATGGCACAAGGGAACAGAATAGGTTATCAGACCACATAAACAGAAGCCAGATTTTCATAAAAGGCAATATGGTTTTTATAATCTGCAATTCCGAAGAAATTGCAAATAAATTCCTAAAATAGAAGTTGAATGCAATTGAGTAGTTGATTGAGCTCATTAGTTTCATTTATTTGTCTTATATTTTAATATTATTTAAGTATTTAGTGAGCATCCACCACATGGTGTGCCATTCTGCTGACAAAAATGAATAAGGTAACTCGAGCAGGTGGCGAGAAACTCAACGCCCCGAGAAAAGACTCGTGATCATTACAACTTAATACAAAAGCTGCTTGAAAGTAATATACAAATTGTTGTGGACCCAGAGGAGCTAATAATGAGTCTGAACCTTGTAGAATCAGGATCTCACCAGTCTGGCCACAAAGGAAAGTAGACTTGAGGCAGATAGAATGACACACGCACAGGCACGGAGGTGCATTCCTTTTGAGGGCCGTAGGCTGTTACCACGGTGCAAAGAGGGGCATGGCGGGAGTACACAATTTCAAAAAAGTGGATGTGGCTTACAGCATGATAAATGTACAATGAAATTATAAAAACAAAAATAAAAGAATGTTAAGATGTGATTTAAATAAGAAACAGACACAGAAAATCCAGGAAAAAGGAATTTGCTGTAAACAAGCATTAAACTTAGGTCTGAGTTTTCTGGCAGCAAAAATAAAAATATAATTTTCAAGGAAGAAACAAAATCTTTACATAGTGCAATTAATTCATTAGGAGAGTCTAGTTTTTCACTAATATAAACTTAAAGAGGAATTTATGGCATGAATCTTCATTGATAGTTGTTTAATATAATGGTCTATGTCTACAACTAAAATTTTAGAGTATATTGAAAACTTCTCAATAGGCACACCTTAAAAAAAAACTTCCTTTAAAAAGTTATATCCTTTTGCCATCAAAAAGGATGAATACCCACCATTTGCATCGATATGGATGGAACTGGAGGGGTTTATCCTAAGTGAAATAAGTCGAGCAGGGAAAGACAATTATTATATGATTTCACTCACATGTGAAATATAAGGAATGGCACGGAGGACCATAGGGGAAAGGAGGGAAACCCGAACGGGAAGAAAGCAGAGAAGGAGACAAAACATGAGAGACTCTGGACTCTGGGAAACAAACTGAGGGTTACAGAAGGCGGGGGGATGGGGTAACTGCGTGATGGGTATTAAGGAGCACACGTGTGGTGATGAGCACTGGGTGTTATACGCAACTAATGAATCGTTGAACACTACACCAGGAACTAATGTGTACTAAATGTTGGTGAATCGACCATAATAAAAAAACATACAAAAAGAAAAAAATGATACATCCTTTTTCTGAGTATCAACGAATGTAGACCTGCTCTAGAATATTTGGATGCTATGATAAAAAGTAAGGAAAAAAATAACTTTCTAAAATCGTATGACCTACAGATATCACTGTTAACATTCATATGTATTCACTTCCTGTCATTTTTCTCCCCGAGTCATAGTTTTATGAACATCTACTTTAGTTACAATTTCCAGTAACCTGATGGCTGACTTTTCAGACCACCCCCAATTTTGATCCAAATTCAATGCTTTCAAAAATACCCTCAAATCCAAATCCTAGGGAATGTATTTACAATGAAAATTTTTAGAGAGTATGCAGAAAACTCTTCCATAAGAATCTTTACAACTTAACTGAAGATTGATGGCCTCGTGGGGATGAATCCCATTGCACAGGGCATGGCATTTTGCTCAGTACATTCACAGCAGATGTCCTCTACCAAAATTGTTTCCCCCGTTTCCTACTGCACGATTGTCTTGACATCTGATACTCAGAGGTCACAAAACATTGCTATAGAATGTATTCACACACACACACACACACACACACACACACACACACATTTGGTCTATACACAAGAGGCTTGCAAAGTATGGGAAATCATACAAATGTTTATGCTTCATATAAAAATCCACATTTGTACCTTCTCATCTTCAGACACATGCTTTTATTGTCTATATAATAGTCACAGTAAGAATGTATAAAAATATATTTAACCATTCTCTTATTCTTGGGAATTGCAAAAGATTTTTTATGTAGGTTTTTTTTTGTCTGACAGTAATAAATATTGTTATGAAGAAATCCTTGTGTATAAACAGTTGAAGGCAGCTCTGATTGTTTCTTTAAAACTCTTGATTACTTATTAGAAAGATAAGTCAGTGGCTAGCTTCCCACATCCTTACCAGCATCGTGTTGATTCCTATTTAAAAATATATGTACTGCAAACACACACACAATCATTGATTTCACTTTATTACTTACGATGCTAAAGCTCTATCATCTGTTCCGATTTTATATATGTTTCATTTATACTTGATCTTGTGTGAATTTCCTGGTTCTTCTCTTTGTTTTCTCTGTGTTTTCCTCATTGGCTGTGCATCACTCAGGCTAACCTAGATTTTCCTGCAGTAGTTTTCAATGACAAAGGATTTTCTTTTCTTTTTCTTTTCTTTTCCTTTCCTTTCCTTTCCTTTCCTTTCCTTTCCTTTCCTTTCCTTTCCTTTCCTTTCCTTTCCTTCCCTTCCCTTCCCTTCCCTTCCCTTCCCTCCCCTCCCCTCCCCTCCCCTCCCCTCCTCCCCTCCCCTCCCCTCCCCTCCCCTCCCCTCCCCTCCCCTCCCCTTTCCTCCTCTCCTCTCCTCTCCTCTTCTTTCCCCACCTCTCCTCTCCTCTTCCCTTCTCTTCCTTTCTCTTCCCCTACCTTCCTCTTCCTTCCCCTCTCCTCCCCTCCCCTCTCCTCTTCTCTTCTCTCTTCTTTTCTTCGTATTCCTGCTACCTGTCCTGGTGGGTTGACTGGGGCTCTGCCCCTCATTGTCCTCATCATCATGCTGGGACCCAACTGTCAAAGCAGCTCTATCTAGAACGTCCCCTATTGTACATACAATAAATAATAAACATTCTTTGTACTTCCATTTTTCTCTTTGTGTAAGTATGTAGAATTAAACTATAAACACAAATTATAAAAATCTGTAAAATTCATTTAAACTAGAATTTTGTCTATTTTTAAGAATTTTTTTTTTTTACTCAGCAAAGAAACTATTCTGCCTCCAGGGAACGAGAGTGCTGATATCTCAAAAGGGATTAGAAAAGCTCTAAAAAGTCTTCTCAAACAGGTAAATAGATTTCCCTCTAATTAAGAAGAAACAAAGTGTGCAGGGGAGGGAATTTTCCTAAGCTTTTGAAAGACTCCTGTCAAAAGCTTGAGGTGGAGCTCTTAGCAGCCTTCATCCTGCTCCTCCACTTCCGAGCAGGTGCAAGCCACCTCAGAGTCCCTCTCCCCGCTTCCTTTCCTGGCCTCTTTTTGGATTCTCCTCTTGTTTGCCCACCTGTCGCATTTCTTCTCCTTCCACCGTTCACAATGCAAGCTTTCTCCACTTGGCTTCAGAGCCAGACCTCACAGTAGACTAAGGCAAGAGGGAACAGGCATCATCATCGGGAGCCAATTACACTTTTCTTCTCTACTTATGGCCAGAAGGAATATGGTAAATCAATTAGAAAAAAAATTAACAAATGACTCTATGTTGCCTGTTTCCTTGCTGTCCTAAGATTCCACTGAAGAAGGTGAGATCATTTGCCCTTCAATCATTCCCATTTACCAGGACTTTGCAAAGTTTGTAGTATTTTATATTGGCACACATTACTTAATCAGTGTTAATTTTCTCTACAATTCACTTTAAATTGATTCAAATTAAGTAATTACTTATGATTTACAAGGACTTTTTAAATGCTTGGATGCAAATATTTCATTTTTAAAACATAGTCTATGGAAATGACTTACGTATGGTCCTTCTCTTGTAATTTTATTTTCAGTAGTAAAGTATGGGAAATAACCTAATTATTCAACAATAAGAACTTAGTTTAGGAAGCATAGTGCATCATATACAATCATTTAGAATGACATGTGAAAATACATCAATCAGTATATTGCTAAATGGAAATTAGCACAGCACTTAAAATATGTATCGTATGAAGCCATAAAAAACACCTGTACCTATATACTTAGAAAAATGTGAAAAGTCATGTATAAAATAGTAATTTTTTTATGTCTGACATACAGTATTCTTTGTAATCTTTTTTATTTTTCGTAGTGAAAAACATTACTTTGGTAAACAAACCACAAAAAATAGAACAACTGTTCTTAACTATAGAGAACAAACTGATGGTTACCAGTGGGGAGGTGGATGGGGGGATGGGTGAAAGAGGTGACAGATTCAGGAGCGCACTTGCTGTGATGAGCACAGGTGTTGTATGGAAGTGCTGAATCACTGTATTGTACACCTGAAACTGATATTACACTGGATGTTGACTAACTGGAATTTGAATAAAAATTTTAAAAAAACTGTAAATGTCACAAAAACTTGCTATTTTCATGGGTGTGTTTATATAGCAAACTGTCTTTCAAAACACATTTTCAGAGTTATGATGAAAATGACACAGGAAATGGTCAATGTAGTAAAATTATCTTTGGGGCTACTTTGCCCTTCCCTTCCTCCCACCTCCTCCAGGGATATTAACTACATTATTTTAATTTTTAGATTTGATTTATGTATTTGTGAGAGAGAGAGAGCGCGCATGCTCCCACGCATGAGCTCCCTAGCATGAGTTGGGGGGAGGGGCAGAGGGAGAGGGAGAAGCGGACTCCCCGCTGAGCAAGGAGCCTGGGCTGGATCCCAGGACTCTGGGATCATGACCTGAGCCAAAGGCAGACGCTTAACCAACTGAGCCACCCAGGTGCCCCCAAAACATTCTTGAAACACTATGCCATAGTTTCCTCAAAATTAATATTCCTTGGCTATGTGTATTTTTTTCTTTTCTTTTATTTCTTTCTTGTATCTTTCTTTTTTCCTTCTGTTTTTTCCTCCCTCTTTTGTCCTTCCTTTCTTCCTTCTCTCTCCCTTCTTTTCTCTTTTTTTCTTCTTTTTTTAAAACAAGATTGTATTTATTTATCTGAGAGAGACAGAGAGAGAGAGATTGAGAGAACGAGTGGGGATGGGCAGAGGGAGAGGGAGAAGCAGGCTCCTTGCAGAGCAAGGAGCCCGACATGGGACTCTATCCCAGGACCCTGGGATCATGACCTGAGCCAAAGGCAGATGCATAACCGACTAAGCCACCCAGGTCCCCTCTCTTTTTTCCTTCTTTCTCTCTTTATTTCCCCTTTTTTCTCCTTTCTTCCTACCTTTTTGCTTCCCCCCTTTGATTTGTTCCCTCCATTTCCTTTCTTTCTTTCTTTCTCTTTCTTTCTTTCTTTCTTTCTTTCTTTCTTTCTTTCTTTCTTCTCTCCTTCCTTCTTTCCTCCCTCCCATCTTGACTTTTGTCTATTTTTATTAACTAAATACAATAACTACCATATATTAATAACTAATATTTTTGTGCTATGTGCTTTTAAATATTTAATGCAATTTCATCTTCTCAGCAAGCCTGACATTTTGATATCACCCCAGTTTGATAGACTGGAGAAGTGAGAATCGGAGAATGGATAATATGCCAGGGGTTTTGCTAGTAAGTAAAGAGTAAAACGGTGAATGCAGATCCTATCCGACTCCATTGCCAGTATTCTGTCCATGACCACACTCTCACTTCTTCCCACAGCTTTCTTCCTCCTTTTTTTTTTTTTTCAAAGATTTTATTTATTTATTTGACAGAGATAGAGACAGCCAGCGAGAGAGGGAACACAAGCAGGGGGAGTGGGAGGAAGAAGCAGGCTCATAGCGGAGGAGCCTGATGTGGGGCTCGATCCCATAATGCCGGGATCACGCCCTGAGCCGAAGGCAGACGCTTAACCGCTGTGCCACCCAGGCGCCCCAGCTTTCTTCTTCCTGATTAAATATGCATCTAGTGGCGCTGGGTGGCTCTGTCAGTTAAGTGCCCAACTCCTGATTTCAGCTCAAGTCATGATCACAGGTTCCTAAAATCAAACCCCACAGTGGAGAGTCTGCTTGAGATTCTCTCCTTCCCTCTCCCTCTGCCCTCCCCCGTGCAAACTCTTTCTCAAATAAATAAATAAATCTTTTAAAATAAATTTAAGTAAATAAATAAATGACTTGACAGACTTGACCTGTGTGCTTCTCTCATTGAATTGTTTTTCTCACATAAGCCATTTACATTCATGGCTTCACCCAATGTCATAGAATCTTAAATCTTGGAATCTTAAACCTGTATGCCCACGCTTGAGCTATCTCTGGAGTTTCAGTCCCATGTCTCAAACCCTAGATAATAGATACCTAACACTTAATATGTGGTGGTCATTGTTCTCAAATGTTGCCTTAAGTTTATTAATGCATTCAGTTCTCACACCATTACCAATAAGCTCCGTGCTTGCATATTTTACTGATGAACTGAGTTTCAGATAAGTAAATTACTCAAAGACACAAAGTTTGATATTTCCCTTTGGATGGCCCTACCTTCACCAATAACAACACCAAAGGGTATTTTGGCCTTAGGGCTTTCTGCAAAAGACACAAAGATTTGTTGGGAATTATTGCCTGGCCCCATAACTTGAAAGGTAACATTTATTTGTATCACCTACACCCTCGTGCCCTCCTACTGACATTGAATTGCGATACCAGTTTGACATAGCAAACTGATGTGTTCCAGAACCTCACTGGGGTATTTAGTGAGTCTTCAAGACTCTGAGATTCTCTTCTCAAACCTCCTTTAGGTCATTAGTAGAGGTCTTACCCCAAGCAGTCCAGTGTGTACTGGGATGCTCAATTCTTAATTCAGGGCCCTTATAAATGATCGCAGACACCTATCTATCAGTCATGTGCTAGATACTGAGCTAGGTACTGGGGAAACAACAGATGTATGAGAAAAATTTCCTGATCTTTATGGAACTTCAATTTATGACCCAGTGGAGGTCACTGCACCTGTACTCAACTCAATTCCTTCCACCCTCAAGGCCAAAATCAGACAGGCAAATGCTTGTGTTACCTTTATGCTCCTCTAGACCTATGGCATAGGTCTGAGTCCCAGCCTGTGGCCCTTGAAGCAGCCATCACTCATTTCAGAGAAGTTGTTTATTTATTGGTGGTTAATGAAATTATTGTGTATTTCATGCGATTTCCCAAGCTTTCCAAATCATTTTTCCTAAAGATATATATAGTCCATTGAATAAAAAATTTACCCAAGTATTTCCTCAAATTCTAATAATTGGCAGTGACTATGGAAGTCTTTGTATCCAATTTCTGTTCACACTTGCTCTTCCATAAATTATTAACAAGCAGTTTGAGGAAAATGATTAGCCATTTATTTGGACAACTATAATGTTATTTAGAATAATATGTAAGAGGTAACCATCTTCTCCAGTAGCATCACCAGATCAGTAGCTCAGATCAGGGACTATTTCCCCTATTTTCATATTTCACAAGCATATTGTTCTCCTCATTAAGGATTAATATTCCTCTTTAATATCTCAGAAGTTGCCCCTGTCAGAGACAAATGAGAAGGACCAGATCTTGATGGTTTATGTTTGTGTGTGTGTCTCTGTGTGTTTATTTGTTGTTCATTTTGTTTCTGAAAGAGCAGACAGTATTCTTTATTATTAATTGATGAATATTTTGGTCCCACATAAATCATTGATTCACCCATTATAAAGTAGTTGTGCTCACTACATAATGCTCTTAAATCAAATGAATATTGAGTACTACTATAGAGTAGAAACTTGTCATTAAAAGGCCTTCTATTTGGATGACTGCAATGGTCAATGCCTTATTATAAACTGCTTCCTAAGTCAGACTGAGGAAGGTAGGACAAAAATAACATTAAAAAATGCTAGCAAAGGTGGTTATTTACAGTGCCTTTCAATCCCATATTCCCCAAATAACTGTATTTCCTCCCTTCTTTTCTTCCTCCCTTTCTTTCAATAGTATTGTGACCCAACGTAGTATATTTCAGTTACAACACATATAAAAGTTTTAGTGATCATTTGCATTGCAAAACCCCAGCTTAACAAAAACAAACAAACAAAAAAAAAACAAAGAAAACGTCCATTGGAATTTTGCTATAACCTATTCCTCAGGGTCAATTCTATGGGACTTTTTAATAGGTGAAAGCTCTGGGTAAAATAAATAAGCCATTGTTCCCCTACCAACCCCCCTTCTTCAAACCGATGGAAATACAGGTACTGTATTTTAAAATTGCAGTCCTTGTGAAGAACAAAGGTAACCTTTGTTGCAGGATTTAAAAAGACAAGATGTTTTCTGAAGACGATATAAAAACGGCAAAACACTGTAGAAACGTTTTTTAACCAGATAACCTCTAAGTATGAAATAACCTGATCGATGGTGTTTTTGTCTGTTTCTCAGATATAAGAATTTATTTATTTTTGGTTATCAAAAATATTTATTTTTATTTTTATTTTATTTATTTTGGTTATCACTATTAAGTGGAAATTGCCCTGTAAGTCCTTTAAAATGAATGCCAGGAAATCAGCATTTTCATAAGTATCGTTATTAATCAAATTATTTAAAAAATGATAATGGAATGTTCTATGATGTTGATCTATTACATATATGAAGTTGGAGGGGAGAACCTATTTCTAACTCAGCAGGAAATAGTTTGAGGCTGATAAAATATATGTTGCAGGAAGTTTTTGAGGCTCGTATTTTCTGCATGTATGGTGGTCATGCCCATAAAAACTAATCCAGATTTTATATTCTCCAGGTAAAACGCCACTTCAAGGGGAGATAAATAAAATATAATGGCAGAGAAGTTGTTTCAGGTCAAACCCCTGATTTCTTTAGCTCTAGTCTGATTTTTTTCTTTTTTTTTACCTTAATTATTTGAATTGTTGTTAATGGCGCTCAATCGGTATGTTGTATATTGTGTGCCATTTGCTCTTCGGGGAACCGAGGCTCAAAGCACCGCTGATGACAAAATCCACCTACCAACAGTGTATGTATTTTAGATTATGCACATAGATGTGTGTGTATATTTATATAAAAATAAATATGTGTATCTGTACATATACATTCCTGTACTTTAACACATCGGTCTTCAAAGACTATGACAACAATTTCTAACAATATTCCCCCAATATTAAATCAATTTGAAATACTAAGCAAAATGAAAACAATTTGTCAGTTGTCGTCAGTAATGCTGTGTTTCTGTGACCCCTTTCCGGCAACAGTAGCCAGTCTTCCAAAGGTTTTTGAAAAGCAGTTTGAAGGTAAATTGTGCATCTGATGGAGACGAGCTCATCTTCAGATTTTAACTGGGTTTATTGTAGTTTTCTGCTTTCTCAAAAAAAAAAAAGAAACAAAGGGCTCTCTTGCTTCCTTGTACACATGGGGGGAGACCTTTACCCCAAGCAGTCTGGTAAACCAAATCACTGAATTTCAAGTGAAGGGGAGCCACCGGGATTACTATGTGGTGTGTAGAAAGACATTTTTCATCTTCCAAGTTTGTCTTCTAATTAAAGAAATATAATTTGCTTCTTTTTTGTTTCCTCTTCTAGTTTTCTTTTGTTTTTATTCCTCAGAAGTCGTTAATTTCCACTCTGGAAATTGGAGAAGGATGAAACCAGTTTCAGTTAAACATGGAAAATTTCTTGTAGGTACTTTCTAATGTACAGGCATTGGTGTTTATTATGTCCACAGGCTCGAGGTTTCTTGGTTTCTTTTACCCTATCGATATCACAAGAGTTTGTCATTTCTCTTTTTTAGGGAAAATAGCTTTCCCTTTGGTCATATTTTCTTAATTTGCCATGCAAAGAAATGTCAAAAGAAAAAGAAAAATTGCATTAAAAACCTCTTTCTTATTTTTGATAAACGGTGAGAGCCATTTGTTTTATATTTTTGAATAAGACGTTCCTTTAGGGTTAAATTAGTTTTGAAAGGGCGTAACTAATCATAAAGGCAACGTTAAATTACGAATTTTATTTGCACTCTTTTGACCTTTATTTTGTATTAGTCTGTCCTGTTTTCTTTACTTTGCGCCTCAGCCATTTTACTGGCTGTATGACGGCGTGAAAGTTAATAAACACTTCTAAGCTTTGGTTTCCAGTTTCCTGAGCTGTACAACAGAGATAATATTATGAGATGATACATGTAAGAATATGAAGCCTGATAAGTTCCACACGTGTGTGTGCAAGTGCTTTATACACATGCACGTAGACAGTGTGTATGTATACACATTGGGTATAGGTGTGCGTAAGCACCTGCATGTGTGCGTGGATACGTACGTGTCCTTTATTTGTTTCATTCATTTTGCGGGGAATCTTGTCTCTAATCGTTTCCTCATGCTGCTATTTTTGAATAGGGTGTTTGAAAAAAATCTCTAACTGAAGAATCAATGAAACCCTTTAAATATGTCAAACTAAATGTTTACTTCCCCTGTCTTGGGGGAAAGTTGTGTGGCTTTTGGTACTGAGTTAGAGGTTTCAGTTTTAAAAGGTTTCCTGGGGAGTTTGAAGTTTTCGAGAATGACGGCCTGTTGGAAAAGAGAAGGAATACTGTACAAACTTGCAGGAACGTTTCTTCAACTTTATGTTGTCTTTCTTTTCTCTTGTCTCTCTCTTTTTAAGCTAATTTTATTTTATTTTGTTTTAGCAAGTTAAAAGGACAACACAGAAAAAGATAGGAGATAGAAATCAAAGGTTTGTTTGAAATAAGAGAATTGTGAAATAATAAAGAGTCCTTTCAAATCATCACTGAAAATTGAATTACATTCTAATTTAAGTAGAAAAAACTTAGAAAGTAGCCTATAGGAATTTCCCCTCAGGCTGGCGCCAGACTTTCTTTTCTGATTTAGGCCCTTAATTAGGCATAAACTAATCATGCTGTGAGCTCTAGAGAAGGAATGACACATAATTGTTAGTGCTAATTTCTTAATTGTTAGAAAGTGATACTTCAGCTCGTGCTTCATCCAACAGGAATGATCTGCAATGTGGCATCTCTTCCCTCCACATGTCAACAATTTACACTTACAACATTGAAGAAAGAATACTTAACAATACACTTAATTCTCTTTACGGTGTCTTCAAAGCAAATTTGATGTTCTGAAATATAACCCCTCTCACTAATGGAATGATTGATGTGGCTTCCATACTGAGAATGGGAAATTCAGTCAAAATGTTAGCTAGATTTCGTATCAAATCACCAATGCCAAGTTATCCAGGAGTAAGTCCACACGGCATGTGACTGGATACACCAGCTTTCCAAACTTGCCCCCCACTTACATTCTCTTGAAGATAGAAGTTGGAGTCGTAATTAAAATCATTATTAATTCATGTTCCTTCTATGCTATGACTTTAAAAGAGGTCAAGAAATCAAACATATAATGGAAATCTGTATTTCCTCCTTTTGAAAGAGAGCTAGATTTCAGGAAGGCTGTAGTCATTATAATAAGTGCTTTCCTTGCATGTTCTTGAATAAGTAATGAAAAATATGGAATTAAAAATTCTCGAAAATGACAATTAAGAAAAGGAAAGTGATATGGGAACAAAACAAGAACGTCTTTTTTTTAGTTAATGGACAATGAGATAGCTCTGATAGGAACCAAGCAGGAATTGTTCTTCTGCCTGTGGCCCACTTACAGGCATAAAAGAGAGGTGGGACTTCCTGAAGGAAAGCTCCAAGTTTTACACTGTCCCTACAAATCAGATAGGCTCAGTATACAGTCATGCATTGTCTTCTTCCCACCGCTCATTCCCATTCGTGTCACTGAATGGACCTCAAAGGAAGAAAAACTGCAGAGCCGGAAGTAGGTTTGTGTATTAGACTGAAATTAAAAGGAGAAAACGGACTTTAAGGCAATGTTATTAGTGAGTTTTAGTATATTATGCTTTGCCAATGTAGAATTGTTGCTGTTTTCTTTTCAAAATTAATTTCAGTGAGTTTTTTATGCTAATAGGATAGCAGTATGCATCTATTTTGTGATATCTTAATATTAGAGTGCAAATGGAGAATTAGGAAAGCATGAATTTTAAAAGTCTTGGGAAAAATAATTGCAACCCAGCTTTAAGCAGTCAAAGCCTGAGCGCAGCCTGTGCTCCAAGGATGGAGGCACAGAAGTGACCATTTTAGTGCTGCTCCCGGGGGCTCCCAGGCCAGTGAGAGGACTCTTCTCCAGAGCAGTTAATAATGATGAGAACTGCGCAAGATCTGAGCGTTGTGTTGGGGGAGCAGGGAAAAGAGAGAAACCCTTGTCTTTAAATGTCCTTATCACTAGTACAGCTCGGAATGGTCTCACAAGGTGCTCTACCCCTTTTCCAACTTCCTAACAGATAAGTAACCTCGAACGTAAAAATATTTTCATTTCCATATCTGTGTATCTTATCTTTTCTAATAACTTACCACTAGTTCATGATTTTTTTCCTTTTCTCTTAGAAAGTCTATACTACTCTTTACAGAAGCCCAATTAAAGTATATTTCAATTTAACAGTCTTATAATGTTGACACATTTCCTATGAATTCATTCCAGGTTGATCTTCATTTATATTTTTCAAGGAAAAGGTGTATATTCTTTGGATGCACTAGTGATAATGTCTTAGATGAGGAGGAGTCTTTCCAAAGGGCTGACTTAGACTCATGCTAGGTAGCTTTTAGGCTTTCATGGGAATGTAGTTTGTCTGTAATTTCCATATATTCTTAAAAGTATTAACGTTAACGACATGTGCAATATCAAGTGAAATGAAATACTCCAGATTATAGCCATAGTAACAGGTCAACGGATTGTAGCTATGCAATCAAGCATTCTTCTATCTGATAAAAATTAATAAACCAGGGAAAGTAATGGAGTTAAAACATAAACACTGTGAAAGCTGAGTAGAAAGAACAAAGTATGTGTTTCCAGGAAAGTAGCTAAAGCAAGGCTGAGATATAATTAGGTAAATTACACTTATGGCTTTATTTTATTTTTTTTTTTTTTAAGATTTTATTTATTTATTTGACAGAGATAGAGACAGCCAGCGAGAGAGGGAACACAAGCAGGGGGAGTGGGAGAGGAAGAAGCAGGCTCATAGCGGAGGAGCCTGATGTGGGGCTCGATCCCATAACGCTGGGATCACGCCCTGAGCCGAAGGCAGACGCTTAACCGCTGTGCCACCCAGGCACCCCTACACTTATGGCTTTAAATAGCGTGGTTGTGTCACATACTAATACCCTATTACTAGAAACCTCATTATCAGTAATATTTACAATATATTTAAACACTTAGCATATTACAAGATTTCTTGCCCCAAATAGAATAATGTGATATATATATATATATATATATACACACACACAGGCACACACACACACATATACATACACATAGTGTTATGACTTTATAACAAGTTCATTTAGGTTTTATAAATAAAGCATAATCTACTTAATAATGATTTGCAAATGTGCATTAATTGTGTATTTATGCAAAACTCTTTACTACATTTCTATTTACTGGAATTACTGTCAACAACACATATTTAACCCTACTAACCAACTCATTCAGCTGAGATCTGGTAAAATCATCTTTGCACACCGCCAGAATGTGATTTTGGAAACTATATACAACTCTTATTTATATTGTTTCACAGGTCACTGCACTGTTCAATTGCATTATTAACCTTTATATTTGATTTTAAATCTATTTTATCTTATATCTGAAATCCATTCATTAATTGTTGACTGGTTTCAAAATTAGTTGAGGAAAACTCAGCTGTTATTTTACCTGAAAGACCCCAGAGTTGCACTGGCTTGTGTGGTAAATTGTAACAAAAGACTTTCTAGAGAAGACATTTCAGTTACGTTAAATTTCACCTGCAAGATGCTAGGTGAATAAAGATGGGAAAGTATTAACACTGCTTATAAACATATTTTTAAAAATATTTATTTATTTATTTGAGAGAGAGAAAGGGAGAGAGTGCACGAGTGGGAGAGGTGCAGAGGGAGAGGGCAAAGAGAGAATCTCAAGCAGACTCCCTGCTGAGCACGAACCCAACATGGGGTTTGATCCTATGACCACGAGATCATGACCTGAGCCAAAATCAAGAGTGGGATGTTTAACTGACTGAGCCACCCACATGCCCCATCATATTTAAAACTGTAGTATTAAAAGGAAAGTATGATACCACAGGACCGTTATTTAAAAACTACAGCAATTTTCAGGGTGCCTGACTGGCTCATTCAGAAGAGCATGCAACTATTGATCTCTGGGTTGTGAGTTCAAGCCCCATGTTGGGTGTAGAGATTACTTAAATAAAAACTTTAAAAACAAAACAAAAGCAACAAAGCAATTTTCTGTCTCTAGAAGTGAAGATTGAGATTTGCCTTTGGGACAGAGGTCTTCTAACAAAACTGTGGAGCCCTTTTATTCATATAGCTGTAGAGAAAATATTACTCACTTTGCTTGGAGTTCTTCCCAAATGCAGATGGTGAAAAATAAATTATATGCTCAATCTCTTGAGGTACATTGAGTTCTTCTGAAGATTCAGAATGATTTTCCTTTCTTATATTTGGAATTAGACTTCCCAATGACTAAAGATTATTAATTATTCCTAGAATATGCTCTTAACTCTTTGTCATCAGTCATCGCAGATTGGAAACTAAAGCCAGTCATGCTAGTGAGAATTAAACTTCTTTTTATTTCATCCTTTCGAAAAGTCCATAAAAAGACAATCGCCTTGATTTTTGATACTTTGTTTTCTCCTTTTTCACAATCTGTAAGAATAATAAAGTACGTCTCATTGGGGGAAAAAAAAAAGGACAATTGTCTTGGCTTGGGTCTCCCTAGAAGCGGACTCTGAGACAAGGTTGTCTGCAAATAGTTGATTTGAAAAGTGAAGCCAAGTCTGAGAAAACACCAGTGGGAGAGTAGCACACGAGGCATGGAAGAAAGAAGAGCCAATAGAGAGAGTGTGAGGAAAGCAGTGACCACAGATGGCAGTTAGAGCCCCTTCTTTTGGCCAAAATCTGACAGACCGTATAGGACATGACTTAGAGTTACCCGAGGAGGTAGACGTTAGGGTATTTGTCACTAATACCTTGTCCATTACTGGTCAAGAGCAGATCTGGGGCATAGTAATTCTTTGGCACTTACAGTTTGCCCTGTGTGGGAGCTGAGCATCGTCCCACGTTCAAGAAAAAGCCCTCAGGCCAAGAGAGTCACAGTATTTGTAGCAAGCAGATTTTAGTATATCGATGTATATGAAAGAAAAAAAATAAAAACTACAGCCACCAAAGATTGAACACTGAGTGGAAATGAAAAGTTTTACTGCCAAGCAGAGAACTTAATCTACTGTGGAGTTTAGGAAGGCTCTTGAAAATGAGGAATAGGGTAAAAGAAATGGAGTGGGTCTTTTCAACGGAGAAGATTGCAACCCCCCTGCCACTGTCCCATATTAGGAAAGCAGGGTCTCTGAACGTGGCTGGGAGCTGACTGTATCTGGGTTTGTTATTTAAGCTGTGAGTTAGCTGGAGATGGTCTGCTGTGTATGCGTGGTGCTCAGTTTGAGATTACGTTGTCCAGGTGTTTCTGCATGGCCCGTGAGGTCTCCACCTCAGGAATTCCAAATCTCGCTGACTCTGCTTTGTGTGTGACCTGCCAGAGTTGGGATTATGGTGCCAGTCAGGTCTGCCCCAGTATCAGCAGCCTGAGTGAGTAGCCCATTCAGAGTTTATCAGATGAGTGTCAGGAAAGAAAATAACACCATTTTTGAGAAGTGTTGTATTAATTTCAGTCAGCATTTGGGGAATAGGCCACATCTTTCTTGATAGAACTTGCAATTGGCCCTGAAGGAAAATGATGTCCCCACAGATCATCATGGGACTTGGAAGTCCCAAGGAGGAAACTAGGTGAGATTTTCTTAGTCTTAATTATGTGATTTCTAGAAATTAAATGTTGTAGTGATTATGTAAGGTTGTCCATATTCTACAATTCTGGGACATAATAGAGGTAAGTACTTATATATGGAGAAAGATTTACCAAGGTTTGGCCTAAAAGCATGTCATTTAAAAAAAAAATTGGCCTACAAATTAAGCTAAAAGAGATTAAAGATGATTATGAGAAGGAAGGAAATGTCTAATAGATACACATGCACATCAGTACAAATAGAAAAGAAAGATAAACATTTTTCTTTTATATTTTCAATAACCCTAATTTATAGCTTAGGAAATGGATGCTTCCTAAACAAGGGTTATTATGTACCTGCCATGTAACGCTCTGGGAAGGCTACCCCTCGCTATTACAGCACTTCAGCCAGCAATGCATCTGAATCTACTCATGGAGAAATCTCAGGCAAACCCCAAATGAGGAATATTCTAGGAAGTAGGGAGGAGGCTATCTTCCTCAAAAATGCCAATGTCATGACAAACAAAAGCAGAAAACAAAGGAAGTTTGTGGAAACGTTTCAGATCAAAAGAGAAAAAAAATAGGCATGACAATTAAATATGATACCTGATTCTAAACTGGATCCTAAAGGGAAATTTTATTATAAAGATCATTATGGGGTCGATTTTTTAAAAATTAGAATATAGTTGTGAAATTATATAAAAGTACTATATAAAGTTAAAATTTACTGAAGTAGATATCTGTATGTGGTCATGTAAGAGAATATCCTTATTTGTAGGAAAGATGTACTGAGAAATTATGGTAAATGACCACTTTGTATGCAACTTATTCTCAAATGTTCAGGGAAAATATTATATATATCTATACTATATATTATATTACATAATGTCCTGTATTATAGATATACAGATATCTATAGATATATAATATTTTAATATGTGATATATAGATATATTATTTATTATTAATATTTCTATACTAATGTAAATATTATTAATATTTATACGTTTATAGTACACAGTATATATAAAGAGTAAGCAAGCACGGCAAAGCAAATGGGGCAAACTGTTAATAAGAGGTGAGTCCAGGTAGGGTATTGATATTGGTAATGGGTATTTACATGCTTTCTTATTTTTCCCACTTTCTGTATGTTTGCAGTTAATTCCAAATAAATTTTTTAAAAATCTGTGGGTTTTGGGATGCCTGGGTGGCTCAGTCAGTTAAGTGTCTGCCTTTGGCTCAGGTCATGATCCCAGGGTCCTGGAATCAAGTCCCGCACTGGGCTCCTTGCTCAGAGGGGAGCCTACTTCTCCCTCTGCCTGCAGCTCTCCCTGCTTGTGCTCTCTCTCTCTGACAAATAAATAAATAAAATCTTTTTAAAAAATTGTGGGCTTTGACATCAGAAAGATGCAGGTTGAAATCCAGAGTGATCTTAGATAAGCTAGTTGCCTTCTCTGCATCTCAATGTTCTCTTTTTAAAACAGAGATAATGATACCACTTTGCACTATTATCATGAGAGCAAAATGAATCGCTATTTGGAACATAACAAATAGGTGATCAGCAAAGGTTAGCCCTTCCCTCAGAGTCCAAACTCATCTCCCAGATAAATATCATCGCTAAATCCAGTTTCTACAAGATTGATTAAATCCTCATGTCTTTTTAATAACCTTTACATTTCATATTTTAACAATTACACAATGGTAGAGATTGTAAGTTGTGAATTATGGTCCTACTCTGATAGAATGTGAAGTCTTTAAAGTTCAGAAATATTTTGTATTTGTGTTGGCATTCTTAGCACTTAGTATAATTTTTCGCACTTAACAGATACTCATTGAGAGCTTATTGAAATGAGGTCAATAATCCACACCAGATATAACTAAAATTTGACACAACTATGGGGCCCAAAGGATGGTATTATGGCTGTAATATAGGCATGTAGATGCTCTGATCACCGAAGAGCTGGTCTGAGGTAAGCAGAATTGAGCAAAGCATCTCCCCTACTCCTGATCTCATAGCCATTCAGATCTAGACCACATACCAAGCCATTTTGCTTCCTCTTACAATCCATATTGTTTCTTTCAGAGATACTCAACGCCAAGCATTTTATGCAGCCCGCAGTCTTCTTCCTTAGCAGGGCTTGGTTCTAACATTTTCTTTAAATTCCTTTCTAATTTGTTTTTGAAGTAAACATTGTTTAAATTGAAATCAGTCTTTGTTTCCTTATTTCTCATTTCGAATCCAGGAAATGTGTTTAAATGGAACCAGTTAAGGCAAATATTGATTGAAGTCGCATGTGTTTGGTAGTCCACTTAACACACTGGTTCTTAACCAGCGTGATTTTGCCCCCGGGGAGCACAAGATAAGGTCTGGAGACATTTTGGCTGTCAGAACTGGGGGTGGTGGTGATGCTGGCATCTAACTGGTAGAAGCTAGGGATGCTGCTACATGTCCTACAATGCACAGGACAGGCCCCACCAGAAGAATTATCTGGCCCCAAACATCCATAGTGCCAGAGTTGAGAAACCCGGATTTTAAGTGAAGGGGAAAGACTGCCATTAAGAATATTTAGTTAGATTTGATTTTCAAATAGAGCAAAACTGTAAATTACTGAATCAAAGTCAGACTTGTGTTTTGTAGACAAGTGTAATTACATTTCAGCTTTGTATTTGCCATTACAACCTGTCTAACACAGATGTTTACAGAACCCCTATACTATCGTATGACAAGAATGCTTTCCATTTATTATAACTTTGCTGTGGCTTGTCCCACTGGCTTTAGAACCACCTCAAGTTTGTCATTCAAAGTCAGGTTACTTTGATTTTGGAATTACTTTCACTCTCATTGATTTCTGAAATTTCCTACTTCCTATAAAACGGGGAAAATATTTTCCCTTTTCTCACCGTAGTATAGAAGTTCTCAACTTAGGATCTATACTAGAATCACCTGGGGAGCATTTAAATATCCTAATTCCTGGGGGCACCTGAGTGGCTCAGATGGCTAAGTGATCGATTCCTGGTTTAGGTTCAGGACCTGGGTGGTGGGATGGGGCCCTGAGGCAGGCTCCGCACTCAGCAGGAAGTCTGTTTGAGATTCTCTCCCTCTGCCCCTCACAAACCCCCAAATAAATAAATCTTAAAAAATAAAATAAAATCCTAATGCTTGGGTCCCACCCCAAAGATTTTGCTTTGATTGCTCTGGGGTGAGGCCTGGGCATCAGTCATTTTATGAGGGCCCTAGATGATAATATGTAGCTAAATTTTAGAAATAACTTAGAATATTCTCTT
This sequence comes from Ursus americanus, assembly GCF_024610735.1. Classification (NCBI taxonomy): domain Eukaryota; kingdom Metazoa; phylum Chordata; class Mammalia; order Carnivora; family Ursidae; genus Ursus; species Ursus americanus. The sequence continues at coordinate 12,342,293 of NC_142137.1, read as the reverse complement.
TAGCCAAATTCATCAACGACAGCTATTAACATTTGAATTTTTAAAGTGATTTACTTAAAAAATACAATTGTGAAAACAACATAATAAAATAATACTCTGTGAATAGCTTCTGAGAAATAAGTCCTTAACTACCAAGTCAGTTCTGTTCTTGCTCCAGGAAAACTTTGTTTTTGTTAGCCTCTTTCTCCGTCACACTAATGAATGTGGGAATGATCCTACTAGACTGAGCTCGTAAATGGGACTATGATTTTCTCCGAACCTTTAGCTGTTAGCTCTGGCTTAACTACTCTATGTAAGCTGTCAATATCACGGAGCTCACGCGCCACGGCACGTTCATTTATTATTCCGTATCGTATCCTGGACCTTATGGTAAGCACGTACGAATGTCATGCCAGCCGATTCTCCGAAAATCTGAGTGATATGGGATGGGAATTATTTTTCTCCTTCATGGATGAGAAAAAATGGCTTCGGATATGAAGTAACTTACCCTGGGGTTCGAAGCGAGGAAGCGGCAAACCTGGAATTTGAACTCTAGTCTATCTCTGCAAAGCCCATGGTTGTAATGACTGTTGGGAATCCTCCCTATGAGGCCCGCTGACTAGTTAATGCTGAGACTCTCAGAGGTGAGAGGGAAAAACAGAGGTGGGCAGGATATGAGATGTTCTCCTGCCCCTTGTCACCTTCTTAATCTTCCTACATTTCTTTCATTTCTCTACAAGTCTAGCTGGAGAGGATCCATTTCGTGGAGGCTTTGGTAGGGCGCAGTTTGATGGTTCTCCGGAAAGCATCACTGCTGACAACACGAGTGGAAATTGTGCAGCAGCGTCCTTTGAGGAGGGGCGGGAGACCATGGTTATAAGCACCAAAGGGCACACCTACCAAAGAGTCAATAGGATTCTGGGTGGAGTGTCCTTTTCACCACTGTTCTGTTGATTCCACTGGGAATATAGCAGCTAGGACTCTTTGGTTGCAAGCAACTGAAATAAACTCTGGGGGACCTGGAGGCCTGGATCAAACAGATTTTTCTTTCTTTCCCTCTCTTTTTTTTTTTTTTTTTTTTTTTGAGTATGGCTGGAAGAGAAGGCTGAAGCACCATGAGAAAGGCAGAGACCAGATAGTTACCAAAGGGCTTCACAGAAGAGATCACTTAACAGCTTCACTAGGGCTCAACATTTATTTATTTATTGGTTTTGTTCGTTTATTATCCTTATGCTACTGAAATGCAAAATCTCAGGACAGAAAGTTGAACTGGCCAAACTGAAGAAACATATCCACCCTTTACCTATTCCTGGGCAATGAGAGAGTGAGTGATAGGATCTGGTGGAAGGGACTTTTTGGCTTTTCGTAAGATGAGGCGAGGGTGGTTTGATTTATTCTCCTGCTAACACTATTTGTACACAGTGGGGATTAAGCAGTTATCCAAAAAGAAATGGGAATGTAGACAAAAGTGACAAATGCATTGCTGGGTCTCAGCAGAGGGTACCAGACAACAAACACAGAGCCAGAATTGAGATTGCTGAGGGTGTGGCTGATGTTCTGGTAATCTCCTGCCAGATCAGTGCCCACTGATCCAGACCCCACTTACTCTCCTGGGCAAAAATAGTACCCTTTCTAAATAAGAATGCGAGAGCAAAATGCTGACCCTTGTTCAACACTCATCTTGGGGAGGTGATTTATTTCTCTTGCACAGTGTTGGAGAAATAATAGTATTTGTGTATTTGTTTTTAAAACCACATAAATAACCAATTAAATAAAAAACAAAACAAAACAAAACCCAGAACAGGAACTTTCACATCCAGGTGCAGATTTCTTCTCTCGAGAAAAAGAAAATCTGCCAATTCTGGTCAAAAATCTGCTGGACCAGAAAAGAGGCTGCCACTTCTAGACAGGCATGAGCTCTCCAGCTCTTAGGCACTACCACTTACTCGTGGCGCCCTTCCCTCATTTTCAGTACCTGTGTGGTCCCTGTGGTCCCTGGGGTTCTTGTACTTCTCTACGGGGATCTCCAGGAAGCTCACTGCTGGTTTATCAAACTCAGAAAAGTTACTGGTCTAGTTGCAACACCTTTGCTTCTGACCGGATCCTCCATCCCCCTTTCACTCCAGTTCTGTCCACTCCTATCTATCCTGAAGTTTGGAACTAGCATATCCAGAACCACATCTGAGATCAGGAAGCGGCGTCATTACAACCTCTTCTGGAGCTGAGCTCTGAGCCTCCGCACAGTTCTTCAGGCCAAGAACCTCTCTGAGCTATACATTCTCCTTGGCACGGCCTCTCTCCTAGTCGTCTGGTTTCTACCATTCTACCAAACACCAATTTAACTCAGGAAGGCACTCGCCACTGGCTCTGACCACATGCGTCTGCAGGCCCCTTAGACTTTGGCATTGACCCTTTTCCCCTACATGAAGTCAGAATTCATTCTCCAGGTAGTCCTGGGAGGAGCAGCGATTGCACTCAAGGCCATGAAGGCACTTGCCGACGATCACGGACTCCTGCTGTCCCAACTTCACCCGACCGGTGAAGCATCTCTGACCGGTTCTGGAGGGCCCTTGCAGCTGTTCTGGAGAAAAACCAGCAGAGAGAAGATGTTTACTCTTTGGCCGATTGTGCGGCAAACCACAGCGAGCTTCACGCAGCTTTTTTAAGCAGGCTTTTTAGAGATCCCTGAAGATTAGAGCAAATTCCATCATGTCCCATCCACAGAATATTTTTCCTGATAAACGGAGTAAAAATACCGAAAAACCGAAGAGCTACAAAGGGAAGTGAGCGCCGCCTTTCAGAACTGTCTCCTTTCGCCGCTCTCTCCCTGCTGTCCCTGCTTGAGCCCCGCGGCGGAGCTCTCTCCACAGCTGTTCCAGCTCAGGCCACGAGACACCAGACACGGAGTGGACGCTCTCAGCCCAGCGAAGCCGTCCAGCTCCCTGCCCACTTCTGCGGCACCAGCTCTGTCCCAGGGATTCTTCAGTATCTCCAGAGATTGTGTTACATGACTCCGTGGGAACACGGAGCCACATGGGCACCTCTGGGGAGGGACTTTGTGCAGGAGCCTCGTCAGTGGGATCCACGAGGCTCATGGAAAATAGGGTGACCAGCCTGAGCTCTGCTAGGAGCGACCTTGCCCTCTTAAAAGTTCTTTTGAAAGTCCTGTTTGAGACTGAATCACTGATTCATCACTGAGCATCAGAAGAAGCTGTTGGGCGGTGTGTAGGGGCCAAGCTTTATGAAAAATGGGTAATTTACACATTGCGTTCATCTTCAGGGAGCAAGGTATTTCCCACGGGTCTTTTCCTCTAAATATGTTTGGTGGTCATTTTAACACGTAAATAGTAGTGGACGTTTTTTTTAATTTTAGCTCTCTAGGAAGCACTGTATCAAATGTGCATTGGCTTTTGTACATTAAAAATGTGGTAAAATAATTTCATTTTCACTGTGCTGCAAATTAGGTTAGTTCGATGAAGAAATGAGGGAAGACTAAACACTGCCCCACCCCCAGCCCCCGGGGCACATACCTACGAGAGCAGAGTACCCTCTGGTTGGGGCTGATCCGATGGGGGCCATCTGCCTCCTCCCTGCTACATAGGTCTGTTCATCTCTAAAGCCTCTGAAGGCAGGTCTCTAGGTAACTTCCTTCAACAGTATCCATATTTCAGCGTTCAAATTGAATGAACTGTTGTTTGTTCCCCACTCCCTCCCCAGCTCCCCCATATAAGTGTTAGTTTAAAAAAATTGTCCATCCCGATTACGACGCCAACATAGAATTTTTTTTATGTTTGGCTACCACTTTATCCTCTCTTCTTTGAGCTGTGCTTTATTTTGGTCTTTTTGAAAACAAGCTGTATTCTCAGTTTCCCGCTATTTTTAGTGGCTTATAGATTTGTGTTCAAGCTATTTGGATAATACCTTATTATAAAACTGGTTTAAATGCAAACAAAAAATAGCAACAGCAGCCCCAATTCTTTCCTTAGAATTTTTGTTCCAGAATACTGTGGCCCAGAAGAGACTAGGACATCTAGAGAATGTTTTATCATGCCATATTCAAAAGGATAGAAAGGAGGATATAAGGAGGAACAAAGCAGAATTTCAAGAAGGGCAATGGAGAAAAGGTCTGGGAGGGCAGAATGTCTTGGAACTCTTTCAGAAACCTGTTCCCGTTTCTTCCTGATGACAGTTATGGTCCCTGCACATATGTGAGTATGGAAGGCTCAAGAAAAATGGCAGGAAAGAGAAGACCTATAATTACACCACAGACACAGGCTTATAAAGGGACTCCTTGGGGTTTGATTAATTGCTTGCTTATTGCTGAAGACAGAATAGAGTGACCAGAACTGGGATTTTAATGGAGAAAATGAGACAGCAGTTAGACGGTTCTTAGCAGAAAGAAGTGATGCACTAAAAATGTAAATGTTTTGGGTTGACTCCACCTCCTCTTCTTGCCCAGCTGTAGGAGACCTTGAGGTTTCCTTGGCTGCTCTGGAGAGCAATGAGAGATTTAGCGCTCGGATGAGAAGCCTAGTCTCGTTTGTTACATTCCACTTTCGAGGTATTTGGACAGTTAGATTACCAGACAATAATCATGTACAGTTTATCACCATGTGTCTTTAATAACCCAGGCATTTGTGCTTAAGGGTTTAGTGTGGTTTAGAATATATATTAGCTGAATATTAATGCATTTAATCATTCCATTTTTTTAATTCGTGAAAAATTTTTTTTCACTTGTAACATTTAGGCTTTCCATTTTTGTTCACAGACACTATAAGTAAGAAATGACCGAGAGGAATAATTTTATTTTATTGTCATCATCATCATCATCCAACATAATTTAATTTATAATTAGCATTGCTATCAGTTCACTGTTCTGGATGCTGTGTGAGCAAGATTCTGTTGAAAACCAGTTTGTTTTTCTTTCCCCTAAATCATGAACAGAGGCCTCACTCATATTTCTGGTCAGGCATCAAATAAATGTGAAATATTGTCATAAAGCAAGAAATCCTTTACTACTACAGACGAATAGGCCAAAAACATCGTCTGCTGACAGGGAGTGCACACACATACACATTCACACACACCCAGATAGGCATACACATGTAAGAAAACATATCTCACACTAAGAGTGATGGAACAAAAAGTTATAGAAGGAATACTGTTTCCTTTTATTACCTTGTTCAATTGAGTGCAACAAACTTTGAATGAGACCTTATTCAGTGCCATAATCTGTGCTAGGTTTTAGGAGCAGAAAAAGAAATAAACCACAAACTCTAGCTTTGCAGACCTTAAAGTCCAATGCATACTTAGAAAACTTGAATCATGGTTCACTGCTCAGGAATTGTGCATACACCATAGGTTATTGTTATAATTCATTGTTGTGGGTTTTTTTTCAAACTTGTGACCTGTTGAAAGTACATGGAACACTTTGTTGATAAGGATAAAAGAGTTTTTCCTTTTATCCTACCACACTTAGAACAATATGTAAAGAATATACAGTGGGTATTATCTCAGCTATTTCCTACCAAAGAATCGGTGACGTGCATTAATCAGTGATGTGATAGCCCTAGTCTGTGTGTATGTGTGTGTCTCTGTGTGTGTTTGTGTAAGAATATGTACATCCAAGCTTTCTTTCTTTCTTTCTTTCTTTCTTTCTTTCTTTCTTTCTTTCTTTCTTTCTTTCAGAGTGAAGGTTAGAGAACACAAGCAAGGGGCAGAGGCAGAGGGAGAAGCAGACTCCCCACTGAGCAAGGAGCCCAATGCGGAGCTGGATCCCAGGACCCTGGGATCCTGACCTGAGCCAAAGGCAGATGCTTAACTGACTGAGCCACCCAGGCACCCCCAAGCTACTTTTCTTGATGGCCAGTTGTGTCAGTTTCCTGTTGCACCTGTAACAAATAACCACAAATTCAATGGATTCAAACACCATAAATTTACTATTTTATGGATGTAGAGGCCAGAAGGACTAAAACCAAGGTGTCAGCAGGACTGTTTCTCATAGAGGCTGTAGGGGAGAAGTTGCTTTCTTGACTTTTCTAGCTTCTAAAGGCATCCTGCAAGCCATAGCTCATGACTACTTCTTCATCTTCAAAGCCTATTGTAGCTTCTTCAATTTTTTTCTCTCTTGGACTCTTCTTCCATCACTGCATTGTGTTTTCTGACTCTGACCCTTCTTTCCACCTCTTATGCGGACACTCGTGACTGCTTATATCAGGCCCACATAGAGAATCCAAAATAATCTCTTTTGCAGTAATTGGCAACCTGGCTTCATGATTACTTCAGTCTTTATTAGGAGAATGAAACGTTTCTGTTTGGAGATGGATCTGAGCATCTGCATATTTCATAGCACTAAGTTTGGAATTATTGACTCTCCCCTCCTCGTTCCTAACTCGTACCACTTGCAGCATTCAAAAGGAGAGTCAACAGTTACCGAGCACTCAACATTCCCCACACACTGTTCAGCACACTTCAACAATATGAACCCATGGAATCCCTAGAACCTCCAGTGAGGAAAGTACTGTGGTTGTCTTCCTTTTATAGATGAGCAAATCCAGGTAATTTGGCTCCCAGGCTCATGCTCTGAACTGCTATACTCTATAGCCTCACTATGTTAAAGTGTTACCATTTGATCACTTTAGGCCCAATTTAGAGTCACTGTGTTTTAGTAACAGGAAAGCATATCCATGGAATAAGCTTATATTTGGAGCAATAGCCCACAATTTAAATACTTGTCAAAAATTATAGAACTTGGACAGAGGACACGAACAGACGTTTTTCCAAAGAAGACATAGAGATGGCTAACAAACATATTGAAAAGATGCTCAATATCAGGGAAATACAAATCAAAACCATGATGAGATATCACTTCACACTGGTCAGAATGGCTAAAATTAGCAACAGGAAACAACAGGTGTTGGTGAGGATGTGGAGAAAAAGGAACCCTGTTAGACTGTTGGTGGGAATGCAAACTGGTGTACCACTGTGGAAAACAGTATGGAGGTTCCTCAAAAAGTTAAAAATAGAACTACCCTAGATCCAGCAATTGACTACTAAGTTTTTACTCAAGGGATACAAAAATGCTGATTCGAAGGGGCACATTCACCCCAAATGTTTATAGCAGCATTACCAACAATAGCCAAACCACGGAAAGAGCCCAAATGTCCATCAGCTGATGAATGGATAAAGAAGATGTGATATAAATCTACAGTGGAATATTACTCAGCCATCAAAAATAATAAAATCTTGCCATTTGCAGCAACATGGATGGAGCTAGACAGTATTATGCTAAGCGAAATAAGTCCATTAGAGAAAGACAAATACCATATGATTTCACCCATATGTGAAATTTAAAAAACAAAACAGATGAACATAGGGGAAGGAAAAACAAGGAGAGAAAGGGAAGCAAACCATAAGAGACTCTTAAAGACAGAACAAACTGAGGGTTGATGGAGGGAGGTGGGTGGGGAATGGGTTAAATGGGTGATGGGTATTAAGGAGGGCACTTGTTGAGATGAGCACTGCATGTTATATGCAAGTGATGAATCACTAAATTCTACACCTGAAACCAATTTTACTATGTATGCTAACTAACTGGAATTTAAATAAAAAAATTGAATTAAAAAAATGATAGAACTTGGAACTGGTTGTCAAAATTGCACTATTAAGTAGAATTTACCCTTTTTTCTTAGGAATTTCCTTAAACTTTACTTATATTTCAGGGAGGTAGAGTGAAAATATTTAACTTTTGGTACTTCTAATGAAGAACAAGGAAACAAGCAAATATATTAAACTTCAAATGAACTTACATTTTTCTTAGCCGTGAATATAACGTTTGCTGTCACTATCACAAACCACTGTGCTATGGCTATATTCTCTTTTGGGCACTTTCCTTCACAGTGGACAGAGTAGCATCTCTTTTGTCCACGCTTCACCAGAAATGACCTTAACCACAGACTTGCTTGGCAATTTCTTCGTGTAGGAAATTCATTGGCAGAAATATTGTTAAGCTATTACATCAACAAAATGTAAAACCAAGAGGGAATTTAAGAAAGAGATTGGGAGACTATCAAACCTGTGGAATGGGGACAAAAAGAAAGCTTGGCAAAACTGTACACTGCTTTAGTCATTCAGTATTTGTGGGTTTTGAGGGATTTACTGATGGTATAAAAGCCTTCTTCATGTTAAATATATTGAATTTATTTGAGTATAAATAAAATCTCAGTAAGATATATATATAAATTTATATATATAAAATATATAAATTTATAAAATTTATAATATATAAATTTATATAAAATATATAAATATATATAATATATAAATATATATAATATATAAATATATATATATATATAAAATAAGAATAAATACAAGGGACCATATGAGAAGAGGAGCCACCCACTAATCTAAGACAAAGGTGGAAAAGAAGATGGAAACTTTTTCAGTTTTTCTTTATAGACATAAGGAAATGAGTGACAAGAACTAAAGGTTCATGCCAAGTGGGCTGATATGAACCAAAGAATTTTCTTGGTAGTTCTCATTCTTAAGTGGATTTGGTGACATCAAAGATGGCAATTATGAAAAATAAAAATAAGTATGGCCTTATTTTTTCTGTTTATGAAATGCGAGGTAAATTATTTAAAAAATTTTAATTTTTAAAAACTTCAATTTTAACATAACAAAAATAAAATGTTAAAATAAAACCTTGGAATACTGATCTATTACATATATATTTGGAGTTAGAAGTGTCAACTAAAAATAATTATACATCATTGTGCAAGTATTAATTTGTGACTCAAAAGTATAGAAGCCAAACAAGGATCATTAAAATAGATACTGAAGAAGTAGATGAGTCCACTATCATAGTTGGAGACTTCAACAACCCTATATCATGAATGGACAGATCCAGCAGGCAGAAAATCAGTAAGGACATAGTTGAGCTCAACAATAGTACCAATCCACTGGATATAATGGACATCTATAGACTACTTCATCCAACAACAGCAGAATATTCATTCTTCTCAATCTCACATGGAACATTCACCAAGATAAAGCACATTTTGGTTCATAAAACACACCTTAGCAAATCCAAAGGAATAAAAATCATACAATGTTTGCTCCCAGACCACAGTGGAATTGAACTTTAAATCAATAACAGAAAGATAACTGGAAAATCCCGATTCTTAAAGTTTAAAGAACACATTATTAAATAACACATGGGTCAGAGAATAGATTTCAAGATAAGTTTAAAAATATTTTGAACTAAATGAAAACAAAACAAGTTAACAAAATTTGTGAGATGCAGGAAACTGGAGGGTCCTCCGCTGAGGCCAAAAGCAGCTCAAAGTGGAAGGACTCGTGCCAGGGATGCACCTCTCCAGCCAGTCCAGGTGGGTGCTCACCCTCGCTCTTCTCTCCCTGTCCCCACAGAGAAGACAGAGCTGATCTAGAAGGCAAAAGTGGCTGAGCAGGCTGATTACCACGATGATATGGCTATCTACGTGAAGACTGTGATGGAGAGGGCCACTGAGCTGTCCAACGAGGAGTGAAACCTGCTGTAGGGGGCCTACAAGAACGTGGTAAGGGGCCGCAGGTCCACCTGGAGGGTCATCTGGAGCATCGAGCAGAAAACCTCTGACAAGAAGTTGTAGCTGATTAAGGACTTTGGGGAGAAAGTGGAGTCTGAACTGAGGTTCATCTGCACCACGGTGCTGTAATTGTTGGATAAGTATTTAATAGCCAGTGCAACTAATCCAGAGAGTAAGGTCTTCTATCTAAAAATGAAGGGAGATTACTTCTGATACCTTACTGAAGTTGCATGTGGTGATGATAGATAACAAACTATAGATAATTCCCAAGGAGTTTACCAAGAGGGTTTTGATATAAGCAAGAAAGAGTTGCAACCCACCTCTCAGTCCACCTGGCCTGGCTCTTAACTTTTCTGTATTTACTATGAGATCCTTAATTACCCAGATCTTGCCTGCACACTGCACACAGCTTTTGATGAGGCCGCTGCACAACTTGGTCTACTGAATGAAGACTCATACAAAGACAGCACCCTCATCATGCAGTTGCTTAGAGACAACCTAAAATTATGGACCTCAGACAGTGCAGAAGAATATGATGCCAAGGAAGGGGCAGAAAACTAAATGCATACAGGGTATCATACTTCTCTTCAAGAAACTTTTTACTCATCTCCATTCCTTATTCCATTTGGATTTCCTATAGCAAAGAAACCCATTCACATGGATGGAATCAACTGTTTCTAGTCTTTTCATACTCAGCTTTGGGAAAACTCCATTCCTTGATTTGTGTTTGTCTTGGTCTTCCTGCTGTGCAGTTACCACTGTAGAAAAGATTTGATACCTTCATTTCCTATAAACATAAGTAACTTCCAAACACTTATGTAGAGGACTGAAAACATATCTAGTATTTACGTAATCTGAACTAGTTCGGCAGATGACTGTGTTTTGTATTACAGTGAAGATATGAAAATCCAGCTCATTATGATTTAAAAGTTATCTACATAATTCTTAATTTCTACATTCCCTCCCTTACTCTTCTTCCGGGGTTTCCTTTCAGTAAAAAAGTTTCCCATGCTTTTACTGTATTTCTTTTTGGTAAGAATCCAGAAGTATTAGATTAAATGGAAAAGCATTTGGCTTTTCTGCGCTGAGGGTCACAATGATACGGAGCCTCCCGTATCATATATGATGCAGATCTTGTATACCTGTGACAACAGGAACTTTCCTTATTCATTCTTCCTTTGCTGCTGTTTAAGATGACACCTTCCCTTCCCAATAAAAATTCACTTACACCCCACCCCCCAAAAAGGAAAAAAATTGTGGGATGCAGTGAAAACAATGCTTAGAGGGAAATTTATAGCATCGAATACCTATATTAGAAAAAAATCTAAAACCAATAATCCCAGTTAATACTTTAAGAAACTAGCAAAAGTAGAGCAAAGTAAATTCAAAGTAAGCAGAAGAAAAGAAATAATAAGAATTAGAGCAGAAATCAATAAAATTGAAAACAGGATATCAATAGAGAAAACCAGTAAAACCAAAAGTAGTTCTTGGCAAAGATCAATAAAATCGATAAACCTTTAGCCAGACTAATTAAGAAAAAAAGAGAGGGAACACAAATTACTAATATCAGAAATGAAAGAAGGAGCATCACTATGGATCCTATGGACATGAAATGGTAATAAAGAAATAATATGAACAACTCTAGGCCACAAATTTGATAACCTAGGTGGCTTGCATCAATTCCTTGAAAGGCAATTTGCCAAAATTCATACAAGAAGAAATAAACAATCTGAATCAGTTTATATCTGTAAAAGAAATGGAAACAATAATTAAAACCTTCCAAAATAGAGAGCACCAGTCCCATATGGGTTCATTGGTAAATTCTACCAAACATTTAAGAATAAAATTATATCAATATTCTGTGATCTCTTTCAGAGAATGGAGGGAATGCTTCCTAACTCATTCTATGTGGTCAACATTACCCTAATGCCAAAACCAGAGAAAGTCATTATAAGAAAAGAAAACTACTCATCAATATATCAAAATATGAACAAATCTAATATTACCATGTGAGATTTATCCCAGGTATGAAAGGCTGGCTCAACACACAAAAAATCAATTAATGTGATTCATCATATCAACAGGCTAAAAAAGAAAAATCACATGATCATAGAAACAAATGCAGGGGAAAAAAACTTAACAAAATTTAAGAGCCGTTCATGATGAAAACTCAGTCTACTAGGGATAGAGGGGAACTACCTCAACTTGATAAAGGATACTTACAGGGGCACCTGGGTGGTACATTTAGTTAAGCATCTTGGTTTCGGCTCCGGTTGTGATCTCAGGGTCATAAGATGGAGCCCCATATTGGGCTCCACACTCACTGTGGAGTCTGCTTGTGATTCTCTCCCTCTTTCTGACCCTCCTGATTCTGCTCTGTCTCTAAAATAAATAAATAAATCTTTAAAAGAAGAGAATATTTACAAAAACCCTGCATCTAACATCATACGTAATAGTGACAAACTCAGCTTTCCCCATTAAGATCAAGTACAAGATAAGGATGTCTCTCCTACCACTCCTTTTTAACATCATACTGGACGTTCTGACAAATGCAATAAGACAAGAAAAACAAAAGAAAGGTATACAGATTGGGAAAAAAAATAAAACCATTTTTGATTGCAGATGACAGGATGGTCTATGTAAAAAATCCAAAAGAATTGACAGAAAACCCTCTGGAACTAATAATCAATTATAGCAAGGTTGGAGGGCACAAGGTTAGCATACAGAAGTCACTTGCTTTCCAAGCAATGAACAAGTGTAATTTGAACTTAAAAACAGAATACCATTTACATTAGCATCCCCACAAATGAAATACTTAGATATAAATTAACAAAATATGTACATGGTCTATATGAGGAAAAGTACAAAACTATTATAAGTGAAATCTAAGAATAAATAAATGCAGAAATATTCATGGTTAGGAGAACTCAATATTATCAAGATGTCAGTTTTTCCAAATTTGATCTATAAATTCAATGCAATCCCAATCAAAATCCCCAGCAAGTAATTTTTTGGGTTCCAAGATACTGATTTCAAAGTTTATATGGAGAGACAAAAGACCCAGGAGAGCTAACCCATATTGAAGGAGAAGAACAAAATTGGAAGATTGATCCTGCCTGACTTTGAGATTTACTATAAAGTTATGGTAATCAAGACAAGGTGATATTGGCCAAAGAATAGACAAATAGGCCAATAAAACAGAATAGAGAGCACAGAAATTGACCCACATAAGTATAGCCAACTGATCTTTGATATAGGAGCAAAGGCAATACAATGGAGCAAAGATAGTCTTTTCAACAAATGGTGCTGGAACAATTAGACATCCACATGTGAGAAAGTACTCTAGATACAGATTTTACGCCCTTCACAAAAAATTAACTCAAAATAGATCATGGACCTAAATGTATCATGCAAAACTACAAAATCTGAGAAGATAACATAGGAAAATACCTAGATGACCTTGGATGCAGTGATAACTCTTTAGATACAACACCAGGAACACTATCCATAAAAGAAATAATTGATAAGCCAGACTTTGTTAAAATTTAAAACTTCTCTTCAAAAGATGATATCATGAGAATGATAAGACAAGTCACAGACTGGAAAAAAAATACTTGCAAAAGACACAACTGATAAAAGATGGTTACCAAAACCAAACGAAGAACCCTTAAACTCAACAATAAGAAAACAAACAACCGTATTCGAAGCCAGACCAAAACCTTTAATAGACACCTCACCAAGAACGATATACGGATGGCAAGTATGCATATGGAAAGGTGCACCATGGAATTGATGGAAACTGTTAATTAAAACAATAAGACACCACGACATACGTATTAGAATGGCCAAAATCCGGAGCACTGGCAACACCAAATGCTGGCGAGAATGTGAGGCAGCAGCAGCTCGCATTCATGGCTGGGAAAGATGCAAAATAGCACAGCCAGTTTGAAAGACAGTTTGTCGGTTTTTATAAAACTAAACATACTCCTACCATATGATCCAGCAATTGCATTCCTTGGTGTTTACCTAAAAGGAGTTGAAAACTTATATCTACACAAATACCTGCACGCGAATGTTTATAGCAGCTTTAATTCATAATTGCCAATACTTGGAAGCAACCAAGATGTCCTTCCATAAACTAATGAATACATCATCTGTGATACATTCAGACAATGGATATCATTCAGTGATAAAAAGAAGTGAGCTATCAGGATGTGAAAACATATGAAGGAAACTTAAATGCATATTAGTGAGTGAAAGACTATATATTGTGCGATTCCAGATATATAACCTTTTGGAGAAGGCAAAACTATGGATACAGCAAAGAGATCAGCAGTTGCCAGGGATTGGTGGGGGAGGGGGATGGATGAACAGATAGAGCACAGAGGATTTTTAGGGCAGTGAAAATACCTTGTATGACCATAATGATGAATATATGTCATTATGCACTTCTCTAAACCTACATATTCAGTGTAGGAAATCAAGAGTGAAACGTAGCATAAGCTGTGGTCTTTAGGTCATTATGATGTGTCAATGGTTAAGTCCATCAGTTGTAAGAAATGTACCACTGTGGTGAGGGATGTTGATAATGGGGGAACTAAGTATCTATGGGTGAGGAATATGTGGGATATCTCTATGCCTTCCCCTCAATTTTGCTTTAAACTTAAAGCTGCCCTAAAAAAATTAAGTCAAGAGAAAATAGATACTGTATTTCGACACAAAGCATATTATTTTTCCCTTCTGAGGCTGTGAATATATACAGTTCAAAGAACTGTATATTCAGGAATTAAATACAGCCGTAATTGCGTCTGGCAGGGGTGTGAAGACAATCATACTGTTTCTTGTGTAGGAGGAATCGACCTCCTGACTTAAGGTTGAGTTTCCAGCTTTGTGTAAGAAATTGGTGAGAAAAACATTTATGGCATCCTCCACAAGGTTTAGGTAAGTTGAATACTTAATAACCCAGACATAAATGTTACATAGCTTATGAAGGAAATTGCAAGAAAGCATTCATATGAATTCCATCTCTAGTGTCTTTTGATTAGCTGATTATATTTGATTCAGTACCAAGTGAGAAAGAGATACCAAGGTTTTAAAGGAACAAATTAGTAGTCTCATTATAGAGATTGTTTTGGCGAGGTTTTGTTTTTGTTTGGTTTATTTGTTTTTGTTTTAGGGAAATTGGGTTGCATCTGTTGGCCAGGAAATAAATTATTCATCTAATTTAATATGTCCTTACATATCTAGGACAGCTAAATATTTTGCAAAATGAATAGCTAGAAATGAGCAAGTTCATTTCCACATCACTCCCAAGTTAATGTGTATGATATTTAAGAGCAGAACTGAATTTAAAATGATAATTTTAGGAACTGAAAGATAATTAGATTGAAGATACTTCTTTCTAATATGCAGCTTTTTCAACTATTAAGTAATTACTAAAATACAGATTAGGTAGTTATTAACCTCAGTTTAAATATGTTTCATATATATAAATGTATATATGTGTGTATATATATGTGTGTGTATATGTGTATATATATTTATATAAGAAAATATTGCAGTGTTACTAATGACTTTAAAAGGTAAAATAAAAACAAGCCATATTTCTTTCTGTACCCCTCTCCCTACGCTTGGCTTATTATCATTGAAACGTTTGTGAAATAATAATAATAATAAATTATTAAAGGGAATTTCCTAAATTAAGACCATCATATTTTGGCTACTGCAATTTTATTTTAAATCACAGAAGAGACTCATTACATAAAATTACTTATGTAATTATTACATAAAAATTATTCCATAAAAAGTACTAGGCTGGGTGAACACAGGTTCATGGCACACGTGAGTGCAGCGTCTAGACAAGGGCTCTGCTTCGCCTTGAAGTTTCGGGGATGGAGGTTGGCATTTGGGCTCTGCAATTTCCTAGCGGTGCAACACTAGGTTATGTCTTGAAATTCTTTGATTCTTCTTTTGTCCTTTGTAAAATTCTAACAAAATACATTCTCTTTAAGGCTGCTGGAAGGTTTACGGGGCGCCTGGGTGGTGCAGTCGTGAAGCGTCTGCCTTCGGCTCAGAACGTGATCCCAGGGTCCTGGGATCGAGCCCTGCACCAGGCTCCTCCTCTGGGAACCTGCTTCTTCCTCTCCCACTCCCCCTGCTTGTGTTCCCTCTCTCGCTGGCTCTCTTTCCGTCAAAAAAAAAAAAAAAGAAAAAAAAGGCTGTTGGAAGGTTTAATTAGATAATGTCTATTAAATGCTGGAAGCACTCAAATAATGATATTCCTGTCCTTAGAGGCAGAAGCATCTTTCCACATCCGTTGTCCATGAATGAAAGTGCAGTTGCTGATAACTTTTTTGAAAAATGAAAGAGGATATATTTTTACTGTCTTAAATCGTGCAAGTCCCTATACCTGAAGACAGTGACAAATTTCTTATTTCAGAATTCTGTTTTCACTACAGGTTAGTGCTGGAACACTGATATTTTAAATTGGATTTCCTTTATTTAATCTTTTCGTCGGCAGCAGCAAAATATACTTGAATTTCCCTGTTGAGAATAATGTACACTTGCTCTGCCATTTACTTGCCTAGAAAAGACATTAAAGTACTTTTGCTTAGCAAATGTTATATTGTTGGATTGATGCAACCCTACAGATACACCATAAAGCATAATTTAATATCAGAATGCAATAATACCTACTTCAGTTCATCACCACGTGGCTGTTTCTACACAAAGCCTCTTAACATGCTTTGCAAATCAGTAGACATTACTAATGATCATAAACAACACACTAGGCATTTGTGACAACCGACTTCCACCTACCCCCAATAAGTTGTCTTCATTTTAGAACTTCTTCAAATGCAAACTCCTGTTGGAAGCCCCTGTGGCTCTTTGAATTTGAGGATAATACATGACAATTTATAATATCTGGGTCAATAAGTTCTGGTAATCAGTGTCCATACGACAACTCTCAACTCAAACAAGAAGATATCTGTCTTTTATTTTTATTTTTTTAAAGATTTTATGTATTTATTTATTTGTCAGAGAGAGAGCACAAACAGGGAAAGTGACAGGCAGAACACTAGGGAGGAGCGCTGAGCAAGTAGCCCGATGTGGGGCTCAATCCCATGACTTCAGGATAATGACCCAAGCCTAAGGCAGTTGCTTAACCAGCTGAGCCACCCAGGTGCCCAAGATATGTGCTTTTTAAAATTATTCTCATTTTAGTGTTCTTCATGTATTTATAAAGCAAAAGTAGGCTTTTCAATGTAATAGCATGTCCTCTGCTCTACAAATTCCAAATGCTTTGTTATTACTTTAAATTCCATAGCAGAAC
Organism: Ursus americanus; assembly: GCF_024610735.1. NCBI lineage: Eukaryota > Metazoa > Chordata > Mammalia > Carnivora > Ursidae > Ursus > Ursus americanus. The sequence continues at coordinate 12,325,391 of NC_142137.1, read as the reverse complement.
ACTTGACTTAAACATATTTTAAAGTCATATGTATAACTTTTCAAGGACTTTAAGAGTTTGGAGGGAAATTTTAAAATTGAATTCTACAAATGCTTTGGTGGAAAATCTTGGGACACCTGAATGATAACAATCAGAGGACAGACCAAAAATCTTTGTATAGTGTTTAAATCTTGGTGTTTCTATCACTTTCAGAGAACAGATTTTCTATACTTTAGTCATAGCAGACTTGCCATCTTGAAAGAAGTAAATGGGGCACCTGGGTGGCTCAGTTGGTTAAGTCTTCAACTTTTGATTTCAGCTCAGGTCATGATCTCACGGTCATGAGATCGAGCCCTGCATGGGGCTCTGTGCTCAAGGCAGAGTCTCCTTAAGATTCTCTCTGCCACTCTGCCTTTTCCTTCTTCGCAACTCATGTTCATATGTGCTTTCTCACTAAAAAAAAAAAAAGTAAGAAAAAAGAGGTGGTACCAGAAAAAGCTAGAAATTCTATATGTTTATTAACATTGTTTTATGTTTTTATTTATTAATATTTTAAATTCTTTAGTTTCAAGTTTGATTTTTTAAAAAATCCAGCTGTTCTTTGGGTCTTAAGAATTTATTTGCAGAATATAATGATTTCCTCCATTAATAGTCTTTTCATTATCTATGTAAGTAATTACATGCATGAATGTATCAGTCAGAACCTATGTCTCATTCCTAGCCTATAATCTAGTTAACAGAGGATCTCCCTAACACCTATCACTGGTGAAAGATCAATCCAGCCACAAAGAATGTAATCTCACATCCATATGCATAGATTTGTTCCTCTCAGAAACAGATGCTTATTTTAACCAGACTACCCTAGAAACTTGCTAGTTCAGAATTTGGTGTGAACTCCTTCCTCCTGTACAAAGTACAGCATAAGAACGTTACCTGTATATTAAGGAGTAATGAAGAATAATATTTATTAAAAAATACTCAATGTGAAACCATCACATATTTCTAAGTAAGGATCTGGCCCAGGAAAAGAATGCTTTAGGAAAGTTTGCCTAAGTGAGTTTAAAGATGTGTGACTTCAGGATACTGAAGATAAGAAGAACCAGTAGGAGACCACCAACTGATTTGGACATGTGATAACAAAGACCAGGATGACATGATGGACATGAGTGTGGAGAAGGATGGACTATAAAATGTCAAAGAAACAAATGTAAGACCTTGAAACATAATACATATAGAGGCACTCAACCTTGTAAGTTCTGAATTTAAATGAGAGAGTGAATGTTTTTCTCTTGGGATCAAGGTAGTTTCCCAAGAGCTGAAAAAATATTGTATGTTCATTATAATTTTAGGACCAAAATGCTCTTGAAAGTCCACTGAGTTTGAGATGATGGTAGATATATCCAGCGGAGCTAGTATACAGGTAAGAGATAATGAGTGATACCTAAATTTGGGGGTGACCCAGAGGTGATAATTAAAGTCCGGTAAGTAATTGAAGTAGATACATTTTTATGTGCCTATTTATGTTTGGATTTTAGTGCCCATCTTCCTTTCTGCCCCTCTGATGTTGTTTTACACGGTGCTCCATTTTGACATTCTCCAGCCTCCACATCAGGCTAGTCAGAAATCTATCACTGCAGAGTTGAAGAGAGTCCAAGGTGCTCCTGGCTTCATTTTTGAATCCACCACTGCTCCCTTCAACTATAAAAACTGACTCTTGGAGGGAAAAACCAAGAACCATCATGTGTGCCTTATTACAAATCTTATCTAATACATTCCCTCAATCATGAATATTTACCTTTTAAGCCTTATCTGTATTAGCGCATTTAAAGATTTTCGTCCTCTGGTAAAATCATTTCAAACATTTTTGAACAGCTAAGTTTAGCCTAGGAGGTATACCTCCGAAATCACACTGGTAGACAGCCCGTGTTTAACTCTGGGCCCATGATAAATGACTCCTACAGAGCTAACTGTGAGGTAGCAAGGCAATGACTATCTTCTGAAGTATTGAATATTTAATAAACTCTGCTTAATGCATTTTAAGTATATGGCTATGTATTCTGAATCTTTGAAAATGCTATCTTAAAAAATTAAAAATCAAGTAATTGACCAGAAAAATCTTACTCTGTTCTTATGTCACAATATTTGCTATGATCCTTTCAAAGCTTTGGTAACTATAAAGATTCAGGGACAAAGAGCATCCACGTGTCCAGATTTTAATCCACAGAACTGTTTATTTTTGTCATTGGTGTGTCAACTCTCAATTCCACTTATTCAAATGTATTTTAGTCTCCATAGCCAATCTTGGTCTGACACTCTTCCCCAGGAAGCCTGATGTCATAAAGAAAAAATCCAAAAAGCATTCTAGTGATATTTTGAATTGGTATACTTTCAAAAATTGACTTCTGTTAGCATACAAATGGTCACTATAGAAAAAAATATAAATATTTTCTGTTTTGGTTAATTCTGTTAGATTCAATCCGAAGGAATTTCTGTGTTTGCCTATCCATAATTTCACTGTAAAAACTTAAGAAACTTTGTTTTTCATGATCATTAGTTGCGGGAATAAACATAGATGCTATATATTTTTTAACTAAGCAATTATTTTTCTTTAATTTTTTCATTGAACATCATTCCAATTGATGCATGTAGAAGTTTCTCTAAATAAATTGAAATGACTCTAAAGGATGTCTGAGGCATGTGTAATCTGCAAACAAACCAACAGTTATATTGTAATGCAAGCATATGGTAGCTATATTGCTTCTAAAATTATGATGTAATTTCATTACTTTCACACCAATTATACTGGCACTAACCAAGCTCAGTGTAAAACGACTATCAAAGACTAACCAATTTACTGACAGGCTATGCCTGGAGAAGTACAAAACAATATTGAATACTAGTTTTATTTGCTACTGATATTTATTTATAGAAAGTGGCAGCTATAATTAATGTAGTCAGAGTTCATAACATGTAAATGGACTGCTAAAACACAGTGAAGCTAGATGTATTTTAAAAATTGCAGCCAACTTGCCTCATAGAGGCAGAGTTGTATTGTGCATTCAACTCTAAAATGGCACCCCATGGAGGTTTCAGAATTCGTTTTGAATTACCATCGCTTCTTTGCACTTTCAGGATTGGCCAGCTGGAGTCCAGAGGCAGTGGCATTACTTGCTCTGCCAATAGATTCAGCCATAGTTTAATGACAAGTGAAGTCTAACAAGATTTCTTCAACAAATATGGATCCAGGCTTCCTACAGCTTTTTTTCCCCTATATAAATGAACCAAACCATTTATTTAAAGGACTGTTACCCTCCCTAAAAGAGAAGCAGAGGACTATGGAGTCATGAAAGGATACACTGATGATACTAAATAATTCACTATTAACTGAGATCTCCTTATATAGAATGACTATGAAATTAGCTGTGAATTTCAAGAACTCACAATGGGTTCTGTGATGCAAGGTAGAGACTACAGAATGTTGTGCAGCCACCAGTCTCTGTAGCCAGACAGATAACAGCTCAACTCTTGACTGGCCCATCCATAGGATGTGTAGATAAAGCCAAATCCTTTAGCCTTCATGGTCCTAAGCTTGCTTCTCTGCCAAAAGGATATATATTTAATAGGTCATAGGGTTTTTGTCTGGATTGAAATATGATATTTACAAAACATCTAGTGCAGGGGTTGGCACATAGTGCTCAAAAAGTAATGCTTTCGGTGCTCTTACTATTATCAATATTATTATAATGAAGCACATTAACATGACGCCGGTAGGCATATAAAGGGGCTCAACCATGAAGAATAGAAATGATCTTATCATATAGAAAAGTGTACAATTTGGGCAGCAAAAAGAAGAAGAGCAATTAGAATAAGCAGAACCATGAAGACGTGTGACTTTGCATATACTCTGGTTTCCCTACACAGGTATGATCATATGACTTTTTTTCCCAATAGAATGGGAGCATAACATACATATCACTTCTGAAGGAAAGCATACAAGAGCCTGCCCAACATGTTCCATGCTCCCTTCCCCCAGCCATTTTCTGCAGGTGCTGTCAGCCTGCATCCCTGAGTGACGAGGACAGAAAGCAGAGTTCTCAGTCAAATTGTAATGATTATGAAATAAACCTTCATTATTTTAAGTCACTGTTAATGTTGTTTCAAGTCAGTAATACAGCCTACGTCCATCCGTGGCATATTTGGGGAGTTAAGCATGGTTAGAATACAAAGTAAAGAGATTAGAAAAAACCTGGGAATGAAACTGTCAACGACCATAAAAAAACCGAATGTTATTATGAAGAGTATGGACTTTGTTCTAAGCAACATTAAAACATCAGATTTACTCTATGCATTTTTAATATGGATAGTTGACATAGATTTATAAAATATGGCATGTGGCAGGTAAAAACTGGAGGCAGAAAGAAGCTCTCACAGTAGACAGTAACCAAAGAAACAGGAATATGAAGGGAAATAGGAGGGGGAAATTAGAAAGCTTTCAAAATACCGGTGGAGTATGTTAGGTAAACTTATAGGATACAAGAGAGCTGAGAAACAAAAAAATGTGTATAACATCTTACTCTGTTAGCGAAGTGTGCTGCATTAGGTAACGCAAGGAAAATCATTGATTGAATGTATGTGATTTCAAAAAACCTAACCTTGGAAATGTAGGGATACTTACACAAATCATCTTGTGTGTAGACAATAGGACACATTTAGGGAAGTTATCAGGGCTACTTTAAGAGATGCATAAACTTCATGAATAGATATCATAAACAGTCACTCAAAAATTTTAAGTTATTATCATTTATAAACTCTTTGTAGTGAAATAAACAGGAAAACTAGACCAAATAGAAGTGAGAGTAAATAATTATGAAGATCTCCATCATGGGTTCTGTGCCTAATGATTCCTGTAATTTCATTTAAAAACTATTTGCAGTGAGATATTAAATCAAAATTTGTTATATGTGTGCAAAACATTAATTTTCTAAGATGCCCAATTGACAAATAAAATTTCTTTTCTGGAATATATTAGCATTCTTGCATAAACAATTTAAATAGCAATGTATTCTTTTGTATAATACTAATTGGATGGTAACAAAAACATACTTAATCAGAAAAATAAAATATATATTGTAAGTCCTTAATTGTTAAAATTCATTTTTGAGTATTGATCTCTCCTACTAGATGCTGAGCTTACTGATGTCAAGGGCAATATGACTTTCTTCTTTGAAATTTCAGCTCATAGTAAGTACTCAATTCTTGTTGGTTACAGGAACTGAGTCAGTGATACTTTCGGATGCAAAACATTCAGAGATGTTTTCATGTGTCTAATATAAATCTCCTGAGAAACAATTTTATGGTAATTCAGAGCACTACACATAAAAAGATTGACAAACAATGAATGTTCCTAGAAATACCCATAGTTTTAGAATGTAATTATGTTCAGAAACACTGGTATAAATGCTTTAGAAAAGAGCTTCAAAGTGTTGGGCTATTAATATGGAGTAATTTTATTTTTCCCAATAATTGCCACCAACTGCTTGTGATTCCTCCCTCTCACTCCGGGTAGCAGACTTTATTAGTAGTAAATGCGGCATTCTGACTCCCTAATTTTTCATTCTTTTTTTGCTTGTTTATCAGAACAGTATAATTCTATTTTTAAAACAGTCCTGTTGCTTTGAGATCATCACTCTAACATTTGAATTATATCAGACTTGTGACTTCAATATCTTGGACCTAGTAGAGCATCTCCTGTTCTGAGACATAAATCTTTCCCTGTGTTAGCATCATCTGGAATCATTGTCTATTTGTTTGAGATTTTTTAAAAACTCCAATATTCCTTATGGCAAGTGGCTCTCTGTACCACTGGTGGTTCTGACTACATTTATTGATGAAACTCACCCAGGAGCATCATATGTGGGGATCCCATAGGACTTTGATTCCAGGCAAGACTGTGGCCTCCTATCTTACCCACCTTCCATAATCACCAAATTCATGTACAATGAGTTCCATTCACTTGGAAACTGAAAAATTGAGGTGGTAGCATTGGATTTCTTTTTGTCCTTCTATCTCAATGTCTGTTTGAGCTGCTATACAAATAGCATAGACTGAGTGACTTAAACAGCAGGAATGTATTTTCTCACAGTTCTGGAGCCGGATGTCTGAGATCTGAGTGCCAGCATGGCTAATTTTGGGGAGAGCTTTCTTCTTGGCTCGCAGATGACCACCTTCTCCTGTGTCCTCAGATGGTGGGGGGAGGGAGAGAGAGAGAGAGAGCTCTTTGCTGTCTCTTCTTATAAGGGCGCTAATTCCAACACGAGAAGCCCACCCTCATGACCTCATCTAAATTTAATTAACTCCTCAAAGGACCCATCTCTAAATGCTATTACATTGAGGGTTGGGACTTAACATACACAGCTGGGGGGACACAATTCAGTCCATAGCACTGTGCCAGCAGCAAGCTGGGAACCCTAACAATATCCAGTCAGTCAATAACTCTTGCTATAATTACTTCCTAATTTTATGAGCAATTCCTTTTCTTATGGGCTCTGTACCTGACTCTATTATGTGGAAGGAGATGTGCCACTTTTTCCTTCTACAGCCGGTATATGAGGGGAGAGGGCATTCTCTTTTCAAAAACACTGCATTTACTTAAAAGGTGATTATGTTCTTCAGTCTTCTCCCTGGTCAACCTCCTGTGTTGAGCTGGGGCAGTGTTAGTCTCTTGATTGGGCTGTCCTCTCAGCAAGCACTGGTTACTTTTAGAACTTGGACTGCGGTGTTCTTCATGCTTCCTGTGTTCAGCTATGACCTCAGCCAGTAGTGATTCTTAAAAAGAGGATCCCACTTAGAATTTAATGTGATTCCTCTTAGATTTGAGCTACATGAAATTGTTAATATTTGATATAAAAATGGCAATGCCATATAGTGTAACGCAGTCCATTGGTGTCCATCACGATTATAATCTGCTTGTGTTTCGAACTATGGGGACCAGGTAGAGAGAGGAGTTATCCTTAGAATATTTTTCTTCTTTGGTGATTGGAAGCCATGAGGTACAATGCTAGTGCTGTTCATGGTAATACACTGATCATCTCCGTATACCCTGGTCCCTAACGAAGTGGGGAGCATCAATTTGCCATAGTTTGACTGTAGCAGATTTGCTACATGTGACAAATGACAAACATATTGGAAACTCTCTATTAGAACAATGCTGCCTCTGTGCTCTGAATTTACATCCTAAGACAGTGTCATCATCATTAGGAAGTGGTATAATAACAAAGCAACTGCATTCCAGCTGTCCATTTAAATCGTATAAACTTTAACTCAGTTTGACTCAAAGACTTTCCCATACCCAAAACACAACTTATTAAGTTATTTCCAGATGCCACTTTTAGTTCCATTGTGAGTTCATCAAACACATGCCAATGTCCCTTTGGAGTGTGCTGCCCTCACGTTGTTGGCATGAGCCTTGAGGGCATCTCGCTCACAAGGGAGATAGCAGGCCAGTTTGACTGCTAAAATGGTTTCCAATTATAGCATCATTGGGATCATCTTCTCTCTAATCACTCATTCGTAAATGGCTTTTATGATTTCCAATTTTACAGTAAAAACCTGAACATTTTTTATGTCATATTTCAAGAAAATAATATTTCTTGAACTAGGTTTAAATTATAATAATTTGCTTCTAAAAGAAATCCTATTCAGTGAACATATGAAGTATAGCTCAGAGCGCAGGGAGTCTATGTTGTGAAGTTATTGACACTTGCTCTCATGAAAGGATGCAAAAGAGGGGCGTTTGCGAGGCTCAGTCAGTTAAGCATCTGCTTTTGGCTCAGGTCATGATCCCAGGGTCCTGGAATCGAGCCCCATGTCAGGCTCCCTGCTCAACAGGAGAAGAATGCTTCTCCCTCTCCCTCTGCCCCTGCTCCTGTGCTCTCTCTCTCTCACTCATTCTGTCTCTCAAATAAATAAAATCTTTAAAAAAAATGAGGCAGAAGAATTATGAAATCTTAGAAACCTCTGAAACAATGAGGACACTTATGCTTTCTTTTAATCTTTATGGTTCTATCTCCCATTGGCCAAATCACATTCACATTTAGTCTAAATTCATAAAAATTTACCAGTGTAAAAATTGGGAAAAATTCTAAATAATTTAAATATTGTAGTTAAAGCTGCTTTTTGTTACTATGAAACAAATTACTTTTTTGTGTACAAATACACATCAAATTTAATAACCATTGCCAAGAAAACATCTGTGTTAGTCTTAAGCTCTGGACACTACTTTCCTCTGGCTTTGCAATAGGCATTTTTTTCTTTACAGATATCTTTAAGGATTGTTTTTCTATTCTGAGGTAATTTTTATGTAATTGGGATCTATCTGTTCTGGCCAATTCATTTCAAGAACTACACAAACTAATACTGTGGACATTATAATAATGATAAAAATGGAGGTATGCTTCTCAGCTGGGAAGAGATATTTTTTCAGGTTTAACCAAAATAAGCTGCCAGAGTGTTCTTATAAGTTAGTATATAATGTTAATGGAAATTTAAGGAAATGAATGAGTTTGAAACCAGACCTCTAAGTGTCTCTAAGACAGCTTTGAAACCAGTGTCTCTAAGAAAACTCTGTTAGCTGAAGTTTATTAGATAAGAGTAAAAGTAGTTCATTTCTCTTTTATAGTGACAGATCATCCTATGTATAAGAGTTTTTCACTATTATTGCATATAATATGACAGCATTTTTATGATTATTTTATCCAATAAATTATTACTGGGTCTGGAACTATTTATAACATATTTAAATTGAAACTAAGTATTCAAGTGTTCAGATAAGCAAAGATTTTGTCCTATCTCAAAATATGTGCCTATATAAGCCCCATGTCTATTCTTGCTATTCCTTATATTAATTTTTTTCCTTATGATACTTTACTAATAGTCTGGCCTTATATGATAGAGAATAATTGGTTTCTTAAGGAATAATTAGTTTTACTAAGACTCACTTAATAAAAAATGTATTGTGATTTACTTGAAGGTCATTGGCAAGAAATTAAATAATAAAATCTTAACAATGAAGCATACCTACCTGTATTGTGTGAAGACGTAATCAATAAGCAGATACTGAATTGATAATCCTTAAGGACATCGAATTTTGAGACAGTAACAGAGATTGCCAAAATTTATCCAGCTCCTTTCTCCATTCAGCCAGCTGAAGAAACAGATCTGCATTTAGAAATGTATCTCAGAATCGAAGATGACTGTGGGATTTGGATTCAGATTCTTGGCATTGTTGCATATTATTAACTATAAAAATACAATAATCCACTTTAAGTTTTCCTCATGTAACTGATAATTCTGGGAGTATCCAAAAGTCACAAAATTCTGCCTGGTAAATACACATTCATTATAAACTGTGCATTGTGACATTGTAGAATCCACTTTAAGAAATGCAATCTGAAATCGTTCACAGTAGCGAATGAAATACTCAATTTTTTATGTATATTCACCATATTTGGCCACTGGATGGTTTTACAACCCATGGAAACTCAGAAGCAAATGTTCTATGGACAAAGAAATCACAAGAAAAATGTAAAAATGCTGTAACTCCTTAAAATACTATACTCTTTTTATTCAGGATTAATGCTAATACTGAAGATACATTTGAAATGAACACATTTCAATAAGGCTTAACTTCAAAATAATCTAGTTAGCTTCTTTCCAGTCTGAAGCAAAATTATTACTCTTACAGAATCTGAAAATAAGAAAAAAAAAATGTGAATGCCCTATTCAAAAGTTGGTTTCTCCTTAGATGTTGACAGATATCCGAGGAAAAACTCAAGAAAAGAGCAAGGTAGCCAAGCTGTGTCTAATTAGAGACTATCTGGGAACACCTTCCGGAAAAACAGTTCTGCATAAGAATTCTAAAACAAGCTATTGTTTCTACTTGCCTTCTACTATATTCTTTACCTATACCCACTCAGGCCATGACACTTTTGTAAGTGCAAGTACGAAACAGGTCTGTGAGATAGCCCCGAATCAAATAAGACATACCATTACTTCAATTTACCACAGAGAAGCCACTAGGAGCCTGAACAATGTTAAACCCTAACATGATCTCAAGTGAGTCAATGCCCCTCCTACCCAGTTTCTGGTTTTTAAGCAGTTTGAATGTTAAGAATATTAATGATACAGCTCTAATTGGAACAAAGCCCAGAGCATACACAGAGCATACCAATATTCAAGAAAGACTATATTGTAATATAGAATTACAAAGGCTAGATCACTCATGAATATTTGTAGATGCATAAAACCCTTAAATATTTTTTTAAAGATTATTTATGCCCATTACTAAACTTCTTTAAATTCAACATCTTATATAGGAGAATAAGTTTTAAAAATGTCCTGCTTGGAGGGGAGGTGGGTGGGGGATGGGCTAAATGGGTGACAGGTATTAAGGAAGGCACTTGTGATGAGCACTGGGTGTTACATGTAAGTGATGGATCACTAAATTCTACTCTTAAAACCAATATTACACTATATGTTAATTACCTAGAATTCAAATAAAAACCCAAAACAAACCAAAAAAGTCATTCCCCATTCACAACCAAAAAAATAAAAATAAATGAAAATGTCCTGCTTAAACTTATTTTAAAAGCTCTAGGATCTTTCAATGAAGGGCTTCAGAGTTTCATTCTCATAAATTTGCTTATGGCTATAAATTATAAAGCTTCAAGAGAAGTAAATCTAGGGAGACCAATATCTCATCAATTTAAAAATCACACTTGGTAAATCACCGGTTTGTGTTATTTATTTGTAAAATGTATGTGTACTGGACATTTACAGTTGTCAACTTAAAAATTACACTTTAGCTAATCAGATGTTACAGACTCAGAGTAGACTGTTGCCTTTTCAATGCAGTGCTTGGGTGGCTCAGCCAGTTAAGCATCTACCTTTGGCTCAGGTCATGATCCCAGGATCCTGGGATTGAGCCCCATGTCGGGCTCCCTGCTCAGCAGGGGAGTCTGCTTCTCTTTCTCCCTTTGCCCCTGCTCTTGCTCTCTCTCTTTCTCAAATGAATAAATAAATTCTTAAAAAAAAAAAAAAGCTGGCTAGTAAAAGACATAAAAAGGCCATTTACAATGCAAAGCACCATTTTATTACTATCCTACAGATAGATATTGAGTTCTTTATTGCAAGTATTTCATACAGTTTTCCTTTCACCCTTCATGATCATTCATCTTTGAATAAAAGCTACAACATTTTATTCTTACAATTTCCTAGGGAATAAAAAATATAGGCAATGTGGTAAACTCTGAATTAAATTAGAGATGCAAATATATCTTCTAATTTAGGGAAACTGTTGATATTTGCAATGGTTATAGTGCCTTGAGTTTGATATTTTTGTAGGTATGTGTTTGTAATACATCTCCTTTAAGAAAATGTGAAAATAATTTTTTTGTCATTTGAAAGAAATAGTTTATTCTGACTAGTAGTTGTAACTTATTAAACTTCAATACATGGAATCTAAAGTAAAAAACTGGAGCATTAGTTCTTCTTGAACAAATCGTAAGAATACAGAAAATGGAAATGGGAAAAAATGTTACAATTTATTTAGTCTATCCCCCGAGGCTATAATAAAATTGTCCCTTAAAATATATTCTGTGCTGTTTTATCTTCCTCATCGTAAACCATTAAGTGGCCCCTGTTCAAAATACACTGTGCAGTTACAGCACTTGACTCATCACAATATGCTCACGTGAAAGAGTTGTAATCTTCAGGCACATTTTGCCGTAGTTGGATTATCACACATACAAACACCACAACCAACACTCTCGTGAAGGAATTTGTTTTCAAGTGCTAAATTAAACATTACGTAGAACAGGGATTGGCTAACTATGACCCGTGGGCCAAATCGAACCCCACTGTCTATTTTTGTGAATAAGGTTTTATTGGAACACAGCTACCTTCCATTTGTAGTTACAGTCATATTTGTCAGTGGCTACTTTTGTACTCCAGGGGTAATGCTGGGTAGTTGTGACAGAAACGGAATGACCCACCGAGGCAAAATGTATGCAATCTGGTCCTTTACAGAGAAAATTTGCTGACTTCTGGTGTAGCGGACCTAAGAGAAGAGAGTCAAGACTGGCTTGCTTTTCCCATCCAAAATACCATACCTGTGTGTACACACTGCAAAATTTCATCCTTTGTTCAAAACATGTGTCTTCCTGATACTATTTGTTTCATTTATTTTGCACTGGTCAATTGGGATACGTTAAGTATTGTAGATTTATTATTTATTGTTCGTAATTTTAATTAAAATATTTCACACTCTTCTTTCTTACCAATTAGGCGATATTCATGTGAAGAACAGCAAAGCCTTACGCTTTGTCACCCTCCCTCCAGTGCCTAAGATTGTGCTTTATACATAACCGGAACTCAATTTGTGTTGAGTTTAAATAATTACATTTCAAATTGATTTCTCAAATAGACGGAATTCTGGCATATTTTGAAAAGTGAATGGTTTTATTTCTGTAATTTCATTAGATTTCCATCAACTGTCTGGTATTTAAATGACTATTTGAAATGCAAATATCCAATTGAATAAACCCCAAATAGTGTGATAAGAATACGCGTCTACAATAAAAACTTTTGGGGGTACTAGGGTAGAGAAGCTCTGTTGTGACCTACTCTGCAACCCACTATTCATTAATTCTCACAATCCCCTTAGATCATTGAGATCAAGAACGCTTAAAAGTAGTCTTTCAAGTACTGTCAAATCCCCACAGGTTTTACCTATACTGTGATGTTTTATTTTTTTTAAGAACAACTTTTCCTTTCACTTTCCTGCAAAGTTTAATTCTTTTATTAAAAACACAAGAAAGCGCTCACTGTGGATATACATGCATATAGCCATTCTAACATTGTGAGGATGAAAGTTCAGGCACGGTTTTCGCAGTTGGAGCACTCGTACCCAGAATGGGAGAGAAGCCGCTGCTCTAAGTCTAGAACAATTTCTATAGCCGTCTTTCACATGGAGTTGTAGCCTTTTTACTTCAAATGCGAACGTTAGCAATTTAGAGAGCTTAGATAAAACGTCCGAATGTTAATGGTTTAAATTGTGAGTATTTAATACTATTCTACTGATTTCAAATCCATGATGCAAATACATTGTTAACTTCGCAACTTAAAGTTGGCTTCTTATATTATTGTGATTGCCTGGACACTTCTATTTTACCTTTTCTGCTTATTTTTACAAGGAAGAAAGAGGCTTGTCCCAGACGATGCAATTATTGTCATTTCTGGTTTCTCAATACCGGCTAAAAGTCATCTCCTCTTGCTAGAAGGGTGAGGTTCACGAGGGTACGTTGCAAAGTTGCTTGCAATCTAACTGCCTAAGAGGATTAGAAAAGGGGTCTGGGCTTGCTATAGTCTCAACCCCCCCAGCTAAGGAGAAAATGCAGTACATGATCACGTGCTTCCAAAGCCAAATGGGTTATCCGTGACATGGATCCTTTCCACAAGTGGCAATCCTCAGAAACCGCTAAATTTCCTGGTTCACGCTCCCCGCATTAAACAGAGAAAGAAACAGACTCTTAGCAGTCATTTATGGGTTCAATTTTCAGTTTAGAAAATATGGTTAAAATCCAAAGAAGGCTCCCCTAAATAGTAATTATAGGAATGCTTTTATTTTTTAATGAAAAAGATTAACAAAAATGTCTAGTAATAAAGTATAATTGTGGTGAGTATCATAGACTTGTAATATACCATAAGTTCTCAGAGCTTCTCCAATTATTGCTCAATATCACTTTGGAGATAGAATATTAAAAATAGATTTAGGAAGAATAAAAAAGATAAGTGGGGAAAAGTCCATTCTAAGATACACTTTCCTCAGATTTAATAAGCAGTTTTGTTATATTTTGTCCTAAAGTCACAAATCCAAGTACTACCAGAGGAATTGAGAAACCAGGTAAGCCTGATGCGAAGAGAATGTGTCTGACTTGTCCTGATTTTTACTCACTCACTTTGGAGAATGGCCTGGTGACATTCATATTCTAACTAGATGTCTCTGCCAAAAAGCTCCCTAAATCTGTGTATAAATGATGCCCGAAGAAAATGACTTTCAGGGGTGTTTCCTATCTTGTGGCTCTTTGGGGGAATAAAAGAGCACATTTATGGTATTTTTCTCAAATCGGACCAAGGCAGTTATTTGTTGTGAATGATGCTTTTAGAATTGCACACTGGATTGCTTAGTGTCACAGGACATAGGACACAGACAGCAGTGGAGCAAAAAGCAACAAAAGGAATGAAAATAAAGATGCAGAACTGCATGGCCGCACCGACTAGTACCCATACCTTTCGGAACACTGGCAGGCTCTGCAGGTAAAGCCCTAGACACAGAATTGTTTCCACTAATGTGCAGGTTTTTTAGGAGGCAACAACTGGGAGGTCTCCAGAAAGCAAAAACTTCCTCTTTTAAAGGTAATGTTTGTGTTTCAACTTCAGAGTGGCCCGCTGAAGAGAATAAACCACAAATTTAAAGAGTTAAGCATTGTTTTCACAAATTTCATCATTGTCTTCCATGGCAGAGTAAATATATCTACTTTTTTCTGAGGCTTTTGCCTTGGGGACATACAACAAAGCAATGTTTTAAAGCCATGGTTTTCAAACTTTAATGTACCTTCAGACTGAAAGCTTGTTAACCTGTCCAGGTGATTCTGATCCAGAAGAATCAATTTATTGCTTATTTGGTTGTTTTTCATTGCCATGATTTTCATTTAAATGACTATTAGCTACATGGAATATGGAATTGGTTTTGAAGTGCTTCTGCCTGACACTCTTTTGCTATTCAAATTGGGGCCCAGATACTGCCTTTTTATAAGCTCCCAGATGATGCTGGCGCTGCTGCTGAGGAACAAGTTTGAGTAGCAAGATCAAAAGGTCTTAGTGGCTAAAATTAGATGCTGTTCGATGGCTATAAAATTCCAGTTGTGTAAGATGAAAAAGTTCTAGAGTTCTTCCTACAACATTATGCTTACAGTTAACAATACTAAATTTTGTTGAAGAGGCAGATCCCCTGTTATTATTATTATTTTTTTGCCACAATAAAAAAAAAAAAGAAATGAATGAGCTGCAGAACAGCTCTGTGTCCTATTGACTTTTTCCTAGAGGATTTCTTAGAAGTCTTCAGGCATAAACAAAAGAAGTCCTAAGATTTCATTATGGTAATTTAATCTGGGAAACATCCTTGCCCACTTCTTAGCTTTTTTTTTTTTTTTTTTAGATTGACTAGTTTTCCCTTAGGAATAGAATCCTTGAACAAGTTGGTCGTGAGGGTAGGATTTACAGATCCCTTGTTGATACAAATCAGAGTTTGAGTTCTCCATGTGGTGAGTAGCATATTTATAATACAAGTTTGTTTGCTCATTTGTTTTAAAGGAAGATTTCCTAGATTGGCAAAATCATTCCAAACTATACAGGAAAAAAAGACCAGTCTTGATATACTTTAAAATGATAATGATATAGAGAGAGAGTAGATAGCTTCTTTTTGTTTTTATTTTCATTTTTTAAAATTTTAATTCCAATATAATCAACATACAGTGTATTAGTTATATTAGTTTCAGGTATACAATATAGTGATACAATAATTGTATACATTGCTCAGTGCTCCTGATGGTAAGTGTACTCTTAACCCCCTTCACCAACTTCACCCATCCCCCCAACCCATCTCCCCTTTGGTAACCAATAGTTTGTTCTCTATAGTTAAAAGTCCGTTTTTTTGGTTTGTCTCCTTTTTACTTTGTTCATTTGTTTTATTTCTTAAATTCTACATATGAGTGAAATCATATGGTATTTGTTTTTCTCTGACTGACTTATTTCACTTAGCATTGTACTCTCTAGATCCATACAAGTTGTTGCAAATGGCAAGATTTCATTCCTTTTTTATTTATTTATTTTGAGAGAGAGAAAGAGCGAGAGCAAAGCAACCATGCAAGTGCACACGCGAGGAGGGAATGGGGATGGGCTGGAGATGGATTGGGGGTAGGGGCAGAGGGAGAGGGAGAAGATCATGACCTGAGCCAAAATGAAGAGTCGGAGGCTTAACCAACTGAGCCACCCAGGTGCCCTGATTTCATTCTTTTTTAAAGGCTAAGCAGTATTCCATTATATATGAATATATATACATATACATGAATATATCATAAAAATATATGTATATATCATAAATATATATATATATCTATCTCACACCTCCTTTATCCGTTCATCTATCAATGCACACTTGGGTTGCTTCTGGACTTGCCTATTGTAAATAATGCTGCAATAAACATAAGAGTGCTTCTATCTTCTTGAATTAGTGTTTTCATATTCTTTGGGTAAATACCCAGTAGTAGAATTACTGGATCACATGGTATTCTATTTTTAATTTTTTGAGGAACCTCTATATTGTTTTCCAGAGTGGCTGCACCAGCTTGCCTTCCCACCAACAGTGCAAGAGGGTTCCTGTTTCTCCACATGCTCACCAACACTTGTTATTTCTCATGTTTTTTATTTTAGCCATTCTGACAGATATGAGATGATACCTCATTGTAGTTTTGATTTGCATTCCCTGATGATCAGTGATGTTGAGCATCTTTTCATGTGTCTGTTGGCCATCTGTATGTCTTCTTTGGAGAAATATCTGTTCATGTCTTCTGCCCATTTTTAACTGGGTGATTTTGTGTGTATTGAGTCATATAAGTTTTTTTTACGTATTTTGGATACTCAGCCTTTATTGGCTATACCATTTGCAAATATTTTCTCCCATTCAGTAGGTTGTTTTTTGTTTCGTTGATTTTTTTCCCTTGCTGTGCAGAAGCTTTTTATTTTGATGTAGTTCCAATAGTTTATTTTTGCTTTTATTTCCCTTGTCTCAGGAGACATCTAGAAAAATGTTGCTATGGCTAATGTCAGAGAAATTACTCCCTGTGCTCTCTTTTGGCATTTTTATGGTTTCAGGTCTCACATTTAGGTCCTTAATCCATTTTGAATTTGTTTTGGGGTATGCTGTAAAAAGTGGTCTAGTTTCATACTTTTGCATGTAGCTGTCCAGTTTCCCCAACACCATTTGTTGAAGAGACTGTCCTTTTTCCATTGCATATTCTTGCCTCCTTTGATTGACCATAAAATGGTTTATTTCTGGGCTCTCCATTTTGTTCTTTTGATCTATGTGTCTATTTTTGTGCCAGTACCATAGTATTTTGATTACTAAAGCTTTGTAGTATAACTTGAAATCTGAAACTGTGATACCTTCCATTTTGTTCTTTTTTTTCAAGATTGCTTTGCCTACCTGGGGTCCTTTGTGGTTCCACACAAATTTTAAGATTATTTGTCCTAGTTCTGTGAAAAATACTGTTGGTATTTTGATAAAGATTGGATTAAATCTATAGATTGCTTTGAGTACTATGGACATTTAAACAACACTATTCTTCTAATCCAAGAGCATGGAATATCTTTCCATTTGTTCATGTCATCTTCAATTTCTTTCATCAGTGTTTTATAGTTCAGAGTACCGGTCTTTTAGCTCTTTAAGTTTATCCCCAAATTTATTCTTTTTGGTGCAATTGTAAATGAGATTGTTTTCTTAATTTCTCTTTCAGGCACTTCACTATTAGTGTATAGAAACGCAATAGAGTTCTGTATGTTGATTTTATATTCTGTGACATTCCTGAATTCATTTATCAGTTCTAGTAGTTTTCTGGTGGAGTCTTTAGGGTTTTCTATATAGAGTGTCATGTCATCTGCAAATAGTGAAAGTTTAATTTCTTCCTTACCAATCTGGATACCTTTTACTAATTTCTGTTGTCTGATTGATGTGGCTAGGACTTCCAGTACTATGTTGAATAAAAGCGGTGAGAGTGGACATCCTTGTCTTGTTCTTGATCATAGAAGAGAAGCTCTCAGTTTTTCTCCATTGAGTATGATGTAAGCTATAGTTTTTCCATTGATGGCCTTTATTATATTGAGGTATGTTCCCTTTAAACCTATTTTTTGAGGATTTTAATCATGAATGGATGCTGTCCTTTGTCAAATGCTTTTCCTGCATCTATTGAAATGATCATATAGTTTTATCCTGTCTCTTGTTTTTATTTTATTTTATTTTTTATTTTATTTATTTAAGAGAGAGAGAGAGCAAGCGAGAGTGCAAGAGGAGAGGGAGGGAGAAACAGACTCTGCACTGAGCAGGGAGCCCAACATGGTGCTAGTTCCCAGGACACAGAGATAATGATCTGAGCCCAAGACAGATGCTTAACTGACTGAGCTACTCAGCCACCCCTTATTTCCTTCCCTTCTACTCCTTTGAGGTTTTGTTTGTTTTTTTTTTCCTAGGTCCTTTAGGTATAATGTTAGGTTGTTTATTTGAGATTTTTCTTGCTTCTTGAGGTAAACCTGTATTGCTATAAACTTCCCCCTTAGAACAGCTTTTGCTGCATCCCAGAGATTTTGGAACATTGTGTTTTCATTTCATTTGTCTCCTTGTATTTTTTTTATTTCCTGATTTATTGGTTAACCCATTTATTGTTTAGTAACATGTTATTTAACCACAATGTATTTGTGTTCTTTCCAGATTTTTTTCCGTGATTGATTTTTAGTTTCATAGAGTTGTGGCTGGAAAACATGCATAATATGACTTCAATTTGAATTTCTTGAAACTTATTTTATGGTCTAATATGCAATCTATTTTGTCGAATGTTCCATGTGCACATGAAACGAATGTGTATTCTGCTGTTTCAGGATTGGATGTTCTGAAGTTATCCATCTGTGTTCAATGTACCATTCAAAACCAGTTTCCTTGTTGATTTTCTGTTTGGATGATCAATCCATTGATGTAAATGGGTTGTTAAAGCCTCTTACTCTTATTGTATTGCTATCAATTACTTCCCTTATATTTGTTATTAGCTGCTTTATGTATTTGGGTGCTCCCATGTTGGGTCCATAAATATTTGATGCTCTTTCATCCCTTCCCTTTCGATATACATGTGTCCTTAGGTCTGAAATGAGTCTCTTGTAGGCATCATATAAATGGGTCTTGCTTTTTTATCCATTCAGTCACCTTTGTGATTTGATTGGAGCATTTAGTCCATGTACATTCAAAGTAATTATTTATAGGTATGTACTTACTGCCATTTTGTTACTAGTTTTTGTGGTTGTTTTTGTAGTTCTTCCGTGTTCATTTCTTTTCTTGCTCTCTTCTCCCACAGTTTGCTGGTTTTCACTAGTGATATGCTTGAATTTCTTTCTCTTTATTTTTTACACATTTAATACTGGTTTTTGATTTGCTGTTACCATTAGATTTGTATATAACATCTTATGCATGTAGCAGTTTACATTAAGTTGATGGTCACTTAAATTTGAACCCATTTTTAATGCCTCTCCCCCACCACATTTTAGGTATATGGTATTATATTTTACATCCTTTTATTTTATGAATCCCTTGACTGATTTTTACAGATTACTTATTTTTACTGCTTTAGTGCTTCCTACTCTTTTACTCCTACTTATGGTCTTTCCTTTCCACTCAGAGTCCCCTTAACGTTTCTCGAAGGGCTGGATTAGCAGCCATGAATTCCTTTAACATTTTTTTTTGTCTGAGAAACTCTCTATCTCTCTTATTCTGAATGATAACCTTGCCACATAGGGTGTCTTGGCTGCAGGGTTTTTTGTTTTGTTTTGTTTTGTTTTGTTTTTATTGTTTGTTTGTTTTTTCTTTCATCACTTTGACTATATCATGCCACTCTCTTCTGGCCTGCAAAGTTTCTGCTGAGAAACCAGCTGATAGCCTGGGGGTTTCCTTACATGTAACTGTTTTCTTTTTTCTTGCTGCTTTTAAACTTCTCTCTTTATTCCTACTTGGCCATTTTAATTACTATGTGTCTTGGTGTGGACCTCCATGGGCTGATTTCATTGGGAGGTCATCTTTTTATTAGACACAAAAAGGCAAAGCCACTTTTAAAGAAGACAATTGAAAATTATAAAATTTAACTAAAATTTTGAATAACCACTCAAATATATCCTGCAAAAGCTGATTTAAAAAGAAAACACAGGACATGAATATGTATACATGGAGGTTTTAAGCAACATATATTTAGAGGCTAGCACTGTATATGTGTCACACATGATGCTGAGTGGGAAATCATTATAAAGAGATCCATCCAGGATTGTCGTGGCCAAAAGTCTGTTTAATGCTATCACACAAGTTCCACAGAACTTGCAATGGTTTCCATGATTCCGGCCAATGGGGAAAATCAGTTTTCAATTTGAATGCCAATCAGGAAGTTAGTTGGTTCTCAAAACATTATAAAACATAGCTTCTTTCCCTGTAGTATGATCAGAATCATAGACTAGGAAACATTGAGATATAGGAGATAGACAGGCAGGAAGCCAATATCTTTCATAAACATAAGCAGAAAAGCACAAGCCAGCAGAAATGAAACCAGTGTGAGACACAGAGAGAAGACAGAAGAACTTGGAAGGAAGCAGAGGAATACTCATGGAACAAGAATGGAAAAAATATTCCCAGCACTAGTGGCCTATTCTAAGTTTTTAGTGAGTGACTCAGAAACAGAGCTTGATATTAGGACTGAATTATTTAGCAGTCAAATTATGTTAAGTATACTTACACTTAAATTAATTGTACCACAACATATATGTTTCTTACTTCATTTGTACCACAATATATATGTTTCTTACTTCATTTTGTGTTTAAATCACTCAGATTAGATCATTTATGTTCATAAAGTTCTGACTTAAGGAAATCTCACGTAATGTATCCATATTTACAAATCCATTAGATAGTGTTACTTTTAGCAGTTGAATTTTTGTGGCAGAAATTAATAGCTCTATGTACTGAATGTTTTTGCCATAAATTTTGATTTGTAATTTCTGCTTTCATATATTATCATAATAAGGTAAAATTGTAGTTTCATGAGGAATTTTTAGATTTTCCTCTACAGTTGATACATTCCCAGATTTAGCTGTGCTTTCTTTTTGAATCTAAGGCGACAGCTTCCTTAACCTGTTATTATTTCTGATTATGTAAATCTTAAAAAAATGCTCACTTATGTTGTAACTCTTACTTTACACTCTTGCTTTCAGTAGACCTTGTGAAGTGGATTGCATAGCTACTAAAAATATACAAATTTTCCTAGATTTGTAAAGCCCGGTCTTACTCCAAATTTGCAGAAAATGCTCCCTAATCTTTTCCGCTTATCTTCATGTAATCTTGTCTGACTGAGAAAAAGGAGCTGTCACTTTCACCTCATGCCTTTCCTACTCCATTGCCTTCTTGAGGTCAATGTTCCTGACAATGGAAATCTTGTGTACAGAACTACAGGAGATACTGCTCTACAATGTCAATCCATTATTCTTATACTGATGAGTCCATATAAAATTCCTCAAAAAATATTTTCTTTCAATCACAAAGTCAAAAAATAAACTTTTGTTTTACTTATTTTTAAGTAAAAATAAGTAAAACAAAAGAAAGCATCCAATAGGCTTACCTACACTTAGTGTAGGTAGGTTTATGTATATTAAATAGGACTATATACTATATACCTATACATTATACGTTAAAGATGTAGGGAGGTTTAATGACATTGAATTTATAAAATTGACCATCTCCTTGAAAACAAGTAGTAGGGTGACTATCTGTCCTATCTTGTTCAGGAATGACTGTTTCTCGAGACACAGGACTTTCAGCGTGAAAATCAGTACAGTCTTTGAGTAAACTGAGAGAGCTGGTCACCTAAATGGGCATGAACAGTTTGAATTTCTGGGGCCTGTTTTCCTTACATTTTTAGCAGGTAAATTTTATTTTTCTAATTTTGAGCTATTGTTGCATTTGAACAAAAGGAAACGAGTAGGATAACTAATGATTTACTTTGAAAAGTTAATGAGAAGGAAAAGAAATATTTGAAAATCCCATTGGAGTGACTCATTCAGTTTTTGGGTCTATTGTGCTGGTGTTTTTTTGACTATGTTAACAGGTTTGGTTCTAGAAGAACTAAATCACTGCATTTGTCTGTAAGGTTTAATTACCTTTTATCAAAAAGAAGCCCTGCTGTTAGGGCATCTGGTCAGTCTCTCATCTTCATAAAGCAAAGGGAATACAGGATTCCAGCCACACATCTCGGGGCCCAGTTGGTTCAGTAACATGGCGTTGTCATTCCGCACAGCAACTGTGTTGCTTTGTAATTAAAACTCTGGTGAGTAAGTCTGTCAAGCTCAGTAACTTGTAGATCATGAAAGAAAAAAAATCAAGAGAAATTTACTTCACCACATGAGTCAAATAGCTAAGAAAGAAATAGAACAAAGATGTAACAGTGAAAGTGCGCTTACCTTTCACTGTTGTTTCTTAGAGTCACAACGATTTATTTGAGCTTGCCAGGATGTTCCTTTTTTAAAAGACCTAATTTACTAACAGTGTGGGATTTTCCAAGTTTTTCACTCCCCTCAGATTGCATTTTCATTTGCTCTAGCAATAAAGATCTCTAATGCAGAGACATCACAATTGAACTCAGTGTGGGAGTCTCTCCAAGGCAGAGAAATTCCCATATATCTCTTTGTCTTGTATGGAACTTTTTCAGAGTCTTCAGGTCCTAAAAATGCAGAACAATTTGGCACTGACTGTAATTTATTATTGCTACTGACCTCCTTTGCTTTTTTGGTTCAATTGAGAAAGCTGTGTGTTTTTGCTGTGTGGTTTTATTTTTTAATAGGCCAGGTTAAAAACCCATAATAACTCACCAGGAAAAATCTGTAATTGGACTTCAGCCTTTGTTTGTCATTCCAGATCCTGATGGGGTAAATTTTATTTATTTATTTTGAACTTGCAGAACCTTGACATTTTAGACCTGGAATGCAAAGCTTCAAGCAGGGTAGCCCCACTAGAAATAGGGGCACTATAGTTTATCATTAAGAGTAAAATGGGGGACATTATTAATAATTGTGCTTGGATACCTGGTGAAAACCACATTTACCCCAGACAAACTTGAACTTGCAGCCATACTTCACAGTCTCTAGGGAGAGTATCATGGTGCTCAGTTCCAAACTGGAATAAAGTAGGTACCAAGAAAAGAAAGGGAAGTCAAGGAATCAGTATTCATAGCTACCCAGTCTACCCATAAACCTGATCCTACAAGGCAGGGATATGCTGGAAGCTCCATCTTCAAAATACTCTCAGCTGGAGGGAATGAAGGGAAAAAAATGTTCATGTAACAAATATTTACCAGTTACTTTATCATGTTCGGAATGGGACTCTTAGGGTGAGCCAAAATAGAGTCCTTGCCTTCACAGAGATTATAATTTTGGAAGACATGAATTAATAATATAATCACAAAAATGATTACAGAATGAGTTTTAAAAATATAAATAGCAGTACACCATCAGAGAGAGCCCCAACAAATCTGGTGTCTAGGAAAGGGTTTTTTTTTGTTTTGTTTTGTTTTTTTTAATTGGAGTCAAGTGGTTGAGGAGGTAATCATTTTAGGTGAGAACAGCAGAGGCCTTCTTGGCCAGACTTGGGTTCTGCTCACTGGGAGAAGCTCCCCTATCCATTCTTCCCCATGGCTCTGGGTTCTGCTCACTGGCTTTTTAATTTTCCTTCATGCTTATGTCTGAAGGGAAATTAGAAAATATGTCTTCCTCCAGGGCTGAGCAAATTTCTCAGCCGGCTTTCAGCTGGTACAAGGTTGGGAATGCAGAAATTGTTTTATGAGTTAATTATGTCTTTTAGCCTGATGGTTCTTTTGACCATGCAGTTCTCTTAGGGTCTTGAGTCAGCTTTTTATTTATTTGCTTACAATCAGATCTGCATAAAAAAATACAAATGGCCCAAATCCACATTTTTAAAAAGACAAGCCTCTCTCTGTCTCTCTCTAAATATTTTGCTGGTGATTTAAGTCTATCAATTTTCTTAAGATAGCTATACTTTTAGTTTCTTACTTGAGCCGTTTTAACCAATTGAAGGGATTCACTGGGTGCCTAGATTCCTAAGGATTTTCTTTTCTTTTCTCTCTCTCTCTCCTTTCTTTTCTATTTTAAGTTGTTACAAGCATGCTTTGTTTTGCTCCTTATTTTCAAGGACACTTTTAACCAGCCATTGTTTTTCCAAGGACTTCTTAGTTTTATCTTTTACTTGGAAACGACAACCAGTTGCATCTTCCACTCTACACTTTCTGGAATTTCAGGACTTTCTCAATTGTCTTCCAAATGCGTTGAAAATCTGGTGAAGTCTTTCCTGAACTCCTTTCATTTTGTAGTGCCTTATCAAATTCGACCAAGTCAAACTATTAATATTTTATTTTCCCACTTTACAACCAAAGTCAAAATGTACATTACGTACACTGACTGCTTTCTAAGATACAGCACATGATAGTTTCACCAATTGTTTAGCCACTGCAAACATGTATCATCATCTTTCCTTTGTTAATAACTTCCTCACCACCCACTGACACTCCAGAGCTCCAATATTTTGTTTTTGTTTTTGTTAGAGCAGAATTTCACTTTTGGGTACCACTGTCTGCCTAATCAACCTAGCTAAATTAAGCTGTGATAATAAATGACACCCCAAATCTCAGTGGCTTAACAGCAACCATTTATTTCTTACTCATGGTACTTGTCCATTATGGGTCAGTTCAGTTCTTTGCTCCAGAGACCAGAGTAATGGAGCATCCTTTATCTTGGATATGGACAAGTAGAATAATGGCTTAACCAATGGTTCTTAAAGCCTCTTTGGGAAGTGTCACATACCACTTCCTCTCATATTTCACTGGCCAAATCAACAGAGTGAGGTGATTATTTCTTCACCAGAAAGGAATTTCCAAAAAGAAAAAAAAAAAAAAAAGCTTCACATTTTGGAAAAATCAGGCCAAAAGGTCACTAACTGCTCTTACCCCCCAAACTTCTCCAGGCACCTATTTCATCCCATGTTCTGCCTTAGGGAACTTCCCCCACTCTATATTCTTTGTTCAATAAGATAGGTTCAAAATATTATGGACAGGTTATAAATGAATATATTTAATATATTAAAAAAATCACCATGTCTATTTACCAGTACTCCAGCTTCGTATTATAGGATAAAGCACTAGAAAAGTAAATGCACTAACAATGTTTTATTCTTTCTCCACAAACCATATAGACTCTAAATGACTGGGTAGATTTATATGTTTAATATATTCTTAGAGAGGAACAAATATGATTCATGCATTTTGATAAGGAAATATAAATAAAAGGAAGAAAAAAAGGAATATATGAACCATATTTCATCAAACTAAATGACGATTTATAATTTTATACATGTATCTGTATCAAAACTATTTCCATCACCTTTAAATTAATGGGAGATGATGCAGCATGACACAAATGTTTGGATTTGGAATCATAGGGTTGTAGAACTTAATCCTAGCTTTTGTATTTACTAGCTGTGTACTTGGGGTGAATTATTTGTGAAACCAGTATGAACCACTACACAAATCGAGGTTAAGAGAAGGGATAAGAATTCTTCTAAACCTTATTCATTTCATTGTTCTAATTAACCATTTAGTTCACCTTACATTTTTATCAGATGCTACCCTTGAGCCATTACTCCTCATCTTTCCCAGTCACCAGTCCAAAGAATTTCCACACCAATCTTACAGGGAACTAGAATCGAGTCAGCTTCCTAGTGTTATCGCTCCTGAAGGGTTTCCCCTAATTATCCAATTGGTAATGCCTTTCCATGATTCTTGCAGGTGCTGTTAACTTAGAGACCTTCCCAGGGCTCACTGGTTCATCTAAGGACCGCTCTCCTACTCCCTCAGGACTAAGCCTGATCAAGAGGGACTACACTTGGATCCTAGAGTCAAAACTCTCAGTTCAACATACATTGCACCTGTTAGGGAATCCACCAGCCACGGGAGTGTGAATTTTAGACAAGTTTCAGCATCCTCTACCTCAAAGACAGAATTCAATCCCTTTGTTTCCCTGAAAATCAATTCACTTCAGAGATAAGAAAATTTCTTTCTTTGTCTCTTTCTTTTTTATAAAGGAATCAAAACTAAAACTAAGAGGTTTTGTTATTATCTCTTTTCTGAAGACTATCTTCAGAAGTTTAAAGATGATTTTGTACCTTAAGATTGAAAAACCTGAACTGGCAATTTTCTCACTAAAGAAGAGAGGAAGAAAATTAATCTCTGGTAATATACTCTTCCATTTAAGCACTACACTACTTTCAGTAAGTCTATCAGTTTCTCACTATAAAAAATGGGAGTGAAATATTTACTTTTTGTAAATTTGTAATTTGTAAATTTGTAATACATAATTTGTATTGTAAATTGTAAATTTAGAATACATAATACATGTAAAGCGCATAGTTCCTATATAGTTCATTTTGATTCTCAAGAATTTTTGGAAGGTATTGTTTCAGTAAAGTTCTAGTTGTAAAGATACATATGTATGAAAGTCAAAGAAGTGGTAAATATTCAGGGAAGGTTAGAAATGTAATAATTCCAGGCCACAGATGAAGTAGGACCCATGAAAAATTCAAATGCTGCCTTTCTTATAACTCACATACCGTTTATAAATTTCTTTATTCTCTACTCGTCCTATTGCAACTGGATACCTTGCTTCCTCTCTTAATTTTGTTTAACTTGTCTCTACCTCTGAGCTCCTTCATCCTCAGAACTTCTACTTCATCTTTCATGTCTACCTTTATTCTTTGTAATTTCATCATTCAAAGATAACCACATAGCCATGGAATAGTTTTCATGCTATTATTAAGTTCACAAGTTTTCCATCATTGCTTTAATTTACGGCAAAAATCACTGGAATATTCTGCACTGACTTCCCCAATAATATCTTCACCTCAGAGCTCTTTACACCTCCGCACTGGCAATGGCCATCTCCTACTTTGAGTAAGTCTAATGTAGCTATAAGATTAAAGGACAGTGTCTGGAACATTGTAAGTGGTCAGCATCTGTTTGTTGAATGAAGGACACTTTGGGGGAAAGTTTTCTTTCTTCTTGGACCAAAAAAAAAAAAAGAGAGAGAGAGAGAGAGAGAGATAGGGTGCGCCTGGGTGGCTCCGTTGGTTAAGCAATCGACTCTTGATCTAGGCTCAGGTCATGATCTGGTTGTGGAATACAGCCACATGATGGGTTCCGTGCTGTATGCAGAGTCTGCCTCAGATTCTTTCACCCTCTCCCTCCGCCTCCGAACCTCTCTGCTTTCTCTCTCTCTCAAATAAATTTTTTTAAAAATGGAGAGGGAGGTGGGGGGTGGGGGGAGTGAAAAGAAACTAGAATCCCTACCTAGATCTTATTTCAAAAACAGGAAGGCCCAGTGTAACTGGGACACATAGGAAGAAGGGGGATTGGAAGACTCTTTGGAAATGCCACGGGAATAGAGCCGTGGGCAAGAGCATTTCCATGTTTTCCAGAGTATGGTACACACTGCAGAAGCTGGAATCTGGGGATTAAGCAAAAGAAGAATGAAAAAAGCTTGGCATTAAGGGATTCCTGTTAAACATACAGCTGGTCTTGACTAATGAGGAGATAACATATTAGGAATTTATTGGTTGGGTAAGAGCCAGGCAGTGATTGGTCACTGAGAAAACTAACACTCAGGGAAGAGGGTCCTGAGGGGTTTTGTTTGTTTTTTGTTTGTTTTTTAATTCAGTAGTAGAAAACCCCCTTCTATTCCTTTTGTGTAGATGTACCCCGTGGCAGAGAGAAGTTAGAAACAAGATGGAACGGTTCCACACTTGACATTTTACAGCCCCTCTTCGCCCTTTTCTCCCCGTCTTTCCTAGAAGCAACTCCACCTCACAGGAAGGGGAGGCAAATGTGTGAAGTGACAGCAACTGAAGAGGCAGCTTATAAATAAAAGCATAAAGCTGCTCAGCAATCTAATTTTATTTTGTGGAACTATAAGTCAGTTTTGAACTCATAAAAGGGAAGACTTCAGGCCATCCTTGACATATTTTTTCTTTTGTTTTTCTAATTTGGGGCATGTAAAATAGTGCCACGTAGAAGTTTGCCAGGAGCTTCAGTCAAGCAGTTTTCGGCACTTTCCAGCTCTGATCCTTTGCTGCCATTGCAAAACCAGGGCACAGATGAATGTTTCCAGTCCTCTGGCACGTCTCCATTCCGTAAGCATTTGATTCACAGATTCTTTAAAGTCCCTGGAAAATAATCTGGGTAGGCCTGGCACCATGAAATCCTTTAAAGTATCCAAATGACTCTTTCATGGTCTCATGGTCTATCTTGCTTTTGCTTTTCTTTTCCTTTCTCTTTTATGTTGCTCTAATCTCTAGATAATACACGTCATCTTCTAGTTTACACATAGACACTTCAGTTAAGAATTCATTTTGTTTTCTACATAAACCTATGCTTTTCTTTTATAAAAAATAAATGATATAGTGTTTGCTATTTATACTTTTCACAATTCTCCATGTGCATCTCTAAGTGACTTCTCTGTCTATATCAACCTACTTAAGTATAACTTATTTCCTTTCAAAATAGAATTGCTTCAGAGGGGAGGGGGGTGGGGGAATGGGATACGCCAGTGATGGGTAGTAAGGAGGGCACGTATCACATGGTGCACTAGGTGTTATACGCAACTAATGAATCATCGAACTTTACATCAGAAACCGGGGATGTACTGCATGGTGACTAACATAATATAATAAAAATATTATTATAAAAAA
Source organism: Ursus americanus (assembly GCF_024610735.1). Classification (NCBI taxonomy): domain Eukaryota; kingdom Metazoa; phylum Chordata; class Mammalia; order Carnivora; family Ursidae; genus Ursus; species Ursus americanus. The sequence goes on along the minus strand of NC_142137.1, from coordinate 12,296,698 downwards.
TAATAAAAATAATAATAAAAAAGAAAAAAAAAGAAAAAAGAAAAGAACTGCTTTGAAATCATAACTTATTGTGCAGTGATGACTCAGTCACAGGAGGACTATCAGGTGCCTTTGTTTTTTTCTTTTGGTTTTGTTTGTTTGTTTTTAATTCCTGGGATTATCCTAGACTTGACTCTCCTGTTTTGTGTTAGAATTTTTTTTTAGGTTTAGAGGATGGCCTGTGCAAATTAGATTCTTGGTGGGTTGGCAAACTCTGAGAAGACTTAGAATTTGTTTCCTTGCAATACTTTGAGAACAATATGGGTATCCTGAAGTGGGGAAGACAGTGAGCTGGTGCAAGGGGGAGGTGATATTTGTCAAAGAATAGTTTTCCCTGGAGCTTACATGCTGTTTCCCATCAGTGCTTAAAACCAGCAGGGTTTTTAGAACTAGTTACAGTGTCGCAGATGTTTCCAGCCATTAACATATGGTTCAAATACCATTGTGGTAGGATTTGCTACAGATATATTTTTGTCTGCAAACTGGAAGTTAAATGTCTTCCCATTAATCCACCAGTGTGATATTTATTTGTCCCCAGAAAAACCAAAGATTTAGTTTGCTACACTTTGTACTCAAACACAGAGAGGTGACAAGGTTTGACATGTGTCAGTTCTTTTCACACCAAGTATGTGAGAAGATTCCCCAGGAAATTGTTAGCTGGGTACTATATCTATTTGTGAAGTGGATGATAAACTATTGTTCCTCTTGTTTCATGACCACTAGGGAGATGAATGCAATTTGCACAGTGCAATGGTAATAACTAATGTGACATTTTCAAAGGAATCTAATCATGGATTCTAAATATTCATACCCAGGGCCTCTGCTGAGAGTTTTTTTTTTTTTTCTTTGAATAAGTGCTCTTTGAATAGACAAACACATCGTATGCCTTCAGATAGGTAAATATTACATTTTTAAACATATGGTTTGTGGAGTACTCTTCCCATAAGTTACTTTGGAACGTTTAGTGCTGGTCATCAAAACCTTATAATTAGGTGACCATACAATTTATTATGCAACCTTTTGAGAGTAGAAGATACCATTAATAATTACACAGAAACACGAATCTTAAACTGGTACCATCTTGGGTAAACTAGGAAGTATAGTCAGTGTACACATAATGGATTTTTTAAAATTATTAACATTGTAAACAAATTATTTTTGGAAGAAGTGAAACTCACAAATTGCCAGAGAACTAGAAATTCATTGTGATCTGATGAGCAGAGGCAAAATCTCAGTTTTGCATTTATAGGATCCCACTGGGAAAGGAAGCTTTATAATATTAACATCTCCTTATATGTGCTTTAAGGACTTTCATTGGTATTTCAGGCTGGAGTCTATATGTTTAGGATCATTGGTGGGGTGAGATCATTCCACCCTCCTCACCGTCCTTGGCAACTGGCTATCAGTATGAAACTTGGTGGATATTTTCCGTCTCGAGGCATTTTATTTCCAGAGACCTGTATGCTAGATTATTCAAAGAAAAAAAAAATTAGGAAATAGTATTGACATGAAGGAAAAGATGCTTTCCAATTACTTCTTTCATCTCTCTTTTTTTTCCTTTTTTTTTCAGTTTATGTTATGGGAGATTTTGAATTTTTAATGTGACTTAACCCTAAGGAATCCTGCCTAGGAAATAGCCCGAAGGTGTGTGCTGTTTGTACAAGTTATTTAGTATCAAGAAGGGCAGTGTGTATATCCTGACCTAGCTCTATTAATTTGCCTTGAGGCTGGCCAAGAGAGGATGCATTTGAAGGAGATAAAAATTTCCTCTTCCGGAATCATTTCAGATTAAGGGTCATGTCCAGTTTGGATGAGACTAAAGAAATTGTACTGTAATCAAGGTGCAGTGCAACTCTTGTGTTTGCTAATGATTGAGAGGAAGAATAACATGGAAATGTGATGGGTGGACATAGTGGGATAGTGACAATCCACAAATGGGAGAATAAGAGTCCCTGATAATCAAGTTGGGGAGTCAGAACTGTCAATTGGTTTGATGTAATACAAGTTAAAGGAGTAAGAATAGAGAGAAGCTGGGATAAGCTAAATAAGATGAAATGCTTAGTTCAGGAAAGTAGAGCATGTTGCTAAGAGCCCAGAACAAGAAAGTTAATTTATAGTGTTCCTTTTGGAACATTTGATAAGATGTTAGCAATTTACAATGCAAGTAGCTGCAAGGACAGCAGTTTTGACTTGAAGCAGAGGATTGGCTCTGCAATCCAGACAGCAAGGAACATTTTACTTCTAAAAAATTATAAACTAAGGGAATTTGTTGAACTTCAAACTCAAAACGGTCTTTATAATTATTCTTTCATTTTTATCTCCAAAGAAAAGCATATGATGTCTAGTTTCCCGTGCTAACATTCGTTCAGTCTTCAAATAGGCATTGATACAATGTGCTAGGCATTGTGTTTCCTTTGTGAAGTTCATGCATTCTTTCCTCCTGTGTTCCCTGACTCTGTCTTTAACATCTTCTTTTCTTATAATTTCTTTGTCTTTCTTCTGACTTGCGTATGCTTGTCACATATTGACTGATCCCTCACATGTTCTGATTTTTAAGCAACTTTTATTGAATTTAACAAATTTCATCTTTATTTTTCTTTTTCTTAAGTATTTATTTAAATTCTTAACTAGAATTTAACGTACAGTGTAATAATAGGTTCAGGTGTACAGTGTAGTGAATCAACATTTCCATATATCACCCTGTGCTCATCACAAGTACACTCCTCAATCCACATCACCTATTTAATCCATTACCCCTCCCACTGCCCTTCTGGTAACCATTGGTTTGTTCTCTGTAGGTATGAATCTGTGTCTTGGTTTGACTCTCTCTCTTTTTCCCCCCTTCACTTGTTTGTTTTGTTTCTTAAATTCTACATGAGTTAAGTCATATGGTATTTGTCTTTCTCTGACTTATTTCACTTAGCATAATACTCTCCAGGTCCTTCCATGTTGTTGAAAATGGCAAGATTTCATTTTTTTATGGCTGAGTAATATTCATTATATATAGCTATACTACACTTCTTTGTCCATTCATCAGTCAATATGGATACTTGGGCTGTTTCCAGAATTTAGCTATTGTAGATAATGCCGCTATAAATATCAGGTGCATGTATCCTTGTGAATTAGTATTTTTGTATTCTTTGGGTAAATACTGAGTAATGTAATTGCTGGATCATAGGGTAGTTCCATTTTCAACTTTCTAAGGAAACTCCATACTGTTTTCCAGGGTGGTGGCACCAGTTGCATTCCCACCAACAGTGCAAGAGGGCTCCCCCTTCTCCTCATCCTTGCCAACACTCGTTTCTTGCATTTTTTATTTCAGCCATTCTGATAGGTTTGAAGTGATATCTCATTATAGTTTTGATTTGTATTTCTCTGATGATCAGTGATGTTGAGCATCTTTTCATGTGTCTGTTGGCCTTCTGGATGTCTTCTTTGGAAAAATGTCTATTCATGTCTTCTGTCCATTTTTAATTCGATTATTCTTTTTTGGAGTGTTGAGTTTTGTTTCTTAAATTCCACGTATAAGTGAGGTCATATGATAACTGTCTTTCTCTGATTGACTTATTTCACTTAGCATAATATTCTCTAGTTCCATCCTTGTCATTGCAAATAACAAGATTTCATTGTTTGATTAGTATTCCATTATATATATATACACACATATATATGTATGTATGTATATATATATATATATATGCCACATCTTCTTTATCTATCCATCTGTCAATAGATCTCTGGGCTCTTTCCATAGTTTGGCTATTGTGGACATTACTGATATAAACATTGGGGTTCAGGTGCCCCTTTGGATCACTACATTTGTATCTTTGGGGTAAATACCCCGTATTGCAATTGCTGGGTCATAGGGTAGCTCTATTTTCAACTTTTTGAGGAACCACCATACTGTTTTCCAGAGTGGCTGCCCCAGCTTGCGTTTCTACCAACAGTGTAAGAGGGTTCTCCTTTCTCTGCATCATTACCAACGTCTGTCATTTCCTGAGTTGTTTATTTTAGCCATTCTGAAATTGGTGTGTGGTGGTATCTCATTGTGGTTTTGATTTGTATTTGCCTGATGCCAAGTGATGTTGAACAGTTTTTCATGTGTCTGTTGGCCATCTGTATGTCTTTGCAGAAATGTCTGTTCATGTCTTCTGTTCATTTCTTGACTGGATTATTTGTTCTTTGGGTATTGAGTTTGATAAGTTCTTTATAGATTTTGGACACTACCCTTTATCTGATAAGACATTTGCAAATATCTTCTCCCGTTCTGTCGGTTGTTTTTTGGTTTTGTCAATTGTTTCCTTTGTTATGCAAAAGTTTTTTTCTCTTGATGAAGTTCCAATGGTTCATTTTTGGCTTTGTTTCCCTTACCTTTGGAGACATGTCTAGCAAGAATTTGCTGTGGCCACGGTCACAGAGGCTGCTACCCGTGCTCTCCTCTAGGATTTTGATGGATTCCTATCTCACATTTAGGCCTTTTATCCATTTTGAGTCTATTTTTATGTATAGTGTAAAGAAATAATACAGTTCCATTTTCCTACATGCGGGTGTCCAATTTTCCCAACACCGTTTGTTGAAGAGACTGTCTTTTTTCATTGGATATTCTTTCCTGCTTTGTCAAAGATTTGTTGACCATAGAGTTGAGGGTCCATTTTTGGGTTATAGTGAGTTTTACTTCTACTTTGTGATTCAGATGCTTTTTATTTCGTTTTGTTGTCTGATTGCTGAAGCTAGGACTTCTAGTACTATGTTGAACAACAGTAGTGATAGTGGACATCCCTGCTGTGTTTCTTCCAGACCTTAGGGGAAAAGCTCCCACTGAGGATGATATTCACTGTGAGCTTTTCGTATATGGCTTTTATGATATTGAGATATGTTCCCTCTATCCCTATACTGTGAAGAATTTTAATCAAGAAAGATACCGTACTTTGTCAAATACTTTTTCTGTATCTATTGAAAAGATCATATGGTTCTTGTCCTTTCTTTTATTAATGTAGTGTGTATCGCATTGATTGATTTGTGGATGTTGAACCACCCTTGCAGCCCAGGAATAAGTCCCACTTGGTTGTGGTGAATAATCTTTTTAATGTACTGTTGGATCCTATCGGCTAGTATCTTGGTGAGAATTTTTGCATCCATGTTCATCAGGGATATTGGTCTGTAATTCTCCTTTTTGGTGGGGTCTTTGTCTGGTTTTGTGCTCAAGGCAATGCTGGCCTCATAGAAAGAGTTTGGAAGTTTTCCTTCCATTTCTATTTTTTGAAACAGCTTCAGAAGAATAGGTATTAATTCTTCTTTAAATGTTTGGTAGAATTCCCCTGGGAAGCCATCCAGCCCTGAACTCTTGTTTGTTGGGAGACGTTTGATTACTGCTTCAATTTCCTTGCTGGTTATGGATCTGTTCAGGTTTTCTATTTCTTCCTGTTTCAGTTTTGGTAGTTTATATGTTTCCAAGAATGCAGCCATTTCTTCCAGATTGCCTGATTGTTGGCACATAGTTGCTTATAATATGTTATTATAATTGTTTGTATTTCCATGGTGTTGGTTGTGATCTCTCCTCCTTCATTCATGATTTTATTTATTTGGGTCCTTTCTGTTTTATTTTTGATAAGTGGCTAGGGGTTTGTTGATCTTATTAATTCTTTTGATGAACCAGCTCCTAGTTTCATTGATCTGTTCTACCATTCTTTTGGTTTCTATTTCATTGATTTCTGCTCTAATTTTTATTATTTCTCTTCTCCTGCTGGATTTAGGCTTTATTTGCAGTTCTTTTTCCAGCTCCTTTAGGTGTAATGTTAGGTTGTGTATTTCAGACTTCTTTTTTCTTGAGAAAGAGCTTTATTGTAATCTATTTCCCTCTTAGGACTGCCTTGGAAGTAATTCTTTTTTTTTTTTTTTTTTTTTTAATGGAGTCTTTATCTGGCTTTGGTATCAGGCTAATGCTGGCCTCGTGGGATGTGCTTGGAAGCTTTTCCTTCTCTTTTATTTTTGTAATAGTTTGAGGATAAGTATTAAGTCTTCTTTAATTGTTTGGTAGATTTCTCCTAGAAAACCATCTGGCCTTGGATTTTTGTTTGTTGGGAGTTTTCTGATTACTGACTCAATGTCTTTGCTGGTTATTGGTCTGTTCAAGTTTTCTATTTCTTACTGTTTCAGTTGTGGTAGTTTGTATGTTTCTAGAAATTTGTCCATTTCTTCCAAGTTGTCCAATTTGTTTTTCATAATATTCTCTTATAATCCCTTGTATTTCTGTGGTAGTGGTTGTGATTTCACCTCTCTCATTTGTGATTTTATTTATTTGGATCCTTTCTCTTCTTTTTGATAATTCTGGTTAGAGGTTTATCTATTTTATTACTACCTGACCTCTTCTTCATAAGACCATTACTTTCAGGAGCAGGAGACATAACTGGCTTTTCTAACACATAGAAGAAGGCTGACACTTAGACAAAATGCCAAGACAGAGGAATTTATCCCAAATGAAAGAATAAAATAAGGCTAGCCAGAGTTCTAGTTGAAACAGATATAGGTAACATGCATGGTGGAGAATTTAAAGCAATGATCATAAGGATACTCATTGGGCTTGAGGAAAGAGATATCAGTGAGACCCTTATCACAGAGATAAAAGAATTAAAAAGGAATCAATCAGAGATGAAGAATGCAATAAACAAGATTGGAAACAGGCTTCATGCAAAGAACTGCAAGTTGGAAGAAGCAGAGGAACAAATTAGTGACCTAGAAGACAAAATAATGTAAAATAATGAAGCTGAACAAAAGAGAGAAAAAAGAGTTATGCAACATAAGAATAGACTTAAGCAACTCAGTGACTCCATCAAACATAATGACATTCATATTATAGGAGTCCCAGAAGAAGAAGAAGAGGGAGAAAAAGGGGCAGAAAATTTATTTCAAGAAATAATAGCTGAAAACTTCCCCAAACTGGAGAAGGAAACAGACATCCAGTTCCAGGAGGAACAGAGAACTCCCTTCAAAATCAAGTAAAGCAGGCCAACACCAAAAGATATTGTAATTAAATTTGCAAAATATAATGATAAAGAAAAACCTTAAAAGCAGCAAGACAAAAGAAGTCCTTAACTTACAAAGGAAAGCCCCAAAAGTTTAGCTGGAGATTTCTCAACAGAAATTTGGCAAGCCTGGAAGGAGTGGCATGATATATTACCAAAGTACTGAACAGGAAAAATCTGCAGCCAAGAATACGCTATCTAGCAAGGCTTTCATTCAGAATAGAAGGGGAGAAAAAGAGTTTCCCAGATAAAGTTGTTTATGACCACTAAACCAGCCCTGAAAGAAATACTCAAGAGGACTCTCTGAGAACAAAGGAGTGACCAAAAAGTGACAAAGGCAATTGATACGTACTTATCAGTAACTGCTTTGAATAGAAATGGACTAAACACTCCAATCGAAAAAACAGAATGGATTAAAAAAAAAAAAGACCCATCTATATGCTGCTTACAAGAGACTCATTTTAGACCTAAAGACACCTGCAGATTGAAAGTGATGGGATGGAAAAGCATCATACAAATGGATGACAAAAAAAAAAAAAAAAAGCTGAAGTAGCAATACTTATATTGAACAAACTAGACTGTAAAACAAAGACTGTAAACAGGGACAAAGAATAGTATTATATAATCATAAAGGGAACAATCCTACAAGAAGATACAACAATTATAAATGTGATGCACCAAACATGGGAGCACCCAAATATATAGAACACTTAAAAAAACAAAAAGGAACTAATTGACATTAACACAATAATAGGGGACTTTAACATACCACTTATACCAATGAGCAGATCATCTAAACAGAAAATCAACAAGGAAACAATGGCTTTGAATGACACACTGGACCAGATGGACTTAACAGATATATTCAGAACATTCCATCCTAAAACAACAAAATACACATTCTTTTCAAGTGCACATGGAATATTCTCCAGAATAAATCACATATTAGATTACAAAAGAGGCTTCAATGAATACAAGAAAATTGAAATCATACCATGCACCTTTTCTGACCACAACACTATGAAACTCAAAGTCAACTACAATAAAAAATCTGGAAAGAACACAAATACATGGAGGTTAAACCACATGCTACTAAACAATGAAAACAAACAGTAAATGAAAGCAGAAATAAAAAAGTCCATGGAAGCAAATCAAAATTTAAGCACAACCGTCCAAAAGCTTTGGGATGCAGCGAAAGTGGTCCTAAGAGGGAATAGCAATACAGGTCTACCTCAAGAAGTAAGAAAAATCTCAAATAAATAATCTAACCTTACACATAAAAGAGCTAGAAAAAGAAGACTATGTTTTTGAAGTTCCTTTAAATGACCCTAAAATAGATATCAAATAATGGATCGATATATCTGGAATTCAGAGTAAATAAATGTTCACACTGAAGACATAAATTTCTGAGTCAATTGTATTTAGTTATAACCTAAGGTCTCGAGGACTCTTAATAGTTTAGAAAAGGAGTTTGGATGCATGAAGGAAACAGAGGAATAGTCAGAAGAGGAAAATTGGGAGTGTTGTACCTTGAAAACCAAGAAAAGAGATTATGTCCGGAGTGAGTGTTTAAAAAGTTTGCCAACTAATGAAAAGTTAAGATAAAGATAGAAAAACGCACTGGATTTAGTAATCCGAAAGGCACTGGAAGCCTTAGCAAAAGCTTTGTATGGAGGCAGGTTTGGGCATATAGCTCTATTTGTAGGAGAAGGCTGAGGAATAGGGAAAAAAGTTATGGGGGGAACAAAGTATGTATAGAGAGTCCCACTTTGTCTTTCTTTAATTAATAATTCATAACATGTGACTGAGGGTTTGGTATATGCCAGGAAATGGCTAGGAACTGCAAATTCATAGATTCATAAAACAATCTCTCTCCCAAGCAACTCATAAACTGGTCAAATTTCTTAAGTGAGTGCAACCTACTACTATATTTGCTTCTTCATCAAATCACAGATCTCTAGAATCTGACTTCTACTTCCAACAAGTTGGTGGAACTGTTTTCTGGTTTCCAAAGACTTTCTAATTATCACATTCAATGACATTTCCTCAGTGTCCATTCTTCTTGCTATCTGGGACAGTAATATTGACCACGATATCTTTCTAGAAATTCTCTCCAAGCTATTACACTTTTATTCTTTTCCTCCTCTCTCTGTCAATAACTTGTTTGCTCCTTAGCCTCTGTCCTTCCCCTATCTGCAAGTGGTGCACAAAATTTAGTCCTTGATTCCTTGCCAATGTTCCAATAAATATTCTTTCTTGGGGAACACACCCATTTTTGTGGTTTTAATTATGATAATGGGGATACAGGGGGAAGCACGAATGCCTGTCAATAGTAAATCTTTCTCTTTTTTGATCTTAGATCTTCAGATGTATTTTCCTTCCTGAAGTACCAATGCAATCTGTGGGGGTAAAATAGTTGCTCATTTGTATGTTAATTTTCATTTCCCTGATTACTAGTGATGATGGACATAATTTTTATTGGTTTATTGGCTAGTGTCTCTTCTATGCATTACTAATTGTGTCCTTTGTAATTTTTATTTCATTAGACCAATAAGAAGAATATCCTAAAGATGACTTTCGCTTCCGGAATAGAAATACATCACTGGCACATGCCGGACTGAATGAGAGAACCCATCTGATAGTATCTCTCTCATCTGACCTGGAAAATCCTTAGCTATTATCTCTTCAAATAATACTTCCCTACAATTTGATTTGTGTTTTTTATTTCTCTATTCTGTATCTTAGTTTCTCTTTCATATATTTAGTCATTATTATTTTGTACTGCCTTTGACCATAAAATCTTTAGGCATATTTTTCCCGATTCACTAGTTCTCCCTGTAGCTCTGTTGAGTTTAGAATTTATTTCATATTTGATCATTTTAGTAAGTACTTTTTTGTGTTTTTTTCAGATATAGAAACATTTTTTCTTTTTACAGTAGGCTCCACGCCCCACGTTGGACTCAAACCCATGACCCTGAGATCAAGAGTCGCACGCGCTACCAATTGAGCCAGCCATGTGACCCTTCAGATCTAGGAATTCTAATTGGTTCTTTTCTATGTCCATCTTCTTAATCCATATCTACTTGTTTTCATCTATTTTGCTTTTTTCTTCTTTTTGTTTACTTATTTATTTATTTGAGAGAGAGAGGGAGAGCACAGAGGGAGAGTGAGAAAGAGAAGCAGACTCCCTGCTGAGCAGGGAGGGGACTCAATGGGACTCAATGGGACTCAATCCCAGGGACCTGAGATCATGACGTGAACTGAAGGCAGACACTTAACCGACTGAACCACCTAGGTGCCCTTGCTTTTTTCTTCCTAACTTTCTAATGAATAATGACATTGAACATAATTTTTAAGAATTATTTTGAAAGTATTTTATTGTTTAAATTTCATCAGAATTGAATTTACGTTTCGATTGTTAAATTTGATGGATGTGCTTCCTAATACAGTTGTCTCTCTAGTGCTATGATGTATTTGTAAATTCATTTAGGGTGACTATTTCTCTCTTTCTCCACCAGTTTCTTCTCTTTGGCAGTAGCTTCGTCTATCTCCACTTGGTCCTAGGAATCTTGAGGGCTGAACCAGAGAATGGCTTGTCTCAGGTAATAAGAGGATTTCTTTGTTTCCTTCCCCGCAGCAGCATTCAGGGAGATTTTTGGCTTTGTTTCCTGGGCTCCATAGCTCCATTTCTGTCCCAGGTTTCAAGTAATAAACCTGTCTCTGCTTTCCCTTCACATACAGAGTTAAACCTCCAGTCATTTCTACTATTAGTGTCCTAGATGCTCTTGGCTTGGGTCCCCGTGTAACACTTTGTGTTTCTATTCCATTCTAGAATTGTAAACCTCACTCTTTGAATAACGTTCTATATTTCTAATGTTCTAAAAATATTATTCATTTTTGGTATGTTTAAAGTTGAGGAAGAAATTCAAGTCCATCTCGACATAAAGTCTTCTGGTATTTCTTGAAAAACAGAATACCTGATGATTGCTACTATTGTTTGGGAATGGTCTTTCACACAACAAAATTATATCCGAATCAATGTCTTATAGTTCTTTAATGACTTTATTTAAAATTTTAAATTCTTTAATCTATGTTGACTACATCTTGCCTATATGTTGTAAAAAAATTGGTTATATTTTTCCAAAAGCCTCACATATCTGAACACTAAGTCAATATTTCTCATTGATACGCAAAATACCATTTTAAAAAATTCTAAATAAATATAAATACTATTCCACTGTTCTGCCTAATTATTACTCCATCAGTACTATGCTGCTATATATTCCTTCTTTATAATCTTTTGCTTGTTTATTTTTTGGTAAAAATAATTCCAAGTGTTTTCTCCCTCACAGACTCTTTCAGATATTTATTTGCTTCCCTCCACCTGTTTATTCTTCTAAGAAAAAGGAAAAATAATTTCCCAAATTCTAAATGGGTTAAATTGAGATTACTTACTTAATTGAGATTACTGAATTAATTAAATGAGTTAATTGTGAAAAATCAATCTTTAATGTTATTTACCTTCCCATCTAATAAGATGGTATATTTTTTTCTGTTTTGACCTACAGTAAAGTTTTTTTTTTAATATTCCTTCATATTACAAGCAATTTTATATTATTTTAGCTTTGTGGCCAAATACTTTGTTATATTATTCTAAGGGCATTGTTTTATAAAATGCAAATGCTTATTATTAAAAATTAGACAATTTAAAAATTAAACAATGCAGAAAACTATTAAAAAGTAAAGAAACACTACTAACTTACCACAAATACTAACCACTCCAAATATTTAGTAAGCAATATTGCAGCCATTTATCTCTATGAACTTATACACGTGTTGACAGGCAGACATGAAAACCAAATTAGCAACATAAAAATGGGAGTATGCTATGGATTTTAATGAAAATATCACATTTAATTTAATTTTTATTTAATGGAAGAAAAAGACATAGATATGAAGCTCAAAAAAACCTATGTATTATTTTGCCAAGAAAATATATGACTATCTAATATATTTATCTCAGGTTAAGTTAAAAAAATATTAAGAACATAAAGTTTGAAATACTTCTGCTTTTCTTTTCATTATATGTATCCTTTTCGTGTTGATTGATCTCTTGCTCACAAAGACTGATCTCTAGTTCTTGGATTCTTTATCCCTCTCTCCTTCCCCACCCCAGATGTATAATGATTTTTCAAAATGTATCACATCTAGATTTGTTCTGCAAACACAACATCTGTTGTTTTATTTAAGTTCTATATTTAAAATGGATCTTAGTTTCACACTCAGCTTTTATACCACGGTTTCTTCTTTTCTGAGTTATATATTTTGATTCATCTATTTAACTGACTTATTCTTGCCAAGTGGTTTTTCAGTAGGGACCCCTGGGTGGAATTTCCCTGAGTTATTTCATCTTTAGAATGTCCGTCTGTTGATTTATACCCTGAACGACAATTTGACTAAGCCTAATACTCATGGATCGGATTGTCTTCTCAAAACTGGGAGGCATTGTTCAGTGTTCTTTGGCATGGAAAGTTGCTGTGCGCCAAAGTTTAAAGCTAATTCTATTTTTCCCTTCTTGTAGCTGATCTTTTTCCTTTAGATCTCTATTTCTATTTAGATCTCTAAATAATTTCCTTTAATCTTGAGCTTGAAAAACAACCAGGATAAGTCTGCTTATTATTTTTTTCTTTTTCTGTTTCAATACAAGTTACTCTTTATATATTCAAATTTGGCACATTTCATTCTTCCTCTGTTGAAAGGAAATGTCACTCTTTTATGCCTCTAGATAGATCTCCTGTTCAAAATGTGAGTTTCCTGTTGTTTTCATCACTATATTTCTGTCTCCCAGTCTCCACACTCACAAACAAGTACATGTTTGTGTATATGCAAATGTTCATATATATGTACATGAACAATACACATATGAATATGTGTGTGTCAACCATCCTCTGTAAATATTTACATATTTGTGTTTTTCTTCTATGCTCATTGTGACTACCTCAAGCCTTTTGCCTATGTGTATAATTTGAATTTTAACCGTATTTTTTCTAGGCCTGCTGTCTCCAATTATTAATTAGTTTTGTAATTTTCATCTAAATTAGTTGCTTTCTAATCTCCCTGTTTTATTGAATTCATATTTTTTATTAGACTCTTCTTAGCATGAAGGTTATAAGGTTTATTTTTCTGTTACTCATCTACTAAGAATTTTTCTTTTTTATATATCATATGTTTACAAAGTTGCAATATTATGTTTTTTCAATTTCTTGTTTGTTTAATAGGCAGCATACTAATTGCTTTATCTTTCATAGTAATATTTGTGAATTTTCTTTGACATCCATCACTTAAAAACGGTATTAAAATATTGTTCAGGAAAGGGCAGGTATAGCTTTAAACCTACTTTCTGTCCTCGTAGGGCCAGGTGAGTGGGGGAGGGGAGAATGGAAATTTGCTGGGATTTTCCTTTGCCTCAACATTCATGCCTCTCTTACACACAAATGCCTGCTACACTCCCCTAAACTTTGACTCTTAGGATTTTGTTGTCCTACTTTTGTTAACACATTTTGAATTATTTCATGAGGTTGTATCCTGTTCCTTTGTTTTTTGCTGTGGTGAATTTTTACTATTTAAATTAAAATAATTTTATATGTATTAAGAATTCAATGATCTAACTTCTTTTTACTAACAGAAGACTTTCTAACACAGAAGATTATTTTTCTAGATTTCTCTGTGTTTAGTACTTTGTCATGGTTTCAGTTTTATTGTTTCTTTACTAATTCATTTTGTTTGGTGAGTAAAACAAAAGTACAGGTAAACCTTACATGCAGTGGAAAAGGAAATATGATGATAAATCTTACATACATTAAATAAATCATAAAAGTTATTATAAAGAACTCAATACTGATGAATTGAAAATATAGATTGTATGTTAAGTAGCTAGAACAAGACAATTGACCAAAATTGACCTAAGAAAAATAGGAATGGTTCTATGTGTGTATATATATACACACACACACACACATATATATTATGTTATTGCTATTATATATAATGATATTACATATGTGTGTGTATATATTGTGTGTGTATATACACACGCATATATATATATAACAAGTTACACCTATTACTAAAACCTCTCCAAAGGTGGAAAAAATGGGCCTAGATAGCTCAGAGATTAATTATTGTTTCAAGAATGCAAGATTAGTTTAACATTTGAAAAACAAATTTAATTCACTACCTTACTAGAATAAAGGAAAAAAGTCATATGATCATCTGAATCGATGCTTTAAAAGCATTTGATAAATCTTAATATTTATTATGGATAAAAACTTTTAAAGAAATAGAACACTTTTTTTTCAATCTTATAAGTGTTATCCATATAAACTTAACACAAACATCCTATTTAATGGTGAAATATTGAAATCTTTTCCTCCGAGATAGGGTATAAAACAAGGATTTCTGCTCTTTTCAATTCCCTTTCAGCATTTCATGGAGGTTCACACCCGTGGTTTTGCAAGCTCAGCACTATTTTGGAACAGATAATTCTTTGCTGTGGAGGGCTGCCCTTTGCATCATAAGATGTTTAGCAGCACCCTCACCTCCATCCACTGGATGCCAGGGAACACCTGCCTTCACCCAGTTGTAAAAGCCAAAAGTTTTTCCTAGATGTTGCCAATTTCCTGAGGATAGGGGAAAAATTACCCCTAATCGAGACCCACTGTCCCACCCAGTGTGATTAAACAAGAAAAAAATAAAATGTATGTGAATTGGAAAAGAAATAATAAAATATTATTTTTTTAAAGATTTTATTTATTTGTGTGGGAGAGAGAGAGAGTGCTCACAGCAGGGGGAGCAGCAGGCAGAGGGAGTAACAGGCTCCCTGCTGAGCAAGAGCCCCAAGCAGGACTCAATCCCAGGACCCTTGGGATCATGACCTGAGCCGAAGGCAGGAGCTTAACTGACTGAGCCACCCAGACATCCCAAAAATAGAATTTGTTGATGGTGTGTGTGTGTGTGTGTGTGTGTGTAGCAAATCAAAATGAAACTATAGGTAAATTATAGGAATTAATAAATGAGGTTAGGAAGGTTGCTGGATGCGAGGTATATATATCAATATGCAAAAATGTCTTTGAACTCCGTTATAACAAGGAAAATGAAGTAGAATTGGAGTGCCTGGATACAGTCCGCTAAGTGTCTGACTCTTGGTTTCAACTCAGATTGTGATCTCAGGGTCTTGAGATGGAGCCCCACATCAGGCTCTGTGCTCAGCCCAGAGTCTGCTTAAGACTCTCTTTCCCTCTCCTTCTGCCTCCCCACCACTTGTGCGCATGCTCTCTCTCTCTCTCTCAAATAAATGAATAAAATCTTTAAAAAAAAGAGTAATTTTAAAAGACCCAAATAAATGAAAAGATATATCATGTTCTATAATATAGAAGACTCAGTATTGAAAACAATTTCAATTCTCTCTAAATAGTTATGTGTATTTGATGAAATTCCAATAGAAATGCCAGTGGTGGTGTGTGTATGTTGGGGGGGGGGTTGCTTGACATTCTGAATATAAAATTAAAATAAAAACACAAATGAGTCAGAAGAGGAAAAATTTTGTAAAAGGGGGACAAGGAGAGGGGGAGGATTTACACAAGCAAATATCAGGATATTATAAAGTTCTGATCATTAGAGATGGTATTGGTACAAGAAACATTTATCAATGAAACAGAATAGACAGCCTAGTAGTAGACCCACACTTACATGGATCTTTGATTTATGACAAATATTATATTGCATAACAATGAGGAAAAAATTCTTTCCAATAAATATTATAAAATCTGTTGAAGATCCATAGAGGGAAAAGATAAAACTTGGCCTCTAACATCATACACAAAAAGCAATAACTGTCGTATTGTTGATATAAACCTAAAACCAAAAAAATAAAATTTCTAGAAGGAAATAGAGGACAATGTTTTCATGAACTTGGGATAGATGTAGATTGTTTACACAGAATGCAAAAAACACTAACCTTAAACGAAATTATTGTTAATTTGTGTTACATTAAAATTTGGTTACCCTGTGGGGCAAGAGAAGACATTCGTAATGGCTACAAGTGAAAGAGGGCTTGTGTACAAATTATATAAAGAACTCCAGTGAGAAAATGATAGCCACCTCATAGGGAAATAGATACAAGGCATAAACAGGTACTTGGTGAAATAAGCGTATGAAAACTATTCAATTTCATTCATTGTGAAGGAACTACAAATGTTAAAATTAAATGAGATAGTATCATGTACCTATTTGAATGGCTTAGATCAAAAGAATAACAATTGTAAGTGTTGACAGGATGGGAGCAATGGAGATTTTGTTTATGAGAAATTCTCAATAAAGTTTATGGGAATTTCAGTTGGTAGATCCACTTATGAAAAAATTTCACAGCATCTACCAAAGTTGTATGTATACATGTGGTACAACCTAGCAGTTTCATATAAAGGTATATATCTTACAGAAATGGGTGCATGTGTGAACTTAGTGGCAACTAAAATGATATCCTTAGCAACACAGATAATGATGAACAAACACAATGAAGTAACCTATATATCCATCAACAGTAGAAAGCAAATACAAATTCTGATTTATTCATGTGGCTTAACCAAGGTGGCAATAAAAGACATTAAGCAACAGCTGTGAAAGTGAATGAATGACCTTTTTATAAAACATGTATAATTCTCATTATATAATGTTTCCCAAATGAAGCTAGACAAAAAAAAAAAAAAAAGAATACCTACAACATAATTCATTAACATAAAATTGAAAAACAAGTCAAATAAACTTAAAGCATTAGAAAGCATAATAATATTTCTCCTTTCAGCAAAGGAAGATATAATGACTACAGGGGGCCCATGAAGTAGCCTTTTGGGGTACTCAGAAGCTTCTACTTTTTTGCCTGATAATGGTTACCTGCAAGCCCACTGTGGGATAAGTAATTGAGCTTTACATTCTTTTTATGAATTTATAAGTTTATACTTCAATAAAAAATGATCTGTGTATTTTAAGTAAGTTTTTTTTTTCAATTTTGGGGTAAAAATTTTAATTTGCAACTATTGAAATCAAAGCTAATCATAGTATTTTCTAAATCCTGCATTTCCTTAACTACTTTTACTACTTAACCTCTTTAAGACTGAGAGAATTTATTAAAATTTTCTATTCTTATTCTACTTCTGATCTTTATTCCACTTTTTCTCTCTCCCGAGAGTTTTTTTAAATGTGTTCCAATGCAGTGTTATTGGATATATTCAAGTTGTTCACAAGGGTCCCATTTGTGGTATGAATTAGCCCCTTTTTCGCTTGCTTAATAATATTTTGTTCAGTAATAATTCCTGATTTCTTTTAGTTAATGTTTACCTAGCATACTTTTCCTTTCATTTCAGCTTTAGCTTGTTGATTTCTATCATTTAGTTCTACTTTTTTTTTGTCTTTCTCTCCTCTTTTTCATTTTTATACTTTTAAATGTTTTGGAAATTCCAGGTCCCATTTTAAATTCTTTTTTTTTTTTTAAAGATTTTATTTTTATTTATTTGACAGAGATAGAGACAGCCAGCGAGAGAGGGAACACAAGCAGGTGGAGTGGGAGAGGAAGAAGCAGGCTCACAGCGGAGGAGCCTGATGTGGGGCTCGATCCCAGAACGCCGGGATCACGTCCTGAGCCAAAGGCAGACGCTTAACCTCTGTGCCACCCAGGCGCCCCCCCCCCATTTTAAATTCTGTAAGTGGTTACTTTTTACATTTTTTAAACACATCCTATAATTTTCATTTTTCTAATTGTTGGGATCAATTTTGAAATGGTATCTTTTCCATCCTTTTTCTTTTCTTTTTTTACATGGTCTTCTAATCTGATTCCTAATCAGTATTAAAATTTAAAACTTGGTTTTGGTGCACACCATCAGTAAACATGTTTTTCATTACTTTATGTCTTGTTAGGTTAGATTCTATTTTGAAGAAATTTTTTAAAAAATGTGCCTGATTAATCTGTTTTCTGTGGCCCTAATTATAAAAGTTATTTTTCCTTCTATGTTTGTTAATATCTGTGTCATTTTATTTTTCTCTTTATAAATTCTTAAGTGAATAATTTCTATGCAGGCTTGGTGTTTGAATCAGATAGGGTACACAGCTTGTTGTCTGGATTGTTGGCTTATATAGCTATCAAATGTTTTGGGGTAGAGAACTAGTAGAGACTGTAATGTGTGTAGCTGTTGGTCAGCTTCCAGAATGCGCTGCATTCACCAGGTGGCTTCAATTCTATTGTAAGGCCTGCTCTGTCTGCTTCCTTCACTGCTGGTCTCTGCGAGGGGCCTCAAAGGATGAGGGGTGGGACTCTCAGTCAGCACTTACTCTAAATCTGACCCTTGCTTGGCTGCTTCACACTTCCAGGGACTCTAAGGTGCTGAATTGAGATGAGCTTAGTTACACTTGGGATCTACACTTGTTCTAGATTCTGGCATTAAGTTTTCTCTCCCTCTTCAAGCTCAAAGTTAGCATAGCTAAAAGATACGGATTTCATCTTCTTTTCAGAGTTCTCCTGGTTTTTTTGTTTGTATGACATTTGTTGTTTAGTTGGTTGGTTTATTTTGTTTTTCATGGAAAATTAGTAGATGCTGTGTTGCACTCTCCTATAGAGATATCATTTTAAAGAGTCCAAGTCTACTTTAAAGGAAATTCAGATTTATGTCCGTTTTGTGCCAGTACCATACTGTCTTGATGACTACAGCTTTGTAATTTAGCTCGAACTCTGGAATTGTGATGCCTCCAGCTTTGTTTTTTGGGGTTTGTTTTTGTTTTTTGTTTCGTTTTGTTTTTCAAGATTTCTTTGGCTATTCAGGGTCTTTTGTGGTTCCGTACAAATTTTAGAATTGTTTTTTCTAGCTCTGTGGGGAAAGGTTGGTAGTATTTTGATAGGGTTAATCTTAGAAAAATAAAGGCTAGGCCAGCATAAGAATCCTGAGAAGAAAGAGAGAGAAAGAGATCAATTTGGGGAAAGGGATATTACAAACTGCTTTTTTGGCATTTAGCGATCAGAGTGAGTCACAACGAAAAGTAAGTAACACTGCAGGGATAATAACACCCGCTGGAAATGATGGAGCCATATATCGAAAATTTGATCTAAGAAAATCTTTAAATAGTATTAATAAAGTAATTATAAAATGAAGCAGTAAGAGTGGTAATTGTTGACTTGGAAATTATCGATTCATAGGCTTTCTCATTGTTTTTTACATACTTGTTCATATTAATTGACTACAATGTGTTAAGTAATTATAGACATTATTTCATTCAATTTCCACAATAATATTATGAAATGGATATAGTTTCTCCATTATATAGGTAAGGAACATATAGTTAAAGTAGTTTGCCTAAGCTTACAGAGTTGCCTTCATTCCTCACCTATGACCTGGAACAACAGATATATTTTCTTCCATAGTTGGCCTCTCTTCCTGGGTAACATTAATTTTAGAAATATTGTTTATTAAATATGAAATGAGGTTCTAAAACATATGCATTACGTATCTATCTATCTATCTATCTATCTATATATATATATATATAGATATTTTTTTTTTTTTTTGAGAGAGAGAGAGAGAGAGCACAAGCTTGCTAGCAGTGGGGAGGGGCAGAGGCAGAGGAGGAGACAGACTCCTTAAGTAGCCTCCACACTCTGCATGGAGCCTGATGCAGGGTTCCATCCCAGGATCCTGATGACTTGAACTGAAATCAAGAGTTGGACGCTTAACTGACTGAATCACCTATGCACCCCCCAAATATGCATTATTTAAATGTAAATGTAACATGCATTGGATAGGATTGTGATGTATATCTATACTTTCTTCACTAACGTAACCAAAGTAAATGTATTGGCCAGGTTCTTCCTGATTATTCTAGAATGACTAATCACCCATCACCAGCTCTCCTAGGTGAAGACATACTTCCTTGAGAAGAGTATCTTTTGGACTCTCTTAAAATCTTTGAATCTGTTTATGGAGTGCCTGCGCAGCTCTGTTGGTTAAGTGTCCCACTCTTGGTTTCGGCTCAGGTCATGATCTTAAGGTCGTGAGATTGAGCCCTGTGTTGGGGTCCTGCTGGGTATGAAGCCTACTTAATATTCTCTCTCTCTCCCTCTGACTCTCTCCCCTTCCTTTCTCTCTTTCTCTCTACCTTTCCAAAAAAAAACAAAAAAAGAAAAAAGAAAAAAAAGAAAAGAAATTGGAATTTTGCTTTCTTCAAAGTGTTCACCTGAAAGCTATCACTTGATTTAAAAATAAGTAATAAGGGGTACTTGGGTGGCTCAGTTATTTAAGTGTCCAACTCTTGATTTTGGCTCAGGTTATAATTTCGGGGTCATGAGGTAGAACCCTGCATCAGGTTCCATGCTCATTGGGGAATCTGACTGAGATTCTGTCTCACCCTCTCCCTCAACCCCTCCCCCCAATAATAAATAAATAAATCTTTAAAAAAAACTTCAAATCTGTTTCTAAGAGAAATATCAGAGAAATAAAAACAAATGTTATAGGAAACATCCTTTGAGAAGTAAAAATGGATGCAAAGGGTATTTTTCTATCATCAAATGGTTTGTCTTCTCCTCTTCCTTCTTCTGTTTTACCCAAGCTAAATTCCATCTGGCCTAAGAAGTAGACATGTGAAGATTCTTATTAATAACACAGGAAATAATAACACTAGACTTTTCACACCTAGAGACAAGGTAGAACTATTATTAATGTAGATATTGACTTTGTAAGGGCAATAGGTACTGAGTTGTAGCTCATATACAATTACTCTTATTAATCATATCAAATACATTAGCATGAGTTTGGAAGATCTGCTTAATTATTAACCTTAATGTAGAAGGAGTTGATGATATTACCTTAAGACTTTTTGGCTAGAAAATGACATTTGGCATGCATCAAGAATTCCCAGCTTGCCAGAAGGTGCAATGGTAACACCCACATAATGAATTATTATAAGCTGGTTATATGCTACATGCTATATTTCTCCTTAAAACTCCCAAACCTACCATAAAATCAAGATCATTAGGAATAGCTGAACATCTTTGAAAGACTGAAGACCTAAGTCTTTATGTACCGCAATTGTTCACTTTCATACATCTAGAATAAAACGTGGGACTTCCAGCTAAGGTATACTGTCCATGTTCGGCCTAGCAATATTCAACACTGACATCTCTAGGTGTCAGATGACATAGGAGACAAGGTGTCAGCACTGGCATAAGTTTCCTGAACCTAGGCAACAATGAACACATTGGTAGGGTTTTAGTTTTGAATCATGGTTGCAGGTTTTAAACTTATTTTGCTCTCTTTGTGCTTAATAATAGAGCCTCTACCTTAAAAATACAGTTCTAAAAGGGAAGGGGACTTTAGTTATCAGGGTAAGTGCAAAACATTTTTTTCTTGAACTTTCTAAAGAAGGCTATTTCTCTACACATTTTTCTCCCTACCACCTCTTTCTTTCCACATGACCACACTGTAGAAAATAATACACAGATGATACACAGAGTGACTCAGAGACGTCTTGCTTTTCCTTAACCTTAGATTAGAAAATATTTTCTAAAGTCTAGTGGTCAAACGGGGAAGCCAAATGTTAGGCAGAAGTGTGCCGTCTTATCCAGGTGGTTGTCCTTCCCTATCTCATCCCGTTGACCCTATATTTAATGAAGAGAGGAGATGGAAAGGAATAAGGAGAAAAAAAAAATCAATGCGTTTTCCACACTAGCAGCTTGTGTGCATATCACCCTGGACTCAAGTCTAAGGGTGACTAAGGTTTTATTTTTTATTTTTTTTAGATCGGTTCACGAAGGAAGGAAACCGTAGGGGGTTTGGAACAGGGATCTGTAAGCGAACCTGGGCCCAGGTGAAGTTCATTATAGCTCTCTTGCTGCTGGTGTGTTCTGGTAGGCACAGCTTAGGTAGCTGCAAACGAGAGTAATTTATGCTCAGTTCTCCCCACAGGACCTACCCCCAGACAGGCTGTCTGGTCAGCACTCCATTCCAGGGAGAAAAAAAAAAAAATCACCGAAAAGAAGAGGCAAGACGCCATTTGCTTTTCTGATGTAGTCTTTTCTCTAAGTTTCTTAGGAGTAAACCTTTCGAATGAAAGCCCAGTGGAGAAACTAACTTTACCTCATGATGTGGCTAATTTAAGAGAAGCTCAAAGACTTGATCACTGTCATCTATTTCTGGCTCTCCGATTTAGCAGACAGATGAAGTGCACTTCTAGCTGACAGATGTGGAAATCCATATATAGCCAGACAAATCTCTAGTGGCTACTGATGCAAAATAATACGAGTTGTTTCCACAAAGGTCAGTTGAAATTTGCATTTGAATTTTTCTTCCTGGGGTGCTTTTAATGATAGGATCAGGTCCTCGGGCTCTTGTAGTAAAATGTGCCCTCCAAACTGGTCAGTTACGTTAAGGTAAAATCTGGGTTGAGGAAATGCTAAAGAAAAGAATGTGCTCTGCATATTTACCACATACATAGTGGCTGAAAGATAACTGAATGAGAATTGTGACATTAATCTACCCTTGCAATTATTCTGTTAATTGGCAACTCGATTATCAAAATTAGAGTTCATTAAAGGTAAAATGTTTCTTCTGTAAATTTCATCTCCTGTACAAGATAATACGAAATACGATGCTCAGTGGGGAGACTATTTTATCCACTTGATTCTTTTTATGGCTTACGTTTCTGAATACTAAATTGTGATGATCTGTCTGATTCATTCTTTTTAGAGAACTCATCATTGCTATTGTTTTTATTTATATAAAGTTAGATTGCTTTCATAAACTAATCCCAACTATTTGCACTGTACCGTGTGTGAATACACTTAATTTAATTCACATTTTTCACTTTTTATTGCTGAAGGAAATAAAACAAAATTCCAAGATTATTAAAAGCCAATTTAGATCTATATACCATTCCATTATTGACCCAATTTAATAATATTTTAATTAGTTATTCCAATAGCTTGACTGTTGAGTTAAAAAAAAGTGTTGATTGTATAAAAATAGAGGAGTAGAATCGATATTATAATTTAACGTGAGTCAATTTGTTTCACTTGTAGGGGGTCCTCATTGTGAAACATCCTGAGATTTTGTGCAATAAAGAGTATATGAGGTTTTTTCTTTTAATTTCCATATATAGGACTGTTTGTTGGAATGCCATAATTTAAAAACAACAACAAGGAAAAAAGACAAGCTATTTTAGTAAAATTGGTCCCTTGGTCACTGCCAGATGTGATAGTAAAGACAGAGTACCTCGGAGCAGTAAATTTAGTCGATGATCTTTTCCCAGAATGTGGTGCAGATTACCTTGGCACCTTCACAGCAACCATCTCTGCGGATAGCATGCAAAGGGCATTCAATGAATATTTTATGAATGGATTAGTACACATGTAAGACAAATGCTATACTTCTAAGAAATAATTTTAACGCTGTTTTGAAAAGCTAGACAAGTCGTTATGGATGTGTGTATATATATAAGTGTCTGTGCACACATATTTAATTTATTGCTATAAAGTGTGGTATTATTGGCTCAAGCATATGAGTGACTTTTATAACAAATATATATTTAGAAACAGAATCAGAACTTAATTTAAATGGAAAGCTAAATCCCTCTTTCTGCTTCTGAGAGGCACCGTACCATAGCTGTTATTGTCCTCAGAAAATTCTGGGAAGAGGGACTCTTTCTTCTTGCCAAAAGAGCGTATTTCAGTTAGAGTCGAAATGTCATTCTAATTTTTTAATCTGAATCCCATCTGCTGCTCTCTTAACCTGCTTCTCCTTGTCTTGTCAGTGCAATCAGAATAGTCTTCACTCATAATTACTCATGACTACGATGACTGCAGATAATTCCTGCAGTGTCCTCAGATAGACAACAGCAAGCTTTGAACAACTGTCATATTGAACGGAAGTCTTTTTCTCGTTTTGTTAGAGATTTTTGTGAAGGTTTTTTTTTAAGACTTATGACTTAAAAACTATAATATGATTTAATAACAAAAGGTAAACATTTTGATAGATAAAACTTAGATACATTTACCATTAGTTGCATTGGGATATTGATCATACTTATTTTCTGAAAAATAAAATCATGCTATAAGTCTATATAGTCAGTTTCTTATTATTCTTAACTACTACAACAAATTTTTTTCTTTCTCAAAGCTTTTTCTGTATTCTCTAGTTAAGTTTGGTGCTTGGGATCAAGCACGACTTTTAGCTATAATATGTGAGGTGTAACACAGAACACTCTTAATAAGCAAAATATAATACAGGAACAAAACAGAACAAAACAAAACATTGCAAACATTGACCTTTCTTCTTTCAGGTATTTTATCATTTGCAATTATTTCTATAAGGATTTTCTTCCTCTATTAGATGGCAAGGTCCTTGAGAATGTAACGTGCGCAATTCATTTTTGAATATCTATAAATAGATATTTTGAATATCTAATATCATATCATAATGTATCATCAGTCACAGTTTGTTGCATATTTCAAGTGATCAAAAAGTACATACAGAATGAAACAAGAGTAAATACTTTTGATAGGGTTCCATTGATTATAAGGAAAGGAAACTCACTCAAGATAGCTCAATTTGATGACAATTTATTATAAAGGTAGGTGGAACAGTAAGAGAGATACTAATTAAAATTTAAGATTGGAAAATGTTTTAGCAGGTACCCTTACAGATACCAGAAGTAGATGAAAGTCTTCGTCCTGAACAGGTTCTGGCAATTCCAGCAGCAAGAGTTCATGAATCTTCACTCTAGCACCTCACTATTACTGCTTCTTCACAACTGTCCACAGTGTCTGTATCCCTGGGGATTTCTCACTTTCTACTCTGAATCCCTTACAAGGTATTTGCAAGCTTATTCCACCCATGCTCTTAGAATCTTCTTTTGCAGAAGGTACATTCCACACTTCTGCCCATTGAAAACCACTATTATAATGTGTACTCTTTCAATATTTCATTGTTCTAGTTTCTAGTTTCTACATATTTTTTTTTTTTAATTTTGACTCCTCTTGCCTCTCTTAATGTAGTCTTTGCATTGTAGACTCTATAGCTAATTACTTGATTCTGTATTTCTAGGCTCAAGGTTCTAGGTTCAAGAACTTAGGGCAGAACTTTCAAACCAGACCACTCAATAGATAATTAGCCAACCTATGACTGGCTATTCCTTGGTCACATGGTCTTTGTCCAGGAGTAGGGAGGGGCACTTATACCTGTGATGGTCCCTTAGCTGACACTGTGGGTGGGGAACTCTCCCATAGAAATGACTTTAAGCAAGGCTTTACGTCTTAATAGTCTTTCAAATACAATACTTCTTGTGAATTGTTACTCGAGAATAAAAAGATGTCACCCGAATTATCTTTTTATCTATACTGAGTTTCTAATCACAGAGCATTTATATTTTCAAAATGATAAGCTAGAGTTTAAATTACTTGGTGTGAAGAAATTTGCTATTTTAAAGTTTCCATTAATTCTTACAAGCTATAATCTTTGTTATTTTTACAATGCTGGCTCTTGTTTTCCCAAAGTATATAAGTAAATAATTAAGGTCAATTCATTATTCCATTTAACCATCTAGTATCTAAGATGAATACATGTAATATTAAAGGAGTATGTGAGCAAAACCAAAATGAAAATCTTAATACAAAGAACAGTTAATAAAATACATATAAGGAGGGATAGTTAGAGAATAATAGCCTGAGATAGAAGACTAGACTATGATGGAGATACTGTAATTATATCATGTGAATTGAATTAATTTAAAATGTCTCCTTTCTATAAGGACAAATGTGTACACACACATACACACACACACACACACACACACACACACACACACACACACACTGTTTAAAGACTTGCCATCAGAGAAGTGGGATGTGAACCAAGGAAGAATAAATTTCACTGAATAAGGATTGTAGGAAAGTTAATAGGATGCAGAAAGTTAATAAGAAAAAAAAGGAACCTGAGATAAGGAAAGCAAAAAGGCACTGAGGAGAAAAGATGAGGTTTTATAATCATATCAGTAAAAAGAGAGAGAGAGAGAGATAAAAAGTAGGCTCACTAATAAATTAGGAGAGGTATGAAATTTAAAAAAATCAGTGATAACCTCAAATGACTGAGATGCTAAACTACTTTAATAAGAGAAATGAAGAAAAGTAGTATGGGTAATTAGAACACAATAGACATATTGCAAAAGTAGTAACTTACAAAAGCTGGAAATGCACACTTCAGAAACTTGGCTGAGTTGGATAAAGCACATTGAAATAATCTATTTTGCATCAGTTTCAGGAGAACAACATAGACGTCACACGTCTTAACCCAAGAGTTCTCAAAACTTTCCTTTATTAAATAGAAATATTATCTTTTAATTGCCAATGGAGAAATAAGATGGAATTGCAAGTGCTGAAATTTCTGTAAAGGGAAAAAATTTTGAGTCAGTTGTTCATCCCTAAATAGATATGTTGCACTTTATATCATTCCCAAATAGTTCCTGTTGTCATTGCTTTAGTAAGTAAAGGAGGCTGGATATATAGTGTATTAATCAATTAGTACACAAATTCTACTGTGATGACACAAATTCATAATAAAGAAAAGAACAGAAGAAAGAGCAGAGTATAACCACTGAGAACTATTTAAATGTAAGACTTAAAGAGAGTGTGTTTGAAACTCAATAAAACATAACATTTTTTCCCCTTTTCCACAGGCTTGTTTAGCACACACGAGGTTATTGTAACATATGCAGCTTATTTAGACATTATTTAGACATTCTTTGATATACTGGCTAACTGGACTTGGACAAGTCAAATATTTGAAAACTGGATTGTTGGAAGGACCAGTACTAATATAATAAATGACACGTCCATGATAGTCATTATTATTCTAATTCTGGCATTTGGTTAACATTTCCCAATCAAGTAGCGATCTCTGTCTTAAATCTCTTTATTTTTCCTTAGATTTTGAAAACCTCATTATTTTTCATGAATCCTAACAATTTAACAATGTTCTACATCATTTCTTTTGCCTTTGGTTAAGTTTCTTTTTTTTTTTAAACTAAATATCATTTTAAAGCCTGAATTGAACACAGTCCTCTGCCTACAGTCACGTGGAGTCATATAGCATATGTTTCCCAGATTTTACAGTACATGGCCAGAATCATTTTGACTGCAACAAAAGCAAGGTGGTGAAAAATGAAGTCAAATACCCAAGGTCATAGTAATTACTTCTAGCCCGTGCTACTTGTGGCAGTGATGTTTAGCTCTGATACCTCTGTGTGTATACTCAAATTGAAATAGCTAATACCTCTCATTAGATTGATTTACTAGTACTAGCAACACCTAATACACCTTTGCTGAATAATGGTAAAATACTGCATTTTTAGTTATATGTGCCTTTCAATTAGACAGACAACACAATTGTAATGATTCAGCATTTTGACTTCTTAAACCGATGTTATAATCATTGGATACTCCATTATAAGCTGAATCTATGCTATGTTCAATCTAAGCACGGAAGTTGTGTTGGAACTTCTAAACTTAGGAAATCTATTGATTCTTATGAACACAAATTGCCTACGGCATAAGAGTAAATTAAGTGTCCCAAATCTGGAGATGTCCCATGGGAAGGGAGGGTGGTGGTTAACAGGAGCTGTTTCTGCTCTTAATTTTAAAAGCAGGAGTTCCAGGTAAGTATAGCACTTTTCCTGATAGTAGTGGTTCAAAAAGTGTAGTCCTTAGATGGGCTGTATCAACATCACCTGGAAACTGGTTAGAAGTGCACATTCTCAGGCTCCTCCCCAGACCTGCTGATAGGGCCCAGTAATCTGTATTTCCACAAGCCCTCTGGGTGAGTCTAATGCATAGTAGTTGATACTAAAGTATCAACTTTTTAGTTGAACTATTTAGTATCAACTACTAAAGTGTAATATTTGGGCAGAATTATTATGTTTTAAATTGGACCGACTCCGTGTCCTTTGTCTATATTATTTTTTTGAGATTTGGCCAAAATTGAGATATTGGTTAATTTTGAAAAACACATAAATATTTAAATTGAGTACTGATAATTTAGACTAGAGTAATTATTAACATCTGCTCATATGTCTGGGACTTCGAATTATTCTATTTTTCACAAGAAGTCACACTACAAGGACATGTATCAATTTTAGATTATTTCCAAAAATACTTTCCTTAACTTAGAACAGAGGTGACTAAATTTTAAGTATTCAACATTTAAATTCATAGGTAGAAAATTTCTTTATGGTTTAAATAAGAACAACAAGAAAAATACCTTAGTACGGTGACGTCTTGTAATAGATTCATTCATTTATTCATTCACTCCGTCAACAAGTACTTGAGCGTCCATTATGTGTTAGGCCATATTCTCGGTGCTGAGACCAAAATCATACAAGACAAACTTTCTCTTAATAATATATATTCTTACTTCACCATTCAGAATTAAAATTTACCACATATCAATTGCTCACAATGCTCAAATTTTTCATCTTCTTGATAACATTTTAGTTGTAATTTACTTTCTACCAAATGCCTCTTTGATTAGTTTTGAAATAGTTAAGAAAAATCACCTCAAAAGATCTAGATTTGGGTGCCAAATGCACCTCAATATTGTAACTGGATGACCTTGAAAAAGTCAATCTTTGAACCTCATTAATTTCATTTGCATAATGGTAGCGATAACAGCTCTGAACTTAACTGACAAGATTATTTGAAGAGCAAACTAGATAATGAACTACTGTAGCTGCTAGAAAGTATTACATGTATTGTTGAGTTTTCTTTAATTGCCTCTAACAAGTCACCATTTATAAATTAATCGAATGCACATATTTAAATTCTGACTCTGATACTAGCTCTTTGAACTAGGGTAAATCACTTTTTGTGCAAGATTTTGTACTAGAATTTCCTCAAATTAAAATGGTAGTAATATGGGAATTTATAGAAATGTTTTTAAAAAATTGATGGTATAACAAATGTGCTTAGACTACTGGTTAATACCCTGCTTACATATATTAAGCACTTACTATCTTTGTTATTAAACTATTTAAGAAATCCTTATCCTTAAAACAGTACTTAGCTAAACCTAAGTACCTAGGACTCTGTATTTCCTCATACCCAAGAATGTGAAGATTAAATCTCTTCTTATAAGTTAGGAGTTTCATTTAAACCTGTGCTGACTCCTTGACACATTTTAGAATATGTTTGTTTTGAAGAAAAAAGATTAATGATTTTAGCTACTTCCTTGACTCTTTCTGATAAAACAATGTCTAAAAGATGAAATTACTTGAACTTTTTGACCCTTTGGCTTTCAGGTGAACTTGAAGTTTCATTTATTGATATAACTTTAGTGTTCTCCAAATTAAACAAAACTCAACTTTTAGCTATGGGAATTAAACAAAACCTTACCAAAGAGGTAATTTGGTTTGCTACTACTTACTTTGCTTATATGTCTCAGTGATGTGGATAGTTTACTACTGAATGAGGTAGTCGTGGCTTCTCACAAGCCTGGACCAGGTATGAAGGCAGGAAAATATAGCAGAATAGCTGAAAGGCGAGGAAAATGATTATAGTTGGAATTAGACTTCTGATCCAGTCTTGTAAACTTAACTAAATGGTGGTTATTTCTCCCTAGCTACAAGTAGTCCACAAAACCACTTGGCTAAGAATTATGTTCAGCCTCTTCTGGAGCTCCGGGAAGCAAGTGTTGTGGAGGGGTGGGTCGGGATTGAACAGCTGCAGCCAGACTGAGAGAAGCATCTTTCCTCTGCAGCTGCCTTCTCAGGCTTGCGACCTGCTGAGCTTATGGACTAGCTAAGGCCTGCTGAGTGCGTTTCAGATCTGGACACTGAGAGGGCCCAAAGTTCTGCATTAGCCTGACTACCAGGTATCCCTGGAGAACCAAGGAAATGCCTCTTTCCTGTCTCATAGAGCCTACTTGTCCACCAGGCTTAATATAGGGTAGCTCTTTGATGGATCACACATCTGGAAGGGAAGCAGCAGGAGCCACACACCTGCAGTTTTAAAATCTCAGAAGGCTTGCTGTGGGTTTTTTTTTTGTATATTCTATATGGCGGTATATATGTAAATAGGGTTCTTTTCCCCCAAAAAAGTTCTAAATTTTTGTTTGTGTCAAGTTGCATAGTTCTCAGCTAAACCCAATCTTTGCTTATGTATGTATGTATGTATTTTACTCAGACAGTCCTACAAATTTCCATGTCCTTTTTATCATTTTCCATAATGTAGCATCTCATTAGAACCCAGTGAAAATACTACAAGGATGACTAACTTCAAGCTGAATGGATTTGGCAGAGCGCTGAACATACTCCTGGCCATCAGCCAATTTCAGTGTGCTTAGGGAAATTGCACTTACTCTGAATGCAGTTTTAAATGGATCGTGTGCACTGGGTGAACTGGTATTCCAAATACATGGGAACATACAGTCTTCTAGAAGTTGAGGTTGTGCTCAAGCCTCGTAGAAAGGCAACATCTCCCTAAAATCAGTGTGCTTTGAAATATATACATGGTGGACGCAAGCATATGTTTCTCCATATGAGTTGGTCAAGAATAAGCAAAACAGCCCAAAAATTCGGGAAAAAATTAACTAAACGGGTACTGATTCAGGGGGGTCACAATTTGGAACTTGCTATTAAGTTCAAAAGGTAAATATTTTCTACCCAACAATTACAGTTGTGGTCTTTTTCATTTAGATGTCTAAAGTGTCAAAAAAGGCTATGATAATGTTAATTGCAGTAACATTTTGCATAAGAAAAAAATGTAAAGCACTTCACTCTCTACCATAAGGAGTGTTAAATAAAGTATTGTATGATAATGATAGTATTACACAGTTGTTGAAAAGAATGAGGAATGCATTTATGTATCAGAATGAAAAATTGTCTAAGATATATTCTTAGATAAAGCAAAAGACACAGAAGAGTATCATATGGTATGACAGTTGTGAAATAGCTTTCTATCTTTCTGTATCTATCACGTATGAATCTAGCTATCTACTTATTCATTCATCTATCTTTCTATCTATCCATTCAGGTGTATTAAATGTCAGGAAGAATGAGCAACAACAAAATGATAACAATGATAATTATTGGGAAGTGAGGTATGGAGGCTCTGTGTAGGGAGAATTTTTATGTATCATTTTACAATTTTCTTTTTCTTTTTTTTTAAGATGTATTTATTTGAGAGAGAGAGAGAGAGCAGGGAGCAGGGGCAGAGAGAGATGGAGAGAGAATCCCAAGCAGACTCCAGGCTAAGCCCAGAGCCGGATGCAAGACTCAATCTCATGACCCTGTGATCAGGACCTGAGCTGAAACCAAGAGTCAATCACTTAACTGAGTGAGGCACCCAGGCCCCCCACAATTTTCTGTATGTATTAGTGGTCTATTGCTATATAAAAAAGACTCAACGCTTGGTGACTTCAAACTACTATTTATTTGCTTCAATTCTGTGGCTGACAGGTTATGCAAGATTTAACTGGCCCAGCCTGTCTTTCTGTTATATCACATCTAGGTGAACTCATTCTACAAGCAGTTGGTGGGTTAGGGGCTGGCTAGTCCGGAGTGGCCTCACTGCCATGTCTGGGCCTCATGCTGGAATGGCTGAGACCGCCAGGCCTCTCGCTCCTGTGATCTCTCTCAAAGTTCGTTCACAGGCAGCATTTTTCCAAAAGGGCAAAAGCAAACAGTACAAGCCCTCTTAAAGATAGGGCTTGCTAGTCCCCCAACATCTCTTCTGCTATATTCTACTGGTCCAAGCAAGTAGCAAGACAAGCCCAGGTTCAAAGAATGAGGAAATAGCTCCATTTCTTGACGAGAGGAGTGGTCACAACCCATGGCCATATTTAATCTAATACACTCTGCTAGTTGTATGTGTTGTAATAAGCATTAATTGTTTTAATAAGAATAATCAGAAAAATAATAAGAGGTGCTAAGCTTTTTTCCTGTCATGGAGTATTGGTTTCTCCAATTTCCAGCTGTATCTTTGAGTTACCCAAGAGCCTGTTTCAATTTTTATAATGAAATGAGATTACTGCTTAGTTAGGAATGATCCTATAACATACAAAAAAAGATTTGAATAAGTTTTAGTCTCTACAGAAAGATTCATTCCAGATGTGAAATTCCAACATGCATGTGAAGTGCCACATAGTTTTATTTACAAGTGGGCACTAATGACTTTTGCACAGTGAATAAATAAACTTAGATAAAATTGCATTATCTTCCATGTGTCTGTGGGTAGCTTTAATAGAACTAAAAATCTTTCTTCCTTACAAACATTTGTCATTCAGCACTTTAGTGGCAAAATCTTCTCTACTTTATGTAATAATGTCCTACCAAAAGGAAATTTAAATAGAAAAGGTATGAATTATTCTAAATGGTTACTGTAATTACTCTTTAGTTTTGTACCAAAATGAATTCAATGATTAATTTTCTTATTAAAGGTAAGTAAGACCTCATTTTTCAGATTCAGTGTGGAAAAAGGCTGTGCTTTTCTGCTGCATTCTTAGAATATACTTGTCCCCTCACAGCTCCTCTACTTTTATTCCTCAAGTTTGAGATCTCTCAGTTCTAGGAATCCCTACCAAGGTAATATGGGTTAATTGTGTCCTGGCAAAATTACATCTCTAGTACTTACCTTGTTTACTCTGTTCTTTGCCTCTTCCCTCTCACAGGGACTCCAAAACCAGTTCCCTTTTCCAATCCTGACCAAAGCAGAAACAAAGAGACAGAAACAAAAATTTGAAGGAACTACTAGCCAGTGAGCCAAATGATGAGTCTTAGCCAATGCTTGCTTGCAGAGCCTAGCTTTTTGTTTTGTTAGTTTATTTGGTTTTACTCATCTCTGAAATTAGCTGTGATCTGCCCTGGAGAAAAGACAAATGACTCAGTGGTGAAGCTAATATATTGGGAAGAGAGAATTAAAGGCAAGGAGTTCTCATAGATGGAGCTGAATTTTTCTGTTTTTCAGCAGAAAACAGAATATTCAAATTCAAATTAAGATAATGCAAGAGGAGGTTGATAAAATAGCCATGGTGAAAGATATAAGTTATATGTGTTGCGAAACCACAGGGAAAAGTGTAATACTCTGGGGCTATTGCCATATTAGGATCAAAGGATGAAAGGTGAGACTTTGTGACTCATTGGTTAAGGGACTTGGCCAACTGGAGATGACCCAGAAAAGTAAGGCACGGAGGGAATGAACACCCTGAGTTCAATCTGCTCTTTACTCTCTACTCCCGGTGTGGCTTTCGCTTGGCCAAACCCAAATGAAAGCTAGAAGTCAGGGAAGTCTATTGGTGTAGTCCATTCAGGGTCAGTGTCCTGAGCCAAAAACAGGGTAGAGAAGGACAGAAAAGCAAGGAGAAGGTAGGAAAGAAAAGAGCGAAAAGAGGTAAGAGGGAGAGAAAGAGAGGGGGATGGAGGGCAGGAAGGAGAGAGAGGGGAGGGTAGAAAGAATGCATGAGGTTGTAGCTAGCTGTCAAAGTTTTAATTGTGAGCCCTAGGAATGGCTTTAATTACAAGAAGGATGAAAACTGATTATGGTAATTACTATTCATCAGTTCTATAAATATTTATGTTCTATTTCTCTCCATAGGTTAGATTATAAGTTACCTGTGGGCAAAGATCCTGCTGATTTATTTACCAAAGTATCCTCCTTAAATATTTATTGAACCACATTGAATGATAAGAGTATTTTGCTGAGTTTAATTGTTTTGAAAAGTTGAGAATAGCTCACAGTAAAATTTTTAAGGCTATGTCACTGGGTTCCAGTGATACCATCTTACAATGAACAAGAACATGACATACTTTCACCTGTCAATGTTGTGATTATTAATCTACCACAACTTTTGCTGACAGCAGAGAATCTCTATTCTGACAGTGACAATATAAGTTGCTTTGGCAGAGAAGTTTACCAACAGCTTGAAACTTTCATGATGAAATGACTGGTCAAGTTAGTGTTGATGGCATCTGGCTGGAGCCATCCATCACTAATCCTGGGAAGCAGGACTATCTAATGGTTCCAGTTTTATTCAATCTATTTTATGCAGCCATGCTTGACTATGCAACAAGAGACCTCAGGGTTGATATTAGGATATATTTGATCTCCTAAAAGGCTTTTCCACTTCAATAACTTGCAATCCTCCTCAAAAGTCCTTGAGGCAGTTGTTCATGAACTAGTGCTTCCTGATGACAACATTCCCAACATGACCTAAAATGGATTTCAGAAAACTTTGTAGGCCTTGTATTAGAAGGTGTCTATAAGCTGGAGATGCCTTAATACATACCAGATTTCACTAAAAGAAAAAATCTAAAACAGTTCAACAAAACTAAATATTTTGAAAGAAATGTTGACAATTTGTTCCTTTGTCTTTTTACAAATAATCACCAGATAGATAAGAAAATTCAGAGTAGGGGTGCCTGGGTGGCTCAGTCGGTTAAGCATCTGACTTGGTTTCGGCTGAGGTCATGATCTCAGGGTCCTGGGATGGACCCCGTGTGGGCTCTATGCTCAGTAGGAGTCTGCTTGTCCCTCTTTCCCCGCCCCTCCCCCCGCCCCTGCTCATTCTCTCTCTCTGTCTCAAATAAATGAATGAATGAATGATGAATAAATAAAATCTTTTATAGAAAAGAAAATTCAAAGTAAAAACAATATATTCGTGACTAGCAGTACCATCAATATTTATTACTTAGCATAATAAACTAAGATGAACTGCATCTTCCTGAGTGTGCAGATTGGGAGCATTTAGTGATTGACTCTATACAGGGTTTGACTGAATCTTAAAATTCCCTCCCTAATGGCTATATAACTGCTAGACATTGGAAGTAGAATGGGAAGGTCTAATCACACAATACTCAAGCTGGAAGATGAGAGTTTGTTACCAACGCCTCTCATTTTATGTATGAAAGGTAACTGACTTGATCAATATCATACCATAAACTAATTTCAGGAACTGAACTATGCTCCAAGACCCTTGACCACGTCAATGTTATTTTTATTATTCTAATTTGGATGTTATGGTAGCCAGTTTCCAAGACAATCCCCAGTGATTTCTACCACCTGGTAGTCATACTCTTGTGAAATTCCCTTCCACATTGTAACAGTGTTGGTATGTTTGACCAGTAGATTACAACATATTATTTCACTTCTGAAGCTAGATCATAGAAGGGTCTATGTCTTCTTCTTCACAGTGATTTTGCTTCTCTTGGAAAAAGCCAGGTGCCAAGTCTGAACAGTCGTAAGAAGAGGCCCATCTGATAAAGAATAAAGGACTACAGTCGACAGCCAGCAAGGAACTGAGGTGTCCAGCCATCAGCAATGTGACTGAGCTTGGCAGCGGCTTTTTTAGAATTAGTCAAACATCAAGATGATGGCAGGGCCAGCCAACATCTTGCCTGCAATTTCGTGAAAGACCCTGCACCAGAACCACTGAGCTCGGCCATTCTAAGTTTCCTGACCCTCGGAATCTATATGAGATATTAAATTTTTGTTTTTAGCTGCTAAGATTTGAAATAGTTAAGATTTATGCATCAATGTAGAACTAGTACAATGTGATAGTAAAACATTTCCTCAGTATGTCAGGCAGCTATGAAATGAGGAATCATGGTAGTGAATTAGGAAGAGGAGAACATCCTGGCAGGTTTATAATCTGTGATCCATGAATCCCTGGCCCCGTGGACAGACGTTAGAGATAATGTGAACCTCCAAAGTTACATGTAGAATTATACAAATATCTTTGCAAATGTGGGGTCTTTTTAATCCTAAAAGAGGGTCTCATAATTTTTGTTTGATATTCAAAAGTATATATGATTTGCTGCATAATGGGTCACTGGTCTACGGCCCTACTATAATATTATGTCCTGAGCTCATTGAGGGCAGAGTCAATCATCTTTTTTATTACAACCTTAGAAACTTCCCACAGTGCCTTACCCGCAGTACCCTAGTGGGTACTCCACAGACCGATGCTGGTTGAGGGACTGAGCGGGTTCCTATATTTGCATGCACATATGCCTGTTGTGGTTGCACACTCTCAGTAGCCATATATTCATGGTCGTTTTCCTTTTGTGGTGCATCTCTCATCACAGTTACTAATTATATAGTTTAATCCATGATCGTGGGACCATCCAAAGCTATGTAGCTGGGACTGAAATTGCTTATTTGGTCTTAGCATGGTATATTCAGAAGCTGGAGAGTGAAGTAGCCATTAAATATGCATTCGAGAAATTTCCCGGATACATTTTTGACTGTTTTTTCTCTGCTTCAAACACAAAGAGTTTGCTGTAAATAATGTGGATTTTCCCTTAATGTTTTTCTTTGCATTTCAGTTCAGTGCAGGAAGACCATTACCCCCAAATTACAAAAAAAAAAAAAAAAAAAAAAAAAAAAGCCGTAGAACCATTTGCTATTCTGACTGCTCATTGCTTCTGTCATAATTTTAGAATTGAACCTACCACATTTGCTAACATCCTGCCTTCTTAAGTAGTTAATTATAATCTCATGCAATCTTTCTGGGAACCTATATCCATTAACAAAATTGGGTTTCCTTCAATTGTGGCTAAAAGTTGATGGATCCCAGTTCACCTATGTTTTCACTAAGGGCACTGTTGCTCAGGCCCATACAATGGATCCAAGTGTGCTTATTTTAAGAACTTGGTGGAAGTATACCCACTTCCATCTTCAAAGTCATGTTTGAAGTTCCTGCTGCAGTCCTGATGAGCCATGTACTCATTCACTACTTACCATTGTGCTGTATTTCACGAGCCCCTGCTAACACATTCCTCTTTAATTCAACAGAAATTAGTTTCCATCTAAAAGTTACCTTTATGAAATTTCCCTTTGAAAAACACTATTTTCTCAGTTCTATTATTTTCAACATATTTACTTACATCTGGGAATGTTTCCAAAAGGAGCTTTAGGAAATTATTGTACACTCATTTGGGGCAGGGGGGAATACATCTATTGGAAGGTCTGAATACTGCCACATGGAGAACAAATGAGGGCAATTAATCCTGGTAATTCTCAAAGTGAAAATACTTTATAACAAGAAAAATATAGATTTAACAAATTGATTTTCCGTTTGAGATATATTTTCTCCCTTATCTTGAGGAAATATACATAATTGTATTTTTTGTCAAGATGCTAGTTAATACAAAGTACTTAGAAAAAAAATAAGCGAGGATGAAAGCAGATACATATGTTTAAGCCATATAAATAATTTATAGCCTCACAATAATGCATTGTAATATACGCCAGACGCAGCATGGTAATTAAACTGCTCATTAAGTATCTGTTAATGCACACCCACGTGTCTCTAACTCTTAGAGGCCATTCACAGTTCTGCTCGTTAGGCCCAGAGTGAATTACCCACTCTTGAATCCCTTTGGCTCCGCTCATTCTTCAAGTTATGCATGCATATAGTCAAAAGATGTTTGTGGTGCCTACTGTATGCTAAATGCACTATCCTGGGCTGGGGGATACAGAGGGAAAGAAGAAAGAAAAGAATAGGACTTATAACTGACCTAAACTCATACCCTGGGCCAGTTTCTATTGTATATGAAACATAGAAAAATGGTCTAAAAAGTATCTAGGAAATTTCTTTTATGCATATTGCATGGGTCCTTTGCTCTCTGTTCAGTGTGTGGCCATGAGCTTTTCACTGCATCAAGATAGAAGAATTGCATAGGATTTTCAAATAGCATGTTCTAGAACTTGTATCCATTTCTCTCACCTTTGTCCTTAATCATTGAGGCTCAGAGAAACTAGATGGGCCGCTCTGAGATTGTTTCATGTGGTGCTTGTTTTAGCTAAACAACATCACCTTTGAATTATTTGACAGACCTTATTGACTCCTTCTGTTTATAATGCCCTGATTTAATTTGAGAACTGTTTGTATCACTTTCATTTCTAGAATGTGTATGCACTGTGCTGAGGTTTAGAAATCTAAATTGGGTAAAATGTGGATGGGGAGATGGATGAAGGGCATTTGTTGTCTAGGCTTTGCAAGTGGGTAAGCAGTGGTGATCACTGATTTTAATGTTTGCTTAGAATTTTTTAATTTGAGCCATATGCTACATATTTCACTTTTTACCTATGAATATATTTTAGAGTAATTTAAAAGAAGCCAAAATCAAGGAAATCAATTTCTGAAATCTGAAGCTATAATGAAAGGGACAAAAGTGGGAGAGTGAGTAAACACAAGGCAGAAATCAAGAAAGGCAGAAATCAAGAAGAGAAAATCAGTTATTTCACAGAGAACATTCCTACAGTGTTCTTGGAAAGATAAAAGATTGATAAAGCTATAAACGGAGGAGGCATGATTTCATTATATAATGTGAAATATAGGATGCCCAAAACCTAGCTTCAAAATTCTTAGATTAAAAAAAAATTGTATTAGAAGTGTAAGTCAGATGCTTAAAAGCTCTCCCATTCATATACTTCAAACTAAGCTTATATTACTTGAAGCTACCTTAACCATCCCTAAACATTTCACCCCTGAGATTGTAATTTAAATTGTCTTGTTCTTACTTTTGATTCAATTACATCATAAATGTACAGAAGTATGTGAATCATAAGTTCGGTGAACTTTCACAAGCTGGTGGGAACCGTTTAACCAGCACCAAGTTCAAAAAGTCTTGTCAGCACCCTGGAAGCCTCTCTTATGTTCCTTCTAGTCATTAATCCCAACCCGAGGGTAACTGCTCTCTTGGCTTCTAAAAGTATAGATTGTTTTGACAATTTTTGAACTTTACATAAACAGAATCATATAGACTGAACTTTTGGTTCAGGCTTCTGTTTTCTGCCTGTGAGATTCATTCATATAGTTTTTATATTAAATATATTTTTACATTAAAAATAGTTATTTTATTCATTTTTTGTAGTTTCAAGTTTTTATTTAAATTCCAGGTGGTTAACATATAGTGTAATATTCGTTTCAGGAATAGAATTTAGTGATTCATCTCTTACATAGAGCACCAGTGCTCTCATTCGTATGATTTCCGTGTGTTCGTAGTTCACTCATTCTCACTGCTGTATAGCATTCTATTCTGTAAATATAGCCCGGTGTGATTATCCATTTTACTACCGATGGGCAAAAATGAAGAGCAATTTGGAAGCTACCAGTTGGGGCCTATTGAGCATTATGCTGCTATGGACACTGTAATATTTGTCTTTTTCTGGGTTACTGGGTAAACCAATGTTCAGCTTTAGTAGATCCTGCCAAAGAATTTTCAAAAGTAGTTGTAAAGTTTGGGTTTAAAATACAAAGAGGTCAAACAAGTACAGTAGAATCGCTCTTAAACTGCTCAAATGAGTTTAAATGGTTTTGAAGTAATGATCTCCTTCATCGCATTTCAGCTTTATTTAAAGGTTGAGTTTTGTAAGCTTTTTGCTTTGTTTATGCTCTGGACTAATTCATGTGCCCACACAATGGATGTGCTGAAGCCCTAAACCTCAATGTGACTATTTTGGGACATAGGGTTTGAGGAGGTCATTAAGGTTAAATGAGGTCACAAGGGTGGGGCCCTGATCTGATAGGATTAGTGTCCTTACTAGAAGAAACATCAGAGAGGGTGTTTTTACACCTCTCCTTCCCCTTCTGCCATGGGAGGACACAGTAAGAAGGTGGCCATCCACAAGCCAGGGCGCGAGTTCTCACCAGAGACTGATCTTGCAATACTTTGATCTGGGACTTGTAGCCCCTAGAACTTGGAGAAAATAAACTTAAACAATGCCATCCAGTCTGTGGAATTTTGTTATGGCACCCCAAGCATACTAAGATGGCTCATAAAAAAGTTGAACTTTTTTCCTTAGTTCATAGCAAATTCCTCACTTTTGTTAAAGTGAGTTCATACTGCATCGTGCCTGAAGAAAAAAAGGCAAGGAAAGTGGCACTTGAAATGTAATATCACCCTTTCCCATTTAGCTTCCTAGAGGTCTGAGAAAATGACCAACACAGATCCGAAACGGAACCCTCCTCGCCAAGCAGATTATGTGTTAATTTTCAGCTGATTTGCAGATATTTCGCTGTTAGCTTTCTGAGTGAGCACTTCCTTTGGAGTGACTGGCTCTTCTGACAGTGACATACAAACATTTGATTTAAATGTTATGCTCTATGAAACTCACAATACTCATGGTAATAATACGTCTATGGCCTT
Source organism: Ursus americanus (assembly GCF_024610735.1). Lineage (NCBI taxonomy): Eukaryota > Metazoa > Chordata > Mammalia > Carnivora > Ursidae > Ursus > Ursus americanus. The sequence continues at coordinate 12,256,412 of NC_142137.1, read as the reverse complement.
TATATTCACAAATTTTTTATTCCCTTGACTATATTCCGACTAAGCCTGAACCAGTGATGTACGAACTGACTCCTTTCCACTCCCATCTGCCATCCTTCTTCTATCCAGGAATATATCTCTTTACAGAAATTCCAGCTTCTGTCTCAGAAGTCCTGACGTTTCGGAGTCTTTATTTAGCTCTGCTTTTATACAAAGATATTTTGAAATGGTAATATCACTTGTAAAGAGTCCTTCCTTCCTCTGGGACTAGTAATCGTGTTTTGTATTGTTTCGGAAGTGCAACATGGGAAAGAGGTAATATATCTTTCAAGCTGAATGCTTTCATTGTCACTGGTTTTCATTTTTCACACAGACTTTGACATATTTCAGTATTGTTGGAGGTGATGCTGTGAAAAAGCTAGAAGGCTGGTTCATCCACATCCCTGGCTTTGCCCTGTTTCTCTTTTCATATAAAAATTGTAAAACTTAACGGATGATGACTAGCTTAGCAGTGTTGTTCTTTTTAAATTCTTTGTGAACCTTGTACTCTGGCTGGTATTGATTTCCTTTGCCATTGTCAGTACAGTGGATTGAGTCTTTGGTGTGCATTATCCTTCAAAAATCAATATGTAAGTTTTCCTATAGAACGACTTAAGGTTAGGGATAGAATTTAACAATCCAAGATGTATTAGTGACATTATACCAAAATAATTATTTGGTAGATGGTTAATAAGCTTATGAAAAATTAAGAAGATAAACACTGAAATAGCTTTATAATCTTGTCTGTCAAAACATGGAAACCTATTTTCTGATCTTTTCATAAATCTAAAAATTTTATGCCTACCTCCCTAGTGAAATCTTATATACAAAGAATATGATCATCGCTAAGTTTTCATCTTACCTGAAAAAGCAGCTCTAATGTTAAAATGATAAAATCTTTATATCAATGAATGGGCAGAATGAAGAAGTAATTGTAGCATTATGGGAATCAATAATAGACAATAATTATAGTTCTATAATTGCGTTACTTTTAAACAAGTGCAGATCCCTCTATTGACCCTTAATTTTACTATTGTTATTTCCATACTAACTTTTCAAAAGTATTTACAATGATTAGAGTGACATTTTATTTTTCATTATTTGCATCATTAGAAATACTATGGTCTAAGTCTTTTTAATTTTATATTTATTTTTATAAGTACAATGATACAAATTTTACCCGGATTTTAGGATGTATAGCTGTTTCCAGTGGCAAGAGTCAATCAATGTATAATGGCCCTTCAAACAATCATAAACAGATGTGCCATGTTCTTTTTACATGATCAGATTTGTGGCCTATAATCCAATAAAAGCAAATTGCCATATTGTTCATATTTTCTTTGTTATTACCTATGGATATGGATTGCCATAGGATTTCTTTGTTCCACATCGATTTTATCATGTAAAATATTGAGTTATTTCATATTTACTTATGTTATAATATATTGTCCCATTCCATAACTGGTGTTAGGTTGCTTTGTTCATTTCTTCACTGTTACCAAAAAATAGGAGTTACAATCCTTTAGTTTCATGGTTACTTTATTTTTTTTTTTTTAAGATTTTATTTATTTATTTGACAGAGAGAGAGAGACAGCAAGAGAGGGAACACAAGCAGAGGGAATGGGAGAGGGAGAAGCAGGCTTCCCGCCGAGCAGAGAGCCTGATGAGGGGCAGGACCCTGGGATCATGACCTGAGCCGAAGGCAGACACTTAATGATTGAGCCACCCAGGCGCCCCTCATGGTTACTTTAAATGTGAATCCCATAAATAGAATATTTAAAAGATTTGAGCCCAACAGAAAATTATCTTATGATAAGAAATAATGCAACTTCCATCGTAAAAATGCATATTTCATAGTAATTCAGTTGCAATTTTTTTCTCATAAAATAATACTCTTCTTAAATGACTGAAGTCCTTCCAAGTGAGTAAAAGAAAGTTCTACCCACGATTTTAGTTCTATGTCCACTTTAAGAGTGTCATTGAAAAGAAGCTCTTTCACAAATATCTCACTTAAGAGGACTTGTGTTCTGACACAAGTCATTGCTGTCTGTTCCTTTTCCCTAATGACAAGTAAAATAATGTGAATGACCTACTGCTCTTCAATCTGAGAACTGATTACATGGTGTAGTTTTATAAGACATACAACTTTAATTTTTTAAATTATACAGGTGAAAAGTTTCTGGATATATGTGGAAAATGTGTGTATACACATACAAAAATATAAAATATATTTGTATATATGGCCATATATATTCAAAGTATTGGTGTATGTGTATAATTTAAAATAATGTTGAGCCATTATAATGTATATTTTTAAGTTATTAACTGTTTTTTAAAGATTTTATTTTTTTTAAGTAATCTCTACATCCAACATGGGGCTCAAACTCACAACCCCAAGATCAAGAGTCCCACCCTCTACTGACTGAGACAACCAGGTGCCCCTTTAAGTTATTATCTTTTTGAATAATTTCATACATTGTTAAAAATTTTCAGGAATATAATTTTAATGACTTCATAATATTTTAGCTTATGCCTGTACCATAATTCGGCCACTTTCCATTATTGGACATTTAAGTAGTTTTGTTTTTCCACTTCTTTAAATAGTAAAATGTCTCTTTTTAAAACCAAAATTTGAGATCTATACATTCATAAATTATTTATACATTGATTGAATGCCTTAAATATTTCAGGCAGTCTGCTAGGGCCTAGGTATACAATGTGGAAACAAAAAAATACATGAAAGCTAGTATGAGTGAGGAAGTTTTTTAGGTGCCACCTCTTCTTAATTACTATATTTTCTATATAATGGGTTATCAGAATATTTTGATCAACACAGGTTTCAAACTCAGAGAACAAACAATAGCATGAAACTTCACTTAAAAATATTTTTTCCTTCTCATTCAGCAAATCCAATAAAAAGCATATACTTCCTCCTTTCTTCTCTATGTGTATATTTTATATATAAATGAAACCCTGAATTTGTTGAGCTCTGGACTCCATGGATCTAAGAGCCCCACACAATGGTGTTTTGCAGTTTTTGCCATAAATCAGTGGCCAGGTATGTTATACATAGCATCCTACAGTCACCACAATAATTTCCCCTCAGTTTCTTAGAACCTAATATTTGCCTCTTTATTTTTACATAGGGTCTAGTCATCAATGTTGGAACTCAATTTATGTTATAACTTTTAAATTCAAAGTACCTATGCTGGCAGCATAAGAGTAATAAGTGATCAGCTTAAGCACCATACAAACTACTATAATACATATATTTATGGGGGAAAAGACAAATTACATTTGTATAGCTTAAGAATTTAGTGCATCGTAATCCAGTTTCCAGAATGCCATCTTACTGTAAGCCTATCAGGAAATAAATCTCTTTCTTTTTGCACCTATCTTTTTTTCTCTCAAGCCATATAGAGGAACGCAATCTCAATTTAAAAATGTGAGCTCCTAGGGGCGCCTGGGTGGCACAGTGGTTAAGCGTCTGCCTTCGGCTCAGGGTATGATCCCGGCGTTCTGGGATCGAGCCCCACATCAGGCTCCTCCACTATGAGCCTGCTTCTTCCTCTCCCACTCCCCCTGCTTGTGTTCCCTCTCTCGCTGGCTGTCTCTATCTCTGTCAAATAATAAATAAAATCTTTTAAAACAAATAAAATAAAAAAATAAAATAAAATAAAAATGTGAGCTCCTGAAAATCAGGCCTTCTTTTAGCTGTGTTTATTATAGCATCTAGCACATTCTGATCTATCTATAAAACGATTTCAAACTCAGAGCAAATAACTGAGAAAGACTTTGGCAAATAAGGATGGAAGGCCAAAAATGGATTTTATGCTATGGACATTTTCTCAGTTGTTTACCGTCTAATATCCAATATATGTTTATTGAATATCTATTATGTTCTAGGTTACAAAGATGTAGAAATTAATAATTCAATGTTTTTAAACTTAAAACTTGAGGAGTTTGGGTGTTTGAAAGGATGCTCAAATAGGCATCTGGGAAAATATTTATAATATAATGTGATAAATTTCCTTAGGAGATTAATGTGAAAGACTCCTACAATACACCAATGTTCATGGCAGTATGATTCCCAAAAGCCAAATGGTGAAAACAACTGAAATGTATAATAAATAAAATAGGGCATATGCATTCATTCAATGAAATATTATTCTGTGTTAAAAGAGCAAAATTCTGATCCATGCCACCACATGGATGAAACTTGAAAACATTATGCTAGTGAAATAAGCCAGACAGAGGACAAAATACTTATATGAGGTACCTAGAATAATCCATAATTATTAGTAGAACACTATTAGTAGAATAGTGGTTACTAAGGGTTGTGGGGAGGGGAGAATAGACAGTTATTGCTTAATGGGTACCGAGTTTTTACCTGGGAGGGTAGAAAAGTTCTGGAGATGGTTGGTGGTGATGGCGGCTCAACGATGTGAGTGTACTTAATGCCACTGAACTGGACACTTGGTTAAAATGGTAAACTTTATGTTATGTCTGTTGTAGCACAGTGAGTTTAAAAACACAGTGAGTTGAAAAAGAAGTCGGCATAGGCTGTGTGTAGGACAGCTAGTTGTGATGCCGAAGAGGGTGTTGCTGGTAGACACAGGAGAAAGGGCTGTTCCTGCAGAGCAAAGAGAGTCTCGATAAAAGGACAGGTACGCAGAAACATTCTCTGCGAGAGGAGATACATGGTTGTGTGTGAAGAAATGGAAGGAATTAAATGTGGAAACGTTTAGCCAGGATCAGGTCATGAAGAATGTCTGTGGCAGATTGTATTTTCCAAAGACAATAACACTATTGGCTGTCTCATGCATTCTTACACAAGCTTGCCATTCCTCCACCAAGAAAGGCACTCTAATTCCTTTCCCTTTGAATCTAGGAAGATCTGTGAGCTGCTTGTAAACAAGGGACTGTGGCACCAGTAACATGCAGCCTTTCTGCAAGGCTTTCTAAAGTCTTAGAGGAGAATCGACTTCCACGCAAGCCCTAGAATAATTGCTCTTGGAGCCTTCAGCCGTCCTGGAAGCCCTTCGACTGTCCAGTGGCCACCATGCTGTGAGGAAGCCCAAACCAGAACCTATAGAGTGGTCCATGGAGAGGACCTGACACTGCATAAGGAGGAGCAGACGCTCAGCCAGCTCTCTGCTGCACCGGCCCCCCACTTTTCCAGTTTCAACCCCCGTCTGACTGCAAGTTCATGAGAGACTCTGAGCCTATACCATGAAGCCAAACCCTTCCTCAATTCCTGACCCACAGAAACGATCACAGGCAATACAACGATTCCTGTCTTAAGCTACTGAGTTTTGCAGTCATTTGTCACATAATACATGGCAATCGCTAACCTGAGCAATGTCATGTGTCAGGCTCTGGAGTTTGAACTTGACCACTCACTATTTTATATGCATCCCTTGCTTTATTACCTTTGTTCATACTCCCTTCTTCACCTGGAATGCTACCCGCTGAGATTACTGTCTCTTAGAAGCCTTTATATTCTTTAAGGCTCAGTCACCAAATATGCCTTGATTATTCTAACTCTTGTAACTGAGAATCATTGTTCCTTTTTTGAATAACAGTATTTGTTTCCATGGTACAGGTCGCATTTACTGCATCCTACACCAGTTTTTGATTATCCTCGTTACCATTTAACAGAATGTGAGAGACTCGAGGCCTGGCCTTATACTTTCCACATCTTTCTGGTCTGTGCGATGTCTGCACTGTGCTTTCGAGTTACCATGTTAGAACTGTTTGACTCCCTCCGCTGCTCCCCCTGCCTGTGCACTCTCTCTTTCTGTCAAATAAATAATTAAAATATTTTTTTTAAAAGAGAGGTGCACCTGGGTGGCTCAGTCGGTTAAGCATCTGCCTTCAGCTCAGGTCATGATCCCAGGGTCCTGGGATCCAGTCCTGTGTCGGGCTCCCTGCTCAGTGGGGAGTCTGCTTCTCCCTCTCCCTCTGCTGCTCTCCCTGCTTGTGTTCTCTCTCTCTCTGTCAAATAAATAAATAAAATCTTAAAAAAAAAAAGCCTTGAAATTAATTACTGAAGTTATTAAAAATACATAGAAGGCAGAGAAAAGTTCTAATTTATGGAACATTATTTTCATTTATCTAGATAGTACCACTGACGGTCACGAATGCAGCTTTGTTCTTCATTCACATTTAAACATGTATATATTTTAATGATGTATCTTAGGTAACGCAAACTTTCAGAAAAACCAAGGTTCTTTTATTTAGCTTTTATCTAGACAAGTAATTTGAAAAGGTAGCCAAAATATTCAGAAAGGTCACAGAATTCTTAGGAATTTTTGTCCTAAATGTATAATCAAAACTTCTATGTCTATGTAAACCAGACAGACTTTACTTTTAATAACAACTCATGTAAATTTTGGAAATTGTCCAGGAAAATACTGGCTGTCCTAACAGCCAAGTTTTCCACCGATTTTCTGGCAGCAATGAATGCTGAGAAATGAGTGCAGGAATTGCTTTTATAGTCTAAAGCGTCATCATCCTTCAAGCTAAACAAATGACAATCAAGCACACTTCCAGCAAGTACACTCTCCTCGTGCTGACCTCAAGGAAATCATTCAGGAGGCAGCAACCACACTTTTCTTTAGATTGAAAAGTCCTATTACACTTGAGATAATTAGTACGGTAATGAAGATATCTAGCAATGCAACCACAAAATCATAAATGTGTCAGAGATGATCAGATTTGCCAAATGTTGATCTGAGCTATACTGGGAATTGTGATTTTATGTTTTCAGAGGAATTCTAATACTTGCTCAGTGCCAGCATTAGATGAAGGAAGTCTGAGAATTCACTCCTTTTTTGGACAAAAAGAGAAAAACAAAGAGAAATGCAAAAATCTGGAATTCCTGTGCATTTCACTTACCACTTTCAAGTATAAAACTTCAAGGTCTCAGCTACTAGCCTGTTGTGTCTAGAATTAATCTGTGAGGAGTCTGCTTTGAAAGTCGAGACTTGAGATGAAATCAGTTTAATTTATAATGCAGGTTGGAGGGGAAATGGGAGAAGTACAAGGACAGCCAGTTCCATCAACAACATTTACGGAGGTTAAGCGTGGCTCTGGAGGAAAAACAGCCAATGTCAGACCTTTGCTGTTGTGCCATGACATGATTGTGACGGTAGAGCAACCTAGGGACGTGTGGAAGCACGATATTTGGCCTTGTTTTTAATAGACTTCAATTCCTCGGAAGCTTCAAGAATAAAAGATGGGGGGCGCCTGGGTGGCACAGCGGTTAAAGCGTCTGCCTTCGGCTCAGGGCGTGATCCCGGCGTTCCGGGATCGAGCCCCACGTCAGGCTCCTCCACTATGAGCCTGCTTCTTCCTCTCCCACTCCCCCTGCTTGTGTTCCCTCTCTCGCTGTCTGTCTCTATCTCTGTCAAATAAATAAATAAAATCTTTAATATATATATATATATATATATAAAGAATAAAAGATGGGCAAACTATTGAGAAAGAATGAGTTTTACTGTCTCAATAAAATCTTTTTTTTTTTTTTTAAGATTTTGTTTATTTATTTGACAGAGAGAGCACAAGCAAGGGGAGCGGCAGGCAGAGGGAGAGGGAGAAGCAGGCTCCCCGCTGAGCAGGGAGCCCAACGCAGGGCTCCATCCCAGGACACTGAGCGGAAGGCAGAGGCTTAACCGATTGAGCCACTCAGGCTCCCCTAAAATCTTTCTTTTATAGTCCCCTTGTCCTCACTTTCTTCTAGAAGTTGATTTTTTTTTAAATTGCAGTATAAAAATGATCTGATTTGCGTTTGCTTTCCAGGGTGTCGAACACCCCCTGCTTCAAATGCACTTACTATGTCTCTCTACCCTGACGATGGTTATATGAGATTGTCTCACTCCTCATCTCTACTTCCCTAAAGTTAACAAAAAGGAGGAAGATTCAGGGATAGAGTTAAATAAAGAAAACAATAGATAAGACAGATTCTCTGGGAGAGCTTTGGAATGTCGTTGGTTAAAATCCAATGTGTTCTCTGAAGCAGGGTGTACAGTTATTGCTCTGTCTGTGGCCTCAGTTGTCCACTTAGTCCTTCTTTAAGAATTACTCAGGATCTACCTTTTCCAAGTGCAAAGGTAAGTTAAGACTATGGCGATTACAGTGAACGTTTTAGAAAAGTATAAAAAAGTGCTTCCTGGAATGCACTTGAAGAATTGAACTATATTATAGAAGAAAGCACTGGGGATATTCAGTTTTAACATTATTATTTTTAAAGATACTACCTTTTCTCCAAATGCAAGGCAGAGAATCCTAATGATTATACTTTAAATCCTCTGTTTATGTGCAAATGATTTGTTGACTGAAAACTTCTAAATAGCACTGTTAATTACTTGACAAAAGATAGAACGGAAGGTATCATTTTTGTTAGATGACTATGAACCTTTTAAAACCAAAAGGAAAGATGATTATCAGCAGAGACATTCAAAGGGAGGAAGAGGAATCAGTGAGAGATCAAGTTTGGTTGCTCCAATCCTCTTTGCCCTTCTAAACCAGGCTTTGGTTACAACGTTGTCAACTTGTATTTTGTAAAGAAACTCAGGATGAAATAATTTGGAAAAGAATATTAAGTTTAATTCTTTTCCTTTATATTTTGTAACGTTCTGTCCCTGTATCTATACCACTGAATACTGTTAAAAGTACTGAAAGGAGATCTAGCAAAAAGGTTCTCATGTTAAACAGTGGTATTTACCATCAATTTAAAAAAATGGTTTAGAAATACATTTTATTCTGGATTTTATTAGTAGCCAAGGTAGGCACAAAAAACTCTTAAATTCTGGAGACTTTCTAGAAAGATAAAGTCATTTAAATAATTTTAAACTTATAACTGAATCATCTGATTGTGACTTTTTCAGGAGGAGTGTTTCTTGGCCAGGGTCTCAGTGTCATTATTCCCAGGACATGATTGACTTTCTGTTCTCTGAGAATGCTGCCCCTGGAGATGAGTGGGAGGACGACCCTGATGATGGAATTCAGGAGAGATATCTGCAAATATCGACATCATTTGGAATTACTGACAATTGCCTTTGTACTTACATAATGGAATTATTGTAAGAAATGTTATCTTGGGAATTTCAATAGAAAGGATTATAACTTTAAAATCTGCATGAAATTTATTATGCATTATTATGAAATTATTTCTGAATTACCTAGGGAAATTTGGAATTATTTCTGAATCGCCCAGGGAAATTTGAAATAGGCCCTATGGGAATTCTCTTGCAAATCTATTTTAGTCTTCAAGATGGGACTGGGGAAGGGGTGGGGAAGAAGAGTTGAAACAGTGGTCAAATAAGTCATTCCCATGTAAGAAGTAGGACACTTAACAACTGTTATCTTTTTAAAAACTAAAAGACAACCATCGCCGTGGCAAAATGTTCTATGTATAAAACTCACATCAGAAAATCACTGTGTCTTGATTGCATTCATCTAGCCATCAGGGATTTAGAACTGAGATATAAATATTTCATTGAATTTTTAATAAAACCTTAATGTGCATGATATACAGAGAGTACACTACTACTTGAAAGCCCTGATATATGGACACTCCAGCCGTTTTGAGGTGGATCAATAAATTTCATGACTTTGTGTTATGAGGGTTGAGTATCATCTTGTCATTTACCATCCATTTCTTAAAAGAAAATAACTACAATTAGAGTCCTGGACTGTATTTTGGTAAGAAACCAAATCCCTCCCAGACACATCACTGAAGCTATCTGCTGTATCCAATATGTCTGTTGGCTAACACGGTTTTTTTTGGTTTGTTTTTATTTTATTTTTTCAATTTTGGTTTTGTTCAGATTAAAAACAGGACAGTGGAATATAGCATACTCCTTTGGTATGTCATAAAACAAGATGGTAAATAGAGCCAGAAAATTACTCTACGAGGAACTAGAATTTTTAGAGTATATCCAAGATGATGCAATGGGTCAGATTTTATGATACCGAGTAACAAGATCCCACGAGTTACAAGCTCCCTTATTAACGGCACATGAGAAATAAAATCACAATGCCTCTAATGACTTCTGCTGGAGAGTTGTCCTATGATGAATTCATTCATCTGTAAAATGAGAGCCTTGAATCAGACTGTTTCTAAGTTCTTTTCTTGTTCCAAAATGCATTTTTCCCCATGTTTGTGCATGGAGCCACACATGAAATTTAAACCATAGTAGGCTTGAGAGGAAAGATTTCAAATCCCTTGAGAGTTTCTGTTTCATTCTCCCCCTTAGCAGAAAGGTCCTGTAAACAGTATAAATTCATGGGTCGGGTGAAGCAGATGAGCTGATGTATTACTAAAGCTTTCCTTATAATGTCTATTTTTTTAATCATTCAAAATTGAAGAGATTTTCTAGAATTCAGCATCTGGCTAGTCCATCCATGCAGTTATGTTTTAATGAGATTCTAAAAATTTATGTGTGATGCTCTTTGCCCTGTAAATTAGATAACATTGTAAAGTACTTCACTGGAAAATATAAAGTATTTACATACTTCATTTTATCTTGACCTAAATTACTAAATGGGTTTAGTAAGTTTGCATAGATATTCATCCTCTTTTTGTTTTTTTGGTAAAATGTCATATGCTGAACAGTAGCTAAACACCTACACTTCTACACCATCAGTTGTATTGTTTTGTCCTTTGAGTAATGGATATTAATTCTATGAGGTTGCCCTGAATTATATCATATGAAAAAAAAACACTTCCTGTATGTTGTGTCAACTTCAATTGGTTTACGCATTCTATGGAAATCATTTTGGAAATTAACCAATTTTTATCATTAGATTTTACGTATTTTCCAGGAGATAAAACTTTGGACTGGCTCTTATTCAGTTTAAATAGGTTTATTATTGTATCATAAAATCTGGAAAATGACTGACATTTGAAGAAAGTAAACTGTTAGAATTAAAGCAATCATCAGATTTAAATACTATCAATTCAACTTTATTTTTAGATTATTCATTGCATTATTAAAAAAAAAGTCAATATAGCTTTCCTTACTTGAGTACTCTACTTCACCCTTGATTCCTTCTAATTCATTGTGAACCTACTTAATGTAAGTCAGGAGGTGTTTTCTAGTGCTCTTAGGAAGAAAAAAGTAACCTTTTCCTGGAAAAAAAATTCATTTCTAACTTAATTATTCTCTTGAAGCAAGCTTTAAGTCTCTTTTTAAGTAAGTGTCATGTTCAGTTTTTCCTTTAGACTTTTTAAAGCTTAAGTTTCTTTTATATGTACTGAGGGTATGTTCTCTGGGGCAGAGAATGTGATAGTGAATTGAGGATTGATCAGATAGCCTCAATTAAATAGGGGAAATGATTTCTTAAAAAGCTTTCTTGGGCTTAGCACATGGTTGGCACTTCATAGCTATTCAAAGGCATTAGACTATTGGGGTGCCTGGGTGGCTCAGTCGGTTGAGCGTCTGCTTTCATCTCTGGTGGTGGTCTCAGGGTCCTGGGATCAAGCCCCACATAGGGTTCCCTTCTCAGTGGAGAGTCTGCTTCTCCCTCTCACTCTCTCTGAGCCTCCCCCCCCCACTTGTTTTCTCTCTCTCTCTCACTCAAAAGTATATAAATAAATAAATTAATTAATTAATTAATTTAATTTAATTTAATTAAAAAAGGTGTTAGACTATTGAATGGATAGTTGTGCTCAAGGGATTTGATTCTATTGGTTAAGACATGTGGTATAAATACAAAATAACATTATTGTTATTATCTTATTGTTATTATCTTATTTTATTGACTGTGCTTTGTATCAGCCTATAAAGATAGGACATATATGGACAGTGTTAAATACGATTCTCCAGTATTAAACTCACATGAACGTGGATATGACTCAGATTTGGAGCTTTCAGACAGTAATTCTCAAGGCCGTGTGTCTCACCATCATAGCTCATCTCAGTGCTACAATAGCCGAAGCACTCTAGCTGACAATAGTTGGTGTTATCTTCAGCAGTCCTTGGAGGGAAAGGAGATTAAGTAATCATTATCGTGATTTTGGTCTCTGGAAACAAAGAAAATAGATGAAGTAGTCTCTTAGACTAATTAGGAGGCTAGGTGACAGTCAACGATCTCCTATAAGGGAAACAGCAAGGATGACCAAGGGACTCTGCTATATCCAGAAGCACTGAAACTGGCAACTAGAAAAAAGATTGAATTTTCAGGGTAACATACATTAATCATTCTAAAGGAATGGGAGTTTTGTTGAGGATGGGAGGAAAATGGTTATTTCAGAGGTGGGGAGGAGGAGGTAGGTAAAACTAATGCAGGCTGCAAGGGTGGTAGGTATTTGGACACTAGTTAGTGGTTATTTAACTCTAGTCATTTGGGCTTTGCTCTCCAAGTCCCTTTATGTGTCCTAGAGGAAAGAGGTGAAGCACTGGGGAGGGACTTACCAAGCAAAATATAAGCACTTGGTGAAGTCATTTTTTATTTCTTTCTCCTCCTCTTTGGTCCCATTTTTGCATCTTGAGGCTCAGCTCTGGCCCTTCGCCTTGTGTTCCTAGTCCCTCCTTCTTGGGTCTGCTAATAGACAGTATTCTAACTTATTTCTTTTCTTTTTTCTTTTTTTTTAAGTAGGCGCCACATCCAGCATGGAGCCCCACATGAGGCTTGAGCTCAGGACCCTGAGATCAAGACCTGAGCTGAGATCGAGAGTTGGACGCTTAACCCACTGAGCCATCCAGGTGCCCCTAACTTAGTTCTTATTTTTGCATTCATTTAAGATTTTTAGGGAAATTTCATCACATAAACCACAGAGAATCATTCTCATAACTATCAAGGTAAAGCATTTCAAAACTCACAACAATAAATTCTGACATTAGAAATTAAAGTTGTTCTTCATACAAAGGAAATTATAATTGACGTTGTAGTGACTACTTACCACTAGCTTTTACCTCTCTTCCCTTTGCTCAACTTGCTTCATTGACTTAAAAAATTTCAGGAGCGAGGTTCCTATTTTGAGATAAGTTTTTTGTTTTTTCATATGTTTGTTAGTTTGTTTTGGTCAATATTCTTCACAGATTGTAGAATGACCAACATAGGGGACTTGTCTGTTTCTTTGCCAACATACACACGTACCCAGGCCAGTGGTAGAACATGACATTAAAGGACGCAGGTGCTGAAGCCAGGCCTCCTGAGCTGGCCCTGGCTCTGCCATCTCATGACCTGGAGTGTCTAACAAACTCTCTGTCTCAGAACAATGAGATACTGAGCATCTCATTGATAGTCTGGTACCAAAAGGGGATAATGATTCAGTTCTTACCTTTCAAGGTTGTTGTGAGTTCAAGGATTTAAATACATGAAGCCCTTAGAAACCTCCCTGCTGCATCGTATCTTTATTTTTGTTGTTATTATTATTGGTGGTGGTAGTGGTGACAGTAGCACTTAATAACTAAGAATGAGAGGAAAAGTCAGTGTTTTCAAAGACTGGTAAGAATTGCATAACATAACATATAACAAAAGGAGAAATGGTTAATAACCACTGGCAAAGCTCTTCCATGACAAGAATGAGTGTGGAGAATCTTTGTCCTTCTCTGCGTTCACAGTGCTGAAGGAAGTATATGGCTTTACACACACTTTGCCCCCCACCTCTAATACATCTAAATCCCTCCTCTTCCAGACACACTCTCGAAAATGACTTAGAGCCTCGTCAAATATCCTTTACTTATGACTCCACCTCAGTCATTTCATCCACTCTCAATGTATTGTCCTTATCATGTTCTGCTGCCGCTTTTCTAATGGTGACGTGTGGAATGCTAATGTGAGATAGTAATAGGTGTTTTGTTTTTTAAATGTTTTCATTTGCAAGTTTGGTAGAACAGACTTGACTCCAGAGGCTGCAAGAATTCTTGCAGTTTTTGATGTGTTAAAGTACTTGGAGGTTTTTATTTTAATTAAAGTAACAGTAGGTATATTTCCTCAATTTTCTGTAGCCTGTAAGTAACCCTTTTTAATTCTTGAGAACATCACTTACTATCTATTGGACAAGTGCAAAATGTGGATTATTCCAGTAATTTGATCACATGATTTCTGCTTTCCTCAAAGGAAAGTAATCTGGTTTTGTACCCTTTTTGTGCCTCTCTTGCCCAACTAATGTATGGAACTTTATGGACACTTTATTCAATAATGATTGAGTTTTAATTATATGCTAGACCAAGTATAAGGCACTGGGAATAAAAAGATAAACGAAATATGACCCAAACCTAGTTGAACCTATTTTCTAAAGCAGTGCTTCTCATAAAGTCTTCATGAAAATAGGCATTGTTGTAATCCTATATTTCTGAGGGACTTATTCAGTGGATTGGCAGAAAGCAGTCATTTCTTGGGAGTTCCTGGTCCACCTCCTGAGAATGACACTGGTGTATTACTTTTTCTTCTTACAAGAAACCAAAAAACAAGTTACAAAATACAAGTGGCAAAAACAAAACAAACAAAACAAACAAAACAAAACAAAACAAAAAAACAACCCTCAACTTGCCTTAATGCAAAACCAGAAAATTTTTATCCAACAAAATGGTAAAGTCTAGGTGATGCAGGAAAGATGTTGGGGTTCAGAGCTGATGGCCAAGGAAGAATTCTTGAGACGTCTTTGGTGCAAAAAGGTGGTTTTATTAAAGCATGGGGATAGGACCCATGGCAGAAAGAGCTGACCAGGGTCATGAGGAGTGGCCCATTACATACCTTCAAGGTGGGAGGGGGTTAGGGATAGCATAAGTCTCTAAGGAACTTTGGAAGCAAGATTTCCAGGATCTTGAGGGGGCTAGCTATTGGGAAAAGGTCATTTATTATCATCTAATAAAATCTTAATCATAAAACCTTAATCATGTATATCTGTGGGTCATATGTTGGGGGTGATTGCCAACATGTATCTTGGGGGGTAGAGATAAAGGAAGTTTCCAAAGGAATTTTTCTGTGTTAAAGTAGACTTACAGGATCCTGGGGTCTGGGGTCGGGCTAAGATTGCCTTTTGCCTTTAGCGAAGTATTAACATCGAGGCAGTTGAGTTTCTAGAGGGATGTCACTGCGCCTGTTTCAAGGACTTGTCAGTGCACTGTGAGTAGTAAGGAAGTTTAATTTTTCTTTTGCCTTTGTTTCCCACATCGTAGACATGGCTAGGCAGGGTCCTCAAATAATGTTGTAAGGAGATCATCTCTCTCTCTCTCTCTCTCTGTTGGCTATTTATTTTCTCTTTGTTGACTTAATTCTTAGGCAGCCTCTCCCATTCTAGAAGCCCTAACCAGCTCTAGTGTACATTCTCACAGCTGAGCAGCAGAAGAGGACAGAGAGCTTTTCTTTCCTAATTGTTTCAGTTACAAGGACTGGAACTAAGTTTCCTTGATCTGGCTTTGGGCATATGCCTGCCTGTGAAGCTGTTTGTAAATTCAAGCTCACTTCAACTACGATAGAGGTAGGATGAAGGAGTGGTGACTGTCCAGGGAAAACCAAGATGCTAATCCCCAACACCCCAACTCAAAAGAAAAAAAGACAGAAAGAGAAGAAATGAAAAGGATGAATTGAACAAATGCCAGATCAGCAAATTCTACTCATGCCCATATCAGCTGGCATGTTAAACAGCCTGATGAATCAAACCTAGATGTGGTAAGGATTTTTATAAGATCATTTTGCATGTATATAAGAGGAATAATTTAAATATGTTTTTCAAATAAGATAATATTTTGTCTTTTTCATTCCTTATATAATTACTGTGTCAAAATCAAGATAGTAAATTGTTTTTATTTAACCAATATTTTTGTGTGAATTGAATGATCACAATTTATACACAAATCTTACAGCTGAATATTTTTTTTTTAGAAAAGAGAAACTACGTGACCCAATACATGCTGTTGGCAGCTTGTATTTGTACTGTTTTTATTCACCTCCGGGAAAGTGGTTACAGACCAATGAGGAAATAACCATTTTTGCCTCATTCTACTGAGGATTATATCAGAAGACATGGGGTGATACATTCAAATACACATCCCTACATGGGTAGCACATATGGGCAACTAGGTCCTGACCCAACAAATTAAAAAAAGCATTCTCTACTCTTTGCTTCATTTGATTCTGACAACTATAGTTGTTCATGTGGTGATTGGATCTTGATGGATTCTAGTATTTTGAATATCAAAAACAATTAAAGTGGCATAACACTATGTTTCTGTGATTTTCGCCAGGATACATGTCTAGGGGAAGATCTGATGCAGGTAACTCACATGTATTAAAATCTGATTATGATGTTGGGTGAGGGAAAAAATCCAGCTTGAGTTCATTTTTGCAATTATAAACTGCTGTCTTTGCTAAATTACTATTCACCTACTTCTGAAGGAAAACAACAAAAGCAAATGTGCACAATATATTTAAACACAAGTCCTCCTTTAAGACCCACTGCCAAACTGTGTCTTATTTCTTCACAAACTGCTTGAAAATGCTACAAATGCCAAGTGCTGAATGCACAGAAAGTACTTCTGTTGTTGCTTTCACTGTATTAGTTTACAATTTATATCCCAAAGGGTTGTGGCTTTGTTGCTTGTGGGAGGAGCTGACTATCAGTATGGTACTGGGAAATAACATTAGAAATCAAATGTTTGCACTTAGGCGTGCAATGGAGCATCTGAAAACAAAGTTTCCACTTTCAAAATGCAACATTAGCAGAGAGTAAGTTGAAATTTGCAAAGGAAATCAAGAATTACAGTAAATTAAGTGGTTGGGGGGAAATCAATCTATATTTGCAGCTGATGCTATTTTGAAAATTCTACCAAATTAAGACGTATTAAATGAACAGAGGAACAAGAAGAGAGGAGAGGTAGAGGGAAGGCTTACGGTGAAATATGCTTTCCATTTCAAATAAAAGGATCTCTTCCAGCTCTGGTTGAGATGACTTTAGCATTTTCCCCATGTTTCAACATCTAATCCTCAGTCTTGTTGGCTTAGGATCCTGTCAGAGCCCTAGGATAGATTGTATTCAGACTGAATTATAATTAATACACACCCAGAATTCTGCTACTACCACAAAATAACACCAAAAAAGTAAAAAGGTAGTTTCATAATTAACATTTTTATATACATACCATACCTGTTCTATTTCTCACCATTCATTCGACGATTCCTGTCTCAATCGTGCTCGTCATGACTGTCTTCATTGAATATGACTTGCTTCCTCTCAGACCACCAACAGCCCATTCAAAGCTCTCTCTGACCCAGTCTTTTCTGTCTTCGCCACCGAGTCAATACTTTACTCATTCCTCAGATTACAGGTTAGATTTTGTATCTGTACAAGTACCCACAGCACTGGCCGTCCATCTTGCTCATGCCCTTGCAAGAACTGTCCTCAGGGCTATGTGTTCCAGGCCCCTTGGAGGTTAATGTATGCCCTGACCTGGATCTGGGGAGGCTTGTTCTGATCTTCCCTAAAGTGGTGCACGGAAGGCATCACTTTAGCTAACTAGTTAGTACAGCTGACTGGTGCACAGGCCACGCCACTTGAGATAACTACTCTGTGGATTAAGGCCCGGATGGGGCGGGCCGGGAATAGCTGCGTAGCTGTTTGGATCGTTTTTCCACCCGTTTGCCCCTGTCGGTAAGTTACCTTGGATAAAACTCTGTATAAGAGGTGTGGAGTGGCTTGCTTCGCTTCTCAGTCTCAAAGTGCCTTCTCAGGAGGACACTTTACTGACCCTCCTCCACTTGCTAACGATCATTGAAGAAAATCCCTCACTGCTCTACCCACCCCCAACTTGGTTTATCATCCGTGATTTGTGCTCCTAGGAGCCCCTGTTCTTCTACCACGATAAATTGCGCTATTGTACTGTATTGTAATAGCTTTTTGACGACCTGATTCCTAAACTAAAATGGAAGCTCCGTGAGAGCAAGAAATTTGCCCATTATGCCCACATTTGTATCTCCAGGAGCTAACGTAGCAAACAGTACATGTTAAATGAAGTAGTAAATGCATATGAGAAAAATGCAAATGCAGAATGGATTATTCATAGATTCCGTTAGAGGCAAAACTAAGTCTTTTCTGGACTGTTAGAAACAACCTGAAATGTGGGTTTGTTCTCTGGTCTGCAGATCTGTAAGGAACATGAGGACCTTCCCATTAATCCTCCATTTTTGGTAAAGGGAAGTGTAAAAAACCTAGAGTTCATCCAGAAGAATTCTTCAGGATGCTTTTTCTTTTGTATACTCTTCTAGTTCTCTTCGCAGCAACTGCAACCTGTCCCACCCCCTAGCCGCGCGGGGGCCTGATAAGATCAGTGGGCTGAGACGTCCTCGGAACCAGTCTCCTTCATTTCAGGAAAGAGTTTAGCTACTTTAATATAACAGGTAAGCATTTAAATTGTTTTATTAATTTTTAGTGGTGCTTTCAAACTGTGATTCCACAATTCTCAGCACTCACCTAATAGGACAAGACATAGACACCTTTCAGAAAGAAGAACATATGATTGTGTTTCTGTTGCTGTTATTTGGAGTGAGACCTTTAAGAATTTACCATTTCACCATCCATCCCTCAGAACGAAAGTTTGTCCTTTCTCCATTTTAAATCTTTCAGAGAAAAAAAAATACTCCCTCAATACAATGGAGTTGATACTTACATTGTAATACATTGCCTTGTTACTTACTGGTAAATGAGACACAGATCTGAAGAGGCTTGAATTTTGCCCGGAAAGTCAAAGAGAAATTCATAATAAGTAACACAGATTTCAATTTGTAGATTTTTTTGGACTCCTCTGTCTACGAAGATCATAAAAACACAGAAGTGGTAGAATAGTGATAATACTTCATAGCATTAAGTAAATTTCACCTGTCAAATTAGCATTGTGGCTTGATAAGAATAGATGTGAAAGAAAAGAATGTATTTGATGATTAAAATCACAGTTATTTAGCTTTTATATAGCACTTTGGGAATAATAAGTATAACTTGGAAGGAAAAGCACTGAGATTGCTTGGTTTCTTTAGCATATGTGTGTGAGAGGAAAAGTAGGTAGGGTTGGGGGCATTAACTCCCTCAGACTCCTAGGTTTCCATTTGTTTTAAGAGAGGAATAATGTAGCAAATGGACACTAGCATCTCATACAATATAATGTGCTATCAAACTGAAGAATGACTAGTTTTTAAAATCAGCTTTATCAAGCCAATGGTTTGCCATTGTCAAATTGTTGTCATCTCCCTTTTTCACCCCAAGAGTCTAAAAATTCTATAATCGTGTGGGGCCAAAGCAGGGGATAACCAAAGACAGGAAGGATAAAGTGATAGAAATGTAAGAAGACAACAAGAAAGGCCTCAAGTTTTCATGTTTAAAAGGGTCAAATTAAATGCAAGTTTCCCCATTTGTTCTAGTTTTCCATCTGGGATATAGCAGTGATAATGCTCTACTGGCTTCATGCATTATTAACTAATTAATTAGTTCCTACACTGTGAAAATCTTTGAAATTAAACCTGCCTATGTGAAAGAGCTAAATTTGCAGTTTAAAAGGATAAACCTCTCAGAGCCATTCTTGCATTTGCTTTCATTTCACTATAATTATAACTTTGACATATTTAAATTTGAAGGCACTTGCACAACAAGTGCTGCTATGAGAAATGGAAACGTGCATTTTAATATGTCCTGTTGGGGGAGATATTTTAAAATTCATATACTTCAAGTTCTGATATTTTAAAGCAGTTCAAGAAGGAAGAATGAAAGTTATATATAGTAAATTATAGTATTTCTATGTAGATACATTTACTATACATATTAAACGGAAGTGGAGAACAAGAGGACACAGTTTATCTTAAATAGCCCTTATAGAGGCAGGTTATAACAAAACAAGGGCAAGGCAGTGTCTAATACATTGTCATTAAATACACATCCCTCTGATCCTTAACACATGCATGCATATGTATAAACACACACACACACACACACACACACACACACACACACACACGCAAGCATATGGTTCAGAAGTCCTCTGAACGGAAGACATAACAGGGTTCCCTCTTTTATGTCAAGACTTGACTCAAGATAAGTTTCTTTCATCCCTCCTCCTGGAATTTTAGGACACTCTTCCCAAGAATTTAATTATCAAATGTATAGTTATGAGTTTAAAGACAACGGCAATAAATCCTTGCCTTTAGAGTTATGGGAAATATTTTATTCAGAAAGCCTGTTGTTTATATAAACTACTCTTCCTAATTAACTAAATAACCACAAGCCACATTAACAAAACCACAGCAATGCAGAAAGAAAATCCAAGTGCCCTCAGGGTCATCTTCCAGACTTCTCCAAATCACTATAATTAAGAGGCAATTGACAACTCAACTCCTCATTGGCCATTTTTTGATTTGGAAAACGTATTGAAACAATTAACAGACCTAATATAAGGGGAAAATTTAAAGGGCCTCTATAAAAGCAACTCTACCACAACCCTGTTTTAAAAGTTGGTGTTTGTGTTATTAAAATAAAAAAGCTTACATTAAATTTTATAATCCTATGCATTTTTATTGTATAATTAAATATAACATTTCAAAGGAAATATTCTTTCTTCATCACTCATCACATTGCGGTCACATTAGGTAAACAGTTCCTTTTGATTTGTCAGCTCTTTATGGTTTATGGTTGTTGAGTCCTGTATGGATTGAAATTCTTTCCTCTATATTTATATTGTTGAATTACAAATTGATTATCTTTGCATACATAAAATCTATAACAGTCTAACATTCATCCACGATTACAGTGCGTTTACTGAGCATCAGTTATATACTAGGTATTATGCTATTTCCCCGGGCTACAATGTCAACGAAGGAAATATCACTGTCCTTGTAGTTGTTAAGGCTTAATTTGAGAGTAAAAGAAAGAAATACCTGTTTATAATAAAGAGTGGGAATTGCTCTAATACAGTTTTCTATAAATTGCACTGAGGCAGACTTCTAACTCCAAATCAGTGACCGTGGAAAGCTTGTACTTAGTTTTGGGAAATGAGTAGGTATTATTTAATGAAGTAAGTGTGGAGAAGAGGGGACTTTTGGGGCTTCCAAATAAGTAAGTAATGTCAAATAGGAAATTGCCAAATAACAAGTGACATTCCATGTTAAGCAATAGCATTTCAATATTATTCTAAAAGCTACAAGGAGTCACCATAGGATTTTTAAAATACCTAATGATATGGTCAGATTTGAAGGTTTGGAAAGCTCACCGTAGGAGCAGTGTGGAGGATGGATTGTAGTTGAGTCCACGCGGGAAGCAGAAAGAAGAGCAGTTGGGACAACTACAAGAATAACCCACCTGACAGGTAATGAGCTTTAAAGTTAGGTGTTAACAATGGCAAAGAAAAGAGAAGAGATGTGACAAATCGCAGATAGGTAGATATAGATATACAAGGTTAAGGCATAACAGAAACTTTGATTCCGAAATATGAACTTTGAGATATTTGCATAATTTCTGAAGAAAGGCATCTGATTGTCATCTAGTTATAGGAGGCTGCACTCAGAGCAAAGGTGTGCAGATATTAAAAGCATCAGCCAAGAAAGATAATGGATTCCAAGGGAACAGATGCATTTAATAGGTGACTGACATCTCCTTGCAGGAGACTACGGAGAAGTAGTCAGACAGGTGGAAAGTGAAGTCACAAATGCCAATAGGAGAGGCCTTTCCAACTAACAGAATTTCTCACAGTAATTAATAAAACCCAAAGAGGCAATTCCATACTTATTTCCCAAGATACATTAATCCAAAGTTTTACTTTTTCTCCTTTCCGTGATGATCCCACTAGCAAGAGTGAGCCTTAAAGTAGTGGATGTTAAAAATAAGAGAAAAATACCTTTGAAAATCCCATAACATGGCAAATTAGCCTGTAAAAATTAGAAGATATTATGGTAAGAATGTCCCTAAAATATAATATGGCAATCAATTTATTAGACATTTACATATACATTATGCTAGGTTGATTCTGACAAATACATATAAATGACACTAGATAGACTTGCCTTCCTGTGCAGTTTAAATTTACAAAATTTACAAAATGCACAAAGTGTATTGCATTACCTTGGCTATACCTAGGTGCACATAGAAAAGTTGTCATTGTAATCTCTCAAGAGGAAATGTCACCCTACATTTCAAAGGTGTGGCTTCCTTGGTGAGGATCGTGCCCTAAGGACAAGTCTCAAAACTGGAGGCCTGCTGAGTCTCAGATTAGAGCCCAGGTCAGACCTTTCCCCTCCGGGAGCAAACCTTAGGCCCCTAATGAGTACAACATCTGGCTATAGGAAGAGATCTTTTCCTTCCCATCTTCTTTTTTATGTCCTGGAACTGCCTGCATATGAAGCTTTTTTTCCTGAGATTCATAAAGGTTTTCCTTCTACCATTTATGACAGAGAAACATATGACTATCATAATTGCAAACCTGAAGAAATTACAAAGTTTCTAAGAGCACACATATTCTTTAAAAATGGTTATTAATAAGAAAATATATCCTTAGGACCCCTAATTCTCTGAGATCTTGTCACTTTTCTAGAGATGCTGTTGGGGAGGTTTGCTCTGCTCTGGGGACTATAGAGCTATACCCTGGGAAAGAAGACGATTCCAAAGACACCAAGTCTTATAAAAAACTCAAACCCTTTTACTTGACTTGGCTCTGTTTTTTATTGGATTCAAGCGACCTGTTCCCACTCTAATTTCCTATGAGTGAATAAGGGAACCCTTCTCTGGTGGAAGATAACAACAATAAGAGACTTCACAATTCTCATGAGCCAATCTTTCTCATGAATAAATTAGGGAAAAAAATCAATGGGTTTT
Source organism: Ursus americanus (assembly GCF_024610735.1). Taxonomy (NCBI): domain Eukaryota; kingdom Metazoa; phylum Chordata; class Mammalia; order Carnivora; family Ursidae; genus Ursus; species Ursus americanus. The sequence continues at coordinate 12,233,593 of NC_142137.1, read as the reverse complement.
AATCTGACATACAAGGTTGGATGAAGATTTATAAATCAATCAATGTAATTTACTCATAAGGGAGAAAAATCATGTTTATATCAATATGTGCATAAATATCATTTGGTACAACCTAACCATTTATAACAAAAACTCATAGTAAACAAGTAATAAAAGGGAGGATAAATAGTTTTTATAGAGACTCTCAGCAAACTTCATACTTAATGGTAAAATGGTGAAAACTTTTATTCTGAGATAGAGAGGCAAGCACATCCATTATTACTTCTGTTTGACGTACTGTAGGAGAGTGGCAAACAAAGAAGTCTTAAGACTTTGAAAGGAAGAATAAAACAGTCATTATGTTTGGATGACATTATTGGTAATGTACCAAATAGAAAAGAAAATATTGTTTATCTTTACCTTTTTGAGCGGTCAAATTTTTCCTAAACAGCGCACAAAAAAGCATGAACCAGAAAGGAAGAAAAGAATGGTGAGTAAATTAAAAACTTCTGCTCATCAAAAGACAATATTAAATGAATGAAAAATCAAGCAACAGGTAGGAGGAGGTATTTGCAACAAATGTTATAGTTCTCCTACCCAGAATACATAAAGGAACTCTAAAATTTTATAGGTGGTCGAAATCAGACCACTCAATAAGAAATAGACAAAAGAGAGAGAGAGAGACTTGCGGAAGAAGGGCACTACACATTATATCCCTCATCAGATTGGTCATCGGGAGAATGTAACTTAAAACCACCACAATTGGATACTAATACAGCCATTGGAGTGGCTAGAGGTTGAGGGAGAGGATAGAATAGCTGCTGATGCTCTATTTCTATATACCGTGTGTGTACTAAAGTGTTTGCTTCGTGAAAATATATAGAGCTGCATAGTTATGATTTGTGCACTATTGTGTACATGTTATACATCAGTAAACATTTTTAGGAAAGAGGGACAACTGAGAAATTAAGGAGAAAGCATTGCTTTAGCTGAGATTTGAAATGGATGATGGGAATTCACGTTGATCGGAAGGACTCACGCAACTCATCATTCCGCTGCAGGACGATCTGGGGCAGGTTACAGATGGTGAGAAAAGGACAGAAGTGGGAGCACCCTGGGGTCATCACAGCCAGAAAGATCCACAGAGGACACATGAGGAAGGCAGAAACTCAGGACAGCATGCAGTGGACGGAGATGCGGTGTGGCAAACTGCATTTCAAAGAGGAAAATCTCGGGCAGAAAAAAACAATGGAGTAGAGGGAAGGTGAACATTTTGACTTCCTGTTTAGGTTGGAATTTCCAAGGCATTCCTTTTTCCAGAATCTCAGTGCCGGCTGCTTCTGCTTTTCACCTCTCTGGAGGAGAGGGTCCAAAAAACAATCAGGCACTGGCCAGGAAGGAATGATATTTGACTATGTTTGTTCAGTTTTCTTCTCCTAAAATGATATAGGCCTCAGTTGATCTAGTTTTCTGTGGCACGTGTTTTCTCTCATTAGCTGTGAAGATATGCTTGAATGTTTCTATATAAAACCAACACACAAAATGAGCTAACCAAATGACTGAGAGAGCTATTTTTTACAAGTGTTGACAGTTTATTAAAAACATTCTAAATGGAAACCAGTCATTACTATCCTTCATTAATAAGACAACTTCTACCAACCACAAGGCAATAATCCAAATCCTCCATTAGGAACAAGATACAGTTCTTTACAGACTGAAATTTGCGTGTGTCTGCAAAATCAGCCCCAGAAACCTCCTGTTTTCAAATCCTCATCAGACTTAAAAAAAAAAAAAAAAAAAAGCTTTCAAGTTTCAGGATATTTTATATTAACCTCAAAATTTCACCTGCTTCTTTATTTGTGAACCCCTTTTACTTATTTTAAAGTATCGGATTTTATCAAGCAATCACAATAATCTGATTTAAGGACTCTCGTAGCTAACTGTCATCGTAGCTGCTTATAGTGATGAATTGAACCTTGAAGTTGAGCTTATATTCCAGGAGAAAATCATTCACCCTATGACCATATAAAACTGGCAATGTGCATTGAGTGAATTCATTCATTCACCGAATATTTATTGATCTTTGATAGATAGATAGATAGATACAAATATTTATTGATCGCCTCCCATATGGTAGGGACTGAGGCCTTAACACAGTCGCTCACTCTTGGCACAGTAACAGCATAACCAACTGTCGGGTTATTATTATAGCACCCTTAATACCTACCACCGATCTGAGCCCCAAATAAAAGCTCAATAAATGTTTACATATTTAAAAAATCTAAGGAAGAGAGGAGAAAACTCACAAGTTTTATGAATAAATTTGTCAAAGGAGAAGAAAGACAAAGAAATCAACATTGCGTGATGTTTGTCACAGTCTCAAGTACTGTTTTAAATCATAATAAAATAAATAAATAAATAAATAAATAAATAAATAAATAAATAACAGTTCTTATTCACATGTATGCTCTAGGTACTACCTAAGTTAATTCAGAAATAGCATCAATTACCCTTGATATTTGATTTAGCATAATTTATATTCTTGAGCTTTATACACACATATGGTGACTAGAATAATTCAATTGCACATGTGGTAAACAAACACTGAGAGGTCCATGAAATGGTGAGCTTTGTTTGTTATGACTGAGTAACGTGACCGAGGCGTATGTCGAGAGCTGGGCATTCCTGGGTCACCGTGGCATGGTTCTGCCAGATGATTTGACTGTAGCCAATCCAGCCAACCATAAATTATGATGGATCTGACTGTACACTCATCTCAGGCTTTGTTCTGCTAAAGCCGGCTCATGATCCAGTGGGAAGCAATTAAATAAATATACCACCTACCAACTTAGCTGTGCAAACTCTTATAATTATACCACTGACCTGAAAGAGGGCAAATCTAAAGACATAATTGCCTTCATGCGATCTGTAGTCTGTCAAGAGAAGGAACACACATGGTCTACAAAAGAAAATAATTTAAACCAAAATGTCATCAGCACTGAGGCCTTTATATATTTTGTGGTTTTTTCACTGAAGCAGGAAGAGTATTCAATTTGTAACATATTGGTATGATTATCCTAAACTGAGCTGATCTTTGCTGAAGAAACCCTATTATGTTGCTCTTTCTTTGATTGTGAGGATTCCTCTATTCAGACAGGAAAAATTCATTTGAATCCTATTTGTCAAATCTTGGTATATCCAGGGCAAGCTATTCCTATGCAATTGTGTAAGTTTTCCTAACAAAAGAAAAAAGAAACTAGTTTCTGGTATATTATTACAAAAGGAAGAGTCAAACAAGACATCTGTATAAAAATATTGCATCGTTAAGCATTGTTATTTATGTAGTTATATAAATAGAGTTACACAAAACAAGCAAAACCTTAGAGTTTTTGTATTGTGTTATTTGAAAAAAAAGTGTAACTTAAATCTTTTAATAATTCCACATAAGCAACAGTAGTTGGACCCTTGCTTGCAGATTTTTTAAAAAGTAGAACACATTTCTAGAAATAGAATGTTTTTATAATGCACATTTATACAAAATTTAGCTTAATCACATCAGCATTTGGAGAACAGTCATTTGGTTAACCGCAGTAAGATGTTCTGACAATCACTTTGACTATCTGTGAGTCTCACTTGAAATAGTCAACTTTTATACGTTATATAATGTGCATAATTTATCTAGCTCACAGTCCGTTTTGATGAGTGTAATAAAAACTGTTATGCTGTAAATGAGAGACTACAATAACATTTCAGAAAAAAAGAAAAGCAGTAAGGTGACTCAGTAATTCGCTTACTCCATGATATAAAAACTGGAGTTTTAATTATGAACCTTTAATCCAGATCTGAGTAATGCTGATTATTTTTCGATAAGATCCTTTCAGTAAGTTAACATGGATGTGTTAGAGCTAGAGATATTCTTTTTTTTTTTTTTTAAGATTTTATTTATTTGACAGAGAGAGAGGCAGCGAGAGAGGGAACACAAGCAGGGGGTGTGGGAGAGGGAGAAGCAGGCTTCCCGCTGAGCAGGGAGTCCGATGCGGGGCTTGATCCCAGAATGCCAGGATCATGACCTGAACCGAAGGCAGACGCCTAACGACTGAGCCACCCAGGCGCCCCAGAGCTAGAGATATTCTTAGTGCTCATGCAGATGGAGCCCTTGGTTTCTCAGGTAAACTGAGACTTGGGGCACTCGGGACTGGTCTGAAGCAGAGAGACAAGTAAGCCAGAGTTCATGAGAGCCCAGCCCCGCTGTGTGTCCCGGGGTCCTGTCTCATACTCTGTGATAAACCTTCGCCTTCCTCATTGTCAATACATACAGCTACATTTTGAGATTTTTAAGCTATTTCTCATTTAAAAGCTTGAGAAACCATAAAAGTGAAAAGCCAAAAAATAAGCCCCAACTCTTGTATAGGTTTTCTATTTCAAACCAAGCAAACGTTCCTTTCAAATTTGCAATTATTCTACTTATTTGATTCCTTTGTTGCCGTGTTGGTGCCTCCAGTACCTGTGACGCTTGACAGTAGGCACAGCACAAGAAAAGCCTTCTATTCAGCTACTCTTCTCTACAGGAAAACTGTGAATTGAAGCCCTGTGTGTAGGGAGGGGGGACTTGCCTTTTCCGAGAATTCGGACTTCAAGAGGAGAATGAGCTGGAGTGAAAAATGAGGGAAAATATCTCTAAAGCAGCCATGGGTTCACTAATTATCAATTTTTAAGAGATGTATTTCAAAGATAATCACAATATTTGCTTTTTGCGGTTAGCCTCGTGCCTTCCTGTACGGATACAAAGAGTTGAGGAGAGATTTTGATTTTACATGTGTAGTGCAATTCTAGGGCTTCGAGCCACCGTAGTTTAAACTGTAAGGTGTAAAAGAATTTGATGAGATCTTTGTTTTAGTCTCCTCAACTAATACTCAGCTGTATTACCCAACAAAAATTGAAGAATTATCATTAATTCATCAAATATAAGAGAAATGATATCTTCATTGTGTATCATTTTCCTTTTTTTTTTTTTAAAGATTTTATTTATTTATTTGACAGAGATAGAGACAGCCAGCGAGAGAGGGAACACAAGCAGGGGGAGTGGGAGAGGAAGAAGCAGAGTCATAGCGGAGGAGCCTGATGTGGGGCTCGATCCCATAATGCCGGGATCACACCCTGAGCCGAAGGCGGACGCTTAACCGCTGTGCCACCCAGGCGCCCCTGTGTATCATTTTCCTATAAAGACAATGAGCCTCCATAAGAAGAGATATTCTGGGATAACAAAAATGAATTTTTGACACTGATGCAAAGATTGGCCAAAATTTTAATTATGTAAACCACTGGAGATAATTTCTCTTCTTTCAGGCTTAGGAATTTGTCCTAACCTGTGCACCATTGCTTAGACATTAGGTTATATCATGTGTTAGGAGAACTCCAAGTCCAGTGAAGTCAGGACACCTCTCTGCAAGACTTGCTATAGGGCTTTAGATCCTAATAATTTTCCACTGAGGTGAAAAAAACATTGTAGTATTAACTATACCCATATTTCAAAGTTACTCCCCTAGAAATCTTAAAAATGTAGAAATGGTTTTAAAAATCATCCTGGAAGATAAACTAGGTCAGGATAATTATCGCTGTTTAAACACCATTGCCAAAATGCTGCTAGAGCAGTGATTCGCTAGTAAGAAATTTCTTATAGAATTAGGAACTTGTTTTTTTTTTTTCATTGATGCAAATATTTGATTTTCAAGATTGTGTTTTTAGTGATGTAGAACATCTCCCTCTCTCCTATTCCCAGATTTAATATGCTTTCTTTCCCTTCAAATTTTTGCAGATTAGTTGCATTTTAAACTGTTCAGATTAAAAACACACCTTAATCACATTTACTCAAATTCAGACAATTTATTTGGTTACCTATTTAGTTCTGCTTATATTGCATGATGATTAAAACATTGACAGACAGGAATCATGTAATATATATTTTAATTCTGTATATTATGTATGTCATAAAGATATATATATATCTCCATCCATGTAATACATATTACATCTAGTACATATATTTGAATTGAATTATCTATCATTCAAATATAAACCTATGTGTAAGTTGCATACATTCATATATATGCAATTTCATGTTTATATATATATATAAATAAAACAATTCATATATTGATATATTACTATGAGAATAATACCAATTTTTCTTCAACTATTTAGTTTCTTAGGTGAAAATTTATCTATTATATAGTTATCTTTTGGTCAGCATTTTATTTAAAAAGTCAATCTAATATAGACTCAACAGATATCAAAATGATTTGGAAATATATCAACCAAATTTAGGCTCTGATTTTTATGTATGTTAATTATACCCTTGATGCTGATTGAGACATTTCTGTTGTTAGTGAACAGTAAAGGAAATAATTTGTTGGTTCCATGAGTCCAAATATCCTTTTTATTAAAATTTCTAAATCTAAGCTAAAAAAAGTTTTTGCACTTAAAGTACACTAGTTGCCTTTTTTAAATACAGAAAGCTGAACATGTTTTCATCTTGTTATGGCATTACTACCATGTCACCCCTTAGATAAACAGTAACAGTGCGGGGGAGGAAAAAACTTTTACAGTAGCCTCTTAAGTTTCTTTTCTGGGGCCTGCAAATTAAACTGGAAAAAGGCAGATCAACAGAAGAAAAGGCACATAAACTTTTAAACTATTTTTACCTTCCCAGGGGCTTTAAAGCAAAGAAGTGAAAACCCAAAGAAGCAATTAGATTTGGGGGCTTTTATACCATTTTGACAAAAGGCAGTAATTGTGCAAAAGTGACTAGCCAAAGGAAGAGGGAGTTCGGGCTTTTTGAAATAATAGATTGTGGAGGGTGAATAGTTAATGTATGGTAGTTAGGGTTGTTTAGTAAGGTCTGTCATGAAAGTTCAAGTTGTTTCTGGAAATAAAGGTCCTCTCTACAGTTATTATGTTCTTCCTGGTACTGAGAGGGGGACAACTTTACAAATAGAAATTTACATCACCTCTACAAAGGGAAATATATGCCCTGCTTTTAGTCAGGAAGAGGAAGAACAGTGAGTGCCTCCCGTGTCTGCTGTTCTCACTTGCCTTCAGCTCAAAATAATCCTTATGTCAAAGTGGCATATTTTGGGATGGCATATTCTGATTCCCTTCAACAGTAATCTGTCTTTCTGCCTCCTGCCCCAGTTGTGTATGTGAACAGGCAGAACAAAGAGGGATGGAGGGAAAAAGAAAGGAATTCACAAACTATTGGTTACCTTAGGACAATTGCTAAAAGAAAAATGTCTCCTGGTTTTGAGATTTACTATTTATGGGCAATTTTACTGAGCCATTTGTTTATTTATAAGGATGGCCTGCTTGAATTCTGTTTTCTTTCCTTTCCAGAGGGAGATTTATTATCACACATAAACACCTGTGCTGAACCATCTCCATTTGGTAAATTTATGTAAGTAGTGTGATTATCTTTCTTGATTAATGAATAGAAATAAAAAGTGCATAAGCATTCTCTGTACCCATCCTAACCAAAGTCATCTTTAAATTGATTCCATATCAGTGAGCTGATACATGATTCTGTGAAACTTCATTTATTGACACACATTTAAAGCTCAAATTCATCTGGGTGGATTTCTTTAAAAGAAAGAGTCATGCTAATTACTCCTCGTCTGTAAATGTTTGCCTGTCTTTATCTTGTGTCTGTATTGTGTGCATTAAATCAGTTTGCAAATGTCTTATGTGTAAAATATTGATTCTGTATATTCAAATTATTTAGTAGGTAAAAGTACCATTTTTGGAACTTGAAAGAATTCACATTCTTTCTCCTCTCTCTCTCTCTCTTTTTTTTTCCAAGCAAAGAGGAAGAAAATGAGTGCCCTTAGAGAGAGGTGCTGTCAGTGCTGGTTTTTGGAAAGTTCATGTCACACAGTATGACTTTCCTAATAGCTGCTTTCAAGAGTTATGATTGATTAGGGCTTACTAAAAATTCCAGTGTCAGTTGCAGCCTTAAAGGCAACAATTCCCCTGTATTTGTAAGAAAAACAGTCTAACTCTTTCGATCTTGATTTTTTTTTTCCCCTCTCATTTTGAGGAGAGAGGTAATACTTACTGTCTCCAGCAAGAGCATTGCTTGAACTACATACAAATTTTAACATTAAATGTATTCATATTTTTTCCCCACAAACATAATTTTATCTTTTTAATTAAAAAAAGAAGTTAATTAGAATTTAAAGTACCACTCTGAACTTAAGTTCAAGGTTTTTATTTTAATCTGTGTGTGAAGGCTTTTCTTGCTGGAGAGGGGTGGGGGGGTAGTTGGGGGGGGGTGTTGTTTTTTTTTCTTTTTGGTCAGCTTTCCTAAATCTAATACTTCATTTTCCTGAAGATAAATGTGGTACGTCCAAACAGATTGTTCTTGTGCAAGATAACATTTACTAATAGCATAACAAGTTATTTAGCAAAGTCCTGTGCACCGGCAAACCAATGACTGTCATGATATATTAATGAATTTGATCATTAACGACACAAAAAATAAGAAGTGAAGACAAAAGTTGTTACTACGATTAAGTAGAAAATTGCCAATGTAAATCCGTCAAATTTAATTATTGAGTTTCAATTTTTTCCAATTTGAAAAAAAAGTGACAAAGTAAGAAAGCTTTGGGGTCAAATATTCCATATAGCCATTTTGATAGGAGAAAGGAAGCTGAGCGTAATCAAGCAAACAACACCATAAAACAAGAATAATGCTCTGCTATTGAAAAACTTGCTCTGTATTTACAGTAAATAGGAGTGAATATACTAAAAGCTTTAACTTTTCAATGGTGTCATTAATAGTTGATTCTAATGATGATATCTTGAAGGGTTAGGCTACATTCCTGTATTTAGCCGAAAATAGAATTTACTAGAAGGCACTGAACTATATATACATTTAATAAATTACTTTTTAAAGGTCATTTTGTGAGTCGAGAAAAGCAGATTCTGAAGCATTTGGCTGAGGTAAAGTCTTCTTCGTATTACCCAGGGATTAACTCTCAGGAGGAAAAAAAGTTTGATAAAAACCAAATGTTAAGCCTCTTCTTCAACAATTATAAATTTAGTGTACACTTTCTAGGCTTTTGCTGAAATAGAAACTTTCCACTTGGCATTGTGGTCTTTTTGGTGTTCAGGTTATTTTTTATTTTTTTTTATTAATTTTTTTATTTTACAAGAGTTATTTATTTATTTATTTTTGAAAGCACAGTTAGCGAGAGGTGCAGAGGCAGAGGAAGAGAGAGAATCTCAAGTAGACGCCTTGCTGAGGGCAGAGCCCTACTCAGGATTCCATCCCAGGACCCTGAGATCAAAATCTGAGCCAAAACCAAGAGTTGGCTGCTTAACCGACTGAGCCACCCAGGTACCCCAGGACATTTTTTAAAAGATGCCTTTTTTTTTTTTTAATGATAGGTTGTTTTCTGAATACTAATAAAAATGTAATCTGTAATGGCAACCAATGGATTGAGATGGAGTTCTTAGCTAATTTTCATGTATCAGAACTCAAAGCTCATTTGATATTTTTTAAAGATTTGTTTATTTATTTTATGGGGAAAGAGGGGGAGGTGAGGGAGAGGGGGAATGCAGACTCCCCACTGAGCACAGAGCCCTAGACGTGGGGCTCAATCTCAGGACCCTGAGATCACAACATGAGCTAAAATCAAGAATCGGATGCTTAACTGACTGAACCACTCAGGTGCCCCAAGCCCATTAGATTGTTTTTTAAAATCTTGTTTGTACTGATAATATAGATTGATTCTACATGTGAATAGAACCGTAAGTGAGTCCCTATTTTGAGGCATATCTACAATGTTCTTTGTAATCAGCAAATATTTACTAATACTCTACTTAACCCATGTGTGGAACTTATTAATGGTCACAGTTCTGCCCTGATAAGACTTTGCACGTATTATGAAAGAATTAGGTTCAGAAGATAAAAAATCTATCTAAAATATCTATTCAAAAAACATACCTTTTCTTTAAAAATTCCTTATATATTTCTGATTTGAGTATAGTTATATAACTTTGGAATACATATTATACAATGGTGTTTTAATAAATTACCTACAGTTAGTGATGTTTTTAATGAAATTAATTGAATTTTGTTTTCAAGTTATATAGAGATAGTAAGATAGACACACAAGCACATAAATATAAAAATCATATTTTTGGTTCTAGTTATGTTTTAAGATAACAAAGAATAGGTTATTTTTGACTCTTCTTGCTAAAACTTATTTAAGATCAAACAGCCAACTTGATAAATATTTGATTTTCATATTATTTTACTTATGTTTATTTCACTTGAATATAATACCCTTCGCCCCCCAAATAAAATGGATACAATAAATAAATTCATGGGGTTTTTCAGTTGGCAGAGAGAATGTAGTATTTGAACCAGCAAAATAAGAAATTTGTTTTGGGGCACCTGGGTGGCTCAGGCAGTTAAGCCTCTGCCTTCAGCTCAGGTCATGATCTCAGCAGTCCTGGGATCAAGCCCTGCATCTGGCTCTGTGCTCAGTGGGGAGTCTGCTTGAGGATTCTCTGTCTCTCCCTCTGCCCCTTTCCCTGTGCATGTGTTCTCTCTCTCTCAAATAAATAAAATTTTTTTAAAAATTTGTTTTAAATTGTTTACATGGTATTGAATAAAAGATTTAATTAATGCATATGATAATATAACTTCAGAATTCTTTTTGTATATCTTTTAAATGTATAATAAGTTAATGAAGTCTTTCAGAAGACTAAACAAAGTTATTTTCAAGTATAAATTGAAGAGTCACAGAATCTTACAGCAGGTAAATCCCTTAAAGATGAGTGAATTTATTCCATGTACTGTAAATTGTTGTATAAATTCTGTGATCAAGCAACCATTCTTTCTGCTTAAACACTTATCTCTACCTCATAGGACAGAGCATTACTTTTTTGAGTAACTCAATAAATATTAGGAAAACTTTTTTTTTAATGTTTACTTTAAAGAATACTTTCTACTCACTGGTTTCAGTTCTACCCTGTGGAAATTTCCCAGTTATGCATAATCCCTTTTCTGTTCTACAGTTTTCATATATTTTAAGACCATTTTGTATTTTCTGAAAAAAAAAAAAATCCAGCATTAATATCTTCAGCTTGCTTTCTTGCTTTCTTTCTTTCTTTCTTTCTTTCTTTCTTTTTTTTTCTTTCTTTCTTTCTAGAGCGCTCATACACACATTGCAGGGAAGGAATAGGGAGACAGAGAACCCTAAGCAGCTCCACATTCAACACGGGGCCCTAACCCTACGTGGGGCTCAGTCCCTTGACACTGAGATCATGACCCCATCTGAAACCAAGATGGTTAGATGCCTAACCAACTGAACCACCTGGCCACCCTTGCATCTTTACCTCTTTTAATTACAATGTAGGTCTTTAGAAAGAATCAAATAAAGTTTTACCTAGAGAAAGAGGGCTCATGTATATAGCTAAGGCAATTTGATCGCATTGTAAGTCTCACAATAATCATAAGAAATACGTTTCAAGGTGAAAAACCAATGTGTTCCAACTTGTATAGTGAAATAAACATGATCTCTTTAAATGGACATTACAACAATATCTACTTCCTAAATGCTCAATATCTCAAAGCAATAAAAATCATCTATTTGTTCTAGATACTTGCCTATTTGACCTGTCATTCAACATCCCAGATAAGTCCCTTTCGAGATTTATATTCCCCTTATCCATATTCAACATCATGAAAACTGAGACACTAGTCACTGGCAGATTCCACCTGAACCCTCCCATTCTCAGTCCTATTCCTACTCTTGAGAGATACTGTGCTTGGATTTAATTAAGACTTCATCTAGCATGTTAATTGCTCCTCCTATTTTGTACCATCTATAAATTTAGTAATCATACTTCATATGCCTTCAGCTAAGTCATTAATATGAAAAATGATAGTATATAAAGTGAGGTATCCTCATCCCAGGGATTTCACAAGTTGATCTGAACCATTGGGAAGGAGAAGATAATATTAGATCACTTTTACATATACATATTTTCTCTATACAATTATATAATACCAATTATTACTAATATTTCTAATACTAGTTGATGCATAATCCAACTAGGTTTTAATGTAAAAAGAATGAGAGCTCTTTAACAGAGGTTTTGATGAATACAGCCTAAAGAGTTTGTTCATATTTGTCATATTGCTAAATACTATAGTCTGTGTGTTGTAAGCGAATTTCCTGTTTATTTAAATGCATAGGTAGCTTAAAAGATTTCCACTAAGAAAGTGCAAATAAAAATAATATTACTTTGCAAATGTAAACAAAAGAGAAGGAAATGGTAGAGCTGATACTGTCCATCTAGTATAACCTCATAATCAGGCACATTATACCTACCATGAGAATCTAAACAGATTTGGAAAGAAGGGTAAACACAGCAATAAATGTACATTGTGCCTTGGGATTTAATTTAATAATTAAGTGAAAGCATCACAGATGGTAGGACACTTAAAATGGAAGCATTCCAAATGTATTCATAGTATATTTTTTTATTTAGAGCGATTTTTGGATGTTCATGAATCAGATGTTATTTTGCTTAGTCTTTATCTTATTCTTGTCAATTTCACCTTCTGTGTAGGTTTTATAATCAACATAATTTTAGCACAGTAAAATATATAAATAATATATATGTGAATAAATACAGAGTGGATACTCAAAATTGTTTTTTATATTCCTTTTTATGTTCAAACCAAAAAAAATTCGATGATTGCCCTTTAAGAAATTTCTCTCAACTGAACGACCAAAGTTCTATAGGAAACATTGTTCAGCCAGGTATGAATTTTCCCAGCAGTCCATACTTATTTTTTCTGACAACAATGATATGTGAGAGATTTGCCAAATATTCGGCTGAAACCCAACCAGGTGGAATTTCCTGATCTGCTAGTTTGTTTTCTGAGTTGAAAAGAAAATATACTAATTTAGAACAGCCAAGTTCTTGTAGGTCACTCTTCTTAGAACATCTACAAGATCTAATCATCTGTTTAGCTAATAAGGCTAGGATTTTTCTAGGATGTTGTATCAAACTCACATTTATTTATTTATTTTTATTTTTATTTTGGGGGGCTTAAACAACAAATGTATTTTCTCCAGTTTTGGAGGCTGGAAATCCAAGATCAAGGTGTTCACAGGGTTGGTGTCCGATGAGAGCTTTCCCTTCAGGTTGTAGACAGCCACCATCTTGCTTTGTGCCCTAAGGTATCTCACTGTGAGCTGCTAGGGGAGGAACATCAAACTCACTGTTGTGTTTTTTTTTTTTTTTTTTAAGATTTTATTTATCTATTTGACAGAGAGAGAGACAGCCAGTGAGAGAGGGAACACAAGCAGGGGGAGTGGGAGAGGAAGAAGCAGGCTCATAGCAGAGGAGCCCGACGTGGGGCTCAATCCCAGAATGCTGGGATCACGCCCCGAGCCGAAGGCAGACGCTTAACGACTGAGCCACCCAGGAGCCCCCAAACTCACTTTTAACAGTTGGGAAATTTCTATTATCTAGAATTACTAGATGCTTTTTAAGTTTTCTTCCTCATCTGTTTTCGGCTTGAGTTTACCCTTTTCAATGTTCATTCTATCTTTCAGTGAAGACATAGTCTAAATAACATAAAGTGTTGAGCAGTTTTGTTTTATGTGTTTTTATTGTTGGATTTAACAAGGAGCCTTCGCCTATTGCCCTGGCTACAAACTCCTTTGAATACTAGTTTAGAAAACAGATACTATTACAAGCTGAAAAATAAGTTGAGAAGATATATGCAATAAATAAAGCAATAGTTAATATCCTCCAAATACTGATAATGTGCTTTAAAAATATAAAGCTCTAATAAATAAATGAGCAAAAACCATAAATTGTAATTTTCTAACAAAGGTCTATAAATAGCTAAAATACATATAAAAATATACAGCATCTCCAAGAACCACATACACACAAATTAAAACAATGACAGATTAGCTAAAAAATTAAAAACATTTTTATAATCTATAGAAGACACCTTTTTTAATGTTATTGAAGAAAAAAGATTCAAAATTCTACATAAGTTCAATATTGGTTGTTCTACAAAGTTCTTACGATGGCTTCCAAATGTGCATAAATAAAAAATAGTACAAATAAGAGTAGGAGCAAAAGAAGTATAACTGACACTGGGAATGTACAATGTAGCCAGATTGGGTTTAAAAAAAATAATGATACTATGATACCTATACTTGTCCTCTCCTCCACATTCAAGCTTCATGTGAAAGTGTCTGATTGACAGAACCTAAATCACATCCTGAAATTTAGCTACAAGGGCATCTAGGAAATGTAGATTTTCGTTTCCCAGCTTCCGCAGTGCAGGAAGACATACAAGAAGGAGGTTGGGATGGATATTGAGTTAGTCTATCTATCATATCTACTACTATGCAATAGGCAAGCATATTTTTAAGCTGAGGGAAGGGAAAAAAAAACCAGTTTTAGAATAGAATGCTTGCTGTTTCCCTTAGCATTAACTCAGGCCTCAGCTCATTCAGAGCTTGAATCTCCTTTCTGATCTTTCAACTGGGTGCCACACTTTTGTATTTGTCACCTCCTTCTTTCATGTTGTTCACATTTTTTTTAGCAAGGCAAAGTTTCAATCAGCTCCCCTTATGCTTCATCGACATTTTAGACTGCTTCTTGATGTGTTCCTCATGGGAATCATTGTAATCACACCGCTGAAATGTTGTGATACTTATGTAATAGAGGCAAAGCTATAAATGTCCAGTGGAAAAAGTCCTTGATGTATAGAACTGCACAATTTCCCTACGTCTATCCCATGTGCTAGCTCCATCAAATTCTTGGGCATGCGATTTTAAAGAATCAAGATAATGGGTGAGACAAGAGAAATTAAAAGAAGCCCAGAGAAGCCAGGTTTACTGACATAGTGACAAGCTAGAGAGGGGCTGTGGAGGCGAGAGAATGTTAGGTAGGTTTTTGGTGATGGGAGAAAATGGATAGAATTAGTGGTCATAAGTTGAGTCTCCTGTGTCCTCTGAAAGAAGAAAACAAAGATGGAAATTACATTTATTTTTGATTTACACCCTAAGATTCTTTGAATTTATTAATTCCATAGTGAGGCTGGTCCAAATAGGCTACAGGCTGAAATGCAAATTATGTGTAAAATTTAAACAAATTGGCCTAGTCATAGAAAAAAAAAAGATTTATCATCAGGCCTACATCAAGGTTTTTCCACCCAATTCAATGAGGTTGTGATAGAAAATTAAAAAGAATATTTTAAATTACAAACTATTAAAATATTAGAGATACAGATTAAATGCTATCAATTATCAGTAGTGAAATAAAGCTCACGGCACATTCAAACACCTGGGGAAGCCTTGTAAGTGTGTGTGGAGTGCACGGTAGCCTGTGAGGATGCTGAGAGGTGAATCTAGAGAGGGCGGTGTGGCCGTGTGAGGAAGCATCCAATAGGAAGATTTCATTTCATTCAGAAAACACTGGGTTTCCAGTAGGCAGTATCATATTTGCATTTCAAAAAGATCACTCTGTTCAGTGGATTAGTGGAAGGGGACAAGAGCAGAAAATGGGAAACCAGAAAGGGAAATCACTGTCAGAATCCAGAAGAGAGATGATGGTTTTATTTGCATAGCGGCAGTGGGGGTAAAGGCAAACGTGCAGAGTTTAAAGACTGGGAGAGTAGTTCGTTTTCTAAGATTTGGTGATTGCTTGGATGTAAGGAGTGAGAGGTAGGGTGGGGGTGAGGATAACCTGTGCTCCTGGGCCAGGCAACAGGGATGACAGTAACTCAGTGTATTGAGACAGGTAATTCATGAGAGGAGGGCAGTTTTGGGGGGCTAGACTCTATATTCATTTGGCGAGTTTGAGAGGCTTGTCCAGTTGAACGTTCAGGTCTGCAACTGGGTTTTATACACGAAGATACCATTTTCTTTTCTGTTTAGCATGATTCTGTTGTTCTCTCTGAAATGCTTCTAACTATATGTATTTTCCAAAATGTCCACCATTTTCTGCTACTCGCTAGTGTCATGCCTGAATAATGAGACAGCTTTTTATTGGTCACCAAGCTGTTCCAAACCGCTTCTACAGGCACCTCAGTTAAATAATTTTCCAACAGATTTTCCATGAAATCTTAGAAGGTTGTTTTATCTGCCCAAGCAAAAATTTACCTGAAGTATAGCATGTGAATCGTGCATTGAAAATGAATTTACTAATCACCTTTTCTCTCCTTGCCGTGTTCCTTTTCCTCTGACTCCTGATGGTCCTCTGTGTTTTTATACCTGCTACCGTAGGTTTTTATACCTACACAAAAATCACCGTCTGCATCCTGTCGGGGTATTGCCATTAGAGAGCAGAGAATGTTTCAGCGATCGCATATTGATGACCATAAAACATGGCTTTTCGTTCTGATTTAGGTTTTTATGGGATTTTTGTTTGTTTGTTTCTTAAGAATAGCTATTAAGAATTTTGAGGTTGGGGGCGCCTGGGTGGCACAGCGGTTAAGCGTCTGCCTTCGGCTCAGGGCGTGATCCTGCCGATCTGGGATCGAGCCCCACATCAGGCTCCTCCGCTATGAGCCTGCTTCTTCTTCTCCCACTCCCCCTGCTTGTGTTCCCTCTCTCGCTGGCTGTCTCTATCTGTGTCAAATAAATAAATTAAAAAAAAAGCTTTAAAAAAAAAAAAAAGAATTTTGAGGTTGACGTGATCATGAAGTACTGAACTTTATGTGTAAAACGAATTGAGAATATAGTTTTAATGAGACTTTAATGCAGTGCTGTAAACACACATAAACCAAACAAACCCTTTTTATAATGTAACAACCGGAACTTGAATTAAAGTAATAACCAAAATGTAAACAACTACTTAGAATTAACGAGAATATCTTGATGATCAACTTTCATATTAGCCATATTTTGCTTGAGAGTGAAGAAAACGGAGCTTCTCAACAGGACAACCTTATTTATTTATCTAAATGACTGCTGATCCAAAGCTGTACACTATTTAGTTGACACCTAGAGAATCGCAACAGTATAATTATTTCTTTGTTTAACAAATATTAATTAAGAAGACAGTGATCATGATGAATTCATCAGCCAACTACATGTTTCCTGCCGTAATTTATTTTAATCCTCCCTTAAACCATCTTACTCAATACAAATTGTCCGTGTGATGGAGCTTACTGTGATGCAGGTGATTAGTAATGTCATCGCTGCTCTCACTTTGTCTTTATTCCAGAAGAGAAAATACGTTGTACCATGCAAACTTATAACTAAGAGCAGAGGGCTTTTCCTTAAGCTTAACTTTGGAGTTGATTTGGTCTATTACATGCCTTATTGCATTTCGTTCAGAATGTTGTATAACTCAGTTTGCTATTATTGCTTCTGTTCTGCTGAGAATATTCAGACAGTCTAATTTATCCTTTGGTGCCAGCGACAGCATGAATAATATGCTGTCTAGAATACAACAGGAAGGGAATCATCTTCATCACTTTCCTGGAATCTTTCCTTAAGCTGGATACGTGGTGTTTTTAGGCTGCCTCCAGAGCATACCACAGTGTGGTCCACGTGGGCTAGCCTTAGTTGGAAGAAGGGTCCGGGTTCCTCTGATGGGCCACTGTTCTTCCTGCTACTTTCTCTTCCCCCCTCCCCTCTCTCCTCGCCTGCTGGGACTTGACAGAAGCAAACTTAATAAATTAACAACAGTAGTCAAAGTTTGGTAGAAGAAGCAAAATTATGTAAAATACAATAGTATAAATATAGGATGTAAAAACTGTATTCTTCCTTATGGTCAACGTCTTCTTTTCTACTGGTTTCTAGCTCATGAAGATGAAGTGATATGATGGGAATAGAGCTTGTGGGTCCCCCCCCAACATTAGGAGCATAAAACAATGTAAAGGTAAGAGGTGGTGTATAATACCTTTGCTCTAGGTTTTAAGCGAGACACTCTCCTTTTTAGTCTGTTTGGTCTTATATTGGAATGATGAGAACCAGAGGAGCAAGTAAGTACAGATGGGATTCTTCCTTAGTCCTGCTTTGACTCCCAGTCCTGGAAGAAGTGATGAGGAGAAGTCTCACCACTCATGTGGTCCAGATTACTAGGGTAGAAAGACAGATCTAGCTGGTAAAACAGAGTGTTTACCAGTCTTGAAACAACAGGAAGACAGGGACTGGCATTTTTTTGTTATTGTATTCCTACTGCTAAGCATATACAGAACAGAGAACATTTCAGGGACTCAGTAAATATTTATTTAATTAATCATAATATCTGGTTATGGGTTCATTGATTAAATGGTTAATTCATTGTCTGGTATGTTCTGAATTTATACCATGGAACCTGGTTGAGAAGGAGGCTTTTAGGTGAATGAATGCAAGTCATTGGAAGACTGGTATTTCCAGCTCCATCTGACACAACTAAAGCACCCTGAAGAAAAATGTTAAACTAGTCATAGATGATAGAATGATGTCTCTGGAATATGCTGGTTTTTCTCCAACCAGAGATGAACAGTTCCCAATCATAAAATTGTGTTTTCTTGCTCCCATTGGTAAAAAATAAAGTAGGGCTGTGGCCTTTGGCCAAACCATCACCTGTACTTAAGCAGATAAGGTTTGCACCTCAGTGGTGTGGAAAGGATATTAGCAAACATGGCTACCCCAAAATATTTTTCCTGACAACTCTCAGCACACCTGAAATTCCATAACTGTAGATGTTTCACTTTAGGTAGTGAATGCTTTTGACTTTCAGATATCTTCTTTCATAATGCTCAGACTTCAAAATACTATCAGACAAACCCCTATTTGGAGGATGGTCTCGTGGGAGTGGTTGACACATGAGGACATATCTAATTCTTTGAGACCATCTGTTTCCATTTGTATAGTGGCTATTAGGTGGCCAGTGAAGTACTGCCAATCACATCCATGCTTTTAGGCAGGTTTTATATTATATTTAGAGTATTAGAGGTTTTATATTATATTTAGAGTTTTATATTATATTTAGAGTATTCTTGTATTTAGAGTATTTCAGATAATTCTGCAAACCAATTCTTTTTTTAACCTTTAACTAATAGAAGGTGATTAAAACTGAATGTTTAGAGAAAGAAGAAGCCATTTGTGGCCATGGCGTTATAGAATTTAAGAAGTAGAAGCTGGGGCACCTGGGTGGCTCAGTTGGTTAAATGTCTGACTCTTAATTTTGGCTCGGGGTCATGAGATCAAGCCCCGTGTAGGGCTCCGTGCTCAGGAGGAAGTCTGCTTGAGATCTCCCTCTCCCTCTGCCTCTCCCCACCCCCCTTTCAAGTAAGTAAATAAATCTTTTTTTAAAAAAGAAAGTAGAAGCTAACAAAAATTATCATGCATTATGGCTCCTTGGTCTTTTGATTAAATTCAAGTATAATATCTAGTCTAGGTGCCTTATTTTACAAATGGGCAAAGTATATAGAGATTAAGTCACTGCTTTACGTCGATATGGACAGACAGGGTGAACCCAGAGCAAAGCCAGATCAAGAGCTGACAGAGGTAGAAGCTTTTTTCTGATTCTCCCAGTTGTAGTCTCTCTCCCACGATTATCTCTCATTGAAGATTGATAACGGTTGTATCCTAGGGTAACCAATCTGTTCTTCCTCTATCTACTGCTACTAGAATTGTTTATATTAGTATGAGGCCTTGTAGACAACCCTCTGCTACACCAGCTATTTTTCCTGGCTGCTTCCTTTCCTGTTTGGAGGCCAAAGATTATAAAAGAAAGAATGAAGCATGCAGCTTTTGGGTGCATACGGTTTTTCAATTAATCAGAACACAAGAATTTAATTCATGACACACTGGAGAGAGAATGGAAGGGGAAGCAGGAGACTTGGATTCTAGTACTGACTTGCTCACAACTATAATATGCACCCCGTGACTTGAATCATGTCATCTCATCTTACTTGCACCCAATTTGGAAGATGCAAATTTGGACTAAGCACTTAAGTTTTTCTTTTAACTCTGGAATATCTTATCTCTTACTAAATGTAACCATTTGCACAGAGGCCAATATTGATGCTTTTTGTTCTACCTAATTCGATATAATATCAACTATATTTAGAGACAGGATGATAGTATCTGCTGGTCTGTCAGTATCTGAGTATATTTTATCCAATTGGAGTGAACTCAAAAGAAACCATCTTATATAATGAATTGGAGAATGTCTTTATTTCTCAAGGTCCTATATATATTTTTTTTAAGATTTTATTTATTTATTTGACAGAGATAGAGACAGCCAGCAAGAGACGGAACACAAGCAGGAGGAGTGGGAGAGGAAGAAGCAGGCTCACAGTGGAGGAGCCTGATGTGGGGTTCGATCCCATAACACTGAGATCACGCCCTGAGCCGAAGGCAGACACTTAACGACTGCGCCAGTCAGGCACCCCAAGGTCCTATATATTTCTGATCAAGTAATTCTCAACCTGTTCTCCAAAAGACAGGAAATCTTGAGTTAGTCCTGGGGAAAGGAAGGAAGCATTTGGAATATAGGCTTTAAAAGGTAAAAACGTAAAATTTGTCTTCTCTGTTTTATCCTTTAAAAATCACGTAAGTGTTGCATTTGATTTCATAATATCTCTTTTTAAAACAAAAAGTAATAATTTAAATAATTACCATGTAGTAGAATTCATGTTTCTGGAAGTTGTACTGTATTTATCTTGTAGCTTTTAGCACCCACATTTGCTCACACCTGGTCCATCACTGTACAGTGTGGATGTTTATACTTCTTTGTGAGAAGGGTGATAGGAATATCCTCTCCCTCCTCTCTGGAACTCTATTCCCTGCAGGTCAGGCAGAGAATGGACCATATAAAGTTCGTTTTATTTATTTATTTTATCCTAAACCCCTTGCCTAAACTAAAATTTATGATAACTGGATTTTGAAGAAAGCGATTGCTTTCATAAAATGTTTTTTTTTTGAACAATTTAATTGTATTGAACATTAAATAATTGGAACAGAAACTATTGGAATAGTTTTTAAAAAGTTTCACCCAGAAGGATTGGTTGATAATGGCTTAAGAGCAAGGGCATATTAATATTAAAACAGCTAGGGTTTTAGGAGGATTTCTAGACGCCTTGGGACAAGGGTTGCTGAACACATGGGGGAAGTAGTCGCTCTCTCTTCCTTCACAATTCTGCTGGGTGCCTGTCAAGGCCAAGAGCAAACCTTGCTTCTAGGTACTACTGAAAACCAAACGCATTACATACTTGATGCAGATGAGATGAATGGCTATTTTGAAAACCTCTTTAGATAATTCAAGCACTCTAGTGTTGACCAAGGAACATTGAATAGAGTGAGAAAAACATTGTTGTGGTTAAGAGCTCAAGTTCTAAAGTTCAGCTGACTTACTTCAAATCCTGGTTCTGCCAATTATGGCTCCGTCACCTTTGGCAGTTTTCCTGTTCTCTGGGGCCTTAGTTCCTCATTTTAAAATGAGGACAGTAAAGATACTTCTCACACAGAGCTGCAGGCAAGGTTACATGAGATGCTACACAGAAAGCATTTCGAACGGTGCCTGGCACACAGTTACTAAGCACTAGCTGTTATTATACATCTAAAACCCCCAGAAATAGGATACAAAAAGATAGGCCCATTTGTTTGAAAGATTATTTCATGGTTTTCATAAAATTAATGTATGCGTTTATATAATTTTCCGTATTATGTTGGGGGTAAAATATTTGCTTTGAAAAATAATTATTGTAAGGCTTTGGTTTGACATAATATAGTATAAGAATACTCCTAAGCTTCCTGGAAAATCTTAGCTTCACTAATACAAGTTATATTAATATGTCTGTGGGCCTTCAGAGATGAATAAGAAAAAAGAAACCTTCCGATTGTAAACCACAGGTCTTAATTTTAATTCGACAGTGTTAGAGCAGGCAGAGTTCTTAAGAATGCATGTGGATCCTTGTATAACAGATTTCTGCCTGATGTTATACATTCCCAAACTTATAAAGAAAGCACATACTGAAGGGAGATGTACAACATTGTCTGAGGACAATACTTTTTAGAAAAATGTTTAAAAATAATTGATAATACAAGTCTCATTGATGTATTTAGTACTCGAATTTCTGCTGTGGAAAATGTAATGGATGCTATTAATTCTAATTCAAGACTTGTATTAATGTCTAATATCAGTGCATCTAAGATCAATGCATCTTTGTCATAAAGTATCTTAGAAGAAAATACTCAATGTTTTTCTCATATTGTTTTTTGTTTTTGTTTCTGTGGGGTTTTGTTTTGTTTTTTTGTTTTGTTTTGTTTTGTTTTTAGGTCCTCTTATCTTAAAGCCAAAATGTTTATCAAAACTGATTTTTTTTTGGAACTGACTTCAGTCTTTCCTTTTCTGTTGGGTGACCAAATTAAGAGATTTACGATTTTAGAGTTGAACATTTGTTTTAAAAATAGAAAAAGATGAAAATATGTTTTCTTTTTATATGATGGGGGTTTAGGCTCTAATCTTACCATCTTTCTTTATTTATCACTCATGAATTCAATCTGAAATAAATACACTGATTGTAGAAAATTGATTACAATTTGCCCAAGTTGATATGATTATTTTAATAATAAACTTATAGGCCTCATATGCTTTTTTCCAAAGACTGAATCTTCTAAATCTCCACGAACTCCCCTCCTTTCTCCCTCTCTGTATTGTATATACATACACATACATTGTTTAAGTACTAGAACTGCCTGATAATTTGCAACTTTATTTTTATTTTTTTCTTGCTCATGCAAATAGTTTTCAAATTTCATTATATATTTTTCTCTTTGAAAATTGAATTCTTTGAGTAAGCTGCTAAAATTGATTAGAATCCTCAAATAAAACTTTTGTGTTATTATATTTTAATTTTACTGCCTTGTCGATAAAAATATGATCCTAGTTTTCGGTGTTTTTTTTTAAGATTTATTCATTTATTTTTAGAGAGAGAGAGAGTGCACACACACACACACATGCATGAATAGGAGCGAGGGGAGAGGGAAAAGGAGAGAGAGAATCTCAAGCAGACTTCCTCTGAGCATGGAGCCCAATGTGGGGCTCAATCTGAGGACTCCGAGATCATGACCTGAGCTGAAACCAACAGTTGCTCACTTGCCTGAGCCCCCTAGTTTTCTTTTGAAACATAGCTAAATAGTATAAAATTTAAGAAATGGGGATTCTGGGGCGCCTGCGTGGCTTAGTCTTTAAGTGTCAGCCTTCAGCTCAGGACGTGATCCCAGGGTCCTGGGATCGAGCCTCGCATCAGGCTCCTCTGCTGGGAGCCTGCTTCTTCCTCTTCCACTCCCCCTGCTTGTGTTCCCTCTCTTGCTGACTATCTCTCTCTCTGTCAAATAAATAAATAAAATCTTTAAAAAAAAGAAAAAAAAAGAAATGGGGATTCTGTTTAATATTCGTAATTTTATTTCTTTTAATGGTCTCATCTTTCCTCCAGACTCATGATAACTTGGCGTAAATGCAAGCTTCTTTGTGATTCTTGAATCCTGACCTGTATTTCGTTCTATACTGTTAAGTGTGGCCTCTTTGAGAGTGATTTTCTTGAACTCTAGGAGTATTCATTTTCCTGATTACTTCCCTTGATTATATAGGTAGACCACAGATGTTTGAAGTTTGAATATACTTTATAGATATATTTAGAAGTTTACTCTATTTTTGAAAATATGATTTTTAATCACTTAAAAACATAATGATAGACTGTGTTTTATAAAGTGTCTTTTTTTCTGAGGCACTTACTTCATATTTCATGACATCTGTGAAGTGGAAAGGAAGGGAATATGCCATTAACTTTGTTTTTAGCCCAAATTAATTGTGATTTGTCCAAGCTGACATGACCACAGGACTGATGTTTCTCGCACATTTATATTCAAAACTTCACTCTTCCAAACAACTTTATGTGCCAGTACCATTTGGTTGTCAGACGCTGTGCTGTTGATATGCCCTATATATTAGGACATTATCCTGATTTTCAGAGCATTTGATAGTGAAGGGTAGTGAACCAATTGCCCAATCTAGGAACTGGAGGATACAAGCAAATAATAGGAACACTAATTTATTGATATTTATTTGAACAAATGTAATGTCTTTAATGCATTCATTTATGAAAGAAAGAATGATAGGTAAATAATTTGCTTTCACTATGAATTATTGCAGAAAGTGGGAGGACAATAACTGGTATTCATAGAGACTCCATTATTCTTTAGAAAATAGCACTAACTGATACGTTTCCTTCAGAAAGGCATGTAGAATTTGCCAGAATAATTTACACTAATCTAAGAATTTCAGTCCTTGTTTATAGATGAAAATGGGATTATTCTCTGCATCAATACAATTTTTAATTTAATATCCAGTGAACTATTACAACCCTTCTCTGCCAAGTAACTACCAAACACAAGTTTAGACAACAAGAACCAATTTCTAATTTGGTATTAATAATAATGGCACTAGAAGAAACAAGAGAGAAGTAGACCAATGCTTAAGATGTTTCACTTGAATTATAGGTGATATATGAAGTCATGATTAGATAAAATTATGATCTCAGATCAGTTACATATTTTATGTTTCCTTTCTCTATATTCCTTTTCTTTTTATTTTTATTCAATATTTATCTCTAGCTACAAATTTAATAAAGCCCAAAGAAAAGCACTGAAGTAATGCTACCACTTTATTCAAGAGATGTAAATGCATATTTATATATTAGGTTGGCCTTATTTCCTGTGATTTTGGTGAGAATTTTACCTTATTTAAATGGCATTACTTATCAAAAAGAAATACATAATGGCAAGAAGCATAGATAGTTTACATAGATAAATAGGTAGATTTGAACTAACTCCAAAGATCTCTTGAAATAGGAGAAATCATAGAATAAACAGCAGTGTTTCAGAACTAAGTGCACGTGGCGCCATTGGAGAGATGTCAGAAAAACTTGCCTGGAAGGTAAAATCTGACATTTACAAGTGTTGCTTTCATTACTACATTTAATAAAATGTAACATACATAGATACATTATTTAAAAGATGGGGGTAAATCTATATGCGTAGTTAGGATTCATTTTTCTCTATCCCCACAGCCTTCTTTATAGAGTAGCTAGTGGGAGCTGGAGACGTAACTATTTGTAGGAAGAGAAAGAAAAGAAATTAAGAAATGAAAGGAAGGGAACAAGAGAAGGAAGCCCAGAGGAAAGGAAGGACAGAGAGAAGAGGGAGTATTTATACAGTTCATACAGTCAACATGTTTCCTAAATGTAAAGAGTATTCTGAAAAATAATTTTGAATACATTGTTAGGAGGCCAAATGCCATTTTACTTTATAAATCTATATTGCTTATGTATGAGCAGTGGTTTCTAGAAATAAGCTAACTCTGCGGCTACTTATTTTTTCACCCAGCTGATTCTTTGGTACGGACCCCATGTGGCCGTTGAGTTGCGCTAGTGCTCAGATCTTCCATTGTACCATATTTGAAAACTTGGGAATATCTTAGAGTTCAAAGGCATATGTTTCAGTTTCAAATAATATATACTTTCATAAAGTGATGACCAGAGATAACGATGCCTAACTTAAATGTCACTGCTCATCGTTAAAATGCTTCTCTTCAAAAATTCAGAAAGGAAAAATAATTTGAGATATATACAGGGCAGTGGTTCATTCTATATTTTTTTCCAGGTGGGATGCTTCTGGGGTTGTAATGTGAGTGTGCTTGTCTAGCAACTGACCTGCCTTTATTATTTTTATAGTATAAGAATATAAGATTATTTTTACATTTACATGAGAGATTTTATTTTTCTTTTTTCTTGTTCTGCTTCTAGTGTGTGTATCCAGTGATGGTTGTTATCATTTCCAAATACCGAAACAGATACGCCTGGTGTCCTAGAATTTAACTCTCAGGTCTGAGACTACAGTACAAGACTTTAAAATGTGTTCCAAGGAATTCTTACACAGGAAGATAAGGCTGTAAGGCAACATATAACTTTATTGTTTTCTTCTGTGATTTGAGAAAAAGCCATTTAACCAATAAAGTACTCAACCAACCCCTTTCTCAGGCAGTGGATCACTCAACTGGTCAAACCTACTTGCCTATCAGACGACTGTCTAT
This sequence comes from Ursus americanus, assembly GCF_024610735.1. NCBI lineage: Eukaryota > Metazoa > Chordata > Mammalia > Carnivora > Ursidae > Ursus > Ursus americanus. Next base: position 12,207,478 of record NC_142137.1, on the reverse strand, counting down.
TCATTAACATTAACTCTTTGCCTCCCCTGTCTTCCAATTCTAAACTATTGAGAACTTTGCCCAATATCCCTGATTCAATCCCACGTTAAAGATTGGCCTTAAATCATTGGCAAGGAAATCCCTAACCTTAAACATATCCTCTTCAATTTCCCTTTCCGAGATACTACTAAACCTCAGTCAGGATGGTGTTTTTCCTGTTGCAGTAAGTAAAAAACTAGGCTTTACTTGGTCAACAATGTGTCATTCTGGTGTTCTCTTCGGAGAGTGAACAGTAGACACTGCTTTTATTATTTATATTAGAAAAGTATTGAAATATAGTTTGAGCTCCCTGGGAGAACATGCTCAGAATCTAGCCTCTACCTATGAACAGTATCTAGTCTTACTTTATAGACACTGTGTATTAATGTAGTCATTAATTATAAATATGTATTAATGTAAAATGTAACCACTATTCTGATAGTGGAAAAAATGACTGACGAAAATATGATACAGGTCTTTGGAATACTCTAGTTAATGTTCTCCAAATTTGGCTATGAACATAATTGTTATCAATATCTTAAATGCCAGTTTTTTTAAATAAACCTGAATTATCATATTCATTTGCATTATATATTGAGGGACTGTTAAAAAATGTTACTTTTAATTAAAAGTTTTAAATAAGCTAATTTATAATTGTTTCATGTAGTTCTATATAGACTTTTAATTATAAGACATTTATTTTCATTGAACTTGTTCTTACACATTAGTTTTAAAAGCATAATACTTTCTTCCAGAACACATTGAAATGGCTTTTTAACCTTTGGGCTCAAGAAAGGGGAAATGTTATTAAATGTTATAAAATATAAGGTGCAATTTAAGATCTTGGGACTTTTAGAAGACCTGAAGTTCAACAGTATTTTTTCAAATAGCTATTTTACAGTATCTATAAAACCCACTATAATTGAATGTGCCTTTCAATGTGAACTGCTATGATTTTGTGAACTTTTTCCCAAACAAATAGTTTTGCTTTTGAGCTGATGTTAAGGAAGATGCCACCTTTGTAATTGCTTTTGCGTTTCTAAAGAAGATAAGTAATAAATGCTTCTTTCCCAAATAAAACAGAACTGGAGGAATGCTACTTTTAAGCTTAACGTAAATGTTAATTTATTTGGAAAAAACATTCTTTTTTTTATACAATCTTTTGAAAAGCAAGATTTTAAAATAAAATAACATTATTAAGACCATCTTTATAATGTCACAGGATAACTGTGTTTGATCCTGCAAAATTTTCCCCTTTCATAAAACCCTACTTATTTACCAAGGAAGTTTGATTATATTCAAGGTTGCTGAACTATTCTCCAGTTCACGTATCAAAAGTAGTGAAATCCTTTTTCCCCAAAATATGTTTCTAATAAATATAATCAATACCCAAATTCCTCAAAGAACATTTAAATTAATATCTTAATAATTCTTTGTTTTGGAATGTAATACCTATCTAAAAAGCGGACATTTCCTCCCTTTTCACTCTAAAGTAAAAATATTCACCAGACTATTACGATTACCTATGAAAAGATAATCACATCAATTACAGCTGGTATTTTATATATTTTGTAATGTTAGCATTTTTCAAAAAAAAAGTTTTTTTTTTCTTAATAGGAACCCTAAGGTGCACTGGTTTTAAAAAATGTGCAGAATAAATGAACGCACTTTTTTTTTTTAACAGCACCAATTTCAACAAGAAGCAAAATGCAAACCCTGGGAAAGCAGTGACTGCTATGACTACCACCAAGGTGACAGGAAGGATTGGAACAGACCCTTGCTTTTGCCAGTAATAGGCATATTGTGTGCCATTTTTCAGACTAAGTTCAGAGGTATACATTTCTTTTAAATTGTCATATCAAATAAGTAAATTGAACATAAGAAATAATTTATATTATTCAAGCTAAAATTAACAACGGAATAGCAGTGTGATATTGCTTAGGATGTCAGGTAGCTAATGGAAAATATGGTAATGGATGTGTCTTGACTGTCACTCCCAGTCTAAATTCAGTTTACTAAATAATCACAATAATAACTCCCTTTTGGTTTCTCACCACCAGCTTCCTCTTACTATGCTTTATTTTTGCATTGTTTCAAAGTCATTGCTTCTATTTATAAAAATCTCAAATGTCATATTTACATGTGACCTAGAAGAAGGATCAACATTCATCTCTTCAAGAGAAAGATAATTATCTATGATACGTTTCCAGCCTTTTCTTGATGAGATGTTGCATCTAACGATCACTTCTTCAGAGCGAATGTAAACAGCAGAAAGGCAAGAGAGGCAAAAAACTAGCTGCGGACAATGCCCAGTGTTTCAAGGGAGGGGAAAGGGGCAAGCCTTTGTAAGAGCTTCTTCGGAATTAACAATGTAAGATGTCCAAATGTTTAGGGCTCCCAGTCTGCTTTTCTTACCAAAGAAAAGTCTCGTGGTAAGTTATTTTTAATGATGTGAAAATATAAATTAAGACATTTTTCTTTTTGTGGTGATCTATAATATGTTGGTAAATTTAAAACTTAAGGTGTTCGTTTGCAGATATTAAGTAGTAGTACTTTCCAAGAGATTGAAGTAACAGGAAGAATGATATATGCTTTTTTTAAAAACAGAATACCTCTAAATTTTGATTAGAAATCAATTATTTGGAATCTAGTTTGGGGATAAAACTGTTTCTTTAAGAAATATATAATCATTTTCTGCCTCAGCTGGTTAATATCAATCTCACTTACCTATTGGTCACCCTTTTTATTTAATTTTTTCATCAGAGATGCTATCATCTTTATATATGTCCTAATTTCAGTATCAGATACATGGATGGAACCTAAAGTTGGTTGGGCATCCATGTATATGGATACTATCAAGTCCTTATCTTACTTAATTTTCACAACAACCTATCAGGGCAGATAATATTACCTCCAGTTTATGGCCAAAGACACTGAAGCTCCGTGAATTCCAGTAAAATGTCCCTACAGACAGCTAACACATGATGGAGACAGTATTTGAGCCTGGGTCTACTGAATTCTAACAACAACTCTCAATACAAGACTTTCTCCCAGGAATTTTACCTGTTAAATTACTTCTTACCTTTGCCTTGATCCTGTATTTATTGTTCTTTATTTCTATAACCAGTTTAAGCATTCACTAAAATCCTAGAATTCTTTTCTTTGTAGTGAGTACTTGCTTGAAAATAGATGACACTTTTATAACTTATGACTCTCTGATACACATATTTTCATTTCATATAATTTATACTTAAAAAAATTAATAATATGGGGTACCTGGGTGGCACAGCGGTTAAGCGTCTGCCTTTGGCTCGGGGCGTGATCCTGGCGTTACGGGATCGAGCCCCACATCAGGCTCCTGCGCTATGAGCCTGATTCTTCCTCTCCCACTCCCCCTGCTTGTGTTCCCTCTCTCGCTGGCTGTCTCTATCTCTGTCAAATAAATAAAAATAAAATCTTTATAAAAAAATAATAAACATTAAAAGAATGACATAATATATAGAATAATTTATATATCTATGTAATTTATATTTAAATTTTTATTATAGTTTTTATTTTTATTTGTAAGTTCTATATTTATATTTTTAATTTATATTTTATTTATTTTTGTTGGCAACATGGACTCACATCAGTTTTGTGTGTGAACATCAATGAAACACCTGTGTAACAGTAATGTTCTTGATGTCAGGGTTACAGAGTAACCATTGGCCCTGACCTCCCAAATCATTCAGGTCCAAGAGAGAAGACAGACATGGAGACAGTGGTGTCATAGATGGAGTCTATAACAGAGGTCCTGATCCAAGAAGAAACATGCATGAAGACTTGACCATTCAGGCCCCGGAGGAGATCAAGAGTACAGACAGGGCTGGGAAGCATAGGAACCCTCATCAATTCAGTCAATTAAATTTCTCAAGCACTTTCTATACACCAAACACATTGTGGTGTGGAGAACAGACTAGTACAGCAGCTATTGGAAGCTTTCAGATCAGTGGAGGTTAACTGTGGCTTTGCATAGGCGGAACAATAAAAAAATACAGGATATTTTCAAAACTTTCTGAGGAGACAGACGTTTCTGGAGTAGTGAGGGAATGCATGTGAAAGGCTAAATAAAGAATCTAGAGAGTTTGGTACAGGTAGAACACTTTGTACTTGAGTACAGGTGTTTGTGGGCTTAATCCCGAGGGAAAGAAATGGGGAGATGTTCAGACTTTAACAGATAATGTTTTGGTGCTATCTCTGATCACTTAAAGGCAGTAGCTCATCTTCATAGCTTCGGCTGAGGCCCCTATAGAGTCAACCATGCAGGACATCTGGGCCTCTGGAGTTTGGTCTCAATTGTTTGCTGCCCGCCTACTAAACACATGTTTATATTTCTGTGCCTATTACCTGGCTTGGGACTCTGAGTATTGAGAGTTGCTTCTGGCCCTCTGTTATACTCAGGTTCCTTTTCCTGGCTTAGTGACATTAGCACCTTTGCTCAGTTCCACACCGTACACTCCGCTGTTTCCAAAGCTTTTTGCCACCTGTGAAACCCTGGCTGATTGGGGGCTGGGAGCAGTTCTCATTAGCTTTCTAGGAAAACCTACTAGTCTTTCATCCAGAGGTCCTAATTCTCACGGTCCTTTGCCAATTATCAGAGCTGGGAAAATGGCTGAAGTGGCATCCACTGCTAGTAATCTAAGGAAGACAGCCTTATTGAATAAGAACACAAAACTAAAAGTACTTATTTGCATTTACAACTCAGCCAGGAGACAGAATTACTGAATTTGCATTTGCTCATACCCTGGGAGAATATGAAACTTGAGCCAGTGCTGCTTTGACTTCTTTGGAGAGTCCAGGGAGATTCCAGACCAAAGTGGAAAAAGAGGATGGTTGTTAATTCTCTCCCCTTGTCCAGGTTAGGGTCTTTCTAGGCTGAGGTAACAGAAGAGAGATTTTTGTAATGTGCTTCAGGTTCAGAAAAGGAGACTCCATTTAGGTAATGCTCAAAGATAAGCTAGCAGGAAATTAAACCTGGCAATATGAGATGGCCATTCTTTTAGATTTTTCTTTTCATTCTTTTATATATTTTGCCTGGGGCTAGACTACCTCTCCTAATGTTGTCCCACTCCTCCTCCAGCAGTAAAAGAGCATGAATCAGAAGGGCTGTCATTGAAGAGAACGGATGTAGGGGTGGGGCCATGGGGAAGAAGGTCCAGGAGGGATTGTGTCTGCTGAGGAGCTGAAGCTGTGGAGCTCTCCGAGGTGCATATATAGGGTGCTGTTCTGATACCAGTTTGATCCTGAAGTGAAACGTGGTTTTATATTCTTCATGACAGTGTGTGTGTGTGTGTGTGTGTGTGTGTGTGTGTGTGTGTGTGTGGTGTGTATCTGTGTGTATGTGCACACGTATGCATATGTATGGGTATTAGGTGCACTGGTGAAGAGAGAATCTTCTGATCTTCAATTACCACAAATGTCTTCATGCTTGGTGTTAGGTAGGGTTACCCTACACTGCAGTTTTCCCGGATTGGTCCTGGTTATACATATTGTCCTGGTGAGTTTGCTAGTATGCCATTCATTGAAAGGTATCATGATTAGCTGATAAAGTAAAAGGTCACCTTAGTATTAAGGAATAAGTAGAAAGTTCCATGTGGAATCGATGACTGGCTGCCATTGAAGTCTGATTTTTCTTAATCTTCAGTCACTCTCCCTATCTAGATAAATGGCACTCAATCAGTTCTTCAGGGTGTCCTCTGAGTTCTGTTTATCAGGGAACTCTGAGGAGTTGTCTCCCTCCTGCAAACAACCAGTTTGCCTGGATATGGCATTTGGGTATGATATTCATCTCTGCTGCTCAAGAAAGCATGTTGGACGGTCAGGGCGGGGGCCACACCTTATCTGTCTTTGTGTTACCAGAGCTTAGCACAGGGTGCCAGGAAAGCATATAAGCATGCGTGGGAAATGTTTTGATTTCCTTATGCCATTAGGAGACCAGTACTGTGGCCCCAGTGTCACAATGTGTCATTGAACCTGTCACCTTGTTCAGTAGCTGGGATAGAAACATGAGCATCACAGGCACAACTCTAGGAACAAGTGGATAGGAAGGTGGGTGAGGGTTAGGAGCAGGGGACACTCTCATTCAACAAGTCAGCAAGGGGACATGCTCATTCAAATCAGGGAGGGAGAGTCTTCTGCCAAAGAAAAATTGCACCAGGTGGAATTAACAGGCAAAAAAAAATAAAGTTATTCAAGACTATTGCAACAGGAAAGAAAGATTGAACTCAACTCTGCTGAAATAAAAGGTGGGAGGGTTTTTAAAGCTGGGGTGAGCTGATGTAAAAGTACCTGGAGGATTTTAGGAGGGAGCATGGTCAAGGTGATTAGGCCATCTGTGTTTGCTAATTGGCTTCTTCCTTCCCACATTGACTGAGAAATAAGGACCCTCTCTTTCTTGATTATTATATTTCAAAGGGATGGCTCCCAGGTTCTTGAGAATAACATTCTAGGTTTTTTTAAGATTTACATCTCAAAGGGGAAGAAAAAGAATTTATAATTGCACGTTTTCTAAAGCAAATGCTTTAAGAAAAGGGAGGTTAGGGGCTTATAGTCAGGAAGAAATCTGTTTAAAGTGCCCTCAAACTGAAGGAAATGTTAAGGCCACCTTGGTCACTCCCTACTCTCTGAACAAGTGCATCCCTCTTTAAAGCGACAGGACCAGAGGGGATGAGTATCTGTGGATACCAAGTTTGAGTTTCAGATAAAGACAGAAGGGCTCATGAAACCGAAGGGGATCAGAAAATTCCACCCCAAATGTGCCACTTTGGCATATGGATTATTTTGAGCTAAAGGCAATCAAAACCCAGCAAACTCAGGGAAAGCTTTTAACCTGTCCCATAACTACTTAAAAGAATATAGATAGGAGGCCTGTACCAGGAAGGGAGTTATTATCAGAGATAACTTTTTATATTGGAAGACGCATCTGCATGGTGTGACAAACATTTGTTTCCCAAACATTTGCTCTTCATATCTTCCTGTGACTGTCATCCTCCCCTCTGAAGCCCCAGACCACCACCCAATCTCCGAATGGCTTATAAGCCCTAAACTTTCTTTGAGTCTCATGCCTTTGAGGGGCTCCTGTATGTGCATAATGAAATTTGTTTTTCTCCTCTGTTTTATGTCAATTTAATCACTAGGCCAGCCAAAGAACCTAGAAGGGAGAAGGTAAAATTTTCCACCCCTACAAAACTTTCTGACATTGAGCCGTCCAGGGGAGAAGAGAGCTGCTGGAGGTTTCTTTCTGCTTTAGAGATGATTTTGGCCTCATAGTCTGCATATTCTTTGATGCACAAGGAAGCATCCTCATAGGTGATATGGAAAGGGGAAGAGGGCTAAAAAGGCCGTAGATGAGAGACGGCGCTGTGTGGATGGGAATGAATGGGGTCCAGCAAAGGCCTTGCTCAGACAAAGAGAATTGTCGATTTGTAGTCAAGTGAGATACCTCAGAAGAGATTGGCTCACCGGCCTTTCTTCTTCAGGAATGCCGCAAAGAATAAAACCTCGTTTTATTTTTCTGGTACCAGTTGCTTCAGTAGCACCTGGAAACTTGAGAGGAAAACATGTTCTCTGGCCCCATCCTGGACCTGCTGAGTGAGAAATGTTGAGGCTGAGGCTCAGAGATCTGTTCTGATAGATCCTTCAAGCGATTCTGATGCACTCTCAGGTTCGAGAAGCTACATACCTTGATGACACATATCGTGAATATTTGACAAAGAAGTATTTTGATAATTGATTATGGGGAAGAATATAAGGAAAACTCATTTTAGGCCTGGCACTATTGTGAGATCTGATTATTATGTATGGAAGACTCCAACTGAGCAGCCTTTGACAAAGGGATTGATAACAATTAACTCTAAGCACAGGTGATTAACCTTAAGTAGCCTAGGCAGCTCCCCCGGGAGCCACAATTTACTCAGAGCAGCGGAAGAACTTGTAGCTATGTAGCATGTAGATCGGTCCAGGCACAAACATTTTTCTATTTTTAAGATCCTATTGTAGTTTCTGTCACTTGTGTTACTTTTTCTTTTTTAATGTCAGTACAAAGTCCAGAGGAAGGTCACAAAAAAATCAAGTATAATGAATCCTTACTATGAGTTTGGCACTTACGTAACACACCTTATTCGCAGAGGAGGTAATTGACTCTCAAAATGGTTCAGTGATGGCCCCAGATAAACAAGTGCAGACAGAAACTCACGCCGACATTCGAGCGAACAAAGTAGGAGTGAAACTCTCCCCACCTCACAACAAAATAGTAATTCCAGGTGAGACCAAGGGGAGCCTTTAGTCAAGTCACTGAACCTGCAGTGTTTCTCAGCATCTTCTTTTCTGGCTAAAATAAAATAATATAAATAAGTAAAATCAGTATTTAACAATTTTTGAGTGCTTCCGATGTGTCAGGCACAGTGCTAAATATTTGCCACATATAAACTCTTAACAAATCTTTACAACATGTGTATAAGGTAAATTTTGATATTATTACTCCGTTAGTCTCAAAGTTACTACTGAGGATACTGAAGCATAAGTGGTATAATGACTTATCCACGGTCATCCAGAAAATTATGGTGGGAACTGGGATGTAAATCTAGACATCCTGCCTCCTGAGTGCTCTTACTATTGGGGATACCTCATCCCGAACTCTTTTTTCACATAACCTGACATCGCAGGGACTTTCCTTAAGCAACAAAGCCCAGGGCTCCCTGGTGGATTAATTCTTTAGGGCTTGTCTCTTCCTAAAGAATCCATGGGACAGTCCCCCAAAATGCTTCTCTTCTTTTCCTTTCACAAGCTGCTTGTGACCTTCAGAGGCAAAACAAAACAAACAAACAAAAAAGTCCCTCTCTGTCCCAACATCCTCTTTCTAATCTGGAGGTCACCATGCCATGATGTGCCTAATCGATCCTCCCTCAGAACTGGCTTCATCTATACAAAAATGTTGTCTTTCTCTGCTTTCAGGATATACTCTTCTTTCCCTAGAAAGGGATGAATTGACAGTCTTCATGATTGAATGACTGAGAACAATTTAGTCTAGGGACAGCCATCTGTTCCCAAACATCTGATCCTTTCCCCTTCATGTCTTAATCCCTAGTGAGAAAAAGCCCATGAAGATTCTGTCCAACCAAGTGTTCACAGGGAGAAGGATCTGTGTCAGCAGCTCGCATCCGAGGGCAAAATACATAGATTTTCTCCTCTTATTTCTGGGAGACATAATCTCACTTTTTTAACAAGAATGTCCTTTTATCATTAGTTCAATTTTACACGCAGAAATAAAGCACTCTTGGGGAACGGGGGAGAAGACAGGTGTACTAGGGTGGGCTGATGAGAAGATTTGGGATTGGATAGCTCTGGGAGGTCTTGGGATTATGGGAATAGTGGAATCCTGGCCATCAGACGGAACCCTCACTGGATCCATGAGGCTATGAGATGGAGAGGTAGGGAGAAAAGCATTCAAAATCATAGAATTCAGTTGTCGTATTTTCATGGAGAATGTCATTTTGATATTGATGGTAATGATGAGTGCAGAATAGAAATTAAGGCATGATTATAAACTGTGACTAGCTAAAAAAAAATCACCTACTATTACTTAGTTCTACAGTGTTTTAAATATGTATTCTATGTTTGCTCATAACCATCTCTTTTTACTTTATAATTCTGTATGAAAAGTATTTCTGTCACTTGAAATTCAGAGGACTATTTAGGAGTGCAGGATTTAATGGTGGTTGCAGGAAGGTATTGCAACCTGAGGCAAATCAATAGCTAAGTATAATCATTTGGTATAATGCTCAAAAGTGTGTGTGTATATATACTTTTCATTTCAGGCTTAATATGTGTCAGTTTCAACCCTATCTCTACATAAATAAAATATGCAGTGCAGTGGCATATAGAATCTTAGCTTCAAATGTTGTCATATTGACATATTGAAATAGATATTATTAAAAATTAATTTATTTTAGATAAATTTTTAATTATGTCCACGAAGACATACAGCCTTTAAGACTATAGGATCAAAGGACGCACAGAGATTCTTAAGAATTTAAGCAGATTATGAAAGCAAGTTATACAATAGCATAGGAATTTTTGACTCATTAAAACTAATTGGGTCACTAAATTAAATTTCATATGTGAATTAAAATAACTTGAAGTTTTAGCATAGTAACCAAATTTATTTTTTTATTGTTAATGTTACAATTAAATATTTTGAAATTTGAAACATCCTTCCAAGGATTCAAAGACTGCTTCAACAGATCAAATTAAGGTACGTTCATGATTCTTGCCCACAGTATCTGTATCCAGGACTGGGTCCTATCGACAACTACGATACCTCCACGAACTCAGCACTTGAGAAATCTGAGCTTTGAGGTTGCCTAGAGCTCTGTCAGGTTTCACATGGATACTTTCTCAGCTAGAAAATTACTCTGTCCTTATCAGGTGTAAAGGTTGCAAGATTTGTGGGATATGTCCTATCAAAGGTACCACATGGAGTCTTTTCACATCTAAAAAGGCTTAGGATCAAATCTGAAATCTCATTTCTGGGGATGTTTGTATATAATTGATTGTACAATTGCATCTTTGTTCTGCTGGGGTTCCCACTGCTTGTAAACAAATGGGGCCTTGGGGACACCCACTGTCACCTAAAAATTAATTCACATTAAATATAATTTTAAGATATTGTTAGGCACATGATAATAAACATAAGCACTACTTACCCAATAATCCAACCACCAGTGATCAATCTATCTTCAAACAGATGGTATAGTGACAAATTAGGCAAAATGTAGGAATCATGGCAAGATCCTGGGAAATGCAAACAGATGTTTACAGTACGATGATTGTGATCACATTCCACTTATACATTCATAGGATGCTGGTGCTTCTGCTGCAAAGGGATATTTATTTTGTGAAAGGGGTTTTAGTGTCTGCACGAGTGTAATCAACAGTTCCCTTAATGTTAGAAAAACTCACTTGTTGCCAATTTAAGCAACTGACCTACTATAAATATGTGTGTCTTAAGGAGAGAGATTCAGCACATAGTTAGTGCTCAGCCCTGAGCCATAGGTGCCATATATTTTGGGTTTTGGATTTTTTTTTCAATTTAATACCCTATTAGCCTATCAAGAGAGTAATGATCATTATATATATCATTATGCACATACACGCATACATATATTTACACCTACATACGGCATACGTACATGCATATATCAACTGAACCCTAAGGAAACAAAATAGTGTGACTCTAATGTTTGTCTGTACATTAGTTTCCTGGGGCTACAATAACAACCGCAAACTGGGAGGCTTAAAACAACAGAAATGTCTCCTCTCGCAGTTCTCGAGGCCAGAAGTCTGAAGTCAACGTGTTGGCAGGGCGGTGCTCCAGCGTGAATCAGGAAGAGAGAATTTGTCCCTTGCCTTGCTAGCTTCTGAGGGCTACAGGCATGCCTTGGCTTGTGGTCACATCGCTCCAATCTCTGTCTCTGTAGTCACGTTGCTTTTTTTTTCTCTCTCCTGTGTGTTTGTGTCTCAAAAATCCGTTTTACAATAAAACGTGTGATTGCATTTACAGCCACTAGGATGATCCAGGACAAGCACGTCCTCACTTAATCGTATCTGTTGCCCTATACGGCAGTATTTACTCTTTTGTCATATAAACTAAATTCACAGGTTCCAAGGATCAAGACACAAACACATATTTTGAGGGGCCACCATTTGGCCCACAACTTCATGTTTCTTCACTTACGATGAAAATGTCATACATTTTGTTAGGCTGAAAATTGCTGTCTTTATCACACTAACGTAATTTCCAGATAGCCATTTTTTTTTTTACAACCATCGTTTATTTCACATTTCGTGTGCTTATTAAACTTATGCCAGGGATTTAGTTTTCATCCATTTTCTTTCTTCTCTGATTCTAGAAAAACTATTTCTAATTCTCAGTTGGCAAATGGGAACAGTCAGAGAGGGAGAGCCACATGTGTTCCAATGGCCGAGCAGACCTGACCTTAAAGGGAATTAAGGCAGTGGCAAAGTCACATAAAAATAGAGAAGCTGGCAGTTCAAAATCAGAGTTTAAAAAAAGAAAGAGGAAGAGAGAGACTCGGATAAAAATACCCTAGAGCAAAGCACGGTTAAACGTACAGGTTTATTCTAGAGAGTGAATGGCGCCGCACCACGTGAAATCACTTGCCCAGATTGCTTCCTTCCTAGGTTTGCACATGCTCGCATGGCAGCATTTATGTCTCCTACTGTGTTCCATTCCTCCTCGGTGTTTTCCGGGCTTGTGAGATCAGTAATTGCTACTGCTTTCTCATTGCAAACTGGAGGAAGGACATCTTTCATTTATGATTATATATCAAAACGATGGTTGATATTTCAACTTTTCCAACTGTTGTATCTTTTCTTTGTAGCCATTGATACACAGGGAGCCAGGAGCACATTGTGTGCTTTGAAGACCTCCCAAAGGCAATCAGACTTAAAAAATGCTTTAATCCGTATGTTGTGACCTTATGTCAGGAGTGTGGAAGGGGAGGCATCTGGAAAAGGACCATTGAAGGATCCCAAACACAGAGTACACTCACCATGGCACGTGAACCAAAAGGAATTCATCTAGAACATATTCTTGCACACATAGCTATGAGGACGTGCAAATTAAACAGAGCCAAATTCCACATCTTGAAGCAATCTCTTGGCTGTGCCTCCATCCTCAGCACCTTTACTGTGTATCTCATTTCATGTTCTGAGAAACCTCTGGAAGGAGTTGTTTACTGATGTTGATGACTCCTTATCTAACTTCTAGCAATCTGGTGCTCATCCCAAATTCCACTGAAACGGTTTCATCAATCATGCATATATTTATTCTACAAATATCATGTGCCAGACTCTATGCTAAGTGCTAGTATACAATAGTGAGAAAAACAGATGATCTCCAGACTCATGAAGCTTACAGTCTAGTCAGCCATTCAAGTGTTTTGGTTTTAAATAATGAGGACCCCAAAGAGCCTTTTTATGTGGATTATACTTACCAATATTTCCTCGATTAGAAGTTAGAACATGTATTTAAAAATATGATCATGGATTGGATTAAGGTAATGGTAACAAAAATAGAAGGTTTTTAAAAAATTTTTATTTAAATTCAATTAATTAACATGCAGTGTATTATTAGTTTCAGAGGTAGAGCTTAGTGCTTCAGCAGTTGCATATAACGCCCAGTGCTCATTACATGAAATGCCCTCCTTCATGTCCATCATCCCGTTAGCCCATCCCCCCACCCACCTCCCATCCAACAACCCTCAGTTTGTTGCCTATAGTTAAGAGTCTCTCTTATGCTTTATTTACCTCTCTGATTTCATCTTATTTTATTTTTCCCTCCCTTCCCCTATGATCATGTTTTATTTCTCAAATTCCAGAAATAGAAGGGTTTTAAAATATATGTTGAATGTGGAATCTCTACAAATGATGGATTGGGTGTGTTGAGGTTGACCTCCAGATGGCATTGGTAACCAAATGATTAGAGGTGCTCTATATTGAGATATAAATGAGGAGTACAGTCATAAATTTGGGATGAAATCAAGAATTTTATTTTGGATATGCTAAGTTTAAAATATATGTGAGACATTCATTGGAGATGTCAAGTAAGAAAGTCTGGAGCAGCAAAGAAGGATCCAGACTGGAGAAATTAAAATGTCCTGCCTAGAAAATTTGCAATGCCAAAGGGAAGATCGGAAGTCCACATACAATGTGTGTGTGTGTGTGTGTGTGTGTGTGTGTGTGTGCGTGTGTGTGTAAATCAAATGAAGATACTGTTAAATATGTTATTCCCTACTACTGTGACAAAGATACCTTCATAATGACAAAATACGAAAGTCTGTAAGCCATAATTTCTAAATTAGTGGAAGCTAGCAAAGATATGAAAGATAAATGACAGTTGGCAAAATATCCAAAATGACTGAATTTCATTATTATTATACATGTCTGAATATTCCATTGAAGGCTCAACAACTTTTGAATTAATAATAGAATGAAGATATATGGACTTAATAAATTAGTACATATTTATTCCACTAAATTTATTTTTTGGCAATAGCATTAATTATTGCAATAAGGCACTTATTGCATCTGTGTTCTATTGTTAGTAATGTCAAATTACACTAGCTTTCTTATGTTATTTATTTTTTATTTTTTTTCCTTAAATTCAATCAGAAGAAACCTCAATCAACTGATATTGTGGCAACTAGAATTCAGAAATGAACCATAAATTTTATATTTCATGTTAAAATTACTAACACAGAAAATATTATTATGCACACACATTTGTGGCCACAGGTAGCATAATTTCACCACTTCCTAATATAGTATCTAGTCCTATATATTATTCCTTAATCTCTTCTTTTCTCAATGTTTTAATGCTTGAATATTAGAGAAAACCAAAATTAGTGGTTTATAGGGTTCAAATAATGGCTCATTGTGTTCCAATATCTCTTCAGTCAAAATTACACCCTATCAATAATGGCTAGAAAATAGTCCTTCAGAAATTAATTCTGGACTCACTTGTTTATGAATCATTTTCTTTACAGTCATGCAAATGCTTTTATTTTCTGATTCTAATTTCCATACATACATATTTTTTTGGAATGTCATTTTTGTGTATTTCACATGTACCTTTTTTAATTTAGAAAAAATAATCATTTTTAATTATTTTAAAAGTAAAATAATCACTCTTTCCTCTCTTCTCTTGTAAGTCTTTGTTAACGTTATTAATAGCAAACAATAGATCATACCCCAAACTATGTAGTCTGTTAACATAAATTGAAATTAATTTAAATTTCCTCTCAAAGACCCTGGTTGGCTCTCAATAGGAGGATCCTTTATTCTTTAGTTTCCTAGTCCTTGTCGTAGCTTGTGGACATTACATCTAACAGCTTTGGTAGCACTTGGTCAAACAATTGATTAACCAAGAGTGATTATCAGATTAAATTTAGTATGTGTTTTAGCAAAATTCTCCATCCTTTCATAGATTCTGAAAATTTTTCTAAGGTATTTCATTTTTTTGGCGCAGGCGAGACCATACGAGGCATGAAGAATCCTTAAGGTTTTTCACCAAAAATACAGGTTCTTATCCTTTTTTTTTAACCAACAATATTAGTACTATGATCAAAGGTTCATCTTTGACAATATTCTAAATTATATAAAGCGGATCTTTAAATTTCCTTAACCTTATTAAACATTTAATAAATGTAACACTTTGTCTCTCCTATCATTCAATGATAATATAATTGCCAACTCATTTTATCCTCAATACTTTTATGCTTGAAATTCTCCAGTGATTTTCCCACTGCCTAATATGGCTAAAGCCTGGAAATCCTCTTTGCTTCCAGAAAGTTTTTATGATTTCATTTTGTCGTGTTTCCCAGTTTATGTGTCATTGATATTGGCAGATCATTGGGATAGGTGACCATGATGGTTCCTTCTAATGCTAAAATGATGTAATTTCATCTCCCTGGAATAGCACTGAGGGTCAAGATTGATGGGGAAATGGTAAATGAAGTATTAGCTAACTTAACATGACTTCAATCTTACTGTATGTGAAAGGTTTTATCTTAGATGCTGACGAGCTTACACTAAAATGTTGAGCTGTTATCTCTATCCTCTGAGGGACGCTGGAAACTTAGAGTGTTATTGGAAAGGTGTAAATGGTCACTTGATCATGACTTTAAAAAAAGATACTTTTGTGTTAATTCCTGCTATATTCATAATTGGTTATTTGGGGAATATTTTATAAAATGAGAACATTTCCAGATGTCATCATAAATTCAACATGAGCAGTGTGTCAGACTAAACTGCATTCTGTTTTTCCATTTATTAAAATTATTTGCCTGATAGAGATGTCTAATGTTTTTGAAAATAATCATATAGACCTTAATGTATTACAATTTTTTTTTTAAATCTGGATAAGGTCATATTACTAGTTAATAATAAAGATGGAGTTGAATCTGTTTAGACTCCTGGCTCAGTAATCTTTCCTTAACCTCATGTTTATCATTGCACTTGGATATTATGGTGGCTTTAACAGATATCTATAACTTCTTGGAAACTTCTG
The DNA here is from genome assembly GCF_024610735.1 of Ursus americanus. NCBI lineage: Eukaryota > Metazoa > Chordata > Mammalia > Carnivora > Ursidae > Ursus > Ursus americanus. Next base: position 12,191,331 of record NC_142137.1, on the reverse strand, counting down.
CCATCAAAAGATGAAAAATAGAAAATGTACCCAAGGAATTGAATGATCCAACTGAGAAGATTTCCAGGTAGAGTGCTTCAGTTGTCATTGAGCTTTTTCTGGTTGCTCCATAGTAAAATGTAAGGGAAGAGAGAAAAAATGAAGGAAGGAAGGAAGGAAGGAAGGAAGGAAGGAAGGAAGGAAGGAAGGAAGGGGGAGAGAGGGAGGGAGGAAGGAAGGAAGGAAGGAAGGAAGGAAGGAAGGAAGGAAGGAAGGAAGGGGAAGAAAAGAAGGAAGGAAAAGGAAGGAAGGGGGGAGGGAGGGAGGGAGGAAGGAAGGAAGGAAGGAAGGAAGGAAGGAAGGAAGGAAGGAAAAGGAAGGAAGGGGGAGGGAGGAAGGGAAGGCAAGGGAAAGGAAGGAAGGGAGGAAGGAAGGAAGGAAGGAAGGGAGGAAGGAAGGAAGGAAGGAAGGAAGGAAGGAAGGAAGGAAGGAAGGAAAAGGAAGGAAGGGGGAGGGAGAAAGGGAAGGGAAGGCAAGGGAAAGGAAGGAAGGGAGGGGAAAATGAAAAAGAAATAAGAAAGAAAAAAAGAAAAAGAAAGAAAGAAAGAGAGAAATAGAAAGAAAAAAAGAAGAGAATAGTTAAATATAAAAGGACGTGGCCTTGCTAGGTTCAAAAATAAAATGGTTTCTTACTCCCAGACGCTCCAGATTGCAAAAGATGCTGTAATTAAATAACAGCTCCCAGGCAAAGATCAGATCTAGGGCACTCACAGAGAAACATGGTCTAAAGATGAAACCAAGGATGTAACTGTAAATCCCTTTGTTAAGACCTCAGAAAGATTTGAGAGGGTGCTGTATAGACCCTTTCAAATAGACCAAAGGCCTTCTAAGAATCTTGAGAGAACTGTCTCCACAGCAGTGTCCAGGGAACCTAAAGTAGAGCAGGAATGATCTTAAGGACATTTGTTGAAGGGGCGGGGAGCTTTCGTCTAAAGATTTTTTTTTTTTTAATTGTATCAGCTTGAACTAAAAGAGGCAGAGACATTACAACATGAAGAGTCCTTTGGGTTCTGAAACCATTATGGGCAGTAAGAAGGCTAAGGAAAGTAATCAGCTACAAACAGCAGCCGTGTTTCAGGTAAAAAGAAGGATGACTCAGAGGATGGAGTCACGAGCCCCGAGGGCAGCGCTACAACCTTTTGAGAACTGTTTCCAGAAATTGGGACTAGCGGCGTGTGCCTGACTAGAATTTGACAGAAGCCTCATGTCACCACAACCTGACAAAGGCAGTGAAATCCTAGACTTCCAGTGTGAGGCCAATGCTGTAGAGCCTTTTGGGAAGCCTTAGGAAGGGATGAGTATTTTTCATGTTGAAGAAATGCAGGTAATTTGTGGCACACAGAACAAGGACTACGGTGCTTTTAAAACATGTCTGCACTCCTCCCACAAAAAAATGAGACTATTTCCTCTCCCGTGGAACAAGGTGTCTGGTCTTAGGTACTTTCTTTTGATGAATAGAATATTCATTGGCACCGCGTGATTCTATGGCTAAGTTAGAAAAGGCACCACAGTTTCAACTAAGCTAACTTGGGATTCTCCTCTTTGAAATCATCCTTTGTGTCACGTGTCATGAGACAGGTGAGACGACCTGGAAAGGCCACATTAAGGCATTCTGGCCAACAGCCCCAGCCAATCTTCCAGTCAGCAGTCAGATTCAATTTCCAGACTTGTGAGACAACAGACCTTCATTGGATTCCGGTCTTCCAGACATCCCAGTTGACAGCCAAAGGAACAGAGGCAGAGAGGCTTGTTCAAATTACAGTTTCAGGAGCAAAATACCTGTTGTCTCCATCCAAGTTTTAGGATGTTTGTAACATAGCATCAGATAATTAATAGACAGGAGGAGTTTATTAGCAAAAAGTAGAGATGTTACGATATGGTTTGTACAAAAAAAAAAAAAACAACACCACGGGGACAAGCACATTAGATATAATTATATATTGTAATTTTATTCATAATTTTATTGTTTCTACAAGTTTAGATCCTTAAGAGTAAAGCCTAGGTCTAATTTACCCCCGATCCTCTACACCAAACAGTTTCTGGAACATTGCAGCTACTAGGTCAAAAAAGGCTTTGCTCTTAGGAGTGAGCATACATTCTACTGACAAAAAGAAAACAAACAAACAAATAAACAGAGAAGGAAGGAGGGGGAAGAAGGAAGAAGGGAAGGGAGGGAGGGAAGCAAGAAGGAAGGGAGAAAAGATAGTCTCACCTAGTGATAAGTAGCTATGAAGACAATTATAAAGGTTGACCTGATAGAGAATGGCCGGTTGTAGTAAAAGCACCAATTCTTCAGATGGTTTTCACTCAACCTCACGTTAAAAAAAAAAAGCATGTATAATGAGGACCAAATATTACAGATGCAATAGGAGACATCATTCAGCTAAATATCCAAGAAGGTCATAATCTCCAGGGGATGGAAATGGCACTCCTCTTGTCTCAGCAAATGCCTCCTCTACCTATGGCCCATCTGAACACAGCCCCATGTGGATTAATCTGAGCTCTGGCTGCATTTATCATTACTCCACAAACCCTCTCCAGCTCACAGGACAATGAGGAAGTCACCAGAACTAGAGGGATCACCTAGAACCTGGAACAGAGAAGGCATAGCCTGGACTAGGCTTTTAAAGGTAGGGAACCAGTCCATTAGGCACTGAGTGTTTGCATCTGCTTTTCTAGAACATCAAGCACACAGCAGCCCTTACCGAGCTTGTTGCCACAATGTACAGTTAGTGAAAGTGAAAGCCACAGACAGCAGGGGTAGCGGCCTCAAAGCAACCTATCTCCTCCAAGTGCAGAAAGGAGTCTTAATAGAATTCATGAGTCAACAGAGTAATGTGGCTGTTCATGAACAGTTCATTCAGTCATAGAATTGGTTAGTAGACTACAGTGTCCAAAGAAAGGGGGTCAATAACCCCACTCGATTGCTTGTCTGACCATTTTGGGAGAGATTTATTAGACCGTAAGTCTAAAAAGCCACAGTCTAAAAAACACATGGATACATTGCTGAGAAACGTGGAAGTATGATTCAAAATCCTGTCTTATCACAAATAGTCAGGTTTAGGCTGGAGAAGAGGCTTTTGTAGGAAGTTTGAAGGGTGAAATTGCCTTAGTATGTTAAACATAGTGATGAGCTACAGCAGGGGTCAGGAAGCTATAGCCCTTGGGCCAAAACTGACCTGCCATCTGTTTGCGTAAACAAAGTTTTATTGGAACAAAGCCACATTCGTTCATGGTGTGTATTGTCTATGGCTGCTTTCTCCCTACAACAGCAGAGTTGAGTAGCTGTGACAGGGACCATATGGCCTGCAGGGTCTAAAATTTCGACTGTCTGACCCCTTAAAGAAAAAATAATTACATCTGTGAACTAGACTGATAGAAGCATAAACCTAGAACCAATGGATGAAAGTTACAAGAAGGTTATGAGTGAAATTTTTGCCAAATAAAAGAAGCTCTCTGGGAATTAGGGCTATCCTAATATGAGGTGGACTGCCACTTGTAATAGGGATTTCTACATCACAAAACATATTTAAGACCCAGCTAGATTACAAAGAGTATGCATACGCTGATAGATTTTTACCACCTTGAAATTTCTTTCCATCTCCTATAGTGAGTGATTTACCAGTTCTTTCAATGTTTTTTCTTTCTTTGTTTTGTGTGTGTGTGTGTGTTTGTGTGTGTGTCTTATTTTTTCCCCAAAGGTCTTGCTAATCCATCTATTTCTTTCTATTCCACATTCGTTGTTATTGACCAGGTTCACCTCACTCAACAGTTTGTGTCCTAAGTAGTGTCTTTGCCTCTGGTTTCTCCCATTTAAATTTTTCCTACCAATTCTGTTTCGGATAACTGTTCTTATGTAGTACTTTGCCTCTGAAACCTCCCTACTTAAAAATTATCAATGTTTTGCCCTTTGCCTATATGGTGATATCAAAACTTCTCAGACTGCTTTTCAAGTCTTTTCACCCTCTGGCCCTTTACCACATCTCCGAACTTTATCATCTATACTCTCCTCCATAGATTCTGAGATCCGAAGAAAGGAAGGAATTACCCATCCCCAAATATTTGTACATACTTTTGTCTTGAATTTTTTTATGTCTTTTCACCAGCTGGATGCCAAACTTTTCCAAAGATTACCTCTGAATTCTTGGAGTTCTTCGTGTACCACAAATTTGGCTCTAAGCGTGTATGACGTATGTATGGCTGGTCACTTTGTATGTGTTCACCTCCGATGATATTTCTTTTTTTTTTTTTTTAAAGATTTTATTTATTTATGTGACAGAGAGACAGCCAGGGAGAGAAGGAACACAGCAGGGGAGAGGGAGAGGAAGAAGCAGGCTCCCAGCCCAGGAGCCTGATGTGGGACTCGATGCCGGAACGCCGAGATCACGCCCTGAGCCAAAGGCAGACGCTTAACCACTGCGCTACCCAGGCGCCCCTCCGATGATATTTCTTAGTCCTATATTTAGAAGAGAAGCTCTTGGCCCCATGTGTGGAATGAAGTTCTTGATCAGTACATGCAGTGGAGGGTCCTGGTCCTGTACTACGTCACGTGCCACGTGTCTGGCGTGTCACCCTATCCACGGAAGCTACATAATAAATGCGTGTAGATAATGACAGAGTGCCTTCCGAAAAAGAAAGCACCACATTTAAAACATTTTTTTGTAGGATTTTGTCCTTTCTGACCCCTGTGGAAAACATTATAAGATAAGGAAATTAAGAATTAGAGTATTATTTTCCCAGCTGTAACATTCATTAGTTGCTTGACTGTGGGGCAATTAGTTTAGCCTCTTCATGCCTATGTTTTCCCATTTGTACAACAGAAATAAGAATATGTAGCTTATAGGAAGATTGTGAAGCACAATTAATGTTTGTAAAGTACTTTTTAACAACTTCAATGTCATAGAAATGTAAAATAACCTTAATTAAAAATTTAAAAATATGTATGCATAATGATTCACTTAATAAACACGGAAAGAACTATTTATATGAATTTACATGTATGAATCTGCTTTGCAATATTAACAATTTGTCTTAACTTGGAAATAGACTTTGCTCATTTTTGACATTTTGCATTTGCATTTTGATATCTCCTCCTAACAGTGACTGCTTATGTGATTCGTGTGGGTCAGTGGTGCTCAACCCTGGCTGCTGCACAGTACTGTGTGCTTTGGAAATATACTGATGGTGAGTTTTCGAACACACTGATGGCCAGACTTCGCCAAATTAAATAAACTCTCTGGAGATAGGGAACCCAGGCATGAGTATTTTTTAAAAACTTCTCAGGTTATTCTAATATGTAGTCAAGATTGAGAATGACTAATGTCTGTCTCAATGTGTATGTACATTATCATAAGATCTGCTTGATGAAAATATTCATCTATAATGTATTTAAATATATTTTGATTGACATTTTGAACTGCATGATGAGTTTGTACTAAAAGATTTCAAAATTCCCTTTTGGCCACCATCAATGAATCTGTGATGCCCTTTTTGAATTTGTCAGATGGAATAGCAAAGAACCGTGTTAGTAATGCTCAACTATTACTTGTGGAAGGAACAGGGGTGTTTACTCTCGCCTTCACATGCTTGTATTTGTCTGCTTGTACACAGATAAATGCTAAAGCAGAATTCGTATGTGAAAGCATATGTCATGAGGCATATACTATAACACAATTATATTGGTTTTCCATGAGAAATATCATTTTATAAATTGCTCTCTATTTTTGAAATGCAAGTTGATTTTCCACTGTCATTAAGTTAACTGTTACGTCTTCATTCTCTGCTATTAATATAAGATGAAGGGATGTATTTGATGTTAAAAGAAGGACTTTAAATATAACTAGGCAGGTGAAATGTATTACAAATAATTATATTTATGTATGAGAAGTCTATTATATAATTTTCAAGTCTGGTATTCTATTTTCAAGTAGATTTTAGAAAGTTGGTTTTAGGCTTTATGTTTACATGAACATGATTTAGAGAGATGTAGATATGGGTGTGTGTGCGTGCGCATTTAAATAAAATAGATCTTTGGAAGTCTGTGACTTTGTCCAATTAATGAATTTTAAGAATTCTTTTCATAATTCTTTGATGCAAAAAGAGGTTAGGAATCTGACTAGAATATGGCCATGTTTAAATCAGCCGGTAGCTTTTCAAATTACATTTCAAAGTGGATAGAAATGTGATTTCTGATGATGAAAAATGAAGCTCTTGTCCATCCCAGGGTAACTACATTCATTTTGAGAACTTCAGTTAAAAAATATATATATATTGCCCTTTTGCTCCTAAGGCAGAAAAACTTACCTTTCTACTTTGGATGGCATAAGATTTTCTCTTTTCTTTAGTATTTTTAATACATGATTTAAAAATTCAGAGTGTCTGGCCAGAAGTGTAAGTATTTTAACAAAATACTTTCTGAATGATCACAGATCATGCTCACAGTTCCTAATTATTCATCATGACATTTAAAACCAATCCACTTGCCTTGATAGGGAGAGCATATATGGTGATGTTCAGATTTGCTAGAGACTACATTTTTCTCCCTTTGTTACATTCTGGTAACAACCCGTCCAGTACAGCATAATTTTTGCTTTGATACCAATTAAGCAAATTGCAATACAGCTATAATCCAATTGCTGATGAATGATGTGAAACCATAGTTTATCATAATACAGTGATACAAAACACAACAAAAAAGGACAAATGGGCTGCAACGGTACGGATAATATTTGCTGAACTATTTACGTGATTAATGTTCTTATAATGTTTGCATTCTTATTGTCCTACATCATCTGTATGTTTTTAGCTTTTTTTCCCCCTGAATAAAACAACCTCAGTGTTGTACAATGAAAAGTAGAATATCTCAAAGAAAAATTATGCTAGGACAATAAAATAGTACCCTAGTATCGCCTATGTCATGAAGAGATCGTTCCTAAAATAATTTAATTTTAGCTTAATTTAAGTTTAAAGACACTATTTAAAATAGTGGAATTTTCTTTCTTTGGAATAACAGAAACTGACTTCCTATTTTCTCTCACTAAATAACTGGACTTACTTCAAATAAACCTATCATGCTTTGTTTTCGTCAGAAGCCAATGAAACAGTCCATTAAGTATTAATAATACTGCATCCTAATAAACAGGTAATTATGCCTTCTTAGCAGTGTTTTGATTATTAAGAAGCAAAAGGAATATTTTGAAACAATGGTAGATAGAGTCTGACTCATAAAGCCATGGTTGTGAGCTGACTTTTTGTCACTGTTTGACTCCTGATCGGCCCCAAACAGAAAGCTGTCCACTGTGTGTTTTGTCCCTACAACCGCTCATGGGTTTATTGTGATTTAGCATTCTTGGAATGCTACCTTAAGATACAGATTTTCTCTGTGACAGTTACTTACTTAGAATTTACTATCTGGAATTAGTAATGGGTGAAAGTTTTAAGACCTCTTAATGCTCCTGCTCCAGGCTGTTGAATTTACATCTTTTTGATTGTATTTCTTATAATTTTGTTCAGTTCCTATCACATTGCAGGTCATTCTTGAATTGCATGTTGTACAAAACCATACATGTTTCTGAATGGCATAACATTTTGCAGAACTGAATTGGTGATATATTTATGCACTAAAGCAGGTATTATTTTTTAATTGATCTCAGATATAACAAATGTCATAAATATTTGCTAATGTCTAAGAGCTTTTAATCCCGCTGCATTTTGAAAGACTCCAAAATGTTCCTGGACTTTTCAGCATCTTTTCCTGGTCTTTTTCTTTCTTGTGATTGTACTGATTTTTGATAGTCTTTGAATAGGAAGTTTGTTTCGTGTGAGAACGTAAATCCCTTTCCAAACGCCACTCTGAAAGAAGGCTAGATTTGCTCCCTGGAAAGTAAGCATTATCCACTTCAAGCCAAAGAAATGACAGTTATGGAAAAGACAGGCTGGAAATGATATGGTTTTGGCTATATTTCATCCCCACAAATGCAATACTTCATAAATATGGAGAACTGACAATGTCGACAAACCCCTCTGTGTTAAAGGATGCTACATAGCCTTGGCCTGCTGAGAGACAATAGCAGTGAGAACAATCTGGCATTGTGCAACCAGAATGGAGTGGTTCTTTATGAGCAAAGGCATTGACCATGATTCAAAAAGGCAGAGATGCAAACAGTGCCAGGTTCTGCAGAGAGCAGCTATAGCTCTAAACCCAAAGATAATATTTCCCTGAATGCTACATGGGATAGACCTTCGGTCAGTTCAGTTAAGCCGCAAGCACACCTATGATCAATTCCCTTTCTAAGGAATTAACTGTTAATTTTGGGAACCTAACCTAGAAGTGCAGTCTTTGCATGTTTGAAAAGTGACATCGGCAGATTAGGATTAGAACCCAGGCATGCTTCGCTCAGTAATATTTTTTAAAAATGCATGCCAGTCATGCAATGCTATAAACACAAAGATTTCTTCACATGGTTTGTTTTAATCTAGAATAGACAACATCATCCTTTAACAGTAACTCGACAAGTATTTAGTGAATACATACGATATGCCGAGCAATTAAATAATCCTTACATTTGGGAGATGCACATCAAGTGAGCTAGTTTTTAGATATTATTCTATTGCTTTTCCCAAATCTGTTTCAAATCTAGCTTTTCTTCTTGGGTTGCTGGTTCCTCAACTATGCAGTGAGATAGGTGAACTAGATGACTTCTACGGGGAGTTTTCAAGCAAGAATTCTGGAATTCTGTTCTGTTTAGAACTATTCACTGTATAACCACGCCCTTATTTATATCGTATGTAATTTTGGATTTTTTAGGTGTCAAGTTTGCTTGAATATATAAAATCTCCCTTTTAAAGGATTGATTGTAGCAATATTTGGTGAGACTGTGGGCAGTAGCACATAAATATTTGGTGTGCATTTGGAGAGACATTAGATACTTATATATATGTCAGTCTATAACTATATCCTCGATAGGAGATGAAATTGCAGCTTGTCAGACTTCCAAGGTCAGGTGTTGGAAACATAATAGGAAGAATTCTAAGCAGGAAGTCTTATCCAAACTGGACCTGTCTGCAATATCTCCACAAGAAAAGTATAAAAGGAAACATTTTGGGAGGGTAATATTTAGTTCTAATGCTAAGTATGCACATAATTAAAGTACAGAGTGTTTTAGGTTTCATGTAATAGATAACAAATACATCGAGATGTATAGAGCTGGGGCAAACCGTGGTGATAAATTAACAAAGGGAAAAATACATAAGGAAGTTATTTAGCCAACGTAAGAATGATTCTCAAGCACATGGACTAAACATTTATTCAGTTTGATTAGAACTTTTTCAAACTGTACATGAATTTGAGGGTTTTTAAGGTATATAATATATTTAACATTTCTATATTTAGTAAACGCTAATTGAAATAAATTAAGACAATTAAAATGGGCCACATTAGAAATTATAAATACTTTATGAGCCTTGCTACCCCAGCATCTCTGTCTAGAAATGATGAAGTTCCAGAAGGGATAACTAAAGGAAATGCTGGCAGATCACAGACAACCCTAATTTAATGGGGTGAAGAGCGGAGGCAAGGCTGCCCTGTTCATTCATTCAATAAATAACCAGTGAGCACTGTGTATATATTAGGCACTATTCTGGGCTTGGGGGTAGAGCAGCGTACAAGACATCCAAGCTTCCTGTTGTTGTGGAACTTACAACATAGTTAGTGGGAAAAGGGAAGCAGGTGATAAACAAGAACCAGGAAGAAGATATATTTTATTGATGAGTATTATGCAGAGAAATAGAATTAGGTAACATGCTGGATTTAAAAAAGAGGGCTAGTCAAGATAAAGGGGTCAGGGAAGTTCTTTACAAGAAGGTGAGTATCAAGCTGAAATCTGACAAGAGAAGCCGAAAGAACATTCAGGGGATGCAAAAATCAGGATGAAGACGATCTCAGGGAAGAAACAGTGACAAGACCCAGCGTAGAAGCAAGGTTTTTATATTCTAGGAATAGAAGAAAGGCCAGGTGTGGCTGGAGTTTGAGAGACAAGGGAAGGGGGGGGTGTAACGAAAAGAAGAGTGTGGGCACAAATTATATTGGGATCGAAAGATTGGTAAAGAAATCAGGTTTTATTCCAGCTCCCATTAATAACCTGGAAGGGGTTCAATGCAGGGAGAGTGGGAAGATCCAGGTAACGGAAGATAACTGGCTCCTGTATATGGGTTTGGGGATGGTGTTAGGTGGGGGTCACTTCAGGGCCAGAGTGAAAGAAAGGAGACCAGCTAGGAGATGGTGGTGATTTATACACAGATCATCTAGAGGAAATGAAGAGAAGAGCGGGATTTGGGAGATGGTCTGGAGCAGATGAGTACCAGTCTTGGCCATCCGAGTTGATTAGGTGAGCGCTGTGAGGTCAAGAGGAATTGAAAAAAGCTAAGTTATATCTTGAACAATACCGTTTTCTACTCGCCCTGAAAACAGTTTTGGTAGTTTTGTTGTTCCACAGCCTGCCTGCTATAGCTCATAATTTTGCTAACTTCATCTACTCACTTACTCTCTTTTTTCTGTACTCAACCCTTTCATGTTTCTGTTGCCATTTCAGCTCATGGCTGTAGCCTGTGTCAAAAGGCTCTCTATTATGTTCCTACCTAGCTCTGCAAAGGAATAAGCCCATTTATTTTCTTTAAGGAAGCCCACTGTTTTAAAGGGAAAGCAGTGACTTACTGATTGAATTACAGCAGGAAGGCCATGATCCTAGAAATCAGCATTCTAAACTACATCTCTTGAATTTCTCCCTTTCAGTCATCTCTAGGGGAAATACAAGGAAAAACTCAAACCTGCAGTAAAGAGAAGAGCAGGAAAGGTCATTCATTTTTGCTCCCTATAGTGGTTAACAAAACAGACTAGACATATAATGGGAAACAAATGAAAATGTAAATGCTGTATCTATTTTATGAAACATACCATGTAATGAATTGATCATTCATAATAAGCTATAGAATTGGGGAGAGAAATAAAGAGCAACCGTGTGTAATATCTCTCAGGTGTAAAGAATGAGCTTATGGGCGAGATTTCTGAATAGTATGCAGGGCTTCATACCAATATGTAGAAGTAACATTATTTTTCAACCGTTGACACTAATGGAGTAATTTTCATGATTCCTGCTCGTGGCGAGAACATTGAATATGTGGAGCCAGAGCTGCTCGTCTACCACATACGGTTTCAGTCATTTCGCTTAAGGAGGCACTCTGCCTCTAGATAGCACGTATATTCACCAGCTCATTTAGGAGTGTCTTTGAACATTAGAAGTGACTCAAGAAATTTAATTAGTGGCACTTATTTGCATGAAAAAGGATTATGATAAATATTCCACATAAAGTATTTACATACTTAATTGTTTAAAAGAGACTAGACAGCAAAGAAACGATGCCCAAGTAACTGAGGATGACTGAGGTGATATTTTAATGGAAGTCAAAGTGCAAATTTCTACCTTTCTCGAAGACTTGCACTGTCAACCTTTAGAAAGATTTAAAAGAATGGGCAAAACACGAGGCATTTGTACTTTTATGAAAATTGTTCGGTGTTGTGATGATAATTTATATGCTGGTGGTCCTCTTTTATTTAGATTTTATTTAACAAGAGCCATAGTTTGCCTGTGTGGTTTCCTACAGCTTTGTTCTATTATGCTATAGTTTCCCCCTATAATGTAGAATAAAATATACTATTTGATTTGCTCTTAATCCCTAAAGGATATGATAGTGGTTTAGAACAACTACCTGTTCAGGTGTCTCACCCTGAAAGAAATCTGCACAATGGTGCAGTCCTTCTGAGTCTCTTTCTTCTTCTTTTTTTTTTTTTTTTTACTATTATGTTATGTTAGTCATTGAATCTCTTTCTAAGCCAGAGGCTAATCACGCTCTTCCAACATTCTGTCATGCTTACTCTTTTTATTCTCTTACCAAGTTTGAACAACATTCTCCCTCAGTGGTGTCTTTATTGAGATCATAGTTTAAATTAAAAACCTGAAGTTTTTCTTCCTAAATCACATAAGAAGCAAATTTTCATAGTCCTCGAGGATTTTCATCACAGCTATAGGTTTCAATATTGTGAATTCCTATAATAGATAAATTTTATCTGTTACATTCATTGCATATTGCGGAGTGAAAAGTCATGTTCAATATTGCCTCACTGTGTTGAGAAAGCTGTCTCATTTACTAATCAATAATGTTTTGGGATTATGGGTTTGTTTTGTTTTGTCTTTATGTATCTATGTCTTTACTCATAATGATTTCATGAGTACATAGAAATATCGAAACTTTTTGAGTTATACACTTTACATAAATGCAGTTAGTTGTATGTCAATTATAGCTTCATATAGCTGTTTAAAATAATTCCGTCCATAAAGGATAAAATTCATAATGAGTGGAAGATTTATTGAGGATTTAATACATACCTGATATTATGCCAGGAGTTCCACAAACATTGTCTCCTTTGATTCCCTCCCTAACCCATTTGAATTTAGAACTATTGTTATTCCCAACTGTTTGCACAGAGGGAAGAGCGTAGAGCTTGCACTGAGTTTATGCTCTGACGGAATTACACATTTGAAAACCATGTGACCTTGGGAAGCTCGCTAGCCTATTCCTCAGCCTCCTCATCTGTGAAATTGACCTGATAATAGTAATTTCTATCTCATAGGATTGTTGTAAGAACTAAATGAGATAATTCACATTAAATGTTTAAAACAGTACTTTCCATGCACTGGGGAGTCATTCATGTTGGCTCTATGTATTTGTTGAATAAATGTTCTCTAATCTAGTAATTCTGAGAGTAGCGCCCAGACTAGCGGCATCAACATCACCTGAGTCTTTTATTTTTTTGAGATTTTGTTTATTTATTTATTTGAAAGAGAGAGAGAGAGAAAACGAGTGGGGGGAGGGGCGGAGGAGGGGGAGAAGCAGGCTCCCCACTGAGCAGGGAACTGGAGCCCAGCCAGAGCCCCCAGTCGGGCTGCATCCCAGAACCCTGGGATCATGACCTGAGCCGAAGGCAGACCTTAATGACTAAGCCACCCAGGTGCCCCCGAGAGATGAAAATTCTGCTCCCTTTGCCACTGCATTGGAAACTCTGGGGTTTAGGGATGGCAAGCTATTGTTTAACAAGCTTTGCAGGCGATTCTGATCCCTGCTGAAGTTTGCTCTCTTCCATGTATGTCTCAAGAGACTATTGGGAGGAGTAAGTAGATAAATCTGTAAAAGGCCATAAACAAACCTGATAAATGGTAAATTTGCAATACAATATAGAGTGTTCTTGTAATAGGGTAGATTTTCTCCCGGAATCTACAGAATCCGCAGTTCAGGGACAAGAGTTGTCCGTATTTTTAACTTCTAGATCCTCAGTTTCTGAAGGGTTGTCTACCACATGGTAAGCAAGTGACTGATTAAATGATAAAACACCACCAAGTAAGGCAATGCCTAGGGTCAGGACATAACAAAGTTGTTTCTTTGTGTGTCTTAGCAATATTATCTTGATTTTTCTTATTCCGATCTAGGGAGCAGGTGGGTCAATTTGCATAAGATTCCTTGAGATCTCTTGGGAAGGAAGAAATTTCTATTCTTGTCCCCAGGATTCTGAGTAAGAAGACTGGTCCAGGAAGGTTGCCCAAGGGAAGGCCAAATGGCAGGAAGGAAGAGATACCTGAAATCGAAGGGCCTTTAATCTACTGACTGTGCCTCGATGAGATGGTTAAGTGTTTATGTTTGGAAGCTTTCCTAATTCCAGTTATTCCAGTGCATAGTTTGAGGTTGGACGGCAGTGGGTTTATTCATTAGAGAAGCTGCACCTGCAGAATCCAAGACTGAGGCTCCCCGGTAGCCAGGGTAGGAGGGTCCTCAACAGCTAACAGGAGGCTTAGGGATGTTACACTAACGTGTCTAGAGACTCATGAATTCTATCAGAGCCCACACTCAAACACTCAAGTTTTTCATACGCACGATCTTTCTAAATAATGCATTGTCATAGAACGCGGGAAGATTCAAGAGATAGTATATGGAGTTCTTGCTTATACTTTTCAAATATTGTAGTTTATTTAAAAAGTCTGGGGGGAGGGGAACAATAAAAGGTCTAGGGGTAAAGAGCTTGAGACTTTCATAGCAGGGCCAGAGCACTCTGCACGGTCAGCAGCCTGGGAGCCACGAGGGCCCTGCTAGAGGTGTGTCCTGCAGGTGCTGGTGAAACACCCCGGCTGGGCACACAGAACTGCCTGCCCTCTGCCAATCTGGGTATCTGGTTTTCTCCTTAGGTTCAGATGGCTCTTTCACTCAGCTTATCCTTTTCTTGAATAAATGTCATGAATGTGGTCCAATCAGGGTAAAGGCCCCACTTAGCATTCTTGCTGCCATCAGGCTCAATATACCGACGAAAGAAATTTAACAATGCAGAACTGCTGTTTTAGTTACCTGTAGTAAGCAGTTTCTTCGTGTGAAATATCCCAGTATGCAATTTATATTAGTGACTGCGTTTTAAAGTCCCAGCACAGCCTTTCAGAGATGATTCCAGAAACCAGATTTAATGACCTTCAGCAACAATCCTGAAAGATGAGAAATAGTGGCAGATGGAGTTGGGGCATTTGGGGGCAGGTGGGTAGTGGGTGTCTAGTTAGATTGGAGGTTATGAGAGTATAAATAGTTTCAACCTGAATGGCTTAATGATTCCAACCTATGCCCTTTTCCTGAGCTGAGAAATACGAAATTGTCGTTCCGCAATGAGTGGTCTGGGGACCAGCAGCTTGGCATCACCCGGGAATATGTTACAAATGCCGCATCTCGGACCCCACGCTGGACCGACTGCATCAGAACAGTCAGTTTAACAAGATCCCCAGGTGGTTATATACACATTCGGATTTGAGAGGCTCTGTTCCAGGGGAGCACATCTCACTCCTAGTGCACATGAGGAGCACCTGGGGAGCTCTCCAAATTCCTATGCCCAGGCCCACTCTAGCCTGATTAAATTAAAATCTCCAGATGGAGTCCAGGCATCTTTTTCTCTTAAAGCATGCCAGATGATTTCAAGATGTGGCCAAGGTTGAGAAAGACCTTTTTTTTTTTTCTGGATTATAAATAATTCCTCCAGTTTTTTATTATTTATATAAATTATTGGGATATACCTGATGTATTCACCTGTGACAAGAGAACCACTATTATGTTAGGTCTCTGTTTATACAAAATGAAGTATATAAGATACACTTAAATGTATTACATACATAATTCAGTGAATGTCATGTATAAATGTTTCCAAGAACTACATTTTTTGTGTGTTGGTTGTAAAGAAATACATTGAACAGCTAAATTTTGGTCATTGCTGTTTTTCAACTAGTATCACTAAGTTCTTTCCACCCGGACTGGGCAGCTCGGGCATTTTCTCCATCTGACTCCACTACTCAATCTATTCGTCCAGCTACAAAGTGGACACTTTGCCTCCAACCATCGTATTTTGTTGTGTGTTGGTCTGTGATGATTTCAAATCCACTTCATTATGACTTCAGTGAAGTTGTTTTGATGTACTTGTTCACGGCTTAGGTCAAGTTGTTCGGGTCTGTGGGTGAATTTGGAGGCCGGAGGCCGGACGATGGCGGCAGAATTGCGCTGCCCTGTGCTTACAAACGTGTGGAGAAGAGACTGTGACGTAACGGGCACGTAAACTTCAGATGCCAAGAATCTGCGAGGCCTTACCGAAACTGTTTGGGGTGGGCAAGCCTATTTGTTGATCTCAACGGCTCTCTGAAGATCTTGAGACACTAGCTCCTGCTGTGGCCAGGGTACCCCCCGTCGGCGGGGGTGTTGAACTGCCCAGCAGTCCCAGGAAGAGGGACACCTGTTGCTACCTCGGCGAGGCTACTCCTCGTGGGCAAGTGGTGCAAGCTGTGTGATGGTCCCTGGAGTAAGAGCCTTCAGAGCAGCCCGCCTTGCCTGCCAGTTCCAGCGCCGCCCCCCACCAGTTACGTGCCCCAGCAGCGAGGGACCTTAGCCTGACGCTGATACCCGGATTTTAGTTGGAAGGACTAAATCTACCAAGAACCAACTTGTAAAAAGGTACACCTCGACTAAGTTTGACTTTATTTCTTTATTTCATCATCTCCCCTTTGCCTGGAACAGAAGTGTAATTAATCTCTCATTGGTTTGGAGTATGTTATTTCTCTATTGGCTCATTAAGGGGTATTATCCTAGATGCTATTGGCTTGTGAAATAATACTATTATAAATTAGAATTCCTGCAGTGAACCTGTGTTAAATAAATTATTGGCAAAGACAATCTCAGTCTCTGAGCATAATTTGCCCCAAACAAAACAGTTCGTTGAAGACCTGTAGCTTGGTTACTAAAATGTCAGATGGGTTGCTTTTAAAACTCTCCCCTGCAGGTTTACCTTTCCTTCTACCCAGCAATTGCATTAATAGGTTTTAAAAGGTAGCTGGTCCTCTCAAGATGTTGGCTTCTTTTAAAATTCGTTTAATCAAGGTCTGCTTCGAATGCTCTTCATTTACTTTCTTAAGTGAAAGTATAACATGAAAGCCAATTCCAAGCTGCTGGGGGCAAAAATCACTGTGACAGGGCCTGGACCTAAACAGAGAACCTGTGCCTCCTCTTTGAAGTGCGGCCACCTGTGAGCCCCTATTGATCTTGGGCAGCCAAGCTTCAAAGGGAGAAGGTTGCACTTCTCCCCCACCTGGCCACTGCATGTTATAACACTTTTGAGTCAGCAGGGGCTACTTTCAAGTTAAAATTTGGATTAAAAAGCTAAATTGTGAGTGGTGAATGGCTCATAAGGCAGCTTTTAAAGCATAAATGTGATTTGAGATCTGCTCAGCAGTATCTTCTCCACCTCCTTTCTTTGCCCTCTTGTCCCCCTCTGTATTTCAAAGGTCAGGTTTCTTTCAAATTAGTCTCTAAATCAGAATTTAATGAAGTCACTAACATGAAGGTGAATAGTTGATATATCTAGAGCAATCAGGAAACTGAAAAGCCAAAATAGCTTCCCACCTACATCTATTGACCTTGTAATGAAAAAGAGAAGTTGGTGGAGAAACTAAACTTTTTTTTCCCTTTTTTCTTTACTGTTGCTTGCAAGAGGAATGGTGATTTATTTATAGATTTAAATGTTGAGGGTTGCATTTTGTGATTCTACATATTTACTAAAGTATATGTGTTCAGACTATTTCTCATGGCGTGATATAATCCTAAAGGATTCTCAACTCCTTATGGGGCCTTTTTAGTACGTGAGAGAGTCAAAGGAGAGGAAAGAAAGCTTAATAAGAAAAGATTGTAATATTAAGGTTTAGTAGTTGAAAATACTTCGCTTTGTATTCTTTGAGATTAGCGTGTAGTTAAGAATAAAAGACTACTATCTTACATCTGTAATGATAGCATTTTCCTTTAAATTGGACTATTATGTTAAACATATTTTTAAATATGGTATCCACTAAGAAAATACCAACCTTTTAAGTTTCCATTTCCATTTTAATCCTCAGAAAACAACTGTCCTCATGTGACGATGACTTGAAAGGATTTTTTCCTGGATGAATGGCTTAGCCACAGAGGATGTTGTGTCTAGGGTAACACCCAAGTTCCCCCACTTGCAAGAGTTCAAATTGGCTTTGGGTAAAACCAAAATGACCCTGGAGACTTGGCCCAAATCTGTTGCTAGAAGCCTCTCAAAACTATGCTCAAACCATAATCTGGTTCCAGGATTGATCATCATTTCCTCTACTTTTCCATTAGAAAAGTAGACAACATCACCTCAAACGGCTTGTGTTCCATACTATGGCACCTGCCATTCAGAGTAGGGAAGATGACAGTCCTAGATGAAAACATGGGAGAGAAATGGAAAAGCTAGGCACAGGAAATGTGTATAAATCTTGTACTCCCAAGGCGGCTGCATCGTAAATTTGATGACAAAGCCTACCGGAAGCTGTAGTGTCTATTCGGCAATTTGTGCAATTTGCAATTACTTATATACTTACCCATCTATAGATATAAATTTTCAAAGCATTCTTAAATTTTGCACGTTTTATATACAAAATGTTATAAGAGTCTGCACTTTTAGAAGGGGAAGAACTGTCAATTTTACGCTGTGGAAGTAACATTTCATTTTTGCCAACACTAGCAACTATGAAACAAAGCCCTCACTTTTTTTTTTTTTTTAACATTTTAGAGTTATATGGCAATCACAGGGTTTTGCTTAGTCTCTGATAATAGAAATAATGTCAGCTCTGCATTTGATATGCACAGGTAGCATTTCCGAGAAAGTTTCGCACTGCTGCTACAGCTAGTCTTGCCCCTGACTTTGTATGAGAAGGTAAATGACCTCCCATGTCTTTTTCTGATTAAAGATCTTGGCAGGACAGAAACATAAGAATGCCAGCCCTCTGTCAGTATCCCTTTAATCTGCAACCCTCTGTTTATGGGCTTTTATTTATTTGAAGCACCATTTTAGGACAAGAGTTGCAGTTGAGAATACGCTGCTGCCTGAAGCATACAAATAATTTTTTTCCTGAATCTCTACTAGATGCTTCCCCCCCCCCCCCATTGATTAAGATTTGGGGTATTTTTTGTGAGGTAAAAACTATCTTAATTATCAGTATCTTATTGATTGGGAAATGAGTCATAAATTCATTGAAATATAGGTGGATAGTGAATTCTTATGCTGATTTTATTTTCAGAAATAAACATTTTATTTCAAACCTTTAAAATATCTTTATTAAATAAAAGGTCTTTCAGGAAAACAAAATCTAAGAAAAACTTTTGGTAAAGTTGATAGAATTTTCTCACTATACCTTAAAACTACGAAACAATGCTAAAAAAGTATTTAAGTTACAAATGATGGTCGCTGCTAAAATCTTTGGCAAATATGAAAAATTAAGAGGCCCCAAGAGCAAGAACTGAAAATTTTAGTTGAAGAAGAACATACATCACCTCCCACGTGTCTTCATTTTATTTAGACCGCAATTCTCATTAGAGATTTTTGAAAACCATGAAACCTATGTAGTAGAAAATTATCTTAAGTATTGATTTAATTAAAAATTTATGAGCACTAAAGCATAGAGAAATGATAATTACAGAATAATTTGGTTATTTTAGTGATTCACATAGGAAAACTAATCTTTTTTCTTTACAGTCACAACCAGAATAATATTTCTCTATATTCCTGGGAAACGAGTATAACACACAAAACATTTATTCAAAATTAGAAATTATTTTCTTTCTCTCAGTAATGCCAGCTTATCCTAGATAGCTGAAGGGCTGCAACTTAGTTTAAATGTTAAGTAGTCACTTATGAAAAACATTATGGCTCCAAAAATAGCTAATGTTTTATGTTGCTGAACCTGAGCCTCGAACGTCTTTCATCGGACTTGCAGAAAAATGAAAGTGATGTAATCTCACATTGTATTATTGTTATTAATTATAGGAATCATATTCCTAATCATATTCTTAACTTTTAATGCTTTATTTTATATCTTTTTTTAAATCCCAGAAGATAGCAGAAGAATAAAAGTTAAATTAACATTTTTTCGGCTTGTTTGTCACACTAGCCATTGTGTTGGACAAATGACAAGAGGGGTTATTTGCCTTTTTGCCTCATTCTGCCTAGAAACATGATCTAAGGAGAAAAATGACTCTATAAATAGAGTCCAAGAATTCTTGGAAGGTAGGTGGGACAGACAGAAAATCTATTCCAGATAGGAAGCACACATCACTCTTGTTGGGATCCGAACGAACTGAAATAATAATTAGAAATAGTTTGCAATAATATGCCCACTAGCACAAGATTTCCACTTACGTTACCTCTCAGTACTGCAGCCACCGAATGTAGATGCCATGTCTCTTGTTCAAGATTCTGATCACCAGCCTGGCTTTTGATTATGTTGAATGAGTTAGCAAAATTTGGAATCTGCTTTGTGTTGGATGGCTAGGGAAGACCAGGATGGTTACCTGGATTAAACATGGAGCTCAGTGCTTAAGTGATTTACGGAGCTTTTGCAATAATTCCATAACTCTCAGGTTGGACAACACTGTTGTCTAGCTTGTTACGTAAAATCAATACACACTTCACTCACTTTTATTACACATAAAAATTTTATTTAGTCTCAGCAGTTGGGATACTTTTCACTTACAAGTTCCAATGAAAAGTGAAAAAAATATATAATGGATTTCCATAGTTTTTAAATCTTCTTTAAAATTTCTGCAGTTTGTTCATTTATTTAAGGGGTCAAAGTGGGAGTGGGTGGGATGAGGGTTTAACGTACTGTATTTAAAAGGATCTTGGCCTCCTTTTTATGTATATATATTTGTCCTTCTTAGCTCTAAATATGATTGATGCTGTCTCTGAAACGTGAAAATAAAATTATGATGAAAAACAATATGATCTTTGCCATTTTTTCAGTTCATGTTTCTTGGTTTCCATTAAAACAACAAATACATATTGAGCACTGATTACCTGGCCAAAGTATTAGATACTAGAAATGCAGCTCTTAATAAGACAAACCTGGTACAGATGAGGTTTTACAGGAAAAAGTAGCAAGCAAATATAACCTACTGTGGAGGCTTAAGGAGGTCCTCACAGAGAAAATGATGTTTAAAACATTGACAAACCTTAATCAGGAAAAACTGAGGAAGACAATGGGACTTGTTTGAGTGCAAACCAAAGGAGGACATGAGCAGAGTGAGTCTTGAGTGAGCACCGGTTAGGGCCCACGTGGTGTTACCAAGCACATGGGCCTGGGTCTGTTGTGCTGCTGTCCCCTTAGCACGAGGCCAGGCACATCACAGGTATTCAAGAAAAGAGTTCAAAGGAAAATGGGCAAGTACAGGTTAGAGGCAAGGAAACAAATCCTTCATTCCAAAAATAGAAATACTAAATACTTACTATAGGGCAGTGATATTTGGGAAAACTACAAAGATAACAAGGGCTAAAACAGTAGGGACTGAGAAGGTGGAGGAAAGCCTGGATGGAAAAGAATTACCGGGACAGTCAAGAGCAACTGACAGATGAGCAATTTTATTTATTTATTTATTTATTTATTTATTTATTTATTTATTTACTGATTCAAATGCATATATTCTATTCCTTTTGCTCCCCAGACACCGTGACCTCACCCTTTCCTATTACTGTCACCTATCCAGGGTTTGTTACACAATTCGCCATCCAAAAGGCTTATGCTGTTCTCATTAACAGGCAAATGTGCAATCCATCCCATCATGAGACCATACCAGAATGTTGGTGCGCTAAGTTTAGCTGCTCATCCAGGTTTGGTTTTTATATGCAGAACAGGAATTATTGTTAGTAGTGATAGTTTCCACAGTGATCTAAAAGAAAAAAAAATTGGAAATTGAAAATGCGAGGATTTATAAATCTACCTTAGACCCTTGCTGGAGAGTTGACAATGCTCCTGGTCATTAACAGCCTTTGTGTGCCTGCATTTTTGACGACTGTACGTAAGCCAAGATAGAAGGTGGTGTGAGCTTGGCAGAAGGAGCGTGAAACGATGGAGAAGCAACAAAGGGGCTCCACTCGTGTGTGTGTGTTATTTGAGATTTTTTTCATAATGCTGTGGCCTCAGAGGTGCTTTCCTTATCAAATTCTCTCTCCTCTTCATCCGTTTCAGAGTCCATGCACTTTGTCATCCACATCATGATCCATTACCCATTTTTCTGCCAGGCTGGGAAAAACACTGAACGATGAAAACACTTTCGACTGACATTGGGAGAGCTAATAACACACCGAGCAAGCAGTTGTTCGGGGACTTTATTTCTTCCTGGTGTGTAAGTGACTGCTGCCACGCTGTTCGGTAGATTGATAGGAAGATGAAGGGACAGAGTAGCCTACGTCCCACCAATCTATTTCAAAGGTGACAAGACCTTCACGACCCTTGAAAGAACGTTTCTATTTCTTCTTTCTTTCTGCTTTTATATTAGGCTGTTTGAATATTAGCGAAGAGAAATGTTGGAAACCTCTAGTGGGATACAAAGGAAACAATCTTAAAACTATCACCTTTAGTTTAGTGGAGAGAGCCTGAAATATTCAGCTTTTGGGAGGTAGAAAATCAAGGGCGAGGTTTCTATGAAGCACGGCCAGGTGGAGAGGATTTGGCCTAATTGAACGAGAATGGATAATAGTCGTTTCTATTTTCAGGAGAACAATGGTAGGGCGGCACATGGAGTCAAAGAAGCGTGTTCAAATTCACCCTTTTAAGTCTTCTTTACCCAATATTGATTAATGCGAAAGAACATCTCAGAAGGAGCAGCACGATATTTGAGTTTATATCAAGTTTGTCACGAAGTATTTTATGAACATTGTCATTTTCGAATGGGAAGTGTAGGTCCCTGCAGCTGTGAAGTTCTCAGGTATTTGATGCTTTGTTTGTAATTCTTAGAAGATAGTCTCAGTTGAAAAAGAGAACTAGAGCTGACCAAGAAAGTTATGGTAGATTTGACTCTACTCTTCAATTTATAATCATATTAAAACAATTCTTTCTTACTGAGAGTCAGAGCAAAGTGACTGCTGAATATTTCTTTCAGTTCAATAATAGAATCTCTCCAGGAAACAACAAAGAAGACAAATCAATACACCAAAATGGTGCAAATAATTTTCCCTTGAATAGCAGGCAATACACAAAATGTCTGAATTCTGACAGACTCTCCAGTTATTAAAGGGATTTTATGTCAAACAGTTTATATCGTATATCATTTGGACAGCACTACAAAATTCAAAGGTGTAGTCAGTTAAAGGAATATCAAATGTAATACAATCCAACTTTCAACCTACTGCTTCTGATATTAATATTAACCCAGCCTTTCTGAGAGTACATTGTTTGCTTTTGTAAGATAGATAAAGGGAAGACAAATATTGGAGTAAACTTTAGCTATACAAATAAATCTTTTAATGTTCTAATAACACTGATGAAAAAGCTATTTTCTAAAATTATTTTTACAGAATCAACTGATATTCACTACACCTTTTACAATCTTCCTGCCAAAAAGAGGATGCAACGATAAAACATCTTGATTGTAAATTATTAAGCCAAAAGTCCTTGAAAAGATAAGTTAAAACATTTAAATAACTCTACTACATTTCCGGAAAGTATCAAATATGGTTTGGAAACTGTTGATAAGGAATTCGGTAATTCCTTTGATTCCAACCTTTTAATCATTTATCTTTTAAGAAGTCTAAAAACAGGACTCAAAACAAATATTGACCAGCCTTTTGCCTGCTGTGGTCTGAGGAGTGCATGCTGAGGTTGAACCGAAGAGAGCTGGGAGAAAGTGGGCATGGACATCTACTATAACCACTCCTGGCTTTTAACCTGCCTCCATATTTGTTTTACTGATACACAGTTGCAGCCTGTTTCTATCTTTTCATAGTAAAAGCAACCAAACAGATCATATATTAGTGTCTTGGAGTTTACTTTTTTTTTTTTTTTTTGGTCTAATATCATTAACTGAAACACCATTACAGGTTATGTCTTTGGGTCCTACGTGAGGTCTCTGTCTCTGTCTCCTTGTCTCTCTCCTTTTTTAGGAGTTTCTTTTAGCCCTTTATTCTATCTTCTTTACTTCCTCCCTCCTTCCTCTTCCCTCCTCCACATCCCCCTTTCTCCTCCTCCTCTTTCTTCTAGCTCCGTCTCTCTCCCTTTCTGCCTTCACATTACTCAGAACTCAGGTATGGAGACTAGAACGCAAGTAGAGTGATGGTGCTTAGTCCTTTTCTGAATCTGAAGTTCCAGGTTCATCTAAATTCACACAAATTTTAAGAATCAGTTTCTTCATTAGGTTCATTTGAGTCATAAAATGAGTTATTTAGTTTTTTAAATCTCCAGTGGTAGGGAGAGAGATTCCCCGCCCCCATCTTTCTGTTCACGTAAGTATTCTTTTCCCAAAGAAGATTAGCCTCAGAACATCACGTACATACCTTTGTTTTTCTTGTACTATTTTAATACTGCTTCTCTTACCTCCTAAACTTAAAACTGAGCTTTCTCAACTTCTTCAAAATTTGTTTTACTTCCCTTATATCACTCAACATTACAGAATGATCGTCAATATTTATTTTCAAAAGACAGGAGCAATTCCGAGTAATAAATCTAATCCTGACAAAATCTACTTTAGCCTCAAAGCCAAAACGTATTCTTGCTCCATGTATTTTCGGGTTCTCACTCCATTGTGCTGATCAGATCAAGTGTTCATTTTCTCCCATCATTCTTGTCTCTGTATCATTTTATATTCATACTTGCAGTTATTTCGTTATGCCATTCTTACATGTCCTCTTCCTTTCCCTTTTGGATATCTGATGTAGATAATATGTACTATATATCCACCTCTGGAGAACCTTAGTTCCAAAAGTGGCTCCAAATTTGTTTTTGAAAACAATATGAAAAACATGTCCTTGCATCTTGCATGTTATATTTGCGTACACAATCCAGTGTCCTGCCAAATAATCCTAACAAGAAGAGTTTGGTCAAATAGCTGGCTGGTTGCAAAAATTAACTGGATAAACCAGTTTATTCCTGAAATCCCCTTCTTTAGCTTGGGAGACAATTCTCCATGGGTCTCTTTTATATCCGTGCATTTTGCTAGTAGAAACATTGACTGCCCTTTGTTCTAGACTAGCTTTTAAAGGATATTTTTATAGAGAATAGGCTTGGATGGTAGAGTTAATTTCTAAAGCAAGTAACAGTTTTGTTTATAGCCCTGGAAGATTGAGATGGTTGACCCCCTCTGGAGGAAAAGACAGGTATGCTCACTGTGCAGTATAAAATATTCCTCTCCTATAATATAAGCCAGAGACCATATGGCCCAATTTATGTCCCCTTGTAAAAATTGGGGCTCAGGAAAATGGTACAAATGCTGATGCTTAGGACTGCTATTGCAATAAACCAACCACTATCTTTGGCCCTGGAATCACATATCATCTGCCAGCAGCCATGAAGTTTGGCAGGCTAAGTCTGACCTTTCAGAGTTTTGTTGACTATTTTTGATAACATAGGTGATATGCTCACAGAGTCATGGCTTTCCAGAAGAGGAATGATGAGGATCTTGTGGGCTAATTAACAGGATTTGAGTAAAATTTATGGGAATCAGTAGTGATGTGCTGACAAAGTTATATGGGCAATAAATGGTCCCATACTTTGTTGCTTGTTGATGAGAAGGAATTGGGAGATGGTTGAAGGATGAGTACCAGGAAGCAGGTTCAAATACAGATGTCCAAGTACTGTCTGGGTCTTCCTAACTGTCTCCTAGGCTGGGGGTGGTGTTGTGGGAGAGGACTTCCTTACCAAACTGGTAGTCAGCCTCAGATCCACCCAATGATAACAACTGGTATCAAGAGTTACTTGAGGATTGGGAGGGAGAGCAAATTTTTCTGACCCCCTTAAGGGCAGTTACAGAGAAGTGCACCGCACAGGTGAGACAAGGGATATTCATGAGCTCTGTGGCAGAAACCTAGAACATCACTGGAATCTTGGCTGATTTGCTTGGGGGATGGGGGGGCAGGCGCATAAGGTTTGTTGAGAAGAGTGGTAATAGCTGAGCCATCTTACAGCTCAGCACCTCCTGCAGTCTGTCATGCCAACCTTAAATTTATTTGGGTTTTTTTGCAGTGGGTCCTGGCTGCTGTAACAAGCCTTAGGGCCCTCAGGGAGAATTCATGAGAGAACTAAACTCCCACAGGAAATCATAGATGAGGCACTGGCTAGTATTTGGGCTCTTACTGCCTGGATTGGGTTTATAATGCTTTTGAAGGTGACTAGAAAATAAGAAACTGACCCAAAGGAGTATAGATAAACTAACTCAATCAGCCTTGCTACCCTAGAAAATGTCCTAGAGAGAGCCCAAATTTAAGGTTAGTGGCTAAGAGCGATGGAGATAGAGTGTCAAAATGGAGCAAGAAAAACAAAAGAAATCACGTGACTGTTGAAAGGCTAGACTTCCTTGGGATAAAAGAACTTTTCTATGAAGGGGAAGATAACAAAAGTCACTCTTCCTACGGAGTGAAAACAAGAGATGTTACTCTTGTAATGACAGAGATGCCACGGATTAAGGTGGACTCCTGAAAAAAAAGGTCGCCACTATGCAAATCAAGCCCGAATCAGTCAAACGATCCTCCTGGGACCAGGCAGAAAGCAATGTGACTGCTGAGATAAGAGTCGCAAAATGGATGGTGTCAGCAATAATGACCTTGCTACCCTACATAAGGATTCGGATTAGCTGAAAACAGAAGTTTGTTTGGTTGTCATAAGTCACTGCCGTGCTTCTTGTAACTAGAAGTAAATACAAAGCCTTCCTTATTGGCTCAGAGTGGCTCTCTCCCTCCAGGCACTCGATCCCTCTTTACTCTTCTACCCTGATCTTACCTGCTTTAATGATGAGGATAATTAGGCCAGGGACCATTCTGGAGGATGACTGAAAGCTGTATACACCAGTCTAAGGATTCTGGGGGTACTTAAGAAGGACAGAGGCTCAGACTTTAATGTCTCTGTTGGACAGAACTTCTCAAGGCACCATATTACATGCATGTTGCAGGTGGAGAAGAAGGGTATCCGAATTCATCTGAGGGGTTTGGGCAAGGTTCACAGTGGGGAGGAAAGGGAAGCCAACGTGATCTTGTGGGAAGGACTCTGCTGATTTTGTTGCTTCTACGTCTGAATTAATAGTAGAAATTGATACGTTATATTCTCGTACCTCCCTGTCCCACAAATTCTGTAATTCTCCTGATGGAGAAGAGTGACATGTATGTTTTGCTTTGAGGGTCACAGAGTGTTCTCGAACACGTGTTTGCATACACACACACACCCCATAGACTTCCCTCCTTTTTGGCCTGAAATGGATTATTTTCAACATTTACCTTTACCTTCAATTGTGGACCCTGAAATGCCTCACATAAAATTCTCATTTATTATTTATGAATTAAAAAGCCTAGTTTATAAGACATTCTCAAAAATCTAGACTTTAATGACCTGGCTGAAACTATATTTTTAAACATGGCAGTAAAGAGGTGAGAGAAAAGAAGTATGTGAGGTACCTTTAGAAAAAGCAGAATCCTAGAATATTTAGGCCTCCTATGGGAGAATTAGGTCTCTCCTTGGTTGTTGGCATAAAGGGAGAGATTGCTGAATCAAAGATTAGGGACTGCTCAAGCAAAATTATACTATGTATTTCAAAGTTTTACCATGTCCAACTCTTAGAATAAAAGTAAGAAGACATCCGGTGCTCCAGGTTTGCCTGTTCCATATCTAAGACCCTCATAGTTGCTGGCACCAAAATGTGCATGAGGGGCTACGGGTCCAAGCTTGAAAACAAGAGTTATTCCCTGCGTATACCTTATAAAAACATGTGAGCCAGGGTCTCTCTGCCCCATAACATCTAGGTAAAGCTGCCTTGAGCAATTCTTCAACCCCAATTCTATGGCTTGTGGAAACTCTACAACCTCATTCATTCAAGATTCTAGATCTCTGCTGATTCTAATATCCACGTGCTTTTGGGGAATGTGTGTGTGTATGTGTGTGGTTCCTCTTTACTCCTTCTGCCTTCATTTTCCACACCATCTCCGTCATACCCCAAGTCAATCAAGACACACTATCTCCCTTAGGAGCTTCTACAAGAAGTTAGTCATACCAAACATCTCATACATTGCACGTGAACTTTATTGAATATTTGGAGTAAGGGGATCACATGTAAATCCTCCAGCGTCTCCCTGGCAACATTATTACTTCTCCTCTTTCCTTCACT
This sequence comes from Ursus americanus, assembly GCF_024610735.1. NCBI lineage: Eukaryota > Metazoa > Chordata > Mammalia > Carnivora > Ursidae > Ursus > Ursus americanus. The sequence continues at coordinate 12,163,533 of NC_142137.1, read as the reverse complement.
GCTCTTCATCCCCTTTCCTTGAGTAGCCTCCTGGAGAAACTTCTTTTCCTGTTATGAACAGGTGTTTTTCTCTCTCCTGATCCTACTTCTCAAATTACATACCCAAAATACGAAGAACTCAGTAGATAGTAGGAAAATTGTTATTTTTCTTTTCATTTTAAACTTCTCAGAGATTACATTATATTATTTAATTTGGACTGTTTCAATATTCATAGATTCACATAAAGATCTTTTTGGTTTAAAAAATTTATCTTTAAATATATTGAACTTTTAGCTCATTTTGTAGAAGCATTGAAATATGTTCTCACCGACCCTTAAGGTGTCTTTTAAAAGTATAAAACAATATTGTAAGACAAATAATTTTTTACCCTTTTACAGAGATTATGACCCATAATTTTAAGAGTTTAATGAGCTTGGAAATTAAGAATGTTTAACTACCGCTGTGATATTTTAACTATCAGCAAATGTTTTTTAAAGTAACTAATTTTATATTTTTCCTCTTCTTGTGGCTATCCTTAAAATATTACAACATTAATAATGTAATTATTATAATTACAATAATATAATCAATGGAAAACATACATTAATAAGAAAAAATATTTTAAATATCAATAAGAAAAAGAAATGAATAATTGGGGAGTATGTCAAACTCAATCTTAAGTATAATACTTTCTGGAAAGCCAAATTGAGAGAACTAGAGTTTTTAAAAATTTAAATGCTATGATATCCAGTTTGAACAACTTTTGTCCTAATTGGGGCATTCCCCTCTCCCTCCCCTGTTCCTCCTCTCTCCCTCCTTCTTCTTCTCTCTAACTCTTTACTCCTCCAGAAGATTTTATGTAAGATAGAAAATACTAGACCTTACTGCAGGACACATATTGTATTGCAGTTTTCTTCGAAGAAAATTACTGATTCAATCTCCTGGACTATATTAACATTTCCTTTTCAGTCACTTTAGTTATATTTTTATATGTCTCCAAACTTTTATATATATTGACATAACATTTTTATAAGACATTATTCATTTAATGTCTGTAGAAATTGTAGCTATGCCCCCTCTTTTGTTACTGATATCGCTTACTCTTGTCTTTTCCCTAACTTAAGTTTCTTGAGAGATAGACAATTTTTCCTGGACAATTTCCAAGAATAAAACCTGTGCCTTTGATCCTTTCTATAGTATATTTGTTTTTCTTTTATTTTATTACTTTCTGCTCTTAATACAGCTTTTCTTCATTCTACAGCTGACCCTTAAACAACATGGGGTTAGGGATACCAACGTCCTGTGCAGTCGAAAACTCATGTAGAACTTTTGACTCTGCAAAAAGTTAACCACTAATAGCCTACTGTTGACTGGAAGCCTTATGGGTAACATAAACAGTTGACTAACATATTTTGTATTATCTGTTTTATATGCTGTATTCTTACAATAAAGTAAGCTAGAAAAAATGTTATTAGTAAAATCATAAGGAGTAGAAAATACATTTCCAGTTCTGTTTCGCATTTATTGAAAAAAATAAGTGGATCTGGGTAGTTCAATCCCATGTTGTTCAAGGGTCAGCTGTAGTTTATTGGCTTTATTTTTTGTTATTATTCAAACTTGTTATTCTAATTTTTGTTCTTTTTAAAAACTTTTAAATCATGGGTACTTTTTAAATTAAAATTTTAAATTTCCAATCATAGGGAAATTTTTTAGTTATTTGATTATTTATTTCTTGCTTAATTGTTTAATAATGAGAGAACATCCTAATATGATTTTAATCCTTTGAAACTTTTTAAAATTTATTTTATGGTCCAGTATAAAATCCATTTTTAGAAATAGTCTATGTGTCCTGGAAAAGAAGTTTTCCTTTCACATGTGTTTTCATGTGTGTGGGTTTTTGTGTATGCATACTTTCTATAAGTTCACTGAACTTTTTTTTTTTTAAGTTTTTATTTAATTCCAGTACAGATAACATAGGGGGTCATATTAGTTTCAGGTGTACAAAACAGTGATTCAGCACTTCCATACACCACCTGGTGCTCATCACACGTGTGCTCCTTAATCCTCAACACCTACTTTACCCATTCCCCCACTTACCTCCCACTGGTAACCATCAGCTTGTTTTCTGTAGTTAAGAGTCTGTTTCTTGGTTTGCCTCTCTCTCTCTCTCTTTTTGCTTGTTTGTTTTGTTTCTTAAATTCCACACGAGTGAAACCATATGGTATTTGTCTTTCTCTGACTTATTTCACTTAGCTTTAGACTCTCTAGCTCCATCTATGTTGTTGCAAATGGCAAGATTTCATTTTTTATGGCTGAATAATATATATATATATATAATATATATATATACCACATCTTTATCCATTCATCTATCGATGGACAGTGAGCTGCTTCCATATCTTGGCTATTGTACATAATACTGCAATAAACATAGGGGTGTATGTTTCCCGTTGAATTAGTGTTTTTGTATACTTTGGATAAATACCCAGTAGTGTGATTGCTGGATTATAGGGAAGCTCACTAACCTTTTTGCCTGATTTTTCTGTCAATTATTAAGAAGTATGTTAAAATTTCTCATGCGGGTTATGGTCTAATTCTCTTTGCAAATTTATATATTCTTTCTTTATGAATTTTAAGACTATGTTTTTCAAAGCATACAAATTCAAAACTGTTATATTATTTTCATAAACCAATGATTTTATATTGTTACAAAGTTGTCTTCTTTCAAAATTTTTGTCTGATATCAACTGCCTTTTGATTAATATTTGCATGGTACATCACTACCATTTTTGAGCTTGAGAATTCAATATCAATCTAATTTTCACTTCCATTTTTTTCTATTTTAGGATTTTTTAAGTTTGTCCTTTATTTTCCGTGGTTTTATTAAATATGTCAAAGTTTGCATTTATTTTTATTTAATATACTTGGAATTTTTTGACTTTGTTCATTGAATATTCTCAGCTATTTTCTTTTTAAATACCTTTCTGCCCCTTCTTTTCTCCTTTCTCTGGAACTCAAAAATATTTTAGACCTTTTCACTCTTCCATCCTTACCTCTTGAATTCATTCTTGTTTTTTTTACTGTGTTTCCCTCTATGTGCTACTTTCAAAATTGTTTTGGCTCAACTTCCATTTTACTATTTTCTCTTCTTTTATGACTAATCTGCTGCCATATTCATGCATGAGCTTTAAATTTCAATTATATTTTTCACCTCTATAACTCTGTTTTCAGTAATGTATATATTTTTAGAAATATTTTCTTATTACATGCTCTCGCCTAGCTTGTCCTCTTTTTCTTAAAAACAGAGTAAGCCTCTTTCTCTATTTTCAGAAATTATTTGCAGCTGATAAGTTGTCTGAAGTCTTTTACTCTGTTTCTGTTTTCTGTTGTTTCTGCTAGATTTCACACATGTTGCCTTATTATCTTGTATACTTTATTATTTTTCCCTTTGAGTTTAGCATCATAAACATTTTCTTGTGATCATTCTCAGAGGGCCAACTAGAGATGCTGCCCTCCAGAGGGAAGTGCATCAATTTCTTTCCAGTGTCCATTGGCACTAACATCCCAGGATCACATTAAACTAAATTCAGGCCTTGAGATTATTTGGGGACAATTCTAATGAGACAAGTTGAGCGCTATAACACAGTAAGCGTTACAGGTATTTGTAGACACTCAGGGATGGATTTCTTCCCTGCGCCCTTGCAAAGAGATAGAGGGTTTACTGTAGGTTCATCTTACCCTGACAATGTAGCCTTTAGTGTTACAACCTAATGCGCTAAGCTTTCTAATCAAAGTCCTCACCTCCAGTGACCCTATGCTTTGTGGAGTCCTTGGAGCCACAGCTAGATTCAACCACAGCAAACGACTTACAGCAGAGTGGGTTCAAGTTTTCATTCTTTCTCTGGTTCGTACTTTCTTTTAGATTGTAACTTGAGAATTCCTTAATATTTCATCAGATTTATGCTGCCTTTATGAAGATTATTCTTTTATTTTATCCATTATTTTTAGTTGGTTTCAGTAAGAGGGTTGGAAAAAATCAAACAAACAAATTAAGCTAACAAACAAACAAAAACCCCAAACCTACATTTACTGAAAACCGGCAATCCTTTACCTATTGATTTCTAATTATATTGTGTAATGGTCAGAGAACATAATCCATTAAAGTTAAATCTTTAAAATTTATCAAGGCTTTATTTATGGTCTAATACATGGTTGTTTTTTGTTATTATTTAACTTGTTTATCAAAACAAAATTTGTTCTTTATTTAAGTACATTATCTCACTTATGTGATAACCTTTTGCATATTAAATTGGTGAGAAAATGTTCCAACATTGTTTGACTTTTGCTAAAATAATTAAGAAAGAAAATATTATATTAAAGAACTTACGAAAACATTTTCAACCATAGGTTTTAAAGAAAACCAACGTATAAATAAACACTGCTGTTTACAAATTCTTGCTTCAATGAATAGATTAGATTACACCATTACTGTATTAATCAGAAAGTATTTCTTTAATGCCCAGTAGTGTTTGGCACTTTATTAGATAATGGAAGCTAGATCAAAGAAGTATTTGACATGGTTCTGCTCTTCTAGGAATATACAATTGGCCAAAGATGTCATATAATTTCTAAAAATTAAAATATTGCTAGAGAATATAATACCTAATAATGCATAGCAATTTCCAGGATGACTGCTACAAATCTATAAAAGCTGTAGGAATTCAATTAATGCTGGAGCATTTAAGCAAATAATTGTGGATTAAGTGTATGGAGAATTGGGCCTCAGAAAAATGAATGGACTTCGGATGAGAGCAGGCAAAAGAGGCAGCAGTCAGAGAAAGGGGAGATCAGGAGTAATTTACCTCACGTTCCTCTTAAAAATAATTTAATCGAATATCTATGTGGTTATGTCTACTGAAAAGCCCTTAGCTTGTATGTTATTAGAATAATCAGAAAATGAATGGATTGCTAAAAACGTTTTAGTTTTATCTAAAGTTTAATATACCAAATATTTCTTTAATAGATTCTTTTTATCACCTTGTCAGTTACTGACAATTAATAACCTGTTAACATTTGTTTTAACCAAACAAATAATGTTAAGCATGGAGCCCCCTGCCAAATTATCTTTATCCTTTAAAAATTTTAAACTGCTTTTATTTTTTAGTTTTCACTCTCATTCCAAGTAGATTTTGTTTAAAATATCCTCACAATAAACAAACAGAAAAAAATAGAAATGCAACTTATAGATGATGAAAATTCACCCATCCTGTCATTAATGACAATGTCTAAGGACTAGTCATAGTACTTAAAGCCTTTATTGTCTGCCACCCTTCGTGTATCTTGCAGGGCTAACATGTACCTAGATAAAAATACAAGATTACTACAGAAAATAAAGAAGGGTATAATATTTTTCACACATTCAAGGGGAGGCAGGAGAGATCCTAATTCTAACCTGCAGTGTTTTCTTGGTATTTTGACAGTCAAGCTGATTGAAGGTGACTGATTTCCACCATCCTTGAAAGTACCTGTTTTTGACTATAGCAGTCGAGAATGCTCCTGTATTGTTGGAGTATTTAGGGGGTAAAATCTCCCCAAAATAGAAAAGCATGAGAATCACTAACAGGGAAGCAGTGTATTTCTTGCTTTACATTTTGTTTATTAGAGTTAGAATAATTAATGTCTTTTTAAAAATTGGGAATGGGTTTCTTTCTTTTTTTTTTAATAAACTTTATTGTTTAGGGCAGTTTAGATTTAAAGAGAAATTGGGAAGATAGTACAAAGAATTCCCATCTACCCTACATCTGGTTTCACCTACTGTTAACATCTTACATTAGCATAATAAATCTGTTACACCCAATGAACCCAAATTGATCTTACTGTTAACTAGAGCCCATATTCAGTCAGAGTCCCTTCCTTTGTACCTAAGGTCCTTTTTCTCTTGCAGGGTACTGTCCAGGGTACCACAGTACATTTAGTTGTCATGTCTCTTTAGACCCCTTTTGACTGCGACAGCTCCTCAGAATTTCTTTGTTTTTATGACCTTGATGGTTTTGTGCAATACCGGTCAGGCATTTTGTATGATAACCCTCGACTGGAATTTGTCTGATGTTTTTCTCATGATGAGATAGGAGTTATAGGGTTTTATAAGGAAGGTCACAGAGGTAAAGTGCCATTTTCACATCATGTCAATAGTACATACTATCAGCATGATTTCTCACTGATGATGTTGATTTATCACTAGCTGAAGTAGTGTTTGTGAGGTTTCTCCACTGTAAAGTTGCTAACCCCCTTTTTCATACTCAACTCATTGGAAGAAGTCATTATGTACAGTCCACACTTGAGTAGAGAGTTATTTTTTTTAAGATTTTTTATTTTATTTATTTATTTTTTTTGCAAGAAAGAGAGAGAGAGCACGAGGGCTCAGGGGCCGGGGGAGGGGCAGAGGGAGGAGCAGACTCCCTGCTGAGCGAGGAGCTCCCCATGGGGCTTGATCCCAGGACCCTGAGATCATGACCTGAGCCATAACGTAACCTGAGGCAGATACGTAACCAACTGAGGCACCCAGGTGCCCAGAGTAGAGAGTTATGTTCCCCTTCTTTAAGGCAGAGTATCTCATAAATTATTTAGAATTCTTCAGGTTGTTTCTCCTTTCCCTTCTATTTAATTGCTCAATCATTTATTAGCAGTACAGACTCACGGGTATTTATTTTATACTCTGAGTTATAATGCAATGCCGCTTTATATATTTTGTTTATCAAATTGTTCCTGCTGTAGCCACTGGTAAATCTCTCAGTTGGCACCTGTGACCTTTGATATCTGCCCATCATTTTGAGGTTTTTCTGACAATTTCCTTGCCTTTGGGCTCTACAAGGTACTGCAGACCCATCTTGTGTACTTCCTGCCCTAGTCCTACAATCAGCTATTTATGTCAGAGTTGATGGTTCCTTACAGAGAAAAAAAGAAAGGTATTACAAAACAATATCTGTTTGCTAGATATGCTCGTTGTTATTGCGGTGCCATTGCTTTTAGGGCCTCTTAGCTGACGGGACAAAGAAATATGTGTGTGTACTAATCTGTATATATACACATATCTGTAAATATTTCTATATGTAACCATCTGTATCTATAGTAAGCTAAATTTGAGTTCATCCTGATGTCTCCCATTCTAGTCTGTTACCGTACCTCCTTTTTGCTTATTTGTAAACTCTGACCTGAATAGTGAGAAATTTGACTCAGACCATCCACCATTCATTAACAAAATTGCTTACGTCATGCATAGCAGTATGAGAATCGTTAATCTACGTGGAAAACAACTTTCTCAAATAAAGGACAGTGTTATAGTTCCTTTTGCCTTTAGTCTTACAGAATTCATTCATTTCTACTTACCAGGCCAACACCTGCTCCTGCCCCCAAATCCTTTCATGAGAGTCTTTTCATACATTTTTAATAGTAAGTTAGACTCTCTGAAAATAGTCTGCAGTCCTTTCTAAGGTTCCCCAATCTCCTAAAAGTTTCTTGTTTTATTGTTTATTTATTTATTTATTTTGTTGGTATGTTAAGGTTCACTCTTCATTGGTAAAGTTATATGGGAATTGACAAATGCACAATGTCATGTATTCACCAGCAGTATTAATTCATTCACGCCCTCTCTATTGCTTTCTTTCTTGGTGTAAATCTGAGTTTCTGACCTCTGTCATTATATGTTTCCCTGAAGAACTTCTTTTAACATGTCAGGGAAGATCCAGGAATGGGAATTTTTCTCTGCTCCTGACCTTGAGAATGTGGTGGGATTCCTGAAGGTAACTGCCCACATGTGGTTGCTCCCTATGACTGTGATTCCCAATAGTTTCTCACCTCCAACTAGTCCACACTCAATCTCCAGCAATTTGTCAAAATGACCATGGAAGTATTCCTACAGTTTACGGTTTCTGCTCCAAGTAAGCAGATCGTGGCTATTATTTGCCTGTTTCTCCTGATTTCAGGGTGGTTGGTGGTTTGCCTTCCACCTTGGGTTTTTTGATATGCCCAAGAAGAGTTGGTTCTCAGTTTGTTTGGCTTTTTACTTGCTAGAAGAAGGCAGTTATGAGTATTAATCTCTTTACGTGGCAGGGAAGACTGGAAGAAACTGAGTTTCTTGCTTTACTTTTTAGCTGATTTTTCTTTTAGATATACTGCGGTAAAACAAATCTAAGGTGTTGCCACCATGTGTGTGCTGGGAAAAATATTTATTGATGAAGAAAATCACCTGAGTTATCAGAAATTTTCTCGGTGGGGCGCCTATGTGGGTCAGTAGGCTAAGCATTTGCTTTAGGCTCAGTTCATGATCCCAGGGTCCCGGGAGCCATCCCTGCAGTCAGGGTTGGGGGGGGGCACCTGCTCCGCAGGGCGTCTGCTTCTTCCTCTGCCCCTCCCCCTCCCCTGCTCATACTCTGTCTCTCTTTCTCTCTCTCTCAAATAAATAAATAAAATCTTTAAAAAAATGAAATTTTCTTAGAGAACGATGGGCATGGAAAGGAAGATTGGCTCAACTGATGTGAATTTTACTGGAATTTACTTTTTAATTAAAAAAAATGCTCAGAATTCAATTCATTCAAAAGGCCATGACTAATATTGATTTAAATAAATTGGTTAGAATTTATAGATATATTGCCAAACAGGCTGTGTTGTACTTGTGTACCATAATGTTACCAGGAAACTGAATGAGCATTTCCTGCCTCCCTCAAGACGTTATTAGCTCTTTTTCAGGGCCCTAACAGTATTTCGTTTATACCTTTATTATAGCACTTGAATCAATCTACTGTAATTATCTGTTTGTGTCTGTTTCCCTATGAGAATAAGTTCTTTGAAGGCATGGATCATATGTCCTATTCATTTTTGTGTTTCCAGCACTTAGCATATTTCCTGGCCCATCGTAAGTACTCAAGAAATGTCTCTTAATTGATTTAATGAATAAATTAATGAATGAAAAATGTTTTCCATATACATATACCATGCGTGAGATTCCTTGAGAAAATTAATGCTAAATTCGAATATATTTGTATTATTTTAATTTGTCTAGCCTAAACGTTGTATACTGAAATGTTGGTATGATTATTACTATTTCTTAATCTCATACTTCAGCTATGTACAAAACACCAAAATGTTTATCATTCTAAGATACAACACATGAACTTTAAAAAAAAAGAAATCTTATATTTTCAAATGTCTGGTTACATTTATGAAGGCTAACGCTAATTTGTTGGAGTTACTATTATTGTGAATTCTTTGTCACTTAGCCATTTTTCAGTACCTCAGTGGTAATTAAACCTATCTGTGGGTTCTGACTGGGAAAGTAACAATAAAATATCATTGAAGAAAGATTATTTGCTGCTCCGCCAACAAAGGTACAGTGGAAGACATACAGTATCAAGATCAGCGAGAAAGACACCAGGCCCAGAGCCCCAAAGAGAGGCTTCTTTCAATATCCCTTGCCCCAGGATAGTATATTCAAGAAAGCTGACATTGTCCACATCCTCCAAGAGCAGATTGATCTTTCAGTGGCAGACTGTGTCTGAAAGTTCATAAGGAGCGCGCCTGGGTGGCTCAGTCAGTTAAGCATCTGACCATCTCAGGTCATGGTCTCAGGGTCGTGGGATCAAGCTCTGCATTGGGTGGGCTCCCTGCTCAGCGGGGAGTCTGCTTGTCCCTCTGCCCCTCCCCCTGCTCGTGCTCTCTCTCTCTCTCTCTCTCATAAATAAATAAGATCTTTGAAAAAAATAAAAAGTTCATAAGGTAGTTGGATAAAAGCTCTAGTTCCAGTTTGCAAACAGGAAGTAATTACCACAGAGACAGGAATTTGAAACTTACATATACTTAAGTATTACTGTTTCTTTTTATGTGTTTACCTTCTTGGGAAACGAATCTTATCCAGAAAACTTCTTGGTGAACGTGATGTCATAACGAAGGGAAGTGTATTGGTTTCCTACGGCTGCCGTAACAAATCACCCCAAATTTGAGGGCCTAGGACTATTTTTTCATGGCTCTAGAGTCAAGATGCTTGAAATCAAAGTATAGGCAGAGCCACACTTCTCCAGAGGAAGATTATTTCTTGCCTCTACTAGCTTCTGGTGTTTGGTGATCTTTGACCTTTCTTGGTTTTCAAGTGCCTCACTAATCTCTGCCCCCCTTTGTCCCATGGCACTTTTTTCTGTGTGTTTCTGTGTCCCAAATTCCCTCCCCTTATAAGAACGTAGTCATTTTGGGGTCAGGGTCCACCCTGATCCAGTAATGCATCATCATCCTAACTTGATTACATCTTCAAAGACTCTATTTTCACATTAGATCCCAGTCACAGATTCCTGGTGGATACAAATTTTGGGGGCACACTCTTCAACTCGGTACTGGAAGTTAGATAACTCCAGTGTTTATTGGCACCAGGGTAATGCAGGTTGGTGGCTTGATACAAACACGAAAACTCAGGACCATTTTGTCAAAAGGGCAAAGACATTTTAAATCGAGTGGCTATGATTCCACAGTCATTTCTACAGTCTGTTTGACTTTGCCTCAAGCACCAGAACACTTGAGAAACTTGGCTGAAGTTCTTCCTCTTGGACATGAGTGCTAAGCTTTATCTTTCTGTTTCTCCTTTTCCAGGCTTTCAAGGGAGCCCAATGCCCTATTTGATGGATTGATTCTTTCTTTAGATATGCTAATAAATTCCTTCAGGTTTCTGAAGAGTTTCCCCCATGAAGTAATAGCTCTGTCTATTTTGCCATCTCTGCTGGGATCAATTATTTTGTATTTTAAAATTTGAACCTCTCCGATAATTGCATTTCTGTGAGTGGGACAGGTGGCCGCAGAGATGTTGGTTATTATTGTCTCAGCTACTGACTACCATATCACCACAGAGATAACAAAATAAAAGAGTGGCCATTTATGGAGAACTTCTGCCTATAGGACACATTACATGTAAAAAGCATAGGTGTTTTACATGAATTATCACAAGTGAACACAAGATAACCTAATAGGTATTTCCCTATTTTACATGTGAAGAAACTGAAACTGCTAAGTAATTTGCTGAAGATCATTTAGCTAGCAGGTGATAGATGAGAAACAGGTTATCTGTATTACTCCAAGATTCTTCTACCTTGATATCAGAACCCTAACTAAACTAGTAACCAGGCGTATATATACTGGAATGATCTCTGAAATTCTTCCTCTCTCTCACTCTTCATTTTTTCACTGATTTTTTTAAATAACATAACATTTGAAATGATTGTACATTTTACCTCCAAAATGGAATTATTACGCAGCTGCTTATTTGACCAGACAACACTTCTCCTGAAAAGCCTTTTCTACACTCTGGGAAACACTACTCTGCAAGTTTTCAATCAGAATCTACATTCTTTTTCTCATTTTCTGTTCTTGTCACAACTTCTTCACAGATGATATTTTTTGTCCCTAAAATATTTTCTTTTATTCATCTTCCACAGGTTATCCCACATTTATCTCTGGGACTAAGCCTATGAGTAGAATGGGAGGTTATTAAGTGGTGAGAGTTGAGTTTTATTAAATGCTGACCTGTTCCAAGTCTGACTGTAAATGTGATGAAAATAGCCATTAGGTGGCCACATGGCATAATAGAAAAGGCACTTTTTTTGATAACAGATATTTGCACAAACATTGGCAGAATCCTCTTACAAAAGACTTTCACATACATACTTGATTTGGAGTCTGTAAATCTGGATTCAAATCTGATTTCTACCACTTAAGTAATTTTTAGGCCATTGTTTTCTCCTCTCTGATATGAGGGTAGAATGAATACTTGACTGACGAAGATGCTATGAGATGAGCCTCGGGAAATATGTATACAAGAGCCCTGGTCAAGCAGATAAGCTCTGCTAACCACCGTTACTACCCCTACCAGCCCCCCACCAGCTTGCCGCCACCGGGCTAAGCGTTTGCTTCTCTTTGAGGCCTTCTATCAAAAGATGCTGCTGCTGAGAATGGTAAAATAATAAGTTGCCAACACCTCACTATGTATCCTGCCTATCAAAAGAGAAGAAAGAATGGGGGCGCCTGGGTGGCACAGGGGTTAAAGTGTCTGCCTTCGGCTCAGGGCATGATCCCGGTGTTATGGGATCGAGCCCCACATCAGGCTCCTCCGCTATGAGCCTGCTTCTTCCTCTCCCACTTCCCCTGCTTGTGTTCCCTCTCTCGCTGGCTGTCTCTATCTCTGTCAAATAAATAAATAAAATCTTAAAAAAAAAAGAGAGAGAGAGAGAAGAAAGAATGTAATGAAAGGGGAGGAGTGAAGGCAGGGGAAGGGGCCAGGCTGTGAAAGAGGAGACCGCTGGCCCCCGGAGCCAACTCTACCAGGGTTGCCCAGGCGTGTGTTCTAGAGTTAGGCTGACCTGCCTCTGGGAGCGTAATTGCCATGCAAATGTGGACAAAGAATTTACAGCTTCTGAACCTCTGCGTTTTCATCTATCCGCTGGGATAATCATTCTTAGAAAAATCATTGTGAGAATTAAGTTAAATAGTATATGTTAAGTACATGGTACATTGAGGTGAAAACCAACATATATGTTCTTTATGGGTGGCTATCCATCTGTCTTGTTTAACGCTCTCTTCCCTGAGCTGGCAAAGATACACAGTATGTACTTGATCAACAATTGTTTAAAAATAGCCATGAGAAAGTTCCTATTAATAATTATGTTATTCGCAAAAGGTAACATGGGTGTGAATCGGTTAATGTATTTTTATTTATTAATCAATTGTTTGAGTTAGTTGATTGATAAGTTGACTCACCCTCCTAAAGAAAGAGAATCCTGGGTCATGTGGTCACTGGCGTGGAGAAGAGTAGCCGCAGATGCTGGCATTTCCTGGCGTTCGCTTTGGGAAACCCTGACCCTACTACAAAAAGAACTTGTAAATTAGAATTGAGATATTATTTAGGTTGGAGGGTATGTTAATTTCCTAAAGCTGCTGGAACACATATCACAAACCATGTGCCTTAAAACAATAGGAATTTATTCTTTCCTAGTTCTGGAGGCCAGGAGTCTGGAATGGGCAGAGCTGTGCTGTTACCAGGAGTCCTGTGTTCTCTCCTGAGGTTCTATGAGCGAATCCTTCTTCGCCTCTTCTAGCTTTTGGTGGCTCCAAGGGTTTAATTTTTGGCTCTGCAACTTCAATTTCTGCTTCCATGTTCACACAGCCTTCCCCTTTTCTCTCTGCATGTCTCTCATTTGTGTCTCTTGTAAGAACACTTGTCATTGGATTTTGCATCCCCTAATCTCACATGATTTCATCTCAATATTTTTAACTTAATTATTACATCTGTAAAGATCTTTTTTTTTTTTCCAAATAAGGTCATATTTGCAGGTTCCAGGGATTAGGACATAGATATATCTTTTGGAAGCCACTGGTCAACCCACTACAGAGAGTATGGGTCAATTTCACCTCATTCAAATTCTTTCTAAGGCCCACCTTGTCACTATCCATGAAATTTTCAGGCTAAGTGGAAAAATGATTTGAACTAATTATTCAAATAAGACTGAGTACAGTCACTGGGGCACTAAATTCTGTGGGCGGGGAGCAGGTAGAAATCTGAACAACTTTGGGATCTCTCAAGAAAGAAAATATGATGAATAAAGACGCCTGGGTGGCTCAGTCAGTTAAGGGTCGGCCTTCAGCTAGGGTCCTGATCCAGTGACCCCAGGGTCCTGGGATTGAGCCCTTCGTGGGGCACCCTGCTCTGTGAGGAGCCTGCTTCTTCCTCTCCCTCTGCCTGCTGCTCCCCCTGCTTGTGCTTTCTCTCACTCTGTCAAATAAATAAATAAAATCTTTTTAAAAGTGTGATGAATAGTTGAAGGATAGGTAGATTATCAACAGTATCTGCTAATACAGCTTCTGCATGGTTCTATATGCTCAGTGCTCCCCCCTTTTATAAATTACCTGTGGGGACTCTTATCTATATTTTCTAGTAGGAGATCCAATTTCATATCCAATTATTATGATTTTTTGGTACAATCAACACTATCACAAGCTTGTAGAAACATACTTTAATTTTTCCTTGAAATAGTAATGTATTTTATAGACCTGTTTTCTATCTTACATTCCATATTTTTAATTTTGCTGAATGTTACAGGAAAAGTTTTTCAGATTTATGGTTCCCCATGACTCTTTATTTCCCTTCCCATAATATTCATCAAAATATATTGTAGTTTCATGTCCTTAGCAACATGTGAAAGGTCAGTAAATACTTCGGGTATGAATAAATATTGAGAAAGAAAACAAAATGTGACCAAATAACCTAACTAAAAGTCATATGTGTTTGTTCATGGTCAAAATGTTCCTCTCCATTTTAGTCCTAGTGTAACACTGTAATTGTTAGTAAACCAACTGAGAGTAATATAATGTTACATCATTAATGTGTTTAAATGAAGTGACAATTGGTGAAGAATAAACGAGTAAATGAGTAATATATTCTAAGGATATGGAGTATACAATAAATTCAACAAATATTTATTGGCTCCTTATTCTACACAGCGTATCACGTCAGAATCTCTAAAAGGGCGAGTGGCGAAGCAAAGTCTTTTTTGTGGTGGCTTTTTGCTAAGATGGTTCCCAGCGATCCCTGCCTCCTATATTCACATGACTGTGTAATCCTTTTATATGGGCTGGTGGAATACTGGAACGTGATAGGAGTGATGATATTGACTTTTCTGGGACTAGGTTATAAAAGATACTGTGGCTCTGTCTTGGTTGTGCCTGTCTCCCTTTCTCTCTTTCTCTGTCTCAGCAATTTAGATTTCTGGGACGCTGCATTGTCATGAGGATCCCTGGGTAGAGGCTCAAGTGGTAAAGAATTGAGACTTCCAAAAAGCGGGGAACTAACGCAGATGTATCCTCCAGTGCAGGTGATGACTTCGGATGACTAGAGCCCTGACTGACGACATGACGGAAGCCCCACGAGACACACTGAACTAGCCGGCGGCTAGAGTCACTACTGGATGCCTGACTGTCCAAAACTACGTAAGATAAGACTTGTTTTAAACTGCTAGGTTTGGGGGTAATTTGTTGTGCAAGAGTAGATAACTAAAGAGTTTCCATCTTAGTGGAAAGGCAGTTTTGAATGGGTGATACGCATACACATAGCAAGATACCTACCAATAGCTGCCTAAAGACTAGGTCTAAATGAAGGGCACGCAAAATAAGTCCAGAGGAGAGAAATACAGCGTTCAGCTTTAGCAGTAGGAAAGCCTTTGTAAAGTGGAAAGGATTGAGTCAGGTAAGAGTTGCATAGATCTTCTAAAATGTGTGCATAAATCAATACACCAGATAGATGTGATTTTTATGTATGCCTTGTGGAAACCGGTCTCATTACTTTATTGTTGAGGCACAGTAATCTATGCAATCTTTCATGAATTCCCCCAGGTAATTAGTTTCCTGCAATATTGCTGGGTGGCAAATTCAACTCTTGTTACTTTGCGGCACTCTGGGAAATATGTGAATTATAAGACACATAATTCTGCCAGAAAGTTATGCTAAGATGTTTAATTCACAGAAGATATATAACATGCATAATCCAACACGAAGAATCCAGATTGCATATAGACACTGAGAACTCTTACAAACTCTTACAGGAACTGTATGGAGTCAGACTGACCTACTGACTTCTCTTATGGTACTAAAGACTTTATTCCTTAACCGCCCCAGCCCCCCCACCCCCCCACCCTGTGTCGTGCAGGGGACTTAAGGGTTTAGCATTCTTGACCTTTCTGGCATGTTACCTGCCCATGAAGAATCCCAGAAAAAGCTGAAATTTCCTTTTCAGCTTTCTTGAATTGAAATGCTACTTTTCTTTACATACTGAACTAATAATGCTGGTTCTGCCTCCCAGGTAACATTGGTCTGTGGTCTCTTCACAGCTTGGAAAATCTACTCATCTCTAAATGTAGCCTGGTTTATACCCAAGCCATAAGAGCCTTATCGTCAGGAAAATCATGAGGAATTTCTACCTTTCTGTAGTGGTTCAGGAAGAACTCCACTTTACTTGGAAGTAACCACCTTGTTTCTGTATATGCTCTCTGTCCCTTTCTCTTTCAGCCAGGAGAGTCACCTCCGACCCAGTTAAGTCCTCTAGGATCCACTCTTCATCTCTTAGTGCTGCTCTCTCAGACTTGTAGTGAAATAGTGTTACATTGCAATGGGTTTGTAGGTAAAACTCACAGTACTTGTAAAACTTATGTTAGAAAGAACACATGGGAAGTTTTCACTAGTAAAATCCTGTATGACTGAACTTTTCTCTATTTAGGATAGTTGAGGTATTCATTGTCAGTTAGTTGGCCTATGTAATTTATAGGGGCACCTAATGTAGATAATTTAAACAAATCCTATAAAATATGAGGACTATGCTTTCTTTATAAACTTTCAAAAGCATTAGTCCAATTTATTGACTTTTTCAGGCTTGATAGGGAAAAGTGTAAATAAAGCATGAGTGTGCCCGTCTATCGTCTCTGGTATTCAGTTCATCAGTGTATCATCTAATTAGTCTGCATGGCCTTTTACTTCTCTACCTGTGCTGCTGAGAAGGAGAGGGAGGAGGACAAGGAGAGAGAGCTTTAGAATATATGAAAGAAAAAGCACGTTGGTAGGAAGACTGGGGAATATCTTAAAATAGGTATCTTACTGAACAGTGCAATCGTCCACAAACTAAGATCCATTGGAAGTCCTAGAGATAATTGAGTGAATGTTTTCTCACTTTCACGGGCATCCTGCTATTTATTGGCATTTGTTAAGAATTCATCTGTGCCATCAGTATTAAGGAAAATGTAGAGGTACATGTGATATGCTAAAAGAAATTGTTTTGACTCTTTAGAGTCTCAATCTCAGCATAAAAAGGCAGGGGCAAGAAGCAGCTCTTTTGCTGCAATGAGAAAGGATGGCTCTTTTGCTTTCTCTTTTTGGCTTCATACCCAAGCACTTAAGACCTTTAATCCCACTTTTCCATTCTATGATAAATGGTGTTTCAATGCCACCACTCAGAGAACTGCCCAGGAAATAGCCACCTAGCAGGGCTGGGGGGAAACTGGTTACAAGTGGCAGAAAAAATGTTGTTTAGCAAAAGTGTTTGGTTGGCCTCCACATTTGTCTGTGGTCGTCTTGCACTTGACTCACCACTTTGTGGCTGGAGCTTGTCGTCCTGGCTCCTGGCCAGGGCACTCATTACCTCCATTAGGCACCCTGTGCTCAGGAAATAATAACGCCCTGGCCTCCTTGTGCCTTCGTTTGTCCATGAGGCAGCACTTCGCAGAGAATCATTTATAGGAGGCGAAGAGAGAGAAAGTCTCTTCCACATCCTTCAAAAAATGAAATTAGTATACTGTGGGAGAAAAAACATGATACAGTTCTAACATGTGTTCTTGACAATTGGTCTTTTCTTTTCGTGAAAGGTATTCTAGAAGTGTGTGGAGTCTGCCATCCATTTTCCATTTCTCATTTGCTGGTCTTTTATTTCTTTCATCTGTGTATTGCCTTTCCCACAGTCCCTGTGTTCTCATCGCCCATCTTCTGGCGTCCAGTGTGATAGCATTTTACCAAGATATCCTTCTTTTTTTTTTTCTTTTTCTTTTTCTTTTTAACAGGACTATGTCAAGAAACTTAAGCTCCAGATCTGGCTTGGCTCAATATTACAATCAAAGGACAGACCTCCTAGATTAAAAGCTCTATTTTTCAAACATAGTATAGGATTTCCCCCAGGATGATTATGACATACACAGTGATGCTTCTGTTTATATATACCTATCAAATTCTCTGCAATTACAATGACTAAATTAGGCATCCTGCGTGCAAAAACACAAGCTTCATTTTTAATGTCACGTCAACCAGAAAGGCCAAATGATATTTCAGATCACTGAAATAGCTTATTAAGTAGATACTAGGAAACATTTTGTGAAATTCCCCCCATCCTGTAACCCCATCTTTGCCAAAGAGGTCGAAAATTTTTTCAGATTTTTTAAATGTCCCTAAACTCAATAGAAAATAAAAACACCAAACTAAAATAAAAATAACTTCAAACTTCTAGGGTGCTCTCCTTGGTTGAAGCCTTTTACACATTATCTTTTGCACAAGGTACAACTGTGGTCTTCTACACACCTTTGCTTTGTTCTGACATGACATGACTCAGTAATTACCATATTTGTGACTAACCTATTTGAGCCGACCACAGTATGGGAAATAAGTGTATTTTGAATTTTCAGAGTTTGGGTTTCACAGATGATAACCTCTAAGATTTCCAAAAAAAAAAAAAAAAAAAAAAAGAACCCATTAAGCCTCTGCTCAATCTCTGTAGCTTTGCATAGTTGCTACTAAGTATAAACAAGACATAAATGTAAATAGCAGATTTGTATTTCTGTCCTTTTGACTCCATTCTCTAGAAGGCTGGAGCCACTCTTCTTATATTTTCTCTCCAGCTCATTGTGGACTATGGACAAATATAGGAAGTAAATGATCAATAATTGAATGCGGTTCTATTTCCATCTGTTTGTTTGCCTTAGAAAGGCAGGATACATTTATTGGCAACATTGTTTATAACCTGTTAAGCACAAAGAGGAATTGTAGAATAATTGTTTCTTTTTGTTTAGCTTTTCTCCTTGAGGATCTATAGCCTCTTTATGGGTGATGAGCTGTTAATTTCTAGCTTCTGTTTTTAGCTCTTCTTTTTCATGCTCTTTCAATAATTCATAGTGTAAACCAAACTCTGAATAGTTGAGCTGGGAAGGATTTTTAAGTATGTGTCTGTATCATAGGCATTTTCTTTGCTCTATATCGTTCACATATTTCCCTATGAGAAATTGGAAGGACAGCTAGCTTTCTGTGCCTCTGAAAGCCTGGCATTGTGAGCTTCTTTTGTACATAATAACTGCAGGTGCTTTCTGGCGCAGAAATGATCCTGTGATCTGATAGCTGTTTTTCACATTCTGTGATCATGGCCAGTTCACAGAATACAACAAAGGTGGAAGATTGTTGTCTTCCCCTGGGTTGCCTAAAGTTACAGTGCTGATCTTTTGACCCTTAATTTCAGCAAGTTTGATTGCTCAAGGAACCCCAGTGTGCATATTTGGACCTGGTGTGGCGTTTTGCTGTTGATCGTCAACAACCTACCATGCTCATAGTACTTAGAAGAGAGGTAGAGTCTTTTATGTAATTGTCTTGCATGTTAAGGAGTTAAATGCAACCTGTGTCATCACAAAGAAACTACCTTGTCTCGTTTAGTGGAATATTTTAGGCCCGGTGATGTATTTCAGCAAGTGATTGCTGTGATTAGTGTCCCTGCTTTTCCTCCTTGTGAAGTATCACAGTGCCCACCCTGAGGCTGCAGGGTCACAAGAGAAATGCAGTCAGTCATCACTGGAATGAAGCCAGTGCATGAATTTTTATTTTTCAAAAATGAAATTATTTTAATAAACGATTTTTAAATAAGGAATGCAGCATGGTATTAAAAATTGCTAATCTTGCTTCATTAGTAATCTTGTGCCACATTAAAATGAATTGGTTTTACTAAGTATTTTAATTGTTTCCCCTCTGATTTTCATTTCCTTACTCGTCATCAGCATCTCTCATCAGCCAGAGTTTAAAATATTCTCTGTCCTTGTTCATCCCGTGGAAATTGATCAGGTATTTAAACTACGAATTAGTTTTTCATCATAACCAGACTTGATTCTACTTGCAAATCATTTAATTTGAGACCCATGTTAATTTTTACCTCACTAAATGCTGCCTTGCTCTCAATTCCTACTTTGTTTTTCAAAAGGTGACTCAGTTGATGGAGTTAAATGCCTTTTAACCACTAGAGGGAAACATACCAATCTACTATGAGCAATACAGTGTCTTCGAATGGCAAATATCCTCCTGAAGCTGCAGGTCCTGTGGTCTGTTGATCTTTTCCCTCTGAATATTGACAGCATTATAATGAGAAATCAGCAAAGGGTATATATTGATCAAAAAAATTTAGTGAAGATAATTTCCTTTTTATTGAATAATTTGGGACCTATTCCTTGCTGTAGTAAATTTATTTTTGAAGTGAATAAATATCCCCAGGTCACTAAGGACATGCTTCTATGATGCGAGCATTTCTTTGCACATTATATCTGGAAAGCAATGTTATTTAAATGTTGATATACTGTACTCAGACAAAATATATTGAGTGAGTAAACAAACATTTACCGAGGGCGGCTTCATCCTAACAGGGGAAAGATTTCTTTCAGCCGGATCCAATGCTATCCAATGCATCCTGGAGTTATGATGTTAAAAAGCATTCTACAGATTATCCTCCGTATTGTTCTGGCCCGCCCCTACTTTATTTACTGAATTTATTATATTTTCAAATTATCTGTGTTTATTTTACTGTTTATGCTCACGGGTACTCAATAGAACCCAGTCCTTGTAGAAATCATCTTTGTACCGGTTATGCAACTCCATCCCCCTTGCTTAGAGCTTTATGGGATTTTGAAGCAGGAGTTTGGGGAGATCAGGCACAGTGTTGAAGGTTGAGACTCATGATATTAGTGCTCGATGAATGGATTTTAGGAGCCCAGGAGAAATGCAGAGGTGTTTCTGTGACATTGCATGGCTGCCAAAAGTGAAGATGCAGTGTCAAAGCAGTTTGGCAAACTGCGGACCTGTGTACATGTGGGTATTATAAGCAGTGTTCCTACATGCGGCAAAACAAGTGTTTTTTAATGCATGTTGCCAAATGTCTTGTTTTAATTGTTTTTAATGTGAAGAATCAACGCAAGAAGCTTAGGGACTGTTTTATTCAGCCTCAGTTGGTTTCTAGATCAGTGTACCCAGGAAAAGAGACAACCCATTTAAGCAGCGTATTAGGCATCTATTGCCCAGTGTTTTGTCTTACCCCTTTTCCAGGCAAACTCGTTCTCCTGTTTAGCATAGTTGCAGGGGAGCTGCTGCTTTTTTTTTTTTTTCTCTTAAACTACCTTTATTCTGGCCATAATTAATTTGGTGCAGGCACTTTGCCAAATTTGGGCATGGTCACATCCCTGAAGCTTCACCAAGTTGTCCCCTTGGTAATTGTGGGACAGAAACCAAGACAGAGAGGGATCTATGGGCAAAGATACCAAAGGAAAAGTAACTCTGATGGTATTGGGCACCGTGCTAGCCACTTGTATTGTTGCAGGGTTGCAGGCTTCTTGTCTCACAGAATTGAAGAATGAATCTCATGGACACAAAAGGGTGAAGTGAAGTGAAAGTTTATTAAGTGAAGGTGAGAACAGAAAGAAAAGAACAAAAAGCTCTCTAGAGTGAGGGGGTCCCAAATGGGCTGCCACTGAAAGCTTTTGTGGTCAGTTTTTTATAGAAAATTGACAGGGGAATTTGGTAAATATCTTGTCTATAACATTTATGACAAACAAGGTGGATTTGCAACTATCATGTAAATATCTCGTCTATATTTAGGACAAACAGGGTGGATTAATTATGTTCCCTCCTCTCTGGTTAATATCTTGTCCATGACATTTCTCCACATCTGTGATTTCTGTGAGCCTGGTTGCATGGCCCCCTACCTATCGCTCCCTACCTGCCCCACGTGTCCCTTACTCAGTATTACTGTGCTCCATGCATAAGACCCGAATATCTATAAATCAATCTGCATTTTGGTTTAAGCTCGTTTCTATTGGATTTCTCTTGTGATTCAGAGTTCCAAGTAATCTTGCTAGGAAGCAAATTTCCACTGAGGACCTCTGTTGTGAATAAGCAAAGGGGATTTTCAAAAGGCAACTATATTTCTTATTTAAAAATAGAATGTAGATTTCTGTTGAAAACCGACATGATTACATTGGGGGTACAGCCGCAGTTTCTCCAGTCTAATAGGGGTTAATTCCCGGGCTCCGGTTATCTAAGGAAGAAAGAATTGATACTTCCCCCAGGAAGAGAAATGGGAGTATGTTTCACAGGGTGAGATTGGTTCTTTCCAGAAATTCTTTGACCTTCTCTCACCACTCCTATAACCTCTGACTGATACTGAAAATAGAACATGGTATTGTAGAATGTTACACTTGGAAAACTTGTACCCCTTTATCTATCCCTCTTCGCATCCAGTGACTTTTCTCTTAGCCCCTACTGTGTGACTGTGTGGTGGGCTCTGTTCTGGCAACCAAGGCTGCAGAGTTTTTCCCCTGAGACCTGAAAGAGGAGTTCCGAAGTTAGCAAGGGGGTGAGTTGGACGAGCTATCTTCTGGGTGTGTATTCCACCTACTACGAGGAATACAGTTTGTACCCATCCATGGAGCTGTGGTCAGCATTAGTTTTAGCGCCACTCGGTGTATTTAATTTGTCTGTAGTATTTTTTTTTATTATTTTAATGTGATAAAACACTTAACATGAGATCTACCCCCTGAACAGATTTTTAGATGTATAGTACGATGTTGTTGTCTGTAGGCACCAAATTCCGTACAGCAGATGTCTAGAACGTATCTTGCTGAACCGAAATTTTGTACCTCTTGATTGGCTGCTCTCCATTTTTCCCTCCACCCAGCCCCTGGCAAGCATCTCATTCTTTGCTTCTCTGAGTCTATTTTACACACCTCATATAAGTGGAATCGTGAAGTGTTTGTCCTGTACATGGCTTATTTAGCTTGGCGTAATGTCCTCAAGTTTCCTCCATGTTGTCTTTGCCATATATTGCAGGATTTGCTTCTTTTTAGAGGCCTAATGATATTTCATTGCATATATATATACTACGTTTAAAAAAATCTATTTATCCATTGATGGATATTTAGGTTTTTTCCATGCCTTGGCTATTGTGAATAAGTGCTGCAATGAACATGGGAGTACTGGTACTTTTTCAATATCCTGATTTTAATTTCTTTAGATAAATACCCAGGAATGGATGGTATGGTAGCTCTATTTTTTTTTTTTTTTCAGTTTTTAAAGAACCTCCATACTGTTTCCCACAGCAGCAATTTTGCATTCCTACCAGCAGTGTGCAAGGGTTCCAATTTCTTCACATCCTCACCTATACTTGTCTTTTGTTTTATGTTATTTTTTGGTCATGGCCATCCTGACAAGTGTGAGGTGATACCTCATTACAGTTTTTGATTTGTATTTCCCTGATGCTTAGTGACATTGAGCATCTTCTCATATACCTGCTGGCCGTTGGTATATTTTCTTCGGAAAAAAATTCCTTAGCCCATGTATTAGTTGGGTTATTAGTTTTTTTGCTCTTGAGTTGTAAGTGTTCCTTATACACCTTGGAAATTCACCTCTTGTCATATATAGTATTTGCAATTATTTTCTCCCATTCTGTAGGTAGCCTTTTCCTCTATTGACTGTTTTCTTTGCTCTGCAGGAGCTCTTTAGTTTGATGTCCTACTTATCAATTTTTACTTTTATTGCCTACGATGTCGGTGTCACATCCATGAAATCATTGCCAAGATCAATGTCATGAAGATTTCCCCTTATATTTTCTTCTAGGAGTTTTATAGTTCAAGTCAAATGTTTAAGTCTCAAATCCATTTTGAGTTAATTTTTGTGCATGGTGCAAGGGTCCAGTTTCATTCTTTTCCCTGTGGATATCCAGTTTTCCTAACATTATTTGTTCAGGAGACTATTTTTCCCTATTTTGTGGTTGACCATATATGCATGGATTTATTTCTGAGTATTTTTATATGGCAGTACTAAAAAATTAGAAAAGTGATCTAATTCGGGGTGCCTCAGTGCCTCACTCAGTTGAGCGTCCCACTCTTGATTTTGGCTCAAGTCATGATCTCTTAGGTCATGATTCCGGAATCGAGCCCCGCATTGGGCGTTGCACTCGGCAGGAAGTCTGCTTGTCCCTCTCCCTCTGCTCCCCCTCCTTTCTCTCTCTTTCCCTAAAATAAATAAATATAATCTTTAAAAAAAGAAAAAAGAAAAGTGATCTAATTCTATATACTTCAGTCAAGCAAATTTAGAATGCTCTTCCTGTTTCTTTGGACTTCCCAAAGTTCAAAGGGTTACAATCATGCTTTTTCTTTAACGAATGCTGGTTCATAGGTATGAGTCTACCATTTCTTTCTAATCTTTGTGACTTGATCATTTGATCATTTCTTTATTATATTTTATGCATAATAAAATCCTTTTTCCAATTCACTCATTAATTCTTTTTTTTCATTTGAAACCCACGAAATAACTTTTCTACCAGAGAGATCTTTTTTTTTTTTTTTTTAATTGGCTTGGATATAAGTGGCCATTTGCCCCTTCAGAGTTGATACTCATTTCTTTGAACTTGCAGCAATTTCCTCTACATGTAGGACTGCAGAAATGTCTTTATAATTTTCCTAGAGTGGCATTGAACAATAGAACTTTCTCCAATGATGTCAATGTTCTATATCTTTGCTGCCCAATATAGTAGCCAATAGCTACATGTGGTTATTGAGCACTTGGAATGAGGCTAATGGGACTAAAGAACTTTTTATTTTATTTTATTTTATTTTATTTTATTTTACTTTATTTTATTTTATTTTAATTAATTTTGATTTAAATTTAAATAGCCAGTGGCTAGTAGCTACATTTGAAAAGCATAGGTCTAAGGTATATAGTCATTAAAAACAAGTGTTCCATGTGTGTTTACAAATGAGATAATTATTGGATTTGGGGTTATATAAGTATTTGTTGTGTTAAATTTACTAACAGTGTGATTTAAATCTGTATCCTTATACATTTGTTTTCTGCTCATCTGCCTATCAATTACCTGATAGAATTGAATTTTAATTCTATGTGGTGAATTTTTCTATTTCCTCTTGTAATTATGTCAAATTTTGATACATATTTCAGTTATGTTATTACATACATCAATATTATAATGTCTGCTTTTCTACCAAACTCAAATTTTATCATTACATATTTATGCTTTTTATGATTAATAATGCTTTTTTCCCTTAAAGTATATTTATATGATAATAGTACAGTAAAATAATTTTTCTTTGGTTTTTCCTTTTAGATCTACTTTCATTATTTTACTTTCAAACACATTCATTTGTCTTGGTTGTGTCTCTTTTAAACCCTTTTATTTATTGAGCTCATTGATGTATATGAATTTCTACTGTAGTATTTTATACTTTCTATTTGTCTTGCTTTGTCTATGCTTCTTTTGTATTTCTCCTGTTCTTCCTCTTTATGTATTGACTGAATTTTTAATATCATTTTTTATGCATTGGTGTAAAATGATCCCCACTATGTGTACAGAGTATTACCTGAGAAATACTAATACACAAATCTTCCTTCAATCATGCCTAAGGTAAATCAATGACTGGACCTTCCTTTTTGAATAATCCAAAGACATGAAAGGCCTTCTCTCCAAGGTATTCTCTTCATCTGACATTATTGTCCTGTGTAGTAGCTTTATCTGTGTTTTAACATCACAAAGGACATCTAATCATTGTTACACATATTGTTGATACTAGGTTTGCTACTCCAATTCATTTGTTTCACGCGCCTTCCTACTTTCAGACATTCCCTCCACAGTTGCATTACTTCTTAAAATATAGCTTTTATTAATGATATGTAGGTGATAAAAATATCAATAGTTTTTGAAATTATATATATTTAGCACTTGCCCTTTAGTGATAATGAAAGATGGTTGATGGTTATTTCCTCTCAACACTTTGAAAATAATTTTCATTGGTTTTGAAAGAAACTTTTTTCTTTTTGGAAACTTTAACCTTTTTTTTTTTTTTTTGTCTTTGGTGATCTTTGGTGTTTCTGTGACAGGTCTCCTTATAAGTTTCGATTCTCTTTACTTAATTTTTATACTTTTCATATGTCTTGACTCTGAATATTCATAATTTTCACCAAGTATTGAAATATTTTAGGCATTATCACATTGAGTTTATACCCCTTTCATTCTTTCTATAATTATTTTTAATTCCTATTTGATTTTTGTTTCATTTCATGTTATCCCATTAGTTTATTAATATCTTTTCATATTTTTTTTACATCTTAGTCTCTCTCTATTGTATTCTAGTTGATTTCTTCAGATCTCTTTTTCCAGAGCAGATTCTGGTTAGCTTTAGCCTAAATGACTGTTTACCTGATCCATTGAATTTTACTGCATTGATTTTCTTTAATTTATAGGATTTTTATTTAGTTTTTTTTATATGCCTAACTCTTTTTGTAGTGTGTTTGCTTTCTTGCTCATTTAAAATACATATTTTCTTTTTTATTACACATGTAAAGCATATGATTTGATATTCAAGATCCAGGAATTCTATTATTTGCAGTCATGGAAAGTGGAAATCTTCTTTTATTTAATTGTTTTTCCCAACTCTTCTTTGTGGTGACTTGTTTCCTTATTTATTTTGTAATTTTGGATTGTGAATTCAGGTTTGGGTGAGTTTATCTTTGGGAATATAGAGGTTTGTTTTGAGGGTGTATTCCTTCAGGAAGAATTTGAGTTTCTTTCTGTCAGGTATAGAAAAACTCTACCAACCCAGGATCAATTCAGCTTAATTTAATGTCTCTCTTGAAGTATCTAAGATCAACATTCAGGTAGAATATATTAGAAGCTAGCAACTATGTGAAAGCAAGCCTGAGGTGATAAATTTTCAGAGAAGTCTTTCTCAGAGGTGATAAATTTTCAGAGAAGTCTTTCTCAGATAGAGAAAATAAATCTCTCTTTGCTCAGGAGTGATATTTTATCCAATATCCTCTTTTCCTAAAGGGGTAAACTTTCAAGGGTCCTGGCTTCATGTAGAAGTGTATGTCACAAGTCCTCAAATTATGGGGACCAAGGACTTATCTCCTGACCCTAAGTAGCCATGAAATCCAGAGCTCTAAATTTCTGATATCAGCAAGCACCCCTGGTCACTGTGACTTGAGAGCCTATTTATTATTCTGCTCTTAGGGTATATATTTTGGGTTCATATGGAGTTTTCTTTCTGTTTTGTAAGCAGCACATACACGTTTACAGTGATATATTGTAATGCTTTAGAGTTTCTAGATGTTTTGTTATAGGAAGAGTTTACAGAATATCTAATCTAGCCTGCAAACTTTCCTCTACTTTTTTCAAATGCATTATCTAATTTATTCTTAGTGACTTGAGGGTGTACTGACGCTATATGGCTTTTTCCCTTTCTGTAACTATTCCGGTCTGATTTGATTGTAAGCTTCTCTGAGGGAAGGAATAAACTTACCTTTTCTATTGCTCTAAATAAAACAATAATTATGTGAACAGGAGATTTAGCTTATATATTTTTTTTAGAAAACTGTCAACAACATATACATTGTACTCAGAAAAGTGGTATATATATATATATATATATATATATATATATATATATATACACATATATTCACATATATATGAATATTTCTGTATAAGTACTGATAAAAGCAGGAAAGGTCTATATATTCCTTAAACGTAGGTACCTCTCCTGCTAGCAAGTCCTTAGGCAAATATAAAAATGAGGCAAGTTATATTCTTCCAAAGTAGCTCTGTCATTCATACTTCATATGTTCTACTTTTGTCACATACCCTCCTATTATTAGATTATTTTTATGATGGAGAAAATATTATTTTGTTATATGTTAAATTGTGAGCTATGTATCTTTGTTTTTGATCTGTGTTGATTGGAGTTATGCCACATCAATTTCCACTATTCTATTTCGATTACTTGTTGCTAAATTATAATGTCTGTTAGAGGCAAACGAAATTTTAAGTCATCGTGGTGCTACTGAAATGTGATTGGTTAATTATAATAAAGCTTATTTTCTTGTGAGTTATTGTATGACACTGTGTATTTCAAAATATTCTCCCAATCAGATATTACAGCAAATAACCCCTGAAAAAGACTGAAAATTTGCAAATTTGATATTATTCTATTACATAAATGATCATCAGTTTAATAAGACATTTTCAAGTGAAATCATTGCAAATCAAACTAAACGAAAACACAACATAATGATGAACAACAAACACTACCGTATTACAGAGACATGTCTCAGTTTTGGAAATGTTAAAATCTGAACACGTTTCAAAATTCAGGAAATACAGTATGTGATTCCCATGTCACACCACTGGATGAGAAAATCAGAGATATGTTCACATCCAGAGATATTGTCTCATACCCTGGAGTTAAAGTGGGAGAGTTTTAATCTTTGTGGAGTGAGTTTTTACAGATGCGACATGGTAGGATAGGTTTACATACTTGCTCTAATTCTGGTGACTAGTCATAGTGTGTGGAGCTATTGGTTTTACAAGGTTTTGAGCTGAGGCCAGGCTCAGGAAAGAAGCGTATGTTAGTCATAAATGCAGAACAAAGGAACGGTGGCATGACTGCTACAGTTTTCCACCCGTGTCCCCATGAATTGCCTTGTTTATCTTACGTTAGATATCATTCTTCTATATCTACATGCCCAGTTGAACAGTGGGGAGGCTGGTCTTCCAAAAAGATAGCAAGATGTCCTTATTTCTGTGCTGAAACCATTCTAGCACTCCCCACGATTTACGTAAGGCATCTAAGTACACTTCTTGACGAACGGTAAGATTGAGTGCATGTGGAACTTGTGTGTTAGTAATAGAATAGGAAGTGCATTGCAGTTGAGTATGGACCATGCTTACCACTAGGTAGTGATCTCAATTGATTTCAGGGAAGAAGGACTTGCTTCCCCTGCCTATTCCTATACCTTCCCAAACCCCAAAGAGAAAATCAAACTTAAGGCTTGTGATTAATATTAATGAGGACTAGGCCATAATTTTATGAGGTTGGCTATGACATGGCTCCTTTCTCAAAAGGTGAAACTACTAAAGTAACTTAAATCAATATTGATCCTAAGTAGAAACTAAATTGAAGCTTATATGCTATTGGGAAAAATAATTAAAAATCAGATTAATTTTATGCCTTTGGAAAAGACATAAATCTCTTGCACTGCTGCAGCTGCTGCGAGACAATGACATGTGGGAAGATATAAATCAGGAAGAAACAATACTAGCCAGTGCAATTTCATTTAATGTAACAGAAACAAAAATGACAATGATTATTGATTTTGGCAAATTACATAGACTCTTATAGACTATTACCTGTGAATCTCTTAAATTTTATGCTAAACTAGAGGAGAAAGATTTAGTTCATTTATTCAAAAATTATTTAGTACCTATAATATGGCAGGCACTGTGCCAGTCTCCGGAAACATGTAGATGATTAAAAAACAATTTTAACCTAAAACGGTTTATAGATTAGCAGATGAGACAGATGGGGTAAACTATTATTAAAGCAAAGTAATGATGGAAGTATGGAGGTTCCCTTTACAAATTAAAAAGTGCTCAGTTAAGCCTGGGAGAGCTAGGGAAACTTTTATAGCACAGCTTTGATCAAAGGACACATAAAATTAAAAAACAACTCAGTTTAAATGGGTTTAAAAGAAATAAATATAAAAGTTTCAACATTATATAAATGAACACTAGGGAACTTAAGTTGACAGTGTCCTCATTCATACATGTGGGGGTGGGAGACACAAATAGAAATAAAACTTAGGAGAAGGGAAAGTAGAGATGGAAAGAAGAGAAGTTCTAAAACAATATTTTTAGTGGGGAGTGGATCTGGCCTACACGCCTGCCTCTCAGAGTTGAGAGTGGGCTGTTACCATTACCACTTTTACTCATGGATCTGCACGGAGTTAGTGTCCCCATTGTACCTATTGATGAACAGTCTTGGTCTTGTCTTTTTTTTCTGCATAACAAATAGAACTTATACTTTTTTTTTAGAGAGAGAGAGAGTGTGTGTGAGAGTGGGGATGGGGAGGGGCAGACGGAGAGGGGGAGGGAGAGAGAATCTCAAGCAGACTCCCTGCTGAATGCAGAGCCCAGGACGGCTCTATCCCAAGATCCCGAGACCATGACCTGAGCTGAAATCAAGAGTCAGATGCTTAACTGGGCACCCAGGTGCCCCTCTCATTCTCTTAATTATAAATTGCAGGATATTTGGAATTCTTAGGCTTGCTCTTAAGGTTCTCCATTATTTGGCACAGAATTACAGTTCTTACTTCTTTCCTTTCTGAAGCTCTAATCCAGACAAATGGGTCTTCTCATGATCATTTGTGCATGTCTTTGCTTATTCAGGGCTGATGTCAATATCCCGCTCAGGAAGTCTTTTTGAGGATTTTGCTGTTCTCAGTACCCACGTGTTAGACTTTTTGCTCCAGACTAGTAAGTCAGACTATTTTAATTAGAGAGGACTTTATAAGAGTGCATGGACAAGTAAGGAAGAAAGGAAGAAATCGCAGTGGATTCAGAACCAGAACTCACTGATACTGAGACTTTCAGGAGACAACAGCAGCAACTCCTAGCCTGGAAGAAGCTCAGATAACAATTCAGTGATTATGTTGGTTTTGTCTCCTGAGAAGTGGGTGTCCCTAACTTAATGCCCTACTGTTGTCCTGCCTCTACTTCTTCTTGATTCTATATTCTTTTTTTTCTCAACATCATTTCTCTGATTCCTGGCTTTTCTGACTCACTATTTCTGCTGTCTCTCCCTTTATTTCCTATTTTGTATCACTGCTTTGTATACTGACTCTCTCTTTATATTACAATATAACTCCCTGAGAAAGAAGATTGGACTCAATTCATAATAGACCGGTGATGGGTAGTAAGGAGGGCACGTATTGCATGGTGCACTGGGTGTTATACACAACTAATGAATCATCGAGCCTTACATCGGAAACCGGGGATGTACTTACTGTATGGTGACTAACATAATATAATAAAAAATCATTAAAAAAATAAAAAAATAAATCACCATCAAGAATATAGTAATTTGGGGGTACTCTCCTAGGCCCTGTAAGACTTTGAATCAAATACCTAGTTTTTAAAATATCCATGGTCAAGGTAATGAGATTATGGTAATAAGCAAAATGCCTGACATCAGGAAATATCTACCATAGGAGAGACTTGGGAATGGCAAGCATTTAGACTTCTGTCTAAATTCCAAAATATATATCCTTTACTTGTCAAATGAATCACAAAGTTTTTGTGACATCAACTCTCTTCTAGATTATAGATCAATAAAAATCAAAGTTTTATTATTACTTCATTTTTTATAAGTTATGTCTTATCCCTGAAACTAGAATATGAGATCTTTGAGAGCAGGGAATTTTAAAATTACATATGTATGTTAAAAATTTTTTTAATTTTATATACATATATATATATAATTTTAATTAAAAAATTTTTAATCACCATACTATATGTGAGATCCCTAGGACTTATTCATCTTATAGCTGGAAGTCTGTACCCTTTGACCAAAATCTCCCCATTTTCCCCAATCTCCAGCCTCCAGCAACCACCATTCTGTGTTCTATTTCTGTGAATTCACTTTTCAAGATTCCACATATAAATGAGATCATATGGTATTTGTCTTTCTCTGTCTTATTTCACTTAGCATAATGCTTTCAAGGTCCACTCATATTATTGCAAAAGGCAGGATTTCCTTCTTTTTTATGGATGATATTTATCTATATATCTATATCTATATCTATCTCCATCAATCAATGGACACTTAAGTTGTCCGTAGGCCTAAGCTGTTGGGAATAATGCTGCAATGAACATGAGGTGCAGATATCTCTTTGAGATAGTGATTTCATTTTCCTCAGATATATACCTGGAAGGGGAATTGCTAGATTATATGGTAGTCCTATTTTTAATTTTTTGAAGAACCTCTGTATTGTTTTCCATAGTGGCTGTACCAATTTGCATTCCCACCAACAGCGCACAAGGGTTCCCTCTTCTCCACAGTCTCACCAGGAGTTGTGTAATTTGATAGCAACTATTCTAACAGGTGTGAAGTGATATCTCATTGTGGTTTTAATTTGAATTGCCCTAATAATTGATGATGTTGAACTTCTTTTTGTACTCTTGGCTATTTGTATGTCCTCTTTTGGGAAATGTCTACTCAGAAATTCGACCCATTTTTAAATTAGACTTTTTTTTTTTTTTGCTATTGAGTTGTACATATATTGAGTTCTTTCTATATTTTGGATATTAACCCCTTATCAGATAGATGATTTGCAAATATATTCTCTCATTCCATAGGTCGCAAATTGCTTATATCATCTTTTTATGGTAACTTACATCAAATATGTTTAATAAATGTTTCTTCATTTAAACATACAACTGAATCTATTTTTCTAGAACATGTTTAAAGTGATTAATTGTTCATGTAAGTTATTTCACTTTCCCGCAATAACAAGGTACTCAAAATAGAAATCACTATCATTACCATATTGATAGTAATAATGATAACCAAGATTAATAAAATGATCTCTATTTTCTAAAACGCTTCATTAAATATTTCTGAACAATTTCATTTTTAATTTTCACAGAGACTTTATGGATGTCAAGACCTGTGAAGGGTTTGAGATTTCACTCTATTTACAAGCCAACAAGTTAGCCTTCCATAGTGTCATGAATACTGGTCATAAATATGACATCCTTGGTTCAGAGACAAAGGACAGCATATTAGTGAAAACGATCGCAGTTTCCAGAGTCAAATCACTTGTGGCAGCTCCTTGTTTCTCAGGGCAATGCAACAAAGGCCATGTGACATCTTTACATTCACTGGATTGCATTCCAGGAGAAGAACCCCAAGTTTCAGAAACAACAACTTGTGTAAAGAAGCTGATAGCAAAACTGTCCAGCCTTTGCCCTAGAGGGAGACGTTATTTTTATTGTCCAGGAGCACAAATAAATTTTCCCTCTTCTCCAGAGAAAGGCACCATCTTTTAACTTCCGGTGTGGTTTGGTGTGCAGACATTCTTGGAAAGGTAATCCACACAAAAGTTACCAGCACTTCCACTCCAAAGATGTGCAGCAATAGGAAAGACCCATGATGAATTATCTTCCAAGATGAGAAAGATCATCTTAAGCCCTATTTTATGAATGAAGAAACTATATTTCAGGAAATTTAAGAAGCATGTCTCCTATCAAGCAGCTTGTAAATAGTGAGACATACTGTGACTCCATGTCCTGTGACTCCAGGTCATTTTACTTGACTGCACTGCCGCTTGGAACCTTAACTACCCATGGCTGGTGAAGATGCCAGGAGCCTACCCCCAGTCTCCTTCTAAATCATACAGCACATGTTTAGGAGTCAGAAATTGTTTCTCTATTAGCTGGAGGCCCAATCACCAAGCATTTACTGCTTTTGATTGTTTGGGGAAGTTTCTAAGTGTCAGTGTTGTACCCTAAACAAATGAGTAAGATCATTTCATGTAGCCAATATAAACAGAGACCTAAATAAACCTTCTCATGTCCACATAACAATCAAGAATTTGGCCTTTGTTGTTAAAAGCACAGTAGTTTTCTTGAAATCATTTTTCTTTCAAGGCAGACATTGACTTTATTCCAATTAGAACTGAAGGTTACAAGTGTTAATCCATCGATGTCACAAGATCCAGGGTTCACACTGGGGAGGACTTTTGACAAATGCGTTTGTAGTAATTTTTCATGTAAAATATAGCAGAATGTTTTTGGAGAGAAAAATGTGCCTGGATTATTTCAGCAACATAATTGACTATTTTTATGTGTGTCATGGCATTTCTTAAAACTTTGGCTGGGATTGTGGCATTTCACATCACAGAAAAGGAAATAAAGCTGTATTGTAGTTTGCTACATCAGTACTTAGGGAAAAAAAAATTCCAATTTCAAAGGAGCAAGAGTTTTTCCTTGTGGAAAGCAGGGGTCTGGGTAGCATTTTCATTTCCTGTCTTTTTGACTTCCAGTGCTCCCCTTCAAAAAGTTCTGAATACAGAAAGCAGAACTTGCCTCCAGCATAAAACCAGAGCCCACTTTTATTATTGTTGTTGTTTCAGGGCTCCTGGATCTCATGCTGAACTTTAAAATCCTATTCGCAGTTCAGCTGCCAGCACGCTGTGAGCAGAGCAGTGAAAAGTGGAAGAAATAACAGGCTTCACCATGCAATCAGTAGTTCCCTACTGAAACCATATGTCATGCATAGAATCCAGGAGACTTGAAAAGTCTTGAAAAACTGCAATGACACTAGTGTTCCTAATGGGAATTAGTGATGGGCAAGTGCCTGTCAGAGGGGTTAGAAAAGTAGAAATAAGTGAGCAAAAGAACAACAGTCATTGGCTAAGGGAAATGATCAAAATAATTGTCTTCTATGGATTCAATCACTAAGTGATTGTAACTTCTGTCTGTGAAATGCCTCTTGACCCCAACAATCAAATTCTAAGTGACTAGTGATAAAGAAGTGACAATCTTTCTAATAATGTAGTTCCATGTCTGTCATAGTAACAATCAAATAACTGTCATAACCACTGTAATGACATTCTTCCTCTCTCACCAACTTTTATTATTAAAAGGCAGTATATCATGGTGGGTACGTACAAGGGCTTTGGAATCAAGGACAACTAGAATCAAATCCTTATTCTGTTTCTTCTAGTCATGTGATCTTAGAAAATGTTTTATTTCTTGGAGCCACAACTGCTCATCTGTAAAATGGGAATAATGGTATTTACCTTAATTATGTACAGAATTATATGGCGTCAGGCATACAGAAATATTCAGTAAATGGTGCTATTAGTAATTACGGGAAAAACATTACTATTTTTTTAAGTTGCAAATGGAATTTTTCTCAAAGGAATGAAAAAAATCTATATAATTGAGATACTTATACTCAGTATTTTGAACGTTCAGCAAAATATTAAAACTTGTCCAGTTATATTTCATATGTGACAGCAAAATACCGTATCCCTTACTTCGTCTGAAAACAGTTTAAATTCATGCTAACTTGTATGGATTGAATAGGATTTCTTTTAGCTGTAATGGCCTTAACATGTATCTTTCTTTTATTTTTTAGGACATCTTTAAAATGTGTGGAGGACATGAAATTTCTGTAAATTTTTAATTTTGAAAATAATGGTCATGATAAGTGCAGTAGGTACTGAGAATTATCTTTTATCAATGATAATTTCTAAATAATCCGATTTTATTGCCCATTATGGTAAGACTGAAAGTAAAATAAAAATGTGTAATCTTAGTTAAAACAATAATCTATTTGAATTGTATATTTATTATAAGTATATAAAGTTCACTTATTCCTGTGTTTTATAGAAATGTATATAAAGCAAACAAGTATTCATAATACACACCTACACATACATTTGGATTTTTCTGAAACTGAAACTACACTTCAGGCAATTTAAACCTATAATTGGATTGTGTTTAAAAGAGTTATTTTGAAAAATCCATTATTGGGATTTTAGAACCCATTTTCTCTTTGAAATAATGCTATAAATTTTAGTGAAACTCCCTGACCAGCTCTGAAAAGTCTTTTAACCTATCATGTTCCTAAAATATTGTGTTAGCTGAACCATTCTGAATATATCTGACCATTATATAACAATTTTGGAAAGGAAAATACCTCCTAATTCCTTGCTTTAGACACAGAAACATAGATGTGTGTGTGTGTGTGTGTGTGTGTGTGTGTGTGTGTGTGTCTAAATTCTTTTCAAATTAAGGAGAATCAGAATCAAATCCTTACTCTGTTTCTTCTAGTTTTATGTATGATATATATATATATAATCTTAATTCTTTCCAAATGAATTTGTAACTATGTATAGAAGACAACAAAAGCAGTCACCCCTATTGAGTTAACTTGCAGGGCTTCCTAGCCAGTCAACATTGTTTCTGACAGTCATTCATTAGAAAGCAGCATAGATTCACTAAGCAGAACACGTCAAGCCAAAGCTAAGCCTGTTTTACATATGCTTGCTTGGTACACAGAAGACCCGCATGTGTATCATGTTATTTCAAGAATTGTTTGGAGACACATTCCAACTCATCCTGGTGAGTAAGATAGAAGGTGTGGCCTGGATGAGAGACTCACGAGGTGGAGTCCTAGAATTGTGAACCGTCAGTGTAATAAGTAGTAATCAGTGCTTTGGTTTCTGTGTAGGTGGTATGCCAACTCCCAGTACTTTTCAAGAGTTGTGCCAGTGACTTCGCTGAAACACATAGTATCTACTGTGTAGATAAAAAAAGGTTAGAAAAGATGACAAAATTCACATTCCAAACCATGTTAGAAATAAATGGGGGTGCCTGGGTGGCACAGCGGTTAAGCGTCTGCCATCGGCTCAGGGCGTGATCCCGGCGTTATGGGATCGAGCCCCACATCAGGCTCCTCCGCTATGAGCCTGCTTCTTCCTCTCCCACTCCCCCTGCTTGTGTTCCCTCTCTTGCTGGCTGTATCTCTCTCTGTCGAACGAATAAATAAAAAATCTTAAAAAAAAAAAAAGGAATAAAAGAAAATGAATTTTAACTAGAATAAATATCAATGTCTTCATGCAGATTCAGTAAATACTTTATATATGTTCTAATTGCAACCAAGTGGTTGGGCTCGGTGGCATTACAGATGGAAAAGTATGATGGTTTTAGCTGATCAGTTATTATGTGATCAATACTATTCCACACTGGGCTGCACCTCCCTTCTCTAGACCTACAGCACCTTATGCATGTGTCTATAATAGTTGCTGTCTGTCCCACTGGACCATAAACTACTTAAGGAGGACATTGTGTTTTATTTATTTTTGTAACCACAGCACTTAGTCCAATATATGGTAGGCTCTCAGGGAATATCTGTAATGAGTGAACTGAATTTACAATGTGGCTAATACAATGGTAAGCACGGTCTTAGGCCACTTTAACAGATTTATAATGCCCAGATAATGAAAAATTATGATCCAATACATTTATCACTGACAGTATCTAGAATATTTAGTTCTGGGCAAAACATTTAAAAATAGAATTCATCAAATATGCATTAAAAGTACAAAGATCAGGATGGCAAGGAAGCTAAAATTATATTTTATGAGAAGGAAGAAATAAATAAAAAGGTGCTGATAACAAGAAAAATGTTTTCAAATAATTTAAGGATTCTCTTATGGAGCAGATAGAAAGATTGATGTTGTCTCCAGAGGCCAAGATAGCACAGTGAGCACATGAGTGACCTACTGTGGCCTCACAAGGGGACGTGGGAGTGAATGCAATGTTCTACAAATAAAATATCTGGCCTCAGAGGGAGTCAGTTTTTGTTTATGGGAAGTATTTAAGTGGGTAACACTTGTCAAGATGCGGCAAAGAGAATTTCTCAGTGTGTATGGATCTCAAAGTCTCTTTAAGCTCCAGCTACCTGTTCTTTGTATCTCAGTTGCTCTCAGCAAGAGCCATGCGTTCTCCAAAATGTTGGATATTCAGGAGCTGTGGTTGAATGAAAAGAATAGATTGCCTTCAGGAACAGCTCTCTGCCAGTGAAAGAATTTCAAGCTCATTCCTAATATAGAGTTCTGATGGTTTTCTTTCTTCTCTCTCTTCTCTTCTTGTTCCTCTCCACCTCTTCTTCCTCCTCCTCCTCGCTATATTGAATGTCATTCTTCTGCTTTGCTTCTGCTTCTTCCTCACCTTCGCCCTTCTCCTTCTCCTTTTCTTTCTCCTCCTCTTTTCCTCGTCCTCTTCTTCTTCTTGGTAAGTATCAGTTATAAAGAGGAATACTACCTGGCACTTTCTTTCAGGGAGATAGTTTCAAATATTAATTCCATTAGATCATGTTTTATGTTATTTTCCTATTAGTATTTATATGATGTGAGACAAGCTATTTAAGTAAAATGTTTAATTTGTTATGAAATTGTTGAAAATGCTGGTGTTTCTAAGAGAAAAGTAGCTTCATTTGGAGGTTATGATGCACACCTGTGAAAGCCCAGGGTATTGTAGAACATATTCATAATAAAAGAAAAAGGAATGGTGAGACACAAAGTGTTACGTGTGTTTTTGAAATATATTAACATGATATTGATGAAATTGTGAAAGCACTGAAATCTGTGTGAATTAAATCACCAGATTTGATGTTTCTGATCTATTAGGATGGCTATGAAATGATAAAGTAAGCTATTTTTTATTCTGTTCAAAACGATAGATATCAAGATGGTATATAGTTGTGTATATATATGGTGTATACGGTATATAATATGGCAGCCAACAGCCACATGTGATTATTGAGCTCTTGAAGTGTGGCTAATCTAAATTGATACGTGATCTAAGTATAAAATACAGAGTTTCAAAGACTGTGCTAAAAAAAAGGAATATGAAATATCTTATTATTACTTTATTGATTATACATTGAAATGATAATATTTTGGATCCATTAAGTTAACGAATATATATTATTAAAATTATTTTCTCCTGTTTCTTATTATTTTCTTTAATCTGGCTAATAAAAATGTTTAAAATTATATATGTGGCTTGGATTTGTGGCTCGCATTTTTTTCTATCGTATAATCCAGATCTACGATGAGCTAAAATAAGATTTCCACAGAATCTTGGTTTTGGAACTAGATGGGAACTTAATTTGATCATCCATAAAATGATTATTCTGAGATATTGAAATAAAATGGGTCTCTAAAATGGGAATAGGATGAGTCTACATTTACCTATACAGGGTTCTTCTGAGCACACATTAAGTATGTGTCCAAATCTTTTGAATGCATGTAGGAATGATCTCTAGCTCCTCATAATTCTTAAATATTATATGCTTGCTCAATGATGTCCAGGTTCTTCTGTTTGTTCGTTGCAATCATTTAAATTTGGATTCTATTATAATCTGACAATGCAGGGTTGAGCTCACCATGTTCACATTCTATGAGGACAACATAAAGACACTAATCTCTTTTTCTCCCCTATGAAGATTATCTCAGTCTCAGCATTTCCAAAGGAAGTCACAAACATAGTGTGTATCAGTTCCAACTCAAGAGGCCTTGTTCTGTTTATTATCAACTCTCTTTTCCTAAATTGTCCTCCAAACAGAAAGCAGCAGAAATGCCTATTGGCACCAGGGACCTTCCGCTCAGCTAGTGGCAATCAGGTCCCTCAACAGAGGATGACATTAAACAGAAACTGCCAAAAGCAAGTATCTAAGCCATGCAGACAATTTCTACTGAGCAGAGCCTCAACTTTTCAGAATGGTGGTTACAGTTCTATGCTCTCTTATCTTCAGTCTTTATTTCCCTATTCCCTTCCCAAAGAGTTCTTTCATAGCTTGAGTACAAATTGTAAATATTTCATGATATTTGATTTCATCCAAAGTACTTGGGAACAAAAGTTTGAATGAGATCCTGAGGGCCTAGATTTCTTTCTTTCTTTCTTTCTTTCTTTCTTTCTTTCTTTCTTTCTTTCTTTCTTTTTTTTTTTTTTTTTTTAAATAGCTACAGTAAAACAATAATAGAGGCATTCTGCCACCCTAGGAAACGGCCTAGAGGAAAAAGGACGAGGAAGATCATTTTACCAGTTACACACCAGGCCCAAAAGGAACGGCAACTTCATAAATTATTCTGTGGGTATTGCTGAAGTAATTCTTCAGAGTTAGATATTCCAGTGAGTCTACGGTTTACACAGACAAAGGAAATTGAGAGTTGGGACAAATACCTGAATATTTTAAACCTCTTGGAAGCTTATGCTAAATTCTAGAAAATACTTTTTTCTGTAATTAGAATAACTGTACTGTCTATATGTGAAATCTACAAATAAAATTTTCCGCATAAAAGATACATTCTCCACTTTACTTGGTTTTTATACAAGGTATAAGAAATTGCCTCAAGCATACTAACTCCTGCCAAACAGTAATTGGACAGACTAAATGAGACGTAAGAGTAAATAGTACCTCCAAAACCCTGAAAATCATTGTTTGGCCAAATCATTTTATTATTTGTAATTAGTCTAATTTTAAAAAGGCAGTGGTTGTTTGATCAATTTAACATGTATCTCTGTGTGTGTGCAAATAAAACCTTTCTCAATTTGTTTAAAATATAAATAATACTATTGACACAGTTAAAAGACTTGGTCCGTGTAGTTTTCAAACAGGTGTACTTTATCCTCAGGTATTTCATATAGAGCCTGGGGCAAGTGGACATGTTCCAAATCTGATGTGCTTTTTCTCTAATTCTATTGCGTAAATTTTCAGGAAAGATAAGTGATATCTCTTTTTATAGATAAAATATTTAAACAGAATAGCCTATCTATTATTGAAAAATTATTACATTCCAATCAGTAGGTTACTCTGATTCTCAGGAATACTTCTTACTGTAAAGTGTATTTTAACTGAAGTATACTGTTTAAAGCCGCAAAAAGAGCCTTATAAAAAACGCACATCAAAATGAAAAATCACTTATTTTAATTGGCGGCAATTATGCTATGTGCCTAGATAATCAAGTTTACTTCTTTTTTTGGCACAGAGATAGTCTCCAACTCCCTTAAGGTGGGATGAGGTCATGTGACTACATTCTAGTCACTGTAGTGTGGGTGGAAATGAAATTTGCCCCTTCTAGACCTGGTTCCTTAAAATCTCCATGCAATGTACAACGTGGTCTCTATTCTCTCAACTCTCAGCTGCAAAATTCAAAGGAACATTAGGAAACCCTACTGGATTGCAAAGCCACCATATGGAAGGAAGCTCTGTCCCTGAATCATTGTGTTGTCAGACACTACATTTGGACTGGGATATGAGTAAGAAAAAGACCTTTATTATGCTCTTTGTTATAGTAGTTAGTCTATCCTAACCAATATATCTTATTTAGAAAAAATATACTGATTATAGATTCCTTACTGCTTGGAAGCTAGAGCTGTCAAGTAATCACTCAGTGGGGACACTAAAAGACCATTGGAAAAACTCAGAACTTTATGTCTAGCTTTATAAAGGTGATTCTTTAAAAAGCAAGGTAGAAAATAGCCCATCCTCTGCTTGAACAATATAGAAATATGAATAGAAAATTAATGTATATGAGTATTTTGCTAAAACATGCATAATTTTTAATTTGATGTAGTTGCACTTGTTTATTTTTGTTGCCATTGATTTTGGTATCAAATCCAAAAACCAGTGTCACGAAGCTTACTCTTATTTTTTCTACTGTGAGTATTAAGTTTCAGGTCTTACATTCAAGTTTTAATCTACTTTGAGTTAATTTTTTATGTGGCATAAAATAGGGGTCCAATTTCATTCTTTGGCATATGGCTATCCAACATCATTTTTTGAACAGGCTATTCTTTCCCCATTGTATATTCTTGGCTCCCTTGTCATAAATTAATTGACTTTATATGCATGGGGTGTCTATTCTGTACCGTTGATCTATGAGTCTGTTTTAATGCCAATACCACACTGTCTTGATTACTATAGCTTTACAATATAGTTGGAAATCAGGAAGTGTGGTTTCCCCAGTAAGAACACCCCTACTGAACAGAAATTCCTAAATACCAATTATAAAACACACAAGGAGAATTTGAAATGTCTAATTTTAGCAACGTAAAAACCAGTCAACAAATGCAGCAAGTACAGATTGTTAGACTCAAGGAAATAGATAATATAGAACAATAAGAATGAAAGAAATGTGTATTTTAAATCCTCCAAGAAATAAAAGACTGTTAGCAGTTAGGAAACAAAATCAGAAGATCATGAATGGGATATGAAAATGTACCAATTCTTCATTTAGAAATAAAAAATATAGTCATCAGAAAAAAAATCCAGTAGATAGAAAAAATATTAATATTGATTCAGATGAAGAAGAACTGAATAAATTGAAAGATAGAAGAAAATCTCTGAGAATGAAGTAGAGAGAGAAAAAGAGATGGAATAAAACAAAAGTTTAAAAATGTGGAGAATAGAATAAGAAAAAAAATACTCTGTGGTTTTAAAAAAAGGAAAAAAATAAGGAAAGCGCTGTGATCAAAGAACTAATCACTGAGAACTTTTCTAGAATATAAAAGGTATTGAATTTAGATTGAAGTATCCCTATTATGTCCCAAGGGGTAAGAGTAAATCCATTTATTAGAGGGAAAAAGGCAGATAAAAAAATGTAAAAATTACCAGAGAGGAAAAACAAATGGCTTGAAGGCAAATGGAAACTAGATTTATGAAAGCCTTGACATCAGCAACATAAGCCAGTAAACGTGGAGAAATGTGTTCAGGATACTGAAATTGATGCATAATAATCAGAATTATACATGCAAAGAGAATCTGACTCCCTCAGGAAATTCTCAAGGCTTTCCCATTAAAATAAAAAACAATAGAATACCTTTTATCACCACTGTCATTCTAAATTTATTTTTATCCTCTAGTCCAGGAGTTTGTAAACTTTATCTGTATAGGGGCAGCAAGTAAATATTTTAGATTTTGTGGACTATAAAGTCTCTGTCTCCACTATTCAACATTATTATGATAACACTAATGTATTCATAGACAACATGGACATAAATGGGCACAATTGTGTTCTAATAAAACTTCATTTATAAAGGCAGGTGGGAAGCTGGGTTTAGTCAGTTTACTTATTTAGTTCATAAATGATTACCAAGTATAAATTGTATAGAGAAACCCCCATTCATTATAGAACCAAAAATGTTAAAATATCCCAAACTAAACATGAAATATCTAACATCTCTATCAAGAAAAGGACGAAATTCAGCTAAGAAACTTAAGAATTGGATGTATACACAGAGGTACAATATTCCTGTATGGGAAGACTCAGGATTCATTCACTCACTCACTCACTCACTCACTCACTCACTCTTTATCTATCTAGCAATAGATCTCCCTTTCAAATAATAGCTGAGAGAATACTGAGATTCAGGCACTCTGCTATGTTTTGAATAACGACAATTGACAAGGCCTTTCTTCTTCTGGAACTTATATTGTATCCTAAAGAAATTTTATTCAATTAGTTATACAAAAAATATAAAATTGCAGCTATGATAAGAGCCTCACATATGAGACGTTTGATACCGTTAAGTTGTATAATTGAGGAAGGGATTGCCTAGTAGGTTGAGATCAAGGAAGGTGTTTTTTGAGAAAGTGATAATCGAGCTGGGGCTGAAGGATAAGTGTGAATTTACTATGTGAAGAAGGAAGAGAAGAGTTTGTTCTTGAATAATACCGTGTAAAATTCTTGCAGCAAGGAGCATGGTCAGGATAAGGGTTTGAGAGCAGCAAACCTATGGCAGACAGAGAGGGAGGGAAAAAATGAGGTTAAATGAGAAGTAGGTTGGGGTCAAACCATTGTCAAGCACGGAGGGCACTATGGATATTTCTCTTTATCCTAAGAACAGGGAGAAACCATCACAGTATGTTCAGCAGGAACTGGACATGTTTGGACTTGTATTTCAAAAATAGGACTCTGGGGGGAAAAAATCACTCTGGCTCCTTCGTGTAGGAAAAACTGGACAGGAACCATAAAGGATGCGAGTACAGGAGTTAGGAAGAAATCACAGAAGTATAAATGAGAAAAAATGGTAGAAAATTGAGAGAAATGGAGAGGGGTGGTCAGATTTGATTGATTTTTAGTGTGTTTTAACATTTCACGTCAAAAAATCATGTTTTAAAATTTCGAAAGATATTGCAATATTGCCTTCTAATATCCAGTGTTGCTGGTGGGGAGCTAGTCTTATTTCTTCGTCATTGAAACTCACTTTTAGATTTTTGGTTATTTTCTTTAATGCTTTGAAATGTCTTAATGATAATGTGTTTTGTGTGTGTTTGTGTGTGTGTGTTTCATTAGTTGTACTCAGCATTTGACAGACCCTTTCTATCTGGAAACTTACGTGCTTTTGGGTTATAGGAAATAGCTTCTGATGATTCATCACTTGATCATTAGCTATTTTTTCAAAGGTAGTTAAAATCTATTATCTGCTGGTATCTTCTGTCCCTTTCTCTTTGTTTTTAGGTATTATACCTTTTTTATTTTCCTATTTTTTTAGTAAGGCCTGGAGAAGAAAGGCATTTATAGCAAATGGACAATTCTACATGCTTAATAGGAAGTCTTATGATAATGATTTTATTTGCTGGTATCACTTCTAGCAATCTTCATGAGACATGACTATTTTGATTTTATAAGGCAATATTCCTTTACAGGAAAAGGTTTTAAAAAGCCATGTGCAAAAGCATTGTAGAGCATTTTTACACCAGAATAATGAGTTTACAAAGTGTAAAACAAAAACTAATAAAAAAACAATAAATAAGAGGGAGGACATTCATATCTCAATTATTTATCAAAGATTTGCTGACCTTCTATTACTAATTACTCCTCTCTCACCAGCAATGGCTTCCTTCACATGATCCAAAATGTAGCCATTGAAAGTACCCAAATTCTACATCTTATTTCTTCTACCGGGAAAGAGGATACCCTAATGTTCTCTTTGGACTCAAGTTCAAAAATCCAAAAGAGGAATGCTGTTTATCTCATCAAAGTCAGGCAACACCTCTGATCCAATCAACCTTTTGCGGATCAAAGCCATAGGGCAAGTCAGTGATTAACTTTGGAGTGGAAAAAGGAAGCAGTACTCAGATAAAATGAGATACTGTTCCTAAAAAAAGACAGACGTGGTAAGTAGATAAAACTAAAGAGGATATTTCTAGAGCAACTGATTAATAGTTTGAGTATTTATTTCACAAATACTTATATTAA
This sequence comes from Ursus americanus, assembly GCF_024610735.1. Taxonomy (NCBI): domain Eukaryota; kingdom Metazoa; phylum Chordata; class Mammalia; order Carnivora; family Ursidae; genus Ursus; species Ursus americanus. The sequence goes on along the minus strand of NC_142137.1, from coordinate 12,119,066 downwards.
AATTAAAAGATTAACAATGCCATAAAGAATATCATTTTAATTTATTAATGTCAATAAGAATATTTTTGTGAATATTTAAATTAAATGGAGTTTAACTATCTATAAATCCTCATTTAAAAAGTATTCTTAGTGATTTAAGATTTGATGGTAAACATTCATTATTTTACTGGTTAATTGAGGGGATATTAAGGTGTTTTGTTCCTTCCTTGTAATTTACTGCTTTTTGTATCTTATTTTTTAAACATCATCTGTTTATTGCCTATCAAAAATATGTCATTATTTTATGCTTCCAGTGACTCTTTTAGTGGATATTTTCAAGTTTTAATTAAATAAAAACTAAGAAGCTAGAGAAAAAAAATTAGTGGAATAATGTTTAAAAATAAAAGTATTTAAGTTCTGAATGAAGGACATATAGATAGGTCTTTCGTGGTATACATTTTGGAACCTCAAATGCTTTTTTATGAAAGAGCTAATGCTTCTGTTAAATTTCTGGTTCTATTAGCACTGTACTTCATGTAGGTAATGAGTACCAATTAAATGATTTCTAAGATATCAGATTATTTATGTTTATAAAGGATGATACTGACTTATTGTAAAGTTTGCAGAATATTCTATGATATTGGAAAAATATTTTTTAGAAACTGATTACTAATTTTATTTTTCATTTGTTTTTCATTTTGTATTTTTTCTTTGAAACATCATTTGGTGATTACTTTTACATTGAATTATGTAATAGTTTGGCATCACCTATGAATGAATGTTCACTACGACTTGGTTTGGGAAACAAGTTTTGAGGAGTTACTTGTGAGGGTATAATAGACTTGTCATGTTGATTGATGCAAAATGATATGTGATTGGGTTTCTAAGGTTATAAATTGTTTAGCAGTGATTAGGATGAAAATTGGACAGCAGCATCAAAGTGAAATGTGCTTGTTGTCCATCTAAAACTGGCCCATGCTCTTTCTTGATGGCCTATCAATACATTTATATTTCCTAGAAAATATTTAACAATATTCTTGAAAGAATGAATCATTTCCAAAAGAATAAATCTTCAGTTATAGTTCCATTTTTTGAAGTCTAGCTTCTATTAAATGCAGACTTTACTATTTCCAGTCTGTATGATAGTCAGCATTTTGTTACATACCTTTCTGAGCTGAGAATCCTTACAGAAATCCTTCTTTTAATGTTGATAAGAGATTAATTGAGATGATATATACGAAGGACCTACTGTAGGCCAGGTATATAGAATATATTCAGTAAATGAATACCTTATTGTAATTTTATTGCTATTTTTACTATTTTTAGCAGATCATAAAGAATTACGTGTTAATTTTATTTCTAGAAGTGAGCCAGACTAGATAAAATTACAAAAGTCTCTCCTTGAAAATATCTAAAAATATTGACCAAAATTGTCAGTATTTTTGCATAAATCAATGAACTGACCAGAAATCACAGAATATTGAGAAGCCAAATAATATTCAGTGAACCTAGTACAGTGGTAGGCTGTTATTGAATCTGGGTTTTGTGTTAGGAGCCACATAGATGAATTTGAGCCTTTTTTTTCCTGGTAATATATGGAAAAAGGGGTATAGATTTCAAAGTCCAGAATAGGCCAAGTTAAATAGTATAATTGAACACCTGCTCGCATAAGGCCAGAGAGCCAAAATGGCATCATCATCAATATAAGGGTAAACCTGACCAAACTTATGCCCCGAAAACATTAAAAAAATGTCTATTTTAAGTCTTTAGCAAGGAGTATAACAAAAAGAGATCTCCCCTATGAGTATCACAACTCCTATAACTTTATTGTGGCCTCTAGCCTATAAATGCATTTATATGACTCCAAATTGCAAATATTTTAATTTAGTTTAGAGCTAGTTGTTCTGTTAACTTACGCTACCAGTGGTTTTACAGAAGCAAATACAAATATTCTTTGCAGAAATTTGCCTTCAAAAGCTTCTCAAATTACTTTGATAGAGAGTGTTACATGAGATAGAATTTCATAGTTAAAACTTAACAAAATATAAAGGAACTAAGGTACCATGAACTCCAGCCAGAAGAAAAAAACAGAGAGAAGGCTTAGAACTGACAACTAATATCAGAATTAGCAGAGGTAGCCAATAATTGAATTAGTTTGTTTAAAGAAATAAATTAAAAATATGAGTAAAAACAAAAAAATGATTTAAATAACCAAGTAGGTTTGAAGAAAAATCACATAGCCACTGTTAATAAAATATAATCATTGAAATGAAAAATTCGGTTATGACATAGCTGCACAGTTCAGCGGTGAACTAAAAGATATATCTGAAGAAATTTTCCTTTATGGGGTGAGGCAGAAGTATGATAAATATGTAAGAGTTATTAAAAGACATAAGGATATAATGAGAAAGTCTAACTTACATATGTTTAAAATTCTATGATCAGAGGAGAAGCAGAATGAGGCAGAAACAAATCTGAGGAGATAATGGATTATAATTATGAAGAAATTCATTTATTCATCCCATAAATATTTATTCAGGGTCTACTATAGCACTGGGTGTATAGCAGCAAACGAAACAGATACAAATCCCTCTCTACTATCGTAAAACTCATAATCTAGCCACCAGCAGAAGACAGGAGCCAATGGACAAATGCTTTCCTCTTCCTTTCTCTGCTCAGATGATCCTGTGTTGCATCTTACAAGATTTGTCAATAATTTCATAGCCTGTTGCTATAGCCAAATTGATAATGCATCCTTTGTTTTATGCTTCACTCACTCTTTCCTTCACTCCTGTTCCCTGGAATCACATTTCTATGTAAACTACTTGCATATGTGGTTTACCTATAAGCATTGAGTATAGGGGAAGTCTAGGCTGAGGTAGTTTGCACCAGAAGTGGCCCTAAAAACTGGACCCTCAAGATGGGATTTGAAACTGGATCATTTACAAATTAAATGTCAATAAAGACCCAACATACTTAACATTAAGTAAGCTTCTATGGAAAACAGCGTGTAGGTTCCTCAAAAAGTTAGGAACAAAACTACCATGTGATTAAGCAATCCCACTCCTGAGTATTTATCCAAAAGGACTGAAATCAGGATTGCAGAGATATCAGAATTCTTATATTCATTGCAGCACTACTCACAATAGCCAAGATGTGGAAACAATCTAAATGTCTAATTGATGGATGAATGGAAAAAGAAAACATGGTGTATACATACAATAGGATGTTTTTCAGCCTAAAAAAAAAAAAAAAGAAAGAAAAGAAAAATATTCTGCAATATGCAGTAACATGGATGAGCTTTGAGGACATTATGCTAAATAAAACAAGCCAATCATGGAAGAATATATACTGCATGATTCCACCTACATGACATATCGAAAACAGTCAATTCGTAGAATTGAAAAGTGGAATGTTGGTTGCCTGGCGCTGGAAGGAGGGCGAAATGAGAAATTACTAATCAACAGGTGCAAAGTTTCAGTTAACCAAGATGAATAAGTTCTAGAGACCTGCTGCACAATGTCGCACCTGTAGTGAGCAGCACTGTATTGTACAGTGAAAAATTTAAGAGGGTTGATCTCACATTAAGTGTTCTTGCCACGATAAAATAATTTTTTAAAAGCATAAAGACAAAAGGTAAGCAAATTTGATGGATTCCTGTCTCACATTGAGAAGGTATGTGAGACCTGTATAACTGACAAAGGATTAGCATGCAGAACTCTTCCAAATCAATATAATTAAAACAAACAACCCAGTTCCAGAGAAAGTTTTGAATAGTCATTTCACACAAGATGAAACTCACTAGCACATAAGCCTATAAAAAGATGATTGACTTAATTAGTACTTAGGAATATGTAAAATGAGCCTACAATGAGATATGGCTTCACTCCCACTAGATTTACAAAAATATTATGCCTTTGACAATATCCAATGTTGGAAAAATGTAGATCAGTGACAGGCTCTCATACAATACATATAGGTTGTAAATTTGTACACTTTGGAAAATAATTGGACATTATTTCATAAATGTGAAGATTGGCTAACCCTAAACCAAGAAATTCCATGAAGAAGAATGTTCACAGCAAAATGTTTAATACAAACAACAAAACATAAGTGATTATCAATGGTAAAATGAAGGGAAAAAACTGGCATATTCATGGAGTGGTTTACTATTCAATATAGAAAATACATCAATTTCAACTCTAAGAAATAACAGGGATGAAACCTTACACAATAGTGCTGAGCATAAGAAGCCAGTCACTAAATACTATAAGCAGTATGACTCTATTTATATGAAGTAAAAAGCTATATATAAATATATAGTATATATTAAGGAATACAAATGTAGATGGTATAATTGTAAAGAAAAGCACAGAAATAATTTACAAAAACTCAAGAGTATGCATACATAGAGGAGGGAAATAAAGATACCAGTTTGGGGAAGGACACACAAACCACACAAAAAGTAATGTTAATTATTTTTTTTCTGCTTAAACAGAGTGATAGGTTAATGGCTTTTTTATGGTATTTGGTCATATATTCATATATCTACCTACACATACACTTATAAATACTTTAATTAATCAGTATTCAGTAACTGATTTTTTAAAGGAAAAAAAATATATCTTCTAAATGATTCTTCTCTTAGGACCTCATTTCATTGTACTGTAGTTTTTATTCTTATGCATAAATTGCTTCTGACAATAAAAAGCATTATGCCAACTTGGGACAATAAAACCACAGAGACCTTGGCAGTAGACTATAGACGACAGTTCAACATAATCAATAGTGCTCTAGGTGCCTACATGAGCTAATTAGACTTTCTAAATAGACACAATCTAGAGAAAGGATAATTTAAGTCTTAAAATGACAATATTCAAACTTGGTATATTCATTTCAGGTCTCTCTTTTTAAAAAATTGATAAAGGCTGGAGTCAATGAATTAATATAGCACTGCAACAACTTCATTGGTACTTTCAAAGTAAGCTTGATTTCTCTTATCTCTCAGGTGTCTATGATGAATCATAGATGATAGAGTTCATTAAGTTTAAAATTATAAAGTAATTTTCAAGTGATCTCAAACTAATAGACTGGATACACCAGAAATGCAACTCGGTCATGGTTAGAAAGAAGGGACTTTATTTGTTCTAATTTCTGAAACAGGCTACTCACCTGTTTAATTTTAACAGGAATCAATGACTTGACCTCTTCATGAATTCTAGAATGTGGAAAATTTATCTGACTTCAAAACCATGGTGAAAATCAATTTTGAATTTTCCCTTAGATCAGGTAAATGTATTACATCGACACAGAAGACACATCTATCTGTCTTGTTTTCTGACTTAACCCAACCGAAAACAAGCAAGTAAATTGAATTCTGAGCTGGGCAGTGAGAGAGGGGCCCCTGTGGTATCAAGAATTATTTGAAGCTCTTTCTCTTTCTTTAGGGGCCTTCGGGAAGTGGAAGCCCTTCTCTGTTAGTAACCTTTCCTTTAACTATTCCTTCCATTTCTTACAAGATCAATTCATTTATCCTTGAAGAGCATATGATCTGGAACCATTTTTGTTCTGCGTCTCCATATGCGTCTAATCACCAAAAACGTTTTATTGCTGATGGCAATATTGGCATATTTAAAATTCTGTTGTTTAAATGCTCACCCTTTTTTTTTTTGGTCTTGTTTTTTTTTTTTTAACCAATAGCCTTGCAGGTAAATCAAGATTGAATCTCACTTTTATGAGATTGAATTTATAATTAGCTCCGGTAGGTGTAGCTTTACTTGATATTGTCACTTATCATTGGAAAAAATGGTTATGCAAAAGGGTTGGACCACATGTTTTAGGGAAAAAACAAAAACAGAAAACCTTGATTTGGAGACAGATGTTATAAAGTAAATATAAAATGCGTAACAGGAAATAGCTATTCTTACTTAGCTGCTAACTGCATCATCAGTACCCCCAGCAATATTCGGGTAGTGATAATGAAGGACTGGAATAAGAGGAGGATTTTACTTTGCCCTTTGTACGTATGTAGGTTGCAGGGAAGAACTCATCATTATGATCATAGCCAAATCTACTCAGTAACTGACGATTTAAAATATTTTTCCTTGAAAATATTTCAAATGCCTTAATATATATTTTTAAGTTCCAGCCACATTGGCATTTTAGATTATGTTAATTTTTGTTTTGTTTCTTAAGAAATTTTAAAATAGGTGTTTTGTAGAAAGTTCTGTGAGCAAAGTAATGATGAAAGCACGGCTTTTTTTTTTTTTTTAGTTTTACATAACAAAATTGTGCATATGTGATTTTTAGATGAAAATCCAAATTCAACAAATTAAGGAAAAAAACTGGCTTCCTAATAGTGTCATTAAAAAAATTTAAAGCTCTTTCTCCTCTTCAATGAGAATATGCCAAATTGCCTACAGGACTTGAGCTTCCAGGTTTTCAAAGCTTGATTAAGCTTATCCCATATTAAGAGTTACATTTGACTTGTTATATTTGTTAAATAATGTTCACAGGTGTTAATTAAAATGCACATTAGTCATGCACGTGTTTACCACTGGAAAGAGTGATATTAACTCATAATCTTTCTCCTGTTTTATCTGAGTTAGATGAACTACTGTGACTGGATTTAGACTTTGACTAAACATATTGTGGGAAGCACCCGAAGACTTGAAATCATTAGGTAAAGATTAAATAATGATTTTTTAAACATGATTAAGTGCTGACTGACTAGTGAACTAAAAATGAAACCAAACTTTGCAGCATATTTTGCCATATTAGTTTATGATTCTGCAACAGTAAAAAATGTTTTATCATTTTGATTTTATCATAAGTAAGAGCCACAGTCATTTAAAGACTCCCAGTTGGGAACAGTTTATAGTTAATGTTCAGCTCATGAGGATGTAAAGATGATTGCCTATCTTGGGCTAATTTGTTTTGCTGGAACTGTGTCAGCTTAACAATTGTTCTATACCATATATCACATTTTTTTAATGTCAGGTAATGACTTGGATAATCATCAAATTCTTCAAGTTTCTTATGCAAGATATTTATCCATGATAACAGAAGAATTACATTGGCTCTTGGTTGCTTGTAGGGCATGACACTCGGTGGTAATCATGTAAGGACAAAGATGACAATGTAATCAAAGAAAATAGATGTTTCAAAGCTCTTAGAACTTTCTATTATGTCTAAGTGTGTGTGTGTACATAAAATTAAGTTTATTAACTAGTTAAGTTTCCGAAAATGATGTATAACTATTGTCTCCCTTTTACACAAATATGTTCAACATTAAGCTAAATCAATTAGGATACAAATAATAAAGCTCTAGTGAGAAGGTGATAAGTTATGACGACTCCAAGTGCTGGGATGTTTCTTATATCTTAGGCTTCTTTTGTAAATTTGCAGGAAAAAAAAATCTCTTTCAAACCTTTCTTACAACTAAAACGGACTCTCCTAACTTTCTAAATTCCAAATATAAGGCTATTCTTAGCAACAAGATTTTCCTTGTTTGACCCATACACTGGGTCTCCCTGTTTCTCTACTAAGAAGTCTTTTTAAATAGTTTGTCACTGTAGCAAACTTTACAACAAAACTATACTTGAAAAGTTCCAAACTGTACATACTGTATAAAGCTTCTCTTCCCAATGGGTTTCTTGTTTCTACGTGGAATTTCATATCTCTCAGTGTCCTATAAATAAAGATTTTTAAAAATCTCCTATACTTCCGAATGTGTTTAATGCATTGAAGATACTGTTAGGACAAGAACTTCAATGTAGATTCTTTTATCCAGAAGATTCGCTTTAGATAGTAGAGTCCAACATATTGAAACAAAGTAAATGCATTAAAGCCTAAAAAAAATATATTGCAATTAATTTTGTCATTAAACTATTATTGTCCAGCATTGAAGGTACTATTTTATTAGACAAGCAATCTCTTTTTCACTTTAATAACTGATGATTATATATTTCAGCAGGCAAATTTAAGAACTCTGGTAATTTTTGTTCAATATATACCAAGAGTATTGGCACAAATACTTTTGTTTTCATGATTATTAACTGAGCAGTGCCTTTAACTGGCCTTTTATTCCTTTGTCATATTAAGATACATGTTAATATATGCATGGATACATAAATGAATGACATTATATGAAAGTCAGTAAGTGGTTTTGTAGTTCAACTCTTGTAAAAATATTCTGCTCATGGCATAGCTCAATGACAGGTAAAATCTTGGTTGCTCCCCAGAGACTAGCAAATTTTCATATAAACTGATGGCAGATCCTCCCTTCTTATCCCCTTACTTTCCTCAGAAACATTTTACATCGAAATACAAACTATATAAGGATAATGCAGTATTAGTTAAAACAGTCACAGAGTCTTGTAAGCCTTCATGAAATTTATTGTCAAAATTTGTAATTTCCTGACAGTACGGAGACTAGCATTCATACATGATTAAGGCGACAGGGAGAACTGGCAGCATTCAAATGTTTTAGGTTTCACTTTCTTCACATATCTGGTACACATGTTTTAAAGAAAGCCATGCCAATCTGTAAAACATGAGAAAGACCGCCAGATTCAAAATGAGGGTTTTGTTCCGATAACATTTAGCTGTGTGTCATTAACAATGTTCTCTAACCTCCTGGGGAACATAGTTTTCTCATCTGTAAAATGAGAAAACCATACTCAACATTTAAAAAAGTCTCTGCTGGCTGAAGTAATTACCTAATTCTAAATTTTGTGTGATCTGATTGTAATGCTCAATTAGACCAAGGACTAGAAATTGTGCTTAATATATAATGATAATATCATAGTTTCATACACCAGCATGAAATCTGACATCGAGGAGCAGTTAAGTGGATACCAGTGGTTGACATTTTGAAAGGACAAATGGAAATTACTAACCAAACAAGAGTGGACCTGGTTGTGAAGCTGACTGGTTCACAGTATACATTTAATGGAGTCTGAATGAAAGTTTCTGTTGTTGTTGTTGTTGTTGTTGTTATTGTTTTGCAAAATAGAAAACTGTAAGCTTCTAGTTTTCAAGCCAGTGCTCTCAAGTTCAGCAGAGGGATTCCAGGGTTGCCTTGCCCAGGAAAGCAGAGAGTGAGCAATAAACTCTGGGATGCTAGCCTACCTTCAACCAGAGGAGCTCCATCTTAATTTGTTCCTCACACAAGCATTTTGCATTCATTGTAAGTGACAAGTATAAGGATCCTAAGGAAAAAAAAAAAATAAATTGATGTTTAGAGATTATTGCAAGAGCCAATATTCCAGCCAGGTGAATATTGGCAGAAGTGTGTTGCTTCCTGCCCTGGAGACACCCCTTGTTGGCATCTTTGGACTAATCTCATTCAACTCTTTGTACACAACTTTAGTGAAGATATCCAGGACACTTACTCAACTGCGCAGCTGACAGGACCCTAGGAAGGAAGTTGTTTAGGTTTGGGTTAGAGAGTCAATATCCCAACAACTCTCAGTCAGTTTAGACTACATCTAATAAGATGAAATTAAATGAAGTCATATTTAAAGGTTTGTTTTTCAGATTAAAAATAGAAGACTAAAAAATAGATTAATACAAGAACCCGATAGTACTAACAGAGAATGAAAAAGGCTTAACAGCAGCACTATTAAAACAAAGTAAAGTGAAGTAAAAAGCAAAATAAGAACACTAGCAATTTTCATTGGATAAATAATGTAAAAAAAAATGTGATCGTAATGATTTATACCACAAACAGGACCATTGCCTGCATCTGTGGACTTGTGGTATCTAAGCACAAAGAGAGGAAATCTGATCAGATCAGTAAGGGAAATACTGATATAAACTGGGCTGCGTTTAAATGTACATAACCAGGCTGATAAAGGGATCAGACACCAAACCATAATAGGAACTGGGGGTGTTTATTCTATCCCAGTGCAAATTGTAGCTTTCTTTAAATATTTGCATAAGTGACATAAAGACAGAAATTAGAATTGCTAGGCATAGGACTTCACCAAATAGATAAAATAATGTGCAAGGTGAAAGAACTGGCCTTGATATAAAAAAATATATTTAAAATTCAGAATTTAATTAAGATGGAACAAGTTTTCGGAAATACCGGGTTGCCCTACCATGAAATATTCTAAACCAGAGATTAGGACACAAACTGGTGAGCTTAGGAAGTTATTGTACATAATATTTAAAGCACTTTATTATTATGAAATTTATGATACTATAGCTAAAATATTTTATTAGATTTGAATTTTTTTCTTTGGGGGGGAGAGTGAGAGTAGGGAGAGGGGCATTAGGAGAGGAAGAGAGAATTTCAAGCAGACTTTGTGTCCACCATGGAGCCTGATGTGGGGCTCAATCTCATGACCCTGAGATCATGACCTGAGTCAAAATCAAGAGTCAGACGCTTAACCAACTGAGCCACTCAGGCGCCCCTAGATTTCACATTTTATATGTATTTGCTTAACATCTCAAAGAATTAGAAAACTTCTCCATTGTTTACTGAGCAAAATGACATGAAAATTTAGTAATTCAGCAGAATTTTTCAGACGTTTTTAGTAAGCAGTCATTGCCACTAAGAAATGTCTGAGAAAGTAATGACTATTTTATGTGACACTAAAGATTACTACTTTTTTAAAGGTTTTATTTAAATTCCAGTTAACGGTACAGTGTAATACTAGGTTCACAATATAGTGATTCAACACTTCCATACATCACCCAGTACTCATCATAAGTGTCCTCCTTCATTCCTATCATCTATTTCACCCATCCCCCACCGGCCACCCCTCTGGTAACCATCAGTTTGTTCTCTACAGCTAAGAGTCTGTTTCTTGGTTTGCTCCTTCTCTCTTTTCTCCTTGCTCATTTGTTTTGTTTCTTAAATTCCACATATGAACAAAATCATATGGTATTTGTCTTTCTCTTACTGACTTATTTCACTTGGCATAATACTCTCTAGCTCCATCCATGTTGTTTGAATGGCAAGATTTCATTCTCAACTGAGTAGTATTCCATTGTGCATATATATATATATATATATATATATATATATATAGCATCTTTATGTATTCATCAGTTGATGGACACTTGGGCTGTTTCCATAATTTGGCTAGTGTAGATAATGCTGCTATAAACATCAGGGTACATGTATTAGTGTTTTTGTATCATTTGGGTAAATTCCTGGTAGTGCAACTGTTAGATGATAGGGTAGTTTTATTTTTAACTTTTTGAGGAAACTCCATACTGTTTTCCAGAAGGGCTGCACCATTCTACATTCCCACCAACAGTGTAAGACGGTTCCCCTTTCTCTGCATACTTGCCAACATCTGTCGTTTCCTGACTTGTTAATTTTAGCCATTCTGATGTATGTGATATCAATTTCATCATGGTTTTGATTTGTATTTCCCTGGTGACGAGTGATGTTGAGCATCTTTTCATGTCTCTTTTGGCCATCTGGATGTCTTCTTTGGAGAAATGTTTATTCATCTTTTGCACATTTTTAATTGGATTATTTGATTTTTGGGTATTGAGTTTTATAAGTTCTTTATATATTTTGAATAGTAACCTTTTATCATATATGTCATTTGCAAAGATCTTCTCCCATTCTGTAGGTTGCCTTTTATTTTGTTGGTTGTCTCATTTGTTGTGTAGAAGTTTTTCTTTTGATGAAATCCCAATAGTTTATTTTTGCTTTTGTTTCCCTTGCCTCTGGAGGCACATTTAGAAAGAAGTTGGTATGGCCAATGACAGAGAAGTTATTGCTCATGTTTTCCTCTAGGATTTTGATGGTTTCCTGTCTCACATTTAAGTCTTTAATCCATTTTCAATTTACTTTTGTGTCGGTCCACTTTCATGCTTTTGCAATTGCTGTCCAGTTTTTCCAATATCCTTCATTGAAGAGACTATCTTTTTCCCATAGGATATCCTTTCCTACTTTGTCAAAAATTAACTGACCATATAGTTGTGAGTTCATTTCTGAGTTTTCTCTTCTGTTCTATTTATCTATGTGTTGATTTTTGTGCCAGTAACAGACTGTTTTGATGACTACAGCTCTGTAATACAACTTGAAGTCCAGAATTGAGATGCTTCATGCTTTGCTTTTCTTTTTCAGGGTTGCTTTGGCTATTTAGGGTTTTTTGTGGTATCATACAAATTTTAGGATTGTTTGTTCTAGCTCTGTGAAAAATACCAGTGGTATTTTCATAGGGATTGCATTAAATGTGTAGACTGCTTTGGGTAGCATAGACATTTAAACAATATCGTTCTTCCAATCCATAAGCATGGAATATTTTCCATTTCTTTGTGTCATCTTCAAGTTCTTTCATTAGTGTTTTATAGTGTTCAGAGTACAAGTCTTTCACCTCTTTGGTTAGGTTTATTCCTAAGTATCTTATTGTTTTTGGTGCAATTTTAAATGGTATTGATTCCTTAATTTCTAGTTCTGCTGCTTCATTATTGATGTATAGAAATGCAACCGGTTTTTGTAGGTTGATTTTGTATCCTGTGACTTTGCTGACTTCATTTATCAGTTCTGGCGGTATTTTGGTAGAGTCTTTTGGATATCCTATGTAGAGTATCATGTTATCTGCAAACAGTGAAAGTTTTACTTTTTCTTTACTGATTTGGATGCCTTTATTTCTTTGTGTTACCTGCTTGCTGTAGCTAAGGACTTCCAGTACTATGCTAAACATAGTGGTGAGAGTGGACATCCCTGTCTTGTTCCTGACCTTAGAGGAAAAGTTCTCAGTTTTCCCCCATTGAGGATGATATTAGCTGTGGGTTTTTCATATATGGCCTTTATTCTGTTCAGGTATGTTCCCTCTAAACCTGTTTTGTTGAGGGTTTTTATCATGAATGGATGTTATACTTTGTCAAATGCTTTTTTTGCATCTATTGAAATGATCATATGGCTCTTATCCTCTTTTATTAATGTGCTGTATCATTTGATTGATGTGTGAATATTGAACCACACTTGCAATCCAGGAATCAATCCCACTTGATTGTGGTGAATGATGTTTTTAATGTATTGTTAGATATTGTTGGTTTGCTGGTATTTATTGAGAATCTTTTTGCAACCATGTTCATCAGAGATATTGACTGTAGTTTTCTTCTTTAGTGGAGTCTTTATCTCGTTTTTGTCTCAGGGTAATGCTGGTCTCATAGAATGAATTTGGAAGTTTTTCTTCCTTTTCTATTTTTTGGAATGGTTTAAGAAGAATAGCATTAATTCTTCTTTAAATGTTTGGTAGAATTTGTTTGTGAAGCCATCTTGCCCTGGACTTTTGCTTGTTGGGAGTTTTTGAAACCACCAGTCAGAGTAAGCAACACCTCTAATCATGAAAAGCTTTAAGATCATTGCCATGAAAGCACAACTGGTGAAAACAGTGCCTATGACCTCATTCTTGGAGCTACAGCTTATTTGCAGCTGGTAGGGAGAATGTTGTGAAGGAATGGGGATCACCCATCTTACCTAGTACTTTCTCCTGAACACAAAAAGTCCTTTTTCCATTGTAACTAAGGTATTCTAGAATCATGTCTTTTACATGTTAAGGACCTAATAACAATTGTTTGAATAAAAGAGTTCAGAACATCTACACCCCTTGACATTAACCTTTGAAATTGGATTTTATGATAAAATGAAGATGATTGAATCATATATATACATATACATATGTATATATATGACAACTTTTAAAAAAAATTCCCACTACACTCACCCAAAGAAGTGTGTTTCTATGAAATATGAGTTTTATATAACTTCATGAGGCAGTATAGTGAGTGTGGTAGGCAGAATAATCACACCCTGTCACCCCACTTCCCCAAATATGTCCATATCCCAATCCCTAGAACCTAGGAATATGCATGTTACGCGGCAAGAAGGAATTAAGTTTGTCAATCGGATGACCTTCAAATAAAGAGATTATCCTTGATTGTTTAGGTGGGCCACTCTTCCAAGCAGAGAGACAGAAGTGTCAGGGTCAGATTGATGTGATGTGAGAAATACTCGATTGAAGATGAAGGAAGAGAGCTGTGAGCCAAGGAACGTGGGAAGCCTTTAAACACTGGAGAAAAACAAGGAAATGGATCCGGGTTTAAAGCCTCCAGAAAGGAACACAGCCCTGCTGACACTGATTTTAGACCAGTGAGATCTGTGTCGGACTTCTGACCTCCAGCACCGTAAGATAATAAATCCGTGTTGTTTTAAGCCACTAAGCCTGTGGTAATTTGTTACAGGAGCTACAGGAAACTAATACAGTGGATAATAGGAGCACAGTGACTTAAGGTTGTGGGTTTTTTTCCCCCCACTTTGATTTCTTTTCTAAGAGACTCTCCTAAGTATTTTGCTGTAGCCTTTTTACCAGTGATTCACTTGACAGCAAGAGAATGTTTTACAGCATGGATTGTCTCCTAAACAACCTAATCAAAATATTATTAAACAATTACACTGCAGTAGGCTGTTTAATGAAGTGTTTTCAGTGTGGTTTGAACACTAATAGCAACAGTGTTAAGCTGCTTTGAGCTCTGTGTATCAAAGAGCTTGTAGTAATGCGAGTCGACTAAGAGCCAAATAAATCTTGAAGCACCTTTGACAGACAATATACTTGTGCCAGTCTAAATCTTGTCAGGTATTGTTATTGTGCATGAAAATGGGAAAAAACAGAAGACTATCAAGAGCTTCCACATACTGTATATCATTTTAAACACCCTGATAACTAGGTAGTTTCCAAGCTTCCTCCCATAGGATGACATATCTATTGGCTTGATCTGAATTTGAATAAATTTAAAGAACATAATCCAAAATTAAACCAAGTAGTCTTGACCTACCTTCTACTTCAATATCTAATTTAAAAGCAGTGGTACCCACAGTGGATTGAAGAAAACCTTTTCGAATTGAGGAAATAAAGTATAATATGATTGATAAGTGAATTTAAATAAAGCAAACACAGATATATCTGAAGGTATGTTTGCAGTGTGGTTTGGTTTTTAAGCGGGAAATTTCCGTCTGGCCAATGATATTTTCTTTCTTTTCTGCTTCTTTGATTGTTTTCTTTAATTTCCAGGTCAGAAAGCATTATTACTATATTTTGTTCATCAAAAAGATAAAAAATGAATTTAAGAATAACCATAATATTAAACATTATTGATAGTCATAGAGCAATGGAAAAAGGGTGTGAGCTGGAAGTCCATGAAAATGGCTTCCAAATTATAAAGTTCTGTCTGTATTTCTTTTTCCCTGATAGTTCTCTTTATGGACAAGAAACTATAGTAGATTTGCTACCCTAAAAACAAAAAACAAAACAAAACAAAAAAACCTTTCTGAGTGAAAGATACTTATTCTTCTCTTGTAGCGGTTTCTAAGGGCGGTGACTCCATCAGGAGATGACAGTTCAGGAGAATGATTTGGAGGAGATAACTGGATTATAGACCTCTCAGATTGAATTCCATCCCAGCTATGACTTGGAACTCGCTTTGGGAGTGATGCAGATTGGAGATGTCCCTTTCTCCTGTTGTCTCACTGCCGCTCTTCTCGAAAAATCTGTGTGAACCCTTTACAAGGCCTGCATTCACTGGTTCTCCCACAGAACAATGGCTGCCACTCCCATTTCTTGCAATTTATCTGCTGTGGGAAAAGTAACAGGAAATTACTGCTTGGAGGACTGTCAGTTCCCTTTGTTTGGCCCTCTTGATCCCTCTCTTACGAGATATTAGATTCCACTTAGCTGCTCTCAGTGCTTTCATCTCCACCTATCATTGTCTCTGTTTCTACTTCCTTCACTTGTCATCTTAATGCTGAGGTATTTTGACAAGTGGGATGAATCCCGATTAGCTGTGATTATCAGAAGTGGACAAGAGAAGTTGAGGGCAGTGGATGACACACTATTTCACATTTTACACTCATCTAATTCTTATCTATCAAGCAGATCTTGGAGTGTTATCCACTCAGCATTCTCTAAATTGAGTCATTTTCCCTAATAGTATCAGTTCTGCTGATGTTTCTCTAAGTCTAGATGATTACTGAGGAACCAGCCTTCAATTGTTAATGTGTAAGATCTTTCTATTTTGAGACTAGTGGAGAAAACTTTTGTTGCATTTTCAAATCAGATGGCAAAATCTTCCTGTAATCCTCCATATCTGTCAGGCTCAACTTTGCTTTTTTAAGTAAATGTTAAACTACGAATCTAATAACATGTTAGTAATTTCTATCAGTAATGGGTATGCGTTTAGAAGAATCATAGATTATTCATTTCTGCCTTGTTCCACAAGGAAAAAGAAATGCCTTATTACCAAGTGTGAGGATCCAAACTATCTACCTGAATATGCACAGTGGTATAATCTTATGAGAAGAAAAGAAAATGAAACCAGCAAATTTATTTTTACATGAATAATAAACAAATGTATATTATTACATCTTACCAGATGCTGAGGTCTGAGATATTTTGTTGAGGTTTAAAAAATATTTATGATTGCTCTAAAGGATCCAATATTTACAAGTGGTTAAGATACATAATTTAAAACATAATTAAGGAATGCCAAAAACCAAATGTTTATCTTATGTGTATATGAACTAAGTACAATTAGGACTTGAAGTAATGTGATGTCTTCCAACTCCCTCTTCTTTCCAGGTTTGGTATTCCATGAAATCACAAAGAGCGAGCTTCTTGATTCCCAATCCATCTTTTATTTAAAGTTTTCCACACACACATATAATTTCCTAATTATATGTGAAATTTACAAATTTCTGGTGTACTGGTTCCCTTGAAGCTCCGGCATTCCAGCCTTTCTTTTTTTACTCTTATTTTTAGTTTGTTCACATACCAATTCCCTGCTATGTTAATAACAGTGATGCTTTGGTGCTGGTAGGATTAAAAGACAGTATAATTTTCCAATTGTCTTAAAAGGTTTTACTGGGCAAATACCTGATTAGTTAACTAAAATTAATGTTCTTGCTTTCTTATAGGTCAGCTGGGCCTGAGTTTGCACAAACTCTGAGAGTTTATTTTTGAACGAATCTTTGGACAAACACCAACTGTAGTATTTTAGAAGTAATAGAAATTTTATTTTTTCATGGTTTGATTTTCAGGAATTTCATTTTAGTAAAGAAAGAAATGAATATGTTCAAATATTCAATATGTTCTCAAAACACATGCATTATAGTTCATTCTTAACAGCGATAAGCCTACAACTACTAGTGCTGTCTGAATATCTGATATGTTCCAAACATTGTACTCTGTGTTGAAACTGACTTTAAACATTCATTCTTTACAAATGTCAGTAGCAAAGAGTATAGACTACAAAGGAGATGAAAGCAAAGTTCTTTTCAAGTTTTGAAATATGTATTTGCTTTTGTATGTTGATAATTTATTCTCAAACAGAGGTGCTGTGAAATTGCATAATCTATAGATTAGTTCGGGTCTTCAAGGACAAATATTAATTGTAGTATTTTAGAAGTAATAGAAATTTTTATTTTTTTCATAGTTTGATTTTCAGGAATTTTATTTTAGTAAAGAAAGTAATGGATATGTTCAATTTACTATCATGATGATTATGGTTGATAATATTTATTAGTTCCCTTGTTGCCTTAGTAAGTTTGTGAACTTTTTGATTTAGGTAACCAAATCCAAAATTAAAAATATATACGTACAGGTACTTTTTACAAAGTGGCTAAGATGTTATGAATCTATGCTATGTAAGTAATATTTTTATGCAAAGAGAAATGAGAGATGTCAGAGAAATTACTCAGGACCAGAATTGATATCTGGCAAAATATCCCACATAGATTAGAATGCATTGATTTTTGTTTAATTTACGATCTTTAAAAATTTTTAAGTGTAAACTCGTGATCTTCAAAATTTTTCAATATTTTCACTAAAGTCTAAATGAAAAATTCCTTTATACTTTGTCATATTGATCTCGTGGTAGGTAAGAATAATTGTACTTGTGGTGTAATTATTTACTTTAATGAAAATTAGAAGCGCGAGCCCAAAGAAGTTGTTTTTCTAGAAGCCATGTGGAAAGTTCATAGCATATCTTTAAAAATGTGTTTGGTGAGTATTATTTCATAGATTGTTCCTGTCAGTACCATGGTGGATCTGACATTACGTAAACTAAATACAATCCTTAGTAAAAATATAATAAGACACCGACCCAGAGAAATGTGATTTTGTCCCTGAAATTATTTTGGAGTTTAGATCTATGTCCACAGGATGTTGTTGTTGTTCTTCTTCTTCTTTTATGGACGAGACACATTTTCTATTTGAGATGTATTAATGTTTATTTTTAATCTATATTATTATCACTGTTTGGCAAAGGAGATTTTCTTCTGAGTTTTTCCCCTGGTCTGTTTTATACTTATATCCTTGCAGATATAACCCCCCCTCCCCGGAGTTATTGATTTTCTTTTTCTAAAAATATCTCACAGAATCTTAGATATTGGAGGACATCACATTCCACGACCCTCATTTGCAAATGAGGCAGCCAAGATTTGGAAATGATAATTTGATGGGCTCACTTTGTATGCTGGGACAGAGCTGGGCAGAGCCAGGACTAGAACTCCAGAATCTGAGCAAGGAGTCCTCCCAACCACAGTGTCTTTCTCTGGGAATCAGGTCTCTCATTCAGGGTTGTTTCCAGTGCCTTCAATCTGATGTCAGTGTTTTATGTTAAATGTGCATTGTCGTTTCCATATGTATTGACCCCCACACCTGTCCTTGTCATTGGCATTCCTGCAGAGGTGATGAGTTTTCTTGTGAGTCTATACCTGATCCTTTCTGTGAAATGTGGTGTGGCTAATTCTACAACATCAATTGCCCAATATTCAGTGCCTTGGACTGCGTGAAAAAACTGGCCTCTATGTGTGCATGAGTGTATGTTTGATGTGGGACCTTACCTCGACTTCCCCTTTCATTTCTCCTGGAGACTTGTCTCCTCATCTCTACCTCATCCCTACATTTGGGAAAGAATATAAATATAAATATTGGCAAATCTATTTATACAGGACATTTGGGTGAAAACACAAAATAAGTGAGCCCCAAAAAGTTATTTGCATTTTGTGAAGAACCTAGAATAGCTTGGGCGTATCTGGAATCCAGAATAAAGGTTTTGCACAATAAGGGCTCCATCCACTACCTCGGGGGGCACGCTCTGAATAAACCACTGACTGGGCTGCTTTGTCTGGAGAAGTTGTCTCTGTTCTAGCTAGCTCTCCAGACTGCTGTTCTTCTGAGGTTTGGCCAACTACAACATGGAAGAGGGTAAATTAAAGCAAGTTTGAAATATCAAGAGTTTTTGAAAGAGAAACCTCAGATAAATTTCAATTACTTTATATTTTGGGCTATGACTAAAACCCATAGTTTCTGAAAGTTCTGTGTTTGGATAATTGTTACTAGTACTATTTAGTTACGTTTTCTTAAAGAAAATGCAATAAGTTAACTTATTAACTCTACAGATAATCTCAAGTATAGATTTATCATTGGGCAGCCATATTAGGGTTTCTTTTTAAAATTCCATGTAATTCTTGATATTTCAATTGTGTGGCTGTGGGAAGAAGGGAATACATATATAGATCTTCTTTTACATATACTCTTTCTAGGTTAAAAAATTGTGGAGACTATCTAATGATACGGAAATGCCTATGATAGATATGTGGTTCCCTGGTGCAGAAAGAATTAACAACTTAAAGTATTTAAATTACAAGTCCTTTAGGTTGATACTTAAAAAGATAGGTGGTGGTCTCTGTTTTGAATATGAGCTTTTAAAGGGAATACAAAAAATGCTTTAAAATGATAAACTCAAGAAAGTCGCAATGAAAAGTTTTTCCAGGTCATATTACCTCGAAGAAAAGAAAAAAAATGAAAAGGATATTAATTAGAAGAAGAAGAGAAGAAAAGGACAAAAAAAGTAGAGGTAAGAAAATCAATAGGACAATAATGAGTGCATGTTTTGTGCACTTAATTCTTTTTCTTTCAGTTTTATTGAGATATAATTGACATACAGGACTGTATAAGTTTAAGATGTGTGACGTCATGACTTAACACATATTGCAAAATGATTACGATAATATATTTAGTTAAAATCCATTGTTGTAATTACAGAGAGAGAGTTTTTTTCCTTTTGATGAGTATTTTAGAATTTACTCTCCTAGCAACTTTCAAATATACCATACAGCAATGTTAACTACAGTCATCATGTTGTACGTTACATCCCCAGTAAATATTTATCTTATAACTGGAAGTTTGTGCCTTTTGACCACTTTTATCCAACCCCCCATCCCCTCCCCACCTCTGGTAACCACAAATCTGATGTCTGTATACACAAGTTCATTTTTTTTTTAATTCCATGTATGGGTGAAATCATACAGTATTTGTCGCTGTCTGACGTATTTAGAAGTTAGCATAATGCCCTCCAGGTCCATCCATGTTGTTGCAAAAAGCAGGATTTCCTTTTTTATGGCTGAATAGTATTCCATTGTGTTTGTGTTTGTGTGTGTGTGTGTGTGTGTGTGTATTTATATATATAGGTGTGTGTGTATATATCATATTTTCTTTATCCATTCCTGTACACTTAAGTTGTTTCCACTTTTTAGCTACTATAAATAATGCTACAGTGAACATGGGGTTACAGATATTGTCACTGGCATGACTCCCTGACTCCCTGAACTTAGGAAACTCCTAGAAGCTTTTGGCTAACCATCAATTTCATCTTATAGAAACTAACAAATTACTGGAACTGGAGAAGAAACATTTGAGGACAACCCTATGCAGGTGAATCATAAAGTGCCCACCAGTTAACGCAGCTTCATTATAATGTTAAAGTCTCCCTCTGAATATTCATCCCAAGTCCTCATAAAAGGAGCCTGCTTACCCCTGTTCCAGGAGTCATGGCTTTGGAAATTAATCCCCAGGATCTCCTTATTTGCTGCAAATAAAGATGACTTTATGAGGCAACTTCACCTGGTATAGTTTCTGTCCATAACTCACCAAGGAGCGGACCCACTTTGGTTTGGTAACAATATCACTTTGACATAGTGATTTCATTTTATTAAGATATGTTCACAGAAATGAAATTGCTGGATCATATGGATGTTCTATTTTTAATTTTTTGAGGAACCTCCTTCCTTACTGCCTTCCATTATGGTTGCACCAATTTACAACCCTACTGACGGTGCACAAGATTCCCTTTCTCCACATCCTCCCCAGCATTTGCTGTCTCTCATCTTTTTGGTGAGCACCATTGTAACAGGAGTGAGATAATATCTCATCGTGGTTTTGATTTGCATTTCCCTGATGATTAGTGATATTGAGCACCTTCTTAGGTACCTATTGACCATTTGCATATCTTTGTAAAAATGTGTATGCAGGTCCTCTGCCCATTTTTTAATCAGGTTGGATTTTTTGTTTTGTTTTGTTTTTATTTTCGCTATTGAGTTGTATGAGCTCTTCATTTTTTGGGATATGAACCCATATCAGATATATGACTTGCAAATATTTTCCCCCATTCCTCAGGTTGTCTTCTCATTTTGTTGATTGTATTTTTATTTATTTTAACTGTGTACTTACCTCTCCCTTTAAACTGGATTGTCTATACTCTCTGGCTTAATATTTTGCTTTAACACAGAAGAAAATAAAGTGGATGACAGTAGTTCTGAAAAGAAATAACAGGAATACTTGAGTATTTTTCTGTTAAGATGACATGCAAAACATCTGTCCCATTTTGGAGAGAGATGTAACAGTTCTGCTGGTAGTACAGATCACTTTGCATCAGGGATTGGAAGTGATTCAGGGAACCTTCCTTTGAAGTAAATTTCTAAATGGTTAATCTGTTTATTATACTCGCTAGGCTGACACATTAAATATGAGATCCAGTGGAGAAATAAATGCACATAAACAGAACCCACAGACATTTTAATGCCATATATTTAAAAGAATAAAAGTAAGCTTATCCAGAAAAATTTAAAATGAGAAAATAATTCTTTATTTATGAAGGCAAAGTAGCTAGGGAACTTTCCTTCACATTTTGTTCGGTTATACATGGATTTTTTAAGTATATTTTCTTGTATGCTCTAAAGTCACTTTTCTTATTTTCACCCAACAGTCAACAAGTATTTGTTCTGTGGCCATTTGCCAGGAGGGGTTGTGATAATAATAATGGTGACATCTAGGAGGCAATGAACACTCAGCACGTGCCGGGCACAGAGCTCAGGATTTGCTGACATAATTTACTTAGAACAGCCACCTGGATGGGTCACCTGTTAGGATTGTTCCATTTTATGGCAAATAATTGAGACTGCGCCAACACTCTTCATTCATTGTCACACAGCTAGTCAGCATATGGGCTAGGTTTGAAGATAGAATTTGCTTCACTTTGTGGAAGTAATAGAGTCTTTAAAACTAAAGAAATTATCACACTGTAATGAAATTCCATGGATCTGTCTTCTAATCCTGGTTATGAACTAAAAATCTATGAGAATTCGAGTATATTTATTTTATATATTTGAGCCTTAGTTTCTTTATCTGTAAGATGATGAGGGTTTAGAATTGCCCATTTCCTGTGTCACTTCTAGTTAGAATATTCCAATACTTTTGTTACAGGAAATTAGAGAAAGAAAGATAATATTTAAAACGTACTAACAGAAAAACGAAAGATAAGCTATTTTGTATAATACATAATTAATTTTATTTGATCATTTTATGTGTATTTATACATTAAGTGCAGTACAAACCCCAATATATAAATCTGTAAATTCCAAATTTTTTGTATATTATATATTGTAGATTAAGTTCTTCGTAATATAGTATAATGATATAGCTAATGAATAATTATTGCCAAGACTGCTGCAGAGTCAGTGGTAAATTCAACATCCTAGAAATGGCTTGGATTAACTTGATAATAAGGCTACTATGCAATTATAATCTTGTTTTGGGCTTCATAAATCTTCTATATCCTTAATTTATATAGTGAAAATTTGTTTTAGGCTATGGAGGTTAGAGTTAAATCTTTTAAAAATGTATTCTACTACAAAATCAAGACATCTCCATTTTGTCTTTCTCTATGTATCTATTGGCCTTTAGCATACAACTGTAGCAACACTTTTAATTTACAGACCTCTTTGAGAAACCACAAGTTTTCTTAATGAATTTATAGATTTTCTTTCTCAACTCTCTCTGGAATCACACAGCCTATTAATCTTAGGTGATTTTAGTATCCATATTGACAATGTTGAGGATGGGTTTGGTGTAAATGTTATTCCCCTCTTTAATTTTCTTGGCTTCACTTGGCCCATCTCTCAAATGACTCTATCACGGGAGGAACAGACCATTTCCAACATCACCTTCGACTCACATTTACTAGTGCTATTTGCAAAAAAGGCCCTTCCAGCAGCTCTACACACTCCCTTAGTTTAACGCATTTTATTTATTCTTGCAATTTAATATAGGCTTATTTCTTTAGCACCAGATATTTAATATTCATTCTATTTCAAAATAATCCATCTCTCCTATTGACGTTTCAGTCCAAAATAATGTTGGTTTTGTGGTGTCCACATCTGATTTGTTGATGATTCCCATTGTGCATTCTAACCCGAATGCAGTATTTCTCAATACTTTCGCTTTGGAATAAAAGCTCAAGTCATTTCTGATACTCTGGAAATTTATGTAATTATATCCTTTAGATTTTTTTTTTCTTCTTTAGCCACATTGTGGAAATATTTTGTTGGTGGACATTATGCTATTACGAATTTGCCATTTCAGCATTCTAGTAGAATAATGGAGGTGTACTGAATGTTTCTTTACCATTTTGTTTATCTTAAAATTGTCAGGAGAAATGGAAACATTTTATATTAATTTTCTTTATTACAATATACTTGTTTTTATGTAAGAAAGGTCTCTTATATCCATCGAGTTAGCTGTGTGTGTGTGTGTATGTGCGAGTCATTTATTTGCAGCATGCAATTATGTTCATAAGTTTGAAGAATTTTCAGAGGTTCTGTTCCATACCCCCATTAGAAGAAGTCCAGATGGATGAGAACATAATTTATTGAGTGACTACTGCTTATTTTCAGGAAAAACAATAAGTCCTGATGTTGATGTGAGTTAATCAACAAGGTAGAATTCTAATTCTATCCTCCAAGCACATGGGGAACAATTGTTGATAATTGTTATTAAGTTAGTAACTTACCCCAATTCTAAAATGCCTTAATTAACACTTAGAGTAATCATTTTCCCTTTACTCTCTTATATTATTACTAAGATTTTTATTAAGCATAGGGAACAAAGATCATAAGTCACATGCCTTTATCAAGTCATCTAAATATAACAAAAAATTCAGGATATTCGGGTCCTAAGACTCCTTTTCCTACCAGCTCAATTTCCAATGTACTAATGCTATGAAAATATTTGATTTTTATTTGATATGAAGTATTAGATCATTTATATGTATTTGAATAGTGTGATAATACTTTCGATTTATATAGAATCATTTCCCCCTGGAGACTGCAGAAGGAATTTCTAATGTTTTCTCATTTATCCTTATAACATCTCATTGATGTTAGGAACTAATTTTTATTATCTTTATTGATTGGGAAATATAATACTTATTATTACTAATATTGTGTACAGAAACAAAGTCACTGTCTAACTCTACATAGGCAGGGCTCCACGATTGAAAACCAGGCATTTGGGTGATAACAGTTAACTGAGAATGTAAAACACTTGTATTAGAGTTCTCCAGAGAGGCACAACCAATAGGAGATTACGTATCTCCTATTATATGTTTGCTTATTTGTTTCTTTATTTATTGATTTTAAAGATTGACCCCCATGATTGTGGGAGCTGCCAAGTCCAAAATATGTAGGGTAGTCTGACCAGCTGCATATCAAGTGGGGTTTTTTATGTTGAGATCTTGAGAAGAATTTCTTCTTTGAGAAACCTCAGTCTTTGCTCTGAAGGCCTTCAACTGATTGGATAAGGCCCACTCACATTGTGGAGTGATCTCCTAATCCACTTTACTGAAAGTCTACTGATTTAAATATTAATCACATCTTTAAAAATACCTTTATGGCATCATCTAGACATGTTTGGAAGAAAAATATATGTTTTTCAGTGTTTGACCAAACCACGCACCACAGTCCAATGAAGTTGATGCATAAAATAAACCATCACAACATGATAAGTTATGGATTATCTTCTAAACTTAGTGAGATGTTTGATATACTCAGTTTATATGATTAGCTGAGCAATGTTCTTACAGTATGTATAGCAGTATGCATCTTTACCTTAATGCTGTCTTACTGTGGGTGTATGGTTAAAATACATGTGTAATTGTGAATTTTACAAATTCATCCTGGTCTGGCTCACTCACAACAGTTCACACCATTGCCATTTTCTCAGTCCAGTTCATTTAACATTAGGTTTTGAATACCAGATAGGTGAAATCATAGGAAAACGGATGCAATTCTACACTCATAGACTTGTTACTTAGCATTCAAGTTCAGAGTTGTTTCTTATATAAACATATCTGTGAGTAACTCCTAGAAACGCTTTCAAAGATCAGTTACATTCTAGATACCAAGATGGTGATGTGTTTACGTATGACCAATGTAAATATTTTCAATATGTTTTTACATTAGTATTAAAAAAATCGCACTGAGGAGGAATAAATGTGTTTATTTAACAATCAAAATTCATGTAACATACATGTGGTGTTCTTTAATCCTCAGATTTTCTTCTTGTCAGCAAATGTTTTAACCAGGAAACAAAGCATCTTTCTTAATTGAAAAAAAAAAATTGTATATCTTCTCCTGTATCTTAGCCCTGGGTTATCTGTTTCTTGGAGCATACTATGAGCCTCGCTGGTTTACCACTGATATGTCTGGGCTCCTGCATTGTTTGTGACTGATTACTGCCCTGGCCACAAAAAAGAACCAGCCTTGATTGTTATGGTTGCATTCACTGTCCTTACTCTGCTGAGCCCCACACATGGCTCGAACTCATGACCCTGAGACATGGCCTGAGCCAAAATGAAGAGTCGGATGCTTAACTAACCAGGTGCCACCCAGGTGGCTACTCTGATCTAATTTTAATCACCACCAATCTTTTGCCATCTCTCTTAACCCATTCAGGCTGCTATGACAAAATATTTCAGACTGGATGGCTTATAAACCACAGAAATTTATTTCTCACAGTTCCGTAGGCCGGAAGTCTAAGATAGAGGTTCCAGGGTGGGGGCCTTTTCCAGGTTGTCGACTTCTCCTCCTATCCTGCAATGGTGTTAGCAGCCAGGGAACTCTCTGGGGCCTTTTTTATAAGGGCACGAACTCCAGAGCAGAGCACTCATGACCCAGTCACCTCCCAAAGGCCCACCTCTTACTGCCTAACTTGGGCATTAGTGATAAACATATACATTTGAGGGGAATACAAACATTCAAACTATATCATCACCCATTATACATTCCATACGGAACACAAATTTAAAAGGCCTTTTAATTGTTTCTTCCTTCCTTATGTCTTTCATCATTGGGATTCAGATACACAATTAACTTTCATTGTCATTTACTAGGTGCTTACTGTGATAGGTGCTGGGGATAGAAGAATGAGGTTATCTGTGTCTCCAAGGAGGATACACTGGTGATGGATCGCACAACTAATAGAGTTGGAAGCATATTATTGTAATAGCATTGAATGGGACTTAGGAGAGCTGACTAATTTCTACTCTCAATTCCAGTGCTTGACCATGTAATACTTGGGCAAGTCATTCAAAGTCTATTGGCCTCTATTTCCAGATGACTGGACTAAGTAAGCTATACAGTCTCTTGAGACCTAAAATTCTTTGTCATTTTACTTTGACATTTTTCTCCTTCTGTAACCTTGAATGGCATTTATTCTTGAGTTATGGGTACAATAGTACTTTTATTGTTTATCAATAGCTATTGGGCATTATTAAACTTATCCTTGAGAAGAGTTCTTTCATTTCGTTTTAATAATGGCTGGTGTACAAGGATATATTCAATATATGTATACCTTCAGGCCATATCCCAAATCCATCAATTTCTCTTTATTTTCACTGCCAAAGCAGCAATATCACCATTATTACCCATTACCTAGGTAGAATGGCAATAACGTTGGAAATGTTCTATGTCATTGTTGTCCCATGAGCTACTAGCCACATGTGGTCACTGAGAACTTGAAATGTGTTGTGACTGAAATTCTGAATTTTTATTTTATTTATTTATTTTAGAGAGAGGGGGCAGAGGGAGAGGGAGAGGGAATCTCAAGCAGACTCCTTGCTGAGAGCGTGGAGCCCTCCTCGGGGCTCCAGCCCAAGACCCTGAGATCACAACCTGAGCTGAAACCAAGAGTCGGGTTCTCCACTGACTGTGCCAGCCAGGCATTGCCTGAATTTTAAATTTTATTTACTTTTAATGTACTTACATTTAAGTTGAAATAGTCATGTGTGTATCGGGCAGAGTAGCCCTAGGTCCCACAGTTGGTACTCCAGACCACCGTTTTCACCACGGTAGTCAAAACATTTTTTTTTTTTTTAGCCATAGATTAAAATACATTTATCATTTATAAAATGCTACCGTGGCTTCACCTTGAACTTCGATCTGACTGCTTATGTCTTTAAATTCTGCCATGCCACCCTTCTCCTCTCTTTGTTCCAGCCATTCTGGACTTTTTCTGTCCCTCAAACACATTTGATCATTTCAATATCAGGGCTTTTTCCTGCTTGGAATGCTTACCTCATATTTCCATGCCTATTTTTATTTAGGCCTCATCTCTTACGTCCTTACTTCGGAGGTGCCCTGGGCGACCTCTTTATCAAAGCTCCTCTCCCGTCAGTCTCTCAACCGTAGCCTGTTTTGTTTTGTTCATTTATCACTATTTGAGGTGGTTTGTTACATGTTTAATTTTTTTTTTTCCTTCAGTAGAGTATAAGCAGCAGAGACCTTTTACTTATTTTTCACTGTATCCCCAACATCAAGAAAGATACCTGGGATGGAGCTCAATAAATATTTGTTGATTGTATCAGTAGACGCTAAGAGAAGATAAATGAATAAATGCATACAATTTGCTTCATTGTAAAGTGTTAATCTTTTTTCGTAATTGACATTACTCATTTTGATTTCCTAACAGTGGGAAGAATAAACTTAAATTCCTAAGACTTGTACAATATACCTGGTGGAATGGTGCCATTTTTAATTCAAGTAAAATGTATCTTTTTTAGTCCCCATTGTAGCCCTATTTTTGAGTCAGCTACAAACCTGAGCATAATAACCTTTTAATCCATAAAACAAAATTAAGCAAAAATAAAGTTAAAGCCCTTAGACTATGCCCAGAACAAAGCCTGCATATACTGATAATCTTTGCCTTGGGAAAATAGTTTGACAGTAGGATTACTCCTTACCCCTTCACTTCTATCATTTGAACTGTCTTTCTGATTCATTTTTTAATAATGAGATTGACTTAAATATTTAAAGTAGTTCTCACGAGCCAAGAAGGTAATTGTTTGTCAGTTATAGCCTTCGTTAAATTGTTAATGTCATGATTTAAATTTGTCAGACAAATGCTTTTTCATTGAAGATGTTGATCAATAGCGGGGTGACTGGTTGAGATTGTCTTAAGGGAAGGACAGATTGCTGTCAGCTCTTTTGCTGATGTTCAGACACTGAGCAGCCCCTCTGGCCAGCACGGGCTCTTTCTCAGGTCATCATCACCACCTCTGATACCGCTGTGCACTGATGAAGTGAGGATATTGTGTGGAAGGCATTGTGGCAATATTTTCAGATCTATATGTAAATTAAGTGGCTCTCTGATCAACCTATATATAGACTATAAACAATGTTGGTCGACGGTCCATATAAACAGTCTGTAAACCAGTAAAAATTCACCTCATAGTAATGTGTGATTTTTTCTACTATCCATTTAAATTTGTCCCCAAAATGCCATAAAATTGAAATGCTTACATATATATATATATGTATGTATGTATATATATGTAATTATAATAATGGTTATCTGTACAAGAAAAAAATCTTACATTTTTTCTTATTTTTCTGATGACAAATAATGGTTGAGATAAAGATTTATTCCCAATCAAGAGCTCTAATCACAATGAGAATAACAGGTCAGAAGAAAGTACCTGTGAATATGACTCAATTTATTACAATAATTTTTAAAAGTTTAGGCATTATAATGCATAGAGGTTATGAACTTGGACTCCTGAGTAAAAATGCTCTTGTTCAACCCCTTACTAATGATATTTCAATGCAAGTTATTTAATTTCTCTAAGGCACAACTTTTGCATCTATAAAATAGTATAACCACCTTTATAGGACATTTTTTCATCAAGCCGAATTAAGATTCTATATATTAAAAGCTCTCTACATTAAACAAAATGCATGCTTAATAAATGTTAATCGTTATGTCTGTTGTTTTAAATTTGTTTTTCCAAGATGCAAATATGGGAGACCAAAAATATCACTTTATTTGACAAAGCCAAGTAAATTACAGAAGAGAGTATGTTTGTGGGTATATATGCCTACTACATAGTAATTGGTAAATATTTGCCAAATCACTTAGACAGGGTTGAAGACAATATCTCAGATAATGTCTGGCACAAAATGGGTACTGATTTTAGACTGGTAATATTAACTTTTGCCTTCAGATTATCAGTGATAAGTGATATAATTATAATAATATTCTGAATTTAGATTTCTCAGAAGTATAATATGAGCTTTAAGGAGAAAATATAAATAAAAACACTTTCAAAATAGAGCTAATAGCATAGCATTTATATTTTAAATTAATGTTGTTAGTTTTCCTCTATTGCTATAACATAACATATTCGTTTATCCATAAATGTACTTAATAAAATTTGGCTACATTACACCCTACTTTGTAGTATGAGTAAAAAAAAAAAGTGTTTTTTATAATTCTCAACATGTGGTACAGAAGTCGTAGGTTTTCCCATCTGAATCGTAATTGCTCAGCTTCCTAAAATGGTAACATTTTAATGGACAGGATAAGAAATGACCTTATGAGGAATATTTCTATATCTTCAACAAATCTCTAGTCAAGGAAAGTAGTTCATTGTGATACTCAGTGAACTTCTGCATGACATATCCTTTAAGCACTTATGAAAGTATCCATTTTTCCAGAGGAGCTCGAACTTTTTTTTTTTTTTTTTTTTG
This sequence comes from Ursus americanus, assembly GCF_024610735.1. Taxonomy (NCBI): domain Eukaryota; kingdom Metazoa; phylum Chordata; class Mammalia; order Carnivora; family Ursidae; genus Ursus; species Ursus americanus. The sequence continues at coordinate 12,088,915 of NC_142137.1, read as the reverse complement.
CAGAGAAGGATCACAATGCGCCCCCCCCCATCTCTAAACCTTTGGTTCTTGCCTAGTGCTACCTACTGAATTGTGTCCCTTCCAAATTCACCTGTTGAAGCCCTAACTCCCAAAGCACTGTATTTGGAGATTAGGCCTTTGGGGAGGTAAAGTTCAATGAGGTCAGAAGGGTGTGGCTCAAATCTGATAAGGCTCCTGGGCTTCTGAGGAGAGAACGTGGATCTCACTCTCTCCGGCTGCCATGCTCTCTCTCCCTCCTTCTCTCTCTCCCTCTCCCTCCGTGAGCACACAGAAAGAAGGCAGCTGTCAACAAGACAGGAAGAGAGGCTTCACCAAAAAACTGACTGTCCCATTGATCTGGGACTTCAAGCCTCCACAACTGTAAGAAAATACATTTCTGTTGGGTAAGTACAACATGCTTTTTTGTTATGGTTTCTTGAGCTGACGAATACAGATGGGAAGTGTTATATGGAATTGAGTCCCGCCTCTGATGCTTGGCAACATCATGTCTTCTTCCTAAATGTGCTTTATCACATTTACATTTATCTTTTAAAAAAAATGTCAAATTGCGTAAAGCACGTAGTAGGGGTGGCCAGGATATTTTGTGTGTTCCTGAACTTTCCTTATTCGTAAGAGTAATAACAGTTCTCATGACATAGGGTGCTTGTAAGACTTGAGATAATCATAAAACACACTTAGTGCCTGGGTTATAATAAATATTTTACAGGATTGGTATTTTAGCAATTGTTATTTGGAAAAATAATTTAGTACCTCAAGTTGTCCTCTTATTAACTTTTATGATTGAATTTACAATATAAAGATATATTATTGGACAAAAATCTAATTTTATCCTGAACTTTGTTTCTCTGTTTGATATTTTTACAGCAAAAATCTTTTGATGAAGATATCAGTGTAGGTGATGCCCTTCCTCTTTCACACATGCACATGCACACACATGCACACACACGCGTGTGCACACGCACACGCATACGTTAACGCTCGAAAGGAAGGGTAACTTTGTAGTTAAAATCATTGACTCTGGAATCAGAATGCCTAGATTTGAAACACATCTCTGCCGTTTTCTAGCTGTGTGAACTTGAATTGCTTAACTTCTCCATCTACGTTTTTTAAATCTATGAAATAGAGGTAATAATAGTACTTAATCTCTTTGGGAGTATTAAGTGAATTAATACATTTAACATACTTTGAATAGTATCTACCACATAACAAGTGTAATAAACATTAGCTACATTTCACAGGGAACAGTCCTGATATCTTTTTATGTACCTGGCTTTGGAAGGCATTCAGTTAATTTACTTCTGACTAAATTTCATTAAACTTAGTGAATAATGCACTATTTTAAAAAGCAGCAGTTCCCTTTTGCAGGAGTTACTGACTAAATGTATTTTATTTATGAACGCGAAGGAGAAAATAATTTTATTCTAATGCATATCTGTGATACTGCCAACTCGTAATGTTTGCTAATGAATTATTCCAGAATAATAGAAAATACACAGTAAGAGCCTTGGTCTTTGCCAAACTCCCAAGGAAAGGATTTTGAGTTCTTTCTGTCTGTGCAAGTATTTAGTATAAGCGCGTTTGCCCTGCCTAACCCCAATTGAGGCTCTGTTCGAGTGCTTTTTTTAAATGTGATCTATGTTAGCCCTCCTTGATTATGTTAAATGAATTCCAGTCATCCCTCTAGCCTTAATGTTACTTACTAAAAAGAAAGTGACCTAATGGTCACAGCGAATTTTGTTTAATTGCACTTACTACAGCTTGTATGTAATTTGCAATTATTTAGGGGTTTTTATTATTGTTATTGTTGCTTAGGGCGATTTAAAGAACAGGCTCTGCCACACGAAATGACATAAAATTGTCCAGATGTTATTTTCAGTCCTGAGGTGGGGATGGTGGGAGGTTGGAAAGACTGGAGGGAGAAAAGTTTCACTGAATAGTAAGAGAAAGCAAAGTGATTGGCAGAAAACTTCACTGCCCTTACCTGTGATAAAGCAGAGTGGGTTGATAATGATGTTTATTTGGGAGAAAAGGTACAGATAAGGCAATGATTGTTCAGTAATAGGAAAGGATGACAGTATAAATAATATAGTTGTTTTCTACCTACACATGAATTTAGGAGAAAATCACTAAGTATCATTCCCTGTTTTATAACTTTGAGGTTTTTTTTAAAGTTTTACCTTTTTTAATCTTTTAAAAAATCTTCTTTATTTTATAAATGTAGAGCCATCAACACCACCACACCCACCACCACCACTCATGGTGAATTTACTCTTACGAAAAATGAAATGTGGGGCACCTGGGTGGCCGGTCTGTGAGTCCTCTGACTTCCGGTTTCGACTCAAGTCGTGATCTCAGGGTCGTGAGATCGAGCCCCACATTGGGCTCTGCGCTCAGCACAGAGTCTGCTTGAGATTCTTTCTCTCCCTCTCCCTCTTCCCTCCACTGTGCTCGCTCTCTTTCTCTCTCTCAAATAAATATATAAATCTTTAAAAACCCATGAAACGTGAAGCCTATGGTGCGATAGGAAGGAGGGTAAACACACACACCACCACTGCCCATACGGAAGTTGAGCGAGCAGAGATAGACCTTTCCAGGTGAAGTGACCAAGTATCTTCAGAATGTGACTGAGAGACAGAGAGAAGAAATTCTTGCCCACAAATATCTTCAAACTTTTCAAGTTGTTTTGAAACTATAGGGTAGTAGGAGTTCTATTCTCTTGAATTGGAAGGTCAGGAACGCTATAAATTGTTAGTTATTTAAAAACTGGTGCCTTTTTGAAGGTCCATTCTTTCTAAAAAAATCTCTCGGGGATTCTCCCAAAATGCTAACAGTACTAGAAAGTTTGGCCATGTATTTGTTTTGCTTGTGATTGTTCCATAAATTTAACATTTCAGTTTTTCAAAAAGATAGTCAATTCCTCAGGGGTGGTGGTGGGTCACCATATAGAGCATAGAGCACGTACAAAAATAAATTTAGAATTAAACTGCGGGCCAAATGTAGTAAACGAGGAAAAGCCTGGCTACTAAGTCACTGCTATCTTGACATATGTCTTTAAATATATTATAATGCACATATTCTAGAATATTATTACACTTGATTAGAATGAATATAACAAAAACCAAAAGGAAATTTATTATTAAATTCAACACTAAGATAATTGATCAAACATTTCTAATGGTTTTGTTGTTTTATTCTATAAAAAGAGGTAATAATCATGATAGGATATGTGAAATTTCAGAAAAATTAAAAAATATAAAAATTGTTAATACATTTATCTGCTGGCAATGATCACTTAATATTTTTACAATTTTATTCTAATGTATTATAGAAAATATAATTTTACAAGATAGAAGATATTAACAAACTTGGAATAATACGATACTGCCTATATCCTGCTTTGATTTCTACTCAATAATACATTGTAGTGCACCTTGTCAATTATTTATTTACCAGAATAACATGTTACGAGCTACAATAATTGACCGTATGCATACCATTATTTTATTCAACTCTACATATACTGTTAAATATCTATTTATAAATAATTAATTGCTATTGTGAATAATGTTTGGTAATCATTCTTACATATGGATCTTGATTGTTTTCTTAGGACAGATATTTATGAGTGAAAATAGCTGTCTTGTGATAAATATATAATTAAGAACTTTGACATATACCTTAATACTCCAGTGTAGCTCAGGGGATGTGCTCTTGGATATGGGGCTTCAACTGAATCAGAGCTACTTGGGTTCTTACATAATAGACCCCATGGAGATCCTTTCTTGATACCTTGTGCTGGCATCTGATCTTCCATTCTACATGTCTCAGGTCACAGTCTCTCAAATTCCATTCACGTAATTGTTGGTCAGTCCTCCCAATGTAATGTGCTTCGAAATGTCAAGGAATCCTGACCAGGTCTAATTGTTTGCTAATCCCTATCTTCTGTTTCCTCCCCCATTTCCTGGAAGATGTCAGATTCAGTCTTTAGCTTAATTAACATGCTAAAATTAGATAAAAATTAAAGAAATTAGATTTATAGATTGATGCACTTTCTTTGTACGTCTGCACTACCCACTTTTACAGTTTTATCAGTCAATACGGGACAAAAGAAGTAAATGTCAGAATGAAAGACCATGGTTAAGTCAACATCACAAATTTCAAATCATATTAACTCAGCATAGATTAATGCAGAGCTCTCATGAACAATAGCATTTGTGATGTTTAATATTCACTGGACAGAAGTGTAGAGTGGTGTCTGCCTTGCTGATTTTCATTGGCTCAGAGCATGAAGTATCACCCAGAGCACAAAAATAAACGTACATTAAGATTATGCTAAAAAGAATGTATCCACATCTATCTGCAGTTATATCCATCTATCTTTCTCTCTCTTTTTTAAAGAAAATACTTTGGAAACAAGCAAGTTTACAAATTCACATTGTGAGGTCTACCATTAAATATAGTGTGCCTGCTTTGTCAAAATACTTGGCAAAAAGTTCTACCTTCACTCCTACAAACAATATGTGAGAGTTTATCCCCCTGGGCTTTTGTGAGAATTACTTATTACAGCTTGTTTTTTCTGTTAGTTTGCTTATTGGCAAAAAACAATAAAAATCAAAACAAGAAAGCATTTGCCTGATAAGTAGTGGGAGACGTTGAGTATTTTTCATGTTTATTAGCTATTTGCATGTCTTCATCTGTGATTGGTGTATTTGTGGCTTGCTTATTGGTTGCTCATGTTGTAATTAAGATTTTATTAAAGTGTGTGGTGTTAGGCTTATTGAAAATCAAGGATGTTCACCCAATGATCATTTTCAAGTCTTGTTAAAATTTTTGTTCCTAATATGAGAATATATGTTATAGATTGCTTTTTAGTCAAATTTGTAGAATTTTAATGATATTATAATTTATAAGGGCCTTCTGTAGGCGTGAGAATAAATATAGAATTACAAAAACTTGCTTTTAGTATTTTTTCTCATTTTTAAGGTGTAAGAGTCTGGCTTTCCTCCCCCAAATAGTCAATGAGATGCTCTTCACATCTGATAGCTGCTGTTCAATACCAGCTTTGTGTTCTACATTACGTTACTTGCCCTTTTCGTCCCCTCTTCCTCTTTTTTCCTCCCCCTCCTCCTCCTTCTTCAGGAATTCTCGAGGATAATAAAAAAAATCATATGTTGAACATTTATTATGAAAAAGCCAATGAATTTGATTACCAACACTCATGAGGTTTGAAAAATAGAAGTTATGGATGGTTTTCTTAAGCAATTAAAACAGAGCAAATTAATCCTGTCCTGAATTTTAATGATAATGACTCACTTGAACTCACTAATTTCATAGATTCCTTTGTATTTGTTCCAAACTTTCTTTACAAAACGAAACAAAGCAAAACTACTCTTCACATGGCTGTCAATTTCACATTTCACCCCCTTCCCCAAGGTAGACTATCTCTACTTCTATTAGATTCTTTGGTCATTAAATTCAAGCCTAGGTTCTGGCATGTACAATTGGGGCTAGAACCATAGAAAACTCCAATGAAGCTACTTCTACCTAGACCCTATATTAAGAAACATTGAACTATGCAAAGGAATGAATTTAGAGACATCCAGAAATAGAAAAACATTCAGAAGGACACTTGCCAATTACAAGCTAAACTTGGTTTTGTTATATTTCCTTTATAGTAAGGAAATGTAAGTCCTAAGGTAAGAGCTGACATTTCTATTAATGGGAATTTTGTGCTCAATTAATTAAACAAATGTATATCTCTTCCCCTTCCATTTTTTCCTATTTAGCATTTTACTTTCTAGTCAATTAGAAGTGTTTAAAGTTTGTTTTATTACTTAAAAATAGCAATAGTTTAAAAAAACTTCTGTAATGCTTAAAAAATTAAAATTATAGTTATTATCTTCCCTATATGTATAGTGTGTATATGTGTGTGTGTGTATACACACACACACACACATATATATGTGTATATATACACACACACGCATACACACACACACACACATATGGAAACTTAGGTGCTAAGCGCCCTGAGGTCTGACGATAATAAACATATGTGAAAAGAGCGGTTCTTTCTGATATGGGTTTGCTTGTATGCAGGTTAAAAGGATGATCCCTACATTTTGAGTTCGGTGGCATGAAGAATGATGATACTGCTGAAAGACACGAAGCAATTGCACCTACTTGTCAGAAGAGATCAGAAAATCATCATCTACCAGCCAGAAGGGCCGTTGCCTTCAAAGTCCTTCGCTAGGGGACTTTTTTCAACTCTCCAATTGCATTTCTGATGGGGCGTTGTCTCATGGATGTGGGTGCGGCTTGAAGAGAAACACTGTCAACCAGACAGACAACCTTTTCTGTTCCACTCAGTCACTGCTGGGAAAGCCCTTCGTCCGAGATTTACACGATGACATTCGAACCAAGGCCTCGCCTCACCTCTGCGGCCTCATCCCCTTTCCCCCAAGGCCTTCGAATGAAAGCCTCCAGGATTCTGAGAAAGGCAAAGCCCCGGGGGCCGCTTCAGCATCATGACATTGCTTTGTTTTGCGGATTCCTCTACTTTCAGGGCCGCTGGTACCTTTCCTCCTGAAGCTCTTCTGTGTATTTAATTTAATTAATTTATTTATTTGGCAGTTTACTAAGCCGTTTGTTTCTTTGTTTGTTTTATTCTTGTACTATGTGTCTTTCTATGTTGGAAATTTATTCTTTTATTTTTTTAGTTTTTTTTTTTAATTTAAAATCAATTAGCCAACATATAATACATCATTAGTTTCATATATTCTTCTGTGTATTGTTTGTTGTGTTTTACCTAACTTTTCCAGGCTTTTACTTTATTTCTGTCTTCTTCATTTTTATCCTTGTATCTCAAAGACTTATAGGTCATCTTTTTGCTCTGTTGCCAGAATATATGGCCTTTTGGCCACTATTTTCTCAGCTGTTGATTCGAATATAAGAAGTAGGGTTTGATCATAACACTTCCATAAGAAGTTTCCATCTAACTTATTTACTTATTTTTAGAGTATGTGGCTCTGCCTTTGAGTATCAGCCCAGAATGCCTACAGTCCAGGTTCTTGCGAGAGAATATAACCTTGAATTACTTTTGCCTGCTTAGAAGAAACAACATTTGGGGTGACAGGGTGGCTCAGCTGGTTAAGCGTCTGCCTTCAGCTTAGTGATCCTGGGGTCCTGGGTTCCAGATGAGCCCCCAGTGCGGCTCCTTGTGCAGCGAGGAGTCTGCTTTTTCCTCTCTCTCGCCCCCCCCACCCCAGACTCCTGAGCACTCTCTCTCTCTCTCTCTCACTTTCTTAAATAAATAAATAAATAAACAAATAAATAAAATCTTAAAAAAAAGAAGAAACAACATTTGAGGCTGTATGCACAAGAAGTAATTCAGTGTTCTTAAAATTCAGAACTTCAACCACAGTTCAAGTCAGACCATCAAGGAATACAAATGTGAAACTCCTCTCAGCTCTTACTACATTTCATTTTGGTATCATTCTCTTCAAGTGCATTGATGGACACTATAAAAACAACTGCACGGAATTTTTCAGTTTTTTGTAATGTAGGAAGGATGCTGAGGTTATTTTCCACAAGATCGCTAGGTATGCCTCTTATGAATATTAAAAAGAAATGCCTCTCAGACCTCTGTGCCAGGAAGATCTTCACTTTTGCTGAGCAATTAGTTTATTGTTGTCCCACGGACACTATGAATCTTAGAAGTGATCATGCATTCCTTATTCTTTGCCCTTAAGGAAGTCCAACTTATTTTTTTAGGCCTTATAAATGCATTTATGCATTACAAACATCTCTCATATTAGGATTGCATCTTTTACTTATTAATTTATTAACTGTTCATGTTAATATTTAAACATATCTTATGCTTATAAATAACTTCAAATACTGCATAAAATAGAGTAATTTAAATAAAATGATGGCATCATACAATATCACAAATATGAGTTTGTTGGAGAATTATCATTAAAAACAGTACCTTCTCTCAACCCAGAAACCATCTCCAAAAGGGATGGAGAAAAAAACCAACGCTCTTATTATCGAATAAGCATTAAGCCAGAATGTGATGTGTATCACAGGTAATCCAACCAGAGATTATGAAACAAAGATTGTAAAGACGCTCTCCTATCCAGCAGATACAGCCCATTGCATACATGTTTCTAAGATCAACCATGACTCATGTCAGAGGATTTAACAGGCCATTTGTCACCTATGATCATCCTAACTTTATCTGGTAACTGGAGTGATCATCACGTGTTAGCTAATTGGTTTTACCCAGAGGAAAAAACAACATTCTCAGATATTTATGACAGGAGGCAGTTTTGCCACTTGGAGCAAGAAGGCCACCAAAGTTAAGCTTCGTACATCCAGCAGAAACTGGGAAATGGGGCAGCATCTTCCCCGATGTTTACATTTCAAAGGGATGGCTCCCAGATCCTTGAGAATGACATTCCTGGGTCATAAAGTTGACAAAAGATCTATCAGGTCTTCAACAGGATACACACATTTCAAAGAGACGAGAAAGTACTTTTGCGTTTTGTGAGGTAACTGTTTTAAGAAAAGGGAGGGAGGGAAATATCCTTATTTTCAACAGAGAACATTAAGCCTCTTATTTTTCATTTGTATTTGCCCTTACGAGTTCTTAATGAATAAATTAAAATAAATAAATAAGTAAATATATATATTTCAGTTAAAATATCACAAAATAACAGATTATAGATAATTTCACTATATCATTATATCACAAAAAAGCAGTAACACCTAATCCTTAAATTGTCTGGAACACCAGTCACATTTTTTACTTACAAATGAGGACAGAATCAGTTGTTTGGACCCCGGGCAAACCCAAAGATGATCTAAGCTGTAGTTTGAATGAATTATATTAATAGCCCAAATTCAGGTTCCTAATAGAAGAGACAGATGTTCCAGTAACCCTGATAAGGAAAGTCTCCTTTTTCCTGGGCATAGGACTGAACCTGAAAAGTGTGACAAACAGAAGTCTGTCATCGGTATACTGCTCTCTCTCTCTGTTCCTCTGTCGCTTTGTTAAAAGGTAAACTGAGGCATATTTACTTTTTTTTTTTTTTTTTAGGGATTTATTTGAACAAAAATAAATCGGGCAGTGCCAAGCTGGGAGTGGGTAGAAGCGTTCTGTTGAGGGGAGCTGGGGAAAAACTTTTATAGTGGAAAGGCAGATGCAACGTCAGGAAATTATTGATTGGCTACAGCTTGAATCCTAGTTGGCAGTTTGTGATTGGCGGTCCTTAGTTTCAATTTCCTAACCTCGAGGTACTTGCAGGCTTAGATTTGGGTTTGCGAATGCAGGTGCCACGGCCTTAGAGCCACATCAGTCTAATGGCCTCCTTGTTTAATTAGTTTGACAACTTCTTTTTATGCCTCATTTCAGTACTCTGTTTCTTGTTGCCTTGGGCTGTATTCTGTGAAACTCAATTTGTGTCCTTTTATCCTCCTTTTATTCAGTGAACATAATATCTGAATTTACCTGCTACCCTTCTCTATGTTAAATCTTTCCCATTTATTTCTGTGCACCCGCCTCCGCTAAGCTTTAGAAGGAACGCAACCTGGACACATTCAAATACATGTGCGAAAAATAATATATACTCCTCCTGGACATATTTTTTTCTTTTCTTCTTTCTTTTCTTCTTTCTTTTTCTTTCTTTCTTTCTTTCTTTCTTTCTTTCTTTCTTTCTTTCTTTCTTTCTTTCTTTCTTTCTTTCTTTCTTTCTTTCTTTCTTTCTTTCTTTCTTTCTTTCCTTCCTTCCTTCCTTCCTTCCTTCCTTCCTTCCTTCCTTCCTTCTTTTTTAAGATTTTATTTATTTGTCAGAGAGAGAGAGTGAGAGGCAGGCAGAGGGAGAAGCAGGCTCTCCTCTGAGCGGGGAGCCCGAAGTCAGACTCGATCCCAGGACCCTGGGCTCATGACCTGAGCTGAAGGCAGATGCTTCACTGATAGAGCCACCCAGGTGTCCCCATATTTTTATTTTCAACGGAGAGGTTTGTGACATCAAATGGATTCTCAAGCCTTCGAAATGTAGCAGTTTCTCAAAGGGATGCAGGTAATTCAAGCGGTATGCCAGAACGTAGTTTGGGTGCTGCGGTGTTACTATGCCGACCTACTAGCTCAGTGTGGTCACTTGTCTTGGGCTAAGGTTGTCTACATTACTCTTGACTTTTGTGGTTTGTAGGTATGTGCCTCTCCCCTCCGCACGTCCCTGAAAACACAGATGTGCTCGGGGTTTTGTTTGTTTCATTGTCCCTCCACGGAGTGGCAGCAAGGCTTGCGCAGAGTGGGCGGAGCAGAACTGATTCGCTCGGGCGCCCTCTTGGTAAGTGAGAGTAAATGACTCAACAGACACGTGCCCAAGAAAATGAGTTTTTCTACCAAAACACGAGGAAATGCTGGGAGGTTTTTTTTCCCAGAAAAATTAAATAGAGTTTGTCTTCTGTCAAAATTAATTTAACTGAAGAATCGAAAACACTACCCTTCAATTTCACTTTAGAGTACAAAAAATGGTAGCTGCTTTCCTTTGTAATTGTCTTTATCACTCATGTTGCAATTAGGTTAGCCTAATCCACCTCTCCCTTATTAAGCGTAGATATATTACAAAGCAGAGAGAGAAGTGCGCTCATGTGTTGAAAAATTATTATGTATGAAATTAACTGTCTAAATTCTTTTGTTTTAATGAAAAAAGCTCAGGTTTCCTTTATTTCCAAAGAAAGGGAAAGATGCTGCCGAGCTTGTTGAAGGTATATCAAGAGGCAAGACTTCATTTCCTTGACAATTATAAATATTGCTGTGGTGGATGGAAAAACCATGCTAATAATCTTCTCCCCTAGAGGCGAGAAAATGGAAAAATTAGTGCAGGCTAATGAAGGATAAGATTTTCACCTTATCCTTTCACCAACATAGTTGTTTGTACATATTAGATGCCATATAATGAAAATTGAATTGTAACACAATTTCTTTCATTAGTTTAAATTGATAGCATTTTATTATTTATAGGCTTAATTGAAATCCATATATTGAGGCTCTTTCATCTGCATGAGAAAATGGCTCATTTTGGTTTCAAGAACCTGTATTGGGGTCATGGTTTTTGGTTTGCCAGCTTCTTTTAAATTCTTTGGTAGTTTCCTTTAAGAAGATAGACTGGAGGGGCGCCTGGGTGGCTCGGTTGTTTAAATGTCTGCCTTCGGGATTGAGCCCCACATCGGGCTCCTCGCTCAGTGGAGCGTCTGCTTCTCCCTCTCCCTCTGCTCCCTACTCATGCGCTCTCTCTCTCTCTCTCAAATAAATGAATAAAATCTTAAAAAAAAATAGACTTGAGGGGCGCCTGGGTGGCGCAGTCCTTAAGCATCTGCCTTCGGCTCAGGGCGTGATCCTGGCGTTCTGGGATCGAGCCCCACATCCGGCTCCTCTGCTAGGAACCTGCTTCTTCCTCTCCCACTCCCGTGCTTCTGTTCCCTCCTTACTGGCTGTCTTTCTCTGTCAAATAAATAAATAAAATATTTTAAAAAATAGACTTGAAAATAAATATCAAAAATATAAAATTGTTCATGTATGTGCATTAATCTGTGTCTTTTCCAGACACATTTTAGGTGAAATTAGAGATTTTATTTTAAAATTCACAGTGATTTTTTTCTCTGACATGTGGCTTAGGCGATTCAGTGAAAATAGTTACTAGCCTTTCTTCTTTTCCGAGAACATCTTTTATATTCATTAATGATAATGATAATGATGAAAAGGATAATAGGAGCTCTTTATTAGGATCTTCTGATGAACCAGGTATATCATTAAAGGTTTTTTGTTTTGTTTTGTTTTGTTTTGTTTTGTTTTGTTTTTAAATATCTCCTCAAAGGCAACCCTTAGAAGTGGATGTCACCTGTGTCCATATATGAGAAAACTGTGACTAGGGAGATTGTCACCTGAACAAGGTGACATAACTAGAAAGCAGCAAAGTAGATTGAGGACCTACCCATTGAATTTCAAGGCCACCATGTACGGCTTCTGAGGGACTAGAGCAACCGAAAGGCACCTGGGATATTTTTCATCCAGAGAAACAATATTAATGAATGGCAGAAATCGGAAGAGTGCAGATAGCAGTGGATTAGTCGGTAAACTAAGCAGGAGGGTCTGAATTTTATAGACCATACTGTCATGATCTATAGAACAATTTCACAGGATTTTCTTATTTACTTAAAGGAAAAGACAGAACATTTTAATAGACCAACATTCATTTATCCTTTCATTCATTCAAGCTGAGTGGCCTATCTCCCCAAGGCACTGTGACCCAGGGAATTAGAGAGATGAAGGTGAGGACTTGAGTTCTCTCTTGTGTTTGGACAATGGCAGCCTCCAGACTGCAGGAAGTCCAATGTGCAGGTGAGCCTGAGCTCCAGGTTCAGATGTGAGCATAGAAGTGCAAGCCAATACTGAGTGTTCCATAGTTTAAGCTTCCTAGCAAACACTGACCTGCATATACTCTAGCTTTGCTTTCAGGGGTAAATGAGAAACAAATCAATAAAAGTTAATAGAAGAAACATAGAGCCTTTAAAAGATTTTGAAGAGATAGGAAAGATTGCTCTGCATTCAAAGAAAATATCTCTGCAAATTATTTTCTTTTGGAGTTGAATAGTCATGCCAGATAATGTAGGCTTTATGATAAAGGGGGAGAAAGCTATAAAAGTATAAGCTAGAATTCACAATGGAAATGATACATTTGATATTATAAAAATTTAAAAATTATATAAATAAAAACAACACTTACATATAGCATACTGCATGCCAAGCAGTGTTCTAAAAACTTTACATCGGTTAACTCATTTAATTTTCACAACAACATCATGAGCAAAGCATTGTTATTATCTTCATTTTACAGATGAAAAAACTGAGGCAAAGAAGCATCAAATAACTTGCCCTAGGCCAGCAGGTACTGTTTTTCTTAAAGATTTATTTATCTATTTTAGAGAGAGAGGGAGAGAGAGCGCGAGCAAGCATGCAAGCAGAGCTGGAGTGGCAGACGAAGAGGGAGAGGGAAACCCAAGCAGCCTCCGTGCTGAGCCCACCATGGGGCTGGATCTAACGATCTTGAGATCAGACCTGACCCAAAACCAAGAGTCAGACATTTAACCAACTGTGCCACCCAGGTGTCCTGACCAGCAGTTATTAAATGGTGGCGGTGGAGTAAAACAGAGGCAGCATGGTTCTTGGTAATGAAAGACATAAAAATTAAAGCAATAATAATTGATAATAATCTTTCATGTTGCTGAAAATAGAGGGACAAGAGCACTCAAACTCTGAAAAAAATTAACTCAAAAACTCAAACTAAAAAAAAAATATATTTATATACATCGATGCAACCTTTCTGACAAGATTCACATTACGATTCACATATGACAAAACCATCAAAATTGGGAATGTGTATATATATATATATATATATATATATATATATATATTAAACCAGAAGAGAATATAGAAGAAAATAATACAATTATTTATTATAGAATTAAAATTTCTTTTAAAAAATACTCCTCTCTTGTTTACTTTTGCAATGAGGAAAAGTGAGGATCACTTATCAGGAAAAAAATATTTAATTTAATTTTAAAAGAAATGTATTGAAATATTGATTTTTAAAATATTAATTTTATAGCATTTCTTGGATTGCTTTTCATATTTTCTAGTGGAGAATACAGTCTAATCTTATAAATGGCAGATATAAGCAAGTCCCTTTAAAATTTTCACTAGGCTATTAAATAAAGCTACTTCTACCTACAATGTGGAGGGCGCTGTGCAAGGAGATGTAGGGGTTGCTAATGAGATTATAGAAGGATCTTGCACCTGAAGAGCGCCCATAGCATAGCAACGGTCAGAAAGTAATTGAGGGAGGGATGGATGAAGGTGGGGGCGTGTGGAATGAAGACAGGAAAGGAGGCAGGGGAGAGGCAGAGAAGTGGGGGGGTAACAACGACTTCCTGAAAAAGAGACAGAGGTCACATTCATGCACAGTCCCATGAAAAGGACAGTGGCTCTGTCTGTAACACAAAGATTACAGGAGAATGAGCCGAGATAGTTTATGAAAATGATGGCTATTTTTTCTTTTTATGTCAAAATTGAGATTCTGGCAGGAAATCCAGTTTTGAGATATCCACAGGTGTTTGGAATTAGGAGGCAGATGCTCAGGAAAGTGGGTAAATTAGAAAACAATTGGATACTGAGCCCTGAACAAGTGAAATGTCCCTGAAGGCAACTACTGTAGTTTTATACAACTCTGTTAGATTTCAAGAAACAGTACCCACTGGTTTGTACGTAACTATAGGCTTACAATATTTCCGATCCAGTTGACTGACTTTAGAAGTTCTATGTGTTAATTGTGTATATGTAAAAACATCACTTTTAAAATTATTTTTTGCATTTGCTTTGGCAGGAAATTTGGGGAAACCAAAATGTTTATGTTAGCTATGCCTAAAAACTTGGATTGGAGTTAGAGGATTTGGTGTAATGCCCGCAGATCATCTTTCTTATTCGCATTTGCCGATGTACGGATAAATAAGTCACTCTTCAAAACTGTTCGAAAGCTGAAAGCAGCCACTTGCCAAAGAGATACAAAAAGATGAAAGACTAAGATGCTATGTTATGCGTAAGTAACAAGGAAAGGGCATATGTTAATAGTAAAATGAGTAAACTGTGGGCTCTATTAGGGAATAATTGAGGTCAACAAAGTCAGCGTGCTTCAGAATATGGCGAGGCCCTGGGAGTGCCCGCTGCTTCCTGAAGAAACGTCGGACTCAGGAAGAAAATTCTATGCATTTTGAATGTTCTTACAACTCAGCAAAGTCCATTTTCTTGTGTCGTGCAGTTCTCCATCTTGTCGAAAAAACTATTTAAAATAGAAGGGCCCATAAAGAGCGGTTGAAGGAGGAAATTACGACAGAAAAGGGAAGAGCAAAGAATTTGGCACTCACGGAAGACCACCTCTCTCCTGTGTGGTCCGTTTGCATCAGCTTTGTCGAAACTGAATCCGCCATATGTCCTTGGTAGGTACAAAGTTGAGAGTGCCGTTTGTGTGGATTTTCTAACATAAAATTAATTTTTGTGGAGCCAGGTGCTGTAGGGCACCTGCCTACATTTATTAATAACATGTAGCTCATTTGGACTTGGGTAAAATAACATTTTTCTCTTTCTTGTTAGGCTTATTAATTCAGGCCAAAAGAACGTTCTTGTTTATATTCTGTGCTTGCTGATATGCACGAGCAGACCATGTGCAGCATTTTCCCCCTACCTGTTTTGGTTTTTTTTTTTTATAACCGAAACTCAGTTAAGTAAATGTGGTTTGTTTGCCCTTTCTTATTACTGTGGAGTCCTTTCTGCCCCTGAGTCTGTTAAAATATTTTTCTCTTAATGGCTCTTCCCTATTGTAACTAGCATCTTTCTCCTGTGTACCTGATACTTTCATTTTTCCCCCCATGAACTCAGAACTCCAAGGGTTGGAATGCAGCTGAACTGCGCCAAAGGCCATATTTTCTTCATCCTTTCGATATGTTACATCTGACCATAATTCTGCGAGGCAATATGAAAGCACCTTGCAAGCTATTTAAGCTCAACCCTAAGATAAGATAGAGATGTCAGCTTCTTTTGCTTTACTCTTTCTTGTTTCTTTCTCCTCGGCACTTAGATCTTTATGATCTCACTTTTCTTGGAAATTAAGCCTACTTTATTTTCTTACTCTTCTTAGAGATTAAAACCTTTGGATTCTCTCTATTTTTTTCATTGTTATATTCTTAATGTCCAAGCATTAAAATTGAGGCACATTTCATTCTAGCCAACTCATGACCGCGGCAAACAGAAAATGTGCTTCTTGGTTTTGATGGTTGGTTTATATTAAGAAATATAAATATACTTGGATAAATATAGGGATAAAGAGAAGTCTGTTGGAGGGTTTTATCTAATGCACTTACCTGAGGTTTCTATACTTGTTTAGCCCAGTTTTATCCCTCAGCGAACAAATTCTAAGTCATCTTCAATTAAAGCCTGAAAGTCTCATGAATTCCATACTTGTTATGCGAAGAAATCTGGGGCTCAGGGTTTAGAACTTCTGAGGCTAATAGCCCCAGTGGGTTTCATATTGTTATTATATTTTAATAAATGTTCTGTTATCTTCATCATTTTTCAATTCAAATTTTTTTACACAACTGTTCTGCTTTCCCATCACCTTACTGTCACATTATTTTTCCACAGTTAACTTCCTGGACAAATAAATGTGGTGTATTTATGCAATTGTGCTTTGGAGCAAGACCGGCCATTTTGGCTATGACTGTATTCTGTACTCCTCATTCTGTGAGAAATGGCATATTCTTTGGCAGGGGTTTCTGAGGCTTTTGTGATTCATCACTCTGACTCAGTATGGTCTCCATCACCCTGATGGTTTTCTGATGATATAGAATGTTGAAATGGAGGAAGAAACAGATATCTAGGGGAAAAAAAGACAAATTATAGAACCTTGTACAAAAGCCTTATGCTTATGGCACTTCCATATTTATTATCATGTAATTAAGAATATTTCACTAATAAAAAATCTTTTAAATGTGGTCTCAGTTGGAAAATGCTTTCAGCAAGCATTTTGGGAAATCGTTGGCATTATCATTATTTAAAGAAAAGTTAACCAGGCCACGGATTTAGGAGATAGAGTGTATTCCATTTACACGGCCTAAAGATAAAACATCTGCAAGATCATTTTCTAGTTTTCTTGAATGTCATTACTTGAGAGCCTGCCAAGGTTTAATATAAATTTCTTTTAAGACAGAGGGGCCTTAGCTGTACCTCAGAAAGACATAAATTGGGCTACATCATTTTGAAAAATCAAGGAATATTTTTCTATTCAGATCTATTATCCATTACCATAGATTTGTTTTGATTTTTATCTAGTGAGAAAAAGACAGTCTACCCATGAAGCTAGACAGATTTCAAAACATTGCAGTGGTTCTTCATCCTTAAAATGGACCTGGGAACGTGTGTCACTGGAGCCCTGATGGTGACAGTTTGCACTGTAGGAAAAGATTAATGACACTAGAACCCGCCAGCATGGTGCTTGCTGTGCATTTTCTGTATTAAGGGACAAACCGTTTGTTTTCCCTTTTGCATTACTCTCTGCTTCTTGATTTAGTTGGCAGCATAATGAAAACAGGATTTTAAATAGCTGATGTGACTACCATTTGTCCTTCGTGACTGATGTCCAGCAAACACAATATTTTCCCTTGAAGGGAGTAAAACAATTTCTATTCCCTAGGAATTTTTAAGAACATGTCTTCTTATCTTCCCTTATAAACTAGATCATCAGTAATCTCTGAAGGTACCTTTGAAATCAGAGGAATAACACAAGGCTAGCCCTACACGAAAATGCTAGACCCATTCTATCCTTCAGTAGACAGTAGACATAACCAAATGGGTTTGTATCCCTAGGAGAGTTCCTACGGGAATTTGTTTTGTTTTGTGTTTTGTTTGTTTTTGCGCTACACTGAAATGTAGATGCAAAGGGGTTAATGGAAACAAATAATCATTGGAAAGAAATGTGGAATGTTGAATTGTGTTCAATATAAAGTTATAGGAGATGCTCTCTAAAACATTCTGGATATTGGCTGCACTCACGTCTAAAACAAACGCTGGCCCATTTAGCCACATATTTGCACTTGTAATGGATTTGGTGAGCGGAACAGCATTCCATCTGTATAAACTGAATAGCTTGACAAAACACTGCACACTTGTCACTAACCACCCTTCAGAATTGTAATTGGGAGGGAAGGTTGTAAAACCGACATGACTTTAGATGTCTTAACAGCCAGAGGATGACTGTGACATACTTTATAATAAAGTGTCATCTTCCAAGATACATAAAAATCAGTTGTATTTACTGTGCACCAAATCTTTTTTTAGAACCAACTAAATGACAGTGTCATGCCTGTACCGCTGCATGGATAATTCAAATCATTTTTCACAATGTATTCCTCTAGTCAGCCCGAGGTGGGTGGCCCCTCAGGGAGCACTGCTCTCTCTTTGACCTTGGTCATGAATTACCTATCAAAGGTGAGAATTGGTATTTTAGCAGAGATTGCACAAGCTTTTCCACAAATAAGATCTGGAGAAATCGAAACCATGCCTTTGCATTTCTAAAGCTTTCTGTAAATTGAATTTGGAATTAATCAAAAGGATCATCAGAGCTCCTAGAGATAAACAAGAGAATGCTGTGCTCTGGGGAATTTTTAATACATATATGAATCACACGGAGTATCAGTGGCCTGTGCAACTGTAGAAAAGAAAATTGGAAAGGAGTGTAACTTACCTTAACATTATTCTGCTCATTTCCTTGTTCTTCTCATTAGTCATACAGGAGAATGTTAAATGAAAGTAGGCAACATTAAATGACCAACTGGATGCAAATAGTGTAGTTCTGACATAAAAGTCCAGTGCATGAAAACAAAAGATTTTCATTAGTATTTTTATGACATATTTTGGCTTTTAAAAATTATATTTGTATTTTTAAGAATTTAATAAATTCTTTATTGTTCCTGAGTGCTTGAGTGATGATGATGACATGGAAACACTTGGTACCAGAAATCCTACAGAGGAGTGGTCCCAAGGTAACGATACCTTTTGACAGTATCTACCTGCTATGTACTACTAGTCCAAACTGTTTCTTCAAATGTAAGAATAGGAGTTTAAAACTTTGTTGTAACTTAAAAGGACAGTACTTTATTTTTTACCTGAAAATGTTATAACATATTAAATTTCAATTAATGTAAGTTAAATGTAATTTTTAAATATTTTTAAGTGCTATGAAATTACACTAATAAAAGGATTAGAACTACTGTATCTATATATAATCACCTGATGGCTGATCTATGTTTTGGTGTGTGTTCATGTTAATATTATTCCATTGGTAATAATGTTATTGGTTGGAAAATATCCATATGGATTAATTAGTGGAAGATTCACACTTCTGTGTTCAACAAATTAGGTTATAATGAAGTAGCATTTGAAAGTTCAGGTTTGTAAAGAAAAAGACACTATGTGAAAAGCTGCTCAAGCCCACAGGTTATAAAGGAAATGTGAATGAAATTAAGGCAATGCTTTCACCTGTGAGACTTGAAAAGTATATAAAGTATATATGACAGTACCAACTTCTGGTGACTAGGAAGAGAGGATCCTCCATAAGTCAGAGCAGTAACTTTAGGGAACAATTTGTGAAATTTATAAAGTTAAAATTTTGCATTCACCATTGAACACATAGCAGTTCTAGTTGTCAATATTTACTATTATCGATTTTTCCAATCTTGCCCAATTTGATGGATGAAAAGTGATTTTACAGACTAAATGTTTATAAATGACCCCCACATTCATATGTTGAAACTCTGCCCCTCAATATGATGGCATTAGGAGGTAGTAAAGATTAGTTAAGGTCATGGGGATAGAGTCCTCGTGAATAGGATCCGTGTCCTTTTAAGGGTCACGAGAGAGCTTTCTGTCTCTGTCATGTTAGGATACAACAAGAAGTCAACCTTCTGCAAGAGGTTCCAGAAGAGGACTCTCCCCAGAACCCAACCATGTTGGCATCGTGATCTCAGACTTGAAGCCTCCAGAACTGTAAGAATATCATGATTCTGTTTTACATCTCTTAGTCTTAAGTAAGGATATTAATCTTTACACCTTTGTCATATATTAGTGTTTACCCTTATTTTTTGCCCATTTTTATATTGAGCTTTGCTTATGAGTTCTTTATTTTTTTGAAAATTTCGTTTTAAAAAAAACAGCAAGAAATAACCTGTCAGGTACACACACATTATTTCTAGTGATCACTTTCTAAACTTACACTATCTTTTTCATTTAGAATCTTCATTTTTAAAGGAAAATTTTTATTATAGAAAAATTTCAAGCATGAAAAAGTGATGCATTATTTAGAATTTTACATAAATAGAAGCATATTGTATTTTCTCTGTTTTTGCCTGATTTCTTTTACTCTGCTCAACTGTTCTCAGATTTATCCATTGTACCATGCGGCAATAATTCATTCCTTTTTATTGCTGAGGAAAATTCCATTGCATGGAGGCACCAGTCTTTGTTTACTTGTTCAGGCATTACTGAGCATTTGAGTTGGTTCTGGTTTCAGGCCGTTACAAATATAGCTGCTATCAACATACAAAGTATGGACACATACTTTTATTTCTCTTGGATAAATACCTCGCAGTGAAATGACTACATCAGATAGAAGGTGAATGCTTAACTTTTAAAGAAACTACCAGGGGCGCCTGGGTGGCTCAGTCAGTTAAGTGTCTGCCTTTGGCTCAGGTCATGATTCTGGGGTCCTGGGATCGAGCCCTGTGTTGGGCTCCCTGCTTGATGGGGAGCCTGCTTCTCCTTCTCCTCCCTGCTCGTGCTCTCTCTCACTATCCCTGTCTCTCCCTCTCAAATAAATAATACAATAAAAAATTTTAAAAAATAATAAAAATAAACTACCAAACTATTTCAAAGTGACTGTACCATTGTATGAGTACTATATGAGGGCTTTAGCTCCTCCAAATCCTTGCCAACACTTGTTATGGTCTCTGTTTATCTGTAAGCATTCTGATAAATGTGTATTACATAATAGTGTTAGTTGGCATCTTTTAAAATATTGAGCATATTTTCATTCGCTTATTTGCCATGTATGTGTCTTCTTTGGTGAAATGTCTATTCAAATATTTTGCCCATTTTATTTATTGGCTATATACTTTCTTATTGTTGAGTGTTAAAGTTCTTTATATATGCTGGATACAAGCTTTTCATCAGATACAATTGGTAATTTTATACCCCGGTCGGTGAGTGGCTTGTGCTTTCATTTTCCTAATAGTTTCCTTTGAAGCGCAGATATTTTTAATTTTGATGAAATCAAATGTATCGGTTTGTTTTTTTATGTATAGTATTTTTGATGTCTTAAGAAGTGTTTATCCAACATATCATAACAATTTTATCCTAAGTTTTCTTTTAATAATTTTATAATTATAGGTTTGACACTTAGGTTTATGACTCATTCTAATTTGTGAATATGACATGAGTATAGATTAAAATTCACTCAATCTCACATGGAGACCAAATAATTTCAACACAATTTTTATGCTTTCTCTATTGAATTGCCTTTGCTGAAAATGTTATGTATAAATGTATTGAAACTATTTCTGAACTTTCTGTTCTCTTCCATTAATTGATTTATCCAGCTTGTTTCCTATACCACACTCTTGATTGCTGCACCTGTATAATAACAAAATGAATACAACAGCACATTGAAGTGATCATACACCATGACCAAGTAGGTTTTATCCATGGGATGTAAAGAGGTTCAACCTATGAAAATCTTGAAACCAAGAAATGCTAACTCCTCAACATTATTAGTTTTCAAAGTCGTTAGGCTACCCCAGGTCGTTTACATTTTTATACAAATTTTAGAATCAGTTTTTCAATTTCTACAAAAAGGAAGTCCTGCATGGATTTTTATTTGAATTGTATTGATTCCATAAATCAACTTACAAAAGAATTGACACTAATAATATTGAACCTTCTGATTCATGGTTATGATATACCTCCCCATTTATATAAATCTTCTGCAATTACTCTCAGGAATGTTTTGTAGGTTTCAGTGAACAGTATTTGCACAACTTCTGTCGGATTTATCTCTAAGGGTAGTGAAAAGAAGTAAAAGAAGAGACATTACAACTGATGCCTCAGAAGTCCAAACAGTAATAAGAATGGCAATGAATACATTTATACCAGCAAACTAGGTAACCTAGAAGAAATGGATACATTTCTAAAAACATACAACCTACCAAGACTAGTATCATGAAGAAAAAGAAAGACACACCTATAAATAATTTGGATATTGAATCAGTAATCAGAAACCTCCCAACAAAGAAAAGCCCAGGAACAGACAGCTTCACTGGTGAATTTTATCAAACATTTAAAGAAGAATTCATGCCAATCTTTATCAAAATCTTCCAAAAATCAAAAAGGAGGCAACACTTTCAAATTAATTTTATGGGTCCAGCATTATTCTGATACCAAAGCAAAGACACTACAAGAAAACTACAGACCAACATCCCTTATGAACATTGATTTAAGCACCTCAACAAATTGCAAAACTAAACCAACAGCACATGAAAGGGAACACAGACCATGACCAACTAGGTTCTATTCATGTGATGCAAAGATGGTTCAACATATAAAAATCAATTAATGTGATATACCACATTAGCAGATAAAAATGGCAGAATTATTTCAATAGATGCAGAAAAACCATTTAATAAAGCTCAACAATCTTTCTTATCATGCATTTCTGGATTTTTATCTAACAGAATCAAAATCAAGATCTCTAAGAGATATGAGCACTTCTATGGTCATTAACGCACTATTCACAATAGCCAAGATGTGAAAACAATCTCAATATCCACTGATAGATGAATGCAAAAGAAAATGTGGTATATGAATACAGTGGAATACTGTCCAGCCTTTAGAAAGAATGAAATTCTGCCATACACAACAACGTGGTTGAAACTCGAGGACATAATGCTAAGTGAAATAAGCCAGTACAGAAAGACACATATTGCATGATTCCACTTATATAATTTATCCATAATAGTCAAATTCATACAGAATGGAACTGGGGTTTCTATGGAGTGGGGAAAGACAGATGGGGAATTATTATTCAATGGGCACAAAGTTTCAGTTAAGCAAAATAAATAAGCTCTAGAATTCTGTAGTCAACAATACTGTAATGTATACTTGAAAATTTAAGAAGGTAGATTTCATGTTAAATGATCTTACCACAATAAAATAAAATTATATAAAAATAATTCAATAATACATTTACAAGAAGTATATAGGGGCACCTGAGTGGCTCAGTGGTTGGGGTTGGGTGGCCAACTCTTGATTTTGGTTCAGGTCATGATCTCAGAGTTGTGGGATCAAGCCCCATTTCGGGCTCCATGCTGGGTGTGGAGACTTCTTGGGATTCTCTCTCTCCCTCTCTGTCTGCCCTTTCACCCCTGCTCATGTTCTCTCTCTTATCCCTCTCTCAATCTCTCTCTCAAAAAAAAAAAAGGTCTATAAATTAAATCATATGGCATGTGACATTATAAGATTGGTTCTTTTCACTTAGCACAATGCCCTTGAGATCCATCAAAGTTGTTTTGTATATTGATAGTTTGTTCCTTTTTATTGCTCGTGAGTATTCTATGGTATGAGTATGTCGGTTTTTTTCCAGCCATTTACCTGGTGAGAGCCATTTAATTTTTTTCCAGTTGTTATTACAATTAAACGGCTATGAATAATTATATACACATTTTTGTGTGGATGTAAGTTCTCATTCCTCTGGAATGTCCAGGAGTGCAATTGCCAATTGTCCCTTGGTATTGTCACTATTTTTTAATTTTAGCTCTATCTGTTTTTGATGTCAGGATGATTCTGGCTTTAGAAAATGTTTTGGGAGGTGTTACCTTTTATCTGTTTTCTGGAACAGATTGTAAAAGTGTAAAATTGTTGTTAATTCTTTAAATATTTGATAGAATTCCCCCATGAAATCATCTGGGTCTGAAGAAATTGAATTCACTTTTTAAAAAGTCCAGAAAAAATATTTTTTACACCAGATGACTATTCAGATCTTCTGTTTCATGTTGAGTGAGTTGTGTAGTTTTTACTTTTCAAGAATTTGGTTTATTTTAACTAAGTTGTCAAATTTATACATATAGAGTTATTCATAGTATTCACTTATTATGTACATGAACCCTGATGTTTATAGCAGCATTATCAGCAATAGCCAAACTATGGAAAGAGCCCAAATGTGCATCAATTGATGAATGGATAAGGAAGATATATATATATATATATATATATATATACCACACACAAGGGAATATTACTCAGCCAACCAAAAAGAATGAAATCTTGCCATTTGGAATGACATGGATGGAGCTAAAGTGTATTATCCTAAGTGAAATAAGTCAGAGAAAAACAAATACCATATGATTTCACTCATATGTGAAATTTAAGAAACAAAACAGATGAACATAGGGGAAGGCAATAAAAAAGAGAGAGAGGGAAGCAAACCATAGGATACTTTTAACTATAGAGAACAAACAGGGTTGATGGAGGGAGGTGGACAGGAGATGGGCTGAATGGGTGATGGGTGTTAAGGACAGCACTTGTGATAAGCACTGGGTGTTATATATGAATCACAAAATTCTGCACCTGAAACCAATTTTACCACATATGTTAACTAACTTGAATTTAAATAAAAACTTAAAATAAAAACATACATATTTAAATACTATACATATTTAAAAATACACACACACATGCACACACACACAGTCGTCCCTTGAACAAATAAGTTTGAACTTTGTGGGTCCACCTTTATGCAATTTTTTTTCAATAAACACAGTACAGTACTGTGAATATATTTTCTCTTCCTTATGATTTTCTTAACTTTTTTTCTCTGGCTTACCTTATTGTAAGAATACAGTATTTAATACAGATAACATTATAAAATATGTGTTAATCTATTGCTTATGTTTTCAGTAAAGCTTCTGGTAAATATTAGGCTATTAGCAGTTAAGTTTTTGGAAGTCAAAAGTTATATGTAGATTTTTGACTGTGCCCCTAACCCTATGTTCAAGGGTCAATTGCAAATATATATTTTTCAATGCTTTTATGTTCTGGTGTAAATACTAGGGGGCACCTCCCTTCTGAAAATGGGATATATATAGATAGATAGATAGATAGATAGATAGATAGATAGATAGATACCTATCTATATATATATAGAAAATGGGATATCTATATAGATATATAGATATCTATCTATATATAGAAAATGGGATATATATATAGATATCTATATAGATAGATATCTATCTATATATATAGTTTCATGAGATAAATATATAAAAATGGGTATATATATATATATATATATATATATATATATAGTTTCGTGAGCCTAAGCAAATTTTTCTCTCTCTCTCTCTCTATCGAGTTTCATGAGCCTAAGCAATTTTTTTCAAGTCTTTGATAATATTTTTAAAAGTATTTGATTTTAAAAGTCATTATTATATAAAGTTCTCAGGTGGTAAAGATCCCACCACTTTATTTGGGAGATTACGGCATTTTATTGGGACCATTTCTGATATCCAGCTTAATTTTATCTTAATTTCTTTTCCAGAACATTATGCTACCTCTACCATCATAAATCATTCTGCTCCCTGCTGAGCACTTAATGCTTCCAATATAGGTAGAAAATTATATCTCTTCTTAGTTTTAGCAAAACTAGTATGTAGTTCTTTTTCACTTCACTGTCAAGTCTAGTGCCTTAATCTGTATCATGTGGCATTCTAGGTTATTATTTACGTGCCATCTGCTTATATTTTTATGTCTCTATTTTTTAAAAGGTGACGTACTATTTTAATAAATGTTTCTTGTTGATTTATAATTATAAATTTTTGTTTTTATAAGTAATACACGTATATGAAGATTTCTATTTTTTATGTGAAATTGAATTTACTGATTAGATTACCAACTGGCATGAATATATTAATCTCTGGCTTATTGCTAGTTGCTCTAAATTGTTTACCATAATTATATTACACTGTTATTTTAATGCCAACAAGCAAATTTTAAAGGTCTATGATAAAATAGTTGTATTAGTTTTCTAACGTTTCTGGAACAAATTACTGCAAATTCCGTGGCTTGAAAGAACACAAATGTGTTATTTTACAATTTCATGGGTTATAAATCCAATACTCACTGAACTAAAATAATGTGTCAGGAAAGGGTGCCTTCTTTTCTGGAACTCTACAGATAAATTGGCTTCCTTACCATATCTACCTTGTTAGAAGCTGTCCACATTCCTTGAAAGATAGCACCTCTCCTCCATCTTTAAAACCAGTAATATTGACTCTGACCCAGTTTCTGTTAACACATCTCTTTTTCTGACCCTCTTCTGCTTCAGTCTTCCCCTTCTCAGGACCCTTGTGATTTTACTGGGCCCATGTGGGTGAACCAGGATAATTTCTCTGTTTTTAGGTCAGCTGATTAGCAGCTTTGATTCCATATACAACGTGATGCCCCTTTGCTATGTAACCTATTCACAGGTTCTCAGGATTAGGGCATGGCTGTCTTGGCGCGGGGCGGGGCGGGGGGGTGCATTATCTTGTCTACCAAAATAAATACAAAGCACTATTTGAAGAGTATTGGTGAATCAGGGAGCAGCCTATATGTAGCAATTTATGAGAGATTAACCCTGTGGAAATTTCTTTTATTCTTAAGTATGCTTAGCTTTGTTTTTTGTTTTGTTTTAGTTTTAGTTTTTTAATAAATGAACTCTCTAGTTTATTGCTTGATGATTTAACTATATCAGATCAACTCTAAGTATTAAAAAAAAATCTCAGTCAAGTTAAAATAAAATTTCTGGGGGCAGAGCTTAGCTTTTCACATGATTCAAATGTGCAGCCAGGGTTGAGAATTGAACTGTATAGTAAATGATATGCTGGCGCTTCTTTATTTATTCAGCTTTACCCATTGCATCAAAGGGGAAGTAATAGCAGAAGTATATAAATGAAATATATTATGGTCCCCAAATGTATGGAGTATAGATGAAATTTGGCTAAGGACTGCTATGTCTACCTCGACATACGATTTGTGAAACTGTAGAATTTTCTTTTAGATTTCACGGCAATGTCGTAAGACGTTTTGATATTTTGAAGAGATAAGATGAAGAAAATCACAGTTGAAGCATAAAGACCTAGAGTGAAGAGAATCGCTTTTTTTGTATTTTTGTTTCTTTCTTTGTTTCGAATCATTGAATGTCAGTAGAAATGTCAGCTTGACCTACACTACTTTGCTTATCCAGGAGTCTTTGCTTCCACCTTTGGAAACATTTTACCTACCAGTATATCCCTTTCCTTCCTTGTTTGACAGACAGTAAGGAATTACACATGCAAATGTGAATCTACTGTACATAGAGATCTCTGGAAGCTTTCAGAAACCAACCATGCAGGATAAGGTATATATGGTTCAAGAGAAAAACAGGAAGCCTACAAATCTGCAGCCAAGACAGCTGGCAGTCCAAACGCTCGACTGAATGGTGCACAGTGAGAGGAAATGTTGCCTGTGGTAGACAGCCGAGCGGCTGGCACCTAAAGCCAGAACAGCATTATGTGACGTGAGGGGGAAAGAACGTTGGCTATGAGGCAGCGATTCTTTTTTTCCTTCCATTTCAAAATTTCTTATGATGTTGAGGGGTTTTCTAGCTCCTGTACCCAGAGAGAACTCAGAATGAAATTTTATTTCTAAACTATCTACATTTAACCGTCTCCCTCATCTGAATATTTGTATAGTTCTTACAATTTTTTTTTTCAGTTATTTTGGTTTGCTTTAGAGCCCAAGGAATATAGGAAATCATTTATGAAGAATACCTTTTTTCCTTTTTAAACTTTCATATAGCTATGTGAGTGCTTGTACCTCTCCTCTGATTTTCTTGGTTTTAAAATTGTTATTGAGTCTCCTGGGAGTAAGATAGATTTTAATATGTTTACTTTTCCTACAACCTTGTTTGTGTGCAGCAAGCACAGAAGTTATTTCTACAATGTAGGGAGAGTTTCTCCCGTGAGGTTTGTGACAGCTGTACTCACCAGCAGAAAGGTAGTTGTTCTTGAAATTTTCTACAGAATAAATGGATATATATATTAGTGTTTGGCACGTATCTTTTCTTGGTGTTGAGAAACCTAGAGGGATGATGAAAAAAACTGTGAAAGAAAGGAAATGTGGTAGACCTCAACACAGAGACACAGAGCTAAAAAAAAAAAAAAAAAAAAAAGCCCGACCAAACAAACCAGCAAATACATATACATATATACCTCTGTCTAGGTCTCTAGGCATATATACAGATGATAAAGATATGACTAATCACTTCCTAGCTGAATATTTCTTATTCTTTATGGACAACCATACTTGTTTTCAAGTTATAGAATAAAAAATCAAAAATTAATGTGCAGCCCTTATTATATAAGACCCCTTGCTTAACTCCAGATCCTCTCTCATGGTATCTTAGCTTACCTGCTGGGAAATACCTTAGTTCTTTCCTTTCCTTTTACATCCACATTTTCTGACCTTGGCACTCGGAAGGACCCAAGATTATCCCACTCTTCGGTTCTTTTTTCTTGCTCCAGTGAGAAGAGCTCAGAGAGTGGAGTGAGGGATGGCAGCTCTCCATTTCACTGCAACTGCTGCTAATTTCACATCCCTAAAATTGGTAGTATTGTGCAAAGAAGATGCAGATTCAGTTAGAATGCCTGCAGCTATGGGTCAGGTAGGGCTATTACATTAATATTAATACAGATTGGAGAAGTAGATAGAAAGCTTGCAGCTGAATGTCAAAGAAAATCTATCCGAGCATAATTCTAATCATCACTTTTTACTCATTGCAAGGAGAACCTGGTTTCTTTAGGATTACAGGCATAGTCAGTAATGGAATTCTGAATGTCACATATATCTTCATAACGCTAACTTTGTGTAATCTCTTTAATGGATAGATGAATGGATGGACAGAGGATAGATATATAGATCGATAGATATTAGTTATGGCTAGATAAATTGAAAGTTAGAGCTTTTATGAGGTGAGCATATTTTTATATGTTCTTTAGCTTAAAAAATTAATTGGGTTACAAATTTTTCTCTACCCTATTCCACATATAATGATAGTTCTATACTGCCAATAATCAGAAAAACTTTAATCTCCCTTCTTTCTTAGTCAAATAATATACAACTTTGAAGAAGTTCCGATTTACCTGTGGCTCAATTCTCCAATTGTCAATTCATCGGTTTCAGGATAGACTGGAATTCACACATGAAGAATGTATAGTTTTGGTGGCTTTTTTAGTAGACAAGTTGGAGAGTAATCCCCTCTTCTGCCTGAGGTGGGAGCAGGTTCTGTCCCTTTCATCTGACCCTGCCTCTCTTCGAATGCCTCAGGTACTGTGAGAAAGAGGGCGCAGGTCTACTGTCTTAGGCTTCGTTCTATCAGCTGATGTGCCCAGATGTGGAGAAGATCCACCAACCTACCACACATGCAGCCATCCTCACCAAGGAGGGTGGAGAAGCCTGCCAGATCTCAGTAATACAATGCTTTGAGTTTTCCAGGAGCAAAAAAAGTCTTCAATTATTTCCAAGTATTCTCCTGGTTTTTTGTAGTCTGACCCTACTCATGCTAAAAATCGTGATATTTTAACCTGTGGGTTCCAGGTACGAATGGATTCTGAATGAAATAAATATGGATAAGAAAACTAGAAACACTTTCTTAAGTAACCATGACATACAGGCTATCTATATTCAGTGCAGTTTTCTGAAGTTTTTTGGTTCTCAGTGTCAAGCTGTATAGAGCCTGTATGTGAAAAATTGACTTTAATGTGAAAGTAGTCAACATCTTCTCTGTGTATATTTCCATTAGAACTATATTCTGATCTATATGTTAAGGTATGCTTTTGTTGGGTCTGAGAGTCACTGGAATATCGGACGTGTCACTTTCAGAACCATTTATGTAAGATCAGGGTATATGTGGCATGGGGAGACATAAAACAAGATCAGTTTGGTCAGTGGGAAAATCCCTTTTGTATCTTCAACAAACTCATTTGTTAAGAAAATGTTCATTGTTTGTGGCTCTACATGCTAGGAACATTACAGCAATGTCTAAGAACCCAAAATATCACGTTTTTAGATTTAATTAGGAGGCAATGGCGTTTCCTTTCTCTACTATTTATGTGAAATGTTCTTCTCAATTTTTTATTATTTTTGGTTCACTCATTACAAATATACTCTTCCAATATGTCTTAACAATGTTCTATCTCTAATGTTTTCTATTTCATTTCATTTATTTCTCAATAGCCCTTCTCAGTATTTCTGGGATAGTCATCCTTAAGGAAACGAGTTTCATGAGTACGCAAACCAGTATGTCCCAATAGCGTGGTAATTTCGTGCCACAAGAATTTATCAATCAGGAGCTGTCTTGAATGCATGGGAGAAATTGTGATGGAGAAAAGATGGCACCAAGAAGAAGATAGCAATCACCAAGCCCAGGGCGAGTTGCTTAGCAAATAAGCATAGTTAAACATTTTTTGTTTTATTGAAGAAAAAATTATATTTAAATGTCAATGAGAACTTCTCAGTGCCCAGATCCCTCTACCCGAAAAAAAAACATTGTTTGATTAATGTTTATCAGCTGAAGCCAAACAAGTATTTCATGAATGACTAGAATTACTCAGAAGCAGAATATGTATAAACACCAACTGTATATTTTACTGATAGTAGGTGAGTCATTTTATCTTTATCGATGAAGGCTACCATGTTTATATATCACTTTGTGGACCATTGTAGCGTTCTACGCAGAGATAGAATTCCAGGCAAAAGGTTTATCCTAATACGATTGTTCCGGAGGATTTGCTACATTGTGCTTTAGAATTTTTATTATCTGACTTAATTCTGAAGGGAATGCAGTTGTGCTACCTTGTGCTAATTCAGGCTTACAGACAAATTTAAAGTTTATGTAATTATTTAATTGCCAGGTATTTTCAAAAAATTTCTCATTAGAAAGAGTGGATTAATATTTTCTCATTTAGTTTTTATTGCTCTACAGAAGCATCTTTGAACAGCGGTGTTTTCATTCTCTCATGAGCATTGATTGAGATGTATAAATGTGAATGCCTCTCAATATTATTGCTGTTTTTAAACAAAATATATCTTAATGGTAAATCTAGGCTGCAAAATGTCAATGGCCTCATCATATACTTTTTGATAACATTCAAAGTGAAAGAAAGGAAGCTCTATTTATTTTGTCCCAGGAAAAATGCATTAATTCATGTCATATATATTTATAAGACATTCCACATGCCGGGCATCATGCTAGGTGCTGTGGTGATGATTTATTTCGTCCCAAAACTTGAAATCAAATAGAGGTCTTAAGATATATATGCAAATAATTATAAAGCAGACTAATATGTTATAAATGATATATTAGTTGTACTGAAATAAGTTCTAAAGCAGCTCAAAGAAAACAATCTGTAAGGGCTTCAGACAGGGGGAGGCACTTTGGCTAGACCTTGAAAGATGGGTGGGATTTGCATTCAGACAGTTGTATGTGGAGTGGAGTGTTGAAAAAAGAAAAAAGAAAAAGAAAAGCGAGTGTGAGGAAAGTCATGGAGGTAAAAAAGCAAATCCATGATTGAGCCTGGCAAATAGCTTGTTTGAAGTGGTGAACTATCAGAAAAAAAAAAAAAAAAGCTAAAACTTAGACTTGTTTTGTTTGTCCTTGAATGTCAAATACAAGAGTTCTGTTCTTCCTCAAAGTCATAGTAAGTCACAAAAGTTTTTGAGGTGGAGAATAAAATAATCAAAGCCACATTTTAGGACAAAGAAGGAGGTAGCATCATGAAGTATTGATTGGATGGGATAGAGGCTTTGGTCCGAGAGGCCAGCCAGGGTGATACTGTAATAGCCCAGATAGTAAGTAAAAACACACAAAGCTAAATAGGAGTTAGGAAGAATAGAAAGGTATTGTAAAAAAAAAAAAACAACAACAACAATACCAAAATACAAAAAACAAAACAAAACATCATGAGAGGTTTTTTGTTGGTTCTTTGCTTTTTTTGTTTTTTGGTTTTTGGTTTTTTTTGAAAATGAAGGATTTGGGAAAGGCCATCAACAATTCATAAATCTATAATCTGTCTGCAGAATTAGTTTAGAAATCACTTTAAACTTCATTGAAATAAAATCTCTAATTTTCCCTTTTCAGTAACTGAAAAGAAAGAAACTGATGCAAGGGTCACAAAACTTATGCTAAAGTTAGATTTGAGCACAATTTTATTTTTATAACATAATCTTTTGATTCTCATTTTAGGGTTAATTGCATTACACTGTAACATTTCCCAATGGTGGTAAGACGTTAAAAGCAAAAAATTCAAGTGGCACTATGAAGGAGGCAGATGGAAATATTGAACCAGAACTTAGGAGACATCAGGGATGAAAATAAAGATTTTGTGATGACTCACAGGAGGTGAAACTTGACAGCATGAAAATTAATGATAGCTCTAAAAGACTGAGCATAGCGATATATTAATAATAGCTAGCATTTATGAAACAACTAGTATGTGTCAGTTACTATCTTAAATCCTTAATGTGCATAGCTCTTAACCTAGAAGAAAACTGTAAGCTATTAGCATACCCATTTTAAAGATGAACAAATGTAGATTTTGGATCAATATATAACAGGGGCAAAGAGCCCATACCCTGGAGTCAGTTCAAACTGCAATTCAACCTTGGCATGGGTTTCCGTACCTCGTATTGTCTGAGTTCTTATACGTTGATTCTACATTCTTGGAAATTGCTCCACCTTATACTCTAACCCTTTTAGTCAGCAATGATTTTAAGTTTTTTATGAATATTTTTGTCCTGTTTCTTTTTTCACAGTGTCCCATTCTTATTTTACGGATATTGTGCCTCGAATGATCTGTTTTACCCGTGTGGTAGAATTTCCATTTACCTCCACCTTTCTCTTTCCTGTGCACCCTGACCACACTACATAAATGACACACAGCACCTTAACCTGCTTAGTTTTTTCCTCATTTAGTATTTATCATTGATGTGTGTGTGTGTGTGTGTGTGTGTGTGTGTGTGTGTGTGTGATCTTCATGAGGAAAGAAACTTGGTGTTGTTCAACATTGTGTTTTTGGTGACCAAATGAGAGACTGACAGAGAATAGATATGCTGTAAACATTTGTTGAATGAATGAAAGTCTCCAGAAAGCCCTATTTTTCTATCGTCAGTTTGATCAGTATTTTAGAGAAGAGCCCTTCGGGTTTTTCCCAGAGAACAAATGCTTGGAGCTTGATCTCACTTCAAGGGTATGGTTGGGCAGGGTGGGAGAATGGGGGCTGGCTGCCTGATGAAGCCTTCTGTCCTCCGTAGATCTTCTCTGTTACCATTGCCACTTGCTGCATCTGAGGCTGAGTCACTCCAGGATCTCATTGCAGGTGCACGGTCACAAATCCCCAATTTCTGTTGCCTACGTGCTCTATCATCTGTCATCACCCTTTTATCTATAGTCTATCCTCAAAATATCTGTCGAATCCTCTCATTGCCATTGCCTGTTACTTTCTTGTTAGAGGTTGCTCCCTTTTTTAAATATTGATGTCTGGTGCGGGGGAGGAACAAACGTGTTCAATCTGACATCTTGCATTGACACTTCCTTAAACGCTTAAAATAAATATGCTTTTCACATTTTAGAGTATAGAGTGGCTAATCTAAAATCCAAGAAGTTTATCATGGAGAATAACTCCAATGATAGAAGTGATCTAGGAAAACAGGTAGAGAAGGTATGGATAGAATGGTATGAGAAAGGAATAAGATCACAGAATCATGAATCAATGGAATGAGAGTGTTCATAGGGCAGTAATGATGAGGTCAAAAGTTACACCAAGCTCTAAGAGAAAGAGGGCTGGTGACATGCACCATATCTCATTGATCAGAACGCTGGTTTTCTAACTTTAAGCTAGAAGTAAAAGTAGGCATGAGGAAATTAGGTTTAATGGGTATAGAGCATTCCATAGATAACTTCTGTACTGAAAAAAAGGGAGTGACTATGTAATAAGTACTGAAAATGAAAATGGTATTTCTGAGGTTCAGTGTCTTAGAACTTTGACAAAATCAGAGGAGAGGTAGAATGTAGAATATTAAATGATAATGAAACACATTGCATAGTAAGTTAAGCTAAAGACCCCACTTTTTTTGAAAAAAGATTTTATTTATTTATTTGAGAGAGAGAGAGAGTGAGTGAGAGAGAGAAAGCACGAGAGAGGGGGAGGGTCAGAGGAAGAAGACTCCTTGCTGAGCAGGGAGCCTGATGCAGAACTCAGTCCTGGGACTCCGGATCATGACTTGAGCTGAAGGCAGACCCTCAACTGACTGAGCCATCCAGGCACCCTGATCCTGCTTTTTCTTTTCTTTTTTTAAAGATTTTATTTACTTGAGAGAGAGGGGGAGAGAGAGCACATGCGCACACACAAGCAAGGGGAGTGGTAGGCAGAGGGAGAAGCAGGCTCCCTGCTGAGCAAGTAGCCTGGTGTGGGACTCGATCCCAGTCTTGGGATCATGACTTGAGCCCAAGGCAGATGCTTAACCAACTGAGCCACCTAGGTTAGGTGTCCCAATCCTGACTTTTCTTAACAATTATTTCAAACAGCAATATATTGCTTAGGGTTTTTTTTTTCTTCTATCATTGTTTTAGCTGACTGTGTCCCTTTACTCAGAGTGAATTTTAAAAAGTTGACTGTAAAAAATGATTTCCTATGATAGCTGAATAATGAATTCTCTTCTTGTAATTATTTTACTTGAGATGAATAATTCATTCTGGTCCCCAAATAAATTCATTTAACTTATTTATATTGTAGAGTGTGGTAAAAATATATTCCTAAATTTGAGAGGAAATTTATGTTAGGAAAAAATAATTTATATTATGGATCTAGAAAAAAAATTATTTTACACTGTTAGTCAACTTAAATTTTGAGTGAAGTTTTGATGCCTAAATTATAAAAGATATTGAAAAAAGTGATTTTAATCTATTATTCAAAATTTCATTTAGTTTTGTTGTAGATACAGGTATAGCTACAGAGCTCAACCACATAAACTTTGAGTCTATAATGCTATAATGAAATCATAGCAAAATTAAGATTATTTGGTCCCATGTGGATAAAAAAAAAAGAGTTGTGGAAAAATGTAAACTAGTAATTTCATAGTAGGTGGAGAAATCAGATTCTTGGGTTTTCAAAAATATTTTGAATTATAAAGTGCTATACGAATACATTTTGATTTTTTTAAATTTTCAAGTAATAAGGAAGCATATTGATAAAAAAAAGTCTAAAAGTTCCTTATTACCTGTTTCTCTTATATGCAACACAGACACAAATGCATAATCCGTATAACTTATTGTTCATATAGCTAACCCTTCTCTCCCCATCAGCGCACATCCTAGAGGCAGTAACATTTGTTACTTTGGTATGTATCTTTTCTCCGTTTTTACATGCATTTACGCGATGAAAGGGTTGATTCACAGACGACTTCTAGGCTGTTTTGATAGGAGCAGGATGAGAGTATGTGTAGGGATTTAATAGTTCCATTTGAACATATTGTGTTTGAAATGCTTTTTAGAAATCCATGTTGTGATTGGAATAAAGTATTTGGATACGTGCTTCTGACTTTCAGTGTGGAGAGGAAGGCCAGTGACATAATTTATGTCATTAGCATTTGCATGATATATAATGCCATGGTCTCAGATGAAGTTACTCAGGGAAAGAATGTAGGTATAATCAAGAATGGGGTTCATAACAAGGCCCTGGTGAATTCTAATATTAACAAATCAGGCAGTACGATAGAACCCACCAAAGGGATTGAGAGGGACTGGCCACTGGGAAAATAAAGTGATCAGAGTTGGTGGGATAACAGAAACCAGGACAAAAAATATGTTTCTAGAAGAAGGAAGTGTTCAACTGTTCATGAAAGCTCTTGAAATATGAGTATAATAAAAATTGGGGGCTGGAGATTTGATTTGGCAACATAACTGTCACTTGTGGTTTGGACAAATTATTTAACTCCCTTGTCTCATTATCATATGGGAGTAATAATGTGCCATATTATGACAGTATATGTTGTACCCCTCCCATGGACCTCATAGCATTCATATGGGTTAATTCATGTAAAGCACTTAATAACAGTTCCTCTCATATAGCATTCACCACATGTCAATGAGGTGAAAATGTAGGGGGAGGCCAGGAGTGTTGTGACCATGGATATATCTATCCACAGAAGGAATCATGAGAGCAGAGGAATGAGTATTCTTGAACATTCCCAGCTTTGTATTCTGTTATCAACTTGGACTTCACCATGAAGTCTAAGAAAAATGACAGGTATTTTTCCTCTTCCTAAAAAGGAGAAAATCAACAAAGTGTGGAGACAGTCCTTCTCCCACCTTCATCAAGTGCCTCCCTAATATCAATTATTTTGATCAATATCGAGGTTATATACATTAAGGCCCTAGGAGGCTCCAGAGTGAGTCAAAAATATAGTGTTAATTAAATTACCCAAGGCTGAAAATTCATTCCCTGTTGTATGTTTCATCACAGATTGTATACAGCCAAGTTATCCAATAGAGCCTCTCAGAGATACTAAAATGAAACTAAATGAAAACATTAAGATACTCCTAATGCGTGGGCGCCTGGGTAGCGCAGTTGTTAAGCGGCTGCCTCCGGCTCAGGGCATGATCCCGGCGTTCTGGGATCGAGTCCCACATCGGGCTTCTCCGCTGGGAGCCTGCTTCTTCCTCTCCCACTCCCCTGCTGTGTTCCCTCTCTCGCTGGCTGTCTGTCACATAAATAAATAAAATCTTTAAAAAAAAAAAAAAAAGATACTCCAAAAGATACTCCTAATGCGTAAAGGCTCTTCAATAATAAAATGCTAACAATGTAAATTGCACCAAATTCAGATACAAAGTCCTCAAATTAATTCCAGGAAGAAAAAAAAAAGTTTAGAAATTAAATTCTCTTTTGAGTTAAAATTCAAAAACATTAGAACCAAAGGAATTGAAGTCTAAAATCATAATACTCTTGTTCTTTTGAGATCAAGTTCAAAGAAATTAAAGACCTAATGTCTGTGTCCCAATTTCTTCTTCCTCTATTTTTAATCAAAGTGGTTTGGGATGTCTGGGTCAGGTTATTCTTTATAGGAATGTACGTGGTTCCTTCAGGGCTCGTAGAATTGTATTAACCCAATACCAAGTTAAAGTGAATGAGGTACATCCAGGACCACAAGAAAGTAAGTGGTATAGTATGATATCATGAACTATGAAAATTGGGAGTTTTTGAGGAAGGTTGTTGGAAAAGTGGTTTTAAAGTAGCAAAGAACAACTCCTTCCTATTGCAGGTCCTGAGAGTCTCTACACGAGAGGCGAGGGGTAAAAAAAGCCACTGCTCCCAGGAACTTCAAGGAAATTTTCTTTCTGGGCGATGATAAGTTTAAGTCATGACAGCGATGTGAAACAAAGAGAAAAGAATTTAAGGATTCACTGTAAATTTCAAAGAGCACAATGAATAGTTTTGGAGAATGAAGTATGGAAGATCTAATCACCTTTGTGGGTACATATGCAACTACAAGATAAGAAAAAGAGTTCAGGGACCAAAAGGCGACTGGGAAAGCAAAATGGGATTATATAGAGTATGTCAGTGATGACTTAAACTAGAAGCTTTCTGGGCATTGGATAAAGTGAACATAGGTCTCATTTTGTCAGGTCGGTCCTGTGTTATACTTATTGTCAAAGTTTCTCCTACCTTTTAGCAGCTGTCTATAGAGTTTTCATTTTAAAAAAACATTAATAGTTTCATTGAAGTATATCAAAATTATTGTGATATTTTATACTTGCAATTTCTGCTGTGATCTCTTCTCTCTGTGTGTGCAACACACATGCAGAGAACAGGGTGCTTACTTTAACACTTGATTAAAAATGAAAGGCAGCTCTCATTAACCTGTCTCTCCACCATACTTTCCCGATGCAATTTATCTCGTTTGTCCCTTCAAGGACACTATTGTAAGGTGCTCACTGATAAAATGAATGGCCCTTGAACACACGTAGCTAAAAAGAGTCAACTGTCTTCTCAGGTGATGATGGAGCAGCGTTAGACATTGCTGTCTCTGCCGGTCACTTGGTATACTGGCCAATAGTGCCACGCCGGGGAGATGTGAAGAAACTTGTAAGCAGGGTCAGTTGTCAATCACAGGTTGGAAATAGGTGTGAAGTGGAGGCCGAGCAGACTTCCAGCAAGAGCACATTGATATCGCTGTCTGTGAGGGCATACTACTCAGAAAACAAAACTCTGATAGAACAGCATCATTACTTTACAAGGTACAAGTTGTGAGTTATTTTAGGCCTCCGCTCTGCAAAAACAATAAAAAATGTGCAACTGTAGAAAGTGTGGTATATTTCACTCTGTGAAGTATGACTTTTTATTTAGATCAAATGACTTCATGAATTTAATTTTGTCCATTTTTCATTCCCTGTTTTCTTATGCATGTATAAAAAGGGAGGGGATAGCTGAGAATAGATTGTCTTCTTTAGCAGGAGAACTTCATAGTTAAATATGGCAGTTACTTACTGTGGCATCAGATACTTAAACAGATAAACCAGTTACATTGATTCTG
Organism: Ursus americanus; assembly: GCF_024610735.1. NCBI lineage: Eukaryota > Metazoa > Chordata > Mammalia > Carnivora > Ursidae > Ursus > Ursus americanus. The sequence goes on along the minus strand of NC_142137.1, from coordinate 12,050,562 downwards.
ATGATGATTTGATTTTTTTTTAACTCAAATAAGAGAATTACAGCAAGGCTTTTCGAAATCCATTCTGTTGAAAGTGAATGTTGAAATGCCCCCCCCCCATATTTCTTGCTTTGAAACAATGCTCTGACTTTTATGTTTTCCTTTCCATTTTAGTAATTAAATCCCTTTGTATGGAAACATCTGTCTTGTAATAAAATCTATACTATTAAGAAAATAAAGATCACAGACACAATTTAAGAATATATTTTTACCTCTAATGGTATGTAAGAAATGTGAGACACCATTAGACTCCTATGCCCTGGGTACCAGAGGACATAAACATTTCTGGAAGGACTGGGATGAAAGGGTCATCATCAATGTGCATTACCATTATTGCAATGTCCCACTTACCTTCATTATTAAAATATTTTATTGGTCTCAAACCAAGAATATATCTCTAAGGAATACTTTATTAATACTGGATAAGAATTTATAAGAAATATGCCATTTGTACTTATCATTTGTTTATATGGAACGACAGATTATTGTTTTAGAATTTATAGACAAGTTACCTGCCTCTTAAATGTAAAAAATTAACTTACCCTTTCCAGTACAATATAGATAAATAAGTCCATCAAAATGATTGAGTTACATTTGTCTACTTGACAGAGCTACATGACGTGGCCCTGAAAGCTCTGGTTTCCTCTATGGTGATATAAACTGGTTAAATATTCTTCTTCCAATTCCTCACGACTGTGTTCATCAAAACGTAATTTGTAAGCCAATTGCAACTTAGTTCTAACTTAAAGGTCTTCTGTATAACATGAATAGAATAAATTTATGTTATTGTCAATGAAAATAAATGTGTCAGCAGTAGGATTTACAGAATGTGCATAAGCGACAAAATGGGTTTTAATATTATCCAGAGGAAGCCTTTTTAGCTCCCTAAATCTAAAGAGCATATTGAATATTTTGTACAAGAAAATCAATTGTATTCAATACTTCGCCTTAATTATTTTCATGCTCAGGTATTTAGAGTTCAGGGAACTATTCCAAAACAAAGGATAGCAGCAGATTTCAAACAATTATGTCACACTTATTGAGCGGTCAGCTTGTGTGAGATATAAAAGAGGATAACCAAATTAGACGCAGCCCGGAAAACACAAGGTAACACACTTGGGGAAAACTAACCTAAAGGAAAGAGCGCAACTGGGAGTTGAAGCTGGGAGATACGTGATGATAGAGACGAGGCAGTTAAAATAGTAGATAGCAAATTTGATACAAACTTGATCCATGGAAACAATAAAGGCAGTGCAGTCTGGAGCTACAAAAGGCAGACATATCCTGCCAAGGGTTAAAGAGAATAGCTTTCTTTACACCGCGTCTGGAGTGTCGGCCTGAATTAAGTCTCAGCCAACAGCCAGAGACAAGTAACCAAGTGTGTGGAATCCCGGGAGGTAGAGGAGTAGCTGTGTAGGGCCTGACCTAGTGATGAACACCACCAGTGGCCATGGTACTGGGCTTTAATCAGACGGCATACACTAAAGGTTTGATTTGGTTTTTTCCCATGGGGTTCTCCCCCACCAACTATATTTGATCTGTTTATGGTCAGATTTGATCATAGCCTTCACTGTTACCCTCCGAACTATCATGAACTATCACAACACCCAGATTTTCGTATCCACCGTATACCTAGGAGGGACTTGAACACTTCGTAAGTTGTAAGTGAAATATGGCTCAATAAATTAATTTTTGTGCTGGATATTTCATTTATACTTTTTGACCAGGGATTTTCACTTCTGGGAATTTATGACAAGGAATTAATTTAACCGAAGCAAAAACTGGAAGATGTTCTTTGCAGTATTATATGAAATTGCAAAATAAACTAGAAATAATTTGGATAAAAAACAACATAAAGATGGGGCGCCTGGGTGGCACAGTGGTTAAGCGTCTGCCTTCGGCTCAGGGCATGATCCCGGCGTTATGGGATCGAGCCCCACATCAGGCTCCTCCACTGTGAGCCTGCTTCTTCCTCTCCCATTCCCCCTGCTTGTGTTCCCTCTCTCGCTGGCTGTCTCTATCTCTGTCGAATAAATAAATAAAATCTTTAAAAAAAAAAAACCAACAACATAAAGAAAAGGTTAGTATGGTACAAGAATACAGAAATGTATTGAAAATCTGAAGGCATACATTCCTTTAAAGTAGAAAAAGAGGGGCGCCTGGGTGGCACAGCGGTTAAGCGTCTGCCTTTGGCTCAGGGCGTGATCCCAGGGTTCTGGGATCGGGCCCCACATCAGGCTCCTCCGCTATGAGCCTGCTTCTTCCTCTCCCACTCCCCCTGCTTGTGTTCCCTCTCTCGCTGGCTTTCTGTATCTCTGTCGAATAAATAAATAAAATCTTAAAAAAAAAAAAATAAAGTGGAAAAAGAAGAAGCGATGCTAACGTGATGTTGTACTTAAATGCTAGGTTATGAATACCTGATTTAAAATTTTTGTCATATTACTAGATTGCTTCTTTTGAAATATGCCTGATTATTCCATTATACAAGTGCTATATGTTGAATCTGGAAATAGAAGAATAAAGAATGTAAAAAAATACAGAAAATAAATTCCTTACTCAGAGAAAACAAGTATAATTTGAATCACTTGATATACTGCTTTATAAATAGCTCATCACTTAATGTTTTAATTCCAAGATTGTAGTAGCCAAAACATGCTGTCTGAATGCATCAATTTAAATGGCTTTGCACTCCATCAATATCCATTCCGTAATATATTTATTTAATCTCCATATAATTATAATGTCTAGATATAGAAATAACACTGTAAATATAATGCTTCAAAAACAGCTATTTTCATATCTCTGATTATTGCTATAGGAAAAGGTCCTGGAAATTGTGTTATTTGAAAAAAGTGTATCTATTTTTTAAGCTTTGCTTGATAACATCCAACTGCTTCTGGAAAATCTACATCAATATCAATTTCCATTCCATTAGGTGACCAAAAATATTTCCTGCTTCACTGCTAACTATGGATATTGTCCTGAAAACAAACAAACAAACAAACAAAAAACAGTCAATTTGATAGCTGGAAAATTGTATCCAATTGAATGTTTTTCCTTTTATTAAATTGAAATATGCCAAATTGCATGCTTATAGGTCCTCGAGTTTTACAAAGTGAATACACCTGTGTAACCACCATCCATATCAAAAAACAAAACACTACTAGCATTCCAGATGTCCCTTTGTGCTACCTCCCAGTACTTCCCCCCAACTAATGGCTATTCTGACTTCTAACTCCATTAGTTTCAATTATTGTCGAACCTAAAGTTATGCAATGCAATCATACAGTGTGTTCTCTTGTGTGTCACACTTGTTTCACTCAACGTTGTATTTATGAGATTCATTTGTGTTGTTAAATGTAGTAATAGTATGTTCATTCTTGGTACTGTAGAGAATTGCAATTGCAGGAAATAATACAACCATTTATCTTCTCTACTTTAATAGACATTTGTGTATTTCTAGATTTTGTCTGTAAAAAGTTGTGACGATATGAATATTTTCACATATGTCATTTGGTGAACATATGTATACATTCCAGGTATATCACTTGGAAAAGAATTGATAGGCTACATGTATGTTCAGATAAATCAGACAATGCCTAATAGCTTCCTAAAGTCCTACAAGCAATATATGAAAATTCTGTATGTTCCACATCCTTGTCAACCCGTAGTATTACCTGTTGCTGTCATTATAGACATTCTGGTTGGTATGATGTGATATCACATCTTGGTTTTAATGAGGATATCCTTTCAACTATCGATGTTGAGCTTCTTTTCAATAAGCTTACTGGACAGTTATATATCATTTTGTATGATGTATCTGTTCAAAGCCATTTCTCTATTGGATTGCCTGCCTTTTTAAGTTGATTTATAGGGATTTTTTGTAAATTCTAGATATGAGTCATATGTCAGATATAATCATTGCAAATATCCATTTTATGGCTTGCTTTTTATTCTTACCCATGTCCTTGAATGAATAGAAGTCCTTAATTTTAGAGAAGTTCAATATATGATTCTTACTTTATCCTTTGTGGTTAGCACTATGTTGTCCTTAATAAATTTTAAATGTACTTCTGGTACATGAAGATATTCTTCATATTTTCTTCTAAAATCTTATTGTTACATTGTTCACATTAGATTTAATCTGTATGGAATTTATTTTTGTGTGCTGTGTAGGTAGGTTAAGACTCAATCTTTTCTTTTTTTTTTTTTTTATTTGTTGATGTAGAGGAAGAAATTACGGTGATTCAAATTGTAATGTTGGCCCAGCACCATTTACCAAAAATGTCATCCTTTTTTTTTTTTTTTTTTTTTTACCGCATTACAGCCTTACTTAGTAAAAAAACAAAACAAAAAGACAACAAAGAAACTCAGCTATAATTGAACGGTTTTCTGTATTTTGTTCATTAGCCTGCTTTTTCTCTCTTTGTACCAGTACTACGCTCTCATCATTAATGTATTTTTGAAATAAGTCCTAATACGTGGGGAACACAAATCTTTAAGTTTTGTTCTTTCTCTTTCAGATTGCCTTGGTAATTGTTGCCTCTTCGCATTTCCATATAAAATTTAGAATCTGCTTGTTAATTTATGGCTTTCATTGTTTACGTTGAGAAGCCAGCTGTTACTCCTATTGCTGCTAATTTACTGTTAATGTGGCCCTCACTCTCTCCTCTCCCCTCCTGCCTGAAAATCTTCCTTTTGACTTTGATTTTCAGCAGTTTACAATGACAAACCTCGTTTTTTCGATTTGGGTTTCTTTGATTACTAGAAAAGCAAGCATTTTATAACTCTACTGATCATTTGGCTTTTCTTTATTTGAATTGCCTATTGGAACATTTAATTTTTTGATACATAGGAGTATTTTATGGTGATTAAAATTTATCATAGATATAAAAATAAGTTAGAAATTTTTCATTTGGATTGTTAAGTTTTGTCTAACATAACCACTTATTTATAAAAATAATTTATGCTTCATATAAAACTACTCAACTATACAGATAAATATGAGGGAAAGAACAACAACAAAAAATCCACAACCCCACCAACCAGAGAAAATTATTATTAACTCATGTGAACATTATTCCAAGCATCCCTTTATATATATAAAGACTGAAAGAATAAAATTCAGAAAGAGGTCCTGGGGCTGAATGGTGTTATCCATTAGTTCCTACTGAAAAAGAAAGCCAAGGACTCCATAAACATGACTGAGCATCTGTGGAGGGCTTTTGAATTTTCAATTGCCTTCAGAACTGCCATTCCATTTGAATTTTACCATGACATGCAGAGTATGCAGGGGACTTATTATCATAAATCAGAGATGATGAAACTGAGACATGTAGGGGTTGGTGGCTGGTCTATGAACATGCAGCATGGCAGGGACTGAGCTGAGATCACAGTTGAGTGTTTGGTTTATGAATCACGCTCCTACTTGCAACACATTCCTGTAGTGTGAAGGGTAGCAGAATTTGCCACCCTAAAATAAGTCACCTTGGCATATTGATTCTTTGGGAAGAGTAAATGCTGGGGAGAGGCTTTTTTTTTTTTTTTTTGAATTCTCATTCATCTAAAGACAGATCCTCCAAAAGGAACTCAATTGTCATACACCCCCTCCCCTCCCCAAGGGAGTTGCATCTGCCAGGGAAGATTTGGTTCACCACAGGAAAAGAGACTAGAAGTCAACACCAGGACAAACTTTATCACAAACACTCCTGCCTCCCATCTCTTCTTCTAAGGGCCTATTGTCTTTCCTAAAAATCATTTACTCTCCCCTAAGAGGCCTACATCTGCCTCCCCAACCTTTCCTTATTAAGGTGGTATTTGATCCTGAATTCTAGACTATCTCAGGGAGCTACTCATTTTTCCATTTCTCTCATATAAATAAGGTATATATGTTAGTGAACTTCTGTTTGTTTTATCTTATTCATCTGTCCTTTATTACAGGGGTCTCAGTTAAGAACTCAAAAGGGAAAGGGGAAATTATTTTTCCTTCCCTACCAGTGACATTACATGTTCTATCCTGGGCCACTAATTTTGTTATCAGCATTCAATCTCTTGACAATTAGTTGTATAGTTAAAATAACAACTGGACATCTGTATATTTAGCCATGTTAACTGTATTTATATTTTGTTTGTTTCATTTTTTTAAGGTTTATAGGGGGAGAACAGTGGAGAAAATGACATTGAAAAGGTCTTTGTAAATATTTTGGTTATATAATAGTTTTCTGACCCTGGAAAATCATGCCTGCATTATGAAATGAAAGTGACATGTTTGAGGTAACAATCATTGGCATTTGATGCAGCTGAAATAATCTTATTTTGTGGTCCACTGGTATAATTTATCCTAATATCTATGCTAGTTATAAAAAGACTCCTCTATTTGCCAAACAATAACTACAATTTTAGGAAGAATTATACTAAAGGAAAATTTCATGTATTTAGTTAGACTTATAATACTACTTTTCAAAAAAAATATAAAAGACTTTCTCCTGAAAACATTTCTGTTCTAGCAATGCTTGTATGTCTCATTATTTATTAATACATACATATATGCATAGACCTTTGTACTTGCTGACATAATGCACACTTTTATTCATTTACCTTCCCCAATTCCGAAATAATCTGAGGCAAGTTGATATTCATCACCAGATCATAGAAGATTGTTTTCTCTTCACTTCATGCTTGTAAACAAAAAGAAAACAAACTCTCTATACACATGTGTCTCTTAAATATCCAGTTAGAGAAGGAAGAGCAAATTGTAAAAGAGAAGGGGTGGTTTCTAGCTGCCTGTAGTGACAATAATGAGTTTTCTTTATTTTAAAGGAAACACAATACATTTCATCAAATGTCATTGACTTCAGGAATATTTTTCCTGATTCTTTATTAATCTGGAGATTTCCTAGTAGATATGAAATTTTTAAATAAAAGAATAAATGAATATCACAGAAAATTAAACTATGACTTGAAAACTAAAGGAACGAAATTCATTCTGACTCATGTCTATATTAAGAAGCACTGAGGTTATTTTTGTTAAGTTTTGACTTTTCACCCTTCACACTTATTTAAGAAACACTTGAGGGTAAAGCGTCTGTAAGTATAAATTGGGATGTTACAGTGTTGTCTTTGTGACACACATTTTAAATCAGTATACCATGCATTTAAACACAAGAAAATGTGGACTTTTCTTCCCTGAGGTAAACAGATGGTGCCAGAAACACTGAGAATACTTTGGAAATGAATTATTGCTGAAAGTATCAAATTTTATATTGTCAAATAACCATATTTATACAATTTTAAATTTAAATGACTGCAGTTTTACTGCTTTCCATTTTCTTTTTGTATTAATTAAAATTTCTGTCAAAGTCTCTATGGCAAAAAGAAAAAAATGCCTTTGTAGGAGATTACTTTCACATTGAAGTTGGGAATTTTATAGGTTGGAGAAACCTGAATTGGGAGAATAAAAAGATTAGCTTTTCAAATAATCTTTCTCCTTAGGGACTGCCCAGATACAGGAGCTTGGAGCAGAATCCAAGTAATGGTGGAATACAAATTAGGTTTCTTCAGATTTTTTTTTTAAAGATTTTATTTATTTGTTTGAGAAAGAGCATGAGGGTGTGAGAGAGCATAAGCAGGGGGAGCAGCAGAGGGAAGGGGAGAAGCTGACTCCCCGCCAAGCCAAGCCGAGAGCCCAATGTAGGGCTTGATCCCAGAACCCTGGAATCATGATCTGAGCCAAAGGCAGATGCTTAATGAAGGCAGACACTTAACTGACTGGGCCACCCAGGAGCCCCAAGGTTTCTTTGGATTTACCTGAAAAGGAAATACTAGATTCTGAGTAGAAATATCAGGAACAGATTTGAGCCCCAATGGAACAGAGCAGCAGCTACTAGGACGTAAAAAATATAGAATGAAACACCCCCTGCCCTTCTTCAACACAAACTCAGTGTTAAAATATGCAAGGTTAGTAGGACAATGAGCTTCATCCAACCAAGATAAAATCGAGGCCACCTTCAGCTAAAGAGCTGGTGGTAAGCATTAAATAATGTTTAATTGATAATCTAAGACTAAAATAAATGTGGGTCTACAGATGGGAAAGTAATACGTTATTTGGTCTATGGTCCAACAAAATAGAAATATTACAACAAAAAAGAGAATGGGAGGAAAAGGGAGTGAAGAAGGGATAAGCAGAATTAACTATATTTGATTGTCCCTGAAATAAAAGATGGAAATAATGGATATACTTTAAAGCTTAGAAAGCAAGTAGAAACCTAAGTAAGAAAGAGAGGTCTACAAGCACTGCGTAAAGACATTAGCATAAAGGTAACTATTAGAAGAAAAATATCAACCTTCTTAAATACCAGAAGAAATTCAAACAAAACCAAGCACATTTAACAGAGAGAGAGAGAAAACAGACCATATAGTAGAAGATAGTAAATATTAAATGGAAAAACAAAACAAAACTTGAGGTCAAGAACATGCATCACATAAATAAATGTAATTGGCTTAACATACCTGAGAGAAGAAGCATTTCAGATGGTTGTTCAAAAAGCAAAACTCAGCTGCATGCTTTATAAAATAAATACTTTTCTACAAGTAATTTCAAAAGCCTAATAATAAAGAGATAAGACGAGGTCACCTGATAAGCAAAATGAAACCAGGGCTTGAGATCTTGATGTCTAACATGGCAGAATTCAGCACAAAGAGCACTAAACAAGATAAAGGATTCTTTAGAATGCAAAAAAGGCTACATTTCCCCATGAAGATATAAAATTTATGAATCTATGTACCAAATAACATAGTGGCCATCTTGATAAAATGGAAACCAAAGGGGGTACAAGGAAAAATAAAAACAAACTAAATAAAACAAGACTTTAAAATACATCTCTCAAGCTGAGATAAAAAAGTATCTAAAGGTAACTGAGCATGTACAAGACCTAAGCACTATAATCAGTAAGGGAGATTACACACACGCAATTTTGGGAAACATATATGTATAAGTAATGAATATACCTTCTTTCTTGTGCTCATGGAATATTTGTAAAAATTAATCCTGTTTAATTTCCTATGTGCCTATCTATACCACAAAGAAAACTTCAATAAGATCTGCAATATAGAAATCATAAAACAACATTCTGATGCCAATGCAACAAAACCTAGAAATTAATAACAACATAAAATTAAAAAGGTACTTTCATCTGGCAATTAAAAAATTAATGTCTCTGAAATATTTCTTAGGTCAAGGAAAAAATACTTGGTTCAAAAAAATACAAATTAAGCTTACAAAATTTCTAGAAAATAGGTACTTATGTATAAAAATTTATGGAATAGCTAGAGCAATGCTCATAGGAAATTGTATAGATTTAAGTAATTATATAAATGAAGATGAAAGACTGAAAATAAACAGATGAAACATACAATTCAAAAAAACGAAGTAAGCTGAAGTTAGGGTTTAAAATCTGAGATCAGGAAGGTCAAAAATGTAGAAACAACCTAGCTAACACTTAGGTTAAAAAGCTGAATTTTTAAAAAGATAAGCAAAATAAACTACTATTGATCAGTTAAGCTAATCAATAAAAAATAGAGCAAATACAAAAAATGAGAAATAAAAGGAGATGATGTTTGAAATAGAACAACTAAAAAAACCCACTAGAGTCAGCTTTATACAGTTGTAGGCAAATAAATTTTAAAACCTAAAAGAAATGAGTAATGCCAAGATGGTGGTAAGAAGAGCCGGCACATTGGAACTGGGTAAAGAATATAGTGATCAAGCGAGAGTTCTTGGAGTAAATTTTACGTACTTTCTACTTTTTTAACTAGAGTAATGTTTCACATGAGAACACATGAAAATATTAACATCTGTAACAATGAACAATTATAACTCTCTCTAAAACACTGAATAAATAAAACTCTATGAGTCTTGGGAGAAATTCCAAAAAGAGAAGAAGTGAAGGAGAGCTATCGAATGATCGCCTTGAGCCAGCTAAGCTTGAAGGCAGATGTCCATCCCTGGACTTTTAATTATGTGAACTGTTATTTTTCATTTCTCCTGTTGAGCAAGTTTGCATTTGCTTTCTTTAAATGCAACTGAGAGTTTAGATTAACATGAGGGTTTATTTCAATAAATATGGAATTGTAATTACATCTCTCATTTTCATGTATCATGTTTATATATAGAAAAAAATGATTATCAAGATAACAGTTTATTCTCATAGTGAACCAGATGCCTGAAAGTGGAGTATTGAACTATTACGTACATATATATACAGACATATATAAAACAGTGCTAGCGCATTATAGTTTGTACCCAGCTTTTCACAAGGGAGAGATTTTCACAAGTACCATGCAATTCCCTGTAATTTCAACCTATACCTGCTCTGAGTAGGTCGAAAGGTTTGAAGGTATTTCATAGTTGACACATAAAAGCAGTGATGGTGTAAAAGACATCGGCAGACATGTGGTCAATACCAGCAGGTTTTTAGAAGATAGATTTCCCCAAGGTATACCTTGTGATTTTCATGTCATATCAAAAACTAACTCTAGATCCAAATTGCTATTTCTATAGAAGTATCTCTACAACTATCACTAAGAAGTTAGACCAGGGATCCTGTGAAGGAAATCAAGTTTGAAGTTTCAGAAGTAAGTGTTGTAAAATCTGTGGTTGCCTGAGCAGGGAGAAACCAGCTGTGTACCTCAGAGCAGTTCACACTACCCGCTCTGGGGAGAGGTAATAACAAGGACACCTAGGATGGAAAGTCTCAGACACTTGCTGCCTAAACCTAGTCTTCAAGATAGAGTTAAGTAGTGAGTAGTAAACCAAATTTCCCTTTTTTTCTTCTCATATCTTACATCAATTAATTACTTGGGCAATCGAGCTGTGTTTGCTCCATTTCCCTCTCAAAGAACGCTTTGCCTGCAATACTCCAGGCAATTTCAGCCCAGAATTTCTCCTGAGACTATAGCTCCTGCTGAGAAATGCTGCACTGTCGGCATGTTCAGTAATATAGAAAAATAGATACCAGAGTCATACAGAATCATTGGATCAATAGATAATATGCATTTAAATTGCAGAAGATCCCAAACTTTAATATGAAGCTCCACTATGAAGCTGCCTTCCATAAATAAAAATAGAAAAACGTTAAATAAAACTCAAAGGTATCATTGATAGTCCGCCCCACCCCCATTACAATGTAGTGAGGGCATTGGGGCGGGGCGTTATCTAATGAACTTTGTACCCATGACAGAAAGGAAGAATGCAAGATAAAGGAATGGAAAGCAGTAAGACAGGAAGGACAGGAAGGAAGGAAGGCAGAGGGGCAGGAAGGAAGAAAGAACAACAGTCAGGCACAAAGGAAGAAAAAGAGATGGAAAACAAGAATTTTAAAGTTCTTGAATGATCTTTATTCTTTCTCTAGCTTGGTAATAAACTAAGGGAAGTGGATGAACAATCCCACTTTAGGGAAAAAAAATTAGAACAATATTATTTTAAATTTAAAGTTAAAAATCATTTAGAAAACAATAGCTCATATACTAGAAAATGTTATGTTGTGGCAATAAAACTTTCCTGGATTATTTAGTTCCTATAATATATGGTAATTTGCATAATATCATCTGCTGAAAGTTTTAGAGTACAATAATCACTTAACTTTTAGAAGTTAGAACTGTAGTGGAAATTCCCTATCAAATGATTTTTATCATTCAGATGTGGTTGAAGTGCATTTTGATTCCTGGAAGTCATAATTCCAGGAAGTTTTTGAATAGCCAAGTAACATTCAAACATAGGCATTCTATGCTTTTTTGAAAAATTGTGTTTCTTGTGTACCCCAAAGTGAGTTTTGATGCCAGCAAGACTTCCTTTTTCTAAAAGAAAAGGATTCCTTCCTGAAGACAAAATAGTATAAGTGTAAACATAAAGCTACAAAAATCATCCAATTTTATTCCTTGTGTTACCGCAGACAGTTTTTTGAGGATAAGACATAAATTAGAGACACGCAGCTCCTTTACAATTGACTGCTTGAACGATGATAGTTGTATTTGCGATTTAATCTATAAAGAATATGGTAGGTTGCATTTTTTCAAAGACCTAAAGGATTATTTACTATTCAGATAACACCCTCAGTAATGCATTTTTACAAAGTTTCCCGGTAAACTGATAAATTGTTCATGTCAGATTTACAACGTTGTTAATGTCAGATATTTGAGTATTTGATGTTGTAGAGTTCTCCCCCGTCTTTTCACTGTCTAAGAGACTTCTATTCTGAACTACTGCACTCTAAATAAGTGACGTTCTCTGGCATGGTAAAGAGCAACAGAATATTAACCTGATTAAACATTTATAAGCACGTGACTGTTTTCTTCCTCTATCGAGTCATCTTCCCTGAGCAACCAAGCTGTAACAACTACTTTGTGCAGCAAAATTCTATGATGTTCCTAATAGAGTATATTTCTACACTTGAAAATGTCATTATTACCCATCCATCAACCCTAGTGAAGTTATGAAACTTCATTTCACTAGAGGCCTTGACATTACATTGCTCACTGTTTGTTCTGCTTGTCAGCACTTTATGTCACTAATGGACAGGCAGTCGAATCCAAAATCTCAATTTTTTTCTTAATGGAGACTTTCCCCCCCATTCAATCATCTGCTCATGTGGTTCATAATATGCCTGAGGGTACACAGCCAAGTCTAGGTAATAAGGTCTGTTGAGCTTGACTGAAGAATAGTATTGGCTGGTGGGGCTAATTTCTGTGACCCTAATAATGTAATATTCTGTTATATTTCTATCTATGCAGTTAATAAAAAAGACGAATCTGGATATGTGTTAATGTGTTTGAATTTAACACACAATAAATAGTTACATAATAAAAATTATACATTTATTTTGCATAAAGAATTTGGATACCATTGAGGGAGAGTCATTTTATTACGGCAAGTAAATGAATATTTAGAATAAGGAAAAAAATCTCCAAAACTCCTGCTGCAATAAAGACAAGTGATATTTAGTAAAATTTTTCCTAAATGATTGTTTTAAATTTTGAACTATTTTATGGCAAAGTAATATTTATACTATAACTTAAGAAATCAAGAGTGAGTTTGGTATGCACACATAGGAGGTGTTCCATCGAAGTATCTGAATATTATTTTGATATTATGCAACTTAAATTCCATGTCCATTTAGATTTCCTTTTAAGACGGATTCTCAAGTATTTTCTTTTGTCTTCTCAGTTAAGAGATAAAGTATGTGACTTGAATGCCAAAAGCACAGGAGAAAATTGGTATTAAAATGATGTATTAATTAACAGTGGTTAATATTTAATGGTTTATATTTTTTAAAACTCTATATTATAAAGAAAAAAAATAAAATTTGTTCCTCAGGACAATGGTCAGAGAAAAGGGGTATGGACTGCATGCTTTATACTAATATAAATAATTTAATTTCCAATTATATTTCAATGCTTCTATTGTATCTGGGTCTATAAGAAAAGTGACCTGCTTCAAACAGAATTATTGCTGGTGTTACCACATTGTCACGTCCAACACCTCCTGCCCCGATTGGATACAGGAATTGGTGTCATCACCTGCGCAACTTTGTAAAAAGCACAAACCTGGATTATCTCTTTCCTTTTAAGGCATCTTTTCTTTTTGAATGTGCTTTTTTGGAGGAAGAAGAAGAAAACAATGATGGTGAGGATGGTGGAGATAGTGGTTGCAGATGGTGATGATAAATTTATCGAGTACTTTACATGTACGGGCTCTAGATATATTAATTCTCTTCATCCTCACCAAAACTTTGTAAAATAGGAGTACTACCATTCACTTTTTTTTTATAGATGAGGACATTAAGGTGTATAGAAATTAAGTAACTTATCCTTCTAAAAAATCTTATCACCAAAAAACAAATCTTCCCTAAACATTCTTTATTCATATCTTACATACCTTTTGCCTACAGTTGCCTAATTCATCAGTCTAAACCTCTTTCTTCTCTTTTCAAGGTCCTCCATAATTTGGCTTCATTTTATTTTATTTTTTTAACAGATTTATTTATTTTATTTTAGATAGCACAGGGGGGAGGGGCAGTGGGAGAGGAAGATACAGAATCTCAAGCAGATTTCCCGCTGAGCGTGGAGCCCAAGGTGGGGCTCCATCTCACGACCCTGAGATCATGACCTGAGCCGAAATCAAGAGTCAGAGATTTAACCAACTGTGCCACCCAGGCGCCCCATTTTGGCTTCATTTTATATATTCAAATTTTTCTTACATAACTTTCCAGCATGCACCCTCTGCAGAGAAGTCCCTTCTTTTGCTTATTTATTACTGACAACACACAAAGTATGAGATATACAGTTCTTTAGCTCCATAGCACACACAGACACACACATACACAAAACAAAAACCAAAAGGCTGTAATGTTAGAAGAAAGCATGTGTGGGAAAATGGTGTGAGACTTGTTTCACTGGGGTCACTGGGGAGAGTACCACTTTCCTCAGTGTGATAAAGTCATTGTGTGACACAGTGTATGACACACAAGGTAGACCTGGGTCCCCCTGCCGTATATAGCACACCCGCACACAGTCATTTACCCCAAGGATTATACAGGATGGCTGGGCTGGGAGAACCTCCAAAGAGATCCAGTCTTTTTAAGAAGGAGCTGCCATCTATAAAAGTTCATCTAAAATTGCATCAGAAGGACTAGGACGGTCTTCCTTCTCTCTTATGGTAAGTTTCATTAGGGGGTGTGAGAGTGCTTGTCCTGTTTTGCCATCTTTGGAAATGTTCTAAAGTATTGAACTCCAAAGGGAACTGTTCTTGACCATACTCTTAGAAAGTCACCCTACATAAATGCGCAGCCAAATAGATGTAGAGTACTAGGAGCTGCTTTAAGTTATCTGCTACCCATAGTTAGTCCTGTGCTTCCCCGGAAGCAAGGAGCATCTTGATATGCTCAGTCCTCTAGAATATCCCTGTGAAATTGTTTTTCATCTACACAACTAAAAAGAGACAATAAACAGATTTTCAAAAAATATGTTTTCAAAATAGATAAGTTCCTCTTCTTTCAACATGCTATCTCTCTTGCTATAAAGAGGCAAAGTTCAGGGGCGCCTAGGTGGCTTGGTCAATTAAGTAGCTGACTCTTTATTTCTCCTCAGGTCATGATCTCAGGGTCCTGGGATGGAGCCCCCAACCCCCCAGCTCCCTGCTCAGCAGGGAATTTGCTTGAGGATTCTTTCTCTTTCTCCCTCTCCTTCCGCCCCTCCCACGCGTGCGCGTGCACACACACACACACACACACACACACACTCTCTCTCTCTCTCTCTCTTTCAAATACATAAATAAGTCTCAAAAAAAAAAAAAAAGAGGAAAAGTTCAAATTTTTAGTGGCCAGAAAGGTAGTAAAATAATAGGTAATTGATAGAGATTGAATATTATTAAAGAATCGGACTGGAACACGATGTGGTATTTCATTTGGGGTCACTCACCTCTATTAACCGGGATCAAGATGTCCGGTTCACAGACACTACCCTGACGGGGTGGGCGGAGAAGAGGCAACGTTGTCTGCAAATATCACATTGTTTATCATCCTCAGGGCGGCGCTTTTATAGCAACTTCAGATGTGAAATTAAAACGCTTAATGCCAAAATAAGGGAGAAAGGAAAGTGAGGGGTTGTGTTACGCAATCTGGTGACTGTGTGAGCATGAAAGGAATTGGGAAAGGGTCTTTGGAGAGTTTCTTAAGAGTGGGGTCGATGCTATAGCTATCTCTCAGACTTTTCCTATTTCTCAGAATGTTTCTTTAGTGTTATCAAATCCTGTGGTATCAGAGCCTGGGTTGAAATTGTAGATCCTGGCTGATAGAGGTATTTCAGCATAAGTCACAGTTTGTATATCTTTAAATCTTAGAGTACTCTAGTGTGTAAGCTAAGGCGCCTCATGGTGGCGACCTTAGGGAGTTTCAGCAAAAGGCTATGTATTCATTAATTTAGTATGTATTTTCTAATATTTCTATGGCTCTTGGGTGAAGGCAGAAATTTTATTATATAATATTTGACTTTTTAAATGGCATTAACATTTGAGTCAAGGTTCTTTCTTTTTCTTTTCTTTTTAAAAGATTTTATTTATTTATTTGATACATAGAGAGAGAACACAAGTAGGCAGAGCAGCAGGCATAGGGAGAGGGGAAGCAGGCTCCCTGCTGAGTAGAGAGCCCAATGCAGGGCTCGATCCCAGTATCCTGGGATCATGACCTGAGCCGAAGGCAGATGCTTAACCAACTGAGCTACCCAGGCGCCCCGAGTCAAGGTTATTTTCAACAAAATAAATACAAATACATATCTGTAAATATTTTCCGCTTTATTATAATCCTTAGAAATTGCTCGATAGTGAATTTATTACTGTCCAATTATGAGTTAATCAGACATTTCTATCATACTTCGCTAAAATAACCACCTTGATGATTTTGCTCTTACAATTACTAAATCCAAGAATTGGATTACATTGTGGCTCTGGGTACCTCCTAATATTTATAATGCAAGGACCAGGGAGGCCAGGGAGACTAGCTTCTCCCATTCTAGGATCTGCTACATTGCCAATGTGTCTATACATATAAACTAGGAAGGTGATAGCATCAGGAAATGAGTTAAAAAACAAATTAGGTAAAAGGTAGAGAGAATGCTCCTCTCTAGAGGATGTAACTTTGAATCACAGTTGTATTTCTATTTATACTAATAGCAATCTCATTTTCTTGGCCATGAGATGAAGAATGCCAAATATGACCATTGTAAATAATATGGAGGTTCATGAGAGAATAGCTATGCAGAATTGCATACTGTCCTAGAATTACCATGCTTTTCTTAGAATATTTTCTATGCTGAAAAGACACTGGATCTAGGCTGAGTTTGTAAATTAGACTGGCATAAGGGGAAAATGGCCTCTGAGTGCCACTACAGGAATCTCCATCTGAAGGTTTATCAGGAAACCTTCAGAGGATGGAAAGCACAATGGGTGCTTTTCATTCTGATAGCATACTGCTTCCCGAGAAGTGAAAGGCATTGCTACTGATAAACCCAAACACCGTCCAATGAAAATCAAAACAATTACACCAAGATGTTTGTGAGTAGAAAAAAGTAAACGGTTCTGCCAAATTAATGATGGGAAAAAGATGGCAGGCAATTGAGTAAGAAAGACAGAGTAGACCGGCCTTCCTTCTCTCTCGATTCCTGCCCTCAGTAGCCACTGCTGAAGGCCTGGGTAAAGAAGCTAAGCCACAATCAGTAAACGAACCAGGAAGCAAGCCAGTTGGTGTTGAATAACAAGGATGAAATGCATTGCTCACAGGCATGAAACAGAATTGCGGGACCAAGGAAATGCAGGTGATATTTTTATAGTTGTAAGGGAACAACTGTTCTATAACTTTCTTCTCACTTCGCTTCCTGCATGAGACTTCGAAGTTTTTTCTTGTTTAATAGAATATTTGGAAAAAATAATAGATGACTTCTGCCAGGTGAAGTTTGCCCAAATTAGATTTGGTTGCATAGTAGAAAGGCCTCAGAAGGGCCAGGGTTGGATCCCAGATGTGCTTTGACTTACTGTGGAAACTGGAACAAATAATGAAATCTCTCTGAGGCTCAATTTTCCTATTTAAAAAAGAGAGTAGTGTAAATACCTGCCCCATCATATTGTGAGAAGTATGAAATGGGTTAAGTGCCATTCCTGGCAGGTGCTTAAACCTCCCTCTAGTTTATGGCAACTGTGGATTGCGTGCCCAACTTCTCTAAATAATAAGAGGGCATTTGAACATCCTCTGACCTACTTTTGGGACTTCTTCGTAATCATTTTCATGATATGAATTTATACTCTATTGATTTCTATATTCATCCCAATTCCAAAAAGAGATTCATTTGACTACTTCTACCTGGACTTTTTCCTGCTTGACCAATCAGCTGTAATTCTGTGCTGTGTTCATAATTGAAAGACAATACTGCTTTTGATATTGGAGAAGCTATTTGTAGAATCTTTTTAAAATATATATTTAAGAAAGGGTTGTTTGGAGTTGAAATCCCAAGTCCTGGTTCATATTTTGACCCCAAAGCAAGCAAGATTTTATATATATATATTTTTCCCCCTACCATTAGCTTTGGGTGAAAACACTCATTTCAGCGGAAAGTATTTTGGTCAATTTTTAAACTCTAGTGATTGGTAAACTTTGGTGTTAAGGTAATAAGTTTGAACTATTAAATTAATGAGCACAATTCACTGAGATAAACTTTGTAGTTTTGCTTTTACTTTTCACAGAATTTTGCTATTTTGTGTTAATATTTTATGTTCTTTTTAGTTCTTGCAAACTCGTTTGATGATGGCTTCATATTACTGCTAAGTATTGGGGTTAAATCGAGCATTTTATGATTCGTAGGTCCATCCTTGCTTTCCCTTATCCTGATGAACACCATTAGCTTGTCACCTTCCTATTTTTCCAGATACATCTTCAGTCCACCCAAAAATGAAATCCCACAGCTGTTAAAGACATTGTAGTTCACTATTACTCACAGAGGGGTATAAACAAAGAGGATGCAGATCTTTCTGTTGTGTATGATATTTTTTTTCAGGAATAAATACAATTTAATATATGCATTTAATGTACTATTTAATTATAAAAGTATGTGCTACCATTAGGGTGAACTTTTGTTCTAATAGAAAATAAAATATTTTAAATGAATTCATTTAAAAACGTTAAATAGCTTCAGTTAAAATTTTGGTATAAAATTATACTGAAGTTTAATGCTCTTTTATTATAGAAAAGAATAAACTATATTTTATACATTACTCAATTAAACCAATGAAGTATTTCCATTGTTCATCTACTTAAATTGAAAAACTATCAAGTATGAATAATTATTCCATTTTTCTCCTCTATCAGCCTTTTAGGTATCATTTTTATTATTCTTTTAATGGTTGCCCTAGAGATTACAATATGCAGCCTTGACTTATTACAGTCTACCTTAAATTAGTTCTTTAACAACCTCCACGAAATGCAATCACCTTAAAAGATTAAGTACATTTTACCTTTCCCATCTTTGTGCTTTTGTCATATATTTTATTTCACATATAAATTCCTCAGGACACGATTATTGTTGTTTTAAGCATGAATATTCATTTTTTTTTCACCTGCATCATTACCTTTCTTACTGCTCTTCTTTCCAGTGACTCCTGGCTTCCAGTTAGTATTATTTTCCTTCAATGTGTAGAATTAGCGTTGGTATTCTTTGTATTGCAGGTCTGTTGGCAATGAATTATAACAGATGGTGTATGTCTAAAAACATCCTCATATTTACATCAGTTCTGAAGCATATTTGCCAGGTATAGAATTCTAGACAGGGTAAAGGGTTTTGTTTCTTGAAACATTGTAAAGATGCCATTTCTTGCCTTTTGTTTTTTGTAGTTTTCATTGGAAGGTCAGTGATCAATTTACTCTTGTTCCTTTGGAGATAGGGTGTTGTTGTTTTTTTAAATCTTCTGGCTTATCTTCATTGCCTTTTTCTCCCTCTAAGAAGTTTAATGTTATGTGGCAAGATATAGTTTACCTTTACGCTCCCTGCTTTGAGTTCAAAGTTTAGGTCAGTGAATTGACGCATCTTGTTGGTGTAACAAGATTGTCAGCTCTTATCTTGTCAATATTGCTTTTTCCCATTCTCTCATCCTCTTTCCACAGGACTGGAGTCTCATTATTTTAGAATTATTAACTGTATTCCACATATTTCTTTTATTATTTTCATTCTCTTCTCTTTCTGTACTTTAGCTTTGATATTTTCATTAAAATTTGTTTCCTGTTCGCTAATCCTCTCTTTTACTGTGTCCAGTTTGTTGTCGTGTTCATCCAATATATTATTAATTTCAGGTATTTCATTTTTCAGTTTTAGGACATTGATTTTTTTCTATAGAGCTAAATTTACCACTAAAATTTTCTATCTTTACATCACATTAATTTTCTCTGCCATTTTCTCAAATATATTAATCATGGTTAAAGTCCCTGTCAACTGTAATACCTATTTCCAATGCCTATTTTATTTCATTTTAGTTTGTGGTCATATGTTACCTGATATTTAGCATGTCTCTCCTATTTCTATTCAATATTGGACATTGATAAAAATTGAAGAGGTTTTTGATGATGATTAATTTTTCTTTTGGCTGGCAGATAAAATACTGGTGGAATCCCTTGATCCTGTTAAAGGTTGGTTTTAGGCTTTGTTAGAGCTGGTTTACTTCAGTTTTGCCCATATTCCTAAGACATGTCCCTTACTCTGGATTCTGGTTCTTACCTCTAGGGTGTAGCCTTTATCCTTAATCCTTAAGCCTCTGAAATTTAAACTGAAAGTTGAGGTATTTACCAAGGTCATTACACCTTGTTGGAATTCAAATTCCGGAATTTCTGCTCAGGGTGCAAAAGATGCTGAAATCACTGCTCAACACACTAAATTTACAAATGTTTTCTATTGGGATTTGGAGTGATGCCCCATGAGTACAATTTAGGATCTCACCAATGATTTTAGGAACATTATATGTAGATTTGTGGACTACTTCTCTGCTTGTCTTTCCTTAGAGACATATTGCCTCTTATGTCCCTGCCCCTTTGCCATCACTGAACGCAGCCCTCTTTCTACTGAGACTTCTGATTTTACTTGGGCTTTTTTTTCTTGATTTGTTATTTGGAAAATGCTCTCAGGAAAAAAGCTGTGCTCCTAGCATGTGCTTCTTTTCTATAAAAATGTATGGCTTATCTAGTTCTTCCTGTGTGGAAAGTTGTCCAGTGTTATAATATATATATATATATATATATATATATATATATATATATATATATATATGGCAAGATCGATCTATCTATCTATCTATCTATCTATCTATCTATCTATCTATCATCTATCTATCCCCCTTTGCAGTGTTTGAGGTGTTAGTCTGAAGTGTTAGTCTGATACAAGCTACACTGTAATAGATGAGACAAAAAATTACTCGAGTATAAATAATTTATGTACTCATAAATAATTATTTTCAATATATCTTATACATTTTCTTACTACACTTATTCCAGTAGTGTGTTCATAAATATTGTGCTCTTCTAAAACTGAATTAAATGCATTTTCACTTCTGTCTTACAAACTCTAGAATCTACAGCAATTTAGGCTTAATTTCATGTTTTAAAGGTGATAGAAGTGTGTTTAGATTTGTTTACTTAAGGCTTAAAGACCAATATAAATAAAGTTGAGGAGATCATGAGCAAAATTGTGTTTTCAGTGTCACATAATTACTTACCCTCTTGAATTGGAACAAAATGAAGTATAGTTCTGCCTTAGAATTCTAAAAAAAACAAAAATCAATAGTGCTTGCCCTAAGACAACTCTTCACCTAGGCCATGAAACACACCAGCTGAGGAGCGAATTCACCTTTGTGATAGTTTGTTCTGCCCTTATTATTTGTAAATTAGATTGTACATGGTGTATCCCTTTCTAAATTACTTATAAAATATTTGTTTATTGAAGAGATTTAAAGTACACAGAAAATACCCTCACCCAGGATTGTAGATGTTGTACTTTTTTTTATCCCGCAACGGATTTTATGTACTATTGGAATTTATTAGCATAGAAGGCATCACTGGTCATTGAAATGCTGATTTTTAATTAAAAATTTTTTAGCTCCTAAACCAAATGATTTTTGTTCAAATATTTGTTCTGAATTTCTCCCTTCTTAGTCTCCTATCTCATAATTTTTGTACACATGACAAGCAATATAGTGAAATGGGAAAATGATTTTTTTAAAAGATTTTATTTATTAATTTGACAGAAAGAGAGAGCACAAGCAGTGGGAGTGGCAAGCAGAGGGAGAGGGAGAAGAGGCTCCCCACAGAGCAGAGGACCCTGGGATTCCCAGGACCCCAGGCTTCCCAGGACACCGGGATCATGACCTGAGCTCAAGGCAGTTGCTTAACCATCGGCGAGCCACCCAGGCGCCCGGGAAATTGATTTAAATTGTAATTAGGGATGCCTCGGTGGCTCAGTCAGTTGAGCATCTGCTTTTTGGCTTAGATCATGATCTCTGGGATTAAGCCCCACATTGGGCTCCCTGCTCAATGGGGAGTCTGCTTCTCCCTCTCCCTTTGCCCCTCCCCCCTACTTATGCTCTCTCTCTCTCAAACAAATAAAATCTTTAAATTATAATCAAATCATATGTGTAGTATATATAATTACATATAAAATATGTGTATCTATATTTTCACATGTATATAGACACACATACATACATGGATGTTTATGTTTCTATCAATATGTAACTTCAATATGATCTTATTCATTTGTTTGGAAGTTAAGATGGGTTTCTACTTTCCTGCTACATTTCTCTTTTTATGTTGTTTAACACCTGCATATGTTCCCATATCACCTTTTTTGACAAATTTCTTCTCTTTTACATGGAGCCAGTACTCCATGGCAAATACCAAGCACTCAGTATGGTACTTACAGTAGTTTATCCTGCGGTCCTGGTTACTGACCCCTCACCATTTTAGCCAGAACTGAGGTGAGACGTCTCAAATATAGATAATGTCCCAATCAGCCCCTGTAGCTGGTTGCTCTGGACAGATCCACTGTGGGTTGTGCTATCAAGGCTGGAGTGAGTTTCTTAACTTTCTGTTTTATTTTGACCATTATTATGACCATTATTTTTAAGGCACAGAATGGAACGAAGGGAAACCATATGAAGACAAATGTATTAATAATTTTAATAAAAAAGAAGCCAACTGTTATGCATATATAACTCATACTTGTTATCTAAATGACAACGTATACATTATACATATGCAACAGTTGGCTTATTTCTCATTTCTCAAGTGAATTACTTTTGAAAATTATACCATAGTCTTGATGAGGACAATAGTCCCTAGAATCATAAACAACTCTCATTGTCCTGTTTACTCAAGCAGCTTTTGGTTTGAATTCAAAGGTCATAATCCAGAAGTATTTTATCAATAAATTAAACTTCACTTAATGAAATATATTATAGTACTTTTGCCAAATTGTCTCTTTGTTTGGATAATTGTGTTTATTTCTAAAACTGAGCCATCCATGATTGCATTCATTAGTTGTTGAATTCCAGAGTGGTGGTTGAAGTATAGGCGTGAATACATTTCAAGGAGAAGGGCTCAGGTGAATACTGAAAAGGTAGATCTGATCTGTTCACCTGAAAAAAAAAATGTTATGACATAACATCTCATAGTTTCAAACATCTTGCTGTTTTTTAAATTATGAAGATTCCATTAAACTATATAATTACTTTATGATTACATTAACATAATTTTTATTGTTATATTACCTATATTGTAGCTACTTGAAAATCTAAAGCAGCATTCTAATGTGTAAGCATGTAACAAGAATTAAGTATCAATTTTAGGGATTTTGCTTCTTAATGTTATGCTAATGCCAATGGAATGTCTGGAGATGTGAATTGTCGTTTGATAACACAAAATATCAAGGAAACTTAGGTCTTTAATTGACACTGCTTATGAAGGAATAATTCCTTCACTACCAAATTATTTTAATAATTTAAAAATAGGTGGTCGAAATTTTTTTCATTATTTCTGGATGAACTATATTAGTTGTAGTGGCCTTAACAAAATTGTATTGACTTATGGTTTTGTACTTGTCCATTTATTCTTACAAAACACAGGTTATTAGTAGTAACAAATTGCTATTTTATATGTAATACTTTTCAAAGTTCTTTTTTTTTAAAAGATTTTATTTATTTATTTGCCAGAATCAGAGAGAGAAAGAAAGAGCAAGAGAGCACAAGCAGAGGGAACAGCAGGCAGACAGAGAAGCAGGCTCCCCACTGAGCAAGGAGCCTGTTGTCGGACTCAATCCCAGGACCCTGGGATCATGACCTGGGCTGAAGGCAGATGCTTAACCAACTGAGCCACCCAGGAATCCCTCTTTTCAAAGTACTTAAAAATAATTTTCTTATTAAATTTCACCTTAATATAGTGTTACAAATACAGAGAACGCTAAATTTCAACAATTACTATTTATATAGTATTTTATTATTTTACAGAAGCATGTAAATATTAATTTAATTTAAAAATTAATTCCCACAATTCTACTGAAATAAGTGAAATAATAAATAACAATATATAAGGGTGTGGGATCATCATAACACATGTGTTTTTTTGCATGCTATTATTTTTTTAATGAAGAAAGGAACTTATTCAAAGCATTTTCTGTATGTCTTCAGATGCCTTAAAATAAATAAATAAATAAATATAACTAACTTATTTTTCCATATGTTTTATTACTTTGTTTTTAATTCTAGGAATGTAATTATTCAGAGAGCCTTGATTTTTAGCATTTTAACTGAACTATGGAACCAAAACTAAAAATAGCTTTTAGTAAAGGTGATATGAGGTGATTTTAGTCAACTCTTATGCTGTTGTCTACACATGGATCTTATCTAGGTATCACTTGCTAAACCAGACCATGGATGGTTGTCTGCAAATTTCCTTTACACACACACACACACACAAAACAAATAAAAAATAAATAAATCTAAATTTTGTATTTTCAGTCCAGCTGGTTAGAAGCCTAAAAGTCATCACTCTATCCTAACAAAAAGAAAAAAAAGCTGAACAAACTGAAAAATCAACAACTTTTCTGAAATCCATCAGAGAAGTGAGATTGTAGGGCAAAAACTACTGGTCCTCAAACTGGAGAGAATACAGAAAATTACAGCTTAGTACCTAGCAGAAACCCACCAGCAGAAACCTCTGCAGGAATCAATAACAGGTTCCTTTTATCCAGTTCATTAGACCTGGCTATCAAGAAAAAATTACAAAGACTGAATACTAAAAGACAAAAAATAGTTTGAAGAGTCAAAGCAAAGCAAACCTCAGATATGGCAGAGACACTGGATCTACCAGACCAGGAATTTAAAACAACTGTGGTTAATATGTTAAGGGCTTAAATGATAACGTAAACAGCATGCAAGAACAGATGGGTAATGTAAGCAGAGAGATGGACATTTTAAGAAAGAATGAAAAAGAAATGTTAAAATCAAAAACACTGTAACAGAAATGAGAAGTACTTTTGATGGTCTCCTTACTTGATGAGGCATGGCTGAAGAAATCGTCTCTAGCTTGAGGATACCTTAATAGAAACTTCCAAAATGGCAAAGCAAAGAGAAAAAAGACTGAAGAAAACCTAGAATGTGATATCCAAAAACTGTGGAATAACTACAAAAAATATAACATTCATGTAATGTAAATAATAGGAGAGAAAGAGAGAAAGGAACGAAAGCAATATTTAAAGCAACAATGACTGAAAATTTCCCCAAATGAACAACACCAACCTACAGACCCAGAAAACTCAGAGAGCACCAAGCAGGATAAATTTCAAGAATAACTACACCGAGTCATATCATATTCAAACTTTAGAAAATCAGACATAAAGAAAAAAATTGGAAATAATTCCTCAGAAATCATGTAAATAAGGAGAGAGTGGAGTGAAATATTTAAAGTGTCAACAGAAAAAAACTATTAACCTAGAATTCTGTACCCTATGATATTATCCTTCAAAACTGAAAGACTTTCTAAAACAAACATTGAGAGAATTTCTTGCCATTAGACCTGAATTTCATGAAATGTTAAAGAAGTTCTTCAGAGAGAAGGAAAATAATGTAGGTCAGAAACAGATTTACATAAAGAAAACAGCAACATCGAAAAGGAATAAGTGAAGATAAGATAAGAATTTTTATTTTTCTTATTCTTAATTGATCTAACAGATAACTGTTCATAATATATTTTTTTAAAGATTTTATTTATTCATTTGACAGAGAGACAGCCAGCGAGAGAGGGAACACGAGCAGGGGGAGTGGGAGAGGAAGAAGCAGGCTCATAGCGGAGGAGCCTGATGTGGGGCTCGATCCCAGAACGCCAGGATCACGCCCTGAGCCGAAGGCAGACGCTTAACGACTGAGCCACCCAGGTGCCCTTAACTGTTCATAATATTAATGACAAAAATGTGGTGAGTTATGTATGCTATTTTTTCATATATATGCAAATATATACATAAGCCTATGTACGTATACACAATACATGATCTCATTTTCATTGGAAGACTAAGATAGGAGATAATTTCCAAACCTCTTAAGATCTCCCTGAGGTACAGACACCTAGGAGAGAATAGAATACACACACACACACACACACACACACACACAGGTATATATGTATACACATATACATACATATATATACACACATATACATATGCATATACATGCTTATGTATTACATATAAAAAACTTATTAGAATACGTATTTGTCAGTTTCTTACAAAACTAAATATATTCGTACATATTCTTACCGTATGATCTGGCATTTATATCCCTTGTTATTTACCCAAGGGAGTTGAAAACTTATGTTCATACAAACCCTGCACACAGGGGCTTATGGCAGCTTTATTCATAATCTCCAAAACTCGGTAGCAACCAGGATGTCCTTCAGTAGGTGAGTGGATAAATAAACTGTGGTGCACCTATATAATGTAGTATTATTCAGTACTAACAATAAATGAACTATCAATTCATGAAAAGACTTGGAGGAAGCTTAAACGTATATTACAAATGAAAGAGGTCAATCTGAAATTGCTATACATTTGTATGAGTCCAACTATATGGCATTTTGGAATAGGCAAAACTATGGAGACTGTAAGAAGACTAGTAGTTATCAGGGGTCAGGGAGGGGAATGAGCAGAGCATGGAGGAATTTTAGGGCCGTGAAGGTTTTCAGAATGATTCTGCACGACAACAATGTTGGATATATGTCATAATACATTTGTTAAAACTCAGAATGTACAACACCAAGAGTGAATCCTAATATCAATTATGGACTTTGGGTGATGGTGATGTGTCAGTGTGGGTTCATCGATTATAACAAATGTTCCATTGTGGTGTAAGATATTGGTATTGGGGAAGTTGTTTGGGTGTGAGGGCTATTGGTGTATGGGAACCCTGTGCTTTCTGCTCAACTGCTCTGAAAAATAAAGTCTGTTATTTTATTTAATATTTGTAAAGGAAACTTCCTTTACATTTAAGATAGTATGTAATTTAATCTAACAACCAAGGTTATATTTCATAATCAAATTCTAGAGCCTACCACCGAAAAATGACAAAACCCCAGAAAAAAGCAAATCAGTCAAATGAATTGATATTTTTAAATAAAGGAAGGGGCTATCATTTTACCTTTCTGTCTCTTCACAAAACTAAGACATAGTAAATAAAACATGTGATGAAGTTTTATAGTGGATATGTGCTATATTACTTTTCTATAGGCACCCTATGGAACAACTGGACATGGGAAAATAAATGTTTTCTTTTAAAGGCTGATAATTTTGGTAAATAAAACCGAGGCCTTGTAAGTCAAACAGTGACAAATTTTGTTTTTAATCTGGCTAAAGTTTAAGAAAAAATTATAATTAACCCTTACCTTTTAGAGTTGAATTTGTACATTTTACTCAAAATAAAATTTAGGAATTTTTAATCCATCTATATTCAAGTGACAATGGGAAATTAGTAGAAATTTATTAATAAAATGCAAATATTAAAAGCTCAGTATCCTGAATCACATGTTTAGGCCACAAACCATGCCTGAGAAACACTTGAATTTTTCAATGATTACAAGACTCCCATAAATGGATCTGTCATTTGGAGCATAGGTTCAGTTAATGCCTAGGTATGGTGACAAATTTTGCCACATCTAATATATTCAATTAAAATTTATTCAGTATTCATTAAAGGTTTGCTCATCTAAAATTTACCTCAAGATCAATATTTGTGAGTATGTAATAATTTGTTTTTCAGGCATTTGTATAAACTTCGACATAATGATTATTAGTTTTCATTAATAAACCAAAACCATGAACATGCTATATCTAAATTTTTAAAAATGAGTGTTGTTTTTTTTTGATAAAAATAATGAAAATCAGACAGATATAATGATATAACTGGTAGTTGAATATGAAATATACTACCAGAAACCAAAATAAAAATTCTGATGCTTAATTTGTTGTAAGCATAATTACTTTTGTTCAAACAAATAATGAACAAAAGCAGAGGAATTGATGCATTGCCAAACACAGCTTTTCCCCAAGATGAAAATAATTTTTTTACAAAAAGAAATTACATATTCTAGGCTGCTCAGCTCTAGCTGTGATAATATCAGTTACCCATATGGAGTAGACCAGAAAGAAATGTTTCGTCTTTGTTGTTGTTGTTCCTAATTTGAAAGATAAAAGTTCACTCATAACATACAAAGGCATATGCAGCTCTGGAAAAGCCCAGGCGGTGACTTTTCGATACCAAAACAATTGGACGAAAATGAATGATAGAGTCAATTAACTGGTTGTTTCCCCTGTATGAACCCAAACCACCGGTCTAGTCGGTTGACTCATCTCATTGCTTTTATTTTCATTGTGTAAGTAAGGCTTGTGGGGAGAACAATTGGTAGAGGCTGTAATGAAGGTATTTCTACCCCCCCCCCCCCGCCCCGGCGATGACTAAATTTAAAAAAGAAGGCATAGTTGTTTGTTTCTAGAGCCAGCCGAGCTCCCCAGAAGTAGTGTTTTTTGTTAAACCATGCATAAGTTTCCCTAAGATAGAAATTTAATGAAATCGTTCCCAATTCTTACACTGTGTATTAACCATAAGAAACTCAGACACGAAGCTGAAGGAGAGAAAAATAAAAAAGGAACAGGAATCTGGTGGTAAAATACAAAGCTGTTCATTTCTTCTCTACTCTTTCCACTAATATTTTGACTTCTAAGCTTAGTTGAAGATGGTCTTCAAATTCAAGCAGTACCTCAAGTAAGGTGTGATGGGTGAGGCTTGATGAATTAGCGCCGGGTTCATACACACGTCTGACAGCAAGGTACTCATATTTGAAATAAAAAAAAATACCTTTATAGGATAAAATTAGAAAAAAATACGAATTAATGAGATTATTCACTTGTAAGAAGCTAAAGCAGAAGATGTATTTGTAGAGTTTAAAATAATAGCGAGAGTCATTCAGTGATTTGGGAATCTTCCCGTAAGAGAATATGAGTAAATTGTAAGGTCGTGTTAACAGTGACTCACTGGAATCGGACTCCTGGGCTCAGACCTTGCTTTGTCACTCACTAAATGTGAAACTTTGGAAAATTATGATGATCTGTCTGTGCTTCCTCCATTTATTCATCTGTTAGAAGGAGAGGTATAATGGAAATACTTAGCATGTAAGATTGGTGAGAAGCTTAAATGAGATATGGTCTGTGAAGGTCCTAATACACCTGGCACATAGAAAGCACTAATGAGCGCTCAGTGACTATTACTAAATCAACTTGTCTGAAGCTACAGTTTAGTACATCCCAATGTAGTCCTTTGACCACTTTTTGACGAGGGGTTTACTTAGCAAAGTTTAAAAACAAATCATACTAACGTCTACGTTTTTCTTAGTATCAACCTCAAAACATAGACACTAACTACTTATTTTCTCCTAGCAAATCCGAAAATAAAACTGTGCTTTTAGATTGATCAGATTTTCTGAATTTCAAATGTTTGTAGCCCGAATCTGAAAGACTATACTCCCAACTAATTCTCATTATGTTTGTTTATTTATTCAATAAATAAAGTTATTTTTGACAAATGACATTCTGTTTTAGCTTGTTTATAATAATAACTAACCTCATACTCACATTACATTATTTCAGTCTTCATTACTGATCCTGTATACTATGACCCACCTGCTGCTGATGCCTTTAATTCTGACTGCAATACACACTTTCGTTGCTGGAAAGCCGTATGGCTAAAGTTTACTTTTTCACCCCTTGTACGCCTACCACTATATTTCTTTGCTTTCCTACATGAATGGCAATTCATGTTTGTTATATAACTCATGGATCTCAAAACTTTTTCATTTAAATGAAAGAAAGTCAGTTTGATATTTGTTCTCTTCTGAGTGACGACTAAAACATTTCACTCTGGTGTGTCTGAATTCCTATCTTATTTAATTTAATTTGGTGATATATAATGGAGAATTTGTATCTGATCACTCTATTTCCTTTCATTTCAGAGAGATTCCTCCTATAATACTTATAATATTCTTGATTATCATTTCTCTTCTTTTGCTTTTGTCAAGTATACTAATGCTGATTGATCTATTTACTCTCCTCTTCATCTCTGATTTTTTCCACCTTTTCCCCATCTCTCTCTTTTTTATTTTTTATTTTTTTAATGAACACAAAATACTTTATTTTTTAAATAATAATATTTTTTATTACATTATGTTAGTCACCATACAGTACATCCCTAGTTTTTGATGTAAAGTTCCATGATTCATTACTTGCGTATAACACCCAGTGCACCATGCAATACGTGCCCTCCTTAATACCCATCACCAGCCTATCCCTTTTCCCACCCCGCCGACACCCTCAGTTTGTTTTGTATTTATTTATTTGAGAGAGAGAGAGAAAGAGAGAGCATGAGTGAGGGGAGGGGCAGAGGGAGAGGAACAAGCAGACTCCCCACTGAGCAGGGAGCCTGACACAGGGCTCAGTCCCAGGACCCTAAGATCATGACCTGAGCAGAAGGCAGACATTTAACCAACTGAACCACCTAGGCGCCCTCTTTTCTCATCTCTTTTATCCTGGGACATCCTCCCAGCTCTCATCACGTATTTAAGTGTATGCTTGCCAGTTCAGATTTAACAGTTTCTAATGCAGCTGACGATTCAATAATTGAGCTTTTTTTGCTCTTTATGTCCCATACTTATAGTTTCACCTTCATCTGTCTTGCCTGCTTCTTCCACTCTCATTTTCTGTTTGTGCTTCTTTTATTGTCTTTTCTTATTTTAAATTTGTTTTACTTCTTTTGAGACAAGAAAAGGAAAGTTGTATATCAATTTCTCCTTTTTAATTCATTTTTCAAAGTTAAATGTCGTAATTAGAAGTGTGACTCCAGAAACTCTATACCTATTGAATAACAGCTTCACGTTTCCTGTCCTCTAGTCCCTGGCAACTACTATTGTATTCTCTGCTTCTACGAGGTTGACTATTTTAGATATCTCATACAGAATGGAATCATACAATATTTGTCTTTCTGTGACTAAATTATTTAACTTAGCATGGTGTTCTCCAGGTTCATCCATGTTGTTGCAAATGGCAGGACTTCCTTTTTTGTAACACTGGTTAATATTCCATTGTGTGTGTATATTATATTTTCTTTAGCCATTCATCTATCAATGGACACTTGGGTTGTCTCCATAGTTTGGTTGCAATGAACATGAGATTCTGTTTTCATTTCCTTTGGATATATATCCTAAAGTAGGACTGCTGGATCATATGGTAATATCATAATCATTAATTTTAACTCCATACTGTTTCCCATAGTAACTACACCAATTTACATTCCTGCTAATGGTGCTCAGGGGCTCCCTTTGCTCCACACCTTCTCCAAAACTTACCTCTTGATTTTTTGATGATTGCCATTCTAATTGCCGAAGTGAAAACTCATTGTGGTTTTGGTTTCCAGTCTCCTGATAATTAGTAATACTGAGTATCTTTTCATATATTTGTTTACTATTTGATATCTTCTTTGGAGAAATGACTGCCTAAGTCTTTTGCTCAATTTTTACATAAGGTTGTTTTGCTATTAAGTTGTGGGAGTTTCTTATATATTCTGGAAATTAACCCATTTTCAGCTCTATAGTTTGCAAATATTTTCTCCCATTCTGTAGGTTACATTTTCATTTTGTTGATTGTTCCCTTTGCTGTGCAGAAGATTTTAAGTTTGATGTAGTCCCTCTTTTCTATTTTTGCTTTTGGTGTCATATCCATGAAATTAGTGTCAAGACCAATGTGAGAAAGATTTTCCTTTATGTTTTCTTCTAGGAGTTTTACAGTTTCAGGTCTTACGTTCAAGTCTTTAATATAATTTGAGTTGATTTTTGTACGTTGTTAGGTAGGGGTTTAAATTTATTTCTTTGCATGAGGACGTCCAGTTTTCCTAATACTGTAAGGTCTATAGCTCATAATATTGTATTGTACACCTCAAAATTTCTGAAAAGAGTAGACCTCATGCTAAGTGTTGTTACCACACACGGGCAAAATAAGTGACCCAGGAAACTCTGGGAGGTGTTGGATATGTTTATTACCTTGACTGTGGTGATGGTATTACAGGTGTTTTCATATGTCCAAACTCATCCAACTGTACAGAAGAAATTATGAAATTCTTTGCATATCAGTTTGCCTCAATAAGGTGGTTTTTTAAAAGGTTTGAGTTATAAGTCAGACTTTATTTTTAAATCTTGATTTTATCACTTACTGTTGATACTAGACTTTTCATTTAATCCTTCCGTGCTTATTTACCCATATGTATAATAAATAGAGTAGTAACAATTAAGTATCATAAGTCAAAATGTCGGAGCCAAGCCGGGCAGAGAGCAGGTGCTCCGTAATGTTAGCTCCTATGACACCAAGGGCGACACTGGTGATGATAATGATGCTCCTTCTTACTACGTTCCAAAGTGTCTCAGAGGCCTTACGTCGCTCCCGGATTTTCTGTTGTTGGCTTTTATTTCCTGTTTACTCATTCTTAAGCATTAAAAATCTAATGAGTTTTTGTATTTTTCCCAATCTGGGGTGACCTCCAACTCCACTTCCTGAGAAAGCAATGATGGCATAATGGAAAGTAAATAGAACAGAACTTGATCTCGCTAAACTTATTGAAAAATCGTAAGAGGTGAAGGCCAGGAGGGGATAAATGGCAAGTATTGTACTTGCAGGATGTTACTATTGCAGATGGGAAAAAGCAATTGAAAAATGGCTGAGAACTCCATTGTCAGAGTTACTATTCCAAACAAACGGGTGGCTTGTATGGCTGCTGTAGCTCTATGGACCTGGAAGCTTCCATCAGATGCTTGTAGTTAGATTGATGGTTCTCAGACTAGGTGCAACACATGAACATGTTATCCTAATTAATTAGGGCATTCCCTTTATATGGGATTAAGTTCTCTGTAAAATGTTCTGCCCTTTCTATATAAAGTTTTAACTTTGAATCTATTTCCTATCTTTGAAATGGTTTTTTATTTGTCTGGTTTATGTAGCATTTAGTCAGCCTTGCTTTGAGTTTGCTTTTTGATATCTGTCAAATTCCAAGGTCTTGAAAATATTAGACTCTCTCTATCTTCCTGAGACTCTTTAATCAGAACCCAAGCTTCATCTAGATTTTGCTATATGGTTCTTTTTTGCTGATGGCTACAACCGAAGGACAAAGCTACTCTGTCTCCTGAACACAGCATCACCCAGGGAGATCACAGCAGAGGCCAGAGTGTATTTCACTCCTCCAAAAGGAATGTGAACACTTTTAGTCAAGTTTATTTCTACCCAGAGTGACATGGGTTATAGGGCTATACTGTTTTCAAATATCAGGAAAGTTGGTATATAGAATAATCACCTAAGAGAACAAGAATAAGATAATGGGGAAATGTGACTTGGAAGTTTAATACAAGGGGCACGTTTTATTTTAAAATGATTGCCATATTTTTCAAAAAAAGAAATGGCCCCTCTCATAAAATACCATATTTCCTGTCCCTGGAAGTATTATAGAAGGACAGTGTGATTATCTGTCAAAAAATGTTTTAGAAAAGATCCTGAGCAGATTGGGCAGACTGGGCAGATCAATAATCATCAGCTTGTGCTCTGGGGAGCATCCGAGCTCTGCTGCAGGGGATGAGGATGAGGCCAGGCTGACTTCTTCCTCTTCAACCAGAGCTGCCGCACTTTCCATCTGTTTCGTATTTTGGGGTTCCACACACAATGTTATTTGGATAAAGGAGTTTTGCTGGTATACTAAAGTTATAACTCTCTGAATTAGATGACTTTTAAATACCCTTCCATTCCAGTAGTTCTATGAGAGGATTTTAAGTGTGTATGATTCAATGTGCTATGTGAAAATACAGAGTTAAGGAACAGTTACAAAGGTAGGCTTTCCATTCACCATTTATTATGTAATAACACCTCATTTCTATACAATAAAAATAGTTAATAAAGTTTTGAGACAGTGTGGCAAATACACGATCCAGAATAAAGGAGACTTAGCCTGAATTTTGCTTCTATGCGAGCAGATAAGTTAAGAAGATTAGTTAAGAAGTCACCGAATCTATACGGTGCAAACTTGTTCCCTAAATAATTATCTATATGCAATATATCTCAAAGGTACCAATATATTACTCAAGTCATCCTTTATAAATAGATCCATTACAATTCGATTTTAAAGTAACAGTCTTGTTTTCAAAGGAAGCTCACAATATTTGTGGTAAATACATTTTCCTTATAATCTGAAATGCTCGTAAACGATGCATTTATATACATTCTGTAACAGCAAGATCTGGTGTCTCTTTACAAAGTTCGAAGTAATAAAAACTAGACTCTCATGCTGGTATACTTGAGGAATAGAAATTTCCATATGAAAAGCTATGATTGTGGATTTCAATATGAGTAAAATTCCCAGTTCTATGAAATGGAAACATCCAATTACTTAAGTATATTTGTCATAAGGAAAAAATAAAATAAGACTTTGACTCAGTATTTATTGAGTACAGATGATATAGAGGAAGTATGGATGCTGGTTTCCATTTTCCTATTTTCTGTTGGTAACATGAAACATTCTCAGTGGCACTTCAGCTTCTGTGTGTTACAGAATTTATACCACTCTGTTACCAAATAACTATGGGAATCCTATAGAGAAGAATAGCCTGTGTTCTTGTGTGATCTTCTTTCACTGATAATCTCCATTATGGTTCCGGGACTGTCTTTGCATACTTGGAAGAAACAGAGACTGGAGTAAGAAAGTAGTCATGTGTCCATAGAAATAAAATTCTATTCTATGATTCTGTATGATTAACTATTGCTGTAGCAATGAAAGACCATGTCCAAAGTAAGAATCTCATACCGCATTTCAGTGGTATTTCTGAAGACTCAATGTTGAAATGTCTATGCTTTTATATAAGTTTAAAGTGGATTATCTCTTGCTAGAGATTTGTAACTTCCCTTAAGTACTAGGGTTTATTTAAAAATAATTCTGGTACTTCCCATGCATTTCTGTGTTTTTTTTTTCCCCATTTCTCTTTATGTGAAATCTTTGGAATTTTTGAATTAGGCCACAGAGTATACAAAACATAAGACAAAAGTAAGATTTGCCTGATGACCACTTAGTCTGTCATAAGTTGTTTTGCACCAAAATATGTTTGCAACAAAACAAAAACATGCAGTAAACTTGGCAAGACTGGATGTCAATATCGATCGTGTTTGCCCTTCTTAAGCCAACTTGACCTTAAAGTGAACTATTCATATTACTATGAACAAAATGACCAAATAGTGATAATTAGTAATTTTGTCAGTTACAGTGATCAAATTAAATAACAACCCAGGTGATCTTATCATCAATAGGAAATTGTTAGAACTATAACTGATTGTATAAGTACATGCATGCATGAAATTAGCTTTTACTAATTTTTACATATTAGGATAATGCTATGTTCAGGCAACATTTCCAGAACATGTATTTGTTGAGTACCTAACATATGGAAGGTATCAAAGCGTTACCTCCCCATGAACATCCCAGTAAGAGATGACAATCTTATAAGGCACTCAAATGGTTTCTATGAGAGTAATAGGTGCTCCAAAAGGGAAAAATACCTGTGAATAACTAAAATAAATAAATATCTCTGACTGAAATAAGTTCAAAAAAGTTTCTATGGAAGAGAAGACATTGGAATTTGGCTAGAAAGAATAAAATAATTTGGAAAAAGGAAGAGAAATGATGAGGGAAGAACCGCAGGAATAAGACTTAGTGGGTAAAAGATACAATATGAAGAAAAGGCAGTAGACACAGGGTAGTAGCTCTTCTCCAAGAAAAGTTCTGCGTTGACAATGCCACGTGCTGCACTATATCATCCACAAAACCAAGTCCAATAAGAGACAGATATGGAGTTTTTAATATACGATTTGCAAATAGAGCTGCTCTCTAGGACCATTTCCTGCCCTTTGAACGGAGCTTCTGTACAACGGAGCTAGCTTCCGTGCGAGGAGCTGGTCTGCTTTGGAAACACACCACTCGAGATATGGCACCACATCCTCAATGCAACACCCCAAATCTGACAAAATTATACAAATAAATCTATTTTAATTTCATGTTTATATGGAATTTGCAACATAAAGCAGTTTAAGAGAGATACTGTTTAAGAGAGAGATTCCATAATAATAAGGCTATAAGCAAAAAGAAAAGAATGCTCTCCGTCAGATAGCTGTAAGCCATTTTAACAAGTGTATTTGCAAATGTTCTAAATTCTTATGAGGCGAACATTGGTGAGCATAAGGATTGACTTAGCCAAAAAGTCATCGTGATTATTCTTGGTGGGGGGGAAAAAACGTCACGTGATGGCATAAGAACTCATGTAAGTGGACTTTGGTTTGATTTGTATTTGCACTTGCTGTTTTTATTCAAACACAAACGTCTGAATTCTACAGTCAGGTATTCCTATGACTCACATGCTTTATTCCTACTCGGTTTTTGCTTGCTCTAAAAGTACGTTCGACAATTAATCTTAAACTTTAGGATGAAGGTCACCTTATCAACATATCTGTGCTTTCACTTATTTAGTTATAATCAAAACCTGTTCTGACACATGAAAGATGTTCTCATTATGCCAAAAAAATCTGGACTGGCATATTAATTTGAAAGCTATTCAGAAATCTTATTTTCATGCGTAGCCCTGCAGCATGGCCCCTTCCCCCCTCATGACTGACTCGGCATACCTGAAATGTGGTATATACCTCACACTTCTCTCTTCTCTTTCTTTGTTTCTTTCCCCACTAGGAACTGACCAGGAGTTCATCAATAGCCAGATCAACACAAAGGGTTCTTTATAAAGAGTTTTACTTCTCTAACAGAAAATAAATGCAAAAGTCATTAAAATAACATCTTGTACAGTTTATCTTTTAATAGTTCTCCAATCCCTGTTAAGATGACAATTTGCCTTTTTTTTTTAATTGCTGAGCTATGAGGATTGGAAAAAAGAAAGGAATAAATAAGATGTAGGAATAAAAGAATCCAAAGGAGGAAAAGAATGAGAGATGTTAGAGGAAAAAAGTATGTCTTAAAAGGATGCCTGCATATCCATATACTCTTCTCAGCAGTCTCCAGTGACTCCTGATTTACTCAAGTCTTTAATTTTTCTTTCTTTTAATACTGAAGTAGTATTTATTACATTACATATCTATAGCATCAGAAACATTAATAGATGTTTATAATTGTGCTAAAAAGCCATGAAATGATGATTCAAAGCAGCTCATTTACTTCTGAATTTTGACACATTCTGACATTATAGTACCATCCCCATGAATTTGGTAGATTACAGACTCAGTGACCACTTTGCACGATACAATTGCTTTTTTGAACAATAACAAAGGTATAAGGAAGGAGAAAATTTCCAAATATAATGGCTTTCTGAGAGCAATTTTTAAAATTATACAAGTCTTAAATCAGTGAATTCTTTGGGACTGCTCCTGAATGACTTAATCCAAACATAATCAGAATTAGTCAACTACAGTCAAATGACAGCTGTTCTACACAATAGTAAACACATGGTTATACATTTTTAAAAAATGCCAGACAGGCTCTAATTCAAGCTTATGTTTCCCTTTAAGAAAAAAAAGAGACATGTTTCATCTTTGGAAAGAAATGTACAAAGATTAACAATATTTTTAAAAACACTCCCCCATTGTAACTATCCTGTGGTTGAATAATGACTTAGGCCATTGTTTCTCAACTCATATTATAGCATAAAACATAAAAGCATTATGTACCTAGATCACTAAGCTGAGGAGAAGATCAAGAAGGAGTACAATATAGAGGAGAACCACTGAGGTAGGGCTTTAATTCTGCTAGAAAAAGATGTTAGCTACAATTTACTGAGAACTTACTCTCTGCTAGACATAGCACTAAACATTTTCTATGATGTTGTCGAGATGAAATTAAATGGTATCAGAGCCAGTAAGTGGCAAAATGGGGACTAAATCCATACATATCATTTGTTCGCTCAGAACCAGCTGGCTTTGCTTGCTCAGCACAGGGCTTCCTGAGTAGAATTCCCAAGGGACAAGAGGATAGATTGTGGAACAAAGTGCTGCCTAGATGAGTTGCCCCTTGAAGCAGGCTCTGACATTTTCAGAATATCTGGGATGGAGGGAAGGGAGTAGACACAGGGAGATAGAATCAATTTATATTCCTGGGCTAATCATTTTACTGCTCACGTAAGTGGCCCAGAGGACATGGCTGGGATGATGCAAGCCTAACTTCCAACAAAATCAGAGCCCGTGGCCCCCACTCCCAGCTCTACCCCAAATAGAGTTTCTCAGCCAGAGAAACAGGGCTTTATCAATGACCAGAGATTCAAAGGTACGTCCGACACTCTGACCACCCAACACCATAGTCTATACACACTGACAATATTAGACTGACTGACCGACCACCATGCAACCATCTCCCCTTCTATCGTCTATGGAAAAACTGTTCGAGTATCTTTCTCCAAAGGTCAGTTGGCATGATTTCCACTTGATCACATCAGCTACGGGGTGTACAAGCTGCTGGTTGTCACAGGATATCCCTGTCTGTGAATATACCAGCCAATGGGCAGGTAGTATGTATTTAAAAGACTTTTTACAAATATCTGAGTTTATTTTTGTTTAATCTTTGAGAATTAACTTAGATTTTTCACAGTAAGCATAAATATTTTGAATTCAAGTGTACATTAAAATAATAGTATTATTTTTACTGATGAATCTGGGCAAGACCCTGATGTTAGAATCTACTTATGACCATCCAAAAGTTTTATTTAGTCATGAAATCTTTCTTTCTTTCTGAGGAGTGTGTTTATTTCATTCCATGTCATTTTATAGTGGGAGGGCATTGAAGCACAGAGGGATTAAAGAATTTTTTTCAAACAAAACCAGAATTTATCTCAGCTTCCCTTTTGAAGTCTGGATTTGGAACATGTGATTGGCGTAACTCTTGGCAGGGGGGAAAGATGGCCATTGCCACTATGGTGAGTTGGGATTGATGAAACAGCACCTTAGAAATGAACCCCAAGGTGATAGTAGCAACAAGCATTTTGTAAAGTGCCTGCATATTCTTTTTATTTATTCTCTTTTCTACATAACTAAGCTTTAAATATTCTGGTTTTATGTAAACGATGAAATAGGAGAGGAAAGCCGCAACTCTGTGCTTGGGTTGGGAGGTACTGACATGCGGCCAACAAGGGTGGGATGTAACGGATCATGGAAAGATGAAGTCAAACCTCATGCGGTGAGAACTGGCATTCTCAGGTCCTGCCGCGAATCTCGTGAAGAGAGTGAGTCTTAATAAGGGAATATTTGAATTGTGTTTTATTGTAAGAAACAGCTGTGGGTACTGATACTCAGACTTTTCGTATACCCAGTGAAGCAGTAGACTTTGAACCTGGAAATCGATAGTCTTAGGGAGGCAAGAATTTCCTTATATGGAAATAAGGCCTACCCTGAATGCTGGTGCTGTCTACTCTAGCCTAGCAGCAGTAAGTTAAATCATTCTCCGCTCCTCATAGCTGTCGATTGACAACTGAACTTAAAATCCTTCAAAAGAAATAAAGGGACACCAGGCATGGGACTATTTGTGTATTCTCAATTTGGCATATAACACTTGAACAAGCAGATAGGAAATTTGAGTGAAACCAACCAAAAAACGGATCTGAATCATCATTCTCGCTAATAGTGGAACCAAGAGACCAGCCTTTGTGGTCTATCTTAGCTGATCAGCAGTTTCTTTTCAACTCCTATTTGAGCAGTCTGGATTCCACCCAAGTTCAGTATTTTATTATCTCACCACTATTTTGGCACTAATCTCTTGGCTTCTGATCTGGCTATAAATCAGTTGAGTTCATACCTGAGTCTTAGTTAAAAGAAAATTTTTTCGCTTGGGAATTATGTAGAGACAAAACAAAACAAACCTTAGTCTGGAGGAAGAGAGGCAATATTTTCTTTATTTGTTAAAGCATCAATTTGTACTGTCCTTCTTATGAAGCTATCATTTTTTACCAATACTTGAAGTCTCTGTGACTCAATCCATGTACACCCCATCAATAATCTCCTGAATTCAGGAATGCCATTCTACTTCAGGCTTCTTTGAAACATTTCTCTATGGTTTCAGACCACCTGGAATGCTACTTTTCTAATTGCATGAGATGCAGCAGAGTTATACTTATAAATCTTTGTCATTTGCAATTCCAACAGAACTGAATCCAAGTCATTAATTGAAGGAATGAATGTATTTTATTTGATCTGTTATGATAGCCAAATCTTGAAAATCCAAAGATTATTTTGATTTAGGATTTAAAGGTAACTGTGGAAAAAAATTGGACTTGATCTTAAGTGAACCAAATGTTACTTACATTAAGGCAA
The DNA here is from genome assembly GCF_024610735.1 of Ursus americanus. Classification (NCBI taxonomy): domain Eukaryota; kingdom Metazoa; phylum Chordata; class Mammalia; order Carnivora; family Ursidae; genus Ursus; species Ursus americanus. The sequence goes on along the minus strand of NC_142137.1, from coordinate 12,009,978 downwards.
CATTTGAGAGCAATCAGGTAGCATTTCATAAATTCCTGCCTAAATCCTGTGGGATTTTAATTTAGTACTAAAGTGGATGTCCTCTCAAATTGAAGTTTTTTTCAACATTAGGTTGAGACTGAGAAACAGAATTTATTTTACTGCTGTAACTGAGTTTAGAATGCATAAAGAATCTGCTAATAACTCAGCCCAATAACACATTTGGTGAAGATGTTTTCTTCATTCATTTCCACCTATACGTTCAAAGCCAAAAATTAACATGTGTTCCTGATTAGCAAACTAAGAGCACATAATTCTTAACTTCGATCTTCACCAGCAGGTGAACTATTCTGAGATATATTCAATGAATCACCTGACGGAGGCTTGTCTTTGCTGTAACTAACAAATCTACTCTTCAGCCATATTGGAAAAATGTTTATTTTTCTATTGAAGTACAGAGAATAATAAAAAATATTATATCTTATTGAAAATTAAAAAAAACCTTTTTAACCCAGTTTCTCCATTATCAATCTTCTGCCCAGTTAGTGAAAGCCTCGACACAGATCTTTCTCTCTACTTAATTGTTTAACCTGATCTTTATCTGTGGTCTCTTATACAGTTACCACCGCTCTTTCTTCTCCATATTATAACCTAAACTTTGGCAAAGTAGTGATGAGAAAATTAGTAAGAATTCAGGACTCAACTGTTTGGTATGACACTTGCTTCCGTGGCTTGAGAGTGAAGAGGAAAAAGCCAGTTTGAAGTTTAGCATAGTTAATTTTTTCTTTTAAAAATAATTCTAAGACGGGCGCCTGGGTGGCATAGCAGTTAAGCGTCTGCCTTCGGCTCAGGGCGTGATCCCGGCGATCTGGGATCGAGCCCCACATCAGGCTCTTCTGCTATGAGCCTGCTTCTTCCTCTCCCACTCCCCCTGCTTGTGTTCCCTCTCTCGCTGGCTGTCTCTATCTCTGTCGAATAAATAAATAAAATCTTTAAAAAAAAATAAAAATAAAAATAATTCTAAGACAAAGAAGCATAGATTCTTATCTAAATATGACCTTCCTACATGAATTGGGAAGGCAGTATATATAATTCATAGAGACTTAAGGAATCAGCAACATCAAAATATGTGTAAGACATATAGAAACTGTACAAGAAACGAAGATATTGGCTAACTGAACATAATAAAAATAAAAATAAATTAAATTTAAAAAAAAAAGAAACAAAGGAGGAACGAGGGGCATTCTTCCTCACCTAAAACCTTTCCAGCTCCTCAGGCAAAATGAGAAAAGCGAAGGGAAGGAGAAAGTAGCATAGTCACTTGCTTTTATACTAAAAGGAGTTGGTGGTAAATTAATTGATATCCTCTCTCTCTCTCTCTTTCTTTTTAATTTTTTAACTTTTTTTTTCGTTGCCACAGATACAACAAAAAAATTGTAAGATTGTTTTCCCTCCAGCCCATAGGCAGGGCCGTTAGGGCTTTTTGTTTTGAGTTGTCCTATTCCTGGCATTCTGTAGAACGGACTTCTGCCCAGATTTGCGGGGCATGGCAGGTGGTAGAGACCATAATCCCACACTGACTAAGAGAAGGCAGGATGTCAGAGGAGATGGCTGTTCATTGTGGTATGTGCAGCAGCAGTGCCAGGCATGGGGAAGGACCAGCTGGGACACTGTTCTGTTTAGGAGAAGGAGAAATGGGACCCACGTGGGCCATTGCAAATGGCCAACATGGGCTGAGGACAGGTTGGACAAGATGATGGGAGAAGGGCAAACGTCAGAACTGATATTAGACTTCTCATTTTCCCAAGTAGCAACTCAGAGCCAGATTTAATTTGATTTTGGAAAAACAAAACAAAATAAAATATATTCTTATATCAGTGTCCTGGAGCAATTCATACAGTTACACTGTGAATACCTCATTTTTTTTTTTTAAAGATTTTATTTATTTATTCGACAGGATAGAGACAGCCAGCGAGAGAAGGAACACAAGCAGGGGGAGTGGGAGAGGAAGAAGCAGGCTCATAGCGGAGGAGCCTGATGTGGGGCTCGATCCCATAACGCCGGGATCACGCCCTGAGCCGAAGGCAGACGCTTAACCGCTGTGCCACCCAGGCGCCACTGTGAATACCTCATTAAACTGAGTCAACCCTCATAACTAATTCAGAAAGCAGGACTATTTTTCCCTGAGTTCTGTGTGCTCCCCCCAAAAGTTACTATGTTCTTTAGAATGTTTAGGAACTCCAAATATCTTAGGAATAGTTTCCAGACATCGGTGTTTCTACTGACATATATGTCTCTAAGTTATGTTTGACAATTCAGAACAGAAGAGTCTCCGACCGTAAAAACTGAAACACTAGGAACAACATTTATGTTCTGTAACCTCCCCTGACTTTATGTTTACTCATTAATTCACTGTTCCTGGAGCCTTTTAAGTTTGTAATAGTTTTATTTTAACTGTGAAAACTTTGTAAAATTATTTTCAAAGAAAGAATGTGTATATTTTCCAAAAATGGGAATGATAGGTTCACTGTAACAATTATAATAAGCCAAATAACAGGGTTAAGATCAGGATGGTTAGACTTGTTATACTTGTTAAGATGGCAAATAAAGATCCAGGACAAAAGAAATAACACTATGAAAACAAAGTCCTGCTTCACACCAGTCACAAAAATCCTCCAATAATGGCATTCATTATATAAGATACATAACTATACAATGCTGTCAGTGTGAATTCTGAGCCATGCACGTAGTTCTTTTCTTACTCTACCAATTTGGATGTAGATCTATTGAAATATGTGAATGGTCAACCAACTTTGTCTTGAAATACTTCTGTGCCGTATACAACATGGCAAAGGGCCAGGATAGAAAGTGTGCTTTTCGGGGCACCTGGGTGGCTCAGTCGTTAAGCGTCTGCCTTGGCTCAGGGTGTGATCCCGGCGTTCTGAGATCGAGCCCCACATCAGGCTCCTCCGCTGGGAGCCTGCTTCTTCCTCTCCCACTCCCCCTGCTTGTGTTCCCTCTCTTGCTGGCTGTCTCTCTCTCTGTTGAATGAACGAATAAAATCTTTAAAAAAAAAAAGTGTGCTTTTCACTACGCCAATGGGAATCGGACAACGATTGTGCCATGAGAGTGTAAGAAAATGTACGTGATTTTTCATTTTATGGATTCCTCTCTCCCTTGAAAAACATAGTCCCACTTTATTATCATAAAACAATTACAGATTACTCTGTGTTATACATAGCATTATTAATTTATGTTTATTTAAGGAAAACTATCCTCTTATTAGATATGAAAACAGAACTCAATATTTTTAAGGCATGTGAACAACTTTTTACAAGAATCTTTCTGTACATCTGAAATTTAATGAAATAAATCAACATTTTCTATAGCTGTTCTTAAACAAGTAACCAAGAGAAAAGAAGGTATTTATAATCATGATCTAATAAAATGTGTTTTTTAAATTTTTTTCTAAAACTGCAATAACAATTATTCAGTATGTCTCATTCAATGGAATGAAATCATTTATAAAAGGACGCTGCTTTTCCTTGTATACAGCATTCATCTACATAAAATCCTGACCTAATGTCTGACTTTTAGCAGTTATTTGTAAATTAACTATATTCGCAGGGAAGTTGTGCACACCTGGTAAATTATGAAGTCAATTGTTCATTTTGCCCTCTTATTGAGTGCTGCACGATTGCTGAGCAAGCAATTCAATTATGCTTCGGGGCTGCAGGTGAAAATAAAGGTCCACTTGAGGTGGTTTCCACGCTTTGGCCCAGTGACAAAAAATAATCAAGATCTGATATTCAACCTTTTCCTACTCAAACCATGGTTTTGAATTGAAATTGAATGTACAAAATGTGAAATTATGTTGCCTTTTAAACTTCAGGGAAAATATCATATTGCTGCCTGTACAAACATAACATTGCTTGCTGGGTGGTGTTATGTTGGGATTCTATATGTGAAGTGACAAGCAAAGAAACATGACTCCACTGCATGTTTCTATGTCCTATAAAGTGTGCTGCACTGATTGAAAAAAACAGTTATTTTCAATCTTCATTCCAGTACACACTGAAAAAGAGTTAATACCCACCTTCTGTTTTTTTCTAAATAAACTTGGCAGTATTGAGTAGCCTACACAATTAAGGCATATTTTAACTTTATATAAATCATAAATCTCATATATATATGCGATTATTGTCAGAAAATATATATATGCGATTATTGTCAGAAAAAAGGAGACTAACTTAAAACTTCCTAGGTAAACCACTTCAATATTTTCTAAGTCAGGAACCACTAACTTTTATATTCTTGAGAAAAAAAATTTTAATTCCCCTAAAGCTTTCTCACCTTCTGTGATATGTATATTCATGAACAATGGAGAAACAAGGATCTGATGCTAATTCTGGTAGGTAGGTTTCAAAATGGAAAGCATGGTTTAACTGAGAAGAGGAAGCATTTACCCTTCTTGCTAGAGACCCCCAGGAAAGTAAGCGGAACTAGTCATGGGGATGGCACTGATTTCCAGTGAGTGCTGTTAGACAAAACATGTGAACCCTGAGCTATTTGCTAGGAGCTCAGGTCTATGGATGTGAGTGCACACAAGTATATTGCAAATATTTTTAATTATTATGTTTTTAAATTTAAAACTCTTATGCTATCATCTGTTTTTTGACATAATAGTATAAGACAAAGCACATACTTTTTATTGTGATTTCACATCCAATCTTGCAACTCAAAATTCACTTCTAATATTAAGGACTGGAATCTTTAAAAATGGAAATATTTCTAAAAGCTCCTAAGTCTTAGATCTTATACTAATATGTAACTGCCCACTGGAATTGTCACCTCAAAATGCCAAGTCTAATAGTGAATTTTTACTCTTGCACGTATCTACCTTTTCTCCCAATTAATGTATTATCATTGTCTCCTACACGTCATCCGTATCCTTCCACCCAATCCTCTTCCCTACCCTACCCCCAAGTCTATCAGTCATTCCCTATCTATTTTTTATCATGGAAAGCATTCAGTTTCACATATTTCTCTCTATTTTCATTGTGCTGAGTACTGCCATATACACTTTTTGTGAAAAAAATTACACTTTTTAAAATTATTACAAAATTAGTACACATTCTTTATGAAAGCTTGAGCCATGCAGAAATTTATAGGGATAAAAATAAAAATCTAGTGCAATCTCATAACTGAGAGATACACATTGCTTGTTATACATACATATTAGAGTTTGGATATTTAGACCCTGTATAACACAATTCTGAATCCTACATTTTTTTTTGTAAAATATTTTCCATGTCATTGAAATTATTATTAAATGTCATTTAAAAGCTGGATAATATTCTATCTTGGGGATGCACCAGTTTTTTTAAACGATTACCTTCTTCTAAATCAAACCTCTTTTAGTTTTTGGTTATGAATAACTTTATAAGGAACAATTTTAACACAAATTTGTTTGAATTTCCCATTATTTAGGTTTGCTTCCTAGAAATGAAATCACAGAGTTGAAAACTATGAACATGACCAGGGTATATAATTAGTATAGTAGCCTATTTCTTAAAGTTGTCAGGGTTAAGTGGGGAGTTTGATTATAAGACCCCTTGCAGAGGAAAAATGACAACCACAAGAATAAATATTCACCACTTTTATAAGATTAGGATGAAGAAAACAGTCGCTCAGCAAGTCCATAGCTTTTTCAGAGAGTGGGTTCAGAGCGGAATGGTCATTCTTCAAATGCAGCATACTGGATCTAGTGCCTAGTGTTCCAGGAAACTATTTCTGAAGTAAAGGAAATAGAGGCGACTGGGTAGCTCAGTCAATTAAGGGTATTCCTTTGGCTCAGGTCATGATCCCAGGGCCCTGGGATCCAGCCCCCATTGGGCTGCCTGCTCGGCAGGAAGCCTGCTTCTCCCTCACCCTCTCACTCTGCTTCTGTTTCCTCTCTTGCTCTCTCTCTCTGTCAAATAAATAAATAAATAAAATCTTTAAAAATAAATAAATAAAGGCAATAGTGAATTGTAGGGTTTGTTTCTTAGAACTTCCATCAGTGCAGTAAAATTACCTCCATAGGGGCCATGAGCAAAGAGAAGTAAGTCTTTGGTGGTATATGGATTTGTAATAATCCAAAGAGCAGTACTAGACTAGAGCTTGAGGAAACGGCTCTCTATAAATTTCAGCTCATAACTAGGCTTCTGCAGGGATGGAATGGCAAAGAATTCTGACAGTAGCACTAGGAATGCGCACAGCCTGTACTATGACGAGCAACATGGAGCCTCCGTGGTTCTCTAACCCTGGGCTGCCTCTAGCTCAAGAAAATCCGGAGGAAGGAGAAGGCGGCAGTAAGGAGGCTCCTAGGCCACAGCTCCAACACAATTACTGCCCTTGATCGCCTGGTGGCGAAGTACCCAGGTAGCCACTGACTACAAAAGTTGCTTGCAAGAGGGCGCCCTCTCCTGGAGGAGTGAAGAAACCTCATTGTTTTGGGTCTGGTACTGAGGCACTCCTGAAGATGTTTTCAGAACTTCATTGAATTTCTGACTGGCAAACTTCCCTTCCAGTGTCTGCTGTGAGACATTGCACAAGGATCTCAAAACAGATCTGCACTTCCAGAGCGCAGCTATTGGTGCTTTGCAGGAGACAAGTGAGGCCTATCTAGTTGGCCTTTTTGAAGAAAATTTGTGTGCTATCTGTACCAAATGTGTAACAATTATGCCCAAAGACATCCAGCTAGCAGCTGCATACATGGAAAATGTGCTTAAGAATTCACTAACATTTCATTATTAAAAAAATTATTTTCTTCCTGTTATTGGATCCCCCCCCCCATGAGGTCAAAAGTTACCTAAGTATATAATTGCAAGTGGAAAAATAAGGGATAGAAATGAGGTATTGGCAGTTTTTCCATTTTTCTTTGTGTGTGGATTTTTAATATAAATGTGGGGATGTAGAGCATTAATACAAGTCAAAACATTTCAATAAACAAATGTTAGCAGTTCAACTCTACAATAATTATAAATCAACCTGTTACGTTTTTCTGGACAATTCTAGCACTTAGATTTATCCAAAACAACTATATTTCTAATTGACAGCAACTAAACGATATTTGTAGTATTTTTATCATACAGATTCTATCCATTTATCATACTTTTCTAAATGAGTTGTCCTACAGGCAAGTACCTGTTTCTAATGTCTATCTTCTGTCCTGTTCCTGTAAATGTGCTATTAAAATACATTAAACTTTTGGGGCGCCTGGGTGGCTCAGTCAGTTAAGCGTCTGCCTTTGGCTCAGGTCATGATCCGAGAGTCCTGGGATCGAGTCCCACACTGGGCTCCCTGCTCAGCAGGAGCCTGCTTCTCCCTATGCTTGCCTCTCCCCCTGCTTGTGCTCTCTCTGTCAAATGGATAAGTAAAATCTTAAAAAAATTAAATAAAAAATAAAATACAGTAAACTGTATTTTAGCTGAATGGAGAGCAAGCTTAAAGTTTTCTGTAGTACTTAACCATATAATGCATTTGATAGGGTCACCACCTGTACAAAGAGACAAAACAAGTTACTACACATATGTAAGGATAACACTTCTAGAAAATCTGCTCTGGATCCACACTAACACACCAGAACAGGGAAGAAAAAGAGCTCTAAATCTGTATGTCACTGGAAAATCCATGATAATTATAGTCTGAAAAATTATGAAATTATGTTAACTGTAGCCATAGAAAAATTTCAATTTAGCACCCATAGTATTTTTCATTTAATCAATGTGCCTTTTGTCAAACGCTGTTAAGATTTGTTCTCTCAGAAACTGAGTCATTGGATCAATTCGATAGCATACACTAAACATACTTTTGGATTAAGAGTAGTTGTTCCGAATCCAATATGGTAGAGTTCAATTGAGTAAAAGCAATTTGATAAGGTACTTCAGTGGAAGAACCTGTAGCACTTTGATGGTTTAGGTTTGGCTCTAGTTAGAATGGATTTGAGGATTCTCCTTGTGCCCAATAATAAAGCCATGTCCCCCACCCAAACAGGACTTTTATCCTTTTGTTTTTAAAGTCAGGAAAGAAAGCATCAAGAGAAGTATGAAACCAGGCCCTTGGGTCCCTGTGAGTCTTGCTTCTAATGTTCTCCACTGTGTCCCCCATGTTCTGACTGGCCCCAGGAACATAGAAGTTTTTGTCTTTCTATTTGACTTTTTAAGTAATATTTTAAAATAAAACTTAGGTTAAAAAAAAAAAAAGAAAGAAAAGGAGACTCCGAAAGTATTCCTGTGACAGTGCTATGTGACCATTCCTACTTCTTGATTCTACTTGGATCCACTACTTCATTCTACACCCAGTTCTTTTAGAACCATCAAGGAACACAGGTTAGAACTGAGCTAATGCCATCACCAATTCATGGCCACAGGAAAATCACCAACTTCTCCAAATATTTTGTGATGATTTTGAGGCCATTTACACAGGGTTTTGGAAGACTTGGGAATGTCAGAGGAAAGATACTGTGGCTTTATTTTGCCTGCTCCTCAAGTGAAATATTGACCCAGATATGTAAGGATTTTTCAAGAGGCAAACAGGCTCAAGACTTAGAAGTAAATTAAAATAAATTAATAGGATTTTTTTAAATCTAGAAATAAAATTTACTCCATTAAATAACTCATCCAAGCAGAATTATCTATTTCCTAAAAGTAGGGGTCATAAGAACCCCTCAATGCATTGGGTCACCCTAAAACATAATAGGCATTCAATAAATATTTGTTGAACAAAATGACAAAATAAATGTACATTCCTTAAAGTCTACATAGATTAATAAATTGATGAGAATGAGAAGACCTCACAATTTACACTGTCTTAAACTGTTAACAGAACATTTTACTCTGAGTTTTAGAAGCAATGTATTATTTTTGAATTTAATTTGCATATCTGATTCGTAGTATGGATAAGCTTTATGGGTATTATCAGTTTGTGTTTTTTTTTTCTTAAAGATTTTATTTATTTATTTATTTGAGAGAGAGAAATCACCAGTGGGGGAGGGGGGAGGGGCAGATGGAGAGGGAGAAGCAGACTGCCCACTGACCTGGGCTCGATCCCAGGACCCTCAGATCATGACCAGAGCCGAAGGCAGATGCTTAACTGACTGAGCCTCCCGTGCCCCTAGTTTGTGTTCTTTTTTGGGAATTATGATTTTTTGTGAGTTTTTCTTAAAAAGTTCTTGGTAATATTTCTTATCAATTTTTATTTTGTTTTTACGTAACTAAAAAATCGTTTTTCTTTACTTTTATATCAGGCCTTTCCTCATCTTTGAGAACCTGATATTAATTTTGATATTAGCTTGGTTAAAAATAAATTCAAGGAGAGACTGAGTGGCTCAGTCAGTTAAATGTCTGTCTTCGGCTCAGCATTGTCTCAGGATCCTGGGATTGGGCTCTGGCTCTGCACTGGGCTCCTGATCAGTGTGGACTCAGCTTCTCCCTCTGCTTCTGCTACTCCCCCTGCTTGTGCTCTCTCTCTCTCTCTCAAATAAATAAATAAAATCTTTAAAAATAAATAAAAATAAATTCAAAAGTGTATAAGTAGCATATGGATTAATTTTCCACATTTTATCATAACTTTATTGATATAATATAGATAAATGGTAGTCTTAGTTGCCAAGTCATTATTGAAATACATTATATTTCTATGGATAAGTGTGTAAAATGTACAACCTGTATCATTGTGTAAAAATTGTCATCTATTTGTATTAAATTTGAGTACAGTAGAGCTTTAATATTTACATTACCTCATAGCAAATTCCTTTGCTAAGAGAAGTCCTTTAACTTATTTGTTTATGGATGAATTTTTAAACTTTTCTTTTTTGGACAACTTACTGAATGGAACAAGATATTAGCAAATGACATACCTGATAAAGGGTTAGTATCCAAAATATATAAAGCCTTATACAACTCAAAAAAAAAAAAAAAAAAAACCACAAAAACCCAATTTAGAAAATGGGCAGAAGACATGAACAGACATTTCTTTAAAGAAGACATACAGATGGCAAACAGACACATGAAAAGATGCTCAACATCACTGATCATCAGAGAAATGCAAATCAAAACCACAATGAGATCCACCTCACACCTGTCAGAAATGGCCAAAATCAAAAACATAATGAACAGTGTTGGTAAGGACGTGGAGAGAAAGGAACTCTTATACTCTGTTGGTAGGAATACAAACTGGTGTAGTTACTGTGGAAAACAGTATGGTGAATCCTCAAAAAATTGAAAATAGAGCTACCATATGATCCAGTAATTAAACTACTGACTATTTACCTGAAGAATATGAACACTAATTTGCAAAGATATATGCACCCTATGTTTATTGTAGCATTATTTACAAACATCAAATTATGGAAGCAGCCCAAGTGTCCATCCATAGATGACTGGACAAGAAGATGTGGTATTTATGTGTATCTATATAGGAATATTACTCAGCCTTGAAAAATAATGAAATCTTGCCATTTTCTACAATATGGATGGATGTAGAGAGTATAATGTTAAGCAAAATAAGTCAGAGAAGGACAAATACCATATGATTTCACTCATATGTGGAATTTAAGAAAGAAAACAAACAAAAAAGAGACAAACCAAAAACCAGACTTAACTATGGAGAAAAACTGAGGGTTACCAGAGGGGAAGTGGGGGGGTGGCAGTGAAAGAAGTGAAGGGGATTAAGAGTACACTTATCATAATGATCACTGAGTAATGTATAGAATTGTCAAATCACTATATGGTACATCTGAAACTAATATAATACTATATGTCAACTATAATGGGATTAAAAAAATTTTTTTGTAGACTACATGTGTATTGAGTAAAACAGAATAAAAGAACTGATATAAACCAGACAAATTCCTTTTGATCTTGCCTAGAGTTTACCTTACAAAACAAAAAAATCATTACTTCTGAGTTGACAGGATTCTAAAACTAAATTCCGTAAGTTTTGCAACTAAGAAAAAGGCTAAAAATAGAGTTCAAAAAGGGAACACTAAAAGTTAATTAGCTTTTTTGTAGTCTTCTTGTTTTAGCCATAATATATTTCAATTATTATGTTTTAAATTAATTGAAATCAACAAATTTGTGTAATGTATAATATTAATTTTGTTAGTATAGTATTAATTTTGTTTATTCTAAAAAAGAGGCAAATTTAGTAAATCTGTCTTTTCTTAATCTAGAGAATTTTCTCAGTATAAACCTCTCAAATTTCAACCTTTCATTTCTTTTCCGTGTATACAGAGTCAGATGGACCTAACTTGATATTTGCATATTAGTACATATGGAGAAAAAAAAATAACATTCTCATTCGTTTTTTTTTTTTTAACTAACTAATGCACAAATCACTAGGTGTGCTTCATTTTCACTACCAAATTCTAGGAAATACATGGAGAGGCACAAAGAGAGGGTGTTTTCAAATTACAGAATAATTACCATATTGATAATAATAATGGTGAGAATTTGTTTAGCTTTCCTACATCATAGAGCCTCTTCTATTTGCTCTGTACACGTATTACAGCATTTGACACTCCAGGAAACCTCATAGGGTATTGCCATTTTCTGCATCCTAGTACTTGCTAAGTAGTACATCCTACACTTGCCTGCATGTCTACCTGATTTCAAAGCATATGCCATTTCTCATCCATGTCATTCCTTAATTCTAAATTGTCCATTCACATCAGCATTTGCTAGAAAACTAGAGGTCATGATCTCAGGTATATAAGAAGAGAAAATCACATATTCCATCAGAGATTTTCGCTTAGCTGATTATGGCAACAAATTTTATCATTCTTAGTCCTTCTACAGGTGCAATAAATCTAGACTTCAGATCGCTATCTCTCAGAATGGGTGAATCGAGTTTCCAAATAGAGGAAACACTTCCCTCGTTATTTTTCAAAAAGGTAATCTTTCAGATTAGCTCAACAGAACCCTGGAGAATCAGAACACAACTCTAAAGCTGCAACCTAGTGTGACTTGCTAGGGACTGTGGGCAGGCAACCCGCGTCCACTTTGCAGGCAGTGCAACAGACTCATGCCACGTTCCTTTAAACTCTCGAACAGTGACGAGACTTCAACATGTTTTTTATTATAATCTCCTAGCTACAAAAGTGAGAGATTATCACTATATTATTTATTGATACAATCAATATCTACACTGATTTTATACTCATAAAGTTCAAAGAAAAATGCTCCTTAAATATGAACAATGATATTTCTCAAACTGATATTCTTATTATATATATACTTATTATATTATATATAATTATATATATATATACTTATTAATCAAAATAATAGGTGCAGTACCTGAAATCAGAAATGAAACATGGGTCATGTATATCTGCACATGAAGACTTAGACAAACCAATAAAAAAATACAGTATCCAGAACAGCAAAAATGTTTCATGGAAAATCAGGACAGCAGAAGACTAGCAGTCAAGCATCTAAAGATAATGCTTAATTTAATAGCCAATAGTGAACAAAGACTGGCCTATCTAGCTCTGCGATACTATTTACAGATAGACTCCTACACACAAGTTTCCAAATTTATATAAATTGAGTCTAATAATGCATTTTAAGTGAGTAACTAGAGATGAAAACATTAATTCCATTTTAGACTGACATTGCCATTTGTTTTAAAGTACAGATGTTTAAGAAAACACAACACACCCTTTAGTGAAAAACAGTAAAAGACCAACCAAACCCCAAATGTTGATTATGATGTAACATATTTACATACCCAGAAAAGACAAGAGATTTGATCTAAGCATATTTGCAAAGCTAAGAGAAAACTTAGTCACATGTTGTTCTTACAGCAGTGCTGCTGAATATAAATCCGCAAACTATGATTTCGTTTTGGAAACTGTTAGGATCCCAATACTGTTTTACAAAATTAAATCTTAAAGAAGAAAAATTACCACTAGCTGAGTACTCTTAAATGCTACCAGTTTATGAAATAGTCTCTGAAAAACCACTTAGTCACTGACAATGACAAATCTTATTTATGTACTTTCACAATATAGCTGAGTTCATTTCAGAATGTAGGCTCTTCATAATGAAATTCAATATTGATTAAGCACACAATTAATAAATCAATTTAATTTTAAAGTATTGATACTTTTCTGGTTTTTTTCAGTGAGCTCTCTTTTTTCAATTGAGAAATGTGAATTTAAGATTGCCTGTGGTTTGTTTTCAGAAAAACTGATAAGTGGTTTACAGCTTGTTGTTAAAATTTGAGTTTTCTTTCTAACAGAGGAATCCTTTCCCTTCATGGAAAATATATTTATTTTAAAATTATATGTACATTATATATATTATATATAATATATAAAACACATGTATTATATCTATGTAATATATATACGTGTATTGGCACATACATACACAAATACTTTTTTTAAAGATTTTATTTTTTTAGAGCAGTTTTAGGTTTACACCAAAATGGGGAGGGAAGTACAGAGACTCCCCCTTTACCTCCTACCCCCACACATGCATAGCCTCCCTCATTATAAACGTCACTCACCAAAGTGAGTGCAATTGATGAAACTACATTGACACATCATAATCACTCGAAGTCCATAGTTTACCTTAGGTTTCATTTTTGGTGTTGGACATTCTATGAATTTGGACAAATATATAATGACATCCATCCATCATTATACTATCCTACAGAGTATTTTCACAGCTCTAACAACCCTGCCTACTTATTTCCCCACTCCCACCCTTATTCCTGGCAACCACTTATCTTTTTACTATCTCTATGGTGTTGTCTTTACTGGAATGTCATTCAGTTGCACTCATACAAAATGTAGCCTTTTCACATTGACTTCTTTCATTTAGTAATATGCATGTAAGATTCCTCCTTGTCTTTTCACACTTTGATAGCTCTTTTCTGTTTTTCTTTTTCCCCTTCCTCTTCTCCTCCTCCTCCTTCTTTTCTCTCTCTCTCTCTCAGTCCTGAAGAATAATCCATTGTCTGGATGTACTACCATCTATTTATCTACCCATTCACCTACTGAAGGACATCTGGGTTGCTTCCATGTTTTGGCAAATATGAATAAAGTTGCTATAAGCATCTGTGTGCAGGTTTTTATGTGGACCTAAGTTTTCAACTCCTCTGGGTAAATACCAAAATGTGCGCTTGCTGGATCGTATGGTAAGAGTATGTTTAGTTTGGCAAGAAACTGCCAATCTCTCTTCCAAAGTGGCTGTAACCTTTTGCATTCCCACCAGCAATGAATGATAGTTCCTGTTGCTCCACAGCTTCACCAGCATTTGGTGTTGTCAGTGTTTTCAATTTTGGTCATTGGAACAGATGCATCATGGTATCTTGTTGTTTTAATGTGTATTTCCCTGATGACATATGATGTGGATTATCTTTTCATATGCTTATTTGTCATCTGTATATGTTCTTTGGTGAAGTGTCTGTTAAGATCTTTGGACTTTTTTTTTTTTAATGTTGCATTCTTTTGTTCTCTTGTTGCTGAGTTTTAAGAGTTCTTTGTATATTTTAGATGACAGTCCGTTATTGGATGTATCTCTTGCAAATATTTTCTCCCAATTTGGGGCTTGTCTTCTAATTCTCTTGGCATTGTCTTTTAATTTTACTGAAGTCTATCTTATCAATTCTTTCTTTCATGTATCTTTCATGGGTTGTATTTAAAAAGAATCATCACACCTATGATTTTCTCCTATGTCACCTTCTAGGAGTTTTAGTTGGGCATTGTACATTTAGAACCATATTTAGAACTATGGTCCATTTTGAGTTAATTTTTGTGGAAAGTGGAAAGTCTGTGTCTAGAGTCTTTTGTGTGTGTGTGTGTGTGTGTGTGTGTGTGTGTGTGTATGGATGTCCAGACTTTCTAGCACCACTTGCTGAAGAGACTATCATTGCTCTATCACACATGCTTTCTTTGTGATAAAGTGATTTATTTCAGCCTTACCAAAATCAGAGTGTTCATAAAGACATCCAAAAATACCTTTATCTATTATAACAACAGTGTCCAGGAAGAGTAGTTGATTTTGGTGTTCAGCTTTTTTATTTTTCTCCATCAATAGTAGATAATCAATTCAAACCGATTTTCTTCTTTTCTAATGCATTTATTTTGCGGTGATTTATGTGCTCATTCCAAACAATTGGACCAAAGAAACCTCCACCCCTGAGCATTAAACATTTGATCAATATAAGAGTTTCATTGTAGAAAGTAGTGTTAAAAGTTTATTCATTCAGTGCACTCTTTAGAGATGATTAACTGTCTTTATTATATTAAAGCAAACCCAAAGCCATCTGCCAAAGGCGATTGTGTCCAAGCACTGAAACCATTTCATGTGAAAACTCATTTTCAGGCTCCTAATTATTTTTCATTATAGTGGCAGTGTGGAATAGATTGGAATTGGACAGTAATTGCCAGGTCTGAGCAGTGTGGACCATTGCAATGTATCAGTTTAGATGAAGTGTGACAAGGATACATCTAGCTACTATATAACTTCCATTAACCAACTTCCCTGTCCCTGATCATGTAACACTTCATAGAATGTGGTCAGCACAAGGTCATAATAATGGCTTTCTGACTGACTTCAAGTATTTTGTATAAGTGCAAGCTGTTAACCCCCTGTGTTAGCATCGTTCTAGGAATGTCCAGTTATTACAGTTGTCAAAAATTTCTATTTCTTCAAGAGGGACAAGTAAACTTTTTTAACGTACAAATTTCAAACTCAAGTTTCACTTCTTTCATATGTAATGTTTCAAAAGGGAAAGCATGACTAAAATTACCATAATTTCATATAATTTTAAGTGGTCAATATTATTTAGTCAGTCCAGTATACTGATCGTAAAGATTCTATCCTAGTAGAAAATAGTCTCAAATTATTTCTAAAAAGGCAACCAAGTAGATTATTTTTAAGCAAACTGACTAGTAAAGTGAAACAGCCATACCTACAGATAAACCCTTTTCATAAATAAGTTTTCTCTACAGGAGTAACACTAATACAGTATTTAAGTGACTCTCACTGGGTGATCATGCCCTCCTACCCCACATACCAATGTCTGGAGACATTTTTCTCGTTGCAGGAGGCAGGGGTCCTATTGGCATCTAGTGGATTGAGTCTAGGGATATGACCACACATCCAAAATGCACAAGATAGCTGTCCCACAACACAGACAACAAAGAATTATCTGGCCTAAAATGCCAATAGGGTCAAGATTGAAAAACCCTGGAATACATGTATTAACTTCCAATTTGTTCCCCTGTTCCCCAAAACATAAAGTCTATTCTTTTTTAATGCTTGACTTTTCTTAAATATTTTCCCTCTGTAGAACATTAAGTTATCAATTTTCATTTAGTAATACATTTTCCCTCTATATTA
The DNA here is from genome assembly GCF_024610735.1 of Ursus americanus. Taxonomy (NCBI): domain Eukaryota; kingdom Metazoa; phylum Chordata; class Mammalia; order Carnivora; family Ursidae; genus Ursus; species Ursus americanus. The sequence goes on along the minus strand of NC_142137.1, from coordinate 11,993,599 downwards.
TATTTTATTTTACTTAATGTAAGTTCACGCAGACTACAAATTGGGCTTTTTAACTCATGGTCCTTTTTTGTCCCTCAGTTTTATTTCAAGATAATTGACCTGCTTCACTATGTAAGTTTAAGGTGTACAGTAGGCTGGTTTGATTCACATGTATTATGAAATAATCACCACTGTAGGTTTAGCTAACATGCATCTTCTTATATGGACACAGTGAAAAAAGGAAAAAACTTTCCTTGTGATGAAACCTCTTAGGATTTACTCTCTTATCAGCTTTACTCTATGTCATACAGCATAAATAGTCATACAGACTATTTAGCTATAGTCATCATGTTGTACACTATATCCCCGGTATTAATTAGCCTTGTAGCTGGAAGTTTGTACCTTTTCACCACCTTTCCCCTCCCCTTATTCTTTGCCTCTAGTAGCCAGAAGTCTGATCTCTTTTTATGTGAGGTTGGGTTTTCTGTATTGTTTTGTTTTAGAATCTATATTTAAGTGAGATCAAATAGTGTGTGTCTTTCTCTGATTTATTTTGCTTAGCATAATGCCTTCAAGGTCCATCCATTGTCACAAATTGTAAGATTTCTGCACTTTTTATGGCTGAATAAAAGTCCATTGTGTATATATATACCATAACTTTTTTATCCATTCATCCATGGATGGATACTTAAGTTATTTCTATGTGTTGGCTATTGTAAATAATGCCACCATAAACACGGAGGTGCAGATATCTTTTCAAGTTATTATTTTCACTTCCTCTAGATGTATTCTGAGAAGCAGAATTGCTGGATTGTATGGTAGTTCTATTTTCATTTTTTGAGGACACTTTATGCAGATTTCCATTGCGGCTGTACCAATTTACAATCCCATGAACAGTGCACAGGACTCCCATTTTTCTACATCCACACCAGCATTTGTTATCTCTTGTCTTTTGATAATGGCCATTTTAACACCTGTGAGGTGAGATCTCATTGTGGTTTTAATTTGCATTTTCCTAATGACTAGTGATGTTGAGCATCTTTTCATGTACATATTGACCTGCTGTGTATCTTCTTTAGAGGATTTGCCTATTTTAAATTGAATCCTTTTTCTTCTCTTTTGCTATTGAGTTGTATGAGTTCTTTATATATTTTGGGTATTAACCGCTTATCAGAAATATGGATTGCAAATATTTTTTTCCCATTTCACAGGTTTTCTTTTCACTTTGTTAGTATTTTTGTTTGTTTATTTATTTATTGACTTATTTATTTATTGCTGTGCAGGCACTTTTTAGCTTGAGGTTTATATTTGATTTTGTGGCTTGTGCTTTAGGTGTCATATCCAAAAAATTATTACCAAGTCTCATGTCAGGGGGCTTTATTTTTATGTTTTCTTCTAAAAGCTTTATGGTTTTGTTACGTTTAAGCCTTTAATCCATGTTGAATTAATTTTTGTGGGTGATATAAGATACCGGTCCAATTTCATTCCCATACATGTGAAAATCCAATTATCCCAGCACCATTTATTGAAGAGTGTCTTTATTGAGTATTCTTTGCTCTCTTGTCAAATATTGGTTGATCATATATGCTTGGGTTTATTTCTGAGCTTTTGATCCTGTTCTGTTGGTCTATTTGTCTGTTTCCATGCCAGTGTCATACTGTTTTGATGACCATAGGCTTATGGTATAGACTGAAATCTGAAAGTATGATAACTCCTGCTTTGTTTTTCTTTCTCAGAATTTCTTTTGCTGTTCAGGATCTTTTGGGGTTCCATATCAGTATAAGGAGTATTTTTTTTTCCTACTTCTGTATAAAATACCACTGGAATCTTGATAGATATTGCATTGGATCTGTAGATAGCTTTTGGTAATATTGACATTTATTTGTGTCTTTTTCAGTGCTTTCATCAATGTCTTAGAGTTTTCAGTGTACAGGTCTTTCACCTCTTGGTTAAATTTATTCCTAGCCATTTAATCTTTCTGATGCCATTGTAAATGAGATTATTTTCTTGATTTCTTTTTCTGATAGTATATTACCGATATATAGAAATGCATCAGATTTTTGTGTATTAATTTTGTATCCTGTCGCTTTACTGAATTCATTTGTTCATTCTAACAGTTTTTTGATGGAGTCTTTAGGATTTTCTATTTATAGTATCAAGTCATCTGCATACAGTGACAATTTTTCTTCTTCCTTTTAAATTTGCATTTTTGGGGCCTAACTGCTATGCCTAGGATTTCCAATACTATGATGAATAAAAGGGACAAGAGAGGACATTCTTATCTTATTCCTGATCTTAGAGAAAAACCTTTCAGCATTTCACTGTTGAGTATGATATTAGCTGTGTGTTTGTCATATATAGCCTTTAGTTTGTTGGGGCACATTTCCTCTCTACCTACTTTGTTAAGAATTTTTATCCTAAACGGACATTGAATTTTGTCAAATGCTTTTTCTACGTGTATTGAAATGATCATATCATTTTTATCTTTCATTTTGTTGATGTGGTATATAACAACATTGATATACAGTTGTTAAAACATTTTTGCAACCCTGAAATAAATCCCACTTGATCATGGTGTGTGTGATTCTTTTCATGTATTGTTTAATGTGGCCTGCTACTATTTTGTTGAGAAATTTTCATCTATGTTTATCAAGGATACTGGCCTGTAATTTTCTTTTTCTTTCTCTTTCTCTCCTTCTCGCCTTCCCTCCCTTCCTTCTTTTCTTTTCTTTTTTTTTCTTTTCTTCTTCTTCTTCTTTTGTGTGTGTGTGTGTGTGTGTGTGTGTGTGTGTGTGTGTGTGTGTGTGGTGTCCTTCCTTGTCTGACTTTGGTATCAGGCTAAGGTTGGCCTCATAAAATGAGTATGGGAGTATTCCCTCCTCTTTGATTTTTTGGAAGATTTTGAGAAGGATTGGTATTAATTCTTCTTTAAGCGTTTGGTAAATTTTGCCAGTGAACCTATCTGGTACTGAGCTTTCTTTCGTTGGGAGATTTTTGATTCCTGATTTGATTTCCTTACTAGTAATCGGTCTATTCAGATTTTCTATTTCTTCCTGATTCAGTCTTAGTAAGTTGTATTTTTCTAAGAATTTTTCCATTTCATCTAGGTTATCAAGTTTGTTGGCATATAGTTGTTCATAACAGGTTCTTATGATCCTGTGAACTTCTGTCATATCTGTGGTAATGTTTCCTTTTTCATGTATAATTTTTTTGATGTAGGTCCTTTCTGTGTTTTCCTTAGTCAGTCTGGTAATGGTTTCTCAGATTTGTTTATCTTTTTCCTAGAACCAACTATTAGTTTGGTTTATCTTTCCTATAGTTTTTCTGTTCTCAATTTCATTTATTTCTGCTCTAATATTTATTATTTCCTTTTACTTTCTTCTGTTAACTTTGGACTTAGTATTTTCTTTCTTTCTTTCTTTCTTTCTTTCTTTCTTTCTTTCTTTCTTTCTTTCTTTCTTTCTTCCTTCCTTCCTTCCTTCCTTCCTTCCTTCCTTCCTTCCTTCCTTCCTTCCTTCCTTCCTTCCTTTCTTTCTTTCTTTCTTTCTTTCTTTCTTTCTTTCTTTCTTTCTTTCTTTCTTTCTTTCTTTTACTTATTTAAGACCCAGTTAAGTTGTTTGGTTGGGATCTTTCTTGTTTCTTAATGAAGGTGTGCATTTCTATAAACTTCTCTCTTAGAGCTGTTTTTGCTGTGCCCCTAAAGTTCTGGTATGCGGTATTTCCATTTTTGTTTGTCTCAAGGAACTTTTTTTACTTCCCCTTTAATTTCTTCTTTGATACATTGATTGTTTAGGAGACTGTTGTTTAATTTCCATGTATTCATGAATTTTCCAGTTTTCCTCTTGTTACTGATTTCTAGTTTCATGCCAGTGTGGTCAGAGAAGATACTTGTATGATTGCAATCTTCTTGAATTTTAATCCTTGATTTGAGGCCTAACATGTGGTCCATCTTAGAAAATGTTCCATGTGTGCTTGAAAAGAAAGTGCATCCTGTTATTGGTTAGTATGTTCTGTATATGTCTGTTAGGTCCACTAGGTTTCTACTATTCAAATGTGCTATTGCCTTAATAATTCCCTGTCTGAATGGTCTATCCATAGTTGAGAGTCGGATATAAAGATTCCCAACTGTTATTGCAATATAGCGAATTTATCCTTTTAGCTCTCTTAGTTTTTGCTTAATATATTCAGTGCTCCAGTGTTGCTCCACAAATATTTACAATTGTTATATTTTCCTGACTTACTGACCCCTTTATCATTATATAATGACCTTCTTTGTCTCTTTTTACCATATTTAGTATAAAGTTTATTTTATCTAAGTATAGCTATACCTGCTTTTTTGTTGTTTTTTTGTTTTTTGTTTGTTTGTTTGTTTACCATTGCTTGAAATGTCTTTTTCCATGCCTTCATTCTCAGTCTATGTGTATACTTAAGACTAAAGTGAGTTTCTTGAGGACAGCATATTGTTGGATCTCGCTTATTTTTTTAATCCATTCAGTGATTCTGTGCTTTTTAATTGGAGAATTAAATCTGCTTGTGTTTAAAGAAATTATTGATAGATAAAGACTATTGCCATTTTGTTAATGTTTTATTTATTTATTTGTTTGTTTGTTTGTTTATTGGTTGCTTTGGAGATTCGTTGTTCCTTGCCTTTTATCCTGAAGTCTTTTTTGATGTTGTGATGTCTCTTTGGTATCACTGTGCATTGATATCTTTACTGTGTTCTCTTGTGTAATTACCATAGGATTTAGCTTTGTGGCTACCATGAGGCTAACATAAAATATCTTAAATTTATAGCGCCCTGTTTTAAACTGATAACAACTAAACCTCAGTAGAATTTGTAAGCTTTACACTTTTTTCCTCCCCCTCACATTTTATGTTCTTGCTGTTACAATTTACATGTTTTTTATATTGGGTAACTAATAGCAGATTATTATAGTTATGGTTATTTTTATTATATTTATTTTCCTTTTTTTTAAAAGATTTTATTTATTTATTCGACAGAGATAGAGACAGCCAGCGAGAGAGGGAACACAAGCAGGGGGAGTGGGAGAGGAAGCAGCAGGTTCATAGCGGAGGAGCCTGATGTGGGGCTCGATCCCAGAACGTCGGGATCACGCCCTGAGCCGAAGGCAGACGCTCAACCGCTGTGCCACCCGGGCACCCCTATATTTATTTTCTAACTTTTAAACTAGATTTGTAGGTGAATTATGCACCACTATTACTATATTGCAAAATCTATGACTATGCATTTACCATTACCAGTGAGAGTTACACTACCTTTATGTTTTCATGATGTTAAGTGGTTTTCTTTCACTTCCACTGAAAGAACTCTGTTTAGCATTTCCTATAAGACATCTCTGATGGTCACGAACTTCCTCAGCTTTTGTTTGTTGAGGAAAGTCTTTCCCCTTGCTCATTTCCAGCTTCACAGTATATAGAATTCCTAGTCGACAGTTGCTTTGTTTCAGTATTTTGGATATGTTACCCCATTCTCTCCTGGCCCAAAAAGTTTCTGTTGAAAAATCCACTGATAGTCTTATGGGGGTTCCCTTATATATAAATCTCTCTTTCCTCTCGCTATTCTAAAAATTCTTTCTTTGTCCTTTGACTTATTATAATGTGTCTCAGTGTAGCCCTATATAGGTTCAATCCATTTGGAATCCTTTGGACAGCATAGATCTGGATGTCTATTTCTCTCCCCAGGTTTGAAAAGTTCTCAGCCATAATTGTTTTAAATATACCTTCTGTCCCTTTCTCTTTCTCTCCTCCTTCTGGATTTCCCAAAATGTGAATATTTTTTTCCCAATTGTTATCCATGATTCCCATAAGCTTTTTTTACACTTTTTCATTCTTTTATCTTTTTGCTCTGCTGTCTGGGTAATTTCTAATGTATTATCTTCCAGGTCACTGATTCTTTCTTTTGCATGTTTGAGTCAACTTTTGAAACTCTTTCTAATTATTCAGTTCAGTTATTAAAGTTTTCAACTCTGGAACTTCTGGTTTTCCTAGGACAGGACCCAGGTCCTATACAGCTCATTGTGTGGAGACCCGAACCAGGTCAGTGTGTGTACTGAATTCTCTGGTCAGGTGAGGCTAGGTTTTGCTCTAAAGATGTGAGAAGCCACAGGATCCACTTTCAGTTCAAGCACCACTGTAGGTACTGCTATTGAATGGGCTGTGCAGCTTCCTGTGGGTACTGGTTAGGTTCTATGATCAGACAGGCTAAAGTCTGTATTCAGTGATGAGCAGGGCTATAAATTAGATTCCCTCCCAGGCACAGCAGGAATAGCAGCTCTAAAGCTAGTAAAGTTCTTTCTTGACTTAACTCAAGCCGACTCACATCCCAAGTTCCGTAACTGAGCAGGGCCACTGGCTTTGCTCTGCCAACTATTAGCTCTGCCTTCCCACCTCTCAGCTTAAGAACCACTGGGCTGCATATCTTCCAAGCACTGTAGCCAGCCCTTCTGGTCAAATGGGGCAGAAAGACACCCTCTACAGCAGATGGGGGTATGCCTTCACCTCCTTGCCTTGGGAGAAAGGGCAGGGACCATTCCAGGCTACTCTCAATTTTCCAAATAGGCTCTCTGGTTGGGAGTGGCTGGAAGCTGCCTTTAGCCTTGGTCTGAATTAATTTTCCTGCCTGTGTGTAGCATGGGAAAGCTCCATACCCAGTACTGGATTTGATCTGAATGAGGACAATTGGTTCTGCCCACTTGTCTCTTAGCTCGAGTGCCTCTGAGCTGCATTACTTCCAGGACTTGTCACCAGCCCTTGTGGTCAAATGGGGCTGGGTGACACTTGCCATGGTGGCTGGGGCTGTGCTTTTGCCTCTTTCCTGAGCATGAGCAAATGAAGCTCTAAGGCCGGCAAAACACCTTGTTCGAGGACTCAAATCAGGCAGATCGACAACGCCTCAAGTTTCCTGGTGAAAGTGCAACACTGACTTGGTTCTGTGTGTGAGCAGAGACAATGGGTGGGATTACTATTTAGACACTGTGGGTATGAATTTGTCTGCCAAGATCTCTGTGCTGGTTATTGCAAGTCCCTTCCCACTTCCTTGTCACAGTCAGAGTCCGAGGGTTGAGCCCTGCAGATTCCTCTGCAGTCTCTGTGGTGTGAAATCAGAGTAGGGGTTGCCACAGTGCAAACCCGAAATGCTGGGGAATCCTGGTTGTCCCACCTGGGTTCTCTTTCCCTGCTGGAAGAACTGCAAGCTCAGTGAGATTTCTCTGCATAGTGCTGTGCTGGCCCGGGAAGGGAGAAATACAATCAATTTGTAGCTCTTTCTTTTTTCTCTTGCCCTTCTCATGAAATCTGTCTTGGTCTATGTGGTACGGGGTGGGAGGATTGAGCCTCACCCTTGTCTTCTAAGATTCTCTCCATCATGTTCTAGTCTTGCATAGTTGTTATTTGTTGTGTGGAAGAGCGAAGTCAGGAACAACCTATGTCAACATCTTGGTAACATCACTTTCACCATGGTCTTTTAATTGCTATTCTGAGCTAATCATTTCACATGATGCTGGACGTGTACCAGCAAGAGCTTCCTAATGGAATGCTTTCTTTTCTGAACAGAGTTGAATCATACCCATCTGAGAGAAGCAGTCTTTCTAATTTTATGTGGGTCTTTAAGATGCTCTATAGGTAGTGGGGTGGAATAATCTGCATGTAGGTGCTGGGTGTGCCCATGGAAACAATCTTGTAACTTAGATATTTTTTTCTACAATTTTTCTTTTTATGTATTTCTGGAATAGTCATATAGTCAAGCACATAGCTATCCAGCATTATAAATATTTCTTTTATGTGTTTGATGTCTTAGAATAGTTCTTTTCTAAGTGAAAAAAATACTTTGTCAGTTATTCTATACCCTTTAGAATGACCAACGTCTTGTAAGTATTTCATAGCGTGTTTACATTTATAGTCTCCTCCACTATGCTTCAAATTCTTTTAAGATGTTCAAGGCACCTAGATATAATTATCTTAAAATCCATTTAAAAAGCTAGCATGTCCCACATAGGTTTATAACTTAAAACATGCTAACATTTGAGAAATGTCTTCACAAATTTATAAATGAAACATTTTTCCTTCGCAAACAAACTTAACAAAATGCTTGGATTTATGTAATTGCAACTATTTGAATAATTCAGTGAGAAATGAACTATTTGAACCACTAATTGAGGAGACCAGGTTTGATGAATAGAATTGCCCAAGTTTGAGAGCCATAAATCGCCACTTTCATTTAGTATTTCCAACTCTCTTCTTGACCTTGTGCTCTGTTCTGGGCAGTCTATTATGAGTTTAATCATAGGTTATAAATATATGTCACAACTGAGCTGATTAGCACGTGGGTCTACCTATGTATAGCAGAAAGGAACACGACCACATGACCCAGCCGGAGTGCTGCAGTCCACAAAACGCACTCTGTAGACACTGCACACTATCCAGTCACTTCTAACTCCATTCTATTCAGATAAATCTAGTCATACGTCTTGATGTAAATTATATTTGTCTTGTTAATGTATAGCTAATGGATTCATCATCATCTTTATACACATAGATGTGCATGCACACACACACGTGCACACACACACACACACACACCAAGTACCTGTTTGTGCTCGGTACTGTGTTAAGCAGTTTAAAAAGACATAGTTTCCAACCTCTAAAATTCCCAATCTATAAGACAGAAGTAGCGCTGTTAAGAAGGATAGGACTGACAATAATAAAAAAGTGAGTGAGTGAGAAGAGAATAACTTAAGACAAAGAAGGTGCTAAGGTCAATATATTTAACCAACACATTTACTCTTACATATAAACAGAAGAGAGAAACAGTAAATAGAAAAATTGGTGTGTAACATGAACCCCGATTTCTAAGTAAAATAGATACACATGGCAAATAAAAACATGAAAATAATTTATATCATGCTAGTAACCAGTAAATTGCAAATTAGAATTAAGAAATAATCATTTTTATTCATTAGAGTGACATTATTGAAAAGATAGATACTAAGTAGTGTTTGATCGACTATAGAGGTGTAAACTAGTAAAACAGTAGATGTAAAGTAACTGGACAATACGTCTATCAAGCATGAGATACATATAATATTTGATCTGGATAATGTAGTTCTAATAGTATATTTTAAAGCACCCTTACCCATTTTCAGAGAGATTCTTACCAAATGATATTTAATGCAGCATTATCTTAGTAGCAAAATAACAACATAAGAACCAGAAGCAACCCAAATGTCTTTCAGTTAGATAAAAGTCAAATAAATTATTGTCTAATGGAATGCTGTATAGAAATTTTTAAAGTAAGTATACATTTCAACAAAACTGTTAGTGTTTTTTATGGCAAAGAGAGGAGCATAGAGTGAGAAAATAATGATAAAGAAGAATGTTCACTTTATTTATTAGCTCTCACTTTTAGTTTCTTTTTTCACAATGAGGTTGTTTCATGTGCTATATTATGTAATTTAAAATGATAGATGAAAAGGGAGGAATGAGGTGATTCTTATACTTGCAAATGTGACTTTAATGATCATATCCAAGTAAAAGGGGCAGCTTGTTCCCTGCAGGTTTTTTTTTTTTTTCCTCCTTTAACCCTTTAAAGAGCAGGGCCTTGATGGAAGAGTAAAATCCCATGTTCTTCACATGCCTGCTTCCTAAAGCAGACATTTCTTACTGACAGAGAGACCAGTCTGCATTTCTATCCTGATATTTCTTTGCTTTAACAGTTCAACATAACTTTTCACATGTAAAAGCACAAAGCAATATTGAAAGACTATATACCCAGATATACACTTCTTTCCCCCCCCCCCCCATTTTTAATTGAGCTAAAATTCATCTTGGTTTTATCTAAACTTAAGTAGAATGCTTCTTTGTAATTTATCCTAAATCTTAATTTAAGGTTAAAAACCCTCTGCATCTATGGCTTTACTTTTACAGAAAGCTGTCACTGACCATGGTATTAAATCAGAACGCAATGTCCCTTTTGCAACAGTACTTTGATGGCAGTGTTATGCTATACTTCGACTTTTTTTCAAGGAATCATTTTATTTTTGGTTGAAACCACTAAAAAACAAAAACCAAAAAAAACCTAAAAGGAAGGAAGAAGTAACTAAAAAAGAATGTGTTATTATAAGGAATATCTCCTAGCTCCCAATGTTTCAGAAGCAGAAAATAAATGAAATTGCAGGGGATGATTTGTATGGAGTTGAGCTTCTGAGGAGGATGTCATAAACATGGTGCGTGTAAGTAACTCTCTGACGCCTGACAACTGAATTTTAAGTTCGGTGAGTTCCTGTGTCAGAACCTTGGTTCATAGATTGCAGCATTCCTGGGATGATTGGTTGATCTTGACCAAGAGAGTGTCCAAGACTCACTTCACCCCTTGTCACATGTAGGTAACACTTGTGGGTGCTTCTGGGTGTATTAAATTTAGGGAATTGTGAGTACTATTTTATAAACATTATTATTATTACAGTGATTACTCTAAAAAAGTTTAAAGCTAGAGTCTAATAAATTTTCAAATGCAGGTTTCATTAAAACAATGGGGGAACAATCTGGGAAAATATATTCTGCTTCCAGAGTACTGTCCTAGAAATGGATGGTTTTGCATCATGGAATGATTTCTATCTTAGAAATGGATGGTTTTGCATTGTAGAATAAAGAAATTATATTTTAGAATAAATAAAACTCATAACTAAATGCCCAGTTGTTTAATATTTACAAACTTCCTAGAATGCATTGCAATCACTGGATAAAAATAACCTCAAACTTGAGCAATATTGCACCTTTTGGGAGATTAAAACAACAAACCACTGCCACCAACAATAGCAGGAGCAGCAGCAGCAAGTTGTAGGCCCTCCCCTCACGTCCCCAGTGTGGACTTGAAACGTGTAGTAGTATTTAATGCCAATGTAATTATAACCAGGTGCTAGTGCACTTCTGAATTCACGTAACTGTACTTAATCAGAAGGCAGCTCTCCTGATGTTAATCATTTATACTAGGTTTTTAGATATTTAAGAAAATGGACTATACATTTTAAATTTTCTTATAGCTTATAAATTGTTCTTGGGGATACTGGTGTTCAGCAGAGCTTCGATGGGTTATCACACCAACAGAGTCTGTCTCCTTACGGTTTTTGTAAAAGTTATTCTCCTCCTAATAGGGATATGACAGATGCTGTCTGTAAATAATCCTACAGACCCAAGCCAACTCTTTGGTGACATGGTGAAGAAGGAGAGTCAGGGTAGAGCCTGAAAGTAATGCTCAGTATCTAGAGGACCTTTCTCAGCGGGGAAATGGGTCTCCGATGGGAGGGAAAAGGAGAAAAAGAAAACATTTGAAGGTAGAATGGGGAAGTGGGAGAACAGAGGAAAAAAGCGACTTTCAGAAGCTCTGTCTAGATCTATATGCATTAAAAGGCGATTTGTAGAATCAGTGAAAAATAATTTGGACCATTTTCTGGTTTGCTCATGATTTTCTTTCTACAAATAGATTTTAACTGTAGGCTCTTCAAGTCATCAAGGCATAATAAAGAGATTAGGTAGTTTAAATGAGCCAAGAGAATATTTGTTAACTAAAACATTTTAGAATTTTAGTCCTGAGAGAACTCAATTATTGAGTAACTGTTTTCCTTATTATTATTTTTTTAAATCTTCACTCCTTTTGGAATTATGCAGATCAAGGGGTTGGGTAGGTTAATTTAAATAAGTATTTAAGTTTTACACACAGAAGTTGTTTTTACAGAAATAAAAGGAGGTACACTACAAAACTAGTATGATCTCACTCTGCTGTGTAGCACATAATACCACAAAAGCAATTGGTGATAAAGAGGGCAGTCTACTGTGATATTTGGGCCCAGTTTACTCCATTCTTTAAGCCCTAGTTCCCTGTCCATCAAACAAGATGAAGATACAACTTGCAGGTTTGTTACGAAGGAAGAGAAAGAATAATGTGTGCGTGTATGTATAGGGACCTATGAGAACATATGTAGCATGTTTGATCTAGGGCACACTGCTGAGCCACCTGGCAGATGAAAGAACTTCAATAAACTTTAAATTATTTCCAATTCCTCTCCTACAACAAAGATCAATTTTTCTCTAGCTACCTGACATTGAGTAGTATTCTCCTTTGGAGACGATCTTTATGGCCATCAAAATGTGCAGTCTTATCATGTTCTTATATGAAGAAAGTATTTTTAAAAAGAATTTTCCTTTAATTCAGTTGCAATAACAGTTGAAAAAAATATAGATTTTAAATTCAATTGCCAATATATGCATTTTCTTTAATCTTGAAGACTGCAAAACCTGATCCTAAAATGCAGTTAATGAAATAATCAGTCATCAATGATCCTGCAAATTGGAAATTCTCACAGATGTGCAAGATAGCTTGTGAATTCATTAAGATATTTTAAATCTATGATCAATTTTCTCTATAGTTTAACCACTGTAGCACTTTTAGAAAGCCATTTTTAAATAGATAATTTCATTAGTAAGCGTTTACAAAAAAGTTATTAAAATGAATCAGAATACAATTTTAATAGCGTAGTTATTATTAAATCATTTCTGAAAAGTAGTATTTCCTAACTTAGCCAATATAAGAATAGTAGATACATTTCATTTTATCTGTTTAAAACTATTAGCTAATGACTATGTTATTCATCAGAAGAATATAGTTTAGATTCTATATCTTAAATATAATTAACACAGCATCATTCCTGAAAAAATGCATTTCCGTATTTTAGAGATGTCTGCTGCAAAAATTAAAATTTAGACAACAATTAATGTATTTGAGAAGTAATATTTTTCCATTCCTCTTAATAAACACACACTTACAAAACTGACAAAAATGTTTCCAAATTTCTAAGAAATTACAGAATCAGCCACTAATATTCGCCTTAAAATTCCAAAGCCATTATATAATTTCAGGGTTTCAATTAATTCAAGTATAAACACAGAGAAAGAAAAATATGTTCTGTGGTGACCTTTATGCTCAAGGGACTTATTCAGCCCCCAAAGAACTTAGACTTAGAATACTGTTATTCTTTAATACACTCACACCTAACAAATGAATGCCATGGTATAGAATGCAATCTCATAATAATTACAGTTCCAGAGTGCTGAATAATGGTAATAGTTGTCACCACCACCACCTTTGCCTGAGAAAGTCAACCACTGAGGGCATTCCATCTCTGTTTTTAACCTTGGAAGTAAAAATATTATTTTGGGTCCGCATTAAGCCTTTTTATTCTTGACTAGCTTCTCTTGGAACTTATTCTGCATTTCTTCATCAAAACTGTTGGTACAGCAAAGGTCAGTGCAAAATTTATATAGAAAGAAATAGTAATTTTTATCATTTTATTCCACCCAAAGTATTATCAGCATGACTCTCTCATTTTCCTGTGACCTAATTGTTCTATAACCTTGAAAATTCCCATGTGTTCTTGGCTATATTAAAATTGATTGTATGTGCCCATCAAGAAGATATCATGGTTTACATGCAAAATAAAATCCAGTTTCTTACTTTTAAAATTGACTTTAAGGAAAATTAAGTAAAAAATATATGTGTGTATATATATATGTATATATATATATCATTTATCAAAGTCAATAAATCTGGTCTCCATAAGGATTTGCTACAGTCATAATCCAAACAGCTGTATATACAATGTATATGTTGAAATTTCTATTAATTGTTATTCTCAGCATGTATTGAGAGCTAAATGTTTTTCCTATAGCAGTTCTTCAAAAGTCCTGCAAAATTTCCAAATGAAAAATGAAGACCATATATTTGAGTTGATTAAATTCTATATCTATATAAACAGGGCAAGCCAAAACAAATATTGATCTTCCCCAAATCAAAAAGTTAACTCCTTGATAATGAAAATGATCATTTTCATAGAAGACTGACTGTAAATAGAAACATGATATCAAAAGTCACAGTAAAACATTAAGACAAAAGCTTATGAAAATGGGAAGGAAAATATAATTGCATTTGAAAATAATTTCCTGTGTAAGAAAATCACGTTTTAAAAACTTACTATTTTCCATAAAAATATTTCCGAAGCAAAAATAATGCTGCTGCTAAAAACTTTACATAAAATTTTAATTTTTGTTTCATAAGCACATGAATGTCAAATTTATTAGAAAATCTCAAATTCATGAAATCTCTTGTGTTTTTTTATGCATTAAAATATAAAATAAACTATAATATATTTTAATAACAACTTCCTATTTGTTTACACTTATCTTTAAAATGTTGGGAAAATCCTAGATATGTTTGTTTTAAACTGAGCCCTGAGCTTCATTACTGGAATGTATTTTAATATCTTTTCACTTGACTTATTTTAGTGAACCTTCACGGCTATAATGACCACCACTTCTACACTTATTTCAAAGTATTTCACAATCAACACTGGATTCTTATGATCTGCATTCATTTTTAATATAATACTGAAGCACTCCAACTGAACATCTTGCCTTCACCTCAAAGATAACAGTTTGTGAGCATTCTTTTCAAATCCTCTTAAAACTAGTTGCCAGATTCTATATTTCTGTGATTGCATTGCTTTTCTAAACCACAAACCCTGAATTAATTAATAAGTAGGTAAATAAATTAAAAAATAACTTCTAAGTCATTTTAACATGACCTCATCAAACAATCCATTGGAATTTGGGAGTAGACCTCTATACTGTTTTTCAATTATATTACATTTTAATATAATGGAAGCACAAGGACACACAACATACATAATGCCTGCTAGGTCTTTGTATTGTGTCAGTTTAGCTAAACTGGATCCAGATGCTAGGGAAACAGACTTATATAGACTGTTTAACCAGCAATAAATGTGTCCACAATCCCAGAATTCTCTTCCCTAAACTGTGCTCAGTTATAGCTGGTTGTCAGAGACGTTTGCATAGGATTTGGAAAGTGGAAATGCAGTAGTCAACGTATTTACACTCAGAAGGTCCTTGGCATCTCAGGCGTTGTTGCAGTTCACCCACGCTGTGGTGAATATGCTAGAACGCTCAGCCAGCAGGCAGCAGCCACGTCTGCAGGTCCGCAGCTCCAGCCAACGCACCTTCAGCCTCACTGGATCGCAGGCCTGGAGCAGGTAGAGCTCTGGATGGAATACACCAGTCCTATCGCAGCCATCTGCATCATCCACAATGGAGGCTTCAAAACTGGGACGGGTGGGATTGGACTTCAGTGTGTCCTTCTGAGTTCCAGTTCATCCTTATAGGTTCTGGTTTGTCCACACTGTCTTCCATTTCACATTCAAGTGTACGGGGCAAAAGATGCCACAGACTGCCTAACCAGGCCAGGATCTTGTCAAAATGAATCCCTATGATAAATCCCTTCTATCACTTACGATATCCTTGCTTCTCTGATTGGATTATAACTGATACATTTGCTCAAAAACGTTAGTAATGAATGTAAACAATTTGGATTTTATTTTTATTTATTTATTTATTTATTTTTTAAGATTTTATTTATTTATTTGACGGGGAGACAGCCAGCGAGAGAGGGAACACAAGCAGGGGGAGTGGGAGAGGAAGAAGCAGGCTCCCAGTGGAGCAGGGAGCCTGATGCGGGGCTCGATCCCAGGACCCTGGGATCAGGCCCTGGGCTGAAGGCAGACGCTTAACAACTGAGCCACCCAGGCGCCCCACAATTTGGATTTTAAAATCACTCTTCTATGTAATGTGAAGTCTATCCCTTCGGGTCATTCCTGTGAGCAACCACCTTACAGTCTGATCATCTTTTCACCTGGATGACTGTGGCAGTTTCTTAACAGATCTCTTTATCTTCCCTTCTGAAAATTAGGAATAGATAAAGAGAATCTCATTAGATATTCTTGGAGGATTAGAGGTCACATATGGGCTTAAAGCCACAATATAGGGACAGTCACAATGGACCAACTGTGACCGAGTAGGTAATGAAACTTAACTTCTGAAAAAGTAACCACTTTTTGTTTTCTGCCATGTTTTAGCAAAAGAAACAGGAAGACTAATGTTTTAGTAGGAAGACAAACTCCCTGCTTGAGGTCCAAGAACAAATCAGATGTTTTTACCTCACAGGATATCATTAAGAGCTTTGTGTACGCAGTCTGGTCATTTCATATCTATATTGTGTGGTGACCATGCTATGCTGTTTCTGGTTAAATGATCAATAAACTGTTCTTTCCTTGCCAGATATCTGTAAATATCCATGTTCTTTTCTGTCATCTATCCTCAGACTAATCTAAAAACATTTGTCAGTGGGGAGAGGGGTGGAGGGATGGGTGAAGTAGGTGAAAAGGATTAAAAGGTTAAATAAATTAGTCACAGGGATGTAAAATACAGTATATGGAATATAGTCAGTACTATTTTAATAACTTTGCATGGTGGCAGAAGGTACCTGTTCTTATGGTGATCATCTTGTAATGCATATCAATGTTGAATCACTATGTGGTATACCTGAAACTAATATGTCAGCCATACTTCAATAAGAAACAATACAAAACAAAACAAAAAACAAATAATTTTCCCATATCTATTTTAAAAATATTTAAAGACCAGCTAACCTTTTTAGCAAGGTAGATTAATATGCTTGCTTGCTTTCCATTCACTTGCACATACCACTTCTTACACAGGCAACGTCTTCTGCTCTTTCCCTGCCAAAACATGGCTCAAAGCTTTCATCACAAATCATTGGTGATTGACCCAAATATGAGCAATATCTGACACAAATCAGTGGGCATATGAGTTTATGTTGGAGAATATGAAGAACGATGAGAAAAGAGAGAAATTAGTTATGTCCTAATTCATTAATCTTTATTTCAGCCTATGTTTATAATCTTTGTGATATACATTTAAGTGGAAAATAACAGCTTTTAAATTAAAGTACTAGCACTAGGAACTAAAATTAATTTTAATAAAAATAATTTTTAAAATACGCAGAAAGGAAAATCATAGAAAACATGCATACAGAAGAAGTAATTTCTTGGGAAAATATTAATGTTCAGATGTACATTTATTTTTTCTGTATAATTCTCTCTCCCAGGATGGATTGTGACAAAAGATGTATGTTCAATAAACACTGGCTGACTGAATGACTGAATGGGTAAATCAAGTAGAGCTAAGTGTAAATTAATCTTGTAACTGAAATTAATGAAATGGCAATTACTTAAATTGGGCTGCAAATATAAACATCAAGAATTCCTTTGTGTGGCGACTTTCCACTGCCTGTAAAATAAATCCAGTGCCTTGGCCTGGCATCCACAGCCTCCTACACCATGGATCTAATTTTATGTGAATCTTCCATTACTCTTTTGGCGAGTATTTAAGGCAAATTCCTCTCACTTGGTCATGTCTCGTGTTATTTAGCCTTTAAACATGCACTCATTCTGACTGCTTTACTTCCATCCTCCTGTGACTCCTGCTCATTATGTAAGAAAAGCCTTAAATTATATGTGTGTGTGTGTGTGTGTGTGTGTGTGTGCGTGTGCACATGTGTATTTGTATGTTGATGTATATATAGGCTGGATTGTATTTATATGGTGTACTTAAAGGAATCAATAGTCAGAAAGCAATTGGATACATATAGGAGGCAGAGAAGGAAACAACTGATGAATGATTTTTGAGGATTTAGGAGAAAATGAGTTCAAAAATATAAAAGGGATATTTAGCTTTGAAGGGTAGAAGTATTCCATTCAACTGAGACTAATAGCCAATGATGCGGATTGGGGAAGATATGGAGATCATTAGCTTGGGAATAGGACTTTTACTATATTAACTCTGAGAAAATTAGTTTTTGTTTTCTCTATGAGTTATTGGAAATGTCCTCTTTGGAGTGAGCGAAGCATAGATGGACTTAGATAATATGTTGTCACTGAGAAATATCTGGAAAATATTTATAATGTCCTAAAGGCACAAGAAATTACATGTATTAGAAATGAGTTAGAAATTTCCCCTAAAATTTTTATATTCTGATTAATAACCCCAGTTTCCATTCAATCAAATCAAAACATCATCACAGGCCCTTTCTTTTTTCTTATCTCCACACTGAAAATAAATAATGGCATTTATTTTCATGGATCTGTAGATTGGCTGAGGGGGTCTGAACTGGGCAGGGCATGCATCTATCGTTTTGCTGATCTTGGCTACGATCACTCATGTGTCTGCAACCTGGTGGGTTCAGCTGACCCTGGGTAGGTGGATTTGTTTCATGTGTTTTTCATTCTCCCCTGGTCATTCTCGTGGTACTCGCAGAGGTGCAAGAGAATAAGCCTAAGCATGCAAGTGTTTTCAAGCCCATGCCTATTAATATTGCATTGGCCAATGCAAGTTACAGGGCTGAGACCAGAGTTGAGATAGGGAGCCCTATAAAGTTACATGGCAAAAGATGTAATTGAGCCCTAAAAAGTTACATGGGAAAAGGTATACATGCAGGAAAGAAGTGGGAGCTACATGGCAAAGGACAAATACAGAGGAATCAATGAAGAATTGGGAGTATTAATACAATTTACCACTAGGAGTGAGTGGTGTAAAAAAAGGTGTTCAATTTCATCTTTCTGCATGTGGTTAGCCTGTTTTCCCAACATCATTTATTGAAGAGACCATTCTTTCCCACTGTACATTCTTGGTTCCTTTGTCATAAATTGATTGACCATATATGCATGGGTTTATTTCTCATTCTCTGTTCTGTTCTCTTGGCCTATGTGTCTATTTTTAAGCCAGTACCATGCTGTTTTGATTATAATAGCTTTGTAATATAGTTCAAAATCAAGAAGTGTAATGCCTCCAGCTTCATTCTTTCTTAGAATTGCCTTGGCTATTCAGGGTCTTTGTGGCTCCATACAAATTTTAGAATTGTTTTTCTATTTCTGTGAAAAATGACACTGGATTTTTGATAGGAATTGCATTGACTCTATAGATGGCTTTGGGTAGTATGGACATTTTAACGATAGTCCTTCCTCCAATCCTTGAACACAGTTATCTATCTATTTGTGTTTTCTTCAGTTTCTCTCATCAAAGTCTTGGTCTTGTAGTTTTCATGGAATAGATCTTTCACCTCCTTGCTTAAATTTATTCCTCGGTATTTTACTGTTCTTGATGCTATTGTGAATGGGATTATTTCTTTATTTCTTTTTCAGTTATTTTGTTGTTAGTGTATAGAAATGCAACTGATTTATGCATGCTGATTTTGTATTCTGCAACTTCACTGAATTTGTTGATTGGCTCTAACAATTTCTTAGTGAAGTCTTTAGGATTTCCTATACATAAGATAATATCATCTACATGGGCACCTGGGTGGCTCAGTCAGTTAAGCATCTGCCTTGGCCTCAGGTCATGATCTCAGGATGTTGAGATCAAGCCCCACATCAGGCCCTTCTCGGCTAGGAATCTGCTTCTCCCTCTGCCCTCCCCCTCCCCCTGCTCTTGCTCTCTGTCTCTTTCTCTCTCAAATAAATTAAAATCTTAAAAAAAGAAAGAGATCATGTCATCTACAAACAATAGCAGTTTTCCTTCTTCCTTTTCAATTTTGATGTCTTTTATATCTTTGTCTTCCTGATTGCTCTGACTAGGAATTCTAGTACTATGTTGTTATCTTATTCTTGACTCTAGAGGAAAAGCTTTCAACCTTTCACTGTTGAGTGTAAGATTGTCTGTGGCCTTGTCATATATGGCCTTCATCATTTTGAGGTATGTTCTAACTCAATTGTTGAGTATTTTTATCATGAAAGGACATTGCATTTTATCAAATGATTTTTCTGCATCTATTGAGATAATTATATGATTTTTAAAAATTTTTTATTTTATGAATGCTATCAAATTTATTGGTTTGCATATGTTGAACCATCCTTGCATTCTGGAGGTAGGTCCCACTGGATCCTTGTGTATGACGTTTTTAATGTGCTATTAAATTTGGTTTGCTAACATGTAATTGGGAATTTTTGCATCTATATTCATCTAAATATTCATCTGTAATTTTGTTTTCTTATAGTGTCTTTATCTGGCTTTGGTATCAGGATAAGGCTGGCCTCATGAAATCTTACCTCCACATCTAATTCATCTTTGGATATTCTTATATTTTTTTTAACTTGGCCTGTTCCTACTATCTGTCTGTTCACTGCTTTCTGCACTCTCAATCCCACTTGTATGGGTGTATTATTCCTGCCTAGAGTATTAC
Source organism: Ursus americanus (assembly GCF_024610735.1). Lineage (NCBI taxonomy): Eukaryota > Metazoa > Chordata > Mammalia > Carnivora > Ursidae > Ursus > Ursus americanus. The sequence goes on along the minus strand of NC_142137.1, from coordinate 11,973,444 downwards.
TATTAATCCCTAATTCATCATTGTCTCACTTTCTATTCCAAGCTCCTTATCTAGGTGTTGTACCAAACATTCTTTCCAAGAGAAATTCTGCTAACAATGGTTTAGATAATACAATTTTGGCCTTTGATACACTTGTTTATGTGCCAATCACCTCCATTTGAGTTTGTCTTCCTTGAGGGGTGTTTTTCATTTCATGTGTTTAGCATCAAGCACATGGTAGATAGTCAAAACAATTGTTAAATAAACAAAAAAATATTCATTTTTCAGGTCTAATGTTTCAGGTCTAATTACATTGCAGAAAGATATTATGAGATTACAGTTAAAGTTAAAACAAAACAAAACAAAACTGGCACCATGCTGGTGAAGTATAAGCAAGAAGCCACTTTCTTTTAATATCTTTTCTGGATTAAAACACTTTCTCTTGCTAAATAGTGGACTCTATTAATGATCAAGTCCCATAACTTTTAAGTCACATTAAGTCAATTTTAAAACTTTAATTTCTACCTCCAGGATTAGCTAGACCTTTAAAAGAGAAGTGGAGAGGAGGGTTTTATTGTTCTCCAAACACTGTCTTCTTTTTGCCTATGCCTCGCCAAAGATGTTTCCTTTTGTTATTGCCCTTGGCAAGTAAGCTGTTTGTTTCTTTTTAATTATTCCTAACTTTAACTGACTTATTTAAAAAATCCCATATGAGTGACTGTGAAGCTGCTGGGCCCTTTTTGTTTGTTATTACTGTCTATTTAGATGGGTAAGTATCAGACATAAGAGAGTCAACTCGGAACAGCTCCCTTTGGCATCTGTGGTCTCCACGAAGACTCGTTGCGACTTAGCAGTCTCCTGGCTGACAGCATCACTCCTCCTTTTCCTAATATTCAAATAGCTTCCCTCCATTCTTCATTGATGCCCACCAATCCTGTAGTCCTTGTTTTCATTGACTTTGGGGGAATGAAAAACCTGAGAGAGTGATCCTCATTCTCTTTCCCTGCACTTACCACTATTTCCTCGCAAATCTTGAAACACAAAAAAGCCCAAATTACATGGTCTAAAAAAATGAGGAGGGAAATTAGGGCTACTTTGAGATATTTTCCAAATGAAATTCTCTTACGGTCAATATAATGAACAATAATATATCAGTTATGTATTAAATAAGACAGCATGTCACATATTTAATATTGCTAAGATTTATTCTTTTAGGGTTTAAGGCTATGCAGACAGATGTCAAAGGAAAAAAGCTTGACTTTGTGAACCTCTCCTTTTTAATGTTTAATTCCATCCCTATTTTAAAGGAAATTTAATTTAAGAGAATTATATCCATATGATTCAAGTTCATTTGTATTTAACTGATCAATGTGTTGTTTTACAAGGCCTGTTTGATGTCAAGAAAGCAAAGTGAGTCCCTTTTGCCCCTAGGCTTTGAAATGCATTTTTTCCCCTTAGAAGTATTTGGCAGTTTATAAATCCCAACTACCAAAGACTGAACTTGGGTTTAAAATTAGAGCATTAAAACATGGAACAACATCCAAAAGGGCAGTAAATTTCAATTGAGAAAATAGCCTTTTAACATAATGATTTTTCATGTCTTTCTGCTTATTTTAATTTTTAATTACAAAACTAATTTCTTAGGCAAAAAAAAAATCTTAGTGAAAGCATTAGAGAAAAGAGAGCTCTATCATATCAGAAAAAGAAGAGTAATAAATAATTCATTAGACAAGAGAACTTTGAAAAGTTGGTGTCTTTGCCTGTTTTAATTACTTCCTTTCATGAAGAGGAAACGTGTTATACTGAGAAAAACATGGACTTTGAAGTGGGACAGTTTATACTACTCTAACTTAAAAGACACATGAATTCAGAAGAGTTTCAACCTTAGTTTCATCACTTAAGAAATGTGATAATATCACTAATATCTGAATATGTTCAATATGAGTTCATGCCTTTCCCTACACCTAAATTTTCCTTTACTTGTATATTTTTGTTACATACTATAGAGACTATCAATCTTAAAGCTGATTGTGTGTTCTTCCTTGATATTAGTACAGGGATGTTTAAAGATACACTTCAAAACAACTTTTAACAACTAAAATAATAACAATTAGGGGGCGCCTGGGTGGCACAGCGGTTAAGCGTTTGCCTTCAGCTCAGGGCGTGATCCCGGCGATCTGGGTTCGAGCCCCACATCAGGCTCTTCCGCTATGAGCCTGCCTCTTCCTCTCCCACTCCCCCTGCTTGTGTTCCCTCTCTCGCTGGCTGTCTCTATCTCTGTCAAATAAATAAAATCTTTAAAAAAAATAAAATAAAATAATAACAACTAAAATAATAACAATTATTTTATTTTTATGTGCTGACTTTATTTTTTTCTAGTCTTGGTTTTCTTTGATTCTCTTAACAGTGTATTATTGTTTTAAATCAGATACATTTTGTAAGGTCTTTTGGGTCAGTCAGGTTGAAAACATGAACAGACGCACACGTATATGCATAGACAGTTCTGAGGCTATACCTATACAGTGCAAAGGAGCTACAATTACCTTGAGAATTCAGACTATAATCGAGAAGGGCAGGATATCTGAGAAAACGTGATCAAGACTGTGTTCACATTGAAAGATAATATCAATCTCTCCCATCCATGATTTGCCAAAGCATTTTTAAACTCTATCTTAAAAATACTTTTTTCATATATATATATATATATATATATATATATATATATATATATATGGCCACATTTTTACCCAGTAACTGACTTACCTCCAAATTCACATAGTTCAGGTATATAAGCAATCACTGAGTACTATACAAGATGTCTGGGCACGCTCATAGGGAAACAAATATCACCGATACCATTTGTAACAATTCTTCTACTTGGGTTGGGACAAGAAAAGAGAGACAGCTGTCTCTCTTCGAGATTTCAGTTTTCTTATATTTTTCTCCTTGGCCTCAGTATATTGTGATTATCATATTGTGAAATAGGTAGGAGGCTAAGAATAAATGTTAATTGAATAAAAAGAAATGGTTACCAATGAGAGTATTCCTACCATTTGTATGGCTATAGTTTCAAGACTCTAAATCCCCAGGAAAATAAATAAGCATATTTGATTCATTGGTCAAAGTTCTAGTCCAAAGAACCTTGAAGTTTAATGTAGGAAGAGATACGGGATAAAGTCAGATCAAATTTAGGAATTCTGGAAGTGGAAGTTCAGAATACACTTTGCCACTTGTATGTTCCCAAACCACTTTTTGTGTTCTAGCAGATTTTTCTTCTCTTCCATGACCATCCTTTTTCTTATTACCTCATGGTATTCTCCAGCCCTTTTGGCCCACAGTGACTATAGTGTTGGTGCTGATGTGTGTTTGAAATAAGGAAATAAGATATTTATGGACTGCAATTATGTTATTTACAACGGTCGCTACGTACTACAACATATCCTAGAATGTGTAAATACAGTAGGACCTCACCTCTCCAAATTCCATTTAAACAACCTGCCAGATTAATCAATGCTCTCATTTCCTAATGTAAAGCATAGTAACCAAGACCAACAGCGCAGTTAGCAGGCAACTTGTTAGTATAGCCACACATTTCTCTTAGCCATTAAGTTGTACTTTAAAAAGACACTGCCTCTTCCAGATATAGTTACTATTGTAATTAAGTAAATAAATAACTAATAAATAAGTAAATAAGCTATGTAAATAAATATACTAATGAGAAGTAAGTATGAAAAGAGAGGCTATTTCAATTAATTTGAACCATTTGGAAAAATCTCAAACTGAGTCACTAAAACAAAACAAAACAAAACAAAACAAAAAACAAAATAGTATTGAATTAGATGTGGGCAAGAGAACTAGAAAAATACATTAAGACTACATCATCTTTCTTGGTAAAAATCCCCTGTGTTAACCAACTTGTTTGCTTAACTGACCAACCAGTGGTCCCAATTGTGCTGTTTAAGACACATACTTTAAGTATTTGGTGATGGAATGAAAGTAATTGATTCAATTCATTCATCCAAACCAATGGAACAGACGTTCAGTAAGCAGTTGATTGTATCAGGGCACATTTGCTCTCTTTCCAGCCTTAGACAATGTCTGTACGCAGCCATGCATTTCTGAAGTCATAAAAATAAGCATTCTGCATAAATATTATTCTCTTCCAGAGATGTTTTTTAAATAGCGGATTTTTGAAATTTGACAGATTTTGGAGGGTTTTCTTTTTGGTCCCAAAGCAACTAACAGTTTTACATTCCTTCACTCTCAAATAGTGACCCCTTTTGATTTCCTTCTTGCTGTAAAAGGCATCCCAGTAATACACACTGGATATCTAGAAATCCTTGGAACCCTCCTTCCATTGGATACATCACACTTGTTTATAGTTGTATTCTCTGGGTTTAGGCTCCTTATCTGATATCACTCACATCTTACTGTTTCTTTCTATTCCCACATTTTGCTAGGCTCTTGATTTTCCATGGAAGAGAAAAAAGCGTAAATTTGGTTTTATGTGTAAATAGGCATAAAGATGGTGGAGATATGTCCAGAAATATTCCAACAAGGAAAACGTGTATGAGAAAACACCACCTAATTTCAGCCCCTATGCCTTTGAGCATGTTTTCCTTTCCGTTTGCCTAACCAAGTCACTCCTCTCAACAGCAAGCTTCCTACCCATAGGTCTTGAACATTGCTTTTCATGATGGGGCCAAGGGCAGCTTTATGTCCATGTCTCATGACATCTTTTCAGCTCTACCTTTTCTTGGCCCTCTTAGTACTATTTTCTGTTTTGTTTGTCCTTGCTTGTAAATCTATTCAGTATAAACTTAATACTTTTATATCTCTTCCTAATCAATAGATTTAAAGTTTAGCTCATCTCTATGATTGCTAAACTAGTCTTACCATTGAATCATTTAGGTTCTCACTCTGCTTAAAAGCTCCATAGCCACAGGCTAGCTCCCCCAATTCCCCCGCCCTAGCTTATCTTCTAGAATCCTGACAAGTACTGTTCTCTTTATCCAGCTTTCCCAAGGTATGTATTAAGAACAAGCTTTCTGAAGGAAATGGTATCCAAAGTAAACTTGAAAAGTAAAAGTTAAACATGATCTTTAGGGAAAAAGGAAAGATAGATATCTCTGTCAATTGAGTCTTATTGACAGACTTTCATGTGAACACAGTGCTTCTGTTAACATTGAAATTCTCTTCTTTCTCTCCAGTTTGGCTCTGTGAGATCACTTCTATTTTCATAGCATTAAATACCATCTGTAAGATGAAGACTCTCCTTTGAGTTATATAACTTCATTCTAAATTCCTCTTTGACATTTCATTTGGATGTCTCACAGATCTCACACTTAATACATCCTATACTGAACTCTTAATTTCCTTTAAAGCTTATGTTTCACTGATGTCTTCCCTTTCTCAGAAAATGTCATGACCATCCACACTGGCTTGATCAGATCTCAAATCTAGGAGTCATCTTTGATTATTATCATCCAAGCCAATATGCCACCAAATCCCAAAATTAGGTCTCCGTGGTAGATCTCAAATCTATCCACTTCTTTCTAATCCACTGTCACATTTTATATTCTTCATAGCAATTATTCTTATGAGAATTATTATCATCATCAACATTATTATTGTTTCGCTTTGTTGTCCATTTGTCCCAACTAGAACGCAAACTCCTAGAGAGCAAGGCTTCTAGTTGTGTTATTCATTTTCAAATTGTAAGGGCTTTAAAAACCTGACATACAATAGATACTCATTAATAACTATTGGCTGATTGGATATTGCTATCTAAGTCAAAGTTGCGACCATCCTCCCCTGGATTTCTGCACTGGCCACTCCATATTCCTACTCTTATACTTTCAAAGCCATTCTCCACATGGCAAACAAAATGAACTTTCTGTGGTAACAGGATGTTTAACAGAGACATTTACTGTTACCTTAGAAAAAGCATAATGGCCCAGAGCCAGAGGCCATAAACTAAATAATAAACAAAAAACAGGCACTGAAATCCAAAAAGAGTGCCCCCAAACTGACTCTGTCTAACTAGGGGCTTATGATGAACCACCAGGACTGTCCTTACCAAAATCAATTCCTTCACCAGCCTCCCTCTACCAAATCTTCCAAGCCAAGAGCTGGGTGGCCTAACAAGAATTGCAGTGACTTTGTCTGGTGTGAAAAAAGGGAAAAACTATGTTCCCAGCATCATAGAGCCAAGTTGGCCTGTATCCTACCCAAGATGCTTATTCAGCTTAAGGGAATACAACTGTGAGTGGGAGTTTAGGAATCTGAGGGGCAGGATGAAAGACTATAGCAGGAAGTGGATTCCTCATGTGTCTGGACACAGCCATGGACGAGCTCTCCAGAGCCCTTTGAAGAGTTCACAATACCTCTGAAAATGCCAGCACTGGAAGTTCTGCCTTGGAGAATGCATTAAGGGCCAGTTATTGGTGACCTGTGAAGCAGCAAAACTACTGATGGGTGAAGTAAAGTGGACCATAAAAAGAAAGGTCTGGGATTGTCCCACAACCACAGAACCAAGCCCCCTCACCCCACCTCACTCTGTGCCTTCAGGGAGATGGTCCAGCCCGTTCTTAAGGGAGAAGATGCAGATTACAAATTTGAGAACAAAGACTTAAATTGGCCTAGGCTTTTAATATCTTAAAGTGAGTACTTCGCTCAGGGTTTTGTTTCTTTTCAAAAGAACAAAAAAGAAGGTGTTACCAGAGTATGATCGAAGAATAGATCAAATTCAAAGTTAAGTTATATGATGAATCAATAAATTAGAGAATAAAATAAGATTATTCCATACTTTTGCCCCAAATGCTATAGCTTTCCGTGGCTTTCTATTACTTTTAGAAAAAGTCAATTTCCTGGTCAGGCTGGCAGTGCTGGGTCACCTGGACCCTGGCAATTTGTACATCCAGCCTAAACTCTGTTTTCTAGCCAGACTGACTTCTGGCTTCCAGTTCCCGTCACCTTCTTTTCCATCTCAGGAGGCTTCTGTCATGCTTTTCCACTAACTGCACTGTCCTTCCCTGAAGTTTTTAAGGCCCGTTCCACTAGGATTTGGCTTAAAGTGACCTTTTTAACTGCTTTATGTGACACTTCTACCCTGACTTGCACTCCAACCAATCTTCCCCTTCCCCAAATGCATCCCTACTTCCTGACACGGTACCCAACGCATAGTATAGAGGCAATGAATAGGCAATAAATGAAATATTTGTATACTTACCACTGTGAAAGAAAAATTACCAGAGACTTCATGTATCATATAATTTTTTAACAGATTCTACTTTGCAAACCTCTTTTTTGGAAGAGATTAGTATTTCTGATAAAATATTTTATTTTCTGATGGAGCTAAATGATATTATGACCTAATAAGAAGTTAACAACTCGCCCGTCCAGCTGACTCTCAACTGACCATGATCTTTTACCTTATTTTTTTCCTTATCGTTCACCTATTAATATCTAACGATTTCCTTTTCATTTAAGATGTCCTTTCCAAGAAGGAATTTTGAAACAGGCCTGCATGAGACTCTTATCTTGCAGCAGGATGTAAATAAACCTTGACATGTACAAATAATTGATTTGTAAAAAAATATTTTAAATTGTTGGAAATAGTCCATAAATGTTTGCTTACCTCATGAGAACCCATTCAAGTAAAGCCAGTGCCATACCAAACTTAAAAAAAGTCCCAACAAATTTGATGTTGAGGTTATTTGTGTCTCTCCAATTTTTTTCATGCTACGATCAACCAGTGAGGTTTTGCTGACAGCAAACTGAGCTCATTTCCACGGCCCTTGTTTATCAAAGTTTTGTGGCCATTTTAAGGATGTTTGTTCTGTTGAATTTGGGAGGAATCCAAATTAAGGATCTGAATATATGGTTTTGGTCAGGAGGTAAACACTTCTCAGAGTGAGAGTCTGCAGAAGTGGTTTGATATTAGGGGGTCTCCACAGAGAGCCAGGGCTGTACAATCGGTTTCTTGTCAGTGTTTTATGTCTGAAGAATTCCTGGATCTTTGAGGAATCACACAACTAATTAGAGCTGGCCACTGTTTTATATTTGAGAAATCTCATGATTGTTTTTGAAGAATCCCATGGTGGGGATTATATTGTGACTAAAAAATGACCAACTCTTTAGAAAGGCTGGGATAGTTATGTAATTAATTCAGAAATGTTTTGGCTGTGGGAACTTACTTTGTGTTTTGCCTGCAGGGTTTTGTTTGTGTATGTGTTTATGTCTGTTTTTGCAATTATCTTTAGCTAATTGTATAATTGCTTCGGCAGTTTTTGTATATTTGCCTGTCTCGGAAAGCAGTTATTTGGAGTCCTTTATTTTGATGGTCAGTGAGATTCTTTGGGCAGCCTTATGTTTAGAAGCTAGATCCTCACCTAACCAATTGCATTGAGAACCAGAATAAGGTGTTCTAAGGATCTTTAGATTTCCCTTTTTCATATCCACTTTAACAACGATTAGCTAACCATTCTCTTTTATGGAAGACGCTCCTACTAATGACCAGATTTGATCTGGCCTCCAGCCTTTACTTTCTGCGGCTGTCTTGGAATGAAACATTTACATATCCCATTGGGTTCTCTGTGCACCTAAAAAGTATTGTTGTTCGACATTTGTTTTAAACTGTTTTGTTTTCATTTGTATGTCTGCTTATTTTTGTTTTGAAATGAGCTGTTTACAACTCTGTGTTCTCAAATGGAGTATAAACTCCTTAATGTCAGGGACTTTATTTAGCAAATAATTAGGTCTACCTTTCCCACAATTGTATCCGATGTTCAGCACAAAGCTTACAATATAGTAACTAGTTTTTGAATGAAAGATCTGAAATGGACTAGTAGCTCCATTAACCTCATCTAGTACCTACATACATTTGTCTACCTACATAAATGTCTTTGCTGATAAATTAACATAAACTGGAGACCTTTTTCTATGTCACCTTCTTCACTTTCTTTTCTGGCTACAGTCAACCACCCATCAACAAACTTTATCTCAGAGTCCTAATGTTTACTCTAGTTTTGATACCAGTTTCTGGTCCCTTTAGTTTGTAGCATTCTTGAGAATTACCATCTTTCCTTTTAGGACTTGGCTCTAGCTCAGCTCTTGGTTCTGTTTACCTGTCTGGCTTTGCTGCGTTAGGTGTTTTCCCACCAAACCCTAACATAAACCTTGGATCTGTGGGAATCCATAGCCTAAGTACTGTTACTATTTCTAGAAATTAGGTACTAGGGAATAAAGAAAGTAGACTTGGCGATTAGCAGATGACACAAAATCCTAGAGAATTTTCCATGTTATGACAGGATCCTGGCAAAAATCCTACATTGTTTTTTATGAAAACAGACTTTTTAAAAAATTCATAATTTTAAAATTTCAAGAAGTTTTAGTACTCTATGAAAAAGAAGTCTTAATTTGTCTTCAAGATAAACTCGTTTTCTTTGCCACAATCACCCAAAGAAACCAAATAAGTCTATTTATAGATGTGATGGAATGATATATTTTTAGAGTAAAGGCAAAAACAACTTTTACTTTCAGGTATGATATCTGAAATAACTAATATGTGTGTTTATCAGTTTACAAGCTTTAGGACGTATATTGTCCTATGTATCATTATTTGGTACTTTACTGAAAATCCAGGCATTTATTTTAAGGTTTCAAGTTTTTATTTGAATCCTAGTTAGTTAACATCTAGTATAAAATTAGTGAAGGGAAGGGAGTTTAGGGTGTGACTTCAAGGACAAGCTGTACTATATAATAATATAAAAAAGTTTTTTCATTAAGGGCAGACTTGCAACTCTGGAAAGCATGTTTTCCTTAGCAAAACATTTATTTTATAAATTTGTCTATAGAGTTCACAGTCTCTAAAAATTATTTTTGTTTATAAGAAAAATATCAGAATATATTTGTGATTAATACTTTGCCTCACACAGGAGCCACATTACTTACTGCATCCAATTCATCCTGTCATTTTTTCTTAAAATATTTCTACTATTCCATCAAACTGCTCTCGTCAAAGTCAACAGAGACCTCTGTGCAGCTAAACGTGATGGTAATTTGTCATTACACAAATTATTTGATTTCTCAACAGCATTGGCACAGTTTATCATTCCCTAGTTGCTGATAAACTCTCTTCTCTTAACTTTAGGATATCATTATCTCTTCTGGTTTTATTCCTATATCCCTTGTCTCTCCTCAGTCACCTTTTCTGGTTTCCATTTCTCTCAAATCTCTAATGATCAAAAATCTCAGAGCTCCTTTTGGTCCTCTTTTTCATCTAATTTCTTGCCCCTCTCATCCCTCGATAGTCTTGTCCAGTATCATGAAATTAAATGTCCAGTTAAGTATCTCCAGACCTCACTTCCAAGCTTCAGCTTTATTTCTCCATCCAACTGCCTGGGCTCCTACCCTGTTGAAAAATAGATATTTCACATTTTTCATACCCCAAACTAAACTCCATTAAACTTCACTGTCTCCAACTTTTCCTAACTCTGTTGATGACAATCTTGCTTCCTGCTTGCTCTCTCTCTCTCTGGCTGATCATGGATTCTTACCCTCATAACTCACATGTAATTTGTCTAAGCCTTGGAAATAGTCATTCACTGCTGCTATTCTGGCCCCAGAGCTTTGTAATTTCTGGCTCAGATTACTGCAATGACTTCCTTGCTCCTCTGGAAGGCTCCATCCTTCTGCTAGAGTCTAATCTCAAACAACAATCAGAATCCTTCATGAAAAATGTGTGTCAGGTAATGCCACTCCTCTTCACAAAATTCAACTATTTCACTCAGAACAAAAATTTAAGTTCTTAAAGTGGCTTATAAACCCTATATAGTCGTCTTTCATTACATCTCTGAATTCATTTCCTTGTCCACTCCGCCTTGTTCGTCATTACAGTTAAATTCGACTCCTTATTGTTTTCCAGACACAACAGGCATGCTCTCACTTTAGGGTTTTTGCACTGCCTGCACAGAAGTTTCCCTTTTGCGGTTTCGGTTACCTGAGGTTAAATGTGGTCCAAAGCAGATGGTCCTCCTTCTGACTTATTGTCAGAAGGTCAATAGTAGCCTAACACTATAACACAATGACTGTGTCATTCACCTCATTTCATCTCGTCACAGGCATTTTATCACCTCCCAGCATCACAAGAAGAAGGATGAGTACAGTACAATAAGATATTTTGAGAAAAAGACTATGTTCACATAAATTTCATTTTATAACTTCTATTTTATTAGTAGTTATTGTTGTTAATCTCTTATCATGACTAATTTATAAGTTAAACTTTATCACAGGTATGTATGTATAGGAAAAAACATAGTATACATAGGGCTCAGTACTGTCATGGTTTCAGTCATTCACTGGGTTCTTGGAACATGCCCTTTATGGATAAGGGAAGACTACTGTAATTGTTACAGTGCTCTGTCCCCAGGTACCCACTATGCTAACTCTCTCAGCTCTTTCAAATCCTTCTTCAAAAATTACTTTCTCAAATGAAGCCTAGTCTGACAATCTTATTTAAAATTGTATCTTTTTCAAACACTCTTTATAGCCCTTACTTGACTCCATTCCCTGTACCTTCTTCCCCATATCACTTAATACTTTTTAAAAAGCTAAAAAAATTATGTATGTTTATTGACTGCCTCCTGGCATCAGAGCATAAACTCTACAGGAAGTTGTTATCTTCATTGATTTTGTCACTGGTACGTTTTAAGAGCTAGCAAAAGGTGTCACAACAAGTAAGTACTCCATTAATATTTTTTAAATGTCTGCATGAATGATGTATTCAAACACTTTTTCACAAGAGTCACATCCCCAGCATGCAGCCAAAATTTTATCTTTGAGTGGGAGGAGGAGCTGTTAAAAGGAATGGAAACATACTGGTCTTTGATGTCCTATGTGTAGTGGTATTTATGATTGAATCAATTAGAACTTTGCAGAGGACAGAGATATATTGACTTTCTTTTATTTGTTGTATTGACTGATTAAAGTAAAGTAACACCTCAGGGTAATGGCCAGAGTTTCCTCAGGAAGTAGCAGACACTTATTTGTATGAAGAGGTATATCTTGAGAGACCTGAGTAATAAGGCTTTTGTCCTACTCACTGGACCTGGCAGAGATAAGAACTTAGATGGTAATTAGGTTATGAGTAGAAGCATGCTGAAAATCACTTCCATTTTCAAGTGGACAAGTCATTTCCATGAGAAGGTTCATGAGCTTGAAATATGGTCATAAAATGAGAACAAGTAGGGAACTGGCCTTGACCAGAAGGAGGCAAGCTAGGAGCTGGACAGAGAACCACCTATTAGTGGAGCCCTATGAAGGGCTTGCACCTTTAGAATAGAAGAGTAGCACTTCTGTGGTTAACCATAAACTTATCTATAGTGACATTAAATTTTTTAAATCTTTTAGCTTTCAGGTAGGTTTTGTTAACTCTTGTGTAGCCCACGTGCTATTTTCATTATATAAAATCGAGAAAATAATCTATGCCTACACATGAGCCAAAGAAATACAGAGGAGAGCAACTGCAGCCTGAGAAAATCCAAATTCAAGAGGTTGGAGATATCATGCTGTAGAGGAGGACAAGGAGAACAGAAGTCTACAACAAGACAGTAGGCTATGAACGCCAATGTGAGCCAGGGCAGGTTAGTGGAACATGTTAACACTACCTAGGGATTTCTAGAAAGATTATTGGAGAAGACTGATGATTCACTAAGCTTTCTATAGAATAATGATTAAGGAGATTCAGGCTTTTATGATCAGGCATTGAAAAAGAATATGGCTGACAAACTGATGACTTTGGGGAAATTTGTATTATATTTAGAATGAAAAACCTTGAAGATATGTTTAGGCAGAGTATAAACATCAAGTTAAAGTGGCAAAATTGATGACCTGAGAGGAAATTAAATTGTACAATGGGGAAGAACAAAAAAGACTTAGTCAAAGAAAATAATAGAAACAAAACAAATCTACTTTTGAGACTGTTCAAAGAAAAACAAAAGGTATTATTAAATATGAATGTTAGAATGTAGAGAGATGGGATTTAAGATAAATTTGAGCCTGGTAACCTGTATTCTCCCAAAGAAGGAGGTAACCTTAGCAGAATAAAGAAAGGGAGAAAAGGTAGTTCTTGGAAAATTAGGAGAACTGCTAAAATTTTTTAAAAAATGAAAAAATGAAAAAATATATAATCACCATGAAGATTTAAACTAAAAAAAACCCTCAATATACTTTAATGAAAAATAATCACTTCCTCATCTAATATCCCCAAGTGCTTTTATCATCCATCTGTATATAAATATATATGTAAAAACACATTTAATAACAATAGTGTATATGAACAGTTATGGAAACTCTAATTATATTCTATTATACCAACAATTTTATAATGTATGGTAGCAAAATCTTTATAAATATGTTTACACAAAACAGAAAAAAAGTATATAAAATTTGGCAAGATGTAACCACCCTCCCAATTTTTTATAACTTATTCCTTTCATTATAATATTGTGTAAATGAGCCAGAAACATCTTACTATTGATACCAATACTTTTGTAAAGATGACAGAAGAAATCAAAGTAAATATGCTATAAGCAATCCTTTGGATTCTGCATAATCCATGGATGTGGAGAGGTGAGAGTCATTCACAGTTTATTGGTGGTGGATATTGAAGTGAATATTTCTGGACCCATATTAGCAATTCTGTCTTTTTTATTGGACTTCCTTACATAAGATTTTGTTTCAAAGGGTGTCTTACAAGATGACAACCTTGGTATAGAAATAGAACAATACAAATGCATAGAAAGTCTGAATATACTTGGCACCTATTAAGAAATTAATGATATATTAATACTATCCCTTAAATTAATCTAAAAATATACATGTTAATTTTACATTAAATTATTCTTATTTTTTATGGATTTAAGTGACTTCTAAATTTCCTTCTTTTTCTTCCAAAATTAGTGATTCAGCTCATATGTTTGGATTGACAACTGATTTAATTATCCCTCAAATGACATCAGGTAGACTTAGCTGAAGAGACTCAGGTGAAGTCTATGGAAATTAAACAATTATTTTGAACCCTGGGTGATCGCATCCATCCAAAGAACTTGCTTTTCCCATTTAATCGTAAATAATTTCTTCCTGAAATTTTATAATAATTGAATTTAATATGTAAGCATATAAATTATTTGGACAATGACATTTGTAAAATAATTTGAAAAGTCGACAAACATAAAGTGAATAGTCCATAAATGTTAGCTCATTGTTTTTTAATTCATTATTACGATTTTTAAAAATCAGACTTGGTATAATTCACTTATTATTTTCAAGTTCACATGAATTTCTTTTCTGTTTGAGTTTATCATTTTTATGAATGACTAATTTTCACTTTCGCTGAATCAATTTCATTAAACTTCAATAAAGCTTGCATTGTAATATTTTAACATTTATATGAATAAATAAATGTTGTAATCATATGCACTCATTTAAAGGACCACACGAAATGTTTTCCCATTGTGCTCTCTGCATTATGCTTAATGTTATGTGTGCCCTGCAGAAAGACTTCTTGCGAGCCTGTAGGTCACTGATCTGAGAAACAAATGAGACAGAGGTAGAAGGCAATAAAAAATGATGTGCATTATTTATTATTTATTTTATATTTATTTTTAATATTTGCAAATTTGCACTGATGGGACAATCTCTGAGTTTATTTGCAAAAATTAAATGAGAATAATGCCAAACACAGATGCTGTATATCTATGATAAATAGAATAATAGATAATTTCTATCCTTCCCTCACTTGGAAAGAGATCAATAGATACTAAAGGAAGCAATTAGAAATACCCTCAAATTCTTGGAAGCTGAAAAAAGAAATCAGAATAAGTTCTTTTACATTTTCTTCCTTCAAAGCAGGAGGATACTTTATATGTACTTTATGTAAGGTAGAATACATTGCATATATGTTAAGTATTTTATTTTTGTGTTTCTCAAAGCTCTATGGGAGAAAGAACTTGCTCTTTTTGTCGTAATCATGTTAACATACTTTTATGGAGTTTAGTTTGTGTTAAGGAACTTACTAGACTTTAATGCATATGAGAAATGCTATGAGAACTAAGAATTAAGATCTTGAAACTGCATTTAAGAGATGTTCAAAGTTAGGCAAGTGGAACCAGCTTGCAGGCCGGGCATAATTTGTGATATATTCCAGTTTGGGGAAGAAATCAAGATTGCTGCTAAACTGGGAATACAATTAATTAGAAAGCATCCTTGAATGACTTATAACAGTTGAGCTGTTTTGATATGACCCATCTCCTGTGATCAGCCTTCCCATAGTCCTCATGCTCTGTCTTGATTCTCCTAAGCCTGTTTTCCCACACTGTAATTCTGACCAACCTGTGTCCAGGCCTCTCTCCATTACCATCTTTGAGGCATCAAAAACTCTTGTTCAGTTAGAATGCTTTTGGCTATAAGAAATAGAACGCCCAGCTAAAAGTGGCCTAAACAATGAGAATGTTTAATTAAACTCATATTGCAATAAGCTAGAAGGTGGACAGTTCCAGAGTTGGGCAGTGGCTCTCAGCCCTAGAGTATGTCCTGACCCTTCCTTTAATGGCTGCTGTCTGAGAGTGCCCACCTGAAGGACAACCCCTCACATGGAGCCTCCCCCACAGCGCCAGCCACTAACACGCTGACACCCATGATGGATTGGGATGGATGTAGCTAGACCACTGGCCACCTCACAAACTACCCCTCTAGTCCCTTAGTTAATTTGGATACAACTTCTTCTCATGGTTAACTGTCAACTTCTTTTTTTTTCTTTTTAAGTTTTATTTAATCTCTAGACGCCACGTGGGGCTTGAACTCACAACTTTGAGGTCAAGAGCCACTCACTCCTCTGAGACAGCCAGGCACCCCCTAACCCTCAATTTCTTGAGGGCAAAGGGGAATAGAATTGTCAAGCCCTGGTAACTGTCTTTCTTAAGCAAAAATTCCTCTTAATACCTAAGTATATATAGAACAAAAGATAGCTATTGCGTTAAGTAAAACTGTGGATGGCATAGATTAAAGGGCTGACAATGGTGGACAATACTAAATATCAGTGCTATTTACTCCTGTATTCACACTGGCTGATGAAAAGCCATACAAACGGTGGTCTGAAATGCTGTCCTATATGATAAGATGGTCACAGAAATTTCAACATAAGCAAGACTAAATTTTCTCCAGCCATTATCCCAGGTTCTATCATTTCTCCCCACGTGCTTGAGGGATTGTTTAAATAAGTAAAGTATTCCTAGTTTATCAACACAGTTACTCAAGTCCATAGGCAGTCTCTGGATGTTTCTGAGAGGCCAGATAATCACAGGAGTTTGTTTATTTTTACAAGGTTTTCTATTATGTGATAGTTATAAACCATCATTCAGTGGGATAACTCTGCATTATTATTGACTGCTTTGAACATTTCTTTACAAGACAACTTGACAAAAAAATTGGGAAAGCTTCTTTAGAGTAGATTTCTTGGCTCTAGACCAGACTTCAAACATCCTTTTGGCTGTAAGCGCTCCTCAGCACTTACTGTGGATAATTCATTCTAATAATGACTGTACCTGATGTAATCAGGTCAATTGGAAAATTGGAAATAACTCACAGAGTTTAGAACAGTGGAAAAATATGGTTTTGAGTGTCCTAATTAATAAGGAGTACAAATTAGATTGGATTCTGTTAGGGGAGGAGTGCTGATTGGTTTTATTTATTTATTTGTTTATCTATGTATGTATTCATGTATTTATTTCTATGTGCCTTGAGCAGAAAAATCTTCACTGTGTTCATCAGGGAGTAAATATGTTCCATATGACAAAACTGTCACTGAATTGGCTTTTAAGATTGAAATGGATTTATTGGCTCAAGTGACTAAGAACCCAAGGTTGTTTGACTTCAGCTGACTTGATCCAGGGCTTAACTGATGTCACTGGGAACTGGTTTCTCTCTCTCCCTCTCTTCTGCTATTCAGTCTGAGTACTCTTTTTTAGGTCTCTGGCAGTCACAAAATGAATTGTGTAGCTCTTTTTGCTGTTGTTCTTTTAGGTTGAAATTTAGTGAACAGAGAGTGAGGGTCTCCTTTCCGGAACCTCCAGCAAAGGTCTCATGCAATTCCATTGGTCAAGAAGCACATGAGTAATCTGCCTATTCCTATCAAATCAATATACGAAATGTTCTGTTTGTTTGGGATAAGGTCAGCTCCATCAGGGACACATGAGATCAGAATGGGGATAGACTTGACCTTCAAAGGGAAACCTACTAAAGAACAAGAAAAAGAAGACTGAATATTATGTGACACAAAAAGAAGTTATTCCTAGAGTCCATATTTTTATTGTCTCTCTCATACACACAAATGCACAAACACACACACCCTCATGTACACATCCATAGTAACACACACACACACACACACACACTTCCCATAAATACACCAAAAGTGTTCACATCTCTAAAAAGCTTTACTGACTCCTTAACCTAGACAACTGCCTTATCCCATTCCTGTGTACAACTCCAAATGCCAGAGATTTCAGCAGCAGGCCATGTAGTCTTTGCAGGCGCCCCATTCCACACAACATACATGGTAGGAAGAGAATAATTAAATGTGATAAAATTAACTCCATTTGAAATTTGGGGGGGTGGGGGCATGGGAAACAACATAGTAGTCACCAGGCCACAGCACATATTCTGTCATTCTGGACAGATAGTAAATCGTTTAGGCTTTTCCGGCCACATAAATTTTCCATCCCTTATTCTTCTTAGTTTTACTTTACATTTGAAAAATGTAAATGCCACCATTAGCTGTGGGCAGTACATAGACAGACTTAGGATGGGGGCAGGGTTGAGAGAGAGAGAGAGAGAGGCCTACTGGTTTATGAACCTGGATCATTCCAGTGCTTGACTAGATTCGTAAATGGTGTGATGATGGGCTGAAATGCTGTTACACTAAGACCTGATTTCTTGAATTGTTAGTCCTGCAACCTCAGCTTTGCCTTCATTGTCAAGCTCCTTGTACAAGATGGCTCTAGCAACTCCAGACCTTAAATGCTCTTAGATGATGTACAAT
The DNA here is from genome assembly GCF_024610735.1 of Ursus americanus. NCBI lineage: Eukaryota > Metazoa > Chordata > Mammalia > Carnivora > Ursidae > Ursus > Ursus americanus. The sequence continues at coordinate 11,955,365 of NC_142137.1, read as the reverse complement.
TTGAATAAGCTCATCTCTTTATCTCAAGATTGCAAAAGTTTCATTATATTTCAGTACCTCTGATTGGTCTTGTTTCTATCCCTAAGCAAATCACTTTGACCATAGGAATGGCTTGTTCTCACTTCTTAGGTCTAAGTTACATGCCTGGAAGAAGGGAAAGAACATTGTCCATACCACATATGGACTGAGGGTAGAGGGGGAAGTTATACCTAAACGGAAAAATGGAGTATTGTCATCAGAATAACAATAATAACAAACATTTATATATTGCTCGTTATGGGTCAGGCACTTGTAAAAGCTCTTCATAAGCTTTAACACATTTAATTCTCACAGTAAACTTAAGAAATATTACTATTACTATAATCATTTTACAGCTGAGAAAACCGAAGGTAAAGAGGTTAAGTAAATTGCCTAAGGCCTCACAGCTGGATAGTGCCAGAGCTGTAATGAACCCAGGCTGGCTGGATGTGAAGTCTGTCCTTTTACCTGCCCATTCAGATATCCTGAAATCCCAATATACCTAAAAGGACTTTTAAACACAGGACTTGATGAAATCACAAAATAATTTATTGAGAATGATTGACCCAATATTTTATTTTAAAAAGGGATACAATTCCACATTAATATCAAATTTAATAGGAATAGGATGGGTTTCAATGTAAGTCCATAGTTACCACATTAACACGATATGGCGAAAGGAAAAATTTCTACATGATCACAATTAGTTTATCCATTATTAACTTGTTGACAGAATTTGGATTGTTTCCAGTTTTTGGCTATTACAAATAAAATTATTACGCACATTCTCATGCAAGTTATTTGTGTAGACCTGATTTCTGATCTCTTGGATAAATCCCTATGAGTAGAAGAGCTAGATCCTAGGGTAGATGTACATTTAACTTTTAGGGAAACTGCCAAACTGTTCTACAAAGTGGTTGCACTACTTTTCTATTCTCACTAGCAGTGGATGAGAGTTCCAGTCCTTTCACATCCTCATCAAACCTTGGTATGGTCAGTCTCTCTTATTTTAGTCCTAATGGTAATCATTGTGGTTTTAATTTAATTTAGTTTATGAATTGATTAATTATATTGAGCATCTTTTTATTGCTAATTTATCATTCATCTTTGGTAAACTTTCTGTTCCAATATTTGGACATTGATTATTAAGTTGTTTTCTTAATTATTGAGTTTTGAGAGTTAGTTATATATTCTAGACACAAGTCTTTTATCACTTTGCAAATATTTTCTCCAATTCTGTAGCATCTTTTCATTCTATTTGTGTGTTTTGAAGAGAAGTATTTAATTTTGATGAAGTCCACTCAATTATTTTATTTTATGGATTGTTATTTTGGTGTTTATCAAAACAAACAGACAAAAAACCACTCTGACCCAGGATCAAAAAGGGTTTCTTCTACATTCCTCTAGAAATTCTAGTTTTATGTTTTATATTAAGGTCACTTATCCATTTTGATGTTGTATATGGTATGAGGAGTTGCTTTAAGTTCATACTTTTGCACTAGACATCCAAATGTTCCAGCACCATTTGTTGAAAAGACATATATGTGCAGCTGTGTTTCAGGATTCTTTGTTCTTTTTCATTCATCTATTTCTCTATCCTTAGATAAAAATCACACTGTCCTGACTACTGCAGTTTTATAATAAGTCTTGAAGTTAGGCAGTGTTAATCCACTTTGTTTTCTTTCAAAATGATTTTGTTTATTCTAGGACTTTTATATTTCTATATGAATTTTAGTATCAGTAGGACGTTTATATTTCTATATGAATTTTAGTATCGGTTTGTCAATTTTCATTAAAAAAATGTGTGTTGGAATTTTGATAGAAATTGTCTTAAATCTGTTGATCAATTTGGAAAGAATTTACATCTTAATAATACTGAGGTTTCTAACCAATGGACAGCTACATCTCCATTTATCTAGGTCTTCCATAATTTTTCTCAGCAATGCTTTGTAGTCTTCAGTGTACAGCTATTTCACATTCCTTGTCAGTTTTATCACTTAGTATTTCATGTTCTTTGAAGCTACTGAAAATTTCAATTCTTCAGCCTTGTTAAATTCATGTATTTATCTTAGTTTTTTTTGCAGATTTCTTATTTCTTTTGCAGATTTCTGTAGATTTATAAATAGACATTCATGTCATCTGCAAATAAAGCCAAATTTCTTTCCACTATTGATGTCCTTTAGTTTTTCTTGCCAAATTATGTCAATCAGATCCTCCAATATAATGTTGAATAGAAATGGTAAGAGGGGACACCCCCCTTTTTTTTCCTGATTGTAGAGGGAAATCATTCAGTGTTTCACCATTAAGTATAATGTCAACTGTAAGTTTTTTATAGATGACTTAACAGCAGGTAGAGAAAGTTCTTTTTGATTCCTAGTTTGCTGAGACTTTTTGAGCAGTAATACATGTTGGATTTTGTCAATGCTTTTTTTGCATCCATTGAGATGATCATATAGTTTTATTTAGTTGTTTGCTAATATGGTGAATTAGATTGAGTGATTTTTTTTTTTTGCAGTTATGTCAGCCTCATCTTCCTGGTAATAATTTTTATATAATTTTGATTTACATTTTTAAAAGAATTTTCACATTTATGATCATGTGGAATAATAGACTGTAGTTTACTTTTCTTATAATTTAGTTGTTTAGCCTCATAGAATGATTCATCAAATATTCCCATCATTTTAATTTTCTGAAACAGTTTTGTAGAATTGATCTTATTTCTTTCCTAACAGTTCAGTTGAACTTATCAGTAAAGCCATTGAGCCAAGCGTTGGTGGAAAGTTTTCATCTACAAAATTAAAATTCTTGAATAGATATTGGTCTATTTGGATTATTTATTTCTTCTTGAGTGACCTTTGGTCATGTGTGTCTTTCAAGTAATTTGTCTTAATTTTGGTCTATTTATTTTCATTTAATTTTTTTAGATTATTGGATGAAGTTGTTCAAAATATATCCTTATTCCTTTCAAGATTTATAGAATTTATAGTAAGTCATCTCTCTCTGCCCTGTTACTATGTGTCTCCTTCTTCCTCTTCCTCTTCTTCCTTTTTTCCTCCCCCTCTTCCTTTTGCCCCCTCCTTTTTGTCTTCCTCTTCTTCTTCATCCTCTTCTCCTCCTCCTCCTTCTTCCTCTTTTTCTCCTCCTCCTCCCCCTCTTCCTCCTCCTTCTTCTTCCTGACCAGCAAAGAGGTATATATATTTTACTCATCTTAAAGGAATAGCTATAGATTTCACTGATTTTTCTTTATTGTTTTTCAGTTTTCTATATGATTGATTTTCTTCTGATCTTTAATATTTCCTTTAGTCTTAGACTTACATTTTGCTCTTTTTTTTACCCTAGGTTTTTAAGATGGAAGCTGAGGTTATTAATTGGTGTCCTTTCTTTTTTCTAACAGCAACGTTTAGTGATATAAATTCTCCCCTATGTGTTGCTTTAATCGGATCTCAGAAGTATTAATACTTTGTGTTTTTATTTTTATTAATTTCAAAATACTTTTAATTCCCTTTTTGATTTCTTTGTTTCAACCAATGACTTATTCTATTGAATTTCTCTTATTGGTTTCTAATTTGATTCTTTTGTTGACAGGAAATATTTATATGTAAATCGATATTTTATAGTTATAGAAATTTGTTTCATGGCCAAGAATAAGATCTATTTTGATAAATATTTCATGTGCACTTGAAAATTATGGGTTTTTGTTTGTTTTTTGTTTTATTTTTAGTTGAATTTCCTGAGTAAGTTGAGTTTTCGGTTTTTCTTTAATGTCAATTGGGTCAAATTGGTTGAGAGTCTTGCTAAATCATCTATATTTGATACTCTTTCTACTTCTATCAATATTAAGAGATGGAGTTACGAAATCTCTAACAACAATGTGGATTTATTAATTTCTCCTTGCAGTTCTGTCAGTCTTTGCTTTATGTATTCTGGAGCTCTGATAATAGGAACAAAATGCTTCCAATTGTTATATTTTCCTGATGAATTGGCCCCTTTTTCATTATAAAAAGGGCTTCTTTATTCCTAGTAATGTTCTCTGCTCTAAAAGTAACATAATCTCTGACTGACAGTAACATAACCATTCTAGCTTTCTTTCTATGAGCCTAACATGGTGTAAGTTTTATATACTCTTCCTTGCAGTTTCATATTTGAAATGTATTTCTTGTGGTTAGCGCAGAGTCTGGTCTTGCTTTTATTTTATTTTATTTTATTTTATTTTATTTTATTTTATTTTATTTTTTTTTTTTAAGGTTTCCTGTATTCATCTGACAGAGAGAGAGTGAGAGAGCACAAGCAGGGGGAGCAGCAGGCAGAGGGAGAGGGAGAAGCTGGCTCCCCACTAAGCAGTGAGCCCAACGCAGGGCTCGATCCCAGGACCCTGGTAGGGAGCCAAAGGCAGATGCTCAACTGACTGAGCCACACAGGCGCCCAGGTCTTGCTTTTTTTATACAATCAGACAAATTCTGGTTTTTAACTGAGGTGTTTAGACTATTTAATGTTATTGTTGGATTGGTTAAGTTTAAATTGATCATTTTTCTATAAATGCATTTATCCCATGTGGTCCTTGTTTCCTTTTTTTCTGACTTCTTTTTAAATTAATTGTATTTTTAATGAATCAGTTTTGTTCACTTTTTTGGCTTATTAGCTGAGTTATTTTGTTCTTTTGTTGGTCACAATAAGAGTTTTGACATAGATGTTTAACTTAATACCGTATACCTTCAAAGGATTATATCACTTCACCTATACTATAAGAACGTTATGATAATATACTTCCATTGCTTCTCCAAAAGTGTTGTTAAACTTCTTGTTTTTATACATCATAAATTCTACACTACATTTTTATTATTTTTTTTTTTATCTTTTAAAGAGATATAAATAACAAGAAAAACCTCACAGGTATTTACCTACATAGTTACAATTCCCAATTCTTGACATTCCTTTGTATAGATCCATATCTCTATCTGCTATAATTGTCTTTTTGCCTTAAGGGATACCACAAACTTTTTTTAAATTTTATTTTATAGTATGAATCTATAGGTGATAAATTTTTCCAGTCGTTTAATCTGAACATGTTTTTATTTCACTTTCATTTTTGAAAGGTATTTTTATTGGGTATACAATTCTAGGGAGATAGAATTTTTTCTTTTGGTATTTTAAATGTAGTTCTATTTATTGTCTTAATTACATCATTTCTGTAAGAAATTTGTCAACTTCATTTCCCTGTATATAACATGACCTTTTTCTCTGGCTACTTCTAATATTTTTCTCCTTATAACTTTGTTAAGCAATTTAATTGTGATAAGACTTTGTGATCTTTTATTTTATTTATTTATATTTTTAGTGGCTGCATCTTAGATATTTTATTTAAACACTTTTTAGGCTTTCTCTGGATGGAAAAAAAAAACAATTTCCAAGTGGCTTTTAAATGTTTCAAAATTTAAAGAATTCTGAAAATAATAGTCATTATTTTTAACTTATCAGAATTCACAACAATCTAAGATTATGAGACAGCATTTAATTGGAAATGGAGAGGTTTTTTTACAGCATAATTTATAGAATGTAAACTATGTATTTTTTATAGCAGTGTAATTAACATACAGTGTTATATTAGTTTCAGGTGTATAATATAATTCAATGATATTTTTTAATATTTACTATTGAAATATAATTGACATACAATATTATATTAGTTTCACATGTGCAACATAGCAATTTGACAATTCCATATATTACTCAGTGCTCACCATGCTGAGTGTGGTCACCATCTGTCACCATAGAACATTATTATGATATTATTTACTATATTTCCTATGCTATGCTTTTCATTTCCATGATTGATTTATTTTACAACTGGAGGTTTAATCCCCTTCACCTATTTCACCCATCACTCCACTCCCCTCCCCTCTAACAACAATTTGTTCTCTGTATTTGTGAGTCTGTTTCCATTTTTGTTTTATTTTTTAGATTCCACATAAAAGTGAAATCATATGGTATTTATTTTTCTCTTTCTGATTTATTTCACTTAGCATAATACCCTCTAGATCCATCCATGTTGTCACAAATGGCAAGATCTTATTTTTATGGCTGTGTAATATTCCATTGTGTATGTATATACCATACCTTCTTCATCCATTCCTCTATCAATGGACACTTGGGTTGTTTCCATATCTTGATTATTATAAATTATGCTGCAATAAACATCAGATGCAGATATCTTTTTAAATTAGTGCTTTTGTTCTCTTTGGTTGATAATCCAGTAGTGGAATTACTGGATCATATGTATTTCTATTTTTAACTTTTTGAGAAACCTTCATGCTATTTTCCACGGTAGTTGCACTAATTTATATTCCTACTGTCAGTACTTCAGGGTTCCCTTTTCTCCACATACTTGCCAACAATTATTTTTTGGCCTTTTTTTAAAAAAGATTTTATTTATTTATTTGACAGAGACAGCCAGCACGAGAGGGAACACAAGCAGGGGGAGTGGGAGAGGAAGAAGCAGGCTCCCAGCGGAGGAGCCTGATGTGGGGCTCGATCCCAGAACGCCGGGATCACGCCCTGAGCCAAAGGCAGACGCTTAACGACTGCACCACCCAGGCGCCCCTATTTTTTGCCTTTTTGATATTAGGCATTCTAACAGGTGTTAGGCAATATCTCACAGTTTTAATTTGCATTTCCCTGATGATGAGTGATGTTGGGCTTCTTTTCATGTGTCTTTTGACCATCTGTATGTCTTCTTTGGAAAAATGCCTGTTAGGGTCCTCTGCACATTTTTAATTTGATTATTTGTTTTCTTGGTGTTGAGTTGTACAAATTCTTTATCTTTGGGGGGTATTAACCTCTTATCAGATATATCATTTGCAAATATCTTTTCCCATTCAGTAGGTTGGGTTTTTGTTTTGTTGATGGTTTCCTTCTCTGAAAGCTTTTTATTTTGGTGTAGGCTCAATAGTTTATTTTTGCTTTTGTTTCTCTTGCCTCAGGAGACATATCCATAATTATGTTGTTAAAGCCCAGTGTATGAGAGATTACTGCCTGTGTTCTCTAGAATTTTTGTGTTTTCAGGTTTCACATTTAGACCTTTAATCTGTTTTGAGTATATTTTTTTTGTATGGGATTGAAGATGGTCCAGTTTTATTCTTTTGAATATAGCTTTTCTATTTTCCCAACACCATTATTGAAAAGACCGTTTTTTCCCTATTGTTATGCTTGCCTCCTTTGTCATAGGTTAATTGACCATATAATGTGGGCTTATTTCTGGGCTCTTTATTTTGTTCCACCGAACTATGTGTCTACTTTGTGTCAGTACCATGGCCTACTAAACCATGAAGTGGTTTAGTAGTTGTGTGGTTGTGGTTTAGTAGTTCAGTGGTTGTGTCAGTACCATGCCCTACTAAACCTATCAAACCTATGAAGTTTGATACTGTATGATACCATACCATACCATACCATACCATACCATACCATACCATACCATATCATACCATATTTTTCTTTAGGCTCTGTGTTAGCTGACTATCTCTGACATGTTTGTTTATAGTTTTCATTAAATTTGAATATTTTCATGCCATTATTTCTTTATATATTTTCCTCTGTTCTCTTTCTTCTTCAGTTGTCAGAGTTGTACACATACTAGATTGTTTAAAGTTGTATCACAATTTGCTGATGATCTATCTCTCTTTTCTTAATTATTACCTTTCTCTGTGTGTTTTATTTTTAGTTTCTATTGTTATGTCTTCAATTCTTTTCTTCTACAATATCTAGTTAGCTATTAACCCTATCTAGTATATTTTCATCTGATAAGTTATAGTTTTAAGTGTTCAATTTGGGGTTTTTATTACCCAATAGTCTACTTAAATTGGAATACACAGAACAGTTATAATGATCATTTTAATGCCTTTGTCTACCACTTCCAACATCAGTATCAGTTCTGTATTAGTGTTGATTAATTGGTTAATTTTCCCATTATCTTGTACATTTCCTCCTTCTCTGCATGCCTGTCAAATTTTGATTGTATGACAGACATTGAAAAATTTTAACTGTTGAATGCTGGATATTTTAGTATTCAGTAAGAATTCAGTTTGATCCTTTGGACTCTTGCTTTTAAGATGTCGTGTGAAAGACCAGAGGTGTGCTCAGTTATGGGCTAATTACTCCCCACTACTAAGGCAAGACACTTCTGTTTTTATACCCAATGCCCTATGAACCTGAACATCTGCCGTCTGGCTGATGAGGACAGGCACATTTTCTAGTTCTGTGTGAGTTCTAGGCACTGTTTCTTCTAATCCTTTTTGGGTATCCTTCCCTGGCCCCAGGTAGTTTCCTCACACAAATTCTGATCAATAATTAAATACCCTAAGAAAATCCTTTGAAGATCTTAAGAACTGTCTTGCTGTACAGTTCTTTCCTATCTAATATTTTATTCTAGGAACCCTTAGCCACCTTAGTCTCCCTAGACTCTAAATTCTATCTCCTCACTTAGAGAATCCACTGGGTTTTGCCTGAGTTCCCATTTCCTATGCCACAGACTGAAAAGCCACTTACTACAGTGTGCTAAGTCAATCATAAGGCTATCTTATTTGTTCCCCATCTCTCAGGAATCACTCTCCTTTGTTCCTTGATGTTCAGTGACTCCTATAGTGCTGCCCTGTTTTTTATTGTTGTTGTTTCAAAGGGAAAATTCCTATTACTCTATATGGCCCTCATTTTTTTTTATATTACAATAATTGAAACGTGACAGTTGAATATCTAGGGATTTGCCTTATCACACCTAAAGATACATTTTAAGGTTACAACAGATAAAATGTCTTGGTCTGTCTGGTCTGCTGTTTCATATACTGCTGGCTGCTGAGTTGAATGGATCTCCCTGGATAAAATGTTCCCACTCCTCCAGACCCCAAACTTGGCTGTGCAGTATACACAAAATTTCTTTTAAATACTAACTGTTATAATGTTTTATAAATGAGAGGAATAGTTAAAGCTGTACGTCACAATGAGATTTTTCAGAGTTCAAAAAGAAAACACTCAAGTGGAATAAGAATTATCTTTGTAGGCTTAAATTCATTACTAAGCTTAATGCTCCTGCAGCACTCCTTGCTTCTTCAATTGTTCCTTGCAGATTGTACTCCGCTGCAAGAAAGCTCAGGACAACAAATGAAGTTCTTGCTTGATTTCCTCTGTACTACTTAGTATATTCCTGAAGTTTGATGCATTCTGTCTGGATAGCACAGAGGAAACTTTACCAGGACAATCTATGCCTATTGACATCCAAACTTTTCAAGAGTGAAGGGTGAGAAGGAGGTTTTACAGTTTTAGGTCTCTTGGTTCAATATGTATGTAAGTTCTCCAGCTAGATCTATGTTCCACTGTCTTAACCAATGTTACTTAGTTTTCTTGTTTGTTTTTTTTTCCAGTAGTTCTAAATGCATTACAATTGTGTGACCATAAACTTATCACCCAAAGCAGGTTATTTATGAGAGTGAAACAACACTTGCAAACCGTTACTGCCCTAGGGAAAAGAAACATAAGATTGCCTTACTTAGAATTTGGTAAACAACAACCCCTTCCATAAACCCATTAATTATATTAATACAAGATAGTCTCTGTTTTCCTGTTTCTGATTAGGTCTGTTTGAATAAAAGGAGGGTTCTTTTACTCTTTAGTCACAAGAGAGAAATAGTGAAATGACTATGCTAGTAAGCAGTGCCTTAGTGCTTACCATCAACAAATCAAAAAGGTTTTGTCCAATGCCCCTTGTGCTCTTCAGTCTCCATTTTTAGAAAAGAAATAGTCAATATCTCTGGATCTTTCTGATCTTTCTTTCTTTCTTTCTTTCTTTCTTTCTTTCTTTTCTTTCTTTCTATCATGATTATCTTTAGTAAACCATAGAACATAAAAATGAGATGCTCAGAAATGGCTTATGGGAAATTGAATAACCATTTTTTAAAAACTTCACAATAGTCCCTAATATAATTCAAAGAATGATGAATAAATGTTAATTGGAAAGTCTTAAAATATGTTTAGAAATCACAAGTGAATACTTAACCAATCTAGAGGTGGGAAATATGAGGAAAAATAACAAAAAATCATATACAAAATGGGGAATGTGGCTCCTTTTTTATTCCTGAAAAACAATACCTCTCCTCAAATGCAGGAAGAGAACTAAGTAAAATGTGACATATAATCATGATATATTGCAATCATGGAACAGCGACATATGTTACGTATTAAGAGATAGTAAGGAAATATTTCCTCCCTTATAATTTGTTGTTTAGGAGCATTAGTTATAAATATTTTCTGTTCTGGGAAATGGAATAGCTAAACTACAATAGAATAACTTAAAAAATAGTTGCACCAAATATGGCAAAACAACAGATAATCAATTGTAATGTGATCCACACATTAAAAAAATGCTAACGTCCATAGTCAAAAGGCTGAACAAATAACGAGCAGAAAAAATAAATCTAAAAGGCCTATGCACAGCTGAATAAATGTTCTCTGATATTTGAAAATTAAAACAAAACAAATTATTTTTTCAGTCAAGTTGGGGGTAGACGACCATTCACTTTCATAGAATGATGATAAGGGTATTAATCAGCGTAATCTTTCCAAAGAGCAAATTGCCATCATCTGTTCGAGGTATTAAAAAGTGCCCAGAGTTACCTCTAGGAATTAACCTTAAGGATTGAGATAATTTTTCTTTTTTCTACCCTTCTGTATTTTCTAAATGCTATGTCTTTATACTCCAAAGGGAATAGTAAATATTACATTGAAACCCTACACCAAATAACACCATCTAGTTTAACTGGTACCCCTCAAAAATTAAGCAATAGATCTAAAAAAATGAACTTTCCTTTCTGTTATTGCCTTTTTATTATATGTTAATAGGAAAATATACCTAGACATACAAATGCAGGTAACTATAGACACATACTTATGCATATAGAACTGTTGGGAAATGAGTCAACTCTTCCCGATAGGTGAGATTTAGATGAGTTTCTCATTGAACAAGAGCAACTCTATGCTTTTGAGGGGTTGTTTATAAAATTCCCGTCCCATGTACGTATTTCTGAGAACAAGGAAGCACAAAAATGATGTTTGGACAAAATTGATGACAATGTTCAGATACTAATAGTTAAAACTATTTATTCATAGAAGGCATGTATAAAAAGATAGGTAGCATATGTCTTAGAAGTGACAATAATAATAATAATAATAGCTACAATTTATTAGAATTTATCATAGGCTAGGAACTTTGTATACACTATATCTATTCACAAAATGGTAAAAGTGAGTGTTAAAATGACACTTTTATTAAAAAAAACTGAATCAAAGCAATTTTATGGTAATTATTAAATAGTGAAGCCAAGATTTTATTCTGAAGACACTGTCTTTTTTTCCAGTTATTTTCTGTAGGTCCCTAGAGTCTTCAGTGTGAACAGGAGACTTCTTGGTGGTTCCATGAATGCCAGTGCCAGGACACCCCAACTCCCCAAACTTGCCCACGCACCCTTCAACAGGAGTAGCTCCACCTTATGTGCCTTACAATGGAGCTCTTGGCAACATTCAGATTGAAAACAATCAAAGAAATCGATAAAGAGCAATGCATTAGACCAAACTGCTCCTCTTTGTTCTCTTTCCTCTCTCCTTCCCTCCCCCACTGCCCTGCTCTCCTCCTTCCCTACTGTTCCTCCTCTTCGTAATTTTTCACTCCTTCGTGAGGCTCCCTAAAGCCAAAATAAATAACTACACATAGGTATAAAAATGAAATCAGTAAACATTTATCATGTAGAGGAAATGGAGAAAAATATTTATTACTGAACCTACTTGTTTCTGAAAGCCGGATTTCAGTTGAATTGTCTGTTTCAATAGTAGCTTTGCAACAGCTTTCGGTAAGAATTTATTTATCTATCTGGTCTAGTAGCAATGGTTGAAAATTGTAGCTTTATTAAATGTCATTGAGGTCAATGCAAGATTTGTGTGCTGATGGCAAATATGTGTCCCCAAAGTCTTGCCTAAATGACAGCTCTGAGTACAATTAGAGAGGTGTATGGAAACTGCAACTGGATTTAGGCTTCTAATTCATATATTAAAGTAGATGTACTTAAATCCACTGTGACATAGAACCAAGCTCTCAACCCTGGGGGTTGAGAATTACCTGTGACACTTCTGAAAAACAAATAAGCGTGAGATTCATCCATACTCACTGAATCAGTATCTTCAGGAATTACCTTTGTATCTCTTACTTTTATTTTATTTTTTTTAAGATTTATTTATTTTAGAGAGAGAGCGAGCACATGCAGGAGCTGGGGGTGGGGCAGAGGGAGAGAGAGGGGAAGCAGACTCCCTGCTGAGTGGGGAGCCTGAACACATGGGGCTTGATCTCAGGACCCTGAGATCATGACCTGAGCCTAAACCAAGGGTCTGACACTTAACCAAGTGAGCCTACCAGGTGTCCCTGTATCTCTAATTTTTAAAAACTCTGCAGATATTAAGATACATAGGATTGAGAGCAATTTAAATAAAAGGTCATTGAAAGTAGCATACATTTCAAAATTATAAGTGCATGTAGCTGTGCCTCCATACACACATATAGTTAATGTTTACATTCAAGTGCTATAGTTAGTATATTAACTCCTCAGTCTTTCCGTTAGGGACGTTCTACCTTTCACTTTGCTTTTACTTTGTTCTTAGTAGCTTAGATTTAATTTTGACCCAAGCTAAAATTTAAAATTGACAAGGTCGGTGATAATTATAATGAGACAGATCCTCACTGAGATGTTAATGTATTGAGTTGAACTCCCTTTAATATTAATGGGAGCTCAATAGGGAGATGACAGTGATAAGTATGTAATAAGAGGTTTCTTCCTAAAATAAAAGCCAGTGTTTTTTTAAAAAAAAGTGAAACCCTTCTATTTGTTTGCAATGTAAAAGGAATCTTTTATCATTCCAACCATTATTTTGAAGAATTAACTAAAATTCTGCAATGGTCAACAATTGCTTTGTGTGCTTAACACTTACTTTGTTCTATCACCTTAGAAGTAATGCGCAGCACAGAGTATTAGAGATACAAACTGAGAGGTGTTGGATGACTGCATATTCTTCATGAACCAGCATAACGGGAATCTAGAAGGAGGGCAGAAGTTCTATTAATTTAATAATTAAATTTACTCTGGTGCAAAATGGAAACCTATTTTCTAAAATCTAAAAATTAGGACTCTACTTTTAGTAATTCAATTTACAGTGAAGGTTGCAGATAATTTTTAGATGTCCAGTTACTAACTATTCACAGAATATTTGGATCTAGGCTTTTCATCTATCACATAATATTTCATTACATCCCCACTTGATTGATAACATAAATTACATTTGTATGACATTTTATAATTCAAGAAACGGGTTTCCTTTTGTTGCCACCTTTCGTCCCTACGACAGTTCTGTGAAGTAGGTAGACGGATAGCCATTAACGCAATTTTCTAGATTAAGAAATTGACTACACCAAGGATAAAGACCAAAGTCTTCCAGCTTAGAAAAGCTAATGTGAAGACCGAAACAAAAGTTTTCTGACTCCAAGTCCATAAAATGAAGGGCAGAGATTATAAAAAGAAATCAATTAAATGCTATTTTTTACTGATTAGAACAAGTTCTAAAGGGATATGAATGAATCATAACATAAACTAATTGTGGGATTATCTTTCAATTTTGTTGACCTAAATTCTTTTTCTGTTTTCCAAACTAACTTTGAGCTGGCTAGTGGCAAGTTGACTGATGATACAAAAGGTTACACAAGTAATCTAATTTCATAATGATATGTTTATCAACTTGTTCTTATCCTCTTCTTATGGCTAGTATTCCTACACAAACTATGAAGTACTCAGCGCAGTGACTATTATAGAGAAAGCACTCAAAAGTTTGAAATGTAATTTAATTATAGAAATATTATTGGTTATTTGAGGTATGCATGACCTGTAATTAACTATATCTATGGATGTAAATCGACTACCAGTCTCCTAAAGTGGAATTTATCACATTAGTTGACATGCTAATATAGTGCACATTAATAGAGTTTAGTATTATGTGCCTCATGCAAGTAAGTAGGATGTAAGTATATACTTGACAAAACTTGAACACAAGCAAGTTCAAAGAGGTCACTTTGATTCTATTTCAGAATTTTATTTAATGGTAACACAGAGGAGACTTCTTCCTCTCTAATCTCACCCAATCTACCCAAGTAGCATTCTCCCGTTCCCATGATGTTTGTCATATCCGCTTAGAAATTTCAATGACTTTTTCATACAGCCTTTTTTTTCTTTTAAAGATTTTATTTATCTGACGGAGAGAGAGACAGCCAGAGAGAGAGGGACTGCAAGCAGGGGGAGTGGGAGAGGAAGAAGCAGGCTCCCAGCGGAGGAGCCTGATGCGGGGCTCGATCCCAGAATGCCGGGATCACGCCCTGAGCCGAAGGCAGACGCTTAATGACTGAGCCACCCAGGTGCCCCTCTTCATACAGTCTTATTACTGATTTCCCTTATCCTTTAATAATTTTAGTTAATAGCAAATGTCTTGCCTGCAGTGCCCCTATTATAAATAAGTAAACAGTAAACAAATGACTAATACTTTCCAAAATTAAAATTAATGCATTTTATAGAAAATTCTACACTTAGAAAATAATACATGCTGATGATGAATATTTGGTTGAGCTGGGAGTGGGTAATAAATGAGAAAGGGGTCATTTCTCAGCTGAGGTCTATATAAGAAAAGAGAAAATGGTAAGGCTGAATAGTAGATAATGCTTAACATCATTTATATAAAGGGCAACCCGCTTGAACATAAGCTTTGATGTAGTTTTGTAAAAAAAAAAAGTGGCATTTATTTCTTTGTAACATAAAGAATTTTAATATAATGCTAAAATTAGAATTTATAATCTTGAAAGACATGATTTAGACTTCCTATGTAATATATTCAACTATAAAGTTCATTATGCCTCCGGACATAAAATGGGAGACTAAAAAATCTTTCTAAGAAAGTACCCCCAGAGGGTAGGAATGACCACAAAGCAACTCATCACAAGAGACCATACGGGTACAAGATCGAACAACACTTCTCAAAAGTGTTGTGGTTTAAGAAAACAGGTTTAGAATTGGGATTCCTAGTATTAGCTGGAAGAAAATAACATTATTTCATTCACATATGTGTACTTCATGCATAATACCAGCTTATATGAATAAATCAGATGCTACATAAAGGGAGAAAAATACAAGAAAAATTAAAATTCACTCATCAATTCTTTAGGTTTTGTTTTTTTTTTTAAGATTTTATTTATTTATTTGACAGAGAGATAGCCATTGAGAGAGGGAACACAAGCAGGGGGAGTGGGAGAGTTCTTCCTCTCCCAGCAGAGCAGGGAGCCTGATGTGGGGCTCGATCCCAGGTCCCTGGGCTGGGACAGACGTAAGGCAGACGCTTAACAACTGAGCCACCCAGGTGCCCCAATTCTTAAGTTTTTGAAACTAGTTAACATCTCAGTTATTAGATCCAATGAAGAAAGTATGTTCCGGATTGTGATAATTACAATCACCGAGTATTAAATCACTAAGGTGAGCCAATCCATTGCATAATTAATAGTCATTCATTTAAGATACACTTTCAAATATTTAAAATGTGTTAATGTAATAATTATATGATTGCCACTTTTTCAAAGAAACAGACTTACGATCAAAGCTAATGATGGATTTTAGCTACCAAAAATATTATCTTTTCTGAAGAAATTGTGAAAATTGGTACTATAGGTAAATTGATTGTTATTGATTCAATGAAAGTTTTAAAAATATTTGCCTCTAATGAAACAATGTATCATGTTAATTGTTCTACCATTCTCTCCTTTTATATAATTATTGTTAAAAAAAACTGGCCAAAGTGTTGTAAGTACAAACAAAATTATAGTAAGTCATTTGTGCCCAAGACACAATTCATGTTCATGAATAGTAACTGGTTTCTGTTAGAACCCTGGTATAGCTTTGAGTATGCTTAACAAATGCTAGTTCAGTTTGTACATGTCTATTTATTCTTAATATAATTACATTATTTAATTATATAAAACAATAAAAAATGAATGCAAAAAAAAGAAATTTCTAACTCTGAAAGTTATGTTGAATTATTTCAAAAGACATTAAAAAGACAGGTCACTACTATAAAAATACTGCTAAAATATTTATGGATGATACATTTAGAAAGAAAAAAGATGAATTTGTAATCTAGAAAGATTTACTATTTAGATTAGCTTCACAAGTCTCCCTTCACATTAAAACAACAACAACAACAACACTGGCATCTGTCGAGATGGAATTATGGGTAAGGTTTATGGAAGAATGACAACCCAGAATCTAAAGCAGCAGATACACTCTCAAAGGAAAGGCCAGGAAAACGCTGGTAAACAAATTTTCTTTTAGCAGCTTTTCAGCTTTGGTAAAAAGTGACGTTAAGTATCTCAGTCTATATTCATCCAAACTAATCAACATTACTTATCTTCGACAAGTAACTAGTCCCAAGCACCAGAAGAAAGGAATTCAACTATAATTATGCTCCTAAAAAACATCAAAACACCAACTGAAAAATGAGAATACCAGGACTAATAAAAAGTTATTAGACGGACAGTGATAAAGAACGTAGCATCTGAACAAAGTTTCTTTCATGACTATGGTTGAGCGTAGTGGTCTAGATTGTGTGGTACAGGGGGGTGTTGCCCATGGAGATGGGCTGCCCAGGCACTAGATGCTAACGCAGCAATGGGACTCTGCAGCTACTGTCAAGTTAACCAATGCAGTGCTGCCCAGCTCACCTGCTTTCTTATCCTTTCAACACATCTCAAGTGTTGTTGGTTTTTTCTGTTAGTGATCGTTAGCGCTATGCACATCAATTATAATCTATTGACTGTAGGGTTCACAATAAAAAGTATGAGGATTTATCTTGAGAAAAATAGTTATCTTTTGTAATTTTTACCACCTTCTTTCCTTTTTCTTTCCTTTCCACCTTTCTTAAACCTAGTTATAGAGGTTTATGTTATAATACATACACATGGGGCGCCTGGGTGGCTCAGTTGTTCGGCATCTGCCTTCGGCTCAGGTCATGATCCCAGAGTCCTGGGATCAAGCCCCACATTGGGCTCCCTGCTTGGCGGGAAGCCTGCTTCTCCCTCTCACACTCCCCTTGCTTGTGTTCCCTCTCTTGCTGTCTCTCTCTGTCAAAGAAATAAATAAAATCTTAAAAAAAAAAACCATACACATAGTATATAGTCATCATTCATCCAAATAATGTTGAGAATGTGTGTGTGCAACATATACGTTCCTTTTTATTAGCACTTGTTTTTCTCTCCTCATGCAGCCAGTGCCTATCTTAACACCTTTATTATACTTTGTTTGTTTATAACTGTGTATTAAATGTGTTTGTTTGTATGTGTATTAATGAGATTAGGCTAAATTTCTATAACAACAACAGCAACCGCAAACAAAACTAAATGCCTCAAACCAGTAGAAGTTTATTTTTCTCTCTCATGTTGCAGTCCAGGTGGTTGTTCTAGATCTGAGTTCCAGGTTTTCATATAGATATTTAGGGACCTGGGTTTCTTCCATCTGGTTTCTGTGCCATCCTCTTCAGAGATTTCCTTTTTTATTTTAAGGGAGCTTGAAGGGATTGTAGCTGATAGGAAAGAGGAAGAGAATACGGAAGTCAATCCACTGCTCATGGGCCCCAGTCCAGAGATGGCACATGTGAAGTCACTTACAATCCATTGGCAAGAGTGGGTTGGCAAGAACTCACAATTCACTGGTATTTTTATCTTATGGTCTGTGATGTTAAAGTTTTAGTTGAGAAATCCTTTTCCTCTCGTATTTTTTTTCTCCTAACTTTGCCTTTAGCATTTGTGTCTTTAATGCCCTTGGAGTCCTTCCCAAGAGTATTACTAGGAATTCATGTTTATGTTTTCCCTAAAGTGAGTCAGTTTTTAAACAGCATATACTAAGAAAACTTTCTTTTTCCAATTGATTTTTGGATCCAGCTTTTTCATAATATCAAGTTTTTTCATATTCATGGATCTGCTTTGAGATATTTATTTAATTATAACAATGGCTTTGTAATATGTCTTAATATCTCCTGGGGGAAAAATGAGATATCTTATCCTCAAGGTTTACAGCTGCTTGTATATATTTTTTCATATAAATTTTAGAGTAAATTTATTAAATTTCCCAAAGTAACAAAATATTATAGAATATTTGTTGATTACATTTTACTATATTTTCTAGTTGTTGACTGTTGATGTAAGCAAATACCATTAATTCCTATTAACTTATCATGCATCAATAAAATTATTAACTCTTATTTGCTTAAATAATTTATTGACTTGTTTTTTTTCCCCTAGGAAATTATAGCAGTGACCAAAAATGACAACTTACTTCTTCCCTTCCAAATGTTATGTCTGTGCTTATTATTTCTTTTTCTTTCCTTATAGTATTAGCCAGGTTGTCTAGTATTTATGTAAATTGTGATAAGCTTGGACATTGTTATATTTTTCCCACCCATAAAAAGAGTATGTCTAATATTTACCTATATAATATTTTTCTGCAGCTTTTGGTATATAGTTTTTAACTTCTATTCTGTTTTCTAAGCATTTCTTGAATAAATTAATAAAACTTTTATTGTATATTAAATATTCACATAAATTAATGTATTTAAAAGGTCATCTGCATCATTAGTTAAAATTGTATTATTTTCCTCTTTATGCATTAAAGTAGGACCATCCTTGTATTCTGACAATAAGCCAACTCTAATCGTTATGCACACTTATTAATTACATATTGGATTTATCAGCCATTGTTTTATTCAGTTTTGCTTCTACACTGATGAGCCTATAATTAACTTTTCTTATTGCTACAGAGTTTTGAATTCAGGATTCTATTACCTTTATAAAAGAGTAAGGTATAGGTAAAGAGACAATGAAAGAATTAAAGTGGAAAACCAATTCATTTTGTTACAAATCGACTCAAAATAGATTAAAGACTTGAATGTAAGAGCTAAGACCATAAAAAAGTTTCTTGACATTGGCCTCAGGAAAGATTTTTTGAATTTGAAAGCAAAAGCAAAGGCGACAAAAACAAAAATAAAATAGTGGAACTGCATCAAACTGAAAAACTGCTAAACAGCAAAAAAACAAAAACAAAAACAAAAAAAAACCCATCAAAAACTGGAAGGGCAACCTATGGGATTGGAGGAAATATGTGCAAAGCACATATCTGATAAGGGATTAATATCCAAAATGAATAAAAAACTTGTAACTTATAACAAAAACCACAAATATCTCAATTAAAAATAAGAAAAGGACCTGAGTAAACATTTTTCCAAATAAGATATTCAAATAGCCAATAGGTATATGAAAAGATGTTCAACATCCCTAATCATCAAGGAAATGCAAATCAAAACCAGAATAAGATGTCACCTCACACGTATTAGGACATCTATTACAAAAAAGACAAGAGATAAATATTGTTGAGGATGTAGAGATAGGAAAGCCTTGTACATAGTGGTGAGAATGAAACTGTTAGAGTCACTATGGAAAACAATATGGAAGACCCTGAAAAAACTTAAAAATAGAACTGCCACCTTGTTTTGCAGGTTGATAAAGGGTGTGCACTGTGGCTGCAGATAGTCTCAGGCAGACTCCCTGGTGGGGTGGGATGGGTGGCTATGCTCAGCAGTTGGGCCAGACTGCAAACTTTCTTTCCTGCCTGGCCAGGGCCATAGAATGGGCTCTAAGGCCTGTAAGGCTGTTTGGCTCTTCCGGCAGACCTGCTGAATGAACCCCTGGCCAGCTGGGGCCACCATCCTGGCTCTGCAAATGGGTAGATGTGCCAACTGCGATCTCTTCGTAAGCACTGCTGCCTGCAAGAACGCAGTATACTGAGATCACTAAATGCTGGTTCTCTGGCGATCCCCAGTGGTCTGCCCTTCAGATTCCCCCAGTGTTTCCTGTGAGGCGAGACCCAGTTGGGCCTCCTGGAAAGTGTCCTGCAATTCTGGGGAAGCTGGATGTCTACTGGATGCCTCTATTTTCCCACTGGAGAAAGTGTCGGCCCATAGGAGCCCTCTTGGTGTGGTGCTGGGCTGGCCTGAGAGGGGAGCCATGCAGTCAGAGTCAAAGTGTTCTTATTTTCTCTGTGGTCCTTCTTGGTCTCTGGGGTAGTGATGGGGTAGGAGGACTTCAGCCTCGCCCTCAACTTCTGGAATTGGTACAATGACATGTTGCCTATGGATAGTTGCAAGTTAGTCTCCTGGTACTGGGGGCTGAGGTTGGGAATATAATATTTTCATACCTTAATGACATCACCAATTTCTTTTTTAACAGTTTATTGAGGTATAATTCACATGTCATATAATTCATCTATTAAAATTGTAAAATTTGATGGGTTTTAGTATAGTTATCACAATTAATCCAATCATCACAATTAACTTTGGAATATTTTTATTACCTCAAAAAAAAAAAAACCCACAAAAAAAACCCATACCCTTTAACACATCCCCATCAATTTTCCCTCCCCTCATCCATGCCAGCTCCGGGTAACAACTAATCTACTTTCTGCCTCCATAGATCATCCTATTCTGGGCATTTACTATAAATTAAATCCTACAGTATGTGGCGTTTTGTGACTGACGTCCTTAGCTTAGCATGTTTTCAAGGGTCATCCGTACCACGTATCATACTTCATTCATTTGTATTACCGAATAATATTCCATTTTATGGATATACTTTTATTCATCCATTAATCATTTGCTGGTCATTTGAGCTGTTTTGACTTTTTGGCTAATATTAATAATGCTGCTATAAACATTCTTGTACATGTTTTTGTGTGAGCACATTTTTATTTCTCTTGAATAAAACCCTAGGAGTCCAGGGTGCCTGGGTGGCTCAGTCAGTTAAACGACTGACTTGATTTCAGCTCAGGTTATAATCTCAGGGTTGTGAGATGGAGCCCTGTGTCAGGCTCTGTACTGGGTGGGGAGCCTGCTTAAGATTCTCTCTCTCTGTCTCACTGTGCCCCCTCCCTCTACGCTCTGTCTCCCTTTAAAAAAAAAACCAAAACCAAAACCAAACAAAAGCAAAACAAAACAAAACCTAGGAGTCAAGTTGGTGTGTTATATAGGAGCTATGTTTAACCTTGTGAGGAACTGTAAGACTGTTTTCCATAGTGGTTGTACAACTTTATATTCCCACTAAAAGTGTATGATTACTGATTTCTTCATATACTGGCCGATATTATTATCTGATGATATAATTATAACTATATTAATAGATGTGAAGTGCTATTGCATTGTGGTTTGATTTATATTTCCCTGATGGCTAATGATGTTAAACATCGTTTCATGTGCTTATTGGACATTTATATATCTTCTTTGAAGAAATATCTATTCAACTCTTTGCCCACTTTTTAATTGGATAATTTATTTTGAAATTGGCTCCTTATATAAGTAAGTAATTTTGATAATATTAATCATCTTTTTCTCCTTGGGATATATTCTCCTCGGTTATGGTGGGTAATGCTTCTAATATAATATTTAACTTTCTTTACTAATATTTCACATAAAGATTAAAAAAATTAAAATTCAGGGGTGAGACTACATTTTTAAGCTATAAGTGTCAAGTTTTAATATCAGGGTTTTGCTAGGATCATAAAATGAATTTGATCGATTCCTATTTTTTTCAATGCATGGTATTATTGAGAATTTTTGCTTGAGTAAACTCTCTATTAGAACAATCTCTTTACAGAATATCCTTTAGAAATAATTGGAGCATTTAGGAAACTGTAGGGAGAGGTATGGTGAATCTGAGGCAGCCAACAAGGCTACTGGACTCTGCGAGAATCGAGAAGAATTTGGCACCTGGGTGGCTCAGTCATTAGGCGTCTGCCTTCAGCTCAGGGCGTGATCCCAGAGTCCTGGGATAGAGCCCCACATCGGGCTCCTCCGCTAGGAGCCTGCTTCTTCCTCTCCCACTCCCCCTGCTTGGGTTCCCTCTCTCGCTGGCTGTCTCTCTCTCTGTGTCAAATAAATAAATAAAATCTTAAAAAAAATGGCTTTACTAAATTTGGGATGAATATAGAGTAATTCTGATTTTGATACAATGAGGAACTGGAGATAGGCTCCCTGGAAAATAGAGAAAAGCCCCAAATCATGAAGCTAAAGGCCACATTGCATTAAACACAAGAAATGCATGAGTTTTGCTAATATTCCATGGTTTATGTGATTCTAATTATAACCACTGTGGGTGCATTAATGAGTTTAGCCTCATATACATTACAATGACATTCAAAGACAAATTAGATTATTCACTCATAACTTTATTTAGGAAGAAACTTATTCCCATTAGAAACAACTTCTCATTTTTTTCTCCGTGGAGTAGCACTGCAGTTCCTGGGAGAAATCACTTGGTCAATGCCAGCAGTCTAGTTCAATTTCCTACTATCCAGGGATCCTGAGATTCAAACATCTGTGAAATTTCCAATGGCTTCTTCATGCCAGTGGAAAGTAAAAAATTTCTTGCTTTGATGGTGTTTCCAGATGTTCTTAATGCTGCACATATGGCAGGGCCATTCTTTCCTAATAAGCTGAGGTTTTCAGAGAATCACACTAGGCAACTGAAATGCACCAGACCCTGAAATCTATCCATAGACTGGCTTTATCTGAAAAGCATTTATATTCTCGACAACCAATATAATGATCCCAAAACCTATGTGTTAGGTCTTACACAGTCATAATGATGAAACAATTTGTAAAATACTCTTGGTTTCTGGCAAAGGGAAGCAGCTTAATTACTGAAAAGAAACTTCAGTTTACTAGAATTTCTTTTTGAAATTGTATGTTTTTCTATTGTTACAGACTTTGACGATTAACTATTAGGAGATATTTCTGGGGCATATAGCTGGAAAAGTGAAACTGCCTTTGGTTTGTTACTCTCCTTTTAATATGCCCTTATCCATGTCCTCAACTGTTCTACTCAGCTAATTCTTTTTAGTTGCATTTTAATAAAAATAAGTTAAATTGTTTGGATGGAAAACAGTGTAAACTTTCCCAATTCTATAACAAATTGTTCAGTTGAGGAGGCAGGTACGAGTTCCCTGAACTATTGAAATAGTCTCCTAGTTTCATTAGACCAGTGTTTTTTAAACTGTGGTCCCTGACCAGCAGTGGAACCCACATCACCTGGCAACTTGTTACAAATGCAAATTCTCTGGCACCACCACAGGTCTACCGAGTTAGAAATTCAGGTGGGAGCCAGCATGCTGTATTTAACAAGGCTTCCAAGTGATTCTGAGCAAGGTAAGGTTTGGAAACCACTGGATTAGACTCTCTCAGTGCTAGAATAGAAATCTGAACAATTGTGGTGGGACAGTAAGGAAGACGTGAGCTACAACTAAGAAGATCAAGGATGCCTTCACAGTGAATGTGGAATTTAAACAACTTAAAAAAACAACTCTTACAAGTTGAGAAAGATTTTGTTGAAGAGTATCAAGATTGAGAAGAACATTAAGTTCTCACAGAAATTCATGGTCGATTTGGGGGACATGGAGAAAGTCTGAGTGGTTAATTAATAGGGCTCCTTATGGGAAGCAATGACAAGAGAGGATGGGGAGAGTTACCTGGCTCACCTTGTGAAAAGTTGTCTATGGATTTTATCCTCTCAGCAAGAAGCAGCCATCAGAGGGTGCAGAACACAAAAGCGACATCATCACGTTTGCTTTCTAGGAACAGACGCTCAGCAGTAGGGTGGTGGACTGAGTTAGGGAAGAGCGTGAAAGATACCAAGTAATCAGTGATATTGATATCAAGATGAGAAATGATGAGGTTTGAAATTATAATTAGGGAAACCAGGGGCCGGTGTTAACAGTTTTTCAAGGTAGCATAAATGTGCAGAAGGTAGCAAAGGATCATGACTCCGTCCTAACAACTCTCTTTGCGTCTGGGAATTATTTCATTTCTGATGATAACATCCACACGTCTGTTCACTTGTTCTTTGGTTTGTTTGTGTTGTATAGATATGCGTAAGAGTATGACTTACGTTTCTCCTAGATACAGTAATTTGTATTTTTGGTTCTTGTGTAATGGTGGAAAAGGGTGTAAGGACACAAAGAAGCGCAAAGGAAAAAAATAAAATAAACACAAAATGGACACATTTAAAAAAACATGCAAATCTGGGACGTGTAATACAATTGGATTCTGGGGTGGTTTTAACTCTATGAGGCGTATACAGTGTGGTGTTGTGGAAAAAGCACTGGTTTTCACTTCAAGTTCTGTCACTTTTAACTGTGTGTTGGAGCAGGTTATCAAAAAGACATAACCACTTGGCCCAGGTACTCAGAGCTCCGTGGAGTAGGGTTCTACTTGTTTTTCCTGCTCCCAGGTGCTGCTCCAAGGACACAGCCTTGAGATAGTGATGTGGTCTTGAGATCACCTGCGTGGTATATGTGACGGAACCCAGTGAAGACCTGTATATAAACTGAAGATTTGGCAGGCGGGCGTAGGCGTCGCCTTGCTGCCCTTGGAGACAAGCCTCATATGTAAGTTCCCTTGCTTATTAAAACTGCCACTTATCAACTGGGAGTGGCCTGACTCCTTCCTTCTCTCCCTGCCCTGGCTACGGGAACCAGTTTCAGATTACACCCTGGAAACTCCCGAGGAGCTTGCAAACCAGCACCGTAAAGAGGCCATGGTCAAGTCACTTTCTTCTCTGGGTGAAAATTATTCACAAGTTAAGTGGGTGTGGGAGGGTTAGATGTTAGAAACTTAGATATCAATGTGTGAATAAGAGGAGAGTTCTCGGATTTATTTTGGCTACTGTAAAATTTACAAATGTTTTTCTGGCAGGAGGTTGGGAAAAAGTCAATACAGCTGAGAAAGGAATGTACATACAGACACCCAAGTGTGATCTTCTGTCAAAGAATTGAGAGTAATGTGTCTGGAATCAAAAACTGGGCTGCCTTTGATTGGATCAGTGACTGTAACTATAGCTTGGTCCTGCTGAAGGCAGGTGACATTTCCCTCGTTCGTGCTCATATACGTATGTTATCTTAGCCCTTGAAGACTATTTTGTGACCATCTCTCCTGCAAAGCCAGGTGTTGGTCGGATTTACTAATGCATTCCCCAGATTAGCACAGTGCCTGCAGAAATTTATATTTGATAAATTAATGAATTAACAACCTCTTTGTCACCCATGGACATGTATAATTAACTGAAACAGGCAATGTCTCATATAAAACAATACCATAGTGTCTCTTTATTTTCATATCATTTCTCCTATTTATCACAGTATTAGAAGATATATGAAAAATTAGTCTTACGTTTTCACTATGTCAGACATATTACATGGCACATACTAAGGTTCTCATTTAACCTACGTCACAATCCTGCAAATATTAACCCTCTCATTTTTAAATAAGAAAAATGGACACCCCAAATTTCAATTGGCTCAAAAGGCTATTTGTTTTCAGACCTACCACATTACCGATTCCTCTTTTATCATAATTAAGACTAAAATACATTTCATCATTTCTGTGAATTGTTGAGTTTTGCCTTTCTGATTATTTTTTTTTAAGTGTAGTCGATAGACAAGGTTACATTAGTTTCAGGGGTACCACATAGTGATTCAACAAGTTTCTACATTATGCTATGCTCACAAGTGTAGCTACCATCTGTCCCCATCCATCACTAACATAGTATCATTGACTATATTCCTTACGCTGTCCCTATCATTCCTATGACTTCTTCATTCTATAACTGGAAGCCTGGGTCTCCCACTCCCCTTCACCCATTTTATTCAACCCTCACTCCTATCCCCCCTGGCAACCATTAGTTTGTTCTCCCTATTTACAGGTATGATTCTGCTTTATGTTTGTTGATTCATTTGATTTTTTTTTTTTTTTTAGATTCCACATACGGATGGAATCATATGGTATTTGTATTTCTCAGTCTGACTTATTTCACTTATACAATACCCTCTAGGTCCAACCATGTTGTTGCAAGTGGCGAGTTTTATTGCCACGTGATGTTCCATAAGTGCAGCTATAGAAAAGTACTTATCAGTTGAAATAAAAACCACATTTGATGGAGGAAAAAAAAGGGGGGGGGAAACGCCTGGGTGGCTCAGTCAGTTAAGCGACTGCCTTCAGCTCAGGTCATGATCCCAGGATACTGAGATTGAGCCCTGCATCAGGCTCCCTGCTCAGTGGGAATCCTGCTTCCCCCTCTGCCTGCTGCTCCCCCTGCTTGTGCTCTCTCTCTGTCTCTGACAAACAAATAAAACTTTTTTAAAAATTCAGTTTATCTAACCTCCCAAAGATCAAACAAAGTTCTAGAGAAATGTGGGCCTTTTTATGGCTGAATAATATTCCATTGTGTATCTATATGCCACATCTTCCTTCTCCATTCATCTGTCCATGGACACTGAGGTTGCTTCCATATATTAGCAATCTACAGATTTAATGCAATCTCTATCAAAATACCAAAAGGCTTTTACAAAGCTAGAACAAATAATACTAAAATTTATACGGAACCTCAAAAGATCCTGAAACCCAAAGCAATCTTGAGAAACAAAAACAAAGCTGGAGGTATCACAATTCCAGATTTCAAGATATACTACAAAGCTGTAATAACCTGATTGTTTGTTGCTAATGAACCTGCCCTGAACCCCTGAGTTCTGCCTTCTCCTAGGCCACCCTCGCATTCTTCAGTCAGACCCTACTCCTCAGCGTGTGGTCAGTCAACATTCTCAAAAAACTTGCCCATACATCTTGTTCGCTGAGTTGATAAAGTAGTCTACGTAGCCGTGTTATGTATTTAGAACTGTTCAATCTGTCTTTTCAAACTTCCTTCCATACAACAATAAGATCACTTCTGCAAAAGAGTAAGTTCAGACTTTATTTCTCTTTACCTTTTTTTAACTTTGGGAATAGCACACGAATTCACAGGATAGAGAAGACAATTTTAGCATTAACTCCACCAATTTGTAGAATGACCTTATAAAGTTAATCAAACATTTTGCTTAATTCTGAGTGTGTATAAATTTATTGGTGAAAATGACATCAACATTTCCAGTGAAATATGTGAAAGCTTGGGAATGCTTGGAGTTGTGAGATAAGAATGCAGATGTCATAAATCATTTTATGCAACTGTCATGTTGATTTAAATTGATGATCATACACTATCCACAGACTTAGAATGTATTTGTTTTTCTCCCATGAGAAGTAGAAAACAATAGAAATTAGTGCTATACATCTGTATCTATTGCGAACAGTGAATGGAGTCTCTTTGGTAAATGCAAAAAGGTTTTTTTCTTTTTTTTCAATGTGCTATCAAATTTTCTTCCAGCCATACCACTGGGACAGTTGCAGGATAAACGAGGATATTTAGCGGGAACACCGAGATGGCTCTCAACTAATATTTGTTATAAAAGCTTAATAGTACTATGAAAATGTGAGATAAATACTGGTACTATGGAGATGTCTTTTGGAATTTTTGTGGGCTTTATGGTTAAAGGTGAAGTAAAGTTGTCAGAATGATTGATTGCTATGTTTCATTATATCTGCTATCGCTGTATGATTTGAAAGCATTCTATGGAGTTAGGAAAATCTATAGACTCTTCTTGCTTCCCTTTGCACCACAATGAGCTATTTGGGATTTGCCACTTTCTTTGTAATGTCTTATAGGGTGAACGCAAAGGAAAAGTCAAAGGCAAGTCCTTCTGTTGAGTTAAAAGGAATAGATTTTTGGCTGTGTATAAACACAACTGCAAGATTGACTATTCTCATTGAATTGACTGATCAATTTGGTCCAACAACAAATTTGAGTTTTATCTTCTTTCAGTATATTGATCAAATACACTGGTTGTTTTTGTACACTTGCTCATATGGGAACACCTGCAGCATAGCTAGTTAACGTGGGCCTCGGAGTCAGACATCCTCAGTTTCTCTCTTGCCTCCTCAAGAAATAACTGTTATTTTGCCTCAGTTTTCTCGTATTTAAAATGGAGATTATAATGGAATGAATTTCTTAGTGTTATTATGAAAATTAAATTAGATATTTAACAGACTTGAATAGTACCTGGCATAAACTAAGCTTATTAACTATTGTTTTATCCTAATTACATTGTGCGTCGACATATATAGACACACAAGTTCTGGTATCGGGTTAATGATATATATTATAAATTTACTCACAAAATTCAGCTTAAAAATTCATTTAACTAAATAAAATTTTAATTAATTTATTTTTACCTGTTGCCTAAAATCCTGTGGCGAAAATAACCCGATGTTTGACAACGTACATTGTGTCAACGTGCCACAGAAAAGCCAATTCAACTAAAAAATGTAATTATTCATTCCAATGGTCTGTTTACATAGTACAAGGCATTTAGTTTGGCTACATTTTTACTTAATTGTTCAAATAATTGGACTTTGGGTAGATAGAGCCTGGAATGGTCAAATTTGATGCTACTGAATGATTTGGTTGTTTAGATTTGTCATGACTCATTAACTATAAGTAGCAACAGAATTATTTCTGGTTTCTTGCCATTCACAGGACCATGTAGTTAGGTTGCAGAAAATGTTAACAGTGAGAACATTTTGTTGTATCTAATTGTATTTCATCCATGAAAATAGAATATAAAATTTTTAAAAATTACTATGTATTAGATTTTGGAGGTTACATTTATCCACACGGTATATTCTGTATATATCTACGTAGTCTTCAGCTTGTGCACATATATTTGTACATATTCTGTGTAAAACATACACAATTATACTCATTACCTGAAATATTCTTAAATTCTTACAAGGACTGTGATAAACGGTAGAGTGAAATTTTGTTGCTGTGCTGAAGCCAGGCTATATGTCTATGTATCCAGTAAAAATATTCTCAAATATTTAAAAGGCAAACACTCGTATTTATTTATTTAAATAACATGGTACTGTGATGTTCTTGTCTTTCAGAATTACACAAATAAGGCAATAGTAATCAGTGAAGGAATAGAAGTAAACGAAAAGCAATTTATAGAGAATCCAATTACCTAAAGTAAAAGTTGCCACTGAAGGGAATTCAAATATGTACAACCCATTAAATTCATATTTGTTTAGGGGTTACAGTTAGCCATACCACTAGAATCAATATGTAGATGTTTCCTTTGTCCCCAAACTATTCCTGATGTTCTGTGATATAAACTGTAATATAAAATAGACCAAACCACAAGGAATTTCCCCTATATCAAGAGCTTAAGTGAGAAATTACATAGTTTGAAAAATCAGTTGTGCATTAGCTCTCTTCAAAAGAAATTTAAAAGAGGAAGGAAAGCTCCAGGCAATAAAAAGTCCAATTAAAACACCAGGAGGAACTTTGTGCAGTTTCAGGTTTTGTATTTTTCTTTTGTTCTTTTGTCGTTCTTTTTCTGTAAATCATCAAGAAATACAGAAAGCTTTTCTAGTTGTATTACCAAAACTATATCAAAGTATGGGGGCGCCTGCGTGGCACAGTGGTTAAGCGTCTGCCTTTGGCTCAGGGCGTGATCCCAGGGTTCTGGGATCGAGCCCCACATCAGGCTCCTCCGCTAGGAGCCTGCTTCTTCCTCTCCCACTCCCCCTGCTTGTGTTCCCCCTCTCGCTGGCTGTCTCTATCTCTGTGGAATAAATAAATAAAATCTTGAAAAAAATATATATCAAAGTATGTACATACGCGATATGTCTACTCATTCCCTGAAATATTGTTGTAAGGTGAGTAATAAGTGGTAAAGAATAGGAATGTGCTTGCTGTACCACAAGTAGAAAACTAATTTCTTTTTACTGAGAAATACCTCATCTCTTTCTAGTTTGTGGACAGGGTCTTTGGTGACCATTGTAACCCCCAAGAGGATCTGAGGTGAGGAGAGAATATCATTTAAGTGGAGTTGTTTTCCTTCAAGGCATGAAATAACTGGTAAGTGTCTGTACCTTTTTACCTTTTCAGCTGGAGTTGAATGTGTATGAATCTGATGTGTCAAAAATATTTATAATAGATGACTTGGGGCCCGATGCTGCAGCCCTCAGGCAGTCCAAACTCCAATTGACTTCAGTGAGAACTTTACCTGTCCAAGGTCCAGCTGCCTTGTGCCTGTAGGGTAAAAGGAAGAGCTTAAATGAAGCACTGGTTCAGGGTTTCAAGAACTATAGACACAACGTCTTAGATGACTGGAGAGAGAAATCTGCAGATGGTTGCCTGTCTGAAATCTGAAAGCTTTAATTGATGAAAGTGGTTTGGTCGGCTAAGAAAGGCATAGTTTTGATTGATTCTCTTCCACTTATTTATGAGCATAAAGTCTGTATATTTGAGCAGCAAAAAATAATGCCAACACTTCCCAGACTTTTAAATTCTATTTTGATGTCAAAAGCTCTTAATAAGTATTCATGAAGAGCTGGCCAACTTCTTCTTTCCCCTAGACTTATCAATTACGAGGCACAACAAGAGAAATGTGATAAGTCTAAATTAAAGGCTAAAAGCTCACTGCATGAAATTTTAAGCAAGGCTTTCCATTCGCAGAAATTAAAGGCAAACTGAGGTGGAGGCTCTTGAGATTTGCCAGTCCTACCAACCCACCGTGCATATGAGCAAATTAGAACCGGAGGTGGAAGAATTCTTTCCACTCCACTCCAGTGATCTCTCTCTTCCTTTGCCATATTCCAGTCTCCTAGATTTCTATTTCCCTTCCCCTCCAAAAAAATCACTTTTCTCTGAGGAAAACTTCCCATTTTAGTTGAAGAGCTAACACATTATCTGATTTTTAAATCCAATGGCTAATTGTTTAAGTCATAGTGTCTCAGACTCCTTTTCTTCCTCTTAAACAGGGCGTTTGAGCTAGATTACTGTGTCAGTTAACTTCCAACTATATTATAATTTCATCACATTAATTTTTCTCACCAGTTTTCACTTCTACATTATCCTAATAGAACTGCTTCAGCAAAAAGCACTGGGTAACTTTGTGTTGGGTGTGTTCCTTGCTTTTCTCTTTCGTATCTCCCTTCTGTATTTCAGATACCCTTACCTTAACACTGACCTGTTGAGTGCAGGGAGACACACTGTGGCACCCCATGCTTCAAACATTTTGTTATAGAAGCACTCAAACATTTAACTATTACCTACCGTAAGAAATACAGATTTACCTTGCAATTCGGGTTACCTGGCATAATCACATAACTGAAAGAATATTTTCCTGAATTAATACTTTGCCTTCTTATGTGTGATGAAATATATTTGGAGTTGACTAGAATTTCATTCCGTTAAAAATACTGAGTGAATCTCTGTAAATAGATTTTTACAACCTACTCATGCAACTTATAGTTACTAAAATAGTAAACTCTGTTACTTTAGCAACTGTTAACTTAGATAATCATCTTGGTAATATGTTTGCACTTGAGAAAAGATAAATGGAGATCTGGTACTTTTTACGAAGTGATCATCTTAATTGTGAGTTTAATTGTCTTCAGGCAAGAGTGGAAGGGAAATTTGAAAGCAAGAGGTGTTTTTCATTGTTGACCTTCTCCCAGGTACTCTCAGATGTTGATAAATTCTTCATGATCTTTGGTGAGACCTCTCTATGTGCTATTTCAGAATTTCAGAGATATTTATCCTATTTAATTGGAAATACTTGAATGTAGGTACCAAGTACAGTATGCTGTACCCAGTAGTAGGTTTCTCATAGAGACCACTACTGACATGACAATCCAGGTAATTAAGAATTCTGATTTGTGCCTCTCAGACATGGCCTGGTCCTACCTGTTCTGACAGTCTTCTTCTTACAGTGTGTCTAAAACCACCATGAATCAAGGCTTGCTCATCTTTCCCCCCCAAGATTTCTTTATGCCCTGGGAATTCTTCAAGAGTCTGGATAAGTTATAGATTCTGAATCAAGGAGAAACTTCTGATGGAATTAATAAATCTTTTTGTGTTTTCCATTTGTTAAAAGGTAGACATTTGAGGATGAGGGAGACTTTGAATGAAGAGGCAGCCACGACTGTACCCATCACTACCTCCCCAAACTGGGTACATGAAGACCAATCATTTAGTCAAGTACTGGTTAAGTATTACATGAGCTAGCTTTATGTTCTTGAGATTTCCCCAAGACCATAGCTCATATGTTGGATAGATATATGAAAATCTATAAAAGTATTCATTTGGAATCCCATTCATTTATTCAATACTCATTTATTAAGCACCTATGATGAACCAAGTGATGTTGCAGGTGCTAAGTGCTAAGGAATAAGTGATATGAAATACATGTTTGCAGCGTGAAGAGATTTAGGAGGAAAAAAATCTCTAAAGACACTTATAAGTAGAAGCATTGCCACAGACGAATTCTAATGCTGACATTTCAGTACACAACAACCAATGAAGGTTGTTTCATCTCTTCACACTTGTATTTTACTCTGAGCTGTGGTAATGCTGCTGACAGAAAAGGAATGAAACAGGGAGAGAAATCAAACCATAATAATTTTATTTTATGCTGAAAATTATAAAGCAGTCTTTAAAGTTATTTTGCTATCAAAGTAATTAATTTAAAATAGCAAGTGGAAATTCTACAGTTACTCAGGACCCATTATTCAGAATTCATTGTCCAACAAAGCATTTAAAAGACGGTTTTTGGCAGTACAGAATGAGGGAATAAAGCTTAAGAGAGAACAAGTACTGATAGGAGGTGCAGGTAATGTTTCCTAGTGGGAAAATACATTATCATAAGAAGAAACACTTACCATAAAACATTCCAGAAGGGAGTGATTGGAATTATGTCCCCTTCCACTGTGTTTACATAATGTGAAAACAGCCAGTCGAATCAGTTCTGATTTTTAATTGCACATAATAAAACAACCAGACAACCATGGATGGCATCAGTCACTTCTCAACTTATTCTGCATTAGGAGGAGAAAACTTAAGTCTATCTTTTGGTCCATTCTTTACACAATGTCCATTTAAAATGTCAAAGGTTGGTTTAGTTTATAGATTTTACATAGGTTACATATCCATTTTCTGTTAAAAACTCTTCATTTTCTCGATTACTTGGGACTTTAATTGTATGCAGGGTTGTCCTCCTGGAAAGGCAAATTGATGCAATCGCCCACAGACTCTCAGGATCTATGAGGGGAGGAAAAAAAGGCGGCTAGCAGCTGGTGGCTAAAACCTAATTAGTGTCAATATGTAAAATACAATTAGCATCAGCATGCAACCTGCTCCCTAGGCCCGCCTCAGCTGTCCTTGGTCTTCTGCGTTACCTCTTCCCTCAGATCACCTACCTGCTGACCAACTGCGGTTCTTAATGTCTGTGGTTACTAACTATTGATTGGTTAAAATATTCACCATAACAAAATTTCCAAATTTAACCTGTGTAAAAATATTAGGCTTACAGAACAGATGACTTAATATGTTGTAGGTCCAGTGCCTCCCTAGACAAGGTTTACTTATACCTGAACTTGGCTATAAAGGCTTAGCTTGTTAAGACTTACCTTAATTTGCCATAATAAAATCCCTGTAGTTTAAAACTACAAGAACTCCCACTACCATATTGTCATGTTAGCAAAATCGGACAGCTGAAACCTGGAAATATTTATATTTATGAAAGAATAATAGAATAGTATTTGAGAAGGAGATGACACTAAAAAGTTAACTTTTGAGATATGAAATGAAAAGTAGGAAGCCTGCTTGACATCATTAAGATGAGGAGAAACAACTAATAAACTTTTCCCCTTCAAGAAAAGTAATAAAGGCATTTATTAACTTAGAGTGAATTGGCTTTAAACATTTATTTGAAACCTAGAATGCTTTCTTAGACATTTTGGTTTTAACAAGGGTTTAATTTTACAAGGGAACCAAGAAAAATCCTGAAATCTCCGACATACTTAGGGATAAAACATAAGCCCAATAAAGAGGTTTTTTCTGAGGTTTAAGATCTTGCAACGTCTTGCTGTTGTAAAACTTTCAAAAATCTCCTAGTTCATATAGAATTTCTTTTTCCCCTTCCTCTCTTTCCTCCTTCCTTATTTTTTTCTTGGTTAACATTTCAAATTCAATATTTTTTTTCATTGATTTACATTATAATTTCCCAGATTATTTCTTTTCATTTTTATTGACCCTCCGTTAAATACTACCTCCATACGCATTAACTTAAATTTTATATTTGTAATTCAACAAATTATATTTTAAAGATTTATTTGAGAGAGAGCGCATGCGTGCACGCACGCGCTTGTGCAAGTGGAGGGAAGGGCAGAGAGAGAATCTCAAGCAGACTCCCGCTGAGCATGGAGACTGACTGGGGCTTGATCTCAGGTTCCTGAGATCATGACCTGAGCCAAAACCGAGAGTTGGATGCTTAACCGATTGAGCTACCCAGGCGCCCCTCACATAATTAAAAACAAAACAAAACAAAATATACTGGAGGACTTCTCATTTGGGATTTCAGTGGCTTTCTTTAGAAGGGGAAAAAGCCTTATGGAATACAAAGGTAAGCCATTGATTTATCTATTTGTTATCTCTAATACTGTAGATAGTTTAACAGTAGCACCTAATAAGTTTTGAGAAGTGCACATGTACACAGTGCCCAGTATGACGCCAATCACACAGAAACATGAGGTGTGTCTTTGATGGATACTTGGATCTCACTGCCACTTTGTATAAACAAAGTCAATGCTAATCCGTGTCCTCTGCCAGGTGCTATGCTATGGAGAGTTAGTTCCTAAAGAGGGTCATTCGGATTATTTGTGACATTGTGCAGTCACAAAATGAGCTTATACAAGCCTCAGCTACTTGTAGATGTCAAGTTTTACGTGTGTATTAGGAAAGGGATTGGTGTTAAGACAGCAGCCAATAAGAGCTGGGCAAACGAGGTGTCTTATTATGGATAAAGAATTTTGTCAAATCTCTCTAATGGTGCTTAGAATCTTCCGTTGACTCCTTAAAAAAGATACTGATTGAATAGAATGTTTTGCACCAGCCAGCATGGAGACCTGAGAGAATACAAGCAAATGGTAGACAAGGAATTCCAAGTGAGTCCTACATGCAAACAGGACAGAAGCAAAAATTTTGACTCAGAGCAAAAATACTAGCAAAGATGCTGATTCTTGAAGCTGAATTACAAAGCCACAAATAACGTAAATAAGCATATATTTCTCTCGACCTGTGCTTCCCAGTCGTTTTGAATAAGAGGAGCACTTTTAAAGTTGGCCTCAATAAAATAATGCAGTCTCCACAGGATAAGACAGTAGTTTTATTCTTTGTATTTGATTTATAAGTTACAAAATGATAGAAGATGACTGTGAATTTAATAACTTTAACTGTCTCCTCTTTTTTTTCTTTTTTTTTTTTAAGATTTTATTTGAGAGAGAGACAGAGCATGAGCAGGGGGGAGGAGGCAGAGGGAGAAGCAGGCTCCCCGCTGAACGAAGAGCCAGATATGGGACTCGAAGCCAGGATCCTGGGATCATGACCAGAGCTGAAGGCAGACGCTTAACGACTGAGCCACCCATGTGTCCCCAGTTGTCTCCTCTTTTATTAAACGTAATGGTGTTCATATACATATGAAGGGGATGAGCTATGCATTCACTTAACAAAATTTTATTTATATATGGAGAATTTTTGACACAGGAATTGAGAATGCCTTAAGAATTTCAGCATCTAGGAAACAAACTGAGGGCTTCAGAGGGGAGGGGGCAGGGGAGTGGGATAGACTGGTGATGGGTAGTAAGGAGGGCACGTATTGCATGGTGCACTGGGTGTTACACGCAACTAATGAATCATCGAACTTTGCATCAGAAACCAGGGATGTATTGTATGGCTACTAACATAATATAATAAACATTAAAAAAAGGGGGGGTAATCAGAAGGGGGAATGAAGCATGAGAAACTATGGACTATGAGAAACAAACTGAGGGCCTCAGAGGGGAGGGGCTGGGGGAATGGGATAGACCGGTGATGGGTAGTAAGGAGGGCACGTATTGCATGGTTCGCTGGGTGTTATATGCAACTAATGAATCATCGAACTTTACATCGGAAACCGGGGATGTACTGTATGGTGACTAACATAATATAATAAAAAAAACATAAAAAAAAAAAGAATTTCAGCATCCACAGAAGTCGAAACCTGGAAAACAGAATTCAGGGGGGAAAAAAAGTTACCTGATTATACACAAATGTATGTAGGAGAGCTGTTAAAAAAACCTAAATAATCACCCATAGTTAGATTCTTCTCACCTAATTTTCCCTGATTCTTTGCAGAAACAAACACAAAATATTTGAGATATTTTACTATGTAAAATGAAATAGATCCAATCTCCCACAGTCACCTCTGGCCGCGTATTTAGAGTTGGGGCTGCTTACTCAAGTCATCCTGCGGCTGAGCAGAAAAACCACTTCTGGTCACAAACACGATGTAGCTAACCAGTGGTATACAAGCTTGAAACACAATTATAATTTATGTCTCCAGCTTATATCTAATACATGAGTTTTTCTGAGATCTACAACATGAAATAGACTCTTGAAAATAGGAGTGGTTTGTTTCTTCAAAGTACACATTTATTGTACTTAAATCTCCTATTTTCTTCAAATGGGTTTTTAAAAAGATTCTCAGGCCTTTAATGGAAATCATCAAAATAATTAAAGTAAGCATATACACAGATTAAAGTCAGAACCAGCAGAGAAACAGGAGAAACATTTCAGCAAAAACAATAGAGAAAAAAGTCAGACCTAAGATCTGCTCACAGAGCACTTCCCAAAGGTTACACATCAGCTCCAGGCAAATAGCAACAGAGAATCACCTTTAAATCTTGTAGAAGATTAGGACCAATAACAAATTAAGCAATAAAAACACAGGGAACAGTTGCAGCTCTGCATACTTCTCTAAATCAAACAATAACAACAAAAACAGAGTTCGCGTTAATGCTTCTGTTGAATCAAACAGCTTCTTCTCTCCCTTGAGAGTGCTGCCTTGTACTTTCAGCTTTATAGTTAGCTGACCTTTTTCTGTTATTCTGATATATTTAGCATCTAGATGCATATTAACAGACTTATTTGTTGAAATGATGCTCACACATTTTTAAACTGTAGTCTGTGATTCTATTTTTAGAATGTATTTTTTAATATGTCAGCAATTCTTGATTATTGGTTGTTTTTTAGAGCTTGCGGAAATCTGACAAGAATGTAGCCTAGTGTCTTATTCTTTTTGCCTGGAGCTGTCTCAAAAACTGTGATATTTTTAGGTTTCTTTATCCTTTCAATGCATTTTATTAAGCGCCTATTGGATGAGAAATATACAATTGCTGCCTTTAAAAAATTTCCATCTTAGTGGGGTGATAAAACAGGCATAAAACATGATAGACTGAAGGATTAATAAGTGCCAAGAGAGGCATTAAGTTAGGTGAGGTTTTCTATAAAGATGGGAAATGAGAGAGAGAAAACAAAGAAAATGGGCTCATACAAAATTTGGACACAATCGGTTTTATCATTCTATATCTCTGGTACTTCAGTCCATTTTCTTATATCTCTGAGATTTAGTGTTTTTATCAATAAAATGACGAAAACTTGTATTCTATAGAACTTTTTAAAGCATTAACTGAGTTTATTTAAAGATGCAAGGGTTCAGTAGGTACAAAATAACTACATGATTATAGGAAATTTCTTAGAGAAAAACCTGGAACAGAAAGCTAAGGCAACATAAAGAAAATTCTTAAGTGCCAGTTAATGTATATGGATGGTATTCAGTTGGCAAATCAGAACTCTTGAATGTTTTCGGCTGGCTTCATTGGGTAAGTAACCACAGAGAAAACACTAAAAGGGCTAGAGAACCAAATTGGCCTCCAGCTAGGTTTCCTGCCATATAAAAAATGCCCATGCTACCAGACTTCTTTTTTCCATATTCTATATACTTTAAAAAGGAATTATATTTTCGGTAGTAATATATACAGTGTGTATACACACACACACATGCACACATATATACATATATACACACGTACATATATACACACACACACACACACACGTGTGTGTGTGTGTATAATATGTGCATTGACAAGTGAAGAAAATACATTTAAATATGTCTTTGGGCACCGGTGGTTTACTTGTCAGTTTATATAGCAATATCCAGATCGGTGACTACCACATGTCAGTATTTAATAATAAAATTGGGTATATGGAAAAAAATGCATTAATTTGAAAGCATTTTCAAATGTTATCTAGTTCCAAGTCATTTTTCTGTTACCAAAAATAAAGATTATTTTTATTTTCTATGTGAAAATTCAATACATGATTTACTTGATTTCTCCTTGACAAGATTTTTGACCTAAATTACTTTAATATTTTTATATAAACTGAAGTATGGGAGGGAAAAAATGGACATTGCTACATACTTTAACTTTGTACATTATGAAAAACAGTTACCATACCAGTATATTACAATAATCATGACTATATAAAAATGTTTTGATAGCTGAGGATAGGGAAAGACAAAATGGAAACTAGTATAATTTAATGGTTTCTAAGTAGAAGGCATTTTACATACATATATCTGTGTATGTTTCCTAACATTCCTATATTTTAGTTATTAATAACCCTATTTCGCAGAACAGAAAACTCAAGCTTAGGACAATCTAACATAAGGAGTGAAAATAGTGGCTATGGCGTTCCAACCAGATCTGAATGACTCAAAATCATATATTAGGTTTGGATGAGCTGTGCTGCCTCGTAAAAATTTTACCCAGTGTTAACATCATGTGTGTACATAGGCCAATCTAAGGAAATTATGTATCTAAGTTAGCTAAGGAAATGGTTTCACCAATGGGACAGTCCTAACTGAAGCAAACACTTGGCCAGCAGGGCGCCTGCGCAGCGCGGTGGGTTCAGCAACCGACTGGGTTTTGGCTCCGGTTGGGATCTCGGAGTCCTGAGATCCACCCTCCGGCGCCACACTCAGCGTGGAGTCGGCTTAAGAGTGTTTCTTCTTCTCCCTCCCCTCACAACCCCCGCCCCCCAAATAAATCTTAAAAACAAAACAAAACAAAAAACATTTGGCTAGCAGACCAAGTTAAGTGAAAGACTCAAATATACTAATATTGGTATCTAGGCTCTTCTTTATGTTGCCAATGCATGTCAAGCGGTGGAGCTGGAGCCAGAATGATCCTGCAACGTACAGTGACATTTTTTCAAGATGAGCATTTGTTACTGTTCTGGGGTTTACCTATGACATTTCTTTGTTAATCACAACTAGACACATGTACATTTACTGAGATACTCAAGTTATATTTCCTAAGAATTTAAATCCATAAATGATAATTATTTCAGAAGGGTTTTAACCATACTGTGAATATAAAGCGTCACTCTGCTGCTTATGTTGTACAATATCCTAGATGATGCTAGAGAAACAAAAAACCCAAAAAACAACAGATACTGCTTTTCACTTTATCTTATGGGATGTTTGAGAGTCATTTGTTTTATGGATGAATTGAAACAATATCATGCTGCAGTTTCTTAAAAACAAACTTAATATGTACTTTGGGAAATAAAAACCAACAAAATATTTTTCTGCTGACATTTAATTCCACCAAAGTTAAACCACAGAAGAAGAATAGAGTTGTCAAATGACATTGCAATGCAAGGAAAACTGTAACGTTGTGGGTTTTTTTTCCAAGAGAGCATTCCTGATGACACCATAGTTTAGAGACCACATCCAAGTGCCTAACCCAGAAACAGGTCCATGTGATGTGTTCAGAAACGGTAAAACTACTTCATGCTTGGACTATACATCAGTAACAGAAAGGGTCTATGTGGGAAGATGTTTTAGACCTCTTACGTAAATGAATACATGGTAGTCAGGTACTGAAGTTGAGTTAGAATCTTGTATCTTGTGTAAACGGAGAGGAATACAAACAATTCAGTGAAATCTGAGACAGGTGTATATACAGGAAGAAGGGCAATGTGAGCAGAAATATTGAAAAAAACATTTACTTATAAAAACCAATACATACAGAGGAAAACTTTTCATAGCAATCTATAGTAACACGTCATAGAATCACCAGGCCAACTCTGATCTCTAAGCTACAGGTCAGAGGCTGAAAATTATAGAACATTAAAGGTTGCAACAGAGATTGAAATTATTAATGTGTTATTCCTAAAGTCAATTAAACATAGAAACATAAATATTGCATTTGAATTAGCAAAAATAAACACTAAGACATATAGTATTGAAAAATAAATCTCATCCCATACTAGATAACTCGACAATTTACAACTACAACAATAGCAGCAATCACCAGTAAATACGGGCAGGGTCCTATAGCTAGGTAGATTTTATCCTCATTACATCACATTCAAACTAAGCGGAGGTGCGCCTCAGCGGCTCAGTTGGGTCATGATCCTTGCTCAGCAGGGATCCTGCTGCTTCTCCCTCTGCCTGCTGCTCCCCCTGCTTGTGCTTTCTCTTGCACTCTCTCTCTCACAAATAAAATTTTTTTAAAAAATAAAAAAAGGCCGGGAATGGCCAGCAATCCGTGTACCGATGGATGAGAGATTACTCCAAACTTTGCTGTGAAAGAGAGGAGTAGGCAAGGGGGTCAATGTTCAGAGACGAAGACCCTTTGCTCTTCTTTGCTCCCGCTTTTATTGGTCCTTCAGGATAATCACAAATCCTTACCACTGTTTCTCTAGCACGCGATGTGACAAGTCTTACTGGAACTGGGAGGAGCTGTTTACAGGAAAGATACTATACGTTAATCTGCGTGTTGTAGGAGTTCGCTAATCATAGCCTAGGGGCCGATGCCTCTGTCTCTCGATCACAGCACCGCTGTCTGGGCTCAGAAAGCTTCTGGGAAGGCAACTCCCTGCGGCTCCAAAGGCAGAGTGGTCACGCAGGCCTGGCCTTCCAAAGGGCTATGCCCTTCTCCGAAACCTTCCCTGCCCTCAGCAGCCTCCTTGTTACATTTTAGCAAGCCAGGTATTATGGTTGATTTCATGCTCTACCTTAACCCCAACACAAAAACAGAAACAAAAAATAAGTGGAGTCAGATAACAGGACAAACTTGAATAAAATCATCAACTATTATACCCAGTCATTTCTCATTCATATCCAAACACGAGACTGAGAACTTCTCAGATTTGTGATCTCAGAAAGTTAATTAGCTCAGAATTCTATTTGCAAGCTTCAGATACCTGACAGGTGCCCTTTTAAAGATGAAATAATCCATTTGTTTTTACTGATTATTACAAGGTCTTTTAGGTACTTAGATAAGTAAATAAAATCACCAACTACTAATGAGAAATAAATTGCTGCTTATCAGCTTAACTAATGGACATAATTATTGATATAAAAAAGGCCATATAAACTTTCATTATAAAAAAAGGAAATCAGGTCATTTAAAAAGATTTCAGACTTGTAGATTACATTAATGAAGAAGCATTAAGGACGGAGGGAGGTAGATGAAAAAGCCGAAATTCCTGGTATTACAAGTTAAGACCTCAAAAATGATTTTTATCATATATTAAAAAAATTGAAAGTGTAGAAACTTGAACGGGAGAACAGGGTAGATTGTAGATTGCCACAATACTTTGCAGTATCTCCCACCAATAGGTGGAGTTTGTATCCCCTGTCTCTGACTCTAGGCTGGTCTTGTGGCTTGACTGATACAATGTGGCAGAAGTGATGCCCTTAGCCCTCAGGAAACCCTACAGCTTCTGCTTTCACTTGGAATCCTTCTGCCTCTGGAGAAAGTCCAGGCTACCCTGTGCCTATTCAAGACCAGGAAAATGTGCTGAGATGAAAAGTGTTTTCTGGAGTTTCTATCCTTTTCCACCAGAAAATTACTCAGATGTTAAAAGGCATAGGAGTCGCAAAGCCTAAACAGCTGGCTGAAGAAGGATGACATCAACAAAGGAAGTCAACTCAGGACATGACATGCTGGCCTATATTTATTAACAACTGGCATTAACAACGAGCAAAGTTCTCATTAGCTAACGGAATTCATGCCATCTGCTTCAGCAACAGCGAGATGCTTGTCCATCTAACTAGTGTAAAGAGATATTCAATAATTAGGCATTTTAAAACAGATCCAGGGGCACCTGAGGGACTCAGTCAGTTAAGTGACCGACTCTTGAGTTTTCGCTTAGGTCATGATCTCAGAGTCCTGAGATCAAGCCCCACCTCGGGCTCTGTGCCCAGTGGAAGTCTGCTTGAGATTCTCTCTCTCCCTCTCCCTCTGCCCCTCCCCCCACTCATGCAAGCATACACGCTCATGATCTCTCTCACTCAAATAAATAAAATCTTTAAAAATAAATAAATAAAACAAATCCATAAGGAAACGAAGGGCAAAATATACATCCAAAATCATAGAACTCAAAGCAAAAATCTCAGAAGAAAATTAAGCAGCATAATTTTAAAATGCATAAAATATGATAATTAAGACATCTGAAACATGCCACTCTCTTGATGATACAGCTTAGGTATTTACAGACTAATTATCATAAATGTATCAAAATGATAGGGAGTATAGGTAATATCATCAAATACTATTTGCATGCATTACTGGATTCCTGCATTACAGAAGATAAAATATATGAGTCTACACTTTCATAACAAGCCTTATTACAAACAGTACAACCTTTAAAAGTAGAAAGCAAAGAAAAATACCACACATTTCTTTTCATCACAACATCCAAGGATAATAACTGATAAAATACCAACATCTCTTCTTTTAGTAGTTTTTTATATATATATTCACATGGAACATAACTTTTAAACTTTTATTTTTTAACTTTTTGTTTTATTTAACATAATACTGTTTGATTTAGCCCAGAATATGGTCAATACTTAAACTCTAAATCTAGTGTGCATAGTTTCTATGCAAAAATTTTCCCATATAGTTGATAGGAGTGCAAGTTGATACTGTCTTTAGAAAGGGAAATTTAGTGAAATAGTTCAAAATTGTAAATGTGTGTAACATTTGATCTAGAAATTCTGGGAATTCATCTTAAGAAAACTATGACACATATATGCAAAAAGTGAGCTACGAGAATCCCATAATCTAAATGCTAGGTTTTTTAAAACACGTATATCCAACCAGAAGACGTTGGTAGGTACTCTGAGTCCAACTGAATATTATGCAATCATCAAAATAATGTTATAAAAAATGGTATTTCCATGTAGTTATACATTAGGAGAAATAGCTAAAAAAAAAAAAAAAAACCATTATGTTATCTCTAACGTATGGCCTCATTTTTGAAGAATATTTGTTCATTTAAAATACTCTTACTATGTACTAGGTACTGTTTTAAGCACTTCACAAATATTCATTCATGCAATCTTAAATCTTCCTAGCATCCATATTAATTAGGTACTTTCGTTTTTCCCATTGTACCAATAGACGTACTGAAGAATGGACAGGTAAATAATTTTCCTACTACTACTACTAAAGAGCAGACATTCAAACGCAGCCACTCTACTCCAGAGTTGCTATTTTTAATACCTTAACGTGTTCCACTGCTTCATATTCATCCGTGTGTGCGTGTACGCACGTGTGCATATCCACACACGTCTTTGTGTAAACACACACAATATAGGTACATACAAATACGTCACTATTTTTACTGATGCTTGTAACTTTTGGGGGCATGATATTGTTATCTAAATCAAGCTATATGACAAAACTTCATGGTCCTGAATACTACTGGAATTTGCTAAATAAAATTTAAAAGGCTCCAACAGTGATTATTTAAGTCAATAACATATAATGCAATCAGGTTCTGCTGCTTTTTCCAGTGCTTTATATAATCTTGTACAATATTGATAGACTATAAGGAATCATCCACCGGTTGGTTGGGTTTGGTTTTTTTTTTGGGGGGGGGGTTGCCACTATAGGTAAAAGCATGAAAGAGAAGAGGGAGGAATAACATTTGTGGGCATGATATGCTGTTTGCACTTATCTGGTACTGTTGCACGTAGGCTCAAGTATCATTCCTTATTTTTTTTTAAAGATTTTATTTATTTATTTGACAGAGAGACAGCCAGGTA
Organism: Ursus americanus; assembly: GCF_024610735.1. Taxonomy (NCBI): domain Eukaryota; kingdom Metazoa; phylum Chordata; class Mammalia; order Carnivora; family Ursidae; genus Ursus; species Ursus americanus. The sequence continues at coordinate 11,911,257 of NC_142137.1, read as the reverse complement.
GAGAGGGAACACAAGCAGGGGGAGTGGGAGAGGAAGAAGCAGGCTCCCAGAGGAGGAGCCTGATGCGGGGCTCGATCCCAGAACGCCGGGATCACGCCCTGAGCCGAAGGCAGACGCTTAATGACTGAGCCATCCAGGCGCCCCTCAAGTATCATTCCTTATAAATAAAAGTATTATTATCCTTAATTTATAGTGAAAGAAACTGAAGTTTAGACAGATTCATTTCTCTGGGCAATCCAACTAGTAAATAACTAGACAAGCTTTTCCTGTCTCCAAATTTCATGTTAAGTTTTAACTTTGGTGTGTTTTTCAGCTCAAGTCTTACAATTCTCTCCATTCTGGTTGAAAGTTGAGATGAGATCCATAATTTTCCAAGGTGCCTCACTGAAAATAAATTGTTTTCCACTAGAAAATGTTGCCTTTCCAACTCAAAAGGAAAGTGTCTGATAGTTTAAACAACACATGTGTGTTCACCCTCCTTTCAGCATTATAACTGCTATAAATTTATTCTGTGGGAAAATGTTGTATTTAATAGGAATGTCTAAGATGCCTTGTGTGATTGTTCCAGTATGTTTAATTGAAGCAAAGAAAGCATTGCTGTGAACTACTCTTATTAACAAACCAATTTTAGAACAAAAGCTGATGCTATACCTCTTTTCTATTCTCAATCAAACCCTAGAAGCAGTACTGGGAACTAACTAAGAAAAAAATGAAGTACTTTAACTTGTCCCATGAGTTGTGCATGCATGTTTTGGTAATGAATAGCTCAAAAATGTTAAATAGCACATGTTTTCTTCTACCAGTTTTTAGAAGTCATCAATAGTATACCCATTTATCAATGATTTCCTTACCAGCTTATTTGACCAAAAACAATTATCCAGAAATTCAGTATAAAATCAATTTTTTGAGGTCAATTTGAAATAATTTACAATGTCAATGATTCACTATCTCTCATCTATTTTTATTCTAATTACTTAGATTTTACTTAACTGATAACTTATGATGATTTTAGAAGCTATTTTTTCTTCCATCACGTTGCATGTAATAGTAACGGAGAAATTGTCAGGCCTCAGCAGCTGGGGTTGGATGTTGTCTGCCCTAGATCATGTAGAGCCAGAATTATATCTAAAACATGATTGACAAGTGTATCAAGAATAATATTAGTTAAGACATAATGCCTAAGTTAAAAGCAACACACCCGTTACTTCTATTCATGAAGTAATTCATGGAGCTATCGGTAATGAAATACTTGTTTTGCACTCTACATATGAGATAAATTCAATTAAAAAACATATTTTGCAGTCGTGTTCCAAAGGACTAATGGGCACCTGGGTGGCTCAGTCTGTTAATTGTCCAACTCTTGATTTCAGCTCAGGTCATGATCTCAGGGTCCTGGGATTGAGCCCCGAGTCAGGCTATGTGCTCAGTAGGGAGTCTTCTTATCCCGCTGCCCCTCTCCCTGTTCATGCTCTCTCTCAAATAAATAAATACAATCTTAAAAAAAAAAAAAAAGGAACAAAGGCCTAAGTATCACAACACTTTAAAAAGGTACTTATATATTCATCCTAACATCTTTATCTACATACAATGACATATTTGCTGTTAAAATCTTCGAATTTGGAGCTCTGTTACATTGCATTGGATTAAAATAAGAGAGGGGATGGTGGTTATCTCACTTGCAATTAAAAAAACATAGAATTGTGACATGGACCATGATTTAGGGAAGTAAAAATTCTTAGGCTAATTAAGAAACTATTTGTGAAAGTGATCTGAAAAAAATTGGTAACCAAATATAATTTCATGTTGTTTAAACTGTAGGAAGCTGAGCTATTGCCAGATCTTCCCACTTCTGCACATTTGGTAGATTTATACTTGTTAGCCCTTCTATAGTTGTGTGAGGCAATGTAGCCAGTTCTGGCCAATGAGTTTCTAGTTTCACTTTTAGAATAGAAGATTCAGTTGCTTGTAGGAGATCTCCAAAGCTGTTTATTCACTCTGACGCAGAGACTGGGAACATAGGAGATGGTTATAGTTCCATTAGTCCAGATACCTGTATGACTATATCGAGTAGGGTACTCTTACTGACCTGAGAAGGGCAAATAGTCTAAGCAAGAGAAGAGTATTCTTTTAAAACGCTGCTACTGGGGTACCTGGGTGGCTTGGTTAAGCATCAGACTGGTGACTCATGATTTCATCTCAGGTCATGATCTCATCGGTCCTGAGATGGAGACCCACATCAGGCTCTGTGCTCATTGGAGAGTCTACTTTTGGATTCCCTCCTTCTCCTTCTGCCCCTCCCCCTGCTCACACACTCTCTGTTTCTCTCTAAAAATAAATAAATCTTAAAAAAAAAAAAAAGCCCTAGAATGTAAGTCATTTACTTAGAAACCAGGCTGTAGGTTCTAGAGACTGATACTAATGGCTAAATAATGGAAATCCATGTTATTCTATTATGCAGTGGCAAAATATTTAGTAAAACTGAAGCCTGTAATAACTTGCAAGGCAAGTAATTCTTCTAACGATAAATATGACTATACACTGTGTTATACACAGACTCACAAATATAATAACACATAGGAAAAGAGATGAGAAACCAGAAAGTTAGTAGCACATGTTAAGGTTGGTGGCATTGAAAAAGTGCTGTAAGAATGATGAGAGGTCTTAAAAAGCAATTTATAAGCAGGAAAGAAAGAAAATAGAGTTCAGAAATTCATAATTCTGTAGTTTTTAAAAGCAGTTACTTCGCATACCAACCCAGTAAAAATGCAATGAAAATGACCATTGAGTAACAAAAACCTACTGGAACTCACTGTATGGCAAAGATCAAATAGAGTATGGCTGCCACACCCACTATTAAACCTCTGAATGAATTAACGTAGCACCCAGTAAATCTTTTCAGTTGGAAAAATAGCTTCAGGAAAAGAGATTGATTTACTGGAAGCATGCTGAGAAAGTTGCTCAGTCCTTCCAGGGGAACATATTTTCTAGTGCCAGTTTAGATGGAGCCAGGGAAGTTCATAAAAAAGAAACGATCTTTCAGAGCGTAGAACTGACGGCCAAGAGAACAATGGAGGGGATGACCAGAGAGAACAAAAAGAGAACACGCAGGATGATTCACCTTCATTCATCTTTGCAGCTGGATTTCAGAATTGTTATGGAACAGTGACTCTTGTGTGTTTCTCGTTCTTTTCTTTGAAAAAGAAAAAAAGGATTGTGGTTATCCTGACCCTGTTTACCATTATACATTGGATATCTGGTTCATAGATTCCAAATTAAAACTGATCCTTTTAGTCCTTGTATTTCCAAATTAAAATGAACCATATATGAATCTGATTCAGAGCCCATCATATATTACCCAGAGATTCTGAACTTTGACCTTGATCCTGGGACTGAACAGGGTCACTATCCCCTTGGGGAATAGATGAGTGTCCTTATCATATGGTAATGAGCTTAATGGAATATTTAGTAACTAGAAGAGCCGACCTTGTCAGTAACTATTGCTATTATCAACTTTTCCACTTAGTTACTTTCCTCAAACATGGTATCATTAAGCATTCTGGAGCCCGGTGTGTTGATAGGTGCATGTAACTGGTTATATTCCATGGCAGAACGTCTTTCCATTACCACTTGTTCAGGTAGCATAGTCATTTTGGCTGTGTCCTACCTTTGTTTCCTTACTGTGATGCAATTTATTCTTCCTACAGTTGAATGAAAGATGGGACATAAGTATCAATTTAATTTTCTTAGAGGAGGGCAGATGGTTTCCTATTCTTTCCAGGAAATATAAGCCATGTTTCTTTACTCATTGGCTATATATTTCTGCTTCAAATGAGTTATATGATATTATCATCAGGTTTTTGCTTGCCTGACAGCAGTTAGCACTACTTTCTGGAGATTATGATGACTATATCATCTCTATATATCAAGAGCTCAACATGTCAAGGTTTTACGGATTACTCCACCTTGATTTTATAACTCAACCCATATTTGAAGAGTAATCCAAAATATAAAGATGAGGAAACTACAGGTTAAAAGTGCAGCTGAAGAGATTATAGGATGAAATGACTACTTGGAGAGGTCTCGCTTTAGCAGTCAACATTTTAAGAAATAGGAGCAAGAAAGGACAAATGCCTAGGAATAGGGGATCAGAGAGAAGTAGACTTTAGAATGTCTGATTGAGGTTTGGATTCAGTCAAAGGAATTATGTAAAGGCCATAAAACCTTGGTTACACCATATAAAGACAAATAAAATTATGTCTTAAGAGTAGGACCTGTGTAGGAAAAGTACACAAAAATAGATTCACGGAGAGTTTTAAATCTAAGCCAGACTTAGTAAATAGGTCATGCTTATATAGTTTGTACTCCTCAGAACTCCAGTGAGTTGCCCACCTGCATTATCTGTGAGACTAGCACAGGTGGTCAAAGTGAGATGGTTAATGAAGAAGACAAGGAAGTATCCAGAGGTTATATTCTTAGGGTCATGTTTCTGGAAGGAAACCTCCCTGCACACCATTTTCTGGCTGATAGTAAGAAAAAGATCATTGCAGCAATAGAAATTTACTTAGGATTACTATTTATTTGGGGAGATCCATTTAATACATGTCTTGTTTTATCGTAATTGTATAATAGCTAGACACTTGATAGATGATTAATAAGGAGGATACCTCAGTAGTAAATGAAATCAGAAGAATTAACAAATTCAATTGGTTCCAGTTATAAGCAAAAGAATTTGCAATTTATAAAAGTTTCACACTAAATTTTTAAGTCTGTGGACAAATTCACAATTTACATTAATATTGCACACTTGGAGCAGTTTCATACATTGCCTGACTGCTCTTGCATTAATCACTACTTCTTTCTATGGGGAGAAGACTGCCATAAAAGCTACTGAAACCTATGTCCCCTGATGCTCAGTCCATTGCTCCATCCAGTAGGTTTACAGTTATGAGAAACTGAAAAGCATTTTTAAGCAAACCTATAAAGTATTTTATACTGTCCTTGAGCAAAAACATTCATCAATACTAGGGAGAAACAGACTTGTTTTGTAGCTCAGTTAAGCACTGGGTCAAACACTGATAGAATGTTTTTAAGTTATTTAGTAAAATAAGTGAGTGACTACACTTTAAGAAAATCATTTTTGTTTTAATATGCTGTGGAGAGGGTATTCTGTGTACAGTCGAAGGGAATTCACGGGCAGGCTCATTTATCTTTTCTTTCTTTTTTCTTCCATCCTCCATCCCCCTTGCCTGCTTCTCATTAAGCAGCTTGTGTATATGAACAAAGCCATTCTGGTGGCTGATAATGAAGAAAACAGAGATGTGTAACATGGTTTATATGATTTGTCAACCATAACGTGCAAACATGTTTCTGCTTCTAAATAAACTTAAACAATTTGCACGTGAAGTTTTCTTCACTTTTATATGAAAATGCTATAAAGGCATTCTTTAGGTAAGCTTTCTAATATCTCTTCCTATCTTTTATTTACAATACCTTCTTCTTTTTTTTTTTCCTTTTGCTCTTTATCCACAAGAACCTTTCTGCAAATATTCACAGCAGCTGCTGGCACCGTTTCTCCCGTGGGAATGTTCATACTTTACTTATATCTAGTAAGGGGTTTTAAGAAAACAATTCAGTCAATAGGACTTCCCATTACACTAGGAATTGAGAAAGGATAACGTAGGAAGGTATATATGCCTTGATATCTGAAAAATCTATTTCATTAATATGAAATGCTTGGGCGCAAATTAGCCTACTCTTGCAATTCGGTCCTCCGCCCATTAATGTAAGCTCTAGAGAGAAATGATTTGCCATATTAAAATTATGAAAAAAAGCCATTGAAGTTTAAATTGCAAAGCAAAACAAAACAAAAAAAAGTATTAGGTGTTTTCCCCCTTTAATTTTGCTGATGGAACAATTCTCGTACATTATCCCCATGGTGGTTTCTAGTGCTATTAGGAAATCTAATTAGCTATTTAGGACTATGTTTGCAGAGAAATGGTTTACTTAATAAAGAAAAGCAAACAATTGACAATGTGAGTTTTCAATTTGTGGCAAGAAACCTGTGGATTTTATATTTAAAAAGAAAATTTAGCTTTACTGTTAAGAATAAAAATTATAGTATGACACTAGAAGAAAATGTGATAATAAAATAAATTTTCTTCTTTTGCAAAGAGTAAGTTGTTTGGAAAAGAACTTTTTTTATTTATTAAAATATCTATTTTACCTTATATAAATATTCAGCAACTTAAATATAAACAAAGTACAGTACGGGAAAATTACTTACCCAATATGTTGCAGCTAATCATTGTGTCTTACTTCATAGAGACTTCTAATATTTTTATTGGACTTCCAGTATTAAAGATTTGGAATCTTCATTTTTATAAGCCATTTAAATATACCCTGTATAAATAAACCATGACTTATTCTGGGTGCAAATTATCTTTCACATATAGGCTTTATACATATAGACTCATTTTCTAGTTTAAGTCTGAAAAGTACATAACCTTAATGTGAATGTATATTTTTTATGCCATAGTTGTGGTGCCATTTTGTGGATTATCACACATATACCAGTATGCAAAATTACCATTCCCATGTCTTCAAAACTTTGAAAGAACAGGAAATGAGGGTGCCCAAGATAAACGGCAATAAACGAAGTGTGATGGCCATTCAAAACATTCAAAGAGTTAATATTATCAAATATGTAAGTAGGTTTGTTGTTAAGATATCTGCATAACACTTACCAATCCTATTTGATGACAGTAGAATGTCACCTCTGAGATAACTTTATATATTTGTATTTATAATCATATTTTGAACGCAGTGCTCTCAAATATAGTGTGAGTATGAATGAGAAGTGGGGTTACTTGATCACAAGTAAAATTATTTTTATTGAAATACATACAGAATATATACTAAATATATATGTAATAGTAGTTTGCTTGTTTTCATTTCTGTATTGTATTCAATTGCAAGAATATACCACAATTTATGTACTCATTCTCTAGTTGAGAAAAAAATCCTTTGAAATTTCTTGAGACCTGCTTTATGACTCAGAATAGTTTCCAAAATTGCCAAGTGTTCCATGTATGTTGGAAAAGAATAAGTATTATAATGAGTGAGGTGGAATGTTCTATATACCAAATAGGTGGATTTGTTTTATTTACATTACTGATCATTTTGTGTTTATCAATTACTGAGAGAGGCCTGTTAAAATCCACCATTCTGATTGTGGATTTATGTATATCTTTATTTGTATTAATTTCTGTTCTATATGAATTGAATCCACATTATTATATGGATAATTTTGTATCTTTTAAAATTGTTGGATCTTCATGGATTGGCCTTTTTGTGGTTACTGTCATCACAGCAATGATTATTAAAGTGTATATCATCAGACTTAGGAATGCTTGATTTTTGGTTTTTTTATTTTTGGTAATTATTTGTATGGAGAGTTATTTTCCACCTTTTACTTCCAGTCTTCCTATGGCCTCATATTCCAAGTGTGCTTCTTATAAACAACATATAGATTTTTGGTTTGTTTTTTTTCCCTTTATGACAGCCTTAGACTTTTCTTGGGATATCTAGTTCATTTATATTTAATGGAATTACCAATATATATGAATTCATAACTAAATTTTACTATCTAAATATTTGTTTCTTATTTTTTCTATCTCATGTTTCTTTTTTCCTCTTTTCTTGGTTTCTTTTGTATTAATCAATATTTTTGTTTCTATCCATTTGTCTCCTCTACTTGTTGTTAGTTATACATGTCTTTATTATGTTTTCATAGTTGCCTTTGTTTTACAACATGAATCTTTGGTATATTAAAATAGAATATAAATAATTAATTTGTCTTATAAATTACTACCTACCATACCCAGGCTTTGCTAGGACCTTTGAGAACATGTAAACTCTATTGACCAACCCTTTGCTTTTTGTATTATTGTCACTCATTTTTCTTCCACACAAGACATTGTGGTATTATTTTATGTAATCAGTATTAATACATATTTACCCACATATTTCCTGATTTTGTTGCTATTGATATCTTCTTCCATTTGCTTGTTTTCTTTTGGATCATGTTCCTTCTCCCTGCTGAGCTCTCTATAATATTTATTTTAATTTGGGTTTGCTGGTGGTAAGTTCTATCAGTTTTTGGTGATTTGGAAATGTTTTATTTTACTGTAACAAAACACGTTTTAACTGAGTTTTGAATTCTGTGTTGACTTTTTCCCTTTTAATATTTTGAAGATAGCCTTCTGTTCTTTGTTAGCTTCCACTGTCCCTATTGAAAAGTTAGCTTGAAGTATTATATTCTTCCTTTAGAACAATGTCTTTTTTCTCCTCTCATTGTTTTTAAGATTCCTCTCTCTCTCTCTCTCTTTTTATTTCAGTGTAGCTAGTTGTGTTTTCATGTTAGGTCTCATTTGGGCCTCTTAAATCTGTGGCTTGATATATTTCAGTAACTTTGGAAAATTTTTAGCCAGTATCTTCAAGTTTTAATCTGCTCCATTCTTTTTCCCCTTACCTGGGTGTCTATAATTACACACATCAAACCTTTCACTATTTTCTCTCTTTCTCTTTTTTAAATTTTTTTTTCTTTCTATGCTTTTATCAGGATATTTTCCTCCAATATAAGAATCTTCTTTCTGCTGTGTTCAATTTGTTTTTAAACCCATATGTTTCTAATTTGCAATATATATATATTTTCTTAGATTTTCTGTATGACTTTTTTTTTAATAAATGTGAGTTTTTGACAAAATTCGCTTTTTGTTATTAGTTTTTCCTGATTCTATAAATTACAGTCATTTCAGTTTCCCTATCTGATGACTCTAATAGCTGGAACATCTGTGGGTCTGTTTCAGTTTTCTGCTTTTTTCCTTCATCTCATTTCTTACTGTACCTGGTAGTTTTTAATTGAATCCTACATATTGTGATAAAACTATTAAGGTTGAGAAGGTATTATCTCCTTACAGAAATAGCATGCCTAATCTAACCTCTCGCAGTTCCTCTGGGCAGTTTACCACAATCCAATTTGGGATTTAAACAACTAAATTCTGGATTACAGCCTATATAAATTTGAGTTGCCATCCAATTAGACCATTTCCTAAAATGTAGCTGTCTGAGATTTCTGGCTGTAAAAGTTGGTTTCTAGGATCTGGCTTGCTTCTTTGGCAGGTCTTAAGCTCCAAATTGTATTCTCAACATGGTAAGACTACAGAACACTCTACTCTGCTTGTATTATTTTTTAAAATTTATTTTCTGTGTAGAATGCAACTTTTTTTTTTCGTTTAAATTCAATTTTCGAACATATAGCGCGTCATTAGTTTTTGATACAAAGTTCAATGATTCATTAGTTGTGCATAACACCCAGTGCTCATCACATCATGTGCCCTCCTTCATGTCCATCACCCGTTACCTCATCCCCCCACCCACCTCTCCTCCACAACCCTCAGTCTCCTCTGCTTTTAAACTACTCCTATTGTATAGAACTTAAAAAGCAGCAAATTCTTCCAGGGGAATTCCACATGAGATATTGGCTCTTTTCTCTTGACTCTCTAGATAGTCCTGAATTCCATCTTTTTTATCTCACAGCTCCATAGATGTCCAGAGGGTCTGTTGGATGGCTTCTATGCCTACTATTTTTTGCCCTTTTCCTGGCTTCTCAGTCTCTTGCCCGGAAGCAATAACTTCTAAACATCGAAAAGGAAAACACAACTTAGAAACTCATCTCAGTGAGTTTTCTTTTTTGAGGACTTTGGTTCCTCAAGTCCTAGCTGTCTCGATAGCTCTCCAAAGCTGACAACTTCACAGCTTTGTTTTAGTCTTTTAACATTTTATATGTTACCTAGATTGTTTAGATTGGATAATTTTGTGTTTTATCTTGCTTTTATTGATAGGAGATTTGCTTTCATAGAGGCTTTTTTGTTATAATGGAAAAAATATTCTTAAACTCTTAAATGATTTTATAAAATAAGTATCATGTCCATGCTTTAAACAGTCAAGGACTCAAAGACTTTAAACACTCAAACACTCAAGACTTATGTGACTTTTCTGACTCCAAACGTCTTATAGAACTCCCTTTCTATAGCTATAAAATCAACCTTTAAAAATAAAGTTTAGTACTTTTAACACAGACTGTGCCAAAAAATGCTTGGACTTAGTGAAGAATGCTAATACATTAATAATAATCAACATCCCCTCAAAATAAGCATGCAAGTTAAAACTGGTGTTTAGATGTTATGTAATCATAACTTCAGGATGCACTTCCTACCCTCTGTCATGTGGACCTGCCACTCACTGTTTAACATTGTTTCTGTTCAAAGAAATCTTATAGCGTGATTGAATTCAACTTTTTAAAAATCACCTTATTTTTTGAATTGATAAAACATTACTTATTACTGAGGAGTTCTGCTCTACTTTCTTTGAAATGACTTCTGCATAAAGCTCACACCATGTATTATATGAATTAGAATACACAAAAAGGCAAAATTAGAGTTCTATGAATATCTTGATTATTTATTAAAATAAGTGGTAAACTCTCTTGCTTCTGGCCTTTGACAGTTGAAGTCTATTTCATGAAGAACAGTAAGACTCTTAAAAGTTTTATCTTCTATATCCCAGTGGGATTGAAATTTATTGGGAGAGGAATACTTATAAGAACCATTTTGTACATAAGAGTCCCCCTACTTAACTATTTATTTGGTAGCAGAAATCATGAAAATCACTTTTTAAGGCTTTCTATAATATCCTTATTTTAGAAATTAAATTGAATATACTTTTAAGGCTTTCCAGCCTTGCAAAGACGAATATAAAGGAGTAGTGAAACACTGTCAATATTTTATTTGTATAGATTCTTCTAAGTAAAATTAGTAGCTTTACTTGAAATAGTTCATAATTAATGTCTCATTCCCTAGTTAATTCAGTCCAGTTCTCTATCTATTAATATTTGCTTATCTCCTCAATGCCCTTTATTTTAAATATGCCAAAACATTTTTATAAATGTTAACACAAACTTCCTTCTTTTCCCACAGTGAGTTTCTCAGGTCTACAAAAGGAACTTACTTTTTTTTCTGGATCTTTCAAATGACCATTTGAAGGGGATAGATTCTGATACTTGGAACAGTGGTTGGCTTCTTTTGTGGAAGAGCTTTATGAAAAGGTTTGATTAGGTCCACATGAAGTAAGTAATAATATAAATACTTAGGATCAGAGATTATAAGAAGGTAACATTTCTCAATCTGTTAGCATTGCTTGTGTTAATAATGGCAACTAATTTTCAAATAGCACTATTTCAACATTCTCTACTATAAATTGTGTTAACTTAGAAGAAAGATTGAGAAAGTAAAATTGTATCCTGTTTTTCATAATGTGAAAATTGAGCTTCCATGAAATTTTGTTTATTTAATTTCACATAGCAAAGTTTGGGACTGGAAATAAAATATACTGAGTCCTAAGTTTATTTCTTTCCACTATTGTATACAAATCAAATCTTCAATACATTATCAACAGTATCCCCATAGCCACAACTTAAAAATATCTCTAACTCAAAAACTAAAAGGTACAAATGGAAAAGAAGAAAAACACATTACTATTTTGCTCTAATTCCTGTCAGAGTATGAACTGGTCTAAGTATGTTCTTGTAAAATTCAGATACCTACAGGGACCAACAAAGTAATACAAATTAGTGAAGTAGGTCACCCATAACGAGTAGGGAGTGGTCAGGACCATAGGGATAATAGAGCTCATGTCCATGAAAACTGAATTTTTAAAAATGTTAACCAGAGTGTGGGTAACATATAACTGCAGATAGCTGATAAAGGGTAGTCTAGGAAGACAGGCAGGGGCAGGAGATGACTAAGAGGAATGTGCTTGTCTTATGGTTAAGGGCTACAGGTTAGTAAATTTCGGAGATAGCTGATAATTAACTTTGAAAATTTTTAAAAAATTAAATGGCAAAAGAAAGTGTAAAAATGAACTAATCTACTAGGTTAAATTGATGCTGACTACTACCTCTCTCAAAGAGTTTGGAAAGGATTGGATAAGAGCATATATTTAAAGGTTAATTGAAATAATTGGTACTGTTAAAGGCAAGGAGTAGTAAAGTTTTGAAGGGTGGATATGGTAATTATTGTTTTGAGGGAAGAGGCAAAGAAAGAGGATTAAGGTCAGAAGAACTTACGAACAGTTTTGTAAGGGTCTTTCTGAGATTGTCTTCTGGTTCAATCCACAGTTAATATTTTATGCTTCTATAAAATATTTCTATCAACTTATAATAGGACAGAGAATATATTATCTACTGATATATGACATTTCATTTTAAAAAGATCTAATACTCAGAAATGTCCTTTATATGACAAGTGGGATATTTTTCCCTAACTTCCTATCCATTAGTTTTGGTTTGATTTTACTCTTTAAATTTACATTATACTAGATGGGAGTTAAGTTGGTAGAGGAGTAGAGGGACCCTAAGCTTGCTTAGTCTCTCAAACGCAGCTAGATAAATATCAAATCTTTCTGAATACCTGAGAAATCTATCTGAGGACTGAGAGAACAAACTGCACATGTAAAGGTAAAAAAACGGCCACCTCATGGAAGGTAGGAGCTGCAGAAAGTTGATTTGGGGGAGAAAAGAATTGTGGGTGCTGTGGAGGGGAGGGGTCCCTAACCACATAGAGAGGAGCGAGAGAGAAAGAGAGAGCAGTACACAGGGGATTGCACAAGAAAAATTCTTCCCCAAATCTTTGGGGAAAGGAGAGGGACTGACTACCACAAGTTTTTATAAACAACAGAGTTCAAAGTCTGAAGTTTTTGAAGTCCACACCATCCCTGGGGTAATGCGTGGAAGGCTTAATGGTGCTCCTGTGGGAAAGGAGGGTGGAGATTTGGGAATGGGCAGCAAGTGGTCTGAGGATCCCCCGGGTAGCATGGGAAGAAACAGTTCCCCTTCTCAGAGTACGTTTGGGAGTAGTAGCACAGCTTCTCTGGGGACAAAAGAGCTGGAAGGCACCAATATGCTGTCATGTTCATTAGCATGGGAACAGAGACACCTACCGAGGGCAGCAAACCTGGCTTTTTTGCTGTGCTTTACCATGTACTCCATACCACTGCATGGTCATGTGACTGTTTTTCTGTGACAAACCATCAATGGCTGCAGAGTGGTAAGACCCTACTCCAGAGAATCAGCACAGTTCTGCACCAGTGGATCTCTAAAACGAATTTTGAAACCCAGCCACATGTGTGAGATACAGGAGTACTGTGCCACCTGGCAAATAAGTCAGACACAGACAGGGTGAAGGCAGGAATCTGACAGAAGCTGGGAACACAAGAGAGGAGACGGTTTGATCTTTTGTGAGGGCTTCCTGAAGAGTGGTAGGTGCAAATTCCCTGCTCCAGGGGTGGGAATGTGGGGTGGTGCCATTTTCCCCCTGAACATCAGCCCTGACCAACTTCAGTGAGGAGCACAGCACCCCCAGTGGAGGCTGGAGCCACTTATACCAAGCCCCACCCCCTGCACCCTGCAGGTGCATCTCCATTAGGGCAAATCTGCCTGAGAATGAGTGCAGCAGTCCCCTACCTCAGAAGACCAGCACAAACCCCTTCCACACACCAAGTCTACTGATCATAGAGTGCTACAAAGTTTTAGCTCTAAGGGAAATAGGATCTAGCATCTTTTAACAAGCAGACCAAAATACACCTAGTTAAAACTTGCCACACAGTGGACAAGGTCCAAACATCCCCCACTGCAGGCAAGGAGAAGCTCTGCAGAGGACTGACCTGAGTGAAAGAGCAGCCAAAACACAGCTGAGTGCACACTCTGAAACACCTCCTGAAGCACCAGGCCAAGGACAGAATATGACCTCTTCTTAATATGGCCATTACTCCCAGGAGCAGGAATATAACAGGCTTTCCTAACAATCACACACAAAAAAACCAGTGACCTAGACAAAATGACAAGATGGAGGTATTCACCCCAAAAGAAGAACAGGAAGAAATCAAAGCCAGGGATTTAATAAAAATGGGTATAAGTAAGATGACTGAAACAGAATTTAAAACAATTGTAAGGATACTAGCTGGACTTGAGAAAAGTATAGATGACACTAGAGAATGCCCTACTGTGAAGATAAAATAATTAAAAACTAGTTAGGCCAAAATTTAAAATGCTTTAACTGAGATGCAAAACTGACTAGATGCAATGACAATAAGGATGGGTGAAGCAGAGGAATAAATCAGTGATATAGAAGATAGAATTATGGACAATAATGAAGTTAGAAAGAAGAGGGAGAGAAAATATTAGATCACAAATGTAGACTTAGGGAATTTAGTGACTCCTTAAAGCATAATAGCATTCGTATCATAGGAGTCCCAAAAGAAGGAGAGAGGGAAAAGGGACAGAAGGTTTCTTTGAGCAAATTATAGTTGAAAACTTCCCCAATCTGGGAAAGGAAATAGTCATCAAAACCCAAGCCACAGAGAACACCCATCAAATTCAACAAAAGCTGGCCCAAACCAGGACATATCATAGTCAAATTCACAATATACACAGATGAGGAAAGAATATTGAAAGCAGCAAGAGGAAAAAAAGACCTTAACCTACAAGGGGAGGTAAATAAGGTTAGCAGCAGATCTCTCCACAGAAACTTGGCAGACCAGAAGAGTGCCAGGAATGGCCAGCAATCCCTGTACCAATGAATGAAAGATTAATCCAAACTTTGCCGTGAAAGAGAGGAGAAGGCAAGGGGGGTCAATGCTCAGAGATGAAAATCTTTCGCTCTTCTTTGCTCCTGCCTTTATTGGTCCTTCAGGGTAATCATAAATCTTTAACACTGTTTCTCAAGCACGTGATATGTGACAAGGGCTCTTGCTGAAACTAGGAGGATCTGTTTACAGGAAAGATACAATATGCTAATCTGTGTGTTCTATGAGTTCTGCTAAACATAGCTTAGGGGACAATGCCTACATCTCTTAGTTCCCAGGGCAGCTGTTTGTGCTAAGAAAGCTTCAGGGAAGGCAAGTCCCTGCAGCATTCCTATGGCAGAGTGGTCATGCAGGCCTCAGGTTTCCAAAGGCCTATGCCCTTCTCCAAAACCTTCCCTCACCTCTAGTGACCTCTGTGTTACATTTTAGCATGCCAGGTGTTATGGATGATTTCATGTTCTACATTAACCCCAACAGAAGAGAGTGGCAGGATATATTCATTGTGCTGAATGGGAAAAATATGCAATTTAAAGAATACTTTATCCAACCAGGCTGTCATTCAGAATAAAAGGAGAGGTAAAGAGTTTTCCAGACAAACAAAAACTAAAGGAGTTCATGAACACTAAACCAGCCCTGCAAGAAAAATTAAAGGGAACTCTGGGAAAGATCAAACACCACAAAAACTAGGAAGGAACAGAGAACATTACCAGAAACACAAATTAACAGGTAACACAAGGGCTCTGAATTCATATCTATCAATAATTACTCTGAATATAAATGGACTAAATGCTCCACTCAAAAGACATAGGGTATCAGAATGGATTAAAAAAAAAAAAACACAACAAGACCCTTCTATATGTTGCCTACAAGAGACTGATTTTAGACTTAAAGACACCTGCAGATTGAAAGTGAGGTGTTAGAGAAACATCTATTATGTTAATGGAGATCAAAAGAAAGCCAGGGTAGCCATACTTATATCAGACAAACTAGATTTTAAATGAAAGACTGTAACAAGAGATGAAGAAGAGTGCTATATCATAATTAAGGTTCTACTCAACAAGAAGATCTAACAATTGTAAATATTTATGTCTCCAACTTGGGAGCACACAAATATATAAATCAATTAATAACAAACATTAAAAAAACCATTGATAATAATACAATAACAATAGCGGATTTTAGGGGCACGTGGGTGGCTTAGTCCCTTAAGCATCTGCCTTTAGCTCAGTTCCTGATCCCAAGGTCCTGGGATCAAGCCCCGCATCAGGCTCCCTCTGCCTCTGCCCTTCCCCCTGCTCAGGCTCACTCTCTCTTATGCTCTCTCTCCCAAATAAATAAAATCTTAAAAAAAAAAAAAACATAATAGGGGATTTTAACACCCTCCTTACAACAATTGACAGATCATCCAAGCAGAAAATCAACTAAGAAACAAAGGCTTTGAATGACACACTGGATCTGATGGATTTAACAGATATTTTCAGAACATTTCATCCTAAAGCAGCAGAATACACATTCTTTTCAAGTACACATGGAACATTCTCCAGAATAGATCACATACTGGGTCATAAATCAGCCCTCAACAAGTACAAAAATATTGGATCATACCATGCATATTTTCAGACCACAATGGTATGAAACTTGAAGTCAACCAAAGAAAAATTTGAAAAGACCACAAATACATGAAGGCTGAAGAACATCCTACTAAAGAATGAATGGGTTAATCAGGAAATTAAAGAAGAAATAAAAAAATACATGGAAGCAGATGAAAATGAAAACACGACAGTACAAAACCTTTGCGATGCAGCAAGGGTGGTACTAAGAGGAAGTATTTTGCAATACAGGCCTATGTAAAGAAGCAAGAAAGTCTTAAATACACAAACTAATCTTACATCTAAAGGAGCTCGTAAAGGAACAGTAAGTAAAGCCTAAAGCCAATGGAAGAAAGGAAATACAAAAGATTAGAACAGAAATAAATGATATAGAAACAAACAAACAAACAAAAACCCAGTAGAATGGATCAATGAAACTAGGAACTGGTTTTTGAAAGAATTAACAAAATTCATAAACTCCTAGCCAGACTTATGAAAAAGGAAAGAAAAAGGACCCAAATAAATAAAATCATGAAAAAAAGAGATCACAACCAACACCACAGAAAAACAATCATAGGAGAATATTATGAAAAATTATATGCCAACAAAATGGGCAATCTGGAAGAAATTGATAAACTCCTAGAAAAACACAAACTACGCAAACTGAAACAGAAGGAAATAGAAAATTTGAACAGACCCATAACCAGAAATTGAATCAGTAATCAAAAATCTCGCAACAAACAAAAGTCCAGGGCCAGATAGCTTCCCCGCGGAATTCTAACACACATTTAAAGAAGAGTTAATACCTATTCTTTTCAAACTGTTCCAAAAAATGGAAATGGAAGGAAAACTTCCAAACTCTGTGGCCAGAATTACCTTGATTCTAAACCAGACTCTGCTAAAAAGGAAAATTACAGGCCAATATCCCTGATGAACATGGATGCAAAAATTCTCAATAAGATACCAGCAAATTGAATCCAATACTACATTAAAAGAATTATTCACCACGATCAAGTGGGATTTAGTCCTGGGCTATAGGGATGGCTCGATTATCACAAAGCAATCAATGTGATACACTACATTAATAAAAGAATGGATAAGAACCATATGATCCTCTCAGATGCAGAAAAAGCATTTGACAAAGTACAGTATCCATTCTTGATGAAAAACCTCAATGAAGTAGGTACAGATGGAACATACCTCAACATCATAAAGGCCATATATACAAAAGACTCACAGCTAATAATTTTCTCAATGAGGAAAAACTGAGAAATTTTCCTCTATGGTCAGGAACAAGACAGCGATGTCCACTCTCACAATTACTATTTAACATAGTACTGCTTGTCTTAGCCTCAGCAATCAGACAACAAAAAGAAATAAAAGGAATCTAAATCAGTAAGGAAGAAGTCAAACTTTCACTATATGCAGATGACATGATACCCTAAATAGAAAACCTAAAAGACTCCACCAAAAAATTGCTAGAACTAATACATGAATTGAGAACTAATACATGAATGAACACAGCATATAAAATCAATGCACACAAATCTGTTGCATTTCTATACACAAATAATGAAAGAGAAAGAGAAATCCAGGAATCAATCCCATTTACAATTGCATCAAAACCAATAAGATACCTAGGAAACCTAACCAAAGAGGTAAAAGATCTGTATTCTGAAAACTATAATGAGAGAAATTGAAGAAGACACAAAAAATAGAAAATCATTCCAAGCTCATGGATTGAAAGAAAAATATTGTTAACATGTGTATACTACCCAAAGCAATATACACTTTAAAAAATATATATTTATTTGACAGAGAGAAGGAGCACAAGCAGGGGGAGCAGAAGAGGGAGAGAGAGAAGCAGATTCCCCCCTGTGCAGGGAACCGGATGTGGGGCTCAATCCTAGAACCCTGGGATCATGACCTGAGCCGAAAGTAGACACCTAACCAACTGAACCACCCAGGTGCCCCAGCAATATACACTTTTAATGCAATCCCTCACAAAATACCACCAGCATTTTTCAGAGTGAGAACAAACCTAAAATTTGTATGGAATCACAAAAGACCCTGAATAGACAAAGCAATCCCAAAAAAAGAAAAGTAAGCCTGGAGGCATCATAATTCTGGCCTTCAAACTATATAATGAAGCTGTAGTCATTAAGACAGTATGGTACCAGCACAAAAACAGACACATGGGTCAATGGAACAGAATAAAAAAACCCGGAAATGGACCCACAACTATATGGTCAACTAATCTTCAACAAAGCAGGAAAGAAGACCCAAAGGAAAAAAGACAATCTTTTCAACAAATGGTGTTGGGAACACTGGCCAATGACATGCAGAAGAATGAAACTGGACCACTTTCTTACACCGTCTACAAAAGTAAGTTCAAAGTGGATGAACAGCCTAAATATGAGATAGGAATCCTTTAAAATCCTCGAGGAGAACACAGGTAGCAACCTTCTTTGACCTCGGCTGTAGCAACTTCTTACTAGAAATGTCTC
This sequence comes from Ursus americanus, assembly GCF_024610735.1. NCBI lineage: Eukaryota > Metazoa > Chordata > Mammalia > Carnivora > Ursidae > Ursus > Ursus americanus. The sequence continues at coordinate 11,892,461 of NC_142137.1, read as the reverse complement.
TGGAGATAAGGGAAACAAAAGCAAAAGATGAATTCTTGGGATTTCATGAAGGTAAAAAGCTGTACAGCAAAGAAAACAACTAAGCTAAAAGTCAGTCTATGGAATGGGAGAAGATATTTTCAAATGACATATCCAATAAAGGATTAGTATCCAAAATCTATAAAGAACCTCTAAAACTCAACACCCAAAAAAACCAAATAATCCAGTTAAGAAATCAGCAGAAGACATCAATAGACATTTTTTTTTCCAAAAAAGACATCCATAGGGCTAACAGACACATGAAAAAATGCTCAACATCACTCATCATCATGGAAATACAAATCAAAACCATGATGAGATTGATATCACACAGGTCAGAATGGCTAAAATTAACAAGTCAGGAAACAACAGATGTTGGCGAGTATGCAGAGAAAGGGGAACCGTCTTACACTGTTGGTGGAATGCAAACTGGTGCAGCCACTCTGGAAAACAGTGTGGAGATTCCTCAAAAAGTTAAAAATAGAATTACCATACAACACAGCAATTGCACTACTAGGTATTTACCCAAAGAATACAAAAATACAGATTTGAAGGTGTACACACACCCCTATGTTTATAGCAGCATTATCAACAACAGCCACACTATGGAAAGAGCCCAAATGTCCATCAACTGATGAATGGATATAGAAGATATGGTATATATGGTGTGTGTGTGTGTGTGTGTGTGTATATATATATATATATATATATATATATATATATATATATGACTACTACTCAGCTATCAAAAAGACTGAAATCTTGCCATTTGCAATGACATGGATGGGCCTAGAACATATTATCCTAAATGAAATAAGTCAGAGACAGACAACTACCATATGATTTTACTCATATGTGGAATTTAAGGGAAAAAAAAAAGATGAACATATGGGAAGGAAAAAAAGAGAGGGAAGCAAACCATGAGACTCTTAAGGATAGAGAACAAACTGAGAGTTGTTGGAGGGAGGTGGGTGGGGGGTGGGTTAAATGGGTGATGGATATTAAGGAGGACACTTGTTATGATGAGCACTGGGTGTTATATATATAGTGATGAATCATTAAATTCTACTCCTAAAATCAATATTACACTATATGTTAGCTAATTTGAATTTAAATAAAAATTTGAAGAAAGAAAAATTAATAAATAATTTACATAGAGTAAATCTAATCCCATATCACATTAAATCATTGACTTTATAGAAAGGGAATTGGTTAGGTTCCCAAGAATCTTCATGTCACTGAGTTTAAAAAGCCTGAGTTCATAAAACGTGTTCACAATTCTTCTCCCTTCAAGTTCCTTCTTGACACTTCTTACATGTTCACAAGCAAGGTTCAGATTTTTAAAATGGGAAGTACAATTTAAGAAGGGTTGGGTGGAGAATTATGGCCAGAAAATTAGTCCGATTAAATCTCTTGAAATCAATCATGAAATTTACCTAGGATGTTGATAATAAGTAGGGAAGATATTTAAGACTATAGACTGACAACATAACTATTTAATCAACAAATATTTATTGAAGATGCATTAGGCCAAATCAATGTTTTAGGCCCCAAGGATAGAGTGGTTTTGTTTACCAGTTTAAAAAAATACAAAAGAAGATAGGAGAAAATGAACAGAGGTAAATGTAAAGAGGGGGAAATGTCAAGGAACTCAAGTTCTAGGAACATTCATGATCTAATCTAAGACATCTGAATATGTATACATCACGTAAATGCAAGATTCTAAACATTTTGTCAGTTTTGGCAATCTGAAAGGAGCCAAAATCCACCCCACCAGTGTTCATGAAAATGTAACCCTTTCTAAGTAAACTGAATGAGGTATGTGGTCCATCGTTGTATATAATAAAAAATACCAAATCTAAACGCTGATTTAAAAAATAAAGTTGTTTTATAATGTTACTAGTTCTAGAATGTTTGATATTCTATTTATCTGCTACTAGGACTATGTGACCGATAAAAGCATGATTGTCTGTACATTAGTAAATAAAGAATTTGGCTTTATTACTAACTGAATATGATGTAGGACACTTTAATATGATATAGATTGTGTTGCTGTCATCATTCTATATAAATAAAAACTCGATAGACTGCAAGAGTTTTATAAAGTACTTGGGACTTGTAATTTTTATTTAACACCTTCATATGTTATTTCAGATAATTGTCAATTGCAATAAGGTGTCTATAAAATGGCGACCTGCCTTCAGTGTTTCCAGATTTGTGAATTTATAGAAGATGTTTAGCTTTTTAAGCTTTTAAGTTTTCATGCAACAGGGAAGCATTAAATACATACACTCTCAAAGTTGTTTTGTTTTTATTTTTTTGTTTTGTTTTTGTTTGTTTGTTTGCAGACTTCTGAATCGTAGTCTGACTCTGTTAGCAATCGTGTGTTTAGTAAGTCATGACAGGATGCTCTAGCCTGGCTGTAAGAGCAAAAGTGAGAATCTGTGGCTACTAGAGTGAACCAGCTGGTTATGCGCCAGCTCCATGTGCAAGCATGAGTGTGTGTATTTTCCTGGCTAAGGCAGAGCTGGTGGTTCTAATTCCAGCCTCAATTAAAATAATTAGATCGTTAGAACAAAGGTATTGTTAGTAAATTACGTTCATTAATGATTTTAGTATGAGATAATGCCTTCAATTGCAAGAAATAAGTATAAGATCTCTAGTCTTTCTATTTTCTAGGCAATTTCCTAGGTATTAAAAATAAAATAAAAACAGAAGTAAGCATGATACCTCCTTCACAGCAAAAATTTCTATCAAAGCTAAGCATCTATTAGCTTGCATGGTAGTACTGTGAGTAAGAATGCTCACAAAGGGCTAATTCCTCATCACGTATATTGTCTGTGCTCCCTCCTTTATTAGTATCACATATATTTGTCATTGTGCAGTTTATTTTCCTATAATTGGAGAAAAGCACTGTATCATCTGTTTCACCTTTTGTCAAAAGGAGTTCATTCCAACTTCTAGGTCAAGAATGAAGCATTTTAGATTGTCTAAAAGATATCAATATTCTTATCAGGTTGCTGCTATCAAGGGAGAAATAGCAATTAGTAATGCCATATTATGCTTGGCCTATTTCTAATTATGTCATCATTCATGAATGTTACTTTGGAAGTAAATTCTCTCGTCTAAAAAAGACTGAGACAAAGGTCATAAATAACAGTAATTCTGATATTTGTTTTTTTATTTTAATGTTCCTTTCTGAAGGAATTTAAAAACAAAACAAAATTTTCACCAAAAGAGTTCCTGGAAATTAAAGTGAAATGTCTATTTCTGTTTGTGAAACTGATGGCTGAAATTTCCAGCATCTTTGCAGAATTTTGTACAAACTTTATGACTATCTCTGAATGAATCATAGAATGTATACAAGTTGGATAAAGAAATCTATTGATTTCACTATTAATCCCAATTCATCAAATAAGCACTATTCTTTTTCCCCCCCAAAATCTGTCTCCTCTCCAAAAAAGGAAAGAGATTGTTTAAATATATAAATTTATTACTTCTCATTTTGGACAAAGGTAGGAAACAAAATTTTGTTTTCTTATAGCGTCAAATTATTCCAGTGTGGTTCGAACTCCTGGAGCATTCTAAAGATTGCCTCCTATATTGGCTTTTTTTCATCAACACATACTTGCAAGTCTTTCCCAGACCCTATCACTGCAACATGTTAAAATAATAAAACCTCCCTTTTAACCCGATTTCTTCCTGCTGCTACTATGTCTTCTCTCTTCCCCATTACAGATAATTTTTAAATGAATAGATTTCTAAACACATTTCCATTTTCTCAGTTCCTCAACTCATTTGTCAGTTTTTGAATTTCCAAAGTGATACTGAGATGGAGTTTGAGATGCAAGATATTAATTAGACATTAACACTTATGAAAGTAAGGGGTGACATGTGAGATAGGGCAGAAGGAGAAATTAAACTGGGTGCTGGCTGGTCAAAATCTCAGCCAAGCCAGCAAGAAATGTAGGAGGCATACTGACTGTCAGACTATCCCACACTGGGCTGAAAACTGATGGGCCCTGCTCAACAGTCTGGTGCCAGTTGTCCCCAGAAGGGCCTGGCCTGGGGCCAGTGGCTCTCTGAAGCAGATGCCCACCTTGAAAGCACAGGTGGGGAGAGGCTGTCTGCTGACTGCTCTCCCCTCAAAGAGGGATCTGGATAACAGTTCTCCCTAGCACACCATTCCATTATGGCTTTTACAATTTTTCAGCATAGCTTGTTCAACAAAGGTCATTAATGACCATCTCTCTAGTAAACAATTTGCAGCTTTATGTCATTTTACCTGTTTCAAGACAGTCATGGTATTCATCCTGCCCTGGCTATTTAAGCTCGTCACAAGGGAGGCCTTGGTTTACATGGTCAAGGCCTGCTGTCCAAGGTACCGGTGCTTTTCTTTGCCTTGTTTTTTTTAGTTTCTAAACTGTGTAGTCCATGGAGGAAAAAAATTACCCATTCTGTATAGGTTATAGTTAAGGAGAACAATGCTTGTATGGCAATTACACCACAATCAATAGAAATATTCTGCAAACCCTGATTTGCAGTAAACTCTTGGTATAAATTTAGTGACATTCCTTGCATTGTTCATTTGGCCGCTTTTATTGAACTATCACAAGAAGTCAGGGAACAAAGTGGCTCTTTGGAACATTTTAGCAATCATGGGCCTTGCTTCTGGTTTGTTTGTTACTACCTTGTTCAATTAGTCGAGACTGATACGGAATACCTGGTTTCGTGGATATCGCTCATTGCTAAACACAACCATCCCATTAAAGATTGTTTCATAAAGTGGAGAAACCAAAATACATGATCAATAGCCTAGCATCAAACCAACTCTAATCTCACAATAGCCTGGAACAAAGGGGATTATAATAATTATTGCTACCTCCAAAGTATCTAATATGTAAAAAACATATGTTTCTTGCTTTACATATGTAATTGACTCCTCAAAATAACAAGGTAGGTGTTATAATTATCATTTTCTAGATGAAAAAATTGAGGCCTACAGAGGTTTTTTTTTAAATGCCTTGTATGGCAGAGTCAAGAATTAAAATCACTATGATCTGATACATTTAACAACTCCTAACTCACTTCAAAACCAAGAAATTGCTTATTTCACCCCTCATATGCACCCCTCCCACTCTCGTGCTATCCATTCTGAATGCTCCAGAACTTCTTGGGAAAGCCAGATGTTGGAACCTGTTGCTCCTTTCGTCTCAACACTCACAAACTCCATTTCTCCGTGTGCCGCTATGCTTTCTTTTCCCTCCCTACTCCTTCTACTCATCCTGCAGAGTCAGCTTCCACAGTCCTTGCTCAGGGCCAGAATGGCCAGCCTCCCAGGAACGGCGGCGCTCCCCTGGATTCACATGGACGATACCCCTGACAGCCCTTTATAGCACTTACCACACTTAGTGTTTTCTCAATTAATTTGAATTACTAAATGATACATATGTTCTGAGTTAAAACTAAAGAGTTAATGAAGAGCCTAATCAAAAGTCAAAAGTTCCTCCTCCCTCTCCCTGATCTACTCCCTGATTTGACTTTGGTAAAAGTTAGCTTTTTTAATATTTTATTTCCTTTAAATCGAAGATATACGTGCATATTTAGAGTCTATATTTTAAAAAGTGGGATGATTATATATAGATAGCTGTATGTACATGTGTGTATATATAAATATATATACTACTTTGTATTTTTATCTCACTTTATAATATGGATTCACTTCCTAGTTTATATCTATCTAGAGATAGCTATATCTGTATCAGTAAATACATCTCATCTCCATTTTACTTCAAAGCTTGGGTATGCCAATATTAATCATCTTACTATATCTCTAATTCATTGCTACATTAAATATCCTTGTGTATATACCTTTATTTACTGTTTCTTTTATATATTTTGAGTGAACTTCTACAAATAGAAATGCTGAGTGAAGGGGTGGGCCCACTTTTTATTTTAATATATACTTCCAGGATTTATTCCAGAACTATTATTTTAAATTAAATCCCACCAAGAGTATAAAAGAGTACCGTAAATCCCCCATATCTGCCATCATATTCCTATTATCACTGGAAGATTTCAGTCCCTTTATTTATTTTTCTAACTTAAGGGGGGCAAAACACTGTATTTCATGATTGTAATGGTATTTCTCTGATTATTAGTATAGTTCTTTTTTTAAAAAATCAACTTTATTTTTTAGAGAAGTTTTACGTTCACAGCGGAATTGAGGGGAAAGTACAGAGACTTAATGTACAACACCCTCAAACATACATAGACTCCCCCACTGTCAACATCCCTCACTGCAGTGGTACATTTGTTATGGTTGATGGACCTACATTAACACATCATTATATCCAGAGTTTATAGTTTACATTAGGGTTCAGTGTTAATGTCATGCATTCTAAAAGTTCAGACAGATAAATCATGGATGTATCCACCATTTATAGTATTATGTAGAGTAGTTTCAAGGCCCCCAAATTTCCCTGTGATTCCTCTATTCACCACTCCTCCCATCATTCCCTGGCAACCACTGATCTGTTTGCCGTCTCTATAGTTTCGCTTTTCCAAAAGTCATATAGTTGGAGTCATACAGCATATAGCCTTTTCGGAATGGCTTCTTTCACTTAGTAGTATGCATTTAAGGTTCAGTCATGTTTTTTCATGACTTCGTAGATCATTTATCTTTAGCACTGAGTAATATTCCATTGTCTGGATAGGCCACAGTTTCTCTATTCAGCTACGGAAGGACCTCTTGGTTGCTTCCAAGTTTTGGCAATTATGGATAAAACTACTATAAACATCTGCGTACAGGTTTTTGTGTGGACATAAGTTTTCAACTCCTTTGGGTAAATACCAGGTAGTGTGATCGCTGGATCATATGGTAAGAGAATGTTCAGTTTTGTAAGAAATACCTAACTGTCCTCCAAAGAGGTTGTACCATTTTGCATTCCCACCAGCAATAAATGAGGGTTCCTGTTGCTAACATCATCACCTGCATTTGATGTCAGTGTTCCCAGTTTTGACCATTCTGCTAGGTGTGTAGTGTTGTCTTATTATTGTTTTAATTTGCATTTCCCTGACAGCATGGTATCTTTTTATAGGCTTATTTACCATCTGTATATATTCTTTGCTAAGATGTCTAGTCAAGTCTTTGGCCCATTTTTTAATCAGTTTTTTTTTTTTCCTAGTTGAGTTTTAAGTGTTCCTTGTATGTATTTTGTACAGAAGATATATCTTTTGTAAGTATTTCATCCCAGTATGTGGCTTGTCTTCTCATTCTCTTGACATTGTCTTTCACAGATAGAAGTTTTTAATATTAATGATGTTTAGTTTACCAATTATTTCTTTCATGGATCATGCCTTTGGTATTGTAACTAAAAAGTCATCTCCATTCCCAAGGTCATCTAGGTTACCTCCTATGTTATATTCCAGGAGTTTTATAGTTTTGCATTCTACATTTAGGTCTGTGATCCATTTTGAGTTAATATTTGTGAAGGCTGTGAAGTCTGTGTATACATTCTTTTTTTTTTTTTTGCACATGAATGTCCAGTAATTCCTACACAATTTGTTTAAAAGACCATCTTTGCCCCAATGTATTTTCTCCTTTGTGAAAGATTGGTTGACTATATTTATGGGATCTATTTTTGGGCTGTCTATTCTATTCCATTAATCTATTCTTTCACCAATACCATACTTGTCTGGATTACTGTACCTTTACAATAAATCTTGAAGTCAGGAGGTATCGCTCTTCCACCTTTGTTCTCCTTTAATATTATGTTGTCATTCTGGGACTTGGCCTCTCTATTTAAACTTTAGAATCATTTTGTTGATATCCACAAAATAACTTGGTGGGATTTTGGCTGGGATTGCATTGAATCTATAGACAGAGTTGGGAAAAACTAATCTTGACAATATTGAATCTTCCTATTCATGAACATGGAATATTTCTCCACTTATTTAGTTTTTTAAAATTTTTATTCATCAGGGGCGCCTGGGTGGCACAGCGGTTAAGCGTCTGCCTTCGGCTCAGGGCGTGATCCCGGCGTTATGGGATCGAGCCCCACATCAGGCTCCTCTGCTATGAGCCTGCTTCTTCCTCTCCCACTCCCCCTGCTTGTGTTCCCTCTCTCGCTGGCTGTCTCTCTCTGTCGAATAAATAAAATCTTTAAAAAAAAAAAAATTTTTATTCATCAGACTTTTAGTTTTCCTTGTATCTTATACACATTTTGTTAGATTTATAGCTAAATATTTAATTTTGGGGGGTGCTAATAAAAATGATATTGTGTTTTTACTTTCAAATTCTACTTGTTTTTCATATTACTATATATTTTGTTTTACTTCAGGTATTCTTTTCTCTTTCAAACCATTGGTCCTGACCTTTAATTAGGAATGTATGATTACTGCAAACATCTGCCCAGTTGGTTCCTTCTACCCTCATCTTGGAATTGTACTTTCCTCCCTAATATCATACTGGCATCTTCGTCTAAAAAGTAGAAGCAGATTGATTGAAGAGCCAATGAAAAGTAGGCTTCAAGGTTCCCAGTCACAAGATCTCTTTCCAACCCTGTTCCTAATTTGTATTTAAAATTTATGGGACACCTGGGTGGCTCAGTCAGTTAAACACCTGCCTTCGGCTCAGGTCATGTTCCCAGGGTCCTGGGATCGAGTCCCACATGGGGCACCTTGCTCAGTGGGGAGCCTGCTTCTCCCTCTGCCTGCTACTCCCCCTGCTTGTGCTCTCGTGTTCTCCCTCTGGCAAATGAATAAATAAGATCTTTAAAAAAATAAAATAAAATTTAAATTTTTCCTCTTGAGGGCTTGTCCCTCAGATTGTGCAAGCCTCAAGCTCTACCTACATCCACACCATACCTACTCCTCACCAGTCTTGATGTCTCTTTTGCACTGGATTCCATTGATTTCTTCTTCCTTACTGAGACTTATGTTACGTTTTAGTTTCCTGTAATCTTCTAGTAGTTTCCTATGAATTCTGTTCTGATTTCTCAGCCCTGGTTCTCCATTTGAAAAGTTTGGACAGTCCAAAAATAAAATATTGTTTACCATAATTCCTCATCATTACAAACATGTTAGGCCCTACCATCATTCAAGAAAACAACAAAAAAATTTGAAATTTTGCATTTATTTAGTATCTCTTTATTTTTAGTTACTGAGCTTATGAATTCTTTCCTTTCTTTGAATCTCATATTTATTTGCTGTAACCCACCATTTATCCATCGTTGTGCACTTGTTTTCTGTACAATGTCATTTTTGCCTTCTTAACTCCACAATAATTCAGCTGACAGCTACTAGAGGAGTTTTTACTTAATAGCTACTTTCAGATATTTGTTCCCATATTTAAGAATTTGTAATATATTGTACCTATCAAACCAAATTCAAGCTCCATAGTCTAACTCAGAAATATAACCCTCTTCTGCTTAACAGTAGCAAAATCTCCACTTCCGTTTCCATGTCAAATTTCATCTCCATTACTTGAAATTGAGTTTTCCCAACCTCCACGTACTTTTGTCAGTTTGTCCTGGAGAATTCCTTTCTGTGCCCTGCATTCTAGAAAACTTAGCCACTTCCCTGGCCTCTACCATTAAATGCCAATATGCTCTCCCCACTCCTGTTTCAACAACTAAATGTGTCTCCAGACACTGCCAAATGTTCCCAGGGAGGAGAATCCCTCCCCCCATTGATAATATCTGTTATTACCAGACACTTCATATTTAAAAATAACCTGCTAGTTTCCTTTTATTTTGATACTTATTTGTCTGGTCCTTCTTTTAAATATCACCTTTTTTTAATTTAAAATATTTATTCTATTATATTCCTGTAATTTTTTTACACATTTTACACTTCTTTACCTAAGATGAGATACAAGAAGAAACTCTAATGGAGAATTTCATATACACTTGATTACTGACTAGTCAACACTATCAAAATGGAGGTATTCAGAATGAAGAAGCCATTTAGCTTACTCATTTCCGTCTTTCAATATGTGGAATAATCTAGTATGTAAGGCGTATTTTTGAAACATAATGAAAGACCTGAAATATTATGTGCTTAGCAGTGATATGTAATGAAGCTGAACTCATAGTATTGGTAGCATTATTTTAGTTCCTTAATTTTATAGTAATAATATGAATTTTCCCAGAAAGGATTACTTTTCTTTTTTATAAATAATTTATCTTTTCGTTTTGTAAGATAGTTTGAATTTAGTTTAGCATAATTGGGTCCAATTATAAAGGGGGAGAAAAATGTTTCTGATGGTTATTATTATTAATAGGGAACAATAGTCAAAGCTGTGTTATGAGAACAGGAGGTTGCTCAAACATACTTAGTCTATTTAAAATCTAATTATGTGTTGAGTAGAAATCTTTAAAATATGTTTGGCTATTAAGAGTGGCTTCTTCTTATTTTTAGATTCTAAGTAAATAAGTCTTGTTAAACAAATGGAATATATTCATAAAATACATAAATACATATGTATGTGCGTGTACATATAAATATGTACCATGCACACATCATTAATCATACTGGATCTAATTATTTATAAAAAGATGTATTCCCTTTGTTCTTTCCTATCAGATATTAAATACATATGAAAATCAAATTTATGGACATTTCCCAGATTGTGTTGAGCTGCCCCATGCAAGTATATGAATTTCTATGTGTTCAGCATATGACGCACAGACTGCCAATTTGAGCATTAGGAAAAATGCAACGAATTTTCCATTAAGTGTGCTCCCTCAGTGAACACCCTCTGTTTTTCTGGCAGGACCCAGCAGGATCTGAAAAATAAGCAGTGCATTGGGAACAATAATGAATATTTATGCTTTATGGAATCCTTTTACATTCATTCTCCATCTGCACTCCTAGACCCCCAAATACGAAAATAATAGAGGGGGTAAGGAGAATAGTGTTATAATTCCTCGGGTTAGTGATAAGAAAACATCAGCGAGACTGTGAGCCAGCGGATACCTAGGCTACCTGGAGGCACAATTGATGCAAACTGAAGCATATTGGCCATTTGCATTTCTATTTAACACCTCTGCATTATGTGATTTTTATAAAATGAACTTTGATTCTATAAAATTGTGAAAGAATAGATACCGGAATACACAAACGTCATTTCACAAAGAAGAAAAAATTATTATTAAAAATGTGAAAGGAGATGAGAAGGGTCAAGAGAGGATGTGTTGGGGAAAATAATGGTTTGAGAGAGAAAACAAGATACTTTTCAGGTATAGTTTTAACCATTAATATGTTAATTCATAGACTTAGGGGAAAAAAAGAGAAGCAAGAGTGAAAAACTGTAGATGAGCCTATATTGACTTAAAATAATTTACAATTAAATTAATTATTTAAATTAATTAAAATTTAATTTCAATTAAATACTTTACTTCATTTTATTGAATGAAGTTGGCTTGTTGGTGAAAGTGTTTGTGGCAGTTTTCTGCTTGAATTTTCAGTGATCTATATTTGGTAGTAAATGCTAGTACATTATGCTTCTAAATAATCCCCAGCTATGGATAAAAGAGTGCAAAACATCTGGATGAAGGTTGGAAATTTTTTTCTGACAACCTCATGTTTTAGAAAATCCAGAGGATAGATGTCACTGTGAAAATAAATACAGGCATACCACTGTGATTGTGCCTTATGATATTGTCCTTATCAAATACTGTGCTCTTGCTAAGGTGAGGGTTTGTGGCAATTCTGTGTGAAGCAAGTCTGTTACTGCATTTTTCCTCAAGCATTTACTCACTTTATGTCTGTGTCACATTTGGGTAATTCTCTTAATATTTCAAACTGTTTTCATTATTGTTATATTTTTTATGGTGACCTGTGATGTGATGTTATGTGTGTCCTGACTGCTCCAGCAACCAGCGATTCCTCTGTCTCTCTTCCTCTCCTCAGGCCTCTCTATTCCCTGAGACACAACAATATTGAAATTAGACCAATTTATAACCGTGCAATGGCCTCTAAGTGTTCAAGTGAAAGGAAAAGTCACACATCTCACTAACATGAAAGCTAGACATAATTAAGCTTTGTGAGGAAGGCATGTCAAAAGCTGAGATAGGCCAAAAGCTAGGTCTCTTGCGCCAAACAGTTACACGAGTTGCGAATGCAAAGGAAAAGTTCTTAAAGGAAATTCGAAGTGCTACTCCAATGAACACACTGACGATGAGCAAGCAAAACAGCCTTATTGCTGAAATGGAGAAAGGTTTAGTGGTCTGGATAGACGATCAAAGCAGCCACAACATTCCCTTCAGCCAAAGCCCAATCCAGAGCAAGGCTCTAACTCTCTTCAATTCTATGAAGGCTGAGAGAGGGGAGGAAACTGCAGAAGAAAAGCTTAAGTTGCAAAGATTGGTTCATGAGGTTTAAGGAAAGAAGCCATCTCCGTAACGTAAGAGTGTAAGGCGAAGCAGCACAGGCTGGTGTAGAGGTTGCAGGAAGTTATTCAGAAAACCCAGCTCTGCTAATTCATGAAGGCGGCTACACTAAACAATGAATTTTCAATGTAGATGAAACAGTCTTATAGCAGAAGAAGATGCCATCTAGGAATTTCATAGCTAGAAAGGAGAGGTCAGTGCCTGGCTTCAAAGTTCAAAGGACAGGTTGACTTTTTTGTTAGAGGCTAATGCAGCTGATGACTTTAAGCTGAAGCCAGGGCTCATTTACCAAAATCCTAGAGTCCTTTAAGAATGATGCTAAATCTCCTCTGCCTGTGCTCTGTAAATGGAACAACAAGGCCTGGATGACAGCACATCTGTTTACAACATGGATTACTGAATATTTTAAGCCACTGTTGGGACCTGCTACTCAGAAAAAAAAAATCCTTTCAAGATATTGCTACTCTTCGATAATGTATCTGGTCACCCAAGAGCTCTGGTGGAGATGTAAAATGAGATTCATGTTGCTTCCATGCCTGCTAACACAGTATCTATCCGGAAGCCCAAGGATCAAGGAATAATTTCAACTTTTAAGTCTTATTATTTAAAAAATGCATTTCATAAGGCTATAGCTGCCACTCAGAGTGATTCCTCTGATAGATCTGCGCAAAGTAAATTGAAAACCTTTTAGAAAGGATCGACCATTCTAGATGACATTAAGAACATTCATGATCCGTGGGAAGAGGTTAAAAATATCAACACAAACAGGAGTTCGGAGAAAGTTAATTCCAACCTTCATGGATGACTTTGAGTAGTTCAAGACTTTAGTGGAGGAAGTAACTAGATGTGGTGAAAATAGCAAGAGAACTAGAATTAGAAGTGCAGCCTGGAGATGTGACAAAATTATTGCAATCTCGTGATAAAACGTGAATGGATGAAGAGTGGCTTCTTATGGATGAGCAAAGAAAGTTGTTTCTTGAGATGGAATCTACTCCTGGTGAAAATGGTGTGAGGGGTGCCTGGGAAGCTCAGTTAGTTGAGAGTCTGGCTCTTGGTATCAGCTCAGGTCATGATCTCAGGGTGGTGAGGTTGAGCCCCTCATCAGGCTCTGTGCTCAGCAAGGAGTCTGCTTGAGATTTTTTTCTCCCTCTCTATTGTCCCAATCTGTTCTTCCCCCCTGCTTGCACTCATGCTCTCTCTCTAAAATAAATAAAATTTTTAAAAAATGCTGTGAAGATTTTTGAGATGATAACAGAGTTAGAATATGACATAAACTTATTTAATAGGGCTGTGGAAGGGTTTGAGAGTATTGACCTCAATTTTGGAAGATGTTCTGCTGAAAGTAAGATGCTGTCAAACAGCATCACATGCTACAGAGAAATCATTTGTGAAAGTAAGAGTCAATCAATGTGGCAAACTTAATCACTGTCTCCTTTAAAAAATTGCCACAGCCATTCCCACCTTCAGCAACCAGCACTCTGACCAGTCAGCAGCCATCAACATCAAAGCAAGAACTTCCACCAGGAAAAAAACAAAAAAAAAGAAAAAAAACTATAACTCACTGAAAAGATGATGGTTAGCACTTTTTAGCAATAAAGTTTAATTAAGGTATGTACGTTGGTTTTTTAGACATAATGCTACTACTGCATGCTTAATAGACTGCTGTGTAGTGTAAACATAACTTTCATTTGCACTAAGAAACCAAAAAAAAAAAAAAATCATTTGGCTCGCTTTATTTCTGTGATCTCAAACCAAACCTGTCATATCTCTGAACTGTGCCTGTAAAGGAAGCCTCATTTACAGTGGGGTTGGGAAGCCCTAAAGGTGGAGCTCTCCTGAACCACTACTTGCTATAAGAAGTATAACTCACTTTCCCCAACAGGAAGAAGCTATGCTTTCACACCACAGCCAGAGGAAGGAAGACTTTCTCCTCGCCCAGCAACAGTCCAGCCAATGAGAACTTAGCATAAAAGTCCCTCCCAACTTCCTCCTTTCCCATATAAAAGCCAGCTCTTCTTCTTTGTTCTCCAGACTTGCCTATCATTCGCCATAGTTTGCCCCAAACTGCAATTCCCTCCTATTCCCAAATGAATTCATTTTGCTGATAAAATAGCTTCCTCTTTTGACATGCATTTCTAAATGATAAACATAAGCCTTTTAACAAAATGTCATAACATTTCTAATTTAATGTCTCCTCAATTTCAGAACTATGCTTAATTTGAGGTACCTGCAGAATTATAGTACTAGGATGGCAACATATGAGAGAAAGGCAAAGGGGACAAATATTCAGCCTATTTTAAAATTCAAAAGCCTAGAGAGGATGCCTCTAAATCCTTTCTCAATATGGCAATTGTGGAGAAGGACTCCATTCTCAGACAATGTGTGTGGAATCTCAAAGCACCCAGTTTAAAATTTTAACTTTTAGCTATGAGGGGCTGTAGGGCTTATAGGACATGGTGCTCATTTTACACTTTGAAGGATAAAATAAACGAAAGAGCAGTTTTCTCCACTTGGCATTTGGTGTCCTCTTAAATGCAAAAGTGTGACTTGATCACATGCAGAGCTTAATTAAAGACCGCTCACTCCGCAAAAAAAGCCACCTTAGAGGAAATTGCCGCTCTGGTGCCGGTATCTTTCTGTCCTGTTAAAAGAAAAATAATTGAACAGCAAAGACTGTGACAGAAAAGTCTAAATGTTCTAGGGATTCTCTCAGACATTTGTTTGAAGTTTTTCTCAAGCATTTTAAGCCTAAGCCACCGCTGGATTCTCCCTGTTGGGAGGACAGAAGTGCTAGAGATCACATGCCCAGCATTGAGCTCAAGGTGTGCCGCATCAAACTGTTTACCCCTTGACCTCCTCTCCCTCCTCTGCTGGGCTACACATATTCCGTCTCCTCTAGATTAAGAAAAAAATCAATTTCACCGGCGAAAAAGGCTTTTAACTTAAAGCTAAATTCCCTGAAGTTACCAAAAAAAAAAAAAAAAAAAAAGGGGGACAAAATCTCTCAACTTTTTCATAAACTACACTAAAGACCAAATTTCTTGTTATATTATGAGGAAACTTTCACCTATATCTCCAACTCTCTCTGTTTCTGACTTTTCTAAATTAAATAGAAATCTGTTGAAAGAATGAAACCTCTAATAACCTCCATAAATGAAAAGCCTATTTCACTTTGAAGCAGTATATTCTATCACACAAGTGTAACCTTTGAACTTGGCCAGACTTTTCATAATCTTTGAAAATACATTTAATTTTATTAAATATTTTTAAAACATTCAATTCTGTTACACTTCACCTCAAACACTCTTGCAATCATAACAAAATGCCTGGTGTTCTCATCACGGTGACTTGAAAGACTAGTGTTTATAGACTGAGTAAAAGTGAAGGAGAGGAAAAAACTAAAACCCCATCAGCATGAGAAAATAGGTCATCGCATTCCCTCCAAGCCCTTTTGGAGTGTTCCACGGTCATTGGTTTGTGTACCTGACCATGGCAGAATCAATTTGACTGAAACGTTCCTAACATTCAGACTGTTTTCATTCTTTGAGACTCTTGTAATACAAACAAGAGTATGGCGTTTAGGCTGTACTGTGACTCGTGAAATTTTGGAGCTGGCCAGGATGGATTATGCTATGAAGTATTAAGTTCTTATGCATTTTGCTTTACTGGTCAGAACTCAGTAACCTCCTATTCATCAACAATATGGTATTGGAAAGTGTCTGCTTGTGAATCAGAAATACTGGCATAATATGAAAATGGCCCATACTAAAAATCATTCTAAATTATCTTTAAGTTTGAGGCACAGAATTTAATTAAAGACACACATGCATGTGTTTAGAAGCAACTGTTACATAATAAGAAATATTCTAAAAGGCGTATCTTCATAGGTAATTTTATATTTTACAGTGTAGTTTTATTGAAAGTTTATTTTATCCTTTATATTTTCTTTTTCTTTTAAAAAATATTTATCTTTTAGTTTATTTTAGAGAGAGAGAGTGCGAGCTGGGGGAGGGGCAGAGGGAGATGGAGAGAATGTCAAGCAGACCCTCTGCTGAGTGTGGAGCCCTATATCGGGCTCAATCTCACAACCCTAAGATCATGACCTGAGCCAAAATCAAGAGTTGGACACTCAACTGAGCCACCCAGGCACCCCTATCCTTTATATTTTCTATGGCTAATTGCTTCAAGTGATTTAAACAAGAATTGCTTGAAACAAAGTTTTTTGTTTCCTCTTTCAAGGTC
Source organism: Ursus americanus (assembly GCF_024610735.1). Lineage (NCBI taxonomy): Eukaryota > Metazoa > Chordata > Mammalia > Carnivora > Ursidae > Ursus > Ursus americanus. The sequence continues at coordinate 11,875,806 of NC_142137.1, read as the reverse complement.
TGGAAGCCTTAGCTTTTCTACCTTTAGCCCCAGACCATCATATCATAAAATACGTATTTCTTTTCTAAAGGGGAATGTTTCTATGAGAACTGTGTCCACTGATAAGCATCTTTTAAAGTAACCTCCTTCAGTGTAGGAAAACTAAAGAATTACATTCACAGGAAAGCTGTATTATCTTGGTTCAATAGTTTGGGGCAGTAACTAAGCACATAAATATGTAATGAATAATTGATTGATGAATAATTGAATCAGTATGTTCCAAAAATTTCGGTCTACTATCTAGACACAAGTTAACAGACATGATTTCCAGGCTTGCTGTAGACTACTCAAAAATTCTGCTAGCAACTTGCGTGTACCTAAAATTACACACTGTGGTGTCATTCTCTTTACCTTGGAAGAGATGTTAGGTAAATGCACATACTCCAAGAATGGGAATTTCCGTTAAAATCTTTTATTCTTTGTAAAATTTGTTATGGTATAAAGTTAAATAAATATAAGTATCAAAAATCAGGGGTGCCTTGGTGGCTCAGTCAGTTAAGCAACTGCCTTTGGCTCGGGTCATGATCACAGGGTCCTGGGAACGAGAGGGATGGAACCCCACCTTGGGCTCTCGCTCAGCAAGGAGTCTGCTTCTTCCTCTCACTCTCTTTTTGTGCTCTCCCTCTCCCTCTCCCTCTCATATAAATAAATAAAATCTTTTAAAAAAAATCACATGGCTTTTTCTGCTCCAATATGGAAAGATCTTTGATGTCATAATTCTCTTCTTTGAAAGAAGAAAAACCTGAACAAACTAAAACTTAATGACTTTTTCTAGGGCTAATCAGAGAACTGAGGTTGCAGGGCAAGAGGCAAAAGGCAAAACGAACTGCATATAAACACTGGACTTTAGTTTTGGGAAACAGTAAAATTGTTTCCCACGGGATAGAGGTTACAAATTTTTTTTGAGGTTATAAATTTTGATATTGCCAATCACACATGCTGGAATCGAGCAATTAAATTAATGCATGGTAAATAGGGGGCCAGGTTTCTCCTACTGTTGGAATAACTGTTTATGGATAAGCAAAAGGATGGGGCTAAAATGATCCCTACGGTAATGCGTTAGAGATGGGAACATTATTATGATTCATGGTTAGTTTAATATAGATACAAATGGTTACATAAAGAAATATTTATAAGTATGTGTGTATAGATGAGTATATATTTCCTTGCTGTATCAGCTGACAGGGTCTAGAAGGGATGATATAAACCTCAGTGGCAATGAGTACACTTAGCTCCTAGATTTTTGGTTTATAATACCGTTCTCTAATAAAAGGAACGAGGGCTCCTTGGAGAGGTAGCTCATATAAGATGGCGTAGAATATATACAAGGTAGGCCTGGAGCATAGCATTGTGCCAGAAAGTAAAAAAGTGCTCAAACAACAAGCAGTGCATTGATGCGGATAAGTGAAAGTGACACGGGATCCAACTGGAAAAGTTCCCAACTGCTGCAGCTAGACAGAACAATAAAACTCAGCAGTATTAGATTATAAGTCAAAGTTTAAATGAAATATATCCGTGAGTCCATGTTGATATAAATAAATGATTGAATGATGGATAAGACACGAATCTCCTGTGCAGAATTCCATATAATTTATATATATTCTATATATATATATATAGAATATATATATAGAATATATATAGAATATATATATAGAATATATATAGAATATATATAGAATATATATATAGAATATATATAGAATATATATATAGAATATATATAGAATATATATAGAATATATATAGAATATATATAGAATATATATATAGAATATATATAGAATATATATATAGAATATATATAGAATATATATATAGAATATATATAGAATATATATATATAGAATATATATAGAATATATATATATAGAATATATATAGAATATATATATATAGAATATATATATATAGAATATATATATATAGAATATATATATATGTTCTGCCCTCAAAGAGATGGAACATAAATCTCTATGTCTTAAGTGTGGACTATGCATAGTGACTTTATTCCAAAGAGTACAGTATGAAAAAGGGGAGAAAAGAGTAACTTTCTAAACCAAATAAGCAAGGGCAACATAAACAGTGATAAATCATGTTGATCGTATATACCTTTGATGTAATGTGGCAAAAATAGCACTTTACCTCTGTAGTCTTCCTCTCCCAAAACACCCAATCCCAGTCCCACCATGAGAAAACCACAATATGAATCCCAATGGAGACATTCTACAAGCTACTTGACCATTAGTTCTCAAATTAGAGAGGGATATCAAAAATAAGCCAAGTCTGAGAAATTGTCACGGCCTAAGGAGACATGACTGCACAGCACAATGTAGTTCCTGGATGAAATCCTGGAACAGGAAAAAGGTAAAAACTGAACAAAGTATTGACTTTATTTAATAATGTATCAAAAATGGTCCATTAAAGTAAGAGGATTGCACTAATCTAAGATAGAAATAGAGGAAATTGGGTCTAAGGTACGTAGAAACGCTTTAGAGCTTTGTAATTTGTCTGTAAGTCTAAAACTGTTTGAAGATAGTTTATTAAAAAATAACATGCTCAGAATGAATGTGTAACATAATACTGTGAAAAGAGTCTCTTATAATCCCGTATCAATATGGCTAAAACTCTCACAAGGAACTCCTGTCAGTCATGAACTTGATTCTTGAGGCCTCAAGGCCATGACCTAGTTCCAAAGACAGCATGGTACATTCATTTACAGCAGAAATCGGACAGGCAGAAGGGTACACTTGAAATGATTCAATGGCAAATATTCCTTAGACTAAAGGTTTTCAAGATATGGGGAGGCTTGTAACAAGAACCCAGTTCATGAAGGGGACAGGTAGGGAGAATTTAAAACATCAAACAAAATATGTTAGTTAATGACTTTTTGAAGTAGCTGGCTGATGATGTCTGCAAAAAATGTGATATATTTTTTTCTAGCTGGCACAATATTTGCAACATTGTCTTCTTTGGTTTATGAAGCTATTTGCTGAGAGTGTGTCTAAGAGATTTAATATTAAGCAGTTAAATGTTTTTTAATGCAGGCAAATATTTAACATATAATGCACAAAAGGTTATTTAAGCAATTATGGCATCTAAAATTTTTAATTTTTTAATGATGTTGAATTTCAATTAGGGATTGAATACATTATAAAAGTAGCTGTTTTATGTTTTGATTCAGTTACAATTTTGATTAGCATTATGCTTTACATGCTTTTTGAAAAAAGTCCACAATACTTTTGCATTCCTCATGGCAAACTGAAATTAATTTCAGTTCTGTAGAAAAAGAAAATTATTTAACCAGGTTTTTCATTTATTGTAAATATATTAAGAGTTATAGAAATCAATGTTTAGACGTAAGACACAAAGCAAAGAGCTGAAAGAAGTTATGAATGAGTGAGCACAATCTATTGGGTTTGCAGAATACCCTCTCTTCAGTACTAATTTAAATATTTACTGAATGTTAATATTCAGATCTAGATGTGTATGTTTTTTTCCTAAAGGGCTAGGAAAGAAATGATGAATGTTGAGCTCAGAATTAAAATAGCCTCTTTAAAAGAGAAGAGGCTTCTGGTGTCCCATTATTGTTCTTTTATGAAACATGATTTATTTTTCCTACTGATCTCATCCCTGATTCTTACATTTCAGTGTTTAACTACAAACTTAACATTAAAAGTGCCTTCATGCATATTTTGTTAAGGAATGAGGAGTATCTAATAATGTAAATGTGAAATACATTATAGACCAGGGTGTTTGTGGAAAAGGACACTTAGACCAAAACAAACTTGAATTTAAGTGTTTTTTTCCTAAGTTACCGTATTTTCCAGCTCCTTGTTCTGGTCCTCCTTTAACTGTGCTTTGCTCCAGTGTCTGGAGCAAAAACTGTGTTCCCTGAGACCACCATGCTCTGAGTCTAGAAAGAGCACGCAGGGCCATCCTCCACGGCTACTTCTTGCCACTGCCATTGGAGTGTGCATCCAGAGTCCCGATGGTGGCCACTGGATGGTTTATTTGTAGGAGTGGGTGCCTAGAGCTTAGACACTCGGACTGAAGAGTTCATAGCATTTGTAAACAGCCCTCATAGAGCAGAAAAGAGCCAAGTATAGGTAGGGAAAGGAAAGAACCATTGTCAGGGACCTCCATCTCTGAGCACTGAAATGTTAAGGGTGGATGTCTTCATGATTACATTTTCCCCTACTACGTGAGAAATATTAGTTTAGTTTTGGGGGAAAATATTTTGAATGTAATACAAAAAAAGTGACACTATTTAAGTGTTTCAGATGTGCCTATAATAATTGAATTTCTGGGGTGCCTGTCTGGCTCGGTCGGTTTTGAGATCAACTCTTGATTTAGGCTCAGGTCATGATCTCGGGGCCCTTTGATCAAGCCCCCAAGTTGGGCTCCATGCTCAGTGGGGAGTCTGTTTCTCCCTCTTCCTCTCCCTCTGCCCCTCCCCCACTCACATGCGCGCGTGCGCGCTCTCTCTCTCTCTCTCTCTCTCAAATATATCTTAAAAAAATTGAACTTATGTGTTACTGAATACTTTTTCTAAATTGAGTTCTTACTTTAATGTGCATATAAATCACTTGTGGATCCTGTTAAAATTCAGATCTCTGGGGCCTAGGGTTCTGCATTTCTCAGTTGCTTATCTACAGACAGTGTTTTGGGTAGCAAGGTTATGGAAGACAAGGCAAACAATCTAAGGCTGGTTTTGTTTGGGGTGTAGTTACTTCTAGATACATTATAGGAACAGTGATGGAACAGTGCATTTTTCTAACTGAATTACAAGAACAGTGATGGTGGAGACAACTCAAATATTTGATTTATATTCTTTTTTAATCAATGAAAATATTATTATGCAAAAAATGCACATCTTATTTCACCCCTTTCTTGCCAAGACAACCAGTCATTGCAGCCTGTTGACATTTGGCTAGGAGATTGCATGCATTTGGCTAAGAGAAGCATTCATCAATGCTATTTATACCTAAAGTAAAATAAATAATTTGTGAATTTTCATTTATGTCTTACTTCTTGTCACAAATGTAATACAGTTCCACCTAAGAAATCCATTTATGTATTCAGTTTGCAAAACTATGTATTTTAGATTTAACCATGGTCATGTTGAATTTTTTTTTCTTCTAGGGTAACCAGGGCTTACTATATCTTTGTAGAAACAATGACAATCAGTTCAAAGAAAAAATGATTCTATTATAATGTTTTGTTGAAAATGCAGGCCAAAGTATAAAAGGCAGAAAAAAAATGAAAAAAAAAAAGAGAATGGTAGAAGTTCAACAATATCCAGATTACAAGACATTTTGGTGTTGAACTCTGGGCTGGGCTGTAGGCATTTGGGCTTTCACACCTAGGAGGCAGCCTCTCCATTCCTGTTTCTGCTCCCACCCTGTATTCGTGCTCTCACTGAGCATTTGATCAACTTCCAATTAATTGATTTTGTTGTATATCTGTTGCTGTGGGGAGAGTTTGGGGAATAAAGACATGAAGATATTGCTTAAAAGGAGGTCTGATATTCTACCAGTTGCACGGGATTAGGTAGATTCTCTTTGTGTCTATTCTGATTTGGCCATGATCCAGTCGGATTGGTCAGTGCATACTAAATATGTTGTGTATTCTCCTGCCCCCCCACTGCTCTTCCCAAATTAGAACTCTCTCAATGTGAGTGGATCATTCCATTTCTATTTCCTGTTGCCTTAATGAGAGGTTATTGAAATATGTATTAAATTCAAATTCAAATTCTTATTTGAGTTTAGTCTACTATAGAATATTTATGAAAAAGGATGAAAGGCAAATCAGTTGAAATTAAGGTAAACCAGAATTTAATGAGTATGTTCTATCACGTTATCATCACAGATTCCATGGAGTGAATTACCTAAGACAATTTCTGTAAATCCTCAAGGACAAATATACCTAAAATTGATTGTTCTTTGGTTTCCTTAATAAGGAATATTTCTTTTTTATATTAATCAAAAATATTAATAATTTTGACTTTGAGAACATAATTCTAGCCATAATAGAGTTGATAAAAATTGTCCTAAAATGTAGGATTAGTAAAGAGGAATCAAATGTAATGCTATATTTCATAATTAATGCAATTTGCAGATATGGATTTTAAGTAAATGGTAAGTTTATTGTTTTTTTGTCACAGACTATAGTTATTTTTTTTTTATTGGGAAGGACTTTATATGTTCCTAATTTATACATGCTTTATAGATTCAGAAGGTAATTTTGTATTGAGTGGTCCACTAAAGAAGTCATATATTTTAAGAATAAAAGGCTTAAAACTTTTAACAAATTTAATCCCTTCACGGCCATAGACTGGGGAAAATCTTAGGTGGATTAGCTTTTATTGCATAGTTCTTAGAAGAAAAGATTTCAATCTATCTCTAATGCCATACAAGAAGAAGAACAGATATTAAGATACATAAGAAAGAAGTGGAAATAGGGATGGGGAGTTGAATGTATACATAGGGGTGTATGTGTTATTAAGCTAAAACCACATAATACCATCCTATCCTAACACAAATAACCTAGATTTGATATTGCTTCTTAGTATGACATTTAGATAGGAGATTTTGATTTGTTTAAGGATACCCAAACAGCTGAATTAAACTTGAAGGGATCTATACCTAAGTCTGGAATTATTTAGCATAGAATAAAATAATTACATACAGACACATCATTATGGTACAGATCAAGAATAGGATAGTTTTTTTACTCCAGTTTTCCTTATGTCTTGCAAATTGTGGTAGAATGTAGATTTTTGATATCTCTGTATTTCTAATTTTATGGCTCCAAAACTTGGCTTTAAATTCTGCTATTCTTCTCTGAATCATTGTTTTAGCTAAATCCCAGAAGAAAATATAAGCGAGTACAGGCAAAATAAAGGTAAACACCAAAAAAGAAAATACAAACAAAATTAAATTAATTCCCCTTTCCTGACTTATTAATACTCTAAATTTTGCCAACTGATTCTTTTCATACAAATTGTAATTTCTCTCTCTCCCTGGTAAAATCTCGTATACAGTCTCTTCAGTTATTACTTCAAGAACAGGGTTTCCATATATGCTTATCATCCATGTATGCTTTCAGTGAACCTGCATTCATTTGTCAAACTGACTCCTATCCTTTGATATGCAGACTGTTGCACTCCACTCCACTGCAACCAGAGCAAAGGTAGTGCAGTTATGACCTTTTATGATTATTGCAATTATTCCCCTATTAATGTGTTCTAAGATTATAATAGTTTTCAAGAAGCCACAACAAACTGTTAGCTACTGGCCGATCATTGGTTACTGTGAACGATTCACCCTAAGCCCCATTTCTCCCATCTTTAGAGTTATATGCCTTATCTTTAAAAATTATACATTTTATCCCAAAGAAGAATATGATTGATGTTATGAAACATTTAAAAATGGCTTATCATCTTCTCACCTGAGAGAATAAAGGTTATATTTTCTCTATGAACTTATGTTTTATATACTTTTATAACATTTATATGACAAAACAAAAAATACATATATTTGGGTTTTTTCCTTAATGTTGTAATATTGTGTTGTTATATGTCTTTCAAAAATGGATGGTTGTGGTTCACCAATATTCCTTGTGCATTAATTAATTAAAACATTTTACTCTTGGATGATATTTATGATAAATATTAATAAATCAAAGGGACTGAATTTATGGTAAGTATTATTATTATTATTATTATTATTATTATTATTATTATTATTATCATGGACATCACCTCTTCACCAAAAACCTTTATAACAAATTATTGCTGGCTTGTAAAATAACTAAGAAAACTCTGGAGAGTGTATATTTATTAACTAACCACTCTAATTAGTGTCCCTATTAACTGTTTTGTCTCTGATTTTCCTTTTTCTAGGGATCAAATAAAATAATTTATATATTTATAAATAATACTATTTCACAAACTCCTTTCAATTCCTATGCCTTTTATTTCTACTCCAGATCTTATTGCATTGGTTAGACTTTATGAAACAGAGTAATAGGAGAGTGCAAACTTGATATACTCCAGCGTTTGAGGAAACGCTTGCAGTAAGTCAATATATGATATTTACAGTACCTTTCGTTAACTGTATTTCTTTTTGTTTCAAGAATGTATCTTTGTTGTTGTTGTTGTTTTCTGGTGTAATTGTAAACTTTCCTTAATATTATTGGTTTTGATCCAGAGAAAATGTACCTTGTTTCTTAGATAACTGACTTTGTTTCTAGGGACAATAGATTCACCTCCACTCCCCTTTTAGAGTGCTGTTATTCTGATATATATATATATATATATATATATATCAGATATGTCAGATATATATCATATTATATCAGATATATATCTTTACCTTTGAGTTTTCACCTCTGTGATTTTCATCTTCATTTTAGAATATCTTCATATCCTCAATATCATATATTTAGACATCTTCATCTTGTTGACCCTTGTGTCCTAAGCATTGATCAGAGCCTTGAATGTATTAGAGTCAAGATATGTATGTTTAATGAATGAGTATATGTGCCCTAATGAATGAATAGGTGTGCCCTTTACCGCATGTCCAGTATTGTCTCTGATCCCTGCAATTTCAACTTCCTGGAAATTCTGCATCATCTTACACCAGCTTCATTTGTATCCATTTTAATTTATTTTTCGATAGTTGTGACAGACATTTTGACATGTTTACCACATCCTTTCTTTCTTCATGGTTTTCTTCACCTCATGACACCAAATATTTATCAAATTTTCTTCCAGTTCTATACCATCCTTTTTTTTTTTTAAGATTTTATTTATTTATTCAACAGAGATAGAGACAGCCAGTGAGAGAGGGAACACAAGCAGGGGGAGAGGGAGAGGAAGAAGCAGGCTCATGGCGGAAGAGCCTGACGTGGGGCTCGATCCGACAACGATGGGATCACGCCCTGAGCTGAAGGCAGACGCTTAACCGCTGTGCCACCCAGGCACCCCAGTTCTATACTATCCTAAAGAGTAATTAGAACACAAGGATAAAGTTCTCCTTTCCTTTCTCAAAGCCCGCACATTTGTTATCTCACTCATGGGCCCCAGGTTTGGTTAATTAAAGTGTATGGCTAGTATTTTACCTTATTCAGTGTCTCTATAGGTTAAGCACTAGTGGGAGAACTGGGTCATGGTAGATTTCTGTAGCAACCGGCTCAGTTTGCAGTTTCTTTTGTGCCTCTACTAAATGGAGCTGGTCTTTTCTACTGTCCCCACGATCTGGTTCTTGGATTCTCTGGACTAATGGCACTCACGATTCATTAATTTACACAGCGTCCTCGCCTCCCTTTGGATCTCCACATTTAACTAGTAGAAGCAACATCTTAGACAGGATGCAATACCACTGCCCAAATTCACTTCCCACATTTGTTTCCAGGAATTTGCAGGGCCTAGATGGAGTTTTAAAAAGTGGGAGATGGATGCAGTTTGGGATCACTGCTCTGGCTACTCAGCATGCTATGAGAGATGGCAGAGTTTGGCTTGCTACCGATGCTGGGACTGAGGGATGTGAAGTATTGATGGGAGAGAAATAAAATATGTACTTTTTTGGCAACTGACATTTTAGAAAATGAAAGGTACATTTTCTCAATTCAGGGCCACTGACTTGATAGTTAAGGCGAATCCCCCAAAGGTTCTGGTTATAATGTGTATGTAAGGTGTAGTTTCCACCTGTTTCTGTGATTTGGTAATTTTTTAGAAGTCTGTTAGCTGTTAGGTGAGAAGTCTAAAATGCTGTGTTAAAAATGTTATTTAAGCTAGAAGTCTGTGCTTGTGCTCACTTTTTCTCTCATTTTCCATAAAACTTTTATTATTCTGACTACTCAAGTTAAAAAAAATCAAGTATGGTATAATGTGGAAAATGTATAACATTAAATATTAAAATTTCTAAATTTTGCATTCTCTAGGATGGCCGTTGTTAATTTGGTATCTGTCTTGGCAAATTTTTATTCCTATGCATGCACAACATTTTCCAAAGTGAAACACAGAGTAGTAGACTGGAGCTGTTTCAACGAATTATGCAAAAAACAAAATCAAATAATTTTAGCAAGTAATTTGGACTAAACAAAGTTATTTTGTGGACAGATTTTTCAGAAACTATAATATACTCATGTGCCTTGTAAATTTCAAATAAAAATGAATAAAATATGCATCATTTCCCAAACAATTTGATTATACAGATCACATAACTCTTTTTGTGGAACTAATATTCCATTAACACACTTTGAAAAATGCCACTCAGATCATATATTATACATATTCCTCTGTAATCTGCTTTTTAGACAATATAGGGTTGATGTCATTTTCATACCAAGGCACTGTTTTCTCAAAATGCAATACGTTTGCATATTATTCAGTGAATGGACACTTCGTAATAATCAAATTTGCTATTGACTAACATTTTGACCGTTTTTAGTCTTTTGCTACTAAAAACACTGCTCCAGTCTTTGTTGATTCATCTTTACCTTATTATCTCCTCAGACAAATCCATAGACATGAAATTGGTACATAGAGTCAATGTCCATTCAGAAGGATGGTGCCAGTTTTCATACTCCCAACAATAATACGAGCATGTCAGATTTTGAGTACTCGACAACAATATTTCAGACGTTTTAACCTATACTAATCTAATAGGTTAAAAAAACTCATTAGTTTGGAAATTTGGAAATTTTAAAATTTCTTTTTTAAAGAAAAAGATTTTTGTATTTTTATTCTAATAGGTTAAAAAAACTCATTAGTTTGGAAATTTGGAAATTTTAAAATTTCTTTTTTAAAGAAAAAGATTTTTGTATTTTTAAAGTTTCTTCAATTTTAAATGACTGTAAGTGCATTTTTGTATGCTTATTGTCTATTACCTTTTTCTTTTTTGAATTACATGTAAGTGCTTTTTCTTCACTTTCCTCCTATTTCTGTGTTGTTCTTTTTTAAATAAACAATAGCATTTTGTATTTTAAGGATAACCCATGGTCTTCCATATACTTTGCAAATATTTTTGTGCTTGTCACTTATATACATCTCTGTTAAATATATATAGTATTTGTGTTATATATGCATAGTCTTATATTATGTTAAGGTGGTCAACACTGTCATTTTTTCTTAGTACTACTGATTGCGGTGCCATTTAAAAATTACCCTGTATATTTCTATCCCCTCTATTTATAAATTATATGAAACTTTTTTTATATTTTCAGTACTTTTATGCTTTTAAAACGTACACTTAAGTAATTAAAGAAACTTGGTTTGATATATAAGATTGTGTGTTTGATCATCAGATGTAAATACAACACAGAACCTCATTCCATCTGATTTATCTTGTTGGATTTAGTGCTATATTATACTCTCATTTTGTTTTGAATATCAATTCTATGGTTTACATTTATAACCACTGTTATTGGCTCTGTTTTCCATTCAAATTTTTGATAAAACTATACAGCATCACGGTACTTCTTCATGTAAGGAACTCAAAGTACTTCATGTCGTAAACATCTCCAGAGTCAGATAATGATCATAGAAAATTAAAATTCAGCATAAACATACCATATTGAACCTACACTTTGCCATTATAGCTTACTAAATTTGACATTTTCCATGTCCATAGTTATTGTCGATTTTTTAAACAAATCATATTTTTTGTATTTGCTGCTTTTCTAAAATTATAATTTTCTTTTCTAAACAGCTGCCTCAATGAGTTTGTTATAAATCTTCATTAGTTATCCAGGCTTAGATAATCAAATTGTGAGAAGTGAAATACAGATTTGAAGTGGGGGGAGGAAATTAAGCAGACCGTTTTTATCCTGGCTTGTTTCTCCATTGTCAACTGTAACATATTGGAGTGACACGACAATCACTAATCTGACTCCTTACCCTTTCATTTCCAAGCCCTGTGAGTGTGCTTTACCGTGTATACGCAGCCATCAAGTTTTTTCTCTGAAATTCTGTTCATGCTACTCAAGGGTCTAGAACATCACCACCTGCCCTGTGCACCCTCAATAAATATTAATTACCACCACTAATTAGAAATGTTGACACATGCATTTCTAATTACAATTGAGGTTACATCTGAAGAGAAGAAGGTTTCAGTTAATTAAATATCAGGGAATATTTTCACAAGATTGGAGACATTTGACAAAGCAATCAAGTCCTAAGCATATTGTGAAAGTTTTTGAGTCTTAAAACATTGCTTTAAATATTCCAAACTAGAAATAGCCCTGCTTTGGAACAGACTGTTTAACACCCTAGAGGTACATGTTTTCCATCTTGGAGACTTCTATTAACCTGTGTGCTGATTTGAGAGCTTAAATGGAAAATTATTATACTTATAATTCATTGTTATTATTTTTAAGTTTTAAAATATTCTTTGTCCTGCCAGGGTTATCAAGGTGTCAAGATAATGCAAAATAATAACAATAACAACAACAACAATAATAATAACGTGTAATTGTAAAAAAAAATTGAAAAATAAAATTCTTCTCACAAAATGAATCAAATATCCTACTGTGGTACCTTGGAGTCTTCCTGGTCAGAAAACACACATTTTACTCATTGCTACAGGGTTAGTTAGACTTTTGGTGAACTCTTAACTGATTTGATGTATGCTGGAATACAATTCCTATCCACCTCTACTCTAGCTAAGAAAGGAATTCTTGGAAAACTGAACCTGTGTAACATGGCTGTGTGATTACATGATCTGAAAGGAAATCATCTTATTGGCTCTATATACAATTGCACTATTGAATTTCTGTTCTGGTAACCAACTCAAACAAAAATACTGTTGTATTTGTTCACCACGTAACACTGCCATGTGTATGGAAGAGCAAGGGGCCTTAATAAAGAATCAAAATTGAGTGCTATATTCTACAAATGTGTGGGAGCATATCTTTTGTCTGTGAATTACCATCACTTTGTATTTTAAAAGATATCCACAATTTCACTGTGATCTAAATTAAAGAGTGGGCTGTTGAAAGACAATACACGTGTCTACATGTCTTGAGAAGAGAATAACTGACAGCTTTTGTTCTGGACTATCTTTTCAAGGATGTTTGCATAGAAAACATAGCAAACATAGTTTATATATCCTTTGTAGATAGAAATAGCGTTTTTCTCTGGAGCACAGAGCAAGTATGTTCTCTGTTCAGTATAATAAGGATAATGTCTCCCACAAAGTAAAGTTGCGAACAGCTCAGTGTAAAGATTAAGCTTTCCTAGGTTTTCCTCAGGTGGTCCTCAGCTGTAACACAAACCTACTGCCTGCTTAGCATCAACCTTGCCTGCTCTCTGTCAACCTTGTTTGACTTTGAGAGCAAGGTAGGTTGATGAAAACATAAAGTTCATTTTGTCTGCTATGCAGTGAGTAATAAAGTCCATTGTCTCTGATGAAAGGATCTCATGTCATCTGTCAGTATCCATGAAACTATGGCAGACTAACTTGTTAGTTTGTAATGAGGATGAAACCTCACCCTTCACAGTTCTTGACAACCACATTTAGGATACATGTTCAGTTCTCCTGGACATATTTTATAAGAAAATTGAAAAAAGCAAAATATACCTGCAGTAGGATGATAGTCTAACAACCAGAAGAGAGAATCTAAAGAGACAAAGATGTATTTCTTAGAAAATAGCCTACAAATGACTCCATGGCTATATTTATAGATCAGAAGGATTGCTATTTAAAAGAGGAATGAAGTTTATTCTGTATTCTTTCAGAATCCAGTAGTCTTAAGAATATAAATTTTCACTTATAAAATGAATAATACTTGTACCTGCTGACTGAAAATTTGCCTAAGTTACTGTAATAGTAATGTTGCTGCTAGTCAAACTAGGGATATTGCAACATTGTACTGGGAAATGTAGAGACTACTGAAATCTGTGGTGGGGGTATTTGTCTTCAAGCAGAGTGCAAACTGGGTTATGAAGTATTACATATTTTCATCTAACACTGACTGGCATAAAAATTATGCTAAGGGGAGATATTTAAGTGTTAATACCGTAGAATCTGGAAAAAATAGAGGTTGACAAGAGCTGGGGAACATAAGGAATATAGTATGTAAAGGTGAAATTTACAATTGTCGCTTGAGATTGAACCAGATTCACCAGAAGGATTGGGTGACCAAGAATCTTACCTGCATCATAAAGTTGAACTTACGTTATCCAAGAGAAAACTAACAGGAAAGGAAATCATTGGGAAATAATAGAACAGTTGCTATTAGCCAAGCGAAAAAATTTTATACCTCTGGAATGGATTTTAACATCAGTTAGTAGTACTACTTGATTATTGCCTAATTTTTTCAGTTGTGAGCCACATAGTTCTTTCAAATGTAAGGACATTAATTGTATTTTGCAAAAGTATGCCACTGTTTTTACTTATGTATAACTTAATTCACTATATACTCAATCATAACTTCGTAACAATGAACCATATTAAAGAACCACCTAAGTACTTGCAAAGTTTTCAAATCTATGCATTATGTTTTAAGTTATCATTTAATTTCTTTGGAATATTTCTGGTTAGAACAGAGACTGTGTCTCCTCTAGGCATCCTATAACATTTAGAAACACAGTGATCTCCAAAAATTAATATTTCAAAACCCAATAACTCCTTAAGGTAATAATGCTGATTTTTAAGTTCCTTCTAAAACAGGCAGTAATGTCCTTCGAACATCCTAGCAATTAGCAATCCTAAAAAGAATATTCAAAAACACAAATTAACAGTTCTTAAAAAGGAAGGACTTTATAAACTCTTCTGAAACTATCTTGACTTCTACACAGGTGCTGATATTGAGTGGGTGTTACTAGTGTCATTAAGAACCATCATCTTGAGTTATCTATAATATCCTGAAGCATACAAAATAAGTAATTATCTTGAATAAAGAGAGCTCACTTACAAAATTAAATTTAAACCTAATTTCTCATGATATTTCTTCTTAGTAAAATAGGTATTTTTATACGTGCAACAAATGGTAAAAGTAAAATAAATTCATATTTGTGAGATATCTGTATTTGGGGTTTATGTTTTATTGCAGAGAAGATTAGATATTTGATTAAAAGATACTCATTCTTACAGATACAAACATGTGATCATTTATCCATAAAAATGCTTTAAAATAATGTTTTTTCTCATTTTTGGTCTGATCCCTAAATATTGATTTATAAACACACTTTGGAGCACATTTGGCTTCATGGAAGAAGCAAAAGATTTGGACATGTACAAAGTATCAGAGACATAGTGCTTATTGTAGGAGTCTATTGAAAAGAGACAGAGTCATGATTCTACATGTTGATCTATTCTGAAAATTGTAACTTTACTTACACTTAGAAAAATGTCACCCCGAAAAAAGACATTGTCTTGCAAGAAATAGAGTGAAGTATTTTTTTTAAGAAGAGATTTATTCCTGCATGACAATTTTGCCAAACTTCTCTACAAACTTTCTTCAAACTGTTAAAGAGACAATAGGTCACAGTTAAGACTATGGATATTTCTGTTCCTCTACTATCTGTAAGTTGAACTCAACCGCAATAGTGAATAGTAAGCATACATAGACTTCTCCCTTAGCATTAAAAAAAAGGAGGGGGGCACCAGGGTGGCTTAGTCGGTTAAGTGTCTGCTTTTGGCTGAGGTCATGATCTCAGAGTCTTGGGATCGAGCCCTGGCATTGGGCTCCCTGCTCAGCAAAAGGTCTGCTTCTCCCTCTCCCTCTGCCCCTCCCCCTCGCTCATGCTTGCTCTTAATCTCTCTCTCTCTCAAATAAATAAATAAAATCTTAAAAAAAAAAAAAAAAGAATTCCCTCTCGGCAAGGAAAGGGCAAATTCTAGCTCACTAGCAGTGTTCTTGTTATTTTTTTTGAAGAAAAAAATATTCCAAAGTAAAAATAATAGCTGTCTTCTTATTAGTGATAATTCAGGTTATGACCAATATGTAGCTCTTAAGTTGTTAGAGAATAATAAAATAAATAAACAAGCAAACAAAGAGCAAAATATAAATGAAATGAAATAACAACAATTGCCAATTATTTCAGTTTATTCCAATGCTATCTACTTTGTGTGACTTGATTCGGATGCTTGTTGTAATTCTGTGAGAGCTTATTTCACTGCTCTTCCTGATGGTCCTCCATAAAATCTGCCCCCAGTTGCCCTACCATTCAAGGACTCTGCAAAATTTACTTTCTCTCCAAAATGCTGCTTCCAAAGTCACTGAGACATTATTCAAGGAAACCCTGTAAACTAATAAAACAAAACTTCCTTGATAGTCTTATTTGGATGTAGTAGGAGACAACAGAATGGAAAACAACAGAGAAATAATCAAAATGGCCATTTGTTGTTCCAAAAACCTAATTAAAAGGAGTTGTTTAATTTGGTTCTTGAGTTTCCTAATATTTGATTCTTGATGACTAATTTTTCTTTATGTCTTTTTAACAAGGGACCATACCTGCCAGGGATCTTGAGAATAGTGAATTTCACACTTGGTTACGACTTTTTCTAGATGTTTTCGGTGAAAGACAAGATGTAAATTTTATTTATTTTATTTTTTTACAGAGAGAGAGAGCACGTGAACATGAACATGTGGGGAGGGGCAGAGGGAGAGGGAGAGAGAGAATCTTAAGCAGGCTCCATGCCCAGCACAGAGCCTGAGGTGGGTCTTGATATCAGGACCTTGAGATCATGACCTGAGATGTCAAAGAGTTGGGGGACGTTTAACCAACTGAGCAAGCAGGCGCTCAAATTTTAAATATGATTTAGAAATACCTGTCACTCTTTTTCACTCTGTAGACCTCACTGGCCACAGATTTTCAGCATACTAATACAAATAATAAGGTTTGCCTGAAAAATATACATTTATAAAAGTTAATCTTAAATGTGTACACATCTAATAACAGAACTTTAAACCATAGGAAACAGAATATGTTGGACCTCAGTAACATTGCTGGAGATTTTCATACCGCTCTCTTGCCAGTTGATAGAATAAATAAGAGAATACAAAATAAGAATATAGAGGATTTGATTAACATTGTCAACTTTTTGATATTAATAAAACATTACATAAAACAACTGTGGAAAAAATATCCTTACATGTAAACACAGTTTGGGCCATAAAACAAGTCTCAATAAATATAATAAGTTTAAATTAGCTGAGAATATTTTGTCTGATGAATGGTTTTAAATTAGAAATTAAGAAGATATCCAAAAAGTTAGCAAATATCTAGAAATGAATCAATACATCCTAGATAACCTGTTGGGTGAAGAAGAAATCAGAGGGAAGGGGCACCTGTTTGGCTCAGTTGGTAGAGCATGAGATCATTGATCTCGGGGTTGGAATTTGTAAACCAAAATTAAAAAAAAAAAAAAAAAGGAAGAAAGAAAGAAATCAGAGGGAAAATAAAGTTTGATTTGGAATGAATGATAATGAAAGCACAACATATCCAAACTTGTGAAATGTAATTAAATTCATGCTTAAAGAATGATCTATAGCTTTAAAATCTTACATTAAAAATAATACTTAGAGGGGCACCTGGATGGCTCAGTCAGTTAAGCATCTGCCTTTGGCTCAGGTCATGATCCCAGGATCCCATGATCCCTGCATTAGGCTCTCTGCCCAGCTGGGAGCCTGCTTTTACCTCTCCCTCAGCTGCTCTCTTTGCTTGTGTTCTCTCTCCCTCTCAAATAAATAAATAAAATCTTAAAAATAAATACTTAGATTAAATTATCTAAGGTTCTACATTAAAGAGACAGAAAAATAAGAACTTACACCTAAACTAAAAGAGGAAAAAATGAGAGCAGAAATCAAAGAAATACAAAAGAGCAATAAGAGAGAAAACGAATAAAACCAAGAGCTATTTTTTTAAAAAAATACCTTAATCAACATTTAGTAAGGCTTTTCAAAAAGATTAAAAAAGAAAGGAGACACAAATTACCAACATCAGTAATGAAAAGGGTCAGATCAGTACCTACTGTACAAAAATATGAAAAAAAGGGACACTATGAGCAACTTTGAATAAATTTGACAAATTATATAAAATGGAAACATTCCTTTAAAAAATCAGCTTAGCAAAATTGATACAAAATAATATAGAAAATCTAAACATCCACATATCTAATAAAATATTTAATTTGTAATCTTAAGTATTGCCATGAATAAAACTCCAGATCCAGATGGTCTCCAGTGAATTATTTGAAATAATTCAAATTATTTGCCCTACCATTCAAGGACTCTGAAGAAAGTCAGAGAAGAAGAAGAAAGAAGAAAATATACCAAATCTTTATAAACTCTTTCAGAATGTAAAAGAGGAAGGTAAACGTCTCAATGATTTTCCGGAGACCATTATAATCCTGATACCAAATCCTGACAACAACATTGTAAGAACAGAAAAACATAGTCCATCATACCTAATAAACATTCATGTAAAAATCTTTATTAAAATATTAGCAAAACATAACAATAATACATTATAATAAGTGGAAATTATCTCAGAAAGCAAGATTGGTTTAACATTTGAAAATCAAAATAAGCCATCCTATTAACAGAATAAAAAAGAAATACATATCAGATGACAAAATTTAACATTCTTTTATAATAAAAACTCCCAGAACACTTCAAGTAGAATGGAACTTCCTTACTCTAATAAAAGATATCTCTGATAAACCTACAGATAACATTATAACTAATGGTAGAACATTAAACTCTTTTCCCTTAGGAGTAGGAACAAGACACGGATGTCAGCTTTTATCACTTCTATTCAACATTATAGTGGAAGACCTTACTAGTACAGTAAGGGAAGATAAAACAATATAAAGCATTGAGAGCATAAAGCAAAAGTAATACTATATTTTTTAAATGAATGACATGATTGTATACTTAGAAATCCCTATGGAATCTACAAAAGGAAAACCCTCAGTAAAAATAAATTTAGCAAGGTTGTATGTATACAAGGTTAATGTACAAAAAATCAAGGGTATTTCTATAATGAACAAATGGGAAATAAAAATTTAAAAATATTTACAATAAGAAGAACTCAAATAGGAATAAACGTAACAAGACGTGCAATGACTGTGTTCTAAAGTACAAAATGTTGCTGAGATAACTATAAAAGACACAAAGAAGTGTAAAGATATATTCAGGGATTAGAAGAGAGCATTGTTAATATATTTCCCAAATTGATTAAAATATTCAAAGTAATCTCTATCAATATTTTAGCAGGCTTTGTTAAGTTACCAAGCTGATATTCAAATTTACATGGAATGCAAATTATGTAAAATTACACATACAATCTTATAAAGAACAAAGATGTGTGATTTGCACTATCTTATTTCAGATTCCTTACTAGGCTAAAGTAATCAATACAGTATTGTATTGGTATAACAACAAACAGATCAGTGGAGCAAGATAGAAAGCCAGAAATAGACCCACACTTAAAGTGGCAATTTGATTTTCTTCAAAGGTACGAATGGGAAAAGTTTTGATGTTGGAACAACTGGATGTCAGTACAGAAAAAAAAAATAAACCTCACTTCATTAACCTGCCTTGCTCTATACAGAAATGTTCAAGTCAAGGTAAATTATAGACTTAAATTCAAAAGCCAGATCAACAAAACTTCTAGAAGAAAATATAAAAGAACACCTTCATGACTCTAATGAAGTTAAATAATCCCAAAATTTTAATTTGACTTTATTAAAATAGAAAATGTATGCTCATCAAAAGACACTGATGTAAAAATGAATACTAACCCCAAAGGTTTGGAAAAATGTTTGCAGTACATATATCAAAAAAGGACTTGTATTCAACATATAAAAATAACTTTTGCAAATCAATAATAATTTTTCACTGGGCCTGCCTTCGAAAGAAGCTAGTTAACCAGAACCTAGCCTGCTGGAGTATTATCAGAGCCTAACTGAACTGGGTGAAGGAAAACCCTCAACTCCAGCCATCCTATGGAGAGGAAAAGCATGAGAAATACTTGTGAAGCTCGTAGCCCAGAGGCATGGGCTCACAAAGAGACTGAGGTCCAATTGCAGGACAATAGAACATTCGTCACCCTCACCTTTACCACCACATGACTAAAGGCATATTTATAGCAGTTCTTTTTACCCAGTGTGTCCTGTGGTACTCTCATAAAACAATACAATGCATACCAAAAAGCAAAAAACAATTTGAAGACACAGAGCAAACATCAAAAGAAGACATGGCAGGCATATTGGAATTATTTGACCAGAAATTTAAAACAACCATAATTAATATGCCAGGAGTTCTAATGGATAAAGTAGACAGCATGCAAGATCAGATGGACAATGTAAGCAAAGAGCTGGAAATCCTAAGAAAGAACCAAAAGAAACACTTGAGATCAAAAACACTATAACGGAAATGAAGAATGCCTTCAATGGGTTTATTAGTAGACTGGACACAGCTGAGGAAAGAATCTCTGAGATAGAGGATATATCAATAGAATCCCTAAAAATTGAAAAGCAAAGAATACAAAGACTAAAAGAACAAAACAAAACAAAACATAATATCCAAGGACTTTTGGACAATTGCAAAGGTGTAACATACACACAGAGGAAGAAGAAAGAAACAGACGAAATATTTGATACAGCAGTGACTGAGAATATCCCTCAAATTAATGTTAGACACCAAGCACGGATCCAGAAAGGTCAGAGAACACCAAGTAGGATAAATGCCAAAACAAAACGAAACCAAAAAACCTATAAAGCACTCACACTATCCACAAAGTGGTATAGTGTCATTTGAAAGTAGACTTGGGGGGCACCTGGGGTGGCTCAGTCGGTTAAGCATCTGCCTTCGGCTCAGCTCAGGTCATGATCCCAGGATCCTGGGATCCAGCCCTGCATTGGGCTTCCTGCTCGTCTGGGAGTCTGCCTCTTCTTCTCCCTCTGCTGCTCCGCTTGCTTGTGCTCTCGCTCTCTCTCACCCCCCAATAAATAAATAAATAAATAAATATCCAGAAAAAGAAAAGAAAGAAAGTAGACTTGGATTAACTGTAAATCAATATTGCAAACTGTAGGGCAACTACTAAAAAAAGTAATAAAAGAGATGTATCTAATAAGCTAAGAAAGGAGAGATATGGGGTAATATAAAATGCTCAATTAAAACCACAAAAGCAGAAAAAGAGTGGAACACAAAACTAGGTACAAAGAACAACAAATAGAAAACACAAACAAATATTCAAGATATTCAACTGCATCAATGATCACTTTGAACACCAACGGTCTTCACCAATTAAAAGACATACTGTCAGAGTAGATCAAAAAACTAAACCCAACTATATGGTATCATGAGAAACCCACTTTAACTATAAAGACACATAAATTACAGATAAATGGATGGAGACAAATATACCGTGCTCACACTAATTTTAAAAAAGCAGAAATAGCTCTATTAATGTCAGATGAACAGTCTTCAAGACAAGGAAAGTTTTCAGGGATAAAGAGGGCATCACATAATGATAAAGGAGTCAGCTCTGCAAGAAAACATTATAATCCTTCTCATGTAGGAGCCTAACAACAGAGCATCAAACCGTGGGAGGCAAAATCTGGTAGAGCTGCCAAGAGAAACCGATGAATTCACTACCGTATTGGAGATTCCAAGACCCTCTATCAGAAATGGACAGATCTTGCAGATAGAAGATCATCAAGGGCATAGTTGAATTCAACAAATCAGCAATATCAAAGGTAAGCAACCAAATTAAAAAGGAGGCTACAGACTTGAACAGGCGTATCACGAAACGTATATAAATGGTTAAATATATGAAAAGCTGCTCGTATCATTAGCCATTGAGGAAATACAAACTAAAAGTAAAGTGAGATACTATTTCTCATCTACTGAAATGGCTAAAATGAAAACAGCTGGCATATTCTAATGCTGACAAGATTTTGAGTATGTGGAATGCATATATATTACTACTCCGAGTGTGGAGTATTATGACCACTTTAGAAAACTTTTTGACAATTTATTATAAAGCAAAGCATATCTACAACCAAATACTTCCAATTCTAGGTATTTACTTAAGTGAAATGAAAACGTACGTCCATAAACAGACTTGTACTTGAATTTCCATAGCACCAAAGAAGCTCAGAACTGATGACAACCTAAATGTCTATCAAATGAAAATGAACAAATTGTGGTATGATTTAGAGTGGAACGTTACTCAGACACAAAAAAGGTACAAATTACTGATACATGCAACGATATGGATAAATCTTAAAAACATTATGCTAAGTAAAAGGAGCCAGAAAAAAAAAAAGCGTACAGACTGCATCATCCATTTATTTGAAATTGTATAACAGGCAATCCTAATGTGTAATGGTAAGAGTCAGGTACGTGGTTGCCTCTGGGTAGGCGGTAGGGTGGGAGGTGGAGTGAGAGATGTAGAGAGACTCTCTACAGAAGGAAATGCCCTAGGTCTTGTTTTGGGTGTTGGTTACAGAAGCCTACACGACTGTCAAAATGTATCAGCTTGAACTCTTACTATCTGTGCACCGATTTATATCTTAATTATATATCCATTACAAAATTAAAAAGTGAACATAACAACACCCTAATCAGCAAGTTCACAATAAATTAGAAAGAGGTTCTCAAATTACTGGTGGTGAATTCCAGAGAGACTCAGATGTACTATAGGGAATCTAGAAATCTGTAAATAAACAAGGAATCCCTGTAAATCGAATAAATAATATATCTACATTCTGTAATTTTTGAAGTTTAAGAAGATTCATGTCTTTGTCATTTATTAAATCAAAATTATGTAAAATTGTGATTCATTTGTAACTTATTTTTAAAAATCTACTAATAGTAACATACAGCTGTTATATTTACATTTATTTTAGATAACAAAGGGTGATTCTGGTGAGATGTTGAGAAAGATTGAACTCAGGCAAATGAAAATTTGTGAACCATTAAATACTGCATACATCTAAAGGTGCCTCACTGTGTTATCATCAGCGACTTCTGAGCCTTGGGGATTACTTCCACCTGAATATTTCAGTCTCAGGAAGGAGAATATATTCAGCAGCTGCGCAATGTAGGGGACTGAAATTAACAGGCTTCTGTCACTACAAAAGATACGATGGTGTCTTCGGAAATTCTGACATCATTCAACATACATTCTGCCTCACATGCAAGTAAGGAAAACACTGGCATATTGGGAAACAAAAGGGGAATGATGTGTTCTCAGCTACCTTGTACATGGAGAAGCCGGAAGACATGACTTCGACTGCCATTTGTTCCAATAAGCAACTGTGTGATAACATGCACAAGTTAGCTACATTCTCCGCGATTAGGTTCTCCATCTGTAAAAACACGTGAAATTAAAAATTCTATGGAACTCAAACGAATATGTTTTTTCTTGTATGCCCTGGGCCACCCATTTGGCTAATCCATGGGTATTACACACCATATAGTGTTTTCAGTTAAAGTTCTCCTAACTAAACACTGTAATATAACATAGGAAAATAAATTGTGTCTCGTGTTTGACTTTTAATTCTTCATAGTTCCATTTTAATGAGAAACATGCAATCCTCCAGCCTCTGGAAGCAGAGCTAACACCAACTAAATCCACCAACAAAGCAGAGAGGTAATGATGATGCTCGTTCTTCACGCAGCTGCAGAATTGTGCGTTTGTTTTATCAAGTAAGATATTTTAAGCGCTATTACCACATTTTCCAGGCTGAATAATCTCAAACGGAGTTAAACCCAAGGGAAGAAAAACAACAACAACAACAAAAAGCCAGCTGTATAAAACAATTTATTTGGACAATCATTATCTCTTTGTTCACTGTTATGATTCTGAATAAATTTGAATAAAAACGTACTTTTTATAATTTACTTTTTTATGAAACAAGGATACCATTTTTATTTATTTTTAATGCAAAAATAGAGAAATGAGGGCTCCTTTTCTGTTCTCTAAGGGTGGTAAAGTCTGAGGAAGAATTATCCTTACAATCAAGTATTCTGTATATGCATTCTATGCTATGTTTTTAAAAATTCATAAACGCTAAAAAATGAAGAAAGGTTCTGTAAATAGGGGCATAGCATGAAAGATAATAATAGATAAAAAAACATTTTTGTGGGTGTTTAACAAGGGCAAGTACATAACAAAAGTTCATTTGCTGAGAATCTGTGCAATATATATTTTGTGCAAAAAAGATGGATTTGCTTTTAAACACAAACCACTATGTCATTAATGTTCAAATTTAATACAGATACAGGACATTTTACATTTTCTAGACTGACTGAAAGTAATGACAAGGCAAATTACCAGATATTTTGTCTCGTACACCGTACAACGACCTTTAAAGACCCTAAGCAAGATATTAATATGTTTTAACTGGATTTATAGTGTCAAAAACTAGAATTATCCTTCCATTTGGACCTATAGAGAATTTAGCAATTCTATAATATTTAGAGCCATTTTCGCATTGTCTCAAGTTTTTGACGTTTACTTAAATTTTAAAGAATATTTTCCTAATACTCGATATGAAGCTTCCCCTAGAGAAAATATTTTTTTGATTAAGAAAATTTGATGATGGAAGTGATGTTATCTCTTTAAAGGTAACAAGCATACTTTGTAGAAAAATGATTATCATCGCTCATCTGCCATTATCTTTAGGAAGCCAAATATAAAGTGCCAGATAAATTGCCTTGAGATAAATTCAGAATTTAATATTTCTTACTATGCACAGTTTGAATTTATCTGGCAGAAAGAAAGGTAATTGGCCCAGATTAATTTTCCTTAGTATCAGGCTAGGGCTGTGTCACAAAAACGCAAAACACATTTTTGTGTGGAGAGAGAACAATTATTATGTCAGTCACAACAATGTTGACTATCTTTGTAAATTTCTGTCTCCCTTCGTGGCTCATCAGCTTCTCATCCAGGGTAAACCCCTGTACCCTGTGTGCTCTCTACCTCCTCAGGAGTGCTGGTAACATCCTCCAGCTCTAGCAAGTCCCTCAGGGTCTTAACATTTCTTTCTTTCTGTACCTTTACCCACAGATCATCAATTTCTCTTTAGAATCACATGTCAGTGTTACTTCTGCTTCCTGCCAAGATCCTGAATGACATAGTGTGGCATCTAGGTGGAAGAATGTAGCTTGACAAATACAGACCTGTATTTCAGGAGGGATGCTGGATTGGACCCTAGATTTCAGAAACATGGCATATAGTGGTGGTTGGAGCCAAGAGAATCATTCTGATTTCACAGGTGGAGCATGCAGAGTGGGTAGGAAAGATCCAAAGAAAAACACTTTAGAAAAGAGACAAGAAAAATGTCATCTCAGCACAAGAGAACTAGAAGAGAATGGTATTTGGATGAGAATAAAGTAGGGGGTTTGCAAATAAAGTGGATTATAAGGAGTCATAAATAATGAAGAAAGATTTCGTGACTTGAATACTAAAAGGATATTATTGGATCTGATCATTAACATGTTTTTTGTTGTTGTTGTTGTTGTTGTTTTCCATTGCCAGAAGAGTTTCAGGAAAGCTGGAGATCTGTTTTTGTTTTTGTTTTCTTTTAGGTTTTATTTATTTATTTGTCAGAGAGAGAGAGAGAGAGAGCACGAGCAGGGGGAGTGGCAGGCATAGGGAGAAGCAGGCTCCCTGCTGCACAGGGAACCCGATGCAGGACTTGATCCCAGGACCTTAGGATCATGACCTGAGCCGAAGGCAGACACTTAACCGATTGAGCCACCCAGGCGTCCCTGGAAAGCGGGAGATCTGGAAAACATTTCATTCAATAAAGTAGGTGAAAAGGTAGAGTTAAGAAGAATGATCTTTTATAAATGTTGGTGTGTGAGGGAAGAAAAGACACTAGTGGGTTTGCAGATAGCAGGATGTAGGAAAGGGTTTTAGCTGGGCAAGGAAGGATAATAACATTTTAGGGAACTTGATTCATTGTATAAATGTTTAATTGCTGTCCATTCCTTATATTAAAATCCAAAAGGGAGTATCTAAATTACTTTTGCTATCAGCCTACCATATCTTAACCAATAACCCCTTATTTGGGAAAAATGCCACAGGCCAATCCCAGCTACAAACACCCCAGTATTTGCCTATAGAAATTCAGAAACCACAAGAACTTATTTTAAAAATATACCCAAAATGCCCTTGGCATAAATAACATTTTCTTAATTCAACATGATGATGTTGACACTTTTGATCTCATAAAGCAGAGATCAACAGCCTCACAAATCTATAAAAAGTGTTCACAAGCTTCTGTACACACACACACAGGAATGCACAGGGATGTCAAATAATACAGGGCTATTCTAAAATGTGAAGATTTTTTTCCCGTGTTCTGATCAGGCATTTGTCTAGTACAACAGACATTTTGATGCTCTCATATCGAATTGGTGTTGACTTGTGGGAAGTCTTATTCATATTCTAAATAAGTCAATTGACCTATGTTTATAAAAATCTGTGACTTATTTCCACTAGCATCTTTGAGACATTTATTTTAAAATTTGGCATCTTGGGCTCTGTTCCAGACCATCTGAATGAAAATCTCTTTTGGATTCTTTACATCACTCTTGCCAATATGACCAGTCTATCTAGAGGAGACGACATAATTATGATGACTGGAGGGGCACATAGAAGTTTCTGGAATGTGTTACCATTACCCAACCAGCATCTGGTTTTTCTAAATTCCTAGATATTGAGGGTTGGGGGCTCATCTTTAGATCACAGATATAAATAACACCAAGGTAAGATGCTAAAGCAGAATGATTTTAGTGATAACTGACAATAATAAAATGTCTTCAAAACAACAATTCTTTTTTAAAATAGTACAATAAACAAATGTCACACTAAAAGTTAAATGTGCATTTAGGAACAGTTTAGGTAGCTCTAACTGATGAATGCACTATTAGTTTTATTACTTATCTTATGGTTTCAGGGTCCATTTACTTGAATAACAAATATGAGCAGAACAGGCTGATTTCAATAAGCTTATCTGGGGCTCCGAAGCCATGTGCAAGCCATCTGAGCTACTCTTTATAGTTTATGCTAACCCCAAAAACCTCAATACAACAGAGCATTTTATTCTTACAGTTGCTCACAGTTTATTCACTTAGAAACACATTCTGCCCTTAAATACTTGCATGCCCATCTTGCCGAAGATAATGGGATTTGTCTTGGGTAACGCAAGTCAGAATATGGCTAAATAGGCATTATGGAATTTGCATAAATCTATAAGCATATATCTTCATTCTTATAAAAGGTGAGGAGAATTCTGCTTTCTGGGATCATTGTCCTGCCTCTCCAACAATTTTTGCACAGTATGGTACATAATGCATAAGCCAGTATGAAGTATTCGAACAGTAATTGCTTCCGTTATTGTTGTATCATCTGCCCTTTTCATGGACCATCATTTCAACTAATCACTTATAATTGTTTCCAAGATGTGTAGAGTGTATGAAGTTAAATCATCAAAGCAAAATCAGTGGGAGGTGGAACAGTGCCAGAGGTGAACAATGTTGAGAATTTCTAGAGAGCTCTGGTACTGAAAGGGCAAGGTGTGTTCTCCTCCCGCTTCCTTCCTACTCCTTTTAAAACAGCGCATAATATTCTGTTAAGGGAAGACACTGGCAAAATGGAGCCCTTGGACTAAGACATCATCCTTCTATATTATTATCAGCCACATGCCTCACCTGTGCTTTTTATACACCTCTCTTGGCTACGTTACTCATAATAGCTTCACAAAAAAGATGAGATTCTCCAGAGAAAACACTGAAAACTAAAAATGATACCAGTCTATGTCATGGCATAGACAAGCAGGAATGTCCTTACTGCATCTGCCATACGAGTTTTAACCAAGTATCTAATGCTTCCTGCCTACTCTTTTCCAAGTAATGCTTCATAAAATATTTTTGAACACTTAATGCATTTCTAGATTTTCCCCATCATCTGTTGTAGTTTTTCTACTTATCTAATTCATTTATTTATTCTTCTTTATCTACTTCTTTTTATCCCTTCTGAAGTTTTTATTTGATATTACAAATCAAAAGTGATGAGTACCTTAAATTCTTCAGGTTAGATGTCAAAATTTTTCTTTTTATGTATGATACTTTTATTTTATCTACTTAATTTAGTTTTGCACATTTTTCTCACCCCCATCCCGTCTCTGCAACCACCAATCTGTTATCTCTATCTATGAGATTTTTTTTAAGATTACACGTATAAGAGAGACCATATGGTATTTGTCATTTTCTGTCTGACTTATTTCACTGAGCATAATGGCCTTGAGATTTATCCATGTTATCACAACTGACAAGATTTCATTCCTTGTTGTGGCTGAATAATATTCCACTGTAAATATATACCACATCTCCTTTATCTATTCATCCATCAGTGGGCACTTAGATTGTTTCCATATCTTGGCTGATGTAAATAATGCTGCAGTGAACATGGGGGTACATATACCTTTTTGAGTTAGTATTTTCCTTTTCTTTGAATACATGCTCGGAAGTGGATTGATGGATTGTATGGTAGTTCTATTTTTAATTTTTTGAGGAACCTCCATACTGTTTTCCATAGTGGCTGCACCGATTTACACTCCCACCCACAGCACACAAGTGTTCCCTTTTGTCCACATCCTTGCCAGTACTTGTTTTTTTCTTGTCTTTTTGGTAATAGACATTCTAAGAGGCGTGAGGTGGTGTCCCATTGTGGTTTTAATTTGCATTTTTCTGATGATTAATGATGTTGAGCATCGCTTCATGTACCTGTTGTCCTCTTTGGAAGCATATCTATTCAGATCTTCTGCCCATTTTTTAAATTGAATTTATTTTTTGCTATAGAGCTACATGAATTCTTCATATATTTTGGATATTAGTTTTTACCAGATATATGATTTGCAAATATTTTTGCAAATCCATTCAGTAGGTTGCCTTTTTGTTTTGTTGATAATTTCTTTTTTTGTGCAGAAGTTTTTGAATAGTCTCTCTTGTTTATTTTTGCTTTCGTTCCTTTACCTATTGGTGTCAAAACCATTGCCATGACCAGTATCAAGGGGCTTATTTGCCTATGTTTTCTTCTATGTATTTTGTAGTTTCAGGTCTTACAGTACCTTAGAAGTATTGTGGTCCACCTAATGACCAAACTCAACCTAAACCATCAAATCAATGCCGTGTAATCTAATCCAAGTAGAAATTTGAAACAAATAATAAAGTATGATGCTTAACAATAAATGAAGTATTAACATTTTCTCCTTTCATTTTTTAATTCAATTCAATATGTCATTTGTAATATATTCTCTGGTCAACAGAGCTCTATTGTTAGATGAAGGTTTCTCTGTCAAGCACAGTGTTATCTCTTTAATCCCACACATCTGGAGGAATATGTGGAAGAAACAAAGTGCAGGATGTTTCTGAGTCTTGGAAAATCAAACTCCCCCTAGACTTAGACACGCACAGGCTCTAGTTTTCCCTGTCTCCACTTAGCTTCATAAGGTTGTATGACAGCCCCTAATTTACCTCACTCAATGCCCACAGTCCAGTGGTTCTCAGTCACGGGTATTTGGCAATGACTTAAGACATTCTGCATTCTCACAACCGGAAGGATGTAACTGGAATCTAGTTGGTAGAGGCCAGGGGTTTTGCCAAGTATCCTAAGCCGTGTGAGCTAGCTGACCACAACAAGGAATTATCTAGCTCAATACATCCATAGTGTCAAATGTGAGAGTCCTTCAAAATATTTTCAGTGATTTGAGACAGATACAGTCTTTTACTACTTTTGTCTACAAAATGAGAGGATAATTCATGACAACTTGAGAGTTACTCAAGACAATTTGACTGTAATTGTCTTACTACCTATGTCTGTATTGTAACCTAAAAACGCTTTGAAAATGAACAGGAGCACCATGGGTTTTAAAAGAAAGTTGGGTTTATGAATGTCTGAGCCATTGCACTTAGTTAGCCAGGTGCCTAGTACAAGGTTGTTACAACTGATAGATGATGTGTCAATTCACTGTAAGAGGGATTAAGACCTCTGTAAACACATTAAGCATCTATAATCTATACCAAAGTAGAGATTTTAAAGAACTTCTCTGTACTTCAGCTTCCCCCTCCCCCCATTTCGGGACATTGAGACTTGCTGAAGTCTTTTAGTCTTTTGTCTAGAAATAGTCCCTTCCTTTCTGTGGATGTGAAGAATCTCAAACTTTAGCTTAAAAACAGGTCAGGCTTCCATAACGATGTGAAATAGGGAAGGATCGACTTAGGCTTCCTATCTCCTTAGAGGCTCGATGTTCTCATGGCATTTCTTCCCATGACCTATAGAAAGTCGTGACAGCAATGGAGCTAATATGGACACACATGAAGAGAAAATGAGTGCACCTGATCAGGTTGCTGGGTGTTTCCTCCTTGAGGGGCTGGAAGAACAAGGCTCCTCACCCACATTTGCTTTCTTTGTCTCTCAATGCTCTCTGGTTTTTCTCAGTAGGTATAGGTAGGGGAGTCATTCTTTATTCAATAAATATTTATTTTGTGGCTAATAGTTTAAAGGCACTGTGCTAGGGAAGTACGGAGGGAAAGAAAAACTGGAGCCTGAGGCTGCCAGGGAAGGCTAGTTTAAGGATTACGTGAATGAGAGAGCACTGATGAACAGAAAATCATACTAGTTGTCAGGAGAAGATAAGATGTGTGGGGCTGGTATACGACATAGTGAGAAAAAAAGGATAAGGTCAGGAGCAAAGAACGAATGAAGAGACACGTGTGTATGACACTGGGCTCAAGAGATAAGCTGCTGTGCTGTGATGTGCTGCGTCACAGAGATAAGTTGTCTAAGAAGTAGTGGAGGGGGGTTGTTGCTTAGAGTAATGATATTAGGAAGGCTACTGGAGGCAGTATGAATGAAATGTTTAATACCGAATGAGCAAAGCTGCAATTTAGTCCATTTTTCCTTTGGAAGAGAGAGCTCAAGATATCAATGTTAGCAACCTGGGGCCCCATATAAAAGGATGTTCAAGATACAGGATGGCTTGATTTGTGGCCTTTGTGTATTCCTAGTGTTACTGGGAGACCAGCAACAACTGCTGAAGGGTTGGAGTAAGGTGCTCAATGTTTTCATTTTTCCTCCTATTAAACTGAATTTTTTATTTAATATTTAAGAACTTTCCCTTATCCATCTACCTCTCTAAATCAGCTTTATATGCTTCTGGAAATTTCCACTGTCTCTTTTTTTTTTTTTTCAAGTTTTTTCTTGCTCTCTCTAGCTCGATCTTTTCATCTCAGTAGGACAAAATATCTCCTATAACTTTGAAACTCAAACATTGTTGAGTCAACTAAGGACGTAGGGGAGAACCAGCCTCAGCATCAGAGGTCCCCAGGAGGGTGTAGAGCATGAAGTGCGGGCTTTTGCAAACTATGCTTTCTTCCTTATCTCTGCCCTTAATCTCCCATCTTTCCCCTGGCAATCATTAACCATCAATCATCGTGGTAAATGTGGTTTGTTGCTAGAAATTAGGCTTTGCTCAATCAGATTAGGTTCAAGAAGCATCGAGGTACTTCTTTGGAATGATCTACTTTTATGACCTGGTCACTTAGGTCATTCTCCTTTTATACACAAAGCTCTTCCAACAACAACAACAACAACAACAACAACAACAACAACAACAGCAACAACAACAACAAAAACTATCCATACAGCTTTCTTACTAGAACTCTTGTTAAAAAAGAACTATAAGGTATTTTGAACACATTAGTGTTTTCCAATGAGAAAGTCCAAATTTTAATATACAGTAAAGACTTAAAGGCATATCTGCTAATGGTAGGCTTCTTGCTATCATTCAACTAGCAAGTGTTTGGTAGAGAATCCCTTATTCTTGTGTCTTCCCATGCCTACTTGAAAGGCAGAGTTTGCTCAACTTTGTGTCAGAAAGTTTATGAATTTGACTCATTATTTTAAGATTTTCCACTGGGAAGTAGTCTACACTGGATGGTTGTTATGGGAAATGAGGTGACGTTTTTGGTCATTAATGATGACTAATTTCATTGATCCTTTCCTTTTCAACTGTTCACAATTCTGGAAACTTATTTTCTTTTACACAACCATGATCATTTTTTAAAGCCCTCTGAATTATAAACCAATAAGCAGTAGCTAAGAATATGATCTCCATACTCCTGGAGGATTTTATTCATGGTTTCATCTATTACTAGTTTAGTTTATCACTTTGCACTTGTTACTTGATCTGTTAAAGGGGGTAATGGTAGTACTCTTATCCTAGGCTGTAAGGTGCTTAGAACAATGTCTGACATACCGTATGTTCCTAATAAATACAAGTATTTATATTCTTTCCACTAGAACACATGATTTGTGACAGCAGAAATTTTTGTCCATGTTATTTTTTTGCTTTATTTCTGGTGCCTATAAGTCTGTACAGGGTTGGAATTCAATGAATACTTACTGATGGAATTCAACAATGGAATATAGTTCTACCTTACACACATACACACACACACAATGAAAGCTTATCCCTGGTTGAGCTGACTTTTCCTCTGTGTAACATGCTCCTCTTCTAACTTGAATATGATCAGATTATCACTACAAATTTCACAGCTGTCAGTTCATTAACCCACTAAGTGTCTAAGTTAATACTGATATGATATTATTGGTACACCTGCTACCATACTACAAATTTTAAAGTACCCCTATCTGTGTTGCTAATTGACTTGATCATTACCTTTATGAATGTTTTTTCCTGGACAGAGAATTGCACACATTTAAGTCTAAAATCGCATAGTGAATGTTGATTGATGTTTTATGGAAATTAGTTAAACTGAACATTTTGGTGATGGCATTTTAAGGTTTTACATTTCTTTTAAAATGAATCTCCAAAAATGTGGCATAGAGCTTGAACATTATCTAATCTTGCCTAGAAAAATAATAATAGTTCTGGGTATTGCAGGATTCTCATTTATAATAAAGCTAGTATTGTAGGATAGGTAAAAGCAATGGCTCTCAGACTTCAGCAAGTGTCAGAATCAGTGGGAGGTCTTGTTAAAACAGCTTGCTGGGTCCCACGGAGCAGTTTGTGATTCAGCAGTTTCTGAGGGGGGCCTGAGAATTTCCCTTCCTAACGTGTATTAGGTACCTGATGCTCGTATCACAGGTCCAGGAAAGCAACTTGAAGAATGATTGGATTAAAGGTTCATATCTAATGATAAATTGATAATTAATGGCAATTATTTCAGTCTCAAAAAAGGAAGATTTGGGGAGCTGTTTTCCGTTTTTTAGAGGGCCACAAATTGGGAAAAGGACAAGTGAATATTCTATATATGTCTTTAAAGGATTAACCAATGGGTGAAAAACTACAAAGAGTATTTCAGCTCAGACTGAAGAAAAAAATTTTTTTTTTTACTTTCTGGCAGACAGGGACCACCCAAAGGTGGTTGAGGCTATGAGTTCTTTGTTGGTAGAGATACTTTAAGTTGAAAGTCTATGATAAAGGAAAATTCAGAGCAGGTAAGAATTTGACACTATGTGGCATGGGGAATATCTTTTAATCTTAAGCCTGTGAGTCTAAGAAATTTTTAAAAATTGTCCATTTGAACAGAGGATCATAGGGGAAGAGAGGGAAAAATAAAATAAGACAAAACCAGAGAGGGAGACAAACCATAAGGGACTCTTAATCACAGGAAACAAACCGAGGGCTGCTAGAGGGGAGGTGGGGGGCTGGAGTAACTGGGTGATGGACATTAAGGAGGGCACGTGACGTAAGGAGCACTGGGTGTTACAGAAGACCGATGAGTCGCTGACCTCTACCTCTGACACTAATAATGCATTATATGTTAATTAATTGAATTTAGATCAAATAAAAAATTTTAAAAAATTAAATACCCTGAAAAAAATTGTTCATTTGATTTACTATCTCTAAGCAAGGTATCTAAAACATTTATCATTCCAGGAATGACTAGTCATGAATGGTATATTAGTTTTCTGTGGATGCTGTAGAAAACCCAAACTTGGTGACTTACGGTGACAAATATATTATCTCAAAGTTCTGGAGGCTAGAAGTCTGAAGTCAAAGAGGAGGCAGGACGGCACTCTGGTGGGACACTCTCAGGAAGAATTCATTCCTTCTTTGTTTTGCCCAGCTTCTGGTGGCTGCTGGCACTTTTTGGTGTGTGGTGGCATCACTCCCATCTCTGCCTCCTTGATCACCCTGCCTAATACTCTTCCATCTCTGTTAAAACTCCTCTGCCTCCCCCCATAAGGACACTTGTGATTGTATTAGGGCCCACCCGAATATTCCAGAAGAGTATTCCTGACTGAATGGCATCTGCAAAGACCTTTTCCAAATAAAATAACATTTACAGGTTCCAGGTATTAGAGCCTAATGTGGTTGAGGGTCATTATTTAATCTAATACGAATTATAAATCCCATCTTTTCTTTCTTATACTCTTAGGATGTAAATTTACTATGTAAAGTATTCTAACAATGTAAGAAGTTCTTTTTTCTGCTTTTTAATATTTCTGCTACAATGCAAATGAGGGAAAAAGCAGAAGACAATTTTACTTATCAATTTTCTTACAAGAGAGAGATTAAAATTTTTGTCAAAAATGAGATTTTGTATAGCATATAGATTATATTTTTCCCGGCAAGTGTTAGGAAGGGTGTTTTTCTATGTTCTGCTCTTCTCTGGAATATGCAGCAATTAATCTCAATAAAACCGATCTGCTTTATATTTAAGAGCAGACCTAGTCAGCTGCTTTCATAGAAAAGTGGACAAATGGCTATTTACAAGGCTATTAAACTAGTTTTAACAAGTATTTAAAATAATAAGAAAAACTATTAGAAGTCTAAGTATCACTATTCATGTTTAGTAGATCAAGTTCAGCAAATGAAAGTCATTGAAATCGAAACAGCTCACTGCACCTAGCACACTTAGTGACTCAACATGTAGTGCTCGAATTCTATCTCTCTGAAAATTCTGTGAAAATAAAAATTACATTCATTTTTTCAAATCATGTTTATCAAGAATACTAAACATTTGGATAATTGACCTCAGTTTTTATATTCAACAGATATTTGAAAATCTTGCAGAGCCTTTGCTAAGCTTGGTTTTTATCTTGTTGCTTATTAACAATTAAACATCAAAACTTTTCATTAAATCAAATCGTCACCTTTTAAAATTGCCAGGTTGCATTTTTTAAATCAGCTTTGTTGAGATGTACTTCACATGCTGTATAATTTCAACTTTTAAAGTATATAATACAATAGATTTTAGTATAGTCACAGTTATACAACTATAACGACTATCTGATTCTAGAACATTTTTATCATCCCCTCACCCAAAAACCTCATACCCATTAACATTCATTCCCTATCCCCACTGCTACCCGCAGAAAAACAATTATCTACTTTCTGTCTACTCTGAACATTCTTATTTAAAAAATCAGACACAAAAGGATTTGGGGACTGGTTTCTGTCCCATAGTATATTTTCAGGGTTCATCATGTTGTAGCATGGATCAGGATTTTATTCTTTTTCATGGCCGAATCATATTCCATTGTAGGGAGATAGCACGTTTTGTTTAGTCAGTAATCAGTTGAACAGTTTGGTTGTTTCCACTTCTTGACTACATGAATAATGCCAACACGAACATTGGCAGGCAATATTCAATATCAAACAGAGAAAATCATCTTGAAAATTGTGCTAAGACCTGAGTGTTTTGATAACTTTCAGAGTAAGAAAAATGAAACCATCAGTTATCATAATACACTCAAAGAGTTTGTTATGTAAATCTTTGACCCTATGGTTCTAAAATCGTAGGTTCCTAACACTAGAATTACAGTAAGAATTAATCATTCTCCCTTGCCCCACATGTGCTGATGTATCTGTTTAGACAATAGAAAACACATTCTCTTCTATACCTTGAAGTAGGGAAAATATTATAAAACTTCCACGGAAAATAGAAAGATCCTTGCTATCCCTAATTTACTTGATCTCAAACTTCTCCAAATGTTAAACTAAGTGTATTATACTTGCTCTGTAAACTTGATCTCTAAATATTAATTTAAGTGATTTATGTATTTGTCAGAAAGAGATAGCGATCTAAATGCTACAGCAGGTGCTATATGTCAATATCCCAAGAATATAATCTGTCATGTTAGCTTGTGAATAACTTATGGTAGAGAATGAAATCGAGAAGTAATTTCTGTGCTTTAGACTTTCAATTACCAACAACAAATATAATACTTTTTTTTTGCCAGCTTTGAAAAGATTCTGACTATCCCTTAATTATCAGAAACAAAAAACATTATTTGAAAAGAAAAATCTGGAAAATTTAGATAAAACATTTTTCTTTTTCTTGAACACTTTACTTTCGAAGCAGTTTTAGGTTCACAGCAAAATTAGGTGAGAGGTACAGTGATTTCCCATAAACGCCCTACACCCAACCATACATAGCCTCCCTTATTATCAACATCCCCAGCAGAGTGGCATATTAGATACAGTTAATGAACCTATACTGACGCATCATTATCACTCAAACCCTATTATTTACTTCAGTGTTAATTCTTGGTGTTGTATATTCCATGTAATTAGACAAATGTACAATGATATGTATCCATCATTATGGTATCATACAGAATATTTTTACTGCCCTAGAAATCCTCTGTGCTCTTCTTAATAATCCCTCCCCTTGCCTCAACTCTGGAAACCACTGATCTTTTTATTGTCTCCATAGTTTTTCCTTTTTTCTTTTCCCCATACTTTTTCCTTTTGTAGAATGCATATAGTTGGAATCATGCGTACAGAACCTTTTTGGTTTGCCTACTTTCACTTGGTAATATGCATTTAAGTTTTCTCCATGTGTATCATGGCTTCAATAGCTCATTCCATTTCAGCATGGAATAATATTCTATTACCTGGATGTACCACAGTTTATTTGTTCCCCTTCTGAAGGACATCTTAGTTGCTGCCAAGTTTGGCGATTATGGATAAAGCCACTATAAACATCCATGCACCATTTTTATGTGGATAAAAGTTTTTAACTCCGTTGAGTAAATACCGAGAAGCACAATTGTTAGATCATATGGTTAGAGTATGTTTACTTTTGTAAGTAACGACCAAACTGTCTTCTGAAGTATCTGCATTATTTTGCATTCTCACCAGAGATGAATGATACTCCCCGTTGCTTCACATCTTTGTTTGTATTTGGTGTTGCCAGTGTTTCAGATTTGAGCCATTGTACTAGGTGTGTAGTGTTATCTCGTTGTTTTAATTTGCATTTCTCTTATGACATATGATATAGAACATCTCATCAGGTGTTTCTTATCTGTTCATCTTCTTTGGCGAGGTGTATATTAAGGTCTTTGGCACTTTTTAAAAATGGGTTGGTTGTTTTCTTCTTATTGAGTTGGAGTTCTTTATATAGTTTAGATAATAATTCTTTTTTAAATATTTATTTATCTATTTGAGAGAGAGAGCGAGTGAGCATGCGTGCACGAGAGTGGGGCGAGGGACAGAGGGAATCTTAAGCGAAGCCCAAGGGCGGGGACTCGATCTCACGTCCCTGAGAGCATGACCTGAGCCGAAATCAAGAATCTCATGCTTACCTGACTGAGCCAGCCAGGCACTGCAGATAACAATTCTTTATCAGATGTGTGTTTTGCAACTTTTCTCCCAGTCCGTGGCTTGTCTTTTCATTCTCTCGTCACTATTTTTCTCAGAGAAGAGATTTTCAGTTTTAATGAAGTCCAGCTTATCAGTTATTTGAGAGATTTTTATCATGTAGTTGACAAATATTTTCATGAAACACTGGTTTAATAAGAATATTCTAATGTAATGCAGAGTATGTTTTCAACATGCTTATTTTAAAGAGGGAACTAGCTTTTTTTCCTACAAAGTTGGATTTTAAAGATTCAACAAAATAACAAATGACAATTCTAATAACTTATTTTATGTAACAATAATTTATATATTTCCAGAAATTGCACACTCTGTACCAAAACAAACAAAAAAAGCAACAATATAGCCCCATCTGCCTTGTATATAAACTGATAAGAAATATACAAAAGACTGTATTTATTAAATAAATGTGAAATAGTGCAAAGTTCGTGCACCCCATTTTGAAGTTAAGCTAAAATTATAAAATAAATTATTTCAAACTAAAATGCAAATGCCTGCGTTTTTGTTAAAATTTAAAAGCCATTATATTTGTTTGAAAGATAAAAGAGTCTTACAAATGAACTTCAGGCAAACCAGAATCACTTAGGGCACCCTGCCTCAACTTCTCTATTGTAATCTACTGCAGGTAGAGTAGAAAATCTGTTAGACCCGTCCTGTCCTCACACTGTTTCTTTTGATACTATCTTTGGATCTCTATTATTTCGGGAAAAGCCATGCCTAGATGTTCAATCAAACCTTGTTTATTTTACCGCAGAAATACATGCAGCCTAAGCCATATTGTTTTAACCACCGGATTGCAACATAGAGAATTAAGATATTATTTGACCACAGGTTGTCATAAAGTGTGAAAATGCAGTATGCGATTTTATATGCTTTCTTGTGTCTTCTATGCATTCTGTAAGCTTTTCCCATTTCCCTTCTTCCCATGGTTATAGATTTCAAGCATCTGAATTTTATTTTAAGTCAATTGGAAACATTAGGTTGATGTGGATTATACACAGGGGATCTGAATGGGAAACTTGTTTATTTCATCCATATGGGTTTATTGTAACTTCACCAGGAAAGCCTACAAAAGAGCTCCTCGGTGAGAGAAGAAAATGGCATTATTTTTATTTTCAACTCCAAAAGGGAAAACTAAAATTTCATCCCAGGGAGCATTCCATCTAACCAGATCACTCTCACGTTAACAGAATCCAAGCCACGTGGCACTGCCTTGCACTGCTGAACCTAAAACTACTTATTACTGTGCTCCCCTGGAAATCTGATCGAGTTTGAAATTCAGAATACTCAACATCACCTGACAGATTTCTCATTTCAAATGATTGAAACACCATAGAAATGCAGGGATCTATGACCCTTTATTCTGGAGTGATGATGTTTACTCTACTCGGATACACAAAGGGCCTTGTTTGTACTCCTGTTTCCCTTCAGTTACAGAATTAGGGCAAGCAAGGGCATGCTTCTTTATGAAGCTTTCTCTAAGCCTCAATTATGGTCATTTGTTACAAGGTGACATTGTCTTTAGTATGTGGGACTTATTAAGTTCTCTCCCGAATGAGTCATACTGGGGTACAGTATCTGAGATAAGCAGACTTCTTCAGACGGACTTGTTTTTCCAATCTAATTCTCTTACACATTAAGTTATTTGGAAAGCTCTGAAAAGATGATAACTGTGTCTTAGTCTCTGGTTTCTAGGCATTCTCAGCGGCTTTAGAGAGAGTTTAAGCCATACAATTTAAACATTTAGCCATATCACAAAAGGAAACCATGAATACCTAAACATCATAGAGAAGGCAAACAAAATCCATTAAGTTGAGGGTGGACTTCACAATTTCTGACATGGAATGAAGCCTGAAAGGGTAGTCATTTCTTAACCCTTCAAAGGCAGAAATTGTTTTAAGGTTTGATTCCTCAAATGTGTAACTTAACAATTTCAAGCGCTACTTATAAAGTTATGTGTATTATTTTCCCTCAATATTAAAAATAGCCACATCCTGAATTTTTAAAACCTTAAATTGCAAATACAGGAAGAAAAACATTTTTTTAGGGGTTTGTATTTCTTTATTTTTTTAAAATATTTTTTTATTATATTATGTTAGTCACCATACAGTACATCCCTGGTTTCTGATGTAAAGTTCGATGATTCATTAGTTGCGTATAACACTCAGTGCACCATGCAATACATGCCCTCCTTACTACCCATCACCAGCCTATCCCATTCCCCCACACCCCACCCCTCCGAAGCCCTCAGTTTGTTTCTCAGAGTCCATAGTCTCTCATGCTTCACTCCCCCCTCTGATAACCCCCCCTTTCTTTATCCCTTTCTTCCCCTACCGATTCCTAGTTCTTATGAACCATAGATGAGAGAAACCATATGATAATTGTCTTTCTCTGCTTGACTTATTTCACTTAGTATTATCTCCTCCAGTGCCATCCATATTGCAGCAAATGTTGAGAAATTGTTCTTTTTGATAGCTGAATAATATTCCATTGTATATATGGACCACAACTTCTTAATCCAGTCATCTGTTGAAGGGCATCTCGGTTCCTTCCATGATTTAGCTATTGTGGACAGAGCTGCTATGAACATTGGGGTGCATATGGCCCTTCTCTTCACTACGTCTGTATCTTTGGGGTAAATACCCAGTAGTGCAATTGCTGGATCATAGGGTAGCTCAATTTTTAACTTTTTAAGGGACCTCCACACTGTTTTCCAGAGTGGCTGTACCAACTTGCATTCCCACCAACAATGCAGGAGGGACCCCCCTTTCTCCACATCCTCTCCAACAATTGTTGTTTCTTGCCTTGTCAATTTTTGCCATTCTAACTGGCATAAGGTGGTATCTTAGTGTGGTTTTGATTTGAATTTCCCTGATGGCTAATGATTTTGAACATTTTTTCATGTGTCTGTTGGCCATTTGTATGTCATCAGAAAAGTATCTGTTCATATCTTCTGCCCATTTTATGATTTGCTTATTTGTTTCTCGTGTGTTGAGTTTGAGAAGTTCTTTGTAGATCTTGGATACCAGTCTTTTATCTGTAGTATCATTTGCAAATATATTCTCCCATTCCGTGGGCTGCCTCTTAATTTTTTTTGACTGTTTCCTTGGC
Source organism: Ursus americanus (assembly GCF_024610735.1). NCBI lineage: Eukaryota > Metazoa > Chordata > Mammalia > Carnivora > Ursidae > Ursus > Ursus americanus. Next base: position 11,834,986 of record NC_142137.1, on the reverse strand, counting down.
TGTGCAGAAGGTTTTTATCTTGATGAAGTCCCACAAGTTCATTTTATCTTTTGTTTCTCTTGCCTTTGGAGATGTGTCATGAAAAAGGTTGCTGTGACTGATGTCAAAGAGGTTGCTGCCTATGTTCTCCTCTAGGATTTTGATGGATTCCTGTCACACATTGAGGTCTTTCACCCATTTGGAGTTTATCTTTGTGTATGGTGTGAGAGAGTGGTCAAGTTTCATTCTTTTGCATATAGCTGTCCAATTTTCCCAGCACCATTTATTGAAGAGACTGTCTTTTTTCCACTGGATGTTTCTTCCTGCTTTGCCAAAAATTAGTTGCCCAAAGAGCTGAGGGTCCATTTCTGGGCTCTCTATTCTGTTCCATTGGTCTATGTGTCTGTTTTTGTGCCAGTACCATGCTGTCTTTGTGATCACAGCTTTGTAGTACAGCTTGAAATCCAGCATTGTGATGCCCCCAGCTTTGTTTTTCCTTTTCAACAACTCCTTGGCGATTCGGGGCCTTTTCTGGTTCCATACAAATTTAATTTTTGATGGGGTCTTTGCCTGGTTTGGGGATCAAGGTAATATTGGCCTCATAGAATGAGTTTGGTAGCTTTCCTTCTATTTCTATTTTTTGAAATAGCTTTAGGAGAATAGGTATTATTTCTTCTTTGAATGTTTGGTAGAATTCCCCAGGAAAACCATCCGGTCCTCGAGTTTTGTTTTTTGGAAGGTTTTTTACCACTGTTTCAATCTCTTCATAGTTAATTGGCCTGTTTAAAAAATCAATTTCTTCCTGTTTCAGTCTTGGTAGTTTATAGGTTTCCAGGAAGGCCTCCACCTCTTCCAGGTTGCTTAATTTATTGGCATAAAGCTGTTGATAAAAGTTTCTAATAATCCTTCCAATTTCATTGGTGTTGGTTGTGACCTCTCCCTTTTCATTCATAATTTTATTAATTTGGGTCCTTTCTCAATTCTTTTGGATAAGTCTTGCCAGTGGTTTGTCAATTTTATTTACTCTTTCAAAGAACCAGCTTCTAGTTCTGTTGATCTGCTCTACTGTGCTCCTGATTTCTAATTTATTGATTTCTGCTCTAATCTTTTTTTTAAAAGATTTTATTTATTTATTCGACAGAGATAGAGACAACCAGTGAGAGAGGGAACACAAGCAGGGAGAGTGGGAGAGGAAGAAGCAGGCTCATAGCAGTGAAGCCTGATGTGGGGCTCAATCCCACAATGCCGGGATCACGCCCTGAGCCAAAGGCAGACGCTTAACCGCTGTGCCACCCAGGCGCCCCATCTGCTCTAATCTTGATCAACTGCTTTCTCGCGAGTGGATTAGGCCTGTTCCTCTGTTGCTGTTCCAGCTTCTTGAGGTGAGAATGTAAAAACTGCATTTTAGATTTTTCTATTCTTTTGAGTGAAGCTTGGATGGCTATGTATTTCCCCCTTAGGACTGCCTTTGCAGTATCCCATAGGTTTTGGACTGTTGTGTTTTCCATTCTCATTGGTCTCCACAAATTGCTTAAATTGATTTTTGATTTCCTGGTTTATCAAATCATTCTTGAGCAGGATGGTTCTTAGTCTCCAAGTGTTTGAGTTTCTTCCAAATTTTTCCTTGTGGTTGAGTTCCAATTTCAGAGCGTTGTGGTCTGAGAATATGCAGGGAATAATTTCAGTCTTTTGGTATCGGTTGAGACCTGTTTTGTGACCCAGGACATGGTCTATTCTTGAGAATGTTCCATGGGCATTAGAATAGAATGAGTATTCTTTGGTTCTGGGGTGTAGTGATCTATATATATCTATGAGGTCCAACTCATCGAGTATGGCATTCAAAGCTCTTGTTTCTTTGTCGATTTTCTGCTTAGGTGCTCTATTTCTGATAGTGGAGTGTTGAGGTCCCCTACTACTAATGTATTTTTATCTATATGTCTCTTTATTCTGGTTAAGAGTTGGCTTGTGTATCTTGCTGCTCCCCTGTTGGGGGCATATATATTTATAGTTGTCATATCCACTTGTTGGATACATCCTTTAAGAATAATATAGTGCCCTTCTGTATCTCTAACTATAGTCTTTAGTTTAAAATCCAATCTGTCTGATGTGAGAATTGCTACCCCAGGTTCCTTTTGAGGTCCATTGGCATGAAAGATGGTATTCCATCCCTTTACTTTCAGTCTAATTGTATCTTTAGGTTCAAAATGAGTCTCTTGTAGACAGAAAATGGATGGGTCATGTCTTTTTATCCAATCTGCAATCCTGTGGCACTTTATGGGAGCATTTAGGCCATTTACATTGAGACTGATTATTGAGAGATATGATTTTAATGATGCCATGTTGCCAGTAAAGTCTTTGTTTCTACAAATTGTGACTTTCTGTTCTGTATCACTCTTGGGGCCTTTTTACTTTTATAGAACCCCCCTTAATATCTCCTGTAGGGCTGATTTTGTGGTTACGAAATTGGTCAATGACTGGTGATTCTGGAAGGTCTTTATCTCTCCATCAATTCTGAATGACAGCCTTGCTGGATAAAGGATCCTTGGCTGCATGTTTTTCTCTGACAGAGCTTTAAAAATGCCCCCCCCCCCCAATCCTTTCTCTCATTCCAGGTCTGTGTAGACAGGTCTGACATAATTCTCATACCTTTGCCTTGGTACGTGAGAAATTTCTTTGCCCTGGCCGCTTTCAATACTGTATCCTTGGATCTAATATTTGTGAAATGCACTATGACGTGACGTGGCATAGGTTTGTCATGGTTGAGCTTAGGAGGGGTCCTCTTTGCCTCTTGGACATGAATGCTTGTTTCCTTTGCTAGATTAGGGAAGTTTTCAGCTACAATTTGTTCAAATATCTCTTCTAGACCTCTGTTTTTCTCCACCCCTTCAGGGATGCCAATGATTCTGACATTGGAACATTTCATTGAGTCAGTAATCTCCTGTAACCTACATTCTTGAGATTGGATTTTTTCAATCCAAGTTTCTATTCTAACTTTCTCTTCTACTAACCCATCCTCCAATTCGCCAATAAGTTCTTCTGCCTCATTCACTCTGACCATCAGAGCCTCTAGTTTTGACTGCATTTGGCTCATAGAATTTTTAATTTCTGCCAGATTCGCTCTCATTTCAGCCCTTAGAGATTCTATATTCTCATTAACATTTTCGTTAATACTTTTTTCAAGTCTACACATCATCTTGACCATTGTTACTCTGAATTCCATTTCTGATAATTTGGTTATATCCATATCCATTAGTTCTGTGGCAGAGGCCACAGACTCATTGTCTTTTCTTTGCTGGGGGCGATTTCTCCTTCTTGTCATTCTGATGAGGAGAGGTTGCGGTGTTGTCCAGAGCCCAAATTATTGACTGGGACCCAGGACGTGCGCCCTTGTTTTATAGGGATCTTAGGGATGTGGGCTTCTGGATTTTTCAGCCTGCCTTCTGGGGGAGGGGCCTGCCGCGCCAATACTCAGGCAACCCTGTTTGGGTAGAGTCTCCGTGTCCCCTGCGAGGGGGGATGGGGATGGGCACTCTCTGAGCCGGTATTTCCAGGCTTTTGTTCTCTGGCGGCTTTCCCTGGTGGTTTGCTGTGCCTCTTCTGAGAGTCAGAGCAACAGTGGCCGAGTCTCAGCCTCTGTCACAGAACAGAGGGATCAAGGACCGTTCTCCACTGATGATCTGGCCACTTTAACTCTGTTTCTTTTGGTGCTGCTCAACCCTGCAGTGTCCGGGATGTGCGCCCCACACCCGGCGTCCCAGCCCTCACTTCCAGGGCCGGCGCGTCTCTGTCCTTTGTGTTTCTAACGCCGCCAGCCACCCCCGTGCACTCCAGTGAGTGCACCGGAGCTCCTTTTTGGTCTGGTGGCGCGTGTTCCCCGGCTCACGGTCTCAGTCTGCTCTCTCGCGGGTGCCATCCGTGAGTCCGCCCGCTCCCCCGTGCAGGTGGCTGCCGCTTCCCGGCGCCCGAACGCGGCGGCTCCCTCCCCCTTCTGTTTATCTTCCAATATCTGTGCGCGGTTTCACGGCTCCCCGCTTCGTACCTCAATACTCAGCACTGGAGATGTTCATTTGTAGAGATCCAGATGTATCTTCCTGTGTCTCAGGCTGATTCCGTGGATGTTCAGGCTGGTCTGGTACCTATCCAGCTTGATTCAGGGGACCAGCTGAAAAAGGGGTCCCCTACTCCTCCGCCATCTTAACTCCGGTTTTCGAAAAACGTTTCTGATTCAGGAACATATGTGTAGCTAGCTAGCGACCTAGACCAATGGATTGAGAGACAATACAATGTATCAATAACTACAAATGGAACACGTAGTTTAGAGGTAGTTTTACTTGCAATAATAACAAACAGTCACTGAATGCTTAATCACTGTGTTACCATCATTTTACTTAATTATGAGTATGGCCCAATACTGTAGGTTTTATTTTGTTCCACTTTATATAGATGAGGAAAAGAACTGAAGGACAGAGACTGTCTACTATTTCACTCAAGGTCATACAACCCATGGACGGTAAAGCAGAACAAGCCCTGGCTGCTTTAGTGAGCTTGCTTCGGTTCTTGCAGTAAGGTTTTCTGAAACAGTTTTAGAGAACTAATATTTTATGAATTTCTAGAAAGCACATTATGCAATAGCTATCTATTTTCAGTTCTGTGTAGGTTAATAGATAAGTTTTCCTTTGAATTGATGGTATAAGTCAAATTGATTGTTTACCTTTTAGGGATGAGAAAAGCAAAGCCCTAGTAACTGACCTAAAGCTAATTGATTTAGTAGCTGCAGAAAGATTACTTCTCAGAAAAGGGTTAGTTTGGAATAAGTAAATTTATCTCCTTACCAAATAATTCTGTAATAGCTCAATTGGATTCTGAAGTCCTTTATATTACTAGAAAAGACTGTCTTCCCTAGTGGCATAAGTAATTGTCTGCCTTTTACTTTCCTTGCCCTAAAGCAGGGAGTGACAAACTTTTTCTACAAAGGAATATTTTAGGCCTTCCAAATGACATGTGGTCTCTGTCACATAGTCCTCTTTGTTTTCTTTTTTCCTTTTTTGTCTTTTGTAATCCTTTAAAATATTCACAATTCTTATTTGGTTGCTGTGTGGAAGAAGGCCACAGGCCACGTTCGTTTGGGTCAAGAGCTTCTGGTTTGCAAACCCCTCCTGCAGAGAACTCTGTATGTGTCCTGGTCTCCTAGAAGTTGTTCCGAGATAATGATCATTCAGAGTTTGCTATACACAGTGATAATTTAAATTCTATATACCTATGTATATATACATTACGTATAAAATACATATAAAGAATATAAAGGGATAGCTAGAGGGGTTACAAATTTTGACTTGCAAATTTTTATTTTCATAGAGCTAACTCATCAGAGTTCAAAGTGCTTTGCATGCCACGGGATAATCTGCCGCTTTTTCTTACATATGGCCTCTATAAGTGCTATTTGAAGGTTTTCCGGGAAAGTATTGTAATTCAGAAAAACTACGTTGGTGTCTTTATGTTCATTCAGGGTACGTTTTCATAATGGTCAGTCTGCCTTTAAATAGATTATACGTTGCTGAAGAGATTTCAGTATTTTAAACATTCCTCATGATCTTCCAACTTTTCCAACTTCTGTCTTTCTAGAATGCCTCCTTTTCTGTGTTGCTAGCATGACATCACTGAACACAGAGTCAGGGTGAGAAATGTACGATCAGCTTTCCCAAGCTGCTGCCACCTGGCTCGAGATAACCACTGCCCTGAGTCTGTTTTTATGCCCACAGACAAAACATAAATAAATAAATGAAAGATAGTAGGGACTGCTTTTTTATTCAACACTGTTTCCAGCTTGTGTGCGAGTTGTCATTCGGATTCTCTGTTCAGCCCACAGCCCGCAGAGTAATTTGCCTTGGGTGCTAAGTGATAATATTAGAAAATACCTTTTAGCCTAGAGTGTAAATGTTGGGTTAGGTGGAATCGGTCATTCGACTTTTGTTGAAAGGTAGTAAGGACCTTGCTGTCCTCCATGCATTTTGTTTTGTTTTATCCCAGGGGATCTCTTGAGAATATGGGTCTTCCCTGCATAAATCCTTCAGGGGTGAGTAAGGGTAATTCTAGGCCAGGAAAAAGTATTCCTAGTGAATGTTTCAGGGAAGACCTTTATTTTATTTCTGGATTTTAAGCAAAGGCCTTGTAGTGTATCATTCTCATCTCTATTACTCATTGTTCGTGTTGTTCTAGAATTATTTGCATGCATGGAAGTTTCCTCACTGGATTTTTTTTAAAGCTTTTTGGGGGAAGAAACCCTTTTCTTCTTATAAAATCTTTTTTTTCCCTAATGTCCACCATACTTTATGACACAGAGAGAACTTCATGGATATTTTGTTTTATTTATGAATATACAGAGGATAGCAATTATGTATATATATGAGAAAAAATGCAATATAGGACTTGGTTACAGAAATAAATGTTACCTCTTAACACTTCTTTTTCATATTCTTGGCATTTATAACAAAGTGTCATATAACATTCTAATCAAGTGGCAAAATCAACAGATCAAAGTACAGATGCATTCTTTGTTGCACATGGAATCCTGCTTCTGATAATGAATCTGCCACCACTAATTGATTTGCAGGTGCACTTATATGTGAAGTCTTAATAACATTCTGCACATTAGCAGGAAGATCCCATCAGACTCCTTCTGAGATAGCAATAAGACAGTTTCATTTTAATCATACACAACAAGCCAAAAATATGATGGAGGAAAACCCTCACGTCTATAGACAATTCCCTAGGTCTCATATGCAGTTTCTTTCTATATAATTTGGTTTGGCTAATGGCATTGCTTTGGATGTGCCTAAAATAGTTTTTCAGTATATTGTGAGAATGTAGAACTAGCATGTTAAGACATTAGCCTTCAATAATGATAACTGCAAACAACTGAAAAATGGGACAAAATATGTACCACAATTTTATGAAAGCATAAATAAGACAGGGAGAAAACAGTGGGCCAGAATGAACAGCATGGACATCCAGAGAGGTAAGCGTGTCATCTGGGGCTACATTTGCCCAGAAGACATATGTAAATTTAGAATAAACAGAACAACTACTTTTTCCTGAGGTTCTTTTTTTTTTTCAGTCATATATATAAAGTATAATAAAAATATAGTAAAATTTACTTTTTTGGAGGGCAGTTCTTTATGTTTTGATGAATATAAACAGTTGTATAACCATCCCTGCAATGAAGATACAGAATTCCATCACTCTGAAAATTTCCCTTGTGTCACTTTGTTGTCACTCTCTTGTCACTCTCTTTCCCCAAATCCCAGCCCCTGAAAACTACTGATCTGGTTTCCATTTCTATGGAAATCATTGTCCATTTAAGAATGCCATGTACATGGAATCATGCTCTAGCATTTTATATCAGGCTTTTATTTTTAACATAATGTTTTTAGATTTATCCACTATCAAGTATTCCACTGTATGAATATGCCATAATTTGTTTCTCTAGTCACCAGATGATGAATATTTGGATTCTCCCCAGTTCGGGGCTGTAAGGAATACAGCTGCTATGAACAGTGTTGTACAGGTCTTTGTGTGAACCGAAGTTTCATTTATCTTGGTTAGACACCTAGGACTGTGATTGTATATCGTACAGTACGTGTATGGAGGGTGTCTACAGCTTCATGTAAGAATCTAACCTGCTGGTTTTCAAAGTGGCTGTACAATTTTACATTCCCATCTGCCACTGATGAGTAACCCAGTTATTCTGGGCCATCACCAACACTTTGTATTGTCCATTTTTCTTTCTAATTTTAGTCATTCTAATCAGTGTGTAATGGAATCTCCTTGTAACTTTAATTTGCATTTCCTGAAACTAATAATGTTTGAGCATCTTTTCATGTATTTCTTTGGCATTCATATATTGTTCCTTGGTGAAGTGGTCTTTCAAAATCTTTATCCCCTCTTCTCATCCAAATCATGATTTTCTCTTCTTATTGAGTTTTAAGAGGTTTTTTTTTTTTTTAATGTATTCTGGATAAAAGCACTCTAAGATATGTAGGTTCCAACTATTTTCTCCCAGACATTAATTGTCCTTTCATTTTCATTCCAGTACCTTTTGAAGAGAAATTGTTAGTTCTGATTAAGTCCAATTTTGATATTATTTTTCTTCTATGATTTTCATTCATGACTCATGTGCATGGTATTCTAGCTAAGAAATCTTTGTCTAACACATGGTAAGGAACATCTTCTCCTGTGGTTTCTGCAGTTCTATGCTGCATTAAGTTAATTTTGCATATGGTGTGAGTATGGATTAAAGTTCATTTTTGTATATAGATGTGTAAATGTTCCAGCTCTTTTTTCTAACAAGACTATCCTCCTTCACTGAATTAGCTTTGCACTTTGGTAAAAAAAAAAAAAAAAAAAATGTGTGTGTATTTCTGAGCTCTCTCTTCTGTCTCGTTATGACTATCATTTTATGAATATAGCATATTTTGATTATTTTGGTTATGATATCTTTATACTAACTCTTCAAATCAGGTACTGAAAGGTGTCTAACTTTGTTCCTATTTTCTCAAAATTGTTTGACTCTCCCATTTTCTTAGTCATTCCATATATTTTTAGAATCAGCTTATTGATTTATATGTAAAATCCTGCTTGGGTTTTGTTGCAATTGATTGCTCCTCAACTGTGTTGAGTTTACTAATGAGCCAATTAAAGGAATTACTCTTCTCTAATACTGTGTTGCTGGTTTTTGTTTCTAGATGTTTCATTTGATTCTTAAAGTCTCTATTTTTCTGCTTAATTTCCACATTTGTTCATAAATGTTTCCCACCTTTCCCACTGGATCTTTTAGCATATTCACCATAGTTATTTTAAAGTCTCTGTTTGATAACCCAATATCTACTTCATATCTAAATCTGATTCTGTCAATTGCTTGTTCTCATGATAATGTTTTTTTGTCAGCTTGCTTTTTAATTGTCATAATTCCACAAAATTTTCCCTCTTGGATAATCCCGTAAGAAAAAAAATAACCTTCTTTCCTTCTTTTTTCTGAACTTATTTTGACCTGAGAGTTTTTGTACTTGAAATTTCTTCTGCTGGAATGTTCTTAAACCAGATATTAGCATATCTGCTTCCTTGGTCTCAGCTGGAATGTCTCCTCAGGAAGAACTTTGCCAATCATTCAAATTCAAGTTGCCCAGTAGGTATTTTTATTTACTGTTATTATCTGATTATTTGAAAATTTTAGTTATTGCCTCTTAATATTATAATATTCCTCCTTAATTTGCTAAATATTGTCTTTTTCCATTTGGGTTTATAAACAACAGATATTTTTTCTCACAATCTGGAGGCTGGAAGTCTGAGATCAGAGTGCCAGGCTGGTTTGGTGAAGGCCCTCTTAATGGGTCTCAAACTACTCGTGTCTTCATATAGCAAAAGGGACAAGCTAGCTCTCTCTCTGGGGCTTCTTCAATAAGGTCACTAATCCCATTCCTGAGGACTCTGCCTCATGGATTAATCATTTGCACGCCCCACCTCCTAACACTATCACCTTAGCTATTAGTTTTCAGCATATGAATTCTGGGGAGAGGAAAACATTCAGAGTATAGCAAATATGTTATCTACTGCGCCTAAAGTAGTATCAGGCAAATAACAGAAGATCCATAAATAATTGTTAAGTGAATAAATTAGGCAATCCTTCCCAATAAGAAAATGCTTTTACCTTATGTTAATGTCTTTCATTAAAACTTATGGTTTTCTTCATATAAGTTCTGTATTTTAGTTAGGTTTATTCTCGATATTTTATGTTTTCTATTGTTATTTTGTATGAAATTGTTTTTCACTTTATTTTCATTGTGGGTGTAAGAAAAATAATGATGATAATAGTCCACTTTATACAACACTGTAATTAGTTTTTAGTTTACTTTTTTCTTTTAGTTTTGTCTTTTTAATTTTGATGATGAAAATATTTTTTCATGATAGTGATGATTATGGTTCACTTCCCCCTCACTTAAAAAAAAAAATTATCTTGAGTAATGATTCTAAATTAGAGGGGTAAATCCTTGTTTAGGTAGAAATAAGCAAGAATCCCATGACAGGCTTTTTTCTAACTACATAAGCCCCTATATAATTCCCTTATTTGTGTTGATAATAAAAAAAGATTGAGGAACTATTAAATAAAAAGCACCATAAGAAGAGTGATAAATAATATTAGTGAAATTAGGCATCTTTTAATTGTTTCAGACATACAAGAAATGACTCATTTTTTCTTCCTTTAAGAATGGCATTGGTTATTTATGCTTAGGGATTTTATTTATCATGTTGAATAGTCATTTTAATTAGAATTTTTTGTCAGGGATTGATGTTTAATTTTGCCAAATTGTCTTTTGCATACTATTGAGATAATCTTTTCCCTTTGATTTAGTTATGGGATGAATGCTACAAATAGCCTTTAGAATATTAAATTCTTCTTGCATTGGGGGATAAAGTCAATTTGATCATGTTTTAATTTTCTTTTAATACATTTGTGTTAGATTTGTTAGTTTCCTATTAAGAATGTTTGCATATGTGGCAGAAACTCCCATCCTTTCTTTGTTAACAGAGCCTTGGTTTCTTTAAGCAGCAATGTGTTCAGCTAAGTGATGACACCTATCAGCCTTTCTTGAATCCAGATATGGCCGTGTAACAAGTGTTGTCTGTTACTTCTACTAAGTCGTCTTCTTCTTCTTCTTCTTCTTCTTCTTCTTCTTCTTCTTCTTCTTTTTGAGTTTATTTATTTGTTTGACAGAGAGAGCAAGAGACCACAAGCAGGTGGAGCAGCAGAGGGAGAAGCAGGCTCCCTGCTGAGCAGGGAGCAGATGTGGGGCTTGATCCCAGGCCCTGGAATTGTGACCTGAGACAAAGGCAGATGCTTAACCGGCTGAGCCACCCAGGTGCCCTCTACCAAGTCTTCTTAAAAGGATCTCATTTAGCTAAGATATGTAACCTTTGGTTCTTCCTTTCTCCTTTTTTATCTTTGAATTTTTATGTTACTGTTAAAGCTCCAGCAGCCATTCTAGACTATGATCTGAAAAGGAGGCTTCACACTAGGAGAGTGGGACAGAAAGGTACCAGGAACCAGGATCCCTGCTGTTTCTGCAGCTGGCATACCAGTCCCAACCTGCCTACATTTGGACTTCGTTTATATGAAAAATTAACTTCTATCTTAAGCGACTGTAATTTTGCATTTTCTGCTGCTTCTCCTGAACCTAATCCTAGTAGATTAGGTTCATCCATAGTCATAAATGAGATTGGTTGACAATTTTCCACTTTTTAAAAATCTATGCAATGTTTTTGATATAAGATATGCTAATTTTGAAAAGTAATCAGGATGTTCTCAATCTTTTCCTTAGTTCTGAAACAAATTAAGCATTTACCTGTAATAGTCAAGCACAGTTTTAGAAATATCTTTGGACAGTTTTCTTGCTTGTTTGTTCAAATGTTCTTTTCCTTGTGTTAGTTAGCATTAGTATTTTTTTAAATGATCCATTTCATCCAGTTTATTTGTTATGTGCCCGTCTAATATTTTACTTCTTCTATATTGTACATTATAATGTATATCATATATATACATATATATTATACATTCAGCCATACTATTCTTTTTTCAATATTTTACATGATTAAACTTAATATATGCCTCTAAATATATGTAATCAGTTTGTTTTCAAATAAGTGAGTTTAGTGATAGTCGTTAATTTGTTTTTATTTTGGCAGACCTGGTCTGTATGTGGGTTAGATCCAGCCTCCTTTGAATAGCTCTGTGTTTGAGATGAGGCACTTCCGACCTAGTCCAGAGATTTGAATTCTGATTGGTCTAAGCCAGTCATCTTTGTTCCATTCCTTTTTCCATTGATTGGTTTAGGCAAAAGCAAGAGATATAATTATGGTTGAAAAATATGAAGGAAACTCTATTGGTGAGTTTCTGGGATCGGTTTTCCAATGCTTTAAAATAGACATGAAGAATATGCATTTTGATGTCCTTATGCCTGGCAGGGACCTCTAGGAATATTATACACATAAGTGGAGCTGGCCTTTGATGAAATCCAACATACAGAGAATGGTAAAGTGAAGACCATCACCGGAGCCCTTACTGTACTATACATGGAGCAACTCTATATTTGGACTTCCTGTTCTATGAGATAATACATTTTCTCATGAATCAAGTGACTTGAGTCCATTTTCTGCACTGTGATTAAAGGCTTTCTTATTAATTCTTCATTTTTTTCTAGTAATTTTAAATTTTCATGTTTTTAAATTAATTTACTCAGTTATGCTTAGGTTTATTTTTGTATTTCCTAAGTTTTCAAGTTGCATATGACATAGATTTGCCTTAATGCCTCTGTATTTAACAATGAAACTTTCCTTTAAGTGCAGCTTTTAGTTATATCACAATAATGTATTAGTCACATTGTTACAAGGCATTTTCATTTTTAGGGATTATATATATAAATAGACATGTGTATATGCATTTGAGTATATGTGTTTGTGTATAGGTATATACATATATGTATGTATGTTGAAAGTTTTAAGTTTGGGTAATTTTATTTAGAATATTGATATCCATTTTCAGCCTTACTGAATTCTCATTAAAAAAAAAAATTGTAGTCAGTAGAATTATTACTTTTGAGAAATAAAGATATTTTGTTTGTCACCTAATATATGATTAACAGTTGGGTTAATATATTAATAATTATTAATTAGTATTAATGTATTAATGTATTCAAGTTAATAGTACATAAAGTTCAGTGCCTTTTTAAGCAATCTGTCTAGTTATTTTATCTCATCTTTTGTGTTCATTTAATTTTTGTTTTCTTGGTCTTTTAAAAATCAATGTTTCTGATAATTTCTGCTGATAATTTTTAAACAGTTTTAACTTTATAGATTTTCTTACATACAATGAAAGCAGAAATATTATTTCCTTAATTACCTAGTTTCTTTTTTAATTACATCTATAACTACATATAAATACATGCCACAAAATTACTGAGCCCCCCAAATTATGGATTATTTTTACTTTATTATTTCAAATATATTAACTTCATGTACACATGTATTACTTGCCACAAGTGCTCAGGCTCTTCAGTGGAACCTGCTTCCTTATAGTCACTGTCATAAACCGTGAATTTTGTCCTAAATATAAAAGGGTATTTTTAGATGAGAAATAAAGTATTACTACTCACATTTTTCTGAAGTTATTTACATTGAGTTTAATTTAATATTTATCAACAAATTAATTTGGCCAACTGAATTCTTAGTATCTGACCTGCATAGTAAAGCTTTAGATGACTATTTCTAAATAGAACTTAACTTATTTATTTATTTATTTATTTATTTATTTATTTATTTAAAGATTTTATTTATTTATTCGACAGAGAGAGAGACAGCCAGTGAGAGAGGGAACACAAGCAGGGGGAGTGGGAGAGGAAGAAGCAGGCTCATAGCGGAGGAGCCTGACGTGGGGCTCGATCCCAGAACGCTGGGATCACGCCCTGAGCTGAAGGCAGACGCTTAACCGCTGTGCCACCCAGGCGCCCCAGAACTGAACTTATTTAAGAATAAGATTTGTGCCAGGATATTTTTCCCCACCCTCCCAGTGTAGTTGTGGTTATTGATATTTTTTTTTATTTTTTTAACTTATTTAAATTCAGTTAGTTAACATATCGTGTATCATTAGTTTCAGATGGAGTGTTCAGTAATTCATCAGTTGCGTATAATACCCAGTGCTCATTACATCACGTGCCCTCATTACTGTTCATCACCCAGTTACCCCATCCCCCCCACCTACCTCCCCTCCAGAAACTCTCAGTTTGTTTCCTGTAGTTAAGAGATATTTTTAGTAGGAAAACCAACTATTTTCTATTCTCAGCTTTCTGTCTCATATTTAAAAATACTTCTAAGATGCAACCTTCCAAATATTAAAAATGGATGCCAACAGATCAGTGTTCTAACTTGCTGTATCAAAATAAGTGTGAAATGCATTTTCAAACACCCTTTGGCACCACACTTAAATCGTTCTCAGTGATATTATAGTTCTACATATAAAAGATGCTTAATGCATGTATGTTGAATAAGTGAATGGAATAACAAATCAAGGCATGCATGCAAAATTGACAATCTTTCAAATTTAATATGATAAAGAATACAGTTGTACAATCATCAAAATGAAGCTTTTAGTCTTAAATCTTCTTTTCATCTTGAAGTTTATTCAAATTATTAGCACTTATCTAAATATTGTTACAATCGAACTATATTTTTAGCCTGTGTCACTATTTCTTAGGTATAATTAGCTGCTATCCATGATTTCATCTAGATGTATAAATAAATGGACTGAGTCCTATAGATCTGAGGTCCAAAAGATATTATTAACATGTTCAGTAATCCCTGAGTACTAACTATACGTTTTTAGGTGCATTGTTTAGTACATGTTGATTTATCAAAGTATTGCTAATTTGAAATTTCATTTTTTGGAAAAAAAAACACAATAATTTGAGGATGATGTGATACATAGATATGTAGTAACAGTGATGAAATATGTAGTAACAGGCAATGACCAAGCTGGCAATGAGCAATGTTTTATGAAGCTAGGATTACTTACAAAATCACCCCTAGAAAACTATCCTATATGAGACACCTTTAAAAAACAATAAAAGAAAAAGAAAAAGAGCACACGGAAATGATTACACAGTCCCCCCATACATAAAATAAATGACCTTTTTATGAGAAACAAATCAAGTGAGATAGCATTGTTGAAATAAAGAAGAAAATCAAAATGATAACACGCTCTAAGAATATACAACTGAACAAGTGTTACATACATAATTTGTAGGTAGCAATGGAAAAAATAATTTTTTTCTTTAGTTTTGGTTTCCCTTATTATTATTTGAATTGAAATATAACTGACATAGTGTTACATCAGTTTCCGGTGTACAACATGACGATACCTATGCTATGCTCAGCTCAGGTGCAGCTACCATCTGTCACCATTCACCGTTATTACAATACCATTGACTCTATTCCCTATGCTGCATCTTTTATGCCTGTGACTTATACATCCCTTTGAGGTATTTGTGGATTTATTAAAGTACTAGACAACTATAAGTCTTAAGCCACTAGCAATATTTTAAATTCTATATGTATATGTGGTCTACTGCTTTAATGTGTAATTATCCCACATTTATTTTGAAGAAAGAGAGGAACAGGATGTTTTATATTGACATTGAAGAAATGTAGTACATATATTTATTATGTCATAGAGGCTCAAAATAAACAGTTGGCCTGTGTTTGTTTTGTTGTTTTATTTGTTTGTCTTCCCCAAGAACACTATATGCATAGGCTGGTAGAGAAACATGGGATCACTAGTGTTTCAAAAGATTCTCTTGTAGTTTTTGCTTATTTCTATAAAAAGTAAATTAAATTTATTTTTCCTTAAAAACAGGAAAAAATAATCCAGAATGCATCCTTCATGAAGAAATTATTCACGACTTTTATAATTTCTACATATTTGAAAATTTGGAAAACAAATGAAATGCAAACATTTAAGCAGGAGATATACTAAGGATAACTCACCTTTTTATTGTCCGTAAGAGACTAACTAGAGCAAAGTATTTTGGAAGTATCTGTCTTGGCCCAGTTGGCCACATCTCTCACAGCTAAGACATGCGCACTGCTCTGCTTAAGTGGGGAAGTTCCAGTGACTCCTCTCTCACGTTGAGGATGACTCAGCAGAGCCAACTGATAAATAAAGCTTCTTTTTTCTTAGGTTATTTATGCAGCTAATGTGGTTATGGCTGCAACTTTTCAGGAACAGACATTAATATTAAGTTTTGCAGCCTGTTGAAGTCGTGCACTGCTCATTCCTGGTTGTGTATTACTTTAGACTGAAGCTGGGGTGCATTAGGCACATCGTTAATTCTGCCTGTGGAACTCAGTGCCTCCAGCAAAGTCACCATCTTGGTAACTTTGTTATAGAGTTCAATTTTATAGACACACACAGAGTAAAAGAAAATTCATTCGATACATGCAAAAAGCCAACTGAAGGGAGGATTTCACAATGTCACTGGGAGCCGTAGTCAATAAAGAACACAAGTTCCAGCAACAAAGAATATTATCCGCATTTTATAAGGATAAAACTAGTACTCATAAAGGAAATGTTTTAAAGATATGTAAAGGTAATGGCAATAAACTGTCAAGCCTGTGATTCTTAGAAGTTGTACTGATGTTGACCATTAATAGGATTAATTTTGTTTTAATTTGTTTTGTTTGGCTTTGTTTTGTTGCTTATACTGACTGTCATTATAATGTTGAAATATAGAGAACGGAATATAATATGCTACCTAAATATTTCTGCGTTAGGGTTTTATGGCAAACATCCCACATCTATTTCATATCTTGCTATTCATGGCGTTCTAGTTTATTTGATTAATGATGTGATAATACCAAACACCAAACTTGAAGAAAAATGTTGGTGTTTTTATAAATCATTGTTCATTAGCATGATAAAATTCAATTATTATTATTTATTATAAAATATGTCTATTTTATAATTGATTTTGCTTGTGTCTATAAAATTGAGAAATCCTCTTATCTTGATAATACTGATGAGCAGTGTGGCATCCAGACTCCCACATTCCCAACTGAGTTTCCATCTCCGTCATCAAAAGTTTACGTGATTATTGTTTATCCCTTCATTATTATCTTACCCCTTCATAGTTCTCTAAATATACTCTTTTAGTTATGTATATTATGTTTTACTATACCAATAATAGTTTACTATACCAATACACTATTGTGTATTCCATTTAAAATTTGATTTATTCATTCAATAAATACTGTCTGATTGTCTACTTTGTAGATATAAGATAAATCATATATGCTAATGGACCAGTAGTGGAAAAACATGTAATATTCTCCCATTAGTCTTTTAAACTATATTAATTTAATACAAGTTACTTTTCCAGTATGCTAAACATCTTTATGCTGGGAATAGCCCCACCTACCTGTCTCTCTCAGTGGCCCTCTTTTTTAACACATCTTTTATACCAGTATCCCTAGTCCCGATTCCATTTCTGATTTTCACTTCTCTCCACCATATGTTTTCCTGTCAAAATGCATTTTCCCTCCCATATCCAGAATTATCAACTGATGTCTAGTTTTGGAAGGAAAATTCACTACACATCAATTTGCATTTATCTATTTATTTATATTTAAGGAAACAAAACTCAACTCGAGGTAATGGAAGAGAGTTTGTAGAACTGAACATTGAAAGAGCATCTCACCTAAATCTGCCCTGAAGTGAAATTGAACAGTCTTTCATCCTTGCTTACTCTGCTCTATGACATAAATAACCAGGCACAAAGAGATTAGCCAGTAGTATGGCGTAAAAATATACTGGTGCTTCACTTAGCAAAATATCTTCAGATCTTTGGTTGTTGTTATGAATTAAATAGTGTACCAGTAAAAGAGGTCCTAAGCCAAGTACCTGTGAATATGACCTTATTTGGAAAAGGGGTCTTTGTAGATGATCGAGTTAAAATGAGATTATAAGGTATATGGCGACTTACGAAATGTGACTTACAGAAAAGGAAAATTTAGACACAGGATATCAGGCACTCTCGGATAACACCATGTGGCAATGAAGGCATCGACAAGTCAAGGAAGGCCAGATTGCTGGGGGCGGGGTTGGGGGTGGGACCCAGAAGCTAGAAGAAAGACATAGAACAGCCTCTTCCTCAAAGGGTTCAGAAGGAAGAAACGGTGCTGTCACTTTGATCTCCGACTTTGAGCCTCCAGAACTATAAGACAAAAACTTCTGTTGTTTCAGCTGCTTAGTTAGTGGTACTGTATTGTGACAGCCTTAGGCAACTAGCACAGTTGTTTTCTGGATTGTCCTGTGAAATATATGTAGGAGTTGGGATGATGGTTCACACACAGAAAATTTTGTCCGGCGTCTTAAATTCTTGGTGTTGAATTCTTCCTATGTATATCACCCGATGACTTCTGTCCCTCCAACATTCTTACCTACCACTGGGTCCAGGTTTGCAGTACTAAACCCAGGAAATCATTAGGGACCATCAGTTGCAGAAGGTCTATTTAGAGCATCCAGAATCACTGGTAAGTGGAGTCCTATTAACAACACTTGAAAAGCCAATTCACACAATAAATCATAGTTCAGTTCTACAATTAGTTTCTGTATATAAAAAGAGTTCAAAAAACCTCTTGAAAGTTTTCATATGAGAGTAGTTACTAGTCCAGTGATATCATTTAGTAGTAGTGAAGAAGGAGGCAAAGGAGGCATTGTTGGTTCTCTTTTGAAAGTGCGATCTGTCTCCAGGAGGATAATGGTCCATTTAAGCAAGGACAAACAGCTAATGGCTTCTCTAGGTAAGGGAGAGGGTGCTGCTTTCTCTAGAATCAGTAGTTGGGGATGTACTAGAGGATTTGGAGGTCCTCTGTGTCTTTCAATTTCCCTCACAAATATCACCCTCCCTTTTTTTGTTCCATTCTTTTGGTTAATGACCTACTTTTACACAAGACTTATGTCAAGACTGAATTCAGCTGAACTTATAATTCATAAACCTGTGGAAACAAATTCTGGACTTTGGTTTTTAATCACTCATCCCAGCAGATAAAAAAATAAAAAATTATTTTACCATCAGAGACCTCAGCTTCATTCTGTGTCTCAAGACAAGAAGAATCATTTAGGCGTTCCACCACTGCATACATACATTACACCGGGTTCCTATTGTGAAATATGTGGCAGTTAACTAGATTACCAATTCCCAATAGCCTACATTTCTCTGAGTGTTTGGGGGTGGCAACTTACTTTCTGATTCTATTGCCTCTGTAATTTTTAAAAAAGATTTATTTGTTTATTTTCGAGTGAGCAGGAGAGGCAGAGGGAGAAAGAATCGGAGGCAGACTCCCCCCTGAGCACGGAGCCCAACACAGAGCTCGATCTCATGACCCTGAGATCATGACCTGAGCTGATACCAAGAGTCGGATGCTCAACCGATTGTGCCACCCAGGTGCCCCTTCTGGTGTAATTTTTGTTGTTTTTGCTTTTGTTTTTTGGTATAACACATGGTGGCTTCCTTTGTCTAATGTAAAAGAAATTTACTGGAAGGATATGGGGACCACACAAGATTGAAGGAAAAGTTGAAGAAATAGCCTTGGAACAGAGAGAAACCAAGGGAATTCAGAAATTTTTATAAGCAGGAAATGTTTGTTAGCTTGTTATTGGTAGATATGCAGAAAACTACTCTAGGCAAATTTAATTGTTATTACTAAAAGGAGTTTTCCACAAAAGCTAATTAAGTTTCTTGGTGAACTAAGTTGGCTCACTTGAAGCTATGAGGATTATTTTTTAATGTGTTATAGATAGGCCTACAGCCACATTTTTCCTAGCAAAATGATCCTTTCTGTAAGAACCAGTTTCATATTACCCAAATAAACAAGTCAGAGAGAGAGAAAGAGTGAATTCCAAAATGGCCAAGAAAAGGGGGTACATGAGGATTAATGCCCCCAAACCAAAATTTTATGCTTTTTCTTGTCTAGAGAAGGTTCCTATATTAATGGATATCCTTAAAACTTATGCATGTGTATTAGGATACTTGTGTTTGCAAGTAACATGCCCAACTTGAGTAAGTTTAAGCATAAAAGGTGTTCATTAGCTTGCCTAACCAACCAGTGAGGGCAGAATGGTTCTCTGGATAATCAGAATCAGAAACAAAAGAAACATCAGAATTCTTTCTTTTTATTTTTTATGTTCCCTTTAGTTTATGTTATACTTTAATTGCTCAGATTAAATTCCACACATCAGTGGGTGACAAAGTCTAAGACAACTTCAAGTTCACAGACCTAGAGCTCTGAATCTAGAGAGAGAAAGGCTTTCCTTGCTTAGAGAGAATTTAAAGAAAATTTTCAAACAGTAAGCTCTAGTCACATGCCATTACCTATGACAGATGACCACAAGTCCCAATTTGGCAGTTTTCCCTGCTTATGTCTCATTATCCTATAATTATTAAAAACCTTTTCTTTCATTCTCCAAGATATTTTGGTTGAGACAATAAATTTTATGGTCAGTCTTAGCTCCTATGGCTGGTAGCACCTGACAGAACAAAAGTAGTAGGATGCTATTCTGATCAGCCCCAGGTGTATATATCCACCACTCCATCCATGGAAGGTCTCTGCCTCCAAGGGACAGCCATGTATTTGGGTAAAGAAGCTTCCAATTTCTCTAAAGACTACAAATTATATTATGGCACTAATTCCCAAGTGGAATTTATTTACATAAGTGACCAAATGTACCCAATATGAACTATCAACATTTTTATTGACTGTTATAAAGCAAATGAAATTTTAGGACACCAAGAGTCCTGTAAGAATGCCAACTTTTTTTTTTTCCTACAAAACAGTTTCTGATGTACTCTTTGGTGAGGATTCCATTGCTGTGCGCTAACCTTTGCTAAAATGTGGAGAAAAAAATTAAGATACATTTAGTTAACACACTAACCTAACAAAAGAGTGGGTGTTTTCATTTCTCTTCCAAAATCTTGGAACTAAAAATTTACTTCCTTTTGTTTGTTCTAAAATGCGAAACCTAAGGGAATAAATGCAAATAGAAAGACTCTCAGTTGAGAAATGCCCTTCTTAAGGCTTTATTCTTGTTTTTCTGATCTGGAAGGAAAGAGGATTGCAAAGAACTCTTATTTGAAATTGAAAGAAAGATATTAGTAAATTATTTATTTATTTATTTATTTATTTATTTATTTATTTATTTTAGCTCAGGGAATCAGTGCCACTGGGAGCTTTGTCAAAACTGCTGTCACCTGCGAGATAAGCAAGCTGGGAAATAACCTGGTTAGGAAAATGCTTGAGTTTTAAAGACAAGTGATCAAAAAGGGCTTTTAATGAATGCTCAGAAGTCAGGACAAGGTGGAAACAACAAACAATTACTGAGGCAGGTATTCAATTGTTCAGATTATGTTTGCCAAACTCTAGCCTGTAGATCAGAAGGCATGAGAAGATAAGAGAAAATGGCCAAATCAGAAGACTCAGCTTGGGCTCTTCCCTCATCCATTTTTGAGTACCTGCCACATAGGAGGATCTTTGTTAATAACTTGATGAATGAAGTGATGGGAACTTAATATGTCTAATAAATCTGAATGTTAGTCTGCCACATGTGCCATATTTTTACTAAGATGCAGATAAAACGTTGGCTTATTCTTCCATAATTTTACAATTATTGTTGTTAACCCATTAATAAACCCAGAAGTTTTCTTTGCTAACTGAGCAGAAATAACACTAACAAAGTCTGGGGAGTTCCAGACTCCTTTGAAAAACTGATGAAACTTTGGAAATTTCCAGAAAAAAAAAAAGATGGTAATAAATACGGCACTTTTAACGCAACTTCAGGTGATTCAAAGATGGCCTGATGATTCTTCATGAGAGCCTTTGGAATTCTAAGGAAGACAGACTCTGTGGGGGAAAGGCAGCTATAGAAAGAATCATGACCAAAGAACAAGGTTTGGTTCTACTATTATATTAACTGTGTGATCTGGAACAAGTTACTTGAATGTCTTCAGTTTTTCATCTCTACTGTAAAGTCTTCTGTCAAATAGTTTTCTTAAAAGGGATAATAGCCAGCTGCTAATTTCAACAAAGACTTTGCAGCAACCTGAGGAAGAGGGACACTACTGTATCTATTTTGGCTAGAACTTATAGCAGAAAGTAAAAATTTCCACCAGGCATCTGAAGTCTGTCCAGAACTCCAGCGCCACCAAGCATGCACTGTTCCAGTTATTCATACTTGTGCAACTACCTTTCTTAAAGTTTCAGGGATATTACCGAAATTTATTTTGCCTACAGAGGTACAGTTTTGGTGCAACATGGGCGAGTCAGCTAATCTCTGCTCAACGTGGTGTCAGCTGGAACAACTCACCTGGGCTGGAAGATCTACTTGTAAAATGACTCCGTCTTATGACTGGCAATTTGATGTTCTGGTCATTGAGCTTCTCCAGGGAGCAGCCAGCTTAGGCTTCTTCACTGCTTGGGGACTGGTTTTCAAAAGCAAATATCGAAGAGACACAAGTGGAAGCGATCAGTTTCATAAAGACTGGACATGAAAACTGGCACTCCATCATTTCCACCATGTACTATTGGCCAAGAAATGACAGAGCCTGGAGTTTAGGGAGGGACATAGACACAATGATGGAAGTGTTTAAGAATACTGGGACTATCATTTGAAACCGCCACAGCAGGTTTTGTTTCTCCTATTTATGGAATATTATTTTAAATGTTTGGCTAAGCCTTGTATGCTGGAGATGAAAGACAATCCCGGCACAAATGAACTTGCAAAGGAATCCCATGACTTAAGGGTTCCACTAAGGACAGACTCTTGTACTCTGTGATTTGAGGAAATCAATTTCTACTTAAACAAGACAAACCAAAATACCAACCAACCAAACCAAAAACAAAAAACCTGCATCCTTAGTCCAGGTCCTGGGAAAGCAAGTTGATTAATACGCAGTGCTTAGCACTGACTCTGGTAATTTTTTTTTTTTTAAAGATTTTATTTATTTATTTGACAGAGATAGAGACAGCCAGCGAGAGAGGGCACACAAGCAGGGGGAGTGGGAGAGGAAGAAGCAGGCTCACAGCAGTGCAGGGAGCCTGATGCGGGGCTCAATCCCATAACGCCGGGATCACGCCCTGAGCTGAAGGCAGAGGCTTAACCGCTGTGCCACCCAGGCGCCCCCTGACTCTGGTAATTTAACGGCATTCTCATCAACCAAATCTCATCGTGCCCCAAATAAACCTATAAACTGATCATTTGACTCTGTCCCACAGTATGATTTCTCTTTAAATCTCTTTTCTGCCGAGGATGTTGCCCCTCAGGCTGTCTCTCGCCTACATCCAAATCTATTCTCCACAGCTGGACCATGTAGTGCTCTAATGCTCCTTACCTGGCTAGTTTTCCAATGAGCATGCAGCCAAGTTAGAACACCTGTGAATTCTCTAATCCTGTGGAACTGAGCTCAACCTGGGCTAAATATGTTTACACGAGTGTACTGATGGAAATAAAGAAAAGAAAAGGATAATTGTCCACATTGAGCCTCCAGCAATTCTTTTATTACAGTTCAGGCGTCGCTACCCGCCCCCCCCCGCCCCCCCGGCGGTTCCCACTGGCGACCCTTGTGCTGTATTTGCCTGTCTCTCCAAACTTGGTGTGCCTCGTGTCTTCGCTGCTCTAATGGATCCTAGATGAGTTGTTGGTTTTTCAGTCTGTTTGGGTTTTTACTTGCTGTTAGGATGACCTGGTGATTTTTAAGCCCCTTTGAGAGACCAGAAGTCCCATTGTTCAATTTTTGAATGTTACCAAAACTTTCATCTCTGGTATAAACTCACTTGGTCATGATGTATTCTCTTTTTTCTACACTGATGGTTTTTATTTGCTGAAATTTTGTTAAGAATTTGTGTGTGTTCATGAGGTATATTTGTTTGCAGTTTTCTTTTTTATAATATGTTGTAATGTTATCACAAAAGACTGGTTTCATAAAATGAATGGTTGGGTTCGATTATCTTCTATTTCTAAAAAAAAAAAGTGCTTACATAATTGGTATTATTTTTTATGTAAATGTTTAGTAGAATTCATCAGTGAAGCTACCTGAACCTAGAATTGTTGTTGCCGTTGTTGGTTTCTTTCGTGGTAGAATCTTAACCTGCAGGTGGAATTACTTTAGATACAGAGTGGTGTAAGGTCTGTTTCTTCTGGAATGAGCTTTGGTGACCTGTTTCTTTCCAACAATTTCCCCATGTCACCTAGGTGGTAGAATATACTAGCACAGAGAGGTTCATAATTGGAAATTGGTGACTTTTTCCTGGAAGCTTATTTTTATTAAACCCCTCAAAGAATTAGTTTTTGGTTTCATTGATGTTCTGTCATTTTATTGCTTTCAACGTTATTGCCTTCTGATATTAAGTTTATTACCTTTATTTTTCTTATTAAGGTAAATGCTGAAATGATTGACTTGATCTTTCTCTTTTCTAATAGAAGGACATAATGATTTAAGTCTATTGTACAAATGTTAACGTGGTTTAATTTTAATTCAGTTCAGAATATTTTCTAATTTCTTATGTGATTTCTTATCTGACTCATGGGTTACTTAAAAGTATGTTGTTTAACTTCTAAATATTCAGGGATTTTTGAAATAGGTCTTTTTGTTGACTTCTAATTCCATTTTTTTTCAGAATACGTACTTGCATGATTTGAGTGCTCTTAAATTTATTAACACTGTCTTATAGCCTAGAATATAATTTATCTTGGTGAATATTACATGTATTATTGAACGTATGTTCTGTAGTTGTTGCAGCATTCTATAAATATGAGGTCAAGTTGGTTGAGAGCATTGTTCAAGCATTCTATAGTCTTCGTAAAATGCATTCTATCAATTACCGAGGAATATGGTATTATCTATTTCTTATTTCTATTCACTTTGCTTCATGTATTTTCAAGCTCATTATCAGTAGCATACACGTTTAGGATTGTTATGTCTTTTTGATGACTTGATCAATTTATCATTGTAAAATGTCTGGTAATATTCCCTATTTTCTTGTCTGCTTTGTCTCATATTAATGCAAGCACTCTAGCTTGCATTTGATTAATATTTGCATTGCATCCTTTATCATTTTACTTTAAACACCTGTGTCTTTATATTTTAAGACTTTTTGTATATAGTATAAAGCTGGGTCTTTGTTTTTAATCAAACATTTATGTCTTTAATTGAGGCATTTACACCTTTTAGGTTCAACATTTATTAATCTTGTTGTTTTCTACTTGTTTAATATTCCCAGCTATTTTCTTCAATCTTTTCTTTCTGTTGGATTTGAGATTTCTGATTTACTTTTATCTGCTCTATTCATATATTTTTGTGTTTAACTTTTTTAATGATTGGTTTGGAAATTACAATATATATCTTTATTTTGATAGTTTATCCTCAAATAATAAGCCAATTCATGTGTAATATTTTATGACTGTGTCTTTTCACTGTCTTCTGTCCTTTGTTTCTGTTGCCACAAATTTTATTTTAATTTCTTATTTTTTTAAAGGACTTATTTTAGAAAGAGCGAGAAAAAGAGAGCATGAGTGCAAGCATAGGGGAGAGAGGCAAAGGGAGAGGGAGAGAGAAACCTAAGCAGACTCCCCACTGAGTGCGGAGCCTGATGTTGGGCTGGATCTTAAGACCTGAGATCAGGACCTGAGCTGAAACCAAGAGTCGAATGCTTAACTGACTGTACCACCCAGGCGCCCCACAAATCTTACTTTTGCTTACACACTGTTATTTTTAAATAAAGTATGATATAGAAAAGTTGGGTTTTTTTGTTTTTTTGTCTTTTGCTTCTATATTTAGATTCAAATTTCTGTTAAAATTTTTCTTCTGCCTGGAGAACTTCCTTTATCACTCTGATAGTGCAATCTGCCGAAAATGAAATCGCACAGGTTTTGTTTGTCTGAGAAAGACTATTTCTTATTCTTACATTTTTACTAGGTAAAAATTCTAGATTGACAGTTCATTATTTTCAGCACTTGAACAATATTGCTTAATATTTCATTTTGCACACTTTCTGATAGGAAGTCTACTGTAAATCTTGAATTCCCTTCCGCAAAAATTTTTTTTTTTTTTGTCGGACTGCTTTTCTAATTGTCTTTTTAATTACTTGATTTCAGTAAATTGATTTTGATGACCCTCGGGATATCTTTATGTTAATTCTTATGGGGATTCATTAAGCTTTTGCCCCTATGGGTTTATTTTTTATCAATTTTAGAAATTGTTGAACTTTTATTTTCTTCGAACGATCTCTTCCTTCTCTTTCTGGGGCTGTAATTACACCTTTCTTAGAACAATTGCCAATATGCTTGGTTGTGTGGGTGGTGTTTTTTGTTTGTTTTTCCTTTGTGCCTCATTTTGTATAGTTTTTATCACAGCACCCCTCCTATTTTCTTCCGTAGTGTCTAATCTACTCTAAATAAATTAACCTGCAACTCAAAGTACATTTTTGCTTTTGAATCTTTTAAAATATTCCATTTTTATCCTTAGTCTGTTTTATTTTTCCCCTCCTACATTCTTGAACGTGCAGAGCATTCCATGGCTTCCCCCCTGCCTCCCCCCCCCCCCATCTTTATCTACTAGTTCCATTGTCAGGGTTTGTTTCTATTGATGGACTGTGTTCTTGGTTATGGATCATATTTTCCTGCTGCTGTGCATGTCTAGTAACTTCTTATTGGATTCCATGTGTGCCAGATACCTGTGAATTTTATGTTGTTGATTAATGCATTTTTTTCATATTCTTATGAATAGTGCTTTTGGTTTTTTGCCTGCCATGCAGTAATTTAGGATAAATACAAAGCAGTGTTTTATCCAAGGCTAATTTATCCCAGTGCTACACTTCTGTGCATTCTACCTAATGCTCTGTATATTACAAGGTCTTGCCCTTCTGGCTGTTGGGGACATAAGCTCTTCCAAGGCCTGTGTGAATGCCAGAAACTTTTTTAACTATTCGTTTCCAGTTTATTTTTCCCAGGACTTGAGTAATTTCCTCTCACACTTGGGCAAATTAGTGTGAGGCCTAAGACTTGGGGGGACTTTCAACTTCCTTTAAAATTTCAAATATATTAACATAAAGCTCTTTGTAGACTTTCTTAAGTCGATATTGGGTGTATGTTGTATTTAGTGATGCCTGTCTTAAAAATATTTATATATCTTAACAGTCTTGTTAAATAACTTTAATTCTCTAATGGGGATCTCTGTTTTCCAGTTCATGTGTTTCTGATCTTCTATTTCTTTGCTTCTTCTGTGTTTCTTTGATGAATTCTTATTCTTTCTCATGTTCTACAGTTGGACATTTGACTTCTCAATAGTAAACATTTATTCTTTTCTAATAGAAGTAGGTACATAGATCAATTGCCCTTAAATTACTCCTTTAGCTGTTTTTCATGAAGTTAAGATGGCATATCTTCATTAGTATTCTGTTCTAAGTTTTATTTTGAAATTTGTATTCTATTTCTTCTTTGACTTATGAATGATTTAAAGTACATTTAAATGTATGTTTATGCATTTTTTTACATCATCTTGCTTTTTCCTGATTTTATTGCCTTTAGCTTAGAGAATATGAGACTATCTTATAATATCAGTTCTTGAACATTTATTGGGATTTTGCTTATGAATGAGTTACATGATAAAATTTTATAATGTGCTAAGGGTTTGAAAATAAGGTATTTATTTTCATTCTATGTACATTAGATAAATTTTAATTTTGTTGCTCAAACCTTCTGTTTTTTTACTCCTCTATTGTCTGCTTGATCTATCAAGCACTCAGGAATTTATTTTAACATCTTCTACTATAATAAGAATTTCTTATCTAGCTTTTATATTTTCAAGGCTATATTATGAGTTGAATACAAGTTTATATTTGTTGCATATTCCTGGTAATCAAATATTTACTTTTTTAATTGACTGTCTTTATCTGAAATAATGCTTCTCCTCTTAATTCTATGTTATTTGCTATTAAACCCATTTGTCTGGGCTTCTAATTAGAGCATCTAATCTTTATTATCTTCATCTTCTTTGTACTTTTAACACCTCTGACTTTGTTTCTTGTATAAAGCAAATATTGGAATTTATTTTTGTCTACATGAGTCTGTAGATGTTGTTTGAAGTAACTGACTTTAATGTAACATTATTTTACATCTTACACATGCTACTCTCAATAGTATATAAGCAGAAGTCTCTGCTTTACTCTGTTCTTACTTTAGAACATAGGCTGATGAGTGGACACTTTCTTCTGGAACATTGTTGCTTGTGGTAGAAGATCAAGAAATATGGCAAAGTATATGCTTTAAATACTTCTTCCCTAGGGCGCCTGGGTGGCACAGCGGTTAAGCGTCTGCCTTCAGCTCAGGGCGTGATCCCGGTGTTATGGGATCGAGCCCCACATCAGGCTCCTCCACTATGAGCCTGCTTCTTCCTCTCCCACTCCCCCTGCTTGTGTTCCCTCTCTTGCTGGCTGTCTCTATCTCTGTCAAATAAATAAATAAAATCTTTAAAAAATAATAATAATAAATAAATAAATAAATAAATACTTCTTCCCTGAAGTGACATATGCTATTTCTGCTCACATCAGTATCCAAAATAAGCTATGGAGGGAAACTAACCTCCAATCATGAGGTATGCAATCCTACTAGACAAGAATAAGACAAAGCCCAGAGTACCACACACATTAATTAGTTGCATATGGATTTTATGTATTTTTCATGCCCCTTAACTTTCATTGCATATCGTATTTTCATTTCTTTTTCATGATGTTAATTTTTATACCATCTCCAGTTAACTGACAAGGGAAGGAAGTTAGAAATGGTATTTTTCTGTTAGTGTATAATTCAGAAGAATTTTAGGGTTAGGTAAAGGGCAAAATGAACTATTCTATCTTTATCTTTAAAGAGACTCCTTTCTGAGTGAAATAACACCTAGCTCTTCAGTAGGATAAATTATATTTTCCACCCTTAGTTGCAGATAGCCAAAACCTTTGGGCTATATCATAAATTGAAAGGTTGAAGGACTTTGTACCAGAGCATCACCATACCTGAATATTTGTGCTATTCACTTAAAAGGTTTTCATAACAAAAGAGTAACAAGTCAGTTTCCATGGAGACTAATTATTCTTAAAACTCTAGAAGCACCTTCTTTAAAGGAGCATAATATTTTTTTAATGGTTGAGTAATATTCCATTGCGTATATACACCACCTCTTTACTCGTTACCCGTCAGTGGACACTTCGGTAGCTTCCTTATCTTGGCTGTTGTCAATGCTGCAACAAACTTGGGGGGTGCATATATCTTTTTGAATTAGTGTTTTGTTTTGTTTGGGTCAATATTCAGTAGTGGAATTACTGGATCGTATATTTCTATTTTTAGGTTTTGGTTTGTTTGTTTTGGAAACTCCATGTTTTTGCACTAATTTACATTTCCAACAACAATGCAAGAGAGTTCCCTTTTCTCCACATCCTTGCCAATAGGTTATGATTTTACTTACATGTGAAATTTAAGAAACAAATGAACAAACAAAAAACAGACTTAAATACAGAGAAAAAAACTGGTGGTTGCTGGTAGTGGTGGGAATTGGCAAAACAGATAAGAGATTAAAAGGTACAAACTTCCATTTATAAAATAAATCATGGAAAAGTACAACATTAAGAATATAGTCAATAATATTATAATAGGGGCATCTGGGTGGCTTAGTAGGTTAAGTGTCTGACTCTTGATTTTTGGCTCAGATCATGATCTCAGAGTTGTGGGATCAAGCCCTGCATCAGGCTCTGTACTGGGCATGCAGCCTGGTTGGGATTCTCTCTCTCCTTCTGCCTCTCCCCCCACCTCCCGTTTTCTCTAATAAAAAAACCAAAAAAACAAAAAAAAAAAAAAAAAAAAAAACACAAGTTGTAATAATGTGGTATGGTGACAGATGATGATAACATTGTGGCGAGCCCTGGGTTATGTGTAAAATTGTTGAATCAAACTGTTGTACACCCAAAAACTAATATAGCATTGTGTGTCAATTATATTTTAATAATAAAGAAACAACACTAAAAATATAACACTAAATTAGTCTCTCAAGTCCATTAAAATAAATTACATAAGGGTTTCAAACCTAATTGAAATTATTATTCAACCAACAATATTGCTTTTAGGATCATAAGTTATGGAACTGATAAATGATATTTAGTAGGTCAGTTCTCCCATTGTATAGATGGGGAAACTGAAGCCTAGGGAAACAATGACAGAGTTAGGTTTCTGGACTTAAGAGTTCTCTGAACTTGTCTATTGTTTACCATCTCCTAAAACTGACACCACCATACTTTAGCCAGACTCTACCTCAACTGCTATCTTAAGTATCATAACTTTATATTTTTATTGCTTATTACTAGTACACTAAAATGCTATAAATAATAGTTTGGGGAAATAGTTTAAATTTTTCCCGATTGAAGGCAAATACTGTTTAGAAAATAAAGAAAAACGAACTGAGAAAATGTTTAGGACTCACAAATTATGAACATGTTTCCCCAACAAATATTCAGACCTCCTGGGTCATCTGTTTATTTTATAAGCTCTGCCAGTTTTCCAAGGTTCAGAGTTCATACGGCATGTGGTTATCAGTTCAGACAAACATCACAGATTGTTATGAAAAGAATGTGTGAGTTTTAGTCAGCCATAACCTGCAGCTGTCTCCACTGTTGCAGATATATTTAGGGTATTTTTGTACATACTTATGAACTAACTGTCTATGAAATGTCACATGTTGTAACAGGGACAGTGACAGGAGCTATGGATGACTAGGAAACCTCAGGAGTCAGTTTGATTCTGGTTCTACATCTTAAAAGCTACAAATCAAAACACATCACATAAGCCAAATGCATGAACTATTCAGCCCTGATTCTGAATTCCACACAGAAAAAAATGAACTGTCACAACATTTAATGATACTGTCAATATATATTTCCTTAAGGTTTGCAAAGAAAGCTGAAGAAGAGAAGGCTCTGCTTTTGTTAAAGTTACACTAGATATTCTCCTTAAGTTAGTGCCTGCTAGTTGGTCAGGTGCTTACATTTATTTCTGCATGTATGTATGTATGTATGTATGTATGTATTGGCTACTAAGTGATAGCTTTTATGATATTCCTTAAGAATTAGTTAAGGTGTTATGCAGCAGAAAATGTTTTAGTCAGCACAAGAAAGAATCCACTTTTGAACAATCCTCATTAGTCCTTTTGTGCTGACATTAGGAGACTGTCAGGCTTTGGCAGCAGGGACTACTTCCAATGTCGTATCGTTGGCCAGAGATTATTAGGTAGGTAGGTGTCTTGTTAGTTGCTGCTTCCTGACTGTGTAAATAAGTAATACTGGCCTCAAGGACTGGGACCAATTCTGAATCTGAGCCATTTCATTCAGTTCAACTGATCTTTAGCTAGTAAATACTTGTGTTCCCTCCTCAATTTTCTTTTTCTTATCACTACTTGTTCTATCACCAACACCACCCAACATGGCGTCCACACTATATGTCAGAAACCTTGACAAGTGTGGATTTAAAGTTCAGTTCCGGCTCTGGGGTGGCTCACGGTAAAGGCTTCTAATGCGCTGGTACTAGGTAGTCATTCTTCATGTCTCAACTATTGTATGGGACATGCCTACATTAAAATATATATATATATTCATGGAATACGTGACATCTAAAATGAATTGGTGCCTCATGTTTTTATTTGTTCAATTGTCTTAGTTGTGAGACATTAGGAGAGCGAGGGGATGGCTATACATTTGGTTTCTCTGAAATATAAATTCAGTGTCAGGAGAGTCTAGCCTTGGGTAAGGGAAGAACAGCCCAGTATTTTCCATATAGCTAATCTATCCTAAGAACTGTCTGTTCAATTCTTTTCTCTGTATCTTAAAATACTTCTACCTATCTGTGGAAATAGAGGTGGGACTCAGCCAGCAGTCACATTTTCAATAAATCCATGGCAGAAGAGGTGCGAAACAGGAAAAGCAATGACTTAAACCAACGAGAAAATAAACTAGAAAAGAGTCTTCTGGTTAGAATGTGTTTCACTCACTTGAAGTTATTATTAGAATAGTATTGCTGTTTCTACCCAAAAGAGCAAAATAAAAGATACCTCCTATAAAAGTACCTTGGTGACTAAGCATGTAAAAATATGTGGAAAAAATATCAAAACAATAAAATAGGAAGAGAAGTGTGCTCTACTCAAAGTCAGAAATATCTTTAGCTTTTCTGGACAAAAAGTTCGTTTGTCTTTGGCCAAAATATGAAGCATGAAAACTTGTGGAGAATGGATGTCTTTTCATGTCCTTGTTCAATTTTTTGAGAGCTAAGCTTGGGAAAATTAAAACAGCAAGGTTTTAGAAGTGAATTGCCATGAAAGTGTAATGTTAGCTAATCTTAGGGTGCTAGTAATGAGAGGCAGAAATAAATGTAAACTTCTTAAAGTTTTATTGACAGGTGAACTATAGGTGCAAATTCATAATGAGATTTGATTATTAAAGCCATATTCTGGTTCCTGGAGGGAATTTCCAGGGTCAAGACATAATGCCAGGCAGAATATTTGTGTAATAAAAGCAGTAGCTTTAGAGTAGGACAGACAGATAAGTGTGAATACTGCCAGCCTCTCCCACTAATTAGCCATATGTAAATTTCTGAACTCCAAGATTTGGGGAATAAAAATACACTGCACATGTGATGTTATGAGAATTAAGATACTAAATGTCTAACACCCCCCAGATACTCATCTTTCAATGAACAGTAACTATTATAATTATATTATCGATATAATAAAAAGGTAGCGGAATACAGTCTGTACAAAGATTTTTTTTCCTTGTATTTTCACTTTTCTCCTTTTTTTTCAATTTCTTCTATGATTAATTTCTCATGTTGGTAAAGACAATCTGACATATTGTTCATCGTCACAGTGACTGGCAAGGAATATAAAATGTTTCATTTCTAACAGCATCTGTCCCCTTTTCTTCAGGTTTAGAATACTTTGCTTGAGTAGACTTTAACAACAAATGCATAAACTGCTATATTCTCATATCTTCTGTTTACTAACTTAAATAACAGATATGCTAATTGCTATGGAGTGATTATGAGAAATTGATTTTTCAAATTGTAAATATGTTTTGACTAATAAGCTTTCTTTGGGAAGACTTTTACCTAGAGTCTTCAACATGTGCATTGAAGTGGCATGAAGATGCTTCAGGGAGTCTGAAGCGGTCATGGGGCTTGACTTGCTAATTTCCATTCCTAATCTCCTCTTATCACTCATCAATTCCATTCCCCTTCTTAGTGATTCACTTAGAAATGAACACCATGTCCCAAGTCTGCCTAATAAAACATGAGAAGAAGTCAGATTGGGTCGTCTCTGAAAGGCTATCCCTCTCTCAGAAAGAGGGAGAGAAGGCAGAGAGAGGGTCATCCTTTGAATGTGGTCGTGTCTGATTCTAATGCCTTAACTGTTGCTGCCATTTTGCAACCATACTAGGAGCCAGTCTGTGGGCGAAGTCACCACGCCTCTGAGATGGATGGGCAAAGAGATGCCAAAGCCTGGGTCCTTGAGGATCCTAACCTTTGTGGAGCTTTTTATTTTGGGGCCATATATCATGAATTTCCTTATTTTTAAAACCAATTAACATCGCTGTTTTTTCTAACACATAGCTGTAAACCACTGTAACTGTTAAAAAGGAAGCCCTCAATAAATGTTAGCTATCTTCTTCCACATCTCCCACTCCTCCCCGGCACCATCTTTTTCCATCTCCTTTTTTTCCCTCCTCAGCCTCAAAAGATATATGGCCCACAGGGAAAGCAGTTCCCTTGAGTCTTCTCTCACTGGCCCAATCTCTTTCTCTCTATCCTTCAGAGTGGCCAAAGTCTGGTCTGTCACATCTCTTGTTCTCCTAGCGCTGTGCCCTGTTCCTCCAGGTCACTTACCACAATTGTACTTAAGTCCGACTTTATTAGCTGCTTGTCTGTCTCACCAGACTGTAAACTCACAAGGGCAGTAAACTTTCCTGTCTTATTCAATGTTATCTATCCAGTGGACAGCATAGTCCTGAGAAATACTGAGAACTAAGTATATGCCTTAAGTGAATGAAAGCAAATAAAACCAAAGTGCAAAATATGAGGATTAACTATTCTTCTAAATCACTTATTCACTTGGAAAACACGTCTAATAAATGTGCTACTTACACTTGGATTATGATTTGACAAAATGTTATTGACATCGCATATTACAGACTATAAAACTGTCCCCTAAGCAGTATCTTTAAAAGTATGGAGGGGAATTGGGAATGATGACAGTTGAAGAAGCGAGGAGAGACCTGTCAGATATACCCCAAATTTCGTACTCGAGGGGTTAATGGCTTTTATTTGACAGTTGTTTTTTGTCTCCCTTTAATTGGATATACGATTTTCTTTTGCGTTTGCAGTTGACAGCTCTTCAAGGACAAATACTGAACCCTGTGGGGGGAGGAAAAAATAGCAGATTGCCAGATAGACTAAAAAACAATTTAGCACTCAGCAAGAGAAGGAGCGAGAACCCAGGCTGATACATCCCAGGTAGACAATGTCACCACGACACTTCCAGATAAAAAAGAAGGAAAGCACCCCTAAACATCTCAATTAGAGAATCAAGGTGAACAGAACCATTTTCCTTGAAGCACTGCCAAATATTTGACATAAACTTCAATTTGAGGCAACAAGCTTCAAGGCATCAATTAGAACAGAAATTTTCTTTCAGAAAAATAATCCAGGAAGGAGTCCGCTTAATGTTTTTCTCATAAAGCTCATTTTGTTTAATTGATCTGAGGCCCTGTCTGCTTAAAGATAGACTTGCCTATTACTCAAGGCATGTCGGTTTTTTTCCTGTGGTGTGATCCAAAGAAAACTTTACACAGATGCGTGTGTGTGTGTATACACACAATTCAGTACGGAATCAGACTCCAGTTAGAGAAGATTGAAGAGTGGTATGCTTTCGAAAGATTCTTCTTAAATGCATAAGTTTCGCACAGTGTTTTAAATCTCTTCTCTTAATAAGTGCATTTAATTTCAGATTGTTCACAGGTATTCTCTCTCTATAAGCTTACCATGCAAATCTAATCCTATTAAAAAACAAAGAATTGCCATGTTTTTCTGTCAAACTCTTCAAGGACCCATCAGCTGCGGAGGCTGGTTCTCTTTCAGGCAGGAAGGCAAATGCTTCAGGGAGTAGTCACTTATCTCCCCCCACTGATGCCAAGCTTTCAGCAATCCCTGCACTCTCCAGCAAACACGCAATTTGGAAATTTTATTTTCTCCATCTTGACTTGTTTCAAGATTTTCCAATACCATGCCAACTCCAACTACTATTGCTATTAAACAAGCAAATGAGGGGTGCCTGGGTGGCTCAGTCAGTTAAGCGTCAGCCTCCTGGTTTTGGCTCAGGTCACGATCTCAGGGTCATGAAATGGAGCCATCCTACTCTGCCCTCGCTGGGGAGTCTGCCCTTCCCCCTGCTTGTTCTCTCTTCCTCCCTCAAATAAAGTATTTAAAACAGACACACACACACACACACATACACGAGTAAAAATAAACACTGGCGAAAAAGAGGTCTAAGTTTAGAAAGGGTAGACAAACTAGCTGTTGCAACTTCCAAAAAGTATTTTATATAATTATTCAACTATTTGTAGGGCCAGGAGGGAGAACGGATATTGATTGATGTCAACATTGGTACTAATATTGATATTAACGTATCAATATCCTAGGAATTTCGTAAGGCACAGGGAAATGGTATTTTGACAAGACCGGCCATCTAAGGCTGTATGAATCTATCTCACTAGGACATCTGAAATGACATTTCTCTGTTCTTGAAAAATGATTCATTTAGAGGCATTTACCATGTATCTCTTAGATACTCGAAGTCAATAGGGCCACAAAGATAAATATGCATATTGCACTGCATATACCATGGACTTTGAAATCATTCCCTTGGTTTACTTGACAACACAACCTTTTGCCCCTTATCACACATAGGACTTTAACCAAGTTACATTTGTTTTGCCTCGGTTTCTTCATCTGCAAAATGGGGATGATCAGACTTCTCTTTCCAAGACTGTTATAAAGTATAAATGAAATCGTACTCTTAAGGTATTTGGAACTAACACACTAAACACACAATAATGGTCAGCTGTTATTCCCACTATTATCAAATGCATAACTTGTCAGGACACTTAGTTCTGTAGTTTATTATACCACTATGTGAATTATACTATGTAGAAATATTTCCAGTGTTCCAAGGACGACTACTTGCTCTTAGTTCAATAAAAGTTTTAGAGAGAGGGCGACTTTTGAATAAAGGAATCATCTAATTCTCCTCTAGGCAACCATGATTGCAAGTGAAAGGGAGTACTCATGATCATGCTGAAACAAGGGGTATAAACCAGAAATCACCAAGGGAAACCCAAATTTATGATAATTCTACTTTTACCTGGTTTAGACACTTAATTTGTCCAGATGCAAAAGGAAGAAGAGAGGTAAGATCAAGGACAGCTGGATGTACAATCTGAGGGCCCTGAAATGCATGGAATTTTTAAGGTAAAGCAAATAACTTAGTATGACTGGTGTATGAAGGTACTAATGAGTAAAGGCTTGGGGTACTTTGGCCTCAAAATGGCACTTTATCTTACATCATAGGCAATGAGGAATGACTGAATTTTAATTATGTGTGTGGCATGATCAAATTTGCATTTGGAAGGATAATTCTAGCTGCTTTGCATGGATGAGAATGTGGAAAACCTAAGTAAGGGAAATTTACTATAATAGTCTAGGAAAAAAATAACAAAGACCTCAATTATCCTGGGGGCTGTAAGAATGAAGAGAAGGGGTGGGATTCTGAGTCATTTCAAAAATTGACTTGATAAACGTCATTGAGCAATCTGATATGTAGAGATTAAGGAAAGGGAGCAAATGAAAATGATTCCAGTTCTAGCTTGGGTGAGTAGATGGATGGTAATTAACCAAGATGGGGAATCTAGAGTAAGAACAGGTTAGGAGAAGAATGTAATAAGGTACACCTGAAACACAAGTTCTGCATCTGAGATGCTGCTGGAGAAAGCATCCAAGAGGTGCCCAGTATAGAATCATGGATTCTAATGAGTAAACACTTTGGTATTTGTAATAATAGGGGACTAATGGCATTGCCTTTATGTTCTGTTAAAACAAATTGGACCAAGAGATTAGGGGTGTATTCTATACTACTTGCCCTCAAAAATCAAATTTTTGAATTATCTGGCAGTTGCTTTTATGATTTTTCTGGGAGAATAGAAAGGAAATTTTTAACCAAAAAAAATTATTTCTATATAAACTTGTTATCATACTGGTGGTTTAACCAAAATTCTCTTAAACATGCAACCAGGTGTGAACTCCTAGTAAATAACTTTTCTTCCTTCAACAGAAAGCATTAACTGAATATTTGTTAAATTGAATTCAATGGATCTTAATGGATTGAAATATTCAAACGGAAGCGTGAACAAACTGGGCAGAACAAAATGGGAGATTGTCAAAGAATCGTGTTTCTTTCCCTTTTCTCTATCCTAAGGCTGTGCTAGATGATAACTCTGGAAGACCAGCAGGGGCATGGTGATAGAACCGTCGTTGTCCTCCGTGAATGCTGTTCATATCATGTTCTCAGGGCACTGGGGGTCACAGAAGAGGTCCAGGGTAGAAAACACCAAGAAATCCGAACCAAGATGGAACTTGCCCTCTTGGCCTTGCAAAGTAGCTGGGCCAGGGAACTTGTTTTCTTTCAAATCATTTCTTGGCTTCCAGCTTTAGACAAAGGGTCACCAGAAGTAATTGCTTTGGAATATGTGGTATTATTTATTCATTGAGGCAGATACTTGGCATATTAAAACTGTATCTTAAAATTAGGCTGTTTCTTTCAAATATTTAATTCCCTTTCATTAACTTTATCGATTTTTACAAAAATATTTAAATATTTACCTAATTACCTTAAGCTAGATATTGAATTAAAAATCAGTAAGAAGTATAGCTTATTGGCAAAAAGAACAGGAATCATTTCTGGCTTTCTAAGGAATTCTGCCCCAGTGATTGATTGATTTGATTTGATGATTTTTTTTATTTTATTTTTTTTGTGAAAACTGATGGGCCCTCTCATATGAGATGTTTGCTTACTTCCCTTTTTGCTGAGCCACTTGTTTCTGGTTCTGAAAACTACAGATGCTAGCACTGACCCCTTGAGAACAATTCTTCCTACAGTTGATAACATCAGTAGGCAGGAGGCTCATGTCATCTTTATGATTCTTCCTGATAGACCATTTCTAGAGATAGAAACCAGAAATGATTGCCAAGGGCTTGAAAATGCATATGTCTATTTTTAAAAATTGGCTATGATATTTTGTTTCTGCTCTTGCACTCCTACTTAGCATTAATAACGGATTCAAAGGAGCTCTCCGGAAGACTGTGTCCTTCCTTCCAAGACAAAGTCGGGGTATAAGAGTATGTGCATTTGTCACATCAAAGTCCTATTAAAATGATGTGCGAAAGTCTAGGTTTGGCTGAACTGCAATTGGGAGAATATTACGTACCCACGTCCAGACCAGTGCCGGCCACTGACCCCAAATTATTTCCATTCTTTAATGTTGGCTGCTGGTTAAGGATACCCTTTTGTTCTAGGATATGTATGATATGGCAATTAATGGAATGGAATTCAGTAGGTCTGATGCCTAGAAAAACCTTCTTGAGGCCTGGAAAGCATAGACAAGATGGAGAAAGAAACATGCAGAACTTTGTTGGGAAATTCTAGTTATCCTGCAGCTGTAAAAACAAAGCAATCTTCATATTAAGAGATTTTTTTTCTAAGTACAGCAAAATTACACCAGCATGCATGCATGCATTCATTCCTTTCTTTTACAATATTTATGAGGAAGAATTATTTGGAAGCTTTGCTTTTTTTTTTTTTTTTTTTTTTAACTGAGAACTTTGGATTTCTTTTCAAAATGTTGAGGCTTTATTGAAGCAAACAGTTTTAGCTTTTTTTTTTCTTATGGGCCTTAATATACACATTGAAGCTGCAGACATTAGCAAATGATATTCCTGCATCTCCAGCTTCTTTATATAGCCTTGCCTACCGTGTTAAAGTCATAAGCATTTGACTATGGCAAATCCAATTAGACCATGTCTAAAAATAGCACTTGGCAGTATATAAATAAGCAGAGATCTCATTGCCTCAATATTCAGACAGCATTCCCTCAAAGTGAAATATTTTATGGAGACCTTTCATGTGCATTTTATTATGTGGAGGGGTAGTCTGAAATTAACTGCTATGTTGATGGTTACTCTCCTATTATTAATTATCCAGATCATTTATCTACTGTGTCTGAATAATCTCCAAGTATGTATGAAAAATCAGGGAATCGACTGTACTCTCCATCCATGCTTACCACAGATATACTGACTCTACTGAGGTATTCTTCAGGTGTGTGTCAATATTCACGTATTTACTTCCTGCAAACCAGTTGCATTTACTTCCTGACGTTGCTGTAATCAACTGCCACAAATTTAGTGTCATTAAAACAACATGGATGTCTGTTCGTATGGTCTGTAGGGCAAATGTCCAAAAAGGGTCTCACTGGTCTAAAATCAAGGTGTTGGCAGAGCTGCATTCTGTTCTGGAAAATCTACAGAGTACTTTTTCTTGAATTTTCCAGTCTCCGGAGACCACCCACATTCCTTGGCTCCTGGGCCCCTTCTATTTACAGAGACAACAGCGGCCTGTTAAGTCTTTCTCACATTGCCTGACACTATCATTGACTCTTCTGCCTCGTCTTCCACCTTTAAGGACTCATAATTGGTTACATTGGATCTACCTGGGTAATCTCCCCATTTTATGGTCAGCTAATTAGCAACCTTGATTGCATCTACAACCTTAGTACCCCTTCAGTGTCTGGATAGCAGGACATAGATATATTTGGGAATCATTATACTGCCCACCACACCATTTTAAGATGTTGTGTACTTTTTACCACAGCTGCAGCAGGAATGTTTTAGACTGCCCGCCCTAGCATACCCCTTCTCAAATTCATCACCATTGGTCCCAGCTAAATGGAGCTAGGGTGAGCATTTTACTAAAGGAGTCCATTTGAACCAATAATTTATGACCTCTAACACCCGGTACTGAAGACAAGCTGGTTAGGTAAATCACCCATTTTGTAGATTTAAACTTAGAGATAAAAAGGGAAGATACCAGGTGTCCATGAATGCAGGAGCTACAACGTTGTGCAGACTTGAAAGCTAGATGGCAGTAGCAGTTTTTAGTATGTTTAATTAAGCTAAGGAAGCTGGTTGAGGGAGGCAGTTGGGGTGTAGAATAGATGTACCAAACAAAAAAACAAAACAAAAAAAACAACAACAAAGAAAATCCGAGTGACCTTAAGAGATAACATGAGGCTACTATAGTTCCTTTTATTGTTTTTGCTTATGTTGACATTTTTGAGGAGTAGTGGGTAAATATTTTGTAAAAGTTATCTCAATTGGTATTTGATGTTATTCTCATGATTAGCTTGAGGTTGTGGGTTTTGGGAGAGGAAGATCACAGAGTTAAAGTGCTGTTCTCATCATACTTATCAAGGGTACATACTGTCAATCTGACTTATTGATGACACTGACCTTAATTATCCAGCTGAAGTAGTGTTGGTTTTCTCTAATGTAAAGATAGAGAGTGGGGAGTTATCTTCCACCTTCTTGAGGGTGGAGTGTTCACATAAATTATTTGGAATTCT
Source organism: Ursus americanus (assembly GCF_024610735.1). Taxonomy (NCBI): domain Eukaryota; kingdom Metazoa; phylum Chordata; class Mammalia; order Carnivora; family Ursidae; genus Ursus; species Ursus americanus. Next base: position 11,794,600 of record NC_142137.1, on the reverse strand, counting down.
TCATCCAACATTTGTCTATTGTCCTTTATTAGATCATTTATTTATACCACTATGGACCCATAGATATTTTATACTTTGGGTTAGAATTCCTTTTTTCTTTTAAAGTTGTCATCTTTTTTTATTAACTGTACTCTTTAAGTTCTGTTTTCATTCTACACTCTGTAAAATGTTATGCCCGTTGCTTTAATGGCCATTTATGCCCAAAAGATTAAAAATATCTATCTCCTGACATCTCTAGGCTACTGAAAACTTTCTTGTGGATGTCATAATGGTGTCTACAGTAGGCCTTGGCTGGGCCTATAGTGTTCAGTCCCTACTAGGCTTCTCTATTAACAGAAGGTACAATGCAGGTGTAACCCCAAAGGCTGGTCCTCAGTAAACTGCAATGCATATATACATGCATCGAGTATATTGATAATTGTTTAAGGTCAATGTTGAGAAACTGGCACCAGAACAAAATTAGAAAGTGTGCACCAAACTAAGTAGTTAGGTTTGGGTCTATCACATGATTGGTGATAAGAAGCTTGTTAAACACTTAATACATCCTACATCTTGGCAGGATGTCACCTAAACCAGGTAAAATACCACCACCATCAAGGAAAACACATAACTTGCGAGGAAATTAGAAGACCCAAAGAGCTTGGCTCTCCAGTGTCCGCTATCCTAATATCTTTTATGACTTGCTAGAAATACAGCTTTACAGCAATGAGGAAAACGAAACTTCAAGACTTACGGTAGGGCACTCATTTTTGTCACACCTCAAAGCCAGGCATTTTTGAAGAATTTCAACACCTCAACCTGTCCATGATGAAACAAATGTATTTCCTTCCTACTGAGTCAGATGCTCTCCCACTCTTATCTCCGTGAGTGGCACCACAATGAAAACATAATGCCAAACATGTATCCAAATAATTGTATCAATTTATGGAAGTGCTATCCTTGGTGTTGCATTACCCCTTTTCCTTTAATTGGTCACTGGGTCCTACATATTGCTTTCCATAGGTTTACTCAATTCACCATTTCATATTCCTTTTCATCACCAGTACCCTACTTCGAACTCCCATTTTCTGTCTGAAATGTAATTTGGAAATGTTCTATCACATTATCCTCATCTACTCTTTAAAAAAAATATTTTTTTGATATGGAATGTTACCTTAGTTTCAGGTATACACTGTAGTGATTTGACAAGTTTATATATTATGCTATGCTCACCACAAATGTAGCTACCATCTCTCACAACACTATTATAATACCGTCGACTATATTCCATATGCTAGGTCTTTTATACCTGTAACTTATTCACGGTGTAACTGGAAGTCTGTATCTCCCACGCACCTTCACTTATTTTGCCCATCTACCCTCTCGCTTCCCTTCTGGCAACAATTAGTTTGTTCTCGGTATATATAGATCTGATTTTTCTTTTACTTGTCTTTTCTTTTTTTTTCCACGTATGAGTGAAATCATATGGTATTTTTTTTTCAGTCTGACGTATTTCACTTAGTATAATACCCTCTAGGTCCATCCATGTTGTCACAAATGGCATGATCTCATCCTTTTTTATGGCTGTAACATTCCATTGTGCATATACACCACATCTTCCTTATCCACTTGTCTATTGATGGACACTTAGGCTGCTTTCATCTTTTGTCTATTGTAAATAATGCTGCAATAAACATTGGGGTATGTATATATTTTCAAATTAGTGTTTTTGTTTTCTTTGGGTAAATACCCTATAGTGGAATTATTGGATCATATGGCATTTCTGGTTTAATTTTTTTTTTTAACTTTTAGAGAGAAACCAAGAGAGTGTGAAAGCAGGGGGAGGGGCAGAGGGAGAGAATCTCCAGTAGACTCCACGATGAACATAGAGCCTGATGTGGGGCTCAGTCTCACAACCTTGAGATCGTGACCTGAACAGAAATCAAGAGTCAAGACGCTCAACTGACTGAGCCACCCAGGCACCCCTCTAATTTTTTGAAGAATCTCCATACTGATTTTCACAGGAGCTATACCAATTATATTCCCACTAACAGTACCCAAGGGCTCCTTTTACTCCACATTCTTGCTAACACTTGTTATTTATCTTTTTGATTTCAGCCATTCTGTCAGGTGTAAGGTGGTATCTTATTGTGGTTTTGATTTGCATTTTCTTGATAATTAGCAATGTTAAGTATCTTTTCATGTGTCTGTTGGCTATCTGTATTCTTCTTTGGAAAAACTTCTATTCAGGTTCTCTGCCCATTTTTTAATTTTTTTTTTTTTTGGTCGAGTTGTATAAGTTCTTCAAATATTTTGGATATTGACCCCTTCTGGATATATCATTTGCAAATATATTCTCCCATTCAACAGGTTGGCTTTTTGTTTTGTTGATTGTTTCCTTTGCTGTGCAAAAGCTTTCTATTTTGATGTATTCCCAATAGTTTATTTTTGCTTTTGTTTCCCTTGCCTATCTAGAAAAATTTATTATGGGCAGTGTCAGAGAAATTACTGCTTGTTTTCTTTTCTAGGATTTTAATGGTTTCAGATCTTAGTATTTGGGTCTTTATTTTGTGTTTTTTTGTGTGTATGGTGTAAGAAAGTGGCCTGGTTTCATGCTTTTACATGTAAAGCTGTCCACTTTTCCCAGCATCATTTCTTGAGAAGATGGTCTTTACCCTATCTTATATTCTTGCCTCCTTTGTCATAGATTAATTGACCCTAAGTGTGGGTTTATTTTTGTGCTATTTTGTTCTGTTGATGTATGTGTCTATTTTGGTGCCAGTAACATACTGTTTTGATTATTACAGCTTTGGAGTACAAATCTGGAATTGTGATAACCTCCAGCTTTGTTCCTTCTCAAGATTGCTTTGGCTATTCACAGTCTTTTGTGGTTCCATATAAATTTTAGTATTTATCCCAGTTTTGTGAAAAGTATTGTTGTTATTTTGGTAGGGATTGCACCCACATCCATTCTTGACCAACCCCAATCTAGTCTTCACACTTGGGCCAGAGATCCTTATTAAAAGCCTACATATGAACACTTTATCTTCTGTTTCCAAACATAAATGGAATTCTGCTCTTGGGGTTAAGATAAAAATACTCTAGCTTAGTTTATAAATCCATTGTCTGTTGTTCCTGTGTTGCTCTTCCACTCCTTTTAGTATCACGTTCTCTTTCACCCTGTTAGAACCATACCTGCTTGCTTCACCTCTGGGATAGGGTGTGCCCTTCTGTCCATCATGCCTATGTTCATTCCTTTGAATGAAGTCTGCTTTCTCTCCCTCCCTAGGAAACCCCTGTTATCATCCTTAAGATCTCAGTGTAGTCATCACTTGCTAGGAAGCCTTTGCTTGTCCTTTGGATGGCATAAACTCACTCTAACTTGCTGTGATCCTGTATCTTAAACACAAGCCCCTTATGTTTCTCCTTCGTAGCACTGATCACAGAGGCAATGCTATGTCTATTTGCGTATTTGATTGGTGGAATGAATTTTTCTTTTACTAGGCTAAATTTTGAGTGCAGGTTTGATATATTTTCACCCCTATACCTCTACTACTTAAAATAATATCTGACACATAAAGTTTTTAAAAATATTTCTTTAATAAATCTAGAAATGAGTAAATTTCTTAATATCCCAAATGAAGAAACAAAAGCTTTGAGGCATAAAGTGCAAGATAATCAATTTGTTAAGGTAGGGACTAGAACAGTTCTCCTGAATTTTACTCAATTATTCTCCCATCTTCTGTTCCTTTGTGATTACAATTTAAAAACAAAGCAAGGCCAAACAAAATAAAATTCAGGTACAAGGCATGCAATGTATTTATAAGCCGTTTCTAATGAATATGGCATAAATTTTCTCAGAGCTACAGCATGATTGATTTATATATTTATTTTACTCCAATATATAGAATTAGCTTAAATATAGTCTTTCATTAATAACAGACTTTTATGACTGTCCTTTTTAAATCTGCCTACACTTTTTGTTTTTACTAATAATATAAACACTCATGAAATCACCATTAAACACAAAAACTAAAACCTTACAGATGTTTGCTACCTCTCTTACTCGTTTGTCACCTCACTGACATTTGATGGCAATAATTCCTTCACTTTTTTAAAATTACGTACGGTTATGTGTGTTCACTTCATCCCAAAATGAAGAGATCTATGGGTTCATATACTTTCTGACATTTGTTGTCAGACTTTAATTTTTTCAATATAATAGGTATAGAATGATAATTCAGTGTGGTCTTTATTTGCATTTTATCGACCCAAAAATGGGTTTGAATCGTAAGATTTTTACTTTCCATTAATTCCTTTTATTCTGAATTGAATTGGCCACAGTTCATTCTTCTTCTTCTCCTTATTTTATGAAAAATCATGAAGAAGAATAATCTTATTGTGAGAAGCTGTTTTTACTTTAATGGACTATTGAAAGTGTATAATTTTAGAAAGTAGGAAATAGACATTGCTAGTGATTATCATATTTTTACTGCAATTTTTTTTAATTTTTGAGGATTGGTAGGGGTAATGGGTTTAACAATTTGGTCCACTAGCAAGCAGGTGGAATTCTCCTGGCATAATAAACATGATATTTAGGAGGAAATACCTTACTCTAAAGTGATAGGAATGATTAATTTGTGTGTGTGTGTGTATGTGTGTGTGTATGTGTGTGTTTGTATCTGTGTCCTTATGTTTACATGAGTGACAAAATCAATGTTAAGGCAACACCCATATGTCACTTGGTCCATGCTCTGATGACACATAGTGACAACATATCTATAAGCTTAGTCTCAACATGAATTTGCAAATATGATCTACATCTTCCTTCTGGAAAATCTTTAATGAATTATTACTAACACTTACATCAAAATAATCAGAAATAATCTCAAATACCATCTTACTAATTTATCTACAGTTATTTTTAGCAGATAAATGTCATTGCCCATCACTTGTGGGAAATTGTTCTGGAGATCAATCTAATGTGCTCATACCATTCAGTTAAACTGATGCTCAGGAAGATTAGTCCTGTTTATGCTGAGACATGAAACATTAACCTGTAGGTGAATATGCAGTCTGGTATCAGTATACCTCCTCTAAATTATTTAAATCTATACATTAGCTAAAGAAGGGGAAATTTTGTGCGTGTAGGAAAAAATACCTTAAGTTTACTCTAAAATCTGGGTAGCATTCACACAAAAACCCTTTCCAGAAAGTTAGGAAATTTCAGAAGTGTCATTAGAAAGCTCTAACTCCCCAGAGTACAAGTACTTTATAGGAAAGGACATTGGTCAGTGTGAATTCTGGTAATCATGTATGCTAGATCAAATGTCTGCATTCCCAGCCAGTTACTAAAGTCAACTCTGATCGATAGTCCCAGGACTGTTTAATTTTTTACCATGCCAATCATCAAGGCTTCCCTCTTCCCTCTCATTTATTTACATTAATAATGGAACCTTTAGCTGCTATGCTCAAAGTGAAATATTCTTCTCAGAAACCATTTATGGAGCCAGACTTTTTTTAGTGTCAAGTAGAGCTCAAGTCATTGACTCATTGTTTTCGTTTTCCAGATAATATCAAACATGTGTCCCAGATCATGTATAGGGAACCTGCACAGAAAACATTCTGACTGCATTTGGTGTACAAAGTTTGATACCAGCTGCCAGAAGCTACACATTTTGATGTTGGCCAGATGTTAGGTATTGGTGCATAAAAATGATGGGGAAAATATGCCCATGCGTAGCCTAAGTTTTCTGCCAGCAATTACTCTGAAGGAGATTTTGATATTTTATTTATAGTATAATAGAATCAAATTATTAAGTGGGAAGAGCAGTTTATCCCACAAAATAGGCTCTTTGGAAGAATTATTGTAAGACTGACAAAAAAAGCAATATAATTTCCAATTATCTGTGATTGATCTCGCCTCACATCTCCAAGTCCCCTCTTGCCATTCTTCATTTAAATCTATGTATGTACTCTACTGTCAAATCTTGAGATGATATGGGGTCATTTTATCATTTTCATTAGGATGTTATAGGAAATACAGATATATATAAACAAAAGTGAAAAATCGTTAGACTAGTAAATTGGGGAAAGTTTAGACGTTAAATTTTAATCATTTAAACAAAAGTACATATTTTTGCATAAAATATCTGAATATTTGTCCTCTGTTAATTCAGTTAGGTTATTCAGACAAGCCTCCTTTATATGATGGAGTTCTCATTTGCATTTGAAACCTGGGGCAAAATTAATTTTCCTTTCAGATGGTATATAATAAAATCCTACTAGTATTGTCTTTCTTTAAATCCCTTTAGATAAGTGATCCTGGGAGCATTTCAAGCTTCTTAAAATACTTGATGGAATGAATGAAACCAAACTCTGAAGAACTAAAGATGGTCAGCTAGCACATATGTCAGTATTAAATAGCCTCAAGAAATTAAAGATCAAATGTTGAGTTTGACAGATATGAATTTCTGAGAAATATGGAGAAAACCTGGAAAGAGTCATAACTGCTTAGCATCTGAGTTAAAAAATTAAACTCCTAAAAAAAAACTACATTAATCTTTCTCTCTATATATATATACACACACACACACACACACACACACACACACACACATATATATATACATATATATATGTATATACATATAAAATGTAGCAAAAGATATGGAAAATGCTGTAGGCAAATTTTTATGCTTTTGACTAAGGAGAGAAGTCTGCCAACTGGGTCAGAATTAAATGGCTAATGTATTCAAAAACAAAATAATTCTATGTGTCTACATAGAAATTTTGACAACTCTTAAATCAGGGAAGTGTAGAATATATACATTAGCAGAGAGTGTTTGAAATCTGAGTACACTTTGATATGGGGAATTAATTGTACGTTCAATGATCAACAAAGTGAGCAACCTTAAGAACGCATTTGCATCTAGATAATGGAGCAGCACTGTCAAGCAGAAGAGGCCTGCTAGACGATCTAGCCTAGCTGGTAGAAGCTAAACATAAAAATAACCGGTTACTTAAAGCTCAGTTCATATATCAATCTAAAGGGAAAAAAATGTTCAGTGAATGTAATTTTTGAATAGATATTCAGGTGGTTTTTCTGAGTTCAGATCAGGTAAGGGTTGTGAGTCTTATTGATTCTAGAGAAAAGGATTCTTTTCTAAAATATGCTACGTGCCCATGCAACCATGCTATAGGATTATTGCTTTGACGTCCAGCAATTCACTCACGAAAGTTGCTGTCTTATGCTGGCCTGTCAGAGATACATGAAATAAGAATATATTTTATAGATGCTTGCACCGTATGGTTATGGGAGGGGGTTCTGTGATCTACCATTTTGGTAGCTCTTAGTAGGACCTATGATTAGGTAAGGTATCTAATATGACCTATTCACATTCTCATCCAGAGTGCTGAGAAGAAATATCTTTTTTGGAGACTACAACAAAATGGATCAATGGTTGTGGTAGCAACAGCTATGGTAGATATAAATCATGTGAAAGAAAGGAAAGATTTATCACAAAAATCAGATACAGAATTGAGAATGGCAAGTCATAGCAGGTAACATGAGAATTCAGTTATCCTTATACAGGTCCAGGAAGATCTCCTACACAAACTAAGCTATAAATACTAAGAACACCAGTCGGCTGCAAGATCTTTGCATTCCTAGGAAATAGCTTAGGGCCTGGCACGCCGCACGTCCACTGGGACCATTTTTAAATGAATGAAAGAAGGGATAAAATTTGTTTTTTAAATCAGTTTTTGTAAGAAACATTTTGTATGATTGCTCTTAGCACCATAAACAGAAAGAAAATGCAAAATATACCTAACTGGGAGAAACTTTTCATCCCAATATTTATTTAATATCACTCTATAGTCTTAAAATATGTGAACTCTACCCCTCTGAAATCTCCTCCATTAGTTTAAAACTGCTGCGTGAGGTTAGGTGTTTTGAAAATGTTTTTGATTAGCATGAAGATAAAAATATGCTTTTATGACTCAAACTATGTGGCAAATGAATATGTATCATCTACCAACATTATATTTTAGTCATTTCACCATAGAAGGATCTGGGAATTGAATAAAACAGAGCTCTTTGTTGTGTGATTCTCTTGTTCAGTTCAATTAAATATAATTTCCACTTTGTGGCAGTAAGTAAACTGCAGGGTAGGATCAATGGTGACTCCTTAAAAGAATGCATTCCAGGAGTATTCAATGTCAGAGCACTTTGGTGCTCAAATAGAATTTTGAGATGAATTTAAATGAAGATGTATCCTGTAATAATCATTACTGAGAGTCTAAACTATAAAATGCTCTTACATAACAAAACAAGTGAGCATGCTGGAGACTTTCAATTGTTAACTTTCTGTGTTGCTTTGAAGCAAGATTTTTATCTTGGCAACACCATAATTTGAAGTACACGGTTGGATGACAGCCTAAATCGTACAGTAAAATCTCTAAATTTTAGAAAGCTGAAATCAAAACAAGGACCTAGATTCATAAGTGATTATTTCCTTACAGGTGAGCTTACTTCAATTAACTGTAATGCTACTTACTATATTCACCTTTACGAGGATCTCAGAAAATACTGGGCTTTACAGTTACATGTCAGCAAGGAAAAAAAAACAAACAAAACAAAACTACAGAAGTCAACAAAAATTGTCTCAGAACATTTCTAAGAACAGGATTTTCTACTGGACCAAAGAATATGCACCTTCAGGAGGTAAATGAAAGGTGCAAATTTAAATTCTAAGTGAAATATCAAGAACCATCTGGCTTTTGCTGTAAAGAGGAGCGTAAGTAATCATCCCTATGCATGCTTTTGGAGGGGCAGGGAAAGCATATTAGCAGATAAGGGAGAATAACTAATTAATTTATATAATTCTTTCTCTTCTATTTTCTTCTCTTAGGCCCTCAAAAGATTGGTAAAATAGTAGTCCTATGATAGAACTGATTAAACTGGGTAATTTACTGGAGGAAAGGATCGAGAGAAAGAGGGATTGAATGATAGTCGTGCTCTTCTGATTCGGCTGACAGGTGTATGTGTGTGGGAGGGAGGTGTATGAAGGCACCACTTATAAAAATACAAGTTGAGAAAAAAAGGTGTGAATTTGTAATTAGGTAGCTATGTGAGAATATGGTGCTAGGGCTCAAAATAGAAACAAAAGTTAAATACATAGATTTACAAGGGAATCATCCACAAAGCAAAGATAAGTAAAGCTATGAATTTTGGGTAAGTTTTCTAATTTTGGATAAGTTTTCTTCCTTAGGAGAAACCCTTAGGAGGAAGAAAAAACAAGCCATAAGTTATATGTCTGAGGACACCTACATTTAGGATGTTGAAAGGTAAAGAGAAAGCAGAGATATTGTAAGTAGACAAGGCAGGGGGTATTGAGGAAAAACCAGAAGCAGCGATGGACGATTCAACTCAAAGGAATATTCAAGAAATGGAATTAAGTGATCAATAAAAGACTGAGGAGATGGATCAGGAGGAGAGAGGGACTGAAGAGGAAGAAAGGGAGAACCAGCTGCGGAGCAAAGTGCTGGGGAAACAGGGTTTGAGACCGGCCCGCTGTTTACTTTGATGATGGGCTGTGGCTGATACACATTAAAAGACGGGGAAAAAATAGGAGGTAGAAAGGGACGTTGAGGGCATTCTGTTTTTTCTTTCGATGAGGGCTGAAAAAAGAGAAGGTTTGGAAAGGTGATAGGAGATTATGAGCACAAGTGAGGGATGACCGGGAGCTTCCATGTGAAGATGAAGGGCATATGAATGTCCTGGGAATTTGCATGGGTTCATAAATTTCTTGAACAACATCAGGGAGGCTGGGAGCAGGTGCAGTGAACATGAGACCCATGTGATAGGAGAATGGAGGCCCAAGAAAATCAAAATCTCAGGAAAACAGTCACAAAATTGCTATGAGAGATGGAGGTAGAGGAAAGGAGGGCGGCAGAGGACGACGATCAGCTCCTGCCGAGGCCACAGCGACAGCTGGGCACTGGAGTAGGTCCCGTCCTCAAGGCCAGCCTTCCTTTTGTCTTCATTAAGCATTAGCTGTTCGGCCCCCAACACCACACTAAAAAGGGTGATGAAGGCTCCTCTTCTCCCACCTGGTATGGGGAAGTGTTGATTCCTCCAAAGAGTCATTTTAATGTCTTTTTTTTTCTTATGTGGATCTAATTAAATTAAGAAATATATATATGAGAAATGCGGTCAAAAATTTTTCCCCCAGTTGGTAGTAAGGAAGAAAAAAAGTGAAATGATGCAATCACTATTTTTCTCAGCGTTGAGGTCTAACCTCCTGCTTAAAGATAGTTACATACTTCTGAGCTGATAGAATTTTCTAATTTTTAGAAGTAATTTCATTCATACATCTAGACTTGAAGTTTTCTTAAAATGCCTGAGGGGTAAAACTACGATTTTTGTTGTTGTTTTTCCCCTGACAGACTATTTCATTTTTATTGGCTTCATGATTTGGGGAATATTTGATAACAAGGCAGAACTCAAAGGGGTGAACTTTATTACACTCATTTATTTTGCTCCAGGGTCAAAGAGAGTTGAAACATTTATCTCCGCCGTGAATCTTCTACACGCTCCTACTATGGACACTGACTCATGGTCACATGTAAAAAGCTTCACACTTCTGAAGAAAAAAAATTGTTTATTAGCATGTCCATTAAACCATTGGGCCACAGCCTTTTTTAATTAGTAGAAACACTAGCAAGACCCTGATCGGAGTAGAAGGTAGCTAGAAATTTTAAAGCCCTCTGAAAATAGTTATTAAAATAAATTTTAAAAATCAGCCTTAAGACTCGCTTATAGCAAAAAGAAGAGTTTTAGAAATAGAAGAGTTAAAATTTTTAGGTTTATGGATTAGGAAACAAAGACCAGAGAAAATAAATCAGTTACTGATTGCTGAAAAGAAATCGTAACTAGACTCCAAATCTTTCCAGAGTAAGGCTCCTTCTCTAATCTCCCCACCCAAAGTGGTGATAATTATAAAGCATTAATAATAAAGAACACGGTCAAACTAATTGTGAACCTTCTTCATGAACGAAATCAAAACCCACAGTTATAAACTTTATGTAAATTGAAACCAGTATCTAGGATTATTTAACTTTTGCTTTTATTTTTGTTCTCATCAACTGCATCCTTCTTGGAGCGTACCAAAAGTCCATCAATTTGACTGATTTTATTCTCGGCTTTGCGTGGTATCTGAGTAGTTGAATTTCATTTTGTATTTTGTATAACTATTATATCAAAGCTAGTTAAATTCTTCCTTCAGAACTTTTTAAAAAACACATATGCCAGGGGCGCCTGGGTGGCACAGCGGTTAAGCGTCTGCCTTCAGCTCAGGGCGTGATCCCGGCGTTCTGGGATCGAGCCCCACATCAGGCTTCTCCACTAGGAGCTTGCTTCTTCCTCTCTCACTCCCCCTGCTTGTGTTTCCTCTCTCGCTGGCTGTCTCTCTCTGTCAAATAAATAAATAATTAATCTTAAAAAAAAAAAAAAACAAACACATATGCCAAAAGTTGAAAGCCTTTTCATTTGCTATAATCTGTTTTTGTTTTTCTATAAGAGGAACAGAATAAACCCTTAGTAAACTGCTAGAGTGTTCCAGCCACTGTGCTCAGCCCTTTGCTAATGCTTATTATTTTTATCTCTTAAAGGAGTCTCGTCTCTGATATCCTTTTATTCCATTTTCCAGTCAGGAAGACAAAACCGATTATTGAACTTATTCCAAATAATATAGATGGTAAAGTGGCACAAAGGTTTCCAACAGGTGGTTTTTACTCCAAAGCCCATTCTTCTTCTTTTTTTTTTCCTATAGACTAGCTCTTCCCACATGTTCCATAATCTCCTTACTTTGTTAATTATGTAATATTTCCTAGCCCCAATTTCTTTCAGTCATAAGTATTCTCTTCAAATCACTGAATATGCTTTATCAACTGATGATCATAGTGATATATTACTTGACATATTATTTCCTGAGGAGTATTTTGTTCTTTCCCAGTGTCATAAATATCCCTTCATTTCTCAAATTTTACTGCTCTTTATTTCTTGAAATAACATCTTGCAGAGCACCATTATTTGACACTAAGTTTTAAAAATAAAATCACACCCTAGATAGTGTATGGGAATTATACCAGAAACCCAGAGAACTCGTCTTCATCATTAGATGACAAGGCAATGAGTGGGCAGAGGTTTTACTGAGATGAACCAGTGGCTCCTCCATAAGTAAAATAGGTTGACTTTTCTTTTATGGAAATTTTGCATTTCTGAAATATTTAGCATGATGCTTTATGGCATTCTTGTTGACAGAACATCATCAAATATTTGTAAATATGGAGAGACCTATTTAACGGATGAATTAACCAACTAAGGAAATTATATGTATGTTTGGGGTCAAAATAAATTATAAACTACTCAAATGCAAAGGCTTTTGATTCTTTTAGCTGTCGTTTACACAAAAATCCAATGAGATTAATAAAGATACACATGTAAACCTGAAGTGACAGTTTCAGGACAACATGTTATCAAAGACATTATATACAAATAATAGAAATCAAAGCTGTGATAGCTCTATGTACTGGTTTGACATCTTTTCCTAATGAAACAACAAAAGGAAGCTGTCAGTTAATTTTTTTTTTTTTTAGGATGTTAATTTAAGATAGATACTACTGGATTGATTTAAGAGGTCTAGAACCATAATTTTTTTCTTGGCATTGAGCTCTGTCTCCCTCTCTCACTGTCTCTCTCTCTCTTTCTTTCTCAGATTTCATCCTTTTCCAATCCATCAGGGATTTGACACTCTGGCTTGAGATAAATAGAATCCTCATGCTGAAAGTACTATTTTACAAGCGACAAAATACGGAATAGCAGATCTGGGATAGATTGACAATCATAATAACAACTATTATCCTCTAAAGCTGTTTTCTGCTACTTAAAGGGGCAGTATCCATTATAGAAAGAATATTCTTTAAAGTATGGCTCCACTGGAAAAATGTTTTGTTATTGTGATTGTTGCAAATATAAGCATATTGCCTTTGGCTCTTTGAAATGAAAGCAGCTCCATTTCACTTAAGGTTATGGGAACACATTTAAATTGGTAACATTTGAATCCATGTGTAGTTAATCTTTCAGGGAAAAAAGTTATTCATCTCCATTTTCACTACATTAATCTTAAGCCTGGATTTTCTATCCCATATTCTTAGTACAAAGCCCTATTTGTGTCTCTGTATCTCATCCATACATAGTATTTGGATTTACCAGAATAATCACTTTCAAACTTCATCGTGGTTGTATTTCCCTGTTCACGAACTTCCATTCATATCCAATAGGTTAGCAGATAAAAACATAAATCTATTAGCTTGGCACTCGATGGATTAACGTACACTGCTTTGGCAAAAATAATTTCCTCATTTCTTTCATTTCAGACATGGAAGTCTGAACAAAAAAAGTGGTAAAGTGAAAAGTGAACATTTCCCCCTTAATTTTTGCATTTAACATCTAGGCTGATAATTCCCAAGTTCACATTTATAGGCCAGTCCTCTCCACTTAATTCTGGACCTCCATATTTAACTGCCTAATTGGCACCTGCCCTTGGATTGATATAACAGGCATCTCAAAATGAACTTGTCTAAAATTGAACTCCTGAGCTCTCCCCATACCAGTCCTATCACTTGTTTTCTTCATCTCAGTCACTGACAACTCCATTCTACCTGTTCAGGCAAGTGATGTCACCTTTGCCTTTTTTCCTTTCTCACATCAGTTCCAACAATAAATCCTATTGGCTCTACTTCAAAATATATCCAGAAGTCAACTGCTGCTCACCATCTCCAATTGGCAACCCACATTGGTCAAAGCCACATCATCTCTCCCCTGGATTAACACATTAACTTTTGTGCTGGTCTTCGTCTTTTTCCCTGAAACCTACTCTCAATTCTATAGCCGGTCTTTGCTATTACCTGCAAGACAGTATGTGGTCTGCACCTCCTGTTAGTTCTCTGACCTCATCTTTTATGATTTCCTTCTTGTTCGCACTGCTCCAGTCTCATGGATTTTCTTTCTGTTCCTCTAATATACAAGGCACCCTACTGCCTCAGGGCCTCAAATGATCTGCTTTCGTTATTCTGTTGTCATATTCCCTAAATTCTGTCTCAGTGATTTTTTTTTTAATTTTGTTATTTTAAAACTTCTAAAATTTGAATCAGTATTAAATATTTTTTCATTATTTTCTATTTGTGTATTGCTCTAGGTAGTAAAAGCTGTTCAGTTTCCTCCAAGCATTCCCTTACATAAATCTCACACATTTTTAGTGTTTTATATTATTATTTTTATTTTCTATGATTTTTATTAACTTCACGAACCAGGGCTTATCTAAAAATACAGTATTAAAATTTATAGTTAGCATAAAATTTTGTTTTCTGGTTGTACTATTTTCATTTTTATTGACCTACGGTCACAGTATAGTTTCTGTATTTCTTTTTTCTTGATAGATATTGAAGCTTTGTCTTTGGTCAAATATATGTTCAACTTTTATTAATATGCTCTGAAAAGAAATTATAACATCAAATTTTGGAGTGCAAGTTTTATATAATGTATCAAATTTTGTATTTATACAAGATACATATATTCATATTTAAAATAATCTATACATATTAATTTATGTACATTTATAAATCAATTAGTATTGCATTATTGTGTGTTATTTTCCCTTTGATTTTTCTAAAAGAAATCATCAAAATCAACTGTAGAATTCTTTTTCTCCTTTCATAGTCTAAAGATTTATTATATGATACTATTTTGGTCAATTTTATCTATTTTTATTTTCTCTGATACAGCTGCAGAATTCCATACATTCATTTACTTGAGTAGTTTTCCTTATTTTTTCCAAAGTATATTTTTTGTATAAATTTTATGTACATTTTTATATAGAATTTTTCATTATAGACCAGTAAGAAATTATTTCTCTGGATGATTTTAGTTCACTTAAACTTATTTGCTTTTTTTTTAACGTAATGTTACACTTATTTTTTAAATTTTTCTTTTCAAGCTGTATGTTTGCTTCAGTTTTTTTAATATGTAGATTTTCCTGATATTTAGGAAGGTTTGCTTTTTATCGTAGTGGTCAGTTTTATGATAATATCTTAATTTGAAACCATAGTCTTTTATTGCATATCATGAAAAAAATATATTACTATATATTCTCAACTTTCTCTCCCCCCTTATTTACATCTGATTTTACTCAGTAGTACTATTTTTATTATTTAGCTTTGCATCCCCAATGATACTTTCAATGATACCACTTAATTTTTAACTATATTGGATGAGGTAATTGAACTTATTCTATTTCCCATCTTTTTTCTCTTACAATCGTTTTTTCATTGTGAAGCCTATCACTTTTACATTTTTTCCTCACCTTTTACCTTCAATAGATCTTAGATGTTATTCCACAGTTTCATATATGTAATGCTCATAACCTCATCTTTCCCATAATCTCTTGAGATTTTCCACAGTTAACTAAAGTTCTTCTTATGGTTAAGAAGTACTCTTGGGGAAAAACATATTTTCAAGCTTTATGTATGTTCAAGCTTCATAGTTGAAAATTGTGTTTTCCCTACATAAAATCCTTAGCCCCACTTTCTTTAGTGCCTTGTAACTTTGCTCCTATATCTTCCGGTATACAAGTTTTAAAGAATTTTGACGCCAGCCTAATTCTATTTTTTTTCATAAAAGACTTACTCTTTTAGCCTTGCTTCCCAAAGAATGCTTTTATCTTTGACGTGTAAGATATACATTGATCTTGACAATTCCGTGTCAATTTTCCTTACTCCATAGTATCCTTTTGATATGTAAATTTAAGATTGTTTTGATTTCAGAAGTTTTCTTGATTTAAAATTTCAAGTATTCTATCTCTATTTCTTTTTGGGGGGGAGTGGGTGGAATGAAGACCTAAGCAACTAGAATTCTCCTTGATAAATCCTCTAAATCTAATTTCCTATTTAAGAGCTTACCATTTTATTTCAAATTAATTTTGTCATTTATATCCACCATTACCTTTACCGGGTTTCCCACAGCGTCAGTTATTTCTTAGGCTTTTTCCATTTTATCTGTTTTTCTCTATGCTTTGAGGATTTCTACCAGCTCTTATGTCATTACCTTCTGCTGTCTTTTCTTAGTTCTCACTTTGTTTTGTGGTTGTAATAATCAAAATCCCGGTAAGAAACAGATGATCTACTCAAATGAGAACACTAATGAGGCAAGTTTAATAAAAGGATTATTACAGCAAGTGCATAAACATGGTGAAGTGCCTAAAGCTGGCAACAGTGGAAAACACATTATCTTTTGGAGGCCTAAAGGGAAGAAACAATTACTGGAAGCCAAAGGAAATGGCAGTTGCTGTTAAGAGATGGTTACTTATCAGGAGCTGTAACATTTAGTGGAGGAACAGGGCACTCCAGTGTCCTGGTATCTTGTTGTTCTGCATTAATTCCTTTTTATTAATTATCACATTGAATGAGTTTGAGAGAGGACAGAGATGGGGCTATGTTTCAGGTTGAACCATAGGAAATTGCTATCTTTATAGGTTTAAATTGATGGACACAATTAGTATGATTCCACATACAGAGGCTAATTAGTTTTCACAATCTTTTCCTTCAGGTGTACATGATAGACGTACACTTGCAAGTGTGCCTTGGCATTGTACTTCTTGTTGGAACTGTTTTCTTTTTTCAAACCAAATTGGGTCCTTTGGCTTCTGCTGCAGTGCTCCAACCAGCAACTGCAAACAAAGGTGCATTTTTGCATCTGGAAGTGTTCCCTTCACTTTAGGAAGCGGGATTTTTTTTGTTTGGTTGTTTTTTTGGTTTTTGTTTTTTTGTTTTTTTGTTTTTTTTAATTTCCCTGGCACTTTTTACCACTGAATCTCAGAAAGCACCAACAAAAATATGCACCCACTGCGGAAACCTCCATCCCAATTTCTTATATTTACTTCTTCTAATCCTGGTCAATTTCAACTGCTTTTAAAGTTTTTAGACTTTGTTAGTCTGGAGATGATACTTATCTTTTGTTCTTCCAAAACTGGAAAATTTTTATGCTGCCACATCCATACAACAAATATTTATTATGTGCATGTTAAGTGCAATGCCTAAGTATTCATGATACAACAATACAAAGATTCTCTAATTATGAATCTTATATTCTGTACAGATAGAATTGATCAGCAAGTAAAGGATTTATTATAGATGGATGGAGAGAATAGCTTGCTATTCAGACCATCATTTTGCTCTGCTATAAAAATACTATGTAACAAACTACACCTAAACATAAAGTATTAATACTTTATTGTCCTAGCGCTGCTCTTGGGCTGAAGTTTGGCTCACCGGGCTGCACTGATAACTCTGGGTAGGCTTGCTCCTGTAACTAGGAATTGGTATGGGGTTGGAGAAGTGTGTCAGCAAATCTAGGCTGGGCTGAACCAGGGGACATTGGCTGTAATTAAGAAGTCCATCCTCTTCCTAAAATTAGCAAATTAACCCAGGCTTCCCCCCACCCCTTTGTTTGTTTTCTGGCAATGGCGGAGGCACAAGCATGAAAATAGAAAAGGTGTTGGAGGTCTTGACTCAGAACTGGCAGATTGTCATTTTTGTCCACTCTAAAAAGACTTAATGCAGAGAATAAGTTGAATTTACTCTAGAGAAATTTCAAGAGAATTAGTGTGTGAAATTTCTTTTAATGCATTTTCCATGAAGAATAAAGTGCACCTTACATTTAAACAGTTCTTACAGAGTTTCACTTAACTTTTAAACTCTGTGGTTTGCTCCATCAGCTGAACTTGTTAGTTCCTCAGGTGGCTTTGTTAAAATCTCATGAACTCTGTCTTTGCTGTATAATTTTGTCATCTGGGACACTGTAAAAAACAAACAAAAAAACCCGCAGCAACCCCTGAACAGTCCTAAAAAGACAAAAGATTTCACTAAGGATTCTTCTTGGTCATTCTCACAGAACACTGAATTCTGGTCAGTAGGTAAAGGAAACTGTCGTTATCCACTGTAAAGTTTAAGAAAGATGGTGTATTTACATATGTATACATATGAAATATGTATAAAATTTCCATTATGAAAGCATTAGACGTTACAGTAAAAGACTAAGAAGTTTTAAGGTGTCAGTCCATTAAAACGTAGAGATCTCTCTTAGATGGGCAAAGAGTACATATAAAAGAAACTAAAGGTCCTATCACACATTTAATCTGGAGCCTTCATGGGGAATTCCACTGGGAGTGTGAAATAACATAGAATCAAAAACCCTATTATTATGGAAATGTGTCATTGTCCTGCTTTCATATTTAAACATTTTATGTCAAATAACCTCTGATTGTTTTCCTATTTGACTCTATTGTTAATTACCTACACGCTGTTTCACCACAGGCATATCCTCAGGATCTTCCTTCTTTCAGACACCTTTCCTTTCATACTTGCTTTAATTCACATGCACCTATTACAGGAAGTGAGCCGTGACACCCTGTGATCTACGTGGAATTGTAAACCTAGTGCATTAGGAATTCTCTGGAAATCAAAACAGCCTCAAGGGACATCCTCGAATAGTTGTCTATTGTATTTCAACAATGAAGGTTGGAGAAGTAGGATTTTTTGTTGTTTTTATTTTATTGTATTCATTTGTATAAACATATCATTAATGATTCCATGAAGAGTTCTGTTTCCAATATAACTAAGTACATTTCTCTGCCAACTCTGCAGCACACACACACACACACACACACACAAGCAAATGTAGTCAGAGACTTCATTTCTACTCTGCAAGCATTGCTTTACCCTTATTCCGCACCTAGAAAAGTCTTCAGTGGTCTTCCTGTTTTAAATGGTCCACTTATAACCTTTAGATCCAATGACTGCAGTAAGTCTTTCTACTTATCTTCTTAACAAATATTTATTTCCAACACCTCACATTTTTTTTCAAGAAACATCTTTTGAGTAATATTTCTATAATTTTTAAGTACCCAATGTTTTTAGATTAAAACATTACATTAAAATGAAGAAAAAGGAAAATTGTTTCTGATGACAATGAAGCTTAAAATACTATGGAAACATTTAATAAACCAGTATGGAGTAGTTTTGAATCTATTGCAACATATTAAATAATAATCTTGAATCATGCAATGTTTACTGTAGGTGTCAACGTCACAGGAGAGCAACTACGGCAGTGTCTGTAGCACAATCACCTTGACTGTAAGCTATGCAATTAGAAGACTGTTCGCGGTATTATATTAGCATGGTTACAACCATTCTGGGGGTTTCCGTAAGTTCTAATTACTGATTCATGTGGTGTCAATAATAACTAAATTTAATGCCCCTGTAAGAAATGACACCTAGAATGTGGCTACATATGTTATTTTAAATGAATCAAACATTTCCTTTACTTTTTAGGGCAACTAACTATAATTATGTAATTTACTTTAAGGTGTAATGCAGTGGCTTTGTTTTTCCTCTTTTGGTTTACAGGGAATTTCTGTTTAGAGCTTATTTGTGAAGAAGAATGTTACACTAAAATTTTAATAGTGATTCTTTTATATCAAAATTTAAAAAACCATTAAATACAGGGGCGCCTGGGTGGCGCAGTCGTTAATCATCTGCCTTCGGCTCAGGGCGTGACCCCGGCGTTCTGGGATCGAGCCCCACATCAGGCTCCTCCGCTATGACCCTGCTTCTTCCTCTCCCACTTCCCCTGCTTGTGTTCCCTCTTGCACTGCCTGTCTCTATATCTGTCAAATAAATAAATAAAATCTTTAAAAAAAAAAACATTAAATACAAATAATGAAAAAAACAAACTAGGGAACGCCAAAGCATAAATTAGTTTTTATAAAATGAAGGAGCCATTACTGTGATTTTTTTTTTTTTCATTTTTCTCGGGTTGATCCTGTTCTTATTTACACCTGACAGGAAATTCTGGAGGGCAATTAATTGCCTTTTTCACAAGAGAAGACATATCATTTTTTTTTCTTTTAGCAATGACCCTAATCTCTATGCCCAATGAAGACAGATAAGTATTTAGGTGACTGGTTTGAATCCAGTAGCTCACATGTATAACTACTCCTCTCACAAACTACTGAAAACAAAGATTATCTTTAAAATATTAAAACTATAAGCCCAACAAGACAATAGGATGGATTGAGAATTTGTAATCTATACCTATAGGGTCCAAGGACAGAGAATCCATAAGGAGTGACATAGGAATAAACAGCGATGGGGGACTTTTTTGTCAGAACGTAATGGTGACCGTAGAAAGCATCAAGAATATGTACTGAATCACAACTACAGCCACGAAATTATCTTTAAAGCAAGAAAAAACTGTATTAATGTGTCCAGAGTAGAAGCTTCTGATTTCGTCTACCTAGAGACTAGAACCTCTTTGTTTACAATTAATACTGATAAGGGGTTCTGAAATAGACATGAAAGCCAGTACTCCTCCCTCATTTTGACCCTTAATATAGCTTTCTCTGAGTCTGCTTACATTCACAATTTGAATGGCAAGATTACAGCATAAAAACAACTGCTACAGAAGAAGGGTTCTCAAAGCATACCAGCAAATCCAAAGGTTTACTTTAATTTCAGGGCTCAATTGCAACTAGTTTTATCTTGGATCAATAAGGACTGTCAACTATGAAAATCTGACAGTTAACAATTGTACATTTCAAGATGATACCACCTAAAAGTTTTGTTAAGTTTAAACATGAACATAAATGTTTATTTCCATTAAGATATAAAAGCCAACAAACAAACCACAACACAAAGTAAACACGTGAGAGAGTAAAGGCAGCGGCCTTGGGCTCAGTAGTTCAAATGGATCTGAACGTAAATTCTGCGACACGCACGAACTTCTAAAGGGAAATCAGAACACAGATTCTATTGTCATTATGTCATGTTATGTACACTTGGAAACCAGAACACAGATTTTTATGCCCTCAGGATATATGTTATATATATTTGAGATCTAAAAGCTACTTCTCCAAATGTCTCAACTCAGAAATTACTTTAGGAGCGCCTGGGTGGCTCAGTCGTTAATCGTCTGCCTTTGGCCCAGGGCGTGATCCCAGAGTCTTGGGTTCGAGTCCCACATCAGGCTCCTCTGCTGGGAGCCTGCTTCTTCCTCTCCCACTCCCCCTGCTTGTGTTCCCTCTCTCGCTGGCTGCCTCTCTATCAAATAAATAAATAAAATCTTTTAAAAAAATTACTTTAATAATGCTATAGGACAGAGGGATTTGCCTCTAGAGCTAATTATAGGAAGCTGTGAGTTTAGACACTTTTCTGAATGCAGAATGAGGGTTCAGAAATAGGCATTCAATCAATAAATGAGCTATAATATTAAAACTATGCATGCCCATTGATTACCTCACATGTAGAAGCCCATAGCTGTGCATAAATGTCTGTGTATACAAGGGGTGCGCTAACCATGGGATGCTGCCTGTTTTTGTAAATAAAGTTTTATTGGAACACAGCCATGCTTGTTCATTTATACACTGTCAGTATATGGCTGCTTTCGTACTCTAATGGCAGAGTTGAGTAGTTGTAATACTGTGTAGCCCACAAAGCTGAAAATGCTTACTATCTGCCCCTTTACAGAGAAAGTTTGCTAATCTGTGATCTATGCTGGTTTTTTAAAAAAAATTTTTTTAAAGATTTTACTTATTTGACAGAGAGAACATGGGTGTGTGCGCACAGGCAGAGGGAAAAGCAGGATCCCCACTGAACAGCCCCGATGCGGAGCTCCATCCCAGAACCCTGGGATCATGGCCTGAGCCAAAGGCAGACACTTAACCAACTGAGCCACCCAGGTGCCCCTCGTTTAAGCTTTTTAAAGACTATGAAAATTTCATTTGGTAGATTTTTTCGTGAATTTGTAATAGATTCTTTTCTTACCAGCAGTGAGTCTCTCAATCTAATATCTTAAGCAAGGAAGTGGATTTCACAACCATGCTATTACTATCAGTCACAGGGAAGAGCATTCATTAGAGTCTTTTGTAACTTTACAACCGTTCCTAATTTTTAGAGAAATAATTATATGACAATTTGTATGTGCCCATTAATTATTCTTTTTGGTTATTAATAACTTTCATTACTTGTAAGAATTTGGGTAATTTCCAATGAGCAAGTGGAATCCTGGTAAACTTGATCACTTTTACAAATAATGTTAGATCAGGGCTAGCTTAAGCAAAACATAAATGCATTAGAAGGATATTACATATCTTACAAAACCAAGGGAAGTCCTAAATGACCAGATCATGTGAATAACACACAGACCTTTCCAGGGAACCCAGCAGTGGGATTTTGTGAACCATCCCATTAGGACACTGCTATTGAAAACTCCGATTGCATTCTCTCCCTGAGTTTCTACTTGAGATTCAAATCCCTGAGAGACCAATCCATCTGCCCATGTGAGGTCTTCTGTCCAACTAGACAGACAAGTCTGTTCATAATTGGTAGCCACATGAAAGTCACAGGGAAGAGGCATTTTATAAAATAAGAAATGGTATGAAGAACTAAACAAAAGACCATGAAGGCTTCTAAGCAAAGGGAAGAACACGCTTAAAGCCATAAGTTGTGTGAAAACACAGGATCTACTATGAAAACAGTGAGGACTACTCGAAGGCTAGAACTATAGATATTTGGAAATTGAGTGGTAGGGCTGACAAAACAAAATAGAACTTTTATTTAGTGGTAAGTTCACGTCTCTGCAGGACATCTAGTCTCATTACAAAGTGTGAAAGTAGCCACAGACAATATGTAAAGCACAAATGGGCATGGCTGTTTCAATATAGCTTTATTCACAAAAACAGGTGTTAGATTTGATTTTACCTGTAGACCATAGTTTGCTGACCCCTGTTCTAGGTCCATGGTTGCCAGAGGAGACTGGATGTATGAAAGGTTATTCAGGATGAACCCCTAGAATATGGAAGAAAGCAGAAGGTTTTCATTTGTATTTTTCTTATCTTTTAAAAATTCCAGTTGTATATCTACATTATATGGAATATATTTGTAGAATAATGACTAACTTAATATTGAATAAACATATGTATTTATAATTATTTTACTAGTGTAAGTATATGACCAAAAAATATATATATGTATACACACACACACACACACACGTGTGCACACGCTGTTCTAGGTGATAGGGAATAAGTGAATAATTGTACTTTTTTTTAATCAGTGAAATAACATTCAGATTTGTTTTTCAGAAGGATAAATTTGTGAGCTGTATATTTATTATATTTAATTTCTTTACCAGGAATGCAGCTATCATTTTCTTAATTCAGAAGATTTTTTAATTTGGTTTCTTATGTCTTTGACTATTTTAGTTTTATCAAATACATTTCCTGATAGTTATCCCAAATTAAAGCCATAAAAAGCATCAGTATTACAGAAAGTAATGATACCAAAAAATGATAAAGAATTTTTGTAACTTGATGAGATCTTGTTGACCAAAATAATTCAGTGCAATTTTTGGTTTCAGCTGGAGAAAACCATGAGATCACTGAATAGAGTACGTTTAATCCTCATGATAGATAGGTTGAAGTGATTAAGTGGTAAAATCTCAGAACAACTACTGACAAAGGAATATTAAAAGGAGTAACACAGACTGTCATGAGAAAATGCAAGTTTAAAATTTAAATCAAGAATTCTTCCTATTAGAGTGGAACACACATTTCAGAATTAATATAGTACAACAAAGACAACAGGAAAGAACTCATCGTGCTAAAAACAGTGGTAAGACTAAGGAAACAGATTCATCCATTATGATTTTAACAGAAAAAGCTATAGTTTCTAGAAAATGCAGAGAAACATTTTCTATAGACATCTATTGGGGGAAGCCTCACAAAGGAAAAAAAAATCAAACATTCACATTTTTCATAACAAATCCTAGCATAGATGATCTACACACAGATTACAGTAAAACAGGAGAACAGATATTATCCACTTGGCTACCAAGTAAGGTACTTGAAAAACTGATCATCCTCAGGGGTAACCCGTCCTGTGCTCTACTCTTAATATCACTGCCACTCCATCTCAGGCTCTCACCCCTGTGCTCCCATCCTTGGTACCGATATAACCAAGAACTGTGCCAACCAAAAATTATGACCATTTATTTTCATTCTTGCTTATTTGCACTGTCTCTGCAATAATCTTTTACCTCATTTAGAGTTCAAATCCATTGACTCTAATAAGTAGTATTATCAGTTATTTTTCTCTAGATTGGGTTCTTGAATTCATCATTATGATCACTTTTACAGACTCAACATCTTGCCTAAAAATAACAGATTATCAATCAAGATTTTGTTAAATAACTGTGTATGTATTACTGTTGCAACACCACAGCCTGTTATTTTATGCTAAATGGTGTGGAATGGATGAGTGATATTGTTCAGATGTAAGAGGACATTGAGTAATGGTGGGCAGCTTCCTGGAGGCAGTGTGCCTTGATCTAGAATTTTATAATGTATATATAGAATTCTATAATGTATAGAAACTGGATGGTTGGGAAGGCATTTGTAGGAAAGAAAACTTATAAGAATAAACGGGATAACTAAAATATCAGTTTAGATCTAAGGGATATAAGTACAAGGGGTTAAGATTAGGAAAGAAGAAATCCAAGAATACTTTGAAAGTATAGGGTTCATCTTTGCATATACCAGTTTCAAAGGTTACAAAAAACTATAGCAGAGACCACTGGGCAGGACACACATTGAAAAGCAATTTATTTTTTAGTTAAATAATAGCACTTTTCAGGTAGTGACAACAGTATTTTTTCAACAAAAATATCTCTAAATTTTGTATACTTGATTATATTTAGCCTTAGCCATATATATGAAAATTATAAAATTAATTAACTTAAATGTTTAGTATTTGATTAAGTCTCTTTTATATAATGTCATACCCAATCATTTTTATGGCTCCAATATATTTAGCATGACAGGGTAAACAAGATTAAAAGCACAAAAGCTACTTACTGAGCTCAATCAGCATTTTCCCCACGATCTGCATGTATTACAGACTTTCATTTGCAACTTGGTGTAAATTGAAATGTAAGTGTATATATTAAAGACAATTAATCACGCTACGTTAGTGGTTTCCTATATCCTGATCTATGACCGCCATCTTAAGCGTTCATAACTTCTGCATGATATTTTGTAAGCTGAAAAAGTAATTTCAAACACTGGGGCAAAATTCAAGATTTTCACAGCTGCATATCAGAAAAAAATTAATAGTGGACAAACAATGGTTGTGCTTAAGAAATATAGCAGTAACAGTGTTCTAGATTTTACTTCTAATAGTCAAAACCAGGCAGCGCATTTATAGAACACAATAAGCCTTTAACTTACAAAAAAACAAAAACCAAAATCACAAAACCTTTTAGAGTTTCATCAGAATGTTTCCTCCAAATGTATGTTTTATATCATATGGGAGTAGAAAGGAAGATGAGTCCACTCTGAACCAACTGGCATAGGTTAACTTCTAAAAATCTGTACTTTAGATAATATCTCAGGATTAGCTCTTGCCTGGGACCTGAGAAGAGAGGAGGTAGAGAGATAAAATACACTTAAGATGACACTGATTCTTTGTCTAGCCATGTAGTTTATTAATGGCCTTTGTAGAGATCTCTGTCTAGATATACACAAGTTTTATAATCTATTAATTCAGTCTGAATAAAGATATTTTGACCTGTCTAGTCAAAACTGTCAGAATATGCAATCTGCTATGTTCATGTAATATACACTGATAGTATCAGATTCACTGAACCTGTTAAGACACAAGGGAGAAGGTTTGGATCAAGGGTCACAGCTCACTTACAAACATATGGGTACAAGTCACACATACACACCCTTTTTGAGTGTTATCAATAAACAATATTATAGGAAAATTAGAAATATAAAAACAAGCCTTTAAAATAGGATCCTTAAAAAAAATAAAGAATAAATTAAATAGAAGTATGCAAAGGCTTTCCTGACATGAAAAAGAAACCAAGGTTTTAATCCAAACCTTCTAATCGAAGGTATTTCTAACATAATAAAATCCACAATTCTAACATACTTGAAAAATTACCAGAAAATTTTACATTCATAAAATTTCCAAATAAAAATGCATATGAATTAAAAACCTTGATTTGTTAGACTTTCCTTCTTTAACAGTGGATGCTGAAAGAAAACATTAGTTTGAAGACGACTTTTGGATTCATAAGCTGAGAATTCTATATTACATAGTTTATATGTGAGGGTCAATGGGAATTCACTGTTAAATACATAAGGAATAATAATATGTATGTATATTCCTATATGTATATATTAGATTTTTTCCAATAGTATTTCCCAGTAGTATTAGATGTAAATATAGAGCTATGACTATAGACATATAGATGTTTACATATACACATAATCAAGCTATAAGAAAGATGAAATAAGAACTCAACACTAAGTAGTCCTATTAAAGAATGCATAGGAGATAAGCATCAAAAATACGTAAATATGGATATTTTGGAATAGGAAACATTTGGGAAAAAATTGAGGAAAGCAAAAGCAAAATGTTCTTGAAAAAGATTTAAATGTTTAATATTATATTGAAAATAATTACTCTGCTACTATAAGCCCACATTAAACTAACATAGCTCAAAATGAGAGAGAGAAAGAGAGAGTGAAAACACACCAAATTCCTCGTCTTAAATAACAGGAAGCAAAATACTATAATTTTTTCTTCATTCACTAAAGGAAACGGTCAGACAATTAGCTGACATAAGACCACACAACTGAGACATGTCATCTGATGATTTAAATTTGCTGCTGTGAGCAGCAGGACAGTACAGTGCTAGGAGCACGGACTCTGGAGGCGGACCACCTGAGACTGCAAACCTGGTGGAAGGCTTGCTGGTATTTAATAGTGCTTCACAACTCTGGGCGTTAGTTTCCTCATCTACAAAAGGGGGATTAGAATATACCCACCTGATGATTCAGTTAGTTTAAAGAAGAAAAACCCTTAGAACAGTACCAGCACATAGAAACCTTAAGTGAATGTTGTTGTTATGGCAAAAAGAAGCACAGGATATCCTAGTGTATGTTACAAGAAACAACTTTAAATAAGATGCTAAAAGTCAAAAGTTTGGGAAAATAGATGTAAGTGAAAATAAAAAAGTACGTAATTATTAATACCTAAAGAAATAATATACACGAGAAATAAAGGTGAGAAAGACTAACGTAACTTATAAATCTGGACTGTATATTTAAACATACAGTAATGTTTATTTTTAAAACAGTTGGCAATTCAAGGAGAAATGGACAAATATATAAATGTACAGAGAGATTTAAGCATAAAACTGGTCTTTGAGCATAATGGATAAAAAGAAAGATACAGAAGATTTGAATAATTTAGTAAGGTTGAATGTTATATATCCTTGAGGTTTGTGTTCTATCACAAATATGCTTCCTTTCTATGTAAACACCTAAAAAAAGTTGCCAAAAGGATTACCAGACGTTTATCCCAACAGGAATAAATACCACACTTAAATTATAATAACTTAAGGAAGGTTTATTTACAAAGTGACTATTTACAAAGGTGTGTGCAGGAACAGAAGGAATGCTGTAATAACCCAGGACTAGAGTCCACAGGCACAAGAGGACAGCAGAGGGGAGATGTTATAAACCCAGAAGGGTAATTAAATAAGCACTACACCTCTGTTCTCCCCTCGTCCATTCCCTTGCTGTGGCTACCCAATAGACAAAACCAACTAGAAGCCAGAAAACTGAGAAATCCATTGATGCAATCCCATGTAGGTCAGACATTGGAGCTAGAAAGCAGGAGGAGGTAAAGAATGAATCTGGAAAGACAAACAAGATATGTGGCGGAGATGCCACAAAAAATCCCAGGAGATTCCAAAATCCAGGAAAGGCTCTGGACACATTCACTCTGATCCCAGTAAAATAAAAAGTAAAATTTTACTAGCAATTTTAAGTCAAGAAATGGATCCACCTTAAACAATTTCTTTGCTCATCATCCCTTCTTGCAACTCCTTATTTCCAAGAATTTTTTTTTTTTTCAACTAGCATTAATTCCCTTAATAGTCCTTTCAGGAAAGTCTTTAATGTTAAATTCTGTTTTTACATGTGTGAGTCAATGGTAAAGAAAGTAATCAGGAACCAAATATTAACATGTTCATAAACTTAAATGTTGACTATCAGAGTACCAATTTGGGGGAATTAAAAATATGAATTTCTGAAACAATAATATGAAAGATAGAATTAGGGAGCTCAGAGCTGAAGCGTTTGAAAAAAGATATTTACAGCATTTGAGAGAATAAATACATTGATTGCTTCATGGTTAAGTATGACCTTAAAAAAATGATGGTAAGTGAAAAAGATAATAACATCTAAACCAATATGTGAGAAAACAGAATAAAAGAACAGTCAAACAAAAGCTAGGCAAGGAGGAAAAAAGGACGAAGAAAGACAAACATGCTAAATAGGAGACAGAAATTAACATGTTTAGAAATCAAAATAGGGGCACCTGGGTGGCTCAGTCGGTTGAGCGTCTGCCTTCGGCTCAGGTCTTGGGGTCCTGGGATCAAGCCCCACATCAGGCTTCCTGCTCAAAATCAAAATAAATGCAGACATTCAAATAACCTAATAAGGAAAAGTTTATCTAATTACATTAAAATATAATTCAGCTGCATGATGTTTATAAGACATATACTTGAAACAAAATGATCCAAAATAATTGGAAATAAAGAAATGGAAAAATATTTTCCAGGGAGAATCGCCATAGCCAACATTTGGGGAAAAAATTAAAAGTCTATCAGTAGGGTATACATATGTTTACATATATGTGTGTGTGTATAATGTATACATGATGGGATATACAGAACATAGATACATGAACTGAATCTATTAATATTGATATATTTAAAATATGACTTTGGAAAAACATTTTGCTTAATTATACATGCGATACCAAATTTATGTTCATTTAAATCCATAAATCAATAGTATGATACATTTTTCTCTAATACAAACTGAAAACACTGGAATGATACATATCAAGTTAATGATACTGGTGACTCTTCAGAGAGAAGGGGGGAAATCAGCCTAAATAGGGATCACATGATTCTTCAATATAAAGAAAAACTGTTAATATTTTCTGGATATTTCAAAATTAATGTTTATTGCATCATTCCTTGTGTGTTATTAACTTAATTTTTAAGGCAAATAAAGAGGTTTGAAAGAGGAACAGTAAAATATGGCAGCAGAGTAATTAATATTACAAAGGCTGCCCAACACACTGTGAAATATGCCACAAAAACAGGATCTTGACAGAAATAAAGATCAGGCATCATGGATTCACATGCATATGGTTCTAGTGCTCAGAATCAGAGTATGTTCATTTCTACACTTGGTATCAGAACCTGTCTTTTTTCAGCTTATTATTTCTTTAAAAAGTAGCTTAAACCTCTGTTTCCCTTGTCCTTTATTACATGAGAGAGACTAAGACACAAAATATTCGGACAAGTAATGGTGCCAGAGGAGAAAATGTAACCAATGGCATGAACAGTTCCCTTAGGACAAAGCAAGCAAACAAGCCCTGGTAACTGCAGACAAACATAGTAGACTTACTTCACTATGGTAAGGGGTCAGACAGGTTGCCAGTGGCAGCCCGGCGTAATGTAAATGAGTGACGTAGGCCAGGCTTTAGTACAGGGACAGGTAGGTGACTGATAGCCTCAGCATGGGGGAAGCCCCAGGGATTGACAAGATGCTGGAGAAGAGGTATTCCTTTCTGAACAATCGGCTCCAGTTGATCATTTTAATTAAGAAAGTGGTCTTAGGGTTGCTGTTCTTCTGGCTTCTCAAGAGAAGATAAGGATTCTGGTGGTTGTAAGGAATCTGACTTCTTGAATGCTGGAAACAAATTTAGATGTATAGCATTGTGCTGGCCACCACTGTGAAAGAGGCAAACCCTGGCTTTGGGTTGCCATGGCCCTCCGGCCAACACAATGAGACACAGTGAGTCAGCAAAGATGGTTTACTCTATGATGAAGCTTCTGGAGGCCTTGGTCAGAGTCCCCGCACCAAAATCCTTCCTGTCAACCAAACAGAATGACTGTCAGGTAATCCAGAAAGCTCCCTTACTCCTATGTCTACTTAATTGCATAGCCATTTGTTTGTTTAGCACACTGAGTGTCTTGTGCTTGCTCTGACCATAATACCATGCCTTCGACTGTGTGATCTCTGTAACATCTTTCATTTTATTTGAAAGGTATATAAAGTTTATGATCTTTTTCACGGGCACCTGGGTGGCTCAGTTGGTTAAGCATCTGCCTAGGGCTCAGGTCATGATTCCAGAGTTCTGGGATTGAGCCGCACATCAGGCTCCCTGCTCAGCAGAAAGCCTACTTCTCCCTCTGCCCTTTACCCTGCTCATGCTCTCTCTGTGCTCTCTCTCAATTTTTTTTTTAAGATTTTTTCACATGTCTGAAGGTTTTAATTCATGGCACTAGAATCTAACGTTATAAAATATTTATTGAGTGGGCATCTAAGAGTTTGAAATTGACCACCTTCTGGATGACATTCTAGTAAGAATAAAGTTGGCAAAATCTTATGTAAGGAGATTTAGCATGAGGCTGTTTCCCAGATTACAGACATAAGAAGAGACTGCATGGTGAACAAGAAGCTAAGCCAGGGACAGCACTTACAAGTGAGCACAAGCCACCAAGAAAGAGCTTTTTAAAAATTTGTGCACATGATTAGACGTCTTCAGGGCTGAGTACACATCATGGCACCCACAGAGCAGGACTGGAGAAAGCTCCCCACCAAGACTGACTCCTATAAACCAGAAAAGTATCCTGACGTCGGGTCTTCACAGTTAAAACCGAGTAGCTATTTGAGATTATCGAAGCAAAGCCTTTCTCCTCTTGTTCACTTAACTTCTCTGTATTCTCCTTATAGGCAACAACCTAGATTTCCCCATACGTATGTATCTTATAATAGGTTTTACACTGAGTTAATAGTAAATGAGTGAAAAAAGGCCATTTCAATACGTTTATTTTTCACCTGAAACCTAATCAGTCAAATAAGTTTTTCAAGTAAGCACATTACAAGATCCTAATTTGTTCTATAAATTGAACAAATAGAGAACAATACAGAGGAAAAATACATTATAAATTAAATTATAGAAGCAAATAAGTAAATTGGCAGTTTACTGCCAATAATTACTAAATGTACTGGTATTCAAATCCTCTGGATTTCCCAAATTGACATTACCATAACAGTTAAAATGGAAAAAAAAAAAATTCATGTAGCTACTTCAAGGAAATAATCATTAATGAATAGTCCTTAGTCGGAAAAGCAAACGAGTCACGGTGAGTATGCTAGTCTTGTCTTTGTGACTGCACATGCCCGTCTAAGTGGCAGTGGGCTGGCATGTGAATTTCCCCTTAGTTGCAATATGAACTAGAAAGTTAGGCAAGGCTTCACTGTTGAATCAATAATTGGATTAGTGTTTGGCTGTGTGTGTTTAATGAATCAATGACTTACCTCTGTTTAAATGCCACATAATTAAGTGATTGATTTGTCATATATGATGTTTTGATTACCTTTATTATTTCTAGTTTCTATTTGCTTTTAAGGATTAAAGGCATGTGAAAGTCAAAAGAGTAATGAAAGAAAGTAAGTGCCACCTTCCTATGAAAGCATCACAAGAGGCTGTATCAATAACACTTTCAGACTCCTGACAACTTTATGGTGTATACAGACAATAGGGATTTTAAAAAAACTGATATAACTATATATTTTGTGAGTTAGAATGATTTCAGAGAGCTGATTCGCTAAAACTGCAGTTAAATCAGTTTTATTGCTGTTACATCTGGTGGCAGAACCAGTAAAAATCAATCATTCAAAACAAAACCATTTACTGGGAAAAAAAATATTCTGATGGGATATTAGGTTAAGTGTACTTTGATATTTGTTTATATTAATTTTGTTTACTTTTATTAGGCAAAAAAATACATGGCAAAAAATACATTAAAAGATCATACATTTCAGTACGAAGTGGATATTTCAATACAAAAAATGAAGAAGACACGTTGATATGCTCCAACATGTAGTCTCTATTTCCTAATTCTTCTTAGGTTATTTATTTATTTTAAAGATTTTATTTATTTGAGAGAGAGAACATGAGCAGGAGAAGGGGCAGAGGAAAAGGGAGAAACAGGCTCCCCGCTGAGCAGGGAGCCTGATGTGGGGCTCAAGCCCACGACCCCGGGACCATGACCTGAGGCGAAGGCAGACGCTTAACTGACTGAGCCACCCAGGTGCCCCTAGGTTTTTTAAAAAATATTATATTCATAAATATATCTCTTTCCTATATTTAGAAATCATGAGTAACACCTGGTGGATTTTTACTGAATTGCCATTTTTTTCCATTTATGCATTCAGTCTAGGGTGCGTTATTTTATTAACTATTTTTATGCCGCAAACTCAAATATCTTCAATTTGCTTCTAAGTTTTCAATTCGCAGTGATTCATTACACAGTTAGTTGACTAACTTATCTAGAAGGACCCCAACTATTGACTTTTCAGTACTTATTTTTCTTAAGATTATTATCTCCAAGGGAATTGTACACAGCACAGTTTCTTTTTGGAGTGATGTGTTCTTTGGTAGTTAAACTTTCACTCAATTCTTAATACAACTGAAGACAGAGCTCATTAATCATACCCCAAAGCACAGAACTATGGCTATACCTCTGTAGTTTCAAGGTAGTAAGTAGGATCTATTATCTTTCATGTCCAAAGAGATTTACTCAACTCGTCACTACACAAGTACATGCATTAATTTACCTTCGGTTCACTATTGCTCTGTATTTTAAAATCAGTTGTTAATTCTATCATGATTATATGTGCATTAGAAGAGTACACAGAAATAATTGGTAAAACATTCAACAGCCTAAAAACTTTTAGAAAGGCATTAGTTTATTTCTGAGGTATTGATTTTTTTAAAAGATTTTATTTATTTGAGAGAGAGAAAGAGCGAGCACAAGCGGGGGTGGGGGGGGGGGGAGGAGGGAGAAGCAGGCCGGACATGGGGCTCCATCCCAGGGTACAGGGATCATGACCCAAGCCGAAAGCAGCCACTTAACTGATTGAGCCACCCAGGTGCCCCATATTTTTGAGATATTTATAAAGGATTTCATTTACCAATCTTTTAAGTAATACTGAACTTGAAGACAAAAGTGATTAACCTCTAAAAAACCTAAAGCATTTCAATTATGCCTAAATAATCCATCCTCATGTATGTGTGTGCATGGCTGTGTGTATACACATTGACAACGTTCTAGAAAGAGCGTTGTTAATTATTTTAAAAGATTTTTATTCTGCTCGTAAACGTATTTGCTGTACCAGGTTCACATCTCCAGTCTCCCTCCAGTCTGACTCTATCCTGTCTCCCGTTCCTGCTTATACTCTTCCCCTCCCACAGTGAGCCTTTCTGATGGTCGGACATGTGCCCACAGCCCCGTATCGTCTTCCACACCACACATTGCTCCTGTCCTGTCTCGAAAACACTTTCCCTCTGTCTGCTGAAATTTTGACTCCTTACCTGTTAAAATACCTGATATTTTTCTTCATTCCTTTAAGAATTGTTTGTCTCCTGCTGCATGTTACCATGCGGGCATCTCACTTCTGATCAAAGTCAGTCCATCTTCATCCACTGAATCAAACACCCTCCATTCTTTCCTATCTGTGAGATAACAGAAAAAAAAGATTATATATATATGGTTCCTGGCACAGAGCTTATAAAACCCTTGTAACTTCCTAGGTGAAAGGAGCACTAGGAACATGTCTTGCTCAGATATCTGGTCTTTGACTCAGCTCCGACACAGGGTTCTCACAACTCTTATAAATTCCTGCGTGGTAAGAGTGCTAGAGAAGCATCTTTTTTCCTACTGACCTGACTCTGTGTGGGTTCCTGGATGGCTTCTGGTCACCAGAAAGACCAAGCCCTGGTGAGAAGCTTAGAATTTTCCACTCCACCCTGAGTCATCCTCCTGAGAAGGGAGAGGGCTAGAAAAGAGTAAATAACTAATCATGCCTTTGTGAGGAAGCCTCCATAAAACCCTGCTAGATTAGGGTTTAGAGAGCTTCCACGTTGGTGAACACATCCACCTCTATGGGGTCAGAAGCTCCTGTGCTTCTCTCTTTATCTGGCTATTTACCTGTATCCTTTATCATATCCTTTAATCAACTGATAAACGTTAAGTGTTTTCCTAAGCTCGATGAGCCGCTCTAGAAAAGTAATCAAACCTAGGGAGGGTGTTATTGTTATAGATCAGGAACCTCTGATCTACAGCCGGTTGGTCAGAAGTTGAAGTGATAACTGGGCTTGTGACCAGCTTCTGCAGTGGGCATGGGGGGGGGGCAGTCTTGTGGGACTGAGCCCTTGACCTGTGGGATGTGGCACTATCTCCAGGTAGAGTGTCAGACTTAAGACTCCAGCTGGTGTCACAGAGAATTATTGTAGAGGGATAAAGTCTCCATAGATTTGGTGACCAGAAGTTGTCCGAAGTGAAGTGTTCTGTATGAATATTCTGTATGAATATTAAAAGAGATTCACATGGGAAGAATCTTTTATAGTAGGGAAGACCTGGGTTTTTCCCTGTAAAGGAAGGAAACACCTGTTTTTCCTATGTACTACTTCAATCTACTAAGTTCTCTGCTCTCTTTCTTCTACTTCCTACTCATGACTGCATCTTTCCCCTTATATGCTATAGTATGACCTATCCAAAATACAGACAATCTGAGTCCCTCCCCTGCTATCTCTATTTCCACACACACCCAATATCAACTCCTTGCATGTCACTAATTTCTCTTCTTCCATTCACCCTTCAGCTCATTTCAACTAGGGTTACAAGATTTAGCAAACAGAACAAAATGTATGAATAGTTAAATATTCAGATAAATATTTTTTAGTATAAATAGGTTTCAAGTATTGCATGTATTTTGTCTGGCAATCCAAATTTCCCAATTCATCTTCCATCATGAGCCAAAACTGCTCTTGTTTTGGTCAGAAATGATATCTTTGTTGTAAGCCAGCTTTCCTAGAAACAAAGAATGCCCCTTTGCTCACCTCGGATAGACTGAGAGGGTTAGGTAATTAACTCCTTCTGGGAATAGCTATCCTCAATGACAGGTGGGTTTTGGCAATCAATCAATCAATCAATCAATCCAGTTCTTGTGCACTTTCCATAGGTTAATTCTAAAGTGTGTGATTTACTTAATTTCCAAGAATTGCACCATGGGATTACGCTTTAGAGTGGTAGCCAGCTTAAATAATGCACTTTGTATGGCTATTTTCTCTTCCTTGTGTCCTTCCTATGCTGCTCTGCCAGTGTTCTAGCTCTTCCCAAATAAACTACTTGTTCTTAAATCCCTGATTCAGTCAATTTCTGGAAGAAACCAAAGAAAGGCTCATGTCTAAGTCTCTTTCACCTTTCAATCTATATTCTACTATCGATATCTTCATTCCCATGGCTTTACCAACTTCCTACAGATAAATTAATATTTTCCAAAAATTTTATCTCCAGCTCAAACCATTCCTTCTAACTTTCAGGTTTACAACACAGATACTTGGCATCCATCCGGATTAAACATTTCAGAGTTAACATGTTCCATTTTTCCAGCAGTTGCGCTACTGGGTTGAGGGTAGATCTATTTTCAACTTTTGAAGAAACCTCCACACGTCTTCCACAGTGGCTGCACCAGCTTGCATTCCCCCCAACAGTGTAAGGGGTTCCCCTTTCTCTGTATCCTCGCCAACATCTGTCATTTCCTGACTTGTTCATTTTAGCCATCTGACTGGTGTGAGGTGGTGTCTCATTGTGGTTTTGTTGTGCATTTCCCTGATGCCGGGTGATGTTGAGCATTCTTTCATGTGTCGGCCATTTGTATGCCTTCTTTGGAGAAATGTCTGTTTATGTTTTCTGCCCATTTCTTGATTGGATTATTTGTTCTATGGGTGTAGAGTTTGATAAGTTCTTTATAGATTTTGGATACTAGCCCTTTACCTGATATGTCATTTGCAAATATCTTCTCCCATTCCATGGGTTGTCTTCTGGTTCTGTCAACTGTTTCCTTTGCTGTTCAAAAGCTTTTTATCTTGATGAAACGCAATAGTTCACTTTTGCCTTTGTTTCCCTTACCTTTGGAGACGTGTCTAACAAGTGAATGATTAGTTGTTCAATGTCTTTCCTCTCTACTAGAATGTAACCTCCATAAGGATAGAAGCCCTACCTGTTTTGTTCCATACTGCCAACGTAATGTCCTGGTATGTAATTTTGTGTCTGACTTATGATACACCTCAATAACTCATTGAAAGAATATACTGAAAGATTCAGCAAATACATGTGATAAGCTGTAACTACTGAAGGGTTTTAACCCATTTACTCTTTCCAACTATATAGAATCTAAGGGAAACCACATACAACCTTTATTGAGCTTCCATTACATTCCAGGCACTTTGCATGTTTCCCTTTTGATCTTCACAATTTAAGCATCATCATTATAACCATTTTAAAGATCAAGAAAATGAGTCTCTGAGCTGCTCAAAAAGATTAAGTGACTCATATAAATCTAAAAAGGATTATAAATGTCAGAGCTGGAATTAAAATTTATATCTGGCCTCGAAATCTCTTTTTCCAGTAATAGTCTAAAAACTTCATTGAATGATATTTCAACTTGGTGTTGTAACAATAGGAACTGATCTCAAGATTTAAGAATCTATTAAATTTAAACAAATCTTGGTAAGCAACCCACAACTTGTTTTGTCAAGTATTATTCTCAGCAAGGTTTACTACTGAAAGATAATTTTCCTATGGTTTTCATAGTGAAAATTTCTGGGAATAAGATGTTATTGTTTACATACAGAACAATTAACACCACCTTATAGGCAGATATTTACAACACTGAAAACATCCCTATGTTGGGAGAAATAAAATTACCATAGCACCTATGGTCCCAAAAGCCAGGTAGGTTGCAATTTTTCTCCATACGTATCAGCGTGGGGCATTTGGCAAGTTACTTATTCTCTCTTTACATTTGTTTAATCTTCTGTAAAATGTGGATGATAATAATATCAACCTCATGAGTGTAATTGTGAGGAATAAATAAGTTAATATGTATAGAATGCTTAAAATAGTTTTTAGCACATATTAACATTGATTATCTGCCTCTGAAAACTCATTGTTAATAGTATGTCACCTGTTAATTTATTCAACAACTATTAGTCACCACATAACAGATTTTTAAAATCTATTAAGGCAGGTAAAATCATTTCATCTTAATCTAGATGAGGAAAACAGACACTAAAATAATACATGAATGGAAAAGAAATTTTAGATGGTGACAGTTGCCATGAATAAAATGAAACAGGATGATGAATTTGCTTTCCATTAATTCTATATTAACTTTAATTGAAGTAAACTCCATATCTATAATTTGATTTGGGCCTTTCAACCTAACAGAGGAATATGCTAATATTGGTATTTACCATAATACTATTCTCTTTTAATTTTTAGTTTGCTCATTATTCTCATAGTTATCTCATCATTTTCACTTAATGTTAAAAAGAACATACTTTGTTCTAACTGCAAAAATCATTTGAATTTTAATCATAAAATCCAAGTTGATAATCACTCCCACCTGCATTTTGTTCTGAATGTCTTAAAATGAAAAAATAGTTGGTCTGGTTAAATGTATTTAAAAATTCAAATAATCCAAATGTTTTGTGTTTAAGTCAAACCATCTAGATCACTCGATTTCTGGTGGTGTAGACTGCAGTGGCCCATGTATTTTGTCACTCTATACACACAACCTCCGTACCATCCTCTTGTCTCTGTCCTAAGTGGAGGAGAAGGCGAGAATCTGTATTTACATGGTGTCAAAAACAAACTGTAATTTGGCATGGAGAGCTTATCTTGAATACTTTCTTAATAATTCCCATGCTGAAATCATTCTTATCAGACAGAAAGTGGTAGTAAGTAACTCAAATGGGTGAAATAAAATTTGCTTTAGAAAAAGTTTCTTGGGCACCTGGGTAGCTCAGTTGGTTAAGCGTCTGCCTTCAGCTCGGGTCATGATCCCAGAGTCCTGGGATCCAGTCCCACCCTGGCTCACTGCTCAGCAGGGAGCCTGCTTCTCTGCCCCTCCCCTGGCTCGTGTGTATTCTCTCTCTCTCTTTTTCTCTCTCAAATAAATAAATAAAACCTTAAAAAAATTTCTTATGACTCCTCTTGTTCTTGTTGCCTCCAAAATAAATACAAAGCAATTGGTCTGAGCCATGTATGCATTCCTTCATTCCACAAAGAAGGCACTAAATCAGTTCTAAAATGCTACTTTTTACTAAGTTTCTCCAAACAAGCCATAGGACTATACATGCTTACATACTTCAAATGAAATTAGAGATGAACAAATGTTTTTAAAACCTGAAGATATAAACCACATTTGCTGAGATTCTATTAAAAATGGAAACCATAATTCCTGGGGGAGATTGGAGTGCTTTCCTAGGGAGCAGTGAGCAAAAACGATTTCTAAAAGAAAAAAGGGTCATTCATCTCAAGGAAAATTAAATTAAAAAAGGAAGGCATCAAGAAATTTTTACAACACGTATATTAGGAAAATACTTTTGAAAAAATATAAGAAATTTCTTTCCATTTCGTATGTCAGTGAATAACTCATTTTCGCATTCTGATTTGATAACATTTGGACTGAGTCAAAAGAAAATATAAAGTGTTCACTGGAAGTGTGAAGAGGTCATAAACTTAAACCATAAAATATCTGGAGATTTTGAGTCCTGGCTGCATAGTTCAGTTATGACATAATTAATCTCCTCTTAAACAATGAAAATAGTATGTATTTTAAAAAATTCTCATCTATCCAGTGGGTTGTCCTACTGTCTTGACTTCCCATTTCCTCAACTGTTCATATCTCTAGATTCAGGGATGTGGAAACATGACTTAGAAAATCTTGGTCTAAGATGAAAAGAGGCATCACCCTCCCCATGCTGAAAGCTAATTCATCTCCCAATGCTCTCCCTCCCACTCTAGTTTACATAATCAGGGACTTTGCTCTAGCTAATAATCCTTTTCTCTGCATTGTCTAAAACCTTTTTGTCAACAGTGGTTTCTTCTGCTTATAAATGTGCCCAACTTTTTGTCATAACTTAAAAAAAAAAGTTCTCTTTTGATTGTCTCCTCCTAGATAAACATAAATCTTAAATGCCTTCCAGTCTTTTGGGGCCACTTCTAAGTATTGCTACTCCTCTTTCTTTCCTTCCTTATTTCTCTCAAATCTTCCTTTGACTTGGTATAATCTGGCAACATTTTTCCAAGTCCCTAAAGATGCTTTGCTAAGATCATTTTTCCAAGTCCCTAAAGATGCTTTGCTAAGTCTTTGCTGACTACAAAGACCAGATTTCAGTGAATATCCTGACCTCTCTTTCAGCTGAAATGCTAGGAAGAATGTTTAAATTGTTTTCAACAAACAAATCAACCACCCATTTTAGAAGTGGATGGTAAAGGACGTGACATCAATCAATCCTTCTCCTCTGTTTTCTCCTATAATGCCTTTTGTGTCATGGCAATAAGTGAGTACAGAAAGAGTAGACTAATGTGATTTTCGTTGTTCCTTCCTTGACCAATTAAAGTGTGTGATTACTTTACCTTGCTGTACTTTATATTCACATCATCATTTACACTATTAAACTCTTACCAAATACCATATGATATAAGCATTTAAAACATATAAAATAAGTACGTCAGCAGGAAATTAACACACTAAAGGAACTGGAAACAGCCTTTAAAAGATGAATGTCTACTGTTCTTAAAATTTTGTGTTTAATTTCTCCTGCATCCAATTCATATTCTTGTTACATCTCCATTAGCAATTAATTAAAAATTACTTCAAGAAAAAAACAGGCATTAAGAGAAAATCTGAAAGGCTGTATAGTTTATAAATTGTTTTGATCCCTTAAATAAAAAATTCAATTTCATTCTAGTTCCATGAATATGGAAAAATGTTTCATGTAAATAAACGTAAACCCCTACAAGATATAGAAATGATCTATTAATATTACTCAAACAGAACTAAAATTTTGAAAAAAAATGTTTACTTAATTATGATATACATATGCATATTTCATGCAAATTCAGAAGTTCAGATTTCACCAATCAAAACAGAAGATATTCAGCTCTAAACATGCCTCTGGTTCATAGCTTAAGTTTGATCTATTTTAAGACAAAACTGCTACATGCTGTTATTTATTTCCAGGTGCAATAAAATCCGTTTAATTTGAAGACTGATTAAAGTAGAGAAACCTAATGACAAGGAGTAAACTAGTGCTCTACCAATCAAACTAGGGTCTGACACAGACTGCCGAAAACAACAGACAACACTTGGTAAGGGAAAATGTCAGCATTGATATTAAACATTTATACATAGTTTGTTACTGTTGTAAGTCATGAAATTAAAGTACGTAACTTAATATTTTGAACCCTAAGCCATATTAAAGCCTATAGCTAATATCTTCCTCTAAAAGAGTTAACTTATTAAATTGTGTCAGTAAAAATGACCATTTAATCTGTTCCTATTTGTTTTATGTATATATTTCAGATCCCATGAGTAATCATACAAAAAATTAAGGATAAATTAGAAAAGTTATTTATGTCCTTTCTGCTCATCTATAATTAATTTCCAACTGAAATACTCTGATATAAGCTATGATACTTTCAACTTTTTAAGATTTAATTTAACATTTTTGTCTTGGAGATAAATGAGATGATAAAGATTTGACTTACCTTCTACTTGGACAAATATGAAACATTATGCCAAAATGACCTAAATGCTTAAAGACCAAAATGCTAGTGAAGGTGAACTATCTCTTTGAATGTAAATTTCTCCTATTTTTAGGATCTGTGAAACTAAAAATAAGTTTATGTAATTCAAAATTTTCTGACTTCTATTTCCAATACTATACATTACATTTCAAGTATAACCTTTAAATTCTAGGTAGTTAGGTATTATAAAACCAAAGAATGTATTTTAAAACTGAAGATCTAAATTAAAATCCAGAACTATTCTGTGAGATATTTACTTACTTCCTGAGACTTCGTTTCCATAGTAACGATACTTAACACATATTGTTTTCTTTATATTAAAGATAATATAGAAAGTAGTACAGATATACAGTAGGGATTCAGAAAATACCTGTTTTCCTTATATTAATGACTGAGTTGCTAAAAAGAAAATCACAGACCCAAAATGGCATTACTTGGGCTGAGTCACAAACCAGGGCTTAACACCTAATCTAATTGCAGTTTCAATCACCCCAGAAATATGTCTTACCCAGTCAGTCAGGAATTTTTTGATCACCAGTAATGAGGTAGTCTGTCACATGGGTCCTCTCCATCCATGAAAGTAAAATGAAATAATCTGCCTGATAAGATTCCCTATTCTTCCCCTAAAGGAAAGAGATCTTGCCTAGAATAATCCTTTTCTTTTTCTAATAACTTTGGACCTACCCTTCTTCCTGTAAAAAGTTTCCACTTTCTACAGCTACCCAGAGTTCCCCTCTACTTTGTAGATGGGATACTGCTGGATTCATAAATCACTTAGTAAAGCCAATTAGATCTTCCAATTCACTTGAATTTTGTTTCTTTAACAGATTTGGTGGCAGTGGTAAGATCTGAAGAAAACTTCTGATAGCATTTGGGGACAAGAAACACAGGTGTGGTACCCTGTGAATCCTTTTGAGTTCACTGTCTTTCTTGCCTTTTCTGAGGGCCATTGGTTAAGTCCCTCTAGGTTTGAGCTCCACTCCTTTTGCATTTGAGTTACTGATCTAATTGGCTTTCCAATCCAGGGTTAACAGTCTAGGCTGACTGGAGGCTCTAACAGAGTTCCAATCCTTAGCCTTTGGTTTAATCTGCAATTTCATATTGTAATAACTTCCCCAGTTCCAATCCACAGTCCCCGTTTACTGGTGTTTGCTGGCTTAGTCCTTTCCCCATTTCCAGAATGCTCTCTCATTGAATGGAATCTGTTGGTTTAGTCCACAGCGGGAATTGCTGGTGATGTGCACAGTCTTGGCCAGTCTGCAGTGACATCTTTGGGTTACTGCTGGTATGTTGAGGTCCATGTTTTTTTTCTCTTGTTTTGTGTAAACAATAGCTATTGCTAACGGGGATCTCAGAGGCCAAAAAACCTCAAAAAATGGTTGGCACGAGTCTACCATTTAAAAGTTGTTAGAGTGCCCACCACCTAACGCAAAGACTCCTGTGTTAGGATGAATTGGCTATGCAATAGGTTAGATTGATGCCAGGTCACTATCCATCTTCAAGGAAGTTTTCATGCAATGAGGCACACTGAAAAGCACCCACAAATCCCAAACCCAGGGCAAGTCCCTCATAGGTATTAGTTTAGCTCTAAGAAATGCAAAACCAAAAGTCCAAGCTAAAAAAATGAGATCCTTTATATCCAGAGAGTTGAGAGAGCCACATTCGGGCACACCTGCTTATTTTATGTCTAAGACTACAGTCCCCAAAGGTGCAGATATCTAGCAAGATAAAAAAGTTACTAAAAAATGTGGAATTACATTGGCCATTTTGGGGAGCATTCCAATAAGGTAAGATCATGTAAGAAGCATCCTTGAAAGCAAGAGTTCCTAAAGTAAATGGAATAGGATATCTGTTTTAACTGAAAAAGAGAAGCCTCCAAAAGGTTTCAAAATTCCAAAATAGTTTTATTAAAGATTCCTTGTAAAAGCTAATAAAAAATTAAACA
This sequence comes from Ursus americanus, assembly GCF_024610735.1. Lineage (NCBI taxonomy): Eukaryota > Metazoa > Chordata > Mammalia > Carnivora > Ursidae > Ursus > Ursus americanus. The sequence goes on along the minus strand of NC_142137.1, from coordinate 11,751,737 downwards.
GAAAGATACCTAAAATTAAAGACCGTAAGACTGATGAATAACTGAACTCTACATCGGAAACTAATGATACACTATATGTTAATTTAATTTAAATAAGATTAAAAAAATAAGTTGCCTTTCTACTCTAAAGAGTATTAAACAGTGAACTTTTAGAATAGGACCACTCAAGGCTAGTGATCTTCTTGAGGTATCTTTCATTAATTAGTCAAAGGCTAAACTAAGGACTATAGTTAAAAATTTTTTTGAACCTAGGGAGGATGCTGAAGAGTTTTTGCAAACAGAATACTTCCTGAAAAACTGAGGGCTTTGGGGGGGGGGGGTTTGGGGGAATGGGATAGGCTGGTGATGGGTATTAAGAAGGCACGTTTTGCATGGTGCACTGGGTATTATACGCAAGTAATGAATCATGGAACTTGACATCAAAAACTAGGGATGTACTGTATGGTGACTAACATAATAAAAAAATATCATTAAAAAAAAAAAACCTCCTGAGCCTGGTTAAGAAAGGGAAGTAAAATTTCACATTGTCCCTTCCTCTCTAAATCCAGACCCACTGGATATTGATCCTTCCTCTCGTGGAAATAGCTATTTCCTTCTTGTTTCATTCCATGTCTCAAAAACAGGGCTTGACTTTCTACCTGCCTGGGACACGAAGGTTGCTGGTTGTTTCTCTGGCTATCTTTAGGAGTGACTCTAGATCTTATGAAGACAGTATCTTTTGCATACTTTTAGATGACACCTCTTGAGTCCATGAGCTTGTTTAATACTGCCAGAAATATTTACAGTTTATCTTGACTGAAGCCTGATAAAATACTAGAAAGGACTTCCTAACTCTATAAGCAGAAATTTGGCCAAATTGGAAGCTGATTTTCAGATCTTGACATAATTTTATTTCTTTTTTTCTTTTTAGGTCTTCTCCCCTAAGCTCAATGTATCAGAGGTAAAAACATTTTCATAGGTGGATGGATTTGTCAGTTCTCTGATACGATTCAAGTGACAAACTAATTCTCTGAAGTATTAAAAATAGCTATCCTTGTTTTGCAAATCTAGTCTTTATAGGACCAGAAACAATTCAAAGATAACCCATCATTTTTACCAATCCAAAAACCTCTCCTATTTATCTCAAAAGGCTTGTAAGTATTATAAAAATTATGGCCTTGAAGGAACAAAAGTTCCTCTAGAAAGACTTTGCTTTTCTTCCCTGTGCATTAAAATGTAATTGTCTGATGTTCTATCTGGTCTTCTCCAAGAATGCTTATCTACCATCTCTTTTAAATGAAAACTTCAGGGAGATATATATATTTATATATATATTTTTTTAACAAAAGTATAGTTGACATACAACATTACATTAGTTTCAGGTGCACAACACAGTGATTCCACAAGTCTATAGGTTATGCTATGCTCACAAGTACAGCTACAATCTGTCACCATACAACACCATTATAATGCCATTGACTATATACCCTATGCTGTACCTTTTATTCCCATGACTTATTCACTCTGCAGCTGGGAGCCTGTATCTTCCACTCCCCTTTAACCATTTTGCCCATTCCCCAAACCTCTGCCCTTTGACAACCATCAGTTCTATTTATGCATTTGTTTCTGTTTACTTTACCATTTTTTAAGTTCCATGCATAAGTAAAATCATATGGTATTTGTCTCTTATTTCACTTAGCATAATAACCTCTAAATTCATCTCTGTTGTTGCAAATGACAAGATCTCATTCTTTTTATGGTCGTGTAATATTCTCCCTATTTATAACATCTTTATCCATTCATCTATAGATGAACACTTGGATTACTTCCACATCTTGACTATTGACAATAATGCTACAATAAACAAAAGGGTGCATATATCTTTTCAAATGAAGTGCTTTCCTTTGAGTAATTATCCAGAATTATTGAATCATATGGTATTTCTATTTTTAATTTTTCCACAGTGTCTGCACCAATTTCCATCCCCACTAACAGTTGCAGAGGTTTCTCTTTTCTCCATTTCCTCACCACCATTTGTTATTTCTTGTCTTCTTGATTCTGGCCAACCTGACAGGCGCGAGGTGATATCTTATTGTGGTTCTGATGTTCATTTCCCTGATGATGAGTGATCTTGAGCATCTTCTCATGTGTCTGTTGGCCCTCTGTATGTCTTCTTTGGAAAAAATGTCCATTGAGGTCCTTGATTCATTTTTAAATCAGATTGTTTTGGGGGGGTTGAGTTGTATGAGTTTTTATATTTTTTGGATACTAATCCCTTATTGGATTCTCACTTGCAAAAATCTTCTCTCATTAAGTAGGCTGTCATTTTGTTGATGGTTTCCTTTGCAGTGCAAAAGCTTTTTATTTTGATGTAGTCCCAGTAGTTTATCTTTGCTTTTATTTTCCTTGCCCGAAGAGATATATCTGGAAAAATGTTAACTGATGTCAAAGAAATTACTGCCTATATTCGTCTAGGAATTCTACAGTTTCAGGACTCATATTTAGATGTTCCATCCATTGTGAATTTACTTTTGTGTATGGTGTAAGAAAGTGGCCCAGTTTTCCCAAACCATCTGTTAAAGAGACCATCTTTTCCCTATTGCATATTCTTGCCTCCATTGTCATCAAACAACCATACAGGTGTGAGTTTACTTCTGGGCTTTCTATCCTATTCCACTCACCTATGCGTCTGTTTTTGTGACAGTATGATTTTGTTTTCATTACAGTAGCTTTTACTATATCTTGAAATCTGGGATTGTGATACCTCCAGCTTTGTTCTTCTTTCTCCAAATTGCTTTGGCTATTAGAGGTCTCTTGTGGTTCCATATAAATTTTAGGATAATTAGTTCTAGTTATGTGGAAAATGCTGTTGGTATTTAGATAGGGATCGTGTTGAATCTATAGATTGCTGTGGGTAGTATGGACATTTCCATTACATTAATTCTTCTAACCCATGAGTTTGGAATATCTTTCCATTTTGTTTGTGTCATCTTCAATTTCTTTCACGAGTGTTTAGTAGTTTTCAGCAGATAGGTCTTTCACCTCCCTGGTGAAGTTTATTCATAGGTATTTTATTCTTTGTGGTACACTGTAAATGGGAATGTTTTCTTAATTTTTCTTCTAATTTGTTATTAACATATAGGAATGCAACAGATTTCTTTATATTAATTTTGCATCCTGAAATTTTACTGAATTCATTTATTACTCCTAATAGTTTTTGCTGGAGTGTGTATAGTATACTACTTATAGTATCATGTTATCTGCAAATGGTGACAGTTTTATTTCTTCCTTACCAATTTGGATGCCTTTTGTTTTTCTTGTCTGATTGCTATGGCAAAGAATTCTAGTACTATGTTGAATAAAAGTGGCAAGAGTTGATAGGTTTGTTTTGTTCCTTATCTTAGTAAAAACTTAAGAGCTTTTCCTCTATTAAATATGATATTAATTGTGGGTTTTTCATATATAGCCTTTATTATGTTGTGATATATTCCCTCCATGCATTGTTGAAAGTTCTTATCATAAACAAATGTTTAATTTTGTTAAATGATTTTTCTACATCTACTGAGATGATCAAATGATTTTTAACTCTTGTTTTCTTGATATCACATTGATTGATTTTCAAGTGCTGAACCATTCTTATGTCTCTGGAATAAATCCCACTTGACTGAGGTGAATGATTCTTTTAATGTATTGTTGAATTCACTTTGCTAATATTTTATTGATGATTTTTGCATCTATATTCATCAAGGATGTTGGCCTATGGTTTTCTCTTTTGTATTGTCTTTGTCTGGTTTGATTATCAGGGTAATGCTGGCTTTATAGAATGTATTTGAAAGCTTTCCTTCTCCCCCCCCCCCCACCCCAAAGAAATAGGAATTAACTCTTCTTTAAATGTTCGATAGAATTCACCTGTGAAACCATCTGGTTTGACTTTTGTTTGTTGGGAGAGTTTTTTGTTCTTTGTTTTTGTTCTGTTTTTTCTTTTTTACTGATCCCATTTTGTTAGTAGTAGTCTGTTCAGATTTTTTATTTCCTCCTGATTTAGTTTTGGAAGACTGTGTTTCTAGGAATGTATCCATTTCTTTTAGGCTTCTTCTATGTCCAATTATTGGCATATAACTTTTCATACTATTTTCTTACAATCCTTTGTATTTCTCTTCCTTTTCTAATTTCAAGTCCACTTTTTTCTTGATGAACCTGGCTAAAGACTTACCAATTTTATTAATCTTTTCAAAGAACTAGCTCTTGGTTTTATTGATTTTTCCCATGGTTTTCTAGTCTCTATTTCTGCTCTGATCTTTATTAACTCCTTATTTTTACAACACTGGACATTTTTTTTTTTTCTATTTCCTTCAGGTGTACAGTTAGATTGTTCATCTGAGATCTTCATTTCTTATGGTAGGCCTATATTGCTATAGTTCCCTGTTAGAACTGCTTTTGCTAAAAACCAAAGATTTTGGTCCATTGTGTTTTTATTTTGTCTCCATGTATTTTTTTATTTCCTTTGAATAATTTTATTTATCCCTTTGTTGATTCACTAGTTACTTAGTAGTATATTGTTTAGCCTCCATATGTTTGTTTCTTTCTTGTAACTGATACCTAGTTTTATATTGTTGTAGTCAGAAAAAAATGCTTGATATGATTTCAACCTCCTTAAATTCATTCAGACTTGTTTTGCAGCTTAAAATGTGATCTTTCCTGGATAACATTCTGTGTGCTCCTGAAAAAAATATATGTATTCTGATGTTTCTACTCTTTTTAGATGGAATGTTGTGTTTATATCTGTTTGTTAGGTCCATCTGGTCTAATGTGTTGCTTAAAGCCACAGTTTTCCTTGTTGATTTTCTGTCTGGATAATATTTCTATGATGTAAGTGGAATGTTAAGGTCCCCTACTATCCTATTACTTTCATGTATTTAGGTGCATTGATATTTACTATTGTTACGTCCTCTTGTTGGATAGATCTTTTATCATTATTCAATGCCTTCTGTCTATTGTTACATACTTTTTATTTTTTTGCTTCCATTTCCAAGGTAAATGTTTTTCTATCCCTTTACTTTCAGTCTGTATGTCTCTTCAGGTTTGACTGCACATAGATGGGTATTGTTTTTTTAATCTATTCCACCACTTCTTACCTTTTTTTTTTAAGATTTATTTTGGTGAGAGATTGGGGGCTGGGAAGAGCTGAGGGAGAGAAAGAGTCCAAAACCTGATGTGAGGCTCAATCTCACGACCCTGAGATGAGGACCTGAGCCGAAACCAAGCATCAGACACTTAACCAACTGTGCACCCAGGTGCCCCCATATCTTTTAATTGGAGCATTTCTACCATTTACATTTAAAGTAATTATTGCCATTTTGTTAATTATCTTCTGGTTGTAGTTCTCTGTTCCTTGTCTTCCTAGTGATAGCCCCAATAGTGACAGTACTGATCCTTTTGCTTCTGCATGCTTGTTATTTAACTCCTATTTGTGGTTATTTAAACTGGGGATTTGGTTCCCAACACCATCTCAGCCCCTCTTACCCTTTCTGATGTGGCCTTCTCTCTACAACTAACTATGGAAGACCTGTTCTGCCAGTCTTCAGGTCATTTTCAGAGGTAGTGGTATAAATTTATTTGTTATCTTAATGTGTTCCTGGGATGACATGAGCTCAGGACCCTCCTACTCTGCAATCTTACTGCTACTCTCTGTAATTTGAGTCTTCTTTAAGGCACTATGATGTCTAAAGGAATGTAAACAAAACAAAACAAAAGATTTGTCAGGGACCTGGAAGGACCCAAGCAGCCATTTTGGATTTTCCACAGCCCTAAGGGTTCTTTAATTTAGAGTCACTGTTTACCAGTCCTGATTTCTGATTCAGGAGTAGATTATTGCCATGTTATAAGAATGAGAAGAGGGCAGTAGTCTGGCAATTAGGGATTTCCTGTTTTGTTTTTGCAAAGCAGAATGGACTTCATCCACATGTGCCACAATCTTGCAAATGGAATACAAAGAAACTTTAGTGTTACTTGTCAATACTTCCCATTAGTTTACATATCAAATAAGCCTAACTGGTTTAACAAATCCTTTGGTAAAGTCCAAATAAAAATGTTTTAAAAAGGGTTTTAAAGCACTTGATGAAACAGAATCACAGATCATTATGAAATTTGATTGTGAAAGTTTTTTTACCTTTAAAATATTATCAAAAGCAGAGTAAAAGTCCAAGAAAACTTTTCCCTTTAAAACTCATTTTTTAATAAATTCATTTCAATCTTAGCCATCTCGGCTACACAGTAAAAGTCCTTTTCAAATATTCCTATTCCACAAATCTTCTACAACTGTATTTTTCCACATTTGATTTTGTCCTGTGTTTTTCCTCTTTAAACAACCAGCCTTATTTTAGGACAAAATTACTTTCTTTGCCCTCAATGAAAAATGCATCTCCATTTCTTATACCCCATTTTACTGAAAAGACATCCCATTTTTCTGGCACATGGAGATATTTTATTATTTCTAGTAGCTTTAATGGTATATATTACTTAGAATTCTTAAACCTCAAACTCTTAATTTCTAGTGGAAACTAAGAAATAACCAACTGTGATCTGTTATACCAGCATTCTTAAAATTTGTAAATTTATGAATACACTTCATAATTTCTAGAAGCATGTTTTTTTGCAGTGTAGCATTAACATACCCAAATATTGTTTTAGTTCTGTGAAACAAGAAACCGAAAGTAAATAAACCTATACTGAGTAATTCTTTAGTATTTTGTCTTATTAGTATATGATATAGATATTTGATGAGTTTAACTACTCATCATTTAACCCAACTCCAAGAAACTTCAATGTTTTAGGTTACCAAAAAGATTTGGAAAGTAGACGTAAGTATTGCTGAAAGTTCATTTATAAAAACTTTTATCCTGCTTACATCTATTTAATTCACTTGTTCTTAGTAATTATGTTTAGATTGTCTAATGTGTAATGAAGTGTTTTCTAGGTAAAGTCAGTCATTATCCTAAGCTATTTTATTATTGATAGATCTTGTGTGAGATAACAAACTTATTTAGCCAGTAAACTCTGGTAAAATAAAAGTTTTATATTTAATGTTAACTCTAGAGACACATAATTAGACTTTCAACCTTAAGCTGGCTTTCATATCAAATATTTTTGGGGATCACATGAACTTGAATAACATTTGGGTTGGTATCTATCTTTCTGAAGGTTTTAGAATGCCTAATCCTTACAGGTGCTTGTCTTCTAACCAACTAAATAGAGTTCTTGTACGAATTCTAGTAATACCACCCAGGGGTAGAAAATGCCACATATCTACAACATATATGAACATACTCAGCTACATTATAGCTTCCATTTTAAAATTACTACCATGAAATACATATAAAATTCACTAGTTATAAAAACTCAGTGTGAGTTTGTTTTTTGGGTAGGTGGAATAAGTTAAGGTTATCTGTCTAGATACATAAAGCTTTTTCTAATATTTGTAGAGAGGACATGATTGTATTTGTCCTTACCAAGTCAAGTTCCAAATGACTTTTCCCCTCTTTTATTTTCATTTATTTTGGTAAGAATTACCTCCCTGGGGTTCCAATCCAAGGTGGCAACGTAGGAAGGAAGACCCTGAACTCACCCCCCTCCTGGACCTAACAAGTCTAAACCTATTTATAGAGTAATTCCTCCTGAAGAAGAAGTGAAGGCTGATTGAACAGCTTCTGCACTACAAAAGGTAGACCACATAGAGAATGGCATGAAAGACAGAGACACAATAAAAAAGGAAATCCCACCTGATGCTGCAACAACAGTGGGTGGGGCAGTGCTGATTCACTATCCATGATAGTGCTGAGTCATGAATAGATATGTGTACCCTGGGGCACAGAAAAAAAGCCACAGATTCAAGGAGCAACCAGAATTAAAAGATCCAGCCCTAGAACTTTGACAAACACAGGGAGAGCTCCTGGAACTCTCTGAGTCTGAGGAACTGGCACGATCCATGGTTCACATTTCCCCTCCATCTTAATGGTACAGATGGGGACAGAGTTTGGATGCCACAGCTGGCCTGCCTCAGCAATCCCTGGAGTCTAGCCCTCACCAGCTCCAGATGCCCTGGGGCACAGGACAAAGCTATAGGATATAGAGGAACTATCCTTAGAACCCTGCCAAATAATGGGATAGCTGCTGGAACTCTCTTTAGGTTGGAAAGCATAATGAGCACCACAGTTTATCACTGTCCATCTTGATTATGGGATCTGGAAGCCACAACTGGCCTATGATCTCATTGAGCCCAGAGTCCCCAGACACTACCATCCCCAGCTGTTCCACTAAGGCAGTCTCAGAGTAGCACACACTGGGACACCTCTGATCAGCATTCACTATAGCTCTAACATGCCAAGGGACACCAATACAAAGCACTGGAACACTCTGGGCCTGTAAAACTTTGGCTCTGGATGGCTTACTAGGGAATACATGGAACAGAGTGCTCTAGGACTTCCTTACTCGTGCCTATTTTGGCTTCAGCCAGGGCCACCCCCACTGGTACTTCCTGCCTATTGTACCCCAGGTCACCCCAGTCCATATCAGCCTTGGCTCCAGTTACCCCCACTCGGATACCCCCTACAGTGAGTACCCTGGGATACCCTGTCCTACACCCACTTCAGCTGTCCTGCCAGGGTGCCCTCTGGGTGGGCTCTAGCCATCCCAGTCACCAGCCACACACAGTCTATACAGGGGATGACCATTCACAAGACCATTCCTTCAAGTTTAGGAGAAGCAGCTGTTCTGCCTAATTCACAGAAAAAAAACACAGAAAGTTAAGCAAAATGAGGACACAGAATAATATGCTCCAAATGAAAGAGCAAGACAAAAATCTCAGAAAAATAACTAAATGAAACATAAATAAGCAATATGTCTGATAAAAGAGTTGAAAGTAATGACCATAACACTCTCCAGTAGACGAGAAGAGTCAAACAACTCGGAACTCCAATAAAGAGACAGAAAATATAAAAAAGAACCAGAGTTGAAGAATACAATAACTGTAATGAAAAACACATTAGAAGAAATCGACAATAGACTAGCAGATGCAGAAGAATGGATCATTGATCTGGAAGACAGAGTAATGGAAAGCAATCAAGCTGAACAGCAAAAAGAATTTTTAAAAAATGAGGAGAGCTTAAGGTACATTTTGGGCAACATCAAGCAAATAAATATTCACATATAGGGGTCACAGAAGGAGAAGAGAGAGAGAGAAAGGGGCAGAAAAGTTATTTGAATATATAATAGATGAAACCTTCCCAAACTGGGGAAGAAAACAGAATCTAGTATCAGGAAGTACAGAGAGTTCCAAACAAGATGAAACCAAGAAGTCCACACCGTGACACATAATAATTAAAATGCCTAAGTTTAAAGATAAAGAGAATTGTCAAGGAAAAGTTTACAAAGGAAACCCCGTAAGGCTATCATCTGATTTTTCAGCAGAAATTTTGCAGGCCAGAAGAGAGTGGCGTGATATAATCAAAGTGCTGAAAGGAAGATAAAACTACAACCAAGAATACTCTTCAGCAAGGTTATCATTCAGAATGCAAGGAGAGAGAAAGAGTTTTCCAGAAAAACAAAAAGAAGTTTTACCACCACTAAAATGGTCATACAATAAATAGTAAAGGGACTTCTTTAAGTGGAAAAGGCCATCATTAGGAGAAAATTATGAATAAAGATGTAAAATATGACAATATATATAAAAAGGTAGAGGGGGAAATAAAAGTTCTTTTAGAATTTATTCTAACTTAAGTGACCATCAACTTAATATAAACTGCTATATACTTAGGATGTTAGATATGAACCTCATAGTAACCACAAAACCAGAACTTACAATACACAAAAAATAAAGAGAAAGCCAAGCATAACACCACACAAAGTCATCAATCACAAGAGAAGAATAGAAGAAAGAGAGAACTACAAAAAAATAATAAAATAAAATAAAAATTAACAAAATGGCAATAAGTACATACCTATCAATATTTACTTTATACAATGGTATGAATGTTCCAATCAAGAGATGTAGAGTGGTGGAATGGATAAAAGAACAAGATAAGGGGCTCCTGGGTGGCACAGCAGTTAGGCATCTGCCTTCGGCTCAGGGCGTGATCCCGGCGTTATGGGATCAAGCCCCACATCAGGCTCCTCCACTGTGAGCCTGCTTCTTCCTCTCCCACTCCCCCTGCTTGTGTTCCCTCTCTCGCTGGCTGTCTCTATCTCTGTCAAATAAATAAATAAAATCTTTAAAAAAAAAAGAACAAGATAAAAGATAAAGAACGAGAGCCATTTATATACTGCCTACAAGAGACCCACTTCAGACCTGAACACCTATACACTGAAAGTGAAAGGATAGGGGGAAAAAAAAACAACCGTATAGTAATACTCATATCAGACAAAATAAAATCTTAAGAAACTTTTTTTTACATAAAGTTTATTTATTTGTCAGAGACAGAGACCTCAAGCAGGGAGAGCGGCAGCAGAGCAGGCAGAGGGAGAAGGAGGTTCCCCACTGATCAGGGAGCCTGATGTGTGACTCAATCCCAGGACCCTGGGATCATGACCTGACCAAAGGCAGACACAACTGACTGAGCCACCCAGGCATTCCCAAAATAAACTTTAAAGACTGTAAAATTAAAAAAAAAAAGGGTTATTACATAATGATAAAAGGGCCAATCAATAAGAGGATACGATAATTGTAAATATACCCCACCCAAAAAGCTCCTAAATGCAGAAAGCAAATATTAGACATAAAGCATGAAAATCGATAGTAATAATATAGGACTTTAACACTCCACTTGTATCAATCCAAAAAACAACAGAATACACAATATTTTCAAGTCCACATAGAACATTCTCCAGGATAGATCACATGTTAGGCTACAAAACAAATCTCAATAAATTTAAGAAGACTGAAATCCTATCATGCATCTTTTCCAACCAAAATAGTATGGAACAAGAAATTAATCACAAGAAGAAACTAGAAATACATAGAGGCTAAATGACAGGCTATTAAACAACCAATGGGTCAATAAATAAAGAGGAAATTTTAATACATGGAAATAAATGAAAATCCAACCAACATAATCTTTGGGATGCAGCAAAAGTAGTTCTAAGAGGGAAATTTATAGTGATACAGTAATACACAGTGATATAGTGGTACCTCAAAAAACAAGAAAAATCTCAAAGAATGTAATCTTACATTTAATAGGAACTAATAAAAGAAAAACCACAAAGCCTAAGTTTAGTAGAAGGAAGGAAATACAGATCAGAGCAGAAATAGAGATAAAAATAGGAAAGATCATGAAACAAAGAGCAGAGTCTTTGAAAAGTTGAAATTGATAAACCTTCAGGCAGACTCATCCAGAAAGAAAAAGAGTAAAAGTAATAACAAATAACAGAGAAATTCATAGGATTATAAGAGAATACCATGAAAATTTATATGTCAACAAACTGGACACCCTAAAAGAAATGGATAAATTCACACAAGAATTAAAAAAGAGTTAATACCTATTCTTTTCAAACTATTCTAGAAAACAGAAGAAGAAGGAAAACTTCCAAATTCATTCTGTGAGGTCAGCATTACCCTGATACTAAAACTAGACAAAAACACTACCAAAAAACTACAGGTCGAACATTTCTAACATAGATGTAAAAATAATCAACAAAATATTAGCAAACCAAATTCAACAATACGTCAAAAGGATCATTCACCATGATCAAGTGGAATTTATTCTAGGGATGCGAGATGGTTCAATATTTACAAATCAATGAATGTGATGCATTAACATTAACAAGAAGAAAAGTAAAAGCCATACAATCATCTAATAGATGCAGAAAGAGCATTTGATAACATACAGTATCCATTCATCATAAAAATTCTCAACAGCTTGGATTTAGAGGGAATATACCTCAACATAATAAAAGCCATATATGACAAACCCACAGCTAACATCATATTCAGTGTGGAAACACTGAAAATGTTTCCTCTGAGATCAGGAACAAGACAAGGATGTCTACCTCATCACTTTTATTCAGTATTGTACTGGAAGTCCTAGCCATGGCAATCAGACATCCAATCTTATAAGGAATAAGTAAAACTGTCACTGGTTGTAGAAGATATACTATAAATAGAAAACCATAAAGACTCCACCAAAAAACTATTAGAACTGATAAATGCATTTAGTAAATTTGCAGGATACAAAATTACTATACAGAAATTTGTTGCATTCCTATATGCTAATTACAATGTACAAAGAAAAATTAAGAAAAAAATTCCCACTTCTAATTGCACCAAAAAGAATAAAATATTTAGGAATAAACTGAACTAAGGAGGTGAAAGACCTATATGATGAAAACTATAAAACATTGATGAAAGAAACTGAAGACAATACCAAAAAATGGAAAAATCATTCTATACTCATGGAGTGGAAGTGTTGATACTGTTAAAATGTCCATACTCCCCAATCTACAGATGTATGCAATCCCCATCTAAATACTAATGGTATTTTTCACAGAACTAGAACTAATTATCCTAAAATTTGTATGGAACCACAAAAGACCTCTAATAGCCAAAGCAATCTTGAGGTACCACAATCCCAGACTTTGAGATACACCAAAAGCTATAGTAATCAAAACAATACCATACTGGAATAAAAACAGACACACAGATGAATGGAATGGGATAGAAAGCTGTTCTAAATAAAAGATTCATGGCAGTTCTACTCTCAGTTTTGAGGAGGAAAAAACACTTTATTCACATTATAAAAATCTAATGGAAACAGAAGAAAAGGGAAATCTGCACACAGATGAGGGCAATAGTAAGCAGTAAAGGAGAGTAAGACAGTTACATCAAATCGGGTACTTGTAACACCCAACCCCATCAGCTAGGGAAGCCCCATGGAAATAGCCAGGCTGGTGTCCCAGTTGAGAGGCCTGAGTGGTGTGTCCTCGCCTCAGGTGAGACTTCTAACAGACCATCCCCATAAAAGCCATATTCATAGGGCAAATGATGCGGTCTGAAGTTAAACATTTGTTTGCCTATGTGCAATTTGGAGCCAGCTGCATTCCTATGTTATCATGTCTTTACATACTCAAGGAGCCCGGGCTAGGTGTGTTTGCCTCCCCTCCCAGATTCCATTCCGGGGAGGGGATGGGGATATAAGGCAAAATTTATTGCTCTTGGAGTCCAGAACAGAAAGGCCAATTCTAACCTGGAGGCCAGCTAAGGTCAACTAATCAGGCTTCCAAGGTCACTCATGAAGCACAAGTCTGGCAAACAAAATTCTTTAGCCTGCCTACGTACGTGCAGGTATGGATGGTCAGTTATGCAGGACAAATCACAGAAACCTCCATCCATACAATACAAAAGCCCAGAAGTAAACGCACACCTATATTGTTAATTGATGACGGTGGAGGCAAGAATATACAATGGGCAAAAGACAGTCTCTTCAATAAATGGTGTTGAGAAAACTGGACCACTTCCTTATACCATACAGAAAAATAAACGCAAAATGGATTGAACAACTAAATGTGAGTTCTGAAACCATAAAACTCCTAGAAGAAAACTTAGGCAGTAATTTCTCTGACATCAGCCTTAGCAACATATTTATGGATAGGTCTCTTCAGGCAAGAGAAACAAAAGCAAAAATACTGGGACCACACCAAAATGAAAAGCTTTTACACAGCAAAGAAAACCGTCAGCAAAACAAAAGGCAACCTACTTAATGAGAGCAGATATTTGCAAATGATATAGCCAATAAGAGGTTAATATAAAAAATATAGAGAGAACTTATAAAACCCAACACCATAAAAAAATTGAACAATCTGATTTAAAAATTGGCAGAATAGACATTATTCCAAAGAAGACATAGATGGCCAACAGGTACATGGAAAGATGCTCAACATCATTAATCATCAGGGAAATGCAAATCGCTACTACAATGAAATACACCTCACACTAGTCAGAATGGCTAATTTCAAAAAGATGAGAAATAGCAAGTGCTGGTGAGGATGTGGAGGAAACAACATTCGTGTACTTTTGATGGGAATGTAAATGGGTATAACCACTGTGGGAAACAGTATAGAGATTCCCCCTGAAAATTAAAAATGGAAATTCCATAGGACCAAGTACTTCCACTACTGAGTATTTACCCAAGGAAAATGAAAATACTAATTTGAAAAGATATATGCACTCCTATGTTTATTGCAACATTATTTAAAATAATCAAGATATGGAAACAACCCAAATACCCATCAATGGATGAATGGATAAAGAAGATGTGATACAGACAGAGTAATATTCTTCAGCCATAAAAAAGAATGAGAACTTGCATTTTTGAAAAGATGAATGGACCTAGAAGGTATTACGCTGGTATGAGCAGCTACTATAAGTCTGTAATATCTTATGCTCAAGACTATTAACAAATTAAAGATGACTTCCTGGATTCCAATTTAAAGGATCTTGTTGATCACAACCTGTTGACATGATTATTATTTTGGAAACATCATCAGAGCAAAACAGCTCACAGGCCCAGTTGTAAAGAACCTTACCGAGCGTTCATGACTACTGATAATGCTTCACTACTAGAAGGTATTAAGGCTTTTGAGTACATATCACACAGCTACAGGAGGTTCCACCTGATGCTGGAGACCTCTAAATCCAATTGCTGAGGAAGATAAATAGCTAACACTGAGTTAGACTGTTTCTACCCAAACCAGCAAATCAAAACTTCATACTTTAAATGTTTTTCTTTTCCTTTCCCCTGTTTGACCTGGAAAGACAGCATCCTCATCTGTATCCTCCAGGCCATTGCTAAGTGACGGGGTGGTGGATGAGCTCTAGAATTTAAACAAACAAACAAACCAAACAAAGACCACTTTTATTTCAAGCTGGGAGAAAATCTAACTGTGCCCCTAACTTTTCACAAGCAAAAGAAAACATCTCATAGGGCAACTCCCTGAATTTACATTATGGCGTAAAAAAAGACCTGCCAGGAGGCCTTGTGATTCAGAATTTATTCCTTTTGGCAGGTCCTATTTACCTGGTTAGGGATAAATATAAATAAGCCCATGATCAAGAACTTCTTAAATCTTAAAAATTATTTCAGAATCTGCTGCTAAAACAACAGTGGTCCAACAAAGATCCTTAAATACCCTAGCCAAAATAGTTCCTGGTAATAGGATAGCCCTTCATTATCTTTCAGGTGAGCAAGGAGGTGTCTGTGCTGTGGCTACCCCCACCTGCTGTATTGGGATTAACACTTCTGTGGAAGTTAAAACTCAGTTACAAAAGATCACTAAATAAGGCACTTGGCTTTAAAGGGTGACTCCTTCAATCGGGATTTTCTTTCGTTTGGATCTTGAGGACCATGGCTCTGAAGTGTACTCCAAATTTGGGGATTATCCTGCCTATAGTTATCATAAAAATCTCCCTGGTGCATTGTATCTTCTCAAAAGCTTTAAAACACCTATTCACAGCCAATAACCACCAAGCAGATGTTCTAAGATTGGAACATCAGAGAAGTTAAGAAAATAAGGAGTGTGGGCCTAAATTGTGGCCTCTGAATATCGCAAAGATTCTGAAAAACAAACAGACACTCATGACCTGTGCATATCACACACAAGATGAGTAAAAGCTACAAGAAGTGCAGACCAGTAGCTGAGAGTACCACCAATGCCTTAAATTTTTATCACATCTCTCAGTTAAACTGTTATAAGGGGAGAATTGTTAAAAAGAAAACCACAGGTCCCAAATGGCATCACTGAGGCCAAGTCACCAAATGGGATTTAATACCTAATCTAATGGCAGTTTCAACATCTCCCAGAAATGTGAGTCTTAACCAGTCAGTCAGGAATTTTCTAATCAGCCCCAATGAGGTAATCTGCCATAGAGACCCTCTCCATCCCCCCAAGTAAGATGAGGTAATCTGCATAAGATCTTCTATCCTTCCCCCTAACGGAAAGTGACCTTGCCTGGAACAATCCTTTTTTTTTTTTTTTCTAATAACTTTACTTCTTATCTCACCCTTTTCTCCCTATAAAACCTTCCATGTTGTACAACTCCACAGTTTTCCTCTACCTGCTAGATTTATGAATCATTTAAACAAAGCCAATTTGATCTTCAAATTTACTCAGTTCAATTTTGCTTTTTAAGAGTAAAAAATTAATCATACATTTATGTTATTATTCATAAATCACATTAAGTATTATATATTAAATTATACAAAATATTATATAGAAGCATAAGCTTTCTAAACATTGTCAATAGAAAATATTTCAGAGGTGATTTCAGCTTTTTGTGGCATATTATTGAACATGGACAACAGGACCTAAAGACTTTTAAAATTTTTAAATTTTAGACAGACTAGGGGCACCTAGGTGGCTTAGCCAGTTAAGTGTCTGCCTTTGACTCGGATCATGATCCCAGGGTCCTGGGATCGAGCCCATGTAGAGCTCACTGCTCAGTGGGGATCCTGCTTCTCCCTCTCCCTCTGCTGCTCCCCATGCTTGCGTGCTCTATCAAATAAATAAATAAATAAATAAATAATTAAATAAATAAATAAATAAAATCTTTATTAAAAACATTTAGACTAAACAGTATTTGATTTTTTTAAACTTAGCACCTTTCAATACTAATACAGAGGATCTCATTTCTTCTCCTTCAAAATACCAGCACCCTAAGCTTTAGCTGAGCACCTCAGGTCACCACTGTATCTTGAATTTCTTAAATCCATCCTTCCTACGGTTTTCAGAATCTAGTAATAAAATACAAATACGACCATTTCACATCCCCATATGTGGTTCCTCATTGTTATAGGGCACATTTCCAAGTTTCTGATTACAACACACTTTTCTCCAGTACTGAGAACCTACCTACTTACCTTTTCCAATCCCGTTTGCTGCCACTACCTCATATTTGAAGCTCCGGCACACCAAATGATAACTATTTTCCCCGAGTATACCTGTTTGTTCTTCTCTCATTACTATTCCTTTGCTCATGTGATGAATTCCACCCACAGTCCCTTTCACCAATACCACTTGGCGTGAATCAATTATGCTGTTACTACACCTCCACAAATTTTTGACATCTCTTCAAAAGTGATATATAACTCAAAGATAAAGGAATGATTGGCACATTTAACTACATAACAATATCATAAAACTAACATAAATATGAGATAGACTAAGTGGGAATATTTTAGCAGTGTGCATTCAACAGATGAAGGGTTAGTATAGAAACTACAGAGTTACTTCAAACAATAAGCAAACATTGACTGAACTAACATGAATGGAGGAAACATACAAGTAATTCAAAAAAGGAGAAACTCAACATGTGCATGAGTGGATGGTCAACTTTCAATATTATCAAGAAATCACAAATAAAAGAAAAAAATCAATCCTGCTTTTTACATATTACCTTGAAAAGTGTTTGAGGGGGTGCCTGGGTGGCTCAGTCAGTTAGGCGTCTGCCTTCGGTTCAGGTCATGATCCCAGAGTCCCAGGATTGAACCCCACATTGGGCTCTCTGCTCTAGCAGGGAGTCTGCTTCTCCCTCTGTTCCTCACCCCACTTGTGCTTGCTCTCTCACTCTCTCTCTCAAATAAATATCTTAAAAAAAGGGGAAACAACCGAAAATATTGTGTTGGTAAAAAATTGGAAAGCAAGCTCTCATAACTAAGTCCTTAAGGAGGTCAATTAAAATGTATACATACTTTGACATGGCAATTTCCCCTTCTAAAAATTTCTCCTACAAAAATACCCACATCCAAATACACAAAGACTTATGTACAAAGATCGTTCCTAAATTTTAACAGTTAAAAATTTAACATCCTATGTGCCCATTAAATTTTATAAGTATAAGTGAAATTACAGACAGTGAGTCCTAACTTTAAAATACCATGCACATATTGGAAAACAATAAAAACTGGGTTATATATTTGCAAAATACATTAGGAATAAAGATTACATCACAGAACAGTAAGAATGGTATCCTTCTGTTAAAATATATTTTTAACTTTCAATATAAGTAAGACACGAAGTATGGGATAGTTGGCTAAAATACTTATTTTATAACACTGCCTGTGTTTAATTCCCAGTTCCACCACTTACTAATTATATAACATTAGTTACTAATTATATAACTATATAACTAATTATATAACTATATAACATTACTAATTATATAATTATATAACATTATTTGTTAAAGTGGCATTGCTCAGATGTACAATATAAACAAGACTTCCATATTAGACATGTAAACATAATTCAATTGTTACAAGGAAGACCCATGTCCAGAATATGAGCATTTATGCTATGTTCATTTTTATGGATATACCACAACATATAGAAAAAGAAAATTCATCCCCACCCCAACTTTCAAGATAAGAAAGACAGTGTTCGTATGTTAGTGTGAAACTAAATTAAGTATACACTGATAGGTAAAGTCTTAGGAAGGTATTAGTTTGTACAGGTGCTCATCACCTAGGTTGACACTTCTGGGTGTAAAAGCTTGATTACAGTTCCCAGTTCAAGTTAACTTGGTCACAATATCTATCTGAATCATAGGTATTTAAAGATTCATTTTTTAACAGTAATTTTTTAAAATTTAAATTCAATTGGTTGACATATAGTACATTAGTTTCAGATACAGAGTTCAGTAATTCAACAGTTGTATGTAACACTCAGTGTTCATTATATCATGTGCCCTCCTTCCTGCCCGTCACCCAGTTACCTCATTCCCCCACCCACCTCCCCTCCAGCAAACCCCAGTTTCTTTCCCATAGTTAAGAGTGTCTCATGGTTTGTCTCCCTCTCTGATTCCTTCCCACTCCATTTTCCCTCCCTTCCCCTATGATCCTCTGTTCTGTTTCTTACATTCTTCATATGAGTGAAACCCTATGATAATTATCTTTCTCTGACTTATTTTGCCCAGCATAATACCTCCAATTCCATCCAGTTTCATGTAAATGGTAAGATTTCACCCTTTCTGATGGCTGAGTAATATCCCATTGTGTGTGTGTGTGTGTGTGTGTGTGATATATACATATATATATATATATATATGTATGTGTATATATATATATATACGCATATATATATATATATGTATATATATATACATATATCTTTATCCATTCATCTGTTGATGGACATCTGGGCTCTTTCCATTGTAGAATTCTATTGTAGAATACCTGCTATAAACATTGGGGTGCAGGTGCCCCTTCGGATCACTGCATTTGTATTTTGGGGATAAATACCTAGCAGTGCAATTGCTGGGTCATAGTGTAGCTGTATTTTTAACTTCTTGAGGAACCTCTATACTGTTTTCCAGAGTGGCTGCACCAGCCTGCAGTCCCACCAACAGTGTAATAGGGTTCCCCTTCCTCCGCATCCTCACCAACATCTGTCATTTCCTTATTTGTTCATTTTAGCCATTCTGACTGGTGTGAGGTGGTATCTCATTGTGGATTTGATTTGTATTTCCCTGATGCCAAGTGATGTTGAACATTTTTTCACATGTCTGTTGGCCATTATGTACATCTTTTTTGGAGAAATGTCTGTTCATGTCTTCTGCCCATTTCTTGATTGGATTATTTGTTCTTTGGGTGTTGAGTTTGATAAGTTAGAGATCTTGCATACTAGCCCTTTATCTGATATGTCATTTGCAAATATCTTCTCCCATTCCATAGGTTGCCTTTTAGTTTTGCTAACTGTTTCCTTTGCTGTGCAAAAAAGCTTTTTATCTTGATGAAGTCCCAATAGTTCATTTTTGCTTTTGTTTCCCTTGGCTTTAGAGATGTGTCTAGCAAGATTTCCCCCCCTTTTTTTTTTGCTGAGGCCAAAGTTGAAGAAATTGCTGTCTGTGTTCTCTTCTAGGATTTTGATGGATTCCTGTCTCACATTTAGGTTTAATCCATTTTGAGTTTATCTTTGTGTATGTTGTAAGAAAATAGTTCAGTTTCATTCTTCTACATGTGGCTGTCCAATTTTCCCAACACCATTTGTTGAAGAGACTACCTTTTCTCCATTGGATATTCTTCCCTGCTTTGTCGAAGATTAGCTGACCATAGAGTTGAAGGTCCATTTCTGGGTTCTCTATTCTGTTCCATTGATCTATGTGTCTGTTTTTGTGCTAGTACCATCCTGTCTTGATGATTACAGCTTTGTAATATAGCTTGAAGTCCGGAATGGGTCAACCAGCAAATTAAAGAATTTTGAAAATTCATGGAAACAAATGAAAATGAAATCACAACTGTTCTAAACCTTTGGGATGCAGCAAAGGTGGTCCTAAGAGGGAAGTACATAGCAATACAAGCAAGAAAAATCTCAAATATACAACCTAACCTTACACCTAAAGGAGCTAGAGAAAGAACACTAACTAAATCCTAAACCAAACAGGAGATGAGGAATAATAGAGATTAGCACAGAAATCAATGAAACAGAAACCAAAAGAACAGAACAGATCAATGAAACTAGGAGCTGGTTCTTTGAAAGAATTAATAAGATCGATAAATCCCTAGCCAGACTTATCAAAGAAAAGAGAAGGGCAACTATATGACAACAAATTAGGCAATCTGGAAAACATGGATGCATTCCTAGAAACATAAACTATCAAAACTGAAACAGGAAGAAATAGAAAACATGAACAGATTCATAACCAGCAAGGAAATTGAAACAGTAATCAAAAATCTCCCAACAAATGAGAGTCAAGGACTGGATGGCTTCCCAGAGGGATACTACCAAACATTTAAAGAAGAATTGATACCTATTCTTTTGAAGCTGTTTCAAAAAATAGAAAGGAAAACTTCCAGATTCTTTCTATGGGGTCAGCAATACCTTGATCCCAAAACCAGACACAGACCCCACCAAGAAGAAGAATTACAGACCAATATCCCTGATGAACATGGATGCCAAAATTCTCACCAAGATACCAGCCAATAGGATCCAACAGTACATTAAAAAGATTATTCATCATGACTAGTGGGACTTACTTCTGGGTTGCAAAGGTGGTTCAACATCTGCAAATCAATCAACGTGATACATCACATGAACAAAGAAAGGACAAGAACCATATGATCCTCTCAATTGATTCAGAAAAAAACATTTGACAAAATACAGCATCCTTTCCTAAAACTCCCCACAGTGTCAGGATAGCAGGAACATACCTCAATATCATAAAAGCCATGTACAAAAAGCCTACAGCGAATATCATTCTCAATGGGGAAAAACTGAGACCTTTTCCTCTAAAGATTTATATTTTTAAAATAAGAGATTGAATGAGATTTGTGGATCTGACAATAAGAAAGAAGACCAATTCAGATATGATTAAACATTAATCATAATTACATAGACACATAGTATATAGGTCAATTTTTAATCTTTCCTAACAAGTACTGTTAAAGCACTTATTCATATGTAGTGGATAGGAGTACTTCTATTTTCTTCCTGTTTTAACTTTATTTCCATATTAATCATAATCTGATTATTTTCTTTTTCAAATAAGTCAGTGGCAGAATTATTACCTCTATTTATCAACGTTCCCCTAAAATTGCAAATAATTTTGTCTCTGTAAGTACACAATGTTGACACTTGAAATACAATTTACATTTACTATACAGAAACTTATATTCTTCAATTGTATGTTTCTTGTATAGTGGAAGTAGATCTGAAGATAACTTTTCTCCTTCCATTATCAGAAAAAGCACATAATTGAACTGTTTGTTTAGTTTTTATTTTTTGTTTAGCTGGGAATAACTGGTTTCCTCCTAAACTGTGTTGCACTGTTAACTGTCTTTGTCTATCTTCAAGGCCTCTAGTTTGTTCTGTGATGATAGCAGTTTTATAGTCAATCTCATCCTGTAGCAGGAAAAGAACTGCTTTCAGATTGAGTACGACCTCATAAAAAAATCTTCCTACCGTGCAAAGTCGTTGATTCTACAAGCTTTTCCAAGTTCTAATTGCCAGCATTTCCCTGGCTATAGGAATCCATGGTCTTATTGTTTAACTGTTTTTTGTTCATTGTATGTAAACTCTTATTAATTCAAAACAAGTTAATTTAAAATAAAATTAGAACTGACTGAAAAAATGTTTTGATACACTTATGTCTGATATAAAAGAAGACCTCCAACATATTACTGATACCTAAAAATTATAAAAAGCTCAGGTAAGAAATCTTGAAAGCCACCAGTTATTCGAGCTCTGAAATAGTCAATCATTGGGTTATAACAGGTTAAAATAAGTTCATAGTAGGCATGTGATGTTTATTAAATAAATTAATAAATAGATGAAAGAAGGAATGACATGAATGATTTTTTGCAGATTATTTCATTACTGCTACTCGTAGGTCTTGTCCAACTTCCACTCAATTTACTGTGTGGACAGTGAAATTTTTATCTCTGCTGTAGCAACTACTGTGAAAATGGCTCTTCTCTCCCAGGGAGTAATATAATTTTGACTTTTAGGCAGTCTGAAAATAAAGGTCTAGAACTAACCTTGCTCTTTCCATGATCAGAAAAGACACATTTTCAGGCACCCAGGGAAAAATTAAAGTCAACATAATATTTAACAGCCATGGGAGTACCTAATAATCCACTTTGATCATCCTCATGAGAAATACAAATTTACCTTTATGTCTTTATTGTGATTCCTTCAATCTATCAAATGACTGAATTTGGCATTTCCCATCCCTTTGATTGCTCTAATCTATCAAATAATGGAACTATGTGATTCTCATTTCCTCTAAAACAGTGTTCTGTTTTTCTCTTTTCTTTTTCGTAGACTGATTTACAACCTTTTCTTCTATTACTCCCTCTGGAACTCTCTTTCCATATTTCTACCAGCTTTTGTGTTAAACAGTTTAACTAAATTGCATGGTGGTTCACCCCCTCATTAACTTCAATCCCTGCCTTCCTACTTTTAAATTAACAATGCCTGACTACCAAGGGAGTTTTATGACCATCAACCCATTTCTTTCTTTTCATGATTATATAAATACAGTTATTTTATTCCCAGTGAGAACACTATTAGAACACATTTTCTCTGAGATTAAAACAAAACAATTTTGCCTAAATTCCTTCATTATATAAGTTTTAATTTTTTTTTATTGATTTCTACATTTGGGAAAAGCTGAACGGAATTGCACATACTATTCTAAGTGTGTCATTTCAATTCAATATTTTAAAATTATATTTAATTAATGCTTATAAGAAGATCTTCTTTAACTTATAATTCTAAATATATTATTTTGATTTTGGTTTTTAATTATTTCTCCATATGTTGAAATAATATTATTGTTTGGCTATTCCTAGATATTTTCGGTATTTTTACTGAAAATAAGTTACTACTTTATACATTTTTATCATTATGTGCTCTTTGATTTTGACATTAACTTTTTTCCTAAATAACTTTTTTATTAATGATTCTAACATATGCTCAAAGATGCTTTTTATGAAATTCTATTATTCAATATTTTTAAATATATTTCTTCAGTGCTTTAAAAAGTTTTATTATCAGTGGTCCAAAGGGAAGGTCACCATGAGGATTGTGACTGGCCATGTGTGGTGACCAGTAACCCAATGACCAAAAAAAAGGATGGATAAACTACAGGATAGCTGTGTGGGAAGTCATCCATTCAACACTTATGTGTGATATTATACAATAAAGGCTGCAGAAGATGAGTAAAGCGAAGTCTCTGCCCACAGACGTAATCAGAGGCTAGCGGGGAAGTTACAACACGTGCTAACTACTTCAGGTACATTGCAATAAAAACTGTGAAAGAAGCATAAAGTTTTGAGAAATGACAGGCGATGATGAGAGGACTCTTTACCAAGCTCCATTAATTTAAAATCAGATATTCAGAGATGCTATAAAATAGACACATTTGTAGGTACGTTGTACACAAAAATTTAGAAAAAAAAAGTCTCCGGCTCTCATGGAGTTTAATTTCTAGTGAGTGATAATCTGCACACATTCAAAGAGGAAGTGGAGGAGGCAAAGAAACATATTTCAAGCAGAAAAAAGAGCCCCCTAAAAAGCAACTTGGAATTATGAAATGATTAGAAGTACTCAGAACCAAGTATATGTGTACCCATGCAGGGAAAGGGCTGGCAGTAGAAAAAGAGTGTTAGGATACAGGGTGAGAGGAGACCATGAAGGAAATGGAGATCTCGCCACCAAGGGTTTTAATTTTACATGTGTCATCAGTATGTTGTAATAATAATTTTTTGAGTAGAGGTATTGACAGATCTGCATGTACAAAAGTAACTGAGGCAACAGAGGGGAGAAAGTGTTACCAGTGCAGACAGGAAGACCAATGGTAGTATTCCTTCTAATGTTTCAATACAGACAAGTTATCACGACTGGAGTTTTAGATGTGGAAAAAGGTAGCTATAGAGATTAAGTGACATGAAGAAGGGTACAAGGTGGTCCTTGTTTGGGTGGCAGGGTTTGATAATAATACAGTTTCCCATGATGGGAATGTAGAATGCAATGAAGTTTGAGAGACAAGTGTTTAGTTACTTAGTTTTGTTTTGAGGGAGAGAGCGAGCGTGCAAGCAGGGCAGGGAGGGGCAGAGGGAGAGAGAGAATCTCAAGCATGCTCCACGCTCAGCACAGAGTCCGATGCGGGGTTCAGTCTCACAACCCTGAGATCATGACCTGAGCTGAAATCAAGAGCCAGACGCTTAATCAACTGAGCCATCCAGACGCCCTAAGAGACAAGTTTTGTGGTAGAAAATTTGGATCTGAAGAACTTGTGGTTCCTACTGGTTGAGATACCAAGTAGGCAACTGGAAACTGCAGTAATGCTGAGAAATAAAGTTGAATATTTGGTATTAGTATATGTTGAAAGTTCATAAAATGGGACTGGATGAGATTGCATGGCAGAGAAAAACTGGGAGAGGGGGAAAATGGACAAAAGGAAAGACCACTGGTGAACAAAAAACTGAAGAAACAGGAAGAGAAAAAGAAGATCCTAAGGGTCCTGTTAAAGGATAATCAGGGTAATCACTAGTGTGATTCCAAAAGAGAAGAGCTATTAATAACAACATATGATAAAACAATCTATTACATGTGGGGATCACGAATGATCACTTCAGAGGCAGGGTCCATAGAGTAGGAGCAGGGATCCATCTAAGGAAGAGTGAAGAGTAAATGAGAGATAACAAAGTAGAAGCAACACCTGAAATACAAGAAGTGAGCACTTTAGTATGGAGTTTACAATATTCAAGGCCCTGTTATAAACACTGGACATAGTTTTACACATTTAACTTTCAACAATAACCATGTAATGTATGTATGATTATTAGTCGCACATTAGAGATAACAAAACTGAGCCAGAAAGAAATTAAGTAGTTAATCCAAGGATACAGAGCCACATATAATGAAACCAGGATTTGAACTTGGTCAATTTGTTCCAAAACCTTTCCTCTTAACAACCACTGATTATTATTAACAACCTCCCATCCAGAGGTGGAGTTAATGTTACCACAATCATAAACTTGTGCTGGCCTTATGATTTGCTTTAACGAATAGTATGTGGCAGAGGTAATGTTGCTTGAATTCTAGAGGCTAGGCCTCAAGAGGCCTTGCAGCTTCCACCTTCACACTCTTAAAAACACTGTCCTGAGATACCATGTAAGGATGCTAGTCTAGCCTATTAGCCACATGGAGCGGAAATGAAGTGCCCCGGGGAAAAATTAGCACTGATTTCCAGACATGTGAATAACTAACTCAGCCAAAGATGCAGCTGAATGAGCCACATGAGTAATCTCAGAGGAAAGCAAGAGGAAACACCCAGACAACCCATGGAATCTTGAGAAAAGACCACTAAATTTGAGGGGAATTTGCCATGCAACAATAAACAGTTGATGTAGAAATTGGTATCTAAAACTGGGTTGCTGCCATAACAAAAATCTAAAACATGTGGCATGTTTTGGACAAAGGAATAGGAAGAAACTAAAAGCAGCAAGGAGACTGTTAGTGGATCTGGGAGACCAATGAAGAAACTGCTACTGAAGGCTTGAGAAAGGGTGATGTGTATTATGTAGAGTAATCTGTATTATGTAGTGGACAAACAATTGACAACAATGTCATCTGAAAAGCTTGGAAGATAAAAATAAAACCAAGGAACCTGTGAATCTGGCCAAGGAAATGTTCAGACAGAATATTAAAAATGTCAATTGGCTTCTTACAGGTTCATATGACGAGGTATGAGAAGGTAGACATAAACTGAAGTTCAAGCAGCAAGAAAAATCTTCAGAAATTACAGAAGATACAGTATACATTTTGGGTTGGAAAATAAATCTATTTCTCTTTTCCATCTTCTCCCCATAAAATATTTTTTTAAATAAAAATTGGCCTCATAGTACTTATGAAATTTAAGGTGTTAAGATCTCAGAAAATTAAGTTACTACTAGTAAACCCCCTTCAGCTGGAAGAAAGAAAAAATGTTTTCTGAAAATCATAAGGGCATTATCTCTTAGAAGTTTCATGTATTCCTCAAGTAGTGGTCTGTTTCAAAATGAACTGTGGATTTACCTTTTAGATCATGGAGGAAACATGACTCAGTTTCATGAGAAACTAGAAAAGTGTAAGAAGAAATTATCAACACTACTGGCCTGAGCTAAAGGGACCATGGTAGATTGAAATGAACAGAGGCCTCTGGAAAAATTATGCAGCTGCAAACAGAGACAATTTCTTATTAATAAGAAAAAAACAAAAGAGGGAGGGAAAGGGAAAGGAAAAGGAAGGGGAAGGGGAAGGGGAAAGGAGAGGAAAGGAAGAGAAGGAAAAAGAGAAGACTGAGAGTCACTGAGGGCAGACCATGAGTCCAAGTTCTTGAGCTAAAAGCCCAGAGGGTAGAGCCAAGATCTGAAGAGAAAAATAGGTTAGGGAACCATTTCCAAAAAATGAAAATGGATTATTATCAAGTCTAATTTCTTATTCTAGGAGTTGGGAGAAGTGGTGGCATATGCCTTCCTGGAATTCAGAACCACCAGAATTTCTACAGTCCACTGGCTGCTATGTCCCTCCTTTTCCTTTCTTTTTTAAGTGGTAGTGATCCTTATACTCGTTTCACCATTATATATTTTGGGGAGTGGGAACGGTAGATAAATTATTATCTCTTTATTTCACAAGTCTCTGGATTAAGAAAACCTACACCTGAAAAGCCTCACCCAGAACTGCTACAGATCATGAAATCAAAAACTTCAATCCTAATGCTATGATTTGATGAAACTTTGGTGGGGTCTTTGAAAGGGTGAATGCATTTTGCAAAAAAGAACTGTGTAATTACTTGTGGCCAGAAGACAGGCTATAGGAGACTAAACTGCCACCATTTTCTTTTGCAGCTTCTTCCATCAAGAGGTGAAAGCTGTTTCCCCGCTCCTTGAATCTAGGCTGTTCTGGTGGCTAGTTATGATAAATGTAATGTGTTAGAAATGACAATTCTAAAGTATAAGGCACAGAGGACTTTCAGATTCCACTTTTTCCCCCCTTAGAATGCTACACTGACACCTCAGTGAAGGAAGAAATTTTACTTTAGTATAGGGAGGAGAAGCCACATGGAGGAGAAGCAGTGTCCCAGCCAATTGGAAGCATGTGAAAAAATCCTGGACTATTCAGCCTAGCCTCCTCCTTTGTTAAATGTAGCCATGTGAGTGGGATGGGAGAACGCATACAAGGAACCGCAGAGCCAACCCACAAAATCCTAAAGAATATCATTGTTTTAGCTAGGTTTGGAGTGATTTTTTTAAAAATCTGGTATTATATAAAGTGATAAACATATTGTTGCTCACTACTATACCCTACCTTTTAAAGGTGTTTATTTGCAAAAGGCCAGAGTTAAGATTTTAATTTAAAAGAAAAGCTGAATCAATCAATGGATGTGTATTTGTGCATGTATTTTAGAACAGGGACGTCTAAGACACATTTGGCAGATGGGACAAAATATAACAAGGTTTGAGTAAAAATTATTAGGAATGAAAAGAGAACATAAGTATACAGCAGAGATTAAAAATTTAATTATAAACAACTATATGCCAACAAATTTGAGAAATTTTAACATAAATGAGAAATTCCTAGACTGACCAAGAAGTCACAGAAAATTTGAATATTAATGATATTTAGTAAGTAATTAAAAAACATCCCAAACAGATAAAACAGACTCATAGGGCTTTCTAGGAATATTTGGTATTCAATATATAGTAATTTCAACTTTAACTTCATTTTTCTAGGAAATGGAAAATGAAGGGATGCTCCTCACCTGACTTTATGAGATTATGCCCAACTAGATAGTTTGTTAGATAATGCCTAGTTCAATATGAACAGCTCAGGTTTTCTTCCTCCCAAACTCACTGTTCTATACTGCAATTCCCTCTCAGTACTTGACACAGTCACCAGATAGAAGTGCAGTCTGATAATAGGCACCCTGAACACTCTTGATTTTAATGGATCATAAGCACAAGTAATAACACTCTGCTCTGCAATCTGGGCTAGCTAGAAGGCCTGCACGGCTCTGAGTCCCACTCAAAACTCTCAATATTATGGGTTACCAGGTAAATAGGTAGGAATAGCATTTCCAAATATGTGTAGCAATTGAGCAATCCACTAAATTTTGGCCTATGTCATCTATATATCTAAAGAGGTCCAGCAGACATTGTGCTTTTCATAGAATTAGGGGATCTGAGATACAACTTATCTGACACCTGGAAGGGGCATTCCAACATCCCTTAGACAACTGACCAGCTAAAACATTTAATTCAGTGGCAAGCACCTAAAAGTCCATCTTATTTTCCATCGTCTAGTATGCATGTATCTTTCAAGGTATCTAGGATACCTGCTACTTACCAATCAATATGTCCTATCAGCATGGACAATCAATGTAATAGACCAGCATGATTTCCTATAGGAAACAAGATAATTAAGGTCCCACTGAGCTAAATTATGAAGCCAAGCCCAGGAATTGATAAAGCCTTGTGGCAGAACAGTGCAGTTATACTCTGCCAGTTGACAGTAAGTGACTTTTGATGCTCTTTGTTTATTGGTATTGAAAAAAAAGGCATCAATCAGCTTGATAGCTAATTTTCCAGGTGTCAGGGACTATATTCACTATCACCATTAAGGAACAAATACAATTGGAGACACCTCTTGATTGAGCTTATGATAGTCTGCTATCGTTCTCTATGATCCAGCAGCCTTCTACACAGGCCAAAGTTAAATGGGACTGTGATGGTATAAACACCTCAGTGGATGGAAACTGCATCCTTCCAGTTACTCGGGGCAAAAAAACTATGGAATCATTCTTGATTTCTCTTTTTCTTTCATGCACACATCCGATTTGTCAAGAAATTCTATCAGGCTTACATTACTGTGATAGCTTCCAAACTGCTCTCTTACCTTCATCTCTGTCCTCAACCATTGACTTTCATTGGAGCAACAGAGAAATACTTTTAAAATATAAGGCAGATTGTGTCACTCCTCTGTTGAAAATGCTGCAGTAGTTCTCCATTTCACTCACAGAAAAGGCTGATAGCTGTACAGTGGCTTACAAAACAATATGGGTTCTGGATCCCCATTAAATGTCTGACTTCATCTCCTGATCTCCTTTCTTGCTCACTCTACTCTTGTCATATTGGCCCCCTTGCTGGTTCTCAATCACGCCAGTCATGTTCCTGCCTTGAGTTCTTTGCTCTACTTGTTTCTGCTGCATGGAATATTATTCTATAAATCCATATTGCTAATCTCCTTATTTTCTTTGAGTTTTTGCTCAAAGTCATCTGCTGAATGAGGCCTTCCCTGGCCACCCACCTAATACAGGAAACTCCTCCTCCTCCCGCATTGCCTGCATAGTCCTACTGATTCTCCATACCCTTTTTTTCTATATATTTCATCTTAAATATGCTACATATTTAACTTGCTTATTTTACTTACTCATGTTTATTACTCTTTTTCTTTACTAGAATGTGAACCCTATGACAATATAATCTTTGTCTGATTTACTGATATGTTCTGAAACCATAGAAGGTTGTGTGGCGTATATAAGATGCTCCCAAACTTTTGAGGAATCCATAAATCCATAAATAGACAAATCTTAAAAGTATTTTACTGAAATAAGGCGAGTTGCAGAAAAATCCATGTAACTCATTTACATAGAACAAAATAAAGGAAAACTATAAAATGTTATTTAGCAATTCATCCATATATGTTAAACTATGAAGGAAAGCGTGATTATCATTCCATGATAATCACGGAAGTCCGAATAGCAGTTATTTGGGGGTGCAGGAAGGGTAATGTAATTCAAGAGACAGCCATAGGTTAAAGATAAAGGGAGGTCTGAGATGGCAATATAGGAAGAGCCTGAATTCCCCTCCTCCTTGCATACACTGAATCTGTACCTTCACATACAGCAATTCTCCCTGAAGAAAAACTAAGGGCTGACTGAATAACTTCTACACAACAGAGAATTGGAGGGACCACATACAGAACAGCAGGAAAGACAAAGACCCCAGCCCCGACACTGAACTACAGTGTGATGCATACTACTGAGGGACAGAGAACAGATTCATTTGGCCAGGGGCACAGGAAAAAGTCGTGGTTTAAAAGAGCAGCTATAGGGGCGCCTGGGTAGTGCAGTCGTTAAAGCGTCTGCCTTCGGCTCAGGGCATGATCCCGGCATTCCAGGATCGAGTCCCACATCGGGCTCCTCTGCTGGGAGCCTGCTTCTTCCTCTCTCACTCGCCTGCTGTGTTCCCTCTCTCGCTGGCTGTCTCTCTGTCACATAAATAAATAAAATCTTTAAAAAAATAAAATAAAAAAAAATAAAAAAATAAAAGGGCAGCTAGAACTTAAAGAAACCAGCCTTTGAGCATCTGCCAAATGGAAGCAACCTGGGAATGTTCTTTGGGGTTTGAGGGACTAGAGTACCATTTTTTATTCTTCCCCTCCACCTTGATTACACAGACAGAAGCAGGGTCTGGGCACTCTGGCCAGCCTGACCCTTCACATCTCTAGCCCACAGCAGGCCCAGATGCCTTGGGGAACGGGGGGGGGAAAAGCCACAGTTTAAAAACAACTAGAATATAATGGAAACAGTCCTAGGGGAGCTGCAGGAATGCTTTCTGGGGTTGGAGGGAGCAGTGAGCACCATTTTTCATGTCTCCCTACATTGTGATAATGCAGAGAGGAGCAAGGCATGAGTGTTGTAACTAGCGAGCTGCCTTAGCAAGCCCTGGGACCCCAGCCCACACCAGCACCAGCTGTCCCCACAAGGAGGCTCCCCCCAACCACACAAAATTCCAGCCATCCCCAAAAGGTAGCCCCAGTGCAGCACATACCAGGACACCCTCGAACAATACCCTCTATAGCTCCAGCCATCTTGTCCAGGTAACAGTAGGCACAAAGCATCCTGAGACAACCAGGCCTGCACAGGCTTCAGTTCCTGCTACCCCCCCAAAACCCCCATCCCTCCTACATCAAGCACCCTGACACCCCATGGCCTATGTCTGTTTCAACTTCGGCTGTCCCACCAGGGTACCCCAGTGTGGAGTGCCCCATGACCCCCAGCCCATTCTTGCTGCAACTCCAGCCATCCAACCAAGCTGCTAGGCACAGGCGGTCTGTGCAGGGTATGTTACTATACAAAGGCACTCCTTCTAGACCAGGAAAAGTAGTTGTTTTCTCTAATTTATAGGAACAAACACAAAGAGTCAAACGAAATGAGGAGACAGAGGAATATCATCTAAAAGAAAGAACAAGACAAAACCCAAAGAACAAAACAAAACAAAACAAAACAAAAAAACGGAGAGAAACAATCTAACTGATAAAGAGTTCAAAGTAATGGTCATAATGTTGTTCAACAGACCTGAGAGAAGAGTGCATGTATTAAGTGAGAAATTCAAGAAGGAGATAGAAAATCTGAAAAAGAACCAGAGTTGAATACTACAATAACTGAAATGAGTACACATGAGGGAATCAACAACAGAATAGAGGACAGAGAAGAACAGATCAGTGAAATGAAAGGGTACTGAAAAGCACCCAAACCAAAGAGCAAAAAGAAAAAAAAATATATAAAAGGGGGATAGGTTAAGGGCTCTCTGACACATCACGTGTACTAATATCCACATTATAGGCATTCCAGAAGGAGAAGGGAGAAAGAGAAAGGGTGAGAAAATTTATTTGAAAAAATATTAACTGAAAACTTCCCTAACCTGGGGAAGGAAACAGATATCCAGGTCCAGAAAGTGAAGAAAGCCCCAAACAAGATGAACCCAAACAGGTCCATACCACAACACATAATAGTGGAAATGTCAAAGATTAAATAGAAGGAGATAATTTTTAAATTATAAGAGAAAAGCAACTAATTACCTGCACAGAAAACCCCATAAGGCTATCAGCGGATTTTTTAGCAAAACTCCAGATCAGAAGGAAGTGGTAGGATATATTCAAAGCACTAAAAGAAAAAAAGAAAACAAAAAACTACAACCAAGAATATTCTACTGGTAAGGTTATCATTCAGAATTGAAGGATAGATAAAGAGTTTCCCAGACAAACAAAAGTTAAACGAGTTCACCACCATAGGCAGTAATCTCTTTGACATCAGTATTAGCAACATATTTATGGATGTCTCCTTAGGCAAAGGAAACAAAAGCAAAAGTAATGTTGAAACTACTCCAAAATAAAAATCTTTTTCACAGCAAAGAAAACCATCAACAAAATGAAAGGACAACCTAGCTAATGGGAGATTATTTTCAAATTATATATTCAATAAGGGGTTAAGATCCAAAATATATAAAAACTTATACAACTCAACACTAACCTTCCCTCCCCCACAAATAATCCAAAAATAGGGAGAGGGCCTTAACAGTCATTTTTTCCAAAGAAAACATTCGGATGGCCAACACATACATGAAAATATGCTCAACATCACTAACTTTTCACCAGTTAGAATGACCAGTATCAAAATGACAAAAAAAATACCAAGTGTTGGTGAGGATGTAGAGTAAGGGGAACACTCATGCACTGTTGGTAGGAATGTAAATTGGTATAGACACTATGGAAAACCATATGGAAGTTCTTCAAAAATTAAAAATATAAATACCACAGGACTAGTAATTCTAGCAGTGGGTATTCACCCAAAGAAAATGAAAGAACTAACTTAAAAAGATATACGCATCCAATATTTACTGCACCGTTATTTACAGTAGTGAAGATATGGAAGCAACCCAAGTGCCCACAGATCGACAAATGCATTAAGAAGATGTGATATATATGTATGCAATGGAATATTACCCAGCCCCACCCAAAAAATGAGATCTTGTCATTTGCAACAACATGGATGGGCCTGGAGGGTATTATTCTAAGTGAAATAAATCAAAGACAAAGACAAATACCATTTGATTTCACTTACATGTGGAAACTAAAAATCAAAGGAAACAAAGAAAAACAGAAACAGACTCATAAATACAGACAGTAAACTGGTGCTTACCAGAGGGTAGTAGGGTGGGTAGTAGATGAAATAAGTGAAGGGGTTTAACAGGTACAAAACTTCCAGTTATAAAATAAATAAGTTACAGAGATGAAAAGTAGAGCATAGGTAATGCAGTCAATAATATTTTAATAACTCTGTATGGTGACGGATGGTGACTACACTTATTGTGGTGAGCACTGAATAACGTATTGTCAAATCAGTGTGTTGTGTACCTAAAACTAATGTAAACACTGTATGTCAACTATAATTAAATAATAAATTTTTTTAAATAAGAATAAGTAACATTTAAAGATAGAGATGATATTCTAATACCTGTTTGACTAGAAGGCAAAAAGATATTTATTTTTGTTTTGTTTTTCTTTCATATACATGAAGCAATTAATGAAATAATAGATTTTTAATTTGAACACAACAGTATAAAATTGAACAAAGAGGGATAAAGAGGGTGAGTACTTTCACTCTTATGCTAATTAGATGATATATTCATTCATCCATTTATTTAATGAATAAACAGTTACTCAGTTACTGTCCTTTGTGCTAAGAACATGTGTGGAAAGCTAAAAAAAAAAAAAAAAAAAGAAGAAGAAGAAGAAGAAAAACAAAACCAACAAAAACCCAAAAAACAAAACAAAACCCCCTTTGCCTTCCCAGAGTTTAAATCTAGTGTGGGAGATTGATAATAAAGAAATAAATACATGGCTATGTAGTCTATTAGACATTGAAAAGTATTACTAGAAGTGGTATTTTACATATGAAAATAAGTAAAGTCCTCACTGAACTGAAACCTGAGAAACAAGGAAATTCAAATCACAGAGAGATCTTCGGAAAATTATTTTAGGCAGGTAGAAAAGCTGCTGGGCATATCCTGACTTGAAAGTATTTGGGGAATAATAAGGCAGCCTATGTGACTCAAGGGCCAAGAGGTGAAAGGACAGAGCTGTAGAATATGAGACCAAGCTGTATTTTAAAGGCTTTAGATGGTACTCTGAATTAGATGAGGAGACCCTGGAGGTTTTGATCAAAGGACTACGATAATTAAAATGTTTAAAAATGGAGCCATTCTGGCTGCTGTGTTAAGAACTGACTGTAGGCAGATGAAGATAGAATGAGGAAACCTGTTAGAAGACCACAGCAGTAATCCAGGTAAGAGACAAGGGCATGGACCAGGGTATCACAGTGTAGGTGGGGAGATGTGGTCAGACCCCAGGCATATTTTGAAATTTTATCTGATAGATTGGATGTGGGTTGTGAGAGAAAGAGATGAGTCAAGGATAGCATCGAGGTTCAAAACGTGAGCAATGGAAACAGAGCTATTTAGTGAGATAGGGAGACCATGGGTAATGTCTTAGTCTATTTGAATATCATAAACTAGGTGGTTTATAAAACCAATGGAAATTTATTTCTCACTGGTTCTAGAGACTGGAAGTCTGAAACCAAAGGTACTGGAAGATTCAGTGTCTGGTGAAAGCCCTCCTTCTGGTTCAGAGATGGCCATCTTTTTGCTGTGTCCTCATATGGTAGAAAGAGCAAAGGAGCTCTCTGGGGCCTCTTTTTATAAGGACACCAATCCCATTTGTGCTAATCACTTCTCAAGGGCCCCACACCTCCAAATACCATCACATCTGAGGATTAAGTTTCAACATACGAATTTTGAAGGGACAAGAACATTTAGGTCATAGCAAGTGGGATTCAGGTTCAGATTTATATACATGAAATTTGAGACATAAAGCAGATTAAGTAATTGTATATACAATCCTGGAGTTCAAGGAAGAAGTCTAGAGATAACATTTTGTGAATCATCAGAAAACAGACTTGATGGGGAAAATACACTGGGACTAGATGGATTAATTTCAGGCATCTGTTTAGATAGAGTACTTCCAAGGACTGAGCCTGGAGGCCTTTCAACATTTGAAGTCAGCAAAGCAGTTTGAGGATGACTAGCTCAGGAGGATAACCAAAAGAGAGTGCAGTGTTCAGTCCCAAGGCCAGGGTAAGATGTTTTACAAAGAAATGAATGATCAACTATGTCGAACATTGCCATTATGGAAAAAAAACAAAAGAAAAGAAAAAAAGAAAGAAGGAAAAGAAAAGATTTAAACTTGACCCTGAAGTAGCATGAGCTAGACCTGGTAAGGGCTGTTTTTGTGGAGCACTGAGAGTAAAATGAATATGAATAAAAGGATAAAAATGGTGAAAATAAAATACTAAAAAGAGTAACAGTTTTTACTTTCAATAAAGATATTTGGAATCCCCTTCAAGTGAGATAGGAAGGTTAACTCTTAATCTTTCTCATTTGTGTTTCTGAGAACAGTCATATCTCCAGCTTTAGTCCCTGGCACCCTGGGTGGTTTGAATCAACAGTTCACAAGAGTGAGTCATCTGGCTTTGCTCATCATGAGAATAATAGTTTACAGCCTACTTTTCATTTGCTTCCCTCTATAGAATCAAAAAGTTCCTGAAATGTTCAATTCCTGGGAATCCACCAGGGGATCCTATACCAGTTTCCTTATGGAAACTTCAGCAATCAGAAATGTGAATCAACTGCCAGCTGTTAACAGAAACAAAGCTTTAGTTGCAGAGCTGAAACCACTTGGAGAAGAGATCTTGAAGGTATCGTTCAAGGATGTTGATGGTAGTGAACCAGCCACTGCTCTCAGATTCTTTCTTCCAAGACTTACAATATTCAAAGAGAAGATATTCTCACTACATATAAGTTATATTCGATTGTTTTTTGAAAAGAGACTGAGCACGCTGCACCAAAGATAGACCACATTGGTTTCAAGACCTCCATATTTGTGAATTTAGTAAAAGTGGAAGCTGGAACTTTTTCTTCGCTTTTTTACAGCATTATCAACTTTATCTGTCACTAACTTTCTACTTAGATTCCTTAACAACCCCACTGATTCTTTCCCTGGTTGTTTGCTTCTTTTATTGATCTCTCTTTTCCAAAGCCATAGGCAGTACCAAACACAACAAACAATTTAAGGTCTTTATTTGTCTCCTGAGTCAAACAGTTTAAAACCCATCTGATGATATTATCTCTTCAGCCCATAAACTTCATAGTGGGCCTCAACAACACAACTTTATGTATTCAGAGCATTATCTCATTCTAATTTCTTCTTCTGTGTTGCCATATAAGACCCCACCTTCACTGCCCACTTTGTTAGTTCTGTCAATTTCAGATTTGCTAAACAGAGGCATATAAGCATTCATTAGCTTTAATTACTCACATCATGCATTCCTATGCATTTGTTCCATAAAAATACATTAAATATAATCAAAGCTTCCTTTTCTGTGGTGTCCCACTGTAAAGGTTGTTTGAAGTATTGTTTATTCACATTTAGTTATATCCTCAGGGTTATCATTTGTTATCCTGCAGAGTTCAGTAATGTTCTAATTCTTTAGCTGTTTTTTTTTAACTACATGAGGATTTTTCTAGATTCTCTTTATGTTTGTGAGTCTGAAATAATGTATCTTATCTAACAATAAAGCTAATACTTTATCAAATATAGTTTATGTATCCCTTCACATGTAGCTGCTGCTGAAGTTTTTGATAAAGTTTGTTTTTCCTCCAAATTATAAACTCTATCTTACGGGAATTATTTTCATTTTCATTACTAATGGCATAAAGAGTTTTCAAAATTTCTTGTACTAGGGCTAAAGGTCTTCTTGGACTTATTCTTTTGTCTACTAGACTACAGATCATATACCATGCAAGGAACTGGTGATAAAGCAGTGAACCAGACAGACACAGATCCTGCTCTCACAAATCAATCTGGGATGCAACTAATAGAATAGGTAGAGGGGATAATAGCAGAAGTACATCTTGGGCTTGAATATTTCTCTAGTCTTCATTCTGGTGGCCCTCATGACTAAATGGTAGAATGTAGTTCAACTGGGATTTATATTTTGTGCATTTCAGAGCCTTACATTAAAGGAACGAAACATAGAATAAGTGTTTCATCAACAGTAGGTATCTTGAAGTCTAAGAGCTTGTTAAAGAACAGAAGCAACAAGCCAAATACAACCCTATTAAGTTTAGGATCTTGCTCAGCATTAGAGGTATTGTGATTATGTTGTTGGAATCCAAGAGGGATACCTTTATTATAACAGCTTCCCATGTGGTGGGATCCTCATCTTTCACCTGTCATCCTGAGATTATTTTGAACATTTATACCTGCGTTTGCCTCTGAAACATAGGTATATTAAAAGGAGCTTGGTCAGAATGACTTTCTAGCAAATCTACTTCCTTTAATTTGCTGTGTAGAGCAAATGTAAACATAGCCCGACCACTATAATTATACTGAATCCAACATTTTTTTTTTTTTTGTAGAATTTGTGGGGGGATATGGATAGAGAAACTTGTGATATATGACTAACTCGTGGTGTACTGTATGTTTGGTTGGGGCTATGCCAGACCAAGAAGTGACACATGAAGGCTAGATAGGCCTGCACAGGCAGGATAAGGCATGACTCAAAGATGAAAAAGATGAAAGACACAACTAGATGAGCCATATGCTCAGAAAGCATCTACAATAAATATTTAGTATAATTCACAGAAAGCATCCAGAGCACAACATTCAGGAGTTTCGAGAGAAGAAAGCACAATACGTGCTGGCTTTCAGGGCGAAACACCCATCCTGGTACCGACATAACGGCTTTGCCTAAAGGAGCTGGTTGAGACCTATTAACTAAAATACAAGATAGCCTTAGATGGAAGATAACAAATGATGTAAAAGGAAGCCGCAATGAAACTGAATGGATTCTGAACCAATGACCTGAAGGCCTAGAATGTGTATTCCGTTTTCCTATGACAGAGGTAGGAGGGGTTAACAACAGGGAAGTGCTAAAGTGATCCCAATTTGTAAAACTGAATTAGAGAATTGGAGAGGAGAGTCAAGGTAAAGAAAACTCAGAGGTGACCTTGAGTTTAATGCCACTAGTCTTCGTAACAGACAAGGCTGAGAAATTTTTGTTACAGAGTTGCCTGAAACAAAAAGTTTCTTCCCAATTTCAAGTGACCAGAGATATGTCATAGCACCAATAACTTCAATTATGTAAGAAAGACTTTATTAGAACTTCCAGTCTATTTTTAAACCTTTAGAAATCTATATGTGATTTCAGTAAATATTAACCTGATTCAATCATACCATATCCTCCATGAATTATAAAGGGTTTGAATAAACTAACATTTATTTGAAATAAGTCATCTATTTCTCTCTTCTTGATCCCTGGAGTAGTTTCTCTTGTGGTCCTTCCTGACTTGACATTTTCATTATTCACTTTTGGACACCTGTTTATCTACTTTTTCCCAAATTACTTCCTATTTATAGATCATACCAAATTTTAGAGTCTAGAGTGCTTTGAATTTAATGACTGATTATACTTCCGTTCCTGGAAAAAACACCGGGTATGCCAGTCACAGTTCTATAAACTTGTTTACCCTTCAGGGAGAAATATTTGATCTTATCATTTCCTGAAATTTATCTCTTTTTAATTTACAAATGATTACAGATAGCCAAGCTTCTACTTTAGGGATTTGATGAGGTCTCTACTTAGGAGTAGAGACCTACTCTTTGATTCTTTATCTGTTTTCCCATCAATAAAACATCCTACTTTTATTAAAGTAAATATGACACATTAGCACAAGATTGATATAATTCATTTAGTGAATTCAATGAAACTGCAATTTGCCTTTTACTGTTATTTCCTTCCATGTTTTTAAAATGTTTCCTTTAAAAAGGGGGAAAAAAGAGTGAAAATAATGCCTTAAAACAAAAACTGAACACTTTTACAATCAAGTCTGTGATTTTTTATCTTTGAGTATTAAGCTTATTATCCTGATTGTTAGCTTTATATGCCTATAAAAATCACATCAAATTCTATATATTTTAAAGCTTGCTTTTGCCTTCAGTTTTTCCCTTTTGAGATAGTATAATACTATTATAACTTTTAAAATAATAATTTTAAATTTACCTTTATATGAGTAAGAATATTTTATATTTTCAAGTAATATTTCTATTGATTATATTGATTAAAAAAGAAAATTTGGTCTGGCCCCCAAAAGGCTTGTGCTTTCTCTTAAGTATGCTGGACTATCACAAAGGACTTGAATTCTCAGAAGAATCCTATGATCAGACTGTTGATTACTATGTATTTAAACTGCCTCAAGGGTCAATCTAATCAATCATGTAAAAATACTTTGACTTTTAAATGGAATATGTGTAAAACCTAGTGCCACCCATTTGGGAGATTTCTAAATTTTACTTCAGTGATTCTTAGTCCAATGTAGAGTTCTATTATATCCAAGTGGTGTCAGGGGAACCGTCCATTTCTTCTAAAATGAAAAGAGCTCATTTTTATAATAAAAATAATAATAATAGGTGTTCTGGAGCTAACTGTACCAGCTTGCTGGGGTCAATGGTATGCATTTCCTGCTAACTCTTCATTCAATAACAATATATTGGTAGCTTAGAACTGGCCGTGGTGTGAGTATTTATACCATAGATCCACAAATGCTACAAATAAGGTCTTTTGTTTTTGAAGAACAAGTTATTAAATATCTACCAGGACACTGTTGATAAAACCTTGATACCGAAGTATACAAAATATAAATGTATAATAAAAAAGGTAAAACTTCCCCTGAAATTTCACCACTAGAGATTAGGTCTGTTATTATTTTAGTGCATATAACTTTCTAGAATTTCACACAGTAAAAGTTTCTACACTAAAGGGGGAAAAATGCAAACTCTAATGAAATAATTGGTTCAGACAGAGGGAAAATTTCAGTAGCCAGAAATCTAATATGGTCTCCAAGATTTTTCCTCCCTGATGGACAAACCCTATATAACCTCCTTCCCTTAATTTTGGTGTTAGTGAATATGCTGGAAATACCACTCTCCTGATGAGGTTAATAATCAGATGAGTTTGAGTTAATTCAAAGGGAGATAATCCTGGAGGACCTAATCTAGTTAGATGAGGATTTTAAAGAAGGTGAAGCGTCAGAGAGTTCTTCAGATGGCCTGGAAGAAGAAAAAACAGCCATGTTGTCAACTGTCTATGGAGGGAGCCCATAGCACAGACTTATTGGCAGCCTCTAGAGCTAAGAGAGATAGCCAGGCAACCAGGGGGAAAAAAAAAAAAAGAGAGAGAGAACTAAAAAAAAAAAGAGACAACAATCACAAGGAAATTGATTCTGCCAACAATGTGAATGAACTTGGAAGAAGACGGCAAGCTCCAGACAAAATCTCAGTCCTGCCCAATATCTCAATTGGGGACTCTGAGCAGAAAATTCAATTACACTGTGTCAACAGAAGTTATGAAATAATAGATAGATTCTGGGTTAAGCAGCTAGATTTGTGATAATTTGTTACTCAGTAATAGAAAACTAGTATGACCTATAAGGAATATTTCAAACATCTTTAGAAAATGGTGACTGGGACAGAAGAAATGAAATGGAGTCCAACCACAGATAGAGCTTTCAAGGATGTATCTTTATGTTCCTCTTGAGGAAGAATAAGGGGTTCCTGGGTCTAGGCCTGGATAATTAGAGCAGACTATCCAATATGGCTAAGGTGCTCTGATGGTTGAATGGGAAGCAGTACAATCTCCTGGCACTTGGATTCCCAGGATTAAAATGGGAGAGGAGACAGTGGATCTCACCCTGATAGGATTCAGCTCTGCTGGTAAAAATCAGTTCCTTAGGCTTGGTTTCAGGGGTGCTGGCAAAAACTGGCCATGGGAACTCCTACTTCCTAAAGGTTCTTCATGAGGAACGCAAAGTTTAAGCTTGGAACAGAGGTATCTAAGTCACCACAGCTATAATATCTGAAAAGAACTTGCTGTCATGGGCCAGGAACTGATCAAACTAGATTAAAATTCTGAAATCAATATTTATCCCGTGAGTACTTTTGCTTGCAAGAAATAAAAGCAACTATAATGGAGACAGTTGAAGGCAGATGGAACATTTTTTTTTCCAATATCCCAAATTCCCCAGGCTTATTACATGATTTGATACAAGGCAAGGACAGTAAACCCTGAAAAAATGCTGATATCAGGCTTTTCTTCTAACTAGCTGGTTTAATTTTAAATATACAAATAATGATGTGACCTCTAGTTTCATGGAGCAACTTACATTTATGAATTCATAATTTTGTAACTTGCTTTGTTAACCTAAAGTTCCTTCTATTGTTGATATATACAAATATTTCCTTTAGAATATATTTTTAAAGTAGATTAACTTGGATAAAATGTGGAAACACTTTCAAATTTTAGATATGGATGGCTAAATTGCCTTTAGGAAAAATGGTATTAAAATTATACAACACATCAGTAATGCACATTTTATAGTATCATCACTAGCACTGAGTACTATATACTTTGTTATTGTATGGGTAGTATTACACTTTTTATGGTTTAAGTTGGCTGTTCTTGGATAATTTGATATAACGAATACACTTAATGTTAATTCCCTTTTCTAAGAAATCTAGTGAGGCATTTATGTTTTCCTTTTATCCATTTTTCAGATTTTTGCCCCGGTATTAAACTTTTTTATAACATAATTTTAGCTATTTATGAAATTATTAAACAAAACAAGAAAATATTATTATTGGCAATATTTTCCTGTATATGACCATTTATTCTTCACAAATCAAAAATAATGTCCTAGGATACAACTGTATTTGTAAAACCTGGCCAACAAATTTTATGTCGTGAAAAACAAAATATGTTTAAGTGTATATATTTACAGTGTACGTAGAGAAAGAGACACACAAAATATGTTGAGATATTTTTGTTTACTATCTATAAGGTAGCAAGAGGCATATTTTTTTTAAAAATAATAAAATAAATTTGAATGGATAACTAATCAATAGCTAGCATAATTTGATAGCTCTGAAGTTTTTGGTAATCTGTGAGACTCTGGCAAATCTACCTGGCATCATTAAAACTTATGCATACAGAATCTGGTGCAGGGGCACCTGGGTGGCTCAGTCAGTTGAGTATCTGACTTTTCATTTTGGCTCAGGTTGTGATCTGTGGTCCTGAGGTCGAGCCCTGCATTAGGTCTGCACTTGGCATGTGGAGTCTCTTTGGATTCTCTCGTCTCCCTCTGTTCCTCTCCTTGTTCGCTCTTACTTTCTCTCCCTCAAATAAGTAAAATTAAAAAAAAAAAAAAAAAACTTTTAAAAAGAGAGAGAACTTGGTGCAAACCCCTGTCCCATCACTTTATCCTAGTGAGAGGCAGCCCTGCGAACTCTTTAAAAATAGTAGAGGGAGATTCCCTTATGTCAATGGGTAAGTCACCAATATCAAGGCCTTTACACAAGCCAAAACAGAAAAATAGTTGTTACCGGTTGAGGTTTGTGAGCCAGAGAAAGAGGCCAAAATATTCCTTTTATTAAATTGATGTTCATCATATTTTATGGGTAGTTATTTCAATTACATCTATATGTTTGTTAATATAATTAAAATAAAGTAAAAAAAAATGGATGTGATCTTAATAATTTGAAGAGATTGCAGCAGAGATGTTAACTCATTAAGGAAGACCAAAGCAGAGTATCAAGAGTTGAATGAGATTGATTTGGGACCATATTAGAGATGGAAACTCTTGTGGAATTCTGTTTTCTCATTTCCAGGTGAAAAAATAGTAGTAATTTCTAAGGAGTAAGGAATGATTTATTGCATTACAAAGTCATCAGTTAACCTTGCAAAAAATAACCCTAAACAAAATGCTATTATTTCTCTATATATGAACACACACATCAATTGATTAGTTTAACTCTTACTATCCATGAAAAGAAATGTGGGATGGTACAAGGTCCTGGTCAAATTGGCGATCTGGATGAGACAGTGTATCTAGCCTGGAATCAGCAAGGTATCCTACCCTGGAGCAGCAAGAAAGAGACTCAGAATTGAAGTGAATTAATCTCTCCCAGTACCCCCTCTCCCCATGTTGTGACAACATACCAGTTTTTATTCTCATAAATCACTTTGATTTTTCTCTGGTTAGGATTCAATATTTAGGTTGTCTCCCGTGTATACAATGAAAATAGTTTGTGAAACTACAATCTGATTCAGCAATAGAAAGTCTGTACAATGGGAATTTGATAGAATATATAGCTTGAATGAAATTCCAGACAAAAATAAGACTTAATTTTTTTTCTTAAATAAACATGTCCAGAATATAAATGCTATGGCAGGATGAACCTAAAGGGAGGCCACTCTGAAAAACATAAATCTGCTTTAATTTCAAACCACCTATCTTATACTGAAACTGTTTTGAGGGTAATGACCACGTGAAAGAGCCTATAGTGGTGTGGTAGATTTATTATTTTTGCAAATATTCACTCACACAGCCTTGTCCTCTTTACCCTTGGCGTATACATTCCATCCCATTGATACGGGCTTAATTAGGGATATATTTTGATGAGTGGAATGTAAGGAGATCTGACATACACCACAACCGAGCAGAACTTTTACACGTAGAGTTTGTCTCAATCTCTTGCTAATTCCCACTGCCAAAGAATGGGCATGTCCTAAATAGTATCATCTCTTTCAGCCTTGGTCTTAAAATAGATTGTTGAGGAGGGCAAAGCTGAATGAAGTAGAGTCACAGTAACCACAGATAACCTGAAGTCACCAATACCGACAAAGACTAAATGCCTGCTGTAAAACACTGTGAGAGTCTGGATTGTTTGTTTAGCAGCAAAGCTGACTGATACAAGTGAAGAATTTAAACATTGGTTAAATTTATAAATATTTTAAGTTTTTTAATAAATTTATACATTTCACCCATTTCTCCCAATCCTTAACCCCTCCTCTGCCACCACTAATCTATTTTCTGAATTTATGAGTTTTTCTTTTTTTTATTTCACATATAAATCATATGGTATTTGTTTTTCTCTGACTTATTACACTTGGCACAACATCCTTAAGGTCCATCTATGTTGTAACAAATGGCATTATTGTATTTTATGGCTGAATTATATATGTGTGTGTGTGTGTGTGTGTGTGTCACGATTTCTTTATCCATTGATCCAGTAATGAATACAGAGTTTGTTTCCATATCTTGGCTATTATAAATAATGCTACAATGAACATGGGTTTGCATATGTCTTTTCAAGTTAGTGTTTTCCTTGTCTTTGGGTAAATACCCAAAAGTGGAATTTCTGGATCACGTGGTAGTTTTATTTTTAATTTTTTGAGGAAAAACCATACTGTTTTCCATAGCATTGCACCAATTTACATTCCCACCAAAAGTGTAGCGGTTCTCT
The DNA here is from genome assembly GCF_024610735.1 of Ursus americanus. Classification (NCBI taxonomy): domain Eukaryota; kingdom Metazoa; phylum Chordata; class Mammalia; order Carnivora; family Ursidae; genus Ursus; species Ursus americanus. The sequence goes on along the minus strand of NC_142137.1, from coordinate 11,706,977 downwards.
TTTCTCCACATCCTTGCCAACACTTGTCATTTCTTATTTTTTGATAATAGCCATTCTAATAAGTATGAGAGGATATTTCATTGTGGTTTTGATTTGCATTTCTCTGATGATTAATAATGTTGGGCATCTTTTGGCCTTAGAAAATGTCCTGTTGGCCTTAGAAAAATGTCCATTCAGATCTGTCCATTTTTTAATCAGATTGTTTGTATTCTTGCTATTCAGTTGTAGGAGTTCTTCATATATGTTGGATATTGGCCCCTTATCAGATATATGATTTTCAAACATCTTCTCCCATTTATTAGGTTGCCTTTTAACTTTGTTTATGGCTTCCTTTGCTGTGTAGAACCTTTTCAGTATAACGTAGTTCCACTTTTTTTGTTGTTGTTGCTTTCGCTTTTGGAGTCCGATTCTGTTTTTGTTATTGTTGTTGCTATTGTGATTCCATACAAATTTTAGGATTTTTTTTTTTTAAAGATTTTATTTATTTATTCGACAGGATAGAGATAGCCAGCGAGAGAGGGAACACAAGCAGGGGGAGTGGGAGAGGAAGAAGCAGGCTCATAGCGGAGGAGCCTGATGTGGGGCTCGATCCCGTAACGCCGGGATCACGCCCTGAGCCGAAGGCAGACGCTTAACCGCTGTGCCACCCAGGCGCCCCAGGATTATTTATTCTGTATTTTTGAAAAATGCCATCGAAATTTTGATAAAAATTTCACTGAATCTGTAGACTGCTTTGGGCAGTAAGGACATTTTAACAATATTGATTCTTCCAATTCAGAAGCATAGAATCGCTTTTCATTTATTCATGTCTCCTTCCACTTCTTTCATTAATGCCTTGTAGTTTTTCAATACACGGGCCTTTGACCTTTTAGATTAAATTTATTCCTAGGTATTTAGCCTTATTTCCTATATTTATCAACCTACCATGACTTCCAATTAGCTCTGAAACTCAAAGCTGAATAAGTGTCCTTCAAGAGAATAATGAGCATATGCAGATTAATATTAACAATGACTCTGTTCATTAGTTAACAACTTTATTCAAGTCACCTCCAGGCTAATTGTAGACACTTCAAGAAAGTTTTATGACTTTGAAATTATACAAACATAGAATGCCTAAATTATAATTTTTTAGATTAGAAATGTTTAAATATGAAGATTTTAAGAAAAATCCAGTCAAAATTCAAAATAAATTATAAGAACATGTGCAATTCAAGCAGTTGGCATTAATCTGAACAAGGTCTCAGATTTTGTTTCCAGTTTCATTATTTGCATTAATTATGTATTGTCGGTTTATTTTTTATGCATGAGAACTGAGAGATACCAATCCAAATGTGTATCATAATTGTCCTTTCAGAAGCAAAAAACATTTCATAGCAAATATTGTGAAAGATTAAGGTGGCCACTTTAGCTTTTTGCTTGTATGATTGTGTTTAATCTCATTTTTCCAAAATCGCTGTTGAACAGATACGTAATACCATATTTCATTGAATTCTACTTTTCAATTTGTTCAATAAAGAGAATACTATGCATACTAGATATTTTCAAGAACATTTCTGATGTTTGTGATTTCTTCTTTTCCAAAAATGTACAAGTTTCTAGGTGTCATTGTCTTGGATCGTAAGATGACAACATTTTAAATATGTCATTAAAATGCTTCCTATCTGATTTGTAGAGGGAATAAATATTCAAAGATGCTATCCATGTAATCCTATTAAAGCACAGTTTGCAAGGAAATGTTTCGCATGCTCTTGAATCTTTGAAGCTCATGATGGTTGTAAGCCATGCTATAGCTCTGTTGTTAAATTTTCCCAAAGCAGTTAAAGCTAATGGCAGTAACAAATGAAATGTTGTAAATCCAGGAAAGCATCAAGCCTGCTTAATTCCTGAGGCATACATTTTAATCATTGGAATAGAATTTTTTCTGTTTCTTTAGCTAATCTCACTTTCCTTTGTTTCTCCCCAAGAGGATTTGATGTTTTGTTAAGAATGAAATCAATTACAATACAACTGCAATTTATAAGAGATTTAGCCCTCGACAGAAGTCACTAAGATGCAAGAAAGGTGTTTTACTGTGTTTTTCAACCAAAAGAGTCTTTCTCTCTCCCTCTCTCTCTCTTTTCTCTCTCTCATTTGTTTGTTTGATTTTTTCTGGTATTTTCATTGAGGAATTTCTGGCAAATCAAGCACATAACATTGACATTCAGTTGCAATTTATTTCCTAAATGTCCTTTTTTAAGCTACAAAACTGCTTTATATAATTTATACAATTTAACTAAAGTTTATATGTGATTATATAGATTTGTTTTGCCTGTTATGACATTTGAATCATCGCTATCAGAATTCCCTGGGCTTCCCCCAGCCCCAAAATGCAGATTCCTTGGCTCTGACTAAAACTCAATTAGAATGATTCATAATGCATGTGTATGGATTTTAACAGGATCTTCAAGTGACTCTGAAATTTGAGAACCATTACTATACATAAAGTAGCTGAATACATACAATCACGGATATTTTTTACTCCTCCCTTTCCATTTGGCTTTTTTGCTCTCCGTTTCTCAATTTGATTTCCTACAACTATATCTTCAAAGTTGAGGTTCACCTTTCATCAACAGAATTAGAGCACTGCTGGGTAAATCTGAAATAAATTAAATTTGCGCCCTAAGGTATTAAGCCTTATTTTTTCTTGTTTCATTGAATTTGTTATGTTTGTTATGTTTCCAAATAGGAAATTCATTTGTTTTTCTTGTAGATTCGTGAACTTGTACTTACAGGATGTACTTTAGTGAAGGAAGAAATTGTCTATACTAGACTTTTAAGATTTTAAGGCCTTTCTTTCCAAGAGAATGAAGGTAATTTATTGAGTGTTTTTTGGGATAGCTGAAATGTTCAATACCTGGAAAGAAACAAGCCTATGTCAAAGATGAACTTGTTTCTTTCATATTTTGAAGAAAACTACTTTCAAGCCAGAGCAGCATAAGAGGAAAAGTACAAGGCTAAAGAATAGTAATAAAATAATGTATGCGGAAACATCATTCCCACTGCACAAATGGGCAAAAACTTCAAACTACGCGGTATTATAACCCAGTAATAAATGACTCGTGCACATGCACAACACAATTCAAGTTAAACTGGTGCTGACTTAATACAGTGTACGTCGTACTAACAGACTGAAGTAATTTCCTAAATTTCTACCTAAATTACAACAAAAGAAAAGCATATATACTAGAAAATCTTGTTCAATATAGAGGATAAACTCAAGAAAACTATTTAATTAGCTTAAAGTACATTATACTATATATTGTAATCCTGACATACAATCGTGTGTGTATGTGTATAAAATCTTGCAAATTCTCTTAAGAATTATCTGTAGAACTGAATTTCCAATGACTAAGAGAAAGAACATAAAGTAATTTTGTGTAGATCTTAAAAAAAAAATTGCTGACCAATTATCCTTGTATTTTATTCTCACTTTTGGTAACTAACAGTGAAAGACCACTCTTCACTTTATTTTATTCCTTTTGATGTAACTTATATAATCTTGAGATTACATAGGTCCCCACTAGTCCTTTCGCAATCCTTTATATCTGCAGTATTGCTGGAAAATGGTCAAAGGATGTTTAAAAAACTTAAGTGAGAATGATCTCATTTATTAATCTACCACTAATTAGTATATGGAAATAACAAAAAATCTGGATCTCAGTGCCTTTACTCTTAAAAGTGTTTATCCCCTTCATTTTGAAATTTCCTTTCAAAAAAGTATGTAAGTATATAATTCCATGGGCAGTTTGTACCATGACTGACACAGCACTGATTTCCAGAAATTTCTCCCTTATATTAAGAATAAAGCTGGTCAACCATGATTTTCATTCTTTCTGGAGCAGTACTCAATAGGATCTTTTTAGACATATGTGAGAGAAATCCACGTCAAACTGAATTTAGCAAAGAATTTATTGCCTCACAAAACCGATATGGCTTGAGCCAGGTGCTCAAATGACATAATTAGAGTTATCTCTCTCTCCATCTTTCTGTTTTATTTTCCTCTACATTGCTTTTGTTTTGAAAACGGTGTCTCCAAATGGTGACAATGACACCAACTAGCAATTCTGGCCAAATAGCCTTGTGGTTTATCAACCCCTACAAAAACAGACAGACTCTTCTCCAAAGCTTCCTGCAAAAGTCTGAGAATTGAGTCTCATTGGCTTGTACCCATTTCTGATTAATTATTCTGGCTGCCAGAGGGAGAGATAGGGCTTATAAAAAATGTACTTACTGGCTATGCCTCGGTAGAATGATCTACCCTGCAGCAAGGAGTTAAGATAAGCCACAATTTAAGCAGGGGAAGTCTGATTCATCAAAGGAAAACTGGTGTACTTCTATCAGAAAAACAGAAATTGTATGCTAAGCAGGTAAAAACAAAAGATGTCCAAGAATTCTCTCCAACACTTAATGACACCTGCCATTTTGTTTCATTTTTCTTCTATTAGGTTTACTTAAGCAAGCACTTCTCTGTTTCAGTCTCGGGGCTTCTTTAAACTCCTGCAATTGTTGAGAACTTCCAAGAATTTTTACATATGTGAATTATATGTACTGATATTTACCATATTAAAAATTAAAATGGAAAACTTAAAAATCTTTAATTATTAATTTCTATAAAATAACAATAGCCTATTACCTATTAGTGTAACTATTGTACTTGTTATGAGAAATCAGTATCTAGTCCATAAGAAGTAATTCATGAAAATGGTGTTGTTTTACATGTTTTTCAAATTTTTTTAGTGACTCCAGATGGCTGGATTCTCGTATCTTCTTTGCCTTCATTCTGCATTGTTTTAATGAAAATCTAGCCCCACAAACTATGTAGTTGAAAAGGGAGAATATTCCAGCAACTTTGAGGTTATTATGGATATTAATTTTTGATACTACATCCAAACTTGACAAATAGTTTCTTAAAGACTGTGACATGGAATCCAAAACTGTACCAATAAATGTTTTTATTCTGTCCCATAAAAATCTATCGGTCTAACCTGTACTTTGATTGGAAATTTTACCCATGCATAACTGAAATTTTGAAACATCACGCATTGTTCATTTGGAAAATATTGGTTCACTTTGGTACGCAGCAGAAATGCTTTATGTGTATTTCCCCATTTCATCACACAGAATATTAAGGAGACATGTACTCAAGGGCTGATACTTAATACAAACAATATTTTTGCTTCATCAAGGACAAAAATTCTTAAATGAAACTGCCTTTTCTTTTTCTTTTCTGTGAATGTCTGCTAGTGACTAATACAATGACTGTTATAGTATAGTTTTTACCACTGCTTTGATTTAAGCAAAAGCATCAGAAATTTTACCCATCACTGCTTTTGTACCATCAGTGAAAATGTCAATATGCTCAAGAGGCAAATAATTTCTTAGAATCATTATGAAAACTGTGCCTACCTTCCAGTTCTCTGAATGAATCTTTAAAACCCTAAGAAGTACAAAGACCACACTTTCAAAGCCAAGATCAGACTGTTGCCTAGAGGCGCCTGGATGGCTTAGTCAGATAAGCATCCAACTCTTGATTTCGGCTCAGGTCATGGTCTCAGGGTTGTGTGGTCAATCACCATGTATGTCAGGCTCCATGCTCAGCGTGGAGTCTGCTTGAGATTCTCTCTCTTCCTCTGCCCCTCCCCCCTGCTTGTGCATGCTCTTTCTCAGCATAAATCTTAAAACAAATCTGTTGCCTAAAGGCCTAAAGTTTTTGTTGTTTCTTTCCACATAACTTGTTTTATCATGCTTTCCTAGATATACAGAATTTTATTAGAATTTATGCTAAAATGGAATAATATATGTGAAAGTGAATTTTAGACTGTTAAGCACTTTACAATTATAATAACAATTATCAACATTATCATTATAACTATTAACTATTATTCTTCTATTAATGTCATTTAACTTGTACTAAATTCTAGGAGCTATTTCAATATACTGGTGTACTGAATTTGTGGTTAACATAAAAGATCAGGGATTTTATGTGTCGAATTCTGGTATCCTCTAGTCTGTATCTTTTCAATAAACATTAAAATTATTTTTGGCTTAGTAATTGGAAAACTATTGAGTTGTTTCCTTGTGACTGAAGCCCTGACATGATAACCCACCATATTTCTAGTCTTTGCAGGACCAGAGGCCTTGGCTTACACTTGTCAGTTCTATATTCTGCACCAGAACGCAATTGCTCTTAAAGTGCCAGTCTAATAAAATGGCTTGCTTTAGGGGTACCGACAACACTCACACACTCTCACACATACACAGAGTAAAATGAGGAGAACTTAAGGACAGCCCATTGTCTGTGTTAAGGCCCTTAAGATCAGTAAGATGTTTAGAATCTCTCTACCATATTATCTCATGGTCCTTCAATTCTCATCCCATTGATCTTCGCCTAAACTCTTTTTATAGTTTACTAAGTCATTAACCTTAGAGAAGGTCTCAAAATGTTCTTATATTTTACACATACATACATCACAAAAATCAGACGGAGTTTTTTGTACTTTTTCTGTTGCTATGTCCGATTTAAGACCCTAACCGCCATATAACTTCATCTATAAATAATCACTAAATACTGACCCATCCCCTGATTGATTCTCTGGTAATCCCTTGGCCAAAACTAAACTTCAACATAATACACTCTCTGGGACGCCTAACATCTGAACAGTTTGGAGCACTAGATGATTTACACTTTAGGTACTATCCTGAAATCATGTTGATATAACCTGACACTACGATACTATAATAGGTATTCACAAATATAAGCAATCATGGAAAACAGAAACCTAAATGAAATTAGAATAGGAAATATCATAGTTCTGCAACAGAAATAAACTAATTTTCAAAAGATGCATCCAAATTTTAAAAATAAATTATGAAAAGCATGTTCAATGGACTATGTCTCATGACTTACATCCAGAGTACACTATGGGAAGGGTGAAAAACGAGTAAGTGCATTGGAGAAACCTGACAAACACTACCTCAGCTAAGTGGTAAAGGTTAACATCATCAGTGATAAGTCAGATTGATAGTATGTACCTTTGATAGCGTATGATGAGAATAGAACTTTACCTCTGTGGTCTGTCTTCCTCCCCCAAAACCACAACCCTACCCTAATCATAAGAAAAACATCACATAAATTCCAATAGTAAAACATTCTACGAAATCCTTAACTAGTACTCCACAAAACTGTCAAGGCCATCAAAAACAAAGAAAATGTGAGAAACTGTCACAGCAGAAAGTTGTTTTAGGAGACATAATAACTAAATACAATATGGAATCCTAGATGGGACCTTGGAACAGAAAAAAATACATTAGATAAAGAGTATAAAAACATGAATTAAACATGTACTTCAGTTAGTAATAATGTAAATATACTATACTGAGGTAAGATTTAATAACAGGAGAACAGAATGTGGGATACACGGCGACTGTAGTAACGTAATTTTTTTTTGTAAATCTAAAAGTATTCTAAAATAAAAAGCTTATTTTTTTAAAAGCATGGTTAATAGTTAAGAAAAAGAGGAGAGGGGCGCCTGGGTGGCACAGAGGTTAAGCGTCTGCCTTCAGCTCAGGGCGTGATCCCGGCGTTATGGGATTGAGCCCCACATCAGGCTCCTCCGCTATGAGCCTGCTTCTTCCTCTCCCACTCCCCCTGCTTGTGTTCCCTCTCTCACTGGCTGTCTCTATCTCTGTCAAATAAATAAATAAAATCTTTAAAAAAAAAAGAAAGAAAAAGAGGAGAAACCATTTGTTTCAAGTTCAGAATACCAGGGAAAATTCATTGTTGCAAAAGCTTACACATCATTTTTAGTCAGAATATGAGGTGAAATCAAGGTCCAAAAGTTATAACATAAAATTTAGATAAAGCATGATGAAATTCTGAAGGATAGTCCCTAAATGATGGTAGCTCTATCCAAAGGATGTAGAAAAATTCATATATAATTGGGATGTATTAACTAAATTCATTTTTAAAGAACTCCATTGGTCATCTGTTAGAAATAGCCTGTGGGCATTCTGCTTTCTATGGAAAGAAATGCACAAGATAATTGCAAAAGTGCTCATGGATTGATTGACCTTTTAACAAATCAATATACTTAATATCTGGTCTTCTTTTATGTCCTATAAACATATGGCACTACAGGCAAGATATGTGAAAGATAACTGGTTTTATTTTTAAATGGAAGATTTCATATTCAAGAGTTAACTCCATTAACACTTGAAGCTTTAGAAAATAAAAGTATTTGATCATTAGGTTCATTTATAAATACAGTATAAAAAAGAAAGATTTTCCTTAAGTCAATCTCTGGCACATAAGTTAAATGTTAACAGGGACACAGAAAATTAAACTCTGTGAACTCCTTTATAATTTGTAAAGTTCCCAAGGTAGTATCATTGCCATCAGTATTTTCTTTGTCTTTTATATCTGGTTTATGATTGAGAGAGAAAGTTCATAATATCAGGGATCTGATATTGTCCCTGGGTTCTCCCTGTGAATTAAATAGCATGAACATTTAAAATGGCTACATTTGTGCTCTTTTTTTAAGGGAAATGACTTAATACTTTAATTTTGACATTTAATAAAACTGTATTGCTTAATTGGTATTTCATCAATGGCTTCCATTAATCTGTTGAGGATTTTTTTCCCTATGGGAAGCAGGAACATGTGGTGTAGGCATTCCTTCGGGATTTTTTTCTTTTCCAATATTGCTGCATGCAAGAAAAAAGATAAAGACCAATAATTTGGACACATTAATATTTGAGTTATAACCATTAAAAAACTGGAAAACACAGCAGAAAAGAAGGTAATTATTTAATTTCAAGGCAAAATAAGTCCATATTACAACTAAACCTGAAATCTTCCTTCAACCCTAGAATATGGAAGCAAATATCTTGACTGGTGAACTATTGCTAACTGTCTTTAACACTAGTCTTTGTAGAGTTTGCAAATGCAGTTATTCTTCCAATACTAGTTCTTTAAATAAATAATCCAGTACATATTAACAAAGCTATTTAAAACTAAGGCCAATAAAGGATGAACCTAGGTTACTAATATTTAGGTCTAACAAAATTACATAAGTTAGGGTAAGTAATGTTAGCTGCTGTAACAGATTAATCCCTAGGTCTCAGTGGATTAACACACAGAAGTTTATTTCTCACTGACATAAAGTGCAGTCATGCTTGATAGATAGTCTTCCGTGCAGTCATTTGTGGTACGTGACTCTACATTCTTTTAAGCCAGGGTTCAGAGACACTGGAGATGGAAAGCAAAAATATACAATCACAACTGGGAGATTTATATGGATCAAGTCTAAACATGGCACACATCATCTTCACTCAGGTTTTACTGGCCGGAACTCAGTCACATGACTGTACTTAACTTCAAGGAAGACTGATACATTCAATCTAGTTGTGTATTCAAGAAGAGTCAGGTATTCTCTACATGCCATACAAATAAGGAAGTGACCTATTTTTAAAGACCTTAACTATGTCATTATATAGTGGGGTTGTTTTCAAATCGTCCCCAGTTATTCCCCTCCCACAATCTATGCCCTTGCAATACAATTTAGTAGCTTTTATCATTAAAAGGCAAACACAGTTGAACCTTGAACAATGTGGGCATTAGGGATGCCAACCCCCCCATGCAGTTGAAAATCCACATATAACTTTTGACTTCCCCAAAACTTAACTACCAGTAGCTTACCACTGACCAGAACCCTTACTTGTTACCTAGACAGTTAACACATATTTTGTTGTATGACATATATATCACATACTACATTCCTATAATTAAGTAAGCTAGAGAAAAGGAAATGTTACTAAGAAACCCATTAGAGAAAATACATTTCCAGTACTGTACCGAATTTATTGAAAAAAATCCACTATAAGTAGACCTGCACAGTACAAACTCATGGTGTTCAAGGGTCACCTGTATTTGCCCCAAACTTCTATATATATGTGTGTGTATATATATATATATATATACACACACATATATATAAATACACACACGCATATAATATATATATATATAAATACACACACGCATATACATAATATATATATATATATATATATATTTTTTTTTTGCCAAAAGAATGTGGTAGAAGTGGCAATGTGCCAGTTCTGAGCCTATCTCTCACGATGCCTAACATGTTTCTGCTTACCATTTTAGAATGCTGCCCAGCCACCACGAAAGGAAGCCCACTTTGGTCTGCTGGATGATAAGAGACCTTGAACAGGAGAACCAAAGTGCCCCAGCCACCAGCCAGCTACTCCAGAAGCAGAGAGATCTAAGCTCGCAAATAGTGGCAAATGCACAAAGAAATTCAGATAAGACCAGAAACATCTTTCAGATGAGGCTAGTTAGTCTAAATTGTTGGCTGACTGGCAAAACCGCTAAACAAATAATTTGGAGATTGTTTGATAACTACCACATATAAATACTGAAACATAAATATTAGTTCACACAAAAACATACTTTTAAAATTGTTTTGTTGAAACACTTAGAAAAATGTAGGATACTAATTTGCAAGAATATAAATAGAAGATTTAATATTCTTTTTAAAGTTGATGAAGGTGATTCTTATTTTCAACCTAATAAATTTGCCCCTCACAATCTTACTAAGTATGGCCAACCAACCAAGGAAAGAAAACCTTTGCACCAACATAGTTCCATTTTTCAAGAAAATTATTTATTACTTCACATTCTTCATTAGTCTATACAATATGAAACATGACAAATACATTGCTTATTAATCTTTTAAAGCAAAAAGGCATTGAAGAATGAGCTGCCTAAATAAGATTAATTAAAAAAAAAAAGTTGGGGGTGACTGGGTGGCTCAGTCTATTAACAGTCTGACTTCAGCTCAGGTCATGATCAGGGTCTCGGGATCAGCAGGGAGTCTGCTTCTGTGCCTCCCCCTACTCATGCATGTGTGTTTGCTTGCACATGGGCTCTATCTCAAATAAATAGAATCTTAAAAAAAAAAAAAAGAGAGAGAGAGAGAAGAGAAAAGGAAAGAAAAGAAAAGAGAAAAGAAAAGAAAAGAAAAGAAAAGAAAAAAGAAAAGAAAAGGAGTTGGCAAAAGAAACTGAGCTTCCTAGCTTTTAGGTTAAATTTGTTAGCATTTCTTCTTATTTTGGAAGCTTGATTTTGTCCATTTTTCCCTTAAATACACACTTGGAAGTATCCATTTCTAGTCACTTTAGAACACTATTAGCATCCTATTGTGATATCCTGTGCCTTCACACCAAAAAGACTGTAAAAGAGAAGGCCAGATTTTGACAGGTTTAAAAGCTACATGACTTGGCAATGTTCTGCTTTGTTCTCCTATCTTTTACTCTGGCTCAGATTCTAGGACATTGAGGCCAACTTAGAAGTCCAACATCTGACCACCAATAGAGAAATGCATGCAGTCCCTGTGGTATTCCATGATTCTCTCTGGGACATTCACTGCTCAAGAAATTCTAATGTTCTTTGACAGGAGGAATGTAACATTTCTTCCTTTACTACATATATATGTTTTGAGAAGTGGAAAGGAAATAGTTTTCAAAATGAAATTTGAATTTACAAATTTAATCAATGCATGAGAATTGTGACTAAATCATAAAGAAATGGTTAATATTTTAAAAGTAGAGTTCGTATTTCAGAAAACAGATTATGGCAAATTCCTATCTTTTTAGGTTTTGCCCTCAAATTGCTCCTTCATTATTTTTTAACTCACACTCAAATTCACATGGACACATCAAAATCCTTTCTTTTCTCTATAACTGGTTATAAAAATGTGAAGTTCTGTATGGGGAAGCCTCACAGAATTGTATAATATTATAGTAGAGACAAAAGGACATGGATAGGAGGTGACGGCCATAGTAGAAATTACAAACCAACAGTAGCTTCCTCATATCACAAGCTCTGCAACTATTCAAAGGAGAGTTTGGGAAAAATTGAGACCCAGACATTGTTATCCACCCATTTATAAACTGATGGAAAGAAATAAAATAGGGGCGCCTGGGTAGCGCAGTCGTTAAAGCGTCTGCCTTCGGCTCAGGGCATGATCCCGGCGTACCGGGATCGAGTCCCACATCGGGCTCCTCTGCTATGAGCCTGCTTCTTCCTCTCCCACTCCCCCTGCTGTGTTCCCTCTCTCGCTGGCTGTCTCTCTGTCACATAAATAAATAAAATCTTAAAAAAAAAAAGAAATAAAATAAACACATCATAAACACAAATCACAACAATTTATATCCAGCAGGTAGAGTCACTGCCTCGAGGACTGCTTTTCTTAGTCCCTGTCAGACCGCCTGCATATGGAAACAAAGTTCTACTGAACAAAGCAGAACTGCATCTAGGAAATCCCAAAAGTAGTGTGGCATTCCTGCAAATACACAACCAAAACACAAGGAACTGCTAAATAATACTGCCTTGGGGATTGGATTGACAGCAATTCTATCTTATTAAAGTAACTCTAAAACTTAATTTAAAAGTCTCAACATCCAATTTTATTCAATACCCAATATAGTAAAAGTAAAACCTATTTCTACTCAGTTACAGTATGAGATATTACACAGGCTTATGTGGCTAAATGTTGGCTTATTATTATAAAACAGTGGAAAAATTCCACTATTATAAAATAGTGGAAAAATCATTTTAACAATGGATATCTAAGTTATAGTTACATTCTCCTAATTTCCTACAGCATAAATAAAAATGACATTCTTATAACAGTATATAAAAGATGCCTAATAGCATTATTCTGTTGCAACATGTAAAACACAAACATACAATAATATCAATGAGAGGATGACAAAAGAAAATCTTAGGAATCATCTATTAAGTGACAGACATTTTGATTTGTGAGAAACGTATGGCCAACTGACAAATAAAACTATATTAGATCAAACACAATAATCAGTCTGCAAGGGTATGCTGAACTCTTACACCATGTCCTATTTAGAACTCTGCCAAATGCTGTATGTGAGACAGAACCATGAGATGGTCTTGGTCTCAAGATCTGTAGATCATATGAATAACATATTATCAACAGAGAAGCTAGTTGTTCAATCACAAAGTTTTAACTATGTATGTTACTAGAATTTGGAATTTCAGCTGGTGATTAGAAACATTTTTTAAATTCTGATTTGATCAAGAAGAAAAAAGGGTACTGTAACAATCAGAAAACTTCCTAGAAACCAATCATCATACTCCAATACAGTAACTGAGTAGAGTTGAATAGAGGGTCTCTTTATAATGGTAGGAGCAGGATTAAAGAAAACTATTAAGGAGCAGTGCAATACTCTAGGGCTAGAAATAGATGTCGTCATTATAGCTCCCAAAGTCAAGGATAGTGAACAGTAATGAATAGTAAAAGGAAACTGGGCATAGTTGTAGGACAGAGCTGCTTATAAGGTTGAAGTTTATGGTCATCAAAAGATGGGAGTGTGCTATGACACTGCTCTCTTCCCTGCTGGAATCTCTCGCTGGTCAAACCCACAGGAAGAGGAAGGACAAGAGAGATTGTTATTGATCCAAAAAGTTCAGTCTCCCACAATGGACCTAGACAGAGAGTAGATATAGAGGGGGAAATAGACAATATGTAATATAGATATGAATGTAGATTACATAAGCACATCGTCAGGACTCAAAGCAGGTCTCTCTGAACCCAACAGCAAAGCTCTTACCACCATGACACTCTGATGGGGGAGAAGGACTCTCCATCCTAGGCAAGGTTTTACTGAACTTACATCCTTCTCAATTCAGGTTCCTTTCTATAGTTAGTCCTAGAATAGTCACGTGCTTTTTTTTTTTTTTTTTTTTTTCTCATCTGATGTTCTTGGTCTTACTTTCTACTTGTAATGACCTATAGAATTTGAGGGGGGGAAAAAAAAAAAGCCTTTTCCACACAGTAACTCCCGCACTGCCCCAACTTTCTCAAGCCCCTTTCCTCAAAACCTATTCTGCTTTGTTCTGCTTTTGAGCTAATTCCTTAAAGTTCGTATGACACTTGAAATGATTACATCAGTGACAAATTTATCTTCAATTGCTTCCCACTCTTCTCTTCCACTACTTCTGTTTCTCTGTAATCCCACAGATCTCCCAGAGGGCCCATTTACTAACCCTAAACGTCCAGGACAATGTACATCACATGTTAAGACTTACCCTCCTCGCGCAGCTCATCGAGTTGTACTAGCGTGGCGGCCTCAACTCAGAGAAAGCTCCTCCAGGCCAATTCTCTACCACCTCTACCACCCATGCTACTTAGATGGAACAGGTAACTGTTCATTCATTTTCAAATCAGACACTCAAGGGAAGCACCTGAGCCAAGCAGAGCCAGATGTTTGGTATTCCCGTTGTATGTTACGATTAGAGCAGGAGTGAGCATGAGACATAATCAAGTCAGGGGCTTTGCCTAGGGTTTTTGAAATAGGACTAGTAGATAGGTTATCTTTCCCACTTAGTAAAGATACCCTGAGGATGTAAACTACAGCTACAGGGGACCACATGCCTCAAGTGTGAAGAATTGCATTGGTAGAAGACAGAATGCAGCTAATCTGAAAAGAGAAGCAGGAATCAAGCGGCGATAGAGAACCTTACGTGTTGATTCTCTAGTTTCGGTTGCTGTGCTTCTAAAACTTTCCTGGTTCCCTTCCTCCCAGCTATTTGCTCTTTCTCTTTTTCTGTATATTCTAGGAGATACCCTTACCGCCTTAAGATAGTTTGTGTTAACTTTTAGTTACTTGCAACCAAAGTCCTGATGAACTTACCAGTGTTCTGGTCCCCGTACTCCTCTTCTTTCTAACGCTCTCTTACCATTCCTTGTCATATAATTCTTCCATCTTTACCTCCCTCCGTCACTCCGTGACCCTCCTTCCTTTCTTGCCTCTCTCCTTCCTTTGTAATCTGAATATATTTAGATCATTTATGCTGCTAATGGATTTAAATAGGTTTATTCTTTTCAGATTTATTTGTACTTCAATACAGAGAAAGGACTTAAAAATGCTGCGATTTCTTAGTATAATACAAAGACCTTCTGGAATCAGACGGCCTGATATCTGAGTCCAATTTTTCCCTTATTAGCTATATAACCTTGCAAATTTACTTGCCTGATAAAAATGATTGTAATAACACATGCCCTGCTTACCGTATCAGTTTTTAAATACAGTTTGTGAGATCAATCTTAAGACTCTAAATCTCATAGAATATGGTTTTAAACTTTTCTATTGTACTAATTCCATGTTATATTTTAGATACATTTTTGATAAAATGATAGGGAACATGTTTTAGGAAAATAACTTTGTTTTCCTCTAAATGTCACAATGTAAGTGACCGAGCCATCTTTCATCGCTCAAAGTTAGCACAGGCAATAGGAACTGATTTTGGTCCTATTGTTGAAGAGCCCAGAAAATCTGTGTATCTACATGGATTGTTACTGGTAGTGCATTAAGGTCAGTTCTCAGAGTTCAGAGGACAATAACAGAGGTGTGCAGAATGCACATAGTATCTTTCAAATTCAGTTTTAATTTTCTCTCTCAGCCAAGAAATATTTTATTGTATTGAGAAGATGCAGAAGCTGTACATACTTTAAGAAAATAAAATACAGCACTAATTATTGACTGTCCTAAACTATAACACTCCTAAAATTAAAGGAAACCCAAATATATATTCAGATAGCAAAGTTACGATAAGGGTGTCAGAATTCACTTGAGTCTACAGTTTTTCCAGTGTCTGATTTTACCAGGAGGTCATAAGTATGTTCCACCTTGCGAGTGAAACAGTAAGACTGACCTGTCCTGACACCGTCATAATACTAAAGGCTTCATAAGTTGAACTCCCAAAGCCTCTCGTGACTTCATTAGCCACTTTTTGTTCTCTCCTGTCAAAAACTCAAAGAGGTAATTCATGCCAATGTGTCATTCCGGGTTATACCCGTGACATGGAATTATGCTTTCTTTGTGTTTGCAATAGTGCTTTAGGGTAACATTAGCCTTTCTTTTCCTTTTCGGCTGCAGTGGTGGTGACTTGGTGTTTTTTATTGTTTGAATGTCAGGTGGAAATAAGGCAGCTAAGGACAGAGGAAATGAGATTAAAAAATAAAACAGCACCAGTTCTTCATAGGAGCTCTATTGTCCTCTGCAAAGTGAAGAGCAAATCTACCAGCTGCAAGAGAACAAAGAGCTGTCACATATACCCTAAGTAATGAAGAGCTCTTCTTTCCCCTCAGATTCACCACACAAGCTCTTAAGGTCCATTGTAGGTGTATTACCATTATGATGAAAGCTTTAGTAGGTTTAGCCTAAGGGGACATCAATTGTTGTGCATAAAAACAGAGACCCAGTGTGTGTGTTTCCATCTTTAAATAGCTTTTGCAGCTTCAATTTCCTTTTGTTAAGTTCTCACAGTTCTCGGAGTCAGAGACATATTAAGGATGTCAATTTCCTTTCACACATGCTGATCAATCACTTCAACCACTTTAACAATTGGTAACTGACAACTGAAACAGCAATTCACATCACTGCAAACAAGACCCCACAGTCAAGTGTTGTGTGTGTGTATATGTAGATAGGTGGGTTATATATATATATATATATATATATTTGATGCGTATTATCTATCTAGATAATTACATGTATATTTATTAAATGGCTGAGTTATATTTTTACTTGAATACTTAAAGCAAAGAAATTAAATGAGAAACAAGATTTAAAAATAAACACGTTTAAACTTTTTTATATCAGAGTTCCTATATTGTCCACTGAATATTTTACATGCTGAATGAAAGCCCGGACTGCATATTTAAACGAACTTCAGCGAGACCAATGTGTCCAGACAAATTAAAGGCGGCGCAGGGGAAGGTGACTGAAAAAAGTGACTACCGTTTGACCTGTTAGCTGGACTGGACACTCCGAGGCTCCCTATCCCTTCTCCTGTTTTTGGAACGTCTGTTCCACTTGCCTTTACCATTTCCAGAGGCTGCTCCAAGGATCCAGCTTTAAGATAGTGATGTAGTGTTGAGAACACCTACACAGTACATGTGGCTGAACTCAGTTAAGACCTTTATGAATTTTTAAGATTTGGCAGGCGGGTGCAGGGGTCCACTCATTTTGCTGCTGCCCAAGACAAACCTTGTATGTAAGTTCACTTTGCTTATTAAAAAGCATACAAACAAAACACCCTGACACCTACCAACCTAGAGTGGCCTCGTCTTCAGTCTCTTGCAGCCTTCTCTGTATGGGGCCACTTTCAGATGACACGAGTGAAGTTCCCAAGAGGGCTGTGAACCAACAACTGGTAGCCGGGAGAAGATCAAGGATATGGGCCTTAGGAATGAGGTATCCATGGGGGAAATCTGGAGTTGGCCATCCACCTCTCTGGGGAGGAGTGGCCCATATGTTAGATGCTATGGACCACCATGTGACAATGGGGGTGTCCCCAAAATGCCAGCCAATCTAATGCACATGGAGGAACTGCACATAGCACACAGTGGCAAAGAAGGGGGGATGACAGCTGCAGGGGGCTGGCTTCTTCTGTGGGCATTTTGGCCAGTGACCAATGCCCAACTAGAAGCTGAAGCTAGAGTCAGAAAGTTAGAAGAGCTGAGGTTAGACCAGGGCACGTGGTTGTCCATCCTCTGCTAGCTTCAGGGCTGGCAGACAAGGTGGGAGAGCAGGATAGTAAGTTAGAGACCTCAGCATGCTGTTTTGCAAAGAAGGGGGAAATGTCCCAGGGATTAAGAGCTGGGCACTTGTGACAAAGCCTGATTAGGACGCTGAAGAGGTGGAATCTCTGAGAAAGTGATGAAAACAAAGAGAAGGATGTTATGGTGACGGACAGTAAAATAGGCAAGATGCTCCATGCCTTGTGGATCCTGATACAAAGGAAAATTTCAAATAGCTACTACCCCAAAACTCCTAGGAGAACACTTGCATTCTTTCTCTATCCCCTGAAGTTGTAAATCTTATCTTTAAAATGTAAACACCCCAGGAGATAACCAAAACATTGCTCACAGAGACTGAAAGAAAAAAGAGGCCAGAGGGAGGCTCTTAAAAATACAGACTGTTGTAAAAGTTCCCTTGTCAACTGCATTATAATGAACTCCCATCAGATCCTTAATCATGGCCATTTTTAAGTCTTGTCAACTGCAGTTATTGTTGTACTCTAAAGCTTTGGCAGAAAGGGTTCCTATATAAGTACTTCCTCTTCGAGAGAGTAATAGAAAAGACTTTGACAAGGCTTCTGATAACTAAGATCAATTTGCCTTCATGTAGGAATGATAATAATAAATTTTTCAAGTGCTCCTGCAAGGCTACCTGCATAGTTCCACAGTACATCATGGAATGGTGGCCTAAGACCTGTCCCTGTACCCTGTCCCATCAGTAAAATGGGCCCATTACACTGATGATATTAATGTTAATACGTAAAGATTTTCCTTTGCTGTAGGACACCCTGCAAGATTTGCTGGAACATCTACAAGGCAGAGGATGAGCAGTGAAGAATTCAGGGCCTAGGCACTGCCATAAGGTTTTAGGGAGTTGTCTGGTTGGGTAAGATCCACGTTGTCTCCAAAGCTGTGACTAATTAGGTATAGGTTTATCCATTCCCTAAGAATGTGAAAGAGGTGCAAGTCTTTATAGAAATTTTGGGGTTTTGAAGGACTTTTATTTCCCACCTGGCACAGGACCTCCATTCCTTGTATCACCTGATAAAGAAAGGGCATATATGAGACTGGGAGTCAGAGCAACAAGCCACTTTTGAGAGGGCAAGAACACTAGCGAAGCAAACAAAAGATCTGGGCATCTCCTACACAGGGCTACCATTTGAGTTAGATGTATTTGTGACTTCCGAAGGTATTGTTCAGACACTGTGGCAGAGACGACAGATGGGGAGAATGACCCTAGAATTTTGGTCCCCACTCTGAAACCTGATATACTAACATACAACAACAGCTTCCAGCAACGTACACAGTGCTCCTCTAAGTAAAACCTCTCACATAACAGCCAGTGTAGGAGCTAGTGTGCTGAACTCAGAACAGTCTAGAATTACTCATGAGCCCTGGCCATTAACCCTTTGAGTTTGGACCATTCTAAAAAAATTAACCCTATGGCCTGGACAATGGAAAGCCAAAGGATGGGAGATCATAGATAAGCCCTTGTGGGGGCAAGATATGTGGAAGGACATTTGGTCCATCTGCAGGAGTCTAAAGCAACCCTCAACATTTATAATGCCCCAGTTCATAAGATACTGACACTCTCAGGCAATCAGGAAGCCGATGCCCTAACTTGCTAGTTACTAACACTTCAGTAGTCACAGGAGATTGGATACATAGGAAGAGGTGCCACCACAGTGTCTGTGTAAGATGGCATGTTGCCAAGGATGCCAGATTGCCTTTAAAGCATAGTGACTTGGTTAATGCAGTAACAGAATGGCTCGTGTGTTCTAAACAGCACTCAAGGCAAGTGCCAAAGAATCCGGGGCCATCCACTGGAGTTCCCAACAAGTGAAGGATGGGCAAATTGATCGTTAACTTCCACGCTCGGAGCAAACGTTCTAAATATGTCTTGGTTTGTATGGATGCTGCAAATGGCCTAACCCGACCTTTCCTTGTTGCCATGCAAACAAAGCTGTCACTATTAGGGGATTACAGAAGCTGAGTACCAGGTGTGGAAACCCTCATCAAATATAAGAAAAGCTGTCCTCCAAAATAAGATGGCCTTAGACATTATCACTGCCTCACAAGGAGGCACCTGTGCCATTATCAAAACAGAATGTTTAATATCATCTTTATAAAATCACATGAGGACACAACTGAATGCCCTGAGTGATCTGATCTCAAGCCTAGGGGATTTAACAAATCAATGGTTTGGGTCCTAGAATCTTGGTGGAAAAAAGTTGTCACTGATTTGGAGGATTATTATCTTAATCTGTGTTTCTCTTACATGTGGCTGTATTGTGACTGTGGCATCTGCCTGCAGTGTGGTCAGATGACCACCAAAGGAGCCACCTCCATGCTAATGAGATGCCTTGCTGACTGCTGAGAGCCCAAGGCGGAAGAGGGGGCATATAAGATTATAAGAGTTGGTCCCAAGGGGTGGAATGTTGGGAAAGGTCATCAAAAAATGTGACTAGCGGTTGATTCATGAGCTGCACCAGGGTCACTGGAGGCTCCTCATCTCTTTCTTGTCCTTGGAATGTGGGTTCCACTTACCTCTCCCCTCCCAAAGGCTGCTCCAAGAACACAGTCTTGAGATAACGATGTGGTGTGGAAAACATCTGCATGGTATGCATAACTGAACCCAGTTAAGATCTCTTTCTAAACTTTTAAGATTTGGTGGGAGGGTGTGGGGATCTATTTGTCTTGCTGTCACCTAAGACAATACTTGTGTCTAAGTTCCCTCTTCTTGTTAAAACTACCATCTACAAACCTGGAGTGACTTGCCTCTTTCTTTGGTCTCTCCCCGCCTTCTGTGTGCAGGGGAGGGGGGTGGGGTGGGGCCAATTTCAGTCAGATTGCATCAGGGAAGCTCCGGAGAGGATTGCAAACCAACAGAAGGGAGAACAATATGTGCCTACGAGTGGGAATCAACATGACACATTTAAAAACTTGAAGGAATCTGTGTATGTTGGAGTAGAGAGAGAGGTGGAGTAGGAAAACATGAGGTTGGAAATATTCTCGGGAACCAATTACTGAGGACCTGATAAACATGCTAAGAATTTTTACTTTTCACTTTATCTGTAAAGCAATGGCATATGGGCTAAACTGAAGAGAGTGCGATTTCTAGTAAATAAACAGATCTAGCTGTGATATGAAAAATGGAAAGGCAAGAGTCATAACTGAAGACAGAAAGCTGTTAAGAAACTATATCAGAGGCTCAGCCTTCCTTTTAGGGACTTTTAATGAGCTTCTAAGTTCATAAGAGGGAAGAGTGTCACCCATGATAAATACAAAAGTAAATGCAATCAAGAAAAAAGAAAGAGAATCAGAGATCTGAGAGCTGTAAGCAAACAAGAAAGGAAAGGCTGTGCTGAAAGCAGGTGACAATATCAGAGCTCCAGAGACCAATTTTGAGCCATTAACACTATGAAGAATTTGAACCTCCGCCTTTGTTTTAAGCCTGGGACCCGGAACTAAAATGGGCCCTGGGCGGTATCAGTCACTTGCATCGAGGTAGAGCAATCTCTCTAGAATCAACTATTCCCAGTTGGGCCTTCATGATTTTCACAGTTAAAAATCAAATATCATCCCAGGTCAAATCAAATAGTTAAGCCATATGAATCAGAATCAGCACAAAATAAAACAAATTTCTACTTGTAAGGACATAAGATATTAGGATTATCAAATACAGATTATAAAATACTTATGAATGAAGTATTTCAGGAATAAAGGATGAGCAAATAGGAGATTTTAAAAAATGACGAAGTACATATTAAGAAAAATGTATTTTGAAAAATGAAAAATGAGTAAAATAGTACATTACACACAGTTACGGGGAAGAAGGTAAGAAGGTGAATCTAAATAATATAGTCAGGATACAATAAAGAGAAAAAAAAAACGGGATTTTAGGAAAAGACAAGGAGGACAGAATGGGAAGAGGTACGATATGTCCAATTGGGAGTCTCAGAAGGAGAAAATAAAGAGAATGGAGCAGAGATTATATTTCTACTTCAAAAGTAATGTCTGAAAGTGTTCTAGAAATGAGAAATATAGGAATCCTCATATACAGAAAGAACAACAGATGAGAAGCAGAATTTTATGAGACAGAGGAGGAGAGGGAGGAGTGTGGAAAAGAGAGAGATAATCCACAGCTAGACATATTTAAGGAAGAGTAGAAAGATTCTTCTACCAAGAAGGATACTTAGATGTTGGCTAATTGAACATAATATAAATAAATAAATAAATAAATAAATAAATAAATAAATAAATAAATAAAAGGGTACTTAGATTAGCAACTGGTGTCTTAATATCATCAACAGAAGCCAGAGGACAGTGGGAAAATAAAAATACTAAGAGGGGAAATTTAAAACATTTTCAAATTGGACTTATAATTTCCAGAAATAGAACAAAACTAAGTTTATTTATTTTTAGATAAACACAGGAGATTTTACCATCAACAAATCCCCACTATGGCAAACTTATGAGGCACGTACTATGAAAAATATTATTCCAAAAAGTTAGCTGAATGCAGAAAAAATGAGACAAATAGGTAAATATATAGATAAATGGATTTATTTCCCCAAAATATATATTGAATATCAACTATGTGCCATGCATAGTTCTTAGAAGGAAGGAAGGAAGGAAGGAAGGAAGGAAGGAAGGAAGGAAGGAAGGAAGGAAGGAAGTGGGTGAGTGAAAGATCGGTCTGCATTTTTGGAGTTTACATTCTAGTGAGGGAAGACAGTAAATAAATAATAAACATAATAAACACATAACTTATACAGTTTAAATAAAACATTATCTATACAAAATAATAATGTCAAATTTATGAGGTTAAGATGAATCTAAAATACTGTACTAATATATTACATATGTCAGGAAGGGATTCATCAAGATTCAGTTTTCTAAGGCCCTTGCCTCTTTCAGAGGGTTGAATTAATGTGTAATTTTAGAATTCGTTAAGAATACATGATAAGATATCACATTTCACTGTGAAAAGATTAATATTAAGTATAAAGCTGCCAAACCAGCAAAGGGAAAACTAGAATAAGAAACTATAAGCATATAAAAACAAAGAAACTATAGCTGAGATCCAAGTGAAAAATATAATTATCTTAATCCGAGATAGTGATAGCCAGGATGGGGAAATCTGAACAAATGCTCCAAATACTGACCTAGAGGAACGACAGGTAGAGTGAGCGACTGCCGTGGGAAGAGGGTTGGGGAAGGAAGAGTCGAGAGGAAAACCTAGGTTTCTGTCCTGATGTTTGAGGAGGATGGTGGCGCCATTTGTTAGGATGAAATAAGCGGTGAAAAGAGGAAAGCAGGGATTTCCACTTTGTTTTATATATTCCACTTGCACCATCAAGGAAATATTCACATAAACTGCATACACTAAATGTGCAGATAGTGTGTCTGAAACTCACAGAAAGTATGGAGGCATGAGTTATGGATCTGGCATCTTAGCTCATGGTATGGTATGCACTTCTTTCCCCCCAACTGCCTCAATTTTCTTCTATCCTGTTCTTATCTTGTTTTACTTTCTTATTTTCTTACATTTTCTTGTTTATTCTTCCCATCTCCACTCAACTGCTTTCCTTAATATCACCTCAGTAAAGTAGCAGTTGTAAGGTTAAAATGGGTTGAAATGTTCATTAATGAGTTTGGTAAAACTTGTAAAAATGTAAACCTTTTTTACATCTAGTAAAAAAAAACCAATTTACTAGATATCTTTAGATATAGTAATTGCACTTCTAACAAACCATTCTAAAAATTTTTCTATATGCAAGCAAATATGGAAGCATGAAAAGGTTCATGCTAGATATGTTTGAAATAGCTACAATTGTTTAAAAAGCTGACTAACATAGGTAAAGCATTGGTTAAACACTTTGGCACATTTGTGCAGGGGATTACTGTGTATCTGTTTAAAAAAACTGTGAAGCTATTTTAGGATTTCAGACTTATTAGTCAAGTATCTGTCAACAATCATGCTAAGTCAGCAAAAAAATGAAAGTAAAATCTCAAATCTATTCATTGAAAATATATCTTTTATCTTTTTATACTTAGAGACAGCTTTTTGGGGTTTTGGTCATCTTGATGGGCTTCTATTAAATCTGTCTTTTGCTTTTTATAAAATAAAGCTCTAATAAAATAGTATGCCTTTAACATACAAACTTGCCAAATTTTAGTGAAGACCAAAATAAATTCAAAATGTATCAAATTGAAACACTGGAAGATTTTCTATTATTCTATGCTTTGTATTTATTTGGCCTTTAGGGTTTAATCAACTATAAGAAACTACATATTCATGAACAAACCTCGAATGAACTACTAGCGGAAATTATTATAAACTGTGTACAGTTTTGTAAATGTATTGTTCATTCAATCACTTAATTATATTTAGTTCACCATTTCTAATAAAGTCTTCATCCTAGCTTTCTCCAGTTTTATCATTAAAGCGGAAAAAGAAACAGTATTGATATAGTTCCTATGGCATTTAACTTAGCATGGTTTCGTATCAGGAGGTACCAAAAACATTATTTTATGAATCAAGGAATACATTAAGATCCAAGTGCTTTTTACAATTTGCTTGTTATTCTTATGTTCTGTATATTTTATACTCCACAAATACAAACAAACATGATCAAAAACACAGTTCATTCTTTACCTTTTTGTATTATATCCAAATATTACAGGATTAGTAATTGTGTGGTCAATTGGAAAGGCATCCAGTATCACCCCCTCTTTACCACTTGAAATGTGTCCCCCCCTCCCTTTTTTTCTCCTTTTCACCTATCCTCTCAGAGAGGAGAGCTAGAGAACAGATTTCTCAGACCCAAAGGTCTTCCTGAATGACAGCTGAAAGAATAGCTAGAGCTCAGGAGTCTTATATGGGTGGCTCAGACAAATGGTATAAGTTAGTGGGGGCACTGAACGATTTCCTACATCCAGATCACCTGGCCTTGTCTACTGTCTGTGCATAGGAGGCAGTCAGCTGGCCACTGGAGCTTCCATTCCATTATTAAAAAGAAAGCTTACAGAAAAAGCCTATGGAGAAGAGACACATGCCCCAAACCTAAGGGGCATAGCTCATCGGAGAGGGCTAGGAGTTGTCATCTTGAGGAAGAAAAAGGTATGGGAATATAAACTTTGTCTTCGCTTTGTTCCAATGTAGTAAGTCAACCAAAAAACATGTTGTATGTGCATTTGGCTCAGATGAAGATGAGAAACTTACCTCGCAGAAAACCAAATTAAACTTTGAAGCACCTGAGTCTTAGCTGGGCTAGGAAGGGCAGAAAGTGAAAAGCCCTAAAGCCAAAAAGCTGAAGCTACTGGGCAGTTGATTCTTAACCACAGATGAATTTGCCTGGAAAATACTATATAAATTATACTTCTTCATGATGATATCCCCAATTCTCTGCTCTTTTCCTTAACCTTCACTTCCAGGTAATAAAATCCAATGACACTCTAATAGGGACTCTATTGTAAGTTTTGGAAGCCATCTAAATATCACTTCATGCCAGAACATAAGTAATAATCTTAGCATTTAGTTAGAAAAAAATCAAAATAGAGAGGATGATATTTAAGAACCAAATCGTGGTTTCAATTCCACTACAAATATTTTTAACATTATTCCCCTTGCCTGGAATGTTTCCCTGTTCTGTTGTCAGCTCCTCTTTTAAGGCCTCCCTGACCCCCTTACTGGAGTTCAGTTTCTCATCTCTTTCCCACTCCTTTACTAGCTCTCACCATAATGGGATTTTGTAAGTCTGTCTCCCTACTTGACTGCAAGGCCTGTTAGGGCAATGACTGTGTTTTATAAAACACATAAAACATTTTCTCCCAGCATCCAGAACATTCCTGGAACACAAGAATTGGTTGAATGATTCTTGCTATTATGTTGCTTTGTCTATTTTTTCTTACTGTATTTTATATAGATTTGAATTCCCTAATTAAAAAAGTGCTTGATTAGGCTTCATAAACTCTAATTTTCTCCCTAATTTGGTACATTTCTCCTCTTCAATGGCTAATTAGAAATATGGTTACTTTAATTTTGCATAGTACAAGAGAAAATGATGTTGTTCTCACCAAATTAGTAAAGAGTGTGAGATTTGAAGGCCATAGGAACAATTACTTACTGAAGGGAGATTCTCAAACATATAGTTAGCAGTTAGATGACTGTTTATTGAAGGTTATGTTTTGGAAGAAAAGGGGACGGGTAAAGCCTAGAATTAAAATATATTTGAGTATGTACAGAGGGTATAGAAAAAAAATATGTGATCATTGGGGCAGAAAATCTCAATTACAAAAATAATGGGAATCAGGTGTCTTCTTCTCCTTTACACTTTTCTCCAGCAACCTCTGCCTCTCACGCCCAAAGTAAGAGCTCAGTATCAACACGATGGGGCCGCCCCCGGGATCTTTAATGATATATGCTGGAGGCGGGACTTACTAGCTGTGAATGTTCCTGAACATAGATTTCCTTTCTTTACCACCCACAACTTCTGTCCCGGAATTCTTTCACCGGTTCTCAGTGACAGCTAAAAGTGAATCTGAGGGACATGAGACATTGTACAGCTGAGCCTTGGAAAAGCAGTCATCATAACAGCAAGAGTGGTGGTTAGAAGGTCTGCTGTTACAGAGAGCAACTTCCGTTTACAGGAATACTCCTGCAAAGGATTGGGTCTTCATCAAAGCAGCCATGTCTGTAACTATGCTCTGTTGCATTTCTCCAAACCCTCTCTACTCCCTCTCTCCTCCCCCCCACCTAGGGATTCCAGATTACATAGATTTAGCAGTTAAAGAAGGCAATTCTACCACCACAACTTTGGTGTTTACGTAAAGAATTCACATGGCTACCCTCCCGCCTGAGCAGGGAGTACAGGCTGTGGTAACACTAAGACTAAAGATGATGACCTAACCTCTAGGAAAGCTATCCATTTGATAAATATTTACATAAGGTCATTTGCTTCATTCATTAATAATTGATTTTTCAAAATGATCCTGCCATGTTTGTTTCTATCTTCTTTTAACTTGTTGTCTCCTAGGTCTAAAGATGATCAGTGTTGGTGATTTTTCACCTTCTGCCTCACTTGATTGAAGTGGTTCTTATGCATAATTTGCACTGCTACCTGCTTGATTGCTCTATTTACAACAACTATACTGTTTTTGTGCTTATATTTAACTTGAGTCTGGAGGCTGCTATGACTGACTATAGCTTCAGCTTGTGAAAAGTAACCATTACTTGTGGAGAATTTATAATACATGTGATTTTACTTGGGGAATTTTCTTTGTGTCACTTTTTTCCTCCTAATAACAAAATGGTGTCCTCAATTTCTTGCATATTGATGGAGTAGTTTTTGGTATGTTTGCTTTTGTGTGTGTGTTTAACTCTGTGAATGCCAGTCAACCTCAGAATAATATGGTATGATTCAGAAGATGAAATTACATAGATATATAATTCCTTTCAAAATTCCTTTCCCCCAAGGGCATGATAGTTGCTTTCAGAAATCTAATGACACGGGGCGCTTGGGTGGCGCAGTCGTTAAGCGTCTGCCTTCGGCTCAGGGCGTGATCCCGGCATTATGGGATCGAGCCCCACGTCAGGCTCCTCCACTATGAGCCTGCTTCTTCCTCTCCCACTCCCCCTGCTTGTTTCCCTCTCTCGCTGGCTGTCTCTATCTCTGTCAAATAAATAAAATAAAATCTTAAAAAAAAAAAAGAAATCTAATGACAGTAGACCTTTAACAAGGGACAATGAAACTTTGGAAAATATTTAGAGTGTTTGCTCCCATGATTTGAAGCCTCTTCCACCCTCCAAAAATGGTCTTAGGCTATACATTAATACACACACACACACACACACACACACACACACACACACACTGTTTAGAATAAAATGTAGGTGGTTCTTTATTTGAACGAGTATTCCTGGTATTAATACTTCAATTTTTCCATATCACCAGTTGTTGACTCTAAATTCTAACAATATTATGGATTCTTTAAATTATAAAAGTTGTGCATCACTCAGTGGAAAACATATAGAAAATACCAAAAATATAAGGGAAACAAAATTTATATCACTCAAAGGCAGTTGCTGTTAATATAATACAAATTAAGATAATACTATATAGACAATTTTACATTAGCATTCTCACTAATGAAGATACAGTTTTGGAGGGTGGTCATCTAAGAAGATCCTCTCATCTTTTCTTATGATCAGCAGCTTTGAGCAGTAACAGCCCACCTTAAGGAGTAAGGATAGAAAAGGGAACCCACAAGGAGAGTACTGGGAGGTAACAGAAAAGGGGCAAGTGTGTCCTGGGCTCTGAGCGACAAAGAAAAGGAAGAAAGTGACTAAAGGTAGTACATAAATGTGTACTAAATATGACCTCTTTTTCTAACCCAACAAGGACACCCCCCTCACATAGGTCCTAGAGAGTTATACCCATTTAGAAAATGAGTCTGTAGAAGATTCTCCAGTCACTTTGCGGGACAGAAAATAGGGATGGTATTGGAAGATTTTCAGGTACACAAACAATAAATTATATTTTCGATACCATACAAGGCCTTGATTAAGCTCTGTAATCAATTAGAAGGCAGAAGTAAGAGTATAATTAATCCTGGTATCTAATTAGATTCTTATAACGATTAGTGCAATGTTAGTAATTTTGTCACAAATGAATAAAGTTGAGGTCATCTGAAGTTTCACTCTTCCATAGGCTATGTATCATGGAGAGAGAAAAGCAAGAGAAGCGTGAACTGAAGTAATAAGTGGTAACTGTTAACAGAATAGGAGCCTCAGGAGAATTGGGGAAGACAGTTTGAGCAAAAGAATGTATTCCTCCATACTTAGGGAAGAGGTAATTGTGAACTACCAAACACTTAACAGAAAAAGCTGATGCCAAAATTAGTCTTATCAATCACATGATCACTTGTTTTTCTGGGTGCAGGAAAAGGAATTCAAGTCACAAAGCCTCATTGATCTTCTCAACAGATTTGCCACCGTCATGGGTGTTCTACTCCCCATGTAGCATTCAGGAAGAAGGAGTGACAGGGGACACTCCTCTCTTTCCAGAGTTCAAAACCTGTCATGATGGATGTTTAAATAAAGTATCTTTATTTAGGGAAATGATACCCAGAGACAAAATCCTCAAACTGAATTTCAGCATAAAAATTAACATTGACATATGATGACCCTTACTGAAATTTTCAAACAAGTTATCTTTAATAATAGCTTCCTACGACCTTGTTTTACCATTTCAAAAAAAAAATAGTTTTTCTGAACTGTATATGCATGTTTATGTATTTGGATCCTAACTTGAAGAGCTTAATCTATTGTCTTAGTGCAGTAGTAAACTTGGTAAGCATTTAATAAATAGTGTTAAATTAACCTATTTAGCATTTTACAATGACCATGATAATGACAATGATGACAGTGACAACGATTTCTATTCACAAGGCTTCCACTCATTGAACTAATAGTGACTGGTACTGTAAGAAGTACAACATGAACAAATTACTTTATGTAATTGCTCTAACAATAGGATTCTGAAGGCACTGGAAATAAGACTTGGAGATGTGAAACATTATATAAGCTGCAGTAGAGCCGGGCTATTAATTACAGTGCTTAGAAAGGTCCTTGTCCTCAACCACTATATGTTATTTCCATCACAGTTTTGTTTTTCAACCACAAAGTATTATGTACACTTTAACTCTGGTGCTACTCATTGTTTTTGAGGCGCTCAGGGGCCAAGAGTTCACACCTTGTTTCCTGAGACACCAAAGGTTTCAAAAATGATTACTGCAGACCCAGGCCCAGACAGAGTTTCCCGCAGGCTGTGGATAAACAATTCCGAACCTATCTCCTCCAAGGAGCCAAACAACTGGCATTCAGAATTGGGAAACCATGGAGTACTAAAATATAGGTGTATGATGTTTTCTAATTTATTTTTAGTGTTTCATAATCAAAAAAAAATTTAGAATGTTTTTACAGAGGTCACCTTAAGAAATCTCCCTCAACGAATTTTCTGAATCTACAAAGCTGAAAGTTGAGGGCAAGGCTTCTGCACACAGTTACATAAAGGGTCTGGCAGAGGCAACTGGTCACGCTCTCTTAGCTGTATTCTCTGGAGCAGAGGCAGCATGAGTTAGGAGGAAGAGGACATCCTTTCCTTGGCACTAAAGCACTGTCTGCACTCCTGGACACCTTCATAGAGAAGCTCCTTTCCTAATACAAAGGCAAGGCATTAAGCTCATGGTGGGTTTGGTTGTGGGCATCTAGCATGAAGTAATTATAGCAAAACCTGCAGAAATGTAGGGAAGCCAACAGAACTGTACATAGATTGCAGAGTCCTCATGCTCGGGCTTTTGACTGAGTTTTCAGAGGAAAATTTAAAGAGACAAAAAGTTTAAAATACTTGGCATCTTTTGTTCCATTGCTTTAAAATTGTTGTACTTAAGTACCCCTCAGAAAAGCCCAGTTAAGGGCTAACCATCAGAATTAATAGAGTTTGCAAGTTTGAGGCAGCACAATCTCAAAGTAAGGTAAGTTCTGTCTGTAAGTAAAACTACATAGGACTTACTAAAACCTCTGGAAATCTTCAGGTAAAAAAGCTACAAAGCAGCCCAGCAAATTTCCAGGCTTATGGAAGTTAATGAAAATAGCATAGATGTAATTTAAATAAGAGCTCTGTTTGGGCTCTGGTTACATACTTTAAAATGTTCTTGGAGAATGTCTGCTTCAGAAATGATGGAGTGGATAGACAATATATATGAAACGATGTTTTCCAACATCAGATAACAGGAAAGGAAACAAAGGAGGTAAGCTCACAACATCCCCAGCTTATTGTGTTGAAGCAATTGTCCGGCCACAGTGAAGAGAGGGAGATCCCAACAGACACTAACAGTTTTGCAGAGCTGAGGAAATTGAAAGTCAGAGAAGCCAAGGCAACTTAAGCTTGGGAGGCAGTGTATCAGAGAGGGGAAGGCTACAGAAATGGAGAGAGTTCTGCAGATCTGAAAACGGGTTCCCTCCAATCTTTGGCTAAATAATAATCAGTGCCTGTATGAAAGGAACTATGTGAGGCTAGACAACGTTGAAAAGCAGCAGTCCCGACACAAACCAAACAAACAGCAGTTCAAGTGCACTAGCAGCAGTTTAAGCTCTCACTATCCCAAGATAAAAGACCTGGTAGTATACAGAGCATTGGGAAGAGTCCCCAAAGGATATCACCTTAGAAATGAGATTAAATCAGTCTTAAAGAATACTCTAGTCCCTCTTTTAGAAAGTTTAACAAGAGCCTTGAAAGGATCAAACTGAGTTTAAGTAATTCAACTGTATACCAGACAAATTCAGCCCTAGGTAAAAAGGATCCAACGAAATCCAGAAAACACGTGTAAAATTTGCAATGTCCACAATCCAATAAAAAGTTATCAAGAAGAAGGAAAAAACAGAATAAAAGCAGAATAAAACACAATCAACAGAAACAGGTCCCACATGACAGAAATGACCTTAAAATAACTATTATACATATGCTACATGTATTCAAGAAAAAGAAGAAAAATATGAAAATGATATAGGACCAAAATGAGATTCTATGAAGAAAAATACAGTATGTGAAATGAAAAAGATAGTAGATGGAACAATTTAGATTAACCACAGAAGAAAAGATCAGTGAAGATGAAAACATATGAATATAAACCATCTAAAATAAAACCCACAGGGTAATTAAAAGACTGAAATAAGTAAACAGAACATCAGTGATCCATGAAACAATACCAAAAAAATCTAATATTTCGGAGTCCGGAAAGAAAAGAAACAGAAAACAACATTTGGAGAAACAACAGTCAACATTTCTCTAAATGTTACAGAAGCTATAAATCCACAAAACAAAGCAGCCCAAGTAAACACCCCAAAAAAGACAGTCAGGTGCACTATAATCAAAGTGACAGAACCAAATGGTACAGAAGAAACATCATTAAAACAGCCAGAGGAAAAAAGACAAGTTATGTACAGGGAAACAAAAATTTAAATTATAGCCAACTTATCAGAAACTTTGTGAGATTAAAAAAAAAAAAACAAAAAACTACAGCAATGTATTTAAATATTGTAAAACCCAAACCCAAACCAAAAAACTTGCCACCATAAACTACTATACCCAGCACACATACCTTTTTAAGATTAAAGGCAAAATAAAAACTCCAAAAATCAGTAGCTGAGAGAATTGCCACCAGACCTGTACTCCTAGACATATTAAAATTAGTTCTTCAGGCAGAAATAAAATGATACCAGATGGAAAAAGATAGATCTCCTCACAAAAATGAATAGCCATATAAATGGCTTGTATTTCCATGAATGAAAAAGACTTATTTTCTCATTATTAATTTTTTAAAAATATTTGACTGTTCAAAGCAAAAAATAACATGGTGGTATGAAGGGAGGGAGCTAACAACTGCCAGGGAAAGTAAATTTGGCCTCCATACAAACAGTAAGTGATATAATATCTAGTTACAAACATTCCAGATGAGCGATAGAGCAAAAGTACATAAACCAAAACTGAACAGACGTGGAAAGGCCAACCGTATTAAAGCACAGACTTAACGTGCTATTACGTTGTCACTTTCCAGTCTGCATTTACTACCTTCTCATTTTCATACTAGGTTCAATGTGTAAGAAATGACACAGAGATAACATAACTTTGGTTTCAAAGTGTTTAATGCTAATCATGGCATTAATTTTTAAAAACTGAGTCGTGACTTATAAAGTTCACAAAGATCTAGGTTTCTGTTTCAGTTTTGATTACTGAGCCATATACTGAAAAGAACTCATTTTTCACAAAAATAGACCAAAATTTTATACCAGTATAAGAATGGGATATACCTTTAGAGTTAAAAAGTAAGATGTCCACTGAGCATATTTTCTATTTCCAAAACTAACAAAGGAAGAAAAAACCTTCAATGCATAGGGAGAAATTAAAATAACCAGTTGGATAATTCAAACTGTGATTAACTGAGAGGCTTATATCCTTAGAAGCATAAGAAACTGCATTAAACTCCTATAGATATTACCCTGAACCTGTAATTACATTGGCGCATTTTTACTTTCTTTGGGGATCATCACAGCATGAAAGAAAGAAGGAGTGGAGTAGGAAATATCGTATTCATTACATTATTCAGAATGGCTACTCATATTGTAAACCAGCTGATGATCAGAAAGCTGTTCAGATAAGAACTTTTCCCATTTATAATTATGTGGTCTCAGAATCTTATGAAAGTGAATTGACAGACTCAGGCATCAAGAGTATTTGGGAAAGCAAAAATCCTCTTAATAAAATAAAAAAAATGAAAACAAAAGCAGAAAAATGTTATGCCCAGGATTTTAGCCCTTGACTTTACATTTCTGTTTCACTATGAAAACAACCTTGGAGCTAATCATATCAAAATCTTCTAAGACTCACTACCATCAAAATTATTTTATTTACATAAAATAATAACAATATAAAACACTAAACCTGTATTTCAGGCCCAAACAATATGCAATTCTAATCTTCCTGGCTTTAAAAATAAGTCTTAATAAAGGTCGGGCACATGGTTTTCAATATACTTTCCGCTGCCCTATTTTAGAAAAACACAAAGAGCAAAATAATGCCACACTCTGAGGAAATAACAAGAAATTTTATTTAGATACCAAGTGGTATGATACAAAGATAAAAACTTAGCTCAAATTCTCCCTAACAAGTTTAATTATCTTTGCTAACCTCAGTAACCTTCTCAGTACAGATTAATTTTTACTTGCATATAAGTAAGTGAAATACAGAAAAGTTAAGCAGTTTTCCTAGAGAAAACCAGTAAGTCATAAGCACAGTCATCAATTAATTGGTGATTATTTATGTGTATGTATCTATATGTATAAGAATATACATGCATATGTACTCAACAGTATATATAACATTATATGGGTATATACATGAATATGTGTATATGAATACATGTACATATTTATATAGGGAATATATATATATAAGTGCATATGTATGTATATATATTGCCTAACCTAGAAGAACTGCAATGTAATTAATCACAATTATTAAAACTGGGAAGGATGGAATAAAACAGCATCTTAATTAACTTTTTAATCAGAACCACAAGAGAAAACACATCATAAGTTATATGACATAGATATGAAATCCCTAGTCCTATAAACAACATAGATCCAAGAGTATAGAATGCTGGCCATGTGCTTTGAAATACAGCACTGGGTGTTTGAATAAGGAATATAAAGTCAATAAACGAAAGCCAATTATATTTCCATATATTATTAGGAAACAAATGGGAAAGTAAAATTCAGGAAAAAAAACTTTTCTATTTACAACAGAAACAAAAACCTTAAATCATTTAAGACTAATTCTAATCAAGCCTATCTAATATCTCTGCACTAAAAACGACACTTTGCTAGGATACATTAATGAAGATTAGATAAAATGAAAGATACCCAAGTTTATAAGGTAGAAGATCCAATACTCTTAAATTGACAACTATCTCCAGATAAAGCTGTAGATTCAATGTAATCCCGGTCATAATCCCATATATTTTTAAAAGAGAAATTTACAAGCTATTCCTAAAATATAATGGAATTGCAAAAATCCTCTAATAGACAAAATTCTGAAAAATAAACAATAAATTGGAAGATAAATAGTATCAGACTTTAAGGTTTGCTCTAAAGCCAAAGACAGTATGAGACGGACATAAGGATGAACAAATATATCAAGAAACAGACTGTCAATTCCCCTACTCAGTAGGAAATGGAGAATATTTTCAATAAATTATGCTGGATATCAATATATTTAAAAGAACCTTGATAAGTACCTCACACCACAAAGAAAAATCAACGTACATGAATCATGCCCTAAAATAAAAGCTAAAACTATAAAGCTTCTAGAAGAAAACAGTGGAAAGACCTCTGTGGCATGGTAATAGACAAGTATTTCTTAGTTCACAAAAAAATGGTAAATTTAAAAGAACGAACTGTAGATTTCATGAAAAGCAAACTTTTTTTTTAATTAAAAAACACTAAGAAGTACAAATACAGGTAAGTCACATATTGTGAGAAGATATTTGCAAACACATATGTAACAAAAGACCTGTATCCAGAACATATAATTCCTGAAACTGTTGAACACACACACACTTCACAAGGAAGACTTCAGGGTGGCCTATAAGCACATGAAAGAGTATAAAGCTTCATTAATTGTAAAGAAAATGCAAACTAAGACCACTGGAATGGCTAATGCTAAAACAAATTGTTCATACCAGATATTCATAAATATATGAACAACTGCAACCCTCTAGAACATTGAAGTTTAGAATATAAAATCTTAAAACCACTCTGAGAGCTATGTATCAATTATTTCTAGTATTAAACATACAGCTCCTCTAGGACCCAGGAGTTCTCCTAAGGAGGAAAAGAAATTCCCAAAGAGAAATATGCCTGAAGTATTTGCCTAGGAGAAATAAAAATATATGTCCAAAAATGGCTTATGTAAGACTATTAAAAGCAGCTTTATTCAGTAGTCGAAGATTGGAAACAACCTGAATGTCCTTCAGCAGGGTATATAAATTCAGGTATACAGGTATCACCTGCTCTTTGAAAGTTTGCCTTATGTCACTTTACTTTTTCAAAAGACCTCTATTAGTGCCTGCTTTTGCTAACTGGATGGAATCTAAAGAGGATTTCTGCTTTTATGAAAAACAATGAAAAGCAAAAATTGCTTTTAACACTTGTTTTTCAAGGAGCCATTGTAGAGACAGTATGCGCTCCCAGCAGTACTTCTGGATGGGGGAGAAACCTGTATTCAAATGATAATACACCACTTAGCAAGAAGAAGGAATTAACAGCTGATATATGCAACAAGATGGAGGAATCTCACAGACACCGCCGAGCTCAAGAAACTGAACACTGGTAGGGTGGCCGATGAATGAAGCAACAAGCAGGACAGAGTTTATTCACTCTCCAAGGGAGGAGAGAGGCCCACATCAAAAGAGAGGTCCAGCCCTGAGCTTCTGTTGGGCTGGGCCTTGTAAGGGTTTTTGTTGTTTAAAGGATGTGAGGGAGTTGCAGCTATGCCCATGGTGGGCGTGGGAGGGAGTCAATTCATGGCCAGGTAGAACAAGAGGTGGCAGGTTTCCCGAGGGGCTCTGTCCAGGGCTCACCTGGGATGTGGGCTGCAGTCAGGCTAGAGAAAAATATGCTTTGCGGTTGTGGTCTCTTTTCTGAGAATATAGGCCCCGTGACTTAGAAAACCAGAGTTAGGGACTTGCGCAGACACCTGTGAGTTCTGCCTATTACTTTGGCTCCGGGTGGGGCTTTGAATAGATTCCTTTCAAACACAAATGGGTACTTACTGTCTGATTCTCTCTATAGGAACTTCTAGAACAGATAAAACTAAATTTAAGTGCAAACAGAACAATGGTTACCTCAGACAGGTGAAAACTGTTTGAGAAGGGGTAAGGGAAATGCTCCTTACCTTGATAAAGGTAAGGCTCAGCTGGGTGTATATATTTGTCAAAAACTTGTATAACTCAACACTTAAGATTTCTGTACTATAGGGCCCAGGGCCGGCCAACCCTAAATGTACTACAATGGCATACTGATTCTTTTGAATTGAAGCTCCTTGGGAAATGACCGTACAAAGACTCTCAGACCCTCCTTTGTCCCCCCCAAAGCAGGAAACAAATCTCTCATAAAAGAAATACCCTCTGTCCTAGGAAACAAAAAGATGTCCTTATCACCAGATAGAGGGACTTTCAAGCTGAGACAGCTCCTTGCTACGCTTTTACTCATCTGCTGCCTCAACCCAAATTCCACTTAGAATTATTTACTAATTAAAGCTCCCAAACACATGTTTTCCTTGTCCTTTAAATTCCTAACTCTATCATCTCTAAAATATATAGAAACTGCCTGCCTTAGTCATTTCTTTGGGGTCTCAATTTCATTACTGAATCTTTCTGCGCACGTAATAAAACTTTGTTTTTTCTCTTGTTAATCTGTCTCAGGTAAATTGAATTCTTAGCCCAACTGGAAGAACTTGAGAGTAGAGAAAGAGTTCTCCCTCCCCAACAGTACTTTAATAATTTATATAAGTTTATCTCAAAAAAGAATTGTAAATATTAGAGAAGAATAAAATAATTCTAAAAATATAAAAAGGTAAATAATCAAGTTTATACATATTTGTGAATGACTGAAATGTGCCTACACGTTATTTCCCACCATCCTTCTCAAGTAACTGCTAAAGAAACTATCATTAACACTTAGATATGCATCTTTCCACGACCTTTTTTTTTTCCAGCATTCTATTCAAATGCATAAAAATGACTTACTGAAATGGCATCGGACTCCTCGTACTTTTTCAGCTCCTATCTCTTACCTGGGGCAGGAAGAGGTTGGGCTGGGATGTGCTGCGTCTCAAGGGCGGCTCCGAGAACAGCCGAACCAGCAGCCAGGCGCAGGTGCCGCTGGGTAGACCACTCCGTGGAGAAAAACCCAGACCCTCTGGGTCTTGGTCAAGAAACCACGCTTCTTAGGGGCCTCCTGATCTCGCGAGATCTTGAGATGTCAAGAGTCCCGTGGGGGTTGGCAGGGGAGTTCTGGGATCATACTTTTACTTGTATTAATGGCTTATTCTTTTAAATAGCTGAGAGCTACTGCATAACATAGATATGCCATAATTTATTTGATTATTCTTTTCCTAGATGCTTAGGTTGTCTTCAATATTCACTTTGTATAAACAATTCACATTAAACATTTTGCACAAATTCCTAACAGTGTAGTATTAAGTCACATGTATGCATATTTAAATTGTGATGCCTTTTGCTTATTATCCACCAGTTTTCATACCCACCGAAGGAATTGGAATGTATCCTTTTTTTCATGGAGTCATCATAGTATTTTGTGCAGTCTATGTACTTATCAATGAAAAAAAAGAAAAGATGAAGACTCTAAGAAAAGATACCTGGGATGGGGGGGGGGAGAACTTATTTTAAACTCCTTCCTACTCTCTTATTACATATACTTTGGTGAGAGAGAGAAATAACAACAACAACTTGGCCCTAACAAAATAATTGCCTGAGTTTCAGCACTTAGGAGGGTCCTTTTTTTAAAAGGTGTGAGAAGATTCATTCTTTGAAAAATTGTGTCACTAATTCTCAAGTATATATTCTACTTATTCTGTGTTACACATTTCATAATTCTTCCCAACTCAGTGTGTTTCAGTAAAATTTACACAAACTGGCTCTGTATCAGTAATCATGCATTAAAAAAAAGATTGTAGTCGATTGCTACTGGTTGGAAACAATTTGTATTTATAATATATTTTCCTATATTCCCATATAACCAGTTATTTATTAGGGAGATGTGAATGGTGACTTCTTCACTTGATTTGTTCATTTTAATTATGTATAAATGATTTAGCTTGCAGGCTTCCAAACAGACACAACCGGTCCTCCTTTTCTGTGTATTCAATTTTCATATTAGCCAAAGCTGTAAACTTTGCCCTGATCTCTTAAAATTCATTTTGTGTTTAAAATGTAGTATTTTTAGTTAATCAGCTAAAGAAGGATTTCAAAATATTACATCAGAGCATTTCATACAGTGATTTCAATAGTGTGTCTTCTCCCTGATTAATTCATACCGTGTGACATGTGTCCCACCCCCACCATCTCTATGGACTTTCCCAAGATTCTTTGGCACTATGATGTGTGGACTTCTAATCTTACCTCTCTGAGCCCTCTATTTCCCTTTTCATTGTGTGTGGCCGTTACTCAAGTTTCAAGAGGTCTGCACTTTTTTCTATATAATCTTTCCCTTAAGGAGAATGTATTTACAACTTCAAAATATCACTTTCCTGCGGAGTATTTCAAATATATACTTGCCACAATTTCCCATTTTAAAATGTAGCAGAAGATATCCAGCTGCCTACAGGTAATTCCTTTTCAATACCCTACTCTGTCACCTCTAAGAAACTCACCCAAATGTGAATACAACATTCTCCTAAACCAACTTCACTTCTTTCCTTTTTTGTTCTCTGTGACTAGCACAGCATTTCGTACTCTTTATGATATCCTCTGCACCTTCCTTCCTTCCTTCCTTCCTTCCTTCCTTCCTTCCTTCCTTCCTTCCTTCCTTCCTTCCTTCCATTTCACTCTTTCTGCCATCACTCTGCCATGGCAGAATCTGTAATCGAATGTCCTGTCTCATCTCTAAGTATACACCTTTACCAATTTTACCCACACTACATAAGCTGCTTCCCCATCTGCTCTCTCCCCACCCAAATCCCATTGTAGACAGCCTTGCTTCACCCGCACATTCTCCATGAAATGCTCGTTCACACTGATCCCTTCCTTCTCTCAACTCTGGTAGTCGTCTTTACGACCTACTAGGTCATCTGGCTCCTACAGCCACCAAAGCCTGTGGGTATAGTTTCTCATAATCCAAATTCACTTCATTTCTTTTCAGAACTGTTTTGACTGCCTGCCTCTCTAAGTGGAAGCCAAGGAGGCTATGAACACCTTGCTCATTTTCAGTATGTTCATACCATCAGCCTCTCAGGCCAGTCAGTGATCCTGAAGCCTAGATGAGAAGTATTTGATGTTACGTTTTTACCCACCATCTTCCAATAAGTGGAATTATCAATGCTGCTTTATGCAGTAATTTGCCTGCTTGAACTTAATTCCTAAATGACTATTTTTAAAACCACTCTTGAAAGGCTGAATATGCAAATGGACATTGGTCAGATGTTCTATGTGACAACAGAACTCTGACCCAAAACCTTTGCAGGAACCAGTGCAGAAAACCAACCACAGCCTCTGCAGCCATTGGCTAAAAACACACAAGAGTTGTTCAGTGACTACCAGCTTCCGCACTTTTTTCCCTCTGCTTTTGACTCAGGAGGAAGCAGAGAAAGCCAAATAATCTCCTAGTCCATCACATAGGATGCACCGCATCTAGTTAGCCCACTTCCAGCTTCCCCATGCCCATGTCCTCCAACCAGAGCACCCCCGAAGCCTCTTCTGCCCCCTCGACTATAAAGCTTTTCCACCTCACTTCTTGCCGTGGAGTCTCCGCCACACGCAAGTCATGGGGACTGACTCCCTTGCTATAGTAAGCTTTGAATAGACAGCTTCTGTTTGTTCTCATTTGGGTGGTCTTTATTTATTTCCACACTCTTAAATAATTTGTTTTGACCTTGATTCAAGCATAATTGAAATCACTTGCAAGTAATAGCATCTTCATCTGTACGTGCCTCATGCAGAGAAAGTTTGAATCATTGAAGTTATCAGTGTTTATCTGTTGCTAGTCATGTGTACTGGCTGTTAGGATGCTGCTTTCTGTCTCTTGATCACACTGGGTATAGAGCAGCGATTATTATGGATGCAAATGTATTTGCAGGTCATGAGTATTATACACGGAAAAATTATTAAGCCTGAATGCGGTACTTTAGATTAGGAAGGGGAGAAAGGACACAGCTGCCCCGATCACTACCAGGAAGTGTAACAACATCATCTCATTATCAGTCCTTGTCTTTAAAGGTTTCCCGAATTTTCCAGGTGCCAAGGCTGGAAACACACACTTTTTCCTTCTAAATGTTCAATTCTGAAATCACAGAACCACTCCAGGCCTGGGGAAAGCTGCAATCAATACCCTTTTTAATCTGCTCTTTCAGTGAACACAATTTAGCAAGGGTACACAAGTAAAGCATTTTCTGATCCGAAAACAATAGGAACACAGAGCTATAATGCTGTATCTATGTCTCCGCTGATATCCTG
This sequence comes from Ursus americanus, assembly GCF_024610735.1. Lineage (NCBI taxonomy): Eukaryota > Metazoa > Chordata > Mammalia > Carnivora > Ursidae > Ursus > Ursus americanus. The sequence continues at coordinate 11,666,478 of NC_142137.1, read as the reverse complement.
AAAGAGCAATTTAATTTTGCAGCCAGCCATGTGTAATTCGAGTGTGACACATTAACAAATGGATGGCTGGTCCATCTTCCTGGCTTCCTGTCAGGATCTGGCTCTCTTGATGCCTTTGGGCATGTCAGTGGGAGCTTCAGCCCATTCAGAGCTGCATCTGAAGGAATTAGGGGACGTAAATGTGAACTGATGAGGACAGCGGCTGTGAGGCAGGAAAATTAATAGTCTCATAGAAAACAATATGCAATGAAGTAACAAATCAGGGGAAATTGACATTTTACTTAGTTCCTCAGAACTACTTTAAATATAATACAGAGAATTTAAATTATTGTTGGGTTTATTGTACCTATTTAACATCTGCCAGAATTTAAAAATAAGTAAATCAAATGGAATGCTAAACTGTAATTGGATTTCTATTGTATGTCTTCTGTATAACATTGGGTTGCCCTGGGAATATTAGACCTGATGTAATTAACCCGAGCTTGTCTTAACTGCCTTCCAGAGAGAAGCTGGAGGGAGCATGGAGAAAAAATTTCTCAGTAAGGTTGATTAGGATATACTCTGGCACACAATCTCTCCTCAAAGTAAAAATCCATTTTAACCAGGATTCCAAGCAGGATATGACTCTTCATACCACAATCCGGTTTTACAGTTCTCTCCCAGCCTCACCCTGACCACTTGCAAAAAGCAACAACTCAGCAGCGATTTCTTGTGTTGAAAAAGAGAAAAGAGAGATGAGAACCTAGACTACAGCAGAACCTTTCCTTGGTTAACACTGGCCAAGGGTTAGCGCTCGAGTCATCTATTTTTATTAGAATCACGTGTTTGTAATCTACTGGTTATTTTTTATAATGTTCATAATAAACCAAATGCACTTCTTTTTATAGGTTGCTGGCCTATCATTTCTAACAAATTTTTAAAATAGTTTTTAGTTATTTTAGGAATAGCTCTTCAGATATTGCTAAATACGTATGTGAAAGCAGCTACAACTTAAATTCACTCTCTTATCTGCAAGATTTGCTGATGAGAATTAGATGAAACCAAAGTTTTTACAAAGTTGTGTTCTGGAGAAATTTTTCTCCATTTGAACATGCTGTCAATGACAACTGGATCACGTGCTAAATTTGTATTGCCAACACCCTGTTTTAGTCATCACTGAATTTTTGGCGCGTAGGCTAGTTTCTGACATATGACAGACCCCCCAAAAAGATTTGGTTAATGTAATTCATAAAAAGCAATACAAAATAACTGAATATATGAACTTCAGCAAAAATCTTTTAAAAATTACATCTGAAAGGGTCTAACCTACAGTGGTTACTTTAAAACAGTTGGTAAATGAAAGCATAAGTGGATCAAATTTTATCATATATGTATAATATATGAACATTTGTTAAAAAAGAAAAAAAAAGGTGAAGTAGATTCAGGTTTGAAATTCTGACGCCATAAAATGACCATACACTTGTCATTACTATTTAAGGGCCTCTGAATGAAGAATCTTCTAAGAACATCAAATAAATTAGTCCTCTTACAGTTAACCTAAACTGTCAATTTTAATTGGAAAAGTAGGCCTTAGCTAAAAGCACCAGCCTCAAACAACTTTTAAATTGGTAGGTATAGTTTTGTGGTTGTTTGTTGTTGTTGTTGTTGTTTTTCCCTAATTCAGCAAGCAACGTAGAGGTCCACACCAATTATTAAAAAAATTTAGCTGGAAAAATAAATGTCATCTGAGGATATTTTAAAATGCAGATCTTTCCAAGTTGGTTCTGCTTTAGTGGGTCCACATGAGGCCAAGACGTTGAGTTATTTAACATCTCTGGTGATTTTGATGTAGGTATCTATGACTTCACTCTGGGAAACGCTGATCCAAGCTGACTTAAGTTATATTTATTAGAATAAACTGCGGCCTAGAAAATTATATTAACGTGTCTGCAAAGGAAGTAAAATGAGACAGCAACGAAAATAGCATAGCCTGGTGGTAAAGGGGAAAAAGATACAAAAATGAATGTGCTCATAGGACTGTCCCAGGAGATACAGTGGTCCGAACTAGGTGTAGGAATTGGACAAAATTAGTCTTCAGTGTCTCTGGCCCTGTTGCCAAAAACTATTCAAATGAAAGGACTTTCCTTCAATTACCTAATTGCAATGTTGTCTGCTTCCCTTTTTGGGAGGATCTGGTATTTACAAATGTTTTTCAAAATTATAAATTGGCTTTATGTTTAACTATACTGACCTTGACTACATGAAGATGATGGCTTTATTTTTCACTGTAGAAGAACAAATAAATTGGCATTCTGGAATCTTGATTTTATGCATGTGTTATTACTCAAAGCCTGAATACTCCTGGACTTTAATATGCTTTGCTGTGAGATATCTATCTATCTATCTATCTATCTATCTATCTATCTATCTACCTACCTATCTATCATCTATCTATCTATAGATAGATATAGATATAGATATATTTCTTTCTTTTTTTTTTTTGCTTCAATATTAAACAGAAACTCCATGTGACGAATAGCCAAAACTTAGAACCTCCTCTTTTATTCTCAGAGATCTACTGGGCCCTTGAACCACCCCCATTATTACTGCTGCTTCACTGACATGACCGTAGGGAGCTGCCTTTTTTTCCCCCTTGGACAGGGAACTTTTCTTTCATTCTCTGTAAAGGATTTGAGATAATGTTATAAAATATAAATCAGATTTTTTAAAAATCTCAAAAATTTAAAAAACAAAGAACAGATCAACACACAACTCATTTCAAAGTAAAGTATAACTGACTTGTTTTCCTCTTGCAATCCTCCTCAGTTTTAATGTTCATATGAATCACTTTTGGATCTTCTATTTTGCAGCTTTAGAACCATGAGGGCTTGGGGCGCCTGAGTGGCGCAGTCGTTAAGCGTCTGCCTTCGGCTCAGGGCGTGATCCCGGTGTTAGGGGATCGAGCCCCACATCAGGCTCCTCTGCTATGAGCCTGCTTCTTCCTCTCCCACTCCCCCTGCTTGTGTTCCCTCTCTTGCTGGCTGTCTCTATCTCTGTCGAATAAATAAATAAAATCTTAAAAAAAAAAAAAAAGAATGATGAGGGCTCTGGGCCTGAGATTCTGCATTTAGAGGAAGACATTATTACATCATGAACCTCAATTCTGAGTAGCAAGGGGCCAGGAAAACTTCTCTCTTTTTCTCTCCTCTTTATCTCTTCTCTCTCTCTGTCTCCTTCCCTTCATATACTACAAAACCAGGCTAAGAGAGAGTCAGAATTTCTCTCTCCTGCTTCTCTAAGCCCTGGCTTCTAAGCTTTCCGTCCTCAGTACATGATTTTCTCCTGATAATTTGCTGCACAGGGAAATATGGCCTTTGCCATGCAACTGTCCAATGATATTATAATGAATTATAATAAGCTTAGTACTCATACAAGAAAGATGAACACACAATAGCTGTGGCAGTGTTCTCATTTATAGACACTGAAAAGCCTGGGTATTTGGGACTTCTAGCCACGTGCTGCTCTCTGAGCTCATTTTTCCCTTTCTACTCACTTTTGTAAATATCTACTTAAAGTCTTTTGTCTATAGTACGACTTGATGAAGTTTGACTCTAGCTATCATTTTCTGTATATCAAATATATAGAGAGTATTTGTCGGAAGTTTACAACTATGAAGAAACAATGTGGTTCACAGTTACCCGAATCAATGAACAACAACAAAAAAATTCCAAACTAAATGATTTCACTTCATGCTTTTGTGTTTCTGAGAAATTTTAAGTTACTTCAGATTATTTAGGGAAAATCTGGAAAAAAAAAAGATGGTTACAATGTTAAAACTGTAATTCATACAAACTGCATAAAGAAGTCCATTCTGGTTTGGAGGTAGGTCAAAAAGCCAAGAACACCCTTCCTCCTTCATCACTTCCTAACCACAAACAGAGGGTCAAAGATCAACCCCCAGGAAATGAAGAGAGATAGACAGAGATAGGATAATTCAAGATAGGCTCTTCAGTAAGTGTAAAAAAAAAAAAAAATGGAAGTCTGAATTCACTCAATGTTTTAGTGTATTAATTGCTTTGTTTCCCTGTCAAGAGGTTCCAAAGCTTGAAAAATGAAATGATGACGCCTACCCTTGAGCCTGGGTAGACACACTTTCATAAAAATCTGGATTCATGGGTATTGAAGACTATTATTATCTAATTGAATTTTCTCCATTTTTGTAATCCAAACCTTTGAAAGAACTTTTAAAAGCGAGAGTTCAGAGAACACTGCCAGAATATTCCTCTGGAAAAATACCAGCAGAACTGCCCCCTACTGCAGCTTCCTGGAACAAGCTCACAACGGAAGAGACACAGGTCTAAGGCAGCCCATTCAAGGCGCTCTTCCACACCAGTATACATTTTAGTTCTTGTTTAATTGTTCCTGACAGGTAAGGTGGGAGCAGGAAAGCCACACAGACTCATTTTGCTATTGAAAACCCTGCCTGGGACTCTGAGCCAGGACCTCAGGCAGAGGTTACCAGGGGTTACCTGGAAGAAGACTCAAAATGCTATACACGCTTGGCCAGGTCTACTATTTCGTCATTTTAAAGCAAAGACTTTGAACTTTTGTCAGAAAACTATGAACTTATGATTAAATCTTGGAGAAGAGGGCTGAAAAAATAAACACAAGTCTTTTTTTTTTTTTTCTTTTAATGGGTGAAATGCACCAGCACATGATTTCAGTAATTGTTGCTTGTCTCTTGGGAGTATTGTGAAAGAATAGGTGAAGGATATGGGGCTCTTGCACTTCCTATAAAATAAGCAAGGTCAGATCCACTGGCCTGTAGAAAGGATCAACTTTTTTCTTTTGTATTTTTATGGGAAAATTTCAAAGGCACTCTCTCTCATCAGTTAATATATTTTCACAAACTTATGAAGTGCTGGGCATTTTAATAGATTCTTGAAAAAGAACAAAACAGTATATTCATTTTGATCAAAATCAATGAAAGGGAGAAGTAAATAAGTAGAAAAGCAGATTTATTTTTAGAAGATTTCATTGGAGGAATAGCAAGGATTTAGGGCAGAATAAGAAAAAATTGGAATTTTAGTGTTGTGTTTCTTGTTTTTGTTTTGTTTTAGTTTCTAAAATTAATCTACTAGTTTCAATAGATGGCCATTCCAAGTTGAGGAAAAGTTGGGGACAGATAAACTGAGTAAATTAACCTTTCAATGGTTCTCAGGATATACATATATTTTTAAGTGAAAGAGAAGATTCAGAGATTCTTACTTAGTAGTGATGATGGTGATGATGATGACAATAATTTATTTTTATCAAGTGCTTGATATCACTAAGACACAAAATATTTTGGGGGACTATGTAATTGAATTATTAAAAAGAACAACAATAAGAACCCTATCCTCATTTTATGAATAAAAGAACTAAAACAATAAAAACAAAAATAAAAACAAAACTAGGAAAACTGAGACCAGAGAGATTAGAAAGTAATGTTGGGAAGGCAACTGTCATTAGCTCCAAAATTAGTAGTTGATAAAATGATATATTTATTTCATTATTTTCCCTTTTTTTCCCCTTCCATTGTCCAAGATGACCTACCAGTCACCTTGGGTGTTCTCTTTTTTACTGAATGCATCTCCAGCTTCTCTTCTTCCAATTTCACTTGCATAGCTATACAAATGACACCACAGACCTGTCATCATCCATGACAGGAATTCTATTTGCTAAAATTGTAATAAGTTCTTATAACATTGAAATGTATAAATAAATACATTGATGCGGGCTGGGTAAATTTTAAAAATCAATAAAAAAGTAAGTAACAAACTCTAATTCCTCAACTTTATTAATGTTTTCAGAATTTCTATATTTGATGGGATCTAGTAACACATGTAGTCTAAAAAACACAGGCTGCTCATGCATGTTTCTATTGTATTACATGTAGGGTCCAGATTATAGATGATCACTAGGTATTTAACGACAATAGGCAATTTACACTCAGGATTTTTAAGAGAGAAATTCAACATCAGGCAGTTGGATAACCTTTAACATACCTTTCAACCCTGAGTTACTCCAATTAGAAAATTCACTGTTTAGAAATCATCTTATTCTCATTATTTTATTTTATTTTTTATTTTTATTTACTAAAAACTTGGTCTCCACAGTTATATCTTATAAAGCATATGCCATATATTGTTTTGAAGTTCAAGAAAATCTTTAATATGTCACTTCAAAAAATCAAGAGTGATAGTTTTTTTGTTTTTCTCTTTTCTTCTAGGATTCAGTTCACAGCTACTTATTTATCATTTAAATGCATTCAACTGAAAAACGAACATTTTCCTGCTGAATACAGGAACCATCAAAGATAAAGATGGGCTGCTGTTTTTAGTGCCTGCTAACACTGGGTCTAGATTTATCTACCTTGAAAGACATGCTATTTGTCAAAAGCTTGTTTAGCATGGAAAATCCTCTATGGCCAGTATTAGTCAAGTTCTGTCATTTTCGTTCCCTGTATTGGATGTCAGGAAGAGGAAAGGACAGAATCCTCAGTAATCCAAGCACACTATTCTTTTATCTGAATGACAGCTTTAATAACTTCTCATAAAAATATAATTTTATAGACATTTATACATTAATTTGGATTCAATATCTTTTTGGTAACTAAGATATCACTAGTGTGTATGTACATGTGTGTTTGAGCATGGTTTGGTGCGGGAAGAATCTTCAAATCTCTCTCACATTATTTAAATAGTTTGTGAAATTCCATTCTCTCAATTAAGTTTCTCCAATTGATGAGACCATTTTCTACTGCCTGCCATGTCAGGTTGACATTGCCCTGGACTTTTCCCTGAAATCCGTGGAATCTATGTTCTTACGTTGCTTCCCACACACACAAAAATGCAGTTACTGTTTATTCATTTTTTTTCTGACTTACTTGCTTATTCATTTATTTGCTTATTTACTTATAGTGTGACAATAATTTATTGTCTTTAGGATCCTTGGCTTTGGAAAAGTCCTCACTCTATAATTATATGGTCTCAGAATCCTCTCTTAATCTGGTCCAGATTTTACGAGCTAAGGCAGCTTTGCTTCACAGCTTGTGGTTTTGTCAGTGAGCAGTTTTCCCTCAATTCTGGAGATGAAGTTGTCTGTCCTTGCTTCATTCTTTTATTGTTTTTTGGTATCAGGAAAGAAGAAAAAGGGTTTTCTAATTTTAAAGATCAAATGCCTTTGTTCTTCCTCTGAGCTTGAGGTCTTCTATACCTGCATATAGCCCATTATATTTATCTTTAGCCTATTTTCATTCACTTACATTTACATGTTACAGTTTTTCCTGGTCCAGAGCTTTCAGAAGAACAGGGATAGTGTACACATTCTTTATCTATACTGGAATTAAATAGTATGTTAACAACCCAACTTTGATCATAGACTGTATGTTATCCCTTTAGAAAGAAGAGTATTAGCCAAAATAGGACTTTCAGGTTTTTAACTTTTCAAATAGGAAATGAATATAAGGAAGCTGAAAAAAGGGGATGATTTGTTTGACACAAAGGACAGAAACCTCAAGGACCTTTCATGCATAGTCTGGGCCAGCAAAGAGAAGATTAACTCTTGTCACCCATGAAAACATGTTCTAATGAAGAGAGTGAAGGCAATGTTCTAGAATTCTTTAGAGAGAAACCCCCAGATAATTTTAAATCAGGGATGTCTTTATGGATACTTGTTTTTTTGTGTACCCTGGTCATTTAATGAGATGAGTTTGGTTTAAGAAGTTCCATTCAGAGTCTGGAGAACTTTGGGTCAAATAGATTATTCTTTTGAGTTGCAAAACAAAACAAAACAAAACAAAACAAAACAAAACAAAACGAGTGAAATCATGATAAAGACCTTCCTGAATTTTGCAAAAACCTTACGATAACTTTCTGGGCTGCTTTGCGCATTGTTAGTGAGTGACATGTTTCATACGGGAAACTGATACCTTTGCTGCCAGGAAATGAAGATGAAGAGCAATTTAGAAGTCCTATCTCCTTCATAATGCTTTAAAATTGGAGGCTAAGACCTTCATCACTGTATGTTTTTTCATTGGTTTCTTTTATAGCACGGAAGACTTTAAGGGAAATGGAGCTGAAAAAACTATTTCCAGCCTCCCTAGAGGTACAAATCTACAAATCCCTAGGGGTCTTGATCAATCTTAGGGTATGCCAATGTACTTAAACATCCTTATCTATTTTACTTCAAGGAAAACAAAGAAGCCCCTGAATATTTCTGAGTTGACAAGTCATCCGTCACGGGCATGGTCCTGGACAAAAAAAGGAGTGATATCAACTCTTGTCTCCATAAGGTTATTTTTGCTAGTTAGTTTTCAAATTATTTGAAACAAGATTTGAAAAGGAAGCCCAAAGTATGAAAAACTGACAGATGAGATGTATTTGATGTGCTCATGGAGTTAGGGTGAGATCCCAGAGACTCAGCTACTACTAGGCTCTTTCTCCTCTCTCCAACCCCGGGTTAGCACTGGGACAATATCCACGAAGTTACTCCATCAGAGTCCTAGAAATCCATCAGTTGTTTTAAGCTTACTGCCTACTCAGCTGAAACACAGCCTTACTATTCCTGATATTAGGGTAGTATGATGTGTTGAATGGCACACTCCGCTCACTCCCCAAAAATGTCCACATCTTAACCCATGGGACTTGTGAATGTGACCTTATTTGGAAGAAGCGTCTTTGCAGAAGTAATTAGGTTAAGGATCTCAAAGATGAGATCATTCCTAATTATCCAAGTGAACCTTAATTCTAATAATAAGTATCCTTATCGGAGACACACAGAGGAAAAACATACAGGGAGAAGAGAAGGCCATGTGACAGACTGGAGACAAGCTCCACAAGCCAAGGCACACCTGGATTCACCCGAAGCTAGAAGAGGCAAGAAAAGATTCTCCCTGGAGACTTTAGAGATAAGAGCACAGCCCTATTGACTCCTTAATTTCAGACTTCTGGGCTCCAGAACTGTGAGAGCATAAATTTCTGCTGTTAGACATCTAGCTTGTTACAGCAGCCACAGGAAACTAATACAGGTGGTTACATTTCTTTCCGTAAGTGGATATACCAAAGGCTACCAGAATAGTTTCTTTACTCACTGCTACACTGACTAGTGAATGCAAAAACAGAACAAAATCAGCCTTTCATTGTCGTTGCTAGGGAGAGTATTTAAGATGCTATGGAGCAACAAGACTGGAAAGATTTATACATTCACTATTCATTCAATAATATTTGAGAATCTACTAAAGTATTCTTAAAGGGACATAGTAGGAAATAAACAAACATATAAGGTTTTTGCTCTTGTGACATTTATATTCTAGGGACAACACGAAATAGAAGTTTTTCAAAATAGCACATTTAAATTTTAAAACAGATTTAAAAAATCTTTTGACAGTTGACAGGTATCATTAATATGTAGTAGAGGAAATCCTTTCTAAACTAATGTAATGATACCACGTGATCTTTTCTTAGTTATAAAGGCCTTTTGAAGGTCAAATCAAACTAATGTGGGCCTCTGTTTCTCAAAATACTCCATGTGTGAGAAGTTGCATTATGTATTCCATTATTTTCTAATAAATTACCGTATCTTCAGAAAACCAAATGGGAAAAAAAAAAAAAGAATAAAAAGAAGCAGCTGACAATTAAATGCTAGAATAGATGAAAATAAATATTTAATGGTGTGACTAAGTATAAGGGTATGGGATTATTAGAAAAATGTTGGATTGAGAGTTTTTCAGTTCATTTCCTTTTTGTTCATGCCAAGCAACCTCAGGCAATTGAGACTCGAGAGATTTTGTGGTATGAACTGTTAGGCCATAACTTAGTGAACTAAAACACAGCATATGGCAATTAGTGGCGTGTGGTTTCCTTTAAGCTATTCATTTGGCCAGTGTAACAGGAGCACCTAAATTCCTTCAGCTTATCATAATTCGGTGCAATGGAGGGGGGTCCAAGGCAAAGAAGGGCATTGCAGGAAAGAAGTGTTCCAAAATGTATGGGTACTTAGAAGATGAAGGATGAGGAGCAAGAGCTAGCTGCACAGAACCTTTCCCACAAAATGGAAATAAGACAACAAAGAGCAAGAGCCAGAAAAGATATATGATCCAAAGAAATAAAAGTCCTTAGGCATCAGAAACTCTTCAAAAGTTCTTTTGACCCATTACCCTTTACCATTTCAAATTTTTCACTTTACGAAGTATTAAAAGTGTTTCCTGGCTTGAGTGCTTTTGGAGGGGTTGAGTAGCTGTGAATTGTTCTCCTATACTGAAATTCTAGAGGCTTCCTCCTCCTGTGTTTTTAATTGGATCATATGAAAAATATCATACATCAAAAACCAGAAAGACATCTTCAAGACATTGGGACAGATTCCCCAGGGGAATAATTGCCCAAGAAGAGATCACATCCTGCCATCTTTGGCTGAAAAGTTATCTCCTTTCATAAAATATATCATAGTATCACATTTTCCTCTAAAACTTTGGTTGGGATGTATATACCCCTTGTTCAGTTATCAACCTGATCCTGATGATTGGATTTCTACTTCAATATTACTGATTAATCATAATAAAACATAAATCTTCAGCAAATCACATTTACGTTCTGTAAACATGATTGCTTCTATAACCAAAACTACAGTAGTTATAAAGAAATGGAAGACTAACTCCAAATGTTTTCACTCTTTCTTATTATTGATTCGTGGACATGATGGGAAGAAGTTGTTATTTGTTGCCCATATGTGCTAGATACTGTGCTAGGTAATTTACATGCTTATTTCTTTTACACGGTGGCCTTGATAAATAGATATTATTGCCTCCATTTTATAGGGAAAATCTCTCTTCCATCACCTAAAGCTGAGAATTGTAGTGATGGACTATGTGCTCAGCATTTCCAGATAGAGTTATTCAAATCCACATTTCTTAAATGTAAAATGTTCTGATTTTAAAGTGTTATCATGGAATTTCTTTTTTAAAAAATCAGATGTACAGAACAGCAACAACAAAAGGCTCCATAGGTCTGCCTTAAGCACCCGAGCTTTTGAAGTCATAAACATCCTTCATAGAGAACATTCTATTATTAAAAACTTCTATCACATATTATCCACATCAAAATGAGTCAGTCTATATAGCAGAGAATTGTAGGATAGATCATCCATTCATGGATTCATCTTATAACTGAAGAAACTGAATCCCAAGAAGGGAAAGTGACTATCCCAAGATCACACAGTAAAGAGCAAAGACAAAATTAGGACTTAATTCTCTTCTGAACCCATTTGCACTTTCTTTCTTGCACTCTACTAGGCTGCCTCAAAACCAAACCAGGTATGGAAGATGCAACACGTCACTAACAGGCCATTTGGTTACATTTTTCCTCAGCTGTAGCTAGCCATCATTGCATAAAACTACATTTTTAAACTGAAATCTATACACGTACAAAATCCATTCATTTTGCTGCTGTTTTATTTAATAATGGAGAATGTGATACCAACACAATATATAGAAAGTGATGACAACAATAGCTTGATAAAATACTATATACATATATATTGCTTGTAAGTTGCTGATGGCCTTATTTCATAACTTTAGTCAAAGAAATAAAATTACTTACATACCTCAAATGAAATAAACACAGAAAATCATTTATATTTTGTAGCACTCACAAAAATGTTGCCTATGGTTCCTGTTTTATTCTATTCTTGGTTTGGGAAGCTGTCTTGCATACTAATGACACTATGAATGCAATCCTCTGGAGCTTCTGGTTCTCGTCATTCATTATTGATGCAGTATTTTTGCTATGTTTTTCTTTCATTCTCAAAGTTTATGGTCCATGAAGAGCTATCCTTTAAAGCCCCATCAATGTAATTGTATTATTATATTTATCTACTCTGAAATGCCTTGGACAGTCATTAGTCTTTTAGGGGTTTAGAGTTTTACAATATCTGCTTAGATTCTTCCTCATTATTTACTGTATATTTATAATCTTTTCCTTTGAATTCCGTTATAAATCAAAATATTCTAGTGTGGACATGAGCATGATTTATAATCTCTGGAGAAGATAAATCCCATTTTTTACTGTATTTTAGTGAAAATGTGTATTGAATTTTTTTTTAAGATTTTTTGAAGATTTAGAGAGAGAGAGAGCACGCATGTGGCAGGGGAAGAGTCAGAGGGAGATGGAGTGAATCTCAAGCAGACTCCCTCCTGAGCATGGAGCCTGATGTGGGGCTCAATCTCACGACCCTGAGCTGAAATCAAGAGTCAGACACTCAACCGACTGAGCCACCCAGGCTCCCTTGTATTGAATTTTTGAATGAGACATATTCATTTTTTAAAAAAAGAAAATAATAAAAAGTACAATGAAAAATGAAAAATATTAAATGGGCTTGTATAATTAAATATTGATATATAATGTATAATGTGTATAGATGGGCATGTGTGTGTGTATATGTGTATACGTATGTCTATATGTACAAATACACCAATACTTAAGTTTATTTCCTTGGGAGATTGAAAGTCACCTCCCTTCAGTCTTTGACTTTTCAGATTCTAGAGGATTCAAAAGTTCATCATACTTAAATCCAGCTAGTTAGAAACCTTTATAAAGGTAAGACATTGAAAACAAATTTCTATTATTTGCTCAGTAAAGCAACGTGGTGGTAAAATAAAATACATGATCTCAGGCAACAAATCAGCGGAAACACAAGCCTACCATATCGGAAGTCCTTTTTGCACTCAGGAGAAGACAAGACAAGCCTTAATTAAACGCCTCCTCTGTGATAGCCCATCGCTAAGCAGTTGCCTCTTTCGTGTCATAGAACTCTCACAACATGGAACATAAAACCTTAGGGGACAAGGAGTAGTCCGCTTGCCAAGGAGAAGTAGGAGGAAATGGATTGGAGACGTAAAATGGGTCAGCAGATGAAGACCAGGTAGGGGATTTGACCTCATGCTTGGGATAGACTCTACTCAGCTTCGGGTGCAGAGAAACGAACGTGGTGCTTTAGAAAGTGTGTCCATTCTTTGGAGAGCCATCGGAATGCCTAGAGACTGAAAGCCCTAAAACGATTTTTTAACAAAAGGGAGCTGATGGTGGGTTAATGCAAAATAGTGGGAAGAGACAGAAGACTAAAGAAAAAAAACAGGTTAAATCATGACTTTATTTGACTCCTCTTAGTAAAGGAGGACAAGAAAATGTTTCAAATTTATTTTAAGTATAATCTTTTCAAACACTGAAATAGATGTGTTTCTAATAGCATATGTATGGCAGCTAGGTGATTATGGGCAGGGGAAGATAGGGAAAAGAAAAAAAAGAAGTTGTGGCAACGTAGAGTTTATTTTGACTGTAAAAGACTCAAAAGGAGATCCAAGGGAGCTTGTGGTGTGTGTGTGTGTGTGTGTGTGTGTGTGTGTGTGTGTGTGTGTCTATAATGGCAATAGTGGGAGCCATAAAGATGCACAAAAAAAAGTTATAAAGAGCAGGGAAGGAACAACCACAGATGCTTAAAGAACACCCACATGAGTTTGGTATGGGGGAAAAAAAGACAGAAAAACCAACAATGGAATCCAAATCACAGCTCAAGAAGGTGGAGCAGGATGTGCATTCCTTTACTTGCTGCCTTTTCCTGTTTTCTTCATAGATTTCAACACACACTGATTCTTATAACTTTCGCTTAGTGTTTTCTTTGAGTAAGTTATTATGTATTGAGCATTTGTAAACATTTTACAAAGTAAGCCATTTTACGAGGTGCTATTGATTTTAATAGAATGGGAATAGGATGTGCCTGGCGTGCAGACAGGCAGGTAGGCAAGTCCAGGCTTTGTGAGTACAGCCCTTTACTTTCCCTCCTCATACGCAGTGTTACAGACCGATTCACAAAGCAGTCCTGCCAGAGTCTGCTCCAGTTACAAATAAAAAGCACCTTCTTATCTCCCATGGAAACTTCCCATAAGTGTTGGCCTGAATTGCACGTCCCATAAATAAGAAGATAATCTAACTAAAATGTTGGCTCAAAATATCTTCTCACACAGACTTAAAGAATTTATTTCTTTGGCTCAGATTTATGAGATGTCATGCACTGTCCCTCCACCAATTTTTTTGGATGAAGCCAGGCACATTTCTCTGATGACATGTCCCTTGGATAAAGGCTTAATCTTTCCGATTTCTAAAGTAGTTCTTTAAAAAGTGGTTCTAGAGAACATGAACACTTAAACTTATTTTTATAATTTTTTTCTTCCTAGTTAACTAATCTGCTCCTTTTCTTCCTGCCCAACTGCTTATGTGATCTTTTATTTCCTATTAACATATTTTTATATGTCATTATATCTATATGTATATCTTTATAATATTCATATTTCATCAACACATTCTTACTTCTTGAGTTCATGTTTTCATTTATTCTTCTCTCATTCTACTGCAAAATACTTTTAAAATTTACTCGTCTATCCTCTCTTCACCTCCACGGTCTGTTTCTTTACCTTCTCTGCGATGCCCTTTAAGCCTTCCTCAGAGAGGCATTTCCTGATGCTGTTGGAGTGTGGGCTCCGGCCAGACCACTGGATTCAAAGTCTCGCTCCACCATTTACTACCTATGCACCTGTAGAAATTTACTTAATTGTCCTCTGCCTCAGTTAAGAGAATAACATTACTAATTATATTAAATAAGTGTAATAATACTAATTTTCTCATAGCATTACCACCCGGAAAAATGCACATAAGGCACTTGAAACAGCACCAGGTAAAAGTAGTCAATAAATGTGAATTATTAATATTCTCAGTTATTAATCTGAATGGTTGGTTGATGCACAGTTTATTATCAGCTCTGTGATCCATTAGCCAAGGGATCTGGAGAAGAGCCGGTATGTGGACAATCCCAGCAGAAGAGTTTCATTTCTGCACCATCCCTTCCTGTGATTGTTGAAACTATCATGCAAAAAGCCTACCTTATGGGGAAGATTCTCTATTCAATCTTACCACAGCTCTACTCCCATAATGTGGTGTGGTGGTCATCTGTTTAAGGTCTCCATATAGAATCCTGATGCAATAGGGGAGAAGAAAAGAGGTGACGTTTTCCCCTACTTTGGAGAAAATCCTAACCCTCAGGAAAGATGGCTGGCATCTTGGGGCACTTGGGTGGTGCAGTCAGTTAAGTGTCTGACTCTTGGTTTCAGCTCAGGTTGTAATCTCAGCGTTGTGAGATTGAACCCCGGGCCAGGCTCTGGGCTCATTGCAGAGTCTGCTTAAGACTGTCTCTCTCCCCCTCTCTATCCCTCTCTGTCCCTCTCTAAATAAATAAATAAATAGATAAATAAATAAATAAATAAATCTTAAAAGAAAAAAAAGATGACTGGCATCTTGCAGATGCAGGAGGCAACACCAGTGCAAGAAAAAATCACACAAAGTTCTTGCACCTTCAGATGTCCTGCTTGGGATTAAGTGCCCCAAATCTTGGTGACTAACGTGTTTTAAAAGAAGCTTTAAGTGCACCACTGTCCTCTTCCGATCCAACATCAGTTTTTGCCTCCAGCCCAGAAAAAAAATTAGTACAGAAAAGAACGTAAGTGAAGAGTGCTCGTGAACAAAAATTTGGAGTAGACCATCCGTGATTTAAAAATATACATATATTTTTCCATACTCAGAATATTTATAGTATGTATATTTCACCTTTTACTAATTTTACAGAATTAAAATTGCTACATTTTTTTTTTCTTTTAGTCATTTTGCATCTATTCTGGGAAGAAACATTTCCTTTTTCTATAGGGACTAGTTATTGTTTTGGTGTTTTGGGGTGGGCTACTTTTGTCAAAATATGTACAATATAGATTTCAAATCAGTTTCTTTTAATCCATCTTGACTACCCCTCGCCCCTAGTTCAAGGTGCCGTCATGCCTCATGTATAATATTGCAGAGGGCTCCTAGCTCGTGCCCTCATTGTCAACAAGGATGTCAGAGTGATCTTTAAACTTGAATTCTGATTCTGCCACTCAACCTGCTTATAACCCTTCTCACACTGATCTAAAATTCTCCCAGTGTTCCAAACACAAAACTTATAAATGCAGAGATCGCGCATAGGTTTTTCTTTTACTGAACGGTATTTTTTGATCCCTCTGATTTTCCGCATCCTTAACCCCTTTGCCTGCTATTAACTATTGTGTCTTTAGTCAAGATTAGTTTCTGCAACTTATGTTTTTCTATCACTTGAACATTTTCTTTATAGTCTTATCACAATTTTTAATATTTAATTACCTACATGACCATTTGTTTCATTCTGTCAATCCAAAAAGTCTTTAAGCTCCATGAGGGTAGAATTTTGAAAGGATAGTATTAACATCTAATAACTTATGAAACCAATATATTTACTGAATAAATAAGTTTAAATCTTCTAGGATTCTTATTTAACTTAGGGGTATTAATAAATTCAGAATGTTCAGCAGATCATGATACCTTTCTTTGAGCTTCGAGACTTTTTCCCACCTAAACTTCTTTGAATTTGTTACTTGTAAATTTCCCTTAGAACTTGGAAAGAGGGCCAGAGTAATAAGAAGGAGCATTCTGACATCATAAAAATAATGCAGAGCTCCATTCTTTCTTTAGCACATATTTTTTTTGTTTTTCCACATCACAAAAGCATAAAGCTACTTGATTTCATGCTTTATGCTTTCTCAAGGTAATAGGAATTGTAAAACATCCCATTCTAAGATATTATGTAACTACTGATTTCTTTTCCCACATCATTGAATATTTGTTTATATCACTTCCTGTTTTAAAACCAGCCATTGGTAAGTTACCTCCTTACCCAGCACTGGAGCTATTCTTTCCCAGCATCGGGATACACAGCGAAAGCCGGCATCTACTACCTCGTACCTGTAACAAAATTGTTACAATTTTTTTTTTAAACAAAACATACATACAGGAAAATAAAAGAGATGGGTATTGCTTTGTAGTCTGTCTTTACATTGAAATAGAGATAAAAGACTAGAAGGCTAATCTATTTCAAATGCTTGAAATGCTGGTAGTTGAAAACAAAATCCTAATTTGCTAAAATTAAATCCTAAGAATGTCTTATGTTTCATATGTAATATGTATGTAATACATATGTAATACATATGTAATATGTATTTTAATAATACATATTCAGAGTACAATTATGTGGTTTCATGTAACTGAGATTTCCAAACACTATTTTTGCATTGTTGGTCATATTTTGTGCCGTTTGTGTACCTGTTATTACCACAGATTTCTGTCGTTTCTTCTGAAGGCATTTATTTGCAAATGACAGACAGTACTGTACTATTTTCTCTAGTCAGCTTTGTTAAATTATGATACTTACAGGGTTGGTTTTCTATGAAATATGTAGTTTTGGCTTATTTTTAATTTGAAATCGTCTTAACTGCCCATCCCTCTGCTGGGGGATTAAATTAACCATTGTCTGCACTGTGGCGCCTGGTTCTTCCAAAGTCATTCCAGTACTGAATTACTGCAGAGATATACATGGCCTTGGGCAAGTCATTTAGCTTCTCTGTACTCTCCTTTCTTTGTTTTATAAAATGGAGATTAAATGGCCTTTCTCTACCTACCCATCAGGAGTGCTTTAGATACAATTAGATAATGGACTTTAAAATACGGTGGGAAGTTTGTAATAAAGCATGATAATCTAGTCTAAGGAACCCAAGTAGGAAGATGAGTGTAGAGAAGCTCTTAAGGAGATTTTTTTGAGTGACTAAATACATTCAAAAATCAATTTGCTATCAAAAGGAAAAAAATGTTGATTTGAGAGTATAATGAAACCATTTTCTATTTGTTATAAAAATGCTTCATACCTAGTCAATATAATTTTTTAAAAGATATATTCTAGTTTAAAGTGAGATTTTCATAACTTAAATCTTTAGAGTAACAAATGATCTTTGCCAGAGGCCAGGCTGGAAACTCTAGGGGATCTTCTGTGACTTACAGAAGGAAAGAATTTTTTTTTTTTTTAAATACAGAGACAGACTTTTGGTGGAGAAGAACATTAGGTAGTCATTCTCTACAGAGAGGGAAAGAAAGAAGACGAAATGGGAAGATCTCATGAAAAGCTTCTAAAACAGAAAACTCAGGAAAAACCTTAAAAGATCAATTCTTGGGAAACACTGATTGGTAGAAGACAAGCATCAGATTTTCAAACAACAATGCCATACTTGCTTCTGGTTTTTGTTTCTATTTTTTTCTTTTTCTAAGTAGTTAGATAGGAGAAGCTAAAGAAAAGCAGAGAAATTCAAAGGACAAATGTGATCTTTGCCAAGGAGATTGTAAACACTTCATGGTTTCTTTTTCTAGCTCAAGACCGAAGGTTGAAATGAAGCCTATGGCAAGGACTTGTAAGACAAGAGGAAATCAGAGAGGGAGACAAATCATAAGAGACTCATAATCATAGGAAACAAACTGAGGGGTACTTGAGGGGAGGTGGGTGAGGCATGGGGTACCTGGGTGATGGACATTAAGGAGGGCACGTGACGTTATGAGCACTGTGTATTATATAAGGCTGATGAATCACTGACCTCTATCTCTGAAACCAATAATACATTATATGTTAATTAATTTAATTTAAATAAAAATAAATTTTAAAATGTAAAAAAAAAAATGAAGTTCATTCGATAACCAAAGCATACTGGATTCATGACAGAGGCTCACTAATGAAAATGAGGACAAGTTAAATCTACCATAGCCTGGAAGAAAATCATGGTTAAGTTAAACAATAAATGACAGCAATTAATAATGAAATGGAAACACAATATATGTAGGTATGGAGTATATGGTGTAAAACCCAATTCTGTAGAATTTAAATATGGTGTACTTACTATGGTTTCAAATGTTTTCTTAAGTGGTTCACCTTTTATTGAGTAAGCATGGAAATATGAAAATAGTGCTTTGATATTTGATTAACCATACCTAGAGAAATTATTTGAGATTTATTCTAAGGATTCATAGCTGGATAAAGCCTGTCTATCATCTTCCCTGCCTGAAATGCAATAACCATTCTAATCACATGAATAGGAAAGTGGATGCAATGGACAACTTTACCAAGGCAAGGGTAATCACCTAGATTTTTAAAAAGAGTGGACACATACTCTTGTAATTCTAAAAATGGAATTCTGAAATCTTCTCTGAAGATTATCTTTAGTTTATTGGGTTTTTATTTACCTTTTCTTTTGTAATCTGTTGTCCATTTCATTAGGCAAATCAACAATATCTGAAATTGATTTAAAATAGTTTCTTTCAATGATTCTGAAAAGTGTTTCCAATTTTGTTTTGTTGTTTTTATACCGAAAAAAAATTTTTCTTTGCTGTAAATAGCTACAACAAACAAAAAGTAAGATACCTATAACATAAAAACAAGAATCTTGTATGATTTATATACATGTGCTTATTTGTCTTACACACTTGAAAACTAATTTCTAGAGAGCAGAGGTAATAATTTGCAACTTTCTTCCATAAAAATAAACAATGCGCACTGAAGTCTTTATTTGCAAAACAAATGAAACAAAAACCAAAAGCCCTCAGATATCATGGATTGAATAAAATATGCTTTAAAAACACAGTAAAAGGGACTTTGGGTGCTTGTTTTTAATCACATGACATAGGAACAGACCATCTTCTGTGTATACCAATTATTGTCTGATTTCTAAAAGAACTAACATTTTACAATTTAATAGATACATATAAATGTATACCATGAATTCCTACAGACTGTGTAAGTGATGAAAATATATGGGTGAACACCTTCAATAACCACTTGTTTAAAATATTTCTTTATGATTACATTTATTAATGTTTATTGAGATGTTTCCTATCAGAGAGAGGGCTTACGATTATGAACCATTGGCAGTTCCAAGGAATTTTCAGGTTGTGTTGCCATTAGATTTAGAACATAGAAGGAAGAGAAGGGATCGTGGTGTACAGGAAAGACCACACACAAGGAGCAAGAAAACTGATGTAGATGGAGAATATTTATCAACCTTTGTGTCTAAAATCTTAAAAAGTAAGGAACTGCCAGGATGAATACTTTTAACCAAAGATGACTGAAATTCCTCATATGACACATTGTCAAAAACGCTTCAGACGCAACCTTTCTTTCTTTAATTTCACTGAATTTTTTCCTTCTAACCTGTTATTTCTCCTTCCTATAATGTCTATAATTTCCAATAAGATTCACTATACATTCTTCTCCACTCCCCCCGCCGCCCCCCAGAAGTCTCTCCTCCTTGAGCTTCCTGCTGACAACATCATTGATAATCACTAAGGATAAAAGTTTACAAATTTCAGTCTAACTTTTGAGTGCTTTATGAACATAGATTTGTAAATGAGCCAGCTTATGACAAAAAAAAAAAAATCAGTAGCAGGTTTTGAAGCAAATTAACTGGGGGCCAAATTTATCCTTCTAAACTCATTTCATTTGCACCTCAGCTTGGACTTAAGCCATTAGCACAGCAGGAAAAAGCAATGGTTATGCACCAGGCCACCAGTACTTCCATGCATAAGATTTTGCAGAATGACAGAAATAATGAATGTAATTAAAACAGCATGTAGCCAAGAAAAAATAATTAGTATACAAGTTGGATGGCTCTGGGAGGCCCATGACATGACAAAAACATTTTTAAGGATTTTAATGATATCCTAAACTAGTTTAGTTTCCAAATAAGAGCTCATGTATCATAATATTTGATGAAAGAATCTTCCTAATAATTATTTTCAAGCTGTAGACTTAAGGTGTTCTAGTTTTAATAACTTCAGTTTTAATCTCAAATTTTTCCCACTTACTCTTTAAATGACACCTATAAATTATTTAATTATTATATTCAAGAGGAAGGAGTAATATAAATGCCCTACAGTCATAAAATGATAAAAGTTAGTTGAGATTTTTGGAAGTTGTCACTAATGAAATTTGAAAGCATATTTTTTCCGTAATTATAAATCAAATTTAAACACCAATCCTAAATTATTTATTTTTAATCATACAGGCTATAATTTTTAAAAGCTTTTTAATCTTGAAAGAGAAAGATAGAAATCTGAACTTCCTCAAGGGAGATTGTTTTGAAAAGTCAAGTCTAGCACCACTGATAATAGTGCTAATTCTTTAAAATCATGAAAGTGTAGTACATTCTGGGAAGCAGAAGTCCTTAAAGCTAGAAGAGACACATATATTACAGACAATTCTTTCCATTTTTCAGAATTAAAAAAATACTAATTGTTAAAGATATAATTTTACAATATAGGACACCTTTTATTTTCTAACTTAACTATTAATACATAATATTTTGTTATCTTTTTTTCATATATCTGGTTTCTGAAGGAAAACCTGAAGTAACTTCTATTTTTTCTTTTTTTGGGGCACACTTTTTAGAATTCTAAGAAATTACAATGGAAAATAAAGCCAAGTTGGTTATGACTATGGAAAACTGTGTAGAATTTGATCTGCTCTTTAAGTGTAAGTAAATTGCAGAGAGATTGCAAGGCAAGGGAAGAGTTTGTCACGTGTCTAGAGGTGGAATTAGTGAAGATAAAGGAAAGCTTGAGATTTGGGCCTTGGATGCTTAAGAGAATAACTCGACAGAACTATTCTGGTTGAGGCCATATTTCAAATTATCAGCATTCAAATCCTTTTTAACAGAGGGAATCACATATAAGGGCAAATTTCTGAAAGTATCATATATAAAGATAAATCGAAATATTATTATTACAGTTTTTACATTTTAAGTACGTTTTGACAAAACAGTAGCCTTGCTTCACTTTGTCTGTAAGAAATAAGTAATTTTATATTTACAAATAAAATTCAAGATATCAGTTCAGAATAATTATTCCTAATCATACCGGCTGCAATTGTTAAATTATTTTTAATGTTAAGAGGGAGTAAAATCCAAATTTTCTTGAAAAAAATGATTTAGGAACACAAGTCAAATATCAGAAAGTGAGGCCCGTGGAGCACAACATGGATCCGCTTCACCTGCTCTTCCCAAATCGTACTTATAGACATAAAATGTAGGCGATAGAGTGATTTGTGCTGTTTAGAGTGTAAGTTGCATACCGTGCTGCCTTTAGACAATGAGTGCTATAAACCTCTCACAGAGCCCCTGCCCTCTAGAAGATTACAATCTATTGAGGGAGAAAGTCATGCTTAACCATGATCCAGTACTGTGGGAAGGCATTGAAGTCACATTGCATTAAAAATAAAAAATAAAGTCAATACTCTTGGGATCCTACCTAGTTCATGCATGCTTTTAATTCACACGATGTTGGTTTTATTCACAAGGCTCTTCTTATCTGTCAACATAATTTCTGGCATTTTATTCTATGCTTGTATCTAGCTTATATAAGAGAGGTTCTCTTGAGGATGTGGCTGGCAAGAGAATTTTTGTGTGATAGTATTCCTTTATGTTAAGTGATAAAATGACTATTTGTGGCTGTTACTAATTTTTCCATATAAATCACTGCCAAGGATTGCCTACTTTGAATAACTTGGTTATTGTTTATTGTGTGATCTCTTGCTATTTGACCTTGAAGTTTTAGTGAATATCTATGCAAGAACTGAAATAGTTGAAGTATAATAATCAGTCTACAAAAGCACAGGTACCAAAGCACCTACATAACACGTTTTTACTGTGTCTTATTGGAACTGGTCGTTTATTTATCGTAAGTAGAGGTTTTAACTGAAACAAATTATCAGTGGCTAATGGTCTATTTGGCAGAGCTCATGGCCAGCATTATTTTGACCACATTTGATTAGGATGTGGACCTTAGAAGGCCAGCGGACTCTTAACTGATTTTTATTAACAGTCTGTGCACTGTGTATAATAATGAATAATACTGGATCAGAAGATGTTTTGAAAAAAATAAGAGCTAAAGAGAATTAAGGTTATCAACTCTTCAAATATGGTTGAGATAAATGTGGTCTAAACAGCACCTGAAGCTCTATATACCTTCCTTTCAACCCTATTTCTAAAATGCCTTGGGAAAAGGGAAACTGATTTAAAAAGCAAGAGCTGTAAGGATTTGTTTAGGAAACCAGTTACATGGCAAATATAAAGCCCGAAGCACACTAGAGGTCATCAATTCATCAATTGCATACTTGATTCAACTTGGAGCATACTTTTTAGATTCTATGGCCTTATTAACATGTTTCAATGACTTAACAAATGAGAAGAAATGTCTGGTCAAATGGACAGTACAGTTATATGTACTTCCGCATATAGATATAGACATGTATTAAGATTAATATTTGGTGCTATAATTTCTCTTAACTAGGACAAAAATATGCACTAAATGCTAGCGTGCCCTAATTTTTGAGGAAAGGGAAAGGAAGGGAAGGGAGGGGTGGGGAAGGAAAGGAAAGGAAAGAAAGAAACAAAACTATGGCCATCTTCTTTAAACTAGATTTGCAGCTTGGCAGGAAATGGATAGTGGAAATCATGAATACTTAAATAGGTTTTTCTTGGTAGTAGCGTTTTCCTGTTGTACAAAACACCTAAAAACAACAGGGAATAACAAATTAGATACAATTTTCTCAGTTTGGCTAAACACTAGTAAAAAGTCATTAACTAATTTCCAATCAGGCTGTGAATAAGAAGGGGTTGGCGTTTATGTGATTTCCAACATGAATAACATTGCCTCAGGAATAAAATATACATTATTCATTGGCCAAGACCCAACAAAGTTCTTCAAATGAAAATAAATGACTAGCTTGGTTTCAAGTAACATATCAAAAGTGCAGGTTGGTATATACCACGCTGCTCTACCTGTTCCTAATTATACTGATGTGGATGATTTAGTAAATTAAAACAGGACTTCAGAAATAGCGAACTTAAATTTAAAAAAAATTATTATAACAAATGTGCTTATAACTATTTTATTGATCTCATTCATTTATGGAAGATACTGGTAGAAAAAAATAAGGTTACTAAGTAGGCTAATAGACATTTCTCAAAGCAAAGACCAACTGACAACTGTGTTGACCGCTTTTCTTTGTGAATACAACTGCAGCTTTTATTTTTTTATGATTTTTATTTATCTATTTTAGAGAGAGAGAGAGTGTGCTGGGGGGAGGGGTAAAGGGGGAGGGAGAGAGAAAATCTCAAGCAGACTCCTTACTGGGTGCAGAGTACGATGCAGGCAGGGCTTGATTTCTCGTCCATGAGATCATGCCCTGAGCCACAATCAAGAGTTGGCACTTAACCACCCAGGTGCCCCCAACTGTAGCTCTTAAAATGCTAGTTATAGGGGCACCTGGGTGGCTCAGTAGGTTAAGCTGGACTCTTGATTTTGGCTCAAGTCATGATCTCAGGGTCCTGGGATGGAGCCCTGCACTCAGTGGGGAGTCTGCTGGAAATTCCCCCTCTCCTCTTCCTCTACTCCCCCTTGAAAATAAATAAATGAATATTAAAAAAAATAATAAAATGCTGGTTATAGTCACCAGTTCTTAATTTTCTGAACTTAGATAAATTTTAAATATTGTTACTATTTTTTAATATTCTTATTTGTTTTATTATCTGTCATTTTTAATTTCAAACCATATAATGGTTTTTTATGTTGAGTGGTATCTATCATATAGACAAAATATATCCCTAGGAATATACATTAATTTGCAAAATTATAACAATGTGCTTCCCCAAGATTTACCAGATACATCATACTAAAGCTCTCAGAATAGATAGATATTTGCTTATTCTATAAATGTATTTGCTATATCTGCATTAATAAATGAATGACTCAGATGTTAAAACACAGTCTATTATTATGAACCTGGGTCTGCTTGAGTAAATTAGACCTGAAACTCTATAATTTATAGATTATAGTAGAGAGTAGAAAGACTGCACTGTTCTGTTTTCATAATAAAGTTGTGTAAAAGCTATGATAATGATTAGGTTGACTACAGCTTATATTTGAATTGTTTTATTCTAAAATCGACCTAGTAGAAGTCATGATAGGCTGTGACTATTGGCTGTGAAATTCTTATTGTTAACAGCATTGATCTTTGCTATGCATTACTCATACATATATGTTTGTCAGATTGGAGAAGTGTTTCAATGGAATCAAAAGTTTAGAAATAAAATTGGAGTAAACAGAATGGAAAGGATGTCTAGGTCTAGGTAAGAAGACAGCCTGAGTTGTTTTGTCCAATTTCCCCAGGTCTCATCCTGCTCCACTGTTAGAAACTGAGAGAGAGTGCTGTTCACATGCTAAGAAGTTGAGGCCTTTTTTCTACATCTGTACCAGATGTGAGCAGATTGAAGAAAACCAGTGAGGCTGCCCTGATTGAGAAAGAAAACCAGGAAAGAGCTGCTCTGATTGAGAAGCCGCTAAATGCTGTGTAAACTGAGTAGAGGTGACCTTGGCTGAGTCACATAACAGGAAACATAAACTACATCACATGTCCTCATGGTTAACAGGGGAAAGTCAAATTATAACAATATTCTAGACAACAAAGTGTCCGGGAATGATCTCCACACCCTGTTTTGGGATAAATACCAGGACAAAGAGAACTCCATGCAGACATGAAAATATTAGTAAACTGGAAAAAAAGAAGATATAGGGTAGGAACTGTAAAAATATTTTGCTAGATAGAAAAGCAGAAATTATTCTTAAGAGTAAATATGTGCTTATTTTTTTAATGCTCTGCTATTGAATGCAGTGTATTTCTTAAAGTACCTAGTTTGTACTTTCAGTAGAATACCATCAAATATAGACTATATAGAAACAAAAAGAATTTATAATTACGATCAAGAGACAAAAGTCTAAGGTGAAAGGAGAATTAACTGACAGGAAAATCGGTAAGTAAACTTTTCTTTTCTTTTTTTTTTTCCTTTCCTTTCCTTTCCTTTCCTTTCCTTTCCTTTCCTTTCCTTTCCTTTCCTTTCCTTTCCCTTCCCTTCCCCTTTTCTTTCCCTTTCCCTTTCGCTTTCCCTTTCCCTTTCCCTTCCCTTCCCTTCCCTTCCCTTTCCTCATCTTGTCTCTCCTCTCCTCTCCTCTCCTCTCCTCTCCTCTCCTCTCCTCTCCTCTCCTCTCCTCTCTTCTCCCCTCCTCTCCTCTATCTATCCCCCCACCTTCTCTGCTTCTCTCTTTATTAAAGTCTGTGTTTCAAGAGGAGAGCCATGACAGTAATGAACAAAATCTGGATGGATTCTTCTCAACCTAACCCTACTTTGATAGCTATTATTTTCTTCCTCCTGAAATGTGATAGCCTAGTCAATCTCAGCTCTTGTGGAACAAGTTTTAATCTTTTTCATGCCTATCTTCTTAAAAAGCTGCCAGGGTAACTGCTTCATTCTTTGAAGAAAAATAGATTTTCATACCATTAATTTTTAATGAATCAAAATACCAAGTATTACAAAGAGAAGGAATGAAAATGATATTAAATAACTACTTTTGAATGAATGAAGAAAATTATGCCATTAATCTACAATTGGATAGTCCTTTAAAGTATCAAGTAAAAAAAGTCAAATGCAGAAAATATTGGATTTACACACACAAAATTTTATAGTAAATATAATGGCTTGCAGCTTAAAGTAGAATGATGAAGAATATTGGTTCCAACTTTTGATATTTTATAGACATGCAAATCCTACGATATGGGAAAGAATCTTTGAAATTACTTTTCTTAAATTTCTCATTATATTTCATATCATAAATTTCTCATGCTTTTTGTGGTATATGAAATGTCTTATGCCTTAGCCATTTAAGTATGTGATTCTGACTTTCATATATCCATTGTTTTCTAATTTCAAAACTGATTTTTTTCTGTTCCCTCAGTGAAGCCATTGCTGGAATTTTCGCTTTCCAGGCTATTTTTCTTTAAAATCAGCGCTTCCTTTGAGTAAGCCAGTCTCCATTCTTCACAGATAAAGATCCCGCACTTGCTTGGCATTTAAAGTAACCTATGGCCTGACCTCACTTATCTTCCCAACTTCAATCCCTAATTCTCACATTAACAGGATCTTTTTCCAGGGTCTAACTATAGGGGGTGTGTGTTATCAAGCACACCTTTTAAAATACTTCCTAATTTGCTTATAGCATTGATCTTCTGACCTGAGTGTTCTTCCCATTTTACCAGCCTCCTTCTGCATATATCTCCTCTTCCTCTCTCTCTCTCTCACACACACACACTTAATAACCTCTCAAAATATCCAAAAAAAAAGAAGCTATTTTCTCTTAGGAAACTTTACCAGACATTTTATGTACACATTGATTTATTTCTTCTCTGAGAATTTATTCATTATACAACGCATTTAACAAGGTATCATGTATTATTTTATTATCTTTCTTGAACACGTGCTTTTAATCATTATTTAACCATATCTATGCTCAGTTTTACTGTCTATGTTTCATTTCCCCAAGTAGAGTGTAAACTCTTTGAGCAGAGGGAAAATTAACTTACACTCTATTTGTTCTATCCTCTACATCCTTGCCCCCAAAAATATGTATTGAAAACACATTTGTTAATTTATCAACATTATCCAGATTTCAGAATAACATACTACCAGTTGGGGTGGAAAAATAACTTTAAATATCCCCTTAGAATTGGTAAGCATCAGGCATTACATTTAGAAGAAACTTGAATTATTCGACTTAAAGTTACTAAACTATGAACTGCTCTGCAGAAAAGCCAAAGGTGTAAGTGCAGCTATGTATAATGTCGCCGTAGGTTAACGATGAAATAGATCTTTTCCACATTTTCAGGGAAAGCATTTGTGAAAAGATGTATTGCTCCAAGTTGGAAATCTATATTCTGCGACAGCTGCTGACTAGTAATGAGATCTAATGAGCTGTCTCTTTATTGGAAAAAATAACATTTGCAATAACAGCCCCTTTGCAAATTGTAAAAGAGTATGGGATGCAGATATAACCCCAAGTTGATAGGGGTATATTCATGTCAATGTCATTTCAATTCAAATCTAAGTTTCTGTTCTCATTTAAAGTAAGGTACTGTACACTCCATGTGAAAATCAACTCCTTTTTTCCCCTAATAGCCCGTGGCTAAAAATTTAGTTTCTTTCATGTAATATTAACATAACACTGATGCCAATATTATCATAGTAAACTAAGGCAATTAAATTTAAACAATGATAAGCTTTTCAGATTTCATTTCCAAGTTTAGCAGAAAGCTATTGTCCTTTCTCATTGTGTTCAGCTAATATTCAGAGTTCATTATTTGAAATTATTATACTGATAAATGAATGGCCTTCCCCTCCTATCACTCCATAACCCCCAACATACGTAAAAAAGATAACTGATCAGTACTACATTAAAATTTTTGAAAACTGATGGTAGTTTACATTATCTTGGAATGCCTCAAGGCTCAGGTTAAAATCATTTAAAGTAGCAGTGGTAGCAGAGATATCATTGATTTTGGGAATATAAAAAAATCTAATATTTTGCATAATGAAAATAGAGGTGTTATCAAAAAGTTGTCAACAAAATGTAGTTTCTTTTAAAAAAAATCACTTTACCCTTGACTCACATTTAAATCATAGAAATTTGAATGCACAAAACGTATAGTCTGAACAAAAATTTTTATGGCTTCCAATGCTCCCTCGTATAATGTATTTTATGGTATCGGTATTATGTGTTGGTAATGATTCCTTCCCAATGCAACCTTCCCCTTTTCTCTCCCTTTATAGGAGAAAGGACTGGATGATCCTTAAAGTTATTTGTTCTAGTTGTTCTCCAATTATCATGACTTCAGCTTTTCTCTAGGATCTTTCTCTGTGCTTTACCCCCTCTATCTTCTGTATTTTCAACATGACCATATCCACTTGCTCTCAAATCACCTCCCAGCTATACTTAAATATTTCCTATTCTCAAAAAAGTAAAACAACAACAACAACAAAAACTTAACAAAAAACCCACAAAAAACTCCTACTTGATTTTTCCAAATCAAAAGTGAACAGTTACTGGGGCTCCTGGGTGACGCAGTCAGCTAAGTCTGCCTTCGCCTCAGGTCATGATCCCAGGGTTCTGGGCTCCATCCCAGCATCCTGCATCGGGCTCCCTGCTCAGTGGGGAGACTGCTTCTCCCTCTCTCTCTGCCTGCCATTCCCCTTGCTTGTGCTCTCTTTCTCTCTGTCAAATGAATAAACAAAATCTTTTTAAAAATTACAAAAAAAGGGGGAAAAGCTCTATATTTTCTGTTTCCACATATGTCTCTTCCGCTTACCCTTCTGTCTCCTCCTCAATATATTGCAATTCCTTCCTCCAAGAAATAAATCTCTCAATTCATTTTAAATACATAACATTTGGAATTCCTCAGCAAGGTTTAACATCGTTGACCACTCTCTGACTTGGCTTTCCATATCAGCATATCCTCCTGATTATCCTTCTCTAATTTAGGATCCTCTTCAATTATATGTTCAGAGTCCTTTTTGTCCCATCACCTAAATGTTGTTGTTGCTTTTTAGGATTTCTATTCTGGGCACTGTTTATTCTTCCAATTCTTTCCAGAATGATCACTTGAGTTCTCACCACTTATGATCCTGCTACTAATGAGCCCCATCTATCTGCCCCCACCTGATATGTCTCCAGAGCATCAGAAACAGCCAACATCAGTAGGGCATATCGACAGCTTCACACTCAATATATTCAATCTTTGTTTATAGGCCTCCTTTTTCCCCACAGTTTGCTCAGGTT
Source organism: Ursus americanus (assembly GCF_024610735.1). NCBI lineage: Eukaryota > Metazoa > Chordata > Mammalia > Carnivora > Ursidae > Ursus > Ursus americanus. Next base: position 11,636,821 of record NC_142137.1, on the reverse strand, counting down.
TTTCTCTGTTAAGAAATGCCGTCACAATCCAATTAGTTTTCTCAGAAAACTTTGACTATTCCTTCACCTCACTATTCTCCCACATTCAATAAAATCACTAAACTCTGTCCATTTACCTTTCCAGATATCCCTCATATTGGTCAGCTTCCTTGTCCCATACCACTACCCTAATTCATCTGACCGACAGATCCCACTGCTTATTCAAGTGTGTGGATCAGCATAATAACTGTCATGCTCTGGTCCAGTGACCACATGGGACCAAAGAGACCTAAACACAAATCCGATCATGTTATTTACCTCCTTAAACTTATACTATTATTTTTCGTGTCTTAGGCTAAAGTCCAGTTTTTTAACTTGGGTTCATTCTTCTTTAGACCTCTCTCCAGCTCATTCATTTAGTTTCTGAAAGGTCACATGTTATTTTTGCAAAGGTTCATGTGCACCTTGTTCACTTAAGCATGAGTTGCTCCTCTATAGTCACCTCGAAAAAATCAAATAAAAGTAATTACAAAAAATGTATTAAGTGTCTACTGTACCAGGCTATGGATCGTACCTGGCTAGTTTAAGCAGGAATTTGAATCTAGTTCTTTCTTGACTCCAAATTCAGAACAATGTCACTTCCTTTAGGAAGTCTTTATTAGACTTCAAAATTGGTATTGCCTGGTTGATGTTTTTCCAGAGCAGCCAATACCTTCATTAACACGGCACTTATCCCTTTGTACTGTAGCTATCTTTTAAATTATTTGTGCTCTTTCATGAGGCCCTACAATCTCCAATGTCTGCTTTATTCACCATTGTACTTCCTAGCACTGTGCTTTGAAAAGCATCATCAAGTTAATACGCAAGCTTTGAGATATCCAGGAGGCAGCACAAGTCAGCCAACTCTACATGTTTCCACCAAAATCCCCAACTTGATTCTCAAGGTAAGGGCAAATTTTAAATGAGTGATTAGCTACTTTCACCATCAAGCACTATGTTGGACATTTGTTGTCCCAATTTCTTCTAAAAGCAACATACCTCTCTCATTTGCAGAATTGCCTGTCCTTCACTATATACCATTCTTGTGTAGCTGCCAATCACAATACTCGAACTTCTTGACCACAGGGGCAAGGGGGTAATGGAAATCTAACCAATCATAGTACTTATTATTCTGACCACCCATTTTGGCTCTGGGTGTGCATATAACCTATGCCACTCTGATCAAAGTCTAATAGCTAGATAATGAAATGGAAAAGCTCCTTGCATCATTCAGAACTCTAATAGGAACACTATAATTTCCTTAAGGGGAAAATGAATCTTTTAAAGTATCTCTCCTAGGGCCAGAGAGTTAGGTTTGGAGAACATACAGCCAGGAGCAATACCAAACCATGCCACAAAACTACTCCAGCAGACAGCACAGAAGCCCCTTTGTCATTTACCTAGCATAGGCTTGGAAAAGTGTTGGTACTCAGTAAATACTAAGTGTCCACTGCACTAATGGATGCCATAATCTACCATACTGCCCCAGAAAGTTAGAACCAATGGCCCCAATATAACCAGAAACAGATCCCGCCTAGGACCTGTTACCAGTTTCTTCACATCACCATCTTCTGAAGCAATTATCATTTTTTTAGGACTACACATTCTTGATAGAACCGAGTTTCAAGAGATGCTAGGAAAATGAGTCTTCAGCTTTTATGTCAGAGAGGTACGTCTTACAATACGGGAAGTTCCCCAGAAAAAAGGAATGTATTTGAATGCCTCTGTGTAGCAACTAAGCATAATAATCACTAACTCTTTATTTCTTATACAGGATTACTAAACTTCAGCATGATATAAGCAGGTATGTATCTGCAGCCGGATTCTTTTCCCCTAACACTCAGAGGAAACTATACATAGTAGATGTTGAGCCAATAGACAGAAAGAAAGAAAACACAAGGAGAGCTAAAGATATCATTTAGCTTTGGAATTCTTAGGCTACCTTATCCATGGGTTTCATACACATGACCCCCACCCTGACACACACATACACACACACACACACAAACACACACCACACTTCTTATATTAGTTTGAATTGTATATCTATCTCTTGCAGACAGGAATGCCCTAACTGAAAGAATATTTGTGATGGTTAATTTTTTAAAAGATTTTATTTATTTATTTGAGAGAGATAGCACAGAGGGAGAGATTGAGGGAGAAATAGACACTCTGCTGAGCAGAGAGCCCGATGTGGGGCTCAATTCCAGGATGCTGAGATCACAACCTGAGCCAAAGGCAGCCACTTAACCAATCAAGGCACCCAAGTGCCCCTTGTGAGGGTTAATTTTATGTGTGAAGTTGTTTGGGCTATGGTACCCCAAAAATATGTGGTCAAAAATTATTCTGGATGTTTTTTTTTAAGACTGTTTTTAGATGAGATTAACATTTAAATAGTTGGATTTTGAATAAAGCAGATTGACCTCCATAACATGAATGGGCTTCATGCAATCGGTTGCAGACCCTGATAGAATAAAGAATGACTGCCGCTTAGCAAGAAGGAATTCTGCAAACAGATTACCTGTAGACTGGGACTGCACTAGTCTCTGGGTCTTTGGCCTGCTGGTCTACTCCATCAGGTTTTGGACTCACCAGGCCTCCACAATTACATGAGTCAATTTCTTAAAATACATCCTTTTATTGGTTAATTTAATATGTCAACTTGACTGTGCCATGGTTTGCTTAGATACATGGTAAAAGATTATTTTGGGTGGGCCAGTGAGGGTATTTTTATGAGATTAACAGTTAACTGTGTAGACTGAGTCAAGCAGATTACCCTTCATAATGTGTGTGTTTGGGGCATGGGGGCTCTCATCTAATCAATTGAAGACCTAAATAGACCAAAAAGGCTTCCTTCCTCCCAGAAAGAGAGAATTCTTTCTGTCTGATGACCTTCGAACTGAAACATTGGCTTTTTCCTACCTTTGGACTTGGACCGAAACATTGGCTCTTCCTGGGTCTTAGCCTTCTGGCCTTTGAAATGGAACTAAAGCATTGGCATATATATGTGTGTGCATAAATAGTCTACAGCAACCTTCTATTCTTATGCCTCTAATTGGCCCAGTGCTACACACAACAGAGTTTATATTCAAACCAAAGAGCAAGTGCCATCAAGTATGTCTACTCTGGGCTCTTAATCAAGTATGTTGATCATAAACTATCAAACTGTAGAGTCTAGTTGAGTGATGATCATACAACTAATGCAAACTGAGAAATAAATGGACATGTCAGGATTTCTGAATTTTTCTACATCAGAATTGTTCAACTTTTCCAGTTGTATAAGAGTTCCTTGTACTTGGGGCTGTGACCTTATCATGTGCCATACGAAGTGAGGCTGTTGGAAAGTTTGGAGTAAAGTGCATGTGAGTAGAGGTTGTTCTTAGAAAATGTACTCTATCATTTACTACCTTAAAAAGTATTTATTAAGACAAGTGTCAATGTGGGGCGCCTGGGTGGTGCAGTGGTTGAGCGTCTGCCTTCGGCTCAGGGCGTGATCCCAGTGTTCTGGGTTCGAGCCCCACATCAGGCTCCTGCACTAAGAGCCTGCTTCTTCCTCTCCCACTCTCCCTGCTTGTGTTCCCTCTCTCGCTGGCTGTCTCTCTCTGTCAAATAAATAAAAATAAAATCTTAAAAAAAAAAAAAAAAGACAAGTGTCAATGTTTATGTTAAATTTTGGCTCTTATTTTTTCTTTACGTATTATTTATTCTTTTATTCAACAAATATTTTGGGGGAAGACACTTAGTGCCTACAGCTTTTTTGGAAACAATCATTTTAATCCCAGAGGAAGCTTATGGACTAATCATTTTTAACTAGAGCATCCAATAAAATTCATCAGAGTAAAAATTTTACCAGAGTAAAAATTATTTCTTTAATCCCAGAACTCAACCTCATTGGTCGTAGGGATTTGTTGAGACCTTTAAAATATATTGAAAATATTCTAAAGCCAAATATCTAATGATCTGCTTTAATTTGATAGTTCAGGTTTCTTATAGGTATAAAATAGTAGTTTATACAGAGTATAAACAAGCATATTTAATTTACATTCAGCTTTGTGGTATATACGTATGGGGAGCATTGGCAGTTTATCAGATTACCAATATGCCCATGAGCTTAAATATTAAAATCCAAATAAAACAAAACACATTGCTACCATGAAAGCTGACTGATTTTCTTCCTTATCACTACCCTAATCAATAAATGATGGAAGGGAATTTTGATTACTACTGACATAATAACGTAATATAAATTTTGTTAATAAAAAAATATTGAGAACTCATTATGAACATCTATTACTTTTTGTAATAGATAAATTATTTCCCCCAATTTACAGAAGGAAAATCTAAGAATTAGAAAAATTAAGTAACAACTCTTCAGCTATATAGTTTGTTAGTGTCAGAATCATGATTAATTCCCAGCAAAGTGAATAACCAAACTGAAAGAACTATTTAGGAAATTCAGTAGACTCCCTGATTAGGATATGGTATTAACTGTAATTTTGGAGGGGTGCCTGGGTGCCTTAGTTGTTTAGGCCTCCAACTCTTGCTTTTGGTTCAGGTCCTGATCTCAGGGTCCTGAGAATGAGACCTGTGTTGGGCTCCATGCTCAGCACAGAGTCTGCTGAAGACTGTCTCTCCTTCTCCCTCTGTCCTCCCTTCCCCAAATAAATGAATAAATCTTTAACAATTAAATAAAAACAAACAAACAAACAAACAAATAAATAACTATAATTTGGGAATTTATGGTGCCCTATTTAATGAAAGGTTTGGGCAATTTGCATGTGACATCCAAACTGCTCGAATGGAGACACATGAATCTGTTCACTTCCCATGTATTTGGGCTATGGTTTAGAGTCACGGAGATGGGTGAATCATGAATCCTGCCCTTAGTGAGTTCACGGAATGGTGACAGAATTCAGTACATAAATAAATGATTATAGAATAATATGATTATGTGCTAGAAGGTTTGAAAAAAGCATCATTAAAGCCAGATGTAAATGAGAACTTAGTTTGCTTGAGGTATTATGCTTTAGCAGAGCTGAAAGAAAAGTTTGCGCTGAGAGGTAACATAATCAAGACTTGTCTGATATGTGTTTTTCTTTTCTAAAATTAAGATTTAGAGTGAAAAGTGTCAGAAAAATTGACTAGTAGAACTTTAATTTATTCCGTTACCTACTTCTATTACTCATGTGGTCTTCCGTCTGGTGATAGAATTAGAGAAGGAAAGAGAAATAGATGAAATCTTTGGGTACGTGGTTTTGACTGAGTACGTTTTTATTAACTCACTTAATGAATACTTGTTTAATTCCTAATATAAGCAAGCTGAGAATACATCAGGGAACAACAACAAAAAAAAAACCCTGCTCTATTCTAGTATAGAGGAAAGAAACAAATATAGATATCTGTAATGTATATATAAATATATATAATATAAATGGTGTGATAAATATGATGATTACTTCTATGGGGAAAAGTGGTGTTATGTGATATAATATATTATTTTATATTAGGTGGTATTTGAGCAGATACCTGAGGTAAATGAAGCACCGAGTGTGAGGATTTCTGGGGAAGAGCATTTCAGAGAAAGGGAACAGCATGTGCAAACGCTATGAGTGGAAAAAGTTCTCCTTTGGTCCAAGAACAGCAGGTGGTCAGTGCGACTGGAACAGAATGACTGGGTAAATTGCAGGAAGTGAGGTCAAGGGTATGAGGGTCAAGGTTATACTAGTCCTGGAAGGTCACTGTAGGGATTTTGGCTATTACATTGAGTAGGATGTTAGTAGTGTAACACTTTAATGATTAAAAACTGCTAATTCTACTCTAAGTTGTTCAGCCCAACAAGCAACTATAACTCTTTAATCATCTCCATAAAAAGCTTTTCTTTTAGATTGATTGGTTACAAATCCTGCAACAGGAAGCAATCTCCAGAGTAAGCCATTCTCATTGAAATCAGTAAGAAACACTTTTAATTTTACTACCTGGAGCTATTATACTGAATATTTAAAGGGAAGATTAAAACTCAAGGAATCAGTAATTAGTAATTAATTGGGTTATAGAAACATCAACACCAAGGTCATCAGTTCAAATCAAAGTTGTGGAAACATAATTGTTAACATCTGAAAACACTTCACTGGAAATTATGGAATGGAAGTCTGTCTCAATCTTTTTTTCTTGTCAAGAAGCATTCATATGCACAAGGCAAGAATGACCCTGCTTTTGATATTCAATGGTATGCCTGCAGGAAGCCTTTTTTTAGATGCTAAGGTTAAATGAATCTGGAAACTGGCCTATTGGGTCAGGGTAAAACACTTCAGCACAGCACATAATCAAACATTTTCTAAAATGGCATTAGAGTGCGTGCTCCCTGGTTGATTCTAACCCTCATTATGCAAAATGCACTGAAAAATGTAATGCAGAACATGATGATTTGATTATGTAACAAAACTAGTTAAATGTTTTCATTAGCTGCATAATATTTTTGCACAATAAAGATAATTGAGTGTTGAAAATGTACTAATTCATTTAATCCCATGAGGCAAAAAATAATACTGAGAGAAATAATGATATTGTTAGGGACTCTGATTAGCAGAGAACAAAGCACAAATTCTTCTTGCTAATAGGCATAGTTTCAATTTGAAGCACAATATGGAAAAAAAAATTCAGGCATTTTACTTGTTGAATTATTTAAAGTTAATAAAGTGGTTAGACTTTGCCTTCTTACAAAGTTCAGACAGTTTTACCAATTGGGTGGGATGGCAAGAAATATTCTTTGCTCAAACATAATTACATTCATAAATATGTGTATGCTAGCTTTCAAGCCCCTGTGGAGGACAAGAAAGGAAAAGTGTATTGTAGTGTCTCTCCTGATCAGATGGTGGTCCCCAAATGTGGGGAAACCCAATCTGGCAAAAGCCAGCAGTATATGCATGGTGGGGAGCAGGGAGGGCGGTGAAAGAATTCACCCCAGGCAGAACAAAGAAAATAGAAGTTTACTGAGTACACCACAGAGAAGTGACAAGGCAGGACAGCAAAGCAGAGACTGCAAGGAGAGGGTGGTGAGGGACCACAGCTATAGGGTGGAGTGAAGAAGTTTGGGGACTATGGAATGTTCCCTTTTTCGGTAATCTTAGGAACTGGGCCTGGTTGTAATTGATCAGTAAGGCCTATGGCTATTTCAACTTTGGTTGCTTAATGTGCTTGTTTGCATTCAGCTGGGGGATCACTGTGGACTCTTCTGTGTTGATCAAGTTTCCACTGCTCAAGCCGGTTGCCTAAAAGTTGTCTCTACACTTGTCTGTCCCTGACAGATTGACAATGGCAAATCTTCGGTATTTGGGCAGAGGTCTCATCTTCAATAGGTCTTTCCTGCTGAATGAGGGGTGTAGAGATGTCCCTACCTATGGGTCAACATTGGTCTGTTGGGACTTTATAGTAGGCATTAGAAAAGGCACAGGCGGGTGAATCCAAGGAAGACTGCATGTATGAATTTCTCTGAATAAAAAGGATCATCTGTTGGCTTGAAGTTATGGCAGTGAAAGAACCTCGGCACCAGGTGGAGAGATATTGGAAAACCAAAGCAACATTATTATTATTATTATTATTATTATTATTATTATTATTATTGAGACATTGAAGCTCCAATAAAAGACCTTTCATAGTTGACCAAAATCTTCTTCCAGTTAGGATTTTAATCATTAAAGAGAGGAATTGTTTAAAATGTCAATTTGAGTATTCATGTCTTCTAGTAACCCTGTCACATTTTTGTGGTAATCTGGAGTATATAGGTAACACTTAATAAAGCATAGGTTTCTCCCTCAGCTTCAGTCAAGTTATCAGGGGCCACTTAGTTTTGGAGATCCACCTCTTGAATTTGTGGGTGACTGCTTATCAAGCTTAGTTAAAGGTAGCCACTGTTTGCTTGGTCAAAGTTTCTATTTACAATTTTCTATCAAAAGAGACGGCTCCCAGGACAAATATAGCTAAGGGATAAAATCATCAAGAAGCCCGCTTTGTTTGATGTCCAGCCTTAACAATATCCTAATTACAAGGACTCACTGGCAAGTGGGAGCAGACTTGTCTGGGGATATGGGCCACCCCAAGTGCATCATCCAGTCCAATCATAAAGAAAGTGGGTTATCTGTTATTTCCACAAGTCTGTAGTTAATCCCACGAAGTGGGGTACACCCTGGCTTTTAAGGAGAGATTTTGTCATCCCGGACCCACATAATTGGTCAAGTGAGAGTTGAGCTATACAATTATTGGGGAATCCATCCCATTTTCCAACTGTTCAATTAATCATATGCCCATGGGGTTCTTTTATTATCCCCAAGGAATAACAAGCATGAAGATTGTCTAAACATTGGCTATTGTGGCAATTTCTCTGAAGCTTACCTCAAGTTGTCAAGCTTAGGCAAATAAACATTCAAAGACAATCAAAGCTAGAATTTAATATCTGCAAAAGTGCATTACTGAATCTTAATTTACTCTCTAAAATCACGGTCATTTTGAGTCAGAGAAAGCCAAACAAGACAACTTCATTTGAAAATCAAGTCCAATTTTAACAAACTTGGCCTAGTTATTTACATAAGCCCAGCAAGAATAGTGGTTAATTATATAGATTGTTTTTAAAATCTGCTTTGCTGAAATCTTTTATAGGGAATCTCTAGATTGAACTTTCAGTAGACTCTCAAGGCCATAAGCCAAGCCAAGTACTTGCCATCAAACATGCCTGCAATACCTGTAGATACAGGTGAATTTCTCTTCTTGAGGTCCCCAAAATATCCTGAGGTTCCTGCACCTGCCAGGAAGTGACATTCTTTACTCATCTGTTAAAGCTGCTGGGAACTCTGTAAGCGAGGTATCAGGCCAACATTTCCAAGGGGCTTTATTGGCTCCATGAAGTCAACCTTAGCTCCCTAAAGCTGTCTGGTCATATTTGAGTCTATGCCTGTCTCTCAAGTATGACATTCCAGTCAAAGCCTTGGTAAAATAACCCAGGTTTTCCAATGGTGTCCTGTTACAAGGAGACCAGGTTCTTATTGAACTTATGCAAATAACTATAATTTCCATGAAAGAAAGAATACTCATTGAGAGTTTCTGAATTTCAAAGGCTTCGGGTAGGGAGAAAAGTTAAATGCTTCAATTTGTTCATAAAGGAACATTTTATCATATTTCCGAATATCATGGATACCTTAAGAGAAAGTTTTCTTAACCTGGAAGAGCAAACATTAGAGAACCAGCAATGTTTCAAACAAGAATCACAAAAACTATAGTAATCTTCCTCATTTCGTTTGGTCCCATGTTACAAATTCTTATTCTGTTTGACACACCTTTTCTCATTTGTTCTGGAAATTCTTACCCAGTTCAGTTTAATGATCTTGAAGACATCAAATTCCTTTAAAAAAAAAAATCAAATACCTGTATATGTCAAAAAAAAAAAAAAGAGTCGTTTTCATGAATTCTTTGAGGACAACATTCATTTTGCAGGACCATCAGAACAATAACTATAAATGACAAAAAAGTCAGAAATGGACATGGTTAAAGATCGGGTATGAGATGGGCACCTGGGTGGCTCAGTTGGTTAAATGTCTGCCTTCTGTTCAGGTCATGACCTTGGGGTCCTGGGATCTAGCCCCACCAGGCTCAGCAGGGAGTCTACGTCCCCCTCCCACTGCCCCTCCACCCCACTCCCACATGCTCTCTCTTTCAAATAAATGAATAAAATCTTAAAAACAAAAAAGATCTGATATGAAAGTTCATTCTAATGCAATTGACAAGGAAATTCAGTTATTTCTGCGACACATCAAATCTCGGAGAAGTTTGTTTAAAAACCTTAGAAAATTTTAAAGCACATGCCTAAAAAGGATTATGGATCATCAAAGACCTAATAAAGACAAAACATAGAAATTTGGTTTTTGGGGCAGACAAAGAAAAAAGAAAAACCTTTGTTTATATTTTCTTGTCAAGAATAGACCAACAATCCAAGAAAACTTAGTCTTTTTTTTTTTTTAAGATTTTATTTATTTATTTGACAGAGAGAGAGCCAGCCAGGTAGGGAACACAAGCAGGGGGAGTGGGAGAGGAAGAAGCAGCCTCCCAGCGGAGGAGCCTGATGTGGGGCTCGATCCCATAACGCCGGGATGACGCCCTGAGCCGAAGGCAGATGCTTAACGACTGCACTACCCAGGCACCCCCAAAACTTAGTCTTTTTAACAGAGGAAAAGCAGAATTTCTATCTTATACCAGTGTACTTTTAAAATCCATTCATTTCAACCTTAGTCTATCCTGACCACTCAAAATTCTTTTCCAAAGATTTCCCTTCACAAACCTTTTACAACTTTCTTTTGCATTCAGATCTTGTCCCAAGTCTTTTCTCACTGAAGGACCAGTTACATTTTAGGCCAAAATTACCTTCTTTTCCCTCAACAAAATGTATTCCCATTCATTATCTTTCTTACACATCTCTTGCTTTCCTACATATGGAGTTGTTTTCCTTTTTTTATCATTCTTAATTACATTTAGCAGAATTTTAACTTTTGGAAGCCTTAAAAGGAAGCCAGTGAAAATTAAGTAGTAACCAATTGTGAACTGTTACACCAGAATTCTTTAGATGGCAAATTTATGCATATATTTCATAATTTTTAGGAACATGCATTTGTCATAGTACAGTCTTTCAATAAGGCACAAAACATGTTTTCCAACAGACTCAAGTATCTTTAGCTTCTCTGCAATTAGAAGTCAAAAGCAGATAAAGCTTATGTTCAGTAATCAATTCTTCAGTATTTTATCTTATTAGGAAAAGACAAATATCCAATCAATTTAATCCAGTATATCATTGAACTTAGCAAAACTTCAAAGCTTCAAAGATTTAACAGCTATCCACAGGGTCAGATGGCCATGAAACTGAGTAAGACACATTCTACAATTTTTGCAGAGGTTGGGGTTTTGGGACAATGCTATGAAGGCTTGCACATATGAGACCTCTGACCATTTGGAGAAGTTCAGGCAAAAGAGGTCAAGCTGGAAAATAGTATAAAAAAGAGGTCCATGGAAGGGTTGTACCTCTGATCTGGGAGTTTGTGCTAAGACCAGGAAACATTATTAAATTACTAAAAAGTTGAGACATGTTTTCCTCAGGACTTGGAGGTCAAATTTGTTTCAGTTTTTAAGAATAAAGCCCAAGAACAAGTCCAAAGGAATAGAGGGGGTTTGTCCCATAGTGGGAAAGATCAGCTGCTGATTCCCAAAGGGCATCCCTCCAAAGGGAATGGAGCTCTGCCTCATGGTCATGATTTCAGTCAGGGAGTCCTGCTAACCTGAGAAAGGATCAGACCTTATACCAGGCTACTGACTCTTCTGAAGCATTCCACCAATGAGAGGGCTGTAGCAAATAGCCATGGCACTTTCTGTTGGGTCCCATGCAACAGAGAGGGCCGGACACCAGTTGGCCAAACTGGGTCAGAAAGGGAGGGGCAGGACTCAGCACTCAGATACACTGGAATGTATTTTGCCAGTAGATCCAGATGGTGGCTGGACCTGCGGGAACAAAGCAAAAAGGAGAGGGGGTCAAAAGAAGCCAGGTAGCTGAAAAACAGCCAGCATCAGGAAAGAATCCCAACTAAGCCCGTAATGTGTGCGGATTGATGCTGGGCAAGCTGCAGATGGAATGAGGGAGAAGAATAAAGGAGTCCTTTGGCCTCATTGGTCAGTTAGGACCTATGACTATTTCAGTGAGCCTGTTTGCATCCAGCTGGGTGTCCACTGTGGGCCCTAATGCCTTCATCGGGTTTCTGTTGCTCACCTGAAAGTGGCCTCTACCTGTATTGCTTGAAGTAAACAGTTGCATGTAAAGAACTTAATTCAATAAACTACAACATGATACATACTAGATACATATTTTCCTGATCTGAGTATATTTTCTGGTGTCATAAAAAAAATATAAAAAATGTAAACCACAAAAAAAAACCCCAAAACACAATAATAATGACCTAAAACACCAGAATAATATTTATATATTTTGGGGTCCAGGAAGGCCTTTATAAATTTTGTACCAAATGAAAAACCATAAAGGAAAAGAGTAATAAATTTGAATAAATGCCAGAAATATCCAAATACAAAACACTGAACTGGGAAACTATGTGTAGTATTTATTGGAGACCATGGATTAATATTTTTAATATTACTGAATAAAAGAAACAAAAGACAAGCATCTTTAGAGAAAAATGATCAAGAACATAAACAAGTTGATTGCAATATAATAAATATTATGGTCAATAAACAAATGAAAAGGTATTTCAAGTCACTCATTAATTAACTTAAAAATGAACAAAGTTTATCTTTTGCCCTATCAAATATCAAATTGGCAAAGGTTTAAAAAAGTGTATAAACAAGAGTAAGATACTACAAGGATAAAGAAAAATGAATAAAATGAATAAAAACTTCTTGTTTACTTCTAATGGGAATATATATTTATATATAGACAGATACTAAACTTCTGAAGAATAATTGGTCACTCAAATTTTCCTGAATACGTACCCAACATTTTTTAAAATAAACTTTTCCTAGGGAGGTAATTAAGGACGTCTACAAATAATTAGCAAATACGTGTAAATATGTGTGTACATACATATTTATGTCCGTATATGTATGTCTCTATCTACAAATGCAGGCATATTTATCTATTTTAGTGGATGTACAGTGGTATCTCATTGTGGTTTTTCATTTGTGTTTCCTTGATGGCTAATGACTCTGAATACTTTTTTTCATTTACTTACTGATTATTTTCTTTTTTCATTTGTAAAATATCTGCTCAAGTCATATACATATGTGCATTTTTATAATAATTTTTAGATAAAAATATAGTCTAAGTACAGTACTATGTAAAGACCTAAAGTGTTCAGTATAATGAATTTTGACAAATACATGTAACCACATAACCCATACTTTGTGTCGCTTTGTCAATCCCAGCTCTACTCCCACATCACTATTCTGACTTAGGTCACCACAGATTAGTTTTGCCTGTTCTAGAGTTTCATGTAAATGGAATCACACAGTATGCACACATTTTTTGTGTCTGGCTACTTTACCTAAAGATAAGGTTCCTGATTCATCCATGCTGGGCGTGTCAGCACGTAGTACCATCCTTTTGTATGAATACACCACACATTGCTTATTTATTTTCCTGTTATTAAACACTTGAGTTGTTTTCAGTTTGTGGCCTTATGAGTAAAGTTGCTACGCACGGTCATATGCATGTCATATTGAGAATATACGTTTTTATATATACATATATTTCTCATGAGTAAATATCTACGAATGGAATTGCTGCAGTATACGGCAGGCTATACCTTTTTCCACTCCATTAGTAATTTCTGAGAGTTCTGTTGTTTCATAAATCACCAACATTTGGTGCTTCCATTCTCCCTAAACTGCACTATTTTAGTAGGTTAGTAGTGGTATCTCATTGCAGTTTTAATTTGCATTTCTGTGATGACTAATGATGAGCACTTTTTTTTTCATGTGCTTATTATCCATTCATATGTCTTCTTTGTGAAATGTTTCCTCAAGTCTTTTGTCAAATATTTTGAAGAAGGGGGTGATACTTGTCTTTTCACTGTTGAATCGTAGGATTTCTCTGTATGTTACATATTTAAATCACATCAAAATGTTGTGAAAACCTTTCCATTTAACATTTTCCTATTTATTTTCTTAATAATGTCCAGAAGATTTTAGTTTTGTTGCATTTCTAATTATCATTTTTTTTTTTTATAATTTGTAGTCCTTCCTATATTTTATTTAGGTTCTTTGCCTACTGCGAAGATACCCTTGGATAAACTTTTTTTTTTTTACTTATACTTTTTGTTCAAAATTTAGCTCTATAATCTATATAAACTTAGTACTTACGTATAGTGTGAGGTAGAGATGAAGATTTTTTCCATCTAGCTAGCAGATGTTTAAGCCACTTTTCTGAAAGGATTTTCTTTTCCTTTCTTCATTAAATTGATTAGCTTCTTTCTCAAAAATTATTTGCTTGACAAAACGTAAGAGACTCAGTCATAGGAAACAAACTGAGGGTTGCTGGAGGGGAGAGGAGTGGGGGAATGGGGTAGCTGGGTGATGGGCATTAAGGAGGGCACAGGATGTCATGAGCATTGGATGTTATATAAGACTGATGAATCGTAAGACTGATGAACCTCTACCTCTGAAACCAATAATACATTATATGTTAATTACTTGAATTTAAATAAAAATAAAATTTAAAAAAGACAATAGCACACTCCGTAAAAAAATTATTTGCTTGAGTATATGTCAGTCTATTTCTAGAATCTCTATTATGTTTTAAAGATATATTTGTCCATCCTTTTATCAAAAATACACTACCTTGAGTGAAATACATGAAGGGGATTAAGAGGTTATAAACTTCTAATTATAAAAAAGTCACAGAGATGAAAAGTACAGCATAGGAAATATAGTCGAAACTATCGTAATTAATTTGTGTGGTGACAGGTGGTGACTATACTTACCGTGGTGAGCACTGAGTAAGGTATAGAATTGTTGAATCACTATGCTGTGCACCTGAAACTAATAAAACATTGTATGTCAACTACACTTCAAGTAAAAAGTAAGTAAATAAAACACTACATTTATTACAGTGACTTTATAGTAATTTCTTAAACCAGGTATTTTAAGTCCTCCAACTTAGTTCTTCTTTGTAAGATTGTTTAGGTTATTTCAGGTTCTTTGTATTTTCAAATAAATTTTACAAAAACCTGGTCAATTTCCACAAAAATGTCTGCTGGAATTTTCACTGGAGTTATGGTAAATCTACATATGACTTTGAAAAAAACTGACACCATAACAATGCTGAAATTTTTAGAGTAAAAATGGTATATCACTGTATTTATTTAGTTCTTTAATTTCTTTCAGATAGTTTCCTAGTAATTTTTAGAGTAAAGGTTTTGTATGTTATTTTTATATGTAGCTCTCAATAGTTTACATGCTTGGATGCTTTTATAAATGTTTTAAAATAAAATTTTATTTAAAAGTATTTGCTAATGATATAAAGCAATTCTAGAAATTGTTTGATTTCTTTGTTAAATTTACTTATTAGTTCTAATACTTTCCCACAGATGCCTTATTATTCTACTTAAGTAACCATGGAACCTTGAACAGAGATTTTCTTCTTCCTTGCCAATCTTCATGTCTTTTAAATTTTTTCTAGCCTTCTTGCACTAGCTAGGCCCTCCAGTACAATGTTAAATGAAAATAATGAGAGTGGACATCTCTACCTTGTTCCCACTGTTGGAGGGAAAGAATTAGGTCTTTCGCCATGTAAGTTGGTGTTAGCTATGGTTTTCAAAGATACCCTTTATCAGGCAGAGGTTTTTGTAATCATAAATGTGTGTTGCTTTTAGCCAAGTGCTTTTTCTGCATCTATTGCAATCATAAAATTTTTCTCTTTTACTTTGTTAATGTGATGAAATACGTTAATTGGTTTCCGAATGTTACACCAACCTTTCCTTCCTGGGAGAGAACGTAACTTACTCGTGACATTAATCTGCTGTTTCTAGATTCGACTTGCTAATTTTTTAAGAATTTTTATGTCTGTGCTTTCTTATGTTTATTTTCTTGTAATATCCTTTTTTGCTTTTGATGTGAGGTCTATGAGGGTTATGCTTCCTCATAAAATGATCACTGATCTTCTATTTTCTGAAAGATTTTGTGGCAGTTTTTAAAATGATTTTGTCTTAAGTGTTTGGTATAATTCATGAGAAAAGCCTTTTGGCACCAGTGTTTTCTTTTTAGGGAGGTTAGTGGTTAGATACTAATGCCTTTGACAGATACTGAGCTCTCTAGATTTTCCATGTAGTCTTTCACCAATGTTAGAAGGCTGCGTTTCCAAGGAATTTGTAAACTGCACCCAAACTATCAGATTTACTGGCATAAAGCTGCTCATATTCCCTGTTCACAATATTTCCATACACTCAGATGTATGTATATGTGTGTACAACCTATAGTAATAGCCTTCTTTTATTCCTGATATTGGACTTTTGGTTTTTTCTTCCTTGTTTTTCGTGAGTTACTGTTCCTAATGGCTATCAATTTCATTTATTTTTTCCAAGAACCGCTCTTTTTTCTTTTTTGATTTTCTTTATTGGCTTGCATTCTATTACATGGATTTCTACAAATTACTATCCACTGTCTCCTTTTTTTTTTTTAATTTACTTTCCTTTTCCTAAAATTTGTTAGTAGAACCATAATTACTTGATTATGTGCCTTTGTTTCCTCATAATATAGTTACTGAATTCTTTTTTTTTTTTTTTTTAAGATTTTATTTATTTATTTGACAGAGATAGAGACAGCCAGCGAGAGAGGGAACACAAACAGGGGGAGTGGGAGAGGAAGAAGCAGGCTCATAGTGGAGGAGCCTGATGTGGGGCTCGATCCCACAACACCGGGATCACGCCCTGAGCCGAAGGCAGACGCTTAACCGCTGTGCCACCCAGGCGCCCCCATATAGTTACTGAATTCTGTAAAGTTCTCTTATGGACTATTGCATAGGCACCTGACAAATTTAAATGTTGTATTATATTTATCAATTAGAAATATTTTCTAATTTCAACTATGACTTCTATTCTGACATATTTTTTTAGCAGTGTGTTGCTTAATTTCTAAATGTTTGGGATTTTTAGATGTATCGCTATTATTGTTTTTGCATGTAATTCACTTATGGTCAGAAAATAGGCCTTGTAGTAATTTTAAACCTTTAAAAGTTAGTGAGAATTGCTTTATATCACTGAATATTATCTACAGGCATATCTTGGAGGTATTGTGGGTTCAGTTCTGGAGCACTGCAATAAAGCAAATGATTTGTTTGGCTTCCCAGTACATATAAAAGTTGTGTTTACACTATGCTCATGTTATGTTCAAGTGTACAATAGCATTATGTCTAAAAAAACCAAGGTACGTACCTTAATTAATACATTATTGTTAAAAATGCTAATGAAAATCAAAAGTAAAACAAAATAAAATAATTCTTAGCATCTGTGGATTGGGTTAGGGAAAGAGCATTGCATGCAGGAGCACAACATAAGAAGACAAGTTTAAAGTAAAAGCTGGAAAACATATAGCACGTGAACACGGAGCATAAGAAAGCTGCTGCAGCTGTATTAATATCAGAAAACAGTAGAATTCAAGGCAAAGATTATTACCAGAAACAGCTATTTCATAATGATAAAAGGGCCAATTCATCTAGAAAATACACAAATTTGAAATTGTATATAATTAATAACAAAGCATCAAAACATATGAAGTAAAAATTGACAAGCCTAGAGGAAAACATTGACGAATCCCAATCAGAGTTGGAGCCTTAAATACCATGTTTTAAATAATAGAAAGACTAGACTAAAAATACCAGGAAAGCCATTGATATGTAAACAGCACCATCAACCAAGTATACAGAAGAACCTTTACCAGATAGTACGCCCAGCAGCTGCAGATGCACATTCTTGTCAAGTGCACACGGGACTTCGGCAAGATACAGGCATACCTCACTTTACTGAGCTTCGCAGATACTGCTTTTCTTTTTCTTTCTTTCTTGTTTTTTTTTTTTTAAACAAATTCAAGGTTTGTGGCAGCCCTGTGTCCAGCAAGTCTCTTGGTTCCACTTTTCCAATAGCATATGCCCACTTCTTGTCTCTTTTTCATCTTTTTCCATCTGCTTTCTTCTTTCTTTTCTTTCTTTTTAAAAAATTTTTGCTCTGTATTGGGAATTTCTTTTGACCTATTGTCTTCCAGTTGGTGTCATATTTTTTCTTTTTTTTCACATTTTTTATTCTAACATTTATGTTTAGTTCTTTTCTACGATCTCCACTTTTCTACTGAAATTTTCCATAAGTTAAAACACATTTTCTACCTTTCTCCTAGAACCTTTTAAATATTCCTTCCAGTTACCTTGAAGTCTCTGCCAGATAATTCAATATTTGGGCCGTCACTAGATCTGCTTCTGATTTCATTCCAGACAACTGATCACATTTTATTGCTTTATCTATTTCTTTATTTTTATTGTACACTAGATGTCTTATGGAAAAGAACAGTAGTGATTAAATTAATTTTAAAAGAATTTGTGCTCAGGTAAGAGCCTACTCCTTCATCTCTAACTGCTAGCCGTTGAGACACTCTCATCTGCAGTGGAGATGGTTCTGTTGTTACTTTGGTTCCGTTCAGTTCACCACTGACTTCAATGACTTGAGTACAGGATCAAGACCTTCCCTTGGGCTGGTATTTGCAGCACCGGGGAGAGGCCGAGGATCCCTTTGTGACTTACACTCCAGCCATCAACCTTCTAAACTGTTTGAGATCTTACTTGTTTTATTGACAGCCTAGATTCCAGGTCTGTTTGGTCAGTTTACTGGGCATTTCTCTGTGCTCATAGTACTGTTCCTGGCTCTCTGTCACACAGGCACTGTATCTCCCCTCTGCTTTCCCACATCCAGCCTTACAAGGCTTTGACAATGTGTACAGTGAAGGTCTACTTCTACAGAAGTAGGTCTACAGAAGGTCTACTACACAGAAGCATCTGTGGAGGTTTTATCTTGGGTCCCCATCCCTCTCTCAGTAGGTACTAGGCAACAACAGTGAATTCTGGGGTGGTTCAAAAGCATTTCATTTCGCCTATTCTGTCTTCTGCCTTGCTCTGCTTTGCTTCCCTCTACCTCAGGGGTCTTATGTCTCACTTTTTCTCTCAGCTCCAAATATAACATGTGAATATTCAGTGATAATCCATAGGGAAGTTAGCACATGGTTGCAGAATCTCTTGGTGGCTGTGGGTCCTCAGTTTTTGAAACCATTTTACCAGTCAGTGCTTGAGCTCTAAGATGCATTGAAGAGCTTAGCAAGTTTCTTCTTACCTCTGCCAATGGTTGCTTACTTACCCTCCTGTTTCTCCATCAGAAATGAAAGCCACCACAGAACTCTTTTCTCCCAGGGCAGGGCTTGCCATTTTCTATTTTGTAATCATATTGAATTTTTTGTGTTCTTGCCTGTCTGATTAATTAAAAAAAAAAAACAAACCTTTACTTTTATAAATTATCCAGTTGCATATGTTGCTAAACTGGGAATGACATTATGTTGTTACTTTCTTCATCGCTAGTAGAAGCAGAAATTTTAAAATAATTTTTAACAGAAAAAAGATACCCAACAATTATAGATTTAAATAAATTATGATTTTCCATAGATTGGAGAATTATTTGCATATAAAAATGATACAGAAAATTATTATTGCCATAAAAGGATTTTCTTTTTATTTGTTTATTTTAATGAGTTATTTATTTACTTATTTATGTATTTATTTGAGAGAGAGAGAGAGATACAGCACACTGGGAGGGTCAGAGGGAGAGGGAAAGAAGCAGACGCTGCTAAGCCTGGAGCCTGGCACAGGCTCCATCCCGGTACCCTGAGATCATGACCTGTGCTGAAGTCTAGAGTCGGACACTTAACTCACTGAGCCACCCAGGCGCCCTGATGATTTTATAATTTTAAATGACAGATGCTGATTACGAAATTTTAACCGATGCATTTTAAAATTATGGTTATCTCTGGTGGGATTATATACTTCTTAGCTAGGGATCATCTTGTTGCAAGGGACAGAATCCGTTTCTAGGTATTTTTTCTTTTAATGTCCGACTGCTGTATTACCACACAGACAAATAGGCAATGGCAGGGAATATATAGTAGGTTCGCAGGCTCTTTCTAGTCTTGTTAGATTAAACAGCCTCTCATATCTGCTACTCCCTGCACAGAGGTGCCCCGTGTACCCAAAATGATTCTCTGAGTTCCGCTTGGAGATATTTAGGAAGGAGAATCTGGCTTGCCAGCTCATGGATAGTTCTCTTGGGTTCAACGAGTTTTGACAAAGGAATGGGTTATGAGGTGCCAACAGGGAGGTTGGGAGCCTTTATTTTTGAGTGTCATTATTGCCATCATTGTTTAAATGTTTATGATCTTGCTTCTTCATTAGTGAACAATTCTTTTAAGGTCAACACTTGACTGGCTTACTCTGCGTTATGTTCCCAGTGTGGAAGGAAATGTCCTGTACCCGGTGTGTATTCGGGAAACATCTTGAATAACAATCTCAGGCTCTTCTCCTGCCATGGGAGTGTTATTTTCAATACATGTTTTTTCTTTTTCTTCTTTAGATTTTATTTATTTATTTGGCAGAGAGAGAGAGAGCACAAGTAGGCAGAGCGGCAGGCAGAGAGAGGGAGAGGGAGAAGCAGGCCTCCCGTTGAGCAGAGAACTGGATGCAGGGCTGGATCCCAGGACCCTGGGATAATGACCTGAGCGGAAGGCAGAATCTTAACCAACAGAGCCACCCAGGAGCCCCAATACACTTTATTTCTATTATTTGTGAAATATATCACCTGGTGCAATGGTTCTTAATACATATGAGATTTAAAGTGGTATACAGAGAAAGACAATTATCATATGATCTTGCTGATACGTGGAATTTAAGAAACAAGGCAGAAGATCATAGGGGAAGAGAGGAAAAAATGAAACAAGACAAAACCAGAGAGGGAGTCAAACCATAAGATACTCTTAATCTTTGGGAACAAACTGAGGGTTGCTGGAAGGGAGAGGGATGGGAGATGGGGTGACTAGGTGATGGACACTGGGGAGGGTACGTGTTATGGTGAGCGCTGGGTGTTGTGCAAGACTGATGAATCACAGACCCGTACCCCTGAAACAAATAATACATTATATGTTAATTTAGAAAATTAAAAGATATTAAAAACTTCACACAAAAAATAAAGTGGTATGCAAATGCTACTACCTAAAGGATTATATAAAATATGAATAGAAATTAGACCTACTGAATTACAACAATTAAGAATGGGGTTGAGGTTTAAGAAAAACATGACCATGCAGTAGGAGAACAGACTTGAGCTAAAGGGTTATCAATTCAGTGACTAAAGTAACACATTAGATGGCCAGTATGATATAGGGTAAAAGAATGGGAGTTTATGGAATTCTAAGTTAGAGAGATTTCTTCTGAGGTGAGTCTTGATTGTTGAATATGTTTCATCAGGCAAATATACTAGAAAGATTGGAGAATATTTGAAGTCTCATTGTGCAGTACTACTGGCACATTCTTTCTTTCATTTGTTCTTTCCTTCCACCCTTCCTCTTTTCCTTCTTTCCCTCCACAGAATTGTATTGGATATTGAATACCTACTATGTACGAGCTAGGCACCATTTTTCAGAGCTACAGAGAGGAATGAACAAAACAAATCCCATTCCCTGATGTAGCTTGCATTTTATCAGGAAAGACAAACAATGAACAAGTAGATTCATAAAGATGGGTTTGTGTGTGTGTGTGTGTGTGTGTGTGCGTGTGCCAGTGTGTGTGTACACAGAGATAAGTGCATGAGAAGAGTTATTGATAGGGAGTACTGTTAGCTGCTGTTTTAGATGGACTGTCCTCTGGTCCAAGGCTACATCCTTGCACTTGAGTGAAGAGAAAGAGCCGTCCGGGTACAGGAACAGCAGACTGGGTGCAGTATATACCAGACGACAGCACTTGGAGACGGGAGACCTAAGCTCAAAACCCAAGTACATTCCCCTAAGTTCAAAAATGCCAGAACAGCTGGAGTGGAAGGAAGAGAGCGCTGAGTGATAGAAAATAAATGTGGAGTGGCAACTGGGAGCCAGATGATATAATGTATCACAGGCCATGAAAAGGGCTTAGGATTTATTCTAATAAGATAAATTATCGGAGGCTTTGGAGCAGAAGAAAAGATATGATATTAAAAGGATCAGTCTGCCTGCTGTGTAAAGAATAATCTATATAGGACCAATAGGGCTTGTGGGAGGGTTGTTTCAGGTAAGTATAATTTTTGTTCATTTTTCGAAATAGTGTTGGGGCATCTGAATATCTTCTGTTGTAGCTTTATGTGTCAGAGTGTTCTACATCGAATACCTTTTTGAGACTTCTATTGTCAGTCAGCAAAATGAATTTGTTTTACTTATGACACTAAGATATTTAGATAGAAGAAAATGAAAATGTCATTATGTCTTTCAAGCCTCCAAGTAGTTGAATGCATTATTAGGCTGAGTATGCTTTTTGGGATCATGGAAGAGCAGGTAGCAGCTATAATAAATAGTTTAATGTCAAAATTATAATTTTAAAGCACCATTCAAGATATTAAAAAGTATAAAATCATTGATATAATCATGTGAATGTAAATGTGTATAAAAATAATTTTCCATATTGGATTTTAAAATAAATAATTTGTCAGAGACTATTACCGAAAAAGAAGATTTGCAAAGATACATGTGAAATATATTTTTAACAGCATCATAAATAGCAACATAAAGTAAATGAATTTCAAGAAGGCCGAGATTGGAAAATATGGGGATCTATCTGGGAGCTGCTGACGTACTTAAAGAGAAGTTATTTCAAACCAAATGTGATATAATGGTTAGCATTTTTGGACTGCCTACTCTTTGACAGGCACTGAGCTAAGCATATTGTATGGATAAGTTACTTTAATATTCTGTCAGTTCATTGCTAAAGAGAATAAATTGTGGTCACTCACTACTGAAAAATAAGGCCTTTTGTTGCATATCTATTTTAAGTAAGTAGCCAATTCTTAATTGAGAAAGTAAAAATATGATTGCATTAGATTTGTATTGGGATCATTGATGAAGTAATAGAATCCCAAGTCTTCCTATTATCCTGGAGAGAAATATTTAGCTGTAATGGTACAGAGAGAACTAATACACTACAGCTTTATATTTCATTTGTTTATTTCCTGCAGCTGCCTTGCAGGAAATGTGTGTATCGTCTAATTGGGAAGGTGTCCACCAGCAATTACATCAGATGGAATCCATGGGATCCAGCAATTACAGCAGATTGGATTAAGAGCAAATGGATACTTAGTACTTCTTGATGATGATGACGATGACCATACTAAGAGTATTGGTGTGACATTAACAGTGAATAAGAGACTATTTCCATTATCTCTCTCTCTTTTTTGTTACATTTGTAACATGCCTACTTGCATTCCTGTTTTCAGTGAGAACACATCTTTCTCAAGGTCTCTCATTTGACAATGTACCACATATTGATAAATGAACTAAACAAGGTAGGGGTAGCATGCTCTAGTTAGATGTCATACAAAAGGTAATTAGTAGTAATCATAATTTTCTTCTGCATAATACATTTGTACAGCAATCTAAAATTAAATTATGAACATTGAATAATTTTACCTCTTAGAGCCAAAGAAAGGGTCATTGTTTCCAGAACTGAACCTCAACTGCATCTTGCCCAATAAATACCCACCTATCTAACTTGCTGAATGTCAAGTAGAGAAAGTACAATTGGTATAGAATGCAGAAAATCAAAGGATTATTTAAATGGGATTTTAAATAGTTCTCTCAGAAATCAAAAGATAATTTGCCATGTTAAACTAAAAACGACCAATTTAATCACACATTCAATTGTAAATAGTTTTTAAAGTGTAATAAATGTTATTCTTTTGATAGTATAAACTTTGATGGGTAACGTGACCTTGCACACTTCTAATAAGCAGAGATCATATATAGAATCACTGACGGAACCTAACCTAGTACTAAGTACTACAGAAACAAAAGGAACTGATACTGCAAAACTGATACTATAAACAAAACACTAAATTTCCCAAGACTTTCTAATTAGATTAAAAAATGATCAAGTTAAAATAATAATTTAACAGAGTTCAGGCTTTTTTCATGTTTCATAAGAAAGTATGGAAAATGCATTCTAGAGTTAATATCTGGGACAAAATTAACTTAATCTCTTTCTATTCATAATGCAAACTTTTTGAAGTCTACATAGGATCTATGGAAATGGGTATTTGCAACTGTCGTGTATGTTAGGTGTGTGTGCGTTTCTTTGAATTTTTCTTTGATGTTCTAGTTGCCTTTGGGTATTTTGGAGTATACTTTTGCAAAGACTTTTTTTTTTCATTCCAGTCAATAGGAAATAAAATTAAGCTTGGTATTTAAACATACCTAGACTAGGAAATATGGGCTCAAGAGGCTCGCAGTTTTTGGAGAGAACACACATATTGTATTTACTTATGTAAGCATTTTACTTTTTATGAATGCATAAAAGAACCTAATATGTGCTCTCTCTGTAAAATTTCTTTTTGTGCAGTTTATAGTAAAATGTATTTCTTGTCTAACTCCACTGTCAAAATCATTGTTGCTATGTGAGAGAACTTCTTTATCTATTACGGTATTATGGAGAGCAGTGTTCTAGCACTGATGGGCCTTCTTTCACTCATTCCTATAATCTCTCACAGGAGTTGCTGGCCCTGCATTTGCATGTAGTCTTCTTTAACGTTCCTATTGTAAGCATAACCTTTTTGGTCTATAACATTTATTTTGCTTTAATAACTGAAGTAAATCCCAGGGATCTTCAAGGCCGTAGAAGGGGTCTCATACATTATCACTGTGATTAAATCTCAACTCCTGATGATGATGGCAGGACACTACAGCATGCTGGCTCATGGCAGCTTTATAAAGCTTCTCTTGTGTCGTCGTGACACCATTTAGTTTTGCCATTGATCTGCACAGTGTAAGATTTTCAACGATGAATTCATACTGTGACCGAACATTCTTTTAGGCTAATGCCTGGGGAAGCAGTGAATTCTATGTAAAGAACTTTTTACTCAGTGAGAGAAAGACAAGTGAAAAAGGGGAGGAGATGAAGTCTATCAAAGTACAATCTAGGTACTTGGAAAAGACATATTCAAATTACCTTATTGACTGAGTACAATATATAGAAAAAAAACTCAACCAAATTTTCCCGCTTGGTAGGGATAAAAGTGAAGGAAAAGTCCACGTTCTATGATTCAGTTATTTCTCTGTGGGGATGACTGTAGAAGCCTCTGTACATAGGCCTACATTTTTATTATTGAGAAGAGCAGCCATGGGTTTCAAAGATTACAAGTGGAACTAGCACTGGGCTTGGCAGAGAACATCAACTATCTAGCCTCTGTATGCAACAGTTAGAGAAATACCACAAAATAGTTATGCTCCCAATTCATAGATGGTGGACATATATTTGGGAACACCTCACATAATGCCTATCTCACTTGACCTTCCTACCTCCCGAGAGAGTCAGCTTTCTGCCAGAAGGTGTCTAGGCAGCCCATTCTATACTGAAATTGTTCCAACTCTTCTCCTTATTGAGCTAAATTTACTTCTCTACGACTTCCCCCACACTAGTCCCCCGTCTGCTCTCTGGATCTGTACAGAATTATCTAATTCTCTTCTCTGACAACACTTGACATAGCTAAAAACAGCTATCAAGTCTCTCTAATATTTATTTCCAGGCTATTTACCCATCGCTAAAATAAGATTAACTATCCCTGATGTGTCTTATCTCAAGACGGTGATGAGAATAAGGTGAAATAATAGATGTGAACTTGTGTCAAGAATAGAAATAAAAATACCTGAAATTTATCATTGTTTTATTTTAAAACTAACAGGTATGAAACTCTTAAGTCTTCAGCTAAAATATTTTTTGCCATGGCACTTGAAAAAAAAATTCAGTTGTTTAAACTTCTGCATTCTTAAGATTGACCTAAATTAGTGTTGATATAAGCAATAATTAGGGCAGATAAGGCAAGTTACTGCAACCTCCAGGAAGGATAGATTATGTAGCTGAGGAGACGCTTCCGGTTTTGCAAGCCCAAAGAAATTGAGGAACCGATCCAAGTTTGTTTAGGACAATGTGTCTTACGATATGAGAACTTCAACCATAAGCCCAGTCACCCTGATAGAGATCCTTCAAACTGGGGGTTAAATCTACCTGTGGCATCTTCATAGTTACTCATACCTTGGACTCTGGGGTCAGATCAAGCTTACATCTGGTTGTACCACTTGTTAACTGTGTGAACTGTGGCAAGTTATTTTACCTTTTGGCCTCCAAATCCTTGCTTGAAAATGGGGTTAATAATAGTGTTATTGCAAGGATTGCACATAGAAAGTTCATAGAACAGGGGCTCATAGCTCAATAAATGCGAGTGATAACGATGATGAGCTCCTCAGTACCAGGGCTACAAGGGGTATCTTCAACTAAGCGCTTTCCTTAATTCGTGCACACGGCTTTGTATTGTGGCTCCATGTTTAAGCCAATGGACACACAGCTGGTTTTCTTGCTCTTTCTCCCATCCTTAGACTGTGTCACAGAGAGAGATCTGAGATATCATGCACTGGAAAGAACTTATTCATTAGAAAAATGCACACCCAATAATTAACTGACAGGGCTGTGCTGTAGAGAACGCTGACGACTTGTTATCTTCTGCCTACCCAATCTGGACAGACCTGTTTCTTTCTACCTCTGCCCCGAGAGTAACATCACTGTTCCAAGTGCTCAATTCAAAGCCAAATAATAAGGGTCAGTCATATCACAGTCAAGAGAACATTCCAGTGATGTCATTGATCTGAACAGGAGAGAAAAAATGTAGATGCAACTACTGGCTTGGTATCCTCACTAATGCTAACCAAAGTTGGAGGGAAAGACAAAACTAATGCACCAGGTGCATAAGTTGTCTTAAGTGCACAGGCTCAAGTTAGCAGCTGTATTAATAATTCATTTCCTTGTGACCTTACTTGTTGCTGTATAAATGCCTTCCAAATGTTTTTCCAAAGTAGAAGAAGCAAACTAGACCACCAGAAATTCTGTCCCTGACTACTGTTATTTCATTTTCTTATGGATTTCTCATTCCAGTAGAGTCAGATGGAGGAGTAGGTCCCGTTTGCAGGCCACATGGAGTGACGCCTGTTTACGGCAACCCTTTCTGTGAAAGCCAGAGGCAACTTGGCTTAGCTGCAGTGTGTTGTTGGCTCATAAGACTATACTGGTTTTGCAGTTTCTCCATTTTCGTTCTGTTTTATTTTTCACAGGTCTTGCTGACTGATACAATTTCGTCTGAATTTTCAACTTAAATTATTCTATTTCCCTCATACTTTGATGCCTTTCTGATTTCTTCTCTGACCTACTTGTCTAACCAATACTGTCCACTCAAAATATAATAGATCTTGGGAAGTACGCTCTTGAATTTTCATGGCTTGGTTTTCTTTTCTTTTGGCTTAATTTGGTTTCATTTCTTTTGGTTTCACTTTGCTTCTTTATTTTTTCTAATTGGAAACTTCTCTTTTTCTCATATTTCTAAAAATCTGGTTCCCACAGGCTACAGGGTTGACCATTTTGTTGCCCACCGGTATGATCTAGAATCCATCTGCATTCTTTAATCAGGCTTTGAGGTTGTTAGCTCAGAAATTCCAGCAGCTAGAAGCCTTCCACGGGAGCTTGGTGGAGACAGGACCTCTTTACCTTTTTCTCCTGGAGGTTAGAGCAATCTTATCTGGCTCTTATCTTCTGCCCTTAAAATTCCATGGTTGTGATTGAGATATTGTTCAGGGGATTTCCCTTACTTCTGGTCTCTTTCTTCCACAATCATTCCATAGCCATGCATTTACTTTATTTTTTTGTAGATATCTACTTATTTCTGGTCTTTTTCTTCCACCCCCCTTCCATAGCCATGAATTTACTTTATGTTTTGCGATTACCTACAGCTTCATTGCATTGAGTTTATGCAGGCAGAACATTTCCTCAGCAGATAAAATGCCAATAAATGGTAAATAGTTGGCTCTTCTGTCAATCAGAGAAAAATGAATTAAATAGGTCACATTTCAAGGATGCTAAAATTACTTTTTTATACATATAACATTTTTATGCCTCTGTAGGATCAATTAACTTATATTAGATATAGAATTTAACATACTACTATCAGGATCTGAAAGCTTATGTGAATCTGAATAAATATGACTGCATAGATACTGAATAATATATCTAATGAAACTAGTTTGCTACAAAAATTTATTCTAAAACCAAAGCTAATAGGAAAATTTAAAACAAATATCAAAATAATTCTAGGAACAAAGAAGAAGTCCAAATTACATTTAGAAACTATTTATAAAATAATGAAAACAAGAACTTAGTATATTAAAACCTATAGAGAGTTTTGAAGCTATACTCGGGAAAATAGTCTTACCATAAAACATTAATTTCTTTTTTTTTTTTAAAGATTTTATTTATTTATTCGACAGAGATAGAGACAGCCAGCGAGAGAGGGAACACAAGCAGGGGGAGTGGGAGAGGAAGAAGCAGGCTCATAGCGGAGGAGCCTGATGTGGGGCTCGAAACCATAACGCAGGAATCACGCCCTGAGCTGAAGGCAGACGCTTAACCGCTGTGCCACCCAGGCGCCCCTAATTTCTAAGCATTAAATCACTTGAAAACCTTTGAAAATAATTGAAAACAAACATGAAATTAATTAGACAAAGAAAAAATAGATAAGGACTAAAGTTGATTTACAAATCCAAAAACTGGTTATTTTATTTTTATTTTTTAAACTGTTTATTTTTTAAACAAAATAAGATCAGTACATAATCTATTTAAGAAGAAGAAAAATAGAAGTAAATAAAATTATGATTTAGAAAGAAGGTATAAGTGCTGCTAGAAAATTATTTTGAGAGGCTATTTTGTAAGCTTCTATAAAATATACATATAAAATATGTGGACAGTAGATTGATTTGTATGGAGAAATATTACACAATAGTTAAGAAGCAGCAGGAACTTTAATCTTATTTCTACCACTTGCTAGCTGTGTAAAATTGGGAAATTTATTCATATTATCTGTGCTTCAGTTGCGTCACCTGCAAAATGAGGTTGATGATAATTAGATTTACCATAACACATTGTCCTGAAGATTGAATTAAAAAACATATCAAAAGAACTTTGCGGATTCCTGGCACCTACTTTGTGTCCCATAAAAGTTCAGCATTAATAACAGTGGCGATAGCTGGGTTTTGCAAGCAAGCTTAATATTTTACCAGTGACTGACTTGGATATTCTTAATATATTATTATTAGAATTACTTTAATTTTAAGTCTCAGTATGCAGATTGGCAAAGTGATAAAACCAAAATCAGTGATTAGTCAGATTCAAGGGGCATAACTCAGCCCCAATTCAAAGCCCCAGGGGCCTCATTTCAAAGGCCCACTTCCAAATTTCTTCTGGCTTCTCACTTGGTTGGCCTCCATGCTGTCGGGAACTTATATAAACAGGGCACAGGCAGGGAGAGACCTCCTTCTTGGACTTGTCTGGATTTAGACCCTATGTTGGTTCTGTTATCAGCTGCTGGAGCCCTCATCATCTATTTTCTTGGCACAGAAAATATCATTTATAGCTCGGGCAGATTCACTTTTGGTCTGTTTGTTTTGTTCGTTTGTTTAGCTCTTCTGGCACTGGTGATCATCTAGAGAGGGTGCCCCCCCCCTCCGGACCGCAAGTGTAGAAACACCCTGCTGTCACATCAATGTAGCTACCCAGTCTTGGAAATCCAGAAGACAAAAGTGGATACACTTTCATTTCCTCTCATCCAGGGCAGAACTGCCAAGGGAACACAGGCTAACACCTGCTAGCCTTCTCGCCCTCCGATTTCAGCTCCCCGCTGGAGCTGAAATGTCCTACCACTCCTCACTGATCCTTCCCTTCATTTGAACTCTTTTTCATTCAAGTTCCAACGGCTTCACTAAGGATGATGTGGGTGAATAATGGGGGGTGTTGACGAAGCAGGTCATGTCTTATTTCAAATCTACGAGCTATGAAGTCAAACCAATCTTTAAATATTTTAAACTGACATCCGAGGGAGGTGTTTTTTCATATTTGGTGGAGAAAGAAGTTGTCACAGAGACATGGAAAGTTTAGAGTGAGTGGAAAGTAGTACACAGGTCAAAGTAAAGGGAACGAAACCAGAAAACTGGCCAAGACTCAGGATATGTATGGTCTTAGGGATCATAATAAAGAATTTGGATTGCATTCTGATTGGAATGATACACAACAGAAGAGTTTCCTGCCAGGAAAATCATGATTTGGTTTATGCTGCTAAATATATATGCCATCTCATGTTTCACAGATGAGAGAAGACGTAGGGAGATGTCACAGGATATTGTTGAACAAATCCAGATGAGAAATGAAATGGTGGTGAGGTCCAATGTTGTTACAGTGCAAAGGATGGCAAATTAGATGTGGGATGGAAAGAAAACGAGAGGAATCAAGGATGAGTTCTATTTTATTGACCTGAGAAACTAAGTAGCTGGTAGGGCCATTTAATGAAATGGGACATTTATTCTGCTCCAGGCTTTGAGATATGTAGAGTAAGGGAGAAAAATAGTTTCCATTTGAGAATGATGTACTCAAGGAGATGGAGGTAACCTTTAAAGGTGGGAGTGAAGATTCGGGGAAGGTGCTAATGACAGCACAGCCATCACCTCTGCTGGGGGCAGGATTTTTTTGACTAGGGAAGGATATGAGGGAAATTCCTGTGGTAATGGAAACGTTCCGTAATATGTTGCATATAGGTGTATGCATTTGTCAAAACTCATGGAACTATACACTTAAGATCCATTCCCTTCAATGTGTGCATATTATAACTCAAAAATAAAACCTTGGGTGTTACAAAAACCAAAGTAATTTTCCTTGCATATAAAGAGGGATGGTGAGAATAAAAATCAATTCAAGTACGTCAGTTAACCTTCCTCATATGATCAGATATATGAAGGCTTGTATCAGTCACCACCTGACCCTAAATTTCTCAATTAAGTATAAGCAAGCAATGATTCATGGATATCTTGTGTTCCTGTATAGTAGAGGTCTTCTTGAAGAACAAACATGTCTTGGGAGCTATAGGGAATGTCTCCCTAAAGATAAAGACACCCAGACACACTTTAGGACAGTGAAGTGTGATGGTTAATACTATGTGTCAGCTGAAGACCCCCTCCCGTTGTCTACGGCATTTGCTTGCTTTCCAGGGTAATGAGCACTCCTTCTCGCTCCGGAGAGAAGGGTAAGCAGATGTGCCAATAGCCATAAAAGCTTTGCATCTTTTACTATGGGGCGTCCTCCACTGTGATGCAAACCACTGCATGCAGAAGTAAACATTTTGCCCTCATCATGTTGCCCTGTAGGGTTTGGGGCATGGGGATTCAATACTAAGATATTGCTCTGGCTACTGCTTTTGCTGCGAGTAACAAATTATCTGTGTCTTTGGCTTTGGGTTTTGTGTTCCTGGCAATACATGTATATGAAAAAGCAAACTAACGTGGTAGCTTGCAAGTGGGGTAATCTCAGATCCTTTACAGTTTTGGAGCTAAAATAGAGATTCTATGATAATTATGTTAATAGTCTCTCATGCTGTAAGTCAGGTCCTTGGATCAAGGCCTTAGCTCTAAAGCCAGGGGGACCAAAGGGGCCAGCAAAATTTGCTGGATATTTCTAGCCGAGATAATGGGACCTATGAAAATTTAGAGCTACCTGCCTTTGAGGAAAAAAAAAAAAATAAACAACTCTGCAATAGTTTTCCCCAAGCTCCAAAGCCACCTTTAGTAGCCTGCATTATTGTTTGATCCTAGTCATTTGCTATCAGTTGTCACCGTGACTCTGCTTTATAAAATCAGGTAGAAGCAGTAGCAGTAGGCACCCTTCCGTTACCGCCCCTGCAGGAGACAAATTTTGCATTTAACTTGCATTTAAACTGAGCAAGCTGACTAATGCTATCATTGTATAAAACCTTCCCTTGATTTCAAACATATTCATTCTCAATTCTTCTAACAGGAGGCTCAGGTCTTACTTTTTCTGAAAGTGTAATATACAGACAACTTAACAATGGACTGCCCTTCAGATCTACCACCACTATTTTCCTAGATCAAACTCATATACACCTCTACAGCAGTTTGTAGGAAGATCAGAAAATCTGAAAGCTGCTACACCGTAATACTCCCCTTGAAACTGTATCTTCCCTGGAGAGCGAGGTCTCTCTTCACAGCTCACTTCTCCTGGTCTGACACTCCTAACTTCAAGACCCAGCCCTCTTGTGAGGAGAGCTCTTTGACTGACTTGTTGCACGCCTCTGGTCCTGTTTCAAAGACATTAAACTTGTCCTTCAGTCTCATTCTTAGGCAGCGAAGCATGTGACTCCAGTACGTGCTAGCACATTGCCAGTCTCCGGCACTCAACTCCTCTAGTCTAGGATTCCATGGGCTTAATAAAACATACTAATTTTATGAATCTGCCTGCAGCAAAAACCTCTCTGTAGGTTTAGGGGGGAGTAGATAAAACAAAGAGGTACTTAGAAAATTCCATGAAGGTGAATATATCTTGAAACGTAGATAAAATCGACTTAAGTCTTGACAACATTATAATAATATTTATGCTTATATTATTAACAGTTGAATGGTGGCTATGGGAAAAATATTCAACACGCTGTGTAAGCCATTACTTTGTGTGATTGACTACTCTAACCAGGTAATTATTTTAGTGCTTTATTGAGAGACAGAATCTGATAGTACATCTGCTATACCTTGGTGGGTTATTTCTTCTTGGGTAGTAAACACATGCTATGCGATATACAGGACTTTGGGTTTTAGATTTTGATCAATGATCTCATGCTAATTTCCATTATTCTATTTAGTTTGTTTTGGTAGTGGGAAACGTTAAGAAGTTTCAGATCTATTGTGTATTTTTGAGGGTATTTAAAGCCCAAACAATATCCTTTACAGAAGAGATTGCTCCATATTTCTTTTCTTAATGTCAGTCCTTTACATATCTAGGATTATTATATATCTCCTAGAAAACTCTGATCTTTTATGAAAGAATGAAGTGTGAGCACAATCTATTTCTAAGAACAAAAGCACTCAATATCTTTCTTTTCAGCAAGGCAAAATAATCTTAAATTGCCTTAAATTCTAAGTGATAGTATCTAGACTGGAACACAAAGATAATGCCATTGTGTCCTTTATAACGTTCGCCAAGCCACACTATGGGACTACTTAAATGAAAGATTAATAACAAATAATGAGATAATAAAATAAAAATATTTTTTCATTTGTCTTAATTCTTATGTCTATATATCCACTTAAAACATCTAGAAAAAGTCATCCTATCTTCAGTTACGAGTATCAGTGAGCTATTTCAATTACCTTTGAGCCATCAAGATTACCTACTGACATACATGGACTATTTTGCTTTTTTCTTACAATGCACTAGACAGTCTGCAACTTGGTAAAGTGTTCCCAAACCAGAGCACATTAATTCAGAGTCCTCCTGGGAACTGGGGCATCACTTGCCCTGACTGTGGATCCCTTTTCTCTCAGTAACAAAGTAGTGGGATGTGCCCCTTCCTCTCCCAGTAATTCCCCATGGGGTGATAACCACGGTGTGGAGCTGGGATACCAGACATAGAGAAAAAGTTGAGTGTGCTGAATATACTGACTTGATAGCTTTGAAAAGATGCTTCTCAATCTGGCTGAATGCATGGCATCTCTCTGAAGTTTCCTTATTAGAGCCCAAGAGCAACCTTCATGCTTCAATGTTCTTCTGACTCATTATATCTGATGACCCCATCCCCAGTCCCTTCATCGACAGCAGAATAGAAGGGATTCTCAGTATTTCTTCTCCATCCTCTTCATCCTTTATGAATACCTGTCTTTGATAATATTTAGACAATAACCTGGGAAGATGTATGTGGTAAAAGTCTGTCTTCTGAAATCTCTCTTCCTCTCTACACTTCACTTGGTCCTGTAAGGTGTGGTCTGCAAACTCGGTAGCCCAGCTATGATGACTTGATGCTGATTGCTACTAGTGAGGGGACAGGTTCAGGATAGGAAGATACCCTTCTCTTTTAAATACTCACTTAATATAAAATATCAATATTATTAAATATTGAAAATTAATTTTGCAAAATCCCTCTATTATGTTGCCACGCCAACACCAAACCGAACATCTCCAGGCTAAATACCACCCACAAGGCTAGCACCTTATGGTGTCAGCTGCAGAGGAGAAAAAAAGCATCTATAAGGTGATACTGGCTGGTCTTTGCCTATAACACAATGGAATCAGAATCATCTATTTTGGAATTTATCCACAGAGGTAGCTATAAAGGGTTCCACATAGTTTGAGGTCCAGTTAGCATGCAGCATATTTCTTTATGTCTGTAAATGTAATTAGACTGGTTATTTCTCCATTTGTCAAACTCTTAGGGAGTTTATCACTACACTTTTTAAGGATTTTTTTTTCTCTCCTGCAAATTACTCAAGAAATCCATGGGATTAAACTATTTTGAAAATAAGAGGTTCACCTGAACGCCATTGCCAAAGGGAAAAAAGATATGGGCATTACCCAACTGCTCCTGCCATCACCACTATTGGTCCTCACTACCACAATATGCCTACCCATAGCGTGATTCAGAAAATCAGCTCTGAGTTGTTCTCTCAAAGCCCTTTTTCAGCTCCTCCATCAGTGGTTAGCCTCAAGTCACTTGCCATTGTGTCTCCGTACTTAGCACCCATTCTATTTGGGAGGGATCTTGGCTAGATAGATCTCTACTGAACTGACTTACAATAACTCAAACAACCTTACCATGCCAAATGGACACAGTATATACCGCTCCATTGCTATCCCCTCCCCCTGCCTCTTTCTTTAATTCTTCATTCTCCTATTTAAGGTATGGGCAGATTAATTTGCCTACCACTTGCATAGACATCAATCCAGAGAGTCATAGGTCAGTGTCCCCTTTCTCCAGCCCCCTGCATCTGTATGAGTGACTCTTTTAATGGACCTCTCAACTGGCCGGGAGTGGAGAGAAGCATGCCTTTATTTTTCCTTCTTCAGGGAGCAAATGAGAAAGCCCCAGCATTCACAACCGGACTGACAATTTCAGATTCTATAGATTCCTTCCTCCCTCCCAGCTCTGATTGTTTGCTTTAGATTATATAGCCTGATTTGGGGGTAAACAACTTGAATGATGTTTGCAGGGAGTGAGTCTATTATTTTCAATTTTTAATGAACTTCCACAGGGGTTGTCAAGGCTCCATATGCTGTTCTCTACTTGATGTCTTATTCTCTTGCTTTGCTTTCTTCCTTTCTTCCTCCTTCCCTCCTTGCCTGTATTCCTTCCTTCCTTCCTTCCTTCCTTCCTTCCTTCCTTCCTTCCTTCCTTCCTTCCTTCCTTCCCTCCTTTCCTTCCCCCTCTTCTTCTTCCTCACTTTCTTTTTCTTCTTCTACTACTACTACTATTTCTTCTTCTACTTCTTCTTCTTCCTCTTCTTCTTCCTCCCCTCCTTCTTCTTCCCCCCTCTGCTTTCTCCTCCTCCTCCTCCTCCTCCTCCTCCTCCTCCTTCTTATCCTCCTTCTCCTTCTAACCTTAGCTTTGGACACCAGATCCATCCCAATTCTGGGATACCAAAACACATCTGCTCAATATTGGACATTTGTATGATGTTGGGACAATCCCAAAGGGAACAGGCTGTGAGGTTTAGGGGAAATTCTGGAAACATTCTGGAGGCTGAGGGCCCAGTGAAACAACCGCATGTCAGCATAACATGAAGAAAATATTGATGGTGTGCCAGTACAGGCAGAGAGAAAATTGCATTCATCCTGTAAAAATAAATGTTTCTTGGAGGTCAAAGAATAAGGGGAAAAACAAGTCTTCTGATTCCCAGTGCAGAGCACAGAAGTCTTCAGCCAAATGTCCTGACAGTATGGAGTATAGCTAGTGGTCAGGGACCCAGAGGAGAAAGCAGACTGATGCACTGAGGGAAAATATGACAGTCCTGCCCCCTTCGTATGGTGCAGGGGTCTAGCTGATACTTGCCTAGATTCCTTGGGAGGAAGCAGACACTGCCAGTGAAGGCTTATTGGAAGGAAGGATAGGAGCTTGCATACTTTCTCCTTCCATCACTTCCTCTCTTGTGCAAGCTCCCTTTCCTTCTTGCCGTCACCTCTGGAGTACAAGACAGAGAACAGCAGCAATCAGCCCTTGAGGACTAGACCAGATATGAATGTGACACCCTTTCTGAGCCCGTGACCCCATGTAAGCTACCTGAAAGGTAGCTGAGTGGTGGTGGAAGCAGTGATGGCAGTGGTGAGGGCTAGATGCCGGGGAAGCTTAGAGAGAAAGACTTGCCCTAGGTAGTGAGAGCCCAGTGCTAAATTCTACTCAGCAAATATACACACTTGGTAGTAGTATCTTTCTGCCTCAACTGAGCCTCTCAAGAGACTGAGCTGGGTTAATAGAATAAAGTTCCCATCGTGCAAATATAGGATTTGTGACTGTCATTCATACCTGATAGAGGGAGAATCCTGTGAGAAAATCTCTCTTCCCTTTTCTCCAGCCTAGTCACAGAGGGACACTCCCCATCTTTGGCCCTGGCCCAGTAACCCTGGGATGGAGGAATCCTGAAATTAAGTAGGGGAGAATTTCAGTGTCCATGGTATCCAGCTCAATAAGAACAGAGAAAACTTGTTTTTCCTCCTCCTTCTTCTCATCTGTTGCACTTTGATCTCAGTTAAGTACTAAGATCCAGTTAAGTTTCTCAAGTTCTGGTTCTCTTCTCTAGAGCTGGATTTCTAACTTGAGGCCACATTGTGGAATTGGCGGAAGAGTTGGGTCAAGAGGGAACTTACAGCGGAAAGCCCACATGTTGTAGGGTGTGGACAAGGGCACATCTCTGGTTTGAGGTGGAGAAGACTCAGGGCAAGGTTGAAGTGATTCCTTAGCAGGCTGTAAAGACCAAGAAGTGAAGCCTGTGGTAAAGAAACCATACGCAAGCCTGCGACTCCATCGCCTGGAATCTGTGAGGCTCAGCGATAGGTAACGCTGCTCATTCCGAAGGACACAGAGTGGGTCACACTTACAGCCGGCAACCAGCGGTGATCTGAGGAGCGTGGGAAAGAGAACCATCCCGGGAGACTGCGGCACAGGGATGCGGACGGGTGCCGAAGACCTGCCCATGTTGTTAGCGGCTGGGGACTTGTTGACGCAAATCAGAAACACAAACACATGGGGAAAAGGGAGTTTACTGATTCCATATACCAACCTCTGAATGAATGCCATTTTCTATTATATAAAGAAAAAAATTTTTTTGAAATTCAAATTTCCTTTTAGGTGAGCTTTATTAAAAAAAATGTCTATGTGGCTCAAATAGTTTAAGCCTATTTTAGCTTAGCTGAGAACCTATATAGTTCTTGAATATGTAAAATAGGCCCTTGGAGCTGAGTGTAGGAATAGCAATCAGAAATAGCTGAACGCTGCTCAGTGGAGTGAGAGGAATTTGAGTTGTGAAGGCAATGCAAGGGTAAAGAGAGGAGGGACAAAGGGAGAATAGTCTAGAAGGTGCAAGGAGAGAGCCTTAGCAGAGGAGATGCAGAATGAGGGCAGCAGGTCGGAGACTGAAAAATGACCCTTGACTCAGCAAGTGTGACAGAAACGGGAGCTAGGCCCTGCACAATGAACTCTGGATTTTCCATATGTTGTCAAATGAGCTTGGAGTGACCTAGCCTCTATCTTAGAAGCAGGAAGCTTCCAAATACTTAAACATACCAAAATAATTAAGTGACCAGAATGCCTTTCCCAGTTCAGATATTTTTAGGAGTGCTGGGTGACAGGAAGGAAAGATGTGATTACCTCGAAATAGGGTGCATGCTCTCTCTCTCTCAAATAAATAAATAAATAAAATCTTAAAAAAAAAAAAAAAAGTGCAACTCTCCCCTAACGTGGGTCGGCATTCCCTATTCTTTT
The DNA here is from genome assembly GCF_024610735.1 of Ursus americanus. Classification (NCBI taxonomy): domain Eukaryota; kingdom Metazoa; phylum Chordata; class Mammalia; order Carnivora; family Ursidae; genus Ursus; species Ursus americanus. Next base: position 11,599,115 of record NC_142137.1, on the reverse strand, counting down.
TCTTGCTTTACTTTGCTGCATGGTCTGCATACCATGTGGTCCATTATATATTTTATGCATATTTATTTTCTGTCACCACCCTTTGGTAGTAAGCTCCAGGATAGCAGGAACATCTGTCTCTTTTGCTCACTGACACATCCCTAGCAATTAAAGAGTACCTGGTCCATAGTAGGTACTTTTGAAGGAATAAATATATACATGAGTGAAGGTGTGCACATGAGTCATGAAACTGGTTATTTGAAAAATAGAAATGATCTTTTTTCCCAGCCAGACTGATCACATTGAAGAAGTTAAAAAGGAAAAAAGAAAAAGAAAGGGAAAAAAAAAAAAAAAAAGGAAATCCATTACCAGATATGAATTAAAGTCTGCCTGCTTTTATGTATTCAAAACCCCAACCAACACAGAACAGTAGTCAGAAGCTGGACCTAATTTCTAGGAAGGAAATTAGAAGCTTATTTTCTGTCTTTCCATTGCTTTTGAGCCCTTGTCCTGATACAAGCCAAATGTTGTCTGTCAGCCTGTTACGGCATGTGTTCTCATGTGCGGCCCCACTTTTCACTGCTGTCCCCCTGAGTGAAACTGCTCGGTTCTGCTGCCTCGCTGTCTAGGGCTTGAGATAACAATGCTCTGCGGCCGATGCCACGCTGTCTGTCTCCGGTGTTTAAATGCTTCTGTATCATGGTGTTTGCCGCGGACTACATCTTGGCAGCTTCCAAATAAGACTTAGCAAACCAAGCTGGGATGATGACTAATCATTTCACAGAACAGCGAGAGCAGAAGAAAGGTATGGCTCTTACGGCTCTCCGTTTTCCTTGAAAGAAACACCCTCCCCACATAGAGGAGACAGATCACCAGCGGGCTCCACCGTGGGCACGGCTGTAACTGGGCAGCAGATGCAGCTCTAGGACCGCTGGCAGTCCCCCAGAATATGAGATTGGATAAGTTAGAATTAAGGATATAAAGAGAGAGGACTTCCTTCAAATAAGACGTGTATAGATGCCAAGAAGTCACCCTGGCCTTTATTTTCGACATTTCCGAGGAGCGCAGATGTTGTAAATTCTACCAAATTAAAAAAAAAAATGCAAATGTCCACCCAAGTCTGAGGGGTCCTTAATGCAAAACTGCAGGAATGTTGAAATTCAGAATTTCCAGCAAGTTGTATTTATTAATATTGTTCACATATGCTTGCTTTTTTTTTTTTTTTTTGGTCTTTAGGGTGTTCTTTGATGTAAGTCCAAGTGGCTGTACAAGGGTGTGGAGCGACATGCACGATACTCTTATTTATTGAAGAGGAATGTGCCGCACCAGGTAAATGCCAGTTGCCATTAGCTTGTAAGCCTTGTCCCTGGAAGGAGGTAGCGCAGCGCGAAACAACATAGAATGTGCCCTTTTTTAGATTATGTATATCTACCATTTATCTAAAATACCCTTCCACTGGAATGGCTACCTTTCACATTCCTTTTGCAATGTTCTGAAATTCAATTCCATTGAGAACTTTTTCTCAAACTTTCCACTGATTTTTTTTCTAAACGTCTTCATAAAATTTATAACGTTAGGGGATGAAAAACAAAAGTTGTCATAAGAGATCATTTGTCAATATTTGTTTGGGGTGTATTTATTTACAATATAGAAACCATGTTATAAATGTGGTTTGTAACATAAACAGGGGCTCTTGGAAGGGATATTTGAATAATGAATGCTCTGAACTTTTTGATATTCAATAAATATCATTCTTAGAAAATAAAAGTTCCCGAATTTGGATTCACAGTTTCAGTGTTTAAATTTAGAAGAGAATAGTGAAGGCCAGAAATCATTTAATCTCTGCTCCCCTCTCAACAGAAACCAATGGGAATTAATAAAAACAATGTAAACTTAATATTGCAATCATGTTACAGGAATTCGGTTCCTTTACTGACTGTTGAGGGAACACATTATGACAAGCAATCTTAATTTAAAAAGTTAAACTTTGAAAACAAAAGTAATGACAATTTCACATTGCATTTGAAGAATAAATGTCAAACCTTACAGATTAATGTGTGCTTAGAAAAAAAAATCTTTCCATGTTTCTTTATCTAAAAGATCTACCTGTCATCATTTAAGATAGGAATCTGATCCTGTGCTACAGTACTGCCTTTCTAGCGCCCTCTACTGGACACTACGGCTGATGACTAAGCGCATCTACTTCACGTTAGCCTGATTTTATTTCTAATTCATAGAACCAAAGGGCAGGGCTGGAAGGAATTTGAGAATACCTTCTCTGCTTTCCACCAGGGTCATATGCAAGCCACCTGAGAGATATGAAAATCTCTTCTGTTTTTCAAGACTGTTAGAAAAGCAAAGTGGTTCAAAACTACGTTGCTTGGTATTTTTACCCACCTGGCCTCATACTGTGGCTGCCTGGGTGAGCGTTTAGGATGACTTAAATTACTGCACCTGCCACAAGTGCCTTCAGGGTGTTGTAATCTATAACACTACCTTTATCCCTTAAACACAAAAGATGTGACTTTCATTCCGAGCAGATGGAATTTATCAGTGTAACATAAAATTTGCAAGTATGTTTATCTCCCTCACTTCTTTTCTCACCATAGTAATGAGTGCATATGCACAACAGAGATGTCACACTGTTGCTGTTTTTAAATTTTTTTCATAGAAAATATCTACAAGGATATATATTCACAAGTAAGCAGCCCATGTTACCTTCTAATGAAATTCATTTTGCTACATTTTAATGTGAAGGACAAAATATCCTCTATTACCAGATTGGAATTTAGCATCTATCAATATTAAGCATGTGTGCAGAATGCAGCCTTTAGTATGTTCTGGTGTACGCAATTGATCTCGAAAATCTTATTAGCAGGATTTAAAACAAAACGAGTCAAATACTCTGGCTAAAGGGACCTCACGAGCTCACCCTGTTCTTTGTCTCCTTTGGTTAGTGATAGAATTTGTTAATTGAAAGCATTAGAGGGGATGAAATCTGGTACATTTAAGAGCTGCTTTTGATTGAGTTTTGACTCCCTGAACATTAAGTGCGTATGAATATTTATAACATATCAATGCATGGAAAACCTATTCTATCTCTTTTCTGACATTCACTGAGGCTGCTTGGTGATCTGGCTATGGTTGAAGAATGCAACCACCGCTATTCCCAGCAACCTTCCAGTGGGTTCAGAACTGTAGCACCTTAACAGCATATACTTTCTGATGGATATAACATCTTTCAGTTTGCTGAACTTACTCTATTATTTTTTATAGGTCTCAGATAATCAGCTGCTACAATGATGAATAAAAATGCCACGGCACTCACGATAAAATACCCATCCACCATAGTTAAAAATAACGGTAAAGAGACCCACAAACATTATGCTGTATTTCTGCAGAAATGTTACAAATATGTAAAATATATGTGCATATTATAAATAATATTGCTTTGCATCATTTCTGTAGTCATTTTTTACAAATATTCTATTGCAAAATGAAAATAATGCAGTGGGAAAGTACAGGAATCTTTAACTTGGGAAAAAAAAAAAAGAAACTTTGTTCAAAGCCAGGGGAAGAGCAGCCCACTGGTCATATCTTTCAGAACCTCTTGAAGTGTAAATTTTGTCCGAGGGCCCAACGCCGAAAGTTGGTCCCAATCAAATCTTCAAATGGACAAAACCTTTTCTTTGCCTCAACAGGGACTGAGTCAGCTGCCAGGTAATACAAGCGAGCAGGAGGGTTGAACACCTGATTCTGCTTCTTTGCTTCAAGGGAACAGAGCCTCAACATCATGGATTAGAGCTCTGAAGATTTTAGTAGGGCAAAAGGAACCTATTCAATTTCTAGAATTATTCTAGCTGGCGATATTTTTGACCGTGTTACCGTGTTTATACATTTTGTGATAATATATTGGAGAACAAAGACCTCACGCTGGAAACTTTGTCACCCAACTGCTGGGCCCAGAATTATAATTATTTACATTTTTGTTGCATTCGTCTACCAACTGCTGTTTACTACCTGCACGTGGAACTAAAAAATGCTGATGAAAGCCTGATAGGATAATGGAGAAAATCTTGGATTGGGAGTCAAGAGAATCGAGTTTTGTTTTTTACCTACTACATGTCTCAGTGGCCTGAAAAAGGCCTTTTATATTATTTTTAAATAAACCTTTTAAAATATACTGACCTCCTCATCTGTAATAAGTATTGTTGAACTAGGATGATTACGCGTCGTGTAGCTATAAAATTTCACAAGTCAGACTTATATGTATATCCAAGTGTTTTGTCAACATCTTTGCTTAGAAATCTAACCAGATAGCAATGGTAGCATGTCAACATGTCAAAAAACAAATTTTTACTTCACACAGCTGCTTCTCACTCAGTCTACTCAATGTCAGAACACAGCTATTATACAGGTCAAAAAAATCTCAAGTGTCCCATTCTTCTCTCTATTCCTTATACCCCACACCCAACTAATCAGCAAAATCTTTTCCTTCTACCTTCAAAATAATCCTTATGCTGACCACTTCTCTCTCCTTCCAGTGTTTGTGCTCTAGTCGAAGCCTCTATTATCTCCGGACTGGATTATTTCCTTAGTGCACTGGTATGAGTTGAATTGTTTCCCTAAAAAGATAAATTGGATTTCCAACCCCGAGTGCCTCAGAATGTAATCTTTTTCGGAGATAGTTTTTGTAGATGTAGTTGAATGAAGATGAGGTCCTTAGGGTGGAACCTAATCCAATATGCCTAATGTCCTTATAAACAGAAATTTAGGTACAGAGACAGACAAGCACACAAGCGAATTCTACGTGAAATGAAGGTAGAGGTCACGGTGATGTGTCTACAAGCCAAGCAACACCAACGATCGCCAGAAGACCGTCAGAAGGTAGAGAGTGACACGCAGCAGTTGCCCTTCCATCATCGTCAGAAGGAACCAACCGTGCAGACACCTTGCTCTCTGACTTCTAGCCTCCTGAACTTTGAGACAATAACTTTCTGTTATTTAAGCAACCTGGATGGGTACTCTGTTCCAGCAGCCCTAACAAACGAATGTATATACTGAGCGCTCTTCCTGCACTCACCCCTCTGCAATGGTCTACTCCCCACACAGCAGCTAGAAACAAATCTTTTCTAAGATATTAGTAAAATCATATTGCTTTTTTGTTAAAAACCCTCCCAGAGTGTCCCATATCCTCCTGATCCGCAGTAACGTTCTCTCGCCGCTGTTTCTTCTCTGACTTCCTCTGCAACCGCTGTCCTCCAAAACCAGTTGACTCCAGCCGGATTGGCCTCCTTGCTTTACTGCCAGTGCCTCACACACTCCGGATTTCAGGGCATTTACAATTATTGTTCCCACTTTTCAGTGGGATATATATATATATATATATATATATCCACTTAACTACTGTTCTCACTTTCAGTTTCTGTTCAACTGTCATCTTGGTAATGAGTTCATCTGTTATCTTTTACATAAGATAATATTCTACCCTGCTATTCCCATAGTTTAAGCAACTATTATTCCTTTATTCTTTGTAGCACCTACCACAGGCTGAGCATACAATATATTTGATTATTTGCATACCATTTGAGTTTCATGAGAGTATGTGTGTTGTTTTTTTATTCTTAGTGGCTGCAGTACCTTGAAGAATCCCTAGTATGTAATAAGTGCCTACTTACTATCTGTTGATTGAGTCATTACATTTTGAATCAGCAAAAATAATTTTTGAGATTAAAAAAAGACAAAAAAATAGAGGGAATAATGCTGAGTACATAGGAGTCAATTACATATAAACTGATATGAACGAACTGATCACTCATGCAGTCGACACACCTATGTTATTGCCTGTTGTGAGCCAAGTGCCATTCCAGACACTGGAGTTCCAAATATGGAGCGGACATGGCGCCTAAACACCTGGCACGGCTGAAGTGTTGACTACAACGCATGAGGGTGGAAGTGAGAACCTGGAAGTGAGAACAGAGTCCTACGGTGTCACAGATCAATTACTTCTGCCCAAAGTAATTACTGGAGGTTTCACAAAAAATGGACATGTAAGCCAAGCCATTTGGGAAGTTAGGCAGTGGTGGTCCTGGTGTGAAGTATCAATGGGTAGGTAACATGTAGCGAGTCGAATATTTCAAGCTGTGATCACAAGCGCAAATACATGGTAGAATCATGCATCTAGAAGAAGTGCCAAAAAGTTTCAGCAGGTTTCCCTAAAGCTGTGTATCACTGTTTTGCCATTTCACTGCTCAGCAGCCAACCCACCGCAGAATGCTATGGAAACACCAGAATGTCTCCGATGTCCAGGACACAAGGCTTCCTTTACTTGTTTGTTCCACAGGCCAATAGGATGGGAGACAAACAAAGTAGAAGCTGGATTCCCACTCTGTCTTCAATTCAGCGGCTGAGTTATATAGGAGACGTGAATGGAGTCTGGCCTTCATACCTCAGATCTGACACATATCTGAGTGGGCTTTTCCCCCCTATTTTTGTTAACTCCTAATATTGCACAACATTAATATTTTACCACCCTTTTTCTTTTTTTAAAGATTTTATTTACTTATTTGAGATAGAATGAGAGAAAGTGAGAGAGCGAGCACAAGCTGGGGGGTGGTGGGCAGAGGGAGAGGAAGAAGCAGGCTCCCCGCTGAGCAGGGAGACCAACTTGGCACTTGATCCCAGGACTCTGGGTTCATGACCTGAGCCGAAGGCAGACGCTTAACCGACTGAGCCACCCAGGTGCCCCTACCACCCCTATTCTTATGTTGCAAGTGTATGAACAGAAAGGAAAAGAAAGCCGGTATTTTTTGATAGGCTGATCACTACCTAATGTAAGGTTCAAGGTATTTAAACATCTCCTTGTTGGTATTTAATGTAACATTAGCCATCACAACTGCATTGTCTAGACTGGTAAAATTGAATTAAATATATCTGATAAACTAGGAAATTGCATCGTTTCTAGATTCTAATCCCAGTTCTACAATTAATCACGGTGTGTTTTACAGCGAGGCATTTAACCTTTCTCTCAGGGTCCATGTCTATCCAACAAGGAGCCAGGACTGCAACAGTGGCTGAGATTCAGCATTCCCTGATTCTAGAAAGTAAAAAACAAACCCACAAAGCTGCCAAATGAAACTGGAAACGGTCTAAAATCACCATCAGTAGTTACTTGAAAGGCATTGAGGTTGTTCATTCGTTTATTTTAAATACTGACTTCTAGGATGAGTGAATCCTTCCTGACTTCTTGATCTATGTGTCTGTTACCCCACAACCATCTGGTCATGGTTAGAATGCTGAATTTAAAGAATTTATTATTTTACATACAGTGTGAATGGCATCTGTGTGTGTATCTGTGTCTGTGTGTTGCTGTGTGTGTCTCTGTGTCTGTTGTATTTATCTTCCTGGATGTTTCAGGCAGGGGTTATTTAAATCAGCTAGGGACTGCTTTGCAATAAATCAGGGCAGGTTTTGCTCTTTCATCATAACTACTAGGTGGTAGGAGCGTGACTTAAATGGGTGGCTGGTGGTCAGTTCACATCATTGCTACATTTACTTGCTTTTATAGCTCTTAGAAGTGTTAGAGAAATTCCCTGGGCATGACACACCATTTTTTCCCTGTACCTGAAATGATACGCGACACTGACTACAAACTTACACTCTTATTTCCTTGATGGGATCTTGTGCCTCTGGATCCCATTTTGACCCCAGGAAGCCTACCCAGCTCTTCAATCCCACACATCACTCCTCCACTCCACTGTTTCCCTGGTGGCATATCTCCACCCAAGGCTTAGATTAATTTAGGAAAGATTTCTATGGGAACTATGCAAAGCAGATTTTCCTAGTAAAATACAAGTTTATTTTAAAAAGAGAGTTGTTAGAAAAAACAGAACTTGGGGTAAAAGAATATGATTGGAAACCAAAAACAATGGTAACCATTACTCATTTAAAAAGAGGGCAGGCATAATTTATGTAATTTTTTAAGGAAACGTGCTTTATTTATTTATTTATTTAAGAGAGTGAGAGAGCACAAGCAGGGTAAGGGCAGAGGGAGAGGGACAAGCAGACTCCACACTGAACATGGAGCCCAACACAGGGCTCCACAAACCTGAGATCATGACCTGAACCAAATCAAAGTTGGACGCTTAACCAACTGAGCCACCCGGTGTCACGCTTTGTTATTACTTTACTTCTTGTTGCTACCTTCCACCACACTGCATATGAATGTGATAACCAATTTATATTTTAGGATATGGGGATTAATTCCTTTAAATTAAAAAAATTAGTAAATAAAGATTTTTAAAATGATACTTTCCAATGTCTGATTACTAAGCTCCTATGATTTGAAAGAGGAATCCTTACACATTAAGAAACTAAATCTTGAATAAAATCATTTAATGGTATTTCTGTGTATGCTATATTAATCTTCACATGATCTGATAATCTTATTGCTACTAGATTGAAAGCAAGTTTACATGATTTTAGGGCACTTACCTGTTTTATTTTCTTTTTAATGAAAATTTATATAAGTCCCATCTCTGATGATAATAATATCCTTGGTTTCTATTCATGTTTCAAACATATTTTCAGAAGAATATGATTCTGAGAAGCATTTAAGGGACCTATGATCACAATGAGCCAGATATTACAGCTCTATGTGAAGGATTAAGAAGCTTACAATACATTGTCACAGATCCTGGATTCCCTCCTCTTTTTTGACAGTCAAGGTCACGTTCACCTGGCTGCCTATTTTTGAGCAGTTTTGCAGACCCAGTGTTACGCACTCACAATTGGTGTACTCTCTTGGAGTCGGGGGAGGAGCTTCTCCTTTGTAGTGATGTTTATGTTAAAACAAATACAATTTTTATAAATTCTGAAAAACAAACTTGTATTTATTTGCAGCTGTTGATGAAAATAAAATATCACCAAGAACAGCTTCTATTTCTTAGTTGAAAATCAGCAAAAACCCGTCTAGGCACAATTAGGAAGACAGGGCACGTTATGCACTTCATCTCACACTCTGCTCCCTCACCCTCTTTTTGGCCATGCTCTGCCATCTCCTGCTTCAAGAACCTGGGGCTTCTTCCTTCCTACTCCTGTTTCACAAGGCTCAGCTGCCCATCGGGACCCTTTTGAATTGATTGACTTATTGCCCTTTACATAAAAAGCTTTCAGGTATGCTCCTAACCCAGCCTCACGATCTTCAGCCTTTTATCCCTGATTGTGAAATAAATGTTAAAAATTCATGAGCAGGTGGCTTATAGAGTTGTTAAAATACCTGAAATCACAAAATACAGTCAGTTCTGCTATAATACTTGTTTTGAGAACAGAATTTGTTCCAATGTGATTGATAAGTTAGGAAACAATTTAAGCATAATGCAAATTTCACATTTGCTTATGTGCAAATTCCTCTTCCAGAAACACCAGGTGAACTCAGAAAATTGCACCCAGCTGAATCGAGCTGCATAGGAATGCACAAAGCTCAGACACGAACACTACACAGACATCTACCAGCTACCTCAGTTCACCATGCGTGTTATGAGCTACACCCATCCACACCTGGTGTTACAAATGTACTCCCATTCCGAGAACCCTCCTTTATCAGCTCACAATAATATACAAGCTACTGCTCTTCTGTTATTCACTTCCATAAGCAAGCTCCAGGTCTTTTTAAAAGCAAAGTGCCATGTTTATTATGATATTTAGGTTTTCTAAAGCAGGTAATATTTGTAAAACTGTGTTACCCTTTTTATGACATTGTATTTTTTTAGAGTGTCATTGACAATGTGTTTGAATGTTGTGTATCTGTAGTTTTGATGTATGACTTTGTGTAGCATGATGATTTTTTGGAACATATACACATATTTTGCGTGATAGCGGAACTAACTGTATGAAACCTACCTTATTCCCGAGAGTGTCTTTTATTTCTCTAGGGAGGGCATCTGACAATACCTTGTTTGGACCTATTCTGTGAACTTCTCATCCTTGATTCTTGTTCATGTCAACTTCCATTTGCCAACCAAAGACTTTTTCCCCCCTTTTTAGAGCAGATATGAACATTATTCTAAAGGGTTTGGTTTTTATTGGGAAGGCAAGAGGTATTCCTGAAGAATTCTAAGCTGGATAATGGCCAAGTTAATGATGGGGATCAAGCCCATGAAGGTGAGGGTTTGTGTAGAAGTTTCTTTGGGGGGCTCTGATTCTGGCTCAGCAGCCTGTGAACTCCTGGACAATATTCATTTATCATATGTGAAGCCTCAATGCTGGGCATCCTACCTGACCCAGAAGAGCTCAAAGTGTTTATTGAACTGAATTCCAACAGCACAAATGCAGATTAAGCCTCAAAATAGTCACAAAGAGACACTGGAAATGTCTTAATGATGCAGCTAACCAATTTCTCCACTGAGCCAGGAAAGCATTCCTGTGCATTTTAGGGAAAACAAAAACAAAAACAAAACAAAAAACAGTCCGACAGTTAGAATTGAAATAAAAATGATTTTTCATTTTGCCTAACTGAATATTATGTTCTTTGAGCTCCTTTTTATGCTTGATAATGCTGGGCACAGTGCCTTTCCCACCAGGATATGATTGATAATCATTCAGTTCATCAGAAAATCAATTAATCAGAACCTTCCACTTCCTCATAAGCATTCTGTCTAAGTGTCTGTTGTGTATAGTTTAATGTCTTCACATTTTGACTCTTTAAATTGTTTTAAAGAATTTTGGAGTTTTGGAGATGAAAATATGGAAAATCCAATCTTATGAAACTTTTATACAGTTAAAGCTAAGAAAGAGAATGAAAGTCAGAAGTAAAACCATAGAGAATATGGAGTCATGAATATGGCTTACTCTAAATGTAGTTGACTCTGACTTCATTTCAATTAAGTACATATTACAGCTCCCCAGGTGGGTAGCCCATCTACCTCTCATGGAAGGCAATGCCACCCAAGCTCCTGGCTCTCTTCCCTGTCAGTTAGTCCCCTATATGCATTTTATATGGGTGTTGCAAAGCCTCAGATAGGTGTGAGGTTTGAACCTTCCACAGTTTAGCTGAAATCTGGCTTAAACATATACTGACAAAGGAATGGAAAGAGCAAATATCAATATGAGAACTTAGAAATGTCTATAAATGTACATTTTTATTCCCTAAGTGGTTCTATAAATTTGAAATGATATTCTTCAGGCTTAAAATAGATGATCCACCTAATAGTAGCTTCATTTTTAGTAAAAATGTCATCTTTCTCTACCCTACTTATCACTGAAATTCAAATATAAGACAGTTTTCCAAACATAGTTTAAATACATATAACTCGCCATAGTCCTGTTGGGCACATTGGCCTCTCTGTGTGTTCTATGTACAGTTGTTCTAAGTGATTACATTTGACCCCAAATATTTTCTATTGCCTTATAGCATTATTCCGTGTGGCAAAAATAAAACCAAGCTGGAATTATTTAGGCCAAATGATATAGTGGGTTTCTAGGAAGCCTGAGGCAGAGTGGCTGTTTTGCATTCAGAAGAAGCCACTGGAGAATGACAGTTCAAGTAAAATATTGTTGTGAAATAGTTGATTGGGGAAACAGAATTTGGGGAAGCTCAGTTTAACACAGTAAGACACTATTATGTGCCCCCAAAATAGATATCCTGGAGATAGTCTGCCACCTTCAATATATTTACCCTAGTTTCGACCTACAAGTTCAGTTGTTGTTATGGAATAGACCCAACCTAAATTAAAAGTACTGTATGGTGACGAACACAATATAATAAAAAAAAATATTATAAAATAATAAAAATAAAAATTTTGATTCCTTTTCAAAAAAATAAAAGTATAATGCTTTAAATGATAATTTAAGGAAATCAGAACTGAAATTATAAGCTTTATTACTATTAGAGGTTGTATTAAACTACAAGTGAGTCAGAATCCCCTATTAGTAATTATTTCTATTTTAATTTTTCAGAACAGTTATTTTAGGTTACTGTTATAAATATAAACCAAGTTGTTGTCATAAAGAGACAGGAAATAGCAGTGATTTGAGGAAAGCAATAGAATTTCATATCTCTTGCCTGTGACAGTCTAGAGTCCCAGGTCTGGTAGGCAATTCTGATTCAAAAGGTTTTCCTTCCTTTTCTGCATGGTTGAAGCTGACCATCATTAAGAAAGAAATAAAGAGATGGGGAACAATTTCTTGTCTAAAAAATTAGAATTTCTTTCTAAAAGATGTGACCCTGTAGTTACACACACAATTTCTCATACCGACTTCAAATGAGGCTGAGAAATGACGTTCCGTTATGCAAAGGAAGAAGGGGAGAACGGATATGGAGCCATCCCGCCAGACCTACTGATTAGCCATTTCTTCATTTTGTTTTTTACTACTAATAAAATATTTTTCTACTGACATAACATAGAAGATTTTCTTTTTGGGAGGATAGAGGGAGAAGAAGAGAGAATATCTCAAGCAGGATCCGCACCCAGCGCATAGTCCCGAGCAGGGCTCGATCTCACAACCCTGAGCCGAAATCAAGAGTTGGACGCTTAACGAACTGAGCCATGCAGATGTTCCCCCTCCCTTTTTAGAGTAGAGAGAGAGAACATAGAAGCTTTTAAAATAAGTCATACCAAGTTATTTTCTGCTTAAAATTACTCAATGGGTGTACTATATTTCATTATCCCTAATATTACTTGCCAGACCATGTAGGCACTGGTCCTTGCCTACAACTCCCAACACCATCTTACACATTCTCTTCCTAGCTTCCTATTTTTTAATCACAAAGACCTACTTTTCCTTTTGTGGACGTCCCTTATATTTGTTTCTCTGTTCTTGTGATTCATCCTTTAAGATATGTTCTTTCATAATTCTATGTTCATTTGGCAACTGCTTCTCGTGAGTCCAGTTCAAATATCACTTCTTAACAGGTCTTTTCACTACCTGGTTTCTCCATATCTATCTCATGACCATTTTGTTATTTACTTCATATCTCTTATACTATCACTATCTGGTTTATTTACTTTTATGTGATCTCATCTGTTTTGTTTCTGATACAAACCAAACCTTGTGATATCATTACTGAAACATAGTAGATGCTCAGGAAATAGTTTTGAAATGAGAAGATGAATATATAATTATCAACACATAATGGGCATATACATAAATAATGCTTGCAGTATCTTTTTGGAATGTTATGTTGTCAAATTAATGTCTACTGTTTTCGTACCCTCTTATTAAGGATTAAAAAGATACTGTAAAGAGCTGAGATACAGTTCATCACCTACTGCATCTGAGACGAAGGCAGCCTCCTGACTCTAGTAGGGTTTATAGAATCTGGCCCTATGTAATAATACACTTAGCTACAGCCTGACATTATATTTTCTGCTAAGGTTGTATTACCAGTGCATTTTCACTTGCTTTATACCATAGCCATAGAACTCTATTGACTAAATACTGAACAAACATTCCGAAATAAAATCAAATCTTTTTGGTCAGCAAACAAAAGACCAATCTGCGGTATTGATCAGAAATAAATAGCTACTCCTGAATCATACGAAAAAAATCTTCAAATCACAAAAGCAAAACTGTCTTAGAAGACATGTAATAAATATAGTCACAAAAATCTTCGAGTTAAAAGAAATAACATATAATTTAACATATATTTACACAAATAGAGTTTACAAAATGTTTTAAATGGGATATATTACATTTTGCTCCTTATCCTTTCAACAGTCATATGAAATGACTCAATAGAGTGAGATTGAGCATTTGTTTCTTACTATTGTTTATTTTATTTATATCATTAATTTAAATTCTTTGAAGACCACACACTAAGAAAGGGTTAGTCACCAAACGGTGGTATAAATGGTCAATAGATCTTCTCAGAACCAGTAGACTGGACCACAAAATAGTAGCCGAAAGGTTTTAACATGTAGCCCAATTTCATTCATTTGAACTAAAAAATTATAAACTTCAGAAACTTTTTTAACTCATTTCTTGGTTGAATCCCAGTCAGATAGATAGCAGAATCAACAATAGATGGAGCTTGCTGGAATCATCGCCAACGCAATTTATGTCTTTATTAAACAGGTTTTCAAAGTAAAAGTCCTGGGATAAATAAAGAAGGAGCTCTCTGTGAATTCTGTGATGATCACAGTGATTCTTCCTGAGACTTAATGAGAAGTCTATTAGAAACAACCAACAACTGCATTGTTACTATGTTAATATTAATAACAACAAGCTACATTTTATAAAAGTTACAATATTTTCTTTCTTCTATGCTAACACAAATGGCAAATACCCTATAACTATCCGAAAGTGAATTCAGTGAAGTGAAATAAAATACCTTTCAAATTTAACTATTAAATAGTTTCTTCTATTAAAAATGTACCCTTATTCACATGAACCATCCCCAAACTCTTCTACATGCCATTGTCATTAGAAAGACTTCTTTACCTTATAAAGTAAGTAAATATTGGCCACATGCAGAAGTCTCTTGATTCAGGGTATCTACCATATCTACAGCCATCTCCTGAGAAAAACCTCAACAATTCCTTGGCGATCTTATTTATTCTGTCTCTTGAAAACTTGGCTACAGCTGATTGGATCAGACATTTGAGAGCTTTCAGTATGAAACACACAAAGGTAATTGATATAAATAAGTGATAGCAGAAAAATAGAAGATGATGATTTGAGGGAGAGTGAGATGCAGTGAAAGACAATAACAAGGAAAACCAGAGCCAAAGGCATGATGGAGTCACTAGGGCCATGGCTATCAAACTCGACTGCACCTTAGAATCTCTTTGAGAGAAGTTTTTAAAATCTCAGCACACCCTAGATCAATTAAATCAAAATGTCTGAAATGGGATTCAGGCATCAGTAGTTTTTAAAGCTCCCCAGGTGATTCCAATGTATCGCCAATATTGAAAATCAATACAGAATCACATGGTGGAGCAAAGGGGGGAAACTTACTGAGGGGTACAGAAGAGGTCAGGGCACCACAGTCACTGCTGTATCACTAGGATAGCTATTGCATTTTGGACATAGTTGGAATATGGTTGTATTTCTGCAAAGCCTGAAAATGCAACTCCTGTGTTGATTTTTTGTACTTCCTCCATAGGTCAAGTATCCTTATAATGATAAGGTGAGGCAACTTGAATTTGCATATAATCTTTGCAAACTTCAAGGACTCCAATAATGTAGCCATTGTCAACCAAATCTGAACACTGTATCATTGTATTAAGTAAATAAAAGTCAAACAGGAAAACAAAGAGTTATTGTCTTTAACCAACAGGAATTTTTCCAAAAGGAATATGATGGTAGAAAAGGTTTAGAAAATATTCGTAGAACTGGTAAAAGGCAATTGCACAAACACT
Source organism: Ursus americanus (assembly GCF_024610735.1). Classification (NCBI taxonomy): domain Eukaryota; kingdom Metazoa; phylum Chordata; class Mammalia; order Carnivora; family Ursidae; genus Ursus; species Ursus americanus. The sequence goes on along the minus strand of NC_142137.1, from coordinate 11,583,777 downwards.
AAATCTAAGATTAAAGTACCAAATAAAATCATACAAGGCATATTTTACACTAGAAAAATTCAGAGGTACACTTTCAAAAACGAAGTATTTGGGACACAGAAAGAAGTCTTATAACTCAGAACTTAAACAAGGATGTGAGAAAGTGAAAATATTAAAAATTATTTTAAATGCTAATAACCACACTGCTATGCTGAGTTTACACTGAGGAATTACATGATACCTGATGTGGTTAAGAAAAACAAAGTGTACTTGCTAATATTTGAATACCAGATGTAAATTTGTGTGCACCTAAATCCATTCACTCTGCTGTGTGCAGATGGAAGACATACTTTTGTATTTTAATTAAATATAGAATGTGTAACTAGTCTTTGTGTGTTCAACATTAATGGTGAGACTATGACTTAAGTGCATATTTATTTTTGTAATAAATGTAGACCTTAGGACTGTAGTCATATGTTGACATCATAAATGGATTTTTTCTTACATTTTATTAATGTTTTTTCAACCTGTTTCTTATTTTCCCAAGAAATCATGCTGCCACTTGCATAAACTAGTCAGATTTTCAACTTAGTTAAAGGCAAACATACTAATGGTACATCACTGTTGAGAAAAAAAATTGTATTTATTACACAAAATATACCAATAGTGATTGCTGAAATCTTAGCACAAATGAATTTCTTCTTTGAACCACTTTAGTATTTGTTTTCTTCCTCACTCTTAATAACGTGAAAAAGAGATGAAGTATTCCAGATGTGCTTGAAATGTTAGTGACATACATTATTCTCTCCTACTGACTTCTGCCTTACTTTTTAGATTAGTTATAAAATTGCGTCAGTAAAAGTGCTTAAGAAACAAAGCTGTGTATAATGAAGATATAATCATTAGTGATGTTACCAGTGCTTTTATTACTTTATTTTATGGCAAAAATACACACCATACAAAATTTTATAACTTTCTCAGAGAATATTTGATATATGGCCAAAATTGCATTCTACTCCAAAATAAAAGTATTTTTTTAAGTAGAAAAACTCTGACTCTTAGGACCGTAATAATATTTCATATACTCTCAAAATAAGAAAATGATTAATAGCCAAACAGGAGGTGGGGGGGTAGGAGGGACTCATAGTGGAATACAACCACTGACAAATAAATCTAGCTGAATTTAAAATATGATTAATATAACTACACTGAAGGGGATGAGGGAAGACTAGAACTAACTTCAGTAACTTTGGGAAAACGGTGTCTTAACTAGATGGAGTAAGAGCAAAGACAAACAAAAAAACTTTACATATATGCTGAATTATAGTTGGTGAATGTATTTATGCAACCCTATGAAGACGGAAATTTTAGTTCCTGAACTTCACTAACTTCATAACCAATTGAGAAAAATGATTAATTTCTCTTTTTAAGTAGAGCCAGACCTCATTTTATTGCGCTTTGCTTTATTGCACGTCACAGATACTGTGTTTTTTACAAATTGAAGCTTTTTGGCAATCCTGCCTGTAATAAGTCTATCTGTGCAATTTTTTCAACAGCATTTGCTGGTGAAGATGCTGTGAAGGTGTTGAAATGATAACAAAGGATTTAGAATATTACATAAAATTACATAAAATATTACATAAAATTACATAAAATATTACATAAAATTACATTGCTTGCTAAAGCAGTGGCAGGGCTTGAGAGAACTGACTTCAATTTGGAAAGTTCTACTGTGGATAAAATGCTATCAAACAGTATTGTGTGTTACAGAAAAATCATTGGTGAGAGCAGAGGTCACTCGATGTGGCATACTTCAGTGTCGTCTTATTTTAAGAAATTGCTACCATCACCTCAACCTTCAACAACCAGCACTGCGATCACGCAGCAGCCATGAACAATGAGACAAGACTCCCCACCAGCAAAAAAGATTACAATTGGCTGAAAGCTCAGGTGATGGCTATCATTTTATAGCAATAATGTACTTTTAAATTAAAGTACGTACATTGTTTTTTTTAGACAAAATGCTAATGCACACCTAATACATACCGGGACAATGTAAACATAATTTTTATATGTACTGGGAAACCAGAAAATTCATTTGACTTTATTTTATTGCAATATTCCCTTAATTACGATTGTCTGGAACTGAACCCACTGTATCTTTAAGGTATGCTTGTCTATCAACTATATAAAAAGCAGTGTGACTCTGATCTTCATAGAATATTAGGGATTATCACCATTTATTTTGAAAGCCAATTTTTTAAATTAAAATATATTATGTCTAGAGTTCTAATAATTCTGGAGAAAATAATATGTTTGCCTCCATGCAATAAACAAATTAGTCATAGGACAGTCTTTATGACCTTTTCCATTATGCAGAAAATGGATTTTATGAAAATGACTGGATCAAACTCCAAGATGCTATTAATCTTAGGTTAAGATAGAAAAGAGACCAGATATCCTTCAACATGATCTAATTTCTTACCCTGATGGTAGAAGTAGCTAAAGTTAAGCACTTTGGAGAATAATAATTAATCTTCTCATTCCCCTGGAAAGAACCTTTTAGGTTACTGAAGGCAGGATTGTCTATATGGCTTGACAGAAGTGCCTTTTATAAGCACATGGAAAAGTGTATTAACTGGAAGTCTCCTTCCTACTTAGCATCTAGCCATTTTAGTGAAAACCTCACATTCCCCTCAAGAGAGGCATTTAACTTACTCTGAAATGGACACTAAGTAATCAGGCATTTCTTAATATTGGACTAAGACAGATCAATGAGTAAGGAGCTTTGCCTTTGAAGTCCTTGTTGAAAGTTTTATTCTCTCCATTACAGCATGGACTTCTGAATCCTGTAGACTATGTATTTCCAGGCACACTGACATTTATCATTTCCTTTTCTGACAGGATCCTGATATCTGACAGTGTAATTATATTAAGACGGCATCTTCCCTGTAACATTAGCTATGAAATTTGACTTTTTTTAAAGTACCTAAAATGACAAATGATTTTAGACTGAACCATGTGCAGTTCTTTCTTTGGAAACTTTTTCCCAAGCTGCATGATAAATTTAAATTTAAATTATGAAATAAAGAGTAAAAAAAGAAAAGCATAATTGAACAATGCCCATATATAAATACTGTGCTGTATACTTACAAACATAATGTGCTGTGGTAACAAATATATTAAACTCCTATAAACATTTACTGGGTGTCCTGTTCTAGTTTATTGGTGGAAGAGGTATTTCAGATTTGCACTTTATCGACTGTTAGATATTTTAAGTTGTTGTTTCTAGTGTATATTTCCAGTTATGACTCTAAAATTTGTGTGTATTGATGAAGTCACCAAGTCCTAGTTCAATTGCTGTTGGATGGTTTCAGTTATTCACTTAAACCAGGAAACTTTTTAAGTTTTGGGTCTTAACAAGGTAAGCTTAGATTAGGTTTCCTCAGAAACCAGCTTGAATTTCTATTTAGCCGGATCAAATATAATTGAGATTTCTTTGAAAGAGAAACAGCTGCCAAAACTCACACAAGAAGAAATAGACAATTTAAATAGGTTTATATGTATTTGAAAATTTGAATAAATAATTAACAACCTTCCAAAACAGAGGACCTAAGCTCCAGATGGGTTGACTCTTGAGTTCTACCAAACACTTAAGGAAGAATTTAAATCAATTCTCTATAATCTCCTTCAGAGAATAGAAGCAGAGTGAACACTTCCTAACTCATGTGAGAATAAAATTATCCTAATACCAAAATCAGACAAACATTACCAGAACAGAAGAAACCTACAGATCAGTATCTCTCATAAATATAGATGCAAAAATGCTCAAAAATATTAGCAAATCAAATTTTTAAAAAAGTTTAAAAAGAATCATGCATCATGACCCAGTGGGGTTTATCCCAGATACGCAAGGCCAGTTCAACATTTAAAGACCAATTAGTGTAATCCACTACATCAAGAGATTAAAAAAGACAAATTACATGATAATACCAATAGGTGCAGAAAAAAATTCAACAAAATTCAACAATTCATAATACATAATAAAAAGTCTCAGTAAACTAAGAACTGAGGGAGACTTCCTCAGCTTGGTAAAGAATATAAAAACACCCACACCTAACATCACACTTAACGACGAGAAACTCAGAGCTTCCCCACAAAGATTGGGAACAAGACAAGGATTTTCCTTTTCACCAGGGCTTTTCAACATTGCACCTAGCTAATACAAAAGACAAGAAAAGGAAATGATAGGTATAAAGTTGAGAAGGAAGAGATAAAAGTGTCTTTGTTTGCAGATGATATGATCATTTTGTTTGCAGATGATATGACAAAACAATCAACAAAACAGCTCCTGAAACTGAGAAATTATAGCAAGTTTGCTGGATGCAAGGTTAATATACAAAAGTCAAGTTCTTTTCTACATACCACCAATGAACAAGTAGGATTTGAAATTAAAAACAAAATGCCATTTATATTAGCACTCCCAAAAATGAAATACATAAATATAAATCTAACAAAATAAGTGCAAGATCTATGGTGAGGGAAACTACAAAACGCTGATGAACGAAATCAAAGAAAAACTAAATAAATGGAGAAATATTCCATATTCATGAATAGAGAGACTCAATATTGTTAATATGTCTTCTTTTTCCAACTTGGTCTATACATTCAATGCAATCCTAATAAAAATCTCAGCAAATTATTTGGTTGATATCAACATACTGACTCTAAAGTTTATAGGGAGAAGCAAAAGATCCAGAATAGTCAACACAATACTGAAGGAAAACATGGTTGGAGGACTGATACTAACCAACTTCAAGACTGACTGTAAAGTCGTAGTAATCAAGACAGTGTGATATTGGTGAAAAGATAGACAAATAGAACAAGGGAACAGAACAGGGAGCCCAGAAATAGAACCACACAAATATAGTCAATTGATCTTTTGACAAAGGAACAAAAACAATACAATGGAACAAAGGTAGTCTTTTCAACAAATGATGCTACTGGACAATCATGTGCAAAAAAAAAAAAAAAAAAAAAAAAGAATGTAAACACAGACTTTACAACCTTTGCAAATATTAACTCAAATTCATCAAAGACTTAAATATGAAACTATAAAAGTCCTAGAAGATAACATAGGAAAAAACCCAGAAGACCTTGTATGTGGCAATGACTTTTTAGACACAACACCAAAGGCATGATCCATGAAAGAAATCATTAAAATGCTGAACTTCATTAAAATTAAAAATTTCCACTCTGAGAAAGACAATGTAAAGGAAATTTTTAAAAAACCACATAAATAGACAAGTCACAGATTAAATGAAAATATTTTCAAAAGACATATCTGCTAAAATACTGTTTTGTTTTGTTTTTTTAAAAGATTTTATTTATTTATTTAACAGAGATAGAGACAGCCAGCGAGAGAGGGAACACAAGCAGGGGGAGTGGGAGAGGAAGAAGCAGGCTCATAGCAGAGGAGCCCGATGTGGGGCTCGATCCCAGAATGCCGGGATCACGCCCTGAGCCAAAGGCAGACGCTTAACCGCTGTGCCACCCAGGCTCCCCAATACTGTTATACAAAATACATTACGGACTTTTAAAATTCAACAAAAAGAAAACAACCCAATGAAAAAATGGTCAAAGATCTGAACAGACATCTTACCAAAAAAGACATGTAGATAGTAAATACATGAAAAGATGCTCTCCATCATAAATCATCAGGGAAATGCAAATTAAGGCAACAATGGGGTACCATTACACATCCAGTGGCCAAAGTCAAGAATATCGACAACATCAAATACAGGCAAATCTGTGTAGCATTAAAAACTCTCATTCAGTTCTAGTGGAAATGTAAAATGGTACAGCCACTATGGAAAACAGTTTGGTACTTTCTTAACACACTAAACATATTCTTAAAATCCAGCAATCACATTCCCTGGTATTTACCCAAAGGAGTTGAAAACTTACCTCAACACAAAAACCTGCACATGGGTGTCTAGCGCAGCTTTATTCATAATTGTCAAAACCTGGAAGGAACCAAGATGTCTTTCAGTAGGCGAATGGATAAATATCAATTCATTCAGTAAATCTGGACAAGAAATTATTATTTAGCACTGAAAAGAAAAGATCTATCAAGTCATGAAAAGACATGGAGGAAACTTAAATATGCATATTAGTAACTGAAAAAAAAAGGCAATCTGAAAAGGCTACATGCTGTATGATCCAAATATATGACATTCTGGAAAAGGCAAAACTATGGAGACACTAAAAATATCAGTGGTTGCCAGAGCTTGAAAAGAGGGGAGTGGGTGAACAGGTGAATCACAGAGGATTTTTAGGGACTGAAACTATTCAGAATGAAACTGTAATAGTGAACAGGTGTCATTATGTATTTGTCAAAAGCCACAGAATATACAAAACCAGGAGTAAACCCTAACGTAAGCTATGGACTTTTGGTGATTATGGTGGGTCAATGTAGGTTCATCAGTTGTAACTAATGTACCATTCTGCTGAGTGCTGTTGATAATGGGGAGGCTATACATGTGTGGGACAAGGAGGATATGGGGAAACTCTTCACTTCTTTTCAATTTTGCTGTGAATCTAAAACTGCTCTAAGAAAAAAGTCTTTATATAAATTATTAAGATAGTAATATAGTTTGTGAATATGATTAATTTTGATATAATATTAATATTGTAATATCATTAATGATCATTGAAATGATAATACAGTGGATTGGCATGAATCAAGCAATATATTCATATATATATATTATATATACATATTTTTTAAATTTAAATTCAAGTTAGTTAACATATAGTGTAGTACTGGTTTCAGGAGTGGAACTTAGTGATTCATCACTTACATATAACACCCAGTATGCATCTCAACAAGTGCCCTCTTTAATCCCAATTACCCATTTAGCCCATCCCCCCACTCACTGCCCCTCCAGAAACCCTGTTTCTCTTAACTAGAGAGTCTCTTATGGTTTGCCTCCCTTTCTGTTTTTATCTTATTTTATTTTTCCTTCCCTTCTCCTATGTTCACCTGTTCAGTTTCTTAACTTCCACATGAGTGAAATTATATGATATATATCTTTCTCTGACTTAGTTTGCTGAGCATAATACATTCTATTTCCATCCATGTTGTTGTAAATGGCAAGACTGCATTTTTTACGGCTGAGTAATATCCCATTGTGTGTGTGTGTGTGTGTGTGTGTGTATACCACTTCTTTATCCATTCATCAGTCGATGGACATTTGAGCACTTTCCATGAATTAGCTATTGTTGAGAGTGTTGCTATAAACATTGGGGTGCAGGTGCCCCTTCAAACCAGTACTTTTGTATCCTTCGATAAATATCTAGTAGCGCAATTGTTGGATCATAAGACAGTTCTATTTTTAACTTTCTGAGGCACCTCTGTACAGCTGTACATCTTTGCCAACATCTGTTGTTTTCTGAGTTGTTAATTTAGCCATTCTGACAGATGTGAGGTGGCATCTCATTGTGGTTTTGATTTGTATTTCCCTGATGATGAGTGATGTGGAACATTTTTTCATGTGTCTGTTAGCCATTTGTATGTCTTTGGAGAAATATCTGTTCATTTCTTCTGCTCATTTCTTAACTGGATTATTTATTTTTTGGGTGTTGATTTTGATGACTTCTTTATAGATTCTGGATACTAGCGCTTTATCTGATAAGTCATTTACAAATATCTTCTCCCATTCCGTCAGTTGCCTTTTAGTGTTGTTGATTGTTTCCTTCACTGTGCAGAAGTTTTTTTAACTTGATGATGTCCCAATAGTTCATTTTTACCTTTGTGTTCCTGGCCTCCAGAGACATATCTAGTAAGAAGCTGATGCAGCCAAGGATAAAGAGGCTGCTTCCTATTTCTTCCTCTAGGATTTTGATGGTTTGCTGTCTTATATTTAGGTGTTATATCCATTTTGAATTTTTGTGTATGGTGTAAGAAAGTGGTCCATTTTCATTCTTCTTCATGTGGCTGTCCAGTTTTCCCAACACCATTTGTTGAAGAGACTCTTTTTTTCTTTTGGATGTTCTTTCCTGCTTTGTCGAAGATTAGTTGACCATAGAGTTGTGGGTCCATTTCTGGGCTCTCTATTCTGTTCCATTGATCTATGTGTCTGTTTTTGTGCCAGTACCATGCTGTCATGATGATTACAGCTTTGTAGTACAGATTGAAGTCTGGAATTGCCATGCCTTCCACTTTGCTTTGCTTTTTCTACATTACCTTGGTTATTCAGGGTCTTTTCTGGTTCTGCACAACTTTTAGGATTGTTTGTTCTAGCTCTGTGAAAAATGCTGGTAACATTTTGATCAAGATTGCATTGAATGTGTAGATTGTTTTGGGAAGTATAGACTTTTTAACAACATTTGTTTTTCCAATCCATGAGCATGGAATGTTTTTCCATTTCTTTGCGTGAGCTTACAGATCTTTTACCTCTTTGATTAGGTTTATTCCTAGGTATCTTATGGGTTTTGGTGCAATTATAAACAGGATCAGTTCCTTGATTTCACTTTCTGCTGCTTCATTATTGGTGTATAGAAATGTAACAGATTTCTGTACACTGATTTTGTATCCTACAACTTTGCTGAATTCATGAATCAGTTCTAGCAATTTTTTGGTGGAGTCTTTTGGGTTTTCAACATAGATTATCATGTTGTCTATGAAGAGCAAAAATTTGAATTCTTGTCTGATTGCTGACTTCCAGTACAATGTTGAAGAGCACTGGTGAAAGTGGACATCCCTGTCATATTCCTGATCTCAGGGGGAAAGCTCTCAGTCTTTCCCCATTGAGAATTATATTAGCTGTGGGTCTTTCATATATGGCCTTTATGATGTTGAGGTATATTCTTTCTATTCCTACTTTCTTGAAGGTTTTTATCAAGAAAGGATTCTCTGTTTTGTCCGTTGCTTTTTCTGCATCTGTTGAGAGGGTCATATGGTTTGTATCATTTCTTTTATTAATGTGATGTATCATGTTGATTGTTTTGTGGATATTGAACCACCCCTGAAGTCCAGGGTTAAATCTCACATGATCATGGTAAACAATCCTTTTAATGTACTGCTGGATTCAATTAACTAGTATCTTCTTGAGAATTTTTGAATCTATATTTATCAGGGATATTGGCCTTACTTCTCCTTTTTAGTGGGGTCTTTGTCTGGTTTTGAAATCAAGGTAATGCTGGCCTCATAGAATGAATTTGGAAGTTTTCTTCCATTCTATTTTTTGGAACAGCTGCAGTAGAATAGGAACCGATTTCTCTTTAAATAGTTGATAGAATTCCCCTAAGAAGCCGTCTGGCCCTGGATTCTTTGTTTTTTGGGGAATTTTTATTACTGATTCAATTTCTTTGCTGGTTATGGGTCTGTCCAAATTTTCTATTTCTTCCTGTGTCAATTTTTGTAGTATATATGTTTCTAGGAATTTATCCATTTCTTCCAGATTGCCCAATTTGTTGACATATAATTGCTCAAAATATTCTCTTATAATCGTATTTCTGCGGTATTGGTTGTGATCTCTCCTTTCTTATTTGTGATTTTATTTCTTTGGGTCCTTTCTCTTTTCTTTTTGATAAGTCTGGCTAGGGGTTTATTAACTTTATGAATTATTTCAAAGAACAATCTCCTGGTTTCATTGATCTGTTCTGTTTATTTTTTTTATTTCTATATCATTTATTTCTGCTCTGATCTTAATTATTTCCCTTCCTTTGCTGTTTTTAGGCTTTATTTGCTGTTCTTTTTCCAGTTCCTTCAGGTGTAAGTTTAGGTTGTGTATTTGAGACTTTCCTTACATCTTGAGGAAGGCCTGTATTTCTAATTATCCCCTCTTAGGGTCACCTTTGCTGCATCCCAAAGGTTTTGGACTGTCATGTTTTCATTTTCATTTGCTTCTATGGATTCTTAAAAATTTCTTCTTTAATTTCCAGTTGACCCATTCATTCTTTAGTAGGATGTTCTTTAACCTCCATCTATTTGCAGTCTCTCTAAATTTCTTCTTGTGGCGACTTCAAGTTTCATAGTGTTGTGATCTGAAATTATGCATGGCATGATCTCAATCTTTTTGTACTGATTGAGGCCTGATTTGTGACCCAGTATGTGATCTATTCTGGAGAATTTTCCATATGCACTCCAGAAGAATGTGTATTCTGCTGCTTTAGGATGAAATGAATATATCTGAATGGATGGATATAGCTGAATATATCTGTTAAGTCCATCTGAATGGATGGATATATCTGAATATATATGTTAAGTCCTATATTTGAATGTATCTGTTAAGTCCATCTGGTCCAGTGTGTCATTCAAAACCATTGTTTCCTTGTTGATTTTCTGTTTAGATGATCTGTCTATCTGTGAGTAGGGTGTTAAAGTCCACTGCTATTATTCTATTATCATCAATGAGTTTCTTTAAGTTTGTTGTTAATTGATTTATGTACGTGGCTGCTCCCAATTTGGGTGCATAAATATTTACAATTGTTATATCTTCTTGTTGGATAGACCCCTTTATTATAATATAGGGCCCTTCTTCATCTCTTATTGCAATCTTTTGTTTAAAATCGAATTTGTCTGATATAAGTATGGCTACTCCAGCTTTCTTTTGCTGTCCATTAGCATGATAGATGGTTCTCCACACCCTCACTTTCAATCTGGAAGTGTCTTTGGGTCTAAAATTAGTCTCTTGTAAGCAACATATCAATGGGTCTTGTTTTTTTGATCCATTCTGATACCCTATGTCTTTTGATTGTAGCATTTAGTCCATTTACTTCAGAGAATTATTGATAGATATGAATTTAGTGCCATCGTATTCCCTATAAAGTCACTGTTCCTATAGATTGTCTCTGTTCCTTTCTAGTCTTTGTTGCTTTTAGTCTCTCTTTCCCACTTAAAGGGTCCCCTTAAATATTTCCCGTAGAGCTTGTTTAGTGTTCACAAACTCCTTTAGGTTTTGCCGTCTTGGAAACTCTTTATCTCCCTTTCTATTCCGAATGACAGCCTTGCCAGATAGTATTGTTGGTTACATATTTTTCCCATTCAGCACATTCAATATATCATGCTACTGTTTTCTGGCCTACCATATTTCTGTGAACAGATCGGCTGCTAACCTTATGTGTCTACGTTTGTAGATTAAGGACCTTTTGTCCCTAGTTGCTTTCAGAAGTCTCTTTTTATCTTTGTATTTTGCAAATTTCACTATGATATGTCTTGGCATTGACCTGTTTTTGTTGATTTTAGGGGCAGTTCTCTGTGCTTTTGGACCTGGATGCCTGTTTCCCTCCCCATATTACGGAAGTTCTCAGCTACAATTTGTTCAAATAGACCTTCTGCCCCTTTTTCTTGCTCTTCTTCTTCTGGGACTCCTATGATATGGATATAATTGCACTTTGTGGAATCGATGAATTCCCTAAGTATATTCATGATCTAATAATTTTCTTTCCTTCTTTTCAACTTTATTATTTTTCATAATTTTATCTTCTATATCACCTATTTATTCTTCTGCTTCTTCTCTCCTCATTGGGATTACATCCAGTTGATTTTGCATGTCAGTTATAGTATTTTTCTTATTTTGGCCTGACTAGGTTTTGGTCTTTTATCTCTTCAGCCAGAGTTTCTCTGGTGTCTTCTGTGCTGCTTTCAAGCCCAGCTAGTATTCTTATGATTGTTGTTCTAAATTCTTGTTCAGATACATTGCTTATATCTGTTTTGAGCAAATCCTTGGCTGTGATTTTTTTTTCTTGATCTTTGTTTTGTGGAGAATTCCTCCATCATGTCATTAAGTCTAGGTTTCTGTCCTTGTGTGTTATAAAAGCTTGTTATGATTCCTGCTTTTGAGAGTAATTCTATGTTAAAAAGGGTTCCTACACTTTCCAGGGCCTAGCACTTCAGGAAGTATTTCTGGTGTATCGTGTATAAACTCTGCTGTTGTGTTTTGGCTGCTTTTCCCACAGGTCAGTCCTCTGCAGAGTTCCTCCTTGCTTGCAGTGGGAGCAACTAGCTGTGTTTGATTTGTTTTTTATGATAAACGTGATTTTAAAAAAAACAACCTGATTCAAGAAAAGAGAAAAGGAAAAGGAGCAAGAAAGCAAACAAACAGGCAAACAAAGAAGTATAAGCCTGATTCCAAAGAAAAGGAAAGAAGGAAAAAAGAAAGAGGAAAAAAAAGCCTGATCCAAAAAAAGAGAAAAAGAAACAAAGAAGCCAACAAATGAACAAAAAATTATAAGCCTGATGCCAAAGAAAAAAGAACAGTTTAAAAAATAAACAAAAAATAATTATATATATTATATAACTATAACATATATATTCTTTTATATATGTATATAAGAAATGGGGGGAGAAGCCTGGTCCGGGGTTGGGGTAAGTGACTCCAGCCTCTGCTGGAAACTGTGTTTCTCTCTGAAGTCCCATTGTGCTGGTGGGTGAGTGGGAAGTGTAGTGGAAGATGGTATCACCCTACCCTCTCATCCCCAGGGAGGGGAACTCACTGCTCTCATTCAGAAAGCCCTCACAGAAAAGTGAACAATCTCCCCTTCTGTGTCCCCAGCTTTCACCAGATCTCTGCTCTCAAACTATCTGTGGACAGCCCTTGGCATGCCCGGCACCACAGTTCTCCTGTTTTATCTCTGCCCGGTGGCTGGGATTCAAAACAACAAATCTTAAAGTACCTGGCAGTGCACATACACAGTCCCTTCTCCTGTAGGAGAGTGTCACAGTGCTGTACAGGCACTGGCACTTTTCTGTCCCAGAAAAGCCACCCCACACCTGTATGAGTGCCCAGAGTCTATGTTGAAACACAGCAAAAAGCTTCAACCAGGTTATCCTGCCCTCTGTGTGCGTCTTTGTACCCTGCTGTTGAATGGTGGCTCAAAACTGCCCAATGGGTCTTCTGTCCTTAGAGAGGCAGATACCGTCTTCCAAATGCACTCCAGGAAGGGGAGCATTCTCTCCCCATGGGACTCAGAGGATCCCCACACCACGGCACCTTTCATGAACCCTACATGCCACTTTCTCTCCCACTCTCTCCCTCTCTCCCTGATTTCTGTCTGCGAAAATTGTCCCCACCCTTCCCCTCCATAGGACCGCAGCTTTTCTCTTTCTCAATTCACATCCCCAAACCTCGCATTGTCCACGTTCTCTCCCTCCAGTTGTACAGATTGTTTTCTTAATCTTTAGATCAATTTCCTAGTTGTTCAAAATGATTAGATGTTGATCTAGTTATGTTCATGGGACAAGGCAAGCCCAGGGTCCCCCTATTAATCTGCCATCTTTGCTCCTCCTCCTAAGCAATATATATTGGTTGAATTTGGATTCATGGTGTAACAGGGTGTGGGAACAAAAACACAAACATATGCAAAACACAAACATCACATCCACACCCCCCCCACACACACACAGGCATAGCCATGATCTGCAACATTTGCGTCTTTATATGAACCAGAACTAAATGTAAACGTGAGAGTCTCATGAAGAAAGATGTATTAGCTTGTTAGGACTGTTGTAACAATATACCACTGATGGGGTGGCTTAAGCAAAAGAAATTTATTTTCTTACTGTTCTCTGGACTAGAAGTCCAAGATCACGGTGTTAGCAGGTTTGGTTTCTTTGGAGACCTCTCTCCTTAGCTCGCACATGGCCACTTTCTTGTTGGTTCCTTAGGTGGTCTTTCCTTGGTGCATGCATGCCCCTAATGTCCCACTGTGTGTCTGAGTTTCCTCTTCTTCTAAGGATACCAATTAGGCTCGATTAGGACATCCTACCACCTTCATTTTAACAACATCACTTTTTTAAAGCCTCTATCTCCAAATATAGTCACATTTTGAGGTATGGGGGGGGGTTAGGGCTTCAACTTATGAAGAAGGGGAGGGCAATTCAGTTTATAACAGAAGTGATAAATAGCTCACTTTGAACTACTTTTGCATTCATTACCTCCAATTTTTAAAAAGAACATTATTATATTTCATAGATTTTCCACACACTCTCGATCCCCACATTTCATTCTAGAGACATTAGTCAGAAAAAGTCAGGAAAGCCTTCACAGAAGATAATAGTGGAAATAGCCTTTGGTGTTGCCATGCCTACAGTATAATCTTGCAACATGAAGTTTGAAAGTTATCTTATAAATTTTGTCTTTATACTACGCTGACACATATCTGAGAGTCAATTATTTTTATTAATTTTTATTATTGCTATGAATAAACACATTTTTACAAACAGAAACATTGCTTTTTATCCTTAATTGTGAATATTTTTTAGTTTGATCTGTTAATTTCTTAATAATTTCCACACGGTTGGATACAAAGACTTTTCAATTTCATTGAGAACACACATGTTTTTTTAAAAAATATATATCTTAAAATGTTTGCTGATTTTTATTCTCTGCACTATCATTATTCTGGAGACGACAGTTAGAAAACAAAAGCCTATTGGCAATGTCTGTTAGTAAAAATAGCTTGGATGTTTCTCTTGTTAAATCATTTTTTGTGTGTATGTTATATAACACTCAGAAGAAAAATGTTTTGATTTTTTTTCATTTTACTAGACTGTTTATATTGTTTTGAAAAACATTTTAAACTCTAGGTGTTATATACGGCTATTCACTTTCTTTTTCTCTTAATTTAAGATACTGTATTGTTAAATCATCATTTTCTTTAATTTTTTGAAGTAAAAATTAGATCTGGCTTTTTAAAAGTTTCATGGAGTAACACATTCCAGGAGATGCACAGTTTCAATAAACCACAATATAAAATGATACTTCAGTAAGTGATGACTGATAGGATTAACGCTATGCACTCCAGCATTTTCTTAATCACTAACTAAATCTACAACTAAATCCAATAGTGGCCTTTCTGTGCTTTAAAAGTGCCCTTTAGTCTGAATTCTTCAAACAAAATGGAAAATTAATCAAACCATTAAGATTCCTATTTTATGTATTACTAACTTTTTGATTTTCTTAAAAGTTTAATAATTTCTTGCCATGTAAATTTAGACTTTATTCAGAGTAAGACACATGTAGCTGATGATGCAAGTTTAATTAATTTTCTGACTTTTATTACTTTTTTCATAATTAACTTATTTTAAAAAATGAAAACCTAGAGATTACGATATTCTAAATTATGTCCTTACTAATTTTATACAGGCCAACACCTAAGAGAGTCTTCAGAGACAACATCGAATAATTTGAAACTTAAAATGGAAATTGGAAGTGGAATCTGTATTGACATAAAGGGAATATTTTCCATTTACTTGGCCTTCTCCCCATTCTTTGCTGAGCAGACTTTGTGTGTGGTGTTCCTTGGGCAGTTTCAGTATGTGATCCAATAGTCCAGTGGGTGGAGATAAATGGAGTTTGGTCATATAGTAAGAGGAGCAAGTAGGTCAGATTGGAGGGGTGCAGAGTAAGGACATCAGCCTGATGGAGGGAGTACATAGCTATCGGAGGATGAAAGATCAGCGCGTGGTGGGAATAAGCATACTTGCATACTTCCGATAAGAGGCTCATGTAGATTAATCAGGGTTGCAAATCTGCATGTGTTGTTAGCTTTGTCTCCAAAAATCAACCCAAGAGAAACTACAGAAGAAGAAAACACTTACTGAGATGAATCAAATAAAACCTTTGAGACACTTCCACAGAGATGGAAGCTGTCTTGGACTAGGATGATGGGTCGCAGTCTGGGGCAGAGTGGCCAGAAGGCAGGGGCAGAGCAGGTTGGGAAGAGGTTATAAATTCTACTTTTTCCTTCTCACAACGTTGCTGGGGCAAAATTGTTTCCTCTTCCTTCTCCATATAAATCATAGCAACAGTCAATTGTGCTGGGCAGTGGGCAGGAGGTAGTTGTAGTAATTTTAGGGCAGCACAAAAGCCCTGCTGGGTTGAGAATCAAGCGATAAAATCAGTTTATCCCTGTCTCCTCATCCAAACCTTCTGGGCTGGCGGGTTGCCTCTTACTTTACAGCTTCTTTTTAAAAATGTTACAGGCAAATCCCTTACCACAGTATTCACTTGGTGCTACGCCAGCAAATGGGGTTGTCTAAAATTTTTGGGCTTGACTTTGTTGCCCTGAAGCTGATTATTCCCTTCCTCTTAAACTCCAGAGAAGTGACAGAGAATACTTTCCTCAGTCTCCAGTGCCCACTACCAGACAAGATAGTCTTTAACCCAGGGAAAATAAAAGCACAGGGAAATTAGTCACATACACAAGTTACACATCCACTGTAAAAGTAAAACACACCAGATAACACATATCAAAGACAAAAAGAGACTTCTATTGGATTTAACAACAATAAGACTAAATAAGATTCAATAATATATTGCCTACAGGAGACACATTTAAACAAAAATACAAAGTTTGAAAATAAATACATACAGAAAATATACCAGGGGAAAGAAAGTTGTGAGATAAATTTAATATCTGAAAGACAGAACTCAAGAAAAAAGTATATGAGACAAAGGTGGGTATTCTATACTGGTAAGATTAAAAAAAAAAGTTGAGATAACCATCACAAAATCCATCTATTAAACACTTGTGTCTCTAAATTTATGAAGTTATAACTGACATTGTGATGGATTGACTTACTGTATAAAGAGAAATAAAAGTGAACTTGTTCCTCAAACTGTATAATGAATTGGACACCAGATGGATTAAAGATCTAAATGGGAAAGGTAAATATAAAGTCAATGGAAAATGGGGGAGTTCTTTTTAAACAAACCCCAAAAACAAATTATAAACCAATATATTTATGTACCAGACTACACCAAAATCGATGATTTCTGTTCATGAATTACACCACAGACAAAGTAATGGGTAGATGACAATGTTCTGGGTAAACCTATTTTATAATGCCCAAAATTGGTGAGTGATTAACATCTACCAGATACATATACCATTAAAACTAACAATAGGAAGACAGACATAAGATGAACAGAAGCGACTGAAAGAAAGCCAAAACATTCAATAAACATGTGAAGAGATGCACAAACTCATTAATGAGAAAAATGCAAATAATATAGAGATATCATATTAAATTCATATTGACAAAATTAGAAAGCCAGATAATGTCAAGTGTTGCTAGAACATAGAGATACAGGAGCTCTCATGCATTGTAAGACAGTCTTTAAATTAGTGATGCCATTTTTGAAAGCAATCTCACAATTCTTAATCAAATAGCATATGCATCCCCCATGACTCAAAACTTTCACTCCTGAATATAAATCTCAGAAAAATTATCCCACAATTTTATAAGGGATCATACATAAGGATTTCATACAGTGACTTCGTTGTGATACATGGATTTTGGGAAATCTCAGTGCTTATCATACACACACACACACACATAATGTATATATGTATATATAATATATATATTATATATACACACACACGGCAATATGAAGAAATGTTACATAGTACTGAGTAAAGAAAGAATCAGAGCAAGATATTTAGTACCATACCATTTATATAAATAAAAAATTCATATAGGAAATATCAATAAATTTTTCCAGGTATGTTTGATGCATACTCATTGAACACATTAGATTGTTGGTAGGTTGGAGAGTAGCAGTGACCCAGGGATAAGGGAGTTCTGCATGGGAATATAAAATGGGGATACAGTGAATTGGATAAATAAATAAAACAAGAAGACTCATTAAGACAAAGGGGGATTTTAATGAAGATATGATTAATTCAACCATTATCTGCACCTGAGTCTAAAAAAACAAGCAAATAGAAATTTAAAGTAGATTAAGTAAAAAAAAAAAAGTATAATGTAAAAGGTAAGTAAGTATGCAGAGAATTTTTGGCTCTTAATAAACTTGCATTATGTACTCCAATAAAAAAAATGTCTTATCCACACAATTGAACTGAACAGTAGCACCAATGTATATAGTACAGTTATTAAGATATTTTAGCATTGCTTTACATCTCATCAAAAGAAGCTTCTCATCATCATGTAAATATGATTACTGAATAGTATAATTATTTCTTCCATTCTTATTACCTTAATAACAATATAAATTTTCAGCTATTTTTCTAAGTATATATATATATATGCACGTATGTAGGTGTGTGTGTGTATATATATATATACACACACACACACAATGCAAACTTAAGGATATATTCCAGAAATAACTAAGACTAGGAAAATTAGCATCATTAAAATTTTCATCTAATTTCATTAAAGAAATTTGATTTCAAGAACTTTTCAATGAATAGATCAATTATATGAAAGCCTGTGACTTTTTTGTTTTTAATAACTTTTTAAAAATCCATCTATCAGCAAATATAACATTGTAATTAATTCTAAGAACATTTTAATTTACAGACTCAAATTCTATATCTTGTATCCCAATTTAAAAATCTAATATACCAATTTATATTAATGAAGATTCTTGGGACTAAAATATATCCTCATGCTTGTTATATATAAAGCATTGACATTTTGGTCTCCGTATTCATCTGACTCTCAAAATGGCTACCAAAAGACAAATTATTCAATTTCCTATGTCATTAGAAAGATTTTCCTGCTTCTTATTTTGCGTAATCTCCTGATCTTTTACAAGTTCTATACCAAACAGATACAAAAGAGAAAATGTCAAATATCATTAGAGAACTTGAACATTTTTACAGGTAACATTTGTTATTAGAAAGTCAAAGTTATGAAACAACAGTATTCCAACAATCCCTTCTTTCCACCTGGCTAAGACTATTCCATTCAGGAGAGAGTCTGGAGGTTTAATTTAAAGGGCATTCTAAAACTGAGATGAATGGATTTTTAGCTATTTGGGTGTCACATGGCTGCCATGAGTACAGATGGCCATCTAAAATACTGAGATTATCAAAGAGGGGTATGCTGAACAGAACAAACATCCCTACCCCCGCTTAATCACTGTCTCTTCTCAGCTACCTAGTCCCCTCTCTACCTCTATGAATTGTTCTGCGAGCCACTCTGTTTAGGTCTGTTTCCCCTTAGGTTTTATGTACCTATCTATCTGACTCTTATGCTTTTTTTTGTCTCTTTTTTGTTCTTCTCCATCTCTCTGATTTTATGCTTATGTTTACAATAGTGCATATGTAAATCAGATAAGTTAAAGTGTTATATGCTTCCTTCTGTTTCAAGCTTTCAAGTCACCCTAAAGTGATTTGTGTCTTGATTAATGAACTTGAGAAGAAGAAAAGAAATTTACTTCTAATATGCAGGTCACTGTAGATTATACTTAATCATCCATTTTAGCAGCTAACAAAACAAATAGTGTCCTTCTTTCCAACCAAATGAAGTGGACTTTTTTCAGTCTTATAGTATCAGTCACACAAAAGAGGTGGAGAATTACAGACTCACGATATGAGTTTCACCTCTGTTTCTTGAACATCATTCGTGAGGAACTATATCGAATCTATCTTTTCTTCAACATTCATTCTACAAATGTAAAAAACTTATCTAGAGTGCTAGACACCCACTGATGGAAGTTAAAGGTCGCATGGAAAACAGAGTAAAGTAAATACACCGATCAATGTAATGTTAAAAATATTCTGGAGAAACAAATGACAGGTTTAGAACAGCATCTAACACAAAATCTTACGGTTCTTTGAGCAAGTGATGTTTGACATGAGATTGGAACTGTGAAAGTAGAAGGGTCAGCAGCATCCATTCCTGTTCCTCTCCAGTCTTTCTTCCATACTGCAGCTAGAGGAATCTACTTAAAATTCACATGAGATGCCATGTTCATGGACCCTTCCTCCTTCAATTTAAAATACTTTGGTGCTCAGTCCTTGACATCATGTGAAAGGCTCTCCAGTTTACATATGCTCTCACCCCAGAGAGGAGGAGACACATGCCATTCCTGAGGCCTGGAAACTTCTTCCCATATTTTCCTTCCTGTGGAGTTAACTCATTTAGAACAGCCTAGATGGAAATGTGGAAGGCATAGTGGCTTCCTTGTCCTAACAAAAATTTTGAGCCTCTTCAAAGTGAGAAAATACTCTCTAGTTAAGTGCATATTTCCAGGAAATCTAGAAAATTAGTACAACCCTAATGTATTGACACATATGATTTAGTTTACTATATCTTTACAATTTTCTTATGCTACATATCAGATAAAGTCTTCCCAATAAGTACTTCCTAGTGCATACCCTAGAGATGATCCTAAGACTGGGTTTTCATCTAAAATTCATCTAAAATTTAAAATCCATAAAATACGTTATGAGATGGAAATTGTATTTTCCAGTTGATAGTCATTGTTCTGCTCAGAAATGCAATCTCAGAGTCCTTTAACCTATTTCCATATGAATGTATCCTATACTTTAGTTCATTAGCTCAAATTCAAGTGCAAGATAAAAATTGTTCATGCTAATCACTCCATTTGTGATTTTTACCGGTGACTGTTTGCTGATTTTATTCACCAAAAATCACAGTGCTATACATTCTTATGAAAATCAAGTGAGTTAAAATGCATAAAAGCACTTTGCAACCACTAACAAGTTCTGAAACTGTAAAACAATATTTTGGGAGTAGTGTTTCTGTCCTCAATAAGGAACTGGTGTTATTCTTCTGAGACATAAAAGCAACAGTTGTGTTTTCTTAGTTGTGAAAAATCTACACAAGCAAACCAAACTTCCATGTCTGAATGTGAATTACTTTCATTTCTATCATTTGCTTGCCAAAAAATGTGAATGAGCACTTATGAGAAATAAAAGATTGCCTTAAAATCTTCTCTTTTTGTTTCCTGTTTGCAAATCAACTCTCTTCTGTATACCCTGGAAAATTATGTTTTTGTCTTTTAACACTTAATAAAACCTTATAAAGATTTAGAAAAATCAAGAACTGGATCTACTTGTAGATGGAATAAATGGCCTGCTTTCAGACATCTTCCCACTGGACTGAGAAGCAATCTAATTTTTAAAAGAAAAATTGAAGGAGTCCTTTAAATTAAACCACGTTTTTTTCTTAGAGATCTCCTTCACTGAATACCTATGAAGTACCACATACATAAAGAGATGGGGGGTGGGTAGTAATGAATTCTCAAGTGTGTGCATTTGGGTACTCCTATGAGGTGAAAAATACATATGTGTGTGTACATATATAATTTTTCATGAGACTGGTTATTACTAGGTACCTTCTAGATTATCATTTCTAGGCTGTTAAAAAGACAAGTTGATTGAAATAATCATAATTATTTATAAACAATGAATTCTTCTTAATAATTGTTAGATAGTGGAGGAGAATCGATAAATATCTTCCAAACTGAGAAAAGCATGTTAAAATTGAAGAACGAAGCCAGCCACTCCATACCATTTACACAGAGTTTTAGTCAAGGTAACTTACAGCGGGGATCCGGCAGTGATCCAGACGGTACTCAGCTATTCTTTGCCTCCATTTTCCACCGAGTGTGGCCCATGACCCACAGCTTTTATAGAGCTAGGGGCATTGTGGTAAGTAAAAAGATAGTTACCTAAATTGGTGTCATCTGTGTGCTAAAGGATCTCTACTAGTTATCTCAAGTAGCGCCTTCTGTGCCTTCCCGAATTCCAGTCAAGGCATAAATTAACGGCCACCGAACCTGGGATACATAGCCCCAAAGGAGATCATTCCATAGGCACGAACAAGATGGAGGGCCAAAAATGGAATCAGCACTCTTATAATAACACAAACAATAACAATACAAAAGTAAAAAAAAAAAAAACTCAGGAATTCTAAATGTGGATACGTTTAAGCCAGCATACAAATGTTAAGCCCACTGACTTTCTCCTTGCATCTTTGTCCACCACACCCCTCATAAAGAAAACATCCTTGATAGAAATTTCGGTTTCTCTTCTAGAGACTTAAGCAAACATTAACCAATTTAATCCTAAAGTAAGAAATTTTTCTTTCAATAAATGTAAAACCTAAAACAGTCTAAATCTCTCCCATTTGGGAACTGATTAAGTAAATCATTACATTTCTATATAGTTAAATATCATGGCAGCAGTTTTTTAAAGGATTTGATTTATTTATTTGAGAAAGAGAGCATGAGTCAGGGGCAAAGGTGGAGGGAGAGGGAGAAGCAGAGTCCCCACTGAGCGTGGGGCCCGATGTGAGGTTCAGTCCCACGACCCTGAGATTATGACCTGAGCCAAAGGCAGACACTTAACAAACTGAGCCACCCAGGCGCCCCTCATGACAGCAATTTTAAAATGAGATACAAAACATTTGATAAAAATATGATTCTGTTCTATAAACAATGACTATGGACTCATATTTGTATGGAAAATTTCCAGGATAACTTATAATCATGTGTTAATAGTGTCTAGTAGAAGAATCATTACCTGAATCATTGGGCACTGGTGTTATTTTTCTATATTTTTTTTGCATTTTTCAAACATTCTACAATAAACACCCATTTTACATACCAGAAGAATATACTGGTATTTTAGATGAAAAAGCTTATTGATCTGGGTTAGGCAAAGGTTTTATACATGTTGGGCTACCCAGCTCTGAGGTCTTCAAGGATATATCAGAAAATGATTTCCTACATCAGACAACCAGAGATACATTCTAATCAGAAACGTGTGAACACATTCTTTTGGCTCAAGGGCAATCTCTGTGTTTACTCTTGTGGTCTCAAGAAATCTAACAGCCAGCACTCGACCTCATTTCCATCTCTTATAAATTTTATGTAAAAACTTATTTCATATGAAGAAATGTGATTGGTGGCTACAAGAGGGAAATGATCTTCAGGTGCCTTGGTAGACCTCAGCATTTTCAGGCAAGAAGATTCAGTGCTTTGTACCTACTTCTGCATCAATGCTTTAAAATGGACACGGAAAAGCTGGAGCTCTTGAGAAAAATGATCATAATGATAAGTGGATTTTTCAACCTGCCGTATAAGGTAGAGTTGGAATAAATTGTGATCTCTGGCAAGGAGAAGGGTAGACTTGAAAGAGAAATGATAGCTACCTTGAGATGCTAGAAAACATGTCAAAAGAAAGACACGTGGAAGAGATAGGCTGATTGCCTAGTTGTTGCCAAATAGGAGAAAGTCATTGATGACTGATTAAAACAAATAAAGACCATTTGAAATAATTGGAACAATTTGCAAATTAGCTAGACCACTAAGGATAGTATAATCCACGTAACTAAATGAATTCAAGCTGAGCCTGGATGATGAATTACTAGAAAAATTTTTAAAATATCGGTATGTCAAGAACAGATTGGATGAGATGGAATCTAAATTACCTTTCAGTTCCTCGATGTGGTAATTCCAAGGTAAGCCAGGGAGCGACAGAAAAACCATGGGCCCATTTGTGAGCACATGCACGTGGTGGAAGATTTTGCAGTTAGTGGAAGAGAGGATAGCAGAAGTAAACAACAACAACAAACATAAAAGTTATGTCAAAAAACCATAAAAATACAAGGGTTGCAAAAAACCTGACTGCTGTCGGAAGTTGAAGCAATATAATAAACAGACTGATACTCTACTACTACAGATGTGAGTAACTGTTGAAGTTTCTTTACAAATTAATTTCTACTTAGAACCTTTATACTCTGGTCACTACTCGAGTCTCTCCCTTTCCAGATACATGTCAAGATTCTTTAATGCATGCGCATGCCAAGACATTTAGGGATGAGTGCCTTCAACTACCCACAAACTCATCTGAGTACTTTCTCATCCCAAGCAGCCTGACTCAGTTCCAAGGGCTCTTCCCCTTATGAGCCGTTCTGGGGGAACAGGAAGCTTCTCACGGAGTAGCACCTGCATCACTGCATTTCCCACTGGGTTCTGGCCAACCTCCTATAATGCTGAAGGGAGTCTGGGCTACATGCCCACTGCTCTTCGGATGTTCAGACATTTCTGCACCCACTACAGCACTGCAGGAGAGCAGAGCACAGATGAAACCCTATTGCAATCCCAAGGGAGTGTCTTTCCAGTTAGGAGAGAGAAACCCTTCTCTCTCTTCTGCTTTTGGTTAAGATATGTTTTCTCTATGCCCTGCAATCCTCTTCCTATGTTTTTGGACAAGATGTTTTGTGTGTCTGTAGTAGCAAATCCTCTTCCTCTCCCTAGGGCTTAAGATTTTGAAAGTAAAGCCAGGATGTCTTACAGGAGTTTCAACTTTCTGCCCTGCTACATTTATTCCCTGAGGCAATAAATACATGCTGACCAACTTGCTTCAATGGGGATAAAAGAAAGGGAAAGATACAAGGGTTACCTAAAAAGACTAATGTTTCCAAATATAACCTTCTTTTTAAAATGAAAAACCCATCATAAATATATACATTTTTATGTGGAAGACAGCAGTGACTTAGGATACTGAAACAAAAATCTTAAGAAAACACCAGGAATCGGTTTCTTAAATGGAAATTTAAAAAAGTAGAATTAACAGTGGATTATATAAATGACAGAGAGGTAGGCTTTACCACAAAGATTGGTTGTATTGTGTTAGAATGGTGAAACTAAGAAGGTAATGAGTGGCAGATTGAGACGTCCTCAATATACTTTCCAGAAAGGCTTCAGCAGGAATGGAATGTTTTCACCCTTAGCTCATCCTCCATTTTACTCTTTGCTTTCTAATTTGCATATGGACAAGGCTTCCTGTGGTTGAAGTATCTTCATCAACTTACCTTCAATATGGCTAGTTGTGAACTATTCCAGCACATATCAGCAACAGAAGGATGTGTCAGAACTTTTTTCACACAGCAGATACTGATGAGCCATGATCAGCAGGGAGTCACTGATAACCATTTTGAAAACTGCCACTGACTTTGATAATAATTCTATCATAGTAATAGCTACAAATTCCCAACAAATGTGCTGTTATCATGGTTGGGGGTATTTTGGCAATGCAAATTGGGCTTTTTCCCTAAGCAAGATATAAGATATAGTATGTAGCAGAAATCCATATTCCTCCCCCAAATCCATATTATTTTTCTTCTATGGTAATAGAGGCCACCCACTTTTTAAGTGATAGATATAGTGTATATTCTTCAGTCTCCTTTGTAGCAAGGCAAAGTCAGATGACTAGGTTCTGAGAACAGAATATCTATACAAGATGTATACAGAGTCTGATAGGTATACTTAAATAAAAGTCATGTTTTTGTCTCTTGACTTTTTTTTTCTTTTTTTCTTGCTGGTTAAAAGGCAGATTTGACGGGTGGAACTGAAGCAGTTATCTTGGACCATGAGGTCCTTAGATAGAGCAGTAAGAAAAAAGGAGCCTATGAATTTGATATTGTTAGCCCTAGACTGACAACATGAATTTTTATGTGAAAAATAAGCTTCTGATTTGTGTAAACCACTCTCTTTTTTTAAACCTTGAAGTCAATTCTAATAAAAAAAAAAAATCCAACAATCTACGTGTGTTTTTATTAGTATTCAGAATTCAAATTGCCATGGGACTTCTGCACTCAATAATGCCTCTAGAAATAATCTACTGAACAAAGTATTGATGGAGATAAAACACTTTTATATCAACTTAGAAGGTATATCGTTGCCATAAAAAAGATTTATGTATTATCTAATAAGCATTTCTGCCAGAAAGTAGTGTCTCTGTTAAATAATTACTTAAAATTACAGTTACTATATATTTAAGAAAAAGTACACAGACTTCAATCAGCTTTCAAAGGTATTCAAAATAACTCTGGGGAAAAAACAAACAAACAAAAAAATTAACTCCTTACCAGTAGCCAAAACATGTTTTATTTGCTAAGGAAAGTCCATGGTTAAGGAAACAAATGTTTTCCAAGTAGCAAATTGTGTATCTAAGCTTAGTATTTCAGAGTTTGGGAGACTCTCCTTTAAAGTTCAGACCAGCTAAGACTTGAAATGACAAAAAGTTTAAGAACTTAAAATATTAACCTGGTTTTCCAATCATTCTGAAACATGAAAAATCAAGCCGGCAAACAAGGAATCTGTGACTGTGCAAACAAAATAGACAGCCAGTGGCCTGTTATGGTTTAACATTTTTCCTAAGTAGAATATAGATTTTCATATTTCTTACTATTTTTAAGAAAAACGTTTATTCTCTGGTTAAAAGGATGGCACATCAATGTGATATCGTTGTCTAGTTCCACCACACAATCAGATTCAGCCAGAATGAAACACTGACCATATATAGGGAACAATTTCCATTAACTTCAAGGAGGGATTTTTTGTGGAAGGACTTACCTCCATGACTCACCCTCATCTTGAGCCATGTTCATTAATTTTACCTGGCAATATAAAGCCTTTTTTTCATATTTCATTCTTTCACACGTACGGCTGTTTATCAATTAATAGAGAAAAGCCTAGTTATAAACCACATCCTGGAAGGAATAAATTAGGTGAATTTGAATGACACAGGGTTTTGCTAAGGATTTAACAGTATTGCTAACATTCCCGGGTTTCACAATTATGGGTATGTGATTTTTTTTTTTCCAGATTCTATCTTTCTTGTTTGTTTGAAATCCTGGCATCATTTCAAAATTGTTATGTGTGTGAGAGAAAGGAAGTGTATTTACAAACCTTTTCAGGGGAGAAATGCAGCCCTTAAAGATGCATCGTAGAGCATGTAACAGAAGCAGGTGCCTCTAATGAAACCTACCTGATTCTCACAGTCATCACTTCAAAGTGTGTGAAATCACACATACATTCTCATGCTTCAAAATATTTTTAAATGATGCTTCTACTTCATTTTGATGACATTGGCCCTCTATGTGAAAGAATGAGTTTAATCTGCTTTAATTTAACATGAGGCAAGGCAGGGAGGGAAAGGAGTTTCTTAGGAGCAGGGTATAGCAGCAAAGAGACCATCATGACTAACAAGGAGAAGCTCGCCCTCGAAAAGGCAGAGAGCCAGTTTTAAATGTTTGTGGAAAATAAAATGTAGCACTGGGGAGGGGTGTAGTCGCAGTTGGTAGCTACACAGAAACAACCTCCTATTTGTTGTAAAGGTACTCGATTCATAGTTTGAACTTAAACTCTAATTTATACCTCTTTCCTTTGTTCCTGCTTCCGAATTTAAAGACAAAATTGTGGCCAACAAGAGCATTTGCTTTAGGGCAACCTTGAGTTGAGATAATCACCATTTGCTTTATTATTGTGTAATCCTGGGCTGCTGTTAACTTAGGATAAAGTAAGAAGAGTGGCTCATTCTACACTTAAAATGCTTTTCACATTTAGAACTGGTTTTCTAAACCCTCAAGGTTTATTGTGTTTGATTTTGAAGGAAGGGGTCCATTAACTTGCTAAGACTTTTCAGAGAAACTTCTTGCTGACCTTGGTAATAGCTTCTGAAGCTGGCGATATAAAGAAAGGATGAAGATGAGGACAGCTGCTTTGTCAGCATGCTAGGTTCATGGTGGATTTTATTTCAATATTATGTAAAATTACCAAAAATATACTTTCTGGGTCATACATTTAAACAAAAGTCTTTTTAAAAATTTGAAGCATAATTTCTAAATAATTTATTTAATTACAGAACAGCCAGGTTAATTTTTTTCCTCTTACTCTCATTAATTCACAAATAGGGCTTATAAACTTGAATTTTACTTATGCATGTATTATACAGTGCATATATGGCAGGAATGAATTTTCATTCCAGGAACTAAAAGATAATAGATCAATTTCTAAGGAGAAAATATTAGAATAAAATTATTTTCATTTTGAAGCTATTGGACCTAATGGAAGAGTCCATCTTTGTTTTTACTTTAAAGGTGTATCTATTCAGTGGACATGAAGAAGGGGAATGGGAAAAATCATGTGTAAAATTCTTCAACCAATAAATATTAATCTACTTTTTAAAAATTGTGTTAACATTTAACATGACATTTGCCTTCTTAAAGTTTTTAAGTGTACAATTCTGTTGTTAACTATAGTCATGATATTGTATCACCGAGCTCTAGAACTTACCCATGTTGTATAACTGAAACTTTATACCCATTGAATAGCAACCCTCTACTTTCCCCTGCCTCCGCTCCTGGCAACCACCATTCTGCTTTCTGCTTCTATGAGTTTGACTATTTTAGATACTTCAAATACGTGGAATCATGCAATTTTTGTCCTTCCGTGACTGGCTTATTTCATTTAAAATAATGTCCTCTGGGTTCATCCATGTTGTCACATATTATAGGATCTCCTTGTTTTCTAAGGTTGAATACTATTCCATCATATGTCTACATCAACTTTTCTTTCTTTTTTTCTTTTTTTTTGGCATATAATCTTTCCCAGTTTTATTGAGATGTATACCACATTTTCTTTATTCATTAATCTGTCACTGGACATGGAAGTGTTTCCACATCTTGGCTATTATGAGTAAAACTGCAATGAATATGGGATTACAGATATCTTTTTGAGATACTGCTTTCAATACTTTTAGGTAAATATTCAGAAGAGGGATGGATGGATCACATGAGAATTCTATCTTCAATTTTTTGAGAAACTTCCATAGTGTTTTCCTAATTAACATTCTCGCCAACACCGTGCAAGGGTTCTAGTTTCTCCACAGCCTCATCAACACTTCTCTCTGTCTCTCTCTCTCTTTTTCTAAAAGATGTGAGTTGACATCTTCTTGTGGTTTTGATTTGCCTTTTTCTGATGATCAGTGACATTGAGCATCTTTTTCTATACCTGTTGGCCATTTATATGTTTTCTTTTTAGAAATGTCTATTTAGATCCTTCATCCATTTTAAAAATTGGGTTAGTAATTCTTGTTCTGAAGTTTTGTAATTGTTGTTTAGAAATTCCTTATATATTTTGGATATTACTCTTTTATCAGATACATGGTTTGCAAATATTTCTTTAGGTTGATTTTTCACTCCGTTGTTTCCTTTGCTATTAGAGTTTTTGGTTACCATACAAAGTTATGACAATATTTTTTTACTATATTCTCCATGCTGTACCTTGCATTCCCATTAGATTATATTTAAACTTTATTATCATCATCATTATGTTGTGTTAGAATACACTGCTTCCAGAAACAGAATGTGGATTCTGATAGCCAAGTATCTACTGGAGAATCTGCATAATCTCTACTACATAACATGGAATATTTAATTATTAGAAGGTTTAAAGTACTCTATCTGTATTAAATATATGATTGTTATTACATCCATTTTAAGTTAATACGTGGCATAGAGTATCAATGTCATTATTCTTTTTTTTTTAAAAAGATTTTATTTATTTATTCGACAGAGATAGAGACAGCCAGTGAGAGAGGGAACACAAGCGGGGGGTGGGAGAGGAAGAAGCAGGCTCATAGCAGAAGAGCCTGATGTGGGGCTCGATCCTATAACGCCGGGATCATGCCCTGAGCTGAAGGCAGATGCTTAACTGCTGTGCCACCCAGGCGCCCCTCAATGTCATTATTCTTATTTTAAAAGGCAGGCCAAAAAATTTATACTTAAAAATACTCTTCAGCTTTTTCCCTTCTAGTATTAAAGGACCTTGTGACATATTTATTCTCCAATTCATTGGAGAAATCTGAAAAGCATTATGCACAAATATAAAAATATAGGTGGTTTCAGGCTTTTCTATAATAACTATTGCATTATTGATGTAGTAGACAAAACAAATTGAAAAGAAATCTGACTCTATTTGAGGCCAAATATCTAATTTGACTAAATTAAATCTTAAATCATGCGCTGTATAGATGTAAGACCCTAAGTCTAGATAGATATTTATTGAAGATATTACAGTTGTCAATTCAATGTATCAATATTTAATAGAAGAAACACATTATAGTGTTATTTCCTTGCTTTCCTTATTTAACAAAATCAATCTGGAAAAGATGATTTAATAAAGATGGTTCTTCATTTGCAAGACTAACAGAGGTGCTAATTCATAATGGAAGAGTTGACTGGAATTTAATGATTTACAGGAGAAATTCATATCACTCAGTTTGCTTTTGGGTACACAAAAAGATATGAAGAAGTTTTGACTATGCCTTGAAATATCCTGAATCTGAGTTGCTTTCTTTTCTGGTTTGATTCAAGGGAAATTATTTAAGTGAAAATGGAAGAGGGACGCCTGGGTGGCTCACTTGGTTAAGCATCTGCCTTCGACTCAGGTCATGATCCCAGGATCCTGGGATCAAGCCCCACATCAGGGAGCCTACTTCTTCCTCTCCTTCTGCCTGCCCCTCCCCCTGCTTGTGCTCTCTGACTCTCTGTCAAATGAATAAATAAAATCTTTAAAAAAAAGAAAGAAAATGGAAGAATGGGTCTGGGAAAAAGCTTACAGAAAGGCAGACTATTTTTGTTACCCATTAAAGCTTTAAAAGCATAAAAGTTGCCAATTTTTTTCTATTTTATTGATGTCACCTAATATTTGTTTCACAATAAATTATGAACCATAGTACTATCAACCAAGTCAATTATATTATGCTGTTTGGCAGTAACCCAAAGAAGGCAAACATAAATTTTTGTCTTCCATTAAAACTTTGGGAATCTTTAAAGCTTCTTTAAGGGTGACAGGAAAGATCTGCTTCTATACTTAAAATATATTTATTTCAGTGACATCCAAAGAAATGGTTTTCCACTTCATACTGTAACTCTTTTAGAGATAAAAGCAAAGAAAGTTGCAAGATATGCAGCCAGAATCAAAGTGGTCATCTGGGTATATCAATACCATTCATGCTGTCCAAATGCAATAGCCCAGATAGACACACTTCCTTGTATCATCACACCATTTGAGAGAGACAATCATGTGGGGATTTAACTCTGGGAGTTTCCGAGGCAGCAGGAGCCAAGTCTCCCGAAGAGACTTGCCAGGCAAGCATTGAAGAACTCCAGCTCTAAATTTCAAATCTAAATTTATACTCGGATCTCTCCTTTGACTCTGCATCCATTTTTTTCTGCTTATTTTTCTACCAAAAAAAAGTTGGTTTTTTTTTTCCCCCTGGAATCTTAAAATTTTCCCAACTCCACCATAAATCTTACATATTTTTTAAGGTAAGTGTATTTTCTTCAGTCACCTAAGTCTTCCCCAGGAAGCACCAGAGAGTAATGGGAAACATAATTGTGTGACATTTACACTATTTTAAAGAATGAATTCTACCTTAGTTCTAATCTTGGTGTTCACTGAGAATTTAAAAGATTTATAGTTGCTTCCCTAGTTGAAAGAGAAAGGAGTGAAAATAATCTCATAGCAGCAAACTTTTCCCCTTCAGTAAATATCCTGGGTTTCTCCTAGAGATTTGCAGGTAATATTTTAACATGTTGGGTCATTCATGTTGATGGTCAAAATTCACAATATTACATGGAAAAGGGAAGACAAAAAAGAAAAAAATACTCATCAGTATAAAATGGTAGCAAAGGGATAATCTCAGTGTCTAAATGAATTTACCTTTCTTAATTGAAGAAGTGTATTATCATATATATAAACATAAATATGTATATAAAGCTGAGCTATTTGTTAGTCAAAAATTATCAGAGTCAAACTCATTACTATGTCAAATTCACAATGGCATGTTTATTTAAAACAATTCTTCATTCAAGGAATGAAGGCAAGGGAGTGGTAAACATTTTATTATTTTATTTTCTTTCTTATAGAAAAGTCCTATCCATAAGCATATAGAAATAAAGAAAATAAAGATCTTCGTGTAATATCGAGATTCTATGAAATACCTTAGTATGAAAAGTTGATTATGAGAATGGGCTCTTATTTTGTTCATGAGATTTAATTTTTATTGTCCTAAATGTCTTCTGGTTCTCTCAGAATTTTTAGTAGAATGGATGCAAGTGTGCTTTTGAAAAAGGTAGGACACATGTAAGTCTAACAATTTTTTTTTTTTTTGCCTGTGTAGGTATAGAAATTTTGATAGTTGAGACAATGATTTTATCATTTGTAACGAATAACAGATAATCCTGATTTTATTTCCCTTTGCTGCATATTATGAGACTTTTTTCTAAAATACAGTATGAAGTATGCATCTAATAAAATATACCTTTCTCTCTTTTTAACAAAAATACTGCATGTAGTATGCTACAAATAATTTGACTAAGTTTAAAACATATTTTAGATTATCACAAATTTTCCACTGCTTATATTAATCAATTTTACAGCTGGGGTGGATGAATGGTATATGCGATAAAAAGTGAAAATGAATTTAGGAAAACATCTCAGTTGAATAACAGAAGACAATTATTTTAACAGTAAGAAAAAGTGACTTCAATAACATTAAAACTTAATAAACACTTTAGTAACTGGAGAAAATTACACACATATATATATATATATGACCTTTATCTGAAGGTATGAACAGTTCCATGTAAATGCAAGAGATGCAGAAGGATAGAAAATTATAGATACAGACTGTCTTGTCAGAAAATTCATCTTTTTCCCTAAAAAAATATAGTGACAGCTTTCCTCCTACTTCCCTGACATAAAAAAATTTATAGATGATGAATAATAGTATAAAACCATAAGTAGTTGTGAGAGTAGGCATAATATATTCTAAGAATTCTAACTATATTATTGTATCATGTGCCTTTTATTATTCCATTTGCATGTTATGTTTCTCTAGATTTGTCAATGTCAATAACGTGCCCGTTTCTAATTCTGAAACTGCACTATGATAGTTACTTTCCAGTATTTTGAAGGACACATACCACGGTATACTGTGTGCTTTTCTCCTACAAGCATGAACTGTAAAAAAATTTACAGTATTTACTCTTAGGCCATAATTTTTTTAAATTTATGGCAAAATTGAAGTTATTTTCTCCTTTTAAAAAGCTGTAATACATTTCTCCTTTATAAACATCTTTTTCTCAATTTGCTCTTTTTTTTCTTTTTTCACCCAGAGAATAGTTGTACATGTTTCTTTTAGCTTTCTTAGTAGATTAAACTTTATACCAGAAAAACATCTTTAGCTTTTTACTTGCTAAGATTCTTCTAATTTTGTGAATAATTTTAAACCAGTGATAAAATATTAGGTTTAGAGATATAACTTAAAATGATCTGGACCCAAACTTTTTCCCTACAAATCACAAAATAATACAAAGGAAGGGTAAATGATTAGCCCCATTATATAGGAAATAGAAGATACCAGTCATGGAATACTTTCAAAAAATCTCATTTAAAAAAAAAAATTCTGAGGATATCCATATTTAGCAATATTTTGGATTAAATATTCTCAGATATCCTTCTTACCTTCTATCTCAGTATGACAATAGTCCTTGGTCAAATACAAAGACATATATGAATATATTGCTGACTCCAAAGAAGTCTCTAGGAGATTGAGGTTTTGTGAGCACAGTGATGACTCACAGCAGGCTGAATACTAAATACTAAATGCTAAATACATCTGATAATTCTGCTCTAAACAAACATTCTAAGGAAATATAAATGAATCATATCTGTAATATCGCATTTTATACATGTCAAATTGAAAATCAAGTGAAAAGAAAAAGGTGAAATTAATTTGGTAATGTATCTTATGGAATCTCATATAGCTAAAATATCATTTGACTTATATTAGACCTTATTATATCTTTTATATTTCTTCTACTTTTATCCATAATTCTTTTTGTTTTTCTGTGCTGTATCTTGAATAATTTTTTTCTGATATGACTTTTCTAATTCTTCCTTCAGCTTAATCTAATATTCATCAGCTATTTAACTCATCCATTAAAATTTTATTTTTTATTTCGTTTTTTTTTTTTAAGATTTTTATTTAATATTTGACAGAGAGAGAACACGAGCAGTGGGGAGGAGCAGAGGGAGAGGGAGAACACGCTCCCTATGGAGCAGGGAGTCTAATGCAGGGCTCGATCCCCGGACCCTGGGATCACGATCTGAGCAGAAGTCAGATGCTTGACCAACTGAGCCACCCTGGCATCCCCCCCCTTTTTTTAAGTAGGCTCCCCCCAACATAGAGCCCAACATGGGGCTGGAACTCACAACCCTGAGATCAACACTTGAGCTGATATCAAGAGTTGGGTACTCAACTGACTGAGCTACCCAGATGCCCCTATTTTTTGTTATTTAGTTTTTATTAAATTTTTATTATCAGAAGTTCCTTTGATTTCTTTTCATATCTGTTTTGTTTCCATGCCCTTGAACATTTTTCAAACTTGTCGTACTTTAAACATATATTAAAATGTGTGTGTGTGTGTGTGTGTGTATGTGTGTCTTATTCCTGTTTGATTTCTTTATGGGTGTGTTTTTGCTGTAGATATTTTTCTTTGCATTGCTCCTGACATTTTGTTTTCCTGTTGTGCTTGTTTATTTTTTATTTGAATTCCTTCTCAATATTCTTATCAAATTATCTGAGATGGAAAAAAAAAGACTTTCTAAAGGAAGTCACATATAGACTTCCTGTCATTACTTATTTCTATGTGTGAGGTTCCACAACCAGTCTAGTATTGTAATAAGACTACCTTATGATAACTTCTCAAGAAGTATTTCCTTTCTGCTTGCTGCTTTGTTAGTACTAAGGGATTTTGTTTTCTTTTTACCTCTTGTGTGACTCTGTTGGGGATGAGGGTAGATTTTCTTCTGCTTTCCCCTTATGATGATGGTATGACCCTATAGTGACTCAGCTTAATGTGGACATGGTCTGCTATAATACTTCCTTCCTTGGCCAGGCTTGTGGTTTTAATTACTGTCTTTCTTGCTTCAGAACATCAAATACCAAAATCAAAATTTAAGACTGTGGGTTTTTTTGTTTCGATTGACAACTACGCTACATATAAAAGGCTTCAAGAAGTACTTTTCTCTCTGATTGTCAGCTTTCTCTTAATTTGTAGCCTGATAACTCCTCACTATCTTGTCAGTTATTTAATCTCTTAAAAATAACAAAATTCTTTTTTTTTTTTTGTTAAGTATTTTAAGTTGGTTTGGTGGGAACAATGCTCAGAATAGCCCATCCTGTCACATTGTAGAAAATGGAATTTCAATAGAAACTCTTATATCTGTGAGTATGAGTAAAATACATTCAAATGCTCTGAAAAATAGTTGAGTATTATTTTATAATTTCAAGCATGGTCATGTCCTGTGACCAAACAATTTCATGTGGGGATACGCACAATCATTTATACATATAATATGTTGTACATTAATATAAAAATAATGTACCATTATATTTATAGTTGCATTGTTTGTTAGAACAAAAAAGTTGAAACAATCCAAAGTCTATGACACAATAATACACATATCACAGGGATCGTGTATTGAGAGGTAAATGAACACATAAATCTGGTAACAGTTACAGAATGGTATATTATACAACACTAAAAAGGGATGAACTTTTAATGCATTAAGCAAAATGGATAAATTCCAGAAATATAATGGTTTGGATTGAAGCAAATCTGAAAAGTTTAAAGTGAGGGATACCATTTTTATAAAGCTCATTAAAAGTAGAACACTGACAAACATAAAATTCAAAATATTGGTTACTTTTGAAAAGAAACAACACGAATATGGGAAAAACACATGTGCAGCATCAAATATTGGTAATGAATGTTCTAACTTTGAGCTTATTAGTGGTTTCAAGGTGTTCAGTTTGTTTTCATATTTTATAACTGACACGTTTGTTTATAACTTACATACATAACTTATTATATATAACTTCACACAAACAGACATGATTTTGTAAAGATCCATAATTGCATGATTCTTACTAAAAACTGTTTGAAATTATAGAGCATTATTGCCTCTTGAAGGCACCAAATAATCAAGCATGTAATGTAGTGACTTCATAATCAGGTCTTCAAATAACTCTAATAGAATCTTACTCCTTTCAAACCTAAGGATCTGACTGTGTTTTCACACTGTTTTGAGCTAGAGTTCCAATCTATTCTCTAATCAGTTTGGTTATTACCCATTTCCCCATTCAGATGTCTACATTTATAAAATATATTCTACATTAGTGTGGTAACTTTAATCTGATTATTTCAAGTATGGTCACACAGAGAAAGGGAAAAAGAGATTTGATAATATCTCTTTAAACTATGGCTTATCATATCAGTTTATTCCATGTAATTCAAGCAAATCACTTTTGCAGGCTATATTATCTATGTGAGTTAGCTAGAATGAACACGTTAATAAAATAGTCCTTTGGATTCCACTTATATTATTGCTACACAAATGTGGTTAGTGAAATTTATACAGAGTTGAACTGTGTTAATATAAGCTGGTGGTTTGCCTACCATGATAGACAATTTACTAGAATATCTCCATGCAAGTAAGTGCAAAACATCTTGGAAGATTTTGCCCACAATAGGGGCACAACAGCAGCACAAACCAGAATGGTGCCACCATTCACCCCAATCCACTTCAAGCAGAGAATTAAGGAGAAAGGCAGAGTCAGGGTTTTTTCCCTTTTCTCTTACAAAGAATTTATATTAAATGCTTTAGAAATAGAAGAGGAGAATCCACCTCAAAAAAGAAAAATATATTTTGTTATATCATTTCACTTCCATTGTATGTTTTTCTGCCCTTTAAAAAGAATCACTGCATTATAATATTCCTTTCTAAAAAAAGAGGTTGATGCTTTTTTTTTTTAGAAGTTCCCTCAAGATGAAGGACAGAGAAAGCACAAAGTGTTCAGACTTTCAAACATAAAGTAGTTTTAAAATTGCATTTGTCTCATAGGAAATAATTGCCAATCTTGGTTACCTTGCTTTCTCAATACATAAATATAGCCTCAGTTCCACAATAAATCCCCCAAATTTCATAGGCCTTAATTTATACTTTTCTTATCTATATTCCTATGTAAGTTGTAGCATGTGTTATGTTTGTCCAAATAAATTAAATCATATTTGAGATGACTAGAAAAACAGACAAACAAAAAAAGGTAATATAAAACATTCACATGTCATGTTTTCTGTCAAACTACAACCTCACTCAATACTGCAGGAAGTACTGACTGTTTTGCAGGCGTCCCATTACCTCTGGTAGCCAATTCCCTTTTGAGAATGAATAAGTCTCCTAAAATGGACGCCCTAAATTGAATTGGTGCAGGTACCTAAATCTCTTGGCTGCCTTTGAGAACAGGTCTCCAGCATAGCACAGCATTGCTGCTGTACCACCAATTGAAAAATTCCAATTTACTTTCCTCTTTAGATCTGCACAAAGAATGAGTCCACATCAAATTGTTATGATCAAGGAAGATATTGCTTGTAACAGTCTTTCCTAGTTTAAAAATGACTTCACTGGGGTTGAAAAGTAGTATACACATCAATAATAAAGGAAATAGGAGGGACTGGAATGACTCCGAATGAATTGTATAAGACCTTGGTTATAACTGATGAAAGTAAATTAACAGAAGAAAGATAGTAAATAAATATAAAGAATTGTGTGTGTGTGTGTATTTGGAAGAGTAATATAAATGTTAGTTTATACACCTAGCTTTTCAAAATTCTGTCAGTGAGAATATATTTCTTTTTTTGGCAACCTTATTTTAAAAACACATGAAAATGAAGATTCTGTGTGACAAGTAAAAATTCACTATATTCTGTGGAAATCACACAAAGTCTGGAATTTGAGCAGGTCTATTTACTGAAATACTGCAGATTTTTTGATAATTATTTGAATATCTAAATTTGGAAACAACTCTTTCTAATTAAAAAAGTTAAGCCTAGTTCATCTAATTAAAAATGTTGTTCATTTAGGGACTTGGTCCTTCCTGAACATTTTCTCTAGCACAATTAAATAAAAAAATTGTGGCTTTCTTTCTTTTTTTGGGGGGGGGGTGGGGGTTGACCAAGAAAGCTTTAATATTTCCCTCAACTTGACTAAACTTTAGTCTGGCTTCTTCCTGACTGTAGGTCACTGGATTCCGTTTTCTTAGAGCATTTCTTCAGAAACTTGCAATTGTAAACTCTTTCTCTACTTTTTTGAGATTCTCCTGTAGCCCAGGGATGTCATTTTCAAGAACTTGGGAGACATCCCTTTGAAATGCAATCATCAAGAAAATAGGGCCTCCTTCTCCCAGTCCCTGGGGGAGGGCAGCTGCCTAACTTCTCTGGTATGCACAGATTAGCAAACAGAGATGGCCTAATCACATTGGCCAACCTTCCCTCCCCAGTGTCCTTCAGTATTTTGCATTAGCTTGCCCCAGTATTTAAAAATCCTTTCTTGGGGCACCTGGTTTAACATCTGACTTGATTTTGGCTCAGGTCATGATCTCAGGACTTCAGGATGGTGGAATGGAGCACCACGTCTCAACTCAGCAGGGAGTCTGCTGGAGATTCTCTCTCTCTGTCTCCCTCTCTCTGCTTTCTCTCTCCCTCTTTCTCTAAAATAAATAAATAAATCTTAAAAAATATTCTTTTAAAACCCTTTCTTTTGTTTCAGCAGAGCTGAGTTCAATCTCTCTCTCCCATTGTAATAATCTTGACTCCTATTGCAATTGTCTTGAATAAAACCTTCATTGCTGTTTTAAATAAGTGTCTGGTGCATTTTTTCTTTGACAGTTAATAGAGATTAAATGTAAATATTCCCATAAGAAAACATATTTTAAGGGATGAAGATTAAAATATTATATCCTTAGATTGTGTATTATTTATTACAAACAATATTATTTCTATAACATTTTTAAATGTTGCAAAAAGCTTCCAAAGACATTACTTAATTTAATTTTCACAACACCTCAGTGAGGTTGATAAGAATGGTATCATTGGGCTAACTTTTAGACATCTGAGACTTGAATTGGTTGTCCTACCCAAGAACCCTCTAGAGTCTTACTAGAA
Source organism: Ursus americanus (assembly GCF_024610735.1). Taxonomy (NCBI): domain Eukaryota; kingdom Metazoa; phylum Chordata; class Mammalia; order Carnivora; family Ursidae; genus Ursus; species Ursus americanus. Next base: position 11,545,142 of record NC_142137.1, on the reverse strand, counting down.
GTGAGCATTTCTTGGGTTCTCTATTTCTCTTATATCCACAGATCTCATACCATAGTTCCCTTTAATGCACCATTTGCACAATTATTGAGTTACCCAGAGTTCTACTACCTCAAGAACATGGCAGAATTGTAATTTCACTGAAGTTCTCTGACTTCAATTACTCTGTTTTATACATTACCTTAAAAAGCTACATTATTTTATTTCCATGTAATTTATGTTAACTGTATGTTAATCAATTTTGACAAAGACTAAACCGTGAAGTGTATTTGCTTCTCATATGGAGTCCAGAGACTGATGCAATTTTTAAACACAGCAGGCATTCAATATCGTTGAGTGGATGTATTAATGAAGTCAGACTTTTGAGAAATTATATCTGTATTTTTGGGATGTTCAGGACAAGGTTCACACACTATTGATAACCAAAAGCCAATAAATATTGGTTCAGAAGAAAGATGATGATTGTTCAATTCCAGGTTACCAAAGTTTTGAGTGTAATATCTATACAGTAAAATATTTCCTAAAAGAACATATGTCCTTGTCTTTATGGGTTTTTTTTAACAGCTCATTTGTTAACCCTGTATGCCAATCATCATGAAAGAGTTCAGAAAGGGTACTCAAAGTGCTGAAGTCAGAGAGGATGATAAATTAATTGCACAAGAAACACCGTGATATTCACATTTATGAGAAAAGTGAGCACGAGAAGAGTTAATATGTGCAGAGAATCTTTTCATTTAGTTTTATGAATATGAAACTAAGAGGAATGAAGATCACTCACCTAATTCATGGAAATGCTGGGGTGCTAACACAGGTTTCATTGACCCCAATATCTAACCTCATTCTGCTGGCTATATGTTTTCCTCATTTCACCTTAAACCCAAACCACAATTGTATCCTACACACACACACACACACACACACACTCACACACACACACACACACACACAGAGTTTAAATCCTCGAACCAGTTACATCACTCGAGACAGAGAAAATTCTTATACAAACAGGACACTCAGAAAATAAAAGCAGGTTGTGGACATTTAAAGTATTCAAAGTGCGAAAAATGAACATGTGCTAAATACATGCACATATATGCATTCTTTCATCTATGTATTGCAAAGGAAAAACTCTTATTCTTTTCCTTTATACTACATACAATTCCACCACAACACTACTTCGCTTCTGGTCACTGAATGTGTTAGTTTTTCTCACACCAGGCAATTCTGCAACAACAGCTGGGTGTCCTACAATTTGACTCAGTTCTGATGTTGTCTATCTACAGATTGCATCAGATCTCATAGATTAAAAACTCAGTCCCATGAGACTCCCCTGCCAGCCACTTCAGATGCCAATAGCAAGTCCAGGTTGCCATCTGTGCTTCTGATCAACCAGCTATAAATCAGAGGTTATTCACGATTCCCTCCTAAGGTTCAATTAATTTGCTAGCCTGGTTCACAGAACTAAGGAAAACATTTATTTAATAGATTACCAGTTTATTATAAAAGGATATAACTCGCTATCAGCCAGTTGGAAGAGATGCACAAGGCAGGGATAGGAAGGACTGTGGAGCTTGCAGACAATGAGAATACATCACTCTTCTTGCATTTCTATATGCTCACCAACCTGGAAGATCTCCAAACCCCATCATTTTGAGTTTTTGTAGAGGCTTCATTACATAGGCATGATTGATTAAATCATTGACCATTGGTGATTGAACTCAGTCTCTAGCATCTCCCCTCTCCCTGGAGGGTGGGGCTCAAAGTTCCAACTCTCTAGTCAAGATTGGTTCCCCTGGCAACCAATCCTCATCTTTAGGTTATCTAGAGGCTTTCCAAAAGTAACTTCCTAAACTTAAACTCAGGTGTGGTTGAATAGAACTCCTTGTGAATGACAAAAGGCAATCCTATCACTGAAAAAATTCCAAGGGTTTTAAGAACCTTGTGCCAGCACCAAGGACAAAAACTAAATCCATTTCCTATTATACCACATAGATAAAATACATATGTATATTGCATGGTGAATGTCTATGATTGCTTTCTTTATAAGGTACAGGTATTATAAACTTCAATGTGAGTAAATCTGATCTAAAAAATATAGTTTAAAAATTTACATAAGAACATTTTACAAACAAAACAAAACAGACAGTTTGGTGAGCAATCTCCGATACAGTCTGTTCAACTTCCTGATAAAATTTCCACTGAAGAAGAAACTCAAATTATTATCTTTTATGAGAACATTTGAAGGGGTGGGTCTAAGTAATTCTTTTACGCCAAAATTTTGGGAGCACCCCCAGTTTTATGCTAAGTGCTTAAATACACCAAAAGCTGATACAAACAATTTAAGATTACTGGTGAAAATCTCAAAACAAACTCCCTCACTTTAGGAAAAAAAGTCTCATTGACTGGCTTTATTTTCCTTTGTCTTCTTGTAATGGTCTATCCATTGGTTAAGGTCTGTGGTTTATTATGGTTATTGGAGACAGAATAAAATAGAAGCAGATTGTGAAATATTGCAAAGGGACAACCATAAAAGCAGTAAAATTTTCTACTATCCCACCACAAAGGTGAGATTTTTTTCTTGCTGTACTTGACCACATAACCTTAAAGAGAGAGAATGCCTAGTAATGGTAGCATTTTCCTTTAGTAATAAAATAAAATATGATAGCTATCACGTGTAAATACACACACACACACAGAGAAAAGAGGATGCCTTCCTGATGTTTTAAAGGAAGAGCATACTGCCATAAAATTATTTCCTATAAAAAACAGAAGAAAATCATTGAAAATGTATCAGTAATATAATACCACGTAGCTGCAGAGGGGAATCAGGAACTAAAAGTCCTATGGAAAGAATATTATATGATAAAAGTTAAACAGGTGAAAATCTAAAGAGCAGCAGAGACGGAAAAAGGCTTGGATGAGATGTTGATACCTTGCAAGGAAACTAAAACAGCAATGGCAGAATCAAAATCTGCAAGTGAGGTGATTAAGAAAAAAAAGCTATAATCGTTCAGGAAAATTGAATTAATAATCTGGAGGAGAACGTTTTTAAAAAATCCATTAGTCTACAAAAATGAAAAAGAGATGATCAATGAAAGTGAACATGATTGATGTCAATGAAGTACAGACTGTGGAAGTTTCACTCGCAGAAAACTGGTGTCCTTAAAACATGGGGCAAATAAATATATGAAAGAAGGCATAAACTGACTATAGATCATAGAATATGATTTCAATTTGGTAATAAGGATACAGAGTGTGTGTGCGTGCATAAATGTATATTTCGTGAATATGTACATATTTGGAATGGGCTGCAACACCAAGTGAAGTTTTCTTGGGTTGGTGGGAATATTATTTTTAAAAACAGTTTTTCATTTTCCTATTCGTAATAATAAGGAGGTACTCATTATAAAAACATTAAATAAAATATTGATGAAATTGAAAACATGAATTACGTTACCCAGAGTGGGCAAAATTAAGAGAGCATCACCCAGTAAGAACTGTTGCTTTAATAAAATTTATTTCTAGATGTGTTCCATGTTACTAATTTACTATAGCTATGTTTCTATTATTCCAAACAGACAAACTATATCATCATAGCAGTGTGGGAATAATTCAGCAAGACTCTTTCATTCTATCCATACGAGTGCCTGTACGTTCCCTTGTTAAATCTGCTGATTTTTCCCAGAGGGAACCCTTATATCCTACAAAGTCAAGAGGTTGAAATGAATAAAGGTAGCAAAGTGCTAAGAATTCCGAAATTATTCATTTTCTATTATTGTTGGACAGAATGGGATAGGAGGGGGTGGGATGGAATGACCAATTTAGAATGATGAAGTTATTAAGAGGTTTTCTGCCCACCTACATGTCAACAGAACTATTCTCTCTATATATACTGGCTAGATAGATAGATAAACTTTTGTACAGAGATAAGTCTATATATCAACACGCACATGTGCCACACGCATGCTGATAACCACTAGGTAAAAGCATTAGTCATTCATGCTTTTAGGTTAATTACTTTATGAGATAATTACCTAATTGAGATCAAACTAAGTGATATTGAGATTAGAGAATGGGAATGGGAAAGTAATAAAAATATGAAAGAAGGAAAAACATATGCTAGTATAGTCTGAACTTCTATATTCACAGAGCTATCTCTACCTTGGCATTCAGGGTCTTTCTATTCTACTGTTGAGAATATAGATGCTTAAGATGATTTCTATCATCTGGGGTCCTTGAATGACATAGACTCTTTAAGGCATCCACATAATTCACCATACACTGGTCTGAATTGATTTTAAAACATCCATCAAAAAGCTTAAATGGCATTTCTGGGCCATGATGTGGACCTTTTTACTTATTGCCTATATGTAAATTTCTTGTTTTGAAAGACAGTAGCATTTTATATGGTTTTTGCCATCTGAATGATAAGTGCAATTTTGTACAATAAAAAGGATTGCTTTGAGGCAGTTGAGATTTAATTAAATTCACTGAGCTTTGTGATTAAAAAAAAATGCTATTCCTAAAACTAGAATGAACACAACACATTCCAACATTTTGGAGCCAGTATTAGACTTCTCTCGTACTTCATTACAAGTCATGACAGATGATTTGAAAAAAAAGCAACACGGAAAATGTATCAATTTTGACAATAGTTCAGAACTCATAGCATCAGTATTGTGGATTATTCAAATAAGTATGTACTTCAATATTTACAACTAAAATGTATTTAAATTCTCAATTTAATACTACTCTTTTATATACTCTGGTCTTATACTTACCTCTATCAATTAATTAAATATTAATTTAAACATATGCTTCCCATTTGAGATATACATGACTTTTATCTCTTCTCTTGGTTGTAAACTCTTGAAGTCCTAACACCATACCTTATATTTCTTTCTTTATTTTACTGGATGCTTATCAGAGTATAATCACTTGGCATATCCTTACTGATTAATTGACTGATTGCTGTCAAGTTCTCATTAATTATTCATCAAATTTCAACGGCATTTTTCCTCAAAAAGATCAAAGAGTTCTACAGAAAACTGCGTATTTATAGCAGTTAGCACTACGGAGTTGAAAATAGTAAATCCGGGGAGGGTGGAGAAAAAGAAGAATCAGAGGGATGAGGGAGGACAAATGATAAAATCAATTCAACACATACTTATGGTTACTTAACTTTATGCATTTGACTACATTTCCAAATCATTTTGCCATCAAAGATGATTTTATTACACTGGTACAAAAGCAGAAAAAGTCTTCTCTATTGCACGGTCCTTAAAGATTTTGTCTGGATTGGTGTGGGTGGGCTTCATTACAGCTTGAAGCCTGTTTCAGTTTTTCAGATTTCCATGCAAGGGGTCAGAGACACATGCTGCTGGTGCCACACAGCACCGATAGAGAGTATATGGGGCCAAGGGTTGGAGGGGAGCTTACAAGCAGGGAATTACTTGAGTACACACGAGACCCTGAACTCTCCTTATCCCACATTTTAGGCCAGGCGTAAATGATCTGTACACAGCATAGTAAAGTTCCTGTAAAGAGGCTCCACCCTCAAAATGCTATACAAATGTATGTGCTGGGAAAGGAAGGAATGAGAGAGAGGGAGGGCACATCTATTCCACTACGTAGTAATGGAAATTCCCTGTTCAGAGAAGTGTCCCGGCAGCATCCAGTCTGTCCTAAGGAGTGATCTCACACGGCCGAGATAGCTCTCCGCTCACTCCTGGCACGAAGAGTTTGGGTAGAAAATGAGCCTCCAGAGTCAGCCATGAACAAGAATAAGAGAATTCAGAAGTTAATATTAAGTTGTCAAACTGAACCTTCTGCAGCAATGGAGCACTACAGGAATCATTTCATTACATTTCTGGAGAACTTTGTTCAGATAGTTCTGACAGCACTTGACACAGAGCAGCCGCGCATCGAAGCCCACCTACCAGCCGCTCTGCCCTTGGATGGAGACTTATATTACAGCTCATGCAGCACAAATACCACTGTTGATCATGTTCCTTCATGCTTTCACAATTTCACATTTTCCAATGAGGAAAACCCTGGGAATATCATTTCCTACGGCACATGGTTGACTTGGTTGTGTTATAAACACTATTTGGAGACTTTCAGGTTGCTTTAAATATTTTCACATTTACTTGTGTTTATCTGAAACAATTATGTTGCCTAATATAAATTATTTTTAGATAATTCCAAAATCCTCTTTACAGTGATGCTATCTAAACCAACACAGGGATCACCTAATCATCCAATCACTAAAGCAATTATTAAAGTCCTAATTGATTTTATAAGTTATATTTACCATTTAATTTATAATTTATCTTGCCTGTTTACATTATGTAGTTTCTAGGATACCCGTGTTCAGTATGTATTAGGTATTTGGAGTAATAGATTATTTGTCGCAGTAATGTTCTTTCTCTTCCTCATAAGTCCATAAACACATATCTATGCTTGCTCTCTCATTTACTATCTTTTAGCTTTTCTTTCCTTGTACTTTTATTGCATGTTTTCTTTGAGGACAAAAGTTTATTATTATTATTTTAGTATTATTATTATTAATTATTATTCCATATGGTGATAGGAAATGAAGTTAGACAGAAGTCGTCAAGTGGAAAAACAGATCAGGAAGAGTTAAGTATCAAAGATTCTATTCTGTCCTATGGCGAGATTTCTGGTTAATCCATTTGCTTTTGTATTAGATTATACCCATAAAAACGAAACACATCAGAAGAGTGAATTATAAAATTTCGTACTTGACATCTTTCTATTTCATTGCAGAGACAATTCAAAGTAAAATAAAGAAGTATTGGGGAAAATAGCTTAGTAATCGGATACAATTGTTTCATTTACAGCTCACTCATCTAATTGTCTCCTATGGTCTGCTTGTTAATTGTTTCAAGAACAGAAACAAAAATGAAGAAACTGAAGTCTTTGTTACACCTGTATTAGTGAAAGTTTGAACATAGATTTCAAAGCAAAACCGTAAGGGCTGGTTCACACATTTTAGTTCCCATTAAATCCCTCCTCCTAAGGTGAAGGGTCAATGAAGTCCTTGATTGTGACTTCTATGAAGTGGTTATTTACTTGTTTGTTGACTCCGCAAGGCTCCCTCCTTCCCCACGTCACCCCCACAACACAGACTATCCACCAGGACTGACTGAAAGCCACTGCAAGTGTGTTCAAACGTGAGCATAGCTGTAGATTGTTGAGCGATTAAAGAAGCAACAAACATAATCAGTAAAGGTAGTGGAGTCACTGGACTTACAAGGGAAAAAACAGATGAGGAAAACCATTCTTGTTTTCACAAGTGTAAAATAAAGAAATGGAGTAAGTGCTTTTACGAGGTGTCTTGCAGTTCTATATTCTGTGTCTACGAGGCACATTTCTACGGAATGTATTGATGAGAATGCAATCGCTACGCTGCTTGCAAATTGGGAGATTTCACTTCGCAGTTGGGAGCTGCAAGTGAAAAATGGCAAAAGGAGTTTTAACATTGATGTTTACCAGTAGCCACTCCCATCTCTATAAAAACAAATAATAGAAGGAAAAAACCAACATGGTCAAATAGCCATCAAACAATATCTGTAGAATACGCCATCTGGCAAAAACAAGCAAAAATGCTTCTTCCTTTTCGTTATGAAAAATTGTTCTTTACAATTCCTTGACAAAAACAGTAGATGTGGAAAATATGAGATGTGAGCGTTTTGCGCTTGTGTACAAAATAATTTCAAGGACATATATATACAATCTTATAAGGTTTTTGATGACTTGCCTCTAATAAATTTAAATATTTTCAAAATGTTTTTATCACATAAATATTTTATTACCTTAAAATGAAAATAAGGGCATATTAAGAAGATAAGCCAGTTAATGTAAAAGAAACAGAATAGTTCATGCACAGAGAGGCTGGGCTTCCACCTTCACTTAATCATAATACCTACAGCTGGGGTATCACCAAGAATGCTTGAAGCACATCTCTAAAGACATGGTGTGAGCCCCCCGTGCCAGTCTCCTGAGACAGATTTAGTGTTTCAGAACCTGAAAGCAGCTTGTTAGTCAGAATTCACACAATGGCTTCAATACAAAGCAAAACAAATTGTGACACCACAATCTCAGAGCAATACATGGAAGAGATGGAAGTTCCTCTCTGCGGTTTTGACAGTGTTGGAAGAAGGACAAAGGAGGGAAAAGCAAGCTCATCCCACTTAGTGTCGAGCTCTATAGAAAAGCAATATGTGTAACCTTAATTTCTTTAAGCCAGTAGTAAAGGCCGAGAAACTAGCTCACATCTGGCATTTTCCCCCATCTCTTAACATTTAAACTCTATTTTAATATCAATGATTAGATGGCTGGTGAGAAATAGTTTGAAAATATGATCAAATATATTGAAATGTATGCACTTATACTAATTATGTCTTTTTAATTTTCAAAAATGCATGCTCACTGTAAAGAATTTAGAACATACATAAAAATTAAACTAGGTAATAAAATTACCTTACATAGAAAATTGCTACAACTGCTTTCATATATATTTTTCCAGTTTCTAAATTTATATATTTGAAATTATAACTAAATGTTTTTACACAATATATTAAGATTAAATAGATAGAGAATTGTATCTTTATTTTTTTTTTTAAGATTTTATTTATTTATTTGACAGAGAGACAGCCAGTGAGAGAGGGAACACAAGCAGGCGGAGTGGGAGAGGAAGAAGCAGGCTCCCAGCGGAGGAGCCTGATGTGGAGCTTGATCCCATAACGCCGGGATCATGCCCTGAGCCGAAGGCAGACGCTTAACCGCTGTGTCACCCAGGCGCCCCTGTATCCTTATTTTTAACTTAACTGCAAATTGTAAGTACTATCCCATGTCATTATATACTATTTAAAAATCTATGCTTAATCACATGCATGTTCTACCTTAAAGCTATAGTAAAATATATTTAATCACTATTCAAACATTAGACATTTAGGTTGCTCAGAGGTTTTTACTGCTATAAATATGTCATGATTTTCATCTTTGTATTAAATGTTTGTCTGGATTTTTTATTAGTTCCATAGGATAGAGTTCTAGAAGAGAAATTACTGTACTAAAGGGTATGAACTTTTACAGACCTTGCCTTATGTATTGACAAATTGCTTTCCACAAAGGTTGTACCAGTTTACGCTCGCACTAGTAGAGTATATTGATAAGTCTTACAGTGCACACATACTAGATGTAACTTTAAAAATCTTTACTGACTCGTTATTTAACAGTAGTAACTGTTGTTATAATTTAGAAATTTGCAATTAATAGAAAGATTGAAATATTTTTCATGGGTTTATATACCATTTCTGAATATGTTCGTGCCATGTTCAGGCTTTTCTACTGTTGTTTAAGTGATTATTATAACTTGCTTTACAAGTTCGTAATTAAGGTTATTAATATTTTTAGTTTTTTTAAAAAAAATTTCATAACTTTCTTCTTTGTCCTTTAATTTTGTTCTTGATGGACTTCATCACATATATCAATATTTTGTTATTTTACTTTCCTGTCCATACACAATATAGCTTTTAGGATTAGAAAGTGTCTTCTGACTTGGTAATCAGATAAATATTCACCCTCAATTTTTTATAGATTTACAGGTCTCCTATTATAAAAATTATGATAGATTTCTATTGTTATTCAACAATATAAAACACCAGATTTAAAGTGTTTTATATTCATACTCAATTATTTATTACATAACATGTAGCACTTTTTAAGGTATGACTAACAGTTCATTTAAATTTCTAGGGAAATTTAAACCTATTGTAATGCAGTATTTGAGATCTGTCAGAATTCCTTTAACCTGTCAGAAGTTTTGATATGCTATAATAATATTGATACATTTTAAGAGAAAATATAGCACCATATTCCCAGAATCAGCGTCTTTCATATAAAAAAGTGGGAAAGAGTCATCATATCAAGATTGTATTTTATTCTGTGGTTTTTCATTGCAGTACAAATTTGTTTCACTGCTGTGATTTTCATCACATATTTTTCTGAGGTTATTTTATCCATTCGGGATTTGTATGGCTTTCTTCTGATATTTAATGAAATGCTTCTAGAATGGAATGGGTGATTATCCTTGAAATGATCATCCGAATGATACCAACGATTGGCCATTACTTCATAAAGAACTTGAACATCCACTCTGTCTATAATTTGATCCTTACAACAACAGCACTGTGAAATCGGCATTTTACAACTATTCATTTTTTTTATTCCTCCTGATGAGAAAAATAAGGCTCAGAGATGCTGAGCAACTTTCCTAAAATCCTATAGTTAGGGGTGACAGAATTGAAATTTGAAATGGTTCTTCTCAGTCCAGATCCCATATTCTCTATTATAATAGCTTCTTAGTTCCCAATTATCAATCTTTCTTGTCTCAATGAAAGGACATTTGAATGGAGTTTTAATCTTTGTGGAGTGAGTCAACAGTCTATGCGTTAAAATGATAACTGTTTAAGAAGTAAACGGCTACGGTAAACTGCATTACATTTTCACATTTATGTATTCCAAAATAGCATCATAATTTCTTTAGAAATAACTTAAAAAAACTTGATCTTTTTTAGAGCACTTGTAGGTTCACAGCAAAATTGAACAGAAAGTACAGAATTCTGAGATGTTCTCTGCCTCAACACACGTACGGCCTCTTTCACTCCCAGCAAACACATTCAAGGGGCAATAATCTGGGGGAGTAAACCTATGCACAAATGTTGTTAAAATGGGCTATTCGAGTTATAGCACATTACTCAGCTTAATGTGAAATTGCATAATGCATAGGAGGTAATTATCACTCAGTGAGATATGTGTGATGATGACCATGATACCTCTACAACTTTTTAGGTAAGAGATTTTGCTTCCAAACCTGGGCAGATGTTGCATCCTGTGGTTTTTCTGTAGAGTAGATTATTGTAGCCTACTCTCTTAGAGACCTGGGGATGGATTAATTTGGTGTTCTTGAACAAATATTTCCTTTGTAAATAACACCCAGGTGTAGCTACTACCTGGAGGAGTTTCGTGTCATTTAAAACCAGTTCAGACAGGGAAGTCATGAGAGATCAACAGGAATTTGTTTCTGTAAGGGTAGCAGGATGATCTGAATAACTTATCTGTGCCAACTAGGAAACTAAGTCTATTGAAACATATACATATTAAGCCAATTCACCGAAGTGAAATTATCACTTGTTATAATTTCAAGCTATAATTGATTTGTTAACTTTCTCCCTTTACAAATGGTAACCAATCTGTGGGGAGATACTTTTCTCAGACTTTCATGGCAAGACTTAGCATCCATTTATGATTCTTCCCAGAACCAATGCATGTTTGTGTGTATACATGCATACCAAGTATATACTGATATCTCCAACTTGAATCCACACCCAGGTTCTTGCTTGCCTTTCCTTAGTCCATATTTGTATGCCCCTTCTTCCATACTGAAAACCTGGGCTCCAGGGGTGCCTGGGTGTCTCAGCTGGTTAAGCCTTTGGCTCTTGATTTCAGCTCAGATCACGCTTGTGGGATCGAGTGTCATGTTGGGCTCTGCACTCAGCTTGGAATCCGCTTCTGTCCCTCTCTCTCCACTCCTCCCCCTGAACACGCTCTCTCTCTCTCTCTCTCTTTCACTCTCTGATATAAAGAAATAAATCTTAAAAAAAAATAAGAGAAAACCCTAGCTTCGAACACACCAAAATACTCACTCAATCTGAAAACATATAAGGACTTTCAAAATTGCTAGACTCATATCACCACGAAAACACAACCTACAAGAAAAAAATTCAAGATTTGCTTGTAATTTTTTAAAGCGTATTGATTTATTTTTACTTCTTGAGTATGTATAATAGTAATAACCATAGGAATAATGTGCATCAAAACTCATTCGATACTGAATTTATGGTTAGGATATGCTTCTACTTAAATCTATTTACCTGAAGCTTTCGAAGCTGGACTTGAAACATTCTGTAAGCTGATCCTTACTTTTCACTGGTCCGGGAGAGTGGAATGGTAAGTTTGTTTCCTCTCCTGTGTGAATTGCTCTGCTGCTGGTGGATACTGCGGATACTGTGCTGAGAGGATTTCTGTAAAGAGTCTAGATTTAGCAGTGATTGCACTACACCGTGAATACTGATGTCTGCCGTAGATATGAAACCAGGGCCTGGAAGCCTGTGTTTATTTCTTGTTTATTTGCTAGAGTCACTTCTTTCCTTGCGAATTATTGTTTTCCATTTAAAAAAGAGAGAGAGAGAGAAAAGGAAAAAGAATATGAGAGACAGCTTATCATGTTTCATGTTTTCTTATCTAAAGGTTGTTTTGAGAATTGAATTATATAGTGTTTGTAAGTCAATTGAAAATTATAAAGCATCTTAAAATGTAAGTTATTATTGAGTTTGGACCAGAGAAGACATGGATGTATAGAATGTTTCTATCTTATTTTAAGATAAAATCATTGGTGCTTTTATTTTTGGCACCTCAGCATGGTGGGAATTAAAGTCTACCTCAGAGACTAAGGTCTGTAATTTTAGAGTATCTAAGAATAGCAGGATAAAAATTGACCGGAGGCTAGCTCCAACTGGCCCCTCCGATGAGTCTATGGGCTACTGGTGGGTCATGATAACAAAGCCTTCCAAAGCTCTGCCATGTTTCCTTTAAAGATTACCTCTGCTGGAGTCCTAAGAGCATCTGATCACAGCAGGAGGAAAACTTTAACTCTCTGCCTTTTACATTTCATCAGCCTGACTCATGACCTTCCCAGTCAAACAGGGAACCGTGATGGAGTCTGTATTTCTGATTATATATTTCAACGTTCCTAGCATATTCTACAAAATAAGCACCTTTCTCTGAAGTTCTTTAGTTCAGAACCAGAGAATACTGGCTGCCATGCCGTAATTCCTGGACATGTCTCCTTGGAACCAGGCTGCCTTATGGCCTGTGTTTCTGGAGCTGCGAAGCACCAAGCAGCTCCCAGTGCTCGTGCTCCCTCCAGCCCTAATGCTGGTAATAAGTTTGATTGAGCAGCAACAGCCACAGGGGAATCAAATACTGTTTTTCTTCTGCCATGAGGACTGATTTTTAAAATCACTCTGGAAAACCCCACCATTCATAGTCCCCTTACCCTCCATGTTACGGCAAATAACATGCCGAAGCAGAGTGATCACCTGCTCAACAGAATATTGGATTTATGCACCTTAGACTCATCAGGAAACACAGGAACCACAACAGTAGCTTATCTGTAAATATTTTATTTTATTTTTCTTTTTTCATCTATTTGTTGACTAGGCCAAATGCAAAATACATTACAAAATAAAAAAACAAAACACAAAGTCACCTCATTTGAATATTTATCCGCCTCTTTCCTGGCATCAGATCGTTTATTCATTTATATTTGTATTTATTATTCATCAAAGCATTTGATATTTAAAGCTTCATGTCAAGAGACAGAATGCAAATAGTTACTTCTGAAAAAGGAAACCCAGAACTTTAAACTATGTTAAATCTAAGTTAATGTGCGTGGGTATATTTTGTAATAGCATTTTAATTCATTGACGTAGCATTTTAATAGCCATTATTAAACAGATGTTTCCAAAGCAGCTGATTGCTTGAAATACACTTTATATTTTGAAAAGTTTTATAAAAACCTTGAAGTATTATGATAATCTGAAAGTTTTGCAATAACGTCAATTCATATGTTAGGACCATATCATCTGTTTTCAAGTTGATAGATATCCATATACATGTGTGCATATAGATATATTGTTTCTTCAGATTAGTGAAATAAATACATTTTTAGTTGTTGCTTTTTTCCTGAATGCTTATTAAAATATGCTGATACGCAAGGTCAGGCCTCACTGTTTATGGTCTCAAGACAGCCTCAAACAAGAAAATAAAATAATAGACTGGATACTTATAATGTCTTTGTTTAAAAACATGCATTTTCAGTATAAATTTGGGGGAGGTGGATTTATTATACGGTCCTCCTCTGCTATAAATCTCTGTTATTGGAAAGTGCCTATTGACGTTGTGAAATGCATTGCAATCAAAATCATAAAATAGGCAAAAATGAAACCGAGAGAAATAACAATGGTGAGGCTGCACTAATGTGCCTCGCTGATAATCTAGACCAGGCACGTGATTAGAGAATAATCATATAATGGTTTTTTGAAATTTCAACTGCATAGGAAAATTAAGAATATAAACCTCTGTTGTAAAGATCTAAGTATTAGAACCTTTAAAAAATAGCAATATATTTTAATCAGCTGTATCTAAAGAAGGATTGTCAAGTGTGTCAGCTTTTGACAAAAGTCAAATCAAGTTAATGTTAACATTCACTAAAAATAAATCTTATTCTATGTTTCAAAAAACCTTATGGCTCAATCTTGTTTATATGTCTTAGGTCCATCATTGTGTGGTCTGACATTTCTTTGTCCTGAAAATATCAATTTCAACTTCAAAGTATATTGAATTTTCACAACTAATGTAATATATATGCATGCACCTTACACTTTAGATTCATTTTTGCATTTTCATCTGTTAAGAACAATATGCCACTGTAAAGACATCTAGCTATTATTTAGTAACCATCATTAGTTTTATTTTGTTAGGAGATTAAGCCACATTGTGGCTATTATTTACACAGAGCAACCAAATTTCACTCAATCTCAGTTACAAGTCTTTGATGACACGTTTAAATGTACTCTACACATATTCATTTTAAAAAATGAAATTGGTTTGTTTTCCCTTTTTTTTCAAAATAATAAGTAATCCATCCACATCAAATGGACATTAGTTACATTCCACTGAAAAATGATTTTGAAAAAACATACCGAGCAGCTGAATCAAATAAACACCTTTGATTACTAATTTTTATTGAGTTCCTTGCCCTCTGTGCTGCAATGATACGGTGTAGTTTCCACACCAGGACTGCATGGGCCACTGCAGTGGATTTTTCAACAACTGAGCTGCAACCCTTGAAAGTGGGGGTTCACCACGGAAATGCGGACACAACCGTAAATGGTACGGGGTGAATGGCGTTGCTCCACTATGCATGCTATTAGTAGATGGAGCCGCAACTGATAGTGTAGCCCTGATCGTGTTCAGCAAACTTTGACCCAAGAGAAGTGTTTGACACTTCACCAAGAAACGGAAGCGTCTGGCGTGTTTTTATTTGTACGGTGTAAAAAGAGGTGTGTTGCGGTATTCATTACCGGGTCAGTGTCTTGGGGTTGGCTAATCACTGGCCCGAGTACAAATCCACGATCCCAGCTTTTCCAGATATTTGTATGGCAGGCAGCTACACAGCAGCAACTTCTGTAATCCCTTCTCCTGCAGTTAGAGCTACCAGAAAAGCTTAATAATATCCCAGAGGCAAAGATGAAACGGTATTTCCACAGCTACTGTTTGCTGTAGAGAGCTTTTGAAGTCAAGCTTAAGATGTCTTTATTTCCCTACCGGAAAGAAATTTTTTTTGCCCTCTTTTACTCTGGTGTTGTCATGATGATGGCTTTCTGCTTGAAAAATATTCCAAGCAGCTGCAGCTCCCCCATAAAGCATTAGGGAATGAGAACAGCTTTTCATCAGGAGCTGTTGGAATCTGTGACTACAGTTTGTCACTGCCGAGACCCACGGCTATGCTGGTAGTGATCTCAATTTAAAACTCGCAGTTGCCTTCTTATCGGGCTTAGGGCAGCCACAACTTTCATTGTCAGCTTATTGGGGACTGCCCTCACTTTTAACTTTTGTGATTAATTAAGTTCTAAATTGGGTGTAGTGTAGAGCTCCCTATTCAACCTTTGTTCTGTACCATCTAGAAAACAAAAAGCAGTAGCCCCAGAATGCACCGAAAGTTAGATTAATTGCAGTAGTGGGTAACAAGGTGAAATTCAGATCCGTTTTATTTAATACAGGGGAAGGGTTACTACATGTTAATCTGGAAAGCCTTCATTTAATAGAAACCCTGATCAGAGGATCACAGTGGAAAGTAAGGAAATGTCGAGAGCAAAATGGCCTTTTTATTGATTCAGTATGGCAGTGCAATTGTAAACATAGTAGCATCTAGTGATTTTGGAGAAGAATGTAGCAACGAATTCTAATTATAAAAAGGAAAAGAAGCAAATCAAACCAAACCAACATAAAACCAAATAAAGAAAAATAATATACCCCAAACAACAAAGTCAAGAGGGTTTGAAAGTTCTCCAGAAAACTGAACACTGCAAATATCTCTCTATATAAGAAAAATAAGATTTGTTAAAAAAGAAGTTGTATTATACTGACACTCTTTTACTGCAAAAACTTGACACTACGGTACAAAAAGTGAAAGTATTTTATGAAGAGTACCATACTCTTGACCGGATATGTTGGTGGATTCTTCAAAAGCGTAGTTTACAAACTTAAAATTTATTGCATTTATATTATGAACAAGAGACTAAAGTAATTTCAGGAAAAAATATCCAATTCCCATCACATATGTATGTTTTTGTTTAAACAAACAAAAAATAACAGACATTTGAGGGATATGTGTCTTGTTTCGTTCTTGATACATAAACCTCTATTACCACTGGGTGTTATATAATAATGAGAATGACTGCATAAGTAAACAAGTGCTATCAGATGAATCTTTCTTCTCTAGTAAGTTAAAAATTATGAAGAATTGAGTAATAATAATTATGGTAATTTAATATGTAATTAATAAGTATATCCACTTTAGGAAGGTTTTGTTTAACCTGATAATCACATCAACAAATGAAAAAGATTATGACTATTTTTGAATTTTGAAATGTGTTTTTCTAATACACTCTTTACTTCCAGAGAGGATTTGAGAAAGCTGAGATACCTACCCTATTAGTACTAAATAGGTATATAATTTGTTTCACAGTTGTAGTCCAAATAGTTCAATACCAAAGTTGGGAAACATGACTAATGGGGTTAGTCTTAGGATGAGTGCTATTTAATAATTCCATCAATCATTTCAAAACATGCTCATTCACTTAGTTAATAACATCAGACTGAAAGGGAAGGGTTATTTAGCACCTTGAAGGACAGAATTAAAATATAGTGTGACCTTGAGAATTAACAAGTTTCAGAAGTTATCAGAATCAAATGATAAAATCTTACATAAAATACATATTAATGTAGCTCTGTGGGCCTAAAATACTTGAATGGCAGGTTTGAAACAGATAGATTTATTAATTTTTCTAGGAAAGAATATGATCTCTCTCAGTGGGGAAAAAAAATTAAACGAAACACAAATGACTCTCTTCTTGAAAGACGGGTTTACATAGTTGTTAAGAACGAGACTGAGGAAATCTTCTGGCCAGGGTTCAAAATCTGCCTCCCCCCACACCGATCTGCTTCCTAGCTCTGGGTGTCAGCTTTCTCATCTACTGTGGAAATTACAGTACTATCTTCATAGGACTTTCGTGAGGCTTTAACAAGGGGCTTAAGACAATACCTGGAAAGTAGTAAGAGTTATATAGCTACAAGCACAAATATTTGTAATTTATTTGCTCAAAGGTCACCAAATGAAAAGCGAGCAGAACAATTGGGGTCTATTTTATCCACTGGGGAAGACAGTCTAAGCAGGATGAGTTTAGATCCAGTTTCTGAAAACATTAAGATTCATGATTAGCATATAAAGGAGAATGTTTCAGACACTTCTGACTGTCTGTTAAAGCACAATTATGTCCCTCCAGAACCTTGAGAAATAGTTAAATCTATATAGAGTACTTCCCATATTGTCTCTTGGTAAGTGGAGAACAGATATGACTTAAGAAGTTGAAGGAGTTTCATTCAAGATGGAGAGTCATAAAATTACAATCCGATAAAATCTGGTGAACCAACAGCCTGTCTGCTGGTTAAAAACAACAACAACAGGGGTGCCTGGGTGGCTCAGTCGTTAAGCATCTGCCTTTGGCTCAGGTCATGATCCCAGCGTTCTGGGATCGAGCCCCACATCCGGCTCCCTGCTCAGCGGGAAGCCTGCTTCTCCCTCTCCCACTCCCCCTGCTTGTGTTCCTTCTCCCACTGCCTCTCTCTCTCTGTCAAATAAATATATAAAATCTTTAAAAAAAAATAAAAATAAAAATTGAACTTTGTGATTCTTACATAATAGGTGCTAAAAAATAGGGCGTATTGTTTTATTCAACTGCAAACACAAATCAATGACACATTTCTGAAAATGCCATTTTATTTACGTGAAACAAAGTGTAATTTGTTTAAACTAAATAATTAGGAGATATGGTTTCAGGGCCTCCTGGAATGAATGAATGCCATTCTTTCAGGTCAGCGATTCTCACTAGGGATGAGGAGGGAGGGTATCAGAGTTATCTGTGTGGTACTTTTGCAAATTAAACCCACTCACACATAGGCACATTGGCACAAATCCTAATATGCTACCCCGGAGGAAGATGATTCCGCCTGAGTGAGCTTTATCAATAGGTAGTCACTGCCACAAAGGAGAAAATAGACAGCAGGCAGCGCTGTCTATGAGAAAGTTCACGATCCCCTATTGTTACAGTATTAGGCTCTCTCTCTACATCTTTCTCATATTGACTATGATGAGCCACAGATGCTGTATTAGTCTGGAATAAATTAACCATCACAGATATTTTACTTTATTCATGCCTCAGTTTTTTCATCTTTAATATGGGAATATTTTAAATTATTACAAACTAATAGGAAAGGTTAATTCAAATATGCTTAATACTAGACAAAATATAAGAATGCTCTGTGTGTGGAAAACAATAGGACGCCGTCACCATGTGCTGAACATAGCCAGACCCAAGTGCACAATAATTTAGACTACAGAAAGTACTGCCCCAGTTTGAGTTCCAGTTAATTAGGTCAAGATAATTTGGCAGACTTTCTAATATCTTTCTCTGAGCACTAAGGAGCATGGTGATGGGCATCTCTGTAGTGCCTCGAGATAGGCACTGAACAGAGCTGACTCAAGTAGTTTACTAAAGTTGGCCCTGCCCTACAAGCCCGCAGATCTGCTCACATGCCTCATTCATTCCCCCAATGCCAGTTGTCATACGAATGTCCTCTCAGCAAAGTTCTGTGCCCAGGTGCTTAGCTTTCAAGGCATTGTACAAATACGACCTGAACCACAATAAATCCATCATTAAAGTTGTCACCCTAAGCCTCTGAAACTGACCATAACAAGATCCAGAGGTTTTTCAAGGAGCTGATCTTACTCATGTTTATGTGGGGCATTATCTCCTACCACTAGAAAGCATCTCTTGTTTTCTTTAATAAACCTCTGTTTTTTCAGCTGAACATATATGAAAGCGTGTCATTTTTCATAAATGTTTCTTCTGTGTGCTTTTATTTATTTTCAGAAATACTAAGAATACAGTGCACTTCGGGATTTAATATATAGCCTGCTGCTAAACTATTTATGTAAAAATAATAGCTAACACATTAAGAGGAGTGGTATTAAAACTAAGCCCCCTGCAAGTACCTGAGAGAAACATCAGACTCTGCAGATGTTTCTTAAAGTGAAAATGGAAACTTGATAAAATTTAAAGAGGCATTTCTTTGAATTTGGCCAAGCATTTCTTTGAATAGATATGGGAAAGGGATTTTTGTCATGAGAGTATAGACTTAACTTGTCGATTTTGGTTGACCACTCGAGTGCCTAAGAAACTAACTAAGAACCTGGTTGCATTCCACTGATTTCATTAGCAACACATTATTTTTCTACTCACCCTCACTTTGCCTCAATGCTTACTTCGTAATCATTGCGTTCTGGCGTACGGAGAGGAGAGCGATGGATTTAATTTCAAAAAACCGAGTTTAAATTTGTGATCCCCACAATCAAAAAAATTGAACAAACTCTCTCTTATGTTTGTTAAAATTGAGAGAATAAAAAACATTTGCATCAAAGAACTCCTACTTTTGATAATTCAGTTTTATGTGAATTGCTGGGGTGATTTCTGTCTTTCAAATCTGCCCCTTCCTGCATGTATGGCTATTATTTATTTAATTGCATTCTCAGGATTATTCATTCATGAAAGCAGCAAATTTTTGTGAGAACGTATCAGGCACCAGGTGTTGGATAAGATGCTGGAGGTAATATCGTATAACAGACAAGGATTCTTACTTTCAAGTTGACCACAAGTTAACTAGAAACACAAACAGAAAATGACAGTGCAATGTACCATCATCATTCCTGTTTCATGGCAGTCCAAAAAATGGGCATCTCAACCAATCTTGTGTTTCAGGACTTGATGGTTTTCCAACAGACAGACCGAACCTGTAACTAGCAGTAGCCACAGACACTGAAAACAAAAGAAAATAAAAACACACAAACAGAAATTTTGAATTTGATGATATTCAGTTAGGCAGTGGGAGGGGAATAGACAAGAACTTTATTAGATTTACTCCTATTTTATGGCTTAATACATGTTTTATTTTAATTGTATATAGACTGACATCTAAGCTGTGATCTGAAAAATACGAAGAGTTCAGAAATAGGGAGAGGTAGAAAGACAAAGGGGAGTGTGCGTATCAGTGACAATATAGAATAGCCCTCATGAATGCTCAACATGAAAGAACTTGTCCGGATCTAGGAATGGAAAATAATATTGTTAGTAGAACACGGGTTCCTTTAATGCAGAAATCTTCCCCTAGTTACATTTGTTAATACCAACACCTAGACAGGACTTATCAAATTTTAATATCGTAAAGTCGTCTGGGAATATTTTTGAAATACACATGTTCTTTTAGAAGTTCTACATTCCTGCCAAGCTCTCAGGTGATTTTGATGTTGCTGATTTGGGAACTACACTTAGGATCTCAAGAAACCCTCCCTGATATGGGAGAGCTTATAAACTGTTATGGAAGACAGACTTATATATAACTAATTTAAATAAAATAAGACTTTAATAAAGATATATACCATCTACTATGAAAACACAGATGAAGGCAGGAAGCTACTTATTCCGCAGGCAGTTTATGGAAGATTTCCTAGAAGTGACATTTGAGAATAATCTTGATTTCTGATTGGAATTTCAATAAATGGGCCAAGAAAATTTTGCAAAATTAGAGAGACACAAAAGTTAACAGCTTTTCTGTGGATCATTAGTTTTGGGTTGCTTAGGGATCATGCAAAGAAGTGACAACAATTTAAAAAGTGGAGAGAAGACTTTGAATGCCCTACTAAAGCATCCAAATTCCAACCTTTCCTAAGTTCGCAAATGTAAATCGCACAGAGAATTGATGCGGATAACGTACAGTTGGCAAAGTTTCAGTTAGTGCAAACTGTCAAGCTAAATCTTTATCTCTGGGTTTTTAACCAATTCTATACATAGCCTTTCCTTCACCAAACTGGGATTATTAAAAAAAATTTTCGGAAATTCTCACGCCATTGTAAAATTTTGTACGATGATTAATTTTTTGTGTCAACTCTGTGAGACCAAGGTACCCAGATACTTGATCCAACACCAGTCTGAGTATTGCTGTGAAAGGTATTTTCTAGATGAGGTCACATTTAAATTAATAGACTTCGAGTAAATATTACTCTCTGGGTGTCATCCATCAGTTGAAGGTATTAAAAGAAAACAAACTGAGGTTTCCCAAGGAAGAGAGAATGTTGCCTCCAGACTGTTTTCAAACTTGATATGCAACTTCAATTCTTCACTTGGTCTCCAGGTTGCCAGGTCATGTAAGCCAATTCCTTAAAATCTCTTTCTAAGCACACACACACAGAATTCCTATTGGTTCTGTTTCTCTGGACAATTCGGCTAATATATTTTACTTCCACTAAATCTAGAAACTATTATATACATGGGACTGTCAGCATTTCAAAAACTACAATATTTCAGGGGAGTTTTTCAGTACTTCTGAGGTAGTGGTTTCATGTAGCTTAGTCCCTAAGAGGTATTCAGGAAAAGAGGATCTTCAACTTTATTTTAAAAAAATTTTTTTAAAGATTTTATTTATTTATTTCAGAGAGAGAGAGAGGGAGAGCAAGCTCAAGCATGAGCAGGGAGAGCGGCAGAGGAAGAAGCAGACACCCCGCTGAGCAGGGAGCCCAATGCAGGGCTTGATCCCAGGACCCTGGGACCATGACCTGAGCTGAAGCAGACACTTAACCAACCGAGCCACCCCGGCACCCCATCCATAACTTTTTTTTAAAAGATTTTATTTATTTGTCAGAGAGAGAGAGGACACAAGCAGGGGGAGCGGCAGGCAGAGGGAGAAGCAGGCTCCCCGCTGATCAAGAAGCCTGATGTGGGATTCGATCCCAGGATCCTGGGATCATGACCTGAGCTGAAGGCAGCTGCTCAACCGACTGAGCCACCCAGGCGTCCCTATCCTTAACTTTAGGTGTCATATGTAATGAATTAAAATTACTACATATCAAAAAATATTTTATATGTGTGAATAAAAGAATGGGATGCATTGCTTTAGTTCAATTTATTTCAAAACGTATTTCGTGAGCACCAGCTCCATGTCAGACTTCGTGCTAGGAGCTAGCGGTATGGAAATGAGTAAGCTAAAATGTCTGCATCAAAGGGGAGGACATGTTCAATACTAAGTGGCAAGTGCAAAGACAGGTGAATCTGGAGTACCCATGACGCCATGTTAGATATCTTGCAGGGATGAATACATAAATATTACTCTGCAAATAGCATGGTAGAGTACGTAGGCTCTCTGTGGTGTAAAGTGCCCTATGGTGATTTTGGGAAAATAAGCCATTAAACATCGAGGAAAACTAAATTAAATGTCCCTCAATATTTGGTCACGAGGAGGGAAGAAAAACTTGAACAAACGGAAAGTCTCTCTTTTACAGAACTTATCCTCAGCTTGGCTTGCATTTGATAGTGTTATTAAGTGGTGAATTGAGAGTTTGTAGTCAGTGGAAGAGCAGTGAGAGGAGGCAGCAGAGCTGTTCCTACCTCTTCTGTGACCCATTTCTCTGCAGTGCTGACGGACCTGGCCCCGACTGGACATTGCACGTCACACGCAGGTCAGCCGGTCCTGCTGCTAGGAACTCGAGAAGGCCTCTTTTTCCCTTCACTTCACCGGTGCTGTAAACTGAGACGGCAGAGATTGGCCACCACTCACCTTTTAGCCTACTCTCTGCAATTGCCCAGGGTATTTCTTGGGTCACCCCGTGTAGACTGGGAATCTGGTTGAGGAGTATTTTGAATGGCTCCAGACAGTGATAATACTGCAGTGCTATGACTTCAGACTAATGTACACTTTTAGGTCTTTCTCTAGGGACAGAAGGGAGTCGCTACACACCACGGCATCATGCAAATTCAACCTCTAGGCTAGCAGGGTGGAATTTCCATGTTTTCTTTAATGGAAAACCATCTAGCCATAATTGTTTGGAAATGATTTAGCAAGCTGCCTGACATGCAGTAAGCTTTTGGGAAATGTAAACACGATGACGATGTTTACGATGAGTGTTGGGTGATGAAGACAGTCGCTGCTAAAAGAGGAAATTATTTCTCTGTGCTATTGCTGTTAGTGGACTTTTGCGTTTCATGTCATTTCCCCCCATTTCTCAGAGAAGGCACATGAAGTGAAGGGGAGCCAAATGAAAGTGTGCCAGTTTTCTGGGTCAACTAAAATGTTAGACGGTTGTCAAAAAATAATGCAAGAAGTGTGTTTGCTGATGTGTACTTGTAAGAAGATTACGTTTTTTTTTTTTTTTTAAGATTTTATTTATTTATTTGACAGAGATAGAGACAGCCAGTGAGAGAGGGAACACAAGCAGGGGGAGTGGGAGAGGAAGAAGCAGGCTCCTAGTGGAGGAGCCTGATGTGGGGCTCGATCCCATAACACTGAGATCACGCCCTGAGCCGAAGGCAGACGCTTAACCGCTGTGCCACCCAGGTGCCCCAGAAGATTACGTTTTTTATGGCGTCTTTTGTTTGCTTACACTGACTCTTACGGCATATATGGCATTCATGGACAAAGACACCTGGATGTTTTCCAGAACTAAACAGGGCACATAGCTACTTCAGCAAAGTGAGGAAGAGGAAGGGAAGGAGAGGAGGAGAGAGAAGGAGAGAGAAGAGGACACACACACACAGAATAAGATACTTTTATTATTCTTGGCTATTATAACTTCTTGAGCTTAAAGCAGAGGATAGGGACTACTAAAGCACTTTATTCTAGCCAAGTGCTTTGGTATTTGTGGGAAAAGAGGACAAAACGAGGGGAGGTTCAACATCCAGGGAAATGTCTAATTTTCACATTTGGAATATATTTTGTTGGGGTTTCCAGAAAAGTTCTGTCTGTATGCCACCGAGCATTCATTCGATTGCTGGGAGCTACAGCACATATTTTAGCAGACGATACAACAACTTCCCTAAGTGTAGTGTTTCTTGCATCTGTATGAATGTGACTTTGACTTTCAGTGGGAAAAAAATATATCCAACAGTGCAGCTTTCAATAAATTCATTCTCCTTGTTGCCACTTAAAAATTCTCACTAATTGAGATGTTACATATCATTTTGAGTGGTGTTAACTTAATTATTTCTTATCTGCTGAGGATTTAAACATGCTGGTGTAGCTGGCATTAATTATTAAATAAAGGAGAAAATGATCTGTAGAGCAGAGATGTACTGGAGACGAAGCCATTTTTTTGAAATCTTGACCTTAACTTCATCTCTTTTTTTTTTTTTTCAAACTTCAAAAAGGTTCATGGTACCTGCAAATTAATTTTAGATAAAATAGGGAAATTTTAAGTACAGGAGCTGCAAACTTAATAGTCTGTTTTATTAATGAAGGGTTTGCTTATCAGTGCCTTTAATTTTTTGAAATGCTTCCTTCTCAAGCGTGTCAGGAGATATTGAAATGTCAGACCCCCTTGGGAGTCACCAAAATATTCATGAGTGCCTCAGAGAATCTTATCTATGTACAAACAGAAAAAAATGTATGCCTAGATAGAGATCAGGGAAAACTTAATTTTTTTTCCTCCATGAAATGCCTTACAAATGAAGATGTATTATTTTCTGATGTAATCGAAATTTAGTTCTCATAAACTGGCAGTAGAACGTCCAGCCACTCACCAAAACACACCGCGATTACAAGTGAATGATAATAGTTAAATACTACTGAAATAATTTTTCTCTTTTAATTTTAACGATCGAAATTAAATTCTTTTTTTTTTTTTTTAAAGATTTTATTTATTTATTCGACAGAGAGAGAGACAGCCAGCGAGAGAGGGAACACAAGCAGGGGGAGTGGGAGAGGAAGAAGCAGGCTCCTAGTGGAAGAGCCTGATGTGGGACTCGATCCCATAATGCTGGGATCACGCCCTGAGCTGAAGGCAGACGCCCAACCGCTGTGCCACCCAGGCGCCCACGAAATTAAATTCTTAAACGATGCAGGAAGAAAAATTGTACCCAGCACACAAAGGATTTTGATCTGCCTTGTTTTCTAATCATGAACAACCTGAAATTTGTTCTCACTTTTGGCCTTTCCCTTTCCTTTCCATTAAATTTGGCTGCCACAATTACCTTAAATCATTCTACCTAAAATATTTCATTGGCTTCTAATATTCTCTCAGCAAAAACACACTATTTTGCAGGTAGGCAGCTCTTCCATCTTTGGCTGAATGCTTCTAAAACCATCCCCATCATCACTTTAGATCTTCCCTTTCTTCCCTTCATAAAACGTATGCTGCCTAAAATCCAGATTTATTTTTCTGGATAAATTCTATTTGAGACATGATTTATTAGGGGCAAACGGATAGCTTGTGCTTTAAATATGAAGCTATCAGGCAGAAAAATACTGAGGCAGAGATAAGAGAAATTGGGAAAGGTCTTAAACAGCAGAGTAAATCTGGGTAAGATTAAAACATAATTTCTATCAAAATTATTTCATGTTTTTCAAGATGCTCAAATATCAAAACTACTAAAAACAAATTTATTTATAACTCTCAGTTTTTAGGATTGCTCTCAAGGAGTGAATACCTGTTAAAATATTCCTTGGTAACTGATAATTTTTATCTTATCAGTCACAGAAGTCAAGATTCTCCTTTTCTGAATCTTATTTAGGGAAAGGACACTCTATGAAAATGAACTGGAATGATTATACTTAGAGTTACCATTTTATAACTTTAAAATACAATAGGTATGACTACATTTTAATTGCCTTGATACTTGAGTATTTATTATACTTTTAGCATGTATTATGAAGTAAGTATATCAAAATAGTTTTGGAGGTACATGTGAAATGCAAATAGCTGAATTTCTCTGCCCCAGAAAAGCTTAAAATGTCCCTTATGTAAACCAAGCAGGTATACACAGGACATACAGCAAAGTGTAGCATAGAGCTGATTTGGATAATTTTAGCAAAAGCTGAACATCCATATAAGTCCACAAGTAATGTGTTTATAATGTGCCGGCAGTGATGGGAAGAAAAGCAAAAGGAGGGGGCTGGGAGGGGTGGGGGATGGCCTGAAATCAAATAGTTGGTTTTTAAGTCTCTAGGGTTTCTTTTGGTACCAATAATCAGTTCTTCCTATCCAAACAATTACAGTGCCTTTAGAATATTTTTTAATGAATTTAAAGGAAATCACTCATAGATTTTTTTATTCTTTGATCTCGTTTAGGTTATTATAGTCTCCTTTAATCTTCAACACATTTTTTTTCAATTGCACATTATTCAGAGAAGTAAAATAATTCAGCATGTTAGTAATTGTAAAGAAACGTGGAAACATCTCTTTGTGGGGCCTTTCATATACTGTGAATAGGATAGTCAATCAGTAACTTTCCAAGGGACAATTTGGTAATGAATCACAAAAGACTTAAAATTCAAACTCATTAACTTAAATTCACATCAAGTAATTGATGCTGAGAAAATAATTAAATAATATGCACACAGAAATACACATACGGCTTTTTTAGTATTGTCCAGTTACAACGCAGGAAGCAAATTGGAAACACCAAATACCACCCCCCTAGAAAACCCCCTTATGGCAATGGAATTCCAGTACATTGGGATATTTTGTATTAATTAAAATGGTGTTAAAGAACTATATAATGAAATAAGAGAGTAAATGAAATGCTCTCAACTTAAGAGAGTTGCTTTGATCCTATTTTGTTTGCTCTAATCTTATTTTGTTTAAAAAATATATTCCATGTGTTCTTAGAGGAAATACTCTTAAAATGTATATTCTGAAATGTTTAAATGTGAAAAGATTCAAATATTTACGAGTGCAAATTTTAAAAACAATAGATAACACAATGGGTTCCTTTCTGTACAATCCAAAAAAATATGTACAGTGAACCTTTTTCTTTTAAAGATTTTATTTATTTATTTGACAGAGAAAAAGAGAGAGAGAGCAGCAGGCTCCCTGCTGAGCAGAGAGCCCAATGTTAGGTTTGCTCCCAGGACCCTGAGATCATGACCTGAGGGCAGATGCTTAACCAACTGAGCCACCCAGGCACCCTGATTAGTGAACTTTCTAAAAACCTTCACCTTTGCTCTCTTACTTAAAATCTTGATCTCCTTGGGAAGACCACCTTCTTCCTCTGCCCCTTCTTCCTCTCTTCCACTCCTCCTCCCTTTCTCCTGACCTTTTCTTCTCTCCTGCTCTCTCCTCCTCCTCCCACCCACTCCACTCCTCATTCCTGTTTTTGCTTTTCCTCTTCTGCCTCCACTTCCTTCAGCCAGCTTCCTCCTACAGCGGGCTTTACTCTTTTTCTTATCTCTGTCAACAACTGTTTATCCCCTGCTGATTCTGAGGCCTGAATATTGAAATATTTTACCAAAATCCCATGCTCTATTTTGCTTTGTTGCCTTTCTCATAATAACCATAATGGGATTTTAAGAATAAAATGCCCTCTGATTTAGAATCAAATAGATAACATCTCAGAGCTAAAGCTAGGAAGACTTAAGAGCACCAGAGTATCATGGAAACTGCAGTGGCCATGACCATAACCTTAACACACACTTACAAAGACTTGTGCTATAATTCTTCTTTATGCTGCCTAAGCTGAATCATTTCCGAGTTAATTATATATTGTACAGTATAGTAATAAAGATGCTGCCCTCATATTTTAAAATGTGGCCTTTTATAAGAGAATGCAGGTTAAAGGCAGCATTAAAAATAGCAAAAATATCCTGTATATTATTTTTAAAAAATTTATTTTGTAAAATTATGCGAACAATGAAAAGTTTAGGTATTAGTTTTAACATCACAAATACTTCGTTTAACAACTTTTTCACATTTAAAAGTCTTAATAAAACTCTGGTGTGCCTGCTCAGGATTGCATTTTCTTCTTTATGCCCCCTGCCTCCCATCCCCATTCCTTTTCAAGTACTTCCTTGAATGTCAAGGGGACAGAAGGTGATCACAGGGCCAGCCCTGAAATAGGGCCTAAAGAAGGTTGAAAATCCTGCGTGATGGAAGTTGTATCATCTCCCAAAGGCCTAAAAGTAAGATATTTAAGCAAGGCACTGCAAGCCAATGACACTCCTGATTATTTGAAAAGGGTAACATTCAAAGCATATAGCATGGATTGCTGAGAGTCTGTAAACACTTGCTAGTGGTGAGAATAGATGTCATTGATTGTCCTAGCTGGGCACAGGACAGGAGACAAAGCATAATTCAGGTTATACCGGAAAGAGTTATTATTTCATGCTTTTATAAGGGGTTTCTCAGAAAATAGACAAAGCTTAGGAAAAAAAGATAATAATGGGAAATGTTTTGAAGCGGCATGAGTACTGATCCTTTAGGGAAAGGGCCACGACTTCTAGAAGGTTATCGGACCTCGGCAGGCGATGGTACTGGAGTTTGTTATTCTAACTGCTTCACACCCGTGAGTATTGGGACCAGATCGTCTCTGATCTCCATTATATCTCATTGTCTATGATCTCGTGTACTTCGGTGAAGGTGGTCTTCTTTTCCAAACACATGCATACACACACACACACACACACACACACACACACACACACACACACACGATTCACCTCTGCAATTATTGAGAATGTTGGGGGGACATACTGCGTATGTAACCCATTCATCGAACAGCCTAAACTTGAAATGGTTTTATTTTTTCCTTTAATTCTCCAGTCACCTTTAAGTATAACAATTCTGTCTAGAATGAAAATTTAGTTACATATCCAGTTGATGGCTCATTCCTCTTCTCCCTCAGGGTCTGCTGAGTGTTGGCCACAGGGATTCGGACCTGCCCTCTCACATCTCCTCCCCTACCTTTTGAGCATGTCTTCCTCCTCCCTGGGCTGGAGTGAGGACTCAGGAGCAAGGTGTCTTGCTCCTATAGTTGTTTCTGGGTCAGAGGGATTTGGACCTGCCCTCTCACATCTCCTCCCCTACCTTTTGAGCATGTCTTCTTCCTCCCTGGGCTGGAGTGGGGACTCAGGAGCAAGGTGTCTTGCTCCTATAGTTGTTTCTGGGTCACCACTGCTTCTCCATTCAAGACTGGTGTCCCAATACCCTCCATTCAGCAAGTATCCCAGTGCTGGTTCTCAGGCAGTTCATGGGTGAGTCATCCTGGGAGCCTTGAGGTCCCTTTGTGCTTATGCCACTCAAGAGGGAGATCTACTGTGACTTAAAATTTTCCAGTGCTCTTCAACTCCTGCTTCTGGTGGAGTAGACATTTGCTGTTGGAATTTCCTAGCATGGTGGCCAGTCCTGTTGGGTGGCATAGCAGCAAGCTAGTTCAAGCCAAGCTAATTCCTGTAGGGCTCACTAAGTCTCCAGAAGCTCAGATGTCCTTTTTTACCCTTCTTTCCACGTTGTTATTTTTCTCTGTAGTTATTTGCTTTCCTCACACTTTCCTTGCTCACATAAGCACAGTGGGCAGACAGGCAAGTTCACTGTGGAGGCAGATGTCCAACCAGGAAATAAGATGTCAGTCTCGGTTATTATAGGTTCCCTTAATCTCTACAAATAAATTTCTTGGAATTCCACATTTGACTTTATGAGAAGGAAGTTTAGCATAAAAAAAAAAAAAGCAAGAAAAAGCCACAGTGCTTACTCTCGGGCGGACACATCTCATTCAGATCCAATTCCACACTGTCATCCTGTTTTACCAACTGGGAAAGTGTCAGGAGGAAGTATTGTTTTGTTGTTTGTTGTGCGATTGTGCGATTGTGTGTGTGTGTGT
Organism: Ursus americanus; assembly: GCF_024610735.1. NCBI lineage: Eukaryota > Metazoa > Chordata > Mammalia > Carnivora > Ursidae > Ursus > Ursus americanus. Next base: position 11,515,017 of record NC_142137.1, on the reverse strand, counting down.
GTGTGTGTGCATGGATGCATATGTATGAGTATGCGTATGTTTGCACTATTTAATAAAATCTCGAGATGCCTAGTAACAATGTGGTTTTGTTTTTTGTTTTTTTTTGCTTTCATTAGGTACTCTCAGGCTACTTTTACCTGAGTCCTATCAAAGCAGCCCATTTGGGGCAACAGGGTAAAGTCCACCGAACATCTTGCTGTTCCACATTGAGGTGCACGTTATTCTTTCTATGAGATAATTTTATCCAGTTCCTGGGAGAAATTCACCCCTAATGATTATTGCCTTAGTTGAAGAATGAGGATTAGATTGATTAGAAGATTGATTGGAAGAGATGAACAACAAAACAATGGGAAAGGCAGGATGCTGCTAGGCCTCTCAACCCTGAAGCCAGCCAAGAAGATGCCTCCAGGGTTCTGAGTTCGTCTTGTCTCTCTCTTCTCTGCACGTCGAGCAGCTTTCTTTACACGTTGGGAAATGTGGCCACCAAAACCCTATATTTAGCATATGAAAATTTTCAAAAGTCATAAGGAAGTCTATAGCTTTCAGAATTTTATAAGAACCTTATTTTAGACCAATTAACTATAGACAGTCAGGTAGTGTCGTATAAGAACATGAAAATTTACACAATATATAGAATATATTTGGAATAACTCAAATGTCCACCAACTGATGAATGGATCAATAAAATGTCTTCTGTGTATACGGTTGAATCGTACTTGTCAATATAAAGGACAAATATATGTTACAATATGGATGAACCTTGAAAATCATATCGTTCTAAGCAAAAGAAGTCAGAAAGGAGTACATATTGTATAATCTAATTTATATGAAATGTCCAGAATAAGCAAATCTATAAAGATAGAAAGTAGATTAGTCATTGCCTAGGACTTTTGTGGGAGGACAAACATCTAAAGATAGATTATAGTGATGATTGCACAATCCTATGAACTTACTAATAAAAACATTGAATTCACTCTGAATAGGTGAATTATATATCATTATATGAATTATATGTCAATAAATATGAAAAGCAAAAAATATATATGGAATTCCCAGGAAATAAATAGGAAATTTATTTTTTTAAAGATTTATTTATTTAAAGAGAAAGAGAGAGAGTACAAATGAGAGGGGCAGAGAGAAGGGGAGAGAGGATCTCAAGCAGACTCTGTGCTGAGTGCAGAGCCCATTGCAGGGCACGATCTCATGACCCTGAGATGAAAACTTGAGAGGAAACTAAGAGTTGGTCTCCTAGCCAACAGTACCACCCAGGTGCCCTTGAACAATTATTCCTTTTTTTTTTTTAGATTTTATTTATTTATTTGAGAGACAGAGGGGGAGAGAGTGTGCACAAGTCGGGGTGGGGGGTAAGAGGGAGAGGGAGAAGCAGACTTCTTATGGAGCAGGGAGCCTGATGCCTGGCTCAATCCTATGACCCTGAGATCATGACCTGAGCCGAAATCCAGAGTCAGTCACTTAACCAACTGAGACATCCAGGCACTCCTGGACAATTATTCTTATAGGTATCTTTGCTACCATGATACATTTACTTTTTTCTAGGGTATATCTCAGATACACAAAGGGTCCAGTGCCATTAGAATTCAATGTAAATTTATTTGCTTGACTGAAGAGAATTGACCTTCCTTCCTGAGCATCGACATGTGACACCCCACGACCTTTTTACATACATACCTGACATGACTGTACTTCCTTCCTGATAACAATACATTGTATCAGAACATGGCATTAAACAGGTCTGCATCTAGTATGCAGTTTCCTAGAACAGTAGGGTGTATGTATTTGTGTATTCAGAGGATCATCAAGAGTATACATTTGGGTGTGGCAATAAAATATTATAACTTCTAACCATATCTTTGTTTGAAAAATGCATTGAGACTAGTGTCTTCACCAAGGCCACAGCCCAGAGGATCATTAGTCCACAGGGCAAATGAGCTATCCTCAGAGAAGACTGGACATTCTTCAATGTGCGAAGTGTGACAGGAGCACATATGTCTGTCTATTTACTTTCAGCATTTTGTGAAATGCTACAATTTATGCATGCTTATAATTATGAATTATATTATCGAGTTTCACCTAACTTAATGCTCATAAAATAGACAAATGCCTTAGAAAATTTCCTTAAAAAGAAATCAGAGACAGTAATAATGTGTTATCAGCAAACAACATAACTGCAGGGTTGACACATCTCCCCTTCCAGCATGAGCTCTTTGTCAATCGGGTTTTGAAACAAAACCATCAGAATTAGGCAAATCTGGCAAATATCTGACCAAAATTTTTGGAACTGTCAGAAGAACACTTAGAAGTTTGGATTTGCATTCACTGTTTTTTGTGGTCAAAGTTCTTTTAAGTTTGAGTATGTCTTGCGTGATTAGATAGTGATACTATGAAGACATAGCAACTAGGAAGGCTTTTTAGAACCAAGCATCCTGAAGACAAAGAACAAAACTGTATATTAAAAAAAATCATATGGGATTCATATGAGCATTTTACACAATTTCACTAAGCTTAATAAACAAAAAACGTCCTCGTTTATAGTGAAATATAATAAGGACCAGAGAAGGAGGCGGTGGGAGTTGGGGTGTGGAGGGCGGAGAGGGGGAGGTGGAGCCGAATCCACCACAAAATAATTTTGAATAAAACTTTTTCTTTCTTGTCGCAATTTAAAATGGTGGAAAATAGGGGCGCCTGGGTGGCTCAGTCGGTTAAGCGTCTGCCTTCGGCTCAGGTCATGGTCTTAGGGTCCTGGGATCCAGTCCCACGTAGGGCTCACTGCTGAGTGGGGATCTGCTTTTCCCTCTCCCTCTCCCCCTCCCCCCTGCTCATGTTCTATCTCTCTGTCTCTCTCCCTAATAAGTAAATAAAATCTTTTTAAAAATGGTGGAAAATGGTATTCTAATGAACAAAATCTCTTATTTTGTTGTTCAACAAGTATTTTGGGAAGACAATGATGAAGTTGAACATGATAAAGATTTGAACAAATATAAAGACATTACACGAGAGGAAAGAGGCACTGTATGTGTTGTAACATGGCTGAACAAGCTGCATACAAGTGAGAGTGTTGCCACCTAGTTCAATGAATATACAGATAATTGACAGCAAGGCCCAATTTATGAGATTTGTTAGGTTACAATGAACAACTACTTTTTTGTGAGCTGATTTTCTGGTATCAGTGTTGAGAGACTCGACAGAGGTAAAGATGGTCTTTCAAAACTACTGCTTTCATTACAGCAAAAACGAAACAGAACAAAACAAACGTTTGTAGCAATACCGATGAAATGGCCAATCTGACGGAAGAAATAATTTCTCATAAGATCGCGGATATAGTGCCACCCATGAGATGTATTCACTTCACCATCTATAGACAAGCTAGTCCAGTGGGAAAGTTGCAGCCAGAAATGGTCAAAGTACTACAAGGGGTTAATTTTTTCATAAAACAAAAACAAGATATTTGAGATGCAGGTTTTGGGTGTTTTTTTAAACGCTATTTTGTAAGTGATCAAAAGTGAAAAAAAGAATCTTTGTATCATGCAAGAGTGCTCATGTTACATCATGGAAGAATACTTGGAAGAGTTGTCAGACCTAAATAATTCTCTTTATTAAAAAGAAAAGTGTTTCAAATTTGCAAATGTGTGTGTGTGTGTTTGTGTGTGCACATCTGTGTGATAATTGAGTCGGTAGCATGTTCTCTTCAGATGACACTCCACACCTCCTCACAAAAAGAAAGATAAATAAATAATAAGTGTTTATGTCATGTTTATAGGCAAAGTTGATAGTTTATCAGAAAATGGGAAAACAACTGTTTTTGGTAGAAAATCGAAAGGAAAAGAATGACATCCTAGAGAAAGCACTTTTAAATATAGATGTTTAAAAGTGTTTCCATAATTAAGTGAATTTTTTTTTTTTTTTTACCAAAAATGAAATAACTATGTCAACTATAAAAGTCTTTTAGGTATATATTTAAAATTCAGGACAGGATTTTGTACTCTATTTTAAATGTTCAAAACGAAGAACTGTGGTCGGTTTGGACGTACTCATTAAAAATATGGACATGAAATTACTTCCAATTAGTTTTAAGAACAATTACACAGACATTGCCTAACCAAATTAAAAAAAAAAAAAAAGACCTCTGTGCTTTGTATAATAGGTAGTTGGAATTAACCATTGAATAATGGGATTTGGAAGGGATAGCCAACAATGTGATTTTTGGTTTGGATCCACATAATCTAGTAATATACCTTCCTCCCCCCATGGCAGCCATTAAAACAAGCCTTCAAATAAGTGGAATTTAGAACTGCACCGTTACAGAGTTATATCACAAAATGTTAAAATAAGATTTTCAAAAATAATAAAGCATATTATTACTTGCATATAGTTATATTGGTTTCAATAGCCTGAAAGAACTAGACTTGACAATGAATTAAGAAATGATATGCACATTAATTATACAAGAAGTGTGGCGTTAAGCAGTGCTGCCGTTGGTTCAGCAGCTCAGTAATTTCTTCAGGAATCTTCCATTCTACCCCTCCACCATTCACACTATTCTTATGAATGCAACCTCCGTGATGTCTGCAGGATCTTTAGGCATCATGTCCTTAAGCAATTGCCTCTGAAGACTAGCCCAAAGATGGTTAACTCAAAAACATGGCTCTCCTTTGTAGCAATATTCCCTTTTCAAAGAAAAAAATCTTCCCTGGAAATCCCTAGCAGATATCCACTAGTCTTTCATTGGCCTTGACTGATTCCCATGATTACTTTCAGACCAAACCACCGGCAGCAGCAAAGAGGCTTGCCATGATCAGCTGAGACTCAGAATGATTAGTCCCCAAGGACTCAGGGTATCACCATCCAAGTAAAATGGGTGTTCTCTTAACAAGAAAGAAAAGAGGTTTATCTGTCTGTCCATTAGACAACTAAATTTCTGCACCTCGAATAAATTAGTAAAACATTCCAAGTATATTATTTACAAGACATTAAATATGTCTATATTGGCAATATGTGTTCATTTTTATTTTATTTTATTTTTCTGATTATTGTGTGGTATCAAAAAAAGTTTTCCAGTCATGGGTATACTTATTCCCAGTGGTACTTGTAAAAGAACGATTTAATTTTAAGGTTTCTAATGAATCATCTTAGAAGGTGAATTAAAAATAAGTTACCAATAAGTGAATCAAAATTCTATGCAAGGGGATTTAAAAAATGGGGGACGGCTTGAGTACTGCAGCCTGTGTTTTCCTTTGTAATGCGACATTTGTGTTTAAAGGAAAACTACCAAGAACTCTAAGCAGCTCAGACTTCCTGGACTTATAACTATCAAAAAAGATCAGGAAAATATCTAAGGTAGCTGTCGCTTCGGATGAATAAACCGAGACTCCTTAAATAACAGATTTGCCAAAATAAGGTATATATTTCAGACTATAGCAGTTCAGGAAAAACACTGGATTTCTCTTTACATCCAATCTTGACACAACGTGTTTTTTAGAGTGGATTGTTCATTCATTAAATGTTTTAAAAGTCATATTCATGAAATGTAAATTAATTTCCAGTGAACATAAAATTAGAGCCATGTAGATAGTAAATCAATAATATTTATGTGCAGAGATTTACAAAAGTTGGTTATAGTCCTTAAGAACACAGAAAATCCAGCGAGGGTAACAGGACAAACACAAACTGAAAAGCTTTAATGAAGAATATATAATGGCAAAATATACAAAGTAAATGCCAAGCTATCTAGCTCTCAAGAACTAAGTACACAAATGCTTAAAGAAAGCTGAGGAAAACTTGAAGTCAAACGGAAGCAGTCAGTAAAGGATTTGTAAGTGATGTCAATATTTTACTCATTTATTGAACAGGGCTGCAGACTTGTGGCTGAGGAACGAGTGATCCTCTCTCCATCCCTATTGGCCTGGAAGTGTCCCAGTTGATACTGACTCTCTTAGCATTCCGATTTAGATTTGTCTTACATTTTACACTTTTTTTTAAAGAATATTATTAACTAAATGCTGCTCTAAGATAAGATGAGATGATTTTGGTAGACTTCTGCTTTGTATTTCCAGATTCTGCGTTAGTTTCCTCTAGGAGTGAATAAGACACATACAGGGGGCATAGTTTCCATTCTAACAGGTGAATAAACATAAAAGCAACTAGTGATAACCTACCACTCTTTCTTCCAATCTTTCAGATGCACAGGAGCTATCCTCTCCTTTCAAGACAATAACATGTGGGCGCACTTGCTGATAAACCGAGAGGGCTGAGACCAGGGGCCTGTGCCGGGCGCTGGGCGCTGGGTGCCGGGAGGTGAAGGCTGCGTTGGACACTGCTCCCCTTGTACCACAGGGTTCTGCTGCGTTCACAGCCTGAAGAATGTCTCAAAGCCACCAGGCCACCAGCCTGCATGGTCTGTGCAGAACATGCGCAAGTATGAGTTAGATATATCTGAGATATGTACACAGAAAATAGAGGTCATTCAGCCCAGAGTGTGTTCTAGAGGCTTTTGCTGGAGTGCTTTAATGATCTCACACACAATTATAGGTACGTAATTATTGTATTTTTGAAAACCCATTTTAAAATTTTCTAATGAAATCCTTTAGCAGCAGTGAACTAAATAGTTTATGAGAATTTTTTTCTTAAGTTTCTACTGTTTTCACTTTCTATTTTTAAGTTTTTATAATTCTTTCCTATTTTAACTTCTCTCTTTTTTTCCTTTCAGGGATTTTTTTTTTTTTTTTTGGTCTTTTCATTTTCCTTCCTTTTAGATCTTTTTTATACTTCTCTTTTGTTTTTTCTTTCTTTTTTCCCCCTCTCTTCCCTTGTTTTCTTTTTTGTAAATAAGTTCTACATGAACGAGTTCCACAAGTCCGTCCTTGTCAGGGCTAAGCAATTGGAGGAAACATGGATCCAGGCTTGAACCAGCCCAGCATGGCAGGTGTGCCTGGATTCAAAGGAGCTGTCACCAATGACTATAGAGATTTCTCTGACAGCAAGAATGTCCCTACAAGGTATTGGAAATGATCATTCATTCGAAGTCATTCATTCTATCTTAGTTAATGTCAGAACCACATGAAAATTATGTTCTGGATTTCTGTATCCCAGGAAAGTAACGTGTATATATGTGACTTTCACAAACTCCTGTTGACATTTACCATCTACCATGGGTCTACGATGCTATCATTGATCAGATAAGAAGACCTAACCTGCTGGAAGATTAATAGCCTTAAGTTCAAATACAAGTAGCGGTTTTAAGACTACTTGAAAATGAGGGGGCAGAAGCAACTACATAAAGTTGTACTTGATATCACTCTGAAAGCATACTATTTTAGGAGAAAAAGAACCATTATTAGTAATTAATTTCTTTCATTTTTATTCTAAGCTTTTTTGTGCATTTAAAAAGTGAAGCTAGAGCTGGGTTGGTTCCATTGATGGAAAGTTTCATCAGTTAAATGAGGCAAGTTTGGTAATCAACGTGATCAACACGATCAGATACTTCAAATGGAAAATCAGTTAATCACAAGAATGGTATGTTATTGCTGTTATTTAATACAATTTATAGTTGAGCTTTTAGAAATTTTCTTTGAAATATTTGGTAGTTTGTGAATGCATAAATTCAGAAAAAATTCAACATTTAGAATACAATTATTTTTTTGTATGGTGAAAATACAAAGTTTTACATTAAGAAACCTATAAAGCAGCATTGTTATTATAATTAGTTATAGGGCACATATAATTCATAAGTATATTCAAATAAGCTACACTTATTCTTGCAACTGAAATAGAAGCCATAGTTGCCAAAAATAATTTTAATATATACACTCAGATTAACTACATTTTTCTGATGATACTGATATCGAACTGATACTAACTCATCATGATACTACGGAATTCATCCTTTGTTACACAACATTAATCTGATTTTAGATATATTTGAGTCTATAAAGAATTACTTCATCAATCAACCTAAGTTTCCTATATTTGTATTAAACTATTTTATAATATTTTGGTTGCATAAAAGATTGGAAATGTTTAATCAATTGCTCAATGAATACAATATCCTACATCTTCAGCTTCTGAAGCATTTAGCAAATCGTAGTTATTGAAAATACAGCATGCAGACAGGAAGATGCTAAATTTTATTCATACAAAACAGGAAAAACTAAAGAAATGTTAAGAACTCAGTATGCAAAGTTTATTTTAGCATTGTATTCTTGTGCTTTGAAATATTTATATTTGTGGGAATACTATTTTCATAGGGTTCTGTTTACATAGAGTGAACATATTCTATTTGGGTAAAGAGTGAAAATGAAAAGGTCTAAGGTTTTGCAGTATTTAAAATTGGTGAAATGGTGGAAAGAATTAAATAAATACAACTTTTTTGACAAGTTTTATTTTATAAAAATAACTCAAAGACATGGCAAGATAGCAATGAGTGGCTCTTTAAAACAGATTGATATATGTACACATCTCAAGCAAAATATAGAATTGAGACTATCTTTCATTTAGCATAATTTGTTTTCAAACAAGTAAATGGAAGGAATTAACAATTTCAAATGCATTAAATATAGACTGCAACTTGAAGAAAATACTAGAACATTTTATGAAAAAAATAACATCATATATATTGAACACAATATTTCATCAGAAAAATACCAGTGACACAATATTAGAGACCAATGCCATTGAAAAAAATCAATTAATCACCTATCTTTCTATCTACTTATTATATATCTATATTGAGAATAATTTTTCAACTCATGTTAAATACAATATTCAAATAATCAATATAAATATGCTTTTCATTTTATTTGGGGTTTCTGCTTATATTGAGTAAATTTACAATGCCCTATGTTCTTTTAATTGATTTAGAAAAAATTTTTTGAAAGTAGTTTTTTAAATAAAGCTAGTTTACAGGTTGGCTGATAAGTCAATTTAAATCAATAAATCAACAAACAGTTTAATCAATGAATGAGCATTTTAAGATTGTTTATGTTTTACTAATTTTGGTATCACCTCTCATCTCAAAACTAACTCTAAAACCAATCCTAAAATAACTACCCTAAGACTTAATGGCTTACAAAAATTTATTATTATTTCTCATTGTTTTGTGGTTGACTGAGTTCAGTTGGATTCTTGCAAAATGTCTCTCACATAGTTACAGTTATATGAAGACTTGGGCTGAATGTCCAAGATGTCTCTCATTCGTGTGGTTATTAGCTGGTGCCAGCTGTTTTCTGGCGCTCAGTTTAGACAACTAATTGGAGTACTTAAGTGTCACTTTTCCACATGGTTTGGGCCTCTTATAGCATGGCATCTAGGTACTAAATGAGAGGACTCAAATATGTGTACACCAAGAGCCCCCAGTGGAAGACGTTAGGGTTTTTATGAAGAAGCACCATTTGTGCCATATATAATTGACTAAACCAAGTCAAAAGCAAGCCCAGATTCAAGAGGAAAGAACTACAATAGGGCATGAAAGCCACTGTTTGTGGGTAAAAAAAAAAAAAAAAAAAAAAAGTGAGAAGAGCTAATGAGAGTCTTCTAGGTAGAAAAAAATTTTCAATAGAAATTCAGAATTAGTGATGAAGGGAGATTTTACAATAGATTCATTTTGTTTGGTGGTGGGTGAGTGGTTTGCTTGGTTTTGCTTTGCTTTGCTTAGTTAAATTAAGATCTGAGGTAGAATTGTTGAATTAGTAAGCAAACCCAAAGGATGGAAAACTATGAGTCATATAACTAAGTATTTTGAGTGCATAAAAAGCAACTTAATTACCCTGCAAATATGAGAAGGGGGAAGGTACTGTTGCTAAAATTAAATAACCCAAATCTGTTTTACCCTTTGTCATATAAAATTGGCTAAAATCATAATCCATGATTATTTTTACGTACATGAGTTTTTCACGGCCTCCCTAGATGAAATAAAAAAGGCTTTATATACATATCAAAGTTAATATTATATATATATCTATATATAGATATATATATTGTATGTGTATTGAATATATGTTGTAGCAAAATATTCTGTTCTGAGCAGGCTATTTTTAAAAGTATTCATAACAGGTATATTTGGGACTAGAAAACAGTTCAAAGGAAGCCTGGTAGAGGACTGAGATTATCTGTAGTCATCGAAATGATGCTGTTGAACAGGCAGTTGTGGGTAAGATAAAGACTAGTGATATAAACTTAAATCATTAGTATATATTAGAATTTTAAGTCAATGTACTGGGTGAGAGTTGGTGTCAATGGATAATAAAAGAAAGACTGAACCATCATTTACAATATTTAGCATTTGGAAGTTGAGTAACGAAATTTTGAAAGGAGGAAGTAGCAAGGGCATAGAACTGAGTCAGGAAACAGTTAAAAGAGGATTTGTTGGCTACTTTAATCAGACTGTTATTTTAAATAATGATGTAAAAATAAACTTTGGATTTGGCATCCGCTGTCATCATTGACAATGGTAACAGCTGATTTAGTTGTGTGGTGGAGGCCAAGTTTTTTTTTTTTTTTTTTTTTGTCATTTTTTAAGAAGGAATGAGAGTACAGCAATGAGAGAGTCAGTGATTGTAAGACAACCCTTCAGAGGAGGTTTTTGGGTTTTGTTTGTTTTAAGAAGGGAAAGTTATATGAGATACTGCTGAATGAAAACTAAAAAGGTTTTTAAAAAATATAGTGTTAAATATATTTATGTGCTATTGGAAAAGCTTCAGTGGAAAAGAGAGTTTAATACAGAAGAAAGGGGGACACTTGCTGGCATGTGGTGCTTGGATAAATGAGCATGAAGAAACCCACAGCTGTTACTCCCAGTTTTCTAGGCAGAATCAGAAGCCCAGTCTTCAGAAGACAGTAGAGATGGATGAGGGGCATTGAAAATTAAAAAGAAAGGAGAAAGGAATAGTCATGTCAGAGTTATCTAAAAGAATTGAAGAGTGAAGAGACTAGGATAATGCAAAAGTATGACAGATATGTCATATCTTCAATAGGAAAATGAACACTTGGGGAGAATTCAGTAACTTTCATAGGCTGAAGCTGTCCTATGACATCATGGAATAATACTGGATTACTGATCCAAAGCCCTAATGATACATCATCCCATGATACAATGTAATAGTAATAAAATAAAAATAACAGTTTAGTGCAAGGTATATACTAGGCCCTATTCTAAGTGCTTTAAGTAACACAAGAAAAACCCCAAAACAGATGTTATTACAATCACCATTTGACAATCAAAAAAAAACCTGAAGCATTGAAAGATTACATAACTTTTAAATAACATTTTAAATAATTTTTAAAGAACAAATCAGAATAGATAAACCAGATTCAAAGCTCTTGTTCTTTTTCACTATGTTGAGCTTATATCTAATGGGAAAAAAAAAATAAGATACTTACATTTCAACACATTTAAGTGTGATTTGTACTAAATTTTCTTTTTTTTTTTTTTTAAGATTTTATTTATTTATTAGACAGAGATAGAGACAGCCAGCGAGAGAGGGAACACAAGCAGCGGGAGTGGGAGAGGAAGAAGCAGGCTCATAGTGGAGGAGCCTGATGTGGGGCTCGAGCCCATAATGCCAGGATCACGCCCTGAGCCGAAGGCAGACACTTAACCGCTGTGCCACCCAGGCGCCCCTGTACTAAATTTTCTTAAATTGGAAGTTATGATTCAAACCTAAGCGTTTGGGTATTTCTATCAACATCAAAGTTTCAGTAATGAAGATCGTCTATTCTCTTAGCATAGCCATTTAAATTTTTCCATTCTGTTTATGTTAATAAATGTTTAGTTCAATCAAAACTTTTATGTAATTAGTTCTGTTGCTTTACTTTAGAAAAATAATATTCCCCTTTCAGTGAAAAAATACAAAATAACAAAAATATTTAATCTTACAGAATATAGAGAATATAGGAAGCAAAGATTTTAAATAAATATAGCAATGACATGTTAAGTAATAAAAACAAACAATACAAGCAGATAGGGCTCTATTTTATATTGCAGCTTTGCATGGGACTCTAGTTAGCTATGTGTATAAGACACTTTATTTTCCTTAGGTTATCGTCCTTACATCAGTCTAACTTCTAAAGTTGAACAGTCAGCGTACACCTGTAAATCATTGTAGAGTTACCTCTCCAGGTGGGGCACCAACAAGCATTATTTGTCTTCTCAGTCCCCAGAATGCAAGCCATTTACAACCTAAGGCTTTGGGGATTACCCGCTCCGTAGGAGGTAGTAGTGTGAAGGTGTGTATGGACAGTATTTAAGAAGTGTGTCATGTCTTTAACTGTTAGCATTAATTTGTGGTATAGACCAAACTAATATTGAAATACCTGTAAAAGTTGGAAGCATGCACCTTGGAAAACACAATAGACATTTTATTCAATTCATATAGAATGCTATAGCTACAATTCATGAAACTCTAAAACCTCTTATGACAGCCAAGAAAACCATCCTAAGAACAAACTGTAAAGAAAATTCGTCTGTTCTATGCTAAAAATGGTGAGATTCTAATGAGAATGGATCTACTGATCAACAACCTATTTCTATATTATCTAAGTGACATATGGCATAGCATTCGTGATAATTTTAACGTTTATATTGCCATAGTGAAGCCAGCTTATCTTCAATTCTCATTAAAGGAAAAAGAAAATTCCCAGATCTGTCCACAAGAGGTAAATATTGAAATAAGAACTCTTTGTACCATAACTACTGTTTGTGCTCCCCCTCCAGTGTCCATTTTTCATGCACAGCAGGTAAAGTAAGAACCAGGGCATCGGCATCAGTGGCATCAAATTTTGCTTATTCCAGAAGAGCTAAGTATAATAATAAAATATATGGAAGCTAATTTTTGGATAATGCATTCAGAATTTTTCCTCATACGTGGACCATTGCTATCTATAGAGGAAGCATGATTGAATTACATTATTTCACACAAACACTGTAGCAGCATATTTTCATACTGAACATTTCTGGAAATCCAATAAGCAAAAGAATCAAGGGATTTTGACATCTGCTATTTAAAGTCTTTACCGCTGTGCAAAAGAGAAAACTAGGGATTATTTAAAAGCAACAACTAAAATATACTGCACACTGGAAGACATGATAGCCCTTGAATCCAGCCGAGATGAGTTATTTTGCAGATGGCTCCCATCCGGCCAGATTCTTGTGTTTATAGTGCTGCAGGTGGTAGAAGAGGACACAGGAACAGGGGTGGAAAGGTTAGAGCTATATAATTTTCTCTACAGTAAGTTCAGTAAAATTAGATTCAGTTCCCAGCCTTCATTCCTTATCAGTACTGCCATCTAGGGTGACATGGAAAGTATCATTTTGATGGGTATTAAGCTTAGTGCATGATGTCAGGTTTTCATAATTTATCACGCTAGTCCAAAGAAAATAGCTAAAATGGAAACACACTTTAGAATAGTGGGTAAGACTGAAATGGGCAATAATGAACCTATACAAAAATCATGAATAACCATCTCTAGCCATTTATAAGTGGAATCATTCTCATAATTAGCTTGATGATTAGGAATAAATTAAATTCAGAGTGCCAGTCGGCCAAGATAGACCAGATAACAACCAACCTCAAATCTCAGTGGCTTACAAACAATAAAGGTCCATTGGTTAAGGTACATGTAAAATGCAGGTTCACAAGAGAATTCTTCTTATCAAAGTCGCCTAAGATCCAGGCAGAGGCTTTACCACCTTAAGATGTTGCCCTTTCGACGTCTGCCTCTGTAATGTCCACGGAGGGAAAGAAAAGAATGTGAGGGCTTTGCAACAGCAATTAAATACTTCAGCCCAGAACTGACATACTCCGCTTCTGGTCATCTTTTAACAGCAAAACAAGTAACATCCCCATTCCTAACTTCGCAAGGGAGAGTAAGTGCAATTCTATGCTCCTGGAGGGAAAACGGAACCTGAAATAATAGCGATCAGGAGCCGTGTTACTACAGAGGGAACCCTCAGCACTGAGTGCCCAGGTTATGACGTGATAATAATATACCTGATATTTTATCATCTTTTCTTAAAAGGTTTTATAGATACCTTCCTGAAGAAAGTACCATGCTAGGGCACGCAGGGTAAGTTTAAGTATATCATTAAAAGAGGGGAAGAAGAATGAGGACGTTTCAGAGGAAAACTCTGACCAGTGAGATTCGAGGCGAGTTCTAGAACACTAGGATATAAACACCAGTTGAAAGTAGAGAGAAAGGGGCAGATAGTGTCCCTGGCAGAATCAGACATCGAGACAAAATTGTTAAGTGAACTTTCCTAAATTTTACGTAGCACCTTCAGATTCTTCACATTGCAAATTTGGTTTTCTCTCGCCAATGTCTTTAAAGATTTAAAAAAGGATGGCAAAGTTCATAGGATAGTCTCCTACTTGCTTTGGGACTGAAAGTCTAAAAGTATCTATTACCAAAATCTTTGCTTTGACCTGTGGAATCCATTCCCTTGCTTGATTAGGTTAGTTTAAAAAATTTTTTTAAGAATGTCCAGAAATGTGGATAAGCTTAAGAGAAAACGTGTACAAAACTATCAAGGAAGCCGTTAAACATACTGTCACTGACCTAGTCTAGCAAAGTTGGCTTTTATTAAATGGCAGCTGTGCCTGATTAAAAAATTATGACTCCCCTCAGGAATCATGAGGGTCATTAAAAACCAAGTCATAAAATCCTCTGCTCCCTGAAGGCACACTGACAGAGAACACTTCCCATTTCCTTACTGTAATTTAACTTTAACTACCATAATGCCCAATGTGTTCTTAAAAGATTTTTTTAAATTGTCATTTTATCCTTCACACACCTACCTCAAAGTGTTAAATAATTATATTAAATTAGTATTTGAAAAATGCAAATGACCTGAGTTACAAATATGGTCTGATAGTTGATCACCTTAAGTGTTCTTTTTTCTCAAATTTATCAATGTATTTTCAATTAATTTATTTTAATGAGTATATCTACATATCTTTATCTTCATAATTCGAGAAGAAATTGGATGAGAAAACAAAAGACTATCTGTGGGAAAACGATCTGTAGAAGTTCATAGACTTACCAAATACTACAGATAGAAAAGTTTGCAGATATCTTCCTAATTCTAAATTTATACATAATGCTTTGCAAACTTTAATACATATAAATCTCTTTGGGGGATGATTTTTCACTTCTTTTTCTTATTATTTTAATCCTATCATACTTCTCTTCCAAAGGTTGCTATTTTTCAGCTCCGTTTGCAGTTAAGTCTAACAACCAGCTACAATTATCCAGATAATTTACAGAAAGCCAACAATATAATTAGTGTAATGGACCAGAAAATTCCTCATAGCCATCTTTCCAATGTCAGTTCAGAGTCTCTACAGGATAGCCATTATTCTTGTTAAAGTTCAGATTTACAAGTTTTGGTTTTAATCTACATTGCTGGTGTGTAAGGAGCAAAATAACTTTCTGGGGCCTCTTATAAGGGTACTAATCCTACTTATGAAGGTTCTGCCTTTAGGAACTAATTATGCCCCAAAGGCCCAACTTTCAAACCCCTTGGGGGTTAGGATTTCAACATATGAACTTTAGGGGAACGCAAGCATTCAATCTATAGCAGGTGGGATGCTTAGGAACACTAGGGATGCATGCTAGGATGGAGCAGTGATGACTTCGGGTCAGGGTGCTGCAACAAAATACCATAGAGTGCGAGTGGCTTTAACAGCACAACTATTTTCTCACAGTTCTGGAGGGTGGGAAGTCCAAGATGAGCTGATTGGGTTTCTGGTGAGAACTCTTCCCAGCAGAAAGCTGCCTTATTGCTGTGTCTTCACACGGCCTTTTCCTCTGTGCATGTGTTCAGAGAGAGAGCAAGAGCTCTGGTCAATTTTTCTCTTCATATAAGAACATTAATCTTATTGGATTAGGGGGCCTACTTTTACGATCCCATAGAACCTAAATTATGTCCTAAGGACCCTCTCTTTAAATACAATCACACTGGAGGTTAAGGCTTCAACATACGAACTTTGGGAAGACACAACCATTCAGTCCATAACACATGGCAACTAGCTATGTCTTTTAAAGAAACTTTGCCTTCCAGAAAACATCAAACATTTAGAAAAACTTCCCTAACATCTTATTATATGTTAAGGATCTATTACCTATTTGTGTATTTATTTTCTTGAATCTATATTTTCAGCCTATCTATAATCCTTTGGTACTATAAATTTCATTAGTGTATTATTTTCTATGCCCTGTAGTATGTCTTTATATTTCTTCTGTAGTTGAGACATAAGGGAGGACTCTACTGTTTATATTAGTTGACTATTTGATAATAGAGTTTATTTTCCTTATATATCTTTCAAGACTCAGAAAATATCGATCATAGTTCTCCTTGCCATCATCTTTAGATTTGAGTTCTTATTATTGAAATTTTTCATGCAGAGTCTATCTCCTTGCCCATTTCACTATCCATTTCTAGAACTTTGCTAGCCTCACGTGTACCTTTCTTACGTTACAGACATCTGGCTTGCACAGAGCATTTCAGATAGAGTAAAACTCTGCTTAAGAGGATAACCAAGTATTTGCTGATTTTTTTTTCCAGCGTAATTATTATGGTTTCGTAAAAGGAGTGTCCTGGAAGTTTATAGATGTTTATTCTATCTGATTCTTACTTTAATGGGCCATGTTTACTTAGGTAAGTTTTAAAAATCTTTGGCCTTAAGCTTATAAAAAAAATTAACTAAATACAATCAATATGCCTTTCACTGCTCAAAGTTTTCAATCCTATAACTATACTTTAGATAAACTTAAAAGATTATTTTTTTTCAAGTTGTCTACTATGAAAAAATTGTCACTCTGCTGAGCTATAAATTTAGCCACGTACAATGGAAAGAAGTTAAATACAATTCAACTATTTCTTTGACATCCAATTTATAAAGTAACTGTGAGATATTGCTTAAAACTTTCAAAACAGGGGCACCTGGGTGGCGCAGTCAGTTGAGCAAATGACTCTTGATTTTAGCTAGGGTTTTGATCTCAGGGTTGTGAGTTCAAGCCCCACATTAGGTTCCGTGCTGGGTGTGGAGCTTACCTAAATTAAAAAAAAAAGAAAGAAAGAAACTTTCAAAACAACAACAAAAAATTGCATTATAGATGTTCAAAAAGCCAGTACTATTTGGCTATTAAATATAAAAGTGTATAGAAGTAACAATACATAGTATTGATTATATTGTAAAAACATAGGAATATGTATACATTATATTTTTTAGTATAAATCAGCGCATTAATTTTGGTAGCTCATTTTGCAAATGATAATAATAATGAGCATTTTGGAGTGTTTACTTTTTTGCTGGGAATGGCCAGCAATCCCTGTACCGATGGATGAAAGATTACTCCAAACTTTGCTGTGAAAGAGAGGAGTAGGCAAGGGGGTCAATGTTCAGAGACGAAGACCCTTTGCTCTTCTTTGCTCCTGCTTTTATTGGTCTTTCGGGATAATCACAAATCCTTACCACTGTTTCTCAAGCCCGTGATGTGTGACAAGGGCTCTTGCTGAAACTGGGAGGATCTGTTTACCGTAAAGATACAACATGCTAATCTGCGTGTTCTGTAGGAGTTCTGCTGAACACAGCCTAAGGGACAATGCCTGCATCTCTTAGATCACAGGGCGGCTGTTTGGGCTAAGAAAGCTTCTGGAAAGCAACCCCCCATGGCATTCCAAAGGCAGAGTGGTCATGCAGGCTTAGGCATTCCAAAGGCTTACCCCTTCTCTGAAACCTTCCATCGGCCTTAGCAACCTCTGTGTAACATTTTAGCAAGCCAGGTATTACGGCTGATTTCATGCTCTACATTAACCCCAACACTCTTTGCCAGATATTGATGTAGGTTCTTTTCATTTATTGACTGATTTAATTATTTAAAAATCATTCTGAGATCGGTAATGTACTTACTCCCATCTTACAGATGAGAAAGTGGAGACATAGAATGATTAAATAACTCTTTTTAGGTTATAGAGCTATTAAGTGTCAAATCCAATTTCAATTCAACAGGTTTGATTCTAAAGCCCATGTAATTATTAACATTTAATTAAAATTGCATCAAGAAGGAGTGTCTGGGTGTCTCCGTCAGTTAGTTGTCTGACTCTTGATTTGGGTTCAGGTCATGATTCCTGGAATTTGGGATCAAGTTCCATGCTCAGCAGGGAGACTGCTTGAGGATTTCTCTCCCTTTCCCTCTGCCCCTCCCCCAATTCATGCACATTCTCTCTCTCTCTCTAATATACAAATAAATCTTAAAAAAAAACCTGCATCAAATATAATTAATAAAAGTAAAGAATGTGTTTGTTGTTTGACCTAGCAATCCTCTAAGTGAATAGAAAAGTGAGTGAAGAATAATGTGGAATAGCATGTAAAAGAGCAAGCTATTGGAAACAAGGTAAATGAACCACAAAAAGAAATGGTTAAAAAAAAATAAGACTGTACGTCTTTGGAACCAGATGCTATGGAATTATTAAATGTCAGTCCATGATATAACAGTCAAGGATATAAAGACATGTTTATGATTCGCTTTTAAGAGAAAACAGCAGGTTACTGCACAGTAGGTACAGTGTAAACCTAATCTCATATGGGTCTATAGCGAAGTGTTAACTGCGATAATCTTAGAAAGCTAGAATTTTAAGTGGATTTCTTCTATGTTGCTGTAGTTTTGAAATCCTTATAAAAGACACTAGTGATTTATACTGAAATTAAATATTAATCGAAAAATTTCAATAAAGGCAGCTCACATCTTCCAATTTTTGACATGTTCATTTGTCCATAGTTATGCCCTTCTCAATGAATTTTTAACAGATTTAACAAATTACAGGCAAAAGACACATTATAGCTATGTAAAAACAAACAAACAAAAATAATGAAACAAAGCACTCTGACCATTCAATGAATATTAGGACCACCAAGTGATAGAAAGCTGATTTCACAGGCTGGTTTATCATTTCTTTAATGATGCTGACCCTACGAGATGGGGAGTTTTCAGTGTAGGTACGGGATATGTAATGTGAAATAGAAGCATTTCGAATAGAAGCAATGTGGAAAAATACTTAGGATGAGTAAAGCTAAATATTGCCGGTTTCATTTTATACTTCTGGAAAAACTTTGTATTCCTGATTAATACACTATTAATTTTAGTAGTAATGTGAATCAAAAATAGTCATTTGTCTTTCAATGCAAAACCAGCAGTAAATTGTAAAAGTGATTCTTAAAGGATTAAGATATGTTGCTATAGCAACTTATTATACTACAAGCTGTTAATACAACAAGAATATACCAGATATGGGTTAGAAATAGTCTCTGTGATTTAAAAGAAAAATTAGACTTTTTTGCTCTTTAAGATTAATGTATTTCAGATATTTTGTAATAATAAAATGCCAAAGATAAGAAAACCATATAACATTTGTTGTAGTTCTGAAGCGTAACTACATATGGTATTTATTTAAACTTTAATTTTGTCCAGTAAATGCAATGGGACAGTGTCTTGTAAAATTTTTTACTGAATGAATGAATAAGTAAATTGCGGAAGGTTATATATAAAACATAATTTAAATTATAAGATTTCATTTTTCTATTCATGGTTATATATAACAAGCTATAAGGTAGACAAAATAAATGCTGAATTAACTTCAAGTTTCCCCTTTGCATCCACTAATATGACCGGGGACTTCTTAATTATCAGTCTCTACCCTCTTCTGTGTACTGTCTTGGTCTTTGTCTAATTCTGTCTTTTGGTACTATCTACCTTTGGCATGAAGGTCATGGATGTCATGGAGTTCAAGAGGACATAAGGATTTGAGAAAGAGCGAAGGGCTAATTAATTCACATAAAGTAAGAAGTGGAATAGTATAAAGGTAGAAAAGTATCTCTGGTGTTTGACAATAATCATGGAAATGTAATAAGTGTAATTTAATTGAAATGTTACAGGAAAAGTTGCAATGAAAATTAATACAAGATGAGCAAGTAGAGAAAAAGCACATATAATCTTTTGTGAGATTTGGCTGTTAGAGTAAATGGAAAAATGAGAGTGTAACTTGAAGATGATAGGAGTTATGATGGGATATAGAGGGGCATGCTGATTAAATGTTAAGAAAAATCTAGTAGAGTGGAAGAGATTGATGAAATAGGAAAAGGAAGGATTGCATGAGAGATAGCATGTCTTGAAAAGATTATAAATGAAAAGATTACTAGCACATTTGCAAGGAGTGCCCTTTGAAAATAAGTAGTAACTTATTCTTGATCAATAATTTTATTTTTAATCTGAAAAAAATCATAGAAAGATTTGAGGCTTGATTAAGCTAATATACCCCGCTCTTCAGCTCTAAGGAAGCTTGCCTGTTGTTGAGCAACTTGACCTTTATTCTGGTTAAGATAGTTTGGAGTAATTTTCTCTCATATTTTGAACTTTTTTTTAGGTGCCTTTTTATAGGTTGAAGCAAGAATCAATGGATGGCAGCATGAAATTTTTTTATTAATCAACCATATCATAACCAGAATTATATTGTTCCTTATATGTAAAGGGAATTAATTCTTGTAAGAATGTACATCTTTTTCAATTATGTAAAAAATTAATCTGCAACATTCTGGTCTATGATGTGCTTACAATCTAGCTCTATATTCAATTCTTTACTTCAAGAATCATAATCAGGAATTTGTTTGATACTGTGAGGGATGGAAAAATCTCCATCAGAGCCAAAACACTTATTTTCTGTGGTAATTTTGGCAAGCCCTGAATCTAAATAGCATGTGGTGATTCCTTATCGTAGTACCAAGTACAAGTCACAGGGTTGAAGAATGCAATACCTGGCCTGGAAAATACATTGGAGGAATTCAGCAGCAGACTGCATGCATGAAGAAGAAATGATCAGTCAACACAAAACCAGGGCTGTGGAACTCACCTGACCAGAGCAAGGGAAAAAAAATGTGAACATATCCCAAGGAACTTCTGGGACAAAATCATGCAGACTAATTTTCACATTAGAAGGGTCCCAGAAAAAAAGAGAGAGAAAGGAGCAAAAATCTTATTTGAGGGAATAGTAGCTGAAAACTTACTTAACCTGGGGAAGGAGACAAACATCCTGATACAGGAAGCCTGGAGAGTTTCAAATAGATGAAACCAAAAAGACCCCACACCAAGACACATTATTACTAAAATGTCAAAAGTTAAAGACATGGGGAGAATATTAACAGCAGCAAGAGAAAAGCAACTTGTTACATACAATGAAAACCCCAGCTCTATCAGCAGCTTTTTCAGCAGAAACTTTGCATGCCAGAAGAAAGTAGCATGATATATTTAACGTGTAGACAGAAAAAAAAAAAATCCAACCAAGAATACTGTACACATCAAAGCTATCATTTAGAATTAAAGGAGAGATAGAGGGTTTTACAGACAAGCAAAAGCTAAGGGAGTTCATCAGCACTAAACTGGCCTTACAAAAAAGTTAAAGGGGCTTCTTTAAGCTGAAAAGAAAGGGTGATCATTAGTGAAAAGAAAACATACGAAAGAATAAATCTCAATGGAAAGGTAAATATATAGTAAAGGTCGAGGGTAATCATTTACAAAGCTCGTACGGAAATTAAAAGACAAAAGTAGTAAAATAGCTATGATTACAATAATTAGTTAAGGGATACACAAGATAAAAAGATGTAAAATATGACATCAAAAACAAAACATTGCGGGGGGAGTAAAGATGTTGACCTTTAGAATGATATCAAGCTTAAGTTGTCAACCACTTAAAATAGACTGTTACAGATACAAGTTTTCTTAGATTTCTTGGTATTTCATGAAATAGCCTTATTCTTCACAAATTAATAAAACAAATTCTGCAAAACAGACACATCTTGCAAAATTCTAGTAAGTTACATTCTAACAAAAGGAATAGAGAAGGCAAGTACAAATATAACTAGGTTTGCAGACTTATTGGTGGGAAAATGCAAGTCGTATCTTTCGACGACTTCTTTGTTAAATTATCCTATTTGGGTTACGAGACAAAAATGGATCTGCTATTGGGAGTGTCCCTAAATAATCCTCTAGGAATTTTAGCTCAGAAATGTTTAAGGTAAAATTTAACAACTTTAATCCCCAAATTTCAAAGAGAACTACTTTTGGAGAACATCAATCTTTGAAATAGATTTTTAACTCAAAAGGAAAAGAAAAAACATTGTAAAAATAAATTTTAGTTAATAATATGCATATTGAAATATGTTTGGATGGAAGTATAATAATGTCTGCAACCTTCAAGTGCACTAAAAATAAGAAGGATTGATGGATATTAGAGTACTCAATAGATAGACAAGTAAAAAAGCATTATGTTATTTATAGAATTTAAATGGTGGGAATATGGCTTTCACAGTAAAATTCTTTATTATTTATTTATTTATTTATGTTTTAAAGATTTTATTTATTTATTTGACAGAGAGAGACAGCCAGCGAGAGAGGGAACACAGGCAGGGGGAGTGGAAGAGGAAGAAGCAGGCTCCCAGCGGAGGAGCCTGATGTGGGGCTCGATCCCAGAACGCCGGGATCACGCCCTGAGCCGAAGGCAGACGCTTAACCACTGTGCACCCAGGCGCCCCCACAGTAAAATTCTTTAACCTGTTCTATGTGTTTGTAATATTTCATAATAAAATGTCTAAAAAAGGCAAATCTGAATTCTAAAAGAAATGAAAAGATTTATTTAGACAAAGACATATTATTGATTATATTTACTGAATAATATCACTAAGCTTTCTTATGCCTAGATACACCCTTCTTACCTTTGCTCTAGCCACTACCACTGATTTAACTACATCTTTATAACTTGACAAATCAAATGATTCTTTCAATCCATTTCTTCTACGACTTAGAGGAAAACAATATAGAAGAAGGAGAAAGGAGGCTTTGGATTTTCTCGCTCAATAGACTCATACATTGATTGATTAACTGATGAACCCATGCAGTCAATTTGATTTGACTTGCCTGTTACTCAGAAGAAAAGACAGCTGTCCATTTGACCACGGTTGGAAAGAATGTGTTTAATAAATAGTGGTGCCTATTAAATGGCACAAATATAAGCCTCTAACTTAGAAACTTTGCAGGCTAATTCAGAGGCTACATCATGAATTTTGTAAACTGTGTTTGTGTCTTGTCCCCACCTCTTATCTGCAAATAAGCCCCCGTATATTCAGACAAAATCAAAATTAGCATGTCCCATTACATTACCACAGATTAGTTATGTTCTCTGTAGAAAAAAAATTAGAGAATACAGAAAAATAAAAATAAAACAAAATATAATTCCACTAGAGGAAAGCATCATTATCTTCTACCCTCTCAAGCTCATTTGTTCGTATTCTATGTAGGTATGCATTCATAAAATAACCATTTATTAAATTATTGCATTTTACACTTTTTAGTTTAATACTGAAAGAGGATATGCAAAAGTGGTATGGATCTAGAGATGGAAATTAGGCATACTGCAAACATAATCTATTTAGCCTCAATGAAGCAATAATTTTCATAATGCTGCTCTATTCTGAAGAACAAATGTGGAAAGCTTATCTAAAATGTGTGATATAATTATCAATTTTTGCAACATATTTAAGTTGCTGGGCATTGCTTTCTTTCACATGATGTATAAATTAATAATTTGACTTTCATCTATCTTATATGTTTACAATCTTTAACTACATATTATGAAAGCAACCAATGTCCTTTCTATGGCTATTTCAGTAAACAGTCATGCACATATATCTTTGGCTACTTTTCCAACCATTTGTTCACTACGAAATCCTTGAAGATAAATTGCTAGACTAAGAACAATGTACATTTATAAAAATCTACTCCAAAAATGGTTGCACAGATTTAACTTACACTAAAACTGAATATTAGTTCCAGTTACCTTGGTCCCTAGCCAATTCTGATTATTATCCTTCTTTTTATCTGAACTGAAAGACAATGTTCTTCAATAATTTTGCAATATAATATTTTTATTTATACTTCTATGTTTTTTTCCATGTTAGAATTCAGATGCAAAATGCTGAGTTAATACATATTTTTCACGTATGGCATTCTAATTTCCATGACTCATGCAAATTCCTCCATTCTCTTTTTTTAATGAAAACTTAAGTATTCATCCTCTCTTTCCCCATTCTTCCAGCTACTTACTTTTGTAATCAGATAACCCTTCTAATGTGTTTATTTTGTATTCTTTGTGGTTATTATTGTTATTATTAGCATTTTCTTTCAATATACATTTTTGTCTTTTCCACTTAGTATTATGTATTTAAGACTTATGAATATTTTTATCACCTATTCTTCTAGCTGCTGTGCTCCATTGTGAAATTCCACCACCTTTTACCCACAAAGTTTTCTATTGTTGGGACCATCGCCATCTCTAAAACCTGGCACTTCAAATAATGTTGCAATGAGCATGCTTTCATACAGGCCTTGCTTGGAAGCCTTGTGAGAATTCCTCTGGGACATTTGCCAGGAGCAAATGCAGAGTCCTAAGCTGGGGGTAGTGGACTATCCACATTCCCTCCAGGGATCCATGAGGACTCCCAAACCCACACTTCCCTCCCAGTGTAGTCTCTACTGCTCTCATGGGTGTAGGGAGGCAGTAGAGTGCACTGCTTCCTCTTACAACAAATCAAGACAAGGGTAGAGCTCCAAATGAGGTCATAGAAGTAAAATCCTATCAGAGTAACTGGCCCCTGGCAAGTGCTCAAAAAAGTAGCTATTATTAATATTTGGCCCTATTACTACAAGTAATTAAAAGGATAACCAGAAAAATATGCAGCACAGATAACAAAAATAAAGCAAATAACAAAAAAAAAAGCAGATAACAAAAGCAGATAAATAAAGCAGATAACAAAAAATTAAATAAATAAAGCAAAATCCTTGCCCCATCTTATTCTAAATATAAATGATTTTGCTTATGTCAGCATTTCCCGTTAATCAAGTTTTAACATTCTGAGTATTTCGTATTACCCATATCCCATTTTAAATAGCTCATTAAGGTCTTTTCTGACATTATTACCAGACTCAAATAAACTTTACATCTGCATTTGAAACACTGACTCTAATGCCACAGTCTCTTATTTAGACTAATCTTCCCTTCATTTCTTGACATTGAGAAAGGCCAAATTAATATATTTGGAAAAATGCCCAACTGGAAACACATTTAGAAATATATAAATGGTTTTAACATAATATTTAAAATGCCTAAAATCGCCTTTTCCTGGGGCATTTAAAATGGTAGCTCTTACATTATTTTGCTCAAGGCTACAAACATTTTGTAAGTATTTAAGTTACTGTTGAAAGTATTACATTGAATAGGATTGTTTACTATAGATCTAAATTTAGTGTTATGGGAAATATTGAGAAACATAATAACATTTGTCTCATTTTTAAAAATGCCTTTCCTACCTTCTTTTCATATTCTTGCAAGTCTTAAATTTTTAGTTTTGAGTTTTCATTTACATATACAAAAAATAGACAGGAATGGATTCAGTAGAGTGGGTCAATGAATTGTGACAACTGAAGTCTGATTTGAGTGAATTTGAGAGATGGAGTTTGAAGAAATAATGTGTTTTAACTTAAAATGCCCCTATCAGAAATGATATAAATGTATTTTGAAGTTATTTGCATTCTTTCATATTAAATCCTGATCTTCCTCGTATTGCTCTTTTGTGGATTGTTTCCACTGTATGATTATGGACGAGGTTATTAGACCTGGTTTCCCTCACCACAGAGAGCACAGGGGAAGATTTGCTGCTGCCGTCTATCCGACGTACAAATACATGACTTTCATGAACACCAGACACTAATGGTGAGATATTGCTCAAAGAGCTAAATGGAGAATTATTTTCCTTAAATTGTAAAATCATATAAGCTTACATTTTCTTAGTTTCTTTTTTCTTCTACCCATTCTACCAGGTTGAGAATTATGCATTCTATTTCTATTCAAGTGGTTTCACATAAAACGTTAGCCAGTATTTTTCAACTTGCAGTTTCCCAAAAATTGAAGAGCATTTTATTTCGATTTTCTTTCTCTCTATTCTTTGGACTTCATCTCATCTGTCATGGTTAAATCATCTGGAGTCAAATTGGATATTGTCATTTTAAAATGTGATTCTTGCAGTGTTTTTTGACGAAAATGGGTTACTAATGTCTTTGCCTTGGTGGGTTTTTTTGACAGAAGTTCTTAGTGAGGTAAATTTCTTGGGTCCGTCTATGTCTGATTTTTTTTCCCCTCTCATTCTTGAATGATCTTTGACTGGGTTGAGAATTCTTGGTTCAGCACTTTGAAGATGCTGGTCCTTTATCTTCCCAAAACCAGCGTTACTATGAAGTCTGTGGTCAGTGAGTCTTTTTCCTTTGGAGGTGACCTTCTTTATTTCTCTCTGGCAGTAGTAGTTTCTGAGTTTGCTCTTTATTATTTATCTGGGAAATTTATTACATATCCAACTATTTAATCGTGTTAATCTTTTGTGATTATTTTCTCAAATAATTACTTTACAGACATTTTCTCTCTTCCTCTCCCACATTTCTGTGAAAAAAAATCAAGATTATTTGACTCTTATCTTCCATGTGTCCATTTTTCTCTTATGCTTCCCATCTTTATCCTTTATGCTTTATCCTTTGTGCCAGTTATTTTGCGACATTTCTCCAGCCTAATATTATAGCCTAGAGTTCTTATACCACCAAAACTTCACTTTATATTTGAAACTGGCTATCTATTAGCTTTCTCAAAATGTTTATCATTCCCAAATTTAGTGATGGGAAGAAACTGCCCTGTGTGCCAAATCAGCTGTCTTAACTTCAGTGTCCCTGCTTGTTTATTTTTCTTTCACTTTATCAAGATATAACTGGAGTTGAATAGAGAAAATAGAAAGAAAATAGAAAAAAAGCGGCTTGATCGTCAAAATACAATATGTTGCTAACTTTGACTGACACAGCAACACTCAACTAATGACTCTGTCACCTACAATATACCAGGCCCTGTTCTAGGCATTTAGGTAACATTAGTGAACAAAACAGGAAGAAAAAAAAAATCCTTGCCCTCCTGAAGTCATTCCAGTGTCTTTTCTAGTATTTTAGTAACACCGTCACTGTGACATTCAACTATTTTAATAATATGGAGGCTTTTTAATAACACTAATATAAAAACTATTCATTATTATATATTTATTGATTAGCAGTGTTTACTGCATATCCATATATTTACTACTGTGCAATGTTTTGGGAAGACTACAGACATCATCAAAGGAAAATAAGAGGTCTCGTCAAAAGCTCAAAACCAGTATATCCAAAATCTGTGGTAAAAACTATATAGTTTTGGAACACACTTCCAATTAATTATATATATATTGATTTATAAATGTTATTTATAACACATCTATATGCTAAATTTTAGTTATATTACACTATCGTATGCCTTATTAAAAACAGACTATAATCTTTATAAGCATAGTAAAGATATAATAAAATATTTTTAAAAAATTATTAGTGCTATAATATGCCCTCAAACCTTAAAATATTTTCTTCATGTTCTAGACTCTTGGATTTTAATAACCTTGCTAAAAAAAATACTTGCAAATTACCACTGAATATTTTGAGAAATGCTCCCTGTTGTGACCCCAACCCCCAGCTCTCGGGATCTCTGTTCCCATGTACCCCTCTAATGGTGCCATCACCAGGAGCCTGTTCTTCCTGGCCCGGAGCCCGCAGCTTGACCTCTACCATCTGGGGTTTGTTGCCTGAGTGCTCCAGGACCACTGAAATGTATGCCATGTCTGCTAAACTCTTGGTGTCAGCATTCTGATATTGCAAATTATTAACTACCTAATGTGATAAACTAATCTGTACTGATGGGATAGGGTTACAGGAGCAACCACTGAATAATACTGACATTGAACTTCCAGATACAATGCCTTTGTCTTTAGTACAGTGACAGGAAGGGTGAGAATTGTAGGCAGAAATGGAATCATGCCATTCTTCCCAGTCAATAGAGAAGATATTTTTGGAACAGAACAAAATGACATCGTGTTTTATTTTTCACTTCATTATTATTCTTGAATATCTCTTTTCTTCAACACACTTTCAATGCTACTCAGCATTCATTTAGTACCTAATAAGACAGGCATTAATTACTTTTGCCTAGTTTAAAATTAAATTTTCGTAACTCATTAAATATATTAAAATAATTTTTTTTCTGGTGAAAAATTGAAATCAGCAGAAGTATTTAAGTCCATATCATAGTGTATTAGTTAAGTTTCATTCAGAGAAGCGAGAACCATTAGGAGATTGATCTATCATCTTCTATCTACAGATTTGTAACTTGGTAGAGGGATTTGACCTCACCAAGTGGTGGGAGCTGGTCGAGCAGCCTCTGCAAAGCTGTTGCCTTGCTGTCCGAAGGTGAAGCTTGAAGTCTCCAAGGCAATAGTTGAAAAGGGAAGATGGAGGCAAAGTTGGGGAGAACAGGAAAAGTGGGAACCTACAAAAATGTTCTGACGCCCACTGGGACAGATTGAAGCCATTTCAGTATTGCTGCCTCTGACTCTGGTGGTACAGGTGGCCCGCCAAGGCTGAGGCTCTTTATCCCTGAGCTAAGCACTGACACCTGACACAGGTATGGAAGAAACTGAGGGGCGAGGTTGAGCGGTAATAGGCCCAGCCACCACCAAGACGGTGAATAGACAGCTTCGCAACAAACGTGTGAGATACAAAATGCTGCGTCCCTTCTCTCTAAATTGCTCACAAGAATCCCTTTTATGGTCTACCTTAATTGGAAACGTACAGTAAAGGAAATTCTGGACAATGAAGTTCAGCCTAACCAAATTTATACGTGACTAAATCACCACACGCAGCATTTCTCATTGAACCACATTTTGCTAGTTCTACTGTTTTCCAAATAGGTGCAGAAATAGTTTAAGCTGCATTCATAAAATCAGGCCACATGACATATCTGAGGCTAAGTAACACTCCAGTAACCTGCGAGGAAAGCCAGCAGATGACAGCAACCATCAGAATAGTTCATTTGATTTAGTAATCGTATCAGTTTCATGTTTTGCTAAGTTGATCATCAGAATGGGTGATTTAATCATGAATATAGGCAAGCTTAGAAGAAATTTTGAAAATGGCATTATCGTCAGATAAATAATCAGCGGGTGGTTTAAAAATCAGGTCTCTAAAATGTAATTATTTTTTATAATTCAAGGAAGCACTCAAGGCATAGCACATCAAAAATTTTATCCTCACAATATTCTCAGAGGTACAGTGCCTGTCATTTCTGATTGCAATGCTTTATTTGGTCATTCTTTATTGTGTCATTTAAAAATTTTTATTTGTCATCAGCACCCACACAACCAATAAAATTAGCCTTTTCCAGAGAGAACTCAAGACAAGGGTTTGGAAATAGATTATTTACTTCTTTAATAGAATTAGGTCTGCAATCCTCTCAGCCACTTAAACATAGCTACTTAATTTAGTGGGATCTTCTTTATCTTGGGTATTAAAATTAACTGCAGACTTAAAAAAAAAAAGAATTGAGGAAGAACTTTGGATTCTTATGTTTAATTTCAGGAGAAAATGAAAGCAATATAAAAAGCATTAGGAAAATAGCATATTTGAATTAAAATTTAGTAATAGGAATCTCTAAAACTGCGGTACTGGTTTCTCAAATCAACGTGAAGGAAAAGAGAATACGTAACACGGTGTTCAAATACACAACCTCTTCTCAACTACTTTTCTGTTTCCAGATGTTTGAAATAGAGTAAGCAAAAACAGAAAAAATCATCAATAAGCCTCTTAATTAATATATATTAGTTGATATGTAGGCCAAGAGAGAGAGATCTAAAGCAAAAATAAGTCTTCCACCCCCAATCATGTCCCTTAAAAGTAAAAACATTAGTATTTTTCTGTGTCTTCATGATACATTTTCCCTACCCTTGTCTTTGTGCTGCATGCGCCAAACAGTGCATACACACACCATGTTTTTTTTTAATGGAAATGAAATTAGGCTTTACAAAGGTTTTCCATTTAGTACACCATGGACCTATTTCCCAGTCAGGGTCTGAGGTATATGAGTATGTTTTCCTCTCATGGTTCTGTGATATTCCATGACACGAACATACCGTAATTTACTTAACCAGGTTCCTAATTTGGGATATTTAGGTTGTTTCCTCCCTGTTGCTGTTTGTTTGTCTTCCTACATAATAATTCTGTGTGGAAAGCCCAGTACTTTTGTGAGATAATTGCCTACTTACTGCAGAACAGATCCCTTTAAGTGCTATTGCCTGATCACATATTTCGCCCATATTTAATCAAGAATGGACTCCCCACCTACCATTTAAAGAAAATGTCCCTGTGCCAACATTTTCACCAGCCTGGGAAAATATCCATCTTTTTAAAAATTTATGCCAAATCCATAAATTTTTTTCTTCTCATTTTATTTTTTTAAGGTTTTTGCTTAAGTTCCAGTTAGGTTTTTTTTTTTTTAAAGATTTTATTTATTTATTTGACAGAGATAGAGACAGCCAGCGGGAGAGGGAACACAAGCAGGGGGAGTGGGAGAGGAAGAAGCAGGCTCACAGCAGAGGAGCCCGATGTGGGGCTCGATCCCATCACGCCGGGATCACGCCCTGAACCGAAGGCAGACGCTTAACCGCTGTGCCACCGAGGCGCCCCAAGTTCCAGTTAGTTTTTGAAGTGATTAGTGAGGTTGAACATCACATTGTATGTTCGGTGACTAGTTGTGTTTCTTCATTTATGAATTAGCTATTTGCAAAATTGGCCTATTAAAAAAAAACAAGGCTGTTTATCTTTTCCTTAGTAATCTGTAAGTACTCTATATCCATTAGGGATATTAGTCCTCCTTTGTATTTTTTTTTTTTTTTACTTTTGATATTATGGAATAGAACACACAATACCTAAACATGAAATTTAGCAGATAATTACAAAACACACATTCATCCTTTTATGGAAAGCACACTATCACTGAGATCAAGAGGCAGGACAGTCACCCCGGAAATTCCTTATATGTCACTTCTGACTACGCCACTCTTTCACCCTTAGAAGTACACTATCTTGACTTCTTATCAATTACTTATTGCTACTATCTTTTCTTTATAGGTTTATGACCTTTTCATGCTTCCCAAAGTAATACAGTTTAGAGTTCCTGCCCCTCTCCCAATCAAACTCTGCTCCTGTAGTTACTGCCGGTTTTCTTTCTCTTCACTATTACTATCTATCTGTAGTCTGGATATTCCAAACATGCACTGACTCTTTTCATAGTAAAACCAAACTACCTCCTTTGGCTCCATTGCCTTCCAGCCTCTTTTCACTTCTCCCCTTCGATCATAGCTCTCTGTCTGTAGTTTCTTGCTTTCCCTTCACTTTATTTTTAAGTGTTCAGTTCAGTGACATGGAGTACATTCAAAATGTTGTGTAATCATCACCACTAACAATCTCCTAAACTGAAAAACTATATTCTTTAAACAATTGCTCCCCACCTTCCTTCCTTGTCAGCCTCTGGCAACTACCATTCTATTTTCTGTCTCTGTGAATTTGACCATTCTAGGTACATCATGTAATATGATCATGTAATATGTTTCTTTTAAGTCTGGTTTATTTCACTCAGCCTAAACTCTTCAAGGTTCATCCGTGTTGAAATGTGTATTAGAATTTCATTCCTATTTAACACTTGTTGATATTCCATTATGTATGTACATCATTTTGTTTACACATTCATCCTTCGATGAATGCTTGGGGGCCTTTCACATGTTGACTATTGTGAATAATGGTCCTACAGACATAAGTGTGAAATTCTCTGCTTGGATCCCTGCTTTCAATCCTTTTGGGTATATACCTAAAAGTGTAATTGCTGAATCATATTGACATTATATGTTTAATTTTCCAAGGAACTGTCGTCCTGTTTTCCACAGCAACTATACCATATTAAAACAAAGTTCTGTGGCACCTACATTCTCTCTGATTTATATATTTGTATATGGTTTTGGAATCTTTAAGATTTTGTGTAATTAAATATGTGACATAGTCTATGGTTTTTAGGTCATCTATTGCTTTACATATTGTCAGCATTTTTTCCTTTTTATCAGCCATTATATTTTCAATGCATTTGTAGAATATAAATTTTGTAGAAACATTTCTGAAAAGAATTAGCCCTCAAATATGCTATTATTTATGCTAAGAAATGTATTCTCTAAAACTTTATAATGTTACATAAGGCAGAATGAGAAGATATTATCTAAGACTATACGGTGCTGTAAAAGAGTCTACAATGTAAGCCCCATGTGGCCAGACTTCATTGTATTATTCCCTATATCCCGGGTTCCTAGGATAGAGTGTTGCACAAAGAAGTAACCTAATAAATATTTGGTAAATTTGGTTTCGTTAATTCTACATTTAATGCTTCACTATCTATGGTTTAGCTGTGGGTGCATGGAAATCAAACTAGAGCATTTTGGATAATGTTAGTCACAATATTTTCATTAGCTATTTTCCCTCCGGGATATGAAAGAAAAGATTAATGCTTCCCAAAATGTGGCATGTGTCAAATTATCTCCTATGGTAGAATTTGAAGAAGATCCCTGTGATATTTCACCCTGTTCTCATAAAATTATGTAGAAAAAAAAACCTCAGCATTCAATTGTTACTATTGAAGGGAGATATTTTGGATGGTCATCATAATAGTTAAAGGTTAGTTATATCTAGAAAGATATTATAAAAATATTTTAACAATAAAGAGCCTGATAAGTGGATCCTCTCAGGTTTTATAGACCCTAAAATGTATAATTTACAACCCACTAGAGTGATTTTGATGTGGGTCATGAGACTGCATTATACATGAAACAATCACTCCTGAAATAAACATTTAAGTGTCTTTAGACTTTATTAAATATAGAACAGGAAAAGACTGATAAAGAATATTGTAAGTAATGATCCTGGAAATAAAGGTAACCTCGATATAAAGGTAAATCTTCAGGTACAGTTGAAGAATGGGAATATAACTTGCTTTACTCAATAAAGCAAACAGAGAAGTTTGATTATAACCTCTGACAAGCTTTGAAGACCATTGTGTAACTTCTTAAGTGCTTCGTTCTCCGGTTCTGAGGTCATGGAAAGATGTATCTATACAGTTGTAAGAAAAAATACTGGTCTTCCTATTTTAGCACTATAGTACACTTGATATTTTAAAAAATCCCCTTTTACACATCATTCATAAGTTTTAATAGAATGTAACAAAAATACACACATGAGCAAAAATATAACTGTAAGAATATTCACAGCAGCACTGTTAATTGTAACAAATAATTGGAAGCAACGTAAATTTCCAACAGGAGAACAGATATATGGCATGTAATAGTCAACCGTAGAATACTATACAGCAATGAAAATGAATAACACAGTGTTGCGTGTATTCATTCATCTGATTGAATCACACAAATGAAATATTGAGGAAAATCAAGAAGCAAATTGCAGAATACTTACATAGCTTAAAACTTTAAAAAGCATGCAACTCTATGCACACAATTATATTTGTATATGTATATATGTATGTATTCCTCTACACATATGTATATGTTTGTGTATACATATGAGGAAGAGTCTATAAATATCTGCAGAAAAAATATCAATTTCAGGTTAATTCAAATTTTAACTCTTTAGTGAAATTAGTTATTACTTTGGGGTGAGGAGTAAAGGAAATGCTACCAAGGAGGAATAAAGCAGTAGTTTAAATTATGTTTGTAATATCATATTTCTTATATTTGTCATCTGTTATATTATTTTTATATTCCTACAAATGTCCCAAATATAATACTTTTAAAAAATAAAATTAATAAAAATAATAGATATTATTTCTTACAGCTCCAAGGTGGTCTTTCCTACCTTATCTATCTATGGTCAATGTAAGAAACAAAAATTTTGTGGTCCATTCTCATTAAACATAATTGACTATGGCTTGGGGGGGGGGGCGGAGAATAGCAAGAATGTAATATTTGACCCTAAGCAGACTGTGGCTGAATTTAGAGCATAATTTAGAAGAGCCTTCACTTTTTGACCTTTATTTGGCCCTGCAGCCCTACTTCCTACCATATTTCCCACCTACTCAATATTACATCAAATTATCATTGTCTCCAATTACACATTACAACATATACTTTGTAATTTTACACAAGATGTTTGGGATGCCTTGTTCTCCTTGGCTAACTATCCTACATTTTTCAAAAGGTACAACTTTGGGGGGGGTAGATTTTATTACTGACACCCCAAGAATTGTTAGTGTTTTCTCTAAGCATCAAGTGCCTGGTCTATTCCAGAGGTTACATGCTGCCCTGCTTTCATCCATGTTCATTTCCGTCTTTCTAACTACTGTGTGAACACCTACAGAGCAGAAGGGGGATTCAGAATCTCTAATGCTAAGAATTTGAGTGCATAATGATTCTAGTGTCTAACAGTAGATTCTTACTAATGATTATTGTGCCATGGCATTCTGAGACTGCGAACTAATATTTCTAAATATCTGATGATTAGGACAGTGCTAACTCTGAAGACATAGGTAGTTTTCTGCTTCATCTTAAGTAAGGCAAAATATATACTTCTGTAGAAAAATTTCACTGTTCTGTGAAATAATAGAAAACGTTTTCTTGGTTAAAAGAAAAAAGGTATCTCCTTCTGAACTGAAAGATGACAGATTTTCAGCATTGTCGTGGTCTCAGGGCCAGACCAAGGGTGAGCTCTATGAAGTCTAATCTTGCTCCTGTCTGAGAGCAGATTTCAGATTGCTCTTTTGGGCTGTATTTTTTTTTTTTTACTTTAAGTCAATAGGTAAATTGAAAACAACAACAATAACAACAAACCTGATCTTATTTGCATGTGAGGCAATAAGTACGACTGCATTAAAAAATATCAGTAAGCAGAAACAGAGTTGCCTGGAAGAGTTGATAATGAAACTGAAGGTAACTTTTATATTTCTAGAACTATTGCTTGAATATCTTGGGGAATTAAAAACCAAGCACTAAGACAGGTGTGTGGAAAATGTAAGTATCCCTTTGGGGTTTCCAAAAATTATGTGGGGAAAGGAAACTAGTAGAAGAATGAAATCTCCACAACCCAGGAAATGGGGTGGATAATGGCAAAGGTGATCTTATTTTATATGTACAGCTTGTGAGATCTGAGAAAACTGGAGCTTACAATTGAATCAATAATTGAATGGAGAAAATAATTAAACACCTTTTTAAAGAAATTGTATTAAGAAATTTTTGGAATAGATGTAAGAGCCTTGCAGAAAGACATTAACTTGTTGACTCTGTGTTGGGGGAGGTCATCCAGAGGACGTGACCACCAGTTAATCCATGAGCTGGACCTCAGCAATCAGAGGATCCTTATCACCTCCACTGTCCTTGGAATGTGAATTCTCACCCTCAGAGGCTGTTCCAAGGTCATAGCCTTGAGATAGTGATGTGATGTTGAGACCATCTGTATGGTCTATGTGGGTGAATGTAGTCAAGGAATCTATATAAGTGTTTAATATTTGACAGGTAGGTGTGAAGATCTACTTGTCTTATGGCGACCCAAGACAAGACTCCTGTGTAAGTTCCCTTGCTTAGTAAACCTGTCACCTACCAACCTGGAGTGGCCTGCCTCTTTCTTCTGTCTCTCCTTGCTCTCCACCTATGGTGGTGGTGGGGGGGGGGCATTTTCAGATTACACTTGGGAAACTCCCCAGGAGCTCATAACCCAACACTTTGCCACTATCTATCTATGACCATGTCATTCCTTCCAGTGGTTACAGCTTGTGAAAAATGCTACCTATTTTGTTAATGCTTTGTCTCCCTACAGCAGTGGAATCATATACCAGTTATCTTTAATTTAAGATATAAAATAAAGAAATCCCAGAACAAATTGAGAGGCTGACAATAACTAGTAACTGTGTTAGCAATTATGTTATTTCTTACATGAGCTTGTAACATAGGTGTTTTGGTTACCTCTCTTCTTACTTGTGAGGGAAACAAAGCCTGGTGAGAACAAATTACAAGCCCCAAACCACCATGTCCTCTTGAGAATTTCTTGTGTCTTCTATTCCAGATCCTACCCTTTCCCCTTTGCCCCACACTCTTTCCACTTTCTCGGTACAAAATGGAGAACTGTATATGCAGGATATTTTCCTCCAGCCACCCAATGTACACTTATGTCTGGCCCTGATTTTTCTTCCCTTTTTATGTGTGGTGTCTATATTATAGTTTTCATTTTACCAATGTCCAAATTTGGTCCAAGCTGACATTTTTTGAAATTCTTCAGCCACTGAAGAAATAATAGCTTTCATGTTTTAAAAGGATCACTTCCCATTCCAAGGCAGGTTGACCTGTCCCCTGGCCCTATGCTGAAGACTGAACAGCAGGTATTTGACTCCTGAAGAACTCCCCAGCTCATGACCTCATTTTCTTACCACTTTCTGCTTCTTAACCTGAACCCTGACCCTGTTTTTGATTTACTTTTTGAACATGATCTGCTCACATTAACTCTTAACTCTTTGAAATGGAATAGTATATAATGTATTTACTTGTAGCAATGACTTGGGAGCTTAAACTCAGTTCCACTTTCTTTATCTTGTAATGCATTTCCTACCTTGATTTTTAAGAGGAGACACACTAAATTATACAAAAATAAGCTCTATTAAGCTAGATGCTAGTGCGGGACATAATCATTCACATAAACAGGATAAATTTGCTTATTTTGCCTCTTGTAGCACTTATACAAAGCAAGCTATGTGAAGAAGCATTTTGAGAAAGAAGACTTTTTGAAGATTAAATACAGATAGGAGCATTCTTCTCTTTCCCATAACCTATTGTAGAGAAGGGCTTTGATGATTATTTCTCCCAATAAAGATGAGGCTTTAAAAAATGCTCTTGGAAGTTTGGTAGTTTTTCTAGGATCTTGGAACACTCTTGCTTGGAATTTCTAAATGGCTGGAGAATAAAGATGTGTCTCGCAGAGTCTTGTGCTGTGCTTAAGTATTGTCTGGAGAAGGTGGGGGTAAAAGCCCTATCCTGAATCCTGAGGCTCAGGGCAGGAACAAAAAGAAGTTCTTGGAAGTTTGCATTATGCAGTGCAGAAGACATAGTTTATTAGAGACACACACTGGAAGAACTCTACAACACAGGAAATTTACCAAATTAAATAACACTCAAAAGATTTCACAGAGTGAACTGCTGGTAGGAGCCAAGGTTAAATGTGACAGCCTTTCTCTGGAACTGGAGCAGAGGGAGGGAAGCTTGGGGAATGAATCACCTACACCAAGTGTCATGGCTGCAGAAAACCATGTTTGGCATCACTGTGAACACACAGATCATGAAGTTTTGCGATATCACCAGGTCAGGCAGAAAGCATGCTGTAGTGATACAGAGCAGCCTTTGTTCCTATTTTCACAGCATTTAGGCAAACTTGTTAGCTGATCATCACACATCCTCTTATGCTACATTGGGCTGACCCAGCAAAATAAACTTCAGGGAGAAAGAAGGACTACCAAATTCTTCTCCCTTCTAAGTGATTCTCTTCAATTACAGACTCTACCCAAACACTGACAGAAGGCTTCTATCTGGACAGCTACTGATCATAACGAACACATATTGAATTTGAATGTCTACCAAAGAGGGATCCAGTTTCAAACTGTAAATCATGAGGTGAAAAAAATGGACTTTTTAATATTAGTTCAATTCATTTTTCATATGGAGAGGAAACAAGAAATTGTCAAACAATAAGAAATCTTAGAAACTTAGATTTATGTAAATAAGGCAAATTTACATTTAGGTTTTAATGTAAGCTCATTAGAACATAAGCATCATATGGGCCGGATTTTTGTCTGATTTTCTGACTACTGAATTCTCAGTGTCTGAAATAGCATTGGGTTTGTATTAAGTATTCATGAAATATTTTTTTAAACAAATTCTTGATTTTCCACTTATCTGGTATTGATTAAACAGTATCATGCATGACAAGGAATATCAGCACAGATCCTGTAAGATATTAAGAAATCAATAAAACATCTTTATTAATAAACATCTTTATTTTAATAAACTTGATAACAGAGAGAATATGAACAAATTCCTTGAGAACACAAATTTCCAAGTTTGTCACAAGAAGTGAAATACTCCAATATTTGGTAAAGAAATTAAATCTGTAGCTAAAAATCTTTACACAAAGAAAACTTCAGACCCATATGGTATCATTGGTAAGTTCTTTCAAACATTTAAAGAAGATAAAGAAAAGTTATATCAATTTCAAATGACTTCTTTAAGAAAGTAGAGGAAGAGGAAATAATTCCCAATTAATTGTATGAAATTATCATAACCCTGAAATTAATGCCTGGTTACAACAAAGAAATTTGACAGACCAGTATCTCTCATGAGCATGACACAAGTACCAAACATAATATTTGCAAATTGAATCCAGCAATATATAAACAGGAATAATTCATCTTGAGTAAATGGGATTTATTTGAGGATTTAAAACTTAGTTTAATATTCAAAATTAACCAATACAGTTTACACTATCAACAGAATAAAGAAATAACAATTTTCTCCATGGATGCAGAAAATATATTTAATAAAATTTAACACTTTTTTGATTAAAAAAAACCTTGAGAAACTGGGAGTAGCAGGGAAATTTTTTTCTTAATCTGTTATAGGGTATCTACTAAAAACCAATAGCTAACATTGTATTTAATGTTTCCCTTCTAAGACAGAAATAAGCAAGAATATCCACAATAACTTTTATCCACAATTATACTGGTCTTTAATATTGTGTCACTGGTATTTTTCTGATGAAATATTGTGTTCAAAATATATGACGTTATTTTTTTCTATATAGCTATAGAAAGCAAGACAGTGTGGTATGGGAATGTGAATAAGAAAATCATCCTCCTGAATAGTATCAATTGTTCACCACCATTTGCTAGTCTTGGAACTCTTATAACAATTCTTCCTAGTTAAATTTTTTTTTTTTTTGGTATGAGCTACAGTAAGTTAGGAAACTCATTACCCTTTTCTTCCATCAATATCTACAGTATGCTTATATAATCTATGGACATTAAAAGAAAAACAGCGGAAATGGGGCAAGTATTAGGGATAGGCACTAAAAATATGGATAAGTGAAAGTGGTGAATAAGGATGTGGAGTTGTGCCGAAACTCGTTGGAAGTTAAGGAATGGAGGTTAAAACCATGGTGAGTCCCATTTTGTGCCAACTAGATTGTTCATAAATTGGGTTATGACAGTGCTCTAGGAAAAGAGGAACGCTTTGTACTGCTGGTCAGAGAATAGAGTATAGAATGGCACCATCCGTCTTCTGAAGATCAGTCTATAAAGATTAGGTAAATCAAAAAGTCCTATGTCCCTATACTCCTGGGTATATACCTAGAGAAATTCTCACATGGAAGCATAAAAGTCCAACAGTAAGATGTTCTATAGCAGTGAGAAGCCTGACACCCTCTAGATATCCATCACTGGGGAAAGAGAAAAGAATGTGGTATAAGCACACCATGGAATTCTATTCAAATGAGAAACAACTAAATAGAGGCTAATATAATAATTTGCATCAATCATAAACATATAACCCTAAG
This sequence comes from Ursus americanus, assembly GCF_024610735.1. NCBI lineage: Eukaryota > Metazoa > Chordata > Mammalia > Carnivora > Ursidae > Ursus > Ursus americanus. The sequence goes on along the minus strand of NC_142137.1, from coordinate 11,475,378 downwards.
AGGAAAATGTTAGGTCTATACCTCAGTTACATCTAGGAAAATTCCAAATGCACATACATAATTGTCAGAAATAAAAATCTAACAGAAAGAGATACGCATCAAACTCATTTGAATGGTTGCTCGTTGGTGGGAGGAGAATATGAGTGAGAATGATGGTTAAAAGAAAATAACCAAATAAGTATAAAAGGAAAAGCACCTTGAACAAATGATTGTAGCATTTCACAAAACAGGGAATTTTGTTAATTCAACTTTCTACCTGTCCTTTAGCTCAAAAAGACATCATCACTCAATCAATTGATAATGGCATATCCATATAGCGATATAACACATGTATTGGTTTTCTACTGCTGTGTAAAAATTTAAGTCAACATAGTGGCTTAAACAAATGCATATTGATTTTCTCACAGTTTCTGTGGGCCAAGAGTCCAGGCTTGGCTTTGTGAGATTCTCTGCTTGGGGTCTCAAAAGGCTGTAAAATGTTGGTCAGGTTATGTTTTTACCTGAATGCTGGATAGGGAAGAACTTATCCCAAGCAGATCTGGGTGTAGGCAGAAGTAATTTTTTTTTTTTTTTTTTTTTGCAGGTGCATGAGTGAGGTCTTCTTTTTCTTGCTATCTGCTGGCAGGGACTCCTCTCAGCTCTTAGGACTGCACTCAGGTCCTTACCATTTGCCTTCTCCCATGGGCCTCTCACAGTATCACATCTTCTTCAGAGCTGGAAAGGGGACTCCAGTTCCAGTCTTCCAGGACAGAATCTTATACAGAGAAAAGTCATCAGGGGAATGACATCCCTTCACCTTTGCCATAATGTCACCTAATCAAGGCAGTGTCATTTCATCACTTTTCTATATTCTGTTGGTTGAAAGCAAGTTCTGCCAACACTCAAACACAATGGATCACACAGGACATGATTTATCAGGGATCATCAAGGGACACTGAAAACTTTTAAACACCTGAGGCACTTCTAATTTTCTTTAACTTATGGACGGATTTCCCAGTTATATTCAGTGAAAAAGCAAGGCACAGGACCATGCATGTAATATATGATCAACTATGTTGAATGATTATGAGTGTGTGTTTCAATTCATGCATAATTCCTAAAAGGATGTGACCAAGAAACTGGCAGCAGTGAGCCTTTCTGCGTAGAGTCACTGAGTTGTGAGGGCAGGGAAGGAAATAAACTTTAGCAGTTATTGTTTTAAATAATTTTAATTTTGCACAAGTATATATACTAGCTTTTCACAGTGTTTTTAGTAGCTTTTCAAAAAATAAATAAGATTTCCTATAGAAAATTGACATTTTAAAAATTGCAAAATGTGTGAGATTGCATAATATATAAACTAAAATAAATCAGAAACATCTCAAGATCAAATATTTTCTTCCTATCCACTGCATATGGCAAGAGATTGGAGATATGTTTGTAATTACGGCCTTTTGAAAATCAAATTTCTAAATATAAAAAGATTAAATTGCTTTTCATCACATGAAAGCGAATTTTAGGAGTCTAAAATTTAGTTTTAGATTTAAGTGTAATGAATATATGAATTAATTGATAATTGTTAACTTCTGTGAATAAATAATAAAAAATCCTCTAAACATAAATTCGACAACTCATTTTACCGTATACTTTGAATAATATCATATATTTTATAGAGTCAATTATTAAGAGTCACTAGCTTAAAAAGTGTTCAGTTGATCAATATTCAACTTGCATACATCTTAGTATGTAAACTAATGTGGAGAGAGACTTTTATTTTTCAGGCATCATGGGCTTGGTATTGCAAGGTACGTAGTAACACTCTTCAGGAGTCACCCCACAATATCATTATTATATTTACATTTCAGAGAAGCTGGAGAGCAAGTTTTTCATCTGTGTGCTTTCATTATCTATCAGAGTGATTGGCTCTTAATTGATCTTCAATGAATATTTGTCAAGTATTCAAAAACATTGTGATAGGAGTGAGATCGGTTTTCATAAAAACCTTTAAGTACAAGGAAATGATCAGTATTTGTCTGATAAAATATCGTCTTTGTCTCTGAATGCCTTGAAGATTCTGAAAGTGACACATAAGCAGGCAAAATTCTGTCCATCATGTGAAATGTAGCCTATACTTTTCCAATTATCTCGGTACAGTGATACCTAGGTTAGAAAGTCATAGGGAACAAAGCTACTTTGAACAATTTCAGCCTGAGATAATGATAAAGTTTGGCTCTCCTTGGCACTGGACCAGAATAGTAGTAACTTACAGTGAACTGGGGGAAATGGTACTTCGATGTATTCTGTGTTTTCCAGATACAGTAGTCCTCTACCCCTCATCCGTGGAAGATATGATCCAAGAACCTCAGTGCGTGCCTAAAACAGCAAATAGTACCAAACCCTATCTACTGTGTTTTTTTCATATATATATATACACATATGATAAAGTTTAATTTATACATTAGGCACAGTAAAAGATTTAACACAAAAATTAATAACTAATAAAACAAAACAAATACATCAATATACCATAATAAAAGTTATGTGAATGTGGTCTCTCTCTCTCTCTCAAAATATCTTGTACTGTACTCACCCTGTTCTTGTGAAGATGTGAGATGATAAAATGCCTACGTGATGAGATGAAGTCAGGTGAGGGGCACAGGCATTGTGACACAGAGCTAGGCCACTAGTATCTTCGATGATCCATCAAAAGGAGAATCATCTGGACTGTGGTTGACCTCGAGGAGCCGAAAACACTGATAAGGGGAACTACTGTATTCTCAAGAACACATATTCCTTCGTTAGGCGACCTTTTCATGTTTCAGATGCATAAATCGCCTCTGTAGCTACTGAAGCTTCTCGACTAGTAGCATCACAGTAGCTCCTAGACATACAAGTGCATGTGTGTAGATACGTGTGTGTGTGTGTGTGTGTGTGTGAGTATGTGTGCTTACGTAGGTAAATACTGTAAGTGTTACTTATGGTTTTAAGTCCTTCACATATATTGAGTCCTTTACTCCTTACAGCAGTGTTATAAGGTAGAATACATTTTTACCCTCATTTGAGGAATCTAGGCACAGAAAGGTAAGGAACTTCCCTGTCTCTCAGGGACTAAAAAGTGAGAGTGAAATTCGAACTCAAGCAGTGTTCACACCAGAATCCGAGCTCTCAAACACGGCCAGAGAGCTCTGACCGCGCTAAAGCCGTCTGCTTGGGAGAACCACACTGCAGAGTATTAGACTCTCCGAGTAAATTAACCTATTCACCAAAGTGAGATGGGAAAGGAGAAATTCAATCATGGGACACAATTCTACGCTGGATGAAGTTTTTGATGACAAAGTGTGTCATTGAAACACCCTTTTTAAGCAGTAGCATAACTATTTTGAAAACATCCAAACTGGGTGCTTTGTCCCATGAATATGCTTTAGAATCATCTGTCTTGCTTATCTTCTAAGTGTCCTGATTTTTAATATGACTTCTCAGCCCTTCAAGGAGAAGGAAAATCTGCCTTGCACTTATGTGGTGTTTGCATTTCTAAGTACTCCTTCTTATCACTCGGCTCTAGATTTACTATCAGGGAAATGGGGGGACAAGGAAGTGTGTATTGGTACATATGTCTGTGTTATGTTTATATTTTATAGTCTTTGTGAATCTAAGCTTAAACTTACAAGATAGGCAAGAAGTAGTTTTTATGCTAAAAAATAGACTCATAAAAATTAGATGTATGTTTAAGAGGTACAATATTTAAATTACTCCATTATAAACAGATTATTAGTGCTGCTTAAGTTCACTTCCTCACATCTCCCCAGCATGGAATATCCCATTTTAACTTATGAATATCTCTCATTTTATCATAAAAAGGTAAAGGAGTGTTTTGAACAGAAGTCTCATTTATTGGCAAGTCTGAAGCCATCTTTCATTAATTTATACTTCGGTGTTTTCTTACCTCAACCCAGTGTATATGCATTGAAGAATACCCACCTTTGCTTTTAAAATTCTGCTTCTTGACAGCACTCACCTCCGTCTATACATAATTCATTATAATTGCTATCACTGACTTTCCAGTGCTAAGCTCAATTCTCCTAGGAACATAGAGAAGGGGTAGGGATGACGGCATGCTTTTAAGCACACAGAACTGTTGTAACATTAGTTCTAGTGGATACCCACAGACTCCAGAAGAAACAGGATACCTTTACAGTGCACAGATGCTGTGTTCTCACCTACTGAAGCAGGGAATACTTTAGGACCAGAATTGCATTGTAAAATTCAGAAGCTTACACTGGAGCTTGCAATAACAAGAATCAGAACCTGATTACTTTTGAAGCCAATACTTTTTGAGAGAAGAATCTGGATATCATCAATTTGTAATACCAGAGTTTGCTTGTGCAACTTGTAGTTTGCTTGGGGAGGCACTGCTTTGTGGGGAGTGAGGACTTCCTTGATGAAAACAGAGCCATAAGACATTTGGAAGGAGACAGAATAATGATGTTGGTAATATTTGCAACCTCTTGGGGATGTGAGAGAATAAATTTTAGAGAGTGGCTCGGGGTTTCTAAGACCGAGAGGAGGAATGAGCATTTCTATGGTGTGTCTGTATATACTCAGGAAGCAAGGGCTTAGAGCCCTGCACAGATTTATGTGCTCTACCCTTGTGAATAGCCACCCCCCCCACACAAGTCAATAAAAGTTGTCTGATTTCCTTAACTTTCTTCTTCAAGGGATCAGGACTGCCTCATTTCTAAGAATGGAAATACACATTTGGGGTCAGCATATATTTCATGTTGCTGAGACTGTTCCAAGATTTGCTCGGATCTTGCTTTTTGCCCTTAGCATTTCTAGGCCCAGTGTGGTTGCTTCCCCTGCATTCTTTTCTCTTGGGGGTGCAAATGAGCCACAGGCCTGCTATGTGTCCATCAGGAATACAGAGGTTGTCAAAAGCCCTCCAGACAGAAACCTATTTGACTTTGGCTGAAAGGGAAGAAACAGGTTCCTTAATGTAACTCTTGCTCTTCTTTTAGAATAAGGCATAACCATAAATTAGTTGATAAATCCTTATTGAATACTTAGAAAGCAGGAGGCGTATGAGGGTCAAGATAGGGAGAAGGATGTTTTTAGAACCAACATACCAGCGAAATACATTCCAATGAGTATTGCCCTCTGCAGAGTAATCACCCGAGGAGGCTGTCCTCCATTTTAACAGTGTTGCCATAGCTCAAAACTGTGTTGAATCTCTTTTGGAATTGCCTTCAGAGTTAGTTTACGAGCTACATAAGAAAACCATTACCTTATGGTTATACCTCATAAAGTTCCTTAAAGGGAATAGGAAAAACAAAGTGAAACAAATGGGGTGTGGTTTTGCCTTCCATAAAATCAACTGAGAAGATAGGCTTTGTATCCTTCCCAGAACACTGATAGCTGACGTTCCTTTGGAAATGCAGTAGAAAAAAATATATAGGTAAGCCTTTTTTAGAAAAGTATCTGAGGTCTGGGTGCCTCATTGTACAGTTTTCCGTAAAATCTGACAACACAGAGCGTATGTTTTTAAAGATTGTAGGTGGGTTTGGTATTATGCGTATTCACCTGTATTTCAAGGTTGGTTGGATGTCCTCATAGAACCATTAGTGGGATTACAAATCTTCTATTAGGAAAGTGATCTATTGCTATGTAAACAACTCTCATGGTTTAGCGTCACTTACATGGGCCATTATCAGTTATCTTCTTTAAAAAAAAAGATTTTATTTATTTTATTTGTTTGAGAGAGCAAGAATGAGAGACAGAGAGCATGAGAGGAAGGAGGGTCAGAGGGAGAAGCAGACTCCTTACTAAGCAGGGAGCCCGATGCAGGACTAGGTCCTGGGAGTCAATCCTGGGACTCCAGGATCATGATCTGAACCGAAGGCAGTCGCTTAACCAACTGAGCTACCCAGGCGCCCCTATCAGTTATCTTCTTTACTGTCGTTCTCTTTAACTAGATCTCTGTCTCTATCCCATTGCCTAAACGGTAGACATAATAACTTTCTAAATCATACATCTCAATATGACACTTCAAAGCCTTTCAGTGACTACCCTTTACCTTTAACACAAAACTTGTTACTTAACATGATATTCAAATCTTTAACAATCTGTCTTCTAGACTTTAGATTGATTAATGTAGTTATGCCATAATCCCATTTCTTTTAAGTGCCCTCTGGACTGATGGGTTTGCTTCCAGGAAAACACTGTTCTCTGCCTAGTTTCTAGAACTTCATACATACTTCTCATTCCATGCTACTAAAATGTCTATCCAAGGTTTTAGTGTATAGAATAGCTATCATTCCCCAGTGGTCTTCTCTTTGAGATAGATAGATACATAGATACATAGAATACATCTTTTCAGCAATAGTTTTATCAAAGATCCTTAACGTGCGTTATTTAAAATGCTGATTTCTTGGACATTCCTAAAGGCCATGACTCATTAGGTGTGTTATGCCTAAGAATCCATATTATTTAAAAAGCATGCTGGGGATTCTAATGTAGATATTAATACTGTGTTTTGAAAAATCCTATTGGGATACTCCCCACTTGCCCTTAATCAGTGTGGGAGAGGACTGTGAACCTCCTCTAAAACATTGGAATGAATAGATGATTAAGCAGAGCATTAATAAAATAGTAGAAACTTGAAAAAGAATTGTTTTAATTCTGGTGAAAATACACAGGTCCTGTTATCCTATTGTGGTAGCTAGTGCTAAAAGATAGTTGCATATTCTCCCTTGTGCATGCATGTTTCTCCTCCCATCAGGAGGTAAAATTTATGGTCTTTGCTTTGAATCCAGGCTGGTCCTGTGACTGTTTTGAACAATACAACGCAAAGGAGTACCTTTCAAAGACTTCTTAGTGTAAGCAAGCATTACAAAAGTCTGGAAGCTTCAGCTTCCTTTCTTTCTAGATACCTGTTAAAACCCAGATGCCTTGCAATGAGAAGCCCAAGCCACAGGGAGGGGCTGTGCACATGTGCTCTGGCCAAAAGCTTCAAACTTCTAATTGACAGCCAACATCAACCAAGGATCAGTCAAGAGAGAGAGCCATTTTGAACCCTTGCAGCTCTACGTGGCCCTCAGAAGACTGAAGCCCTAGCAAACAACGGGAGAGGCAGAAGACCATCCAACTTAGGCTAGTACTGCAGACCATGAAAAATAATAAAATAGTTGTTGTTTTAAGTCAGTAGGCAGTAATAGATAACTGAAACTCACATCTGTTCTTTTCTTTTCTATACTAATGCCACTTCACATATAAAACTATTCTTCTAATTTTGAAAGGCAGTATGACCGTTAACTATACTCCTTAGTTGGAGCTAATATGGGGCTTTTTACAGGCCAGTTTTGACCTCTACTTCATCCCTTCTATGGTATTTTGTCCTCCCTAAACTCAACATCCCCCAAACAGCCCCTTGTGAATGTATTTCAGATTGAAAATTCTGGAATATTCTATAGTGATTATTAGATATCAGGATCGAAAGAAGACCCTAGCTATGTGAGAGTGCAGCATTCCCTTTTTGTCTTCCTGAGTCCCTAAAAATTTATCTTGATGGTTTTGACCAGAGTTTTGCTTGTCCTTGAGCCACTGCTAGACAGAAAGTTGTTTCATAGCCTCTTCGTGTCCTCTTGGACAGCACACAGCCCTCCTGAGACTTTCTAAGAGATTTTGCAGCTAGCAACACTCATGACAGAATTTTATGACACAAGAAGAATTTTTGTACTGAATTTTTACTTCATAACCCACAGTGTGTTTATGGTATAGTCCTAGTTAACTTTTGTTCTTCCATCAGTTTTGCGCTCACTGTTTTGTTTTATTTTTTTCCCTTCCACAAAAATGAAAGTTGTTACATTAACTCTCTATTCTAATGAAAGGTGTTTTCCTCTCCACTGTCACAGTTACTAAGGGAACTCTGAGATCACTTTGCATGGTGTGATTTAAGTCAGGTAGAATATCAAGAAGTTTTGACCTCTACTTCATTCCTTCTGCAGTATTTTGTCTTCCCTAGACTCAACTACCCCCCAAACAGCCCTGTGTGAATGTCACCAGATCTGAATTCATAGTAGATGTCTTCCCTCAATATTTTAAGGGCTAAAATTTGGGTATCCTATAATTTCAGGGCCCTTAGATTAAATAAGGGCCTTTAGAAAAGTACTTTTACAGACACATTTAGGAGAAGATGTAAATAGATAATATTTATTACTTGTTTTATCATTGGCATACAGTTAACTTTTGCATTTTAACACAGAAACTTAAAAAGGTAATGCCACGTACCGGAGAATACATGAATGATACTATGTAATATTTATTGCCAGATTCTAGATGCTGTGTTAAGGATTTTATGTATATTAAATGTAATCATCTTTTAAGGTACATATTTTATTATTTCTATTTTATAGCGAAGAAACTGAAGCTCAGACAGGCAGAATAATTTTTCTGTAATTTCAGAGACAGAAAATGGTAAAACTGAGATTTGAATCTCTGATTATTTTAATAAATCATGTTGTCCTTCTACTTATAACAAGATAATTATGACAACATAGTGTATAGTTTGATATTTCAGGCAAGCCCATGGTAAAAATATTTCAGTCAAGAAATCATTTGGTGACCTCCATTCACAGAAGTTATCGATTCTGCTAATAGAATATAAGCTTCTGTCAAATGGAAGGCAGTGAGCCTACATCATCTAGTTTTAAGGCAAGTACATGCCTCAATAGAAAGAAGAGAGTTGGTCTCAGATTTCTTATTTGTGAAATAAATTCTACCCTTTTATGATTTCAAAGTAGACTAAGAAGTTAACAAGTGTTCCAAAATATCCATTCACTGTGATCTCATTTTCATTGTACAATTCTTAAAAATGAGACTTCTAAATAACGTACAGTTAAAGATTACAGGTAGTTCTTAGTTCTCACATCCTCTATTTACAAATGATTTACCATTACCAGAGACACTCCCTCTTTTGTCCACTGCCAGGAGTTGAACATTTCCTCCCTTCTTTTTTTTTTTTTTTTTCTCACAGACTTTGGTTTTTTTCTATTTAATAACACATCATTAACACTTTTGCAGGACTTTGTCTCATTCTGTTTCCTTTTTCACCTAAAAGTTTCCAAGTGAGAGAAGGGAGGTAGCAGGGGCTAGAGAGGAGCCAAACTTCCTGGATCATAGAGCGTATTTGGTGGCCCTGCGGAGTAAAGATGTTACTATGTGATTAACCAAAAAAATGGGTTTCCTCTTTCTGCAAAGAACATTTTCCTCAGAATACATCTCCAGTCTGGACACACAAAAAGCCAATAGAGGTATATGTCCAGCCAGCTAGAGAAACTACATAAACTTGTCAACAAATGGAATGACAAATATCACAAAGTTTTGCCACGTCCTGCAGAAGAATGCAAGAGCACTAAATCCTGGCAATAAAAGCTGCCCAGAAGAGCCAGGTTAGGGCCTCAGTAAAAGTTGTTTTCTTTTCTTTTTTTCTTTTTTTTTTTAATAAATAAGATTTGGTACTTAATTTATTCAATAATCCAATAAATAAAATCATGGGTTTGGGAATACTGTTTCATGATATATGGTCAGTTTTTAAAAATACACGGTTAAATGAGTACTATGCCTGAAGTCATACAGCAAGTTAGAAGAACAGAAACCACTTTTGCAGAGTTAGATTTCTTGACAATTTTAAACTTTCCCTTTGCATTTAATGTTTCTCTTGCCCATTGTTGCTAGCAGCAAAATCTCTTAGAAAGTCTCATGAGGGTTGTGTGCTTTCCTCAAGTACAAGAGGACAGAGAGAGGCTATGGAATAACTTTCTGTCTAGCAGTGTCTCAAGGACAAGCAAAACCCTTGCCAAAGCCATCAAGAAAAATCCATAGGGATTCAGGCAGATGAAAAATGGAATGGTTCCTATTGGCCACCTGTATGTCTTCTTTGGAAAAACGGCTATTCAGGTCATCTGCCCATTTTTAACTGGATTATGCTTTTGTTTTTTTAGTGTTGAGTTGCATAAGTTCTTTATATATTTTGGATATTAACTCCTTATTGGATATGTCATGTCTAAATATTTTCTCCCATTCAGTGGGTTGCCAAAGAAGACATACAGATGGCACACAGACGCATAAAAAGACACTCAACATCACTAATCAACAGGGAAGTGCGAATCAAAACCACAATGAGATACCACTGCACACCTGTTGGAATGGCTAGAATAAGAAACACAAGAAATAACAAGTGTTGCCTGCAGATGTGGAGAAAAAGGAGCCCTTGTGCACTGTTGTTTTGAGAATGTAAATTGGTGCAGCCACTGTGCAAAACAGTATAGCAGTTCTTCGAAAAAATTTAAAAAAAAGAAAAAAGAAAAATACCATATGACCTGGTAATCTCACTATAGGCTATTCCCCAAAGAAAACAAATAATCTAATTCAAAAAGATATACCCTTATGCTTATTGCAGCATTATTGACAAAAGCCAAGATGTAGAGGGAAACCAAAAGTCCATCAATAGATGAATGGATAAAGATGTGGTATAGATTACAGATAGATACAATGGAATATTGTTCAGCCATGAAAAAAGATGAGATCTTGCCATTTGAGACAATGTGGATGAACCTATAGGATATTATGCTAAGTGAAACAAATCAGAGAGTGAAAGGCAAATGGCATATGATCTCACAGGTAGAATCTAACAAAACAAAACAAATGAATAAACAAAGTAATAAAAAGCAGAATCTGACCTATAAATATACAAAGAAAAAACTGATGGCTGCCAGAGGGAAAGGATTTGGGGCATGCGCAAAATCGGTGAAGGGGACTGGGAGATACACGCTTCCAGTCATGGAATGAGTACGTCACGGGAATAAAGGGTTCAGCATAGGGAATACAGTCAAAAGTATGCTAATAGTGTTGTGTGGTGACAGATGGCAGCTATACTTGTGGTGAGCAGAGCACAACATATAAAGATGTCCAACCACCCTGTTGTACACCTCAAACTAATGTAACATTGTGTGTCGACAATACTCAAAAATAAATTTAAAATTTAAAAAATGGAATGGTTTCTTGTGTTAAATTAAGATGTGTGACAGGGTGGTAGAAAATTGGACTTTTATTACCCCTTTTGATTTAATCTGATGGCTAATATGTTATTTTTATAGTGAACATGCACTGCTGATACAAGAAAAAAGGGAGGTTGAGGAGAAAATATTTCCATTTTTACACCACAAGAAAAGTTCCTGCTACTGGAGGTTTATAAGGTGAAAAGTGGGGGCGCCTGGGTGGCTCAGTTGGTTAAGTGTCTGCCTTCAGCTCAGGTCATGATCCCGGGGTCCTGGGCTTGAGCCTTGCATCAGGATCCCTGCTCCTTGGGGGATGGGGGGCTGCTTCTCCCTCTCCCTGTCTGCCATTTCCCCTGCTTTTGTGCTCTCTCTCTTTCTCTCTCAAGTGAATAAGTAAAATCTTTTAAAAAATAAATAAATAAAGCTAAAAGTGGGGGTTCTCATGAACACCTTCACTAAAAGACCTACAAACCTCACTTGTAAGCCTTCACCTTCTCTTTAGTCTCTCTTCCACTGGGTTCCCTCCTCTTCTCCAGAAACCTGGTGCTGGGTGAGGCTAGCTAAGTCAGCTTCTAACCTAACCACAGAAGATGTTCTCTTGCCTCTAAGTCCGTATTCACAACATAGTTTCTCATTAGAGACTGAAGTAAAAAAAAAAAAAAAAAAAAGTTACTTTCTATCTGACCAATATCTCTAGTCTGTGTCACTTACCCATTTTGGATAATCCAGAACATTCTAGTCTTCTGAATTTTACAGCACATATCCTACTACATTCTATAATAACTGTTTCTTCTGTCAGACTATGCACTTTTGGAGGTTAAACTAACTTTATCATCTTTGCATTCTCACCATCTAGTATAGTGAATAACTTAGACTAAACGTATTATCAAATTTGTCCAATCTGAAAGATGTAAGGAAGGGAGTGGGGAGAATTGAGATAAAGAGACAAAGGAGAAAAAACAAACATTATTATACATTGTGGTTTTAGATTATTTTATAGCTTGATTAAATCCAACCCAAGAACATGATAATAGTAAAAGTGTTGGATATTATAACTCTATGTAATGTATGTGTGATAAATCCATCTGTTTATTGCAACACACACACACACACACACACATATGAGAGCTGCCTGTATTTTAGGTGTGCTAGTGCAATGCTTATTCAAATTGTTAAATCATTTTGATTTTAATTATTCTAAAATTTTTTTAAATAAATCAAATTTAAATATACATTTTAATAGTAATAAACATGGACCGTATATTTTTGTTTATAGATTCGAAAACCTCTTGAAAGTATTATCCTTTGTTGGAGAGTTGAAAATAATTTTCACTAAAACTTAATTTTTTGCCTGCATGATAGTCGGGGGCATACCAGACCAGAATAGTCTCTCTACAGGGCACTGTATCTTACCCTCTATTATTAATAAATTATCCAGTTTCCATCAATTCCATCATGAAGTTGGTTAAAAGTTATATTAATAGGCTTGATGTCTGATAGATTCTATTGGTATTAAACATTAAAATGACGGGGGGGGGATTTTTTTCTCGGGGGGGGAAGTAAATTCCAAGATTTTCTCCAGTTGCTGTTTCTTGTACTTCCTTTTGCAGTTGTGTCGTATTTAACTTCAATTCCTCCCATTGCAGCTTAAGCCTTTTCTGCCACTCGCTCCTTGATGAAGATGGAGAACAGCTGGCTGCCAACAACACTTTATTTACCCCTAATCTTTCCTCAAGACAATATGAGGCTCATTTTTTTTCCCATTCCCCACCTGATCTAATTGTTTTCTGAAGTCACTTGAACATGTAAAAAATGGGCTAGAAATTGTACAGTCTTTTAATTAGCTTATCAGGTACACGAATTTCTTTTCATTAAGTACTTTAATAATTTAGATTGCGTTGGGATGACAGGGACTCTTCTGAATAACATGATATGCAGAGAGAAGAATTAAATAGACATATCTTCTCTTCTATACTTGTGTTTTATATTATTTGCTGGTAAAAACTGTAGCTATAGTTTTAATTAAAGAAAAGGTGAAAAACATTCTTGAGGTTTTAGTGATCATCTTTTCATTGGTGAGAGGAAAGAAGAAGTATGAATTGAGAAAGTTCCAAATTCTAGTGAAATTCCAGTAATTTAAGTCCACTAATTCATTAACACAGCTCTAAGTCTGACTAGAAATATTTACATTGAAAATTTGTGTAATTAACAGAGTCCTTTATGTTAGTAACTACAAAAATAGTCTTTGAAAAAATAGCCAATATTCACATTTCTTAAAATAAACAATGCAACTATGTAATATGACTGTGATCATTTTAATATGAAAAAGTGTTGTCTCATCAGATGTGATGTAGTCTCTAGGGTTATTTTTCCAATGCTCCCCCATCATTAACTTGAGCGTCATTGTCCTACACCTGGACTCTTTCACTAGCTTAGATACCAGCATTTACTGGAGGGCTCTAACCAGATGCAGCAAGTAGCAGAGATGTCACATGCCATGTGGGACTGTAATATAGTGCACCTGACAACTGGCAGAGCCCTTGGAAACAAGGCTTAATGGTGAAATGAGTGCAATTAAGTGTGCTGTTAACATCTTTGCTGTCCCAGAGTATGAGAATGCTTAATGTGACTCATCAGCCCCATTCCAAGTTCCAGACACTTAGAAACTGAATGAGCATAAATAGCAAAAGCCACAGTAAATCAGTTGCACGAAAGAATTTATAAATATAAAAAACGATAAGCAATTTGGGTCTGCTGGTTTCTTTTCAGTAATGCAGCTTAGCATGAGAATCATTTCCAATTCAACACATTTAACTTTGCTCTATTACAACTTCATAAAAATGTTATCTACCTTTGCTAGAACAAAATAACCATTTGTAAGCCATACCTTCTCAGGGAGGCCAGGATGTCTTTCAATTCCACTGCAAACTCAAAACAAGATTGCTAAATTCAGGTTAAGAAATAGTTCTGCATTGACCTATGTTTCAACTCCTATCCAACAGTCATTTTTGAAACAATCAATAGTACAGAGAGCCAAAGTCTAAGATTACAGAAATTGCCCATTTGGGCAATCAGGACAAAAAGAGCTAGAACATCATTTCGTGCTTCTCTGATCAATTGTTGTCCTCAGGAAAAAAAAAAAAAGGAAAATATGAACTTCCTCAACTTACAGTCAATAAAACCATAATTTTAACTTTTGCAGAAAAAAAGAAAAAGTAACATCCCAACCTGGTAAACAGAAAGATTTTAGACAGAAGGCCAAATGAACAAACTTGAAGGAGTTTAAAGAAAAAATTTAAGATCATCTGTGCTAAAGACAGCAAGGGGAGATAAAATAAAAGTGATTAAATAGCATGAATTCAAGTCTTTCCATTACAGTACCTAGAAAGTATTCTCTTGCTCTAAAATTTTTCTCCATGCCAGAAAATTAGGGCTTTACTGGAAAAACAGTAAAGAATAGGTGTTTATCATAATTCTCAGTTTTAACAAAATTTAAAACCCCAAAATGTACTATACAAATGGAATTATATGAACGGGCCAAATCTGCAGTAAGATTGGAACAGACATTTTATATTTGACTAGATTTCACGTAAAAGTTTACTTGCCTATAAAATAATATGTATTATTAAAGAAGCTAAAGTAAAACTGAATTTAAAACTATAGGAAATAAATGTTATCCATTAGCTAGATTCCAAAGAAGTCTGATAAATTTAATTACCATATGATTTTTATATATTGTCCAATGAGTTTCATATGGCATTTTATAGTGTGTCACAAAGAAAATTAGCAGTACAGAAAATTAGAATACAATTTCCTTCATACCTGATACATGGATATAGAAACAGCACACTCCAAGGGGTCTATCAGATGCAAATGTGTATGGTGCTTTGTGAAGCAGATGGCCTAGTTGATGAGAACTTCAGACAGTTTGCAGCCAGACTTTAGGTCCAAAGTCAGCTCACTGAGAAAAAACAAAAACAAAAAAATGCCAACTTGAGAAAGCTCAATTAAGAAGAAATATGTATCAAATTCTTGCCATTGGTTCATTTAGTTCAGAAAAGCCCTTTTTGATTAAAACTTTGAGCTTTTGTGTTTTTATTTCTGAAAATAAGCCTGAAAAGTCAGGTACACCATGAAGACTATGATAATTTAGATTTAGGTTTCGTGCAATGGTCAACCCTAGTTTTTATTTGTGAAAAGTAAACTGGTCACCTCACAAATATAGCACTGTATGATTTTCATATCCATATTATTGAGTGACAGAGATGACTTTTATTTCTTGTTACACGTTAATTAATGGAATGGTTAACAATCAGCATATGGCATATGGTGCTCCTTTCACACCACTGTGAGCCATGCCACGGAATGCTACATCACCCTTCTAAGAATGTTTTTCTTTCTCCTTCTTCCCCATATGGCATTCAATTTTAAAATAGATTTATCTGCATACACTCAGTGTCTCTAGTCAGTATGCCATAGTTGGAAATCAGGTGTGACTGGAAGAAGAGAGCAAGCTCATACAAACCTCAGTTCCCAGTTGGGTCTATGGATGAGGAATCTTATCCACAAGTATGTACTTCCACAGAAAGTGTAATTTCCACAGAAATCAACTGAAAACTAAACTCACCCATTTGCCTTGATGTCTAATTCCTCATGATGGCAGAAAATTAAGACTAAGTAATTGAGGTGTAATCAAAATACTTGGTTCAACTCATTCATCTATTCAGAAGCTTGACCTCAGAAATGCAAAGAGCTGAAAAGAGGAAGACCAAAGTTTGACATAGGGAATTTTGCCATGACTTCTAACATATAATTGGATTTTAAACTCTAAGACTCCGTAGTGGAGATTTATGAAGTGAATTAAAGGGTAAGAGTGTCATTAGTGGCAGCCTCATACTCATTCTCAAGTTGATTGAAGCAATGTTGTTTGATTAAAGACATTTGCCTAAGTTATACAGTAAAGTGTATTTTGTTCATAAACAGGAGGATAAACATTTTACTACCAACCTATTGCTACTCTTAATTCTAAAGTTTAGAGGAAAGATTTAGCCTGAAAATTCACCACTGCTGAGAGGGCCTCATGGTAATAAATATTGGGCAATGGGTTTTGGGGGTTGTTGTCCCCTCCTTTAGTTATCTATTTCTACTGAGAAGTCCTATAGACATCCTTTGCCCTATTTATAAAAATAACAATAACGTCCTTTTGATAAGCAAAATAATTATAGGTCATTCTTTTTTCTTTTAATAGGCTTCATTTTTTTAAAGAGAAATTTTAGGTTTATAGCAAAACTGAACAGGAAGTACAGAGAATTTCTTGTATATCCCCACCCTCATGCATACATAGCCTTCCCCATATCAACATCCCCTACTAGAGTGGTACATTTATTAGCATTGATGAGCCTCCACTGATATATTATTATCACCTAAAGTCCATAGTTTACATTGGGGTTCATTCTTGGTGTTGTAGATTATTTTGGTTTGGATAAATGCATAATAACATGCATCTACCATTATACTTTTGTACAGAGTGGCATCATGGCCTTAAAAAAATCCTCTGTGATCTGCTTATTCATCCCTTCCTTCTCCCTAGCCCTTGGCAACTGTCTCTATGTTACTGACTTTTCCAGAATGTTGTATAGTTGCAATTATATAGTATGTAGCCTTTTCACATTGACTTCTTTTACTTAATAACATGCATTTAAGGTTACTCCACACCTTTTCATGGCTTAATCACTCCTTTCTCTTTAGTGCAGAATATTTGATTATTTGTATGTACCAGTTGATTTATCCATTCACCTACTGAAGGATAGACATCTTAGTTGCTTCCAAGTTCTGGCAATTGTGAATAAAGCTGCTATAAATATCTGTGTGCAGGTTTTTGTGTGGACATAAGTTTCCATTCCTTTGGGCAAATACCAAGGAACATAATTGCTGAATTGTATGGTCAGAGTAAATTTAGCTTTGTAGGGTACCACCAAATTGTCTTCCAAAGTGGCTCGATCATTTTGTAGTCCCATCAGCAGTGGATGAGAGTTCCTGTCACTCTACATCTCTGTCAGCATTTGGTGGTGTCAGTGTTCTGAATTTGGTCCATTTTAATAGGTATGTAGTGTTATCTCCTTGTTGCTTTAATTTGCATTTCCCTGATTTCATATGAGGTAGAGCATCTCTGAAGGCCATTCTTAATAGTGAATTGAATTATTTTTTATTTATGCTTGTAGTGAATGTTTCTTTCAGTTAAGTCAAAATATTTTTCCGATTCTCTAGATATTATCTTTTTACCTTTCAAGGTAGAAGACAAGAATAATTCATCTCCAGCTCATTTATGCTCACGTAAGAATTTGTACATAATTTTTCTTCCCTATCATGTTAAATTAGGATAATTTATTTACAATGACTCTACTCATTTCTCTAGTAGATTATGCTCTCTAGGTCAGGAAATCATATCATATTTACTTTTGTATGCCCACTGTATAAAACACCATCAGTGCTTAATTAACAGTTTTGAATGAATAAACATTATATATTATGGGTGTACATGTTAGTGATAATATAGAATGTTTTATAAATATAAATATCCTTATTATAAATGGAAAAAATATTTTTAAAAATATTTTAATCTCATCTTTTCCTAATATTTATTTTTTTAGCATAACTACTGATTAAAATAGGAAAGAAAGAAAGAAGAAAGAAAGAAAGAAAGAAAGAAAAAAAGAAAGAAAGAAAGAAAGAAGAAAGAAAGAAGAGCATGAAATAAGAGGCAAAAAAATTATTCTAGAAACTTTCATATTATATGTTTATAAGTAGGAAATATAGTTTTTATGATTCTAAATGATCTTAATATCTGTACCTACAGAATTTTAGCAAACCTCAGATTGAAACATTTTTAGGAAGAAAAGAGTATTGTTACCAATTAATATGGCCTTTAGAAAGGAAGATACACTATATATGTTCATACATTGATGTATCCATTCATTCATTGTGCAAGAATACGTGGAGAAAAAAGATGAAATACAACCATTGTTCTTATTATGCCTAAAAAGTTAGCACTGAGCAAAAAAGTGAAGATACTAAAAGGAAGTTCTAAAGAAGTTTAAAAAGGAAAGAGAACTTTCAGCTAGGTAGAGCCAGGGAGGCTTCATAAAAAGTAGCAGAAGGATTTTGTATCCTTTAGTAGTCTCATTGCTTCCAGTGGAAACAGTGATATTGTTTAAAAGTAGTTTTTGTTGGTGGTAGTGATGGTGTTTTTGCTATGTTGCATACATTCCTTGAAATGTCATTCTAAAAAGAGAATTAAAATGCCAATCGTTTAAAATAATTTTAGTTAGGAAACAGGCTAAGGAAGTAACCACTTCACTTATTTTAGGTAAAACTTGAACGTTAGTAAACTCTTTTAGGAAGTGATTAGTAGTTTATGCTAAATCAGTGGAACTACATCAGAAGAATGACTGAGCTTTGTCCTAGACAGCTGAAGGAGATATGTGTCAAATTTTTCCTGATTTAATGAAATTCACTAACAGAAATTAAGGGCGAAACACAGCTCATTTGAGCATATAGAAATTGTGTATTTAGTAAATGAATTCAGATTTTATCATCAAATACTTTTCAGAAACCAAACTATGTAAATGATGATAATTATGTAATGTTGAGATCCTTTTCAAGGTGTTTAACAAATAACCTCATAACATGAAACAGGAAGTTTGATTTCGACCAATGATTTAGTTCATTATCATCTGGAATGCTCTAACTCCATCCTTGACCACATTATTAGCCATACTCCTAAATTGTGTTTGTTTTTGCCTCACTTTATTCCAGATTTATTTGATGTAATGGAAACATTTGAACTAAAATCAAAGCTATTTATAATTTGGAAAATGAGAGCATTTGGGAAAGGAAAAATAGGAGTAGAAAAAGTAGGATGAAGTGGGATAAGGAACATACACAAAATGCATGCTGTAAAGTCCTGTGAAATAGTAAGATGTGGGCTATGAATTTGCTTTTGAGATTCATTGCAACCAACCCAAAAGGGATATGTGAATTATTTACATGATTCACAGTGTCCATAAGGCAAAAATAAATTATTCAAAAGGATCATTGGTAATCTTGGTAATGAGACCAGAGATATATTTCTTCCTTATGTTCTGATGTATCTCTATGTTATATGCAACATTCCTCTAATAGACACAGTAATATTTTTTATGAAGTCATTATGCATTTTTTCAATGTATACTAATTATATAATGCTAAAGGTTCAGGCAGAAAAAGTGATTTGAAAGAGGTATGAAAATTCCCAAGAAATTAGTGTAATCCAAGAATAAAATTAGATTATCTACAAAAAATTGGTTTTGGACTATGTATTCTTCTGGTGTATTCCACGATTATTAGTTCTTACACTTGCACTTTTGAGAACTATTAGGCATTAGAGAGTTTGAAATTATACTCATTGACAAATTCCAGAATAATTACAAGTATTTTGAAAATCAACTGAGTGAGAAGTAAATGCAAAGGTACACTGTGTACCTTCTGAAGACTAAGCTGGATTCCAGATCTCTTTTAAAAAGTAAATAAAAGAAATATTTAAGGGCATGGCCAATATTTCTCCCACAAAATATAGTGTTTTCTCTAACACATAGAAAAATGAGTGATTGAGACTCCAAAACTCTATACCAGCAACTATGGACAGAATATTTTTAATTTAAAAAATAAAATGAATGTTATAAAGTTTTCTTGTAACCACAAAACAAATCTTAATAAATATATCAGACTTTGGATGCTATACTTTAGTGGTGAAGCCTTGAAGATAACAGAGTTTTCAGACCATCACCCTAGTTGATGACTTAACTTGCCAAATAATGTCAACTTAAATCATTTATTAAAAGGATGGCTGATTTTGTCTAATTGTTTATTAAAATATTTTATTTATGGGGCACCTGGGTGGCAGAGTTGGTTAAGCCTCAGACTCTTGGCTTGGGCTTAGGTCATGATCTCGGGGTGGTGCAAGATCAAGCCTGGCATGGGGCTCTGCACTCAGCTCAGAGTCTGCTTAAGATTCTTTCTCCCTCTGCCTCTAACTACCCCTCTCAAATAAATAAATTGTTTTAAAAAATTAAAAATACTTTATATCAATAAAGCCATGTCACCTGCATACAAAATACTGTTACATATAAATTCAACATTTGGTTAATGAGTGTTCACAGAATGATAACAGTAGTATTAGTAGTTACCATTTGCTATAGTTTGATAGTGTGCCAGACAGGTTCTAGTCAAAGCATTATCGAGTGTTAGATAATTTAATCTTCACAACCACTTTATAAAGTAGGCACTTTTTTTTTTTAGAGAGAGAGAGAGAAAGAGAGAGAGAGAAGTTGGGGGGAGGGGAAGAGAGAGAGGGAGACAGAATCCCAAGCTAGATCTGCATCCATTGTGAGCCCCTTGCATGCCAGACGTGGCTTGAACCCACAACCCTGAGATCAGAGCCTGAGTCAAAACCAAGAGTCCCACACTTAACTGCCTGAGCCACTCAAGTACCCCTAAAAAGAACGTACTATTTTTAACCTCAATTTAAAGATGAGGAAACTAAGGCAGAGAAGATGGGTTAAGCCTCTTGGCCAGGGTCACACGATTGTTAAGCAGCTGAGCCACGATTTAAAACCAGCAGTCTAAATCCAGAGCATGTGTTTAGAACCAAGCCAAACCACGGTGGCAGGGACTGAAGATACTGTGATGAACAGGACAGCTCTGACCTACACCTTCACAGAGCTAATGGAGGAGAAATTATTGTTAACTACAATGAAGATGTGTTTGATGGGGGGACTCACAGTAGGGGAACAATTTAATCTTAAAGAAAAAAAAAAGGAGGTCTGAAAAAAATAGGTAGGGGTTTGCCCGCAAAAGTGGCGAGTGTGAAAGAACCTTTCAGAAAGAGAAAACTACAGTTGCAAAATCCTCTGATTCTATGAATTTATAGTGAATAGTATAGGGTTATCTTTGTCAGTCGAGTATATATAAGATAGTGATCTCTATATTGGCTGAATTAATACATTTATCACCTTATCTTTCACTTCCTACCTCTTCCAGATATAAAGTTTGAGTCTGCAGATTTTTTAAATTATATAACCGTGTCTTGAAAATATTGTATGTTATGCAGCAGCATAAACCATCTGGTAGCAAGTGGTCACTTCTGCTATTAACATTATTAGCATCACAATGCTTAAATGATGAAGCACCTATTGCTAAATGCTTGGCATATTTATTTCATCAGGAAATATGTAAGATAAGTTTTCACTTAAAAATATATTTTATTAGCCAATATAGTTTCAAGACCCAGACTGCAAAGATATGCAATAATATTTTCAACCCATGTTGAACACAGAGAACGAGAATCATTCCCAAAAGCAATTGACCTTGTCCACTTGGGAGAACATTTTATGCAACACAGTGCAAGCTGCACAGTTATAAAACCAGAGGTGTCATTTCTACAATGTGAATTTTGAAAGTAAAGGGCATTTTAAAGACACACCCCCAGCCCCTTTGTCTGCCAGAAGCTGGATAGCTCAGCAGTGCAGAATCAATGATCTGCACTAATACCACAAATCACTGGCATGGGAAGAAAAATAGAAACTCAGAGACCTAACGCTTTGGAGCTGTAAATAATAGCATTGATAAAGAAGAAAAACAACAACAAAAACAGTAATGATTTTAAAGGTTATTATTTTGTCTTCCCAAAATGAGTATCTATATTTTAGGGTTTCTAGCTAATATATGGGTCCAAAAATGAATCAATCTTGTGTCATGTTAACATTTAGTAATGTCTACCAGCAAATGTTTTCCCTTTCTTTTTAGAAATTCATTGTTTAAAGAATGAAACAAGAGGGGTGCCTGGGTGGCACAGCGGTTAAGCATCTGCCTTTGGCTTAGGGCGTGATCCTGGCGGCCTGGGTTCGAGCCCCACATCAGGCTCCTCCACTATGAGCCTGCTTCTTCCTCTCCCACTCCCCCTGCTTGTGTTCCCTCTCTCGCTGGCTGTCTCTATCTCTGTCGAATAAATAAATAAAATCTTTAAAAAAAAAGAATGAAACAAGAAATTCATCTTGTTTCTATATGTCTTCCACCTGCAAATACAGTAGATGTAATTTTATTTATAATATGAATCAAGTTCATCACACATCATTCCAAATAAACATTTAGCTTTCAAACTGGATGGAGTTCTATATTTTATTTGCTGCATTTTAACTTTTGTAACAATGTTTTTGAAAGCAAAAGACTTTTTATACTTTCATTAATTCATTTTTTTTATACTAATAAACGCTAATACGTAGTTTCTACCATGGCCAGGTCAGTCTTGCAAGAGACACTGATATTTTATGATTAATGAAACACGCTTTATTTTTCAATGTGTGAAGGGTGGAAGTCTTCTCTTCTGCCTTTCCTTCAGAACCCTCTGCTTCACTTTACATTATGCATCTGGGGTTATTTTGGGTGACTGGTTAATGAATGATCCTAAGCAAAACTAAAATCAAATTGGAAAGAAATGTGAAGACACAGACAACTTCAATCCCAGCTAATTCTGCAGCTTCAGTTTCGCCCATTGCAGCCATAACCATCAGCCTGGCTCCTCGTTTGTTATGACCTCTGTTTATACTTGCCACAGTATAAATGAGCAAAACCACGGCTTAATGTTTGGCTCCTTATGAAGAAATTCTTTCCAGTAAGAAAATACTCATTATTATTAAACACTATTATCATAGAGAGATTTTTTAAAGGATAAAATTGTAGCATCATGAGGAATGAGAGGAAACACAAAACACAAGCTATCATGTGGCCAAGCTCAATTCAACCATTTACAATGTTACTGCATCAATTCTTCTAATGAAGAAAGTGGTCATCACACATGTCACACAAAAAGAAGTGTGTGCTGATTGATCAACAGGTGATGTGACAGAGAAAAATCATAATGTTCAAGATTATAAAGTAACTTTTTTGAATGGCAATTTATCAATTAAAAATTAATTAATTAACCAATTAAAAATCAGTTATAAAGTTTAAGAACAGTCCAACCCTTATTCAGAGAAATCACTCATTTTGTCATAAAGAAAACATTCAAAAGAAGAAATTCAAAGAATTTATTGAAAAGTCTCTATTAACAATCTTTTATAATGACAGATATGGTTTTAGAAAAACTAAATATAAAAAAGTTCCTGCTAAGTCATAGTTGCATGATAGATTGAGCAACTATGAATGTGATGAGTCCTGAGACTATGAAAAAACATGAGGCAATAGTTAAGGAAATACTTTTAGTGAAATAATTAAAAATCACAATTTTATAGCCACTATAATTGCAACCATGAAAAAAATAGAGAGAAATATCAAATAAATGTAAATCATTAGATTGATAGGAGTAATTTTATTCATTGTTAGATATTTATGAAATATTGATTACATAGTTCATTGGAAACCATAAAGAATATAAGTTATACTCAGTTTTCAAATATTGAAGGAAATTTCCTGATCCAATTTTTTGACTATTCTTATTATTTAGTAGATTATCAACATAAGATATTTTTGTTTAAATTCATTTTGCTCTCTCTAAGTATATATATATATATATATATATATACATATATACACACACACACACACATATATCCAAGTATATCTTTATAGATTAATACAAACTTTTATTCTTTCTTCACTGGAATATAAATCTGTAAGGTGAGACTCCTTATCTGTTTTGTTCACTGACCTATAAAACATTTGGAATAATGTTTGACACATAATAAATTTCATTAAATATTTGTTGAATGAATGAATGGATCATCTTAAGAAATTTTAAATAGTTCTGTCAGAATTCATATGTTCATATGTCCATGTGTGAATATGCTATTCTCAGAGTAAAAATCAATTGCCTCTTCCCCTTTTAATCAATGAGTTGGATTTTATTGTATTGTGTGAAAAAGGAAAACTATGTGGGTACAATTGGATTATTTGACAACACAGACGTTAAATACAGTAGCAGTAAATTTTTTTGGCAAGCAGAAATTATAAACTATGTACCATATAAACAGAGTATTATCCATTCTATTTCCAAATATTTAACTACGTATATGACTGGTAACAAGTCTTAGGAAAGAAACCACCAAAAAAATGACTGCAAACAGACAGGGTTCTTTGTTCTTTGTAGAATTCCAAGAAAGGACAAAGTGCAATCCAAGACAGAATAACAAATGAGTACTTAATTTTATGTCTCTGATAATTTTGGATTATGATGCTTACATTCATATTAGCAGAATATATTGGCAAAAACAAAACAAAACAAATCAAGCTAGAGCGATCAGTAATGATTATTCTACCAGAAGTCCCGTTGCCTGCATTGGGTCATTTGTTCATAAGCATTAAAGAATTCAGTCGGGGAGATGCCAGATACATTGCAACCAAGTTTATCATAAGACCATTTCTTTGTTATAATATATACAGATGCTTCCCTGGGCCACTGATTTTATACTGTCTTTCACACATATTTGCTTAATGTTACAAATACAATGATAGGTTTTAATATTTTAGAAGTTGCGACGAGTTGAATTATGTGCTTGAAAAATCTATGTTGAAGTCCTAACCCTAGAACTCTATTTCTTTAGAATAATTGCAGTTGTAGTTGGTTACGATGAGGTCATTTGGGAGTAGGGGGAGCCCTTAAACCAATATGACTGGTGTCCTTAGAAGAAGATGATAAGAAGACATGAAGAAAAAATCCCGATGAAGATGGAGACAGAGATTGGAGTGATGCTGCCAGCAACCAAGGAATGTCTGAGGCCACCAGAAGCTCTAAGAAGGAAAGATGTTCACTAGACGTTTCAGGGGGAACATGGCTCTGCTGACACCTTCATTTCAGACTTCTAGCCTCCAGAACTGTAAGTTGCTGTTCATTCATCCAGTTTGTGTTACTTTGTTACGGCAGTAGTAAGAACCGAGTACAGCCCTAGGAAACTATAAATTGGCTAATGCCATATAAACAATAGTGAGTTTAAAGAGATGAGTTTCAATCCTGATACTACCAGACTTTGTGGTAAGTGATCTCTGTGAGATACTAAACCTAAATGTCTTAATCTGTCAGTGAAAAGGATATCGACATCACAGTAATATTTGCATGTCTTCTTCCCTCTTTCCTCCATGAGCTATTGTATATTGAGAGCACAATTTATAAGAGCTACAGAACAAATCCAACCTTTCCTTGAGTTCCCCTTATATTTATAAAATCATACCGTGTACTTGAGTGATTTGTCCTTGATACAAAAAAGAGTGTAAACTGATCTCGGAGAATTAAAATGCTCTGAAAGAAGGATGAGGTTAAAATGCTTAATACTAACTGAATTTTCCTAATCATGCTGGTTCAAAGAAAACCAAAGTTATCTCTTGAATGCGATATGTGTGAAGAGCAAACATTCTACAAACAGATAAGCGTAGCAGGCAAAAAGCAGGCAAAAGCCAAAGAGGGATACAAGAAAACATAAGGAACATTTCTTAGTAACATAGCACGTACATTCCATGGGAATGAAGAGTCTTAACTGAACAGATAGGGCAAGCATTCCGCAGGGGACCACGATCGCTGCCCTGAGACTGGCGGGTCCCCACAAAGTTACTGACAGTAAGTTTTTAAAAAAGCCAATAAATTAAATGCTTTTCCTTCTGCGCCCATAGCCCAGAGTTTCCTAACAAATTTGACAACATGGGGGTGTTTTTGACAGCTATTTACTTGGTCCTAGTGTATCAATAGCCTGTATTAATTTCTTACATAGCACAAAAGAGCAATATGGGGACTAACCACAGAAAAAGTAGTCTTTGACAGCTTCAAGCCGGTGTCTGAAGATGAAAATGGAGATAATTATGTTGACCTTTCTCTTGGATGTCCTTGTGGAAAATGAGATCTTAAAATCTAAAAATAAACCTATCTAAAGTACAATCGAGGGAAAAAACAAAAATAAAAACAAAACCTCTAAATTTCTTAGTAATCTGAAAGTTTCACTTATTTTTTAAAGCTTTCTAGAACTATAACAATGATATAGCCAAATAAATGTAATCTTTAGAATTGCAATTTCTACCTTTATTTCTTTTCTACAGTTTTAGTGCGTTTTTTCCCCCCAAACCCTGTTCCTGTGAGTTATTTGTGGAAACAGTGAACATTTTTAAACTCTTTCTCCATTTCAAATGAAACAATTCCTTTAATCTGTGTTTTCTGTGGAGATGTTTGCTTTTTACGGTGCTGTCAAAATACCCTTCAAATTAATCAAATTTGGGGGAATAGTGTAAAACATTTTGGAAAAAAAATTGTTGAATTAAGACTTCACACCGGGTCCTCCTGGGTGGCACAGTCGTTAAGCGTCTGCCTTCCACCTAGGGCGTGATCCCACAGTCCTGGGATCGAGCCCCACATCAGGCTCCTCTGCTGGGAGCCTGCTTCTTCCTCTCCCACTCCACCTGCCTGTGTTCCCTCTCTCACTGGCTGTCTCTATCTCTGTCAAATAAATAAATAAATAAATAAATAAATAAATAAATAAATAATCTTAAAAAAAAAAGAGACTTCACACCTAAGTTTTGGATTGTAATGAGTAATATATCTTCCTTCTCTGACTTCCTGCCTGAAGCATTTGTTTAGTCAATGGCCTGTGGCTTTCCATTAATGCAAAGCTTCTTCAAGAGAAAAGGAAAAGCTAACAAACTATGTGGCAATTGTAATAACAAATATTATTTGGGCCCCACTAAGCTCGTCTCTCAAAAATCTGTACTTCGATAGGGTTTTCTAGGAATCAACACCCAACCTTACACACATGTCTCGAAGTTTTCCTGATCATTCCATCATACGTGGTGAGATTTTTCTCTTGAAATTGAAGCACATATTAAATTCAGGTGTGAATTATGATCATAATTTATAGGTTCATATGCTCCACCATCATAATGCCTCACCACACTGTTGTGAGTATGAAAGTCATCTGATGTCTATACTCGGAATCCAATCATTTCTCGTAAAAATTTGGTTATACTTTAAAATCTTCACAAGTAACAACATCACGCACACAAACACACGCGCACGTGCACGCACGCACACACGGCGTCTTTGATGTAATCTCCCTCTATCAAAAGACACCACAGACCTAAAAAATCTCTGATGTCCCTGAAGGTCCCAACAGTAGAGTTTCATCTTAATTAAAATCATTTTAAGAAAAAAAAAAAAACACTTTGAAAGTCATTACAGAATTAGAAAGAATTTTGGATTATCAATGATTATCTCCTGGGGAACTAAGATGCTGAGTAGAGACAGAAAGTGTGAAAGAAAAAAAAAAAGGAACTAGAGCGAGGAAAGACAAAATGTGGGGAAAAAAGAGAAACAATTCTGCCCTACATCATTTTTATATTTTTTGCACTAAAAAGCAATTCTCACGATGCCGTCAAATATCCATTCATCACCGCTGTGCTCACTGTCACATGTCTACTCCCTTCCAGTTCTGTCTGCTGATCTATGTATGGTACCTTGAGTCAACTTAAATCAGGGCATCGGGAAGACAGTTGACAACACCATTTTCTTCAGCGTACAGGAGGGAAGTAAGCGCTTTCTCTAGAAATATATATCGGAATTTGCTAAAGTTCCCTTGTGCCGCTGATCACATCGCTACTAATACCCGGTTATCTCCTTTCGGAGGTCTGGCAAAGACTTCCCTGGCAGACAGCGCTGCTAAATGCAGCACCTTCTCATATGCATAGATTTTTAGCCATGCCATTGTGGCGCTCGATGCCTTGTTAGTCTTTTGTATACTTTGACTTGTTTTTCTGTGTGGCCTTCAAGTTTTGCACTTTGTCTAAAGCCTTGAGGACTGGTGATGCTATTTTTTTTCCTGTTTATGTAGTGCTTACACACAGAGGGCTGTTAGTAAAACTCTTCTGCTCTCTGCAGGATGCAGCTCCCCTCTGCAATTTTGTTTTTTATCACCGTCCTTGAGAAATAACATTAGCTGTCACCCCTCACATGAAAGAGGTGGGGGAAAGAAAACCTCCCTCATTTTCCTTTCAGGGTTTCCCAGATAATGTTTATGTATTTTCTTTTCTTCTTAGATCTTTTGTTGAGGTCTTGCCCTCCTCACTGTTTTCATTTTTATCCATTTTGTCTCCTAGTTTCTCTTTTCCATTAGAGATCTTTATTTCATAAGCCTGTTTCATTCATCTTTCCTCACATCTCGACGCGGGAGTTTCCAATTGCAGACACCCCATTTTTGTCCCTCGACTCTGCAGGCTTCCACCTGATGGTAAAATTTTGACAATTTCAAAGTGTTGCTAAACCAATGTATGAGCTACACACATTCTGTACCCAGGATCCCTGCTCTTATGATTATACGCTATAGCTTATGAGGGCATAACATGCGAAGCCTTTGCAAAGGCTCGAACGTTAGACATGGCTTTTTCTTCTAGGCAGGGGAATAATAATAACTAATTCTCAGTGAGCTAAAATTTGGAGCTAAGGAGGGGGTTTATTTCACATGAATAACGTAAGCCAAAAAGAAAATAGAGAACAAACATAACACCTCACTCTCAAGAAACATTTAATTTTAACAGTTTGTAGAAGCAAAAGGCTCAAGTCCACCTAAAAGCATGATGTCTGTTGCCAAGCAACCTAACGGGCCACAGTTTTCATATATATCTATCTATATGTATGTATATGTGTGTGTGTATATGTGTGTATGCGTATACATATATATACACACATATTCATATATATTCACACATATATGTACATATAAACACATATATGTGTATGTACACATATATGTATACAAATATATTTTTTATATACACATATATGTATACAAATATTTTCTTAGCTTCAGAGATAGAAGACAAAGAAATTATTACATAAAGAGAAGTACAGTAATACAGAGCTAGGATAATTATGGAAGATTTAAGACCTACAAACCACTTATAGCTCTTTAACTTTTTTTTATAGATTTAACTTCTCTATTAAATACTTTTCATCCAAAATCTTAGCGATAATCTACACACTAACATGAACACTTCTAACCATCACTAGCAAAGATTCTTTATAGGATGTTTTCGGCAAATGAAATAGAAAAGTTATGAAGTAAAACTAGGTTCTAATGTGTTAATGTAGTTTGCATGCAAATAGCATTTATTCCTCGTGAGTACTAGGCACGGCTTGCAGGGATGTGGCAGACCAAGTTCTAGACTTGTGCATCTAGAAAACATACATGCAGATGACCAAGAACACAGCCTCTTGTTAACTGTGGGTAATTTAGATTGAGAACTGCTTATATATGAAATATTTTGTGTATTTATTTTTTATTTTTTAGAAAGATTTTATTTATTGATTTGAGAGATTGAGTGAGAGAGCACATGAGCAGGGGCAGACAGAGAGAGAAAAGCAGATTCCCCTGCCGAGCAGGGAGCCGGCTTGGAGTGGGGGACTCAAGCCCGGGACCCTGGGATCATGACCTGAGCCAAAGGCAGAAGCTTAACTGACTGAGCCACCCAGGTGCCCCAGTATTTTCTGTATTTAAATAAAAAGTTATTTCATGTGTTTATTTTTCTCTGTAGTTAATGTTTCTCTACTCTGAGCTACACCGTCTAATAATAAATAAGATGTTATGTACTTTTTCATTGTTTTAAGATGTATATTGTTTTCACATTTGAAAATTTCTGAAATTGGGATATATTTGTACTACTACCATGTAGGTCAACATATTTCTATTGTTTTTTGTATATTTATAAACAAAGTGATTTTAAAAGTCTCTATTAAATACAAAAATATCTCCAATAAGTATGAAAGGAAAAAATTACGTGAAATGAAAGCATTGCATAAAGTTTAATTGAAAGTATATTTTAAAATTTCTTAGGGGTAGATAAAATAATAGCACATCTTACCTTTGATGATGTCTTAGATTAAATGAAAAGCGAGTTTCTGGCTTATATAGCACAAAATCTTTCTCCTAACAGTTAATAGTTTGGGAATGTTCAATTTCTTGGAATCTATTTTTGAAACATGCATTATTTGGCTTTACCTAATGTGCACTTTTAAAAATCTATTACCTCTATAATAAATCTCTATTTGAAAATATTCCATTCATAATTACTGTGTAAGTTGTGATTTTCATCTTTTATGACATTAAAAAAATACTTCCTCATATAGGAAAGAGCCAATTTAGTTGTTCATTGAATATTTATAATAGCAGACAATAGATTGGAGACTTTCTCTGACCTTGAAGTTCGTATAAGGCTGTAAATCAAGTGACTGGCTATTTGGTATAGGATTTTATACCTAATCACTATTTTATAGCACAAAGAGTTATCATATGGACTAATTTCCTCTTTTTTTTCTTTTTGTGGTAGGTGGATTATGCTTTATTATCAGTTGAAATTCTTTAATTAATATATTTGACCAACAATTGTATTTCCTATTTTGGATTTGAACAAATATATTATCAAGAGTCAGACACTTAACTGACTGAACCACCCAGGCTCCCTAACAAGCATGTTTTTAAGTCCTTAATGTCACAACCATATTTTCAATGGGAATAAAATAGAAAAATAAAATACTCGTACCTATAAAGTTAATTTTCTTTTCTTTCACTATCTAAATTTTTATTTCTATCGAATTTTCTAATTGATAAAAATGATAAAAATGTTTTCATATAAAATTAGGCATTTTTTGAAATGAGATCCACCCAGCTCATATTTTTGTGTCTTTTGTAACAGCCAATTTTGAAGAATAATAATTGAAGTTACCATATGAACTTCACTCATACCAGAAAGGAATTGGCCATAGCTCACCTTGGACAGATGGCTAATGAATGCCTTTACTTTAGGACTCCATGGTTGCTCTCATTCAAAGTGATGGCCACTTCCTATTTTTGTATATGACTATCAGCTACCATGGGACAGTGACAATTAGAAGCAGCAGGACCTCCAGGTGTTTTTCTGTAATTAACCAATTGTGGAGTGTTTATATTAGCAATGGACAGAGGTGTCTTTTTATCCAACAGTAAATACACTTAGGACATATTAGTTCTAAATAAATAAGCATACTATCCAAAGAAAATAAAAGGAGTATTTGAAAGAAAAAAATTTCAATTTTAGTCAGCCTTCAAAAGAAGCAGCAGGAGAATTTTCTGTGAAACACCATGAAATCTGTAAGCTGTGGAAATAGACCCAGAGAAGGCTGTAGGCCCTGAGGCATGGCAGCCAAAACCTTCGGCCAGGGAATAGCTGACATGTGGACTCTCCAGGGAAAGGGCCACAGTTTATTTCTCACTTTCGTTCAGTTTTAAGTACCTCTGACCCACAAGAGACATAAAAACGTAAAACTAAAGATGTTTTGTTTTTCTATTTCTTGGAAACCAAGCATGTTGAGTGGAATTGTTGGGTTCCACGTGACTGGAATTTTTTGGTTGTAGAAAATCCACTCCTAGCCTCTGTGCCTGTGGGGAGTGACCAACCATAAAAATGTACACCAAAAAGAAATTTGGCTTTTGACAAATCTAATATGTATTTGCAATATTTCAATGTAGAGCCTAATGAGATCAAATGAGAAGTCTGAAATATCCCTTCAAGTGGATCCAAACCCTAATCAAAACTGGTCTCTTTGCTTCATGTTCAAGTGTAATTGGTGGCATTTAAAGATATCAGGACTGACTAATAAGTATCTACGTGTAGACATCCACATCTCAGAGGGTTCAATATCATTATAATTTTTTTTCAGAATCTTTTAGACAAATAATTTCAAAATATTAAATTGTTGTAGGGAGGAGGCCTCCTATACAAGGTATTGTCAAATATCTTAATGTATTTAATCAACCCAGCTACTTGAGACAGGTAGCATACCGATTTTATTTATTTATTTATTTATTTATTTTTTATTTTTTATTTTTTTACTTACATAGACCAGTTTATTATAAAGAATACAACTCAGGAAAAGCCCAATGGAAGAGATGCGTGGAGCAAGGAAGGTCTAAAGGGGGTGGGGAGTGGTGGAGAGCTTCCACGCCCTCTCTGGGGGGAAATCACTTTTCCAGAATATTAATGTGTTCACCAACCTCTTGTTCAAGACTTTTTATAACCCAATCTTCAGCCCCCTCCCCTCACAGATGGCCAGTGGCTGGGGCTGAAATTTCCAATCCTTGACTCCCAGTTTGGTCCTTCTGGTGACCAGCCCCACTGTGATGCCATTTCTGGGCCCCGCCCTATGTCAGCTCTTTAGCCTAAACTCTGGAGAGGTCTGTTGGAGATTTTATGACTAACAAAAGGCTCTCTATCCCTCAGGAAACTGCAAGGATTTTAGGAGTCCTGTGCCAGGAACCAGAAATTTATTTATTTATTTATTTATTTATTTATTTATTTATTTATTTATTTATTTATAAATTTTCCACAAAGCACTTCTCCAGAAAGGCTAGGCAGACAGGACATTGGCTTGCCTTTTCATTTTTTTTTTAATGATTTTTTATTATATTATGTTAGTCACCATACAGTACATCCGCGGTTTCTGATGTAAGACTCGATGATTCATTAGTTGTGTATAACACCCAGTGCACCATGCAATACGTGCCCTCCTTACTACCCATCACCAGTCTATCCCATTCCCCCACCCCCCTCCCCTCTGACGCCCTCAGTTTGTTTCTCATAGTCCATAGTCTCTCATGTTTCATTCCCCCTTCTGATTACCCCCCCCTTTCTTTATCCCTTTCTTCCCCTACCGATCATCCTAGTTCTTATGTTCCATAGATGAGAGAAATCATATGATAGTTGTCTTTCTCTGCTTGACTTATTTCACTTAGCATTATCTCCTCCACTGCCGTCCATGTTGTAGCAAATGTTGAGAACTCGTTCTTTCTGAGCTGAGTAATATTCCATTGTATATATGGACCACAACTTCTTAATCCAGTTATCTGTTGAAGGGCATCTCGGCACCTTCCACGATTTAGCTATTGTGGACATTGCTGCTATGAACATTGGGGTGCATATGGCCCTTCTTTTCACTACGTCTGTATCTTTGGGGTAAACACCCAGTAGTGCAATGGCTAGATCATAGGGTAGCTCAATTTTTAACTTTTTAAGGGACCTCCACACTGTTTTCCAGAGTGGCTGTACCAACCTGCATTCCCACCAACAATGTAGGAGGGATCCCCTTTCTCCACATCCTCTCCAACAATTGTTGTTTCTTACCTTGTCTATTTTTGCCATTCTAACTGGCGTAAGGTGGTATCTCAGTGTGGTTTTGATTTGAATTTCCTTGATGGCTAATGATTTTGAACATTTTTTCATGTGTCTGTTAGCCATTTGTATGTCTTCATTGGAAAAGTGTCTGTTCATATCTTCTGCCCATTTTTTGATTTGTTTGTTTGTTTCTCGTGTATTGAGTTTGAGAAGTTCTTTATAGATCTTGGATACCAGTCCTTTATCTGTAGTGTCATTTGCAAATATCTTCTCCCATTCCGTGGGCTGTCTCTTAGTTTTTCTGACTGTTTCCTTGGCTGTGCAGAAACTTTTAATCTTGATGAAGTCCCATAAATTCATTTTATCTTTTGTTTCTCTTGCCTTTGGGGATGTGTCATGAAAAAGGTTGATTTGGCTGATGTCGTAGAGGTTGCTGCCTATGTTCTCCTCTAGAATTTTGATGGATTCCTGTCTCACATCCATTTGGAGTTTATTTTTGTGTATGGTGTGAGAGAGTGGTCAAGTTTCATACTTTTGCATGTAGCTGTCCAATTTTCCCAGCACCATTTATTGAAGAGACTATCTTTTTCCCACCAGATGTTTTTTCCTGCTTTATCAAATATTAGTTGCCCAAAGAGCCGAGGGTCCATTTCTGGGCTCTCTATTCTGTTCCATTGGTCTATGTGTCTGTTTTTGTGCCAGTACCATGCTGTCTTTGTGACCACAGCTTTGTAGTACAGCTCGAAATCTGGCATTGTGATGCCCCCAGCTTTGTTTTTCCTTTTCAACAGTTCCTTGGAGATTCGGGTCTTTTCTGTTTCCATACAAATTTAAGAACTATTTGTTCCAGTTCTTTGAAAAATGTCCTCGGTATTTTGATCGGGATAGCATTGAAAGTGTAGATTGCTCTGGGTAGCATGGACATTTTAACTATGTTAATTCTTCCGATCCATGAGCATGGAATATCTTTCCATCTTTTTATGTCTTCCTCGATGTCTTTCAAGAGTAATTTATAGTTTCTAGAATATAGGTCCTTTACATCTCTGGTTAAGTTAATTCCAAGGTAACGTATGGTTTTTGGTGCTATTGTAAATGGGATGGATTCCCTAATTTTTCTTTCTTCAGTCTCGTTATTCGTGTATAGAAATGCAACTGATTTCTGAGCATTGATTTTGTATCCCACCACATTACTGAATTTCTCTATAACTTCTAATAGTTTGGGAGTGGCTTCTTTTGGGTTTTCCATATACAGTATCATGTTATCTGCGAAGAGAGACATTTTGACTTCTTCTTTGCCGATCTGAATACCTTTGATCCCTTTTTGTCGTCTGATTGCTGTTGCAAGGACTTCTAGTACTATGTTGAATAATAGTGGCGAGAGTGGGCATCCTTGTCGAGTTCCTGATCTTAAGGGAAAGGCTTCCAGCTTTTCCCCATTGAGAATAATATTTGCAGTAGGCTTTTCATAGATGGCTTTTATGAGATTGAGAAATGTACCTTCTATTCCTACACTCTGAAGGGTTTTAATCAGGAAAGGATGCTGTATTTTGTCAAATGCTTTTTCGGCATCGATTGAGAGCATCATATGGTTCCTGAGTCTTTTCTTGGTGATATGATGTATCACGCTGATTGATTTGCGAATATTGAACCACGCTTGCATCCCAGGTATGAATCCCACTTGATCGTGATGGATAATCCTTTTAATGTACTGTTGGATTCTATTAGCAAGTATCTTGTTGAGGATTTTGGCGTCCATATTCATTAGGGAGATCGGTCTGTAATTCTCCTTTTTGGTGGGGTCTTTGCCTGGTTTGGGGATCAAGGTAATATTGGCCTCATAGAATGAGTTTGGTAGCTTTCCTTCTGTTTCTATTTTTTGAGATAGCTTTAGGAGAATAGGTATTATTTCTTCTTTGAATGTTTTGTAGAATTCCCCAGGAAAACCGTCTGGGCCTGGAGTTTTGTTATTTGGAAGGTTGTTTATCACTGACTCAATTTCTTCATAATTAATTGGCCTGTTTAAGGAATCAATTTCTTCCGGTTTCAATCTTGGTAGTTTATAGGTTTCCAGGAAGGATTCCATCTCTTCCAGATTGCTTGGTTTATTGGCATATAGCTGTTGATAAAAATTTCTAATAATCCTTCCAATTTCAATGGTGTTCGTTGTGACCTCTCCTTTTTCATTCATAATTATAATAATCTGGGTCCTTTTCTTTTCTTTTGGATAAGTATTGCCAGTAGTCTGTCAATTTTATTGATTCTCTCAAAGAACCAGCTTCTAGTCCTGTTGATCTGCTCTACTGTACTTCTGGTTTCTGCTTGATTGATTTCAGCTCTAATTTTGGTCAACTGCTTCCTCGTGCATGGATTAGGCCTGTCCCTCTGTTGCTGTTCCAGCTTCTTGAGGTGAGAATATAAAAACTGCATTTTAGATTTTTCTATTCTTTTGAGTGAGGCTTGGATGGCTATGTATTTCCCCCTTAGGACTGCCTTTGCAGTATCCCATAGGTTTTGGACTGTTGTATTTTCATTCTCATTGGTCTCCATAAATTGTTTAATTTGATTTTTGATTTCCTGGTTTATCGAGTCATTCCTGAGCAGGATGGTTCTTAGTCTCCAAGTGTTTGAGTTTCTTCCAAATTTTTCCTTGTGGTTGAGTTCCAATTTCAGAGCGTTGTGGTCTGAGAATATGCAGGGGATAATTTCAATCTTTTGGTATTGGTTGAGACCTGTTTTGTGTCCCAGAACACGGTCTATTCTTGAGAATGTTCCATGGGCATTAGAATAGAATGAGTATTCTTTGGTTCTGGGGTGTAGTGTTCTATATATATCTATGAGGTCCAACTCGTCGAGTATGGCATTCAAAGCCTTTGATTCTTTGCTTAGTTTTTGCCAGGGTGTTCTGCCTATTTCTGATAGTGGAGTGTTGAGGTCCCCTACTATTAATGTATTTTTATTTATATGTCTCTTTATTCTGGTTAAGAGTTGGCTTGTGTATCTTGCTGCTCCCCTGTTGGGGGCATATATATTTATAATTGTCATATCCACTTGTTGAGTATTTCCTTTAAGAATAATATAGTGCCCTTCTGCGTCTCTAACTATAGTCTGTAGTTTAAAATCCAATTTATCTGATATGAGAATTGCTACCCCAGCTTTCTTTTGAGGTCCATTTGCGTGAAAGATGGTACTCCATCCCCTTACTCTCAGTCTGAATGCATCTTTGGGTTCGAAATGAATCTCTTGTAGACAGCAAATGGATGGGTCATTTCTTTTTATCCAATCTGCAACCCTGTGGCGTTTAAAGCAAGAATTTAAACCATTAATGTTAAGGCTGAGTACTGAGAGATATGCTTTTAATTCTGCCATGTTGTCAGTAAAGTCTTTGTTTGTATTGGCTGTGACTTTCTGTTTTGTATCACTCTTGGGGCCTTTTTACTTTTATAGAACCCCCCGTAATACCTCCTGTAGGGCTGGTTTCGTGGTTACGATATTGGCTAGTGACTGTCAATTCTGAAATGTCTTTATTTCTCCATCAATTCTGAATGACAGCCTTGCTGGATAAAGGATCCTTGGCTGCATGTTTTTCTCTGAAAGAGCTTTAAATATGCTCCCCCAACCTTTTCTCTCATTCCAGGTCTGTGTAGACAGGTTTGACGTAATTCTGATGCCTTTGCCTTGGTACGTGAGAAATTTCTTTGCCATGGCTCTTTCAATACTGTATCCTTGGATCTAATATTTGCGAATTGCACTATGACGTGACGTGGTGTAGGTTTGTCGTGGTTGAGCTTGGGAGGGGTCCTCTCTGCCTCTTGGACACGAATGTTTGTTTCCCTCGCTAGATTAAGGAAGTTTTCAGCTACAATTTGTTCAAATATCTCTTCTAGACCTCTGTTTTTCTCCACCCCCTCAGGGATGCCGATGATTCTAACATTGGATCATTTCATTGAGTCAGTAATCTCCCGTAACCTACATTCATGGGCTTAGATTTTTTTAAGAGCAGCTTCTATTTTGTTTTTTTCCTCTATTAACCCACCCTCTAATTCACTAACTCGTTCCTCTACTTCTGTGACCCTGGCCATCAGAGCCTCTAGTTTTGCCTGCATTTGGCTCATAGAATTTTTAATTTCTGTCAGATTCGCTCTCATTTCTGTCCTTAGGGATTCTATATTCTCAGTAACCTTTTCGTTAATAGTTTTTTCAATTCTACTCATCATTTTGACCATCGTTACTCTGAATTCCATTTCTGATAATTTGGTTACATCCATATCCATTATTTCTGTGGCAGAGGCCACAGACTCACTGTCTTTTCTTTGCTGGGGGGGGGCTTCTCCTTCTTGTCATTCTGATGAGGAGAGGTTGCGGTGTTGTCCAGAGTCCAAATTATTGACTGGGTCCCAGGCCGTGCCCCTTGTTTTATAGGGATCTTAGGGATGTGGGCTTCTTCTTTAAAGATTTTATTTATTTATTTATGTGGCAGCCAACCAGCGAGAGAGGGAACAGAAGCAGGGGAGTGGGAGAGGAAGAAGCAGGCTCCCAGCGGAGGAGCCCGATGAGGGACTCCTTTCTGGAACACTGGGATCACGCCCTAAGCCGAAGACAGGCGCTCAATGACTGCGCCACCCAGGCGCCTGGGTTGTGGGCTTCTTGATTTTTCAGCCTGCCTTCTGTGTTCTGGGGGAGGGGCCTGCCGCGCCAATACTCAGGCAACCCTGTTTGGGTAGAGTCTCCGTGTCCCCTGCGAGGGGGGATGGGGATGGGCACTCTCTGAGCCGGTCTTTCCAGGCTTTTGTTCTCTGGCGGCTTTCCTGGCGGTTTGCTGTGGCTCTTCTGAGAGTCAGAGAAGCAGCGGCCGAATCTCAGCCTCTGTCACAGAACAGAGGGATCGTGGACCATTCTCCACTCATGTTCTGGCCACTTTAACTCTGTTTCTGTTGGTGCTGCTCAACCCTGCAGCGTCCCGGGATGTGCGCCCCACACCCGGCGTCCCAGCCCTCACTTCCAGGGCCGTCGTGTCTCTGTCCTTTGTGTTTTCTAACGCCGCCAGCCGCCAGTCGCCCGGCGCGCACTCCGGAAGCTCCCGGTCTCAGTCTGGATCCAGCGAGCGCACCGGGATTCCGGAGTTCCGCGAGATGCCTGGTGGCGCACACTCCCGGCTCACGGTCTCAGTCTGTTTTCTCGCGGGTGCTGTTCCGCGAGTCCGCTGGCTCCCTCCCCCCTGCAGGTGGCTACCGCTTCCCGGCGCCCGAACGCGGCGGCTCCCTCCCCCTTCCGTTTATCTTCCGATATCTGTGCACGGTTTCATGGCTCCCCGCTTCGTACCTCAATACTTAGCGCTGGAGATGTTCATTTGTAGAGATCTAGATGCGTCTTCCTGCGTCTCAGGCTGGTTCCGTGGTTGTTTAGGCTGGTCTGGTTCCTATCCAGCTCGACTCGGGGGACCGGCTGAAAAAGGGGTCCCCTACTCCTCCGCCATCTTAACTCCTCCCTCAGCATACCGATTTTAAAGATGAAGAAACAGAACAAGTGAAGTTAAATAAGTATTTCTCATTCCCATAGTTGGGGATTTTAGTTTGCTTAGTGAACAAATAAGAAAGAGTGGTACTGGCGCTGGGTTAGCTCCCGGAAGGAACAAAGTGATAATGTGTTCATTTTTGAAACATTTCAACTTGCAGCAAATATTGAAAAACAATTCTCTCTAAAGCAGTTATATGGAAAATTTGTAGAGATATTCCTTACTCCGTTCCCTCCCTTTAATAAGCCATCTGAGCTTTCTCTCCTACCCATGTCACTGGTTTATGTGAGTGTGTTGGCAATCGTTATAAATATGATTTCAATATCATAATTTAGATAATTTCCCCTATTCCATTCACATTTTTATTTCTTAAACTCTAAGTTATCCTAGAAAGCTTATACTTTTAATGAAAATGAAAACAATTTTTAAAATATTTGTTCTTGTGTTTAGCAAAGTTTAATCCCTTTTTAATAGAACTGACTGAAGAGGATTATACATGTGAGAAATGAAATGAATATTAAACACTTAGGAAAAAATAAATAGCTTTGTGACCTGAAACCATAAAAATAGGGTCGGTACACTAAAAATGGCAAAAAAAAAAAAAAAATAGAGTGGTATTTCATATATTCTTTCCAATTCAACTTCAGATGTAAACACTAAGTTTAAAATCTGACTTGAGAAAAAAAACAAAAGTTCAGATAAATCAGGTGAATGGCGTTCCGAATGTTTGTGAGGAAAAAAATGTCATCTTGAGTAATTTAACTCAATTATCAGAAAAAGTTACATGTCAAATTCTATCTGTGGCTGAAGTTACTGGTTGACTGAACTTATTACCCAAATTTGATAAAATAGTATAGTTCTCTTTATGGATAGTTATTTTTTTGGTAAATTAAGAATGCCACAAGATATAACCACTACTGGTACTATTGCTACTATTACCACTGTCACTATCAGGCTTGGAGTTTTACCTTCTGACAGACTTTGTAAAGACTTTTATCTAGATTAGCCTTTTAAATCTTTATACTAAATGCATTTAACAGCTACGACTCTTATGCTCCCTTTAAACATGAGAAACTGAAGCCAGCAGAGGTTTGGACTCAAGATTATGCAGATTTCCCTGATGTCAGAGCCCCCACCCAACTAATGCAGTATAGTAATACTCTCCTATCATATTACAAACTGAATTGTTGATATAATATTGGGAATAAAGTAATAGTTGTCTCTTCGTTTAGAAATGCACTTCATGAGCTTTCCTGTCGGAAAGACCCATATGTGATACCCAGATCTGTCATTTACTATCCATGATTCTAGCAAGAAATTAAGTTTCCTGAGCCTCATCAATAACATGAAACAAAAATCACCCACTATCAACCTTGGCACAAGGGAGAAGCTGCAAAAACGTTTATTGAATAAATTGTTAAAGTCTCTTATATTCCCTTAGGGAGTCAAGAACAAAGTCAATCAACTCTTTACCTACTATCTCTATAATCATACCAGTTTTTACAGGTATTAAATAACAATGGATATAATACGGTTATGAGTGAACATTTAGAATTTAAGTGAATTATTTACCATTATTTTTTGAGATAGGTGCTATTACTAACTAAGGACTGGAGAAGAACTGTGGTTTTCCTAACTGTTGTGTCAGAGACAATTGTCTGTGACTCCACTCAGGTCACAAACACCCTCTTCTGGCCCCACCCGCCCAAAAAGGCCATAAAAGAGCATCATTCCCAAGGTCGATAGGAGTGAGATGGCCATCATTGTTTCACTTTTCCTTCTCTTCAAGAAAGCTAAAAGCATTCTCTACAGTTTTTTTTTAAACTTTCATCTCTCTCATTTGTAATTCAACATAAAAACTTTTCTATTCCCTCATCTTCACTAAAATCACTGTTGTCAAAGGGAATCGCAGGGCTTCTAAAACCATCGGATGCTTCTCACTTCTTACATTTCTTTTATGCTCTTGACATTTGACTCTCTTGATCACTCTTACTTTCTGAACCCTCTCTTCTCCTCCCTGAATATCCTATTCTGCTGTTCTTTCTCTAGTATTCTTGTTTGTAGCATCTTAGCCTCTTTCATAGACTCTTGGCAGTTTGTCCTTGTAAAGCTATAGGTCTGCTCTTGAGCTTTTTTTTTTTTTTTTTGGTATCACTATAAATTTTCCCTAGATGGTATCATCCATTTCAGATGCTTCACCATTTATAGTCTGAATTCTTTAATATCAATTTCTCTGTCCCAGATTAGTCTTCTCTTCTCCAGAGAAATATTTGACCGCTGCTGATTATTTATTCTTCATTATTCTACAGACATTTCCAACTCAATATGTTTAAATCCAAAAGAAGTGTTTTCTCTCTCTTCCTTCTTTTAATGCCAATATAGCTTCTTTCTTGGTATTCTAATCTCAGTGGACATCTGGTTGTCAACCCTGTGGATCAAACAGAAAACTCATGAAGCATTTTTTTTTAAAGACTTTATTTATTGGGGCCGCCTGGGTGGCACAGTGGTTGGGCTTCTGCCTTCGGCTCAGGGTGTGATCCCGGCGTTGTGGGATCGAGCCCCACATCAGGCTCCTCCACTAGGAGCCTGCTTCTTCCTCTCCCACTCCCCCTGCTTGTGTTCCCTCTTTCGCTGGCTGTCTCTATCTCTGTCGGGAGAGGGAGAAGCAGGCTCCTAGCGGAGGAGCCTTATGTGGGTCTCGATCCCAGAACGCTGGGATCAGGTCCTGAGCCGAAAGCAGACATTTAACGACTACGCCACCCAAGTGCTGCTCATGAAGCATTTTGAATCTCTCATTCAGAATCTACACCAAATCAACAAGAATGTTCCATCTATTCTACATCCTTGCTAACTCTTAAATCCAACTATTTCTTTCTGATTTCTTTTATAACCTTAATTCAAGCCCCATCTTTCTTAGCCTAAAAAACTCTTCAGGCAGCTCTCCTTCCTGGCCTCAGCCTTGTTCCCTCAATCCATTCTCTTCTTTGCAGCCACAATGATTTTCTAAAAGACAAATTTGACATCATTAAAATGTTGAATAAGTAAAATGGCTCACATACCACTTAAAATAAATTCCTAAGCCTTTGGAATGCTAATTGTTGTTGCTGTGTTTAATTTTAATTTTAACTTTTTTTTTTAAAGGTCTCATTCTTGTCTCCCACCTTAACTGGGATGTTTGCGACTCATCAGTACATTTTCTATTACCCTATCATATCATCCAGAATGACTTATAGTTCTATAGATTATCCATGCCCACTTAACGTAAGTCTTCCTTCAGAGTCTAGGCTGCTTTTTTAGCCAGCAATGCTTGCTCCTTACCTACCTCCTTCACAGGCTGAGCTTTGAACTTTAGAGCTCAGCAGGGTCACTTTATTGTGTCTCCCTCAGGACTTTTCTGACTGTTCTCTCCATAACCAGGAGTGCTTCTCTGCCCTGCACGGAGACTTTTCCTCTCTAGCACTTATCACGTGACATTGGAATCATCTGTTTATGGTTTTGCCTCTGTCCTGAAAGCTCAAGAATAGGACATCTAAGCCATGTTTCTTTGTATCTCCAGCATCAAGAAGAGTGTCTGGCATAGAGCTGACCTCAACAAGTATTCTTGTAGTGAAGGAAAGAATGAATGTGCTAGAGAAATTACCCATTGACCTCTGAATAAGTACAACCTGTGCAAAGATACTGCAATGGCACTGATTAAGGGATTGGCCAGATTCAATCACAAAGTTAGAATGGTTTTTTGGAAGAACTACATACTATGTCACAGAGAAGAAGGAAGAAGAGCAGATATCAGGAAAGAGTAACAGCTGGAATAAAGACACGGGTAGGAAAGAGAGTCACTGGCTCAGCTGTAATCACCAAGATTACAAAGATATCTAAAGATATAGAAAGATATTTATTACTGATCAATTCCTATCAAATTATCCCTTTCATTGTGTTCTCCAATATACACCTTTGGCTTCGTAAAAGAGAGTCTCAGTAAACATTAAGCCTTGAATCTTTTGAAGATCTCTCACGACACATTCCTTCAGTGAAAGCTGTTAGTGCCCAATATTTCCTAAAGATGACATGTTGAACATTACACCCTAACCAATGGGATGGATAACGTGAATATTTAAAACAAACAGAGCACATTATTTTTATGCAATGCTTGTGTTACTTTTTTCTCATACCCAGCTTACAGACTTTAAAATCCAAGGAGGAAAAGCCCACAAACTATCCTATAGGTTCATTATAAGAAGGTAGGTCAAGCAGTCCTTATGAATGAATGCAACTTCTGTTATCATAAATGGGGTCTATTTCCATCATCACTCTGTAATCCTAGAAACACTTCCCAACTTGATGTGAGAGGTACTCAACTAAAGTTGTGAAAACAGCTTCTCCTCAATGTCTCCATCCTATCTGATTATTTTAGGCAAAGGAAAGGCCGTGTAATGCCCCCTTCTCTTAATTTCTTTGGCTGACCTCCAAAGTGTGGCTGTCAGCTAGTGTTAGCTAGATAAGTATGAGCCATGGCCCATGGCCCACTTACTGTCAGCACTTGGATGAGAAGATGCCCCCTGCATCAGCATTGCTGAACGTAAGGAGTAGGGACCATCAGTATAATTCTCTTCAGTCTAATGCCCAACGACTGAGTAAGGACATCAGGAACTGTTATAAAAACAGGCACAGAAACGTTCATGGATTTACTTTCTAAGTTTAAGAAGTATTTTATTCAAATACAATTAAATTTCACCATATCAAGGAAGTCTTTGATGACTAATTTCATCCGCCATCTCTTACTTGGCAGCTTCAGCCAGTATTTACTCATGCTTAATATTATAATGGTCATCGTTTAATATGTGGCTCTGTAAATGTAGTCTCCAGTGTGTGTTTGTGAGTCTATGGATGTGTGTTCCGTCTCCTCATGTAGACTGTCAGCTCGTTAGGGATGAGATTTCTGTCTCATATGTTGTGTGCTTTCTCAGATCTTTGTAGAGTAGCTTATCTACACCAATTTTCTGAGTGTACACTAAATACAAATGGAAATGTAATCTTGCTTGTGATTCGCAGATACACTCAGTTCTATAAATTATCATAACATTGTTTTCTTCCAATTGTCAAAACAAAAAGAGCCTAAGGAAGACAATATCACACAAAATTTTCCAACCTATATAGATTATCTCTCTGAAATACTCTGAGTATATCAACATTATTTGTAGCTACAAAAATACGGGTGTAAGTATAGATATAGTTTTAGCAAAACCAAGATGATATCTACATTTAGTTTTGTAAAATTATTTTTGTCATTTAATATAATATTTTATGAA
Source organism: Ursus americanus (assembly GCF_024610735.1). Lineage (NCBI taxonomy): Eukaryota > Metazoa > Chordata > Mammalia > Carnivora > Ursidae > Ursus > Ursus americanus. The sequence continues at coordinate 11,431,324 of NC_142137.1, read as the reverse complement.
AATTATATCTTTGATTTTAAAATTGAGATTAAATGTTTATTTTATAATAATTTATGCTGTCTAGATTTTCCCCCATCAAAAGAAAGTGCACATAGTACTGTGTCACAAAGGAAGCAATTCACATTAGCAAAATTTCAAAGCCACAGGAAACTAATAATTTTATTTAAAAAATCTATCAATCCCTGGGAGAAAAGACTGATAATCTCATATAGGATATCTTGTGATGTGAAGCAAAGTTATGCCTGTCTAGACCTCTTAAAAAATAGCATAATAAACAGAAAAAAATATTCAATATTTTAAAAATATAAAGATACAGGACTATCTTAAAAATAATGATTTTTAACTGCAAACTTACTTCTTAATATGTGGTAATCATATAACCCAGAATGGCTGTGGCAATATTAGTCAAGGCTTCTTTCATTTTTTTATTTTTTATTTTTTTATTTTTTTAAAGTAAGAAAAGTTGCAGGCAGTGGGAGAGGGAGAAGTAGGCTCCCTGCTGAGCAAAGAGCTCAATGCAGGGCTCAATCCCAGGACCCCGGGATCATGACCTGAGCAGAAAGCAGATGCTTAACTAACTGAGCCACTCAGGCTCCCCTTGGTCAAGGCTGCCACTGCTGCTGCTGCTTCTTCTTCTTCTTCTTCTTCTTCTTCTTCTTCCTCTTCTTCTTTTTAATTACGTTATGTTAGTCACCATTCAGTACTTCATTAGTTTTCAATGTAGTGTTCCTTGATTCATTATTTGCATATAACACCCAGTGCTCATTGCAATAACGTGCCCTCCTTAATACCCATCACTGGGCTAGCCCATCCCCCCACTACCCTCCCCTCTGAAACCTGCAATTTATTTCCCGAAGTCCATAGTCATGGTTCTTCTCCCCCTCCCCCATTTAATTTTCCCTTCCTCTCCTAATGTCCTTCATGCTATTTCTTATGTTCCACATGTGAATGAAACCATATGATAATTATCTTTCTCTGCTTGACTTACTTCTCTTAACATAATACCCTCCAGGTCCATCCATGTTAATGCAAATGGTGGGTACTCACCCTTTCTGATGGCTGAGTAATATTCCATTGTATATATGACCACATCTTCTTTATCCAGTCATCTGTTGAAGGGCATCTTGGCTCCTTCGACAGTTTGGCTATTGTGGACATTGCTGCTATGAACATTGGGATGCATCTGTATTTTTGGGGTAAATACCCAGTAGTGCAATTGCTGGGTCATAGGGTAGCTCTATTTTTAACTTTTTGAAGAGCCTCCATACTGTTTTCCAAAATGGCTCTACCAACTTGCTTGCCCACCAACAGTGTAAGAGGGTTCCCCTTTCTCAACATCCTCTCCAATATTTGTTTTTTCCTGCCTTGTTAATTTTTCCCCTTCTATCTGGTATAAGGTGGTATCTCACTGTGGTTTTTGATTTGAATTTCCCTGATGGCTAACGATGTTGAACGTTTTTTCATGTGTCTGTTAGCCATTTGTATGTTTTCTTTGGAGAAGTGTCTGTTTATGTTTTCTGCTCATTTTTTTACTTGATTATTTGTTTTTTGGGTGTTGAGTTTGAGTTCTTTATAGATCTTGGATACCAGCCTTTTATCTGTAATGTCATTTGTAAATATCTTCTCCCATTCCGTGGGTTGCCGCTTAGTTTTGTTGACCATTTCCTCTGCTATGCAGAAGCTTTTTATCTCGATGAAGTCCCAAAAGTTCATTTTTGCTGTTGTTTCCCTTGCCTTTGGAGATGTGTCATGAAAGAAGTTGCTGTGGCCGATGTCAAAGAGGTTACTGGCTATGTTCTTCTCTAGGATTTTGATGGATTCCTGTCTCACATGGAGGTCTTTCATTTGTTCTAGATTTTTCATTTTTCACTCAAATATTGTTTTTGTTGTGTTAATTGTTGCATTAAAATAGGTCAGTATGAGTTTAGTAGGTCTCCACTCATACTAAATCTCATCTAGTAATGTGTGAGACACATACACAGTGAACAGAGGCTTCATTTTAATACTTGTTTTTTACCCCCTTCTGCTGCAATATGGTCATGCCAGGTGCTTGCTGCTAAAATAAAGTGCATCCGTTCAAGAGTGGCTAGGGACACTTTACTCCTCTGGTCTCTGGTGGAAGTGGGAGGAATGGGTGATACTGCTGACCCTGCTCCCATTGATTAATCAGCCGATGTGCCTTGGCTGGTGCCATTGCCAACGAGAGCACAAAGCTGCCAGGCTGCCAGTAAGCCAGGTCAGAGGGAAAGTGGAAAATGATAGGTGAAAGCATAAGTGATATGTATGGGGAAAAAAATAGAGGCTGAGAAGTTCTGTTTTAACTCTTATAAAGAACACTTGTCACCTGTTATATATAATTAAAATCTGCATCTATTTATTTTGTTATTGATTATACTTGTATCACTTCACAATAAGCCATCTGGGATTTTGAATCTTCATTTCAAAGAAAAGTGATGATGCACACAATGATTGTTTCCTCAAATTTGGAAAATGTTTGGTCACTAATCCTTCAAATATTTTTCTGTCAGCCCTCTCCCCTTGAGGGATTCCAATTACATACATATTAGGCTACTTCCAATTGTATAGTATCGCTTATATGTAGAATTTGAAAGAGCTGAACTCATAGAACCAGAGACTAGAATGATGGTTACCAGAAGGCTGGGGAGTAAGGGAATGGGAAGATGCTGGTCAAGAAAACAAATTCCCAGTTATGTGATGAATGCGTTCTAGGGCTCTCATGTATACTATGGTGATTAAAGTTAATAATCGTGTATTATATACTCAAAAGTTGCTGAAAGAGTGATCTTCAATGTTCTTACTATGAAAAAGAAATGTTAATTATGTGACATGATAGAGGTGTTAGTGAAAGCTATGGCAATAATCATTTTGCAAAATATGATTGAATCAAATCAATACCATCGTACATCTTAAAACCTACTTACACAATGTTGTATGTCAATTACATCTCAATAAAGCTGGGAAAAAATAAAGACAGACACACAAATGGTAATTTTTCAAAAAATGAGTGTTTTGATTTTAAATTGTGTAATTGTACTTTGTAAATCCCAACTTTTAAGAAAAAAAAAATTGTGGTGATGATCCTATGTTTAATTGGATGAATTTATACTCAAAATTGGAATAGAATGAAGAGACAGGGAATACAATTTTACAACATCTGAATTTGGTGAAGCATTCAAGCAAATCACAAAATAGAGACAATTTATTTGATGAGTTTTGTCATGTAAAAATATTTGTCAAAGGGAAGCATTTTGAATGAAATAAAAAAGACAGTACATGTGAAAACATTTGGGTTGAAGTAGTCACACATTTCTGCAGAGAAAAAGAGAGAATTAAGATCTCTAGCAGTATTTTCTCTCAGCTTATTAAGTACCTCAATATCTAGTTATTTCTTAACTAAAATATCTATATATATTTATCATTTAAGAAAAACATTATCCACAGAGAAAAGTCCAATGGAGGTGTCAAGAACTTTAAATTATTATTAATAAAAGACAACTTTGAAAAAGATTGAAAATTTTATATGGGAAAGACTCTATTGGAAAAATGCTTTTTTTTTTTTTTCCAAAATGTATCAACGACATGATATGAGAGACAGACACAGTTAAGAAAACTGGTTAGACTATGTGAAATATTTTCTAAAATTATTTTGTTTAATTACTAAGTTCAGCTAGTCAACATACCTTTTAAAAATTGCTTTATTGTACATGGATATGTATTTTCAGAAATAACTTTGGTTTTGAAAATAGGTTTTGTTTTATAACTATTTTACAGGATTTTCATTAAGTGAATATTTCAAAATTATAAAATTTTAATTATTTTCAACATTCTCTGTCACTCATATAATTGAATGTTTGAATAATAAATTGCATGGTCATTCTCACCCTCAGATATACATTTGAAGCTTCAGGTGGTTCTACTGTCCCCAGAATGTGGAAGTGTGTGCTGTTTAGATATAGAGGAGACTTTCCTAATGGATTCTTTAATGTCATGTCCCTTTAGAAATAGACTATTTGGGAAGAATAAATTCTATTATCTATCTATCTTTCTATCATCTATCTATTATCTATCTATCATCTATCTATCTATCTATCTATCTATCTATCTATCTATCTATCATCTATCTATTTTTCACCCTTCTCCTGGACGATTTGAGAGTAATTAAGTTGAAAATGGTTCCCCTTTACCCCTAAGTAATTTAGTGCATATATACTAAGTGCATATATATATATATATATATGTTTTTATTTAAATTCCAGTTAGTTAACATATAGTGTAATTAGTTTCATTAGTAGAATTTTGTGATTCATCACTTATATGTATGACACCCAGTGCTCATCACAAGTGCCCTCCCTAAAACCCATCACTCCTTTAACCCATCCCCCTGCCCACCTCCCTTACAGCAACCCTCAGCTTGTTCTCTATAGTTAAGAGTGTGTTTTATGGTTTGCTTCTATTTCCCCCATATTCATCTGTTTCATTTCTTAAATTCCACATATGAGTGAAATACTATGGTATTTGTCTTTCTCTGACTGATTCATTTCAGTTGGCGTAATATGCTCTAGCTCTGTCCATGTCATCACAAATGGCAAAATTTCATGATTTTAATGGCTAAGTAATATTCCAGTGTATACATATACCATCTCTTCTTTATTCATTTGTCAGTCAATAGACAGTTGGGCTCTTTCCATAATTTGGGTATTGTTGATAATTCTACTATACACATTGGGGTGTATGTGACCCTTTGAATCAGTATCTTTCTATCATTTAGATAAATACCAAGTAGTGCAATTGCTGGATCATAGGGTAGTTCTATTTTTAACTTTTTGAGGAACCTCCATACTGTTCTCCAGAGTGGCTGCACAAGTTTGCATCCCCACCAGTACTGTAAGAGGGTTCCTCTTTCTTGGCATCTTTGCCAACACCTGTTGTTTCCTGTGTTGTTAATTTTAGCCATTCTGACAGGTGTGAGGTGATATCTCATTGTGGTTTTGATTTGTAGTTCCCTGATGATGAGTGGTGTGAGCATTTTTTCATGTGTCTGTTAGCCATCTGGATGTATTCTTTGGAAAAATGTCTATTCATGTCTTCTGCCCATTTCTCAACTAAGTTATTTATTTTTTGGGTGTTGAGTTTGATGAGTTCTTTAGAGATTTTGGATACTAACCTTTTATCAAATATGTCATTTGTAAATATCTTTTCTCATCCCATAGGTTGCCTTTTAGTTTTGTTGATTGTTTCCTTTGCTGTGCAGAGCTTTTTTATCCTGATGATGTCCCATCAGTTCATTTTTGCTTTTGTTTCCCTTGCCTCCAGAGACGTGTCTAAGAAATTGTTACAGCCGAAGTCAAAGAGGTTGCTGCCTGTATTCTCTTCTAGGATTTTGATGGTTTTCTGTCTCACATTTAGGTCTTTCATCCATTTTGAATTTATTTCTGTGTATTATATAAGAAAATGGTCCAGTTCATTCTTCTGCATATTGCTGTCCAGTTTTCCCGACACCATTTATTGAAGAGACTGTCTTTTTTCCATTAGATATTCTTTCCTGCTTTGTTGAAGATTTGTTGACATAGAGTAGAGGGTCCATTTCTGTGTTTTCTATTCTGTTCCAATGATCTATGTGTCTATTTTTGCACCAGCACCAGACTGTCTTAATACCACAGCTTTGTAATATAACTTAAAGTATGGAATTGTGATGCCTCCAGCCTTGCTTCTCTTCCTCAAGATTGCTTTGGCTATTCAGGGTCTTTCGTGGATCTGTAGAAATTTTAGGATCATTTGTTCTAGCTCTGTGAAAAATACTGGTGGTATTTTGATAAGAATTGCATTAAATGTGTAGTTTGCTTTAGGTAACATAGATTTTTTTTTTAAAGATTTTATTTATTTATGTGACAGAGAGACAGCCAGTGAGAGAGGGAACACAGCAGGGGAGTGGGAGAGGAAGAAGCAGGCTCCCAGCGGAGGAGCCCAATGTGGGACTCGATCCCAGAACGCCGGGATCATGCCCTGAGCCGAAGGCAGACGTTTAACGACTGCGTTACCCAGTCACCCCGGTAACATAGATATTTTAACAATATTTATTCTTCCAATCCATGAGCACGGAACGTTTTTCCATTTCTTTGTGTCCTCCTCAATTCCTTTTATAAGTATTCTATAGTTTTCAGTATAGAACTCTTACTTTTTTAGTTGGGTTTATTCCTAGGTTTCTTATTGTGGGCACCACTGAAAATGGGATGGATTCCTTCATATGGCTTTCTGCTGTTTCTTTATTGGTGTATAGCGATACCACAGATTTCTGTACATTGATCTGGTATCCTGCGACTTTACTTGATTGTGTATCAGCTCTAACAATTTTTTTGTGTGGAGTCTTTCAGGTTTTCTACATAGAGTGTCATGTCATCTATGAATAGTGAAAATTTGACTTTTATTTCTTTTTGTTGCCTGATTGCTCAGGCTAGAACTTCCAGTACTATGTTGAATAACAAAGTGAGAGTGGACATCCCTGTCTTTTTCCTGACCATAGAAAAAAAGTCCTCAGTTTTTTCCAATGAGGATTATATTAGGTATAGGTCTTTTGTATATACCTTTTATGATGTTGAAATTGAGATATGTTTGTTTTATCCCTACTTGTGAGGGTTTTTATCAAGAATGGATGCTGTACTTTGTCAAATGCTTTTTCTGCATCTATTGAGAGGATTATATGGTTCTTATCTTTTCTTTTATTAATGTGGTGTATCATGTTGAATTATTTGCAAATATTGAACCACCCTTGAAGCCCAGGAATAAATCACACTTGATCATGGTAAATGACTCTTTTAATGCACTATTAGATTCAATTCGCTAGTGTTTTGTTGAGAACTTTTGCATGCATGTTCATCAGGGATATTGGCCTGTAATTCTCTTTTTTAGTGGGGTGTTTGTCTTGTTTTGGAATCAAGGTCATGCTGGTTTTGTAGGATGAGTTTGAAAGTTTTCCTTCCATTCCTATTTTTTTGGAACAGTTTGAAAAGAATAAGTATTAACTCTTTTTTAAATGTTTGGTAGAATTCCCCTGCAAAGCCATCTGGCCCTGGATTTTTGTTTGTTGGGAGATTTTTGATTGCTGATTCAATTTCTTTGCTGGTTATCAGCCTGTTTAAGTTTTCTATTTCTTCTTGTTTCAAGTTTGGTAGTTTCTATGTTTCTAGGAATTTATCCATTTCTTCCAGATTGCCTAATTTGTTGTCATATAGTTCCTCATAATATTCTATTAAAATTGTTTGTATTGCTGTGGTGTTGTTTGTGATCTCTCCTCTCTCATTTGTGATTTTATTTATTTGGTTCCTTTCTCTTTTCTTTTTGATAAGTCTGGCTAGGGGCTTACCAATTTTATTAATTATTTTAAAGAACCAGATCCTGGTTTCATTGATCTGTTCTACTAGGGTTTTTTTTATTATTGTTGTTTCCATATCATTTATTTCTGTGCTAATCTCTATTGTTTTCCTTCTTCTGCTGGCTTTAGGTTTTATTTGCTGTTCTTTTTCTAGCTCTTTTAGGTGTAATGTTAGGTTGTGTATTTGAGATGTTTCTTGCTTGAGGTAGGCCTGTATTGCTATATACCTCCCTCTTATGACTGCTTATGCTGCATCCCAAAGGTTTGGACCATTGTGGTTTCATTATCATTTGTTTCCATGTATGTTTATATTTCTTCTTTCCTGAGTGACCCATTCATTCTTTAGTAGGATGTATTTGTGGTCTTTCCAAAGTTTTTCTTGTGGTTAACTTCAAGTTTCATAGCATTACGATCTGAAAATATGTATGGTATCATCTCAATCTTTTTGTATTTCTTGAGGGCTGATATGTGATCCAGTATGAGATCTGTTTTGGAGAATGTTCCATGTGCACTCAAAAACAATTTGTATTCTGCTGATTTAGAATGAAATGTTCTGAATTATCTGTTCAGTCCATCTGGTAGAGTGTGTCGTTCAAAGCTATTGTTTCCTCATTGAGTTTCTGCTTAGTTGATCTATCCATTGATGTAAGTGGGGTGTTTAAGTCCCATATCATGCTTATTATGACCAATGAGTTCCTTTATATTTGTTATTAATTGTTTTGTACATTTGGTCTTTCCCAAGTTGGGGGCATAAATATTTATAACTGTTAGATCTTCTAGTTGGATAGACCCCTTTATTATAATATTGTTCCCTTCTTCATCTCTTGTTACAGTCTTTGGTTTAAAATCTCATTTGTCTGATATAAGTATGGATACTCTGGATTTCTTTTGATGTCCATTGCATTGATAGATGAGGTTCTCCATTCCCTAACTTTTAATCTACAGGCGTCTTTAGGTCTAAAATGAATCTCTTATAGGCAGCATATAGGTGGGTCTTTTTTTTTTCTTTTTTATTATTTTTTATTATTTTTATTTTTTTAAAATTTTTTAATGTTTTTTTATTATATCATGTTAGTCACCATACAGTACATCCCTGGTTTCCGATGTAAAGCTCGATGCTTCATTAGTTGCGTATAACACCCAGTGCACCATGCAACACGTGCCCTCCTCACTACCCATCACCAGTCCATCCCATTCCCCCAACCCCCTCCCCTCTGAAGCCCTCAGTTTGTTTCTCAGAGTCCATAGTCTCTCATGCTTCATTCCCCCTTCTTTTTTATTTTTTTAAAGATTTATTTATTTATTTGAGAGAGAGAGAGAGTGGGGAAAGGAGCAGAGGGAGAGAATCCTCAAGCAGACTCCTGGCTGAGCACAGAGCCTGACCTAAGGCTTGATCCCAGGACCCTGAGATCATGGCCTGAGCTGAAATCAAGAGTTGGTTGCTTACCTGCCTTAGCCACCTAGGTGCCCTATTTTTATCCATTCTAATATCCACTCTGATATCCATGTCTTTTGATTGGAGCATTCAGTCCATTTACATTCAGAGTGATTATTGACAGATAAAAATTTAGTGCCATTGTATTACTTGTTAAGTCATTTCTAGAGATTTTCTCTGTTCCTTTCTAGTGTTTGTCATGTTTAGTCTTTCTCTCCCACTCAGAGTCCCCTTTGATATTTCTTGCAGTGCTAGTTTAGTGGTCACAAACTCCTTTATCTGGGAAACTCTTTATCTCTTCTGTTCTGAATGACAGCTTTGCTGGATAGAGTTCTTGGCTGCATATTTTTCCCATTCAGCACATTTAATAAATCATGCCACTGTCTTCTAGCCTGCTAAATATCTGTGGATAGAAACGTTGCTAACCTTATTTTTCTTCACTTGTAATTTAGGGATTTCTTTTCTCTTGCTGCTTTTAGGATTTTTTCTTTATCTCTATATTTTGCAAATTTAAGGGTGATATGTCTTGGTGTTGGGAGTTTTTGATGCGAGTTCTCTGCGCCTCCTGGATTTGGATGCCTGTTACCCTCCAGATTAGCGAATTTTTCAGCTATAAACCTTCTACCCCATTTTCCTTCTCTTCTCCTAGGACTCTATGATACAAATGTTATTACACTTTATGGAGTCACTGAGTTCCTTAAGTCTACATTCATGATCTGATATTTTTCTGTGCCTTTTCTTTTCAGCTTCATCATTTCCCATAATTTTATCTTCCATATCACCTACTCAGTCCTCTGTTTCTTCCATGCTTGTGGTCATTAGATCCAGTTGGTTTCACATCTCAGTTATAGCACTTTTTATGTCAGCCTGACTAGTGTTTTGGTCTTCTATCTCTGTGGTGTCTTCTGTGCTTTTCTCAAGCCCAGTTAGAATCCTTATAATTGTTGCTTTAAATTTTGGATCAAGCATATTACATATATCTCTTTCAAGTAGATCCCTGGCTATGACCTTTCCTTGTTCTTTCTTTTGGAATGAATCCCTCTGTCTTGACATTTTGCCTAGATGTCTGTCTTCTTCTGTGTGTTAGGAAAGCCTGGTGTGTTTCCTGCTCCTGAGAGTAGTGGCCTTATAAAGAAGATGTCATATACTGTCCAGGGCCTGGCACTTCAGGAAGTGTCTCTGGTGTATTCTGTGTGTACTGTGCTGCTATGTTTTGGCTGCATTTTCCCATCAGATCAGTCTCCGGCAGAGTTTCTCCTTGCCTGGAGTGGTGAATGTTTTAACCTTGGCTAGAGTGTGGAGAGTTTTAACTTGGTGTGCTCTGGTCTGCTTGTTAAAAGAGACCTGATGTTATTTCCACTAGAGCTGAAGCTTTGCAGCGCTCTATGGTCAGTAGATGTGGTCCGTGTTGGGGGCACAGTTCGTGTTGGTCTTCTGGGGGTGGGGCCCACTGTGCTGATTCTCAAGCACACTTGCCTGCAAAGCACAAATGGGTGGGGCTTGGGTAAGCTGTTTATGCCTCTGTTGGTGCTGTGCTGCGAAGTTCGTTTGTGCTGAGGAGCAGGGGAGAGGACTGGTGCCTGCTTGCTGCTTTGTCTCTGAAGATGCCACCGCTCTCAGATGCACTCCAAGAAGGGGAAATCATCTCTCCCAGTGTGTCCGGGGGATCCTCAGATCACACCATCAGCCGCCCTGGGCTACCTGTTCTCCTTCTCCACAGGAGCACTGCAGGGCCCATCAGCCTCCACAGATGTCTAAAACTCCAGTCCTTGAGCCCTATGGTTGTAAAAACTCATAAACATCAGCCCGTTTCATTTTCTCAGTCAATGGCTTCGAGGAAGTGATTTCCTTGTGTGATTCTCCGTGTGCTCCTCTCTCTTTCTCTCACTCCCCTCACTCCATAACCAGGGCTCCCTCCCCTCTGCAACACCCATGATCCACTTCTCCCCCAGATCACATCTCCGCGCACCTCCTACTTTCTACAGTGTGGCCTCTTCTCTCCCTCTAGTTGTGCAGTTTATTCTGTTAGTCCTCAGATTGATTTCTTGGGTATTCAGAATGATTTGACATTTATCTAGCTAAGTTCGAGGGGCCAGGCAAGACTAGGGTCCTCCTACTATTCTGCCATCTTAAGCTCATCCTGTTTTGTGTATATTTTTTAAAAAATAAGGATATTCTCCAACATATCTTACATAAAAATAAAAGTATAAAAATACGAGTATTAAAAGGTTTAAAAATTAATTAATATATAATTAATAGTGACACAAAATTATCTTCTAATCTATAGCATATATATTCAAATTTCACCAACTGTCCCCCACAAAGTCCTTTAGAGTATTTATTTGAGGGTCTAGGATCCAATCCAGGATTATAGTTTTCATTTAGTATCATATCACTTTAATCACCTTTAATGTAGAATCATCCCATGTCTTTCTTTGTCTTTCAAGACACTGACACTTTTGTAAAGAAAAAAAGTCATTTTAAAAGAATTATTTACTCCAGAATTACATATTCTTTTTAATAAAATATATTATGTTACCCACATGAGTTTTGTGAAGAGGCCTCAGTTATGATTGTAAAAGATAAGAGATCATGGAGTTGAGTTTAAATTTTTCTTTTATGATCTAGATTCTAGATTTATTATGATCTGTCCTTTAGAGTATGGGACCAATTTTTATTTCCATGTAAACACACGATGTTCGTAGTCAGTACGTTGATAGTTTCCAGGGTGACAGAGCATAAAAAAAGAGGAGGAAGAGAGAAGTGCAAGGGGAAGAGAAAAAAGAAAACAAGGAAGGGGCGCCTTGGTGTCTCAGTCGGTTAAGCGATCGACTCTTGATTTCGGTTCAGGTCATGATCTCATGGGTTGTGGGATTGAGCCCTGAGTTGGGCTCCATGCTCAGTAGGGAGTCTGCTTGAAGATTCTCTCCCTCCAACCCTTTCCCAACTTGCTCTCTCTCTTAAATAAATAAATCTTCAAAAAATAAAAAAGAAGAAAACAAGGAGGAGGAAGAGAGAAGAAAAGAAATAATACAGTTTACTTAACAATATCTCAGAAAGGGTTTTCGTATTTGCTTATCCAAGGGTTCTCCTAAGGTTTTTCCACTGTTGGAGATATATTCAGCAAGTATTCTGAGTGTTCTTCCTTTATCTTCCAAATAAATAAGTCAGTAAACTATAGTCCTCCAGATCTCCCCAAAATACTACAGGAAAGAATATTTCTCTTGGATTCCAGTTTATTTACTTTAGGAGTGCTTGTTACAATATTTCATGGCGAATGCAAGTGCCCTAGAGATTTACAAAACTGCTGTGGAAAAAAATGGTGAGGGGAGGCTTGGTTACTCTCACAAATTTTGTGGAATACTAATGAAACTACAGCTGTGCTTTGAAAAATGTAAAGTCCTCATGCAACCATACCAGGTAAGACTGGTTTAAGAAACACTGAAACTTATAAAGACCCAGGTTGTTTATTAGAAAACATTGCTGTTTGTGTATTAAAACATGTATATTAGAAAATAATGCTGGTATTATGCAAGTCACCTGGAATCATTGCAAAACATCTTAAACCAAGTTGGTTAAATTTATTTCAGTGACACAGTTCTTTGATTTCCACAAAGATAATTAAAGCATTCCCTTGACTTTTGGGACAACAGAGAGAACAAAATAACTTTAATAATTTAAAAATGGATTATGAAATAATTTTAATTTTGCTCTCCCCTTTTTGCTTTCTCTCATTACACTACGGATCTTTTAGTCAGGGTCAAGACCAGGCCAGTGATTCAATTTTTTATTTCAAAGATTAAGCATGTTCCAATAATCATTGAGAAAAATTAATTTTATTCTGAGAATTGTTCTGAAAAAAAAATTTCTACCTTGTTCTGTTTATATTTCTCAACTGTTTTAGGAGTTAACTTAGACAGTGAATAGTCATTTTGTTAATATATGCTATTTCTTTGCTGACTATCTCTTGAGAATTACACTTAAGATGCAGTAATTATTTTTGTCATTTTCATACGAATCAGTAAAACACATATTTAGTGTTACTGTCATAGTGCTGTGGGCAATTAAAAAGACAAATACTGTTGATAGCTGTATTTTAAAAACAATTTTTAAAAAAATTCTGTAGTGTTTACAAGGTTTGCCTGTGTTTCAAATATCCCTCATGCGCAACTATAAAAATATTGGCTCAAACCTCCTTAAGAATTGCTTTGTGGATCCCGCCGGTGGATATAATGACCCCTCTCACCTTGTCAAAAGGGCAAACTTGTCAAGCTCACAGTAGTCAATACTCTGAAGAGCATCCCTTCAGCCCAGAAACATGGACCAAGCAAGGACTCCCGAGTGCAGGTACTGAAGTGTGCAGGATGACAGAGAAAAATAGTATTAGGACTCACCAGCTGATCAAGGACGAAGGGACACTCAGTCTCTGAAGCCGAAGCCCACTTAGATTTCTCCTGTATCACTTAATGATGTGAGCAGAGACTTAATTCTTTGAAGTCTCTGATTTAAGGAGCCGAAGAGCAAAGGAAGCCTTTTGCTTGATCTGATCCTTGTTATTAAAAGAAGCGGCGGAGATAAAACACTTTCTATTTTTGTCCATTGATGTATTTTGAGGTCAGTATTTTAGTCTGTTCATGCATATTTTGCCCTCTGCCCTTATTCCAAAGTTTTTACTCACTTCTGATTGGACTATCAATTAATTTGTTGATATATTCTTTAAGTGATTACAGTTAACTATTTCCAATTTGAAAGAAACTTTCATTTCAGTTGACGTATCATCATTCATTTTGTGTTTCAATTTAGAATTCTAAATGAAAATCTCAGAAAGTTTACTGAAATTAATTAATCTATTTTGATGTCATTTCCTAAGTAAGTAAGTAGGAAACCTCTATCATCTTCCTCTTCAAGCATAGTCCATCCTTCAGTGTTTCTCAACAAAAATCAAGACTTTTTTCTTTTTTTCTTTCCCACTCAGATTCACTTTATATCACCAAAGTTCTAGATAGTATCAATTGGAATGCCATTGCACATTATAGAATTGCCAACGACCTTCTGAAAATTTCTGCGAATACTCAAGGCTATAAAGGTTTGTGGCTTATGGTCCTCTCTGTCCTTGACTTGCTGCTCCTGCTTAACCATTTTAGTTTATGGATCTTATTGCTGTCCAATACTTGATAGTTCTACCCTTAAGGGTATCTACAGAAATGTAGTATTCAAGCCTCTTCCACAAATATTTCACTCTCACACGACATTTGTATGAAGTAGCTACATTTCCCAAAGGTTTTGAAAATATAGGGAGACTTACAAATATTCTAACAGAACCACGGTATTAATAATCATGTTTGAAACTACTGCTTTTATAATACTGTATTTCTCTGAAACTAATTCCATCATCTTTCCTATTTTCCTCCAAACTGCTATTAAATTTTTTATACAGAAAAATTCACGGATTTTTTTTAAATATTTAGTTCTAGCCTACTCATTTCAATAGGCATCTGAACTTCTATCCCAAATGGCTTATTATCATCACCATTAAAAAAACAACAACAATGGATTATTTTCTTAAATAAGAATACTTCCATCTTGAAAACAAAACACATGTTAACTACAAAGAGATTCAACAACAACAACAACAACAAAACACTTTACCATACTTCACTGCATATGGTTGGAGACCCTGATTACCCATATTGATGTGGTTATAGATATGTTTACCTTTCACTACAGACTTTGTATTTAGGTTAGCTATAACAAAAGTTGAGCCTAAAAAGAAAGTAGTGGTTTATATTTCTCCTTTATCTTGCTTTTCACTTTCAGCCTGAAGGATTACAAAAGTCTTCATTTCCTACATTGTCATTGAGCTCCATTCCATTGAGCTCACATACCAGCTTCAGTACTGATATCAAAATCCTCCCTGAGAATAACAGCAGAACTGGACTCTTACCTTTGGAAGGACTTGGTCCCTGTCAGATGCTTTTAAATTCAATTAAATACTGTAGGAAAAGCTATAGATTCTGGAAGCAAACCTGTCTTATTGAGATGAAGACAATCAGTACAGAGGATCTGCCTTTAAGTGATGCCTAATTCACCCTTTACTCCTCCCCATCTTTTAATTATGCTGTCATTTCTTAGAATATCATGTTTTCCATGAACACCTAACTATTGCCACTACAACTGACACTATTCACATCTCGGATATTATGAAGCAGTGACTACTGATAAGCCACCTGTGGAGTGTAGACTATTTTTATGTTCCCGTTCTTGTTCATCTTCTTTATAAGGCTGAGGCATGTAACTAAACCATATCTCCATATCTTGAACTGGTCATGGTTCCCTTATAGCTAGACATCAAGCTGATAGCTTGATAGCTATAGCTGAAGCTGATAGCTCAAATGTAACTGTATATGTCAATCAACTGGAATGAAGTTTATTATGTTAATAGCTTCCATTTCTTTAGTTAATCTTGAACTTTTAGTTAAAGCTCTTGGAATTAGTGATTTCATTAAAAAAATCAGCTTCACTGGATAGATCAATAGAGCAATATTGGGAAAATTATTTAGTATCTAGGAATCTCAGCTTCTTCATCTATAAAGCTGATGTAATAAAGAAGATTTCTAAGGACTGTACGTGAAATCATAGCATATATGGAAAGCAAAGGTCACTAACTCAAAGAATCCTAGAGGCCAGGTTGATCACAGAAATTAACAAATCCGGGTGAGTATAAGAGAGTAGGAATTTGTGGGACTTTTAAACACCTGCAATAGACAAAGGTATCCAAACACAGAACTTGTCGTGGCTACACAAAATATTAAGGAAGAAAACGTGGCCACAGATTGCTTGCTACTTGTAAAAATATTTAGTATGCAGGAGGTTCAGAAATGGCAGTTCTCTTTTTCACTTCCATTTTCCTTCTACCTTCTACTCTGACATATTGATGACCTCAGGCTTATAAGTGGTAATCAAAGTGAAAAATAAAGATAGCTAAAGCACTTTCTATGTTCTTAAAGATCACTGAACCTCCTGGGGAGACACATAGCAAGTAAAATATAACCAGACATGAGCAATAATGGAAATTGAAGGGTAACAGAATATGTCTCCCCAAAACATGACTGTTGGAGTTCAGGACATGCCATCCCAAAATATGCCACTTTGATTGTTTTGAGCTGTGAGCACTTGGAAACAACAGACACAGTGAGAGGCTTTCTCTGAATTCTTATCTGCCTAAAGACAGATCTTCCAAAAGAAACTCAATTGTCGTAAATCCCATCCCAAGGAGCTTCATCAACCAGTGAAAATTGACTCCTATCACAGGAAAGGAGACTAGAGGTCAACACTGCACCCAGACAACCTTTGTCACAAACATATGCATACCTCCTGTCTATTCTTCTGAAGTCCCATTCATCTTTCCTAAAAAAGTTTAGTCTCCCTTAAGAGGCCTACATCCTCCTTCCCCTTTCCCTATTAAGGTAGTATTTAATCCTGAATACTATAGCCACCCCTTCGAGTTACTATTTTCCCTGGGTTTTCTCTCATACATACATTAAGTACACATATTAGTTAACTTCTTTTTGTTTATTTTTCTTATTGATATATACTTTATTATAGGATATCTTGTAAGAATTCAGAAGGATAGAAGGAAAATTATTATTTTTTTCCTTCTACAAAATATAAGCCAATTTTCTAAATACAGTGAAATCACCAAAGAAGGATTTCCCTGTTGGGGTCATCAGGGAGGGTTTTATTGATGAACTGGCATTTGAGTTGTGTTTTGCAGTACAATAAGTTAGTCAATGTAAAAAAAAGGGGGAGTCAAGGGTATTCAAAATTACAGGAAATATTTGTGCAAAAACATAAAGAAATGAACAATCATGCCAATGATTCACCAACTTTAGGGTCCTGTATTCAACTAATTAGACAACCATAGCATGCATTCCATAGGGCCATAAAAATAAATAAATAATTTAAAAAAACCACCTAGATAAATGCTTACCTAGAGTCTTTAATTATTCAGCAATACTTTGAACTCCTAATGCCTTTATCAAAGATTTATTCCCAGTACCTAAAATAATTTGCACGGATATTTCATTATATTATGTACTAAATAAAAACTTAAACTCAGCATATTTTAATGGATTTCAACAATATAATCATTTGGGGATAACCCATAATTACTATTGGCATTCCTTATCTTCTCATTCATGCCAGAGGGCACCAGCATTGAATGTGAGTTGTTTCATTCTTTTGGCTTCCTAATGGTTTGTTGAGTTGTGTCAGGACCTTATTACCTCTGATCTGAACTGTTATATCTTGCTACTCTCAGCTTCTCTTCCTCCTCAATCCACTCTGAATTAATCTTTACAGAACACAATTTTGATCCTATTTCTTTTCTGCTCAACAACATTTTGTAATGTCCCATAACATACCAAATAATGCAAATAATTAAAAAATAAATACTTGTTATTCATCTTGGTTCAGACTGTCAATATGAGTCTGTGCTTTGCAGGTCAAGCAGAATGGGAGTAATAAGATATGAGGGAAACAAAACAAGAAGAGTGTTGATTTAGAGTCCTGGCACCTTTTGGATTTAAATTATAGTTCAACAACTACTTTTGTATGACTTGTTTCTTTGTTTTAAGAGTTGTGAAAGGTAGTTGTGCCAAATAGAAATAATATAATAGATGCTCCAGTATTTGTAGAAATGAACAGAACTGGATCTGGTTAAGATGACAAGTTCTGGCAGCATAAAAATAAGAATTTCAGATAAATGTGCTGGAGGAGACAAGAGACCCAGAGATATACAAGGAGAGGCATCCAGGAGGTAAAAAGGGCAGGAATTAACAGGAAGAACATAAAGTCAGGGGATTGATATCAGGTGGATATCATTGCAAGAAACAGGTCTAAGGAGTCCATTAGCAGGGAAGAAAAAAAAAAAAAAAGCTAGAGAAGAAATTGAAATCAGAAGTTTCATACAGCAGAAAATGGTACCCAGTCTCAGCAAATGGAGCTTCCAGGGCACAACTCAAGTATGAGGGTAAGATGGAATATGAAAACTAGCAACAAGATTCAGCTGATCCCAAGCCCTTAATATATGAATAAATGCACCTTTTGATTTTCCTTACTTAGGAGCCAGATCTGCTTCAGAGCCCAGAGATGGTAGAATCTACAGGGTAATCACATCTGGAATAAATAATATCACCCTGGGGGTGATATTTGGACTAGAGCAGAGATAGGGATCCGATCCAGACTCCTATGTAATTTTCTTATTAAATTTGAACTGGACACACTAAGGTTTGTTAATGGTTTGGGATTTATAAATATTCTTCTCATCTATGAAAGAGACTTCCACGGTAACAATACACTCTATGTAGAGTCAAAAAGTCACATATATTCTCAAATTCGACATTACAAAGCAGTGGTCTACAGGGAAGAATATAAATGTATATCTGAGCTTCTAAACTCCAGATCAGTAGTGGAAATAAACACACACCCTTCCCCCCAGTTAAGAAGATTTAGACCAAATTTGTTTAACAAAACTTTTACTATTGTCTGAGAACTTTTATTAATTCCATTTTACAGATGTGGAAACTAAGCAAAACAAGTTTATAAGTTACTTACTTTAGGTTGTACTGATAGAAAGTGGTATAGGTAGGATTTGAACTTGGTAAGTTTGGCTCTAAGACTCTCTCTCTCTCTCTCTCTCTCTCTCTCTATATATATATATATATATATATATATATATATCTAGGTCTGGATACAGATATATAGATATGTGTGTGTGTATATATATATATATATATATATATTTATTTAAGATTTATTTATTTATTTGAGAAAGAGAGTGAGCAAGTGGAGGTGGGGAGAGGGAGAGAGAAATTTCCCAAGCAAACTCCCCACTGAGCATGGAGCCTGTTCCAGGGCTCGATCTCACAACCCTTGAGATCATGACATGAGCTAAAATCAAGAGTCTGATGCTTAGCTGACTGAGTTACCCAGGCACCCCTAAGACTCCATATTTTTTAGTCAGTATGCCATCTTGGTTGATTCTATGTCATGATTCTGTGGATCAGCTGAGTGCTTCTCCTGGTCTGGATCGATTCAGTTGATCTCTGTGGAGTACCCTCAGCTAGATGGTCTAGATTAACTGCACTCACAGATCTGGCAACTGACAGGCTCTTGGCCACAGTGTCTTCATTCTCTTGCACATGGTTTCACATCTTCCAACAGGTTAGCTCAGGTTTACTCACATAGTAGTTTAAGGATTTCAGCATGAATGCAGGATTGCGGCATGAGAGAGAAAACCCCAATATGAAACCTTTTATCAAGACACTACATTGGTGGTTCTCAACTGGGGCAATTCCCCCTACCTGAAGGAGATATTTCACAGTGTCTGGAGAGACATTTTTGATTGACATAGTCAAAGGGTTGTTACTGGCATCTAGTGGGGAGAGGGCAGAGATGTTATTAAATATCCTACAATGAACAAGTCAACCCCCCATCAACAAAATATCATTAAGTCCAAAATGTCAACGATGCTGAGATCAAGAAACCCTGATTAATTTGACTCACATTTGTTAACGTCCCATTAGCCAAAGAAATTCACATGGCCTATCCAATTTCAAGGAGAAAAAAAAAATGGACTCCAGCTCTTTATGAAAAGAAAAGAATTTGTAGTCATTTTTGCATTCTGCCATTGCAATAATAATCTAAGCTATTTGAGAAGAAAAAAAGGAAGGCAAAACAGCACAGCACTAGCAGCAGAACCTCAAGGAAGAGATTAGGAGGGGATAGGAGGGTTAAAAAATATTCAGCAGGACAGCAAACCTGGGAGGTTAGTCTTTTAATATTTTGCTTTTGTTTAATCAGACTTAATGCACTCATATATGATTATGTATGATCTTCGCATAGAGTTTAAAAGATGCCTGTCTTTCAAATTGGGTTTTACATATTAAAAACACTACAGTAATCTATACCAACAGGATATTAACCTATATATATATACAGTATTTAAAATCTTGGTGAGAAAAGCAAAGTAATTGACCAATAAGTCTGTCCGTGATAATAACAGACTTTCATAGAGTTCATTAATGATATATCCATTATTATATTTTCTCTCTCCATAAATGAAATTATTCCTAAAGGATAAATTAAAATCAACGTGTCTTACTGAAAGATCAATATGCCTGACCATATCATAAATAGAGACTTTCCTGAGGGAATAGTTCTGTTACAACCACTGTCTTTTGAAAGACTTCCTTAAATCTTATTTTTTATTTGTTTTGTGTTGAGAAGAAGACGTAGAGAAAGAATAAGGAGAATTAACTATTTCAACTATCTACTACTCTTTCAGACACTTTGACACAAAATTTAGGTATTTGGATTTTTAAAAATTTTTTACATTTAATAATCTAGTTATATTATGTAAGACACCTGGCAATAATGACTTAATATTTTGTCAATCTGAATATATGAATTTTTAGTGTCACTTGTGTGAAAAATTATAATTGATTATTATCATTATTAATGTAAGTAATATAGAGTTTACCTAAAAACAACTAAAATTACAAAAAAAATACATGGATGAACTATATAAAATTGTTGATAATTTAACCATTTTATGTCTGTACAAATTACAATAATATATGGTTCTAATTAACACCACTAGCCAACTCAAGATAATCTGTATAATTTTAAAAATGTTTAGCAAATCTAAATATATTGCCTTAAAAATCTTGCTTCATGATTTGGAGATCCTAACATAACAACTTTTTAAAATCTTTATCATGCCAAAGATATGTGAACATGTCCCATGCAAATTAAGATTAAAAAAAAAGATGGTAGACAGATATGACCAGAAAATTAAAAATTAAAAAACAGCTGTGGGGAATTTCCCTGTTTTTAGCTCATAAATTGAATACCACGGAATCGTAAGTCTGTATATGCCTGTAATTCATCAACTGCGTGTGCACATATGCCATTTTAATAAAGGATGAATTGGCTCATAGAAGTGTAAATATTATTTTTCTAGAAGAGATACAAGTTCCTCCTCAGAGCATCTTTGACTCCAAATCTTAATAAGAAGAAGTGCAGCAGGAAAAGGAAAGCCTCTGGGGTCACACAAACAGACCCGGCTTTTCATCTTTGCCCTGCTATTTCTTAGCACTAGTCTAGACTCTTATTATTGATAAGTTCTTGGAGGCTTAGCTTATCATTTGTATAATGGGATAATACTACTGCCCTGCATGCTGGTTATAAAGGATGAAGGACATACTGTGTATAAAGCAACTTTCATTGTGTTAACTTCTAGTATTTGTTCAATTAATACAGTCTACTAGTTTCTATTATTTTTGCAAACATTTTTGCATTAGATGTCGATACATTTAAGTTGATTACATGGTGCTTTATCTTCGCTCCTTTCTGGCTCCCAAGATTTCGAAATTTTTACTGAAAGTAGAAAACAAGAAAAGTATTCTGGGCCTCACCGAGTTCAATTTGCCTAATTATGCTCACTCCTTTTATTTTTCTCATCACTAACTTTTGTCCACTCTAGATTTTCTTTCTGGCTTTCCTGTGCACATAATAAACACTTTGATTAAAAATCTTAAACATTAGACAAGAATTTAATATCTTCAACTTATACTTTTAAAATGAAATGTTTAAGTTAGACAGTGGAAATTAGATTAGGAAAATTTATCTGGATGGTCAAGTAGCCTGAGTTCCTGAATGAAACATCATTCTATATTTTGAGCACTTATGCCTGAAAAACAACATAGCTTTGGCTAGCACTTGGAAAATGCTTTCTCTGTTTCCCCAATGTCAGAGTAATTTTCAATTTATCTCAGATGTGAGAGATAACCAAAATGATCTTAAATAAAATGCCATGTTCATTAATTCTATCCCTAAGGAAAAGATGATGCATAGCCAATATTCCTTTCATTGATTACTTATAGTGCGTTAAATAGTCACATTATAAAACTTGAAGGACAGAATTATAGATACTTGCAGACTACAAATAACTCCAAAATAAAATATTTCTGCACAAATCTTTGGTGACTGGCTATGGCAAGAAGGCAATATGAATTGATGGGCTCATTTATCTCCACCTCTTCAGAGACCACTTCATATTTTTCACCGACTACATTAATACATTCTGCATGTTTGACTATGAATAGTCACTGCTATGAGATACCTTTCAACAGCCCAGAACAGTTTAATATTATCAAGGTTACAGCTGTACTTGTTCATAAATAATTCATTTAAAATGCATTTTTTAATTAAAAAAATAGGTCATATGATTCATTTTGAAGTCCTGTGGGTCGTTGGAAGATCATCTGGGGATGATTCATTAATACCTTCTCTAGAATCTGCAGTCTGCTATCCCACATTTGTTCATAAATGAACTGAGTAATACCTCCTGTGATTCCCAGGCTTTCATTGCAAAATTCACAGATGCACCTTTGACTCGCACCTCCATGGATTTAAAAACAATATGGGTTCATCATATTCCAATACACAGATACCAGCCATGTGGTACTTGGAAACCTTTGTCCATTTGTCAGGCTAAATTGTAGCTCAGATTTGGCAGCAAAGAAAATAGGGCATCATATTTTTACTTGCATATAACATTACTGGTAACTGTAAACTGACAAAATAAAATAGAAAATAGTTTAGGATATCTGTGGTTACAGGTATCTATTCCTGCACTTGAGGTCTTTGGGGGACATGATTTTAAAATGGAGTAGTTATTGAAAACCCTATTTTCAGCTCTGTTTTGAAAGATCACTGACTGCATAATGGTCAATACCCTGGCAGTTGAATACGATTCTCTTAAGTTTTGGCATTTGAGAGCACACATAAACTATTTAGGAATCACTATGGTTCCACCTAGCCCACTGCAGAACCAGTGGTACTCTGGTGGCATCAATGGTTAATGCACCTTTGAGAGCACAAGTCACCAGAGCAATTAGTTCACCTGCTAGCAATGCTGAAGCCACACATTTGAATCCTATAAAAGCTTCTTTTCTTTGCAGAGAGAGAGAGAGGGAATCTTAGTTCAAGCTCATAGATACACACATAAATTTATCTTGCTGGATAACCTATCTCGGGTAATATGGTTTATACTATTTCACATCCATTTTCAAACTCTCCCTCTTTACTGGTTTGTTCTATCTCAACATAGAAATACCTCTAAGAGTAGTTCATCTTGAAATTTTTTATTATAAAAATACAAATTTTCTTTTGACTTTATGTATACTAACTATATGATTATCTTTTCTTTTTAAGATGAGATGGTCTCCACTTCCTTGCTTATTCTTCAGCTTAGAGTAGTCACACATCCATACCACATTGCTCCAAAGACATCACACACTAAGGTCAAGACTGGTTTCACTGAACACTTGGTGGCATTGTCCCACTACTCCAGTATTTGACACTGTGACACATATCCTTTTTTGCTGTATGACACCATTATCTACTTCTACCTAAATGTCTGTGCTCCCAACACTTTGATTCTTTTCTCTAGTCACTGTGTATCCCAGACAGATATCCATATCCAACTTTCTTCAGAAATAACTTAAAAAGGTGTTAAACCCTAACTATGCATTTCTAAACCACAGACTGTGCTAAGACTTCAATCCATTTATCCGATTGCTTATTGCAGATCTCTACTAAGAAGTTCCAGATATATCTCAAACTCAATGTTTAAAATAGACAGCAGCATCATTCCCTTAATCTAGTCTTCCTCCTCTCTAAATCCATGCCATTATCACTCATTTTTACCCAAACTACAGAGACAGTGGAGTTGTGTCAAGCTATTGTCTGACCACAGGCTGCTTTCAGCCCTCACTAAATACAGATGTGTTACCTTCTCCTTCCAACAATCCTTCTAGGTGATGAGGGATAGAGCCCTCTTCTTGACGCTTATGGATGGCTTGTAAAGTTAAGATTATGGGAAAATTCCGCAAGAGATAAAAACCAGATGGGGGCAAGAAACAATTACATTTAATGAAGAGATATAGATTGGCCCACTCCTGCTAGGAGGACATTAATCTGAGAGCTAGCTCCTGATTAAGGGAAGATTCCATCAGGTACCTATGACAAGAACAGCTAATATAGGTCTGGGCACAGGGTGAACAGTAACAAATGATGCTTCAATTTCCAAATGCTTTAACAACTGAGACAAGACCCTTCAAAGAGATCATTTATCAAGATGTTGTCTGTATGACCCATCACTTCTAGCCCTGTATCTAAGGACTATTAAACATGCTCATCTCCTTTTCTCTCTTCCCCCTCTTCTCATCATGGTATAAAACCAAAGCCAGCCAAAAATCTGAGCTTCCTTCTGTTACCCTTCACATTCCTCCTCTGATATGTGAATACAGAACTGGCTATCTACTAGAATTGGAGAAATGGGAAGAACAGGAAGGAGAAAATCAGATAATATTCCAAAAGTAATTTTCTGCCACACTAGTAACAAGAATCACCCTAACCTCTCTTCTCTCTATGCAATTATTTCCTCCTTTTCTCTGCTGAGTGGTCATGATCTACCAACTTCTAGGTTCCTCTCTCACCACTAACAACAGCTAACACCCAGATGGCATTGTTCATCTTACCCCTAACTCTTAATTTTATCCAAGGCAATTTCTTTGGAAATTGCTAATCACAGGAAATTTTCAATCCAAGACACAAGTGCAACTAAGAGAAATAATTGGGCATAAGGAGTGGTCAGGGACATCTCCAAGAGGGAAGGCCCCAGGAGGCCCAGAATTCATTAATTTTCTGCTCTTGAAATTGGCAACTCTCTAATTAGACCAGGGACTTTTATTGGTGCTAACAGGTTGCTCTAGGTGCTACTTCACCCATCAGACCATAGAATGAAACAGGCAAAGCCTTTGTTGATACAGCATTTAGTAAGACTGAAAATGGATAGTATCATCTATTGTTAATACATACAGGAAATGTTGTTTTACTACAGCTGTTGTGACTTCTATCTCCACTTAGATTTCTATTGCCAGCATATTTCCTTCACATGGCCATGGGCATCAGCTTTCTTCCAATCTCCGTTCACAGTAGTCACCTCCACCACTCTTTGACCTCCTCAAATCTCAAATGATATCATGTTGCATCATAATATCTCTTGTTTCTCAGAATGGGTTGGTGGGGCTTTTTGTTTATTTTTGTTTTTCAAATCTTTGCCAGTTTGCTTCTACTTGTCAACAACCTCAACAGCAATGAATGGGCAATCATGGGTTATATCAATCAGTTATTTGAAGATATGTCTGTAATGAGATCCATGAGGTAGAGAGAACTGGTCTACCTTATCCCCAAGAAGACTTTATAACTCAGTACATTTATTTTCACTACAACTTTGACTTATATCTTTGCTACTTCTTTCTCAAAATGATACTCAGCAGAAACACAATCCCTGAGGAAATTAGTATCTACCTGGGGAAAACTTTTAGCCACATTCCAGATTGTGAAGGACCAGCTCATAGAGTGTGTTAATCAACGTTGCAGGCAAGGGAAAACAAACCAGAAACATTTCCTCATTCTGCTTCACATTCATATAAATTGGGCATGCATAATGAAGGGCAGAGGGACTCAACTTTTTTGAACTGTAGAAGATACTAGCTGTATGACCTTATGACTTCAGCTCTCCTCCATCGTGCACTGCTCTCTGCCATACCTCAACCACTGTAAACACATAAATCCAATTCAAGATTAAGAAAATAAAAAGTCTAGTAAGTTACATAGTTGAGCTAAGCACTGTCACTTCCATCTCTGGTTCCTGCTCCATTGATTGGCACATACAGATTATAACAAACTTTCAAGAATCTATCTTTCAACCAAGGAATATGTAGGGACATACTTGTCTTTAAAAAATTAGGAAAATATTAACTTTCAGAGGTAAAGGCCCCCAAAAGAGGATTTAGTGTCAACTCTAAAATGATCACTCAAGCCCTCAGGGTCTATGCCATCTGTAGCTAAAGAATCACTTAAAGGGCCACTCAGGAAATGACACTAGGATTCACATCTTTCCCTCAACTCTTCGTCTTTGTCTCTGCTCTGATTTCTCATCTTTGTAACTTTGCCTTCTTACCTAAAAGTTTTCTTTTCATTCATATTGCTCTTTGTTGGATGACTTGTTTGGAAAGTCTGCCCAGGTTGTGTTTTAGTACTTTTCTAGTATTGTTTCTTGAATTAGAGTAAATCTGGCTAATGAGCTGGGTGCTCCATCTTCTCTCATTGTTCTAAGTGCATCTGCACATTTATTCAAATAAGAAAAGACTCCACAATAAAAAGCTATAGTTAAAATTATTCAAATACGTTATTCCTTGACTAGATTTGAAAATTGAGTCCCTCACATTAAGTGATTGGTCCATGATCACAACATAAAAAAAAAAAAAAGACAGAAGGAAAGAAAGAAAGAAAGAAAGAAAGAAAGAAAGAAAGAAAGAAAGAAAAAGAAAGAAAGAAAGAAAAGAGAAAAGATACAGCTAGTATCATTCCTAGACCACACTGATCTAAAGTTTAGAGAATATGCTTATAAATTATGAGTAATGTACAAATCTGCCCACTATTGTACTGGATAATAAAAACCTCGATATGAAACTTAAGGATGATATCAGGAGATGGAAATAAATATGGACACATGTTAAATCTTGAGTTTTAATCAAAACAGACAACTAGCAGAAATATGATCAGGAGAAAAATGATATCATTCCAAGAACTCTGAGAGTTTGACTAAAAAAAAAAGTCAATATTACAGTAAAATCTAAAATATTTCCAAAACAAAACGAAAGACTTAATTTATTTAATAAGGAAAACTAAATTGTGAAAGCTACGATGCTATCATCAGTGGGGTTTAGAAAGGCAAAACCTGGTGGTGTGTACTCACTACTTCACACAGGAGAGAATCTGGGACACAGGATGATCTTATTAACCTGGGAGGCAAACTCTATTACTGAGCAGGGATTGCTCATTAGACTTCTCCTTGACTTGGATGAAATAGCTGTCAGAACTTTCCTCCAACCTGTCTTCTAAATCTAAGCTCATGAGCAGACTTTCTGGTATCTACTCCACTATTCTTGATATCAAAACACCAGTAAAGTGGATGACATCATTAGAAGATGGACATATTCGCACTTTCTAAATTTCTTTCAAAAAAATATATGATTCACTGTACATGCAGAAAATGTCATTCTCAATGTCATGCTTTGTATGTTACACCAATCTTTGGAATTTAATATGTGAGAGCAACCAACTCTATGACACTGAAAATATTGTTTTTCTCAACACGCCATGTTGAACACTAAAGATCTAAAACTGTCGTAACTTCTCTGAGAAGACTCACTGCCTGGGGTAATGTAATTTGGGTTGCCTTTCTTAGCAAACATGCCAATCTTGGTGCACACCTTTTCAACAATAAAGCAGATCTAGAGTCAATGGGATTCATTTGGAAAAAATCTACCAAGTTAGTCAGTAATGGAACATTAATTGGTGAGTTCCAAAGTAATTAAATATAGTATCACGAGAAAAAGAAATAACAGTCATAGGAAAGAATCTATCCGGAGCCTGGTATGGGATTCTAAAGTTACTAGTGTAACATTTAAAAGAGAATTCAAGTTACTCTGATAGTTGTTTATAAATATTAGAAGGGTCAGCATTTGCTAAAGGGTTTTATTTTTTTCCCTTATTTTTTTCTTTTTCTTTTTCTTGTTTTTATTTTTATTTTTTAAATTATTAACATATATATGTTAATAATTTGTTTCAGGGGTATTTGTTTCAGGGGTACAGGTCTGTGATTCATCAGTCTTACACAATACACAGCACTCACCACAACATAAACCCTCCCCAATGTCCATCACTCAGCCACCCCATTCCCCCACTCCCCTCCCCTCCAGCAACACTAAAGGGTTTTAATTTGCTCTAGGTGAATCTAAAGGGGCAGAACCAAGAGTCATTAGAAAAGTAAAAGGGGAACGGATTTTCCTTGTTTCAATGAAATGGGCTGCCCTGTATGGTGATGAGTTTCCAAGATACGAGCCAGAATGAAAGGCCTCCTTCACAGATATTTTGAAGAATTCCATATTGAATGAAAGTTGAACTACGTGACTTCTAAGTGACATTCTAACTTGAAAGATTCTATGCTTAATGTTCTTAGTGGCAGATTAGTTAAGGAACCTATATATTATGATTCCTGGTCCAACCTTCTCTCCTTTATGTTCTCTTCTTGTCATCAGCAGCGGTGATTTTTTTTTTTTTTTTTTTTTAGATTATGGAGATCTTCATTTACCTGCTTGCTTGTTATATACTCTTTTGCGTAATTGTGTTCTGATTTGAGGTGCATGAAAAAAAAAGAAAAGAAAAGGAGCACCTTCAATCAGCATCAAATTGTTATTACCCACACAAAACAATCACTTGCATGCCAGATAAAGAAAATGCCTCCTGAGTATATCTTCTTTTCTTAGTTCTATGCAGTAGTGTTCCATGGCTGGTAATTGCATGTTTGAAAACTAACTCACACAAAATATTAGACAGGCAATACTAACTGTTCACTCAAGGATTTTTTTATTAATCTGCCACAAGCAACTCCATTCCCTATATGACAATTAGGGGATAAGGGGATAATTCATTAATCACACACTCAGGAGAAAATAGCTTCTGCGGTCTGTTTTTGTCTGTATCGAACAAAACAGCAAACACGAAAATGTTTATTGTAAAGTACCTTCCTCAAGAGAATGAAGAAAAATGGGACATAAACTTAGCATTTTAATTTCTGTGGAATCCTCTTGTATTTGAAACTGTCGTTATATTATCGTCACTTCATGATACACAAATCTTGAGTTCCCGAGTGACAGACTAATAGAGAGGGAGCACTAATCATGGAGGCACAGGCGATTAAAGAGCAGAAGCCAGGGCTGATGTGAACCAATTAGCTGAAGTGAGTCACACTAGTCCTACACAGCCGACACAATCCAGAGAGTGGATGGCAGGAATGAAATCACAAAAATGGTGTGTGTGATCTGTGCCTTTGTTAACAAACTACATCAGAATAAACCTGTGTTTCTTTTTAATAGGCAAGCGTGACATTTAATTTTTCAATTCTAATGAAGAAAACATTTGTTGGTCTCTAAAGGTTATATGTATATCTTGCCTTATAATTTAGTAGCTTTCCACTACTTTTTATGTTTGTTTTAATTTCACTTTCATTGGGTTAATTTATACCATTTGTGGTGGTGCCTGTATTATTTTAAAATTCAAAAATAACATGTATTTCTTTAAATAGTATGATAAGAATTTCCTAAATTCCTTTTGATTTTGGATTAAAAATATCCAATAATTTATCAAAGTATTATTTTGGTTAACGTTTTAGTATTATTGTGTTCAATTAGCCGGCATATAGTACATCATTAGTTTCTGATGTAGTGTTCAACGATTCATTAGCTGCGAATAACACCCAGTGCTCATCACCACACGTGACATTTTTATTTTCATATCCATGCTAGCCCTCAAATTTGGAAAAATGCATTAGTTACTTGATTTTTAACATTCAAAAACCTATATACTAAGTAATGAGTTCTGCTGCTGTTCAGAAGAACACACATATACACACGAGCTCACTCAAAGCAGATGGTAGAATCTCCTAAATGAGGAATAATGAGCACAGCGTCAGGGCTACTACAACATTTATAAAATAGGATTTATAATTGTTTCCTCTACTCTACTTTAGATAACCCAACAGTGTTCTTTGTACTGTTTTGTCCTTCTTTTCACGTTCCACCTCTAGCTCTGGCAAAGGGAAGAGACCTACCTTGGGAGTATCTCAAGGATGCTCTCCCTTACAAGGATGCTCCACTTCCAGCTCGGCAGCCACCGCCTCAGCCTCTACACCTACACCACTGCGGGCCAGGAAGGACAGTCCCTGGACCCTGTTTGAGCTTTACCCTCCGCTCCCTGACTCCAGCCCTCTGCTGCCACCCACTTCCGGTATTGGACACGACCGAATGCGCACCCAATCTCGTTCACGTTTGGGTGTGGAGCAGTGAAGTAGCAAGACTGAAATGACAAATGTGATTGTGAATCGCACACTTTATCCTGTAGGCTTCAAGGATCTAGGGAAGGTTTTAAAGCAGGTGAGTTCATGATAAAAGTGGTATTTGGAAGGATGGAGTGCAGGAGGGATTGGATATGAAGGTGAGGGTGTACAGGCAGACATGCGAGCACACACACAAATAACCGGGCTATGTGGAAAACATAGAGCAGGATTACGTCCTCTGCACCGAAGGAGTTTATAATCTTATTTCGAAGGCAGAACTAAGGCATGTGAAATTATTTCTTCTGTTCTCCGGAATTACCAGCGATGGTCGTTATGAAATAGTAGTTCATTTCATCACGTGACAAAAGTGAGAACAATACACACATATGTTAATATTCTGAAGTGTATGGATGAGAAGAATCCACATCATTGTTAAGTCAGTAAGTGTAAAATACCAAGGAATATAACCTTACTGAATTTTGGCTCTTTATCCTCGCCAAATGCAATGGAAAATAAACAAACCAAAGAACAAAAGACAGTAAAGCCTTGGAACAATACTGAAGCTCCATGATGGAATATTAGCCCTTTTACAAACCCAGACATTTGTCTGGTGATTGATTTCCTTCTGCAAGCATTTGTTTAGGAGAAAGAAATGGGAAGCAGTTAGGGTTTAGGGTTACAAAAACAAGGCAAGCGGTAGCTGCCCATGTTGGATGGCGCTTCTGCTGACAGTGTTGTTGTCAGAATGGAAAGGGATAACAGAGAAAATCAGCATGAGAACAGCAGTGTTGTCCACAATGCCTTTATAGAAGAATAGCCCAGGTTTGTGAATAAATGCTCTTTGTGTTTCTGGCTCAGCTTTGCCTTGTCTGCTACCTAATTCAGCCCACATTTTCCCTGCTGGCTGCCACCTTTTTTATACAGGCAAGTACTATTCCTTGGCGGTGCTCAGCTATGTAGCATTACCTAAGGCACCATTACGGTGTCAGTTTAGCTGGTTAGAACAAAATGCTCAATAATCTAAAGGCACAGAGGGGTGGTTTAATCAGGCTGCTTGGCTTTGTACAGAAAACCTCTCCCCTGCAAGACCTGGGGCTGTCCTTCATACGCCTGTCCCTTTGGGACAGTGGAGCTATGCTCACACCATCCCTGTCTGGAAAACCATTGAAAGAGCCTGCTGTGACAAGAGGGTCATTTTAGGGATGTCATCCTGTGGGAAGCCCACATTATTTTCCCACTAGTCAAGTTGTATGGGGGCTTGTTTGTCTTTGTTCATAAGGCTTAGCTGTAGCCTGTATCCTACAATTTGAACAACTACTTGAATAATCTATTATAACATTCCTGATTCACACACAGAGGACACTGAAAACCTCTGTAGCAAGTATGCAATCACACCTGGTCCTGAACTTGGTTGGGATCCAGTATTTGTAGGTAAGGTCAAAAGGTGATATTCTTAACGGCACTCTACAGGTGGCCAAAAAGCTCTATATGAGTGTTGCCCTATTTTTCAATGCCCTAAAGAATAAAAAGGTTTGCTACTAACACCCTTTATAGACCCTTAGTTTGGTTGAAAACTTGATGTTCAAATGACATCACGCCCTGACTTGTACACCGCCACATGCAGGGACAGAAACCCTGGATTGCCTCTTCTTGTCCCATCTGAAGTATTCACAGTTTGCACCAATGTTGTTTGCTGACATGGAAGCATGTGGAGAAACTATTTTTCTATGAGAAGTCAGTGAGAAATTTTAATCGTTTATGTGGCATATGTATATACTATATTTTGAAACATAGTCTTTTTATAAACATATTAATCATGTATATAAGCAAATCATAAAATTAGAAGCTCAGAGAATTATACCTATTTTATTGAAGGAAAACAGAGGTTCAGATATATTTGAACTCAACTATAATGGTAATACAAGGCAGGCAAATAAGATTAGTCTGCTATTTTAAACCAGATTTCATTGAATAAACACCACTTAATCTTAGAACAAAGCTAATCATCCTAGTGGATAAAAATGTAAAATATATGGAGATAAATTGCACTATGAATTCTTATTCATTTTTGTAATCAGAGAACATTGTATATAGACTGTCTTGTGCATTGTAATGCCTTAATATGGAAGACCATATAGCCTACAAATACTGGAATATGTAACAAATATTTTTTAAATGCACAGTTGAGTTTGAAAAATATGTTAGGGAAATTGCAGGAACTGCAATAAAACTCTGGGGAAGGTGGAGAAAGGATTGTTAGTGTCAGTAACCTAAGATTAGAGTTGTTATTGCAGAAGCAGACAAAGGGGTGAGGTCCTGAGCAAGCAGAGTGAATTAGGTCTAAGATCCACAAAAAAGCTAAGAGTAACTGAGGGTCACTTCTGCAGAAACTTGTGGAGTAGAGAAGGGGAAAAAAAAAAAGATGGTCTGCAGCAGAAGGAAATTTGTTTCTCTTGGGTTGGTCTTGCAATCATTCAAACCTACCCTCAGACCTACTCTCATTCAGGATTTTATTGGTGAAATACCTTTGTGGTTAGACCAAGAGTAGCAAGAGAGAAACCTTTGAAGAAGCTCTGAATTTGTTTCTGCCCGATGTCCAAATTCATTTATTCATCAACTCTCGATTGCTATTACTATATTTTTTCAGGTTGGGGTTAAGAAATTAGAAAATACATGAGCAATTTACCTTGAGCAAATCAATAGAAACAGCCATCACAATATCATGGAACTTTAGTTTAATAGAGTATTCATGCAGAGACTTTAAAATAAGACAATATGGGGACACCTGGCTGGGTTGGTCAAAAGAGTGCACAACTCTTGATCTTGTGAGTTCGAGTACCATGTCGGGCAAGGAGGTTGCTTAAAAATAAAATCTTAAAAAAAATAGAAAAATAAGACAGTATGAAATAAGACCAGTCAGCTTTGAAAAAAGCCCAATAAATCTTTTAAAATTTAACATTATAGTCTTTGAAATTAAACACTCAGTAGGTGAATCAAAGAGCAGATTAGACATAGTTGAAAAAAGATTTAGTACACTGCAGAATTTATCCAGAAAACACAGAGATAGAAGTGGGACTCCATGAAAAGTAGATTGTAAGTCCTGGAAAATAGAATGACAAATTCTAATAAAATTCTACCAGAAACTCCAATAGAAGCAAATAGAAAATAGGGAAGAGGTAATATTTACAGAATTGATGAAAGACCTGGTTTCAGAATGACTAAGTCCCACTCAGGATAGAGACACTTGGACACACAAGAATGACACTGAAGGACACTAAAAACAAAACAAAACAAGTTTGTAAAGACAACATGCAAGAAAAAAAATATGGATTATCTATAGGAGAAGATGACAGATGGGTAGGAAATCTTTTAGCAGAACCACTAAAAGCCAGAATAATATATTCAAAAGACATATGAGCAAAGACTTAAAGCAGCTGTGTGATTTAGCCACATGAATTTCAGAAGGCAGGGTTAGCAGAACATTTTGGGCCAAGGCAATGAAGCTACAAAGGCTGTAAGACAAGGATATGGATTGTTTGCTCAAGGAAAAGTCCAGGGTGGCCAGAGTCTGTAAAGAAGACAGAAGAAGCAGGTGAAATCAAAGAAAAAGGATCAGGTTATTTGGGGCCCTATAGGCTGAGTAAAAACTTTCTCTTCACTTTTAGTGAAGTGTGAGCTATTACAAGGCTTTGAGCAGAGAAGTGGCATGATCTGATTCACCCTTTAAAATGACTACAGTGAGAGTTTTGAAAACAGTCTGTTAGAAAGCGAGGGTATGTATAGTTAGGGAAACCGGCTAACTGAAAACTGTTGGAGCAATCCAGGATTGGATTTTGGTTTTGGAACAGTGGAAGTAATAAAATGTGTTTGAATTCTGGGGCCATTTTGAAGGTGGAGTCAATAGGATTTCCTGATTGATTAGATGCAGAGTGTGACAAAAAGAGAGGAATCAATGATGATTCAAAGATTTGGGGCTTGAGGAGCGTAAAATATAAAATTGGCTTCAACAGTTGGGGAGAGAGTACTAGTTTGGTTTTAAACATGTTCTGTTTGATAAGATAAAGCTTATATGTAGGATGAGGCTGCTAGAAATGGGGTGCTTCACCAGCTCTTTCTATCACTTATCCCTGACCCCACTTTTGTGAAGCTCCTTTCCTGAAAAACTTTTCAGTTACCGTGTCTAATATTTGTTTCCTGTTACAACTATGAATGATACAATTATGAAATGAAAAATTGATTGATGTAATACAAACTCTTCCACCTGCTTGGGTCCTTAATGCAAGAATCTTTTAAAGTGTATATTTTGGCATAAACGAATTTTCAGTACCAAAAAAAAAAAAAAAACACTAGATTTAATTAGCAGTATGCTACATGTATTTATCTTAACCAAATTTCAGATAACGAAGATAACACTTTAATGAAACTACATTCATGAAACTTTCATAAATAGTAAATGACCTGAAGTTTCACATGTTTAATTCACAAGTCATGATCTACTATCTTAAGAACAATTATGGATAAACCATATGTGTATTTAGGATGTTTTGCATTACTTTGTTTCTTGCCCAGGCTGAAAGCCAACAATGGCATGTCCTGGCAGAGTCTAGGAATGCTATTGATCACATTCCTGAAAAAAAGAGGAAGGGCTAATGTACACAAGACTGTGTCCAAAATTATAATTAACTGACAAAGAGAGGTTTTCACAACATGAAACATTGGATGTTTGATGGAAAATAGATGCAAAAATGTGGAATTTATCAACCAACTATACACAGAAATGAGAAAAAAACACACACTTAATCTTAATGGATGAGTAGACTCTTCCAAGGGATAAAGTACAACTTTTACCTTCTTTTTAAAATTTCACCTGTAAACTAATACCCACCTTCTGAGTCTCATCTTCCTCTCCCCTGTGTGTGGGACAAAGTATGACGGGGCAAGGAGAGTGCCCTGCAACACCACCGTTCCTCCCAACAAACAGATGCAGCCCGTGTTCTCACACTTACTCAAGCAATGCCCCTTGTAGGAGTCATGCTCCATAACACATTTGCCTTCCAAAACTCAGAATAAATTAAAGAGAGAAAGAAATAAAAGCCATACTTTTTAGAAGTATGTTTATATTGAAATTTAAACACCCAAGTGAAAGAGATTTACATAAAAGAATATGACCTACCTGATATAATGTACATGAGTGAAAATTGCTTCTCAGTTCTTCATAAAATTTTAGCTTGACTGGCAGGTACAACGTAAAAACAATATGCATGCTCTGCTTGCATTTACATTTTCACTCTCCCATGTCACATTGGATTATAAATTTTTTTAGTGTTTTATCACAGCAATAATCACTTCAAAGCATATTAGGGCTGTGTCCTTATGTGATATAAACAAATATGTGCCAGAACACTGAATTCTTGCTTTAACCCTTGATCTAACATGGCTTAGCAGAAGGGTATTTTTTTCCTCATTCATATGAAAAATGCAAAATAGTGGTTTTGCACTCCACATACAAACACACACACCCTTATCATGTCACATAATGACAACCATTCATCTAGATTAAATCGATGAAATTAACATGTTTGATTCTCTAAGAATTAGGAACGAGTGTTTTTACTTAACAATATACATTTAATTCTAATATGTGAGCTTATAAATATTTACTAAGTGCCTAATAAATACTGGACAAGTACTAAATAGAGGAAAAAGAAAATGGATAGGTTTTTTTTATAGTACAATGGGAAAGAAAAATATATAAATCATGAACGAGAAATTTCCATATAGTATGTTAAGTGTTAAAATAGGTATGAGGCAGAGTGTGATAGAAAGCCAAACAGGAGGCCTGCTTAGCTAAACCTGAAACTTCAAAGTAAGTTTCCTGAAAGAGATGATTTGATATCTTTTTGCCAAATGGTCCCACGAAATATACCTATGGTACTTCGGAACCCAAAAAAATAACACTTCCTATGCTAGAATGAAGTTTCCCAGCTTATAAAATTTGAACAATTTATTAAGTATGATCCTTTATGAAAATTGATCCTTTCTTGAGTATAATAACCTTAGAATTAATGTGTAGAATTATTGTCAATGATTTATAAAATAAAATGCTTTACCTTCGTATTATTTTAATGATGAGATACATTTTTTATGTGTGATAAGTGGATATGGTAATTCATGGAATGTTTTAATAGTAGAGCCGGGTCCTTCAGCAAGGATTTCTATAAGGGGCTCTTAGAAAAATCAAGGTGAGAAAAATGGTAAGCCTTAAACTAGGGCAGTAAATGGAAGTGTAGAACCTGAGTGAAGTAATTAAGCATCTGCGTTTACATGGGGGCGTGAGATGCAGGACTCCGGGGTGGCTCCCATGATTCTGGCATGGTGAACGAGGCATGCGCAAGTGAGGAATGCAGATGGAAGAGCGACCTGAGCCATGTTGAAGTGGAAGTGAAGTTGGGCTATCCAAATCGGCGTATGACCTAAAGCTCAGAAAAATCAGAGCTCAAGAAATATTTAAAGTTATCTACATGCACGGGGCACCGGGGTGGCTCAGCAGTTTAAGTGTCTGACTCTTGATTTCAGATCAAGTAATGGTCTCAGGGTTGTGAGATCGAAGCGGCTCCACAGCCAGTGCAGGGCCTGCTTAAGACTCTCTCTCCCTCTCTCTCTGCCCCTCCACACACACCCCCTTAAAAAAAAAAAAGTTATCTATATGCAGATAGGTAATAATTAAAACTATGAGGGACATGAAATCATCTATAGGGAATACATAGAAGCAATGCTAAAGGCCGAGGTAGAAACCCAAAGTATTAACAATACTTAAAGAGCAAGTGGAAGGGAGAGTATCAATGTTCACAGTGAGAGTGGAGAGAACACGAGGAAAATAGTACAGAGACGCAGAAAACTTGAAGAGAATATTGCCATGGAAGTTAAATGAATAGAGAGTTCTCAGAAGAAAAGCAGCACTATCCATTGCAGCAGAGATAACCAGCAACATTAAAGACCAGAAAGGGACTATAAACTTTCATTTCTGGGAATTGAAACCTGGGGAATTCAGGCCAGATTTCTGCTGCAGAAAAACAAAAAATAAAAATAAAAAGTTGAACTAAACGAAACAAAATGGAAGTCATCGGAAATTTGATATAATGAAGATACAGAGGGTAAATGGAATAGTTAATTGTATTCACTAATTTTGCCCACTTTCAATGCACCATGAACAAACAGATACAAGTAACACGATTTCTTATGGAAGAATTAATATCTTCTGAAGAAGCATGAGAGACTTTGAGAATTGAAAAAATCTCACACTGATAATATATCATGAAAATTGTGAAATACCGGCACAGTTCAGTGCACTTCTTAGGTATTGCTCCATTTGTTTCTCTGAAGATAAGTGTGGCTAGCCTAGCTCTCACACGTTACAACTGGTTCGAGAAACTGTCTTTAAAGCTAAAAATCCAAAAGAGGAAGCTTCAGAAAAAACATCTTCTCAGGGAAGGAAAAATCCCATTGTTTATTATTAGTGATAGTTGTAGACAACATCAACCTTTGAAATTGTTTTTAAACATTTACTCCTCTTTGTTGTTTTTCTGTATCAGTAGAATTACCTTTCCAAGGGGACTATTTGAAAGAGTGAATGCAAGGACCAAATAGAACATGTGTGGAAAGCCTAGTGTTGAGTGTAATATAGTGAACAAGCTCTCACTTTGGATAAACATAAAGGTGTTATTGTTCCATTTGATTTTTGGACATGAAACTCAGTCTTTTAAAAAAATGTTATTTTGTTACCTTAAGTAATGTTTTTCCAGATGCCTTGATGTTTCTCCAATTTAGTTTGTTTTACAACAAATGGAATTATTAGTTTAGGAGCAATGGATTTAAATATCCTTAAAAAGTAGCATTTTTCAGAATAAGAACAAGTCGGTTGTGATGCCATAATTCCCCTCCAAGAGCTGATACTAATGTATATAAAACATGAATTTACATAAGAAACAAACCACATGAATGCAGAAATAAATCAGTTTAACATTAAAAAAAAAACACATCCCTACTTTTGGGAGGGTATGAAAAGATATGAGGGAGTGCAGGTATTTATACAATAGCAAGTATAAGTAATAGGAAGTAAAAAGCAGAGGGGAAAAATGTCTATAAAATCTCATTGATGATTCAGAGACTTTTTAACTGGTGTAATTCATTTACAGTTTTGTATACATAGCATAAAATGGTATACAGTTAAATGAAGATATAAGGACTTCTCCACATGTGCCCTTTTTTTACTCCAGTTCATCCCTACCAATGGCTTTAATAACCATTTAATTGCCAACAACTCTCACAACTACATTCTCCATTCTCCACCTCTCCCTTGGCTTTTTAACTCTTCTACTTGCTTGTCTTAAAGGTACTTCAGACTTAATCTAATATCAAACTCATGATCCTTTTGCATGAAACTGACTCTTGTCTAGAAGCTCCCATTTCCATGAACGTCATAACCATTTAATCTAGTTTAGTAAGATAGAAGTCTGGGGTCATCTTTGACATTCTTCTTCCCTTTTCTATTATTATGAAGTATTATAATTATATGCATATTTTATTTCAAAAGCTATTGATGTTCTGCATTTTTTGATATACCAAAGTAATCATTAGTAAAATTCTATTTCAATAGTTTCACTGCTCACTTCCAAGCCTACACTTCAACAGTCTCAATCTCTGTCTCTGCTCCACCTGTCCCTTCCACCCTCCTTTCTACTTTCCTTCCAATTTCTTTTTGTCCTCTCTTTCTTTCTTCTTTTTTTAATCTTTGTGGTGGCTGGAATCTTTTTAGTAGTTACATTTTTTATGGATGGCTTATGGATCCATTCATTAATTTATACATTCATTCAATACGTATGTATTATGCACCTACTTTGTAGATTGCATTATGCTGGGGAATTCATGTCTCAACATAAATTACAACAATTCCCCAACATAATTAATTTTCAGCAATTGTGTGAGGCCTTATTTTAAAATGATGATTGGACTGCCTTTCCAACGATGTAGATTCATTCATTCAACAGCCATAACAATAACAATTATGTGACCAATCCTGTATTGGACTAGAATACAAAGATGAATACAACACAATTTATACTTACACTATAGTACAGAGAAACAAAACAATAAAAAATAAAGAAACTTGGATGCTAACTATATACTGTGATAAAATGGACAATGCAAATAAGAGTCATAAATTCCCTGGAGAGTGAGTGTCTGAAAACACTTCACAGTAAAAAAATAATGTTTTTCTCTTAAGGACTTACTCAGAAGATTTTTCTCTCTCTGGAATACAATCACAATAGTTCTCTTTTTGCAATTAACTGAGCATTCTATTCTGAACCTAGTAACTTAGTATAGGTGTATAGTGTTGTTGGAAGTCTCTCTTACATTACTTGGTGAGTCAGTTGAAGAAAATGTCCTCACCTGGTTACTGCAAGTGCTATAGTGATTCAGAAAATGGATACTAAATTTAACCTGTTGTGAACATTTTCTGTGACCATTACTACCATTATTCGTAGCTGAATTAGTAGTAGTAATATCATTATTACCCAGAATTGGAATTACCCAAAGATACAACTTAGTTGTTATTTGGTGGTTTTGTTTGTTTTTTTCCTCTCTCCTAAGCCATTGTAGAAATCGGGGAAATTGTTGTCAAGTTATCATTATGGTCAGAAATACAGAAGTCGTGTTGGGATAGGGAAAACATACCAAGAAAGCAAACTGAAAAGGAAAAACAAGGACCACTGTAAGTAGGTCTAGATATGAAGCCAATGTTGGACCCATGTGAGAATAGATAAAGGCTGTGGAAGCCAAGATTAGAATACCCAAGACCAGCTTTGAGAAGGGCAGGGAAGTCACTCTAGATCAGAATGATAGATTCAAAAGAAAAGCACAAATTATTCATCAAAATAGAGGAAACACCTCAGTGATTTGTTCCCTAACTTTAAATAGAGGCTCATCATTGTGGAAGAAGAGCCATTCGCCTTCCCATTAGGTCTCAACAGATCGTCTCCTGAAATCAAATCAGACACTTTTGCTAGTCACGTTATTTCATAACGTAATTTGCTATAACTACACAAATTTTCAATTTTTAGACATATAAACAATAAATATCAGATATGACAGATCAAGATATTCACTTTTAAGTTAGTTATTCAGTATTTTGATTATCAATCATTAGTGTTGATATTTGTGAGTGGTTAAACTGGGGAGCAACATTAAAGGTCAGCCCATTCCCTTATTTTACTAATGGTATAACCTAGATTCAGACAGGTAAAGCACCAGGGGGGGGTCACACATGTAGCTAGTGTTGAGACCAGGATTAAAACTTCAGTGTTGTATCTTCTAGTATGGTTATGTTTTTCTAATAAATTCTTACTTTACACCTGAGTGTTTTAAGTGCTTGTGAACACAAACATACTAACTACAGTAATATATGAATAACCGTGCTAAAAGTAATTATAACAATGATTAAAATTCGTTTTCATTAATCTGTGTTAAGAAAAAATAAATGTGTCATTTCATACTTGGCATGTGCCACAAAGCCCTAATGGGAACACACATGCAAAAATGTAAGCTTTCATTCAATGACCATTCCAGAAACTATAATCTTGCTTAATTCCATCTTAAACATTGCTTCACATTACACATCTGTTTTATACAGAGAAATACCTCCCCGAGAAATGCCCTTAAACAATAAAAGTAAATAATTTTTCCATGGTACAAAATTTAAAAAAAAAAAACAAAAAAACGACTAGGAAACGATGATGAAGAAAGATGTTAGGCTTCAGTCTGTCAAAGGAAAGCATTGTGTTCCTCAGTTACTCTGAGTCTGAAGGGAAGAAATGAATAAGTACAGAGGCATTACAAAGGAACCTCATCTCTTACCTCGCTGTCATCTCGCACCTTCGTAAGATGGGACCCCCCTCAGCTGCCAGCCGCTCGTGAAGGCAGACAAAGAGGGCAAAAGGATCAGTACCGCAGCGCTCCTCCTTGACAGGTGAATGTAAGTGGCACTTCTAATGCTGTTACTAATTTATTAAGTATTCCAAAGTTAGAATTTAATCAGAATATTTTTGTCACATTATCCATCACTAACTTAGAAGAGATGGAATTTTCTTAAGCAGCCACGCAGTGCAGCGCCTTAGGCAGGCTTTTAGTCATTTCAGTTTGTCACAATGGACTAGTTCCATTTTAATGATTTAGTTAATTGTGTGACAAGCTATGAAAAATGGGAGTGACCCAATGCCTAGTCCAAGGAATATGCCAAGGTCTAGCGGCTAAGTTACTGGGAACCAATCTCATTTGCAAATGAAAGAAAAGTTTCTACTTTTGCCTTTTTCCTTTGTAAATTTCAGATTTCATTGGTGAAGCCATAGTCAAGTTAGAGAATAGCTGTTCATTTATATAAAGACAAGATGAACATAAAAAGTCACATTAGCAGTTTCAATGATCAAGTTAAATAAGACACAATTTAGGTGAAAAGATAATTAAGTGTTGAAAATGTAATGATCCATCTGACAGTGGGAGAATATAGATGCAGAGAATTCCAAATACAACCTCCTCATCTAGATATCACACTTAGTATTCCTCACAAGAGAATATATGCATCTGATAGTCCTGTGTTAGCTTAATATCAACCAATTGCTTAATTAAGACACACTAACATTCTATAAAATATACACTTTATGATCACGGTAGAGTTAGGGACAAGGATTT
Source organism: Ursus americanus (assembly GCF_024610735.1). Classification (NCBI taxonomy): domain Eukaryota; kingdom Metazoa; phylum Chordata; class Mammalia; order Carnivora; family Ursidae; genus Ursus; species Ursus americanus. The sequence goes on along the minus strand of NC_142137.1, from coordinate 11,389,720 downwards.
TTTATAAAAATCATGCATCATAGGATCATCAATTGAAAATATTAACAGTGTTTTGTCTTTACTCTGCTTTGTGATTTTGCATAAGAATTTTATTGGTGCAACCTTAGACTGCCTGCTAATTCTTTTTCTCAAAGCATTTAAAATTTTCACTCCATCTTGGCAGGAAACTAACAAACAAAAAAGAAATGACTCTAGAAATAACTCAAAACACAATAACATCTTCACATTCAAATCCAAATATCATATTAATCCCTATGGCATTTTGAAAATAAGACATTCTGTAGAGTCAAAAGATCTAGGTTCAAATAACTGATTGAAGCAGTTTGTGTAATCTCCCTGAGCTGTGGTTTCTGCATCTGTCAAGCTGGACTAATGTTATTTACGGTATGTGGTTATACTGAAGGGAAAATGTTAATTTATGTAAAAGCAACAATATGGGTCTTTATTAATAAGGCTATATGTTATGCTGGCAAAGACCAGGAAGTTAAACAGGCTAAAGGCAACCTCTCTGGCATATCGCAGGAGAGCACCAGGCAACCAAACAACACAAATACTGTATTGTAATCCATTCCAGGTAGGTGTTATGAATTGTGGAGTGACCATCGAATGATTCATTGAAGATACTACTGCACCATTCAGGGGGAAAAAAAGCATCCATCCTACAAAAACCTCAAATCATTACATATTTTAAATAAAAACAAATTATGAGATACATTATTGAACTGGCAGGTAAATGGATTGGGTGAGGTATCACATTTTTTGCTTCTCTATTTTTATAATGTTTAGACAGTCTATGTATGCTCCCAGCACTTTATCACCATGCTCTAAAGACTTTTAAGTGGAATAAATGTGCATTGAAATTCAATGCTGAAATATAGACAGTGACCTGGTCACAGAAAACCAAATGCATGGCAATTCTATGACAGCCAATACATCATCAGTTTACAGTGTATATTATGCTCATAGATTGTAGTGTTGTCTAAAAGGTCTAAAAAATAAAAAAACTGAACAAGACACATATAATACTCTTTACTAATACTAATACTCTTTAACCAAATGATTCATATGAAAAGGAGAATGGATGATGATGCCCATTTATAGTTTCTTCTTTTTTTATAATTAGGGCATTTATTCAATTTATCAAATTACATATACAAAATTTTTCTCATAAAGAAAGCATAAAAATCACTATAGGAGACTGGGTTTTCACTGTTTGACTTTAAGCAATGTGATCAGGCTAAAAAATATTTGAAGCTATATTGCAAAATGAATGTGCTCTAAAAAACAGATGAGTGTAACATCATTTTTATTTTTACAGTTTACATGGTACTTCTCCTAGAATGAATTTAGCTCTGTATACATAATAAATTAATTCATTAGAATATCCACATCTGCATGCAGAATCCGTTTTCCTGAGTGCCTACAAAGTCTCCAGCTCCACTCTAAAAACTATGTTGAAACTTAACTCATTAATTACTCTTAATATTTAAGCATTCTCCTTATAATCTATTTACAGCTGACTTCTCTTCCAAATTAATTCAAATGGCCAAATGTGATCCATTACTTATCATCAATCAATCAACCTACTATATATCCAGAACCTTCCAGATGTGCTTGTTTATGGCTCATTTATACCTACTGACCAGGAATCGTGTGTTTATGTACCAACTGGAGTATTAGTATATAATTATTAATGATACCTCTGGTTACTACAGCTTAAGCCCTGACATCTACTGAGGATTCCAGTCACCTTTAATAATAAATTTATGGAATTCAGAGAAAGAACTTTCTCTGTAGAGGATTTTTCATTTCAAATTTTATTTTTTAGGTAGACCATTAAGCTAGTGGATAAAACATTTCCTTTAGTATTTGTTTCTGAGAACCATATCTAAGCTGTTCCCATGTGTTATACAATTGATCTGTGTTCATCCCTTAGATGAGAGATCAGAGTAGGTAACCTCCAAGACCTTCCCAGTTCAAAATATTTGACACTCAGCCTGGGAGCAACCACCAAAGATCAGTGGTGCAGAAACTCTTCCCCAAACTCTAAAGGCCTAGACTCCTACTTCATCCCTCTCCTCTTCTTCAATCCTTATTATTACAAACATTGACAGAGAGTTTGGAATCCCCAAACACCCAGAGATAGTTTCTCACTTGGTATCCCAGATGACATAGTGAATTGTTTGGTAAGGCGAATGGCTAGAAGAGAAAAAGTGAAGAAATTATGTAGGCCATCTGTTTCTTTTCCCTTAGTGACATCGCATCAGATGAAGGGGTGGTAAATGACACTGCCAACACCATAATATTTCACCCCTCTCATATTTTAGTTTGCTTCACTATGTCTGCACATAATGTCCCCAATTCTCAGCCTCACAAAACAATGTTTCACAGAAAGAAAATTAAAACAAATAAAAATAATCAGAATTTTCAGAACTTGATAGTGTGTGGAATCAGCTATGCAGATTTTTAAAAAAAGAAAAAAAAGTCATTCTAACATAGAACATAAATTCTATTTTTTCTGGGACAATGGGAAAAAATCAGAATATTATCAATAAGATAGAAATATAAGGAAGCTATGAGTATCATATCTAGCAACTACCCCTTTTCCATATTACTATATGCCCCCTTAAATATTTTTAAGTCCCCCATACTCAGTCCTTACTCTTTTCCTCTACCTGAGCCTTCTCTCCATACACGTTTACCTAGTGACATGCGTATACAAAATTCCTCTCCTCCTCTCCCTTGCCCTCTTGTCTTCTTGTTCTCTCTCTCTCCTCTCAGACTGTCCCTTCAAAACTTAGGGGTGATTCATTTGCAGTATCTAACTCTTCTTAACTCACTTCTATGAATGGCCTATCCTGCCCTCACCATAAATACAAATTTCTCCCTTTCTCATAGCTTCAGAATCTGCATGTCTCTTACGCTAATGTGCCAAAGAGGCTGAGTTTTTCCCCAAAATATTTCAAGAAATATTTAGGCTGAGCATTTCCCTAAAGAATAAAACAACATTATACCAATATTCCATGTATATGATAGCCACGATCATCACCAATATACAGCTGTGCATTCCCCTTCATGAAATTTGTTTGTATCTCTTCAATGTTTAAAATATTTACTAGAAAATGTTGCATTATCTTCCGTGTTTTTTGTGGATATGAATAGGAAGATAGAAAGTACACACTTTTTTTTTAGTTCACAATGTACCAAGAAAGTGAGAAACCTTCAGGGAAATGTCAAGTAGCTGGTGGTGAAAACAGTACATAAAGGCCAAACCCTGGAAAATCAGAAGTTTTTTTTTAAAAAAAGAAAGAAAGAAAAGAAAAGAAAAAAACGTGAACGCATAAGCTAAAAACCTAGCTCCAGAGCCTCTACAGCTCACTGCTGCTTTTTGCTTCCACATTCCTTTTCGACATTCTGCCAGCACCCTGGATCAGTCCTTCTCCAAGTTCTCCTATGATGCGGGTTAGAGATGAGGACTGGGTTGTATTGAATACGGAATTTCCAAACTCTGTTGCCAGGAAGTCAGCAGAGGAAAATGTTCTTCCCGAATCCCTAGTTGGACTTTCTGATTCATAATCCTGCAGAACCATCATGAAACAGACAAGGGGATCCATGTAGCATCGCACGGCTAGACCTATACTTCAGTCACATGTGTGGGAGGCATATTTAGACTGTGCTGAGATCCAAACTTGGTATTTTGTCTCTGGGCTCCAAATAGCCAACATCCAAATGACTTTTGAGAATCCAATTCATTGACAAATTTGGATTTGGCTCTGCCTGTATTATAAAATTATCAAGAAGACAAATGAGGTAGTATATTTGAGAGAACTTTGAGAGCCTACTTAAGAAAGCATCACATAAGTGCAAAGTATTGTAAAGAAGCAATGGTGGGAAATGTGTTGGCGGAGGAAATAATTGGCAATGGGGAGAGGCAACAATTCTTGCAGCTGGACAGAAAATGTAGTGAGGCAATACCGAGCCAGGTGAATGGAAAAAGGATTTAGTTTTATTGGAGGAGGACGACAAGTGCCAGCAACTTGGAAAGAAGTGGAAAACAGATTTGACTGTTTGGAAAACATTCTTCAAGAATACCTGATGGTATTTCCAGATTGTCAACTGGACGCTCACCCTAAGTCTCCCAAATGCCAACTTTTTGCCCTTGAATTTGAGTAGACATATGTTATTAAGGGGTATGCAGGTAGGTATTCATGTTTTTAGGTACATGTACATGTGTGCATGTGTAAATTACTTATAAAAGCTAGAATAAGAATCGTCTTGAAAATATCCAAAAAAGATGCAGAGTTCACAAAAAATAATGCTCAGAGAGACCAATAAACATTATGCTAATTAAAACTGAAAATTTTGATTAATTTAAATTTTCTTACTAATTAAAATTATATCGAATGGGTTTTTTTCTTAGAGATTTTTAAAGGTTTAATTTGTTTAAAGCTGGTAACATAAATTGCTAATCAAAGCTTTATCTGCACCTGTGATATCTTACTTTTAATTAATAATAATATATCAACCACTGCAATACTCAGGTATCAAAGAAGGCTATGGTCCATGGTCAGTAAGTACAGATGAGAAGAGTTTTCTCAGGAAATATAAAACACAAAAAAATGTGGGCTTTTTGCTAAAAAATAGAATGATGAGTAGATATAATCATTTGTTAATTTAATTTGTATTTTTATAAAAAGATCTTACTCTCAGAATTTTAAAAAATTCCACTTTATATCATCACATCAAAAATCTTTTCAGTTTCAATATTTAAGAAAGGCATGGGAGTGGAAACATTCCTCCTACTGCTATCCCCTGGCTCCTATAAAACTTGTAGTACTGACCTGCACAGTCGTCCAGCTGTCTTTCTAAAATTACCCTTGGATAGAAATTTCCTTTGTTTCTGTCCTGTGCTGGACAATCTCCCTTGATTCCACATTATTCTCTGTTCTAATTGTTCCCCTCATATCGATGAAACAAACTTGTGTAACTTCCTGGAAAAGGATGTATGGAATGTTAAAATTTTAAGAATTTGCATGCATGGAATGTCTTTCTGCCATCACTCTTGTTTTATCTTTTGGCATAATATAGAATTTAAGTGAGAATTTTTTTTCCCAAAACTTGAAATCATCATTCCATTTTCTTCCAGATTTCAGTATTATACCTCATATATCTGATGCTACTCTGTTTCCCAAATCTTTGCCTACCCCACTTTTTCTCCTCCCTGGAAAATGTTGGCATCTTTCCTATATTCCTGGAATTCTGAATTTTAATAAAGTAGATTATTTTAATGGGTCTTCTAAATTGTTACTGTGTTGATTATAACATATTGTTACCTTTTGATGTAGAAACTCATGCCCTAACAATATAGATGATATTCATATATTATTTCTTTGATAATTTCTCCCTCCTGATTTTCTCTCTTTTATTACTGGAATTCTTATTAAAGTTTATACTTCCTGGACAGTTTCTTTAATGTCCTTATCTTTAAACTTCTGGTTTTTTTGTCACCTTTTTTTGTTTTTGTTGTTGTTATTGTATATATATATATGTTTATGCAATTTTTCCTCAGATTTTTTTCCAAGACTTCTTTAAATATGTTTTGTATATACATGTTAGATATGTGTATATATATATATATATATATATATATATATATATGCATATGTAAGCATAGATATATATGTTAGATATATATATATGCATGATAGAAATATATCTATTTCATATGTATACTTATGTTCTTAGATAAGTGTGTGTGTATATATATATTCATTTATAGTTCTATATTAATTCTCTCTTGGTCCATAAATATCCCTTTTTAATGGTGTCATGTTCTTATTTCATAAATGTAATAAAATGGTAATTTTAATAGTAACCAAAATCTATTGAACACTTAATGTTCCAGTATGGTTTTAGGAACTTTATCTGTCTTAAATAATTTCATCCTTTTATTTCTATGAGATAGTTTTTTTTCCCCTCTGTTTTGTTCACTACCTCTGTGTTCTCAAATGCATTTTAAAAAAAAATCTTTTCTTTTTCTTTTTATCTTTTGTTTTTCCATTCCTCAATCTTCAATGAAACTTTGTATGAGGATTACATATTTGATTGGAAGTACTACATATGGGGCAGGGCTTGCTTGTCCACTGGGGAACTAAGCACAGAAATAGACTTTTCTTTGCAAGATGCCCCTGTGGCAGGCAAAATTACAGAATGGGGGGAGCCTGGGTGGCGCAGTCGTTAAGCGTCTGCCTTTGGCTCAGGGCATGATCCCGGCGTTCCGAGATCGAGTCCCACATCGGGATCCACGGCTAAGAGTCTGCTTCTTCCTCTCCCGCTCCCCTGCTGTGTTCCCTCTCTTGCTGGCTGTCTCTCTGTCACATAAATAAATAAAATCTTTAAAAAAAAAATTACAGAATGGCCCTCCATGAATCTCTACTCCTTGGTGTCATTCTTGTATTTATGTTACATTATATAACAAAAAGGATTTTGCAGTTGTAAATAAGGTAAGAACCCATTACTTTAAAATGGAAAAATTAGAAAAAATATAGTGGGAAAATTATCTAGGTGGATCTAACATAACCTTATGAGCCCTTTAAAATTAGACCGTTTCCTGCAGCTGGTGGCATAAAAAGGAGTCAGAGAGATTTGAAGCATGAGAGGGATTTGCTGAGAAGGAACAGACCATGTGGAAAAGAATTGAGTGGCCTGTAGATGCTGAAAGCAGTCTCCAGTTGACTGGAGGTCTCCAGCTGACAGCTTAGCAAGACAGGTTGACCTCAGTCCTGTTGTGAATAATGTAGCCAAGAACATAGGTGTGCAGATATCTGAGTCCTTGCTTCACTTCTTTTGGTATATAGTCAGAAGTGGCTTTGAAGGATATTATGGTAGTTTTAGGTTAAATTTGGGAGGAACCACTATCTGGTTTTCCATAGTAGTTGCACCATTTTACTAAATTTATGTTGTTTTAAGCCATTAAGTTTCTTGTAATTTTTTATGTAAGAACAGAAAATTAACACATTACCCTTCCCACCAAGTGTTCATATCTACAGGATTTCTTGTTGTTGGGTGGGGGAATGCTAGTCAATTTTTACCAGAGAGTAATTTATTCAGTGTTTGGAGAACAAAAGTTTTGATAAATGGGTAGAAAAAATAGACCAGTTCCTTTATATCTTCCACTTTCAATTTGGTTTCTCTTCCCTAACGTTAGTCATACCTGGTACTTCTCATTCCATTTATCCACAGAGTAAAACTTTAGTCTTTTTCTTGGATGGGAGGAGTAACTGACAAGTTGTATGAGATGGGCAAAGATATTGAGAGGGCTCATTGCTAATTATGAAGAAAATTTTTAAAAATTTAATGGTTATCAGGTGAACACAATTGGGTTAATCATATTCCTTTATTATGAAACTGTCACCTTTGGTCCATGCATGGGCCTTTCATCTATCTATCTATCTATCTATCTATCTATCTATCTATCTATCTATCTTGAATAAGCACACAAACATAAAAGCCAAACCTTTGACAATAACTTACATCTAACTATATGGCTCCCCACCACCCCATTTTCTGGTATTGTCTCATCTGAGGCAACTATTTCCTTGATTCCCATGTTTATAATGATCTCATCTATAGCCATTATAAATGTCTATGTGTTTACAAACAAAAACATTTACATTTATACATGTAAATATATGTATATGCAATTATAAATATATGTATATATATATGTTTAAGTTTAATATCCTTATATGTGCATATATATGAGTGTATATGTATATGTATTGTGTCATATGTATGTATCTATTTGTGTGTGATGTACATATATACATATATATACATACACCAGAGTTTGGCAAACTTTTCCTGTAAAAGGCTGAATACAGCTTTGTGGGCCATATGGTTTTTGTCCCAACTGCTCAGTCTGCTATTGTGCTGCAAAAGCAGCCACAGGTATAACATATACTAACTAATGAGCTTGACTATATTCCAATAAATCTGTATTATGGATACTGAAATGTGGTTTTCAACCATTATCTGTATAAAAACCATTATTAGCACAAGGAACAACCATACAAAAACAGGTAGATTTGGTCCTCAGGCCATAGTTTGCTTCCCATGGTATACATATAATCCTTGTATATTTTTTAAGTTTACTGTAATTTTATAAGGAATGTTAAGCTCTACGTAATCTTCTTATACTTACTTCTTTCCATGTACATATTCATAAAATGTATCCATATTTACCTATTATAGTTACTTTATTTTGCTTGATGCCTATTTCATTTATGAGGTCATATCAGAGTCCATTCATCCACTCTTCTGTTGATGGGCAGTTGGGTTCCAAGTACCTGGACCCTCAAATTCCTGAGCATTTCTTCTGGTTTCTGTAGAAGAAATTAGTTGCTGCTTGTTAACTTCTGCCTTGGAGTTTAGTGTGTCAGTTTTTGTCACCTGCTGAGTCCATACACCTGCCATCTTCCAATGTTCCCTTGACATCACTTATCTGCTATTATCTCCTCTCCCATTGTCTTTTTATTTAGCCTTTTAGATAAGTTTAATTATATTAATGTCATTTCTGAAGAAAGAGGATACAGAGGTAAACATATTTTTTTCTACCATATTTAACTGTGATTTACTTGGATCGTCTTCATAGATGATTTCAGGAGATGTGTTTTAGGAAAGATAAAAGGTAAACCAGAAGATTCACTTCTGGCATGATGGAGTGAGGACATCAACAAATTCTTTTCCCAAAAAGCAGCTATGAATGTGGGCAAAACTGTCAAGAAACAAGCAACCATTTCAGCACTCTGAAAATCAAAGGCATACAACAAACGGAGGAGAGTTTATAAATGAAAATGTTAAACTTGGCATTTAGGATACCATAGACTCCTTCCCTGACACTGCTACCATTGTCCTGTTCCCCCATGTCCCCCCAGTTCTGTTGGTGAGGAAGTTTAATCAAAGTAGAGCAGGCAGCACCTTCAACCCCCCTACAAGAGAGCATTCTATTGATTTGGAGTCTTGTCATTTAAAGTGGAAAAGCCAACAAAGAAAGTCAGAAGCTCGGCTAGCTATAGTTTGCAGCACTGTGTGGATGAACAACTGACCTGCAAGCCAACGAGTGATTCAACTGGGAGTTCCAGAAGGTGTGACAACCACAGGGACTTGATAAATTTCCTATCAATTTCAGGTTGGATCCTAGTCTAATATACTGCAGAGATCAGAGTAGGTCAAAGTTACCCACACATCCTTGGCTTAAGTTACCTGAACATACACAAACAGGGGGTCCAGCAGTAAATAAAAGTGAGACAGATCCTCAAAAACACCCTGACCTTTGAATGCACTTCTCAATCTATTGGTTTTATTGTCTGCTTGCTTGTATTTTTGTTTGATTATTTATTCACTTGACTGGGTTAAATCTGTGAGGTATATCTCCTCTACAATGTGTGGTCATTGATGGCTTTGCTCATTTGTTTGTTTTCCCTTCTTGATTTTAGTTTTAAGCTCAGCTTCCCGAGGGTAACCTTTATGTCTGCATAGCTAAGTGTTCAAACAATGATAGGTCATAGATTGTGGGCAAACATAATGAGGCAGTAGGATTTCTACACTTCAACTCTCAAGTTTCAGAGAAACTGGAACCTTCATATATTGCTGGTGGAAATGCAAGATTATACAGCTATTTGGGAAAACAACTGACAGTTCTTATAACATTAAACATTAACTTAGCATTCAACCCAACAATTCCATTGTTAGGAATCTACCAAAAGGAAATGAAAATATATGTCCATACAAAGATATATATATATGGATGTTTATGACAACATTATTTATAGCAACCAAGAACTGGAAAAAAATCCAAATGTCCATTAAGTGGTAAATGAATAATCCAAACGTAGCATATCCACAGTATGGAATACTATTCAGCAATAAAAAAGAATAAAATATGGATATGTGTTATAACATTAATAAACCTCAAAGATATAATGTTACGTAAAAGAAGCCATATACAAAAGACTATTTCGTAATTTAGATTCTCAGTGGAAGTGTTTTTAAAATATGGTATTTACTCAAAGGATACAAAAATATTAATTCAAACGGATATATGCACCCCAATGTTTACAGCAGCAGCAGGAATAGCCAAAATATGAGCCCAAATGTCCATCGACTGATGAATGGATAAAGATGACGTGTTATGTATGTACAATGGAGTGTTACTCAGCCATTAAAAAGAAAGCAATCTTGTCATTTGCAATATTGTGGATGGTTCTACAGAGTATTACTCTAAGGATAATAAGTCAGCCAGAAAAAGACAAAAGCCATATGATCACTCATACGTGGAATTTAAGAAACAAAACAAATGAACTTAAAGGGGGGAAAAAAGAGAGGCAAACCAAGAAGGTGACTCTTAACTATAGGGAACAAACTGATGGTTACCAGAGGGGAGGTGCGTGGGGGGATGAGTTAAACAGATGTTGGGTTAAGGAGGGTACTTGCTGTGATGAGCACTGGGTGTTGTATGTAAGTGATGAATAACTGAATTCTACACCTGAAACTAATATTACAGTGTATGTTAACTAGCTGGAATTTAAATAAAAATTTGGAAAATTATCCCTTTCTTTTCTCTTTTTTTTTTTTTTTAAAGATTTTATTTCTTCATTTGACAAAGAGAGACAGCCAGCGAGAGAGGGATCACAAATAGGGGGAGTGGGAGAGGAAGAAGCAGGCTCCCAGTGGAGGAGCCCGATGTGGGGCTCGATCCCAGAACACTGGGATCACGCCCTGAGCTGAAGGCAGCCGCTTAACGACTGAGCCACCCAGGCACCCCTATCCCTTTCTTTTCTTTATCCCTTTCTTCCCCATACCGATCTTCCTAGTTCTTATGTTCCATAGATGAGAGAAATCATATGATAATTGTCTTTCTCTGCTTGACTTATTGGGGGGTAATCAGAAGGGGGAATGAAGCATGAGAGACCATGGACTCTGAGAAACAAACTGAGGGCTTCAGAGGGGAGGGGGTGGGGGAATGGGATAGACTGGTGATGGGTAGTAAGGAGGGCACGTATAGCATGGTGCACTGGGTGTTATACGCAACTAATGAATCATCGAACTTTACATCAGAAACCGGGGATGTACTGTATGGTGACTAACATAATATAATAAAAAATCACTAAAATAAAAAAAAATGGAAAATTTAAAAAATAATAAATAAAATAATAAAATCTGGGTCTTTAAAATCATATAAAGAAGAAAGGGTAAAAGTTGACGCCATGTATCACTTCCTACTTAATCAGTATACCAAAACTTACCACATTGTCTTGACTACTACAAAATTAGTGAATCCTAGGGATAATATGAAAAATCTGACCTTTTTTCCTTTTTGCTTTTTTTACATCCAAACAACAAATGATTATGATAGAAAAAAATATTACAGTGAAGAGATAGTGATATAAAATTAAACCACTCTTTTCCCTATAATGTTAAAAAACTATGTTAGAGTTTTTAGAGTGATAGAGACTCATTCCCCTCACTGACCAAGGGTAGGTTACACTTGTGAAGGAAATAACAAAATTTAAGGATGAACAATGATAGTGAGAAGTGAAGGGAGAAAAAAATGATAAAAGAGATTACATTGATATTGCTGTACATGGGGAACACACGAAAAGAAAAAAGAGAGAGAAGGTGATTTAGAGGATAATGGTGGGAAGGGGAATATAAGCTTTTGACACTTCAAGGATGTATATATATATATTTTTTTTTTCACTTTAAAACAGGAAGGAAATTATGGATTTTAAGATGTACGTGGAAACTGAGAAGCTCTGTGTTGTCTATGCTGTTTATTTATTAGATGAAATTGTCACATATACATCTGTAACCTTTAAAATAAAGGATTCTAGAAAATGTCAAAATGTTACATTGAAGGAATTCAACCCAGGAGAGATTATCTTTGAAAATATACCCGTGAATATGAAAATAGGACGATATCTGAGAACAAGTAGCATCAGTTACCTTATAAATTACACTTAAACACTGACCCTTTCGCCAACATTCTGCAAGTTTTAATTAATTAGTTAGCGTTGCTTTTACTTTTATAATGAACATAAATTCCAATTCAGTTTCAGGGCTAATTTAGAGCATCTGTTTCTTCCTGTGAGGAAACACAGATTGGTTCACGTATCTGTGATACATGCATGAGACCTTAATCACGCTCAAGGAGGCTGCTTGCGAAAATAACCGACTCCATTCTTCAATTTGGCAGGAGTGCCTTGTGGAATAAAGACACATGGCCATCCAATGAGCTTCCTCTGAGAGGTAAACTCTAGGCCAAGAAAACCGTATCCAGCTCAGCTACAGAGATGTACTGAGTAAACAATACAAACTGACTTGATTCATTTTCCTCTCCAAAAACACTGCCAGTCCAAAAAGAAAGCCTTGTCTTTTTTTCTTTTTTTCTTCTTCTTCATTTTTTTTTTTTTAGCACCCTCACATCTATCTTAACTAGTATAAAGTCTTCAAATAAAGGATCTTCTTTTCCATATGGCTATGAAGCATGTGATCTATGACTGGGAGGCAGACAAAATAGGGGAAGGGAATTAAGAGGTACAAACTTCCAGTGTTAAAATAGATAGGTAACGGGGCTATACGGTACAGCATAGGGAATATAGTAAATAATACTCTAATAATTTTATATGGTGACAGATGATAACCAGTGTCATCATGCGGATTATTTCATAATGTATAAAAATATCGCATCAGTATGATATACACCTAAAAGTAATAGGATAGTGTATGTCCATTATACTTGTTAAAAATTTTAAAGGTATTCCGGACACTTGCCTGAATATATGTAGGAGCTTCATTCTCTAGACCAACCATGAAACCAGTTCCCCTTTGAGGCATGATATTAACTTTCTCTTGGTTCCTTGACATAATCTTACTAGTGTCAATGTGAAAACTTTCTCTACTTCTTCTGGAAGTAACTTTCTGAATCTCTCTGCCTCATTGACTCTTTTCCCCATTTCAAACGTCAACCAAATACATCCTAGTTTTCATCTCCTGTGATTCTTAGATTATTTTTCCTTCTGTTATGTCTGTTTTTCACTATGTAGCTATATTACTCGATCTGCAAGAACTTTGGAGACCCTGTTTTTGTAATAAAATAAATCAATTTTAAGAAGTAAGCAAAGAAACAAACAAAAACTCCGGAATGTACCATTGATCATACCAACTCACAGATACAGGTTAAATCAATGTGTGACCAATAGAAATGCGAAATTCAATGAATCTTATTATATTCAAGACATGAGTTGACATTCTCCCAGTAGAAAGTTACTGAAGTAAGGTACATACTTAAGAAAAACTGAATTTTTAAATATGTCTTAAGAAGTTGAGATGTTTTTGACTCTTTACACTGGTATGAGTTTATAATAAACCACAAGGCACACACACAAGTCACTCCGATAGCTAGAAAGCAGATGCACAGCTTGGGATAGAAGCTTTCTTTGCCAATTATATACATAAGATATTAATTTTAAATATGTGAGGAGAATATGTATTTAGCATAGAAAAGCTCATAGTTAAATAGATAGGAGAAGTGGACCCACAGTGCAAAATGGTTTGCATTCCAGTTCTGTATTTTGCTGTAACATTCGCAGTCTGGAGAGCTGTTCCGTTAGAAGGTAACTCCCGTTATAATGATGTGATATGCTGCTTGGATTTATTTTTCAAAATATGTCAGTATTTCTTAACAGACATTCATGTACCTTGCTAATTACTGCTTCATGAACACGCGTTGTGTACTTTGACAATCATAAAGAAGTGCAAATATTTACTCATTTCAAGTGACATAACCTTGTAAAGGGATGAAAAATAAATTCTGGCATGAAGAATGAGAAAGGGATGACAGTGGGAGAAAAGAAAGACAGAAAATTGCTACGAAGTTAAGAAGTGTCATTCTAATTAAATACATTAAATGCATTGTGTCTAGCATGCTGTAGCCCCAAGCATAACTCTGGCTTAATCCCTTCCAAAATGAAATATAAATATATTTTGATCTATTTAAGGAGGTTTTCTGTCATAGAAATCACTTCTTTTTTTTTTTTTTTAAATAAAAGTTTAAAGGCCAAACTCACATTATAGAATGCCCATGACAGTTAACCTTGCTGGAAAACCACTATTCCATCAAAAGAAGATACCTGTCATCTCACATCACTTACAAAATGAACAAAAGAATAAATAATACCCATGATCTGCTGATTCCAAAGATGAAACGGTTTTAAAGTTAACCAGGCTTACTTGGTTGCATGGCATTGCTGATAAGAAATATTAAAACGCCAAATATCACTATACTTAGATGTATCTTTTAGCTAGCAGGGAAAATCACCATGTTTTTACATTAGCCATGATTCAAAACAGAACATGTGAAGTACAGAAAATGCAGTAATGACGATCTGTGTTGTGCTTCTTGATCTTCCTCAAAAAATATTATCAGAGAAAGTTACTTGGAGAAATATGAGATATCACATTGTATATTTGCTTGTATTTAAGGGGAAAAAATCAATAAGAAAAAAAAATACTTTGGTTTATTTAAATTCCAGTGGTGTTCATTGTAGTCAAAGCATCATTTTCATGGAGTTATAACTTATCTAAATGCAATGCACGCTTATTTTAACAAACTATATATTAACTGACGCTTTGCTTCAAAATAATGCATATTAATTAAGACAAGCATTTCTAATATAGAGATAGGACTGGCACTATTTTTTACATGTGTTTTCTATTACAGGTGCAATGATGGCAAAATTTGATATCACTAAGGAACTCATTGCTTTTAGGAGACTTTTAAATCTACATGAAGATATCCAATATCAAGCGATCTTCCATTAATGAAGCGATTACTGGACTAGGCTTTCACTGGGATGTGGAGTCTAGCACACTGCTTGCAGAACAACCCCTAACCAACACAAGGCCAAGGAATGAAAACAGGATCTGCTCTGAAAATGACATCTGAAGGATACTTCAAGATGCAATTAACTGGAAGGGTGGAAAACTGCCTGATGTTTACATTATGGCCCCGTCAATACGTGTACTTTTACTTGATTAGTTCTTTAAGAAACAAGTATGGAGGAAGGGTTTAGCGCTGTAATCTACTATATGTTAAAATGGTTATGTGGAATAGAAGCCTGAAGAGTATGAATTAAAAATTGAAACATTAATCTAATGCAAGTTTTAAACAAAAGAAAGCTTTTGAAATCACCATTACTAATTAACTGAGGAAAACATTCATTACAAACAATAAGATTTGTCTAGTGTTACAGTGTTTGTCCTGTGCTGTCCCATATTAAACCTGTTTATCTCTATATAAAGGATTGTCTGGTGAGTCCTTGTTCTTTCAAAGTTAAATCAACTAGAATCAACCCTCATTCAAGGCAAATTGCAGTCCTCACCAAGATCCCTACAGATTTCCAGGTGGAAGGGGAAAGCTTAAATTTTCTGGTCACTTCTTGCTTGAAGTTTCAATTCCCTTTTCTTAACTTTTTTTTTTTTTTAATTAGGAATTTGTATCTAGATTTTGGGGCAAAGCGAAGAACCTTGAATGAGACCAAGCTCCTTGTTTTAGAGGCTCCTACCCTCCCACTACCGATATTCTCCCAGCCACTTCTCCTACCCATGTTGCTGATCTCCCAGTGTCCTTCAGGCCCTCCTGTCACTTTTCTTTAGCTTGATACCCCCAGTGACCCTGAGGCGAATGTTAAATATCCAAAATCTCAGTAACTTGCTCTGCTATCTGCTCAGTTCTCACAGAAAGGCGGGCAGAGGCATTGAGAGTGTGAGAGTGATTCCCGGACCACTGGGAAAATAGATCTCTTTTTTAAGGTAGAAGCCACTCCCACATAGCTGATAAGGGGGGTGTAACTACTAAATATTAGGACATCTCTGTAAGATAGGCATTACCATCCCCATTCCTATTCCACAGATGGGGAAAGTGAAGTTCAGTGCTATTTTCTAGTTTTCTGTGTTCACACAAAACTAAAGATTAACACTAGGGCTTGAATTTAAGCCTTTTATGCCTGTATTAGTCCATCTTTCTGGCATTCCATGGAGTTTCTCTCTTTTTGGTAATATGTTACCATCAGCCAGTTTTTTTCATCGGAAATAGGACTCTTTGTAAATAGATTCTTTCTTTCTTTCTTTCTTTCTTTCTTTCTTTCTTTCTTTCTTTCTTTCTTTCTTCCTTCCTTCCTTCCTTCCTTCCTTCCTTCCTTCCTTCCTTCCTTCCTTCCTTCCTTCCTTTCTTTCTTTCTTTCTTTCTTTCTTTCTTTCTTTCTTTCTTTCTCTCTCCTTCTTCCATAAAGAAATATTTACCCAAAAAAGACAGCCCCTGGGTGGCTCAGTCAGTTAAGTGACTGACTTAATTTCGGCTCAGGTCATGATCTCAGGGTCCTGAGATGGAACCCTTGCTTTGGGCTCCATGCTGGATGTGGAGCCTGCTTGAGATTCTCTCTCTCTCCCTGCCCTTCCTCTTCCCCCCATTTCCTTCTCTCTAAAAAAAAATAAAGAGCCTGAGATTCCTTCATCAAATCTTTACAGCTGTCTGTATTCTATCTTACTCCATGGTTTAAGTGTGAGTGCATACAGTGCAGAGCCGTGGGGAGTAACATTACACATGCGATGGGCACCCTCCCTTGTTATTCTTCTTCCCCAGCAACGTGCTCTGGTTCTGCTGACACAGAGTTGCAGCAGGACTGGGAAGATGGGAGCACAAAATAAGCTGAATGATTTCAAAGTTGTCTTGAGGTCTGTGCATGCTTGGAGCTCTCCTCATTGAATACAGGTGGTGCATGGTGTTTTAATCCTTCCTGCATCCCTTTGGCTCTGTTCAGGAGAACAGAAAACATGATAGGTCTATAGAGAATTTAATTCAGGCAAAATTTGGATAATTTAGATACGCAAGTGAAAAAAGAGCTGAGAATCCAATTGGATAATTTGTTTTTATTTATTATTTTTTAAAGATTTTTAAATTTATTTATTTGAGAGATACACACACAGAGAGACAGAGAGAGAGAGAGAGAGAGAGAGAGCGCACGACCAGGAGGGGGCAGACTCTGCACTGAACACGGAGCCTGACACCAGGCTCTATCTCATGACTCTGAGATCACGACCTGAGCCAAAACCAAGAGTCTGGCTCTTAACCAACTGCACCCCCCAGGCGCCCCTCAATTGGACAATTTAAAGCAAGTAGGCAACATGCACTAGCAAGAGTCGGAAGCTAGAATATCCCAGTGGTTAAAGGAGAAGTGGGAGGCAATGGAGTAGCCAAAATTTGGAAGCCAGGCCATGTGGCTAGGCTGCTCAAGTGGGATCTGGGCCATGAGGGAGAAGGAGCTTCTTCTGCAGGCTGTGTGGCAGAGCAATGAGGAGAAACTATCTCCTGCCCTCCAGTCCTCTTCCCATATGCCCATTACAGAACTAGTCAAAACCCAGCTGTCAGAGGAGCTTGAAAGGATATTCTCGTAAAACACCAAGGGGAATGGAACAACACGCAAATGAAAAGCACACTTGTCACAAAACATCCGCAGCTTTTAAATACCTCCACATTTGCCAACTAGAAACCCTGTTAATGAATGGCTTTAAGGAATAGGAACAGTACAATTCTGATATC
Source organism: Ursus americanus (assembly GCF_024610735.1). Classification (NCBI taxonomy): domain Eukaryota; kingdom Metazoa; phylum Chordata; class Mammalia; order Carnivora; family Ursidae; genus Ursus; species Ursus americanus. Next base: position 11,372,061 of record NC_142137.1, on the reverse strand, counting down.
TCAGAAAAGATTTCCAGGATATAGCAGTTATCTTCTTTAGCATTGATAGTAGTGATAGTAATAATTTTACTTTATTAATATAAGTAATTAATAATTACCTATTACTTTTAAGTAAAATAAAGGCAATCTTCAAGGCTTTTCATGACCAGTATCTTGATTTTTCTCTTTAACCTTTCTTCTTCCTTAAGACTTGTTAGCTGTGGTCTGGTCTCTAATACCCCGGTTTTAAGGGCCCTTTTTTAAAGATAAGTGATGATTCATTTGGTGTTGTTCACCAGGGTGTCTCCTTCTCTTCTAAGAAATTTTCTCATCCTAAAACATGTCAGCATGAGTTTCTTGAAAACAGAAGCTGAGAGAAGGGATTTTCCAAAGATAGTCTGGAAAGGACAGAAGAATGCCAGAGGAGCCATAAACACTTCCTTTGAAATGTTGCCTACGGCAGTTTGTGCCTTCCAAGATCAGATTAAAAAAGAAAAACTAGGCCATTTTCTGAAGGTCTCAATAAGATCAAGAGTCATGGAGACCCTGTATTCAGAAATTGAAGCCTACGTGCTGGGCACAGCCAAACCTGCTTGGGAGATCTATTGACGCTGATGCCATGTGATGGGGGATATGAGCAGCCTCCTCCCGACAGAGTCGCGCCCTGGGCTTGTAGCACGAGAGGGTTACAAACCGACTTCCTTCTCTCTTCCCCTGTGCTTGTTCTGACCACATGCATTATTCTGGTTTAAGAGGCATTGGGCTTATATTTTATCAAATACAAAGTGTCTATGGAGAATATTTTTCCTGTGTAGCCATAGACATAGTTTAAAGGGTTCCCCAGTTGAGACAATTTTTGGAAGAGAGACTATAGGAAAAATAAGGATTTATCAGGTTCCTTTGAATGGTTTTTAAATATGAAATATTTTCCTCATGAAAGAAGTTTTTTTATTAATCAAAACTGCTTAAAAGACATTCATATTTTATTTTTAATTTTGGTATAAAATATCAGGTTTGAAATGGTTATATAAACATGTCACTGAATCCAACTATGTTTGGGATCATTCGTGTCTTAAGTGATGCAGGTGTTAGGTGGAAAACATTTGGGTAAATATTAGTAATATTTAACATACCTCATCATTCCCAGCTTTCCTAAACTTCTGTGATATTTAAGGAGGTAAATTTCATCCCTTTTATTCTTTGTACTGTTTCCTTTAGGTTTCTATTTATTTCAGTCTTCCCATTACAAACAAATTCGTCGGTCTTGGTCAACTGACCATGGTTTTATTTGAGCAGCAGGATGTATTATGATTGTTACTGTTACGGCTCACTGCCCACTTATATGTTGCTTTTCTGTAAAGAGGTTAAGGTATATTATTAAATCTAGAGATAATTTTTATAATTCTCAGTAGAAGTAGGTGGAATATATTTAAAAATCTTAATAGCCCAACAATCTATATATGTATTCCAATCTAATCCCTAGTACCAGCAACTATGCCAATGAGGTTTCCAAACTCTAAAAATTCAACTAGTGACTATTCATTTTAATTAAAGAAACAAAGGAAACAGCACAAAGTAATCTCACATTAAAACAAGTATTAGGGCTATGCCACATCTTGTGAACACCAATGTAGACCCTTGAAACAAAATAGATTAGTAAGGACAGGGTATTCAGTATCTCGCTATTTAAAGGGACTAACTCATTCTCTGATTTGAGCCCAAATTGTACAGTATATCAGAATAACTCATTTCCTCTGTCCAGTGTTAGTATCTATTTTTTTAAATAATTCTTATTCTCAAATAAGAAACAGAAAACGTCATAAAACAAATGTGTAGTTTACTAAATTGCCAAAGGTGAATATTCTTGTAAACACCATTCATGTCAAGAAATAAAACCTCACCAGGGGCTCCTGGGGTCCCTAAGCAGCCCCCAGTCACAGCTCCTTTCTCTCTCTACTGAGTTACTTCCCTAGACTTTTATTGTGACTACCTCCTTTACTTTATCATCCAACTGTGTTTTGATAGACATCAAAGTTTAGTTTTGTTTAGGTTTTTTTTTTTTCAAGTATTTTTGTTTTAATCTGTAATATCCCCTCCATCACTTCTCTGTCCTAAAATCTATTTGTTAAAGAAGCCGGGTTATCTGTCCTATCATTTTCCACAGGCTGGATCTTGTTGATTGCATTCCCCTGTAGTTTACTGTGTTCCACTACTTTTTCTCCAAATTGGTAATGGAATCTAGAGACTTAGTCAAACTCAGGTTAGTGTTTTTTTGTTTTTGTTTTTTCAAATCTACTTTACAGCCAGTATTGTGTTCCTCATGAGGGATCATGGGCGGTATTTAATGACCAGTTGTCTCTTTTGTTAAAATTAGAAGCCTTAATCCCTGAATCCTTTAACTAATTAGAATTTGCAAAATGTACAAATTGCAATTCTGTCATTCTTTCTTCCTGTGTTTTTTGAAATATTCTTATGATGACACAATTTCCTTCATCTGCTCTTTGGTTACCCAATCCCATAGTTCATATAGGAAAAGTAGGATAAATGTTGGATTCCTTCCTTATATTTATATCGGTTTATGTTTTGAAGTTGTGTTGGCTGTAACTCTCATATACTTGGGAACACAAGTTCTATAACTCATCTCTAAATACCACAGCTGTGCCTTTCAAAAGAGAGAAATGCTTCTTTCGGTTTGGGCCACACACCCGAGTTATTCAAAATTTGCATTCAAGATATCACACCCTGAGATATATAATGATCTAACGCTATCCACTTCTTTCAAAATTCCCCCTTCAGCAGATCTATAGTCAGAGAGCTACCCAGTTTAAGCCATCTTACTTGTGGATATTCTATTATGCTTTGTACTTTCCTTCATGTTACCAGTATTCAAATTTCGTTTTCTACTTCCAGTCATTAGGTTGGAATTATATTAGAAACTTAAAAAATAATCGATTGTAACTAAATTAAGGCTTATTTTCTCCTGAAGTTTTCATATTTTCATTTAAATCTCAAAATGGAGAAAGCTCAACATGGAATTCCTGTGTGGCTCAGACTGAACCCTTGAGCAAGCTGGTTGAACCTTACTCGTTCTGTTTGGTTTGGCTAGTTCATCTAAGAGATCTCAGCGTCACAGAGAGATAAATAAGCATCTAGAAATGAGGGTCCTTGGAGACTGTGTGTGACTTCTTGGGGAAGATGAGCCAATGATCTGTCTGGCTTATTCATGCGATTAAGCTCTTCTCACTAAATGTGGGCTCAGAAATAAGTGTGTCCATTTGGAGTGCAAAAACCTTGAAGCTGGAAGGCATGCGGTACATGCCCCTTAAAGTGAAGGAACACATTTTAACATTTTCTTGGGTAACCTTCCTTGAGTTTAGTGCCCTGGCTAACACTATGATAAGTTGATAGTGTCATTAGTACTAGACTCTCCTAAATATTTAAAATAATTAGTGGAACATTTTAATTTAATTAATGTTTCTGAACATAAAATAGAGGAGGAAATAGGGATAGCAGGCATCAGATAATGCAGAGACTTATATTTTAATGATAATATTCTTTATTCTTAAAGCAATGGTTTTTAGGCAAGGGAAATGGTGATTACATTTCCATCTGGGGATCACTAGCTACAGAGAAGGGCTTAGAAGAATCAAGAATGGGTATGGGGAGACATGCTAAGGGATAGTGAAATAGTCCCAGTGATAAACTATGGTAGATTTCACAGAGTCAGAAAGAATGAAATTAATATATTAGGGAAATATTTAGTGTTCCCTTTTGCTCTGGCAAAATTAAAGGTTAAATTTGCAGTGTAATCAGAATCTAAAGGTTATTTTTCTTCTACAGGATGGGGCCTTCACAATGACTTATTCAGGATGTCCAGATCTCTCTCTCTCTCTCTGTCTCTCTCATTATGTTTTCCTCCTCCATCCTCACGTCTCCTGACACTGTCTATGCCTTGCTATAATTCAAAACTTAGAATTTACAAATACAAGGACACGTAACACAAAACATTAATTTGCCTTTTGTTTAGTCTATAAATAACATGTATGTGACAATATAACTTGATGTATTCTTGGATTTTTTTTTCTATAAAGGATCTGATTGCTTAGGAATAAATTATGAATTTACCCTTTTACTCCACTTCGTTAAAATTAGAACAACAAACATTTTTAAGACCTTATTTTGAATTAAGATTATATATCCTATATGCTATATCTTACTTAATCTTTACGACAATCCTCCATATCTACTTTCACAGATGGAAAAAAAGTAAAATACAAAGAAACTTAAGTAACTTGTTTAAGATTCCCTAGCAAATAAATTAAAGAGTTGGAATTCAGACTAGATATATCTAACTCTCCAATCCAATTGCTGAAAAGTACCAGACAATATGTTGCCATGCATTGTTCTTTGATATGTCAAAATGACATATTTGTGTTTTTTACTTACAGCTGGACATGATGTTCCTATGATTCCCGTGTATTGGTGAAGAGGTATAAAAAGTCACCTGCGTTCACTTGCCTGCCCTCTTTTGTTTACGTACTTATTAAGACAATTTTTTAGAGTAGTTTAAGGTTCACAGCAAAATTGAAAAGAAACTACAGAGATTTCTCTGACACCCTTTGCCCCTACACTTGAATAGCCTCTCCTTTATCCCCCACCAGACTGGTATATTTGTTACAATTGATTAACCTACACTGACACATCATCATCACCCATAGGCAATAGTTTACATTAGAATTCACTCTTGGTGTTGTACATTATATGGGTTTGGACAAATGTATAATGACATGTAACCATCATTATGGTATCGTGTAGAATATTTTCACTCTCCTAAAAATCGTTTGTGCTCTGCTTGTTCATTCCTCCCCTAACTCCAATCTCTGGCAACCACTGCTTTGTTACATCTCCACAGTTTTATCTTTTCTGGAATGTCATATAGTTGGAATTATACACTATGTAGTCTTTTCAGATTGGCTCTTTTTCACTTAGTAATATGCAATTAAGCTTCTTCCATGGCTTGATAGCTCATTTCTCTTTAGCTCACAAATATTTAAAATCATTATAAAATATCCTAATATAATTTTTTCTGAACATAAAAACACAGACTATGTAAAGGATGTAGTAAATAAAGAAATAATTAAAAGTCACTTTTACCTCACTACACAGAGTTAACATTTTTAATTGTTCCCTTTAATTTTTAACTTTTTTAAAAACAATTTAACTCAAGAGGTCCTGGAACAGATAGACAAATATCTCATTGAATCTTGTATTCTATCCCAAAGGGCATATCCTTTACAAACTTGTAAGAGCCAAGAACATTTTCCAATAATGTAATCAACACTGGCTGCAAAACCCAGAAACTTATTCAACTAGCTTAAGGAAAAGAAAATAATACTGGATGACAAGGGGGTCTATTCTATCACCGAACCCATGTCAGAAGAGGATTAGTGACTCATAAGGGCTTGGAGTCAGAAACTGGAAAACCATTTGGAAACCAGCCTGTATATATTCCTCTCCCTCTCCCTAATTCTCTCGTTTTCCTTCTCTGCCTTGTCCCTTTTCCTCACTTATTGGTTTCTTCTTTTAGCTTCGTACCCTTCATCTGTTTTCTTCTCTCTCTCTTTCATCTTTCTTTCTAAAAATGAATTATGCACACAACAACCCCTAACAGACCCCAAAATCACTTTGAACTTTCTTTTACAGGGAAGAAAACTTTAGGAAGTAAATTTAAAACTCTGCCCTAGAACCCCTTTCTTCAGCTAACCCAGTCCATTTTATAGACATGAATGATGCAGAAAGCATCATTAACTGTTTAATGAAAACAATGCAAAAGAGAAGAATGAAGAGAAATAGATCGAGTGAATATTCTCACAGGAAAGTGATTATTTAGTGTCAGAAGAAAAACATAAGAAAAACAAATTTTTATTCATATTCTCTCCTGATATATAAAAATTCCACAGACTATTTTATTCATAGAATAAATAACTACTTCTATGGAAAAGGTGCAGACTCAGGGCAGACAAGGAGGTGTTGATGGAAATTTAAAATGTGACTGATCATTTTTTTTAAGTCAGTAGGAATGAAAAATAAAATGGAAATTTCAGAAGTCCAAATAAGTAATCTGGAAGATCAAAATGTGGAGATTTCTCAGAACAGGGGAAAGGACAAATTTATAATAATTATTTTAAAAATTATGAAATGAGAAAAAACTTAAGAATCAAGGAAGGAATGATTAATGATGTCAAACAATAACTTGGGAATTCCAAGAAAGATAACTGAACCTAACCCTACCAAAAAAAAAAGGGGGGGGGGTATTCATTACTATTCAAAAAGATTTCTATTACTATTTAAAACTCAATACTTAATGAGTGAGATGAATGAACACATATTCATTAGCTGGTAAGATTTAAAAATTTCAAGAACAAAGTTAAAAGCCTACCCAAAGAGAAAAACAAAATAAACCATGTAAAAATTAGAGAACCCATTGGTTTCAAATTAGCATTAAGAATGCCAGATATGAAAACACATTGGAGTAAGGTATTCAAAGGTCTGAAAGAAAAGTTTCTTGAAGGTAGATTTTTAGACTGAATTTCTCATTAACAAAGAACAAGGAAATGTTAAAACATTTTAATACACACACTTTAATATGTAACAAAAGCTTCGCATCCATACAGGATTTAATGAAAACGTATCAAATATATACTACAGCATATTGTACCAATATTCTAAAGAAAAATGTGAAATATCTGAACCATTATTCCCATGAAAAGATATCCAAAGAGGATAGCTGTACATATTCCCAGGAAATATTATTGCTTAACCTAAAACAGGAAGTTGAAGTCTTCGTGAATAATAAATATCTTTAATAAGCAAGTGGAATACACACAACAAAGAGGCTAGCTCTTCATGTATCTTCCCTATCGGCAACAAAAAGGCAGAATTGCAAATTAAAGCTGAGAAAAACAAAACAATTATGACCTTAATAAACAACAAACTAGAATATGATATGGTTCATAAGCATTTGAAAGGAGAATGCATCTGACATTGATGCTCTGAAAATTCTTTGAAGAGCAAAGTTTAGGGTACAGATTATAAATCCTTTCCTAAGGATCCAGCTGTACTACTTGTACAATAAAAATATTTGTGTACTTATAAATGTTTAGTAGATTTCACAATTCAGCTAATCAATAGGCAGAGTACATTGAAGATTTAATCGTAGGAAAATAAAAACAGCAAACAGATGCAACAATTCTGAAAACATCAATGTGATAACAACGAGAGGAATAGGAAAATGAAGTAAGGAGGAGGATGGACATCGATGCTGATTTCTTTATTTCACATACTATGAAGTCAATAGGAAATCTCTAAAGATCATGAGTTAAGGAAATAGAAGTGTAAAACAGAAGATAGAAGTTTACTACTAAATTATTTAAAACAATAACAGATACTGAGAATCAGAGATGTTGTCTCATGTTGTTAAATGAAACATGACAAAAGCATTAAATACAGAAGAGATTATGATCATGAAAGAATTGAATTAGAAACCATAAAGGACTAGGGATGGGAGTGTTGATGCGCTTGGGTGTGAGTCTTCTCATTTTACACAGTTTCACTTTTTGAAATTGTAGTTACAGTTGACCCCTAAACAACACAGGTTTGAACCCCTACCTATACCCAGATTTTTAAAAATAAATACAGTAGAGTATTATAAGTGTGCTTTCTCTTCCTTATGATTTTTTTAATAACATTTTCTTTCTCTAGCTTACTTTTTTTGTAAGAAGGGGATTATGCTAAGTGAAATAAGTCAAGCAGAGAAAGACAATTATCATATGGTTTCACTCATATGTGGAACATAAGGAATAGCACGGAGGACCACAGGGGAAGGGAGGGAAGCCTGAATGGGAAGAAATCAGAGAGGGAGACAAACCATGAGAGACTCTTGACTCTGGGAAACAAACTGAGAGCTTCAGAGGGGAGGAGGGTGGGGGGATGGGTTAGCCTGTTGAAGGGTATTAAGGAGGGCATGTACTGCATGGAGCACTGGGTGTTATATGCAAACAATGAATCATGGAACACTACATCAAAAATTAATGATGTACTGTATGGTGACTAATATATCATAATTTAAAAAAAAAAAAAGTAAAGTTAGGGAGAGTGGTTCCACTTGGAAGGCTGGCTTGGACTTGCCCCTCCCCTGACATCACAAATGAGAAGCAGCAGAGGGCGGGTGGTAAGCACACTGGCTCTGGAACCAAGTCTATTGGGTTCAAACCCTGGCTCTGCCACTGACAAGTTCCATGATTTGGTCTAATTTACTTGATCTTTCTGTGCCTCTTATCTGCAAAATAAAAATAATAAAATATTCAACATAGGGTTGTTGTGAGTTACATACAATACATTTAGACAATATCTCATACATAGTAAGTGCTCAATAATCGTTAGCTTAAAAGTGAAAACCTAATGAGGAATTTTATTTTAATATAAAAAACATTTAGTATATTTTTATCTTGTAAAGAATTAGTTTTTTCTTGCTTTCCTTTTTGTCTGGTATAGAGTTCTAAAATTATGTCAATCCCTTTACTGCTTCTCTTGAAGGCACACCCACTCTAAACCTCTCTGGGGAAGCGTCTGCTATTATCTTCACAGCTATACTCCAGATTTAGCTTTAATGTTTCTATTGCCTGACTCTTTATATTGGCTATGAAAGTGGGGAAGAGAAGAGAAAGAGGAAAGACTGACTGGCCCAGCTGTTTCTTTCAACAATAATGATAATTATGAATGGTCAACACTGATCCTAATAATCATGATGGCTCGCTTCCATGATCTCTAGACTTGTTCAGAATTTGAGTTTCCATACTGTGCCCTTCGATGTGTCCAAGGCTTCCACTAGAAGAATGTCTCGCCTTTGCTGCCATCCTTTCCCGGATTGTATTTTTAGGCTACAGTGTACTTTATTGATCAATGCAAACCCATCTCCTGTCCTCATTTCACATATGAGACATAATATACAGTTAAGTAATACCACTGTTTCTCTATTCCATGGGTTCATTTGTCTCTGTAGCTAATCTTAACTGTCATCTTGAATCTGAAGCAACAGTCAATTTCTGCATTCCGGAATTTCCAGATAAGTTTTGGCATCAATTAAATTCCCATCTTTATGTATTATACATGTACTTGTCTACATCTATGTTTTGCTCCTAGTTCCCATTCTGCATTAAAATGAACATTAGCTTTTGAATTTTTAAAAACTAATTTATATCATTAGAGTAATGGCTAAATAGGTATTATAATATCTATCTATATGTGGCTGTACATTTTAATACCATTTAATGTATTAACATAATTCTTTGTGTTAATAAAAGTTTTGAATGGAATTCACTTTCACCAGGGATAATCTAACTTAATGTGCATTCCCATTTGTTGTTATTAAATTTTAAAAGCATTTTTCCTGTTAACACCTCACAGACATTAAGGATTTAGATTGGTTCTCTTCTGTTAATAATAAAATCAGTCTACTTTGAGAAAAATGCATTCATTCATGGACCATATTAACTAATCAATAATTTATGGCCCTTGTTTACACATAAGATATTAAATATATACAATGTAAATCTTTAACTATGAACAAAGAAATGAATACACAGTGATTAAAAACGACTTGAGAAATTTAACTAATGAAACATTTTTACTTCTAAGGTCAAAAGTTATAGCTCAAGTAAAGGAATAGATTTACCTGTGAACAGAAGAGACCATTTACTGAGAATCTAAATCATGAACGTTTTCAGGCCTCTGCTTCACAGTGTGGATTACAAGTAAAACTTTCAGTGTGGATGAACTAGGAATGAAGAGAAATCAAGGCTCTCTCGTATGACAGTGATCCTGATGGCTATAAATGATGGCAGTGCTCCAATTTTTGAAATTGTTTCATTTAAAAACTAAGCATTGGATTCCACACAGTGTTATAGGATTCTCAGCCATCTTAGATTCAATTCAGAGGAAGCATTTATGGAGCTTAAATTGTTTCTGGCAATTCTATGGTCTGTAACATTTTAAACAAATGTATTTTATACCAAACTCTCCCACATCAAGTATAGATAAAATCTAAAAATACACAGTCACATCCTGTTCATGAACTGGTTTTAGTTTTTGGTGGGTTCAGTTGTATGCTCTCTTAGCAAAAGGAGAGTCAGAACTGATAAAAGTGAAATTTAAATTCTGAGCTCATTCTGTCTCATATAAGAGGACTAATTAAATCTAAAAACAATAAAATGAAATAAAATAAAATAAAATAATAAAAATAAAATAAAACAAAATAAAATAAAATAAAATAAAATAAAGTAAAATAAAATATAAATAAAAATATCCGGAGAGCATGCAGTTCAAATCCTGAGGCTGGACTTAAGCTTCACTTTCCTTTTCTAACCAGATATAAAGTGAGTTTGAAAAGCCATGATTTGATTTATCAACTGCTTTGTTTGCCCCTTTTATTTCCTTTATGGGTATAAATGTAATAAAATCAAGCAGCCAAGTCCTAATTAAGGGAAACTGGTGCACTTTGATGTTACATAGATTATTCTTGACCTGAGATTTGACTTGTTTTGTTGATTAGGAAACTTAACTCTATCATTTTTTTTTTAATTTCATTCTTTAGCATTTACAGAATAATTACAAAATACCTATGGGGGCCATGGCATAGATGATGAATGTGTTTCCACTTCTTTCTACTTGTTAGGAGATTTGGGTGACAAAACACTTCTGCAAGTATTTCATGATCTCCAAATTTGATACTAAGTGGTATTTTAAAAGGTTATGCTGGGGATATTTGGTTGCTCCTGGGTTGATTTCCGTTTCCTTGAGGATCTTGGAGGAAATTAACTCTTCCACTTAAAGGCCTTCAAAGGTCTTCCCATCCAGCCCCACTGTGCAGTGATTGGCAGGACTTCCAATTACCAGAATTTCACTAGTCAGGTGAAGAGTTACCTTTTATTATTACACTTTATGAGCTGACTGCATTAAGTTAAACCTGTACATCATTTTTCTTTCTGGAAATTAAAAAGATTTACACTCACTGTTTTGAACAAGTAGATTTTTGCTTGCAGCTGTCAAAACAAGCTGTCATTTCAATTATCTAGAGTGCCTATTAGTCAATTTTTAATAAAGTTTCCACTACTTTTTTCTTTTTTTTAAATGAATGGTGTCCTTCACACACCTTTTAAATATATGTTCCAGGGCCCCTATAGAATTCTGAAATTAGGTAGAAAATATTAAGTAATTTAATCATAAAATGCTTTACATTTTTCCATGGTTGCCTAGAGCACACTCTTTTTTAGCCATTTTATTTCTTTTTCAACTTCTCCGTCTTAGAAAACAATCACAGCAGCAACCATAAAGATTATAGTACTGATGAATTCAAGACACAGTTACCTCTTGTTCAATGGAGCAATATATGAACAACTCATGTGTAATTTATCTATTATCTGTCTCCCTATCTTTCTATCTCTCTATCATCTATTTGTCTTCTATTATCTTTGTATCTTCGTATCTTTTCAATTTATTTTCAAAGAGTTGACTCTTCCACTGGACTGCAAACTCCAAAGAATAATCTGCATGCACACAAGGGGGCTGGAATATGAACAGGAGACCAAGACAAGCCCAGTTATCAAAGTAAAGCAAATATTGCAAATATGAAGGGAATGTTATGGCTCAGTGGCCACGGAGACGCCTAGAGTTTTTTCCTTGATGTCCAAAATAACAGCCTAACAATAATAATGATAACTCTTGATACCTATCTCCCCACCCCCACCATTGAACTTCTGAATATGGTCTTTCTTGGTCAGAATCCAGAAGAAAAACAAGGCTGAACCTAGGAATGAAAGGTATTGGTGACTAGATGACTGAGTTGAAGATATAAAAAATGGAATTAAATGAGAAAACGGATGGCAAATGGCTGTCAAGTTACCTATCTTTTACATACTACTTTATAACCTAGACCTAAACACGCTCCTGTGTAACACTAGAGTGTCTCATGCCAGCCTTGCATGCAATGGGTGCTTGGTAGCTTTCATGTGAATTGAGTGAGTGAATAAGTAATTAAATGGACCCTCTCTCTCTCTTGCATTTTCTTTGATGACAGGAGTATATAACAGATATCTTGGGCTGCCAAATTGTCCTTTTTTTCATTTTTTGAGTGTCATTTTGAGTTTGAATTTGAGTGGCATTTTGCCAGATAAAGGAGAATACTCGCAAACAATTGTCCATCTGTGCACTTCAAGGCCCGCTCTATATAGACACACAGCCTTCAGTAACAAAAAGTGGGCAAGACCATGGCTTCTCCTTCCATTTCTGCCACAGGTTATGGGTCCTGGAAACTGCTAACTTGCATTCTAAATATGAATATTTTCTACACTTATCTCAGAGGGAGACTGAGCATCAAAGCAGCAGTTTATTCATGACCTAAGCTTCCAATTAATTCCATGATGATTACTATTCTTAAATGACTTAGAAAAAGTAAATGTTTGGAAAAATTTACAAAAGTTGGAAATTGTCACAAATTTACTAGTAAATTTACTAGTAATTTTAAATTGGAGTAAAATTTACTCCAACAAAAGTTGGAAATTGTCACAAATTTACTAGTAAATTTTGTGACAATTTCCAACTTTTGTAAATTTTTCCAAACATTTATTTGAAGAATTATGTGTCTTTTTGAGTCTTTAAGTTTCATTTTAACCAATAATTTCTCCATAACTTCAAATTATGCCATACTAATTTTATTATTTGGAAATTTGTCTTAGACATATGAATGCATGGCAGTGAGAAGGGGTATGGCCTATATATTGTCTTTTTTTTAAAAAAAATGTTTGGTATGGAAAAATTCACAAATCCTATCATAATGCCTATGAAGCAAAATATTTAAAATAAAACTTTCAATGTTTCAATTACATTGAAGAACAAAGACAAAAGAAGCCACATTCTAATTTGAGGTGTGAGTTCACTATGTAGAATGTAAAAAAGGAGAAATAAGAATATTAGGGTTTTTTCCTCTTAGCAGACTACTACTTTCAGTCTATAAAAGAGGCTGGAAAGACTGAGAGGGACTGGACATTTGGGGAAGATCTTTAGAAAGAGTTTTTAGTACTGGGTCTTAATGACTACAGCTTTGAAATACAGCTTGAAATCCAGAATTGTGATGCCTTCAGTTTTGTTTTTCTTTTTCAGAATTGCTTTGCCTATTTGGGGTCTTTTGTGGTTTCATACAAATTTTAGGATTATTTGTTCTAGCTCCATGAAAAATGCTGGTGGTATTTTGATGGGAATTGCATTAAATGTGTAGATTGCTTTGGGTAGTATAGACATTTTAACAATGTTTGTTCTTCTAATATACGAGCATGGAATGCTTTTCTACTTCTTTGCGTCCTCTTCAGTTTCTTTCACAAGTATTCTATAGTTTTCAGAGTATAGATCTTTTGCTTCTTTAGTTAGATTTATTCCTAGGTATCTTTTTGTTTTGGGCACAATTGCAAATGGGATCAATTCCTTGATTTCTCTTTCTGCTGTTTCTTTATTGGTGTATAGAAATGCAAGAGATTTATGCACCTTGATTTTATATCCTGTGACTTTTCTGAAATCATGTATAAGTTCTAGCATTTTTTTTTTTTTTTTGATGGAGTCTTCTCGGGTTTTCTACATAGAGTATCACATCATCTGCAAAGAGTGAAAGTTTGACTTCTTCCTTCCAAATCTGGATGCCTTTTATTTCCTTTTGTTGCCTGATTGTACTAGAACTTCTAGTTCTAGTTAAATAGGAATGGTGAGAGTGGGCATCCTTGTCTTGTTCCTGACCATAGGGGAAAGGCTCTCAGTTTTTTCCCATTGAGGATGATATTAGCTATAGGCCTTTTGCATATGGTCTTTATGATGTTGAGGTATGTTCCCATCTATCCCTACGTCCTTGAGGATTTTTATTAGGAAAGGATGCTGTACTTTCTCAAATGCTTCTTTTGCATCTATTGAGAGGATCGTATGATTCTTATCCTTTCTTTATTAATGTGGTATATCATGTTGATTGATTAGTGAATATTGAACCACCCCTGAAGTTCAGGAATAAACCCCAGTTGATTGTGGTGAATAAATCTTTTAATGTACTATTGAATTCTATTTGCTAGTAATTTATTGATAATTTTGTATCCATGTTCATCACGGATATTGGCCTGTAATTCTGCTTAGTAGTGGGGTCTTTGTCTGGTTTCAGAATCATGGTAGTGCTTGCCTCATAGAAAGAGTTTGGAAGTTTTCCTTCCATTTCTATTTTTTGGAACAGTTTGAGAAGAATAGGTATTAACTCTTCTTTCACTACTTGGTAGAATTCCCCTGGGAAGCCATCTGTCCCTGGACTTTTGTTGTTTGAGAGATTTTTGATTACTGATTCAATTTCTTTGCTGGTTATAGGTCTATTCAAGTTTTCTATTTCTTCCTATTTCAGTTTTGGTAGTTTGTAAGTTTCTAGGAATTTGTCCACTTCTTCCAAGTTGCCCAGTTTATAGGCATATAATTTTTCATACTGTTCTTTTATAATTGTTTGTATTTCTGTGATGTTGGTTGGGATCTCTCCTCTTTCATTCGTGATTTTGTCTATTTGGGTCCTTTCTCTTTTCTTTCGGTAAGTCTGGCTGGCTAGGGGTCTATCAATTTTATTAATTCTTTTGAAGAACCAATTCTTTTGAAGAAGCACCTCTTTGAAAAACCAGTTTCATTAATCTGTTCTACTTTTTTGTTGTTGTTGTTTCTACATCATTTATTTCTACTCTAAACTTTATTATTTCTCTTCTTCTGCTGGCTTTAGACTTTATTTGCTCTTCCCTTTCTAGCTTCTTCAGGTGTAAGGTTAGGTTGTATATTTGAAACTTTTCTTGTTTCTTAGGCAGGCCTGTGCTGCAATACACTTCTCTCTTAGGACTGTTTTTGCTGCATCCCATAGGTTTTGGGCTGTTGTGTTTTCATTTTCATTTGCTACCATGTATATTTTAAATTCTTTTTTAATTTCCTGGTTGGCCCATTCATTCTTTGGTAAGATGTCCTTTAACCTCCATGTATTTAAGGTCTGGCACAAAAACAGACGCATAGATCAATGGGACAAAATAGAGGACCCAGAAACTATATGGTCCCACAACTATATGGTCAACTAATCTTCAATAGAGCAGGAAAGCATATCCAAGGGAAATAAGACAGGCTTTTCAACAAATGGTGTTGGAAAACTGGACAACAACATGCAGAAGAATGAAACTGGACTACTTTCTCACACCATACACAAAAATAAATTCAAAATGGATTAAACACCTTAATGTGAGACAGGAATCCATCAAAATCCTGGAGAACATAGGCAGAGACCTCTTCGACCTTGCCTGTAACAACTTTTTACTAGATATATGTCAGAAGATAAGGAATACAAAAACAAAAATAAACTAGTAGGACTTCATTAGGATAAAAACCTTATGCACAGCAAAGGAAACAATGAACATAACTAAAAGGCAGCCTAGGAAATGGGAGAAGATATTTGCAAATGACATATTTGATAAATGGTTGGTATCCAAAACCTATAAAGAACTTTCAAACTCAACACCCAAAAAATAAATAATCCAGTTAAGAAATGGGCAGAAGACATGAATAGACAATGTTTTTAAAGAAGACATCCAGATGGTTAGCAGTCTCATGAAAAGATACTGAACATCATTCATCATCAGAGAAATACAAATCAAAACCACAATGAGATACCATCTCATACCTGTTAGGATAGCTAAAATTAATAACACAGGAAACAACTGCTGTTGGCGAGGAGCAGAGAAAGGGGAACCCACTTGCCCTGTTAGTGGTAATGCAAACTGGTGCAGTCACTCTGGAGAACAGTATGGAGATTCCTCAAATGTTAAAAATAAAACCATCCTACAATCCAGCAATTGCACTACTGTGTATTTACCCAAAAGATACAAAAATATAGATTCAAAGGGACACATGCACCCCAATGTTTATAACAGCATTATCAACAATAGCCAAACTATAGAGAGAGCCCAGATGTCCACAGACTGAATAATTACATCATATATATACACACACACATATATATAGTTTTATATATATTATATTATGATTATGTATATAATGAAATATTACTCAACCATCAAAAAGTATGAAATCTTGCCATTTGCAATGACATGGATGGAGCTAGAATGTATTACACTAAGTGGAATAAGTAAGTCAGAGAAAGACAAATACCATATGATCTCACTCATATACGGAATTTAAGAAAGAAAACAGATGAACATATGGGAAGGGAGAAAAGAAAAAAAGAGAGAGAGAGAAAGAAGCCATAAGAGATGGTTAATGGTAGAGAACAAACTGAAGGCAGATGGAGGGAGGAGGGTGGGAGGTGGGCTAGATGAGTGATGGGTATTAAGGAGGGCACTTGTTATGATGACCACTAGGTGTTGTATGTAAATGATGAATCACTGAATTCTACTTTAGAAACCAATATTTTGCACTGTATGTTAACTACCTAAAATTTAAATTAAAAAAATAAAAGAAAGAAATAAAGAAAGAAAAGAAAAGAAAAGAAAAGAAAAGAAAAGAAAAGAAAAGAAAAGAAAAGAAAAGAAAAAAAGAAAAGAAAAGAAAGCTAGTCGTGTGCTGTGAGTATCAGTAACACCTCCAATGGACAGGGCCTTGTGGAGTGCATTCTCATCTCAAATCAAGAGATAGACTTTTTTTTTTTTAAAGACTTTATTTATTTATTTGACAAAGAGACACAGCGAGAGAGGGAACACAAGCAAGGGGAGTGTGAGAGGGAGAAGCAGGCTTCCCACGGAGCAGGGAGCCAGATGCAGGGCTCGATCCCAGGACCCTGGGATTATGACCTGAGCCGAAGGCAGACGCTTAATGGCTGAGCCACTCAGGTGCCCCAAGAGATGGACTTTAAAAAGATCACTCAGAGAGCATGATATGTGTGTCCTGAAATTTTAGAGGCACATGGCTTGGTACCTGATTCATCCTTGAGAAATATAAACGGTGAGTACGGTCCTGGAGAAAAATCACAAGCTGGAATTAGGAAGATGGGGGCGAAGAGTAGGACTTAAGATGAGAAAAGCAAGAAGTAGACCTGATCCCCAGCTTTTCTTACACTCAGAAGCCAGCCCACTTCTAGTCCTAACTGTAGGAGCAAGTAATACTTTCATTTCAGATTCATTTTGAAAATGTGATTATTACCATTAACCAGGAATAATTTTATTAAACTGAATCAGTGTTTCTTATGACAAGTAACTGAAGGTATTAGAGCATGTGAGAGCTAAGGGCTGAATGTGTCCCCCAAAGTTTACATGTTGAAGTTCTAACTTTCAGTACTTCACAATGTGACTATATTTGAAGACAGGGCCTGTAAATAGATAATTTAGTAAAAATGAGACCATTAAGGTGGGTTCTAATCCAATGAAACGCCCGTCCTTATAAAAATAGGAGATTAAGACATGCAGAGGGAGATCCCAGAGAGATCCCAGACTCTTGGAGATACCTTGATATTGGACAGAAAGATGAAGAAATAAATTTCTATTGTTTAAGCCACCCAGTCTGTGGTATTTGTGATGACAGATGCAGTAAACTAATATAGAATATGACCCAACGTGTCGAGATATTTGTCCTAAATTTTATCTATGTATTTGATAGCGAGAAAGCCACTCCACAAACAATATCTTAAACAATAGCAGTGTTTGATAAAAACATCCTATATGGAAATCATCCCACTTAAGTCTCATCATTTCAAATTATACATATGTTGAATATATAATTATTTTCTTAATAAGTTCTTAAAAATTAGCTTTATCACAAAAACTTTTTTTAAAGATTTTATTTATTTATATGAGAGTGACAGAGCACAAGTTGGGGGCAGACTCGGAGAGAGAGAAGCAGACTCCCTGTTGAGCAGGGAACGCTGTGCGGGACTCTGAGATCATGGAACCCAGGACCCTGAGATCATGACCACAGCCAAAAGCAGATACTTAACTGACTGAGCCAGCCAGGTGCCCCTCGCAAAAAACTTTTAATGACAACACATAAGTGCAAAAATCTTGCCCAGTTTACTTCAGTGATAGGTAAGCTGAGGAGAATGTGTAGCAAAAAGTAAAAACAATAAATAAAAAATTATAGATTTTCTTAATTGTTTTGCCTGATTATCCTGGTAGACTTTTATTTCTCCTGCCACCCCTGGTAGACTTGCGAGAAGCTGGAGAGCAAAGGGATGAAGGGAAGAAAAAACTTTAGGTTTTGGTAGTTGATAACTTTATTAGCATATATAAAACTGGCATAAAAAGCAAGAAAAGCACAATTGGGAAAGTAGGACTACATTGAACTGAAAAGCTTCTGTACAGCAAAAGAAATAACCGATAGAGTGAAAAGGCAACCAGCACAATAGGAGAAAATATTTGTAAACTGTGTATCTGTTAATTTCCAAAACATATAAGGAACTCCTGCAACCTAATAACCTGATTAAAATACTGAGCAAAGAGCATGCCTGGGTGGCTCAGTTGGTTATGTGCTCTACTCTTGGTTTCAGCTGAAGTCCTGATCTCAAGGTCGTGATCTCAGGGTCATCAGATTGAACCCCAGGGAGGGCTCTGAACTGTGCAAAATCTGCCTAAGTTTTTCTCTTTCTTTCTCCCTCTCCCTCTGCCCCTACACCTCCCTGCATGTGCTCTGTCTCTCTCTCTCAAGTAAATAAATAAATCTTTTTAAGAAATACTGGGCAAGGGACTCAAACAGACATTTCTCCAAAGAAGACATACACATGGCTGATAGGTATATAAAACAATTCTCAACCTCACTAATCATCAGGGACATACAAATCAAAACCACATGAGATATCTTTAGGATGGCTGTTACTTTAAAAAAAATAGATAAAAAGTGTTGTGAGGATGTGAAGAATTTGGAACCATTTCAGGTAACTTTGTATATGGTGTGAGGTTTAAATCAAGGTATATGTATGAATGTATTGCCTGTCGGTATCTAAATACTCCAGCACTATTTGTGGGAAAGGTTACCTTTCTTCTGTTGAACTGCTTTTGTGCCTTTGCTAAAAATCCCTTGCTCATATTTGTGTAGATGTATTACCGGGTATCTATTCTGTTCCATGATAGATTTGTCTGTTCCTCAGCCAATACTACGATCTTGATTACTATGGCTATATAGTACGTATTGCTATCACGGAGGCGGATTCCTTTCACTTAATTTTCTTTTCTTTTCAAAATTATTTTAGCTAATCTAGTTTCTTTACCTTTCCATATAAAGTTTGGAATAATCTTGTCTATATCTACACCCACACATAAAAATCACTTTGGAATTTTTTAAAGAATTGCATTAAAGCATTGTATCAGTTTGGGGATGATTGATAGCTCTACTATGTTGAGGCTTCCAATTTATGAATATGGTATGCTTCTCCATTTGTTTAAATATACGTTGATTTCCTTCATCAACATTTTTTTAGTTTTCAGCATATAACTCTTGTACATGTATTGTTGGATTTATACGCATCTCATTCTATTTAAGCAACCATCAATGACATTGTATTTTTAATCTGGTCATTCATATGTTCGCTGCTAGTATATGGAAATACATTTGATTTTTGTATGTTTGTCTTGTAACCTACATCGTTGCTGAATTCATTTATTTGTTCTAAGAGGTATTTTTGTTTTGTTTTTCTTTTATTTTGTATATTACTTCAGATTCTCTACAAAGGTGATCATTGATCACATCATCTGCAAGGACCGATAGTTTTATTTCAATCTTTCATGTTCATATGCCTTTTATTTGCTTTATTGCTTTATTTTACTGGCTAGAACTTGCAGCACTAAGTTAAATAAGAGTGCTTATGGTGAAAATCTGTACCTAGTTTCTACTATTAGGAGAACAAAAGTAAGTCTTTCACATCAAAAAACAATGGTAAGTATAGTTAGTGAGTGTATAGTGCTGAAAACGCCCCAAAGTTGGCAAAAGACATAAGCATAGAGATTGAAGAAGCTGAGTGAATCCCAAACAAGATAATCCCAAAGAAACTCAAACCAAAACACATTAGAGTCAAACTTTTAAAAGTAAAGACAAAGAAAAACAATTGCTGAAAACAGTGAGAGAAATGACACCTTACTTACGGGGGTGGGGAGGGCGGGAGAGACATTGTTTAAACAGCAGTGAATTTCTCACCAGAAACCATAGAGGCCAAAAGGGGGAGGCACGATATCAATATCGAATCCAGGAAACAAACTGAGGGTTACAGAAGGGAGAGGAGGTGGGGAAGGGGGTAACCGGGTGATGGGTATTAGCACTGGGTGTTACATGCCACTGATGAATTGTTGAACACTACATCAAAAACTACTATTAGTTGGCTAACTGAACATAATAATAATAATGATAATAATAATACTAATAAAAATACAGAATCCTATACCCGATGAAAACTATGCTTCATGAATAACAGGGAAAGCAAGTCACTCTCAGATAAAGAAAAAACAGGAGAATTCATAGCTAGCAAATTTATCTTGAAGTAATGGCTTAAGGAAGTTCTCTAGACATAAGAGCATTTTTGTCACCCAAATCGTTATGCACATTACCAGACACTGCTAATACCCCCATTTCTAGCTCTAGACAACCACTCATCTATTTTCTTTCTCTATGCATTTTCCTGTTCTGGGCAGTTCTTATAAATGGAATCATACAATATGTGGTCTTTTGTGACTGGCATCTTTTCATTTAGCAAAATGATTTAAAAATTCACCCATATTTTAATGTACATCATTTTTTTTATTACCAAGCAATATTTAATTGCATTGACATACCATTTTTGTTTACTCATTCATGGCTTGACAGACATTTAGCTTGTTTCCACATTTTAGCCATTACGAGTAACACTGCATTATGAACGTTCATGTATAAATTTTGTGTGTATATATTTCTCTTAGGAATATATCTGGAAATAGATTGCTGGGTTATATGGTAACTCTGTGTTTAAAAATTTCAAGAAACTGCCAAGTTGTTTTCCAAAGCAGCTGCTTCATTTAACATTTGCTTCAGCCATGTATGGGGGTTCCGATTTAACCACATATTTGTCAACACCTGTTACCATTTGCCTTTTTTTTTCTTTTTTTTGCTATAGTTACCCTAGTGGGTGTGCAAAGGTATCTCACTGCTTTTTGATCTTCATTTCCCAAGTGACTAAATATGTTAGTCATCTTTTCATGTGCTTATTGGCCATTTGTTTATCTTGGAGAAATATCTATCCATACCCTTTGCCCATTTCTGAATTGAGTTTTTGTATTTTTATTGTTGACTTGCAGGGGTTCTGTGTATATTCTTGGTATAAATCACTTGTCAGAAATATGATTTGCAAATATTTTCTCCCATTCTGTAGATTTTTTTATATTGATCTTGCATACTGCAATCTACATTTGTCAGTTCTGATAGTTATTTTGAGGATACCTTAGGATTTTCTATAAGCAACATTATTTTATCTGCAAGTATAATTTTACTTCTTTTCCAATCTGAATGTGTTTTATTACTTTTGTCTGACTGCCTTGGCTAAAACCTCCAGTGCTATATTGGATACAAATGTTGATTACGGATTTATTTATTTATTTATTTATTTATTTATTTATTTATTGTAACTTTTTCCTGATTGCAGGGGAAAGCATTCTTTTTTTCAACCACTGAGTATGATATAAGCTGTAGGTTTTTCATAGATGCCCTTTATATCGAAAATCCTCGTTCTTTGAATCTTTTTATCATGAAAGGTGTCCAATTTTGTAAAATACTTTTTCTGTGTTTATTGAAAAGATGATGTGGTTTTTGTCCTTTATTCTATTGATATGGTGTATTATATTGACCTCTTTTTGGATGTTAAACAAAACTTGCATTCCTGGCATAAATCCAACTTGGTCATGGTATATAATTCTTTTTATATGTTGCTGGATTCAGTATGCTAGTATTGTGTCAAGAATTTTTGCATATATATTTGTAAGGGATAGAGTTGTGTAGTTTTATTTTCATGTAATATCTTTATCTGGTTTTGATAAAAGATAATGCTGGCCTCATAGAATGAGTTGGAAAGTATTTTCTCTATTTTTTTGGAGGGAGAAGAATTTGTGAAGAGTTGGAATTAAATGTTCTTTAAGAGTTTGTAGATTTCACCAGTGAAGTTTTCTTTACAGGAAGTTTTATACATTACTAATTCAAACTTTTGTTTGTTAGAGGTTTATTTTTATTTTTATTTTTTTAAAGATTTTATTTATTAATTTGACAGAGAGAAACAGCCAGCGAGAGAGGGAACACAAGCAAGGGGAGTGGGAGAGGAAGAAGCAGGCTTCCAGCGGAGGAGCCTGATGCGGGGCTTGATCCCAGAACGCTGGGATCACGCCCTGAGCCAAAGGCAGACGCTTAACGACTAAGCCACCCAGATGCCCCTGTTAGAGGTTTATTCAAAAAATTTTTTCACATTCTTTCTTTTTACTTTGTTTTTGTTTTTTAAGTGTGTCACCTATAGACACGAGCTAGCTGGATTTTTCAAATCTATTCCAATTCTTTTTGCAATTTAGTCTTTAATGGGCTTATTTAATTCATTAATATTTCATCAAGAATGATAATATATAGGATTTTACCATATTTTAAATCATTTTAATATATTTTTTCTTCTTTCTTGTTTACTATAGGACTGATAAATATTTCTTTATTCTTTTCTATTCCCTCTCAATCCTTACAGATTACATATATTTCCTTCACCAAAATCACCCCAATACACTCCCTGCAAGTAGTCATTCCACTCCCCAGAAATAGTTTGTAGATATCCTTCCTGAAATTTTCTCTGAATACATAAGCATAATTTATTTTATATAAATTGTGGTACAACCAGTTGTTTTCTTTTAAAATAAGTCCAGGGGCGCCTGGGTGTCACAGCTGGTTAAGCATCCAACTCTTGATTTTGGCTCAGGTTGTGATTGTCTCAGAGTGGTGAGATGGGGTCTCTGTGTCACATCTGGCTTCCCACTCAGTGGGGAGCCAGCTTGGGACTCTCTCCCTCCCCCCTCCCCCCACCTCATTTGCATGCTCTCTCTCTCTCTCTCTCAAATAAATAAATAAATCTTAAAAAAAATAAGTCCAGACATCTGTCCAACTTAATACATGGAGATTTATCTTATTCTTTTATTAAGCTGCTGCATAATACTCAATTGTTTGGAAATTATATAGTTTTTTCCTTACTAGACGTTTTATTATTAAAAAGGTAATACATACTTTAAACAGTACCAAAGGCATAACATGAAAATAGAAGACTTTGGCTAAAAGGACACTCTTACTATGATTTAGAAAGCCCTTTCTAATGTGATTCCCATTTATCCCAGCCTAAGTGAATGACAACCTAACATTATAGCTCAATGTTTCGACCAAATCATCTAATTCCTAAGTCCAGGATGTATCAGGTTCTCTCTTCGTGACCTTTGTACATTGTCCTCATTCTACTCCACCTGTAACTAGCTTAACTTAACAAACTTAATCCTGCTCCTTTGATCCTTAATATAGATGTTTTTCTAGAGAGGACATTCTGACTTTCTATACGCTCTCCAATTCTGGCTTACATGCCCCTTCTAAGGGCACCTGTAGCAACGTCGACTTCATTGTTGCACTTACAAAACATACTCTAAATAGAGATTTTCCTCCCCAGCTTACACTACAAACTGCATGAGACAGAATAAGTCTGTTCAACTCACTATGGTAGTCCAAAGGTTCAGCCCACGTAGTAGGTACACAACAAATATTGGTTAAATAAATGAAAGATGTAATTAATATTCCTTCCAATATTACATTTTGGGTTTCAACAGAGTATTTGCTCCAACCAATCAGCATAGCAATAGGAGGAAACATAAATTATAAAAATAATAATTCTGTTAAGATTACTCGAAATTATTTGAATTTTTAACTTCAAGAAGTAGCCATTTTTGAACATATTATTTATTTCCCCTTTCTAACTTACCCATTGTGAGAGTTTAACTTGTTTATATTACAGTTCTGTATGGTTCCATTGTGATGTTACAAGTCTAATAATGCAATTATATTTAGTTAGTTCATATATCGCATTTACATTAGTTCTTTGTTAAAAAAAAAAAAAGAAAAGAAAAGAAAAATTTCGCCTTAGGGAAAATTTTCTGCTTTACAAATTTCTTCCCAGAAACAACTTCTGGGAAGAAGAAACCTATTAGATGATTTGCTAAATCTTTTCACTCCATTTAGAATCTTAAATTGGGGTGAACTACTTGAAGCTATTGTAGGACAGTTGGTCTTTAGTTGACTAATTGCTATTAACACTCCCAAGTCAGTTCCTCTTCTCTCTTTGGGGATATAAAAAAGTTGTTTTTTTGTCTTTTGTCTCTCCGTTAAAGACACTATCATATTAACGCATCTACTCAGACACTGGAGGTAACATTCTTAAATCCCCAAATTTCCTAAATCAAAACATTTGACTCAATGCCAACTGCTCCCAATCCTAACCCTAAAATACATCCTAAATCCATTATCTTTCTTCCAGGCCATGAATGCAGTTCAGTTCCCTGTCATCTCTTGTTTGAACTCTTACAAAACTCAAGTAACTGATTTCTTTATTTCTGTTCTTTTCCTTATCTAAATTATGCTTCTATCACTAAATTTCTAAAACAAAACAAAAACAAAAACAAGTCTTATCCTTACCCCCCCTTCCCACAACACATACTTAAAAATCTGTGGTTGATTTCACTTAAACCTTTGCTGAAAGCCACTTGATTACACAGTCCAATAAGAAATATAATGTGATACATGAATTTAAGACACAGATTTTTTTTAAAGATTTTATTTATTTATTTGACAGAGAGAGAGAGAGAGAGACAGCCAGCGAGAGAGGAAACACAGGCAGGGGGAGTGGGAGAGGAAGAAGCAGGCTCCCAGCAGAGGAGCCCGATGTGGGGCTCGATCCCAGAACTCTGGGATCACGCCCTGAGCCAAAAGCAGACGCTTAACGACTGAGCCACCCAGGCACCCCTTAATACACAGATTAATACACACCCCTTAATACACCCCTTAAGACACAGATTTTAAACTTTCTAGTATTTACATTAAAAACAGTAAACAAAATAGGTGTAACATTAACAATCTATTTTACTTAGCCCAATATATATATATAATGTTATTTTAACATATAATCAATATTGAAAGCTAAAGAATGATTTATTTTCCATTCATTTTTCAGACTGAATCTCTGAAATCTGATGTGTTTTAACTTAGAGCACATCTCATTTCCAATGAAAATTGTTGCCTAAATAAATACTCGTGCTGAGCAGAACCAGTGATTTTGTTACTACTTTTGGATAGGTCAGCTGAGATCTAGGCTGGGTTCAATAATCACTAATTTTCTAAGGCAGATAATTCCCAGCAAGGCTGGCAGCCCAGGGGTAGCCTAAACTATTAAAAGTAGCAATATATGAATAGAGCATGTCTGTGGCGATCTTGAAATGATTGGAGTACAACTTGAAGTGTTTTCAGTATCACACAGTCCCCAAAACTACAATGTACATATTCATTTCTATGTTCAAGAGTTATGGATCAGGTTACCACCAAAATCAGGATCTACATGAAATAATGCTTCAGGGTGAGAAAATTTTTCTTGACTAGCAGAGAACAGGAATAGAGCTCTTCATTTTCTTGATATATCAAGGAGACATCAAGAAACAGAGAGCACAGAACAAGTAATGCCAGTCCATGAAGTGTGGTTACGTTAAAAGTGTCACCTTTGCTTCTTCTGGAAACATGGCTAAAGAAAGTTCAGTGTATCATTCATTTCAGACCATAAGCAATTTCTGTGTTTTAATATTCTTTCTAACTAATACTTGTACAACCTTCACTAAGTCCTTTAGGTTTCTCCAGTAGCTGCTACTACTCTACACTGAGAGTAGTAATCTCCCCATCCCGTTGCCCACTCTCTTACCCCAATATCTACCTCTGCTCAAGGGCAAAGGCAACCGACTGCTCCAGGGTTCACATCTATGTCCACCTCCTCCAGAGAGGGATTGACTTACGTACTTACTAGTCCTACATTCAAAAATCCCAGATGTTTTTTATTAGACCAGAGAAGTGAGGTCAGTGTAAACATTGCAGCTTTGGGGGTGATAAGGCAACATTTTCTAAATTGAAGAAAGATGCTTTCACAGAAGAAAGGGATGAAAATGAAATAATAAAAAGACTTCAATTCCACAACAAGTAGATTTACCTCTGCACCGATAGGCAGTTTACACTGATGCTGCCTCAGTAGGTTCCAAGCAGCCTGCTCAGATCATGACTCTGAGGTTTTACCGGCATTTTAACAGCCATAAACTCCCCTCCTTCAATAGGCCCTCTTTTAGTAAGTGTCACAGCAGGTACCCATTGTTCATCAGACATTTGAGAATTGTTCTAAAGTCTCTCTATCTTCCATCTGTCACATTTATTGTCACTAATCTTCTAAATTCTTACTCTTAAATATCTCTTGAGACCATCTGCTTCTTTCCTATCACCCACATCCTTGTTCAAACCAGCATCTCCCTCCTGGATGCTGTAATACCTTCATTATTGGTTGTCCAACATCCACTCTCGACTCCCTAGAACTCAGGCTACACTGCACCTTGAGTGACATTTTAAAAATGTACATCTGATCATTCTATGTCCCTTTGGTGCAATGGCTTCCCATTGCTTCATAGGATTAAGATTTCAAGAATTAAAGGTTAGAACACATATTCTTAATAAGTTCTTAAGGTGTATGATTTGGCTACGTACTTAGCCTCCTTTCTCACCATTCTCCTTTTAAAAATATATAGTAAGTCAAATAGAATATATTTCAGCTCAATAAGTTTATACATTTTAAACTAAGGTCTTTTACATGATATTCTTTATGCCTTGGACACTCTCCCTAAAATTTCATTCCTATGTATCCTTCTGTCTCAATTTAGGCAGCCCTTCCTCCAGGTAATCTCACCCAGCCACCAAGATAAAGTTCGTTCCCATGTTAAATATTTCTATGGCACGCCGCATTTCTTTGTAGTTGTAGAGTGCACTTGTAATTATTTGTTTACTATCTCTGAATTCCTTGAGGGTATGGACTATGCCTTCTCATCTTTCAAAGCCTGTACAAATGTCTGACCCATAGAAGGTGTTAATGAGCATTTGTGGCATAAATGCATGAATGGATGAATTAATGATCGCCTCGCAGCAAGTTGCTGTTTATAATTCTGTCACACATCACACCTCCTTTAACAGCAAGTCCCTGAAGGCTTTGCATCCCAGTGCCTAGTGTAGTGTGCGCTTTACAGCAAGCCCTAAAAATACCTTAATGAAAATAGAAGATACCTGCCATGCCAGATAATTTCAATTCATCCTATTTAATTCATTGTTGTTCTTGCTGACGAGGTCCCCTTGTAGATATTGAATTTCTGGGACACCACTTTTCATTTATCAGTGTAAAATCAAACTAACAGCCTCAGTCAAGCTCCTGAAGAGAATCTTTGAGTTAACGTATAACGTTACGGGTAAATATGGAACTACTGAGTTCTGCTCTAACTTTGTAGTGTATAACTTGCCGAAATGGTGCCTATACAGTCCATGGCTGAATTTCGCTTTCTAGATTACAGATATGTTTTTTCTTCACAGCCGTGATGGTCCTCTCTTAATACCTCATCACCATTTAGCTTCTTAGACTTCAGAAAGACATTCCTTCTCTACTTGATCAGGTGCTTAAGACTTTCTCTAAAATAACCTGTATTTATTTATTAAATATTTATTTATGGACTTCCTGATTTACTAATTTTGCTCAGCCAGTCACACTAATAATGGTTCTAATCTCGTAGTCAAAGTCTCCACAACTCTTTAGTTCGGTGTATTAGTTTCCTAGGGCTGCCGTAACAAAGAGGCAGCTTAAGACAAACCACGTGGCTTAACACAAAATAAATATATTCTCATAATTCTAGAGTCTGGAAATCGGAAATTAAGTTTTTGGCAGGGTCATGCTCCCTTAGAAGTGTCTAGGGAAGAATGCTTCCTTGTCCTTTCCAGCTTCTGGTGGCCCCAGGCTTTCCTCGGCTTGTGGTAGCATAACCCCAATCTCTGATTCCATCTCCACATGGCATCATCTCCCTGTCATGGTTTACCCTAAGCCATTATGATGTCATCTTAATTACCTCTGCAAAGGCCTCATTTCCAAATAAGGTCACATTCTGAGCTCCCAGGTAGACTTGATTGGGGGGCCGGGGGGGAGACACTATTTGACCCACTAAACATAACATAAAATTCCCCTTTACAACCCAATTTTAGTCTGTCTACTTTTAAAATACCCTTTCAGGGGTGCTTGGGTGGCTCAGTCGGTTAAGCGTCTGCCTTCCACGCAGGTCACGATCTCGGGGTCCTGGGATCAAGCTCCACACTGTGATCCCTGCTCAGCAGCGAGTCTGCTTCTCCCTCTCCCTCTGCCCCCTGCTCATGTTCTCTCTCCTTCTTCCTGTCTCTCTCAAGTAAATAAGTAAAATCTTTAAAATAAAATAAAATGAAATAAAATACCTTTTCAGTAAATGTTGGTTGCCTTCGATCTGCCAGAAAGACATAAAAAATGATTCAATGAAAGAAACCAGCTAGTATATTGCTCATTTGCTATCAGAGTGCCTTCCTAGGAAGGGTGCATGCATTTGAAGTAAAAGTCATATTTACCCAGCGACAACCAAGGCAATGTGGGGGAATTTGTTTTTCTGTTCAAGAATTTACCTTCCAAATAATTACGGGGTAAATATAATCGTAAATTCAGTTAGCAATCTACATGTTATGTAGGTTAATGATCTATATAATAGACCGTGTTTCTACTTCTAAGAAATCGTTTCAAAGGATTGCATTACCGATTTACCAAAGAAGGAATGTAGAATAAAATATACACACAGCATACAAAAATAATGTATTATAATTTCAGCTAAATAATTAACGTGAGTTTTGTCGCTGTCTCAGGATTTATAAAGACTTTGAGGAGATAGTAAACATCCTAAGGTTAACCTATTGCTTTCCTTCCTCTTGATAATTTTTTTCTGTAGAAAGCATGGAAATTTGAAATGTATTGAACTTAGGCACTTTCCCCAAATGTTCTATCTAGTGCTTTATAAATGTACTTTGTTATCGATAATGATGATGATGTTTTCTTCCACTGAGAAGCATTTTAAAGCTAAGAGACACTCCATTATTCTCTCCCCTTGCCTAAACTTGATTTCATTCTAATTTACAAGTAAACTTTTATCAGCTAAAGAAAGGATCCCTAAAAACAGTAAGAGCAGAGGGGCTCCTGGGTGGCTCAGTCAGTTAAGCCTCTGCCTTCAACTCAGGTCATGATCTCAGGGTCCTGGGATCAAGCCCCAAGCCCCAAGTCAGGCTCCCTGCTCAGCAGAGAGTCTGCTTCTCCCTCTTCCTCTGCCCCTCCCCCTTTCCTCCCCACTCATGTGCTCACTCGTACTCTCTCTCTTTCTCAAATAAATAAATAAAATCTTAAAAAAAAAAATAAGAGCAACATAGTAGAAAAGAAACCTAAATACTCATTTTGATTAAGTAACTGCAAAAGCACCAGGGGGATAAAAGTGGACTTGACGTTGTTTTAGTGGGAGCCCAGGAAGGGTAAGTGATGATGAGTTAAGAGTTGATGCGCACTGAGCAAGCTGGACACTCTTGCCCATGGAATGTAAGTGAAGGTTCTTTCTGCATCACGGACAGGCAGTCCAGAGAAAGGGGACACCTCAACTGAGATCTGAGAGTTGAGTATGGAATTTCTTTTTTTTTTTTTTTTAAAGATTTTATTTATTTATTCGACAGAGATAGAGACAGCCAGGGAGAGAGGGAACACAAGCAGGGGGAGTGGGAGAGGAAGAAGCAGGCTCATAGCAGAAGAGCCTGATGTGGGGCTCGATTCCGGATCGCCAGGATCAGGCCCTGAGCCGAAGGCAGACGCTTAACCGCTGTGCCACCCAGGCGCCCCGAGTATAGAATTTCTGTACAAAGAAGCACAGGGTGGCAATGGGAGATAAGCAATACAGGAAGAGTCAGAAGTGAAAGCAGAGAGGTTACAAGGGCCTGGTGATTCCATTTCATTCTCTGTCATGCATTTGATTGGTGTTGTGGCATTTCAATGAGCAATAATATTCTATAACGTTCTATAATGTTGTATAACATTTCAAGTACTGTGATATATACTATCCCAATGTTCTCTTACACCTCCTTTGAAGTAGTTAGCCATGATAGTTATTATTATCCCCATCTTACAAGTGGGTCAAAGAATTTGGACTCGCAAATGTAAAGTGAGCTGCTCTGGATGGAAAATGGAGAAAATTCTTCTCTTTGTTTTTTGCTCTAGTTTTTTTGTTTTTGTTTTCTTTATGGGTTCTCTTTATGGGAAAACATTATAAACGTAAAAGGAAATAAGCTTTAAAAATTAAAACTTCTGCCACAAAATTGCTAAAATAGCTTAAGAGGACTATGCAAGTACTTGCTGTCACCTTAGTCCTTCAACAATAGGAGGAAAGATCTTAAAAAGCAACATTGTAAGGTGAAGACTGACATCGATAAGTTACAGAGGAGAAAGATTAGACCCAGAGAATATTCAACCAACAAGTAAATTTTGAGCAGTCATAATGCACATGGCTGGGCTTTATTCTTTGTTTAAAATTTCTGTGTCTGATGTAGTATGAATTCATACTGTATTTTTATAAATATTTGTTAAATGAATAACTGAGGAGAATTGCATAGGTCATGCGCAGATTCAGACACCATTTTAGGAGTCTCTGAAACACCTAAAGAAAGTGTCAAGGGAAAGAAACCCAGAATGGGGGAACACATCCCTGGTGGCAGTCAGCTTTTACTTTGAATCCAATATTTTTTATTATTTCCTCCACCAGAAAAACATTCCTTTTGAAGACAAGAAACTTCAGCTTCCAAGATCCCTACAGCAATGTAGAAGAGGTCCTCTAGCATTCTATTCTCTTTCTTCTGGCAGGCCTTCAGTATCGTGATAAGATTTCATTTTTCAGAGAATCGTAATAGCTCTGGTAATTTTTATTTCTTCTCATTTGTGGCCCAGGGTCAGATTGTGGAGACAACAGCTAAAGCACACATTCTATTTTCCCTATCATTGCCTCGTGTTGAACACTATGTCATAGTTCCCCATCTGAGGAGGATGCCTCTTCCCTCAAAATACTCTATCAGAATGTTCACAATATCCAGTCGAGGTATAAGCTTCTGTGATATCTGGGCGGCCTAATGTCTTGCCTTACTTTGAACTGAAACTCAACTTGATTCAAAGTTAGAGCATGATGTAACATACAGAAGAGATCTGTACCATCAAGTACCATCAACCAGTAGTTGGATGGCCTCTGACTAGGCAATTTTGACCAATCTCAATGATTCTGCTAACACCACTTCTGGTGACTTCTTTGAGGGTACCATGCCTTACATCACCAAGTTTTAACTCCTAAATCAAAAAGCACGTTGTTTCAGTTAAAATTGATGAGTGTGATATACACTGATAGTAATACTTTATTTGACAATTTTCTCTTCAGTGAGTGGAGGTAACCATTATTTTGAAAATTATATGTAAATTAGATCTGTACAATTTTCTTGGAAAAAAATGCTTAAACAATCTCATTCAACCTCCTAATAAACTCAGTCAGAATATATATGAGATCCTCCACTGGTAGCCATGTTTGCTGGTCAACCCGAGACTATTCTTGGGATGCTCCTTTCAATTATCCATGTCTCTCTTGGGATTTCTCTAGAGCAGAATAAGGAGCTCATCCAAAAGCAATGGCAGTCCTTCTCCTTTTAGATTGATTCTTGGTGCCTAAGCCGCTTATTGACTTTGTCTGCTGAAGTGGGCCACTAGCTGTCCAATCCACTTAACCCCATCAGAGCTCAGAACCATTCAAGCCTGCTAAAAATTAGGACTACATCTATTTTTCTTAATCTGTTTTTCCTATGCTTGCACAGTGCCTCACACGTAGAAGGGACTTCAAAAATAACAGTTGAGTAAATGGGTTAATAATCAAGTTTAATAATTAATTACTCAAAAAAAGAGTAGAGTGTTTTACTGTCTGTCTCACTGGTTGCAGGGCAAAGTTGTACAGTGGAAATCTCACTCCTGTCTCAGTGAATTGATTGCATTCTTTCTCTTTGAATAGGGCAATTTGCCCATCTGGATGGAGCTTTTTCTTATTTGTAGTATTGCCCAGTGCACTTCCTTTCATCTTAGAACATTTTGTAGTTTTCTCTTGCAATTGGAAAATAGTTAATTAGAATTGAAATCTTTACTTCTTTACGTGATGTAAGATCTATTTAAGCTTCGTGCTTGCCTTTCCTTTGATGTTTTGATGATGCATATGGGAAGGACTCACACCACTCTTAGGAATATATCCTGGGACAAGATGTAGAGAGGGCACTGATCCAGATGACAACTTTTTAAGGGATGATTGGCTGGTGCTGAATATCTCAGCATATCAAAAAAATGAAAATAAGCACACAGGATGAGACCTCATGGCATGTCCCTTCATAATAGCCCTACTGCTTTTTTTAGGATTTGATTTTTTATAATTACAAGAGAGTCTGTGTAAAATAGGAGGGATTATAAGGAATATTTTAATGGGAGAGGAGTTTTGGAAATGTAGTCCTTTGAAAAAGTTTATTTCTGTGCTTGAGACTTAGAAAAACTTTCTCCTTGCAGCTCAATTGCATCAGGGGTCATAAAGTCGGTAAATCTTCTGCAAATGAGACTACTCTATCTTTATTATGGTAGCCTGGTGACTCCAGTGAAGCAATATGGCTGTGTGAGCATGGGAGTTATTTGGGTCTGACACTGGGAGCAACACGCACGGTTGCTGCAGATAGCTTTGAGGCAATTACATTTTTTAAAGGTGATTAAGTAGAGTGAAATTTTATCACGCATATATTTAGCTTACACAAAATCGGTTATATAGCTCAGGAGATAGAGAGAGAAATAGCACTTCGTGTTTATACAATGTGGTCAATTCCCCTTACTGTGCAGGGAACATAATGCTTAACCACAACCCACCAGTCTCCATTCTCAAGACCCTCCTACACTGGGAGCATATTGCAAAATGGAGTACCTTTGTAAAGTTTAAAATACGAGTGTCTTTCTTTCAGAATGTCCCCTAAATGGTAGTCAGCTACGCCATCTGTTACTCAACCGAACAGATTATTTCGGTGCCAGAGGAGAAACTCTCCTTGGAACTTTGAACGACAATACTTTGGTCTTTACCGTGATGGATTTTCTTAGCTTATTGTGAGCCTATTTAATTTTGTCTTACACACAGACTTCAAAATTCTACCACCACATAAAATCGTACCACCTAGACTTTCTTAGATAATTAGGTTCTTGAAGGGCCCACTGCTTGTACAAACCAGAAGGTAACTTTCACATTACATTCAATTAAATAGAGTGCCTTAGAGGGTGCAAATGGCCAAAGTATGAACATCATAAATCTGCTTGACTCAATTAGAACAGTGATATCTGAAATATAAGTTTAGAATTCATTCAGTTATTCATTACGTATGTATTAACCATCAATTACGTGTCAGGCAATATTTTGGACACTGAAAACATTAAGAGGAAAACTGAGCAATCATCTGATCAAATTCCTAACTTTTAGTTGAGTTTCTGAGCCCACTCCCAGAAGTCATGCAGTTTTCCCACTGTATTGAAGAAAAATTTATTTTTTTTTAGTTCTAACTCTGGTTCTGCCCTTGGATACATATATAATTTCTAATATCTTTTAATTTTTATAACTCTTAAGTCTTTGAAGAATGTTTTCTTATTATTCCTCTGCTCTTCTCCCTCAACCTGAAAATCTGATTTTTGTCATGCTAAATATTTTCTTTTAGGAATACTTTATATCTTAGGGCTTCCGCTCTATACCCATCTCAATCAATATCTTCCTTAAAGTTTCTTATCACCCACCACCCTTAAATTCTGGAGCCAGAGTTAAACCTATTGCACCTGAGATAAACTGGGCCAGTTGAATGAGACTCTCATACCACATGCCTAGGAAGATTTGGCCAAAATGCACTGTGGACTCATAAAATTATATACTTTCACTTGCTTACAAAGAATTTGGAAATGACCCTAAGACCCTTCAGGATATATTTATCACATTTTGATTATCCACCTTTTATCTTGTTCTTTTTTGAAAATGCTTGTTTATTATATAATATACAACCTTTGTGTGTTAAACAATACAGATATTTAAAAGCAAATCTAATCAGAAATATTAGCTGCCATAGGTACTAATGGTAACCAAATAGGTACTAGAATTATGAAAATAAACACCTATAGTAGAGATTTGAGCATATGTTTAGGGAAAACATATATGTGTGTAAAAATGATTTCTACAACAGATTTTTGTAAAACATGGCTTAAGATAATTTTCTTAAAACATTGGATTTAATTTGGAAGAATTTAATAATATTTTGTTCTTACTTTTAAACTCAGATTTCCATAGGTGTACCATATTTCCAGTTAGTTAGTTAGTTATAAGTTACAAATATTTCTATTATTATTTGTAAATATTTGTGATCTGTGATTTTCCTATTAGAAATTAAAATATTGGAAATTTCCCTTGAATTTGGTAGAACATTTTATACTTGTTTTTATTGCTCAGAAATGAAATTTAAAGTTTTAAAATATAGCAAGGAAAATCTACCTTCCATGACTATATTACTAAGGAGAAATTGTTTAGATTTATACATGGGAAAATGTTGCTCCTTTAATTGCTTACATAGTGTTATTTATTTTTATGCAATTACATTTTATAGATAGTACCACATGCTTGGTCCACACAATGCCAAAACATCTGGATGAAAAGTGGAAAGTATAGTAACAAACCCAGATGGTTTATAAGTACAAGGCCAAATATCCAGATGGTGTCAAGAAGGCAAAGCATGTGGTTGACAAATATCAAATCTTTCATTCAGATGTCATGGCATCACATAGACACAGTGTATCAATAAGTTCTTTTTAATGAAGATGAAGAATATGAAATAAACTAGAGGTCAAAAAAAAGGACAAATATATTTAAGAAAAAACACCATATTTAATATTAAATCAATGTTTAAGTCTTAACAAAGGTAATTTATAACTGATTTAAATGTAACTAAAGAGAATCTGAGCAAAAAAAGAAAAATCCAAAAGATTGTTTATTACATTCACTTTTTAATTGCCATAATCTTTACTGAGTTTTTGATTTGAGAGAATTTTCAATACAGCTCACGTGTACAATAAATGGACTCAATTAAAAATTGTATTTGATTCCGATTAAAAGTTGCTTGATCTCTGTATCACTATATACTGCAATCCAGAATTGCATCTAGCATGTCACATTCAATAAACAGACTTCTTTGCTATCTCTGAATAATTAACTTTATCTTTGTCACTGGGAACAAAAGTAATGAAAGCAGCATAGAGGTTATTCATTTATTCTTAGATTGAGAATCTTATTATTTTGACCTGTCTTCCCACAGTAACCTCTTGTTTGGTGTCATGTAGACTTTATATGAAGTTATTTCTGGCAGAAGATGTCAGAGTTTCAGCATGATCTCTTCTTTCTTAAACCCCGAAAGAAATACGAGAAAGATGGTCAATATGACTCTAAAGAAATATTATTTAAATAATCATTTCCTGAATGTGTATTCCTTCTATAGCACTGAGATAGGTAAAATATAGAACCTCCAATTCCTCAAAAACTTTCTATAATATGAAAACTTGTTCATCCCAAAGAACACTAGTTCCATCAATATAACTCCCTTGAAGGGCTACAGTCTTTGTATCTGCAGCTGAAAGTGTTGACTATGCATATGACTATTAAACTTGGAACTTCATAAATTCAGTGGGAAAATCAGCTCCATTGATTTTTAACTATTGTGAATTAAATTGTCTACCCAAAAAAGCTCTATTGAAATCCTAACCCCCAGTACCTCAGCATGTGAACTTATTTGGAAAGAGGATTGTTGCAGATGTGATTAGTTAAGTTAGATGAGGTCATACTATAGTAGGGTAGGTCCCTGAGCCAAGTTGACCTACATAAGTCATAAGTGCCCTCAAAAGAAGATGGCTATGTGAAGACAGAGACGTGGGGAGAGTGTTGTGTGAAGACAGAGGATCAGAGTGAGGCAACTCCAAGCCAAGGCATGCCAAAGATTGCCAGCAAATCAGCAGAAGTTAGGAAGACTCAAGGAGGTATTTCTCTATAGTTTCAGAGAGAGCATGGCACTGTCAACACCTTGCTTTCAGACTTTGAGGTTCCTGAACTGTGAAACAATACATTTGTGTTGTTTTCAGCCATGGAGTTTGTGGGGCTTTGACACTGAAGCCCTAGGAAACTAATACAATAAGTAATTCTGCATTTTGACCATGCTATTAAGTGTCATGATTTTATTTTCTTCCTTAACTTTGGCACTACAAGATTTCCACTTTATCTTTGAAATTAGAATTACCCAAAATGTTTTAAAATAGAATAGGCTCTAGAAGCCAAAACTAATTCCAAAATATTAATTCTAAAATTAAATATAATTAAAAGTGGCAGTAACCTTTCCTCAATGGAAAGAGCTCTCTGAACACCTGAGGGAATAATTTGGATGAAAATAGAAACCATTTGTCTATCTAAGTTGTACATTTGATTCCTAATAACCATATTGATACCTTGTGATCTAACAGACAATCGCTTAACATGCAAATAAACACTTCTTGCCAAGAACTTGAATTTTAAAATTATGGTCTTTCTGTCTCAAAAGAAGCCATTTCTCTATATTCCTAGTTAAGTGTCCTGTATGATTCTAAGGTCTGTGAAGGAAATGAAAATTCTAATCACTTCTTCTCTTCAATCCTCTGATTTGGTAGGTTTGAAAACCTACCTTCTACAAGTTTGAAAACTTGTAGAAGAGGGGTAGCTTATTATTTTTTAGCACATGTATCAGAAGTGAGCTTCCTTTTCCCATTCCAGGACTTCTGAGAATTGCATGCCATGGGGTCAACATTTTCCCTTTCTTTCTGTCTGTAGGCATACCGTGCTATTATTTTAGGTCTCTTACAACCAACTATTGGCCAAAACTTAATGATCTTCCAACTGCCATCCATTTCAGTATCTGATGCCAGGCATACTCTCCTGAGCTTACTTCCCTAGGCCCTGGTCACAGCCCTTATGTTCTGTACTGCTGCCAGTGTCTAGGCAAAATGAAATACGATATTTACACACCTGTAAACACCCCATTCTAGAATAACTTCCCAAATAAGAGATATCAGAAATCTGTTTAGCTATCATTGCTAAAGCCTATATTTGGGAACTTGCCTACATAACCGTCATAGAACGAAGAAGCTATGTGAAGACATGGAGCTTCCTGAGGGATATTTACAAGAAAACAACTACCCAGAGTTATCCTTATCCCCATGATCTGCTATCTGCTTTTCCTTCTATATTTCATGAATTTCACTTATTAAATTAATACCTCTGAGTTTGACATAGAAGGTGGAAACTTTATCTCCACAATAAAAAAGCAAAATAATGTATTTACAATGCAGTAAATTAATACAGTGCATATAATACAATCCAACGATGCAATACAAAATACCATATTTTCATTCAGCGTTGGGCAAGGGATGGATACATATCTTGTATGGACTGTGTTACCAAATATATTGCTACTTCCTGGGAAGTTCAAGGGCAAAAAAACAAACAAACAGTCTTTGCTGTCAAAAAGATCAGACTTTAGGGAAGGAGGGTTAAATAGTTGTAAAGCAGGCTGGCAAGTGCAATAGGTAGATGCAAGCGTGCCTTGAGAGCACAGAAAAAAGAAATGTCTATGATAGCTTGAGAGGAAAGGGCAAACATCCCTGTAATTAGCTAGAGTAGAGTATGAGGAAAGTATATTCAAGATGAATGGACAGTTAGGTCGAAAGGCATTGAAAAAAGACCAGGAGTTGGCCTACTCCTACTTCAGGTGTCAGTTTATCATGGATTGACCCCATTCTGTTTAATGAGCACCTATCATCACATCATAAGTCACAATCAATATGAAAGAAGCAGACAGTGTAAATCCTACCACAAAGTTTCCTTTTTCATTCTGAATACAAAATATATGCATTATGGTAAGAAATCAAAAGCACTCAGTGGCTTTAGTAGAGGCAAAATAGAGAAGACGATACTTGATACAGGACAAGGATTAATAGATTCTGGGTCAAGTGGAGGAAGAAGGAAGAACATTTCTGGCAAGAGAATGAGTGTTCATGAAAGCTCTGGAGAATTGGAAAGAGAAGAGAAAGATGCTTACCTTTCAAGTATTGAGCAATGATGAGGCTACTGTGGGTGAAGATGTTGTCTACTGGGGAAAAATAGAGATAAAGAAAATTGGTTGGGGCGCCTGGGTGGCACAGCGGTTAAGCGTCTGCCTTTGGCTCAGGGCGTGATCCCGGCATTGTGGGATCGAGCCCCACATCAGGCTCCTCCGCTATGAGGCTGCTTCTTCCTCTTCCACTCCCCCTGCTTGTGTTCCCTCTCTCGCTGGCTGTCTCTGTCTCTGTCGAATAAATAAGTAAAAAATCTTAAAAAGAAAAAAGAAAAGAAAAGAAAATTGGTAAAATGGTGAAAGGAGAAATTAGGAAGGTCTAGGGCTGAGCAGAATGAACAATACAGAAAGACTATGGATCAAAGAAATGAAAAATCAATTTGGAAATAGTCATCCATTCAAATATAGTCTTTAGTGAAAAAACATTGAGATAAGGAGAAATGGGAAACAGGTTAATAAGGATTCCTCCACCTAGATGTAACTGACTAGTGAAGTCAGTGTGAGAAATATCCTGAAGCAACCTGACACTGTGGAAAGCAGTTAAGGACCTCATCTTCTGGAAAGAAAATCAGGGGAAACAAAGTTTCAGTGAGCTTCAGGAAGCTCTGGGTTTCCCTATGGGGTGGTATGAGCCCTGTCAGGTTCCAGACCATGGGATGTTTGTCCTGGAAAATAATCGGGTCTAGGACAAGCTCAGCTGGTCTTGCGTTTGTTGGGGTGAGTGTTCTCTTGGTGTGAGTGGGTTCGGGTTGTAAGAAAGAAGTGTGTTTTTACACCAGAGGCTTTGTACTTGAACTTCACTTCATTATTAAATCGTAGATGTAAGCAAGGCCCAGAATGAGGGAGAGATCATTTTTCCACTTTTGGTTCCAGACCCTCCACTAATTTGACCCCTAGAGATCAGAAACTTCGAGAGCCTTGAGAAGCCGAAATATATACTCGCTATCATTCTCAAAATGGACAATGAGCAGTGGGCTTCCTCAAGTGATGGTAAGTGTGAGCTGGACCAGCAAAGGCAGATCATACTGAATATTGTCTGGGGAGGGAAATGTACTAGATTCATTCGTAAGTTTGGTGTGCACCTCTTTGGGGACATCTAGAAATACATTTGGAGTGGTGATTTTGCAGGAAGCTCCCCATTTTTGTGGTGGTGAGGTGACTGCTCAAAAGTAGAATCCGGAAATTATTGTCAATATGACTATGCATAAAACTAGTACAAGTGGGGCGCCTGGGTGGCACAGCGGTTAAGCGCCTGCCTTCGGCTCAGGGCGTGATCCCGGAGTTCTGGGATCGAGCCCCACATCAGGCTCCTCTGCTATGAGCCTGCTTCTTCCTCTCCCACTCACCCTGCTTGTGTTCCCTCTCTCGCTGGCTGTCTCTATCTCTGTCAAATAAATAAATAAAATCTTTAAAAAAAAAAAAAACTAGTACAAGTATAACACTCAGATTACATACCTTAATAACAACTCGAGGAAGACTGTGATAATGTACATGGTAAGGAAAACACAAAGGCACAAAGTTTGACTTTGCTTGCAATAATCTTAGAAACCATCAAGGGGAAGGTAAAATTCAATTTGAGCTTGGAAGAATATGAAGAATTTAATATTAGATGGTGACATATAACAGAGAACAAGGCCAAAAAAACCCAAAACATTAAGGGGTTCTATAATATCTGCATTTATGTAATTGTATCTGTCATATGTTTATTGCTATGATATAATCAAATGTATTCATGCGAAGAGATTTCATCCCATTATTCATTCATTCATGTATTCATTTGAGGTATCTTCACTAATTAGCCTACTATGCATAAGGACTATGATAACCATTGTATAAGCCCCATAAAGGTGTGTGAATTCAGGCATGGTCATAAAGACCCAAGTTTATTCATCTGAACTGCGATTCAGAAATATTAATCTGACAGTAGAACATAGGATTGATATAATGAAGTGAAACCAATATTAGGGATACTAATTTTCTTTGTTGTAGTCAAAGAAAGGAGAAATCAAAGCAGAAGCAGTGAAAATGGAGAGTAGTCGATGGAGGAAATATATTTGAGAGATGGATTAGAGAAACATTTTACAAGCCTTAACAAATTTTTAGATATTCTGGAGAGGTGTATTGGTTCTAAAGTTTCAAGCCACAGAGAGTAGGAACACAAGGGTGCACCGAGCATACAGTGAGGGTAGTAGGAGATACTGCTTCACGTGTAGGAGAAGATGCTAGTATGATTGTAGGTGTGTTGCGTTTAAGGTACAGTTTTCAAAAGAAAAGTTAAATTAGAAATCATCAAATTATAATCAATAATTAATGATTAGTACGGGCACACATAATAGAGAGCTAAATAATTAAACCATGATAATGTATGAGTTCCCCAGGGCAAGAATTATGTTTTTACCTCAAAACAGAATCAAGCAAAAATTATACTAATCTATTGTTTCTATGTATTAAAACTAATAAATGCCCAATTATAGAGAGTGTGAATTAAAATAATTACATTTAGTTTATACCCCTTGAGGTAAAAATCACTCTTCACTCTTACCTAGTTGAGCCCATCAATGTTTACCAACTTCTTATTCGCTGTAATAATTTCTTCATGTTTAAAGAAAATGTGTTATGATTTAACCACATAAGCCACTCATTAATTAACCTTGTTATCTCTAAATTAGTTTTTTATAAAAATTACCCAAATTGCAAATATAGAATGGTTCTCTGTATATAATAAAATCATATAGCCAAAAATTAAAAACTGAAATTTGGAAAGGTAAAAAGAAACCTTATTTCAGTAACTGTAAAACAAATTATAGAAATTTAGAAACATTGTAGAATCCTGCAATGCCAAAATCATTGATCTGAGTTGGCCGTCTAGTTAATGTAACACCTAAGTGAGTGACTCTAGGTTCTTTTATATAAATCAAACTGGCAGTCTGAAATGTAGTATTTCCCTGTGCACTTAACCAAGTCCAATGAGATGAATCATTGGAAAGCACTTTACTCTCTGATTTGTGTAAATCCATTAAAATCATACTAAGCATATCTAGAAGAAGGATGAAGAAAGTCCTAGAATTTTTATAGGTAATTAGGATTGAATAGGTCAAAGTTCAAAGTTGTCTAGAATCATAATAACTCATTTTTTACTCTATTCTCTTTAAAAGATATTTGAGAAAGAGTAATAGATGCTTTTCTTAAA
The DNA here is from genome assembly GCF_024610735.1 of Ursus americanus. Classification (NCBI taxonomy): domain Eukaryota; kingdom Metazoa; phylum Chordata; class Mammalia; order Carnivora; family Ursidae; genus Ursus; species Ursus americanus. The sequence continues at coordinate 11,330,459 of NC_142137.1, read as the reverse complement.
ATAGAAAATGTCCTGGCTCTAAAATATTAGGAGGAAGTTTAGCATTATTAATTTTATATATTATTCATCTATCTATTAAAACTTCTACTTGAGAAAACTTTAATTTCCTCTTTAATTCAAAGAAGACTGTGATACATAAAAAGGGCAAAAGGTATCAGAGTAGTTTTCTTTATTTAAATATCCATAATGATAAGCAGAATATTAAAGATTTGAAAAGTATAATTAGGCCAAATGTCAAGTTCTATTTTATGTTAGAATAATGTGACTTTTGTAATGGAGTTCACCATGAGCTTCTTTGCTTTCAGAGATCTGTATTAATTCTTTCTGTGTTCAGGTAAAGACTTAGGTGCCTTTTTTTGGGATGTGTGTATGTGGTGGGGGGGGGGGCATGTTTGTGTGCATATGTATGTACCTAGTCTTTAAATTAGTAGCAGAAACCTTATTTTATACTTCTGTAGAAAAGTCAATGATTGATTCATTCTTTAAATAAATGTAACCAATCTGCCTAGTACCCCGATTCCTTTGTTCATTGGAAATGACACTGTAGTATGGATCAGAAGCAAACATACTGAAACATTCATGACTTCTTAAACCAGAGACAGAGGACAGAGAGGGCATACTGATGAAAACTGATTTTTAGAACCTAATTTTCAGAATTCTTAAATATCATATACTGGCCTGCTAAAGAAAGGTTTTGATGTTGTCAGAAGAAAAACACATGCAACTTTAGTTATAGAACTGTAATACTAAGCAAATAGCGTTATTTGGAAAAGCCATCACTATCAGGGCAAGGCCAAAAAGGTTACACTTTAATGAGAAAAGCTAACAAAATAATGTGGAATAACTGGGCACAGAAACTATTTCTAAATACTTCTGATTCTTTTAAATACTTCTAAAACCAAGTTAGAAAGTAAAAATGAAAATGAAATAGGTCTTAGATGCTAAGGTGAATGTTACTGAAGATATTCCCCATACCCTTAAAATTGTGTGTGTATTTTGGCAAGAAAAGAGAAAACGAGGATTGTCAGGTTCAATACAGGAACTATTCTTTCAACAGAACTGGGACATCGACAAAACTGCATTATTACATCCCAGTCTGACACCGTATGAAGACTAATTGTCCAACTGTGTGTATTACCCAGACACTTAACTTGTTTCTGCCCTTCTCTATTTTGCCACTTGTTACCATCCTGGGCAGTAGATCTGGGGGCAAAAAAAAAAAAAAAAAGAAAGAAAGAAAGAAAAAGTGTTGGAAGGAATCGGTCAATTAATCACTTCTTGACAATTTTGACAAAAAAAATTGGTGAAACTCCAGAACTTCATCAGATTGTAATTGCAAATACCAAGTAAGAGAAATTAAACTGTTGACAGTGTCAGTGGAAACCTAAAAAAATGACAGTTATGACTGGACATATGTGCTCTGGGGTGAGGCTGGGAGGGAACACTTACTGTGAACTTTAATCCCATTGACTAAAGATTTTATTCAGAACTGTGGATTCATTAATTTTATAAAATTACATTATGGAAAGATAACAAGGTCCTTTTTTAAAAAAAATGTATTCCTGAATTAGCACCTGGCACTTGGTAGATGTTAAATTAATATCTATCAAATTAATAAATTAATCAATATGATCAAAAATAATTTTTATTTGTGTTATTTAAAAGTGATTCAAGCTAAATCAGAAATAGTAACTAATAAGTAAGGAACACCCCTTCTGTAGGGTCTTGCATCCATTTTCCTGGGGAGAAACTAGGACATGATAAATTAGATATCAAGTGTTCGTGGTAAACAAGGTATCTCTGAACTAGAAAATGTAGAACTACAAAGCAATAAATTTTTAGAGTAAATGGCTACATATTTAAGGAGAGTTAGAACACAAGAGGCGGTGAGGTGGTTTGGGGTGGAGGGAGTCAAATATGAAGACCCAGTGGAGAAAATCTGTAATGGAAAGGACAGGCTTGACAATAGGCCTTAACTAGGCCTTAACTCATGCTGGGGACAAAAAGGGAAGTGGGTCCCACCAATACCCCCCAAAAGAAAGGATATAGAAAAGGAGTTTAAATTTGGGAGTTGTTTTCCCAAAGACATTCTATGTTGTTGGGCTAAGAGTTTATGCAAAAACACAAGGTAGACACTCAATAAGAAAGTTCCATGAGCTGTCTGCAACAGGACACTCAGAATCCAGGGAAGACCCAACCCCAGCACGGGCCTCCTAGGAAGTGGGACAGGGGACCTTGTCCACTCTGGAGAAAGGCACATGCCCAACAAGGGATCCCGAGTCAGGCTGGGAATTGACAAAGAGAGGTGTTCATGGCAGGGGCACTGTGGTAGCAGAAATGGTACAGTAGCAGCAGCAGGGCAGTGGGGAGGCAGCATCCTATAAGGGAGAAGAAATAATGCCTGTCGGGGAACTGAAAGCACTGGGACTCAAGCTGAAGACCTTTGGGGATGTTTAATATTCATACTAGTAAACAATAATATTGGATAAAGTATGGGTGTCCCTTTCCTCACCACCACCCACGCCAGATACTGAAGCTAGTATTCTTGTGAAAAACTAGGCAGAATTGTAGTTTGCATCTTAGGGAGTTGTGGATTTCAACATGACCCTGACAGATACTTGGTCAGGTTTGTTCCTCTCATTTTGTTACCTAAATCTTACTGAAATTCTATGTCCACAGTAATGGCTGGGGGGTACTTTGGCTAATACATAGCTCTGGCTTGAGATCACAATGAGAATGAGTCCGTCTACCCTAACTGGTTGGAAACAGAGGTATATTTCTTTTATTACATCTCTTATCTAGCAATCTATAGAGTTCAGTATTTTGGAAATAATTCTTTTCGTGTTTATGTAAAACCTAGATATTGAAAACAACTTAAAAGGAAAAAAATGACATTCCAGAAATTATTTCTATCAAGGCACTCCCACTAAGGTATTTATTAATTCACAGCCTTGAATTATAACCACCTTCAAAGAGGAAAAATTAAAATACCTTTATGCTATTAAATATATAAAAAACATATAAAGCTGGATAGGAATCTGAAAAATTAGCTAGGCTTTCCTTCTAGCTTTGCCACATTAAAACCATCCCCAACAGCTGGTGATTTACCATATGCTTCATGACTTCCAGAGAAAGTTTCCAAAGCTTCTGCAGATTCATGTGGACAACGTGCAACAACCCTTTACTTCCTCCCTTTGTGGAATATTAAATAGTTTATTCCATAGATTGTTCCTCCATTTCATAAAGTGTATAAAACTATAAATATAGTTTATAGTTTATAAGGCAGCATCACTTATCAACTTGCTAAGAGTTTTACAAATTATCCACTATCATCCCCCTTTTATGTATGAAAGAATTACAAAATTGAGTGATTTGTCCATGAGTCCATAGATTGTAAATGGCAGAAACATGATTCCAGTTGAGGTCATTGCATTTTGAATCTGTTGATCTCAACTATAATAAACTTGTTCTGTTTTTCTGTGGACATAGAGCAAATTTACAGCATGACTTCATTGATACTGAGATTTGGAGTTATTTTATTTTATTATTTTATTTATTGTTTTGAAAGAGAGAGCAGGGGGAGGGTTAAAGGGGGATAGAGAGACAAAATCTTAAGCAGTTTTCATGCCCCAGCGCACAGCCTGACGTAGGGCTTGATCTCAAGACCCTGAGTGGAAATCAAGAGTTGGACACTTAACCGACTGAGTAACCCAAGCGCCCGAAACTTGGGGTTATTTTAAATGGGACAGTAGAGGCAGAAACTTGATCTTCCAAAAACCAAGGTAACCATCGTCCATTTATTTAAGGAATAAATGCGCAAAACTAAAACTGAAATCACAAAACCACAATGGTGAAGCTCCTACAGCTCCTGAAATAGAAACAATTTTAAAACATCCTCGAGAGTCTCCATTTAATCACGCTCTCTGTCTCTGTTTTCTGCGTATATATAACTTCAGTGACCAAGCTCTTTCCAATCCGCCATGCTGCCTGTTCTGGTTGAATTGTCCAGCGTGCCTAATTTCTTGTCTGCTGGATCTAATCTGTTGGTCTTTAGTGGCGTTTTCTTAGGTTTCTTCTAAATTCCTGGTTTTCCTTGATAATTTATGATTGTGGACTGCTAAAACAGATAGGGTTCAAATAAAATCTGAGCGGGCTTGGTTCTTAGTGTATTGTTTATCTTCAAGGTATCATCAGATCAAAGCTTTTGGTGGTTCAGGTTGACCACTAACACCTATACTATGTATACCATTCATGCCATTTGAATGAATAGCAAATATTTATTAATTATTTTGAATTATAACAATTCGACTTAAAGATAATGTTACTAATATTAAAGAAGATATACAATAAATTCTGAATGCAAACATATGCACCAGCATACCACATGGAAAAGGCTAGGCTGAATGTCAGAGGAAAGCTAAAAAAATTACCCATCAGAAGGCAACAGAAACACAGACTGAATGGTAGGAAGCGGGTGTGGGGGGTTAATTTGGTGGGAATACGTGATAGCTCTTAGGTACAGCAATCACTCAGCTCTCAGGCTTGTGGAGCAATTTAAAAGGAGAGCTTGTCTGGTGGCTCTGCTGACTTCATTCATCTTGAACTATCATAGCAGGAGTCAGAGTGAGATCTTCAAATCCATCAGAGACCCAGCAGCTGTTACTGTATCTAAAGCAAGTCCGAGATAAGATACTCTTACTGGGACACATGGTACGAACTATCAGAACAATTTCTTTCCCCTTTAACATCTGTACCTCCACATGATTAGCATAAATGGCACATTGCAGTGCTCTTCATCAGAATGAGATGTTCCTAATAATATGTGTTCTCAATTTAATGGTAAACTTCCAATTTAACTACAATATGAAGCATATAATTGAAAGCAACTTCTGATACTCTTACACTATTCCAACTGTACTTCTAAGTACAAGTTAATTATAAGAATGGGAATTGAAAATGAAAGTTAATCTAATCAACTGATTTTTAAGTGATGAGTTAATCGCAAATTCCCAGAAATCCCCTGCACACACCAATTATGATAATGCCGCCTAAATACAAATATATATTTTATATGTGTGTGTGTGTATGTATATATATATATACATACACGCACACACACTAATATGCCTATGTTGTTTTTAAATGTTTGCCTTATAATTACAGTAATGACCTAGGAGTGAGATATTGCCTGAGGGTTAATGACTAGCAGAGAACATACATTTAGTATTAACCCCAAATAAATTCCCTGTACTTCCATAATTATTTCAAGAACTTCACTAACGTATATAGACTATAAATTAAACCCTCAATGATCTCTGGGTCAATGTCTGGTTTTCTCTTGAATATTGCCAACTGTATTAATTATCTGAAAGAATTGTCAAAGACAAATTATGAAACTTTGTGAATAAAATGCTTGGCAAATATGAGAAAGACTAGAGGCACATTGTAAATGTTCTCCCAAAACTTGAATATAAACGTGAATGTAACAATAGTCAAGGCAAAATGGTGAAACGAACTGAGAAGCAAATTAGAAAGAAGTTCTTAGGAAATCACTCAGAATAAGACACCATAAATATAAGACAAATGTAAGATAGAAAAATGAGAAGATATAATATAGGTCTAAGAGAATGTATGGAAGGAAAGAATAGAGAAAAGGTGATATTTGATAAGAAAATTGCTGAGAACTTTCTAGGACTAATCATTGAAAAATAAGGTAGAAATTATAGAAGATAAGAGGGTCCTGAGAGGGTAAATAGAAACAAATCCATACTCAAATACCTGTTGTGAAGTTGGAGAACATCAAAGACAAAAAAAAAAATATCTCAGGGGTTGCAAGAGTAATGTTACATTGGCTCCACAGGCATGACAATTAGAATAATGGCGTAATTTTCAGCAACAGTAATAAATAGCAAGGGATAATGAAAAATACCTTTAATATTTTGAAACATTAAAGACCAACCTAAAATCCTAACCTAGACAAATCATTAATTAACCATAATGGTAAAATATTGGGGCGCCTGGGTGGCTCAGTCGGTTGGGCATCTGCCTTCGGCTCAGGTCATGATTCCAGGGTCCTGGGATCAGGCCCCATGTTGGGCTCCCTGCTCAGCTGGGAGTCTGGGAGTCTGTTCCTCCCTCTTCCTCTACCCGCCCCCACTCATGCTCTCTCTCTCGCTCTCTCTCTCTAATAAATACAAATAAACAATACAAACAGAAAAATAAATAATACAATATAATTAAACAAACAATACAAATACAAACAAATAAAAAATCTTTAAAAAAAACAATGGTAAATATTTATTTTCAAACATAAAAAATTGATATTGTACTAGTCTCACAGCCTCTCTGAAAGAACTGTCAAAGAAAAATAAAAACCAGAGAAAAGAGATGGAATAGAGGAAATAGATAAGAATTGCTAAGTAAAACCAGTGACCAAATATATTAAAAAAAAAGGTAATGTGTAGTTTAAAAAAAATGTGTATTTTGGTAAGAATACTTAGCACAAGATCTTCCCTCTAAAATTTTGAAGTGCACGAACTTTACTTACTATGGGCACAATGTCGTACAGCAGATCTCTAGAATCTATTTATCTTATACAGCTGAAACTTCACACACCTTGAATAACAAGTGACTATTGCCCTCTTCCCCCAGGTTCTGACAACCACTATTTTACTCGCTTTTTTATGAGTTTGACTATACTGTATACTTCATATAGGTGGCATCATGCAATATGTGTCCTATAGTGACTGGCTTATTTCACTTAGCGTATGGCCCCCCAGGTTTATCCATGTGTCACATGTTACATGATTTCCCTCTATTTTAAGGCTGAATGATATTTCCTTGTATGTATATACTATTTTTTCTTTATCCGTTCATCTGGATTGGTGGATATTTGGATCGCTTCCATGTCTTGGCTATTATAGATAGTGCTGCTATGAGCACGAGGTGCAGATATCCCTGCAAGACTCTAATTTCAATTTGGGGAGGGGGGGTTATATGCCAGAAATGAGATTCCTGGATCATAAGGAAGTTTTATTTTTAATTTTTTTTAGGAACCTACATACATTTTTCCATAGCAGTTGCACCATTTTATATTCCCAATAATGCACAAGGGTTCTGATTCCCCTATATCCCCACAACACTAACTTTTTGTATTTTTGATACAGCCATACTAAAAGTGTGATGTGACATCTCACCATGGTGTTGATTTACATTTTCCTTTGCAGAAATATCTATTCCAGTTCTTTGCCCACTTTTTAATTGAGTTATTTATTTTTATTTTTTACTACTGAATGTTAAAATTTCCTTATATATTTTGGACATTAATCCCTTTTCAGATATATGGTTTGCAAATATTTTCTCCCGATCCTTAGGTTGCATTTTCACCCTGTTGATTGTTTTCTTTGCTTTTTAGTTTGATGTAGGAGTTTCAAAATAAGATAGAAGAAAAATGCTGCTGGAAAGGGAGGGTGGATCGTGGATTTTGGAAGTGATATATTCTACCTCTCTTACAGAGCTCACACATGATAGAGATATAGCCACTAAGGGGATAAAATTGAAAAGCAAAACTTTCAAACCAATAAAGGGGAAAATGAGTAATAAAAATATAATTATTCATTCCAACAAATGCTAGAAAACAGGAAATGAAGGAGAAAGAAAAAAGTGTAATAATCAGTAAACAGAATAAAGTGACAGAAAGAAGTAAACTATGATAAAAATCATAGTACATTGATACAGTATGTGACAAAGGGAGATGCTTATGGAACATGCGTGTGAAGTCAGAAAGGTTATCAAAGACAGATGACGTTTTGCTCCATGCTACTTGAAATGAGCAGCTGTGACCGATGGTCAGCATTTTAGGGAAATCAATCATGGCTCCAAATTAGAAGTCATTTTGTAACAGCTGAGATTTTCTAGAAGGAGGAGTCCCTATTGAAGGAAATTCTTCAAGCCCGGGTTGGACAAATGCTCAGGGATAGATGTGGATTCCATGTGTTGATCTTAAAGGGTTCTTCTTCACGCTAAGCTCCCATCATGGCAAGGTTTTTCAGGTGTATAAAGCCAAAAGCTTTTGAAAATGGAATATTTTTCTCAGTTTGAAGCTTCGTCAAGAAAGTACTTCGAGGGTTTGTTTTACTCATCATGGTGTCCCGAGGCCATAGCCCAGTGTCTTGATACTTAACACAACCTCAATAAATAGTTCTTGAATTGAAATGAAGACTGGCAGATTTAATATAGTCTTAGGAAAATAATAAAAAGGTGAAAAGGATAAAAAAATATAGTCTACAATGGTAGCAATAGGAACAAAGTTATTAAACTTTATAAAATCTCGTACAGTGGGAAATATAAAGTGCATACAGATAGTCATGAATATTTTTCAAAACATATCAGAAAAAGAGTAATTTTTATCGGATGCATTTGGGTATAACCAACTATGATAGAACATGATTCTAAAACTGAAAGTATTGTGTCTCAGCGATTATTAACTTTTTTCAAAGAAGGAATTATTAAAATTGATATTTTCCATCTCAAGGGAATTTATAAGGAAGTACATATTTCATAAGCCAACTATACTCAGACTAACAAACTTTTTGAGTTTTCTATCCAGGCAGTGGACTGGGGACTTTTGTTTTACTTTTCTGTCTGGAAGGGACCAAATAACTTTCATTAAAGAGAATACACCATAACTATATTAATCGAAATAAACATTCTTCCTGGCAGGATTTGGGCATGTGATATGGCTTTTCCCCATGTATCTTGCAAAATCCTTTTCTGAACTATAAATCATTTTTGTTTTACTAAATAAATGAGCACAATATTTACCAGAGATGACTTTATTTCACCCACCCCACAGCACCAGATGAGACGAATTTTGACTTTTCATCGGATTTGAATTAATTGCCTATTCTGTTGATTTGTGGGGGACAGCCATTTAATTTGTGGAACCCTCACAACCCTACAGCCCTGCCTCCTCACTGGAGATGGGAAACGGGATGGGTCTGTATCTCGGTTCCTGTGAAAGTACTATGATTGTCACTTACTTATTACATAGGAAATGTCAAAGAGATACAGACTTGACCTCAGTTTCCAGCTGTTAAAATTCTACTGGGATCGTGAAAGCCTAATCTGATCTTTCCGATCTGAGGTGCACCAGTTCTAACACACTTTAAAAAATTTTATTTATGAAGTATGCTTTCCTCAGAAAGTATTTGAGACAACTTCTCAGGTCTGCTTATACTACTGTTTCACAAGCATGCCTGATCAATCTAGTCGGCCGGAGAGCTTGCAAAAATGCAGATTTGTGGACACATCCCAGGAGATGAAGATGTGGCGATCTGAGGGAGACTTAGGAATCTGTGTTTTTAAGTCTCCCCAAGTGACCTTTAAAATCAGACAGGGTTTAGAAACGCTGATTCACTACCTGTCGCTCCTCCAGCACTTTCTCTGTGTGCCAGATGGTATTCTGCACCCCTAAAGGAGGTTGACACACTCTGAAAGACGAGCTCATACCCTCGGACCACGAAGATAAGCCCCAGAGCACTGTGACCCTGGCCCAGAAGTTCAAAGAGATCAATGGCAGGATTTGTTTTGGCTTCGTTTAGCCAAAACTTATCCAATAATGGTATTGAAAACATCTGCTTTTTTTTTGAGGCAAATATGGATGTAATAAAATAAGTGCTTCATTGCAGACGAAGAACCATGTGGAGACGTGAGAAAGGAAACTTATAACTTGTAAGGAATAACCGTTACAGCCTCAGTAATCACTCTTGTGGGTCAAGCTGGCCAGCTCGAGAAGAGCACCGCAGCCCCCCGCCTGCTGGTACAGACTTGCCTCGAGAAGGCAGGTCACTTGTGCTGGATTTAATACCACTTTTTTTTTTTTAAAGATTTTATTTATTTATTCGACAGAGATAGAGACAGCCAGCGAGAGAGGAACACAAGCAGGGGGAGTGGGAGAGGAGGAAGCAGGCTCATAGCGGAGGAGCCTGATGTGGGACTCGATCCCATTAACGCTGGGATCACGCCCTGAGCTGAAGGCAGACGATTAACCGCTGTGCCACCCAGGCGCCCCGTGGATTTAATACCACTTTTGGATTAATATCTTTGCTTGCTCAATAATGCACCTTACTGCCTCATATTGTGCCAGTCATATAGTACCTCTCACCAAGTGCTTTTTGAGGGAAAGAAGGCTGTGAAGAAATAGATGGTTTAGAAAAACAAAACTGGTACTTTATATTAAACATTTAAAAAAATGTCCCTATTAGGGGGCACCTGGGTGGCTCAATCAGTTGAGCACCCAACTCTTGATTTTGGCTCAGGTCATGATCTCAGGGTTGTGAGATGGAGCCCCATGGCGACTCCACGCTCACCACAGAGTCTGCTTGAAGAGTCTCTCTCTCTGCCCCTCCCCCACTCAAATAAATAAATAAATCTTTCAAAAAAATTTCCCTATTGGTTTTAATTAAGCTCTTGCTGAGTTGTGAACTCAAATAGATTTTTTTAAGGAGAAAAAATATTTTAAAGCCTTCCCACAGGTTTTTCATAACTCTTAATGGATAAAATCTGAAGATGATAATGCCCATACTCAAATGATGGCTTATGAAATCAGCCTGCATCTACCTGAGATGAAAAGAAGGTTGTAAGATAAAAATAATGGGTTGTGTTCTTATTATGAAGAGCAGAGACGATAGCTCTTTTAGCAAAAAATACAGAATTTTTCTTCTGAGAGAATTGTTTTTATGGTAGAGAAGTATTTATCGAACATGTGTCTCTCTTCAGAGATCAATCTATACGGTCTTCATTGCAGGTTTATAAACCTTACTCTCTTTCCCTTTAAAATGCAGGTTCTTTTCAAGAAAGTCTCTTGTTTACTGCAGGAAAAAAATCAATACAATTACAGAGAAAAAGAGACATTTTCATATGGTTTTCAAAGTTACAGATGTTGCAATTAACCTAAATACATTACACACCATATTTCAAAATAGAAATCATGATAACCAAAATGGTTCATTTGTAAGCTTGAATTTAGAAAACTGGTAATGTAGAAATATAGTTGGTCTTTTGGCTGGTATCTTACCAGTAGTAATTAATTATAGAATGGCTCGTCCACAGTGGCATTTCTTTTTCTGCCAAATACAAGATTCTTTCAAAGTGTTTAGTAGAAATTCAGCAGACCACATTATTCCGTCTTTATATACAAAACTGATATTTCAGCATAAGGAACTCCATGTATAGGCTTGCTAATTTTTCCTCAAGACTATCATATGAAACTGACAAAGTACCATCGTGTTATATCCAACCACTGTGTGACATTCATTCCATGACAAAAATGCACTATAAAAAATACCTAGAACAAACTAAACATGCCCATAGTTGCCCAGTCCCAACTAGAATTAAGTGACGTATTTTGACGCTGGAAAAACATTCAGAGGCATACAATTTAATAACCAGAAGGGATGTAGGAAGAATTTAAAAACAATTAAGACAAAACAGAACTTTACTGCTAAGTTGTGAGTTAAATATCTCAAGTTTTCGGGAAGGAAGTGGCATAATTTAGAAATAGGAGGAGATTAAAAAAATTGAGTGGGCACTGACAGGTCCTTTGCAGTCTTGCTCTGCCACTGACACACCGGATGGATTGAAGGACTGGCCCCGCAAAATTCTCTTCATCTTCTTCCTGCTCATATAATCTATCCTCAAGCAGCAAAAACACGGATGCAAACCTTGCCAATTAACATTAAGCAGTTAGCACCTGACATTCATTTTAACCAAACATGCAGGGAAATAGTGCACAGTTAGAATCAAGTTTTGGGATTATGTGAAAATATTGATACATGAAAAGCAGGTACAGATTATATTTGTTTTCTTTCTTTTTTCTTTTTCTTTTTTTTCTTTTTAGTGGGTTAAGTTGCTGGAGATGGGTGTGCTTAGGCTAGGGCAGAAAACAAATGACTTACAGAGAGAAGTTGTGTTCTCGGAAAGTACAGAGGCTTCCTCAAGCTGGGAGCTAACATCGCTCACTGAAAGAGAAAGATAGGGAATTGCCTGGTCACTTGGGTGCCTTTTCGCTGCGTCTGTCTGAGGGCCTGTGTTCCTTTAATAATAGACTCTCATAAATACAAGTCATTGAAAGGTGGGAAGGGGAATACTGTGGTTCCACCCGCTTTGAGAGGCTTTGAAATTCAATGTGATATCCTTTATGTTGGAGAGTGGCCGAAGATCAAGGGCAATCAATCCTGATGCTTTCAAATTTATAGATATTTTGGCTGGAGGGACTGGAAAAGATCTATCCTTCTGGAATATTTCATGCCTGTTCTCCCTTCCACTTCATCTCTGGGTCCACATCCTAGTGGCCTGGTAGAGAGAATGTTTGCAGATGGGTATCAGCTGCTGAGTCTAATTAGCAGCCGTTCAATAATACGTATTCCAAACAAGCAAAACAGAACAAAAGGAGAAATTTCTTCATTCTTGGTCTACCAATAGTTCTTTTTATTATAACCTTTGCTATTTCATCCCCTGGAGTTAGTAATATATACTTCACCTCTATCTTATTATAAAATCACACCACAGAGAATCTAGGTCATATTTGTTATTATTAATACACAGTAAAAATGCCAAGCATTTTGTATTTGACCTTTTGCAACTCTCTCTCTGCCATCCTTCTTGCCTCCGTTCTATCTCCTTCAGGTTGTCCCAAATGTGGGAAATAAAAGTTTTTCTCTACCTTGTTAAAATTAATTCTTCCTCTTTTCTAATTCTTAAATGACCTGGGACAATTTTTTTTCATTCGTCTTCATCTTGTAAATTATTTCCTTCTACCCAGGAAAAGGGACCTCCTCTGGGTGGAGCTTTCTCTCAACCTCCCTCCCTTTTCCCTCTTCTCCCCATTTCTTCTGCCCTCTTTGCATTCATGATTCCTTCCCTTCACCAAATTTTCTTTTAAAAATATCCTCTCATCAAGTGGGATTCTGTTTATTCTTATAATTTCATAAAATGGAAATTCATACATTTTCAACTTCTCTTAAAATAGATATTCTAATGATGGGCAACAAACCTAGTAAAATAAAGAAGTTTTAACATATAAAATAACAAAATCCTTCACTTAATATAGTAGCACTTTTGTGATAATTCATAATAATAACAAATGCATAATAACCCCCAAAATTCATCCTTCAAAAAAAAATCCAATATATCCAAATATAGCACTTTATCAGGTGATGTTACATTGACTGACTGGCTAATTGATCTTTGGTAATATGTAAGAGTATTCGTAATTATAAGAAATAATAAAATAGATCAAACCCAATGGAAAACATACAACCAAACAAACAACACAGGAAAGAGAGAAGTAACAATATTCATTCGTATTATCTTTGCACTTATCAATAACTAATATATTTTGGCAAATCAAAAATTATCCATGAAGTTGAGGATTTGACTCATAATAGCATCATTAATATTGGAGTAAAATATAATAATAATTAAAGATTTTTTTATTTGTTCAATGGAAATGAGTAGAACAAAAAATTTAAGTCTGTACTTTATCTTGGTTTCTATCAATATAGCCAATTATTAAGATTATACACCAAATTACATAGAATTTGCTTCTAAATATGTACTGATAAATGCATTCATAGAATGAATTCATAGAATACTGTACCTGTGAATATTAGAGCTCTAGGAGAAAGAATCTATATTATAATAAAGCCATTTAAGTTCTATAAATTCTACCTAATAGAACAAGTAATTTGCCTTTTTTTTTTCAGATTTTACCTATTTATTTGTGAGAGAGAGAGAGAGCACAAACAGGGGAGGGACAGAGGAAGAAGGAGAAACAGATTCTCCACTGAGCAGGGAGCCTGACTTGGGACATAGGGCCTGATCCCAGGACCCTGGGATCATGACCTCAACCAAAGGCAGACGCTTAACTGACTGAGCCACCCAGGTGCCCCAGAACAAGTAGTTTGCTTTTGATGAAAAGAATAAAGTATTGCTTTTCTACTAGCATTGACTCAGAAGTAGTAGGAAAAAAGAAATCATATAGTCCTATAGTTTAACAGAAAAACTGAAGCTAATGGGTATCAAAGTGAACTAGTTGTCCCCATAGTGACTGGGTTGGTTTACACAGCTTATAAAACTAGTAATATTTTTTCATGTGTTAGCAATTCGGGGGGAGACAGAATTTCAAGGTACTGACCATATTACCGGGAGTGTTTCTACCTCAGACAGACATATTAGCGCGATATGACTGGCCATAGCACCCTGTTTATGATCATTTTACAAGTGTAAGATAATAATGTGAATTATATAGCAAATTTGTGTATACGTATGTGTCAAATATGGGCTGCTCCCTGTGTTCTCAGTAAGAAAGAGTCCAAAATAAGCTACTGTGAAAAACGATACCTTGGAGTCATGATGAGGTTAGAAGAAATCTAATAGGTTGGCAGAATTTAGGAAATTTTGCTGACTTAATGAATAAGTAGGAACACTAGTACATACCCAGCGTCTTCTGTCAAATAGGAATGGCTCATTTCCTGAGCAAATTGGTCTGGCCTCAACCAATGGAAAAGGGAAATAAAGTTGGAATTTGATTCCAGAATACCATTTCAATCTCCAACACTTTTTCTGCCATTTAGAGGCAAATTGTATAACTTACAAAGTCTCGATTTCTCAATTCTTCAAATGGACAAGGTAACATTTGCAACCCATCAAAAGAGCTTAGAAAGGTTTAATGAGGTGACATATCTAAAATGTTATCTAGGGGAAAAAAAAATATATATATATATATATTTTATCTCTGCAGATAATGCCTCAGCTTGACTGGAGGAAAAAAAAAAGATACCACAAGATATCATTGTATTATGATAAAGCAATGAACTACCACCTGCAGGACATTGGCTTCATGAAAGGCAATGACAAAGAGCACATCAGGATTACATGAAATCAATCAGAGGCAGGCAGGAAGAACACAAGCCAGATGAAGTGGAGTCTTTCATGGCAGGCAGGAGAATATATCAAAGCCAACCTTGCTAATTTCAAAAAGCCTACTCCCTTCTCTAGAGGTGAGAACATTACTTCAGACAGCATGCTGGCTCCGCTGGACTTCTGTGAAGATGCTATAACGCCATTTGTGGGTTTCTTAAAGAATGATTTAGGAATGAAAAGGGCCAGCAAACCTGAGCACCATTAATTTAGTTCACCAGTAGGAGAGGATTGAGTGCACAGTTTTCCACATTTATTTCTCCATCAGGAACTTGTTATTTGTACCAGCTGGACCCTCATTTGTGGATTTTAATTCTGAGCTACTCGTCATTTAAATGCTGCTTTCCAAAGAAAATGCTAAGTTATTTTTTCCTTAAAGAGAGATTTTTGCAAAGCAAAACAAAATAAAACAAGCCAGTTAAAAGTAGATGCTGTCGGTCTTTGAATGGCAAAATGAACGGTAGGAGGAGGAACAATGGTCAACATGACGGGTGTGATGGATCACAGATCACGAAGAAAGCTTGATACAGGCAAACATTTTTCATAGGAAGAGCAGATGCTGCAAAAAGGTCTGTGTAAGTGCTGGAAGCTCATGGGTAAGCCTTAAAGAATTCAAGAGCTCCAAGCACCCTGAGAATAAGTGGAAAGAGCATCCTGAGAAGCCTCGTGGTGCTTGCTCAATGTTCACGGGCCGCAGACAATGTCATAGGGATTAGGCACGTATATTGTTGTACGTGGTGGGATAGGACTGGCTATAATTGGAAGTCCAATAGACATAAGGATCACTTCCCAGCTTTAGGTGGTTGTAGTCTGTGATGTTGATAGAGAAGCTGAAACTGCCTACTAGTGTGATGGCATTTTTCACCTAAGGATGACCACATCTACTCCTTGAATGTGCACCAGAGAGAAAATACATGAAATAAATATGTTAATTGTATTTTCATTGGTGCCTTCTATTTGAACCCTTGCTAGTAATAAATGTACTTTGAGTTAATGGAAGAATCCATGGAAATTTGGGGTAAATATCATTTTAATTAATTCACTTAACTCTAAAAGTTGGACCTACGGGCACCTGGTTGGCTCAGGTCCTGATCTCAGGGTCCTGGGATGGAACCCCAAGTGGGGCTCCCTGCTCAGTGGGGAGTCTGCTTCTCCCTCTCCCTCTGCCCCCCCCCAAATAAATAAATAAATAAATAAAATCTTTAAAAAAAAAAGTTGGACCTAAACACTTTGTGTCCCCAACAGCCCCCTTTCTGAAACTGGGTAAACAGAAAACAGAATATTTATATTTGTAAAGCTAGAGTTACTGATTTCTAGGGAATATTCAAAGCATGAGCATCTCAGTGCCCTCTTTTTTCATGACATTGATTAGAACTACGTTTTTTTCAGAAAGGGTGTCTATTACTTCATGTTTTCTATCACCTTACTTTATTAGACACTTGATTCAAGAGAGAACTAGAATACAACTTACAAATCATCTTTTCTCTTGTTTTCAATCTAAGTTCCAAGTGGTCGATGAGCTGGGCTAAGATAGATACTCTCGCTTCAAATAATAGTCTTTTCCAAATATATAAGGGAAAAAGAGCTAATAAATAAGTGGTCTCGATTTTATCTTTTCCCCCATATTTATTTTCTTAAACACTCAATACCTGCTATCATGTGCCTTTTAGTAATACAGGTAAACAATAAATGATCAAGCAGCAGAACATAATAATACAATTTTACCAAAATGAATACGTATTTCAATATTGTGATGACTTGGGGATTTGCTTGCTTGTGGCGGTGACTTAAACTCGCTGACCTATAATAGAATCATGTTGTCCATTGGGGGAAAAGAGCTCCTATTTAGTGGAATTAAATTTAATGTATTTCCAAAAGCATGATTTTCCTTAGGCTACAACACAGTTTTCAAGTGTCCTATCACTCAGAAAAGTATAAAGGCCTTGGATATGGTCTAATGATGAGTTCTGTCTATGTCACAGAGGTAGTAAATAGCACAAGAGTACTAAAATCCTGATCCTCTAATTTGAGTTCAAATTTTTTCCTACGTGCCTAGTTATTTGAGTGCCCAGAATTTCATTTTCATGAAGAAAGGGAACAGCACAGTTTCAGAACAAAGAACATATGATGGGCTGGGCCACACGCATACTTTACTTCATTACTTTGTTGGGCTTAGCAGATACTGAGGTTTTACAAATTGAAGCTTTGTGGCAATGCTGTGTTGAGAAAGTCTCTCAGTGACATTTTTCTAACAGTATTTGCTCGCTTTGTGTGTCTGTGTCACGTTTTGGTAATTCTTGCAATATTTCCAACTTTTTCATTATTATATATTTTTATGGTGATCTGTGATCATTGGTCCTTGATGGTACTGTTGTAAGTGTTTCGGGGTGCTATAAACGGCACCCAAATAAGACAGTGAACTTAATCAATAAATGCTGTGTGTGTTCTGATTGCTCCACTAACCAGCCACTCCTCCCGTATCTCTCCTTCTTCTCAGGCCTCCCTATTCTCTGAGACACCTAAAAATATTGAAATTAGGCTAATTAATAATCCTATGATGGCTATAAGAGTTACAGTGAAAGGAAGACAGTTTCCTGTCTTTCACTTTAAATTAAAAGCTGGAAATAATTAAGCTTAGTGAGGAAGGCATGTCAAAAAACTGAAACAGGCCCAAAGCTAGTTGTCTTGCCCCGGTTAGTCAAGTTGTGAATGTAAAGGAAAAGTTCTTGAAGGAAATTAAAAGCGCTACTCCAGTGAATACATGAATGATAAGAAAGCTAAACAGCCTTAGTGCTGATACGGAGAAAGTTCAGTGGTCTGAATAGAAGATCAAGACAGTCATAACATTCCCTTCAGCCAAAATCTACTCCGGAGGCAGGCACTCACTCTCTTCGGTTCTGGGAAGGCTGAGGGAGGTGAGGAAGCTGCAGAAGAAAAGTTTGGAGCCAGCAGAGCTTGGTTCCTGAGGCCTGAGGAAAGAAGCCATCTCCCTAACATCAGCGTGCAAGGTGGAGCAGCGCGTGCTGATGTAGAAGCCACAGCGAATTGTTCCGAAAATCTAGCTCCGATAACCAGGGAAGGCGGCTACACTGAACAACAGATTTTCAGTGTACACGGGACAGCCTTCCATTGGAAGGAGATGCCATCTAGGACTTCCGTAGCTACAGAAGAGGAGTCAATGCCTGGCTTCAAAGTTTCAAAGGATAGGCTGACTCTTTTGTTTGGGACGAATGCAGCTGGTGACTTTAAGTTGAAGCCAATGCTCACTTGCCACTCGGAAAATCCAAGGGCTTTTAAGAATGATGCTAAATCTATTCTTCCCATGCTCTATAAATGGAACGATAAAACCTGGATGACAGCACATCTGTTTACAACATGGTTTTCTGAATATTTTAAGCCCACTGTGGAGACTTACTGCTCAGAAAAAAGGTTCCTTTTAAAATATTACTGCTCATTGATGATGCACCTGGTCACCCAAGAGCTTAGATGGAGATGTACAATGAGATTCGTGTTGCTTTCATGCCTGCTAACACAAAATCTATTCTGTAGCCCATGGATCAAAGAGTAATTTCGACTTTCAAGTCTTATTATTTAAGAAATCCATTTCATAAGGCTATAGCTGTCATACATAATGATTCCTCTGATGAATCTGGGCAAAGTAAATTGAAAACCTTCTGGAAAGGATTCACCATTCTAGATCCATTAAGAACATTTCTGATTCATAGGAAGAGGTCAAAATATCAACATGAACAGGAGTTTGGAAAAAGCTGATTCTAACCCTCAGGGAGGACTTAGAGGGGTCCAAGACTTCAGTGGAGGAAATAAGTGCAGGTGTGGTAGAAACAGCAAGAGAAATTGAATTAGAAGGGAAGCCTGGAGATGTGACTGAATTGTTACATCATTATCAAACTTGAACAGATGAAGATTTGCTTCTTATGGATAACCAAAGAGGTTGGTTTCTTGAGATCGAATCTATGCCTGGTGAAGATGCTGAGAAGATTGTGGAAAGGAGAACACAGATTTAGAATATTACATAACCTTAGCTGATAGAGCAGTGGCAGGGTTTGAGAGGCTTGACTCCAATTTTGAAAGAGGTTCTACTCTATGTAAGATGCTATCAAACAGCATCAATGCTACAGCAAAATTGTTCATGAAAGGAAGAGTCAATCAATGCAGCTAACATTATTGTTGTCTTATTTTAAGAAAATGCCACAGCCAGGCCAACCTTCAGCAACCTCCATGCTGACCACTCAGCAGCCATCAACATGGAGGCAAGACCTTCCATCAGCAAAAAAGATTGACCTACAGAAAGCATAGATACGTTGAGCATTTTTTTAGCAATATTTTTAAATTGAGATATGTACATTGGTTTTTTAAAGACATAATGCTGTTGCACACTTAGGCTACAGTATAGTGTAAACATAACTCTTACATGCATTGGGAAACCAAAAAAATTATTTGACTCACTTTATTGTGATACTCATTTTTTGTTCCAAATCCACAATATCTCTGAGGTTATGCCTGTAGTAGATGGAACATTATTCCGAGTGCTTCCGTGAGAGTGTTTTTGAATGAGACTAACATTTAAATTGGTAGACTGAGTAAAGCATATTACCTTCCACAATGTGGCTGAACCGTATCTATCAGTTTAAGGCCTGAATAGAACAAAAAGGCTGACCTTTTCCTGAGTAAGAGAGAATTATTCTTGCCTGATGGCCTTCAAACCAAGACATCAGGTTTTGTGTGTCTGCAGACTTGAAATATTGACTCTTCCTGGTTCTCAAACCTGCTGGCTTTTGGACTAAAACTACACCATCGACTTTCCTGGATATCTAGCTTCCCAAGGCACTGGCAGATTTTGAACTTACAGCCTCAATAACCACTTAAGCTAATTTCTTATAATTATCTATCTATCTATCTATCTATCTATCTATCTATCTATCTATCTAACAATAAAGGGAAAAATGGTTTATGATAAATGTATTTTTCTTCTCATTAGTTAAGATACTCCAGAGAAACAGTACCAATAGGATATTTTTTATATATAAATCTCCTGGACATTGACATTTATTTTGTCCTAAATTTTCATTTTTTCCACAAATCATAAAAATTTATAGCATACAATTTGAATATCTATGTTTGTATGTTTGTTTTATAAATGTACATCTATCAGCATTGCTAGCAGTGATCTGGTCTAACGATGGAAAATAAATTCCCATTTTGGAAATAAATGTGTTTTGTTATCACAGTGAGCAACCTAATTTTGGTAGGATGAACTTGCTATTTTTTTCCCTTGCTGTAAGATCTAAATGATTATTTTTATAGTAGTAAAATTTCTCCATGACCATTAAGTTGCATATACCACTACATCATCCCCCCCCAAAAAACATTTAATTTTGAGAAACAATATATCTGTAGAGTTCCTGATTAACTCAGGGTTTTTTTGTTGTTAAATTCTAGCTCCAAAAGTATTATTGCTAGGTTCATTCAAACATTTCTGAAGGAGTAGCTATGAAAAGAGCAAATAAAAATTTTATCCTTTTTAAAATAAAGTTGTTCTCAACAATTCAAAAATGACCAGTGATTTCTGAGGGTCTTCCCACTGACTGTATATACCTTTAAAGGTGCAAGCTTGTGAGGAGCACTTTGGAATGCCTAAATGATTTCTGTCTGCATCATCTGTCTTCTCAGAAAGGAACATTGTGGTAAGAGTCTGGAAAACAGGGCGCCTGGGTGGCTCAGTCGCTTAAGCATCTGCCTTTGGCTCAGGTCATGATCCCAGGGTCCTGGGATCTGGTCCCACCTTGGGCGCCCTGCTCAGCGGGGGAGTCTGCTCCTCCCTCTGCCTCTCTCCCCATTCATGCTCACTTGCCCACGTTCTCTCTCACTCTCTGTCTCTCTTGCAAAAATAAATAAATAAAATCTTTCAAGAAAAAGAGTCTGAAAAACATAACAGGGAAGTCACAAAGAAAGTAATATAAGTACATGAAACATGAAGAGGGAGCTGAAGAATGGAGAGTGGAGACAACAGAGTTACACAGGGTGTATGCACCAACTAACAGAATGTTGAAAGGGTTGACAGGGCTGTTCAGGAAATATATAAATTTATTAAATGTTAATGAAAGTGTCCTTATATGCATGCTTCCTGGAATAGGGAATCAGTGTTGCATAATCCTTAAGAACATTAATTCTGGATCATTTATGATGATTAATTTTTTGTGTGTCAATTTGTATGGGCCATGGGATTCTCAGATATTCAGTCAAACATAGTAGGTTGTGTGTTTCTATGAGAGTATTTTTGGGTAAGATTAACACTCACACTGGTGGATTTTGAGTAAAGCAGATTGTTCTTCAAAATGCAGGTGGGCCATATCCAATAAGTTGAAGGTCTGAATAGAACAAAATAATTGACCTCCCCTGAACAGGAGACTTCTCCAGCAGTCTCCCTTCAAACTTTCCCTGCAACATCAGCTCTTCCTGCTTCTTCAGCAGACTGCCTTCAGACTTGAAGGAAAATCCTGGCTCTCCTGGATCACCAGCCCACCAGTTTGGGGACTGGAACTACAGTATTAGCTTTCCTGGGTCTCCAGTCTGCTGGCTCACCCTGCAGATTTTGACTTGCCAGCCTCCATAATCAGATGAGCCAATTATTTATAATAAATCCACAGCTAACAAACTTTTAATGCTTAAAGATAGAATATCTTACCCATAAGATCAAAACAAAGATACCCACTCTTAGCACTTCTGTTCAACATTGTACTGGGGATTCTAGCCAGTTCAATAAGGAAAAGAAAAAGACTGGATGCCTTTATGCATCCAGATTAGAGAAAAAAAGAAGTGAAACTGTTTAAATTTGCAGATGTAACGTTTGTCTATGTAGACAATGGGATGGAAGCTACAAAAAAAAAAAAACTACAAACACTAATTTGTAATTTAGTAAGGTTTCAGACTACACGATTACTATATAATAATCACTGGTATTTCTAAAACCTAACAACAATCAGAAATTTAAATTTGAAATGTCATCCACAATAATATCAAAATATATTAAATAGGATAAATCTAACATGAAAAACCTTTACGCTTTAAGCAACAAAACATTGTTGAAAGAAATTAGAGAACTAAATAAATGAAAGATATGCCATGCTTATGGTTCAGAACACTCAATATTATAAAGAGATTAATTTTCCCAGTTTATTCTATAGATCTCATGCAATACAATCAAACACCCAGGTAGATTTTTTTTTGCATATGTATGACAAATATTATAAAATCTATATGAAAAATGCAAAAGATCCTGGAATAATCAAAATGCCTTTGAAAGAGAACAAAATTGGAAGAATAACACTAACTTGATTTAAACACTATTATAAAGCTATAGTAATCAAAACAATGTGACATCAATGTAAAGAAAGACAAATAGATACAAGCAAATGAGGATCCGGAAATACATACATGAACAACTGATTTTCTACAGAGATACAAAGGAAATCCAGTTAAGAAAAAATATTCTTTTCAACAAACGGTGCTGAAAGAATTAGACCTCCACTATGCCACATATTAAAACTGGCTCAAAATGTGCCTTAGAACTAAATGTAAAATCTGAAACTATAAAACTTTAAAATAAAACCATAGACTTCTTATATATAATGCCAAAGAATAGTCTATAAAATAATTAATTGATAAATTGTCTTTGTTGAAATGAAAAATGTCTACTCTTTGAAACACACTGTTATGGAAATGAAAATCAAAACTATAGTGACTGGGAGACAGTATTTGAAAATCATATATCTGAGAAAGAATTTGGATACCAGAATCTACAAAGAATTTTCAAAACTCAGTATTACAGAAACACACAAACAAATGAAAAAACAAAAAAGACAAAGATTTGGAAACTTCACGAAAGAAGATATACTATTGACAGAAAAGTGATGTAGGAAAGACCTTAGGGTTCAAAGCCGACAGCCAAGAAAGAATTCTTGAGACGTCTTTGGTGCAAAATGGAGGTTTATTAAAGCGCATGGACAGGACCCAGGGGCAGAAAGAGCTGCTGCACCGGGGTTGTGAGGGGTGGCTGATTATATAGTATGGGGTTCGAGGAGGTAAGGAAAGAAGGAGGTTTCAAAAGAACTTTCATATGCTAAAAAGGACCTACAAGACACAGGAGGCCTTGCCATTTTCAAATTAAGGTTGTTTTTCCCCTCTAGCAAGGCATTAACATTAAGAGAGTTGGGACATTCTTGGAAGAATGTCACACAAGTCCCACCCAGGAGTGGGGGTGGGGGAAGGTTGCCCGGTGTCAGCTTATGCTTTGTCTTCAGCCAGCCTTCTGCTCCCTCATCAAAAAACACGTGAAACAATGTACACCATTATTACTTGCTATTAAATGCTCGTAAAACCACAATGGGATGCTACGACATACCTATTAAATTAGCTAAAAGTAAGAAGACTACCATATCTAGTGTTAGTAAAGGAACTGGAACTCTCATAAAATGCTGGTGGGAAGAGTAAAATGGTACAACCACTTTTGAAAACAGTTTGACAGGTTCTTAGACTGTTAAACATGTACCTACCATATTGCCTTGACCGGAAGGCAAGCTGAGGACAAAGCAGAAGCTGACACCTGCAACTCCCCGCCCCCCCCCCCATGTATGCAACATTCCTCAGGCACTCCTGGCTGCCCTAAAGGACAAAGAAACAGTCCTTACTACCTACAGCCCATTGACAAGTCCTTGAAACAGGCATGGTGACATTCCTCTAGGAACTCAGCTGCCTCAATGTTAATACTTTGCTAAGGGCAAAAGGCAGTCCTAGCCTGACCCCCTCCCCTCCACCAAGATCCTGTAAGTCTACTTTAACGTATACAAATTCCTTTGGAAACTTCCTTTATCTCTAACCCCCACCTCCCCAAGATACATGTTGGCAATCATTCCCCAAGCATGTGGCCCACCGATATACATCTGAAGGGTCTGATGACTCAGGTTTTATTAGACAGTAATAAATGACATTTTCCCAACAACAGCTAGCCCCCTCAAGGTCCTGGAAACCTTGCTCCCAAAATTCCTTAGAGACTTATGCTATCCCTAACCCCGTCCCAACTTGAGGGTATATAACGGGCCATTCCTCACAACCCCGGGACAGCAGCTCTTTCTGCCCATGGGTCCTGTCCCCGTGCTTTAATAAACCACCACTTTGCACCAAAGATGTTTCAAGAATTCTTTCTTGGTCGTCAGCTCCGGACTCCACCCCACTGAACCTCACCTATCCAGAACCTCATCAATATGATCCAGGCACTCACTCCTAGATATTTCCTTAAGAGAAATAAAAGCATGTGTTCATAAAAAGAACTTGTACATTAATGTTTACAGCGGTTTTATTTACAGTAGCAAAAAAATCCCTGGAATCTCCAAAATATCATCAACAAACAAAAGGCTAAACAAACACTGGACTAGCCGTACAATGCAATACTACTCATAAGTATAAAGAAATGAACTATTAATACACACAACATAATGGAAGAATCTCAAAATACTTAGGCTAAATAAAAGAAATGAGACAAAAGGTGCATATTGTATGAGCATTTAGGTAGTGTTCTGGAAAATGAAAGCAAATTTATTGTAAGTGTAAGCAAACGAGATTATCTGGGCACAGCGATGAGACGGGGCGGGGGGGGGGGGGTAAAGGAGGAGTAGAAGGAAGGGATTACAGTCAGGAAGAGTGGAAACTTTTGGGAGTGGTGAATACTTGCGTTTTCTTGATTGTGGTGATATCCTCCCAGATACATTCATATGTCAAAATTGATCAAATTGTACCTTTTAAATATGTGCAATTTATTTTATGTCAATTGTACTTTAATAGATAATAAATGAATAAATAAATAAATAATAACTACCCTGGTGCCAGACTGCTTTCCTAGTTACTGTCAATGAGACCTGGACAAGTTATCTAATCTCTCCATGTTTGCAAAATGAGAAGGCAGTTACCTTGTGGGTAATTCACGCACAGTGCTTAGAGCACAGAGGCTTATATCAGGGGCCATCTCAGCGCTCCCTGCCATTATCTATGTTGTATGTACTTCAAATCATTGAAATATCATACTTCCTTCAGAACATTATTCTAGGTGTTATAAGGAGAATGCAAAAGAAACTTTATAAAAGATAGGGACTTACAAAGAAAAAAGCCTTCTTGAGAAAAATATCCAAAGATATGTGCTCACACATAGCCACATACATTATATTTACATAAATATAAAAGGCAACATAGAAATTTAAATTCCTGTAGTTTGGATATGATTTTTAAAAGCTAAAATGTAAGGTAATCCATTTAAAGTTATCTTCAGAATGATTCGAATAATCAATTTTGATGAATCCTATTATAGACTAGTCAGAAAAGTAAAAGAACTAGAGATAATGTTGATTTTTTAAAAAGAAATGAATAAGGGCGCCTGGGTGGCTCAGTCAGTTGAGCATCTGCCTTAGGCTCTGGTCATGGTCCTGCGTCCTGGGATCCAGGCCTGTGGCGGCGGGGCGGGGCTCCTTGCTCAGC
Source organism: Ursus americanus (assembly GCF_024610735.1). Lineage (NCBI taxonomy): Eukaryota > Metazoa > Chordata > Mammalia > Carnivora > Ursidae > Ursus > Ursus americanus. Next base: position 11,304,932 of record NC_142137.1, on the reverse strand, counting down.
GGGGAGTCTGCTTCTCCCTCTCTCTCTGCCCCTCCCCCCCACTTGTTCACGCATGCTTTCATTCGCTCTCTCTCAAATAAATAAATAAAATCTTTTAAAAAAAGAAATGAATAAAATAGGTCAAACTCTCACCGAAATCATTTGAATGCATATTTTCAGTGATAGAATTGCAAAAATGAACTATTCTAAACTTTACTTGAAGCAAATATAAAAATAATCTGAATAAAATCTTTTATTATGACCTAATAGCCAATATTTCAAGATCTTGCCAGGTTTTCATTGCCAGTGTGTTTAACTTGTACATTTTTTCTAAAATGTCAATTTTCAGAAGTTTTATATTGGAATTTACACATAACTAGTAATCATGTCATCTTTTCCCTCCTTCCGCTTCTGCATTCAGCCTTCTGTCTTCCTCCCAATTTCTCCCCTCCATCTCTTCCTCCCAATTTCTCCCCTCCATCTCTTCCTCCCAATTTCTCCCCTCCATCTCTTCCTCTCAATTTCTCCCCTCCATCTCTTCCTCTCAATTTCTCCCCTCCATCTCTTCCTCCCAATTTCTCCCCTCCATCTCTTCCTCTCAATTTCTCCCCTCCATCTCTTCCTCTCAATTTCTCCCCTCCATCTCTTCCTCTCAATTTCTCCCCTCCATCTCTTCCTCTCAATTTCTCCCCTCCATCTCTTCCTCTCAATTTCTCCCCTCCATCTCTTCCTCTCAATTTCTCCCCTCCATCTCTTCCTCTCAATTTCTCCCCTCCATCTCTTCCTCTCAATTTCTCCCCTCCATCTCTTCCTCTCAATTTCTCCCCTCCATCTCTTCTTTTCTCGCAGGATCATCTCAGCATCGCTTCTCAGCCTAGCGCACTTTTTCCCTTTTCTTGTGTAAAAGGAAAACAAGATGGACCTGATTTGGTGAATCCCCTGAGTTAATTTCATTGCGCACCTCGGTTAGGAAACTGAAACAACCCTGCAATGTGCTTTGAGCATTCTAAATGTTAGGGCAATAATACTGTTTTCTTTCTTTATAAACATTTTGCCATGAGTTAATTCTGTTCAATTCCCTCCTGTTCAGCATACTTTCCTTAAGAGTTTTCAACAGGATGGGGGGGGGGGGGATCATCAGCTGTCTACCTAGGATAGAGAAACACAAAAGGAAAAAAAAAACAAACCCTCTATTTGTCAGCCTGCCTTAACACTAAGCAACACCACTGCAATATGATCCCCACCAAAAATAGATGTCTTAGATTGACAATGAAATGCTGCACTTTTTAGGGGGATTCAAGAGTGTGCAAGTTACCATTCGACACTCTTCCCTGAGTATCTATTCTAAAACCTCCTGCAGTGAGAAGGTACTGAATTAATCTCTGAGATTGTCTAATAAAATGCAATAATGTTAGAACACTTCTTACTAAAATTATTTTCTGTAGGACAATGAATCTTCCAGTGGTAATGAAAAATCAGATTTCTTTGGAATATTCCTGTGGGTCATTATTGAGCATTTTCATCTTGTGGAAATGACTTCAGCTTGGCATGTAGTAGGCATTCAATATGTGTTTAGTAAAATGTTAAGAGGAGAATAGGGTGTATTTAATTTAAGGGGTGTTTTGGTTAAATACTAAAGCTTAGGAAACATGAGGTATGTTTCTAATGACCCTCATCTGTCTGCCACAGAAAGCCTGAATATAAAAAGTACTAATCACTAATTGGTCATTTTATACTTTTAATTACAGTCTCTTTTCTGAAAATGGATATATACCTCAAAAGTTTTTATTTCAGGAGCCTAACAAGATGGATAGATGATGATAGATAAATGGATAGGCAGATGAATAGATAGATAGATCTGATGTACTTTTGGAATATAGGTGAGGTTCAGTGGGGTGGAGTCTGAAGCCAATGGCTGAGAAAGAATTCTTGAGGCGTCTTTGGTGCAAAATGGTGGTTTGTTAAAGCACACGGACAGGACCCGTGGGCAGAAAGAGCTGCTGCACCGGGGTTGTGAGGGGTGGCTGATTATATAGTATGGGGCTGGGGGAGGTAAGAAAAAAGGGAGGTTTCGAAAGAACTTTCATGTGTTAAAGACTCACAGGACACCGGAGGCCTTGCCATTGTCAGGTTAAGGTTGTTTACCCCTCTATTAGGGCATTAACATTAACAGAGTTGGGAACTTCCTGGAGGAATATCACACTCTGCCCGCTTCAAGTATCTGCCGATGGGCTGCAGGATATAAAGACATTTAATTGTATTTGCATTCCCTTCTGGAAGCTATTGCTAAGGCTTTTGTAAGTAAACTGAGGGAGACTCTTGTCTTGCAGGATTGTGATCGCTGTTAGTTAACTATATGTTTATCCTTTCCTTAGCTCTAGGGCAGCCAGGAGTGCCTGAGGAATGTCACATATATCCCATGGGAGGGGGCGGGTTGTGAGGTGTCAGCTTCTGCTTTGTCCTTAGCTTGCCTTCTGTTCCCTCTTCACATCAAACTTGAAACAGATTTAGCCACAAATAGCAATTGCCGGGTAGTATTTATACTCGGTCAGTTCTCAAGAGTATTAGGAAAGAGGCCATTTTTGCATCCAATTTTACTCAGTAGAACAGCTCATCATTCTTTTAGTAAAATGATATTGACATTTAAATAGTTTCTGCAAACTTGAAAAATTATCAAACATGTTTGGTTTTCAAATAACAAGAAAGAATCACCTGTTCTCTCTGACTTACAATTTACAAAGTCTTCACAAATAATGCAGGCTAATCAACACAACAATAGCGTGGATGGGAAGTGTGTTGAAAAGGATAATGGAAACACTAAGCCCTGATTGTTCTATTAAAATTGAGGCAATTCATCACTTAGCATCATTAGGCACCCACAACTTGGACTGTGTGAAGAAGACCTTTCAGAGTTTTCAGTGTTCTTCAGTCCATGTAAAGCACTGGTTAATAAAAGTGGTACATCTGCGTTGAAGTATAGATATCGGTTGCCTAAGGGGATTAGCAATTTGTTAATTAGTCACATTTTAAAAATCATTAAAATAATATATCAGGCAAAATTAAATTATAGTGAATGGACCATATGGATTTTTTTTCTATTTACTGTATTTCATTATGCCACTGATAAATGGCATATAATTTGTAACACTGTCATTTAATAATTAAAATGACTTTTATTATTTTGTTTACTGGATTCTCATTTCAAGAGACTGTAATTTTGCCTTGTGATTAGTAACAAATCTCACTCAGCAGCGCCTTCTAATAGAACTCAGCATGGACAATTTTCCACGCAGATACAATCTCTGTCTGAATCACACTAATCTTTTGATGGGGCTCAAGGAAAGGCTTGGATCCCTGTTGAGCTCCTGATGCACTGACTATTCATAAAAATAATAACAAGGTGCCAAGCAGTCAGAAATGTCGCCTTGCACCTGCTCTTTGCCCTTAGTGAAACAGGCCACAAGATGAGCCTCGTTGATTCTTCACTGGGACTAGATCAAATGTATTGACAATCTGGGGATTAAAGGGCTTTTGGGAGGTTTGTGCCTTAGGCAGTGGTTGAGAGCACTTTGGAATGGTCATATAAGTCATGACTCTGTCTTTAAAGGAAACACAGGAGAGGTTTATTTACTCTTTAAACAATTTAAACACACATATATGCGGAAAATAGCTAAGGTAAATAGAAAAACGCAGGATGTTTGTGTATTTTGTATTTGGAAAAATAATGGAGCAGAGTTTTTGAGTGCCAATGTTTTTTGGTGGTTTAGTAAACTTTTGAAGATATGTCAATACTTACTAGTCCCAAAGGAACGGTTTAGACCCTATGAAGAGCCACCATGCTGGTCTTAAAAAATAAATAATTAGTTTATACAGTAGGCTTCTTTATAAACCAAGTTTATAAAGTTACTGGTTTTCCCATATCTGAAATATTAGCTCCTTTTACATATCAACATATCAATAATTTAAGACTTACATTGTGGAGTAAGATTTGTTAGCCCATAGCCAGAAGATCATTAGAACACCAGCCTCTCGTTGGCAAAAGAACACCAAGATTGGAAAGAATTATTTACTTTACAAAAGCTGCATTGTTTATTCAGGCAATTCAACAAGAATAATTTAAGAGGCAAGAGATAGTCATGAAGACAACTATTATTCTGATCACCAATTCCAATTTCAATGTGGAGGTTTCGCCTCCACAGTAACAAGTAATTTGGCAACACCAGCTGGGTGTAATACAATTCAACTCGATTGATTCTGACACTATCCAGAGATAGTATCAGATTCCACTGCAAGATTCACTGCAGTCCTACAAGACTGCCCCCCATCCCATACCTCAGACAGCAATCATGAGAGCAGGTTCTTGACTGGATCTCTGACCACCAACTACATATGGGAGGTTCTAAAGACCCCCTCCATGGGTTTGATTAATTTGTTACAATGGCTCAGAACTCAGAGAAACATTTCGTGTACTAGATTACCAGTTTATTATAAAAAGATATAAGTCAGGAACAGCCAGATGGAAGAAATACATAGGACAAGGTATGGGGAAAAGGCAAGGAGCTTCCATGCTCTCTGAGTGCACCATTCTCCCAGTACCAATGTGTGGTCACTAATTTGGAAGCTTTCTGAACCTTGACCTTCTTGGTTTTATGGAGGCTTCATTATGTAGGCATGCTTGAACAAATCATTGGCCATTAGTGATCAGACTCAATTTCTAGCCCCTCTGCCAACCCTGGAGGTCAGGGTTGGGACTAAAAGGTCCAACCCTGTAATCATCTGGTCACTTTCCTGGCAACCAGCCCCCATCCTCAGGTTATCTCTGTGCTGTCCCAAAGTTACCCCATTAACATAACAAAAGGCACCTTTGCGGTTCTCATCACTTAAGAAATTCCAAGCGTTTTTGGAGCTCTGTGCCAGAAACAGAGCAAAGACCAAATATGTATTTCTTATTGTAAATTACAGCATCACTGGATGCAAAAGACACAGCCCCCAAATTTAGGTCACTTGGATTTGGTCTAGGTTCATACATAACACATTTTCACATCTTTCCAAGTAAATATTCACATATTTTTCCAATATTCATTTTGGTTTGCAAGTTCACTTTTAGTTGCATTTAATCCCCCTGAAAGGGTAAATGGAAGAATCTTTTTCATTAATCATAGAGTAGACTGGTGTTTCATAGCCACTTTGTTACTTATAAGAATGTTTTAAAAACAGATTGAGTCTTACTCATATGAACAGTGATTTTGTTTGTTAAACCATGGTAAAAAAGACAAAGTGTTCAGTATATTTCTTTCATGTAAAAAATTCACTTTTTTTTTTCAATCCCATGATAAGTGTACGGTAATATTTCTCGTCAGTGTTTTATTTTAAGAATGACTTCAAAAATATAGTTATCAAACTACTTTTATAGAGAAAATGTGATTTTTCCTGGATAGCCTGAATGGCAATCTTAAATGAAACAACTTAAATGCCAGTTAAAATATTATTTTTAAAAAATATTTTCAAAAGGAGCAAGTAAAAAGGGTAACTTCGAACAGTAAGCAATTTTTTTTTTTTAACAGTAAGCAATTTTTAAAGCTGGCTTACATCTGGACGGTTGTAGGTGACTCTGGAGATTTTGAATGTTTGTGACAGTGACTGCATGGGGCATAGAAAACAGAAGATAAAGCCTAAGGCTTACTTGTGCTGCACAAAAGGGACATTAGAGTGACTTCCCTGCATCGATTTGGTCAGGGTTGGGACAAAGCAAGCAAGATACCTCTCTTAAGGAGGCATTTAGTTTCAGAGTTCTTTGAGGAGTTCTTAAATTTTGCACCCGAGGTATCAAGGTTGCCTCAACCTGCTTCAGACCCTGATCTTGGCTCTAAGTGGAGGAAGAAAATCTCTCTCCAAGAGAATATACGAGCCTGCCAACTTATAGATTTACATTATGAATCCCCACCAACCATGAAATAAACAATTTCAAGCCTGCTTTAATTTAAGATGGTCCTGGGTAGGCAGTGCATCAAGCGATTGTGGGAACAAATGCACAGCTTCTCTAGAGAAATTCAACACCAACACAGATAAAGTCCAGGGCAAACAAGTAGCTCATGATTAAAGAGCATAAAACATGCAAGGCAATAATTCCCCATAAGAGAAAACCAGTAGAAACAACTAACAGCAGATTCAGGCTCTTAAATACCACGGATAACTGGCATTGTCAAACATAAAAAATAAATAACGAATTTAGTAAATTTAAAGAAATGTTTAAAAGCTTGAAAATACAAGCAGGGATCAAAATACTATTAAAAGCAACAAAACGGTTTGATTTGAAAAAGAACTAAATAGAAACCTCAATTTTTTAAATGAAAATGTCAATTAAAATATGATGGATACACTAACCAAGAGATGATGCAGTGATGAGAACACAGATGGAAAATATTCTTCAGAATGCAGCAGAAAGAGATAAGAAACAAAGTGATTTTAATAAAAAAAAAGGTTAGGAAACAGGTAGCTGAACAGGTTCTAATGTATGAATAATTAAAGTTGGATCATAGAACTTCAATGAGAATATTTAAGGAAATCAGCAAAGAAATTTTCAGAATTTTTTTTAAAAAGATTTTATTTATTTATTTGACAGAGATAGAGACAGCCAGTGAGAGAGGGAACACAAGCAGGGGGAGTGGGAGAGGAAGAAGCAGACTCATAGAGGAGGAGCCTGACGTGGGGCTCGATCCCATAATGCCAGGATCACACCCTGAGCTGAAGGCAGACGCTTAACTGCTGTGCCACCCAGGCGCCCCAGAAATTTTCAGAATTTTTGATAGCAAATTCAAAATTAGAAAACTCAAAAAGTTCTATCAGTGTAATAATAAAAAGCGCACACTGTACACATGTTGATGAAAATGTACAATGTCAAACAAAGAAGAAACGGTCTTAAAAATACATTTATAAGGAGGGTCTATGCAGAGAAACACCATCAGGTTAGTAGTGCCTTGAAAATAGTGAAAAGGGAAGACTGAAACAGTGAAATACGCTGAGTGAAAATACTTTCAACCCAGGATTCTATACCCAATGAAATTACCTTTCAATAACAAGAGCAGAATAATTTTCTGATAAGGATGAAATGCTTTTGTAAGCAAATTCTTGCTTGAAAACGCTTGAACGCTGGAAGTGCTTGCTAAAGCAAATTCTAAACCATGTAATTTAGGTAGAAGAAAATGGTTTTTGATGGATGGTTTTAAAACTATCTTCAGGGGCACCTGGGTGGTTCAGTCCATTAAACAGCCCACTTTTGATTTCAGCTCAGGTCATGATCTCAAAGGCCTGGGATTGAGCCCCAGGTGTTGGGCTCTGAGCTCAGAAGGGAGTCGGCTTCAGGATTCTCTCTCCTTCTGCTCCTCCCCTCCTTGCTTGCTTGCTCTCTCTAAAATAAATAAATAAATCTTAAAAAACAAAGCAAAACACCAACTATCCTCAACTTCATTATTAACCAGAGAAAACTCTAACACCAAAATAAGATGCCATTTCACACCCAATAAATAAACAAATATCGAATATTGGTGAAACTGTAGAACAAAATAAGTCTGTATCTGTAGCTAGCAAGAGTAGAAGATGGCCCATGTACTCCATGAATGCCATTAACTAAACATTTTGACAATTCTATAAACTAGAGAAATTCTTGCACACGTGTCCAGGATATATACACACTTACATACATACATATGCATGCACACATATGTGTATATATGTTCATAGCAGCATTGTTCACAATAGCAAAATAATGGAAAAAACCCCAAAGTCTGTCCGGAATGGATCAATAGGTCCATACTATGGAATATTATAAGGCAATGAAGGTAAACAAAGTATAACTACGTGCATTAACATGTCTAAATCTCCAAAACTACTATTGAGTAAATGGCAAGTCATAGGCGAATAAATACAAAATAATTCCATTGTATAAATTTCAAAAATAGGCAAAAGTAAATGATGTATTATTTAGAGCTACATAGTCTATAGATCTATAAAGAGTGAGGGAGTGATTAATGCGAAAGTCTGGACAGTGGTTATCTCTTGGGGGATGAGTATGGTAGTTGGGAAAGAGAAAGATGTAATTATTTAAGCACACATGGGGATTCCAAGTACTAGTAACCTCCAATGCTTAAGCCAGGTGGTAGGTACCTATCTATGCTTATTGAAAATTTTAACAGTTCTTTTAAATATACATATATGTGTTATGTAATATTTGGTATAATAATACATTTCAAAACACTGTAAAAATTGTGTTGAAGAATACATTCTTACCTAAGGAAAAATTCCACATTTTTGTTCCACATTTCACTTGCCTGGAAAAGCCAAAATTCAAAAGCTGAGTAAAAACAGAGCTACTTACCCATAAACAAAATCAAGCAACACCAGCTGCCACAGAACTTGGTCTCTAGGATTTATTGCCTACAAAAAAAAAAAAAAAAAAAGAAGCAAAGGAGCAAGGCCTATTAAGTTAGGATCCTAACTCTAATGACATCATAGGTTCTGAGGTGATATTGAATTAAAATGGCTGCTTAGAAGTCTCTAAATCAAAGCAGCTGGTTCGGAAACCTCTTCAAGCCTTTAAAGGTACTCACCACCCCACCATCTTAGCCTTTGGTTATAGCAAACCGACTCTTTGCTGCATTACTAGAAGGTGCTAGAGTTGGGGAAAGTTATTATCAGGAAAACAACATATAATCTAATAATAAATTTGTCGTCGTTAAGTTCAAAATGGATTACATGTTAGGTGAAACAACTTAGCCAAAATGGAACCTGGATACCGTAAATCTCTTTGAGGCAATCCAGCATAGTAGTGACGTATGTGGGGCTTGGAAATAAACTAATTTTACTCAAAGTGCAGCCCTACTATTTACTAGCCCTATATCCTTGGGAAAGCCATTTAATTTTTAGGTCCATTAATTTTAAGGATTCTAAGGGATAATGTCGGTAAGACTAGCATGGTGTTACCAGACACATAAAATCGTTCAATGAATGGTTAACCATTTGGTTATGTATTTCTTTCCCTTCATTATCATCATAGGATAACAGGCACAGTTTCTCCTCTAGGGATAAACCATCCACCTGTTAATGAGAATGTGTTTAATCCATAAGGTTTTCTTTTTAACTAATGTCCAGTGGATACTAATAACACTGAGAAAATCAACATTCTATGAAGGAGTAGGGGCACCAATTTATAACAGATGCTACAACTGTTTAGAAATTGAATTTAGCATTTTTGGTTTAGATCTTACCGTGTTTTAAAAATTCAGCTTACATTTCAATGTTGAGATATTTCATATGCTTTCTTAAAATACGTAGATTTATTTTTCTCTTTTAAATTTAGGAGGACTGACTAGAAGATGTCCTCTCACTTTCTACTTGGCAATAATGGGCTAAAACTAACTAGCAACTATACCTTTCAATTGCCTACAGTTCACCAGATGCCCCACCACTCTCTCCTGCCTCTCAGGATCTTCAACTCTTCTTGCCAGTAAGCATCCCTGCCTGGTCCACAGAATCGCTTGGGTCTAAAGCCTGGGGCATTGGGAGGAATCAGCAAAGAGAAGCTGAGTCCATGCTGAAGGCGAGGCCTTTTAGAATAAAAAAGCAAAAGATAAAATAAAACAAATAACTTTTAAAAAATTAATATTTTCTTAGGTCCCTAAATGTAATAAAATACTTTCCGCACTCTGCATAAGCCTACTTCATCTTAAGCAGTGGCATTACAGATAACATTTTAAATCTTAAATTAAAAAAAAAAGTTATCATGGTATTTAATATAATAGCTGTTATTTTTCTAATAGCTGTTAACGCTAACCACTACGTATAGTACTGAATTTTGGCTTCTACAGATTTTTATTACAAATGTAGATAGTTGACTCTCATGTCAGGTAAGTGTGTGTGCTCTTGCTTCAAATCTAAGTGCTACTTACAATCCAATCCGACATGCTTCCCACTTTTTCAAAACCTGCTCTTTACCCAGTTTGTTTTATCTCAGTAAGAAAATTTCAGTTCTATTAGTTGCTCAGGCTAAATTCCTTGGGCCTATTCCTGTGTCCTCTCTTCCTCTCACACTCTACACCACACCTATCAGAGCTGTTTTCGATGGGAGCCTAACAATGGCTAGCAACCTCTGCTCCTCCAGCACCTTGAACTTGCAAACCTGAACTAGTGTGATGACCTAGCTGGTCACCATCATTCAATCTTGCCCCACGAAGGCTGTTTTTCAAGCAGTAGTTATATTGTATCCCTTCGGCTCGAAATTGTCTAAATGGCTTCTTGTCAAAGTACCAAAAAAACTGACCCTGACCCCCTTCCTGTCCTCACGCAACCCTCATTTCTTACAGCTCTTCTCTCCCTTTACTCCCTAGGCCCTCACACACTAGTCTCGGTTCCTCTCAACAACAGAAACTGTCCTGTCGCAGGGCCTTTGTCCATGCTGATGTCAAAGAGCCATTTGTCCCTTCCAGCTTCCTTCAGCTCTGCACTCAGAGGTCACCTCTTCGGAGAGGCTGTTCCTGACCATCCTTAACACTGGCCTCTCAGGGCGCCTGGGTGGCTCAGTCAGTTAAGCATCTGCCTTCTGCTCAGGTCCCTGGGTCCTGGGATCAATCCCCGCTTTGGTCTCCCTGTTCAGTGGGGAGTCTGCCTCTCCCTCTGCCGCTCCCCCTGCTTGTGCTCTCTGTCAAATAAATAAAATATTAAAAACAACAACAACAACAAAACACTGGCCTCTCACCCACTTGGTTGCCCTAAAACCCTAACCTGCTTTAGGCTTCTTCATAGTGCTTATCACCAACTTATATGATCAATCTACTCTACGTTTTTATCTTTATCGTCATCACCCTCCATTGCAAAGTAAACCCCGTGTAAATGTGGTCTATGTTTTGTCCATTTTGAAACTTCGAGTCCCCCACACTGTGCCTCGCAGATATTTGAGGTGCAATGAATTATTTGACAAGAGAATAAACAGAAGTATAATGGGGTTATAAAGGGAAATTTGTCTAATTTCATATATTGACAACTACTATAGGAAATACTATTACGGATTTCTAAATACCCTTTCGTCAATAATTCAATAGACCCACGAAAAAAATATACATCTTAATTTAAGCTAAGTCAAATTTAAATGAGACTGATATCTTGATTTTAAGAATATGATGCATGAAATGTTTAATGATGAGAGGCTTCTATTTGTGGGTCCATGTGTTTAAAAAAGAGACAGGGTATTGACCAGAATGAAAACTTCTATTTTGTACTGGAGTTTTTTTGTTTTGTTTTATTTTGTTTTGTTTTTTTAAAGATTTTATTAATTTATTTGGTGGGGCGCCTGGGTGGCTCAGTCCTTAAGCGTCTGCCTTCAGCTCAGGGCGTGATCCCGGCGTTCTGGGATCGAGCCCCACATCAGGCTCCTCCGCTGGGAGCCTGCTTCTTCCTCTCCCACTCCCCCTGTTTGTGTTCCCTCTCTGGCTGTCTGTCTGTCTGTCTGTCTGTCGAATAAATAAATAAAAATCTTTAAAAAAAATAAAGATTTTATTAATTTATTTGAGAGAAAGAAAGCAGGAGCGAAGAGAGCGGCAGGCAAAGCAGGCAGAGGGAGAAGCAGGCTCCCGGCTGATCGGGGAACCCGATGCGCACTTCGATCCCCGGACCTGGAGAGCAAGACCTGAGCCCAAAGCAGCAGCTTAACAGACTGAGCCACCCAGGCGCCCCTCCACTGGGGTTTGCTTGCCGTTCTATTTACATCAAACTGAGAAAGTGAAGTTAAGATTAGTGGCCTCACATAAATTTGATCGTGAATTAGCCACCTTTCTATCTAATAAAATGAATTGCACTTAGTGGAAGGAAGGGTGTTTGACTTTTAAGTAAAGGACATTTGAGAAGGGGGATGGTGTGGCCGCATTCCCTGTAGCCTTCTCCAGCGCAAGTTCATTGGTGCACCGGGGACACACCTCCCACTCAGCTACCGGGGTTGGGTCTCTGATCCAAGCAGGACTCCCAGTTTCCTTCTCTGGGGAATTTTAAATTGAGCTAAGGTATTCCATTTTATTCTGGCCCCGCTTCTAGAAAGGAGAAGTAAACTGAAAACAGTAGAGTAATGATCTTCTGTTTATCATGGAGAACGAGAGGCAGAGGAATTTGTTCTACAGGAAGAAAGGAAAATAAAGTAGATGAGAGATAGAGCAAGAGATGAAAAATAAAGGAAAAAAAATTGCCTATCCTCCTGATGATATTCTCTTATTCCTGCTAAGTGTCTGGGCTGCATTTCTGTACTTAAGTTCTAGGAGACACTCCGTAGCCTCATAATTTCTAAACATTGCAGCTTTAAATTGTATTCACTTGTTTGTCTTGCTTAAGCTACTTTCATTGGTTTAAAATTTGAAAATTTTTGATACAAACATGGGAATCCAAATGAATCCCAATCTCCATTTAGCAAATTTTCCTTTAACCAATGTACCTTAATTATTAAATTAAAATAATCTGGTTGTTTGCTGTACCCTCTGCTGTATAGAAAGCTGGAAGAATAAAATACAGTGTTTTCTAAAAGAATTATGAGTAGGAGATAATCTCCCTACCCATCCGGAAGTTTGACTAGCAGAGAAAGGTCATTTTTGGGTTTCCAATGAAAGGTACAAATAGTGAATGCTGAGTTTACATACAAGTTCTACTTACAAGTATTATTTGCATCCATAATCACACTGTTTTTTCACTGTGCCACAGGACAGAAAATCGAACCTATAAGTTATGAGGTTCAAATTCTCTGGAAGTGGGGCGCCTGGGTGGCTCAGTCGTTAAGCGTCTGCCTTCGGCTCAGGCCGTGATCCCGGAGTCCTGGGATCAAGCCCCACGTCAGGCTCCTCTGCTGGGAGCCTGCTTCTTCCTCTCCCACTCCCCCTGCTTGTGTTCCCTCTCTCGCTGGCTGTCTGTCTGTCAAAAAAAAAAAAAAAAATTCTCTGGAAGTACATTTTGGACATTTTGGTTGAAGAGTACCTACATGTTAACATAATTTGTTCTGGTTGAAAAGCCAACATCTAGGCTGAATAAAGGGGTCAAAACTGCCTGACTGCTCAGCAGCCAACATCTCCAGAGAACCACAGCATACGCAGTGTGACTTGGGACTTGTCAGAAACGTTAGGAATAGCAAAATGATTTCGTTTCTGATTTTTTCTCTTTCAGTATCCAGTTTTATTGTAAGAAAAATTAATAAATTTGTTCCCAATTACTTACTTTGTCATTTGTAGGAAAATTATCCTGCTTCCTTAGATTACATAGCCAGAAATTAACCTTATTGAACAAATTAAGCCTCTTCTTAATTGCTTCACACTTTAAAAAGTGGAAAATAAAGAAATACCAACTATCTTCCCTATCGCGTGAAATGCATATTATTTGACCCAGAAGAGAAATATTACCTATTTTATGCTATATCTAATCAACAAGATTCATATATTTGTCTAATATATAAAGCAATTTGGCACTTTTTTATATTATTCATCTTATATACCTCTGTCAGCTATTCATAAGCAGCACATAAAACAACTGATATTCACAAAATGTAACAGCATTATACATAAACAGGTAGTGATGCTCAGATATGTATTTCTTATTTCTTCTTAGCAGTAATTTGTAATTCTGGAATGGGGACAGTTTATTGATCTAGCATGTGGTGTCTGTGTCATGTGACTCTATGGCCTCATTTGTAATCACTGCTTCTCTGAAGACCTATGCAGTTACATCATCCCTGTGGAGTCTAGAATAATATAGTATTCTTGTATGGAAATGAGAGGGCTTGAAGAGCTCATGCAAGAGCCACATGGAGCTTGAGAGCTTTGAACAAGTACCATTACTCCACAGGGATTCTAAGACTGTGTGGCTAGCCAGCACTTGTATGTTAGTTTTTTGAAGTGAGGTCACTGAGATTAGGCTAGGATCTCTTAATCGATAAAAAGCGAAAAGCTCCGTAAAAGTTATAATTGTTAACAAATCGTTTTGACAAAGAAACTGTCTTATCTTCTACACATTGTATCATCTGGTGAAAAGATTATTCATTGTGGAAATTTCCACTCTGCTCTCTTGGAACCCAGATTGTGTCCATGACTACCTAGGTGGTGGGAACTTTAAGTCTATTTTTCCTAAGCAACACTTCCAAGTTTGCTCTCTCCTCTTTATTCTGTAAATTTGAGGAAGACCTGGAACCAAGGGATTATGAGTCTCCCAAATCTCTAGGCCCTCCTTAGAGAGCAGGTCTCTCCAGAGCTTAAGCAGACTTTGGAGTCCCTGGGTCCAGGGGAGAACTGAAGTTTTAACCTGGGTCTGGCCAACACACACACAATGAACCTTAGAAACTCTGATTCATCAGTGGCTTAGCTCATTACGGACAAGAAGATCAAACAGCTTTTGGTGAAGTTTCCAAAATTCAAAGAACCATAATCCCTCAAACTGAGAAATAACGTCAACTGCCTATACCTCATCGTGATCTGTATCCATCTGCCAAGTGTTGAAACCAGCTGTCCAGAGCAAGGGGGGGCGGGGGTGGGGGGTTGTGTATGCAAGGTGCCGTGTTCTTCCAGGGATGCCAGTCCTCCCACAGCCAAAGTTAGCCCCTGCAGCCATGATGGCAGGAAGCCACAGTGCTGGGATGACAGCTGCAGCAACATAAAGTGTCTGATTGCACTCCTGGATGAACAGTGCTTCCTTGTTCTTAATGACAACAGATGGTACAGCCCACCCGGGGACACTCAGGATGCTGGGTTTGCACGTGTGGTGACCTTACGAGGGAAAGGGGGGAAAGAGAGAAGGCAGAGAGCTCTGGGGAGAGCCTAGAAGAGAGTGTGTGTGGCGGGCAAAGGGAAAGGTGGGTTTTCCCAATTGTGGAGCTGAGATTCTAACCAAAGTTTCTTTCTTCAGTTTCGGAGTTCTTTCAAGTATACCACCACATGGTTCATTTGTTTATTAATACAAGTTTGGAAGCAATTAATGTATGGATTACTGCGAGGGGTAGTGAACAATAATGACAACACAGAGACAGACAAGTAGGTATTGTAAACACATCTTTAACAAAATGGGAAAATTCTCGAGGTAAAAATATTATCAAAAAAAGTGAATTTTTAAGATAAAAATCTAAATTTGTGCTACAAAGATCTAGTACATAGAATTATTATTCCGTGAAATATATAGTTTCTTTTTTTTTCTCTTTCTGTTTTAAACTGTTTGTCTCCTCATTCTGTCCCAGAGCATTTTACCAGATTTTTTTAAGGAGACGGGGAGCACCAAAATAAATAATAATAATAATAATAATAATAATAATAATAATAATAATAATACAATGTTTTCCAGCATTTGGGCACATGGGCATTTCAAGACCTATCTAGAGTTAAGCCACTCTACACCAGATGGTTTCATGATTAAGTTTGTCTTTGAATTCACCTTTTAAACCTACGAGTGACTAAAAAGACCATGTATGTGATCACTGTGTATGAAAGTTCAACAAGAAAGAAGTTACTCACTAGCCAGTGTCCCCGCCGTGGCTCATATGTGAAATGACAGTTCTCTAACAACCCTCCCTAAGGCAGCCTTCCCACACTTTGCATTTGGCAGTGCTTGTTATGAGATTAAAGATGTGAAATGGAATGAGTAAAAAAAATGCTATGTTTTAAAATGTCTGGTGGGTAAAAGGGCCCCAAAATACAACTCTTCCCCTTTATAGTAGCGTTCACGTTGTGGGTGCTTGATGACTTTATGTGGGGAGTGTTGACCTTTACCTCACGACCACGCCTTCTGTCTACCCCACAGTAGACAGTTTTAAAAAGGGTTGAAGTTATGGAGCAACATCAGGAGAAAGGAAAATGCTAGCAAGCTACTTTCAGTGAATGGAGATTTTTTTTGTAAGTCCTTATTGACTTCTTTTTGGCCAAACTCTGATTTGGAATATCGTGGAGAGAAAAAGGGAGAAAAGTCCTATTTTACACTACTGTACTGGGGACTAATCTTTACTTAGAATTTAATCTCCTGTCATAATATATTATGAAAGCACACACATGGATGGCTTCATAATTATAGCATTCAGAGCTGTAAATGCTACACTGAAGATTGCAAATCTACTTTCATTATAACCACTTGTTTTCAATCACCAATAACATTTGAAAAACTGTCCTTGGGACTAAAATTCTCGTGATCTAACAAATAAAGGAAGGTGTGATGAATTTGTGTGTCAGAGTGGAAGTAAAGGAGTGGAAGAAGTTGAGGGGTGAATGTTATTTTGTTAATAACAGTATCCTTATTGAATATGATCTCTTACCCTCTATGACTCTATCTGAAAATCTCCAATGTAGGCTGTGGCCATCCAGTGACAGCATCAAGCCTGTCATCTGAATAATTCATGAACCTCGTCTGCTATGAAGAAGACAGGTATAATTTTCTACTGGATGATATGAATTGTTTGTTGTTTAAGCAGTATAAATGTATCAGATCATTTTTAATCTTCCACTCCACTTTCTCAATAGTCATTTAAATGGTAAAAGTCAAATAATTATAAGCTTGAATAAAAAATACTTGAAACTTTTATAGCAATACATGTTGTCATCTGTGATATAACTTTTAATTTTAATATTCTATTCCTCTGCTTTGAAAAATTCAAAGGATGATCATTAGAATGTAACATACATTTTGATGATCAGCATATGCATGAATGAAAAATGGCTTTAGGAGGCATTAGGACAAATGTAAAATGTAAGGATGTAAAGATGCAAAATGTAAAATCCTGGAAAAGGATGCACATAGAGTAACCTTTGAGTTTATAAAAGCTTTGAAATTTTTTTGAATAATTTTTCAATCTTTCTAGAATATCTCTGAGTGAAAAGAGTGACAGAATATATTTCAACTTTATGGAAAAGATACTATATAATCATAATATAGCCCATGCAACTTGAATAAAACACTGATTTCAGGTGAAATTAGAAATGTAATTAAAATCACCTTCTACACTTAAAATAGGTAGAAACCTTCAGTAGTCTGGGAAATACCAGTCTATAGAATTTTTATATAAAGTAATAATTGTAGGGAAAATGTACATTAGTCCAACTAAATTCTTGAAATAATTATTCTTCCCACTCCAGTTGGAAAGGTTATACACAGAGATTTTCTATGATTTATGTATATAGATAGATGATAGATAGATAGATAGATAGATAGATAGATAGATAGATAGATAGATAGATAGATATAGATAGATATCAATTGATATTAGCATACTTAGGACTAATACTTAGTCCATTCAGGCTGCTATAATACAATACCTCACTCCAGGTGGCTCTCTGGGGCCTCTTTTATAAGGGCACTAATCCCATTCATGAGGGCTCCACCCTTATGAGCTAATCATCTCCCAAAGTCACTATCTCCCACCTTGGGCATTAGGCTTTCAACATGTGAATGCTGGAGGTTCACAAACATTTCATCCATAGCAACTAATGTGCATTCCTACTACATTTAATATCTGTGCGATTTAATACTTGAAAGTCTTTTTATCATATCCAAGGGATTATTTGTTGCATACCTATTATGTATTTAAATCTTGGGAGCTTTCAACATCTTGGTAGAAACACATCCAACACAGTCATCTCAAAATCTTTTACTTTTAATTTCTAACTCAATTACTCTCCACTGAACTCCTATCACCCACTCTTATTGACGATTTCCTCAACATAATCATCATCTGGAAATATTCTTCATCTGAAATATTAAGTGTAAAATATGTCATTCTTTCACCAGAATTTTTTAGCCCAATTCCTTATTACTATTGCACCTCTTCTGCTAAAAGAAACTCTTCAGTCCTTCAACTCTTTGTTTGGTTGTTTGTTTGTTTGTTTTCCCCTCTCAGTCTATCAACATCTCTCATTCGGCTGTCGTCCATTTTCAAACTAAAACATGCACTGCATTCACATAACCGCTTTCCTGCCAGTACCCTTAACTCCTTTGTCTCCTTGATCTCCTTCCACGCTGGCCCTGCAAAATCAGGGTCCAGAGCAATCTAACCATCCACCTTCCCCACTCCTACAACTGAACTACACAATGTTATGGCATGAAATTTCACGAACTGTCACGTTGTCACTAGCAATATGGAATCCATGATCCCAGCTGGGTCCTCATTAGCTCTGAGTTCTTTAGACCTCACACTGGGCAGTTTTATCTCCCATTCCCCAGAGAAACAATTGCAAATATTAATCATTTCTCCATCACCAAATTATTCAATCATTTCTATCCCTAAGCTTCTTCCCTATGGCTTAGCACTTGCTCTTATCTTCAGTGGTTTTAAGAAAATTTAAGCTATTGGAGGTATATCGAATATAGAACTACAAAGTATTGTCCACTCAATAATATCCATACTTCTTCCTTATGAGTCTCAGAGAAAAAGAAGTCTGTCTTATTATTCAAGGGCGATTCTTAGATGTCATCTTCCTGGTCTCCCATAAGCCTTGTTTTATCACCTTTTCACTTATGTAATTTCAATTCCTTGTTCTCGAGTTAGTATTAGTTCCTTTTCCCTCAGTGTATAAATAGAAAATTATTTATAGTATTTCTATGAAGTTCTTATTTTTAAAATCAAACTCTTTGAGTACTACCCATTTACTACTTCAGCACATATTTGTCTTGTACTCATGACATACATCTGCTCATTCCAGTGACCTCATGAAAGAATCATCAGTAACAAGCCAAAGTCAGTCTACTCTTTCTCTTAATTAACTCCCTGTGCCTTTAACTGCTATTTCTCAAAGTTCTTCCCTCCTGTAAGTTTCTTCTATAGTTACTACCTCAAAGTTTATGTGCCTTTAGAATCTTCTTTTTAACCCTATACATTCAAATAAGGTGTCTCTCAGGGTTCTGTACTTGATTCTCCTGTTACATCATATTTTCACTAAAATGATCTTCATTAGTATGGTTTTTAATCTCTGCTAATATTCTGTGACCATCAAATGTTTATCTTAACATAAGATCTGATCTCCAGGCTCATAAATGCTATTGCTTTTCCACCTAAACAGTCACAGACACTTCAAGTGCTAAATGACAAAACTTACTAAAGATAAAACTAAGCTCTTTCCATCCTTCCTCTCTCATAACTACCTTCAAAACATCAATATATGCTCTTCTTTTTTTAATCCTTTATTTATCTAAAATGATGGCACTAGAGACCTTCCAGTGAGAAGTATCCTTGGATCTTTCACTTGTATTCCCAGCTTCGGATTAATTATTAAGAGTGTCATTGTTCAATATGAATTAAATTTCTCATTCTTTTATAGCTAACTGCTACTTCCTTATTTAACCGTTAGCATCTCTCACCTTAACTACTGAAATAACATCGTACCTTACCTCTTGTCTTTGAATCTTTTCTCCAAGTCCATTTTTCACATGACCTAGACAGTTAACATTTCTTTTAATGTTCATTTAATTAGGAAAGCAACTGCGGCAATTTCAATTTTATTCTTCTTCTGATAATCACCATGAATGTAAAGAAAAAAAATGTATATACCTGCTTACCGGTTTATTATTTTAAGATGTATATATTAGTTTTCCACTTTTATAAATGATAAAGTTAGCAAAATCGTACTATTTAATTTCTTTTCTCACATTCAACTCCTAATTTTTCTGTTGTATTATTCTTTTTAGTTTGTCATAGTGTTGTCTCTAAATGTGTAAGTTTGTAAACATAGACAACATAAAGTATATCTTTATACTTTAATTTATTGAGTCATTAAGTTTTAGTTACATTAACTGTGAGTTTCTATTTAAAGTCCCTTCTATGTGTCATAAGGAAATAGGCACATCTGCACTCCTACTTCTTTTTTTCCTTGTACTTTCTCACCTCAGTCAGTAGACTATTTTTTTTAGCCTTCTCAGAGCTCTTCACATTTGATTTCTTTTCTATGACTATCATCTATTATTTTATGTCTTTTCTCTTGGTTCCTTCTAAAATAATGGATAGTAAACAGCATGCAATGTATTATATATACTATCTCAAGTAGTATTTTGGCACAAAGTGAAGTAAATGTAATCCTATGACCCTAAAACTGTGCTACTTGAAAAGAATGTTTAAACATCAGGTTCCAACATATATTTTTGAAGTCTACCCCACCCAGTACTCAAAATTATGTCATTTTTTTGTTGCATAAAACTGGAATCATGTACAGATTTTTGTTAATCTTCAAGCTTAAACTGCCTTCTTCTGGTTACTAAAATCTTCCAGATTATTAATTATGCTGTTTGTATATAAACATATGTTCTTCTTGAAGACATTTTTCATGGACTCCTCTGACTTCCTGCTATAATTGATATCAAATGCTTTTTATGTAAATAGTAGAGTTAACTCATTGGTATTTCTTTCCCTTGCACTTCAGAATTATTTTTATAATTTCCTGAATAGAGATCGTTTTTTTCTTTGATTTTTACTGTTCCAAAATACCAATGTATTTTGGCATAGTTCTTCCTCATGAGCATTCTTTTAAAAAATGAAAATGCAAAACGTAAAACTTTGGGTGCTTTCTTTTGTACAATTTTTGATGTCACACTAGATTAATAGGTTTGTGTCTTAGACCAGGTTTCCCAGAAAACAGAGCCTGAGGCAAGACTTAAGTGCAAATACAATCCCAGGCAGCAAGAATAAGGTGAGAAATGAAGAGCAAATCTATATGCATCATAACTAGCAGCAGAAGCTTTGCATGTGCATCAAACTATAACCCAAAACGTATCACTGGAAGAAAGGAGGACAATATTACCTTCAGGCTCTTCCTCCTGTTTCCTTTCTCCAATTAGTGAAAATTTGCCCTGAGGGAAGATCATTCACTTGTACTTCTAGGTTCCATTGCATAGTTCCTTAGGCAGCTGCCGAGGAAAGCAGACGTTTTGCCTTTATTCAAGTCTGAGAGTGATGGGCAAGCTAAAATTCTAGGCGTGACTGCCTGATCTGTCTGGCTTAGATTACTGTGGTTGCTCATATTGTCTCTGACAGCCACGATGGCTACAAATGGTTCTCAGAATCTGAGGAGACTCATGTAGTGTACTTGCCACAGTTGGGAATAGAATTCTAGGTTTAGAATCTTCTCCCTTAGAATTTTAATATTTTGTTTCATTGTCATTTTACAATCTCAATCACCAGTGAAAAGCTTGGTGTCAACCTCATTTTTATTTTCTGGAAGCTTCTTGGATTTCTGCATTGTATTTGGAGTTCTCAACTATTATCAAGATGTTTCAAAACATGTATTCTTTCTGCTCACCATGCTTGGTGTAGTGATTTTTATCAATCTGTATATCTATGCCTTTTATTTGCTTAGGATTTTTTTCTTCTATTATTTCCACAATGATTTCTCCTCCCATTTTTCCTGTTTTCTCACTTAATATATCCCCTTACCATATTTTTTATTTTCTGATTTTACTTTAAATATCTCTTCAAGTTCTGGTCATATTCTCTTTATCATTTTGATCTGTACTAGTAATTGTTTATTTTACTCTATTTTTGAGATTATTAATTTGCTATTCAACTTGGTTTATTAGTCATTTATTTTTACTTTAAAATTGTTTTATTAATTTCCAAAAAACATTTTCATTGTATCTGATTCACTTGATGTCTTCTATTATTTATATTGCATGGAAGTAATATTCTCTTAAATATCTCTAAAAACACGCATAGGAATTGTGTTCTAATGTTATTTTTTTCTTATATTATTTATTATTTCTTCTGATGTGAGTTGTTCTCTTTGTTGAGTTAGTCTGCTTTTCCTTGCTATTTTTTTTTCTCAAATAGTGGAATATTTACTGAACTATTAACTATAGTTCAGCTTACCCAAAGGTCTTTGAATTAGTGTAAGTAGCTAGTATATAAGGTGTTATTATTACTATTAGCTTTTCTTTATTTATTTCCTTCTTCATTTTTTTTCTTCTTTCTCTTTTAAACTCAGAAGTTGTTTTCGTTTTGTTTTGTTCAATCTCGTTTGTGGGAGAGCACACCCTGAGATTGGTGCATATAGATGGGTCTTAGAGCCAGAAAGTTTTCTCCTAGCAAACATGGTCAAGGATTAGCTGCCCATATTCATATTACTTCACAAATGCCAAATTAAACAGGACCTTTATCTGTAAATGGAGAATTTAAATATTACTTTTCAGGTGGTGGTACTTCTTATGTTTTCCTGTTGGGTTTGTGACAAAGATTCAAGACAAAGTACAGTAGACTTCTTTAAATCAGACCAAATACTCCATCAGGGGCTTCTTCAAGACTATTGTTTAACTTTGTTTTAAAATCAGTTTTCAAGGCTTCAGTTAGGAGCAAGGAGACCAGCAGGCACAGCTATTCTGTGAATGGCTCTTTCATGAAACTGATAATGTCCCTGCCCCATTACCACCCTAGTTTCTCTATAAATGTGATCTTATTTGCTCTCTGCCCATCAGAAATTAATTAAATTTCTCTTCTACCATTATCTGATTTTCTTGTTTTTAGTATTGTTATGATTTCATTATTTTTTTTTATACTTGCAGCATCATTTAGTGAGATTTGGAAGGAAAGAAAGTCAATTTATTTGCTCAGTGTGCTGTATTGAATTGGAAATAGAGTTAGCTTTCCTAAAAATTCACACAACTGATTAGATTATTATTTCCCCTAAAATTGGAGACCACACATATGGGTAATTTGCATCGTATTTACTTCTCCAACCTCATTTCCTCCATTTCCCTTTCTGCCTGACTGACCAGGCTCCCTATTACTTAAACCTTTATAGAGCGAGGTGGATGATCTCATTCAGCTAACTAGTGTTTTGGCACTCTGAGAACATTGGGAACTCCAGAAAAAAATGATTCAACCCCAAAGATTTGTATAACACCCTGTGTCTGTTGGTAACTGGATAAAAACAGCTAAGAGCAGTCCACCTGGGGCACAAGGAGATGGCACATTGCTCAGGTGTCTTCCTTTATAGCTGTGCAAGTATCTTGCAATCTATGAAAATCCCCTTAACATGAATTGCAAATATTTTACACACTAAAGATCCATATAATTTCAAAATGGAAGTGTCCATGAAGGCACTCGTTCCATTCCTCCCTGTAAATATTGAGAATTTAGATCCAAAAAATTTACTTTTTCAAGGTCGCATACTTTAAAAGAAGAACTAATATACTCATTGAAAATATTGAGATGCATGTTATTTTTGTTTGTTTGTTGTATGTTTTCAGGGAACCCAGTTGCCCTAAAAAGAGTCAAAACAACTCTGAAAAATGAAACCTGGTTTTTCTTAGATGCATTTAGAAGAGATTTTAATCAGTTTTCTAAATAGATTTTGCCTGTTTGTTGGTTCATGGCTTATTGAACCCTCTCCATGATTCAACATGGTTTGTAGAACTTTATACATAAAGGTTATGTTGCCTAAACAAAAATTTTGAGATGTGAGGCGTATGTACTACTAACAAGGATGCCTTTATAACCTGGAAATCTCTCATGGAGAGCATTACTTGAGTACAGGAAATATGCTTAGAGACTTGCTGGAAGCTATGTTCACCTAGTATTGTAATAGATTTACTATTTTTTGGTACTACAGTGATCCTTGTTCCACAAGCTTCTTTACTAATCAAAAATTTCATACAGTTATATTAAAAATCATAATTGGTAAATACTAATGAAAATTCATTTGATTTTCATTAGTCTACAATGATTATGTTATGCTATGTTATTGGTATGCATTAAATATGAATATTTCAAATTATGTGTTGAATTATACTCATTTGTTTATTTTAAATCATTAATGGGCTTTCATTTGATCATTTTCAGCAGAGAAGTTGCTAGGAATAAAAGTTACGGCAGACGTTCTCCAGGAATACGCAGATGGATTGGGGGCTGTCAGGTAAATGCATATCCAGCTTACACAGTCCCAGAAGATTTAGCATGGCGCCACTTTTTATACTAAAGAGGTAAAATTTAATGCAGGTCTTTATTTTTCACCATGACAGGACTATTGTGCTATTTTTATGTTTGAACACATGTCTGAGAACAAACAGGAAAAAGCTACAAGCCATTTGAAAAAAGGCTAACATTTTAAGGGTTAGAATCAAGGTACAGGTCATCTGATATTATGATTATTTATTCAATCAGCAAAAAATTAAGTATGCAGAAAAGAACAAAAACGAAACTCCCAGAATTTGTGGTGCGGTAGTAAGGAGGATGTCTGTTGCGTGTGTGTTTGATGCGTCGAATTTAGAATTTGGGAAAATATCTTTTTCCCTGTTCTCAGCAGATGTATTCCATCTGCCTTCTGCCCCCTGTCTTTTCCTCGCATCTAAGTGAAAGAGTGGTCCCTGCTCCCATGCCATTGCTGACCCTTCCAGGTGGATGAGCCTATTATCCCCTCCTGCATCTGTGAGGAACTGGCCACATTAATCACTCTCTCTTTCTCCTGTATTTTATATCTTTCCTCTCCCTGGTTGGTCCCCACATTATATCAACATGCCCATATCCCTTTTCTTATATAGCCACTGACTGATCCCATACCACCCAAACTTAAGTCTCTAATTTCTCACTTACCATTCACTCTTCAATATCCAGCAATCTAACCATGCCCACCAATACTCCACTGAGACTTTTCTTTTAAGGCCGGCACTGACTGCCGACTTCTTACCTTTAGCTATGATCTTCCTTCGCTATTGAGCACTCAATCTTTTTTTAATCTTATTCTACTCTTACTTTTGGTGATACCATTCTCTTCTGACTCTCTCCTTCTTCCCTGGCCATTCCTTCTTTATAGCCTCCATTGGCTTCTTTGCTGCTTTTCCATTAAATATCAGTGTCACCTGGCTTGGAACTTCCACTCCCCACATTTTTATCTTTAATTTCACACTGAGCATTTCTGGACCATTTGAAGGAAAGGCAATTAGAGAAAGGGCAATGTCCTAGCCACTTGCAGTTCCCCACGGATATTTATGCTATTTTGTACTCTGTGTCTTTACAACATACTACTACTTTCTTCCAGAAGCCACCTGCATCTTCTTTTTATAACAACCTTTAACTGCTCTTTCAAAATTCAACCTCATAGGTTAAGCTGGGGAACCTTCTGGATTTTAGTAGGATGATTTAGATGTCCCACTCTGTGTTCTGAGAGAACCCATAGTTTCCTCTTTCCCTTAAGAACAATAAGTTACTCATATGTCTCCTTACTATATTGTAAGTTCCAGTAGGACAGGAGTCGAGACATAGTAAAATCTATCTTCTAGTACAATGTTTGGCACATAGTGGGCCCTCCAGTATATGTCTGAATTAAAAAATGGACTTTTTAATTACTTCACTTGTCAAATATTCCTTAACATCAATATTTTAAAAATAAGAAAAATGATGTTTCTTCTAATTAGGCTTTTCTGCAGATCTTCATTAAATAAACTTATTAAATTATATCATACATCTCACATCACAGTAGGTGTATTTAACACATTTAACATGTCTATTTTAAAATCCAATCAACATATTTCTCTTCCTTTGTAGCCTTGAAATTACCTTTTACAATCTTGTTTGCACAGATGTTCTTGCTTAAAATCAGTTTGATTTGTATATAAAACTACTGTGCCCATGATGAATTTGCATTTTGTTTTATTTTTACCACTGGAGATGCTCCCTTCTTGGTTATAGAAGCTCAAGGAGGATGAGAAATTCTGTGAAGATCTATTTCTGTGTTCCATGTGTCAATCTGCATTAAACCTCTATAAAGATGTTTTTTTTTTTCTTTTTCTGAGAAATTGATCGTAGCAACCCAACTTCGGAATTCAGTTGAGAAAATCTAAACTCTGCAATTCTTTTATTGAAATACCAATTTACCATACAGTTGTGTGAAAATTAACCTACCTTCCTGTGTTCATTTCAGAGTTGCTATTATTTTCACCTAGATCCCATTGTCTGCCTACATAAAACGCTTCCTTGGGTGACAGTCCTCTCTGAAATATGAAAGCACAAAAATATATATATATATAAGCAACAAAATGCTAGTAAAGTAGACTACCATGGTTCCAGTCTATTTTCTGCTGTCTTTAACTGTATCCATGTCCAGATATCAGACAACTAATTGCAAATATCTCACTGTCTTTGACAAAATACAAAAGAGTGTAGAGTCTTGTAGTTCACGCACTAGGAGGCAAAGCAATTTACAGATGCATTGACTTTAACACAATGAATATTCCCCCACAACTTTGGTGGCAGATGAAGAGGAATACTCACAAGGAAATACATAAGCATTTTGATTTCAGTATGATGATATTAGAGTGTTATAAATGCTAACATGATTATTTCCGCTGATAAGTAGTTAGATACAAACAAAATTATTTCCATAGAGTAGTTTGTGTACCATGTGGCTGCTGAGAACATACTTCTCTTTATCATATTTAGTCCAAACTCCCTAATCTGCGGTAAAGCCACTGGCCACTATCCTACTCATTCATCTTACTCTGAAATTTTGGAGGAAGGTTTTAGCAGACCTTCCCCAGGTCGAAATTAGTTCCTGCTTTTGTTGTTACACAGGCTTGCCAAGTGTTACCTGTTGTTTTCACCTGTTTTTTTGCTTCTACAACTTCCTCAGCTTCCATGCTTGGCCCATCCTTATCCATCTACTGAACATTAGATCTGTAAATACAATTCACAATAAGGAACCATGAGTCAAAACCTGGAGAAATTTAGAAACAATATTATTGACATATTGACAGAAATGGAAATATTGACATAAATGGAAATTTTCATTTTATTTTGGCAAAAAGAATCTCTTTTCCTTTTCTTTTTTAAATCTTTCATATAATTTTCATATTCTGTATCATTCCACTGCCCCCCCCTTTATCACAAGATTACCAGATCCTTGTTCACCTCTCAAAGCTGCCCTCACCAGCCCATTTCCCTCTACTGAACATCCAAACCAGGCATATGCCTACTGAGCTTGCTCTCCCTAGAATCTTAAAACTTTGAGTATATAAGGGCTTTTATTGCTTACACATAATAGTAGATTGGGTCAATTGTTTTATCAGAGATCTTTAATAGTTTCATTCAAGTACTTGAATAAGCTACGAAGTTATGAAAGGGAGACTCGGTCCTGTTTCTTGCTTGTGTACTGTATACTTGGCTCTTACTTTCGCAGGTGTGATCCACCTTGCTTTCCTGTTCTTGACCTTTGTGTCCACGTCTAACTTCCTGCCCTCTTGAGTAATGCTTAAACGAGTGGTTAGCCTTATCCCAAACTGCATTTATTAATTTATACTTAGTATAACACTACAGTGTCAGGTTTTAAATAGCTATCGAGAAGATATGCTTTACAGAGTGGCAGCTACGAAAATGCAATAGCACATTGGTAAGGGGATGAGGAAAAATAATAAACTGAAGTGCTTCAGCAGATGGAGGCAGTCTGGACCTGAAGGTCCCTGAGCATTCCCGCTGCCATGTCTGAAAGCAGGAAAACATCCAGGAGGAGTCGAGTTTGAACTCTGGACATCCCAGGTGAGGCCCCGGAGAGAACGATGACAGCTTCTCTGTAGCGGCACCATCAGTGTTTCCGCAGAGCTGCGCTCCAGGGAGACCAGCAAGATGGTTATAGTGGGAATTTAGACCACCACTCACAGGATGCTTTCTCCGAGACTGTTTCAATGTCATTTTCAGGCAGGGTGTTAGCCCACGTGATGACGGGCGCTTTAGGCTTTTTAGTACTCTGAAGCTGTTAGGAGAAGTCCCGAGTGATGGGATGTGGGAAGGAAATTATATTCTCCAAGATTATGCAGCCATGGGAGGTATGCCTCTGATGTGACAGGTTAACAGTGACAATGATGAGGCATCAGGAAGTAACCAAAAGTTCATTTCCCCCACAGGCGGAATTAAACGCGGCACCTAAGCGGGGTTTCGGAAGCCGGGAGCGCTCGGCACGCATTCTCCGTGCATCTGGATAGCAAGTGCCTCTGTAGCTGATTTCTACGAACACATATGGAATAATAAAAAAAAAGAGAGGGAAGCATAGTTTGAATTTAAATTCACCCCGAAAGGAAAGCAAACAAGCCAAAAAGAGATGTTGATTACTTATAGTAGGAAACACAGATCGCTAAATCACACCGAATGGCAGTATAATAGAGTCTTTTCACTTTTTAAAAGCTGAAAGTTAGGTAAGAAAGTAATTTGTCAGTAAACATCTTTAGAACTAAAGTGGTTTGTGGCTGAGTCGGCCAATAAAACTTTTTAAAATGGAGTTTATTTATTTTTAACAAAATGATTGATTTCTGGGTTTAGTTTTATAGTAATTAATCTGACCAGGCTTATCAACTTAGCCTGAGTCTCCCTGCTCTCAAAATTTAAGTATTTTGGATAATTTTCAAAGGCTTTTTAATCTTAACTAAGATCTAAGGCTAAACAAAAGAATAGCAGATATTTCAATAAACGCTATTATAGTGTCTGGTTTCCTTTCCCTTGATAAAACCATATTTTTTGCTAATCTGATTAGAACCAATTCTATGAGTGAAAACTTCGGCATAACTCAATTATTTAATCATAACAAAACCTTCTATTTCTATGGAAATTTACACTTTTTGAGAAACAGCCTCCTACATTATCTCATTATTAGTTCCTTTTTTAACAAAAGAGTTAAACTCTGACCTTTCTAAAAACAAAAGGATGCATCCTGCGCTTGGTTTCATTCCCAGCTCTCAGATGAGAGCCGAGCACAGAGCAGGTATTCCATGCCTGATCACTGAGTGAGCGAACGTCAGGATTTCATGCTTTGTGGTCCAAGGGTAAATGTTATGTGACATTTAAAAACTTTTTATTTGATTTTTAAGGATTTGGGAATTTGGAGCTTTCTGTCCGTGAACTCATAATGTCTGGGTTAAGCATTTTAGTTTACAAAGGGCTTTCCTTCCCTGACCCTTCCTGGGTTGACACGGTTCAGCTCCAATGGGTAATGGCACACGCCTCAACTAGACAAAGAGCTCTTCAGAGGCATAGGTTTCTTTCTTCTTCATGTTCAGAAACTGGCACAAAGAATATACACATAACATGCATTAGCTAGTTAATAGGTAAGAATGCGATATTAGCAAAGGTTATTAATGGCCCAAATCAACATTTTTGATTCTTTTTTATTTGTAATTTGAGAGTAGTTATTTTTTCTGAAGGAAATAATTGATGAAAAAAAAAAACAAACATTTCAAGAATGACTAGTATTTAACAATATGATAGATAGACATATTTTTCTCAGAGGAGACACATGTTTGGTTGGGATGGATCTCTGTTGGCATTGATCAAATGAAATTATAGTGGAAACAGTGTTTCTACAATCCAAGACCCAGGGTGCAAAACATTGTAATGGTAGCTAGTCACCTGTGGGATCTATCCAGAAGTGAAAGGGTTGCAGTGAATGTCCTTATAAGAAATGTACTCTATTTCTCAGTAGCAATCTACACTTTATGAATTACCTTCACTCACATGAACTCTTTGGAATCTCACAGCAGCCATGTGAGACAGATGGGGTGGATCTTATGATTCCCATTATGTAGACCTCAATGGGAACAAGTGACCTTGGAACTTCTAGGCTCATACTCATTGCTTTTGCTTTTGAGAGGGTTTATGGGTTGATGTTTTCCTTTGTTATTTTTGTTCCAGTATGTTCTTGTAAAGGATAAGAGGTTGTGTCCAGGTTAGTTTTTCTAAGATATAGTAAATTGCAGACTGAATGCTATGTTGACAGAAAGGAGCTAATGGTCTTCCTGAAGAGGAATATATATATATCTATATATATATCTGTATATATATATTTGTATATATATATGTAAATATATATATTTGTGTGTATATATATACAAATATATATGTATATTTGTATTAAATTCCTGTATTTGTATCACCTTTAGAAAGACCTCATTTGGATTAAGTTTTTGTGTTTACTTGGAGGGAAAAAACATTTACCTAATTTATCAGGTGGGTATATATTTAATTACCACCTATTTTACCAGAGGGGGACAGGGAAACAAGAAATGGAACACACAGTGGTCCACTTTAATTGTGTAAAGGAGATCTAAGCAGCCATTACTTTCTGATAAAACCGTTTTAAGGCCAAGGGCTTCAACACAGGCCCTTGGGTAACCAGACAAGAAATCTAGAAAAAGAAACAGAGAAATAGCATAGTATTTGGTATCAGTGACTCCTGGTTTTAAAATTGGTGAAGTTTCTTTGTAGTTATGTGAGCTCAAGCAATGTAAATTTATAAAGTTTTTAAATCTACAAATGGAATAAAAATTTCTATTCCTAAGTAATTTTAAAGACTTAACAAAGTAGTATTACCAGGTATTAACTGACAAGTTATAGCCATTTAATGATCATTAGCTTTCTTTACCCTTCATTTTACATCTTAAGTTCCTGCTGACCAGGGCTACAAGTCTGGCCAGAGTTCAGATCCAGAGTATGTTCCTGAGGGATGAGGCAAGATATGTGTGTTGGGCATGAGGAAGAGTATAATTTGCCAGTGTGGGACAAGGAGGGATCTGAAAAGAAATGTTTAAAAAGAAGAGTCATGGTGTCTTCCTGTCTGGGTCCCATTTCTTAACTAATGATGTGTAAGACCTTATGGAAATTACCCTTTTCCTTATTAATTATTTCTGTAGCTAGTTCTTTGGGAATTAGAACAAACATTATTATACACCCCAAAAAATAAAACTTGTAATGAGTATTTTTGGTATTTATTGAGAATATGAAATTATATTCATAGAAGTCAAGAAAACCAATGAGATAGGTAAAAGTCAAAGATGATAAGAAATAAATTAGTTAGTAACTCGGAAGACATGTTGCACATAAATAAAGAAAAGCATATGTGTGTGATATAGATATGGATGAAAAGATCAAATAGACACAAATATCTATGACATACTAAGTGTTCATGAGGCACCAAATATTCATGTATTCACAACATAATATATATACATATAAAATCATATATTATGTTATGTATATAACAAATACATATACATACATATATGTATTTAATATGTGCAAAATCCTAGACACCCAATATGCATTAAATCTTAATTAGGCCTTCCATTAATAACACTCATTGTAGCTCCATCAGTCCTCTGCCCATTAAAACCACACTTGCTCAGCAGGTTACCTGTCAAGTGACTTGTCTCTGTATCTGTCTAATGGAAAAAGTGTGTGTCATTGGCCCCATGCACTTTTCATCTTACTGAGACCTTTCACTTAAACTTCACCTTCATTATTCATGACCAATGGGGAAGAAGAAGGTGTACGTGGGTGGGTGGGTGTGGGGGTGTGTGTGGGTGTGTCAGAGAGAGAGAGAGAGAAACTAAAAGAAAGAGAGAGATTGAGAGTTCAGGTCATGTATTCCTTGCCTATTTATACCCTACCTTAAGTGTTCTGACCTGTCCCTCTCTTATTCCTTGCTTTTCACTGTGAGTTTTCCTGATAACATATTTGAAGGCTACCATTGCATCAAGGCAGTTTCTCACATGGCAAAAGCAAAAAAGACATTTTAAAACTGTTAACGCAACAAATTTTATAACATATCAAATCTATAAATCCCTTTATGTTTAATTATAGTTTAAAAACAGTTTCAAAATGAAATGTAAATATAGATATATAATCCTTATAAACCGGAAGTTTTTTACCCTGTAGCTCAAATAATTCTGCAATATAATTTCTTAGCATGAAAAAGAACCCAGAAATAGGCTTCACGATATTTTGCCTGGTCTTGTCAATGAGTAAAAACCAAATAATATAAACTTATTAAAAATACCACTCTTGATGTAGCAAAATACAGGGTCCTCATTGCATAAAATCAAAATATAATGAGTTATTTTTGAATGAGGTCAACAAAATGTTGGACTAAGAGGCTACAGGTCCTCCTTCTTTCACAGAGACACAGGGTTTATAAAAATAAACAGACCAGAATACCTCTGTGAGAACTTTAGAGACAAGTTGAGAAGCTACAGGACCTAAGCCATTTTAAAACTATGAAGGGCTTACAGTGAAATGGGTAAGAAAAATTTATGACACTTGCCTCACCCAATCATGCTTCCCCCCTATGCAACATCTCAGAAGCAGGCAAGAGGAAACTTCCCATATCAGGGTTCCTTCCTCGGGAGGAAGACAAAAGAGTGGACCTGAAGTAAGTACATGTACAAATATAGTAACCTATCGTAATAATGTTGTATAAAATTTAAATGGTAAAAACATAAAAAATAACTATAAATCTGTATTAATTGGTATTAACATCTAAAGATATAATTTGTAACATCAATAACATAAACTGGGAAGGGGTGGAGTTGTAAAGAAGTAGAGTTTTGGTGTGCAATTGAAATTAATTTATTACCAGTTTAAAATAGAATGTTATATCTCTAAGATGTTTTATGTAATTTCAAAAGTAACCACACACACAAAAAATAGCTGTAGAATATATGCAAAGGGCAATGAGAAAGGAATCAAAGTATATCCCTACAAAAAAAATAATTCAATGAAACACAAAGGAAGACAGTAAGGACAAAAAAACCTCCAAGATATACAAAAACCAATTAACAAAAAAGCAATAGTGAATCTTTCCTGTTATTGATTACATTCAAAGCAAATGAATTAAAATCCTCAATCAAACACATAGATTGGCTGAATGGATATAAAAACAGGACCCCACTATATGTTTTCTACAAGAGACTCATCTTAAATCTAAGGACACTTGTAGACTTAAAGAAAAACAGTAGCAAAAGATATTCCATGCAAGTTGCAACCAAAAAGGAGCAGGAGCGGCTATACTAACATCAGACAGCTGGACTTTAAGTTAAAAACTGTTACAAGAGACAAAGAAGGATATTATATAATGATAAAAATGCCAGTTTACCAAGAATATATGACAATTATAAATATGCATCAAACCTCAGAGCTCCAAAATATATGAAGCACATCTTGAGAGAACTGAAGTGAGAAATAAATAGCAACACAATAATAGTATGATACTTCAAAACTCTACTCTCAATAATAGACAGAATAAGCAGACAGATCAATAAAATAGAGGAACTGAACAACATTCTAGACCGATTGGACATAACAGAAATATGCAGAACACAGCTCTAATAATAGCAGAATATTCATTCTTCTCAAGTGCCCATAAAACATTCTCTAGGATAGACCAGATGTTAGGCCACAAATCAAATTTTATTGAATGCAAGAAGACTGAAATTATACATATTCACAATGAAATAAAACTAGAAATCAATAGCACAAAGAAAACTGAAAAATGCACAAATATGTGAAAATTAAACAATGTACTCTAAGCAACAAATGGGCAAAAAAGAAGTCACAAAGGAAGTTAGAAAATACCTTGAGACAAATGAAAATGAAAAAACAACATATTGAAACTTATAGCATGCAGTGAAAGCAGTACTAAGAGAGAAGTTTATAGCTGTAAATGCATACATTAAAGTAAAAAGATCTCAAATCAATAGTCTAACTTTATACCTCAAGAAACTAGAAAAAGAACAAACTACACCCACTGCTAACAGAAAGAAGAAACTAATAAGGCTCAACCAGAGATAAACAGGGAATAGAAAAAAATCAATGAAAGTAAGAGTTGGTTTTTTGAAGAGTTCAACAAAATTGACAAACTTTAGTTAGATTAAAAAAGAGAGAGAGAAAATACTTAAATAATTAAAATCAGAAATGAAAGAGGAAGCATTACAATTGATGCCACAGAAATAAAAAGGATTATAAGAGAATACCTTAAACATTGTATGCCAACACACAGGTTAACCTATATTAAATGGATAAATTCTTAGAAATGCACAAGCTAACAGGACTGAATCTTAAAGAAGGAGAAAATCTGAACAGACCAATAATGAGTAAAGAAATTGAACTAATAATTAAAAACTCCACAAGAAATATAAGCCCAGGACCAGTTGGCTTCGCAGGAGAGTTTTAACAAACAGTTAAAGAAGAATCAATACCAATCTCCTGAAACTCTTTCAAAAAAGCTGAAGAAGAGAGAACATTTCTAAGCTTATTCTGTGAGGCCAGAATTACCTTGACAGCAAAGCCAAAGACAATACAAGATACAAAAACTATAGACCATTATCCCTGATACATACTGAAGCAAAAGTTTTCAATAAAATACTAGCAAGCCAAACTCAAAAGCACATTAAAAGGATTATGCATGATGATCAAATAAGATTTATTCCTGGAATGCAAGGATAGTTCAACAGAGGAAAATCAATCAGTGTAATATACCACATTCACAGAATAAAGGATAAAAACCATACGTAATCTCAACCAATGCAGGAAAAAAAAAAAAACAACACAACATTTGGCAAAATTCAACAGTCTTTCATGATAAAATCATTCAATGAATTTGGAATAGAAAGAAACTACCCCAACATAATAAAAGCCATTTATAAGAAGCCAATAGCTAACATCATAAGCAATGGTGAAAGGCTGAAAGCTTTCCCTCTAATCTCAGGAACAAGTAAAGAATGCCTGCTCTCACCATTTATATTCAACCTACTATTGGACATCCAAGCCAGAGCAATTAGGCAAAAAAATAAAAAAAAAAAAAGAAAGAAAAAATTGGAAAGGGAGAAGTAAAGGAATCTCTCTTTACAGGTAACATGATTTTACATGTAGAAACCCCAAAGAGTCGATAAAAAACTGTTAGAATTAATAAAAGAATTCAGCAAAGTTGTAGGATAAAATGTCTACACCCCAAATTGGGCTGTGTTTCTATACATTAACAATGAACAAGTCAAAAAGAAGATTAAGAAAATAATTCTATTTACAATAGCATTAAAAAGAATAAAATACTTAGGAATAAATCTAACCAAAGAGGTGAAAACCTTTTAATTCAAAACCACAAAACATTTGTGAAAGAAATTTTAAAAGACACAAATAAATGGAAAAGCATCTCTTATTTATTCAGTTGGAAGACATAATATTGTTAAGATACCCATACTACCAAAGAGATGTACAAATTCTACGCAATCCTGCTTAATAGCCCAAAGGCTTTTTTTTTTTTTTTTGCAAAATTAGAAAAAAAATCAACCTAAAATCATATGGAAGCTCAAGAGACCTCTTATAGCCAACGGCAATTTTGAAAAATAAAAATAAATTTGGAAGACTCACAGTTCCTTCCTAATTTCAAAACACATTGCAAAGCTTCTGTAATGAAAACCAATGTGGGAGTGGCAATACAGACAGACAAATAGACCAATGGAAAAGAATAGAGAAATAAAGCAGACATAAGCCCTCACATATATATTCAAATGATCTTTAACAACAATGGCAAGACTATTCAATGTGGAAAGAAGAGTCTCTTCAACAAATGGTTTTGGGAAACTGGGTATTTACATGCACAAGAATGAAGTAAGACCCTTAATATATACATTTTAGAAAAATTAACTCAAGGGGTGCATGGGTGGCTCAGTTGGTTAGGCATCTGACTCTTGATTTTGGCTCAGGTCATGATCTCAAGGTGATGAGGTCGAGCCCCACATTGGGCTCTGCCCTGGGCATACAATTTGCTTAAGATTCTTTCTCTATATCTCCCTCTCCCTCTCCTCTACCTCTCTCTCTCTTTGTCAAATAAATAAATAAACAAATAAATAGAAATAAAAATAACTCAAAATGCATTAAAAACCCAAAAGCATAAAGCTCCTAGAAGAAAACATAGAGGAGAACTTCATGGAAATGTGCTTGACAATAACTTCTTGAATATGACAACAAAAGCACAGTGAACAAAAGCAAAAACAGACAAACCCCCAAAAAATGTACATCAAAGGACACAATGAACAGAGTGAAAAGGCAACCAATAGAATGCGAGAAAGTATTTTTAAAACATATATCTAATATGAGGTTACAAATTAGAATATAAAGAACCTCTACAAATGAAAAACTAAATAAATAAAAGCTTGATTAAAAAGTGGGCAAAGGACTTGAATAGATATTTCTCCCAGGATCATATACACATGGCCAACAAGCATATAAAAAGGTGTTCCACATGACTAATCATCAGAAAAATGCAACTCAAAGTCACAATGAGGCGTTACTTAATAGGCGTTATGATGACTATCAATAAATGAAAACAAAAACACAACTATAGGAACTAACAAGTGTTGGTGAGGATGCAGAAAAATTTGAACTTGTGCCTTGGTGGTGGGATGGTAAAATGGTGCAACTATTATGGAAAACATTATGGAGGTTTCTCAAAAATATGAAAAATAGAACTACTATATGTCTCAGAAATCTAACTTTTAAGTATATACCCTAAAGATTCAAAAGTAGGGCCTGGAGGAGATATTTGCAGAGCTACATTCAGAGCAGCACTATTCAGAACAATCAGAGGTGGAAGCAATCCAAATGTTCACTGCTGGATGAATGAATGAACAAAAGATAGAATGTATGTATGTGTGTGTGTATTTAAATATACACATAATGGGATATTATTCAGCTGAGAAAAAAGAAAATACTGTCACATGTTACAATATGGATGAACCATGAGGACATTATATTAAGTGAAATAAACCACAGAAGAACCAATACTGCATGATTCCACTTACATGAGAAATCTGAAGTAGTCAAATTCATAGAGACAGAAAGTTGAGCGGTGATTACCAGGGGCTGAGTGGGGAGGAGAGTGAGGGAAGTTGTTGTTTAATGATTATACAGTTTCAGATTTGCAAGATAAAAAAAAAATCTGGAGCTCTGTTTTACAGCAGTGTGATTGTACTTAACACTTCTACACTTAATAATGTAAGTCTACACTTAATAATGATTAAGATGGTAAATTATATGTGTTTTTTGCCACAATAAAAAAAACTGTAATAGAGTATTTTTGATACATTGTAAATATCATTAGAGGAATTTCTTTGTAAATGAAGTTATAACAAATAAAACTTACTTGGAAGAAGGTCAAATCCCTCAAGAAAAACACATTTCTAATACCTAGACAAAGGATCATTTTTTATATACACATAAAGTTTTCATAGATTGCATTTACGAATATCATGATACTATTAACACGGTAAGCAATCAGCAAATATTAAATTAAGTAAGTTAAGTACTGCTTGAATGCCCACAAACCCAGGATTTAAAATTCACAAATGATTAGGTAAGTTTTTAAAATTCCCAGTTTTTCTTTTTCATGCTGTGACGCTTGTCATTCTTTTCCTCATATAAGAACAATTTTATATTGTTGAATATTAATCTAAATATCTAGAATTCTGGGCACTACACCTAAAAATAACAGAATAGACATGTACAATATGGAAAAAAATGGGGAAGAGTAATTGAATTTTAAACATTTCTAAGTAATATTTTATTGAGCATACAGTACGTTTTTATAAATCTCATTGTTTTTAAAGGACTAATATTTTCAGGTTACCTTTAAAGGAACTGGAATGATCATTTATATAATTTATTTTCTCCGTGTGTTTACTAAATTATTCTTTAAAGAGAACCCGCATGACACCTTCTCTCCAAATGAACTTAAAGGCATCCAGCACTCCAGGTTCTGTCCTCACTCCACTGGCTGGCTGACATGAAGTAGGGTTGAGGTATTGGGCTGTGCTTAGTGGAAAGAAGTCACAGCAGATCCACACTTTGTCAGTATTGACTGTGTAACAGAAGGTATCTATAAGTACATGTGACTGTAGCATCTATGCTGGAGTAGGTCCAATACCCACATTTCCTTTCACTGCAGTGGACTCACTTAAAACTATCGGTGACAGAAATAGACTCACACATATACACTCACCTCAGTTTTGACAATGGTGCAAAAGCAATTCAGTGGAGGAGGAAGGGTTGTTTCAATAACTAGTGCTGAAACAACTGGCCATCAGTAACTGCAAAAATGAGTTGCAACCTAATCCTCAACCTTATACAAAAGTTAACTCTAAATGGATCATTAGATCTAATGTAAAAGGTAAAACTATAAAACTTTTAGACAACAGTATAGGAGAAAATCTTCATGACCTGGGGTTAGGCACATTGTTCTACTATATGACACCAAAATCATGAACTAACAAAGAAAAAAATGGATAAATTGGATTCCATAAAAATTTAAATTTTTTATTCTGTCAAGATGATGAAAGTTCAGCCACCAAAGTCTCTAATTTGCACAGTAAAGGAAGAAAAGTTCAATTAGAAAAATGGAAAAAGATATAAACTTCACTGAAGAAAGTATACAGATGGTAAATAAACACGTGAAAAGATGTTCAACATCGCTAGTCATTAGGAAAATGCAGATTACAACCCCAGTGAGATGACACTACATATGTATTAGAATGGCTAAAATATGGGGCATCTGGGTGGCTCAGTCGGTTAAGCATCTGCCTTCGGCTCAGGTCATGATCCCAGGGTCCTGGGATCAAGCCCCACATCAGGCTCCCTGCTCAAAGGAAAGTCTGCCTCTCCCTCTCCAGCTACCTCTACTCCAGCTCATGCTCTTTCTCTTTTGCTCTCAATCTCTCTCTCAAATAAATAAAGAAAATCTTTAAAAAATAAAATAAAATATATTT
The DNA here is from genome assembly GCF_024610735.1 of Ursus americanus. NCBI lineage: Eukaryota > Metazoa > Chordata > Mammalia > Carnivora > Ursidae > Ursus > Ursus americanus. The sequence continues at coordinate 11,266,418 of NC_142137.1, read as the reverse complement.
CTAATATCGAATGCTGACAAACATGCAGAGAAATTTGATCCCTCATACATTGCTGGTGGGAATGTAAAATGGTACGGCCACGTTGGAAATCATTCTGGCAGTTTTTCAGGAAGTTCAACATACACTTACCATGTAACCCAGCTCATCTCTTGGGATTTATCATAAAGACTGAACGTTCAGGGGCACCTGGATGGTTCAGTCCATTAAACATCTGACTCTTGATTTCATGCTCAGGCCATGATCTCACAGATGGGGGATTGAGCCCCACTTAAGATTCTCTCTCCCTCTCTCTCTGCCCACCCCCCAATTAGCATATGTGTGCTCTCTCTCTCTAAAAAAAAAGACTGAACATTTATATTCACATATAAACCTGCACATGACTGTTCATAACAGCTTTATTTGGGGGTAGCCCAAAAAAGGAAACAACCCAGGTGTCCTTCAATCAGTGAACAGTTAAACAAACAGCACTTCTTCCAAAATAAAAGGAATAAATTATTGATACATGCAACAACTTGGAAAAATCTCAAAGGATTTATGCCAACAGAAAAAGAGCTAATATCAAAACGTTACATTCTGTATGATTTCATCCATCCTCAAAATATAAAATTATACAGATGGAGAATTTTTGGTGGTTACAGAAGGAAAAGAAGGGTGTGACTATAAAAGTGTAGCATATGGAAATTTCTTTGTGGTGATAGAACAGTTTTATTTCCTGATTGTGGTAATGGTTATTAAAATTTGTACATATGATAAAATGTCTTAGAATTATACACAAAGATATTTTTTAAATGACTGCAAGAAAAATTTGGTAAGTCCAAGAAAGAACTGGAAGCATGTTAATGGTATTATGGCAATATCGATTTCCTGGTTTTGATAATGTACTATGCCTGTGTAAGATGTCACCATTGGGAGAAACTTGGTAAGGGTATATCTGATTTTTCTGTACTGGTTTTGCAGCTTTTTGTGAGTATAAAATTATATATATGTGTATATATATATATGTATTTGAAAATGAGGAAATTTTCCACTAGCTATGGAAGTCAAGTCCAAGAAAAATGGACAATAACCTCCTTGGACTGAAACTTTGATACTTTGTACAGGAAAAAATACACGGTCTAAAAGATCTTGGCATCAATGTGGAAGAAATGAGTACTTAAATAATAAACAGATTTTAAATAGTTAAATAAATACATTTTTCAAAATCCAACCATTCAGTCATTCAAAAACAAGATGCATGAGAACATGGGGAATAAGAGCATGGTTATGGAAATCTGGGCTTGAATACTGGCCCTCCCATATAATAGCTATGTGAATTTTGGCAAGTTCTTTATGTCCTACTGTGCTTTTGTCTGTAAAACAGGAATAATAACAGAACTAAATTCTGAGTTTTGTGATTATCATATGTATTAATATATGCTAGAAAAGTGTAAAGTGTATATTAAGCACCATCTGAGTGTAAACTATTACTACCATTATTTATGTATTCTTTCATTGAAAGTTTGCTTTCTTCAAGGTGATTCACCACAACATACAGAAGATAAAAAGGTAATTTATTTAAAGTTCTGTGTCTTTGAGAATTTTACAATTTAACAGGAGACAGAGATGGAAATGGATAGCACAAGTAAAAAGGGTAAAATCCTAAGTATATAAGAGACAACCAAACTTGGTATTGAAGAAAGGAGAGCTAACACAGCATGTTGAGGAAATTAAGGAGGGGTCGTTTGAAGGGTAACATCTGCACAGGGCTTGAGAACTAGATTTGATTCATCTAGCAGGAACCACATGACCAGCAAGAGGAAGTAGAGTAGGGGCTGTACTCTAGAAACAAAGTTCTGTTAGATTTGTGTACAGTCCAGAAAGAGGTGCGAAACTGATTATCAACACCAAAACACAGACTGATTGATTTTTATTTAAATTCAGTTAATTAACATATAGTGTATTATTAATTTCAGAGGTAGAGTTCAGTGATTCATCGGTTTTATATAACACCCAGTACTCAATACATCCCATGCCTTTCTTAATGTCCATCACCCAGTTACCCCATCCCCCCCAACCCAGGAACCATCAGTTTTTTCCTATGATTAAAGTATTTTATGGCTTGTCTCCCTCTCTGATTTTGTCTTGTTTTGTTTTTCCCTCCCTTCCCCTACGCTCCTTTGTTTTGTTTCTTAAATTCCACACGAGTGAAATCATATGATAACTATTTTTCTCTGATTGACTTATTTCGCTTACCATAATACCCTCTAGTTCTATCCACATTGTTGCAAATGGCAAGAGTTCATTTTTTAATGGCTGAGTAATATTCCGTTGTATATATATATACCACTCTTCTTTGTCCATTTATCTGTCGATGGACATCTGAGCTCTTTCCATAGTTTGGCTATTGTGGACATTGCTGCTATAAACATTGGGGTACAGATGCCCCTTCAGATCACTACATTTTTGTCTTTGTGGAAAATACAAAGTAGTGCAATTGCTGGGTCATAGAGTAGCTCTATGTTCAATTTTTTGAGGACCCTCCATACTGTTTTCCAGAGTGGCTGCACCAGCTTGCATTCCCACCAACAGTCAAAATGGAGATTTAAAATAGATCATGCCAGCACTGAACACCAGAATAAAGACCTATCGAAAGAAGTAAGAAAGATCATTCTTTCACTGAAAGAGACTTCCAAAGCTATGAACTCTTTCCCTTCTGCAGCACAGATGCAGCTTTAGAGAAGCCATGCTTGGCTTCTGTGCTGGCAAAATTTCCATCTGACGGAATACTGAGGCAGGGACATATGCTGAGATACTTTGTTTTCTTAATTGCATCTCTGCTTTTCCTGGTGGTTTTGTGAGGGAGAGTAAATATCGTTCTGTTTGTCTGGATTCGCTCCACTCACTCCCCCTAAAAGATTTGTCTAAATTAATGCGACTGGCAATTGTATTGTTCAGATGATAGGCAGGTGAAACAAAACAGTGTTTGCAGGCCCTGTGAAGCAACCTTAGATTGGAGCTCTTAACACCCATTGTTGCGGCATTGATTCAACCCCATCCAGCTTTGAAGTGGTTGGGTAGCTATGTAATTCTTCACAGAATCCTGGCTTTGCATTTTGGGCTGAAAACAGTTAGGGCAATTTCCAGATGATGCCCTGGAGACAAGAGTTTTTTTTTTTTTTTCTAAGAACTGTTTTGAAGTGTCCCTCTGGGAGAGAAAAGTGGCTTGTTTAAAGGAGAATAAAAGGTTAAGGCCCTTGGGGAATTAAAAGGGCATGAAGGGAATGCTTTAATATTTTCAGATGAAGATCAGTGTTCACCTGGGACAGGCTTCGGTGAAAAATGAGAATTTCATCCTTGCACCCAATGTATGCATTGTACTGTAGGCAAAGGCACATTTTCATTATCCATATTCAAAGGCATTTGTGTGCCAAGGCAAAACTCCGTCTGTACTACATCAAACGGAGAATTAGACAAGTTCCTACTTGGGACGCTCATGATTTTAAGGCTAAGCCACGTGCCAAGAGGAAGATGACATCTTTCATTTCCTTCCCTGGAGTCCTTTCCATCTTTTCATACTTCCTGGCTGTGCATTCTTCCTCAACATCACCCAAATCATGTTTTTATGTAAAGTCAGAAACTTGGGAAAGTGACTTCTTTTAAAGTGCTTTCGATTTTCCATCATTTTGTGTTTTTAAAAGTCGAGTTTCCTTGACAAAGTATGTTCTAGGTATAATTTTCAATTGAGTAACTATTTAAGGTCCTTTTGGTAATCTGTAGGGACAAAAGTATATCGGGTAATAAAATCCATCATTTTCTCTCAATCGCCCCCCCTCCCTTTAGTGCATTTTCTCCTTTCAGTTTCCCATTTCTTTACCTTAACGGCTCAGGTTTTGCCTTCCACGTTGAAGACCAACACAAACCCTTTAATAAAAAACTTGGAAAATACTGAGAACATATCTTATGACAAGGGATCATCAGAATTACATAAGATGATCTGAAATACCTGGTTCTGAAAGCTCTTTATCCTTCTACTTCATGCCATGTAATGGCTTATTCTTTGGAAAGTATCCCCAGCTTGACACAGAAATAATAGTATAACTTAAATGTATACTGTTAGAGCCAGTCTTAGGAGCTACTTTATTGTTTTGTTGTTTTATTGATTGAGAGATTGCTACTTATAAAACTAATATATGTGTATAGAGAGTGGTATCGTTAAAAAGATGTAGTCAAGCTAGACATTTCTATTTCCTATCTCATTACCCAGCATCCTTTTCTCTTACAATGAGCCGCTAATGGAATCTGAGGACACAAAGCAACACACCCCCTTAATCAGATATTGAACTGTGTGGAAGTGATCAAAGGTTAAGGGGGCACCTGGCCGCTTTGATCACCTCCATGAGTTATGACAAGCTGGCATTCTTTCGTTCACCCCCAAAGGTTCTTTAGCCTCAAGGAAATGTATGTGGATTAGATGAAGTGAAAAGTCGAAGAAGACAAATTTCCAAACATTTTTAGAAAAACCAAACAGGAAAAAGAAAGATGGTTATGTAGTTTAATAACAGAAGCTATACATTAGATGTCTTGATGTCACAAAGGTGTATAAAATCATCTGAAAATTAAATAGCCATGGAGAACAAAGGGGACTTATATTCAGAAGAGGTAAAATGGGAAGCTAAACTCAAAAGAAAATATTTTTCATCATATTTATACCCCTTTGATTCCGTGTTCTTAAATGAATAATGAAGAAGTCTTATCTTGCCTTTTGTTCTATACTATATAATTACATTCTCCCAGAGTTTGATTTTTAACTCATCTTAACTTTTTTTCCCCACTTAGGTTCATCCTAAAAGGAACAACGTTTCTTTCTCCTCAGTTTGTTTCCTGCTCCTTTGTGAAATCTTGGTGATCAACCTTGATACATGAAGCCACCAGGATAATTTCCTTGCTCTTTAAATCTAACTTTTCTTCCCTTTGGTTGCCCTTTATGCATAACTTCAGGTCCCTGACATTGCTCTTCAGACACGTCAATCATATTTCCTCAAAAAATTGCAAACATCTGCAGCCAAATCCCTACCTTTATTCCCTGTGGATTTTATTTTGCCTCTTAGCACTGGCTATGAAATGTGTATCATCACATTCTCAGAAAAACATTATTATGTGCTTTATGCATTCTCAAAAGTCCTCCTTAAAGTGTCTCTTTGAAAGTCCTTGCCTCCCTTCTTTTTTATCACCACTTTATTTCCAGAATATATTCTTAATTAGAAAGAACTACATTTGACAGGATAAATTAAGGAAGCTTGAATTCAGATACCTGAATCGATTACAGTGGGGCGGCCTGAATAACAGAACCAGAAGGTTCCCCCCCATCCAGCTGATCTCTTCATATCACTCTTACCCTGACTGAAAGACGTGGCAGAGGCTGAGTAATGCGGCCCTACCAGCACCACAAACCATATACGGTGTGTGTGCACATATGTATTACCCATAGACATGATAGAAATTCTAGAATTCATACAGAAAAAAACCAAATAGACCATAATCCTAACATTCAGGGTTTAAAAATATCAAAATTTGGATATTTTCCTCAGCTTTTTAACTCATGAAATAAACCTACAGACAGCAAAATCTCACTCCAACTGGTGCCCAAGTAACAGATAACCTGAAATTCCTCTCTACACTTTTCATGCACGTATAGTAATATGTAGTATATATATTATATGTAATATGTAGTAATATGCGATAGATTAAAAATTTTAAATATTCTTCATGACAAGCATCATGAGCGAAGTGAAAACACAATAAATTGGGAGGAGATATTGGCAATGTAATTAATCAACCAAAAATTAGCATCTCAAGTACAAAGAGTGTTACACAACCTTAGAAAAAGAGAGCTCAGTGGAAAAACGGGCAGGCATTTGGAAATGCATTCAGCGTTTACTCTCTGGAGGGAAGTCTGCACGCATCGTGTGGGTCTTATTCACACAAATGTGGGAGGGCAGCAGTTCAGAAACTTCACAAACAAGATTCGACAAGGTATCAGTTTTGGCACTTCATCACCCGAGTCATCAATCTGCATTATTGTCCTTGTTTGTGCAGAACAGAACTCCAATTCCCGTAAACAAAACATTAAAGATTTCAAATTCAGGGACAGTTAATCTATAAGAATCTTCTAGAATATATCAGCTTGGGGTCTCTTGAAATTTGCAAGGGTCTCTGAGTTCGTCAATTCCTGATGCTGCTTGACTATTACTTTGTTTAACAATTAGATATGTTCCTTTTATTTTTCAATATAATGGGTGTCAATGATATGATATCTGTTCACAAGAATGACACGAAAATAAATTCAAAATTTCACAGATGCTTTGACAAAAAAGAGCTACATATATTTGTTATTATATCCCTTACATATAACTGGAATTCAATAATAGCATAAGAACTTATTTACAATAATTATGAAATTAAAACTTTGTGTACAGAGGTGAGGAAATATTATGTTATATTTTATGGCAAAATTTTTGTTTGCTTGTTTGTTTCACACAGATATCTCTAAAAAAGAAAGAAGTAAGACTGTTTACTGATCTCTGCCTCTCTCTCTTTTCTCTTTTTTACCCTGTTCCCAAGGAACTAAGTGGGGGATGACAAATAATTAAGAGAACCTACAAGATATATTTTTCTCAAAGAGAAATGGATACATACATAAAAGGAAGACATTTAAAGGAAAAAGAAAAAGAAGGATAGTCAGTACTTTCTTGGTGGTGGATTATTTGTTGTATTAATCATGCCTCAGCCACATTCTTGATCACTGTTATTTCTATAAAACTATTGTCTTTAAATTATACCTGGTTTAGTTGAGTTATTCCAGATGTGGATGCCGAGATATAAGAGACATGGGGCTGGGAAGAAAAAATTCTGAGAAGGGTAAAAGGAGGGAATTAGGGATGGGCAGGAAGAGTTGCAGACCTCAATGCAGTTATGAGGAGTGCCAGGGAAAGGGGAAGAAAGAGCAGACAGCAGAATGAGAACAACCTAGCTCTGAAGATATTTTGGCCTAACCCATGTGAGTCTCCATGCCAAAGTCAAGGAATATGGCTTTTGGCTCTGTTCTTAGGGTCCTGACGCTGGGTAAATCTGCATTGAGCAGTGGGAAATTTCTGGAAATTTCCAATTTCTGTAAATTGAATTTCATTCAAGGATACCAGATTCAGAGGAGGATAGGAGACAAATTAAATGCCCTATCAAGAGGCAAAGCAGATGTGGTAAGCAAACTAAAATATTCTCTAATTATAATCCCCATCTCCTAATAGTCATGCTCTTACAATATCGTTCCCCCCACCCCTTAAGTGCGGACAGGACCTTAGACTTGCACCTAGCCACAGAATAGGGTAACAGTGAGGGATGTTACTTCAGTGATGAGGTTAGGTAACATAGAGATATCCATCTTGCTAGCAGACTCTCCCCTTACTTTGATAAGGCTTTGATAAAGTTGTCCAGTTGGGGAGGTCCACATGGCAAGGAACTAAGGTGACCTCCACCCAACAATTACGAATCAAGGCTCTCAATCCAACAACACTTGCAAAGACTGAAATCCTGCCAGCAACCACATGAGCTTGGAGTGATCCTTCCCTAATCAAAACTTTAGATGAGGTCCCAGCTCTGGCTGACACTTTGATTGCAGCTGAACCATGATCAGATCTTATTTTAAACCTTTAAATTTCTGGCAATGAGTTACCTAGCAATAGAAACGAATACAACATCCAAAAGAAGATAGCCAGGTGGCTCTTGCTCAGGTCATGATCTCAGGGATGTGAGATGGGCATGGAGCTTGCTGAAGATTCTCTCTCCCCTTCCCTCGGCCCACTCCCCCCACTAGCCCTAACTCTCGCTCTCACTCTCTAAAAACAAAACAAAAAATGTAGCAGAGATGTGTATTAGATGTAGCAGGTAGATAGATATTTTGGGACATTATTTAATTAACTTCTTTAATGGATTCTGTGATGTGTGTGGCATTCTTTAGATTTTCAGAATTTTTAGTTTGTTATTTTTTATTCATTCCAATCTTCACTCAGTGATTTATTAGCTTTTAGCTAGTAACTAAGATCTGAATAAAGTGTTGGCACGTAGTGAGTTGTTAGAAATAGTATCTGCCATTTTCCCATGGGGAAAACATTCAAAATTAAGTTTATATACAACAAATTACAGTGGTGCACACCTCCTTTTCCTGTAGCTCTCTTTGATGTAATATAATGTCATCTCCTATCCCTTAATTGCCCTTATGTTCCACAATAAATTGAATTTAACAGCATGAAAATCTTAGATGTCATAGTAATCTGAGTCAGTATGCAGTAAAAAGTCTACTGATATAAATTATCCTTGGACAATAAAAACGACCTGCTCACAGAGTGGATTTAACTTGGCGATTATGTGGCAAATATTCGGAGAGATAAGGATTTCTGCCTTCTGTGTTAAACGCAGTCCTGCCCTTTTTATTTTTGAAAATCCAAATTTGACCCAGCGTACTGCCTGTAACACGTTGCCTCGAGTTCAGCATAATATCCCACAGTATAGGGAAATGAGTCACTCTTACAGGAGGATTTGGCATTCTCCTTGCAGTGCAAATCCATTCTTTTATCTCCAATAGCAGGTGTTAATGTAAATTCACTGCACACTTTTGGAAAGGGGGAAGAAGCTAAAGGTTTGGGCTGTTTGCAAATCGCCTGTTATTGTACCTCTTTAAACTACTCTCTTTGACTGCGTGAGGCTTTGATCGCTCATCTAGTTGCAATAGCATGAGCGTAATGCTGCAGGCATGAAGCGATTGGGGGCAGTGTGTTATTGACAGAATCTCCTGAATGATGATTTATTATGAACATCAGTGGGAACAACACTTGTTCTTTCTAAAAAGCCTGTTTGTTCCTCTTGCCTCACCTGGGAGGAGCACACTGCCCAGAACTGAGACACTGTTTGTATGGTTATTTAGCCTTCATACAACGGCTGTATTTTTACCTGGGTTGGCCATTTTTTCTGGTCTTTTCTATTTTGATGACTTCAATCATTTAGAAGTGTGACGTGCCCAGAAATATCTGAAAGCAGACCATTTGGCAAGAAATAAATAAAACAACTAAGAAAGAGACTCCATGATAAAAAAAATAATAATATAATTTGCTTTTCGGGGTGCCTAGGTGGCTCAGTTGGTTAAGCCTCTGACTCTTGATTTCACTCAGGTCATGACCTCAGGGTCATGAGATCAAGTCCTGCATCAGGCTACACGCTGGGTGGGGAGCCGGCTTAAGATTGTCTCTCTCTCCCCCTCTGCACTTTACTCCTTCCCTAAAAAATAAAATAAAATAGTTGGCTTTTGGCTCATAGTAGGTTTCATAAAAAGAATAGGAGATGTTTATAGCATGAAGGTATTCACGTAATTTTATGCTAGAAAATAAAGAACCTTATGTGTTGTGCCTTACAGGCAGTCTAAAACACAAAACTGATTATTATATACTAAATAGCACTGAACACACCACCTCCCTTGGCTAATTCCTGGCATTTTGTACATAGCTAATCTTGGTTCTGCTCCTGCCTTTGTGAATATTTATTTTTCTTCTTCTTAAAGCAGTTTGGCAAGTGTTTCCAAAAAAACTATTCTCTTCAGGTACTTATGCAGATCCTCGACTTCAAGTAAATTAAATGAATTAAGAAAATTAAATTTTAAATAACATAACAAAATGTAATATTTAAAATGAAAAATAATAGTCACTTCAAACCAGTGAGAGAGACAATCCTAATGCAGACTTTAGCCAATGCATTAAAAAACAAAATTTAAGCTGTAGGTTAGACTCCGCACGAAGTTAGCTTATAAAAAATATATATGTATATGTATACACGTGCATATATATACACGCAGTACATATATGTATATATGCATATTTATATACACATATGTATAAACTATACATACATGTATGTATGTATGTGTGCACATGCATACACACACATGTATATATGCACTGTTGGTTTCCTTTTTAACTTTATATTTTCACTTAATTAGAAATTTCTAAAGCACATACTAATTCAACAGAAATGCTAGCAAGGAGTCAATGCCTTCCTCAAGGAATGCTGATTATTCAGGTCTAATATTGATCAAGGATTATAGAATAATTTCCCATTCAAACTAATGGAATTTTGTCCGATGCTATTTATTTTTTTAAATATTTTATGTATTTATTTGTTTGTTTGAGAGAGAGAACACAGACAAGGGGAGAGGCAGAGGGAGAGGGACAAGCAGACTCTGTGCTAAGTGCAGAGCCTGGCGTGGGACTCGATCTCATGACCCTGAGATCATGACCTGAGCTGAAATCAAGAGTCGGACACTTAACCAACTGAACCACCCAGGCATCCCTGTCACATGTTATTTGGAAGACATATCATATTTTTTAAAGCCTGGAAATTGTCGAGTGATAGTAGTGAAAGAATCTCCAAATCACGGTGTGGTAGAATTCTATTCTGTAAGGTGTGTCTTCTTATTTCTAAAGCATTTGGATGTGGCTTTTTAAATATTTTCTATACAACCAAAATCAGTCACTTAAAACCATGGAAAAGATAATTTCTAATGTTATTGACCTTATGAGAAATGTTTCCTTCAATAGCTAGCTAACTTAATAGGTAAGTCAGTCTTCTCTTATTGTCCAATTATTAGGGCAAACATATGTATTTTGACCACACGTATAATGTCCAGGTGTTATCAACATTGAATGCAGATTTGGCCCAAGTGAATCAAGTTGTATGTGTACCGGCATCGGGGAGGACCCTCTGCTGGTCACAGAGCAGTACCTTCCTTTCTGCATATACAGGTTATGCTCCAGGGATACATTTTCTAGTCTTTATCATGACCTACAGATAATCTTAACCGCACAAAACCACTTTTATCCTTGTGCATGTGTTATAAATATGCATGGAAGAAGAAACCATCAAACTTCCCCATCACATGGTCACCATACACTGGGCAAAAGCTGATTCACACTGCAAATCAGTGGTTTCTCCCAAATGTAATGTCAAATATCTGCCCAGAGCTGTGTGATGGTAACTGCTCTTTTGTATCGTCTGCATGAATATTATGCATATACAGTGGATATTGACAGACTCTTAATTTCTCACCAAATACATTGCCCTCAATGAACATCGCACTTATGTAGAGTCTGTCTGCCCCTCTCCCATGGAAAAATATGATTTGGGAGGACTTGACTCTTTTCAAGGAGAGTTATTATGTTTTATTTTAAAATTTGTTAGGGCTCAATGGCTTAAATTCTCCTCTTTAACAAGGTTCCATAACACTTGGAACTTGGGGTGAATGGAATACCGATCCAATAAAATTGAATTTTTTTGATATATCCATTTTGGCAACTCCTAACCACATTTCTTGGCTGCTATGCAAAATTATCACATTTACAGATTAGATTGTCCCAGCGTATGTACATTCACAATCTATATTCATGCCATAGTCCTCTCTACTTAAAAACATGTGCGATGGGGCGCCTGGGTGGCGCAGTCGTTAAGCGTCTGCCTTTGGCTCAGGGCGTGATCCCGGCGTTCTGGGATCGAGTCCCACATCGGGCTCCTCTGCTGGGAGACTGCTTCTTCCTCCCCACTCCCCCTGCTTGTGTTCTCTGTCTTGCTGGCTGTCTCTCATAAATAAATAAAATCTTTTGAAAAAAAAAATGTGTGATGCCATTCTGGATCCTAATTATCTATTTTAGCAGTTTTCCTAGTAATTTTTTGTTCCACTGAACTAAGTACTCATTACTGTGAATTAGAGATTATATCATTTTCTACTGCTGCATAAAAAATTACCACAAATTCAGAGCTTTAAACAATACCCATTTATTATCTCACAGTTCTATAGGTCAGAAGTCCTGCTGTGCTCAGTTGAATTGTCGGCTTAGGGTCCCACAGGTTGAAATTAAGGTGTCAGCTTAGCTCGGCTCTTAGGTGGAGGTTCTGGGGAAGAATCTGCTTTCAAACACATTCACGTTGTTAGCAGAATTCAGTCACATTTGGTTGTAGATCTGAGGTTCCTCTTTCCTTGGTAGCCAAGGGCCTCAGTGGTCCTTAAGGCTGCCCACATTCCTTCTTACGCAGCTCCTTCATTCTCGACACCAGCAATAACACATCAAATTCTTCTTACACTTTGCAACTCTCTGACCTCCCCTTCTGCCAGCAGCAGGAAAAGCATTCTGCTTTTAAGCTCTCCTGTGATTACATCAGGTTCACCTGGATAACCTAAAGTACAATAGTACCTTATAACATAACATAATTATGGGACTGATACCATGAACTCAGAGGTTCTGGAGATTAGGGCTGGGCATCTTTAGGGGCCATTAAAAAATTATGCCTACCATAGGGATATAGCACAAATTAATGCCAGTTCAATTTAAACATTAAAATATGAACATTAAAAAAAAAAACCACAAATGAACAACAACGACAAAAAGACAACAACCACAAAAAGAAAAACAAATGAACATGGCCTGAAATGGTTAGCAAAACCCAAGTGAGTTGTATTTTCTCAACGTAAGCAGAGAGAAGTGACTAACATGGTCTTTGCAACAAATGTCTAATATTGAAGATCCGAATGTTTAGACTTTGATGATGACGGGGAGGAAAAAGTCTCCTCTGCCGTCTTTGGGTCTCTGGCTGAGCCTATAAGTTAAACTGACAGACAGATTCAAAGGACAGAAGTAGACAGATTTCATTGACTTTTTTACATATGCATGGGGGCCTTCTAAAGAAAATGAAGACCCGAAGAAGGGGTCAGAGCAGGACAGTTTCATATGTGTTAGACAAAGAAACAGTAAATTTGTGAAGAACTGACAAGACAAAGGGTTTTAGGTTGGGGTAGTAAATAGTGAAGAAGTAACTAGGAATATAAGGGTTAGTTTAACAAGGTTTGTTTGTATAGATTTCTTGGCTCCAAATTCCCTGTCTCCAGTGATTAGAATGTCTTTTCTTCGTCCTGATGCAGGGAGGGAACTTCTTACGTGGGAGATTTATGGCCTGTTCTCAGGAGGAAAAAAGAGGGTCAGAATGTCTTTCTTGAGCTGGTTATTTCTTAAAGTGCCTTTAATTCAAAATAATCAATATGGCCAACTGGCATATTTTGGGATGACATATTCTGAATCTCTTCAGTGATATTTCTGTGAATGTGGATTGTTTGTGATCAAATTGCTTTGCTTTGATTTCTTTTTCTAAATCAACCAAACCTCCTGGTACCAGGTGATAAACCATAAATATCTGCTACTGGTCTCTCTGAGAAACGCCGATCAAAATGTTTAGGGTCCTCTTTTCTTGTCCGTCTACACATTCTCCCCTGGTTATCTCATCGACTGGCATGGCTTTAATTTTTATCTATAAAATGATATTTTATAGAATGATGTACCATGTAAAATGATAGACCAAATCTACCTCTTCAGCTCCAATCTCAAGTTAGAAAATAAGATTTCCATCTTCCCACTGGATTTTCAGAAGATTCTTATGCCGTGTATCAGATGAACTCATTATCTCTGCCAACTCCAATACCTACTCCTACTTCTGATGGTGAATGTAAATTTATATTTCAAATAATCATTTTTCATAGATGTTTGGCTGACCCTATATAATAACTTCTCAGTAAAATCTTATTCTGGAAATATTTTCCTGTTCATCCGTACTTCAACTATTAATATTCATTTCAATTTGTTATTTGCAAAAATATTTTAAACTGTTTTCACATCTTGTAAGGATTGATTATAAACAAACTAGTGAGAGTAGTGAGAGTACTATTGTCAACAGTACATTCTCTCTCTCTCTCTCTCTGTGTATATATATATATATATATATATATATATATATATATGTATGTATTTATATATCTGTCAGGAGGAAGGGACACGCATTTCTTTTTCTTTTTCTTTTTTTTTTTAAGATTTTTTTTTTAAAGATTTTATTTATTTATTCGACAGAGATAGAAACAGCCAGCGAGAGAGGGAACACAAGCAGGGGGAGTGGGAGAGGAAGAAGCAGGCTCAGAGCGGAGGAACCTGATGTGGGGCTCGATCCCAGAATGCCGGGATCATGTCTTGAGCCGAAGGCAGACGCTTAACCGCTGTGCCACCCATGCGCCCTGTGACACGCATTTCTTAAAAGTGGCTGTCTCACATAAAGATTAAATGCAGGCACTGTGCCGATCTTAATATGAAACGGTAGTTCATTATTTAGATAAAAACAAGTGTAAACAGGAGATCTAATGTTTTCTTTCCATCTATGCAGTATGTCTTATGGATGCTTACCCATTTTAGGACACTCTTATTATGCACAGCTCCAACGGCAAGCTTCGGCCACTCACTGCCTGACAGCTTTCTCTGGCCTGGAAGAGTGCCTGTATGGCCTCCATACAGGGAGCACAAGAAGTTCCAAGACATTCAGGTTCAAGGTCAACTTTAACCAAAGACTGGAAATCGGTGGGAAGTTACCAGGTTTCGAGCCCTTCATCTGAGATACCTTTGACATATAGTCTACACGGTCTGCTAGAGTTCCGCAGCTAAATTAAATACCAGCTGCACACAGGGGTAACTTGCCCAATAAAGCAATTTTTGTGGAACCCCTTTCCTTCCCTAGTGTACTTCCCTGATTCCTTATTCGTGCTCTCTGGGATCCCTCCGCTAAAAGACAGCACAGGTTGGTCTCAGGGTCTTCCCCTAGGGAAACCCAAATTAAGACAATATATCTATGTATCAACTTGTGCTCTTCCTGGAGCCCATGCACCACACTTTGAAAACCACTCTTCTATAAAATAAAATCTACACATCTCATTTTGTAGGTAAGGTTCTCATCATTTGGTCTTTGCCTATTACTATTATTCCTCCCCGACCCTACCCTCACGTATAGTTCAGACACATGGAAAGTCTAACCATTCAGTAACAGCCTCATTCTCTTTCATATTCTAGTTCATTTATTCTATGATCTCTCTCCTGTATGAGCTGACAAATACGCTGGAGATCTGTTATTTTGGGGGGTCTAGAACCAAATATATATTTTAAAATGTGGAATAGGTGAATGAATGGTTTGATGGATGGATTAATGATCAAGAGTATATCTCAAACACTATCTACATAGATTGAATTACTGACAAACAATGTTTTTTTAAATTTCTTTTTTCAATCACATGGTCTCATATGTAACATAGTGGCTACAACGTGGTAGTGCAAGTTCTGGGAGAAAGAGTTTTGGATGACTCTAGTGATAGCCGTGAGAGATATTCTATAAAAGGCACAGATGTGGTAGTAAAGATGCCACCTCTCCCATAACAAAACACAAGTCTCTTCTGTGCAAGAACTTGGCAGAAGAGAAGGGGTGATATAGATGAGGGATGTGAAGTAGGTCAATAATGTGCATCCCAAATGCTTTTTCTTAACTTATAACTTTCTTAAAAAAAATCTATGGACACACAGTGCTGCTCACTTATTCACCATAAAGATATGCAGATTAGCTTCCTCACATCCAGATTGAATAATATATACACAGGTGTCACCAGAATTGATAAAGTGATTTTAATCATTGGAAACTCATACCTTTTACTGATGATCATATCAAAGAAAGAATGTTTATCCTACTCCTTCCAAATAACATTGCATGTTTTGTACCCAAAAGTGACAGAATGTGCAGACCAAGACTGAATATCTGGCATGACCTTTCCCATCCTAACGCCATGCCAAAGCAATGCCTAACCACCACAGAACAAAACCTGGGAGCTGTTTAGAAAGAAAGAAAGAAAGAAAGAAAGAAAGAAAGAAAGAAAGAAAGAAAGAAAGAAAGAAAGGAAAGAAAGAAAGAAAAGAAAAGAAAAGAAAAAAGAAAAGAAAAGAAAAGACAAGACAGAGGGAGAGGGAGGGAGGGTGGGAGAGAGAGGAAGGAAGGAAGGAAGGAAGGAAGGAAGGAAGGAAGGAAGGAAGGGAGGGAGGGAGGGAGGGAGGAAGGAAGGAAGGAAGGAAGGAAGGAAGGAAGGAAGGAAGGAAAAAACTTCAACATTGAGCAGCCAAGTGGAAGCATCCATTAAGAAATCGTTGTAAAGTTGCATGCAAAACAGGATTTAGATTAAATAATCCTGAAGTTTCATTTTGCAATGTAATTTGAAAAGGCAGAAGTGAAAGTTTTAAAGTGCAATATGAAGATGAAGTACGTTTTGCTGTTTTGACCTTTCACACGTTCCCTCGACACAATTTCATCCCTCCTGCTCTCCCCTATCTCAGCTGCAGGTGGATGTAACAGAAAGTAAACTGTCAAAATACCAAACATGCAAACGCTCCAGAAGTACAGCTTCTGCAAAGCTTGATACAGACATCATCTTTCACAAATTGCACTCTAAAGGTTAAAAAGAGCTCAGCACCGAGAGTTAGAAAGGAAGAGGGGAGATGTTCTCCCACGGGGCTTTGAGAATCTGCTTCGATTGTGTTCTAATCACCTGATTTCCTTATGGAGGTAACTATTCCTTATTTTCAGCCTCTGAGAGTTCTGACTTCTGGACAAAACAAGTTTATAATGACAAATAAAAACAAATGTGTTCAATGAGATGGGTTTTTTTTTGGTGTTGTTGCTTTTTGGTGTTTTGTTTCTTCCGGGTTTGCCATAAGAAAAGGCCAAAGAAGAGTCATCGGGGAGAAAGTTTGGAATCTTCAGATTCACCTGTCTTTCACAAAAACAACAAAATACATCTCTATCAGAAGTCATTGCTGCCAAAATAAATTCACTTCAGGCAGTAGGTATTTCAATAGATAATAAACTGGATGGATTAGACGCCTGAGTCGCTGTGTTAGGAAGTCCAGATGGAAACACAGATCAAAACACTGAATGGCTAGAAGGCATGGTAAAAAAAAAAAACAAAAAAAAACCCAGGCAGATGAATCTGTGTCTGCTCTCCTTACAGCACCATCAAAGACATAGGGCTCTTTGAGCTTCGAAGGGAAAATGTAGGCAAAATATATATACGTATACACATACATAAATCAATGGAATGATTACAGTGGGTGCTATCTGTCTTTTTCTCCTCTAGATTGCACTGACTGGCACAGAACCTAAGAGCAGGTAGGTGCAGGATAGTAGACTTTAAATTAAAGTATGAACTGCACATCATCTATTAAAATCAAAATGAAAATCTATGTCTTCATTATAATCTTCAATCTCCACTTTAACCCAATGTTCAGCTTTTTCTTAGATATTAAGTTTCTTTCTCTTTCTTTGCCTCCTGTATTTTTGGAGAAAGATATTGCTGCATAGTTAAACCCCCTCGCCATCAGAAAGCAGAAGAGAGGAATACAGCAAATTACAACATTCAAAAATAAAAAGAAAATACTACACACTCAGAAGAATACATCCCCGTAAATATCCACTAAGCTGATAGGAATGGATTGCATTAACACGGTGCCTTCCTTCAGGATCAGAAATACAGCATACTGCTCTTATGCATTGAAAACAAAAGTGCAATTCTCCTTATTGAATATTCCCATAGTCAGCTAATATTTGCCACTGTAATCCCCTTACTAGCTAAAAGGAAGCCAAATAACAGATTAATCTCACACAGAAACAATGGCTTTATTATCTTGTTGTCTCTTGTATTGTGGAGCAGATCCCAGCAGATGTTTCCATTTCTGTTGTGATGCATATCACAGACTTCTGTATAAACCGCAGCATCAGGCACTCTACATTCGCATTGTTTTTCTTTTGACTATTTGATTGGAACGATATTATCATTATGCTCACTTAGTATTTATTGAGCACCCACATTAGTGCATTTCACAGCTGCCTAATACAAAAAGACAGCCCCAGTGCTATACAGAAATTTGATTTTTTAAAAATAACAAAACTCCCTTTACTCAGATTAAGTAGGCTATTACCTAAGAAATGTTTTATTTGTTTGAGTCTTGCGTGGTTACCTGTTTTACAAAATTAGATCAATTTTTAATGACTCCATTAAATTGGCGGTATCTCCATTCAGAAAATGGACCAAATAAAATCCATTCTTGAGGTAGTTAAAAAGCATGAAAATAAAACTTGGCAGAATGTTCAGTCATTTTTGTGAGTAAGATTGTAGACAGAAATAAGAAAGAGGCATGTAGTTAAAATCCAGATGTTATGATTTTTAAGAAAATGTTTTTCTTCCCAGGGCAGCATATTTTTAAGGTTTAAAAAAAGTCCCAGCAAAAGACAAATATCACCATCGATGTTCTTGGAGAACCATGTGCCATATAAGCAACAAAGGCACACTGTTTATCTGAATTGACACCAAGTCTGGGAATAACCTAGGAACTACAGATTTGGAGACTTCTCTTTGCACGCAGGGACTGTAAATTAAGACTATCAGAAGCTGGAGCTCTCAGGTAATTTCCATCTCAGCCATCAGGAGTGAAATCAGCATAATCACAATACTCTCGCTTCCAGGTATATTCCGGTCATTGCAGAAGTTGCTCATTCCTGTATGCTTGAAGATGGAGAACGAAGGATCTTTTGCGTATGCTGGCAGTGTGTAGAAGTTTCACTTAACCACTCTTACACTAGTGGTGGAAAGGTAAATTTGACCAAATTTTTAGTCTGGGATTTTAAAATATTTTAAGTGACTTCGAAAAAAAGATCACCCTATTTAACTCAGAAACCCAACATTTTTAGTTCATTAAAGAATTTATTCAGTTATGCCGCAGTATTTATTGGACACTTATTATGTGTTTGGCACTCAGCTAATTGCTAGATATTCAAAGGGGAAAATTAAGAATAATAATTAAAAGATATATGGTTTCCACCTTCATGGAGCTTTTGGTCTAGTAAGAAAGGCAGAGCTTAAATTAAAAAACACAGCAAAACAAAATGAAACACACACACATATAATATTGCAAACACTGATAGGAGCAATGAAGGACAAATATAAAACATAAAAGCGTACATGGATTAGAAGAACAAATACTGTTAAGATGCCCCTACCACCCAAAGCAATCTACAGATTCAATTCATTCCCTAGCAAAATACCAACCGCATTTTTCACAGAACTAAAACAAACGATATTAAAATTTGTATGGAACCAAACACGACTCCGAATAGCCAAAGCAATCTTGTAAAAGGAAAACAAGGCTGGAGGTATCACAGTTCCAGACGTCAAGTTATATTACAAAGCTGCAGTACCAAAACGGTATGGTCCTGGCACACAAAAATACACACATAGATCAATGAAACAGAACGGAAAGCCCAGAAATAAACCCACAAATTGAACAGTCAATTAATCTGCAACAAGGGAGGCAAGAACATACAATGGGAAAAAGAGTCTCTTCAACAAATGGTGTTGGGAAAACTGAACAGCAACATGCAAAAGACTGAAACTTGGACCCCTTTCTTATAGCCTCCACAGAAATAAATTCAAAATGGATGAGAGACCTAAATGTGAGACAGGAAAGCATAAAAATCCTAGAGGAGAACACAGGCAGCCACCTCTTTGACCTCAGCTGTAGTAACTTCTTACTAGACACATCTGCAGAGGCAAGGGAAATGAACGCAAAAATATGTACACTACATAAAAATATGTTCTTCTCAGCTCTCTGCTTGTGTGTTTTCTGTCTTCTTTTGAATGTTTTTGCTACTTACCCATTTAACATTGGTGTTTCACAACACTCAATAGGGTCCTCCTCTCCTCTCAATCTATACTCTGTCCCAAGGCAACCCCATTTGCTATTTCTCTCCTACACACACATATTTTGATTTACATCACTGTTTTGACTTTTCCACATGTCTATATACAAAGCACTTCATATCCATACCTCCAAATCTAAAACTTAGTTTATGATGTCGTCCCTCCACTTTAAAAACATCTGGGCCCACCCCCATATTTCCTTTTGAGCCGAATGGCACTCCTATCCATCTAGTTGCTCAAGCCTGAAACCTAGGAATCATTTTAACTGCCCCTCTTGTGCCCCAAATCCAATCTATCACCAAGGGTTGTCTCCTTAATCTTCAGAGTATCACTTGCTGAAAGTATCTGTCCGCTCTTCTCCATGTCTGGCACTACCACCCTAGTGTAGAGAATCAGCTCTCGTTTTAACGACTCCAGCAAGCGCCTGGTTGCGTAAGGTCCAGCTCCTCACAATCTGTTATCCATGTACACGCAGAATTACATTCTTGAGATGTAAATCTCTGGTTTGAGTCCCAGGTTTGGGACATACATACATACACATATATGTGTAATCTGGCCATGTGCTGTTCTGAACACGCTGTTCTGTCACACGGTAATTCTGGGGAACTTTTTGAAAGTGAAAGGGTCCTCTGTTTCAAATGTGCAGGGAAAACAGGCATAAACAAGAATGACTCTGTGTCAGTTCTAATTGAGGCATTAATATGATAGTGATTAATAGAGTTTAAGATACTCTAGTGAGTATGAAACAGAGTCATTTCCACCACCTCAGGGCTACTTATGATATTTAATGATTCACCTATATGACACTCCTGCATCATTCTGTATTTGGAGCCGTCACATTCACCATGATTCCTCACAGATTCCCAACCCCATGATTTCTTCATTATAAATTCTAGTGAAGCTAGGCCCAAGCATTTACATATTTTATTATTTTGTATTTAATACAAATAAATTTTCTATTATTTTGCTTTCAAATGACAGAATATTTGTTTTTTCAATTATACGTGAGGTAAGTTGCATCATCTATGAATTTAATCAGAACAACTAAAGAAGTTTTACAAAATACTATATGAAAGAAACATTTTGATGGATGAGGTTGGAAGCCATAGGGGAATGAGAAGAGTTGAGCAGGGAGAGAAATAAGGGAGTAGTTGTGTCAAAAAATGGAGCTTCCCTTGGCAGGGCCCAAGTGGGGCAAGGAGAAGATTGACCACAAACCAAGTTTGCAGTTTTGGCTCTTACAGGGTGTGATGGTCAATTTTATGTCTCAGTGTGGCTAGAGTATAGCCCTCAGTTATTCAATAGAATACCAATCTAGATGTTTCTGTGAAGACATTTTGTAGATATAATTAACATGAACAATTTGCTGACTTTAAGTAAAGGAGATACTCAATAATCTGCGTGGATCAGATCCAATCAGTTGAAAGACCTCAAGATCAGAACTAAGATTTTCTGAGCAATTAGAAGCTTTGCCTGTGGATGGGAGGGTCCGTTCCCGTCGGAGAGCTCCCAGTCTACCCTTCCTGATGGCCTACCCTGCAGACTTTGGAGCTGCCTAGACAGCATCCACGGTTGCACAAGCCAACTCCCTACAATAAATATTTTATTATATATATATATATATATCTCCTGCTGATTCTGTTTCTCTGGTAAAACCTTGACTGATATGCATGGGACAGGGCATTTTAACTACTGAGATAAGATTGTTTCCACTACTAAAAACAACTAGAAAAAGAGTTAATATCTGAGAGTGACCAGAAAAGGTCAAGACCTGCCCAAATTCTCATGGGGGGGGATATTTATTCTTATTGAATAAAATTTAGAAGAATGAGGAGGGAAACAGAGGAAAGTTGCATCCCGATACAAGACCGATATCGGACGTGCTAAACATGCAGGTTGTACTCTTCCTTTCTCTCTTCTTTTGGTTTACTCTTGCTCATCTTTCATTTTTGACTTGCAAGAAAGAGCTGTGGATTTTTAGAAATCTGAAAACAATGTTCTGTATGGTAAGAAAGTAGGAAATCAGGAGAATAGAAGCATCGGGTGAATTTGGAGGGTGGGACGGAGGGAGGAGGAGAGCCAGATCATACAGTACTTTGTTGGCCACAACAAGACTTATTTTTTATCCTAAGCGCTAATGGAAGCTACGGAAGCATTTTGAAAACAGGAGTGATATAATCCAATTTAAGTTTTAAGATCACTCTGGCCACTGTGTGGAGTGCAGAAAAGATTTGAAAGGGCCAAGAGCTGAGCTCAGGGGACCTGACAGGAGACTATTACAGCACTCTAGGTAAAATAGCCTTTTATGAACAGATCCTTAAAAATAATCTTAAGTAGAACATTTTATTTACAAGGATGCTCTTCGTAGGAGTGTGTCTATGCAGGGATTGTCGGGGCTTCCAAAACAAAGGTCCATTTGTTAAAATTATTTCTTCTTTTGGCCATCAGACTGTCCTCTAAATTACCTACTTATCTGGCAATACTCAGTTTGCCCCTGTAGATCCAGCTTTCCTCCTCTTTACCTGCCGTGTAGAGATGTGTGTGTGACCCATCCGCATACATGGTCTCCGAGGGCGCTTTTGCCCCTGGCTTTCCTGTGATTGGGCCAACAGGGAGGGGGAGCAGTGGTATCTGAGAGGAGAAGAGGGAAGGAGGAAAATGAGAAAGGAGTATTATTACCCAGGTTCTCTCTTGGTGTAAGACTAAGGCGGCTCTTTATTGAAATCCATAGTAAGACTTGTTCCCCCTGCTATGCAAAAGTAGAGCACTCCTTATGAAAGCTTCGGTAAGCCAAATTGACCTAGAGCAAAGATGCAATTACTGTTAATACAAAGGACAAAAAAAATGTAGTGTTCCCAGACCCAAAAAATAGCCTTTCTCAGACTTTTCCGATACCTTAGGACACATCTTGCTAACAGATGCACAAAATAAATCGAGATAAAGCACAGATGCTCACAGACACAGTTCAAAGCTCTGGCCGCTTCATGCTGAGACACTGAGTGCAGTACCCAGAAAAGGGGCTTGGTGGCGCCACTCTAGCTACTTGGGGTGTGCACCACCTCTAGCTTGCTGCAAATAAACACTGAGTGCTATTTTCACCTTCTGCATTTTTTTTTTTTTTTTTTTGGTAAAAGCAAAAATCCCCTTCAGATTTCTGTCAGTTAATGAAAACAGCAACTAATGCAGGTCTTTCGTAAACGCAAATTGGCATAACTTGAAATTTCAAAAAGTAGGGGATAGTTATATCATGGCAATATGGGGAGGGGAAACCCTGTTAAACCCCGCTTGAGCTGAGCATTCTAAAGAACCTTCTTTTGGGCCTCATCTAGCTTTGCTAGAGAGAGCAAGGGATGTGTAAGCCAGGGGGACTCTGCCTTTGGGACATATCCTTGGTATACAAGTTTCCAGCATTTTCTGGTGACACAGGTCTGAAACCACTGTAGGGCTCTTTGGGGGGATGGAGGTCAGAGTGGAGACAGTTTAGTAATGTGGACTGGGGTGACCACATATGTGCTTAAAAATATCTCTCTGTGAAAGAGAGACAAGGGTACGAAGAGAAGGAGGAAGTGGTGGGCCAGGGGTGGCAGCTTGTTCTCATACTGCAATGCGTCATTGCAAACTTCCATGGCGTCTGAGAATCCTAAATGCAAATATGGCCTTCCACGGTATTGTGAGGAGTATTAATTGAGGCAGGATGATAGATACATATTATTTTTCCTTTTGTTAACCTGACTTATAACTTAAATATTGAGATGTATGATTTGTAGGCCTCAATTGTTACTCCTATTCAGGGCTTCACAAATGTTAGGTATGAACCAGGTCCACAGGTCTGTCAGGAAACCTTCTTACAGGTGACTCTCCACCTTCTGTTTCAGGACCAGCCCATCCCTTACTGGTCTTCTTGAACCCCTACTCTCACCTTTGCAAAGAATCCTTACATCAATTGCTTCTCAACTGACTAGCCTGAGGGTAACATCTGTTTCTTACCAGGACCTGACAGGTACAAAGCTTAGAGGCCACAAGTTGAAAGCACAATAATTCAACACAGTTATAGAGCAATAATTTGACTTCAGGTGCAGATTCTGTGTAAAATATCAGTTTGATATTAATTTTTAATATATAATGCACATAGACTAACTAGTTACTTGGGGGGGAGGAGCCCAATTCTAGAGCATTTGGCTCTCTTTAACTACAGTTGTACCATTTAGAACAATTAAAGAAAGAGGCCTCAGTTTTCTCTCTAAGGCGCACAGCCGGTCCATGCTGTTACTGTTTTACCTTCTGGAATCTGCTCTAGGAATTGGTGTTTCTCCTCTGAAAGGAGGAGGCAGACAGAACTCCTTGGGACTCTCCCAAGCTACCAAACACAGTCCACCTGTCGGCTCTGTGCTTCCTCTACCCACTGCCTGCCTGCAGGAAGTGATTCTGTAACTCTTGACTAGGGAAAGAAATTCTTCTTTTCTCCCCAACTAGGACTCAGGAGGTCAGGAGACAACAGCAGGGCTTGTTTTTAAAAACAAGCATTTATTTGCTTTTGCTTTTCCTGAAATACATGTATACATTTGCAGAAATAAATGTTTATCTAATATATAAAAAATTTGCAAGAGTTGCTTTTGGATAGCTCTGATATATATTACTTTTACTTTCTCTTGTACATTTTTCTGTATTTTATTTAATTAAAGATCATTACACACATTATAAAAATTGTTTTATAATAAAAATGATTTTGGAACTTTTCAGTTGAGTGTCTATGAAATAGAAATAAACATAAGTAACCCTAAAGACAGGCAGAACAAAAAACCCAAACATCCGTCAAAAGTCAGACAACTTGGTTCTGTTATTTTGATAACAGAAAACTAAAAAATGTTATGAGAGTTTTCAGCAACTCTATAAAAACAGGTCATGTGCATACAATACCCATTTCAGGAGAACACATGTAAGAACACTTAGGAACTTTTCTAAGTATTATCAGGATAAGGGGGTCTAGAGAGTTTCCAAAGTGTCTGTCATTAATTCATTACACTACACAAATTCATTACATTATTGAATGCCTATTATGTACCAGACAATATTTATGGTCCTGTAGACATAGCAATGAATAGATAAGTCAAGATTCTCTTTTCTTAGAAATTCTGTAATTAGGGGAGGGAATAAACAAGTAAAAAAAATGACAATATAAGTTGATATAGAGGTATGTACTATGAAGGCAAAAGAAAAAAATTGAAATAAAATACAGAAGAAGGTGAGAAGAAACTGCTATAGATCGCTGGTCAGTAAAGTCCTCTTATGGAGCTGACATGTAGCTGAGCCCTGAATGGCAAGACCAATGGTCCAGTAGAAGGAGCCATAAATTCCACGTTTTTAAAAAGAAAGCAAACTTGTCTTTTTCTAGGCACCCAAAGAGCAGTGAATGGGAAAGTCAGATGAGATGGAGTCTCAGATGAACTCATATGTGATTTTGGAGTCCTTGTATAAAGTTGAGAAATCTCAAATCTCTAGCAGTCTACCTCAAAGATTTGACAAAGAGTGATTGCAAAGGTAGCCCGCCAGCTCTGAAGCATCACCAAGAGCATCTTTTACACGTGGATCCTTTTCAACAGGAAGAGGACCAGTGCGTACACCAGTGATGCACATAGGTGGGTACCGAGGGAACGGAGGTTGTGTTGTTACTATACATATATGCATATATATGCGTATACGTATATATATATATGCAGTGTGAGAATGGTACAGAGTTGTAGCACTTCATCTCGGTCACACAAGTTGTTTTATGGGATGTAATTGTTATCTTCCAGTATGGTTAATGGTTTGGATAAAAATATGACAGATGACAGATTCCACAAGGGCACCAAACGAGTTCTATGCAATAAAGTGAGCCAGGCTGACTTATGGGTGTTAGTGCCCCAGGAGTGGATTTATTTCCAGCATTATGCTCAGCTCTCATGCACAAATATGTGAAATTGATCAATTAACTATTTCACAAAGATTTTCCTTTTTATTCAGGGGTATGAATCAGATCACTACTCCTTTACAGAATTTTCCCAGGAGCTACATGTGAATTGAAGAAGGGTTATTTTAAGAGATTCATAACTCCTTCCTACTTACAGCCTCAGATAAGATGATAAAGGGGAGGCAAAGTTTACTATTTTCTCCCCATTTGCTTTGGTGCTTTTTTATTTCCACTTTGTAACTGTAGGCAAGCCTTGATCGATGAGTATAATAAAGGATATGAGTAGTTTAAGAAAATAAGGCAAGCTAATAGGAATAAAACTGACCATTTTTCATTTCCATAAGTCTTGAAATACATTCAGGATGCTACTCCAATGGCCCCATGATTGCAGACATTTTCTTTGCAATTGGTTCTAGATTAATGGACTTTTCTGCTCACTAAGACAATGTTTATGAAGTGACAGTGGTTTTCATGCATGGACATATCATCTTTTTTGATAGGCATATCTAACATGTATATTTTTTTTATTTAAAGGCAGAAACATTTGAAAAGGACTAATTCTGGTGACATAGTACGAACAACCTATTTTAATGACAAGCAGTCTGTTGAAAAAAATACTTCCACTTGGATGTGCCAGTTAAAATTAAATCAAATCACTTCTATGAGACTATTACTTTTTAAGGATTAATGGGAGCAGTACTATGGTTTTTGTAAAGTAATCATAACTTATGTAAGGGTATGAAACAATCCCATGAATTTTTAAAAGAAAAGAAACATTACATGCATTTTAAGAACCATTAACTATTCTATATGTCCCTAGAAAACCCATGATTAGGAATGACCACAAAATACTGCAATAAGTAAGCATTTATGAAATGATTAGACTCTCTTCTCTTATCACTGAAAATTATGTGAGAGACTCCAAAGAACAAAAAAGCAACTTGCTTTATTCCTGGCTGGATTTGAATCAGGACACACTAGGTCTAGTCCCAGCTCCGCTACTAGGCAATTGTGTGACCTCGAGTCCATCACTGAATCTCTGAGCCATACTTAACTCATATGTAAAATAAGATTATTAGAACAGACGACATTCAAGAGTCCTTTCATGTTATGCTCTAAAATGATATCTCTGTTTTCTCTTTAAGAACTCATATGTAAAATGTAGGGGGTATAACTGTTAATTTAAAGTAAAACTTGCAATGCTTAGGAATAATGATACCTGTATCAGTCTGTTAAGACTGCCGTAACAAAATACCATAGACTGGGTGGCTTGAACAGCAGATGTGTATTTTTCATAGTTTTGGAGGCTGGAAGTCTGAGATCATGTTGTCAGTAGGGCTGGTTTCTCCTGAGGCCTCTTTCCTTGGCATGTAGATTACTGCCTTCTCTCTGTGTCCTCACATGGCCTTTTGCCTGTGTGCATGTGTCCCAGGGCCTCTTCCTCTCCTTACAAGGACCTCTTCCCCTTCTTACAAGAACACCAGTCTTACTGGATTAGGACCCCACCATTGTGAACTCATTTACTTTAGTTAACCCTTTAAAGACTCTATCTCCAAATATAGTCCCCCCAACGAATTGGTGGGGGAGTGGGCATAATTCACTTTAGTTAACCCTTTAAAGACTCTATCTCCAAATATAGTCCCCCCCACGAATTGGTGGGGGAGTGGGCATAATTCACCGTATTATCAATACCTCAATAATAGTGAAGAATATAAGTACTAAGTGAATTAGAGTTTTGAGGTTGTATAAAATGGATCTATGACACCAAAAAAGTTTTATAATTCTATATTATAGGTGTATACATACACATATATTTGTGTACATATTTTCATTTATGATTGGAATCAAATTAGAACTTCCCTTGCTAATGGTTCATTTTGAGATTCCTGAGTATGGTTCCCTTCATGGACTCAGCATATGGTCATTAATTTTATAGATTCAAATCTTCAAATATCAAAAATAAAAACAAATAAAATAAAACCAAAACCAATAATAGATAACTCAGTCCTAAAATTAGCCCTTTATTTGCATAGCAGATTATGGTAATGGGGAAAGTTTCCCACTGTAACGTTTGTGGTGAAAACATTCTAGGGCTAAACCTTTCTCTGTGTAGCAATCACATCTGTGTGGGGCACTTCTGACTTGTATCTTCCCAGAGGTTCTGGGTAGGGTGTCATTGTCCTGTTTTCTGCATTACCTCTGAGTTTGGGTTTCCCTTGGGCTTGAATGCCCCTTCCTAGTTGGATGGCTTTGTAAGAGACGACAGTTGTTGACTGTGCAAACATCAACTGGAGCGCTCTCCACCCTTCCACTGGGTCTGTGGCTTCAGGTCATTAGTGTGCACGGGGTGTCCTTGTCCAGTTCACAACAATGAGTCACAAACAGTTGCAAACTCTCTGTTAGTTCAAAGAGGCTTTTGAAAAAGGCCTCAGCAATGTTCTCAAGCTGCTTGATGAAAAATGTAAATTAACACACACATTTGAGAGAACTGCTTTGGGGATGCGAGGGGATTCTATTGTCTGCTGGACAGTGTTCTGTTTCTGGTTAGTTTACAGTGATATTTGTGTTAAAAGTCAAGCTGAATGCAGCTCTCTGCTTTTAAGAATAGTACAATATCGTGGTCCCCAAATATGTACAACAATGATCAAAGGAACTCATCTTTCTGATCGGGACGAAGGTCACAGTAGAGTGCCCAGTGAACAGAGCATTATTGATAATACAAAAGAGAGGACAGAAAAGATAGCTACTCCCAAAGTTCAGACAAAAATCACAAATCCTGCTCATACTAAGCTATCTCTCTGGGAATTCTCCTAATTCTGGCAAGCGAGGTTGTCTAATAAGTAATTATATTTCCAATTTCATACCATCGTTATAATTTACACATTAACTATGACCCATATTATGTAAATTGCCCTTGAAACATGTCCAATGTGAAATTTTAAACATTTATAACATTGTCCGCAAGCTGTGATTTAATGTGATGATTCGCAGATTTGTATTTGTGAGTTGTACCTAGACAGTCAGTCCTGCACGAAAGCCCTGAGAGGCAACAGGCCATGGCTAAGGCCGTGGAGTCTCAATTTGGATCGCTTGTGTTCCATGTAGGACAAGTTGGCTTGACCACTTATGGCCACGTGAGCTTCGTCATGTCACTCAACCTCTTAGACTCAGTTTCCTCACCAGTACCATGGAGATAATAATAGGTCCCACCACACCCGGTTGCTGTGGTGAGGCTCCAACGACAGGCTACATCCCTTAGCGGAGTGCCGGGTGCAGAGTAAGGACGCATTAAGTATCAGCTGTAACTGCTTTGTTATTTCTTGGGTTATTACCGTGTTCCAGTCTAGGAAGCTGGATATATATTCAAGAAATAACTAAAAAATAGACACAAAAGAAAGGGTTCAATATCATTCCCAGGTGTAATTTGTATGACGGAAATCATATATGAAAAACGTCAACAAATAAAAAAGGCACTCTTGAATCAGAAGGCATTGCAGTTTTTAAATTATGTCTATATAAATGCAGGTTCCTGAACTGACATTTGGTTTCATGTTGAAATAATAAATCACCAGTTGATTTTTAAAAAAGAGTGTACTTGCCATCTTAATAATAAATTCAAATTTATTATCATATATTATGCTTTTTCTTTTTGTTCAAAATCACTGAAACAAACTAACATCGAATAATAATTATGGCTGTATCTATGTGGAGAATTACCTCAAGTAGCTTGAATGAATTAAGGACACGCTCACGCTCACGCTCATACAGTTTGTGTCAAGGAATTCAAAATCAAGATAAAAATTCCTATTAATAAAACGATGTTCAAAAAAGAGAAATGTGGCTATATCGCAATCCTAATAAACACATTTACTGGAGGCTTCAGAATTGTGGCAGATGCTTGATCACCACCAACCACTCCTCCCCCTTCCCTCTTGTTGGAAGAACCTTTCCCCCTGCAGACACTGAAATGCTAGCTTTTTGCTTTACCAGCTTCTTGTAGCAAGGACACAGGCTCCTGCTCTCAGGGGAGCTCTCTCTCTGGCTTATGTGAAAGGACTTCGTCCCCGATGAAAACACCAATGTGTAGGTGAGAACTTCTTGCCTTTAGGTGCTATTCCTCATAGAAGGGAAAACTGGAGATGGAGCAGCTAGCTGCCTTAGGATCATAGGGTCAAGCGAAGACACTTTTCAAAGAAGCCAATCCAGAAGCTTCTGGATTCACTAACCTGAAAGCATCTACCTTCAAAATTCTTATAAGGTGAGATCATGAATCCACATTGTTTAAGCCTCTTTTGTCAGGCCTTTTGATGGTTGCAATTAATACAAGAGTTCTTACGGAACAGTTAGGCTGATAGTTGCTTTCATAACCTTATAAAATTGTTATAAAAGCATTAAGTTTAATTAAAATAATCAACATCATATTGATTATTGAGAAATCATTCCCTAGTCTTAAATCAATCTTACCAACGAGTAGAAGGAAGAAATTGATTGAACAAAGAAGTTTACAGTACAGCAAATTTAATATGGTCCCATTTAATTAAAGTGGGGAAAAGGGAAAGAATGGGAGGGAGCAAGTGTGAGAGAGAATATATCCAGATATTCTCCCAAATTTTAATGCTGCTTACCCCTGGGTATCAATTAAAATAAATTTTATACTTTTTGAAAAAGTGATTGTAAGCTCATCCCCATTTTTTGTATTATTTAATTTTTTATTATGTTTAAATAAAAGCCATAGCCATTTCCACTTTGGAAAAAATTAAATAAAAGCAAGGATAATTCAGATTTTATCTAATTAACTGTGTCGAGGTTGGGAGAAAACATAGAGATATCCCCATATACTTGTTGTAGAAGTGTAATTTGTGCAAATGTTCTGGTCAATTAATGTGCATCAAAAACTGAAAACTATGCCTCTTTTTTACTGAGAAAAGCCACTTCTTGATTCTTGATTACTTCGCTGCATAGTTTGAAGCAGCAAAAATGCAGAAACCATCCACACATTACTAGATTAACAGCAGTTTGACAACATGCGTACAATAGAATACTTTTAGGTTAGAGATATATGACATAGAGAGATGGTCATGACATATTTAAATTTTTAAAATATATGTATGTATGCGTGTATATGTTATTTTCATGGCTTCTGTATGAATGTACATGTAGGTACGTTTAGGCAAAGAAAAACATTCTGAAAGAATAATCACCAAATTCTTAATGGTGGTTTTAATTAGGATAGAATATTATGGAAAAGTAGAGAACTTTCACTTTTTACTTGTACCCGCTTTTATTATTTAATTTTTATTATTTGATTTTGCCTTGGGCTTATATTAACTGAGTAATTTAAATTTTTTTGAATTAAAAAAGGGAAAAATAAAACATGACCTTGTTTCTGTCCTTTTATTTTTTAACTTTTAATTTTTTTATTGAAATATAGTTGACACACAATATTACATTAGTTTCAGGTGTACAGCGTAGTGTACACCAGCCCTAAATGCTATGCTATGCTCACTGAAAGTGCAGCTACCATCTGTCACTATACAACCCTATTATGATACCATTAACTATATTCCCTACGCTGTGACTTTTAGTCCCATAACTTATTCATTCCATAATTGGGAGCCTGCGTCTCCCACTCCCCTTCACCCATTTTCTCCATGCCTCCTGTCCTCTGGGAACTATCCTTTTGTTCTCTATATTTATGGGTCTGTTTCTGCTTTTGTTTGTTTTGTTTTTTAGATTCCACATATAAGTGGAATTACAAATCATATAGTATTTGTATTTCTCTGTCTGACTTATGTCACATAGTATAATAGCTTCAAGCTCTACCCATGTTGTTGCAAATGGCAAAGCTCATTCTTTTTATGGCAGAGTAATATTCCAATATATGTATCACACACCTTCTTTATCCATTCATCTATCGACGGACATGGGTTGCTTCCATATCTTGGCTATTATAAATAATGCTGCAAGAAACATACGGGTGCATATATCTTTTTGAATTAGTGTTTTCATTTTCTTTGGGTAAAAACCTAATTGCTTCTTTCCCTTTAAACTATAATGCTAAAACACTCAAGAGACTGGCTGGTAAGAGATAAGCCAGCATGTCTGTGTCTGAATTGATATGGAATGTTAATGTGAAAAGTTAGCTTTTACCATCGTATGGTGACAGTAGTTGCAGAGGACAGGTGTGGTGGCTCTTGCAAAAGATGACAGTACTCAAGACGGCTTGGTGTGTCATTATTCAAAATACGCAAGATTGTTCGCTTTTGCTCCATATTATTTTATATTCTGGCTTTGAAACGAGATGAATCATTATCAAACATAATTTTAGTTTGCAATTTTAATCACTAAGAACTTTCTTTTCTCAATAGACGAAGAAGTGAAGTGTGTCTTTTCATTCTCTCTACACTCAACTCCATCCATTATTGAGGAAGTCCAAGTACCCAACACCTCCCTCTCGAAGCATGCTCTTAAGTTTTTATAGGCGCTACCTTTTCTTAGTCTTCTTTTCACCCTCCTTTTGGAGGCTAAATTTCCCCCAAGTGATATCAAATAAAGATAATTCCACTAAATTCAAAGAAAATAGGTGTTTGATAATCAATAATTTTAACTCTGGATTACACTTTTCACTTCCGAATGGATTGCAATTGCATGCACATTGTCTGTATTCCTTTCAGGTAGAGAGCAAGTTCCCTTGGCGAAACAGTTCAGAGAGTGTTTCTCCTCTTATTTAAGAGGACCCTCGCTGGGGGGAGGTTTCTATTTTGTCCTTTTTCCTCCAGATCCTTAATGAAGAGAAGAAGGTTCATGAAGTGAGCAAGTGAAAAAATAAGCATATGAAAATCTAGCGTAACCAAGATTAGGCACCCAAGATGTTTCGTCTCACTGTATAAAGATTTATTTATTTATTTACTTATTTGAGAGAGAGAGAAAGTGCGAGGGGAGTGGAGGGGCAGAGGGAGAGGAAGAGAGTCGTTAAGCAGACTCTGTGCTGAGCATGGATCACCGAGCCCCAGGACGAGCTTGATCCCGTGACCCTGAGATCACAACCTGAGCTGAAACCAAGAGGGGGGTAACCAACCATGCCACCTAGGGGCCCCAGGAGGTCAGAGTGTGTGGTATTAAAACTGTTTCCATTGCTTAATTTGCTGCTTTGAAATTTGTTTTCAGCTTTCGCAAGAAAGGCTATTGTCCAGACGAGGCGTCCATACGGGAGCACAAATGTAGGTTTCATAAGCCCCGCTTCCTAACAGAACTCAGTGCTTACCCCAGGCTCCGTGAGCTCCTTCCAGTCATGTCTTCAGGCCTCTAATGTGTGAGATTGAAAATCCAGTCATATTGTTGAGGGGCTGCATTGCCTGTTCCTGAGTCAGTCGCCCATCTGAGTTCTCTTTCACTCATGTGGAATGTAACCAGTTATCCTTTTGATTTTACCAAAATGTTGCAAGAGGATGTTTTTTCATTTCCATTAAATTCATATTAGCTTTGAATTTGTATTTATAGCAAACTATTTTAAAATCTTGTATCAGAATAGTTTTTCATTTTTCCTTCTTAAAAGCTGGAATAAAGACCTAGAAATGTGTTCATTTATCCATCAAACATTCATTAAGTTCTATAAAGGAGAATAAAGTGTTCAGAAGGAATAATTAAAAAATCTAATTTAGATTTGGTGACATGGGAGAAAAAATAATTTATAATAATATTCTCGTACACAAAACAAGCAACTAGACAATATCCTTTTTAGGTAGATCCATTGGGCTCAGGAGAATAGGAAGCACATACACAAATGATTTCCTTTTCTGACGAAATTATGGAAAAATCCATATTAACTAACTTGCCCTGCTTCGCTGTGCTCGATAGCCTTGAAATGTCTCATTTTCTTTACCAGTTGCAAGGTCTAATGGAAGCATATGCAATTGCAGTAACACTGTGAAGGGACACTGATAGGAGATTTATTTTAAATCTCGTGCGAAAGCTTGGTGCTCATTAAACTGGAGGATTAATAACACTCTCCACTAGAGCCAGGTGTAATGCAGGCAGGCGTGCAGGTGTCTGAGTGCGGCTGTGCAAATCCTCCTTCATTTGGACCTGCTTCCTCCCTGTTACTCCGGGCTTCGCCTGTTTGAGGAGAGACCCCCAATCATGCCAGATTGCTCAGTGGACTTTGCAACTTGGTTATATATCCAAGGAGAGCCGAAGAGGAGCATGAAACCCCAATTTCTTATCTGACATTGAAAAGAATGCGGGAAGGAATAGTATTGTGGTCTCTGGGATGATAAATGGAAAGAACTTTTCTGCAATGGAGCTGAATGAAAATTATTGACCTCAGCTGATGTCTACATAGAAATGTTAGACTCGCTTTTTGCTTAAGTACAGGATTAAAAAAAAAATGCATGAAGTGAGAATCGTTAGCTCACACAAAGACAGTCTTAATTATAGAAAATATTCTAAGGGAACATTTAGATGTGACTTAAAGCAGGAAAATTAGGTGTATCTATTTAAAAGAAGAAAAAGAAAAAAAGTATCTAAGCGCACAAGAGTCCACAACTCTTGAATTTCTGTTTCAAGGTCTTACAGTCAAAAAGTTGTTTGTTTTTAGCAACATTTACATAATGTCCTGATGTTTTTCTGTATCCTTATTTATTCTTTCTCTTGCCAAAAAGCCTAGGTTATCCTTCTCTCCAATTCATAAAGAGCAAAGACTGAGAACCGCATTCTAGAAATCCAGTTCCACCTTCATTACAAACACCGATGATACCAGGCAGGCTTCTGCTATGTTTCTTTTAGTTAAACTATGTTGACAGTTAAAAACTATGCGATGAATAAATCAACTGTGCTTGTACTCAGAAACAAAACTATTGTAATGAAGAAGTAAATTCCATGAAATTAAAACTGTAGAATTAGGAAATGAACAGATGTAATTTTTTTTTCGTAGCTAGAAAGATTTTGAGCATATTACAGGTGGTATCTTTGAATCTTTTCTTTGGTTACAGTTTTAAAATCACTAGAAAGCTAGTAAGTCAAAAGGGGTTTTAGTCAAATATTTTAACTGCAACTTCTGCAAGAAAAATTCGAATTGGCTTTGGAATACGTGTTATCTGAAACATTAAAAATCTCTCCATATTTCAATCCAGTTAAAGATTAATTTTTACATAAGTATGCAATCTATCTAGATTTTTTTTCCCCAGACAGCTAAAATAAAAGGGAGTGGTACTATAGAGGATTAAGCTAGATCAGTGTAGGAAAGTTATGGCAGTGGTAACCCTGAGTGACAGCCGCAGTCATTATCCCTGGCATTCTACCCCTCCCCTCCATATGCAGTTCTTTTCTCTCTCCCTCCCACTCTGTTACATTGTACCGCTCTGTGTTTCCTTAGCTACAATTCTCTTTCTCTTCCCTTTGCCTTTATCTTAGACCTGACAGTGAGCCCTATGAAATATTGTTCAACTCTTTGTCTGATTCTAAAATATAAAAGTATCATTGACTATTTTTTTTTTGCTTCATTAATTTCTTTCTTTTTTCTGTCATGCCTGAAATCCCCAGAACTGTCTTTAAGATAATCCCTCAAAAGTGTCATATCAAAACCACCATATTGTGACCAACATTATTTTCTGCCTTCATTTGAATCCTAAAAAACAAAAAGGAAGATAGGATTTTTCAAATTTTTTTTATTTTTTTAAGTCAAATCAGTGTGAAGGATGAGAGAATGTTGTTTTATCTCTTTACTTCTTTTTTTCAGATATTGAATTTGTTAGATGAGTTCTAATGCTAATAGAAAACTTTTGTTTGTTTGTTTGTTTCATTTTCCAGGTTCAGGAAAGTGCTAATTTGTTTGGAAGAAAAACATTCCCTTACATTTTATGGGGGGGGGAAGCATACGGTAATCTAGACATACACATAAAACAAGGAGACTTTACCAAAACAAAGACAATATATCTAATGGAAAGTCATGACAATA
Organism: Ursus americanus; assembly: GCF_024610735.1. Taxonomy (NCBI): domain Eukaryota; kingdom Metazoa; phylum Chordata; class Mammalia; order Carnivora; family Ursidae; genus Ursus; species Ursus americanus. The sequence goes on along the minus strand of NC_142137.1, from coordinate 11,230,841 downwards.
GCACCTTCACGGTAGCTGGATCTTCAGGTTGTGAGAGAAAACTCTGGCCTGAACATGAGGTCCGCCAGCAGCCGGCTGTATGACCTTGGGCAAATTACGCGCTCTCACACGCTCTCTAAGGGCCTCGGTCTCCTCATCTCTCACATGAGGTACATGGACTAAAAGATTTCCCCAAACCTGGAAGCGAGACCATAAATATTGAAACCATGGTATACATTTCGCAACTTCTCTCATTTCAAATTACCAAGGGGGTTAAATTGTCCACACAGACTGAGGTCACACTAATGTTTTACTTTCATTTCATTCTTTAATGTTAATACAGAGATAGAAAAAAAAAGTACCACAGTTCAGCTTCCATTCTGAGAGGAAATTATAGAAATGATGTTGTTCTTTCTCTTCACCTGGTTAGCCATTGTTTAGTGTATTTTAGACTGTGTCATATTGGAATCCCTGTATACTGTAATCGCAGTCAATCAGGAAATCCCTTATCGGTGCCCCTCTATTTTTATTACCAGTCCTAATCACTTTTTTATTTGAACTAAAGTCTCTGATGTTATTAGTATCATCTCTGTCTCCCAATAGATGGTAATATAACTCAATTCAACAAATAACTGGGTAATCAAAATATGCCGTAAATGCTCTGTTCTTGTAACAGTAGCAAGTATTTCCTTAACAAGATCCACGAATCATGTTAAATGCTTTATCATTAGCTCTTATGCTTTTTACAGAACTCATCATCATTCCCATTTTAACAGATAAAAAGGTCAGATGGTAAATAAGGATGGGTAGAATTAGAACACAGTGCTCTTTGTCTCCTAGTCTGCAATAATTCTTGGTAATATAAATTACAAATATTAATCTGACCTTCTCATTTCTGTTGTTCCATCGTTAGTGGAGCCCAGATCTGACACTTCTGTTTGTTTCTTTGCTATCCGTTTTGACTTAGGAGCACAATAGATCTAGGATTTTTCTTTTCTATCTGACAGTCTTAATTAAGTAAGGGTATAAATACACAAAGTAAATTTTCAGTGAAGGTACGATGAAAGAATGTTCATTTTTGACCTTGAGCCATCCAGATAGGCTGCCCATGTGCACATACAAAAGATCGTCAAATTGACTGACAATAGCTTTTATTTCAACCCCCTCATTCACTAATGTGCTGAGTCCATCCAACTCATTGCAAATAGTACCCCTTGAAAGACAGCAGTGGCATAAATACATCTTTCCTTTATGTTTATAGTATATAGGACAGTGTCTAGTTTCTCAACTGAAATTGTAGGGCCCATTCAGTCTAGAGTGCTGAATAATAATAATTTATAAATAATTTTATTTCAATTTTATGCCAGAGTCTATAATTACCTTGTTTTTCTGCTAGAAACCTTTGTGTTAGAAATAGGAAATATTTAAGCCAAGGTATTTTTGGAGCCATACTTCCAAATACTGTGTGGAAAGCACTAAATGGCTTTCCCCTAGTGGGTTGTCTCGTATTATAGACTGGTTTGATTCCATCAGACAGAGACTAAAAATGTACATGAACTTCTAATTTTAGGTTGCATCATGAGGACTCATTGTGACATTTTCAATGAAGTTAAAGGCCAAAAAAAAAAATCCCTATTATTGCAGTTTTCAATTACTAGAAAAGCAGCTAGACTATGTGGCACACCTTTCTAGTGCATGACCTGTCTCTAATATTCTCTTTTTTCTCCATGTTATTTAACATGTAGGGCACGTTTTGTGTATGTTGTAAGCAGAAATATGGATCACATTAATATTTTTTAAATTGTTAAAAGGGAAGTTGAATTTAAAAAGGGAATTAGGTATTATATATCTAGTGGACCAGGAATCTGCCCTCAACCTATCCTTCTGAACCAGAGCTCACCATGCTATCCCACAGCACCAGGACCCCATGGTAAGCTCAGTGTCTTTGAAATCTCTCATATTTCCAAATGCAAGCTCTCCTTGCTGTTGTGTTCTGAATCTACCAGTTTGCATCTCTAAAAATCAAGTAGTTTCTCCCACACAAACCCTTGATTGAACAGTCTTGTAATTCTCACTGATTTTAAGCTTCCTTTTTTGTTCTTTTTGCTGTTAGTCAATGTTAATGATGCACTATTGGTTGTCAGACAATGAAACACATTTTCTCATCCAGCACAACATTACTAATGCTTTTAAATGAGTATTCTTCTTCATAGTTATTCCTATTAGGGAAAATAATAACTCTTGCAATGGGACCCATACATCTCCATCACCAAGGACGACACTTATTCCTCTGAAATACCTTTCGAGCTGACTTATCAGTCAGATAAGATGATTGCAAAACACATAACCAGTACAGGTTTTCTTTCTTTCTCACTTTCTCTTTTGTCTTTTCTCTGCTTACATAGTTCTGTCCTTTCTTTCCTTTTGAGTGGTAATAACACAGCAACACCTGAGACAAGATCACTGAATCATATTTGGGATATTAGTGGAAGACTAAAATCACCTAGATGAGATATGGTTCTTCTGTTACAAGAAATTTCCCTTCTTTCCGTGCACTGAAAACCTTGGTGTCCTACTGGTTTTTGTAAAACCATTGTAATACGAATTTGTTGCCATTCAAGAAGTAATGAGAACATGAAGTGTTTTCTACAATATTCTTTCTTTATTTTTTTTTTAAAGATTTTATTTATTTATTTGACAGAGATAGAGACAGCCAGCGAGAGAGGGAACACAAGCAGGGGGAGTGGGAGAGGAAGAAGCAGGCTCACAGCAGAGGAGCCTGATGTGGGGCTCGATCCCATAATGCTGGGATCATGCCCTGAGCCGAAGGCAGACGCTCAACCACTGTGCCACCCAGGCGCCCCTCTACAATATTCTTTAAATAGTAATGATCTTTGATGGTCTAAAACACTATGTATGAAATCCTGAGAAACTCCTTAGTCAGTGTTTAACTCAGTATCTTTTGAACTGTGTAATGAGACTCTTTTTACCAGATCCCTAGGCCACCGAGTAAGTTAGTGAAGCCTGAAGACCTAAGCAATACACAGTGTTACTTTATGATCTCATCCTTCGTTTGAATTCCTTGGTTGGGTGGAACAAAGAATGAATGAACCATACGAACCTAGTGACAACTGACCTCTCTCCTAAGAGGAAATAATGACTCCTTCCTCAGAGGTAGTGAGCGCTCTGCCTTACCTGTTGAAGCCTACTCAAGAGTCATTTTCCCCTTGACTCCCTTTGTTCCTGTTAAGATGAGCATGTATCCCCTCATCTTTATTACTCTCCACTGATTCCTTCCTGTTTGACCATGTGATGACTACAACTTTCAGGGGCATAAAGATTCTAGGGAGCTTGTAGAATGCAACGTTAAATGAGTTTATGTGTTCATTGCTTGGCATAACCAAAAGTTAAAAATCTACAGACAGCTGGAACTCTAACCTGAGGAGAAACCCTTGGCCATCACTATGGATATAGCCTACAGAGAACAACAGTATCTAAACATTGTATGTTCTTGAAATTGACTATATATATTATATATATTATATATATTATATTTTGCATATATCTATGAACACATTGACCCTAAGTATTAAATATTATAAATGATTTGTGTAGATTTATGTGGTTTCTACAATGATCAAACTGAAATAGACAAAGACCATTGGAAGGATAAAACCCACTGATCTAAGCAACTCAGAATGGCATTCTAGATTTAGGAAGGTCCACTGTTACTAATGATGGGGGTGAGATCAAAAAAGCAGATATTGTACAGAAAAAAAGAGCATTACCCAAATAAGGAAACTTACTAGGAAAAAGTCAAATTCTTTGAAGACCATGGACAAAGTGATAGTACTTGATAATGTTTGTGTGAATGTCTCCTAAAAACAAAGTGGGATCAGTCAGAATGGAGGGACTGAGTTCAGAGAAAGAAAAGCGAGGCTTGGTTTAAGAAATAAGTTGTGAATTTTAGCCATTTTTTATAAGATGTATTTATATATTATTTTAGAGAGAAAGAGAGCATGTGGGGGAAGAAGCAGACAGAGAGGGAGAGAGAATCTCAAGCAGACTCCCTGCTGAGCAGGGAGCCTGACATGGAGCTGAATCCCAAGACACTGAGATCATGACCTGAGTGGAAACCAAGAGTCGGACACTTAACCAACTGAGCCACCCAGGTGCCCATGAATTTTAGCTTTTGATTTAAGCCTTTAATTTATGCCTTTTCATGCTCTGGGTCATTGTGAACCTGAAGGCACAGTGCTAATCACTCCAGGAATCTCACTAACTCGCTTATTCATACGAAAATGGGATTGCCTTCCTAGTAGTGAGAATAGGAGTGAGAATGCCCCATTTGTAGCCACTGTTTAAACATTGAATACTTCTTGACTAAGATTTTTTTTTTTTTAAGATTTTATTTATTTATTCGACAGAGATAGAGACAGCCAGCGAGAGAGGGAACACAAGCAGGGGGAGTGGGAGAGGAAGAAGCAGGCTCACAGCGGAGGAGCCTGATGTGGGGCTCGATCCCATAACGCCGGGATCACGCCCTGAGCCGAAGGCAGATGCTTAACCGCTGTGCCACCCAGGTGCCCCTTGACTAAGATTTTTACCTGAAATTACTTATTGGATAAGTCTATTTCCTATATCAAGACATTACCCTTCTCACAGTATGTGTCACTTCATTACTTGATACTACAACACACACATACACACAATTAAACTTTGGTGTTCTCATTGAATTTAAATATAAAAGGTAATTTTTCCCCTTTGATAGTGCCTGTGGTATTAGTCACTCAAAGAAACACTTGACAAAATATCTCCTAAATAGTTTAATCCATGGGATGGGGGTTGGGTAAGGATCTGATTATCTGCAAATGGTATTTGCTTGAGTACTTTTTCACCTGTTCTTCATAGGTAGTGCCTTTTGCCATAGTGAGTAAAATCTGACAAGTTAACAAGTGATTAATCAAGTTTTAATCATTGAAATAGCCTGGCAGGTCTAATTCCTGGTGAGAAGTCAATAGTAAAACCTCAGTATCTCAGTCCGTGGAGCTACTATATTAACCACGGTGGTCAAATTCCTATTTATTATGGTGTTTGAGACAGGAAAATATTGCACTGTCAGATGATTATTTTTTAAGAGAGAAAATAGCCATGCAGCACAACTTTGGAATACTTATCTTTACTTTGTGTCAAAAAGACATACTATTAAACCCAAAATGGAAGTACCACTTCTTCCACCTTTTGTCAGCAGTCCAAAATGTCATGCAATGAGAATTTAATTGGACTAAAGTGACTATTTGACATGCAGAACTGAGCTGTGTCATCAAGACTCCACAGGTAGTGAACACTTGGTGACTGATGGGTGGAAGACAATGTACATTCTAATAAGGGGTCAAAGGACTTCAGGAGTTCTCCTATGTAATTACCTGCAGCAGCCGGTGAGATGGTGCATGTCAAATAGGAAAATTACAATTCTATTGCTAAAGAACAGGGGCATCGTATACAAAAAATAAATGTAAAACAAAGAGCTGAAGCCAAAGTTATCTAAAACTATGTTATTTTGTGATAGGCTTTTAAAAGATTATCTTTAACTGAAACACACAGTGAAAACTTTTTGTAATACTAATTTTGTATGACAAGATGAATAACCACTTCATTGGCTAATCTATTCATAGCAGGTTTTGTTCAATAGTTGTTTGCAGGGGATAGGTTTTACTTTAATAAAATCGATTACATGTAATAATAGGGCATATACTTTATGAGATTCAAGATATAAACTTCTAAATGCTTTTGCATATTCTCCAATAATAAATACAGTTAGAGGTTATTTGTTCTGATCATATGAATAAGAAATGGAAACTTTAGGTTAATTTGAATTTTCTAATAAACTGAGCCCTAGCCCACATAATATAGTCAAATATTAGTGCAATACTGGAATGGCATAGACCAATATCTTGTGCCTTGAAATCCCCTTTCTAGAATATGTGATTGCACTTGCTCCTCTCTTACTTGTAGGCTATTATTTTTAGGAAAGCTTTCCTTTATTAACCTCAACACTTTATTTTAATAACCAGATAATTAACCACATTAGTAATTGAATTGCCTAAAACTTATAAATTAATTAGGCTCTAAAAGTTCTTTTAAACTCAGTTTTTCAGAAGCCAGAATGTATTTTTAATATAATCAACATCAATAGCTGTTAAATTTGGAAGCTGCGTCACGTAAATCTAATTAAGGGAGGAAGAACTCCTGGAAGAAAGAAGCATGTGCTAGATCTCTGAAGGGTATTCTATACCATAACTTTTATATTTATCTGTGTCCCTGAGCACAACCCATTTAGGCATTTGAGTTGGAATACCATGACATTGTTCCTCCCACCAAGTTCTACCGTGGGAGCAGGTGGATACCAAATTCAGCACCAGGAAAGTATAACCTTTTCAAAATGAAAACTTTCTAACAGTTTTCCTTTATCAGAGTGGGTGGAGAATACGAGGTGGGAAGAGCAGAGAGATCAGAGGAGGTTTCAGGAGAAAAGAAGTTAGAGTGGGAGGTAAGGGGCATAGGGGTCAGGACAGTTCAAGTTCAGTGTTTTGCCCACCCCCATCTTAACATCTTTTTGAGGTTAAGTCCAATGGTGTTCTTGGCAAAAGACAGATGGGAAAGAAGTTGATTCTGGAGAAAAAGAAGGGAAGGTTGAGGGGTTAACAGGTGGATCTGGCTGTGTGTGAGGCAACAACAAGGACAGCAGCTGAGGATGGAAGCAATAGGAATATTTATGCAGATGCAGTTCAAGAAAAAATTTCTCCTGGGGAATTATCAAAAATAAGTGATCACACAGAGAAGAAAAGATTAGAAAGTCATGGAAGTGTGGCCTCACACAATCACACACATTTCGAAGAAGTCTGTTCAAGGTGGGGTGTAGATTTCTGCAGCAATGAAGCATTGGAGGCTCAGTATTTAAAGGCTGTATGCTAAGCACATGAGCAAAGACTAAGCCCAGTAATAAGGGAGAGTCCGAGTGAGTGGAGGCCCAAGGCGAAGATGAACAGTGCGCTACTGGCACTGTTAACTGCCTTCCTGAATGCCAACAGCCAAGAGCAGTGAACTACGTTTCCTAAAACTGTGCTGTATTTTTAATATGGATTTACAAACTTTTTGCCTCTGCCTGAAAACTCTATGATTCTATAACAATTTAGTATTGGGATAAAATAAAGACACATAAAATAATGAAAAAGTATTGGGGGGGCAGTGACAAGATAGAGAAGCATTTCTTGCTAGTCTTCATATTTGCAACAGATAAAATCCCTGAAACACATAAAAATATATATAATATAAATAAAGTATTACATAAATCAATTAATTAATTATGAAAAAAATAAATTAAAAATACATACACACACTCTGAAAGGTGTTGAGAAGAAAGAAGACCGGTTGGAGACTTCTGGACCCAAGGAAGGACTCAGTGGTGAGTTCCCTGGGCTTTCTTTTAGCTCCATATGTCCCAGACTGAATATTGGAGAAGCCAACTACCCAGAAAATTACAGCATTGTTTGATAATGATTCTTATTGTGCTTTGAGCCAATATTGAAGATGATTATATTACAATGGGGAAGAGTAAATGAACTAAAAGGAAGGTGAGTTTCTCGATTTCACCCGAATTAGTAACATGATGACATTAGTAAACTGTGATAATTTATGTGTGTATAATATAATGCCTAGGGCAATCACTAAATGTCTATACAAAGAGATACACTAAAAAAAACCACTATAGATAAATCAAAATAACTCATTCTATAGGGAAATGTAATGGGATGATCTGCTATTGCATCTTTACCATAATGGCTTCCTTCTCATTGATAAGAAAAAAGCCAGGAGAGGAATCCTGGATTGCATCCTTTTTCATCACCTGACACTTTTCCTATACACTAGACACTTCTTGTGAATTACTGAAGTGTTTCAGTAAACAGGAGTACATTCACCATCAGCTGGCTTGCAGGATTATTGTTACAACTTTTATAAAAAGGGTCATTTTTATCAATCCTTAATCTGCTTATGTATTATATTGATATATACACAATTTGTGTCAACCTTCCTCTATGAGAAGCCGAGACAAAAGAGATTTTATGTCCAGATGGTCACTACTGCCTCAAAAGTGTAAAGCGAGGTCCTTCTGATTTGAGTAAATCAGTGTTTTGCCCACCCCACTTTAACATCTTTTTGAGGTATGATTAATATACAATTTACTGCACGTAATTAAAGTATAAAGAATGTGAAGGTGATCTGGCTGTGACATCTGTCTCCCCACTGATCACCAAGGTTGATTTGGCTGATCTGGCTGGCTGGGCAAGTGTCCCCTTCCTCCCTTACCGCTCAATGTGCGTCTCTCCAGGGGCTGCATGCTGGGTTGAAGATGACGACCTTCCCTCATAGAGCAGAACCATTCTTCAGTCAAGGTTATAGGAGTGGCTGAGCGCTCCTGCTAGAACCTCTGGACAAGCTCTCAAGGTCAATTGGTAAGAGAAGGTAGGGTAGTCCAAGGCTCCAGACATACCCAAATGAGGACTTGCACACGACAGTCTGCCTTTCTTAAAGAAAAAAACAAACAAAAAACCCCAGAATATATATTAATACACGTCTACATGTGTTATCTACCAGATGGGATAAAATTGCCTAGAATTATTCACACATGTTCTGTCAACGTGTATTTCTAATTTTGATATCGTACTGGAGTTATGGAAGATGTCACCTTTGGGGAAGATAGGGTTCTGGGGAAATGGGACCTCTCTGTGCTATTTTTACAACTTCCTGTGAATCTGAAGTTATTTCAAAATAAAAAGACCAAAAAAAAAAATGTGCATTGATAGAACACAAGTGATTATAAACACATGATTCCATCCATATCAAGTTTTGGAAAGGCAGATCTATACAGACAGACTACAGATCAATGATTGACCAGGGCTGGGAGCGATTGGATGGTAGAAAGGATTGATCATAAATAGACATGAGGAATTTTGATGGCCAATGGAAATGTTCCACAACTGGATTGTGGTGATAGCTACACAAATCCATAAATTTACTAAAGCTCATGGAATTGTACACTGTCCGTGGGTATATTTTATGGTATTAAAGTATACTCCAATAAAACTGTTAAAAAATGCATGGTCATGGGGCACCTGGGTGGCACAGCGGTTGAGCGTCTGCCTTTGGCTCAGGGTGTGATCCCGGCGTTATGGGATTGAGCCCCACGTCAGGCTCTTCCGCTATGAGCCTGCTTCTTCCTCTCCCACTCCCCCTGCTTGTGTTCCCTCTCTCGCTGGCTGTCTCTATCTCTGTCAAATAAATAAATAAAATCTTTAAAAAAAAATGCATGGTCATGACCAGGGAAAAATAAGGTCATACTGAACTTTTATTAACTTTTCTTTGAGGATTTAGTATTATTTACATTTTGAATTACATAGTATCTGTATAGGAGCAGAGGGAGGATGTCAACAGCTTATCTGTGCCTTAGGCCTCTAGAGGTCTTTTCTGAGCACTGGCGTGCACATGTCAAGGCAGATGGCATAGGGAGGGAGCCACGTGGGATACACTGAGGGGGATCTTTTATCCCTGTAGCTGCACTGGTTAAGAGTTATTATCTGTTCCTATTGAGAGAGGAACAGACACTGATATCAGAATCTATTATATATCCTTTACAATTTGCTGTCTGTGGATATATATTTCATACATATAGGAGGCTATAAAATAGTTGTCATTGCATCGTGTGTGCTCATTCATTGTCCACAAATCATTTTGTCATCTTTACAAAGCCCTAAGGAAAAAGACAAATGTTCACACAAACAAACAAAAGCCCCCTCACCTCTATAATCAGAGTTGACTCTATTTAGTATCAAGAGTCCAGGGCCCAGCATGAGAAAACAAGGCCAGTGTCACACGTTGCAGACTCTGCGCTGAAGAGATTTATTTCTGCCCAGATGTGTTTCACTTAATATAGCAACATTTTTATACTTCTATCATTTATTTATTACCCTGAACTGTAATAGTCTGTTTCTATGCTCCCCCAGACTGTTAGTTCACGGCGTAGTGGCGGGTGGAGGAGGTGGGGTTATCTTCCGTATCCGCAGGACCTGTGAGAGGACCTGCGACATCAAAGTTGCTTGATACATATTTGTATAATTGTTTGCAGTTAATGGAGAGGCTGCTGTAAGTGAAAATAGATACCGGGATAAAAGTGGGAGGTCAGGAACTCCCTGAAGATTTCAAATTTACACCACATTAGTCATAAAACACGAAGTTAAAGCAAATTCCTAGGGTTTTAACATCTTAGATTAAACAAAACTGTGTCATATCACAGAGGTAGGAATGCAAACTGAGGGTGTGAGCTGGAATAAATATTTGAAACATAAAATCGGATGGCAAAGACAGTTAAACTAAAGGTGGTCCTAAAAACAAAAACAAAAACTAAACTAAGAAACAAGCAAACAAAAACCAGCGCAGTGAGTGAGAAGTCGACTACAATTAAGTGGAGAGTGGCAGAGACGATAACACAGTTTGGAACTAGCCTGCATATCTCTCACATAAAAGGAAATAAAGAAACATGGATTAAAAAATAAATTACCTTCCCCACTTAGAGCAAAACTACCTGCTATTGTCTGAGGGTCTGTGCCCCACTCAAATTAATATATTGACATCTTAACAACCGAAGGTGATGGTATTTGGAGGTGGGGTCTTTGGGAGGTGTTCAGTTGTGAGAGTGGAGCCCTCATGAGTGAGACTAATGGCCCTTATACAAGAGGTTCCAGAGAGATCCCTGCCCTCATCCACCATGTGAGACGCGCAGCAAGTCACCAACTATTAACCAGAGTGAGAACAGTCACTAGAACGGACCCGTGATGGTGCCTTGTTCCCGGATTCCCCAGTCCCCAGAACTGTGACAAATAACCTGTTATTGCTTATAAGCCACCCCATATACCGTATTTTGTTACAGCATTCTGAACAGACTAAAAAAAGACCAGTTTTGATATGTCACATGGACAGGCATAAAAGGGGGATGTCTTAGTCTGTTTGGACTGCCATAACGCAATACCATAGACTGCGGGGCTTAAACAACAGATGTTTATCTTCTCACAGTTCTGGGGGCTAGAAGTCCAAGGTCAAGTTTCTAGCCTATTTGAGAACTCTTTTCCCGGTTTGCAGATGGCTCCCTTTTTGCTTTCCCTGTGTCCTCATACGGCAGAAAGAGAACTCTGGTTTCTTTTCCTCTTCTTATAAGGGCACAAGTTGGGGCAACACCCTTATGACCTCATTTAACTTGATCACCTCCTTACAGGCCCCATCTTCTCATTTAGTCACATTGGGGGTTCAGGCTTCAATATACGAACTTCAAAATGATCCATTTCAGTCCATAGCATAATAGTTGAGGTGGAAATACACATAGCATATGTTAAATCTGTACCATGGGCCAACACCTGTGCTGGACACCTTTTTTTCTCTTTAAAGATTTTCTTTATTTATTTGACAGAGAGAGAGAGAACAGAAGCAGGGGGAGCAGCAGCCAGAGGTGGAGGGAGAAGCAGGCTCCCCGCTGAGCAGGGAGCCTGATGTGGGGCTCGATCTCAGGACCCTGGGCTCATGACCTGAGCCGAAGGCAGACACTGAACCGACTGAGCCACCCAGGTGCCTCTATGCGGGGCACTTTTGTTTAATTCTCTCCCCAAAGCTGCAGAGTAGTTTTATATCGTCCTACTTTATTCATTAAGAAACAATGGTGAAGATGTCAAATATGTTTACCAAGGTTGCACAGATACTAATAGGTCTAGGATTTGTGACCAAGTCCTCTGGCTTAAAAGCTGGTTTTCCTACTTCATTAAATTTCGAAGAAATGATAGGTAAATAAAGTAAACATTCTAGCATGTGATAATTTCATTCCCATACTTTCCCACCATTTTTAAAAAATATCTGGGATCTACCACGTCATGTGATTTTTCCGTTACTAGGCTCCACACCTCCTCAACCACACTTCAAGTTCAGATAGAGCCGCAGTGTATGGTCTCGTACACACTGACAGCCTCCCACGAATAGGGCTTGCATCTCTCTGCGTTTCTTCTTGGGGGCTTCTTCTAGAGCCATGGAAATTGTTGAGCCCAGGGATTTCTGAGCTTAGCTATGCCAGGAGTGTAGCACACTCAGGGGCACACACACACACACAGACAAGCTCATAAGAATCTTGAACAATATTACCAATAAGGGACAATTCTGAGGAAGCTTCTACAAAATTCCTCACAGAGTCCCCAGACAGATTGAGCCCCAGTTGCCCACAGTAGTTACATATTTATTATCCTTCCCCCCACTTCCAGCTCTTGTTTTCTGAGATTTCCTCGCAAACACATTCCTTATCTCAGGATTTGCCTCAGGAGCTCAGATACATTCCCTGCATGGTGGCCTCTTCATCACCCCACCCCTAATCTAGAAAAGCTTCTGCATTAATTTTTCAAACCTAAATAGTCTTGGAAAAATTCATTAATTTATTTATAGCATTAAAGTGGCATTGCCTTGCAGTACAGATTTGGAAAAAAATGATAATTTAATCAGTGATAATGTCTAAAGAAAAACCATTTTCTTCTTCATCATCATCATTAAAAACATTAACGCACAATGACTCTGCAACCTTTGTTTTTTGTCCCATGAATGACATTTCCAACTTCATCCATAGCAAATGAATTTGTAATATTCTGCATCATTGTTATCCTGTTTACAGCTGTGAAGCGTGTTAATAGAGTTTCCCATTGCTGTCATATGCATTCTCGCATTTGGACCTCATAGCTGTGAGTTAAATAGGATAGAGATTATGATTTTATGCACAAACAGATAAAAGCTTTGGAGAAGCTAAGTCAAACTCAGTTGCTCTACTGTATTTTTTCATAGAAACAAAAATACAATGATTTGTAACTCATAGTTCCATTGTTGCCCAGCACTGCATTGTCTTTTTTATAACAATTAAATCTTTAAAAAGTTACAATGGACTTTCGGACTAATTGCTAATTTCCTGGTTACTATAATTCATATTGCGATTCTTTACAGCTCAGAATACTGAAACAAACCCAGTTTCTTCAGCCTGGATCGCTGGCTTACTTTAAGATTATACTTAACATTGCTTTTAATAGCAAGTAATCTTTTTCTGAGATTTTTGATGTCATATATACTCAGTCTAGTCTTATATCCAATAGAAAATGTGTCAGTACATCATGACTACATATATGTTATACATCATATATTAATATAACATTAATTATATTAATTAATATTGTATTAATGTTTTATATAATGTTAATGTAATTGCATGGTTAAATATATATTCAATAATAATGTTAAATATATATGAAGACTCCTGTTACCCACTCATCTAACTTGCTCTTCTCTAAGCCTTACGTAGCTTCAGACTATCTTGCCTTACCCCTTTGGTTTGGGTCTCCTGTAAGGACCTCCAGCTGTGTTTGTATATGGTAGCTTCCATATGAGATAGCCATCACTTTTATCAGACAACCCCTGCTTCCCAGTACCACGCTTACCTCCATCACCCCTTATACAGCACCAAACTCCCACCACTGCTTGCTTCCCAACAGCACTATCGGGAGTAGTCACTGCTAGCCGTGCCAGGGCATGGCCCTCTCCTCTGGGGGACAGTTATAGACTTCAAGATTTTAAAAACAGATTAGTGCAGTCACAGACTGGGGAAAATCCAGCTTTCCACCTGGGTTTCTCTGCTTTACTCTCACGCTGTCTCCACACCTACATGTCTGACACCAGATGTGTGGACTAAGCAATTCAGTGACACTAGACTGGTACCTTGTACAGCTTAACTCAATTCTGACACTCTCTACCTGGAGATGGCGTCAGATCCCACAGGTTCAGGGCTCAGTCCCACAAGACTGCCTCCCTCTAGATGGCAAGACGGCAATTACAAGCAGGAAGTCCTCAAATTACTCACCACTTCTGTCTGAGTTGGCTACAAATCAGAGGTTCCCATGACCCCCTCGTCAGGGTCAATTAATTTGCTGGAGAAGCTCATAGAATTTCGAGAAACCAGTTACTTATGTTTAGCAGTTTGTTAAAGCCTATGCCAACAGATACAGATTAACAACCAGGTAAGGAGTTACACAGCTTGAGAGGGTCCTGAGCACAGGAACTTCTGCCTTGTGGGGTTGGGGTGCATCACTGTCCCAGTATGTGAATATGTTCATCAGTCTGGAAGATCTCTAAAGCCCATACTGTCAGGATTTTTATGGAGGCTTCATCATGGAGTCATGATTCATCATGAACTCCTTTTCCAGCCCTGCTTTCTTCTCAAGAGAATGGGGTCAGGCCTGAAAAGTCCAAGCTTCTAATCGTGGCTTGGTCTTTACAGTGAACAGACCTCATCGGGGAGCTATCCAGGAACCCACATAGCACCCCCTCATCAGAATAAGAGATACTCTTATCACCCAGGAAATTACATAGGTTTTAGGAGCTCTGTGCCAGCAACAGGGACTGAGGCCCATATTTATTTTCTGTCATTTTATATAGACATAATTGTGTTCTTAGTAAACGGTGTTTGTGGTCATGTTAATGTTACAAACAGGGAGATACATTCAAGAGAGGATTTATGAAACATATGAGACCAGTGTGCCATCCCAGGATTTTGACATAAGACCATCCTGCAACAAATTTCTTTTCCTAATTCTGCAACCATATTCTGATAAATGGAATAAGAAATGAAAATCCATCTTAAAGAATCCGTGTTTTTATTGATTATACTGAACAGTGTAAGCAAGATAATCAAAGTGCAAATCACTGAGCAGACTCCAGATCCCTCAGGAGCTAAATCATATCCCTGGGTCTGATCTACTTCAACTGAAAAAAATCTTTTAATGTCATTTAATACGTCAGCTTTGTTTTTATTAAATTTGATTTAGATTATAGATCACTGAAGAAATTACTTCAGATATATATAGATACATATATATGATAGAAAAATGCTTTATCAGAAAGAAAAACTTGCTATCCGATAAATCATTCTGGTGTGGTCAGTTTGCTAGATGGTGTCAATAACATTGAGACAGCTAACTAATGAATCCGAGTTAAGTGCCAGATTAGTGTGACACAGTGGAGTTTTAAATAAGACTTTAGTTTAAATGGTGTCAGGTCCTCAGCTGGAAGAATTAGTTTTGGTAAACTTTCAAATGCAGTGCTATGTCTCTATTCTACTTTTTAAAAGTTTTAGAACTAATTTTTTCCCTTACTAATTTGATCGCTAAGCTCTAGTATCACAGGTATCGAACAAGAAAGAAGTGGAGTTGAAATTAGGACTTTAAAATGAATCCCTTGGCTCTCCTTATACATTTCATAAGGAACAAAGACTCAAGACTTATCCAGCATGAGAGCTTCATTCCTTCCCAATGTTACTGAGGCTGTTGCGTTTCACCGAGGAACTCACTGAAGTGGGAATCTGATAAAGAAAGAATAAGGTCAAAACAAGACATTCAGACACAATGAAACCTTAGTAAATAGTCAAGCTGTAAAAATGAAGCGCTTATGTGCTTTATACAGAAAGACTGAAATAAAATGATTGCCTGACTTGTTAAATAAAGAAACTTAATAATGTCAATAAACATTCCTCAATATGCGTTAGCATTTTACATAGAGCAAAATTCTTCTTGAGCAAAAGTGACTTGAATGTTTGTCACCAAAGTGTCGATGCCTTCTAAGCTGTAAACCTTCATGGAAGTTATCACGCCTGCCTTTTTTATATCTGATACTTCATGGGTAATAACAATTTCCTCTGCTTGGTTTTTATTGGTTCAGTCAATTTGTGTGTTTGTTTATTTTCTTTTCTGTGACTCTGACACCAGTGCCATTCAAATTCAGAAGATACTGAGATAATAGTCTGATTAAATCACTGGGAACATTGCTTAATTCTTATGGAAACTTCCTTAAAAGAAAAAAATTTATTCATTTAATCATTAAATTCCTAAAAAGTACATAAGAGAAGGCATCTTTATGGTTTGTTAGAATATCATAAGTCTTGTTCTTAAGCAAGTAAAATTCAGGGTGTCTTTCTAGGTACGTTTATTCACCTATCGATGAGATTACAAATTCTCTGTTAACTCTATTAACAACTAAAATATCTTCATGTTTCATGTTTTAACTATTGTGGATTTTTTTCCTAATTACATTGTATGTATCATTGTAGACACTAACAAAAATTCAACATAAGAGAAAAACTAAAGAGCACCTGTTTTCCCACCATCAAAGACACATTGTTTCCTGCTGTCTAGACATGTAAATTCCTTAAAAACAAAGTAAACTGTTGACATTTTATTACATTTACTTGCATACACATATACACACATACAAACATATAGTTGAAATTACATATACTGTTCATTTATAAATACTTTGGAGACACTATGTAACTGGCTTATAATATTCATTACATTAAAATTCAGCATGTTAATATGTCATAATTTATTCAAATATCTTATAATTAAAATTACTTCCCACTTCTGTTTTTATATGTAATCCTACAATAATTATCTTTATACTTCAAATCTGACTTATATTTTTGATATTTCGTCAGGGTAAAAGGTAATAGAATTCTCAGGACAAATGTGAAATTTCAACTCTTGCAATCTACATTGCCAAATTACTTTTGTAATATTTCTTTACAAGGACTTTGAAATATTTCATTATAGCCTGTTAACCGCAAACTATTTTTGGCTTTGAATTTCTCTATTATTCTTGAATGTTACAATGGAATTATTAAAAATATGAGGAGGATAATCTACTACCATTAAAAATGTGATAAAAATCTGTGCACCACCACTTATCTATAAATAAATAATGATACACTTGATAGTACTTTTATATTTGCCAGGAATACAGTGCTATAGTATTAAATTACTGTTCCATTGAATGCATTCAATTCAAAAGATAACTAACCTTCGTAACATTTTTAAATCAACTCTCAGAATGTTCCTGTTTATGAGCCACAACAGGACGGCACTCTGGAAATGCCCTGCAGAAGACAATAGATCCTGAAACTTTACAAAGTTGTCACATCCTTATTGTTTGACAATCAGGTTGAATAAGATTAGAGTCATATGTCAGTCTGAATCAAAGACTTCTAGATAAAGCCAAAACCATTGCTGGAAACAATGAACCATAACATCATCAGCTAAATTTTGCTGCCTCAGAAGTATCCTGTCAAATGATGCACAAATAGACAAGGGACTAGAAAGCATACCAAGATACCCTGACCATCTGTTGGTAGATTATCAGAGTTTGGTGCCAATAAGGCAGTAAATGCAACATCAAGGTCAGCATTTAAAAGACTATGGTACTATATTTTCAAGAGCCATTTTGTAGATTCAGACCTAAACATCCAGAGCTAAAATAAAAAATTTTAGCTGCATTTTGCATATTACGTTCAGTATCAAGTATGGAAAGAATCTTCTCTTCTAGGTAACATATCACTCAGTTTATCACTATTGCCTCCCATGGAGCAAGCTTGTGTCTTCTTTCTGACTTCCTACTTTCTTCATTCTGTCCTGTCCTGGGGTTATGCTAACAGAACAGGGTAAACTAAGGTGTTGAGATTCTCTCTCACTTATTATTATACTCCATACTATGACCTTAAGGTAATACTTGGACCTAAATTCTAGATTAGCTCTGAAGTAAATTCTATCCCCACTAGAGCTGGTAGCACAGGCCTGACTTAGATGCACATCCATGCCTCCTTCTCCTTCCCCTTCCTCTTCTGCTGCTGCTGCTTCTTTTATTGAGATGTAATTGACATATAATATTAGTTCTACGCATACAATGTAATAATTCAATATTTCTATATATTGTGAAATGATCACTAGTTAACATCTGTCACCACACACAGTTAAAAAATTTTTTTATGATGAAAACTTTTAAGATCTACCCTCTTAGCAACTTGCGAATATAAAATACTGTATTATTAACTATAGTTGCCACGCTATACATTACACCCCCCTGGCTTATTTTATAACTGGAAACTTGTACCTTTTGACTCCCTTCACTCATTTTGCCAGTCTGTTTTCTGTGCCTATGAGCTGCTGCTTTTCTTTTCCTTCTCCGCCCCCTCCCTCTTCCTCTTCCTCTTCCTCTTCCTCTTCCTCTTCCTCTTCCTCTTCCCCTTCTCCTCCTCCTCCTCTTCCTTCTCCTTCTTCTTCCTCTTCTCCTCCTCCTCCTCCTCCTCCTCCTCCTCCTCCTCCTCCTCCTCCTCCTTCTTCTTCTTCTTCTTCTTCTTCTTCTTCTTCTTCTTCTTCTTCTTCTTCTTCTTCTTCTTCTTCTTCTTCCTCTTCAAGATTTCACATATAAGTGAGATCACATGGTATTTGTCTTTCTCTGCCTGACTTTTTTCACTTAACATAATGCCCTCAAGGTCTGTCCATATTGCTTTGATTGGCAAGATTGCATTTTTTTATGGCTGGATATATATAATTATATTCACAATGTCTTTATCCATTTATCTGTTGGTGGATGCTTAGGTTGTTTCCATGCCTTGACTATTGTACATAAAGCTTCAAAGAGCATGAGAGTGCATATATTTTTTGAATTAGTGATTTTGTTTTCTTCAGATAAATATCCAGAAGTGAAATTGCTACACCCATATGGTAGTTCTTTATTTTTAAATTTTTTTTTTAATTTTTAAATTTTTAATTAAAAATTTTTAAATTTTTTGAGAGGCCTCCATACTGTTTTCTATAGTGGCTACATCAATTTACATTCCCACCAACAATGCGCCAGGGTTCCCTTTTCTTCACATTATCGTCAATACTCGTTATTGTCTTTTTGATAATAACCATTCTAACAGGTGTGAGTTGATATGTCTTGTGGTTTCAATTTGAATTTCCCTGACGATGAGTGATGTTAAGCATCTTTTCAGATATCTGTTAGTTGTCAGTATGTCTTTTTGGGAAAATGTCTATTTAGGTTGAGTTCTTCATAGATTTTGGATATTAACCTCTTTATCAGATACACGATTTGCAAATATTTTCTCCCATTCAGTAGGTTGCCTTTTCATTTCATTGATGGTTTCCTTGCTGCCTGCACATTCATTCTTAAAGCAAGGCTAAAACAAAGCTTGGTGTGGTGGTAATTTTATGTCCAGAAACATTACCTGGGTATATCTGTGAGAGTATTTCTAAATGGTTAGCATTTGAATTGGCAGATGGAGTAAAGCAGATTGCCCTTCTTCACGTGAGTGGGCATCATCCAATCAGTTGAAGATATGAATAGAACAAAATGGCTGACAGGGAACTCCTGCCTGACTGTGTGACTTGGAACATTGGTCTTTTCTGGCCTTTGGACCCAGACTGAAATATCTTCTTGGGTCTTGAGCCCACAGGCATTTAAACCCGTACTACACATCAGAACTCCTGGTCCAGCTCACTAGCTGCAGATCTTGGAATTTCTGGTTTAGGGGAGTAAGGCAGTTCTGGCCCCAGTCACCATACAATCTTCTCTGAATTGAGCTCCTGATAATAGTGTATCCAGCAAGTGACCACTTCTAACCTTCTACATTCGTCCTCCAAGTTTGGAGTTGCCCTCATTTCTTGCCTAAATAATTGCAAAACCCTCCTAATTTTCTTCCTGCTTTCACCCCTGCTCTAGCTCTCACAGCCTTATTCTTGACACAGCAGCCAGAGTGATCCTGTTAAAACATAAATCAGACAGTATTATTTCTCTGCTAAAAACCCTCCAATGGCTCCCATCTCACTCAGAATAAAAACCAGTCTTTACTTTAGCATGCCTGGGCCTACCAGATGTGGCTACACATTACCTCTCTGATTTTATATCCTACTTTTCTTTCTCTCCTTCTCTCTGCTCTCACACTTTCTGTCCCCACTGTCCCCTAAACTCACTGGACACACTCGCTATTTAGGCCTTCCCCCTGGAGTCTTTATTGCTCACTCCTTAGCCTCGTTTGGATCTTTATCCAAATACCACTTTTTCAATGACACCAAATATGGCTACTCTGTCTAAAATTGTAGCCACCTTCTGACACTTCCTGTCCCCTTTCCCAGCTTCGTATTTCTTTCTGCATTTACCATCATCCAACATACTATTTACTTTCCATATTTATCTTATTTATTATCTGTCTTTCCCCTGAATTGTAAGCTCTGTGTCAGAGATTTTTACCGGTTTTTTCACTGCTACATCCTTAGGCTCTAGAACAATGCCTAGCAGATTTTATGTGCTCAGTATATACTTATTCTGTGATTACAATTTACAAAGCCTGTATTAATGTTACTACATGCTGAGTTGAGTTCACAGGCATAAAGAAGATGCCTTTATTTTATGTATTTATTTTAGAGAGAGCACACACATGCAAGTCAGGGGGAGGAGTAGAGGGGGAGGAAGAGGGAGTGGGAAAGAATCTCAAGCAGACTCCATGCTGGAGCTCTGAGCCCCACGCAGGGGGTTTGATCTCACTATCCTGAGATCATGACCTGAGCAGAAACCAAAAGTCAGAGGCTTAACAAATTGAGCCACCCAGGTGCCCCAAGAAGATGCCTTTGAGGATTTAACCTCACAATGTAGTTTTTTTTTTTTTTCTCACTTCCAGTGTTACTATGGTATAGGACACAATCCTTACCCTAAAAAATCTAGCTGAGAAGAAAAATTACCTAAAATTGTAATATATGTTTTTGCGGAACAGCAGGTCCAGGGTTATTCTTAGAGTATACTTATAGTTGAACGCTGATTGTAGACTCAGTCTTTTTTTATTTCTTCCTTCTGACTCAAAGGTAAGAGAAGGAAAGTGTGTTGAACAAGTGCTATCTTTATCTTTCTCCTTTTTTTTTTTTTTGTCTGAGAAGCCGTAACTCCTCCTGGCTCATTTCCTAAGAATTCCCTAGAATACATTAGCTATCACTACCACCAGTTTTTTAATTTGCCCACAATGAAGTGTCTCCACTTGCAGGCATTCTATACCATGGGTGAAGAGCTCAGCAACTGAGGAGCTGGAAAAACCTCGTGTCTAATGAGGCTTCACACTACTGCTCTCCCCAGTCTGTTGCTTTTCTTTCCCTTCTCTCCCAACCCAGGGGTGAGCGTGTCCCATCCCTGTTACTCTTACTCATGCTCAGCTGCACCCCTGCCCATTGACACTATAGCTTCTCTCTTCTGTCAGCTTCCATCATTTCTCATGTGAATTATGGTGCTTGGTCTCCTGGACTGCAGGCTGGTCTGGCTTCTGAGCCTCTTTCTATTGCATTTGCAGAATAATGAATTAAAAATTCAAACCTCTAGAAAGCCTAAAGAGCTAAACTTAAAATGTCACTGCTTTGGACCCCTTCCTGGCTCATCAATGTCTTCAAGATAAAATTCAAATTCCAAAACACAGCCCAAACCTCTCACGATAAGGTATCTGCCAAAGTTTGCAGACTCAACTTTTCTGACGCATGGAGTTTAAGCTTGCAGCCATGCTTAACTGCCAAAGGATCCTTGAAAGGGCCGTGCTTGCAGCCATGCTTAACTGCCGGAGGATCCTTGAAAGGGCCGTGCTGGACTTCCTGTGCATCACCTCCTTCACCCAGACCCTTGGCTGGCAAATTCCTTCTCGTTATTCAAAACTTAACTGAGATGTCACATTTGTTCAGAAGCCTTCTGGGTCATGCTTTGTCTTCTTCTTCCTCCTCAGCCCTCTTTCCTCCTCTCTGGCTAGAATAGCAGTTCTCTCTGCACCTGTGCTGACGTTTTTAACAAACAGCTGTCCCACCATGTTGTAATTACATGAACTCTTCATACTTCATTTCCTATTTAAGTTGCAAAACCTTCAGGACTTAACGAGCTATAACTTCTCACCGTCCATCTGCATCTGAGCTTCTAAGGCTGCGCCTGGATGTGGCTGTCCACGTGACAATCCTCATAGGTCTTAGAATGACCATTATCTTGGGTAGAATAGCTTAGCACGTTTCCAGAATTTTTTTATCAGGGAGAAAGTTAATGCTTTTCAGTTAAAAACACAAAGCCTTGTCTCATTTATTTTATTATTTATAAAATGTATCTTGGTTGACTGTAGAGGGAGAAAACATAAATGCTGGCTGTTAAGTGCCTAGGAAATGTATCTGGAACTTTGAGTAATTCGGTAGAGAAGTATATTGACTTCATAATTATGTCACTAATCAGTTTTCATTGAAACATAACTACAACGTACAACTAGAGCCCTCATATTTATTTCTCTGATCTCCCGCTAACCTGGGGAGTCTCTCATTTTTATAGGGACTACTGTGATCCTGATACCACTTTAGATTCCTGACTCTGATGTTTTTCTTCCTGCTACAAAGTGTGAAAAGCTGGACTAGAGCTGCTGGCAGCCTCTTTGCTTCTCTCCCACTCATGCAAAGATTTACCCTCAGGAATCGCTGCCTTCATTTCTGGTTGGTTCTCATCACCAAAAATTCAGTGGCTTTAAATTACCCTTTGGGCAAACTCTCTGGCCAGGGCACTTAGAGATGCTCCAGCCTTCAATCTCCTCTCCATCAGTAGGCTTCTTTTCCGAGAGGCAGGGGAAGAGGGAAACTTTGGTTATCTTTAAAGAGCTAAGTATGATATTAGATTGGATATAGGTATTAAATTAACCTGGCCAAGAATTATATAAATACAGTTTAGGGGCACCTGGGTGGCTCAGCTGGTTGAGCATCTGACTCTTGATTTCAGTTTAGGTCACGATCTCGGGGTTGCAGGATTGAGGCCCTCATCGGACTCCATGCTTAGCGTGGAGTCTGCTTGGGATACTCTCCCTCTGCCCCTCCTCCTACTCATGCTCTCTCTCTCTCTCTAAGAAATAAATAAATCTTTAAAAAACAAACAAAACCCCACAGAACTTAAATTAAATATAAATTCGACATGAAGAAGGTACAATTGTAATAGAAAAGATAGCACTTTTTAAAATTGAAATACAAATAACATACAGTGGTATATTAGCTTCAGGTGTGCAATATAGTGACTCAACAATTCTATATGTTACTCAGTGCTCGTCACTATAATTGTATTCTTAATCGTTTTTATCTATTCCACTTATTCTCCACCCACATCCCCTCAAACAACCACCAGTTTGTTCTCAGTATTTAAAAGTCAAGATTTGTGTTTCTCCTTTTCTACATTTGTTTGTTCATTTTGTTTCTTAAATTCCACATATGAGCAGAGTCATATATTTGTCTTTCTCAGTTTGACGTATTTCACTTAGCATTATATCCTCTATGTCCATTCATGTTGTTGCAAATGACAAGATCTCATTCTTTTTTATGGTTGAGTAATATTCCATTATCTCTATCTATCTATTTATCATCTCCATTCATCCATTCATCTTTTGATTTATCCACTCATCTATTAATGGACACTTGAGTTGCTTCCATACTTTGGCTATTGTAAATAATGCTTCAATAAACAGGGGTGCATATGTCTTTTTTAATTAGAGTTTTCATTTTTCTTGGGTTAATAGCCAGTAGTGAAATTACTGGATCATACGGCAATTCTATTTTTAATTTAAAAAAGATAACACATTCAATAAATATTTATGATAGGATATAAAAAAATACATACCGATTTGTATTTTTAACCACACAATTGGAACTTCTGGGCAGGACACAAAAATATTTGAACAGTACTCAGGGATTGAGAGAAGGCTTTGGAGTCAAACTGCATGAGTTCAAATCCTAGCTCTTCCTCTTCCTAAATCTGGGAGGTTATTCTTTTTGTGAATTAATTTGCTCATCTATAAAATGAGGATAACAATAGTTGGAACTAGAAGGCATCACACATGGCAAGTGTTATGTGATAAGGTGTGCAAGAACTATTAATTATTATTGATTTTATCATCATTATTATTATCACTATTAACTTTCTCCTCAGATGTCCACCTAAAGTGTTTAGCTACCCAGAAACTTACTGTTTTCTGAATAATAATAAAGTAGAGAATTCTGAAAACATTTTGAAGATTACAGTGTTCTTTTAAGACTCTGAAAAGCTGTGGTGCTCAAGGGTCTATTATTTATAGAACTCATTTGGAGCAGTCCAAATCTGTCCTACTTTATATGCTCATATATGGTAGTCTCCTAATTACATATGTTGTTAAGAGAAAAAAAAAGCAACACATGTTTCTTTAGTGTCATTTAATAAAATTAAACCAATCAATCAATAAATCTCATCTTCAGTTGTGAATTACTCTGCCAGCCAGCAGATTGCCTTGGTGAAGTGCATCCTGGGACTAGGATGAGTACATGCTCCCTTCAGGTTACATCATCCCACATCTTAAGCTGTTTAATCCATAAAGCCTAGAACACGGTGAAAGACTTTTATTAGCCCTACTTTTGGTCAGGGAAAGAGAGAATAAAAGCTTTTCCTTTGTGGGTATGACTTGAGCGTTTTTGAATTACTATCTTATGAACACGGATAATGCAGTGGCTCATAAGCTCATGTTATTTGGTCCCTTGTTTAGGTTGCAACTCTGAGCTATTTAGTTGCTATGGTGACAGTAACGATAAAGGCTGACGGGAAGAAGATAACATCTTATTTGGGAGTTTTTTTGTTGAAAGGGAGAACACATTCCATGTTGCCCTATTAGACAAGATATTGGGTTACATCCATTTTGATTAGCAAGTCTCGCATTTTTCAGTCCAGGTTGTTTCAGTGTGATGCTTTATGACTAAAGTCTCTAAGACTAGATGCGGGAGCTAGCAAGCTTAGGATAACCGAATCTCCATCTAAGGGGATTTCTCTGAAAGCAGATGCTCACCAGATGAATTATAATAAAAGAAGAAATACTAAATTTAATATCAAAGAGCCCACTTCAGAAGTTCAAGCCATGTATGATATACCTTTTCCATTGACAGAATTATTTAGTAAGAATCTATTAACAGTCAGGAAACTACAGGAACTCCAGAAGTAAGTAAATTTTGAGGGCTTATTTCCTTTTAATTCTCTGATCCCAGCTGGTACAAGGTGTGATCGGAGAATGGTTTAATTGTTCGTGGACATCTGTCTTTGGAGTCGATTGAAAAATAATATCCTGGGCATAATATGGCCTACAGAATTTTTGACGTTTTTATATCTTTCACAATCAAGGCTTTGTCACAAAGTCAGGTAGTGAAACTCCTAAAAACTTATGGATACATTTAGAGTAGAGGGGAATAAAAACCTGGTAATATATCAATAGGCACAGCTGGAAAGCAGATGTTCAATTGAATGATCTCAGTACTTAGAGAAAGCTATTAAACCTGCTACTTACTTAAATGAGAACTCCCCATAATTTATTGTCCTCATATTTGACTTACTTCTTTTTGCTCCTTTAAATTAACTCTGGAATCATTATTTCTATTACTATTGTTGTTGTTGTTGAAGCCAATTACCCTGGAAGTTTGACTTCACGCAATCCAGGGCAGGAGCGCTCAGGAATGCCCAAGGCTGCTGTCAATCAAAGTAACCCGTGAGTTACGAGTTGTTTACTGTACTGGGAAACGAAGTGATAAATGTGTGCCAACCAGTAGCATGTGACATTTAGCATTAGATATACCAACTTGAAATAAGTTTTTATTCATCTAGCGGAGTTTTAACTGAGCCTTCATTATCAAAAGAGACCTACACCATCCAACTATTTAAAGTACTGGTAAGTGTGCGGTTCAAACCTTTCAAAGCCTGTGCACGTGCGAGCGGAGCTGACGAGCTTCCATGGAGGTCTGTCTTCATCCTTCTCATAATTCCTGGCCAATCACATCAACTTCCTCGAGCTCCTTTGATTCCACCAAATTATTTGGATGAATCATTGCTTGCTCATAATATCACCGATTTAGTGAACCTGAAAGAGGATGCTTCACTGTGGTTTTTATCGTCCTTAAAAAAATTAAAGCCCGGGTCTTGATAGCATTATTGAATGTACATAGTTACTTTAGGTTCACATTGCATGACTTCTTAGCCTGTGATTTACTAACAGGATTTCTTTAAGGGTCACATCAGAGGGCAAAATGGCCCCGTAGTACTAGAAACACTTAATGAGATGCCCAGAGGAGCTGGCAAGGAAAATTCCAATTCCGAAAGTACCATTTAAGCATGAGTACTGCGTCCCCACCCCCAGAGGAAAAAAGATCCCTTTTCTCATAGTCTCTTATTAAAAACAAAAATTAAATGCTTGTGAATTGGTGCACTATGAGTCTAGCTACGCCATCTCCCAGAACACATAATTAGATAATTACATTTTAGACAAAAGGGTACTATAGTAATTCACAGCACAAATTCCAGCTAGGGAATAGAAATTGATACATGAAATATGTATCAATACAAATATAAATATATGCATATGTGCTCTATGCAGGCTTGAGCTATTAAGGGCCATTAAAAACACTGGAGCAAATAGCTCCTGGGAATTAAGCTCTAACAGCCCTCTTAATAATCAGAAGGCAGCTAATCCCTGCTCACCTATTTGAGTGCTTCTCCTCCCCGATAGAACATTAAACCATTATTTTTTTATTTGTGATGCTGCATGAGCATGCAAATATTGGCAAAAGTGCCATCCCCAAAAGATCCGGGGATAATTTCAGATTGCAAAAACCCGGAAGTTAAAAACAACAACAACAACAACAACAACAAAAACGCACCTTGGATTAGAGAATTTTTTTTCAAAGGTTAGTTCTAGGTTAAATTCATTAACTCGTTTACTCTGGCTACCCCGCCGTTTCCCATGACTGTCCCTCACTTAAGTCCTTCCTCAAACTTCTCTTCCCCCGCCAAGCTGCATGCCTGGGTTCAGAGACGGGCTGATGATCTTCGCGCTCCCTACCTGTCCGTTCGCCACCCAGAGCCTGCAGCCTTTGGCTTCTTCCACAGCAGGACTCCCTGCGTCTTATTCTTCTGCAGCGGTACGAGGGTCTAGCGCCACTTCAGCGAGGCTGCCACCCCGTCTGCTCTCACCAGCACCGTGGTTGGTAGTAAGAGACTCTCGGGGTTCTGCCGGGGTGGGAGCTGAGACGCTCCTGAGTTTTTCTCTTCGAGCTACTGGAACAGCAGTTGAGGAGGAAAATACTTAGGTACAAATCTGCTCAAGAGGAAGGCGAATAAATACACACGTAGTACATATTTGTATTTAAACATGTGAACACGTTCATGCATAGACAGGCATCTATTCGTATGTATTTGTATTCCTATATATGACACCCCTTCAGCGCACTACACTTTCGCACTTGCCCTAGGAAGCCATGTCAAAGGTCACGGAATCGCGCGTCACTACGGACCCAGGCAAGGGTATCGCTTGCCATCCTGTGATTTAAAGGGCCTCGTGGGTCACAAACCCACAGAAGATAAATGTATAAAGACTACGGAGATGCCCTTCGCACTCAGGATCAAACGGTCGGCAGCAGCACACAGCACAACCTGGGATCTACCCACGCAGGTGGCTGACCTTTTCAAGTTCCAAGGATACACTGCTCCACCTCTTTCCCCTATGTCCTCCACGCAAAAGGTAACCATGTTGGCCTACAGTAAAGGGTCATGTGTTATGTCCCTGCCCAATTTAGAGACGGATGATATCTCAGAGGGCAGGAGAATTGAACTACAGATATGCTTAGGTCAGAAAATTCAAATTAATTAACTTGTCAAATCCTTCTCTCAGATACGATTGCAAGAGATTCTTGCAGGACAAAGTGTTTCCCGGTAGTGCTGAGTATCCATTTTCTTGCTTCTGTTCACAATCCAATTCGTGGCTCCAGAACATTCAAAACTTACCACATCATGCACATGGCAGCTGAAAACCTTTTGGAATGTTAAACAATTCTCATTATTCTTGAATTTGTGTGTATGGTGGTATCAGTTTAACATGCATGAAATATGACACCAATTCCTGACAATGCCAACCACAGAGACATGCTACAACTACGAATGGTTTCACTTGTACAGACATGCTATATACAATTTAGTTAATTTTACAAAACTTGAAGTTTTACATGTATTCGTGCAATTTTTATTTAATAATTAGAAATTCTGTTTTGCATGGATTAATTTTGAATACTTAGGAGAAAGTTTACTTTTGAAAATGTGAAAAATAATTTTTGATTTCTTCCATTGACTTTAAGTTACATTCCTTACGTTCTTACATTGACTTTCATTTACATGCTGTTAGAAGTTTGAGAAGAAAATATAATTGTATTCAAGATGTTACTATCACATTACTATCACTAGAACAAAAATTCTACAAGAGGGCTACTAAGTCTTTATTATAACAAGATTATTTTGCTGAAATAAGGGCAAGAAAGATACAGTTAATGGAATAATACACAATAATGTATGGGATTATCTACATCTTTATTTTATTCCTACTCTAAATGGTACCAACACATTAATGGTATCTAGTCATGAACAACAATAACTAAGTTCAACTATCTTTGCATTTGTTGCCATTCTATTATATAAAAAACATAGCCGAATCCAATTTTTTTGAGTATTGTCATTATGAAGGTGCATTTGTCAAAGTAGAAGGATAAAACACCCTATTGTGATTTATAAATGTAAAAGATGTAGACATAGGATATGTATTTCTCTAGCTGTTTTCTTTCCAAACTAATATTTTATGTACAGTATGATATTTAAACATGTTTTTAGAGCCATTTTGAAAACAAATGCTCAACTTTATTTGAAAATTTTGATGTATTAGGTGCTGTAAAACCACTCACCATACTTCTGGCGAGCTGCCATTTGGAGAGGCATGAAACAGTCCTAGGACATCTGCTGAGTGTTCCCAGTTAGCCCACCTCAAACTCTTAAGCCTTTAGAATCTTCTGGAACATACAGTCAGATGAAACTATAATTGATTTGAAGAAATCCCTGATAGCAAAAATCATTAAGCTTCAGTGAGTCTCTGAGTCTGCAGAAACACTAGAATGGAATCTGGTGGAGTGCAGAAGATTGAGTGCTTGGGCAAAGGTGGGCAGGAAGGGAAGAGAGGATGCCATGACACCAGTGTCCTTTCCTCCAAGCTAGTAGGGTTATTTTTACAAGAGTCTGCCAAGAGTAAGTTCATATTTCACAGACTTAATTCTTCCATTTGTTTCATTTTGTGTTTTTGGCTGCCTTAGTATTTGTCTGTCTGCTGTCATATCGCTGGCAGGCCTCCACAGGCATGGGAAGATCAGGGGCTGGCTGGCCATTTGTTACCACTGAGAGAATAAAGACTCTTGGAACTTTTGCCTAAGTGTTGTAAGACAGAGACCCTAGAGGTTATTGTTATATTTCCATTTTACTAAATACTAGGGAGGCCATGCTAAGTGTTTTGAAGAGTAGACCTATTTCAGTTAAATTTATGATTATTTTATATTGACATAGTTATTTTGTTTTTGAGATATTTCACATATTCATTATTTAACATCAAATCATTTTAGGTTAAAACATCTAAAAATGGTCAGGTAAAAAGAATAGTCAAATTCATTACAGTTCTTGTTTATTTAATGGAATCAATAACCGGGGCTCCCACAATTTGTTGGTATTTTATTTTTCTTTTTTTAATGTGGACAGCCATATTTGAATATCATTATCTATATAAGAAATCAAATATGCTTCCTTATTACCTAGCAGATTTATTTTGTTTAAAAAAAAGTTGTATTTAATATTCAGATTTGGGTAACATTCTATACAATCCTAGGTGTTTCTAGTACATAAATAAGAGGGAATAAACTTGTATATTATTTTCCCACAGAAAAATCTTAAAATTAAAGACATATTAAAGCTTGTAATCTTTATCTGATTGTATGCAACTAGAGTCATAGACAAAAATTCAAGAGCTATCAATAATTACCAATATTGTGACTTTTTTTTCATTCCTATCACTACACCCAACTGTTTCTCTAAATAACCTTATTTTGTTGCTAAAGCAAGTATTATGGTGCTTTTCAAGGTTATTCTCAGAAGTGCAATTTTCATTTAATATGATGCAAATTTATCCTCAAATTTATTTCTTAAAAAAAAAAGGAATTACATTATCTTCAAGGTTAAGGAACTTAATTAGCAAATGGGTGTGGCACAGTGAGCGGAAGAAAAAAAATAGAGAAGCAATTTTTTTTCTTCCTGCTAGGTAGAACTATGAATTATATGATTCACTGGTACCTGTATATATAATCTGAAATATTACCACAATATGATCATTAATTTGCCTACATAAAGATATTGTTAGGGGTCATATTTAGTACTATGTCCAGAAATAAGTTTTTGACTTTTCCACTCCCAGATGAATTTCACTAATTTGCAAAACTGTGTATTCTTTTATTATGGATAAAGTCTTTCTTTACTGTAGGCCAACATTTATACTCTCAAACTGATATATACATGTACATTTAAATTCCTTTCTTTTTTATAAAGAAGACAATGTATTAAAATAGGCTGAAATGTCAACCCCAAATATTAATGAGTCTTATGTACATAATATTTAAATGATACTGTTGTTGATTCTACTAAACATAATTTTTCACTAGTCTACATATTATTTTTTAAAGTATCATTATATATGTCCTCTTGTTTTAGTTAGTTGTGCATTATTGTTTCCATAATAAAAGTTTAATTCTACAGAGACTTTTGCATTCCTTATAAAGTCATGAGTTGAAAGAAAGGGGGGAGGATAGGAAGAAGGGAAGGAAGGAAGGAAGGAAGGAAGGAAGGAAGGAAGGAAGGAAGGAAGGAAGGAAGGAAGGAAGGAGAAAAAAGGAGAAAGGGAAAGAGGAAGAAAGGGAAAGAAGGAAGGAAACTTGCTGATACTGTTACATAAATGAATGTGAACCAGGAGGACCACAGTGGTATTGGCAGTCAAGATTCTGATACTGAGAGTAGCAGATGCAGAAAATAATGTTTTACACAGAACAATGACTCAACCAAATCTCTTTCTACTTCCACATAACATGTAAATACATCTGTTTGACTATTTGACATCAGCCTATCTAATTAGCATAACTCCATAAAGCGGTATCTTGTTCAGTTTAAAATCTACCACAGTCTTTGTTCTTGAATGCCAAGACATTAGCTAACTTTTCAACTACCCTTACTTAGAAAAGAGACAACAAAAATATATCAGTATAAAAACTTCTGCACTTCTGTTTTGCCATCCTTTATTATTGTTATCCCAAAGGGTAATATAACCTGTAATTGACTAGGACATTAGTGTTTGCAGAGTAATCACTTTAACATTTGGAGCATCACTTGAATTTTTTTTAAATAAATATGTGCATTTTCTAAAATGTATAAAAACCAGATTAAAAGGGAATTCACATATCAATTTTTCTAGTTATCATGATTCTTTTCAACCAGATACATTACAATGTTTTTTGGTAGTCCATGCAACAACCCCAAGAATACTGAAGTGATACAGGTTGGTATTAATGGAAATTCCATTCCAAGTGGAAAAAATAAAGAAAAGCAGCCTGTCCAAGGTGATGCAGTCAGTCCATCAGTATTGGCATTAGAAAAGGAGGGAAATCTGTTACTGTAACTATAGCAATACAAGAATTCACACAATTATTCTAATCATAACTTTGGATCAAATATAACAATATAATTCCAGGCTCTGCCAATCTTTCAGATTGGTGGGTGTAGACAGATGGAGGATATTGGATTTATTGAAAAGTTAAGATCAAAAGGAGTGGAATGGTTTCTAACAATACATACAGGTGTAATTTATATTTGTTAAAACACCATGCTGCTGAAATTGAAATTCACCAGGATAATAGCATTTTTCACATATCTGACAACATAAATAATATCTGAAATTCCATAATAATGTGTACTAACATGTTTTTATTTGCATTTGCACAATACTCTAAAACATGTCTAACTGGAACTTCTGAACCTGCAGAGTAATAGTTTGTAGTCGTCTCCTAGAAGCATATCTTTGTGCTTAGCGTAACATACTTTTCATAAGATCTTTCAGAAGTGTTTCACAAAACATGAACCACTTCTCGAAGCGCAGTTTCATTTCAGCAAATTTAACAGCCACTTCAATTGTCATTTAAGTCGCAGTGGAAATATGCCGTAATGACAATCCTCAACATTTTACATGGTTTACAAACCAGTGTTAAGATCTTTATAAAATCTTTAATAAAGGAAATGAGGCAAGGCCTCTCAAAAATTAAAAAAGATCTCTTTCTATAAAGCAATTCAAAATGAATTTGTATTTAATATTTGTCACCCACAAATTTTCAGAACATATTGAGCCCATTTAGCCTGATATCTAGTACACTGAATAGGTTTTTTTTTAATAATTCTATTTTTCAAAAAATGTCTTTAGTGGAACTATGTTACCATCTATTATTAGCATACTATGGAAAATATGGAAGCCGCTGTATTAAATTGCAGAAACTTTCATACATTAATAAGAATTGAACCTTCCCTTGGGGCGCCTGGGTGGCTCAGTCGTTGGGCGTCTGCCTTCGGCTCAGGGCGTGATCCCGGCGTTCTGGGATCGAGCCCCACATCAGGCTCCTCCGATATGAGCCTGCTTCTTCCTCTCCCCCTCCCCCTGCTTGTGTTCCCTCTCTCACTGGCTGTCTCTATCTCTGTCGAATGTATAAAAAAAAAAAAAAAAAAAAAAAAAGAATTGAACCCTCCCAAGAGTATATTCCAAACATTTTGATATTTAAATCCTTTTTTCCATAAAAGGCATTTAGAAACTCTTTCTCCACATAATGTTCTTTAGAGAATATATAGAGGGGCTCCTGGGTGGCTCTGTCTGTCAAGCATCTGACTCTTGGTTTCTGCTCAGATCATGATCTCAGGTTTGTGAGATCAAGCCCCGCGTCCGACTCTGTCCTTAGCAGGGAGTCAGCTTGAAGATTCTGTCCCTCTATCTCTGTAAAATAAATAAATAAACAAATAAATCTTTTTTTAAAAAAGCGAGAGAGTATACAGAAACAAATCTCAATGAGTAATTTTTGTTCATTTATTTATACACTTCCTTAAGTTATATTGCTATTATTATTGCAGCTTAAAGTCATAGATTTTCCATCTTGTTTTTATAACATCATGGAGTAGCTTTATTTTTCAATAGAATATTAACATTTCTGACATTTTAATTTCCACAACAAAATTACTATAATAAAATGTACTTTAAATGGTAAATATACACACAATAAAATTAAATAATGATTCAAATATAAGACTACATAACTTTGTCCAAATTAATCTGATTGATTTTCTGGATTATCTAAAATCTACAAATAAACATATATTTTCCAAGACAGATTGACCTATAAGAAATAAACCTGATATATTCTTAAACAAGAGGATTTAACATAAAATAACTAGTTGATATGGCTATATGATACCATTTGTAATGTATGTAGTTTCATGTTAAAAAAAAAACTTCCCTTTTTTTTTTCTTTGGAAAACATCTGTTGATCACCTTTTACATGTCAGGAAATAAGGACAATAAAGTAAATCTAATCGAACATCTACTTTAACAGCGTTTTTGTGTCTGGTAGTCAAGACAACTAAAGCAATAAATTCTTTTTTTTTAAGCTTTTATTTATCTATTTGAGAGAGAATGAGCAAGAGAGAGAGAGAGAGCGCACAAGCTGGGGGAGCAGCAGAGGGAGAGGGAGAAGCGGGCTCCCTGTCAGGGAGCCTGACATGGGGCTCAGGCTCGATCCCAAGACCCTGGGATCATGACCCTAGCCAAGGCAGTTGCTTAACCGATTTAGCCACCTAGGCGCCCTAAAGCAATAAATTCTGAATTTGAATGATGCAGTTAGAAGAATTGTGCATAAGAAAACAACTGTTGTATAAATTTGTTTTCTACCTTTCAACTATACCAGGCAAACCAATGAATTTAAATTTAAATATTTTGCTTGTAAATATTAACGTTTAATTATCTAATTGAGTTAAATATGTACTTTTTAGTGATTTGTTTCCCTACTCCATTGAAGATGCTATTTCTATCTAAGGTTTGAGAAAATGCTTCAGGATCAAAGTTAAGGGAAATTGTTAGGGGGATGTTTTCTTAAAGGACAACAAAAACTTTGATAAGCATAGAAGAAAGTCAGGTGGAATAGTGTCCAACTATTTCATTAAGCCATTTAATACTTTTAACAATAATGACCTCGCTTATCACATGAGTTTTTACGGACATTTAAGTGCATAATAAGGTGAGCTATTTTACAAAGCAAAGATTACTATGAAAGTAGCAGCTGTTTTTATTTTTAGAATTCAACATATAAACATCTTATTTACAGAAATAAAAATGAAGAAAAGGGCCTGGTAAGCAATTATATACTAAGGATTTTGTTTATAAAATATTCACATAGAGAATCTGTTAAATTCCCCCACTCTCTGGTATATGGTAGGCTTCCAAATGACACAATTCTGTGTAATTTCCTCTCATCAAGAGAGTCTGTTTTTCCTTCTTGAATCAGAGTTGGCCTTGCTGTACATTGTTTTCGTGGGAATGATGTCCAAGTTTGGAACCTGGTCACCAAGAGCCTATGCATTCCATTACAACTTAACCCTTTCAAGAGTACAAGCCTGAATTAGCTGCTGGATGATAGAGGCCAGGTAGAGGGGACGAAGGCATCCCAGCCAGCTCAGTCAGAGCTCTGCTCATGGGGCAGCTACCCCAGTACACAGAGGTATACACTTACGAAGATCACCAGAACCACCCAGCTGAGTACAGCTCAGATTGCTAACCATACAACCACGGGCTAAAAAGTTGTTGTATTTAAGTCACTAAGTGTTAGTGTGGTAGTTGGCACTCAGCAAGTGTCACCTGATACATAGCACTAAAAAAAAAAAAAAAAATATATATATATATATATATATATATATATATATATATATATATATATTCATTTTACAAAACCAAGATGTTTCTACCCATAGTGGAACAATCCCACTGGGGGAAAAAAGAAAAGCCTTCTCTCTTTCTACAATATTTATGAAAGTGGATCATGTCTAATTGGAAAGATGTTAAGGGTATTTATGAATAACTAAGACATTAATGAAACATGGAACATAACATGTGCTTTAAAGTTTTGGAGCAGTTGGAAACATCATCATTAACACATGGTTCCTTGCCTTAAGGCCTAATAACATCAACGACCTGAATACTGTAAAGGAGACAAAGGTGGCGTGGAGGGCGTCCGCAAGAGAGTGCGGAGAGAAAGCTTTAAGTAATGGGAGCTTACGGTGAGGAAGCTATCCTAGGGAAGATGTAAATAATAAACTACGCTGATACTTTTATTCTACTAGCTGGTCATCCGTTTGTTACAACGAATTTATAAATTGCCTTAGGCATCATTTTAGATTTAATTATTTAACTTCATTGCCAACTCTCAAATTGTTTTTTTTTTTTTACAACTTCCAATATTTATAAAAAGAAACAAAAGGAGATGAACAGCCAATGTAATTGGTAGTTAATTAATCTATATTTCCTCTACTTCAGAGGTGAAGTTTCAGCCTCAGCAAATTCCACTGACTTGGAGCTAAGTGTATTAGCATGTCTGTGCTGAAGCCTCAGAAAATTGCACGGAAAAAACTGGATGAAGCAATAAGTATTTATGGTCACAAAGGTCATAACAGCTAAAACAACAAGGAATGTTTTGAAGAGTAGCTGTCATGCCTAAGGATAAAATATATCAAGTGAGAACTCCTTATTACAATTGAAGAAATAGATTCATGCCTAGCCAACCCTCATACAAGAGTCCAGACAGCTTTAAAAAGCTCTGTGTAGACAAAAGTGTGAAGGGAAACTTCCCACCCGTCCTTTCTTACTTTACACTTTGTAAAATGTTCACCTTCAGGGACGACAAACATAGCTGATGAAAAATTAATGCAAAGGCTGAATGGTGAGACCAAGAAGTCAAAAGATACAGCTTGCTCTGGATAAGATGCTTTCGTCCTCAAATCAGGTCTCCCAGGCATATCAAGAATTTTTGATATCAGCATCATAATTTTGCATTTTTGAGGAAACTGACTTGGTAGTTACAATGCCCATCACACATTTTCCGAAGAAGAAAACGAAGACCCTTTAATTGGTAAGATACTTTTTTTTTTTAAGATTTTATTTATTTATTTGACAGAGAGACAGCCAGCGAGAAAGGGAATACAAGCAGGGGGAGTGGGAGAGGAAGAAGCAGGCTCATAGTGGAGAAGCCTGATGTGGGGCTCGATCCTACAATGCCGGGATCACGCCCTGAGCCGAAGGCAGACGCTTAACCTCTGTGCCACCCAGGCGCCCCTGGTAAGATACTTTTTAAAAAGGCAAAATCCTATGATTAAAACTGAATGTTGAATAACTATAGGTAAAAAAAAAAAAGCATGAGTATTTATTTACTTGTAGTTTTCTATAGAAATGTGCACATTGATTGTATTATGGAGAAACTTCACAGGAAGGATCCCACGGGTCTTTTGATTTTAGCTTTATCATACAGAAATTTAGATTTATTTTTTTCTCTTGGTTAAAACTAATTTCTCTCCGAATCTAAATCATATGTATTTTCCCCACAAAAATACGGACTTGCTTTTCAATTTTTTCCCTTCTAATTTATCTTTCAGCAGATTGAGCAATTGGAGTGGTAACTGTTCAATGCAGTCTTCCTGCTGGGATGAGGTTCACGCTGAGATTGCTGAGCAGAGCGCCAACCACTTACTTCACCCAGGACACCTTGTTAGAAAAATTATAACCACAAATCAATGAAAAACTGCAAAAGCTACTAATGTTTTTCTTCCCCAAACAAGAAAATTAATCTCAGGAATGCAAGAGAGCTATTTTCAGTTAAAATTACTACACTAATATATTCGAGAATAAAAACACAGATAACATTTTAAACCCACTTTAAAATAGCATATTTATGTAAAACTTCAAATTTCTTGCTGTACATATATAAAAAAACCTTTTTGGTAATAAGCTAGGGAGCAAAAAGTGTTAATTTTTTTAAAAGCGAGTGCAATACTGAAAAAGATAGGTACTCAAAATTATTCAATCGATTTTTCCTATGAAATAATTATTAAAACTATATTTTTACAATAGGAAAATTAGAAAATCACATCCTAACCAAGTATTCAAACTTAACATAACAAATGATAGGACAACTTGAAATTATGCACTTCATGAACTAATCCAATATGACGTATACACATATGATGCTTAATCTGAGTCTAATTAAGCCTTTATGTTTAACTTCTGGTTAATAAGATACATAGGAGACGAAGAAACAAACAACACAATGAGGAAATAATCAGACAAAGTTCAAACGTGGAACATTCTACAAACCACAGGCTTAGACTCTTCAAAGGATAGTCTTATGGAAAAAAGAGAAGAAAAGGATAGTTGGGGAGGAGAAATTAAAAGGTACTTAGGAGGGGCGCCTGGGTGGCACAGCGGTTAAGCATCTGCCTTCGGCTCAGGGCGTGATCCCAGCGTTGTGGGATCGAGCCCCACATCAGGCTCCTCCGCAATGAGCCTGCTTCTTCCTCTCCCACTCCCCCTGCTTGTGTTCCCTCTCTCGCTGGCTGTCTGTATGTCTGTCGAATAAATAAATAAAATCTTTAAAAAAAAAAAAAGGTACTTAGGAGACAAGGTAACTAAATGCAATATGTGAACCTATCTGAGCTGAGGAAAAAAAAAAAAAAGCTCTAAAAAATATATGGGCCAAATGGGCCCAATGTTAGATGACATTGGGGAATCATTATTAATTTTTCTGAATATGATAATGGCATTTTGGTTATGTAAAAAAAAATGTCCTTGCTCTTAGGAGATGCATGCTGAAATATACAGATGGATTACAACTCTACAGCGTGCATATATGTACAGTGTGTGGGGGGGTGTTATATGTGTACATATTTCCCAAAATGTTAACTACTGATGAACCTAGATGAAGAATCTATAGCTATTTGCTTTGTTATTTTTCAATTTTTATATTGTGTTTAAAGATTTTTTATAAGACAAATTTAGAAACAAGCATCTTACCTTTACATATATGTACGCATGTAAAAGAAGTATTTAAAACATATCGGTAAGTTAGACAAATAATATAGCTTCTATTTCAGAAAAAGAAAAAAGAAATTGTGCCACTATCTATGAGATTTTATCTTAAATATACAGCCATGTTGTTAAATGCCCCAATTCCCCTCGCTCTTGCCTCTAGAATCGAGTTGTGCTGGGATGGTCCCACTTACTTTTGCCTCCCTATCACATGAGGGTAGGATAGTTAATCAATACTGTAGTGCCCTGAAGCAAATGAGCTTCCGAATCATTTAAGTCCATGCTTCTCTCAAAATTCTTCTGATCTCGAAGTTTCTTTCTAAAAGGAAAACAATGGCCAAGAATTAAAGAGGCGCCCAAATTGCCTAGAGGGAATATATCCCTCTTTAATATAAGCAAACTCTATCTATAGGACTATTTGTGTGTGAGTATGAATAACTTTAGTCCTTAGAACTCAGTCAAGTGTGGCTTACTCAATTCGGTTGATTCTCTGGATTTTAAAAACGCGAACGCCTCCCTTGCAGTTCTGGCGATAAGTACCCTTCCTTTCCTTCATTCTTTTCTGCCACAAGCGCTTGTTGAGCACCACTAGGTCACAGGCATGGTACTAGGAGTTGGAGATAAAATCCAAAATATTGCGTTATTTATTGATTATTTTCTCACCCTTCTCCTCCTTTTCTGCTTCATTCACCAGACTATACATATCTGTCAGAGTAACATGTCTCTCCAGTATCATTGTAAACCCCCTTCTTCCTTCATCACCGTAGAGAAATGGGATGTTTTAAGAAAGCATAAATCCTTTAAGAAAAAATCCCTATTTGTAATTAACGATACAATTATTATAACAAAGCAGGAAGCTTGCTGCTCCCATCAAGAATAGCACTTGAATAGACCTCACTCCGCAGGTTCTGAAAGAGGCCCCAAAGGGAAGAATTACTGGTGAGGCATGGAGTGGTGTCAAGCAACAGTCATGTGAGCCAGCCCTGGCATGGATGGAGCGTGCCGATGCAGCTGCACAGTGAGCGAGCAGAATATGCATTTCTGCTCCGGAATATGCATGGATAACAAATGTGGCCAATGTACTTGGCAGCCTACTCAGCAGGCACGACTCCCCTTCCTTCTCGATAACAAGTTTCCCACCTCACTGGATTTCCATGGGCTTTTGGGGAGACTGGTTTCCTTCTTAGGCACACTGACTGAATTATGATTGATCAAGCCAACCATTGTACCATTCCCTTTACCAATATCTGATTTAGGCGTGGTATAAGAAGCAATTCCAACCAATGACTCAGTAATAGAAAACTTCTGAGTTGCTGCTGGTAATGGTTTTGCTTGTGGATGAAAATATGTGAAATGGAATTAGCATTCATATCTTTCTGGCACTGATATCACTATGATATCTGAAACTGAGACAGGCAACTTGTAACCATAAAAGGACATGAGGACATGCTACAGAGAGCAGAACAGAAAGAAGGAAAGTATGTGAGTTACATCATTGAATATCAATGAACTGCTGAATTAAACAAACTTGGAACTACCCTACCTCCAGACTCATATTCTATGAAATAGTAAATTTTCCTTACTTAAGCCAGCTGAGTCAAGGTTTATTCCTTGCTGTTGGAAGCATCCTAACTCATCCAACTAGAAGTTGCATTCAAAAGTTTGGGTCAGGATTTGGGCTTGGTAGGGTAATCCATTGTCAAGCAGTAGAAAAAGGGAAGTAGGACTAAGAACAAGAGCCACACATTCAGTCAAAGAAGGACTTAGTGGACTAGTCAATTATGGAGGACGTCTACATGGGGACGTAGAGCTGAGCTGCGAATCACAGCGTCAAGAAAGAACCTCTCTGGACTGTCCATCTGAGGTTTATCAAGCATCAGTGCATGATTAGTACCAGGGATGTCAAGTTGAGATAATGAGATACTAAGAGGTAGGAAGATCAAAGAATATATCCATGTGCAGGTAAGAGTAGCAGGGGGGAGTAGGCAGGAGCTCATCATCTGAGACCTCACTTGACGAGAAGCAAGGCCTCAGCACAGTCCTGCCAACCACTAGATGAGAAGGAGACACTGGAGTTACAGTAACCAGGTGAGACTTCTGGGTTGGAACTAGGCCTGTATACTCAAGTACCGTGGAAATATGAAAGGATATGAGTTATGATTTGGGGAAAAACAAGTTGTTATGCATATTTAAAAAGGGATGAGAAAGATGAGCAGAAAATTATGAGCGTTATCCAATAGTCCCTCCTTATCCACAGTTTCCCTTTCCTTTCCATGGGTTCAGTTACCCGTGATCAAACGCAGTCTTCAGAAAGTCAGTAATAGTGTAAACCTATAACCCAATGCCTACGTCATTCACCTTACTTCGTCTCATCATGTAGGCATTTTCTCACCTCATATCATCATAAGAAGGGTGAGTATGGTACAAATAAGTATTTTGAGAGAGAGAGAGAGACCACATTCACATCCTGTTTATTACAGTACATTGTTATAATTGTTCTATTTTAGTATTAGTTATTGTTGTTGATCTTACTGTGTTGAATTTAAAAATTAGTTTATCATAGGTATGTGTGTATGTACAGGAAAAGACATTATATATATATAGGATTGGGTGCTATTGGCAGTTTTGTGCATCCACTGGTGGTCTTGGAATGTACCTCACAAATAGGGGGGTTGACATATGTTAAAGATAAGTGATTGGGTGCCTGAGTGGCTCAGTCGGTTAAGCATCCTACTCTTGATTTCAGCTTCGGTCATGACCTCAGGGTCCTGGGATGGAGCCCTGCATCAGGCTGTGCGTTCAGTGTGGAGTCTGCTTGAGATTCTTCCTCTCCCTCTCCCTCTGCTCCTACCCCGGCCCCCTGCTCTCACTCTCTAAATAAGTACGTACATACATACATACAAACATAAGATAAACGATGCCAAGTGTCATGCACATTTTAAAGAAGGAGGGATTGGGATCAATACACAAGGTGAGTGAGGAGATACCATTTACCTGTGCTGTGATTGGGTGTCATGCTGTGCTGAGGATAAGACATACAGATTCCCGAAAGTGAAGCGGGAGGGTGGTGGGCCTCAGTTTGGTCTGTCTGAACACATTGGAATGTGGCTGAGGAGTGGAGTGTATGAAGAGACTGAATGAAAGATACTGGTCCAGGACTTGGGAGCCCATCCCTGCCAGCAAAAGAGTCTGCCTCTGTTGTCACAATAAGGCAAAAATCTTACTCAAGCCATGTCGCCCCACCTGTTATGCTCTTTGAGGTCCAGAGGCTCAGGCCAATTGCTGCCACAAGATCTCCACAAGATCTCAAGTGCCCATACTCTTTACAGAGAACAGTAGGTCTCATGTCTAGTTGATAATAAAGGGAGTAGAGGAAACAATGCAGGAGCCCCACAGACGGCGCTGAGCCCCCGGTGACTTAATAGTTAGCCTCAGGGGCTGTGAGAAACATGGTGCCCATAGACCGTGGAGGTAGAATAACCATCCCTACTTCTGTAAACTCAGAGCTCACTCAGGAGGACATAAAGAAACCCTGTGGTCAGAGACCCCGAAGAGGGGCAGCAGGTGGAGGTGGCGGGAGGAGCTAGGAGAGACAAAGGCTGGAGGGAAGTGAGCTGGAGCTATGCGCTTCCATTTTTCATCCTGAATTCCTAGCAGATTGCCTGGCACACAGCAGGTGCTCAATAAATAACTGTTGGGTGAAGGAGTCAGTTAATCGAGGATGTTTGGTAGCACATTATGATCTAAGGGTAATCTTCACAGGGAGAAGTGTAGGTGTATTGCTGCATTCCACAAGCTGACCTCAAGTTTCTTGGCCACTGTATCTTCAACATTTTAATCTGGCCCTATTTCTTATTTTATAAAATGAAATAAATGCTAATGTGCTAGCAAGGGAATGTAAACAAGTGTTGTTAGACAAATTCGATGTGACTAAAAAGAAACAGTAGCAGGTGGATGAAAGTGGGCCCAATTAAGATATATTTGCTTTTGCGCCACAGATTCCATGCTTTTCCAAATAGAACTGTTTGATGCTAAGGGAATGGAGACTATTTTTGACTCAGAGTTAGTTGGTGGTTTTTTTTTTTTTTTTTGGTAAGTCTGTGAGAAATATATTTTCTTATTGATATTGTGTGCTGTTCTCTTTTCATACTTTGCTTTTGTGATGCTTTCTCTAAAGATGTTTTGTTCGTTTTTATTTTGTGCCATTGTTTATGCTGAATTTGTTGTTATTTTTGCATTTACATTCCACAGAGAAATGATACTTAGCATAAAATCCCAGAACCGCATCACGATAAAAGAGGTGATTTATAAACACATAATAGTCGTTTTTGATACTTTTCATCATTAGTCAAGCTGAGAGAACAAATTGGAATTTGAGCTTCTGGTGGGCTTTCTGAAGGGATCCTCGGATAAATGTAGCCAAAGATGAAAGATAATTCCAATTAAAAGATAATGGATATTATACACAATTACGGCTGTGGCCAAGTCAAAGCACTTTGAAATTAAATGTCTTTGTGTGAGAAACCACAGTGTTAAATAAAATAATCAACAGGAATTTATTTCTACTTTCTTTGCTCAAATCTACTCACACACTCATTCCCTATGTTTGGTAGAAAGTTACAATTCTGTTGAATAAAAGAAAGTGAAAACTTCCTGACCTGGAGTAAAGGCTAGCATTTAAATTAGTATCGCATTATGATTATTTAAAGTCTTTACAATATAGCATCTGATTGTATTTATGTCCATTTAATTTTGCTTATTTAGAGCCCCAAACTGGAAAGCTTCTGTATGACACGTAATATCTGGCCCTGATGCTGGTTCCTCTGTAAATTTTCCATGTGCAATTACTCTAGCAAAATAGCACATTTATGAGGACCTATGACAAAATATACAAGAGAAGAAATTATGGGATTACCACCTTAAATAATAAGGCCATCGCATACTGCTTCAGAGGCCTAGACCTGAGACACGCAGAACTGTCGCAACAGTAGAGCAACAAAATGATACCATTTACTTCCAGCAAAATCACTAGAATCTAGTGACATATGAAAGTGACAGGTGCAGATCTTAAAAAAAAAAAAAAAAAATTTAAACTGTCTTTTTTCCTTGTTAGCATGTTGACTCTCTGACATCACAGGTGATAAATTCGGGTTCCTCTAACGTCTGTGAAATTTGTTATTCTTGTGTATAATTTCACCGGGGTGGGGGGGAATAGCAAAGGCAGAAATATGTAGATGAAATACAGAGTCGAGAGTATCATGATTTATCGCTTCATGCCTGATTCAATTCAAAATCCCACAATCTCCTCAATCAATCTCCAAAACTTAATCCTCTGTCCCTTGGATCTTCTCTATGTGCCACGTAAAAACTTGCCCCGGAAGCTCTGAGGCTGGTAAGTGCAGTTGACCATAGCTCTTACCACAGACAAATCATACCGCAGGATTCATCTTGTTTTGTTCCATTAGGGCTCTGATGCGTCGGGTAAATAATGGGAGCTGCTGCATCTCTCCTAGAACTGGCCATGTGGAGATATGCCTAGGAATTTAATCTCTTTGTTTTTGTCCAGTCCCTGAATTTCAACACATGGAAGGGGAGGGAGGATTTGAAATTATAACTGGCTATCAAGACACTCCCCAAATTGGGCTTGGGGGACATTTTGGGAAAGGGTACAATAGGGCCCCTAATGTTTATTGCTCCCACTGCAAAGAATACAATTAAGGCCCCTTAATGTTTATTGCTTCAGCTCTGAAAGAATACCATTAAGTCAGCCACATCACCTGATGGCATCCTCATCAAGCTACACTCCGTGAGCACAGATGGGGCATTATGTAACAAAGAGAGCGGGGCTGTCCGCCCGGCTGCGTTGGGAGAACCGTGTCAGGAACCTTTCTTTAAACAAATCCAATAACATGATAATGTGGCAGCCCACCTCCCCCTCCATCACCATCCTGTAAACTCCGTGGCAACCTGAACAGAACCGCATTAATATTCATGATTCGTGGTCTTTAAAAAAAACCAGAAGGAAAGAAAAAAAATACCACCACTGTATGCTCTTCTGTATTAGTGTGTCTAATGAGAATAAATTAAAACCCAGCTGAGACATGACCCTGAACCTTTTGCTTCCTCTTAAATGTCAGTTTGACTTTCCTTAGCACCGTGATCCACTGCATTCTAAGTGGAAGTTGACGCTGGCTCAACTTTCTGCGAATGCAGGTAAAATGGAATGGGAACTGCCTGAAACTCAATGCTGATGTAACCTGGTTCTGCACCATTACCCATAATCTGTGTCTTCAGCTCTGTGTAGCTCCAATTTCATTTCTTTAATAGCATGGCTTCTGATAAGAATCTTCTCTACCCCCTCTCTTTGCCAAGTTCTCTTTGTGGTGCCATTGCTAACTTCTTATACAATGTGACTTCATTTCTCTAAGAAATTCCCATCAGTGGTCTTTAATAGCAGGTTAATGGGCTGTTAAATCTCAAATTTTCTAGAATGATTTTCTTACTAGAAGTAGTCTTCCTCCTATTTCCATCGTGGTCAATAAGAGCATTGTTTTAAGGCATGTAAAGTATGGGGAGTGTGCCTTGAATCAGACCAAACAAGAGGCACTTTTTATTCCCTTATGATATCAACACCATTTTAGGAGAATGTCTGCCATGG
This sequence comes from Ursus americanus, assembly GCF_024610735.1. Classification (NCBI taxonomy): domain Eukaryota; kingdom Metazoa; phylum Chordata; class Mammalia; order Carnivora; family Ursidae; genus Ursus; species Ursus americanus. The sequence continues at coordinate 11,186,199 of NC_142137.1, read as the reverse complement.
GTCCTATTTGTTATTCCTACGTAAATCAATAAAGGCTCTGAAAAATACAGGAAGCTTTGCCAGCTATGCGCTTACAAATATTAGATGAGAGGTTCATAGACAGCAGATCGTCCATAACCTGGTTCTCAAACCTGTGTTGTCATATGCTTCATGACTTGTTTCATTATCTGCCACTGCTACTTTATGTTGGCTATTTCTTTTTGAACCCCTCATAAACAAAATCCTTAATGATATATAGACCAAGTGAATTCATTTACCAAAAAAAAAAAAAAAAAGAAAAAAAGAAAAATAGAATACAAGATTATATATAAACCAGAAACCCAGGTGCCTTACTTCAGGATTTCTGTAAGGTAAAATGGCCTGCTATAGTTGTCTTACAATTTCTTTTTACTTATTTTTTTTTAAGATTTTTTATTTATTTATTTGACAGAGATAGAGACAGCCAGCGAGAGAGGGAACACAAGCAGGGGGAGTGGGAGAGGAAGAAGCAGGCTCATAGCGGAGGAGCCTGATGTGGGGCTCGATCCCATAACGCTGGGATCACGCCCTGAGCCGAAGGCAGACGCTTAACCGCTGTGCCACCCAGGCGCCCCTGTCTTACAATTTCTAATTAGATTAGCGCTAGGGAGTTAGAAACCTAGCCAATGTGGATATCAGATTCTTCTTAATGATTTTTAGAAACGGTAGGTAACTAAACTATTAAAACCATGACAATTAGAGTAAGTGACAAAGAGCAAATGACACAATAAAACACTTTCCAGGTGTAAGGTTCTTGCATCTGATACTTCTCGCGGATACGACGTTAGGCTAAAATAATTTATCACACATTTTTCATTGCATGATTAAGATAAAGACTGTTATGTGCCAGTTCTCAACACATAAACTTAAGGGATTTTGTACAATTTTTATAGAACATAATATTCTTTCTTTCTAATGGAGTAGTATAGATGTACCATCATTTGTTGGGAATGAAACGGGTACAGTCCAAGGAGTAATTTTTTACTGAGAAACTTAAAGTATAATAGGAGAAATTTTTATAAGTACACCCATTACTGAAGTATGAAATGAAAATTTTAAAAAATTGAAACGGTCTTTCATTTTTTGTTGTTGATGTGTTGGTGATAAATGAGATATTAGTTAGGATCTTGCTAATCATCAGAAAATAGGCAGAAAAGTATTATAATGGTAAAAACATAAAAGAAGATAATTTTTCATACACATAAAAATTCAAAGCAGGTGACTATCTTACATGAAGAGGTCGAGAGATGCAGTATCTTCCCATCTAATGGATCCACCATCCCTTAAGGCCTGATGGTCATTTGTATTTGTCTTCAGAAGAGGGAGGGAAAATAATTTTCTCTCTAACCTTCTAGGTTCTTGACTCGTCTAATAATTAAGATGACACAAGACAGATTGACAGGGAAAAAAATTAACTTTGTACATATGAAAGCCCCATACAAATATGGGACTCAAAGACAATCAGGCAATACAGGCTGAACCAAGGAAAGGAACAAGGGTCTGGAGCCTCAAAGAGAAGCAAGACAATTCACAGGAAGATGAGAAGAGCAAATGTTTGAAAAATAAGTGTTTTCCCTGCCATGCAGTTAAGTCTTTCAGATGAAAGTTATCTCTGATAATAACTCTCTTCCTGGTACAGGCCCCTTTTCTAAATTACTATAGGCAATTAAGGGGGAGGTAGAAAGCTTTTTCTGAGTCTGCTGGGTCTTGATTGCCTTCAGCTCCATGCCAAAGTGGCACATTTTGGGGTGGCATATTCTGTTCCCCTTCACTCTTCTTCAAAGCCTTGGAACAGAAATAGCACATATTGCTTCTACTCATAGTCATTGACTAAAGCTCAATAACAAGGACACTCCTAACCACAAAAGAAGGTAGGAATTAGATCCTAATTGTGGCCTAAAAAGAAGAAAATGAATTTCAGTGGAGAACTAGCTAGTGCTTCCATTTATGGTTAAAGTATTATGAAATTGAAAAATTCTACTGTATCAAGTTTTATTACCCTCTGAATAGGAGTCTTTGAAATAGGAATCTAAGAGTAATTTATAAGAGGGAAGACAAGAGAAACTCCATAAAGAGCATACTTGAAGTTGAAATCAGAATTTTATAATAGTACAAATAAAGTATGATGCATAATTGTATTAGACACACTTGGAAAGTGAGTATTGGTGAACAAAAGGAAGTGGAAAGTGGGGGAATACCCAATGTTGGGTTGTCTGTCTGTGAATGGCAGAAGAATAAGAGAGTGAGTCAGTCCTTCCTGGCCATCAGGAAATAACTAATATGACTGAGAAGTGGTTCAGACCAGAAAGGAGGGGACATGAAATCAAGCTGGGTATGGATAAAATAGGAAAGTGGTGAAAAAATGAAAGTCAAAGGCCTTCTAAGCCAATGATTCAGTCAGTGGTAAGTAGCTGGAGAATATAAAAAGAGAAGTCCACAGAAATGTAATTTCAAGGCAAGATACTGGAAAAGATGTCATTTTTATTGATGTAGTTGAGAGATGGGGTTTGACCGGTGGGTGGCTGAGTGAAGACAGAGATCATTGCAATAGAGGACACTAAGAACTGGGGAAGGCGGGGTATTCAGAGGCATCAGTACCAGCATGGAAGATTCTAACAGTGATGGAAAGAATGGATCCACCAGGTGAAATTGATACCTACAATTAAGGCAATGGGGAGTAAGAAAAAATTTCAACCCACTTTTGGATTTTTGAGTTGAAAAGGAATATACTCTAATGAAGATAGTCATGAGAAATGAAGGTTTGTTAAGGACAATGTTTTGCCACCTTATTGAAAATACAATTTAGAATCTTTGACAATAGATTTTTGGACTCATGCCATATTTCTTCTCACGAGGTATTAAAATAAAGTAAAAAACACACACACAACTTTGGGACAATCATTTTTAATTTGATGTAAGATTCAATGTCTTAACTCATTTCTCTGTGAACTCAAAAAATGGAATCTTAATTGGATGGTATTACATTTAGATGTATTACATTTAGAATTAAGGATAATAAGGAAGACAAAATGTAAATATATAAACAGTGTTTTTGTCTTTAAATCTATTCCAATTTCATAACATTAGTATTTTTGCTAAGCAAAAAGTGTTTACTGAATATAATGACTTACTGCCAAATAATGATGGGTAAAATATAAGCTTATTTTTTATTTACTAAAGGCATAGTAAAAACAGCTGTTAGTAATTTTTAGCTGCCTTAAGATTATGAATGTGTGGAATACTCTAATAAATTATTTGGCTAATTAATCTTTGTTTCCATAAACTTTAGATGTATAATTATAGTCTGCAGCCATAGCACATGGAAGGATCAGAGCAGCTTTCCTGCATAAACATACACTTTGATGAGAGTACAAGAGTGGGTGTCAGGGATTGGAAAGTCTGGGTTTACCATATTCTGTAAGTATTATTTGTATGATGAGTGTATTTCAATCAGTAATTATACACACACACACACACACACACACACACAGGTGTAAAAGTAGAGCTCAAATCCATGTAACATAAGGAGAACAGAGACACTTATTAATGCCTATTTTCTGATATCTTCATGCAAGAAAGATCATTAAAGATTCCAAAGAATGAGAAAGTGAGAGAGAGAGAGGAAGAAAGAGAGAGAGAAAGAGAGGAGGGAGAGAGAAACAAAGAAAGGTATTAACTTTACAAGAAACACAAAGTTTGCCTCATTTTAGAAAACATTACACACACACACACAATTACATGTGACAGCCTCACTAAGTTGGGTGGATAGTAATTTGATTTTCTGAGAGAAGTTAAATTTTAGAGTGCACAACAGTTATTTTATGGCTTTTGTAGTCTATAATAAATGTTTACTATAAATAATTTACAAATTACCCACACATCACTCTATGTTGAATAGGCACTCAATAAATATTTATTGAATGAATGCATGATAGGTGCAATGGATTTTATTTCAAAGACGATAAATAAAATAGTAAGAAGACTATGAAATCCATCTTACACATTATTAATAGCCCTAGCCTTACCTATCCTTCAGAAAATATTTCACTGATCTTTCTATGGGGAAGCAGACATTAGATCGATTAGTTTTTAGTATTTTTACGGTAAGAATTACTGTGGGAAAAAAAGAAGAAAAGACATAGATTCCAAGTCATATCATGTCGGTTACTTAATAATAAAAGAAACCTCCATATTCAACTGATGTATGAAAACACAGGCTCAAGAATATGAAAGCTGCCCATGGAATTCCACAGAGATGCATTGAAAAGTGGAATGCACTTTCTTTCTCTCCATGAAGTTAGGGAAGGGCTGACTTGAAGACTCAGTGCTTAACAAAACCGTGGATTTGGGTAGAAAGAAGAAAGCCATGTCACAAGCAGACAGGCAGTCCCTGGGCAGTGTGTTGGCGTAAGAAGGTCAATAGAAGCTGGGCTGGACAATGGCACTTCAATAACATCTTCATGATGATTCTTGGGAGACCATATGGGAGTTCATTTTCTTTCTCATGAAAGAGTGTAACTTGATATATATTTTATCCTTTTTTATTATCTCTGCTTTCTTCTGTATATCTATATCTAAGTTTCTTTCTTTCTCCCTTTTCTACATATTAAATGTAAATTGCTGGAAATGCCATCGCTGCCCCATTTCCTCGCTGTCACAATGCCGCATGCGGGGCGGTCTTGCTCATCACTTATTCATTTCCGAGGTCCTCAGGAGGCAGAGTAAGCAGACTTTCGTACACCAGTTTTAAGGTTTTGCTGCATTCAAACATTTACTAATGTTACATTTGGAAATGTGTGTTTGTTAGCTGCTGGTAGTCCTTGGCGGTCTTATTACAAGTGTCATTAAAGCATCATAATATTTGGAGAAATAGCTCTGCTTTGAGATATTCAGCTTCATTAATGAACATTATCCATCTGACACATTTGGTAAACACCCGAGCTTCAGAGAAGAGCTCATCAGGGATAAGCTCGGCCCTCTAGGCTCGCTTGGAGAACCTCATGAACTCACTTACTGTTCACCCTCATTAGGCTGGAGATGCAGAGGAAAAGAAGAAAGAAAAAAAACACTGAAAACTGCCAATATTTGTACTTTAGAATTTAGAGAGTCTAATGTCTTCTTTTGTTGTCGTCGTTACAGAGATCAGTGGACAAGAAAAAAAGAAATGCTGTATGGAAGTTCCTTTTGTTTCTCTTTGGAAAATGTCAGTGTTACCTTTAAATTAAATTCAGAAAATAAAAAAAAAGGTCAAAATTAAAAAAAAGAAAAGGAACTTTCTATCTAGTCTCCAGGTTTTGGAAAAAATCAGGAACATCTTTCACATCTCAATATTGTTAAGAAAAAACCCTAGAAAAATATAATTATTTTTCTCCAAAGTGTCATTTCCCCTGCTAGGACCCATATACTATAACCCATAGAAATAGTCAATAAAGCTGAATGAAGACAAAGTTCCTGAAATTAACACAATCCCAAGTATATACATTTTTTGGCACTTCGAACAAAAAGCCTTTTCAGAGAGCACCAAATATGTTTTTCTTATCACCATGTGAATTAGAGATTAAAAATATTTGAGTATATGTATAATTTTTGTACCAGCAGAATATGTCACCATATCTTACAGTCCCTACCTGGGAATGAGAAGATTTTTAAAGTCCAATTATTGAAAGTATCTTTAACATCGTAACTACTCGCATTTTATCACTTCAGAAGTTTATGCTTATTTATGCTAGCACTTAACAAAGGCATTACTAATTTCTCTTTGAAACGATAAAACTTCTGTATTAAACATGCAAATTCGGTAAGGTTGCTCATTTTAAAGGTATGGGAAAAGTCAGCTTCCTGAGTCCCCCAAAATCCTCACATTCCAAGGGAGTCCACTGAGGCCATTCAGACATTTAGTTCAGACAGTAAAAATAAGAATCCATTTATATTTCTCGAAAGAATTTTTAACTATCATAAAAATGGGAGAACAATGTAGTTACTGAAAAATAAATTAGAATCAATTTAGTATGCAGAACTACACTCAAGAGAACTCCAACTCTTCTTAGGATCGATAATCTCTGTTTGTCAAATACTTATGTTCTCTATCTTCTCTTATTTTTAATTTGGTATTTATAATAAAATCAAAATAATTATATATGGTTGGGCAAAAGAGGTTACTGTATTAAAAAAATAAAGGTAATTTGATTGTTTTCCAAAACCTTAAAAGGGGTACAGTAGATCATCATTTTTCATGGACTCTATATTTGCAAATTTGCCTACTTGCTAAAATTTGTTTGTAACCCCAAAGTCAGGGCTCACAGGGCCTTCATGGTCATTGTCATTCATGCAGAAAGCAGAGAAAAATTGAAGTTGCCCCATGCGCGTGTTCCCAGCTGAGAAACTCTGCCACGTTTTGGCTTTCACAGTGTAAATATACTAGTATCCTTCCCAAGGTCTATTTTGTGTCCTGTTTTTCACATTTTTGTGCTTTTTGTTGGTGATTTTACTGTTTAAAATGGTCTCCAAGCATGCTACTGAAGTGCCTTCTCGTGTCCCTAAGCACAAGATTGTGATGTATGTGCTTTGCAGAGAAAGTGTGTATTGTAGACAAGCTTTCTTCAGAGAGGTTCTAGTGCTGTTGGCTGTGAGTTCATTGGGAGTGAATCAACAGTACATATTAAATAAGGTGTCTTTATCCCATTCTTTTTTTTTTTTTTTTTTTAAGTAGGCTCCATGCCCAGAATGGAGCCCAACACAGGGCTCAAGTCTTTATCCCATTCTTTTTTTTTTTTTTTAAGTAGGCTCCATGCCCAGAATGGAGCCCAACACAGGGCTCAAACTCACAACCCTGAGCTCAAGACCTGAGCTGAGATCAAGAGTCAGATGCTTAGCCAACTGAGCCACCCAGGCACCCTTTAAATAAGTTGTCTTTAAACAGAAACACAGATAGACAAGGTTATGTACTGATCACCCAACCGTGTATTTCCCTAGAAGCAATGGTTCCATATTCACTAACCTAGTGTTCGTGGCAATGGCCACAAATAATATGAAATGACTCTCTATATTTTTTGATAAGACTTCCTAGGTGAGACTGAAACTGTTTATATTATTCTTTTCATTGGCAATGTACAAATTCAGTATTCGTCATAACCCAAAAATCTTTGTATGCTATACATAATGATCCATTTCTTATCAGAAACAAATGCAATATTATAAAGATTATCTCAACTTCTCCTGGGTTACCTGAGCATTCCAAAGAAGGTGCATGCAAATTAATGAGGACTATCATTTGATAGGAATAATTCTCTTCCAAATATTTTGATTGGATTTTGTTTGTGTATGCGACATTTAAGCTGTTATATCATCTTGGCCTAGTAAGGGTTCTTCCATATTTTCATGTTAAATAGTGTTAAGGAGAATTATTTGTTATATATAACTATACTGAATCTGGCACTATATATATGTATACACATATATACATCTGTGTTTTGTAGTTGCATTTGCAGAAACAAAATAATCATACATGTGTATATACATATGTGTATGACTATTTTATATGTAGTACAATTACCTCAGATAAATTTGATGATAATTATACATTTATTACGGAAGTAATCTAACATAGCCTAACATACCTAGTACCCTGGATTGGATTTAAAAAAGAATGGGTGAAAAATAATTTGTTTATGCTATTTTATAACAATCTGAAATTTACAAGTATTCCTGACTAACATAACTTTATTTGCAAGATACAAATAAATTACTGCAAAAAAAATTTGTCTGAGACAAATTGTAAGAGACTTCTGAAATTTTTAAAATCTAGCCAGCAATGGTTTCAGAATTACAATGCACTTGGACTTGATAATAACCTCGATGGTCAGAAAGATAGATATAGCATCAAATGTTAAAAGAAACAAATGCATGCATACATAATAATCACACTGCATTTAATCTGAATATATTTAGACACAAAAGCTCAGGGCAGGGCATGACAGGAAAGACCCTGGGTTAGAAAAGTGGGCTATCCAAAGACTACAAGAGGCTCAGACTGGGGGGCCCAGCTTGGATGGGGGGCGAGAGTGTGGGTGCAGAGCCAATTGGTAGGGCTGGTGATTTGAGCACTGAGTTTTAATCTTGGCTAGCAGGAGATTTCATGCCTATGTGCATTGTTTTCCCCTGAGAGAGACCTTTGCTTATCTCAGACGCTCTTGTCTAGGATTCTCAGTGTAATTTGTCATCCATAGTTGGCCACTCAGCAAGCAACAGAGCTTAAGAAGCAGCATTTGTTGTTCCAGAAAGGTTTCTGGGTAGTTATACCATCAGACCTGTCACAAAAACCAAGAGCACTGATTTAAATTCTTCGGTGTGTTACTTAATTACCTTTTTAATTAGGATAAAATGTCTTTTCACCCTCTCCTGTTTGAACGCCACCATCCCTGCTTTCGGGGCCAAGTTATAAATACACTGCAATGAATAGCTCTCGCCCCCTCCCCTTCCTCTCCCCACTGAGCCAGCTGCTCCTGTGTGTTCAACTGTCAGTATCCGCGCTGCAGAGACACGCCGAGTGCTCCTAATAACTGGGGAATCGGTGCCGCTCATCGCTGAGGCTGACAGCTGAACACAGCTCAGGGGAACGGAATGTGCAAGAGGAGCAGAAAGAAGAGGGTGGATTGATTCTTCGAGATGCAAGGATAAAATGCCTACGAAAATAGCGAGGATGGCACTGGGTAGGTGATGAGGGTGAGGCCCGGGAGATGTGTTAGTCAAAGGGGGCAAGGGAGCCTAAAATTCCAATTTGAAAGTCGAAGAAAAAAATTTATCAGAAACACCTTATTTCTTTTTTTCTCATGGAAACACGTAACCAGGGTGGAGAGAATGAGAAGAAAATGCTTTTGCCTTTGGGACCAGAACTGGGAGACCTACACGTCTGAAGTAGAGGACCCTTTGCCCCGCCCTGCCACAGAGCGAGGCTTTCTTTCAGCGAGGAGATTGCCTGACTGAGAAAGAACCTGCAAGTAACTCTTTGCATGGTCTCTGTGAGAGCTTCCAGAACTAGAAAACATTCTAACAAGAAGAATCCTGAGGTACACTTTTTAGGGTGGGAGAATACCCATGACATAAAATCTGCCACCTTCATCACATTTTGGTGTCGAGTTCAAGTGGTGTTCAGTACATTCACATTGTTGGGCCACCTTCACCTCCATCCATCTCCACACGTCATTTCACCTCCCAAAACTAAAACTCTGAACCCATTAAACAATAATTCCACCTCCTCCCCTACCCCTGGGCCTGGCAAACACCCTTCTACTTTCTGTCTGTATGAATTTGACTACTCTAGGTACCTCATATAAATGGGATCATCCAGTGTATTTCCTTTTGTGACCAACTTATTTCATTGAGGATAATGTCCTCAAGGTCCATCCACGTTATAATGGGTCAGAATTTCCTCCTTTTTTTAGATTGAATTATCTATTCATCCATCCGTATGGTTACTTGAGCTCCTCTCACCTTTTGGTTATTGTGAATAATACTGCTGTGAACATGGGTACACAAATACCTCTTCATGATTCTACTTTTGGGGCTCTGGGGTGGCTCAGTCAGTTAAGCATCAGACTCTTGGTTTCGGCTCAGGTCATGATCTCAGAGTCATGAGATCGATCCTTACATGGGGCTCAGCGGCCAGCACAGAGTCTGCTTGAGATTCTCTCCTTCTCTCTCTCCCACTGCCCCTTTCCCCACTCACATGTGCTCTCTCTCTCTCTCTCTAAAATAAGTAGATAGAGCCTGAGTGGCTCAGTCAGTTAAGCGTCTGCCTTGGGCTCAGCTCATAATCCCAGAGTCCTGGGATCAAGCCCCACATCAGGCTCTCTGCTCAGCGGGGAGTCTGCTTCTCCCTCTCTCCCTGCTCCTCCACCTGCTTGTACTCTCTCTCTCTCAAATAAATAAATAAAATCTAAAATAAAATAAATAAAATCTTAAAAAGAAAGATCTTGCTTTCAATTCCTTTGAATATATACCCTAAAGTGGAATTGATGGATCATGTGAAAAGTCTATTTTTAATGTTTTGAGGAACTCCTACCCTGTTTTCCATAGTAGCTACATCATCGTCATTCCTATCAGCAGTACACAAATGGTTCAATTCCTCTACATCCTTGCCAATACTCGTTGTTTTCTGATTTATTTGGTAGTAACCATCTTAATGGAAGTGGAGTGTTTCAGATACAATTTACTTTAGCGTCTTCATTTTGAAGATGAAAAAAATGCTGAGCCAGAAAGGTTGCTTCTATCTGCAGAGTTAGGAACAGCGCTGGAATAAAAACCTAGGTGTCTTGGTCAACAACTTGTATTCAGGTCTCCAAAAGTAGCCCAAGTTGTGTTTTGTTTTGCAAATGGCAACCAACAATGTGCCCAACCAGACCACAACTATCCCTTAAGTTGGTCTATTTACACACACACATATCGCGACCATGGTTTTGGCTCCCCAAGGAATACCCAACTAATAGGGAAATGCAGCCTTATGAAAAAGAGTCAGGGGAGCTACAACTTAAATACAAGTCAATGGGTGATGCTTATGGTGCATAGAAGTGCTGAGAACCTGTAGAGTGATGAGGGTGGAAAGCAATTAACACAATTTTCTGTAAATTCCATACGGCAGGTGAAACCCTGATACTATAAAGTCTACAATGTAGAAGAATATATAGTAACATTGGATGATAAATGGTAGTTGATAAACTGTGAGAAATCAAGTTACCAGAAAAATGTGCACTGTAAAAAGTATCAGATTGTTATTGTTCTTGCTAACATTTATAAGAAGAAAGAATGTACAATTACTAAAGTGTTAGTTTTGGGTTTTACAATTCATTTGTTCAACCAATTTTAGTTGAATACCTGCTGCAAATCAGGTGTTGAAAAAAATAGCACAGCACAAGACAAGTAAGGCCTCTGTTCTCTTGAACATCTTTCCCAATGGGAGATAACGTTAAAGAAAAAGGAAAAAAGCGAGATAAGTATTGATCGTGGTAAGATAAAAGTCCCCCGTAGGCCAAATATGGGTAGCATTTAGGCAGTTTTGTTTGGTCTGCAAGTATTTGTTTTTAAGTGTAAATTAGATGATATTAGGTAACATTTAAGAAGGAAATCTTCACATAAATTCCAAATTTCTGGCTTTCCTGGAGAAATTTGGGAAAACATCAGATAAGATAGTCAAATAAGATAGTCAGAAAAGCTATGCTAATGAAATAATTTTACAATTAAAATTTTAAATATGAGAATTAATCAGGTCTATGCAGTTCTGGGGAAAGAATACTCAAAGCAGAAGGAATGGAAAAGTCCTGGAAAATGGCAAAAGCTGTGACCGGGTGAGCGATAAAGCTGGGAAGTCATGTGAAAGGAGCATCCCAAGACTTGATAAGAACTTCTAAGCAAGAAGAGTGAAAGATACTAAGTGAGACAGACACGGGGTAATTTCTTTCTTTTTCCCTGTATTTTTCAAATATGTCTGTATAAAGATGCATAACACCTTGAAAGAGAAATATTTTTAAAATACAAAAAAAAAAAAACCTTGGTAAATATGTGTTTTGAATAAAATGTAGAATGGGGGGATGTAAATCATTGAAAATCAAGATTACTATACTGTCTTTATTTGAATATAATTATATCCCTAAATTGAAAGTCATTTTCCATCTCTAGATGTGCCCGCTGTAGAGGAGCTGAGGGAAATGGGATTGAATGAGTCACTAGGGAAGAAGCAGAAGTTAGTAACGTACTAGACGTCACTGTCTCTAGGTAGGACAAACTTACCTGATTTATAAAATAAAACAAAACACTGAGCTCAACCACAAACTGTGAATGCCCTGGATAGTTCTTTGGAAGCATGAACTTTTGATTTTAAAAAATTTGAGTATTCTACTCACCGAAGATGAAAAATTTTTGAGTCAGAGCAAAGAATAGAAACAAAGGAAGGGAAAACACAATATAAATGATAACAATTTAAAAGAGTCATGGTAATAAGCTCAGTAATAATTCAAATAAGACCAGTGGCTGTTCAGGTCCGAGTTGTTCAACCAGAGTCCATGTAAATGAGGGCTCACTGAACTCAAACAAAGCCCCCAGGCTTGAATCTAAAATTTCTCTTGCTGTAGAAGAATTCTGCAATGATCTAGGACTGTACTTCCCTGCCTGTCTGACTCATCTATGAGCCCAGCCCACAATTACCCCTAAAACAAAACCTGTGAACCAAGAGGAGGAACAAGACAACTGGAATTGTGTCACTTTTTCAACCTGGGATTTTCTCTCATAAGTTTTTATTTGTTTGTTTTGTGTGTTTGACTATTTTGCTTCTGTGTTTTCTTACAGTTTTGGAAAAGGAATAATTAGATAAAGATTTAAACGTGAGCAATAAGCGTCAGAAAATTTGTAAAATATTTCTGACATAGGAGACTCCATTGTACGTAGAATCTTCTGAAGACACGGACCTCAGTAATGAATTGTTGAAATAGTTCTTCTTTGAAGAGAAATAAAATATTAAATCAATGCAAAGTTATAAATCTGAACTGTGGTCCAAGCTGAGTTTGTGGGGCTGTTTGAAATGACATTGTAATATTAGATCAATTTATAAATACACACATACACATACACACACACACACACAACATACATATGGATATAGATATGTACAGGAATATTTATTCTTAAAATCAACCCTAAAGCTGACATTTAATAAAATATGAAAAGCTTATGTTTGTATAAGTGAAGAAATATGACTATCTTTTTAGAGATATGACCAGTCACTAAAGCTTATTTTTAAAATCAATTGTGGGAATAAATAGAACTCTGTAAATAAACAACAATTCATGATCAAAAATTATTTTCCAATAGCCTCTTCTCTCCTTATTCAAAGACACTGCCACGTCCTATCCCGTCTGCATTTTTTTCAATGCCCAGTTCCACTACCTCTGCTTCATCTACCCAGCCACTGTCCCATCCATGCATAAGTCACTACCTGAGATATTATATAAATATGACTGTGCTATTCTTCTGTTCAAAGAACATCAACTTCTATTCCTTTTAGAAAAAAGAAAGAGGAAGATACATCTTTGGCCTGGTATGTAGAGTAAGACCTGTTGTGACCTAGCTCTTGTCTGTCCCTAGCCTTGTCTTTGACCACCCCCCCTCGTGTACACCCACGTTCCAGGCATCTGTAGTTAATCAATAATTATTTTGCTAAGTGCCTGCTATGTACTAGGTTGGTCATGTGGTGGATCTTGCTCTCAGATGCATTGTCCTAGAGGGTGTAAAAAGGTCAATAAATTATAACGTCATATTTTCAGAATAACTACACAGCAAAAATAAATGACTACATAATAGATAAAAAATAGCCATGACACTTGAATAGTTCATGGACGTTTTCCCGGAATGAGTGATATTTGAGCCAAGATATGGAATCTGGGAAGGACTAGCCCTTTGAAGCACAGAGGACAGATCATTTCACTTAGGGGAAACAGGAAGAGCCAAGGCCCTAAGAGAAGGAGAGAGGTGGCTAGAGCAGGTGAGCAAGGTGTCCCATGCTGGAGACGCTCTTCGAGACACAGGTAGTTGTCAGGCCGTGTAAAGGATTTTAGGCCATGATACAGAATTGGGATTTTATAGTAAGTAGAGACAGATTTAACCAAGGGAGTGACATGAACTAACTTTTTAAAACTTCTCACTGTAGCCACAGTGTAGAGAATATGGTGGCCCCTGAATGGTAACAACGACCCCAGCCTCTGGTCCCTGTTGTCCTGCCAAGGCAACACAAAGAATATTTACCACCAAGAGACTTTAGTTCTTTTTTTTTTTCAAGTCCCAAATTATTCACTAATCAAGCGGATGATTTGGGACCTGCAAACCTGGAGGAGAGAGAAAAACCCCAGGAGATTAGTTCTGGCATACACTGCAGGTGGGCACTGCACCCAAGAACCTCCCGGAGGATAACCGCCATGGACATGGGCGGCCTGTTCCATCTCAGCTTCGTACCATGGCTTATGGCTTTGCATTTCATGAAACTCTAATCCCGCAACTAACTTTCTTTCTTTCTTTCTTTCTTTCTTTCTTTCTTTCTTTCTTTCTTTCTTTCTTTCTTTCAGATTTGTTTATTTATTTTGGAGACAGAGAGAGACTGGAGGGGGAGAGAGAAAAAGAGAGAATCTCCAGCAAACTCCCCACTGAGCGGTGCAGTCGGATGTGGGGTTTGATCTCATGACCCTGAGATTATGACCTGAGTGGAAATCAAGAATCAGACGCTTGACCAACTGAGCTACCCAGGCATCCCATGATCCGGCAGCTTTCTTAATGGGTCCATGTAGAAAATAACAACAGGAGTAATAGATAAATAATAGTAGCCATAATTAACTAAATCAGTGCTGTCCACAGCTAGGTATTTGTGATGGAGACCTTATGATCTCTCATGCTTTTATCAACTCTGCAAGGCAAATAGCTTGCCCCATTTTAGAAATAATAAGCTTTGAGGTCTGAGATATTGACTCTCAAGTGGCAGAGGCAACTTTCAAACCTTGGACTCGTCTGACACGTTCTTTTCATTTCATTGTGTCAAAAAGTAAAGGTTACCGTTTGTGGTTTATTATTTTTTAGAAGAGAAAATCATGTAATACTCTTCCCCCCCTTAACCTCTATAGCACTTCAATAACAAAACCTCATCAAAAACGTCCAAGTTAAAAAAAAAAAGAAAAAAAAAAAGAACAAGCAAATAAGGTTATTGAAAAAAGTATAGAAAAAATGAATAGGAAACTTGAAAAGAAAAGAAAAATCTTCTCTTACATTAAAAAAAAACAAAAATGAAAGGAGATCAAGAAGTGGTCTGGCCTAATTCGGCTCTCCCTGGGTGGGCAGCGCTGGCCGGCAAGAAAATGCCTGTTACAGTGGGTGAGTGTCATGCTTCCCTCCCTGACGTTAGGCAGCGCCCTGTCAGTGCCGACGCATGGATGGCTGCCGCACGGGCCGGGAGCACAACATGAAGAACAGGGACCGAGTCCCTTACTGTGCGAAGCCAAAGGCCAATTTATGCTCTCAAACCGGTCATGGCATTTTCTGGTCTTCAGCCGCGGTCCCCACGAGGATGAAGGCCGTGTGTTCTGATGAGAGGTGCTGATGGCTTGCATGGCCTCTAATTTCATTTAGCACCTCAAGGATGGGCAGGGTAACTCTATTGCTGGAGCAGGCGGCTTTTAGATGAGTCCCCGGTCCCACAAATAGTCCACTGACATTTGTCATCTCTCCGATTCTATTCCTAGCTTCCACCTTTTATATTTCATTATTGCAGAATCAGAGCAGGAGACTCAAATATCATAGCAGCTATTTCTTTCCCTGAGTGCTGATGGCTGCCTCAGGAGAAGAAAAGCAGGAATGACTTATTAACATACATAAGTGACTGGTGACAAAGGTTATTTTTTGAAAAATTTGCATCAATGGAATGGGCGTAGACTTTGGAGTCAGACATCACTAGGTTTTCCTGTGGAGTTCCCAGCTATCCTGTGACCTTAAGCAAGTTCACTGAATTACACGGAGTCACAGCACCAATGCTTATCAGATGAGAATAATAGTTTACAAACTGTATGAAAATATGCCTAACATATGGAAGGCACACAATAAACATTTGTGGTGTTTTTTCCCCCTGGTTTGAATAGTTTCTTACAGCAAAAGAGGGTCTAGCGATGAAAGACTGCTTATTTAAACATGGGATGTGGAAAAAAAAACCCACTAAGGAACTGTGTCTTTTACCAATTCATTTAGCATCTCTAAGCCTTAGTTTCAACATCTTTCAGAGAAAATTATACCCCCCAAAAGCAATTATGGAACAAAGATAAGAATAATTATCATTCTCATAATCTTTATTCAGAGATCTTTACTCACAGAGTTTGAAGGAAAAAAAGTTGAAAAATCCAGGTACTTCGATTATTAGAGTCATATTTCTTACTGGGGTTAATATATAGGAGAAGAAAGCCCTAAATAAGAGCTATCTTAAAAGCATCATTATTCCTTTAGAAGTTGCCCCTTTCCAAAATTTAAGATGATTTTGATGTTTTCTTAGATTGATTTGTGTTAGAATTGTTTTTATATAGATATGTATGTATCCAGTCCTCAGCTATTAATACCAAAATGTGTCTTCTGTCTGAGAGATAAATGATGTTCGAAGACCAATCACTCTGTACAAATGTCACCATCCCCGTGATTGATTTAGCATTTCTCCACTTTCACCAGATTCTTGAATCAGTGATACTTGGAGACACCATGCACACCCAATATACTAGTGCAATGCTTACAAAATCAATAAACAGTGGTCTTGTGAGTCTTGTTATATCTACTTTATTGATTGAGTTTTTATTATATCTGTAATTATGGTTCAAAAATACAATTTAATGATCTTAAAAAAAATCTCTTATCCATTGGGCCTAAACTTTTTCTTTTTTTCTCTATCATTCTATCGTTCAACCTATCTCACACCCAAACAGACAAAAGTCTCAACAGGACAGCTTTCCCTAAGATGCACAGGTGGAAGTGAAGGCCCTTGACTGGTCTAGTCAGATAGGTCCCTTATCTACACAGAGAAGTAATGAGAAGGGCTTCTTTAACTCAGAACTTTATGGAGATAATCAAAGAATTTGTTGAAATTAATTCATCCTATACTATCTAATAAGAATCATACTTAATGTACAATAACCCTAAAGAGTGGGTAGTGATTTCTGGTGGTCTTTAGTTTTTTATTAGTGGCCTAACCAGTTAAATGGTTGTCTTTTGGTTTAACTTTCCTGGTTCTTTCACTTCCCATTTCTCCTACGAAAACAAACAAACAAAGAAACAAACAAAACCTTCTCTATGTTCCAATGTTCCTACGGTCACTCCAAATGACGAAGAGAATTCATTTGAAAATACCTCAGCATAAGTCATGTACGTGACAGCTACTTTGGAGATAGTCAGATGACCTAATCATAAATTCACTCCAAGGGCAGTGAATATCTAATTAGAAAAGACAGTACCAGATGCCATTTTTGTTAATAAAACGTGGTTGAATACTGTCAGTTTCCTATGGTTCAAATTAATGTAATCACTTCATTAATCCATAGTAATTTTGACTAACTTAGATGTTTAGTTACTTAGCTTCGTACATTTTTTTGAAGATGGGTTTTTATTGGAAATAGTGATGTATGTTAACATATTTTGTTAATCATCTTTCTCTGGACAAATTAATGCTATTCAGATATGTGGATTGACTTCATTATTTCAGAAAGAGTCTCTACTTTTTCATTAACAGGGTATAAAACTCTATCAAGCCCTTTAGGGATGGTGCCTGAAGATTGATCTCTAAGTGCTCTTGCATCCAGGCCATTGGTCTCTAGAATACTGCCATATTCACTTCAAGTGATCCTCACATGCAAAGCATGCTGGTAGAACCTACAAATATGGCGCACCGAGCTTTCATTCATCTTATAAGAATAAGTTGTTTGGAATATTCTATGCCAGCTTGCTAACGAACAATTGTTCAGCATTTGCCTACGTGGGAGGTAGAATTTGCTCTCACACTTGCTTTCATTATTGCTTGATTGGGAAGAAGGGGAAGTGACAGCCACCTTATTTCCCAAAACATCATTACAGATATGCATAACTAAGTTTTCTTAGGTCATTTTGTGATACAGTATCTTAATCTTCTGAAAGTGTCCTTGATCAAAGTACAGTCTTTGTGAGGTAATTACTCATAGGTCTCTGTGGAAGACTTTCCTTCCTCCCGTATGACCTTCCCTATGTTGTGTGATCCTGTGATGTTACGGATCATTGACTCTAGACCAAGTGCTCTGTGTTAAAATCACACAATTTGTGTCTGTGTGCACTGGGATCAGCATGCTTTCTGAGAGGATGTAAACCGTTTTCAGCTGAAAGAGTCACTTCTTGCTTGGGGCTAGAACTTCAAACAGACATCTTCTTATCAATTTGGACAGTGATGAGACGGTAGCACTCAGTGTTGACACTATTTTACTTCCTGCCCTCAAGTATGGGGCATTACTACTTTATGGTTTCCTATCCAATGTCTTGGAGGAAGGGCAGGATGTGTGTTCATTCTCTAAATTCTATCATACAAATTATGTAGAAATGATGCATCACATGCTATTATATATCAATGTAACATATTATCGCATATTAATTTTGGAAAATACATAATTTTGGCCAGAGTTGAGGTTCCCTGGACATCAGATTCTGAGACACTGAGGTTTGTATCAGCTGGTCATCGGATATGAGCTGCTCTTATAAAAGGGCCATAATAATGGGCAAGGCAGTTTCTTTTCGCTGAAGACAATTCCCGGAGAGGGGCCCAGCTACAAGCTGTCAGCAGCCAACACCTCTCAGGAACTCGAAGAATAAGACCACAGTCCTAAAGGGGGGTCAAGTTGGCACATCACACCTTCACCTTTCATTCTGTCCCAGGTTTGGACCATTCCCAGTGAGTATGACCTTCCTCTCTGTTCCTGAGAGTATGCTCTTGGTCTTGCCTTGATTCAATCTCAATTTTGCCTTTGATTTCTCTGGCGCTTGCTTGATTATCTGAGTTCCTCCACATCTTCTCATAAATACCATGAACACTGGGGAACAATACTCATCAAGAGGATAGTAGAGTCTCCCTTTCCTGTTCCGCATCAACCCAAACTGCTTCCAGCACTAACTAATAAAGGTCATGTGGAGACAAACCATCACTGAAGAGAAAGGTGGTCATTGGTCAATTTTTTTTTTTTTTTTGGCTCATAGTAATCTCTTCCCTCTCCAATGTGAAGAGAATTCCAACATGCAGGCAAGAACCCTTGTAGAGTAGAAGAGGCTAAAAAGGAGAAAACAGGGATAAGTCAATATTTTGCATGACTTGGTGACTTAAAGTATGGGCTGATGACTGAGAAGAAGTGGTCAAAAATAAGTTAACAACTAGGAAATTAGAATTGCACCAAGCGAAGAAAGAAAACTATGATGGGAAAAAAGAGTTCAAGGAAATGTTACTTTGAGAGGGCATTTCTGGGAATCCAGAGAGAGTGAGAAAGAAAGAGCTAGACTGATCAAAGGGTAGGTGGAGGGACTTCTGTTACACTTAGGACTCATAAGTGTTCTCAGATAGGATTCACCTTGGAGACTGGCCTTAGGCGCCCTCACTTTTTTAGAACCC
The DNA here is from genome assembly GCF_024610735.1 of Ursus americanus. Lineage (NCBI taxonomy): Eukaryota > Metazoa > Chordata > Mammalia > Carnivora > Ursidae > Ursus > Ursus americanus. The sequence continues at coordinate 11,167,004 of NC_142137.1, read as the reverse complement.
CACATTAATGCAGCTCGTGCTGAGAGACAGCAAGGGTGTGATTAAGTGCGATACGAACGCCTACAGTAAAAATGTGATACTTTTTCCAAAATTCCTAGGTAACATTTCTAATTTGACCTTTTACTTAAATCATTTGCAGGGTATCCCTCCAACTTTCAACTCATCAATTTTCCTTTTATTTGAGCTGTTATGAAAATGCAACTTCCACCGTGAAGTCTTCCCTCATAAGAATTTTTCTTCGCAGCTTTATCTAATCTGAATATGCAAACTTAATGGCACTCTTACTCATCCCTGTCCTGATTTCACACACCCTGAATAAATGACCTATTAAATTATGCAGTCGTGCTTGTATAGAAATCTATTCCCTAGTTCTCCTCATCCAGTTTACCGGTCCCAGAACTTTGCAAGCAGCTTCGATGCCAGTGAACTATTGCGGAATAAGGAAATGGCAGTAATGACGCAGCTTCTTGCTCAGAATGGCATCTATTTTAAGTGTCCTTATGGCCATATCCCACACAAAAGGGTACACACGTCACAAAATGTCAGAAATCTCTGTGAGGGGCCGCTGGTCATCTCTCAGACTTTCTCGATGAATTTATTCGTGGCCTATCTGTATCTCCAATACGAAGTATCTCCAGCTCTATAATGTGTATGTATGTATCTACAGATAGAGAAATGAAGATATAAAAGGAGCAGGGGCTACTCAACATTTTTAAATGCAAAAAGCAGTGATCTTCACAGACTGTCTCAATGCAGAAAAAAGTCCCCTCGGAGAGGTCTATAAACACCACGACAGTGCAGTCATGATATTCGATTCAGAAGTATCAGTGTTTATTTTTAAACAAAAAGGAAAGCTCCCAAGACCCATTCCTTTTCTCTTAAACACAGACAATCTTTGCCCACCCCCTCTGGAAGCTGTGATGATTTTCAGAGGACTCTAGATCATCTCAAAAAGAATAAACTATAATGAAGGCCTGCTCCTACAAACACAAATTTTGTAGAAGCCTTTGGACCGGCAGCTTTGGAAATTCTTCTCCCAGGGGAAGTAAATATAAGTGAAGCCGCACTTGAGTTCAGTTTCTATTCCCCTCTCAATTACCATCAATGCAGCTGAATCAGGAGCTACACCGAAATTCCTGAGATAGCTTTTTAAAAATCTAAAATAAAAGAAGAAAGTGTTATTGCAGACGGAGGTGAAAGAAACCTTGATACAAGAGGGACCAAATCCCCGGAGGGGGGGAGCTAAGGGCACAGAATAATGAAACAAAAACTTGAAATACCCAAAGCAGAATACACACATTCTGATCCTTGTTCTTTCTTTAATTTTTTAGGCCTGCAAATATTTGATGTGTTTTTGCTAGGCTTAAGATGCACAGTAATTTTTTAACAGATATATAATAAATAACCCAGGTAATTATCATACTGTGGGAAAGGAACAGCAAGTTAGTGTACTATGTCTTGGAGTCCCTCCTTGCTGCCTGTCCCGGCCTTCTCCCCCCCTCCCCCCCAGTGTACCCTGGGCAGCCTGCAGCGGGAGAGTCCCTGTCATGGCTTATTGCTTAAGCATGCTGCCGGTGACTACCGCACCAGCATTTAATAGCTCAAAACAGTAAGATATGTTGTAAGACACAGAACATTATTCAGCAGTGCCTTGCTACTACCTATAGACAGATCATTGCTGGGGCTTCCGGTTTTCGATAAGTATTAGCCATGTTTACTAATTCAAATGCGAAAAGTAAGTTTCAAAGCTAGTTGCTGAATTCAAGCAGTTGTAGGAAAACAGCTCACTTGAAGATAATAGCACAATCTGATATTTGTAAAATGCTACTGAAATTTAATAGTCAAAATGGAGTAATTAGAAGTGGAGCTATTTTTCTCCTATTTACCTACATGCCTTAACAGAAGTACACAGTTCCAGCCATACCAAACATTAAAGTGTCTTCTGAAAGCTATTAAGCGCTATCGTGAGGCAGTTTTAATACAGCACTAGGCTACCCATGGGAGCATCATTAACGCTGTCCGGAACACGCATCGTGATGCATGATCTCGAGTGTGACAGCTCTGCTCTGCGGAACACGTTCTGGTTCACACGCGCATGTCGGGAGCACTGCACACTCTCCTCTACTGACCCACTGTACCACTGAGCAGATCTAAACTGTGTCTACACAGCACGGATCTGAGTCCGTTAGACAGCACATCCAGTTTATCTGACTACAGGAAGATGTTCGAGGGTTCTTCGACAAGCATACAAGAACAACAACAAGGAATTTGGTCCGCATTTTATAAGTTGACCAAACAGGTGTAAGATCTGTGATGGTAAATATAAAATTTGTCTTTTGATTCTCCATCTTCTCACAATAGAGATATGTTAGTTTTACCTGAATCCATAGAGGGCCATGCACTAAACACTACGAGTATAGAGATGGAACAGATCAGGGCTCCAAGAGCCACCTTAACATAAAAAGATGCACAAAATTTGCAAAGCTAAGAATTGGAGGGAGTTAAGATTTTAGTGGATTTAGGACTTGGGTGTGAGCCACATCTGAGGTTGAGACCCGGTTGTGTCTGTCACTAGTTGTGTAACCCTGGCAGACTACTTTATCACCCTAACCCTCAGTTTCTTAGTCTGTGAGATGGAATTAACACCAAAACCTGCCTCCCTCGGAAATTCCGAGATTAGGTGAGGTAATTATGTAACTCATTTAAAAATAGTGCCTTGCTGATAAGCGCGCAAGTCACGTTAGCTAAAAGGTATTTTGGCCAATGATTAAAAAAAGAGAGAGAGAGAGAGACTCTGGGCTTGAACTTCCGAATATGCAACAATCATAGAGGTCCTAGTGCAAGTGAGAGATAGGGAGAGAAGTGATGGTTAATGTGTGTTCCTCTGCGAGCCGGTCCCTTTAAGTTCCACTTCATAGGGCTGTTCAAGAACATAATAACGGCCCACAAACACAACCGCCCTTCAATAACATGAAGGTGAGCCGTACGCAGAAGGTGGGCAGAAGGACTACAAAGGTGCGGTGAAGCACAATGGGAGGAAACATAAAATAGCTGTTGATCACTGGGAAGTAGTAACAGCAAACAGGCAGTGCTGGCGGGGACCAGTCAGAGAAGAGGTGGCTCAGAGGAAGGGAGACAACTGAGCTTCCCATGAGGCACATTCGCTGAGCTCCAAACAGTGGGCGGCTGGGCAAGGCAACCAAAGGATTTCCCCTTGTGCTCCGGCCTGGAGTACTGCACGGGTCAGACGGCCTTCTCTCTCCCCGCGGTTGGTATAGAGAGCCAGACAACAACTCGTAGACACAGTCTGCGAGAGTAAAAAGAGCAGCGCCTGTGTGTCTTTCTCCGGGCTCCGCCACCTACCAGCTCGGTGAACTTGGGCAAGTCACCGGACCTCTGTAGAGTTCAGTAGCGCGGGCTATAGAAGTGTACTGAGAGCGTCAACCTGGCCGGCGATGCATACGTGCTCGTCTCTTCCTCTGATGTCCTCCGCACACCCATGTAATCTAACGTTCGGCTTCTTTCTTTATGTTTTTATTTTAGTACAGGAGCCAGTGCTTAAAACACCTGGGAATTACCCAGGTAAATCCGTTGCTTCTTTAGCATGGGGACCGAGCAGATTCCCTTTCTCTGTAACAATGGGGAAATCATCACCACCGATCATCCCTCTGCAATCATCTTAGCTGCAGCAGAAATCGTTCCCATTCTTTATCTCGGGATTACTTTTTGCTCCGTGAGGCTCTCTAGAGCTTCAAAATTCTTGGTGCATTTGACGAATTTTGCTTTCAATCCAGATCTCAGATGCAGACCTTTTAAAAAAAAAAAAAAAATTATTTATTTTTTTTAAGTCCCCAGCAACCAAACTTCAAATCTTTTTAAACCTCAAGGAAAGCCTGCTGTCATTGGTTTCGCCCTTATCCAAATCTGCATGTACTTCCTGACCACAAATTAGGTCACAGATAAGTTCGGAGCTGCCAATCAGCCATGGAGTCATCAAGCATTTCAAACTGCTGGTGCTGCAGTAGAAACGCCAGTGTGTGCCACAGATAACGGTAGCATTTGCATAGTTACAATCAGTTAGTGATAGGATGCCTGAGAGGCAGAGGGGATGCGTGGCAAATGCAAAGTCACTTTCAGATTTGCATTCATTTCGGTTTCAAATGGGAAGCGGAGGACCCGACTGAAAGGGGCATCGCCTCCTGTTCGGCTTGATTCTGTGGAGCCTGTGCCTATAGAGCGTTTCAACTCTTTGAAAGTGCTTTGTGATCTTCCTACGAGCTATTCTTCTCAACAATGTGTGACATACCTAGCAGGCATTATTATCCATAATTTAGTGAAAGGGAAGTGAATCAAAAACAGGTTGAATGACTTGTTCAACACCGCAGGAAGTCACAGCACAGGCAGAGGAAGAACCCACAGCTTTGTACGGCTCCCCATCTGTTGCTAAGCCCCATTAGCCGTGTTTCCTACCTGTACCCAGTAATTAGCCAAACCAAGTGCTGCCAAATAAAGACGTGGCGTTGATTTTTTTTTCAGCATCTGCCCTCTTTTGAACGTACTCATTTGACTTGCAAAGCATTGTAAAAACAGCACTACCCCCTCACCTCCCCCCCACCAAAAAAAAAAAAAAAAAAACAACACAGAAGCCAAGAACGATATAAAGGGCAGCAAGCTGGAGTTCATTTATTCTGAGGATTGAGAGCACAAGGAGTTAATGTTTCTAAATGCCGTGGCTGGTGCTCAGAGAGGCTGGTAAACCTTGAGAGAATTGTGCTCTACTTAAATGACAAGTACCAGGATCTGATTGATATTCTCTGTAAAGTTTTCCCCAGTTACATGGTTTTTCCTTGGCACGTATGATTTATGGACTATCCCGTATTAATTAGGCATATGCTAGTATTTTGGAGGGAGAGGTAATAAGACAATTCTCTAGCATTTCATTGCATAATATATACAATTTATTGAAAAGACATGATTTCAGAAACTGGGAGAAAAGGTTAAACACCTTCTTCAGGTACCATAATGGAAAACGCTGTCATGAATAGATAGCAATCCCCGAAATATAAAAAAAAAAAACAAAAAAGTAAGTAACTTCTTTAGTAGGAAAAAAAAAAGTTAAAAACCATAGCAATCCCTGACTCAGCAAACAAAAGCGGTTGATAAATGCACCTGCTACCCTGTCTAGAGCTGATCTAGCCTTTTCAGGGTGGCCTTATCAAGTTAAGATCTTGTTGGAGAGTAATGAACACGAGGGAAGACGCTGTTCCTCGATTGCTCATCATTAGAGCTCCGTACACGGCTTGAGGGGGAGCAGGGACTGGGATAAATCAGTGCTTTGAACCTCCTGATAATTGGTGCTCAAATCTCAGAATCTGGGTATTATTCTTGGTTAAAGTCTCTGCCACATGGCTGGATTGCTATATGCATTAATATGTTGAAGACAAAGTGGGGCAGGCATTGGTCCTCGCAAAGGGAATTAGCAGAATTGGACTACATATGAGCCTGACCTAGCGTGTCACGCCGGGCGGGCTCTTTGTACCTCAGTTTCTCCCACATGCAATAAGAATGACAGTCACTTCTGGAGAGGGCAAGTGAGAGCATACAAGAGGGGAGTTTACTTTTAATTAAAGTGCCACATAATGTAAAAGTAAACCTACATTTTGCAGAATTTAGCAAAGTGAATGAAACATTTGTTGAATACCGACTTATGTGTAAACTCTAGCCACTTTCTAAACGATATGGCTAAACATCACAAGAACCCTGAGAACAGGTGGCTCAGCATGACCTGCCCAATGTAATTCAAGATGAGAGCAAAGAGGTCTCCAACTCTGGGGTCAGACGACGTGCTTCAGAGACCCTGTTTGAAGTCTTTGGGCAATTCATAGGAAACTCAGAAATGAGCTCTTCTTTCCATTATCTGCGTCTCTTAGTCTTGCTCAGTCCTCAATCAATTTTTATTTATATTTATTTTTTGAAAAGTTATTTATTGCTTTTTTGATTCCAGTATAATAATTGTACGGTGTTGTCTCAATCAATTGTTATTAAGACAGCCGCCTCCAGGGACACTGACCTAGTGTCCTCACATGTGTGATTTTGCTGTCAGACTCAGTGTTGCATCCTTGGGCAACCTGAGCCATGTGACCACAGGTTGACAGTCACCTTACTGTAAGTGAAAGGCTATTCTCCCCTCCATTCCTACCCCACTCCAACGGCTCCAGATTCCTTCTCTTACTCCTGCTGTAGGGTTAAGGATGGAATACTTCTAAGAGTCTGGAGCCATGGGCTTGATGTTTTATTTCATGTTCATATGATATGGGTCCTAGGTATTTTGCCACTTTAGAGTGAATCATTTAATGACTTGAGGTAGCCCAGAAGTGAAGGATCAGATTTTCCTACTGTTTCTGAGGTGGTACAGAAACATTAGTGGCAATGATTCCTGTCTGACTTAGTACGGAGTCCACTGACAAGGGACAGCCCCAGGGTAGTGACTCAAACCCTTGTCTAGGCTGTGAGTGGCAAGGGAATGGTTGTATCAGAGTGGTCACATTTTCCATCATAGACTTATTTTTAGCTAGTTTGCTTAAGACAAACTTCAAATTTCTTTGTTCCCGTCTTACACATATTCATCCTGCATAGGATGGATAGAATACTCTGAACAATAGATAGTTTTTTATTAAATCTGTTCAGGACATATGTAAAATATATTGTTTAACAAAAATAGCAAATCCAGGCTGCATTATAATGAGGTGATTAAGAGTATAGGTTCTGGAGTCAGTTGCCAGGACCCTTAGCTGTAAGGTTTGGGGAAATTTCCTTCATTTCTATAAATCTTTGGCTTCCTTTAGTGTAAAACAAAATAAAAAAAAGAACGTACATTATAGGATTGTTTTGAGAATTGAATGTAATGATGGACATAAAGTACACGGCACAGCTCCCCAGTACATACTAAATACTAAATACTCGGTAATCGTCTTTACAATGATGTCTGTACACATGCATACAAAAGGCAGTGCGTCTCATCAGTAGGGTGGACATTTCCTATAATGAATTTACTGCTGCAATAGAGATTACTGTTCTCCACTTCTCCATGAGGGAAAAGCATTAAAATGGCTTTCCCAAGCTCACACAGCTGGTTATTGATCAAGTCGGAAACAATTCAGGATTCTGATCCCAGTTTGTATCTCCACATTGGCTCTTTGAATCCACATGTTCTGCCCCTAACAACACAGCTCTCTCTGCTATAGGAAAATTAGCATGAACGAAAAAGCAAAGAAATTTAAAAAATTCATGAAAACTGTTTTCAACTTCATCCCACTTCCTCTTTCCACAATTCCTCATCACTAGTCATCCTTTAATTATTCTGAAAAATGATATGCAAGGCTAGTTCTTTCCACCTGGTCTTTACTCCAGGGAAGTTCCCACTCCCATAGTTCTAAATGGATAAGGTTTTCAGGGAGTGCCATATCCCATGGGAATTGATAATTTTAAATAAGATTCCTAAAGACCCAAATATGTAATATCTAAACAGATGAGTCAATGATGGCAGAATTTAAGCGTCAGAACAAAGAGGCAAGGAAAAACCAGATATAAGAAAGGGGATAATTGGTTGTAGCTGAAGAGGCTTCTGAGATGCTCAAATCTCTTTTAAGAAACTGTCTGCTCCACGTAATGCTTTCCTTTCCATAGTTTGTTTGTTTTACTTTGTTTTTGTTTTCCCACGGTAATAATATATAGCAAAATAGTTCAAATCTTACCGTCATATACAGAGAAATCAGCCACCCCATAACTGGTCTTTTAAAATATGAACTAGATAAATAATTTTGGTTTTTTTTAAACCAATAAGCATGCATAGTTCTGATATGCCCTCACGAAACTGATATTCAGTGAAAATATTCTACTGTATAAATGAAAATCAGCATTAGACAACCCTTAAAAAGATTCTTTTATAAGTAAAATTAAGTAGATATAAAGTGATATTTGATAAATATAATTTTAAAATATGTGATACAGTTCACATAAACTTAATCAACAATAGGGCCTTTAAAAATACTAAGTACAAAAGTTAACAACTCAGCAACTGATAGTTGATGTTCTCAAAGAAAAGATGCCCAGTGTGTTTTCAAGTCTCGGTTCTACCACTTGTACCTATTTGAATTTGGTCAAGTTTATATATCTCTGTGCCTCGTTGTCTCATTTGAATACAAGGCTAAGGATAATTCTACTTCCTGGAGTTGAAGTAAGGATTAAATGAGATAGTTCATGCAACATGCTTAAAAAATATCTGTCATGGGCCCTTGGCAGGCTCAGTCGGTAGAGACTGAGACTCTTGATCTTGGGGTCATGATTTCAAGCCGCAGGTTGGGCATAGAGTTTACTTAATAAAAAAATATTTTAAAAAATCTGTTGTAGTAAATGTTTGATATAGTTTTTGCTACAATTACTAATATTACTACGATTAGGCTCAAGGTAATTGTATACTGATCTCAGGGTAACTAAATCTGTGAATTTATTAAAAGACAATTTTTAATGGTGTTTTCTATAATAAAGTTTTTAGAGCAGTTTCCATAAAATGATGTATGAGTTATAGTGGGTCTTTAATGTGTGCTTTACTGAAAATTCTTATTTGCAAAGAACAGAAACTTACTCAAACTAGTTCTCAGAAGTATGTAAGCTCAAGAACCACAGCCCAGTTGGCCCTTCGGCTTTCCAAATACCAGTCCTTCAGCAGCCAGCAATCTTCATCACTTTGGTTTCCCCCTGCTTCTGCTTCATCCTGCTCCGTATCCCAACCAGCCTCCCTCTTCTTCCTTCACTTGCACATGGCCCCATACTCCCACAACCTATGAGTCCTTACTAGAAATTTTAAATCCAAATGCCATCTGATATCTCATATTTTCATTATCCAAAAAGATTCTGTTTGGTTTTGGGGTCATCCAATGGATTGACGTCCATCTGGGTCTAATCAGCCCGGGGAACCATAGGTGCAAGCACACTGCTTCCAGAGACTGGAAAAACCAAGTGATAGAACTTTCTAAAGCAGAAATGAGCAAGATGAAAAATGCTTTAACCTTGAAGATTTTTTTAAAAGTTCTATCTATATCAGCCGTTTTGATTAGCTATTTTCACATAAATCTTGTTTATATGTATTGTAAGTTTCAATAGAATGTGCAGCAGCTCTTGTTTTCCCCATTTTATATAGATCTATATCATCTTTATTGACTTGACTTAATGAAAAATTGGCTTCCTAGTATCATCAGTATTGATCTAGATGAGGGTGAAAGTGACTTGTTAACCCTCAAAATCATCTGTAAATATTTAATCATTCCCATTGATACTATGAGAAATAGATCAAGCACTCATTTCCTTTCCTACAATAATAGCACTGACTCTGTAAGTGGAAGAAATCTGTATCCTCATTGTTAAAACAAAACAAAACTAGACCTGCATGAGAGATTTCTTAGATTCCCATAAAAGAAAAAAGGCATAAGCGTCTAAAATAAATCTTCGTGTAAAGGTATTATTTTACCTAGCTGCTAACAATAGACATCTAAACACATCTGTGAGAAGCTATGGTCAACTTTATAGTTGCTTGCCAATAGTTCCAGGATTTCTTTCCTTCTGGGAACACACTGGATGGCTCCTCAAGCCCCCTTGTATTCAGGCATGGCCAAGGGACTTTCTTTGGTTACTTAAATGTTAGCAAAGGTAAAATATTTCATTCTGAATTATTTAACTGCAGTGTTGAGTCTCTAGCTCTTTCTTGCCCTTTGAGGTTGATTGTGGTAGAGACCTTGTGTTAAGACGTTAAAAGAACCCAAGTCATCCACCGGAGGGTGACTACTGCCCTAGAGTCATAGAGAACTTTCAGTGATTGAAAACTATACTTGGGACTCCTGACTGGCTCAATCGAAAACCATGTGACTCTTGATCTCGGGGTCATGAGTTCAAGCCCCACATTGGGTATAGGGATTACCTAACTAAACAAAGACAAAAACAAAACAAAAGTTAACTACATTTTAATTTGTTAAGATACTGAGATTTGAGGGGTTGTTTGTTATTACAACTTAACCAAACCCACCCCGATTTACTGGCATAGCTGTAAAATATTGATGTCTGTTCTCTCTTTTACCAAATGCAAAGGTTTAAAAAAAAAAAAAAAAAGCACCAAACGCCTCTGTGTCAAAATGTGGCCCACGTTTTTTCCCATATATGTGATTGAAAATGAGGGACAACAAGAATTAACAATATAAAATTTAGCCAGTAATTTTACCTCCTCTCTAAATTAACCTTTTTTCAAGGTTAAGGGTCAGTGGAATGGACAATTACTGTTAAGCTTTCTCAGCCCATATCTTTAATAGTTTCTAGTGAACAAAAGAAAATGGCTGACAAGAAAATGAATAATGTAAAGTTATTCAATACTATGCTTAAATAATATTTAAAGGATATATAGGAAAAAGAGGACTAAAGAAATACAGAAATGTCAAAAAAGAAGTTCTATTAGCTTGGAAGAACATGGAGTTATTTTTGTCATTATTCTAGTTAATATATGTTTTTATAATTTGGTCACATTGCCTTCTTTCTTTTTTCTTCTTTGGCTTAAAACCATACACATTTATTAGCTCACAATTTTGTGGGTTAGAAGTCCAGGCCCAGCTTAGCTGGGCCGTCTGCCTCAGGATCTCACAAAGGTTTAATCATGATGTCAGCCAGGAATACGTTTTCACCTGAGGCTTGGTTGGGAAAGAATCTGCTTCTAAACCTGTGTGGTTGTTGGCAGCATTCACTTTTTTGTGGGCTGTTAGAATGAGGGCCTCAGCTTCTTGCTGGTTACTGGTCAGAGGCCACCTTCAGTTCTTAGAAGCTTCTCTCAATCCTTCCCTGATATGTCTCATTAGTCCCTAGCGATCCAATTTCCGCCTGCTCTGTGCCTGAGGGGACTGACTTTTATGGAGTGCATCAGTTGAGCTCCTTTGCCTTCCAACTTCTGGTCAGGTTTGACCAAGGAGAGGCACTAACAGAAAATGTAAGGAAGGAAAAACTTGAGTCTTTTTCTCTTCCCCTGGCTGCCTTCCTGCCAGGCCTTCAGTTGGCTAATTTTTTTCTAAGCAAAAATCACAGCATTTTTAATCCAGGTGACTTCAGCTTTGGCTAGTGTCTCTGGATCCTGGTAACTGCTTCTTCTCCTAGCCACTCGAAGGATGGTAATGGCTCTCCTCGTCTATTGGTCGGGGGGCCACACCATTCCTGCCAATTTCCCTTAAACTGTTCACACCTTGGAAGATGTTCCCTTTATTAAACATTCCCTTTATCCCTCATTTGACTGTGTCAGTCTGACACCAGAGTGAGGTAGACATTAGAAAGGGTGTCATGGTGGCCATTTTTCACTCTTTTTATGATGTAGCTTCTAGATCCTCTTTCTCATTTGAGAAATTTCATATTTGATGAGTTGTGAAAGAGGCAGAGGTAATAGAAATCTCACTTCTTCAGCTTCCCTTGTAGCTGAGATACAGGCAAGTGACTTGGGTACAAAACTCACAAGGGACTAGACCGACAGCAACTGGTGTCCAGTTTGGTGGAATCAAAGGAGCAAGGAGTGGTGTTTGAACCACACCTTCACTGTGAGGTGAGAGTTATTAAACAAATCCCTGCTTCTCCAGGCCACGCTTTCACCCTTTGAGAGATTCTGAATCATCCAACATCCGGTAAAGGATTTTTTTTTTTTTTTCCTACTTAAATTAGCCCAGATCTAGTTTCTGATGCTTAAAGTTAAGCACTCAGCCTTAAGTTACAAAATCGATCTGAAAGACAGATCTCAGTATTCTCATAGTCAAAACTAAATAAGAAGTTGTGACCCAAGACTGCAGAGGGCTCCAGAGGATGCAACATGAACTAATAGGAGGAGCTTGATGGATAGATAGTGAGTAATGGTGGGACTTCAGGAGCAGATAATATTTGGAAATATAAGTAACCAGGCTGGCAACTTCAATAATAACAACAGCTATTAAGTGATAAGAACTGTGCTGATGTATGTACCTCCGTTGTGTGTTTCTCCAGCTGTCTCAGGCCATTTGCTAAAAATACAAATGCCCAGGCTTCAATCCAGTTCCTATCTATCAGAATTTGAAAGACCCTATTGAAATATATGTATTTCCCGTGAGCATCCTAGGTAATTGCAATATTTAGGAAGGTTTTAAAAGTAGTGTATTATTTATTTGATCATGACAAAGCTGCAAGTACCATGACAGCTCCATTTTACAGTTGAGGACATAGCTTCAGAGAAGTTACTAATTCGGAAACACGAGCAAGTGAGTGGAGAATGTACATTATAGATTCATACGCACTCATCTGACTTTAATCCCCCCCCCCGCCCTCGTTTTGTCATAAAAAAACTCATCAAAGACTTCTGGTAAGTTCTTGAGAAACGGATACATCTGAGTTCAACCTGACAAGTACTACCTACATCATGGTTAACTATCTAATTTTCTGGACTTTAGTCTTCCCATTTGGAGAGTGAGGGATTATATCTACCTTAAAATTCTTTGATAGATAACCTGATATGAAATTTGTAAAATTTATAAAACTCAATGCATGTTTCTTCCTTCCTCTTCCATTCTCTAGCTATCTGGGCATCCCATAATTTCAAGAGAGAATGTGTTTGTCATTTACTACACCAATATCCTTGTCTCTTGTACACAGATAGACAACATTTCTTAGAGTCTATGTGATATGGACAGAGATAAGGAAATATCCCTTTCCCTAGTCATATTTGGGTTCTGGTTCCAACTATCTCCTGGTATCTGACTGACTTCTGCCCTGGCCCAATGGTAGTGATCCCTTCTTCTTGGTTCCCACCCGGTGCTGATTTAATGGAGAGGAAAATGAAGGCAAATCTGGAAATAGCCAGGTCTCTGGTATGACTGCATAGACTCATGGGTAGACTATACATGAATAAGATATAAGACACTATTTTGCTAAAATATTGAGGCTTTTGCATTTTGATAGCCCAGCAGCTAATTACCCTGATTAATACAGAGAGAAGGGGGCGCCTGGGTAGCGCAGTCCTTTAAGCGTCTGCCTTCGGCTCAGGGCGTGATCCCGGGTTCTGGGATCGAGCCCCACATCAGGCCCCTCCTCTGGGAGCCTGCTTCTTCCTCTCCCACTCCCCCAGCTTGTGTTGCCTCTCTCGCTGGCTGTCTCTCTCTGTCAAATAAATAAATAAAATCTTAAAAAAAAATACGGAGAGAAAAATGCAAGCACACAGAAATTTTGTAAATTTTTAAAATTTTGTTTTGTTAAGTGTGGTTAAGATTGCAATTTGATCAACCATGAAGAGATTATGGTCATAGGTGCCTGGGTCTAACTCCACTATGGCCAAAGCCGTTACCCTATAGCGTCAGCTCTACCCATGATGAGGGCTCACCTCAACCTGAGACACAGGAAACTTGAGAAGCTATGGGTTGGACTGCGTGGACTCAGAATCAAGCTCGTTATTATTCCCATAATGACCTACCACTTTGTTTCTTGTGTCTTGGTTCTCCTCTCCTCCTCTCATCACATTACTGAGCCCTTGACTGCTTTCAAATTTCAGTGTCTTTCAGGGTTTAAATATTTGTTCTTCACACCCCAAGCTCTGAATTGATCTTTACCAGCTACCGTAGGACCTCTTCATCACCAATTCCTCAAGACCCCAGACCCGTGACTGACTTTGCCCTAAGATATCAGAGCTAGCTTACTGTTTACCAAGGTAAATGAAATCCAGACCGAGATTTTTAATATATTGTTGATTGCTGGGTGCCTGGGTGGCTCAGTCAGTTAAGCATCGGCCTTCAGCTCAGGTCATGAACCTGGAGTTCCAGGATCAAGTCCTACATCAGGCTCCCTGTTCAACGGGGAGTCTGCTTCTCCCTCTGACCCTCCCCCCCTCATGCTTTCTCTCTCTCACTCACTCTGTTTCAAATAAGTAAAATATTTAATACATACATATATATATACACACACACACACATATATATAGTTTATTGCTCACATGTCCTGCAATCTTCTTGTTTTGTTTCTTCCCTTTCTCCTCCTTCTCCTTCTCTTCCTCCTCCTTCTTCTTCCTCCTTCTCCTTCTTCTTTTACTTTTTGAAATATCCCTTTGTCCAGAAATATAACCTCTGGAATCAGGGCTCTGGTTACATCTACCTGCTGAGCCTTCAAATGCCTGAAGTCCCAAAAGATACACTCAACTCCCTCTCTATAAACACGGGTCAATGGAATAAGTTGCTTATCTGATGACCTGATAAACCAAGGAATCTGTCCCTGGTCCCAAGATCCATGTTCACTTTGTAACTTGGGGTCCCCAGTGCCCATATTTTGGAATTTGCATCATTCTGTGCTCTAGATTTTTTAGAAACTAAAGTCATGCTCCTGACCTTCAATCTTGAAGACTGGATTTATTTATTTATTTTTATTGATTTCCATGATCGTTAGCCTCCTTCTTGCTTGCCTGATCACACTTTGAGGCTGGCAATAACGTCCTAGGCCTAGCTGGGAACTATGAGGGTAGAAAAGCAGAAGAATTTGACCCTGTCATCCTGAATACTGTAGTTGGGGGGAAAGTTATAAATGCACAAGCCGACTGGAGATGCACAGTGATAGGAAGCTAATCATAAAGTGATTGACAAGACAGAGCAAATCTTCTGGATTGATCTAATAAGCAATAGGAAGTCTGTGCCAAGTAAGTTCTGGAGGAGCCAAGGAATATGTGAGACAATGTCATTTTTGTATGCTGAATGAAACTGACCCTGAATGATCTGTTTTGTAAGATATAACTAATTTTTAGCAGGTTATATGAATTATATGATATAATTGTTGAAGACCACCTAAACGATCTGGTCAGGATATTTCCCTACTGGCTGGCAGTGCTCCTTTCTTTCCACCTCCTACCCCTCCCCGAGGCTGAGCTGCTAGAAGGTGGGAAGTGGGACTTCTTTCCAAGTCTTAGGGCTCTAGCACATACGCCCCCCCCCCCCAGTCCACACTGAGTTTTACTTTATCTGTGCTCCTAAAGTCATTCTAGCTGCTTGAGAAGCCTAAGACTGTGAACAGTGTTAAAACTCAAACTTTCATGGGAAAGTTCCTAGATAAACCGAAGGGGATCACAGAGTATCTGTGAGTAGGGGACAGGCAGGGCTAGGTAGGGAGAGAGAGGTAGGGGACTACGGGATCAGGCTCACAAAAATCACAAAAGTGCGGAGGTGTAAGGAAACCAGAGATGAGGGAACAAACCAGACCACCCTGCCCTGGGTGTCAGAGGTGGGGTCTTGTTATAACAGCTGCTTGTTACCAACAAAGAATTACTGACCCTAAAAAAGGAAGCAAGCCATTAAAGGTATCACTAGTCCTTACTCAATGGTGCTATCAGTAGAGGTGTTAAAAGGATTTAAGTTCCCTGGTTAGCCTTCGATGAAAGACCAACCCTAAAAGCCCTCAGTGGCAATCCTGTCAGGACCTCTCTCCCTCCTGAGAGCTTTTTCTTTTTTCTTTTTTTTAAAGATTTTATTTATTTATTAGACAGAGATAGAGACAGCCAGCGAGAGAGGGAACACAGGCAGGGGGAGTGGGAGAGGAAGAAGCAGGCTCACAGCAGAAGAGCCTGATGTGGGGCTTGATCCCATAACCCCAGGATCATGCCCTGAGCCGAAGGCAGACGCTTAACCGCTGTGCCACCCAGGTGCCCCCTGAGAGCTTTTTCTGTATCCTTGTTAATAAAATCTCTATCGCTTGACTCACTCTCCTTTGTCTGCGAGATTCATTCTTTGCTCAGTGAGACAAGCACCTAGCTCTCCGGCTACATCTGAAATACCAGCTTGGCTATTAGAAGGGTTAGAAAAGCTGGTCTAGCAGGAAGGCCGGTCTGAAAACCCCGCTGAAGCTCAGGTAGAGACTTGATATCTGAAGGCAACACAGCAAGCCTTCCCATTAATAGCACATCCCAAAGTCAGCTACTTACGAATCTGGATCTTCTCTGTTTGACAGAAGACTGTTTTCCTTTTTATCTACTTTCCTAATCCTCCTCCTTGTTGTGCCTGCAAATGGATCTGTTTTGCATTATTAAAAAAAAAAAAACACGCATTAAAGGCACATTAACACATCCCAAGGCGCAGACTCCGCCACTTCGGGTAAGTCATGGTTTCTATCTGCACAAACCCGCATGGAATCCAATTACACTGGCCCGCTGGAGTGTCTTTCAGTGAGCTCTTCATCACTCTCCCTTCATTCAGCGGGCTCTTCCCTATCTCTGACCCTTAGAATAATCGTACATGCTCAATGATTCACCTTGTATCACAGCCAGACCCTGGGAACCAAGAGTCAGAATAAACCCCAGACTTCAGCTCGAACTGGTTTTAACCTCTGTCAGTCAAACCACTCTTAGTGACAACCTCTGTGATCTGCCCCTAATAATCTCAAACTGTTCCTCTCTCTCCTGATGGGAGCTTCTGTTTTTCTACTCCTTTAAAAACCTTCAGCTCACTCAGAATTTGCTCTTTCTCACTCTGTCCTCTACCAAAATCACTTACCATCAGGGATAAAATCCGGAGACCATTTTCAGCCACATGAAATTCAAATCATCATGGGGCTCTTGTTTCTTCTGACATAAACCCTACCATAACCACCCTTTGCCCAACAATTTAATTAGAGATCAAAACCTATTTCCTGACGTAAATGATCTTAGAAAGACTTTTTTTTTTATCATAGTCTAGTTCTACTTATTAAGTGTTGAAATCCACAGCACCCCCCAATACCCTCAAATATTAAAGTTAAATATCACTGCAGTTATGTAAGATTTGCCAGTAATAGATGTCATCTTTCTGCTTAATACTATGCAAATCTTACTCAGATAAGTCTGGAATGTCCCCAGAATACAGGAGATATAACAAGAATTGAGGAGAACTCTGTAACCTTAACTTTAGTGGTGGGGAAAAGTACTTAAATGTTCAGATGTGTAAAACCGCCCCAAAATAACCTTTTATGTTCCCACTCTCTGCAGAAATATTTCCTAAAGCTTAGTAGAGCTAGGTAGAAATGGGCTCTGGATTAATTTTGACCTTCCGTGGCAATGCATTTTCAAGACCAAGAATTTATGTGCGCGGAATATTAAATGTCAAATGCAAATATGAAAATGGAGCTACATGGTTGCAGATAGTCCCTAATTGATATTGAGCAGACTATTCCCTTTAAATGTTAATGAAACTGTTGTAATTACTAAATGACCAAAACAGCTCAGAAGCCAGGGTTCACAGCTGTAAACCATTACTTGTAAATTACTGGCACAGGCCCGCATTAGCAGATGGCTGGGCCCACGGAAGAAAACTTCCTCAAGACGCTTTTCTTCCAGGCCTGGGCTCGGGAGCAAATTAGATGAGCATATTAGAGAAGGCCGGAGTGCCTGTTTGGACATGTCGCTGGCGATAAGCACCTACTTTGATCTTCTTATTTTTTTTCATTACATTCTTTGCAGAAAGCGCTGAATATCACAGAACACAAAGAAAAGAGAGGAGAAACTGACAGAGCTTATAACCATAGCACGAAGGTTCAGATATGCACATTTCTGCTGGATTTTTAAGGAGCAGTGTGTTTCCTACATCCTGAAGCAGATGAACTTGATGGGCTGGAGGTAACCCTGAAGTGGGGGAAGGGAGTGTGTGTGTGTGTGTGTGCACGTGTGTGTGAGATGGTGAGCCTTGCTAACAAGCCAGTGGCAGAAAAGCAATTAGAAGAAAAATAGGGCATTTGAATGGGCTTAGTACCCTCAAGACAGAGAGAACGTCTTTAAAGCTGTGTAAGCAAAACTATGCAGTAGAAACAAGCGATGTCTTTATTAGGGAAGGCCTGTGGCTCTTCGCAGCTTTGTTCTGTAAATTCCATACTAGCTTTGCAAACTCTCTGAGGTTATTAACTTTACTGAAGATTTTTTTTGAAGAGTTGGGTAAGTCCTGCAGTTGAGGCTTTCATTAATATGAAAGAAAGACTCATTAAGACATCTGCCAATAACAGGGAGGAAGGAGGAATTTGTCTTCTGAGGTATACTACCAATTATGCTAAGAATGAAATGATGGACTTTTCCTTACCATGAAGTACTCTGAAGAGAAAATGTTTACAGTACTTACAGTCAAATCAGAGAGTATAGGCCGTCCCCCCTTTGGAACAGTTTGAATCTCAAAGTGATATCAAAAGCAATTGTTAGGATTTCAAAATGCATCTTCACAGAAAAGGAATGTCATAGCTGTCTTGATGTTTAGAGGCAATATCAAATTAATTGAAACAATCTGACCTTATGGTGGCCGAAGGGACAAAGCATGGAGGTGTTTGGTATGGACCAGGATGTGGGTCAGAGTTGCCATGAAATGTATGAAAAATTGAGACATAATTTGAGAATTTTGTCAAGCTAATGCATAATACAGAAATTTCCAGGATATTTATGTTTTATGTCTCAAACCTATGAGACCAGAATAATCAGAGTTAGAATTGACCCATAAAATCTGGCATGAATGATTAATGTGCTGGTAGAGTGTCTTGAGTCTGAATCCTGGAGGCAAGGATCATGCAAGGACATGATGAAAAGACTTGAATTCTTCTTTCCAGATTCAGAACCTGTCTGGGGCAATATTTGGAGACATTGGAGGTTAGCCTTCAGTTTCCTGCCACTTTTCTGTCTTCCTAGATGACCCTCATACATAGGCACCCTCGAAACAACCGGCCCTCAGTTCTTTCCTTTGTTTGTTCCTCCTGGCCTCCCACCTAGGCCTGGTACACATCATCTTCTCTTTTTTCTTTCTTTCCTGATTTTCCTCTCTTCCTCCAGAGAGATAGACGTTAGATCTGTTTTTAGAAGAACACTAGCAAGCGTGTGGCAGTTTAATCTAACTCGTAATGAGAGACGGTCAATTAATCTTTAACTCTTCCAGAGACAGAAAGCATTTTCGGAAGTAGATCATCGTTCAAGTGTGGTGGTTTAGGCTTGCAGACTTTGAAGTCGCCCAGCTCACACATTCATTGCCTGTGTGACCTTAAGCACGTTATGCAACTTCTGTATGCTTTAGTTGCACCATCTAGATATTGGGGAATATTAGTATCTACTCCACAGGATTCATTTTAAGAATTTGAAATACTAAATATATTCTCTGATAGACATTAAAATGCTCAATAAATGTAACTCAAATGATTACTGAATTGATCAAATTTTAGACAGTTTTATGTGGTGAAAATAAGAGACTCAGTTATGAGACAGAATATTTTCTATCGGGAAAATAAAAGAAGAGTAACTTACTTCCTGGTTTTGAGAATACACTGTGGTTATGTAAGATGTTCCCACCGGGGGAAGCTGGCAGATGAGCAAATGGAACCTCTCTGGACAATGTTTGCGACTTCTTGTGAGTTTATTGCAACATTTAAAAAGTTTAAAAAACAACTAAACCAACCCAATCTTGATTTTTGTCCCTGAAGCAAATTCAGTGAACTATTTTTGATTGTCATAGCTTTTTTTTCTCTTGTGCTTTTGAACCATAGGTTCTTGAAAACTTTCAGATTTTTCACAATTCCCTTGTGCACTGCTACAAGCAGTATTTCCAAGTAGGGTAGTGTGTGTGTGCGTGTCCATGTGTACATGTACACGTGTGCTGAGGGAATGATATTTGTGTATTTTTCAGTTTTGAGGTAAAGGGATAACCATCTGTCATTATTTCAATTGACCATTTATACAGACATATGGGGGGGAAGGTTATTTTTATACACTCTGTTAGAATCTGAAGGACTATATCTTAAGATGTTTTGACAGTTAACTTACTGCAAGCATGCTTAGTTCTTTTGAGGCCATGGACTTTTCTGAGAAGTTCATAAAAGCTATAAACTCTCCCCAAGAAAGTGTGTTAAACTCAAGGAAAATGATATGCACACTTTATGCCTATTGTACGTCATTACTGAATTTCTACTCTGTGCTAGTAATAGATATGGGGGTGGCAGACTATAGAACATAAGGAGTAAGTAGGGTAAAGTTTGTCTCCTCGGTGCTCCCCCCAGTGACAGGTGGAAGGGTAAAGAGACATTATAATGCAATATGACTGGTGCTATTTACTGTGGAGGCAGCACGCTCCCTCACACAGGAGGAGCGGCGAGCCCAGACTTGAAAGAATTAAGAAAGATTTTCTGAGGAAGTGGCCCCTGAGTGGAAATCTAAAGGAGAAGGAGTCATTAGCCAGTTGATGAGGAGGAGTTTGCTTTTAGCATAGAAAACAGATTATTTGACGTTGTGGTTGTAAGAGAGAGTAGTTGCAGAACTCCAAGAGACTCAAATGGCTAGAATATGCCATACGAAGGATGTAGGAATAATACATAACATTGGAAAAGTGATCAGGGCCAGATTATGCAGGACCTTGTGAGCCCTATTAAGAAAGCTTAACTCTACCGAAAAACTTTGGAGAACCTTTGCAGGGTTGTGAATTAGATTTGCCGTATAGAAATCTTACTCGAAGCACTGTGGAGAACAGACTAGAGAGAGATAAGACTGCAATGAAGTAAAGCAGTAAGAAACCTGTTGTAGCAACGCAAAGAAGATTTGATAGTGTCCTGTGTTCTTGACAAGGAACATAAAGAGAAGTGGTTGGTTCCGTGAGACTTTTGTAAGCAGTATAGATAAAATTTTATTTATTTAGATGTGAGTAGTATGAGAGAGAAAAGTTGAAGGTTAATCTGATTTCTATCCAAAATCACTGGGATACTGATGGCACCCCCATTCAGATGGGCTACAGAGGAGAAAGAAGAGTTTGAGTAAAAAGAGATCAATTAAGATTTGGGCTTGTTGAATTTTAATTTCCATGGGTTATCCAAGTATCCACTGGGGCATTTAGATATGCAGCTCTGGGATGTGGAGAGTGATATTGAGTTAGTAACATTTGAAAATACTTGAAGCCACTTCACTAGATGAGAGCAGACAGAAAGTGACAGAACCTTAGTGAATTAGTTCAAGAAAAAGCAAAATTCCTATAACAAAAGGACCTTCTAATATCATGACTTGAAGGAAAAAGAAGTTTAGTTTTCTCTCCCATATCAGTCCCAATGGGAAGAGATCATGCTGGTAGGATAACTCAACTCTACACGGGCTCCTAGGGACACCGCTATCTTGGGGCTCTGCCGTCTCACAGGTGTTATGATTAGCATGGTTGCAGACAGAGCACTGCCAGCTCTGGATTCCAGCCATTTGTACCAAAAGTCATGGTAAGTGGAGGGAAGGGAGAAAGAGTAGATCTATAGATGCATATTAGTGTTCAGGTTTGGTGATAGAAGTTGAAGAAACTTCCCCGTGAAGAAAAAAATCAAGCTCCTCCAGTGAGAGCTAGAAGGGCATGACGGAGTTATAAATCCAACATGTGAAGTTCAGACAGCCTCTGTGGAGACCCGGAAACAAAGCCGTCTGGGGAAAGGGAGTGGTCCAGGTGCTGGTCATTCAGCAGTGCCTACTGAAGTTTGGAAACTCTAAGTTTGTTACTGTTACACCTAACTATATAATCACAAAATTGTAAGAGACAAAACATGAAAGAAATCTGCAAAGATTTTTGTCTTTCTTGCTCCCATGTATTTATAAATATAATTAAAGAATGCTTACTAAAAATTTTAAGGCATCTAAAATATAAGATCCAAATTTTGCAAATATGACAAATAAATTCTGCTCCAAGGAAAAGGTCATCAAGACTCTGATACTATTCAGCTTTTAAAAATATGGAATTGTCATTAATTTGAAAGCGTGCATGCTGTCTTTGACATCTAAATTTGATATTTTTGGTGGTTTGTTTAAGTGACTCCATATGCTAATAACCTCACTTACAAAGACATATGAGTAGAATTAATGCTTTCCGCAAATGGCTTTTGGCAGGCGAGTGGGCATTGTCAAGTAATAACTGAATTCTCTGGGACTTCTTGATTTGAAATCCTGGCAGGGCATGTCCTTTATCCTGAAGTCTTCAAGGTCAAAGTCTGCCACAGTGATGTGCTTTCTTTGAGGACAAGAAGAGGATCACTGATCCAGATTTCAATATTTATGTTTGTCTGAGAAAAGTAACCTTGGGAAGGACTCTGTCATTTTTCCAGGGATCTGTAGATTTCTTTACACAGAGAATTTGGCAAGACTCTATCACCCTTAATACAGACTAAAAACATGATTTTTCTAGCATTTATAAATTAGGATAGTTGCCTAGTTCTAGCCTTTAGTTCATAACTAATGACTTGGATGCAAATACTGTGTAGTTTGTTGCAGTGGTGGTTTGAAGCAGGGATGGGAAGTTGTATATTTGTTTTGTTTTGTTTTGTTTTGTTTTGTTTTTAGCAGCATCTATAATTCAAGGCTTTGTCTTGAATGAATTATCTCATTCATACCGTCAGGTAGATCTTTTCCTGAGGCAAGATATGGATCAACTCCTCCTTGTCAAGTAGTTCTGAGTAGATTTTCCTTTAGAGCACTTTATCTTTTGTCTGTTCCCCTCCATACAAATAATAATAATAATAATAATAATAATAATAATAATAATAATAATCAATAAAAGAGAAGTAGAGAAAACAAAAAGGTAAAACTATTTCCCAAAGTACAATCAAGCACTTAAAAGTTTTGCTTTTGGAGCATGTAGTAAAGAAGTCCACATTCTTCTTTCATCCCTTGACGACACCTGCTGAAATGAGTGGTTCGAATTCTTGGCTCTGATAAAGCTGATCTTTCCATGGCAGTGGACGAAGCTTCTTTCAGAATCGCTGGCAGAGGCTCTTACAACATTGCATGCCGGGATGGAAGGCAGTGAGTCATTATGACATGTGGAGTGCCTTTCTTCAAGAAAGCAGCCAAGCCAGATGTGTTGCCAAGCATCGCAGGTGCTCCACCTGTGCATAGAACACCAAGATTTGTCTTCCAATGGAAGCTTTCCCTGGCAAAAAAAAAAAAAAAAAAAAAAAAAAAAAAAGCTTTTTACCATTTTGAAGACACTGACATTCTTTCCAGGTTCCAAAATGGGCTCATAAAATGCAAATTCTTCTTTGATGGCAACAATGTGCACACAATAGCTGGAAGCTAGCCGCCAGCTTCACCAAGGGACACCTATATTTTTGTCCAATTGCCTGCAGAATGCAAGTGACATAGCTGACAATTCCTTCAAGATTTGCTTTAAAATAGTGGAAAACGTATCAGTACTTCAAAAGTGGATGAAATATATTGACAAAGGTAATTTTCTTTGACATCTCAAAGACGTAAAATAGCTAGGCACGGTTCCATTAAAGTCCCTCTAATATGGTGACTTGTTTTATTTGGGAATGAAATAAGCAAACATGTGATGCTCTAATGTATGACTTCTCTACTGGGAAATCTAAATGCTTGTAAATATCCAATCTTAAAAACTAAGGCTTTTTCTCTTAGAAAAGATCCATATCATCTGGTGTGTTTGCATGATGGCCAGGTGTAAGATTCTCCTTCCATTTGGTTTGACTGGCTTTTGTTCCCCCTTGATTTTCAGAAATGTGATACGAAAGTAAGATCAAAGGATATGTAAGTTTCTTCACATTTTTTTGTTGTTGTTCATTTATATTTGTTACCTGAGCTGGACCTCACATCTACAGTTATAATAGCATGATGAATTTTAATACATATCTATAGAAGATACTCTGGAATTACAATATAACAAAGATTAGCTAATTTATTTTAAAAATAATGACATATCTTCTATGGGCTAGCCACTGTTCTGGGCGTTGAGGATGAAGCAGTGAACAGAACTGACCAAAACCACTCCCATCAGAGAGTTTACACAGTGATGCATCACCATTGTATCATTCCTAAGTATATATAGCAGCATATCATGTCACTCAATAATTGCTTCAAATTAAAATGTTAATAATATAATTTACAAAATTAATGCTAAAATAATTGATTTTAAAAATAGTTTTTAAAATAATAGCAGAGAAAGTGAAAGAAAGAATGTTCTGGTTTCCTTGTTAATTATTTTATTATATTTGTAGCTGGTTCCCAACTTCCAGAAACTTCTACCTGGATCTCTAGGGTCTCACAGACCTAGCTCACAAAGTTTAGGCACAAAAGAAAAACTATTAATTTGTTGAAAAGTTAACAGCCACCACATATTCACAGTAGGAAAGAAAAATATCCTGTTTATTTGAAAGGTTTGAAAGATAATATCTTCTGAGCCTTGCCTCAGTGCAATATACTTACTTATATTACTATACTTTTTTATTACATTGTATCATAAAGTCTCTCTTTAAACTACTGTATCCTTTAAAGTTTTTTGAGTTCACAAAAAACTCCTGACAATAAAATCTTCATATTATTTTCCACAATATTAGTTTAGTTATCATCTCAGTCAGCTTGGGCTGCTATCACAAAATACCATAAACTAGGTGGCTTATCAACAACAGAAACATTTGCTCACAGTAGTGGAGGTGGGAAATAGGAGATTATGGTGCCAGCATGGTCCGATTATGGGGAGAGCTCTCTCCTGGGCTGCAGACTGCTGACCTCAATATCCTTACATGATGGGAAAAAACAAGATAGCTCTCTGGTCTCTTCTTAAAAGGGCACTAATCTCATTCATAAGGGCTCCACCCTCGTGATGTAATTATCTCCCAAGGGCTTCCCCCACCCCATCCCACCCCCCACCAAATACCATCATATCGGGGATTAGACTTCAGCATATGAATTGTAGGCAATAGAAACATTCAGTCTATAACATCATCACAAAGTTATCTTTCAAAGGATTTTTAACTCCCTTAGAGTGATTCAGGTGAACAGTATTCCTTTGAAACTAACCTGAGTTTTCCTCTCTGTGTAACTTTGACCATATGCATGAGTTAATCTCTTCTGTTTGCTGTCTTAAAATTGTGGAAGCCGTTTTATTGTGCTGCGAAAGGGGAAAAAAAGAGAGAGAGAGAGAGAATAAGTACAATTATGCTTCTAGGACAATGGTCGCCAATTAGAAAGTAGGAAGACAAAACAAATTGTTGTTTAAAACCATCTGTTGTTTTGTCTGCCTGATGCAGAAATTCACCACGTGTGCACCACACTCCCACCAACTCATTCTAGCAATTTTCTTGCCCCCATATTAACTAGATGTTTCCAAAAGAAGTTGCCATCTTCATAACGATTTTGATGCGCTCTTCATGGCGATTAGTGTTAGTGCAGTCAGCACCTGACTCGGGCAGGACCGATAAGAATCTTTCCTCGAGATTTGTGAATTTGGGACAATATGAAAGAACTCTTACCTCTTATTCAGTTTCATATGGGAGGTAATTGAACTGTGGAGACTACCACTGATACTGTCTAGAAATTATGGGTGAAGTCAACATAACGAGAGGATCAGACTGAAGAGGATAACACTTAGCCCTGAGCCCTCATTACAACTCTGTCCTTACCTTGGTTATGTTAGCCAATAAATTACTCTTGTTTGCTCGAGGTAGTTCAAGGTGCGTTTATGCCACATGCAGTAAAATTATCCTGATCATATAACGGTCCATTAATTTTTCAGTTTGTAAAGTTGATTGGTTACCTCATCACTAATAGATTAATAGTATCAATGAAATAAGTCTATTTTATCATTTGCATGGTACTTTTATCTCTAATAGATGATAAATCTATTTTAGAAGATTAAATGCCATTATCTTTTAAAGTGTCACTTTACATTATTTATATTGATAATAATATTAATGTCTTAATGAATTATGTAGAATTGGGGATAAAAAGGATGGTTAAACAAAAATTATTGAAGAACTTTGATGGGGGAGAGAAGGAAGTGTAATTTTTTAAATACAAAAAAAATTGATTCATATCCTAAACATAGGAATGACACAATTTGGATTTAAATCCTATTTTTACGGTAATTAAGTATTTTCTCAATGAGATTATAAAGTAGTAACATCTCTAGGGCCCACACACCTAAGAAGTTTCAGAGTTCCTTTAAACACATCATTGTCAAAGGAATATTGATCTTACAGATACATTTCATGACATGTACCATTCATCATCATCTTGAGACTGTACAAGCTGAGAAAATAATTTCTATACATTATTCAGAAAATTATGAAACTTTAAGTTGGTACATCTGTTTTTCCTCCATGGATAGTGGAAGAAAAGTCATTACTTTCAAGACTGACCACAGAATTCCTTTGGGGACAGTATTGATGATAGGATACAACTTCGTGGGTATTTTTAGATGAGATCCTCTGAGCAGTATCCGTTAATCTGGGGTGAGAAAAGTATCAGGTTAAGCGTATCAAAGTCATAGTGCGTTGCTAGTTGTACTCAATTACTTTCAAAGAGAAAACCCAAAGGAAACAGAGACTACAGTGCCTGGCATATACTAAGACATTAATACGTATAAGTTTGTTTTCTTTATTGGATTTATTAATTTGCTTTCACTGTAGGTGTATCACTCACTCAGTTCAAGCCTCCTTTCTACTAGGAGACTACCCTCTCTGCCTTGGCCCATCTATCAGTCTTAGAAGGCCTATTTCTGTGCTCCACTTGGATGGTGTCTTCCCCTCTGCCGTGATCTTTATATGCACACTCCTCTTCTAGGAGGAATAAAGATTCCCACTGAAGGAGGATGGTCTGATATCTTGAGGTCACCACCACCCAGCAGGGGCCAGCTCGCAGGTGCTAGACACATACTGAGTGAATACATGTGAATAGAATTTGAATCCAAGGGGGGAATGTTTCATGGTTCACGTTTTTTATAGTTAAGAGGCTAAAGTTTCGTTCATTTTATTTAGTATGGATCATTGCTGCCCGATATCATCTGTGTTTTACCTGCTTAACTTTCTTTAAGGTTTGGGTTTTGTTTTGTTGGCTGTGTCTGCTGCAAAGGTCTGCTCTCCAGCTTCTCCCAGGCCTAGGCCTGCCCTCCAGTCCCTTTCAGCAGCACCACGGGCCACTCTACTCTACACCAGCTCTTTCATTTTCTTTTATTTTAGTATGAGGGCCTGCCACTGGCCACCTGCTTAATTTCTTCTTCTCAATCTTTCCTACTTAGGGCTCTCAAGCATCTTGACCCCACACAGCACGTTTTTCACAACAGTTGTTTTCAAACTCTGTTCCTTTTGACTTAGGAGTCCTCAGAGTCGCCTCAGAGGTCAGCATCAAGGGAAACCATCAAGAGAGCAGTGCATCTTGAAACTGTTTTCTGTATGGGAATGTAAGACTTTTTTTTTTTTTAAAGAAAGAGCAATAGTAAAAAGAACATTTGAAAACTATTACTTCACGTTATTTTCAATGCCACACAATGTGTACCTATACTTTCAGAGCATTTATTATTAATGTTCAAATATTTTAAACATTGATTTAAAACAGATAATGTGTCCCACTTCCCATCTGCATTGCTCCTTGAAATGACTCAATTTCCAAACAATGGCATCACAGGTCTTTATAATTTCAAACACACCCTTGAGATATTTAGCAGGGTATTTATGTGTTTTGCTTTTATTCATCACTATTTTAAATTTAATTAGACATCTCAATGGGAAAGTACATAGATATACATTTGTATATGTAAATACAAATATGAAGAACACATGTAAATATATCTTACATGTACTCTGAATCTGCAAAAAGAGCCGTTATCTGGCCTGGGCATTTATTTAATAGGGAACTTATAAACATGAAAGGCCAGTAGAATTAGAAAGGCCATTTATTGATTTTTAAAACTTTTTTAAGAAAGACATCACACACAAAACTTATTTGCAAAGGCAACTTGTAGTTGTAAAGTTTTTGTTAAAGCTAATTTAAAACCTCACCACTTAAGTTATACAGAAAATTTTCCCATCTTAAGTTTTAAAAGTTGAGACATCATAAATCAAGACAATTCATTGCTCTGGATATAGTCATAGCCCCCTTCCTTGTAGGTCACTCAACCATCTAAAGGATGTGATGAATTCATACCAAATAGATGTAAAGTTTCAGAATGTGGCCAGTGGTTTCCACCTTACTTAACTACCCTAAAGTTTATAACGCCTTTGACCACTCCCTCTCTTGAATCCTTTCCTCCCCTGATAACTTTGACATTCTCTCTCCTACTCTTCCTCCTATTTTTCTGGCCATTGATGTTCAGTTCATTTTTCGTGGGGTTTTTTTTGTTTGTTTTTTTTTTTTTTGTATCCATAAAATGCTGACATTTTCTTGAGGTTTTTTTTTCCCCCAATACACTTGATTATACTTGGATATTTCATTCACTTCTATGATTTAAAATTATTTAAACTACCACTGTTTTATGCTCAGGACTCATAAATATATTAATAGATTTCGAACCTAGCTATCTACTTTTTATTTCTACTTGCAGACAGAAACTTGTTCACCAAATTCCTTTTCCCTTCCCTGCAAGGCATCCAGGTAGACTAAATTCCCGTCTCTGGCAGAGTCATGTATGACATGTGACTGACTGACATATGGCCAATGGAATGTATGCTGATATGATACATGCCCCTTTTAGGTCTATCCTATAAAATAATTTTACCTAGATCCTCCCATTCTTTTTGCTCTTCCATGAGCTCCACGGAGATGATTCTAAGGATGTAGAGAAGGGAGGACAAAAGGATGAAAGGAGTCTTGGTGCTTGAGTGGCTGCCTTGGGCATAAACTCTGCCCACACACCCATAATTGGGTGTGATATTGATGAAATAGAAACTGTTACTGGGTTAAGCCACTGAAATCATTATTAATTACTGTAGTTAGCCTACTAACACATATCTCAATGTGTCTGATGCTGAACTTACAGCCTATTCTTTGAAACTATCTTCTCTTCCTATTTTTCTCTTATTCAGATTCCTAAGCATGGCACAGAGACATATCCCTACCTGACTATTTATCATCATAGTTCTTTATTCTCTCCTCTCTCCCCCTTCCATCATTTCACTGTTTTTCCAGTGTTATTCAGAGGCCCCAATCCCTGCTTACACGGGATCATTCTCATGCCCTTAGATCAACTGTATACCACCATCACCACCACCATCATCCCCGCAACAAACCTAATTAACTCCTATCCAGCATCAATATTTGGCTTCTTTATTTTTAAAAATGTTTTTATTATGTTCAGTTAGCCACTGTATAGTACCTCATTAGTTTTTGAATATTTGGCTTCTGTGTCCTCACCTGTGGGAAGATGGCAGTCGGGTGATACGTCCCTCTTCTGTGATTCCGTATCATCCCATGCTTACTTCTATCAGAGCAATTATCATCTTATAAACATTTCTGTCTGTCTAGACTGAACATTTCACTATAAGAATAGTATTCTTCAATCTTTTTATCCTTAGCAAAAATCACAGGGCCTGGCCCATGGCATTCGTTCCCAAGTGTATGCCGGAAAAGATGTATGATATGACGGAAGCTTCACTGTGGGTTTGTCGGTTCAGTTCAACAACATCATGCATTGGCCATGTGTAGAGTACAAGGTGCTTTGGATACTAAAAATGGATAACATGTGCTTTGACCTACAGTGTACATTTAATAGCCTCATACAGAGAAAAATCTTCTATAAAACTAAATTTTAATTGCAGTTCTATTTAAAGGTTAGAAGTTGTACCTGCAGAATTACATACCTTTAACAGCACTGGCTCTGGTGCTTAGTGAGAGCAATGAGTTTTTCTAATGTTAAATCAATTTGGCACTAGTCTTACTGAATTTAACTTCAATACGTCTTTTAATTCTGTCCCATTTTCACCATTCCTTCTGCTACTGCCTTTGTTCATACCCTTTTCATTTCCCATTTGCATTATTTCTCAATATTTCTACCCCACACTTCCCTTTATTATGCCATCAAACCGACTTGTTTCTTGAACATCTGTCCCTGAGTTTTCCATTTGAACCACAAACAGCATGGCTTTAAACTCATTCTTTACCCTCCCTCTTCCCCTTAAATCTGTTCTTTCTTCTCTTTGAAGCCCTAATTTTGGTAAATATCATCAACTGCTGCTGATCTTTCCAGCCAGAAACATAGGAGCCTTTGTTAGTCTAGCCACTAAATGCCCATCAAATCTGTTTCTTGTTCTCTATTCTCTCCATCACTATCTAAGCTTATTTTTCACCTAGACTAATGCAATAGTTCAATCATAATTACCTACAGAGTTCACATCGCTGCACCAACACACCATCTACACTTTCTTAGGGTGACCATTGTCATATTTAAATCTGGCAGCACTCTCTCAGCATAAATTCTTTCCCCAGAGGATAAAGCCCCAGTTCCTCAGCTCCGCATCACCCAGATCCCCAGCCTCTCATCATGCCATCCTCTCAACTTTCCTGTGTGCTCTGACTCCATCCTTGGTTTGCAGCTCAATGAATGTGAAATGCATTTTTGTGTTTGCACACCCTCTTCAGATTATAATGTCCTCCGTTTTCTTTCTTCTAACTCTGATTTGTCCTTGCAAAAGCTTAAAATATAAGCAGGCCAAAATGGAAGAGACTGTGACACAAAATAATATGTTCTCTTTCACTTGAAGTATTTTAGTAGTTGCTGGAAGATCAAGCTACATAGGATATATCCTTGATTTCATCAGCTGGCAGAATTTGTGAAGCTCTCAAGACATAGTAACTGTAATAATAATTAACATTAAGTCATTAATATTTACTAAGAAACTGGTCTGAATGCAGAATTCAGTTATAAACATTTCACTGAGATTAACTACAATCAATAAATAGGGTGGTTGGTATTTGAGTGCAATATAAACTTGTAACAAGAATGATGACAAAAATAGGGATATAGCTCTCTACGACCTTCATCTCCATCAGCCTGGACAGATACAGTAGAAGAAATTTTTTCCAGTGTAGCCAGTAAACACCAATTCTGCTCAAAGTCCCCAAAATAGATTTATCTGCATCAAAAAAGAGATCAGAAGATGAAAAAGAGAGAAAATATCTTAAAAGATAAGCAGCAGAATGAAGTGATCAGGCTTCTTCAATTATCCCAAGAGCTTACATATATGTGTAAAATCAGTTCACCTCAATAAACATGTACTGGCCACTAACAAGATAAACTATGTAAAATATCCAGAGTCAAAACTTGGTAAATTTGGCTGGTAGATAAGATTATTTATTCTTCAAGAATAATGTCATTGGTTATTCTGTCTCGGAATGGCTGGGGTGAGTTATGCAAATGGCTATTTAATCCCTATAGATAGGAATGTAGTCAGCCCATTTCCCTGTGCAAAGAAAAGAATGGAGCCCAAGGTATACCAAATATATCACATTAAATATCAATTAAAGCATTTTATACTGCTTATATTTTATCCTTAATATCTATACATTAAGGTGTTCGATATTTATGCCACTATATTTACTTGATTTTTTCCTGACATTTTATAACATTATAACTCAACATATACGGTGCCTGTATTCCTGGCAAAGCAACGTGTAAATCAAGCCACACTTTCACTAAGACTTCCATCGTAACTGTAATACTGCTTGATCTTGCTTTCAAATAGATTGGAGCATGAAGGGGCTCCACACATGTCACTTTTGTTTCTGGGTTAACTTTCTTCTAACCGTGACTTTTATTATTAAAAATGAATTGTTTATAGCTATCATTTTACATACTTCAAGTGATCAGTGGCATTGCCATCTGCCGGGAATGGCCAGCAATCCGTGTACCGACGGATGAAAGATTACTCCAAACTTTGCCGTGAAAGAGAGGAGAAGGCAAGGGGGGGTCAACACTCAGAGACGAGACCCTTTGCTCTTCTTTGCTCCCGCTTTTATTGGTCCTTCAAGATAATCACAAATCCTTTATCACTGTTCCTCAAGCACGTGATGTGTGACACAGGGTCTTGCTGAAACTGGGAGGATCTGTTTACAGGGAAGAAACGATATGCTAATTTGGGCATATTCTAGAAGTTCTGCTAAACATAGCCTAAGGGACAATACCTGCATCTCTTAGCTCACCAGGCCACTGTTCGGGCTAGGAAAGCTTCGGGAAGGCAACTCCCCATGGTGTTCCCACAGCAGAGTGGTCACGCAGGCCCTGGCATTCCAAAGGCCTACGCCCTTCTCTGAACCCTTCCCTGCCCTGCAAGGCCTCCATGTTACGGTTTAGCAAGCCAGGTATTACGGCTGATTTCATGCTCTACGTTCACCCCAACAGCCATCAACACTTCAAACCATGCCAAAGAAACAAAATAACATTCCTGGTAAAAGAGAATCTGCATTTTCTCAATATTATCTGAATATCAATATCACTAAAAGCATCTTTAGATTATTTTTTATCTACAAAATCAATCTAAGTAGTAGCAGTATTCAAACCCAGCCTCAAGTTGCCCTCTTCTATTCAGATTGTTGTGCCCTAAGCCCTTCCTCTATAGAAATGTCCGCAATATCGGAGCAATTTTAATGATCGCTGCTGTCACAAATTTGTTTAAAAATACCGTCTAGTTTGCATGTTCTCCTAAGTGATGTTCGCCCTTCCACGATGAACTGTCATCTCCTCTAAAGCTATGCAGTTGCATCCTCTAGCTGCAGGCTGAAAGACTGCCTGTTCTCTCTGCTGTTAGGTCTCTCCTCTCTGTTACTGGATCCCTTAGAAAAAACAGTGTCCAAATGTCAGCTAAATGAAGAGTGTCCTTTCCTGCTATCTCCTCTGGCACAGGAAGTAACTCCTGGGGAAACTCTGTCAAAGAAGTTACAGTGTTTCAGGACTGGAAATGTGTTGTTCGTTCTCTCAGCAGACTCCATGTTTTGAGTAGTCAGATGGCACTTTATCAGCCAAGACATCATCCTCAAGCGGAGACTCTCCACATGGTCCTTCCTGCTGGCAAGGCCCATTCTCCACTCCCAAGTCTACCATGCCTGAGGTATTTTATACCACCCCGAGTTGCTACAAGTGGCTAAGAGCCCTCCTCAAGGTGCTCTGCCTCCTTCCTTTCCTTTCCTTTTTTTAAAATTCTTTCTTTCTTTCTTTCTTTCTTTCTTTCTTTCTTTCTTTCTTTCTTTCTTTCTTCTTTTTCTTTCTTTTTCTTTCCTTCTTTCTCTCTCTCTCCCCTCTTCCTTCCCTCCCTCCCTCCCTCCCTTCTTTTCTTTCCTTCTCTCTTAATTTGTAGAAAGGTATAGAAAGCTACAGAACAGATGTCTATTATTTTTCTGCCTTAAAGAGAATGTAGTAAGCTGTTATGTATAGCCCATTTGTCTCTGAGCTTTTTCTTAGGGATCTTGCCAGCTGAGAAGACAGCTGGCTTAGAGAGGAAGAAGACTTAACAATTCAGTTTATTTCCTTTCTTTTTCTTCTCCGAGCAGTGGGAAGGGCATTTGGTTTCATTTTCTTCCAATCAATGAGTCAACAAATATTTCTTGAATAATTACTATATGTGTCAAGTGAGTATAGGCTCTGGGAATACAGCAGTAAACAAAAGAGATCAAGCCCTTGCCCTCATAAATCTTACAGTCTTAAAGCAAGTGGAGGGTGACCTTATCTCTCCTTGATATCCAGTTCTCGTCAAGGACGCCCAGAGGAGAGGTAGGACACAAATGTTCCTTTGTATAATTACAGTGCCTTGGTCTATAGGTATGTTTCTTATATGAGAACACCCACCCAGATACCCCTAAAATAATTCCAAGCCACTTCTCTGTTTGCTGTAACTATATGCAAATCATATTGAAAATATCAGGTCATGATCTGACTTCCAATTCATTCCTGTTGGGAAAAGGTTGTGTAAAATGCATGAACACACACACACACACACACACACACACACACACACACACAGAGTGACAAAAATACAAAGCTAAATAGCTGCAGTAAAAAAAATGCAAATTAATTTAACTACCATATTATTTTCCTAGTAGGAGATCTTAGCTGAAATTTTATGAGGCATCACAGCACCCATAAAATATGCAAAATAAATAAGTGAATTCCTGAACAATGTGGTATAAATTTGATGTTACCTTCAAATATGAAAAAAGAAGTCTGTGATATATATATCCATTAGGATCTTGGATTTATTTAACTGGTTATCACTAATGCCCCATTGAAATGCAATTGAAAATTAATATATCTGGCTGTAAAAAATATGACCATTAAAGAAAGTTCACGCATGATATTTTTATAGAGTTGCCAAGTCTCTTGAATTCAGAATGTGGGACAGATGGTCACATGGTGAATTGTTCTCACTCACTAATGCTTTCTGCTGCTTCACTGATTTTTGATCTTCAGATGACTTCAGTTTCATTCAGAAGGTATGGCAAATGAGAGGTTCCCAATTGTCTTCAGAAAAGATAAAAAATCTCATTACATCTGTGACAGAAAATTATATAAATTTTATGGACCTAAGCCAAATCAAAGCCTTCCTAAATTTCTAGGTCCTTCACTGGGAAATTTTGAGTTTACATCTAAGTGAAAATGACTTTTCTGAGAATACGATGTGCTCAAATCCTTATTTTTACTAAACTTGCTTTTCATTTATTCACTTATTAAATTCATACTCAATAAATATACTCATTCAATCATTTATTCAGTTACTTAGCCATAATTCAAAGTATATTAGCCTGCTTGGGCTACCATAATGAAATCCCACAAACTGGATGGCTTAAAAAACAGACATTTATTTTTCACAGTTTTGGAAACGAGAAGTCCCAGAATGAGATGCTGGCAGATTCTGTTTCTGGTAAGAGTTCTCTTCATGACTTGTAGATGGCTGCCTTCCCACTGAAACCTGGCCTTTCCTCTGTGGTGTGTGGAGGGAAAGAACACTCTGGTCTCTTCCTTTTCTTATAAGGACATCAGTTCTATTAGGTTAAGGGCCCACCTTTATGACCTCGTTTATATACCTCCTTATAGGGCTCTATCTCCAAATACAACCACAATTGGGGTGTGGCTTCCAGATATGAATTTTAAGGTGACACAATTCAGTTCATAACACTAGGGCACCCATTTTACATCAGTATAAAATAAAATGAATGTTACTTTTGACATTTCATAAGACATAAGCTTTTCTATTGCTCTCCTTGCAAAGGATTACTAAGAGGTAGATATTATACCTGCTGACTGGCAAAAGAATTACTGGGTCTGAATTAGCCTAATTCTGAACCTCGGTGGCAAACAGATTGTAAATATCACTTATACAGACTTCAGATCCAAGTGGGCGATAGTGTGGCTATGAAGCAAAAGAATAGGTTTTCTCATGTGGCCTAGGAAATCAAACTACTCTTTATTATCAGTCTTAAATTTAGATGCTGTTCATAGTGGCTTTTTCATACATGACACCAACAAATCAGGTATTTCATGACAGGCGTATGTTTTGTTATGACGGCATTTAAGACAATTACTTCTGAGGGTTGCTCTGGTTAAATACCAACTCTCCATTGCTATTGGCCACAGCTGATGGGATAAGAGCTGTTATCTAATCTAAGATTGATTAACTGAAGATTCGTTGGGTTAGTCAGGACCCCATGAAAGGGCCATTAATAAATCTTCACACCCACATAGTTTATGGTGATAATTGGACGAATTCTTTCTTTTTAGAAATTTGAGCTGGAGTTTCTTAACAAGTCTACCAGTTGGCAGGGGCACCAAAAGATAAAGACCCAAAGAGAAGCAGTGAGTGGGTGTGTGGTGGGTGGGAGATGGGAGAGCAGAGCTCTGTCAGTGCAGAGCCCTGCAGCAGGATTTCGGATGTCTCCTGAAGAGGTGTGCAATAAAGAATTTAACCTTGCCCAAAGAGAAGTCAGTCCTTTGCCTTCTGTTCCTGCAAATAATTTCCAAACCTATGAATGCTCTGCCTCATAGAAGTTCCTTTGTTTATCTGGAGGCCTTGGGCCATTCTAGATTAGTCTAACAATGTGGTTTATGGTAGGAGGCTTTCAGTCACATGGTATCAGCTAGACTTCCAGAACAGCTAGAGACTGAGGTCAGCCACAAAGCCAGTGGCTAAATAAAAATAAAAACTTTGGATTCAAGTCTCAGGACTCAGCCTTGGTCGGCAATACTCCATGTATATTGTCACACTTTGTTTCTGAGAGGGTTAATGCTGTCCTTGACTCCACAAGGAGTAGACAACCAGAAGCTCTGTGTTAGAACATTCCTGATTCCAAAATTTCCTGATATACCTGCAGGGCATCTAAAGCAAGGCATATAGTTTATCGGTAGCTTTTGTTCTTCTGTGAAAACAGGTGGTAGGACCCTTCCCTGATACCTGTGAGGATCAGCCATGGATATCTCCCTTCTGTGTTTCCACAGATGTCTCAACAGTGAGCTCTTCCACACGAACATACGCAGGGGAGTATATGAGAGCACAATAAACCCAGCATTGTAGTCAAAGAAATGGTATATATTTCAAATTTCTTTAGTTTCTTTAATTCACACTTGCAAATATGTTGCAGTAAAATTCAAACCCTTGTAGGAAAGATTTGTTATGGTCTACGACCTCTGCTAAGGAATGAGGACAAGAAACCCAACACAGATAGTTGTACAGTAATAACGATTTTTAAAATTGCTATTGAAATTTCACCCTTTAGGTTCAGAAAAACATTATTCTAAGGTTGCTGGTAAACTTTATGAGATGAGAAATGGCTTTAGGGGTATGCTTGTGTTTACCCCGATGCTGCTGTAGTGCCTCCCAATGCTTTGGATACTTCCTTTTACACAGTCACTTTCGTGCGTGCGCGCGCGCGCACACACACACACACACACACACACAAGTTCTAGGACTCATTTCCTTGGGACCCTGTTCCTTGTTTTCCAAGGAAATAGGTTGCTAATATGATAAATTTATCCGTGCCGAGTTATTTGGTGTTGTTGGCTCAATATATAATTACTTGGAGAGGATATTTATATTTTTGGCAAAATCATGTACGTCTATCCACAAATAAAAGAAAAATCCTAAGAATAAACCTTTAGGTAAACCAGTAGTGGTAGTCTTTGGCTGCCGTGGTTTTGGAAAAGCTGTAGGAGAGCTGTGTTCTATTCTGTCACTAGTGAAGTGTGAGGCTTCAAACACAAGATTTAATCCTCATCTGTATCCTCAACTGAAAATGAGAGAACTGGCCTTACATTCACATATACAGGGAGACTCTGCCAATGACTAAAAGCATTTTCTCATTGTGGGGTGACTGTATATCCAGGTTTGCCAGGGACAGTGACATTTTATACATATTGCTTCAGCATAACTATTAATTAATTTTTAAGTGTGCCTCCTTTATTCTCAAAAGCAGCCTGGTGTTCATGATATCCAAGCGAATTGTCTGCCAAATGCCTAGTTTAAAGGAACCTTTCTTCTTATCACTGTCCTGGTAACCCCATAGTGGTGAACACAGGTAAGACTTACCTGCCACGCTGTCCAGTACCTGACTGGGGCAATGTCTTTTTAAAACCGTTCAAATGACTGAGCCATTTTAGACCTAAAAGGTATTAATATAAAAGTTCTATGTCAAAAAATAGACATTTTTTGGGGGGAAATCAATATTGTATTTTTCCTTCGTTCTTTATTCTTTTCTATCCCCTATCCTTCATCCCTGCCAGTACAGTAAATCAAAAGGGAGCAAAAGTTACCTAACTCTAATTATCTCGGTTTACATTTTACTCAGTTCATTGAAATCCTCGCTTTCTGAAAATCCCCTCCATCCAGGAGACTCCAGTGAACATATTCATGTTTCAAACAAATCTGCCATTGTTAATCATCACAAGGTATTTTCTTTAATAAGTGAGGCTCGGCAGGCCCTGCGGCTGTGTTGTTTATTTTATAGCAAGCACAAAGACAATTTATTTTTTTAAATACTATAATTAGATTAGTGTTCTCTTTACTGAAGCATCTGTAGGAAAATGAGAGTGTGTTTCTTTGAATGAATGAGCAGTCACATTTATTTTTATTAAATCTGAACTTGTCCTCTGAGATAGCTGAATTTAATTTTATGTTCTAATACAACATGTAATATTCCAACTTTTTTTCAGATAAAGTCGTGGATCCTCCAAAAAGGAGGTTGGACTAAATTGAATCTTCTGATTCCAATTTTATGAACTGCATTAAAATCTCTCTAGGGTGCAGGATTATGTTTGTATTGAAGAATGACTACATTAAGGTATGTATTTGCATACATAAACAAATATATCCGGACGGTTATCTATGACCTGTCATTGATACAGAGAGTATCATAGAATGTAATAACATTATACCTTTGTTATGGCTCTGTAGGTCTTTACTAAAAAGTTTTAGAAGTGCTGTTTATAAATCAAAAAGATTAAATGGGGACATTTTTAAAGTTTTGGAGACTGGTTTATCAACATTGCATCCATAAAGCACCTTAGAACAGTAATTAAAGCACCCCGGGAATAAGTCATTATCTCTTGACCACCTACCTTTTCACCTTGGCATAGCAAATAAGGAAAATATTTCTGCTCTCTATCCCCTTTGAATCTTAATGATGAAAGCAATTTAGTATCAGTGTTATACCTTTAACAAGGGAAAATTATTCTAGTTCTCTATTGTGTAACAATAAAACTTCAGACTGAATAGCTTAAAATAACAATTTATTCCTACCTTTCATGGTCCGTGAGATGCTTTTCAAGTGGTTAGAGTGAAATGGTGGGTAGGGCTGGCATTTTCTGAAGGCCAACCTTGCTAGACATCCAAGTGGGCTTCTTATCACACTTAACTGGTTTTTCAGCTGAGATGGCTTGAACATTCAGCGATAGGAAACTGGCCAGTTGCCTCCTTTTCTACATGACCTATCCCTGTGGCTAGATTGGGCTTCCCTACAGTATGTCTGTCTCAGAATAATTAGATTTCTTATATAGAACTAGCTTCTCCAAAAGCAAGTATTCTAAAAGTCCAAGGCAAAGCTACATGGCTTCTTATAGCCTAAACTTTGGAAGTTATACATCATTGCTTCCACTGCTTTCTGCCAGCTACACAGGATCATCTTAGATTCAATATGGGAGAGAACACCAAGGTACATGAGTATCAGAAGGCATGGTTCATTGAGACGTGATGGGGAGCAAGGCAGAATTTGTATAAACAAGCTACCACAAAAATAAAACAAATGTGATTCTAAAATAAATTCAGTCATGATTAAGAATAAATATCATCTACTCCTCAAGTCTATAAATTTTCTAAAAATTTTCTTTTATAATTTTCAGAAGTCTACATTTATCTCCTTAAATAGCCACTTTGATACATATTTTTAGTTTTATTGTTATTCTTCTTTAAGTGTAGTATTGTAATTATTTTCTACTTATTCCTTTATAAAACATGTGTTGTTGTTGTTTTTTTAAATTTTAATAACATTAGGAGTTAAATAGGCATTTACGGGCTGGCCTAAGGATGTAACACAGCGCCTGACAGAATTGTTAGTCAACCTTTGGGACATAATTTATTTGAGTCATGAATAATTCTCATAGTCAAACAGCCAAGCAGTTATATAAATTGCTGCAAAGAAAATAATGTTTGAGAAAATATCTCTACGGTTGTGTTAAGATCTAACGAAGGAACTGTTGGGGAGGAAAAAAAAATACCCTTTTAAGGTTCTTTTGGCTAGCTAAAGATTAAATTGACATGGAAACAAATTAACAGGAAAAAATCAAATTTAATTATGTACATACTGGGGCCCCATAAGATTATGAGGCCCATAGGCAGTCAGGCAATTGAGGCTTAAATGTCATTCTGAGCTAAGGAGAAGGGAGTGGGGTCTGGGACTTGAAAGAGAAGAAAGACAATTTACAGGAAGATGAAAAAGAGTAAATGTTTGGTAAACAACTGTTTGTTGGGCAATACAGAAACAATGAAATACAGAGAGAAATTTTGGCAAACAGACTTTGCTAGGTTCCTTTCTCCCTATTACACCTCATTCATATTAGACAGTTGTTATCTATGGTGATAGCTGCCTTCTTGGAACAGATCCTCTGTCTAAATTCTTTTACGCAGCTGGGGAGCTAGGGGGGACAAAAAAAAGGAGAAAAACTTCTCGAATCTTATGTTTCTTAAATATAATAAAAAAAATAATAAATCTAAAATAATCCACATGCCAGAGACCCATTTTAAGGTGGCAAATTTTGCTCCTCCACAGAACATATCATTTTTTCAGGGATAACAATAGGTTCTAGTACTGAACACTGCTTTTGAGCTCTAATTGTTAATATTCATGAAAATAAAATAGAAATTAAATTATCTTCAAACTACACTTTATATATTAAAATATCAAATTTTTATTTACTAGATAAATTTTTATTCAATCTCTACCTCTCTTTATTTTTAAAAGCATAAAAGAGCTAAAGAAATATATTATTTTTATGATAATTTCCAAAGAATACCCCCCAAATCTTCTTACCTAGATGAAAAAAATATAGATTCTACTGAATGGAAAGTTATTATTCTCAGAAAAAGGGTATGGAAGACTTATAAACTACACAAAATACTCAGTAATGTTTTTCAAAAGTGGCTTTATTTTTGTTTTCTCCCTTCTGAAACATTTTCTTTCTATTTAAATCAATATATTTGAAATGAATGCAATCACTATTTCATTGTAACTTCCTCCCAAAACCATTGGAATTGTAAACACTAAAGATTTCCATTTAAATAAAAGGTTAGAGAAAGTTCTAAAAGCAGCTGTAAGAGCAATACAAAATGTTGGCATCAGATTTTTTCCACAACTAAATGGATCACAAAACTATTCTGATTGAGATTCATTGTTTTGAAATAGATGTTATACCCAAGAGAAAGTTCACTTAAGGTATTCTTTGGAATTCAGGAATAGAAAATTTATTGGAAACCTTTTAGATATGGACCATAAATTTAAAAACACATTATGCTGTGAAACATCAGACACAAGGGGGAATAAAAAGAGGCAGGAAGTTAAGTAGAAAAAAAAGAGAAACAAAACCCTAAAATATTTTTAAAATAAAAAGAAGAAAAAGGCAGGATAACAATTGAAAAGAGAGAAAAATCGAGGCAAAGTGGAATGTTCTGATGAGCTGAGTGAAGTAGAAATGTTTTCTTTTCAGTAAAGAAATTATTTTTAAGAAGTTCTGATAAAAGAGGGAAAAAATGAAATTCTTACAACCAACCTAACATCTAGAAAAATGTTGCAGAAAATTGAAATCATAATGTGTAATTCAATTTTAATGTTAGAGTAAATCACAGTATACTAGATTAGATCTATCAAGCACAGTTGAATATTATTCCTTTGTTTCATATTCTAATCTTCCATAACTATATTCCAGTATCTTATTTGCCTATTTTGATAACTGATCCGATTGACTGATGGCCTCGATGACTTTCCTTTCTTTAAAATAAAACCCCAATTTATTTGTAGAAAGATATGTGAGATGACAATATCATTTAATTAGACATTTTTTTCTTTGTTTTCCATTCATAGATGAATGTGTCCTGAAATTTGCCCTGAAGTTTCCTTGCAGTGAATAACATTGTCTTCTATCTTTTGGCATAGCTTTCCTAATTTCTTACCAGAGTGGTTAATTTTTTAATAGATTTTTTTTTCAGGTCAGATTCCCATGGCATGATGCTATGGTAAGAATGGGTGGGGTAAAGATGATGATGGTGGTGATGGTGGGGATATTATAGATTGATTAGATATAAAGTAAACAAAACAAAAATGTTAAAGTGACAATTGATATAGGAAAAGGTTTAGGATTTTTTAAAAAAAGGGAATGGGGTGTTAAAAATGAGACAAAATTATTCCAGCTCCAAAATGGAGTTGCTTATGCTCCATGTCACCAAACTGAGACTTAACTTAATTACAGTTTCAAGTCTCCCAGAAATGGGATCTAAACCAGTCAGTCAGAA
Source organism: Ursus americanus (assembly GCF_024610735.1). Classification (NCBI taxonomy): domain Eukaryota; kingdom Metazoa; phylum Chordata; class Mammalia; order Carnivora; family Ursidae; genus Ursus; species Ursus americanus. Next base: position 11,125,220 of record NC_142137.1, on the reverse strand, counting down.
ATTGCCTGGTCATGGGCGCCTGGGTGGTGCAGTCGTTAAGCGTCTGCTTTCGGCTCAGGGCGTGATCCAGGTGTTCAGGGACTGAGCCCCACATCGGGCTCCTCCACTGGGAGCCCACTTCTTCTTCTCCCACTCCCCTGCTGTGTTCCCTCTCTCGCTGGCTGTCTGTCTGTCACATAAATAAATAAAATCTTTAAAAAAAGAAAGAAAGAAAGAAAGAAAGAAAGGAAGGAAGGAAGGAAGGAAGGAAGGAAGGAAGGAAGGAAGGGAGAAAAGAAATTGCCTGGTCAGCACCAGTTAGCTAATATGCTGATAGATTCCTCGTCCCCTAAAGGAAAGTAACTTCACAATAACCAATTCAACTTTTTGCCTAGTATAACTTCCTTGTTCCCTCTTCCTTCTACCTATAAAAATCTTTCATTTTGTATAGTTCTTCAGAGCTCCTTTCTATTTGCTAGATTGAATGCTGCCTAATTCAAATTGATTTTCGCTCAATAAACTCTTAAAATTTTTACTGTGTCTTAGCTTGTTTTTTAAGAGGGGTATTTTCAGTGTTATGCCACATAATTCAAAAATGAAAATGAGTGCTCTGTATTCTGGCTTAAATGGAGAAGCCTACGTGGGAAGCCATATTTTCCAGATAGTAAATATCTAAGTGTGTCTTCTATCTCAGCCTACTGTTGCTTTGTGTCGAGCCTAGCACTATTGGTGACTCGGTCCATTCTTCTGTTAAAGAGACTGACCTGCCTCTGCTTGTGGACTTGTTTTTCAGGCTTCTGTCTGAAGCTCTACCTCCGGGCATCCTTGAAATCTGTCTTGCAATTGCTCCACTACAACACATGATACAACAGCTGCCTGGGGTTCCCGATCTCTTTTCCCTTCGTAACCTCTCCCTGTACAATGTTTTATTACCATGAGCATTGGTTTAAGTTGGTAGCTTGTGATTCTCAATCTTGTTGGCTGTGACTTGTCTTGCTCGTGGGTAATTCTGAATAAGCTACTCAGGAAATTCATTACGTCCATTCTGATATTTTCCTTATCTTTCTAAGAAGGTTGAGAACCCCTGAGGAACATATGCAATTATTATTTTCAGAGAAAAAAAATTTTTACCTTTTAGTTATCCCCTTATCTGGTGACCAATTGAATAATGTCTGTCTGATTAATTATGGTTCAATGAAATACTGATAGCTGAAAAATAATGTACTCTGTTTCATCAGAGTATGAAATGATTATCTAATTAACTTAGCTCCTAGCCAGTAAATACCTTGCAAATAGTAAATATTAAATAAATGTTGAATAAATAATTATTTTTAAATAATTTTGTCCTATAAAAATTTACTTTTACTACTTTTGACACATTTAAGCCACATACCTAAGTGACCATTGCAAAGTTATTTTTTTATCACCATTCATTTCTCATGTATATTTGCATTAAATTCTCATTGCTATTAGTCATTGGCAAAATTTGTGTTATCATATTATATAGGATGAAAAGAAAATTAAAACCACCCACTGTCCCAAACTTAGCACCCAGAACTACCTTGAGTATCCTAATATTTCTCTCAGAGCTATGTGTGTGTGTGCCTGTATATGAGTGCTGATGTTGATATTAGATTCCAACTGTATTCTCCCACCCTTTTTTAACCCTATTGGAGTTTTAGTGATTTTGCAAAATTGATTGGTAATAGTTCTTGTATTTTGCTTTTCCCCGCTATTTCACAAAGCATAATTTCCATACTGTTAAATGTTCTTCAAAAATATAGTTTTTATTGACTGCATAATATTCTATCTTATGGATTGCCATAATTCATTTACCCATTCATGGGTTATTGACCATTGCTGCTTTCAAAGTTTTGCCCTAAAAAGTAATGCCATGATGAAATCTTTTGGTGCCATTCTGATTATTTCTTTAGGAAAGAGTCCTAAAAATGGAATTAGTGTGTGAGTCCCTCTTCAGGCTTGTGTCGCATATTGTCAAAGCGCTTTACAGAAAGGTTGTATCCCGGTGCACTCTCACCAGTGGTAATGTGTAAAAATGCCATGTCACTGTATTTCAGGATTGCTGGCATCCATAGGCATTCGTCTCCATCAAGGATGGTGCTACATCTGTGTTGTTCTCTAAGAATCAGCAAGATTAGATGCCCACAGTTACTCAATAATTATTCGAGGAAAAATTAATAAAGGTTTAAATCTTTATAAGTTTGTGAGGTAGGATGTGCATTCTTTTGAAAGATACCTCTGGATGCCTGTTACATGACAAATAGGGGTGAGTATGTGTAGCTGCTGCTATTACGGGGATTGCGGTCTGACGTTGAAATCATGATAGTTTCAATTTGAATTTTTGCATTACTAGGAAGCTTTTTCTCGCTGCTGTATTGACTTTTTCTGCATTATTTCTTTTGTGAATCATCCATGAATTTTACTCATTTTTCCTTTGGTATTTTTGAGTGCAATTTCTAAATATCTAGTGAGAGCTCTTCGTATATTATTAGCTGTTTGTCATATTTGCTGCATATAGAATTGCACTATACTTTAATACTTGGGTTGATATGCCAGCTAGCTATGCCATCTTGGAAAAGTTAATAACTCTAAATCTCAGTTGAGAGTAAAATAAAAACTACCTCAAAAGATTTTTGTGATAAATAAATGGTATAATTCATATAAACCTCTAAGCATGGGATCTTAAATAGTAAGCACTCAATACAGAAATATTAGTTTTACTATTAATGTTATTACTGCTATTTCTATTGCTCAGATAAGCCTTTTTCGTACAAAGATTAAAAATTAATCCATATATTTTTCTGCTTATAAGTTATATAAACTTTCTCAGGTCACAGCTTCCTTAGTGTCTAATTTTTTCGGTGTTCTCCTAGATCAAGTGGAACACCTGCAACCATTAAGTAATTAGGTCCAAACAACTTAAGAACTATTTATGTCCTACTAACAACTTAGTAAAAAAATGCAGATAAATGAAATTTTTTAAAGTTCTTATATAACCACAATTATTAATGGGACGTTTGTGCCCTACTGAATACTGCACAATTTCTCAAGTCTTAGAATCAGATTGAAAACCACCACGTTCACATCTTCACACAGTGCCTTTTATACTGTGTTTGCCTCTATCTCAGCAATTATTATGATAAAAAAGATAGGATGTCAATGAAACAAATGTTGCTCGATCTAATGAGGAAACTGTGTGCCTGGACTTAGTAGTTTGCGCAGTGTTCAACAGATGTCAAATATTTAAAATATCCCATGGTGCCCCTGAGTTGACCCTCTGCAATATCCTTGGGATTTGTTACAAAATTTAGGAACCATGAGTTATATGTTTACATTAGCTTTTGTTTTTTCCTTTATATAGAACTATTTAATTGATTTATAATTTACATTCAGTAATTTAAGAATGTAATTTTCTCTTTCATAGCAATACTTACCAACATCATTGAAAAATGTTTCTTTCTTAGGGTTTAATATTTGCTTTATCACCAATCAAAATAATTCATAGCCCATATGCATCAGAATCACTTTGGGTGCTTTAAATAATGCCAGACTTAGTCAGAATACCTTTGGATAGGACACCAGAATCTGGATATTTTAAAAAACAGTGTTAGGTGACCCTTGGGAACCCTAAACTCAAGAATAATTTTCCTGGGATCTTTTTCTGGATTATCTGTTCTTGTCCACTAATCTTCTGTTAAGTTTAGGTTGATTTTAATTTCTTTAGCTCTCTAACGTTTATTTACCAGAAAGAAAAAACCTATTCCCATTACTTTTATTTAAAAAATAGCTATCTACATTTATTTTTTCTAAAAATAAGCTTGAAAATCTTTCTTTTAACTCAAAAAAAGAAAATCGTAGCTTTCTTCACATGAATCCCAGATATTTTCAGTCAGGACTATTATTTCTAAATATTTAAAATTTACTGCATGTGATTCTAAGTATTATCATCATTATTTTCAATAAATACAATTTTTTAAAGATTTTATTTCTTTGTTGTCAGAGAGAGAGGGAGAGAGAAAGAGAGAGCACAAGCAGGGGGGAGCGGCAGGCATAGGGAGAGGGAGAAGCAGGCTCCCTGATGAACAAGGAGCCCAATGTGGGACTCGATCCCAAGCCCCCAGAATCATGACCTGAGCCGAAGGCAGATGCTTAACCAACTGAGCCACCCAGGCATTCCAATAAAAAATGTTTTATTTTTAGATAACTGTCTTGGCAAATTAATGTTTTCTAGGTATATAATCACATGGCTTTAAATAATATTTTCTCCTCTATTTCAAGTATTTGTAGTTATTTCTTATTTATGACAAATTTCTATAATGGAACTTTAAAATTAGATAACAAACATCTTTGTCTTGAATTTCAGGCCAGTTAAGGAAGACATTCTCGAGATATTTTTAATCATGTTAAGGAGGCTTATGTTTGTCTAGTTTTTAGGAGCTTCAACTTAAAAAAACTTTTTATTTTATTAATGTTAAAATATGTCCAAATGTCTTTTTCGCTGAGATGATATACTTTTTTCTCACTCGTGTTTTAATGTTTACTCAGTATGGAAGAATGACTTGGGTGCCTGAATTCAAATCCCAACTCCCACCACTTACTAACTATGTGACTTTGGGCAAGTTACTTTATCTCTCTGAGAGTCAGTTCTCTCATCTGTAAAATGGGAATAATACAAGTATGCATGGATTGTTGTTGGAATAAATGAGTTGATACATGTAAAATGCTTCAAACAGTACATGGCACATTATAAATGATCAATAAAGTTTAGCATCATTATAATTATCACTACCATTATCATGTGGCCTGGATGAAAAATCACTTTATCTTGATGAAAGTTCTTTTAATAAATGATTACATTTATTTGCTACATTTTATTTAGAGTTCTTACATCTGTGTTCACTGGTGCTACCATACTATAATTTTACTTCTTGAGTTTTCTTAAGTTTTAATATCAAAGTTTTGTTATTTTCAAAGCATATAAACTAACTTGCTATCATATTCTGTCCTTTAAATCAGATAAATAGCAGGGTAGTTATTTGGGGGATTGGTAATTCACAAGTAAAACCGTTTGGCCCTGAGGCCTTTTTCAAAGGGGAATCTTATATCATCATTTGTCTGTTGAAGCGATATATACCTTCTTAAGCAAATCTTATGATCTGTATATTTTTAATTAGATTATTTGTTCCATCAGTATTTTCTATTTTGTTGGTTTAGAATTTATTAACTTAGAATAATATATCTTTTAAGTATTTTCCATATTTGCTATGTTATAGCCTAGACAAATACAATGTACCCCTCCCTTTCCTGTAAGAGAAGGGAGGAGGGTGCTTCCCCTCTACTTCAGGCCGCTTGAAGTCACTTCAAGAGGGACTTCAAAGAGACCACTCAGAAAGCATGATATATTCCCGTTGGAGTCGGAGAGACACGTTAGACTGACGTCTGGTTCATGCTCAGGAAATCTACAGGGTGAGTAGTTGGTCCCTAAGCCAGGAAGCAGTCTATGAAGAGAGAGAATACACTGGAAAAGAGCAAACATTGTATTTCTCGTGGCCCGAAGGTGGGCCACATGGGAGAGAATCAACTGAGTTCATCTTAAAAGAGACTTCTTGACAAGGGTGAGGCAATCCAGTAGATGGTAGGGAACAGAGGATACCTGAACTGAGAGTGGATTTTAAGGAGTGGTGTGTGTGCCTGACAAATGTGTAATAGCTCTCTGGAGTGGTAATTAGGGATACTCCTACACCAACGTACACCTGCTTAGATGAAATCTCTGCTGCTACTCTTCTTTCTCTCTACCCCCAACTCCTGAAGAGTTAAATCCAAAAAAGGAAATGACCCAGAGCCTAGCTGAGATCTCTCTATTGTTCAAAGACTAAAGAGGAAAGAGAGGAGAAAGAGTAGATCCCAGTCCTTGCATAATTCCAAACGTGTTCAGCCTGTGCTGGGAGAAAAATTCCTATCAACTTTGAGATCGAATTTAATATGGATTCAACTAGGTCTAATAATAGAAAAGGTTGAGAAGTTTTGGAATCCTCCAAATATATATTTAAAGTATTGTGAAAGGAAAATCTACATAGCATAGTTAAATACAGTCTTTGGGAAAAAATGAAATTAAATAATCAAAAAAATCTGAGATTCCTCAATATCCAATTATACACAGATTTGGAAAGCTCATATGTTCTACATTGACTAACAAAATGTGTTTTCCAAATATTTTCTTCGTATTACCAGCATATTCTTTATATCTAATATATAATTGTATTTTATCATATATATAGTGTTATATATAGTCATATATCACTGCTCCCACACATATTTTAGAAAGTCTTCCATAGATTCTTCCTAATACATACAAGTTTGACTTTTTCTTTTCTAAAGATAAGGGTTATTTCCTTCTCTTCTTTCAAAATAGACAAAAGGAGGCAAGGCAACTGGCATATGAAATTATATATGAGAAGAAGGTACAGGTTTATGAATACAGAGAAAAGGTCACTGACTGGGTGAAATATTTGTGAGAATTAGACATGGCACTGTAACATTTTCAAAGCAAGTAAAATAGATAGACCAAGAAAGCATTCAAATACGAAGTAAAACAAAACAAAAAACAAAAACAGAAAAACTCAAAAAACTTTATGATGAGGACAACAGTAAGTCTTGGAGTGCATGCAAAAGTCTACCAGGGAAAGTGAACAGTCTTTTCCCTTTGTGAATCAACATTTATCAGTCATCTGCTCTGTGCTGAGTACCAAATGTGGTATCACAACAAGTGCTTCTGCAGCACGTGCGTCAGAGTCCCCTACCCAAGCTGTCCTTCCCTGTGGGGACTGATGCAACAGAGAAAGGCCAGAGCGGGGCCCACTCTGCAGGCTCTGGGCAGTTCTGCCCCTGGGGCAGGTCCTCACTGCTGTCCAGACAAGAGCCGGCTTTTGTGTAAAGAAAGAGCATGATGTTACCATTCAGAGCAAGGGTTATGGATTGGGCAACTTTACTTAAGGGAGATATTAGGGATGCAGGTACCACGATGAAAATATCAAGTCCATAATTTTTATCGACTTAATCCTTTTAGAGAGTGAGAACAGAAATGGAATGACAAGTCCAGGGAACTTTTCCCCTCATTAACCTCCCGCTGCTTCCTTGACCTATTTGGTATTCAAACTCTGGGTGATTGAGGACAAGTGACACTGGCCAGCAAGATAATTTTCAGTAATTTCTGAAGGAGAGTAGAGCACACTAAGTAGAGAAAGTATAATAAATCCCTATTTTTCTTTGTGTAGGTTTTTACAAAAATCTCTTTTTTAAGGAAGAATTTTGAAGTCTGGGTTATCCCCAAAGTCTTAGTGCAGGTTTACACTTTAATAATTTCAAAAGTTTAATACTACACATTTATTCTAAAAACAGCATTTGAAAGTTAAATCAGATATAATTTTTTTTTTAGAATTTAGAATTTTGAATAAAATATTTTTTTATTTAAAATTTTTGCTTAAGGAGAGCCTGGGTGGCTCAGGCAGTTAAACCTCTGACTCTTGATTTCAGTTCAGGTCATCATCTGGGGATCCTGACATTTAGTCCTGCTGGCAGGCTCTGTGCTCAGTAGGGAGTCTGCTTCTCTCTTTCTGCCTCTGGTTCCCGCTCCCCCCCAACACACTCTCTCTCTCAAGTATATAAATAAATCTTTAAAAAAAAAATTTTTTGTTACCTTCAATTAGAGAGGTTAAAACCAAATGTTAATATTAAAATTTTTATTAAAATTGTAAAAACCAATAAGTGCTTATTAAGTGTAAATAATGATGCTTTCAAGTGAACTGTTATGTAAGTGTTAGCATTTCTCCATCTGACTTACCAAAGCTACACCTGTACTAGGGCTTCCGGGACACTGTGTTTATTATGCTCTCCTAAGGGAGTCAAAACTTTGCAGCCTTCCTTGAAATGCTTCTTGATTTAATTTATTTGTAACATCTTTTGCAGCATTTATGGCAAAAGCTCTCAGTTTTTGTGAATCTTGAAAATGTAGTTTTTGTGAGTGTCAAAAACTAAGTTAGACCAAAGGTAGAAAGGTGAACTTGGTACAGATGGATGTCAGGAGATCAGACCGGGGCTTGCGGGGCAGAAAGGACTCCATGAGAGGTAAAGAGAGAGGAGCGAGGCTGGTCAGCAGCAGACAGCAGGCTGAGGTGACCAGGCAAAATCACTAATGAACAAAAGACAGGAAGGAAATACAGAGGAACTTGACAGTCCTCAGAGCCATGTTACAAAAGGTGGTTTTAACTAATAGACACTTTCTTTGTGATGTGATTTGTATTTTTAAATAAAGTTCTCCACACTTACTTTCTCAGAAGAAAGCATGAATTCTTACTTTTTCTCATAATGTTACTTTAAGTGTTGATTGGATTTTTAAAAAACAAATAAGATGATAAAATCATCTGGTTCCCCATGAAGATGACGCCCTCCAAAATTTTATATATATAATGAAGCACATATATATAATGAAACATATATATAAACGTATATAATAAAAGATATATGCCCTACATTATTTTTTTCTAGCAGTGAACCTTCAGAGGATCTAATGTGTGAATATATAAAATTTAAACCATATTATGTATAATTAGCTAAAGCAATTATATGAGGTCTGAGACAGAAAGCTAACAGATTTTGAACAATTGTGTCATGTTATCAAGAATCTTATATTAAAATTAATAACCTAAAGTCAAGAAAATTATTTCCTTCTCTGAAAGATTTTTCCTAAGCCTCCAATGATATATTTCCCGAAAATTTATATTTTTTTATTTGAAACACATCTATCTATTCCTCCTTTATAGATAAAGCTACGTTCTTTTAAATCGCAACATGCATATAGAGATTTTGGAGAATGTGTTGGAGTCAGAAGCTGAGATTCTTCTGAATTCTTCTATGAATAAAAAATATACTATGCACATGGCAGCCCAAACTTTTGATGAGTGATCACACCGTACAGTTTGACTGTAACTCCCATGTCCTCTTCTCCAACTATCACACACCTGACACTGACATTTCCAGGGCAATTTCTCTGACTCAATAGAGTCTGGGTTTTATTCCTTTTTTAAGGGAAAAATGACATACCCCTGATTCTGTTTCGATGGGTAGCTTTTAAAATCAACAACCTAAAGATTTCTAGGTATATCCCATCACACTGGACACGTACATCAATTAGTAAAGCGTGGGAGCAAAGTAAATTATTGAGAAGCAGTTCACCATTCTCATTCTTGAAATAAGGCAGCCAGAAGGTATTTACGAAGGATTATTTCATGCCTAGAACTCTGCTAGGTGCTATGGGGGAAAGAAGTTTCAGAACCCCAAAAGCTTGGGCTCTACTGACTAGGAACTTAGGACTTTTGCAAAAAAAGTATTGTCCCAGTTGTTTTCAGCTAGTCAGTTCTGATGTGGTGAATAAGATTGAAACTATTTGAACTGAGATGCTGTTTGATTCCATTTGAAACAAGAAATTACAGTTAGCAAAAAAAACTTGAAAAAGTTAGCTTCTGGGCAGAATTGCATGTAAATAATTGGATAAGGTTAGGGTCTTATCCTTAATTCTTAATACAGTTCTTAGAGGGACTCATCCCCAAATATTTAGTGTTTCACAGCTGAGATAGTTGGGTGTTTTGCCTTTTATTTCCTACATATTTTAAATGATATAAATTACAGATGTTTCTGTTAAAAAATTGAAAATTCAGATTACCAAGAAAAAAATGTACAAATTATTATTCTTAGAATTCGAGTCATACCGACCTTCCTAGGGCTGCCATGATAATAGCACACCCTGGGCAGCTTAAACAACAGAAATGTTTCTTCTTACAGTTCCGGAGGCTAGAAGTCCAAGATCAAGGGGTCAGCAGGTTTGGTTTTTTCTAATACTTTTCTCCTTGGCTTGCAGAACTCCGCTTCTCTGTCTTCACATGGTCATCCCTCATTACTCTGTGTCCCAATCTGCTCTTCTTATAAGAACACCGGTCATATTGGATCAGAACCTATTTCACATTCTGAGGTACTGGAGGTTAGGGTTTCAACATATGAATTTTGGGAGACATGATTCAGCCCTTAAAATCATGCATATAAGCAGATAGTTGATAGCTAGATAGAGCTAAAAGAGCATATATCTTTCTCTCACTTAATACATAATTTTAAAATAAAGTAAGTAAAAATCTCTAAAATATATTTTAATGACTAAATAATATGTAATTATACAGATTTCACCTCATGCATTTAACTAGGTTCCCACTATCAATCATTTAAGTTGTTTCTAGTATTTTTTTCTATTTAAATCCTGCCGTATGAACACCCTCCCATATACACCTTGATAAAATTTCATATTAATTTTCTTTTGATAAATGTCTAGTAGTGGATTCTCTCAGTTAAGAGTATGCTCTTTTTTTCCCCCTTAGGGATTTTTATACTTCCCGCAATATTTGCATCAATCTTTCACTCCAACAATTATGAAATACGAATGTCTGTTTATGACTACCATGCCAGCTCCTCATTTCTATCATTCCCTTCTTTTCTAGTAAAAAAGCACAACTTACTGTATTTACATTTATAGTTATTGAAATTAATTTGGCCCCAGGGCTGGGGGGGGCAAACATTTTTTCTGTCCCCCTTTATGCCCATCTATCTATACTCTTCCTTTTGTGAATGCAGTCCTCATCTGAACCTTCCCCCACCTACCATTACTGTTTATAGTTAGAGCTCATTATTTTCGTCAGTGAACCAGTGAACAGAACACAAACCGTTTGTCACTACCAAGGAAATTTTTGTAAAGTTAAGTAACCCAGCCACTTGCCTGGCATCATATGTCCTTCTAGCGACAACTGTAAAGTCTGTCGCACTTAAGATGTATTCTGAGCAGACACAGTGCCCTAACAGACATCCTACCAGGGCTGTGGTTGGGTAAACATTGTGTTCCCCCGTATTTTCCAGATATTAATTGTAGCTATTATTAACCACCCTTGTGGTTCTCTGCATCTAGACATTTGAACTATTTCAACTAGGCTACTTTTCTACACCGTTGGTTGCACGCTGTGAGGCAGTATCCGATGTCACATAGTTTCAGGTTAATGCGGCAAATAAAGCAAAGTTTTACATATTTTACTGTCGGTTCTCTTTTTCCGCCCTGCCCATTTTCCTGCAATCCTCCATTTGTATTTTAAATGGAGATTTGTTCCTTGGAGACTTGGAAAAATGGTTTAAAAACGCTATCATACATACTTGGTAAGTCTCTCAGTGGTGGTTTCTCAGAAATAAAAGAAAAATAATAGATTAGCTCAGAGATACTGACACTTCAGTTCACAGGCTGTTCTTGGTTTGTGTCTATTCCATACTGAATTCATCGACGTGTTCTGTATGATCGATTCAAGTGTTCCAGACTGCTGACACCATATGCCTTATGAGAGTCTTTTTTCCAAACTATTTTTCATAGATTCCGAATGAGATGAATTATACAGCACATTAAACAAAGTGCAAAACTGAAAAAAAAAAAAAAAGAAAAGAAAAAGAAGAAGAAGAGAGAGTGAATGCAAGGTGATTCCGTTGCTTTCAAAAAAATCTAGCTTCACTTACCAAACTCTCCTGCTGTCTCGTCAAGAACACCAATGCCCTCCTGACCACCGTCGTCACACTCCGCGTTGATCACAGCTCAGTGCCGCGGGATATTCCAACATCTTTATATGTTGCTGGCTGAGGTCTTTGAAGCAATAAAAATCTCCCTTACGAAAAGGAACCACTTTTGAGAAAGCACCTAAATATTTTTTAGGGGAATAAGAGAAGAGTTTACTCTGTCTTTCCTTTCCTTTTTTCTTTTTTTTTTGGGGGGGGGGTTCTATCTCACACTACTCCTGGATACATATAAGTTTAAATTTCACTTCCCTACTTTTGAGTCAACACGTAAATATCCATTGATAGATGTAGAATAGAGAGCATTCCTCTGACTGTAATGGCAACAAAGATACTTATTTCTGCTCAAGATGAAGAAAGCATTCTTCAAACACTTGCTGAATATGTCTTTGATTTAACAGAGATAATTAGTTTCAGTTAGTTAAGCTGAGCAACTATTTGCTTCAAAGAAGATATTATATTTGCTTAATTGCATTTAAGTGCTAAACACTGTAAAGAGTAACGTTTCCTGAAAATGGAATCTTTTCCTCTTAAATGGTTAGAGGATAGCTTATGAAACAAGGGTTGGGAGAAATTTACATCCAGTTTGAAAATGATAGATATTTCCCAATTGTTGAAGTGAACCATATTATCCTCCAAACATTAAATATTCCATATCCACTTAATCAAATTCAATCCTTAATCATATGGACTCAATAAGAAAAGAAACCATGGTTAATTGCTCAGTCCAAAGTGGATGTTGGTAAGCAAAATGACAATACCACAAAAATATAATCCCACAAAACCATCCCATATGGACGTATGGATGGAATCATTGTATCACTCTAGAGTGTTTGGGTTTTAATTAAGACACAGATCCAGCAAATCTTCTGTAGTAAAAGCGGTATCATTTCATTAGACCAGAATAAATTACCAAGTAATAAATAATTTTTAAAAAATAAAGTAAGATAAAATAAAACAAAGTCAATTATTTTTGCTTTAATTTTCAACTAAACAAATACATAAGCCAACAGTGGAAGCAACTGATGGCTAGAACATGATAGGAGCAATTCATCACCCCCTAAAAGCCGCTTCTCTTTGGTATAGGAAGCTTTATCTCTGACTCCAAATGAAGTGACGGCAAGATACCAAGTTTAAAATTCTCTAACTGTCAAGGGCTGTTTTACTAATTATCCAGATTCCAAGGCAATCATACAACCGTAATCATTCACCTCACGCCTGGAAACATAAGTCTTGTTCTTTTGATGAATATTTATAAGACAGTGTAAAGCAGTCTACTTTCTTTTCCCTTCAGGCAAGACAATTTGGAGTTCATCAATATGTATTACCAAGGACTTTTATAAAAGGCACTTCAAAGAAAATTCATCAGGCATTCCTTTTGTCTTGATTTCTGTTAGACTGATACTTCCTTTTGACAAGTATCAATAAATTATCCTCTGATGGCTAGAAACTTGATGTCTTATTCAGAAACTTCCTCACACAGCAAAATCTGGGCTTTGAGTTTCAAGTGAAATTATTAAGACCCTGCATCTACTTTAAGGACAGACGGAAGATATGCAAATTAAAAACAATAAAACAAACATGTATATAGTCACCCTACAGCACACAGGATGGAGTTTCACCACAGTTGAGCATTTTCTTGCTGTATACAACCTGAAACTTTTCTATTTGCCATGCAAACATATTTAGACATCCCTCACAAGTTAAAAAAAAAAAAAAATCACGAGCCTCAGTTCCCGGATAAATGGAAGAACCACACCAAATTAAAACCAAATTAATGTAGATATGGAAAGTGGAGACTGACAAGCTGTCTCTCTCTGCAAGGCTGATTAGTTTTCTCTTTTGAATATTATTGGTTAGACTCACATTTCTGTAAGAGGAGGGTGAATAAATGCAATTGTCTAAAATAAGAATAAAAAAACCACTACACTATTTAATGAGCTTTGAAAAATGACATAAAAATCCTTTTATTTGCATCCTTTTCCTAAAAAACAGCTTAGTTATTTTATTATTCTGGCAAAAAGTATTTGGAATAGGGAAACACAATTGATATCTATTTCTATAAATAAACACATAAAATAGCTTGCTGACTGTAGAGTCTATCTTTTTTTATGGCTTTACTCACTCACTCTTTACACAGCTATTGTGCTAATTATAAAAATATTTCCACATTCTAAGAAATTGTTTTGTCATTACCTGGTACAATAGAAAATCAAATATAATATCTAACTTAAGCTCAATTTTAAAAAGGAGAAAAATGATGGCATTTGAGTTTGAATACATGCTTTACAAACCAACTATAATATTAATCAAACAGCCATTCTATGAATGTTCATATGCACTGCCAAAACATATATCTCGTTTTTGAAAATACAATTCTCGATGAATAAGGAATTTGAAATATAGAGTTTATTTTGTAAAAATAAGGTAAAGAAAGAAGGAAAAGATGGCTAGCAGAATAGTAATAGCATATGTTATATTCTCTGTGTCCCTGAGATCTGAGATATGTTATTCAATAGCCTTGTAAAAGTAACTGAATACAAGACTATTATTTGAAAATATTTTTAATATTATTTGGTAAGAATGATAATGATGGTGTAAGTCTGAGCTATATTTTTTCTTTATTGTTGAATAAATTTGACTTGTAACATTGAATAAGTTTAAGGGGTACAACATGTTACTTTGATAAATTTATATATTGTAGTATGATTGCCTATATAGCAATATTTATCATATTACATAGTTATAGTACAATATTATTGCCTGTATTCATTATACTGTGCATTAGATCTCCATGGCTTATTCACTCATTGTAAGTTTATGCCCTTAATCACCAGCACTTTTATCCCTGCCTCATCTCCTGGTAACCAGCATTTTACTCTTTTATTTAACAGGTTGAACTTTTTAAAATTTCACATATAAGTGATATCATACAATACTTGTCTTTTTCTGTCTGACTTATCTCATTTAGGAAAATATGCTCAAGGTCCATGATGTCACAAATGGAAGGATGTTCTCCTTTCTCATGGCTATTGAATAATATCCCATTGTGTATACGTACCACATCTTTTTTATCCATTCAACCGTTAACGGACACTTAGCTTGTTTCCATATCTTGGATATTGTGAGTAATGCTGTAATAAATATGGGAGTGCAGATATCTCATCAAAATTCTGTTTTCATTTCCTTTTAGTACATACCTGGAAGTGGAATTGCTGGATTATATAGTAAACCCATTTTTGATGTTTTGTTGATTTCTATTTTCATACTATGGTGCTCCAAGAAGGTAATTGGTATGATTTCAATCTTCTTAAATTTGCTAATTTAAGAGCCTATCATAAGATCTGTCCTAGAAAATGTTCCATATGAACTTGAGAAGAATGTATATTCTGCTGCTGTTGGATGGAATGTTCTATATATGTCTATTAAGTCCATTTGTTCTACAGTGTGGTTCAATTCCAATATTTCCTCATTGATTTTCTGTCTGGATGACCTATCCATTGCTGATAATGGATCACTGAAGTTGTTCCCTGCCATTTTGTATCTCTGTTCTAGACTTTTTCTTTGTGATTACCAGGAGATTTACATAAAACATCTCATAGAAAAAATAGTACATTTTCCATTGGTAAGAATTTATCTTCACTTGCCCATAAAGTTTGCCTTCTTTTACTCTTCCCCTTTTATAGTTTTGATATCATAAGTTATCTCTTTTTATGCTCTAATTTCATTAACAAGTTCTTTTTAATGCTCTTTTCCTTTAACCTTAATACTATAGTTAAGTGTTTAATATACTATTCCAATAAATAATTACAGTATTCTAATTCTGACTATTTATCACCTTACTTAGAATTTTGTTCATTCCATCTTTTTGTTTCAGCTTGAAGAACTCCTTTCAACATTTCTTGTAAGGAGGCCCAGCGGTGGTGAACTCCCTCAGCTTTTGTTTGCCTGGGAAAGCATTTATTTCTCCTTCATATCTGAAGGGTAATTTTGGCAGATATAGTATTCTTGGTTGGCAGTTTTTACCTTTCACTATTTTGAATATGCCATTCCACTCTCTCCTGGCCTGTAGAGTTTCTGCTCAGAAATCTGCTGATCGCCTAATGGGGGTAACTTTGTACGTTACTGTCTTTTTTTTTTTTTTTTCTCTGACTACCTTTAAATTTTTTTCTTCATCATTACTTTTGACGGTTTTTATATAATGTGTCTTAGAGAAGGTCTTCTTGTGTTGAGATAATAAAGTGTTCTATTATCTTCATGGACTTGTATATTCAGTTCTCTCCCCAGTTTGGGAAGTTCTCAGATATTATTTCTTTAAATACACTCTTTGCTCTCTTCTCCCTCTCTTCTTCTTCCAGAATACCTTTTATTCTTACATTAGCTTTCTAATTAAACCTTCAAATAGCTGTCATAGAGTTTCTCCAGTTTTTAAAATCTTAGTTCTCTCTTTTCCATATGACCTGCTTCATTTCCAATACCCCCATCATCTCCTTTATTGAGTTCTTAAGCTCTAGAATTTCTGTTTGGCTCTTTTTTTTTTTTTTTTTTGATAGTTTCAATCTTTTTGATAAAGTACTCGTTCTATTCATTAATATTACTCCTGAGATCACTGTATTGCCTTTCTGAGTTTTCTTATGGCTCATTGACTTTCTCATAACAGTTATGTGGAATTCTTTATCAGTTTGATTGTAACAGTCCATGTCTTTGTCTTCAGTTGCTGAAAAATTGTCATTTTCTTTTTGTGATACTGTATTATCATGATATTTCCTGTGTTTGATGAAAAGTGCCTCTGTGACCACATAAAAGTAGTACAAAAGTAGTGAACACTTTTCTTATTTAGGCAAGGATTTGTTTAGTTTGATTTTAACAGTTCAATGGTGGATAGTTGGGAATTTTCCTTTTGTTTTCCAGAAGGTTGCTCTATAGCCCTTAGCTTCTGGTTTCTCTTACCTGAGTCCCTGCTAGGGTTGAGAGCTGGTGCATTCAGGGAGAAAAAAAAAAAAGTGGCAGGAAGTGGTGTGTATTTAAAATTTTGGTCTTCGGATATGCCCACAGCCTGGTAGGGGAATCCTCAGGTTGGGGTGGGGGTTTCCAGAGGCCCGTGGGCAGTATTCTTGCCTCCCAGAGCAAACAGAAAGAGACGCATTCCTTCTGTTCTCTTTGCCTACTTCCTTTTCCTTTTCCTCCCCCAGTTACTGTGGTTTCTCCTCGGAGAGAGCGACTGGTCTTTCCATCTGCAACACTGGCCAGACTCCATTCACTACCTTCACCCTCCATGTCATCTGCCAGAAAAGTCATGCAGGCTTGTTACCTGACCCGCCTGCCACATTCTCTGCCATCATTGCCTCTGCCTCCCGCTCAACCACCATCTCCCTCACTCTGCCACCTCCTTAGCAGTCCAATCCAGACACTTTCAGATGCACAGATAGACGGATGTCTGGCGTGTCCTGGTACACGGTGCAGAAGTGCTTTTTTACTCCATAATGGTTGTTTGATTAGTTGTAAATCAAAGGGAAAAGTAAAAAGGAGCAACTCATGCCACTGTGATGCTGACCCTGAGCTGCATTTTCTAACTTTGCAACCCAAATATACTACGGCAAGTGCTGCTATGTTCTTGACATAATGGCTATTAATTTCTTCATGTAAAAAAATAATTATAAAAAGAGAGAGGATACAAGACCAATTATTTTTTACTATATTCCTATGTAAAGAATATATAGTACATGCCAATTTCAAAAAAAAAATCTGCCCCACTGTTGTATTAATTATTTATCATTATATAACAAATCACTCCAAAATGTAACAAACAATAAACATTTCTTCTCTCATTGCTTCCATGGGTTAGAAAAATAGGAGCAGCTTAGCTGGATGGTTCTGGTTTGGGATCTCTCATGAAATTTCAGTGAAGCTCTTGGCTGCGATTGCAGTCATCAAAAGGCTTGATGAGGGTCGGAAATCTCTTTCCAAGCTCCCTCACAGGGGTGTGGTTAGGTGGCCTCAACCCCTCATAGGCTATTGCCTTGAGACCTCAGTTTCCCACCTCATGGTCCTCTCCATAGGGTTGCTTAAGAGGTGTCATAACATGACACCTGACTTTTTCCAGAGTGGGTGAACCAGGAGAGAAAGCTACTCTTAGAAGGCACCCACTGTCACTTTTACCATATTCTATTTATCAGAATAGAAGCAAATTACCAAATCAAATCCTCTCATAAGGGCAAGAAATTAAGCTTCACCTTTAAAAGACATGTTTATCAAAGATCTGTGAATATAGTTTAATCCTCCACAAGTGTGCCCAAGACAGTGTTCATATGTCAGGAAAATACATAACAAATTCAAATTTCATTCACCAAGAAGATCTGGATTGATTCCCTCATATTAGTCAAAATACTACTTGAAAAACATAAAAAGTCAATTAAATGTCACATGCACCTGATATGTAATGCTTCCACTCTATAATATGCCTTATTCGCTCCTTTACTTATTCATTTGTTCATTTAAAAATATATGTACAAGGACAAGCATGGGAATTCTTCTGTGTTTTGTCAGTTTGGATAGAAAAATAAATGTTAAATGTCCTTTATCCCCCAGGAAAAGATAACAAGGACTCATGCAAATTTGGGGAGAGTGGGTGTAATGATAAATTGTTTAAAAAGTTTTGGCTGGTGTTATGCATACAAAATACCGAAGGAAGACTAAAGATGGAAGGCCAATTAAGAGGTAGTGAACTAATTTACATACCTGACAACAAGAATTAAGAATTATAGTGGTGGTCATGTAAAAGATAAAAACAAAATGGATTTAAGAAATATGATGAAGAAAGACAGCAAAATTATCCCTCATTTAAGGAAGATTCATACTATTTTTCCTAATTGGTGCTTGAGAAGAATTTATACATCCATTTCACAGCTAAAGCACCTTTTTTTGCAAATACTGAAAGGAAAGCAGTCTTGATTTCAAATCTATGTTTGAATATTCAGTTGACTCATAGGCTCTAGTGGAAAATGCACAACCATACCAATGCTTATACAAGCAGAGGGAGTGTGAAACAATAAGAGAAAGTGAGAAATTATTATGATTAGAACATTCTTATTCTTTGTTATCTTATATGGTTAAATAAAATGTAATTTTTGGAGAAACTTTTCTGGAGAGACAGATGGTACCCAACCATTAGCCAGAGTTTTGTTGGAATTGTTATGGCGGTAGCTATATTGCTATATATTTTCCAACATATTCCCTTATGCATTCTGGAATAAATTGAATGATACGATGGAGATATATAGACAGAATATGAAGGAGAAGGGCTTTGGAGCTTGACACATAGACTTCTGTCTTGGCCCCATAACTACCTAAATTCATGATCTTAGACATGTGACTTAAGGTTTCTAAACCATGATTTCTTTATTTTTTGTAAAGATTATATTTCTTTATTCGAGAGACAGAGAAAGAGAGCGCACATGAACAGAGGAAGGGGCAGAGGGAGAGGGAAAAGCCGACTTATTGCTGGCAGGGAGCCCAACACAGCACTTGATCAGGACCCTGGGATCATAACCTGAGCCGAAGGCAGATGCTTAATGGACTGAGCCACCCAGCATCCCAAAACCACAATTTCTTTAAAGTCAAACATTGAAATTCACTCAAAGACTTAAGAGCATTAAATAAAATAATGTATGTAATAGTAAGGACAGTGCCTGACACTTAGTAAGCTCTAATAAAGCTTTAGGTTTATCATATACATAATATTATTAGGAATAATTGGATAATATGGAACTGAGTTGAAATGGGGAAGAAAACCGTGAGAATGTTCTATGAAGCTAAGACGTTAGAAGTCCTGGTTTGGTGGCAGCAAAACAATCTTCTGTCTTTTGGGAGTCACATCATGCAGTCACTGAAACTGGAGATATGTGACATGATAAAAGGGTATCCTAGTGTATTGGGGTCCTGGAGTCTTCACAAAATTGCTAAGAGAAAAGACATTATCCCAGTCTTGACAGAGTGGTCTCATATAGAAGAACATTATTATTCATCCCAGAACTATCAACTGCCCCTCCTAAAAGCAGCTGGGGAAATGACCAGACACATAGATAAGTTTGTCAGGGGAGGATAATTTTAGCCAGGGATCTTAACCCTGTGAGGGTCTTGAGTTTTAGAGAAAAGACCTCAGAAAGCTTTAATCTCAGTTAGAATTTTGGACAAAGTCTTGTAGATACTAGGATCCTCATTTCAATGGTTTTAAGCTGGGGAGTCATAAGGTCAGCAGTGGCCTGATGCGGTATGACTGATACAACTGGCTGAATATAGGTTCCTCGAAGTGAGTGAAACAGCTCAGCGATGGCATTACCTGCAAGAGACAGAGGATGAACCGAAAGGAGAGGAACACTGTCTTTTGAGACTATGGTCCTCAAAGATAGTTAATATTATTAACAGAAATAGATGAGTTCAAATGAGAAAATGCTAGGGAAACAGTTTAAAATGATGAGTTTGGTTACTGACTTTTTGGATAAACAGTGGATAATCAATCCTAAAAGTAGCCCTGAGTTTATCAGAAACTATCTTAGTAATTGATTCTAAGACAGAAGGACTTTTACTAAGAAATATTTCCTCATATAGAATCTTTATTTTTTCATAAAATGCATCACACATATTTCCTATTTAAATGATAGTAGATCATATTGTAATAATGATTTAGAATTAGCATTCTTTAAGAATTAGCATTTTTTCTTTCTTATTTTATAGCCAGGGGAAGAGTAGATGTTTTTACCTCTGGATTACATACATTACTTTTAGTTTTTTAAATATCTTGTTGTCAGCTGAATTGTCCTCAAGCACACAATGCATTAGGTCAGAGTGTTAAACATAATTTTGGAAGGAGTTAGACAATATTCCTTTTTGACATGTCAAGTAAATTAAAATAATCAAATACATGTTTTTTGCCGTGTCTAAAAAAAATAAAACCACAGAAACATTCACAGGATGGATAAAACTCATTATATATTTCTAATGAAGAGCATTTCCAATTACTTTTTTTTATCAGTTTTTGTGTTAACAAATAATTCTATTGGCACTTTGTGATATGTTATATTTATAGAAAGTATGCTATAATCATTGAATTATTATAGATATCTAAGCATAAAATTATTCTATTTTTCATTCCTGATGAATACTAAATTATTATAATAAGACTCACTATTCCATTAATGTATTATTTTGAACGTGATTATCACTGAATAGCTATTAAAGAATCATTCTCACTGGGCAAATCAGACTTCAGACTTACTCATTTAACAAGTTTTTCACAACTTTAAGCCATTCCCAGGATATTCAAATTGCTCCATTCAAATACAAATGTATAATTCATAATTTTATAGTTAATTTTTAAGTCAAAAAATTCACTATTTTATAAAATAACATTAAAATATTATTTTTAAAAATTTATATTAGTGAGAACAGATAAAAATTTAACATTAATTATTAACTCATTTGCCATTTAGATAAATTTAACTGATGTTGTTTTGTCATCCCAGACGGGAAGAAGAGGTCGTCTATGACCCTCCACAGAATATGGTAGCTCTGAACAAGTTTTGGCACTGTACGTGAAAAGAATAGCAGCTGTTGTATACACATGTTAAGCCTTCTAACCAAAATAAAGAGCAAATCCATCAACTAGAATTTTCCACACGCCCCTTTGTAATCTCTCGACCCTGCCCTTTAATGTGTCCTATCCAACCCCAGGCAAACACTGATGTGCTTTCTGACATGATAGATTCATTTTCATTTTCTAAAATTCTATCTAAATGAAATCATACAGTACACATTATTTGTCTACCTTCTTTAACTCAGTATGATAATGTGGTTGTATATTGAGAGCTCCTTTATTTATATTGGTGAGTATTCTTCTATATGAATACACCACAGTTTCTTTAACATTAACCTGTTTAAGGATATTTTTTTCCACTTTTGGATTATTACAAATATAGCTGCTATGAACATTTGTACGAAGTCTTTGTATGCATTCTCTTTGGTAAACACCTAAGAATGGAATGTTCGAATCATATTGTAAGTGTATGTGTAATATTTTAAGAAATTCTCCCAAACTGTTTTCCAAAGTTGTTCTTTCATTTCAAATATCAATCAAGTGTAAGAGTTTCTTGTTCTCACCAATCCTTCTTATGCTAAATGTTTCTAATTTTAGCCATTCTATTTTGTTGTATTAGCGTCTTAGTTAATTTGGACTAAAAAAAACCAAAAGCATAGACTGAGTGCCTTAAACAACAAATATTTAATAAATAAATAAAATCTTTAAAAAAAAAAAAAAAGGATGCCTGGGTGGCTCAGTTGGTTAAGCATCTGCTTTCAGCTCAGGTCATGATCCCAGGGTCCTGGGATCGAGTCCCACATCAGGTTCCTTGTTCAGTGGGGAGCCTGCTTCTCCCTCTGCCTGCTTCTCCCTCTGCCTGCTGTTCCCCTGCTTGTATGCATGTGCTCTCTCTCTCTCTGACAAATAAATGAATAAAATCTTAAAAAATAAAAAACAAATATTTATTAACTTATTTAAGATTTATTTATTTTAGAGAGAAATAAAGAGAGTGAGCATGCATGCAAGAGGGGATGGGCCATTGGAGAGGGAGAATGAATCTTAAACAGACTCTGTGCTGAGCATGGAGCCCAGATCCAGCTCAATATTGTGACCCTGAGATCACGACCTGAGCAGAAACCAAGGGGTGCTTAATCAACTGTGCCACCCAGGCACCCCATTAAACAACAAATATTTATTTACTCACAATTTGGGAAGCTGGGAAGTACAATCCCAAGGTGTGGAACAGTTTGGTTTCTGGTGAAAATACTCTTCCTGATTTGCATATGGCCACCAACTTGCTGTATCTTCATAGAACCAACAGAGAGCTCATCTCTCTGGTGGCTCTTCTTACCAGGTCACTAATCCAATCATGAGGGCTCTACCCTCATGACCTAACTACCTTTCAAATGCCTCACTTCCAGATACTATCACATTGAGGATTAAGTTTTCAACACATGAATTTGGGAGGTACACAGTCTATGGCAAGTGGTATCTCATTCTGGTTGTAATTGGTTACTTCTCTAATGGCTAATGATTTTTTTTTAAATTTCTGTAATAATTTATATAGAATGAGTATTATTTCTTCCATACATCTTTGGTAGAATACACCAATAAAGCCATATAGACCTAGAGTTGTCTTTGTGGGAAGGCTTCAAACTTTGGATTCTGTGTATTTAATAGATGAAAGGGCAATATAGCTTATCAATTTCTTGTTGAGAAAGCTTTGTTAGTATTGTCTCAAGGACTTTATCCGCTTCATCCAAGTTATTTGATTATTGCCAAAAAATTATTCATAATATTCCTTTATTATCCTTTTAAAAACCCGTTGATTCTGTCATAAAATCATCTCTCATGTTTCTTTGGTAATTTGTTTCTTCTTCCATCTTTATCAGCCTGGATAGACGTTACCAATTTTAGTTATTTTCTCAAAGATCCAGCTTTTGGTTTTATTGATTATTATCTTTTTTTTTTCCGTCCTCTACTTCACTGATTTTCACAGAACTTTGTTTCTTTTCATCTATATTGGATATAATTTGCTCTTTTTTTGTTGTGCAGACTCTTATGGCATAAATGGAAATACTAATTTGAGGAAATCTTCAGATGACTACTCATAAATAATTTTTCTCTTATATAGAATTTTTAAAAACTTGATTAAGCATTACCCCAAAGTTAATATCTCTGACAGTAGCTTACATTCTACAATCTTTCCTTGCTAGTAGATTGGTAAAATGCAAAGGTATTTTTTTGAATATTTAAGTAATCAAGATGTAAAACTAGACTAATGTTTTTTTAATAAATCTAAGTCATCCCACAAGAACACACAAATAAGCAGAATTATCTCACCTTCTAATAAAGATGAACCCAATATGCTCTATCCAGTGAACTTCTGAAGAAATAAATTTTGTCAACTTTAACTCAGAAGAAGTGACAATCATAGGTCCCTGATTCTGTATCACCGATTATAACCACATAATCATTTCAAGCTGTGAAAAATTCAAACAGTTGTAACAAATTGTCTTTTTTGGCCATTGTTTCAGATTTATGGAATCACAAAACACTTAGTTTTCATGACATGAGAATCTTCTTCATCTCGACACCTGAGACAGAATTTTTTCTAAATCCTAGAAAATGATAGTAATCCATGGAATTTTAAATGCCCTTAATCCATCATATTGTTTCCCATCCACTAATCAATCAAATTTTTATAGTTATGAATCACTGAATAATAGATTACCTCAAAATTTAGTGGCTTAAAATAACAATAAACATGTATCATATCACACAGTTACTGCAGGTAACCATAGTATCGGTAGTAATCCAGCAGTAGCTCAGCTAGGTGGCCCCAGTGTAGGCTTTCTGATGAGGTTGCCGTCAAAACATTGGCCAACACTGCAATCATTTGAAGATTTGGCTGTTGTTAGGAAAGCACTCTTATGCATACAGTGTTTTCCAAGTCCCAGTCAGCTGCATAGAGTGGGCCTTGGTCCTAGAACACTCAAGAGATAAAGAGCTCACACACCCTATGCTGGGCTTATCACTTTGTGTGGGAAAATTTTTCTTGGTTTCATGCTTAGTGAGTACCTTTTCATTTCTGCACAATAAATGTGTATCTTATGGCACCTGGCCGACTCCAGTGTTTTATCCATTCTGCTCAGAAAGGGGACAGGGTCCTTCCACTGCAGCATGAAGTTCTGGCTCTACATTTTCTCTATGTAAATAAGGTGTTGTTCCATCCAGTACTTGTCTGAGTTGTGTTTTTCTTCCTGACTCCAATACCAAGACTCAGCAGGCAGAAGTGTTTAGGGCCCTCCCCAGGGATTGGTAACTAGCGCATGGTATTCTGTCGATAGCTTGTCTTACAGAATCCCATTCTATGTTGGCTCAATCTCATGATCAGAAAGCTGGTGCCAATTTTGGTAGAAGATATAGTTAGTTTTCATGTCTATCTCTCCACAGGACCGCCTGAGTATCCTTACAAGAAGTCAGCCTCCTTCAGAACAGTGATCTAAGAGGAAACAAAAAACAAAACAAAACAAAAAAAAGAGATCAAAGCGTCTTTCTGGTCTACCCTCAAAAGTCATATTCTCAAATCTTTTGGACCTCGAACTCTTTTCACTTATTATCCAAGATTCTGGTCCTCTTTCCTGTCAATCTCTTTAGAGATTTGTATGTAATTTATTTCATTTCTACAATATTGTAGTGGCTAAACATAGCCACTCTATTAAATATGGAAGGGGACCACACAAAGGAAGACTAAAGGAATCCCAGGAGTGGGAATCCCTGGGTCCATCTTTGAGGTTGCTCACCACACAATTAAACTGTCAATATGGCTGGACATCCTGAAAAAAGCTATGCCAATTGTAATTTCAAAGTCAGTGGAAATAAGCTTTCCAGAAAAGTCTGTCAGTTCCTTTACCTGTTCACACCTAATGACTTTTCTTCCACTTCAGTTATTACTTGTTAGGGCCACATCCTTGATCTTATCATTATTAGAAATGTTCTATCTCTGAATGTTTAAATTTCATGTATTCCATTTTCTGAACTTCCTATTCTGGCAGCTTAATACCTCATTATTTTCTACAGATGTATGTCATTCAAACATTCTGGACAATCTTTATGTTTCCTTAGCTCACTTTTGCTTTCTCCAAAGCAACTATTTCAAGCCTCCTATGATAGTTTCAAATCTCTGGAGACCACTTCCTTCTTCTCACTCTCAGCAGATTATCTTACTTACGCCTTAGCAAAGAAAACAGAGACCTAGCGTATGGATATTCTTAACACCCTTAAAGAACTTAGAAACTTACAGATTCTGATACTTTATTTTTCTTCCATTTTCCTTCTTGTTGCAGCAGGAGAGAACTTTTCCCCCTCTTCCGGGGCCCTGGATCTATCTACCTTCTGCTTTTGAAGGTATTTTGTCCTATCAATTATTTTCTCTTTGTCACATATTATCAGCCCCTTCCTCTTATCTATTATCTTTCTAGATAAATGTGGTCAAGTATCTTTCATATCAAAAGGAAGGTAGAGAGTGACTTGAATTCTAGTAAGGAGTTAGAAAAAAAATTAGCCACGCAGGAAAAATAGTAGAGTCATAGACAGAAGGCCCCTGGTCACAGAATTATGCGGACTTTAAACGTGCCTCACTTACCCCCAAGCTTCATAGTCCTCTTCTTTACTGACAGGCCTCTTGAAAGCCTTGTACATACTTTCTACCTCCAGTTTTTCATTTTCTATTCACTCTAACATTTTGCAATCTAGCTGATAGACCCTCATCACTACCGTGTAAATAGACAACCAACAGAAGAGCCAATGGGGAAAAAAAGTGTGTGGAATTAGAAATACCATCATTATCATGGTTCTTTGGAAAATCTCAACCTGTCATGCTACTATACTATTTTCTTTTAAGAAAAATGGTCATAAATTCAGACACATGTAGTTTTACTTATCTCTCTGTGCTTTAAAAACCTTCCAAAGAGGAGGAAGCCTTGCAACAGCAAAGAAAGAAATCTTCCAACAAAAAGCCTGGATAGGAAATGGGCATCCTTTTCTCCTTGGATGCCAATATCTGGGTGCAGATATACTCTGGGTTCTTCTGTAGCATAGGTATAAACAAATTAAAATTAATGTTAATTAATTCCTCAGCCGAAGATACGCTTAAAAACAAAATACTGCAAAACTGTTGGAGGACCATAGAAAAAGAAAAAATAAATGTAAGAAAAGAACTGCAAACCCATTGGTTGACAAGAGGGTTGGCATTTATTTCTCACATGTCAAAATCTGACCGTGAATGTACTGTGCTACAGGTGCTATGCTCATTCTAGGAGGAGTTGGAAATTGGAGACATCTTGTGAGCAGTTATTCATGGTTATGTCCTCTCACTGAAAAGCACTTCAGCAGAGAGACAAGAGCTCTTTTTCTTGCTCTTCGGAAAGCATCTGAATGTTCAAAAGCTTTAATATACCTCCTGGTGCCAAACTAAATGATGTGGCAAACGCCTTCCCATCAAATTTGTATCTGTTTCAAAACCTTGGAAATACGTTAACGTACATTCCTGTCCATAGAATGTAAAATTTACATGCATAAAAAATTTGTCATCTGCCTTTCCAAGACATTGTTCAGGGAATGCAAATGTGTCTCCAAAGACTGAGAAGCAAGCAGCTGGTGTTGTACCAAGGGTGGAGACACTGCCACTTTCCTTACGCTCACCAGAATTCTTAGATTTAACTTTTTAAATTTTCCATTGAGCTAAATGCCACGTCTTCAAAGGTAAAATATTTGAAGAGTCAAAATGTTATGGTACAAATCTACGGAACCTGCATGAACAATTGTTAAAGCTATAATTTCCTAGGGGAGTTAATCAAGAAGGAATTGTGTAGTGAACAAAGGTGTACTAACAATAAAGTACATCCAGACTTTTCACAATCAGGTGATTTAATCATGGGAGAGTCTTTACTACCCTTTCCTTTTCTTTATCAAAAATCTATAACTAGATAGGTTTACAAACAACTTTTGATTACCCATTTAAAAGGGGACAAATTCAGCATGGATAAATTGTATCCCCAAATAAGTCCAGACTACAATATTCTCTGGGAGTCCCCTCTCCAAACAAACATTTCTCTACAAATTTTTCATGAAAATAAAGTGATTTGACCTTTATAGTATCTTACATTTTTTCTGCTAATGCTCTACTGAACAGTATTGCAGGGGAGGGACATAAAGATATGAGGAAACATAAAAGAGAATAAGGAACATATTAATTGTCAAGAGAAATAATAGGACCTTTATATTAACTATATTACATTCTTTTAATTTGTCCCAGTTCAGCCATATTACTAACTCTGGTTTTGGCATCTTTTCCAAGTATAACACTAACGATAATTCTGGCCAGTGATAAACTAATAGAAATGACTTCAATGCCATTGTTTTCTACAGATAACCAAATTTGTTGTCTTTCAAATAAATTCCTTATTCTCGACTAATAGCTTGATTCATGGTTCCCTGGTAAAAACAGAAACTAGTGAAAGATAATTCAATCATCTCCCAATCAATGAATCTTCCAATCTATCTCCATTTATGTCCATGCTTTGTCTTCCCTCCTCCACAAGTGGGTCAACAGTCCCAACAAACAAGCCAACAACCGAGCCCACTCCTCCACTTGTGGCTGATGTCTCCCTTCTGGTCTATACGTGCATTCTGAAATAGCATCAAGTCAGTCTTCTCCGTAAGAGAATTCCCATTAGCATGTAAGCATGTTCTATTTCTTGAATTAAAAAAACCCAGACATTCCTTTGACCTCAGAGCCTTTTTAAACTACATTTCCCATTTGTGTGCTCTCATTTATAGAAAAAAGTTATTTAAAAAAAAAGATTTTTGTATGTGTTCTCTCTAATTCCTTAAGTCCCACTCGTTCATAATCTTCACCGTCCAATATCTTACCTCCAACAACCCACTGACATTTTCTCACTGAATTTTTAAGCTTGAATGATTTGCTCATATCCTCTTTTTTGAGGTCTTGGCAGCATTTAAAACAGAAGACGCTCCCTACTGCTTGAATCACTATCTTTGCTTGGCCACTGGGACAACACACCCTCAAAGTTTTCCTCCTACCATAAAGATGACTTTTTCTGTCTTCTTTTTGGGATCTTTCTTATCGTCAAAACTCTAAATATGGATTCTGCAAATCTCAATCACGCATCTCTTTTCTTTTCTCATTGCATTATCTTGTTTCGTTCCCCTTTATTTCTAGCTCCAAATTCTCTTCTCACCTCCACACTTATCTTATCACATTGTCTGCTCAATACCTGCACTTGGTTGTTTATAAAACAGAAAATTAACCTGAGCCAAAGCAGAAATGCCCACCCTCGTCTTTCAATTAGCCCTTGTTTCCGTGTTCCGCATGTCGGCTAGCACCAGCAAGTCATCTTGACTCATCCCTTTCTCTCCACTCTATATAAGCAAGTTGTTGTTTTTTTTTTTTTTTAACTCTGCCACCTTCAGGATAAATCCTGAATATGAACACTTCTCGCTATTCCACCACAAACATCCTGGGTCATCCCACCATCATCATCTGGACTCCTGCAATAGAGGGCTAATTGATCTCCATCCTTCTTCTTTCTCCCTCTGAGGACTTTGTTCCAGACCAGAACCCGTAAATTCTTTTGGAAATATAAATCAAATCATGTTACTCTTCGGCTCAAAACCTTTCAGCAACCTCCCATCTCACCTAGAGTAAAATCTACTGTCTAGGGCACCTGGGTGGTTCAGTGGGTCAAGCATCTGCCTTCAGCTCCCTCCCTTTCTCTCAATCTCTCTCTCTCTGAAATAAATAAAATCTTTAAAAAAAAGTTCTGCTGTCTAAATTCTATAGTCTGCAAGTTCCTCCTTCCTTTGATCTGTGCCTATCTTTCTGCATACAGTTCTAGCCATGCTCAAGCCACGATGACATTTTTTGCCCTTTTTTACCCATTTCAAGCTCACCTCACTTGTTTTTCTTATTGCCTGAAAAAATCCACCCCCCTCCAATTTTGAATAGCTTCCTACTTCTTAAACTTAAGTCACAGGTCAGTTATCACCTCCTCTGAAGGGTCTTCCCTTATCATGCTCTCTAAAAGAGTCCACTTCTACTCTAGGCATGCTTTTTAATAATAATTATTGTATAAAATTATGTAATATGTAAATGACTACTCACTTCTTCCTGACATTCTCACTCTCATCACATTAAAATCCCACACACTTTTTTGATTCTGCTTTAAATAAGCTTCTTTCTCAGTCTCCAGTGCTACTTTTTAATTTTATTCAATCTTTTAATTTTAACATCATCAGGATTCTGTATTTAGCCCTTTTCTCTTTCTCTCAACAAATCTACTGTTATTCTCATTTATTACCTTTATTTAAATTACCACTAATCTCTACTTTTGGCTTTGTCTTCAGTTAAGATCTGTGTGTAAAACTCCACGTCCATCTATTAAATTTTTTAATCATGTCAGTTTGGACTCACACAAGCACCTTAAACTCAACGTATTCCAAACAACTCATAATCTTATCCTTTTTTTCCTTTTCTAAACTTAGTCCTTATTCTATTTCTCCTACCTTCGTTTATGCCACTATCAAGTTTCCATGTACACAAACCACAAAACTTGGAGGCAGTCTTCCTGTCTCTCTTTTCCACACCTGTCAAAGTGAAACAGTGGACACTTCCAAAACTCTCCACTTTCTATTTCTCATGTAGAGATTCATTTCTTGCCTGGACAGTGATAAGAGCATATTCTTCTGCCTACCCAGCAGCCATTCTTTCTTCCCTTTTGTTTGTTTGTTTGTTTAAATACTACTCATAATTTCTTTTGGGAAACCAAGTCTATTAACCCTATTAAGTAGCTACCACTCAATATGGCTGGGATCAATGTGCCTACCAGCTCTAGGCATTGGCTCTGATCAGCATAAACCAGTATGCATGATCTTATCCCGCATGCTGCAGGGGTAACAAAGTTGTTGATTTGACCAGTTTGATTACATGCCTCTGTGTGATGATCTCTACATTTGTCTATTAGAACTTAAAACGAGGAAAACTTTAAAGGTAGGAAAACTTTAAATGACCAGTATTTTAGTTTTACCTATCATCTATCTATTAATCCAAGTTATCTATCCATCCATCTATTTATCTACCTGTTCTTGTTACAAATACCTTTTATTTTCCTGATAACTTTTATTTGTATTCCTGACTATAGTTCTATATGTTTAAATTTGCATACATGTAATAGCTTCATGTACCAATCTATGTCATTATATTTTCCATGTCCAACCATACTCAGCAAACGGAGACAATACAACTGTGAGGAAAATGAATGAACTGCACGCTTAGTCATGCATTTGTACTACCCTCCAATAATCTACATTATAATCTTGAAAATTGTTTTTAATAGTCACATTATTTATGTATGCTTTCTTTCCGTGCAACATATATCAGGCTGACAAGTTCTGTGAACCTGAGAACTAAGAGCACATTCAGATACTGTTTTTTAAATAAGGGGCATTTCGCTGTGCAGGTGTTTTGGTAATCGTGAGACACTGGGAAAAGGCCCCCTTTCAGTGGTGCTTAGATTCACACTTCCCACAGTGGTGTGGTGAGCAGCCTGGCGCTCACACAGGGGCTCTGATGTGAAACATGTGGGAATAGTGCCTGACGCAGCCTCCCTTCAAGGTGTTTTTCCATCATCACCACCATTACTTCCCTCCCCCGACAACTGTCCCACCATTCTGTTCTCCATGGTCTATCCTAGAAAATAAGCAGTCCCACCCTTTCAGGTTTTTTTATTTGAATATGTGTCAAAAAGTGTTTATTCCATCACAAGACTGTAAGTTCTCTAACAATAGACACATAGAAAAGAGTATGTTCTGAGAAGTAGGAAATGTCTACATCTAATTTCAATATTAGAGAAATATATTTGCCTTTTGCTCTCGTAATGGTTATTTACAGAAATTAAAGAGAATAGAAATTTGATTCCGAGGGCTCTATATAAGACCTCTTTGACAACACACTTAAAAAATTTCCACCTCACAGTTATTTTCATTATTTAAAACAAAAACTTAACCACTTTTTGTACACCCAAAGTAGACTTTTTTTAAGTGCTTTTGCTTGTTTCATTTCTTTCCCTAGACAGTTTTGGTAATATGCCTGGGATCCTCTCTGCTGAGGGATGGGAATGGGCTGTGTGGTCAGGGACATGTTTGTTTGATTCTCAACTCTGTCACACTCACCCCTGCGAGCAATAGGGCAAATCATAGAATTTCTCTGGTTAACAATTTCTTCAAACAAAATACGACAGTAATCATGTGTATTTTTTTCAAGTCTATTATGCAAACAACAGTTAAACAGTTATATAAAAATTCCTAATGCTTCTCCTGACAAGCAGAGGGTACTCCATAAATGTTAGCTTGCTTTGCCCATATTGCTTCTCCTTTATACACATTTTGAGCCACTTAGAGACTTAACAAGCTCTTTAAAAATGCTTGCAAATGCAGAGTATTATTTCTAGAAACAGCAAGTTCTTTGTCACACATCTTCTCTGTCTTCAAATCCCACAATAAGATTATAGTACATATCTCCATTTAAGAGCATAATGAGGTAAGAATAATAAATAGATAAAAGTAAAATTTCTGTTCAATCTCTCCTCCTGGATTTCCTGTTGAACCCCTCTTGCACTACACGTTGAATTTTTTAAAACTGTCATTGTTTTTTTTCTGCCTTATGTCTTCCTTTCAGTCAGAAGTCTAAATATCTTCCCTGAGAAATACTACCAACTGTCTAGATATTGTCTTTTGTTTTCGCTTTTTGTTTTAATCTTTTACAAACAATCTATAATCTAAAACATTCTTCTGCTTAAATCTAAATAGGAGATAATTTTACTAAAGGACTTAGAGATTTGGTTCTCCAACAAAAAGATGTACTGACCGTGGAGCCTATGGTATGCCCCTGCCTGGCAGGGAAATAAATTTGCAGACCCATCCAAATATATAGCCTCCAGTCCTACTGAGCTGGAAGCCCACCCAGGGAATCTGGGCAGCTGCAGAGCCCATCCTATGGCCACACTTGGGCAGGGAGCCAGGTAAGCAGCACTGTCAAAATGTGAAGGACAGCCTCTGGCCCCTCATAACCAGGAGCCTGAACAGTGACCCTGGACAGCTTCAGAATCCAGCCTGTGACACTGCTTACTACAGGGCCCAGTGTACAGCCTTGCCAGATTGCTGATATAGTCTAGGGCCTAGCCTGGGCAGGTAGCACAGCCCGGGGCCTCGCCCAGCACAAAGCGTCGCCTTTGGCCACACCCCAGAGCGAGCTCAGCCAGCCACCACACCCAGCCATAGAGTACAGTCTCTACCTTTCACTCAATTGAGGAATACAGCTGTCCTCCTCCCAACCAAAGATCCCAGCCAGAGATGTTGCCTAACAGCAGACCATAGCCTGCAGCCCCACCCAATTTAGGGGCACAGTCTGCATCTCCCCCTGATCGCAGAACACAAGCTGAGATCTTGTCTGACCAGGATGCCCTGTCTGAGCCCCTGCACGAACACCCAGCTAGTGGCACCCAGCCCCTGCATGAACACCCAGCTAGCATCATACTCAACAGTGAAAGGCTGAAAGTGTTCCTCTAACATCAGAAACAAGATAAAGATGCTCTTTCTCACCACTTGTATTCAACATAGCACTACCTAGAGAGAATTAAACAAGAAAAAGAAATAAAAGACATCTGAATAAGAAAGGAAGAAGTAAAACTGTCTCTGTTTGCAGATCACATGATTTTATGTATGGAAAATGAAAAAGAGTCAACCTAAAAGCTTATTAGTACTAATAAATGAATTCAATAAACTTCACAGGGTTCAAAATCAACATACAAAAATCAGTTGTGTTTCTATGCAGGACAACAAATTATCTGAAAAAGAAATTAAGAAAACCATACCATTTACAATAGCTTCAAAAAGAATAAAATGTCTAGGAATAAATTTAACTGAAGAGGTAAAAGATTTGTACACTGAAAAGTTTAAGACATTAATGAAAGGAACTGAAAGCACAATATATGGATAGATATTCCATGTTCATAGATTGGAAGAATTAGTATTGTTAAGATGTCCATACTACTCAAAGCCATCTATAGATTCAATACAACTTCTACTAAGATTCTACTGGGATTTTTTACAAAAATAGAGAAAAATTCTAAAATTTGCATGAAAAGGCCCTGAACACCAAATGAATCCTAAAATTGTCAGAATAAGGTTAATAGGCACCACACTTCCTGATTTTATATATTACAAAGCTATAGTAATCAAAACTGTGGTACTGATTTAAAAACAGACACAAAGACCACTGGAATAGAATCAAGAGCCCAGAAATAAACTCATGCATATATGGTCAACTAATATAAACATGGGAGCAAAGAATGCTAAATGAAGAAAAGACAATCTCTTCAATAAATGGTGTTGAGAAGCCTGGGTATTTACATGCAAAACAAGGAAACAGGCAACGATTTTATGGTTATGACACCAAATTGACAAGCAACTAAAACAAAAATAAATAAGTTGCACTACAGCAAACTAAAAAACTTCTGCACACCAAAAAGAAATGATCAGGAGAGTTAAAATGCACCCTACAAAAAGGGAGAAATTACTTGCAAACCACATAGATAATAAGGGGTTAATATCCAAAAATATAAGGAACCCATACAGCTCAATATCAAATATACAATCCAAATAAAAATGGGCAAGGAACCTGAATAGACATTTTTCCAAAGAAGATAATCAAATGAACAACAGGTACATGCAAAGATGTTCAACATTACCAATGAGCAGAGAAGTGCAAATCAGAACCACAATGAGGTGAGGTAACCTCATACCTTTTGGAAACTATTATTAAAGAGATCACAAGTGTTGGGGAGATGTACGGAAGAGGGAACCCTTGTACGCACTTGGTGGAAGTGCAAACTGGTGCAGCCACTATAGAAAACAGTATGGAGGTTCCTCAAAAAATTAAAAGTAGAACCATCATATGAATCAACAAATTCTACTTCTGAGTATATACCTGAAAGAAATGAAATTGGTATCTGGAAGAGTTATCTGCACTCCCATGTTCATTGCAGTATTACCTACAATAGTCAAGACACGGAAGCAACACGTGCGCGCGTCACACACACACACACACAATGGAATTTTATTCAGCCATAACAAAGAAGGAAATCCTGTTATTTGCAACAACATGAATGAAACTTGAGGGCATTATGCTAAGTGAAATAAGTCAGACAGAGAAAGGGAAACACTGAATGGTCTCACACATGTGTGGAACAACCCCCCCCCCCAAAAAAAACCCAAATCCTAAGCTCATAGAAACAGAGTCAATTAGTGGTTGCCAGGGAGGAGTGGGGGGAATGGGTAGACATAAAGGATACAAACTTACAGATGTAAGATAAATAAATAAGTCCTGGGAATGTAATGTACAGCATGGTGACCATAGTTAACAATACTGTATTGCATATTTACAAGTTACTAAGAGAGTAAATCTTAAAAGTTCTCATCATACACAAAGAATATTGTAACTATATGAGGTGATGGGTGTGTTAATAACCTTATTGCAGTATTTCACAAAACCCACACACAAAAAATCATTATTTTGTACACCTTAAACTTACACATGTTCTATATCATTTATGTCTCAAAAGAGCTGGACTAAACTGAGAGAGTAAAAGAGTAAAACTACCCCCTTCTGTTTTTCAGTTGTTTGGAAATTATTATCTGAGGCCATACTGTAAGTGTTCCCATGACTAGGAGGGGATGAGCCTGAGAACAAATGTCAAGAGGTTGAGGGTGGCAGGGTGGAAAGATAAGGAAAATGCACGTCCTCACTGATACCGTTCAACTGTTGAATTAACCTTAAAACCTCACTTGAGGACATATGTAAGAGAAAGTGATAAGAGAAAATATATATAACTGAAACAAATGCTAAGAATTATGCAGATATGTATGGATGACTTAAGAAGACATTGGAAAAGGGTATATGCTGTATTTGCACAGGATTGACAAGGAGCTCTGGGGACTTTTGAATTACCTATCAGCAAATGGTCGAAGGCTTAGGTAATAGCCTATTACTGAGTGAAATCCCAGGCTATTAATTATATGCTGGAGAGGACATCCACTTACTGATTGATTACATTCTAGACTGGAAACTGTTCTCACCATTTTCCTTTTGGGACTCTGCCACCATACTATTATTACTGCACCTGCATCTTTGTTGTCCCTTGCACAAATATTCTATGAAACCATCATCATTTTTAATCATTCTGTGATTATGGGAACACGCTGGATAATTTCCAAGGCCAGAGAGGAATGTGTTGTTTCCATTAGCCTTGTCTTGCTTAGTGTTTAAAGGCAAGATAGTTCACTCTGGACTATCCTACAGGATCCCTATCAAGCACTATTTACAAGAACTGCGAAATTCATTTACTATGTACAGAATAAACCATTAACAAACAACTGGTCAATATGAGATTACTGAGTGAGGAACTTACAATGCATATGGTAATAAGTCAAGACCTCCTTCAATTTCTATTTACTGGTAGAATATGGGGCATTGGGGGAGTAAAACATAGTGATAGTAATGGCTCTTCTTGTAACAATCTCTCTGCAATTGACAGTTATACAGAAAATAGAGGTAGCAGAGTATTTTTCATTAGAAGTCGATAGACTTTGCAAGGCTATCAAATGTTAACTAGCTTACCTTCTGCTCTTTGCAAAAAGGTTAATGGATACAGCACATTTTCCAATGTGACTCTGAAAAACAAAGAATTACAAATAGTATGTGGTGGTATTTGTTTTTCTTCTTTTTTAGTCTATCCTACGTAAAATCAAGAGGTTGAATGTCAAAGCTTTGGGTTATCAAAAAATTATTAGTGATCACACGTGGGGGGTGGGGTGGGGTGATGTAGAGCTAGTTTGTTCACAAATATTTTATAACTACATATTATAAAGTTGTATCATTTATACCGAAACATTATGACTGATTTATGTGTCCATATCAAAGTAACACAGTTGACCAGCAGCTTCTAATCCCTCCTGGTAAGAAAGAGCACATTATCACCTCTATCCCCCTCTTCTCCCCAGAAAATAAACATTGAACTGTGTGTCAGACTGACCAGTCCCTTGATTTTCCTCATAGTTTGACTACACGCATATGTATTCCTAAACATGATTAGGTTTAGTCTTGTGTATTTGGGGATATTTTATTCATGGAATCATACTGTATATACTCTTGCTTTATTTACTCAGCATTCCGCCTTGGAGATTTATTCTGATGGATATTTCATTCAGTTATTCTGTCTCTAGGAACTTGTTGCTAGACACATTGCTTCAGACATTCTTGTGCATGTTTCCCAGTGCACTGGGGAGTTTCACTGGGGTGTATATGTAGGAAAGAAACTACTGGATTGCAATAGTTGTGTGAATACCTATTTGCAACAACAAGGAATAAAAGCTTTGGAGCTAATATTTCCAATCTTTTAAAATTTTGCCAGGCTGGTGAATGTAAAATGATCCATATTGTAATTTTTATTTGTTTTAAATGATAACTAATGAATTGAGCGCATTTTTCACAAGTTTATTTTCCATCTTTGTTTCCTTGATTGGGGTGGTTTTTACTGAAAGTTACTTTGTCTTTTCATTATTTGGGGGTCCTTCTTCACTTCTTTTGGCCCTGGTTTGTGCTTTTGCTATTCTTACGGTGCATATTGATTAACAGATACTCTTAATTTCAGTGCACTCCGATGTCTCAGCTTTTTCCTTTATGCTTTATGCATTTTTATATTTTTAATGAAATAATTTCCTATTTTAGTTTTATAAAGATTTGTTCTATATTTTCTTCTTAGGTTATTTTAGATTTTATCTTGCACAATTGATTGTTTGCATATGTTTATGGATAAACAATTCCCTTCTATCATTTCCTAAATAATATATATTTTACTCATTAAACACTAATGCCACATTTGTTATAGATCAAGTTTCCCTATTTATATGTGTCTGAGTTTCCTTTTTTGTTCTTTTGGTCTTTGTGTCTATCTCTGCTTCAATAGTATTCTGATTTAAATGTTATTACTTTACAGTGTGTCACCTGATAGAAAAATATCTTCAAACCATTTCTTCTTCTTCTAAAAAAGAGCTCATATATATATATATATATATATATATATATATATATATATATATATATTTTTTTTTTTTTTTTTAAGACACACAGTGCGTGGGGGGTGGGCAGTGCAGAGGGAGAGGAAAAATGTTAAGCCATCTCCAGGCCTAGCACGGAGCCCGACACAGGGCTCCATCTCATGACTCAGAGATCTGAGTTTTTATTGGCATTGTTGACAAAGATGACAAAACTATTTTATTCATTCTCATAATTTTAGACTGTAGACCAGGAGTTCACAAGTTTTTTTTGTTTTTGTTTTTGTTTTTTCTTGTAAAGGTCTGGGTAGTAAACGTTTTAGACTTTGAAGGCCATATGGTCTCTAACAATTATTCAACTGTGCCATTGTAGCATGAAAACAGCCATAGACAATGCGTAAATGAGTAAGCACAGCATGGCTGTGTCCCAATAAAACTTCATTTACAAAACCAGGTGGCAAGCCAGTTTTGGCCTGTAGGCCATTGTTTGCTGATCTCTGTTCTAGGCTATCATATCAATTGCCAATAACAGTCTTCTTCTTCTTTTTTTTAATCTTGATTTCTTTTATTCATTTTTATGTTCTAATTGTTCTGGCTAGGAATCCCAGAACAATCTTTAACAGAAGTGTTGAAAATAGGCCTCAAGTATTGTTCCTGATTTTAAAGAGGATGTTTCTAATAGTTCACTGATGCGTGTTATTTGCTGTAGGTCTGCATAGATTCATTGGATTATGGAAGTTTTCCTCTTCCTAGTCGATGAGCAATTTTATCGTGATACAGGTTTTGTCAATTCTTTAGATTGATCTTCCACTTTACTCAACATGTCCAACATCTTAATATTTGGCTTGTTTTCATCCAGGTCACACAACGAATATGAATATTGGCTTCAACTCCCCGTGAAGGCCAGCCTATGGAATGAATTATCAGGGGAAATTTTCTTTTCTTTCATCCAGTATCAATGTCCAGAGCAAAATAGACAAATATCTTTATTAAAAATATGTTATTGTTGCTATTAATAATTTAAAAATTTCTTCAGTTAGGTATGGTTATTTCCCTAGGTTTTCCTTCCATTGAGTGTTAGAGGTCAGAGGTCCTGGCTTTGGGCAGGCTCTAGGCTGAACCCATAGCCCTACACAGGCGATGCAATGGACAATATGACATAAAGCAGATCCCCTGGGCACACATATATCCCAGTGCTCATGTATCAGGACACATGATGTTCTGATAACTTCTGTTCCCTAAGAATTTCCCTCATATTCTAGTCAGTTCAGTTATGCATTTAAATATTTTATGTATGTAGGTATGTATGTATGTATTGTAAGCTATAAAAAATACTTATATAGTTAAAATATTGTTAGCCCAAAGTATTTTTTAATTGAAGTATAATTAACAGTGTTATATTAGCTTCATGTACACAATATAATGATTCAACAATTCCATACACTTCTCAGTGCTGATGGTGATAAATGTACTTTTTTTTTTATAATGATTTTTTATTATATTATGTTAGTCACCATACAGTACATCCCCAGTTTTCGATGTAAGGCTCGATGATTCATTAGTTGTGTATAACACCCAGTGCACCATGCAATATGTGCCCTCCTTACTACCCATCACCAAACTATCCCATTCCCCCACCCCTCTCCCCTCTGTAGCCCTCAGTTTGTTTCTCATAGTCCATAGTCTCTCATGTTTCATTCCCCCTTCTGATTACCCCCCCCATTTCTTTATCCCTTTCTTCCCCTACTGATCATTCTAGTTCTTATGTTCCATAGATGAGAGAAATCATATGATAGTTGTCTTTCTCTGCTTGACTTATTTCACTTAGCATTATCTCCTCCAGTGCCGTCCATGTTGTAGCAAATGTTGAGAACTCGTTCTTTCTGATTGCTGAGTAATATTGCATTGTATATATGGACCACAACTTCTTAATCCAGTCATCTGTTGCAGGGCATCTCGGCTCC
Source organism: Ursus americanus (assembly GCF_024610735.1). Taxonomy (NCBI): domain Eukaryota; kingdom Metazoa; phylum Chordata; class Mammalia; order Carnivora; family Ursidae; genus Ursus; species Ursus americanus. The sequence continues at coordinate 11,085,842 of NC_142137.1, read as the reverse complement.
TTCCACGATTTAGCTATTGTGGACATTGCTGCTATGAACATTGGTGTGCATATGGCCCTTCTCTTCACTACGTCTGTATCTTTGGGGTAAACACCCAGTAGTGCAATGGATGGATCATAGGGTAGCTCAATTTTTAACTTTTTAAGGGACCTCCCCACTGTTTTCCAGAGTGGCTGTACCAACTTGCATTCCCACCAACAATGTAGGAGGGATCCCCTTTCTCCACATCCTCTCCAACAATTGTTGTTTCTTGCCTTGTCTATTTTTGCCATTCTAACTGGCGTAAGGTGGTATCTCAAGGTGGTTTTGATTTGAATTTCCTTGATGGCTAATGATTTTGAACATTTTTTCATGTGTCTGTTAGCCATTTGTATGTCTTCATTGGAAAAGTGTCTGTTCATATCTTCTGCCCATATTTTGATTTGTTTATTTGTTTCTCATGTATTGAGTTTGAGAAGTTCTTTGTAGATCTTGGATACCAGTCCTTTATCTGTAGTGTCATTTGCAAATATATTCTCCCATTCCGTGGGCTGCCTCTTAGTTTTTCTGACTGTTTCCTTGGCTGTGCAGAAACTTTTAATCTTGATGAAGTCCCATAAATTCATTTTATCTTTTGTTTCTCTTGCCTTTGGGGATGTATCATGAAAAAGGTTGCTTTGGCCGATGTCGTAGAGGTTGTTGCCTATGTTCTCCTCTAGAATTTTGATGGATTCCTGTCTCACATAGAGGTCTTTCATCCATTTGGAGTTTATTTTTGTGTATGGTGTGAGATAGTGGTCAAGTTTCATTCTTTTGCATGTAGCTGTCCAATTTTCCCAGCACCATTTATTGAAGAGACTGTCTTTTTTCCACCGGATGTTTTTTCCTGCTTTATCAAAGATTAGTTGCCCAAAGAGCTGAGGGTCCATTTCTGGGCTCTCTATTCTGTTCCATTGGTCTATGTGTCTGTTTTTGTGCCAGTACCATGCTGTCTTTGTGATCACAGCTTTGTAGTACAGCTCGAAATCTGGCATTGTGATGCCCCCAGCTTTGTTTTTCCTTTTCAACAGTTCCTTGGAGATTCGGGGCCTTTTCTGGTTCCATACAAATTTAAGGACTATTTGTTCGAGTTCTTTGAAAAATGTCCTTGGTATTTTGATCAGGATAGCATTGAAAGTGTAGATTGCTCTGGGTAGCATGGACATTTTAACTATGTTAATTCTTCCGATCCATGAGCATGGAATATCTTTCCATCTTTTTATGTCTTCCTCAATGTCTTTTAAGAGTGATTTATAGTTTCTAGAATAAAGGTCCTTTATGTCTCTGGTTAAGTTAATTCCAAGGTAACGTATGGTTTTTGTTGCTATTGTAAATGGGATGGATTCTCTAATTTCTCTTTCTTCGTTCTCGTTATTCGTGTACAGAAATGCAACTGATTTCTGAGCATTGATTTTGTATCCCGCCACGTTACTGAATTGCTCTATAACTTCTAATAGTTTGGGAGTGGCTTCTTTTGGGTTTTCCATATAGAGTATCATGTCATCTGCGAAGAGAGACATTTTGACTTCTTCTTTGCCGATTTGAATACCTTTGATCCCTTTTTGTTGTCTGATTGCTGTTGCAAGGACTTCTAGTACTATGTTGAATAATAGTGGCGAGAGTGGGCATCCTTGTCGTGTTCCTGATCTTAAGGGAAAGGCTTCCAGCTTTTCCCCATTGAGAATAATATTTGCAGTAGGCTTTTCATAGATGGCTTTTATGAGATTGAGAAATGTACCTTCTATTCCTACACTCTGAAGAGTTTTAATCAGGAAAGGATGCTGTATTTTGTCAAATGCTTTTTCGGCATCGATTGAGAGGATCATATGGTTCCTGAGTCTTTTCTTGTTGATATGATGTATCACGCTGATTGATTTGCGAATATTGAACCACGCTTGCATCCCAGGTATGAATCCCACTTGATCGTGGTGGATAATCCTTTTAATGAACTGTTGGATTCTATTAGCAAGTATCTTGTTGAGGATTTTGGCGTCCATATTCATTAGGGAAATCGGTCTGTAATTCTCCTTTTTGAGGGGGTCTTTGCCTGGTTTGGGGATCAAGGTAATATTGGCCTCATAGAATGAGTTTGGTAGCTTTCCTTCCGTTTCTATTTTTTGAAATAGCTTTAGGAGAATAGGTATTATTTCTTCTTTGAATGTTTGGTAGAATTCCCCAGGAAAACCGTCCGGGCCTGGAGTTTTGTTATTTGGAAGGTTGTTTATCACTGACTCAATTTCTTCATAATTAATTGGCCTGTTTAAGAAATCAATTTCTTCCTGTTTCAATCTTGGTAGTTTATAGGTTTCCAGGAAGGATTCCATCTCTTCCAGATTGCTTAATTTATTGGCATATAGCTGTTTTTTTTTTAATAATGATTTTTTATTATATTATGTTAGTCACCATACAGTACATCCCCGGTTTTCGATGTAAGGCTCGATGATTCATTAGCTGTTGATAAAAATTTCTAATAATTCTTCCAATTTCAATGGTGTTCGTCATGACCTCTCCTTTTTCATTCATAATTTTAATAATCTGGGTCCTTTCTCTTTTCTTTTGGATAAGTCTTGCCAGTGGTCTGTCAATTTTATTGATTCTCTCCAAGAACCAGCTTCTAGTCCTGTTGATCTGCTCTACTGTACTTCTGGTTTCTGCTTGATTGATTTCAGCTCTAATTTTGGTCAACTGCTTCCTCGTGCGTGGGTTAGGCCTGTCCCTCTGTTGCTGTTCCAGCTTCTTGAGGTGAGAATATAAAAACTGCATTTTAGATTTTTCTATTCTTTTGAGTGAGGCTTGGATGGCTATGTATTTCCCCCTTAGGACCGCCTTTGCAGTATCCCATAGGTTTTGGACTGTTGTATTTTCATTCTCATTGGTCTCCATAAATTGTTTAAATTGATTTTTGATTTCCTGGTTTATCGAGTCATTCCTGAGCAGGATGGTTCTTAGTCTCCAAGTGTTTGAGTTTCTTCCAAATTTTTCCTTGTGGTTGAGTTCCAATTTCAGAGCATTGTGGTCTGAGAATATGCAGGGGATAATTTCAATCTTTTGGTATCGGCTGAGACCTGTTTTGTGTCCCAGAACATGGTCTATTCTTGAAAATGTTCCATGGGCATTAGAATAGAATGAGTATTCTTTGGTTCTGGGGTGTAGTGTTCTATATATATCTAAGAGGTCCAACTCGTCGAGTATGGCATTCAAAGCCTTTGATTCTTTGCTTAGTTTTTGCCAGGGTGTTCTGTCTATTTCTGAGAGTGGAGTGTTGAGGTCCCCTACTATTAATGTATTTTTATTTATATGTCTCTTTATTCTGGTTAAGAGTTGGCTTGTGTATCTTGCTGCTCCCCTGTTGGGGGCATATATATTTATAATTGTCATATCCACTTGTTGAATACTTCCTTTAAGAATAATATAGTGCCCTTCTGCGTCTCTAACTATAGTCTGTAGTTTAAAATCCAGTTTATCTGATATGAGAATTGCTACCCCAGCTTTCTTTTGAGGTCCATTTGCGTGAAAGATGGTACTCCATCCCCTTATTCTCAGTCTGAATGCATCTTTGGGTTCGAAATGAGTCTCTTGTAGACAGCAAATGGATGGGTCATGTCTTTTTATCCAATCTGCAACCCTGTGGCGTTTAAAGCAAGAATTTAAACCATTAATGTTAAGACTGAGTACTGAGAGATATGCTTTTAATTCTGCCATGTTGTCAGTAAAGTCTTTGTTTGTATTGGCTGTGACTTTCTGTTTTGTATCACTCTTGGGGCCTTTTTACTTTTATAGAACCCCCCGTAATACCTCCTGTAGGGCTGGTTTCGTGGTTACGAAATTGGCTAGTGACTGTCAATTCTGAAATGGCTTTATTTCTCCATCAATTCTGAATGACAGCCTTGCTGGATAAAGGATCCTTGGCTGCATGTTTTTCTCTGAAAGAGCTTTAAAAATGCTCCCCCAACCCTTTCTCTCATTCCAGGTCTGTGTAGACAGGTCTGACGTAATTCTGATGCCTTTGCCTTGGTATGTGAGAAATTTCTTTGCCCTGGCTCTTTCAATACTGTATCCTTGGATCTCATATTTGCGAATTGCACTATGACGTGACGTGGTGTAGGTCTGTCATGGTTGAGCTTGGGAGGGGTCCTCTCTGCCTCTTGGACACGAATTTTTGTTTCCCTTGCTAGATTAGGGAAGTTTTCAGCTACAATTTGTTCAAATATCTCTTCTAGACCTCTGTTTTTCTCCACCCCCTCAGGGATGCCGATGATTCTAACATTGGATCGTTTCGTTGAGTCAGTAATCTCCTGTAGCCAACATTCGTGGGCATGGATTTTTTTAAGACCCTCTTCTATTTTTATTTTTTCCTCTATTAACCCATCCTCCAATTCACTAACCCTTTCTTCTGCTTCTGTGACCCTGGCCGTCAGAGCCTCTAGTTTTGCCTGCATTTGGCTCATAGAATTTTTACTTTCTGTCAGATTCGCTCTCATTTCCGCCCTTAGGGATTCTATATTCTCAGTAACATTTTCCTTAATATTTTTTTCAAGTCTACTCATTATCTTGACCATTGTTACTCTGAATTCCATTTCTGATAATTTGGTTACATCCATATCCGTTATTTCTGTGGCAGAAGCCACAGACTCACTGTCTTTTCTTTGCTGGGGGGGGGCTTCTCCTTCTTGTCATTCTGATGAGGAGAGGTTGCGGTGTTGTCCAGAGCCCAAATTATTGACTGGGTCCCAGGCCGTGCCCCTTGTTTTATAGGGATCTTAGAGATGTGGGCTTCTTCTTTAAAGATTTTATTTATTTACTTATCTGAGAGAGGGAGACAGACAGTCAGCAAGAACGAAACAGAAGCAGGGGAGTGAGAGAGGAAGAAGCAGGCTCCCAGCAGAGGAGCCCGATGAGGGACTCCTTTCTGGAACACTGGGATCACGCCCTAAGCCGAAGACAGGCGCTCAATGACTGCGCCACCCAGGCGCCTGGGTTGTGGGCTTCTTGATTTTTCAGCCTGCCTTCTGTGTTCTGGGGGAGGGGCCTGCCGCGCCGATACTCAGGCAGCCCTGTTTGGTTAGAGTCTCCGTGTCCCCTGTGAGGGAGGATGGGGATGGGCACTCTCTGAGCCGGTATTTCCAGGCTTTTGTTCTCTGGCGGCTTTCCCTGGCGGCCGGCTATGCCTCTTCTGAGAGTCAGAGCAGCAGAGGCTGCATTGTCGCAGAACAGAGGGATCGCGGCCCGTTCTCCACTGATGTTCTGGCCACTTTAACTCCGTTACTGTTGGTGCTGCTCAACCCTGCAGTGTCCCGGGATGTGCGCCCCACACCCGGCGTCCCTGCCCTCACTTCCAGGGCCGGCGCGTCTCTGTCCTTTGTGTTTCTAATGCCGCCAGCCACCGGCCGCCCTGCGCGCTCCCGGGTCTCCCGGTCTCAGTCTATGCCCGGTGAGCACACCTCGATTCCGGAGTTTCGTGAGAAGCCTGGTGGCGCGCGCACCCGGTTCAGGGTCTCAGTCTGCTGTTTCGCGGGTGCCGACCGCGAGTCCGCCCGCTCCCCCGTGCAGGTGGCCCGCCAGCCGCCAGCCGCCCCGCGCGCGCTCCCGGATCTCCCGGTCTCAGTCTGGATCCAGTGAGCGCACCGGGATTCCGGGGTTCCGCGAGATGCCTGGTGGCGCGCGCACCCGGCTCATGGTCTCAGTCTGCTGTTTTGCAGGTGCCGTCCGCGAGCCCCGCCCGCTCCCCCGTGCAAGTGGCTACCGCTTCCCGGCGCCCAAACGCGGCGGCTCCCTCCCCCTTCCGTTTATCTTCCGGTATCTGTGCACAGTTTCATGGCTCCCCTCTTCGTACCTCAATACTCAGCGCTGGAGCTGTTCATTTGTAGAGATCCAGATGCATCTTCCTGCGTCTCAGGCTGGTTCCGTGGTTGTTTAGGCTGGTCTGGTACCTATCCAGCTCGACTCAGGGGACCGGCTGAAAAAGGGGTCCCCTACTCCTCCGCCATCTTAACTCCCTCCCCCGATAAATGTACTCTTAATCTCCTTTATCTATCACCCCTATTCTCCACCCACCTCCTTTCTGGCAACCAGCGTTTTTTGATTTGTCTCTTTTTTCATTTGCTCATTTATTTTGTTTCTTAAATTCTACATATAAGTTAATTTCTATGGTATTTGTCTTTCTCTGACAGACTTATTTCATTTAGCATCGTACCCTCTAGTCCATCCATGTTGTTGCAAATGGCAAGATCTCATTTTTTATGGCTGAGTAATATTCCATAGTTAATATATACAGCATCTTCTTTATCCATTCACCTATCGATGGACAACTGAGTTATTTTCATATCTTGGCTATTGTAAATAATGCAATAAACATAAAGGTACACATCTTTTCAAATTAGTGTTTTTATTTTCTTTGGGTAAATACCCAGTATTGAAATTATTGAATCATATAGTAATTCTATTTTTAATTGTTTGAGGAACCTCCATATTGTTTTCCCCAGTGGCTGCACCAATTTGCATTCCCAACAATAGTACACAAGGGTTCTTTTTCTCCACATCCTTGCCCATACTTGCTATTTCCTGTGTTTTTTCTTTTAGCCATTCCGATAAGTGTGAAGTGATATTGTGGTTTGATTTATATTTCTCTGATGATGAGTGATGCTGAGCATTTTTTCATGTGTCTGTTGACCATCTGTACTAAAAAAAAATGTCTATTCAGGTCCTATGCTCATTTTTTCATTGGATGATGATGATGATGATGATTAGTGTTGAGTTTGATAAATTCTTTATCTATTTTGGATGTTCACCCCTTATTGGATAGATCATTTGCAAATATCTTCTCCCATTAAGTAGGTTTCCTTTTTGTTTTGTTGATGGTTGCCTTCACCGTGCAGAAGCTTTTTATTTCGGTGTAGTTCCAATAGTTTAATTTTGCTTTTGTTTCCTTTGCTGAAGGAGACATTGAATTTAGAAAAATGTTTCTGTGGGTGATGTCAAACACTTTTTTTAAACTGATAATTTTAGGGGTGCCTGGGTGGCTCAGTCATTAAGGATCTGCCTTCGGCTCAGGGAGTGATCCCGGTGGTCTGGGATCAAGCCCCACATCAGGCTCCTCAGCTGGGAGCCTGCTTCTTTCTCTCCCACTCCCCCTTCTTGTGGTCCCTCTCTCACTGTCTCTCTCTCTGTCAAATAAATAAATAAAATCTTAAAATAAATAAATAAATAAATAAACTGATATTTTTAGATGTTATGAATATTTAGTTACCGTGAAAGCAAAAATCAAACAATAGTCATTTTATGGGCCAAGTAAAGACCACAGATTTTAAAACTGAGTCACTTTCCCTTCATGTAGTTAAAAGTTTAGTCACCTAATGGCATCAATTTATCATGTAAAGAGCCTGCCATACTATTTTAATTACTGTAGGTTTATAATATATTTTGAAAACAGGACACGTGATGACTCCAAGTTGGTTTTTTCTCAAGATTGTTTTGGCTACTCAAGGTCTTTTGTGGGTCTGCATGAATTTTAGGATTGTTTTATTCTATTTTGTAAAAAAAAAAATGCCATTGGGATTTTGGTAATGATTACATTGAATCTGTAAATCACTTTGGGTAGTATGAACATTTTAACAATATTAATTCTTCCAATCCATGAATACAGGATGTCTTTCCATTTGTTTTTTCTATAATTTCTTTAATCGATGTTTTATAGTTTTCAGTGTACAGGTCTTTCTCTTCCTTGGTTAAATTATTCCTAAGTATTTTGTTCTTTTTTGATGCTAATATATTCCTTCTTTAAAGGTTTTTTTCTTTTAAAGATTTTATTTATTTGAGAGAGAGAGAGGGTGAGAGAGAGAGAGAGAGAGAGCACAAGAGCAGGGTGAGGGACAGAAGGAGAAGCAGACTTCCCACTGAGCAGGGAGCCCAATGACCTGAGCTGAAAGCAGATGCTCAACCGACCAAGCCACGCAGGTGCCCTGATGCTAATATATTCTTAATTTCATTCTCAGATACTTTGTTTTTTGTACATAGAAACACAACTGATTTTGCATGGTGATTTTGTATCTGTAACTTTGTTAAATTTGCTCCTTAGTTCTAATAATTTTTTGCTGGAATCCAGAATTCTCTCTATATAAGATCGTGTCATCTGCAAACAGCGATAAATTTACTTCCTCCTTTCTGATTTGTATATCTTTTATCTCTTTTTCTTACCTAATTGCTCTGGCTAGGATTTCCAGTGCTATGTTAAATATAAAAGGTGAGAATGGGCATCCTTGTCTTGTTCCTGATTTTAGAGAAAGAACTTTCAGTTTTTTACCGTTGAGTGTCATGTTAGCTGTGGACTTTTCATATATGGTCTTTATTATATTAAGGTTAGTTCCTTCTATATCAGTTTGTTGAGAATTTTTATCATGAAAAATGTATCAAATTTTACCTTGATTGGGAGGATGGTTTCACAGGTGAAATGTCCAAAGTCATCAAATTGTATACATTATGTTTACTGCTTTGTAGATCAATTATGCCTCAATAAAGCTATTTTTTTAAGCTAACTAGATTCTACACAATCATTTCTGTCAATTTCTTAAATGTTTTAGATGGTCAGTCATCATAAACACTCTGAGGACAAGCCCTATGGCTGTATTTGCTCACTAGTGAATCTTTGGTGCCTAGAACACTACCTGCCATATAGCACCTTCTAAAGAAAGATTTTCTGAATGGATTTTGGGTAATATATATGAATAAATACTCAATGCATTAATCTTCCTCAAACATCATTTCTCTCATTTCTTTCTATGCTATATCCAGCTCATTTTCATCTTGTCAATTCTGTAGTTAGCCTATTTACTTAGGTATGTATTAATCTGAAAGAATGGCATACACAACTTTTTATTCTATCGTTATTGAAAAAATGTAAATTGATAGAAATCTTTTTTCAATTATCTTTATTTCCCTTACCGGCTTTATTGATTCTGAAATTACCTTAACTGTGTAAGTTTTCTTTAGCTATTGCATTTCCTCTTGGTTATCTGGCTTCATTTATATTTTAAAGAGTGCTCCATATAATTTCATCTTGTTGGGTTCCTAGAAAATATTATTTTCTTCCTATCTTTCACATCACTTTTTATACATTGATACAGTAAGTTATACTGAAATGTCAAAATTCTGTAACCAGTTTTATGATTTATTGCTAATATCTTATATGACATTGAGGAAAAAAATCTCCCTTTATTCCATCAAGATCCCTAGCTATAAATATCTATCAAATATTAATATTGGGGTTTGAAAGCCTTTGATTATCATGAGCATGAAAGGATATTAAATGATCTGATTCATTAATGTTGTTTAAAGTATATGACTTTTTCTGCAGCAGCTTCAGTTAAATTAGTACCTTGCTACCTGGAAAACACAAACTTACTCCATATGGAGTGTGTCAATCTAGAGAGAATTCCAAATTTTATATTATATTCAACTTTACACAATGCCTAAAAGTTCAATGTAAAAACATGCTTAAAACCTTGCCCTGATCTTTTTCAGTAAAAATGCATTTGTATGCAAATTATACTGTACAGTGTACACCTGAAAGTGTATTGCTTTGCATTTTTCCTAAGCCCCAGCAAAATAGTTAAAGGACGTCTGAAGGATGTTTGATTTGAAAATGCTTTTGAATAAGAATGTAAAATAAATTTAAGAACAATTTCTTTATGCCTGCCACAAGATTGGTATGTGTATAAAACTGGCTCAATATTCAAAAGGCATTGTTTTCACTGACCTTATTAGTGTATATGATGGCCCATGGCATAATTGGCTCTACATGCACAAAGCAATGTGGAGTGTGTATATTGTTACCAACATTTTGCATGAAGTAGCGTTTTCCTACCAGGTCAGCAGTGGAAAGATCAGAGGTGAGAGTGAACAGAGAAGACTGAAAGGATCACTCACTTGAGAAAATGAAATACATGACATAAATCTTTTCTCTGCCATCCACAAGGGATATAATTTGGGATAAGCTTTTAATTGCCTCTAGAACTTGATTTCCTTACTCATAGATGTCTAAAAAATATTTTAAAGTAATAAAGGTATGTTAAATAGTATAATCTAACCTTTTAAGACCATCTCTCCAATCAAATATGCATTTAAATTAAATTCAGGGACAAGTCCTCTGTCTCTAGACTAAATCTGATAAAGATGTGTCTAAATTTACTTGCATTATTCATTCTAATCTCCAGAGATTAGAGGAAGAGAGAAGTGCTGAAATACTTCACATTCTCCTTGTTTCCTTGAATAAAATGTAGCATACCAGGAAAACGGTGAAGGCCAAACCATGTGTGGAGTACCTACTAATCTATATCTGGATTGTGTTAGTACCGATATTATGTTTAAAAATCAATATTTAACATATATTCCAGTTAAATTTTCTTATGTGGATTTTAAATGATTTTTACATAATTGAACAAGGAAATGTGTAGTCATGGATACCACTCTATATTGATTTTGACATCTGCCATCTGTCAAATTGTATTTATGATAAAAACAAATGAATAAAAAAAGAAAAGAAAAATGTTATTAATATATTGTTCTCTCAACTGTGAACTGAAGAAAACAGGCATTTTTAATGACTGACTTTATTGGAGATACTCACTGAAAACATAAAACAATCAAGTATATCTGTTGCTTTCAGCATCCACAGGTTTTTGTGATATTTAAAAAAATCTCACATGAAGTTAATGGTGATTTTTGTATTTAACAAAACACTTTAAGCCATAAGATGCAAATTTCATTAATAACCTGAAATATGCCATTTTAGATAGTGGCCATAATTTTTCATCTTGGCCCATTATGCACTCATACATATGTTTTGCAAAGCCAACTCCAGTGCATTGTAGTGAGCAACATACTAAGAAAATATATCAAAAGAAAGGATGGCCACAATATACAATAGGTCTTTTTTTTTTTTAAGATTAATTTATTTGAGGAAGAGAGAAAGCTCACACATATGCACACGTCTGCACGAGCAGGAAGTGGGGGCAGAGGGAGAGAGAGAGAGAGAGAGAATCTCAAGCAGACTCCTTGATGAGCACACAGAGCCCTACACAGGGCTCCACCTCAGGACCCTGGGATCACGACCTCAGCACAAACCAAGGAATGCTCAACCGACTGAGCCACCCAGGGCCCCAGTTTGGTTGGTTGGTTGGTTGGTTGGTTTTTTAATTGAAAGTATGTATTTCATCACCAGTTCATGCTTGTTCTTATTGCTACTGCTTTAAAGCTTCTTCCTCAGAATTATGTTGGGAAGGCAGTCCATATAATAACTACTTCAGATTCTATATCACATTTTCTGGATACAATAAGTAGCATCATTACAGTCAAGTCAGAAATTGATTTGGGGTGTTTCCCAGTAAATAATATAGTCCTTAATTCAAGGACCCAAAATTCTTAAACTTAATATGAATGTGATTCTTGTAAGAATAGCTGATATTATGCTAGTGTCAAGAGAGGAAAAAAAATTCAATTTTCTTTTCAAGCTTAATTTAAGTGGGAAAAAAAGTGAGGTAGAAAATTTTTTTACTTAAAGAATATACATTTGATCTCTACTAGGTACCTGCCATTATTATGATTTAAAATGTATGAAGAACAATGTGATAATGCGCAGTCAATATATGTAATTTATTTTTAGAGCACCTATCAAAGAAAAACATAAAATAAGAAATGTAAAACATTATATAACGTCCACAACCGTACACACCACATTTGATTTTAATACCCACCCCACCCCCTTACCCCTTGTTCCCTTTTCATATTCTACAGTAATAGTTAATTTAATTTATTTGCCTTTCCAATTAAAATGTATGTTTCTTTTTCCATTCTTCTTGGTATTCCTAGCTCTTAAGTCCATACTTCAAATAAACTGGATGCCTGATAAGATTTTCTCATACTGAATAAATGAGTGGGAGTAGGGAGGGGAAAGAAAGATGGAGAAGAAAGTATAAAATATGTAAACCATTGTAGAAACCTCTCTCCAGGGAGATAGATATAAGATGCACTCCAATCTAATGTTCTTTGTAAATTTAACATTTCCACACATACATCTGTCAAATAGCATAAAAACAAACAAAAAGGGATGCAATGATGAGAGAAGTTTAAGTCTAGTGGGTTTGAAAAAAAATAGTTTATTCAGTTTATTTATATTTATTTAACAAAGCTTTGTTATTGGGTTTAAAAAAATGAATGCTTAATATTTATCAAATATCTTCTTTTCCAGGCTATTCTACTTTCTAGCCGCGGAAACCTCAAGCAAATGACATAATCTCTGTGAGTCAAAGTCCCTGCAGGCAGAGTCCCTGAAGATAAAAATATCAGTCTTCTGTATTTTAAAAAGTCATAAAAACCAAATGAGTTAATATGAAATTGATGATGGTCATGTTCTATTAAAAATCTTTGACATGTTAGGGCCTATCCATCTGACTATTTATTCTTAAGATTTCATTTCTGCGTCTAATCTCAGATAATATACTTTTGATTGTGAGATAGTATTTGACAAACCTTATTAAGCAATTTCTCCTTCACTAAATTATTTCATTTTAAATTCACAAAACAGGGTAATTTAGTGATTTGTTATGGTGCTAAAGCTCGTACGAGTGTTTCATAAGATGTAGTCACAGAACGGAGAGCAAACACTTGGCTTGCTCGTAAAACCACACCTGAGAGGATTTGAAAAACTCCTCTGACATCAGATGAAATAATTTCAAATCACAGAATATTTTATTCAATTCAACAGAGAAATCAAAGGCTCCAGAAGAGATGGCAAGAGACAAAATGAGGTGAAAATGTAGTTATGAAAGCGAGCTAACAGTTCATTTATCAAAAGCGTCCCTGTGCAGTTGATGCGGTATACGTGTGGGCACACGCGGGTGTGCACACACACGCACAGACCCCTATACATGCATATGTGTACATATATGAGCCTAACGGTTAGTAAACAGGCTAAGATCCTATTTTTTACTTTGAATTGCTCATGGCATGTGTACACACGCATATAGACGAAGGAGAGAAAGTGCATGCGTTTCTCGTACTGTCGGCACCAGGCTGCTTTTACTTAGTAATTTACTCACTAATGCACGAAAACATAATAAAATATTGCAAAGTCATACTCTGTAAACCACCTGTAAAGAGAAGAGAAGAACTTGGCCCGGCCTCTAGAGCCTCTGGCCTCTTAAAATAAGTTGTGAATTGCCCTTTTTAATCAGGACACCGGGGAAGAGAATGATTTCTTTTGAGTGCAGGCACTTCAGAATTCCTGATGTCAAGTAGAAGCCCACAGGCTTCAGGAGCCAGGTTCTTCCCCTTGAAGAAGTCTCAGTGCATGCACATTAGATGCTTACATGCTCTTGAATGCAGCCTGTTATGAGGACCACAAAGAAGAGATCAGTGAAAAGAATTTCTTACAGAAATAGGCATTACCCCAGGAGCCAGTTTTAGGCTGGGAGTAATAGAAAGATAAAATAGAAAGGTTATGACCTTCATTCTTCATCTCCCTACAACTTGATGGCTTATTCTTGATATAAATCCTTCTGGCTAAAATATAGACTTGAAAAAACATTAAAAACACCAGACTTTGGTGAGGTGTGGGGAGGTGCAGGGGGTTCCTGTGGAGCAAAACTCTGATTACACAGTGGGTGTCAGCTCTTGCTTCAGAACAAAATTTATTTTGTATGATTTACTCTTGGAGTCTTCTCTCTATATCAATTCTCACTATGAGCTCATCAATTAATTCAAAACATTTTGGAATTGAAAAGGAAAGTACGTTTAAATTGGATCCAGAAAGTTTGCTAATTATTTCTGTCTGTATGTTTTCACCTCCATGCATTTTTATCTAACTTTCATAGGGTAATTCTGAAGTAACTAACTAAATGCACCCAACAAAATCAACATTCTAATCTCAGGAACATCCCAGTTATTACATAAAAATAATTTATGTAATTCCCACTTCTTTACTTATTATCTTACTTGACTTTGCATTTAACTATTTCTTTAGCAATGGATTACCCTGCTATGTGCACACTACTTAATTCATTTTCATGCCAACCTACCCCAACTCAATTCCCAGTGACTTCAGCTCAGTGAAATTGATGGCAAATCACAGAAGAAAAAAAAAAGAGAGAGAACCATGACATCTCCAATTTTAGTCCAATTTATGGAATGGCAGAATTTACTTCATGGTAGACCCTACACATAACAGATTAAACCATAATAGTCCTTAGAAAAGCTAGAATCTACAGAACCCAAGAATACATAGAAAAGGAGTTAGTTTTCCCTAAATGAAATGAAGATTCTCGCGAGTCCTGAATAATTCATTTTTTTAACAGATTTTATTTATTAATTGAGAGAGAGACCATGTACAAGCACGGGGGGAGGGCGAAAGAGAGGGAGAGAGAATCTCAAGCAGACTCTGCACTGAGCACAGAGCCGGAGGTGGGGCTTGACGATCCCGTGAATCCAAGATCATGACCTGAGCTGAAATCAAGAGTCAGACGCTTAACCGACTGAGCCACTGAGGACCCCCTAAACCATTCATTTTAGCTAGTGTATGTATAGTAGGTGTTTTCAAAGAGCTAACCACAAACGATACATATTTCAAAATTGCCTTTTTACTTAAGGTTTCCAAACCTATGCCTTCTTAGGTTTTCTCCAGATGATTAAAATAGCTACCCTCCTAATTCCTTACTATGCTTCAGACATTGTTCCATGTACTTCTAAAAGGCAATAATCTAGTAACCATTTTGCTAATTTTCCTATGCCCCTTGTGAGGGGCAATCCCAGGATATCATGAGAGGTGATGCTGTCTCATCACCCCTCTAACAACTGATGAAATTAAAGACCCTGGAGAGAAGAAACCTGATCGATTCAGGTTACATACTTGCAAGGGGAGGAGCCAGATGACTCAGGCACCTCAATTTCTTTCCTGTTAAGGAAGGTAACCTGCTGCTTGGAGAGGAAGTCCTCTGTGGAGGTTGACCAAGGAGGTTATGGGTGCTGATGCTTAGTCGATCAGCAGGGAAGGATCTGGAGTTTGGAGAGAATGTATAAAATGGGGAAACTGAAAGAATCGTGGAAGCTAAAAGGCGAGAAGCAGCTGAGTATAATACTAAGGGTGACAGACATTAGAGTGATTACCTTGAGTAAGTCACTTTTTATCTCATGACTACTAAGCACTTACTAGAGTTTGAATAAGCCAGTAAACAGATGACTTCTAAGACTCACTGACTTTGTCAAGTGGCTTTTTTCCCTTTTTTTAATACAGTAGAATGCAGTTAAACATAAAAAGGTGAGGTGGTCCCTAAGATTATAGTCAATTGTAGAACTGAAATGCAAACAATTTTGCAGAATTATGATGATAATCTCTACTCTAAGCCTTAGGGTTGTTGTTTCATTTGCAAACCCAAATAAAGTAATTATATGGAAAATATCATTGAAAACTAGTTCTAACCCCATTTTGCCTGAGACAGAGGGTTTTCCAGGACACACTGTTGAAAGTGATAGGACCCTGGCAAACTGGGGTGAGATGTTGATAACCCCAGGTGCTATGTACATTTAATATATTACGTTAGTTCATAGAAATTCTGTAGACAGAGATCAAGAATATTTTGAGCTGAAAAAAATGGAATATTTATCTTAAACTGGGCATATATAATTTAACTCTTTTTTTGCATTTTAATTTAATTCTGTTATTGTTTGGGTATGCATTTAGACATTTCTACAGTAGTAAAAAGAATGAAGAGAAGATATAGTAAAAGAAACTCAAATGCAATACGTTCAAATCTTTCTAGACCATAATTTTCAGAGAAGTAAAACTAAAATTCCAAGTGTGGCAAAACGTGTCACGTTTGGTTTGGATATGCATTTAACTTTATGACCATTAGGTATTCTATTATTATGGTTTATATCAGAGTAAATCAATTTCCAGCATGGCTCAAGAGATGTGAATTCTAGTCCCAAGTCCACTACCAACAATGAGAATGACATTGAGTTAATCAATTTTCCTCTGGGGGTTTCAGTTGCTTCCTCTGGAAAGTAGATCCCTTGGACTAGAAGATCTCGAAATTCTTTTCCAGTTCAAAAACTGTAATTTTCAAAGTACAAAATTTAAATTCTCTTATTTGGCTCCTGCTTTAATGTTTGTATCTCACAACAGAAAGATGACATCCTCGGCCACATGGTGAGATTGGTGAGATAGGGACAGCGGTGGCTGGTATTCCTACAGGGACTGTGAGAGCTAACTGGACAGGTCTTGTTTTGAATCCCACCTCCAGAACTCGCCGGTCAGAGGACCTCACGTGGTATAACCTTTGAAACTCTGAGATTGTTCACTTGAACATGATGTTAACCCTGACCAAGTCACACTGTGATTATGAGGATTGAATGAGGCAGTATGACTGTCTGGATCGTGGTGGTGGTCTGCAATTGTTTTCTCTTGTTTGCTTTCCTTTCAGTCTGGGCTGACATAATAAGTAGCTTATAGATAAAAGAATAAAACATAATATGACTTGGAAAAGAGTAAATTTCTGCTCTCCAGTTATAATGAATATTTACCCGCGACCCCCACACACAGGTCACCTGTTTGTGATGATCCTGACTTGTCTTTCTAAACCATGGTCTACCGTCTTCATAACAACACTTAAAAATAAAGTGAAATAAGGAATACAAATATGGAATCTATAGCACCACTAAATTTCCCTTTTGAATTTCTATAAATACTTACTCCTAACGATTCCCTTGCAATTTCAGTAATTAGTATAAATGATTTAAATTAAAGCCTTTTGGCTCCATGACAATAGCTACAGCTACTATGGTTATTTATTGTATGAATTGCTGCAAACCACTTTGCCTTTTTTCTCTCCACAGTGATGTTAATTTGTTCTGGTAGCAGCACAAGGAAGCAGTTGTCCTATCATATCAGCTATTCTGTTGGCAAAGAACCACTTTAATTCCTCGTTGAATTTATACGGAATGCACTAAAGGATTCCGTTATGGAGTGGCTCAGTTTATTCATTTCCTGTATTTACGCATCCATTAATCCACATAGGTATCTTCAACATAACAATATAATGCATGTACACCACACACACATGCATATGCATATACTTACACGGACATCATGCTTAAAAATAAATTGCTAAGTCTATAGGTGTTGATTTCATTCAAAGCACACTGGCATTGTGAGCACCTAGTACACTGCCCTAATTTGAGGAATCATTCTCAAAAGGGGCTAAACAAATTCCAGTTTGCAATACCAAGTAGTCTCATAAGGAGAGGGTTATCATTTTTTTAATGAGTGGTACTCTGACCCCTTCATTCAAGGTCAGACTGTGAAAATGTTAAAGTGGCTCATGAGGCATGAATATTCATTTGACACATAGATATACACACCCCAATCGCTGTTTTCATATAAGTTACTAGAGTGGCAGAGATTTCTCATTAAAAGAGAATTTTTGTTTTTGAAATCTGTTACGAGCTTATCAAAGCACCTGTCTGCTTTTACAGCACATATGGCATTCGATCCAGAATCCCACCTGGGTATACTTTCCGGATAGGCTTTGGCACTCTGAAATGCATACCCAGGATCTGTCCCTCTTGAAATTAGATTACTAACTTGCAATCTCTTTCATCTGTGTCCAAAAGGCCTTCATGCAGAGTGGGGGATCCATGGGCTGGAAGTGAACAATAGCTCGGTTTCCTCTTCACAGGGTGATTCTTCCTATGCCACTACCTGGCTCCAGCCTCTGTCATCTCTCGCATGAACTGCTTGCTGCTAGAGTATTCTGATTGGCCTACCAGGTTCTAGTCTTGCCTCTTTCAAGTATGTTGTCCACATTGCAGTCAAATCTGATCGTGTCTCTTTCTTTCCTAAAAGCATTCAAAGCCTCAGGATAAAGTTCGCAATTATTACCATGATGGAGGAGGCCCTGATGTTCTATCTTCTTGATTCTCTGCCTTGTGATCTCTGCTCCAGCCATATTAAGACTCTTGCAAGTGCTCAGAATTCAATATGTGTATTCTTGCCTCTAGGTCTCGACACATTCTATGCCTTAACCCAAACCGTTAGCTCTCCTCCTCCAACCTCCCCATTTACCTCTAGGGCGTCACAAGATGAACTCTTAGCTTCTCTCCTTTAGGTGTTCATGTAGCTAAGAATCCCTCCAAGAATCCTTTCCTGACACCTCCCCAACCTTTTCTCCAGAGCTCATGATTTGTCCCCACACTATATCATAGATCACTCACTCATATGTGGAACTTGCCACACATAATTGCTTCTTTACTTTTTGTCTCTCCCACAAGATTTTCTTATAAACTCCTTGAGTGTAAAAATCATATACTCTCAGCTGTTATATCTCTAGCAGGATACTCAGCACTTAATAGTTGCTTAAGAAAGATTGATAATGAATGAGTAAAAATAATGAGGTTTAGTTATGACACAAGTCATGTGCTTAGGAGATATCTTTACTAATTTAATTCCAAACAAGTATCTTTTTCCAAAGCTAGGAAACATGCATTACTCAATAAATGAGTAATAGAAAAATTTCAAGATCTTTGTTGAATCATAAAAATCTTCATCCTCTTTGTAAATATTTTTAATCCATTTTTGTTTGAAACTTGTTGCTCAAGGTCAGAAACAGAAAAAAAGAAACCATAATTTAAAAGCCCTCTTTTCAGGATGCCTGGATGGTTCAGTCAGTTAAGTGGCTCTGCTCTGCTCAGGTCATGATCTCAGAGCCCTGGAATGAAGCCTGCTTTGGGCTCGCTGCTCAGCGGGGAATCTGCTTCTCCCTCTGCCCCTCCCCCCCACACTTGTGCCCTCACTCGCTCTCTCTCTGTCTCTCGAATAAATAAATAAAATCTTTAAAAAAATAAAAAATGAAAACACTCTTCTCTTCATTCTATTTCAAGGACGGAAAATATGGAGAAATTAGCCTTATTCCCAGCCTTTGCTGATCACTACCCTATTAACTGCCCACCCTATTTCAATCACTTCACTTGCTATTCTGGTTACCTACTGCTATACAACAAATTATCCCAAGTTTAATGACATAAAAACAATGAGTATTTGTTATCATCTTTCACGGTTCTGGGAATTGACAAGGCTCAGTTAGTCGGTTGTTGCTCAAACCTCCTACGTGGTTTTAGTCTGAAGGTGACCTTGAGTTGTTTGGATGGCTTCCTTACTCATCTGCCTCACGGTGGATGTTGACTGTCAGCTGGGACTTCACTGGCAGCTGTTGGCCGAAATACCTACATGTGGCCTCTCCACGTGGACCGGGCTTCCTCACAACATGGACTCTAGGTTCCAAGTATAGCCATGAGTCAAGCAAAAGCCTGGGAGGCCTTTTCTAAACTAGTCTCAGTATCACGCCATCTTGTTTCCTCTGCAGTTTGTTCTTTAGAAAGAAGTTTGTAAGGCCAGCCCATATTTTTAAGAGAAGAGAATTGAACTCTACCTCTTGATGGGAGGAGTGTCCAAAAATTTGTGGGTGTGTTTTAAAACCACCAAATTTACCTAACCCCTAGTCTCCAAATATTCTTTCTCAACTGACATATTCCTTCACTTATCACCTCACTCCAGATTAGCTTCCTCAGCATTTGGTCATCTATTCTCAATATGCCTCTGTGCACATGTGTTGGTTGATTTCTGTGTGCTGAGCCTCAGCCTGTTGGAAAGTGTGGGCACACTCGCATTTGGAATCGTGTGTCCCTGTGCATGTGACTGAGCCTGTGCTGAATGTGGGATGTCCGGTGCCTGTGTAGTCCCATGTGCTACGCATGCAGATATTTCATTATAAACTTAATAGTCACCATGAGCGCCACCCCCCCTTTGCCCTGTCAGAGCTATTGATGTGCATAAGAAAAGCTTTAAAGTGTTTCTCTCTAGTTTGGAAATTATGATTTTTCTTAGTTTGCAGGTTACTTTCTTTTTGAATCGTAAGTGGTAGATTTTCTTTTAAAATACTCTGAGGTAATAAACAAGTTTTGAAAACAGTGATGATGGTTGTACAACATTGTCAATGCAATTAATGCCACTGAATTGTACAATTAAAAGTGATTTTAAATAGCTAATTATATATATATATATGTAAGAGAGAGAAAGAACCATAATTTAAAAAAATTAGTCATGTTATATACCAAAACCATTGAATTGTATAGTTAAATGGGTGAATCGTATGCTATGTGAATTATATTTCAATAAAGTTGTTAAAAGATGTTCAAGGGGAAAATGACATGCGTGTTGTCTTCTACTTCCCACAGTTCCAGAGAAAGTGTCTGGAGTCATTATATTCAACATTAAGAGAAACAAAACTATACAGTGTGCAACCAATATGTCTATAAACAGGGATACAGAGCTCACTGGTAAAATAATACGTACTTTATCAGCCTGTTACTTGAATACTTCATGCCAGCTTGTAGTCTCCAGAGATTTCTTTCGGGTCTTTGTGCTTTTGTTTGGTTTATGGACAATTATCAGAGGCTTCTTTTGTATGAAAGCTGGTGGGACTGTGTCTATGCTCACACTTAATGAGTATCATGTATACAAAGGACAGACACTAACACCAACCGAACAGACAAAAATATCTAAGCCAAACAGTGAATAGTTATAGATGAGCTTGCATATAAATCGTCTACAATTTTGTATATAATCCTTTCCTCTGCTTTATTTCTAATGTCTTCCATCGTTAAGATTTTTGGCTCATGGGTGAAAACGTGGGGGTGGAATTGGCCTATGGAAAAATATATGTGGAACAAAAAGTAAAAATACAAAAACATGTGGGCATGGAATTTTGTGTTATGATTTGTTTTTATTTCAGGCTGGGCCCAAATAATAAAAATAAGTTGCCCAATCCTACCTCCTACCTTCAGCGATGCTCAGTATAAACTTTTCAGCTGCCTGGCATTCCAAATGAGCTCTGGTATGAATCACACAGTCCCATTTCTGAATACCCTGTCCTAATTCTACCCCAGCTCATTTTGTCCCATCTCATCCTGTCAATGTCATCTGTCCTCAATCCTTCTTCCCCTTAGAGTTCAACGTGTCAGTGGACAGTGAAGTTTTAACTGGCTATTAATCTAAATAGGTTCTTTCTGCTCCTATTCATGTCTGTTGAGAACATAAAGAAATGTTTCAGATACCCAGATCCAGACTCTAGATTACACTATTATGAATATCATGCAGCCTTAATTTGGGTCTCAAGAGAGTAAGTAACTAAATCAATGAAGCACCTTAAAAACAGCTTTTCCAGAGGTTGTAAACCAGCATGAACAACTTAAAAAACAGAACTTTTAAATACAATTGACCAAAAGGTATATGCTATCTAACCAGCATTTCCCACTTAACTAATTGGGGGAACATACTGGTTTACACAATACTTAGTCTTGTCCCTTTTAATGATGAACTTACTATGACTTCAAAACCCCTTCTCTAAGACTGAAAATAAAATACAGTTGTCAACGTTCCCTTGGGAGGCTATAACAGAATACCATGGACGGGTTGGTTTATAAACAGCAGAAACCTATTTCTCACAGTTCTGGAGGCAGGAGTCCATGAACGAAGTGCCAGCAGATTCAGTGTCTGGGAAAGCCTAGCTTTCTGGTTCAGAGAAGTCTGTCTTCTCCAAAAGACATGACCAAAGAGATGTCTTCTTCTGTATGGGCATTAATTTCATTCATGAACACGCTACCCTCATGATGGAAGCACCTCCCAAAGGCCTCAACTCCAAATGCCATCACATTAGCGATCAAGTTTCAACAGATTAATTGAGGGCGGGGCACAAATAGTCAGTCCTTTACAACTCTTGTGCGTGGGTTCCAAGCCCCGAGAAAGCAAGCACAGAACTCCACTGTACGTTTCCCCAAGTCTCTGTGATTCCATCATTAGTAACCCCATGTCAGGGAACTTCAGATCTAGGATAAATATTGGGTTTGGGAAAATAATTCCTCTCCTATCATTAAAGTCACAGTTGACAATGATACTTCCAGATGCATGTGTCTACTTGATAATGATACCTTCAATTGGCATTAGCAAATTGAAATAACACACTCCCTCAATCTGCGTATTCTGGTATGTAAGGTAACATTACCTTTCAGAACAACTGTGTTTGTTCTGAAAAAGGTATTTCCTGATAAGTTTCCCCAAATCATGGTGATAACATGTTCACTATAAGAAGAAATAAAACTACCAAAAATTTGAAAAATCAAAATGGCCTTGGAAAAATGTGAGGAGAAACATTGGGAAGTCACTTATTATAGGCCTCACATTAGGTTTGCAATAGAAAAGAAACAGGAAATGAGAGTTTCAAAATGTCTTCCTATATCCCAGGGTCTCCCAAGGACTGTTTTCTTTTTCTTTTTCTTTTTTTTTAAAAGATTTTATTTATTTATTTGACAGAGAGAGACAGCCAGCGAGAGAGGGAACACAAGCAGGGGGAGTGGGAGAGGAAGAAGCAGGCTCTTAGCGGAGGAGCCTGATGTGGGGCTCGATCCCAGAACGCTGGGATCACGCCCTGAGCCGAAGGCAGACGCTTAACGACTGTGCCACGCAGGCGCCCCTCCCAAGGACTGTTTTCTAACACTGAAGAACCTGGGAGAGGATTCTCAACTTTATCAGGCCTACTTCCCCTTTTATTACAAATATTTAACATCCTCTCCACTATTCTGAAATGAAATTCATAGATAATGCAATCTACCAGTACATACAATTTCAAAGAATCAATATAATGTCATGGCATGTAAAAGAGAAAAAAGAGAAATGGAATTTATCATAAAGTAATGTATAGTTTACATGTAAATGCTTGAGAATGACTACACTAGAATAGAATACAAAATGAAGTGATTCTATGCTTGCATCCATTAGAAATACTTGAAAGAGCCATAAAAGCTTACTGATTTAGGTGTATTTTATTGGCTACACAAATTCCATGACAATGAGAGTGCTGGCAATTTTCTGTTATATGATAAACAATTGTTTTAAAGTTCTGAATAAATTAAGTGCAGGTTTCCCTAGAGTTACACCATATTTGCATTCCAGGTAATTTAGTATATGTAATGATCACACAAAAACACTTACTTTGTGTTTATATGTATCAAAGAGTTATGTTCTAGATTCAGAAAGTTAAAGCAGGTGTGTGAACTACAAAAATATCTAGTGGGATATTTCAAAATCCTGTAAAAATTAAGACAATTTTTCTAAGTGTGTGTGTTTTTTTGTTTTTTTGTTTTTGTTTTTGTTTTTTTTCCCTGAACAATGCTGAGTACCTAGCAACCCAGGGTCATTCCTTCTAAGTGGCTGTATTTCCACCAAACTTGGGACAACCAGAAATGATTTCAGAAATTTCCAAAATGTTCTTTGGAAAGAAGTACCACCCACCATGAGAATCATGTTCTAGGTTGTGCAGAATGGGTTATTCTTCCTATGTCTGAAGCTGCCATGCCCTGTACCACCCTGGTTCCTCAGATGGCAGGGTTTTCCCACTCTGCTGACGGCCAATGGTCTTACTCTCAGGTTTAGACTCTCCACAACATGGTCAGATGCACCCCATTAGCTTGTTCGTTTAGTGTCTTTTCACATAGCCCACATACTTCAAGAGGGCATCCTACCCCTCTGTGGTACTACCTACATACCAACAAGGAGATCCAGGGTGATTTCCTCCTGTTTGGAAGTATAATCTTCTTGAAGCTCTTCCAGCTCCTGCAGGTCCTACAGTTCTACCCACAGTCGCCCGCACCTTGATCCTGAGGCTCATTCTCCCACGCACTCGTGCCCTGGAAGCAATGAACTGGGTGCACTGAAAGATTGTCTCCTCTCTTTCTGACATCACGTTCTTGTTAAAAGTAGACTATATTCTAACTCCGTTGTCCTCCCTTTCTCTTAATAGGTTATATTTATTTTCCTAGAGGGAAAAATCTATGCCTCTCAGGGGTTGTCAAGGTCAGTCAATGGACCTTCAGTGAACTTTCATTAAACATTAAATTGAATAATTAAATCTAGGACCTTAGTGATAAGAAGTGTCCAGAAGTGTCCACTCAGACACACACCATTCCAGGAATAGTATCCTTAACTTGCTCTCATTTTTCTGAAGTCAGCTCAGGGAGGGAGCTTTGTACACTCCAAACATAATGTCACAATGACTTACCATGTTTGGGCTGTTCCATGCTTTTAGTCTCTTTCTTCCCTAAGCAACATCTAAAAATAAGAAGCAATTCAAACTGGGAAAATGCCACACTGCTTTCTGGGCAAGGCTGACCTTACTTTGTCTAAGTCTAGGCCAACATTCCTCTTGGAAAAAAAGAAAATCTGCTAATGATATAAGAAGAGAGGAACAATTAACCATCTACAGCTACCCTTCAGGTTACGATGAGGCAGAGTCAGGACAATTAACACGATTTACCAGATTAGTTCTGGAATAGGAGTTTGATCATAAAACTTCTGGTATGTAGTTTAGGTGGAATTATTATTATTATTATTATTGCAAATGTAACAGGAAAAAATTGTATTCTTCAAATTATCACTTTTCCCTCCATTCTTTTTAGTTATTTTCCTGTTCTCTCTGGGGGAAAATTTCTACCCTCCCCATATACATACTTTTGCAGGTAAAGATAAATAAAGACAAGTCACAGTGTTCACTCCCTTTGTTCTGTGACTTGAGTCTGCAAACATTCGTCGGTTTGTAGTTGCTGCCTGCTGGCACGAGCAAGTGTATTTCTTAATCTATTTCGCACGATTACTGCCCAAAGAGAGATCACTCTGTTTTCCCTTAATTTTGCTAAAGAGGTCTGAGTTTTCAGGGTGGAGCTTAGAAAGAAAAGCAGCAGGAAAGCCAAGTGCACTTAATAAAAACACAGCCCACAGCTCAGAGCTTCACACGTCGGTAGAGCTCCTGCCGCTCGGCCGCGCCTGCCATCCAGAGGTATCAAACCTTCCCACCAATGTTGTAGGCACAAGTTCACAGCACATTAAAAAATGAGACATTCTCATTACCTGGCATTCTACTCAACTGAGTTATCAGGGGATAAGAAATGAAAGAATTTCAGTTCATCTTTTCTTAAAAAGAAAAAGCCAACGCATCCAGTATGGGAGTTAATCCTTCTTCCTTGCTTTTTACAGAAGCACAGAATGACTTTAATAATAATAAGCATAATTATTATTTATAAGAGGCCTAGTATGTGTCATGCACAATGTTTAATTCTTTATCCATATTAGTTTTATTTCTTACCTCAACTCTGCAGGGAAGGTAAAATTAAGTACAGAGAGTATTTTGGGGAGAAAGAATTTTCATGGCCTTTAAATTATATCCTACTTTTAACAAGTTAGAATTTTAGTACACCTGAATGTTTGAACTTAGCCTAATAACATCCACAATGTTATATTTTAAACTTCGTGTATGTGTTTTAGAGCCATATTTCACTTATGTTCAATTGCTTTAAATGAATTGATTATAAATCTTGGTATAACATTTCAACATTTTGATTTAGATGCTTAGATATTCCGCTGGGGAAAAAATGTTGGACTAAATCTATTAACATGATCTCAATGGAAGCCCAAGCAATGTAATAATTATTTAATTTCTTTTTTAAAAATTCCACTTTACTTTCTAATTTTAAAGAGTAATGTGGTGACTTAGCCTAAAAATTTCACTTACAAATATTTTCTTTTGAAACTAGAGTATTTGAAGTGTTCCTACTCTATGCTTTTTAAAAATATTTTTATCCACTTAAAACTCTAATGATAATAAATATAAAAATGCAGCTTATCTAAGAAAAAAAATACTTTAAACTAAATTATAGACATAAAACCAAGGACAATAATAATATAGAAACCATGATGGGGCAATTAAACATAAAAAGAAGCTGAAACAAAAAAAAATGTACTTTCTAGTCTCTTAAATTTTTTTAAGAAACAAAGCCAATGAACAAAGAAAAGAGAGACAACCAAAAAACAGACTCTGAAATAGAGACAACAAACTGTGGTTGCCAGAAGGGAGTCGGATGGGGGTGGGGGTGGGCAAAGTACGGGTCGTGGAATAAGATTATACTTTCCATGGTAAACACTGAGTAATATATAGAATTGTTGAATCACTGTATTGTACACCTGAAACTACTATAACATTGTATGTTAATTATACTTCAATTTAAAAAAAGAAAAAAAATATTTTAACAAAGCCCATTTACAGAACGCCTGGGTGGTTCAGTCAGTTGGGTGTCTGCCTTCGTTTCAGGTCATGATCCCAGAGTCCTGGGATCAAGTCCCCCATGGGACTCCTTGCTCAGTGGGGAGCCTGCTTCTCCCTCTGCCTGCCACTCCCCCTGCTTGTGCTCTCTCTCTCTCTCTCTCTGACAAATAAGTAAATAAATAAAATCTTTTTAAAAAAAAAGCTCATTCACCATTCAAATAATCAATTATAAGGTATGTTATGATTTTGACGTGTCATATTATATCCTTTAGAGTTATTTAAGCTCTCTGTAGGGTATATGTACAAACAAAGAATTATTTCCGCCACTGAAAATTTTGGAAAACTTTAAGCTAAGTATAAAGTCATGGCATCAAGGGCGCCTGGGTGAGCGTCTGCCTTCGGCTCGCGGCGTCATCCCAGGGTGCTGGGATCGAGCCCCTTATCGGGCTCCTCCGCTCGGAGCCTGCTTCTTCCTCTCCATTCCCCCTGCTTGTGTTCCCTCTCTAGCTGGCTGTCTCTCTCTGTGTCAAATAAATAAATGAAATCGTAAAAAAAAAAAAAAAAAAAAAAAAAAAAAAAAAAAAAAAAAAAAAAAAAAAATCATGGCAGCAATAGTACTTTGAGAATAATTCTTTGGATTGTATTTTCCAGGGAACTCTCTGCCTTCGAGGGTGTTTCCTCAAAGCCATGGCAGAGGGGTTTTGCCCATTAGTTCTGCTCCAATTCATACAGACACAGGCGGAGGGAACAGAGAGAAAAAAAAAATTGCTCATCAAAGTCTCCATCTCAGTGCTATCATTTGTTATGGTAATTTCTGGAATGTATTAGCACCTAAGTCATTGATTATCTGTACATGGCCTTCAATACTGAAAAACACATTACTAATTTGAAATCAGTTTGTCTTATCCTGGGTCTCCCTACCCGCAAGGGCAGAGGCTTAAAACTCTTGTGCGCAGGTAGCTTCATAATGAAACAGGCAGCAGGACCGGGCAGTGGAGAGCAAGCGGAACAAAAGGAGACAAAGCCAATCAGGAACGCGTTACTGCCTCGGCCGCAGTCACGGGCACTGGCGCATACTCCCGCCTCAACCTTCTCCGGAACCTGAAGAAATGCATCTATGAACCATCCACACGAGAGACAAAAAAATGAAAGGTTATCATGGGCTTCTGTCTGTCATTGATCAAGATGCCTTCTTGGATATCAATATTCTTAAACTCCAAGTTGTATATGAGTGAATGCCAATTGTTTGCTTCAGCAGGTCCTATGAGCCTCGAGCATCCCAGAAGCCCTAGCACAGGAAGCTAGAAGTGTGACCATACAAGCCTACAGCAAGATACTATCAGGTTGCACATATTAGAGCCTGGTGGAAGCCTGTACGGAACTAAATACCACTGCAATGGCCGAAGTTGGGGCTGAGAATATTTGAAGGGATATATGAGCAGGTCCACTACAATTTTTAAGTAACTCAATTTCTTTCTGACCTTTAACCAGGAACCTACTTGAATCCAAGATATCAACTGCAAAAAAAAAAAAAAAAAAAAGGACAATTTGCTAGCATTCATGTCATAGTAATTACATCATTTATGCATAAAGATGTGGCAAATAATCAATCCCAATTAAGTCTAAAGATATATTATTCGTATCATACGGCTCAGATAATAATATAGTTTGACATGATGTGAAAGAGAAGCTGGTCCACTAAAGCATAAGGGCTGAGAGACATAGAGTGGTGCCCTGATCAAAGTAATATCCCTTCTGCATACTTCATATTTTGCAGACATTATTTACCTAATATTCTGTTAAAATAATCAATTAACTTGATTCTCATATAACTTGTTTTTTATTCTCATGTAACGTTTTTCTTCTACACATTTTGATGTGGTTTTTCTTTAAGATAAGGGAACATGAGAGAAAGAAGGAAAGTGTGCATACTTAGAGAGAGGGAGAGTAGGTGAGAGAGAAAAATTGCAAATTCTTGCTTGGGATTCTTTTTTTTTTTTGAAAAAGTGTTAAATGTGAAATAGCACTATGAAACACTTTACAGTTCATTCAGTCTCTTTTGGAAAATAATAGTTGGATTGAAATGAACACTTTAGAAGATATTTCATTTCTTGGCATTTAAAATCAATATTTTTCTCACTGTCATGAATATTTCTTGGAGAAGTCTTGGCAGCTATTTTTGTTCATCGTAATTGTGACTCTACCGTAGGTGAAGATGGAACACCTTTCTCTCATTATTAAGAGCTTAGTAGCCCCAAGCTAAAGGCTGTGATTCTTCATGTCATCACGATGGTGGCAAATAAGAATTCCCATTTAGTTTCTAGTAACCTCATTTGTCAAGAAGACTGTATTTCAAGTTCACATAGATTTAAGGCAAACAAAAACCAGACAGCTAAATGCCTCTTTGGTCACAAATTTCATTCATCAATTACAAAAAAGGTAAACTAATGAAATATTAATTTTGCAGACTACTAACCTATTTCAAATTTTATTTTAAAAAGCTGCGTGAAGTTAATTTAATTTTCAGATTGATTCTCCATTAGCGATAGTTTCAGTGTGGTGCTGATGTTTAAAGAGCACGCAGGCGGGCCACGTTCCCAGGGAGGGACATTTCAAATTCCCTAAACTTTACTGTGAACATGAAAGTGAAAACAACGTTGCCAGAATGTTCTACGTGGCAGTTTAAAAAGGTATTTTTTAAGGAAAGACTTTGAAATTGTTCTCAAGTCTTTCTTTATGCTTTCAATTTTAGCCTGAGTTGATCAGGAATTAAAAAAAGAAGGGTCATGCTTTGAGAAATTTTATTTGTATTTATTTTTTTCTTTTTCTTTTTTTTATTATGTTCAGTTAGCCAGCATATAGTAGTACATTATAAGTTTTTGTTGTGTGCTCAGCCCCACACGTGCTTTGAGAAATTTTAAATCTGTCTCAATGACAGACTGAGACAGATTTCGATTAAATGACAAGACTTTCAAGCCAAAGACTAAGCCCCTCCGAGGGGGAGAAGTGCACAAACAAACTTCAGGCTTCTTACTAACACAGCCATGTGTTACCAACTTGCATAGCCATATAAACCCTTTCTGAGTTCAGATCATTTTCAGTTATTTCCCATTACCTTGCCTACCACCTAACAATGCTGGACCTTCGCTTCATATTTAGTATCTGATGCAGTTAAAAACTCGGCAAAACCCTGAACTTGCTAATGCTGCAACAAGCCAAGTTAACATATGTTATCAGGACAACTTTCACCAAATCCCTGTGGTCTTCTTTCATTCCCATTCTTATAGGTGAAACAGTAGATGCTACTCTTTGGAAGATCATAAAAATTTATAGACAAGCAATCATAAACATCATTTCTTTATGTCATTTCAATATGCAGACGTTTCATATTTTCTCAGAACCTATCAGATCCAGCTTACATTACCTAATTTTTCATCAATATTCAATTGATTTTCCCAAGTTCCTTATCAATATTTTTTCATTTTTTATCAAGTAATTGATCTATGCTTCAAACATGTCTATTTGCATGACAATATGCAATGGGCAAAACAGTGAAAATATCAAAATGTCATAACTTCTCTAGTATGTATTTTATTATCTATTTTAAACATTGTGTTTTATTGTTCATATATCTGAGGAAATTTGCAAATATATCTTCTTTAATACCATTTTTGAATACATAAAAATTCTACAGCAAGTAAAACCTTATGTTATTTTCCAACTTTTATTATTACTTTTACATAGAATTGAGAGACTAGAACCAACCAGAGTAGAATTGATAGCTTAAAATCTTGTGTCTTGCAAAAAAAAAACATCCTTAATCCAACTATGAATGAGCATCAACATGTATTTGCTGGCCTGGAAAGAATTTCTGTGGTCTACTCTCAAACTTTAGCATATGTAAAAGTACCTGGACCTCGTTTCTGGGTGACACCCAGGAACTACCACTTTTATTAGCCTTCTGGGCATTTAAACAATTGGAAGAACTGTTAGTTTGATTATATTTACACTGAACTCTGTCTTCTCTGAGTAAATTTCTTTTGTTGCAGCTTTATTGAGGAATAATTGACAGATATGATTATATATATTTAAGGTGTACATATGATGATTTGATATGTATATACTTTGTGAAATGATTAACAAGGTCAAGTTAATTAGCACATCCATCACCTCACACATTTAAGTATTTTGCGTGTGTGTGTGTGTGTGCGTGTGTGTGTGTGCGTGCATGTGTGTGTGCGTGTGTGTGTGTGTGCGTGTGTTTGTGTGTGCGTGTGTGTGGTAAAAAACGCTTAAGATGTAGTGTCAGCAAATTTCAAGTATACAGGACCATATTAACTATAGTTATCATGCTGTATATTAGATCATAAGAACTGATTCAATTATAACTGAAAGTTGGACCCTTTGAACTACATATTCCCATTTCCCATCCCCCCAGGCCCTGGTAACTACCCTTCTACTCTATATCTATAATATCACTTTTTTTTTTTTAGATTGCATATATACCATATTTTCCTTATCCATTCATCCATCAACAGATACTTTGGTTGTTTCTATATCTTGCCCATTGTAAATAATGCTGCCATGAACACAGGAGGACAGATATCTTTTTGAGATATTGATCCAAGATCCTTTGATTCATACATAATAAAAAGGGACCACGGGAAAATACTGCAATTAGTGTGAATCTGAAATTCCATGTAGTTCCATAAACTAGGACCTCATGCATAGAGTACTTTTTCTTTTTCTGGGATTAGAGGTACAATATGCCTGTAATTTTAACATTTTGTCTTTAACGATCAGTTTTTGTATTTCAAAACTTAAGCCTACTGACAAATCTAATGTGACTTTGGACACACTGATAAAAATACAGGATCCAGAATAAGAGAGATGATAGGTCCTTTCTTTCTGCAAATATCAACTTCACCTGATGTATTGTCTGCAGTTCTAGACACCGAGCTTTAAGGACAGTGACAAGTTTACACATAACCAGAGGAAGGCAGCAGTGAGGTTGAAGGAACATCAGCACACATAATTAGTCCTTTTGGCTCTTAGATAAGCAACCCTAATTGTGCCTTCAAAGTGGTTTTGCCATTTATAATGTTGTTCAAAAACAGATGTTATGAATAATCCATTCCAATCTGGGTGTTGGTATTTTAACTAATTTTAACTATTCTTGTTATAAAGTTGCTAAGCTCTTACACTTATTTTGAATTTGGCTTTCCAAATTTTGTTGATCTGAGGAAAATCTATTATTTAAAAATGAAGAACATTTGAGGAAATTTGGGCACTTTTTTTTTCCTTGAGAAGAATAGGAATTCCTTTCTCCAACATTATATGTCAGAACTCAGAGTTATATACAACGTAGTCCTCTCAGGTCAGCTCAAAAAGAGAAGAGTCTAAAAAGGATATTAGAAACACTACAGAGTTGGGCTGGGTGTTGCCTGATGACAACGGTCCCTGACTTAGTTCTCTGTTCTTCTCTCACTGCTGTTGGCAACAACTCCACACAGCTCCAACACAAAAGGCACTTGAGACCTTATGTCCCAGCTTGGGACAGTTCACCCTAAACTCCATCCAGCTGCTTCCCCAGTCACTTACTGCCTACAGAGGTCTTCAGAACACACCTGATTGGTAACGTCTGGGTCACCTGACTGTGCTCCGCTGCTGAGGGGTCTGGTGAAATGGCACTCTGGCTTTTACTTGTTGGGCAAGTAAGATCATAATGCAGGAATTTCCCTAACATTAAAGGACAATCAGAAGATGGTGGGAAGCTAAAAATGTGAGGAAGAGTCGCTATAAAATTATATTTATTGAAGAGTATGTCCCAGGCTTTTTCTTAGCTCTTAGGTATGGAGATAAATGCTTTTCTATGTAGTAATTCTTAGAAACAGGGCTAAAGGTCAAAAGTTACAAGGAAACAAATCTCGTCTCAATACCAGTAAATAAATTTCTAATATGTTATTTGTATAAAAGGAACTTCATGCTATAAAAATCTCATTAAAATTTGTTTAAATTGAAAAGCAAAGCAGGAAAGGAACTAGCAAAAGTTGCACTAAAAATAAGTTATTTTCTTTCAGAAATTTTAGTAATCAAGATGTTTAGCAATAAGTGCATTTTACTATTGCAAGCTAAGTGTAACAGCTTATCAAAATAGAAAAAAAAAGTTTCTGAATATCACTAAGCAAATCCTGAACTGCCCATGAAATCTAACCGAGAATCAATGAGCTTCTGATCATCAAAATAAACACAGCACAATTTACAAGCCCTTATGTTGAAAAAGAAATACAAAACTGGCTAAGCCTCTCAGAAAAAGCAGATGTTGATTCCTATTCTAATCACACAAACACTTTTTGCCTATGCACAAAAACTCAATTTCAATTGCAGTTATATATAGAGAGAGATATATAAAGATATATATATATCTCCAACAATAAGTGTCATCTTGCAAATTATAGTCCCTCATTAACTGATCAAGCAATATAAGGAGTAGTGACTGAGCCTCAAGGTTGAAAAATAATAGCTTCTGATTTTTGAGCACTTACTATGTGATAGTTAATGTTCTCAGTGTCTGATATGTATTTATTCATTTACTTTTTGCAAAAAATCTCCAAAAGTATTATTATTACCCCAATTTTATAGATGAGAACAAAAAGATAGAGACAGGTGAAATAATTGCCTAGGACAGCTAGCAATTGGCAGAGCCAGAATTTGAAAAAAGACGTTGGGCTCCCCAGTCTGGTCTTGTTTTCCTTGCTATGCTCTCTTGTCTCTAAGTAACTTACTAAATGACTCAGCCCTTTCTAAAGGTATGCCATGGCACTTTAATATGTCAGGAGTGACTATGTCATGTGAGCCTGAGATAATCTCCCCCTGGTCTCGACAGCTATACGCTGTCAGGGGGAAAAAGAGAGAAAGACTCCTTCTGACTAACAGGAGAGTGGGATCTGAAAAGAGAGCTCACTGTACACTGTGATGGCCACTGTACGGTTGTTAGGCACAAACTGACATTATCTTTGAGTTATCATTAGATCAAAGAATGAGTTCTTATGGACATTTACAAGAGCTTTAAGTAGTGAAATAAAACCCCTTCTCCTCCCCAAGAATTCAATAAACTCTAATACACACACAGAGGTGTGTGTGACTGCTGATTCCTTGTGAACATCTAGGAAAGGGCTGAGTATCAACGCACACAGAGGAAATAACCCACAACCCATGCAGGACAAACTTTAGAAATTAACCCAACTCAACAAAGATATCCATACAGAGAGAAAGCTGGAGAGCTAGAAACTGACCTCTGTCTCCAGAACACCCCATGCCACGACCCTGCTCCAAGTCCCTGGGGAGTTTGGGAGGGGTACAAATCTGCTCTTGTTCTAAGACAGAGTTCTCTTACTTCCAAATTATACTTCTGATTAAATTTATTCTAAAACGAAATGAGAGACCTCAAGAGGTACAACACTTCCTGTTTTTGAAAGAGAATGCAAGGGATACTTGACATGTTAAAAACTTTACCCATCCAATCTCTAAGATTCTGAAATTCTATGAAAAATGGCAA
This sequence comes from Ursus americanus, assembly GCF_024610735.1. Lineage (NCBI taxonomy): Eukaryota > Metazoa > Chordata > Mammalia > Carnivora > Ursidae > Ursus > Ursus americanus. The sequence goes on along the minus strand of NC_142137.1, from coordinate 11,052,074 downwards.
AAATTTTTGTGTGCCTTTGGGTCATTTAAAACAAACATAAAAATATGTTTGTTACCCTTGAAAAGAATTCAAATTCCAGGCGGAACTGATGATAATGTCATTTCATTCAGGAAAAATTCATACATTCTAAAAGTATTTGTTTGGTGGCCCTTAGAGTCTTCAAAAAGGATCTTCCTCATTAATGTTCATCATGAATCTTAGATCCCAGTGATGACATTGTAAAGCAGCATAAACATAACCCAATCATAACATTGCATTCCCTCCTTTAATTAAAAAAACAAAACCTATAATTATTTCAACTCCAATTTAAAGTGTAAACAATGAATATTTCTCAAAGAAAAAGGCTCTTTGTGTGATAGAAGCAACTTGTTTAGATTTAGTAAAAAGACTGTAAGTGTGAGAGAGAATTAATGTTCCTAAAAAACATAAGCCCTTGAACACTCACATATTGTGAGAGAAGGCAATAAAGAAGGAAAATCAGAAATAATAAAATAATTTTTAATTACTGGTTAATTGAAGTGGGTTTTTGACAACGTTCTTAAGAAGCAAGTGTCCTGCAGATACTTAACCTAAGGAAATGCTGGCAGGAAGCAACAGGGTGATTTTTTTTCAGGGATGTGAATGTAATCAAGACCAAAAGGCACACACACACACACACACACACACCCCGCATCTGTAAATGTATTTATTACAAACATATGCCCCAACCACAGAGTCATTTTTGTAATGTGCGTGTGTATTATACGTGTAATGTATATAACATATAATATTAATTATATAATTATATATAAAAATAAATTCAGGACCTTTTATTGAGGCAAAACCGAAAATATGAATTAGAGAACATGAAATTTTTGGCTAGTTTTCAAGATACATATCCTTCTTCTGTTTCAACTAATGTGGGGGACTAGGTACCTTTAAAAGTTTTTAATATAAAACACTTTAGAAATGAAGGTGATGAAAAATCAGGTATTCTTTAGATATTTAACTGAGATTTAACAAAGTGAAAGAAATCCCGAAATCTAAGGTTAAGAAAAAAGATGAACACCAGAGCAGTAAGACTATGTGGATGCCTAGGGTTGATAAAGCCATTAGGGCCAGGGAAAAGTTGGGAGTTGGAATTGGCTCACACTCCACAGGAAACTAGGAATCCTAAAATGCTACACCATGTTGTAAAAGGGTGAACTTTGAAAATAGTCCAATCACAAAAGCAAGGAGCTAAGAAACTGACCTGTACCCTGGGAGAGTAAGGATGGGGATGGAAAAGAGGGACCTCTTCATAATCAACAGTTACCAATGTAGGGTTTCAGGCTTAAATATGTGCTACATGGAAAATCAGGGAAGCTCTAAGCCAAGAAACTGTCTTACAGTTAGCCTGGATTGTTAGCACCTCAGAGCACCGATCAAAAGCAAATACATATTCTTTTTGCATGCACATTCAACCCAAGGCCTGCAGTATTGCTACAAATAATACCTGCTGAAATTACAAAATACATGATAAAACAAGTCAACATAAATGAATCAAAAGAAACAACAAACATCAAAAAGAGACATCTCCCAAATAAAAGCTTGGGTACAGAATATAAAATATTTATTTATATACAAAATATTAATATACCAATATGTTCTCTGTTTAAAATATTCAAGGAAATAAAAGACAGTTTAGAAAATAGGAAATAAAGTACTACCAAAATAAAAGAGGGAGCCAAATATAATATCTAACAATAAAATAAAATCATAGACATTATAAACTCAATGTATAAACTAAGTAGCAAATTACATGTACAGTTGGAGATACAGATTTTAAAAATATCATTCAGATAAAAAGGGGTTAGAGGGACGCCTGGGTGGCGCAGTCGTTAAGTGTCTGCCTTCGGCTCAGGGAGTGATCCCAACGTTCTGGGATCGAGCCCCACATCAGGCTCTTAACGCTGGGAGCCTGCTTCTTCCTCTCCCACTCCCCCTGCTTGTGTTACCTCTCTCGCTGGCTGTCTCTATCTCTGTCAAATAAATAAATAAAATCTTTTTTTTAAAAAAAGGGGGGGTTAGAAAATATTAAAGAAAATATTAAAGAGATGTTAAAAATATTGGATATAAAATGAGAATGTATGCAATTTTAGAGTTCCAGCAAAAAGACTAGACAGAATGAATAGATATATTCAAAGAGATAATGCCTGAGATAATAAATTTTTCAGACTTGGCGAAAGCCACAGCTTCTCTAATTCAAAACAGATGGCCAACAGACACATGAAAAGAAGCTCAGCATCACTGATCATCAGGGAAATACAAATCAGAACTACAATGAGATATCACCTCACACCTGTCAGAATGGCTAAAATCAAGAATACAAGAAAAAACAGGTCTTGGTGAGGATATGGAAAAAGGGGAACCCTCTTACACTGTTGGTGGGAATGCAAACTCTTGCAGCCACTCTGAAAAACAGTATGGAGTTTCCTCAAAAAGTTAAAAATAGAACTACCCTGTGATCCAGCAATTTCACTACTAGGTATTTACCCAAAGGAAAAAAAAATACTAATTCAAAGAGATACATGTACATGTTTAAAGCAGCAGTATCCCCAATAGCCAAATTATGCAAACAGCCCAAGTGTCCATCAACTGATGAATGGATAAAGAAGAGGTGGTATATGCATACAATGGACTCTTACTTGGCCATAAAAATGAATGAAATCTTACCCTTTGCAACAACATGGATGGAGCGAAAGAGTGTCATGCTAAGGGAAATAAGTCTATCGGAGAAAAACAAATGCCATGATTTCACTCAAATGTGGAATTTAAGAAACAAAACAAATGAACAAAGGGAAAAAGAGAGAAAGAGGCAAACCAAGAAGCCAACTCTTAACTACAGAGAAAAACTGATGGTTACCAGAGGGGAGGTGGATGGGGGCGGATTAAGGCGATGGGGATTAAGGAAGGCACTTACTGTGATGAACACTGGGTGTTGTATGGAAGTGTTGAATCACTGTATTGTACACCTGAAACTAATATTACACTGTATGTTACCTAACTGGAATTTATATAAAAACTCTAAAAAAGAAGAAGAAGAAATCCTAAGATGAATAAACTATATATCCACACCAGATATATAATAGACAGACTGCAAATATCAAAGATAAAGGCAGACATTAAAATCAGAGATGGAAAAAAAAAAAACCTGACAGGCTACAAAGAAAGTGATTAGAGCAAGAATATTAATGGAAATAAGGAAATGTATGTTGATATCTTCAATGAGCTGAGAGACAATAACTTCAACATAGGAATGTATAGCCAGTTAACATATCAAATAATAAGACAAAAAATATATATATAATTCATCAAAACCAGAGACAGTCTATCCTTAATGCTTAGTCAGTATAGGTCTTCTAAAAAAATGTATGTTCGAAAAAAAACAAAAAACAAAAGCATGAAAGAACTGAGATACAAAAAACTTTTTTTGAACAGAGAAATTGGCAAATATGTGGGTAAATCTGAGCATATAATAATATTGTAACAACTAATTTCAGAATATTAAAAAATTGTTTCCCAAGCACTAGAATAATAACTATAGTAGGAGGTGATACCATTAAAGCATTCTAATATCCTTGCATTTTTTCAGGAAAATGATAGGGATACTGACTTGATGCCTTTTAAATGTATACATACTAAATTTTAAAGAAGTTCACCAGAAGATAAAAAAGGAAGTGTCTAACTTTCAGGCCAGTTGAAGGAATATAATGGAGTAATAGTAATAAATATCAGTTCAAGTGAGGAACCAAATGAGGAACCAAATAACTAAACATAGAAAAAGCGAGACAAATAGAAACTACAAAATAGTATGGTTTAAAAAAAATACAAATCTACCAGTAACACATGAAATATAAATGAACTACAATTGCCAGTTAAAACAAAGTTTGGAGAATTCCTAAACAATCAAATTAAAAAATGGGCAAGGGACTCAAATAGACCTTTTTCCAAAGAAGACATACAGACAGCCAGCAGGAACATGAAAAGATGCTCAACATCACTAATCACCAATCAGATTGGCTATTATTAAAATGATTTTTAAAAAAAATGCTGATAAGTTAGTGAGAAAAGGGAACCCTCCTGCACTGTTGGTGGGAGTGTAAATTGGTACAGCCACTGTGGAAAACAGTATGGAGGTTCCTCAAAAAAGGTAACAATAGAACTGCCACAGAATCCAGCGATGCCACTTCTAGGCATTTATTCAAAGAAAATGAAAATACCAGTTGAAAGACATATATGCACTCCCATGTTCATTGCAGCATTATTTAAAATAGCCAAAATATGGAAGCAACCCAAGTGTCTATTGATATTGATGAAAGGATAAAGAAGATGTGGTATATACATACAATGGAAATGGTCAACCATGAAAAACAACGAAACCTCTCCAGTTGTGACATCATGGATGGACCTAGAGGATATTATGCTAAGTGAAATTAGTCAGACAGAGAAAGATAAATACCATAAATTCTACTTATATATGGAATACAAAAAACAAAACAAATGAACAAAAACCCAAAACGGAAACAGATTCATAGACACAGGAAACAAAGTGTTGGTTATGAGGTGAGGGAGTGGTTGGGGTGGTGGGCAAAAAGGTGAAGGGGATTAAGATTTAGAAGCTTTCAGTTATAAAATAAAGGAGGGATGTAATGTACAACATAGGAAATATAGTCAATAATATTGTAATAACTCTTCATGGTGTCAGATGATAACTAGATTTAATCTGGGATCATTTCATAACGTATAAAAATACTGAGTCACTGTGATATATACACCTGAAACTAATAGGATAGTGTATGCCAATGATACTTCAATTTAAAAAAATTAGAAAGATTAGAAAATCCCTGCAATGCACTGTTCACAGGAGACATACAGGAAGTATGAAATCTAAAGTTTGAAGTAGAAGTAAAACCTGATCAGATTAATACAAGTAAGAAAAATTACAGGCCCATCTTTCATGAGTAGACATGCAAAATCAATTCTAAATGGATTGTAGATCTAATTGTGACAGATAAAAATAACTATCTGTTTCTATGTCACGCTTTTAACATTGAAAAATGTAGTTATGATCTTGAAGTAGAAAAACATTTCATAAAGAAGACTTAAGAAAGCATTAACAATAAGAGAAATAACATATAAATTGGATTTTATTATAATTAAGAATCTCTGTTTATTTAGAGAGGTCATCAAAAGAGTGAAAAGGCAAAGTCAAAATTAGAAGATATTTGTAATTATATCTAACAAAAGACTTTCCTACAAATCGGAGCAAAAGACCGTTTGATTAAAAATTGCAAAAGATTTGGAAAAGCACATCCCCAAAAGAATGGCCACACTTCAGTAAACACAATTGTTTCATAACAATGGTAAGGGAATGGCAACTTTAATCACAATTCTACACCTCTCCACACCATGGCTTGAAAAGTTCTAAATTGAGAAGTATTATGACACTGTGGAGCAACAGGAGCTCTCTTGTGCTGCTGATGAGAAAATAAACTGTCATAACCATTTAGGAAGTTCCTCACTTATCTACTGACCATATGCACACCCTATTGTTAACTAGCAGTTCAACTCTTAGGTACAAATCTAAGAGCAATATATTCATAGGTATACCAAAAGGATGTACTGAAAATGTTCATAGAAGCATCATTCTTAATACTGCAAAGCTAGGAACAACCCAAATCCCATCAACAGTAGAACTGACAAATAAATGTGATAATTTCACACAACAGAATACTATACAATACTGAAAAAGAATAGTAACTGCTACGTGCAACATCGTGGATCAATCACACACATATTATATTGAGTTAAAGAAGCAAAATGTAAAAAAAGATACCATATTGCTCTGATTATATGTTAGAAACAACTAAAGCTCATCTGTGGTGACGAAAGTAAAAATAGGGTTGCCTTGGGAGGAAGTTATAGATAAGAGGAAATATGAAGCATCTGGGATGCTGGTACTCTTCTATATCTTGGCCTGGATAGAGTTTCTCAAGTTGTGTTCACTTTTCAAAGATCTATTAAGCTGTAAATTTAGGATGTGTGCATTTAAAAATATATTTTAAATATAATTTTAAAAATACTTAACTTACTCTCTCACATTTCACCCTTTGATTTTCTACGGACGTCTCCCATTAGCTGAACCCATTGAAAAGTCAAAGAAAAGGGAGTAAATTGCTACAGTCAGTAGAGGTTCAACCTGCCAGAGCCCTGAGTAGGGTCAGGAACACATCTGGAGTGCCCCAAAAAGAATAACCAGTTCAGGGGCAGTCCCAAATGCAATCTAGAGCAAATGAATACATTACATCTGAAATAAGCGTGCAAAGAGCTACAGGAGTCAGAAATATTGCACAAACACAAGAGGGAATGTCAAAAAGAAAATACGGTATGACATAGATTTTTTACATTTTAAAAACATATAAGACTATTGCTTATTGTTTGGGGTACATTCATATAGCAGTGAAAGTAAACAAATGCTTAGGAATAATAAATATCAAATTTAGGACAGCTAACTCTTTATGGGGAAGTTAAGTATGGACTATGGTCATAGAGGGCTTTAAACTATACTTGGAATGTTTTATGTCTAAAGCTACCTGAGAGGTACATAGGTGTGTATTCAATCACTTTTTACACCTTCATGAATATCTAAAATATTCATAATAAAAAGCAACACCATCACGAACACCACCATCTTCATTATAATTATAGACTCAGCATATGCATTTTATATGGCATTATTATAATTGGGAATAAAAACAACTTAACCATTCCCATATGGTTAATTCTGACCCATCAGTCAAGGAACACTGAAGGGGTCCCATCAATAGGGCACATGCTTGAGATTTTTATGCCGGACTAGGGGCCATTTTGGATGCTCTTTTGATGAGCAACTACGTGCAGTTGTGGAAGTTACTTGGAGATAATGGGCAGTATGGGGCTTTAAAACAGAGCAGAGCTAAAGGGTCAACACAGATTTAATCCTCAACTTTGACCTTATTAGACTAATACTCTCAGAAACTGAACTTACCTTATTAAATATATATAACATATTTAAGAAATATAAAAATGAATATATATTTTTCTGTTGTGTGACATTTATATCTATTTATATAGATGTTGAAGATATATACCATCAAGTGGCTATACTAATTTACATTCCTTGAAAGTTTTTAAATCTATTTGCTTTCCTTTTGGGGGAGACTTTGAGGTCTTCTTGTTTTCTAATTACTTACACTTCTAGAATTTACTTCCTTAGTTCATATCCTTATCCTTGAAAAAATACCTAATAGAGCTGTCCTTTATTTTGTAAGCATAACAAAGACTATATGTTGTATAATCCCGGAGGCTTTCTGATGAGTGCTGCATAAGTTGAGGTCCATTTAACAAATATGATCTCATGCACTGTCAGCATATGTGTACTCACTATAATTAAAATGCAATAACAAGAAATGCATGGCAAATGAGTTTTAAACCTCTACCGACATATGAAATAACTTCTCCCTTCCAGGGTCAATTGAACCACATTTCTCACTTATTTTGCCCTTTGTCTCCACATAGATCTATAACACTAAGGAGAAAAAATTGCCTTTCTCATTACAGAGCAACACTATAATAATTTAATTTGATCGCTCAAGCTAAGTACTTTTAAGCGTTACTATTTCTATGGCAAGCCTCCTTTCATTTATTATACTGGAGAATATCTGCAGCCTTTTTATCCAAACGGCGCCAAAATATTATCAGTGCAAGCAAATGGTGGCTAAGCCAATCACAGCGTGGCAATTCTTGAGTTAACATTCTTAAACAGTAAGAAAAATTTTAGAACTGCTACCACATTTTCTCTCAACATGAAAGAATTCACTGTCTCATGATCCCAAAACCTAAAAATGAAAAGTGGAAAAATTCAGGATCTAAATATTTGGCTTCAAAATTTAAAAGAAATAGCTGAAATGTAGACATTTTTCCTTGATTAATAACAAAGAGGTTGGTATTTTAAGGTTGGCATTTGTTCATCTAGAGCATTTGGGTGTAAGCAGATTTTCGTCCCTCCTATGGCTGTTTACATGGCATGTACAAACAGTCCTTCCTCCATAAATGCGTACTACAGCTAACGCATTCCAGTGTCTAGAATAACTTGAAGATTGAATTTACTTAGGTAACACTATTTTTTTCTAATAGTGAAAAGCACGTTCACTTACATAGAGCTTCCAATAAATTTTTCATTCAAATATTTGATAACATATAGATGCATCTTTGGTGTGAATGGATAAAAGAAATTATTTCCCTTTTGTTTCCCTAGAGAAGAAATAGGATAGTTAAAATTTTTTGTTGTTATTATTGGATATTATATGTTGTTTTCTTACCCTAAAAAGAAATGTCTTTTGATCTTTTAACATTCGGTTTCATGGTCTATTTCACACATTTTTTAAAAGAAGAATGAAAAAAATCAATGAATATATCCAACCTAATTGAGATCAACACATTAGGTAAATGTCACCAATACATAGTTTTATAAAAATAGCTTTAAGTAAAAGGACAGAGAAAGACAATTGTGTTTCTTTATTCTTTTCCCATGTCAATTAGCTATTCTTCATCACCTATTACTATATTATACATTAATAATTTTAAAGAGCCTGGTACTTTTTCACACCTAGTAGGAATACAATAAGTGGTTGATGAATTAAATTAAAAGGTAATGAAGCTTTCAAATTTTTCAATTTATTATAGAAGAAATGATTAGTGACAAGGAAACAGCTTCATCTACTTGCTAAACTTTTCTCACATGTAATCATTTCTTTCCTTCTTTTGGCTTTGTAATTGAAATTTTTGGAAAGTAAAATATGTTCTTTAGTTTGAAAATTGAAAACAAGCACATTAATTGGCAATATTTAATATTTTTTATATTCTATCATGCACTTCTATTCAATTGTGTCTTGTTTGTCTTCTGTCATGTCTTTCCTGACAAGATTCACTTAAGTAATTTGAATTTAAGGTCATAGAGTGCAGGTAAGGTATCTTATTTATCTCTGTAAACACTATGCCAGCCCGTATTACATCCCATTTATAGTAGTACCATATTTAAAATGATTCACACATTTCTCCCATGCTCAAAACACCATGCTAAAGGCATAGTGAGACATGGTCTTGCTTGTCTACCAAGAATTTATAACAAATCAAGAGAAACAAATTTCTAATGAATTGATACATGCTCTAATAATGTTTTGAGCTATCTTCTATGGAAACACTAAGGGTGTTAATTGATTAAAGTAGAGTATTGAAGGCTATCAGAGCAGGGCGTATGGGAGCTGGATCTTGAGGAGCAAGTGGGAAGGAGGGATTTAATGCAAATGATGAAGATTCCCAAAGTTCAGCATTGCAGATCACATCCAAGCCATATGCTAATACCTATGTTAATTGTTATTTCATATTTTCTTTCATATGATTCATTTTATTAAATTTTAAATAAATATACTGAAAAAGAAAACTTAGTCAGACTTCCATAAATGAAACAGACAAATAAATGGTGTCATCTGCTACAAAGAGAAGGTACAGTTAAAAATACATATATGTTGAAACAGACGAAAATTGTTATACTTGCTCTAGCTACTTACCAAAGACACTGAGTAGTCAGGTACTGTCCAGGTCTGCATTCCTTCTTTTAAAAGGAGTTTACGACAAGGTACTGAGACAAAATAAAGACTTCTCTGAAGAGATAACAAAAGGATGCTGATATGATCTGATCTGTGTACCCACAAAACTCATATGATAAAGCCCTAAACCCCCAGTGTAATGGTATTTGAAGACAGGGACTTTGGGATGTAATTAGGTTTAGATGAGGTCGTGAGGGTAATGCCCTCATAAAAGGATCAATTCTCTTACAAGAAGAGATACCAGAGATCTTGTTTCCTCTCTGTCTCTCTGCCAGGAGAGGATACAGAGAAGGAAGCCATCTGCAAGCCAGGAAGAGTGTTCTCACCAAAACCTGACCATACTGGCACCTTGATCGTGAACTTCCAGCCGCCAGAACTGGGAGAAAATAAATTTGTTATTTGAGCCATCCAGTCTATGGTACTTTGTTACGGCAGCCCAAGCTGACGAAGATAGATGCAAAGGTAATTGAGAAGGGAAAACTTTTCCAAGTTGTGATACAATTTGCTTCAACGCTATGTCTGTGCATGTAACTATCTACCTACCATATCTAGTCTGCTGTAAGTAGAATATGTCCCCCACTTTTGTTAACTCTGAGAAAATCCATCACGAATACAGAGAGATGTGAACAAACATCCCATGGTCAGCAAAGAGCAAGTGGTCTAATGGTGCAAGAAGCAGCCTTTTCAAGCTTGAATTTGAGGTTCAGTGCATCAGGGATGTAGTATACGGGACATTGGAGAGATGTAGTGATATGAGTGTTGGGGGATTTTTCCTGGCCTCGGTTTTTTAGTTTACATAACTATATTAGTTTGCCACTGCTGCATAACAAATTGCCACAAACTTAGCAGATGAAAACAATATATATTATCTCAGTGTCTGTGGGTCAGGAGTCTGAGCACCATAACTGGGTCTTCTGCTCAGAGTCTTACAAGATTAAAATGGAGATGTTATTTGGGGTGCATTCTCATCTGGAGATGAGACTGGAAAGGAATTTGCTCCCATGCTTACTTGGGTTGTTGAAAGAATTTGTATTTTTGTGGCTGTAGGACTATGGGTTCTAGATGCTTGCTGGACATGAGCTGGAAGCTTCTCTCAGCTTCTAGAGGCCACCCACATTCCTATAGGCCATTGTAATTTTGAAGGGAAATTTAAAAAAACATCCTATGCCTTGAAAATCTACATGTAGTTAAGCGCTCTGTTTTGGAAGGCTTTGACTGCAGAGTCCACTCACATGAATTCATCATTTGAGCGATGACAGTGGGCAGGACCCCACCACCAGCAAGGTGCAGGACAGTGAAAGCATAGCTGTAAGAGAAGGAACTGATCGTGGAGACCATTTAAGAAATACCTGTAATGATATAGGGAGGAATGATGATGAAGCTTGAGCAAGCAGGAGTTAACAATGGGGGGCTGGGAAAGATAAAGAAATCAAAGATGACATTAAACCAATCAGCAGTTAGTTGTGAACTTGAAAAGAAAGCGTATGTATGGGAAGTTCAGGAATAGAGTTTGAGTTGTGGCTATGAAACTGACAGCAAGCAATCGCGAAGAAGTGTAATTTAGGAATAAGGAAGGAGAGGGAGTGCTAAGTCATTTAAAACACCCATAAATTTAAAAGACATAATAATGGTCACAATGTATTAATAAGAATCCGAATGAGTAAAAAAAGTGAAAAAAGTAGGTAAAAATGATATCGGTATTAAGTATCTCAAAGAGAAGGAGAAAAGATTTTGAAGATCTTCAGTTCCTTTCCTTTTTTAATAAAATAGAATTCCTAGTCAGATCAGAGACAGAGACAAATTGGTGATCAGAAATTAAGCAATGGCAGTATTTCACAAATGTGAACAGAAATTTATTAAATTGTGACATTTATCTGCTCACTACTTTGATAACATAGATCTATTTTTAATCCTGAATAATTTAAAAAATTACTCAACATTAAATATTTAACCTATTCAAAATTATCCTGTCCTAAATATATCAATTAAATGCATACATTATATGCAAGATCACTTTTATTAAACCAAATTAAATATTGAACTAAATTTAATAATTAAACTGGATTTCATATTAGATCAATTTAACACACAGTGTAAAAAGTTCAATTTGTGCAAGAATGAAAGGGTAACAGAAATAAATATTGAATAGGTTTAAAAAAAGAAATGACTATAAATTTAGTTAATAAAATATCCAACATGTAAAATTTTAAGGTAATACTATGTGGCATATGCACATATATGTGTGTGTATTACTGTGCTGATGCATGTAAAGGTAAAAAAGATTTGTCACTAAAGGAGACCGTTATTCTGGAGATACATACCAAGATATTCATGGCTTCCTAGAATTCGTGGGCACCACCAGAGCATACATTTTTCCTTATAAGATGTAGTCAGGCAGAATTGGAAACTGAAATTACCTCCTCAACCCCTAACAAGGGCTGCCATGTTCGTAATAAAAGAGGAGTTGAGATGGCATCTGAACAGTTAATTAGCCTTATACTCCAAGTTTATCCATTCATTGAAAACAATATTTATTGAGCACTTAATTGTGCTGGGCACTGTTCTAGGTGCTGAGGATACAGAGATGAATAAAACAGAGAAAGAGCCTTAACTCCTATGGAGTTTCATTCTGGTGGTGGTAATGGCAATGAGGGTGGGGGAAGGGTGAAGAACGAAACAAATGAACATATAATGTGCCAGCAATAAATAGAAAAATAAAGCAGGGGGGCGCCTGGGTGGCACAGCGGTTAAGCGTCTGCCTTCGGCTCAGGGCGTGATCCCGGCGTTATGGGATCGAGCCCCACATCAGGCTCCTCCACTGTGAGCCTGCTTCTTCCTCTCCCGCTCCCCCTGCTTGTGTTCCCTCTCTCGCTGGCTGTCTCTCTCTGTCAAATAAATAAATAAAATCTTTAAAAAAAATAAAAAGAAAAAAATAAAAAGAAAGCAGGGTAAGGAGAACAAAGATTGGCAAGGAGGGGAGTGATATTTTATTTGGGAAGGTAAGGAAATGTCTATCCAGGAGAGTGATATTTGGACATAATGAGGTGAGGAAGTTAAGTGTTTCTGACCTGGAAGAAGAGCTGTTAAATTTCAAGGCTAAGGGACAGTAAGTGGCTCCTCATATTTTTACCACAGATTTTCAGGGTCGCTTGCAAACTCTCCCAAAGCGGAATATGAAATCTGAATATTTTGTAAGTTTTAAAGATCAGCAAGTTTTAAAGATCATAAACATCCAGAAAGTCTCAATCCTAAATCCTCATGCAACTAGCAATTTAGCGGTAAGTTTTTACACACACAGACACACACACCCCAATGAAATTCAATGTACATAAAATTTAAATCAAGTCTAGACTCCAATTAATCACTGATATACACGATCAGTGCAATCTTCTCTTTAACTTAAAGCAAAGCGCGACCTGAGTCCATGACCTTTGTGGTCTAGGCGGTCCTATTTCCTGCCTTTGTAACGAGTACGGGTCCAACATGATTGAAACTTTTTTGATGATTGCAAAGCTTACAGCAGTCGGGGAGTCTTCACCCTGAACATTCATTCGCACTTGGCTGTACTACCTACAGAAGTAAAAGGTATAGGACGTCACACTGAATTTATACTAAAAGTTATTGGTTGAGAGTTTGTTTGGGCCTAAAATTCTAAAATAAAGCTTTTTTTTTTTTTTTTTTTTTGAGAAAGAGAGAGCTCGCATGTGCGCAAGCAGCATAGGAGGGGCAGAGGGAGAGGGAGAGAGAATCGTAAGGAGGCCCCACACCTAGTGCAGAGTCTGATGCAGGGCTCAATCTCAGCACCCTGAGGTCAAGACCTGAGCAGAAATCAAGAGTCGGAGACTTAACTGACTGAGCCACCCAGGCATCCCGAGCTGTATTTTACAAAGTCAATTTCAGCAAATTTTTTGAATTTTATTATTGAGGTCTATGATGACTTGGCTTCTTGTGACTTGATTTCATTGTATAATAATTGCTTGATTTTATACCAGAATTTTTGAACTTTAGAGGTGATGAAAAGAATCAAGCCAACATAATTCAGCTTAAAAAGTAGGAAATTTGGGTTGCTTAATATTTTATACATACTCTATTTTCCACTTCATTGTCATAGCTCTGCAAACACACACTGCCTCTCTGTCTCACGGAATAAGTAGAACAGTGAAAGTTAAAACTCTCTCCATTAAGAGCTATCATCTGTGAAACTTGCTTCCCCAGGAGATGCCTCCTTCCCATTGCCAGTCATTTTATCTAGCAAGGAATCTCTAATGTCTTTTTGGTAAAACTTTGTCCCTAGCTAAAATAGTGAGACACCAAATTTATTCCAGTCAAATAAGAACCACTTGCCTTGTCAACTTACTGCTCTTAATTGTAAGTTTCTGAAGGTCTCAGAACAAAGTAATGGTTTTTTCTTGATCCCCCGTACTTTAAAGTAGTGTCTGGCATGCTACAGGTACGCCAGAATTGAATGTAATCGAACTACACGAAAATACCCAGAAGCACACCCTACCTCTGCCTCTAAAATCCCCATTGCTTGCCCTGACATGGTTTGGGGCAAGCTTCATTCAATATCCCTTGTCTTCTGTATATCCCAGCATTCATTATTTTATCTCAATAAACTAATTCTAATTTTAGTTAATAAACTAACCGATGAATGATTTAAACTAATAATAATAATAGTAGTAAAATGGTCCTAAATCTAAATATACTTTAGCTATTGTTCCCCAAACTCTTTTCTCTTTTGTTTAATTTCCTTTGATTTAGCTTGCAAGGAATGAAACACATGTCTGTTTACAACCTACACTCAGTCTCTCTACTGTGCTCTCGTGATTAAGCTCCTTTTTTGAGAAAATAAGATAGTTTGAATTACATTGAGGTGATTTTCCAGAATAATAATCATTTTTTTTCTTTTTTCTTTTTTTTTTTAGAGAGAGAGAGCTCGAACTCACACTAGCAGGAGGTGGGAAGGGGGCAGAGGGAGAGGGAGAGAGAGAATCCTAAGCAGGCTCCATACCCAGCTCAGAGTCCCACGTGGGGCTCAATCTCATGACCCTAAGGTCAAGACCTGTACCTAAAGCAAGAATCAGACACTTAACTGACTGAGCCACCCAGGCGCCCCAGAATAATAATTATCGATACCAGCTTAGTCCCAAATTAAACAATAACAAAGGACGTTATTCAGAATTAAATTGCAGTGTTCTTGATCACCATCATGTATCTATTTTTAAAAGATGGCTTCCTTGTGTTCTTTTCTTCCATTATATTCCTGTAATATGCAAGACAATATTAGGTACATAAGCACTAAAACACACAAGGGAGATCTACTCATGCGATTTTGAAGTTGAAATAATTAGCTCTCCTTTGGAGTTTTTATAAGAACTATTAATTCCTCTATTTACTGATGGTTTCACAATACTATAATACTGCTTTGCAGGGACCAACATTTTTAATGCAAAAGCCTTATTTTAGAACTTGCTATGCTCTGGTTATACTGTAAGTCACTGGAAGAGAAGTGAAGCAAGTTAGGATACACACGTAGACTAGGGCTGGTCTTTGTTATTATTTTCTTCAAGTATTACTCCTTAATTTAAAAGAAAAGTTATGGGCGCCTGGGTGGCTCAGTCGGTTAAGTGTCTGCTTTTGGCTCAGGTCATGATCTCAGGGTCCTGGGATAGAGCTCTGCGTTGGGCTCCCTGCTCAGTTGGGAGTCTGCTTCTCCTTCTTCTTCTCCCTCTGCTCCCCGCCCCCAACCCTGCTCATGCTTGCTTGTTCTCTCTCTCGAATAAGTAAAATCCTAAACAAAATTTTAAAAAATTTAAGAAAATGAAAGTTATGTCAGAACCATGATTTCTCCGGAAAATGGGAAAATAACTCTGAGAACATCAAGTGGGTAGAGACAGAATAGTGATTCAATAATTAGACATTAAAATCATTTGCTGAGATGACTTTTTAAAAGTAGACTTATACTTGAATTTTCTACCTATATCCACACACTACTATTTATGTGAGGTTCTAGATATTTTCATTCACTTCAGGAATTCACTGTACTGAAGACAGATCTCCAGTAGCTGCTGGTCCATGAAGAGTAAAAAAGTATATGGAGCAGACCTGACCCAACTTCAGCATGGATGCCAATATGACCAGCATCCCAAAGCAGGGTTATATATGCTGATCCTCAGTCTAGGAGTGAGAAAAATAAATGCTTAATGTTATAAATCCCTGAACTTGTTTCTTTAAATTATGCGCTATTATTTCAAAAATAGCAGACTCATACGGATAATGTATCCATATTAAGAGAAAAAAAGGAATGCTTCCAAGAAGTTATAGCTAATTTAGTGATACAATAATATAAGGGTACCCAATCATTTTAATAATGAACACAATGGCATTTTTCTTTAGGTTCCAATGAGTGATCTCTGTGAATAAACCCCAGTAAAAGGAGCTAAGTCTTGACTGAAGTATCCATCTGAATATAAAATAAAGACTTGGATTATAGACTTCTTTATCAACAAACATGTGAGACTCATTGTGTCTCATTCTCCAGCATCTATAATTATAATTTATAAGGTTCTTGGGAAATTCAAATTAAGACACACATTTGGCTGGAAGAATCTCTGCAAATTTTGTTTGCTTCCTAATACAATTAATGCCTAGGAATCAAGCAATGCTCCATCCCAACCTGAGTACAAAATTTTGCTTTTTCAAAACTTGTATAGCCTCAAAAATTATAACAACTTTCCAACTCTTCTCTGACCATTCGATTCTTCCACACAAAACCTTCATGACTGAGAGGAGTAAACAGAGAGAAGATTATCAGGAAAATTCAAACCTCTTCTTCTAGGAATTCCCTGACTGCTCTTTTATAACTTTTATTATGAGCACCTGAGAGAGAAAGAGAGATTATTTTTTCTGAGAGAATTTGTTCTATTTGTTTCTGGAAACCAACTGCAAGCATACATACATGAATGTCCCTGGATTCTGGGAAACATCGTATCCTTAAAATAGATTTCCCCTTTTGCTTACAAAGTACTGAAAATATTTTTATTTGTGTTCCTGTTGCTTGAAACTAATTAATAGAGAAATTACTTTCAGGAGTGGGGATTGCAATGGACAAGACCTAAAATATGAAACTCACTGAAGTAAGATTAGATAGGAAGCATCCAGAACTGAGCCCAGACATTCTTATAAGAGGAAACATATTATTTAAACTACCTTCTTCAGTGTCTTAGGAATTAAACTATGGGCTCTAGAAAAATTAGTAGAAAAATGCAGAAAAGGGGTGCCTGGGTGGCTCAGTTGGTTAAGCGTCCCACACTTGGTTTCAGATCAGGTCATTATCTCAGGGTTATGAGACCAAGCCCCACATCAGGCTGCATGCTAGCAAGGAAACTGCTTGAAATTCTCTCTCTCTCGCTCTCTCTTTCCCTCTGCCCCTCCCCCACTCATGCTTGCACGCACGGGCTCCCTCTCTCTCTCGCTCTCTCTCAAATAAACAAATCGTTGTAAAAAAATGGCAGAATAGTAGAGTATATTTGCATCTTCTACAAAAACTATAGCAAGGCCAGTCCTTACAAAACCTGAAATGGAATAACAGGAGAACTGTATATATTTCTTAAGAAAACAGCTACTCTGCCATAGTCAAAGATCTAAGAACTGATGAAAAACCTCACTGAAACACAGCAATTTCCAGTTCTATTATACCCTTATAGTGTGTGCTTCCAATAATTGGGAAGCAATGCAGGCAAATTACCTGAAATGTACCCCCAAAGTGACAAAGTTATAATAATATGGGCACCACTCAGAGGCAGATTAGGAAAAAATGTCTCCCACCCTGTTTCCACCAGCCTATGCTTTTCTGTCTATGCTCTGAAGCAGGAAACATTAATCAAAGATCAAATCTGATATGGAGAATTCATAGACCTATTTCTAAGAATTAGAAGTCATTCAAAGGTTATGCCATCTTGACTACGGGCTTGAAGACAATGACTCCACTTGCTAACCAAGACCCCACTATGAAACTGAAGATCAACCAAGTGTGACTTGGACATAAACTTCATGCTCCATAGACTGGTGATTGAGTAGAAAACAAGGCAATGTTCACACACTATCATTTCCAGTAACAGTGAATGTACCACATAAATAGCACGTGAAATCCTAACTCAAAATCTTCTCGGGACTGACCTTCAAAAACATGGAGAAAAGAAAGTTCTCCCCAACAGACAGAATTGGGGAGGCCAGATTGACTGACCCAGCTGACATCAAACTTAGAGAGTTTGGTAATAGGCAAAGTTGTCTTGGCAGGCTTTGCAACAGTTTTACACGTCCAAGAGGCCAGCTGAAGGAAAGACAGCATTATACATAGCTCCTGGGGTTAAGAGATGGTGAAATATCCCTGGGGCATGTTATTTACCCATGAAACTCAGAGTTGCCGTGAGGATTCCATTCCAAGAGTTGCAGTGTTTCCCCCAAATGCTTCAAGAGATACTCTAGAGTTTTGTGATGATATTCTATTTGATACAAACCAGATCTAACTTTTTTCAGAATGATATTATAAAATGATGTTTTCACATTGTTAGTCAGTTTCTCCCCACCGCTTTCTTCATTGATTCTCCCCACTTCTCTGTGTCTTACTTGGGATTCTTAAATCATAGCAATGTTTATTACTTGGGCCTTTTATATTTTATACATGTTTGACACATCTGGTAATTATTTCAAATTTTATTTAGTCATTTGGTGACATAATAGAAATGGAATATCATAATTAGTCTTCAACCTGTAAGTCCTGAGTATTCAAAATCAAGTGAAATTCCTCTGTGGCAGACATCTGAATTTCTCACCATGGTCAAAATGTAAAAGAGTGATGGAAAAGATCGCTGATGAAGAAAAAAAAAAAAAGAAAGAAAGATTCAAAAGAAATCAGGATAATGAAGTAAGATATCGAAAGTGAGATCTAATGCTGACTTCCAGCTTGATTAGTATACCCTTGACATGAGAAAAGATTTGGAAGAGAATGAGTGTACCTATGATCCAGATCCACCTGGGATTCTACTTAGGTCCTAAATCTTATGCAAAACACTTAGCTTATCGTTCATCAGAAAAGGGATGCAGGTGGAGGAATTAGTCCTACTCGAGTATCAGGTGGCTAGGACTAATTAGCATTGAACACAAGAAATAGTATTACTATTGACAAGTTAGGGCCATACTGATGAGCTTGATCTTTTCTACCCATCTGAGGATGAATATTTGATATAGACACACTTGTTTGTTTTTTTAGCCTCAGAGGACAGATAACTGTTTCCTACCAAACTTTTATTTTTAGTATTTATGATACCTAGTAAAACAATTTGTTTTCACAGTGTGGTAAAGAGAAAGAAGTCCTTGACTAGGCTTGTACCCAGGAAATGGATAGTGAAGCCTACAGTATAAAAAAACAAAATAAATAAAATAAAATAAAATAAAATAAAATAAAATAAAACCATTGTAATGTAAAAGAGTGTTTGTGGTGAGGCACAGGACACTGGAAATGCCCCAAGTATAGAAATAGCAAAACCTTTGACCTCATGTTGACAAAGACACAGCTGCAATTATCCTGGAAAGGTGGTGAGCTTGCTGATGGCATATTACATTTTATTAGGCTGTGGAAGGACATCCCAGGGCAAGAGACAATAAGAGAGCAAGAAACACAAGCTTTATAAAGATCAACAATGGGTGATACGCAATGGAGACATTCAGTATAATGGTAAAATCATACTGGAAATAATATAAGAGGGCAAAGTAACTTAAGGTACTATGTAATATAGGGAAGAGCAAAGGGCCTAGAACAGAGCCTCTGGGACTTCCATTAGAAAAGTTAGTCAGAGCCAAAAGGAGAGATGGAAATAAAAGAGCAGGACAAGAGTAATTACAGAGCAGAACAAAGGCATGATCCTCTCACTTACAGGAGAGCCTAGCAGGGCTGGTCTGTTTTGATAGATAATTATTCCCAGTCAGTCCTAGGATCCAAGTTCTTTCACTCAGGGGCTTATCCTAAAAGTGAAAAACTAAAAATTTCACGAAGCCAAAACTCTCCTGATGTCTTCTTCTATTTCCTCTTCCGGGAGCACACAGTTTTAAGGGAATAAATGCACCCGAGCCAAGGGAGACGGGGAAAAAGTGATTGCACCTTGTGTCATCCTTGCTGATTGCAGAACATTGGGCCAGTTCGCTGTGTCACAGAATTACAGTGATTCCAGTAGGAGATTTTCACAGTCTCATAAGAACTTAATAGTAATCAAAGAGGTTTTCCTTCCTCTGTTAAAAAAGGAAAAGTAGGGGGCTGAGAAATCAGGGTAAATTGTTCACCTGAGTGTCAGAGGGGACCAGTTTCCCATTAGCAGGCTAGTCCTGCTGGACCAGTTCATTAACCACGAATGCTTTGTTCCTTGGCGGAATGTTTTTCAGCCCTGATGAGCTTGGCTTTGAGTGCCTCCCCGGAGGAGGGGAGACTAAGTGTTGGCAACACAGCAGGCTAAGCTCATGTGTTCTAAGGAGAGTGTACAGTTGCTAATAAAGTGTTTGGATTTTTCTTTTCTTCCTTTCAGGTGTAGAAAGCTCTGGGGACCCTGATGGGCTGCTTGAATATTTTGATCTCTGTCTAAATCTATGCAGTTTTTGTGCATCTAAAAATAGGTCTTCAGGAGAAAGCACCACTTGATATGTATTCAGAGAATGTAGAGGGAAAAGGAAGGCATTTTCTCAAACAAGTTAAAAGTAAGTGCATCTGCAATGACCTTATGCTCCAAAGATACAGAGTCATAGGGTCTAAAATCATTGAATGAGACCTCAAAAGTCTAACCTCCCGTTTCATTCATAGTCAACATCTCAGGAGGTAGCCTTCTCTTGAACATGCAGAATTATAAAGGAGGGCCCACTTGTCAAGACTGCCTTTTCATTTTCGGCTGTTCCTAATTATTCCATCATCTAGCCACTGGTCTCAATTCTGCCGTCTGGGGCCTATTAACACAAGTCTAATACAAGTCTAATTCCTCAGTCATATTCATCAAATTTTGGAAAACACCATGTCCTCTTTCAACATTTTTTCAAACTAAATAATTTTAATTCTTTTGGCCCTTGTTATATGAAATACGATATTATATAGTTTCAACTCTTAGAAATGCTGTGGTAGCATATTAGTTGGGTTGGTTTAGTTGCAAGTGACTGAAATCCAATGGAAACAAGTTAAGACAATGAGAGAAATGTATTATACAAGCACTCGGGTGTTTCACAAAATCCAACAATTTTTAATCAGTCATCCTCTAGACATTCTTTCAACAATAAAGATTCTTTTTAAAATGTGATGTAAATAGCCTCAATAATTTCTGACCAGATTAAACTATTTTATTGATTACCTCCTCTTTTCTAACCAGTACATGTCTATTAATGCAGCAGCGAGAACCAGACCGTACAGGCGGGGAGCACGTTTATATTCAGAGGCATTCTCTCACTGCATGGGTGGACTAAGGGCATTAGTGGGTGGGAACTCTGGACACTAAATCTCTTCCCAAACAGACTGCTCTCTGCAATGAAAAATTATCCTGCCTGTCCAAAATGGCCCATAGAGAGCTGTTAACATAGTCAAAGTTTTAGGAAGATACATCACAATTTCACATGAAATTTTACTAACTCAAATCTCTGTCTATTCTAAATTTTGCAGTTGAATTTTTGAATCTAAATGCAGGCTTCATATTTATTTTAATTTAATGTACTCTCTTTATTGTTTATCCCATACTCCACGCTATTACCTATTAGTATCACTTTTTAAAAAAATCTTGAGTAAGCCATCAGAGAGTCACTATAAACTAGTAGTAATATTATAGGCTGTAAATCAGGCAGACATGGGTTTAAGTACTGACTCTACCACTTTTAAGATGAATGATGATAGATAAATTAATTTACCTAGTATCACCTCTGCTAATTGAGGATATAATAGTTAGCTCATCGTTTGGTTGTGAAAATAAAATGAGAGAACCCAGGACAAAATTGTTCAATGCATGGTAGCAGTTGTAGTGGTTGTTATTATTACAATTATTGACAAATCTGATGGAAATGCCTCACTACATATAGATACGTCATAGACTCACTACATATAGATACAAAGGTAATCATGGACTTGTACCCTGTCTGCTGGAGGACTCCATTTGGAATGATCTTATTCCATTTATCACCATCCCCAGAAGAGATCCTTAACATAACAGGCTGTAGTTATGTTGTCAATTATTTTTAGCATTTGGGTAATAAACCATCCATTGTATGTGTTTCTTGAGCTCCAGTTCCATCTAAATCACCATGTCTAGTCTTAAGAGAATCCCCTTACTAGAGAAGAAGCAAAATCTGTTTCAAGTAATCTAGGATTCACTATTTTTTCCAATGGAAAGCTAATTAGCAGAGTAAAGTCACAAGGTTTTTTTTTTTTTTTAATTTTTTTTTTTTTTTTTTTTTAGATTTTATTTATTTATTTGACAGAGATAGAGACAGCCAGGGAGAGAGGGAACACAAGCAGGGGGAGTGGGAGAGGAAGAAGCAGGCTCCCAGAGGAGGAGCCTGATGTGGGGCTCGATCCCAGAACACCGGGATCACGCCCTGAGCCGAAGGCAGACGCTTAACGACTGAGCCACCCAGGCACCCCGCAAGGTTTTTTTTAATCATTCTGTTCCAGCATATATTTTAAAATATTCACAGAAATCCTAAAATTTGGGCATAATTATAAACACTTCAAATGCAATCTTCAAATGCAATCATTTACATTCCCACATCAAAGTTTATTGACGAGGCAATTATCTGTGGATCCAAATAAATGATTAAATTCTCCCAAGCCCTGAGGCAACATAGATCATTGCTGGAGCACATGGTTCTTCTTTCGTGTAGGATCTAAATGAAATAGACATATGTTCAGTATGTTTTTTTGAGGAAAAAGAGACCTGTAAATGTTGCTCAGATTGAAGGAAAAATAAAACAAAGAAAACATTTAATGATACAAGTGTATCTCTGTGTCCTGACTTGGCATCTTTGAATCAATGGGAGAGCTTAATTTAGAAAAGCCATCATGACAGGTTTTCTTTACCCTCCTGTGGATAAAAATGCCAGGCATGTAGCAATTATCACATCTTTTAGGAATGCCCCATTTGGGTCATACAGGATTACATGCTATTTCCTATGTCCTGAAAACATAGTATTACAGCAGTTCTCCGTGTAAACAAAGATCATTGGTCTAGATGGGGGTATGACCCAGGGCAGAGACGAGGATGTGGGGACAGGCTTTCCTGACACATTGCATGCTGGACACTTGCACGTTGTCCCCTTAAGGAGGCATTGATAGTAGCCTAGACCTACAACGGTCTAGGAAAATACATGCCCAAGAGCGATAGATGCCGTCAGGTAATTCCATCATCTGCTCCTTCCATGAGAGTGTTACTCTCATCATTTATATTTTGATGAATCCACCAAACAACATACACTGAAAAACTCCACTGTGTTGGACTCCTGGGAAGGTACAGGATTAAAAGACACAAAGAGTCACAGTCGCCCACAGGTTAGTGGGAAATTAAGGATTTCAAGGTCTTTCATAATAAAAAGCATGTATACCACCTCTAAACCACATCAATTTATCCTTTCTGACATGTATACTATTTTTTACATATAGACAAATGTGTAAAGAATGATATGGTATTGGAGCTTTAAGGGATGCTTTAAAAGTTAACTTAGCTGTAATTCATTCCTGTCAGATCCATAGTTAACTAATAATCATTGAGGGTCTATTTCTAAGTGCCCTTGCTCCATTTAGGTCTCCCCACAAATCTATGACACAGATAGTTTTGATCTCCACTTAATAGATAAAACAGAAAAACAAAAAAACCTGTTCAGGTCAGCAAAGGAAGGTACCTTGCCGAAGATCACACAGTAATATTTCTAGATGAGTAATTTTGATAGTGATACCAAAATGATATTAAACATGTATAAGCACATTTATATTTTTATAAATGTACATGTATAAATAAAAATATTTTCACTTGATGCCTTAAAACTTAGTTTTTAAATGTTATATTTATATATAAAATTCTATCTGTGTATATGCTTAGAACATACTGATGGGAAACAGTACTTATAGTAGTAAGTGACTGCATATAGTGTTTTAGAGCTTTGAGAGTATTTTCACAGGTATTAGCATATTAAACACCAATAAAAGCACTAATAAAAATTATTTTTTTATTGTCAACAATTTTGCTAGGCAGTTGAGCATGTTTAAGTTAATCGAAGCAGATTTTATTTTTACGCTTTGCAAATGAGGAAACGAAGGACCTGAGGCCTAAAATAACTTGCCCAAAATAACAGGGCAAATAAGCAACAGGACTAGCGAGGGCTCAAACCCAAATTTTCTGACTCGAAAGCATGTGTGCACTGAAGATACATATGAGGAGAAATTTGAGATATTAAGGACTTTATACACCTTCTCAGCTAGCATGAGCTGTATCAGAAATTTTTCTGCGCCTGAAAAACAGCTGGTACCAAGCACTGAAATGTTGTTGAAAAGGTTTCAAGCTCCAAAATGCCATGGGTTCTAGAAACTGCAGTTTCTGCAGCCACAGAGACTTTAGTTCTGAACTTTCTGCTCAGGACTGGACACAGTAATGTTCTCAGTCAGATTAACTGTCCGCATATGAAGCCAACCCAGAGCCAGATGTTCCCCCCATACCACGGACACAAGAAGCAAATGGTTGTGTCCATTGTTTCTTTTATGATGTTACATCACAGGTTATTGCACAAGCAATTGAAAGTATGACGTGCTATTAGTTTGGGTTTAGAATACTTCAATATATAGATATCGGAATTTAGGTACTGTCCAAGGAAGCCGGGTTATGTTTACCTTGTACTGGCTAAAAAATCATGACATGTTCCAGTGCTTGAAGCCATGTCTGGCCTCCATAGTTTTTTAGTAGAGTTGCATAACTCCCTAATGAGGTCAAATAAGCAGTTTAATCATGGCATAACTCATAACAAAATTAAAATGTTGATTAACAAAACATCTATTACGTGCGAAGCCACATGCATTGTGCTTATAATATACACTGAGCTATTTTCACAGACAGGTTATTTGAACAAAGATTTCAGAGGAGCATTCTAACATCAAGGAAGAAAACAAATTGAAATAACATTTAGATAAATACCTGGCCTGGCCTGGCCTGCAAACTGAGCAGGGGGAGAAGAGCTACACGGACTATGGCTTCTGTAATCTGTGCTCTACTTGGAACTGCATCTGTATTTTGATGGCAAATTCAGAGGGAGAGAAGACAGAGTAACTGCAAGCTTGGCTTTTCTTTTCTAATAACCTTTGCTCCGCTCTAGGATTTCTGATTTCTATGGGGTGGTAGGGTTTTATATTTTACAGAGTGAGATCATTTAAAAAATACTCTTATGCATGCAGGCAATTAAGATTAAAGTCAACCTCCCCTTCACACTCCCTAGTAATAGGCTTCTGTATCCAAAAGATAAGAACTTGAGAAATGGCTCACTGGGACAGGCCAACGGGCCTGGAGTCTGGGACTCCATTGCTGACAGCGATGGCAAAGGGTTTTATACGGGATTGCATGGCCGCCCTCCATGACGTTAGCCTGAAGAAGCAGGAGATGTCTATTAAGAACACCTCATGACCTTCACTAATCTGTTATGGGTTTAACATCTAAGGATTTATCTAGATTCTCTGTGAACTTCTACATTTATTTGGCCTCAGATGCCTTAGTTGTATTAGGCAGCCTTAGACTCACGGAGTCAAACACCCTTTGTTTCAGGCCACCCTTTCACCTGCTAGTTGAATGAACATGGCAAATCCTTTTACTTCTCCCGGCCTCAGCTTGTTTGTCTGCAAAAATGAAACAACTACTGCCCTGCCTATACAATCAAATGTCAAAGGGTTACTCCAAACAAGTGAGAAAATTAACATGAAATACAATGATCCCAATGTAACAGTAATGTGCTAATTACCTTCCTGAATCCAGAAGCTGGTCCTGAGGCTAGCTGCAGACTACTTGAGGGATATTATCTGTATGTAAAATTTGGAGTTGTCCCTAAACTGACCTTGTTGCAGGTCATTAAGAAAGCAATATAAGAGTAGCATGGCATTTGGTCTTTGAATTCACAATTGTTCATTTATTTCACCTGGGGAAGTACCCTTTCATCCTTATCTTTCGTTTCCCAAATCGAAACTGGTTCATTTAAAAACAAATATGAAGTACTATGTTCACAGGCTGCTCTTCCTAGGACAAGTAATTTTGACATTGTTTTATATACCTATACATACTGCTCTTTTTAAAAATAGAACTCAATGTATTTTTTAAGATTTTTAAACTGTTCCATCTCTCCTATGTTTATTTACCCCTCAACAAATCACAGCTTTTGGGTAAGTGATAACTACTTCTCCCAGAAACTGTGTTATTTTTCTACAACGAGGAAATAAGAACTTTACTGTAAAAAAGAAATCTGAGGAAGGAACACATCAGCTTGTGAGCAAGAAGAACAAAGAGTAGAAAAAGTACCCTCCTCAAAGGAGAATAAACGATTTGATCAATTTCCAAAAGATTCGCAGTGATTCGAGCCATTAAACAAATTTTCCGAAGTTCAAATATATTGAACCAGTCAATGTGTCTTTTGCCTTCTTCAAAGCAGTTCCCAATTTGTAATTTTCTATCAGTTACCTACACTTTACCATTTCTGACATGTACTGACCTTTCCATATTAATATGTTCTTTACTAGATTTACGGTTTTGCTAATACAGCTGTCAGGAGAGCATTGTTATAAGATGTGAGGATGGGAGAGGTCAGCATTTTCGGTAACACCCTTTTTAGTAAGATCATGAATTTATAAAGATGGTACAGAGAACTGTAGCCAACTCTCCAAGATAACTTAAACTGGGATATATCATAAGAGACAGTTGGACATTGCAAATAATGTATCCTAAGCTCAAAGAGCAGAGGGAAAAGGGGAAATTGACAAATTCCAGGAAAGATGAAGCCTCTTCTCCTTCAGAGGTAGTTCATATTGAAAGAATAACTAGAAATTCCCTTTGTCCACCTTTATCTTTACCAAGACACTTAGTCTTTCACAAGCATGGTATTTTGTTTCAAATGATTTATTCTTTATTTCACTCTGCTAATGATCTTTCCCCTTAATTTCACTGAAACGTTTATGAAGTAAACTCAGGAAGATAACAGTGGTATTCCTTTGAAGCCTGCAAAGTACCTAATGTGTTTAAGTTTCATTGTATTAAGCCATCCCGTGGGATGGGCCGACACATCGCATCTGAGATGACGACGTTCAAAACTTGCTAACCGCTTTTTCTCATCTCCTAATCATCAGCCAAGTCACATTTAGCGCCATCATTTTAGTTTCTTCATTCATTTTAAGACCAAGTCACAAGAACAACCTTATTTGTTTTTAATTGTTCTGCCCAGTCTCTAAAATATCTGTAATTGTTTCACATTTGAGTCAAATTTATTAACAGACATATGGGTATAATAGAGAAATCACTCCAGCTGGTGAAGCCCTAAGCTAAACCCACAATAATCTGATCATTTGCAAATCATCGTCACTTGAATGTTTTCTTGGTACAGCTTAATTATGACTCAACTCAGTCCAGAGTACAATGCACTTCCTGGGAAAAGGAGAAATTGAGAGCTCTCACCACGAAGAGAGTGAGCTCTGTTATTCGTGTGGACCTCTCCTGCACAACTAAACATCTGCTAATAAATTTGTTT
Organism: Ursus americanus; assembly: GCF_024610735.1. Classification (NCBI taxonomy): domain Eukaryota; kingdom Metazoa; phylum Chordata; class Mammalia; order Carnivora; family Ursidae; genus Ursus; species Ursus americanus. The sequence continues at coordinate 11,024,625 of NC_142137.1, read as the reverse complement.
CCAGTCTCCGTGATAGCTTTTACCTTCATCATTCAAACCTGGCATAAAATTTATGTCAACTGAGAATTCATGTTATTTACTCATTGCTAACTATTGCGATCTCATTAAAATTTTAGCCTGTAATACCCTCTGGAAAATTAGAAATGTTTATAAAAATAAGTGCACAAATAAGAGAGAGAGAGACATTTTGCCTTTTTTCCCAGAAGCTCTTTGACAGGTGGTCACCTTGAAATTATGCTGTGATAATACAGCCGGTTTTTAAAAAATGATCTTGATATAGAAGGTAATCAAGAGCTCTTGGGAGCCACCTCTGCATTTTTCCAAGCAATCTTTTCTGCAGTTTAAATGTGTTCATACAAATCTTAAATGACATATAAAGCAATTTTTCCCTTCAAACTATGTAGATCAGTCATAGCATTATAATTAAATGTCACAGAAATGGCAAATAATTATCTTACTTAAATGGTTAATATAGGGAAAATCCATCAACTCTCAGTCCTGAGTATGTAAACATAGCACTTGTTGCTCTATTGATATAATTAAACTTAAAAGCAGATTTTATTTATGTGGCCCCATCTGCCAATGGCAAATCGTGTTTGAGAATTGGTATTTGACCAGAGGTCAGGGAGTCCACATGACTTTAACTCCACTTTAACCCGCCCCTACTTAGAAGAGTATTCAAATATAAAAACCTCAAGTCTCTACTTGCCAAAAAGACTATCAGGGTCAACTTTTTCTGTGTGAGGGTCCTAGTCAATTTATGATTGGTAACAGCTTCCCTGCCGCTGCCTGTCTTTCTCTTCCAAATGTTTCTTCCTACCTTGGCAGATTCTCGGCATTTACTCCGCTAACAGAGGCCTTGTTCACCTCCTCTGAGGGATGATTCAACTAATCTTAAAGCTCACTGTCAGTTAAAAAACAAACAAACAGGGGCGCCTGGGTGGCACAGCGGTTAAGCGTCTGCCTTCGGCTCAGGGCGTAATCCTGGCGTTATGGGATCGAGCCCCACATCAGGCTCCTCCGCTATGAGCCTGCTTCTTCCTCTCCCACTCCCCCTGCTTGTGTTCCCTCTCTCGCTGGCTGTCTCTTTCTCTGTCAAATAAATAAATAAAATATTAAAAAAACAAAAACAAAAACCAAACAAACAACTGCGGAGTTTCTATCTTCCAGAATTTTACTTAATTCTGTAAAGGCCCGTTGAAAAATCCAGTAATTGCGATACCACACTGTCAAACCCATCTCTCAGCATCCTCTCCCCCTTGAAAATACTGGGGACCATCATTATCCAATTCTCCTGCTCAGGATGGCTGCTTTACTCCCCAAGAGCATACACTTCTGGGAAGAAATGAGGAGTTTGAGAAGAGGGCTCTGCGGTCTCACTCATACGCATTTTTCCTCTGACAGGGCCTAGAACCCTGCTTTCTGCAAACTGATGGTCAGGTCAAGCCAGGGGCAGCCGGTGTAAATGCAGGGCAGATACGGCAATTAGAGGACAGAGCACAGTGGAAGGGATATGGTACGAACTTCCCCCACAGTCCATTGCTTTGATCTCCATGCTGCTGTACGCACTGGAACAAGGACCAGCAAATGAAAGCCACAGAAAACAAACAACAATATTACTCAGAGAAAGAAAAGACCATGTTCTCCCTTAGTTATTCCTGTTGAAGAGTTTGTATCAATCCACAGGGGAAGAAAGGCTGAAAGTTAAAACCTAAACCACACTCTTTCAAACATGTACAATGTATCTGTTACAGATATATTAAACAAGCAAGCCTTCTGGGTATAAGAATAAAACCATGTTGTGTTTCGTTATTTTCTCTCAAAAACTCTTTAAAATGTGTTTAGTGGGAAAAGTTTCTCCCCTGCCCCTGGAAGAAAACTCCCATGGTCCCATAACTTTTCCGATCAATCTCAGGCAACAAGACGTCCTATGGTTTAATCATAATGCAATCACAACACGGTCATCAAAAATACGTAGTCTCAAAATTAATCAAAATTCTAAACTCAGTTTGAAGTTGAATCTTTTCCTTTACTCTATCTGAACTTGCATCCAGCAGGTCAGGGAAGAGGTTTGCGATCCTCTCCTTTCCTGCCTTACGCTTCAAGCCCTCTTTCTCATTTTACCCATCAGGGTGTTTGATCACATTCCATTAGGTATGAATAGGTAGAAAGAAAAGGGAAAGGCTGAGAAAATCTTACTTGATGAGTATTGCGTTGAGTTGAGTTTGTGCTCCCCAGACCTGGCACGTATTTAAAGCTGACTGCATGTCTGGCGGGTGATTTTACAGGATTTTGTGGTTTGTGTTTTGTTTTTTGTTTGTTTTTGTGTTTTGTTTTGTTTTGTTTTGTTTTGTTTTGTTTTGTTTTGTTTTAGATCTCCTACCTGAAGCTCCTTTAATACAGTTAAGGCAGGCTCTTCAATTTGGTCTATAGAACTCTGTAGAATTTTCTCTTTTTGCTAAGGTTTTTTTGTTCCTATGGGCAGCACTCCTGGACAAGAGTAAGAAAAACCTCATAACACTTCTCTGTCTGCCTGTCTCTCTCCATGTGTATGTGCCTCTGTCCGTGTGTGTTTATGTCTGGTATGGCCCACATTGTACATAGAATGCAGACATGTATTATTACTTTAAACAAACTCAGAGTGCACACCAAGCTCTGCACAACCCCAACCTTTATCATCATTTGTACCTCCAAGACAACTAATCAGGTCACATCTCCCAAGAGGGAGTCAAACATCGATCCACTAGGATGGAAGTTCTCCTAGGAATCCTGGTAAAGTCTTCTCATGAAACTCGAGGTGAGTGGAAATCATGGCACAGCTCTTCCCAAACAAATCCTCCTCATATCCTTTTCCTTACTCTCCAAAATCCCAAGCCTTTTATATCCTTGTTTTAGATACCTGGTTCTGTGTCAGAGTCCCCAAGACTACCTTTGGGCTCAATGATGCACTCGAACTCCCTTCGAGTTCTTATATTCATGGTTACAGTTTATTACAGGAAAAGGATATGGATCCAAACCAGGAAAGTGAAAAAACATATAAACAAAAACCAGGGGAAACCTAGTACAAGCCTCCAAGTGTCCCCTCCCAGTAAAGTTGCATGGGGACACAATTCCTCCAGGAATGAGGTATGACATTACCAACCAGGGAGTTCACTCAAGCCTTGGCATCCAGCGATTTGATTGAGATTAGTCACATAGGCAGGTGGCAGCAGCATGACTGACCTGAGTTTCTCAGTCTTCACAGTGTGGCCCAGAGCCTCGGACTTATGGAAAGAGGCATTCACCAAAGTCACTTCATTAGTATGAACTATCTGGTCAAACCGACGCAATATGGCCCAAAGCCTGAGATACGCTAAGACCCTCTGACCAGGCGGGATATTCTAAGGGCTCAGAGATTATACCTCCGGCAGCAGGTCAAGGGCTAGTCCTCCTGAAAACAGACTTTTATTTGCAGGTGCAGGGTTTGCATAACTCAAGCCTGCTGAGTTAACCCTTTACTTTACAGATTCTCATTAAGATTGAAAATTAGTTTGGGCTTCTGATTCCTTCTTCAAAATCAAGCTTGAGGGAATTATAGAAACCAGAGAGAATCATAGAATTAACAATTAACAACAACAAAAATTTAATATCCTTAGGGAATCTGAATTCTGCCATAAAGTTACCATAAACTAGTAGAAATATAGAAGTTTGAGGGGTTGGTGGGAAGAAGAGGACTCAAATGTCAAGCTGTGAGTGACCAAGAAGTAGTGAGAATATAGGTTGGAAGAAAATGTTTCTATTTAGCCCTTACCTCTCCCCACACTGCAATGAGGCAAACTCAGTTCACTCTTCATCACTGAGACCAGAAGTAATGGCCCAAGCTGCCAGCATCAGAAGGTTGAAATCTGAGTAGCACCAGACCTCTACTGAGGTGGGGAACTGAGGAAACCAGGTGATGATTATACAGCTACCCTCAGAGTAAATCAAGAAAATAACAACTAAGAATTGACCACTGAACCTAGCAACAAGGACATCACAAGTAATCACAAGTAATCTTCACAAGAGTAGTTACTGGGGGGATATGGAGGTAGAGTGAAGGTATGGAGGTAAAAATTGATTGAATTATAATTCAATAATTTTATAAATCAATAACTTAAGAAAGAGCAGTGGGATAATTAAATTATAATTATTTAATACTAATTAAATATTAAATATTTTTTTAAAAAAAGCTCTCTCCCTGAGTGTGACTCTAAGGAAAGAAATTAGACAGTAGCTAGAAAGAAAAAGGAATATCTATTTGAAGAGAAGAGAGAGAATAATAAAGGAAATAAGGGATAATTGCTGAAGCAATGTGCCTGAATAGATGAGGGAGTGGATTCTAGTACCCAAGTAGAGGGGTTAACCTTAGCTAAAAAGTAAAGACAGTTCCTCCATAGTTGATTAAATTGGGTTCCCCTAAACACAGAGCCAGAGACAAGAATTTCATGCAGGTGGTTTATTTGCTGAGGATCCTAAGAAGCACCAGGAAGGAATTAAGAACACTGAAACAGGGAAGGTTTTTAAAAATCCAATGTAAACAGTGTGTTATTAACCCAGTTACCAATTTGAGAAATGGGAGCTCAGTCCCTCTAGGGACCTTCTAAAGATCCATGGAAAATGGACGTCAAAGGTGTCCCACTCAAGGACAGGAAAGCTGGGACATGCCATGCTCTGTTGGTTGAAGGTTGCACCTCCGAGAATGAACTCTTCTGTACACCCCCATATTGAAAGAAGTAGTTACACAGAGGGGCTAGAAATTTTAAGTTGAGAAAAGAGGGGATATGAAGGGCAGTTAAAAAGTAGTATGACTGGATAAAACTATTATAAGAAATTGGAAACATATGACATAGTTAAAGGAGAGTGAGTGCTTGCAACTGAAATTATGGACGTGTTGCCATTGCTAGTAAGGAAATGGACTCTGGTAGTTTCCATGGAATTGGCGGCTAAAGAAGTTTGGTAGACCAGACCATTGAAGTGGAGGTCAAACTGAGAATCCAGTGTATTGAATGATTATCCATGTGAATTATGAAATTTCAAAAATTTAACACAGAGGACATGTTGGAAAGACATGAGCCAAGAGCTAAAATTTTCAAATAAATTAAAAGAGTGCCCTGGGAGTTGGTAGATGCCTATAGCAAAAAAAAGATAGGATGCAATGATACACCCAAAGGCTCAAACATTGTTTAAAATTACATGAGTAATAAAAAATATGCTAACATTTGTATTGGTTTTATTATTGTTTTTAAATTGTCTACAATAAACACCTTAATTTCCTGGACCTAGAAGACACTGCACACCCACTTTGGTACATTTCAGAATGTGTGCAGAGTATATCGATGATATGAGATGTTTTAAATTTTAGTGATCCTAAGGGTAGGGAGATTTTCCAGAAGCAGAAGTAAGGACTGAAAACAAACAAACAAACAAACAAACAACAAACAAACAAACAAACAAACAAACAAAAAACCCTCTGTCACCCTTAAGCACAATAGTAAGAGGCATGTAGGAGAGATCATTTGAGAGAGCTTCACAAGAGGCAGTATTCCAGGGGTCAGCCAGGAAAAAGAATTGCAGCAATAATTACTGATTGTTCCTTCAAGAAAGCAAGGTGGGTTATTTTAGGGAGTGGGAGTATGGAGGACATATTCAAAGGATTTGAAAGGGTTGCACAGGATTCACTATTTCCAAGGGTCATCTAGGTGTTAACATGGAAGAAGAATGTGAAGAGAATATATGGAGAAACAGTTGAAGATTTCAGGGATTTCACTAATTACTAACTTCCAGAGTGAGGTTGTTTTGGGAGACAAAAAGGGTGGATATGGAATTACTAAGAGACTGTCAAGAGTCAGATTGGAATTAGATCTGGATAATATGGAACATTAAATCATTAAAGAAATCTAAAACCATTAAAGAAATAAAATCAATAGCTTAAAATCTGCCCACAAAACAGCAGGAATAAATCAGATCCAGGTTTTAGATGTCAGTTCTGCTCATCTTTCAAGAACCAAACACCATTCCGAAGAGCCAAAAAAGAAGAAAGTCCCCCCAAAGTCTATATGAATACCATACTAGAAAGAAAAATGTAATAAATCTCACTTCCCAAACTAGATGAAAAAAAAAATCCCGTAATAAAATTAGTAAACTGCGTCTATCAATTATTTTTTAAATTACAAGCCAGCAGAGTTTATCAAAGGAATGCAAGAAAGGTTAATGACACGAAACTTATTCACCATGTTAATAAAGGAGAAAAATAAAAAGCTTGTAATCATCTCAATGGATGCCCAACATTTTTATAAAATTCAACACCCTTTTATCATTAAAAAATAGCAAACTAGGAACAGAATGGAAATTCTTTAATCTGAAAAATGTTATCAAAAGCCTACAGCAACTTTTATTCTTAATGCTACATCATTACATGCATAACAAGTATGAGGATAAGCACAACTCTTTGGATGCAATCACCAAACGATTTAATTTTGTTTTATAATCATCTCTTGGCCCTTTTACTCTTTCATGTGAATTTTAGGCTCAGGTTTTTGAGTTTCGATTTTTTTTAAATCACATTAGACATTTTAAATGGAATTGCACTGAATTTAAGAATTGTTATCTCTACAGTGTTTCTTATAACTAAATATGAATAGGAACAATCGCCTCTTTTTCTCGATCTTTTATTAGATCCTACGATAATGTTATATTTTAAAGTTTTTAAGCAGTATTTACTAGATTTATTCTTATGTATGGCACCTACTTAGTTTTGTTGCTATTATAAATGAAATATTTATCAAAATTCCATTTTTAATTTATTGTTGCTGGGTATTAAAAAAAAACATTGATTTTTTTTTAATACTGGTTTGTTTCCAGCAAAGCTTCTAAGCTTTATTAATTCAAATGGTTATCTACAGATTGTCTAAAATTTTTGTCTGGACAATCATAACATCTGTGTATCAGGAGAGCTTTGTTTCTTCCTTCCCAATCCATTTGATTATTTCTTTTCCCAACCTTACTATATTTATCTAGTAATTGTACAGTAGAAGCAATTCTAGTGGTCAGTCTTCCTTATTGCTATTTGTCATGGATATTTGTTATCCTCTTGACCTACTAGCACTCTTCCTATGAAAAATCTTAGTGGGAGACAAAGAATCCCCTCAAAAATGAAAGTTAAAAATGAGAAATGTTTCCTTTTCCAGTCCTCTGCACTAGAGCAGAGTCCACAAGGCTTAGATTCCTCAATCAGACACAACCTGAGCCAACTTTACTGAGTCAGCTAAGAACAAGCACCAGTAGGAGCATCAGCGCACTCTTTTTGTGGTCCTGGCAGTGCTCATAGCAGCAAAATAAAGTTTGCAGTGTAGAAGTGATTTTGGAGCAGGTAGCAGGGGCTCCACTGTAACACTGAGTGCCCGGGGCACAATGGGAAGCTACGCGAACCAGAAGCATTTGGCACCTAATCATGGCAGTGGAGCAGTGTGGTGGCGGGCACTGCTTTCTGTGGCCTGGCCATGAGCCTGAGTCTCAAAATGACCAATAATTTTATTAGTTTTGTAACAATTCTTTAAAAGATTTTATTTATAAAATCTTGACGGGGGGGTAAGCATGAGTAGGGGGGAGGGACAGAGGGAGAAGCAGGCTCCCGATGAGCAGGGAGCCCAATGTGGGGCTTGATCCCAGGACCCTGGGATCGTGACCTGAACCTAAGGCAGATACAACCAACTGAGTCACCCAGGTGCCCCCCACCTTTCTTAAAGATTTTATTTGTAATAATCTTGTTAAAAACTCATTTTCTGTTTAAAACACCAAGAGTTCTTAAGAACCCTGAAAAAGAACTAGGTTTTAAAGAAATGTTTTTAACATCACATGATATCGAACTCAAATACTTATGTATTATAGTAATTCCCTTTTCTTCCAAATTTGAAAACAGGTTTTTTTGTAAAATCACAAATCACTGATGAATTTTATAAATTTTTTATGTGTCTCTTTGAATGCCTATGTTATTTTCTACTTAATACATTATTATGGTGAAGTAAAAAAAAGAGTTCTTTCTTTTTTAAAAAGATTTATTTATTTATTTGAAAGAGAGAGAGAGGGGCATGTGAGTGGGACAGAGGCAGAGAGAGAGAATCTTCAAGCAGACTCTGTGCTAAACACAGAGCCACACTTGGGGTTCAATCTTATGACCCTGAGATCATGACCTGAGCAGAAACCTAGAGTCAGACTCTCAACCCACTGAGCCACCCCAGCAGCCTGAAAGAAGAGAGTTCTAATATTAAACTGTCTGCATTTCTGGGAAAATCTTTCATGGTTATGATATTTTGTTTTAGTTTGTCCTGCATTTAATTTTAGTTATACATGGCAGATTCAGTTTACCTTTGAAGTACTTAGAATGCTTCTATATTCATAAAGGAGGATTGATCTACAACTTTCTGTCTTGTCTTCATCTGGGATCGGTTTCAAAGTTCTGTTTGCTTCACAAAACGACCTGGAGACATTCCCCTCTATCTCAAAGTGATTTATATAAGAAATAAAAATATTTTTGCTTATATTTACTACTATAAAATCACCTTATCCTAAGGCAGAATTTTTTCCCAATTTCTTTGACAATGATAATATGCATTTTTTTCTCTACAGCTACATTAAAGCTAAATTAAGTTAAAGAAGGTACAGAGATTCCCCCCAACACACACCATTCAGCCTCGCTCCCCACCCCCCGACTCACATAGCCTCTTCCATTATCAACATTCCCTGCCAGAGTGGTACGTTTGTTACAGTCGATGAGCCTACACTGACACATTATCACTCAAAGTCCATAGTTTACCTTAACATTGCGGTTCACTGTTGGTGGTGTTCATTCCATGGGTTTAGGCAAACGTATAATGGAGTGTATCTACCATTGTAGTCTCATACAGAGTACTTTCACTGCCCCCAAACCCCCCCGTACTCCACTATTCATCCCTCTTCCCTCAATTCATGGCCACCACCACCATTGAATTTTTTACTGTCACCATAGTTTAGTCTTTTCCAAAATGTCATATGGCTGGAATCATAGAGTATATAGCCTTTCAAGATTGACTTGTTGCACTTAATAATATGTCCATGTCTTTTCATGGCTTCTTAGCTCATTTTTAGTTTTGGTGATGAATGATATTCCATTGCTTGGAATTCTAAAGTTTATTCATTCGCTTACAGAAGTTGCTTCAATGTTTTGGCAATTATGAGTAAAGTTGCTATAAACATGTATGTGCTGGTTTTGGGGGTGGGCATAAGTTTCAGTTTCTTTGGGTAAATACCAAGGAGTGTGATTTCTGGATCATATGGTTAGAGTATGTTTAGCTTTTATAGGAATCTGCCAGACTGCCTTCCAAAGTGGCCATACCATTTCACGTTATCAGGAATGAATGATAATCAGCATTTCATGTTGTCTGTGTTCCAGATTTTGGCCATGCTAATAGGTGTGCAGAGATATCTCCTTGTTTTAATTTGCATTTCCCTGATGGCATATGATATGGAACATCTTTTCAGATGCTTATTTGCAATCTGTGTATCTTGTTTGGTGAGGTGCCTCTCAGGTCTTTGGCCTATTATTTAACCAGGTTGTTTTCTTATTGTTGACTTTTAATTGTTCTTTATATGTTGGATAACAATCATCTAAACGATGTGTCTTTTGAAAATATTTTCTCCCAGTCTGTGACTTGTTTTCTGTTCTCTCTTTTTTGGGGCTAGTTTTAAAGTAATCTATAACTTATAAAATTTTCTGTCTTATCAAGATTTTCTAATTACACATAAAAATATCCAAAGGTCTCTGTATGAGAAAAACACAAAGTTTTTTAACTTCTTGATAATATATGCCAGATGATTGCCTATTTTTTACTACATTTTCAAAGAAAATCACTTTTGTCTTTACATTTCTTTTCAATACTTCCTTTGTATTCTTAAAAATTTATTTGTGAACTTATTTTTATTACTTTATTTCATGTTTATTTTAGCAAATAATAGCTTCTTGCTATGATGGAGTATCTGGTATCAGAACTATGATATCTGAATAATAAAAATATGATAGCTAACTATAGTAGCTGGATGATGAAAGAGAAAGAAAGAATGGAAGAAGGGAGGAAAAGAGAATAGAGGGAGAGAAGAAGAGAAAAAGAAGACACCACAACACCATTATTTGAAGACTGGAGAGCAAAAAAACGCAGCCAGGATACAAAGGGCCAAGATACTGGAAAAAAACCAAATGCTCTGAGATAATCTTACATTCAAGGTCACTTTAAGACATTTGACATTTGAAGTACAAGAATGTAAGGCAATATAAAAGTGCAGTTTAGAACTTGTGAGAGTATCACTGGATTGGAGAAACAGGTATAAAATTTGGTACTACCACAATCTCTAAACTCACAATGCCAAACAAAAGGCAATCACACAGAAACGAGTCTAACGTTTAGCTCACAATTTCCATTTAAGGCATTTGATGATCCCTAAACTATGAGTATTCAAGGCAAGCCCCTGAAAAATCAAGCAGGAAAATAGCTGCTAAGAAACTTAAAAAGATAAGCAGAATTTTCAATAGTTTCATAGAACTAGAGAAACCAAAATTTGAGTATGAGACTGTCAAAAAAGACGGCCTTTAGTAATATCCCTGAAAACTTCTGAAATGGACAGATTGATGTGATCTGCTCATCTTTTGTTTGCTTTCCAGAAGAAGACTGAGCTACCCAGGAAAGAACATAATATCATCCAGAGCTTCTACAATTTTGCAAGCTTAATGTCCAGTAATCACTACAATGCAGCCATGTATGCTAGGAAATAGAAGAAAATCACTGAAAGCTAAGAAGGGAAAACCAAAAACAAAAACAAAAAAACAGACTTTAAAACACCCATTGGCTATCCAGATATCTCAACTGTCAGACAGGAAATGTAATAAAGGAAGATATGGAGAATTTTGTCAGAACACTGGAATGTACAAAAAATGAACCAAGGAAAAAATTAAAAACTGAAATATAATTAACTGAAACTAAGACTTAAGTGGGTGAATTTCATAACAGATTAGATATAGAGGAATGGAGGATTTGTAAGCTAAAAGGAAAATGATGAGCAAATATTAAGGTGAAGCAGATTTTGGCATTCTTTACTATTAATGCATAACATAAATCTTAATCTTTAATATGTGCTCACTTTACATTTGAATGATAGTCATGTTTTTACAATTCGAAAATTTTATTTAGACGGCGTTTGGAGGTTCAACCAAAATGCCCAAGTGGAGGTCAGCCACCCAGACTAACAGAGGTAGTTGAGAGTATAGAGAATCTACAATGGATGGAAACAAAGGGAGAAGGTCTGTATCAGTTATGGCCTTAGGACCAAATGCAGCCATGGAGATTGTTGCTTGTCCTATTAGCCTTGTCCTTTTAAGGATTCCCAGAAGGTGTAACCAACAAAAATCTTAGAGAAACTGCCTGAAAATAGAGTGAATTTAATGTGAGAAGGGAGTACATCCGGGTAATGCAACATTTAGGCTATTGAAGTTACTATTGATGATTTTTCCACACACACTTAGATTCCTTTAATCAGATTGATGAGCCCAATACCCAGTTTCTATGAGTGTCAATGCCAACTGCTCATACCTGCAAACTTCTCTGGAGGCTTACTGCCTCACCAGAAGTGCCTAGAAGTAAAAATATAATCTACCTTCCGCCAAGGGAGATCATAGCCAATGCCTGATTGCTGTAAAGGGACACAGAAGCCCTACAAAATCTCCACTCTCCTGCCTCAAGATATATGTGAGGGGATTGATATACTCTGTTTTTTCATTTATGCTCCAGAGCTTCCTACATGGTTAGGCTCATGCTGGATTTCACCTGAAGCTCATCTTCATTTAACTTCTTTCATTCCCTGTTCATTTTCCTCATTCTCTAAAGGGTTCTCCTTCTAATGACTCACACAAGAATACCAGTCTCAAAATCTGCCTCTAGGGTATCCCAATTAAGATTCTGAAAAAACTGATTAAAGAAAAATAGAGATGGCATAAAGTAACAATATAATAAATGAAAAAGAGTATATTACTCAATCCCAGCAACCATTATAAAGATAGCAAGAAAATATTATGAACAACTTTATGTCAATATATTTGAAAACTTAGATGAAATGGACATGTTCTTTGGGGAAAAAAAAACTAAGAAAACAGGCACATGAAGAATAGAAATATGAATAATCCTGTATGTATGAAGAAATTGAACTTTTTCATTGAAAGCGTTCTCACAAAGTAAGCTTCATAGTTATATGGCTTTACAGGTGAACTTGTTCAAACATTTAAGGAAGATCAATACCAATTTTAGAAAAACAGAACCAGAAAATAGAAAGATAAAAATATGATCGCAATATCAAAACCTGGTGAAGACATAATGAGAATGTATAGTAAAAGTTTCACAAGCCTATATGCAAAATCCTAAACAACATAATAATAATTTGAGGCTAGATATGTATAAAACTTATAATATACCACTAAGAAGATTGTTTTAATCAGGAATGTAACATTACTTTCAAATTTATAAGTTAATCAATGAAGTTCACCATGGTAAACAAATAAAAGTGAAAAATCATATCATTACTCAAAAGGTACAGTAAAAGCAAAAAAAAAACCCACCTATTCATTATAAAATTATTAAAATAAAGACAGAATGTTTCTCAATCTAAGTCAGCCACTAAGAAAACCATATATATATATATATATATATATATATATATATATATATATATATAACAAAGACCACACTTGATGGTGAAATATTAAAAACTTTCCCTATGATATTACAGATTAAGACCAGATTGAGTACTCTCACTTCTACTTAATTCTACACTCGAGGTCCTGGCCAGTCCATTGGGATGAAAAGTAAATAAAGGATTTATAAATTGCAAAAGTAGAAACAAAATCATCATTCTAAAATTGCATAGATATTTAGAATTTACAGTGCTAAAATATTTACATATATACTACTGGAATTTTTAGTGATTTTAGCAAACACTGGATGAAAGCAACATGTAAATTTCTGTTTCATATCTACATATTAGCTACAGACAACTAGAAAAGCAACATTTTAGAAGTTACTATTTCCAACTAGTATACAAAAAAATACCTAGAAATAAATCTTAATGTAATATATATAAGACCTCTATACAGAAAAGAGAAAAAATAATGATATAAATTGAGGGAGAACTAAATAAGTGTTAAAAGATGATACTTTAAAGGATTTAATATTTAAATCTGCTAATAGATTTAATTTTAAAAAATACTTCCAGATATTAAGGATTATAATGCTGTACAAATTAAAATGGTGTGGAATTCAAACAAGAGTAGACAAATAGACAAGTTGTAAATTCAGAAATAAACCCACATATATATGGTTGCCTGGGGGAAGGGACAATCTTTTCAATAAATAGTTCGGGAATGGTAGAATATCAACATAGATATTAAATAAATGGCTACATTTTATATTGACTTTGTAATCTATATCACTGTTTGTTATTTTACCTTAGGGTCTACTTTTATCAACTGTTTTTTACTTCTGTTTATGGATCAAATGTCCTTGCTTTTTCTTATGTCTAATAAGTATTGTATTTTGGACATCGTGAATACTACATTGCTAAGAATCTGGATTAAGTCACCATTCTTTGAAGGGTGATATGTTTTGGTGGGCAAACAAGTGATGGATGACTCGGTCTTGTAGAAGTTTCATTTTAGGCTTTGTTATGCTGGATCTACATCAAGGTTTCTGAACTTGGCACTATTGACTCACAGGGCCACACAATTCTTTGTTGCAAGAAACTGTCCTGTACATTGTAAGATGTTTAGCAGTCTCCACGAACTCTACCCAATTCATGCCAGTAGTACTTGTCCCCTAATTGTGACAACCAAAAATGTCTCTATACATTGACACATGGACCCAGAGACAAAATTTCCCCTAGTTGAGAACCTCTGCTTTAGAGTAGCCCTTACTCTGAGGCTATAATAGCCCTATTTACAAAACATGGACTTTCTGAAGTATCTTCATAATGCCTTGGGTGTTTGATGCATATCCACTCTACTTAGCTGAAACTCCAACTTCTCACAGCATTCCCCTACCTCTCTAAGAGTTGCTCTTTCCAAAACTACATAGAATCTCATTCTGTATATATGTGGCCTGATGTTTAGTCAAAGGTTCAAGGGGATGTTTCTTCTCTGCATACCTGTCTTCACTCTGGTACACTGTCTCATAAATTTCAGTCTCCTAAGCATGATCACTGCTGTCTGTTTGGGCTCAACTTCTCTGTCTTACAATGTGAAAGTATTTCCCAAAAAAAATCCAGGGTAATTACAGAGTTTATCTTGTATGCTTCTTAGTTTCAACAATCAGAGCTCTGAGCCATCTATTGTCTAATGTCTGAAAACTGATACTTCTTGTATTTTGTTCAGTTTGGGGGTTTATTACAGCAAAATAAGTCCCATATTTTTATCTATATAGAAAAGAAAAGAAATGAATCCTGAGTCTTACCTCACAGCATTCATAAAAATTAGTTACTGATGAACTTTCAATATAAATATAAAAGGTAAAATAATAAAACTAGAAGAAAACTTGGAGTGGGCAAAGATTTCTTAAACAAAACACAAAAATATGGTCATAAAGGAAAATATCATAAACTTAACTTCATCAAAATTAAAGAGTAAATGCGAACTAAAAAGTAGAAGCTGCATGTGTACATGTATGTACATATACACATATATGTCACAAAGGACTGACAGTAAAAATATATGCAAACACATAAGGAAAAAAAGCCCACCCATTTAAAAAGTAGACAAAATATTTAAGTAGGAACTTCATTAAAAAGTCATCCAAATGGTTCATACTCAACCTAATTATATATTTGGAAGAAGACAACTTAAAACATTATCATATATGACTATACACCTATTAAAATAAGTAAAATGAAAAAAAAACACGCCTAATTTTGAAAAGGCTATGGAACAATCAGAATACTTATATCCTATTTATGGAGATACAATAATTTAACAGTAAATTAATTATGGTTTATTCATCCAAAAAAAATACCACATAGTCAGGAAAAAAATCACAACGTAGATATTCAATAACATGCATAAATTTCACAAGAAAATAGATGCAAAAATTTCATTGATTTAAAGTTGAAAAACAGACAACTGTATGCATGTAGTAATAAAAGAAAGTATGGTTTTTGAAGTACTTGTCATTTGAAAAGTAATAAAAATTAGACAAGAACAAGAAGAATGTATCTTGGTAATAGTTTGTAACTTTATCCGGACAGTCTAAATATGTTAACTTTGCAAAAATTTACCAATCTCTACAAATACAATTTATGTACTTTACATTAAGTACCCCACACTTTAATAAAAGACATAAAAGCAAATAAAGAAACAAGAACAAAGATCCACTGGTCAGATGCCTTTTTACAGCTCCTGGCCACCATCTCATTTACTATGCCCCTGGCTCTCTACTCCCACTTTGATTTTAACATTTAGAGATATCCCTTTCTTTCCTCCTAGAACATCCATGGATTATGCATGCTGTATATTATTCAGTATTTTTAAATATTAATTAATAGAATGTTTTATCCTTGCCTAGTAGTTCATTATTTCAGGAACATAAACTGCTTTTGGGACTATAAATTGATTTAATGTGCCTCAAATATAGTTTGACAGTTGCATCGAAAGTCTTACAAATGTTCATCTCATTCATTTTTTACATCTCTTTTCACAATCCCACTTCTCGGAATTTCAGATTGAGAAATTATTTGATAATGTGTCTAGATATACATATTATGAAAACAAAACAAATTACAGCTAGCTGCAATCTTATTATCAAAACAAAAACAAATCCTGAAAACAGCTTAAGTGTCCAACGATGGAAGATTGGTCACACAAATTATGATATATATTTAAAGTCAATGACTAGATAGATAGTAAAATAATGATGTTGAGCAATATTGAATGACATTTTTCATAATACATTGTTGTTAGGAAAGAGAGCATAGGATATCATGTATTATATTAGTCTCATTTCATTAAATAAAAGAAATAAATAGTAAAAGATATGCACAAAAACGCCATCAGTGGTATTTCTGGGTGCTGTGCATCTGAGGAATTTCCTTGTATTTTTTTATGTTGCATATTTTTGATTTGTAATTTTTTTACAGTGCGTTAGACACAATTTTATAAACATGAGCTAAATGCTAATGTGTTGATTTATTTCTAAGGGAAAATATTCTAAAAATAAATATATTAAGTTAGAATACAATATGGTTTTCTAACCCTAAATCCTACAAGGCTGTATGTAATATCTTAATGTCGTGTCTATCAAATTCAGTAAATTTGGCTACTACCCTTTTATGACAGAAGAAATATGTGGAAAAATACAAGGTGTATCATAGTGCATGGTATTGAGTTAATATGAATGAAAGTTTATGACTATTCTTATTTGAAATTTAAACACAGATTTCAGGCTGTGTGTTTCCATTGCTTTAAATTTTTCCATTGTTTTGGAAAACTGTACACACCAATTAATTTTGTGCAGCCTTTGCATATTAGTGTACACTGTTTTCTCCCAAACTATGTATATTTGAGAAACTAGTAAAGCATAAACCAAAGTGAATCCATTTCAGCAAAGCCACGAGGTGAAGAAGAGGAGTTAATTGAGAGAGGTAAAAAGTTACACAAAAAAAAAGAGATCATTTTTTTAATCATCAGACTTTTACTTAAGAGAAATGTACAAGACTGGATATTTATTTAATAACTTTATTAAATTATTTCTTATCTAAAAGTACTATGAGGTCATGGTGAGAGGAAGGGTAATCCTTTATTATTGGAAGGATATATATTTTTTAAAAGCCTGCTTATTTATGTACAATTATGGCTCCAGGTGCCTTTTTTTTTAGTGAATACAAAATCAAACTTTTTTTAATTCCTAAATTACCTTCATTTTCATGAAATGTAAGGAATGGTTGTTGCTTAAGTCAGGCATGTGCAGCTACCTTGCCATCATAGCTGGCTTTACTGGGATAGGTCCTTGCATCCTATCAGAACTATCTATAAAGCCTGGTCTGAAGACCAGTCTATATAACAGAACTAGAAGATATTTAAAGTATCTTCCAACCCTAAGAATCTACAGTCTTTGGAAAAGCAGAATATGTATTTCATTAAGGTATAGATATCCCTTTTGGCCTGGATCTTGGTACCACTATGGTGCCATATTCCATCTCCCTCTACAAGGATGGATTGCTCTTTATAATCTGTTCATGTGTTCTCTCCATCTGTGTTCTCCACACAGTGGACCACCCAAGGAGCAGAACTCACTAACAGTTTGCTGTGCTGGATTTTTTTTATGGAAATCTTAGGCTGGAAATAGTTTCCCTGAACTACAAGATTCAATAAGCTTGACCATAAACTTACAGGTGGCACCAAAACTACAAAGATGTCCATTTTTAAATTTCATTATGTATGCACCAAAGCCACTCCACCCATATACAACAATTTCCATATGTTTAATTTTTGGTGATGCTTAAAATCTTTTTAAGTCATAATGTTGTATACTTGTCCAAACATACATTATTTCCAACTTTCTAGTCCCATGTGGTCATCTTAAATAGAGCCATATAGAAAGAAATGAAATAAGACTGCACTGACAATATATCCAATAACCTCTTCTCATTGTTTTCTGCACCACTGTTAAGGATATTCAGATAAAATTAAAAGATCTGGCAGCCCCAGGAAATATCAGTGAAAGGCTCTTACTGTCAGGCCAAATTTTCCATGAACCTAAAATAGTGCTCTCCTTGAATGACTGGAATCTAGATGTCGATGAGGCAATATCCTTCAAGTAGTTATCAAATTCGTGAAAATAATAAAGAATAGAAGTTTACTCAAGAAATCCAGAAAGCAATACTTTCCTTGTAACAGCCTAGATGAAAATACTCAATATCCTGAGAAAGAAATCACAATAATCTACCAGACCAGACTCTATTCAACCTTCATCCAGAGTAGATAACCTAAGAAAATGATAAATAAATATATATGTATCTTTTCCTAGAAGGCAAGGAAATGAGGAATTTGCCATTGAATTGTTTCCCTAACTTCTCAAACTGAGTTTGAATTTAGTTTTAAAAGATACAGTTTCAAACTTTGTAGATTTCTTAATAGTTCTTCATTTGGGAGACATTCTTTCATCTAGTAACAATTACTACCATACACATAGAGCAGAAATTAAAGTCAGGCTAATCTCTGATTCTGTAATCATGTTACATTTAATCAACTGTATTTCCCTGAACAAATGTCCCTGATATTTAAGAAAACTCAGGCCTAATTCTCATTCACACCAATTGTATCTTCTGTATGTTGCAGAAGCATGTAAAGAAGTTAGTGCGTGTGGACTTTTCAGCCCAGTGCATGCAAAGGAGTGACAGTACAAAAGAGCTAGAGCTAGAGCAGAGACTGACTTCATTGTGATTCATACAACACACGCGTAGGCATCAAAAAATTAGAAGTATTCACAGATGACTTCCTAGGAGCAGATGTACCACTTACATAATTCTTTCACGCACCATGCAGCATCACAGACATTAGCCCATAAATCTGAGCAACTTTTCAGTATGTTATGGCCTCTGTACCCCTAACAAACATACTTGACCTGGAGAAACTAGAGCAGTCCTTTTTATAGTTCACATTATTCTAATGTTGTGGCAGTCAAAACCTTTGCAAACAGGAGCTTACACATTTTTGTGACTTGTATGTCAAAATTCCTTAAAGAAAAATTGTGTTTAGGGTTTATTCCCACATAGCTCGGGAAAAGAAAATAATCTGGTGTTTGAAATTAAGCCATTTGAAGCTCCCTTTTATTTATCGCCAGTGCTATTTTTATAGAAGATGCTACATTTCCCAGTGTTTGTATAAAACAGATAATATAATTGTTTTCCTCTCTCTTTCCTCCTCAACACGAAAGCATTTCTATGCAGAGATCACGGTTTTCGGCATAGAACAGTGGCTGGGAATTTAGAGGCTTAGAAACTCCAGACTCACTGCTGCGGCTGTGAGATTTTCCTCAGGTTACTCAGCATCTGTGTGACTCGGTCTCTATCTTGAAATTTGGAATGATAATTCTTGTTCTTGTTTCCTTTCCCCAAATCTGCTAAGGGCTAAGTAGGGTTAAAATGTTTGGGAAATACAGTTGCTGCATATATCAAGATATGGTATTTTGGAATAATTATTATAACACATCAACTTATCACTGACAGCGAATAAATCATTTAGCACGTTATAACAAAAACTACTAATTATGCTAAGTGAACAGTATCCTGATATAATTCTGCACTTTATTCCTGGTAACTCATTTAACATGGAGAGTCTCTCTTTCTTACCACTCAGTGCTTTGCCAGCATTTTCTTTAATCTTATCAGATCTCTTTGATTTAATTGAGAAGTCACTCTAGAAGAATGTCATTTTTCTTGCATCTCTTCAACAAAGTAATATAATTAAGATTATGCAAAACAGAGAAGATTCCCAGAGTGCCAGGCAAGAGTGAAGGCGTGTGAAATCCCAAAATTAGGAATTGCTGTAGTCAACATAAATAATTGACATTTAGGTGACCTAATTAAAACGAATTACATCTCTGTAGGGAAAGTTATGATTTCGAACATGGGATATTCTTGAGAAATAATAGACAAAATATCGGAGAGAGTTGCGTTTTATATTTTCCATAAAAATCATGAAAAAATGGGCTTTTCCCTCATAAAATAATATTCAATAAGTGGGAAAATTGTGGAAATTGGAAAATATATCAGAAACAATATTTTTGACTATGGTTAAAACAAAATAGCATAGCAGTTAAGTGGCAAAATGCTAGAGCCAGACAATACAGTCTTAGATCATGTCTCTATAAATTCCTTAATCTCTCTGCCTCAGTGTCATTGTCTACAGAATAGGGAACTTGTGGGGCTTTTCTGATGACTAAATAATTTAATACATATAGAGTGTCTTGAAGAGTACCTAAAATACAGTAAGATTTTTATAGCTCTCCAATTTGGGGTCATTTTCATTTTTATATGTCCAGATATTCTAATGATAAAAGGAAAACTGGAAACACTATAAAAACAAAACTGGCAACTTACCTTAATATCTCACTTGTTTTTCTTTCAGAATTCTTTGAGAAAAAAAATTATATTTTTCACATGAATATGACACTCTTACTGCAGAAGGACTTTATTAAGTCTTCTTTCATGAAGCAATAATTTTTTTTTTTTACAGACTCCCTCAAACATGCAGAGGGGTGCTCTCATTTGGGAAATTTATCAGTTATGCTCTAATGCTCTAACAGCTTTGAATTTTGCCCACTGTGTCAAATCACCTTTAATAAAGAAACGGAATTATAGATGTTGACACCATAGGGAAAAAAGCACCTTCAAACTCTTTTTTGAGGAATGTGGTCCACTTACAGTAATGGAACAATATCTACAGTATCTCTTGAGGAGTGAATGTTTTTAAAGCAGAGAACCTGCTGGTAAAACTTTGTTAAAATTTTTTCAATATCCTATTTCAAATGCCTGTACCAAAAGCACTTTTGTGTGATATCTTATCCACAAAATGATGAATTAAAATGATTATCTTTTGAAATCTTATCTGTGGGGTATTTCAAAATATTTCTTTCTCTTGTTGAAAGTGGAAGGTGGTTTTTTTGGTGAAAATGTACCAAAGTCAACTGCTCTATTGCAAAACTTAAGATGCAAAAAGCAGATTATCCTCAACAAAGCAACAGATCTCTACAGCATGGTGATTAAGAACAATGATTGCAAAATTACACTGCCTGAGCTCAAAACCCAGTGGTAATTATTAGCTGTTTAAGAGTTAGGTGTTTCTGTGCCTCAGTTTCTCATCCATAAAATGGGGAACATAGTTGCATTTACCCAAAAGAATTGTTGTGGAGATTAATGAGATGACATGTGAAACATTTGGGATAGTTCATGGCACATAGGTGGTCAAAACTTTCCCTTTGTTATCATGAGGATACGTATTTTCTGAACAGTAAAGTATATGTACTTTAAATATTTTTATGGAATCACTCCAGCAATGCAACAAGTCACTAATTTTAGGAGTGTAATCGTTGCATAGCATTACACTTAACTATACATTTGGAAACACTGGTATAAAAAATTTGTTTTCTTTTTTAAACCTTATTTTTTAAACCTATCTACATTAAATACATTTATCCACAATAAATACATTACTAATACAAGATTATAGAAGGTAAGCAAGTACCCAGGACAAATGGATAACAAAATATGATATCTTCAGGTTATGTTTAGAGGTTAAATTTTCCCTACTTTCTTTTTTACTGGAGTGTGTTTATTGTTTGAAAGTCACAACCGAGTGAAGGAGAAATGAGTGAGGCATGAATGAAGGAAGTTTAGGTTTCCCAAAAGGCAAAGTCATTGTCCAGTCAGAGCAGATAGCTTTACTCCTTTAGCCATTATTAACTCCCCCTATAAAAATGTTGCTCTGCTTTTAAAAACAGTAGTAGCTACCATTTTGTTAGGAACTATTAAATATTGAACACTATTCTAAGTGCTGCAAACATTATTTAAAATTCTCTCAACAATCCTCTGTAATGAAGAAGAAAAATCATAAAAAGTCAGATGTAAAGAGAAAATGCAATTTATTTTTGATAATTAATTGTGTGAACTCTCACCACCTGGTTAGCATGAAAAACTAAGTAAATGCCCAATTTAAATTTAATTTCACCTGATCATATAAACCGCTGCTGCAGATCTTGGTCTCTAGTTGAGATAAAGTTCTCAGTCTTTCAGAGAGAGCCCTTCTCCTGTCTTTTCTCTCCCATGAGGTACCAGAGAAGAAGTGTGTAGGTGACTTGACTTTGCATTTCAAGAAGGTGGAAGAATGCCTTGACCTTGTGCTCATCACGGGGTCTACATTAGTTATTGTCAACTATATTCTGGGGCAATGCTTTCTGTCCACTGTTGACTATTGAGGCTTCTCTCTCTGGCTAGAGCATACATGGTCCTTTATTTGGGATTGGGCAACACTCCCAAACTAACTTAAACTCCCTTCAGCTCCCCCCGATTATAGGCTCATTGGCCTCTGTTTACCTCCATGCCCCTTGGTCCACCCAACCTCTACTTTAGGATGACTTGCAGGCATCTGGCAAACCCACTGGCTTTCCAATCAGCATGTACCACACTCATGAACTAAGAGGCTGGAAAGGCCAACCAGATCCTCTCCCATCCGGATTATAATATACTACTCTTTTTAACTAGATTGGGTTGCCTATGATGTTACAAGTTCCTTCTAGAATTCCAAGGGGAGAACAGGGAGACAGATCTTTCCATGATAGATGGACCCCTCAATTTATCTAACTCATGTCCTTTCCAAGCCCAAGAAAGGAGATTAAGACTACATTGACTTCTCTTATCCTCTTACCGTCTCTCTCCCCTCCTTCTTTTCCTCCTTTCCATAATCCTTCAGGACTGAGAGCTTCTAGTTTACCTTTCCCATATCATATACTTTTTATGCCATAGAACAGTAAAACTTGTGGCTCTGGTATTAAAAGCAGAAAAGCTGGGGAGCCTGGGTGGCTCAGTCGGTTGAATGTCTGACTCTTAGTATCAGTTCAAGTCATGATCTCCCAGGCGTGGGATCAAGCCCTGAGTCAGGCTCAGCGCAGAGTCGGCTTCAGATTCTCTCTCCCGCTCCTCCCCACTCTCTCTCTCAAGTAAATAAATAAAGTCTAAAAACAAAAGAAAAAACCAGAAAAGCCATTTTCTCTACACTTTGGTAGAACATTTTGACCTGGGTCCCCTCCAGGTTTGGTCAATGGCATAGAAGTGAGTGAGTGAGTGGAAGGCTTTGCTAAAGGAATATGGCAAGTCTCTCTCCACAAAGCCTGGGGCTCAAGCAGATTGTTGTGTTCAGAGCTAAAATACCAATCTCCTGCTTAACATTGAGAAGCAGAAATAAAATATGACCTGAAAAGTAAAATTAATTTCTGACAAAAAGTTATCCCTTTAACACGTGTAATGTATTTTATTAATCCCAGAAAACGGAGGCACAAAGGAGCTAAATAAGTTGCACAGGTCAAATTCCGACTCCTAACTGCACTGGATGCCTCATTTGCCTTCATTATTAAGATTTTGACACCTTGGCTGAGCGCTTAGTTCTCCTCCTTTTTCAGAAATTTGTACCCCGCAGCCTTTGCACAACATATTTGCCTATAAAAACTGACCGATACTTCTCCTGATGATCTGATGAACACTGGTCATAATTTTCTATAAATGTGATCTAAAATGTAATCTTAAAAAATCATTAAGTGCATTATATCTCTATAGTCTCCAACTAAGTTTGAGAGTACAATTAAACGCTGAGTTAAATTAAATTTGTACCTAATGTGGGGCGCCTGGGTGGCACAGCGGTTAAGCGTCTGCCTTCGGCTCAGGGCGTGATCCCGGCATTCTGGGATCGAGCCCCACATCAGGCTCCTCCGCTATGAGCCTACTTCTTCCTCTCCCACTCCCCCTGCTTGTGTTCTCTCTCTCGCTGGCTGTCTCTATCTCTGTTGAATAAATAAATAAAATTTTTAAAAAAAAAAAAATTTGTACCTAATGTTATAATGCTAAGGACAAAAACATCCCAGGGAACATAGAAAATAACTCTTTAAAATAATTCTTGCAGTTCAAATTCATTCTGTCGACAAATACTTACTGAAAACCCATTTTGTCCCAGTCATCGTTTAGGCACTGGATCGCTGCTCCAAGTAAAACAGATTTCCTCGCGGAGCGAGGCCTATATATGCTCCAAAAGGACGCCACCCAATGGGAAGGAGATCGATAATAATCTTTTAACAAATAATTAGATAATATTTGGTGGGGTGGTAAGTGCTCTGGGGAAAAATAAACAGCAGTGGATGGGTGTGTATTGTATGTAGAGTGTCAGCAAAGACCTTTCTATAAAATGACATTTAAGCAAAGGCATGAAGGAAGCAAGAGAAGAGGAATCCAAGTTTCTAGGGAAAGTTCATTTTAGGCACAGAGAATAACAAGGGCCCATTCCTGAGCGGGGCGTATGATAGATGTGTTCAAGGAAGAAGGTAGGTGCCACCGTGGCTAGGACCAAGGCCACCAGAAGAACAGTGGCAGATCAGGGCAGGGGCATGGGAAACAGAAGAGGTAAGGCCTTTAGACACCTCGTCTCTCATTCTGTGAAAGGTGTGATGCCCCTGGAAGGTTCTGAGAAGAATGTCATCATCTAAGCTGCTAGGTGGAGACAAGATGGTGGGAGAGCAGCAGTGACATCAGGAAATGCTCTTAGGAGACAATTGCCGTAGCCCAAGAGAAAGATGATGAATTCATGCTGCCGAGGCAAGCCCCAAGGTTGTATAAGGGAAAGTCATAGAGGAGACAGAAGAATCTATTAAAAGGCATTTTCTGTGGGTAATTATTTTTCACCAAATGCTTATGGATATATATTTTTTAAAATGTGTTTGCTTTTTTCCCCTTTAGAGAATCGGTTTTTTTTTTTTTTTTTTTTTTTTTTTTTTTTTAATACAGCATATGGATTAAGGTCTCAGTTTAGGAACTTTGCCAAAGGTTTAAATGACTCCTGGATCACTTCCTATCTGTGTCACCTTGGACAAGGTATTCTGTTTTCTCTGGAATTTGGTTTCCTTATCTGCAAATTGGCAACAGTAATGAATAGAGTTTTTGAAAGGATTAAATGTGACAATGCATATAAAGTCATATAGAAAATGTTTGATGAATTTTAGCCCTTATTACCTCTCCCTTATTTTTAGAAATTTGGAAAACGTGGCACTATAAAGAAAATGAAAATGACCAGCAAGGATGCCCCCCAGAGCAATATCTTAAGACTCCATTAATACATTAGCATGACCTGAATGTAAACAAAGTTAATATTTTTTTTACAGGTTTCAGAGTCATTTTGGTAAGAGTTTTGCGATCAATTTCTGTGTATATGTTGATTAATTACCACACACACATGCATATACACACACAGGTACAAACATATGCAGAAACACATAAACATACGTAGAGTAAGTGGCAAGAAAGGGATAGATTTACCATAGCCAGAGAAGCTTTGCCTTGTTCCAAAAGAGTAGTAAAAAACATATTCAAAGCGAATAGAGATTAAATATAGACACAGCCCAGGCTAAATAAAATACAAAAATGAATTCTTCTCAAGGTGCTATTCATTCAAATAGAGGATTTGAATTTCGATCAAATGCCAATGCAAAGGCATATAATGCTTGAATGACATTAATTAGTTGAATATTGAGCCCAGGAGCAAGTGAGACTCACCCACTGAATATGTACATAAGATTTTCCTATCAAGGAGAACCACAGAAAAATATCTGGAGCCGCTTCCTTCTCTTATTTACATTCTGGCTCCTATTAACATTTTCCTGAGAAAGAATTTCATGCAAATACAAGCCTTCCAACTTAATAGCAAACTGATAATAAAAGCAAGCACTTTCTTTTGTGAGTGAATGCCTTTAAAAAGCATCTGAACCATGAAACTATTTAAGAGACTATGATTTTAACCAAGGCTATGTTTTAAGACATCAACTAAAAAGAAGGATTACAAATATCTGCTTATATACTTAATTCTAGAGAGCTTAATAGTTTCTAACTTAACACCACTATTTGACAAATACTGAAGTCACTTTTCTTAAGCTTTTACTAATTCTTTTATTGGCTTTATCGGTTTTCAACATTTTTTTTCATTTTCCTGTTTATGTAATTTGGAATCGTGGAATCATATTCTGGTTTCATCTTTTTTCCCCCAAAATGAATATTATGATTCTGACCAATCCAACAGCTTTGACAACACAAGCCTCTTTGGCTTTTCAAATTAAAACCATTCCAAATAAATTCATCTTGACCATTTAAATTTAACAGTGCAGAAACAGTTTCAATATTTTTGGATATAATATTTTTTTCTACACTAGCCATGTATTTACTTTGAAAGTTCAATGACCATTGTTCACAATAAATTATACTATTCTAGCTGCTTTCTTACATATGTCGTACTCTATCACTTAACAAACTCATCCTTTTTTGAGCTTCGGAAATCTATCACAGACACATCAGGAGCAGGTTAGTAAAGAATCAGGCTAGCCCTGTGAGCTAGGAAATAAACTGGCAATTCAAAGATCATGATCTCTAATACCTTTTTGACTATTAACTTATCATCTGACCTTCTGCTAGGCACTTACCCTCGCATAGCCTCCTTTCTGAAGTTTATAAAAATGGTAATGACAACATTGTGGTTACCACCCAAAGGGATTGAGTAGGGGAAAAACCGTACCGCGGCTGTAAAATACCTTGCAGGCCATAAAATGCTACATAAATGCTTGATAATAATACAGTTACAGAGCCCCACGGTTTAATGTAACACTAGTTTTTTTTCTGCTAAACAAAGTACTAGCAGAAGCAACTAAGGTCAAATAGAAAAGTACGCAAAGCTCCTGGTTGTCATTAAAAGAGTTTGTTTGTTTGTTTGAATTGATTTTATGGGCTGATGGGTAGGGGATCAAATGCATAGAGCAATCCAGTCATCCTGGAGCACTCCACAAAGGACAGTCCAATCAAGCAGGCAGAAATCAGAAGCTGGAAGGCATTCATTCACAGTCCCAGGGGTGTACTCCCTGTTAAATGATTTTCTATGTGTGTGTGTTTTGTGTAATAGCACTGGTAAACAACCGGAAGTAGAGGAAATGTTTTTTGACATATTTTTTACCCCCCCATTTGAATATGTTCATTATGCCATTTTCCCTTTGAAATTCTAATAGCACTTACTTAAAACCTGCATCATTTATTTCAGAGAATCTTTCCCAAATTATGAAATTATGTGGGAATTTAATCACCACGAGATGTTGTCTAACATAATTTATGTAACATTCAGAAATATCTTGATCGTTTTCCAGCTTTTCCTTTTTTTGCTCCTCAAGTGAGAAATAAGAATAAAAGATCTTGTCACTTCTCACAGAAGGGCTTTGGTCTTGATCTCAGAATCACTTGCTAACTTGTTATTTGATACTTAAAAAAAAAAAAAGTATGGGGCACCTGGCTGGCTCAGTCAATAGGGCATGAGACTGTTGACCTTGGGTCGTGAGTTCGAGCCTTACACTGGGCATAGAGCTTACTTAAAAAAGTAAATAAATAAATAAAAGTATAAGCCACCTGAACACTAACAAGTCCTGATTCAGGAGAGAAAGACACACTAATTCAACTACCATATAAGAAAATTTAATGTGCATTATAGAGTGTGTATTAAGTAATTAGAGTATTTTTACTGCAACTAATGCTCCCAGGTCTTCACTAGATTAAGATACAACTCCATCTTTTGACTTATTAGCTGTATATCCCAGAACAATCACTAAACTTTCTAATCCATCAGTTTCTTCATTTATTAGACAAAGATTCATTGAGACGCACTGTATGCTATGAATTCGCCTGGGCACTAGAGATTCAGCGAACAGTAGAGTAAAATCCCTGCCCTCACGAAGCTTTTATTCAAGTACACATAGCAAATGATACCTGTCTTGCCTATCTCAAAGTGCCATGGTAACGTAAATGTGATAATTTATGTGAAAATGCTTTTTAAGTTATTGAGTACTACAGGGATATGTCATTTCCAAGATTATGGTAATTCTTACTAATATTACCAAGTGTTAGATACAAAGTCAGGTTTTGAAAAATAGTAGGATATTTCTGGCATGAGTGGAGGTAGGGGAAGAAAATGAGGCATTTAGAAATGTAATGAGCTGAGGACAGACCTTGGGACATTCCTGGGTTTTTTCAGAGCAACTAATAGTTTTCTGTTTCTCTAGCGTGAAAAACGCAAGGAATTTGAAGTTGTGAGAAATTAATTTGAGAGAGTGAAACCAACAAGATGGTGGGATAGGAAGTCCCAGCCCATTTTCCCCCACTGAAACCAATCTAGCAACCGTCCATGGAAGAAAATACCTTTATCAGATCTCCAGAGCCCAGGGGAGGGGTTCCAGCGTTCCAGTACAACCCAAATTCCAAGAACAGCCACACTGAAGAGAAAGAAGACTTTCACTTTATCCTCGTCACCCCTACCCAAAACCAGCACTACTCAGAGCTGAGAGACTCCCTTAGTCCATGACTTCTCCCACACAGAAAAAGGAGAGAAAAATGAGCCTCTTGCTTCCCCAGAATTTTAGGATGCTGCCTGAGAGGCCCGCTTCAGTCTCATGTCACCCTGAGCACTGAAAGAATCTGCATGACTGAGTCTTCTGGGGGAAGCTAAGGAGAGGGATAGGGGCTCATAGCCCCTGGTACGTGGAGCTCCACAAGAGACCACCCATGGACCCCACCAGCCAGCCCAACTCTGCCCCTGCACTTGGTGCCTGCCTACCTCCAAAACCCCACAGATGGTGCTTGCACCTGTGGATCTCAGCAGCTGGCAGTGATGTCAGCAGCCAGCTCAACTCACAGCCCTGAGACTGCTCCTTCAGGTGGGACAGAGAGTAGAGGAGCCTTCCCCTCTCATCCTGGCATCTCTGCACACTGCCCTAGGGATAAGGGGCAGGTTGCATGTGGCAAGCACTGTGGGTAGTGAAAAGATGCACAACTTAAGACATCCCCTTCAGGAGGGATGGGGAGAAGCTTAGCCGTTCTGGGCATTGCCTTGGGAAAGGGAGCAGGAGGAATCTCAGGACCTGGTATGACTATGCAGGATTGAGAGTAAACACACAATCCTAAATCCCTGCCCTCCCCCCATACACACACAGAACAGAGAGGAGTGGAGTCTGCACATCTGTAGAAAAGGTTTGAAAGATCTCGAAAATATCTAGCACAATTGTTCTGCTTTTGAAAAGAGAATGAGCTTAAGAGTATTTAAAGGGCTACTGGGGGCCGGCGGGAGGGGGGGTGGTGGTGGTGGTAAGAATGGAGGGTCTCAACTTCTTTCTAATTGTGTAGGTAATCATGCCTTTGCTCTCTCCTCCTTCTTGCCAGTCTGAAGTTGCAGAAAACAGCTGTGAAAAGATACATAACAATCATTTCATGTTGGGCAGAAATAAGTCTGTTTTGACAGTTGAAGAAGTGGAGAAATGAAGAAAAACACAATAAAAGTATATAAATACAATCTGTGCACACAATCTTAGGGGAGAAGCAATATTAATCATTTATGTATTCATTCCTCCTCTCATTCATTAAACAAATGTATATTGAGAGCCTACCTTATGCCAAGCACTTAGTACAGTGGAGAACACAGGAAGAGATAAAACTTGATTCTGGCCCTTGAGGAATTTACAGTTTAGAAGAGAGGTATTCATATTGGATTGTTCTCCTAAATACTTCAAATTTGAAAGACAGGAGAATCTGAGGACTTTGGTAACAGAAAGCCCAGAAGAGAAAATCGTGCTTTCAAACAATTTGGTCTATATTTATTCTAATCATGAAATAATAAAATATGTCACAATAATTTATTCAATGTGCATGAAAGAATTTCTGTTTAAATAGCATTAATATCAAGTATTGGTTGGTTGGTCAGTTGGCTGGTTGGTTGGTTGGCTGGATAAAGTGAACTTCAAACCTCTTCTGAGTTCCAATCAAAGTCCCCTATGACAAGATACTCAGCCCATTTCCAAAAAGTTGGACCATTTTTTCTTCTTCACTCCAAGTGAAAAGTATACAGGTTTTTTTTTCCTTATGGTATTATTTTGAATCAAGTAATCCATAACAAATGACCACTGCTGATTTTATATATATATATATATATATATATATATATATATATATATATATATATATATATATATTTTATTTATATATATAATTTTTTAATTATATATATATATATAATTTTTTTTTTAATTCTGAGCTTTAGTTCTTTTATCTATGAATGCTTCTTCTGGCATTCTAGATCATGGTTTCAAACTCTGCCTTTAAATAAAAGAATCTCTTTCCTTTCTGTCCTCTATCATCTCTTAAAAAGAAATCAATTTAAAGTCTCATGATATTTAATTTCTCATTAATTTTCAATACCTCACTATAAGTATATGTGTATGATATTCAAACTCACAGTATTCAACTGAACTTGTAATAAATCTTTATACTAGTCACACTTAAAAAATAATCACAAGCTTTAGAAATGTCTGCATAGTCATTTACATATCATTTAATCATTGTTTTCAATTTTCTGGGATTTTCTACCCTTTTCATCTTATGTCCTTCTCCTTTCAGCTATTCATGAAGTTTTATCACCTACAGATAAAGCAATTTTATTTTTTTTCTACTTTGCTCTTTTCTATTATTACAAGTTTGCCAGATTCTAGAAATCCAGAATAAAGCATCAAACATTCAAGCTGAGCATACTTTGTGCTTCAGGAAAATGAAACATTTGCCAATTTCAAGATAGTTAAAATCCATGGTTTTTATATGATCAGAGAAAAGCAGGCGTAAGTGAAATATTTTACTTGAAAGAAAACTGAAGGACATAACAAGGTGTAATAATGCCATGTATAATTATATATCAGATGTATGCATTCAGAGTGTAAATATGCCCTTTCTTTGGCCAAAACATCATTAAAGAAAATATAAAGCACACAAAATACTGTCAACCCTTGTTCTTGCAATAATATGAACACAAACAAGAAAACACAATTTAAAAACAAGCATAATGTTCAAGTGCCATTGTGAAGATTGTCCATCTGAGCTGTGCATGCTGAAGGATCAACATCAATATTAAAAGAATACTGTAAACAAAGGCTAAATGTCAACTCTTAAACCATTTCTTTTTTGTCTTTCTGTTGCAGTTGTAAATTCTGTCACTCTAAAAGCAAATGATTCGTTGCAATTGTGGGGCCATTTTCATCTGAACAATCAACACTGATGATGTATTGTGAGTAATACAGTTGAAAATTGTTCTGTTGTAAATTCTTAGCAAGATATTTTTGCCATGTCCCCGGCTTCAAAGGGATTGAACTGCAGTGCACATTACACTACTTTTCTGTAAACTCTCTTCAAGGGTGGAGACTACTGGGGCATCACCATACTTGGGCTCTACAAATCAGCACAAAGCACAGTGACCTCCCCTTCTAATGGGAAATACAGTATTAGTGTGCTCTAAAAGTGACTGTCTTTCATTGTATTGTATCAGATGAAGTTGGTCCCTTGGAGAGGGACATCTAGCTGGATATAGTTCCTCAACTGAAGCACATGCCAGATTGATGCCTGAAGTTTTTGTGGGAGAACAACTCTGAAAAAGTAGTTTCAAAACAGTATAAACATTCTGTACTAAGTGTCAGTAAATCCGACTTTTAGTCTCAGCTTTACTAGTGTCTAGTTTTGTGACCTTTGCAATGTCATACCCTTTCTGAATTTCTTTTTTCACCTGGTTGAATGGGACTGGTCCAGTGGTTCGCAAACTTGGCTGGACATTACAATTCATTGGGAAGTTTTTAAAAAATATAGATGCCCCCAGTCTTCCCCAGACAAGTGAAATCAGAATTTCTGAAGGTGGAGCTGAGGCATTAGTATTTTCTTAAGCTCCCCATGTGATTGTAATATGCATCCAACAATCACTTCCAACTCTAAAATGCTCTGACATTTTATAAAACTTGCCATTTGAGAACCCCAGCATGTGTTTCAAATGAGTTCTGGGGAGACAATTTCCAATGTTAGGTGTTGGTGTTTGTTCTATCAGTTGCATTCATAATGTAGGCTGACAAGGAAAAGGGGGGAAAAAAAAACAAGAAAAAAAAATTAACAGGGAAGGTAGACAGGCCATGCAAACGAGAGCTCAATTACAGAGGAGCTGTCTCCAGGAGACCAAAGTCATGCTCTTTAACATTCTAAGTGATTGGTTTGTGCAGTGAACCAAATCTGAGCAGTTCCAATGTTTGAAAATGTAATGACTTAAATAGAAATACTAATATACCCTTCAAGGTCACAGAACGGTTCCTTGGCCTTAGGAAACATGTAACTTCTGTGAGCTCGTGTAGGTCAATTTGACGGACCCCTTATAACCTTAAGATGCATCTTGCTCTTTCCTCTGCATTAAAATATGTTAATACCAGCTTTGGAATCAAATTGATTCATTTTTTTTTTAAATCTGCCTTTTTAAAACTTCCTTTTCATTTGCAGAATTACCAAGAAGTTGTTCAAAATTACCATATTTCCTAACTCTGAATAAAATTAAGCAAAGGACTGAAGTACGAAAAGGTCATCAAAACAAGAGACTATAAAAGCAATCTGAGAGTAGCTATACATTGCTAATGATAGCCTGAAATTTAATTTAAAGTGAGTCCTGAAAATATGTCCTGGTTAAGAATCCTCAACCACACGCTTAAAGAATTTTCTGTATAGGCTATCACTAACCAAATTAGTGAAAGCGGGAGGGGGTGGGAAAAACCAGTAAGAATTTGCTCATCTAGAGTGCTTTTATCTTTTCACTTAGAAAGGCGGACTGCGGAATAGGTTTTATATATATAAAACACGTGGTGCATGAAATGTGGTCAATACTGCACCTAAAGCACAGAGTCTACAATGGATTGTAGCTCCACGAGGAAGACGTCAATCAGAACCAGCAAAGTAAACATTAATCCAATTCCTAGCAGTTGTTGCTAAGTTATGGCCATACCCACCATTTCAGACCCAACACTTCTTTTTTTAAAAAACAAATATTCTGCAAATCCCTTAGCTTCCAAGCAATACAATCTATCATCAACTATAATTTTAAATAAGTAATAAAATAAATATATAGCAATGGAATAAATATGTTCGTGCGCATTCGTAACTATGCCATATTCCTTCCACACTCTACTTAATTATAATGAGTAATTTGGAATCTTGGAGAACAAGATGAGAAGTCATCCCTTACAAGAAGTTCAGGAAAAATGGAAGAGCAAACAGAGAGCAAAGACAAAGGACTCTGAATGAATGACAGATCCATCTTATCTGCATAAGGTAACAGATAAATGGCAAAAATCTTAATTGACATGTAGATAATATGCCAAGGTAAACTATAATCTACTAATGTTGAAAAAAATGAAAAAGTATGATCTTCTTGTGAATAAGCTGGGCTATTTATAAGTGCACTTTCAAAACAATCCATTATGTTACGCCATGTAAGATGAAGTGCCAGTGAAGTGCCACTGGAAACATTCTTGTTATCAAGGAGGCAACCCCACATCTAAGGATGCAGTCAGTCTCTGCTACTCAAAAATTCTTGAAGACGGTATCCTTCCTTTGGGAAAGAGTAGTTGAAGACAGACTAGATATATAAATAGTAATAAGAGAGGCTGTACCAAAATTGCAAGGTAAATCTCTGGAACGATTTCAGAGTAAAACTGAAAAAAATCTTATAAAAAATCTAAATAAATTCTATATATACTTTTCATGATGTAGATTTCTTAACTTTGCATTAAAAGATTCTTAAAATATAAATAGCTTTAAAATAACTTTCAGCAGTGTGGCTCCATTAATTTCATGATATTTGGTTCTACATTTTTATTTATTTACTTATTTTTGAAGATTGTATTTATTCATTTGAGAAAGAGAGAGACACAGAGAGCACAACTAGAGGGAGAGGCAGAGGCAGAGGGAGAAACAGACTCCCCGCTGAGCTGGGAGCCCTGCGGGGCTTGACCCAAGGACCTAGAGATCATAACCTGAGCCAAAGGCAGATGCTTAACCAGCTAAGCCACCCAGGCGCCCAGGTTCTTCATTTTTAGAAGAATCCTTACATCCCATCTCTTATCCTTTAGCAAAGAGTTTTGCGGCTGTTGCTGAAACCACACTATCAACCTGAAATCCTCCTCAAATTCATGTGTTGTCAAAAAGAAGAAAAAGCTATTGGTAATTTAACTTATTTTCAAAGACATGGGTATAAAAGTCTAAACTGGATCCAAATCCTTTCATAATTAGACTAATTAAATTGTGCTTTGGTCTAAAAGTTGTGTTTTTAGCTCGATTACCTCTTTTTGCCGATCTTGGCTAACTTGTTCCACAGTCACTTCAAATGGATTAATCACTCAATCTGGTATTATGTAATACAGTCAGAACTTTAAATCTAACCATCATATCTTATTTATTAATAAAAATGAAAGCAATCTATTCCCAATTAATATCTTTAATATCTAAAGGTTTGCGAAGATAGACACTTTGAAAATTCTCAGTAGCAAGGCCATTTTTAAATAGTGTAAATTTGTTGATGAATCCCATGATTATCTACTTCGTTTTAATAAATTTGATCCAGTTCTGTTGCAGCTTAAGGTAGCCAAGTGCATATGAAAAATAAATCACATCCATTCACAATATCTCAATCTTGATGTTTATTTTTCTGTTAGTAGAATTTTTAATATAAAACAATGTTAAACACTAAACAGAATCTGTCTTCAAGTATATTCTTTGGGAACCATCTTAATTTTCATGTCTAGGATAAGTTATTCAATCTCTTATTGGAGTACATACTGTGTGAAATCAATCATTTGAAGATTTATTATTAATTTTGTTATTAACACTGTTAAAAACAGTCATTGATTTGTGGAGTTTTTCATAAAAATTCTTGGGGACTACATGTAGTTCATAAATAAAGCAATGGATTGCTAAAACACCTGGTGCGTTTTTTAAGCTAGCTTTAAACCCAACAACCCATAGCCGGCATTCCCATATGTAGCAGAAGCAATGATCCCCAAAAAGGGAATATATTTTTCCGTACAATAATTTTAGGAGTTTCAAATACTGACAAGCCCTTCATATTTATAATCAGTAATTTTAAAAAAAAACATCTCCTCATGACTTTTTCATTCCATACGAACATTTCAAATACAGGCGGTAAAGCCTCATTATCCAAACGAAGTTTCATCCACTTGTAATGAAAATTCATTTTGACTACAGTTCATTTCACAGCTAATTTTTGACATCTTTTGCCATCTCATCGATTATTCTTCAACAGTATCTTTGCTCAACGGAAGAGAAAAATTATTTCACTTGGATATCTTTCGTCAGCATACCAAAAACATCTAGTATTCTTGGCAAAATTAATTTTCCCTCACTACCATGAGGGTTACCATTTGTGATCATGTATGCATATGTGTAAAGCAAGAGGAAAATATGCTTTCAATGGAAGAAATTTTTAAATCATTCCAGAGACAGCAGAAGATTTTTAAAACTTTTCCTTTCAGTATTGGAAATATATGTGCCTGCTAATTTAGTCAACATCCTTCTTTATAAAATGTTTACGTAATTTTAACAAGCTGATTTCTTCATTGGAAAATAATGTGTGGATAGAACGCACATTGGTGCCCCTGGTAGGTGTTCATTTGCAGGCCTATCTACAAAACCCAATTTCAAACTGGTATTTAATATTTTAAAATAAATTAAATAAATAATATATGTAGAATTACTGTGAACGCAACAGCTACATGCTAATGGATATAGACGTAATGGATTGTTCCAAGCATTGAAGCATCTGGCTTCCTAGTGCTGCCTCTAAATTTCTGCATCACTCCTCAATCATTGTGACAATAAAAATTACCCACTAATTTAAAAAAAAAACCCAACACTTTAGGGTGTGGTATTATTTTTGTTGAAAATCAATGTCCTGGACCTATTGACTAAAGATGCTTTCTATAGACTTTTTGTTTTTAAGCACAGCACTCGCCAAATGCTACCTTGTATATGCTTAGGCTACTCCTCTGGTATTCTAAATTTAGAGAAAAAAAAAATCTTCAGATCGTTATCTCAAATCCCCTGGCCCCATCATCTTTACTCTTTCTGTCATCCTCTCCTTCTGTGCCTAGGTTATATTCTGTGGCCCATCGAAACCTCTCAATTCTATTTTGACACTCCCTAGTTAAAGCCAGCTCTCCCACAACCAGGCAGAATGGCCTCGGCTTAAATGTTTGCTTGTAAATCTTAAGGGAACACCTCAGGCTCTTTGGTAGCCCTACTACATTTTCGTAGTCTCTCCATTCTTATTTTTCTAGACCATTGCCTTCTTTTCTACCAACAACTAATCCTGCACCTCAATCCTCACACTTGCTTGACTGCTTTGCTCCTGGTTTCATTGAGACAAGAGAAGAAATGAGAAGACAAATTCAGGCATGCCTGGGTGGCACAGTTGGTTAAGCGTCCAGCTTAGGTCTGATCTTAGGGTGGTGAGATCGAGCCCTGCGTCAGACTCCATGCTCAGTGTGGAGTCTGCTTGGGTTTCTCTCTCCCTCTCCCTCTGCCCCTGCCCTCTCTCCAAAATAAATAAATCTTTTGAAAAAGAAGAAGAAGAGAAATTCAACATTCCTCCAGCAGAGAATCTCCCCACCTACTAAGAGGTGTCCTGCTTTCTTTGCCTCCTGCCACCCCTGAGACCTGTCAGTGCTTTGGACTCCATCTAATTTCACTACATAAGAACTTTGTTCCCTGTATCATTCCTACATTCTGCTTATCAGTTTTTACATCTAGATAGGATCATTTTTATCAGCATTCTAACATACAATAAAAAGTCATGTCTTTTTCTAAACAAACAAAATCTCTTAATCCCACCTACTTTCTAGTTTGGGCCCCATTTCTCTGTTCTTATTTACAGTACTTTTTTTTTTTACCATGTTACTTTATTTTTATTTTTGGCTTTTTGAAGATATAGCATAAGCTGTATTTTCTCTTTCTAGAATATATTTTAAATAACCTCATTAACTCATTCAGACATATTGCAAAATATATGGGCTTTGGCCCCACCATTAGCAATAAGACCTGTCTTAAATAGATAAAGTTATGGAAATACTAATTCTGTACTAGCCATTATGAATCTCTTTTTCTTTTTTCTTTCTTTTTTTTTTCTTTTAACAATTTTTGTCTTCTCTTCCCTCATGGTCCATTCTTTTTTCTCTTGAGACCACTTCAACCAGGCTTTTATCAACCTGCCGTGGAAGCTGCTCTTATTAAACTCAAAAAAATCTCTGTATCACCAAATTAAATCCTCACTTCTCATTTCTCAGCTTTCTTGATCTATCGGCCATTGATATAGTTGAATAGTGTCTCTCGAAACTCTGTTTTCACTTTGCTTCTCTCTGGGCTATCTTCATATCTTCTCAGCTTCCAATACAAGATGTTCCTCATCTTCCCAAGCTCCAAATATTGGATACCCTAGGCTCAATCCTGGGCCTTCCTCCCTCCACATCCTAAGCAATTTCATTTGGTCCCATGTCTTTAAATGCTACTTATAATGCTGTTACAGGATTTCTTCTCCTTTCGAGCCCATGGTTCTTAGTCACACTGCTTCTAAGAATGAAGAGGTAGATGAGACGAAGAGTGGTGGGCAGCAAAACAAAGCTTACTGAGCAATAGTAAAGTTTATTGAAGGAAAGTACAAAGCTCCTGAAGAGGGAGGAGACCTGAGTGGGTTGCCACCAGAGTTTCTAAATCTAGGGTGTTTTATGGGCTTGTTGGTTGGGCTGTTCACATAGGAGAGGGTGGAGGACTCCTTCCAGGGTAGTATAAAATCCTTTTGGGGGTGGTTTCCTCTTGGAATAGGGGAGGGGTAGGGAGGCCCTTGTCCCTGCCTGCCTTTCCTCTAACTACCCTTCATCAATGCTACTTACCCCTCCATTTAGGAATCCTCTCCAGATTTCACTCCTGAACTCTAACCAATTGTCTATTTGACATCTCAATTTCGATGACTAATAAACATCTCTAATTTAATATGTGCAAAACCTTCCCTGCTCAAAGAGCTATTTCTCCAGTTTCCCCTGTCTTAGCAATGACAAAGCCATTCTTTCAGTTGACATGGCTAAGACGTTAGAGT
The DNA here is from genome assembly GCF_024610735.1 of Ursus americanus. Classification (NCBI taxonomy): domain Eukaryota; kingdom Metazoa; phylum Chordata; class Mammalia; order Carnivora; family Ursidae; genus Ursus; species Ursus americanus. The sequence continues at coordinate 10,986,764 of NC_142137.1, read as the reverse complement.
TATTCTTGCCTTCTCTGTTTCTTTCTTGCTTCACATCCATATCATTAGAAAATGCTTTTGGCTCTAATCTCAAATACATACTCAAACTGAATCACCTTTTATCACCTCTAAGCATGTCATTTATCTCATAAAACCTAAAATCTCTGCATCTGCATTAGTTCACTTTACCTGCATAAGAAAATACGTTAAAACTCAGTGGCTTAAAATAACAGTCATTTATTATTACTTAAAATCTATAATGACTGGGAAGAAGTTCTGCTGATCTGAGCATGGTTCAGCTGAGCTCAGCTGGCCTCACCAACATCTGTGGAGCCTCAGCTGGGACAACCGAGTGGACTAACCTCTGGTGATTTCTCATCTTCTAGCAAGCTAGCCGGGGCTTGTGTTGATAGCTGGCAAGGTTCCAAGAGAAGAGAGCCATGTGGGGCCCATTACAGTTTAGGCATGGAAATCAAAAATCATACAATTAAGTTTGCTGCATTCTGTTTGTTAAAATAACTCATAAGGTCCACCTAGATTCATTGTGATGAGGGAGCAGAAGGCTGGCCGAAGACAAAGCACAAGCTGACACCCTGCAATCTCCCCCCCCCCTTCCACGCCTGGGTGGGACTTGTGTGATATTCTTCCAGGAAGCTCACTACTATCTTAATGTTGATGTCTTGCTACGGGGAAAAACAACCTTAACTTGACAACGGCAGGGCCTCCAGGATCTTGCAGGTCCTCTTTAGTAATATGAAAGTTCTTTTGAAAACCTCCCTTTTCCTTATCTCCCCCAACCCCAAGTATATAATCAGCCACCCTCACAACCCCAGTGCAGCAGCTCTTTCTGCTCACGGGTCCTGTCTACATGTTTTAATAAACCACCATTTTCACCAAAGATGTCTCAAGAACTCTGTCTTGGTCGTTGGCTCCAGACCTCAGCCCACCAAACCTTACCTACGTTGCAAAACCCCATGAATTGTGAGGAAGAACTACAAAGTCACACTACAAAGGCCTGTGGACACTGGGAGGGGAATAACTCCTACATTGTTGCATCAATCTACCGCACCATTTCATTCAGAATAAAATCCAAAAAAGCTAAGTCTCACCAGCAAAGGCCTGTCCTGGCTACTCCCTGCTTTTCCAACCGGATCTATTAGCTTCCTCTTCTTTCCTCATCGCATTCCAGCTACAGCCTCCCATCTTAGAATCTTTTTGTTTGTGGTCTTCCTTCCAGCCTGGAATGTTCTTCTCCCAAATCTGCTTGGTTCTCTCCCTCTGTATTTATGTCTCTGCTCCAATCAGAGAGACGTACCCTGATTCAACTATTCAAAATGTCACCCACAATCTCTCTACCCTCTAAAAGTGCTTTATCATTCTTGATAGCATCTATTATGTATTTTGTTTTAGCTTATTGTTTGTCTTTACTAGAGGAATGTCAGGTCATGAGAGCAGGGGTTTTGTATGTTTTATGTATACCTCATCCTGAGTAACCAGACCAGCATTGTCCAATAAAACGCGGTGCAAGGCACATGTGTCATTTTAAATTTTCTAGCAACCACACGAAAAAAGTTAAAAAGAAGTAGGTAAAATTGATTTAAATAATATTTTTATTTAACCCGATATGCCCCAAGTATTATCATTTCAATAAGAAATCAATTTTAATAAGTATGAAGATATTTTGTTTCATATTATTAAAAAAAAAACAAACCTGTCTTTTAAATCTGGTATGTGTTTTACCTTTATACACATCTCAAATCAGATAAGTGCTCAGTAGCACATATAGTTAGCGGCTACCATTTCGGACAGCTGAAGCCAACTCACTGTTAGTGCTCCATAAATGTTAGTCATTATTTTAACTCGAACAGTCTAAGCACAGGTAGGCCGAATTAAATTGAAGGAAAGCCCTGTGGCAAAACTGAAACTACGAGTTCTAGATCTTTATCACGTTAAGGCAGCTCTTCCTACTTTCTTCACTCCTTTATCACATTGTCCCTGAAGGTTTTAAAGTATGTTTCCCAACTTTATCTCAATATTCTTGAATGCTTTACTATCTCACTACTTTTCTTGATCTCATTGCTCTTAACTCTCTTAAGTGAAGAGTAAAACATTCATGACCCCCAAGATAAAGACAGTAGATAAACAAGAAGGAAAAAAACCAAACCAACCCACAACACGAAATGCCTCAAGTCAAGTCTCATCCTTATTTCTTTGTTCACCAAAGTAGTATTTTTTTCCTCAGCATTCCAGTGAGTTGTTTTGGCCAGATGTCTAAAAAAATCAATACCTGATCTTCTTCCCCTTCTCCTTTCTACCGTAGGATTCTTGTAGCCAAAACCTCTGTCATGGATCTCTACCTTGACACCAGCAACTAAGGAACTCAAGTTTTCCCTGACTCTAGGCCATTACACTTGTAGTTCATTTTGCCTGGAAAGCTTGCCTTCCCTCTCTCTATCCAGCTTCATCCTTCAGATGTCAGCTTAAATAACACCTCCTCGGAGAGGTCTAAATTAGACCATCCTCCCTGTATACATGCTCATAGCACTCACTTTCCTCATAGCATTTACCATGATTGTAAATACACAATCATTTGAGTAATTATACTTGAAGCGCAGAATCATTCCACAGCCCTGGTATATAATACAGTTACTGACACAAAGCAGATGCACAAAAACACTGAGTAATGAATGTAATACTTGAATAACTACGGTTGTTGGATACATGGAATAGGAAAATTCAGAACCAGAAAATATTGTTAGTGCCAACTGATTCCTAAATTCTGCATTTAAGATAACAATCCTGCTAGTGATATTGGAAAATTCTGTAAACACATAAACGAGCAAGTGAATGGATGAATGAACGGACGGTGCGTGTGTTTATATGCACGATGCGCGCGCACACGCACACATACAGGTGAATGTGTTTAACTTCTTTGGTGGCTTATTTGTACTTGAAAAGTTTACTAACTTTTGAGTAAGAATAGTATAAGTGGGGGAAATGCCATAGGGCAGGGTGCAGGGCGTCATGGGAAAAGCTGAGCAGATGGCCAGGGGATCTGGCCATGCCTCATTATTAAGCAATTGTGTAACCTTCAGGCACCCTAGACCTTAAGTTCATTCTTTGTAAAATGACTTAACTGGGTTTGATCTCTATAAGACCCTATTTTGCCAATTTAAAAAAAAAGTACTTTTTCCCCATATTTTAACTTCTCCAAAATCAAAATGCATCTTAAGATCAATGACATTTTACGTCCCTGTCAAGTGTGGTTGTGAGTGACATAAACAAATCTTAAAATCTTTTCTTCCTACTTCTGGGAGGATCAAGAAAGCACTGATATCAAAGAACTTTAGATTCACTGAAATAGAGGGACTTTGAGCCATACAATTCTGTGATTCTAAGTTATTTTACTACCCATTTCCCAACATTTTTAATTAAAAATATAAATATTTATAAAATAGTGTTTCTCGTGTGGGTCCCTGACACGATCCCTGGATATCCTTTTGAAGGTCAGGGTGTTTGGGCTCGAAACTGACAGAAATCTTTACGGTACGTTTTCATACGTGGCTAACTGAAATGCCACTCAAACATACACATTCACCTGAAGACATTCTTTCCTGGTTGAGGAACTGGTTCTCACCCTAGAATTCTCCAAATAAGAAGCTTCATTTCCCTACTCAGCATGAACAGAACACACACTGTGAAAACCTAGAAATAAATGGTTTGCCACTTTTCATATCTTCTCACACCATGGTAGATTTTTATTTTTTATGAACCTAGTGTGGTGTATTTATTCAAACCACTATGATATATCTTCATAAATAAACACTATATATATCGGGCCCCTCCTCCCCCTCGGAAGCATTTGGGAGACCTTCCACAGCTGTATCATTTCTTTTTAAATTATTTTGTGTTTCGACATTCTGCACATAGCCATTTTAGTTAATTAGCCTAGGGAACTCTCTAGAAGGAAAAAAAGTGGAAATATACATTCACCCAGGCCCCCGATCTTCTAGACTCGTCTATATATGCCACCTCCCACAACCACAAAGACTTTCTTTGTTGAGTTTTTTATTGCTTTGTCTTTAATAGTTAATGTTTTTCTCTAAGCCATATCGAATTCCTCTTCTTGAGTTAAAAATAGCACAATTTTTAATCTCCCTCTCTCCTCCTGGCTTCAGTTTGTTTTTAAACATATTGATTTAATGTCAAATCTTCACTTAAAACTGGCTTTGCTAATTTTTGTGATGCAGCTACTATTACTTAAGCAGAGGTGTTTGCACTTCATGCCAACTACAGGCTGCGTGAGCTGTCTAGATTGTGCATTAGGGAGAACAGCTGATGGATTACAAATCTCTGCATTTCACCAACAGAAATGAATTTGAATCCATCAATTTTATTCCCTTATGCCAAATTTAGGAAGTTCAGTTTATGCAGATCTGTCAAAATATTACATTAAACACCTAGATGAACGAGTTAAATTAATTTAATTTTGCAGTTTGCCTTGATTGGGTTACGCTAGTTCTATGCACAAAGCAAAAACTCCCGGGGAAATTGAGCCCAGTCAGGGAAGGGATCAGGGCAGTGGCAGGTGTGCTCAGCTGAATGGTCAGACAAAGTGTCAGAAATCAGTGACAGAGGAAAGGAGGTGCCTAGACTTTCCTTGTGACACCCATGCCCGTCTTTTACTTAACACCTATCTGATGTTCCCCGAAAGAAAGTAACCACAGCAGTGAATAAAATTAAGATGAAAAAAGGCCACTGCGCTTGCAATGCAGAGCAGATCAGTCAGGGCGACCAAAATGAAAGAGAAAAGGGAACAATAATCCTGCTGTGTGGTTATATAGCACCTTTCATCGAAACAATGTGAGAATTCTCTCTTTTTGCAGGCCAGCTCCCTAGAGGGCTTTGAAAGCAATTCAGGAGGGAAATAAAAGGATTGCAGAACAGATTTCAGGCTTGAATGATAAAATGGACATTCTGCAAGACAGATTTTACTGAATTGATAACTGGATGATTGAGGCTGTCACACATAAATAAATTGAAAAGGAGTAAAATCAAAAAGAAAGCAGAAAATTTTGAAAGGACATAAAAGTACAAAGAAAACCCGATGACCTTGAAAGAAGGTCAGAGAACCAGCCTCTATATTCAGAGACAGTCAAGAGGATTCAAACCTGGAAACGCTGGGGGCTCCTGGCAGGTATGAACGGTACTAAAATATGAGATCCATACGTTTCCAAAACAGTGTAGCGCTAACACTGCACAGTTGGCAAGGGTTAAGCAGTGGTCAGATCATGGAATAAGCAAGTCCATTTCAGCAACAGTCACCCTAAGTCTAGTTTCCTTTCCTTTCCTTTCCTTTCCTTTCCTTTCCTTTCCTTTCCTTTCCTTTCCTTTCCTTTCCTCTCCTCTCCTCTCCTCTCCTCTCCTCTCCTCTCCTCTCCTCTCCTCTCCTCTCCTCTCCTTTCCTTTCCTCTTTCTTCCTTTCTTCCTTTTCTTTTTTCTTTCTTTTCTTTTCTTTCCTTTCCTTTTCTTTTCTTTTATGGAAAGATGAGCCTCTGGAAGGATCACTATGGAGCAAATCATCATGCAAAAATCCAGGCTTCTGCTGGAGTTTTTCCCAGGTGTCCCTTAGTTAACCCTACGCTGAGCCCCACAGGATATGCCTCATCGGCCATATTTCTCATTCTCTATAGAGTAATGGAAAGATGCCACCCTGGCCAGCTCTGTGGGTCACAACCTAGACCTTGCTGGAGGATGGAGTATTGGCTATGCCAAGAGAATCTAGAAATAGGAGTTCCATTGGAGGTTCTCTCTCCTCCTGCTGTTAGAAAATGTCCATCCAACTCACTCTCCAACCACGAGAGGTACTGTTAGGTTGTGCTTGGGTTGCTGTTGTCCTAAGGACAACTGGAGAGGAACGGGTTGGAAGGTGCTGGGTGAGAACTCCAAGCACTGCTTACCATGGGCAAGGAGAGGTGCCCTGTCTTATGTGTCTCTCTGTGGCCCAGGTCTTGGGCTGTCTCGTTCCTAGAGGAGCTGGCCACCTTCCTTCTGGTGCCCAAGGAGACTTTTTTGACAGGTGGGACAGCTTTCCCAGGAGACAAGCCATATGCCCTTTCCCTGTTGGCAAAGACACCTGTGAGAAACAAATGCAATAGTGTCTACAAGTAAATATAAAGTAGACTTTTGGAACCCTTATAACATCAGCTTCTCCCATTCTTCTGCAAATTAAAAGATCAATGGATCAAACATGCTATGTCACATTTGTAGAATTAATAGTATGCCGTTTCACCTTAAAGCTGAGACTGATTTTCACACTGAGGGAGAACCACAAGCGAATTTCTAAATCAGGTTTCTATTTAGCACAATCTGATACAAAATAATGATTTGTTAGTGCTAGTGATATTTTATACTTTCCTTATAAATGTGCTCTGGTTCTATGAGCATTATCTGAAACTGGATTTCTTTTTGTGATAGAATATGGAAGACTTGTGAAATAATAAATGTATATCCGTGTGTGTGTGTGTGTGTGTGTACATGTGTAGGTGTGTACTTGGGGTTGAATACAGACACAGAGCTTGTCATTCTGCAATTGAAACATACAGTTACTCAAGAATAATGAAATGATGATATTGCAGTGAACCATCTACAACAAAATTTTAGGGTTGATTACAGCAAGTAATATGTGGCCCGAGTGAAAGAACATGATACTTAGAAAAAGAAAGCCAGAATATAGTGAGAAAGTGCTGAGCATAACTCAGAAAGAGACTTAGCTCAAATCTTAACTTTATCGGTGACCTTGGTTATCATTCTTAGCTTCTGCAGCTCTATCTTTATCTCAGAAATGTAGATATCAATACGCACCTGCCTAGGCTAATGGGAAGATTAAAAATTATATAAATATAAGGCCTTCACCCGGTAGGCGTTCAATAAATTATAACTACTATTATTACTGAGAAGCAGCACAATGTAGAATAAAGAGTAGCTGGTTTCAAAAGAAAGGAACTGATTCGAAGTCCAGTTCGGTATTGATTAGCTGGGTAACTCTGGGGAAAATACGTAACACCTATGACCTTCTGTTGCTTTACATGTCAAATGGGCATAATAATAATATTTCATAGGACTGTTGTAAGTAATAAGATGAAATAATAGAAGTGCTTCCCTGGAATATAGTAGCTGCTCAAAGAATGTTAATTCCCTTGGTCCCCCTGCCATGCAGCCAAACAGATCTACTTTTGTATAGGTTTGCTCTTCAACAATAAAAAATGAAAAGCATTTCTAAGCAGATACCCACGGAGTCTTCCTATAGCTATTCTTAGACTACCCATAGTATGCAAACAGAATGTTCAATTACACAGAGAGTAGATTTTGTGAATAGTAGCTTCCAGATCACTCTGAAATTTTCTATCACTTTTTTCATTCTTTTCTTTTTCTGCCTGCTTGTTTGTTCACCTTCCTCCAACACTGAGAAAGCATCTGCTATGTTTAAGGCGTGAGCGGGAAGCTGGAGTTGAAGGGAAGGGAAAAACCTTTATCCAATTAGCGTGCGCTCCCCGTAAGGTAAGACCCTTCACTAACAGCCTTTCACTTCCCTGCTTCATAAAGCCTCTATTTTGTTGACTTCTCTGCCAAGAATTCCCTGTTACTTTTCTTTCATCCATTTATTGCACTTCTATTGCCCTGGCCCGATACTGTGTTAAGCCAAACACTGATGCCAAAAGGGAGAGGGCCAGTGGAGTGGGATTTGTGCCCAAAGATCTTTGGAGCCCCTCTCTTGAGAATCTCCCAACAGTCTGGCTGGGGTAGAACAAAATTTCACTAGCAGCTGCAGCAGTAGGTCACGGCCCTGTGAGAATGTGACATCTCACTCTTTCATTCAGAATGCTTCTCTGCTCTCTGCTTCTCTTAGATTTTACTTTGCCTGCCTCCGGGACTCAGATGCTTTCATAGAATTGATGCAAACCCCTGGGAAATTTATTTGTCCTCTGATATCATCCGTGCTAATGCTCCCCTCCATTAGCTCAGATAATCAAGAGTTGACTATACATAGAACTGTGGGGGATTACAAAAGCACTTATAATCTAATGAGAGAGAGTGGAAAAATACTGAAGGAATTTTAAAAAGAGAGAGAACAGAAATAAAGCCACAAATACATACATAAATCAACTTATAATGCCCTAGCAAAACACAGGAAGTAAAGGGGCTATGTCGTGGAATAACTGGAATAAATGCCACTAAGACTGGGGCAGTGTCCCAGTGCCACCAAGGGAGAGCAAGCCAGAATATGATGAAAGTGGGTCGGGATTTAAAAGAGAGGTTCTGTGGCATTTGGGGGAAGGAAGTCAGGTGGATGTTGTTCTAGTTGATTCTGATCTCTCTGAAATTAGTTCTTTGCTTAAAAAAAAAAAAAAGGTCTCATACCGTAACTCATCTTGAGTCTACAAAAATCAAGGTATAAGGCGTGCCAGTTGTCAGTATTACTAGTAGCTCAGCCATCTGTATTATGGGCAGTTATATCTAGGAAACTAAAGGGTAACGTCAGTTCACAATCTGTGTACACAGATCCATACCATGTCGGTAATGCAGGTCCCTGGAGACGCCAGATTCGCCCCTACTGTTCTTGGTTGATTAAACCTCATCAATATTTTTTATTACCAAGTGGAAGAAATCACAGGCTCGCCGATATCATGAAAAAGAAGGTATTTGATAAATCCCAGTTTTCCATTTAATATTTCTTATTTTTTATGTAACAAGATAGGGTAGGGCATTAGAGTGGTTCATTGAAAATTAAAATAATGGTGCCATCTACAGCAGTGGTTATATGATCATAGAATCAGCACACTGTCCAGATTCTAGATGAATTTTTATGATAAACAATTCCATAAATATTATTTCTTCTCCCCCAGTTATGGACAGTAACTGGTTTGTGTTCACTGGGAGGGTGGCAAAGCACACCTTCATAACACCTTTGGATATTGCCAAAAAAGTATGATCTGCCTATATTCATAAGTCATTCACCAAGATTTAGTGAAGAAAACTTAATGCCTCACAGGTCCATCACTGTAACACTGTCCTTCTAATTACTGGAATAACAGGGAGGTGATAGGCCTATATATGGTTGCGAACCATTTGCAACAAAACCAAAGTACCACCGCCAACTGTTGAAATCTAGTGATTCACTAAACAGGATGAATATATTCACATAAGGTAAAGAAGAAGAAAAAAAAAGCAGCTGGTCTTGGATGAGGCATTCCACCTGCAAAAAGGAGGCACAAAAATTATTAGGATATCTGGATATAAGAACGTACATATCTGGAAGTTCTATGAGAGTCCTCATATCAGAACATGAAAAAGAAAATTAATTTCTAGGAGAAGTTAATTCGATAGTCACATTTCCTCCAAGATGGATTAGGCAAATCCTTTCATAATCGACCTTATTAAGCAAAAGGTGACATCAGTGTAATAGGAGCAGGGTGATCCACGTAGATTATCACCGGGAGTTCACTATATGTTTACATGCACATGAAGATGTTCTTCTTAAATAAGAGAAGGCGAATAGAGTACTCCTTCTGCACTCTACTCCCTAAATAAATTTGAAATGGTGGGAAGATCCAGAGGTTCCAACCCAGAGGAAAAAAATGTGTTTATGTAGCCTAGTCTATTATAAAAGAACGGGTCGGAGATTAGGTTGGCAGAGTAGGTGGGGATAATTACAGAGGATTTGGCAAATGCAGAATGAGTGGCAAAGACAGAGCAAAGAGATATGAGCCATGTACTCAGAAACTTGCTACAAAAGGGGGATAATCCTTTAGCAACCTTTACCCCAGGAGACCAGACACAATTGTGACGAGAGGGAACTTTGTGCTGGTCATCTTGATCCTATTGGCAGTGACCCCTGGACAGTGACCTTGATTGTAGTCATCAACAGGAGAGCTATGATGACCCCACAGCCTGCTGGCCACCTCTTAGAATGTGTCCGCTTAAGAAGGCTGAGCACAAGCACTTGAGCAACTGCTCTGATGGGAAGTGGGTAAATAACTACTATATTGTACACTGAGGACTGTAAAATACATTAGCACACACACTTCACCAGCCTCAAGAGCTGGAAGATAAACCACGCCGGTCTGGAAACAAAACATGGAGGCTCTCAAAGCACAGAATGCACCAAGACGGTTTTATCCTGCGATTTTTTTTTTCAGTAAATCTGGATTTCTTTTTAGTTTTTAAAAGAATACTGGTGTGGAGTTGCACGGTAATTAATAGCCCTTTTTTGTGTTCATATTGTTTTAAATTCTTTATCATTTTTAATATTAAACTTTGATTTTGAGATAATTGTTGAGTCACACGCAGCTGGAAGAAATGATGCAGGGAGATGTGTGCACTATAGACCCACTTTCCCTCAATGGTAACATCTTGCAAAACTATATTAAAGTATCAAACCAAGATATTGACATTGATAGAGTCAAAATACAGAACATTTCCATTACCAAAAGGATCCCCATCCCTTCATAACCACCACACTTCCCCGTTTCTTGTCCCTAGCCCCTGTTCTCCATTTCTATAATTTCGCCCTTTCAAGATATTATATGGATGGAATTATATGGCATGGAACCTCTGAAGATTGGCTTTTTTTTTCATTCAGCATAATTCTCTGGGAATTCGTCCAGGTTGTTACATGCATCAATATTTGTTCCTTTTTATTTCTGAGTAGTATTCCATGGTATGGAAGTACTTCGGCTGGTTTAATCGTTTAACCATTCAACCGTGGAAAGACATCTGGATTCTTTCAATTTTTGGCTATCACTAATACTGCTTCTATGAACATCTGTGTATAGGTTTTGGTGTGAAAATACATTTTTCTTTCTGTGGAATAAATACCCAAGAGTTAAAATGCTAAGTAATATGACAATTGCATATTAGGTTTAATAAGAAGCTGCCAAACTATCTTCCAGACTGGCTGTACCATTTCATATTCCTACCAGCAATATGTGAGTGATCCAGTTTTTCTGTATCTCCATCAGTATTTTTTATTTTAGCCATTCTGATAAGTGTATACTAATATTTTGTTATGGTTTTAACTTGCTTTCTCTAATAATTAATGTTCTTGGACCTCTTTTCATGTCTTATTTGTCATCTACATATCCTCTTTGGTGAAATGTCTATTCATGCTTTTTGCCCATTTTCTAATTAGATAGTTTCTTAACTATTGAGTTTTCAGAATTCTTTATATTCCAGATACTGGTCCTTTGTCTAGTATATAGTTTATTTTCTCCCAGCTTATCCTGACATCTTTTAATAGGTTATTTTATTGAGCAAAAGTTTTTAAATTTAACGACACCCAGTTTGTTAATTTTCCATATATTGCATAATGCTTTGGGGATCAACTCTAAGAATTCCTTATCTAGTCCCAAATTCCAAAGCTTTTCCATCGTTTTACTTTCAACTTACCCATACCATTGTATTTGGAGTGTTTGGTAGAGAACATATAGCTGAATATTTTCCCTCATACTGCCAACCTCTTTTAATTTCTATATTTAGACCATTTATAGCTAAGGTAATTATTGATATGTTACAGCTGAAGTCTGGCATTTGGTTATTTGTTTTGTGTATATTGCCTCTGTTTCTCAGTCCTCTGTTCTCTTTTCTTACTTTTTCATGGGTTATTTTAACATTCCTTTATGATTCATCTCAGTTTCCTTATAGTATCATAGAGTTTTGAATTTTCTTAGTGGTTGCTTTTGGTATTACAACATACATACATAGCACCATAGTGTACTACAACTGATATTTTAACAAATTCAGTGGAGTGTACTTACTTTCATTTAAGTTTAATTAACCTTCCTTTAAAAAATATAATTATCTTATGTATTTCCTTTATATACGTTGAGCAGCACAGTCATTACTGGTAAAATATTCTGTTTAAACCACCAAATATGATTTAGGAAACTCATGAGAAATAAGGTAGCTACTATTTTACCCCAATTTTTACACATTGCAATGTTTTTCATTTTTCCTTTCTCAAGTGAAAGCCTTCTTCTCTTACAATTTTCTCTTTTCTTGGAGAACTTTCACTAGCCATTGTTTAAAGGTAAGTTTGCTAGCAAGAAGTTCTCTTTGCTTTCCTTCATTTGAAAATGTATTGATCTCTTTTTCATCTCTGAAAGATGCCTCAGTGGATACAGAATTTGCAGTTGACACTTCTCTTTCACTATTTGAAAAATATCATGTCACATGCCTTTGGCCTCCATGGTTTCAGAAGAGATATCTGCTGTTATTTGAATTGGTGTTCCCCTAAAGTTAATGCATCATTTCTCCAAGACTGTTTCCCAGACTTTTTTGTATTAGTTTTCAGAAGTTTAATTGCGATGCATCTGTGTTTGACTTGTTGAGTTATCCTATTTGAGGTTCACGACACTTCCTAACTGTAAACTTATATATTTCACAAAATTTGGAAGCTTTCAATCTTTATTTCATCAAATGTTTTTTCAGTACAGTTTTTTCAATATGATTGCCTTTCCCCTCTTCTTCTGGGACTCTAATGATAAGAATGGTAACTTTTTATCTTTTCTTTTTTTTTTTTTTTTTTTTAAGATTTTATTTATTTGACAGAGAGAAACAGCCAGCGAGAGAGGGAACACAAGCAGGGGGAGTGGGAGAGGAAGAAGCAGGCTCCCAGCGGAGGAGCCTGATGTGGGGCTCGATCCCATAACGCTGGGATCACGCCCTGAGCCAAAGGCAGACGCTTAAGGACTGTGCCACCCAGGTGCCCCGGTAACTTTTTTTCTTATGAAAACTAAATACTGTTTACCAGTTCACTGAATTAAAAAAAATAGAAGATCCTGAATTTTAAACGGCCTTTTTACATAAAGTAGAATTTCTAATTGATGGATTTGGAAATCAATCCGAACTGGACACATTATGGATTCAACACACAGATGAGATTTCCTCATACCATGACCTCCACACGGATTTGATACCCACTCTCAAAAGAATCCTATAAAAAATTGTTTCAAAGCCCCTTTGAAACTGCAATCATGTAGCAAAACTGCAAGTAAACAACTGCCTGTTAACCTGTTATTTCAAATATAGACTGAAGAGCCAACAGCCATATTTTTGTACAAATTTTAAAAACATCATGAATTGAAATATCAAATCTGCGTAGTGCTGTCCCTTCCCAGAAGGTAAGAAACTGTCGGCACATCATGTCCGAGGCTGTCCTTGGTGCAATAGGCAATGAAAGAGGGCCTCCTTCAGGGTCTGGTTGATGTGGAAGTAAGGGCCCTGGCACAGTGCTGACTGCTGCTGCTGCCCCCACCACCATCGCTGCTTGAAGACTCTGTGTCCCAGGAATCATGAAAGGCAGGGTTCTACTACTCCTTTTGGTTTGGGGGCGGAGGGGGATGGGAAGATAGTGGTCTTCATTACCATCCCTTCTCCTTTTTCTGAGGCAGAAACACTCGCTCATGGCAAGGGGTGGTGGGGAGCGAGACAGCAGGGCTTTGCGAGGAGAAGAGGGACTAGAGGGTGTTGTGTTCTGGTGGCTGCCACACCCGTGGGGACCTTGGAAATTCCCACCAAGCAAATGGACGCCGCCTGTGGTGAGTCCTGCTGGGGGAGGGGGCGGAGGGGGAATAGTTACTGTTCATTATTTCCCTACCAGTCCCTGAGACATTATTCATTTTTTTTTAGCCCATTTTGTCTCTATTCAAGTTGTGTCAATTCTATTGATTAATTTCAAGTTCACTAATTCTGTCTTCTAGTAAGCCCATTTAGCATGTTTTTAATTTTGGCTACTATATTTTCAGTTCTGCAGTTTCCATTTGGTTCCTTTTTTCTAACTTCATTTCTTTACTGAGATTTTCTACTTTTAAAATTTATTTCAAGAGAATAGTTACTTCCTCGTGGAAGCATTTCCTTGTTGTTTTGTTTTGCTTTGTTTTGAGAGAGAGAGAGAGTGGCAGAGGATGGGGGGGAAAGAGAGAGAATCTTAAGCAGGTTCCACACCCACCCATCCTGTGAACCCATACCCAAGGTTGGATCACAACCTTGAGATCATGACCCTGAGATCATGACCTGAGCAAAAGTCAAGAGTCTGACACTTACCCTACTCAGCCACCCAGGAGCCCCATGTGGAAACATTTTTACTATAGCATTTTAAAATCTTTTTCAAATAATTCTAATATCTTTGTTATTTTGGTATGACATCTATTCATTCATTGTCCTTTTTCATTCATGTTATGATTTCCTTGTTCTTGGTATAATGAGTGATTTTTTCATTCATTGTATCCTGGGCATTTTGGATATTCTAATATTGTGGATTCTATTTAGTCCTTTGTCTTTCGTTTTAGCAGGTATTCCACTTTTGAGGTATAGCAAGAGGGCTGGCCAGGTATTTATGTTCAGCTTCTCACCCGCCCATACCACACTAACAAAAGTAGGGCCCTGACTCATAATGTCCCTTTACCTCTGAATGGAAGAGTAAAATCAGCTCCTGCTGGGCCTCACCGAAAGGTTAAAATGATGATATTCTGTGTATATTGGGTTAAATGAAATCCATTGAAGTATTTGAAAACATTGGAAAGGCAAGTAACCTTATCCAAATTTGTAGCCATTCTTGCCAGCTCTTAAACTCAAACCAAACTTTGTGGTCTGGCCTACCTTGAGAACTATGAACTGACTCGGGCCTGGGTTGGGGAAGTGGCAATGATCATCATGTGGTACATCTGTAGGCCTAGAATTTTCGGGTTATAAAGAGGAACTTCTAGGATTCCCATGGTTAATTATCACCACTAAATATCCCTGTAAGTTAGACCATTCTGATTACCACACTAGCTCTCAATATTATGGAAAGCATGTTCACTTTATCACTTTGGGGCAAGTGCTACTACTTTGTCCTGTCATTTAGGGGCTTGATATAACCAGTGAAATATGAGAAATCTTTGCAATGGCAGCAGCACTTACTGGCAAGCACAATTTCGGTCACTATAATACTTTATAAGATGCTAATGCTCCTTAACCTATAAAATTCCCTCAGTGTCTTCGTGAAGTAAATATATTCCAAGCCCTTTCAGGAAATATCATTAGGAGGTTTTTCATGACGAATCCAATCCAGTATTTTTTTTCCCCTCTCTAAGGCTTAGACTCCTTCTCTGTGCTATTTCAAGGAATTTATGATAATTCAAATATTTGAAGTACTTGTTCAAGGCCAACAGAAGAACATGTCTGCGTTTTATTTCTCTCTGAATTTTTCCTTCTCTGACCTCTAGATCTTCCTTTAAAAAGTTCACCTGGTTATGTCAAGCTCACCTGGGTAATCTTCCTTTGATTAACTTAATGTCTACTGATTAGAAAACAGTTACATCTTTATATCTGAAAAGTCCCTTTGACTTAATGTAAAATGATATGCTATCATATTCACATCTCTTGCCCACACTAAAGGAAGGGATTGTAAAGGGCATGTGTACTAGAGGGTTTGTGTGAATCTTGAGGGCTCTCCTAAGCTCCTACCTCCCACAGTCTTCAAGTACCATCTGGAAAGGTAACTGTATATAGAGAAAGACATTTAAAAATAAGTGAAATATGTCATTTTAAGAACCAAGCATGAAATAAAAGCATCTTGAGTTTTACTAAATAAATAAATAAATAAATGACACCTTGTTAAATAGTAAAAGCCTTCAGCATTTGACAATACCAGACAGTATTAAAGAAACACCAGAAAAGAATTAGCTTTCCTTCAAGAACTATTTAGTTTCTGTTTTGTCCGTGAAATGTCTTCTGATTTCTGATTTAATGGGAAGTACAATATATAGGCCTTTAAATTTCAGCATATGTTCAAAGAATTATAGATGGATTTTTTTTTATTTCTTGTGTCTAATCATCTTGAGGTAAATCCATGTGTGTCAGTCTATATTTAATTAATATCTTATCATATATTACATATCTAAGAGCAGAACTTCAAAATATATTAATCAAAACCCAGTAGAACTGAAGTGAGAGATAGGCAAATTGTAATAATAGTTGGAGATTTCAACACATCTCTCTCTCTCTCTCTCTCTCTCTCTCTGGAATTTATAGAACAAATAAATCAGTAAGGATAGAAAGACCTAACAAACACTTTTAATATACTTGATCTTATTGACAGACTATAGCAGAATGCACATTTTTTTTCAAGGACACATGGAACACTCATCAACATAGGCTATATTCTGTGCCACAAACAAAATCTTAACAAATTCTAAAGACTAACAATAACCAAATAGAAGTTAATAAAGGCATTAAACTAGGGTCTGGAAAATATCCAAAGGTTTAGATTTTAAATAATAGACATTGAAATAACTCATAGGTCAAAGAGAAAGCCTCAAGGGGAGTTAAAAAGTATTTTGAATTGAGTTATAATGAAAATATGGCCCACCAGAATTTGTAGGATACAGCTAAAACCATGCTTAGAGGAAAATTTATAGACTTAAAGACTTATTTTGAAAAATAGGTAAAGGTGGGTATCAGAAACTAGACAGAGAAGGAAAAATTAAACCTGAAGACAGCAGAAGAACTGAAATAATAAAAGTTAAGGGCGAACATGAATAAAATTTTAAAAAATGAAAATAGAGAAAAACAATGAAAACAAAACTGATTCTATAAAAATGTAGATTGCATTGATATCTATGTCCATAGAGTCAACAACTTAAATGAACCAATACAACTTACTCAAGAGGAAAGAAACAGGGGTGCCTGGGTGGCTCAGTTGGCTAAGCATTGGACTCTCGGTTTCAGCTCAGGGTCCTGGGATGGAACACTGGGGTCTGCTTGAGATCCCCTCCCTCTCCCTTCCCCCCATCACTTGCATGCATGCACAACTTATGTACAAAGAATTTGTTCAAATAAATAATAAATAAATAAATCTCCAAAAAATAAATCTTTTTTTTTAAAAGAAGAAACAGAATATCCCTGTATCTTTAAAATAATTTAAATTAATAATTTAGTACATTTCACCTAAGAAAACTCCAGGTCCAAATGCTATCACAGGTGATTTCTAACAAATATTTGGGGAAGAAATACTACTAAATCTATACAAACTCTTCTAGAAAATTGAAGAAGAGGAAATACTTCCTAACTCCCTTTGGAAGGTCAGCATTAATCTAATAACAAGCTAAAGAAAGAAATTAGAAAAGAAAACTAAAGACCAATATTCTCTATGAACATAGATGGAAAAATTCCCAATGAACTACTAGCTGACAAAATCCAGGAATATGTAAAAACAATAATGGACTGCATCCAAGTAGGGTTCATTTGAGGAATGCAAGCCTGGTTTGGCATTAGAAAAAACGATTAAAATAATTCACTATATCAGCAGGCTAATGAATAAAGTTTTCTAATCATATCAATAGATGTGAAAAAAAAAAAGCTTTTGACAAAATTCAACATTTATTCATGATCAAAAACTCTCAGGAAAATAAGTGTAAAGCTTCCTTGACTTAATAAAGGGATTTTATTTAAAACTGAGCATTGTCCTTACACTTAATGATGGAAGACTGAATGCTTTCCTGTAAGATTGAAAACAAGGCAAGAATGTTCTTTCTCACAATTTCTATTCAATATTATACTGTAAGTTCTAGATATTTGAATGAGACATGGTAAAGAATAGGAGGCACACAGATTGGAAGGAGAGAAATATCTGTATTCACAAATAACATGTTTATGTGGAAAATCCTAAAGCACCTTTAAAAAGCTTTTAAGTCTCATAAGTCTGTTTGAAAAGTCCATAAGATATGAAGTCAATATAAAAAAATCACTCTTATTTTTACATGTTATCAATGAATAACTGGGAACTGAAATGTAAAAATACAAAAAAATTTAAAACAGCAGAGATAAATGATGTACTTAGGTGTCAATCTAACAAAATATATGTAGGAAAAGTGTGCTGAAAACTATAAAACACCAATGAAATAAGTCAAAGAACATTTAATAAAAGGGGAGGTATACAGTGTTCATGGATTAGAAGCTTGAATACTATTAAGATACAAATTGTTTCCAAATTGATGTATATATTCAACACAGTCCAAATCAAATTCCCAAGGGGCTTTTTTTTCTTCTGGTAGATAATTGATAACCTGAGCCTAAAATGCATATGGGAAAGCAAAGAAACCAGAAGAATCCAAATAATTTTGAAAATTAAGAACAAAATAGAAAGACTAAACACTATTGAATTCAAGATTTAATATGAAGCTCCAGTAATCAAGATATTGTGATAGTGGTAAAAGGATGAATAAATAAATGGGGAAAAGACCAGAAAAATACGCACAGTATCATAATCAACTGATTTTTTTTAAGTATAAAAACATTACAGTAAAGGAAGCATAGTTTTTTTTTTTCAAAAACAGTGCCAGAAAAAATGTACATCCATGTGTCCAGTGTAAATAATGAGCTTTGACCCACATTTTATTAACTCATAATGGTCGTAGACCAAAATGTAAAATACAAAACCATGAAACTTCTGGCAGAAAATATAGGAGAAAATCTTTGTGATCTCAGGCTAGGCAAAGAGGTTTTCTATAGTTTATGAAGTCTTTAGATAGAAGATATTCAACCAGAATGAGAGGAGATGATAAAATGGAATACAAACTGCCACAAATAAACTCAACTAATATTACAAATGAACAAAATACACAGACTGAGGTGGGTAGAAGAAAATAACTAATCTAAGTTACTTTGGGAATCAATACTTTGGATACTGTAAGTCAGAGGCAAAAAGAACTACATGGAAATACTTTTCCTATATTTAGCAGACTTGTTCTTTGCAGGAGTATGGGTCAGCAACTCTGAAACCAATTTTTGTGTATATTAGGTTTGAAGGAATAAGAAAGTATATTGTGGATAATGAGAGTCAAGTTTCTTACTATCAGAAAAAGATGGTACGATTAAAAAATATGGGAAGACCAGAGGGAACCTGTGGTGATGGATTACAATGAGAGGTCTTGGTATGAATTCATGGTTTTATGCCACACATGATGATAGATACAGAAGTAACTTAAGATGTGTGTGTGTGTGTGTGTGTGTGTGTGTGTGTGTGTGTGTGTGTGTTTGGCTAGGTATTATACGTGCATGTATTTCCAAGTTTTATCCCCTGCAAGGGCTTAGATGCAATAACATTTTAGTAACAGTGAGCACAATGAGCACCCAAACCTTGATTTTTAAATAGCATTCTGTAACTAAAGGAATCAGGGATCTTTGGCAAAATAATTGATTCCAGGACTGGGGCCAGAAAATGTGAACTAAGCCTGGAATATCATGTGGTGGCATAAAATAAGGAAGTACTCAAATTGAAAGATCATAAAAGCCAACCTGAAAGAGCTGCTGTTGGCCAAAGCTGGAAAATTTTGAGAAAGAAAATTAACAAATATAGCCTGAGGTTATAACCTATAGAATAAAATAAATCCCAAGCATCCCAAACCAACATAAATGAATATTGGCACACATGGGACTCCTGGGTGGCTCGGTCGGTTGAGCGTCTGCCTTCGGCTCAGATCATGATCCCAGGACCCTGCATGGGGCTCCTTGCTCAGCAGGGAGCCTGCTTCTCCCTCTGCCTGCAGCTCCTCTTGCTTGTGTTTTTTCTCCCTCTCTCTGACAAATAAATAAATAAAATCTTAAAAAAAATAAATATTGGCACACATGAATAAATGAGGAAGAAGTAGCAGCTCTTCCTTACATAATATTGTCAATTAACAAATGTAGAAAGCTAAAGGAAATGGAAAATAACCATTAGAAAATTGTAGTAATAATTGCCACAAACAAGATCTAGAGATGGATGCTGAAAGCAGTAGGCAAAAGTTGGAAGATAAGGGGTATTTTTTTCAGTTTTAAATGATCTCCCCCAAGATATTTATTAATTCAAAAGGACAAAACGGTAGCATTACAGTGGAGAATAGCAGACACCACTTTAATTAGGTGATCAAGTTTAAACAAGACTATGAATATCATGTACCCTTTGATATAATACATTTACAAGAATACATCATGTCTGTGGCGTTCTTGCCAAAAACGCATACCCTTCACTAATTAACAAAATAGGGTGAGACAAATGCAAACTATAGGGCCTTCTACAAAATAACTATCCAGCAATAGCCAAAAGTATCACAAGCATGAAAGACAGGAAAGACTGAGGAACTTTCACAGATTGGAAAAGACAGAGAAGACATGAAACTAAATGCATTGTGGCATCTTGGATTGGATCCCCAGAATGGAGGAAGTGTATTAGTGGTAAACTGGTGAAATCCAAATAAAACTGACAGCTTAATTAAGAGTATTGTACCAAACTTACTTTCTCAATGTTGAGAATTATACTAAGGTTATGCGGGATGTTGGGAAGCTGGATGAAGTATACATGGGAACTTTCTGAGTTAATTTTGCAATTCTTATGTCAGCCTAAAATTATTTTAAAAGTTTTTTAAAGGAGCATGTTAAATGCCTCTTATAATATTAGCACCATACTGTCATTCTATATAACACTAGTTATCAGATTCTATTCTCGATCCTTTGGAAAGAACAATATTTTTCTATCCCTTGGGATAGTACAGTATTTTGAAAGTGGTTCATGGGTAGTATGATGATGATGACGATTCTATGTGAGAGAATTAATTCGCTCAATTCTCCTTTAAGCTTAAAATGAGATTGAAATAGCCATCTTCTAAAGTAGGCAAGAACATACTTTTCCTACTTGTTTTTGATTCTCCCATGTTTCTCATAGGATGGATTCTATGTAACAGGCCATGCCAATTGCAGAGGGAATATCTGTTTTTTCCTATATCCTGTAGGATCATATGTGACACAACCTGGAATGGAATTGAAAGGTCAACCCCAGGGTCGCAGAACGAGTGAGCTGCAGGGCTGTGGTTGACTGAGCAGCCCCTGTCCAGGGCTTTTCCGATCATCCTTTGTTGCATCCCACGTAATAAATTTTATACAGCATATTATGGGCTTCAGTTGGATTGTTTTAATAAAAGTAATAAAATTCGTAATTAATTTTAAATTTAGTAATTGAAGAACAAGGGAAATGTTCCTTTAATGAAATTTCCTTGCGTGATTTCTCAGATGGTTTTGCCATCACCAGTTTCACTGAGAACATCACCCTGTTGGAAGCTGCAAACTGAACAGATGAAGCACCTTTCAACCCAAGTAATTACCTCCCAGGGCTATAAACTCTCTGCGTCCAACACATAACCAAGCCTTGTCATTAAAATATAAATTACCTTTCCTTTTTTTATCTGTTTTAAAAGAGAATTGCAGGCTCCACAGCTGACTCGGAGGAAGCCGTAGAAGAAATGGGAACAGAGAAGAGTGTTGGCCTGGAAAGAAGCTTTTCCTTCCCTGAAAAGGAGCTTGGCTTTGAGGATTGGGTTCGGAAAATGTTGGGGATTAAAGTGATAGGTGGGGATGGGACTAGAAAATCAAGGAACAATTAGAGCAACAGCTGCTTCCCATCCCTTCCGCTCTTTGGCTTCTCCTTATCCACTCTCAATGCGTTTCTGCCCTAGAAGGCCACAGAGCAGAAGAAACTAAAACAGTCACCATGGAATTTGCTTTTTCTCCCAAAACATTTTCAGTACAAATAACTTCAGGACACATACACATCTCAAACATTAAATTAACAGCCGTTTATCCTTTGCTGCCACCAAGATCCCCCAGTTGTATAAAAATGATTGGAAAATATTGCCTCGTGGACCTCTTGGGCAACCTGAACTTCTGAAAAACAATAGCTACAACAGATGTTTCTTTCATATGATCTGTGTTTGATCTCCTAAATAATGTTTCACTACCACGGGCTTGGCAAAGGGTCAGGAAATGTGTATAATTTAAGGGGAAAATATGGAAACAAAGAAAAATCCCATGATATCCTGAAACAACTGCTATAAATTCCAATGATCAAAATATGGTTTATGTTACAGCAAATAATCTTTATTTTAAATGTCTAATTTCCAAAGATACTTAAGTTTTCAGACAAAGGCGGGCAGCCGTTTGCAATAAAACCGTACCATTTCATTTTGCAGACAATAGTAAAGAAGGCCTAAGGCAACAAAACACATATGGATGTCAGAAAGTCAGGTCTCCCTTGTGCTGTCCTCCAACTTCTTCAAATCAGCTTTTGAAAAGCTAGTCTATGCCTTCTCCAACCTGACTTTCAGAAGTTTATTTATATGTCTTATATAACTTTCTTCTTCTTTATTCCACGTCATTCTTCTTTTGAGATAAAAAGCAGCCAGTCGGTTACTCATGATGATGCCTCATATGCTTGAAGAGGACCACGGAGTTATTTTCTCTCAAAAAATCTCCCCCCCACACACACACACAACATTTCCCCCAACTTTTTAAGCCTTAAGGATCCTTTTCTCTTTCCTGTGATCACTGTAAATATGAAAACCTGTGGTCTCACTCTTGGAAACTAAAAAAATATATTTTCTTTTATTTGAGAAATGGTCTACAACCAAAGAAGGTTAGCCTAAAAGGCCTAAATTGTATTCTTCCATTTTAAGTCCTGTTAGCTAAAGTAACGCTCTTCGTCAATTCAATTGCCCCTTTGTTTGGGGTCACTCAGAAAGCTGCAATCATTAAAACACAGACTCTCAGGAATCAGGTTTCTGAGGGGAAAAAAATGCACGTGCCAGTGGTTTGAACTGACGTATAGTGATGCCATGCTTACCTCAATAAAGGAATACACATGGAATCAATGCGATCTGTCGGGCAAAGCATTTATACATATAAAATATGAAATTCATGGTCACAATTTGGAAGAATGCCAAGCCCATGAAATAATATCTTACCCATCTTTGCGTTGACCATTCACAATGATAGAACACATGCAGTATAAATCAGAAAGGGAAACAATTTTATTTAAGACCAACAAGAGAGATGCAAAGTTATTTCAGTTCAGAGTGGAGCAAAACTGCCCATACACAGAAATCACAATGTTCAATGTAAATGTGTACTGCTATTCCTTCCAAAAACCCCAGAAGTGATTCCCCCCGTTTTTTCATAGGTCTCTTCTCTCAATTTTATTGTTATATATTTGCTCTTTTATTTCCAACTCCTCAAAAAAACCCTTAAGCTTCCCTTACGTGTCACTCCAAAGCACAATCTATTGTACTTCTAAACTATGGAACATAGTAATTCTTTAGCCATATGGCTTTTAGTAACTGAAATGAGATCCCAGGAGTGAAATTCCTTATATTCAAGATCAGATTCCTTCTCAAACCTAAGGTATAATAAGATTTGAACTTCAACTGATGAAAGTAAATGCAATTGTGAGAAAATAATTTTTTTTAAGTAGTGAGAAATTCCCTATAAAATAAAGTCTCATAGAAATCCCTAAACTCAAAGTGGGAATTACTGACTTTCAAAGAATTTACCATCTATCTACACCTAAGTGAAAAATCGTGTTATGTTAAAAGATGCAAATGCTTGTTAGTTAAATTTGTCATCATATGTCACTGCTTTGTATGCACCATCTGTTTTTTTTTTTTTCTCTTTTGAATTAAGTTGGGGGGAATATATTTTGGATGTGGCTAACTTTGACAGAATGGCTCTTCTCATCTTTGTTTTTTAGGGTGCTTTTCTATTTAATAAATAGATACCCTTGCTCATATTTAAATAGTTATTTTTTTAAAAGGTGGGGGAAAGAATTTCTTCACCCTTCATGTTTGGTCTAAAAAGCTTTTACATGGTGGACCAAGATTACTACATTTAATAAGTTTTCCCTTAGGTGTCAATTATTTTAAATCCAGATTTCATTTATTTCTATAAGAATGTGGTGGTTGTTTAGACCATGAATACCTTTAAAGAGATCAAAGGCCTTTAGAAGACTAATGTATGAAGTCGAAATAAACCTTTCTTTTTCAATAGTTCCGAGAAGATCCTTTTCAGATCAAAGGCAGCAGAGCCCACTGGCATAGACGGTAGAACTTTTCTCTAGTCAGATAATCGGATGTTGTTTGGAGCTAACCTTGCATTGAATAAAAGCAAAGTCTAGGAATATAAATAACACAACTTTTCCGCTAGCTTTCAAAACCTGGTGATGTTTTGCGGTAGGGTACTGCGGTCTGGTTAAGGACCCACATTAGGATGATCCCATCACATATGACATCTTGGAGACATACTTTTGGAAAATCTGTAATTCCTCTGGGCAACTAAGGACCACCTATGACGTTAAATCAGCCAAGTTACTGGAATAAAATAAATAAGGAAACTCTAAATGAAGGTTTAGGAGCTATGTGACCCTCCCTTAATTCCATAGACTAGGTTTCAGTTGGAGTGATCAACATGAATTAAGTCAACAAACGTTGATTGTTACTATTTCACAAAAAGAAATGGCAGAGAAATTTGTTTTAGCTTGGTTTTGAAGGAAGGGTATCGGAGTCTCCTTTGGTGGCTATAAAAATTACCACAAGCTAGGTACCTAAAAACCACAGAAACTTACTCTTTCACAGTTCTGGAGGCCTTAGGTCTGAAATAAGTTGTCACTTATTTCTGGAGGCCAAAATCAAGGTGTCAGCAGGATTGTGCTTCCTCCAGAGGCTCTAGGGAAGAATCTATTCTGTGCTTCCTTCAGCTTTCTTTGGCTGCCTGTGTTCCTCAGCTTGTGGCTACGTCACTCCAGCCTCTGCCTCTGTGGTCACAGTGCCTTCTCCTCTACTGTCTATAGGTCCCCCTCTCCCTCGTCTTATAAGGATACATGTAATTGCATTCACGACCAGCCCACATAATCCATGATCATCTCCGCATCTCAAAGGCCTTAACTTAATTACATTGATAATGACCCTTTTCTCTAATACAGTAACACTCACAAGTTCCAGGAATTAAAATGCGAATATCTTTTGGGGGCCATCAGTCAGCCTACCACAGAGAAATAAAAGGTATCTACAAAAATTCATAGTTAATGAGCTGATCTTCATCTGATTTAGGGATCTTTAAAATACTCAAGACAAGACTTAATTTAGAATTATCATAAGGTAGCACCTTTAGGTACTTGGTATAAGTAAATGCTAAATCTCTCTCAGGGAATACACCCCTAGGCCTGGACCTACAGAGGAAAAAAAAAAAGATCTGAAAGAAAACAACTTTTCAAGAAAGAAAAAGAAAATGCTCAAGGAAACAAATTTATAAACAAAAATATGTGGAAAAAGCAAGCATTTAATTAGACCCACAAAAACTTCAATACAGTCAAATTCCTCAAAAATATTTCCATAACGCAGACTTGAAAATATTGATGATTGGATCCTGAATCCCAAAAAACAGTGGGCTAGTCACCGTGGCCCAACCCAATAATTTTATTAATTTTATAATAACACAAACCCACACTTTTCATGACAGGATTTTTAGCATTGCTCATAGTTAGCATTGCTCATGAGGCTCCGTTCAATTAGAATTTCTAGACCATAGTAAAATAAATGTGGCTAAAGAAATAAAAGTGGGGAACAAAGTCATGAGAAAAAAGAAACTATATAAAGGATAGAGAATTAGAAAAAAAGTCAGAAATTCTAGAAATAAAAATATAATCTTTGAAATTTACAAATAAATGGATAAATAGCAGATTAATGGACAATAACAATAGCTAACACTTAGTGAGGATTTATGTGCCAGACACTCTTCTGATCACTTTACAGTGATTGACTAATTCAATCCTTATAACAACCCATGAAGCGTGCATAATGATTATTGTCATTTTACAGATGAAGAAAATAAGGACAAGAGAGTAAGACATTTGCTTAAATCGTGTAACTACTAGCACAACTAACTTTAAAACCTCAGCAGTCTGTCTAAAAAGGCCACTCTCCAGTAAAATATTCTGCCAACTTGATTAGGCACAGCTGAAGATAGAGCTCCAGAACTGGGAGACAATCCAGAATAAATTAACCAGAATTTAGAAACAAAGGGAAGAAAAATATGAAAGAGAGATGAGAAACAGAATAGAGTAAGATGGCTTTAACATATATCTAATTAGATTTCCATAATGAGAGACTAGAGAAAATGCAGGAAAAGTCATATTCAGATAGACAATTTTTGAGAATTTCCTCAAATGGATTAAAGACTTGAGTCCATTCATTCAGGAGACACGATCAGTTCCAAACGGGACAAATAAAAAACACAGAAAATGGGGCTAATAAAACAAATCCATACAGCAGTAAAAATGCAGAGCACCAAAGAAAATTATCATTTAAGAGTGAGGGAAAAATAAAGACATGTTCAGACAAAAAGAAACTTAAAGTTTTTAGAAACAGCAGAAACTCAGTAAAAGAAAATAGAAAGCTTAGTATTCTGGGAGATGAAAAGTGATCCTAGAAATAATTCTGAGACGTAGGAAAGCCAAGTAAAGAAAATGGAAAATATTTAAGGTAATCTATATAAGCACTGGTTATATAAGTCAGTAATAATAATATCTAATTTATGATATTAAACAAATCAAAATAAAGCTGAAATACTAATCAATACCTTTGACAACAAACAGAAATGATATAAAGCATTTAAGATTTTCTGATACAGGTGGACTATGGTTTTCAGACCAACCCTCCAATACATACATACATATAATAATCTAATAAAATAGAAAAATTTGCACTTAAAAATCTATTTAAATTCATTGCATAGTTTTCAAGGAAAAAAATGATTTGCAGGTACATAATCTAAGACAAAGAGAAATCTAGAGAGGTAAGTAGGATTAAGAATGGCTTTTGGAGGCATTTTCTACTCAAAGTAAGATTGCAAAAGTGATGAACTGTAAGCTAAGAAACTGAACATAGGTTTTTTTGCAGATCCATGTAGCAGGGAGGAAAAAAAAGGAAATTCAGGTATAGATAAGGAAGGCGAACTCTGGTAAACACCAAGACTTTTGGTGGGGACCCCAAAGCACTGTACTATATGAATAAGAACATAAAATGGTTTCTCACAGGGTCTGAAGCCCATTTCCAGTGCTTTGAATACCATATTAAGGTGGCCAAGAACTACCATTATCCTTATCCTAACTATTAACCAAAGGCAAATGTAACTCTTTGTGGGAAAATATATCTTTCAGAGTCTCCATTTATATGTACTGTTTTTTTCTGATAAAATTAGAAATAGATATTCAAGAAGATAAAATTTTACTGAAAACTAAAAACTCAAGAGTACCTAGAAAGCATATTCATCAGACATGAAGTTCTTATAAAATACTAGGAGTCATTTAAATCCAATTTCTCCATGTATCTTCCAAAATGATACAGATCACTAAAGAGAACAAATGAAACCACTTATAAACCACTCCACTGAATAACTGATTGACAAAGAATATTACAATTTTTGAATTCTATGGATTTAAGGAAATAAACACCTGAGATAAGAGGAGTTGAATTTGACACCCAAGTCAGAGAATCAGACTAATTATGCAGAAAATAGATGAGAATAATGGAATCCCTGAAGATTAAGTAATTCTTGAAAGAGAGAATCTCAACATAAGAGAAAAACAGAAGCTTGAGAACCTGGTAGACAGAACACTGACTACAGGGAAATCAAAAGGCAGGGGCTGAAAAGTTATGAGACTACAGGGTTAACATTTTGGGTGAGACACAATTTCTGAGGGACAAGGAGGTGGTAGAAAAGGGAGGATATTTTGGAGGTTTGGTGAACAAAAAGAAGGATAACAAATGGTTAAAATAAAGTTTTCTAAAGCAACAAAAGATTAGCAAACCAAAGACAAATCAACGCTTTCCTTAAAACAAAACAAAATAAACAACAAACAAACAAACAAAACCACCATTTATAAAAGACACTGAAATCCAATGAACCAAGTGAAGAGAATTTCTTAAAGTAAGAACTCAGTAACACAATCAAAACTCAATCCCTTGCCACCATAGAATCCCCTCTTACTGCTTCTTAGGAAACTTTTTTTTAAAAAATACAAAACAAAACAAATAAACCATAAGCAATATTTCTACAAAGCTAAAACCAGAAGAAAACAGAAAGCTGGAATTAAAACATTTTGGATAATGAAACTATACTTTCCTCCTTACCCAACCGCCCCCCCAAAACACAAAGTAAAAAGAAAATACAAGAACACCCTAAAATGATACTCTACTTTCAATTAAATTCCCTTTCCAAAGAACTAATACCAATCCTTGCCAAATTCTCCCCAAAAATTGAAGAGGAGGAAATACTTCCAAACTCATTTTACAAGGCCAGCATTATCTTGATACTGAAACCAGACAAGGATACCACAAGAAAAGAAAATTACAGGCCCATATCTCTGATGAACATAAATGCAAAAATGTATAAATCAACAAAATACCAGCAAGCCAAATTCGATGATACATTAAACGGATCATACACCATGATTAAGTGGGATTTATTCCAGGGATGCAAAGAAATTTCAACATCTGCAAATCAATCAATGTGATACACCACATTAACAAAATAAAGGGTAAAAATCATATGATCATCTCAATAGATGCATAAAAAGCATTTAACAGAATTCAACACCCATTTATGATAAAAATCCTCAATAAAGTAGATGTAGAGGGAACATATCTCAACATAATAAAGGCCATATATGTCAAACTAACATAATACTCAACTGAAAGCTGAAATCTTTCCCTCTAAGAGCATGAATAAGACAAGGATGCCCACTCTCACCACTTTTATTCAACATAGCATTGGAAGTCGTAGCCAGATCAATTAGGCAAGAAAAAATATATAGAAGTCATCCAAATTGGAAAGGAAGAAGTAAAACTGTCACTATTTGTAGATCATCATGCAGATACGATTTTATATATAGAAAACCCTAAAGAGTCCACCAAAAAAACCCTATTAGAACCAATAAATAAATTCAGTAAAGTTACAAGGTATAAAATTAATATACAAAAATATGTTGCCTTCTATACACTAACAACAAACTATCAGAAAGAGAAATTAAGAAAACAATCCCAGGTTCAATTGCATCAAGAAGAATAAAATACCAAGAAATAAATTGAACTAAGGAGGTGAAAGACCTATACACAGAAAACTATAAACATTGTTGAAAGAAATTGAAGATGATGCAAATAAATGGAAAAATACTTTGTGTTCATGGATTGGAAGAATGAATATCATTAAAATGTCCATACTACCCAAAGCAATCTACAGATTTAATGCAATCCCTATCAAAATTCCAGTGGTGTTTTTCACAAAAGTAAAACAAACAATCCTAAAATTTGTATGGAACCACAAAAGATGCTGAATACCCACAGCAATCTTAAAAAAGAAGAACAAAGCTGCAGGTATCATGAGCCCTGATTTAAAACTATATTATAAAACTATAGTAATCAAAACAGTATGCTATTGACATTTAAAAAAAAAAAAAGACACAAAGATCAATAGAACAGAATAGGGCACCCAGAAATAAACCCACACATATGTGGTCAATTGATTTATGACAAAGGAGGTAAGAATATATAATGAGGAAAAACAGTTTTTTTTAATAAATGGTGTTGAGAAAACTGAAAACCAGCCCAGGCAAAGTGTAAATCAGACTATCATCTAATCCCATATACAATAATTAAATCAAAGTGGATTAAAGACTTGAATGTAAAATCATAAAGTTCTAGAAGAAAATGTAGGCATTAAGCTCCTTGACATTGGTCTGGGCAATGATTTTTTTGCATCTGACTTTAAAAGCAGAGGCATCAAAAAGCAAAAATAAACAAATGGAATTACACCAAACTAAAAAGCTTCTGCAAAGCAAAGGAAATCATCAACAAAATGGAAAGGTAGCCTACTAAATGGGAGAAAATATTTGCGAATATTTGATAACAGGCTACTATCCAAAATATACAAAGAACTCATACAGCTCAAAAGCAAAACAACAAACAACCCAAGTAAAAAATGGGCAGAAAATCTGAATAGACACTTTTGTTCCAAAGAAGACATACAGATAGCCAACAGTCACATGAAAGGATGCTCAATATCCCTCATCATCAGGGAAGGGCAAATCAAAACCACAGTATCACCTCACACCTGTTAGGATGGCTGTTATCAAAAAGACAAGAAGTAAGAGGTGTTGGTGAGAATGTGGTGAAAAGGGAACCCTCATGCACTGTTGCGAATGTAAATAAGTGCAGTCACTTTAGAAAACAGTATTTTTCATCAAAAAAAAAAAAAATAGAACTACCATATGATCCAGGAATTCCACTTCTGGCTATTTATCTGAAGAAAACAAAAGCACTAATTTGAAAAGATATGTGCAGCCGTCCCGTGTTTATTGCAGTGTTATTTATAATAGCCAAGATACGGAAACAGCCTAAGTATCCATCGAGCGATGAATGGATAAAGATACCTAGGTATGGTATACATATACAATGGAATGCTATCCATCCATAGAAAATAATTTTGCCATTTGCAACAATGAAGATAGACCTTGAGGGCATTGTGCTAAATGAAATATGTCAGACAGAGAGCCAAATAGTGTATGATCTCACTTATATATGGAATCTAAAAAAATAAAAGAAAAAAGAAACCAAGTTCATAGATACAGAGAACAGATTAGTGATTGCCAGAAAGAGGGGTGGAACGTAGGCAAAATGCGTGAAGTGGGTCAAAAGGTACAAACATCTGGTTAAATAAGTCATGGAGACATAATGTATAACATGGTCACTAGAGTCAATAACATTGTCTTACATATTTGAAAGTTGTTAAGAGAGCAAATCTTCAAAGTTCTCATCACCACAAAAAAAAAAAAAAAAAAAAAAGAGAGAGAGAGAGAGAAAATTCCGTAACTATGTATGGTAACTGGACTAATTGTGGTGATCATTTTTCAGTGTATACAAATATCGAATAATCATGTAATACACCTGAAACTAATATAACGTTACATGTCAATCATACCTCAATAAAAAATTAAATAAATTCAATACATTTTCCTAACAAACAAATGCAGAGTTAGCAACTCTATGTCCCCTAGTTGAATCAGGATACAGCCTGAGCATGAATATAAAACTCCATCCACTACCTAACGAGGGTGGTAGGAAAACCAGGTTAATGTAAGATTCTGGGCAAACACCCAAATTGGGCTTCTACTCACTTGCAGGTAAAGGCAGTTTCCATAAGACCAGGGTTGAAGTGAGGAGATCTGAGAACCCCAGGACACACCAGGGTAGAGGTCAGAATGGAGGGAAAAGAAAAGCAAATCCAAGAAGACTAAAAGGTTAAAGAGGAGAGTCTGGACCACGATGTTTCTAAATTACAGGGAACAGAAATGTTTTTGTTGTTATTGTTGTTGTTGTTGTTGTTGTTGTTGTTGTTGTTGTTCTACAGATCAAGAAGTTTGCTGCAGGAGGTAAACCAAAAGTCTGGAGCAACAGCCTAGAGCTAGAACTGCTGTTGACAACGGGGGTATTTCAACCAGGGTGTTTAATGGATGAGATATAAAAGGTCTCATTTAGGATGAACGTAAGCCACTGTTTCATCTCGATGATGCAAGAAAGAAAGGAGTAAAAGGGGAGAATAGTTAAAGATATAAATTACCTGTGTAGTTATAGTCCCCAAGTGCACATGGGCATGGGCCGTTTCACTAATACTTTAATTCACTTTGGTCAAATTTTAGTGCCAAAAAACAATTGTCTATTGGAACGACAGTGGCAGTTGCCAGGGAAAGTCATGGTATCTTTGTTAACTCTCATAACATTAAGAGAAGAAAGTACAAAGTAGTGAAAGTTAGCATGCCGCCCTTCAGTGGTTGACGAAGCATTCACAGGATGTCAAGGCCAGGTCAGTGCCAAAGCAGTTACGTAATAGCTGTGCCTTGGTATTCAACATTTCATTTCATTACTTTGAAGTAATAGTCACATATGGCTATCCTATTAGGACACATGGTCATTTTCCTATGCACAGCTAGCGCAATATAAACATGTGAAATGACAAGATAAGATCCAAACATGGCAACAATCCAAAACACATCAGCATCACTGAAATAAACCCCATTGTGATGTCAGCATCATTCCCCGAGGAAGCTGTGTCTCCTGGATAGAAGATGTTAAAATCCCATAAAGAAATTCTACTAAGGGCAGCAACATGGCTTCATTACGAAGCTAATGATGTAGCCATTGGCCATTTCACATAAGAATGCAGATAAAGCACCATTCCACGGAATATAGAATTCCCAGGCATTATCCTCAATATGTGTTCCTCAACCACAGCATGTGAGTCTATTGAAGCATATGTGCTATGTGTTTGTTTGTATTTTGCATACCATGAGAAAACAGAGTAACTCATTTGCATAATAACATATTTCATGGTCAACTTACTGAAAGGAGACTTCACCCAGATCACTATACTCCCAACTCAACATCACAAGCCCATAAGGTTAGATAGAACAAGTATTATTCTATTTTGCAGGAGTGGAAATCCTGGCATGGAAATAAGCTGCCCAAGGTTAAATAGTAATCAATATAAGTAAGATTTGATCTAAATCCTTTGACTTCAATGAAGTATTCCTTTGATTTATAAAATGTCACAGGGGTAGAAAAAAACATTTATGTTTGTAGTATAACAATTAAACCAATAAAGTATTCTATATATTTGAGTGTTTTATTTGGGACACCAAAACATGATTCATAGACAATTTGTTAGTAAAATTGGTACAAACTGACATTAATTTTCCATTAAAATGACATTTGGGAAAATTATATTAATAAAATGAGAAAATTAAGTTAATAGATTTAGTAACAGATAGAAGGTAATGACTTCACTGTTTCAAAATCACCTTAGAAATGTCAGGTATTTTTTATAAGGAAGAATATTGCAATGAAAGCACTTTCCCCTGAGGAAACATTTCATCTGCAGTTTTCTAAAGTACCTCGAATTTTCTCTCAGATTCCAGATAACTTAGTACCCAAAGATAGGGTGAGACTTTACAGGAAACTTCCAGAATAAAGAGAATTCTATTGTTTGACACTCAGGCCATCTGATTATGCCACTGTTTTCCTCCTCCTTCACATAGGCCCCTCATCACTATCATCTGTTGATTTAGTTTTTCCTCCTTGTTTCTCCCCTGTTCTCTAGCCAATTCTTGCCATCTTTGTCAATGACTTCAATATTTACATAGATTAACCATTTAATATCCAAATCTCTCAGTTGCTTGACATCATCTCCACTGAGATTCTCTTTCATGTCACCACAGGTACGCATTGCCTTTGTAAACAATCAATTTTGTCACCCCTTGAAATTGAGACCTCCACTGAAACCTTGACAAACAGCTACTCTCTCTCTCTGTTAAGTATCTGTAGTATTTTTACTCACTCATAAAAATATTCATCTTTTCAAAATCCCCAAGACATGAATATGATTCATTTCTCACTGACATCAGCTCTTGGCTTTACTCTTCTCTGTCCAGTTTAGATTCCACAACTCATCACTTAAATTCATCACTTTACATAAAGCCCTACCTCTCTTGACATTTTTCTCTTTGATTTTGCTCACCCCGGACAAACTCAACCATTTACTTATACCTGCATCCATGGACCTGAACAGTTTAGCACAAACAATCTAGTAGAGTTGATTGTTTTGCTTGAAATTTTTGGTCAGAAATTCCAAGTAGATATTCAACATGGCCTCAGCAATCCTAATATATTTGTGAACTATACCTGCCTTCCTACCTCCAATATGATTCTTCTATAACCTCTTTCCAAAATCTTTCATAATCTCATTCCTACTTTTTCTTGGTGACATACTGCACTGAAATACTAAGTGACCACAGAGAAAGTGTCTAATCTTCTTCATCACATGATCAACACAAAACCATCCTCATGAAAACCTATCTCCTACCTCTCTTTCTATAGTCTTTAAACAAGAATACTGAGTGTTTACTATTTGCCAAATACTAAACTTTCCTTTCTCTTAAGCCCTGTATCTCATCACTGCTTCTTTTCTCAAGAACCTGAGTTTTGACATCGGGCCTTTAATGGGTCCCTGCCTTTTCCCTCCAATTCTATTTCACAATGTTTCAGCATCGCCCTACTTTTTTCAGCACCTCTAAAAGACCAGCTCTTTCTTAACTCAGGGACTTTGGCCCTCTTGGCTTTTGGGGACTAATTCACTGTCAATGCCCTATACTCAGAGTGGCCTTTCCTGACCAAAAAATGCAGGTTTACCTCAGCCCTTTCAGCCACCTCTGCACTCTGCTTCCTTCTTAGCATATATCATATCTGAATATATTTATTTGTTGTTATATTTCTTAGTTTTGGGCTGTGTCTCCTTCTCACCTGTGAGCTCCATAAGGACACGAACTAAGTCTATGTTACTGATGACTGCTTCTCCTACTCCCCAGATCACTGCTTGCCACATGGTATGTACTAAATAAGCATTAGGTTAAATGAGTGAATGAATGAATGGATTTACCATTGTTAATTTTTTCACTTCCAGAACCAAGCATTAGTTTTCTGAGAAGGAACATTGATTATATAAATGGTGGCCTCTTGCTATCATAGCTAGAGATCCACTTGAAAAATTTGTGCTTCATGTCAATCTCCATGACATTAGACTCAATAAGATTAGAATTCATATTCCAATGGATATGGAACATTTCATGCGGAGCACAGTAAGTGTTTCACAGATATTGAGACTATAACTATATTCTTCTCACTGGCTTCTCACACTAGTGGATCAACAATCAAGAAAAGAGCTACTTGCTATACTGGTTGGAGTAATTTAATCCTGATTCTAATTAAAGTAATTTAATCCTGATCTAATGAAGGCCTAGGGTTACTACTACACAAAAGAAGCAGGATACATATGTCTGGAACCCAGGGGCTTCTCTGCATCTTTCCTTGCCCAGCGATAACTGTCAATAGGTAATTGTAGCAACCATACCCTAAACGAACAAATGAAAGTTCATACTGTCAATGATTAAATTCTGGGTCACTCACCAGGAAGTAATCCAGGACAGAAATGTGCTGGACTATGATGAAGGAAATATAAATTGGGTGTCCCAGAAATGAGATGAAGTAGTCATAGCCTAAAGACTGGCAGCAGCAGCAGCAAAAACTGTAACTTGTTTTATTTATGTTTCTGTCTTTAGTCTATGAGAACATGACTGTCCACTAGCTCAAGGAGGTTCTGGGGCTGATTGGATTTGTAACTCTCCTTTGGAGGAAGAAATGAAGACATCTTGTTCTCATAAAAAATGAAGGCTCCATATTCTATTGTGGAAGACAGTTAATGGGGTGATATGAATGGACCCAAATGAGTCAAGGGTCACATGTATCTCCTCAGAGTCTTTGCTCTCTTCTGTCCCCTGGGATATTTGTTACATTTCAGTCACCCCTGGGGTCCTAATAATTTCATCTGAGCCATAAATTTCTGCTGATGGCATTCAGCCTACACTTTGGGATTGGATGACTCCTCCTACTTCAAAGAACGAATGAAGCGCCATACTTTAAGGCATGGAGTCTAGCTTCCCTAGAAGCTGCCAAAGCTTCAAGGCTGATATCAACTGGAGAAATGGGGGAGTTAACTCTCCCCAAATGGGAAATTATACCAAAGCGAGATAAGAGATAGGACACACCAGCAGATATATGCTACATCCCCTCTCTGTATGACATATCCCACCTCCCTTTCTTGTGCTGATGGACTATTCTGAAGCAATGTTTCCAAAACCAACTTGCTGGAGATTCCCCAGGTAGCCTAGTGGATTTACATGCCAAGCAGCTGGTTGTTCTTTCTTCTCAGCTCATCATAAAACAATAGTGAGTATGTAATATATTGTTATTATATTGTATTTATTTCTCATCATTCCCTGCTTCGTTTGTCTTTTTCTCCACTTTACCTGCTCTGGTCTTGCACCATCCAATAAAGTATAAGCACTTAAGCCTTGCTTCAGATTTATTTGTTTGTTAAAGGGAACCCAACCTTACAAATACCTAATAAATGTAAGTCCTAAAAAATTCCAAAACTTTTGTGATTCAAATATGTTTATTTATGAATACTTAACATTCTAAAAACAATGTACATGACAATTATTTATCTTGAAGCACTTTATTAACTTATTTTAAAAAGTCTCTTTACTCGGATGAGTATCATTTTGTACTTGTCTGTGGTTTTTCTGTGTTCTTTTTAACCTCTTCTCTAAAAGAGTAGCAAACTTTATTTTGATGCTCAATGGCTGTCTTTTACATTTGCTACATAATGATCTCATCATGATTAACAAAATTAAGAAATGTATTACTAAAATTATCATTATGAGAAGATCCATACTTTCTCACTGAACTATATAAAAAATATTTCCTCAACATATTGCATCACTCATGAAAACTCACAAAAATAGGCACCAATAGACACTGTCAATGGACAACTCATAGCTTGGATTCTTGAAAAGTTCAGAGTGTACTAGGGAAGACAGACACATAATATAATAGAAATTCATAAGAATTATAATAGAGGAATGTGCCAAAGGCTAAGAGAGCAAAAGAAAAGGGCCAATTAACACTGCCTGGCAAGGTTATCAAGAAAAAAGTAACATTTGGAATATGTCTTAAAGGATTAGGAAGATGTCCCCACAAGGAAAAGAAGAGCATCCCCAGCAGAAAAATGAAATGCACACAACAAATACTTACTGACATTTATGTTTCAACCAGTGATTTATACTCTAGAAATAAAGTGGTAAACAAGCCATACAAAGTCTAGACTTTTCATCCCAGTAAGGGGCAGATACTGAACAAACAAACAAAGGAAAACTTATGGGTGTTGTGCCTAAAATTACAACAAGAAGACATGATAGAAAGTGACCAGGGGACTACTTTAGTGTGGGTGGTCAAGGACGGCCCCACTGAGGAAGTAACATTTATGACAAGTTGCGTCAAGTCATTAGGGAAAGGAATGAGGGGGAAACTTTCATAGCTAGTCCATGGAATTTGTGTGATGGGAGAAATTAGAGCAGATAGATTAGATGGAGAGTTAGGGACTTTTATGTTGAATTTAATCCCAAAAGAATGGTGAACATTTTTATGGACATAACAAGGGAAGGGAATCAAAAGAGTTTCAGTAGTTGTAGAGTCTGCAATTAGGTGAGGAGGACCTAGAGGAAGAATGACAATGGGGTAGGTGATGCAATCATCCATCCAGTTGAATACAGATGAACACCTGGGCACAGACAATGGCAGGAGTTATACTAATAAGAACATATTTCTCAAGAGAGATTTAAAGGGTAGGTATATTAGGACTTAACAAGTGAAAATTGGAATTTTCAAAAGTAAAAATGTTGAAGGAATTAGGATCACAGGTTCATAGTTGGGGTATTCCCTGTGAATGATGATGTAATTCACCAAGATAAGGAATTCAAATACAGGAGTGGTATTTGTTTTCAGTGAAAGGTGAGTAAGTGAGGGACAGTAGAGTACTTTAGTTTGAGGCATGTCGATTTTGTGGTGCTTGCGAGATACCCAGTGTCATTGTATAATTAGAAATAAAAATCTAAAGCTCAATAGAGAAAGTAGAAGATTTCAAACTCAGGAATAACGAGGAGAGAAAGTCATACAAAAAAATATTTGGGATTGTTAGGATTTATATGAATAAATTCAACACCTATTCACCAGTCTCGAAATCTTCCAAACATAAATCAGAAAGCACTGTCATACAGAGTTTTGTCATTCTAAGATGAGAATTCTCTGAAGA
Organism: Ursus americanus; assembly: GCF_024610735.1. NCBI lineage: Eukaryota > Metazoa > Chordata > Mammalia > Carnivora > Ursidae > Ursus > Ursus americanus. Next base: position 10,949,129 of record NC_142137.1, on the reverse strand, counting down.
AATCACCCCCTGCTAAAGCTGCTAGGGAAACTCTCTCCATGAGATAGAAAATCCTCCCAAACAATTGATAATCTTTTGAAGTTAGTAATAATGGATCTAGCAAAAAAGCTTTAAACTTAGAAATTCTCAACCTGCTTTAATTCTGTTAATCTACCAAGTGAATTTCATGGGTACTTAGATTCCTAATTCAAATCCTAATTTGCTCTCTGTATTGTGCCTTACATATTTGAGTATGCCACAGGTAGTAGTTACTTCCCTGTGTCATAAACACTGGAGATATAATACAATACCTATTGAGACATAAGGAAGAAAAAGTAGATTCCTTTACTATGGGGGAAAATGGTGCCATTATGCAGTTAAACATACAGTGAATGGCTTCTCTTTTCTGATCATGAGAAATCAGAAAATTGTAGAATATATCTGTGGATGTCAAGGAAAAAAAAAAGAAGTCACTGCGTAACATTATAGAAAAATCACTAAACTTAGGTTCAGAATATCATATCCAAGTCCCAACACTGCCATTTATTAACTGTGAGAATTTACGCAAAAAATTTAATCTCTCTAAACTCCACTCTATCTGAAAAATGGAAGAGAGCACCTAATTTATAAAGTTATCATGCATAATGAAATGAATATCCACCTAAAAAGCAATGTATAAACCATAGAACATTATACTATGTAAATTTCAGTTAAAGATGGCCATTTGAAACAAGTGTTAAGTAAATAAATAGAAAAACCTCACTGAAATTAAGACCCAGCTATGATTTGAGAACCATGGAGGATTGGGTCTGTAGCTAGATCTAGCTTTATTTTAACCCCAAATTTGTGATTCAGTAGTCCTTGAAGTAACAGGAAGCTAAAGACAGTTATTTCTTATAGTCTTCCAAGTTAGATGGGGTGCTAAAGAAAAGAGGAGTGTGAAGAAAAAGAGATTGTGGAGCCGACAATCTCATTACCTGAATTATAATTGGATAAGGACAACTCAATTCAAATGGCTTAAGCAGCAATTAGTTAAATGACAAATTTAAGCTGTGATTCCTTGCTTAGGGGCAAGGTGAAGCTTTTTCTAAAAGTAGCGACACGAAATCCAGAATACAGTGATTTTCCGAAATGTCTGATGTGCTGAAGCTCATAAGCTGTTATTAATTGCTAACAAAAACCAGATTAATTGAGTCTAGAAGGAAATGGTTCTCATTGATTGTAAATGTTAGATTATATTTTCTATTTTTTTAAATAACGTACATTAATATTATATTGTTTTAAAGTCCGTTTACCACTAACTAATTGTAGCATTAAAATTATTTTAAAAAATTAGAAATCTCTCTTTTGGAGAATGAGGTGTGATATCTAGCAAAAAACTGAAAACTAAAAAGAAAATTTTAAATCCTTTAATTTAAGTCAGAAGTTCTCAAATCTAACTGCCCATTAGAATCACCTGGGGAGCTTTGTAAAACTACCACTTTATGGGCTTCATCCCTAGAGCTTCTGATTTAATATGTGTGGGTAAGCCCTGAGCAACAGCAGTTTTAAAAGCTCCACGGGTATTTCTAATATGAAACCAATGCTGAACATCTCTGATCTTGACAGAAGATGTATGGCCTTTCCATAGATCCCAGAGCTTTAACACGTTTAGACCCTTTAATCATTACCACTAAAAGTCACTGAATAGATAGTGGATTGTGACAAATAATATTTTCACTTAAAGAGACATAAAATTATGCCATGCTCAAATCACTCTATATTCTTATTTAGTTTCTCCAAACATTTCCTTAACAAACAGGAAGATTAATATCTTCCCCTGTTCCATTGACCAGATGTTGTCATAAATAATGGCTCTCCATCAACTTTGTCAAAGCCATCAAAATCACTGACTTTCAATACAAAATCTCAGATCAGGAACTCATTTGTTTATCTGGAAGTACATTTTGAAGAGTATTTAACCTAGAAACCAATGAGAATGCAACACCCCTCAAAGGTATTAAATTTTTCAAGTCCAGTTACTTTTTGTGGCAGTGATGAACCTTTGCTGTCTTCCTCAAACTTTTCTAGAACTGTTGGCCCTTCTATTAGATATTTTTCAAAACAAAGCACAGAATTAATAGTATGTTATATAAATATTCCTGGTTTTGTCTTTGGGCTGTTTTACATCTTCCATTCATGCAGATATTCTATAGCCCTCTCTGGAGAATACAAGTCCAGTTCTTTCTCCTTCATAACACATGTGTGCACCTGTTACCTAAAAACATGAGCACTACACTTCAGACAAGATCCACTCCATAGGATCTGCTAAGCTGCTGTACAACTTCTGCCAAGATTTTTACAACTTCTGCAATGATTTTTAAAACATTACCTGAATTCTAATTTACTAACCATTTATTTATTTAGATTATAAGGTGTACCTGTATAACAAAATAGTTAATGAAAAAGCTGAATGAGGGGACTGATTCTTAGAAAGTTTAAATTATGTCATCATGTCATCATGTCATCATGTTTGCTTACGAGACAATAAAGTAATCCTAAGGGTGTATATATACAAACAATTTTAAATAACATGATATATGCAACATAATATTATATAGCATATAAAATATTTATGACCAACTTATTACTAAATTTGATAATATTAAAACCAGAAATATCCAATAGAACTTTCTGCAATGATAGGAATAATAAAAATGTTCTATTCTGAATAATACACCTCATTTTTCCCCAAAGTCCCTTTAGACTTGCACTACACGAGAACATCATCACCAGATGCCGCAGTGCAATGCAGGGAGTCATAGAGGACTGCCTTTTTATCAAGGCACGCACAACTTGGAAAAGCACATCCACGGCAACTTTCAGGAGATAAAAAGTATCTCTTGGATCAGGTCACATTTCCTAGCATTTTTATTTTACTTTTATTGACTTTGTAGATGAAAGAGACCTGAGGGTACAATTATTTTTACAGGTGAATCATTTATGGAACAATTCCAAGATTTATCAGGATCTTGAAACAAGTGGAAAAAGAACAAACACAAAACCGCCATCGCAAATTGCATTGGTATAGGTTAAAAATCACTCCATATAACTTGTGACACATGGAATTTTTAACAAGAAAGCTTTGAAGTGAGGGTTTCTGGGAAGAGGGCAGAAAGCCTCGGATACAGAGAGATTGAATATCTTGCCTACAGTGGCACAATACGTGGAACAGTCAGGATTCAAAACCTGGTGGTCCAGCTGTAGAGTCTGTATAACTAAACTCACTTTTAAAACGCTACTACTACTACTACTAATTGATAATACAAAAACTCGTTCTTTAAAATGAATAATTAAATATGCAAAACACATTGGCCTGATTAAAGAAAAAAAAGGCAAAAATATATAGGACATGATTGAGAATGAAAAGACACAGGACTAGAGATACAGAGACAAAAAATTATAAAACATGAAACTTTATCCTCAACAATTTCAAGAATAGAGAAAGTTACTCAGTAGCCCGAAAGACCAAAGTTAATCAAAGAAGAAGTAGACCGCTTAAATAGGTCAATTACTCCAGAAGTTGGCAAAGTAATTAAAATCTACCATTGAAAAAGACGATTGGATCCAAACGTTTCAGAGTTGAGTTCTAACTTTTAAGACCTATGTTAAATACAAACTTTTAGGTAATCTTTAAATAAAATATAATGTCATTAAAACTATTTCCAATCACACAACAGTGCATTTCTGAAGCTTCCCCTACTATAAACTGGGGTTACAAAAAAGACAAAAAATAGAAACCGTTATTCATGAACATTTTAAAAGATTTTCCTTTTATTTCTCCTTCTCTATTACATTTAGAATACTTACATCTATTTTTTTAAAGATATGGTTGTAGGTAGGCTATGTTATCTTTCATTAAGAATAATAAATGGATTATTAAAATATTTTTATAGAAATTAGATATTACCTCTGACTGGGTTGAAATGCTGATTTATATGATCAGGAGAAAAAGAGAAGTAAAGTCATTTTTATTGATAAAAAAATAAGAATTAAAAATAGGTTGAATATCTCTATTGGATGTGTTCTTAAGAAAGACTTTTCCTATAAAAATAAGGAAGGGCAATAGAGCAAAACAATTCTTGCCGGGCAGCCACTTAGTTACTTTTCCACCCACATTACATGGGATTTTTGTTTCTTTTCTGTTTCTTATAATATATTTGTTTATATTAAGGATGACTTCCTGCTCCATTTTGTCTTTCATTTCAACTATTACAATTGGTCTTAAATATGCAGTGATTAAATTGTCCAGATCTAACCTACACCTGATCCTCAGCTTTTATGAAAATTAAAGTTCAACGTATGTTTGCTCTAATATCTAAGAAAAACTCAATTATGTATAATTTTATTTAAATTTTAGAATGGCTACTATTTACCAAAAACCATATAAAATTCAGGAAGAATCTTTGAATGTAACTTAATTATCAGCAGTAATTACACATGGAAAAAATTCTTCTAGTTTATTTTGAGAGGTAGCTCAGCACAGCACATGGTGCTGATTACACTCATTGTCTTTGCTTAACTGAACATGAGCAATCTCATCTCTACAATTTACATCATAAAGCATCCTCAATTTGGAGTTACTGATATATTTTCTGTTTTCATACTGCCTCCATTTAAATGCTACGCTTGGAACATATATTTTCAGCAAATAAAAAATTCATAACCCTGTGTAAATGATTAGAATAAAAATAGGGGATCTGAAGAATGCTTTTCTAATAGGTCCAAGGACTAAAATATTACCCTTGTATTCCCCTTATTTCGCTCCCCCAATCCTATGTGGGATGATTGAAGGTAACATGATGGTTGCTGTTATAATATGTATGCAAAAAACGCACACAAATTATTATCCCTAACTTTAAGCTATTTTTATATCTTTTGTAATTTTTTTTTTTTTTTGCGAAGTAAGCACAATACTCAGAAAAAGCTCTAGAGCAATGAGTGTGTCTTTACATAAATTCTTCTCTGGATAAAACCCTCAAAACTTTCAACAAATACTCTTCTCTAATGGACAGTCAACTATTCCCAATTAATTATTGTTTCTTATATGGGGAAGATGAAGAACTGCGTGTGCACTGGCTCATAGGCTGGTCACAGATATTTCACGGAAACAAGAACGAACCTCATACCTTTGTTGCAAGATAGTATTCCACGCATGACTCACAACAGCTCCTATGTTGACCTTGTACCTTAATTCTAGTGTAATTTTCACACTAGTCTAAGTTTTGGGGTTGGAGGTTTATAGGTACTGCAGTAAGTATAATAACTCTTTGACGCCAACAAAAAAGCAGTTAATATACTAGGTTGACAAAATTGTAACAAATGCACAGAATGAACCATGTTAAGATTGAAGTAGAGATTTATTTGGTACATTTTTCCATTTGGGGAAAAATTTTTTTCCACTCTTTTTATAAATATATTATTTTAAAGATATACACATTCAAAAACAGGGACCTGAGTATGAGCCACACCCAGATAAAATTAATAAAGGCATAAATTTTGCACCATTCTTCACCAAATTCCCTTAAGTGCCTTAAGTGATCTGAGAAGAAATTGTGGTTGAGCCTCTCCTAATAGGCCAAATTTCTGGGATGGAGTATTCTAATCATGAATTTCACTGAGTTTGTATATATGCTATACACACACTATATTACATATATGGGTGTATATGTATAAGTCTTATGTTATTACATACTATATAATATGTGTTGTATAGTATATGTGCACATATACATATATGTGTGCATATAGCGGACAGTAAGGAGTTTTATTCAGCATAAGATACCTAAAATATGCTGACCTGTTGAAATCAGAACAAACTATTTTAGGAAAAAGAAATCACCTGTCTTATACCATAAATCCTACTCAAATGATTAAATAATTAGCAACGATTACAAATAAATTTAGATTAAAATTAAAATGGATGAATCAAGGAATTCAGAGCCACATCCTATTTTTCCTTTGAAGAGCTATTTTTAGGCTTTGCCTTCTTCTCTTTGTGGGCTACCTAGAGAGATCCTATGGACAATTGAAACTTATGAAAATTACATAACCCTGAGTTTCATAAACATTATGCCAGAGCACACTTGTATCTCTTCTTTGATTCTTTTCTCTATTAACTGACCAGAAACACCTGACTTTAGCCTCTTTTCTAACTGCTTTGTTTCCCCAGTCTATCCATTGGTTATTGGTAGTTTCCAGATTACTGAATGGCAGGGTTTTATTTGGTAGCTATCAGGCAACTGGTATTAGTAAAGAAGCAAAAAGAAAATGCTATTTCTTTAAGAAGAAAGGGATACATAAATTGAGCCTGCCCTTACTGACACGAAAAGAATAATTGTCTTACTTTTTGAAAATACAAAGCCTATTCCGGTTAGTATGGGTTATCATATAACCTTGGAATCAGGTATAATATAAATGCACTTCAATAATAAATAAGTATTGCTACTGTGGTTGCAATATGGTTCTCTGATGAAAGACTTTGTCTTAAATCAATTCCAATGACGTAGCTCAAGGCTTTACAAGACACAACGAACTGCAGAATTCATTACGACTTCTTCCTTTCCTCTCACTTCCTCACCCTGGGCACCATACTCATTTGTTGCTAAAATCCTATGGATTCTTAATCTGCAATGTAGCTTATACTACTCCATTATTTCCATCCTTACTGCTATTTATTTAGTTGAATCGTTGTCATTTCTTACCTATACTTTGTGGTGGTCCCTTAGTGGACTCTGCTTCTCATCTGTTTTCCTCCAAGGTAGCCCTCATAGAGTTAGTAAATCAGAGATCAGATGTCTTTTACTCCTTTTTTTTTTTTTCAAAATCTCTTATTAATCATTTATAGAATGAACAAGTTTTTAGCTTAGAATTTGAGGCATTTCCTCACTTCTGTGACTCCACCTGATACTAAATTCTTTATTCTCCCACCAGGTCTACTCTTGTCACACTCTCTTTTCTGATCATACCTGGAAAATCTATGCATCTGTGACATTTCCTATGTGATCCCAAAGCCAAGCATGGCTTTCCTTATATCTATACGTCTTTGATCCTATTTAAGTTTCAATTTAATACCTGCTTTTCCATTAGTTCTCCCTTTATCCAATTATAATTACGATGCATTTCACTGCCGACTGGTCACCACTTGTTTACCTTTTACTTGATTATGAATTCCATTCTTTTGTATTATAATATAGATTATAAATGCTTTAGAATAATTTTTAGTTTGTCCTAACATTTGTGTCCTTCTTTCTCTCTGAATCTAGTATTTTTCCTCACCTACAAGCTGCAGTACATCAAAGTAGTAAAGTGCACGGGCTCTGCAATCAGATAAACCTGGGTCCAAATCTCTTATCTACTATTTAGCAGCATCAGATCTTGAACAAATTATTTTTCTTATGCCTAATGTGATCCTAGTGGAATGGGTGTGTTCACAGTGCCTTACAATTAGAGGACTCTTATGAAAGTTTAGTCAGCAAATATTTATTGAGCTACTTCTTTGGTCCAAGCATAAACTGTGATATACAGGAACAAAAAAGCTGCTCCTACCTATAAGGGTTGTTGTAAAGATTGAATGATACACTGTATAGGATACGCACTTCAGAGTTACGTTTTAAGTGCCAGAAAAGGATTGGCAATTAATAATGTGGTTTCTTTAATGTTTTATTTATAAGTCTTCTCCAAACATTTACTGAAAAACTGCTAAATGCCAGAACTGGTGGTTACTCTAGAAGAGAGAGAACTAAGCATGGGTCTTAAGCTCCAGAGCTTAAATCATAACAGGGGAGCAAACTAGTAAGCCAGCAACATAGTGCAGAGAGATGGGTGTTGATATGATTTGGCTAAGTAGATTTAACTTTAAAAAAAGACCAAAAAAGTGAATATTTTCATGTTGCTCCCTGATTATTAAAACAGAGAATTTGGTCAGGTGGACCATGTCATAGTTTTAAGTTGAGATAATATTAGTAACTGCTGCTACCTTTGGCAGGTTTAGAGCAGGCATTATGATAAACATAGTTGGGTATTTCTTGATCAATCATCTTAGTCACTTCAAAATACCAATTAGCCCTTGTAAATGTTAATAATATAAGCGATAAAGAACAGATGGCCGCATGAGCAGAAAACAGCTGCTGTTTTCCTGTCAAACCAAAAGATGTGAGCAATGTTTCCTAACAAGGGCCCAGCAGAGAAATTGTGGTGATGAAATTTTCTGCTCCAGGCCCACGCCATATATCTTCTATCTAAAGCTGCTTAAAGGCATTTACGGGCGGTAAGGGCCATAATGGTGCTGATGATCTCCGCTGTGTGGAGTGTTCGGAGATAACAGGCAGGTCACCTTCTGCAGGCCTGCCAGCGAACTTGAGGGATAATCTCTTCAAAGCTCAGGATAAGCTCCCTGGCATCATTCAGTTCTCTCTCTTAGGATCTTCGAGAGCTTAGGAACCAAGCTGGAGGACACAATCTAAATGAACTCTAGTTTTCCACACAAATGGGATCATTGCCATCCACAAAAGACAAAGGAGGATTTTCCTGAGTTTACCTGGAATGGCCATTTATGCCCTGTACACTGCCTGCTCTGATGTTTCAATTTCCATCTGCTTGATCTTTTTTGATTCTTTCTTTCCCTTCCTTACCATCCTCCCATCTTGCTCCGTTGCCAGTAAGAGCAAAGCAGAGAGAGAAGGTATGTCAGACTCTTTAGCAATAAACCTAACTGATAATGTCAAAAGAGTCCACTGTGCGCAGATGCCTTCTTGCCTTCTGGAATATTTGTCTTTGCATTCATCTGCCACAGATATGCACATTATTTCTTTTGAATCATTCACGTAAGTTCACAGGCTAAACTCTCAACTGACCCTTAGTATCTGACCACTAAGTATCTGAATAACTGTATATGAATTATCGTGTGTTTGGATGAGCGAGGGCTTTAGGCGCGTACTTGTAGTCGCAGAAAAGGTCACGTGTTAGAGGAGGGGGCCTCTTCTTGTTTAGAGCAGGGACTGAAGTCCTACAAAAGGTACTTCTGGTTCCATCTGTCTGGACATACAGCAAACTTAAGCCAAAGCAGCTGATATACTGGCTCAGAGAAAATGAACTTTCTGGAGCCAGCACAGTGGTGCCCAGATGAGGTCACTTAATAGAATTTCGTACCATTTTGGAAATCCGTTCTCTGAGGGTGACGGGGAAAGAGGCGAGCAGCTATGCTTGAGTGGGATGTGCTTGCTTCTAGGTAGGAGAGCAGATGGATAATCCAGAGTAGATTTCGTTTTCACAGCCATGGACACCTTCCAGCCTCTCTCTCTCTCTTCCCCAGCTGCCAGCAGCTCCTCTACTCTTCAATGTGCATAGCAGCTGTTTCAGAGATTGTCTAATTCCACACCCAACTTAAATCTGTTTCTTACTGGCTCATAGTCAGACCGCACTTCCCAGTTTCTCACCGTGTTTCCTATGAACATGAGCCTGAGTTCTAGGTAATGGAATATGAACATAAATAACGTGAGCTTCTTTCATGATTCCTTAAAGATCTCCCTTGTGCAATCCTCATATTTTTCTTCTTCCAGATGCTTAATCCAAACAAACGTGAGGGCCTGGAGAGCCAAGGGTTGAAGACAAAAGGGACACAGGATAGAAGAAGCCTGGGTCCCCAAATAATTTGGTCTTATTTTTTGTTAGGGCAGTTCTAGCTCAGTGTGGTTCTTCCTCTTACAATCTGGCATTTCTTATTCTAGGAATGTCCTTGCCTCTGAGGTTTGGCCTTCTTGAAGTCTCAACCAGACACCTGAGTCTCCAGTGAAGCTTTTTCTCTCCAGCCTTGCCAGAACAACAGCACCTCCCAGCCCTGAACAGCCTGCGTAGCTCTGTTCAGCCCCCATCCCTGGAGGAGCCTCTCCCTGCTAAGGCCTGGGAAGCTTCTCCTGGTCATGTGTAGCCCGGTGCTTGGGTGGAAAGCTATAGTGAACTAAGGAACATCCATGTAGATATTTACGCCCCTCCCCCAAAGCTCTCACTCCCTTTGTACATTCTTGCAACCCTAAATTACAAAGCTGTCACTTACATCTCAGTAAAATTGTTGCTCTGTTTGGAGTCCATCTCATTGCACCAAAATTACTCACCAAATACTCTGAATATTAGTGAAATATATCAGTCTGCATTATTCTCTACCTCTATGTCACCAAAATTAATTCATTTGTGTGATTCTAATGCTTTACTTTTGATGTGGTAAAAATGTCTTATTTTTTATAAACCTCAGGCTTTTGCAATTTTATGTGTATCTATTTTGCCGCAAATCACAAGAATCACCGGAGAGTGTTTATCATTTTGGAAGAAGATAGTAATTGCTTTAAAATATCTGCTGTTTAAAATGTGGAGAAGGTGTGGTATAAACAATATATTCAATTTGAAATCAGAAGAAGTGGTTGGTTAAAGATGCTTCTCACAAAAGCAGGGGCTCAAGTGTCATTTCCAGGCATGATTTAACTTTAGTGTAATGGGAAAGAAAATAAGTATTTCCGATATTCAGAAAAGAATAAAGAAAGGTTCATAGGTAAAATCTGAAAAGTTGATTTAAAAAAAAGAACATGAAGGTGGCCATTCTGACTGGAAAAGAGACAAAACATGATATTGATAAGAACACATTTTGCTGAAATATATTAATATTGTTTCCCAGGCACATTTTTATAATGAATGCATATCACTTACATAATGAAGTTTTTTTTTTTTTTAAGAAGAGCAGGTGGTCATGTGTTGATACTCGAAAACCTTTATAACAAAAACAAAAGAAAAATAGCAAAGATGTAAAAACATAACATATTAGACTTTTTGAATAAAACTTTATAAACTTTCTGCTGTCAATTAAAGTAATAACAATGGTTGGGTGTGTAAATAGCTCCTTCGATACTATAGGAGAAGGCCTTCAGACTGGTATGTATTGGGTAAAAAAATAGTAAACACTGATTATGAGATAACTCAGAGAAAAAAGTATTTTGGATATAAATTATTTAAAATTAACAAATGATGGAAATTAAGCTGAAAATGTTCAGATTATCCTGATTTTTGTTATTATTTGTCTGGCCCTTCGTTTTAACAATAACCATGATTCAGTTAACTGATGATTTTGCACAGAACCTTGATTCTTATGCTTCAGAAACTGAACAAGATACTGAAACTGAAAAGAAGCAGATGAGCAAAGCTTGCGTTTTAGGTGTCTTAAAGATGAGGTTGAGAAAACTCAGCTAAATTGTATACTTTTGATGTCTCCGCTTTCAAGTCAGTCCAGACTGAGCTCTGGTCTAAATGCAAGGACATCGGATACCTCCATTTCAAAGCTTTTCATTTCTCAGGATGAGGTGTTCAATTTTTGAAATGTAACATTCCGATTCCCTCATGATCAAATGGTTTTTGAAAAAAGAACAGAAGCTTCTGAAACATTGTTATAACCAAAAAAAGGGGGGGGGATAACTACAAGAGAATAGATTCTTGCTTAACCAAAACTAAAAGGCAAAAGGACATATTCCAAATAGTTCCATCCAAGGACAAAAACCAAGAGAAAAACAGAAAAACCTTTCAGCAGGGGCAAAACACTGAAAATAAAAGAAGTGTCCCAAGTGTGTGTGTCTAAAAGAGCTAATGGTTACATAATTTTTTTAATATATCATCGACTATAAAGAAATAGGACCACTTAGCAAAGGCAATTGGACAGAGGAGGCATGAACTGTTAAAAGACTATCTTGATTCTTCTACATATGTTAGTAGGAAAGGAAATATCTAATTTCAATTAAAACGCTGCAAAATTTATAGGAAGAAAGAGTACTATCCAAGGTAATATGTGCATATCATATACAGAAATCACACTCACAAACATATATTTGCCTAATTAAATAGCATAAGAGTAGTCAATTCATAGCTCCTTTATTCAGTTCTTCTTCTTCCATTCAGCTAATGTTTGGCCTCCTATGAGCCAGGTACTGTGTAAGGCACTGAGGGTACTGTGATGAATGCAGCATACAGGATGCCTAACTTGCAGTCCCTAGAAGTCTATTAGGGGTGGTGGATAATATTTACATAATCATAAAGATACAATAAGTTTTCAGGTAATTAAAATAGAAGATAAGTGCAAAAAAAAAAAAAAGGAGTTTTCATGGTTGCAAAAAAAAAAAGCAAGGCATTTATGGAAGCAATCCCCAGGTCAGTTATATAATGCAAGTTTAGTCATTCCTGAGCCTGAGTCCAACGTTTTTCTACACAAACTAATGAAGGAAAACAGTGATTATTTGGTGGCATCAAAATTTCCCTGTCACTGTTATAACTTTTACTCATTATATTGAATTATAGTACAAATGAATTCTAATTAATTAATAGAATTTGGAAAGCATTTTATAAATAAGTACTTCCAGTATTTCACCTGCACGTATGTTCAAGGAATCATTAAAAAGATTATTATTATTGTAATCTTTTAAAAGAATGTGAATATTACAGGAGCAGAGAGCTGCAGTGTCACGTTCTAGAGGCCAAGATGCACAATGTGATTGTTAGACCAAGAATGCAGAGTGAAAGGCATCTTCCGAATGCTGAAATACGAATTTCAGACTTGTTGGCTGAAAGAGCCCATGAAACAAGTCAGCAGCTCCGAATATGCATGAGCAATGATTTTCAGTTTTTAGTTGTGGGCAGGTCTTAAATAATCTATATTTGATAGATAATAAAGTTCATAAAAGCCATGAACTAAAAACATAAAAAGGCATCCTGCTTTAATCTCTCCAGACCTTTGTTCTTAAATTAATTTTGTAGAGTCATTTCTCCTTCAAGACCAATATCCACAGCCATTTCCCTTGTCTTTTACAGATTTTACTCTAAGACAGAATGCTCACCCATTTGCTTAGTAATTATGTGAAAAGAAGATTCTTTTATTATAAATACAAAGGATACTTAAGGTCAAATTCTAAACAGAATTAACAGATAACAGATGCATAGTGTCTCATATATTTCAATTCATTCTGGCAGAGGTTCATGAAGACTTGGCTTTCACAGATTCACGAGCCTCCTTTCATCCCCAGGTACAGCATCTCACGCATGCTCAGAGTGGTCTTCCCAGCCTGATTGCCAACTCCTTTGATGAGTGGTTGGTCAATTCTTCTCTGAAAAACTACCTACATGTCAAGTCGGAAAATGTCCCAAGTTTCCTTAGATTTTCTAACAGTGATTCTCAAACTATGGCCCCAATGAAACAACAGCATCAGCATCACCAGAGATCTTGTTAATAATGAAATTCTCAAGTTCTGCCTTAGACCTACAGAACCAGAGGCTCTTCGCGGAGCCTCCCAGTGATTCCAATGCACACTCAAGTTTGAGAAGCAGTCCTCTAAGGCCTCAAATTAATTTCTCTCATCTTTGGGCACAAAGTTGCTTACAAGCTCCCCACAAGCTCTTCTAACTCTCAACATTTCTCTAAAAAATTTCACCCTTTTTATGGGCTATGCTTATCTATCTTTTCCTATGTCTGTATTCTTTCTGAAAGATCTGAGATTTTGGTGTATCTACCACATGGAATCACATTACCTGAGATTTTATTCTCCACTAAAGACTCATCTAGAACCCCTTTATAGTAATAATATAGTGACACCAAAGAGAACAAAAATACAGCTGTCTTACCTCAAATAATAATAATAATTATTGTTATTATTATTATTATTATTATTTTTTCCCTCTTACTTAAAAGTCTGTAGGTATCCCAGGCCATAAAGTCATTCAGGAACTCATGTTCCTTCAATCCTGTGGCCCCACTATCCCCATGGGCCTGTCCTCATCTTGGATAGTTGAAGCTGGATGTGGGCACCTCCCTGTTTTAAATCAAGAGAAAAGAAAATAGGAGAAGTCCAAGGAAAGAGATTTCTTTTTAGGCAAGTGACCCAAAAGTTGCAATTCACTTCACCTCATCTTCAGTGGCTACACTTTGCCTTAGGGGAGGCTGACCAACTAAGTGCCCAGGAAGGAATGAGAGAGAGACTTGACTAGACAATCAGCAATCAATACCACCCCTTCCCACTGATGTTCTTTCTAGAAGTCTCCCCTCCCACCCATTCACATTGTATACTCTCCTCTCTTCTCAGACGGATTGTGGCATGACCATATCTTAATCAGCAATTTTCTGTAACTTAATTATTTATGAATCTCCTTTCTGTATTTCAAGTCATCATGTGATTAATGGCAGGAGCAGAGCCCTCAATAATACTGAGATGCAAAAGGTCTGTCTACAAAGTATAAAAGAAAATAAGTGTCAAATTAGAAGCCAGAGTACCAACGCTAAGAGAATACAAAAGTCCCTCATTCTGTTCACAAATCATCTTCAATTTAAATTTATAAATGTGTGTGTGTATACACAGGTATACATGTGTATGTGTATGCTTACACATACATACACATACATACATGTATAGATAGTAACCAATATATAAATTGTTTTTTTTTCACTAGAATTAATCTTAAAATCCATGCTTTAAAATGTGTACAATATTTCTCCTTAGGAACAAAATTATTTAAAAATGGAGGAAAAATTACTACAAAAGCATTCTTTTTTTTTTTAAAAGCTTTTTTTTTTTTTTAAGACTTTATTTATTTATTTGACAGAGATAGAGACAGCCAGCGAGAGAGGGAACACAAGCAGGGGGAGCGGGAGAGGAAGAAGCAGGCTCATAGCAGAAGAGCCTGATGTGGGGCTCGATCCCAGAACGCCGGGATCACGCTCTGAGCCAAAGGCAGACGCTTAACCGCTATGCCACCCAGGTGTCCCACTACAAAAGCATTCTTAATGTCGAATGTCTAATAAACTAATACAGGGCTATAGCATTAGTATTTGTGAAGACAATCACATGAAATACTATAACTAAGTATATTTTTTATGAACTTCCACTGGTGATTTAAAAAACGTGCCCTTCCTTCCTTCCTTCCTTCCTTCCTTCCTTCCTTCCTTCCTTCCTTCCTCCCTCCCCCCCTCCCTAAAATGTGAATTTGGGAATGCTCACTACTCTTACTAAGCTCTTACCTGTTGACGGTGAAAACAGGGACCAACTCTAAGTTGCTGGGGTGTCCTTGGCTTTGACTAGAGACACACCTGGACTGTAGAGGGGTTAAGGGTAGGGATTGCAGATTCAACCTTGTGGGTCAGGATTTCCTGGTAAGATAATATTTTGGGGAAAATTTTCAGTGGCTTCTCATTCATACCTCATCTCTCCTGCGATGCCCAGGGTTTGGCCCATTGGTATCTCCTTTAAATTTGACCCACATATTGCTTGCAGCAAGAATGTTGGTCTGCTCTAACCTATAGATGAACACATTCAAGGGTCACAATACTTATAAGACTGCCCTCTAGAGGACAAAACTACAGAAACAACAAGGGGTGAAATTTTCTTATGCCTCACGCCCTTCCCTTTCACATTTACTCTTGAAGGCTAAAGCCCGGGTCCAGGGTTCTTCTGGTGGGGCCTGGGGATATATAATAGATTGAGAGAAGTCTACATGCATTGTAAAAATAATTGCTCCATAATTATCCTAGACATTTCACCACAAGACTTGGCATTAAAAAATTAATAACAACAACAACAACAAAAAAAACCTGAGATGACTTAAATTGGACAAGGTAGGGAAGGGAATGAGAATGAAGAGTCCATGGTAATATGCAAGAAAGCATTCAACTGTGACTGGAAAAATTTTTAAATCACAGTTATAGGAATATGTGAAAGTTTTATAAATAAAGTATATGCATAATATCACATGAGCATATTTTGTTAAATTTTTACAATCACATACTTAAGAGTCAATCAGTATTGCACTGACGTCGTGTTCACCTATTTGTGGTAGCTAGTGAAAATAAATAACAAATGTACATATAAAATCATGTTGCTCAGAGTATGAAAAATGTTGAAGATAGAAGAAACTATTTTCAACTTATTTAAGAGATTTTAATGAAAAGATTATTTAACATGCAATATTTATGTATATATGTGACTGGAACCACAATTTAGGCACCTTATTTACTAAATTCCACTAGCTCTGAGGTTTTGATTATTTAATTAGATTTTAAGTGTATGTCAGTATGATATTTTCAAAGGAAATTGCCAAGCAAAAATAACTAAAGGTTATTTAAAAATGTCCTTACCCAAGAGAATAAAGTATTATTGTGTAGTATATGGTTACATATTTGCATGGATTCTATCAATGTACTGATATGAAATATTCCCTTTCGATTCATTAACTCCATTGTTCCAAACATCTACAGGGAAGTGTTCACTAATTATTTATTTAGCATTATTTAAAAGTAAACACATTTCAACAATTAAAACTTCTCCTACATATTTCTAATTACTGAACAATACTACGACCTTCTAGATCAGGGTTTTGACTTTAAGTCAGGTACACATATACCTACAAAGATTTTCTGTTGAGAGCCTCAAAACTGATATAAGAAAACCCTTTTCCAGGTCCTCAAATTTCATATGCTCTCTTACAAAAAACTGATCTGCCTGAGAAAGGGCCCGTGCTCAAGTTCTCCTTCCTCACTTCCTATTTAACATCACATTTCTCCCAGTTTTCAATAAAAGGTGCCCCCCTCACTCAGCTGGCATTTTACTATCATGCAAAACCATCTAGAGTGCTAAACTAAGGAATAATTTTGCAGCTCCTTTAATAGAAGTGCTATAAAAGCATGCCCCAATAGTTCCATTACGAGATGCATTCTCAAATTTACTTTTTACTTTTATTATCAAAATTTCTTATTTATTATGGCTTGATCAAGTATATATCACTAATAATGGTTATAATAATAACAAATAAGAGCTTTAAAAAAACACTTAGAGTTAACGGTCACAGGAAGCTAATAAAAACAATTTTCAAACCATGTTTTTTTGATGCATAGACAAATGATAGGTGATCCATAAAAATTTGCAACCATAAAAAGGGTATTACTTTAGGATAAAAGTCTGTGAACGAATTTGGAATTAAAATACAAGTTCAAGGAAAGAAGAGAAATTATAAAAATTCTAATTATTTAAGAAGCACTTTTTCATGTGTTGTTAAATGAATAGTAGAAGATATCAAATCACTATGATATCTGTACCCATATGATGTACTTAAAATAATGCAACAGTTTTATTTTAAAACCTCAATATTTAGTACAATCTGACAACTACATGCTTTGAAATTATCTAAGCTTAAAAATTTTTAAATATCAACTTTAAAAATATGCAAGGAGTTAAAGAACTTTCAACATTCTTTTAGGGAATAAGTACACAAACAAAAAATTATTTGAGGACCTCTTCCCTACGGTAATCTGAATTATTTAGATTCTAATTTGCAGGACATTTGTTCGTTCATTCAATCAACATATACAAAGAACTAGTAAATGCCAGTAATTGAGTTAAATATTAAATGTTAGGACTTGGGAGCTGGGTTACTTAGAAATGAAAGAAGAGTTCTTAAAATCAAAATGTTCACAATCTGGTGAAGAAATAATAAGAAATGATGTTAACACTTCAGAGTCATGGTGAAGATAAGCACGAGCTGCTAGGAAACAGTAGGAAGGACACCAAACTCAGGGTTGTCAGAGAAGGTATCCAGATTTCACAGGTTGTATGATGATCCCTTTGCTAAACATTAACAGTTTACTAGAAGTTATGCAGGTGAAGCGTAGGTATGTGTATGTGGGTTGCAAGGTGAATAATAGAAATGGATCCAGCTGGAAAAAGTAAGCAGGAGGTGAACGTGTGGGACAGAATAATAATTTAGGATATTCACTCATGGATTATCATCGACTCTTCTCTGAGCCCTGTCCAAGCAACATTTCCCACTCAGAATATGAATACTGGGTCACCCAGACTGGAATTGTTTGGCTCAACCCAGAGAACAAACAGCAAATTCTCAGCCTCCCACCTCAAATAATCGTGATAAAAGTGTAAAATGAGAATAGGTTTGAAGGAAGTTGCCATCAGATCGGAAGAATTATTTTCGGCCCACATACCAAGAGCAGGACCGTCTTACCACCTGGGACAAGAGCATGTTTTGAGAGTAGGAGAGGAATTAGGTGTATTATAGGATCCTCTTTGCCCCGCTCCAAGGTAACCCAGGGCCATGCAGGAACATGATAGAGTTATTTACTAGTTTCTTGTATATGTTAATTTGGCAGGAGATGAGCGTGGGGAGTGATATTTCTTTACTTCTCAAACTCTATCACGCTGGATAGAGGGCAGGAGGGCATGATGAGGGAGGCTAGAGAGTGGGGTGATGGGTCCAGGAAAAAGAGGGCAAGAGGGATTCCTGCCAAAGTCTCTATTCCTCCCAGATCACATGGGCAGGGATATCGAACCTCCTAAAATCCCCGAGTATGACCAAGTTTATGGAAAAAAAAGATTCTCCGCGACTTGCCAAAGGTCACTGCAGCTGAAGTAAAGGCATGGCGCAGCAGGGAAGTAAGGAGGTTTGGCCGCCAGTCCCAAGGACCCAAGATGGAAATGACATCGGTAGCCCTAAGGAAGCCAGCCTGGAGCCCATTCGGTGGAGAACTGATACATGAGCTGCCCTCTACCATGCTCACCTTGGTACCTGTCAAATATCCCATTGAGACAAGGGGTCAGGGAAGAGGACATATAGGAGACAACCTGATTATGATTGTATTTCAAACCTGAATAGACTGAAAAATGGATTATTTGGACAAAGCAACCTTGAAAATGTCTAGATTAAGCTGTCATCATTATGCAGACTGAGTTCCAAAAGTCAGAAAATCAAACCGAGTTATTGAAATAAAGAAAGTTACATTTTTGCTCATCAGAGTTTGTAACTTAGATATTTATGGCTATCACACATGAAAGGCCTTATATGTCAGACTAAGGAGTCTGGGTTTTGCCCTGAAGGCAATGGGAAACAATTGAAGAATTTTAAATAGAAAAACGAGAGAAGCAGTTCTGAATTTTATAGAACTCATTGTAGCAGCAGCGTGGAGACGGATTGGTGAATTAAGGGGTGGAGATGGAAAAAGCAGAGGAAGGGAGCCCAGCAAGAAACTTTTGACCTAAAAACAGAAAGAAATAACAGAGCACAAGAAGAAGCTGTGACAGTGGATGGAAAGGAGAGGATTCATCTGCAAAGCTTTAAATGACAGATGTCTTCCCCCCAGCTCTGTCCTTTCAACCCCGGCAGTTCAGTCATTCAGGCAAGATTTTGACTACAATGCCACCAGTAAACCTCCCCCATTTAAACCAGTTTATGCTCCTGTACCGGTCCCAGCAGCCCCTGGATTCATGCTCATTTGCTATCACATTTTGTTTTAATTTATTTTACTTCTACTTCTTAAAAGGTGCTAAGTTACCACCCACCCCTACACATGCCATTTTACAGATACTTACATTATACCCATTGACCATATACCATAGCTAAAGTCTGAAATAAAGTATTTGCAAATTAAAATTGTATAATTTCAAACAGAGTTGGTTGACTGAAGCGTGCCCTTCTGTGGTTAAAGCTAACCTGTTGTTTCCACAGAAGCTTCTGGCAGAATACCATGTGAGTTAAATAGTCTTTGAACAGAGTTCCATGGTACAAGTCTAGCTCTGTTTAAAAAATGAACAACAACAACAAAAAAACTCCAAGTGGTGTCATTTAGATTGAATTTCCAAACCAGTGCTTAATTCATGATCTAACTGCCATTTCAACCTCCTTTTAATCTGAGCCAATGAGTCTGCCACCTGGGTCTTCTCCACTCCCCAAAGAAAGGTGAAGTAATCTGCATGATAGGAACCTTGCTTTCCCCCCTAGAAAACTGTTATCACTGGAACAATCCTTTTGTTTTGCTAAGAACTTTTTTGCCCCACCCTCCTTCTATACAAACCTTCCATTTTGTACAGCTTCTTGGAGTACCTCTCAACTTGCTAGATGGGATGCTGCCCAATTCATGAATCATTGTTGAATACAGTCAATTAGATCTTCAAATTAACTTAGTTGAATTTCGCTATTTAACAGGTCCAAAATTTTTTAGCCCCATGATCTTTAGCAAATTGGTTTCTCTCTCCGTACCTGTGTATTATTACCTGTAAAATGGGCATGATACTACTACACTCTCTATTGGTCCATTTAAGGCACCCACACAGGACCAGGAACAAAGAAAATATAACAATAAATGCCAACAATTGATTGTGTGCCAGATTTGACATTCCTTAAATGTCTTTAAAATTTAAGTTGCATTTAGCACCAAGTTGCATTCCTCAGCAAAATCTGTCTTATGTTAATATATACTTAAACAAGGTGACCCTCATATTAAAATCTGTGAGTGCAAAAGAGTAAACAGCCACATAATTCACACGTTTCTCATTAGTTTCACTTTGTTTTGGTGGTATACATATAGATATCTATTTTGCTTTATATTACCTCTAAAAATTACAAAAGGGCAGAGTAGAAGCTGTCCTCTTTATTTTATGTGGTGCTGAGTTCAGATGTAAGCATTCCATTTACAGCAATAATAAAGGCTAGATAAGAAATAATCCAAATGGAAAGAAGACTCTTGCCAGTTGGGTTATTTCTGCTGAGCAGAATGTTTATTTTTTCATAGAACAAATTAGAAGTTTTCCAGATGGTTTATCTAAAGTATTTTTCTCTCCTCTAGGCAGAGGATAAATTAGAAGTGTTAAGAAAAGGTTATTCCCACCTCTCCAAGAAGCACATTTTCATAATTAAAGGAACTAAAGTTCAACCATATATGAAGTGATCTCTACTCAATATATGAGTTACATTTGTATATTACAGGTAATTGTTTAATATGAAGTTTGTCAAAAATATTTTAAAGCAAATAATCATCTTTTTTGGCCTTTGGTAGAAGTACTAAACTTCCATCAAAAACACAAGCAGAAGAAATGCATTCTACTAATTTGCCAACAGCAGCAAATGGAACTTTTTTTTTTTTTTATTCTACTCACTAGCTAAAACACCTAGGTGGGTGCATGATTTGCCATATAACAACACATTGTCAGGGTATTATCAGAGAGAAGAGGAATTTTGTCTCTGGTACAGTATCTTCAGATTAGGTAAACAATTTATTTCTAACTCGATCCTCCCGAGATGGTGAAGAGGGAAGAACTTAATATTGAGTTTTGCAGGAGAGATTTTATCACTTGTCAAATTAAGATAGCTACCTTTGTGAGATGGAAAATGAATCAGAAAACAAAGCTCAGACTCTAGTAGAAATTCATTTCCATTCTGTGATTGTTTGCAGAGCACCCCTCCGTCTGCAATTCCACAGGACTGTGTGCTCTGGAAGCCAGAGAATGGGCTCTCCGCCTGCCAGGCAAGCAGAAGAGAAACCTCCATCTGGCCCAGGCCTCCATACCTGCTATGAGTTTCTGTCCTGGTCATGAACACACTGAGACTTCTGGTCCTGATCATGCAGTTCTGCAAAAGGAGGAGGAAGGTTACTACTCATTACCACTCATAATTATGTGGGCAAACAAGATACTTCCCATTGACAAGCATTCGTCTTTTCTTGATTATCATGAAGTAGTTGTAATTTTAAAGAGATATTGAGGAAGATCTTCCCTCGTTTGAGGAGTTACTTGCATGAGATATAAACCTCATTTTTGAATAGTGGAGAATTTATTTATGGTTTAAAGGGGAACCAGAGTCAATTATAATGGATTTAGGGTCATATCAGTATCTTCAAATTTCAAATTTAGGAGGGTGAAGGCATAATAGCGTCATCCATTGAAACTTCCTCAATGAAATTGTCTCTAATGTCAGTTATTATCAATGTACCAATTCATTAAAGTGGTAGATGAACAGAATTATTTATCTACAATTAGGAGGGACTAATATGTTTCTCATTATGAAGTTTTCCCTCTCTCCCTACTATAACTACACGAGGCAATTTATTGGAATTCATTTATGATTCTTTTCTATATTAAAAAGTAAACAATGTTTTATAGTTGTAACATTTAAGTCCAAACGATCCAGGGGAATTTTAAAGACTATTATCACATCTCATGAGTAAGTTTGAACATAAACTCCAACCCAATAAAAGGACTCCATAGGCTCCCCTACAATATTCCTTCTTGGAGGTAATAAAATACATTCTCTTAAAGTTGTTTAGCTCTTATAGAAAAGATATACTTTTCTTTTTTAATGTGTGAAAAAGAGAGTCCCTTCAAAATTTCCCTAACTTTCCTTGTTTCTCCTTCTTCCTCAAAATGGTAGAAACTGGAGCTCGTAGCTTTCCAACTAGTTGGCTTAAGCAGAACCAATCTGTGGTTGTCTTTATGTGTGTGGTGGGGAAACCATCTCAGGAGCCTTTCTGAATCCAAGCTCTGGACTTCCGTAGAGAGCAATATGTCCCCACATTTGTACTCAGCAGCCATCCCAATGTCAGCCCTTGCCCTGAGACGAGGGAGGCATCCTCATAGCCTCTACCCAAAAGACATTTTAGAGAACCCTTCTTTGGGAAAAGATGTGATTGTCTCAATTCTTGTGTTGTTTATATTTGATTTCTTTCTTTGCAGAGGGAGGGTCCAGGGAAAAAGCACTGGAAGGGGAAGGGGTGGGGTTGCTTTCTCTGCATTCACTCCATAGGACGCCAGCAGCAGCTCCACAGGCATTTGTTTGCATGTATCTTATAAACTTTTTCATTTGAAGAAAGTGTTCTCCAGTTAATAAAACAAACATATTAGTTCTTCAACATGGAATTTCAGAATTGAATTGTTGCCAAAACTGCCTATATAATGTATGATTGTTCCTGGTGAGAAAAAGAGATCCCAATTTTGAAACCTTAACACTATTGTGTTAGAGTGTAAAGTGGGCCATTCCATTTTTTTTTATGTTGGTTGCCAGAAAAGTGGTAGTTGTCTCCACTTACAAGTTGGATATCCTGCATTGTTTAAGGTAAGCTATAAAAGTTCCATGCACTCACAGTCTCAAAAGTTTGCTTTTTGAAAATGTAAGAAAGTCTTGTTATAATTTACGAAAAGGAATTTCCAACAATTAGAATTTTATTGAGAAGTATAACTAGGTCCTATATGAATGATTTAGTTTTAGGAGGTCTCCACCCAAAACATAAGTGCTCATTATTTAGTCAACCTTGTCAGAAGCTCTATAAATATGTTATCATCATTCTCATAGGAGAGTATTCAAAGGATAGATGAATGAATGTAAAAAAAACTGAAGAGTCCCATAGTGCATTCTCCAACTTGTTCAGAGGGAGACAACCTGATGCTTGGGGTGTTCTTTATGAAATGCCATTGAACACTTAAATGTTAAATGGCCTCACACAAATGTGGAGAAATTTTACTAGCAAAAAATTATGTCCATATTGCATGTCAAAATATGATATCACAAACCAAGGCTGCATGTTTCCATTAAAATAATAAGCGGCTTTAGGTCATATCAAAATTTTTTCATTATTTGTATAATTTATTTGTTTTGTCATCTGCACAGTAGCATTCACTAAAATTAAATTAAAAAATTATTAGAGGGAAAGTTGAAGTTCAGATATTTAACTGTCAGGTAAAAACCACCAATATTAGATTTTATCAGAAGAAAAGCTGGACCAATCCATAAACCTTTGATGTTCCTTCAGGGTGTAGTTTGAGAATTGTGTATATAATTTGTGTGTTGCGTTTTACAAATGAAGTGAACAAAGCCCAGAGAGGTGAACAGTTCACTCAATGACAGCCTGTTGTCAGAAAAGCTATCTAGAAACAAGATCTCCACCTGCCAGTCCACCTCGTTTTCTTTTCCTATGTCAGCACTGATACCATATGGAAGTTTCTAAGGGTTTTTCACAGTTTTATGCCCATTGCTGGCTCGCAGGTTATACACTGACTTAATTTCAGTAAGTACTAATATATCTGTGCCAAGTTGCACACCCCTCACTATTAGCACATAAGTGTCTTCATTTCCGCACATCCTCACAACAGTCAACACGGCAGAAGTTATAATTACCTTCTCCAAAGTCCTCCATCCATCTTTTTCTTTTCTTTAATAATTTTGTTTGAATTGACAATGAGCTCAATTCTGGGGGCAAATTTTCCTAAGCCCAGTTGTCTTTACTAGATACATACTTTTCTGGCATCTTTGAAGCAAAGAGCTGGACATGTGATACACTTTGGATCAATGAGATGCAAAAGAAACTCTTCTAGGAAACACTTCATTATCCCGTAGGGAGATCGGCCTGCAAGGAAACCCTGTTTGAACAACTCCATCTCATTTTTTTCTCTGACTGCTGCCATCTAATGATGTGATGTCTAGAATATCAGCAACCACCTTAACTCCTCAAGGTGACCATTCAAAGATGAAAAGCTGAACAAATGAGAAAGCTGAAGGAAAACAGGAGGCCTTGGTGGCATTGCTGAATTTCTGCACCAATTTAGAGCCACTTAGCTCTAGACAAATCCTTTTGTGAGATATTTAGGTGTTTTGATTGCTTAGGCCAATGTTAGATAGATAGGCTGTTACTTATAAAGTAACAAAGTACTATCAGATATGCTTACAGTTACACGATTTTCCAATTAGCCATTTCAATTAATTTAAAGTGGTATCCCACTTTTTGTATGAATTTGAATTTCTCTGATAATTAGTGAGGTTAAACATCTTTATCATACTATTGTTAATCATTCAAGTTTCATCTCCTGTGAATTTATAACCATTGTCTATTTTTCTTTTGAAGAACTGCTTACATATTTGAGATATTATTTTTGTCATCCATCTATTCTTTGTACATGTTCTTTGTTAAAGGAATAAAACAATTAATTTTAATAGATTTATTTAGCATTTCCTATATGTATGTTTTTAGAGTCATGCTTAAAATGTTTTTTCCCATCCCTTGATCACAAAGATATTCTTGTCTATTTCCTCCTATTTTATTTATAATGTCACCTTTCACATTGAAGTATTTAATTTAGAGATTTAAAATGGTAACTTTTGATTATTATCTCAGGCAGGGATTATACTTTCTTTTTCTCCATACAATTTGTCAGTTTCTCCAGCACCATCCAGTTCACCTTTTCCTCTGTGATTAATGGTGTCACCATGATCTGAAACACTCTTACCATTTAAACATGAGTTTTTTCTGTCCCAATGGCCCAGATAGTGTGCCTTAGTATTTGGTAGTGTGTGCCTACCCCTTCAATCTTAACTAATCATGAACATGCATTTTTCTTTACTAATTTTAGAATCAATTTTTCAGTTTTCTCAAAAAACCTTACTGCAATGTTGATTAAAATGGCATCACTTTGTAGATTAATTTTAAAAAATCATCTTTATGTGGCAGCTGGATGGCTCAGTAGGTTGGGCATCTGATCCTTGATTTCGGCTCGGGTCATGATCTCAGGATTGTGAGATTGAGCTCCGTGTCGGGGTCTGCGCTGGGTGTGGAGCCTGCTTGGGATTCTCCCTCTGCTTCTCTCTCTCTCCCCCTCTCTCTCTCTTAAAACAAACAAAAAGTTATCTTTCAATTTTTAATTTATGTCATCTATAAACAGAATTTAATTCTTCATTTGATTAGTTTTTTATTTACTTTACTTTTTCCTTTACTTTATTTATTTCCTTTAATATTTAATTATTACCTGTTTATTTCCATTAGTATTTAGTTTTGTATTTCCTTTAAAGCATTTCAGCTTTTCTGTAAAGTTTGCATGCATTATTTTATTAGGTTATTCCTTAAGAACTTTATAATTTTGATTTTTTCATAAATGTATTTATCAATCATCATATTTTCTTGCTTTATATTCTTGGTTTAAAAGAGCATTCTTAAGTTTTGTACATTTACCTTGAAACTAGCAGTTTTGTTGCATTTTATTAGTTCTAATTGTTGCCTATTAATTCTGATGAATTTTCTATGTAGATAGCTTGCATCTGTAATAATAACCATTTTGTCTTACATCTTTTAACTTTGATAGCTACTATTTCTTTTCCATTTGTCATCTTCAGCCAGAATCTCCATTATTAGGTTCAATAACAGCGGTTCTAGTCAATAGCATTCTTGTGCATCTAAATTGTACCCTACTCAATTTTGCAGTGTAGAGAGCTAGAAGTGAGAGAACTGCCAGCAAAATAGCTACGCAAGATAACAAACTAGCTTGCCACGGTTTCATGGACGCTGACAGAAGGTACAAAGCTGCTGGGTCAAAGACAAAGGAATTTATTATCCAAAACAATAGCAGTAGTCAGAGTATTAGCATAATCGCGTAGTTTCCCAAGCCCCGGATCCCATTGGGTGTCATAAGTGCCAGGTGCAGCTTCCACAGACAATAGGGTGCTCCACAGGAGAGGAACTCCGGTTTTAGTAATCTGCCACTTTTATGACAAACAGGGGCGCTGCACTTTGTCTGAAGGGAGACCAGATGCATTGCAGGACTATGTGATATATTCCCGCAAGGCATTATCTCACTTTTTAGAATTTCAGCCTGCAACAGTCCTGAGAAACAGCCCAAGTGAAAAACACAGTCAAGGCCTTGCAATTTTGGCACACTCAGCATGATATATAAGAGAGCCCATGACAGATTTTTTTCCCCGATACTGTTTTATTGTCCCCGATGGAACGATATAAAGTGAAATTTTCTGCTAAGTATGATGTTAATTTAGTTTTTTGTTAGAGTAAGTTTTTTTCAGGATATTTTCCCTTCTTTGTTCCCAGTAAATTTATCATAAGGAGATACTGAATTATTTTAAGTACTCTCTATGCCCAACGTGGGCCTCAAACTTACCGCTTTAGACGGAGAGGTGCAGTCTCTACCGACCAGCAGGCATCCTGTGAGATACTGAATATTTTTAAGTGCTTTTGCCGCATTGGGGCTCCTGGGTGGCTCAGCTCGTTAAGTGCTTTTTCCTTATGTATTGAGATAACCATGTGATTTTCTTTTGTAAGCCATTAATGTGATAAATTATATCGTGAGTGTTCTCATATTTGTAGAATAAATAGTGCTTCACAACAGTATATTTTTATGTAGCCTCCTGGATTCACTTAGCTAATATTTAATTTAGATTTTTGTATCCATGTTTTCAGTGAAGTGGGCCTATAATTTTCTTTTCACGGACTGTCACTTGCTTTAGAAACTGAAGTCATACTAGCCTTGAAAATGAGCAGGAATGCTTTCCTCCTTTCTTTTTTTTTTTTTTTTTTTTTTTTTTTTTTGTGGGCAACCTATTTGTCTCCTTCGGTTTGGTGGAGCACAGCTGTACACGGCATGGGTTTTGAGTACAGGAGGCACAAGCCTTGGGTTGTGGGGATTTTGTTTGTTTCTATTTGTTTTTAGATTTTGTTGCTTAGGAGCTGTTTGCCATTTCAATATTCTTTAAGGGTTATTACTAAATTCAATTTTTATTTTTCTCCCTGCAAAACTTTATCTACTCTGTCTAAGCTGAAAATTCGTAAAGCTGAGCATAATATGTTTTCACATCTCTTATACCCTCGTTCTCTTTTTTCTCTTTTTTCAGTGTGTGTAATTTAGGTGTTGCTTGTTTTATTCTCTATTCCGTTGCGTTCTGGTCTTACTCTTCTTCCTGTTCCTTTGTGTTTGTTCTGTGGCTCTTTTTCTGGTGTCTTGTGTTGAATTTAAGCTCATTAGTTTTAGTTCTTCTCCACTGTGTCTTTAAAGCTATCAGTTTGTCTCTAAGTACTGCTTTAGTTGTGCCTCACGGATTCTGAAAAAGAATGCTCTCATCTGTGTTCAAGTATCGGTATTCCATTGTTTCCTTTATGAGTTTCTCTTACCAAAGCACTCAGAGATTTATTTTCTTGACGTAAAGATTTTTTTTATTTTGTCACTTCCATGTTGTTACTTATTTTCTAATATTATTAAATTATGGCCCAAAAGCATGGACTGTAAGATGGTGATTCTTTCTAATCACAACTTCCTTTGTGGCCTAAGAAATGCTTGATTCAACATTACTTCAAAAACAAAATATATTTCCTGTTAGGTTTAAAGTTATTTCTATTAATAAGGATACTGGTAGAGATATAGGTATAAATTTAACTATATTAATCAAATCTCTTTTTTTGTCTGCTTGATCTTTCAAATATTGAAAGTTATGTTAAAAACTTTCAAATAAAATTTTTTAAAATTTAGCTACCTCTTCCTACATTACTGTCCTTGTTCCTTTATCTGTTTTTTATCTATTATTTAGGTATTTGATATATTCTGTATCAAAGGAAATATTGTTAGGTACATTTAGATTCATGATCATTTTATTTCCTTAAACTATTGTTTCTTTCCAGAATAGAAAAACCTGATAAATATCCATTTTAAGATGGGAAACGAATTGAGGAAAGAATATCTTCCCACAGTTTTAAGGGCCATAATACGTAGCTTTTAATAGCTCTTTAAAAAAATGTTCTGTGTATTTTTTTTTTAGACTATGATCAATATCATTATGTTAATCAATATAATATTAAGGAGGTGTCATCTCCCAAGATAATCAATATATATGTGAACCATGACAAAGAGAGATGGATTCTGAAAGTAATGTAAGATTTAAGTCCAATATCATAACTATCGTAGAGAGTTTCAAATAGTCCACAACACTCCATTGTAACACCTTATATTCATTTCCAAGGACTACATCCTTCTCCACTGTAGTTATCACTATAAAAGAATCTTTCAAGTGCTCTTATCAAGGTTTCTATATGCTTGGTCTGATGGCTTTGAACAATAGTGGCAATTTGTAATATAGTAGCTTCTCTCTCCAATACTCAGAAAAATCAAAGCATACAAAAACTATTTCTCCTGATGCAGTTTAGGATCAAATGAAAGAAAAAAGAATTTGGTCCAATCTAGGAAGACTACTCTTTACCTCAAAAAGTTTTAGTAGAAAAATGTTTCTGAGGTTTATTTCTTTGTGTGTTTTGTTACATAAAGACACAGGAGAAAGTATACAATTTTTTTCCACTTCAGTATTTCATGACATGTGTATTTGGAGACTTTAAGAAATAAACGTTCATGTCTTAATCAGACTATGAGTTAACTAAGTAGAAGAGAGTTAGTTTAAAATCTATTGTACTCAAACATCTCATTTTTATGCCTTTAGAGTCTCTGTCTTCACTTCTCCCGTACAGAATACCTCAAATAACTGTACAAACTTGGAACATGATCAAATCACATATAGCAAATATCATCGTCTTAAAAAAAAACATCTATCTTGTTGATTAAGTGGACCTTCAATAACATATTCAATACCTGAGATTTTTATCATCTCTTGGAACTGAATTACTATTGCTTTCCATGAATACATTCTTGTTAGAATATCAAAGACCTACAAACCATAAACATGTAAACTCAATTTAATAGACAAGATCAACTTGTCAATGAAAAATCAAATTTAGCAATAATTACTCCTCACTTATCAAGCAACTTACCATAAGCCAGGTAATAAATAGCTATAGGAGGCTTCCCTGTCCACAGAAAGCTCACACTCTAGCAGAGGTGTAAAACAGGATGCTGAATGGTATGAATACATTCATAAGTGTAGCAGAGTGATTCATTGATAACAACCAACAACCAAACCTTCTTTTCAAATCTAGTAATTCCCTTCTGCCAGTAACCCTTTCTCTACCTTATATTACCACATGGGGGTCACTATGGCTTTCCTTTCTCACATCACCAGAGAATGGAGGTGACAGGGAAAGAGTTTAAAGTCGAAAACATTTTGGTCAAGGATAGCCCAAAGCCAAGTTCATGGGATAAATAATGAACTTAGTAGCAATTAATGATGATATGAGTCAGGTTTTGTTTTGTTTAGCCTGTTAGTTTTGTTTTGTTTTGTTTTTCATCCTAGATTTGATAAAATTTCCATGACCTAAAATGTGAAATGAATATTCTAAAGAAAATAAGACAGTTGTAACCAACTGGGATGTCTGAGAAGGAGTTAGGAACACCCTCCAATATCCCACCAAAGGATTAATTTTTCTTAACAATGGAGGTTGTAAGAGCTGATACAACCATCATCTAAGTTTGGAGAATGTTAGGACAAAAGAGTTGATTTGGACCCTGCTTCCCATCTGGAACACTGGAAGGTAAATTTAACGCTTTCTCAGAAATTCTCTAGGTTACCATAGTCAGAAAATTAGAGTAACAACAAAGATACTGCATGACATGCCAGGTGTAGAGAGAGCCTGAGACAGTGTTCTCAGTGTCTCCTGCACAAAACAACTTTGGAAAGTAGCCAACATTTTCTGTGTTCTCAAGGAGGGAACAAAAGTTAAGAGTGAAACTATGTGTCAAAAGTCCTGACAGTATCCTGGGGGATTGACAAGGGGATGCCACAGAGGAATATGGCATGCACCAGAGATTGGAATTAAATGGAAATGTAGACAATTATGGGATATCAATAAGGACAAAGGTAAGCAACTGAAGGCCAGGGTTGGTAGCCCCCACTCCTCAGCCCTTCCCCGCCCAAACTCCCCATACCATAATGCTACATTAAATTTCCATACACTTAAATATCACATTAGAGGGAGAAAAAAAAAGGAAAAGTCACCAAATGCATGAATTTAAACCTGAAATAACCAAGAAAGCCTGGGATATATTAATCTTTCATTCTTGAGGTATGTTTAGGGTAGGTGATTTAAAATAGAAGCTAAGGTTGGGGCACCTGGGTGGCTCAGATAGTTAAGCCTCAATCTCTTGATCTCAGCTCAGATCTTGATCTCATGGTCTTGAGTCAAGCCCCATGTTGGGCTCCATGCTGGGTATGGAGGCTACTTATAAATAAATAAATAAATAAATAAATAAATAAATAAATAAATAAATAAAATAAAAATAGATACACCCCAGAACCAAAGAATACTCATTCTATTCTAATGCCCATGGAACATTCTCAAGAATAGACCATGTTCTGGGACACAAAACAGGTCTCAACCGATACCAAAAGATTGAAATTATCCCCTGCATATTCTCAGACCACAATGGTCTGAAATTGGAACTCAACCACAAGGAAAAATTTGGAAGAAACTCAAACACTTGGAGACTAAGAACCATCCTGCTCAGGAATGACTCAATAAACCAGGAAATCAAAAATCAATTTAAACAATTTATGGAGACCAACAAGAATGAAAACACAACGGTCCAAAACCTACAGGATACTGCAAAGGCAGTCCTAAGGGGGAAATACATAGCCATCCAAGCCTCACTTAAAAGAATAGAAAAATCTAAAATGCAGTTTTTATATTCTCACCTCAAGAAGCTGGAACAGCAACAGAGGGACAGGCCTAATCCACTCACGAGGAAGCAGTTGACCAAGATTAGAGCAGAAATCAATGAATTAGAAACCAGAAGTACAGTAGAGCAGATCAACAGGACTAGAAGCTGATTCTTTGAGAGAATCAATAAAATTGACAGACCACTGGCAAGACTTATCCAAAAGAAAAAAGAAATAACCCAAATTAATAAAATTATGAATGAAAAAGGAGAGGTCACGACCAACACCAATGAAATTGGAAGGATTATTAGAAACTTTTATCAACAGCTATATGCCAATAAATTAAACAATCTGGAAGAGATGGAGGCCTTCCTGGAAACTATAAACTACCAAGACTGAAACAGGAAGACATGATTTCTTAAAAAGGCCAATTAATTATGAAGAGATTGAGTCAGTGATAAACAACCTTCCAAATAACAAAACTCCAGGCCTGGACGGTTTTCCTGGGGAATTCTACCAAACATTCAAAGAAGAAATAATAACTATTCTCCTAAAGGTATTTCAAAAAATAGAAACAGAAGGAAAGCTACCAAACTCATTCTATGAGGCCAATATTACCTTGATCCCCAAACCAGGCAAAGACCCCCTCAAAAAGGAGAATTACAGACCGATTTCCCTAATGAATATGGACATCAAAATCCTCAACAAGATCCTGGCTAATAGAATCCAATAGTACATTAAAAGGATTATCCATCATGACCAAGTGGGATTCATACCTGGGATGTAAGCATGGTTCAACATTCGCAAATCGATCAGCGGGATACATCATATCAACAAGAAAAGTCTCAGGAACCATATGATCCTCTCAATTGATGCAGAAAAAGCATTTGACAAAATCCAGCATCCTTTCCTGATTAAAACCCTTCAGAGTGTAGGAATAGAGGGTACATTTCTCAATCTCATAAAAGCCATCTATGAAAAGCCTACAACGAATATTATTCTCAATGGGGAAAAGCTGGAAGCCTTTCCCTTAAGATCAGGAACACTACAAGGATGCCCACTCTCGCCACTATTATTCAACATAGTACTAGAAGTCCTTGGAACAGCAATCAGACAACAAAATGGAATAAAAAGTATCCAAATCAGCAAAGAAGAAGTCAAAATGTCTCTCTTCACGGATGACATGATACTCTATATGGAAAACCCAAAAGAAGCCACTCCCAAACTATTAGAAGTTATAGAGCAATTCAGTAATGTGGCGGGATACAAAATCAATGCTCAGAAATCAGTTGCATTTCTATACACGAATAATGAGACTGAAGAAAGAGAAATTAGGGAATCCATCCCATTTACAATAGCACCAAAAACCATACATTACCTTGGAATGAACTTAACCAGAGACATAACGGACCTATATTCTAGAAACTATAAATCACTCTTGAAAGACTTTGAGGAAGACATAAAAAGATGGAAAAATATTCTATGCTCATGGATCGGAAGAATTAACATAGTTAAAATGTCCATGCTACCCAGAGCAATCTACACTTTCAATGCTATCCCGATCAAAATACCGAGGACATTTTTCAAAGAACTGGAACAAATAGTCCTTAAATTTGTATGGAACCAGAAAAGGCCCCAAATCTCCAAGGAACTGTTGAAAAGGAAAAACAAAGCTGGGGGCATCACAATGCCGGATTTCGAGCTGTGCTACAAAGCTGTGATCACAAAGACAGCATGATACTGGCACAAAAACAGACACATAGACCAATGGAATAGAATAGAGAACCCAGAAATGGACCGTCGGTGCTTTGGGCAACTAATCTTTGATAAAGCAGGAAAAAACATCCGGTGGAAAAAAGACAGTCTCTTCAATAAATGGTGCTGGCAAAATTGGACAGCTACATGCAAAAGAATGAAACTTGACCAATCTCTCACACCATACACAAAAATAAACTCCAAATGGATGAAAGACCTCGATGTGAGACAGGAATCCATCAAAATTCTAGAGGAGAACATAGGCAGCAACCTCTACGACATCGGCCAAAGCAACCATTTTCATGACACATCCCCAAAGGCAAGAGAAACAAAAGATAAAATGAACTATGGGACTACATCAAGATAAAAAGCTTCTGCACAGCCAAGGAAACAGTCAAAAAAACTAAGAGGCAGCCCACGGAATGGGAGAAGATATTTGCAAATGACACTACAGATAAAAGACTGGTATCCAAGATCTACAAAGAACTTCTCAAACTCAATACATGAGAAACAAATAAACAAATAAAAAAATGGGCAGAAGATATGAATAGACACTTTTCCAATGAAGACATACAAATGGCTAACAGACACATGAAAAAATGTTCAAAATCATTAGCCATCAGGGAAATTCAAATCAAAACCACACTAAGATACCACCTTACGCCAGTTAGAATGGCAAAAATAGATAAGGCAAGAAACAACAATTGTTGGAGAGGATGTGGAGAAAGGGGGTCCCTCTTACATTGTTGGTGGGAATGCAAGTTGGTACAGTGTGGAAAACAGTGTGGAAGTCCCTCAAAAAGTTAAAAATTGAGCTACCCTATGACCCAGCCATTGCACTACTGGGTGTTTACCCCAAAGATACAGGTGTAGTGAAGAGAAGGGCCATATACACCCCAATGTTCATAGCAGCAATGTCCACAATAGCTAAATCGTGGAAGGAGCCGAGATGGCCTTCAACAGATGACTGGATTAAGAAGTTGTGGTCCATATATACAATGGAATATTACTCAGCTATCAGAAAGAATGAATTCTCAACATTTGCTGCAACATGAACGGCACTGGAGGGGATAATGCTAAGTGAAATAAGTCAAGCAGAGAAAGACAATTATCATATGATTTCTCTCATCTATGGAACATAAGAACTAAGATGATCGGTAGGGGAAGAAAGGGATAAAGAAAGGGGGGGTAATCAGAAGGGGGAATGAAACATGAGAGACTATGGACTATGAGAAACAAACTGAGGGCCTCAGAGGGGAGGGGGGTGGGAGAATGGGATAGACTGTTGATGGGTAGTAAGGAGGGCACGTATTGCATGGTGCACTGGGTGTTATACGCAACTAATGAATCATTGAACTTTACATCGGAAACCAGGGATGTACTGTATGGTGACTAACATAATATAATAAAAAATCATTAAAAAAAATAAATAAAAATAGAAGCTAAGGTGAGTTATAGAAATGGAACTTTTCTGCACCTCTAAAATTTGTGGATATTTAAAGAGTTAAATGAAAAGGATATTTCTAAGTGCTTAATGTAGTGTCTCCTGCCAAAAGAGTACCAAGGGTTCAAAATTGTACCCTTCTTCCAATTGCATAGATGCTGGTAGAAAAGACAAGACTTTTAGGTCAGTGATGAAAGACCATTCATTACTCACAGCAATAACAGTAGCCAGAATACCAGCATTTTTGGTGCCAGTTCCCTGAGCCCCGGTTCCCACAGGGCAAAGATAATAGGGTGGAAACACCAGCAGTGGGATGCTTTATAAGACAGCAGCCCTGAATTTAGAAAACATAAATATTATATAACGAGCAGTAAATATAGCTGCCCTTTGCTCTGAAGGAAAATGCCATCTACCTACCAGGGCTGTTCACTATTAGTGATCCCGAGAAGAGGGCTCACAACCGAGGGCAATTGGTGCCTCACTCAAAAGATGTACAGAAACCTGAGAGATCCATGGAGTTGTGCCTCCCAACACCATACCTAGCAAGTACCAAGAAATATTGACTATTCTTGTCCTTACTGTTACTATTAGAAAGCAGTTAATGCCGTATAAGCTACTCTATCAACAATTCCCCACATATACTATATTATTAATCTAAAAGTTTTTATTCAGGAAGCATTTGATACAATTAAATGTCAAATTGAAAAGGCATAATTTTCAAAAAAATCACTAAAACTGGCCAAAGAATTTTTTTTTTAATCTATGAAAGTCAGCTTTTCCCCTAGGAATTGAAATCATTTATGTGATTTTAAAATCCTTCTTTGAAAGGGAAGAAAGGGAAACTTTAAGATATTTCTCTTCATTCTGATGAAGGGAAGCTGGTGCTCTACTTAAAGCTGTACAGTCATTATTTTAGAATAAGAATGCCCTAGCAGTTTAATTACATGTAGATGTATCAAGCTCTAAGTTCCATCTTGGATGAACTTGTTGGCAGATGTCTCTTGTTCCAACAGTTAGAGAAACTAGAGGCACAGTGATTTAAACTAATGTACATAGTTTTCTGATATGTCAATGATAACTCAAAAAAAAATTAAGATTCTGTGCCTTAGAACTCCTAGTTTTGTGCATTCTCCTAGATTCTATTATTCCCCTTTCAGAAAATTAGCCCTAGAGAAATATTCTTAAAATAAGAACAGAATTATCCTAAATGTAAACACCTCTGTTCTTTTTGTTTTCTTTTTTTTCTTTTTTTCTTCTTTTAGGCCTAATTCAGTTACAACTTCATAGAATCTCTTTAATTTCTCTTACTTGGTAATACCAGTTTCTGAGAGGAAGGTAAAGGGTAAAGAGATTCGAATTCTTTGTAATCAGTTCACCCAGAATTCAATTCCGGCATGAACTTCCATATTAGGCCCAGAAAATACATGAACAAAACTAGAAAGGAAAGGATTGTATAATATTTATATTATTTGAAATTCAAAATTAGATGTCTATATTTAGCAATTCCAGAAAATGACAACCTATGTTCATGTCCCATATTCTTTCATCTGAATTTCAGCCTCCTAATAGTCTAATGTATTTGGTCTTTGATCAAATACTTTATCTTATGAAATAATGCTCATGAAGGTTAATATCACTTATATTATCTCTGCAATTCAGTTTTAGTTGTACGTTTTATTAGATATGATGTCTAAAATTACCATAAGAAAACTCCTTACCTTCAAAAAATGTAGTTTAGAGAAAACAGTGGAGCATTTTAAGAAGAAAGGATTACTTCCTTAACAGTAACAATTCTATTTATCCAGGATGATTAGAGAGCAGGTTCCAGTGGTTAAATAAATACTGTGTCTTTAATCAACAATTAACAAATATGACATATACAGTGACATTTTTCCAAGATTTAGAAAAGACAGTTAAAGAATGATAATTTTCCAAGTTATTTTTATTCCTCATAATAATCTTATAGTTATTCAGGGTCATTATTCTTATCAAAGAAAAAAATGTAGGACTATAAATATAGAGCATATAGAAGGAGATTAAACTAAGCACATCATGTGATAGGTATAAAAATATATTTTTAAACTACCCCAAAACTTGTTATTTTAATTTTGATATTGCTCTTACTATCAAAATCTAAGCTCGGAATATGCAAAATATTTTATTTTTGCTTTGCGGATTTATTTATTTATGATATATTTGCATTAATAAATGGGGATACATTCAGGTATTTAAAATATTTTTAAAATTCTATGAGAAAATATTTGTCTAAACGCATGATAACATTATTTTATTAAATCTGCTGGCTAGAGATAAGATATTGACAGCATCAGGAATTATATTTGAAAAGCAAAAAAAAAAAAAAAGAAGGAAAGAAAAGAACTATTTGTGACTTGATCCACTATTAAAAAAAAAAAAAAAGCTAGCATTTTTTTCCCATGTAGGAGACTGTACGGTATATCAATATCATTTAATTGAAAAAATTCACACCAAAATTCCTCAAATTGTGAGAGAGATAAAGAGGTGAAAATGGCAGGTTTTTAAATTCTTACTTTAAAATTGTATACGTGAAACAAAATTGCAGTGCTGTGGACTGAATTGGGCAACTCCTATTCATATGTTGAAGCCCTAATTCCCAACACCTTAGAATGTTACTGAATTGGGAAATCAGGTCTTTAAGAAGATAGTTAAAGTGAAATGAGGTCATAGGTTGGGACCCTAATCCACTACATCTGATGTCCTTTTAAAAAGAGGAAGAGGCACCAGGAATGTAGATGCAAGTAAACGCCATGTAAGGGGCACAAGGAAAACATCTGCAAGTCAAAGATAGAAGCCTCCTGACAAATCAGACCTGCCCACCTGTGACTGTGAGAAAATAAACCCTGTGTAAGCCACCTGGCCTGTAGGACTTTGTCATGGGCATCCTAACAAACTAACACAGGCAGTTTCAAATATTTGTGTTATTACATGATAATTTAAGAATTGCTATATTTGGGCACCTGGGTAGCTCAGTTGGTTATGCAGTTGCCTCTGGCTCAGGTCATGATCCCAGCATCCCAAGTCAGGCTCTCTGCTCAGCAGAAGCCTGCTTCTCCCTCTCCTTCTGCCCCTCTCACCTGCTTGTGCTCTCTCTCTCTCTCTCTCTCAAATAAATAATAAAATCTTTAAAAAAAAAAAAAGAAATGCTGTCGTCTTCTTCTTCTTCTTCTTCTTCTCTTCTAGAAGGAAGGGGGTGGAGGTGCAGAGAGAGAGGGAGAGACAGAATCTCAAGCAGCCGGCATGGAGCCCGAAACTGCCCGGCTCCATTCCACGACCCTGACTGGGATCATGCCCGGAGCAGAAACCAAGAATCCAGCGCTTAACCAGCTGAGCACCCAAGCCCCCTGATGCTGTGCTCTTTTAAGGAATATGTGCAGGTTACCTAGGGTCAACTGGTTTCACTGTGCCCTTGTCATCATTTCCGTTTTAATAAGAATGTATCTTTTCTGATGTGTTTTCCTCTATTCTGCTGCAATGTTTAAATATATATACACCAATCAAGTTTTCACCATTTCTGCAGCAATTAATTTATCTGCTGTATAGTTTTTGCGATCTGCTCTCATGCAATGTGCCTGTCTCCTGGTATTCTGTCAGCGCCGTGAGGTTGCATTTTCAAGTGCTCCTTGGTAAAGTGTGTGTGAGAAATGCTGATGCAGCAGGTCTAAAACATAGCTGCATCCTCAGCAAAATCCGTACACTGTAATATTATGTGAACAATTGACAAATAATGATAGTTACGTGTGTCCTTTTCCTACCCTCTCCTTGTTTCCCAATCAGCTTTGCATATACACTCTCTAAGCAATACCTTCAAAACAGTGTTGATACAAACGCATCTTCAACTGGTTTCCTCAGAACTAAGTACAGATTTGTCTTACTCAGTATAATTGAACTCACCTCACTTTTAACAAATATTTTATAATACTCACTTAGAATGCCCCAGGATGTATGTTGACTATGGTTTCACCCATCCATTGTTTTAACCACCGGGGCCCTCTACAGCCGTAATTAATTGTGATGGTCTGAAAGTTTATGAAATCCTTCTTTTTATCAATCAACAGCAAATTCACTTAATACTGTACTATACTATATTGTACACGCCCACACATATACAGGATATCAGTATCTTCATGCCTATATTCTTTTTATAAGTACAACTCACATTTACTAGGCCTGCGTAATTAACTTTTCTATATTAAGCCAACCATATCTCAATAGCCCTTAACAAGGAATTTCAACACAAGCACCTCAATCCTAAATAGTTCAGAATTATCCTCCTTCAGAAAACTTACCTTTTTTTCAATCTTATCTAGTATAAGCGTGTGTGTGTGTGTGTGTGTGTGTGTGTGTGTGTGTGTGTCTGTGGGGTAGAAAGCAGTAAATTTATGAGAGGATTAGAAATATATTCAGATGTCAGCTTCCAATTTGCACTGTAGATTTTCCTGATATAGTTATATAAACTGAAAGAAAACTAGAGTCACTTAAAAATGCTATCTACCCCCTAGTGTAACAAGACAACAAGGAACGCAACCATGTCCACATGATTATTTCTACCGTAATGAAGAAACTTAGTGCCCAGGCAAACTTTACAGATCAACAAAAGTGTTTAGTTATAACTAGGTCCAAACTCTATCGATAGTGCCAAACATTTTTGTAATAAGGGTTTTCCTACATTTCTGCCAGGAAAATTAGAATTATAGTCTGATTTACTACATGGCGCTTTTTTTTTTAATGTTGGAATTCTCAGCATTTTTTAGCAAGTTTTTAATCAATCTAATTAAGATGTATAGCTTGTCTAGTGATGAAAAAGGGTGAGATACTAAAAATATCCCCATTTTCTTTTTAAATAAGGAACAACTTGTGTTCTTAGTATGTGGTAAACACATATTTTTTAACCCTCACAACACATAAAATAAAACAATTATATGAGAAGTAAGTTCTATTATATTCATGTAGGAAATACTGAGGAGTACACAAGAAGAGGAAATAATTCACAATAGAGGTAGTGGCATACCAGTGGGGGACATGAGGAATGTGGGGGAGCTGTCTATCCCAGTACAATGTACAATAAATACAATGTACTGCTTTGTATGTATTGGTAAACACAAACACACAAACACACATATTGGAGGTTGCATTGTGTATAGAGATAGACACACAGAGAGAGGCAGAGACAGAAATAATGAAGGGCTGCATTGCACATAGAGAATTTGAGAATAATAATAAAAACTACCAAAAGCTAGTTTACTTTATATCATGAACATGCACTATGGCCATAAAATATTCTTCCCAGAAAAAAAATTGTTCTAAAAAATATCTAAGCCCTAAACAATTGCTACAATTACAGCTGAGATTTAAACCAGTTTATTTGGATCACTTTAATGGACACTGTATTCCACACAGTCATTTTAAAGTTGAAACTTTAAAGTTGAAACACTAAACAAATAAAAGTAAAGTTGAAAACACTAATCATGTTTGGATGTGCAATAAACCCAAGAGTATCATTATACTGTAAACACAGAATACATATTACACATCTCTGCTAGCCATTTATAGTAGGTGTGTCGTTGGTCTTTGTCTGAAACCATTCTTACTCCTTCCCTGGGAAATGAAGATCATGGTCATCTTTTCAAGTTTGTATCACATGCGTAAATACATACATATACACATACATACATAATAAGGTGGGGTTGGGAATTGGATGAAGGTTCGATAGCATTTGGTATTGTTTCACTATAGGATTTTAGGTTATCCAAGCCATGCTCTGCAAAGCACTCTACTTCTCTCTGGGTTCCTGAAGAAGATCTATACATAAGAAAAAGTGGGGAAGTGAGCTGATTCATTATTATTATCATTAAAATAATGATGATTACTATCATTATTATTCATTACTTCATAATTATGAAGTAGCTCAGGCCAAGGCACAATTCATCCCAAATGCAAGAGCTTGTGAATCATGGTGGAAGTAGGAGACTCAGGTCCTATCAAATATAAAACTATAAGATCAAATACAAAACTATAAAATCAGCTTTTTTCAACTATGTGTTATCCTTTTAAAGATTTTAATAACCCTCCTCTCTAAATTTTGGTCATGTACAAGAGTTACAGAGATGAGAGGTCTAGAAAGAGTCGACTGACCCCAAGATTCATTGTAAAGCCACAAAAGGCAGGGGGTCCCAGGGCTGCACTAGTTGTTCCCAGGGGTGATCAAAGGCACTAAAGGGCTGAAGTGCAGCCTGTGTAGCCATAAAGGAGATGTCCCCAGGCTCTTCCTCTCTCATTATCCTCCAGCACATGGGCTTCCAGAACAACCTCAGATATCTATAGCTTGATAATCCGTGCTGTAGAGCTGATTGGTCTGTGTGAACATTATAATAAAGGCTTCCATGCTTTTTCCAGGGTCATTTGCTTCCTTTCACAGCTGTGACTATACTTCTGGGTTTCTTCCCAAGTGATGTCCCCTGAATCTCTAAAGGATTAGTAAGGAAGTAACTAAATGACTTTCGTGCCTCATGTATCTATTCATATTGATCCCACTTCTGTCTGCTCTCTTTAACTTTCTAGGTCACTGAAGATGAGTTGTCACTGGGCAGTGACAAACACTAGTCCACCCATGGCCTGGGACCAATTTCCTCTTATTTTCTTACGTCAGGCATATTTTGCAATTTACTACTCAGCAGTTCACTCCAAGTTAGGGTACCTGGTACTTTGAAGATGATCTTCACAACCCCTTCTCTGGTAAGCTGGCTTCCCCATTCATGTGGTCATGGAGGAAAGCTCTCAGTAGACAAATCTGTCCCCAGGGACATTATCCCCTGGGCCTACCAGATAGGTCTGGTGTAGGCAGTCAACACAACTTGGCTAGTCCCTTCATCTTAAATCTGTGGTTGGCAAGAGGAGACTATATTCTCAGCTGGGAGTGGTTTCTAATATAGAAGACAGGTAAAATGTGTGGGCTATGGGGAGAATGTATTTTCTGCATATGCACTGAGAAGCACATAAAACTGGTTTTCATAGATACAGAGAGAAAACTGAAACAGGAATATTGGGAGAGGGGAAAGAGACATTGTGTGTCTTACCTATTGCTATGTACTCAGAGGGTTGTATATTTGGCACAGAGGAAGTCCTCAGTAAATATCTGTTAAATCAGTATATGAACAAATATGGAAGGACTCCAAACAGCTTTTCAGCTCCCAATTCCAATTTCTTCCTAAGGTCTACGAGAAACCCATTATACTCCTGTAATAATAAGTTTTCTATTTCAACTAGGTCAAGCTGTTTTTTTTTTTTTTCTTTTAGCCAGAAAGACCAAAAAAAGAAATATAGTTTATTTCTATACACCTACTAAGGTCAAATTCTGCTAAAAAAAAAAAAAATCAATGTGATAACATTTACAAATCCCTTTCAATTTCAA
The DNA here is from genome assembly GCF_024610735.1 of Ursus americanus. Taxonomy (NCBI): domain Eukaryota; kingdom Metazoa; phylum Chordata; class Mammalia; order Carnivora; family Ursidae; genus Ursus; species Ursus americanus. The sequence continues at coordinate 10,907,313 of NC_142137.1, read as the reverse complement.
GTCCATAGAACAGGCAATTTGCTTCTATATGACTTTACAGATTACTACCAAACATTCCCAAACCTGGCTTAAGCACATTTACCTACAGAGGGACCATACTGAGAAAGTCTCTCTCTCTCTCTCTCTCTCTCTCTCTCTCTCTCTCAAACATATCATTATTATTTATGTATCCATTTGTTTTTCCTTTCAAAGAATGATAATGTGTAGAGACAAGATGACACTGTGGTTGGTCCTCCCCAAACTTCGGGTCTATAAAATGGTCTTAAATGATTAAAGACAATTTAGATGATACAAACAAAATTTATTTAACACTTCATGAAGCAAATTATCTCTTTTTGAAGAATTACAATATAGGGTGGAAAGCAGGAAGCTTTTATAGTGTAAAGAATAAAGAACAATGGGCAGAAAAATAGAAAATACCTGATTGGCTGGGATCACATAGTCAACCTTGTTTGGGGTGAAAAGGCCCAGAGTTATCTTGGTGTTTGGGGATTGCCTGACTGAATATTTGCATTTCTGGTCAAGTAGAGCAATTAGAGGGACATAAAAGTCATCAAAGTTTTGGTTTTCTGACATGGCACTCTGGGCAGGAGTGGCTCCACCCTGTACCTGCAAAGTTATTTCACTGATGACACAGTATTGACCTATTTGATCTCGGATTAAATGATTTAGGCCTATTATCAATATCATATGCACCTTCCTTATATCTTCTTCATTATTATCCATAGGCCATATTGAGCATCACATGACAGTCTAGGGCAGTGGTTCTCAGCTAGAGATGATTTTATCCCAAGGGGACATTGGCAACATCATGAGACATTTTTGGTTGTCAAAACCCAGGGAGGAAGGTGTTGCTGACATCTAGTAGGCAGAGGCCACATTCCTACCATGCTCAGGGCTGTCCTCCACGACAAAGTATTTTCTATCCCAAAGTGCAAGAGTGGTAAGGTTGAGAAACCGTGGTCCGGGACCACTCATCCTGAAGTCCCGGAATAGAGTTCAACTAGCACAGATATACCAATTGTGACATGAACAGAGAAGAGACAGCTGGTAAGAAGCCCACAGACAGTCTGATGTGAGATCACCATTAGCAAAGTGCTTTGATGAAATACTTAAGACCCCAGGGAACAACATAGCTTATAACGTGGTATTCATATAGACGACAGGAAATCCACATGGCAGACAAGCCTCAAGACATGGCTGTGACCAGTGATCTTTGATGGAGATTCATGGACCACTTCCAACTGAAGTATTAAAGCTTCCCGAAGCTCTGGCTCTAGACATGAATAAAAGTAACCACCACCAGAGAAGACAAAGCTGTGGGCCATATCCCTTATTTATCTCTCAAACACTAATGCACTATGATCCCCATCAGCAGCAACATCTTGAAACACAAAAGATAAATGCAAGTGTGCTTGGGTATATCCCAGAGAATAATCAAGCAGAAAACAATGTCCAGGGAAGGGGAAATTGATTAAAATAGAATTGTAGACGAGAGCATAATTCATGCATTCCTAACGTGTAAGCTTTTAAAAAACCCTCTATCTAATTACTAATGTCACTGCATGATAATGTTGCCAGAGCCTGCAGTCTTTGCTCTGAATCCATTCCGTAATGTTGTCTAAAATTTGAACATATTATTTAAAAATTTACCATACCAACCCATCTTAATAATTACAGGTAACTTTAATTCAAACTGATAAACAGCTGGAAATAAAAGATAATTTAACAGCATCCCAATCAATAAACATTAGTTATTTTTCCTTAGTTCTAGGTTAATTTTTAGTAAATTAATGTAAACACAACTACGAATACATCCCACACAATGTCATAATATCATTAACCCATTTTCTTAGCTTGATGAATGTTTATCACCATGATTTGACTACAACCCTAAACCAAATAAGCTAGGTCTTTCTCTGTAAGCCTGACATCAGTGATTTTCAAACCATAAGCCACATGGCTATTGTAATGGGTCTGCCAATCTGTATATTTATACAAAGTACAGTTGTTGGAATAATGCATCTCCCTATACGCTATATTTTTCTCCATACATGGTTGCTGGTGAGATCAATGAAATAAACATTTTCTTCCAAATATTTAATTGATAATAATATATTCTTAATCAATAAGGTGTAGAATTACAATTATTATCAACTGAGCACTTTTTCATTATTTTAAAAATGAGTTCTTCTCTTCAAAATGCTAAGAACTACTAGCCTATGCTAGGAGAGCTGAATTTCTGTTTTTATGTTCCTTGCATTTATGTAAAAAAAAATGTCAGTTAACCATGGGATATTTCTTCTGATTCCACATTTGCTCACTGTGGCATTCATAGCACAGCTGTCCAAATCTACCTTGGAATTCATATTTTCCTTCAAGATCAAAGTTTAGTGTACTTAGCTGTGGGCTTTGTTGATCCATTCCTCTTGAACTTCGTTTGGGCCCATAATTACATGCCCAATATAGAGAAAAATGTCAAGAAAGAAACAGATTTCAATTTCAAGCTTCAGAGGAGTTCTGATAATAAAAATGTGGTGAAAATGATGAAAACCTACCTTGACTGATGTACTCTTGTTTTTAGGGACAATGTACTATATGGTGGCTGTGAGAAAGGATACATGTCAATTCTGAGATTAGGCCTTTGCCAGGGAAGTTATCATTTTAAAAAAGAAAAAAAAAAAAAAACTCTTTCTGATGTAGGAAAAACGTCCAGCCATGCTATTTGTTATGCACAAACAGTGGGATTGCTTTCTGCATGCCAGAAGCGGGGCAAAGGTACAACACACCCACTGCCGGGGCCCATTAGCATCTTTTGTCATAATACATGGCAAATGGACCAGTAACTACCCACTGCCAATTAGAGTGATGATGAGCCAACCTAAAATAGGCAGGTGAGCAGACTAAGTGCCCCTGTGGTTTGCCAATTACCTAAATTATCTGCGGTAGTTTTAGTGCACAGCTACCATGAATACAAATATAAAACACTCTGGTATTCAGGGGAGTTAGGCACTGCTTGGTGTCAAAAAACAGAAAATAAGCAGGATTTTCAGAAGCCGAGTTCTAGCAACTGTGATATCCAGTGTCACCCAGATGAAATACTATCCTGCATTTTGTTTGACAATTCTGTCTCCTCTAGGAAGGGCTCCCGAAACAATGAAGCATCAATTCCGCGCTCAATGTCACCAATCAATTGCACAAATCATTCTCAGTGATTCTCGCTAAATGAACATTGGAACGGATCTTCGGCACGGAAACAAGAGTTAGTATCAGAAGACCTCAACTAAATAAAACTACTTTTGCCAGAAAAAAAAAAATCATTTAACGTAGATATAGAGGAATAAAAAGAAAGAAAAGGCAAGCAAAAGACTTCCAAGTCCTGTCATTCTGTTCAATTATAAAGAAAGATCATAAAGGAAGATCATAGAAGAAATCAACAGTGTCCTTTGTTGCAAACGCCTCGGTGCAATCACGAAATCTGAGCCATCGCCTTGTGAAAAGACCTCATCCTAGAACCTCTTCTTTGGTAACAGTCCTGCCTCCACTATCAGTGGAAACCTCTTTCGATTTCCCATTTTCTCACAGTTACAGTCACGAGGAACAATGAGAGAGTGCAACCCCATTTTAAAGGCAATGCAACATTTTCTAATGAAAAAAAAAAAATCGATGCCAGTTTATATGTTTAACATGTCCCCGTCTTTCAGAAAATCACACAGATAACTCGTCTCCAAATTTGGCATTGGGTGTGAATACGTGGTCTGATGCCATTATATTCATGTTCCCTCAAACTTCTTAATAGGTTAGCATAGAGTAAATGATCTCAAAAGAACGGTGGCATGCTCGTTGGGTAATATGTAGGCTGGCTGTGCTTAATGTTCATAGCGGCAGTCAGGAATCGGAGTTATATTGCTCCGGTACTGAACTAATATGTGATCTTTGACAAGTCACTTAATCTTTCATCTTTCTTAACTATAACTATAGTTTATCTAAATTATAATAGCAGATAATAATACCTTGCTTGGAGTAGTGTGGTAAGACTTGATTAATTGTCATGTGTGGAGCACTTTAAGGTCTTTGGATAAAATGAATGACTAAAGTGCACAGCATTAATATTATTCACCCATTAACAATGTTTTCCTGTGTAATCGTCCAATATACTACCAGTTTAAGACACATATGGGGATACTGTTAAGGTGTAGTAATAGAATAATAAGCATTTTACTGCTCCTTGCCTACATTCGTGTTGTACAAACTAGTCTACTTTATAGAATATTCAATATAGTTACTAAATTCCACACTGACTGTTTTATTATGCTAATTGATAATCTAGTGTGCTCCGAAGATTAAAGAAAAATGAAATTAAACCGAAAAATCAAAGGGTAACAACTTTATAATGCCTCTTTAATTTAGCGAAATACAATTAAAGTCACACAGTGATAGACTTGACTGTGAATAGTGAGATGACTATAATTGACAAAGTGAATGCTACGGAGCCTAGCTGAATAAAGCAAAGGAAAACGCCAATACGGTTCAGTGCCATGGGATATTTTTGTAGGCTCACGAAAATGAACTATATGACGTCCATAGATGCTACTGAAAAGAACATTCCGAGCAATGCTTATGTCACCCAACAATGTTTTTTGAATCAGATAAAAATGCACGCATTTAAAAGTAACACATATTAAAAAAATAAGAAGACAGAAATTCACTATTGTCTTTACTAAAGAAAAACCATGATGCTGAGAGAGAATTAGATTTTACTAACCAAGCTTATTTAAATTATTTGATATTTGTAGATGCATAGGACTCAATACTGCCCGCTTTAAATAAAAACACACAAAGCATGCAAGCCCACACTTGCACAAAGAAGAGGTCTACGAATATGTGATTTAAATGTCCAATCAAATTAGCAACTCCAGTGAGCTTCCCTTGTAAAACCAACAGAATGGGACCTCTTCTGTCACATAATTCCACAACCGAAGTTCTTCACGTGATTACAGCTTGACTGGGAAAATGAATATACCTAAATCCTGCTGAGGGGAGGGCAAATTAGTACGAAGCCTTAGATCAGCAATTGCATATCTTTAAAATGCTTACAAAATATCCCTTCTAGAAATTTAGCATTTCTAAGGCTGTATTCTCTCATTCTCAGATTTATTTCACCAAAAAACCTAGAAGGATGAATAGCACCCTTCATGAAAGGCAAACTATTTCTGAAGAGTAAGGTTTTAATGTTCAAATTAATGTAAATACTGTATTTTACTCTACAATACATGCTTTGTTTTAGACATAAATAAACTTTCCCCAAATCTTTGAGATACAATTGACACACTAAGAAGGTAAGTCATGTTGATCTTACCTCCACCTGTAGCCTTCAGTATACCACAAGCAAGGACACAAATATATTAGTCAAAATTGTTGGAAAAAAACAAAAACAGAACAGTCTGAAGAGAATGAACAGCGGGCAGTGACCAAGCAAATAATTTTGAATCATTCCCAATTTAATAGAAAGGCATTTTTGAAGACCAGGCTTGTATGAGATTGGGGAGGGGCAACGGTAACTGGAAGTTGGTATTTGAGACCCTTTTCTATAAATGTATATACTTACTCTTAATTAACTTACTTAGTAGGGCACTGTGAGTTTTAAGAGTGCATGTCATGTTGTAGCAGAACTGACTGTACCAGCTTTCTCTGTGTGATAAGATTATGGGTGATTTTAAATAAGCTATCTTTCTTATTTGAGTTTTTACAATGTCCGTACTACTTTTATGATTAGAAAAAGGAAAAAAATATTAACATTTTTTGGCAGAATATAGCATGCTGTTGCTTCCTGAAACATTAAAGATTGTTCCCCCAAATTCCACATTTCTTCTCATCACTGGCAAAATCTTACTCAATATGTAGAATTTATATGATTAAAATACAAAAATTATGTATTTTACATCTATAGCTTTCATTAAAAAAATGTGTAAAGCAATACTTAGTATCTTCTGAATGTATCAGCTAGAAGTGGTTTTACTTCAAAGTGAAATTTCAGGGAGGCTGCTCCCAACTAAAGATAATAAAACATTCTAGATTTAGAATGACACTTTTTAAAGCTATATATCTTTGGATACAGGGTGTCACATATAGTGTGGAAAGCATTGATAATGCAAAATTCTCACTCCACCCCAAAACAAATGAATGTTCGTCATGCTTCCTAAAGATATCAAAGAGAAAATGAATTCCTACTCTTCCCATAATATTTCTAGAAGAGAATCATCATTAGCAACAGAAATAAGGTAAAAGGGTGAGACAATGACAGTCAAGATTTACGTGCCAGCTTGTTTGTATAGGTCTCCACACAGTTGGATTTCTTCAGAGCCTCACCTCCGTAAAAAGTAGTCATATTAGCCACAACCGCCTCTATTCACTATGGATCGCCCAACCAGAAAATCTCTAGTAATTCTCTACAAATATATAAACTCTGTGGACTATGTGCTATACATTTCTGTTAAAGAAGGAAAGAACAGTTTATTCTCAAGTACATACCATCAGACATTTGGTTGAATCAATATTGGGCCCATAGCATTTTCTAAAAATTATTTTCTTGGTTACATTGACTAGAATGCAGTATAGATGGTGTTGTTATTCAGATTCAATGAGAATGCATCTGTCCTTCCTGGAATATACTATAGCTCTGTAAAATACGTTCTTAAGTAAACAGTTGAAGTAAGGCAAAACGTTCTTGTCTTCTATCAGCGTAAGGTCTTTAACAAAATGTTCCAACTTCCCAAGAATTCAATCTATTCTATATTATTTTGTTACTAGTTATGTCGTTATTGGCACCTTGTACTAAAACCTTATGAGGGAACAGTGTCATAGTGGGCAGTGACAGTACATTTTTTTAAAATAATGCATTATAATTACTCATCTGGATTCTTATTTCTGGTTTCAATACTTTACTATCTACGACCATGGGCAAATTAATTGGATTCTAATTATCAGCTTGCCCAGTAAGATTCTCATAGAAGTGTCACAACAATTAAGTGAGACAATCCACGTGAAGCAGTTAACACAGTAACTAACATAGATACTAAGATTTCATATTGTAGTTATTATTAGAATTCATCTCCAAAATAATGATTTTCTAAAAAAGAACACTGCCATCTTGCAGACTTCAGGGAAACTGCTATTAAAGGAACTACTATTATTAGGTTACCGGATAAATAAATTTAAGATCCTGCCATTACATTTCTGATGGTGTTGGCTTCATCGAAAATTTCAAATTTCATTTTTGACATAAATGATGATTCAAAATAAACTCTTGACTATATCTTTCACTTTCCATTAATTGTTTTAAAATCTTTTAGAAGTTGAGGCATAAACTATATTGTATTTCCATAAACAAATTTGTTTATCCATGCTTAAATAAGGCACTGATATTTAATTTTCAAAAATAACATTTTTTTTTTTTTAAGAAACTAAACTGTGGTATCATAGAAAGATATTTGATCTTTGTTTCTGGTTCCTGGCACAGAGCTCCCAGAACCCTTGGAATTTCCTGAGTGATAAGGGTGATAAGATCCTTTTTTGTTCTAATGGAGAGATTCTTGGCAGTCCCTAGATAACTTTAAGATACAGACTAGTCACCAGAAAAAACAAAGCCTTGATTAGAAGCTTGGAACTTTCAGCCCTAAACCCCAACCTCTAGGGAGGGGAGAGGGGCTAGAGATTGAGGTAATCAGTGTTACAGACTGAATGGTCATGTCCCCCTCAAATTCATATACTGAAATCCTCAGTGTGATGTAGGAGGTAGGCCTTTGGGAGGTAATTAGGTCATGAGGGTGGAGCCCTCAGGACTGGGATTAGTATTCTTATAAAAAGAGACACTAAGGAAATTGCTTTTCCTCTCGCTCTCTACCATGTGAGGACACACCAAGAAGATGGCCCTCTACAAACCAGGAAGCTGTGTTTCACTGGACACCAGATCCGCTAACACCTTGATCCTCGACCTCCGAGCCCCCAGAAGTGTGAGCAGTAAATGTTTGTCATTTAGCCACCCAGTCTACAGTTATTTGTTACGGCAGCACAGATTGACTAAAATAATCCTCAATGGCCAATGATTTCATTAATCCTGCCTACACAATGAAACTTCCATAAAATCCCCTAAACAATTGGCTTCAGGGAATTTCTGGATAGCTGAATGCATCCACATGGCAGAAGGGTGATAAACCCCAACTCAGAAAGACAGACACTGCTGCACTTGAGATCATGCCAGACACCACTTTTATAACTCTTCATCTGCCTGTTTATCCGTATCCTTTATAATAGATGGATAAACGTAAGTTCAATATTTTCCTGGACTTTTTGAGCCATTTAGCAAATTATTGAACTTGAGGGGGGAAGGTTGTAGAAAGCCCAACTTTGTAGCCAAGTCAGACAGAAGTGTGGGTAAACTGGGGACTTGATACTTGCAACTGGCATCTGATATGAGGGTAAGCTCATTGGATGCCTTTACACCTGTGGAGTGAGACTAGTTAGGGTCAGAACGGAATTGAATTGCGTAACACCCAGTCAGCGTCAGAATTGCTTGGAGTCAGGAAGACAAAATTACCTCTCCAAAACCCTGCAGATTGTTTCTCTTAATCCTGAGCAGGTTTGTTTTCCCTTTTTTTCTTAAAAATGTTGATATTTCAATTTCAATAGAAAACAGAAAGAAATTTTGTTAGTATTAAATTTACTTACATTTGTATGGTTTGGAACTATCCTCAAAAGTCTTTCAGAACCATACAAGCTTAAGATTTCTGAAATCTATTCTCTTAAATCTTAAAAACTGCACTCATTAAAATTCAGCCTCTCCGCTGCATGTCTGTCTTCCCCCCCACTGGGCAGTTCTTAGGTATCTTATACTTTAATTATTGTTCGAAAATTTTGTTTTTTCCTGAAACTTTAACATTTTTAATATCAACTCAATAATATTATTATATGATTTGAAATATATATATATATACACACATAAATTTTTTATACATGTGTATAAAGGTAAGCAAAATTAACTTTGAAAGTTTTATATACATTACATTCGAAGGGAAACATTTTTTTTTTATTATGTGCTTAAACTGTGACTGTTACATGATAGCATTTAGTGCCTATGGTGACAAAATAACAAGGACAATAAAAGGTTTATTTGACTACCTATTGCTTGATTAATTTGTAGCAATTGTGAAAGCAAATTTCTGTTTTCTAAGAATAGTAATCATGTTGCAAACACCTATTTTCTGTTGTTGTTAAGTTGGAAATGCATGAGGGAAAAACTGTCCTGATTAAAAGCAAAAACAGGGGCGCCTAGGCTGCCTAGTCAGTTAAGTGTGTGTGTCTTCAGCTCAGGTCATGATCTCAGGGTCCTGGGATCAAGCCCTCTATTGGGCTCCCTACACAGCCTGGGGGCTGCCTCTCCCTCTCCCTCTGCCCCTACCTCTCCTGCTTCTGCTTTCTCTCTCTCTGTCTCAAATAAATAAATAAAATCTTTTAAAAAATAAATAAATAAAAGCAAAAACAAAACCAGAAAATAAACAAAGAAAAGCAAGCAAACAAATAAATAAATAGGAAAAAAGTACATAATTTGGGGACTTCCTTTATCCAAGCAAAAGCCTTAACAATGGAATTTACAGATTTTTAAAAACTCCTCTTAAAACAAAAGTATTACAGTATAACTGAATCATTCATCTTGTAATTCCATATTTCAGATCTCAGGGTTAAATGTTTATCTTAAACATTACTTTAAAATTAATATTTGGAGCATTTTTCCCTTTTATAACACTTTAATGTGTTAAATAACCACATAATTATATGGTTTAAAAATGCAATTATTTTTTTGAAAACTGATTCTATACAAGAAAACTAATTGATCTCTTTCTAGAACTTTCTAGTTCCTCCACAACTCCAAGTTGATAATGCCCCTTCTGAAATATTGTTATCACAACTGCACTCAGTATTTTGGAATTTTCACTGGGTCTACAAGAGTGATCTTAATCCCATTGACCTTGATAGCATTGTGCGCTGATGGGGTTCAGGGCGGGCTGCCCAAAATATACTATTTTGGCATATTAATTATTTTGCATTGGTTACTTAAGAAGCAGCCAATACAAGAAGGACACGCTGACCTCCTTTGTCTCCATAAAAGCAGGAAATAAATCTCCCATGTGAAATGTATCCTCACTGTACCAGGAGAAAAAGAGACATCCTTATCACCAAAAATAGGGAATCTAGGGCCAAGAAACCTGTATAAACAAAGCTTGTTACTTCTTGACTAATTTACTACCCCAAGCTCAAACCCCTTTGTCTTGTCAATTCTTCATAAATTTATGTTTTCTTTGTCTAAAAGGTATAAAAGATGTCTGCTTTGGTCTTTGAGTCTCGTATTTACATGTGTTCCTATATATACAAAATTAAATTTGTTTTTCTCCTGTTAATCTGCCTTATGTCAATTTAATTATCAGACCAGCCAAAGAACCTAGAAGGGAAGAAAGGAAAAGTTCCTCCCCACCTCATAGCATCATATTATCATATTAAAGTTCTTAGCAGCTGCATCATTTTATCAAGATCAATGAGAAACACAGTCATTTTCACCTGTTAAAGATGTTTTGTAAAATTTCTTTTATTCTAGAGACTCATGGGATTGTTTTTTTAACCCAAATGCATACCTTTACAATGATCTGTAAGGTCTTAATTTAGTTTACTGGGGGGGGGGTCAATTTAATCTTTATTTTATCATCAATTGTATTTGACACATTTCCCTCTTTTATGTCATCTAAAATGTGAAAAACATGCTATTGATTCAGTCAGTATTTTTAAAACCCTAAATTTTATTTATTCCCACTAAATAACTCTTGGACATTCAGGACTCTAAAAAACACCCCTCTTATACATATTTTTTTTCAGTTATTGAATAGAATAACCAAGTCTATCTGATTCATCAGTAAGTTTTCTCCAAATCAGCACCACTCTATAAGTCACCTCTTTCTGAATATGAACGTCTATAATATACAACCAAAAAAGAGAATGGGCGTAGGAGGGCATCACTTGTTCTTAATAAAACCGTGCTTATTTTTACCAATCACATGTGTTGTTCTAAGGCCTCACAGACCTATAAATTCATCCTCTGCTCTAAAATGTCAACAAAAATCAATATTAATTTTTATAGACTGCATTCTCTGGAATTTGTATCTTGATCCATTTTTGTTTAATGAGATAATTCTTAATCACTTTTCATCTTTGGGGAATGCTCCTTTTCCCATGATTTCTCCAAAACCATAGGTGGTAGCTACAAACTGTATGATATCTACAAATTGTTTCAGAAACCTCAGAGATTTACAATTCAAGGGATTGTTCAGAACTTCAATACAAAGGAATAAATAACTCATAAGATATGGGTTAGTCATAATAGAATTCAGAAGAATTGGAAAGTTCTTGGTTAGAATCCAGGAGGCCTGGATTCTGGCCTAGGTTAATATTTTAAAAGTAAGTGCCATGCATTATTTATTTTAGATTTCTAAATCTAAAGTTCAGTGTCTAGTATAAAGTAAGTGATTATTAAATATTTGTTGAACTAAGTAGAATATAATTTATCTGAATTTGGAGATAATTCACAAGAAGTCTGTTAAGTACTCCTTTACTATTTTTTTCCTATTTATTGGGCCTTAATATCTCTAACATATTTGTTTTGCCGTTGGTAATGAAGACCATTCTCCTTAATTTAGATAAGCTGAAAATATATATAATAAATAGGGCACTAAATCAATATAATTTTTTTAAATCAATATAATTTTAACTTTTTTCTCTATGCCACCTGTTGGGAAGAGTTGAGAAGCTCTATCTCTTTTGTATTTTATATGAAAACATATCCAGAAACTGAGCTGGAAATAAACTCTTAAGTGTTGAATGAAAAAGTAATAGGTGAATTAAAGTTACACTTCAAATACTTTTTGAAAAATTAATTAAAATGTAACTGTGTAGTACACCTTCATGTTTTCCAGCATCTTTTGGGCTAATCTTGGAAAACATCTCTCTTTTCCAGTATAGTAGAAACTGTAAGCATTCAGGATTTGGGGTTATTAAAGTAGAATGCCTGACTACAATTTGAAACTGAATATGAGAATTTAAAGTGAACACATGATATGCTGAATATATATTTCAAGTATAATACCTTACCCCACATAGATTGTCCTAATAGCACGGTAGAACACCCAAAAAAATGAATGAAAATGTATCAGGCTATTGAGTAGTCAGCACATACAGTGATGGAGACTCGTTATCAGGTCTTCAACTGAATCTGGCTAGTAAGGAAGCATGAGCAAAATAAATACGAATGTGGTATGAAACTGATGGATGAAGTGCTACGTATGTGGAGAAAAAGTAAAAAAGTTCATGGGGTGCCTGGGTGGCTCAGTTGTTAAGCGTCTTCCTTCTGCTCAGGGCGTGATCCCGGTGTTCTGGGATCGAGCCCCACATCAGGCTCCTCCGCTATGAGCCTGCTTCTTCCTCTCCCACTCCCCCTGCTTGTGTTCCCTCTCTCGCTGGCTGTCTCTATCTCTGTCAAATAAATAAATAAAATATTTTTTTAAAAAAAGAAGTAAAAAAATAAAAATAAAAAAGTTCAGAGCAGGAGTATCGTAGGCAAATATGAGAGTTGAAGAAAATACTGAGGTGGGTTTTAAGGGAAGAGTGAAAGAAGACCAACTTGAAAGAGCTATGGCAGGAACAGATCCGGACCGAGTAAGTAACCACTTATGCTGAGCTTGAGGATTAAATGTGGTCAGATCACTGCGAGAAAATGATCTAAGTAAGACTCTAAGAGTCAACTCAAGTCTTGATGCAAAGTCTGTGCAGTCCACTGTGAGGCGTTTGATGTTTTGTTTGTTTTACCTTGTAAGCAGCAGGAATGCACAGAATATTTTAACTAGTGAAGAGACAATGTATAGCATTTTAGGGGGTGCTGTTGCTGAATCATTCTAAAGCTTATTTCCAGCATTCCTGTTAGGGGGGGACTGACCAGACGTGGTCATAAAGGAGAAGGAGGCATTAGATGTTTTCTAGTTTTCTTTCCAGCCTAGGTTACGTGATAGAGACAGTTTGAAATGAACTCAGATAGACAGCAGGAAGGAGATTAGATTTGAGGGTGAAGTTGAATTTAGTTTGATTCAGTTTTTGTGCTGATCATGAGATCTGGAAAAACTCTTAAAAGTAAGATGCCAAGTCTCTGTAGAGCAGGCTTGGGGTGTGGGAGGGCTGTCTGAGAGGAAGAGGCAGGAGAACCTGGGCTTTCATCACTTCTTGAAACGGGGAAGTACTTCCTTTGGGGATTGTTAGAGCAATCAACAATAATTTCAAGAGATGGGAAAACAGCAGTAACTATTCATGCCACTGAAAATTGACTTGAGGTGAACAGGCTATTGTCCTCTGCACTTTTGGACTCAGGAACTGGTATAATTATTCTAGACCCTTCCCAAAGATTGGGAATGTGTGTGAGAGAGAGAGTGTGTGTGTGTGTGTGTGTGTGTGTGTATGCACGTGTGCACGCACGTGCAGTAGAAAAAGTGACTGCAATCAAGAATGATGATTCATCACGATCAAGTCCCCACATAGACTGAAAGACAAAACCTACCTATTTAATTTACTAGTTACTTTTTGCAGACAAGGGTGAGACAAATGAAGTAGGAGACCCTGCCATGATAGAGATAATCTAACTAGGATAGCAGACAGACAGGTAGGAGAAAGAGAGCATACCAGTCCAAGAGTGCAGGAGGGCTTACTCGGTTGCTCAGATTTGTATCTGTTTATTAATGGTTGAGCACCATAACCTCAGCTGCATGTAGTCGGGGATTTGTCCTGTTTCCCACCATATCCTGCTGCCTGGAACAGTTCCTGACTTACAGTATGTGCTTGCAGTAAATGTTTATCCTACTTGATAAATACACCATGAAGTAAGTATTATGATGATGATTTCAAAGCTTAGGAAACTGATGCTAAAAACTGGTTAAGTACCTTGCTAAGAGTATGTAGCTAGTAAGTGCCAGAGATAGGAATCCAAGGCTAAGGACACTTGTGTGAGATTCCTATTCCAGACACACATTTGCCTGCCTTTTAAATATCAGTCACATATAAACACTTTGAAACTGATATGTGGAAAAAACAGGTGTGGCTTTACTTAGTCTGGGTCAATTTGTACAGCTGAAACAGGGAAAAACATTAATTGTCATTTAATCCACCTAAAATGCCAATGCCCTTAAAAACACGGCCATTAGTAATGCAAATATGAGGTCCTCAGGATTGAGAAAAGCCTGCTTAACTAAACAAGTCTCTTGAGGCTACCCTGCTTCCAGAATTCTTTCCTGGCTTGGCTGTTCTCCATTTTTTATGTAAACAGCCAGGCCTGCCAACCTCGGTAGAGCTAAACAGCTATAACTTCTGACAAAGGTTCTGCAATAATGAAACACTATGTACCGTGTATTCAAACTCTCCCACTTTTTGTATACTCTGATCACTACATATTAAGTGATATTTGAGCAACTAAACGACCTTTTAAATCTGGTCTGAGCTAGGCCTGGAAGATACAGACTTACCATTTCTTTTCATTTAAATACATAGAGCAAGATATATTGGTATGGTAGAATCAGCCCTTCAAGTTCACAAGATGAAAAGTATATTTTCTTGAAATGGAAGTTTTCCAGGGCTCAGAGACATTTGGTCAGCATTTCTGGAAATCTATAGGAAACTAGTTAAATTTATGCTCTATGAAAGTCTTATATTTTAAGATGAGTTATAAATTAAACCCAAAATACCAATCACATGTTGTCATCTTCCTTTCTCTTGTTCTCTCATTTATTTGTTTTATTAATATCCTCTTGTTTTTAATGGCATTTAGAATATTTGTATAATACATCTTTCTGTGATAAACATTGATTTTCAAAGAAAGAAAAATCAAGTTAAATAAATGATACATGCAATAACATTTTTCTTGTTTACAATGTTAAGCTGGAGAGATACATTGTTTCTAATATTGATTTAAATGGCAATGAAATATGTTATGGTTTTCATACTGGTTCATGACTCTTATTCTTACTGCCAGAATTAAGAATCCAAGACCAGGGGCTCCTGGGTGGCACAGCGGTTGAGCGTCTGCCTTCGGCTCAGGGCGTGATCCCGGCGGTACAGGATCGAGCCCCACGTCAGGCTCCTCCACTATGAGCCTGCTTCTTCCTCTCCCACTCCCCCTGCTTGTGTTCCCTCTCTCACTGGCTGTCTCTATCTCTGTCAAATAAATAAATAAAATCTTTAAAAAAAAAAAAAAAAGAATCCAAGACCAATCCAAACCAAAAAGTAAAACTCAATGAACAATACATATAAAACAAACAGGATTATAATTACTTTCACAGTACAAAACTATATATAAAATACTAAAATGCATTATTACTGACAATCGTTTTACTTTGGATATCAAATGGCATCATTTATTCAGATGATGGGTATCATAAAAGTAGCTATCTGCTAGGCCAGAGGCCAGAATCTTTTCCTATAAAGGACAATATAGTATGTATCTTAAGCTTTGTGGGTCACATATGGTCTTTGTGGTATATTCTTCTTCTCCTTTTTTTTAAAGAATATTTTAAAAACATCCTTGGTTCGTGGTCTGGATCTGACCAGTGGCCTATAGTGTGCCAAAGGCTACTCTCCTCTTCTAGGTTGGTCCACACAGGCAAAGCTCTAAAACCTTTGTTTTTGTTGTTGTTGTTGTTGTTGTTTTTTGTTTTTTTTTATTTAGAGAGAGAGAGAGAGAGAGAATCGTGGGCAGGGAGGGGCAGAGAGAGCATCTCAAGCAGACTCCACGCTCAGCATGGAGCCCAGCGCAGGGCTCGATTTCACAACCCTGAGATCATCACCTGATCAGAAATGACGAGTCCCACACTTCACTGACTGTGCCACCCAGGTGCCCCTTGCTGATACTTTTAGCTTGGTCGTGTGGAGGAGGAAATGTTTGCTAAGAGGTGATAAAAAATAAAACTTTTCCTATTCAATTCCTTTTTCTTTTTTTTTTCTTTTTTCTTTTTTTTTTACCTTACAGTTGCATGCACAAAGACTTGTACATTCACAAGGATAGACAATTTCAGGGCCTGCTGTGCGCCAGCAAAGGGGTTTAGGACTTTCCCAACACAGTCTCATAGAGAGCAACCTCTCAGTCATGTGGAGACCCAGTTCTAATAACACATGCAAATGAAAGGTCCAGTTTTATAGTGAACTGTGTGCGTGCTGAGTTTGCCGGCCTGACTCTGTCCTTTCATTTGACAGATGGTCATTAAGTGTTTGTACATCTCAGTCAGACACTGACTGAGCAGGGTCTAGGGCAAGAGATCAAACCTGGAAGTCTCATGCCCATGTGGCCTTGAATCAGAGACAGGGAGATAGAGGTAAACATATGTGCAATGGAGAAAATAAACAGAGCCATATGATAGTGAGTAGCAATGTTCGGGAGTGAGGGTCAATAGTTTTTTAAAATGCAAAGTTTGCATAGATTGATTATTTAACTCAAATAGAGCAATTCCTTCCAGACACGCTCAGTTAAAGTGAAAAATATTCACTCAAGTTGGGGTCCCATAAGTGGAAAAAAGAGGGTATTTTTTTCATTTTGAATTAATACATTCATTGCTTTTATTATGGGGTGGTGAATATAAATAGGACAGTCACGGAAGAGTACTGAGTTGCTTGTAATCTCTAAATATTACACGAGAAATAGTAACCCCCAATGTGAAATTTATCAAGAAGCAATAACACCTGCCACGGAGCTTCAATAACTCTCGTAATCTGGTAATCTTCATAATTTTCACAGAAAGATCTTGGCAGCTTACCCAGCTGTCAACAAAAATGGAATACCCAATAGAAAATGTTATTGAGAAAACTCCCCAAGTTTAACCAAGAGTATTATATACATTTGCCAATGCTTTATGAAGTATTAGAAATAGGTGAAGCAGCTGTTCAAAAATAAATGCAGAACATTTGATATCTTTAATTTCACATCCTGTGCTTTTCATACTCTTACTAATCCACAAAATACAATAACCTGCGTATATCTCCTCATGATTAAAAATTAGCAAGCTTCCATAACATTATATTTCATTTTTTATCATTAAGTACATTCATTCTAAACTAATTTATTTTGCTTTTCATGTCACTATGTAAAATTTACTTTAAATATAATCTTAATGAAAATACCAAGATAGAACACACAGTTTTTCTGCCACAAATGCTGCCCTGGGGACTTTACTGAGTTCTTCAGGCACCAAGTTACATCTCGAGAAAGTTTTGATTAACCTCATAAGAGAAGTAGAAAAGGCACTAAGATCAGGTTTTGCTTTGTGGACAAAGCAAAAGGAATGACAGTTTGTCAATGAGGAGCAAAAGATTGGAGCGAGCCAGATCTTCTCCAATGCAATGTAGTTTAGAAAAAAAAGTAAATAGTTTTATTATTTGCAGAATTTGAATTATGGGCATAAATGGCTGTTTGATATAAAATGGAATGGAAGAAGAAATTGTAAGAAATCTTAAAGATATTATAAAAATAGTCCCTATAGATCATTATTATGTACAAAAATAGCATAAAAATTCAATTCCTTCCTGGATTTTATTTTTGGTATATCATAGAGGTCTTCCCTTTCTCCTTTCCTACTGTTTCCATGAGCAGGAACTCTAAACACTCTGTCATCACTTTGCACTCGTTTATATGACTGGTAAATCTGGGTGAAGAAAATGAGCTTGTTCATTTTGGCCTTTCAGGGTTTTCTTCCTCCCCCCCCTTCTTTTTGGCAGCACATCCTTGAGAAGCAGACCCTCTCCTCTCCTCTGTACTTTAGGATATATAACATGTCCTATATATTATATACTGTATGTTATTTGTGAATATATACGCATATACATACACTATTTTTCTCTTTTTACTTTCCTGATCTTCAACATTTTTTTAAAGATTTTATTTATTTATTTGAGAGGGAGAGAATGAGAGAGAGAGCAAGCAAGAGCACAAGAGCGGGGCGGGGGGCGGTGAGGGAGAAGCAGGCTCCTGGCTGAGCAGGGAGCCTGATGTGGAGCTTGATCCCCGGACCCTGGGATCAGATCTGAGCCAAAGGCAGCTGCTCGCTTAACCATCTGAGCCCCCTAGGCGCCCCAATCTTCAACAGTTTTTAACCAACATTTAAAATTTTAAAGTATGTATCATGACTAACTCATAAGATCATTAAAACACTAGAAAATAACTGTACCTCATAGTTTACTATGGGTATGTTAAAGAAATCACAATTTACACTTAGATCACAGAAAAAAAACTGATAGAAAATTACTAATACTTTCTTATTATATCAATTTATCTTCCTGGAGTATTAAATGTCTTAATATATATATACTTTTGGTTTTTGATTTTTTTTAAAGAAGACCTGGAATCCCCAAATAACTAAATCTATAGGAAAATTGGAGAGGCTATCAACTTCCAATTTTTAGTAAATAATAATTAGAGATCACTCATATAATTTTTAGGTTTGCATGTGACACTAATTTTCTTATGTATTCCAAAGTCAGTGAAAATGTCTCCTTAAGAATTTTAATATTTCCTGAAGCAGTAAAATACAGTGCTTAAATAATGGCAAGCTTTATGTTCTCTAAAGAAGATAGAGTAACTTAGTTTGTATTTCCTTTCATGTAAATCCACTTTGGATACAAAGGTAATATGATCTATAATTAAAATGCCTGAAACATGAAAACACACCATAAAAGTGTTGTGATGCACCAGCCTTCCCAAAATAATTATAGACCTAAAGCCTACAGGTTTGCATTATCCTCTAGAAAGACCCAACATTTTAAAACAAACCAATAAACAAAACATTTCAACACTGTGTACAGCAAACTAGAAGAGTGAGGGCTGACATACTGGAGTTTCCCATCTCAGCTCCAGTCCAGAGAGGAGACCCGTCTTGGTGTCAGTTTCGTCTCTGGAAACCTGCCTACTCCAGCAGGTCATTGTGAAGTAACTGATGCTAACTTTCTGCAACATGCAAAGAGTCCAATAAATCAGTTATTATATTAATGAAAATGCAATCTTGTATTCTTATATTTCCAAACAAATGCTAATAATATCTTATATTTCTCCCTAGATGATAAAAATCAATAGTAGCTTGGTTCAAACCAAAAACCACCTTTCTTGTAAAGAAGTATTAACACGTTCATAGTCTTCACTTTATCTCAAACTTTTACATAGATCTTCCTATTTGTTGTGTTATGACAAAGTTACTCTTCAAAAATAAAAAAAAAAATTATGGGGTGCCTGGGTGGCTCAGTCGGTTGAGCATCTGGCCTTTGATTTTGGCTCAGGTCATGATCTCAGGGTTGTGAGATCGAGCCCCTCCTCGGACTCCATGCTGGGCAAGAAGCTTGCTTGGGATTCTCTCTCCTGCTCTCCCTGTCACCCCACTGCTCGCATGCATATGCTCTCTTTCTCAAAATAAATAAATAAAAATAAATAAGTAAATAAATAAAAATTAAAATTAAAATGACAGTATTATTCCCTAAATCTGAAGAATCAAACTTGGAAAGTGCAATAGATATGAAACACTAAAAACATAACAATTTACTACTGCATTACACTGAAGCATCTCTAAATGTTCATGTGCTTAATAAATATTTTCCGAGTAATATTTGTTATGGTATGTCCTAAAATGTGCTAAGCTGGTCATTACTGTAGAAACAATGGTTGTGTTTTTCATAGACCTGTATAAATCTATCCATAAATAAGGCATCTTTTATGGGCTAATGTGGAAGATTTGGGACTTTCAGGACAAAAATAAGGTTAAATACGTATAAAACACACACCTCGGGGGAAACATTTTTGATGTATTGTCATCACTGACTGGATTATAAAAAATAGTGTCAAAGTTTCAATAAGAAATGTAAAGACTGATACCAGAAAGCAATATTGAATTGTTATGCTCCATCTCCCAGCACATAGGTTGTCTGATTTTACCCAGAGGGTATTACGTATCTGGGATTCTAAGTCTATTTAGAATATGCTGAAGGTACAGCTTCCAGGCACACTATGGCTTTAACTAAATAAGTAAACAGTCTGTAATGCTCTCTATAATTTTTCTGATCTGAGAAAACCATAAAGATAATACCTTCTACTAGTTCAGGACACAGAGGTATTCCAGAAACATGAAACATGCACTGTTTTGTTCAAAATCTACATGTAAAAAATCCCTTACATGTCTTCTAAAAGAGATCAACTGTGGGATGATCTTCTACGATGAGTAGCACTATCCTTCGGTAGTTTGTTTGAATTTTATTTTGTTCTCTCTACTTCCTTCTAAACCTGTCTTCCAATATTCTGTCCACAGAAACCTAGCATATTTTGAGGCATGACATTTTATGATAGAAATATATATTTATAATTCAAAACCCAAGTCATGTGTTTTCAGTGTTATATTTTTCCTTTTGATATTTATAAAATAAAATACATTTTTCTGTTATTTACACAAATTCGAGCAAAGGCCATGGTGGCCCTTTGTTGTGGAAAAGTTCATTTAATTTTTAAGCATCTTGTTTTGGATGCATATTCTTTTGGAGAGTCTCTTTCTCAAACATTAGCTTCACATGTTTTGTAAGATTTAGTACGTCTTCCACTGTATATCAGTTCTCAGAGTGATAGTGAAAACTTATAGGCTTGGTTGAAAATCACATGCACATGGAAGTGATCTGAAATCTGTGAAATACTCTCTCTGCCCTAGTGCCACCCACCAAGAGGGAACACAATAGGTATCCTAATGATTAGAGATAGTGATGATGTTAAATCCAAGTTACTCTTAATCTTTAACATTCAATTTGTATGTGTGTGGGCCTGTAGGGAACAGATGTTGGAAAATGACCAGCGATGGATCATTTTGCAGAAAGGTCTTAGTGCTAGGGAAGGAAAAAAGCATCATGTATGCAGTCAGATAAATAGGGATGCCATTGGAGCTCTGCCAATTACTAACTACCTAATAGACATATTACCATACATAGTCAGCTTATATTTTAGTTTCACGACCTATAAAGTAGGGATAATCATTCCTACTTCGTAGCATTGTTGGAAAGATTACATTTCATGTATGTGTAAGGCTCCTAGCACATAAACTTCCGGTATATCACTCACTGTTTTTCCATCAATGCTACTGTCATTCTTCCTTCCCCTTCTTCACCATTTAAACATTTTTTTTTAAGAGAAAGAGACAGGGGCCACGGGGCGGGGGGGGGGGGAAGGAATGGGCAGGGCAGAGAGAGAAAATCTCAAGCAGGCTCCCCACTGAGTGCAGAGCCCCAAGGTGGGGCTCCATCTCAGGACCCTAAATCATGACCTGAGCCGAAATCAAGAGTCCGAGTCTTTTGCTTAACCGACTGAGCCACCCAGGAGCCCCCCCCCTTCACCACTTCAATCAAATTCAACTATTATTTACTGAGCAACTCCTACAATAACATGGTAGGCACTGAGGGATGTTACCCTCAAGCAGCTCAAAAGCTAGAGAGGAAGACACCACGCAGGCCATCACCTACATACACAAACAAAGGACGCTCGACCAACAGATCTTTTCTGTTAATGGTGCCCTTATCTGCCTATTCCCTCTTTCCCACAAACTGAACCCTGACTAGCCATCAGTCATCAGACCCCATTATAAATCTCCCCTTAATATATTTGCATCCATTTTATTCCTTGCATTTCCTCTGCTGGCCACCGCTCTAATTCAGGCTCTTATTGACTTAACTATTTCAAGAGTTTCTTAACAGGTTTTTCTGCTTCAATACTTTCTAATCCATACTTTGCACTACTAGCTTGGTTATTATCATTAAAACAAATTGTATTCCCTCATCTATGTTCTAAACTTTTGACTTCCCCATGAAAACAAAACAAAAACAAAAAACATTTGTCAGTAAACACCTTGAACTTTTCCTACAATTCTTTGACTAATTGGCCAACCCATTTCAGGTCATAATTGATAATAAATATTCCTTGAGCATGACCTGCATCCTTTTGCCTTTCCTCTATTTTTCAAGTTGGAACTACCTTCAACTGGTATTTCTTTCCCTCTTCATAAAATATCTTCTTGTCACATTTTACCTAAACGTTGTGACACTGATCTGTATTGTTGTCATGAATCTTTCCTCCCTGTTCTCATGCCTATATTAGGACCTCCATAAATAAGAACTCTCTTAGAATATGTACGCATATGCTTATATATCTCTGTATCTCTCCCACTGGAATGGGAGACCCTGAAAAGCAGCCAGGAATATTGGACCCAGTTATGGATTATGGATTTCCCCAGGCCTTAGAATGATGCTTTGCTTTTTTTGGGGGGGGGGCTTTTAAACAGAGCTTTTCAGATAGAACTGGATTCAGCTTTACTTGCTTAATGTGTTCTCACCAATTTATCTTGCATTTCTCTTACATTTATTCAGATATTACCTTTTTCAACTCTTTAACTTAGTTCCCTGACCTTGAGATTCAATCCCATACTCCCTTCTATTTTACATAATTTAACAGTTTCCTTTCATGAGTGAAGTATACAGTTGGCCATCTTTATATATTGACTCCAGTGGAGCCATGTAATGTCATTGCCCAATCCAGCCCTTATGAAATCTAAAACTTACAGTTGAAATTTCACATACCAATTGGATAAATTGACTGTAGATCAAAATATACCAGATGTCCACAAAAGGAAAATAACATCACCAGTGGGAACTCATAAAAACAGCTACCTACAATTTTGCTATCCCTTTTATCGATCGATACATAACAAACCATCCCAAATCTTAGCAGTGGCTTCGAACAATGACAGCATTTCTTTTGCTCACAAATCTGGAATGTATTTTCTTCACACACTTTACTTAGTGTCATCTGGGGTGGCTTGAAAACTAGGGGCTGGAAGCAAATGAAGGTCCTTTCATTTTCATGGCTGGTCAACTGGAACTTTACCAGGGGCTGTGGTCAGAGCACCTACGGATGGTTTTTCCAAGTGCTTCCTCGTAATGTAGTGGCTGGGTTCCAAGGAGAGCCATCCCAAGAGGAAGTGGTGGAAACAACAATGCTTTTTTGATTGCCTCAGAAGTCACACAGAATCCTTTCCGCTGCAGTAACAGGCCCACTCAGATTCAAGGCAGAGGCACATAGGGCCCCATCTCTAATAACATTGTATTGTAAGAATATGTGGATGAGGTATATTGGGGAGCAATGTCTGGAAAACACAATCTTCTATATCGAGCTTGAAGAGGACATCTGCAGGCATAATCTTCCTATTTCTTGATAATGTTCCCCAATGCATATTACAGGAAGGGGATTGTTATAATGGTAGGGAGGAGGTTAGGATTTTTAAAGATGTTGCTCTGTAGAGTTTCCTCCCTGGAGTTGGAATTCAGACATTCCACAACTAACTACAGATATTCCCCAACTCCAGGGCACTTACTTAAAGGTGCAGATTCCTTGTCACCAGAGATTTAACATCATTGGGGCTGACTTAGTGTCAAGGTACGTGACAAACACCTTCAGTGATTCTTACGTAGTTGATTTAGGATCCACACTTTGAGAAACATTGGCTTATTTTATGATTTCAGCACATAACATATGATATAAATAAGACTTTTGTAGGAGTCTTTCTAATACACAACTAGTGTACTGAAGGGATGGAGTGGGGAGGTGAAAAGGCTATGTTGAATGGCAAGCAACATAACTAGCTGTGTTGATGTTTTATTTTTTCAGCCTTACTGTCTTAGTCTTGAGAAGCAAGTTAACTGGTACTTGCCAAATGAGACGTGAGACACGGAAAATAGTCATTGTTGAGTATGGGCAAACTCTGTACATCTTTCTTCACTTCATGCTTCAAACCTAGTCTGTGTGCATTTTTCATTTTAAAAAAGCTGACATTTAGAGAGATGAAATTGCATACAATCAGAAAACAAAGGAGAGGTAGATCCAGGATTCAAAGTTTCTCTGACTCCAAAGACATCGTGTCTTCGTCCACTCTACTTTGAGGCTCAGTATCAGCAGCATTAAAGTCTAAAGTTGGACTAATATCTTCCATCACTTATGTGCTAATTTACTTGAAATCACACATCCTACAAGGACCATGGGAAGACTTTTCACTCCCAATGGACTAGAGTTTTTGATAACATTTGCCATAAATACGCTTCATCCTGAAGTCATCTTGTCTCTGCAATGCAGGACTGAATGCAGAGGTTCAGCCAAATATACTTTGAAATGCTTTACAAGATAAAACACTCTTCTTTCTGAAAGATTGGCACCACTTTTAGGTAACCCTATTCCTACAACTGAAGATGAATCGAGGTGACCTTATGTCTGGGCAAGAATATAAGTTTCTCTCTTAAACTTTCTCAATTCAGTAACCACTTTTCCTTCTTTAGTTTAAGTTTTTAACTTCAGCACACAACATAGACTATCTGCACTTCGGGAACCTCTGAGAATTCAGTCATGAGTTAACTGTCACCCAACACAGACCAAAGCCTCTTGTAAGACATATGATGTTGGGGGCAGTATAATGGGCATGTTAACCACCCCTTCTCCGAGTCTCCAGGTGCTAGCCTCACTATCAAGTTTAATCATCAGAAAGTGGAATACCTTGGGCATTTCTTCTTATCCCCTGCAGAAAGGCTTTCACTGAGTACAATTTAATGTTATATTTTCAGCCTGTAAAGTGAATCAATACCAGAACTGTCCATTTGAACAGGATTTTTGTTTCTTGCAGACATTGTCTATTATGTTATTCAGCCCCTCTTATACAAGGAACCACATGATAAATTTCTCCTAAAATTTAGTCCCAGGAAAAAGTTCGTTTCTACAGACAAATGTTTATTTTCTTCTGTCAGACAAGAAAAAAAAGAAAATGTGTAAACCAATGTGTTTATCTTCTTGCCTTTCCTGCTAGAAAACTTATAGCCATTTTGGGGCCCAACTATAGTAATTTACTAATACCAAGGGCCTCTTGACATCTAGATGGTTTTCTTGGTCCTTTTGGGAAATTTCTGATCATCTTACATTTGTATTTGTATTATGTTTTTTATAATTAAAATTATTTTTAATTTAAAGAGTAAATTATAAAAAATGCAAAGTAAAAGAAATGAAGATAAAATTATTTAAAACACATCCCAATCCTTAATAATTTCTCACCTCAGTATTTTGTAAATTTTCTTTCAATGAAAGTTGCAATAACAGGATTTTCTGACCAGTGCTAGAATGCAGGTTTTGGAAACCTAGAAAGTCTTTTTTATTCAAAATTACCCCTTTCATCTCTTATCAACACATTAGGGAAATCACGTCATTGTCAAGTGTTGCTGTCAATCATTTGTCAGTTACCAAGATGATGGTAAATAGTGTAGTCACGTCACATCTAGACCACGTTTAACCTCTTTGGTTCTGTTACCCAGATTACTCTGGCTTTAAAGTGAGGATTATACTTCTCTCCAAGAGTCTACAAGAGGATTATCTGTAACAGTGTCCACTGAGTAATAGTGTCCAAATCTAGATCTCCATAATGTATTGATACAGGACGAATACCGCTTTACAGATTGTTCACCTCAACGAGTAAAAATTTTAGTGAGTAGAAGAGCTTGGAATTTAGTGGATAAAGTGGAAACCAGAAAATGTGAAAAATTACACTGAAATTTATCTTGTATAAGTTATAACTATAAATGAATCTGCTCAGATTCTCTCCAAATTTGTGACAGTGTTCTTCTAATTAATAATTTGGCTGCTTGGTCAGAAATGTCTTTTCTAACCAATCATTTTAATTGGTCAGGTCCCTAAAATATTACAAATGTTTAGAAAGTTTACGATTGTCTCAATTGGGTCATTTGAAAGTATTTTACAGTCCAAATATATCTTATAATCATTTTTACATAATCTGCCTGAATTAAACACAATAAAGTATTGCTTTTCTTGTTTTTAGATTGTAAAGTCAAAAGAAAGTGAATTCTTTATGGAAGAGGTTTTTTTTTTTTTTCTTTTTTAAGATTTTATTTATTTATTTGACAGAGAGAGACAGCCAGCGAGAGAGGGAACACAAGCAGGGGGAGTGGGAGAGGAAGAAGCAGGCTCCTAGCGGAGGAGCCTGATGTGGGGCTCGATGATCCCAGAACTCCGGGATCACGCCCTGAGCCAAAGGCAGACGCTTAACCCACTGTGCCACCCAGGCGCTCCCTATGGAAGGGTTTTTTTAGTTTCAGGAATTCATTGACTTTACAGGACAAAAAGCTCTAGTTTTCAGTGTATGTGACCCCCCACCCCCATCTCTTGCACACAAACATACATAAAGCAAAGAGGAGTCTTTCCTCTGGTCACGGGGCTGAAATGAAAATTTGGTCCAGTGTTTCCCACAAATATGGATGTGAACACTGTGGGGAATCAGATTATGGCTTATAAACAAAGACCTTCCCCGGCCTTCTGAGATTCCTGGTGAGGGAAAGGTGTTTTGCCTGATATTTCCAATTGCTTAATGGAGAAAGACTTTTCATAAACAGCCCTGAAATAAATACACACAACACAGACACACACACACACAGCGGTGCGTTAGGTTTTATACTTTTTAAATAAAATGCGTCCATGAGCAGTGTGCGGTCTTGGAGTACCTTCAGTGTTTTCTTCTCATCTCTGGAAGTATCAGCTGCATTACTTACAGAGGGATGAGGGGCTGTCCCTGAATAACAGACAGTTATTACCAATCACAGAATCAAGAATGCTATTTAGTCGAAATTCTCATTAACTGAAAATTCACATCAGTGAAAGTGTTGTTTAACATACATTATAATTTCTCTCCTAGTTGCATGCCACTTTCATGCAAACATAAAGAATTAATGCCATGGTGGAAGTTTATATAAAATTAACCCGTCACTCTCCAAAAAGATGATCAGAGTTCTGAGGTACTCTTTAGGCTCCGCAAACATGTTTGACTAACACAGGCAAATAAATAGCATTATTTATGCTCTGGTTACTAAAAGGCTAACACCATACCCCAAACTGCTTTTTTTTTTGAAAGAAATTAGGCTGCACTAAGTCTAACCTAGCATCACTTTGTTTACAAAAATGAAAATGTGTAATAAGGGACATGTGCTGCAGGGATTTCATGCTAGTAATATTATGAACATAGTTATGTAAAACAGTTATACAAAGCTTATTTTTTAGGTTTTTAATTTTTTTTCCTATTTTATAATGAAAATGAAATGAAATAAACTTTTTTTCCCACTGTTGAAAACTTAAAAATGAACTACTGGAACATACGGCCAGCTTTTATCATTTACAAAAATGTATACCCTTTTCAGTTTTACAGCATGTCCTACGCTACAGACAGTAATGCACCTCTGTCTCATTTTATTCTGGGAAGCGAAACAAATCACGTACACGTTACTCTTACAGGTATGAGATCCAGTTTCCTGCGTCTGCCTTCTCATTTTCCCCCATTCACTGTGATGCAGGTGACAGTTGTAAAAATACTTTATACTTGTTTCTCTTTACTTATTAACTGAGTAAGTAGTAGTTTAGTGGGAGTAATTCTTAAGTTTAATGAGATATATTTCTTTTCAAGTGCCTAATTCATGTAGCTCTGCCCACTCACAGAACTGCCCTGGAGAATACTTTTAAGGTTTAGAAACTTTCAGCATCGCTCTTGAGCAGATCAGGACCCCTGCTCAGGCAGTCTCTGAAAGGTAAGGAGAGAAGTAAACAAATCCCGGGCAAATTGGATGAAAGTCATAATGGGAAAGAGGGGATTTTCTGAATCAATGTTTAATGATTTAGAATCAAAGGCATAAAATAATTTTTTTTACAAAAATATAAAACCAGAAAATATAATTATCAATAGACTTCTTGAAGAGAATTTCCCTTAGGCATTAAAACTTGACTATAAATAGAAATGACAAAACATTATAAAAATCCTAGATATTAGGAGCAGGAAGAGATCTTAGACGTCTCTGATGATGAGGGTTAACAGTTAATGGGCACTCATCATAGGCTTGGCATGATGAAAGTGCTTTTACATAGATGTCTCCTTTAATACTTGTGAGAAGCATGTGAGAAAAGTATTATTATTCCTTTCTTATGGATGATCAAAGTAAGGCTGAGAGGTTAAGAAACTCACTCAGGGTCACACAGCCCCCATGAGAAGTGCTTGGAATGGCACCCAGAGAACCTAGCTTCAGTGTCCTGGTCTTGTCACTCTTCTCCATGGACTCTCTAATTTAACCCTTTATTTTCATTGCAGCAGAGTGGGGAAGTAACCTACCCAGAGCCATGTAGCCATTTAGGGGCACGACCCGAACTAAAATCAAGGCCAGCCTGGCGCTTAAAAAAAAATTACTTCTTGAAGAAGGAGCCAGGACAGATGCTATTCCTTTCGTGACACAGAAAGTGGAAGAGCTCCTGAAGCAGGACTCTGTAAAGGTTTTAGTGCGCCCTTTGGAAGGCCTCGCCCCTCTATCCTCTATTTTCTCCCCACCCATTTTTCAAGGAGGGAGCCTCATAAAATACTCCCGGGTGGATTACACCGGCCCAGCACACACTGCAGGGCTGGCCTGGTGCGCGTAAATTGCCTCTCTGTGGGTGGCTATTATATTTATATGGGTTTAAACAGTTTCCATTGCCAATCCATTATGCTGGAATTCCCCCTTGCTGAGGGCAGCTGTGTTATTCTTTTCTTTGACTGAAGCCCAAGAACTATCTCTCCAACTCCTTGCGAACCAACCCTTTAAGAGTAAACATCTTGAGTCAAACGGGGCCCCATCTTATCCCACTGCCACTTGCTAAATTGGGAGCATTTCCCTCTGGCCCCAACCAGTTCATATTGCTCATTTTTCAAAGAGATAGAAATTGGAGTGGAGTGAAAAAATGATGTGACGCATATTTATGCAGAAAGCCAAAGGAATGCAGTGGGAATAACACTTATCAAGGAACCCTGCTTCCTTAGAAGGCAAAGGATTCAAGCATCCCCATGAAACATGGTCCAGATGGCCCCAGGTATGTCCACAGGAGTACCCTTCAAGTAAAATGCCAAGTTTGTGGGTGCCCTTTTCTGAACAGAATCTCCTAGCAAATATTTATGGTTATCTCAGTACTGAACACACATTCTTAAAATGAAAGTTTCTTGGTCCAGTTTAGAGTTCAAAACCAGTGACTAGTAGTCACAAGCCAATGGAACATCCGTAATGTACATTTCTATGTGTAACTGAACATCGATAACATGTATTTCTATTTCTATGATGACATGATAGAATTAGGAAGCAAGTTTATAAATTTAATTGTTCCCTTGAGTGCCAGCTTTATCACCAGCAAGTGATGACTGTTGATAATCCCAGCCACTTGTCCTGTGAACATAGACCCTTGTTCCTAGGGGGGAATAAGGAGAAAAAATTTGGAAATGGTAAATGATGGGGTTTTAGAATATAGGTGAGGTTTGGTGAGGTGAGGTCCAGAGCCAACAACCAAGAAAGAATTCTTGAGACAGCTTTGGTGCAAAATGGTGATTTATTAAAGCACACAGACAGGACCCGTGGGCAGAAAGAGCTGCTACACCAGGGTTGTGAGGGGTGGCTGATAATATACTGTGGGGTTGGGGGAGGTAGGGAAAAGGAAGTTTTCCAAAGGATTTTCATATGTTAAAGAAGACTCACCAGATACCAAAGGCCTTGCCATTGTCAAGTTAAGGTTGTTTTTCCTTCTAGTAAAGCCTTAACCTTAAGATAGCTGGGAGCATCCTGGAGGAACATAACACTTTGCCGGCTTCAATTATCTGCAACAGGCTGCAGATTATAAGGACATTTAATTGTATCTACATTCTCTTCTGGAAGCTAGGCCATTAATAGAAATGCTTTGTTCTTGTAAATTGCTTAAACTTTTGTAAACTGAGGGATACTCATGTCTTGCAGGATTGTAATCTCTATAAATTAACTGTTTCTTCTTCCTTTAGGGCAGCCAGGAGTGCTGGAGGGATGTCACATATATCCCATGGAGGGTTGTGGGGTGTCAGCTTCTGCCTGTCCTCAGCTAGCCTTCTGCACCCTCATCAGTAGATTTAATGATACATGTGCAAAGGCAGCCCCAAAAGCCTTTGTCTGATGGTGTGTCAGTTTCATCATTCTCTATTAAGAGTTCACACTTAGGAGCAATAGTTACTGCAAGGACAAATACAAATTAAAGATAAAAATTCTCCCTGTTAAAAAATGGGCAAAGAGATTGCTCTTTCCTCCCTTTTGCATAAAGCATTTACTTTAGGAAACTTAAAATTATATTTTCTCCTCTCTTTAAAATTCCTTTTGAAAACTAGATAGGCCTTTGTCATCTTTAAGACCCAAGAATGCTTTTTTCCAGAGGACTCTGGAACCATCTCTTTGATATATAAACATCAAGGGATAAAGCACCCTTATTTGAATCTGTGTGGGCACCTTGCTCAGTGGGCACCTTGCTCAAGTTGTGAGAACTATTTCCAGACATAAAAATATGAGAAGTTTGTTTTTCTTTGAAAAAAGCAAATTAGCTAATACAGATTGGCATTCCAATTACCCAGCAAAATTAGGATGAACTATGTGTGACGAAGGAAAGGTGCTGTCTAGTCCTCTTACTTGAGAACTAGTTAACTGTTTATCTTGAAAAAATATGTAGTATAGGTTGTATCTGCCCGGCTATATAAGAGGATGAGATTTCTTTCTGTCTTTGCAAACTCTTAGTGATTGCCTGTGATTTGCATCACATTCTGATTTAATGCTTATTCAATAATGGAAGTGAATTTAAAATATAATAATTAAAATAATAATTACAAATAATTTTTAAAAATGAAAAATTTGTGTGATTTTGTAATTTTTGTCTACTACTTTTGTAAAGACAATTTCAAAGTTGAAGGAAGATTTTGTTGGGTTTTTTAAGAGATTAATTTATTTATTTGAGAGAGAGCGAGAGAGCGGAGGGAGGGTCGGAGGGAGAAGGATAGGGAGAGAATCTCAAGCAGACTCCCCGCTGAGCGTGGAGGCCGATGCGGGGCTCCCTCTCAGAACCCTGAGATCATGACTTGAGCTGAAATCAAGAGTCCGATGCTTAACTTCCTTTGGGGTCCCATCCAGAACCCCAAAGGAAGATATTGTTTTCAACTGTATTTCCCCAACATTGCCAAGTTTTGAAGAAAGAAAGGATTTATATGGACTTTGGAGGGTGTATGTAATGGAGCAAGTTTTTCTTGATTAGATGACCTGAGTCCTCCCATCTAATCCATCAGGGTTCCCTGGGTAAACCAACCTCTGTTTCCCAAGACCACAGTCAGACGCCAGGTGTTTTTTGACTTTGCTTGTATGTGAGATCTACTTTGGGCTCATTAAATTGATACTACCTTGTTCTAGTAAAGTCTGTAAAGCAAAAAGAAAAAAAAAGTTTTCCAAATGTTCATGAGAAAAGCAGATAAATGTACAGTTGAAAATCACTTCAAGGAAATTTTAAGGAGACAAAAATATTTTATATATATGTGAAATTCACATGTATAATTGATGAGGAAAATTACCCAAAACAGGACCAGGCCAGCAGGCCCCAAAAGACGAGAAGTTACTAACAATAGCTAGAGATAACCAGAAGCCCTGCTGAAAGCAAGAGATAACTAGTCATTTCTGCTTCTGTAAACAGGCTCCCCACCACACACCACAGACTTCCTGCACTGCCCTAATCTCTGTTCCCTCCTAAAGCAATCTCCCCCAACACAATTTAAACTCACCTACCAGCAGTCAGCATAGCCCTTGGACTCCGACATGCTGCACTCCCCTCTAAAAGCTTTATAACCCCGCAGCCCAGGGCCCAGAATTTCAAGTGAGAACTCGTCTGGGTCCACCGGCAAAAAATAAATCCGAGTTCTCCTACTTCTCCGAGTGTCGCTTGGTTTCTCACCGGTCTGATTTTTATTTTTCTGCAACATAACAAATTATAATAAAACGTTTGATATCTGAGTAGGGTGATTTATTGGGACTGAATTTTAGTTCTTGTACTTAAAATATATGCCGGTAGTTCTCAAAATGTAAAAAGCATTAAGGTCATCTGGGAAGACTATTATATTGCAGTTTCACAGGGCCCACATCTTGGTTCAGTAGATATGGAGTAGGTACCCGAAATCTCCATATTTCAGAGCACCCCACGTGATCCTGATGCACGTGATCCAGAAACTCTAAATTAAAGAAACACTAGTACACACAATAAATACACGACATCCCAAATTCCCAGCCTAATTGGAGCTAGAACAACGCGAGTCTCACTTTAAAAAAAAATGAAAAAATTATATTGTAAATTATTATTCTTTTATCCAAGGACTGTGAATTTGTTACACTATTTTTATATGCCTAGCCAGAAAAGAAAGTTAATTATGGATGAAAACATAAAATAAAAATGGTTATATTGACGTGTTTCAATATAGCTAAAATAAAGAAAACCTAGAGTTATATTTGAAAGCATTATATTAATTTGCAATACTGGAAGCGAGAATATAAGGAAGGCAAAATTACATTGAAAAAAGAATGAAAAAAATAATAATTTGGCTTTAAAATCCCATGCCCTAAGTTTTAGGAAACAATAGAACCTTCGTTTAACCCTGCTGGAACAGAGAAAGCAGCATCTGAAATGTCAGCGGATGTCAATGAGTGGAGAGACAGGTTGGGTGGCTGCTGAAGAGGCAGGTGTGGTACCCGGATTGTACACGAAGTCAGGATTTCTGGGAGGCAAGTTCAATGGGAATTACTTTGGAAATTTTTCCTTAGGGGCACAAAATTTAAACTTACACCACTGTGGAAAGATTAGCACTGTTGAAATTGAACTCCCTTGGTGAGAGTAGTAGCAGAACAGTATCTCCTGTTAAACCTGCTGTCGGATTCTGGCTAACTCAATCTCAATTTCTTTGCTTTTTAAAGCCCCCCGAAGCTTTATAAAATGCCGCTGATATACCTTCTCTTATGACACAGATCAGTACTGTCATACGGGAAAGTATTCCTTACTCTATCTCCATGATATTTCCAATATCAGCATTGCCTTCTTATAATATTTCAAGTCAGTAAAGTCTTTAGTCATAGAAATCATGTGCTGCATTATTCAAGCTCACCAAATGACAGGACATCTGACAGAACAAAACAGAAACGAAATTCACCATAAACTCATTGTAGAACTGGATTCCTTTTCTTTTCTTCCTTCTTCTCCTTCTCTTATTCCATTTTTTACATCATTGTCCTTCATCTGCCTTATTTTTTCTGTGTTACTCTTTTATGTGTTCTGTTTCATCTTTGTAAAACTATTCAACTTCTCTTATTTCACTTACTGAATGCATTGGTATATTTTATTATTTCTTAATTAAATCTTTTCTTCACCTTCATTTCCTATATAATATATTCTAACTATGCAGGAACTTCTTGTATACCCTCAGCTCTGCGCCCCAGCCTTCTTTCTCTCCCTGATTCCATTGACCTTTACTTATTTTTACACTTTACTTCTTTCCTCATTTTTTCTCTATTCCAGACTGAATTGTGTTCCCTCAAAATTCCCATGTTGAAGTCCTAAACCCCAGTAACTCAGAATGTGACTATATTTGGAGATAGGACCTTTAAAGAATTAAAGTAAAATGGGGTTATATTGAGTAGCACTAATCTAATATGACGGGTGTCCTATAGAAGCAGGAGATTAGCACACAGACCATACAGACCAAAGGATGCCCATGTGAAGACAAAGCCACAAGTGGCCCTCAGAAGACACCATGTGTCCGAAGACACCTATGTCCTGAGCTCAGACGTCAGCCTCTAGAACTTTAAGAAAATAAATGCTGCTGTTTAAGCTACCAGTCTGTGATATTTTGTGATGAGAGCTCTAGAAAACTAATTTTCTGTTTCCGTCTTTCCTCTCCTTCATATTCTTTTTAGAGGTCATCCTTATTTTTCGAATATTCAGAGCAGCAGGCATGCTCTTGGTCTCCTTCACTTTTCCTCCTCCGGTTTAGTCACCTATCTTCCTCTCTATTGATCAACACATGAAATGTTAAAAATATTCAAAAGTGTGTATTTTGTTCAAAGCATTGTTCTGTGAGGGTTTCAAATCCTCTGTGTTATAGTTTCATCATCTGTAAAATGGGTATAGTAAAAGTATTGGTCTCATATAGGACTATTGCAAAGATTTAATTCATTAACTCATAAAATGTCTAGAACAGTGTTTGGCAAATAATAAGCCAAAGTAAATATTGAGTGGTTCTATTATTATTTCTGCTCTTTCATTCAATAAGTATCCACTGGGTGCTCATTCTGTGCCAGGAACTATATTCATGGAGCTCATGGTCAAGCAGGAAAAATGAGACCATATACAAACTAACCAATAAATAAATAAATATTATCAGATTTCTTTAAGCATTATGCAATCAATTTTAAAAGGTGATATGGTACATAATGATGTGGTGACTATTTTAAATTGGGTGGTCCTTATGGAAGTCACTCTAATTCTGGCAAGAAGGAAGGAAGGAAGGAAGGAAGGAAGGAAGGAAGGAAGGAAGGAAGGAGGGAGGGAGGGAGGGAGGGAGGGAGGGAGGGAGGGAAGGAAGGAAGGAAGGAAGGAAGGAAGGAAGGAAGGAAGGAAGGAAGGAAGGAAGGAAGGATGGGAGGGAGGAAGGGAAGGAGGGAAGACCATTCATGAAGGCTCAGGTGGCAATGGAGAGAGAAGCAGTGGGAATGGTTAGTGCAAAGACCCTATGGCGGACTTGAGTTGGTGATTTTAGGGAGCTGAAAGAAGGCTAATACTACTCATTTTGCACAAAATGAGGTCGATTGAGGATATAGGGAAGACCAGTTCATATTGGACCTCATAAGCCACTGAGACTTTGAGAGGTTAAGCAACTTGCTGATGTCAGTGCTGCATGCCATTTTGTTTAAAGAGCATGAAGAGCTCAACTCAAGAATGCTTGGAACCCAGGGCTCAAAGCCATCAGCAATCTCTTTCTCTCTTTCTCTCTGTGTGTCCCCATAACTTGTTTCAGCATTATTCTTCATCCTACCTTCATCCTGTCTCTCCAGTCTGTTGTGCACTGAGAGGGACATTTCAAGGAGAATTCTACTTGGCCCAGCTTGGGTCTCAAGTCCATTATGGACACCATCACCATTATGAGTCATGCATCTATCCCTGAATCCAGGGAAGTGACAGCTCCAATTAGTATCACAAGGTTTGAAGGAGTTTCCCAGAAGAAAGAAGGTGTCAGAATAAAGCAATAAGTCTCTATAGTCCTAAAGGAAGTTCCTACATGGAAGCAAGTGTCTAGGAATATGGGCTGGGTTTGTCCCTTGGGCTGCAAAAGGGAGCTCAGTGGGGGATAGTGGGAACAATGGGACTGTCTAGCTCTGGGAAAACACTGCTCTGGCTAGCCTCATTCTGTCATTTCAGTCTGAGCAGGTTTAATACAACTTTGTGATAAGGCATCATAAGTCATCTTTATCATCACTTCCAGATTTTGCAAAGTCTCTTCAGGAATAGATGTTATTATTTTATTAGCAGTTCAGAAACTTGAGGCTTTCCCAGACATTTCTGGCTGGTCTTCTCACCCCTAAGGCATGGGATTTGAGTGTTGGGAAGGTGGTTGGGGTTGGTGAAGCACCGAGTTGCAACTCAGCACTCTGCCTAGAGACTGGGGGTTCCCTGGAGAGGCAGTGCTAGTGCCTCGTGTGCTTTACAGAAGCTGCTGTAAGCTTAAAGTCATGTCCCTGATTGCAAACAGATACCAAAATACAGAACGTGCATTCTCTTTTATTCCAGCCCTAGGAATTTACTATGAGGAGATGCTGGACAAGTAAGTCAAAATAGATATACAATGATGTTGTTAATAATAAAAAATAATTTGGAAAAAAAAAGAAAGGGCCATTTTGGGTAGGGTGTCTGTTTAATGCATTGTCTGCCATGGAGGGGAGGTAATCAATTCATGCTTTCAGTAAGAATTTATTTCCTACCTCTGGAGGATGTAGCTACTGGACTGTCTCCCCATAGCACAAAAATGCTCCTACTTTAAGGTCCATCTCCCACCCCCACCCTTCCAATCCACGGATAGACTGGCGGCAGCTGTTCAGTCATTCATTCAACAAAGATTTATAATGTGTATTTGATGTAGGTGATAGAGATTCCAAGAAATCACAGTCTTTTTTTTTTTTTTTTAGATTTTTTTTTTTAAGATTTTATTTATTTATTTGACAGAGATAGAGACAGCCAGTGAGAGAGGGAACACAAGCAGGGGGAGTGGGAGAGGAAGAAGCAGGCTCCTAGCGGAGGAGCCTGACGTGGGGCTCGATCCCAGAACGCCGGGATCACACCCTGAGCCGAAGACAGACGATTAACCACTGTGCCACCCAGGCACCCCATCAAGAAATCACAGTCTTGGTTCTTTACTCTTTATGACAGTTCTTCTACGAACATTTTAGGATATGCTTTTGGTTGAGCATATGTAGGCCCTGTTGCATATATATCAAGGAGTGGAATTGCTGGGCATAAGATATGCCTATGTACAACTTTAGTATATACTGGGAGAGTGCTATTGACAAGAAATATGATGCAAACCATGAACATAATTTAAAATTTTCAGTAGTTACATTAAAAAAGTAACCTGTTCTAACCAGCTGAAACTGGTAAACTACTAAGAACTTTGTATGGCCCAGAAGTGGCAATCTCTCACTGGGCCTAAATGAAGACTTTAACTAACCAATGACCATGTTTTCAGACCTACGAGTGGTTCAGTATGAGGAGAGGGTAACCCTGGTGTCATTGCATGGTACAAGGTAATGTTGTGGACACAAGCAAGGTTTTACAGGATTTTATAAACACTGAGGACTTGATCAGTTAGATCAGTAATTCTTAAATGGTTTGAGTGCATATGAATCACCTAAGAAGCTTGTTATACGTGCAAATTCCAAATTGTCGGGTGTACGTCTTTAACCACGATTCTGCTGTAGGAGGCCCAAAGCCCACATTTAGAGACATAGTGCTGTTATTTTGAGGAGACCTAAGAACGTTTTGAACAGGTGAAGGATATTCCAGGTTTCGTTTTTGTTTTTGTTTTTTAATAGCTCTCTTACAGAAACTCTTAGCATGGATTTCACAGGGTGACTGGGAGTAGTTTAGAACCAATACAAAGCTGTTGCAATTGTTCAGATAGGAAATAATAAGAGTCTGAAATTGGGTACTTTGGATTGGAGATAGGAGAGGGTGAATTCAAGAGATATGAGGGCTATCTGAACCTAGTGTGATGTAGAAAATGAAATCAGGAGAGAGACATGGAGTCTGGCTGCAATTACTAGCTGGACCATTGTGCTATTATTCATCAAAATAAGAAATACGAAGGGGAAGTGGAAAATGAATGTTTGTCCATTCCAATGCAGAACATGAGTATGCTATTTGAATAGGCTATATTGTCAGTTTCTCTCAACCCATCTGCCATTTCTGGCTAGCGTTGGTCATAATGTGAGCCATTGTAATATTAGAAATGGAGGGATTAAACCGAAATAGCAAGAGCTACTATTGCCTCAGAGATGTTTAATGCTCTGACCCCTGAAATAGCCTGAAAATCCGTGTTTAATTCTTGTTACAAGTCAGAAAAGATTTTTCTAATCAGAATGACTGCATAAGTCTTCCTTTCCTCAAAGTTTCTAGAGAACCCAAAAGATATCTGATTCCTTGGAAAGAGCATGGCTACTGGAGAGAGTTCAAAGAATATTCAACTTAAGAATGTTCAAGTTAAGTACAACATTATATCCCTCCTGGGGTTCCTAAGAAAAGATTTAGACTTATCAGAGATTAATACTAAAGGCACCAAAGGCAGAAACAGAACTTGCAGGGTCTATCAGAGCCCTTGATATCATGGAATGAGGCCTTAGTCACGCTGTAGTCAAGAAAGTCTTTAGAAAGTTCTCAATGAAAGAACCTTCCAGGTTTTATTAGTTTGGGATTCCACACTTGTATCCTAC
The DNA here is from genome assembly GCF_024610735.1 of Ursus americanus. Lineage (NCBI taxonomy): Eukaryota > Metazoa > Chordata > Mammalia > Carnivora > Ursidae > Ursus > Ursus americanus. Next base: position 10,869,276 of record NC_142137.1, on the reverse strand, counting down.
TGGACTATTAAAGTCAAAGTTCTGACATCAAGAATGAGGAAAATTAGAGAAGAAGTCCTTCTTTAACGAGTTGTACGCATGTGCACTGCACATTACCATAGCATTCTTTCCATAATCAGTTACACAATGCAATAGGCTTTTTCTTTAACTAAATTGTTTCCTTTTCTCCGACACCTCAAAAGGTACATAACAGATGCTTTCTCTACACCTGTAGGGAGTAACTGGAAAGGGTATGAACACTGTACTGTCTTCCTCTGTGAGCTTTTTATTTCTTCTAGGATGGAATCTGAAATCAAACTTCTATGGTGGTATAGCTCAAATTTTTCTATGATTGCAAGAGCTGCCTCCCAGTGTTAAAAAAAAATTGCTTTAGAATTTGGCTGGTATTTCTGCTTGAATCTAAGCTGTGTTCACTATAAGATTTAGAACTGAGATGTATTTGAAATATATGCGTTCAGTTCAAGGACAATGAGGTAGGCTATCCATTTACACTGACTGGCTTCCAGATACCTGCTCAAATCCTTTCTTAAGGAATCTCCAACAAGCAACATTAAAACCAAAGAGAGGTTTTTCTAATGCCCACTGGGCATCAAAGAGCTGAAGCTTCCATAGCTTGGTGCCAGCACAGAACTGGCAAGAACAGTGGCAGCTACATCAGCCTTGGAAGTGCCCCAGTCCTTCCTGCAGGAACAGTGATGTCTTTGAAATTTTGGCAATGAGTTACAGTTTTGGCATCAGCAGTGATAGGACACATTATTCAGTGAGACAGAGCCAAAAAGAAAGAAAATGGTGGAACCCCTCTGGCCACCCCTTCTCAGTCTTCACAGATCCTTTCCACTCTCTGACCTTTAAACATTAACACATAAGAGGGCATTTGATCTTCAAGAGCTCTTCTCTTATTTATCCATACTAATTCCATAGATGTCAATATTTGGTTCATGGCCAGAGTCACGTCATACTCCGATGACTATCACATTTATACATCCAACCTAAATTTCTCCCTAGATCTCTTGATTTGTATATCCAAACAGCTGTTTGCTCTTCCCATCTGGATATCTAACAGGTATTTCAAACTTACATATCCAAAATCAGGTTTTGACTTTCTCCGCTAAATCCCCTCCTTCTACACTTTTTTCCTTCTCTGAATGGCAACTTTGCTCTTCAAGTTGTCCACACCAAAAATTTTAGTCATCTTTGATTCCTCTTCTTGTCACACCCCATATTCAGTCCATCAGCAAATCCCGAGTTTTTATCCTCAAAACACATCCCATATCCACTCCATGTCTACTACCACTTGTCCCAAAGCTCCATCATGTCTGACCTGGACTATACATAGTAGCTTCCTTGATGGTCTTTTGGCTTCTAACTTTGCCATCTTAGATATGACTCTCCGTATAACAGCCAGAATAATTCATCTAAAAAATCATGTATCAGGCTCTTGTTCCATGGATGAAAATCTTCCAGTGGCTCCCCATATAATCAGGATGGCCAAGTCTAAACACTCACGGTGTCCTGCATGCTGGGGACCCAGCACCCCTCAAGCCCCACCACCTCCTCTTTCTTGTTCACACTGTCCTCTTCAGGTACGATGGCATACTAACTCCCAACTCAATAGCCCTTGACCTAGCTGCTCTCCATGTTTGGAACACCCTCCTGAAAAGTATCCACATGGCTTTCTTCCCACATTTTCCTTAATCTCTACTCAAATGTCACATAATGGAAGTGGCCTTTCTTGAGCACCCTGTATAAAAAAGCAGCCCCTCTTCCAAACTTAATTTACCTTGCCTTTCTCTGCATATCTGTCACCAGTTGACTTACTATATACACACTTACTTGTTTATCTGTGTATTATCTGTTTCCCCAATGGAATGAAAGCTCCAGGAGCTCAGAAGTTTGTTTCTTCATTGTTTATCTCCAGGGCCTGGAACAGTGCTTATAATATAGTGGGCTAGAAATATATGCTGAAAGAATGATCTGTGGAAAGAGAGTGGGGTTTCACAGGTCTGTTTGATCGTCAATTGATGCAGGGTGCTAATGGCATACATATTCCTGGGCCCTGGTAATTCAAATTTTCTGGGAGTGGTGTCTTAAAATCTGATATTTAGAAAGTTTCCAGGAGATTATGATAGTCACTGAGACTTAAGAACCATGAAACCTAAACACTAGCTCTCAGAGTTCCTGGGAAACCACCTCTGAGACCCCCTCAAACTACTTGGAGAGAATCTGAGAGCTGGAATTCCCAATTATGGGTCATGCCAGAGTCAGACAGAGCGGTTTTATAATTGGTAATATGGCCCTATTCTACATATGGGCTGCTCCAGAAAGGGAAATTTGTGTTACAATGGAAAGTGAACAATTCAGACTAAACATTACATTTTGCTTAAAAAACCTCAGGCTAGCCCTCTGACTTTCTGGAGAGACACCGAGACTACCCATAACCAAAGGGAAAATGTAGAAATGCTTCTGATTTGTACTTGCACAGAGGAAAACAGTGAAGAGAAGCCTTGGCCTTCACAAGCCCAAAGACAAAAATCTAGGCATTGCGCTCCCTATGGACTGAGTTGTAGGAATTATTACTGGGTATGCAATGGACAGAACCCTAGAATGGAAGTCAGGACACGCAGGCTCTGGGCAGAGATCTGTCTCTATTTGGATGTGTGACTTAGAGTACATTATGGAATAGCCCTGGGCCTCAACTCTCTCTTTTGTAAACTGAAGTTTTTTTTCTTACTCGAAGGGCCTACTAAGTCCATGGCATGATCTCAGCCCTTTCGAAATATAAAATAAATGCCCCTGAAGTATTCTTCTCTCCTGAAAATAACAAGCATGTCAGAGTAGGCGTGAATAAGGACAAGAACAAAGGAACAGGAGCTACCTACAGATAATCCAAGTCAACTGGTACAGAATGGGATGCAGAATCCAGGAAAAGAAATAAGTGCTCACTCATTTATACTCAGCCTCTCTCATCCTGGGATGCAGATAGACAGGACGAGGCCCAGGTCGATTAAATGCTTCGTTGTCACTGCCATGAATTGGCTTAGACCAATTGCATTAGGAGAGGAACTGTCAAGTCTGATGATGTCCTTATCTACAGCAGGAAGAGTAAAAATGATGTTCAGTTTAAGGGTGTCTTAAGTACTGTAATTACAACACTAGTTTATTTTAATCTTGAAAATATCACTTCTCCATCTGAACTCAGACTGCACTGAAAACGACTTGCTTTTCTTTCCCTGAGCAGGCCAGATGAACAGAAGTGCATTTTCGCAGCGCTCCTCTGGGGTAGTCATGTGGACAAATGTATGCAGCAAGGTTTTTTCAAGTAGATTAAGTGAAGGGAAAAGTTTAACACAGAGGCTCAGCAATTCTGCTAGGATCTCACTTGCAAACAGCCATGAAAAAAAATTACGCAGGAGGGAATGGGTTGATGCTTGCTGTCTGCTGCAGGGCATCTCAGAAGCAGCAAAGGAAACCACAGACCTGGCCAAGGATTGTTGCGTCTTAACTAGCTTCCCTGGGGAACATGGCGCCTGATATTATCTGGGAACTGGATGGAAAATGACGAGCACATAACACTCCTTCACAGGTATATAGTGCTTTTCATATTCAAAGCTCTTTAATGCTTCCCTCAGGAATCTTGTGAGATAAGAGAGGAAGTGATTATATCCCCAGTTTGTGAAAGGGAGAATCAAAGCTGAAGGGTCAAGCAATTTGCACAGAAAATAATTGGAGTCAGTGTCCAAGCAACATCAAGCCTCAGGGGTTCCTGGTGTTGAAGCCAGAGCACAGAAAAATGAGGCCCAGAGCCTGGGTTTGGAAAGCTTATATCAAAGGAAACAAGTACCCAAGCAAGGTCTAGTAACTAAAAGTGATTGGACAAAACGCAGTCACGGTGCAGAATAAGGCAGGCAGATCCATAACTGAAATGACAAATAAGTGGCTCTCTGCTGAAAATTAAATTAATTTCCTAGAGCTTCTTTATGTAGGCATATCGCCAGTTGATGGACATCAGCTATGCATTGATAAGAAAGCTGAGATTTGAATCAAGAAAACTGGATGCTTGAATTCTTCTCTAAAGAATAGTTGCAGTATTTCAAAAGGAGCTTGAAGTTAACTTGAATTTTAAAAAAGCTTAAATATAAACCTCCCTTCCTCTATATCTAGCCTTTTTCTCTCTTTCTTCCATTCAACTCTTTTTCTCTTTGGTGCTATTGGACAAAAGAAGGAATTATAGGAGAAAAAAATCAAGTTTGATCATCTCTAACTCAAAGACTACAAGAACTCCTACTTCTAGCTGTCATTAAACCTCATCCATAAATAGAGATATCTTCGTTCAGGCTTTTCCTGATGCTTGGTTGAGAAGCACATGCTTTGGTGAGTACTCCTCAATCACACCTGCAGGGAGATACGGATTACTGGTGACTGATGGGGGTATAGAGAATGAGACTCAGAGGTCAGAATCCATGTGTTCAATCCTTGCTCCAGTACTGTGGAGCTGTGTATCTTTAAGAAAGTAAGTCTTAATACAGTACAGTCCCCCCCCCCCATATCTGCGGGGAATGCATTCCAAGACCCCCTGCGGATACCTGAAACCATGGACAGTATTGAAGCCAATGTATACTATGCTTTTTCCCATACATACACATATATATGATAAAGTTTAATTTATAAATTAGGCACAGTAAGAGATTAACAACAGTAACCAATAATAAAACAGGACCACGATAATAATATACTGTAATACAAGTTATGGGACTGTGGTATCTCTCTCAAAATATCTTATTGTACTGTACTCCTCCTCCTTCTTTGTGTGATAATGTGAGATGATACAATGGCTACATGATGAGATGAAATGAGGTGAACGATATCAGCATTGTGGTAGCGTTAGGCTACTATTGACCTTCTGACGATTTGTCAGAAAGAGGATCATTGCTTCTGTGTTGTGGTTGACAGCTAGGTAACTGAAAACATGGATAAGGGGGGACTACTGTATTCATAGCTATTAAACGGAGACATTGCTTCAAATAGTTTGTTGTTTCATTGTTTCCCTGAAAATCATACGAAATAATATACGTAAATAAATTAGCATAGTAACTGATGGAAAGGAAAATTCAACAAAGGTTAGCTTTAAAATAGAACATTTTGGCTTCCTCCTTCTAGCAAATTATACAAACTGAGGGACCTAAAACAACCCAAATTTACTACCTTACAGTTCAACAGATCTCACTGGGGTAAGATCAAGGCGTCAGGAGGGTGGCATTCTTTTCTGAAGGCTCTGGGGAATCCATTTCTTTGCCTCCATCTTCAAAGCCAGTAATGTTCCATCTCTGTGTCTTTCTACTGTAGTCACATCTCCTTCTGACTCTCTTCTGCCTTCCTCTTTCATTTTTAAGGACCTCTGTGATAACATTGGGCCCTCCTGGATAATTCAGCATGCTCTCTCCATCTCAACTGATCCCACTTCACAGTTGGCACCTGTGGTATGCTAAATAATGCCCCCTGAAAGATATCCACATCCTAATCCTTGGAACCCATAAATGTTAACCTTTTATGGCAAAAAGGACTTTACAGATAGGATTCAATTAAGTGTCATGAAATGGAGACATTTTCCTGGATTATCAGAGTAGCCTGAAAAAGCCATCACAAGCATCCAAACAAAAAGGAGGCAGAAGGAGATGACATGCATAAAGGAGAAGGCAAAGTGACCACATAGGCAGAGATTCGAGTGGTGCAGCCACAAGCCAAGGAATACTAACAACCACCAGAAGCTGGAAGAGGCAATGAACAGATTCTCCCCTAAAGCTTCGAGAGAAGTTCAGGACTGTCCTCACCTTGGTTTCAACCCAGTGAAACTGATTTTAGATTTCTGGCCTTCATATTTGTGAGACAATCAATTTCTATTGTTTGGAGCCACCAGGTTATGGTAACTTACTATAGCAGCGACAGGAAACTCATACCACAACCATAATTCCCCCTGCAACCTCAATTCTCCTTTGTCATGTGATATAACACGGTCCCAGGTTTTGAAGAGTAGAACATGGACAACTTTGGGGGCCATTATTCTGCTTACCACACTCCTTTAACCCATCAGCTTCATCAAAATAAATATATTCCACCCACTTTCACGTAACACATTGCACCATGGCTCTTCCTTTTAAATTCTATTGCTTAGTGGTTCAGAGTGTTGGTTCTAGAGTGTAACCTCTTCAACACTTACTAGTTGTGTGATCCAGAAAAATGGCTGAATTTAGTTTTCTCACCAATAAAGTAGAGATAACGTAGTACCACCTCACAGGATGGTTGACTGATCAAATGATATAATGCATGCGAAGTTCTTAAAATGTTGTTTGGCCCATATAATCTTTCAACAACATCATATAATATTATTATTATCCTTGTCATCACCGTCACCCTCATCAACATCTAGGCTGTAGAAGGAACATGGGTATATCAGTTTTCTATTACATAGTAATAGAAATGATGGCTTTAAACAATCATTTACTATTTTATAATCATATGGGTCATGAGTTTTGGCTGAGCTCATTTGGGCAATTCTTCTGCTGGTCTCACTTCAGCTCACTCATGTGGCAGCACAGCCCAGTAGGTTGCATGGTCCAAGATAGGCTCATTCCCATGGTTGGTGGTTGATGCTGATAATCACAGGCTGTTGCACCCTCAGGGAAACTAGCCCAGGTTCCCTCACATGGAAGTCTCAGGAGGAGGCCTGCATGTTGAGACCTCGGCTCAAAACTCCCAATTGTTGCTTCTGTTACTTTATGTTTGTCAAAGCAAGTCCCGGGACAGCCTAAATTCAAAAGAGTGGCAAGATAGATGCCACTTCTGGATTTGAGGAACAGAAAAGTTGATTTTAAAAGGAGTATGCATAAAGATGGGAGGAATTTGTGGCCATTTCTTGTAATCTACTACAATGGAAGATAGCCCTGGATCGAAAAATTGTACATGCATGCCTGACCTTGGGCAAATCTCATAACCTTCAGTACATAATAGCATTTAAAGGCCTATTATATGCCTAACACTGGGCTATTGTCTAGCGATACAGAGAGACTGAGACCTGCTCCCTTGAAAAAAGTCGTTTGTAAAACCAGTGTAATATTTATCTTAAAGGACTGATGTGAGGATGAAATAGATAATATTTATGAAATGTCTAGCAAAGTGACTAGCAGGACCTGGCATGTAGTAAGCACTCGATAATTAAGAGCGATCATTATTATTTAGTTTTCACAAGAATGACCAAATTTCATTAATAAATGGGTATGGTTGTCATCTGTATTAGTGTATGTCATCTGTACCGTAGACTGGGTGGCTTAAACAATAGAAGTTTATTTGTCACAGGTCTGGAGGCTGAGAAGTCCAAGATCAAGGTGTCAGCAAGGCAGGTTTCATTTTGAGGTCTCCTTTCTTGGCTTGTAGGAAGCTACCATCTTACTGTGTGATCACATGATCTCTTCTTTGGGTATGGTATAGAAAGAAAGAAGCAGGCTCCCTGCTTTCTCTTATAAGGACACTAATCCCATCCTGAGGGCCCCACCCTCACAAATTCATCTAACCCTCATTACCTACCAAAGGCCTCATCTCCAAATCCCATCACGATGTAGGCTAGGACTTCAACATATGGATTGGGGTGGGGGTGGGGGGTTGTGCACAAACATTCAGTCTTTAACATCATCCAAAGTTTTCATCTTTCAGTCCCAGAGGATAAAAAGTCTGGATGTGAGGTCTTTAGTGGCTTGGAATCAATTCCATAGCATTGACTTGGAGCCATCTTTTAAGTAAACATTTATAATCAAAACTAAAAGTTTGCATTCAACCTCGGATTTGTTCTATAAAGACAATCAAATGCATGGGGTGCAATTACCAGAGCTATAAACACATAATGCACTAATTCACTCTTCAACAAGGACAGGTGTTTAAATGCTTTTCACTGTCCAGGGAGTGGCAAAACCCGGGTCATAACTTCAGTCTCAGATGCAGCTTATTTTTTTGTTCAAAGGCTTATTGCAAATCCTGGGTGTCAGAACCAGGCGGAACTGGAGTCCCACCACCTGGCTTATAGACCCAGCATTAGCACTAACAAGCTTTGTGACCTAAAGGGAGCTAGCTAACCTTTCATAGCTTCGGTCTCTTAACTCACAGTAAATGCTGAAATTGGCTTAGCGCTTTTGTGCTGTGTGCCATGGTGCCCTGGGGTAACATAGACCAGCAGCAGGAGTAGGAGACACGGACAGCTTGAGAGCCCTTAAAATCTATACCAGCCTAGCTCCCCTCCCTTGTCTGAGCCTCACCTGAGTCATTTGAAGAAAGGATCCAGTGGAGGAAAAAAATGTCAATGGTTGGAATGTCAGCGGGCTAGATGAGAGTTGGAGCTTTAACGTGCTTACAAAGCACCTGAGGATCTTGTTGAACTGATGCAATAGGTCTGGCATGGGGCATTTCTAAGAAGCTGCTAGATGATTGCTGATACTGCCTGTCCCCAGAGCATGCTCTGTACAGTAAGGGACTAGATTACAATACAAATCTTTAAGTCCCCATTTTTCATTTACTGAAGAAAAATATTTCTAGTGCGGGTGCATGGGTATCACATGACAGAGACAAATTAAGCTTTGTACTCTTAGGGATATTCCAACGGATCTCATATCCAAAAAGCTTTCCTCCAGAAAAAGCAGCTCTGAAATTACATTTGGAGGGACAAGTACACCCAAATTGACTTAGTTGAAGTTTGTAGGTGCCTCAACCTTCATGTGGAATTCAAAGCAAATCTCTTGGAGGGTTCGGTGCAATTCTATTACCTTTCCCATTGTTCTTTTCATTTTCTCACTCCTCTGCCCTGCCTGTTTCCAGGTGAGATCGGAAATAGAAGCACCAAAATGCCAATAATAAGAAAGGATTTTCTTGCAGTATTCATAGTCCAGCTGGAATTGGAAAGTAACAAAAAATCTCACAAGCAAAGCAAATCTTGAGGCCATCCAATTTGGCAGAGCCCTGAGTGACTGACTAAGAATCTAATGGGGAGGACACCTAAGGGTTCAGGCCTCTAAAGGCTTCCCATCATTCATTTCAAAACCAGAAATTTCCAGTCCATACAGTTCCGGTTCTCCAACAAGTTGGGTAATTAGCTTACTATCTGTCTGGTCCGGGAACTAGTCTTAACACTATTATGTTCAGAGGTATAAACCTCCCTGATGAACCATATTATTAAAGGTTGCAAAGATAATCCAGAGACAAATAGTGTGCAAAGCCACATGAAAACTGCAAAGATGAATTAAATTACATTCCAGAGACTAAAGAATAAATTGGAAATAAGGCAATTTTTTATTCAAGAAGACTTCCTCCCAGTTCTTTCCAAATGTAAACATGCGGCTCTCTGCAGAGGATGGGGTCACCCACTGCCTGGGGAAAGCAGCTTGAATTTTATTACCTTGGTGATCCCTGGCAGCATACACACTTCAGGAGCCACAAACCCTGTTCCCCTTTACTTTGTCTCATGTGCTGGTTTCCAGCTCTCATAACATTTTAATTAAATTTGGGCTTGTCTTTCTCTCTCACCTTATTCTGCATCAAAGGAGAGGTTTTTCGCATGCTGCCTGGCTGGGGTCCCTGCAAGCCTTCCATTCCAAAAGCAGGCTGCTTTGCCATACAAGAGGAGCGGCAATTAAATCAAAGCAGAGGTAACCTACAGCTTCTCAGAGAGGTAGCTGCACAAAACTTCAATGTGACTTATATAGGAAGGTAATGAATTCTATAATGCAAATTTATATACAGGTCAAATAAGAAATGGCTTTGCATTTGATAGTACACTGGGTATTAGGTAGCTGTCACACAATAAATAATTCATCTGGCATAGTCACTTGCTATGTAAATGATAGTCTATGTATATTAACGCATTTAGCACTTAGAATAAAATGGACAGCTGGGGCCAAATGAATCTCTCTCTGGACATATTACCATTACTGCTCCCCAGCGAGTTTAACTCTTCACTTCTGAGGATGGTAACGAGGATATTAATTGAATAGGGCATGGGATTCATTTCGATGAAGTCAGGGTTACACAAAAACAAGTGAATAATTTTAATCCACCTCAATGGCATTGCCTTTGGCACAGTTTGGGTTAACAGTAATGACCCACAAATCAATCTGGTTGGGATTCGATGGAATTTGGGAAAATAACAAAGGTTAGCTACTTTCAAATGACAAACTCTATTTACATTCATTTTCCTTAAATGCCATTTGGCCACATGAAAAATACATTTAACCTTCTAACCATTCAACCCGATTTCTTGGTTTCTTCCAAAGCGGCTATTTGTGGAACCTCAGTGTTAACATTTACTATCCATTTGGATACCAAATCTATGGAAAGCAGAAATCGTTTTCTCACTTTGCTTCATCATCAAATCAGAAAAAAGAAATTACCCTGTGATGTCTGAATGTTCAAAGCTCTGTGAAATTCCCACCAAAACATGTTTGTTACTGGTAGTGTTAGGCAACATCTCCCCGCCATATGTCTATTTATGTTGGACTGAGGCATATTGAAAAGTCATTGGGCCACTGTTCAGCACCAGGATTTAGATGATTGATTAGCTGGGGTAGCCCAAGTGAAGATCCAATCTAGGGAAATTATACAGGAAGGGAGATGGTAACTCCTGAGAAAGTACTCCCCATAACAAAAGCATTTTGGCATTCGTTGGAAGCCATACTCAGCCCCAGGACCAAAGATCAAAGTTTGTAGGAAATGTATCAGTCACTGTTCATTCAGCAAAGGAGAACCAGTAGGATACATATCGATTTATACAAGGGATGAGCAATTTGGGACTGGCTGATCAAAGCCTAAAGTCCACAGGGTAACAATTAGGAAAGAACAATCTCACGCAGGCCGAAACCTGGGGAACACAAGCTGAAGCTTGTCAACCACAGGTGTCCTTAAGGAAGAAAGATCCAAGGGGAAGGAAGACTCATTACAGACTCAGATGCTCTTTGGAGTCACTGGGCTCAGGGAAGGGCTTCCAACTAATCAAATCAGACCCACCAAGGAAAGTCTCCCTTTTGATTCACTGAAAAGAGCTGATGCATGACTACAACCCCATCTACAGAATCCCTTCACAGGACCACCTAGAATAGAGCTTGACTGAATAGCAAAGGGATGTGTTCTGCCGAAGCATGGCCACCACCTCCCTCCAACTTGCAGTCCATCCTACCCAGAAACATACTAGAAATGGAGTTCTGGAGACCAGCTCAGCTTAGCCAAGTTGCCACATCTAAAAGTCATCACAGAGCTAATATCAAAACTTATCTAGATCCATCAACCCTCTAAATGTGTGTCTTCTTCTGGGGAGAGTTTAGTAATTATATGAATGGAAGAGTTGCATAATCAAATGCTATAGCACTCTGGATCTCAAACAGTTTTGTAGTCGAATTCTCCTGCACTTACTTCATTGAGCATTCTGTAAGAGGGATGTTTCCTTTAACATCACAAGATTAATGCCGAGATAGAGCCACATGGCTCCAGCTCTGCTGCCATTTACTAGACTCCAGCTCGGACACAAATGATGGTGGCACCAGCAGCAAAAAGCAATGATTTGCTTTGGATTTGCTCCTCTGCACAACTGATGAGACTGAAGAACTCAGCCTCAATGGCAAGGATAATGATGGATTCATGAGCATATGCTAACGTATCTGGGATAGCAAGAAGACACTGGATAGAGTGGGAACTCTAAAAGTCTGGACATTCTGGAGTCAGTTATGTAGGGAATTAGAGCCATTCAAATTTGAGAAGTGGTATAAATGGCACTATAGTTGTCTCCTCCAGCTACTGACATCTCAGGTCCTGATTGATGTGGCACCACATCTTCACATTTACATAGCAAGTGTCCATGGAAAGTTCTTGGGCACTGAGTCACTAGCAGAGTGATGCTAAGCCAGGACTCAGACTAAGGTCTAGAAGACCAGAGCCAATGAACAAGCAGTCAGAATCAAGTTGTCAGGGTGGGGTTGAAAATAGAATCAGAATCTCAGGAAAGGTAGACAAAGGAAACTGATGCATGACAACAACATGGTAAAATTATAAAACCAAACTCAGAGGTAAATAGTCACGAATAGAGAAAACTCAACAGCCAAAAAGCTAGTTCCTGAAGGTCACAGGAATCTTGTTACATCTAGAAACATCTCCACTTTTCTATCTGAGTTTGGCTACAGAGTAAACCCTGGCTTTGGGGTCCACCTGATTTCCTTGTAGAAGTCTAACCACAACTCACCATTATGCCTAGTGTTTCCTGATCCAAACAAAAAAAAGTTTTTATTAAAATGGAGGTTATCAAAATTCCACCTAGAATTCAAGAAATTTATATATGTGACATTGGTAGTGAATATATCTATTTCATGTCTTCATATCTAAATACAGAATATATATTTGTAACATGGATTTGGTTTTCTTCTGGACTCTCGGACCTAGAACTGTCAGTAGAATGGGAGATGAGGCTGTGACAGGTGTCACCAAAAGAAGGAGAATAAGGGGGATGAGATGGGAAAAAGGAGAAATAGAGGAGCAGTGAGTGAACAAGGAGAAGACTGGAACAAAGCAAGGGAATGAGAAGGCAAAACTTAAGGAGGAGTCCTGTAGAGGAAGGAAGAAAAAGAGGGAAATAAAAAGATGGGAGAGGAAAATGAGGACAGGAGAGACAGAACACAGCTGAAAACATTTCCAGAGAGCTCTACTTTATGAGTGCATCGTTCTATATACCTGAAGCAAAAACCTGAGTCTAATACAGAAGAAAGTAAAAGAGGAATAAGGGGGTAGAGAAATAAAATGTATGATGAAGGTTAAAATACCCTATGATAAGTCTTAATGAAAAAAGAATGGGCTGTTCACTGACCTCCTTAGATCTTTGATCTAATTAGAAAAAAGCCAGAGGGGTGCCTGGCTGGCTCAGTCAGTAGAGTATGTGGCTCTTGATCTCAGGGTTATGAGTTCAAGTCCCATGTTGGACATACAGCTTACTTAAGAAACAAGCCGGAGAAAGTTTTTAAAGCAGCACTGAACAGAGGAGAAGTGATGCACTTTGGAGTTAAAAACTGTACTCCTGACATCCCTCTCCCGTCTTGCTCCTAGTGCCAAAGAGGAATCACCCACATCCAACCTCTAGGAAGGTCTTGCCATTCCTTCTCAGAGCTCTCAGTCTGTTGCCCATTTCCTGAACCTTCAACCTTCCCCCATCTACCAGATCCTTCCGTTCAACAGCCAGACCCCACTGTATCATTTTCCACCATCCATGTCCCCACGTCCCCTCTAGCTTTTGCCATGTCTGTCTACTCTTCAGGCAGAGGCGATCAAAGAGTTCTTTAAAAAGTGCATCCCATCATGTTTCTCTTTCAAAACTCTTCCAAGGCTCCCCGTGTATTCTCAACATCTTTAACATTTGATCTACAAAGTGTTTCCTGATCCAGCCCCTTCCTACTCTCAGTCATCCACTGTGTTTTCACCACATGGGCCTTCTTTACGTTCCTAGAACACACCCAGTGCCCAGTTCAGTTTGCCGGTACTTGTTCTTCCCTTGGCCCAAAAGCTTTGCCTAGACTTTCATATGCCATTCTTTAACTTAAATGTTACATCCTCAAAGAGGTCTTCCTTTTGACTTGAAAATAAATTATGCTACATCACAGCACCCTCTACTTCTATTACGACTGCTTTAGAATATATATTCTGGTGTGTAGATAGTTGTTGAATGTCTGCCTCTCCGTCTAGAGCATAAGAGCAGATGCTGTACTTTTTACTTCGGTACCTAAAAAAATAAACTCACTATTCAGCCTAGGAGCAGATCTTATGAGTACAGAGGTAGGTTCTTCTAACTTTTGTCCAGGGATTTTTATGTCGTGAAGCTTATCAATACCTGGAAAATTCATCATCTATGTCAAATGTTTTTTGTAAAGGGCCAGCTAGTAAATATTTGAAGCTTTGCAGGCTGTGGAGTCTCTGTTGCAACCACTCAGCTCTGCCTATAGGGCGAGAGCAGTCATAGCTAATATGTAAGCAAACAAGCATAGCTGTGTTCCAACAAAACAGTATTTAAGAACAGTGAAATTTGAATTTCACATTATTTTCACATCGTGAAATATTATTCCTCTTGGGATTCTTTTTGAAATTTAAATATGTAAAAACTGTTGTTAGTTTGGGGGCCATCCAAAAACAGGCAGAGACCTGGATTTGGTTTGTGGGATGTAGTTTGTTAATCCCAATTTATGGTATAACCACTTGTCACCTAGTACTCTTCTTCCCCTTTCCAACCTTTACTTCATTGTAAAAAACAACAAAATGACAATAACAACAACAAATACTGCTTCTTAGCGAGAGAAAATAATCTGATCACGGTGCATACACACACACACACTGTGGGTGTTCCTTTGATGGCCTTCCATTTCTCTTAGACTTATGTCAACCCTCTTTCACAGGCTTTACAAGGCTCCTGGAGGGGTTGGCTGAGCCCATACCCCAGTCTATGCACTGGCTATATTGGATATCTTTCCATCCTTGCCCTGCTCACGTTTGCTCAGCTCTAGGCCTCCACTGGAGACTGCCCCCACATTTCTACTCCTGCCCTTTCCAAGCTAGCGGTCACTACTTTTTTTTAGAGAACTTCCTTCCTTCTTTGGTACTAATTGACTATTCTGTGTTTCTGGACACATGTTCTTAGCCCATTTGGCAGACAGTCTGGGTTGTCTACCCAGTAGCCATTTAGTCCACAATGGTTAAGAGACACTATGAGTAATGAAAAAGGTTTTTAAAAGTATTTCTGAAACATTCAGATTTGGAGAGATAAATCATAGTAAGTTAGAGTCCATGGAATTTTTTTTTTTTTCCATTTAGGAAGGACTTGGCTAATAAGCTAATGAATGTAAAATAAATTGGAAAACTAAAATTTAGTCTTTGTCTTAATGCAGATATTATGTGTGTGTGTGTGTGTGTGTGTGTGTGTGTGTGTGTGTCAAACTCTTAGGAGACTTGAAGGTGGCAGTGCATACAGTAGTCCTCCGCCAAGGCCCTTCAAGTCCTTTGTCCCCATCTCCCAGCTGCTGGGAAGATCCACTGCTACTGGTCCGCTGCTGGACCCTCACTTACACTTGCCCTCTGCAGGCAGGAACTTCCTCATCAAGGGTTATGAGCCCTGTCCTGGGCAGCCGGGGGCCTGTGACTATTAGGTGCTGGGATACAAAGGCCTAGTGCTCTGTCTAAAGTCAGGACAGTTTTTAAGGTTATCCAAGTTGCCAAGTTCCCTCCGGAACACTGTCTGAGTCTCAGTTGCAGTCAAACTGTAGAGAGGCAGTTCTACCTTCCTCACTTGCTTAAAAGAGTATCTCCAGAGAGTACTTCCCAATAAGCCTTTGGTATGCAATTCTCCCTCTCAGAACGTATTTCCAGGAAAACCAGTCTAAGACAAAGGTTAATTCTGAAAAAAGTAGAGCATGTATATATTTTTTATCTTCTTGGTTGAAAATTTTATTTCTCAGGAGATGAATAAAACAATATGAGGAAACTGCTACATTTAGCTTATTTCTGAATAAATTTTTAAAAAGATAACTGTTTGCTGAAGTAGAAGGTATGAAAACAAGGAAAAATATAATCTCCCACCAGATATTTTAAATAGCACTTTTTGGTACGTAAAAAAGACAGATATATTCTTTTTTTTCTGAAAGCCCAAAATAGTCACAATCCCAATGAAGAATAAAATATATCAAAAGAAGACAGAAACAAAGTAGGCTCACAAAGAACTGTGATGAAATTATTTTTATAAAACATATATTGCATTAGGACAAGAAGAGGATCACACAATAAAGAGACATTAAACTAAACCAGAAAGGGTTAAGCATCAGATTAGCGAAAATATGCAAAAGAACTCTAAGGGAAGCTAAAGGTTTTTTTGTGGTTTTAATTTTCCCTCCTAAGCTATAGATCATTCAATGTTTCTTTTACCAGCGTCTTCTCCCTCTACATGCATACAGATCCTGAAACCTACTTGGTGCTTAATAAAAGAGGAGAAAAGCAAAAGGAGGGAGGAGGGGAGGAAGGAAAGAAGGAAGGAAGGAAGGAAGGAAGGAAGGAAGGAAGGAAGGAAGGAAGGAAGAAATGGAGGAGAAAAAGAAAGATGGAAAGAAAGAAAGAAAAGGAGTAAACACTGTAATTTAAAAAGACAACAAAGAGAACAACATTGCTTGATCCTATTATGTTTCCATATTTTTAATTTAGGAAAATAATACTTGATATGATCAAATAAGTAGTGTCAAAGAGAAATTGAGATCCGAAAGAGACAGCATGATGAAAAAAGTAATGTTTTATTTTGAGTCTTTCTTTTTTTTTTTTTTTTTTAAAGATTTTATTTATTTATGTGACAGAGAGACAGCCAGCGAGAGAGGGAACACAGCAAGCGAGTGAGAGAGGAAGAAGCAGACTCCCAGCAGAGGAGCCCGATGTGGGACTCGATCCCGGAACGCCGGGATCACGCCCTGAGCCGAAGGCAGACGCTTTAACGACTGCGCTACCCAGGCGCCCCTATTTTGAGTCTTTCAGGACTGGGTTCAAATCATACCTTTGCGACTTTGAACAAGTTGTATGCAAATATTTTATAAATATTTTTAAATGACCTGGTGATTATAAAAATTATAAAATACAAAATGACCGAAATTAATCAAAATATTGTTAAATCTACTTGTAGCTAGTTATTAGCTATCATCTGTTCATCATCTACCCATCCTATTCACTGCTTGAACTGTTCTGTCTGGAGTGTACCCCTCCCATGCTTGCTTTAGAATCTGTTGAAATGATGTCTATCCGTCAAGACAAATCTTGCCTTTGCTCATGTCTTCTATTTAATATGACGTCTTTCTACTTTTACTTAAATTTTCATTTGTACTTAGTTTAGAGTATTGATATTTCATCTTGAACCTTAACCCCCAAATCTACATCTTCCTCATTTGATATCATCAAATCGTCTAGGAAAGGCTCATACACATGTTAGTATCTCAACAAACATTTATTCATTATATAAACAAGAAAAAATGTAGTAAGAGTGCCAACTACACTCAGAGAGTTAAATTCTCTCCTCAAAATTCATATGGGGAACTTAGCACAGATTGTGATATGTTCTATGGACAAGCTCAGGCTTATCTAAAAAAAACAACAAAAACAAATTCTTTTAAAAGATATTCTTAAAATAATAATGCCTAAAATTTTTATAAAGGCTACATGTGAGAAAGAAATACATTCTCCCTTTGAGAAACACATCAGATAGAATTATGCCTAAAGGTCAACAGTAGCCTAGAGTTACTGAAGAGCTATTATACAGGAAGAACAATTGATTATTCTTATTTCTGTTTACACTGGTACTATGCAGGTTTATTTTTTGTTTTATTAAAACTATAAGTTGTAATTAGCGCTTAAATGTATAAGGAGAGGTATTTGCTTTTATTCTACAAAATATGACTTAGAAATTCAAGCTGCTTACAAAATGCAGACAGATATTAGCTGACTTATGGGCTTTTTAGTTAATGGTCAACTTTGGAATTAAAAGAAATAATACATTAATTCAATAATTGTTTGTTGTTTGAGACATCATTAGCCAGTTAGGTCTCCAGCAGACATTTAGACTTGAAGGTCAAGAGCACAGCTTTTAGTCCACTAGAAAAAATGATATTCTAAATGATATCTTGATGACCCGTAGGACTTAATGCATTTCCTAAGCAAGCTCTTTGGATCACTGTTAGTGTTAGAAACAACCTAATACTGTATAGTTAGCAGAACATAAAAATTGTAAAGATACGTGTCTTACTTGAAGCACTCAAGGTTAATTAAGTGAGGATGTATTTGAACAAGGAGAAGGAAGCTTTCCTTTAAAAAACAGTATTAAGCACTGAATTGTTAGCATAAGATTCCTAAACAATGCCAACACATAATTGAGACCACAAAACAATTTCCCACTGAAATACCCCCCCTGGAGGAGCATTTCTCAGGCAGTTAGGATTCTTCACAACAGGATTTACGAGCTAGGGCTGGCACTCTGAATTACACTAACCAACAACTGCAGCAGACTTCAGGATAATCTAAGGGCAAAGATCTCAGTGTAATAATTACTCCGAACTTGTACAAAATCCAAATAAAAAGCCCAAAAATGTACATCATGTAAAGGTGACTGATGCTGGTAAAAACCATGGAATACAGGGTCAGTGAGGCCCCAGTGTGGGAAACTTGACACCATGAAAAGTTACAGCATGCTAAACTTCCCAAGACCAAGGACCTAGTCCATTATGCAGCTGAGCCAATATTTCAGTCCCCTGGCTATTGAACTTTGGTTTGCTCTGTGCTATTAATACGTTTTCCCATTCATTTCTTGCTTTGCTTGCCGTGTGTGACTTTAATTTATGTACTCCCTTTATCTATTTAAGTCCTGGGTTTTAGATAGGCTGTTATGTGTTTTTTTTTTTTCTTTTCTTTTTTTTTCATTTACAATGTTTTTTATTAGTTTGGGTAAAATTTTATCTCTACTTTTATGACTCCTGTTTTTATTTTATTATTTCTAGGGTTTGCATCCTCTACCTCAATAGCCTACTCTTCTGGGATCTTCTAACGGCAGTTATCAACATAGTCTCACTGAAGTCTAGTGATAATGTTTTATTAAATGTTACATCGAGGCTGAAATTCCCCACAGCAGGTAGCCCGGAATCATTACCAGTCTGAATATTTTCTGTACCAAGATGATAATGATAAACACGAAGCCTCAGTTGGAGGCTTACCACTTATGACTTAATCTACAAACCCCCTGTGGGTGTATTTTGGTGTCTTCAAATGCCCACCCAAGGGCTGTACAAAAAGCCTAAATCTAAAATACATAAATACTTTTTAAAAGGTCTTATTATACAACATTAGCTTTTGCTTTAGAGATATTGTTATCTTACTAACAAGACGCCCAAAGTAACTCAAGTATTTGAAAAAAAACAAAAACAAATACAAAACGTGCGCACCACTAAGTGCCCCTTCTAAGTATTTTGAAAACTCTTCCTAAAATATTTTTCTTATTTCGACTGAGAACCAAGGAAAATATTTCAAATTGCCATTTAACGGAATGTTTAGATAAGGACAATGAAAGAGTTTTTAAAAGAAGAACCGTCTCCAGACATCATAAATTCTGCAAGTCAAGCTGAGCCCTGTTCAAGCCATAACGAGGACTGCATGCCAGGCACAAAGGGCCAAAGGGCTCGAACATCACCCTAAGCAAAACGATGGTGAGAACACACATGTCTAGGAGAGCGGGGCATTTATATTCTTGGCGGCACTTGGTGTCTCTAAGCTGCAAAGTCACGTAAAATCCGTTTCTTATAATATCATGCAGACTTGCCAGATCTGCTTTTGTTAAAGAAAAATATATATTGGAGAGGCAGATAGGTTTTGAGATCAAAACAAAGAGGTGGGAGAGTCTAACACAGATGCTGCAAGGCCCCCAGTTCTTCCTCACTGATGCCAAGGAAGGTTTAAGATAGCAATCGCAAAGTGAAAAATTTAATCAACTGAGAGTTGAAAAACAAATTCTCTTCCCATTTAAATTCCATTTTCAGATGACTACAGGACGGAGGTTTCAAAAATCACCTTTTTACAAGACAAAGCTTTTTAATTTCCAAGTAAAATATTTATGCTATTTGAGATATGGCTTGCTTTATAATAATAGCTAAGCCACTGCCCTGCTTATCCAGAGGGAGGTACAGGGAGTCCTGGGCAAAGCGCTTGATACAAATTAGAGGTGACCTGGGCAAGGATCTGACCGTACACGTTCAGTCCTGTGAGACGTGATTCAAAAGGGCCACGATGGGGCTGGACCGTGCTAAACGTCGTGCATGTCATAAAGAAAAACAAAATGTAGTGCCTGTCGCCAAGGAACTAATGAACTCAAATTTCTTGAAAAAAGGAAAAGTTAGGTATAACTAGGATACAAAACAAAAGAAACAAGAGTTTGAAGAAGAGTCCTCTCCTATGACTGGAGACACCGAGAAAAGCCTAATGAATGGAGGAAATGGTATTTGATCTGGATGTGAAAGCACGAGTGTAAGAAGGTTTTGTTTGTGTGTGTGTGTGTTTTAGTTTCTCATATCAACAACAACAACAAAACACATATTCATGGCAGGAACTTTAGAGAATATAAATAGGCAAAAAGAAGAAAACAAAAACTCTAACACTCAGCTATAGCCAGTGTTGATATATTGGCATATATGCTCAGAATAACTCAGTTACACGTTAAAATTAAATTACCGCATGTAATTTAAAACATTCTACCATTAGAACTGATAGAATGGATATGATTGACATGGAAATATGTTCGTGATCTATTGTTAAGTGAAGATTGGTTATTTATGCAAATATGCATGTAAACATATAAATTAAATCATTCATGCTGTGGTAGAATAAGATTTGTGTTGTATTTTATTTTATTTTTTTAAAGTTTTATTTATTTAAGAGAGGGAGAGAGAACACGAGCAGGAGGGGCAAAAGGAGACAGAATCTCCAGCAGACTTCCCCCTGAGCGTGGAGCCAGACGCGGGGCTCCATCTCACAACCATGAGATCATGACCAGAGCTGAAACCAAGAGTCTAGCACTTAACCCACTGTACCACCCAGGCACCTCAGGTTTGCATTGTATTTTAAAATTAACTACGTTTCTCCCCCCAACTTTTTTTTTTTTTCTTTTTGGAGGAGGGCTTTAAAATGCATTTCTGACTTAATAAAATACTTAACAGGTTTTATGCCCTGGTTAGTTAAATAAAAATCAATAAGATAATATCTACTTAATTACCATAAAGTTGGTGAGCAAATTCAACCACTTAGGACAAACCTGGTTTACAACTTCAAGTTAACAGGAGTCATCTACAGTAAACATTCTTACAACTGTGGTTCATTGAACAAACGTGTGTTGTCTCAAGGTTATGAGCCAACAATTCTTGAGGGGAAAAAAAAACTATTAAAGCGGAACTATGAATTTTACACAAAGCCCTTCGTCCTTTTTAGTAAACAGAAAGAAACTCAACTTTATGATGACAAGATACAAGAAAAGTATAGATTTAACTTAATATTTATGGTAATGGAATGCAAATATTCTTTAACCTTCTTCCTTATCTTTCTAAACAAAGGGTAATAGCCAAGTCCCTGCTTTGCATTCTCAGAGACTCACAATGTAAACAGATTATTAAAGCCAAAATTTTCCACTAAGCACCATTTGAAAATTATGGCATATGGTTTCAACTATAATTTTAATCAAGACTGAATCAAAGTATTTGGGCCTTTATAATTTTCTATTTCCATAATGCATACTGTTGAATAATATGGTGTTTTACTTAACAATATAACAAACACATCTATTCCTACCAGGGATTAATTTAATATTATTTTAATGGCCACATTATAGTTCATTCTAATAATAAATCATACTTTAATTTAATTATCTTATTATTAAACATTGCAAATGTTCCAATTTTTCATTAATATTAATAATGCTTCTGTTACTATCCTATCATGAAATACTTTCTATATACAAACATATATTTTTGCATCTTCTCATAGTTGTTTTAGATAATCGCTGAAAAGGGGAAACTTTGGCACGAGGGGTATGCCCACTTTAAAGGCTATTCTTCAGTGTTGTCCAAATGCCTCCCTGAGAATTATATGAATTTATTCATTATAAATTCCCCAGAAAGATGTTATAGTGCCTTTTCCCCCCCAACCTTTTATATACTGGGTATTACCATTTCTCAAAACGATTTCCCAACTTTTGGGGGGAAAGTGGCAATAAGGCTTTATTATTTTCAGAGTTATATTTGGATCATTTTTTGGGTCTTTTTGGGTCATTTTCATTTGCATGTTTTGGTCATTTGCATTTGCATGCGATTCGCCCATATTGGGAGGCTGGTTTATATTTTCTCCATATTCCATGCTTCTTCCTAAGGTGCTTCTCCCCTGGAGGAGGATGCATCGCAGCACCAGTGAACTCAGGTGTGGCTGCAGAAATTTTAAGAATTAGTTCTTCCTTTACATTTTCTCTTTTCTTCTGCCATGAGACTGATATCTTGAAGAAAAGCTGTGCCTGGAGAGAAGTGTTCTGGTGGAGAAGCTATTCCTGAGAGCAGCAACCATTGTCACGTAATGATCACATAATGTGAGTGAGAACTAAATTTTTATTGCTGTGAGTCAGTGATAGTTTGGGGTGACTTGTTTTCTTAGCATAACCTAGATTTTTATGAATAATTTAAAAACCTGAACCACAAATGAGCAATAACAACAACAACAAGATAAGTAGCATTCAATTCAGGACTGGCAAATGGTCAGCAAATAAATTATTATCAGAGGCTAATGGATGGTGATCTGTGTCATGCAATGGTGAAGCATTCCTAACTTGGAAGTCAGATTTTGAAGCAAAAGAGTGTGTTACTTGGTGAAGAACCTGGAAACAGAATGGTACCAGCATGTCTTAGTTACTATTTGGTTCATTTAGCAAGAAACTTTAAAAAGGAAATGAATTTTTCAAAGAATTTACCTGCTTGCCACAGAGAAAAGAGTCTAGAAATACTGATATCACAGTGTTGGAAGATGCAACTGCTTTTCATCATCAACTAGGGAAAAACAGAACTGAAAAACCTTTGAGTGATGAAGGATAATTAAATTCAGCCTCATATCAAGGTGCAAATCAAGATTATTAAAACAAAATTTGTTGTTACCACCCAGTATATTCAGGTAGAAGAGACTAGAGGGATAACTTTCCCAAATCTCAGCCTGATAAATTCACGCTCCCCATGATTAAGTGTAAAGTCAAGTCCTGAAAACACTGTGAATATGAGTTCTGGCACATGAGGCTAATTGAAAGCAAATAAACGAGAAGCCGAATATGTTTTTGAACTGAATGGTCAAAACTGCCAACAACCTGCCCTCAATGAGACTATGACTGAGAATTAAGATAATCCTAGGGCACCTAATAATTGAGAAAGCTTAAGGAAAATATGTACTGCACAACAAAGGAATCAATCAACAGAATGAAAAGAACCCACAGAATGGGAGAAAATATTTGTAAACCGTATATTTGTTAAGGGGTTAATATCTGAAATATATAAGTAACTCATACGGTTCAATAACAAAAGGACTACTAACCCAGTTAGGTTTATTAGGATTTGAATTGTATTGTGATTATTGTTTTCTTTGTATATCAACTTTGACATACCCATGGCCAACTGGCATATGAAAAAATGCTCATTGTCACTAAACATCAGGAAACTTCAAATCAGAACCACAGTAAGATATTGCCTCACACTTACCAGGATAGCTATTATCAAAAAACAGAAACAAAAACAAAAACAAACCCCCCCAAAAAACCCAAAAAGCAAAAAAAACACCCTATAGAAAAACAAACAAACAAAACCTAAAGACAAGTATTGGTGAGATGTGGAGAAACTGGAACCCCCTCACAGTGTTGGTGGGAATGCAAGATAGTGTAACTACTATGGAAAACAGTAGCGGTTCCTTAACAAATTAAAAATAGAGCTACCGGGCTGCCTGGGTGGCACAGCGGTTAAGCATCTGCCTTCGGCTCAGGGCGTGATCCCGGCATTATGGGATCGAGCCCCACATCAGGCTCCTCTGCTGTGAGCCTGCTTCTTCCTCTCCCACTCCCCCTGCTTGTGTTCCCTCTCTCGCTGGCTATCTCTGTCGAATAAATAAATAAAATCTTTAAAAAAAAAAAATAGAGCTACCATGTGATCCAGCAATCCCACTTCTGGGTATAAAGGAATTGAAATCAGAATCTCAAAGAGATATCTGCACTCCCATGTTCTTTTCAGCACTATTTACAATGGCTAAGAAGTGGAAAAAAAATGTCCATCAACAGAGGAATGGATAAGGAAAATGTGATATATCCATACAAGGGAATACTCTTCAGTCGTTAAAAGGGGGGCTATTTTATGATATCTGACAACACGGATTGACCTTAGGGACATTATGTCAACTAAGTACTATAAGCCAGAGACAGAAAGACACGTACTGAACCAGTTCACTTATATGAGATATTTAAAATAGTCAAATAAATAAAATCAAAGACTGGAATAGTGGTTACCACGGCCTGGTGCAGGGGAGAGAGACATCAGGAATTTGTAATCAAGTAAAACAGGTAAAAAGTTTCAGTTAAGTAAGACGAGCAAGCACTAGAGATCTGCTATGCAGCATTGTAGCCATAAGTAACAATAATGGACTGTACACTTGAATTTTGCTAAAGTGAAGGATCTCATGTTAAGAGTTCTTACCACAATTAAACAATAATCACAATACAAAGAAAAAATGTTCTCTGTAATTTGTTGTCATTTCAGAAATAATCGAGGAGGAAAAGGGAAAAGGAAGAAATTCCCAGAGAAAAGAGACAAGAGTACAGAGAAAAATTGTATGCATAGCTACTCCCAGGGAAGATGATGAAAGTTTATACAAGGAATATTCTTCATCCACAAACGAGGGGAAATTACAACATCTGTCCCGTGGGGTTTCAGCTTTGCTGCAGACCACAGGCTGCTGTGTCTCTCCATTTTGTCTCATTTCTCAATGAGAATTGTACTGTGGGGTGATCGATTCCTGCTCCAACAGTGTGTGTATGTGGGGATGCTAGGACACGGGACATACAATTTGTATTTAGTTTACAAGTTTCCAGTTTAAGAGGAACCTATTCAAACGTGGTATAGGGACAATGTGGCAGCTCTCAGAGATTTGAAGTTTAAGCTCATTGTTGTGCTTGGATGAGAATTGGGTTTTCTCCCTCAGTGGGAGTGGCAGATTAAATTACTGTTCATCCATATTTGGTACCCTTCTGTATGGTACAACTCCGCATAGGCAGATTATAAACTCTCATCCTCTGAAATGTAGGGATGGCCGTATATATGACTTGCTTTGATTAATGAAATGAGTGGAAATAATACGTGTCACTTCCAAATGGAAGCTTTAACAGTGAGATCATGGCTCAGAATCTCTTTTCCTTGCTACAACAGCAGAAAGATTCCAGAAGAAGTTTGCTCCATTAGCCGGATCCCATCAGGAAGACAAGGTGGAGAAGGGCTGTAGCTACCTCGTGAAGGACATGAAGTAAACCTTTATGGTTGTAAGCCAACCAGCTTGTGTGGTATTTGTTATCTCTATGTGACTTAGCCTACCTATCCTGATTAATACACACGTTTTATCTTTGCTTAATTTATTATATGTTTTTGTTAGCTGACATGTATATGTATTTGTATATGAACATATATATACATATATATATACACATGTTTTCATGACAAATATTGGTTCTATTTTGTTGTCAAATTTTTTAAAGATATTGTAGCCTAGAACAGTGTTTTATTTTTATGTCACTCAGTCTCTCCATTTTTCCATCCCATGTATGTGTGCATGCATGAGAGAGAGAGAGAGCAAGGTAGAATAGGTAAATTTTATCTCACTGTCAACGTTTATATAAAAGTCACGCATGTCAAAAAAAAGTTACACATTACCCTTAAAATTTCGTAGTAAATATTTAAAAATATGTACTTATTTATTAGAAGAGAGAGTAAAGCAGGAGGGGCAGAGGGAGAAGGAGAGAGAATCCCAAGCAGACTCTGTGCTGAGAGGAAAGCCCAACACAGGGCTTGATCTCACCACCCTGAAATCATGACCTGAGACAAAACCCAGAGTTGAACGCTTAACTGGCTGCACCAAACAGGCACCCCAAATTCTGTAGTCATTTAAAAAATATATTTGTCTTCAACACTTCTAGGAAATAGTCTGGTGAAATAATAGAATGCTAACTTATTCAGCTATCAAATACTATTTATTAATTTTTTCTCCCCCCGCTGGTTTAAAAGGCTATCATTATCATATGCTACATCTTGATTTGAGTCCATTTCTAGATTAGTGTTCTATTCCATTTCTCTGTCTTCCAGATACACAACATTTTAATGACTGTAAGTTTATATACATTTTTATATTTTGTAAAGCCAGATCTTCTCACCATGACTATCATTATGCTGGTTTTTCATTATTGGCCATTCTTATCCATTCAGTCTTACAAATTAGCTTAATAATTATTTTTGTCAAGTTCTCTCCAAAATTCATCAGAAGGATGACTTCCCACACAATTTATAAGTTAATTGAGAGAATTGACATCTTTAAATATTGAGACTTCTTGTCAAGGCAGATGGACGTCACTTTACTAACTCAAGTCATCTCTCTTTTCTTCCTTGGTAGAGTTGTCTTCTCTCAAGCCCATGGAAAGTTATAAAATGTTAACGTAATCGGGATAGTTTTGTCCAGTTTATATTCTAAAATTATATTTTAATAGCCAGCTTACTAAGATTTTCTGTGTTTCAAAACTTTTTTCAACTAAATCATTTTTCAATTAGGCAATTATTTATAAATAAGGATATTTTACATTAATTCCTAAAACTGATATATTATTTTTCTGCTCTAACTGCATGACTGGAATTTTCCTGAATAATGTTGAAAACCACATCACAGATATACTTGTTGTGTTATTTCACAGGTAATACCTCAGTTTTTAAAATGACAGAAACTATTGGTTCTTAGTGAAACTTGTTTTATGTTAAATAACTATCAAGCCTTAGCATACTTTGAATTTTCATCAGACATGTATTAAAAGTCTCATCATTTGAGAAGATTATAATATGATCATATTATCAACCAATAAGTTGATTATTTTAATGTCATTAAGATATATCTTAATGTCTTTAAATTTCAGGACTAAATCCAAGTGTCTATAGTGCTTTATTTATTTAATACCCTACTGGCTTCAGTTGTTATATTTTATTTGGCATTTTTTTTTTCATTTTGTTAGCATATTAGCTCCATAAGGACTAAGATCCTCCACTGTATCTCTTCCACAATTTACTGTACCTTTTAAACATTAAATTATTAAATTTAATTTAATTAAACATTAAATAAATTATTACTAATAATTTAAATTATTAAATAAGAGTGCCCTTTTTCTTAATTTGCTCTCATTGTCAAACTACCTCATTCTAATGTAGGGGTTATAAACCTAAACATGACAAGTTAAAATGATCCCTCTCCTGTTCCCTCTGCTATAAATACTTTTTAAATGGTAAATAAAACGTAACTTTAAAAAAATACCAGGTCTTTTAAAAAAACACCATTTCGTTAAGAAAACAAAGAAAGAGGGAAGGAACATCTCTGGTTCCATGAATAAGAAAAGGCAAAGTCGATGTAGTAAGTCTGAGAACAGATTACCTGGCCACTCCAGCACTTTTAACTATAATAGATGCCCAAGAAGCTGGGGGCTGGGTCCTATTGACCCACAGAATTAGAATAAGTGGCCTCAGTCCGATAGGAAGAGAGACAGGAATCCAAAACCAATACACCTGTATAAGTCAGGAGCGTTTAAGAGGTTCCCTTCTGTTCAGAAGCCAAAGAAGGGATGAGGAAGTTTGCCTGTATCTACAGCCTTGGGCAAAATGAAAAAAAGTCAAAACCTCAGCCTCACCAAGCTCAGCTTCAAGACCTAAAGGTAGGACACTTTTGTAATTTGGCTGCAAGTAAAGAAATTAAAATTTTATGCCAGTACAGAACCACCAGACACTCAGAGAGTCGGCACGAGCTCAGCACTGCTCTGAAGCATTCTTTCACACCTCAGGGCCCACAAGAAAAGCAAATAAAAAACATCAAAGTAAAGATCTAAAGATCATGAGCTCACAGAGAAATGCAAATTATATTAGAAACAAATTATGAGGTGGAATCAGCAGATGCCACCAACAGTATAATTAGCACAGGGCAAACTTCAGATTACAGAAAATGCAGAAGAGACTAGAAAACAATTATGATAAGATTAGAAAAATAAAAGAAGAATTGAAACTATTATGAAAACCAGGACACTATTAAAAAATTTAAGGTGAGGGGTGCCTGGGTGGCTCAGTAGTTAAGCATCTGCCTTCAGCTCAGGGCGTGATCCCAGAGTCCTGGGATCCAGCCCCACATCAGCTCCTCCACTGGGAGCCTGCTTCTTCCTCTCCCACTCCCCCTGCCTGTGTTCCCTCTCTCATTGGCTGTCTCTATCTCTGTCAAATAAATAAATAAATAAATAAATAAATAAATAAATAAATAAATAAATAAATAAAGGTGAATTTATAAAATAGCCCTACATAATTTCTACAAATGGAAAGAACAGTTATTGACTCTAGAAGTTCAGCTCATTGGTTAAATACTAGAATAGGTATTTCTGAAGAGAAAAATTAGTGTATTAATTAACATATTTTAAGATATAATTTATAAATATATTATTTAGTTATTCCCTTATGACTGTATTTTCTTATTATACTTGATTTTTACATACTCTGTAATTTTCACATTTACTTTATCTTTGATATGTTAGTTAATAAAAATAAGACAATGTACCAAGTACTTAGAAAATATATGGAAAGTGCCTAATACTTAGACTGTGCTTTATTAATGTTTGCTATCATTATTTACATGATTTACCTAATTTACTCCTTACAGCAATCTTATAAATAGGAATTAACAGTATTTCCTTTTTACTTGAAGGAGAAAGGTACTTGGAGGCTAAATGACATGCCTAGGTTCACACAGCTATTAAGAAATAGAATCAGATTTTCACACAGACCCCCTCACAGAATAATGACTCCCTGAAGATGTTCACAGTCTATGACAGGTCACTTGGTAATTACCAAGTAGTTCATGTTTTGTTATCAATTCCTACTCTGGAGAAATTTTTGAGTGTTTAAAAAAAATTCATATATGTGATTTCTGATTATAAGTTGTGTATTCTGATTTTCATCTATTCGATTCCTTAGGTAATTTTTTAGGAAAATTTCATGAAGTATGACAAATAATTTTTTGCATATCTAAAAACGTGTGTGTGTGTGTGTGTGTGTGTGTGTGTGTGTGTGTGTTTGAGTCAAATGAATGTTAATTGGGCAGTAAATAGAATTATGGGGAATCAGTCTTTTATCCTAAAAAAGCGAGTTGTACCACCTGTCACCGACAGAGCTGTGTTTTATCAAAACCCACTTTGGTTCCTCCTGGGCATTGTTTTACAAGCTTTCTGGGAAGTTAACCATGGCTATGTGAGTAATGGGACATTAGGTGGAAGCAACAGATGTCACATTTTATGTTTGTCCCATAAAACCCTTACAAGCTTCTCCATTCTCTCTCCTATCTACTGACTGAAAGGAGAGGTCTCTGAAGACCTGGAAGAAGGTGGAACCCCAAAGACTTGGATTCTCTGAATGAGTACAAGGAAAACCACTTGCTCAGAAACGCCTGCTGGGTTTTACATAAGCAAAAAGTAATTTCACTGTATTAAGCCACTGAGATATGGAGCATTGAAACAGTATCTTATATTATTCACCATAACCAATCTAAGACAGTTTTCTGGATCATAGTGTTTCACGGGTTTTATGCTAACGTTATTCTTCCCTTTTCTGATAACCAGGCTCTAAAATCGGATGCTTGTTAAATGTTCTCTTTGTCCTTGTAATTTACATTAACTGTAAGCGTGAGTGTCTTTTCATTAGTTCTGCCCTGCACTCAGTGAACTCTTTCCTTATGGATACATAGGTTGTGGTTGGCAGAATAATGGCCCTCCAAAAATGTTCACATCTTAACTCCTGAAGCCTGTGAATATGATACCTCTCATGGCAAAAGGGACTTTGATCTGAGATTAAATTAAGAACCTTGAGATGGGGAGATTATCTTGGATTTTCTGAGGATGTCCAATCTAATCACAAGGAGCCTTAATAGTGGAGAAATTTTCCCAGTCATGGTCAGAAAAATATCACAAGTGAAGCTGGGCCCAAGAGATGTATAGTTGCTAGCTTTGAAGGTGAAGGAAGGGACCATGAGCCAAGGAATGTGGGTGGCCTCTAGAAGTGGGAGAAGTCAAGGAAACAGAATCTCTTCTAGAGTCTCTAGAAAGAAATGCAAACCTGCTGACACTTTGATTTATCCCAGTAAGACCCGTGTCAGACTTCTAACATACTGAGTTGTAAGATAATGAATTTGTGTTGTTTTAAGCCACTAAGTTTGTGGTATTTTATTTTAGAAGTAATAGAAAACTAATACATAGGTCTTTGGTCAGCTCAGAAAATTTATTATATTATTTATTTTATTATTGCTTTTCTCCTATAAATTCTATTGCTTCCTTCTAAAATTCAAATTATACATATATTGGATCATATAAATGTATCCTTCATTGATCATAGTTCTCTAATCCCATTCTATCATTATTTGTCTTTGAGTTCTAGTCTTCTAATGTACTAATTTTGTTTTATGGATATTGAAAATGCTCTCCTTAGGAACAATTAATTTTTTTTTTAGTTCAGCAAATATTGTTTTAAATTTCCAAAACTGTAACACTATATCAACATCTTTTGTGACTGTAAAATTTTCTTGAGCCTCATTTAGAATCTCTATTAGTTTTAAAAAATTATCTCTAATTTTCTGTAATAATTGTGATACACTGGTGAACATATGTTCTGAATGCTCAAATGATTTCCCTCTTTTGAACAACCTATTTTTAAAAAAATATGCCAGTTCTTTTTCTCTGCTTGATCATCCTTATAGAAGTAGATATAATGTTTTTGGTAACTACAATACATGAAAAAAATACTTAAGATATATTGGCTTTTCCTTGCCTGGATAGTAACTGACATTTCCTACATGATAAAGATGGAGTTGTAAGCAGCAGGAGGTGTCTGGAGAGGTTTGGAGTTCTGCCTTTGTTTAAAACCAGTTTATTCTTTTGTCTCTCTTAGCAGAGTAGAGCCAGCTGGACATGGAAGCTCTCTCCAGACACAATATGACAGGATCTCACCAGGTCTGTCCCTGACGCTCAATTCCCACACATAGCCCACTCTTGTCTCTTTAGTTTTGAAAATCATAAGTGGTATTGGGTGGAATTGCTATCATTTCGATTTGCAGGCCCTGGGGAGAAGGGATTGTAAGTATGGAGAATAACATTCTTTGTAGTAAGGGGCAGGAAACATATGGGAGGAGCAGAAGGGACCCTAGGTTTGATTGGTATCAAGGTTTTATATCACCAGTTTGTACCACAAAGGACTATTTAGAGCCATGAATTTTCCTTTGGATTTCAGAGCTACTAGCATAATATTCATTGTTGGTTAAAGAGGAAATAATACCAGTTAGTAGAAATGGCATTTTACGGAATACTTATTTTTCATAATTCATTTATATTATTTGAGACCTGGACATTGCTGGATAGAAGAATAATCACATTTAATGAACAGTACTGTGATAAATGCTTTTACAAATATTATCTTATCGTTCTTGCTTAATTCTTTAGAAAAACCTATTGCATATACTTTGTAATCTATGTATCACAGAGAAGATAACTGCAACTCTGAGGATTAAGTGTTGTCCAAGAAAACATAGCTATAATTATTGAGCAGAACCTGGATCAGAATTTAAACACAGATTGACCAACTCTAGATTCAGTTCTGAAATTGAAGTGCAAATATATTTAATGGTAAACAATTCCAGGATGGCATGTGAGTTCTGTGTCTAAAGGAAATGATCTGTCTTAATTGAGACATTGGCGGTATAAATGACATCAGGGGTCCCTGCTGTCCCAGACTCTATCAGAACATAGTGTGAGGCTACCTATATCACAGAAGTAATGTGATTGATCAAGAATCTTTTGCACTTTTTAATATAAATTACATTTCTGTGATTTTTCACAATGTAATTGCTTCTGTGTGTAGTTCTTTTTCATGCTAAATTTCACATTTCCTTGATGTGGTCAGTTCCTATGAATTCAAATCAGTGGAATTCAAACAGGATTACATTTCTTTCATCTAAATAATTTATCTTAAAAAAATGGATGTGAAGAGAGTGGCTTAGAAATAGAAAGCATTAGATACACAGAATCTGCTCTTGGCTTCCAGGAGTATGAAGGAAATTGCACAATAAATCAATTTTTATGGATGCTATTGACTTGCAACATTTGCTGCTTTTAAAAATTAATAGCTGAAATAATGAACATTCAAAAAACTCTCTCCACCGTCAGTTTGATTAATTCCTTGATATGAAGTACAGATGACAGATGCAATATTTGAAACTAGATTTTCCTGCAGTCCAATCAGAGAAAATCCAGATAGAGTCCGTGATGGCCAATATGGTCTTTTAATTTTTTTTCAGTTAATTTGTGAAAAAGATCCCCTTGTATAGACATGCCCTATCCAATAAAATGAAACTTTAATTATTTGTATAAATATTATTGTAAATGCACAATACTGCCTCCACAGTCCAAGTGTCATCATTTTATATTAATATTGCATTACAGTAAAACTGATAATAAAGTGCTGCTCTGAAGAAATTGTGCATGGATTTTTAACATGGTGCTCAGTCAGTAGATGAGTTTATTAAAGTTACTGAATTATGTAGTGAGAAAAAATGGAGTTACTAAAACCCTACCCATGGAAATGAAACAAAATGGAGACAATGAAATGGTTATAAGAAATTAGAGGCCAAACTTTGTGATTCTTTGCACCAATGTTAAATCCATGAATACCTTCAACTTTCTATAAACCATATATAACCATCCAGTAAATTCATGCAAGCCCATGAAAACAGGAGATAACATAAGGCAGAAAGATACATATGGAACAGCAGACTCAATTATGACTGTAGAAATAAAAATCCTCCCAGAGCCTTCCTTGAGGATCTCTTAGAGTCTCGTAGGCAGAGGGAAAAGACAAAGAAGGATGCAGTTCTCATTTGGATCTTATCAAAAGGGCACTTATTTATCTCTTATTATATAACTTGAATGGCTAACATGCTACTTCTTAAACCCCTGAACTTACCTTGAAATTGTTATTTTATATTGGAAAACATTCTTAGATCATCTAAGTGAATGTATATTTTATTAAAGTTAGGTCATCACATCATTCAGTCCATGCGAGTATAAAACACAGTGATTGAGAGCATTTCTTTGGAGTCAGTCTAGCCTCAGCTTGCTTTGTAGCTCTACCATTTGCTGTGTGAGTCTGTACAAGTTAACTAACTTTGGTGAGCATCTTCCATTCTTAGAGGCTGATGCAAAAAAATAAATAAGGTATTCCCTGCAATATTAAGGTATAAGGTATGACTATGGTAAACAGTTTGTAATAACATGTCAAGGGTCTCCAAGGCCATCTTCAGGCTTGGTGAGTTGCTAGAAATACCCACAGAACTCAGAAAAACTGTTAGACTCGTGGTTATGGTTTATTACAGAGAAAGGATACAGTTAAAAAATCAACAGAGAAAAAAGGTGCATAGTTTGGAGTCCAGGAGAAACCAGGAATGAGCTTCCAGTTGCTCCCTCCCAGTGGGGTCACATGGACAGCTCTTAAACCTCCCAACAACAATGTGTGATGTGTGCTAATTATTTTCAATGAGGAAAGCTCACCTAAACCTTGTGTCCAGAGTTTTTATTGCAGATTAGTTATGCAGGCACAGAGCAGCCACATGACTGATCTCGGCTACTCAGGCTGTAGCCCCTCCAGAGGTCAAAATGATACAGCATGGCCCAAGATCCCAGGTAAACAGAAAGAGGTATTCACAGTAAGTCACATTGTGAGCACAAACTATCTCACAAGGCTGAAGGCCCTAGGTGAACAAATACACTCTTCTCAGGCAGGATATTCCAAGAACTTAGAGGTTTCTCCCAGAAGCTGGTTTGTGAAATAAGGGTGCTAGCCACAAAGCAGGGGTCATCCCAGGACACCTGGAATCAGAAGGAAAAATGAAGGGGCACTCTCTTCCCCCCGATTCCCTCTGACAAAAAAGTGGTAGATGTAAAGAAATGAAACCCTTGTCAAACTTTTTAGAGCCTGGCCCAGATCTAAGCTCTCAGAAATAATCAGAATTGAGTCAGGATCAGCATCAGGTTTGAGTGGGATTCTCTTGCTTGAAAACTGACCCCGTTACAGTGGTCATGGCTCCACGTATAGTGTGAGGCATCTAATATTGTGCTTCATTAAGGCAAGTAGTGGAGGCAAATACTTGAGATAGTTTGGTGAATTATGTGCTTAGGAGAGAATCAGTGCTTGGTAAAGAATTTGTTAAAACTCAGACTCTCTTTCTCCTCTGTCTTCCTTTTTCTCCTCCTTCTTTTTAAAATTTGCTCAAGAAATGTCCATGCTTATTTGGAGTAGGCAGAATAATGGGCACACAAAGATATCAGATCCTAATCCTGAAACCTGTGAGTGTTACCTATTTGAAAAAAGGATATTTACAGATGAGATTACGGATCTTAAGAATATCAGTGTTACATGGGATTGTGTCACATCAAAATTCGGATGTTGAAGTGTTAATCCCAGTATCTTAGAATGTGACCTTATTTGGAAATAGGATTGTTGCAGATGTTATTAGTTAAAATGAGGTCATACTGGAGTAGGGTAAGCCCCTAATATGATATGACCAGTGTCCTTATAAAAGGGGAAAGTTCGAGACAGACACACATTAAAGGGGAACATCATGAGAAGATGAAGGCAGAGATCAAGGTGATGTAACCACAAGCCAATGAATGCCAAAGATTGCTAGTAAACCCCCAGAAGCTGGGGATACAGGCATGGGATGGATTCTCCCACACAGCCCTCAGAATGAATAAAACCTTCTGAACCTTGATCTCAGACTTGTAGCCTCTTGAACTGAGAGACAATAAATTTCTGTTGTTTAAATAACTCAGATTGTGGTATTTTGCTACTGCGGCCCTAGGAAACTAATACGGAGAGATTTTCCTGGATTATCCGTGTGGACTCTTAATGCAATCATACGTGTCTTTATAAGAGAGAGGCATAGGGAGATTTCGCATAGACATAAGAACAAGACAAAGCACAGCCAGAAGAGGGGGAGGTAATGTGACCACAGAGGCAGAGACTAGAGTGATGTGGTCACAAGTCAAGGAATGCTGGCAGCAACCCAAAGCTGGAAAAGACAAGAAAGCGATTCTTCCCAGAGCCTCTGGAAGAAGCGCAGCTCTGCCAACACCTTGAGTTTTACTCATTGATACTCATCTTAGACTTCCAGACTCCAGAACTGTGAGACAATAAATTTCTTTTGTCTTAAGCCACCAAGTTTGTGGCAATTCGTTACAGTAGTTATGGGCACACAACACGTTATATATTCATTTAACACAATACCTATGAATCCCTATTATATTTTCAAGAACAGAAATTTGACTATAGCTGTGGCAAAGGGTTTTCCAGAGTGCTGCAATAGTGCATGGTCAATGTTTCATCTACACATCAAGTTTATACTTACACATTTAAGACACTTTATCTAACATAGGAATCAAATTACAGTAGCAATGAGGCTTACAATTTTAAGTATATTCTCTCCTAGGATACTAGTATAAAGTATTTTGAATGACGTTAGTGTATTTGGTCACTATAAAGGTGTAAGCCTTTAGACGAAAAATAAGTATCACGGAAAAACAGCATGGGTTCCTTAATCAAAAGTTACATCAAACCAAATGTATTTATTTTCTTTACCAGCATTAGCAGACAATAAGTTCTCAGACATATGATGGGTCTGGTATGCCTAGATAAAGACCTTTGAGCAAAGGTAGAAAAAGATGGGCTGGATGTAAAATGGTAACATGGTAAATCTATCTCTCTATCTCTCTATCATCTATCTATCTATCTATCTATCTATCTATCTATCTATCTATCTATCTATCTTAATTGATCAATCGATCAATCAATGTCAGGGTGAAAGGAGGTTTCAGGTAACATGGGCAGGCATTTATGGGGCACTTTTTATGGACCAGACACTGGTCTGAACCCTTCTGCTTTGACACATTATTTGTTCTCTCCACATTCTCAGAATTCCTCCTTGGCCAACATTTTTCTGCTCTTTCTCCTTCCCCTCTCTCTTTTCTACTTTCTTTGTCATACAGTATTTCTGCTCATTTCTTAGGCAGATTTAAAGATAATTAACTCCAGGTCAACTGGGTGGTTCAGTCAGTTGAGCATCTGACTCTTAATTTCAGCTCAGGTCATGATCTCAGCGTTGTGAGAGGGGCCCCACACTGGACTCTGTGCTGGGCAGGAGCCTGCTTAAGACTTTCTCTCCCCCTTACCCCTGCCCCACACTCTCTAAAAAAAAAAAGAAACAAAATTAACTCCAGTCTGTGCTGTTCTAATATAATAGCTACCGAGCACTTGAAATGTGGCTAGTTCAAATTGAGATTGCTGTAAATGCAAAATACATACCAAATCTTGAAGACTTAGTATTAAAAAATGTGAAAGGGCTCATAAACAATTTCTACATTGGCTACATGTTGAAATAATAGTATTTTTGATATTATTCTGTAAAATAAAATATATTCTTAAGACAATTTGACCCAATTAATGTGGCTACTACAAATTTTAAATATATACCTTACTTGTGGATTCTCTAGTTGAAGGCTAAGGACCTTGTCTTTGTATCATAAGAAAGACGTTTTGTTAACAATGTTTGCCAAACATTTCTGACATGGGTAGGTAACCCACCTCAGGAAAATTTTTGTGCCACTCCTTTAGAGCCAAAAGTGAGCACAGGCAGTTGGAGTTTGAAATGACAATTATTTTTTCTGTAACCAATGACAAAAGCTGCTTAATCAGTTTATTGAACTTGTTGGACACAACTGTATGATTGTTGAGAGCAGCCATCGTCCTCCACACTACGTCCTTCCAATAGTGTTCTTTGGAATTGATCTTTCCCACCCCTGATGAAATCTCAAGCGGTTCCCAAAGGTTTTCTGGTCTCTTTCAGAAAGAATAACAATCTCATTTCAAAAATTTAAAAATCTCATCAAATCTAACATTACAGTTTAATCTATTATACAATCTAAATTATCTCTCCCCAGCTGGGGCCTGCCTCAGCTGTGCATTCTGCAAAGAGCAAGGAAAGCACACTTGGTGTCTAAATTCTTCAACCCTCCCCGCCCCATGGATGCTGTTGTCCCTTCCAACACAGTGGAGAAGGGGGAAGTGCCAGGGAGAGAAACTCTCAGATACCACCTGACTTGTACAGTTAGCACATGGCCTCAGGGCCCTGTGGGCAACAGATAGGCAACTGCTTTTCCTCTCTGAGCCTTTGTGAATGCCTCTGATCCTCCTGATACAGTCCTCTAACCGCAGTTCTGGTGAGGCAGGAGACACGGCATCTAGCTGACCACTGCCTCTGAAGCCTGTGTGCTGCCAGCGGGCTGCCCAGTGCTGGGTCTGTCCGCCTCTTCATCCCTTTTTGGTATGATTCCCGATCAAGATGGCTGCAGGCTGCTCCCCTTTGGCAGAGTGCACCTTCGTTTCTGGGAAACTTAACATATTTCTCTCTCCTTTCTCCTGGCGCCTTTCCTCTGTTACCATCTAGTCTGCCCTAGGTTTTAGAGAGTTACCAGTGTCTCCATGTGCCCAGATTCCAGGGAACATAAAGCAAGCATTCCAAATGATTTGTTTCACACAGCCCCTATTTTGGCTCGAGATGGTGTACGTTCCCCTCACCTCGTTCATGAGTAACTGCAAGGGGGAAATGCCTTTACTACTATAGCGACTCTTTCCAAGATAATTTAGACTCTCTGTGTGAGTTAGGTAGTCTAGAAAATCATAACAACTGCAACACCAACTTTCAGTAGCTTAAAAAGTTTACCTAGCTCTCCCATAATAGTCCTGGGTGGGGTTTAAGTAAGTGGCTGGCTCTCTTCAGGTAGTCATTCAGGGACTTTTTCCATCTTCAGCTACATGAGTTCCTGCAGTCTCATCATCATCTGTGTTCAGACTGAGAAAGGAGGGGCACATAGCGAGACACATCCGCTCTCTTGAAGGTCCTGGCCTAGAGGCGGCGCACATCTCTTCTGCTCCCATTCCATTGGCCATACCAACTTACGT
Source organism: Ursus americanus (assembly GCF_024610735.1). Classification (NCBI taxonomy): domain Eukaryota; kingdom Metazoa; phylum Chordata; class Mammalia; order Carnivora; family Ursidae; genus Ursus; species Ursus americanus. The sequence goes on along the minus strand of NC_142137.1, from coordinate 10,831,321 downwards.
GAGAGCCTGAGAAACACGCTCCAGCCACAAGCCCAGCTACAGCTCTGTCTCTATGGAAGGAAAGAATAGACTGCTTTACGGTTGATGATATTTACCACAATCTCCAGGAACACTAAGCTCCCCATGAATCTTTTGCCTCTTCCTTATATATCCTGGGAGAAAAACAGCGATTAAGGTTGGGAGAAATCATTTCATAGTGCCTGACAGGCTGTGTCCCTCTGGGTGGGATGTAGAGATACTTGTACCCATATTGCTGTTTTTCTCAGCATTTTGAGTCCCAGCCGAAACTGAGACAAAGTATATCTTTATAACTATCTATTACTCAATCATTTAATAAGTTCCCATTCTATGCTGCGCACTTTACATTTCTCATCTCATTTATTCTAACAACAATCCTTTGAGATATGTATAAGCTCAGAGAGGTTATTTGACTTATTTTAACTAATTAAAACAGAGAGTACAAAGAGGAGCTGAAATTGAAACTCAATTTTTCAGACTCACGATAAACTGCCTCTTGGCTACCCCCTTTTAATATAGGCATTTTATAATATTTACTTTTCTCTCTTTTTGCCCCCCTTTTTTAAAGATATTTATTTATTTATTTGACAGAGAGATTGAGAGAGAACGTGTGCACAAGCAGGGGGTGGGGCAGAGGCAGAGGGAGAAGTAGGCTCCCCGCTGAGCAGGGAGCCCAATGTGGGGTTCGATCCCAGGATCCTGGGATCATGACTTGAGCCAAAGGCACACACTTAACCAACTGAGCCACCCAGGCACCCTCTTTCAGCCTCTTTTAACTTTCCTTTTAAATTTTGACATCAATGATATAAATGCAAGAAATGTGTATGCATAGATACATGCAGTATTTATTTCCAATGTGTGTGTATATACATATACATATATACATACATATATATATATACTGGTTACACTTGAAGGAATATAGAAACAATCACTGTGAAAAGTAAATAAGATTTTTTTTATAGGGAAAATTCTTTCTTCCAATTATTTACTATCCATGGAATATCTCTTAATATTTATTATTGAAAGAGAAACATGCAAAATGGAAAGCATTATTCTGAACATAATATTTGCCAATCAAAATAAAGCCAACTGCGTCTGTATGAAAATAAAAAAGATTGGCTATACAATTTCTAATATATTCAAGCATTTACAAAATCTTTAGGGATAAAGTATTGTAGTATGATTTTTGACTTTCAGTGGAATATTAGTCAGGGTTCAATTACAAACTAATTGGAAGTGTTAGGGGAGCAGACTTTACACTGAGCTTCGAGAAACAACTCCCAGAATACCCATAAAGGGTCTGCCGAAGAACTGGTGCCTCTGCCATGATTTTGACACAGAGGTTCATGAAAGGCCACCACAGCTGCTGCTTCCAAGACAACACTCCTCTGTGCGCTCCGAGCCAGGCAAGTGATCGCCATAGTCCCCGCCATTTGACACCCATGGATTTAGAGCATGGGCATTTCAGACCTCTGCTGTGGCTGGTACCAAAAACCTCCACAAAGACACTTGTCAGCAGAAATAGCAGAAGCAGCTGAAGTGTGGCCTCTGCCTCATGACACTGATATCTCCCTTTCACGTGTCACCACAGCTCCTCTCTTGAGTGAAAGCTCGATTGTGTTCAGAAGCTAAGCTGTAAAGGAGTCTTGCTGTAGCCTTTGGCCTGCACAAAGTTATGCTGCAAGGAGTGGGGATGAAGCTGGGGAGTCAGGCTGCTGCATCCACCACAGGGGGGAGGGCAGGGAGGTTGGAATATCTTTTTCACCGCAAAAAGGACAAATTAATGCTAGATAATTTGCAGGCAGGCACTGGTTTTCTGATTGTGTGTTTTAAATGTGCAGTCACTCTTCAGATGAAAATATTACTCCTATTTGGAAAAGTCTTGACATGACAAATAAGCAGCTATCCGATGACTTCAATCATAGCTGTTTTTACAAGGACCCTTGAATGGGTCATGCTACGACTCATTATTTTTTCCATTTCAAACACAATAATTAATTGTGCTCATTTGGGAGTAGTTTTGTCTGGATGAAGAATATAATTTTATTCAGAAAGTCTACTCCCCTTCATGTAACTATGTCAGGTACTGAGATATCTCTTTTAACAACAGGTTTTAGAGGAAGGAAATATTAGTCCTACTTATAGGTAAGGAATTGAATCTCAGAAAGCTTAAGTGATTTGTCTAGAGTCATACCAGGAAAGAAGTCCAAGCTAGGGTATGACCCTGGTTCACCTGACTCCCCCTTAATATTAGGAGATTGCCACAAGTTGGTGCTATCCTGTGTGTTTAATAACTGCTCACACATTTTCTTTATGCCTGGGTACTTTGTCAGATTTCCACATAAGCAGTTGCATGTCATCTTCATGGCGTGACACCTCAGCTGCTTCTGCATGTGACTGAGCAAGAAAGGCAGAGTTCTGCCGTTCCATTAAGGAAACCGTAGAGAGGGCGGTAACAGTGAAGGCGCTGAGAGAGAGTATGCCTAATGGCAGTGTAGTCAGATGAAAACTAAAGCTGTCCATGTAAGAAGTGCGAGAGGGGTGAAAGGGGAGTGGGAAAAGAGAATGCACTTCCCATGGAGTTGCTATAATTGACATCAAAAAACATTCTGGGGGCGCCTGGGTGGCACAACGGTTAAGCATCTGCCTTCGGCTCAGGGCATGATCCCGGCGTTCCAGGATCGAGCCCCAGGTCAGACTCCTCCACTATGAGCCTGCTTCTCCCTCTCCCTCCCCCTGCTTGTGTTCCCTCTCTCGCTGGCTGTCTCTATCTCTGTCGAGTAAATAAATAAAATCTTTAAAAAAAAAAAAACATTCTGCCACCATGGCTAGGAAAGGAAAAATGAAATGGAGCAAGGGGGAGGGGCACTATGTAGATGAGGGCTGCCATTCATACCAAAGTAGATGCATAAGCCAGTGTAATGGGTCATTTTGGTTATGGTGAACTTGTCAAACAGTAAAGAAAGTCAATAGTGGAAAAGATGATTCAATTATGAGTTTGAATCCTTAGGGACCAAAACTAATAAGTAACCAAAACCTATGATCATGTCTCAAGTTGCACATATAATTATAATTTTTAATAAAAATAGGTATTTATGAAAATTCATGGGGAAATCACTTTGTATTAAAATAAAGTAAATGACTGTGTCCTCAATGAAGTATAATTCAGCTGAGTTTTAAGCTGCTTAATAGAATTGAGAGTAAAGTAATGTCACCAAACATGTATTTTAAAGCATTTTATTTTATTTTTTTAGTATTTTATTTATTTGAGAGAAAACACAAACAGAGGGAGAGGCAGAGGGAAACGGAGAAGCAGGAAGCCCATGCAGGGCTTGATCCCAGGACCCTGGGATCATGACCTGAACCAAAGGCAGACATTTAACTGACTGAGCCACCCAGGTGTCCCTTTAAAGCATTTTATAATTATGATATAAAAATATACGGTTTTGGTGAAATTATGGGTATAATATTTCCATGTCGATATCTTGGCTTTGGGACAACTACGGGTAATGTAAACAAGGGGAACTCTTTAACCAATATGGTCAATACATTTGAATTAATATTCAGTGATTTTTTTTTCCTGGTTATCTTGTTCACTTATTCAAAGAATATTTATTGAGCATATTCTTATGTGACTTGGCTTTGAAAAAAAGGATTTCCAGGATCTCTTAATTTTGCAATACACTCATTGTCTAATGTCTCTTCACATTCACACTCCAAATGCTCTCCCCAAGTAGATTCTTGTGCTTGTATTTTTGTTCAGTACTATTAATGTAAATAAAATTATATTACCACACTAATCCAGTCTACCTGAATTTAAAGCTCAAGAAGGCTACCTTATAAGTAGTATGAAATATGCTATTGGAGCTTAACTCATGACTTAGTGCACTGCGAATTAATTTTTAAAAATGGAAGGGCTATCCATTTTTATCATGAACTAATAAATTATTTAAAGGGTATTTTATAGCACTGATAGTTCAGATATTTTTCAGAAAAGTTTAAAACACCTTTCCTCTTAAAATAATTTTACATTTTAAGTAATGTATTATCACAAGAAACAATCATTTTTTCAAATTTATTTCAAATTTAGCGTCACCTCTGATATCAAAATAATCACATTCATTTACTAATGACATTTTTTTTAACCAGGTGCCTAACTTAATTAGTTTATAAACTATTTGATAACTTTAGTCTCCTAATCTAAAAGGAAAATAGTGAGTCCAAATAACATACATCTACACAGGAGTTTCTGGTTATGAACAGAAAACTAACCAAGACATAAGCTGAAAAATTATGGATCATGAATCTATCTGCAGGGTGTTATTACTGCATCCCTAAAGGTCTCATCTGTATGAATGCAAACATCTTCCTGAACCATAATGAGACTCAGTGTAAATCTCTTCAGGGTCATGTTTAACAGTCTATGCCTATGGAAATCACAAGATTATCTGCAACACTGCTCAGTTTCTTTCTGTTTCTAGCTGAATTAATTCTGCTCTATTGCACAGTTGAGCATGTGAGTGATTTCTAAAACAATAAATAACAGGCTCTGAGAGGCTGACTTTAACTTTCCTGAAACTTCGAAAAATAGTGTATATTAATCATAAGGGTAAAAATTCACTAGATATTTATTGAAATAAAAAAAATACAGCCTAACATCTTTACAATCCTACTGTCTAGCCTGCTGACTCAGGGCCTGGGCTAGCAACATTCAATAAATATGAAGACAAAAAGCACCCATCTACAAAGCTTTACTGGGCCTTTGCTCTTAGGTATTATAATGCTAGTAAATGAGAATGTGGAAACTATGTTTATACCAATAATGAGGTAGTGAAAGGAAGTAAATAAAAGAGGAAACAGTTATACTTAGAAGCATTCAGGCAGCCATAGTGGATGGCATGTAAAGGAACCAAACATTTTTCATTAAAAGTGATTAAGTGAGGGACACCTGGGCGGCTCAGTCAGTTAAGCATCTGCCTTTGGCTCAGGTCATGATCCTGGGATCCTGGGATCCAGCCCTGCATCAGGCTCCCTGCTCAGTGGGGAGTCTGCTTGAGGTTTTCTTCCTCTTCTTCTCCCTCTGCCCTTCCTCCCCTCGTGTGTGTGTGTGTGTGTGTGTGTGTGTGTGTGTGTGCGCGCGCGCGTGCGTGCTCTTCCTCTCTCTCCCAAATAAATAGATAAAATCTTTTTAAAAAAGTGATTAAGTGATAGGACACGCATCAGGAAAAATATATGCACATACATATGCTTATGTATATGTATGGGTGTGTGTGTGTGTGTGTGTGTGTATACACAGAGAGACTACAACAGTTTTAATGGATAAATGTAATTCTATTCTGTACTAGTTTTTGAATGAGTAAAACTATCAATGGGACCACCATAGAAAAAGAAATATATGTTAGAATTAGTTTTATAGTCACTGATAAACTACTTAAATGAAAAATTACAAATAACAAAAATAACTGTCATGACACAAGAGAATTGTATTTGTATTTCATGTCACCTAATTAGATATATTATTCATGAAAGACTCCAGATGGACAGAAGTGAAGACTGAAGTAATTTACACAGAAACAAGGTACAGTTCATGAGGTAGCACTTTCCCATGGCTGGGACTCAGGTTAAAATCCTGCTTCTTCGGGGCGCCTGGGTGGCGCAGTCATTAAGTGTCTGCCTTCAGCTCAGGGCGTGATCCCGGCGTTCCGGGATCAAGTCCCACATCAGGCTCTTCCGCTATGAGCCTGCTTCTTCCTCTCCCACTCCCCTGCTGTGTTCCCTCTCTCACTGGATGTCTCTCTGTCACATTTAAAAAAAAAAAAAAAAACTTAAAAAAAAAATCCTGCTTCTTCATACCACGTATACTTCACTAATATCTGTTTCCTCACCATAAGATTCAAAATAATACTTTCAACCTTATCCCAGAAGATGATCTAAAGTTAAACAGATGAAATGTTCTCTAAATAACATTCACAGGTTAAATCTACAGTAATTTAATTGTCCTGTATAAACTCACAGCTACAGTCAAATTAGTAAAAACTGGTAGTTTTATTTATGGATTTATTATTCACTTTTAACATAAGGCCTAAGTTCTTGCAGAAAACTATTTCAAAATGTTTTAACTTTCCATTGATTACTTATCCAATTTTTTCCTCCAACCTAATAATATTTCTGGGCATGCTGAGTTTACAGAGAAAATGGTAGTGATTAATGACCTTGATTTGAAAGGTCAGAGCAATACAGAGGAGGAGGGCTGGACTTGGAGCCCACATTTCATACTCACACTCTGACATCATTTGTATTATTATAAGCAAGTTTTAAATCTGTTACAATTAGTCGTCTTCTCTGCAAAATAGGAGTGACAATAGCTAGTTCATAGAGTTGCTATGGAACTAGTCCAAGTACTCAAAAAGCCCTTGACTGCATCAGAGAGAGTCATTTCATTTGAAGACAAGTCAACATAGTTAAGGTATTAGCCATTGTCAGTGAATGCAGCCAGGGGTTTGAATTTTCTGTCCTAAGGAGTAACGTGTTAATAATATGTGGGCAACTTGGAAAACATCTCTCTTGCTCCATTCCCCCTTCTCTATTGAATCTGTGATAAATGTTTAATTTAAAAAGCTTATGATAAATATAGTAAATACAAATCAAAATGCAGCTCCATGTTAACTATCGTTTCAGAGAGCGCTTCACATTTATGTTAAACTGTCATCCGGCTAAGAATCTAGTTTAGACAGCTATAACTCTCTAGTAACCAGGGGGAAATGAAGCATGAAAACTGTGGTCCAGTAGCTTTTATGTTTTGAATCACTTTTCATCAGCAGGAACTCTGGTCAGTACTAGTCTTAAGTTAATTTGTAAACATTTTAATTTGTATTCAAATGTTGTCGCTATGACAATTGGTATAAAATTATTAATTTCATGGGCAAAGTGTGAAAATCTTGGCACAGATTGTATCTTGTGGCTGTGTGTGTGTGTGTTTGTGTAAGTATACACATATTTTACCCCCACTACTTTTCCATGAAAAAACAAGTAGGAAGATATAGGTCAATTTATTTTTTATTTTGGAAAAAAAAAAAGATCAATAGTGGAGAGTGACAAATAGTATCTTAAAAAGAAATCCTCTGATCCAAGCCCAAATTCTCTTAGCTGGCCCATAACAACCTCTCAAGTGATGTGTTTACCTCCCATCTCCATGTGAGTATCCATCCCCCCGTATCCCCCACCTCTTATACGTACACTGACTACAGGAAAGCATCTGCAGCCACTACTCAGGCTGTGAGCTCCGCCAAGGCAAAAGCAAAGGTTTTTAAGCCATTTTTTGTCTTATTCTAATGCTGACCGAAGGTTGAATTGAAGTCGTCCCTAAATGTGCCATGTGCTCACATGGCCCTTGCTGTTCCCTCAGCCTGAAATCATTGCAGTTTCTTTCCCAACTGGCAAACTCTTTGATGTCTCTTAAGGCCAACTTCTATACCTCCTCTTCCATGACATTTTCTCAAAACTCGTGCACGCTTGTTGCAGACCCGATCCCTACTCACTTCTCTGTGCACACACTGTACTTTCTACTTTTCCCCATTACTATTTCTCTTTATGTGTGTAAATAATTGTAAATTATTTCAGCACTTCTCATGAGCCAGTCACTATTCTATGCACAATTGGTGAATATGAAAAAGAAACAGCCAATCAGAGTATAAGTGGGCTATAAAGGAAACTTTATACAGCAGAGTCCTGAAATCAGAGTGAAAACAAAATCCACCTTCAGCTATACATTTCTTTCTCTCTCTCTCTCGTCTCTATCTCTCTATCCATGTATAAATATAGGTATATTTATACATACACATTTTTGGGTCTACTTGGACAGTGCAGGGCCTGAACAGTGCCTTCTAGAAACTGAAACCCCTTCTTCTGTGATTTAAATTGTGTTAAACTATTATAGCAGGCAATCTCACCTTTCCTACATAGGAGTCTAATTTATTGATGTTAAACATTAGAGAGGATACATGGCTCCAGCAAATGTCCCTGATGCCAAGATACCAGGAGATGCGATTGAAGACTCTCCAAGTTCCCACTGGGTAAGTTCTCTGTGATATACCAAAATACATCAAGAGTGCATACAAAGCAAAATCACCAGATTAGGTCTTCGAACTGGATGCATTTTTTTCTACTTATAGGCCCACTTCTATTTCCAAACATAACATTCAAGTTTTTATAATGGAGTGTAGGTTGCCATGGCAGTAGGAGATTGATATGGAAATGGATTTTGGAAAATGGGTCATTGGAGAAGAAGTATTTTAACCCATAAAATTCTTTGTCACAATTACTCATTTGGTCTTTGCCTAAGACATCCTATTGCTTAGCCTTATGTTGCTGGCAAACATCCCACAGACTCTAAAACATTCTAAGATTATCTACACCAAAGACAACTCCAGGGGACAGAGTTCTAATGGGTACTTAACTTCACAATCATTCCACTTAGTCTGTATAATATTATTTCCATTTTACAGTTGGAAAAACCTGAGATAATAAGGGATTACTACAGATGACTCAATTCACTGAGTTAGTAAAAAAACCAAAATTTCAATACATGTCTGTTTAGTTCAAAGCCTTCTTCTTTTCCAATTCTTGGTTGTTCTGCCATGTGTGAAACATGGGTAGACTCTGAGGTTGCAAGGGGGAACCCGTATTTATAGTCCCTACCCTTATGGAAAGTTTATAATCCAGTGTGAGGTCTACATAATAAATGGGTAAAAGATGTAAATTACAAATTGTGCTGTGAAGGGAAAACTTAAAACCAGATGTTAAGGTAGGAAATAACAGTGCAGATTTACATGGACTATATTTATATGGACTAATTTACATGGACTATACAGGTAAAGCCTCTATAAGGTGTTATTTAAATTGAGACTCAAAGGATAAAAAGAGCTGGGCATGTGAAGGGCAGAGGGAGGACATGGTAGGCAGGGGAAACACTATATATATAATTACTGATATATATTTACATATATATGTAAATACATACATATATATGCATGTATATATGTATGTATGTATATACGTGTATATATCATCCTTGAGCAAGAGAAGAACTTGAAAGAACTTGACAGGTCATAGGGCCAGAGAAAGACCAGTTAAGCTGGGGCACAGTTACTGCCATGAGAAGCCACAAGAAAGGAGCCTGGAGAAGGGAGGAGACAGATCATAGGTGGCCTTGTAGGCTGCAAATATCAGACACATCTAGAGTCCCAGCTCACATCCCTAGGGCCAGTGTTCCTCAAATTTTTATATGCATATTAAATCACCTGGAGATCTTGTTAAAAGGTAAATTCTGGTTCACTGTTTCTGGTGTGGGGCTGAGATTCTGCATTCTAACAAGTTCCTGAGTGACAAGAATGCTGCAGAACTGTGGACCACCCATAGAGTAGCAAGGTTCTAAGGCCCACTTTTTTACTCTACCATTGGAACGTGTGGACCCATTCAGTTATTCTGATGCATGACCAAACTGGAAGCGTGAGGGCATTGACATTCCTTGGGACAAGTCTTAACTGATGGGAACAAAAGCCAATGTATTAAATTCTCTCCTCTGCCAACGCTCAAGAGTGTTCTCTGCATGACTCCTCAGAGTATCACAGTGGGATGGAGCCTCCGTTGGCCATAATGGTGACCAGCTCAGTGGCATAACCTTGTTTCATCCATACCTACTTCTTTGAATTACCTTCTTAGTTAGAAGTTTAAACATGGATTAATTCATTAATTTGTAAATTGTTTAGTTAGTTTTGGCCAGTCTACATTGTCTTTGATGGTGTTTATATACTAAGTGGGGATAAGGGAGTGTTGGGGACCTGGGTGATTTCAGGTTTGAGATTGGAGATCCCCTTCACACTCAACCAGCTCTAGGAGTCAGGGGTAAAGTAGCTGCCTAACTCAGGATCAAGAGAAGGATGACAAGATTAACCACCACCCAATGACAAACATTTATTACATGGGAGGTGAGCCCCTGGGAATTTGCTTTTTTTATTTCTGAATTCTTTGTTAATTTTCATAATCAGATTCCCACTCTCAGAAGTACCATGATTGTCCAGCACAAGTTGTATGCATTTGTCAGCTCCTGATTATGCCACTCTTTAAGTTACATCATTAAACATTCACACATCAGGGTATTAAATTCACATTATGCATAAAAATTAACATTTACACCATAAGGTACCTGGAGATTAATAGATAAGATTAAGATGTGAGAATAACATTCTGCTCAGAACTTTAAAATACTAATTGTTTTCAAGTGAAAACTTCACAGTAAATGAAAGAAATATGCCTTGATTATGACTACTTTTAAACTTTTTCTGCATGTGAGTTTCCAACTTGAAAATATAAAAGCATTTTACCTGCCTTACAAGGACACAGTGATATCAAGAACCTTGATAAGAATATCAGGTCTTCCTACTGGCCAGGCACATTCTTGCCCTCTTAACAAGTGCAAGAGTGATTTTATTTCTGGCATTTTAAACAGCTTGTGGGCAGTGATAGGAAAAGAAGCAGTCATTCGCTCCCTCAAAAAAAAAAAAAAAAAAAAGTCTTAGGAGCAGGCTCACTAAAATTTAATGACTGGAAAAGCAAGCAGACTGAATCCAATCCTTTCATTAAATTGCCTAGCTTCAATTACTCTTAACTGGGTTCCAAGTGCCCAAAATATATTTGAATAGCCACTGCCAGTTTCCCACAATCCTCTTCTTTCAAGATGGTGGAGGTATTTCCAAGCCTCACCACCACGTGAGGGCTCTATCTGGCGGAGCAGATGCCCAGACAAGAGAACCAGGAAGAGGTTGCGCCCAGTTTCTCTGAACTAGCTGAAGCTTCTTGATTCACAAGAAAGGGAAACAGTATCGAAAACAACGGCAGCAAAGATGTGTCTAAAAAGAATTAATAAAATAGTATTTATGCTGGATGATGAAATTCCCAAGTGCTATGAGGAAGCTGCACACAATTATTTAGAGCTTGAAATTCCTTATGAGATTTTCCTACGTTGTAGAGTACTTCTTCTGCAGCTACCTCGAAGTTGTACTAAGTGATCTGTTGATGGAGTCAAGCACTCTGCTCTTCTTTGTGAAGATTGTTCTTATCTATTAAAACAATGGTTCTTGTATTTCTATGTAAAATAAGGCCATGCTCTGTCATCATAAACTTGATTCACATGAGCTTTTTTTATAGGTCTACGTATTCATAGTCAAGTAGCAAAACCTATTTGGTGGGAGGCACTGACATTTTGATTGTAGGAAGAAGGAAATGGCAATAATTTCTCAGAAGCTGGGCAGATTATAAAAGAGATATAAAAAGTGCAACCCAGACTGATACTGTAACACCTCTAAAACACAGATGGTTGGCAACACTCTGATAAGATGTCCCCCCACTGAATAAAGTACAAAGATTGAATAAATCAAATGCCCACCATTGTGAACCAGCAAGTGCATGGAATCATTTTCCCTGCATTCCATCCCTTGCTCTATATGGACACAAATTACGTAACCTCAGGCAAGATGAAGAAGCTGTGTGTGATAACCCCCCAAAACTCCCTAACCTTTTCAAATTCAGTAAGGTATTTTATGATAACAGCTCTCCAGTTAGATATATACAAATTGCCTGCAGCACCGAATAATTGTTCTTACTAGCTGCACTCTTGCTGTATCCTCATAACTGACTTTTTAAAAATGTAGGATCCTGGTTAATAAACATAACAACTACTAAATGTCCCCAAAGTCACCATTGAAGGTGTCATCAAAGAAAGTCTACAGCACAGGCATAAAAATGATGGACATATTTATTCTTTCTTTAAAATGAGAGAGAGGGATGCCTGGGTGGCCCAGTCAGTTAAGCATCTGACTCTTGGTTTCAGCTCAGGTCATGATCTCAGGGTCCTGGGATTGAGACCTGAGTGGGTCTCCATGCTTAGCACAGAGTCTGCCTGGGGATTTCTCTCCCTCTCACTCTGCCCCCACCACCCGCTCGTGCACGCTCTCTCTCTCTCTCTAAAGTAAATAAATAAATCTTTAAAATAAATAAATAAATTAATAAATTAATTAAGAGACCAAATAACTAATAATAATTATATGCTGAGGTTGTTTCAAGACCGTGATAGAAAGGTGCCATCCATTGAAATATTCTGAAAAAAATGTGATTACATATTCTTCTAAATGTCTTCAGAATGTATTATTATTATTATCCTCACTTTGCATAAATACCAAAGAAAAAAGCAGCTAACACATCATAAAATATATTATAAGAATATTATTAACTGGTTGAGGCATATATAAACTATATCCCTTTTGTTACAAATTACGTATGTTAAAATACCGGAAATTTTTCCCTACTAAAATCAGAACTGTGCAGTTAATTTTCAAAACCTAGTCTTAGGGAAAGAGAGAGCCACTCTTTGAAGTAGCTCTGGGGACTAGGCCTACAGAAGCCACTAGAAAATTTTTAAAAGAATAATAAGAAGGTAAAAATATTAGACAATAGTCCTCTAACTCTATGTTCCTTACTACTGATAAATTTTACTACAGTGGAATACACAATTCTATGTGTACAATGCACCAGAACTCCTTACAGTACAAAATCAGGCAGCACTGCTGTTTCCAGGCACACACTACCTCCTGTTCACCACCCCTACCCCTTATGACAAATGAGGTGGTTTAATAAATAATTTGTCTGGTCTTTGTCCTGAGTCCTCTTAGGGAGCATCAAAAGCCTTTGAACTTTCTTGAATGATGAGTGTCCATGTTATGCTAATGAAGTGTCTCAGTGTAAGCCTAGTTAGCTGCAGGCTGGGGGCTGGTCACTATAAACACCAACAATCTGCTTACAGAGTCCAGACATTCAGCTGCCTGATCTGTGAGAAGATGAGAGGGGCTGGAGTTTGATTCAATCATGGTTACATAATAAAATCCCAAAAACCCTGGATGAGGAGACTCAGTGTAGCATCCCAGTTGGTGAACACATCAATGTGCAGTGAGGGTGGAGAGTGGGGAGATGTGCCCTGATTCCACAAGAAGAGGGCACAGAAACTCTGTGATCCTTTCCAATACTCGCACTATGTGCATCCTTTATAACTAAACTGCAATCATAAATATAACAATTTGCTGAGTTCTGTGAGCCACTCTGGCACATGAGAATCCCCAAATTTGCAGCCAGTCTTTCAGACATGTGGATCACATAGGGATACCCTGAGAGTTGTGGCTGGTGTCTGAAGTTAAAAAAAGGGTGGAGGACTTTGTCCTTAACCTATGGAGTCTGTGCTAGGTAGTTAATGTTAGAATTGAATAGCAGTATATGTAGTTGGCATTAGACCAGTCGGGGGTAAAACAGATTAAGTGGGAATATTTTAATAAGATTAAATTTCTAGAAAGTTCTAAAGAAAAATCATTTGAATAAAGAAAATTATGGAAATCTCTAAGTAATTGTGAAAGAAAAAAGAAGTTAAAAGTTCACATCACATTTATCCTTTCTAAAAACAAAAAATTGCACAAATAATTAATCCAAGAAGTAGGTGAAATATATTCTACAGTTTGTATGACTAAAACTTGGAAATTTTTCAAAATGTAACAAAGATATATATCTCTTCTATCAGTAGAAAAAGAAAGAATTAGAGGGGTGCCTGGTGGCTCAGTTGGTTGAGGGTCCAACTCCTGGTTTCAGCTCAGGTCATGATCTCAGGGTCATGAGATTGAGGATGCACTGGGCTCCGCGCTCAGCATGGAGTCTGCTTGAGATTCTCTCTCTCCCTCTCCCTCTGCCCCTCCTCCTGCTCTCTCTCAAAAATTAAATAAATAAATAAAATCTTTAAAAAAAAAAGAAAAAGGAAGATTAGAAACTCTGTAAGTGAAAAGATACAATAAACCATGAAGTAAATATAATATACTATGGCCAGACTTTACATAACTGATGAAGTTTAACAGAACAGAATCCACTTGTACTTGAACTTGACAGTGTTATCAAGCGTGCCACATAGGATTTGTGCCATGTGAGATTAATAAAATAGGAATATGTTTTCTGTTGTAGGGTATAATCACACACACACACATTTGGTATTCTATTTAATAATATTTGTATAATCATAATATGATAAATGCTGTTTATTGGTTTTCAATCTCTAGACTAATCAAGATATATACAGTACTTAATGGTGGCACATTTAAATTGATTAAGTATCTTATGAAAAATAGTAATTCATAGGCTCAACACCAGAGATCCCGATTTAATTGGTCCGGGGTGAGGCTTGGCCCTCAACAATTTTTTTTTTACACCCATAGATGATTAACGTGGAGCCAGGGTTAAGAACCATTTCAATAAAAGCAGGGGACACTTAATTATACAGAATGAAATGTAAAGGTTACAAACCTTGATGAGGTAAAAGAAAAGAATGGAGTAGCTGACAGAGGTGCGGGAGCAGGACAAAGGAAAATGATGGACAGAGGGTAAGTTGAGCAGTGTACTCAACGTGGCAAGAGCCAGTGATGTCTATTTAATGTAGACAAAGAAATAGTAGTTGATGTATATTATTTACAGTTATGAAGATAACCACCAGAGCATTTAAAAAACAGCAATGGGCGAATTAAAGAAATCTCTAAGTGATAGGTTAGTAAAGGAGGTGGAAGATGACAAAGAATCTAAAATTGATTAATCAAGAAACAAGAAGCAAGATATCTGTACCTCATGTTCACTGCAGCATTATTTAAAGTAGCCAAGACATGGAAATAAGTTAAGAATCCTTTAATGGATGAACAGACAAGGAAAATGTGATACGCACATGCGTGCACGTGTGTGTGCACGCGCACACACACGCACACACCCACACCACAATGTAGTATTATTCGGCCGTGAGAAAGAAGGAAATACTGCCATTTTTGACAACATGAAAGGAACTTAAGGCATTATGCTAAGTGAAATAAGTCACATCGAGAAAGACAAATGCTCCATGATTTCACTTATATGTGGAAACTTAACAAACAAAAACAATGATCTCATAGATACAGAGAGTAAATTGGTGGATGGGGGATGGGTGAAATGCGTGAATGTGGTCAAAAGGAGCAAACTTCCAGTTACAAGATAAACATGTTCTGGGGATATAATATACAGCATGGTGACTATAACTAACAGTAATGTGCTGTATATTGAAAGTTGCTAAGTGAGTGTATCTTAAAAGTTCTCATCACAAGACAAAAAATGTGTATTTCTGTGAGGATAGATGTGAACTAAACTTATTGTGGTAAATATTTCCCAATATATTCATATATCGAATCATTACATTGCACTGTACAAAACTAATACAATGATATACATCAATTATATGTCAATTAAAAAAAGAAATAGAGGCATGAACACTTTGGAATTATGTTTGCATTCAACAGAAGAGCCAAATACATAATAAAAACATGGCCACGCCTGGAAAATGATCCTGAGAAGGGATGGGTTGGAGGTAAATTTTTGCTTTTAATTTTGCACATTTGGTAAGGTGCAATTATTTTTAAACTAGGATCATGTGCTGCATTTGAAATTATTTTATTAAAACAGTATTTCTCAAAGTGCTATCTAACTTTACAATTAAAGGTCACAAGGAACTTCTGTAACATAAAGTAGGGGAAAGGATGTAAAGTCAGGCACAATATTATATCAATCTTTCCTTTTGAAAGCAAAGGTCGGAGTTTAACCATCACACCCTTCTCTGTGTTAACTCACCAATATGATACTGTTACTCAACTTGAACAAAGAAATATATACTACAATTATTTTATAGTACTTGTTCCAACTAATTCGAGATAAGCTTTTTAAAAACTTTATATATTCAATAAATAAGACAGAAACACATTTTACTAAAGCCATCAGATTTTCATAAAGGATTTTTAAAGAAAGTAGTATTACTATTGCCTATTCATTAATACACAATTTCTATGACTCAAGTACAAATAAATTAACATTCTTTTTCTAGACGAGAGTATTGTCCATTGCTCATTCTTCCTCTTTCAGTCACTATGGTCTAAAAATATTATTTGTCTGTAGAGAAAAAGTAACTTTTTGTGTGTGTGTCTGACTGAGTTCGCAAGTACCTCAGAGTCTAAGGACATAGTAAATAGATCCTCAATTAATATGGATTGAAGTCCTTTCAAAATGACAATTCCTAAGGTTATATAGTTCACGTCGAAATGACATAATTCCTAGCCTGATTCTTCTTAACGTATTTTACCCTTCCTGGTCATTACTTTTATTATTAATAGTATTATAAAATGTTCACAAAGAACTTTGAAATATATTATCTTAGGTAATCCCACAAATAGTACATAGAATTGATACTATATCTTCATTTTAAAAACGAAATTCAGATTTAGTGTAACAATTTTCTAGAAATCTACAGATTTTAATGAGAAACAGGATTTTAAACCAGTTCTTTTCCCCCTTTCCCCTAGCTCATATTTCTTTTCTCACCTCACTGGGTTGAAAGAAATAACTTGTTTTGCAACTCTCATGCTCTTATGTATAGACCATTGGGTAGTTTAGCCAGAAGAAGTTTAAGACCATATTGTCTAGGGGCGCCTGGGTGGCACAGCGGTTAAGCGTCTGCCTTCGGCTCAGGACGTGATCCCAGCGTTATGGGATCGAGCCCCACATCAGGCTCCTCTGCTATGAGCCTGCTTCTTCCTCTCCCACTCCCCCTGCTTGTGTTCCCTCTCTCGCTGTCTGTCTCTATCTCTGTCGAATAAATAAATAAAATCTTTAAAAAAAAAAAAAAGACCATATTGTCTATACTCATTAAACATTTATATTCTAGTAGAGAGTTATATCCTTGCAAATTTTCCATTTCAGAATGATATGGGGAAGCAAAATGACAATCTAACTTCCTATTTTTGCAGGAATATTCAATTATCTTAGATTAAATGTAAAGTAATTTGCCTTGCAGCATTTAAAATATATTTAAATGAAACAAATATTAATTGTTAGGCACTGAGAGTAAACAAAGCATTCAGCTAAAAATGTGTTTTATGGAAAATTGGCTAAGTTTTGCCCTGCTGCTTCATAGGCCCCCACCCATTGAGGCTGAAGCATTTAGTGGTTGAGTAATTACAATTTCAAAGTTGAATTGCAAAATGAGCATTAAAAATTATTTCAGTTTCAATGGTTGTGAGAGCCAAAGCTTTTATTTACATTAGCTAAATTTAAGAGAGATAAATTCCAGAAACTTCCCTTTAAATATTAGGAACCAGAGGCTGGCACCCCAACAGAACAAGGATTTTCTTATACTATAAATTAAAGAAGGTACGAGATACAAAGCACTTACAGCTTTATCTGTCCCTTAAGGAGGTAAAATATCCTTTCTGGGATGGATTGGGGGTAAAACTAGCCAAAGAAGGTGGTGGCGGGGGTAGAGGGGAAGAAAAAGGAGGTGGTGGAAGAAAGAAGGAAACAAGAGGCTCGTGATTCATGATGTGAATGTACGGCTTCACCCTACTCCTCCTTCTGGGATTTGAAACCCCAGGATGGTGGTGGGATGGAGAATGAAACCTAAATCCCAGGAGAGGTGGCCTTTTTCCAACTGCTCCTTGATGGGGAGCACCTTCAACGAGAGCCAACTTGGAAGCCTAGTCAGCCTGGGGAGATAAACGGAGCTCCTTAGAGGAGATAAATGGCCACAAGTTAAACCAGTAGTGGTGACAACAGCACTGGATATGGGGAGGGCAGAGACAGCAGGTTAGCCTCATCTAGCCTTCGGGAAGAAGAAGAGAGGGAAAAAGCCTGGATTCAAATATTTATACAAAAAGATTGAAGGCTCAAGATTAGAATATTTTTAAAAATTTTATCTTTTTGCAGCCATCAGGAATAATAATAATAATAATAATAATAATAATAAATATAGAGTTATATTGAGTTATAGAAAATGAAGTTGCATTTCTACACACCTAAGTGAAAATTACAACCTCCCTGCTTTATAAATGGAAGTACAGTAAAATGGGGTGTGGCAAATAGTTAAAAGACTATCTAGAGAGAATAATCAATATTACATTTTTGTTTTGATATGGTAGGATATTGAACTTAATATGAAGAAGTCAAAAGTATCTATGTGTATAAACCAATGACAGGCAGGATAATAAGTCTGGGGTTTCATCTCTCTCTCTTTTTTTTTTTTTAAAGATTTTATTTATTTATTTGACAGAGTGAGAGAGACAGCCAGTGAGAGAGGGAACACAAGCCGGGGGAGTGGGAGAGGAAGAATCAGGCTCCCAGCTGAGGAGCCTGATGTGGGGCTCGATCCAAGAACGCTGGGATCACGCCCTGAGCGGAAGACAGATGCTTAAGGACTGTGCCACCCAGGCGCCCCAAGGAGGGGGGGGTCATCTCTTAATTCAACTTTTTGTTAGAATCTTAAAAAGGTTATATATTCTCATACCGTTCCAGAATAAGCTGTATCATAACAGTAGCTGGTAATTCTGCTTCTTAAAAAAATGGTGCTCTAGTTTAACAGCAAAATTTTTAATTTAAAAACTTTTAATTAAAAAAAAAACACCAAAAACCCTTTAATTCTCCGAATTCAATAGCTATAAGATTGATGTGAGTCGAAACTTTCGAGAAACTTTTGTATCACTAGTTCTGTATCACTAGGATTGTCTCCCCATTCTTTTTCTTCAGCTCATTTGGCAACAGCCACACTTATCTTGAGGTTCTTAAGGAGACTTCTGCCTTAAAGCCTCTGTGCTAGCTGTTCCTTTAGCCTGGAATGCTCTTCCGCAAAATATCCATGTAACTAGCCTTCTGCACCTCAGATTACCTTGTCCATGAAGCTTACTCTTACCCGCTTTGAACACAGCAAACAGACCCACCACCTCCTACTGCTGATTCCTCTCACCATGCTCTACTTTTCTGTTTTCAATACCACCCATTACCTTCTAAATACTATGCAGTTTACCGATCCATCACTTTATGCTCCCCACACTCAAACATGAACTCCAGGTGGGCAGAAGTCTTTGTCGTCTTTATTCATTGATAAATCCCAAGCGCCTAGAACAGCACTCAGAGAAGGTGCTCAATAAATACACAATGAATGAAAGAATGTTAACATTTTACATTCAACCTCAAAAACTTCTTACATATCATTGTATCTTCACATAAGAAACAAGAGCTCTTCTCTCAAGTTCTGAAGATCAAAGGGGCCTGAAGGGTTCAGTGACTATCCTAATCCCTAGACTGTTTCTTTTAAACATGCCTGAGCCCTTATTTTGGAACATTCGTTCTAACTGTTTGTACTTTCAATCTAATCAACCTTGAATTTTTCCTTAAGAGAGTGCTTTTGTGGGGTACGTCGGTGGTGCAGTCGGTTAAGTGTTGGATTCTTGGTTTCGGCTCAGGTTGTGATCCCAGGGTTGTGGGATTGAGCCCTGCTATGGGCTCACTCTCAGCACAGAATCTGCTTGAGTTTCTCTCTCCCTTTCCCTCTGTCCCTCCCCCTCTTGAATAAATAAAAAAATCTTAAAAAAAAAAAAGTGCTTTTGTGCATAAGGCCCCATCCTTCTAATGTATCAGTTGCAGAGACTCTGAGGACTGATCAGAAATTAACATAATGCCCCAAGATTCCTAAGACTCATATTCTCTGCCTATTTTCATTTCACTTCTTTTAAAACTCTTTTTTTTTTTAATTTCTTTTTTTTTTTAAGATTTTATTTATTTATTAGAGACAGCCAGCGAGAGAGGGAACACAAGCAGGGGGAGTGGGAGAGGAAGAAGCAGGCTCATAGCGGAGGAGCCCGATGTGGGGCTCGATCGCATAACACCGGGATCACTCCCTGAGCCGAAGGCAGACGCTTAACTGCTGTGCCACCCAAGCGCCCCTCTTTTAAAACTCTTATGACCCTCACTTCTACCTTGGTTTCCTGATAGTCCAGCTTTTCCCAGTAATCAATCCCCTTTGATCTACACCTACACGACAGGCTTGTCCCCTTCACCCAACCATTTACACTCCTCTGAGAGGCCCCTTCATCCTTTATTTTATAAGCGAGTAGTTTGCAACATATATCTCCTTATTTCCAGGCCAATAAGGGTCATCCACAACCCCTCTTTGTCCTCAGGAACTCTAAAATCAATCATCTTTCATGATCCCTACCACCGATGGCAAAAAAAAAAAAAAAAAAAGATGCTTTCATGACTAAAGGAATTAATTTGTTCATCTTACAACCATGAGGCAAGTTTCTAAAATAATTTAAACAAGGAAATTTTCTTCAAAATGTCATTAATTACATTTAAAATTTCAATGGTTTAAATCTTGACCTAGAGGGAAAATTTAATATCAGTCTAAGAACTCCATGCCCATTTTCCTTGTCTACAGCCAGTGAAGACTGTGAACTTTTAAAAAACTCTGAATTCTAACTTTTCAGACACTCAAATATCGTCTCCATTCCAACTTCTCTTCTATGCCCTCAATAATCTCACTTCTGGGACCTTTCCCCTTCGGTCTGGTTTTTCAGCTGTTTAATAATCCTTCTAACTTCCCTTGACCCTGCTCTACAGAGTTTCATCATGATCATTTCAATTTTGCAGCTACTCTTCAGCCACTTCTGCTGTCAGAAAAGTAATTTTTTTTACAAGAATGCAATATATCAGATATCTACATTAAGGTGCAGCACATATAAAAAATCTTTTTTTTTTTTGTCTTTTTCTTTTTTTATAAAGAAAATGTCTAGGATGGCCTTGATAAGAACAAAAATGATATAAGGGTATCTCACTTTGTAGAATTTTAAATATGAAGAGCATTAAGTCAAATGAATCAAATCATATTCATATTATATATATACTGCGTACGCACACAAACACATACACACATGCACGTACATTAAGAGGCAATAAGGAAAGCAAAAAGAAGGGGAGCTAGCTTGCGTTCTTCACTCAAACATAATATCCTCATGCTATCTATGCTGAAGATTTTTTTTTTTTTTTTTTTTTAATGAATGATTGGGATGAAGAAAGAGCAGGGCTTTGGAGTGGTAATTTATTTCTGAGACAGAAGGATAATTGTACTCTCTAGCTCAGTAAATCTCAGTCTTAGTTGAGTTACAGAAAAGTACTGACAGGACAAACTGAACAGTTGTATTCGGGCAGTATAAATGATAAGAAAGACATTTGAATAAGAAACTCTTAAGTTCAAAGATGTGAGAAAACTAACATGGCAGTGTGCTGGCTCAAACATACAATCAAACCCATGAGCTTCCACAAAACACAATTTCTTGGTTGTTACTTGACTATTTTTCATACTGATAGATGTTTTGCCCTTGGGGTGCACTGCTTTGCACATAAAGAATGATTCTGCTTTGTTCCCATTAGTTTGAAAGACAAGACAGTGACACGGTGCAGAACAGAGTCCAGTATGAACACTGTATTCAGAACAAACCCACTTTTCAAAAGCCCTTTTCCAATGATAAAGAAACAGATGATATTTTTTTGTGTGTGTCTGAATTTGTGATCCCTGCAGTATGAGGGGAAAGACATCGAATGTGTTCCCTGAATAGCAATGAAGTATTGGAAAGCAATGACATTCTAATCACTGCTTCAAATGTCAGTGCAAGGATGCTGTGGGTAGCAGCCCCAGTACATAAGTTAACGGCTTTACTGTAAAACCACAAGGGAGCAATTAATGGGAAGCTGTTACTAACCTTCATGCATTCCATTGCTCAAGTGTCTAGAGAAAAGGTCTAATTATAGTTCTAACCTTTCCCAATGGGCCATGAATGACTCTCCAAATATAGGATGTTGTGTAAGAAAAACTATGATGAAGACATAGAATTGACATATAATTGAATTCCCTAATGCAATGTACTCATAGTAGAACAACAAATCATGTTGGTAATTTGATTTTCACCAGTTTTTCATTAGAACAAAAATATTAAACTCTGTGCAAAGATATATGATTAAGAAAAATGAAGTAGTCAAACATATAAAAATGCACATAAAAGATACAGTAGACATAGGATCAGAATAGTACATTATATCTTAACTAAAAGCATAACTATTGGAAAGATAGTATTTTATTTCAAGGAAGAACTAAGGTCAATATGGAATGTGAGACTTAGCAGCCCATTAAGCAATGTGATTAAAATAAACCTGGTTAAAAAAAAATTAAATAAAAAAAAATAAAAATAAACCTGGTTGGCAAAATATTTTCATCTCCTCCCCAAATTTCAATAATTAGAAACAACATGAAAAACATTTGCTTAAAACAAAAGAAAAATTGAAAATGCGGAAACACTTTTTGGTGGGCACGTATTTCAAGATGATGGAACATTTGTTGTTTGTTCTAGGTAAGATGCCTCTTGTAGTGTGGAAATTCACATTTCCATAAAGTCAAGAGAAAACTATTCATTTAAAATTCATTCATTGAATTCTTCCTGCAAGGCAGCTACACCAAGAAGGGTAACAAACTCACTACTATCAAGAAATATATAATGTATGTAGAGATTGAAGGGAATATTGGATAAATATACAAAGCAAGGATATAGTGGGAACCATGTGAGTGCCTGGCAAACCCAGTGGTACCTGATACCCAGAGGAAATAGTGAGTCCAGAGGGGTAGGGTGGTCAGATAGGCTTCCTAAAGAAGTTGGGGCAGATGACCTTGCTGGGCATTCAGTTAGGGAGAGGCCATTCCCAGGTGATCCTTACTTATTCCTCTCCTTGAATACAAGAGGGAAGAATCATTGCCTCCCATTTCATCAAAGAAAAAGCTACAGATCTTCGACAGCCTAAAAAGTCCTACATGATCAACTCCTGCCCTCCACCTTTCTCTCCCTACTCCTCCTTTCTTCACCCCTACCCCCACTTCATTGTTTTACTACTTTCCCCTTTGTTCATACTGCTCCAGCCAGACTGGCCTCTTCCACAAACACTCCAGAAACTCAGGCATATACTGCCTTAGACATTTGTACAGCTCTTTGCCTCACCTGGACCATTTCACTTTGCCTGGACTGATCACGTTTCCACCAGACATAGGCATGGCCACTTCTGCACCTTTTCAATACGATGTCCCACGATCTGCAATCCCAGCATTCCTCTACACACATTTCCTTACTCTGCTCCAATTTTTTTCATAGCATTTATTATCTTCTAATACATGTATGTTTGTGTGTGTATATATATATACACTTACATATATACACTTAGTTATACACACACACACACACACACACTTTAATTATTGTTGAATTTCTCTTTCCTGCTAGAATATAAGCTTCCAACAGACTGGAATCTTTGTTTCCTTCACTGATATATCTCAAATCCCTGGAACAATTCCAGGTACAAGATAGAGGCCCGTAAATATTTGTTGAATTGAATCAAAAATTCCAAAGGTTTCCAATAAGTAAATTAATTATAGATCCATTCTGTGATAAATTGATGAATAATGTATTTTCCCAACTTATAAAACAGTATCCTTTTTTTTCATGTGTATAATCTGGAGTCATAGTCACATATTTTTAAATTGGTTTTCAAACACATTTAATTTCAATCTCTGCCTTTTCTTGTAAAACATGTTAATATAATTCTGGTTATTTCAAAATGCATTATTTGAATAAAATTAACAGGAAATGGAAGATGAATAAATGCTTACAAATGCTTTCTTTGTTTTACTTTAAATTTTTCAAGTCACTTTTACAAATGTAAACCATGTCTGATAATTTAGAAATATATGGGTTTTAAGAATGATTTGAAAAAATGATAACATAGGTCTTTCCCAAATTAACTTTAACAATAAAGTTACATTTTAAAAGCAGTATTATATTGGTATTGATATAGCTTTGGCAGATCTTATTTACATTTTAATCGCAGGTCTACAGTAGCTTTAGTTTGTAAAATGTTTAGGTAGAAATGAACTTTTTAATTTTTTTCTCTTCTAGATTATACATGCATGCGTATATGGATACCTATACATACACTTATTAGTTTGTTGATTTCATGGATGTTTGTTCTGCTTGACCCCAAATGGAATCCCCATGATGAGTACTATAATCATGGGCATGTATCTATTACACAAATGACATAATTTTTAAGCACTAAGGAAACAAAATTTTTAATATAAAATTGATGAATGGATTGTTTCATCCTTGTATGATGAGAAGTATTGCAATGCTTTTTGCTCCAACTGTTCAGAACATAGCTACTCAATAAATTATTGTTAGATAAGATTGCTATTAGTTTATATAGGGTTTTTTTTAAGATTTTATTTATTTATTTGACGGAGAGAGAGACAGTGAGACAGGGAATACAAGCAGGGGGAGTGGGAGAGGGAGAAGCAGGCTTCCCTCTGAGCAGGGAGTCTGATGTGGGGCTCGATGAGGGGCTTGATGCAGGGCTCGATGCAGGGCTCGATCCAGGACCCTGCGTATGACCTCAGCCGAAGGCAGACGCTTAATGACTGAGCCACCCAGGTGCCCCAGTTTATATAGATTTTTAAAGAATATGGCTAGTTCACTGTGCCTTTTACATAAGAAAGTAGAAATAATCTATGCCAAAAAATTAGACTCGATTTTTATTATTCATTTATTAATTTTATAAATCTTTATTGATCACCTATTATTTTTCAGATGCTATGGTGTTAACAAGATAAAAAGATAAAGATAAAATAGGCTAAACAAATACTAGAATACTGGAAAAGAGCTTGAACTTTATGGGACAGAATTTTTAATGGTAAAGCATGACATTGTGTGTAAATATAAAAAACATAAAATAATATCCTGTATCCTTCATGTTATCACAATCCACTTAAGGACATAAAATTTATACACAAATAAATTGTGTATTTGTGCTTTGCACTACAGAGTGAGCTTTAATAGCTTGTATCATTCAATAATTTTGTCCATTATATAGAAGGTGTCAAGCTTCTGGGCATAAGTTTTGTCATAATATTAACTTCTTATCAGTTTTTAATATCTGTAGGATCTATAGTGATGGTCTCTCATAATTTTTTAAAGAATTTATTTATTTATTTGGGGGAGAGAGAGAGAGAAAACAAAAGTAGGAGGAGGGAGAGGGATAAGCCAACCCCAGACTGAGCACAGAGCCTGAGAAGGGGTTTGATCTCAGGACCCTGAGATCATGACCTGAGCCAAAATTAAGAGTAAGATGCTTAACCGACTGGGGCGCCTGGGTGGCGCAGTCGTTAAAGCGTCTGCCTTCGGCTCAGGGCGTGATCCTGGCCATCCGGGATCGAGTCCCACATCAGGCTCTTCCGCTGTGAGCCTGCTTCTTCCTCTCCCACTCCCCCTGCTGTGTTCCCTCTCTCTCTGGCTGTCTCTCTCTGTCAAATAAATAAATAAAATCTTTAAAAAAAAAAAAAAAAAAGATGCTTAACCGACTGAGCCAGCCAGGCACCCCTCTTATCATTCTTAATGTTAGTGATTTGTGTCTTCTTTAGCTTATCCCAGTCTCCCTTCAGGTAACATTATATTATTGTAAATAAGAACTGTACAACAGTATCTTTCCATTTTGATCCTTTCATCCTTTGTGCTCCTACATTTCATTTCATTTAAATTTCACTATTTTTGTTTTAGTCAGCCTTTGTAGTCTTTTAAATTGATTTAAAAGAATTTAAAAACTCTCATTTTTCCATGTACTTTTACCATTCCAGGTGCTTTTTATTTTTTTTATAGATCTACATTTTTTTCTATATCATTTTTCTTCTACCTGAAGAAGTTCCTTTAACATATCTTGTATTACATGTCTGCTGATAATGAATTCTCTCAAATTATGGGTTTTTTTTTAATGTTTGCTTTCACATTTGAAACATTTTTGCTGAATATAGAATTCTGGAAAGATAGGGTTTTGTTTATTTGTTTAGTACTTTACAGATGTCGCACCATCGTTTTCTGTCATGCAAAGATCTGTTGAGAAATCCACTTCATTCTTTTCTTCATTTCTTTTGTGTGATGTATCTTGTTCCCACCAGCTGCCTTCAAGATTATCTCTATCTTTAGTTTTCAGCACTGTATGAGTTTGTTAGGGCTACCACAACAAAGAAACACAGACAGGGTGGCTTAAACAGCAGAAATTTATTGTCTCACAGTTCTGGAGGCTTGGAATACAAGATCAAGGTGTCAGCAGCGTTGGTTCCTTCTGAGGGCCTTAAGAGAAGGACCTTTTTCAGTCCTTTCTTCTTGGCTTGTAGATGGCTGTCTTCCCCATGTCTCCACATTGACTTCTTTCTGTACATTCTTGTGTCCAAATTTCCTCTTTTTAAAAGGACATGAGTCATATTGGGTTAGTGTCCACTCTAATATCTCATTTTAACCTAATTACCTCTGTAAAGACCCTACCTCCAAATAGGGTCACATTCCACCCTACTGAAGGTTAGGACTTTAACATATAAATTTTTTTGTGGGGGTACTTAATTTGACTCATAAGTATTTTGCCTAGGATTTGGCTAGGAATGTTTTTTTCTCTAAGCTTTTTGGATCTGTGATTCTTCGGCTTTCATTAATTTGGATGAATTATTGGCTATTGTTTCTTTCTTATATTTCTTTGGTCCTGATTTCTCTCTTTTCTCATTCTGTGACTCCAATTTCCTTTTTACTATATGATTTTGTGTTTTCCCATAGCTTTCAGATGCTCTTTTCTTACTCTTCTTTTATCCTAAAATTTATGGATATTCCCTCTCTTATGTTCAGTCAGCTAAACTCTTGGAAAGAATTCTTCATCTGAGATTGCATTTTTCATTTCTAGCATTTCTACTTGACACTTAATTATAGTTTGCATCTATCTGCAAAATTTTCCCATCTCTTCATGCACATATTTTCCACTAGATACTTTAAAATATTAATTATAACTATTTTAAAGTCTCTGAATATTATAATATCTGAGCCATCTTCGAGTCTGTTTCTATTGATTGCTTTATTTCTTGACAATGGTTTGGTTCTTTTTTTTTTTTGGCTTTTGCTTTTTTATATGCCTCAAAATGTTTGATTGGATGTTGTATAAAAGAACACTATCGACCGGAGTAAGTCATGTTTGTACCCAGAAATGTGCGTGCCTTTCTTCTGTCAGGTTGTAAATTTGGGGCGGGGGCAGGTAGGGTATGGGAAGGGGCAAGCTGTTGACTCAAACCAGTAAATAGTAGCATTAAGCTTAGATTTTGTTGTTGCCATAGTTACATTTAGTGAAACTCAGATGTCAAATTCCTCTGCACATGGACTGTTGTGGCTTTAGAGTTAGACTAATACAGAGAATCCCTCAGTGTTGCTCTACTTGCTGCCATCTCTGACCCTTCCACAACAAAGAAGGTGTCTCTTCATGTTCTCTCCTCTCCTCTAGCCATAGACTGCTTTTCCTCTTTTCTCAGTTCAGATGCCATGATGTGGGCAGAGGATGTCTTTCAGATCTACTGCTTCAGCTTCAGTCACAAGCATGTCAGGTACGCCTGAGCTACTGGGATAGATGTTTCTCAGCATTCTTGGCCTTTCTCCTTTATGCCAAAATGCTTTTAGTAGATGAGGATCTTCGGCACAAGTAACTTTCCTTCTCCTCTCCCACAGGTAGTGGAACTATAATTTCTGTCTGTCTAAGACCCTGGGCATGAGAGAGTCTCCCTCCCCACCTTCAGTGGCAGATGCTTTTACTTCTATCTTTCCTGTGGCAGCACTCAGCCTTTTTTGTATGTTACTAGGGGAAGCAGAAGAGTTTCCTACCCTGCACCCAGCAGCGGATAGCTTTTGCCTCATAAAAGGCAAAAGGTCCGGAAAATAGGTGGGTTTCACACCTGTGCCACCAGTAGGTAGTATTACCACAAAGGACCTCTCTGATGTCCTCTGCTCTGCTCCCAGCTTTTCTCACGGGTATCCAGTGAAGGCCCATGGAAAAGAATGATAAAGAAGTACAATTCTTCTATGTCTGGGGCTTCCACAGATTCAAACTATTATGCTACCACACACCCAAACTTTAAAAATTTATTTAAATTTCAGTTGTTTCCTCTGCTGCCTCTTGCACCTGTGGTCTGCCAAAGGCTAAAGTTGGAGTGTCCTACTCTCTTCCGAGGGTTTTTGTGGTTCTATACAAATTGTAGAACTGTTTGTTCTATTTCTGTGAAAAATGCTATTGGTATTTTAGGGATTACATTAAATGTGTAGATTGCTTTGGGTAGTATAGACATTTTAACAATGGTTGTTCTTCTGATCCATGAGCATGGAATGTTTTTTCCATTTCTTTGTATCATCTTCAATTTCTTTCATCAGTGTTTTGTGGTTCTCGGAGTACAGGTTTTTCACCTCTTTGGTCAGGTTTATTCCCAGGTATCTTATTATTTTTGGTGCAATTGCAAATGGGATTATTTTCTTATTTTCTCTTTCTGCTGCTTCATTATTGGTGCAGAGAAATGCAACACATTTCTGTCCATAGACTTTGTATCCTGTGAATTTACTGAATCCGTTGATAAGTTCTATCAGTTTTTGGGTGGAATCTTTTGCATTGTCTTTATATAGTATCATGGCATCTGCAAATAGTGAAAGCTGTACTTCTTCCTTCCTGATTTGGATGCCTTTTGTTTCTTTTTGTTGTCTGATTGCTGAGGCTAGGACTTCCAGCACTATGTTGAATAAAAACATTGAGAGTAGACATTCTTGTCTTGTTCCTGACCTGAGGGGAGAAGCTCTCAGTTTTTCCCCATTAAGGATGAGTTTGCTGTGGGTTTTTAATATATGGCCTTTATTATGTTGAGGTATGTTCCCTCTAAACCTACTTTGTTGAGGATTTTTATCATGAATGGATGTTGTACTTTGTCAAATGCTTTTTCGGCATCTACTGGAATGACCATACACATAACTAATGTGATGTATCACGTTGATTGATTTGCTCCTCTGGGGGCTTTATGAAATTCCAGTTACGTGGTGGTCTTGCAACCTCAACTCTATGATGAGTTCAAAATGATGATTTTGCACATTATTTATATAGCTTTTTCTCATTGTTGGAAAGAAAGTGAGATTCTCTGAGGCCTTCTACATCCTAAATAGAAGTCTAACTTGCACTCAGGTTTTGGAGGAACACTAGCAGAATGTAACTCACCCAGATGAGGTGAAGGTAGAACAGTAGACTTTTTTCTACTCTGTGGTTCCACTGCAATCCTCAAGTCAAGCTATGAAAATGGCCGCCATATTGGTCTGCAATTCCCCCTCCTACTCCTTAATCTTGTCTGCAAACAATAGTCAAAATAATCTTTTTAAAAACATACATAAGATCATGCCCTTGCACTGTTTAAATTCCTCAGTGGGGGCGCCTGGGAGGCTCAGTCAGTTAAGCATCTGCCTTTGATTTAAGTCATGATCCCAGGGTCCTGGGATGGAGCCCAATGTCCAGCTCCCTGCTCGGTGGGGAGTCTGCTTGTCCCTCTTCCACTGCCCCTCCTTGCTTTTTTGTGCTCTTTCTCTCTCTCAAATAAATAAATCTTTAAAATAAGTAAATAAAAATAAAAATTAATTCCTCAGTGGTTTCCTATTGAAATTAGATAAAATGTGAAATACTTATGATGGTCTGTATAAACTTGGCTCATCTTTTCCTGACCCACATCTCAAACTTCCCTTTTGTTACTTTTCTTCTACCCTTTCATTCTGTGTTTGAGTTACCTTGGTTCCTTTCCTATCTTAGACTTCTCCATTGATGCTTTGCTTTTTCTCTGAAAAACTACAACCAACTACCTAAACATTTACCCTCAATACACACACACATATATACACACCCACATCGGTTTCATATGTCTGGTTCCTTTTTATCTTGTTCTTCACACCTCAGCTGAAAACCAGGGACGCCTTTTCTAATTTTCTCTCCACCAACATTATTCTCCATCTCTGCGTGTTGTTTGTGACACCAAAATGTATTTGTGCGGTAATTTGCTCATTTGCCTTTTCATTCATTTATGGTCTTTCCCTTCCACAGCAGTCTTCATGAGGACACGGACCATTTATGTTTTGTTGACCAGGGCCTATGCTGCACTTAGGACAATGCTCAGCATATCATTCATTCAATAAATATTTTTAAGTGCATTTAGAAAATAGGACACCTGATCACTATATATCATTATAGATTAAGTTTTATTGCATGCTTAGTGCATACAAATACATTATTTTTTAATATTATATTAAATACTCACTATAAGACAATTAGACTAACTTAACAACATATATATATGCGTGGAGAGAGAAATTCTAGACAAATGATGGTATTCAACCAAATGACGGAATAGAATCTAAAAGTTAATCTCTTAGAATCTAGATGGATTGGCATTCAAATTACCCCGAGTGAGTGTCTAACCATTTCTTAAAAATAGAAAATATTTATGTAAAGAAATATGCAGGTGAATGTAATTTTCTTGGAAAAAATATCCAGGGATATAACTGAAAGTCAGTTTGCAACCTCCTATTTCATAAGAGTCTGTTCTTCAGGGATTTTGCAACTTCATTTTGCAGAATCAAGTAGCTCAGTTATTTTGAGTAAGCATATGTACTTTTAAGTGGTTATTCAAACTGAATTGCCTGAGTCTTTTAGGGTTTAGTGCTCACTAAATGTTATATAGAACCAGGAAGAAATGGATAGTAAAATTGCAGGGACTTACCAAATTATTAACATTTTATTCTACTGTGAGCAAGAAAATAGCATCAAGTATATTTATATAAGGTAGAATGGTGTCTTAGAATATATAAGTCATCCGCATGTCATATGCTTTGGGATATATTGAAAACTTGGTTTAGTTTCTGTTGACATATCATAAAATAGAAGATTAAAATAATGTTTACTAACACATCTAAACAAGGTTGTTCATTAAAAGTAACCCAATGGCCTGAAGGATCTTGTGTCTGCAATTTATTCCTTGGCATCATTTCAAAGTCTTCTAATAAATAGCAAAGTGAAGCAAAACAAAACAAAACAAAAACCCTTTAAATCCTCAAAACATTTCAGAACTTTATTTTTCATTAATGCAATGAGTAAGCATGTGAAATTTTAAATCTCCATAGGATTTATTTCCTTACAAAAGGCTGAGAGAGTGAAAATGAAATGATTCAGAAGGCCTCTTTCTGAAAAGTCCTAACTTGTGGGACCAGATAATGTAATATGAGCCAAATCCCACTGATGACCTAGTTTTGACTTAGCTGCTGAAATCATATTACTAAAAATAAAATAAAATAAAATATTTTTAAAAATTAGGTGGTATTTACCTAGAATATATTTTTGCAATCATTAGAACTTTTGAGACAACAGCATATGAAAGGCATGTTCATATCGAACTAATAATCATATACTGTCCTTCTAGCCTTAGAACTATATCAACAGTACAGCTCAACAACAACAAAATCCCAGCCCTATCTAAAAAATTAGGCAGAGGACTTGAATACATATCTCCCTAAAGAAGATGTACAAATGGTCAATAAGCACATGAACAGGTGTTCAACATCACTAATTATGAGGCAAATGCAAACTGAAACCGCAATCAGGTATCTGCAATCAGATATCTTCTCACACTTACAAGGATGACTACTATTAAAAAAATAAGAAAACAAAATGAAACAAAATAAAATAAATAAAATAAAATAAAACAAACAAAATGAAACTAACTAAATTGATTTATTAATATTGGCAAGAATATGGAGAAATTGGAATCCTTGTGCAAGGTTGGTTGGAATGTCAAATAGGGCTGCAGCTGTGTAAAAGAGTTTGTCAGTTTTTTAAAAATTAAAAGTAGAATAAGTATATGATCCAGCATTCCTACTTCTAGGCATATGCCCCAAAGTATTGAAAGCAGGGTGTGTAGGAGATTCTTGTACACTCATGTTCATAGAAGAATCATTGACAACAGCTAAAAGGTAGCAGCAACCCAGCTGTTCATCAATGGACGGATGAGTAAACAAAATATAGTGTGTGTGTGTGTGTGTGTGTGTGTGTGTGTGTGTGTACATGCAGTGGAATATTATTCAACTTTAAGAAGTAAAGAAATTGTGACACATGCTACAACAGAGATGAACTTTGGAAGACTTCATGCGAAGCAAAATAAGCAAGTCACCAAAGGACAAATATTGTATGATTCCACTTATGCGAGGTACCTAGAGTAGTCAATTCACACAGATGAGAAGAACAGTGGTTGCCAGTGGCTGGCAGGGAGAGGGGGATAGGGATTTTTTGTTTAATGGGTACAGAGTTTGAATTTTGCAAGATGGAAAAGAATTTTGGGGATGGATGGTGGTGATGGTTGTACAATATAAATGTATTTAGTGCCACTGAACTGTACACTTAAAAATGGTTACAATGGTAGATGTTATGTGTATTTTACAACTAAAAATAATCTTTTAATTAAAATTTTTAGAAGCACAGAAAGATATATATCAACATTATTTTTCGGTATAAACTCTTTAGGCTTCTCTAAACCTTAAGATTGTGTCCATTTTATTCATCACCTTATCTCTGAGTTTTAGCACACATTAGGCAGTCAATAAATACTCATGATTTAATTTGATAACTGAACGGGTCTCTGTATGACCCTCCTGAGACTTATATCATGTGCTATCATTGGTACTACCGTCAAGTCCTTTCAGAAACACAGTGGTAGAAATTTCTGGTTATTTATTGCTGCTTCTCTATTTTAGGCAATTATACACAAATAAAGACAGGCAAGCAAAGACTAGAGTGATTCTGTGGTAACCCACATTTAGAACCATGACGGTGTCCGTCATGTGAACTATTCCCAAGATGGAACAGATCTTCACGGTGTCACACATAAGCCTGTCAGTTTAAGCTTGTCAGGACCTTCAGAAATCAAGCTACTAGTTAAAATGCAGTTTGCTGGTGGGGGGGGGGAGGGGGTATGGGCGGTAAGAATGAAGAAGAGGGAACATAAAGATGACAAAGGGAAGAATAAGATAATTATAATGAGGAAGGAGAATATCAGCAAAGCAGAAGGGTATAAAACTCACATACAGAGAGCATCTAAATCCTGGGATTATGGCAGGCATTTTTCTATGTGTCACCTCATTTAATTCTCACAAGAAACCTGCCAATTATAACCACCATTTTTAGAGATGAGAAAAATCAAGATTTAGAGAAAAGAAAGGGATATCCTTTAGATGACGGATCTAGGAAATGAACACAAGTCTTAATGATGTAAACTAGCATTATTCCACAGCCATACGAGTAGCCCCAGTTCATAGACGGTCGGAGAGGTGACAGGGCTTTGAAGATTTCAAGATCCTGTGGGAGAGGGATTTTAAATTATACATTCAGTATTTCAGGGGCAGTAAGTGCCTTCCACGTGAACCTGTGTCCAACAATCATAATGATAAAAAATAATTGTACCAAATAAAAATGTTTATACATGTATATATCGGAGGAAGAGCACCTTGGGCAGACAGGAAGCCGTCTTTTCTGCCTGTGTACAAATAGAAATTGTAGCACAGCCTTTTTGCACAAAGTGGGTTGTTATGGGTTAACTCAATTATTAAACATTTTAAAGTGTTGTCCCTAAAATCTACAAGATTACACGATGACTCCTCTTGTGGTTAAAATTTCAGTTCTTTTCTCATCTTGCGCTCATTCCAAATTTACTTTTTCTCTCCTCTTTCTACTTCTATTCCTACTCCATTCTCTGTACTTTTCTTTTACAGGAAAAACAACTTCTTCACCTTTACAGAACTCTAGCGCTTTTCCCTATACAGAGACAGCAGCAGGCAACTTTACCACCAAGTGAGGTGGAAATTTTATGTCAAACAGGCTGGTGGGAGAGGCCCCTGGAGCCAGAAGAAGATGAACGATGCCTCTCTGTGTGCATTGCCTTGCTTCACAGCAGCTCCGGAGTAAGCATTCATTTTCTTCAGGGGCACTGCTACAAAGCACACTTCTGGAACATTCTTAAGTGTTAAGTCAAACCTCAGTCTCTCAGAAAGTCTGTCTCAGGAGTGGAGAGACGAGTTTAGGCCATGACAAGGAGAAAACTGACTTTGAAGTATTTCTCACTTACATTTCCTCCATGTTCTTATTTGTCTTTTTTGAAGTGGAAAGTAAAAGGGAAGGGACAACAGTCTGACTGTTACATGAGAGCTTGGAGAACGAACGCATTTCACAGAAGAAACACTGCAGTTAGGCAAAGTGGAGAATGTGAGCCTTGGAGCTTGCAGACACCCTGTTCCCCTTCCATCCTATCCAGCCCTCCACAATGATCTAGAAAAATATATGCAGTCCTGATCCTGCCTCTCTTGCCCTTTCGGTGGGAGAAGGATATGGGACTTGCCCCAAGTACCTGCCATCTGCTTTGCAGGGCTGTCAGAGTGGTTAGTGAAATGATGTGACCATCAGATAGCACTCTCTTCCCACCTCAGAATGACAGGAGGACATGTGAGTCAGTATTCTGGGCTTCCATGAAAGCTTGTAGAGTTTTAAAACTTTAAAACGTTAATAACTTAGACTATAGGTGTGGTAGACTCAAATCGTAAATGACTTTTAAAAGTAAATTGATATATTTTTTTCTCCACATCCAAAAAACATGAACATCATTTGTCTTGGTCATATGTGGTTGTCATTCCTCAGTTGTCATAGCATCTGAAACAAAATTCTTCACAAACAATTATATAATGGCAGTCCCCTGCACTTTCATACATTTGCTTTGGAATCTCCTTTTAAAGTTTCTATCGTATCTCAATCTGTTATGTTTGATTTCATGAAAACCTGATCTATGAAGCATATAACTTTGGAAGAAATTTTAAAATAAAATAACGGGCATAGCATTTAATAAGACATTAACATAGAACATATTTTTAAAGTTATTACCATGTAATAAGTTGTTTAGATTACTTAGTGATAAATTACTATAGCAATGTAGTACATAGTATATAAATTGGTTTTCCATAGTTCCTATAATAAACGGTCACAAATTTAGTAGCTTAACACAATGCAAATGTTTTATTTTATAGTTCTGTAGGCTAGAAGTCTAAGATGGATTTCACTGGGCTAGGATCAAGGCGCTAGCAGAATTGTGTTCCTTTCTGGAGGCTCTAGAAGAGAATCTATTTATCGTCTTTTCCAGCTTCTAGAATCCCTCTGTATTCTTGGGCTCATGAAAGGTCATTTTGAAAGTCAGCAAAGCAGGCTCAGTCCCTCTCACACGACCGTCTCTCTGGTTCTCTCTTTTCCACTTGTATTTTATTTTTCCTCTCTTTTCCACTTTTAAGGGGTCATGGGATCAGATTGGGCCCACCCAGCTACCCAAGATAATCTCCCCACATGAAGGTCAGCTGACTAGCACCTCAACTGAATCAGCAACCTAGTTCTCTTTTGCCATATAAAGTGACATTCACAGGTTCCAGAGATTAGGATGTGGCCATCTTTTGGGGATCATTATTCTGCTGACCATGGTATACAATTATTTTTAGCAGAATATGATAGCTTATTATTATTATCCTTGGTCTATTATGCTGTTTATGTATCTAAAATATCGGTTAAATAGCATATAACATATAGGATTATGTATTCCATGCTTTATGATATAATCTGTATTAATTTGAATAATATAACATTACATGTGCATTTCTTCTAAGTATCACAGCCAAAATAATTTCTCCCCATGCTACATTTAACAGTGGAATATAAACATGGATAAGAGAAAAAGAAATAAGTAGGAGCAGCAAAATCAATTTCAAAAGGCCAAATGCTCCCTGACTAAAATCACTGCCAGGGATGGAACGAGCTGTCATGCAGTTTGGGACAAATCACAACTTTACTATACCAGCCAAATCTCAGCTCCATGACAGTCTCACCAAGACCAACTGAGACCAAAGACTGGAATTGGCCCTGGGATTTTGCAGGAACCTAGACCCAAAGTTTGTGTTTCATGAGTCCTGAGAATCCCAGATCAGATTTGGCCTCCAGAATGTGGTGATGCTTCAGTGTCCCTATTTACACTGAGCACTAAGGAAAGCGATAACCTTTGCCGAACGGCTATCATGTGTCAGGTACTTCTTATAGGAGTTACATAGTCTATCACTATTTATACAAATATTATACTTTGTTGGCATATTTTTGCTTGCATCAATTGTGTCCTCTTCACAGCACTCAAGATAGACATCTTTGTCTCCATTGTAAAAATGAGGAAACAGAGACTCACTGAGTTATGAAGTTAGGATTTGAATACTGGCCTTTTTGATCCCAAAGGTCATATTCCTTCTCTTATAACACAATGTGTCTCCAATCCAAAATTATGACACGTCATTAAAAACAAGAAACTAAAGCAGAAACTACTTATAAATTTATATTGTACTGAAGATAAATTTTGAATAACCTTAAGTTAACCTTATGGGACACCTGGGGAGCTCAGTCAGTTAAGCATCTGACTTTTGATTTCAGCTCAGGTCTTGATCTCAGGATCATGAGATGGAGCCCAGCCTAGGGCTCCACACTCAGCAGGGAGTCTTCTTCTCTCTCTCCCTCTCCCTCTGCCCCTCCTCCTGCTCATGCTCTCTCTCTAAAATAAATAAATAAATCTTAAAAAAAAATGCAGCTAACTTCAAATAGTTCTCAGGTTCATGTAATTGGAAATTTCCAAAGTAATCTCAAGAGTTAAAATCATCTCTCTTTTACTTCAGGCCTCTAAGACGATGGGCATGGTAGGCTGAACAATGGCTTTCCCAAATATCCACATCCTATCCCCTGGAATCTGTAAATATGTTATGCTACATGGCAAGGAAAAATCAAGGTTGCAGATGGAATTGTGTTTGCTAACCAACGGGCCGGGTAGTCATTATACTGAACTACCTGAGTGTGCACAATGTTATCACAAGTGGCCTTAACTGGGAAGACTGAGGC
The DNA here is from genome assembly GCF_024610735.1 of Ursus americanus. NCBI lineage: Eukaryota > Metazoa > Chordata > Mammalia > Carnivora > Ursidae > Ursus > Ursus americanus. Next base: position 10,794,466 of record NC_142137.1, on the reverse strand, counting down.
AGAAATGTCAGCACCAGATAAAGACTTGACTGACCATTGCTGGCTTTGAAAATGAAAGGGGTTCATGAACCAAGGCATGTGAACAGTCTCTAGAAGTCAAAAAAAAAAAAAAAAAAAGCAACGAAACAGATTCTCCCCTAGAGCTTCCAAAAATGAATGCAGCCCTGTTGACACTTGGATTCCAGCCCAGGGAGACCCATGCTGGACTTTTAACCTCCAGATCTGTAAGATAATAAATTTGTGTTGTTTTAAGCCTTTAAAGGGTTGTGGTAATTTGTTACAGCAGCAACAGAAAACCAGTACAGTGGGTATTAATTAAAACCACTCGGGGACAAAAGAACCAGGCACTGTAAAGGGGCTATGAGATTGAGTCACTATTTCCATGACCTAGAAGTTCATCTGTGAAAGAGAGAAGGACATACAGGTGGTGGTTCTAGACCTAACATAGGAAAGAAGGCAGGAGAAGTAGAAAGACGTTAATTGGGCTTCTTAGGAGTTAAAAAGTACAAATTTTTCTTTTGGATATTATAATTTAATCATTTGCTTAGCCTTTTCTTATTTATGTCATAATCTCAATATAAAGAAAATATCACTGTCTTTGCATTCTGCATAATCAAATAGGAAGAGATAAATATTTGAAAATTACTAAAATAAAACAATTTTTCAAGTTGGTTGTTTTGCACATAGCATCTCTAGTTCATCAGAAATAACTTGGATTAAAAATAAATCAAAATAAAGAAATAACTTGGACTAGATGTTAATAGTACCATGCCGGACTGTACTGACCCAAGAAATGTAAAAGCAAAAATCCCCCTCAGGGTCTTTCTTCCTGTACTTCTCTATAAAGGTATATTTCCCCTCTTCTAGTATCTTGAATTATTTTCCAAAAATCATCTTAAGGAGAAATTGTTTCAGGAAAATATTTCTTCCTCTAAATAGAAAAATAATAACTGGGCAATGCCTACATCAAAAATATTAGAAAAGTCAGAGACACTGTGGGCTTTTATCTTAATACTACCATTAGAGGAATTAAGTAATTGTAAGGCATCAAACCCCAAATACTAAGGTTCAACAATTAAGATGGGGTTTGCTTTGTGGGAAATCATTGGTGAAAATAATTGAAGATGGAAAAGGGCGGGCAGTTTTGAAACAAAAGAAGAGTTAATAAAAATGGGGGTGGGTGGGGGGAAATAACATTTCTGTGGAGATGTATCTGGCAGGGCTAACAAATACCTCCACAGGCCTGATTTCCCCTGTGGTGATCTCTGAGCGCTAGGGCTGGGCAGCAGACCCGAAATGGATGGCAATAATTAGATTCTGATGAGTGAAGGACCCACATGAGGGCCAATGTTTCTGGAGGAGTTAATGAAAGGAGAGGAAATCACCAGACTTCACAAGGATGTAAAATGGATGCAGAGCCTCCAAGAGTTTTTTAAACGACTGGCTTCTTCCCACTCACCTAACAGCACATTTAGAGGGGGAAATATTTTGCACACTGAAAACTGATCACAACTGGAGAATTTTAATATGTGCACACTTCCAGTTGTAAGATTCAGGGTCACCCAAGAGCTATTATTCAAAGTCAGTATCAGACCATTTAATTTTCTGCTTCAGTTCTTTTCTGCTTCTCCCCCTCTAACTCCAGCCTAATGGCCATACCCCATCTTCTCTTTTTGCTGTCTTTCTGCCTCTTTTAAGCACTGTTTGTACTCTGAATGGAGTTTTATGACCGACATCTCCAGGTACTGTATCTATTTTCCTTAATGAAACCCTAGTTGTAGCAAGTGCTAATAGCTCAACAACCATTTTATGGTCCTTATAAAGAAAATGTGTAGAATGGACGTGGACGTACTTAGCACTCAGCTTGGTAAATAGAAAATTGGGACATAGGCAATACAGTTACAGCCGTGAATGATTTGTGATGACTTTCATGTCAGCTGGGTTTTTTTTTTTTTCTCTTTTGTCCCTTACTGGAAGCCCCAGAATCCATTTTAAGTTAATTCCAAAAGCTAGCTCTGAAGCAAATTGTATAGTGACAGGTGAAAAATGTAAGGGGAAAAAAACGCTGCCAGGGGCTACAGTATGCCAGTGCGTTAATCCACTTGGACAAAAGACAGTGTAAGATGTCTGACCACACACTCATTTGCCTTTAACTGTCTAGCACTTTTCTGTTTGCTTCTCTTGATAATCATATCCTGATTCATTTGATATTACAATTGCTTTCTAAACTTCACCATTTCCTCTTACCCACATCCATTTCCAAGTGGAGAGACTTCATTTTTTCCTTTCGTTTCTTTTGCTTTTCCATTGATTCTGTTTCTGATTTAGCATTTGTGGCTAAAGATCAAACTCGTTGGGTTGTAGGTGAACAGACACAGGTATATGCAGTAACTGAAGAAATAATACAACCAGCTGTTCCTGCCATTAGCCCAGCAGCTGTCTCCTGCTCAGTTCATCCTGGTGGGAAAACTAATAAACCTTACAAGTTATAAGAAAGAAAGAAAGAAAGAAAGAAAGAAAGAAAGAAAGAAAGAAAGAAAGAAAGAAAGAAAGAAAGAAAGAAAGAAAGAAAGAAAGAAAGAAAGAAAGAAAGAAAAAGATTAAAAAAAGGAAAATGAACGTGCTTTTAGAGCTACTGTTCTGGGAAGAGATTGAATAGAGAATGGTTGAGTATCAAAGAATCATGTGTTTATACTACGAAATCTGGTAGCACTCCATTTCAAGGACAATGTGACACCTGGAGAGGAGCTGGTTGTGTGCCCCTCAGATGCATGGGCACTTTCAGAAATCAAAACTTTTGGGGAGCTTTTCAATCCCGTGAGTAGTTCATTAGCTTTTAAACTGCAAACAACTGATTCATTTCAACACCCACATCACGAAAGAACATGACTTTGAAGTAAGTAGCTAATCCCATGATATATCTATCATTTCGTATCAAATAAAACTCAGTTAAGGACAAGCATTCAAGTACAGGTGTCAATTAATAAAGGATGCATTGAGATTGTGAGTCGCATAGTCAAAATTACATTGAAACAATGACATTAATGGTAATTTAATTAAGACACCTTAGGTTACCTGGATTTTTTTTTTTTGAGGAGATATTAAGATCATTCCTTAACTCTATAATATTTCCATAGCAGCAGTAGAGTATTGTACACTTGGATCATAACAATTATTTGCTGTGAGCTGTATCATAATTATTTGAGTAATAATTATCTGAGTAATAGCTACCGAGTGCTTAATACGTGCCTAATATTTTATTTAACCCTTATAAAAACCTAATAAAGTTGTTGTCCCTACACTGATTTTACAAAAGAAGAAACTGTGGCTCAGAGAGTTGAAATACCTGGGATTCCGTAATAAAGAGAGTGAGTGGTGGGGCTGGGATTCCAACCTAATTCCAGGAGATTCAAGAACCCACGTTCCCTCACTTCTGCTATTGGATCTCCTAGTATACTACTGTTATGGGTTGAATTGTGTCTCCCCAAAAAACATGCATTGGAATACTAACTCTTAGCGCATTCAAATGCAATCTCATCTGAAGACGGGGTCTTTACAGAGGCAATCAAGTTAGGATGAAATCATTAACATAGGCCCTAATCCAGTATGATTGGTGTCCTCATAAAATGGAGAAATTTGAATATAGAGACATGCACACAAGGAGAACACCATATGAAGATGAAAGCAGAGACTGAAGTGATGTGTCTGTAAGCCAAAGAATGCAGAAGATTGCCAGGAAACCCCTGGAAGCAGGGAGAAATGGAACAGATTCTCTCCATGGCCTTCAGAAGGAACAAATGCTGCGGACATTTTAATCTCAGATCTCTAGCCTCCAAAACGGTAAGATAATAAAACTGCTATTTAAACCATCCAGTTTGTATTACATTATTATGGCAGCCCTAGGAAACCAATACCTAAGTATAAACAAACAAGCAAATAAGTATGTGAAATATAAATACATATAAATTATAAATGTATTTTGTAATGTAATATGTTCTTTGTATTAGGTGTTTTTATTTATAAACACTTCTACAACATTTTCAATTATTTTTGAGATAGTTTTAGAAATTAATTTGAAAGGAATCTAAAGAAAAGAATTTTAAAAAGATCAGCGAATAAAACATGGAAACACATCAATTAGTTAGCTCTTCCCTATCTAGGACATGAACCTCCCTACCCCCTCTCCCAAAATGTATAATGTCACAAGCATAGCAGAAGTTGATTTTTTTTTTTTTTTTTTTTTTTTTGCTCAGGTAACAATATTGGTTAAGGGACAGGTCAGTGGTGCAAGCCTACCCTCCATTTGGTGTTCCAGGCTGACAAAGGTTTTGCTCTCTTCAATCTGTGACCTCTAAGGTCATTCTGGGATTTATCTCCATTCTGCTAGCCAGAGGGGAAAATAGAATGGAGTGCACATGGCAGACCTGTTGAAGCTGGGCCTGGAAGTGGAACACATCACTTCCACTCACATTCCAGCCATCAGGCCACACTTAATTTTAAAGGAGTTTGGGAAATGTCAGTTGTGTGACCTAGAAGAGGAGAACATGGATTTTGGTAAATAGGTAGCTATTACTGATGCAAATTAGCAGGTCCTCAATGCTGCCTAGAAATACTAAATCATTTCCTTAGTCCATTCCACCTCACTTCCACCTAGATGTAGAGTTTCACCTCCCTCCTCAAACTCCAACACTTCCCTCTCAGGTCTTACCTTGTGCTGATAACCTTGTTTCCAATCTCATAACCTCCCTCTGGCATATCTGCCAACCAACCAGCCTTTGTACCCACACACTCAGTGTCTCTCTTGTTATTGTGGACGATCTCCTCACAACCCTGTTGAAGGCGAGCCCTCTGATTCCTCCTTCAAGGTACAGCCATCACTTCTTGCCTACTCAAGTATATTGCTCCAACAGTTCTCTTTTCACTCCAGGTTCATCAATGTTCCTCTCTCTGTGGGATCATCCTCATCATCAACCAAACGTATAATAATCCCTCCTCTAAAAATATCTATTTACTGTCTCATTTTTCTGCTTCACTTTATAGGAGTTTGCTCAGAAGAGTTGCTTATTCTCCCCCATCTCTAATACCAATCCTTCCATTAACTTCGCAATTCACTCCAATCATTCTTACCGCTCTACAAAAGTAACTCTTGTCAGGTTAAAAATGAATCCCCACTGCTGTAACCAATAATTAACACTCCATTCTTATCTTACTCAACAGCACTTGATACACTTGATTACCATTGCCTTTTTGAAACACTTTCTTCACCTGGCTGCCAGAATGCCATCCTCCCTGGCTGCTCCTCCTTGTCTGCCCTCTAAACATTGGAAAGCCATGTTGAAATTTTCATTCTTTTATCTCTCTTTGATCAACTGGTCACTTAATAGTCTGTTCTAGTTTCACAACTTTAAGTCCATCTGCATGCTGGTATCTCTCAAATGTGTGTGTCCGGCTCTGACCTCTCCTCTAGACTCCAAATCCATATATTTAATTGCTTACTTGACATTTTTAGCTGGAAATCTAATTGGAATCTCAAGCTAAACATATCCAAAAATGAATGCTTGATTCTTATCATCCCCCCAAACAAGTCTTTCCTCTTCCCTAATCTTCTCAGTAAATGGCAAGCCCCTTCCTCCAATTTCTCAGGCCAAGGAGGAGACTGACTTTCCTCGTCTTTTGTTTATCAAATCTTACTGATCCTATTTTCAAAATGTATGCAGAGTATCTCTTACCACTGCTACTTCCACCACTTTGATCTGAGCCATCATCATCTCTCACTCAGCAGGATTATTGAAATAGCTTCTTAATTACTATCCCTATTTCCATCGTTGCTCCCCAGCAATCCATTCTGAAAAAGCAGCAGAGCAACTCATTTAAAACGTGAGTCAGATCACATGGTACTTCTCTGCTGACACTCAGGGACAATGACAAAAAGTCAGTCATTACATAAGCCAACCAGACCCTGCATGTTCTGGCCACATGGATCACCTTTTCTAACCTCATCTCCCACTCTTCCATTCAGTCCACTCCAGCTGTACACCCCGATTCCAAATCTGTGAGCAAGAACACTGCAAATATGTGCCCGCATCAGGGCATTTGCTCTTGTTAATCCCTCAGTGTGGAACTCTTTTCTCCAGATGCCTACAAGGCTTGCTCCTTAATTTCTTTCAGGTTTCTGCTCAAATGTCACCTTATCAGTGAGGCTTTTTTTGACCTCCCTATACAAATACCAATCCTCAACCACACCAGCAAGCCCCATACCTTTTATCCTGCTTTTGATTTCACTGCAGCACTTATTTTTACCACCTGACATGCCATGTCTCCCTTTATTTATTCCCTCAAGAAGCAAGGACTGTGTCTTTTTTTCTTAATTTCTAGTTTCTGTGTCAACTGTGCGACACAATGACAATAGCTATATTCTTCAAAAAGCGTTGATGGAAGCTCTGTGATGAATTCACAATTTATACCTTTTCATTTTAGACCACAGTTCTGAAAAGAGGATATTGGGAAGAGGAATGAAGAAATTGCAATAGTAGGTAGTAGTAGGCAGAGAACTTACCAGAAGACAGAATTAACAGATCAAAAATTCACCACAATATTGAAAATTAGCTTTCAGAATTTATGTTGATTATATAAGAAATGTTCTCTCTTTGTTCATAATGAATTATATCAGCAATAAAATAATTTCAAATAGAATCTAATTTTACCACACTTAGAGCCTCCTTCTGGAATAAATTACAATCAATGAAAACCTACATTTGCTTTACAGATAAGTAAAAGTGTTAACTATTAATATTACAAAATACTTCATAAGTTTTCTCTCCCAGAATTAAAGAGTGCTCTCATTCACATTCAAATGATTTTATTTGCAAAAATATTTTAACACAGAAATATACCTATTGTATAACATGAAATTTGCTGTAATGATTATCACCAAAGGCTATAATTCATGTAAATAAGATATTACACAGAAATTCAAAATTAAATCCTATAAAACAAACAGATAAAATACCCTAAATTTGAATATCAGATATGACCTAAAACTGAAAACATAATTAAATAGGAATCTGTTAATTGATGATGGCTGAGATTCACTGTAGATTCTTCTGTGTATGGTATTATCTCCTAATATTCAGTCAACTATCAAGTCTTCTAGATTTTACTTGTTAATCACCTCTTAAAGCAAAATAAAAGCCTTGCAATTTTCTTATGACAAAATAGAATCTCTTCATTGTTAGAAAATTGAGAGTATATAGACTGACACTTTTTGTGTTTCTGTAGACCAACAATAACAACAACAAAAGCAAGAAAAGTCCAACCATCCAAAGAGAATTTTCTTTTTATTTTACTTTTCTAGGCATATATAAGCAGGGATTTTTGACTGGTCGTATTGCTTCTGATGATGCTCTCCTAGATGTAAGCTTCACCCAGCCCATTCACCCCCATACACTTTTTTTTTTTTTTTTTTTGCACCCATTGATAGATGCAAGGGCAAAAATTGTTAAGGGAAGAAGGTAGGCTTATGGGGTAATTAGCTAAATTGTCTTTGCATTTTTAAGAGGAACAAAAAAGATAACAACAAGAATTTTTTGCATTTTTAGGAAGCACGCAGATCTAGCATGAGACATTTTACATTTAGCTCTATTTAAAAGAGGCATGTTCACAAGAAATTGATTTTGAGAGTTATTCAACAATCAGATGATACGCTCACTCACTCCACAATCATTTATTGAGTGTCTTCTGTTTGTCAGGCACTTTGTGAGGCTCTGTGTGTACGGCAATGGAGGACATCCAGGAACCCCTTGAATAGTGGATGCACTGGAGAACCAGCAAGGAGGTCCAATGTCATCTGATAAGCATTATGACAGAGGTATTTGCAGACAGCCAGGGATGCAAAGTGTATAATAGTTATTTCTAAGGTCTGTTCTAGGTCCCTGTGATCTATAAGTTCTGTAGGAGAGATAAAGCCAAAGTGGGTAAAGGTTTCAGAGAATAGAGAGAAGTAGAGAAGACAATATCCAAGTTTGGGATGTGCTTGGAAGAAGGAGGTAGAGTTTCAAAGGTAGCAACAGGATAGGATACTTCTTGAAGAGGAGGAGTCGGAGTAAAGAGTCAACAGCATGGAGCAATGGAGCACAGCGTTTGAGCAGTATGCCGTCTTCTCTGCAAGCAAACAGAGTATGTTTATAGGAATTGTGACACAGAATGTGTGAAAGGCCATTATGGATCCATATTCCAGATGGTCTTCAATCAGGTTGCCATTCAATTTCTCGAGCAGTGGAGATTTATTAAAGAGAAGTAAACATTTAAAGATTTTCTTTAGAAGACAGAGTTTAAAGCATGTGTCCAAGACATATTTTTACTTTATTTTCCCAGTAGAAATAATTAATGAGTTTGCTTGTAAACCAAGCACTTATTAGAAAAGAATAATAGAAATCCCTGACCTCGAGTAGCTTATAATTTAGTTATGGAACAAGCTATAAATACATGATTGATTAAAGAACACGAGTTAAAAATACAAAGCTTTTTTGGGGGCACCTGGGTGGCTCAGCTGTTAAGCGTCTGCCTTGGGCTCAGGTCATGATCCCAGCGTTCTGGGATTGATCCCCACATCAGGCTCCCTGCTCAGCGGGAAGCCTGTTTCTCCCTCTCCCACTTCCCCTGCTTGTGTTCCCTCTCTCGCTGCCTCTCTCTCTGTCAAATAAATAAATAAAATCTTTAAAAAAATACAAAGCATTTTTATACAAATACAGACCACTATATAACTGATTTGACAATCAGTTGGCAAGAACATTATATATCCCTAAATATTACTTTTCAGAGAAACATTCTGGAAATCCTTTAAATAGTGAATAATTCCAACCATCTGTATATCTTAAATTATTCCAGGAATTTATTCAAAATGAGAAATATAAGAAGATCACTTTAGAAAATTTAACCTCCATATTAATTTACTTTCTTGGGTAAATTGATCAAAAACAAAGAAAAACTAATATTTTTTATTTTCATATTTCTACTATTAGGAGTTTCATTTACATTATTTAACTTAATCCTCCTGACAACAAGGTTGTTGTACTGTACCCATTTTTCCCTTCAATTAAGGTTCAGAGAGGGTAAGTGATGTGTCACTGATGATACAGCTGGAAAGTATAAAGGTAAGTGTTCAAAACCAGGCCCAACTCCCAAGCCCTTCCCTTGATGTTACAGTGGTCTCTGCAGTGGCAGATAAATGGAGATTTTATTTCTGCTGATACAACATAACCTCTCTAGAAACCTCAGCAACTTGGCTCCAAAGTCTCCTCTTTTATAGTAAATAATATTTACATGTGTACAATGCTAACTGCATTTTCCAACCCTTAGGAAAAGCAAATTTTATAGTATTAAACAACTCACATTAGAAATAATTTAATTTATGCTGTATTAAAAACATAGTAAGGCCCACATTTGTTCTTCATATGTTGTAATTGCCACTTTTGGGGTTTAGATATCTGCCAAAGGATTTATTTTGAATTCCCAAATGTAATTTTACTGCAGTATTTCAACATTTGTGAGTTTCATATCTTTTAAAGTTGCTTAGTTTGATGCTATCTGTAGAATAGCCTCCCATTTTAAAACATAACAATCTGTCTTCAATTTATCATGTGGCTACTTATCAATGCTATTTTAAGAATGTTATTATTTAACTCCTTCTATGCATTTTATTCTAAACAGCGTCTACCCCCCCCCACCAAGTTTTGCTTCGATTTGCCAATTTCCTCCTATGTAAGAAAAAAAAATTCAAAATATAGTGAAAGTCAATATCCTTTTAGCAGGGTATATTTTTGCAAAATAAAAACTAAAGCGGGTGGGAATGGGGGACTGAGATTTAATTTGTTCACTTGTTACACAGTTAAGGTGAGTGAAATACAAATATCACAATTTAATACAGAGGGGAAAATAAACTAGATTTTCTTTGAAGTTTCTTTCATATCCACAAAGCAATGCAGGTAGTTTGTTCTCTGATTTTCAGATAGTTATAACAATGGCATTATGCTTCCAGAAGCAAAGGTAAAAACAATAAACATCCATTAAAATTACTACTTTTCCAAAGTTTCCCTTTTTGGTAAAATCAATTGCACTATAAAAACAAAAACAGTTCCACGAGCCAAAATAGGCTGGAAACTCCATTCTGAGGCTATCTGGTGTCTTCGGCCTAGAAATCCTACTTTCCTCACCTACAGATAGCAGCACTTAAGTTTCCAGGTTCCAGTGAGGATGAGAGATAATACCTGGAAAGCATCTGGCACGAAGGCTAGCTCATGGCAGCTATTCACGTAACATATGCTATTACTCATTCTCCTTGTATTCTGTATAGTATTATGGAATGATAGGTTTTGCTGCACCCACTTGGGTCCACAATGAAGAGGCATTTTTTTTTTTTTAATTGATCAATTTTCTGATTCCTCGACCAGCCTATCCAGATTAGGGGGAAGGCTACTTTCCTGATGTCTTCACCCCCTGCAAGCACAAACGCAGGTGCTCATACCACCACCGTAACCGGAGGCCCCGAAGGTAGATAAGTCATCCAAGTACTTGGCCCTCGATTACTCATCATCCAGAGGATGCTAGTTAGTCATGCTAGTTTACGAATAGGTGCGTTTTCCCCGACGGCTGCTATTGCCAGCACATAGCGGTACCGTGTTCCAGAACGACTGAACACCTGCAACAGCTGCCCTGGGGTGAAGGATGAGGGTGAGGCCAGAACGAGCCTTTCATCTGCATTTACTCCAGCCAAGGGGAATGCTAAGGCAAAAACACTTGTTTGGGGTCTCAAATGGCACATGCTATGCGATAAGTAGTGAAAGAGGGGCGATACGGTCCCACCTCAAGCACTGACAAACCAAGGATCACCACATATTTGATAAAATAAAAGTCAGTCACGTTATCTCCTTGTATTTCAGCTTATTAAATAATAATGCTCAGAAAACAATATAGACTTGCTTATTAGTGTAGGTGGTGGAACGAGCAGGGACTCTGGAGTCAGCCCCAGTTGGAACCTAGCACAGGGCTTGGACAAATAGCCTGGCCTCTTTTAAACCACATTCTGCTCATGTGCAAAACTGGCATAGTACATATTCTCATATATAACGCATTTATGCCTGGCATATAGTAAATATGCCAGAAATAGTATCTTTTATGATGTATAGTTACTCTTTGTAAGCAGCAGTTTTTTCCTCTGAAAATCAGTATACTAACATCTGTGTGAAGTTTGTTATGACAATTAGAAATAACATTTATAAAGTACCCTGGCAAATAGCTGATGCTCAAAAAAACGGTAAAAGAAAAATCGTGCTTTGGAGATTCAGGAAGGAAGATTCTAAATAGTGATTAAAAGAAATTGAATGCTCTATCTGATTTCCTGTGGCTTCAGTCCCCTAAAATACAGAGCAGTGCTACCCAGCAGAAATACAATGCAAGGCACACATGTAATTTAACATTTTCTAGTGGCCACATTAAAAAAGAAATAGGGGAAATTAATTTACTTATTTAACCCAATAAATCTAAAATACACATTTCAACCTATAATTAATGCAAAATATTATTAATGAGATACTTTACATTTTTGTTCCCAAAAAATCACCAAATCTCATGTGTATTTTGCATACAGCACACCAGAAATCAAACTAGCTATGTTTCCCTCCATAATCCTCAAAGACACTGTGAAGGATATTTTTCTCAAGATGGGCAAGCTGCGGGTTTGAATGTATTCTATTTAAATATTAAATACCCAGGTTCCTTGAGCAGATTGGAGACTCAGGCAAATGATCCCTTGGATATATGCAAACTGGTTGACTAACCATACTCTGGTTGACTATTAGCCGTAGAAACCTAATAACTATTTGCAGAATAAATGGATCATGGTCTGGACTAGCAATTGACTCCTAAACTTGGCTGCTCATCAGAATTACCTATAAAACTTATGAAAAATGGATTCAAAGGCCTCAACCATGGAGACTCTGACAATTTAGGTGTGGACTGAAGTGCCAACATTTGTACTTTTAACAAGAATTCCAAAGTATTTCTGATTCAGTGGTTCCACTTGGGAACAGGTATAATTCAAGAATCTTCCACTCCTGAAATCTATGTCTCTGACCATAAATTAGATCACTGCAGGAAGCACTGAGAGTCCTTAGTGTAACCTCCAGGTCTCCAGAGACAGACTGGGAGAATCAACTGCCCGAGTCCATTCTCAGAGATCACTAAAGTATCTTCACTCAGTTGTTGGTGTACCAACGAGGAGAACCCAAGATTTTTCTCTAGCTGGCTCCTGGAGTAGAAGTCTGATAACAACCAAAGTCAACCTCCTAAACGCTGAGTAAAAAATATATGTTTACTTAATATAATATTTCCATTGTCAGTGCTTACTGATTAATAATGGAACAGCTCATTTTTGTATATGTCTATATATTACAGAGCAAAAGTAGAAGGAGTTTCACACCCTCTTATATTTTACTTTTCTCTGCTTCTCAAGAACAGTAAAAGCCAAATATAATAGGAAAAAATATTCTCCACTATTTTTACAACTTCATGGAATGAGAGATGGAAAAATACATTTTTATTTATGCCTATTTATCCCTCTGAGCTTAAACTAATCCTGAAGGGTTTGAGCAAAGAGCCAGTAACGCTAATGCACTGGACCAACAGGTGATTTTAATTTACTTGCTATAAATTGTTGAGGGGGACCTATGCTAAGTCCGTTCTCATTAATTCATCTACAGTCTCCTTTCCTGGAGTGGAAGTTGCTGATTGCACAGATAGGATTCAGAATGAAAGGCTGAACTGAGCAAAATATGGAGTGGCAGCTTTTTGTTGACACTATTGGGATGCTCTCCCATTGGATTCAATGCATCAAAAATCCTGCAGGCTACAGAAGCCATAAAAGAATGCTGGGGGAAATTAATGTGGTTTCCAACATTTGGTCCAACTAAAGAAATATAAAACGTATTAGTTCTTTGAACACTTATAATGAGCTAAACTTTATTCTGAAATCTCCAAAACTTAGAACATAAGGAAACTGCCTGATATCATAAAATATGTGTCAACAACACTATGTTCTTATCAAGATGTCCCATCTCTATTAGCAGGAATTCATTCCATAAACAATTCTGTATTTCCTTTTATATCCAAGACACAGTATTATTTAATACTGGGAAGAAGAACAGATATTATATGGTTCCTGTCAAGTTCAAGAATTCAAAAAGAGGTAATATTCTGAAGATCACCTATAGAAAATCCCAAGACTTGGAAGTATATTGTCTCCACTTGATCTTCCCTATGTGGTTTAATCTCTTTTCTCGCTTAATCTTTTACGGTTTCATATAGACAGTGGCTGTAGGTGTATTTGCTGCCTCAGTTAGGGGTATCAAACCGATCTTAAGAGACAACAGAACTGTAAGGTGTAGAAAGAGGTGATGCTTCAGAGCTTATTAGGAAAAACCTGAGTGCTCCTTAATGTAAAATCAAAATTAGCCACTGTACCTCACTGGTAAAATGGCGAAAATGAAAATCATGCCAAATCCTGTCTCAAGTTCTCAACTCCATCTATCTCACCTAAATCTCATTTCTTACCACCTCTGTTTGCCCCAGTTGAAGAGGCAGTGTCACAGAGTGGGTTATAAAAAAGGACTAGGGTGTTAGAGATACAGAGTTCAAATTACAGCTTTGTTTCTTATTAGTTGAGTGATACTGGTCAAGAGCTTACCCTTACTAAGCTTTAGTCCCTCACCTGGGAAATAATAAGAGATAATAACAACTACTCAAAATTTTGAGGATTAAAAAAATAATGACTCTCGGGCACCCGTATGTCTCTCACATGGTTGAGCTTCTGACTCTTAATTTCAGTTTAGGTCATGATCTCAGAGTCATTGGATTGAGCCCCGCATTGGGCCCCGTGCTGGGTGTGTAGCCTGCTTGGGATTCTCTCTTTCCCTCTTCCTCTGCCCCTAACCCCCCACCTTTTCCCTCTATAATAATAATAATAATAATAATGATAATAATAATAATAATAACTCAAAAGTGTATTCACAGTCTCCGGTACCTAATCAGTGGTTAATGCATAGTAGTTAGTCTTCTTAGTAGAGTTTTCTCTAGTATGTTTATGCCAACCTATTCCTGCCAAGCCCCACAGTAAGTCCTCAACTTCAATCAACATTTTATTTGCAGCCTTGAACAGGAGCTTTGCCCTCTATCCTTGCCCAGGTGGCCATGATCTTAACCATTGCTCCAGAGATTTTCTGATCCCAATCCTTGTTATAAATCCACATCTTTTGTGCAAACCCTGCTGCAATAATAACCATCCTAGGCTGTCATGTCTAATCAGAGTAGTCTGTGCCCTCATGAAAATTACAATCTAGAAGGAAATGAAAGATAGTTATGATCAGAAAAGAAATAGTTGGCAAGCTCAGCTGGGGTGGTCTGCTTGGAGGCAGTGGCATTTAAACTTGACTTTCACATGCTGAGTTAAGAGAACTAGGCATCCAGAATGCAGGTAATAATATTAGCAAAGCCACTAAAGCATAAACATATGAAACATTCCGACGTAGTAGGTGGTACCATCTGTTTTGTTCAGAAATAGTCTTTCCACTATTTTTTTTAATGTTTTTTAATTATATTATGTGAGTCACCATACAGTACATCCCTGGTTTTTGATGTAAAGTTCGATGATTCATTAGTTGCGTATAACACCCAGTGCGCCATGCACTATTTTTTTTTTTTTTTAACACAGCTCGTAATCCTTTATCAGAAACACTTGGGGTCAGATATGTTTTGGAATTCAGATTTTTTCAGATTATAAAAGGGGACTGCAGTTCATGCACTATATATTAAAACATGCCCTGTAGACTCTGGGCATCACCTAGTAATCAAACAATAGTATTTCTACACCAAATATGCAAAGTGACATATATAAGGTATAAATAGCCTCATGTCAGTTCAGATCAGGTTTTGCCACCCAATGAGTAACATTCAATGTTTCGAAATTTTGAAATTTCTGGATTGTGGATAAATTGTGAACTAGGGTCTGTAGAGGGAGACGCAGTCTGAGAAGTTGGTTGGGAGCATATTGTAAGAAGGTTGAATGCCTAGCTGGGGAGTCAGCTTTCATGAGAAGCTGATGGGGCATCCTTACAAATAACTTCACACATTCAATTTTTAGGCATTTTAATGTCTTTTTTGAAAATATAATTGTTGTTTCTACTATATCTTATTACGTGATTTTTCCCTTCTTAGCTTTTATATTAATGTGCTAATCCATCAATCAAGATTCTCTTCTTATTTTTCTATGACATGTAACAGAACTAGTCTAAACTGTCACATAGCTATAACTCTTTCTATTACTATTTCAAAATTTGAATATAGTAAAACTGATTGCTTTTGGTTTACAAGTCTATGTGTTTTAGCGCATGTAGAAATTGGTACAACCATGACTACAACGAAGGTACAGATTATCACTCCCCAAGTCTCCCCCCTGCAGTGATTATTTTTAGCCAAACATCACCAGGAATCACCACCTCATTGCCTCCTTCTGTCCCTCTGCAGCATAGGAATACTGGCTGTGGATTCCAACTAGAATCAATGACTGCTGTTGGCCAAGATGCATGTGATCTCTACTCCTTTGTTGTAGAGGGTCCCATTTCTTGAGGGTTGCTGTCCACCAGTCCATTAGTTTTTCAAAGGTTAATGTGAACTGAAATTTTTCAAAAAGTTACTCGAAGTATTGATCCCCACGGACTTTTGTGAATACAAATGTAATTCTATTCAAGTGCAACTTCTTGGGTGATTCTTCTAGCTCCCAGGTTTGTTTACAAACACCTTCCCCCATCGGACCTCCCTAAGCATGTATCATTTGGCTTCAGAAACAGTCTCTGCATTGGAGCAATTTATTTAGACTCAACCCATGCTATTAAAAAAAAAAAGTACCACGTTCCTTTAGGATGTATGGATGCTGAATCTACACATTAAGTTGTCAGGTAAGTTGGGTAAGTGGCATCTGTAACTGTGGCTACAACAATTATGTGTGATTGCTCTGTGGTCTGTGGGTACAAGAGAAAAAAACCTCAGATATGAAAATACTGAGCTGCTCGAAGCTCTGCTTTAATGGCTCAAGGTTCCATATTGCATAGAAATCAAACAAAGACCTTTATTTGTGCTTTCCCAACTCACTGCACTCCAGTCTCAGATATTTCAGTTCCAAATTGCTCTTTACCAGAGTGGCCCATCTCCATGGCCCTTTTCATCACCTGATATGGCACACATCTTAGAAAGTTGCTTAAATACAAACTTCAGAAATGAAGGTGCCCAGCTCAACCTTGTGAAGTTTTGAGAAACAACACAAATGAACCAAACAAAAATATAACTTAGAACCTCTAGTCAAAAAATAAAATGTGTGAGATTTGGGGAAGATTAAACATTTTTTTCCTTTTTATAAATACGTTCAAGCTTCAGAGTATTCTTTTTTTCATTTCTGATGTAGTTAAAAATAACTCAAGGAAGAAAACATTCAGTGAATTTTTGAATTTTTGTGGGAGGGTATGTGAAGGAGCCCTTTCAAGGAAGGACAGCTGAAAGGTAGGCACAGAGTTTGAATGAACTTATCTCTTGGTAAATTGACAAGGTTGTATTTCCCTAGAGCAGGACACAATGACACTAGAACGGTACGTTCTCTACCAGTAGAGTTCTTGTCATAGATTTTATATTAACAAAAAGAACACATATTTTATAGGCTGTGAAATTATCCAGTTTTACCTCTACAAGGCAACTGGGAGAGAAGTTTACAGGTGGAGAGGCTATCATAAATGAACACTGGGCTGGAAACATCACAATTAATTCAATAATTGTTTTTTATGAAGTGCTTGCTGAAATGACTGCTAGATTAAATGAGCCCCAGTAGTGCAGTAGAGTTAGCAATGTCATCTCTAACAGGGGGAAGAATGTAAATCTTATAACAGTTTACAGATGTTTTTTATGGAATATCTCTAATCCAAAAGTTCTGACAAAATGAGGCCACCCTGGTATTGTACTAATGACAGTCTCCACATGGCAACAGTTCCGGACAAGTAGCAAATCCTCATTAATCCCTCTGGAATTCACTGTAATGACACTAATCGTGTCAAACTCATTGGGTACTAATATAAATGTTGTATGTAACTTCGTGGGAATCCAGAACAAAACTCCTCAAATATCCGGCATCCATTCCCCTGAACAACAACAACAGCAACAACAAATGGACTGTGGCCTAGGTATCCGGTTATTGTGAATAAATAGGTTGCTCATTATAACATCACCGACTGAATACAATTCATTTATATCAAAGTATGTGCCACATATGAACAAGAAACGATTAGTAATTCACTGGTTTTCAGTAAGAGCTAATGGGCTTAAGAAAACAAAATAATTCAACACCAATTCTAAGTCATGTCCTTTGTTACTGTGCCCCCATTTCTCAGGTACCAAGAATCACGCTTCTGGCGGTGATGAAGAAGCAGTAAAGGTTCTTTCGGTGAAAATCCTGAGGGTGTAAAACATGAGAGATGCCTTGCTTCTTCAGGGATCAAACACACCTTGACTCCCACATGTGTTACTGACTGGCCGTGACCTTCCGTGGCTGCTCTAACAGTAGGGCCCTTACAGCTTGCAAAATTGTGTTCTCTCACCTGGGGACCCCGAGCTTCCCCAGCACAGTGGAGTTGGCTCAGGACAACTTGGGGGGAAAATGCTCAAGAGATGAAAAAAAGCCACAGAGAGAAACATGGAGAAAGGAAGCAATTCTCCCATATGTGTGTCCAGGAGGAGCAATGTCTCAGAAAAGCCACAATCGGCAGAATCTCTTTTGAGACAGCTTGATTTTGAAAATTACAATTATGTTATGGTCTCCAGTCATATTTGCATAACGATTGCAATTAACAGTAACATTATGCCAGCCACCCTCTGTGGAAAAAAAGGAATTAAATGCCCACTACACCGCATTAAGGGGTATTAAGCTGGTGAGAGTCAACACTGCTAAAGAGAATTCTATGAAATCTTTGATTTAACTTAAACAAACGTTGACTGGAGTGAGCGATCTATTCCACACTAAGCATCTTGACTGATGCACGGCTCAAATGCATGCTCAAATGCATCTCTCTCCGCACGGAAGCAGAGAAGTGTTATGTAAGAGCTCTGACAGAACAGTGTACACCTGAAGCACCGGTCACAGAAAGACGGGCCGAAAGCACCCTATTAGATTGATAAAATGAACTGAAATCTCTGGGTGGACACTTTGCACTGCACCCGCAATATTATTCTTGATTTGCTAGGAAGAAAGCAATTTATTCTGTCACTTTCTGGGGACTTAGAACTAATTGGCCTTTCATAGTTATGTGATTCTGCAAATGAGCATAAAAGTGAAAGCTGACAAAGATTCAAACAGGAAATCTGAATCTGCCTATTTTCATAAGTATCTTATAATGGTTTGTAGAAAGGGACGAGATTTTGATTAGAATAGCAAATTTCTTCATGCAAAGGGAAGTGCTCCAAATTACCCATCGCTGTAACAAACAGAGAGATTGCTCTTCATTCAGGCTCCTGGATGAAAGAAAACAAATGTTCTTTTCTGAATCCCACCCCCGCCAGCTCCTCCAGACCATCCATTGCGGTCAATCGGCATTGTCATCAGTGGGCGTTCCTCAGGGTAAGTGACCTCTCAGAGCTCACCATCTCTTTGTTGCTCTTCCCACCCCAATCCCACTAGAGAGGGCATGCATAATACATCACATCGTGGAGACCAACGAGACAGCACGTCTACAAATGCAGCAGCAGGAGAAAAGAAATAGGAAGAAAAATAACTGAAACTTCCTTAATAGAAATGAAGCTGGAAAAGATTAAGTTCAACACATAAAAAAAAGTCTTCAAAGCCTGAAAAGAATGTTAAGGTATTTTCACAGGGTCTGGCACAACGGCAGAAAGAACACCATGGAAGGGAAACCGAAGAGAAACAAACCAGGGCAAACATGAAGTGCCATTTCTCAGGCACAAAATGTACAGGGTGGCTTTGCTGACGGAGGCAAACAGATCGGGGTCATTAATGAAATTTGAGTCCAACATGGCCAGAAGTGAGCTTTAGACGTTTTGGTTTGGAGCAAATCTCTCCTCCCCTTCCCTCCCCTCTCCTTCCCTGCCCTGCCCTCCCCTCCTCTCCTCTCCTTCTCTCTCGTAGTGACCAGACAACCACCTCTTCTCTCCCTAGCTATCCATGTGACAAAATTTGCAGGAAAAGCTACAGGTCAAGCAGACCAATCTGGGATTTACCCAAGTGGTTGTGCCTTTTGTAGAACTCCGCAGACACTGGGTAAAACTTATCTTTCAAAAGGCGACTCTCCTGACTACCAGTCCTTTTGCCATCCTGAGGCACTGAAGCTCCTTTCTTCCCCTTGAGCTTGAGCTTTCAAAGTTATTTTCCACTCTGATGATTACAGACAGGTCGACAGACAAAGAAAAAGGGGATTTAAAATAGGCAGTCACTACTAATATGTACTTTGCTCTTTCTGATCAGGAAAAAGAAGCCTAGGGGTCATTGCCATTTCTTAATCATCAATGTCGAAACAAAACAAAACAAAAAAACAACCACCGTCTGGAACTGCAGGCATAAAAATGCATTTATACTGAAGAGATCAGAAGAAGAGAGACAAATGTTGCTCACAGTATCCTGTGATCCTCCAGGAAAATGGGGACAAAAGAGAGGGTTTGTGATCATGGAATTATGAATTCGTGACAGGTGTAATCGAAAAAGAAAAATAAGAAACATGTTTAGAATAAGTTTGCTGTTACAGCATCTATATCCTAAGAACTGATTCTACAGTCAATGCCTTCCCTTGCAGGCCCCTCAGTAAGAAATCTATTTTGCCATTGGCTTCCAGTGTTATATTTCAAATTGCTGGTCTGTTAGTGCTGTCTCTTTCTTCCTTCACTTTACATCAGGCTTGTCATATTCAAACATCTAAATGTTGCAAAAACAAAGGTAAAATGTATTCTATATTATCTTATTTTAGGATATTGCAGGAGCTGTTGACCTAGGGCGAGGTGAAGAGCCACAGATATTAAATTCCAGTGGCAAAAAGGAAAAAAAAATACAGGTTACTCTGGTTTATATTTGGTGAACTGCTTTCCTTATCACTCATCTTTCTTAAAATTATTTTATATACCTTTAGATGTGTTATTAAAAACATAGTGTTTTTAAGTATGACTTTAAAGTACCAATAGTTACTATTTATTGAATGTCTGCTTTGTGCTAAACAGTATGCTGCGTGTGCGCTTTACAGAAATAATTTTTCTTATTTGTAAGTGCTCTGCAGTCTTTGTTTCTGTTGTCTGCTTACACAAAGGAAAAACTGAGGCTCAAGGAGATCATATCTTGGCTAAGGCCACCCCGCTAGTGAATGGTGGCTGGCATCCAAACCCAAGCTTCTCCGAGTCCTAATTGACATTCTTTCCCTTATATCATGTGATCCTCCCCATCACCAGTTAGCATCTTAGGGAAACTAATTATTCTGCAAACTAAGATATAGCTAATGGATTTATTTCTTAGAGGATAAAACACAGAAGGTTTCAGTGACTGTCCTAAGATGTCCCATAAATGAGTCAGCAAAGAACCAGAAGGTAGGACAGGCATGCCGGACCATGGTCTAGAAATAACCATAAAGGATTTATTGAAGACCTACAGCACTGGCTGCAGAGATGTAGGGGAGTATGAGATGAGTTATCTGTCAGCAAGGACCTTAAATTGTGGAAGGTAAAACTAGTCTAACGTGGATATGAAAAAATAGCATAGTCCACAATAACTAATATAGTTGGTCTCATCAGAGAATAAGAAGATTCATACATTTATAAACTAACACATCTTTAAACACCAAAAACCACTGTTTCTAATATTCAGTGTTCGATGGCATTCTAAACTCTATTACACACTTCCCTGACTTTATAAACAGAGCTTATTGCACATAATTCTTCCTTTCCTTGACGACTTGGGATCGTAACTCTGCATTGCAATCACAGTACTGTGGTGTGGGAGCACAGTGTCTCCAGGAGTTACTGAGTCCTAGAAATCCGTCTGCCTGGACACCGAGTGGCCCCAGGCTTTAGGACCTCTAAGGTTTTTCTATCCGCACACCCATCCTCCCAGTCAGATGTCATTCCTTGCTACTTTCACTGTGACATTCTTAATTCTAATCTGCCGGTCCCGGGCATGACATGCAAGGCCTTTTATGGTTGCATCTCTGCCGTGTTTCTTCAGCCTTATCTCCTATGGTTTCTTTCCTCTTATTAATGCCATTCTCTATAATTACATTTTAGCAATTCAGAAGTCCATTCAGTTTCTCAACATAAATTTATGATGTTTCACATTTCTCTGGTTATGCCTTAAATGCCTTTTCCTTTACTCGTCCACTTTAAAAAAAAATAAACAACAGCAACAACAAATATCCGTATTATTCTTTGAGCCCAAACCTAGAAATAAGAATCTGCAGGGGCACTTCTTGGTATCATCTCCTGAGTCCAGGGTAATAAATCATCTGACTTAATTTCTGGGCAACTCCAGCACTGGGTGTATTTTTTAGCTATACTACATTGAGTAGCAGGTAATTTCTTTATTTCTAAATCTGTTCTCTCCACTAAACTGTAGGATCTTTGAAGCTCTTGGCCACTTTGGCATGCCTAGCGTTTAACTACGGTGCGCGTACAGTAGGGGCTCAATGAGTGCACATCTAATGAATGCTATCTTGATTTTTACAAAATATATACCTCTCCTCTGGAATCCAACAATTGAGTGCTGGGAGATTTGCCTTGGTGCTTCAAGGCCAACCTGTGGATGAAGCATACGTGGTTATTTCTAGCTAATTGTGTGCTACAGAAAATACACCACAGCAGACTCTTAGCCCAGGAAAATCTCATGCAACAGAGCGGCCACCAGGGAAGGCTTCAGGAAAGAAGTGAAACGAATTGCCCCTGCCCCGCTTTAGGCGAGGCACAGGTGTCTGGTGTGGCACTGGCAACAAATGGCTTGTTTGTGAAGCTTATGTAAAGTAAGTAGCTATGTATCTCTGTAAAGACGTTATATTGCCTGTTGGTCTATTAAAAACAAAGTGTCTACCATGACCGGAAAGCTTTTTGACTTCAGCGGAGTCTTTCAGAGTTACTGAGAGGCAGGACGAAGGCTACAAGGTTCACTCAGAGATAATCTGAAGCAGAAGAATAAATAAAATCAGCTATGGAAGAAAAACTAGGTCAGGGTCATTTGCAAAGGCCAGAATTTCCGCCCTTGACGCCCAATGCGGGGAAGGAAAGGGTTCTGATTTTTTTTCCATGTAGCTCTCATGCCTCTTGTGGTAAGCCTGGGACATTGGGACAGGACTCCTTTTGGCCCCCTACTCCTACAAAGTGTCTGACAGTTAATGTTGAATGTGGTTCTCTGTCCCTGGTCTTGACATCTTGCCAATCTCTCACCTCCAGTCAATGTAAATCTCCTAGTAAACTGCCTTATTTTTTTCCAAAGTTGAAAATTTCCATTTACTTTTCTCAGTAAATTTTCCTTTGGCCCCAGAGTTTGCAATGTTGAAAAATAAGCCAGTGCCCATTAAGGCAGTGCCCCAAAGGTTTAAGAAATACAGGAGGAAGAATCCAAAGATTTTTGTTTTTTTTTTTTTAATCTAACCTCAACTTCAGTTGTCTTACTTCATGCAGTTTTCTGTTATAATATGCAGCGTTTGAAGAAGCATTTCATGACACAGAAACCTCAAAAAAAAAAAAATTTACAAACCGAAAAGCCGTTCATCAAAAAGGACAGTCCAAAAGTCCACTGTAGCAGGTTATAAATGAATTTCCATCAGTACAGGCACAAACATAGAAACCACTTATGTAAAACACAAACCCAAAGCAGGAGACCTTGGAATTGCACGTTACAATACTCAGAGCAATTGTTTTATGTATGTGTGCCAACGTGTCATACAGAGTGAAGCCGCAAACCATGCGTCTAAGTGATCCATTCCATAAAGCCATGTTATTCAGGATCCTAATGACTTTTTCTTTTAATCTTTTTATAATTTCCTCTATATTGAATGGCAGGACTTGATCTAACATTTTGTGTACTTTATCCCATTTTAGTGATACATTAGCAGGATGTTGTCGACTTGCAGGGGCTTTCATTTGGAACAAACTGCAAAATGTTCTTATTTTAAGCCTCTCACCTTCAAATTCCTTTTCTACATTTCCTTTGCTTTGCTTTTCCAAGGGAATGACTCTCCACGCCTTCTTGATCAAGACAGACAACCTAATGGCTGAGTGGGCTTTAATTTCTACGCTTCTGGCATTCAAACTTGATTTGCATTGTCATACGGAATTATTTGGTATTCAGTATAAAACACTATTTCTTTCTCTCTTTTTTCCTCCTCTTTTCTCGACAACCAACCGCTGGGAAATTATTGTCAAAGTCTTAAAATGATTTCCCAATGATTGCTTGTTAGTACAATACAATTTCTTTCTCAGTCCTGGTCCCTCTTCAGCTCTCTTCTGGGGCCCAGTGACTCCCCCTGCGTCTACAGCGCACACACAGCAGACACACTCCAAATGTGTGGGTCTCTCTTCTCCTCTCAGCAGAGGCACTTAGGGGTATCTCAGTGAGTGAACAGGAGATAAGGAGGAGGGTATAAAAAGATAAAAGTAAACGAGGAAGACTGTGAATTGAAAAAGAAAAGGAAGATGATTCTTCACCAATTTTTTAAGGGCGTATTTACTGACAAGGATTAACCACAAACATTCTGAGTGCCTGCTCTGTGCAAGAACATACGACATTGGAGGATAGAAGAAAGCAAATGGCACCCTTGCCTTCAAGATGCTCAGAGCGCAGTCACAGGGATGGATGTGTGAGCGACCAGCTGTTCTTCGAGGCAGACAGTTATGGGCTATACATAAAAATGGGCTAAAATGAGCCCAATGGGATCACAGCTTGGTGGTAATTCATTCTGATTAGAGGACAGAGATGGAGGGAGAATGTCAGTGTTTGTCCGATATCCATAGGTGCAAGAGTTCAGGAAGGGAAGGAGAATTCTGGTGGACACTTCGTGAAGAGAGAGAAGGAAATGATTTGGAGGTAAAAAGAGAAATGGGAATAGAAACGAAAAGGGGGGGAGAAAAGGAACAAAATGGCAAGAAATAGGGCCAGATTTAATTTCCAGAGAATTAACCTGGGAAATACGTATAACTCAGGAGGCTATGAATCTAAGGACTTTCTTTTAAATGCCAAAGGCATAAACTAATCTATTTAATTAGAAAAATATGCTTGTATTGCACTCTGAGTAATTTCCCAGAGGAAAACTTGTTTCTTTTACAGTTGAAGTTTTTGTTTAAAGCCTCCCCCCACCCCCATTCTCCTGGCTCTACCGCAGAGCCTACACCCCTTCAGCAGGTGCTCACTCCTAAGCAATTATTGTCAACCGGGATGTGAATATGACCCTTCCAAGATCTCACATTTGTTTTTTGGGTACTGAAATAGAAACACATTAACCTAGATATACCTGAGCCCTCCAGCAGGCACTTTATAATACTAAAGAAAAAAAAAATAAAAACTCAAAAGGCATTTCTTCAATGATTCACCAAATCTTCACAATAGCAAATAATTCAGTAGAATAATACATTAGATCTTAATCTCTTACAAGGTAGTGAAAATATTCAAAATAAAGCAGGACATCCCCAGCCAACTCACCAACCTCTTTCAATGAGTTTGTAGACTCTAAGAATATTCTCTCTTATAACAGTAAGGCAAGGTGCTTAGTCTTTCTTAACCCTGTATAAAGAGCAAAATAAATTTGGTGGCCTTGAAACTGAAACAAGATAAGCTCCTTTTTACATGCCACACAGTCAGGGATGCAACTAAAAATTTCAGTGCTGTATCACGCTTTTGCTGAGTAAAGAAATTTGAACATATTAATTGAACCAACACAACAATTTATTTAAATAAGATGAAAAGGCTCCACATACACTTCTTGCAATTTTGATGAAAAGATAAAAAGGATACAAGCTCCGTTCTAATCCATTCCCACCTACTTTTATACTATTAGCTCTTCCTACATTTACATACATGAATAGTCTAGGACAATAAGCACCAAATTGAGGATGATAAACTCAAAATAAATACCCTTGGTGTGCCTAGGTGGCTCAGTCAGTCAAGGGTCCAACTCTTGATTTTGGCTCAGTTCACAATCTCAGGGTCCTGAGATCGAGCCCCACGTTAGGCTCACGCTGGACATGGAGCCTGCTTAGGATTCTCTCTCTCTCTCCTTCTGCCCCTCTCCCACTGCACGCATGCTCTCTCAGATACATACATACAGACAGACACACATAGAGACTTTTACATAAGAATGAAGCAAAAGTAAGCCAAAGATGTAATGGATGAAAAAGGAAAGGAGGGATACTTCTGAAACCTTGCAAATACTAACACTTTGTAGTTGAGGAAACACATGTTTAAAATCTTTGTAGTGATACTAAGCAAAAATAATACGTTTCAAAACCAGCTTAACTCGTATTTTCCCTTCCCTTAATTCTAAAAACAGAAATGGATAATCTTGGGACACAGTGTAATGTGCTTTAAAATGTGGTGTGCTTTTGAACCCAAGGAACTTTATTACCTGTAGATTTTGTGTCCAGAGTCAACCCCATAACATTATTAAACACTGTGACTAACAATTCATTTCAGGGAGTTTCCTCACAACCAAGTGACCAGAATTTGAACCTGTGTTTTGGTGGCTAAAGGCAATCTCATTATAAATAAAGAATGGGGTTTAAATCTCAAGGAAAGCTTTCTTAATATCTATTTTTGCACTGAATATTAAATACACTTCAGCATACTTTTGTGAACACCTATGACTTACGGTTTCAGAAACATGTGTATGTAATTGTCCTGTTTTATAGGTTATTTGAATGTATGCGCCATAATTCTTTACACATTCTGTTTACATATGTGTAAGTAACTCAAAAGCTCACTGAACGTGTTTCTAAAGGTTAACAAAGGTGTGACGAAAGCTTTATTTTTATTTGCCTTTACTATTATTTACTGCTTTGCCCAAACCATAAAACCATTCTTGTAACTAACAACTAGATCTGTTAAAATGATCTTACCCTAAGAATTATACAAATACAACTTGCAAGTTATTTTTATATCAAATCGACTCCAGTTTGACACGGTTTCCTCAATTACTAAAAGGCATGCTACGCTCACATAAAAGGATTGATATCCCACAAACGTGCTGCCGTGTGTTTTTTCCTGGAAAACTCAGAATAGGATGTGTCAGGTATATCCGCTAGCGTAACAAACATGTCACCCAGATTTGCATTGGGAATTAAAACATTCTGTAGCCTGACAAAAGGCTGTGTGTTTCTAGCAACCGTGACGAAAAGAAGGCATTGCGATACTTAGATGTTGTGAGTTCAAAGTCCCTCAGCAGACAGCTCGAAAAAGCGCTCTAATCCCATGATGGAGCTTTCCTGAGTGGCAAGCCGAGCCACAGAGCCGCCGCGGTGTCCCCAGGCCGGTCGGCCCGGCAAGCCTAATTCCATCTCCTGCAAACCCGACGTTGTCTTTTCTTCTTTCGTTCACACACCAGTTACAGCGCAACCGCGAAGGCAGGAGAACGTATGTGTAAAAGGTGAGAAGCGTCCTTGAGATTACAAATCCAACCCACGTTTTCTCTAATGTCAAATGTGAAACAGTAATACGGTGCTTATAAAATCATACTAGAATCACGGCGCAAGAAGCAAACAGTGATGTTAATAAGCTTACAGGACAATACCATAAAACTTACCCCCGTTGTTTTAATAAAAAGAATGATACTGCTTGTGTAAGGGAGGCACAGAGCTAGGAATGTCTCCATTTCTAGAACACGTTCTTCAGAATCTGCCTTAAATAATTTCACTATATTACCCCATTTCTTAGTTTCAAAAGAATGCCCAGCAGATATTTCTAACAACATTTTGTACACCTCAAAATAGATCTGCGCATTTTTTAATCACCGATGTGTGATAACTGAAAGAAATTCTCTTCTGCATAAAATAGAAGAAATACTGTAATCAACACAGTTTTGTTTGAAATGCCACAGGCTACACTTGTTTTTCAGGTCATTAATGGAAAACAGGCATCGACTTATTAGCAGTTCCATAGGGCAATATTTTAGAAATATTCCTATCCTTAACTCCATGTGTAATTCAGTCGTGTCATTATCCCACAAGTAAGGCTTTTCTGTAAGAAAGATGTGACAGAAACCAAATAAAGTGCTCGTCACAAATGGATAGAATTTAACTTGTACAAATAAAAAACAGATTGCCCAGCAAATGTTCTAATAACTTTACGTTTTAAAATGCAACGTCCAGGGGTGCCTGGGTAGCACAGTCATTAAGCGTCTGCCTTCGGCTTAAGGTGTGATCCCGGAGTTCCGGGATCGAGCCCCACATCGGGCTCCTCCGCTGGGAGCCTGCTTCTTCCTCTTCCACTCCCCTGCTGTTGTTCCCTCTCTTGCTGGCTCTCTGTCTGTCACATAAATAAATAAATAAAATCTTTAAAAAAATAAAATGCAATGTCCATTAAAGTTATTTATTAAAAATGTTCCTTTTATTGAGTAAGTATAACTGACATACTAGGTTCAACTCTGATACATGAAATACAGTCTTACCCAGATATCTCTACTTCGACATGACGAAGGATAATGGGCCACATGTGTCATCAAGAAATATTAATACTCACATTCTTCGGTTTATATGAGATGAAAAAAACCCCAGTACAAATCAGGAAGTGATGCAGGCTACCGCTCTTAAGCTATAATTTAGCACGGTTTTTTGGCCATCTTGTTATACGACACTACGTTTTTCATATATTCACCTGTGTCAGTGGTGCTAACTGACATGCTAAGGACATAAGCACATCTTTCAAAATCAGAAGCAGGGCATGTTTAGATTCTACACCAACAAACAAAAACTGAATGCATTCTTCACACCAGAAGCTTACCTTCAGGTATTCGATCCTCCCCTCCAACAACTGGGGGTGGAATTCTATCATCCCATTTCCAGACAATAAAATGAGACCAGAGAAGTTAAGTAATGTATTCAAGTCACATAGCAAATAGTGTCACAGGCAGGATTTGGCCACAGATCCGACTGATGCCAAATTATATCATTAAGACCTGTTAGCAATGCTATAACGAATTCTGTTCATTATCTTTCTCCAAAATATAAGTAAGGTGAAAGGTGGCTTTACGAACTAACATTCTTTGGTCTCCAATGAAAGTGATTTCTTCTGTTTTCTCCCTACTTAATATACAAAAGCCAAAAATGTACTCAAAGACACCATGGGCTTGAGAGCGCTCACTAAGGCACATTTAACTCAGTATTGCACCCTCTGTGGGGTGAAGGGAGGGGTCAAAACACATCTGGGCCCCATCTTCCCTGAGGAAGCACCATTTTGCAATTAGCCTGAACAGAGGGGGCAACTTTTTGCAATACACACTAAGTCACCATTTGTAAAAACCATTGCCCCAAGTGCCATCAACCCATTTTTATTATTTTCTAGAAGGGAATGTAGGAATTTATCAAACATTTTCTTTTCTTTCTGATAAATTCAGTTTTCTTCCAGGCAGAACAGACATAAAATATAGGACATGGTGAGGTCCATTGCTAGACTAGGGTCTGGAGAGAGGTGATTCAGTTTAGTCAATTTAATTCAACACTCACTCACTGATGGGAGTTACCCAGCTGTTGATGGGTCTTTGAAGGAGGAGGAGTTCTCAGGATCTTTATGGAAAAAGATGACTGGAAAGATGAATAGAGAATTGTCATGCCAGAGCAGAGAATGAACTGAGAGCTGTTAAGAGCTGCTACACCTCGTCTTGGGATATCATTCTTTTTCTCTCGGGGAGACATGAGGAGGATGTCTGAGCAAGGTTTGAAGGAGGAGCGGAGAATTAAATATGTAGGAGGAGCACACTAACACTCCTCTTACCTTTTGCTTCTGTAATGATTTTTTTTAAGTATGAAAATCTGGTGTTTCAAATATACGTTCAGTATTCAATAATACAAATAGAAAATGAATGACAAAAGGCATACTTTGGCCTTTTTACAGTTTTTCCTAAATCCTCTCACTTATAACTAGTAAATAGTTTTACCAGTTTCATGCAACCTCAGTCTGAAAGTCATTTTCTTACTTTCTAGCTCTGTGAATTTGGTCCAGTGATTTACCCTCTCTGAATTTTGATTTTTTTTCCATCTCTTACATAGAGATCATACGTATAATAGGATTTCTGTAAGGATTAAATAAGGCAAAGTATGTAAAACCCTTAGCACAAGGTCTGGCATTTTATGAGCTCTTAGTAATTGGTGGACATGACTAACTGTTTTGCTTTATTGGCTGGTCTGCTTGCTCTATGGAAAACATTACATGTCTAAAATGCCTGCAAGAAATCTCACTATACAATATTTTAGATCAGTAAACTTAGTTTGATTTCTGGTTTCCTCAAGGAAACTTTCTTGTCAGTTACATGGCAATCCTATTTTTAATAAATGCAAAGAGGAAGCTGCCACCTAAGCTCTTAGAGCTGATGAATGGAACAAAAAAGAGTATGTTTTGCTGATGTTAGTGCATAATTGCTCTTGCTTAAAATTGATCCCTTCAGTTTCAAACTTTGCCCGAGAAGCATCAAAGGCTATCAATTTAGGCCAAGATTATGTACTATTCATGCATCCCATTCTTTAAAAAGCCCTACTATGAGACAAGAAGCTGTAGGATCTTAATAAAACAATCACAACAAATTTCCTTCTGCCGCCTTCCTCTCTTGGTAAAAATGAGAAACAGTATCATTAGAGGAAGACAAGAGGCAGGATTCGTAGACAGACAGGCTCTGAAGAACAAAAGACAGCTAACAGTTAGAGAGAATTCGAACAGTGGGCTTTGATGTTCTTTTTTAGCTATCCTAGTAAATACTTTTTCTTTTTGCACATTCCAATTGTACCAAATACGAAAAGCCCATATACAAAAGAAACAATAAAATGCTTGTTAATCTAATAACAGAATGTCAGGAACAGAAAACCTCCCCTACACAAAGTGTAATTGAGATTGCCTACACCACAGACAGTTTATGATCAGAAACCTTGAGGGAAAAAAAGCCATCAATAGAAATAATGTTTCTACTGTGAGCTCATGGTCACAGCAAGGCTACAAGACCAGGGACATAAAGCCCTATTAATTGTACTTCCCAGGGGTCACCAAACATCTCTGTTTGCCTGCAAGAGCCCCGATTTATATTTTTTATCCAGTGTAATTATTAATAGAGTACCTTTGACGCCAAAACTGTCCTAGTTTGGACAATAAATTATATAGTTGTGCTAACCTTACCCGTACTCCCTTTCACTTCTTTCTCCTTCTCAACAACAAAAAAAAAAAACCAAAAAACCAAACACGGTAAACTAAGGGCAAGCTATTTTAACTGTTCAGGTTATGTGAAAGGGAAGAAAAAAGTTACCTGTTTTCTAAGCTCAGCTATTCATTTGACTACCTTTCATTTTCTTACAGCAAGGAAGATTTCTAGCCTGAATTGAATTTGACACGGTCCCATTCACCCACAAAATATTTTGGACAGAATTACCCCTATCTTTCCCCACCACCCTCTCTCTCTTACGAACTCCTGCCTTACTCTTTAGCACAAGGTTGAGTCTGCTTATTGAATTCTATTTGATATTTTCAAGGAATTATATCTCACATGAGGACTCCTTAATATAATTGCTGTTTCTTTAAAAAAAAAAATCAGATGTTCAACTTAGGTTATATAGCCAAGAATAGCAGTTCATATCAGCTGCAAGAAAGACTGAGCACCTTACAGCAAGAGCCCCTTAATCAAAAAGCAATCTTTTGGGATGAGTTAGTAGTACTTTGCCTCCAGCACTAACCAGATCCCCTACTTTCATTGTATATTTCCACAGGAGTCTAATGATGAAATATATTAGATCTTCTCACAGGTGAAGTAGAAACACACTTAAAGCATTGCCTTCTGAGGATGGCATGGTGCTTCTGAAAACAGGAGGGGGAGGTCAGCAGCAATAACCGTATCCAAATCAACAATGTATTCTACGAGCAAAAGCCTTGACAAAGAAGAGGGGAACTTCCTCCTCTCCTAGGAATATTCATAGGAAATTCCTCGGGTGTAATATTGCAAAGAAGAGAAACACAAAACAGTTTGGTTTTGTAATGGGTGGGGCTGGTGGTGCAAATTTTCATTTAAAAATAAAAGGCTTACCTTTTAGTCACGAGGATGTCCCTGAACTTTATCCAGAAAAGCTTCACAGCTGCAATGAAAAAAATAGAATCCATTGGAGGAAAAATATTCTGGTATTGGAGAATAAAGATTTACATCTATCCAGTGGGCTTTATCTGCTCTAGGTCTACAGAAACACAAGCGTCCGATAGTGGGTAAGAATATAGAAGGTGTGGGTCCTCATCATTTGCACACAGAGGGCATGGATTGCATTTAATTGAATTATTTTGTTTATTTGTCTTTTATTTATTTTCACGTATGCGTATACATTTACATATAATGCACATAGACAGACAAAAATGCTTGCTTTCTTTTAATATACAGCCTTACGTACACACACATACACAAAAGCACCCTCACACACATCAAGGTTTTGTAGCACATGTGGCAGCCATAGTAGCTCTCTTCCCCAAATCAGGGTCTTATGAACCACCCACCCCCACCCCCAACGTGGTGGGGCCCTAAGAACAGGACAGAAGGTAATATCTTAAATTTTTGCTGTACCTTCAAAACAGCTGCAGCTTCCTTTCTGTTCTGCAAGTAGCCTAAAGTCAAACAGATAAAAACAAATCATGGATCAGGGTGAAAGGCTATAAATATGCTATATTTGCTTTTTTCTGTTGGTTTTGTTTTTGTTTGTTTTGTTTTTAACCTTCACTGATTTGGGGGAAGTAATTAAGTGTTTTGGCATAAAAGATCTCCTGCTGGGTGATAGGCTGCATGGGGAAGGGAAATTAGACAAAAGGTATTGAGTAATAACCACAAATGACTTTATAGCCCATTCTGTTTGAATGTCAATAGAATTTGAAAGCAAGATTTGCAGAAGATAATCAGCAATGACTCCCCCAAGTATAATCAGGAATTGACTATAATCAGCTATTTGCAAACTCTTACCTGCCACTATGATTTCTTATCTTACTGGGAAAAAATGGCATAGTGACCCAAAAGCTCAAAATTAGGAATGGCAGAAATTCCCAAATATAAAAGGCATTCACTATCTTTCCAAAATTTATCAGCATTGAATTAATTTGGCAGATTCTTAATGACTTTGCCAAGTGATGAAGTATGCGTCACATAACATTGCATGCATCATTGTGAGACGCTTTGGAGCTTTTAAGGCTTTAAAGGTGAGAGGAAGGTGATAAAATAAATATAACTATATGTTGTTCAAATAATGGCTGTATAAATAAACATACTGTAAATAAAGAAAGAATAAACAATAACTTGAAATACATCAAAAATACAGTGTCTCATGCTGTACACTGCGCAAGCTGAAAACTGGGTTTGGATTTGTTTCCTTAAAAGTGAAATATTCACTTAGGTGAACAAATTGAAAGAGGAGCTGATAAGAAACAATAATTGTTTTATACAATATTAATTCAGTTACAATGACTTTTACCCATATACCCGGGCTGATGAGCTTAAACAAGGCACTGCTGAAAATGGACGAATGGCCTTAAAATCACAAAACTCTGCCTTCCACATTTAGATATGATTTCTTTAAAGGTCTTATTTTTTTTTATTCCAAATTATAATCCATAAGGAAAGATGCTACCATCTATCAGAAATCATATTTCTCCAGGGAGTCTGACTATACATAATCAACGTGTCTAAATAACAGGTAAAAAAATTCAGTCAGTGATGGATTTTTTTAAAATGCAGCCTCTTCATCCACACGATATTTACCACATTACAATTCCTGGTCATGCTGAGCATTAGGAAACCCTGAGTAAGCCATATCGATGGTTATTAAGACACTATGCTAAAGAAAAATATTTCCCAACAGGAGGTACTAATAAGATAGCCAAGAGCATACAAAAAGCATCAAAATGAGAAATAATAAAAAGACAGCAACTGTGTCCAGGCTGGATGCTCCTATTTAGCCGCTAAAACATCACTGAGATACTATGATCTGTTTCTTGAATGTCCAAGGGTTTAAGCTGTTAACAGATACAATTCCAAATTTTTTTCAGTATAATTTGACAAATACCTATCGTGTATCTAAAATGTGCCCAGTTATATTCAGAGGAATCTAAAAGAGATCAGTTCTAAAATGAGAGGAGTCACCCAAGCCAGGGGTTCTAGATATTTGGAAATAGAAACCATGAAGAACAAAAACATATAAATAAATATATTATTAAAAAGCAATCATTGATATTTAATTACAAGCCATCTTTTAGCATCAAATTAAAAATTACTAATAAATATTGGAATTTTCTAGATGCCACACTATTTCAAGGTTTCACTGGGGACCAGAACCTCCTAACAAAAAATTAAACCTCCTGAGAAAAAATCTCCTTAGCTAGCCACGCTTGTTCTTTCTTTTCACCCTGAAGGGTGCACAGTTTGCAAATCTCATGCGCCCTTCATTCTGTTTGTGTGGTCAAACACTGCCTCAGGTCAGTCAGTTTTCACAGTGACCCACGGGGCGAAATGGGTTTCCTCCAGACATTCCACTGAGTATCCATTCCCTTTGAGCAAAGAGTTGTCTGGAAGCTGAGTCAGGGAAACTGGAATGTTAGGGCCTGTGAGGGGGAAGTTAGGTGG
This sequence comes from Ursus americanus, assembly GCF_024610735.1. NCBI lineage: Eukaryota > Metazoa > Chordata > Mammalia > Carnivora > Ursidae > Ursus > Ursus americanus. The sequence goes on along the minus strand of NC_142137.1, from coordinate 10,760,570 downwards.
GGATGGTCCTGTTTCCCAAGCCAACATTTTGTGCCCTGTGATCCTGCACTTTTTCTCCTTTCCCTTCTGACACCTTCATTCTCAAGTGTGTTTTCTGGAAGATTCCCCTGTGTCTGTGCAGATCTGGAGGACTGGCTCACAAAGCTGTTAGACTTTTATTCGTATGAAAGACGAAGACACACTGTTGAGAATGGATTTATCCTTGGAAAGGGAGCATCAAACCACACAAATTATGTCCAAAGACAATGCTTCAGAATCAGAAGTGAAGCTTTTTTTTTTTTTTCCCTTGTTTTTTCTCCGGATTTCAAGCAGGAGGAGATTCCGCTGGCCAGACAACACTAGACTCCAAAGAGAAAACAGCCACTGGAAAATCGGAGAGTGATCTTCCTTAGGGAGAAACACCAGCGCGCAGCTTCTCTGCCGGTAGCACCGGCGACGGATCTCAGCGAGAGCGGGAGCGCGAGGTCGTCGTTCAGAATCCGCGGTGCAGCGGGTCAAGCACAGAGTCAGGGGTGGGAACGGTAGGGACAGCAATGCAGTTCAATGGAGCAGCGTTTATTCAGGGCCAAGGCTCCCTCACTCTCCGTGAGCTTTTAGAGCAGAGATGCTGGCTTAGGTCAGTCCCAGAAGTAAAAGCAGGGGCACGGGGCAGAGCCACAGTGACAGCTCCCTCTACAGTCGTGACAGTTCAGGGGCTTGGCTCCTCCTCTAGGAGCAGGAGTGAGAGTCCGCACAGCGCCACAGAGGGCAGAGGGCAGAGCAGGAAAGGAGAGAAACAGCACATCTGAGACACCCACTGGGAAGCCCCCGAGTGACGAGAGACAAGCAGTTAGAAGCCCCTCATTCATAGTGTACGCCTTTCCCTCCTCCAAGGAGCCTTGCCTACCCTCCGTCTGGGTTAGAGCTGCCTCGCATATTGTTTAATAATGCCGAGCACATCTCTCGTCATACTCTATCTTAATTGTTTAACATATCTCCATTGTTTCACGTGGCCTTCGCTTGTTCAATTTAGGGGTGATCCGCGGAGGGGTAGACACACCTGTGCTTCGTTAGCACAGCTGCTACTGTAGAGTAGACAGATGTTTGTTGAGTGAATCGATGACTTAACAAACAAAACCTCATGGGGTGCCTGGGCGGCTCAGTCGTTAAGCATCTGCCTTCAGCTCGGGCGTGATCCCAGAGTCCTCGGATCGAGCCCCACATCAGGCCCCTCCGCTGGGAGCCTGCTTCTTCCTCTCCCACTCCCCCTGCTTGTGTTCCCTCTCTTGCTGGCTGTCTCTATCACTGTCAAATAAATAAATAAAATCTTAAAAAAAAAGAAACCTCAACTTGCTTCAGAACATATCTCCACTTACACAGGAATGTAGGTCATCTAATTTCATATCTTTACAGGCCACGAGTTTTTGGGCTTGTTGGTGGAGAAAGTGGAATTCAGGATGTGGGAATAGAGAAGAAGATTGGGGGAAAAACCTACATTGCATCTTCCCTGGACCTGATTTGCCCCTTTTGTTTTAATTAAGATTTTTATCTTCTTTGTCTAAGCCTGTAAAGGGGAAGGAAGAGAGCCTGCAGGATGTCAATACGGAGGTATCAGCAGAGATCCAAGAAGGTGCAAAAAAGGGCCAACTCTGATGAGCTGAGCCTCCTCAACGGCCCACAGCCCATGGTGTGATGTGGTTTTTTGGCTCATGAGAGAGACAGTTGCCTTAATGTTTGGAGAATTTTCTCTAGGTAAATATTTATTCTAGATTGGAAAGCAGTTAAGCATCACCACATCCTTGTGAACATGTTTTCCCTTTTTTAAAAATAAACATTCTCACATGAGGCTGTAGGATACCCCATCCTGCCGGGGCTGCAATCAGACTGACTTCAGTTTCCCTCACAGACCACTAACCAAATATATGACCCATGCCATTTTTTAAACTGCACCACATTCAATTATTTGGCAGAATTATAACAGACATGAAATTTGTGTCTCTGTCTCATTAGGAATGGTAATAATTATACAAAGTCCATAATGATAAAATTATTACCTCAAATGCAAAGGACAGGCCTGCCTAATACTACAGGAGACATTGGCTTTGCTAACCATTTTGCTACTCAGAAACCTTAAACACCATTTAAGTTCTTGGCAGAGAGGAGCGTGAGACAGCAAGTAGAAAATCTTGGCCCAGTTTTTCATATCTTGGGGGCAAGAGTAACAGAGAGTATTGTGGGGTACTGAGGTGAGTTTCTCAACAAAAGATTCTGCAAATAACAGCAAATCCATCAAAGCCTGTGGCTTATACTGCTTAGTTTCTTTAACCCACACACACGTAGGGAGCTGCAGTTTCATCAGCTATGAAGATAATACAGTACGACCGGAAGAATTTCTGATTTAGATGAACTGAAATCCCCGTCCCAGCCTAGACTTCCTGCCAGTTGAATTGGAGCAGGTCTCGTCACACCGAACTCTCCGTCACTACACCTATAAAACGGAATGGATGTGAATACTACACTGGGTAGTTCGGAAGTTTTAGTAAAATACAGCCTGTGAACAAAAACTTGGAAATAGGAAGATGTCCACAAATGTCGGAGTTAAAGCATCTATGTCACTACCTTATTCTAGATCGATTTCACGTAGGTCTTAAGGCAGCTAAATCAGTAAATATAACATGCTTGTCATTTAGAAGACAAAATATCTGGCAGGTGACTTCATTTTTCATGTCTCAGGTTTCATCCAGATGTTTTGGCACTTTGGAGCCAGCCTCATTTTTTTCTTCCCGATGCATTTCATTTCTGCGAGGACTGCCAGGATTCCGGATGACTATAATAAGTCACATTAATTCTTATCTTTTTCAGTTCAATTCATGTTGCCATTGAAAAATCAAGATGCAATTATAATTTCTCTTTCGGGGAATTCTGTCTGTGTGTGAGGTGGTAGTAATGATGGCGTGGGGGTGTTGATAGGGTGTTACTTCCGAGTGGCTGTCCTGGAAATAATGAAGGCATACGTCAAGCATAGCAGAAAAGCAATGAATCAACTACAGATAGAAAGAGGTATTTGTTAAAAATATAGGAATCTCAGGAGGACAAAGAAAAAGATTCGTGTCTATGTTCATCGCCAAATATGCATATGAAGTATTAACTGTCCTTCATCCTAGAAGATCGATCTGCTAAGATCTCGCGTCTCTGGCTAAAAGCCCCATGTGCACACTTGAAAGCTATGCTTTGGTGGGTGGCTATGCATTGCTGTTCACAGTCCGCTGTCACTTGGGGCTCCGCCTCTTCCCCTCCTAAGGTGCTCTCCACATTTGCTCACGGGGCAAACTCAGAAGCCAGGTCATCCATTGGCAGCTGTTTCCCAGCCTTCTGTAGCTAGTCCACTCCGCCTCTGGAATGCTTTCTTCTGCAAATTCTCAAGATTTATTTCATCCATGCCCCCCATGAGTTGCACTTTTCTCCATTTTAAGAATCCTCATGGACCGTCCACACAGTAGGCGCTCAATATCTATTTGCTCAACCAATTAGTGAATAAATGAGTGAAAGGGTTCTGCTGATACCAGAGAAAGCTCAGCCGTTGTATTGCACTTTCTTAGTGGGTAGATTTCAACTCGTAGTTATCCCGTCTTGCATTTCAATGGTAATATTTAATGTGCTTTAATACCTAAAAACAGCTCAATATATTTAAAACTGCCCCCAGCCCCGCCCAACCCCTGGGAAAGGAAGAGGCCTGACTTAAAATCTCCTCTAGAATAGGGATATAGACATTGGCTAACTACTGGCCACAGCCCAAATCCAGGCCACACAGTTTATTTTTGTATGGCTCTCGACCTAAGAATCGTTTTTACGTTTGTAAATGGTGACATATGACAATTACATGAAATTTAAACTTCAGCATAAATAAAGTTTTATTGGAACAAAGCCACACCCATTCATTTCTGCATTGGTTATGGTTGTTGCTATGACAACAAATGTTTAATTTCTGCCACTTGATAAAAAAATTTTGTCAATCCCCGTTCTAGAACCATGGCTATAGTTCAATGTTGGCATTTTGGACAATGTTGGCGTTTCTTACAATCAATGCAAATGTTTAATAATTACGTGTACAGGCCAAGTCAGCTTCTGTCTACGTTAGGTTATTTCAGGAGCCTTCGTATTCAAATAACATCTATGATAACGGAAAGGCTGTAATGACACATTCATTTCTTTTTTCTTTGGGAGAAATAATAAATGCCCCAGCTCTAACTTATGGGACATTTTTGTGCAAATTAGCCACAGGCACCCTCTGTGGGCAATGAATTACAGAAAGCAACCCATGCCTCCAGGAAAATCCAAACCTGTTCAAGATGCAGGGCTGGGTAAAGCGAGCAATGTCAGGATTTCATTCTCCATTCAACCCTTGGATTGATGATGTCTGGGGGCAATACGCCAAGAATACAACGAAAATCGGTAGTCTTGAGTATCACATAAAACCGTATCAGACGGTCTTAACGCTTCTAATGTGACTAAGTTACCACTCCATTGTAAACTTGTTTGTTATGTAGTTTCTTTAAAGGATTTTGATGGAGAATTTGTAGGGACAGCATGAGTATGGAAGGGACTTTCAGATTCCAAGATCAAGGCAGGTTTGTGGATGAAATTCAGGAGGAAACCTTGTCACCCAAAAACTTGTCCATCATTTTGTTAAGGGCCAACTAATGTTGAATGTCCAGATATACTGAGTCCATCCTTAGGAACACCTTAGACTTTTACTGTATTTTTTTGAGAACTAAGATCTTTCAGAAATCAACACTAGGGCAAGGTGTTGTGAATATATGAATTGATCTTTCAGCTCAGCCAAATGGCTTATCAGGCAAATAACTGCTATCCAGACCTTTGCAGCAGAACCTGGTGAGAATTGTCATTTCAGTCTATTACAGGAGGGCAGCACTCACCTTCCCACTATTGAATGAAAACAAGAAAGTTGGCAGGTCAAAAGATTATCATAATATACAGCTTTTCAAATCACAGTGGAGATTACAGATCTGGCCACTTGCTTTCTACCCAATCAATAATAAACCAGTTCTCATTTTCCACAATGGGATTGGTTTTCTGTGTTAGCCTCAAAACAAAAACACGCTGCTTGGCAGGATGTCCAAGACAGCACCTCACAGCCTGGCCCCGGACAACATGCTGTCGCCGGCTTTGGTCAAGTTTTCATAAACTTGTTTATTTCATAAACAAACAGTTTATTGCAGTGAATGAAAAGAATGCCTGAGCCAGGCAAAACGAAAGCAATTTCAGTCTCTCACATAAGTTCTGGTTGCTGGGCTGCTGCTCATATCTCCTCTTTTCCCCTTAGTGCCAGATAAACCTCTATTGGTTACAATTGGCAAAGCACAGAAAAAAAGTGGTTATAATACACAAGTGGTCAATGAGGCAGCCTTTAAGGAAAAACACTGCTGATAAGATAAACAGCTTGTGATGTCCTTAATTATAATATTTCATACTCATTTAGCCATCTCCACATCACAGAGCTAACAAAGTGGATTTCAAACAGGAAATAAGACTCCTTCCCACCAGCCCAGAGGCCTAATTATAAAATAGCAACCTACTTTTTCTGTAGTGAATACAGTTTTTTTTTTTTTTTCTCCTCCACAGAATTTATTGAGCTCATTACTAGGCTGCTTATGAAGTGATTTGAAATGAGCAACATTAAAGCATTCCCACAAATCCCTTGTACTTAGTCATCCTGACACTTTATTTGAACTCAGAGCATTGATATGGAATAACTGCAGCAGCCCCACACTTCTGACTCTATTATCTGACAGGAGGTCTGGAATCTGAAAAATGATATATCATCAAACTTTCTTAATCATCACAATAATTTGTCGGAAAGAACCAGGTATAATTCGGGCGACACCAGAGGGGCTTTGCTGCTAGAAACAAGGCGAGTGCAGCATGTGTTAGCCTTAGAGGAACAGAGCCACATTAATCAGGCAGCGAAAGGACCGAAGGCAGTATATGTACGTGTGTATTTTAAGAAAAATTGACAGATAGGCTTCAAAGCCAAAAGCACTGAACTCCCTGCATGCTATTAGTACAACTCTAACTTCTGTTCTCTTGTAATCCAAGAGGCAGTTGCATACTGACCCTCGCTGGGTTATCGCCGAGGCTAATACAGCACAGTTAAAAACTGGATCTGCAAAAGTTTCAAAGAGGAAAAAAAAATCTCTGAAGAAGGACACAAAAGTCTATGGAAGTTGACTATCTGCTATGTGAAAATATGGCTCGTTTTTTGGCCTTTTATTGCCTCTTTCCCTAACTTACTGAACCAGTAATGAATCAGAACCTAAAAGAGGGTCTCCTTTTAGAGAGGAATTATGTTTTTATATGTCAGTGGGTCCTCTACGTATCCTGATGTGCAGTCTGCCTTCGAAAAATGTCAGTTTTTAAGGAGAAATTTCATCGAGGAGAAGGTATGTGGGTGCCTGTGTGTATCTGAAGGGGGGGACCTCCAGCCTGTAAGATTAATGAATCTCAAATGCAGTTGTCCCCTTAGAGTGAGGCTGTCTCTCTTCAGCGATGGCTACTACTAACCCTTACTACATTTCCTACCACTGTGCAAAATCCTGTGGCAATACTTCCAGGTTAAATGTGGTTGTTTCATCAAGGAAACATTGGAAGAAACTTCAGAGCAATAGAAAGGACTTCTGGTTTTTCTAACTCAGGCCCTGAAGTAGTGCTGCAGCATGACAATAAGTTCTAAGAGAGTTCCATTTGAATAGAATACTGGAACATATGGCGTCTACTGTTACCCATGAGATCTTCAACTTTGACGGTTAACATTCCAAACCAAATCCATTACAAAATATGTCCCTCAAATGACTTCCCTTAGAAAAATTATTCATCAACATCCCTTAAGAAAGTATGAATGAATGGAGGGTGCCTTATGTGATATTTTCCTGAGAAGAGAGAGGAGCCTTTGCTCTAGCCACAATCTCCATTATGCCTCCATATACTGAGTGTTGACCACATGCAAGGTTTGGGACCAAGTTTTGTAGAATTTTTAAAAAGAAAACCCCCTGAATTCCCATCTAGAACTTCTTTTGACTCACAGCTGTAGAACTGGAAGAACCAGAACATGGGATTTAACATATTCCATAGTTAAACTCCAAGAGGAGCAGACCCGATCATTGATATGTAACAGGGACATCACCAATATTCTAAGACACCATGCCTGGAAAAGGGATCTCATTTTCCAAGATTGTTTCCTAAAGCTCTTCTCACTTACCATTTGCACATCCTGTTCTCATAAGTCTTAAAATAATCAATGTTAGTGACATTTCCATTCATTTCCACTCATCCACTCGTACAACATACTCTGGATCTCAGCGTCACTCAGAACCATCGTCCCTCCTAGAACTTGGATTATCTACCACTGCTCCCATTCTGTCAATCCCATCAGACTTACTATTCATCATGAAACACTTTTGTTCCTTGCTTCCTTTTCTCCCAAATTATCAGCTGTTATTCTGATTTTTGTTAATGCCCTATTTAGGCTCAACCCCATAGGACTCATGTCAAACATATAGTCATTTGAGATGGTGTTGCACAAATGATTAGGAACAGGGAGTCGAAACTGTCTGAGTCTAAACTGTCTCTGCCACTAAATTCACTGGGTGTGATCTTGGGCAAATGACTTGATTTCTGTGTCTTGGTCTCTCCATGGGTAGAAAGGTAATAAATACTTCAGTGTGCCAGACATCGTGGTAGACACTAATGATTCAACATGGAAGCAATCAAAGAATTTTAAGTAGAGAAGTGATTTGATCAGATATATACTAACATCCTCCATGACCAGCTATGTGACCTTAAGCCTAACATTAATCTCTTGATGCCTCAGTTTCCTCAAGTTTAAAATGGAGGTAAAAATAGTACCTCCCTAAGAAGGATTGCTAAAAATACTGAGATAATAGTAAGCTACAAATAAATATTAGCTATTAGTAGTAATCTGTATCCACGATACAATCTTTTGTACCATTACAACTATCTAAGAAAAGCTGTCTATATTCTCTAATTTTTAAAATTTTGTTACCAGTTCACATATTAAACTCTCAAAATCCTGTTTTCATCTTTCGTTCGTCCACAGAAATATTCACTAAATCCCTCATAAGTACGAGGCCTCTACCAGGTGATGGTGATACAGTAAAGAAGATAAACACAATTTCTACTCTCCCACTCCTTGCCAAGTATCTTCCCAAAATTGTCATTCTTAATGTTTATTCACAGTCCCTTCCTTCCTGGGCTCTAATAAAATATTTTAAAATATTGGACAGCCTACTTTTATGAAGATACCAACTTTTCCCATTCATTGGCATCCATGTCATTGTATTTTTTTGGTTCTTCTATTTTTCTGATCCTGCCATCTAACCTCTTTCTGGAGCCTCAATTTCTCACAGTCTTTTATTATGAGAATGTACAGCCCTCTGTCCGTACAGTATCTTTCTCATCGAAGTTCCCCATTCTCAGGGCTCCTGTTACTACTTCTTTACAAATGACTCTTTACTTTCTGACCACTTTATCCTCTGACTGCTTTCCTGATTTCCCTCAGTGCTTCTTAGTGTCTATGTGTCGTCATCAGCAAGGTACCCTGACAAGTCCTCAAAGTCAACATATGCAGAAATTAGTTTCCATCTTTTACAAACACCCAGCCCCATCTCCTGAATTTCTTACCTTTTATCTCATATACCTGAGATTGAACCCTCAAAGCCATATGTTATTCTTTCTTTATTCAACCCACCCTCCTCATTCTTTAGCTGATTTCATGGATTCTATCTCTACATAATATTTTGTATTATTATTGTTGTTGGTAGTAGTAGTAGTAGTATTGCCATTATCCTAGTTCAGACTCCTCTTTACCTCTCACTTGAACTAGTATACTAGTCTTCTATATAACCCCACTCCACACCCCTCAGTATTTTTATCTCTTATTTCATCACACAGGCTATTGCTAGATCCATGTTCCTCAAGCCCTACTTGGGCTTTGTATTGCCTTTTCTAAAAACTTTAAGGGTTCTCCATTGCCCAACAAAGTAAGTCAACACTTGTAAGCCTAATATCTAAAGCCCTCTATACTCTGGCCACACACTACCTTCAAAAATAAGGTCTCCCATCTGTAAAATTCTTTGGAGTTTGAAAAGCACTTTTACACCTATTATCTTATTTAATCTAACACTCGTAAAATGCCTTATGATGTAGATATTATTATAACATGAAAGCCCTATGTTATTCATAAGTCATCAAATGCTACAAATGGGGAAACTAAGGATCCAAGAGATTTGAACTTTTCTTAAGTTACACGAGCATTTCTAATGCAGAAGCAGGCAGATTTGATGAGAGGATTTTGACCTAACAGTGCAATAAACACACCTTACTTTTGCAAGTAATAATGCCTCTCATTATTCTCCTTTGTGAAGCACAAAATAAGGAATATCAGAAATCATGGAAAAATTGGTGAAAGGAATCAAAAGTCAGCAAACCTGCGTTTAAGTTTGGGCTTTTTATTAATTTCTAAGTCCATTAACAATACTGCTTTATTATATTTGTCTGCAAGACAACCTCATACTTCCTGAAACACATTTACTTCACAAAGAAATAATGAAGAGTAATGGAATTATATCCATTTTAAGTACTTAATTCTAAACTAGGTAGCTATCTTCTTTTATATGAGGCATCAAAGCTTTTTTATAATCATTAGGCATCTGTATTATCCCTACTTGTACAGATAGGCAAATGTAAAGTTAAATACCTTCTTTAAGTACCTTCACTGTCAGATGAAAACTCAGAACCCTCAGCCTACACACTCAGATAACATTTTTATTTCAGAGCAATCTATCAAACATCTTTAGTTGAGAAAAAAAAAGAGAGAGTTCCATAATATCAACTCACAGTTTATGTTTCTAAATAAAGCAACCATATATTTTATATGGTAAAGAAGACACAGAGTTAACAGCTCAAAACATCAGAAATAATATTAAGAGCAATTATAATAAATCTTTGGACTTTCTATTGAAATTAGATCTTTTAGCACCCAAATATATATTTTTCACAATTTGCTGTTTTCAGAAAGGAAGGAAGGAAGGAAGAGAAAGAAAGAGAGAAAGAAAGAGGAAGGAAGGGAGGGAGGGAGGGAGGGTGGGAGGGGAGAAGGAAGGAAGGGAAGAAGGGAGAAACGGCCTTCAGAACTGGATGGTGAATAATTGCTGGGGTAACACACAGTGTGCCATCATCACCTGCTCATCACTCAAATGGAGAGGAGGGTTGTGGTCAACGGAGCCAAGCAAAGGAATTTTGAAGAAGCAATGAAAGGCACTACAGCTACTATATTCAGGATCAACTGATCATGGTCTAGTTAAACACTCTACAGAATCTTTTTCAGCTTAGAAAAAGGGCTGAGGAAAATAAGGCCCCAGCTGTTCTCTGCTGATAACTCAGGAGCAGTAGAAAAAAACTATACCTGTGTCCTCCAGGAATTCCTGATTACTAGCCCACACAGCACTGAATACGGAGCTTGAAAAATTCAGTTTAGGTTCAAAAGTATTTTGAAAATGTTTATTTCTTTGGGTATAAAGGAATATCCTTTATAAAGACTCAAATTGGCATGCGGCTACTCACAATTAGAAAAAAAAAAAAAAAAAAGACCCAGAACTAGAAGGAAAACCAAACTTAAATTAATGATAAATTTCACACAGAATTAATATAACAACAACAACAACAACAAATGGTTTAGCAAGAGGGCTATAGGTGATCATTGAGATATGCTTGCGTTTGGTTTATCACCAGCCTGTACGTATGTGTTTGATGACAACATATAGATCAATCTCCTGATACTTTACTTACTTTTTTGGGAGAAAACATACTCATGACTTAAAGACATCACATGGTACTGAGTAAACAATAAGTCTAGGTTTTCTTCTTTTTAATCTACCTTCTTCCAAAATTTAAAGTAGAAATCAGCTCATAACTCCAATTTTTGGTTTTTAGATCAAAGTTTAATAAATTTCTAATCACCATGTATGGAGCTGGTGGCAGAATAAATAACTTTTTTTAAAGGTTTACTTATTTATTTGAGAGAGAGAGAGAGAGAACATGAGCGGGGGTAGGGGCGGGGGGTAAGGGATTGAGAATCCCCAAGCAGACTCCCTGATGAGCACGGAGCCCTGACACCGGGTTGGATCCCAGGACCCTGAGATCATGACCTGAGCTGATATCAAGAGTCAGACGCTTACCTGACTGAGTCACCCAGCCACCCCCAGAATAAATAATTCTTATTTCCCACCTCTTCTCACATACTTTCCATTTCACCTATTAGATCTTCCATCATCAGTTTGAGCCAGATACGTGTCAAAGTATTTATTTTTCCTGGTTAATTGAAAAATAGGAATATTAACTAAACAAACAACCCAAACCATTAAAAGAACTCACAGTTCTCACTTTTTTTACTTGATCTAGAAACTTAAATAAATAAATTTTGTTTCCGAAGAATCCTGTAATTCTTTAATTGTGAAAACTAGTTTGTTGCTCAATTTGAGATATGGGTCTGCCAACATTTACAGTTAAAATGCATATTTTAGAAAATGAGACATGTTCTGATAGGAACATTTTTCCAGTATGACATAATAGCTAACAAGACTTCTGTCCAACTGTGACATTCTTTACCACAACTGAAAGAAAATGTGTTTGCATTCAAAATAGTCTCTTTGTTGTTCACAGTTACAACATAGCCTCAGAATGTATTTTCTATTACTATTATTTATTCTCCAAAGCTTTTTACTGAGAGAAGTCAGAGTCCTGTATATAAACTTTGGCTTTTGGTACATGCATTTCCTCTGTCTAGTAATGTAGAATCATCCGTAGGACATAAGCAACACCCATCAAACAGACATAGTTAGGAGTAAATGTTTCACAATGTCTGGCACTTATAGTGTACTGCTAAAGTACAGTCTTATTTGATAAAGCATAAACTTGTTTCAGCACTTAATCTGAGCTTTTCATGGATCTAAATACTTAGCATGAACAGTTTATTAAATGCGATTACTTTTATTGTTTGATTAATGTGTTTATATGAGTTTTCTTAATTTATAAAATTATTTTTAGGAAACTAGATATATTGGAAATATACTAAAGAATATTAGAATATTTTTTCTAGTTTTAGTACATCTTAAAGAACTTGAACTATGTATGTTGCTAAGGGCTAGGAATACGGAATTATGTGATGGTTATCAATAGAACTGCTGGGTAGTTTAAAAAAAATCAGTGGATTAAAAATTCATCTACACAGACAGGTCATCAGTGGGATTAATGCGGTGGAATGTCCTTCTGGCAAGGAATCAACAGCCGGGTGAACAAAGACAGGCCCTTCGGTAGTTCAATGTCACCTCAAAGATGCTGAGATACACAGATATTGCTAGTGTTATGAAATTGTGTGTTTTTCTATCCCAACTGCCATGTACATTCTCAACTTACTGGATGTCAGCATAGAGGAAAATGCTTAGCCACTCTAGTTTTTATAAAGCAAGAAGTGGGAAGTGTAAAACAGAGCATGTGAATTTAGGCGATGTAATAGAATAAGGAGGTAGCATGGTAAATGCAAAGGCAATTTTTTATTTCTGACAGTGATAAATCACACGTTGGGTAAGTTCTGTCCGGAATTACTGCCTTGCCTGAACCAGTGACCCATTCACCATCTACCTATAGGAATAAAGATCACTTTCTATTGCTTCGTCTTCTTTTCTCAGGTTATCCTCTGAAAGTTGTAAACTCTATACAACCACTCATGGACTATTGAATTCCCTTATACTATCCCAAGTCTAAGTCATTCCACAATCGGCCTGGGAAGTGGTTGGAAGCATTGGTGGAACTCATTCAGACCACCTTTTACAGTTGGCCCAGGTCTCTAAAGGCTGTGCTCAGGACAGTCTGCAGTGAGAGCCCACAAGCCAAAGGTTCTCTATGAGCAACAGGAGTTCTGCAGCGACTTCCTCCTCAGTATACCACAAGCCTGCCCACACCTACTGTCAAAAAGAGAGGGAGAAAGTAAGAAGTAGGCAAGGGAAAGGAAAGATGGCTCTTCTCAGTGTCAGTATATATACATATCCTGCCTGTGACATCAAGCTCTTGAGCACGAGGAGTCAAAAGCCTCAGGATTTTGATGGAAACCACAATGACAGCATCACTACAGTAACGACATTGCCTAGGGCCCTGAAGCGTCTGTCTTTCATCCTTGTTCACCAGCCTCCCCAAAGAACTCAATCACTATTTCACCAAATTCACTTTTCTAGTTTTCAGAAGTAGAAAAAGAAAACAAAAATCTCTTATTGTGGGAGGAAGTGGAATTTAGAGCTCAGGATTCATTTTTACTCTCATCTGGTAGAAGCCCTCTTTTATTAGCACACTGAGGGTGGAGGGGTCCTTCTCAAGGAACACAAAAAGAGGCGGTCATTTGTTCACCTACTCTGTAGAAACGTCATCATAACTTTAAATATGGTGGAGAAAAGAGCAAGTGGCATTTCAGAAGAGAGGCACTAATGCAGAGTGGTTGGAAGGAGGACTTTTGAAGTTAGGCAGATTTGGTTTTCAAGTTCCACCTCCTGCGTTTAATGTCTCTGTGTGCTCTTGAGTATGTTACCTAACTTAATCTATAAAATTAAAAAATGGAATCAAACTCATTAAAGGATTTCATTAAATGAATATAAAAGTTTTAGTCTTATTTCTGATAGCTATTATCAGTCAAAGGAGATCAGGAAGAAGCACAGTGCTATAGTGAAGGTTCAATAAAAGCATTTTCATTGGAAATGCATGTTGAGTGAGTTATCATTAATTAGCTAGGCATTTTCTTCCCTGAAATATGTATATCCTTGCTGAGTATATGGAACATGGGCTTAGTCAAATCAGATCAGACCATGTAATTCGGGTCATCTGAATTTCACTGCCTGTCATTTCCAATCACGCTTCATGGTAGCTGCTGTGAGGACAGCCTCCTCCTCCTTGGGCAGCATACGACTCAGAATACTGAGCCGCCAAGCCCTGCAACCTTGCTCACATAGCCTGACTCTGCCTTAGAGATAGATTACTTGATACTTGTAGAGCTGCTGCCCTGGATTTAATGTTAATACAAAATACAGGAACCTTTTTTCCTCCGTCAACTAAATTTATGTGTTCTGTCCCTTGGCCTCATAATGTTTAAAAAATAGGCGAGAATAGCTCAGAAAAGGAGATCAGACCAAATGTAAACCCTAATCATGGTCTCCATCTAGTCTACCGTCGGTATCGGCTGTTAGCTTTTTACATTTGTTCTCTGATGCAAGAATACAATTTTTCTCCTTTCTTTCCATCTCTGAAAGAATTATGGAAACAAAGATTCCTTCACTTCTATGTACTACGACTCTCTTCACATGTGGTCTGCACAGTGCCCAGACTGCTGACAGCCTCTGTGTACAGACCCTGGTATGTTTATTTTGCCGTTCTCTCAAGGGCCAAGAGAAACAGCAGGGTGATTACTACATTTCTCCCTCCCCACTCTCCCACGTCCAAAAGTCAGCACTAAAATTTTCACAATAACATCTACATCAGCCGTAAGACAATTTTTTTTTAAGATTTTTTTCTTCTTCTTTCTTGCTGGTGTAATGCTCCTATTTTGAGATCTAGGATTTGTAGGATCCTTCTCTTACCTTATCACCCTTCAAGAGCAGGAAGTGCCCCCACAAGCTGCCCTCCCCTCTCAACTTAGAACAGAAATCCATTGACTGTGCTGTATTTATTACTAGTCCTTAATGTGTTTTAAATGTTAATGAAATGGGAAGTGCCCTCAGCCATCTCTAAATCTAGTATTTCAGACTAGCTTCTCAGAATTGGCAGAATTTGCCAGCTTTGCAAGACGACATGGTCAAATTTGGAAAGTCCTAGGACCTCTCATTATTGATTCCCTCAACAGTGAATGTATGCAGTTCCCATCGCTGATATATAAGCTTCAAATGAGAAGGTCAAGGCGTTCTAAAAGGTGGAAGCCATGAAATGCATGTGACTAAGTTGGGGATCAAAATACACAAAGCTAAAGCCCTTGTCCAGAGTTTAACTCAATGACCACAGGGCTCTGATACGTTTACGGTACTGTA
This sequence comes from Ursus americanus, assembly GCF_024610735.1. Taxonomy (NCBI): domain Eukaryota; kingdom Metazoa; phylum Chordata; class Mammalia; order Carnivora; family Ursidae; genus Ursus; species Ursus americanus. The sequence continues at coordinate 10,745,433 of NC_142137.1, read as the reverse complement.
TTCACTGAGGATTTTTTAAAATTAATTTGTGAATTTGTTTTAGCCAAAACAACCATTCACTGAGAATCTCAGCAATTAAAAGCAAAAGTTTTTTTTTTTCTATTGTGAAGGACAGATTATAATTTCTCCTCACATTTCACTTCTTTATTCTTTAATCAACCTGTTTCATATATCTAAAGCAATAAAGCTACCATGACTTTGGGAACAGCATTTTGTATTTTAATAAGCTTTCTTTTAACATATTAGTTAGGCAGCATTATAAACAGACCTCTTATTCCTGGGGGAGGTCGACTGACCATGATTGCCTGAGAAAAACAGAAAGTAATAGTACAGGTAGCATGTAAAAAGGAGCCTGTGGCGAAGTGTACGTCGGTTTCTGCAACAACTCGACATCACTTACAAGTGAGAGTCGTTCAACAGGACCAAAGGCAAGCTGGCAAGCACAAGACTCCTGAGATGACATCTGTGATGATTCTCTGTCTGAAGACTGATATAATCTGAAGGAATCTTTTACCCTCATTGTCTTCTAAGCTGTGAAGTTTCCATTATACAGTGTATACCTATCGTCCCCATCCTCACATTCCTTGGTGGTAAGAAAAGGAATAGCTTTACCATAAGTAAAATTGCATTCAAAGCACCTTCTGCAGAGGATTCAAAGAAACTCGGTACTTCATGGAAGATAGCTTAATGACCACTAACTCTACATAATTTTCTCTTCTCTCAGAAAGCACAAAACGTAGGGCCCGGCTCAGACAAAGGCAACTGAGAGAAGGTAAATTGCCAGTTATGGCTCTTAGTTCTTCAGAGAAGGTCAAAAATATGAAGGAATGAATATTTCGAGGATCCACGGCATCAGGGGATCCCAGCAAAGCTTAATTACTGACTGTCATAGAAATGCAAGAGAATATTCTGCTAAAACAATTCCAAAGATCAGTGACAGCTTCAGTGAAAGAAGTGGCCAAACGTCATTGTATTTTTCTGTATCGTTACATGCCAGAATCACCTGCCATTGTAGAAAAATTGACTTTCACGGGACAGAGGAGGCGGTGTGCTGAAAGAACTGAGTGCCTAGAATAGACAACAAAGTTTGGCAAAGTCCACTCCAACTATTTGATCATGAGTACAAAGATGCTGGGTGTCAAAACAGTGAGCTCAAAAGTGATGGCTGGTACCAAAAAAAAAAAAAAAGAGAAAGAAAAGCTGACCGTGACCAAATGTTGGAGGGTAGAACTATGAGAATACTCGAAACAATAAATTAAGGACCACATACCATATAGACCAAATTGGGCAAACAAACCACAGCCCAAAGGCTGTTTTGCACATAAAGTTGAGATGGAATTCAGCCATGCCCCTTTGCTTCTGTGTTGTCCTCGGCTGCATTCATGCTACAACAGCGGAGCCGGATGGCTGTGAGACCCCTGATGGAGTGCAAAGGCTAAAACGTTTTCTACTTAAGCTCATAGAAAAAGGTGCTGACCGCTGGACTAAACAGAAGAGGGATACACAGCTGAGGTTACCAAAGAAAGTTAGAAGTGACCCTATCTAGAACCACAAAACAAAAAGAAAAACACCGCGTCTCATCAGCAGAATACACAATGTGGACCCATCAGATGGTAAAGGAGATTCCCCCTAATAATCACTCTGAGATTACCAGGCTTCACTCTCAGAAGTTGGAGTAAAGACAGTTCAGGGTGGGAAAGAGAAGGTTTTCCCCCAGGAAGTCATATAGTACAAACACATAGTTCATTTCAAAAACATTTGTTGAGCCCCCTACACAGAATAGGTTTTAAACGGATGCTTTTTTAATCAATTGACTTTTCAATTGAACTCACTAATTTTATTCCTGTCCTTATATTACAGCTTTCCAGACAATCTTTAGCTCTATAAGAAGTATCTGTTGCCTTGTGTTTTCTTAGCTCTCTAATACAGAAAGAAAAAATGAAAGGTTGGAAGACATAGGATGGAGAGAGAAGGATAAGCCTTTGTGATATTTGTAAACCCATTGTTAGGATGAAAATTGCTTTTTAAACAGTAAGTCACCCTTGATATTCCATGCACTAGAACTGTCTTATTGTTGTATTTTAACTGCAATTCAGCAAAAACAAATAGAGAGGTTCTTCAATGGATCTTTGCTATTTCCTCACCCGTGTGGGAAGTACCAACTCATACTGCTACTCGAATAATTTCCCCCTCAAATTCATCTACTATCTTTCATTCACTACCTCCCTGAAAGTATATGATGGATCTGTGATGCCTATTAAATTAAATTTCAAGATCTCAGCCTAACATATTTAACCTGCCTTAATTGATCCCCTACTGTGCCACTGATCTCACCTCACACATGGACGCCTGTGCTTTGCTCAAGCCCACAGCCAGCCATACCCTGGATAAAGACACTCAGCTCTACCTCTTGACCTTTGCATTGTCCTACAACTTCCCAGCCTCTATTCCAAGGACCATTCTGCACTCTTTCTAAACTTAACGCTCACTTCATCAAGAACTTCCCCATACTCTGCAATTGTCCCTCTCAAAGTGTATACATATATTTATATATACACCCCTCATTCTCTTTCTCTCCCAAAATAAATTAGAATGTCTAAAGTGCAAGAGCCCTAACATCCATAACCCCCCACCCTGGACAGTGGCACACAAATCGCAGCCTGACTGACAGACGGACAGCATGGGCCACATCGTATCATTTACCTTCCCACTTCCCCTTAGTATATTTTCTATCTGTTTCTCATGGTTTTATCTATTTAATGTTTTGTTATGCTCTCTTGAGGTCCTAACACATTGCTGAAAATGAAACATGGATATGAAATCATTACAATAGGGGCACTTAGGCATTTTGCTGCAGGATTTTTGATTTAAACAATTTTTTTGTGCTGGTATGTGCTTTTTTGTCTCATCATCCATCATGTTTGATAGTAAGCCATTGCCTCTGCCTTTTACTGATTTGCACAAGAGCCTAGTAAGATATTCTCAGCCCGATAGAGATATTCAGGGTCTTGAAATAAATAGGTTCCATCAATATTGGTGATTGTGGACTAATTCAGATGTGTTTTCCTGCAAAATAGAGTGAGCTTTGTTTGAACCTCATGTCAGATTAGCCACATTAGTGCTGATCTGAGGCAGAGACGGACACCGGCTTCTCAAAATATCTTTTAGCTATTACCTATAAATGCTTGAAAGAATTCACAAATGCAGATACCTTGTTATGCATGCTGCTTCTCAAAACTGCCTCTGAGACACCAGATGGCACAGCAAGAGCTGTACAAGTGACAGATGATAAAGTGTATCAAGCCACATAAATTAACCTCATCATGGCCATAGTATCAGATGCCACCGGGAAAAGCAGGAGGACTGAGGAGCAACTGCACTGTATTACCCACAGGGATGAATTTACAACCCATCTGGGGTCTCTCATGTGAGGATACAGGAACCCCAGATGGCCTGTGAATTTTGAACATTTGTGTATGCAGGGGTTGTTTAATCTTTCTGGAAATTAACTGACACTTTGGTCAGGAAGGATGCTTTCGCCAGCACCAAAGCCATGTTTCACTGGGCTCGGACAACTTCTGAATATCATTAGAGGAAATACCCCCGGGCTCACCACGCCAGTGCACCATGACGGCTTCCAGGCCAAAAGAGTGAGGAAGAGGCCTGTTTCCTGGATGCACGTCAACCCAGAGCTAATGAGGCCGTGCTGTGTGTGGTGTTACTAAGTTTCATAAAGACACCGAGGGACATCACAGGGGACAGAGCAACTGCCCACCACAGAGTTATAAGAGTAGTAAAGCATTCAAAACCGAGTAGAACGTACAGAAATAATCACTGAAGGATATATTTCTCAAGCTTGTAAACGGGGAGTTAGGTCTATACTGGCACCATTTCTCCTGGAAGGTAAACTGCTTTCTGCTGAGGAGTTCTAGAAAGAAGCAACTGCTATGAAACCATGCTTGAAGCAGGGGTATAGAACAGTTTTTAAAAATGGACTGGCTGGATGGGGAAAAAAAAAGGAAAAATAGATAAATTAAGAAAGTATGATGAGTGAAACGTTAATAAAAGCCAGTGCAGATATGGCCTGGGAAGAACAGAGAGCGCATTATTATCAAACGAGTGATGTCTAAACAATCTGCATCTGGAAGGCGGTCTGTCAGGGGAAAGCAATAACTCAGACCCTGGCTGCCTGGCATGAGGAAGGCTGGCATCAGTCTTTAGAAACTAAGGACCAGAGTAATCCCTGGAACCATAGGGAGCCAGACCCAGCAGATTGCATTAGGAGAGCAAGCAGAGTGGTAAGGAAACCGGGATTACATAAAACCATTGTTGGTAGAAGGTAGGAGGGAGTCTGCAAGTACAGGTCCACGAACTGGTCACACAGTAGGGCTACAGCCTGGGATTGAGGAAGGAGCCCAATAGTCAGAGGCCAGGACTTCTGAGGAAACTGTAACTTCCAGCTTCAGTTGGTCCTGGGACCTTGGGCCAGAGCTGAGCCTATAAGTGAGAATTCAAGTCAGCGCCTCTGAAAAAGCCTCCTTTTACCACCCGCATTCACTCTGATTCTCCTGCTTCCACTCACAGAAATCGGTGCTTACCCTTATCTTGTCATCGTTAATTGTCTCTATCTTTGTCTTACTTCTCGAGCAACCGTGACTCCTTGAAGGGAGGAGCTAGTATTTGTTTTGTAAGTGTCTAGCACATAGTAAACACTCAAGAAATAAATTGTTACCTCAACAAATGATCAAGGATTGATGCAAATACTCAAAACCGGGATCACACACCAGCAGGGCTACCTGTGAGGCAGGAGAACCATGTGGAGCCATCACCTATGACAGGGTTCAGCACACTATGGTCACATCTGGCCCACTGCTTGGTTTGTAAATAATTTTTATGGATACACAGCCCACTCACTTGTTTACCTGTTTTGAGGAATCACCACAGAGTTGAGTAGCTGGCCTACAGAGCCTAAAATATTTACTATGTGTCTCTTTAATGAGATTTTCTGACTCCTCACCTATGGAGCTTATGAAAATACCACTGCCCAAGCCCACTCTGAGTTTCTGATTCAGGAGTGGGGTGCAGGCATGACTGCTAGTGTCTGTGTTTGTGTGTCCATGCAGTTTTTTCAGGTAAATGTATTTTTAGAAGCTCCACAAAAAAATTCTGATGTACAGAATTCACAGAAGAGAAATACCCAGTGCTAGCCTAGAACTACTTTGAGTAAAAGTTGGACGTTTAAATAAAGTAGTATCATTCTGGGGACATTAAAGAGTCCTTCTACACTCATGTAAAGTCCTACTGACCTCACCACAGGGGCTGACCTTCCAACAAGAATTATTCCATGTTGAAATGCAGATGTTTTATTTCTTGGGGACATTATATGTGAAATCATTCATATTTAATGAAAAATAGCTTTTCAAAAAATAAACTTTAGTCACTCCATAGGGCCAAGGGAAACCTTTAAGATACAACAAGTGATTATAGGAAGTGGGTTCAGAAAGAAAAATGAGCATGAGGTACTGCAGGAGGGCTCCTTAGCACCTAGGAACTGCATAGGGGTTGTGGTGGGAAAGGAAGTAGAGAAAAGGAATCGAATGGAAAGACAGAATTCTCCAACAGCACAGATTGCCCAGGGCCATTCTGGGATTTTCAGTAGTTGTTAGATCCCTTGTTACTGCTTTATGGCTATTGCTGTTCTAATTCATGAGAAGGTCCCTTTGCCTCTACCACCAAAGTGTATATCCGGTCTATTCTCTTCTCTCCACGTAGGTGGGTTTGAAGAGTTGTATTGCCCTGAGACCTCCTTTTAGATACACTAGGCTCCTATCTGCTCTCTCTGCTTCCACCCTTTCTACTTTCAGTCCACTGCCCACCCTGAAGCCTGGGTGATTTTTCTAAACATAATCCATGTCATGTTTCCCTTCTGTTTAAATCTCCCCTTGACTTCCCAAATATGCTTAGAATAAAACCCAAACTCCTCATCCCAGTTCAATGAGGTTGGGTATGCCTGAGGTCACATAGTGAATTTGAGATGGAGCCCTATTTAGATATTAAGCAACCAACTGTTATCTGGTATGGGACCAAGAGGCTTTGTTCAGCTTGCCAGAAATTGATTGTTGCTGGCATCCACACCTACATCTCTTTCTGCCTTCACCACGCCCGCCCCTGATCCAGCTGGCTCCTGCCTCAAGTCCTCTCCAATCTGATTGACCAACTAAAGTGAAATAGACCATGCCTCGTCATGGTGTCAGAGACAAGGGGGAAGTAGATTAAATGGAAAACATAACAAGAAATATTTCTTTATGATAGTAAGGGCCAAAGTCAATAGTCAATGGTGCAGAGCCCCCAACAGAGAGTGATATAGGCATGATTTTTATTGAGATATGAAAGACAAATCTTGATATGTATATACTTCTGTTATTTTCTTCTTATCTACATATACAGATCCATGTAGCAGCAAATCTTAAATATTCACCCATGTCAATCAGATGGCCAACATTTGGATCACGTAGCCATGGAAGTCTGGCCACAATGAATGAGCCTGTCCCAAAGCTTGACATGAGGGAAGCCAGTGTCTGTCACATGACCCAGTACAAGTACTCTTATTAGCAGGAGAAGTGTGCAATGGACAAACCCTCTGATGACATCTTTTCTTCGGAAGTTAAGATACAAGGCAAACAGAGACATTCACATGAAAGAGGAAGACAAAAGCAGAAAGACTCTTAAAGAGAAGGAGGTATGCATGAGCCAGAAGAGAGTGAGAAGGGAGAGGCAGAGGAAGATCTGAGAGCTGCTAAGGGATTCAGGAAAATCTTCCAGTTTTCCAGGAGGCTTTTTCGTCACAAGGCTTTGCATGTGTCCTTACCTTCCTTACAATAGATAAATATTGCCTGGGTGACTGGAAGTCATATGATGATATCTCTGTTCCCTGAAAGATCTCAACTGAGATAGAATTTCCTAGCATCCCCTCAGTCATTTCTTAGACATTTCACATGAATTTTCTGAAGGAGGTCTGACATGTTTCATAGGTACCTCCTCTCCGTTTCCTTGATGAGAAAAATGGGTCAGAAAATACGTAAATTTTTAAGCATAAATAAATCATAAGCAAACAAAAACATCCAAGTCCACACTGATTATATTTTTCAGTGTCTCTGATGTTTACCAGAGTATTTTCATCTATTTTAAGTCAAGAAGTCCTTTGCAGATTCTACTATTAATAAATACAAGTCATCAAAATGAAATGGGATAGATTAAGATTTTCAACTTAAAGTTAGGTTCCAGATCACTTTATATTTTTATGTCCCACCATCTAAAAAGCAAATTGGGTCACTCCCTGCCATAATAAATACCACAGACTGGGTGGCTTAAACAAGAGACATTTATTTTCTCAAATTCTGAATACTGAAAATTCAAGATTAAGGTGTCAGCAGAGTTGGTGTCTGGTGAGAGCTCTCTCCTGGGGTTGCAGATGGCTACCTTCTCACTGTGTGCTCATGAGATCTTTTCTCTGTGCATGTGCAGAGAGAAAGAGAGAGAGAACTCTAGTGTCTCTTCTTCTAAGGACACTCATCCAATGGGATTCAGGGCCCCATGCTTATGACCTCATTTACCCTGAAACACCTCCTTAGAGGTCCCATCTCCAAACACAAATGACATGGAAGTTAGGGCTTCCACATACAAATTTGGGGGGACACACATATGTGGTCTATTGTACCCACTGTGAAAATGGGAAGATAATATATTTCTCTAAGATTCTTTATATCATACATCTTTTTGCGAAAACAGCATTATTTTCCCTAAAAGATAGGATATTGGAGTGATTTTTCAGTGAGTGCTCCATTATTAGTATTTCAAAAGATAAGCAATTTATATAAACCAGAGTTCCACTGCTTTCAAAATAGATTTCCACCCTGAAATCACCTTAGCATCAATACAGTGAAGATTCTTCTCTCAGAGGTAACCTTGGATTGGTATGACTGCTCTAAAAATAAGCGAATTGCAGGCTGTGCTTTCGTCAGACCTTTCCTGAAAACTCCTAAGCCTGCTGCCCTCACTCAGCTGGACATTTTGTTCAATGCCAAGCTTATGTCAGGAGTTTTAATGTAAATTCTGGAATTTTCATCACAAATTTTATGTGCTAAGCCTCATTTTGGCTAATGCCTATAGTTCTCCATGTTCATACGGAAAATCTTGGATGCCTATTCTCTCAAACAGAGAAAGACAAAATGCTTTTCATTTCTTTCAGAATAGAACAGGATTGTTCCATTCATTTCCAAGTGCTTCTCCCCTTCTCAGTTTGGATAAGGCACACTTACCTTATTTCCTTGATGTTTCTTATTTTCTTTTCAAGTTCAAAATATAGGCATATAAGAGCCATGGGAAATTTAGGCATTTTATTTGATGTAAAATAACAGTTTAAGTAACCTCCAACTTTTTCACAGGAGACAACTGGAAATAATCATTATGTGAATCTCTAGTAAAAAACCTTAAGCCTGTCACCTGAACACAGACCTTTACCATATACCCGCCCCATATACAATTTTCTGACAAATGATCACATATCACAAATCAAATTTGACCTTTGTTTCTCATCTTCTCTCCTATTCTGATTTTAAGTTGGTTTTACTTCTTTTGTAAAATTACAGTTTCCCAATAGGGCCTCGTTATTTATCAAAAATGTATGGAACGTTCTGGGGGATCTTACCGTACTCTGAGATTATGAGAAAACCATCAGGCGGGCTTCTGTCAGTCACAGTAAAGAGCAACAGTTCTTTATGGTTTCAAAGGACTTTCATATTTATCAACATATAATCTTACAACAACATAGTAAGATAGATAGCATTACCCCATTATACCTACAAGGAAAGCAGGAAATAGATTTGAGCCAGTAGTTGACTTTTCCCGAGTATCACAGCCACTAGGAGCCAAAATCCAGGTGAGAGCCAGTTTCCTTTACCAGAGCCAGGGCTCTTCTTATTAAATTATAGCTGTAACCATTTAAAATTCAAAAGAAAAAACAAAATCATTAATTTTCTTGGTAAATTGGCAAAATAACTATTCAACAATATGCTTAGATAATTAACAAATATTTATTCCCCTGCCACCCACTTTTAGGGAAAAGTATCACAAACATGCCTCTTCCTCTAGGAAGGCCCTTTTGCTTACAAGTATCAGAGACAATTCCAAGTCACCTCCAGTGGCAGTAGTTTATTTTAAGAATATTCACACATAGATAAACTGAACCTCAGGTCTCCAAAAAAGTAAGAAAAAGTGTTTTTCTACAGCTATAGAGACTGTAGCCCCAGGAGGCCATGAACCTTCACTGAAAGCCAATCCTGCCTTCCCCTTGACACAGCTGTGCTCTTCCTCTGTAGTCCCTGTGGGTCTTATATCTCATATGTTTTGCTAACTCATAATTTTGGCTTTCTTTACTTGTGTGTGCATATTACCAAAGGTAATAGGCTGCATAATGGTCCCCCAGGATGCTTATATCCTAATCCCAGGAACCTACAAAGGTTACTTTATATGGCAAAGAGACTTCACAGATGTGATTAGATTGAGGACTTGGCAATGGAGAGATCATCCTCGATTGCTCAAGTGGGTCCCACATAATCATTGGGATCTTTATAAGAGGAAGGAGAAGATCAGAGAGACAGACAATGGAAGCAGAGAGTTGAAGATGCTTACAGTACTGGCTTCAAAGATGCCAATGAACCGAAGAATGCCAGGTATGCAACTCGGGAATACAGAAAAGACAAGGGAACAGATCCTTCCCCAGACCTTCCAAAAGCCACACAGTTCTGTGGACATCCCTATTTTAGCTCCAGTGAAACCCATTCTGATCTTCTGACCTCCGAACCGAGTGAGAATAGATTTGTGTTGTTTTAAGCCACAAAATGCGCTGCGATTTATTATTAGCAATAGGGAACTAAGACTCTTGGCGTAGCTTCACCTGCCTACCTTTATAAAAGATAGTTTAGCCCCAGCCTTTATTGCTAGTGGGCTTTTTGCCTGGGTATTCCTTGGTTTAAATTCACAAGAGATTTTTTTACAGCTAATTTGGTTGGAAGTCCCTCTTCCAGCCTCAATTCCCTGAGGGAGGGAGCATTGAATACTGGGAGTACCTAAAACACAGCCCCTTCAGGGGAGTTAAACCACATGTGGGCTCAGTGATTCACTTCTCAAAGGAGAGAGTTGATTTATTTCATGAGTATGGAATTACTGCTTTTATTTTTAATTTATCAAAACATTCAGAGCAGAAGAAAAATGTCCTTGAAAGGTCATAGAGGAGACATTCATCTAAACCTATAAGCCAGGCTGTCAGTTTCTTTCCTGCTTCTCCTTTTTCATTCAAGTTTATACTAAAAATTTCCTTTTGTGGAAATATTTAACATCATATAATTGGTCAATCTCTGTTTTGAGAAATTAGAATGTGTTGATTACAGAGGTCTGTATATCTAATCTTCTAAAACAATTATTCCTTCTATTATTTCCATTTGAGTAACAAAGTTAGTATGACCAAATATCACCATTTGCTCATTTATTAGTCATTATATTCTTTATAAGACAGCTCCCTAAAGGATGGGATAGCAAATAACTTAATGCAAAAGATGTATTCCTGCTAAACTCTTTTACTGCGATTTTAAAGAAATGTATCTTAAAATTACATCTACATAAATTTCCAGTGGGACAATCATGTGAACATAAAATCAGATAATTTAGAAACACATATTTCTGGAAAAATGCCAAATCAAGCCAAAATATCAGGAATATATTTACATATATTTTGTATAAAATGTATCTAAATATGTATGTTTACTATATTTACATGTGCTGTGTTGTATATATTTCTATATAAATTACACGCTGACCCTTGAACAATGAGGGTGTGAGAGACACCAACACACAGTGCAGGCAAAATTCCACATATAATTTTTGACTCCTCCAAAATTAACTTCTAATAACTTCTGTTGATTGGAAATCTTACCAATAACATAAACAGTCAACATATTTTATATGCTATATGTATTATATACTACATTCTTACACTACAGTAAGCTAAAGAAAGAAAATGTTAATAAGAAAATAATAAGGAACAGAAAAATACGTTTACAGTACTGTGTTTATCAGAAAAAATCCACATGCAGGTGAACCACGCAGCTCAAACCCATGTTGTTCAAGGGTCAATTATATTTCTGTACAATAGTATCTATAAAATAATCTTTCATTTACATTTAAATCAACTAAATTTTTGGCTTATTATGGTAATACAGTAGAGTGGTGAACAGAAATCAAAGATAATTCACAAAATGCAACTTTTTAATTCCTTTCAAATGTTTCCCTCAAGAGTTGTTTTGTTTTCTTGTTTTTTTTTGTTTTGTTTACCATAGCTTCTTACTAAAAGCCATTTAAGTTTCAGATCTCATCACTTCTCCCTATGACCTCAGATCAGTGCTGGCTAATGAAGCTTAGAAGTATAAAAACCCTAAATGAGGGCTCTTGGAAAGAAAAGATTCAATGGGCTATAATAGTCAATTCTTGGATAAAAGAGAGGGTAAAGAGAGAGCTACTAACATTGAATGCAGTCTTCTCTCTGATATTTTGGAAAAGGATGTGAGTACATAAATTGAAATAATGTTTTCTTTTTTACTTTTAAGTGAGCAAATGTTCTTTTTTCTAATGTCTTAAAGAAGATTTATCTTCCTACTCTGTTCTTTTTGGAAACTTTGATTTATATTCTCTGAATACACAATAGCTAGTATGAGATGACCCAGGAATATGATGTCAGCCAAGAGAAACCAAAAATCTGCATATTGAGAATTGTCCCCATAGTCACAGAATAGATACAACAGCCCAACTCATTTGGATCATATTTCAGTTTCCCCAATGGCATGCCCACAGATACATATTTATAAATACATCCTATTTATAGCAGCTATGAAGTCAACAATTTATTGTCATAAAATCACAATATGTAGCTCACATAAGCTATCACCTCCATTTCAGCTAATAATTGACTTCTTGCCCCCAAACCAGTTGCTTTTTCTTTTTTAGCTATATTTTCTCCAGTGCTTTCTACCTTACCTTTTGAATATCTTTACCTCATAAAATTTTATTTAACATTGTTTCTATAATTTATATTATGAAGAAAATAGAGTAGGTATATTGAATATATTTTTTCAAAATACACAACCCACCCCATTTACATGTACACACATGTGCTCGTGCACACACACACACACACACACACACACACACACACACACACATTCTCCCCCACACTATATCCCAGGGATCAATGTCTATCCACTTGGTGAATCATCATTTAAAGGGTGGCTGCTAACAGACACATGAAAAAATGTTCCACATCACTTGTCATCAGGGAAATACAAACCAAAACACAATGAGATACCACCTTACACAAGTGAGTATGACTAAAATTAACAAGACAGGAACAACAAATATTGGCCAGGATGTGGAGAAAGGGGACCACTCTTACACTTTTGATGGGAATGCAAACTGGTAAAGCCACTCCAGAAAACAGTATGGAGGTTCCTCAGGACATTAAAAATAGAGTTACCCTATGACCCAGAAATTGCACTATTGAGTATTTACCCCAAAGATACCGATGTAGTGAAAAGAAGGAGCACATTCACCCCAATGTTCATAGCAGCAATGTCCACAATAGCCAAATTGTGGAAGGAGCCAAGTTGTCCTTCAATAGATGACTGGATAAAGAAGATGTGAGATATATATATATATATATATATATATATATATATATATACACATATACATACAATGGAATATTACTCAGCCATCAGAAAGGATGAATATCTACCATTTACATTGACATCGATGAAACTGGAGGGTATTATGCTAAGTGAAATAAGTCAATCAGAGAAACACAATTATCATATGGTTTCACTCATATGTGGAACATAAGGAATAGTGCAGAGGACAATAGGGGTGGAGAGGGAAATGAACGGGAAGAAATCAGAGAGGGAGACAAACCATATGAGACTCTTGAGTCTGGGAAACAAACTGAAGGTTGCAGAAAGGGAGGTGGATGGGGGGATGGGGTAACTGGGTGATGGGCATTAAGGAGAGCACGTGATGTGATGAACACTGGGTGTTCTACTGAACTGATGAATCATTGAACATTATATCAAAAACCAATGATGCAGTATACCTTGGTTAATTGAATTTAAATTTAAAAAAAAAAGGTGGCTGCCATTAATGAACCAAAATTGCTGACATCTGAATAAGATTTTGTATTATGCACAGACGATCTTGAAGGAAAGTTGCGGTGGCCTTGGGATGTATAAATTACTATTCAATGACTTCAAAATTAAGAAAAAATATTTAATAGAAGAATGTCAAGTTCACAAAAGCTGTAACATAAAATATGAAGAATGATTATGGAGGCGATGAATTGGAAATATGCATCCTGGGGAAGGAGGTTTCTAAACCATCAGTAGAACAGCTACAAGGTAGTGCTAATTGGTTAAAGAAGAAGACAGAAAACCTGATATCCCAGTATTTTTATTTAAAAATGATGTTTACATGTGTCTTATAAAACTGAATAAACCAAATTAATACATATCAGCATTGGCTCTGTGGCTATGGGAACAAGGGGGGAAAAGTAACTGATATCCTCAAGAGCAAAGGATAATAAATAAGAGTTTTTAATAAAGTATCTTAGAGTTTATAAATTACAGTAATAGACAAAAATATATTCCTTACATGTTTCTTTGTGTCTTATCTCTCTGACCTCTCAAAATTCAAAGGCTACTACCCCAAGTTCACTTAGTAACATTTCACTTAACTATCCTTCATTCTTCCTCATTTCTAGAATGTCTCCTCTAGCTATTAAAAACATTGACTTTCCACCACCAAAAAAATTTTTATGAGAAAAAAGGTGTGGAAGTGTCCATGCATGATGACACTCCATTTTATCTCCCACAAAGTACAAATTATTTTCACTCAGTAAATGACCAAAGAAAGGCACATTTATCCCAACTTTTGCATACTGAAAATGTGGTCGTCATTAGAAAATGTCACTACACTGGAACAAACTACAATCCTAGAAATACATTAAAGTAGATTATCACCAAACACCATTTAGAGAAATATTTAAATCTCATTATTTTATGTAAATAAGAAGACCGGAGCTCTTATTCTGGCCTCACAATTTATAGCACTTAACAGTTTGTCTTCAGCTTAGAGAAGAGAAGATACTTTTCTTGGAACATGAAGTAGTCTAAGGAAAGAATCTTAATTTGTAGAAAATCACTGAAGTGTCTCAATCTAAGGACTCAGTGAAGACTGGAGAACAGACTTCGCCACTAGCCCCCAGGAAGAGAACACAGTCTGCTGGCTATTTTATCTCCCTAGTCTGTTTAATGTCAACCAGGATTAGACTTCTTCAATATCAAATATTTGGAATACCAGGGATTTGGGCATTTTCTTTTTCCCCAAGGAGAGTGTGAGAGGCAGAGAACTCTCTGCCTTAGAATTCTCTGCTCTGAGGGGACAGTACAGTCCTTGACAGGAACACTCAACTCTCTGGGTGGAGCAGGAGCAGAAGATCTAAAGATGTGCCATCAGCTCAGATGTGAGCAAATTATATTCATAGAAGTGATGCTGAAACCTGGACAGATAAGATGAACACAAGTAAAAACTGTGAGCTCAACCTGGAGAAAATGAACTGTTTATGCGAATCTAATTTAACATGTTGCTCAGTTGTGACTCTCCCATCTGACACAATGGTTCACAGATGGGCTCCAGAGAAAATTTATCAAGCTTCTGGATGGATGGTGGCTATCACCATGATACCTCAGCGATATGGAGAATGTAAACCAGTTCAAGAGCAGAGTGTCACCAGTATTCAGTTGTGCAGGCATGATTATCAAGAAAAAGTAAGATAACTTAAAGTTCCTAATATTTTAAATAATTGTGGCCCTCGGAGTTCATTCTTCCACTATGTAATAATAAGACACTTGAAGTTTTACTAATATAACAATTAACAGTGGGTTCTCCCTGAATGGCTACCGGACTATTTGAGTGTTAGTCTCCTGGATACCTTTCTTCTTATCTGATTTTTTTTCAACATTTGAAGATTCATTCACTAGTGATTAGCTACATTTTTCCCCTCTGTTACCAATTAGTATTGGGAAAATAGGGAATTAAAAAATATACATCAAGAAAGTCCTAGAGGTTAATCGTATGTAATATATACATATGGAAAGAGCTAAGTAAGTGCTAAACAGCAATTCTTCAGCAGTTAGAATGAGCTTTAATTATGAGGTAGTTGGATAATTAAATGCTAACAGACAGTGGGAGTAAATTGGCAAGCTTATGAAAAGAGCTAAAACAGCACATGGCCAGACAATGAAGGAAGACCTTTAACATACAGAAGATAAAAGGGAAAAATCCCATGGGAAGAACTTTTCCCAAAAGAAACCAAAAGAGAAAAGAAGACATGTTGAGGAATGTGCATTATCTTTTGCCAGTCTCCCATTTCCCTGACTATGAAATATTTTCTCTATGTAAAGAGTACAAGAAAGACCCTGTGAGAACAGATGTTGGTAAATTTTACTCTGTAACAAAAAAAGAACAGGGATAACATTTTACTACACCTTTCTATCTCTGTCTCTATTTAAATATTCCTATTCCTTATGGAATAGAAACGTTGATGATGGAGAGAATGTTTTCTTTCTGTTGGCTTGAGTTGTTTCAAGTTGTTCTACTTTATTAATATTCTCTTAGTTTAGATTTAGTTTGGTTATAGGGGCATATTTGAAGCAGAATCAAGAAAAAAAAGTCTATTTCCTTCCATAATGAAATTGCTTCCATTCATAGCTATGGGTGGACCTCTTAAGGCTAAACAAAGTATGATGGAACTAGTCAAGTGTAACATTTCAAAGGGCCTCACCAGCATGTTTACTAAGACCACTGAAGCAGCCTCTTTGACCCACTAAGTACGACCAAAGCAGACTACTGAATTAAGTACAGGACATTTATTGCTGTTGTCATTCATTGGCTGCTCCCCCAAGCCCCACCTTTACTTTCTAACATGTATATACATGTCCTTTTTTTTTTATTTTACACACACACACACACACGTAGCATGTTTATCTCCTGGACCGGACTTCCAGCGAACATGTTAATATGTTGACTAATAAATAAGGGCAGAGCCAACTTACATATCTTAGTAACCCAAATCAGTCTTGTCAATAATAACTACACCTAGAAATAGAAGCAAACCCTCCAATAGCTATTTTCCCACAGTTCCATAACAGAAAGGAAAATTTCTAGTACTTCTCAGAAGACCAATAATCAACAGATTTATCCTTCTTTTCTCCCTACAGTTTGGTTTAAGTAAAGCATTGAACAGTTACACAGCAAAGATTTGTGGGACAATCCACTGGGATCACGGAATGAAGAAATAAAATCTGGAATTTTCATCCAGCCAGAGAAATACCTGAGATAATGAGAAGAAACCATCTATGTATAAGCAGAGGAATATCTTGGGATGTTTAGCAGAAAATGGGTAAAATAAAAATTTTAAAAAGAGAGAGTATACAAACTATAAAGAATGCAAGAAGGGGGGCACCTGGGTGGCACAGCGGTTAAGCATCTGCCTTCCGCTCAGGGTGCGATCCCGGCGTTACGGGATCAAGCCCCACATCAGGCTCTTCTGCTATGAGCCTGTTTCTTCCTCTCCCACTCCCCTGCTGTGTTCCCTCTCTCGCTGGCTGTCTCTATCTCTGTCGAATAAATAAATAAAATCTTAAAAAAAAAAAAAAGAATGCAAGAAGGGAGCATATGGAAAATATAATATTGGTTGGGAATGAATTCAGTAAAAAGCCAACCTCAAAGAGAATAAGTCAATTCTCCATATATTTAAAGCTTTCTGTTCAGTTGGTTATTTTGGAAATTAGTGTGGATGACTCACGGGCAAAACACTTCCTCCAGAGATTTTTTTTTTTTTTTTTTTTTTTTGCAGTGAATAAATAGTGGCATGAGAGTTTCTATTGCGAGGGCTAAGTAACCCCCATAAAGCTGATCTGGGAACCAAGATTCCTATGCCTCCCACAGACCTTGAAACAATTCCAAAAGGATGCATGAATATGGAAAAACCCAAAACAAAAGCATGAGGCCTGTGTCATTAGCCTTCTCTTTATTGTTTTTGAGGAAGAAAGTAAATAAAAGGAAATATTTATAACAGATACACAGCTCTTCATAAGCAATGGTACGGTTACTCAGTAAAATAATAGTAAAATTTTTTGACCCCTTTCAATACACCAGGCCCTGTTGAGCCTTTGTCACAGACAACTGTTTTAATGTTCACCATAATTCTACGAGGAAGTCGTACCAGTCAGGGTCTAATCAGGAGACGGAAACTATATCATATATCTTAACAGAGAGAATTTAATAAGAAGAATTGCTATCTAGGGATTGGAAACTGCAAAGACAGAAAGGAAACAGGGAAGTAGTAAGTACCCAGATCAGCTATTACCACAAGGGCTAGAGGAACAGATGGACGAGTTTACAATTATTTAAATTTAGAAGCTTGATGCCTATGGAAGCAAACCAGTGAACAGACATTTGTAATATGTTATGATATGAAGAGGAAGCTGTGGACCACTGGGGGACCTGACATGACAATTGTTTCTTAAGCCCTTATGAGGGGGGGTGCGGGGATGGCTATATGTCAGGGAGGTTTCTTAGAGCAGGTGGCTTCTGAGTTTTTTGAAAAAAAAAAAAGAAAGAAAGAAGTCAAGTAAAGAAATGTGCTACAAGATATGATAAGTGTTGAGCAAATGCAGCATAAGGTGTTCAAAGCAGATAGAGCATTATTACTTACATCACTGTTATTACAAAATTTTACGCCAAAAGGCCACCGAAAAGGAGAAAGTACACTTGGAAGCTGCAAGTGGATCAGTATTGCTAGAGTAAAATGTCAGGCAGGGGCAGGTGGGAGGATAGCAATAGAAAGAGATAGATGTGTAGGTAGCAGCCAGGTTATTAAAGGTTCTTATGTTGAGCTAATGTTTGGGCTTTCTTCCTTGAAGGGCACCGACATGCTAGACTACTAGCCAGCAATGAACAGGGACAACCACTGAAATATGCCACAATATGAATGAATGTCAAAAAAAATTACATTCAGAGGGCACCTGGGTGGCTCAGTTGGTTAAGCATCTGCTTTCAGCTCAGGTAATGATCCCAGGGTTCTGGGATCAAGCCCTGAATCAGGCTCCCTGCTCAGTGGGGAGCCTGCTTCTCCCTCTGACTCTCCCCCTGCTTGTTCTCTCTCTCTCTGTGTCAATTAAATAAATAAAATCTTTAAAAAAAATTACACTCAGTAAAAGAGTCCAGAATATTCCGTGATTTCATTTTTATGACATTTCAAGAAAAGACAAATCCTGACTGACAGGAAACAGATCAGTGTTTGTCTGGGGTTAGGGTTCACAGTGAGACTGATGGGAAATAGCACTAGAGATGGAAGGCAAACTATGGGCTTTGGGTCTAAGGTCAGATAAATTCGGATGCACAGCATATGAGTCAAATGGAGTAGGTCCAGTAGCTGGTATGTCTTTATGCAAACCCAATCTGGCTTCCTAAATGCCTCCGGGCCTCAGGCAGGATCCTGGGAGAAGGTACAGTAGAGAAGAGTGTTGCCAAAACCAGCTTTACACTCTCTGGTGCTTTTGAACATCGGCCAGCTTTGAGAAACACCTAGATATAAGGAAAAGAATACTCCACACTGAGGTTCAAGTTCTAGCATCCTCACTCCTTTTAAAAAGTTACTCAACCTCTCTGAGCTCGTTATTAATTTATAAAAATAATAATGTTCTTACCCCACTCAGGACATTGTTAAGGGTAAATGATAACACGGGTAACTGTCTAGCCAGGTGTCTATCCTATTTTAAGTTGTGCATTAAATTTCTGTGTCAGTATTATTAATCTTACCTCTCAGGCCAGGCCTCGGATTTCTCATCTATAAAATGATCCCAGTGACACAGGGGCCACAGGAGTTCCTTGCCAGTTCTAACATTCTAGAGCGCTGTGTCAGTCATCAGCAAAAGGTTAGGTTTCTCATAAGTGGTTTATTTGTGCTAGGCTCCCCCAGAAGGGATTGCCCGAAAAGGCTTAATAGAATTGCCCTTTCATTCAACACATGCTTATCTAGAGCCTACATCCAGGTTATGTGGTATTTGTGGAGCAGGTGTAGATCCAGCCTAGAAAAGAGAGACCACAAAGGGAGCGCTCTGACACGAACACTCCAGATATCCAGAGAAGACGGAAGGTAAAGGCCTCCTGCAATGGGACCAGCTCAAATGTGGTGATCTGGATGACATGCCCCCTCGTTCAGGGTCAGGTACAAATGTGCATAACCAAAATCTATTCAGGTGAGGGTTGGATCTTCTTAAAATAACTCAGATATCACTCAACGTGATGATTTTCTGACTTTCTCCACTGATCTTGCCTTTGTTAACTAGCCCCATTAACACAAGTCACTTCGCACTCTACACCAGGAAGGTGAAAGGGGAGAGTTTGAATAGAACTGAATAATTCTTTACTTAATCATGCACTATCTTTCCAACTGACCTTTTCCTGTTCTCATTACTCCAATTCCTTTTACGAACGAACACATTCTATGGAATAATTAGCCTTCTCTGTCTTTTTTTACAGTTAAGTTACTCAGTTTTATAACAACTCTGTAAGAAAAATGTTCTTCCCCATTCTTTGGTAAACTGAAGACGAGAAAGTGGATTAAGTTTCTGAATACAGAATGGTCCCAGCACAAATTACAGCTGCCCAAACCATTCTGTCCCCTGACGTTCTGCAGACGTTCTGCAGCATTTCTTGAGTCTCCAAGGGGATACCAAGCCAGTTCTGAGGCAACCATTATTCTCTGATGAAAAGCTCCTGTGACCTCCACCTCAGGCATTAGAAACCTTATCTATTTCTCACCTCATTCTTCAAAAGAGTCAGCCCGCTTTGGAACCTAGCAGGTAAGTTAAAATGCACTCCATTAAGAAAAAATAGTTTTTGTGGCAGAAATTGTCTCTCCCTTCTGAACTAACCCACCTTATTGGACTGAGAACACATCAGAGGCACGGATTTGAAGACCAGCCTTTTAAATCCAGGAGAAAATTAAGGAATGCGGAAAGTGTGGCCTTGGAGGTGTAAGTCTAAAGCAAATCTGCATAAGTGCTGCATAATTGATAATGAACCACTTACTGGTCTTGCAAAAAGTGCTAATGAAATGGCTGCTTTCTGCTGCATTGACTATTCAGCTATTGTTAAAACGTGAGCAATTTAACTTTTAAAACTTTACTCACCAATAGCACCTAATTATTTTTTGGAGTTGGTAAAAGCACCCTTGCAGCGCCAGAGGCTAGCCTGTGCAAAATAATGAGGTTGGCAGTTAGTCAGTCTCTGGGACCTCCAAAACCCACATTTGGTGGCTGGTTTTTTTCAGTCCCTCTCCATTCTCCTTCATGCCCTAGGATCTCCCTGTTCTTTCCCTCTCCATCAAAATCTGCTTACAAGAATAGGCCAAAGTCAATTTAACTAAGACCCTGAATATTCATAATAGTTTCAAAGTCCTACCTTTCCAAAGGTATTTATGTTTTTTGGTTGTTTTATGTTTGTTTGTTTTGTTTTTTATTTCAGTGAAAGAGAGAGACAGAGAATGCAAGCATGAGCTGGGGGTGGGGAGGGGCAGAGGGAGAAGCAGACTCCCCGCTGAGCAGGAAGCCCGATGTGAGGCTCATCCCAGGACCCTGAGATCATGACCTGAGCCGAAGGCAGATGCTTAACCGACTGAGCCACCCAGGCGCCCCCCAAAGGTATTCACGTTTTAATGAGAACTGAATCCCAGGCTACAAAGGTAGCTGTTAGAACGGAGTGAATATCAGAATCATTGTGAATATCCTAGAGCCATGTCAATGCATACTCACAGCCTTCTGCTTAGAAATTCTGATTCCAAAGGTTTGACTGTGGCCTAGGGAACTCGCGCGTGTGTGTGTGTGTGTGTGTGTATGTGTGTAAGATAGAGAAATAATGTGATAGTAGTACTCATCATTGTGCTTTCTTCAACATTTTCTCTACTGGAAAACTGAAGAGAGTCAGATATAAGTGCTCACATTTAATAAATTATAGAACTGCACAGGTGAGTGGAAAAATTGAATTAGGGCCCTAGTTTTACCAGTAGAGGCAGCAACGCTGCCTGCCCTGTCTCAGAGCCCATCTGGAATCTACACTGCAGTAATATTGGCTTTTGAAAAGCCAGCCTTCCTCTCACTTGGCTGCATCTTATTAAGTAAAACTATTGATAAGAGCATGCAAACTCATCTCTTCTCCTTCGTGGCCTGCTGTCTTCTCAACCCACTTAGAAGCTGGTTCTTCATTGCTCATGTGGTTTTTATATTACCAAAAAGTCACTAATGCCAGGCAATGAAGTAGAAATCTAACGTAAAAAAAAATTTAAAGAATTAGCTAGCAGGGGGATGGCATCCCTTCAGAGACTCCATCTACGTCCGCTGATAACACAGTGCAATACCTTCATTTCAGTTCAGGGTGGTGGTCAGGATAGGGGTAAATGCTTTCTTACATTCTGCCTAGCACTCTAATATGTGAAAGAGAACATTACCTCTTTCGGAATCACTGATTCCCAGGATGTCAAAAAACAAATAACGTAATATCAATCCTTACCCCTGCCTTTACCTTTATGTTTTGTAACTATAAGATCACATAGTTGGCATAGTATATTGATGACTAAAATAATAAAACTTCATAATTATGGGGATAATGGAAAGCACATATTCTATTCTAATTATCTTAAATTTTTTCAGTACTGTATCTATAACTGATGAACAGCTTTCTTGCATTTAATTTTTTGAAGCAAATGTGCACATTTAGAAGAACTGGAAATAGTACAGAATGAAATCTGGTTTAGATTATCATCTTATTATATCTCATTCTTTACTTGGAGAAACCTGAGTGTTTTATTTTGAAATTAAATTAATTCATTCATTTGTTAAATATTAATTGATCTCCAAAAGAATGGGTCTGGTGATAACACAATAAGTAAAAACATCTCTCCCTCAAGAATCTTACATCTAAGCGTGGGTCAGGGAAGATGTGATCAATACATTATGATAAAAACACCAAAGAAAAATAAATCAGAGTAAGGGGCTAGTGCCTGAGACAGGACAACAAGGGGAGCTTTTTGAGGTGGTGATTCTTAAGCAAAGCTGAACGATGTGAGGGAGTAAGCCATGTAAATATCTGTACGAGGCAAAGGGTACAGTAAGAGCAAAGGCCCTAAGGAGGACACAAGCTGATGAGAGGGAATATGAAAGGCATGGGGAAGTTTAAGAGCAGAGGAATGATTTGATCTGATCGACGTGCTCAAAGAAGCATCGCTCCACCTGCTGGCAGCAACTAATCCTTCGGGAATCAGGATGGGAGTGGAGCAAAAGGAATTTATACAAATACCCACACACCCTTCTTTGCAGTTGAAGTTACCACTGCTCACGCTAGCACTAGCCACCTTTACAAATCTGACTGCAAATGCAGTGTGTGCTTGCTTGACTTGAGTTTCTTATAATTCTATTTCAATAATTCTCTCACTCATCTATTTGTACACTGTTTGCATAGCACAATACTCTGAACAGTATGATACTACAAAGAAATAGACGTGTGGTTCTCAACCTCTCCTCAGATGGCTGATATTTCTCACAAGTAAGTGTCCCCCACTATAATTACTACCTGCCAGTCCAATTTTTTTTTTGTCTATTTTGTTACTCACTACTCATTTACACCTTAGAGTCTCTTGAATGCCGTCCATGTTTGACAAATGTAGAGCTCCAAAGAGTTAATGTCCAGTCAAGTTTAAGATTGTCTAGGACCGATATGTCTAAAAATATCTTCATTCTACTTCACAGTTAAATAATTTTGCTGGGCGTATTAGTTATTTATTTCTATGAAACAGTATTACCACCAATTTAACAACTAAAAACAACACACAACCTCTGTAGGTCGGGAGTCGGGGCACAAACTAGCTGGGTCCTCCCAAGGCTGCAATCCAAGTCTCAGCTGGGGCTGCAATTTCATCTGAGGCTCAATTAGGGAAGAACTGGCTTCCAAGCTCACATAGATTATTGGTAGAATCTGGTTTCTTACAATGATAAGACTGACAACTTGCTATCAGTGCCTTGCTGTCTATA
Organism: Ursus americanus; assembly: GCF_024610735.1. NCBI lineage: Eukaryota > Metazoa > Chordata > Mammalia > Carnivora > Ursidae > Ursus > Ursus americanus. Next base: position 10,722,184 of record NC_142137.1, on the reverse strand, counting down.
ACCAGAGACCATGCTTAGCCCCAAGTACTTCTTTGTCATGTGGGATTTCCCCACCTGGCTGCTTGGTTTCTCAAAACTAGCAAAAGAGAAAGAGACTCCAATAAGATGGTCTTTATAATTGTGCATGACATCACCAGGCAATCATGTATATCCTGTCACCTTTACCGTATTTCGTCAGTTAGAAGCAAGTCCCAGGCCCTACTCATTCCTCATACAAGAATGGGGAGTCAGGGGGATAATTGTGGTCACACTAACTGTCTGTCGACTATACTAGGTATAGAATTCTAGGTTAAAAATAATTTTTACTTAAAACTTTTTTGGCATTGCTCCACTATTTTTACAGTGTTGCTATTGCAATTCTGATTTCCACTGTCATGTATATGTACTGTTTCAAGACTACCCACCCCCACCCCCCACCCCCATTGGGAAGGTCCTAGGATCATCTTTTTAACCCTGCTATTCTGAAATGCTATGATTTGGGGTATTTATTTATTTATTTACTTACTTACTTATTTATTTTTAATTTGTTATTTGCTATGCTGGGCATTTGGTGAGCTCTTTCAATCCAAAGGCTCATGTCCTGTCCTTGTCATCTAGAATATATTAATGTTCTGTTTCTTTGATAATTTCCATGAATCCTTTTCTATTCTTTAATTGTCCTTCTTGTTTCATGGATACTTATCTTCTCTTTGAGATTAGTGGTATTTTTGAAGTTTTGGGTTTTTTTCCAATCTCTATTACTTTTCTTTCTTCTGTGCTCAATTCTTTTGTTAGTTCTGGTCTCTAAGCTTTATGTTGGAGGCTTTCATCAAATGTATTTTTGGCTATCTGTTCACGATCAAAAGTAACACACTAAAAACCAGACTGAAAGCTCTGTTTGAACAAACAGAACGTGTTGACTTTAGAGTTTTGGGTAGGGTCACTGGCAAGACACTCTATTATGCCTGGTGTCATTGAGTCCAGAAACCCAACACAGGATGAAGATCAGAAAGTCTAACTGCTTTCAGCCAACCCATCGGTCATGAGGTAGACTCATGCACCTGCCACAATACCAGAGCTCAAGTCCTGTGCTTTTCTGGAGTTCTGCAGGACTCTTCACCTTATTTCTCATCCTCACCACCTTCAATAGCACCACTTACGGTTTAGTTTCTTCTGCTAAGTCAGTTACCACTCCTCCATTCATTACCTTCCAAAATTGTGTTTCCTCTCTTATCTACCGTTTCTTCATTTTTTTGTCCTTGTGGATTGTATCTTCTGTTTGTTTGTTTCAGTCTCTGTCATTTTAGGAATGGAACAGAGATAAATGCATATGTTCAATTAACCATGTCTTTGCTGCCTCACTTGGGAAATTATAGTAGAGAATCATATAGTCAATTCAAGCTCTCACTATGATATTGTTACACAATTACGTGCTCCTGAGTGTGCACTAGAATACTCAGATTTGTGTTTGCTTTCTTGCAAACACCAGCATATAAAATATTTACCAAAAAACTGTAACACCCTATCTGTCACTTAGATCTGAATGATGCTCAGATTATTATAACACTCCCTGGCTCTGAGTACTGGACAAATCATCATCTAATATGTTCAAATTTGGAACATACTGGAGCCATATATGATAGGATTGCTCCACTGTTTTTTCCTGCTTCAGGACCCCTCACTTAAATACTGTGCTCTATCTGGCTTGCTAAATAGGTTAACTATTAGCCCACCCACATCGTAGAGCCTTAAACCTCATTACTAAGTGTAAGTGGTAGAAAGTTGCAAGGGCACAACATTTTAAATTTAATATTTGCAAAGAAATAACACTTATTTTATACTTGGTACAGTAGACAGAATAATGACCCCCCAAAATGCCCACATCCTAATCCCCAGGACCTGTGAATATGTTATCTTATATGACAAAGGAAATTAAGGCTGTTAATCAGCTGACTTTAAAATAAGGATTATTCGGATTATCTGAGTTGGCCCAAGGTCCCTTAAATGGGGGCAGAAGAAACAGAGCCAGAGAGATGGCATCATGAGAAAGATTTGACTAGCCATTGCTGGATTTGAGAAGGGAAGGGGACCAAGAGCCAAAGAATGCAGACAGCTTGTAGAAGCTTGTGGTGGAGGGTCCCTGCAAAGCCTCCAGATGGAAACAGCCCTGCTGACACATTGACTTTAGCCCAGGGAGACCTATTTCAGACTTCTGACCTTTAGAACTGTAAGATAATAAATTTTTATTGTTTTAAGTCACTAAGTTTGTGGTAATTTAATGCAACAATAGAAAACTAATGTACTTGATAAATGGGCACGGAGCTTAAATATAAATAGCATGAGGTTATGAGGAAAGACAACTACTTTTCTGTAATAACAACACTATCACAATTCCCCTTTTTTCCACTTCAGGGTCTCACTATTTTGCTTCTATGAGTCTCTCAGCAACTGTTGCCCTAGTGTTTGCTGATTATTTCTCTTTGTGTCTCATATTTACACCCACTAAGAAAAGAGCTCCCCATTAGATTGACTATATACCACCCCAGCTTAGATTTGTCATCTCATTCCTATAGCTTATTAACAAAGGCTAGTTGTGTCCCTTTACAGTGTTCCTACTGGGCACTCATTCAATACAAGTCTGAACACCACTGCCTCCTAAGGGCACACAGCCATTCTTGAACAATTCTGACTACAAGAAAATGTCTCTTTATGTGGAGTCAAAAAATGTAGAACCTAGCTATATCTATGTATTAGATCAAGTTGTACCTGTTGTGACACATATGTAATCACTCTAAATGTCGTTCTTTCAAATGTTCAAAGACAGTAGTCATTTTTAAGTAACCCTTGTATTCCAGTTAAATATTTCCAATTCCTTCCATATTTTTCATACTAGAAGGCTTTGAATGTCCTTCATTATCATGTTTTTTTCTATGAACTTACTCTTTTGACATAAATCTCTTAAAATCCATTCCTCAGGACATAATAACTCTGTAGTTGTCTGAGTAGCATGGAGTATATTTCCTCTAAGAAACACTATGCTTCAAATATCGCTGGGTGAGTCCACCCTAACATTTTACATAATTAGTCTTATGAAGTAATGCTACCAGATCCTCTGTGACTCCACTCTGTAATTTTATCAAGGACAAAATTGAGAAGTCAAACATTCAGAAAAAAGGAAGAAATTCTCATAAGTCAATAATTTGAGGATTGTATCTATAATATTATATATTGTGATAGCATATTCTTGGGAAAGAAACAATCTAGAATGCTAATACACACATAATTCCATTAATAAATTTAGGAAATAATGGATATTATATTTAAGTTTTGGAAATTTACAAAGTTTATTGCATATTAAGTGCTTAGAGCAAACCCGTTTAACTTATTAAAACTCATTTAAGGGGACCCCTAGGTGGCTCAGTTGGTTAAGTGGCCAACTCTTGATTTCAGCTCAGGTCATGATCTCGGGGTTGTGGGATAGAGCTGCACATGGGGCTCTGTGCTCACTGGGGAGTGTGCTTAGGATTCTCTCTCTCCGTCTCCCTCTGTCCCTCCCCTTGCTCATTCTCTCCCTCTCTCTCTCTCTCTCAAAGAAATAAATAAATCTTTCAAAAAGAATAAAATAAAACTCGTTTAGTAGATCCTTTAGAGGTATTTAAAACCAATTAATATCTCAGAAATACTGTTTCACAGAAAACTCTGCACAACACTGGTGCACTAAATACCTGCATACTATAGACTAAGTAAATAGATATTCCAAACTTTGTGCCCACCTGTTTGTCGCTTCTGTTAAGATCATACCACCCAAGCAGACACATGTCCACAGATCACCGAAAATAGTCTAACCCAGATTTTCCTTACTTGTCAGGAAGATATCTTCTACAACAAAGTTCAGAAAGAGTACCAGAGATTTTATATACCATCTAGTATTTCCTTCCTTACTCATTCACAGAAGAAAACTGAAATTTCCTAACCTAAATTCTGACCTTTACATATGTACTGTGTATTACCACTGTATGTTATGTTGCGTGGGGCTGGTAAGTGAATGGGGGGAAATCATGATTTTATAAACTCATTTTAAAGGCTGGTTCTCACATTTTCTGACAAAGAAAAGAGAAACAGGGAAGTTAACTTTTGTTTCAAGTGGATGAATTTGAATTCCTTTTAAATCAAACATGTCACAACAGAAAGGAAAGGCTAATTCACAGAATCCTGGAGGATTACACATAAATATTGAATGCAAGCCCACTTCCAACACCTCTGAAATCTGAAAGTTTATTACATTCCTGTCACATTCCTTTCACATATAGAAAGTATATGTTTCCTTACCTCTTAAATCCTGAGAGCCATGATAATCTATGCACACACTACCCCTGTTTATTTGTGATACTGAACTGGTTAAGATGAAAAACACTGCACCCTTCACACTGTGGCTGGCTGATCTTTGATCTTTACCCCCTAAGAGAGTTGTGCAAATTCCTCTGAACGCATTTCCATGACCTGCTGAGCTCCCATATCACTCTATTTTTAAACACTTTGCTGAACTCCTTCATTTTTAATAAAATGTCACTGTTTCCACTTTGGACCATTGAAGGGCCAAAAGTTCTTCCCAGGTTCTTCCTGTTCTCACAACTGATTTCACATAAAAGTAAGACAAGTTAAATGGATGAGAGCAGTAAAATTCCACGGTACTCAAAGGAATAATGCCCTGGGCAAATTGAACTCAGAGGACAGGATTGGACATACAGGGTTTGCTAATCAGAATGGTTTGGGTCAAGTCACGGGGTTGTGAACCTAAGGATAAGACTCTACATTTGTTACGAAAGGAGCCTCATTTCTCTCATTCTTTTATCTCCACCACCTCATCTCTAGTCTTGAGCAGAACAGACACTTGGTAAATGTTTGTGGAACAGAATTGCCTGTGTCGTAAAAGTAATTACAGTGCTGAATGACAGAAACGTGCCAAGGATATGACTGAGGAATGTCAGGGATGCCTTCAGTTGAAAATCACAAAAGATACTGGATCTCTTTCTTGAAATAATAGTCACATCATCATACCAAAAATAGATTTATCACTTATTCAACGGTGTTTTAAAAGTGTCTTATACAGAGTTCTAAAAATGTTTTACACATAGTTCACATTTAATCCTCACAAGGACTCTAAAAGGTAAGTAGTATCGTTCTCGTTATCAGTTGACAATGGTAAAATTCAGATTAACTACATTGCCCATAATTAGAATCCTAGAGTTCTGGAGTCAAGATGAAGCAGAGCCCTGACTGACCCCCAAGCCAAGAAACTTCCCACAACCCTGTGCCAATTCAGTGTTTTCTCGGGGCAGCACATGGTTTTTCTCTTATCTGGAATTCAGACTGTTTCAAAAGGGCAGCACTTTTCAAACTATACTTTAAGTCTTTCCACCTAACTGTACAAATGAATGTATTAAAAGTGCTGGGATGGTTGTTCTGAGTTACTGCCATGGAGAACTTCCACTATTTAATAGAACTGAATACTCAGGAATGGTTCAGCAGCCACCATGTGAGAAACAAGGTGGGGAGTTGCCTTAGAAATGAGGAAATACACAATTTCTAGCTCAGAAAGTGCCTGTTTACCCTGTGAGAATGCATGTCCTTTGCCTTCCTCGCTATTATAGGTGTTGGTTGGGGATAAGAATTCCTTCCTTCAGTCTAGCCGTCTCTATTAAGATACTAACATGCTTTTTTTTCCCTAAGTAAACTGTCTATTTTATTTCATAAACCAACTCCATAAATCAGTTCCATTTAATGCCTCCATGATTCTGTAAGAACAACAAAAAAGGGAGCTATTTATTTGTAAACATGTATATATTTTGTTCTAAAAGTAATCACCATATTTACATATTCATTAGAATTGCCACTCTAAATGAAATGGGGACAGTAGCTAATGGCATAATTTTAACTTTGTGGATGACCGGTTTTGCATAAACAAAATGAGATTATTAACATCGAGTCTGTATAGCAAATCTAAGGAAGAAAAATAAAATAGGCACATTTCCTTAAAAAGTTTCTCTAGGAAAACAAACTGATGAGTAACGTCAAAAACTAAATGTTCAAAAAATGGAAATCAGAGCGAATATTCTAATTTGAATATTTAAAAAATAACGGCTCATTCTTAAGGAGAAAAAAAGAAAATAGGCAAATTTCTAGAAAAATCTAATTAATAAAAGAGCAGAAATAACAAATTACTAAAGGGCTACAGAGTATAGAGAGAATTATAAATCATTAGAGACTATGCCCAAAAGTTTAAAAATTGGATTACACTTAAATGGCCAGGAAAATAGATGTAACCAGTGATTCAGGAAAAGGGAGAAACTCTGAAGAGACAGGAAAAAAAATTAATATTTCAGTTTTTAGAGCTGTTTTAGGTTTATAAAATTGAGAGGAAGGTACAAAGACTCCCCATACACGCTCATGCCTCCACATATGCATAGCCTCCCTTGTTGTCACTGTCCCTCACACTATTACCAAGGATGAAGCTACATGGACACATCATAATCACCCAAGTCCGTAACTTAGTTTAGGGTTCGGTCTTGCTATTTGTACATTCTGCGGGCTTGAACAAAAGCAGAATTCATTTTTATTAGAATATCATACAGAGTATTTTCACTGACCTAAAAATCCTCTGTGTTCTGCCTGATCACATCTCTACCTTACTACCCTTGAAAACCACTAAATCTTTTTTTATTGTTTCCATAGTTTCCATTCTTCCAGAATGTCATATAGTTGAAATCATATCTTTTTAGACTGGCTTCCTTTACTTAGTAATATAAATTTAATGTTCCTCCATGTGTTTTTTTCATGGCTTGATAGCTCATTTCTTTTTAGAACTGAATAATTTTTACCGTCTTGATGTACCAGTTTATTTATGCACTCACCTACTGAAGGACATCTTGGTTGCTTCCAAGTTTGGGCACTTATGAATAAAGCTGTCACATACATCCATGTATAAGTTTTTGTGTGGACATATGTTTTCAGTTCATCAGGGTAAATATCAAGGACCATGATTACTGCATTGTATGGTAAGAGCGTGTTTAGTTTTTTTAAGAACCCTTCAAACTGTCTTCCAAAATGTACCACTTTGCATTCCCACTAGCAATGTATGAGAATTCCTGTTGTTCCACATCCTTGCCAGCATTTGATGTTGTCAGTGTTCTGGATTTGGGGCCATTTAGGTGCATAGTAGTAGCTTGTTGTTTTAATTTGTATTTCTCTGAGAGGATATAATGTGTACATAATATATAATATTGTATATATATTCTTGCCATGTGTATATCTTCTTTGGTCAGATGTCTGTTAAGATCTTTGGTCCATTTTTTTAACCGTGTTGTGTTTTTTATAATTGAGTTTTAAGAATTATTTATATATTTTGGATAATAACCCATTATCAGGTATATCTTTTGCAAATATTTCCTCCCAGTCTGTGGCTTGTCTTCTAATTTCTTGATATTGTATTTCACAGAGAAGATGTTTCTAATTTGAATGAAGTGCAGCCTATCAAGTATTTCTTTCATAGATCATGTCTTTAGTATTGTAAATAAAAGGGCATCATCACACCCAAGATCATCTAGGTGTTCTCCCGTTATCTTCTAGGACTTTTATAGTTTTGCCTTTTAAAATTAGGTCTATGATCTATTTTAAGTTAATTTTTGTGAAGGGTATAAAATCTGTATCTACATTCATTTTTTTTCCATGTAGATGTCCAGTTATTTCAGCACTTTTTGTTTAAGAGTCTATCTCTTGTCCACTTTATTGCCCTTTCTCCTTTGTCAAAGATCAGTTGACTATATTTACTGGGATCTACTTTTGGTCTCTCTATTCTGTTCAATTGATCTATTTGTCTGTTTTTTTCACCAATACCACATTGTCTTGATTAGTAGCTTTATAATAAGTCTTGAAGTTGGGTAGTATCAGTCCTCCAATTTTGTACTTCCACTCAATACAGTGTTGGTTATTCTAGGTTTTCTGCTTCTCCATCTAAATTTTAGAATTACTTTGTTGTTGCCCATAAAATCACTTGCTGGGGATTTTGATTGGGATTGCATTGAATCTATAGACCAACTTGGAAAGAACTGACATCTTGACAATATTACATATTCTTACTCATGAACATGGAATATTTCTTTCTTATTTAGTTCTTTAATTTCATTTATCAGAGTTTTATAGTTTTCCTCATATAGATCATGAACATACTTTATTAGATTTATACATAAGTACTTCATTTTTGGTGTGCTAATGTAAATGATATTGTGCTTTTAAGTTCAAATTCCATTTGTTCCTTTTTGGTATATAGAAAAACAATTGACCTTTATATATTAACTTTGTATCCTTCAAGTTTGCCATAATTGTTTATTAGTTCTAGGATTTTTTGGGGTGATTCCTCTGGATTTTCTACATTAATGATAATGTCATCTGTGAACAAAGACAGTTTTATGTACTCATTCCCAATCTATATACCTTTTATTTCCTTTTCTTGACTTGTTGCACTGGCAAGGACTTCAAGTACAGTATTGAAAAGAAGTGTTAAGGGACAATTCTTGCTTTGTACCTGATCTTTGAGTTACTCCCCACTAACTATGATGTTAGCTCCAGATTTTTTGTAGATATTCTTTATCAAGTTGAGAAAATTCCTCTCTATTGCTAGTTTACTGAGTTTTTATTCCTAGTTGTTTTTTTTTTTTTTATCATGAATGCATGCTGGATTTTTCAAATGCTTCTTCTGTATCTATTGTTATGATCATGTGATTCTTCTTTTTTAGCCTGTTGACCTGATGGATTACATTAATTGATTTTCAAATGTTTCACCAGCCTCCCACACCTGGGATAAATCCTACTTTGTTGTGTTGTATAATTCTTTCTATGCTTTTTGGAATTTGATTTGCTAATATTTTGTTGAGGATTCTTACATCTATGTTCACGACAGATATTGGTTTGTATGCCCTATAGTTCTCTTGTAATATTTTTGTCTAGTTTTGATATTAGGATAATGTTGGCCTCATAGACTAAATTAGGAAATATCCCTCTACTTCTGTCATCTGAATGAAATTGTAGAGCATTGGTGTAATTTCTTTCTTTAAGTATCTGATAGAATTTACCAGTGACCCATTTGGGTTGGTTGCTTTTTGTTTGGGAAGGTTATTAATTATTGACCAAATTTCTTTAATAGATACAGACTTATTCAGATTGTTTATTTCTTTTTGTGTGAGTTTTGGCAGATTGTGTCTTTTAAGGAATTGGTTCATTTTATCTAGGCTATCAAATTTCCACTTTTTCTCCTTTTCTGGCATATCACTTATACTTTTTTCTTTTTACATTTTTAGTGATTGCCCTAGAATTTCCAATATACATTTACAACTAATTAAAGTTCATTTCACATAACACTATACCACTTCACACGTAGTTTGAGTACTTTATAACAAAATAATCCTAATTCCTTCCCCCATCCCTTGTAGCATTGCTGTCAATTATTTCACTTATACACAAGCATAAATAAGCAAATATATATTCTGCTGGTGTGTGTGTGTATATATATATATGTATACATATACACTTAAATACACTTAAGCATATATATCTGAATACATTGTTGCTCTTATTATTATTCAGAATAATTTAGAATAAATTGTTATCTATTACATCAATTAAGATTAAGAAAAATATAAGCTTTTATTTCACCTTCATTTATTCCTTTTCTGATGTTCTTTCTCTATGTAGATCTGGATTTCTGAACTATATCCTTTTTCTTCTATCTAAAGAATTTGTTAACATTTTTTGCAAGTCATGTTTACTGGCAACAAGTTCCCTCAAATTTTTTTGTGTATGTGTCTGAGAAAATCTCTACTTCTCCTTCACTTTTGAAGCATCATTTCACAAGGTACAGAATTCTAGGTTGGTGGGGGATTTTCTCTCAACACTTTAAATATTTCACTCCATTATTGTTTTGCTTGCATGATTCCTGAGAGAAGTTGGATATAATTCTTACCTTTGTTCTTCTATAGGTAAGGTGGTTTTCCCTCTGGCTTCTAGCAGGCTTTTTTCTTTATATTTGAAAATGATAGACTAGGTGTAGTTTTGGGGGGCATATATCCTGCTTGGCATTGTCTTTGCTTCCCAAATCTGAAGTTTGGTGTTTGACATTAATTTGGGAAAATTCTCAGTCATTATTGTTCCAAATATATCATCGTCTCCTTTTTCTCTTTTTTTCTCTTTCTTGTATTCCCATTACATATATGTTACACCTTTTATAGTTGTCACACTGTCCTTGAATGTTTTTTCAGTCTTTGTTCTGTTTTTCTGTTTTTGAAGATTTTGCTGATATATATTCTAGCTCAGAGATTCTTTCCTCAGCTCTGTCCAGTCTACCAATAAACCCATCGAAAACATTCTTCATTTCTGTTACAGTGTTTTTGACCTCCAATATTTCTTTTTTGGTTCTTGCTAAAGGCTTCCGTCTCTCTTCTTACATTGCCCATCTGTTCTTCACCACGTCTACTTTGTCCATTAGAGCCCTTAGCGTATTAATCATAGCTGTTTTACATTTCAGGTCTGATATTCCAACATCTCTGGTTCTTCTGGTTCTGATGCTTGCACTGTCTCTTCCAACTGTGTTTTTTGCCTCTTGGTATTCCTTGCAATTTTTTTTTTCTTGATAACTGTACAAGAAACTGTGGCAAATAGTCTTTAGTAATGTGGTGGTAGAGTATGGGATGGCGGGGGGTGGGGGAAGTGTTCTACTGTCCGATGACTAGGTCTCAGTCTTTTAGCGGGCGTATGATTCTAGACTGTAAGTTTCACAAGTGTTTCTTGGTTTGTTTGGTTTTTTTTCTTCCTCAGGTGGGACAGGATGGCTAGAGTAGGCTGCAGTTGGCTACCTTCTTCTCCAACGTGGAAGGTTAGAACGGGCTAGAGTTGAACATTTCCCTTCCCAGGTCAGTTAGGCTCTGGCAGTACCCCAGTGGGTTAAGCTCTGGTTAACTAGTTTACCATGAAAGCAGGCCTTGTTAAGAACAGAGTACTCTGGCATATTTCAAATGGTTCATTTTCCCCTCCCCCTGCCAGAAACTTGAGGGGGTTTCTCCAACGTTTACTGTATTTGATTGAGCTCCTGGAGGTAAATAAAGCTCACTATATTGTAGGGGTGTCCCTATGATGGAGTCCCTCTGGAGTTTTTAACTCTCAGAATTTTCTGTGCTGAGCTTTCAGAAATTTGCCAACTACAGTTTAGGTTTTTCTTCCTTGGCACTGGTTCCTGCCACAGTTTCTGCTCATGTGTCTTTGCTCTGGTAAGCCACAACTCCCTATATTCTCCTATCAGTCTCTAGGCTTGGGGGCAATAGTTTACCCTGTGTCCCTCTCTTTATATAAAGCCAAAGAGTTGTGATTTTTTTTAGTCTATTCAGCTTTTTACTTGTTCTTAGGACAGAGTGATGACTACCAAGCTCCTTATATGCAGAACGAGAAACTGGAAGTCAATTTTTTTTCCTTAAAAGACACTAATTATAAAAATTAATTTTACTAGTAAGTTCCCCAAAGTTTAAACTAACATCTAATTTTATCACCATACAAAATTTGGCAGAGTGTATGAAAAAAATGGAAAACTACCAAGTTCATTTTATAAAGCCAGCATAATGCTGTAACAACCTAACAAGAATATTACAAAAAAAAAAAAGATAATTATAGACCCATCTTGTATGTGGAAATAGATTTGAAAATTCTAAATAAATACTAGTCACAAAATTTAAGCATATATTGATGGAACATCAAGCTCTAAAAGAAAAAAAAAGACTATCTTATTAATGTAAGGATTATTTAGTATTAGGAAAATCTATTAATATTACATTCAAATCAATCATCCAAATAAGAAAAGTCTTATCATATTAATAATAAGGCAAAAAACAATGGATGATATGCAAAATTCATTCCTCTATTTTTTTTTAAAAAAAGACTCTTTAAAATTAAAATCTATGACTAGAAAAAGAGCTTTTAGTTATTTTCTAATTATCACAGCCTCACTACCAAATTTTAGCAGTACAGAAATCTACATATTAATAAGTTCCCATCCCTAACCACTCTTGCATCTCCCATTTGTCACCTCCCAAGAGATAAGCACTAGCAACAGGTTGGTGTGTATCCTTCCAGAACTCTTCAATGAAATAAATAAATGGGTTAATGTGTAGATATACATATTTATGTCCATAATATGATTACTTTTTGTAGATAGGACTTAATATACAGAGTTACAGAGAGACAGAAAATTATCAGTTCACACACAAAATACATTATAAATAATGCCACAGTCTAGAAATGTCCTTGTGCACTAATAAAAGTAAGAAGAATTGGTAACTTGAAGGGTAAACATACTTTAGATATTAAATGTTTCTAACTATTACCAAATCTCCTTATGAAAAGTTTGCGTCAATTTAAATTCTCATGGGCGGTATATGAAAAATTCTTTTGTTCCCCAAATTCACCACTCATGGTTACCCCCAGTCTTAGAAGCAGGAAATATGGTATTTCAATACAGCTTTAGAGAAACTGCCTGGATTGGCACCCAGTCTCCACTACTTTTAAGCTGTGTGAAGTTGAACAAGTCACTTAACCTGTCTGTGCCCCAGTTCCTAATCTGTTATGATTAATAATTATTAAAAGTTCATTCATAAAGTCATAAAAGTCCTTGTCATTGTGCTTTAAATATAATTACTTTGTGGGAGTTTCACATATATAGGATGTTAACCCTTTGCCCACTACTTATGCTCCTTTTCTAAATCCCTCTCTGTAATTTGCCATATATCTTTATATTTTAGGTCATTTACCTAGTGGCAATTTTAACATTTTTTATAAACCTCCGTTTTTTCCTACATTGCTTCTGGATTTCATGTCTTTCTTGAGAAAACGTTAGCCTATCCTACGTTATATGTATATATAAATCACTCAGGTTTATTCTAATTCTATATTTTAGTTTATATTTAGTTCTTAAATCCATTTTGTATTGTATGTGTGTAATATGAGATAGAAGTGCCTATTTTATGATAAATTTGTAGTCAATTATTTCAATATTGTTTATTCATTTGTTTGGTAGTCTATATTTTCCCACTGATTTGGAAAGCCAACATATATACGTGTGTGTGTGTGTGTGTCAATTTTTATAAACACACATATATTTCTAGACTTCTTTTTTCAATAACCCTAACATATTTGCCTTTCTTGCACCAGTGTACACTTTCAAAACTATTATAGTTTTATATACGCTGGCTCTTCATAGAGCGAGCACCCCCTTTGAAATGTCTCAACTATGAAATTTAGTGAAGCACTTACTCTGACATATGCAGAATCATCTTATCAGTTTACGTAAAAGTCCTCCTGGGATTTTTATTTGTAATGCATTGAATTTATATATTAAGTTCTGAGGAATTGATTATGTTTGCAACTTTGAGTTCTTTCAACTAGGAATTAGTATGTCTTACAATTAATTTAAGCTTTTTTAAAAGGCTTGCACTAAAGTTTTGTCATCATCTTCATAAATATCATGCACATTTCTTTTAAGTTTATTTCTAGCTAATATATTTCTTTGCTGTCATTAATGGGATCTATTTTCCATTTTCTAACTGGTCATTATTGGAAACTTTTAAGACCACTGATGTATGTATGCAGATGAATACTAACCCATATCTACCTCAAATCAGCGAATATCTCTCTATCCCAAGTCAGCAAACTCAACAGCAAAATACCAGATGCAGTCTTAATAATATTAAAGAAACAACTAGCTAACTGCTATCACCATTATTATTAAGTTTTGTTCTACAAGTCCGAACCAAGGCAATAAAACATGGAATGGGCGAAAAAAAGCAAAATTCAGATGAAGGGGTCTTGGTGGGACCCCCTCCTACACGTGAATAGGTTGCTCCCTGTCTAAGGCTCCAAGATGGAGGTAAAGAGTGGATGAAATATAGCCATTGTTCTGCTCAATGCACTGCATCCTCTGGGGTGGGGGTGCATATGTCCTGAAGAAGAAGCACTACTTTTCATAGAAACTCTGTCCACACACTAAACCACAGACCTGTGTAGAGATGCCAGCCTAGATAAGGCTCTTTTTATTCTATTTTTGCACAAAGATTACTTATAGACTTGTGCAGTCCTGGAAATGAGAAAACAAATTGTCACTACTTTCAGGTGATAGAGAATACCTAGAAAATCCAAGAGAATTAATTGAAAAATAATTTCCATTAGTAAAATAAGTCTAAAAGTCATTGGAAACAAGATATATAGCTATTTACATTATATAGAGATCTATATTACAGTCAGCAAAATGTTCAAATATATTATTTTTAAAAAATAATTCACAATAGCAACCCAAAGCACAGAATTCCCAGGAATATATTTAATAAAGAACATGAGGAACTTTAGTAAATTAAATTGTATAAGGCTACTGAAAATTGTATAAGGATAGGAGTTAATTAAAAAATAATAGCTTTCCTATATTTCCGAAAAAAATATTTGAAAAATTTAATGGGAAATGAGAGCAAAAGTAAAACAAACACAAGGGGCATTTTTGAGAGTCCAAGGCCAAATGCTGTTTTGCTGACAACTATCCATCTTCTTCTGCCCTTCTTTCCCAGTTTCTCCCGACACTCACGTTACAAATTGGAGCTGGGGAGGGGCAGGAGTTTCAGGTTTGAGCAGGGCCAGGCAAAGAAAAATGTTGATAAAGATAATGGTTTCTCAGCTGGCCCCTTGAACTCAATTTGAACTCTTACATTTAGAAAAATGAGAACCAAAACTATTTTTTATGACCAATTTCATGAACATCTGAGCAATAAATGATGGTCAGAAGTTAATCACTTTGAGACTCTGGCACAGACACAGCTGCCTATGGATCCTGGTGACCATGTGCAGAGCACAGAGGTGGTGAGGAGGCACTTCTCCTTGTCTTTGCCCACCTTGTCTTGGCCTGCCCAGCACTGGCCATCTGGAAATGCTGAGAGGAATGGAGATGGCACCCTTGACAAGACCTGCTCTTTTTATATTGAGTAGCTCCAGCAATGCAGGACACTTCATAACCAGAAGAACATGACCAGAAGAAGACAGAACACAAAAGGAAAGATATAGATCAGGGTTTCTGACCTCAGCACCACTGACATTTTGGATTAGATAATTCTTTGCTGGTGGGATAGGGGAGCAGCAGGAGCTGTCTGGTGCACTGTCAAAATTTAACAATATCTGGCCTCTACACATAATATGCCAGTAGCACACCCACTCTCCACGCCAGCAGTGACAGCCAAAAATGTCTCCAGACATTGTCAAGTGTCTCCAGGTGAGTGAGGGTGGGGGTGGACAGAACCAACCCAGCTAAGAACCATTGATGGAGATTGAATGATTGATTGATTCAGAATCAGAGTGAAACACTGGGGTGGGTGTGAACTCCTTTGGGGGGGCTTTATAAACACTAATTTTGATGTATACACATTTATGCATAGATCCATAGGCAAGCATATTAGCCTTCCAAGAATCTTAATAATATTGTTTGGTGGGTTAGGATAAATGGAGGACTTTTATTATCTTATACATTCCTTTATATTATTTTTATACATTTCTACATTTTTCAGTTTTCAAAAATGAGCGTGCACTAAATATATTCATTTAACCATGTTTTTTTAGTGCCTCCTATGTGCCAAGTAGACTAATGAGGATAGAGATTGGGGTTGGAAATTCCAGGCAGAGGGTGAAGCGGCAGACGGACCATAAACAACAAGCATAGTAAATAATTATATAAGTTAGAAAGTGGTAAATTCCATTTTTAAAAAATTAGTAGAGAGGTGATGTCATTAAATAAAAGTTGTTCTTAAAAATACAGCATGCTGGATTGATGTGGAAGCGTTCAGTCCTCTTTCACAACCACTCTGCCCTCTATTCTCCATTCCTGAGTGTCACTGACCTTTCAAACAAAATGACCTTCCTGTGGATTCAGGCAGTTGTGTTTTTTGCTGAGCCCCTGAAGGCATCATGAGTTGAGCGGGGCTTCTCATTCTATGATAACGATCGGTCTCAAACAGCTTTATCCATAGACCTTCCAGTCATTAGACTAGACACTGACATCTATTTTCCGAAACCCTTATATTTCTCACACCATTTCATTACCTGAGGCACAGGTTTGCTTGAAACTCCTGCCATGGTAGCTGGAGCAAAGCTGCGTAATGCCCTTCAGGAAGTTCTGGAATGCAGAGTCCAATCCTGGTTGGAATGGTTAACAATCCTGTGAGTTGTGTCTGCCAGCTGGTTGCAACTTAACTTGCTGTGAACAGGGGTTATTAAATGACTCATTTACACCTGAGCCAAATACCAAATAAGTGGATAATGTATTCAAATGGTCTGGAGGAGAGCAATGGATGATATGTTTGTTTCTATCTCAGTAATTAGGTAGATGAGGTCTTAGGTAAATAAGAGAGCAGTAGGTGTGCGGGCTTGAGGAAACAACACGCCTTCTCTGCAGTGCGTATAAGAGAAAAGTCTGTAATGCTTCATTTAACTAAAGCCTATCCCACAGGATTTGATTGTCTTTTTCAAGACAGCAGCAAAATACATAGGTTTAGGAGAACTGGGGTTAAACAAATTGCTTCATGATCATACTTTTACTGAGAACTGACAGAAGGTCCTCTTCAGGACAAAGAATGTCCAACGGAAAATATTTTTAAACATTTTCTATTGGTGCCAAATGAAAACTTAAAAATATAAAATAAAATAAAATTGAGGCTTAACCTCATTGTTGTCCTTGCTGAAACCATTTTTTTTCAAGTGGTTTCAAGTGCATTTGTAAACCTCAGAGAGGCCAAGTCCAGGCTGTCAGTCTTTGAAAGTTTTACAGTAGACAGCAAGGTCCTCATAAGCATGAAGATGTCTTGTTTCTGGTAAACTCTATTTTTTTGGGGAAAAAAAAAAAAGCCCACTGTCTTTACTTTGAAGACTTTGCATCAGTCTCTGGAGGCAAACAGGGCAGCAGTCCAGAATTTTCTTGGCCGTCAGCACAAAGGAGGCTGCACATCAGTAAGAAGGAGAAACGGCAAACTTCAGCAAAAACAAAGACCTGTCCTGGTTTTAAAAGAAAGAAAAACAGGACATATGATCACCTTCTTCAGCTGCCAAGTATATAAAGTAGCTCCAAAAAGAGTGTAATGTTCCATTGTAAATGAGAAACTATAATTACACCTAGAAAATCTGGGGAGATAAATTCCATGGAGCCGCCGAAGGCTAACTGTTGGATGGGCCGTGGGGTAGAGGCCTTGAGTAAAGACAGGCCTGGAGTTATAGCCAATGGGCAGTCCTGTCCTTGTTGTTCTTGAGATCAAACCATCTTTTTGTGAGCTCTATAAGATGGGACCCCATACAGTAGAAATGAAACCCAGGGCTTCCCAGGAGCAGGAAAGCAGGAAGAGACCCTTTGTGACAGTCAGATGTCTCTGAAGGGGATTTTTCAGTTTGATTTTCCTCTGATTATTTGTGTTGGCTTTAAAAGAAGATCAAATGGCTGCTCCCGGGTTGCACAGGCACCTATCACAATAGGGTAGGAAGCCTGCCCCCGGGGACAACTGCTCCTGAAACTTGGTCTGTAGAAGTGGAGAATCCATATGTTCTGGACCAGAATCAGATTACACATAAACTTCCTAAACATATTATCCAGTCTGACAACTAGGCAATAAAAAGTCACTCTGTATTTCACACTTTCGTTGCATTTACATTCCTTCTATCTTCTTGATCTTGTTTTCAGTAATGAAATTAATTTTAGTGGGGGTTAGGGTTGGGAACTGGTGGCTTATTTTAGGACATGCCTGTTGGTTCTGCCATAAAGAGACAGGTTGCCAAGCAAGCCGGGAAGGATGTCATTATCATTTCACAACTTTAGGTAAGATGAGGCTTCTGAGAGCCATCTTTACAACCTTTGTTTATTCTTACAGTCCACATTTTTATATGAATATGTAAATCAAAGGCATGTTTCCCTCTTTGCTCACAAAAGATCATTCGTGTCCCTGGATATTGGATATACCCTGTAGCCTCACCTTGATTAATTCTGTGGAGAAAGCTTAAAAGCAAATCGTACCATGAGACCTATTTCTTTTTTGCATTTATGCAACAAGAAAACTGACATATAATGTTGTGATTATTATTACTATCACATATTATGGGGGTATTATGGGAGTTAGGCAATTTTAATTTATTTTCCTAATGGAACCAAACTTTTTAGATTTGTTTACACCTAAGTGTCCCCATCTTATCCTATACAAAACAGTCTCAAAGGAGAACTTGGCAATCTCCAAGCACTTAAACGAAAGTATCTAAAATATGGAGTCATGACTCAGAAAAGAAAACCAGGTCAGCCCATCCTTTGAAATGGGCAAGTTGAAGCAGTCTTGGAAATAGCTGATCATCTCTAGTGTGATGATTTAAAGAATCATTGGTAGACCTGTTGGTGCAATTAAGAATGAGCATGATTAAATCACAGGTTCCCGGGGCTCTGCTGCAGACAGGCCTATAGGGGAATCTCAACAGAGAATCTCCTGTCACTTGCATTCTCAAGAAGGTTGCTTGGTATATAAAGTTAAAGCCATTCAAAAAATAAGGGATTGGCAGCGATACTGCCATTCCTCCACTCACAAAATTTTATTGCCAACGGGATGTGATACAGCAAAGAAGGAAAAGGAGAGTGACAATCAGTAAAACTCTATACCATTTACTGTTGTCTTTTCATAATCACAATTCTTATATTGCCCAACATAAAGTATAGTTGGTCAGTAGAAAGATGGCTATTTTCATTCTGTAGCTACTTTGTAAACACCATCTGCATCTGGCTCAAAGCAGTTTGTGTTCACATCAACACCTACAAACGGAAGTGACTGTGCACTGGGGATACACTCGAAATCATCTTTCAGGCATCTCCCAGAGAAGTGTGGTGGTTCCTCCTAGTGGTCTGGGACACAGGCCTCTCAGAGCACATCTGCCTTGGCTTTTAAGCTTTCAGTTGGGCACCTGGTAGCTCGGGTTATCCTTAACTACAACAGGGACTAGAAGAGAAGGAGCACATTTGAGAGAGGAGATGTGATTGATTTTGGATTGCCATTGAGGCGTCCATGGGGAGATGTCCAGCAGGCAGTCGGAACTGCAAAAGATTTAACCATCTTGATTCTCCTCCTTTCACCACAATTTCTCCTTCTGAGGCCCTCTCTCTAGCTCTTCACCCATGACCCATCCCAGAAACATACGAATTTTATAGCATTAATTTTGAGCATTCCATGTATCCTATACTTCAAGTCAGACCACTTAAAACATAGCCTATAATTGCTGAAAATCCATCTTGCTTTTTTTCATATAATTCAACTTAAACACTATATCACTGAAAAGCTGGTCTTTTAAAAAGATTCTTCATATGATATATTTATCAACCACTGGAAAAACCAACAGTTAAATCATGAAGCACCAGCAGAAAGATTCTATTGTATTCAAAATGACAATTTTAAGATACATACGTTAGAGGATCTCAGTTCTCTCTCTTTCTCTCTCTCTCTCTCTTTTAGCTCCCTTTTACTCTCACCTGTGTATCCATATATTTATTTATCTATAGATAACTGATGACATCCAAATATATTTTCACAAATACTATTGTTCTATGAAATCCATCATGTGCCTTATGTTTTATTTATTAAATTGTTAAAGTACTAAGTTGGGAAGACAGATAATGGTTTCTTTTAAAGTGGACCTTCTTAAAATGACAAGTCAATTTAGATAGTAGCACTAAGAAATTGAAGACAGCAAATCTGTATTGGGGTTGAACTTTTTTTAGTTAAAACAATTTTCATTGTATAACCAAATTTCTTACTGGGTTCCATGAATGACCTGTAATTTCACTTCCTTGATGAGAATAGTTCAACTTTTAAAATTAACACACAAAATATGCAGCACAAAGCACTCTCTATATATAATATAAGCAAATTTGAACTATAACAAAGGCTTCATTATGTAGGCTGATTTTAGAGTATTTTTAGCTCCAGGGGACATTAGAGATTTTGAGTACGTTTAAGCTATGTGGTATCACTGTCCTCAAATTTAATTTACCAAGAACCATAAACCTAAAAGGAATTCATTAAATCACTTTTTCTAATTAGAGTTAGACTCTACTCCTTTGTTGTAAACATTTATATTTAATCATATGAATAGTTGATAAATACACTATTTCAAAAACACTGCAGAATGAATCATTTGCTTCTTGCTTGCTCTCCCAGAATCTTACCTAATCATAGCATCATTTTCTAAATACACAAACTCCTTTTAGTGTTGTATCACTGTGATATTCCCCAAGTTGCAAAGGCCCCTCAACCAAACCACACACATGCATATTTTTCTATGTGTCTTAAGAGACTCCAGTGCGCTTGTATACAGCAGAGAAACAAGATAAAAACCTGAAAGCTCTGTTAGTACGTAACTTCGAGGTACAGGATTTCCTTACCACTTCTTCATGACTGGGTCCAGGCCCTTTGTAAATTGTCCGGCCATTGAAACTTCCATCGGTTCCCTTGGGTCTCTACCTCTGGCTCTGTTATGTAGTTTAACACACTTTACTCTTCAAAAATTTCCCCTGACATTCAGCCCAAATGTTCTTTAGTCTCACTCACAATTAATACTCCCCAGGACTGACCTTTGTTGGAAGTACAATAAACCATCCCTTTCTCTCCTGAGTGCTAACACTCCTTACACCCCGTGATCCCTCCCCTAACTCTTAGATGTCAGTGAAAATATTAAAGTGGACTCAAGATACACATTTCAGTGCAGCTCAGCTCTTTGGTGATAACTGTTCTTAACCTTCAGAAACCAATTCGATCATTGATCCATTTGTTCAACAAATATTTTTTGAGCACCTACTGTGTACTCAGCGTTGTGCTGAGCATAGAACCTAAGGGACATAGGGCTGTCATCTATCCTCATTTACACTATTCAAAATCCACTATTGTTGTCTGCCACATCACTCGTAGTAATAGATTCAACACGAATATAATTTTTTTCCTTCGCTGAAAACTTGATAATGTCTTCATATAGCAAGTATTATACCTCAAATTGAATATCTCAAGGAAAACCAGAAAATTTTCACTTATTTGGTGCGAGACTAAGACGTTTTGAATATTTTATTCCAGAGGTCAGAGATGCCTTTTGTTCTCTTGTCCAACTATAAACTGCTGCATTCTCTACTCCAAACACATAAAGACTAATTATTGAGTATAGCTTTCATTATGAGAAAACAGAAAGTCAGTGGAATTCTTTGTAAATCATCGTCCTGATTTGTCTGATTGCTTTTATAATAGATGTCATTAAGGCCTTTAAAATGTATTCTTTAAACTCGATTTCTCAGAAGTGATTTAAAAAAAAAAAAAAACAGTCCCCAAAACACAGAAAGTGAATCAGAATAAAAGGACACAGTCCAGACTCCCTTACTGATGTATTATTTCAAAGTATTGTTTTCTGCTTCTTCCAGATCCTTCATTTCATTAGTTGTAAATTCACCTTAGAAAAGTAGACTTGGATAACTTAAATTTGAATGCAAGAAGACCCTTGTCCATCTTCTTCCAAAATGAACTCCTTCAGTTTTTCTCTTAATCCCCAATTTTTTTCTCTTAATCACAAATTTTTTTGTCTTCTGTGACCCTGACCATAATATCTCTTTTCCTTTAGTTCAGCATCACTAAAAAGGTTAGAATTCACCACTTTTACTGAAACCAATCTTATTATCCCCTGCTTTCCTAAACTGTTGCCCCCTTATTGTCCCTTTGATAGTGGCAGTCTTCACCCAGCAGGTACCCCACTTAAAACTTCTGCATTATCTTTACCCATTTCCTGTCTTATTTCACCATCATCAAGTTTTATAGATTTAATGGTCACATTTCTTTTAATTAGGGCCACCATTCAAGTTGAAGATATAATTATACAGGTGTGGTCAAATATCAAGAAGGCTTGTATACAAGCAAGGAGTTTGAACTGTCATGTGGACAAGGGAGGCGCAGAAGAGTTTCAGGCATGGAATTAAAATACTGCAGCTCACATTTACTGAATTCAATGCTGAGTACATAGACCAGGTTTTTCATAACTTGGTTCCAATTATTCCTCGGTTCCAAATATTAACAACTGTTGCTTGATGAAAGGGTTTCATAATCAAATAAACTAGGAAATGCTAGGTTAAAACCACATTTCTTTCTTTTCTTTTTTTTTCTTTTTCTTATTGTGGTAAAATATACACTGCATAAAATTTACCATCTTGATCACTTTAAGTTATAGTTCAGTGGCAATAACTACGTTCCCACTGTTGTCAACTCTCCTTACTAACCATCTCCAGAACTTTTTTACCTTCTCAAACTGAAACTCTGTAACCATTAAACAGTAACTCCCAATTCTCCTTCTTCCCAGTCTTTGGTAGCCACCATTTTACTTTCTGTCTCTATGAATCTGATGATTCCAGGTACCTCACATAAACAGAATTGTATGGTATTTGTCCTTTTGTCACTGGCTTATTTAAGGTTCTTAAGTTTCATTCATTTTATGGCATATATCAGGATTTCCTTCCTTTATAAGGCTGAATAATATTCCATTGTGTGTATATGCTACATTTTACTTATCCATTCACCTGTTGATGAACACTCAGGTTGGCTACAGTAAATAAGACTGCTATAAAAATTGATTTATAAATATCTGCTTGAGTCTTTATTTTCAGGGGTTTTTTGGTATGTACCCAGAAGTGGAATTGTTGGACTAATATGACAATTTAGTTTAATTTTTTGAGATACCACCATACTACAAACAGTTTTTTTTTTTTAAAGATTTTATTTATTTATTCGACAGAGATAGAGACAGCCAGCAAGAGAGGGAGCACAAGCAGGGGGAGTGGGAGAGGAAGAAGCAGGCTCACAGCGGAGGAGCCCGATGTGCGGCTCGATCCCACAACGCCGGGATCATGCCCTGAGCCGAAGGCAGATGCTTAACCGCTGTGCCACCCAGGCACCCCTACAAACAGGTTTTTTGATTGTAGGATTTTTTTTTAAAGATTTTATTCGTTTATTTGACAAAGAGAGACAGTGAGAGAGGGAACACAAGCAAGGGGAGTGTGAGAGGGAGAAGCAGGCTTCCCGCTGATCAGGGAGCCTGATGTGGAGCTCGATCCCAGGACCCTGGGATCATGACCTGAGCCAAAGGCAGACGCTTATCAGCTGAGCCACCCAGGCACCCGTGACCATAGGATCTTTTAATAAGCAAGAATATATTATGATTTTCTAAGAAGGAAGCTTACTAGAAGCACTCTTAGCCAGCTTTATTTGCAGCATACAGGTAAAGGTGCATAAAGGAGTGCAGTTGAAAAAAAGAGGAAAAAAAAAAATCTTACCAAAATATGAAGTATGTGCAGATAATAGTGAATATCTTGCCATCCAGATACCCCACAGAATTCTTACCATCCTTACACAGAGATACCCTTTCATTGTTTGAAGCTTATATGCACCCTGGAGAAATGTATGTGCTATTTGAATTTACCTAATGATGAGAGAAAGATTTTGGTTCAGAATTTGGTAATACATAAATGCAGTTGAACAGAGAGATAAAAAGAGACAAAAAGACACATAAGAGAAAGGAGAAGGAAAAGAAAAGAGTAAATATTTATAAATCACTTAGAATACTCTGGTCACATAGTAAGTACTATATTCATGTTTATTAAATAAGTAAAGGAAAGAAAAACTGAGTAAAAGTATTTTTATTTTGTTTTTAGATTTACTTTTATTTATTTTAGAGAGAGAGAGAACAGGGAAAAGAGCAGAGGAAGAGGGAGAGAGAATCCTCAAGCAGACTCCCCACTGGAGTCTGATGTGGGGCTTGATCCCAGGACCCTGAGATCATGACCTGAGCTAAAATCAAGAGTTGGGGTTTAACCACCTGAACCATCCAAGAGCCCCAAGTAAAAGCATTTTTAAAACAACAGAAATGGGAAAACACATATTTTAGGTTCCTGAATTTCAGGATAGGGCAGAGCTAGTTGCTTTCCACTCTTCAAAAGGCAGGAGAAGAATGAGTGGAGTTAAAGACTGTTCTTTGCACCTCTCCCTATTTAGTAGCTTTGAAGCTGTGTTTGATAAATATCCACAGCGTCTGGAAAGCTAAAATATTTCATTCATGGTTCTGTAGATTTTTGCTAGTCTGTAGGAAGATTAAAATGGGGGAAGGAAATGTTGGAATTTTAATTAGGTACTTCATCCCCCTCAATATGGAAGGAATCAATGTTGCATCAGTAACAAGATTATGTATTTCTATTATAACTTGTACTGACCTAAAAGCAACCATCTGAGTTATAATTCTTTCTGTCTTCTGTACACAAATTCCCTTGTTTTGGTTCATTAATCAAAACCACCTGGTAATATAAAATAAATTGGACAATTAAAGAAATGTTACAAACTCATATGCATTAAGACCAGAGAACATGTTACCTAAAGATGGTCCATCCCCTCTGCCTGTGTTTTGGGGGAATCTGCCACTGAGAATTAAATGCCATGTTCCTTATTAGCGTCCATCATGATAACACCTAATCATACAAGTAGTGCTCAATTTCTTTAGCAAGGTAAAAGAAATGATGCCCAGTATCAACCTCGGAAACTGGTGTGTCCTAACAAAAGTGACTGTTAACATTATTTGCATTTTTCTATCTACATATGCATTTACCAATTTCAGAACACATATATGTCTCTGATGACTAATTATCAATAAAAATTCGCTCCTTTAGAAGGAACATTTGGCTATTCACAATGAGACACACAGAGGATTCATATAACATTATGCATAACTTCCCACATATGTTATCAATTATTTGAAATACACTTAACACAAAACATACTGCAAATAAAATGCCGTGAAAACAAACATGTTTTCTGAATAACTACATTTGTTTTTACAAATCATGAATTCCCTTAAAATCTGGCCAAATGATGCTAAATTATCAAATGGACTGAACGGGAAGACTAACATTGTTTTCACAAAAGCAATATTCTAGGAGAGAGCAAACGAATTCTGTAAATTGAGTTGGTATAAATCCATGTGCAGCAACAGGAAGGCAGGCAAAGCCTGGGATCAGAGGAATCAAGATGGCTAGATCTGGGACATAAATGAGAAATTGATATTGTCTATCTAATGTTAAATCTTATTTTTCATAAAAGCCATGACATTAGGTAGTTGACTCTTAGGCTGCCACACCAACTGAGGTTACTTTTGTTTCAAGCCTGCACATCAAGATTCCTGTCCTTTGAGAAATAACAGAAGAACTTGTAAGTTTTTGTAAGGGTCTCTTAATTTCTATCTACAGAGATAGAATCTTCCATTTCAAATCGGAGAGCTACCTAGCCATACATGGAATATATTCCAAATCTCCTCATTGAAATGGACAAAATCATCAAATTTTCTGGCTCTTTAAAACATAGTGTATACAAAGGTCAAGAGTCCTGGGGCGTCTGCCTTCAGCTCAGGTCATGAGCCCAGGGTCCTGGGATCAAACCCCGCATTGGGCTCCCTGCTCAGCGGAGAGTCTGCTTCTCCCTCTCCCTCTGCCTGCTGCTCCCCCTGCTTGTGCTCTCTCTCTCTCTCACTCTCTCTGTCAAATAAATAAATAAAATCTTAAAACACACACACACAAAGGTTAAGACTCCCTTACTGTGCTAGTAACTCTAAGCTATCTTTAATAATATATTAAAAATTATTTATTTCATTTATTTATTCATGAAATATTCATGAAGCACTTACTATGTGCCAGACACTAGTCTAGGGACTGAGGCTACAGCATTGGGGGGAAAAAAGAAAAATCACCGTACTCATAGACTTTGGGAGAGTTGGGGGAGACACCAGACAATACACAAGATGAACTGCATGGATAATATGTGAAATGGGGACAACAAAATAAATAAAATGAAATAATGAAAACTAAATGGAAAAGGGCAAAAAATGTGGGAAGAGTCACAATGTTAAATAGGACGGCTAGGGAAACAGCACGTGTATAGTCCCTGGGATCAGAGCATGTTGGTGTGTTCAGATACCATCAAGAAGGCTCCACTTGGCTGTAGCTGATTGAGGACAGGAGCAGGTAAAGAAGTTAGGAATGGTGGCGTGGTGGTGTGCAGGGAGCAAATCTTACGAGGACTTCTGTAGACATCTCGACATCATCACTCCAGCGTTCTGCAGATTTGTGCTTCCAAGGACACCACTCATATGCAATTCAACATGCGTTATGACTCTGGACTTAAGAAATCTGTGGTTCTGCCAGCGGTTGTGAGGACTTCACATTTGTGCATTTTTCAGTTGTTGCAAATAAAGTTATTGTGCTTCTGTATGACTGTAGAAGCACATTGAAGAGGGCAAAATGTAAATAAAATATGACTTCTTAATCAGAAAGGGTCACAATTTACATCCTAGCCTGAAATTGCCCTTATCAAGCACAGTGCCTCATCCCTAAGTCATATAAAGGCCATCTTGAAGTAGCAGTTTTAATCATCTGTGCTTTCATTTAAGTCTTAATGTGATTATCAAAGTTAAATCCTTTCATTGTCATTTTACCCACACATCAATACAACCAGTTTAAATTCCCAAGTATCTTCTCTGGAAATTGGAAAATGGCTATTTCATGTGGAACACCATCAACAGGTGATTAGACCGGCCAATTTGGTCGATGGAGATAAGCAATTGAAGTTGAGACTTTCATCTAGCACAGCTGTGGAAATACCCTGTGTAAACAAGGTCACACAAGACCCATACTCTTCTGCCAATACACATGGCCACAGTAAACTGGTCTAAGAGCTATCTCACTCTGGCCCTTTTCCAACTCAGTGATGAATCCGTTTATCAAAATCACTGGCAGGTAAATGTTGTAAGACCTTGACCAGGGTATTCCTTAAACTTTGAGAGATGGAACACTTTGTAATGTATTTTCAAATTGAAAGTCACTTATCCTCTTAGCACCCCAAGAAGGTTTATGAACCAAATGCATGCTAAGAAATATTTTGAAAAGAACCAGTTAGGGCTTAGATGGAAAGCTTCAGTGTAGTGGATTGTGGTATACTCCCAATTCTATCTAAAATAGGTTTTCAGAATTAAAAGTTTAGGGTGCTACTCAGGGAAAAAGAAAGTGAAGTAAAGTACTGGAAGTGGGATGCAGTAAAACTCTAGGATTTCTTCCAACAATTGCTTGGAAATGAAAATTCCCTAATGGGAATAGGCCTTTGAAATGGGACATCTGGGTTTTACTAAGTGGGTAATTAAAAGTTTGAAATCTTGCCTGGAAAATGGGACAAAAGCTCAAATTACCAAGATAGGTGAGACATTCCCCACTGCCTTTATCATAGGAATGGCAGGGGTCCAGGCTCTAACAAAGCAAGGCAGAGAATGTGTGGAGTGTTAAACCACCCAAGGATAAAGGGAACTTTGGAATCTGATTTCTAGGGGATATTTGTCAGAAAACATGCTATACTTCCTGCAGCTAATGAAATATCCTGTGTTCCATGTCCAGCATGGAATGACTAATGCTCAGCCAGGTAAATTGTCATCCTAAAACACTTTCCTGACTCATGATCAAGACTACTCTTTCCTGAATCATGATCACGATTTGGGCTTTCCAGGGGAATGGCCATGCACCAGCTCAGAATGAATGACATCATCTAGTAGTCCATCTGGGTCGCCAACTAAATCATATAGATGAAACTTGGCAGCTCAAATTCAAGTAGAAACACTCTGGTTATGCTTTACTCTGATAGTAAATAAGATTATCGGGTAGAATACTGAACCTAGACGAAAATTCAATTAAATATAGACTTTGGGTTGTCTTCCCAAACCAGCTTATATAAAACTTCTCCCATATTATACATAAGGTTCTTAATTTTTCTGTGACATTTTTGTTTAAAGAACATTGCATAGGGCATCTACTTGGGTTGAAGGATTAGAAATAATAGACATAGAAGAATGTTCAGGAAAAATTGTTTCTGTATTGCCATGTTTAAGGATGTGCCTTGTAGTAATGACATTCTGCATAGCAGGATATGTCATCCATTGGGACAGCTTATAATACCATCTGACAGTTAACATTCGTATCTTTAGGGTCTCTGCATCACAATCCTCCAGGAGGCCATGAAGAATCATGGTTCAAAGCTTAAAATATTTCACTCCACACACAATTTTGTAAAATAGTTGGAAAAGTGTAATTTTATAAAATAGTAGGAAAAGTATAATATTATGGTAGAAACGTGAGCATTGTGCCATGCAAAGAAAATGTTTAGTTAGTAAGTGTAAATTAGTTTTAATTTGGCACCCAAAGTAAGAATTTCCGGAGGCTAAGCACTAATGCACAACATTAGTGCTTCACAATTAGAATTCAGAAATATTCAGCATTTGTCCTAATGCTGCAAATCTTCTAGGAAAAAAAAAATTTAGGCAATCAAGTCTATTTCAATCTTATAGTAAATTCTGACAACAGCTTATTCTTTTTGCCATATACTGAAAGAGATGTATGCAAGGCAAGAGAGATTTCTAAGTTTTATCTTGTCTGTTCTACTGTTTGTGACATTGAGCAATATGGTGAAGCTCTCTGGGTCTCAGTTCTTCTTTGTACAGGAACTAGAGTGTGACTCTTTTGTTTTCAGTGATCTTGATTAGAAGTTGTTTAATATTTACAAAAAGCAATTAAATGAGCAAGCCAGGGACACCTGGGTGGCTAAGTGGTTAAGTGTCTGCCTTTGGCTCAGGTCATGATCCCAGGGTCCTGGGATCGAGTCCCACGTCAGACTCCCCGAGTCTGCTTCTCCCTCTGCCTGACGTTCTCTCTCTCTCTCTCTCTCTCTCTGAGATAAATAAATAAATAAATAAATAAATAAATAAATAAATAAATAAATAAATAAAATCTTTAAAAATAAAATAAAATAATAAAACAAAATAAATGAACAAACCATATCACTAGGCCAAGGCCACAATAACTTCTTCAACCATCTGCATGTCTTTGCCTGATGGCCTAATCCCATTTTTTAGGCCAAGAGATCCTGGAGGTAGTTAAGTAAGATCAAACATCTCTTTCCTTGCTTTGAGATCTATTAGAATACTCCAAACATCTCACCAGCCAGGATATGTCAGTTGAGTTGGCACCTCATTAAGCCATCTTTGAACTTAGGTCCTGGCCAGGAGGGTTTCAGTGGAGAACAGAATAATAGAAAGGTGACCTACCCACTTGCTTTCCAAATACCCATGCCAGCTGTGGACATACACAGCTGAGTAACCCACACTCTCACAGAGGAGAACACTGTCATAAACTACCATCTCATCAGTAATCCCAGCAGGCACTGTATCCCCAGGCTCAATGTCCATTATCCCACTTCCATCACCACCAGCCATTAATCCCACCATTCCGTATCATTCTAGTCCTCTCTTTAAAGAAAGACTACCATTCACTATTACACCTCTAAGTCAAGATGTTGGCTGCCCCAAGATGATACTTGTTTTGTGTCCTCTCTCCACTAATTTTCGTTCACTTACACCTATGCCCACCTTGCCTTAAACATAACAGAGAGCAGAAAACGAGGGAACAGGAAGCAGAAAATGAGAACCTATATTTGAATTGAAGTATTTTGGTGTCATATCCTAGCTACCACTTCAGATGGATATTAAGGATAAAAACCTTATTGGAACCATCAGAGAAATCCATTCCTTCGCTTACTCTGACTTTTTGCTTGAACAAATCAACATGTGGTGTTTGTATCCAGTTGCACAACCCTTGCATAATCTCTCAGATTCTGAATTTCTTCAAAATCCTTATTTTTAAAGTGATCAATTTTGTGATAGAATTAAAATGGTGCTTTTTCTTCCCATTGAAGGTATCAAAGATTAAAAAAAAAATTTTGCTTTTAAGTAGTTGAAACATAACTTCTTAACAGATGCTAAAACTTAACCTAACTAGACTCTGAACATGACATCTTGAAATAAATAAAGCAATACGATACATAAAAACTTACAAAAACTCAGTAGGCATAAAAGTAATTTGCTCCATAAAGCTCAATGCTGAGGTCTGGACATCTTTTCATGGTTTAAAAGACTCCAGAATTGAATCAAGGTATAAAATGCAAGGCAAGTACAAATAAACCTTTTAAGTGTTTTTGTTTTGTTTCAAATACGAGTGATACAATGACTAAATGAAACAATCATGAAATGTCAAAGCATGAAACAGTTCCAGCATGCTTAAATAATCCAAATGTAGGTAGGATCTCTAAGATCCCCACGATCTCTCTATGCAAATAGTGGCTGTAATCAACCCCTCACCCCAATTCTGAACACAACAATATAAACGCTGAAGACTTGCGTGGTGCTTCCTAAGTTTACCTCATAATCTGAAGTCCTTGAAGAAATTCAAAAGGAAGGCTAGAACCCCATTTTTCCTAACTCACAAATGGGTGGCTTTTGCTTTTTCTCTGTGTTTAGTCAGAAGAAATTGCAAAGACAGTCGGCAGTGCACGGGCACTGGCTGCAGACTGTGGAGCCAGAGAACTGTGACGCCTGTGAGAGAGCCCTGGGGAGTACTCTCCCAGAGTTTGCCTAAGGTCACAAATTCTCTCTTGTCCTTCTGTAAATACCAGGAAGAGGTAAACATGAAGAAAGAAAGAAAAAAAAAAAAGTCACCAGCATAGTAAAAGGATGCTAATGAGGAGAAATAGACTGGAATTAGGAAGAGAGAAGTTTTAGCCTAAATATCAAGGGGGAAAAAAAGAACTTACTGATAATAAACCCACTGGATTAGAGTACTGAATGATTTTAAAAGACAGAATAATCTCAAAACCATTTAGAACTATTTATGAAAAAGTACAGTTACTTTAAAAAGGGCCAAGGCTCCAAGAGCTCCTAGAGGAGAATGCAGCTATTGATTATACACATTGTTTTACGATTTAGCATTTTCTGGGATATTCTTTGACACTGAAAATCCCTAATGTTTGCACTGTTCTTACAATTTGCCAGTCATTCCTCTAAGCACTCGAGATACATTAACTTACATTATCCTCACAATAACCCTATGAAGGGATTACTATTATTTTGTTCATTTTACAGATGAGAAACTGAGGCACCAAGGAGTTAAGTAACTTGACCAAAGTCACACCAGGAACTGAGCAGTGGAAAGATTCGAACTGGAATATGGCATGAGTACTCTTGTGTGGAGATGAGCAGAATAAATATCTTGATTTAAAATATCAAGCAATTACATAGCTGAATTCATCCTTCAGCAATTGTTATCCTTATGTACAGCCAAATGAGGCAAAATTATGAAATATGCAAAATTCGTCTACTTTGTACCTTTCTCTGTCCATCTTTTGAGACCAGTCCCTCCTTAGAAAGGTCCTCCCACAGCCCTTGGCAACGAGAATCTTCACTTTTTTTTAACCTTTCTTCGTAACAAAACCTGCTGTCAGGTATAAAAATGACTTACTTAACATGTTCCAAGGACATGAAGGAAACGTGACCATGGCCTTCTAGTATATAGTTGGTGTTTAATGATGGTAGGCAATAATGGTAAGGCGTTTCCTCTTCCCGAAATATCTTATTGACTTTCTAGCATCAAAAGTTCTAGAATTCAGCAGAGATGGGCTTAAAACCTTCACAGGGAATGGGGTGCCTGGGTGGCTCAATGGGTTAAGCGTCCAACTCTTGATTTCAGCTCAAGTCATGATCTCCATGTCTTGAAATCAAACCCTGCGTCGGGCTCTGCACTCAGCGTGGAGTCTGCTTAGGTTTCTCTCTCCCTCTGCCCCTCCACCCCAAATCAATCAATCAAGCTTAAAAAAAAAACAAACAAAACCAATAAACCCTTTACATTGGTCCTTGCATAACTGAAAAATAACTTCACAGTTATGTAGTATAGTTTGCAAAGCTAATCTCTTGCCTGTGTTCAAGTTAGTTGTAGAGAGAGACAGAGAGATGGGAAAAGGGCATGGATAGTATGCAGAAGAATAGAACAAAGGCTAGTGTACCGTTCGAATGGGAGTGGGGAAGTAGAGGCAGGTTCTGGGGCAGGGGGTGGAAAGAGTGAAGAAAGATAATTATCTTTCTTCACAATGGAATTGCCAACACCACAGCATTCCACGAAAACCGAGAGCCAGCTCAGCAGGGAACATCCGCCGGCTGCTTCCAAATGAAGGAGAATCATTCTCCCAATGAGAAAATCTGATGAAGGATCATCTTGGACTGGGAATAAAATTGAATTTTTACAGTGCCAACATCAGGCTTGTTTTTATTTTTTTTTATTTTTTTATTTTAATGTTTTTTTATTATATTATCAGGCTTGTTTTTAAACCATTCCCTCAGCATTCGTATGTGCGGCAAGAGAAAGCGGAGTAGGAAGGCAGTTCCTCAGAATTAAAAGCATATTGTAAAAATGGTTCCATTGAGCATCTAACTTAAAATACGGAAGTTTTATTAGGTTGGGCCATATAATACTGCCATGTTTGTAAACCAGAAAAATGGTCAAATAAAGGCAATTTCACATGGTTCAACCTAAAAGAATGTCATACTAATCAATACATGGCTATAAATCACGTTACCTAATATTTGTAAGTTGTGTTTGTTATAAAGTGACTTTGCTCTGGTCACACAACTGGCAAATGGGAAGTTTTCTGACTGGTAAAGTCTCCTTTTAATAGACCATAAGTGCCTTCCCTACAGCATTTAGTCATTCAGCAAATATACAATGTTTGAACATTTAGCCTGCGCCATGCATGGTGCTGAAGGTCATTGTTTGTTTGTTTGTTTTTTAAAGATTTTATTTATTTATTTGACAGAGAGAGAGTCAGTGAGAGAGGGAACACAAGCAGGGGGAGTGGGAGAGGGAGAAGCAGGCTCCTAGTGGAGGAGGGAGCCCGATGGAGGGCTCGATCCCAGAACGCTGGGATCTTGACCTGAGCAGAAGGCAGACGCTTAACAACTGAGTCACCCAGGCGCCCCCGAAGGTCCTTCTTTCATGTGGAAGAATCACTTGCTATTTGTCACTCAACAGCTGGCCCCCAAGAGCAATCACCTGGAAGACTTGAGTTTGTCTGGTGGGAGTGAGAGCAAACTTGTAGGGGGGACGAATGGGGACAAGAAATGACAAAGAGGAGGTGCAGGTCTTATAATGAGATTTGTCGGTTTTTTCAAGAAAACACATGTGCATTCTAGCTGCCATGAGGAGCCGAGAGAGGGAGGCCAGGTCGGGCAGGCACAGCTTTAAAGAAGACCATCCGGTCCTGCCTTGTCATCATAGCCTATCCGGCCTGAAACAGACCTGCCATGGGGTGAGACAGTGAAGCTGGAGTCGGCAACATCCTTTCTAGGGCAGTGGGATGTGGGCTTTGGACCAGCAGCATTAGCGTCACCGGGGCGTTTGTTAAAAATGCACATTCTTAGGCCCCACCCCAGACCTGCTGAATCAGAAACTGCGGGGGGTGTGGCCCAGCAACCTGACTTTTACAAGCCCTGCAAGAGCTTTGCTGGCGCAACAGGCTAAGGAGCACTGTTTTAGGGAAAATGAGAGATCCTGCCGGGGGTTAAGGAGGTTATGGGAGTACAGGAATTCAAAGGGGAGCAAAAGAATGCTCCAGTCAGAAATACACGTCCTATTAAAGTCCCCATTTAAATTCCCCATGAGGACATGAGGTTCTCAGCCAGTGGGCACTGAGTCAGGGAAAAATAGAAATACACATAACAACACCTAACACTTAAGGAGCACTTACTATGTCCCCAGTTAGTGGCTAAGTACTTCATATAAGCTCATTTACTCTGCAGGACAACCTTAGAGAGCAGCTATGTAACAGATAAAGCAACTGGCAAGAAACAAAATAACTAATAAGTTAAAAACTTCCCATGTTCCATGCATCGAACAAGTCATGGAACTAATTCAAAGTGAGGCTGATTCCACTTGGCTGCAGTTCTCAAGACACCTTAACACATCACAGCTCTCATTCCCAGTACGAAAACGTGCCCCTTCTCCATACGTTGTTCAACAAAAAGACTAGCTTCCACTATAAGGGTAGAGAGAAGGATGTATACCCTCCTTGCTGAGCTCCCACGCAAACCAAATACTTTTTCCTTTTAATTTAGGGAAAAGCATCCATCAGAGAACAAAGGATGTAGCCCCACCTAGTGGATAAATGTCCCCATTTATTTAGAAAGGCCTTTCAGTTGTGCAAAGAGCACAGTAATGAAAATAGAAGCCACTCCTGACAAATCACTACAAAGCTAGCAAACCCAGCTAGGAGCGGAGAGTTGGTTCAAGAAGCGAGCTCAGCTGTATTCCTCTTTGGTCATGACCTTGTTCTGTGAGCTGCCTGTGCAACGGCCCATTTTGGAGGAACACAAGAAAGGACACGCCCAGCTCGGAATCCTGTTATCCCCCAAACTCTCTGTGCACTGCGTTCGGAATCTGTAAATGCAGAGAATGCCATCTGACTTCTGTGGGTCGTAGGGATGGTAAAGAAGGATTATGTGTGTAAATAGGAAATGCTAATTCTGCTACAACAAACCCCAGTTAGGCTTCATTGAATAAGACACCTTTCATTCTCTGCATGCTCTTTTAAGAAAAGAAGCATAAGAATACAGATACAGACCTAGAATACAGGACAGTGAAGCAATCTGCCTTAGTCTGTTTAGTGACAGGAAGAGCAAAAGGACAGATTTTACCAGCTTTAATCCGACTACAGATCCAGATCCACCAAGAAAGGGGGCCATGGCTTCTGGCGTATGTTCCAGAAGTTGTTCAGATTCTGCAGGTAAAACTGCAACTTCCTGTTATTCCATGATCTGCCCCAAACAGATAAAATTCCAATCTGCTTTTCCAAGCCACCCACAGCAGCAGCCTTTTCCAAAGTATAGAAAATATTTGCTAAATGGTAATGGGGTTCTATGTTGCCTCAAGCTGAGGAGTGACACTGGATTTTAAAAAAACAAAAACCAAAAAACAGAGCCTGTCGACTGAACCCAGAGCCGTCTAGCCGTTTAGGTGATGAATCTCCAAAGGAAGGGTCTGGTCCACTCTATTCGCTTAGGTATTTGGCAAAGGATCATTTCTTTCTGTTTGGGCAGAGTACCTGGTAGAACTGACACTCGGTGGGACACACAACAGGGAAGCCTACCCTGGTGTGAGTGGTGGACTTCTCACAAACTCTTCTCTCTTAATTCACATCCTAAAATAATGTAGCCAAGCAGGCTGTTTGGGTGAGTGGGGTAACTTCCGGCACCAGTATTTAAGATACCCCAAATAACACGTCTCTGAGGAAAGCTAAATATCCATTGTAATTTTCCAATATAATTACAAGCAGTTCCTTCTTATTGGCTAGCTCCACCAGTCCAGGGAAATGAGAGCTGTTTTAGGTCTTTATAGACAAAAAAGAACCATTTTTTCAATCTCTTCCTTGGCACACATTTCTGAGCGGACTGCCCTCTGGCCCCTCTATAGGTCTGGAGTTCCCCTCCTGTCTCTGAGGTCTGATTCTTCCCTCCACCAATTAAGGGTACATTTGGTGGCCTGGTAGACAGAGGCTCTGGGAATTCAAGGAGACCTAAGACAGGGTCTCTGCTCCTGAGAAGCCTAAATTCTTCTCTCTGGGATTGCTCTCATCTGCTCAGCTGCTGGCTTTGTCATCTGACTCTGTGGACTGCCGATCATTAGTGGGGTTCTTCTGCCCCCTCGGCAGCACCCAAGTGGCCCTACAGCAGCTCTGCCCTGGATTTTCCCACGGTCTCTCAGCACGCCCACAACGGCCACCTCTGCCCTTGCTTTTTTTGCTGAGCTGGGCTGGGGCCACTGTTGGAGCTTCGCTGGTGATTTTTGCTTGTGTTTGCCATTGCACCCCCGTGGCATGGCTGCTCTCTCCTTGATAATGGGAAAGCCTGCTTCTACGTTTCTACTATTTTGCAGAAACAGGCACCAGAGGGAGAGAGAGAGACAGAGAAGTAGAGGTCCCAGTCACCTGCAAGTATTGGTTTTCTCTTCAGTTCTGGAAAGCCAGGAAGCTAAGGAAGTGTCGCCCAGCCCTCCTGTTCTACGAGGGGACTCTGCCCAGACTTGGAGAGCAACTGCAGTACCATCCTGACCGCGGCCCGAGGCAGCGCCCTCACAGCCCTTCCACACCCACAGTAGCCAGCAGCCAGCAGACATGGGGGTCCTACCCTGGACCCTTTTCAGTAACAGAGTTTATGCTTATCCTTGCAGCTCTCCTCTCAACCCAGACAGGGTTTTCTTGTATCACTTTAATTTGACAAAAATGTGCTTCTTTCAAAGTCATACCTGGGAAGGAGAGAGGAAAGGGAATTTTATTCTTCCTTTCCTCCCGTCTGAGTTGCACGGTGCATTTCCCCTGGGCTTAGAAGACCAGGTTGTTAATGTAATTGTGGGCTTGCCCAGGAACAGAACTGCCTTTTTTTTTTAAGATTTATTTATTTATTTATTTGAGAGAGAGGGAGAGAGAGAGAGAATCTCAAACAGACTCCCCACAGAGTATAGAGTCTGACATGGGACTCAATCCCACGACCGTGAGATTATGACCTGAGTAGAAATCAAGAGTCAGACACTGAACCGGCTCAGCCACCCTGGTGCCCCCAGAACTACCATTTATAACTTCACTTCTGGGAGAAATGGCCATGCCTAGAGCACAGAATCAGGCACCGGGGGGAAGTACGCCTATTCAGTGATTGAAGGGATACGTGCAAGTGTCACCCTACCTTCTGATGTATAAACTTTCGGAATGAAAGTGTATGAGTTGGAGACTTTTTTTATTTAGGCATTGATTGAATGATCCTCTAAACCCATTGAAAATAAAAGATTAAGGACAGTCTGAAAGGAAACCTTGTTATAGAGGACTTCAAACGTGAGATGGGTGGAGGAGAGGCAAACTGCAGTTCCCAGGCCATAGGCGGCTGACAGCCCCATTCCAGAGGCACAGAGGTTGACCTCTGACATCCTAAGTAACTACACAATCTTGCCCCTTATAATGTTTGGCCCTTCCTCTGTATGTCAGGATAATAGCAATTGCCAGCTTCATACCTTGCTTTGAAAGGATGCTGACTCCTACCTTAGATCACCAAGGGGAAAGAGCTCCAGTATAAATACCAAAAGAAAATTAGATACTTAAACCTCATTTTTTTTTTTCTCTCTTACCATAGAATGTAATATGTGGACAAAGAGAGAATACCCCTCAATGAGTTTCAAAAGTTCATTCTTAGGAGTAAACACCAGATTCTTTAACATGGTCTTCAGGACCCTGCATGACTGTATATTTCTCATTGGCCTCCCAAGCCTTGTGTCATATCCTCTTTCAGACCCTCCCAGGCACCATGCTACTTCCTGCCCCAGGGTCTTTGCACAGCTGTTTCCTCTGCCTTGAATTCACTTACTCCTCCACAACTGTCCACAACCCTCTTTCACCCAATGAAGTTGTACTCACTCATCAGTGCTAAGCTCAAAAATCACCTCCTCATGATTCCTTCTCCAACCCCTGACATCGATTGGACCCTGCCCCTTGCCATACACTTTCATAGCCCCCTTTGCTTCCTAGTGCTTTTCATAAGGAAAATAAAGTAATCAATAGGATAATTAGCCTATTGTGCCTGTCTCCCCCACCACACAAGCAGAAAGAATTGCAAATGAAGCCAGTCAAATTCTGAAATGAAAGAGGAAACAGCAGAGCCTTAAAACAAATTTGAAATAAACCTCCCTCAGGTCACACTTCTACAGAGAGAGGATACTTCATAGGCTCGAGAACATAAACTCTGGAGTCAGACTGCCCGGACTGTCATCTCAGCTCTGCCATTTAGCAACTGTGTGATTTGGGGAAATTTGCCCAACCTCTCTTTTTCAGATTCCTTCTTGGAAAAATGAACTAATTGCACCATGTAACCTCTAAGCTCTGCTATTTATTTTTTATCTTTTTTTTTGTTTTGTTTTGATTTTTCTTCTGAACTTTCAACCAGATGGTGGGCTACTCGAAGACATGGTCTGTTGAGAATAAACTTACATCTCCTGCTGGGCTGCACAGAGTCCCCTGTCCATGGTTTGGAGTTGTGGAGTTTATTTCAGTCCTTTAAAATGAGTGTAGGTAAGCACTATGCTTTCAGTGACCATTCAGTGCTCTGTATAAAGCTGGTATCTATGGACTGAGATCTTTGAAGCTGTTTGGGCACATAGCTGTTATTTTAATTTTCAAAGCAGTGAACACAATATAATCTAGATACTGTGGAGATAATGGATTTATTTTTGCAAAAAAATTGTTATTTTGGAGTTGCTGCATCTACTTTGCCTTCCCTAATGTTCCTTTTCTCCCCAAACTCAGGAGCAGGAACATAGGTCATCATTCTTAATAGGATACTTTCCAAAGTGTTCATGTGGTATATATACATATCTGTATCTATCTGTCTACACACACACACACACAAATGCACATATGCATAGATATACCCCTATACCTGAAAACATACGCAAACACACACACATAAGTACACACATACACATATATGTGTAATCTCACCTTATTTTGCCCTGATAACTTTATTTACCAGAAAGCACCATCAATCTGTTGAGAGCGCCACTCAACATAATTACAATCAGAAGGATCCAATTCTGACACCGCGATCACTCAGACTTTGGATTTCGTCCTAAATCCTAACATTGAAGTGTCTTCATGACCAGCCGCATCTACCCAAAATGCACAACATGAAGTGAAAGAAGACAGACAGTATGAGTGAAGCTCGTATCATTATATTTCCTAACTGGCTGTTCCCTGCACAGTCTGGTACAGGAGGGCAGCTCTGCAATGCTGAATGTCGTTCCCACCACATATTACTGGTCTTTCCTACTCTTATAAAACATATGGTTATGCATAAATATTTAGAATGAAATGCGACAGCCTACATAATTAGATCACTAGAAAGGCAGAGAAACAGAATTGAGGATGTCTCTGAGTACCAGGCCCAGCTGTTTCAAATCGGTCACCTTAGGACCAGTTAGGGAATGACACCATCTGATCTTTCCCATGGCTGCAAGGAATAAATTGGCCACATGACAATCCAGAATAACCCAGGGTCTCAAATATCCTCAGTCCATAAGTTCTACTAGCCTGCTTGCCTCCACACTCAATGCACATCTCTCTAGCTGCTTATGGTAGTTCAAATATAAAGGCAGGAACAAAGCCTGGATATAGATTTGCTAATGAAAATTTACTCAAGTCCAAGTTTGGCACCTGACTCATTTGTCCCCTCCAATGAATGATTCCTCCTGATATTACTGCAACATAACATTTGCTTTTGTTTCTATTTATCTACCATAGATTTTAAATGATTTTGCTTACATTTTATTCCCAAATTCATGAGATAATTTATTACCTGTTATCTACAAAGTGAGTCCATTTACTATTATTATAATCATGTCATTCTTTCAAAGCTTCACCCTGGAATATTATGACAAAATAGCAAGAACATAATTTTAACACACATAAAAATTATTACCATGCAGCTGTGCAAGTATTTCTTTCCTGTCCTGAGGTCCACAATCAATTCTATTCGTGCATGCTACACAAAGAGAGTAATAATTTAACACCCCTTGATTTTTTTCTCTTTCCTGAAATCTATTCAGGAGTTAGTGAAAGGCCTCAAAAACCTAAGCTTTGTGCCAAATATCTGCAATAGTCTTTCTGCAAAAACCCAAATGAAATAATTAAGAAGCTGCTTAAGCAACCATTTGCCACAAACCAGATTGAGGGATTTGAAATATGTACAAATATTTTTAAATAACCCCCCAAAGGGGAGATTCGTACTAATAAGTGAGGACGGCAGCAGCTCCTGCCGCCGCCCGGCATCCTGGGAGTACATCTGAGTAAATACAAACACATTCCAACATTTTCCTTCTTCCCTAAGGTATCTGAAAGAAATACTCTGATTTTTAACTGCTACAAATCTGGGGCAGAGCCTTTTCTAATAAGATTTCATAATCTTCACAGCACAATACTCTCTATGCTCGAGCAATCCCACGACTCATAATTCCCCAGCAGTTAGTGTGCTAGGGTGAACTTCCAAGTTGCAGATAACATTACGGCTGTGGTTTATGCCCTGATTGATAACATAGTCAATGGAGGCAACCTGTCCCAGAGAAAGGATCCAAAAAGCTTTGCATAGTGTTTACGATACAGATAACCTCCTGGCTGACATCTGTGGAGGAAAACCTTTGATGGATGAAAGAGGCTATAAGATCCTGTGCACCCAGATAGCTCTGGTGAATTTCTCGTATATCACTCTTTAGACAATTATAGCACTTTCGTCATTTTATTTGGTCACAAAGGCTTAACTGATTTTTATAGCAATATGTTTTGCAGAGAGTATTTGATAAATATAATGAAATCATTTTATGCTACACCCCAGGGGACAGGCTGGGGAAATGCTGTTAAAAAACAATATTTCTTTGTTATACATCATATTAGACCCTGTACTGTTGCTGGAGCCTGAGTCTGACTGGAATGTTTGACAGCCTCCCTCACTAATATATCCTCTAATTCTCTGTTCCTCAGAGTGTGGCCCCCAGAGCCCAGCATCAGCATCACCAGGGAACTTGTCAGAAATGCAGAATCTCGGGTTCTACCCAGATTTACTGGAGCAGAATCTGAATGTTAACCAGATCCCTGGGTGTTCCTATACATACTAAAGCTTGAGAAGCACTCCTCTATTCCATCTTAGAGCAAGTGGCAGCCGTCCACTGAAGCCAGTAAGCACCAGGACGGAAAGGGGTGTAGTCACCGAGTAACCAGGTTCTTTTACATCTCTTCCCTCTAGCCTCATTTCCATGTATAGTTTAACACTGGCTAGTAGACTAAGACCCAGAACTGAAATGGTTCGAGTGGGTCATGCAAAAAAGGAAGAGAAGGCACTTCCAGAAAACCTGGTAAAAGAACATTATGCCAGAAATCTTTACATCGGCCCACAGCAGGTTAGTGAGGGTGGCGCGTGCAGAGCAGAACTCTATATAGTCCAAAGTCCCTCGGCCTTTCAGGTGCACCTCTAATACTCACAACTTTAATCTACCGTAATTCAATTCATTCCTAAAAGGCTTCTCTAGTCTCTTAGAGAATATCCCAACTAAAAGAATGAGTTTTTACATACAAAAGGTTAATATGATATATTTAAAGCAAAGAGAAACCAAAAAAAAAAAAAAAAAGAAAGAAAATATTACTTAGACTCTGACTTCTGATGCACTTAGGAAGTTTCTTTTTTTTTTTTTTTAAAGATTTTATTTATTTATTTGACAGATATAGAGACAGCCAGCGAGAGAGGGAACACAAGCAGGGGGAGTGGGAGAGGAAGAAGCAGGCTCATAGCAGAGGAGCCTGATGTGGGGCTCGATCCCGTAACGCCGGGATCACGCCCTGAGCTGAAGGCAGAGGCTTAACCACTGTGCCACCCAGGCGCCCCCACTTAGGAAGTTTCTGGTTATAGAGAATGCAAGATCAGTTAATGTGTGTGTCCTCTTTAGAGATTAATTATGACTTTGAGAGCCTCTTAACTGATTGAATTGAACATGAAGTTTTTGAGCTGCCAAAGGGACTTCTTTAGACATTTTAGAAGATCAATAACCACTGTACATAGCATGCTGCCTATCAGCCTCCCCTAAAAACCAAGTGGAGTGTCACGTGTAGAACGTTGGAGATCAAACTGGTCAGCACCATGCAGGGGGTTGTTTCTGGAAAGCCCCCCAAAAGAGAGAACGTTTTGCTGAAGAGGAAATCTTTAATCTCTAAGTGGCAGGTTTCTGGAACAGAAATTACTGGATTGTTCTGTCATTGGTTAAGGGACTATTCAACTTCACAGTTTCCTTACAATAGCAAGAAAGCCCCAAACTTACCAGCTTTCATGTTTTGCAGGAAGTGAAAAATAACAGAACTGAATTATTTATTTTATTTTATTATTTTATTTATTTTATTTTATTTTACTTTTATTTTATTGTTGAAGTCCTAGGGTCAATCAAGAATAGCTCTAGTGTCCTATCACTGTTTTGCATTCTATTAGGCCAGCTGGCGACCAAGCTGGACACAGCACAGTGTTTCTGTAAATGGATCGAAATGTCTAACATGAATGATAGGGCTCAAATCTTTTCAAAACTATTATATTAACATCCAAAAGATCGTTCAGCCAAACTGTTATAGGGCCACAACCAAAGATAAAAAAAAAAAATTGTTGTTTATTGTTTTTTCTCTTTTCCTCTACATTATTGTACTTGATGAAATTGAATAACAACATCTAAGATGCAACTTTGTGGTGTTTACACTTTATAAAGCACTGTCACATGCTATTTTAGTTAATGCGCAGAGTATCTCTGTGAGAAATGTATTAACATCCTTGTGTTACAGATGAAGAAACTCAATTCCCAGAACTCTGCCCAACATCTCAAGGGTAACAAGTAAAAGAGATACTGTTTCCTTCATAGAGGGAGGTCAATGCTATACTTAATTAAGAAGGAGATATGTTAACAGTCGTTCCCTAATCCCACCAGAAGAAATTCAAATTTTGCGGGAAAATGTACAGAGGTGAATAGTAAATAAAGAATTCAAGCTTTCATGCAGTGTCATTTCCCAGAGTAATATCGCTGTGAAGAGTTTTATTCCCTAATCTTAAAATGCAACTCCTCTCTCTCTCTCTCTCTCTCTCTCTCTCAAGTCTTATTCATCACTCAGAATCCAGTGTAAGTCCCTCATCCTCCTATAGGTCTTCTTTGCATACCAGTCAGAAGTGAATATTCTTTCCCTTGAACTTAGATGACAGGAATATTGACCAGACCTGATCACGATATCATGCCTTGTGTGATTGTTAGTCATGTCAGCCATGGGGCTTGCCTGCCTGTCTTGAGTG
Source organism: Ursus americanus (assembly GCF_024610735.1). NCBI lineage: Eukaryota > Metazoa > Chordata > Mammalia > Carnivora > Ursidae > Ursus > Ursus americanus. The sequence goes on along the minus strand of NC_142137.1, from coordinate 10,679,245 downwards.
TAAGCCTTGAAGTGTGGGAGCTATATCCTATGGGTGGAACAATGTAGCCTCATGTGGAAATCATGGACTCTGAAGTCAACCATATCTAGGTTCAAATCCCAGTGACTCCCCTTCACAGCCATGGAAACTTCCTTGCACTTCTCTGACTCTGCTTAATATCATAATGTCTATAATTTTCATTAAAGACCTCAGGTTACCAGGATGATAAATGCCAAATAGTTTAAGTCTTAATTCAAAGCAAGGGCAGCTAACTTGCTCTCAAAAATATATAGTACAAATGTGGTCCGTTTCCATTCTAACCCAAAGGGCTACATTCTAGAAGTAGCTCTGGCATGTCCTTCTCTTATTGATATCTTTATCCAGGACAAATCTTCTGCTGGTTTATATACTAATCTTGTGCCATTAGCCACCAAAAGAACCTAAGTATTCAGCATACACATAAAAGCTTAGGTCAGTTTGCCACATTTTCTTATTTTTAAGCAATGATACAAATATTTGCTTTTCAGAGACACTGTGTGGATACAACTGAGGTAATAAGTTTAAACAGTTAGCCACTCATTCAGTAGAGTTCACTCTTTTTCTACTAGATGACTAGGTTACACGTTCCCAGACGTCCCCCAATATCCAACATCCCTCTCTCCTCACTCTTAGCAGATGAACTTGCTTCCCTGTCCACTAACAAGGTAGGAATAGCCCACACCAACTTCCTCCCACAAAACCACCACATCTACTGCCCCAGTTGGATCTGAACACCTAGCGCCTGGCTACCATCTTGTTACTTTGGTGATGGGTCCATGCTCCAATCTAATGCCAGCTCCTCCACATGATCTCCAGACCCCAGTCACCTCTCATCTACACAAGCACATCACTGCAATCACCACCTCCCTCCTTAATCATCAGTTTCTTCCCGCCTCACAGGATCATTCCCATCAATTATTTAAATATACCCAAATTTTCCATGCTGTAGCTTCAATTCCAGTGAATATTAATAATAAACCCTCATTGGATTCTACATCCAGCTCCATTTTTCTGCTCTCACATACAAGAAAAATACTCAAAAGAATTATCTATACTCCTGCTCTAATGCTTTACCTTTTCATCTTGAGGTCATGTGATCAGGCTCTTCACCCTAGAACTCTGAGAAATGGCTCTCTTCAAGGTCTTCTCTGGTGTCCTCAATGCTAAATAGTTAATTTGCAGTCCAATTCTCAGGTTAGAATTATCAAGAATATTTGATATATTGATCACTTGCCATTTCTTTTTTTCCCCCTAGCTTCACTGAGATATAATTGACAAATAAAATGTATATATATTGAAGGAATTCAATGTGACGTTTTCATGTGCATATACCTTGTGAAACTATTATCAAAATCAAGCTAATCAATGTGTCTATCATTTCACATAGTTACCTTTTTTGATGAGAACAATTAAGATCTACTCGCAACATGTTTCTAGTACACAATTCAGTATTAATAAGAATAGTCACCATGCTATACAGAGGATAACTAGAACTTATTCATCCTACAGAGCTGAAACTTTGTACCCTTTAACCAACATTTCCCTACTTCCCACATGCCCCCATTCCTGGTAAACACCATCTTATGCTCTCCTTCTAAGGGCTCAACTTTCACTTGTCCTTTCTCGAGATGCTTTATCCACTTGGCTTCAGGGTCACCACACATTTAAGACTGTCCTTTTTACCCCACTGGCCACTCCTTCTCCAGATCATTGGCTGATTTTTCCTCTTTTTCCTGAGTGTCACACATTAGGGCAGCAGGGTTCAGGCCTCATATCTCCCCCCTATCTTCACTCACTATTCAGGTGATCTCATCAGCATCGTATCAACTCTCTTCAAATAGACATCGATATGCTGTTAAGCCTTCCTAATTTACATCTCCAGCCAGAACTACTCCCTTGAATCCAGGCTCATTTCTTCCATCTGCCTTGACGTCTTCTCTTGGATGCCTAGTAAGTATCTCAAATTTAGCATGCATAAAAGTCAAACTTCTCATCATCTTTACTATCCTTATGTCAGTGCACAGCAACTCCATTTCTCCAGCTGCACAGGCCAAAAGACCTTGGAGTCATCCTTGACATTTCTCTTTCTCCCACACCCCGTATCCAATTCATTAGCAAGTCCTGTTGGCTTTTACTTCAGAATCATGCTTCTCTTGAGCTTAATCTCTCTCATCCTATCATCAACTCTATCTTAGGTTGTTGCAAAGCCTTCTGACTGGTTTCTCTGCTTCTCCCTGGCCTCCATAGAATCATTTCTCTACACAGGAAGCAGGGTGATCCTATTAAAAGCTAAATCTGACCTTGTCAAAGCTCTGTTCAGAAAACCAAAATCCCACCAGTGATCCATGAGGCCCTATAATCTGACCCCACAACCCCGTCACCCAGTTTCTCCAACCTCATGTCTCCTTATTCACCTCTCTCCAATAGCACTGGCCCTCCTACCATTCTGACAAGCCCAGCACATTCCTCCCTCGGTACCTTTGTGCTCACTTTTCTCTCTGCCTGAAAATACCTTCTCCCAAATTTCTTCATGGTTTTCTTCACTTTATCAACAGTGGCCATTTTTTTTTTACCTCATGACCAGGGAGGTCTTTGCTAATTCTCCCATATGAAAAACACCCCTCCGCATTCTGCATCACCCTTTCCCTTTTTCCCCAAAGCCTTTATTATTATCTGGCATAGGATATACTTAACACACTTATGGTTTCTGTTTCTCTTCATTAAAATGTTTATTGAATGAATGAATGAATGAATGAATGAATGAATGAACTAATTAATAGCAACTACTCCATAACTTTTATTGTTGCCATCAACATCACCCTTGTCCCTCAAAGCCACACCCCAGGACCTCCCCCAGAAGAAGTATACGGTGGTTCATTGTTGATGGCATACATGTCATGAATGCATGGTGATAAACATAAATTTCTGTGTCCTTCCAAGTGTTCATAGATTTATAACCCCATGGTTTATACAGAAGTCAATCCAGAGTAAATTTGCTAGCAATAAAAGCCCTCCTACCCACTTAACAGTTATGGAGGAGGAGGATGATTATGATGATTTTTTAAGGCAAATAGAGTACAGTACTACACACTGAAGAGCACATGGAAGATACGTTTTTTCTTCCGTTAAGTAATCTATAGTAGTTACTCTGGCCTAAAAGTGGTGAAACTAAACATTTGGTCCTAATGTAATTGCCTAATATGATGGCCTCTTTTTTATACAAACTTTAACAAAAATTCTAGTGCATATAAAAAATAGTTAATATCCTCTCTGTTTTGCCTCCCATTTGACTGCCTCCTGCCATACAAACCCAATGTGGGAGATAATGCAAACCTTTTACCATCAATCAACAAATATTTTATTCAGGATTTATTGGACCACAACCCTTTTCTAGCTGTATTATGTCATCCTTCACATTTGTTTCATTTTCATAAAGCCCTATTAGTAAATTCTTCATGATCCCAAATAACCATAATGATTAAGCGCATAATAATTGTAAATTGAAAATCTATGTATGGGATTAGCTCAATTACTCATTTTGTGAATAATTCAAGTCCCCAAAGAAACTTACATTCCATTGCTGTGTTATTTATTCTGGAAGTGTAAATATAGCAACACTTCATTCATGTGGGTTCCACCAAATTGGAATTTGCAGAAATGCAGACAAGTTAAAGGATGAAGTTTAGATTATGATGCTCTTCTTACCTGGTTGAATAATTTTGTAACCAAATAAAAAAGAAAAAAATACTTGAGAATCAACAATTTTGCAGAACGTCCAGAAATATTAGGAACAAGATTTTTTGTTTGTTTTTAAGGCAAAAAGTACTTAAATGTCTATTAAGTTACTTTAGTATCATTTAATAAAGTATCTAACCTAAGAGCAGGATCGTTTCACCTTTGATTCAATGGTTACCTCAACTCTTTGATTTTATTATTTTAATCTATAAGTACTTCCACTAGGCACTGACACTGCAGCCTATGCTACGCTGTAGTTTAGAAGTAACTAACTGGGGGCAACTGGCTGGCTCAGTCAGTAAGCGACCGACTTTTGATTTTGGCTCTGGTCATGATCTCAGAGTCTTAAAATCAGGCCCCGCCTCAGGTTCTATGGTGGGTGTGGAGCCTGCTTAAGATTCTCTCTCTCCCTTTGCCTCTCGCCCCCCTTCTTCCTCCACCTCCACCCTCTATGAACTCTCTCTCTCAAAAAACAAAGCAAACAAACAAAAAGAAGTAATTAACTGAATTTCCATTAAAATAAATCCTGTAATTCAACATGCTTAATATTTTAGACTGGCTCTTTACCATCTAGTCTGAGTAATGTTTTAGTGCATAAGAATGCTGTATGTGCACACGAAACATTTTAAGGATCACTAACATGTTTGAATAAGACATTCAGTTGCATTTACCTTTGATGAAATTTTGTTTTCAGTTTAAATTAAGCATATTTTAGTGAATTTGCTTTGTTGTGTTTGAGACATCAACTTGTTTGCCCAGTTAATTTTGTCAATACAAAATTAATAATATTCGATTCTATATATTCTATTGTAAATATTCTGTATTTCATCACAAGAATCATTAGCATTACATATAACGTCAATACTTAGTATGAGTTCAGTGAGGACAGGCTTTCAAAACTGATAACTAACTTGGAAGACATTGCTTTAACCTTCCTGTGTTAAAAAAATGCAAAATATTTCTCCTTATTGACACTGAATATTTATTAATTCACTATTTATTGGCTTGTTTGTTCTTTTCATTACTTGAAATGCCTCAAGGAGCCATCAGACCCATAGATCAAATAATTTAGGCACAAATCGTATGAATTAAAACTATCTCAGCAGACACAATGTTGGTATGTAAGAAAAAATTATATTTTCCACCTGATGGTCAACAAACTAGCAGTTTGCTTTTCCAGAAGGGAAGGGAATTTCAGTGACAAGGGTCTTCTGAAACCTTCTGCGTCTGCTTCCCTGAGATTCAGAAATGGCCTTGTATGTTCTCTCAGAGCCTCAAGGCTTGAAAGTCATCCAAAAGCTGGGGACCAATCTAAAGTAGATTGGCTTATACCCAATTTAATGAAACTTCCTTAGAGGAAACTGATTTCCCTCATTATCCTTTATGTAGATAATATGTGGAATTAATTCTCCTTCACTAAGTTATCATTACATCAAGCAGACAAACAGATATAATGTTATTAAAAGTAATGGAACGAGTTCATCCACTGTTAACTTTAATGGTTCATATCCTCTCAGGTGTCCCAGAGAAATGCCTCTGTCTCACCACTTGAGCAGATTTAAGGTCAGGGCTAAGGTTACCAAATTTCATGCTCACTAGAGAAGGCTCTGCTCTCTCTCACGCCTTACTCCCTTGGAGCTCTGAATGAAGCTGGGGGGAGCAGAGGCAACTATTCTAAAGACTTCTTTCCAACTGCGATGGTAACAGATACAGGTATATGTTTCTACATATTTATTTTGCAAAGTAATTGCAAAATATTTTTGTGAAGAAATTATAAAGAGACATATGCGAGATATTTAACTTTAACATTTGTTATAGATTTTTCCTTTCTGGGCCTTGGAAATAGTATTTCATTTTAAATATTCAGCAATCATACTTACATGCTTATTAATATTCAGAGTGCGTAAAGGCTAGGCAGGTAACACCTTTACATTTTAAGCATCAATCTTGTTGTTCATTTTGCTGAAGTAAAACCTAATCAACCTTTCTTTGCTGCAAGAAAGCTTTTACTAAGCACCTCTTGGCAGTATAAAAAAAAGGAGAATTACAGAACTATAAGTGCAATGCAAAAGATATACACATGCACACTGATATATATTCATACATACACACTTGCATATATAGAATATAAAATACATATATTGTATACATACACAAATATGTAACAGACCACCACAGAAACATGCGCTTACCTCTATTTTAGTTTTATTTGTTCAACAAGCATTTACAGAACCCCTACTACGTATTAGGCACTATATTGGCAAACAATAAAGACGTTGTGCCCTTAAGAAGTTAATGATTGAAGAAGGAAGGCAAACTTAAATATCAGTAACTATAATTTATATGGGGACTGCTCTACACAGAAAGTTGTTGGCTTCAAAAAAGTTAAGGAGAAAAACAAGATTTCTCAACAAAATGTAGTAACAGGGACCAAATTTACCTTCCTTTTTGAAAGAAGTAAAATACCAGACAAAATATGTAAAACCATGGTTTTCAGCTCATTGGAAGTGAAAGGAAGTGATCTCCAAGAAACATGAAACAAATGAGGGGAGCCCTATCACTGCCCCAACTTTCTTCCTGGAGAAAATCCCTAGGTGGTGACACAGGGGAAATCCAGGCTGAGCCCAGTGAACATCCTGAGTTGAGAAGCCAGAGCTAGTTCAGGGAAGCCAAGATACCTGGCATTTCTAGCCAGAATACTGGAGAGGAAGAGAGATTCACAGAAAGAGAACTCCAAAGATCTGCAGATGGTCCCTACTGAGTGAGTATTCAGTTAAGTAGCAAGCAGTGCATTCATGCAGGGAAATTACCTGAGGCCAGGGACAGAACTACCTAAAGGATTAAAGGTGATGGTACTCAGGGATCATATAAGGCCAGGACTGATGCCTATTCCCAATAACCAAAATGGAAAATCTCATAAGTTAAATAACTAAAGAGTGAGAACAAATAAATACTGTTCTTGTCCCACATAACAAAGCTCAAAGGACAACTCAAAGGACTAAACTATTACTAAGTACTCCAGTCACATTCAAGTATAAGGCTCAAGAATATTTCTTAGAAATACAACTCCCAGCAATCACAATACCTGACATCCATAAAAAATTGCCAACTATGCAGAAAAGAAGAAAAATACAATCCATACTGAGTAGAAAAAAATGTCAACCAATCAAAACTAACCCAAATATGACACAGATGACATTAAAAAAGTTATTATAATGGAATTCTGTGTATTCAAGAGGCTAGAGGAATGACTGAACATTTAAATAGAAGATATAAAAAAGACTAATTTGAATTTCTAGAAGGGAAAATTACAATGTCTGCTTTGTAAAATACACAGGCTGGAAATGTGAGAGATGACATATTCAGAAGAAAAGATAGTAAACTTGAAGACATAGTAATCAAAACTACAAAGTGAAACATACAGAGAAAAAATGACTAACAAAAAATGAACAGAAACTCAATGAAATATAAGACAATTTTAAATGACCAAGTACCTGAGCAATTGGAGTTCCTGAAAGAAAAGGGACAGAAAATATTTTTTAAAAATAGTAGCTGAAAATTTTCCAAATTTGATGAAAACTGTGAACACACATATCAAAGAAGCTTAACAAAGCCTAAGCACAAAACATATATAAAGAAAACTCTACCATGACACATAGAAGCCAATTGCTTAAAACCAACAATAAGAAGGAAATGTTCGAAGCAGCTAGAGAAAAAAATTATATGCAGAAGCACAACTATATGAACGACAGCAGATTTTTTGGAAGCAATGAAAGCAAGAAGACAATAGAGCAACATCTTTAAAGTATAAAAAAAAAATTAAAAACCAAACTAAAATTCTCTATCCTACAAAGATATTTTTCAAAAGTGAAGGTAAATTAAGGACCTTTTTGAAAATTAAGACCTTATTTTTTAGAGCAGTTTTAAATTTACAGTATCAAAATTTGTGCTAAAATAGTACTTAGAAGGAAATTTGCAGAACTTAATTCTACCTTAAGTGTCTATCTTCAGAAATCAGAAAACTAAGAGAAATTATATTCAAAATAAGGAGAGTAAAAGAAATAATAAAGTTAAGAGCAGAAATCAATGAAATGGTAAACAGAAAAACAATAGAGAAAATGAATAAAACAAAAGCTTGCTTTTTTGAGATCAATAAAATTTGTAAACTTCTAGGAATCCTGATAAAAAAGAAGAGGACACAATTTACCAATATCAGAAATGAGAAAAGTAAAATCAATACTGATTCTACAGTTATTGAAAATATAATAAGAGAATATTATAAATAACTTTATAACAATAAATTTGACCTATTAGATAAAGTAAATGTACTCCTCAAAAAACACAACTACCAAAGCTCACTCAAGAGGAAATAGATAAGGTGAATAGACCAACATCTATTAAATACATTGAAATTTTCATTAAAAATATTCCCACAGAGAAAATTCCAGGTACACATGGCATCACTGGTGAATTATGCCAAACATTTAAGAAAAAAAAAATACCAATTACACAAACTCTTATAAAAAACTGAAGAGGAGGAAATAGCCCAACTCATTCTATCTGACATTAATCTGATACCAAAACCAGACAAATATATTATAAGAAAAGAAAACTGCATTATTTCTATACATAGATGAAAACATTCTTTATAAAACTTAAGCAAATCAATACAAGAATATATAGAGAATAATATAAAATGGCCATGTGGGTTTATCCCAATAATGCAAAGTTTGGTTTCTCATTTGAAAATTGATAAATATCATTCACTGTGTTGACAAACTAAAAAGAAGAAAAAAATATGATCATCTTTATAGATCAGGAAAAGGTTTTGACAAGATCCAAAATCCAGCATCTATTCCTGATTTTAAATAAAAATGAAATCTCCCATGAAATTGAGAATATAAAGAAACTTCCTCAGACTGATAAAAGGTATTTGTGAAAAACCGACAGCTAATTGCATTCCTAATTGTGAAAGACTGAATGTTTTACTTTTAAGATCAGGAATAAGACAATAATGTCTTTTATCACCATTTCTATTCAACACTGTAAGGAAGATCAAATCAATAGGCAAGAAAAATAAAATATAAGCCTTCCACATTGGAAAGAAACAATAAAACTGCCTTTATTCACAGATGACATGACATTTACCAGGAAAAGCTTATGAAATCTACAAAAAAGCTACAGAATTAAAAAGTGGCTTTAACAGATTGCAGAATACAAGACCAACATACAAAAATCAACTGTCTTTCTATATACTGTTAACAACAAATGGGAGATAATATTAAAAAGACAACACCATTTATAATAGAAAGAAACGGAAACACTTAGAGACAGACCTGACAAAGGATATACAACATGTGTACACTGAAAACTATGAAGTGTTGCTGAGATAAATTAAAGAAGACAATAAATGGAGTGATACATCATATCCATAACAGACAAAATGATCTAAAGTTCATATGGAAATGTGAAGAACCCAGAATAGCCAAACGAATGTGGAAAAGAAGAATGTAGCTAAAGGACTGCACTTGCTGGCTTTAAGACATTACAAAGCCAGGACAATCAAGATAGCACAGTACTGGCATTAAGACAGACAACTAGGTCAATGTAACAGAGATACTGAGTATAGAAATAGATCCACACATACACTGTCAATTGATTTTCATTAAAGGGGCAAAGACAATTCAGTGGGAGAAGGACAAACTATTCAACAAATGATGCCAGAACAGTCAGATATCCATATGTGAAAGGTGAACTTTGATCCATACTCTACATTATAGACCTTAGTTTAAAATTTAAAACACACACACACACACTTACAACACAACTTCTTAAAGAAAGCATAGAAGAAAATTTTGCAACCTTGAGTTAGATGAAGACTTTTTTTTAGATAAAATACAAAAAGCACCTTCTACTAAGAAATAAGAGAGATAAAATAAAAACAAAATAAAATTTAAATAAAAAAAATTTAAATACATTTATTTAAAGTAAAAAAACCCTTTGCTTTTCAAAAAAATGATAACGGAATGAAAAAGAAGCCACAGCAAACTGGAAATAATATTTACAAATCATATATCTGACAAAAGACTTATATCCAGAATACACAAACCCTCAAAACTCAATAACAACAAAACAAACAGCCCATTAAAAAGGGTCTGCAAAAAATTTTTTCAAAACACTTCACCAAAGAAGATATATGGATGACAAACACATGAAAAGTGTTAAAAAGAATGTAAAGCAACTGGAACTCTCATACACTGCCAGTGGAAATATAAAATTGTACAGCCACTACAGAAAATGATTTGGTAGTCTCTTAAAGAGTTATACATACACTTGTCACACAACTCAGCCATTTCACTTCTAAGTATTTACCAAAAGGAATAAAAGCAAATGTCTTCAGAAAGGCTTGTATGCAACTGTTTATAGCTGCTTTACTTGTAATTGCCAAAAATTGCAAACAATCCAAATGTCTATTAATAGGTAAATGTATTTTTAAAAATTGTGACATATCCATAAAATGGAATGCTACTCAGATATATGAATTATTAACACACTCAACAATATGAACCAATCTCAAAATAATTAAGCTGAGTAAAAGAAGCCAGACCAAAAAAAGCAAAATGTATATGTATGAATTTATATAGCATTCCAGAAAATGCAATGTAACCTATAGTGACATAAAGCAAATCACTGATTGCCTAAGGATGAAGATGGATCAGGGGAAAAGGTGGAAGGGGGTAAGGAAATTTCTGGGGATTAATATGTTCATTATCTAATTGTGGTCATAGTTTCACAAGTCTATAAATGATCGAACATAAATTGTACACTTAAAGCATGTGTAGTTTATTGTATATAAATTATATCACAATAAAACTGTTTAAAAAGAGAGAAAAGGGCTTTGTAAATTCAAAAGTTAGGGCAAAATATAGATCAGAAAAGAATTCCAAGGTTAGACAAAGAGAAATCAGTTTCTGACCTTCTCCAGGACACCAAAAGAAAAGAGATATTCAAGAAGGGCGTGGGTTTTCAAAATATTGAAAGAATGGATGCTATATTACATCCAGAATATACTATCAGAGCACTTTATAAGGGATGAAAGGAATGAGATTTGAGGACAGGGAGTCCAGGACGTTAAGGGGGAATGGAGCCTCAGGAAGTGTCTTCTGAGGAAAGGAGCCTGTGGAGAGGCAATCTGGAATCCTTAACAAAAGAAGGAAGGAGCAGATGAAGCAAAGTTCTACGTTGATGAGTTGGTATGAAATTAAGATAAAAAGTGGATCAGGACACTTCGAGACAAAGGAAACACTGTCTTCCATGGAGAAGAGAAAGAAGAAAGATGGATAGAAATCTTGGATAAGTAGAAATCTTGGATAAGTGTGTTGGAGAAGAATTTGTAAAGACCCATGTCCATATAATGATAGTTCTTATCTTCTTAATGAAAAGGAAGGTGAGGATAATTAGCTAAGTTGTATTATGAGCTTTACAGCAGGCCTAGAAATTTAGAATAGTTACTGTAGAATCACCTAGAGACAAGATGTTGACAGGTAACACTGAAGGCTCAAGCAAGTTTAAAAACCACAAGTTACTATACAGTCATTAAGCAAAGAGATATGATTTTCCTTATTCAGAGAAAACAAATAGTTAGTCTGACCAAGATTTGGAGGTTAGCCAGTGAGTGCAGCCAAAGGTCAAGGGGGAACAGGATGTGGTTGCTCCTTAAAGTATATTTGGAATGGTTTCCTCAGTTCTGACACATCCATCCATTCATTGAAAAAAAAAATTTACTTAGGATCTGGTAGACCTGTGTTGTGAAGCATGCAAGAACAATTATCGTCAATGAAGGTTAAGAGTATATAATCAGTAGGAGAATAAATACATTTATTGATTCCTATTCTTTGCTGTGGACATTAGCCTGCCATTGAATCACAGCATCTTAAAGCCAGAAGAGATTTTAAGGGTTATAAAGTTCAACGCTATCACTTTATTGATGAGGAAACAGACATAGAAAAGTCTGGGGATTTTTTCAAAGGTAATAGGAGATAGAACAAAATCCTGTGGTTTCCATTAAGTATTTTAGCTACTCACCAAGCTTCTTTTTCAAACTTGCTAATCAACATTAAGGCAATATATTATACATTATATCGGGAAACATCAAAATACATGCATTGTTTTGGGGAATAGTTTTGGTTAGGGAAATTCTGCTCTAACCATGAGTTTAAAAATACACTGGCACTGGGGGTGCCTGGTGGCCCAAGGTCCTGGGATCGAGCCCCGCATTGGGCTCCCTGCTCAGCAGGGAGCTTGCTTTTCCATCTCCCTCTGACTGCCGCTTCTCTTACTTGTGCTCCCTCTCTCTCTCTCAGTCAAATAAACAAATAAAATCTTAAAAAAAAAAAAATACTACACTAGCACTAGCCATATCACCTATTATCTCTAGGGAACTTAAATTAAGTAAATTTTCGACTTGAGATAATATATTAGACATTATTTATCTTAGCATACTTATTCCAGCTCTAATACTGTTCTTTTACATTTACAACTCAAATTTCATAACTATTTTAAATAATGCTATCTTATTACTTAGGTTTTTCCAATTTCTAACTAATTTCTAATTATAAGGCAAATGCTATATCAGGAGTTGGTTTGGTCTAAACATTCTGAGATTATAGGAACAGAAGAGCAAAAAGTTATTCCCAAATGGGAAATGAGTTTATATATTGCTTAAAGTCAAGGACCATGCCTGTTTTGTATTACTTAACACTTAGAACATTATCAACCATACAATAAGTACTCAAAAATACTAATTGAATGAACTCACAAAGTGAGACAGATTCAGTTTATCCTCCTGGGAGATATGTTCAAGCTTAGTTCATCTAGACACTAAAGCTGCAGGAAGGTCTACTCTAGCAGATATAAATACAGGCAAAAAGAAACTTCAATATTTGGTACAGTAAACAGAGCCCCAAAATCCAAGAGCAGCAGAGCTAAGAGTTTATTCCAGAACTCAGTGGTTTCACTGGGTCATGAGAACTCATGCACAGCATACAGAATATTCTGGGTGTGAAACACAAGGATGAACTAAAGGAAAAACTGGAACAGCAGGAAAAGCACTGGATTTGGAGTTAGAGACACTGGGTTTGAATTATAACTGTTATTAACCAACAGTGTGGAGTAAGCAATTTCTTTGACCCACTACCATTTTATAACCGTCTCCTTACTAATGTCACCAGTAACCCCCTAACTGCCAAAAGCAGTGAACACTTTTCACACTTTGTATAGCTCGCACTGCTCCCTTGTCATTTGTACATTTGCTCCTCTAAGCTCTCTGCTGCTGCTCTGTTACCATTTCCTCCCTGGATTCTCTTTTTTAATTTTGGGGGGTGGGGGGGTTCTTCTCCTGGCCACCCTCCAAACATTGGCATCCCTAAGGATTCTGTAAATTTTCCCCAATCTCAACCACCATATTGCTTTACATACTTTAACTTTAGCTTAGATAGCTCCCTTAAACTCAGACCCATATATCCAACTTCCTACTAAATATCACCATATACATACCTCTCAGGCACTTGAATCTGAGAAACAATATAGACAGAACCAAATTCATTATCTTTTATCTTTGCCCCCTCCTCACTTGTCTTAGTTCATTCAAAACTATAACAAAAATACCATGGTTGTGTGGCTTAAACAGTAAACATTTATTTCTCATAATTCTGGAAGCTTGGAATCCCAAGATCAAGACTCTGACAGATTAAGTTTCCAGTCACCTTGCTGTGTCTTCACATGACAAATGAGGAGAGGCAGTTCTCTGGGGAGAACTCTGAGAAGAACAAATGAGGAGAGAGAGTCTCTTGTAAGGGCACTAATCCCATTCATAAGAGATCCATCCTCATGACCTAATCACTTCCAAAGACACCACCTCCAAATGCCATCACATTAGGGATTATGTTTCAACATATGGCTCTGGGGGAGCACAAACATTCTGTCCAGAGCATCACTCCAATTTTCAATCCCTTCTCCCATCTGTGCATGCTGTCTAATAGCACTATCTAGTTACCCAAACCAGGATTGATCCTAGATGCCTCCATCTCCCTCACCCTTACATATTCAAGCTATTGTTTCATCTTTTGTTTTCCATTTGTTAAATATTGTTCACATCTTCCCTTCTTTCTCCTATGTGCACTGCTACCCAGGTTAGACCAACCCCGTATTCTAGTGCTTTCTATAAGTAAGACTTCCATCCATTCTCTACTCACATTCCAGGGTGATCTTTTTCAAATGCAAGTCTAATTTCAACATGTTCCTGATTAAAATTCTTTTATTCCTTATAGCTAGCTGACTATATGTTACAGTAGTCTTGGTATAATTATTAATAATGTGTCCTTTTACTATGTATACTATATATATGCGTGTATATATACATATGTGTATATATATACACATTATATTACATTATATACATCCCAGAGCTCTTTCAGCATATATACATTATATATAATGTAATATATAAGTGTGTATATATATATGTTATATATTTTGTGTATAACATATAACCATTCTACCTTTCCCTTAAAGGATAAAGTCTAGCCCATTATCATAATATGCAAGAAGCTTCTCATAATCTGAATCCCTTTACAAACCCTTCAGATTCATATCTAGTCATCTTCCCCTCTGCTCCAGTCATCTTGAATTACTTGCCGATTCTGCACATGCTCATATTTTGTGTGTTTTCGTGGAGAGAACCATCCCCACTGGAGTCACTATATAATCTCCATTTATCCTTTAAGACTCAAATAGAAGATTTTCTGTGATACCTTACCTGAGCTCCATGACATCTCTGAAAGAATAGACTGCTTCTTCTTTTGTGCATTTATTTCTTTTATGACTTAATGTCTTTCTTCCTTTCTTTTAACAATATCAGTCTTTATGAAATTGTGATCCTTAAGAGGTCAGGAGCTATGTCTTATTTACCTTTAGCTCCTCAATGCATAGCACAGTGCCTGGCACATAGAAAGTGCTTAATAAATGTTAAAAGAACAGATGATTGGATTAATGGACATGTCAGAAAGTTCTCTGGATGAGAGAATGGAAATGAGCAGAATTTTAACGTCAAGGCAGTGAGTCAATGGCAACCTATAGTGGTTTACTCCACCCCCTGTGTCTAAGCTTTAATCTCCCAATTCAAATTCCATTATGTATGGAAGTCTTTGGCTTTGAAATATTACCACCAGTAAAGCTGCCCTCTGGCACTACTGGATCACACGACAGGAGAACAGGGAAACAGCCGCCTGTAGGATTTTTTTTTTTTTTTTCAAATTCAATTTTCAATTAAAACAGTAGGAAATTTCCATTTAAATAATTTTTGTTTTGTTAGAAGCCTGAAACCTGGAATGAGTCAATCTCAAAAACAAATAAATACCATTAATAATCTGAATTAGGAAGCTTCACTCCCACCCACATAAAGCTGCTTATTCTTCTAGGAGTTCATGGATTCCTTTCCCAGTGGTTTACTTCACTACTTCAAAGTTTTATAGGCCTTGTTCCGAGAAGATCTTTGACTCCTTAAATACACATCAGAGAATTTTGAGAGCTAGGATGGTCTTTGGAGATCCCTAAACCTACCCCTTCATTTTTACAGATGAAGAAACTGAAATCTAGAGGATGTAAGTACCCAAAATCATGCTTACTGTGAAGCCAGGCCTTTCACTTCTCAGCTAGTTCCCTTCAACACACCCATCATTTTCAGAGTCAAATAAAACCAATTCAAATGAGGCAGTATAAATGCCAAATCCTAAACATGACCTAACTCCACTGTTGTTGGAAATCTCGCATCACCAGAAATGAGCAGAAATTTAACGTCATGTTCCACCAGCCATTTTTCAAGAAGCTAGTTTGAGAAAAAGTCACGTCCTTTACCATGTGTATTTCTGTCTTGCATCTTTGTCCGCCTCCTCCATGCAATCCTCTCTAAAAAGAGGAGCAATTTCTGTTTCATTTCCATGTACAAACAGGACAACCAAGAAATGACTCAAAGAACCTTATAGTCCTTTGGCCTATAAGGCACTGTGCTTTATATGAAATAATCCTCATCATTCTTTTAATTTCACCACCCTGGAATCTACCATCCTTCTCCCTCTTTAAGGTGATAATTATAGTAATGACCTCACCATCAGGTATTTCTTGGGAATTAATGATCAACTGAGGTTAATGGCCCACAGACGAGCCATGGTCCATCAACTCCACCCAGCCTGTCATTAATCCCCAGGAAGTGTCCTGCTTCCCAATTGTTATTGCTTAATTTAGACTCTTTTCATTCTCATCAAGCTTTACAATATTGCTACATCTGCCAAGAAGCTTTGTGTTTTATTTTATTAGTCTGTGTCCTAATGGTTCAGCAAGAGTGGTTTCCCTAACTGGTGATCAAATAAAACTAGAATGCACCTTATTAAAATTACCTTAAAAGCCATTAAACATCTCCAGACATTTTAATATTTATACATTTTATACACAACTTTTAAATCAACAAAAGGGATAGAGTTTTGTGTTCATAAGAGAACAATCCCAACTCTTGCTCCACTTTTCCCTTAGCCCTCTCTTTCCTTCACCTCACAGAATAAATCCAATCACTTTATTTATTTTCACAAGTTACTCTCCCTGGTTGAAAGTGGTTTTAAACTCTAAATGGTGTCATAAGTTGTATACAACACTAAATGTTACATATCCCTTGCAAGCAGTTCCCAGACATTATACAGACACAGCACTGCCACCTCTTTCCCTTGCTATACCTGCAATGCCTCATTTCGTTCAGAGATGCACAAGCTTCACGGGCCTCTGTTTGGTTCATTCCTTCTTCAGTTTGATGAATGGAGGTAGGAGTATAAGGCATAGAGAGAGGTCTAGGGGTAACCTATAACAATCCAGAGCTCTTTCAGCACCAAAAACAATTTTAAAAATCTAACCAGATCCCTATTATGAGAAAAAATATATTGTCAACAAATAGTATTTAATAAAAATAATATGTATGTCGTCACATTTTCCTGAGTAGAAAGTATAACAAGGAGAAGCTGTGGGAGGAGGTAGGGAATCAATGGTTCTTGTGAATTCTATAATTCTTTTAGTGCAAGTAGAGCACAATAACAAATATTAAGGACTCAAAAACAAGTATAGTGAAACATACTCATTTTCAAGAGCACCCAGGAGCTATGAGATTTAGTCTTAGGTCTGCTAGTCATTATTTCTATGACCTTTGACATGTAATCTCTTCTTCTGGAT
The DNA here is from genome assembly GCF_024610735.1 of Ursus americanus. Classification (NCBI taxonomy): domain Eukaryota; kingdom Metazoa; phylum Chordata; class Mammalia; order Carnivora; family Ursidae; genus Ursus; species Ursus americanus. The sequence continues at coordinate 10,662,223 of NC_142137.1, read as the reverse complement.
CTCAGCTTCCTCATCTAGAAAGTAAGGCATTAAACTAGATAACTTCATTACTTTTCAACAATAATATTTTATGATTCTTTGAATCCGTAATCAAATGTTAGAATAATCAACTGTCATAATAGAATTAAATTACATATGTTCTTCCTGAATCTTTTTCAAAATAATTATTTTTTTCTACTCCAAACTCATACATTTATTTATATATATACTCATTTATCAAATATTAGAACACATATTGTGAGGTAAGCAGCATATGATAGGGAAGAAATATAGTGATGTAAAAACAAAAAAGAACAAAAACAGAAAAGGTACGTGAAAGTCAGTAGGTGATCCCTGCTCCTTTACTAAGTGGCTTACGATCTAGTAAAGGAAGTAGAAAGTGTATTAACAATAACAGATGGAGGTAAGCAGTAAATGAGGAAGGTAAAAAAAAAGAAGAAGAAGAAGAATAAAATGGATTTGGAGCAGGAGATAGTTGATAAGATGGGACTAGAAGAAGAAACTGGTCATGTATTTAAGCTTAGGGTAGCCAGAGTCACTGAGAGAAAGAGGTGAGGTTGGAAAGACCAGTAAAGCTATGTCAAGTTGGACCTCAGAGTGCATAGTAAGGAACTTGAGTCTTATTTGATGTGGAATGAGGAGCTATTCAAGACTTTTAATAAATGATGGTTAACCAGAAAATTAATTTTTGGCCTTCCCAAGGAGAATATAAAAATAGTTTTATTCACCCGGAACATTGGGAATAGAAAGTATTTCAGTCTACTAAAGTTTGAACACAACATTTTAAAACTACACATTTAAACCTAGCTATGTAAAGGACAATGGTAATTGGTTGAATTAGATGTTCTATGTCAAATTTTTACTTATACAAAGAAACCCAAATGCTTTTACCCCTAAAATGTGAAATAATTTTCACTATGATATATTTCACAATTGTTTGGAAAGGGTTCATAATTCAGTATAAGTACAATAGGCTTATTAAGGAAGAAGGGACTTACTCTGTACAAATATGCAATCGACAGAATGTTCAAATAAAGAGTCAAGACCCAAGAGTCATTGAGGACATTACTGAAAAAAGGAGGGGAACTCTGTTTGGGCAGTCAAATCTCACTAGTGACAGCAAGAAACGAGCTTACCCTGGGCTTTAGAACTGTTTGGTATGCTCCAACCTACGTGAGATACAATCTTCAAAGAGAATTGATAAAAGCCTCAGCATTTGGGACTTTTAAACTCAGACCGAAGAACATATTAGGAAGGATTTTCAAGAAATCAGTTCTGCACTGGGAAGAAACTGAACTCCATGACATATTTCATCCTTATACTTTTCTACTGTTCAATAAAACTTTAAAGAATGGGGGAAGGGTGTTATTCATAATTCTTTTTATCTTCACATATACAGGACTTTTCTTTCTCCAAGAATAACTATACTAGTACAACTAATAAAAGTGAAAATATAACTTGAATTATAGCATTGGAATTTTAGATGTTCAGTGGGTAAGACAACATCAAAAAAATAGATACAACTTTCAACTGACTGGATCTTAAGGAATCATGAGTTTTTACTGAGACTGGAGGCAAATTATTTAGCTTTCTTATGGCTCAGATATTTCAACTGTAAAAATGGGAGTGCTAGGGGAAATCTCCATACAGGATGTTTACACATTAATCAATCTCTGATCTATGTTTATAACATATTTATAAACATATAACATGGTTATAATATAAGTGATAAATAAATTAATAATTAAGTATATGCATACTTTTCAGTTAAAACTCTTTACCTAGCAAACTGGAACTGGTTTTAGTGAAAAGGGGAATGTATTAACTCTTGTAATTGAAAAATCTGGAGGGTAAATTCAGGCACAGTTGGATCCAGGAGCTCAAATGTTTCCTTAAGAAAACTCTGTGCATGGGTATAAGGGTTGGGGTGGGGTAGTGCTGACAAAGGGGGAAGACATAAATACATACTGGCCGAGAAAAAACAACCAAGTGGACTGCCCATTTAAACATGAATGTTTTAATACGGATTAAGTTCAGTTGTTAGTAACAAGGATCCAAAAAAGATAAAAAATTGATTTCTCTTTTTCTTTCTTTTAGATTATTTATTTATTTGTTTATTTATTTATTTGATACAAAGGGAGAGAAAGAGAGAGAGCACAAGCAGAGGGAGAAGCAGGCAGAGGGACAGGGAGAAGCAGGTTCCCCGCTGAGCAGAGAGCTCAATCTGGGGCTCCACCCCAGGACCCTGGGATCATGACCTGAGCCAAACGCAGACACCTAACCAACTGAGCCACGCAGGTGCCCCTCTCTTTTTCAGCAATACAGATGTAGGTAATCCTGATCTGTCTTGGAAGCAAGTCCATCATCTGGGAGCCAAGAGACTTCTAGATTTCTGCTCTGCCATCCCTGTAGTGTGGCCTTTGTCCTCATTTTTCAGGATGGATTCCTAGCCTATGTACCCAAATTCCAAGTAGTAGGAAGTTGGAAGGAAGAACAGTGGCAATGGGACTCAACAGCTATCTTTGACAGAAATTTCTTGGAAGCAGCTGCACTAGACTAGACTTCCACTTACTCTCTGGGCCATATTCAACTGCAAGGCATGCAGGACCTTGTATTTCTTATTCTAGGAAGCTATGTATGACCTAAATGTTGGGGTCCCAAGAAGGAAAGTAGGCATATGGGAGTAAGAAACTAAATCTTTGGTGTAACGTTGGCACATACACCCACAGTAAAACTTAAATGCCATGAAATCAGAAATTTTTGTCTGTGTTGTTCACTTAAATCCAAATTATGAAACAGTTCTTAAAATATAGTAGTAAGCGCTCAGTAAATGTTTGTTGAAAGAATGAATCAGGGCGCCTGGGTGGTTCAGGTCATGATCCTGGGGTCCTGGGATTGAATCCCACATTGGACTCCCTCCTCAGTGGGGAGTCTGCTTCTCCCTCTACCGCTATCCCTGCTCATGATCTCTCTCTCTCTCTCTCTGTCTCTCTCTTTCTCACACACACACTCTTTCTCTCAAATAAATAAATACAGTCTTAAAAAAACAGAATGAATGAATGAATCAGTGAATGCATAGTTATGTAGAAAAACATGTAAAATGTGCTAATGGTAGCACAAGTTCACCAAAATTTCTTTATAGATTGCAACAGCATAAAAAACAGCTTAAAAGCAGTGTCTTCATCTTCCACCAATGATATGAATGAATGAAAAAAAAAAGAACCATGAGCGATAACATCACCCAGATCTGGATTGATATCACAGGTTCACCATTTATTAACTTTGTGACTTTGGGAGATTGATCTGATCTTGCTGACCTTTAGGATGTAAAATTGGGTATAATCTAAACTTGCAAGAGAGTTTAATTGAGTTACAATTTGAGAAAACACAGATTATGGTACCTGACACATAATAAATTCTCAGTAATGGTCAATCCTTTTCCTTTTCTGTTTTCAATTAAGTTCTGTATTACCATCGAAAATTTGTCCAATTACCCAGTTCTCTCCAAAATAACCTTCGAAAGAATCTGTGCTTCTGAATGTTATCCTTGGATAGGGTTGTTTGGTGCTCACAACATGTAAAAGTAGGTACTAGAAATCTGAGGTCTACAAATTTTTAGCCCAAATCTCATTTTGGTAGATTGTTATGTACAAATGTATTCATGTTAAAGCCTTCAAAAGGAGCCCAAGCAATGAACAAAACCCTTAAAAAGAATGTTAAATATTGGAACATGTCTCTGTCAATCATGGACATATTTTTGTTTTTACATATATAGACATGTAAATAAAGCATTTATTTGATTATGTTTTTCAACTTGTCATAGTTTGGTGGTCTAGAACAAAAGTCAAAATTGAAGACTGAAAACAACAGTGCTATGGAGAGATAATATACTGTAATCTGCTTCCTTAAAAATACAAACACAGAATAAAACATGAACAAAAAAGCTGGCCAGTTTTTAAAAAAATCATTACATTTTTGTTTCCTTTAATTTATATAATTCTAAAAAGAAAAGAAATAGATAACTGAGTGAAGTAAATGACTCCTAGTGAAGATATATTTTATCTTTCAGGAGTCATCTGGAGAAAGATTTGTGGCTAAAGATAATCACGAAAGTTTGAATTTACTGAAAAAAAAATGAATTTTGAATTAGGTGAAGCCTTCCTTCAAAGCAGTAGATACACTGAAAGCATACAACCTGTCAACTGAAAATCAAGCAGCAGTGTTTTCCCTGTCACTACGAAGTGAACTGAAAGGAACCAAAAAAATAGCACCATGAAAGCCATAAATTGCTTTTAGGATTTATATTTTCCTATCCTTCTAAAAGTAGCATTTAATAAAATAATCTGGTTCTTACTCCAATTCAATCATAATAAAACCGATTTCCCGACCCAATTTGCTATTATTTCTTCATTGAGTTTTAAGCACCTTTCATCCTTAGAACCAGGGTCTTATTATCAGCAAAGATATTTACTCATAAGCCCAATAAGCGAATGAATTTCTGAGCTAAAGCAGCAATGACCTCCCTCTTAAGCCACTTGTGTGGACAGCGCATACAATGTTATAATTCCCTGGGAATTCGCTTGGTTGGAGATTGTAAAGCTTTTGTTGCGCTTTCGTTCCTGGATCAAGAAGAGCAGAAAGAGAGCTGGGTCTTGCTGAGTGCTTACTCTGTGACACACACTTCACAAACATGACAACATTTTATCCTCAAGCAACCTAGGTGAACTGATGTTAGTGTTACCATTTTACATTTGGGAAGTTGATATTCCAAACGCAATGTGACTCGCTAAAGATAATCTGTCTGTCTAGGAGGGGCAGAACCTGACCCGGGGAGAGGTCAGGTCTGTTGGCTCCGCGGGCCTGTCTTTCCAGTGAAGCGGCAAAACAACGCAACTTCCCCAGCGTAGAAAGCTGAGGACAGCTAGGAAAAAGATATATCTGCTAGGAAGAAGGGAAAGGCCCTCTTGCCGGATGGGGTAATTATTTTGGCGAGTAGCTCAAAGTAGTGAGCGGGCATAAGCAAAGGATTTGTAAATTTAGTTAAACAAGGCAAATTTTCAATCTGTCACAAAATTCTCTTTGCCTTCTCGTGTATCCACAGCCACCACCGAGACCAAATCTAAACTTGTGATTCCAGAGATATTTCATTGATCAGATATTTACAAACATTTTACTTCAAATGTGCCAGTAAAGCATTAACAAGCATTGGCTTTCATTTGGACAAGTCCCTTCTTTTCTGCAGTCATAATCGTAATGAACACAGTGCTAAGAGTATTATCTTCCTCTTGTTGAGAGTTACTCGGCATTATGCTAAGGGCATTTTCAACATTAAATTAATTAATCTTCAACAAACTTTTCAGGTAAGAAGTGTTATTTCTCCCTCTAAAAGGCAGAGGCAATATGGTCTAAGAGTTTAAACAAACCAGGAGAGGTCCCACAGCTGGTGACTTGCAGTGTGGAGACTGGAAATCCGATCTGTCAGACACCCAAATTCTCTGTGTCTCCATCACTACTTGATCCCCTCTATCCCCTACCCTCACCTCTTCCCAAGGATGGCCTTAGTCAGGCTTCAGAGTGGGCGCCACAGAAATGAAGGCCAAGAAATCTTCTCTAATTAATACATTAATTATTTTAAGTTATACCAAAAGAATTTTTTTCTTCTTTCAGTATCCCCTTTTATTGAAACCAGCTTTTCTCCTTTTACCACCTTTCCGCGCCCTACACAATCTAAAAAATGTTCTTGATATTTTAAAAGATTTGTTAAACCCCAAGGTAAGATGGGAACTTCATTCCCAGTCTCTCTTAAGCAATCTGTTTCGGAAACAAAGGAGACTACTCATGAGATAGACAAAAATCTTTTCTTATTCACTTTCTTCATTTATCTCCTTTGGAATATTTTCCTATTCCTTTGTTAGAGGAGTCTTAGTATCTTTCCCCTTTTATTACATTAGCAGTTTCTCATTTATTTTCAGCCTTCTCTTGTTATCAGCATTTTTTTTCCTGTCTTAAAAGCAGAGTTATGAATTTTCTGTCCCTTTAGACTTTTTATGAGATAGTAAAAATCTAACTCCATGGAGACTTTCACCTTATTCAATTTTTTACTCAGCTTGCATGTCTGAATCAGATAATTGCAGTGTTAATTGATCAGAAATACTAGTTCACAACGAGAAATCAAATGTGGTGGCTTCGACCTTGTCCCTCAGGACACATATCACCATATCCTGTTGGGAATTCTATTTTTTAGAGAAGGTAAAAACAGAAGCGGCCAGATGAAGTGTGTTGGTGTGTCACTTCGACGGATGGGTGTCAGAAATGTGGAATACATTTGTCTCTTTCCACAGACGCTCTGGACACTGTTGTCCTGTGATACAAATCCCTAACATAGTAAAAGAAGCTGGCTTTTACATGTTTCACCTGACAATTTCTCTCTCACGTTCATAGGGTCTCCATTTGTACATCGGAGGGAGTATCTGCTAATGTCCCACAACATTTTAAAATCAGAATGTTGTGCGACTTTGAAAATCAGCGAACACATTTTAAAGTACATAGTTGGGTAAAGAAAATATAATCTCTGCCATTGATGGAAAATTTTCCTGCTTCTCCTGCCAGTCATCCTGATGACTTGAATCACTCACAGGAAGACTTCCTTTTAACTGCTGAGAATATCCTACTTTGGGTTTAAAGGGGTTTCTAAATTACTTGTATTTCCTATTCACATGTGGAGAGTAAATACTCTATAGAAACTTGAGACTTGCTTGTCAAATTAAAATGAAGCAAGCAATGTTTCAATGGTATGACTTCCTTAATTATTTTCTTGTAACCAAGTGAAATAGAAGTTCATCGGTTATATCTCAGGCACTCCTGTGAGACTAAAAACACTTAGCAGCTAAAGTAAAAAACTGTCTTAGGTGGGAGGTTTCCAGTCACATCTTTGAGTTAAATCAACCAGAAAGCCTCAAGAAACAAGACTGGGGTATTAGCTTATTGGTTTGGAATCATCTGGCCGCAGGCCCTAATATATAGCTTCTAGAAAGTCAAATATGGACAGTAGGTAGTTTCAGTTGTGGCAGATCCCAGCTGGAAAAGAGGGAAGCTTCTGTTGTTGTCATGGATAAGCTGATGTTTCTGTCACCCTCGCCAGCTTCAAAATCCATGTTAAATCCTTGCTATCTAGAACATTCATGTGTTTGGGATTACTGTAGGAAGATCAGAGTCCTAAATATTCACTAAGTGGATCCCAATAGATGATCTGATATTAGGGCCTCAGAGTGCCAAAACAGAGGGGAAAATCAAATCTATCTGCCCTTTTCTCCCCTGAAGATGCTCCATTTTTCAGGACCTGAGACAGTAATAACAGGAGTAACAAAAGGTGCTTTTTTTTTTTTTTTTTTTAATAAAAGGGCTATTAGCACATCTTAAAACCTCATTTACAGAGCTCTGGGGGAATTTTTGGGCTTAGTCCATGTGTCCCCACGTTCTCTAGTCTTTAAGGATTACATTTTCCCCAAATGTGTTCCATATTCCCAAGTAATTGCTTGAAACCCCATCATGCATGACTTCAAAGTCCAATATTTTTGCCAAATCTTCTTCTCCACTGAGGGCCCTCTTATATGCCAGTAAACAATTAGTGAAATAGAAAGGCACAGGGTTCTGTACATAGTAGTGGATACAATAAACACTTTTGCAAAAAATAAAAGTAGAGTTTAAAGGCTATGTCATTTTCACTGCGATGCTTAAATCTCCCTCCACACCACCCCAAAGTAGAATGACTTGCTCCTCCATGCTCCCAGGAGGCAATGTCCATTCCTCTATTATACACAATACTTAGCACAGTAAATTATGGAGGTTTGGGTTTGTCTTTTCTCTTCCTACAAGGCGCTACAAAACACACACAAGGCTTCATAGCCTTGACACCTAGCACAATTCCTGGCATATCAACAATGCTCAATAAATTTATTGATTATTTATTTATTATAAATTTATTTTTCATATATTTTATGTTTGAAGGAAAATTCTAAGAGAAGAAGTTTAACTTCTAACAACTGTAAAGTCTTTATTTGTGATAAGCAAGTTATTTCAAATTTGATTTGCTGATAGACTAAAATACCATAAATTTCTCTCTCTTACTAAATTCTGACAGGGCAAGTTTGCCTCAGTGATTCTGGTTTTTCACATTCTTGGGGGAGTCAGAACAATGTGAGTGACTGCACTTATCAATCACTTACTATGGATTAAGAAAAAAGAACAAGAGAAAGAAGAAGGAAGGAAGAAAGACATTCATTTAAGCCACTTATCAACAGTGCAAGGTAAATATTAAATATGAGAGAAAATAGACTGGAAAAAAATAAAAGGATTTACTGTACAAATTTGAAATTTAATGGAGATTCTTAATAAGATATCTTTAAAAACAAAAACTATCACATTATTGTTATTTATTTCTATCGCATATCAAAACATGTTTCAGGTCTATTTCCTTATGCATCCATTTTACAATCTGCATTTTAGATTTTTTTTAAAGAGAGAAGCAAAATATTCATGCACAAAATTACATTCAATAGTCCTGCCCCATCTTCTACATGGTCACAAATTAGTTCACTCCCAGTCCCTCTCTACCTGAATGTAAATCTTCTAGGTCACTGTTTTTCAAATGTTTGATACAGCCTCAAAACCTTTACTTCAGACCAAATCTTACCATAAAAACAAAAAATTGCCCACATGTCTCCACTTCCTCGTGGTGCTATCAGGGCTCGTTGTGGAATTGAGAGCTGTTGTCCTAAAGACCAAATGATTCCTAATAAGAAATAAGACTTTCAGAAAATTTTCCAGTAAGTAAACATCAAACATAGTGTCATAGACATTTATACCTAAAACAAACAACCAGGAGAAGTTTATTCACTCTAGATAGTTTATTTAAAAAGCTCCTATATTTCCACAATGATGCAAATATACATAAGTTCCCTCGTGTCTGTAAAAGGTAAAAATGAGAAAATTAAGCAGTGATTGAAAATTAATGTGTTCAATTATTCTTCTAATTTTGACTCTTCTAATTTTGTTTGGTTCCCTGGGATTGTCACTGTGATACAGTCTCATTGTGCTAAAAATACACAAAAACTTAATGTCGGGATACATAAATAATAACTTTGCAGCAAGTAATAACACACAATTTGTATTTCAGTTTATAGCTTACAAATTTCTTTCACATGATATTTAATCCTTACCAATCCTTAGCAGCAAGCATCCCTATTTTGTGGATAAAGAAACTAAGGCTCTTCAATTTGACTGACATAAAACAGCCAGTTACAGGAGACTCAGGATTAGATATTTGATTCCCAGAAAGACAAGTGATTTTCTACTATGTATTTTAAAGAATAATTTTCAAAAAGGGTTAAATCATGAGCGCCTGGGTGGCTCAGTTGGTTAAGCATCTGCCCTCGGTTCAGGTCATGATCCCAGGGTCCTGGGATGGAGCCCCACACAGGGTCCCTGTTCAGTAGGGAGTCTGCTTCTTTGTCTCCCTCTACCCCTTCCCCCTGCTCATGCTCTCTCTCTCTCTCTCTTTCACTCTCTCTCTCTTTCTCTCTCAAATAGATAAATAAGATCTTGGAAAATAAAAGGGGTAAAATCAGGCAAATAAAAGATAAACACATGTCGAGGTTTATTATAATTCATTAATTCATGAAGTAAACAGTAAGATGATAAAACCAGTCCAAAGATCATTTATGAAGGTGCATTTATATCATTTATTTAGGTGTATATAGGCAATTTAACAGATTTCTAAGTTAAGTACAACACTGGTTAATGTCTGACATGGCCAAAACTCTTGGGGTTATCTTTTTCATCACACCAAAGACATTTACATCTACCAGACAAACGTCTACAAGGTAACTATTGCCAAAACATGCTTTTAAAACAGTCCCCAAAATAAAAGGTCATGCTCAGCTCTGTTCAGAGAGAACACTGTGTATTTCCTTTTGCTTATTCCAGGTTTCAGATAACTTTTCTGACATTACATTATAGCTGCTTTACTATATACAGAAGAAAACTTAAAAAACATATTGCTGTGAATTTTCAAATAATGGGAAATTGGCTATGAAATGTTGAGAAATTATAGTACAGAGCAAACTTGGCCTGAAGGCATTAGAAATAGTAGCTATTAATTTTCAGGGAGGGAATCAAGAGTGTCTGCCTAAAAGGAAGAATTGCAAATAATGCTAGGCTTGGAAGGTAACAGCTACAGCCATAAACCAAAAGTTTGTCTTTATGAATCCGTTTTCACTTACTATTTCACAGGTTTCCTGCTTTGTGCTGAGCAAAGAGAGTGCTCAGATTAAAAAAAAAAAAGGACAAAGTTCTTGCCTGCCCCCCAGGTGCTCCCGTAGGGAGGGGAAGCCAGTGCTTCAGCAATTACCTGGTTGTAAGAGGCAAGCTCCTGTGGAAGCACAGGGGAGGGTCTCCATGTGGGAAAAGAGGTGAAGGGATGAGAAAAGCCTTCCTGGAGAAAGTGACCAACCCCTGAGCATGGTTTGAAGGAAACACAAAAGTTATCCAGGAGAAGGGAGGGGAGTACTATGGGGAAGAGGTGCTTGGGCTTTCAGACTGTTCTGTGTTAGGGAGCAAGAAGTGAAGGTGAAGTCAGCATGAGAAATGAAGTTGGGGGGCCATGAGAAGGGAGGCAAGTTAGGGGTTTCTCTGTTCTGCTAAGAAGATTCCTTCATTTTATAGGCAAAGGAGGCTATTGTAGGATTTTAAGCTGAGAAATATAATGGCTTACCTGAGTCTCTGGAGGTAGGATGAAGAATAGATTTAAAGAGGAAGGGAACAGAGACAGGGAGACCAGTTAGGAGATTAATGTGGTTATAAGATAAGGAGGTGATAATGGAGGTAAGAAAAGTGATCCAAGACTGTGATAGCAGGTTGGGGGAAGATGTTTCCAGAGGACGCTCCCCTGACCAGCTCCCTTTCTGCTCGGTTTCCCTTTGACAACAGAGGAAATGGTTTTCTGCAGCATGGGTGGCTTAGCTCGAGGAGAACCATCACCAACTCCCCTGGGAGCCACGGGAAGGAAGTGGCAGACCTCCCTCAGCTCCCTGTGCAGCCTCTACTGTCCCTGCCAGCGAGCTGGCACCCGCTCCTCTGTCACTGCTCCCTCCTGTTCCACTCCCAGGCCTGAAGCCACCTACAACTATTTCTTTTCTTCATTTCCTAGTTTTCACACTCTGGGCTCCATCAGTGACTTCAGAAAGGAATCAATCACTTGTTCATAAAGAGACACATATTTCCACACTGAAGACAAAGAAACTTAAGCAGCTTTATTAGGCAATTTCCTCACAATTACCCATTTCATTCTCGGGGCCAAAAACGTTTAATGGGCTTTGAAACCCAAATGACACTCCCAAGAACCTGCTAGGTACTTCATTTTTAAAGTGAGGGAGGCGGGGAGAAACACACTGTTTTAGAAATGGAAATCTCTTTTCTCCACCCAATTCCATCAGCTTTTTCTGCCTTAGTACTTCCCTGAAGTTTTTTGTCTTGACAGCCCCAAGATGAAGGAAAAAAAGTTAGCTTGATTGTTGTTTGTTCTTTGGTGTTCTTTTCTTCTTTCTTCCTTTCTTTCTTTCTTTCTTTCTTTCTTTCTTTCTTTCTTTCTTCTTTCTTTCTTTCTTTCTTTCTTTCTTTCTTTCTTTCTCTTTCTTTTTTCTTTTTTTTTTTTTTTTGTCTTTTCAAGGTACTTATCTAAGTCAATAATAGTACTCACACATCTTTTGACACTGAGTTGAGGTGTGCGGAAATGAAAGCACACAGACCCACTTGAAATGTAGAAACATCCCATGGGTGCTGAGAAGCTCAAAGATGCTTTCTAATTTTGTATCCTTCAAGTTTTGAGACCTTTAATTAAGAAAGGATATAAATATAACAAATGTAGAAGAATTCCCTGAAGTTTAAGAGAGGGACCCCAAGATTATACCAGGGATAAAATCCGTGCCTTGAAAATTCTTGATTGACTCCACTAATGAGAGCCTGAGATTTCTTCCTCATAACCCCATGCTTGTCTCCTGATTAATTTCCTTCCAGTACTTAATCTTCAGTGCATGACACTTTAACCACTAAGCTTATTATTCTAAAAATAGTATTCTAGCTACACCATCTTAGCAAATATATACGTGAAGATCACATTTCTACAAAATTTCCTTAGGTGTTTAAATGTTAATCAGACTTATACAAAACGTAATAAACAACCATACTAAGAGATAAGTAGTTTTTCATCCAGCTAACTCCTATATGTGAAAGGATGTTCACATAGTTTCCTACTCTGGACCTTCACTGGAATTGATAGATGTTCTTTTATGGGAACAAAGAGGAAAGTCACTGTTTCCACCTGAGAGCAATAGTGTATCTCTATCTATACAAACAGATCAAGGTAGCTTATTCTACACCACCTTGCGCTGTGCCTTGTCAGTGAATTTTTATGACAACTTCTAAGATAAAAATAAATTATGGAGGATTTTATCGAGACTCTAGGTTAAGAAATTCATTATGCCAGGGGAACAAGGCAAGAGCCAGGCATAGAGACAAAATCAGAAGGAACAATTTAGGTTTGGTAATAATATGAGATTTATGTTTCAATCCTTTTCTCTCTCTTGGCAGTGTTAGGTGAACGGATACACAGGAAGACATTTCCGTTCACATAAAACCTTTACTAGAATGAGACATCCTAACACCTCACTGTAGCCTATTGAAAGCACAGTACTTGCAGTGCTGAATGTGGTTGCCTCAGTGTATCAGATTTTCCTAAAGTTATAATGTGATGCCTGCTATTACCACCTGCTGGAAATACTGCCTTGCCTCCTCAGGCACACTGCTCCCTCCTTCACAAGCATAAGACACAAGTGGATGGAATTTGAAATGAGCTTGGCTCCTTGCCAGAATGCCCAGGCATATGTAATCAATAGGAAAACACACCGAGCTTGGATGTTCCCTTCAGCAGTCTTCTCAATGGAGGTTCTTACCTCACTCTCTGCCCCCTAAAACCCTACAAAGTTACACATAAAATTTTTGAGGCAGCATTGTTAAATAAATTTCTCAAAAAAATCAAATCTCAGTGGCTTGTTATAAGATACCCTGAAACTTTTTCTCTTCCTCAACATTGTCGCTTTTTAACCCCAGTGGTTCAAGTATGAAACAGAAATCATTTCATAGTCACTTCACTGGGAAAGCATAAATACAGGTGAGTGATACAGTGCGGTCAATATTTTTAAATGCCAATTCTAAGTAGGTTCCAGAGTAAGCTACTTACACTTTCTGTGTATTGTGCAAGGACCCTTGAAATTGCAATGCTTAATTACGTGACAACTATTTTAAGATGGTCAGAATATATCACAGTCCTCTGCCTTTAGCCTCTTACCAGCTACAATAAAATAGAGCAAAAAGATGGAACATGTGTAAATTGAAAACTCTCTTGGTTGTATATTGCCTAACACAACACATTTGCTGTTACATATCAGTAATGCAAAACATTCATCCGTGTCATCTCTGGACATCTAGGTCACTCTTCATTCATTCAAGTCTCTGTCCCGAGCCCTGGGTTTTATCCTCTAACTCCAAGTCTAGCATTACGCTACAAGCAAGATGCAATAGGCATGCGATGGCTCCTTCAGTAACTTGGTGTTTTCTTCCTTGTCATCTCAATCTCCACGGACATTCTCTTTCACTTGCATGCAGCCATCCACTTTATGCCCACATTATAGAAACTGACTCCTCCACTTCTGGAATGATAATTTTAGACATCCCACTCTCTTGCCACAACTTTGCACCTTTCCAGCATTCTGAAGCATCAGTACAAATAAACAGTTTATTTGTCTCCAAACTGCAGGCCATTCTTCCTTCTATCTTTATTAATCCCCTAAAGGTTTCATTTTCCTATCCAGATTGCTTTGCCACCCCCAAAAGGTTGTTGACCGTATCATCAATTTCCTTTTCCTATTGCCTTTCTGTGTACCCACCTGACAAAACCAGAAAATCCAGCATCTGCCAAACTATGCAGATTGTTGCCAATACTGAGTAACTGTCACTAACCTCAATTGGGAACTCAGCACGGTCTAGATATTGTATTTCTCTGGTTAGCAATCTCTCCAATTCTCCACCATAGCTATTTCAAACATTCTGAAACTGACCAGACAATACCTGCCTGAGATACAGATGTTGGGGTGACTGGCATATAGATGGTAAGTGAAACCCTGGGAGGGGACGCAACTGCCAGAGAGAATGTGAGGAATGAGAAGGAAATGGGCCCAGAAAAGGATCCCGAGTAACTAACACTAGTATTGTAGCAGATGTTCCAAAAAAGGGAAAGGTGATTTTCAAAAGAAACTAACAAGGAACAGCCAAAAATGGAGGCAGAAACCAAAAAAAATATGGTACCAGTTATACCAAGTGAAGAGATTATTTCAAGAAGGAGGGGTCAGTAAAATGTCCATTACTGATTGACTGAATAAATACTAAGGACTTACCCTCCAGGTTTAAAGGCAGAGATGTCATTGATGACTGTGGAGAAGGAAGTTTCCGTGGGAAAGTGGGTGCAGATGCCAGATTTCATCAGGTTTAAGTGTAAAAAGGAAGTGAGGAATTAGGGAGGAGTGTAATCATTTCTGACATAAGTGTGACCAGGAAGGTAGCGGGAGGGACGCATGGGCTTGGGACAGAGGCTTGATAGTACTAAAAACCTACATTTTAAGTATTTAAGAGTGACTGGAAAGTCTACAGAAACCGTCTGAGATTTCATGCAAAGACAGAGAAAGAAATAGTCCACACAGCTGAACTGAAAAGTGTGGTGGTGAGAGAGATGTAATTGTTTTCCGTGTGTGCCAATCAAGTTCTGCTTTTTCAAAAAAGCTTTACCCTTTAAATCCTTTGGTCATTTCTTTTGCTGTCGGCATATGCTCAAACTCTTTAACGTGGATTTAAGCCCCTTGTGAACCTGGAGCCTTCCTGGCTCTCCCCTAGGAAGGCACAACTCTTCCCTAGGCTCCTTGCTCCAGCCACACACAACACCTTTTAGTTCTCCGAACGTTTGTCCTGCTCTCTCTCACCCCCACGGCTTTGTTGTGATACAAAGTTCCATCTGCCGGGAACTATACCTCCACTATTTCCCGGCCAACACAAAAACTGCCTCTCATTTTACAACTGTTTCCTCAAAGGAAGCCTTCCCTGTTCCTGCCAAAAAGATCAAGGGTCCTGCCTCCACACTCCAAGAGAATCCTGCACTTCTTTATCAAACCTTCTTTCACATAATATCCTACAACTATGTCTGCCTGTCTCTTTCACCGTACATTTAAACTCCATGAGAACAGAGATCATACCTATCTGTCTCCAGAACCTAGTCTACTGCTTGACACGCAGTTGCTCAATAAAAACATGTTCCAAAATAACAAATTGTCGTTTTAAGGAAAAGCCCAATGAAAACATTCATTTAATCAAACAAGAATTTTATTCAGTATTAATTAAGATTGTTGAAGAGTATTTTACCTACGCTACTAAGGTTTAAACCATTTTCAATGACTTCTAATACTTCTTAGCTTACATTGATCTTTTTTATAACACATTTCATATTCTAAAATATATATAATTCATTTGTTTGTCATCCTTACTACCAGAACTCCCTCTCGAGAATGCAAGCCCTATGAGGGCAAAGACCCTTTTCTGTTTCACACCTTGATACTTTCCCATGTACCTATGTCCAGGAACATGAATAAATAAAGGAGTGAATGAAGTACGTGGGTAGTGTTTCTACATGTTCTTTTCAGTAATTAGGAATTTTGTAATACATTATTTTTACCCCATACACCTCTGGAAAGTGTGTAAAATAACTGAAATATTCAAGCATAGTGCAACCTAATTCATTTATATTTCAAATAAATTGAGTCTACCCAAAGTAGCAAAGCTAATTCCTCCAGTAATTACAGTTGAGGCTATTACAATTTTTGGACAATAGACAGCATTAAGGTTTTCACTAAGGTGGGACACCAGTGTATTACATTGTTTTTATTCCCCCTAACAACTAGAAGGATAAAACTCATCTGCAAAGTCAAAACTGCTCTTGCAACTGTTCTCATGTAGGAATTTATGGCAACACTCCTTCTATAAAGTACATGGAGTCTTACAGTGGATAACATCAAAACATTACATTTTTTTAAACCAAAGGCATAAATAAAATGGGCAAGAGGACAGGTCTCACATCAACAGAAGGCATATCATTTTATCACAACTCAGTAAAGGCATTTTTGTAAATGTCTGATAAAATGAGTCCAGACATTCTGCTTTTGATAGTCTAACAATGCAGAGAAAGATGATCTTTGTTGATTAAAATAATAGAGGCAAATTAACATTCTATTGTAGAAGTCTAAGAAACAAATTTAAACACATAGATGGCTTACACTTTTTAAAAATAATTCTATCATATTGAAAAAGCAATACCTCTTTGTTGTTCAAAATTTGGGAAGTAAAATAATGTACACATACAAATCACCTGAAATCCTGCCACTCCAAGAGAACTTCTTTGGTAATACATTTCCATATCAATGCAACACACATACACACACACACACACACACACACACACACACACTCACACACACGCACATACACACACACACAGAGAATCAGCTAAATGTAAAGTGAAATTATAGCTCTCCCCCAAGATTATGATTTACTGTATATTTACTTCATGACATGTATTATACATTTTAACTGAAATATATATATACATATATATACTATATACCATATATATATAGTGTTATATATGGTATATATATATATATATATATATATATATATATATATATATATAACATGAGCATTGTCTATCATCTGCTTTTCTCCCTAATTATAAACATATCATGACCACTGTCCACTTCGGGCCAGAGGACACGTGCTTTTATGCAGGGGAAAAAAAAAAATATATATATATACATACATACAAATATATATATTTTTTCTCACACTTCCTTACTAGTGATTCATTGTGACCTAAAAATTCCACACTATACAGCATAGAACAATATAACCTGAGCCTGAAAGTGTTTTAGATTCATTTAATCCAACTATCCCCTCCCTTCAAAGGAGTAAAGGAACATCAGTGAGTCTTTGCTATTACTTTGCATTTTCAGCACAGCATGTCACTAGGCCATCCAAATATTTTACCTGCAAAATATATCCCTGAATAACTAAATAACTTAATCTGTTGACTAATATGGCCTAACTTTAAAAAATAAAATAATGCCCTCAGAGAATACTAATCTTAGGGAGTTTCCTTGAGATAACTCTGCAGTTTCACCTGCCCAATATCCTTTATATATTCAATTTCTTTTTGTTCCTGTACCGTCCAGGTATGGTGGAAATTTTGAAACCATAGCTCTAACTTGTTACAGAAACATTATGAGAGTTTATATTGATTTTTAAATTTCAAAATCATTATCCAAGAGCATATAGTAAGTAGAGCCAGTTCTCTGAATTGTTTACCCTGTTATCTCAAAAATGGGTCTTAAAAGCATAGCAGTAAGATGATGTCTGCTTGATATAATTTGGAATCACATCTTATGAGACCATTTCTGACTGTCTTGAATTTAGCAGCAGTATTTGGGGACATATTTAGAAATACACATATACCATATATATAATTAATATATAATAAAATATGTATAGAGAAATATATATATTATACAAACATAACACTAAAATTTTGAAGTTCTAAAACCTGACCACACAGATGACTTTTGTGTGTCTTATCAATGGCTAATGATTTGATGAGCACTGAAACATCCTTAAGCTATTCTGATAATGTCATCAATAAAATAGCTTAGGGAACATTTGTGATCAATATAACTGTGTCTGAATCTAAATCATTTTTTATATAAAAGATTATTTTGAGAAACTCAGCCCTACAATTTAGGCTATTGAGGGAAATGGATAGTATGTATTCCTAAACAATGTTTAATAAAATGATTGGTCTATCCACCTGAGAAAATAAAGTATCTTAGTTTTATAAATGAGATTGACTATAATTTATATGAATTTTGAAGAAATTAATTTGAGTCGATGGCTTAGCAAGGGAAAGAGATCAGTGCTTATGTTAGCTTGGGTGGCTATCATAACCAAATACCATAGATTGGGTGGCTTAAACAACAGAAATTTATTTTCTCAGTTTTGGAAGCTGAAGTCCAAGATCAGTGTGCCAGGCTGTCAGGTTCTGGTGTGATCTCTCTTCCTGGCCTAGAGAGGGTTTCCTTCTTGCTGTGTCCCCACATGCCTTTCCTTAATGCATTCAATTTTTCTTAAGGTAGAACTGTGTTGAGAAAAGACCTTGATAAACTTCTGGAGTAGAAGGTGAATACTAAGCATATAGATATCATCAGCAGCCAAAGCAATGTGAAGGAACACAACTTATTGCTTGAGAAAGGAGCAAATTTGTTTACCTCCAAAGAAAGGAGAAAAGAAAGAGGGAATGACAGGAATGGCTGGAGACTGTGGCGGAGAGGATCAGAGAAAATCCCCATGAGTTAAGAGAATGGGTATGGTAGGCAGAATAATGTGTCTCATACATTCGACCACTGAGAAATAGATATATAGATATAGATATAGATATAGATATAGATATCCATTCTTCTACACCTTTGAATCTGGATTGGCCTGCAATTCTCTGATGGATAGGCCATGACAAAAGAGACACTACAACAGTTGTAGTGACACTACAAACAGTTGTTTTAGGAAGGATTGGCAGCTTCCACCTGGTTCTATTGGAGTCTTCTCTCTTGGAAGACTCCCTCTCAAAACCTAGTCACCAATGCTGAGAAAAGCCCAAGCCACATGCCAGACACTTATGGATGTTCCAGTTGATAGCCCCAGCAAAACTCCCAGCCAATAACACTCATTAACTGTCTTCCATGTAAGTGAACCACTTTGGAGATCCAGTCCATATGAGACTTCAGAGAACTGCACCATAGCCGACTCTACTTGCAACCACAGGCAAGTAGACCAAGAAGACCTTAGCTGACCCCAATCAACCCACGGAACTGAGAAATAATAATAAATCTTGTCAGCCACTAAGTTTTGAGGTGGTCAATAGGAAGAGATGCTTAAAAAAATACTAATTTATTTATTTTAGAAAGAGAAAAAGAGAGAGAGAGAGAGCAGGGGGAGGGGCAGAAGGAAAGAATCTTAAGCAGACTTCCCACTGAGCATGGAGCCAGACACAGGGCTTAATCCCAGGACCCTGAGATCATGACCTGAGCTGCAATCAAGAGTCGGATGCTTAACCTACTAAACCACCCTGATTAGTGTTCACTTTGAGGGTGTTTATATTGTTACAATGAAACTCTCATCTGTTTCCCCACAAATAAATGTTTAGAAATATCTACTATCTGCATGTGTGTGTTTGGGATGAGGAGGATGGTTAATGGAAATATGGAAATTGTGGAAGGGGCTGAATTTCACATCCAGGATAAAAGGAAACATAAAAACACACATGGAAACACAGAGTAGTGGTAACCATGAAAGCACAAGTTATTTAACTTCTGTAGGATGTGGTATTGGGGGCCTCAACCATTCTTAAACAGCAGGGAGATATCAGCTGACATAAGATTTATCCATTTCTTTAGATAAGGGGCAATTAAAGTTCAATTTCATCTATCTACAATTCTGTCTTACTCACACATATCCTCAGGGCCTAAAACCACGCCTAGCACATGATAGGTGCTCATAAATGTTTATTGGTTGTTTGGCACAGAGTTAAGAAAGAAGATAACATAAATAGTTCATTCCTTATGTCTCAATAGACTGACAATAACATTTGAGGTACTCCCACTCAATCTTTTCCTTCATATCCCAAAACATCACTTTTTCAAGAACGAGACTGTATGATAGAATAACAATAAGTATGAGTGGGAAATGTGATTTACTAACAATCTGTTAGTAAAGATGAAGTAAAGATAAAGAATATGGAGATAAAGAATATGATTAGATAGTCAATATACTGACACCACAGTTCAATGTATTCACCTATATTTATTTTCTTCTAAACTTATTCATGAAACCATTATTTGTCCTAAAAGAATGCAAGTGATAAAGCAGTTTCAGAGGGTGTTCTAATATTTGGTTGAAACAAATACCCTATAGAAATAGTACATTCAGATTAATTTTAGATTAGGAATTAACAGAATCATTCTGATTTTCAAAGTTCCCAGAATTAGAAGCATAGAAGCTAATTGTTATTTCTTTGGATACACACACACACACACACACACACACACACACACACACACACACCTTATCCCTTTCTCTGTCCAAAACAGATTTGAGACATTTACAACATCATTTCATCAGTTACAAAATATAGAAACAAAAATAGGAAGAACCAAATAATTTACCCATCAAATAATGAACAAACATTGGGCCTTTTTTTTTTAAGATTTTATTTATTTGACAGAGAGAGACAGTCAGTGAGAGAGGAAACACAGGCAGGGGGAGTGGGAGAGGAAGAAGCAGGCTCCCAGCAGAAGAGC
Source organism: Ursus americanus (assembly GCF_024610735.1). Taxonomy (NCBI): domain Eukaryota; kingdom Metazoa; phylum Chordata; class Mammalia; order Carnivora; family Ursidae; genus Ursus; species Ursus americanus. The sequence continues at coordinate 10,641,668 of NC_142137.1, read as the reverse complement.
CTGATGTGGGGCTCGATCCCAGAACGCTGGGATCACGCCCTGAGCTGAAGGCAGACGCTTAATGACTGAGCCACCCAGGTGCCCTGAACATTGGGCCTTAACATCAAATTTGCTTCAGTTTCCTAACCTAATACTCAAGAGATGATATAGATCTCATTATGAGAAAGGGCTTCGAGGATACACTCAAAGTCTCTCAAATTGATTCCAAATAGCTAAGGGATTGTTGCATAATGTATTTGATACAATCTATACATTATGGATTTGTAAGAAGATGAATTGATACCTGAATTGATAGGTTCAGGTGAATGGTTCATTCAACACAGAGACTTTAGTGTAGGCTAAAGATAAATAGACATGAGAAATTCTCTTCATATTGCAAATCTGAATTGGCAAAACATTTGACACAGATATGTGTTAGGAATTTTGGCACACTGGTGAGTCTAATGGCCTGACAAAAGGCCTACTCAATTCTATTCTGTTGAACGAGTTTTGGTAAGGATATTGATAATCTGCTTATAAAATTTGAAAATCATATATAATCAGAATATTAGTTACTATGTTAGATAAAATAATCAGGACTAACAAGAAAAAATATTTTAGCATATTATGCTAATGGGCTATTTTTGTCTGAGAGACTTACTGATGGCCATGTAAGTGTCCTCTACTCAAATGCAGAGGCCAAGAGAAGGATACGGAAAATTGTGATCTACACGGAACCATCTGCCCCTCCATCCAACATAAAGTAAGAGTTCACTCGGTCCCAAGGAAGTATCTGAGTCAACCAGCATAGCCACATGCATCCAGACAGAGGAAAGAAAAGATGTAGAGGAAGATGGAAAGGAAGAGTCTATATATTGATGGAAAAAAAAAAACAGTTCAAGAGAGAAGGTAAAATCTGGGTTTGTGCTTCTTAAAGCACAAAGACTGTATCTACTAATAACCACAGACTAAACAATGTCTTACCTTCGAACAAGCAGAACAAAAATTACCCCCTCCAATGAAAGAAGGCCTAAAGAGGGTGATCATAGGTGGCCCTCGAAGAGGGAAAAGCACACTCCTCTTTCTGTAGTATCTCTTACTTTTCTTTCTTGGCCCCTTAACATGGTAAATACGTCTATGATTTAAAAAAATATACAGCTAATCATTTCCAGGAAGGATCCCGTGATTGTGTCTGGGGACAATGGACCCTACTTACTCAACACCTACATTGCTCTTTTGTCCTCCTGTGGATGGCAAAATGGGTAATCTGGCTATGGTGATGGATCAAATGCCAAAAGAGAACAATTTTAAAGTATTGACACAAATCCAAGACACACCGAACAGAGCACTGAAAGGCCACAAGCACATTTTTCCTGAACGATATTTGAGGCAACTAAATATGTTAAGCCTATGGAAACGAAGCTACACAGAGACCAAAAATTCCTATAATAAATGGTAAATTGTCAAGTGAAAGGCAGAATAGATGTGTTCTCTAAGTTTACAGAGGGTCAAACTAGATCTTCCAAATAAAGCTTATAAGAAAATAAATTTTGACTTTGTGTAATGTAACAGTGTTGTGGTGATTTAATCATTCACTAATAAGATGCACCATACTGTCAGGCATTATAGGAACTGCTGGAACACAACAATACTGAAGACAAAATTCTTGCCCCAACATTCTAATGGGAAAAACAAACAAATTTATAAACAAATATAAGCAGTTGTTACTGTTATAAAGAATGTGATCAAGGGACGCCTGGGTGGCACAGCTGGTTAAGCACCCAACTCTTGATTTTGGCTCAGGTTGTGATCTCAGTGTCATGAGATCAAGCCCTGTGTTGGGCTCCATGCTCAGCTTGGAGTCTGCCTGAGCTTCTGTCTCCCTCTTCCTCTGCCCCTCCTGCTCATGCTCTCTCTCTAAAATACATAAATAAATCTTAAAAAAAAAATAGAATGTGATCAAGGAGTTGTTTGAATCTGTAATGAAAGAGGCCTTTCTTCATTAGGAGGGCAATGGAAGTTTTCAGTAAGAAGAAGATAGAACCAGCCAGCCACGTAGAGCGTTAAGGGAAGACTGAACAGAAATAACAAAGGGCCAGAAGCATAAATAGCTTGGCTTGTCCAAGCACAGAGCAAAGGCCCACGTAGCTCAAGTGGAGTACGCTGGGTAAGAATGGTGCAAGATAGAGTCAGAGAGGAAGGCAGAAGCCAGAGCCTGCAAAGCCTTGTGGGATATGAGGAGGAGTTTGCATATTTTCCCAAGAGCATTGGCATGGCTCTGAAGAGCTTCAAGCAGAGGAGTGAAATAATCCGAATGTGTATTAGGAAAAGAATAACAGAAGACCAGTAGGAGAATTAGAATTGGAGAACATAAATAACTACAAATGACTTTCTTGTCTGGACATAAAAGGAAAAGAATGAATGAAGGTAACAGAGTCAGGATAAACAGTAGAGATATATGGCAGCCAACCTCAGAAAGTAATTGAGCTATTTCCCACCTGGTGAAATTAACAGGGGCTCTGTGACATGGAGGCAAAGAAAGAACCAGGGAAAACACTGAATGATAACTGCAGGGCACATGAAAATGGGTCAAGAGACAGGAAATTTCTGGGGCAAATAAGAAAATATTTTCATTCAGGTCTATCATTGAAGTATACTGGTGTGAGAGGCTCAGCTCTGGGGAAAGAGTAAACTACTGTTCATCCCAAAGAAGAAACAGCCAACATGGCCTGGGAAGGGACAGCTATCCATATGTTTAGCAATGCTCTGGAAACACTGGGAGCCTGAGCAGTGAACCAGAATATCCCAATGGTTCATGCCTGTCCAGAAAAGAAATAAAACATTGAATGTTGCTGCCTCGGAGGCCAAGTTGATTGTAGGAGGTGGGAGATGCATGTTACGGACTTAATGATTTCCCCCTAAATCCACATGGAAAGCCCTAACCCCCAAAGTGATGGTTTTCTGAGATGGAAACCCTGGGAGGGAATGAAGGTTAGAGAAGGTCTTGAGCATAGGGCCCTCATGCTCTTTTGCTCTCTCCCTTCAGGCTCACAGAAAGAAGCTGTGTGAGTCATGTGCAAAGGCCCCATCTGCAACCCAAGCGCAGAGCTCTCACCAGAAACCAACCCTGCCAAAATCTGAATATCAGACTATCAGCCTCCAGAAGTGTGGGAAAATAAATTTTTGTTGTTTAAACCATTCAGTTTATGGTATTTTGTTATGGCCACTCAAACAGATTAATAGAGGGTATTTCTCCCAGAACAAGAATTGCAATGCATTAAAACCTGTCTTTCATGGCAGAGTACATGGAAATGGGGTGCCCAGTTACAGTCAGTTTCTAAAAGAAAATCCTAAAGCAAAAAAACAAGCTAATGATAAGTTGATTATATCAATTTTCAAAATATTAGCTGCTGCTTCCTGCAGAAGAATTATGCTGTCTCACCTATTTGATGTCCGACTTGGCCTTGTGACAAATTCTGGCAAATAAAACATGATCAAAAATTACATGTGTCATTTTTAGGTAGAAATTTTAAGATTGTAGGCATGGCTTACCATTGTCCATCTTTCAGTCTCTGCCACAAGACCAGCAGAGTTCCAGATAGCTGCAGATAACCTACAGTGGACATGCAATTTGAACGGAACTAAACATTTGCTGATGCCAAGTCACTGAGGTTTATTACTGCAGCATAAATTAGAATATTCTGACTTATACACCATTCACTTAGGTAATAAATCTGAAAAGGTGAGAAAGATACTTATACATAGGGCATCATTGCTTCCCATTATTTGGGCCTCACAGTCTTTGATTTCTTTGTGCAGTTGATGGGTAATTGTAACTCATTTTGGAAGCAGAATGTAGTTTCTGAAGCATATTATTTTACCAGAGGTCTCAATATTGATGTTGGTCACAGTGTTGATAAAAGTTGATAGAGAGAAACATTTCTGCTTCCTGAACGGAGTAATCTAGGTTAGCAGAGTGGAGATAAAATGAACTGGATGGAATTTGTCACAGTAGAAACATCAATGAAAAAGCATAAAGGGGGCCAGCTAGACTCAGAAAACCATAGAGTTCACATATCTATAACCTCAAAGAATTCCAAGAAATACTCCTTAAATTTCTAGTATGGGCAGGGGCGCCTGGGTGGCACAGTGGTTAAGCGTCTGCCTTCGGCTCAGGGCGTGATCCCAGCGTTATGGGATCGAGCCCCGCGTCAGGCTCCTCTGCTATAAGCCTGCTTCTTCCTCTCCCACTCCCCCTGCTTGTGTTCCCTCTCTCACTGGCTGTCTCTATCTCTGTCAAATAAATAAATAAAATCTTAAAAAAAAAATTTCTAGTATGGGCAAAAGGTGATAAAAGCAGAGCCCAGAATACTTTGTATTTGTGCTCATGTGTCTTCCCTTAGAACTTATGCAAATGAGTATGATTCTTGTATAACTCCTGATGATCCAGAAGGTAGCCTAAAAGTCAATCTGAGTGGCCTGCAACTTCCCCAGTATTGATGATGTTAGAGTACCAACATAGCAGAGTAAGTATGAGAAGTAGAAACTGCTACCTATGCTATACTACCTGGAGAGTTACAGTGAATTTTTACATATACATTATTTTGTAGCAAGATAGAGGAATGGATCTGTTAGCAGCAGTGCTTCTCAGCTATCTGGTTGATGTGTTCTGTTCAGTCATCAGTCTCTGGGCTGATGGGTTGAGGGTAAGGATACATAACCTAAGACTCTGGAAATTTTCCTCCCCCACGTGAGAATTGCACTTGCCTCGGTATTCCATGCCCCATTCTAAACAAGTGTATTAACACTGCAATAGCTCTCTAGGGTGGGTTGACTTATTATCCCCATTTTACAGATAAGGAGACAAATAACCTCTTAAGTTTATCTTCTGCCTTGGGCTAGCTGCCTCTGGGCTGTTACAACTTTTGGAGAGAGTCTCAGGAGTGCAACTCTCTCATATAACTTGTGGTACTCTGGATGCTTGCAATAGGCATCTGCCTGGCACTTTGGGAACACCTGTGATAAGTCCCAGAAAACCAGAGTTCCAAAGAATGATACCCAATGGCCCTTCAAGAAAAACAAGCACCTAGGCTGCTAAACTCAAGCTGGACTGTGGCAATGTAACAAGACAGGAAAAGACTTCCTTGCTAGCTGTGTGATACATAAAACCAAGGAAGATGATCCAGGAGGTGGTATCCATGGACAATTTTTTTTAAGGGGAGGGGCAAAGATTTTACTTGGTAAACAAATGTCGGAGGAAAATCACCTTTATGCCCCTAAGTAAACTTCTGCTGGAAATTCTAAACTTTGGCTTTTGTCTTTCCTCAGAATCAGGTTTTTTGGGGGTGAGGGTGGGAGAAATCATCCTTCAACAACATACTGAAATGATCTCTTAGGGAAGGTGAAACCCAGTGGCAACTTCCTATGTAGAAATTCTCTACAAGATCTTCGAGGTTCTGTCTTTCACTATGACTTTCCTGAGGGCTGTGTTCCATAAAAACCATAGCTTTGTTTTGGTTTGCTTTGCTTTGCTTTGTTGCTTTTTTCTAAACTTTCCTGCTAGTAAATATTTGTCAAAGTAAAATTAATTCACCAAAATTGAAGAGTGAGATTATTCAGTGAAGGAGCAAACTATTTTCTTAATTTTCAGGGTAAGAGAAGAGAGACCTAGCCTACTTTATGCAGGTCTCTTGGAAAGACAGGTGTATGCATGAGGTTTTATTTCCTCAGTAACACACCGCATCATACCTTACCCTGGGTAATACATCAAAGGATTGTCAGCAAGCTTCTCAAAATCCCTCCCCTATAGACACATACACTTGGAGATTCACTCTTATCAGCCATTTCTCCCTACTCTTAGCATCATGATCTCAAGGCTTTGGGGGGAAAAATTAAAGTATCTATCTCTTCTGTAAGTTCCTTTCAAAATGCTTAGGGACCAGTGACAGAAGAAAACAGCCCTGTTAATAGTTCCCTTGGAACTTCTTTCTGATCTAAGCTGCCCTCTGAAGAGAGAGCATACCGCTGATAAGTATCTGCATCTCATATCTCCCACCTTTAAGAGGTCCATAGAGGCCCATCAACCACCCTAGGTAGCAGGTTAGGTCCAGATGGAGTCTCCAGGGAGTCACCTGGAAAGAAAAATAAATGTAGCCTGCCCTGTATGGGACTAAAAAATTATTGAACACAATGAAATTAGTTAAGATATGTAATACAATACTCTGGAGTATATAGATCTTTAGAAAACCGTGTAAGCAATAAAATGAACTAAGGATTATATTATTAAGAACTACTGTAAAATAATAAATTAGTGGAATGGAAACCTAGTATCTCAAATTAATTAACGGGAATGTGCCAGTAAGTGTATACTAGGAAAACACACAAAATGTAGACAATACTGTCTTTATATGAATGAATCATAAAGCAAAGAGCACCGCTGAGATTTCTAGTTTACTTATATTAATTTCAGATATTAGCAATTACAACTTGTGCTTTCAAATTCCATAAAAATGCAAAGCTACCATGAAATAGAATTAACAGGGAGCTTTGGAAATTCATTAAACTGAACTTCAGCAGCAGCACCGTTTTGTTGGCTAACATAGGAATATATGTCTGTGCATACACTATTTATGATACCATTTGAGACTCACATAAAATATAAGTTGAGAGAATGTGTTGCCTTCAGTAATTTACAAAGGTAGAAAATAACAGCAAGGGGAATTGAGAACAAACCTCGCCTTTTCTAGTACAGAAATATACAGATATTGCACCTGTGGCTTCCAATTCAGGTTCTTAATTTGAGCCCAGACAAGCCTTGCACTGTGAAGAGATTAAAGGGATATCTGAGAGAAGTATAGATGCCGTTTCTATTTTGCAATCACGTTTGCAAACATGTTAATCTAATCTGGGTGCTTGCTAACTTGATAATTAAATTTACAAATGATTGGAAATATTTGCTATAGAAAGATTTAAAGTCATTCTTGAAATCCTAATGACAGCTCTAGCAATATGTGTATGCCTCTTGAGGGCCCACTGAGGATAGACAGCATTAAAAATATAATTGGTTTTAAAGCACATTAGATTAAATTTTTTTCCTAAGACTCATTCTCCCTTCTTTGTAGTCACCTTTCAGGTCATTTCCTGCTTTCTGAATAAGGTACCCATAATTCAAATGAACTATGATATGAATTTGCTTATTTTCGTTAAATCCAGCTAGTTCTAAAATGTCCCATTTCCATTTAAAATGTTGTGTTTTAAAATGAAAAGATTAAACTTTCAAATTTTAAGTAATACTTAGAAAAAGCCGTCAACAGTATCTGAAATCTGACAAAAGTCCCATTGTTAAAAAACCAGAGTAGAAAGCAATTGGAAAGTTAGTTGGGTCACTGAAAGAAAGAAAGAAAGAAAGAAAGAAAGAAAGAAAGAAAGAAAGAAAGAAAGAAGGAAGGAAGGAAGGAAGGAAGGAAGGAAGGAAGGAAGGAAGGAAGGAAGAAAAAGAAGAAAGAAAGAAAGAAAGAAAGAAAGAAAGAAAGAAAGAAAGAAAGAAAGAAAGAAAGAAAGAAAGAAAGAAAAAAAGAAAGAAAAGAAAAGAAAAAAAGAAAGGAAGAAAAACTTAATTTACTAGGTCCACTTTTAGCTCTCCCATGCAGTTTCATACCAGATCTGACATACTACATTTACATGACGAATAAAAGCATTCTGGTTGAATCAGAATTTTTAAAATGATACATGAACTTTAAGCTGCATTAAGTGAGTTTCTAACAGAATTTCCAGCCCCCTGTTGTTGGAAAAAAAATGCCAACTTCCCAGTTTTTGGTGGCTGCAACTAGCAACACCACATGGAGTGTTCTTCTGAATACACACATTAAAATGGGGTCAAGGGTCTTAGGAATAAATTGGTTGGCAAACAATATCAATGGTGCCCTGGTCTGACCTTGTATAAAATTGTTTGCATAACAGAGCTGAAGAACAGCAACATGGTTAATCTGTGCGTGTTTATTTCTAGCCATCCAGGGACCTTAAGGGTCAATACGATTTACTAACATTCACTAAAGGTTATTAAAATTGTTGTACAAAGTTGATGGAAGGGTGTTATTGCTTTTGTAATAAAAAATGACTTTCATGGAACAGTTTACACATAATTTTTTATTAGATTTTGCTTCCCGTCCTCCTCCTCACCCCTTCAGAGTTTCACGGTTGATAACAGTTGATTATTTGTGCTATCTAGTGGCACTTTTTATTTTTTATTTGTATAGTACCATGGATGTAGATAGTATTTTCCAGGGCTTAAATTATAAATGAGGTAGCTGTCTGCCCCGGATAGCTCCAAGGCTCCTGCCTTTACAAAGGACGATAGGAGGAAAGCAGCTGATTTGCCCTCAAAATAACATGATCATGGTAACTTTCCAAAATAAGAGATTTGAATGATGCTGGAACTTTCATAGCTCTCCAGATTACTCCAGGCAGCCAAGGAGAGATGCTGTTTGAAAACGCATCAACTGAATCGCTAACCTTTTTTCCCCTGAAAACAGAACCATTGCTTTAGAAAAATTCCATTGCCACCACCAGACCTAGATAGAACAGCAAAAGTGAGCAGCACAGAAGTCTAGCAAAGACTACATGTAGTTCTAAAAAGAGGGAAAAAAAATGAAGAGAAAGCACAGAAGGCAACAGATTAACACCATCACAAAATATTGAGCACAGTGTCAGGCAAAGTACAACATAGATATGGTTCTTGCCTCCTGGGAATTTAACATCCAAGACGTCACTTGAGGGAAAACCCAGGTAAAAACAACAACAAAAAAGTTATTCAAGAGCAAACTTGTAAAGAGAAAGGCATGTGGAGAAAACACAAAAGTAACTACTAACAGAAAAGATAGTTTTTTAAAAGTCAGTTCAATTATAACACTATTATGAAATATGACTATAAAGTTATGATCATAGGTATCTGATATATTCAATATAACGCAGTCTCATTACTACAACATGTTTTATTTTCCACTGCTTCATACTAAAACATGAGCCAAAAAAAGTATACAATTTAAACTGTGTTTGATCTTTACGGAAAAATAACAGGGTCATATGATTCGGTTTCAACACTTAGCAAGCATTAGTATAGGAGCCCAATACGTATTTTTTTAAATAAATGAAAGACTCCCAAATTAATACTTTTTATGATTTACTGTATGGAACTCTAGATTATTTTTCACTTCAAGTACATTTTAGCAGTTCACATTCTCTCTCAGTCAATGCATAATATTTCAGATACAAAGAAATAATCCATCATGTTTCTATCAACAGAATTCAGTGCAAAATCTCAAAATACATAGCATGTTAGAAGGTAATTTTAAATTTTAATTTATATTCCAGTTTTTTCTTCTTAGGTTCAACAAGAAACTGTAATAAGATTTAGATTATGCTAACGTTTATTGAAACTAAATATGTGCCGTATACTTATAAGTGCTTCCATAGTAAAATCAAAACCCACGGAATGTTTAATTTGTCACCATGACAGGAGACCAAGAGAACTAAAATTATGCATCAGAAAGAAGAAAAAGATAAGAGAACAACAATATCAAGGATTTCTCATGCCTGCTTAAGGAAAAACTAAAGAAAATATCCCTATATCTGGGAAATATTAATAAGAAAATAGACAAAAAATTTAAGTAGGATTATAATTTAAAAATAAGAGCATCAAGTTGGTTTCCCTCCATTCTTCTCTGGGAATTCATCTTAAAGCAGCAAGGGGAAGAAGAAAGGAGAATAGAAAACACTGTCTCCAATGAAACTGAGATGCTCGCAACTCTGGATCGCAAAATAGGAGGCTCTTACCAAAGCAATAAAGTTCAAAGAGAAGTATGGGAAAATCAGGAGAAAAGGTGTTTGCGGCTACAGATACCAGAAAAAAACTAGCCATGTAGAAATCTTCTAAGTGAGTGGCACACCCTAAATTTTAAAATAATACCAAGCAAACAAACAAAAACCAATAACTTATTTGCAATAATGGACCAGATTTTGGGGACTAGAGACAATGCTCCACTTGATCCCATTTGGCACAAAGTCTTGAGAAAGTGAAGAGTGGGGTTACTCAGCCTGTGGGGATATGTCTGGGGGTTGGGGGGTAATAGTGGTAGAAGAGGAAAGATCTGGCAATGGGAACAGACCTGGAGTGAATATCAAATCACTCTTCTCTCTCCCTCCCTCCCTCTCTCTTTCTTTCCTTCTCCCTCCCTATTATGTACTCTTTCTCTGCTTCCCACGCATGCACAGAATCATAAGCAGAATTCCTACTATCTCCATCCCCTCCCCAACATGAACTTCCTACAAGAGATGGTCAAATGAAAACTTAAATAAGGAATTGAAAAGGAGCCATTAAAGGACCTATGCAATAATGACACAAAGAAAAAATTAGGGGAGCACTAGGATATAAATGACAAATGAAAAATGCCCACAAACACAAAAACAAAACAAAAACACAGTAACAAGCAAATGAAACATATATTACCCTGAACTGTCAAAGCTTAATGAAACAGACTGTTTTATAAAAGAGCGCAAAGAAGAAAATAAGTAATCAGAGAAAAAATGTTAATACTATAGAAGATGAAGCCTGTTGGGAGGTGGAAGCAGGCAGTGTGAACAATTGTAACAATGGATATCTGATGGGAGGCAATACAACGGAAACACAGAATTGGTGGAAACGCTGTAAGGAAAATGAGAGGACATGACTGAGATAGGAAACAAAGTGGAGTGAAAACAAAGAGTCCAAGAGAATCTGGAAAAAAAATTATAGATATAGAAGATGGGCCAAGAGCACAAAGACACAAGTAATAGGTGTTGGTAAATAAGAGAACCAAAATAGCAGAATAACTATTTAAAGATATAATTCAAGAAACTTCTCAGAAATAAAAAGGATCAGAATGTGTAAAATGTAAGGGCATACTGTACCCCAGGAAAAGAAAAACTGATATAGATAATTGGAAGGCCCATCTTAATAAAGTTACTGGATTTCAAAGATGAGAAAATCCTTTGTCAGAAAAAAAAAGTCATGAATAAAAAAACAATAAATAAATAAATAAAACCACAAAAACAAAAAATTTGACTTGTAACAGATTTTTCCATATTAATAGTGACAGAGCGTAATTCCTGCAATATACTAAAAAAAATTCCTGCAAAATACTCAAAAAATGTTTAGGTTATAATCATATTTCTAGACAAATAGTTTTTCCAAGTAAAATGAAAAGACACAAGCATTTACAAACTTACTTTTGAAAACAGAATTAAATAGAAAATAAATTTCAGCCAAGTGATGAATGGAAAAATTATGTCAAAATGTCTGGCAGTGAGCATCGAGTCGTTTAAGAGTAAAACTAGATCAAAGAAATGTGAGGATTACGGTTCAAGAAGAGAATTAAAATATAATATGTGCTGACAGAACAGAAATGGGAATGGGAAGGTAGAAGTAGAACGTACAGAACCAGGAGAAGTCAAGATATTTTAGTTGATAAATAATAGCGCTTAAGTTTATTCGAAGTTATGAAGGTAAACATAGAAAAAGGAAGAAAAGAGCAGAAAAGTGTTGTCATTATTTAGAAAGCATAACATAGGGGCGCCTGGGTGGCACAGCGGTTAAGCGTCTGCTTTCGGCTCAGGGCGTGATCCCAGCGTTGTGGGATCGAGCCCCACATCAGGCTCCTCCGCTATGAGCCTGCTTCTTCCTCTCCCACTCCCCCTGCTTGTGTTCTCTCTCTCTCGCTGGCTGTCTCTGTCTCTGTCAAATAAAAATAAAAATAAAAATAAAAATAAAAATAAAAATAAAAATTAAAAAAAAGAAAGCATAACATAAAATATGGCAACAAACCTAAGGTAGGACTTATATACTACAAAATGCAAATGAGGTAAAGTTATTTATTAAAATAGACTCTCAGGTCAGACTAGAAAGCAAATCCCAATTACATGCTGCATGTGAGGAAAATACCCAAAACAAAGTGACTCAAAAAATGGTAAAACTAATAACTTCCAGAACTGACTGTAAACACACACACACAAACACACACACATGTGCACACACACACACACACAAAGAATAGATTAATATATCACTACATATCTACTCAAGAAAATAAGTGAGGAAACACAAACAAAAAATGGGAAAAATTATTAAAAAGTAACTTCAGAACCAAGAAATTAAAAGAATCTTACAATATCTAGGTGCTCAGTTGTAAATAAATTTAAGAATCAAGGTAAACTAGATCATTTACTGGAAAATATAAATTAGGAAAACACCACAAAAGAAAAAGTATCTGCTAGAAATAGAACATATTACTGAAGCTCAAAGCATCCTCAGTGTACTGGGTTCAGATAGACTCACAAAATAATCAGAGAAACAGATAACTGTACTATGATTTTAAATGATTCAGGGCATAGAAAAACAATGGAAACTTCTAAAACCATTTTAGAAAAAATAATTAAAGAATATTTCAAATCAATCTCACTTCTGAGTGTGCTTGCAAAAATGCTAAATAAAATGTTAACAAATAAAACAACATGAGATAAAAAATAATTTTCCTTGACAAGATATGATTTATTTATTTATTTTTTTAATTTTTATTTAAATTCTAGTTAGTTAATATACAGTACAATATTGGCTTCAGGAGTAGAACTCAGCGATTCATCACTTACATACAACACCTAGTGTTCATCACAAGTGCCCTCCTTAATACCCATCACCCATCTATCTAGCCCATTCCCCATGCACCTCCCTCCATCAACCCTGTTTGTTCTCTATTGTCAAGAGCCTCCTATGGTGTGTTTCCCTCTCTCTCTTTTTTTTTTCCTTTTTCCCCTTCCCATCTGTTCATCTGTTTTGTTTTTAAATTCCACATATGAGTGAAATTATATGGTATTTATCTTTCATTGACTTATTTTGCTTAGCATAATACACTCTAGCTCCATTCAGGTTGTTGCAAATGCAAGATTTCATTCTTTTTGGTGGCTGAGTAATATTCCATTGTATATATATACCACCTCTTCTTTATCCATTCATCAGTTGATGGATATTTGGGCTCTCTGCATAGTTTGGCTATTGTTGATAATGCTGCTATAAACATTGGGGTGCATATACCCCTTTGGGTCTGTATTTTTGTATCATTTCGGTAATTACCTAGTAGTGCAATTGTTGGATTATAGGGTTATTCTATTTTTAACTTTATGAGGAACTTCCATACTGTTCTCCAGAGTGGCTGCACCAGTTTACATTCCCAACAACAGTGAAAGAGGGTTCCCTTTTTAGAAATACAAGGAAGTTCAGTGTTAAATTTGTTTTCTATAATAACAGATATAAAATGAAAACTTGTACTATTATCTTTACGAAAACCTCAAAGTCAACCAGTAAAATTCAACATTTAAACTTGATAAGACCATAGTCTTAATAAATTAGTAATAACTGTATTTTTCCTAATATTATACTACATATCTTACTATGATAATGTGTATATCGATGTGACCCAAAAGCAAATATCACGTTTTATAGGGAAATATTGAAAGCTTTTCCATTAAAATCAGAGACACAGTAAGAACATCTTTTATTTCCACTATTATTTAATATTGGTCTGGAGTTACTAGGGAAAACAATTAGGTAATATAAACATATAAGAAGGATAAGAATTATAAAAGGATATATTAAGTTATAATTCTAAAATTATAATTATTTATATTAATAATTATTTACAATATTTAATTATTATAATTAAAGATATTTTAAATCTGAATAATTCAAGAAAATCAACTCTATAAAATAATTCAATGAGGGGGTGGCTTGGCAAAGTAAATAATAATTGGCAGAATATTATCTCAATATTTAAAACAATAATCATTTCGAATATATAATAGGAGAAAAGAACCTGTTTTAATAGCAACTAAAGAGATGAAATTTACAAAGGCTACTAACTACACTCCCCCTCATTTTCTCCCCCTCTACTTTGACTAAACGGACTTCCTGAATTTGTATACATGCTTGCCTACTTGGGCACTTCCATGCCCAATCCTTTTTTGTAGCTAGGTATGCCGTATGCCTATTTGGGGGGGCCAAAAAAGTGAACAAAATAATATGGGCAACTTCTGATCATCTCTTTAAATATACTAGCACTTTCTTTCCCCTTCCAGTAGTCTGGAAGGTGGAGTAATGGCAGTAAAGTGACATTTGCCCTTAGAACAAAAGTAACACCCTATAGGATAGTGAAGCAAAAAAGAGAGAAGAAATCTGGGTCTCTGAATGATTGATTGAGGACAGAAGAACTTACCTCTGAAATGTTACATAAAAATAAACCTATCTTATTATGACCACTAGTTATTTTGTTTGTTTGAGCAGCTGAGTCCATACCAGAATTAACACCCAAAGGGTGTTAGCTGTACATGCTCCATATGGAGAAACTTTTAAAATATCCTTGAATATGAGTTTGAATTGTGTGGGTCAAACTATACACAGATTTTTTTCAATACAATAGAGTACTGTAAATGTATTTTCTCTTGTGATTTTCTTAATAAAATTTTATTTTCTATAGCTTATTTTATTCTAAGAATACAGTATATAAAACATATATAAAATATGCATTGACTGTTTATGCTATCAGTAAAGCTTCTAGTCAACAGTAAGCTATTAAGTTTTGGGGAGTCAAAAGTTTTACATGTATTTTTGGCAGCATGGGGGTTGGAGCACCTAACCCCCACATTATTCAAGGGTCAACTGTACTATTAAGTGACAGAGAAAGCTTCAATAATTGGGGAGTGGAAAGGCACACTATGTATTAGATAAGAAGATAACACCATAAAGACATCAGATTTATCACAATCTCAATAAAAATGTCAGCACATTTCCTTTAGAAATATGAATAGTGAAATAGAAAATTAATACAAAAAAATTATCCATGAAAATTCTACAAAATAATATAGAAAGGAATCTAGTCTTATTAGATAATAAAACATAATCTATCACTGCTACATGAATAGGACAAATAAGTGGGTCAGAATAGAAATTCCATAAAAAATTTCAGTAATAAATTTGATATTTCAATTCACTGAAGAAAAAAATAAATTAAATATACATGGTGTAGATATTACTTTTAGCCATATGAGAAAATAAATCAAATTTGGATTATATTTCACAGTTTAAACAATGATAAAGTTCAGATGATCAAAGATTATTTAAAAATTAATAGCTTCAAAAATAGTTAGAAAAAACTTCCTTTTAATAATCCAAGATTGGGAACAGATCTTTTAAGTAAGACCTAAAACCAAATGTCATAAAAGAAAAATAGGTAAAATTCACTGCATTAAAAAAAATCGAAGATATAAAAACACCATGACTATACAAATGACAGTCAACAAATATGGGTAATACTTGTAGTTCGTGCCATAGACGGAGGCTAACTTTCTATTAAAAATTAATTCCTGTACATCAATTATAAAAAGACCAATAATCCTTTAGGGAAAACAAGCAAATATTCAGTTTAGAAAAAGAGAAAATACAAATGACTCAAATCTATGAAAATGTGCTATCCTCCTCAATGACAAAAATAAAATAAAAATTGCAATGAATAGTAGCTGATTCCAAGTCTGAGGCAAAAAATATTTAAGATGTACTTGGGACATCTGGTTGTGCCAGAAAGCAAAATAACTGTCAAGGACTAAATGGGCCATGTCAGAAGGGCATAGGAGCCAATACGAAGGGACTACCTTTGACTTATTAATACGTAACAATGTGACCTTGAAAGAGAGTAATGAATGCAAATAATTAAAGCACATGAAATATATGAACTCTAAATTCAAGAGTTCTTATTTACAACCCCTTCAGTGAAAGAAAAGGAAAAAGAGAACCTAAAAAAATTTTTTTTATTTATTCGACAGAGATAGAGACAGCCAACGAGAGAGGGAACACAAGCAGGGGGAGTGGGAGAGGAAGAAGCAGGCTCATAGCCGAGGAGCCTGATGTGGGGCTCGATCCCATAACGCTGGGATCACGCCCTGAGCCGAAGGCAGACGCTTAACCACTGTGCCACCCAGGTGCCCCAAGAACCTAAAATTTAAACAAAACTAATAGAACGGCACTGGAAATAACTAGAACCCAAAATTTTTATGAAATAATTCATTCTGCCTTTCTTCTATGAAGTAAATTTGAGGGAAATTAATTAGCCCTAATTGGTGGGGAAAAGTTATTCTTATTGAAGAATTCCAACTAAAACTTGTGGGAAAAAAGGCAGAATTTTTTGAAATCACCTTTCTGCAATCCATCACAAAATTAATGATTCAAACAATGATCACATTGATGAAGTCATCTGATAAAACGAAAATGGGGAACTTTAAAATGAAAGGATCAGTTTGTGACCACCTGAATCTAACGATCATCAGTCCGATCATCAAAGAAAGTGTCAAAAGCAGGTATTGAATGCCTCCTGCTTAGATGAAATATGAAAACTATGATACGGATATGGTATACCCAACATGTTGAGTCCAAATCTAATCAAGTATCAGATGTCCATTTTTTTCTGTAGGAGTTAGATGAGCAAGTTAACTTATACCACAATGAAGCAAACACACAAATACAAAATGTAGGACTCTGCAAAGGACAATTGATGTGGTTTCTATCCACCAATGGTAGTGGGTCAAAAGGAAAGATACTGTTCTAATTTGAAGGAAGGTTAGCGGGCATAAAAACCAAATGTAATGAGTGGACCTTGTATAGATCTTGATTCAAACAAACCAATTCTAAAAGAACAACATTTTCTTGCATTTGGAGAAATTTCCTTATGACTTTTCACTAGATGATATGGAGCAGTACATAGTCATATGATTATGGCATTAAGGTTATACAATAAAGTGGTCACATGCTTTAGAGATGCTTGTTGAACTATAAGGATGAAATAAAATGATGTCTGGCTGTTTTTTAAATGCCTCAGAAATAAAAAAGAAAAGACAAAAAAAATAGCAGGAAGATCACTGAAACAAATGTGACAAAATCCTGATAATTGTAGAATTTGACTGATGATTATATGAAGGTTCATTCTTTCTATATTTGTGTATCATGAGATCCATTTTTAAATACATCAGTTTGAATTTAAACTTATGTAAGAAAAAAGTTGCTCTGATAAAATGCTAGAGGGAGAATATGGCAATATTTATCAAAATTTAAAATGCACATACCCACATTTATAGTCTTAAGTGTGTATTTGATAGATATATTCTTATATAGACAAATATGCATTAAAGCATTGTTTGTAATAGCAAATGATTAAAAACTAGAAGTCCATAACTAAAGTACCATCCAGGCAACCAATAAAACATTCTGCATTCTGAAGAAGGAGAGAACCAGGTCAAGCAAAATAACAAAAAAGATAATCTAAATATTAAATATTTTTAAAGTTATTAAACTAGTTTTAACGTCGTTTTAAGTACATGGATGAACTTTCCAGAAAGTAAGGACATCTCCAAAGCTAAAACAATACAGAAGAGTCCAGGGAAGGAAGTCGAAGCCATTGGCTGTCCTACCAATCCTGTTTGACCTAGAACATGGTTTCTCAGCTTCTGACTAGTGACTAGTGACATTATGAGCAGATAATTCTTTGTTGGAAGTGTCCTGTAGCCTATAGGATATTTAGAAGCATCCCTGGCACCTTCCCCCAGTTCTAATATCCAAAAATGTCTCCAGACTTTGCCAAATGTCCCCTGTGGAGGCAAAATCATCCCCGGCTGAGAACTACTGATCTGGAGTGTGAGCTGAGGGGGCCATGGAGAGAAAAGTAAGAAAATAAACCTGGAAGCCATATAAAGTCTAACCAGCAGAGAAAGACATCAAGGAAAATCATCCATCTTTATCCGTATTCATTCTGTTTACAAGATCCCAAACAAACGAAGTTCAAGTTAATATTGTAATTAAAAGCAGATATATTTTGGTACTAGCAACTAACAAATAAAAACACCCTCAAAAAGTAACAAAAATGGAGTTTTCAAATAATTTCCACAGATAAAGTTCCATTAAACAGAAGTGCTCAGAAAATAACCAACCAAATACATAATTATACAAGACAGTATAAGCAACAGTCCATAAAACCAAATACAAAAGATATAAAATATAACAATTATCAAATATAAACCATAAAATAAGTATGTCAATATATTTTAAAAACTAAGACAGAATTGAAAACATAATTATATAATAATTGTCAAAAATTATCAGAAAGATTTATTGAAGAACTAAATAAAACTTCTAAAAATAAGAAATTTTATTGAAATTAGAAACTTATTAGATAAAATGATAGGAGATGACATTGAAATGAACAGGTATAGTGCACTGAAAGCTACAGCAGATGAAATTATACTCAATGCAGCACAGAGAGATTGAGTTGGAAAACATGAAATACAGCTTAACATTCATAAAAGATAAAATGAGAATGTCTAATATACATCCATCAAAATTTTAGAGGGAAGCAATAGAAAGAATGAAACCAAAGTAATATTTGAAGAGATAATGGCTGAGAAGTTTCCATAATGAACAAAGACACCAATCCTCAGATCCATGAACTGTAACAAATTTCAAGCAAGTATAGTCGCAAGATATTCTGAGATGTAATAATAACAATAACAATAATAACAATAGCTACAATATTGAATGCTTAACTCAATACTAGATATTATACTAATCATACTTAATGGATTACCTTAATAAATAACTTTTTAAAAAGAGGAAGGCAGATGGAACTGCCTTATAGCTTAAAGATTATAAATTGAAAAAAATTTAGGAGAAAACCAAAATCAAATGTGATGTGCAGATAATGTTTGGTACCTAATTCAAGCAAACCAACTATCATTACCATATTATTTAATCTTTTTATGTAGCAAGATTTATTTTTTTTAAAGATTTTATTTATTTATTCGACAGAGATAGAGACAGCCAGCGAGAGAGGGAACACAAGCAGGGGGAGTGGGAGAGGAAGAAGCAGGCTCCCAGCAGAGAAGCCTGATGTGGGGCTTGATCCCAGAACGCCGGGATCACGCCCTGAGCCGAAGGCAGACGCTTAACCACTGTGCCACCCAGGCGCCCCTATGTAGCAAGATTTAAACCCAAACCTAGCTAACTATACATACTCTGCCCCAGAGTTAAACAACATTTAAATGATATAAATGTCTAAAAGTTTGTTATTGTTCTGTACTTTCTTTTCTTAAAAAGTAATTTGATTTTAAAGGAGGTTCTTCATAAGGCTACCTGTGTGGCTCAGTCAGTTAAGCATCTGCCTTCAGCCCAGGTCATGATCCTGGAGTCCTGGGATCAAGACCTGCATGGGGGTCCCTGCTCATTAGGAAGCCTGCTTCTCCCTCTCCCTCTGCCTGCTGCTCCTCCTGCTTGTGTGCTCTTTCTCTCTCTCTGTCAAACAAATAAATAAAATCTTTAAAAAAAATGTTCTTCACAAGCACCAATTCAAAAAGATATATGTACCCCATGTTTATATTTATTGCAGCAATATTTACAATAGCAAAGGTATGGAAGCAACCAAGTGTCCATACAAATATATACATTTATATTTATATCAGTGGATACACACACACACACACACACACACACACACAATGGAATATTACTCAGCCATAAAAAGAATGAGGTTTTTGCCATTTGTGACAGCATGGATGGACCTAGAGGGTATTATATTAAATGAAATAAGTCAGACAGAGAAAGACAAATACCATATGATTTTACTTGTATGTGGAGTCTAAAAAACAAATGAAGAAAAAAAAGTAGAAATAGATCCATAAATACAGAGAACAAACTGATGGTTGCCAGAGGGAAGGAGATGGGGGATGAATAAGATGGGTGAAGGCGACTGGGAGATACAGGCTTCCAGTCATGGAATGAGTAAGTCACAGGGATAAAAGGTACAGCGTAGGGAATATAGTGAGTGGTATTACAATATTGTTGTATGGTGACAGATGGTAGCTACAATGGTGGTGAGCATAGCATAAGGTATAGAGTTGTCAAATCAGTGTGTTGTACCCTGGAAACTAATGTAACATTGTGTGTCAACTATACTTCAATACCAGTAAAAGTTATTTGTTGCTCCTAACAGAAAAAACAGGAAAAGAGTATAATGATAACAAGGGTCCAATTAAGGATGCTGTAAACAAAACAAAACAAAATTATGATAAAAAATTATCAGAAAACAATCAAACTAATGATAGAAGACATAGTAGATCATTTCCAATATGCAAGGAGTTACCTTATACAATGTAATGTACTTTGTGGTTCTATCAGATTTTTGTAGCAAAGTTATAAGAAATGTGTTTCGCAAGTTATCGCTTAAAACTAGGATATTAAGTAATATGCATAAAGAGACCAAATGTCTCCCTAACTCACCAGTACATCATATTAATTCCTAATTTATAAATGATGTTCTGTAAAGAAGTTTTTTAAAGCTTTTTTAAAAATTTTATTTATTTGACAGAGAAAGACAGCGCACAAGCAGGCAGAGCTGCAAGCAGAGGGAGAGGGAGAAGCAGGCTCCCCGCTGAGCAGACAGTCCAATGTGGGGCTCGATCCCAGGACCTCTGGATCATGACCCGAGCCAAAGACAGATGCTTAACTGACTGAGCCACCCAGGTGCCCCAAAGATGAAATTTTACATGCCTTTCTTACAGCTTTGCTAGAGAGAGAGAGAGAGAGAGAGAGCAAATCTCTTTCTGAATTACCTGTCTAGGTCTCATTCTTAAATCAAGAGAATTAAAATAAATCCCAAACTGAGCCCTGGAAAGGTCTTTATGCCCAGGGACACTAGAGGGTAGGCAGAGAAGTAGAGAAGAACCGGGCCTACCATCAATGGACATTGAAGGAAAGTCTTTCATACAAGGTGGAACTAGGATAAGAACAGCTGTAGGGAATAAGGATGTTCCAAAGTGGTAATAATTAGATTCAATGAGCAAATTTAAGAATTTTTTTCTGACCTAAGAAAGATAGTATCTCTCTCATATGACTTTTGTGCTGGGTATTTAGTAGGTTGCCCTAAGAGAGTCTAAGTTGGACTGACCTAAATACCATTCCCATCCCCCATGAAGTTTGCTTCCCTAATAATCATTTCCCGTGCTGAATCCCAAAAGTCTTATTATACTTGGGCTAAATCTCTTGATACCAAAGTTAAAGGGGGAAAAAAGATTCTAATAAATCTAACTTCTTTACAAACTTTTTTGAATAAATAAAGAGCCATAACTAGATGTTTTATTCAGAGTACATCTGGCTAACACAAAGTAACTGGGCCACGATTAACTTTTTGTACCTTTTTCCTCAAGCTAAACCCTTCCACTTGCATATCTTTTAAAGATAAAACCTCTTTATCTTTCTATCCAACAACCTAGATAGATATAAATGCATTCAAAAAATATTCAGGCTGATTACCCTGGAGGGAAATCTGGTAGAAGAAGGTCAGGTTTGAAAGAGAACGAGGTCTTGCTATGAAGCCAGGCAATAGTGAATTTCCTTCATTCAAGTGTGTGTCTGCACTCAGAAAAGGAGAGTCAAGGGCAGAGGGGCAGTAAATAGGGTTTTCTTTATTAAAAGAAAGTCAAGAACAAAAGATGTGGATGTTGTTAATATTCCCCATTTTGTAGACACACACAAGGGGGGCAGGAGAGCATAACTCCACTTTCCAATATAGACCAGAAAAGCAAATGCACTCTCTGTTGTTGGAAGATACAAAAATAAGAGAACCTGCGAGATGCCAAGAAACTGGAATCAGCAAAGGAGATGTAACAGATTCGAGGAGAACTGGAAAGTGGAAAGAAGCATTCTACTCAGTAATGAGGGGAAAATAAGATTAGGTTAAGTTGTCATTTCTAGAAGAAAAGGATTAGATAGAAAATTTAGGTTTTAAATCTTATTTATTTTCAATGCGACAGGCTCCTGGTTTATGCTTTAGCATCCTTACACTCATCTTTAAAAATTAAGAACAATTAACTATAAAAGTATATTCATTATCTATGGAAACTCTGAGTATTCTAAATAAAATGATTATGATTTTAAAAATGTTGTCTTGCCCTCAGAAGAGAAGGGAAGCAGAAGGAAAGGAAACGATATACAGTGCTTACCTTCTGCGTATTGCGCAAGGTGTCAGCACACGTGATGCTTCATTCATATAACCGTCATGACAGCCCCAGGTGCCAAGTGTCCTGCCACTCTTTTGTAGAAGCTGAAAGAAAAGAGGTTGAAGGATTGACTGAGATTATTTTCCAGTAAGCAGTTGAAATGTAATTCAAACCCAGATTATCTCTAGATATCTTTCCATGATTGACTATTTTGGCAATTTGCCTTTAACAAATAAGCTTAATAATGAAAATGAGTGACATTGCCACAAACACAGGAAAATCAATAAATAAGAAATGGTTTGTTGATATTGATTTCAAGTAATTTTCTCTCCGGCTAAAATGGTAAGTCAACTTTGACTGCTACTCCCTTTACTATCCCCAAGTTTACACAAATTGTTTCTTATCATAGACAGAAAATAATCCTTTTTGAAAATTACTCATTCATTTAGTCAACAAATATTTACTGAGCACCTACCACATAATTGTGCTGGGCACTGGCACAACAACTATGAATTCAAACAGACATGATCATCCATATCTTACAGTCTAGCAGGAGCTCACTTAATTATTTTTATCTGAAATATGGAAAAACATATCTTTAAGTATTGGCCACTTTATCTCCATAAACCAAGTATGTTTTTCCTCCTCATTTACTAGTATAGTACCATAACTTCCCAGAGGTACAAAGGGAACTGAATGAAAAAAAAATCTAATATTGTGATTTTTCAGTATAGGCAGGTACCTTACCATCAAGAGATTGTCTAACACAAATAACAATGAATAACAAAATCAAATTTGATTATAAGAAAACTTTCTCAAAATTTTCAAATTGGGTATATTATTAATAAGACGTGTCTTCTGAAGCAATTAGCAGTGCTTCTTAACTTCGAATTTGGGATATTCTGTGTTTCAAAAGTACAGTATTAACAAATGACTATTCTATTGACTCATGTAAGAGAAATGTCACTGAACTTATATTATCCATCTTAGTTGCACATACACACACAAAGAGATTTTGGCAAGTACTGATACAACTGTGTAGGAGGGAGATTAATGCAGAGCAAATTGGAGAGTAATTAATCAAGCTGCATAAGAAAGTGAAAAGAAGAAACAAAGATGCAAGCTTTGACAGGAAAATTCTAAGCTCTTTGTATCTGGCACCAGTCAAAAAAAAAAAAAAAGAGGCATAATAGGGCTGAAAAGTTCATGAATATGCTCCAATTAATCTGTATGTGCACTGAAATGCTTTTTAGTTTGGTTCATTTAAATCTGAAATCCCCTTCCCCATTGATGTCAGCTAGTTAGCCAAGATGGTGCATTACTGTTATGATCACTGCAGCGCACATAATTTAGATTTATCTCTTTGGGGACTCGGCTCCACCCCCTGCTAGCTAATATGCTCACCATGTTTAATGATGCAAAAAATTTCCCTGAGTACAGGTTATTTATCTTTATCAGGGGCTGCGTTTGGCTGGCTGTCTGTTATCAGCCAGAATATTTGTTTCTAAATGGTCGGTTCTCATCCATATTCCAGGGCAATCCTGAGGCCCATATTATCACTCAGATTTGCAATAAAAGTGTTTTAGTTCTTCAGATACACCTTAGTAATACTGATTTATGAGTTTGAAACAGCTGAAACTATGATTCAGTCTATGAACCCTGAAATCATTGTCATGAAATACAAAATCAATCTAAAATCTGAGAAAGGATTTTCTTTGGGGAGTTTGGGGAATATGTAACAAACAACACAGGAATACAAATATGTAACAAGGAAAATAGTTATAAATAGTAATGTTGCCAAAAGAAAAACTAAGAGATAGACAAACAGGTCCAAAGAAATAGAAGAGTCAATAACCAGTGGCCATCAGCACCATCCCTCCAAATTTAAAATGAAGAAAATGAAATCAAGGGTCGTCAACAAGATACTGAACAAACATAGGCAGCTGGCACCCTCCCTTGTACCCAAACCTAAGGATGCACAACATCAAGGGGGGTATTGGTAGTTCTGAGAATATAATATTTTAAAACAGCAGGAAAACTCTAGGAAGGGAGAAGATTTTGAAGTACAAGAGCATTAGAAGGCTTTGGGGAATGGTTGTGAAGGGTAATTTTTTTAGTTGAATTCTTTTTCCTTTTCAAATTACTTGAGTGGATCAGTGCCCACCATTTCCCATGCAAAGTAGACATACAGCAATGTCAGCAGCCTCGCCCAGGCTAGGTGGTATGGCAATATCAGAGTGGAACTCTAGCTGGCTAAGGTAAGAGGTAGATAACATTTACAAGAAGAAAGAGGACATTCAGCCTTCACCCCCTGTTAGGTCATGCAAATAAATAACAGTGTCCATAGGAATGTTTAAGGATATTCCCTGAAGCCCAGAGAGGTCTAGTGGGGTGTGGCAAATGGCAGGTGATCTCCACCTACTTTAAAGGCAGAGGCTCTTGGGGTGCCTGGGTGGCTCAGTCGTTAAGCATCTGCCTTTGGCTCAGGGTGTGATCCCAGCATTCTGGAATCAAGCCCCACATCAGGCTCCTCCGCTGGGAGCCCGCTTCTTCCTCTCCTACTCCCCCTGCTTGCATTCCCTCCTTCGCTGGCTGTCTCTCTCTGTCAAATAAATAAATAAAATCTTTAAAAAAATAAAAAGTAAAAAAAAATAAATAAAGACAGAGGCTCTTTGTCCAAGGCAGGTCCCACCTACCCCCCATTCTAAGACTCACAAGTAGAAGAGCATGCAAAGGTTTGGTCGTTAGCATTCCTCATCCCTATCCACAAAGGAAAATACGTATAGTCAGCCAAAGTTACTGCTCATCTCTAGAGACAATGAACTTTTGAAGAAAATAATAACCACTGAAATAGCCCAGTCGCTATCACACACACACACACACACAACTTAACTGACAAACTGTATTAGATGAGACTGAATTAATAATCTAAAATAAAAAAAGAATGTCAAATTAACAGATGTTTTAAAAAAGATAAAGGATAATAGTAATTACATGAAGAATGAAAAGCAGTTGAAAGAAAAGCCAATAGGAAACACTAGAAGTGAAAACTGTAACAACTGATAGAACTTACTAAATAGGTTGAAGAGCAGAAAATTCCACACAAAGCATGAAAAGTTAGCAATAAAACATGTCAAACAACACTCACAGAAGCCATCAGAAAAGAAGTAAAAAAAATAAATTAAAAAAAATTGAGAACTATAAAAGAGGAGAAAAGTATCAACATACATATAATAGCAATGTTTTAAAGAAAAGAAATATGTGGAGGAAAGGAAATATTTGAAGAAATAACAATTGGCAATTTTCCATAATTAAAGGAAAATGAAAGATCTCAAATGAAATGACTCGGGGTAGCAATCAAAATAGATAGAAAAAGTAAAGAAATATTCTGACCACAATACAGTAAAATTAAATAATTTCAAAGATGGAGGGAAATTACAAAAACTTCCTGAAAGAGCAGAAGACCTTTAAAGAAAAAGAATCAGAATATTTTTTTGCTTCTAACAGGAATACTGAATACAAAAAACAATCAAATAATGTTTTCATAATTAAAGGAATAGAACTTTGAACCTAAAATTTTATTTAGAATTGCAAATTAAAGATATTTTCAGCCATATAACGCCACAGAACATTTGCCCTTAAAATGTCTTTGAAAATTTCCTTGATAGAAGTACTTGGGCAAAAAAATAAAATAAATGCAAGAACAGCACAAGAGATGTAGGAGGTAAGGATGAGTAGATAACACAGCAATTTTTCTTATTATTTCAATAAGGATAAGGATAATACCTCCAAAGGAATTAAAATGCTAATCAAAGGTCTTCAAAATCTCCAAGCTCAGATGGCCTTATAAGACCATTCTTCCATACTATCAATATTCACTGTCTTATAAAAGTTGTTCCAAAAGACAGAAAGCTTTGAAAAGATTAATATAAGCTTAATTTCAAAATGATGTAGACAATAAAATAAAAGAAAATAATAGTCTTATTTATCTTATGAGCATAGAAAGAAACACTTCGAATTGAATATTAGCTAATAGTCAAAAACATGTATTAAAATTATACATCATGATCAGGTATGGCTTATTCTAAGAATTCAAGGATGGTTTGATATCAACAAACATAAAAATACAATTTCTCACACGAACGAACTGAAAGATGAAAAAAATTCACATGATTATGTCTAAATTAAGAATAAGTACCAAACTATATCACAATGTATTTATGATATACTAGGAATAGAAAGGAATTTATTTAACCTGAAACAAACAAACAAAAAAACTACCTGCTAAAACATTTTATAAATGAGAAATTTCAATGTCCCCTTTTACATTAAAACAAGATAAATATTTTAAATATCAATTTTTTTCAATCCTCAAATGTGGTTAAGGAGACAAAATTACTATTTTTTTGGTAATTTGATCATCTACTTAGAAGAATTTTATAGAAGCAATAGTTGCCAGATAAAATTCAGTAAAATTCAACTATCATTCCTCTATACCAACAATAACCAAATAGAAAAATTAGACATTATTCACAATGTAAACAAAACTATTAAATATCTAAGCATTATCCTAATGAAAATGTCCATGACCTTTAGAATGAAACTTTTAAAACTTAAAAGACCCAAAGAAAAATAGAAATATTACATTCATGAATGGAATGAAAATTCTACCTGAATTAACCTATAAATACAACACTAATTAAACTGCATAGGGAATTTTTAAGAAAACCAATATATTATTAAAATCTATATGGAAAAGTAAAGATTCATGAATAGCTGAGTCAGTTCTGAAAAAATAAGAGAAAAGATAGCGAGCTTATCTAACAAGAGATCAAGAATTTCTGTAGAAATCTAGGAGTAGTTTTTAAAATAATAACAATGTCATACTAAGGCAAGTTTACACAAAAAGAAGAAATTGAACACACTAGAAAGTTTGAAACAGATCCATCTAAGTATGGAAACTAAAAGCACCACAAATCAGGGGTGATGATTCAGTAGATAGCAGTGGGAAAAAAGAAAACAAAAAAAAGGAAACCTGACTCAATATGGAGAAAAATAAGCTGGACTCCTCTCTCACTCCATATATAATGAAACACTTGATGGATTAAATAAATAAATGAAGGTGAAGGGTAACACCGTAAAGAAGAATAAAGGTAAAGTTAAAAGGAAAAAGATGGGACACTTGTTCCATGACCTTCTTTAACAAGACTCTCAAATTGCAAAGCATAAGGTGAAAAGTCAAATTATTTGACAACATCAAAATTAAAGATTTTTCTTTAGCAAAACATCAAAAAGTTACAAAATGTGATATAATGGGAGAAAATATTTTTAAATTCTTAGAAAAACGAAAGATTGATATCTAAAATATACAAAGAACTTCTGTAAATTAACAAAAGAAAGATGGAAAAGATGGAAAGATGAACAAAGATATAAATGAAAATATCTAGAAGGAGAAACTGAAATATCTAAAATATATATAAAGAGATGCTCAACCTCACTAATAATCAGATATAGACTTAGCACAGCAATTATAAAACACTTCACGTGAAAAAATGACAAATATTTAGAAAGTGTTTGGAGAAACTGGTATCCTGATCGACTGCTGCTGCCAACATTTTCCGAAGCTTAGCAGTATCTCATAAAATGGGTAATGTACCTTATAACTCAAATATATCTCAGGGAAAGAGATTGTCTATTACCAAGTTATTTATTGGAATGAGGAGCTAGAGTCAACCAAGATGACCACTATTAAGGGGAAAAAGTCAGGAATGTATGGTAGTTGCATAGGATGGAATATGAAATGAACATTTTCATAAGGTTTCTAATATCTCAGCTCATTTAATATGCCTTTCCTATATTTGAAGGATTCTCACCATCCGAGTCCCATCTCCCTAAGTTAGAAGGCAGAAATTTTTCTCGGCATCCTTTTCAGCTAGATTCAGGTGTGTGACCTAGTCCCTAGTAAGGAGCTGCACATGCAAAGACTGATTCAGAGGAGAGTGAAATGAAGAAAATGGCATTCAGAATCAATCCTTGTAAGGATGGTAGATTGTCATGGAGACACATGCAAATTTCAGAAGCAATATTGACAGAGAACCAAAAGGCAGCAGCATATCATGCCCATAGCAGTGAGCTGCATTACTCATGCGAGTTCCAGGGTAATGCCTCTACAAGCCAAGAAATATCAGTGATTACCAGCAAACCACCAGAAGCTAGGATTGAAGCATAGAACAGATGTTTCCTCACCGCTCAGAAGGAACCAACCTTGTCAACAACTTGATCTTAGACTTACAGTTTCCAGAAATGCAATAGAATAAATTTATGTTGTTTAAACCACCCGGTTTGTGGTACTTTGTAGTAACCCTAGCAGAGAAACATATAAGGAGACTAGAACCCCACCCTAGCCACACTGTACTTTCACCACCCTACAAGGTGGCACTTCCCTACTCTATGGTGCTACGAGGTCCTCCCACCCCCTTTATTATTCAATACACGGGAAAGCCAGTTGGTTTAAATCTCTTATGAACAAGATCCTGCCAACCTTACCTATTTCCACCCAACTCCAAAGTCTGGTATTGCAGAATTCTTAGAAATTCCTGAGACATTTATGCCTTATAGCCTAAGTTCAGTGTTTACAGGGACGTATGATTTTTGGGTGTCTTTCAGGAGGAGTAAGGGGTTGATAATGTTGGTACATCATGGGAATGATGAAGGGCAGATCTGTATATGCCTCTGAACATTCTGTCTATTTATCAAAACACACTATCGGTACAATTGGGATGGGGAGACGGTAATTTCAGCAAAATCTTGGAATAGTTTTATACCTTTTTTAGATTTTTTTGAAATTTTGTTAATTATTCAGACTTTCAAATTTTTAGACTAATTTTTGTCATTTATGCCTTTTCAAATTATTTGGGGACATTTCAGTAATATTAAAATTTTGCTTCTGTCATTAAATGAAATGTTCAGAAACAAATTGGTCACAAATGAGTGTTTCCAATCACTAAATAAATGTTTTTGAAGGGCGCCTGGGTGGCTCAGCCGTTGAGCATCTGCCTCGGTTCAGGACATGATCCCAGGGTCCTGGGATCGAGCCCCACATCGGTCTCCCTGCTTGGCGGGAAGCCTGCTTCTCCCTCTCCCACTCCCCTTGCTTGTGTTCCCTCTCTCGCTGTCTCTCTCTGTCAAATAAATAAATGGAATCTTTAAAAAAAAAATAAACATTTTTGAATACTAAGCTAATTTTCCTCTCCCCAAATTTATCAGTTTTTAGCAATGTTACTACTAAGATTTATTTTTTAGCCAATCATTACTTCTTCAACTGTTTTGCCACACTTCTGCATCTCCTTTATATTTCAGCAACTACCATAAAGCTTTTTTCATTTAAAAATATACCAGAAGGATGAAGAAATGGTTAAAGTTTATTGGTGAAGACAGCATTAAGCTTTAAAGTGTTATTTTAATATTGGAATGTGAACAAATAGTGAGCCATAATTGTCAAGA
Source organism: Ursus americanus (assembly GCF_024610735.1). Lineage (NCBI taxonomy): Eukaryota > Metazoa > Chordata > Mammalia > Carnivora > Ursidae > Ursus > Ursus americanus. The sequence continues at coordinate 10,612,073 of NC_142137.1, read as the reverse complement.
TCATCTTCGTTAATCACAGGCATTACTCTTTCATCCTAGACATCCAATTCAGAATTGGAAAGCACTTTCTGCTTATTTCAACTAACCACTTTACGAAGGTCAAGCTTGGCTCAGTGGTTGATTATTGTCAATGTAAAAACAATGATAGAGCGATTCTTGCTGTTTGATCTCTTTTTGTCTTTTAAGATTTTATTTATTTAGACAGAGAGAGAGGCAGCAAGAGAGGGAACACCATGGGGGGAGTGAGAGAGAGAGAAGCAGGCTTCCCGCCAAGCAGGGAGCCTGATGCGGGGCTCGATCCCAGAATGCTGGGATCTTGACCTGAGCCGAAGGCAGATGCTTAACGACTGAGCCACCCAGGCACCCCTGCTGTTTGATCTTTGACCAAGTAAGCTAAGTATCATTACCAACCAAGTTTTTCAGTTACCAAATAGTGATTAGAAATATTCTGTTTTATCTTAACCTCACTAATACAATTGAATAAACTAATAAACTGCTTCCAAATGTATTGGCACCTGAATGTAGGGCTGAGCGGGAGTGCAAAATAACGGATGAATATGTGCCATATTCGGTTTGAATACACCAGTTTTTCAAATCAGCCTAAATGGTTCTGGGTGAAACCTAAGTAATAGTTTCCCCAAATTTGACAGGCCTAATATGACAAAATGAAAACTGAAAGTCAGTATAAAATTCTGTGCCTCTTAGTTAAGTGAATGACATGCAAATTATAACTAAACCCTGGATATCCTGAATCTATTATTATATAGTCAAAATTTCAGGCATAATAGTCTTGTGGGCCTGGAAGTAGAGCAAGGATTCAATGATTCAGTGAGCCTGAAGATAAAAAGATAATCACCTTAAAGTGACTCTTGGATGCTTCCCTGGGAAATGAACAACTGGAGCATCATCTACAATGATTAGAAAAGTTAAAAGAGAGGAACACTTGAAAGACAAAGACGTTTATTCGAGTTTCTGGCTCTTAAGAAATTTGTAATGTAATTCAGGTGGACACATTCATTAGAATATGGACTTAGATCAACAAGAAAATTTAGAAATCTGAAAGTAAAAATGGGCACTTTCCATACAGAGATACTGGAAGAAAATAAGGACACTTCAAAGATTATAACAGGGCTTAAACATTCTAAAAGATGTGAGTGATGATGATGGGACAATGGCTGTCACCTTAGGCTACCATTAAGGACCGCCAAAGAACGTCATCGGAGTCTGGCAACACTAGCAAATGAGAACTCTCACATAACACGTACTTTGAGAGGAACTTCTATCTATTTGGGGAAAAATTATATACAGCACCTTTTTCAAAATGTGCAGAGGTGGAAAAATAAAAAGTTCAGCTAAAAATGTTTAGACCATTGTGGGAATAGGCTTACTTTAATATGCTTTTCAATTCTGAACACATTGGCAGTGCTCAAAACACATTACAAAAGTAATAACATGATAATGGAGTTGGGAATCCTGTAAAGGTTACATAGAATTCAATTTATAAATCAAAATGCCTAAAAATCAAACTTGGGGCAACTGCCTAAGGTATTGAATTTTCACTACATTGAGTAAGACAAGGATCTCATAACCATGAAAATAAACTGACCAGTATGCCCAGGGCCTAATTTTAAACTATTTAGACTCTCTTAGTTATTCTTTGTCATTTCTTAAAAAAAAAAAAAAAATCCTGTAATATTCATTGAAATCTAAGCTTGGAAGCTAGAGAATCTGAGTAGTTAATAATAATCAAATTATTTCCAAATGTGGGGATCCAGAAAACAGGCTTGCCTTTATAGAGAGGGATGGCCCTTGTCAAAGTATGCAATCCCAATACAATCATCAGCAGTTCAATTAAACAAAAACAAAAATAAACTAAGAAAAATACCTGAAGATTTTAGTTTTAAAACCAGTTGAATTATTATTATTATTATTATTATTATTAATTATTATTATTATTATTATTATTTTATTTTATTATTATTTTTTTTTTTGGTGGCTTAAAACAACAGAAATTTATTCTCTCACAATTCTGGGGGCCAGAAGTCCGAAGTCAAGGTGTGGGCAGGGTGGGTTCCTTCTCAGGGCTCTGAGGGAGAGAATCTCTTCCCACCTTTCTCCTAATTTCTGGTGGTTGCCAGTGATCCTGGATGTTCCGTGGTTGTGTCACTCCAGTATCTGGCTCCATTGTTGGATGGCATTCTTCCTTCTGTATGTGTCTGTTAAGAACAGTTTAATTTCTTCCATGACTGTGGTGGGATACAACGTTTCTGGTTTCTCCAAGAGACATTGATTTTAAGGGTTCGAGTTTATAGGTTTAAATTGTAGTATGAGCTATGTAAGCATAAAACCCAGACCTGCTGCTTTATTATTTTTGCATTATTTTCTCCAGATTTACAACCTCCCCAAAAGATAGTACTTTGTGTTTATTTTTTTATTATAATAATATTTTTTATTATATTATGTTAGTCACCATACAGTACATACCTGGTTTTTTATGTAAAGTTCGATGATTCATTAGTTGCGTATAACACCCAGTGCACCATGCAATACGTGCCCTCCTTACTACCCATCACCAGCCTATCGCATTCCCCCACCCCCTCCCCTCTTTTATTTAATTTATTTTAAATCTCTCAAATATTAGTCTGTGGAGAGAGATTTGTTGCCTTTAACAGCATATAGCTTAGGAGGTCTTAAGGGCCAAATCCAGGTGTTGAGGCAGGTAGACGAAGAAGCAACATTGTAATATGAGGAATCTGAAATGAAACATTCTCCAAGTGAAATGAAAAGGGGAGCTGAAAATAACTTTTCTAATTAAGGACAGGGAAAATATTGGTCTCACTCCTAGGGAAGGACTGTTCCACTTTGTCAATGAGAGCTCTCTTTTCTCCCTCTTTCAATGGATAGAAAGACAGGGAAACTGAGGCAGAGGGGAAAGGAAAGTAGTCTTCTACACTCTGCTAGGGAGTAAGAAAAGGAAAAGGTATACAAATTTAAGGTTTAGGACAAGTTGCTAGAAAAACTTAACCTAGATTTTTGTAGTTACCCTGGGATGTGCGCACTCAAAAACAAAGATTTCGCAAATAGAAGGAAATTCAAGGAGAAATATAAACAATGTTTCTGGAATGTGTTCAGTTTTTAGAGTACTTGTTCATGGCAGAAAATCATCCATACATTTAATCTAATTATGTTAAATTAAGGCACTTTTATTGCCAAATTTACAATATGTGAGTAATATAGGATAAATATTATAGGTAAAATTGTCAATAGAAATAAACAAAATGTTGAACTAAAATGCATGGCTATTTCATAATTCCTATTTTATTCATTTGATAAGAGCTTGTAAATTGTGATGTTTCTTAAGACGATCAGGTGAGTGAAAGTAGTTATCAAAAGTTTAAGAAAAGATGTACATATTTTGAGCACACATACCAGGCACTATACCCAGCACTTGGCACCTAGTATCTCATTTAATCCTCTCAATAAGTCCAGGAGATAGATCTTAGTATTATCCTCATTTTATAGATGAGGTAACAAAGGAAAAAATATAAATTCTGAAAATTATATTCATTAAAGAAATGTTTTCAGAAAAATAGGAAAGATGACTGTCATTTAGTTAAGCAATAGAACATCTATAGTTCGGTTTCTGGAATAAGAATGCATAATTTAAGGATTACTGGTATAAACAATAATTGATGGTGTTTACACAAAAAGCTGTCAAATGGGTAGTTGTCATATTTAATAATATTTTTTTTATTTTGAAAGTTTTGCACTTTATTGGAAAAGAGAGCTTTAACTTTTATATTTAAAAAGACACTAACCACCAAAGCCATTGCTTTTTATCTCACAATCAGTCAGGCTTTGTCATTCGAACTGAGAATTCACTCCAGTCCTCATGGCTCACCTTGTCCTCACTGAAGCCAAAGTACCTCAGAAGAAATAGCCTCTAGAATATGTGTCAGACTAAAAAGTTTCAATATATTATAACAAGTCAGATTTTAAAATACATTTATTCTCAAGAGAGCTCAGATAAGTAAATTTCATGTTCATGGGATGCTAATAAGATATATAGCAAAGTCCATGGAAAATAGCAAGTCAAGACATTTTGAAAGTAAATGCAGAGAGAAAAGGTTGTCCAGGATATCCAGATTATATCTGGCATAGTGCTTTGTACATTTGAATCACTTAAATATTTATTGCATTAAATACATGCATGAATAAAGGAGAATGAGAACTGAGTCCCCTTTTCTAAGAGAGAAAAATATAAGTTAAAGTCACTCTTAGAAACTACTTTTCCTCACCAAACTATCCTTATAATTTCTGGAGAACAGGATGCCTAATGTCAACAACAACCAAAATCACAACACCAAAATTTGCCAAAAGACCTGCTCATTTGGGAACCAGGCTCAGAGAGTGCATGTAGAAAGAATGATCAAGAGTTCTAGTTGACGCTGTTGGAGGTATGTACATGTAGTACAGAAGACTAATTGCTTCGATTATTGGTCAACCTGGTTCTGATTATTTTTCTAGGATTAAATAAGAAAATCAACTCTTTTCATTGCAAGCTTATGCATCATCCCGTAAGTAATATTTCTGAGGTGTCTTGTAAACTAGGACGCTAACCTAGTCAAATAGCAGGAGCCTTTACTTTCTAAAAGTACCCTCTAAAAGAAACTAAAGAAGTGTTATGACAACTCATCCAATTCTCCAAAAAAAAATAATCATAGATACTTTTGGAAATTTTTCATCTTTATGTAACTTATCCTGGGCGTGTACAATTACGGTAGATTTTTTTATGATATTATGATTTTGAAAGAACTGTGTATGAGTAAATGGATGGTGAAACATGAAGATTATGCCATTTACCTGTCCTCTTACATATTTTGTATTCTTCAAATGTTCTTTATTGACTATATTTAAATTGTACAATAAAACATGAATATATAAACTGGATGTATATCTAGATAGATACATTGATAGATAGATCTCAAAAGGAAAGAAATCTTTAATGGCTGTCATCTCTCCCAGAAGAGTTTTTAGCTTCTCTACACAGCACTATCAGTATAAATTTTTTGATCATGTACTCACAATTTGTGTATATTCTTTATTTAAATTGTTATATGTGGACTACTCTCACTATAAATATTATAAAACTCACTTCCCACATAAATTAGAAAAAATGACACAAAAATAAGTATTAGCGGAAATTCAAATGCCTTCTTCCTTCACCCCAATGCATTCACTATCTTGCCCACCAGAGGGTGGCACATATTCCACTTTGAGTTCTCCTGCATAGACTGTAAAGTCAAAAAAAGAAACAAAAACAAGAAAGAAGGATTATAAAAGAAAGGATATGATACTGTGATCTTGGAATTTTCAACACAAAATTCATAATAATTGGAACCTAAGCTAGACTATATATAGAGAGAGACTATATACATATAACATGTATATGAAGTATACAAATAAAATAGCATATATAGACTTTAAAGATTTTATTTACTTATTTTATTTAAGAGAGAGAGAGAGAGGAGGGAGAGCGGTAGGGGGAGAGGAAGAAAATCTCAAGCAGATCCTGTGTTGAGCACAGAGCCGGACTCAGGGCTTAATCTCACAACCCTGAGATCAGGACCTGAGACAAAACCGAGTCAGTTGCTTAACCGACTGAGTCACCCATGTGCCTACACACACACACACACACACACACACACACACACACACACATACACACTTTAGAATTGACCTAGATTTTTTAAAATTTGAAAATATTGCCCTAGTCTAAAAATATGTTATTAAGTTTCAAGAAAAGAAACTGAGATGGCATTAGCTTTATTAAAAATATGAGGTATAGTTTTTTTTTTTTTCACAAACTCAGATTGCTTGTCTACTTCCTGGATTTTGAAATCTATGTCATTTGCCCTTTTAATTTTATTGTTTCCATTTTACACTTCTCCCGCCTCTGTTTTCACTTGCCTTTAATCCGTTATTTTGAGATTTTGATTTAGATGCCACAATTACAACTCATGAAGTGAACCTGGAGATCCTCTGTCACACCCCGTACCTAGGGAAGTTAAGTTGCTTAAGGTCATATAGCTGACTAGTAGTAAATATGGGATTAAAATTCAGGTTTTATGGCTATAAACACCTTTAGAATACCACAGGATTAAGTTTCCTCATATCATTTTGAGTTCTTCTAGAATACATGAACACATGTATATACAAAATGTATGACATTAACTCAGTGATTGAAAGTGGTCTCTGAAGATATTATTCATAAACACTGTTATGTTTTGGTTTATATAAAGCCAGCATTTTTTAAAACTTAAAACCAGTGATTTTTAAAATAAGTCCACACCAAGCTTCCTGGGACTAATTTCTCCTTTATACTCTGAGGCTGAACTGTGGAATGTATTGAAGGGTTATATTTTGGTAAAGTATTCACTCTGCTTTCTTACTCTTATGACAATTTCTGGTTTATTTCATTTAAGGATAGAAGTTATATTCTGAGAGGTCATGCATAGATCCACCCCAAAACAAGGTTTAAATCTTTTGTCCTTAGTCAGGGTCAAAGCATAAAGCTTTAAAGTAATAGAAATTTTATGAAATGATGATTAATTTGAAAATACTTATTTTAAATCAGGAAGTGTTTTAGAGAAAGAATATTAATGGCCATTAGTGTCATGAATTTAAATGCTTTTATCTGAGTTAAAATTTCACTAACCATAGCTTTACTGTTTTTGTGACTAAGAGATTGGGGTTAAAACCAATTATTTGACAAGCATAGACGAAAGTTCAATGGGGTGTTTAAGAGGAAATATACTGTAAACAAAAGACAATTCTGTTATAAAATTTTGTAAGTGTCATTAGCTAAGTCATTCGACAAACATTGTTGGTAGTGTTTTGTCTGCCTACTTACCACTCAGAACTGGGCTGGTCTCACGTAGTAGTAGGCAGGTATGTACAAACAGAGCTGCAAGAAAATATAATTGCGGAAGCAAAAGTGTGGAGAAGACAGTGCTGTGTTCTTTACCTCTTGATAAATGAGTTGGCATTTGCCAAGTGTAGTAGACGAAGAGGACACTCCAGGTCCATAAAGGGATATACAGTGCCACTAAGGAGTGAAGCAACTTTGGGTTCCCGGTTCAAGAAGAATTTCAGAGCACGTGGAAGGCAGGGATTGAGAATGGCTGTGTTAGGATATGAGAATAGAGAACTCGCTTATGGCCCACAAAGGAGTGTGACTTTCATACTACAGGTGAGAGGGTCCTGTGGAGGTGTGCATATGGTAAATTGTAGTTGGGTCTAAATTTATTCAGATTTGCTCAGATCTGTGGTGAGGAGAAGGACAAGGAAACAGCTTTTTCATTTCCTATGAATCTTCATCCTAGCTGATGACAAAAGAATAAAAATGTGCCAGTTAAAAATAATTTGGTTTCGGGGTGCCTGGGTGGCACAGCGGTTAAGCGTCTGCCTTCGGCTCAGGGTGTGATCCCGGCGATCTGGGATCGAGCCCCACATCAGGCTCTTCTGCTATGAGCCTGCTTCTTCCTCTCCCACTCCCCTGCTTGTGTTCCCTCTCTCGCTGGCTGTCTCTATCTCTGTCAAATAAATAAATAAAATCTTTTTAAAAAAAAGAATAATTTGGTTTCTTCTGGCTTAAAAATGCCTCACATTTGAACCAATTCAAAGTTTAAACTCTGTATCAGAGCTGATTCTTCTGCCTGGAGCACAGTCTCTTCTCTGCCTCTTCAGTTCTGGGTTTGCCTCTGGTAGCAGGACATTGGAGCTTTTCAAGGAGACAGGAAGACAGGTCTCCAGTGAGCATGCTTTCTTCTGAGAACTTGCCAACCCTCACTGAGGTGATTGGACTGATGTGCGTTGAAGTATGGCAGATTTTGGGGTCTTTTGGGGTACCATGCCACTGACTACCTTGTTCCAACCCCCACTGCACCTAGTTTACCTGTGCCCTCCAAGCTTTCACATACTCCCACTGGGACAGATGGGGACTTCTTGGTCTCTTGCAACCACATTCTGACCACGGGTAACTGGAAAGAATATCCTGGTACACTGGTCTAGAAACTTTCCTCCAGCATCCCTGCTGGCAGCAGCCCAATGTTGGACAGGGATCTTCTTCCATAGACTTGCAGTCTCTTCAAGCATACTCAGCAACGCAGGGCACTAATTCCAGCTTTCTGTGATTCCTCGAAATCTATGATTGTTTTTCCAGAATTTTCACATCCCAATAGTTGCAACCATACAGTCAGAACCCGGACATTCACTTCTCAGTTCCTGCCCCTCTCTCCTTCTCTCCTGGTGACTCTCCCAGCAGTGTCATAGGAGATGTAGGTTCTATATGGCAGTGTCAGAAGTTGGCTTATCTTCTTTTTCTCAGTTAAACAGAAGGGATACTCATTCATTTAAGTGAATTATGAGGTCCAACTAACAGTAAAACAACAATCTATGCCTATAGGCAGGTAAAAGTCTATGATGTTATTTGGTCTGGCTGGACCAAAAAGTGTGTAAAGGCCAAATCTACAAAGGCATATTTCTGAATCTAGAAAACCCTTTCATTTCTCAACAAAGCAAAGCTTTCAAATTAAAAAAAAAAAAAGTCTCATTGACGATGATAAGGTCCCACAGTGATTTAAGAGTTCATAAATACTCCCCTAATTACAGGAAAATACTAATAAGTAGTTAGCAAGGAAGGGAGTGGTAGCATTAGATGTGAGTTGTTAATAAAGCATCAAAGATGCTGGGCCCAAACTAAGACATGCACAGCAGAGTTGAGGAGAAAGGAAAAATCTGGGTGTTACTTAGAATGAACTGACAGGAATTGGTGACCAACCAGATGTGGAAATGTGGGGCAAAATAAATACTGAGTATTAGCTGGAGGTTTCTATTTTGAACAATCTTATGAGTAACAATACTACCAGTCTTAACAAGGGATACAGAACTGGTGGATGCACTGGGATAAAGAAGTAAAATAGTTGAGGGTGGTTATGGTTGGAGCTCTGACACTTAAGTTGACCAATAAACATATGTTGCATGAATGGACAAGTGTGTCACAGAGATGCACAAACCTAGTCAACATACCAGTGTGGAAGTTGGCTGCTCTCTCTTCTCCAAGTAAAACAGGATGCGAACCCTTCATTTAAGTGAATGATGGGGCTACTCTAAAGTGAAACAGCAATCTATGTCAACAAAAAAAGTAACAAAAAATTATGTTATGCAGATATTTCCAAAAGCTAGAACATGGACTATTAAATGCAAATTACTTTTCTATTGCATCCTAAAATTTACTTAAGAAATGCTTCATAGAGAGTTATCAAAAATAAAACTAAATAATAGGCTTTCTTTTCTTCTGTCATTCATATTAATAATTCACCCAAAAGGCCTAAAAACCCAAATCATTATAATTTAAAGCAATTTATTGTAACGGGCCAACAAACTTAGAATAAGAGCCTAAAACCTAACAATGAAAATGGGAATGAGTTAACGTTAAGTGGGAAACCAAAATAAATTAACAATAAGCTTCTATTTAGTCCTTTTTTGAAAATATAGGGCTAATATGACAGGGACCTGAAGCAAGAGAGTTAAGACGAAAACAGCAATATCACACAGGGAAAAAAAAATCCACAGTATTTCTCTCCTGCCCGACAGTTTAGTCCCATCATTCATTTCATATCCCCAGGACTCATTAATGAATGAAATGGAGATACCCAAAGGATACACTGAAATTCTTCAGCAGAAATTAAATAGAGAAAATGACAAGTTATGGAGCCCACATTCTTTTAAGTATTACGTTAGGGTTCCTGGAGCTACAATGGATGCAGCTGGCCTTGTAATTTTAGAAAATGCTTTAACAAAGTCATAGGTTAAAAATCAAGTTTTGAAGTCGTGTTGTAATTCTTTTATTCCCCTCCATTACCAGAAAAAGGAAGGGTTAAGTATGTCTGATAGATTTTCACAAAATTATGAATGAAGAAATTAGATAGGAGTAGTCTGAATTTGGACTATAATTAATTCTCTCACACCTTAAAAGAATGTGGCTCTTTTCAAAGGTAGCTAGTTTCTGGTTTGTATTGAGAACAGCCTTAGGAGAAGGAAATTAGAATCGAGGGAGTCAACAATGCTAGCCTGCTCTACTCAAGGCAGAGCTCAGAGGGGCTACTCAGGATGTTGCCTGGCGAGCCAGGACTACTACACTGCAATAGTTTCCTAAAGCTGTCATAACAAGTTACCACAAATTGGGTGGCTTAAAACAATAAAAATGTATTCCATTTCAGCTCTGGAGGCCAGAAATCTGAAATCACGATGTCAGGAGGGTTGCTTCCTTTTGAAGTCTCTGAGGGAATATCCTTTCTGTGCCTCACGTCTAGCTTCTGGTGGCTGTCAACAATCTCTGTTGTTCTTTGGCTTGTAAATACATCATTCCAATCTCTGCTCCCTTTTTATACTGTCTTCTCTGTGTTCCTTTTCTGTGTCTTACAGGACACTCTCATTGAATTTAGGGTCCACTCTAATCCAATATGATCTCGTCTCAATCCTTATCGTAATCATATCTGCAAAGATACTATTTCTGAGATTCTGGATGAATGCACATTTTAGGGGGACACTACTCAACCCACAACTGATGCTTACCAGAAAGAAAAGACAAAGCCAAGAAAAGAAACTTAAAGGACCAATAAAGACACTATTAACAATTTAGAGTCAGCAAAATTATCATCACCAAAATATGTAAACACCAGGACTTCCACATCAAACCCCTTCTATAAGTGAAGTAGGAGTAGGACTAGAAATAGAAATAGAGGTAAAGGTAGAGGCAGAGGCAAAGCAGAGGTAGAGGTAGGAGTAATAGAAATAGGAAAAACATACATTAAATAGACCACTGGAGCTTAGATAGCTTAAATCCTGATGAAACAAAAGTTCGAAGGGAAAGATATCATAACCAGTTCAAACTGAGTGAGTGCACATATTAGGAAAAAGAGGATTTTTTTTCAAATTTTTATGGTATGTTTTGGTCTATTTCTTTTTGTAAATAAGCAAATTAATTGATTTTGAAATTATAATGTTTCATTATTAAATAGACATATACACACTATTTTTCCAGGTATTGTTAGTTTTTTTGATTTCTAAAACTTCCCATACCTAAATCACTCTGTATGGTATCTTCAAATTAATAGGTTCTACAATTTAATAGGTATAAGCTGCTATCCATAAAGGAAAACAGAAAGGAAAGTTCCCAGATCCTGGTGGAATTTTACTAAAACTACAGTTACTCTAGAACATTATTTTGTGTACTTAGCTTGAGACTTCTACTTACTTGAGGATACCATAATTTATAGCCTTAATATCCTTTAAAAGATGCAGTCATTGAACTAATATTTGTTGAACACTTACTTTCTATGAGACACCAGCTCCAGGAAGTAGGGATATATAGCAGTGACCAAGATAAACGAATCCTCTGTGCTCAAAGTATTTACTATCAAAATAGAATAAACATGTAAACAAATAAATAAATCATCTTGATAATGGAAAACGCTCTAAGGAAATATGACAGGGTAATGGAAGAGAAAATGTAGTGTGCAAGGATCTGGAGAAAAAGCATTACAGAGCAACAAGTGCAGGGTCCTAAGGGGGGAGACAGCTGATGAGCTTTGCATAGCTAATCCCCCATGGAGAACACTAAAGGCATGCAGGCAAGTCTGTCATCAAGTTCAGAGAAATCAGTCTATTCAGAAGTGAAAATAAAACTGGTTTCATAGAAGAGCTGGGTTGGCAACACGAACTCCCAAGAGAAAGAAAGATATGCCCTGGTCCGCAGGCTCACCCAGGATAGAAGAAATCGAAACCACTAAAAACATTAAAATGACTCAAAACTTCAAGTTAGCAAGTGTTGCTGTGGTCTGGCACTTGGTGAAAAAGACACATAACTCCCTGGAAGAAGCTGCTTCTGTGATTCAGGTCAAGCTTCCATAACAAAGAATCCCCAAATTCTATGGACTAAATTAGACTTTTTCTCAGTAACAGCCCAGTGGTGAACATTTCAGGATAAATGGGAGAATTCTACCATCCTCAACACATGCCTTCCATCTTTTGGTGTGAGGTTACAATTATGGTCATTACTACTTCCCAGGAAAAATAAGTGAAAAAAAGGGGGGGGGGAGTAACCAGAATAACACAGAAATAGAACAAATCTCTCTCAATCCCATCCTAACCAAAAAGTAGTCATACGCTCAACATCAAGGTACAAGAGGCTAAGAAATAGAATTTCTTGGTAGATGGATTTCTGCCAGGATCAGATGGATATTGGAGGGCATTAGCAGTTTCTGACACAAATTAGGAAAAGAAAATTTGTAAAAGAGGCTATAGCCATGACTAGAGGTAGAGATACAGGTGGGCGGTCCCTAAAGCACTATCCCAGCTCCTAACCAAGAGCCTGTCCACCCAAGAGATAGGGATGATGAGAATAAGAACACTAGTGTAAGTAATGACCACCAAATGCAGCTAAAGTGGATCACTGAGACTTTGCTGGGATGGTCAGTTAGCCACAGTGAAGTGGGAACAAAGGCTTATTCCTATATTGGAAGGAATCCCGCAGCCCAAGAGTAGAACTCAGCAGAGCTGTGTTTCTAAGCACCCAATACATGGCTAATAACCATGTGGTTAATAACCAAAGAGACGGACTCTGATTATTATTTCTGTTCATTGCTGTACCGTCCAGACTGAGGAGAATGTTCTGGAGAATATCACTGATATCAATTAAAATTGTCATAACTGTACATGTATACAAATATGCCTCTTTATGTGAATATAGTCAGTTCCTGAGTATAGATTACTAGTGCTTGGGTACTGGTTTCAGATGCAGAGGGATACTAAATAAGCCAAATCTATTTGTTACTAAGTTTTACATAGGGAGACATTGGATAACAAGGGATATCAATGATTGTATTATTAGATATCATATTACAAGTTCAGCTTTCATATTTGATAGTTTTTTACCACATAAGTTTCTTCACTGGCATAATTTTTTATTATATTTTCCATTTTAGTACATTTCTAGTAACTTCTCTAGTTAGTTCCCATTGTTCCAAGTCAAATTACCTATTTCCCATTAATCCATTGCTCTAAACTGTCAAGAAAGTATTTGTTTCTCTGAAAATTCTTGTGCTTAGATACATGAATTACAAATTGCCGAAGGATGATCAATACAATATTTTTTCTCTTTATAGTTGTTATCAAGAATTTATAAAGAAACCAATTTATATTATGTACCTATACACATTTTGTGAACCTGTGGCATATTCCTGGAAAAATGCATCTTCCCCTAAGTCATTTGATTAGAAGAGATTCAAAATGACATATAGTCAACTGCTGCCTTTCCCACCTCAGCACCCTAAGGACTGGTCCCAGGAAGAGGCAATGCAGGTGAGGGAATGGATAGGGACCAGCTTATAACCAATTTTGTTCAAGTTATAATCTGAGAGTGGTCTTATATGGGGCTTAGGTAGGAATCTAATCTAATTTAATATTAAAATATTAAAAAATTGAAATGGCTCTCTATACTAGCTATTAAAGTATGACCATGACCCTAGTGATTGAGATAAGGAGATGCAGAAGGAGGAAGCTCTACACTGGCTGGGCCAGCTAGTCTCTCTTTTCCCCATCCTGTATTTTCCTTCACCAACTTCCCCGTGTACCCTTTGGTTTCCCTACCAGATAAAGTAGGACTTTCTCGTATCCTGATTCAGTCTTGACTAATGTAAGCTATACTTAAGTTACTATCTAAACCATTTTATATGCATTTAAAACTCTGTACTCCATATTTATTCCTTTAAAAATATACAGTGAGCACCCACCATCCACCAAGCTCTTTTCTAGACACTGCAGAGGAAGCAACAAAAAAGCAGGGAGAGGAAGCAACAAAAAAGCAGGGAAGGTGCCTCCTCTGAGCGAATTTCCATTTTAGTGGATTTGCTTTCTAATTATCTTTACTATAGCCTTAATCTGAAGGGCTAACCCTTAGCTTCCCACACTGATTCCCAAATGTCAGTTCATATTTTTCCACTTCAGCACAGAAACTTATTTTGATAACAGGACCTATATGTTTGAGTTCCCAAGCCAAGTCCCATACTTCATAGGATAATCCCCTAACTTTCATCTCCACTCTAAAGTTGTACTTTAATAAATCTATTTTCCTGTTCTTTCCTACAGCTTGAATCCCACCTAACACTTGCCAGTTTCCAAGTTAAAACCCAGAAACATTTTATTAACTTCAAATAGTCCAAAGTTTGGGACTGGTATCCACCAATATTTGGCCCATCTAGTCTTTGAATATCACATTAATGGGTCCCTACCAGTTGGGACCCACTGATACCTCATATGGGAGTTGTGAATGCTATTTTCCTGACCATCTTTAGAGATTGTTAAGTCTTCATGGACTCTATGACTTGCCTATTTGGTTGAACATCTTCCTTCATTTCCTGTATTGGGGCAAACATCTCTGTGCCCACGCTAGCGTCTGTTGTTAATTCATACATATCTGTGTTATCAAAAAGAAAATTGTGGACAAAACTATAGCCACAGAAATCCTTGCACCTGTCTCCCAATCCCTTCAAGGACATAGACTATGCACTCTTTGTAAATTGTCATCCCAGGTTTGTCACCACACAATGTAAATCTTCTCAATTGTGACTGATTTAAATACCATAAGTTTTTCTGGACCTTAGTTTTTGTAATGGCAATCATTCTAGAAATACCATACTCAGAATGAATGTGCTGCTACATTGGTCTAAAGGCCATTAAAAGCAGTATTTGGTCATGAGCTAGCATTTTATTCAAATCCAACATTTTAGAAAAACACCACACATCAAAAAAAAATAATCTTAAAGCAAAATATTTTAATTTAAATTATATTATCCTTTGCTCTGTGTTTTCATCTATAAGCGCATTGCTAACTGATGCTGTAACTTATTTCAGCTCTTTCCTTAGTAAAGTGTAACGTATCCATCATGCTGAAACACTTAAGTTACAGGCAGTTTACTCACATTAGATCTCATTAGCAATTACACTAGTGTTCAAAATACATTACCTCATTTGTCTCATAGCCCATATAGTTTTTTACATAATGAATTAGACCAATTAGTCACACATGACAGAAGGAAATCTTAAATAACACTGTCCTTACTTTAAGACAAGCTTGACTGAAGTGCAATGAAAGAAACTATAAAATTAATTTGTTTTGTAAAATGGATAGCAAAAGAATTAGATAACCAAACTTCAAGCTAAATGTCTGTGGTAGGGGTTAGGCATCAGAGAGGGAAAAAAAATAAGTAGTAAAAGAAAAGACAATGCCTCACTCAGCTTGTGTTTTGCAAGACATAAATTCATTATTTGCATAGCTAAGAGCCATGTTTAAATGTCCAAAGTAGCTCACTTATAGACTTTTCAATTGAAACCATTATTGTCCTTTGGCAAAAACCTTGCTGATTGTAAACAGCCAAGAAATTTACAGCTATTGCACTGATCAATAGCTAGAGATTTCTAGAAGCACAAAGTTAGATTTCTATCCACGTATTCATTTTACCAATACGAGTTGTTTCTTAGTGTCCCTGATACTGCCTTCAAATGACTCTTTTCAACAACAAATCCAATTTCCTATCCATTGTTAGTATCTCTTTCTTCAAACTTCAGACAGAATCATAAAACACACAGAGTTGATAGGTGTTACCTAACCAAGGGTGCATTTTAACCTGAGGAGGCAAATCCTAAAGATACCCCCAGCATGCCATCCAGGTACTCCATGATCCTATAAGGAGACTGTGTCTTGTTACTCATCAGTATGGTAATTATCTGTCTTCTTTGTAGATCATAATTACTTTCATCATTGTTCGATCAAGGACTGTCATGCAATGAAATGACTGCGGACTGGTTAGCTAGTTGGAAGTGCCTCCAGTCTTCCATTTATGGACATAATAAATTGTATCACCCAAGGAGTCAACAGAAGATACAAATCTGGTAGCAAATCGGTTTCTAAAAATATGCCCAGGAACCTAGAGGCAAAATTTGACCCAATCATTCCTCTTTAATCAAGGTGACTCTTAATATAGTATGTCTTTTTTAATGTCATAGTAGTTAAAGATAATTTATAACTGAAAGGGGAAGTGAAATAAGGATTCTGGGTCAATAGGGAAAGAGGTTTTTCTGAGACCTCTCACATTGTTAAGAATGAATTTTCCTTCTTCTAAACCAAGTATCCTTTTCAAAGGATGTGTACATTAGAGAAAATAAATCACCAAGACAGTAGAATTAGAGTCTTTTGAACATGCCTGATTGGAAACTCATTTTCCTCTTCCTACAATTTCTCCTGCTTTTACAAAAATATTTCACACACAAAACGTTATCTACCAGACTTCACTAACGCATGGTGCCTTATGTTCAAATTACATCTTTTAAACTGGCACAGTTTTTTTTTAAAAATTAGGCTTTTGAAAATGCTTTCGCTGGCAGTTTGGAAAATATTGACTCCAGTATTTGTCATTCAGAGTTGAACTCAGAGAGTCAAGAACTTTCCAAGTTAACTTTTCTTTTTCTCAACTCCCACAGTTCCACAAAAGTTCTCATTATACCTGGTGGGCAACTCAGGGAATCTTGTGCAGCTGAGTTAGGACAAAATAGAAATGCTAATTCAGAATTTGCATCCTTAAGAGACCTTCAATATTGCCTTAAAAGCTCAAAAATGACCCAATTTTACTAAATGAAAAATACAGTATGTCCTCTACACAGGTGGTTGGAAACTCATTTCAAATTTGTCTTTATTAATGAACTCCTGATTTTTAGCTCTTTGCTAGTCACATTTGGAAATCCTTAGAAGTACATGAAATAGACCTTTTCTCGAAGACTTTGCAGTCTATATGGGAAATAATTTATGCACGCAAAACAAATTAAAAAATTATATCAGAAATTATAATCTAAGGTGACAACTGACACTATTAGGGAAAGAAAAGACTAAATTGGGACACAGAAGATGGGGAAAATGGCACTGAGTATCCTTAATGTGGGAAATGCAGGGAAGGATTTGGCTATTTGGATATGGTTCAGGGATCCCATATGTTCTCTCAAGAGAATTTTTAACATTGCCTAATTGATCTCCAAGCACAACTCAGTCCTTCTCATGTTTAAGACCCTCCCTGGCACAAAGGGGCCTGTGGCTCCCATCTGCCCTCAATAAGCAGCTTACACTATGTGGTCCAGAGTCTTCACATGATGAGGCTCTCCTGAAGAAGCAGACAGGGGATGCTTTCTGCCAGCCAGAATCCAATGGTCATTAAAAACAGTGAATCAGAATTACTACTCTCAAACTTTTCTAATATATATCCCATTATTTTTTTTTAATTATAAAGTCCCATTGGCTTCCTTGCTTTCTCTGATGGCAATCAAAAGCAAAATAATGCAGACAAGTCTCTAAAGATTATGCAAATATGTGGCATCCCTATGCAATATCTCAGCATTACCTTGTATGCTTGGACAGGATAGGCCAGGAGATTAATTAAAAGTTCTGTGACATATTAAGATGTTGACAGTGTAAGTACCCTCTCCTTTCACTTCCAAGACCAGTGGATTTGCAGTGATAAATCCATATTATTTGGGTTTCATTAACATGAATCTAGGTCTCCACAAAGACACCTTCTTCAAGTTCTTTACCAGAATTTAATCATTCAATTTTCTAGTCCCATGTGTGGCTCATACCCAGAGGGAGCCTATATATCTAACTGAAACTAGACAAGAATAACATCAATAATAATTGGACATTTATTGCACAATTATTATGTGCTTATCTTTGCACCATGAAATTTATATATAATAGCTCATTTAGTCCTCAAAATCATGCTGCCAACTCTCTCTTCTACCTCTATTTTATGGATAGGAACCAAGGCTCATAATGTTGAAATGACTTACCCAAGGCCACTTAAGTAAGGTAGCCACATCAGAGATTTCTGATTCATTTCTGGTGGTGCGGCTGGAGTCACTATTTTGCATTGCTTGAGGATGAAAACCGAGTCTCTCTTCTTTCTGTCACAGAAGAGTGCCTGCCCATTTCCTGTCTCTCAGAGAGTTCCATAAGACACTTTAAGGGAGAATGTTGCTTCTGCTCCTTATATTTTGAAGACTATGGAAAGGCCTCCTTCAAAATCATAAAATGCTAAAGGTGAAAGATTTCTTAAAGATTAGCCCAAAATTCATAGTTTTAAAAAATGCCCTTAACATCAAGCAATTTCTTACCAGCAGAGCAGAATTAGAAGCTATCACCTAATTTCAAATCTAGGTGGTGATACTTTTCCTATTAACCTCACATAGCTGCCATGTGACTAAACAATTTTCTACCCGAATTACTTAGCATAGCAAAGATATTACAAAGATGTTGTTACAAATAAATTCTAAAAGTGCATAGGCTCAATATCCGTGATTCATGTCAATCTGACACTGGCATTTCTGAATAGCAAGTGGCTTTTCTCCATATGGTGACTGAGGAAACAAGGCTCTTTGGATCTCATGGTTTCACCTTCCTCTGAGATCTCAGCATCCTCTGCTTCTAGCCAGTGGAAGAGGAAATGAGATGAACAAGACATTCTAGCACATTCAAATAGAAGTGACATTTATTTTTGTTCACATTCCACTGGTGAAAACTAGAAACATGGCTTCACCTGGATGCAAAAATTTCTGGGCAATGTATTTCCTGTTGGGTATCTGCTTTGACTCAAAATCACCACTCCCTGGAAGGGTGATCATACATTTTTGGTGAACAAGTTCACCATCTCTGCCACATGCTTCCTAAATAACACACTCAAGTTTCAAACAGCCACTGATGAGTTGAAATTAGAAGACTGTCCCTAAACTTCAAAACTTAAGTATCATAGATTATATTATTTTTCCCAATGCTTTGCTCCCTACCCTAAAAGAATCATATACCCATGCCCTTTGTCATGAGTCTATATGAATTGTTTTACATTATGGGCAAAGAATACATCCCCACCCATTGATGTTGGGCATGATGAAATGATTTGCTTTGGCCAGTGAATGTAGGTGAAATGATAGGTGCCAGTTCTGTAGTAAGGCCTTAAGAAAATTGGTTATCTGTTCATCCTCTTGTTTCTCTGCCATCCCATGTGAGAACATGCCACAACTCGTCACTCTTTCCAGATCAAGGAGTTATGCAGAGCAGACCAGAATCCAACCTGCAATCTAAAAACCAAGCCTAGCTAGTTTCAGCCAAACCCTACAAAATCTGGAGGGAAAAAAAAATAGTGTTTGTTTTGTAAGCCATGAAGATTTGAGGCTTTGTTTGTTACACAGTATTACCCCAGCAAGAGTTGACTAATACAATGATATTTGATCATTCTATGAGTATAAATAACTAACCATCAGTCTTCTATGAAGAACTCTGTGGGCAAAGTGACCAGATTGGATTTAAAGGAAGGCAAAGATTTGACGAAAAAGTGTTTTCCATTGATATGCCTAGGAGCCTTTCATTCTTTTTAAGAGTTCCAGAAAAAATACTTTATTATTTTATTATTGAGGGAGAGCCATGTATACATAAGCTATAACAATATAGAATTTTCTATATTACTTCTCATAGAAACATTTTCACGTACATAAAGATTAGATCTGTAGCCATGAGTTTACCTAATCCAAATGATTCAAAGAATAATAAAACTTCTTTTGTCTCCCCCAAAGCCAAATGGTTACATCCCAGGATATGCTCTAAGTTACAGCTAAAAATGACAGGTGGACTCTAGCATTATCTTCTTAGGTATTTATGTGTCAAAAGAGATGAAGGCCAGAACTTGACAACTTTAGGTTGTAGATATGTGGGGCTATCTGGCTCCTGGGGAGATTTTTATTAGGATACTAAAATGTTGGAGTTAGGACTAGGCCCATTACATGTCCAAGAACTTCCTTCTAGAAGGAAAGCGGATAACTGCCTCTTTAACCCTCAATCCACACTTATCGAGGGTCTGGTTACTCACATAAGACATTTGAACTGGTTTTCATCATTATGTCCAAGGGATAAGGCCTGATACAAGAGAGGCTGATGCACTTATTATTCACTGTAACGTAATTCATAAGAAATCTGTCTCTGATCCCTAGAATTTCATATGCACATTCAGGATAAAATTAATAAAGTTGAATATTAAAAACCAACAACTAAAGAAAGTGATACATGACCTTTGCCAATTTTATAAATTTTAATTACTTTAAAGCCTTCTAATTTTGGCCTTATTTTCAGGGCTGGGTACCTGCTCTATTTTTGTCTGAAGAGTCCTGAATAGAAGACAAGTGTAGACTGGGTGTGAACTGAATCTTATACCACAACAGCCAGTAAGGAACTAAAGCATCCTGCCAGCAACTACTGCATGAGCTTGTAAGCAGATCCGTCAGCCCTGGTCAAGCCATCAGATGACTGACCCCCCCCCCCAAGAGGTTAACTGTAATCTTATGAAAGATCCTGAGCCAGAATTACCCAGCTAAGCCATTCTAGGACTTCTAACCCTCTTGCGTGAAGCAATGCACGCTTACTGTTTTTAACTGCTAAGGTTAAGGGTAATATCTAGTTTTGCAGACTAGATAACTAGTACACACATGCAAAACATTCTTGTAGAGTCTGTAACATAGTCAGACCTCAATAAATGTTGGCTTTCTACTAGTCAATAAGACTGTGCTACTTATCTACTAATCAGGATGTTTTTTCCCCTGTACCTTCCCCCCATTTCAGAAGTCCCTGAAAGCAAAGAGAGAGTATGTCAAGGCAATATTTTAAAAGGTAATGGCTCAGAATATTCCAAACTAACAAAAGAGACTATACCAGAAATCCAAGAAGCCCAAGAAATTCCAAACAGGCTAAGTAAAAGTGGTATTTATAACTACACATATCACAGCAAGACTACAGAAGGCTGAAGCCAAACAGAAAGTCTCAAAAGTATCCAGAGAGTAAAAAAAATCTTCTAAAATGTGATTATTTAACTGCTGACATGTTCTGAAGCAAAAACAGAAACTGTAAGAGAGTGGATTGATATTTGTCTTCTGTCCACCTAGAATTCTACATCAATGGAATATATCTTTCAAGAAGGCAAGCAAAATAAAGACATTTTCAGACAAGCAAAATAACTGAGAGAGCAAACTACCAGCACATTTAAACTAAAGGAAGTTCCAGTGGGTACACTTCAGGTTCAAAGAAATTGGGCTTAGATGTAGGTTCTGAGAAACAAGAGGGAATGAAAAGGAAAAAAAAGTTATAGTATTTAGGAAACTCTTTTAAAAAATTACTGTAAATAAATGTCTTCTGTGGATAAAAGAGAATTAAATACACAACAGTTGTATATAAGTTGGGAGGGAGTAAATGAAATTAAAGTAGTCTAAGTTGCTTTGTTTTATCCACAATTGAATTTAGACATTGGGAAGTTAGTTAAGAAGGGATAACATAATTTCCAGAGTAGTCACTAAAAAAAAAAGAAACTGTGCATAAATTTTGAAATATTATGGGTAGAAAAGGAAATATAAAGAATCAGTTCAAAAGAAGGCAAGAAAGCAGACAAAACATTCAACAAGTATGATATATGGAGAGCACAAAATAAAATGTTGGATTTAAACCCTATCTATAAGCAATTTATATGAAATACAAATGCATTCACTGTTCTAGTTAAAAGACTGGTGTTCAGACTGGGGGAAAATACTGCAATCCAAATATATGTTCTTTATAATAGACAAATCTAAGACATAAAATCCAGAAAACTTGAAAATAAAAAGATGGAAAAAAGTATACACCATAAACACCACTCAAAAAGAAAACTTGTATAGCTATGTAAATATTTTACAATAGACATCAAGGTAAAAGACTTTGTTACAGATAGAAAGGCCCAATGTACACAGCTTAAAAAAAATTCTATTAATCTTGAAGATATAACAATTTCTACTTTGTGTGCACCTAATAACATATTTACCAAAATATATAAAGTAAAATAAAGAATTTCAATGAAAAATAGACAAATCCACAGTCATGATGACAGAATTTAACATTCCTCTCAGTTACTGATAAGAGAGAAAAAAAAAACCTTACTTAATCTAATGATTACTAATCTAATCACTGCATTGTGTACATCCTTTTTAAGCATACATGGAACATTTACAAAACTTGAGTATAAATTAGGTCATAGGGTTAAGTCCCAACAGCTTTCAAAGGATTGTAATAATAACTAGTATGTTCTCTGGTCAAAGTGGAATTACTCTAGAATAAAAGACAAAGACCTATATGTGTGAAAATATATTAAAATAAATAAACTTCTAACTATCCCATAAGCCAAAGAAGAAATCATGACAGAATTTAGGAAGTATTTTAAACTGAATGATAATATATTACATATCAAACCTGTGGTGATGCAGTTAAAGCAGTACTTAGAAGAAAATTTGTTAATTACATGTGTTTATTAATTTTAAAAATGTTTCAAAAATAATATAGTAAATATCCATATAAAAAGTTAAGAGAAATCCAACAAAAGTAGAATAAAGGAAATAAAGAAATAAAGATAAGATAAAAATTAATAAAACAGACAGACATACAATAGATAAGATAAAAAAAATCTAAAAGTTGGTTCTTTGAAAGTATTAAAGAAAGCACAATTAACCATTACCAGGAACGAAATAGGAGACACCTCTTCATACCCTGCAAAGTTCTTTTTAAAAGAAACTATTATAAATAGTTTTATGTCAATAGATTTGAAAATCAAGGTGAGTGGGTTAGTTATACAGAAAAAATACTTTTGCAAAATAGACATAAGAAAAAATAGAAAATATTAATAGTTATATAATTATTAAAAACATTGAATTAGAACTCAAAAATCTTTCCACAAAGAACTTTAAGCCATGATTACTTCTCTGACAATTTCTACCAGATATTCAAACAGCAGTAATTCCAATACTGCCCAAATTCATCCAGAAAATAGGGGTGGGAATGAAACACTTTCCCACCTCTTTAATGAGGTTAGCATAATCTTGATAACAAAGCCTGTAGGGACAGTACAAGAAAAAAATTTATAAGCCAAACTCACTCATGACCATAAATCCAAACATCCTAAATACAATGGTAGCAAACAAAATCCAACCTATTTAACATAGATAAAATAGATAATGCATTGTGACTGAGTCAGATTTATTCAAACCGTTTAAGTTTGATTTAACATTTGAAAACCAAAGTAATTCACCACATTAATAGATAAATGGAAAAATATAATAATATGATCATATCAGTAGATGCAGAAAAAATTGATAAAATAAAAATATTTGCAATTAGATTTTTAAAAATGAAGTGACTAGGAATCAATCTTTGAGAAAAAAATAGATACAACTTTATTGAGAGATATTAAAGAAGATCTAAATGTATCAGGAAATAAATCATCTTTAGAGGTTGCAAAAAAATCAGTATTATAAAAATGACCATTGTCCTCAAATTGATCTTTAGATTCAGTGTGATCCCAATTAAAATTTCAGCCATTTAAAAAAATATATTTGAATATAGTTGGCACACAATGTTAAATTAGTTTCAAGTGTTAAACATAGGGATTCCACTTCTCTGTGCATTATGCTATACTCACCACAAGTGTTTCTACCATCCATCACCATACAACGTTATTACAATATCATTGAAATTTCAGGGTTTTTTGCCAGAAAGGAGAAATGGCTATTAAAATTGATATCCCAAAAGGAGTTAAGAAGAGTCAAGGCAACAATTGAATAAGAAAAACAAATTTGGAAAACTCACCCAACTAAATATCAAAATTCATTATAAACACAGTGTAACATTGGCGCAAATAGAGAAAAACAGGTAAATGAAACAAGATAAAAAGCCCAGAAGCACATGTATGGACACTTGCTTTATAAAAGGAATATTAGTTGTAAGGAGTGTGGGTAGAACAGACTTTTAAACAAATAGCATTGGAACAATTTGATGTCCATATGGAGAAAAATTAAATTAGACCATGAAGTCGGGCCATACACATAAATTAATTCCAGGTAGATTAATAAGGTTCTAAACATTAAATAAAAGATTATTAAGATTTTATATGATAATAGAGGAGAATATCTGCATGACTTCAGGGTGGGGAAAAATTACCTAAGCAAGTCACAAAATGCACTACCAGAAAGGACAAGACAGGCAAATTTTCTACATTAAACTAAGAACTTCCATTCATCAGAAGACATCATAAAGAGAGTGAATAGGTAATACAGAATGGAAGAAAACACTCACATACAATAGGACTCGTATTTTAAATACACACACAGACACACACTTTTGAAATGGGCAAAAGACTAAAAAAACATTAAAAAAGAGAGAGATTCAAATAGCTAATAAACATATAATAAGGAGCTTGACCGCATTGGTAACCTGGGAGACACAAGCTAAAACAACTAATACTCTATGCTCACAGACTCCTAGGTATTTATTCTAGAGAAACTCTAGCTCATGTCCAAGAATGTTCATAGGAACATTAGTCTCAGGAACCCCAAATTTTAAATACCTGCATATGCCATAGTCATAAAATGGATAAATAATTATGGCACACTGGAATGCAGTATTAGGAACTACTTGAAAGCAGTAAAAATGAATAAAGTAGGGCTACATACAACATGAATAGATCACATAAATATAAAATTGACTAAAAGAGGAAGACACAGCATGATCCAGATTCAATTACTTAATTTAATAAAGTTCAAAAATACATAAAAGTAAATGTAGCTTAAGCTATCCTTACTTTAATGCCTGCATAAATACTTTCACTTACTTTCTTTTATACATACATATGTGACAGAAAATATGAAGAAAAACACAGAAATAGTTAGCATACAATTCAAAATGAGTAGTCATTACATTTATGGGGGAAAAAAGAGTTCTTAATAATAACAAAGAAATGCTTCAGGGACATTTTTGGTCGTGTTCTATTTCTTGACCTTGGCCACAGAAACATTCATGTTCACTTTCTATTATTTATTAAACCATTAATTTATGGTTTACATATTTCTCTGTGTATTTACTACACAAGAAAATGTTTTTAAAACTTAGATAAAAAAAAAGCTTTTCTGTGCTTGTTTTCTTCCCCAGTGTACCAATCCTAAAGTTACCCTGTTATTCTTTAAAATTTCCATATGGGATAGCATATACGTAATATATAACATGCCAGTGGATTTCTTACAGAGACAAAAAAGAAGATTAAAGTAATGATTGTATCAACAGATTCACCCAGGCACTAAAAATGTATTTGTAAAACCTCACATACTCTTTGGATAAGTAATCATGATTTTGCAGCATTTTAAGTTTCCTCTGAGGTAATTCAGTGATGTGGAACTGAATCATTAGTCAGTTCTTCAATGTGTAACTTCTCTTACCTGTGAAGAGAGGCAGAAAATGAAGTGTTTGGAGTAGAACAGAAAATTCTCGTTAGCTAAATGCTGAGAGAATGACACAAGTGGCTATTTCTGAGATTCAAATATCTCTTAAAGAAGTCTCGAGGGATGTGGCAGTCCCTACTTCTCGCAAGGTTGATGACTATTACCTGGAGATCTTTAATAAGCACAGCTGGTGAGCAATGGGACATAGAAGTGTAAAGAGGCACAGAGATAATTACAAGAACAGATATGCTTAGGGACATTCTTCTCCCGCCCCTGTTTAAAACCATCTTTTCATCACACTTTTAACTACCTTTTCTGTTAACACGTATTGACCCCTCACTAAATGCTGACCTTTCTTTCACCTGTCCTTTTAGCAGTCAAGATGATAAAGAACTGAAGAAGAGAGAGATGTCAAATGGCATCAACCACAGATTTCTGATTCCAGCAAATATAGAGTAACAGGGACCACATTTACCCTGTTAAACAACTAGAAAACAGGACAAAATATGTGAAACAATGGTTTCACACAGCAGTCTACAGGGAGTGTAAGACTGTGACCCCTGAGAGAGATGAAAACAATAAGGTGAATCCTGCCATGTCCCCAGCTTACTGACTAAAAAGTGTCCAGGCCACAGTGCAGGGAGGAGGGCTTCAGAGTTCAGTTGTCACATTGAATTGTGGAGATGGAGATTACAGTTTGGAAAGTCCAAGGCGGCTAGCACGTACAGGGCAAAGCAGCAGGGAGAAGGAGGCTGGACAGAGACAAGGCTCTGCATCTACAGAAGACTTACTCCAAGACTTTGGCCAAACACTGCTCTGTACATGTATGAGAAAACCTACCAGAGGCCAGGGAAGGATATGCCAAAAAAGAGTAACTAAAACAATATGTAGAACTTGCACAAGGTTAAGAATAGTTTTTATTCTCACTTATCAGAGTGATAAGACATGGGGCACTGGGTAGAATGCTTAGAAAGTATTACCTTAGTAATGGAGTTAAATCAGCACAGGACCAAAGACTGCTCAGGATCTGCCCTGTAACACCTTAAAAGGAAGCCTGAGAATGATCCAACTGAGTCCATGTAACTTATCTGTACACCAGAGCAAACACCATCACTATTTAGAGGAATTAATAAAATCCAACAACCAATAGTGTAAAATTCACAATGTATGTCATCCAATCAGAATTCACATTGTCTGGCATCCAAAGAATAGTAGTACTCACTGCATATTACCACACATGCAAAGAAGCAGGAAAAATACGATCCATTAGCAGAAAAGAAATCAATCAATAAAAATAGGCACAGAAATCACAGAGATGGTAAAACTAGCAGACATGAATGTCAAAGCTACTGTTATAAATACACTCAAAATGTTAGAGAAGAGAGAGGAAAACATAAATATGATGAGGAGAGAAATAAAAGATATTTTTAAAGGACATGAGTGAAATTTCTAAAGATGTAAATTGCAGTATCTGACATAAAAAATACACTGGCTAGAGTTGGTGGCAGAGCAGGCACTGCAATGAAAAAGATCAATGAACTTGAAAACATAGCAATGGAAACTCTTCCCAGATGAAGCTATAAAAAGAAAAAAGTACTTAAAAAGTGAACACAGCATCGGAGACCTTTGGGACAAATATCAAGCAATCTAAAGTATGGAAAGGAAGTCACAGGAGGCAGAAAATATTTGAAGAAATAATAGCTGCAAATTTCTCGAATTTGATGAAATCTTTAAATCCATTGATCTAAGAAACTTAACAAACCACAAGCAGAGTCAGTCCAGGGATTTAAATGAAAAATCAAATAAAGAAAGCTGAACATTCTTTAATACAGGAACTAAGAAATTTTTAAGAAATATGCAAAGGCAGGGGTATGAAAGGAAAAAATCAGATTTGCTTCAATGTATAACAAAACAATACACCAATGTCTACATGGTAAAATATTCCCCCCAAAAATGAGATTAATAAACTGCAGAAAATAATTCTGATTATTATAACAGAGAGAAAATATCCTTAATGAATAAAGTGTTCGTCTTCACTTGTGTTCTGTAGTATTAGATCCTGAGCCAAAACTTTGTGTGAAAGTAATTTATTACTAAGAGTTCCCGGGAGAAAAAATGGCAGAAGACTGTGAGGCAGGCAAAGGTACAGGGAAGCCAGGCAAAAGGAAAATATCCAGCAAATACCTCTAGAGGGTATTGTCTCATTCATGCAAGGGACTCTGGCCACAGTGCAGGTCACACTTCTGGGCTGTCCCCCACAGGGGTCAAGGAAGCTGCACTCTTTATATCCATGCATTTGTTAGTCAGCCATTGGTTAAGGATACCACTTCCCACTCCCTCACACATACCCAAGCCTCCCAGCACACAAGTAAAACTATTTCTGGAATCCTGGATGCAGTCCATCTGCAAAGACATATATACTTTGGTTGTCAGGAGTAAAAGCATACTCAAAGCCAGTGTCCACAAAAATGGGGAAGAAATCTAAGCGTATGCTGGTGGGGCACCAAAGTTTTCTCCTATTGTGTTCTTTAAGCTAAATGAAAGTGACAGGATTCTTTTAAGAAAACAAGCAATTCACAAAAACAAATGGAAATAATCAATGAGCCTAACAAAATATACTGATCCTCACAAGTAATCAAATAATTACAATTTAAAAAAAAATAAGGAAATACCATGTTACACTGATCCCAACTGGCAAATTTTAAAAGACTGATGGTATTCTTATTGAATGGTGGAAGAGATATTCTTATTAAATGCTAGTAGGAATACGGGTTGAGGTAAACTTATGAGCAGGTAATCTAGAAATACACCTTAAACAATTACTCATTAAGCCAGTATCCCTCTTCTGAGGTCTTGTCCGAAGGAACTAATTCTACATGTGGATAAAGATGCGTGCCAGAAAAAAAAAAAAAAACATTATTCATAATATGAAAAAGATAAGAACCTGAATTTCTCAATTTAGAGAGTTGTTTTTAAAAGTTAAAATGCATCTATATAGGGGCACCTGGGTGGTTCACTCAACTAAGCATCCAACTCTTGATTTTGGCTCAGATCATGATCTCAAGGTCGTGAGATTGGGCCCTGCATCAGGCCTGCAATCAGCAGGGAGTCTGCTGGACATTCTCCCTCTCCCTCTACCCCCACTCACCCGGGCACACACACTCTCTCTTTCTGTGTGTGTGTGTGTGTATTATATTATATTATATTATATTATATTATATTATATTATATTATTATAGATTTATATATAATAAACAAATCTTTAAAAAATACATCTATATCATAAAATTAATACAGCTATTAAAGTGCTTATTTTTAAAAGCTTTGTTTTTAAAAAATGGCAGTAACTAATCCTATCTTATACAAATACACAAACACACATACACACACATTCACCTTGAATTGCTTCTAGAATTGTTTCTGGCTTAACTACACTGTGTCTAGTCCAAAACCACATTCTCAGTCATTGCTGAAGTGACTCTGCACCTTTGAAGGAAATTAGTCACTTTATTTAATAATAAGACAATTTGAAAATCATCCAGAATGACGTGATACAAAAATGTACTTATAATTAAATTAATTAAAATTGTTATTGTGTTAAGAAATTTAGAACATCCTGGGGCGCCTGGGTGGCATAGTTGTTAAGCATCTGCCTTCGGCTCAGGGCGTGATCCCGGGGATCTGGGATCAAGCCCCACATTGGGCTTCTCCGCTAGGAGCCTGCTTCTTCCTCTCCCACTCCCCGTGCTTCTGTTCCCTCTCTCACTGGCTGTCTCGTTCTGTCAAATAAATAAATAAAATCTTTTTTAAAAAATTTAGAAAGAAAGAAATTTAGAATATCCTTGAATAAACACTGATTCAGCAAAAATATTTCTCAGTAATCCCAAAATTTCTTCCACTGTGTTTGAAGTCAAAGTTCTTCAGTAATTCTCTCATTTTTCTCCTGATTTTGATTGATTCTTTGGGCCCACAGCCACTGAACAGACAGCACACAACAGCAGAAAGCAAACTGCCTCCGCTAGGAGACAAGCTCATGGCTTGCTGAGACACTCTGGGGCCTCCTTCCAATCCTGTGGACTGGGACATTATGAAAACAAACCCACAGAAGCACACATTACATTTGCTCTTCTCTAAAATGATCATCTGTCAGCTGCTTCAACCACAGCTCTTATGACCTCCTCACTATCAGCATCTGAAATCTTTAGTTTAGCAAAGGCCCTTCTAAAATGAAACACAGGATGTACTGAGCATGCCCAGACATAGCTGGTGTCTGATTCTCCTTGACATACAATATACTCCAAATTCTATAAATTCATAGAGCAAGAGTGGCCCTGTTGATTTGTTTTGGATTTGTATATTTTATACAACTATTATCAAGTCAAACCTAGCCACATACTTCATGAAACTGACTTAAGATATTTATCTCCTATTACATTTCTTTTTTCCATTGACTATCAATCTCACTCTAATCCTTAATTCTATAGTCCAATATATTCACTATTCACCTATTTGTAATCGTAAATTTCATAAATAAGCACTCTTTGTTTTCCTCTTAGTATGTATAGTATAGAATAGTATAGTATAGAATAGTATAGTATAGAATAGTATAGTATAGTATAGTATAGTATAGTATAGTATAGTATAGTATAGTATAGAAATGTGTGGTGTGGTGTAGTGTGGCATATTAAATATTGAGATGGGAAAAACATAGGGACAGATCTCAGTGGCAAAAGATATTGAAAAAAGAAAGATCAGTCAGAGAAAGAAAGGAACATAGAGGTTTTGAAATGCTGATAGAGAGGAGGGATTCCAAGTTACACTTTTGGTCTTTGGAACCCTTGTCATGGGCTCTTAAATGCATAGGCATTGTTAAGTGGATCTTGTAAAAAGCAATGACTCCTCCACCTTCCCCCCCCCCAAAAAAAAGCTTACCTGAGATTATTCAGCATTTACAACTAAAGCAAAACTCTGCCTAAAGCTGCATTTTAATCATAATTTATTTTTGCAATTTCTAGCACATTTAGAAAATAATAACGGGCGACACCACCTACATATTTATAGAATTAGTACATTTCAATAAAATATGTTGTGTAGCATCTCCTGAGACAAGAAATATTATGGTTCTTTGTATGAGTACCAGTGGAAAGACTTCTGCTGTGGAGTCAGTTTTCAGTTTATTATCTAGCTCTGATATTTACTATGTAACTTCAAGCAAGTTATTTAACCCCCCTGTGCCTCAGCACCTCAGTTGACCCATCTGTAAGAATGTTGACCTATCTTTAAGAGCAGATCAGAGCTAACATTAATTATTTTGTTATGTGCGAGAAACTGTTCTGACAGCTTTAGATATTTTGATTCATTTAGTCATCACAATAAGTAAGTACCCATTTCACAGATAAGAAATATGAGACAGAGAGGTTAAATAATGAGTATAAGTTCACACATGTATAAGTAGTGATCCGAGATTTAAACCCGGACTGGTGCTTTTATTCACTACATTTTCCTGCTTCTCTAGAGGGTAAAAATAGTGCATATCTCAAAGGGTTGCTATGAGAATTACAACAGACATTATAAGGAAAATGCTTGGAAAAATAAGAGTTCAAATATGTACCCACTGTTATTGTTTTAAAACCAGACATCTTTCTGCCTCTAATAGGACATTCCCCACACACCTTTCAAGGCATTTTCAATGCAGCTCAGGACAGCTTATCATTTTAAAATACTACATCGATTTGAACAGTTTCAAAATGATCATTCATTTCAAATATGTTTTAAGCCTAGTTGTCCCTTGTAACTTGCAGCAGGCACATGTAATAATCCATACAACACACATCGACTGAGTATCTAAATAGAATTTTCACAAATAGAATTAATTTGAAATGCATTTGGAGAGTTTAACATTTAAAGAAACCCCAAGATAAACGCTTTCTCAGAAAATAGTTCTTTTGAAACAAGAAAAATTTACCTCACCTGCCCATGTAAATATATGTTTAGTAGTCGTAAGGCAGAGGCAAACTAAGATGATGTCAAAAGACAAAAGTAGACAGATCCTGAGCTATTGGCTACCTAAGGCCCCAGAGCCACGATGGAAGAGTGATTGTGTCTCATGATCATGCTCATTAAACAAGCAGCCAGCCCCCTCGTCTGTGGAAGAGCCTAAAAGAAAAGAAAAAATTGCCATCTGGCTAGTACAACAAAGCCATGTGCTTCTGCAAAATGTGAAAATGGAGAGGAAGAGAAGAAAGGAGAGGAAACATAATCCCCTGGTTTTGTCATTGTGTCCTGTCATTGTGTCATCTGCTGGCAAGTGTGAGGATTTCTTTGCTAAGGAGCTGTCTGAGCCTGGGAGATACTCAAAGGCATAAGAAGTGTAACACTGTCTCCTTCACAAAGGAGAGGACTGAAACACTGACCAGTGTAACCAATAGGATTAGTGAGCCAAAGCACAGCACGGACAAGGAGCCAGAGAAAAGAAGCCAAGAAGGAACTTTATGAGTCCCTAAACAAGGCTAATAAATCCTTCAGCACATGGGTGTCAAGGCCTCAGTCTGTGCACCAGATGGAGCCTGATGGATGGGTTTATCTGTCCCAAAAGGCGAATGGAGATTGTTCTGCGTTTGGCCCCACACATAGGTGAGACAGAGCTCTAGTGTTTTCCCCCTTCTGGCCTTCTTCAAATGTATTGCATGTGTCCCATTTCTGTGCCTTTTAGTTTGAGCACTGAAAGAGCAAACTTAGATCCTCACTGTACAAGGAGTATGTTGACTGTCCTTAGACTGCCAGGACATCCTACTCTTGACTAAATAAAAAATACATATAATATCTGCTTTTATTCAACTCATTTGAAAGAGTGATATCTTCTC
The DNA here is from genome assembly GCF_024610735.1 of Ursus americanus. Taxonomy (NCBI): domain Eukaryota; kingdom Metazoa; phylum Chordata; class Mammalia; order Carnivora; family Ursidae; genus Ursus; species Ursus americanus. The sequence continues at coordinate 10,579,776 of NC_142137.1, read as the reverse complement.
CTTGCTTCTGACAATATTCAGGATCAATTCAGCACACTTTGGACCTTCTTTCATTGTTCCTCACAGTCACTTACAAAAGATAGCATTCACCAGTTCAGACCCATGGAGTATTAGAGTGTGGCTTAGGCACACTCTGCTTGCTCATTCCTACATAGAAATCAGGGTTGAATGCTGGTCAACAGGTCCCAGAAGCAAATTCACCCTTACCACAGGAGAATGTTGGCCCACAAAGATGCATCTTTATGAACTATAATGAGGACTGAATTTATCTCTGCCTCCAAAGACATAGGGTCTAATACCTGGTCTGGATGGATAGAATTAGGTAGAAGATATGGGGTGTGCACTTGGGAAGCACTGAGCTCCTAGTCTTGTGTAGTATAAGTGCCTGTCATTAAGCTTTTGATTGCCAAGGCATGTATTTCAAAATACCATCTTGGATAAACATACTTCCAGGTACATGACACAGCTACTATCAAACCCACTATAAGAAACCAGGTGGCCCCCACCCATGAAGAGTCCCTTTTAGAAAGCCCTGGGTAGCCTAGATAACTGCCTTCTTGAAAGACCCTGCTTCTCCCTTCCCACTCCATAATTCCTGATTTTATGTTTTAAATTCACCAGTAGAGTGAACCCATGAAACAGACATCCTATACTTAGACACTAAAAAAGACAGAGCCCCAGGTCCTACTCCCTCCATCTTTCTAAACCTGGGCCTTGTTGTGACTTGGGCAAGCAGTGTACCATCCAGGGTTTGTAAGTAACAAATCTTGTTCCTCAAAATGTCCAGATGGTTGTTGCTGAGGTGTGTCCTGTAATCATAAGAACCACAATGGCCAACCCAGCCACAACTTGGCTTTGGTGGGGGGATATGTCTGTGGGGCTTTCCATAGGTAATATAAGTCCAGGTGAGTGCTCAGGCATTCCTAGCCAACAGCATCTCTATTGAGAGGCTGAGATCAACACAAGGCCTGAATAATCTGTTGCCAGAAATGTACTAGATGAAGTAGTGTCCTCATCAGACCATACTATTCAGTCATCTTCCAGGTAGACCCAACACCTTGCTGAACTTTGCATTTGTTGGTCCCTATTCTTGAAATCCTTGTCTCTAAGACATTTACATATTTTTTCTCCATCTCTTCATCCACAACCCTGTTCTATTTATCTCAAGAATGCAAAGATAGTTCATATAAAAAATAATTAGTGAAATATGCTATTTTGAGAAGTTAAAGTAGAAAAAAACTAAATGATTGGCTCAACAGACACAAAAAATTTCACAAAATTTATTATTTAAGATGGAATTATTATAAAAATATAATGATATCTAATAGAAGGAAATTTCCTTAACCTGGTCATGGCATCAACCAAAAATGTGCAGCAATCATCAATTTGTGACCAAATTAATATTGAGGTCAGATAAAAATCAAGAGAGATTTCTATTCCAGTTTCTATTCAACATTGTATTAAATATATTGATAATGCAATAATACAAGGACAAGTAATAAAAAGCATAAAAATTGGGAAGAAAAACAAAAATAATCGCCTACATAGAAAATTCAAGAGGACTTACAAATAAACTATCAGAGCTTTTAAGGAACAGATCATTCCTAAAATCAACATAAACAATTAAAATTTTAAATGGAAAAAAAGAGCTTTTACATTTATAATAGCAATCAAAACTTTTAGCTACTTCATAATAAACCTAAGAAATGAGATTTAAGAACTTTACGGAAAAAATTATGAAAATATGAGGAAAATATGAGTGAAACACATAAGACACAATGTGAATAAATAGAGCACCATCACATGGTAATGGGTTAGAGGACAATATTATAAAGATACCAGCTTCCCAAATTAATCTATACAGTCAATGTAGTCAATTTAATATGCCTACAGAATTCCTCATGGAACTTGACACATTAAAAAAACAAAATGTCAAGAACAGCTAAGATCATTTTTTAAAGAAACAAGTGGGAAAACTATTTCTAACAGGTATCAAGATGTACTTTGAAGCTATTTTGCAATACGGTATTGGTACAAATATATTCACAGTGATTAATAAAACAGAAAGAACCCCTGGTGTATATGGCTATTTTTCATATGACAGAATTGGCATTATAGATTTATGAAAGAGTGAAACACCCTGCTCAAAAAATTTTGCTGAGATAATTGGTTATCTATATGGGAAAAGAGAGAAACACACTTTACACCATAAACAATAACAAATTCCAGCTAAACTGAAGATCTATATATAAAAATCAACACTTTGATATTTTTTCAAAGAAAATGTAGGCATATGCCTTTACCAAATTGCTTTACAGCAGAATTTGCTAGCCAAGGTGCCAAAAAGCCTGATCCATAGAGGAAACAACTGATACACTGAACTAATTATAAAATTCAAAACTTTTTCACAAAAGACAACATAATCAAAGTTAAAAGATAAGTTACAGACTTGGAACAGATATTCACAAGCTATAAAACCAATAGATAATAACTACCTAACAAGAATTAAAGAACTCTTTCAAATCAACAAAGAAAAGAAAAATCAGTAGAAAAATGGGCAAAGGATAGGGACAGAAGAGGAATCACAAATGGCCAATAAACATATGAAAAAGGCTTTAAGCCCAATTGGTAATAAAATATAAACAATGAGATGCCACTCACTCCCATTTCACACCCACCAGATTGGTAAAAATGTTAGAGTTGGCAAGGATGTGGAGCAATGGAAATTCTCACACACTGACATTAGGAGCATGAATTGGCCCAACTGCTTGGAGAGCAATTTGGCAATATCAAGTAAATCTGTTGGTGTGCATACCCTATAAGCCAGGAATTCTTCTAAGTATTCATCTTGAGATATTTTTGTATATTGTATTCAGGGCAATGAGTGCAAAATGTTCATCTTATTATTGTTTGTACTTGTCATTGGAAGAAGCAATTATCCATCAACAAGGGAATAGAATAAATATATTATGGCATATATAGACAATAGTATATGTTACAGCAGTTAAAATGAGCAATGATATAGCATTTAAAATAATCTTTCAAATATATAAACTTCAAAAATGTGTTAATAAGGGCAAATACACAGTACTTATAAAGTGCCTTGTGTTGTTCTAAGTGTCTTACAAAAATCATTTAATTTATAGTTAATTCTCTTTACATTTATATTTGAGATTCACCACAAGCCTAAGAGATGGGTACTATTACAGTCCCATTTAATGGATGAGGAAACTGAGGCATAGGAAGGTAAAATGACTTACCCACGGCCATACAGCTTGTTGGCCATGAAGGAGTATTCCAATCTAGTCTAGCTCTTAACTTTGGTACTATATTACTTCCGGTTATTCTTTAAATTGTATAATGTAATACCATTTACATTTATTTTAAAAACTGCAAAAAATCATGCAACATTCAAAGATACACGGATGCAGCACAGAATTATAAAAACATCAATCCTATTTATATTTGCAGTCTAATTTACAATAATAACATTTTATAACACCTTATAACATAAATACTACGTTCTAAATGTTTTATTCTATCCTTTACCCCTGATTCAAATCTCTCCCACGCAAAAAAGCATGAGGTCATCGGCTGCAACTGAAGGCCTCATGATGTACTTCCCGCTTCAGTTCACTCCCTAAGGCAGTGAACAGCTGTGGTCGGGTAAAGCAGTCACTTCCAGCCTCAGTGTCACCGCAGCCATAGTAGAGCAGTCTTTGATATGTCTGCGACTATAGCAGGAGTGTTTGAAGAGACTAAGAGTGGAGAGAGGTGGGGGTCAAGAAAGGGAAGCGAACACCACCCCTTCTCATATCCCGCTTCAATTCCACCTGTCCCAGCTTTAAATGGGTTTGTGCAGTCAAAACCACCAGTTTGGGCTTCACCACAGGTTCAGCCTACAATGTGGACACTTCAAAGACTTCAAAGGTAGGGGACACAGTACTGTATCTGGAGTGAAACCAAAAATGTGGGATTTAGCAAAGCTTTCGGAGGGTGGTTCAAGGGCTTCAAGTGATTTCCACTTAAATACACTGTAAGTGAGTGAACAAAAAAAGAATAAAAAAATAATGGGCCCGAGGAAGGAAAAAATCTCATTTTTCTTTTTTGTTAATGCTATAGAAATATCAATCCTGAGGGCTTGGTGAGATTTTTTTAAAGCCTGATCCATGAAGCTGAGCCTGACTTTCAGCAGCAAAATTCAGGAGGCTCTACTTTTATGCTTTTCTACCCAATTCCATTTTTAAATAATTGATAGGTATAAGAAAGGAAAATTTAATAGGAGACTACTCTATGCTCCCTGCCAAGTTGTATGCTAGGTGCTTTCATCTGTGCTTATCTCCTACTCGTAACAACCCTATGAGGTAGTATAATTGTTTCCCATTGACAAATTAGTAAACTGAGGCTTCGAGTAGCTAAAGCAACTTGCTTCAGTAAGGCACGGAATTGAATTTGGTCCAACATTTTTGAAGCTGCAAAGTTCACGCCTTTCTACCATGCCACGCAGCTTTATGATAATTGAATATGAAAATGACCTAACCTAAATAAGCCAAAATACAGCAATTAATCCCAGTTAAAACACTCATCTTTAAATTTATATACGAACAAAAAATGCTTGTTGGATTCCCCTGGAAAATTCACTAGGGGTGGATATTGTTTGATTTTGGTTTCCTGCTATATGCTTAGTGGTTTCAGAAGGTTTTAACTAGTGCCCATCAGCAGTAATGGCGTGTTGTGCAATGGGGGCTCAGGGGCTCTGAGTCCATCCTCTGAAGGCTTTCTGGCTTCCAGCGTTTGGGTTCTAAACAATTAGAAAAACTGGACATGGTTACAGTAAGAGCTTTTCTAATTGAAAAATATAGGGTTTTTAGAACCAATTTCTCTACAAACTGCCCTGACAAAATGAATATTGTTTAATTTTCATTTTGAATTAAAGACTTGGAAACCTGAGTAATATAGAAGCTAATGATAAACTGAGCTGAGCAGAGGTTCCTCTGAGAGCCATAGCAATGTATTAAAACAAGAATTATTTTGTACACTGTGCTGTACTTCAACATTGGATCCTCAGCAGACTGCAAAATCACTTCCTAGATAATGAAATTATAAAAGAATTTTAATTTCATGTTAGAACTTGTATTACAAATTATTAGGAAAAGAAACAGGGGAGAACATAATTTTCAAGCAAATTCCTCCTGTGGATCGCCAAACTGGATGGACATTTTGCTGAAAAGACTTGTGAAAAGTGTTACCAGAGGCAGCAGAAATACTTTAAACTTTCAAAAACACAAATTCTATTTAAGGGCAGCAAGTATATATTTAAATGTCAAACAAATTTAAGGGCTGTGATTTAATAGCACTGAAAGGGATCATTTTCAAAATTAGGCTAGATGAACATCACATGATTTTGGGTACCATGGATGCCTTATTAAAAGGGGCTATTTGACCAAGGATAAGGCAGTCTTCCTTCAGACTGAGCATGCAGGCCTCAACAATCCTAAAATAACATTCATGCATCTGTGGGGGCTGATACTGAACAACCACATTTGCATGGATGTTCTGATCTATCCCATTTCCCTCACAGCTGCTTCCCAAACTGTGGCTGATTCCTCTGTACAAACATGAGATTTGGTCTATCTGAAATAACTTAAAGCATACTCAGTTTCATGAGGCAAACGGAATTTCCTCAAAGCCTAAGCCAATACAGGCCAGCTCCACAGAAAAAGGGTGTTTGGCAGTTGCTTTCTAATGGTTGGAATTTTCCCCATCCTTAGGGATTGGAATTCCTTCTGCCCCCACATCTCAATACCATCGAGGACAGTAGGTGTTCTCCTAATAGTTTCCTCATATCAGAATGAGGCATGAAAGCCCCTTCTGGTAGGTAGTCAGGATTTCTGCTGACCATAGACAGAAATGCCTGCCAAAATCCCAAGCCAATTCCTAAACATCGTAAGTGGCCTCTCCCACAACAGGACAAAGGACCACATTCAGGATGTCAAATATATTTCATCAAAATGTTCTTAGCACTCATTAAATTAAAACAATGCAGGTTACAAATAAACATAACTGCTACATAATATATTATTGAAACATTATAACATCATAAATATGTTGAAACCTTGCCAGATGTTTTGGCTGAGGAGAACGCACACCTATATACCTATATACATGTAGTGTATGGATATACACAAATGTTCCTTCACATATATGTATATTACATTCAGCATAATTTGAAAGCTTTGAAATGTATTTGAGGTGGCAAAGCACTAAGATAGTAAATGAGCTTTCATGGACATAGGTAGATTTAGGCTACAACTTATTCTTCCAATCATTAGCCTAAACAGAAACATTCAACAAAATTATGCATAGAATTTTTCTCTAGAAAACAAATTGGCAACTGAATCATCTCATTCTAAAACTGACTTTAAATGCCTTACATAAATCTGCTCAAAGCTAAAACCTGCCCTAGACTGGGGGAAAAGTAGAAACATGAAGATAAAACAAGAGTAATATAGTTGGTTTCATATTGGGAACTGCATCCATTTTAGAGCCCGCGTTTAATTAAACATCAGCAACATAATCACATCTTTTAAATCTGATATTTTATTCTAAATTCAATGTCAGATTCTAACCACCTTTAATGTAAACACATTAGTGTATGAGCAATGCACTGGAAACTTGCACCTGAAGTGTTTTGGTGGTAAGGAAAAGAACCAGCATGCCCTCAAGTTTTCTTCCCATGGATATGGAGCTGACTGAGGGCAGCGTATCTTAGTGAAAAGCCTCACAGCTCCTAAAGAATGAAGAGTGATTTCTATGAAAGAGGCAAAAGCTAAGCATAGGGTTAAAAGCTGGGCTCTGGAGACAGAGCAATTTCAAGTAGGACCTACAGGACCTCAGGCAAGTTACTTAACCTTATTTTCAGTTACAATTTTCTTACTCTAGAGTAGGGACAAAGTGCCCACCTCATGAGGCAATGGAAAGAAAATGAGATGCAAATACTTGTGAATTTTTCAGCTTCATAGTGGCCTGGCATATAGTAAGCATGCAAATGCTGAGTTCTCATCTTGCTAATGTTTTCATTATTATTTTAATTATTATATACATATCTACTGCAACCTACATGCACTCATAGCACCCAGTTAGTTTACTAGATTGAAAAAAAAAGTATATATAGTAGGGTAATCACTGAGACCTTGTGTTTCATTTTCACTCTATTTTTCCTTTTCCTGGTCACAGAATCCTTTGTGTGTCTTGTGTTGTAGGGCTGAGAGCAAAAGTTAGCTAAAAACATCCCTTGACCGCTCCTTGGCTTTGGTTCCAAAGCTTCAACTCAGAGGGAACTTTCTTAAAGATTTTCCAAGATCAAGCAGGAAACTGAAAATAGTAGAATCTGTGTCCTTCTCCCCCAGGTGCCCCAGGAAGTTCTCAGAATCTGAGAGCAATAGTTTCATGGCATCCCAAGGAAAGTTGGTTCAGGGTTTCCAGGCTCAGCAAGGATTCCCAGAACCAAGCCTGGCCTAGAATAAGCTGAACCACCATATTGAGAACGATGCAGATATCAGGTTAAACAATGTGAGCTGAAAACTGACGGGCTCTCCTTGAATGTGTTGTTACATAGAGAATTCTGGGCTCTCTTATCAACCTACTCAGGAAGGGAGCCCCAGTAATGAATGGGACTGAATTCCCCAGCACCCTGGTATGGTGGACACTCAGGGTAACACTTTTTCAGTTTTTAGAAAACTAATATGACATTTTTTACACAGTTGAATGTGTATGTACACACATGTGTGTTATAAACACCAATACATATATAAGTATAAAGTATAAGTATAAATGTAAAGAGAAAGAGAAAATGTTTCTGCACTTTGATACATTTAGCAGATGATGCAATTCTTAGGTACTGAATGAAGTGAAGAGATGACAGTGATAACAGCTTATCTATTCTCCACAGTATCCATGCATACCAGAATTAAACTAATCTAACTTCCAATAACTTTTTCCCCTTCACATTACTGTTTTTAAAAATATCATATCACAGAAGGCTCAGTAAGTCGATTGCTCATTGACTTTCCAGTGGGTCCATATAGTGTAATGAGTCTTTATATCTTTATTTTTGAATTGCTTATTGGATTTTCAAGAGTAAGCAAAGCATATGAGAAAAATTACAATGTCGGAAATTGGGAGAATTGGTCAAATGAGTATATTATTATCCTATCAAAACTATATTTAAACTTTCCAGAATGAATATTAAACACTACAAAGGTTGCCTTTAAAAAGGGTCTTACAACAAGCAGTTCTTTATAAATTGGCTGTCTTTTTAAAATTTTAGTTACTATAATATGAACTTCTATCCTCATATAAAAGTCTAATGGTCTTCTCTAGATTAGGTAATGAAGTCAGTTCCCAACTTGAATGAGTTTGTGCTATTATATGAGTCATAATGAGACTTTCCCTAACAATGTAAAAATAGTAGGAAAAAAATGAGAACTTTTAGCTATGATACAGTATAATCAGAATGTTATTATAGAGGTGAAACTGATAATGACACCCCTTTATTTAAAATATTTATAAGTTTCTTAGGCTAGAGACCAGTATTTTGAACAGAGCCTATAAGTTCCAGCATGGCCTTACCCCTGCTTACCACACTAGCCTCTCCCACTTACTTTTCATCTCAACAAGCTTTGTTTCCTTAGCTGGAACACCCATTTTTTGTCACCTGTCTCCCTCACCTAGCTAACTCTTTCCCATTCTTTCTCTTATCCTCTAGATTCTTCTATAGGGCCCTGTACACCTCCATCACATTCATTCTTCAATTGTTCCATGTTTGACTTCCCCTAATAGGTCTATTTATTCACCATTGTATTGAGCCCTAGCATAGAGCACCGATGATTCAGAATCATATCTGTCAAAGGAGTGACTGACTTCAGATGACATCTGAGTCCAGCTTCCCCACTCCAACAGCAATAAATCCCTCTCTTCCACCACCATGGAGACAATGTGAAGAAAGTTCCCTTCTTGCAATGACATAAATAAAGGGAATCTCATTCCTTACCACGTGTTCTTGAGTTAAGAGAGGGACTTGTCTCTATTTTACCCGTAAATATCAAATACTACATTTGTTTTAGGAAGCTTTTTTTTTTTTTTTCACCTAACCAGCTTAGATAAGCAACAATAACAATTAGTAAATCATACATCTAATCAGGGTCTAGTATTCAAGATATATAATAGAGCACTTAAAACATAACAATAAAGACAAATAACACAATGGCCAAAGGAGTTGAATAGATATTTCTCCAAAGCATACATGCAAATGTCCAACAAGGAAACACATGAAAAAATGTCCAACATCATTATTCATTAGGGAAATGCAATCCAAAACCTCGAAGGGATACCACTTCTCACACAACAAGGGTGGTTACAAATACAAGATACACAATAACAAGTGTTGTTGAGAATATGAAGAAATTGGAAGCTTTATACATTGCTGGTGGGATTATAAAATGGTACAGCTATTTTGGAAAATAGTTTGACAGTTTCTTAAAAATCTAAACATAGAATTACTGTGTGTTACAGGCTACATTGTGTCACCCCACCCCTCAATTCCTATATTGAAGTCCTACCCTCACTACCTCAAAATGTGACTGCATTTGGAGATAGAAACTTTAAGAGGTAATTAAGGTAGAATGAGATCACATGAGCTGGTCCTAACCCAACATAGCTGGTGTCCTTATAAGAAAAAGAGATTAGAACAGAGACTTAGCACACAGCAAGATGACCGCCACGGGAAAACACGGCAAGAAGGTTGCCATCTGGAAACCATGGAGAGACCTCAGAAAAAAAACAAACCTGCTGATACCACAATTTCAGACTTCTAGTCTCCAGAATGTTGAAAAATAAATTTCTGTTGTTTAAAAGGGCAAAGCAAAAACAAATAAACAAACCAAAAAACCCTATTAAGATTTAAGCATTTTCTTCCATCCTTTACATCATTTTCTTGATAAAAATTCCCTTTGGAAAACAATAGTACTGAAGGGTGAAAAAGCTTCACATGAAAGAGAGCAGAGCATAAAGAATATGATGAAAAGCTGTATGGTACCCTAGTATAAAGCCTATTTTTTGGGGTAACCAAATGACCTTTTTAGATTTTTTTAGAATCAAGGAATCTACATTTGCCAAAATAAATGGCCCAGAATTTGAATTAACTACATAAATCAGAACGTAGTCAGTTTTCACTCTACCTGTTTATTGCTTCTGATGAAATTTTCTTACCACATCCTACTAAATTTGCCATTATCTGCCATACCTGAAATAAAATGATTTTTAAAATTCCCTAAATAATATTTGAAATGCATTTTATTTTATTTTAAAGATTTTATTTATTTATTTGACAGAGAGACAGCTAGCCAGAGGAGGAACACAAGCAGGGGGAGTGGAAGAGGAAGAAGCAGGCTCCCAGTAGGGAGCCCGATGCGGGGCTGGATCCCAGGGCCCCGGGATCACGCCCTGAGCCGAAGGCAGATGCTTAACGACTAAGCCACCCAGGCGCCCCTGAAATGCATTTTAAATATAGGGTCTATTTGGTTAGTGTTCTATATTCCATTTTATGTACTTATTTTCACAGCTTTCTTTATTTATTTGGCACAGTTTAGTTCAAGTTGTACTTGTAAAACCTAAGTTAGACAAATGTTTGGGTCACATTTACTCTGGTTTTTTAAACCATTCTGTTGTAACTATACAATGAAACTAAAAGAGATGTGGTTTGAGCAGTTGTGAGGATTTCTATCCATTTGTGCCAAGTTCCACATTATACTTATCTCCTTGCTATCACCCAAATACAGGCTCAATTCATTCAAAAATGGTCTTTGTGCTACCCTTATGCGTCCATTCTTCTGGCCATATAAAATTAACTCCGACTTACCCTTGCCTTTGTCTCAAAGTTTTGTTTTGTTTTGCTTTGTTTCTTTGTATTCTTTAGTTGTATTTCTTCTATTGTTCAATGAATGGGGAGAAAACCATAAGAATTCAATTTGTAAATTCTGAGTCTCAGGTCCTCAGGGAGCCTATCTCTGCCTCAGGTTCCTTAGACGAAGCAATAAAAATTCTCCATGAGGTGGATGTTTTTAGACTGTGTGAAAGGGCTTCTTTTTTCTTAGCCTTAAATTAGAGGATTATAAGAGTCAGGTTAATTTTCATTCAACCTTATCTGTTTGGAGTGGAACAGTTCAAATTTAAAACCATTTTTCTTTTCATAAGTCCCAAATGAATTATATTTCAATGTGTTCGAATATAATAAGTCAAAGAAAAGTGACAGTTGATTGTGTCATCTAGCCAGAAGATAGCAGAAATCTACCTGCTCGGGTTGAGGTCCAAGATTAGGTCATGTAATATGATGACCCAACTTATCATGAGAACCAGAACTGCCAGATTTTCTAAATCAAGACAACCAAGCCTGAGGGGAATGGTACCCATCTACATAAGATGGCTTCCCCAGCCTGTCTGGTACAGCTCTTTTCCTGAGTCAGCACGCAGGATCTCTAGTGAAGAGACTTCCCCATTTCTAATTACTCATGTCAATAAAGGACTATGCCACAATGGGAGGAAATGCAAAGATGCATTTTCTTAAGTGGGATATAATTATGTGTAATAGATATTTAAATAGTTCAAAATGAACATATTCTTTTCAAAAATGCCTACTCCTCTTCCAAGGACCAAGGCCCAAGAGTGGCAAGGGTCTGCAAGGGTCTAACCAGACATGTCCTTTCATTAACATGTTGGCTTTCTGCAGGAGAGGAGCTTGGGCTGGGTGATTGCCACCATCCCCCATAAGACCACCAGAAAATCTTCAGACTCAGTGCCAGGAAATGAAGGATACCCTCAAAAAAGGAGTTCAAGGAGCTCTTATTTCCCCCTGTGCTTCAAGCTTGAAAACTCACTGCCAAGAAGAGTGGGAGAGGCAGCCGCCATTTTAGTAAACCCATTCTCCTCCTGTAAACAAGCTGTAAGTTTGTAAACAAGCAGTAAATTGTCCATGGGCAAGAACTGGCCTTCTGAGAGAAATGTTCTCGGATTTGTTGACCTACAATGAGGAAATGAATTCTTAAGAAGTTTGCTTCTGAACAAAACCTATGTTGTTTGTATATTTCTAACATTTCAATAGGTAGGCTAAAAGTCTGACAAGTACTTATCAGGAGAGTAGTTCCAGGAATGTGAGGGGTTGAATAAAAGACATGGAGAGTTGGTATCAGAAGCCAGCTTGCCAAAGAGGCTTCAATAGATCAATAAGTTGGCTAACATAAAAGGAGATGAAAAAAGGAGTTAGGGACTTGGATGTCAGAGGGTGATTAAGCTAATTAAAATAAGTGTATTTAGAAGCTAGCATGTCAAAAGGCATGCAAAGGTTATTTCTGGTTTTTCTTGCTCCTTGTGTTATTTCCATGCTCGATTATGTTTGTTTCATGGATAGGGTTTCATTAGTTATAAGCCATAGTTATTAAAATCTGAGAAAATGAGAAGCCTAATTCTAGACCTTGACTGCACTGGGTCAGACTTCTTAAAGCAGCACAACATCACCATCTAGTGTCCAAAACCTGAAACTTAAGTCAAATGTCACTGACCTATAAAATCAGACAGGTGCCTAAGGGAGAGACAATTATTCAATAGATAAGGAAACTGAAATTCTGAGAGCTTAAGTGATTTGTTTGCTTGTTCTTAGAACTATGAGAAAACAGATCTCTTGACAACGAGCCCAATTGTGGTGATCCAAACCCAATTCCGTGACAAGTGAACATAACAGTCATTTAGCATTCATATGTTCTCAATAATATCCTGTAATGTGTTAAAGGAAACAGCAACAAAAGTGGGAAAATCCTCTTTCATACTAGTCTACACCTCTAAGCAACAGATCTGCCCTCAAGTTAGAATATTTAGGTGACAGATGGAATGTTATCAAAAGTGGACAACCAATTAAAAGGAACTTAAATAAATACAGATGTAATTAAATAAGCACACCAACTAGTCCTGGACCAGAGTAAAACAGTAACGGCATTAGGCAAGGCCAAGTTATTTTCCAAAAGGCTTTTTGTTTAATAGCCTACAAGTTCCGTATCAAAGGACATGTGTTACCTCACTCACAATTAAATATTTTGTTTACAAGTAAAAATAAAATTTTTGAATATTTGTTTATCTTCACCAGCTGTTCTATTTCATCAAAACTTCAAAAAATAGCTCATAATAAGAATCAAAAACAATGGCTATGGTTCTTCCATTAATAACTTCCATTATATTGTTAATTTCCTTCTTTAAAAGTCTTATTTTAGCCCCCCATTTGTCTAATTTGCAGACACCCTACTCTGATTATCTACGAACCCATATTTAGTAGCGTATCTCCTTATCAGTGACTTCAGGAGATTGAGGATGAGGTTGAAGAAAAGGTGAGAAAGCACGTAACTGGGGTTCTTTTTCCCATCTCATTCATTGATCCAGTGTTGGGTAGATTAACTGTAAATCTCCATCTCTGCTTGCACCAAAGACCTTCAACCTCCTTCCTTCTGGCTCCCCCCAGGGTTATCCACACCCAGTATTCAGTACAAGGTGGAGACAGCTAACAATGTTAGTGATGCTTATGGTGCCTGCTATACTTTTGATTATCCATGCCTTAGCTGACCACTTATGACGAAACCCCCTGCCATCAGAGCACTAGCTTAGCTGGAGTCCTGTCAGGGCCTCTCTTGCCCTTCCTGCCCCAATTCCATGTTTGCCTGAGGGTTACAAGGTTTTAATCAAAGGCATAAAGCCAGGATTCTCAAGAAGGGGTAGGGAGCTTATCAGAATCACCTAGGGAGATATTCCTAATTATAACCCCCCACACACCTCATCTTTTCCTTACAGAGGGAGTGTTTCATAACCCTCAGGTATGTTGGGGAGGGAAAAAAGAAGTTGAAACCCATTGGCTTCAAGCAATAAGAGTGGTGAGGTTAATCTTCTTTTGATTCAGATGGAAAATACTTCAAAAGAGGGAAATGAAACCTTGTCTCCTAAGGATGAAACTATAATAAAACCTTAATTAATTTGGACCCCATTAATTCAAAACGTTTGATAATTAGAAAAATGGTTAGGTTAAAGTTTACCTTTCCTCTAGCTGGGGGAAAAGTGGTTGAAGATTACTTTCCTGTACCTAGGAAAAATGAATTTGCTAAGCAAATTAATATTTCCCAAGAGAAAAATATTGCACTGACTGAGCAAGTAGTTTTCAGACAATTTAGGTACATTTAACAGATAAACAGGTGTTACCGTAATTATAAATCACCTCTTTCTAGTCGTTACAATAGACTCCCCCAAGGACCCAAGGACCATTTCTAGGCAGCACTCAAGGAATAAAAGTTATCTATTGGAGGTAACGAAATTAAATTTCTTTTCCAACTTTCCACAAATCTGACTGACCCTCACTCCAGTTAGGCCAAATTTCTATGGTTTTAATGAATCCCACCTACTGATAAACTCAGAAGGCAACCCTTGCATAGTTTACTGCTTCTGTGTTTCATCAGTCAAACGGTATCTACATACATCAGGTCCTTATTTCAGTAAAGAACAAATGGACAATACTTATGAAAAAGTAAGAATTAAAGGTGGGAGGAGACTGGCTTTGTAATAATGTGTATATACAACTGGTTCAGTATCGGTATTGGTTTAAAAATGTGTGTATCAGTGTTTCCTCAAATGTTCTGAGTTCCGTATCTTGTGACAAGGTGTTATTTAGGGGTGGAAATTAAGGAGAAGGTATAGGGAAAGAAGCCCTGTGGCCAAAACATTTTGGGAAATGATAATTTAAACAGAGTCAAGAAGGTTGCCTCACTGAAGGACTTCTAAGAGCCCTTCTTAAGCAAATGGGCAATGTCTATCTCTAAGAATGGTGCAATACTTTCTAAAGTTACTTTCAAAGGGAATGCTTTCTTCACTGAACAACCTGAAACATTATCCCAGTACTCCATGAACACTCTGGGAAACACTAAACAGTTGTGTAGCAATTAATGAATATCCTCAGAATTCCAATAGTTAATTGAAGATTTTCTGTTGCCTAATTTTTTCAATCCAGCAAGCAGAAATAATAACAATAACCTATATCCCATATTATTATATTCATCCACCCTATTCCGTTTGAGTTTCTTACAATTGCTGGCTGTACCCTGAGGCTTTATGAACTGAAGTTCCTGTGGTTTGATTTAAAATATTTTAATTAAGTGAAGCTTTCTGCCCTAAGGCTTTCTAAAGCAATTTTCAAAATCTCAGAAACAAACAAACTACCATTGACGAACCAGAAACATTTCCAGGCCCTCATTTCTTGCTTTGTTTTACTATTTATAGAATTATTTTATTAGAAGTGACAATAAATCACAGAGTTAGGCAATGTAGTACCAAAGTTATGTGCCCTGGGCAGGGTGGGAAATACAAAGTTCACCTAAAATACCTTCTGCCACGGAGAAGTCATCTAGTATAGGGGTTGTTGTGCCAGTATCTAAGTTAGCCTAGGATCATCAAAACTTTCCTGGTAGAGAATTATTTCTGATTTCCCTCCAAAGTGTTATGTTTTCATTTTAGGAGTATACATATGCATTTTTATGGGGTTTTTGGAAAAACTCAACAAGGATATGAGAAGATACTATAGCAGAGTTTCTTAAAGTGTTGTCCCAGGACTAGCAACTTCAACATCACAAAAAACTTAGAAATGCAAATTCTAAAGCATAAGCTTTGAAGTCATAAGTAACTCAATTTGATGTTACTTAATCTCGATTTGATGTTACTTAATCTTATTTAATCTTACTTAGTTTCTTAATCATAAAATGATTTTTTACAAATAATATTATCTATCTCAAAGCGTTGCTTGGGAAAAAGGAAAAAATGAGATGATCTATGTAAATCACTTTCTGTAGTGTGTGGCAATATTCAGCTTGGAGACAAAACAGTTAAGTAATTTATCAGCCCACTATTTGGGGGAGAAGGAAAGAAGGGGGGATCTATCTTTTCCCAAACCCCATTCTTGAATGGCTAGCTCAAGACACCCTAGTATACTGTGAACCCTTCTCACCCGTGCCCCCAAATTTTGTTCAATGTATGAAACTGGTCTTTGCTACCCCTGTAGATACATTTTTACTACAGTGACTATCAGACAGGACATTTTGGTGAGCTGGTTGTGTGGTCCGGTAAGAGCAGAATTACAACTCACTGTGAATAAGGTAAGAGAAGCATACCTTTGCCTAAGAAAGATCTTGCGTTGACTGGAACCAGGTAAGAAGTTGGCCTCTGGAGTGCAAGAGAATGCTATCAGGACAGTGAATGGTGCCAAGGGCTGTGGAGCACAAGGGGACGGGCTGATAATGTGCATTCACAAGAGCCAGGGGCAGTGACTTCTCCACGCGTTGCTTCAGTTAATCTTTCTAACACCCCTAGGAGGGAGGTCCTACTCTTCTTCCCCATTTTACAGATGCAGAACCTGATGATTAGAGTCATTAAGTATTGGGCCCAAGGTCATGGAGCCAGTTTCCTGTCTGCCCTCCCTCTGGCTCCTCACCACATGCCCCCACTAGCTCTCAATCCCCGGGGCGCTATTATGGACGCTGCCATTATCGTTTTGTTACAGCAGTGATTGTGTTGGAATTATTGCTGAATTGCTTAGTTTTGTTTTGAGCTTTTCAATTCCTTCAAGTACACTACTAAAATGTCTAATATCCCAGTGTGCCAAGAACACAGAATGGATGCTAAGCACCATGCAAGGTTTTAATGACAAGTTTCTACTCAGGTATTCTGCCCCTGTGCCTTGCCTTTAGAAACCACACTGCAAAGCTTTGGCCTCCTTTGATCCTGTCTCCCACTAAAATGAGTTTCTCTAGAACAGGTTTAAAGTTCATATTTGTATTCTACCTTGAATGCCTACAGTGACCCGGAGTCTCGTTTCCCATCTTCCCCTTTGGAATTCTCCCTGTGGCTTCTGTTTCCTGCTTCCTCAGTCTGAATTCTTAATTGGCCTTATCTCCCCCTCATCACCTCTGGCCCTGCCGGTAACCAGTCCCTCAGGAATAGCCTCATTGTAATAGCGCAGGGAATGCTCTTTCCATTTGCTGGGATAACCTGGGGTTTGCAAGCCTGCGCGCCAGGAATCAAATGAACCCATACAGCTTAGCACTTTTGCAGCTTTTCGACCCCCCGCCTGCTTTTCCAATATCATCTTATCAGTTCCCTTCTGATCCAATCCATTACATGAAACTGAAGTATACTTCATTTATTAGCTGCTCTTTTAAAATTCTGTTAAGACTTGGGGAACGGAAAAAGGCGAAATGATAAACGCTCAAAAATGGAAATTTTGGTCATTTTGGGAAAGGGGTGTTGAAGTCTAGGTACTTGAGGGGTTTCATTATATACTTCAAAGTAAAATTAACACTATTTCTGGGTTTTATTCATGCCTTTTGAAATACATATCCATGCTGGCAGCATCCCGTCTCTTACTCTTAGTAAACTCGTATTTAAGACTGATTGATCCTCTTATCTTTCACTAAGACTTCTTGGCCTTTGAAGAGCATTTCCTGTGTCATTAAGATTTTCATTTCCAGTTCTTGAAATAGACAACAAACACCACTTTTCTAGTTTTATGGGACAGTTGGGCCCTTGTCATTAGCAAACACTTCAGGTTTCTGAACTGACATTTTGTTCAAGAGGATATCAGAGGAGCTAATTATGCTGCATCTTTTTGCCGTAGAGCTGTTGGCCTTGGTAGAGCGGCTCCTGTATTCAGAACTTTGCAAGTTGGGCTAGGTTGTTCTCAGGTCAAAGCGATCCCTATGATACTGTGTCAAGAGTCCATGGTATTGCTGCCTCGGCAACCATTTTGTGTGGCCAAGTGACCTGTGGTGGCCTTAAACTGACACTAGCGCCCCTCATGCAAGCTCTAGATAACAGTCCACAGAGTCACAAGTAAAAATTCCTGATATGACTTCCTCAATAGCACTTGTGATCAGCAAAAGGCACATCAGGGCCTTTCTCTTACGAGCCCCTCAGATAAGACCCCCCATTGGGTTTACCAAAACCCTGTTCTTTTTGGTTTAAATTGATCAGTCAAGTCTTAGCCCAGAAACCCTAAAGCACTCTACCCATGGACTCTAATAAAGACATATGCCCCAGGCCCAGACTCTCTCTGCCTCTGCCTGCACTCTGCCTTGACTTCCCCATGTGGCCCCTCAAGGCATACCGTGTACTTCCTCCAGGTCCTGTAAGTAATAAACTTCTATATTTCAATTTCTCTTGATCTTTTGTTGAACCATGGCTCACCACCCAGCACCCTATGCTCCACTTAATAAATGTTAATTTAACAAAGTCATAACATATAGTGACACAATTAGAATAATGAAGGTCTCTGGGACACTTCTGTGTATTCATCAAAAATGACCCCAGAATATATCTGCAGAGACAATATGAAGAGAGATAAAGACAAGGTAAAATGTGTGGGGTTTTTTTCAGGTATCTCCCTATTAACTTAAGTAAAATGTGGAAAAGAACAAATTACATCCTCAGAAGAAAAGTTTTGTTTTGTTTTCCTCATGCACCTGATTATTTGGTTTCAAAAACCGGCATGCATTGTCAGTTCTAAGAACTTTCTCTGAAGCGACAGAATGGGGGCACTTTGTTTTAGGAGATTATTTGTCTTAATTTTGAAATCCACCTTGAACATCATCACTGGGAATTTAGAGAATGTTAAGCCCCTCCAATTCTTGACCCAGAAGACATACAAGATTTCTTTATGCTATAGTTAATGTCATAACCTATGTGTTGAAAGCATTCCTGACACTTCTTCTAAAAGTTAATCACAAAACCCTAGTTCCTTTAGCAAAGCATTAACTGAGACCTCAAACATTTGGTGATTAGGCACCAGCTGCATTTCTGATATGCCCTCCTGCTGAACCTCCCCCATATATCTTAAAAAGGAAGCCTCCAGCATCTCAATCCTAACTTCATGTCACCATTCAAAAGATTACCAGGTCCAGATTTTCTTCATAATCTTCAAACACAAAAGTGGGTATTTTCTACCTAAGCTGGAGATAGGGAAAGAAAAACAAAGCTCTCCTGTTCACAGCTCAAGCTAATCAAGGTTTCAATCATCTTTAGGCAACTTCCTGGACAAAACCAACCAGATCTTTCATTTCTTTATCTACCATGACCTCGAGATGGCACAAACCAGAGTGCCATGGATTGTTTCCCTTATGATTCATGGTATCTTTCCTCTTCATCTTAAGTTCACAGTATTCTCTTGTTAACTGAATGGCAGCCCCTATTAGATAAGTAGGTGACAGCACTCCTAAGAAAGAAAGAATAAGAAAAACCTCTGGTCTGAAAAACAAAAACAATAGACATTTTTTTAATGTTAAATTCATGTGTTAAAACAAATATACCAAGTCCACTCAAGGTACAATCCTTTTCCTACCAGGACTTCTATCTCTGATGGGATATTTTTTTTCAATTGTGATTTCTATTTTCGTTTTCAGTAATTGTTACCTCAGCCCATCAGAAAATTCCCAGATGGGACTTCATTGCAGATTCACTTTTCATTGTGTCTTTAAATTGATACCTGGTAGATATATTTATGGTGCTGACGATTTCTGTAAAGACAGCAGCAATATAACTGACCTAAGAATGTAAAAGAAGAAAAAGTAATCTGTAATTAAATTCATATTCCATAACTTTCCAGCCAGCCACGGGCTAAGAGAAAAAGTGGCTTTCAGTTGCGGTGAAAGAATTCCAGAGACATGAGGCAGGCCCGAGTGAGCACTTTTATGTGCTTAAAGTTAGGTCAGAATTTAACAGTAAGCTATCTGACAACACCAACAGATTTATGAACAACCACTTTCTTCCAGATGCTTGAATCTATACTCACAATTGGCCATGTACCCTTCATGCAGATGCAGTAATTTCCTTTAGAATTTTAGCTAAGAGTGGCCTCCTAAGGAATTTTAAGAGTTATTTTGGAAGCTCATTACAACGCTGGGGCCACCAGCTCCTCTTTTCCACTTGTATTGGTTTTTCTTCATTGACCAAGGAAAGCACAGTGAAGTTCACCCATCAGCAAATGTGGCACATTTGGGTTGTGCGCCAGTGAATTTGCATCTATTTAATTATGATATATATACAACACACCATGTCCTGTTGATATCATCTTTCTTGCTTTTGACAAAAAAAAAAAATCCAGAAAAAGCCAAAGTACCTATAATTTTTGGCATTTTAAATGTTTGTTCTCATTGACAATTCTTGCACAAAGCAAATGGCATTGTTTTAAAAGAAAGTTTTATTTGTTAGCATATATCCAGTTTCTTTGCAGAAGAGGATCTTGCTACCATTCAGTAACTGTTCTGGGACAATGGTTTTTCATGAGCTCCAGGAAAGAGATAAGACTGTTATCTTTTTCTCTTATTATTTCAAGATTTACATGGAATATTTTACTTGAACATTTTTTCCCATAAGATTCCTTTCTCAGTTGTACCTTCATTACTTAGCAATTCTCTATCTTGCACATTGCAGGGAAGCAGTTGCCAGACTTTCATAGTTAGCATTCAGATATTCTGATCACAAAACAGCATAGTAAGTACTATTTCATATTAAGCCATTTGGATTTATATCTGGTAATATTATTCCTACTCATCACTTTATTTCTTTAGTCCTGTGCATATAGTATCCATTCAAAATCATTTATGGATCAATTAATGGATGGATGAATCCATGCAAGCCCATTATCCATCAAAAATTATTTTGACTTTTTTTATAGAATATGAACCTCCTAGGCTGTCGCTATTTCTTTTCAAATAGCCTTTCACTTCCTCAGAAATCTATATACTGACAGATCTATATACTAATGTCATCAAAGAAAATACAGACTTTGGATTTAAATTCTAGCTTATCCATTTGCTGGTTGTATGATATTGGAAGTAAAAAATAGGAATAATAATATTTACATAGTAAGGGTGTTCTCAGAGTCAGAAATAATTTGCTTTAAATGTCTGCCACACAGCAGGCATTCTATATGTTGAATTTGGTATTGTTTTTGCAATTAAAAAATCTAAGAAACCCTTAGCTCTTACTACACTCACCAACTAAGTTTATTGCTATCCTTTCTAGATGCTTATATCAAGGTTTCTGAATCCAGTCAGCAGTCCAAGTGTTGGCCAGCAGCCTGTGCCATTACCAAGAGTGAGAAATAGCAAGACAATAATAAATAGTGATAACCAAATCGTCTTATCAGATCTTCGCAGGGAGTTTGAATGTAAGACACCCAGAGATCAGATGTGGAGTGGAGCAAATGTAAATGAATGTGTGGAGAGAGGTAGCATGCAAAACCCCTGAAAAAGCCAAAACAAAAGGAGAAGTCGAGAATGGGATAGAAGCAGATTGTTTCAGTAGAAGAGGCAGAAAGAGGCTGACTCTAGGCAATGAAGGAGCAGTGGACAAACCCGTTCCAAGAGTGGCTCATGGAGGTGCTATCACTCCTCTAGAACATGTTGGGTCTCCTAGGTGTTCAGCTGTGAATAGCCCCTTGTCAGTGCTTCTTTATTTCCCATAATATTTATTCCTTGTAAAAAAAAAAAATCTCCTCCACAGGGCTTGTCTCTGTGCCTTGTGGCCAATCTGAGCATCACTCACGTGGTAATGGAGAGTGAAAGGTGGGAGAAGCCAGAGGGGGACGGGTTGACATATGGTAGACCACCTCATTTCTTTTTCAGCTCTTTTTTCTTTCTCTTTTAGTCTCCATTCTTTCACCTCCATCACTCAACTGATCTTTGTGTTGAAAAGGATCTTAAAGGTCACATAAGCTAATTATCCAGAGTGACATTTGCTGTGCAATTCCTACCATTAATCCTCCTTCCTAACTATACCTCAGTTTTCCCCTTTGGAAACTCTACCTCTCCTTCTCTGAGAAGGACGGTGATTCCAATGCCCTCAAGATCCTCTCAAGATGCTGAAGGAATCTCTAGAAAGTCCTCCTACCAGCTTGTGCCTGTTCTCTTCCTTATTCAGCCAAGAAATGAGCACAGATTTTAAGTTCACTTAATATGATTCTCTCTCCAGAGACTTTATATCTTAAGGGAAGAGACTAAGGTCAGAGGAGTAATTGACATTCTTTCATTTTACCACTTCCTTCCCCTCCATTCACTCTGTTTTAACCACACTCCTTCCTACACATTTGTCAGTTGCTTTTTCATCTCTCGGCTCTACTGTTGCCCCAAGGCATCACATGGCTTATTGAATCCAGGTTTCTAGTACCTTCCTCATTATTCTCTTCCCTTACTGTGATTCCTTTCAGAACCTGTTTTGCTTAGTACTTCTCACTATTCCATGAGTTGTATATTTATTTATTAGTTTAATATCTGTTTCCTCCACTAACATATAAGCTCCACAAGACAGGGCCTTGTTCATTCTCTATAGTATCTCAGCGCCTGGCTCTTACCTATACTTAATAAATATTTAAATAAAGCAAGCATTAATTCATTTCTGTGGTGGTGTCTGGCCTCCATTGTGGAGTGCTTACGCTAACTAGATCTATGCTAACTAGATCTTTTAACTAGACTTTGTCTGTTTCAAACCTGGTCCATCAGACTCTCTTAGCAATCCCTAGCTCTCACAAACATTTCCTTCTTGCATAAGTTGCCTAAGATGTTTAATTTGGCTTTTAACAAATGAACTCCTGTGTACACACTTCTTATTAATCAATGTTTGAATTTCTTGTAGCACATTCTTCCCTGAGTAGACACCAAAAGAAACTGGAAACTCACCATCCTACAACTTTCCATCTTGGAAAATCCTTTCCTTCTAGTATAGATCTTAGTTCTGCCCTCTGGGGCAAAAGTAAACCGACTTTATGCCTCTTCAACTAATAGAAGTAAGTAAGATTAAAGTAATCAACAAGGACATGGTATGAATGGTCACTACTATTAATCTGTGAGTAGTTATTTGCATCTAAAACAAGAAACTTATTAATCCAAAAGAATTTAGAGTTTCTGGATAAACTTTGGATGAGAGGACAAGTTATTTAGCATAGGTTCTTGTTCTGCTTCTGCTGACCTTTTCCCTATTCTATCTGCTGACCTTTTCCCAACATTTTGTATCCCATCTTCTCTCTCTGTTAGAACAACAAAAAGAAAGAAAAGAGAGAAAAAAAAAACTAAGGAAAAGAGAAAAAAAGATGTACCAGAGCAATGCAAACATTGTTTAGCAATTTCCATCCACACACCCCTCTCCACCTACTCCTCATCATGGGTCTGAACACACGCTATTGTGATGGATTATATACAGCACCTTATCTATAACATGACAACTTGGCTAAGTGTGACCTTAGTCATCTAACACACACTTATTGAATGAATAAAATATCTTCCACTTCCTAGAAGACTCAAAACTTTGAAATTTTTAAAATAGAAGAGAATCAAGCTTTTTAGCTGAGAGAAACATGGCAAACAAATAGAAAAATAGCCTGATTTCTGAGTCAATAAAATGAGGCAGTAGACTAAGGAATTTAGAACAGAAAAGCATAGTCATAGATCACTGAGAAGAATCTCCAAAGTGAAATAGGACTAGGTTTTGTAACCTAAAACTGCATTTACCTATTCCTTATGTAGTTTGCACCTGGATTAGCTTTACACCTGTAATAAGATGGTTCTGCAAGCCCATGAGCATGTCACTGCTGTGACAACTTACTAACCTGGAAAGGCAAAGGCAAACAAAAAGGTCTACATTCCTAAGGCCAAAGCCATGAAAGAGAACTCTAACGGGGCATGAGCTGTAAATTGTCATCACAACTCCTTTTTCCTTTCAGAACCAAGCTTCATATTGCTTCACATACCCCTAGCCTTGGGTATCTCTTATTTAAATTGTGCTCTACTACCCTGCTTTCTAGCAGGCATAAATAATTCTTACTCCCACTATCTCTTCCCTCAACAAAATTATACTAATATGAATTCTCCTATTCAACTGATTCTTAAAACCAATTGTATAGAATTATTAGCCAGCCCACTTAGTGACACAATTTTACTAACAATACAAACAATGGAAACAATACAAAATATGGAAAGTAGCAATATACAGCTAAAGCATTGGATAAAACTTGTAAAAAAAAAACTTGCTTTCACATGAATATGTCTCTCCCATATCTATACTCTTTCTCTACTTCCATAGCTATGGTCTGGTTCAGGCTTTCGTCACCTCTAAACTAGGCAACTACCAACTCTAACTTAGCCTCCTAAGGGCCTCTTACTCATAACACCAATATCCTTCAATTCACCTCTTATAACATTAGGCAGTCTTTCTAAAATACAAGTGGAGAATACAAATTCTATTCCAGGTATGTAGATATAAAATACTATGTTTAAAAACATCTGAAAGCTTCTGAATAAAAATTCTCATACTTCAGGATTTAGAAAAAGACACATCAAAACAAGTAAATTTTTAAAAGTCAATTAAGAAGTTTTGCTATCATTCATAGTAGACATAAATCAACAAATAAAACTGCATTATGCTAATACCTTTCAGCTATGTTAAGATAGCATGGTGTCTTGTATTCTGCAGTCTTCGGTTCCAATATTCATATTTACCACCTTGCTATCCTACTTATGTTCACATATAATACAGTGACTTCTTAGAAAGTTCAGGTCAAAAATGACTTTTTTCCTTCGAAACTCAACTCAGTAGATAGAAAATGGGAATAAAATATAAATTTTTATTTTTTAATTTGGAGCCTAAATTGTTTTGGGAGCAGAAGTAGCAATACTCCCCCTATACACCAACACTGTAAACAGGATTTAGGTCAGGAGCTTGTAGTGGTCATCTTTTCCACCACATAATAGAAACCGCATCTGAAAATAAAGCCTTCAGCAAGGAAAGCAGAGCCTAGAGAGGGACAGAAACAGATTCTTGGTTAGATTATCAGAGTAGCAAAATCTAGCTGTGCTTGGAACCAACATACTGTCTAAACATGTCGGAAAAATCATGCAAAGCAGTGTCTTTTAGCAATATGAGTTCAGATATAGTCCTGCAAATCGAACACTTAGGACTAATACAGCAATCTATTCCTTACAAAACATCAAAGTGTGAAAGGAAATCTAGAAAAGGAATGAGCGGGCTTCCTCCTATGGAAGATATACTCACTAACATTGAGGATTTGGCAGGCTTTCTTTGTGAAATTGTTAGAGAGTCCAGTCATTTCTTCTTCTAATCACTGTGCCCTACCCCACTTCTATCCCTCTTCTAATAGAACTTTCCAGAGCCTGCTTCCATAAGTTAATGAATGAGCAGTTTTAGGGCCTCCTCCCAGTCACAGCTGATTTTACCAGGAGTAGGCACCATATTCAAATTGACCAATCCAGAAATATCTGAAATTGTCTAATCTCTGGTAACACTTAGACTAATAATTCAGTATGTACATTTTTACACTTGCTTATTAAAAAACAAACAAAAAACAAGGAAAAAAATGTGTTGCAGTGATAGTAAAGGATGAAGCTAAATATCCAATATGCACCAAAAGACACAGAAAGACAAAAACTCCCTTGGTCTCAGACTTGTTATCATTCATATGCTAGCTATAGTCCTTCTAATGTCTGGCTACATTTAATATATTCTCCCCTTGCAACCTGAGCTAGTTTGAATGGGTTTCAACTACCTGCAGCCAAACAATCTCTGTCTGAAAAATGACCCATCTAGTGCATGTGAATTATTTTGAGATCCTTTAAATAAAAGTTAATTTAATTTAAAATATGAATAAAGGCATTCCCAACTTTTACATTCAACTCATGGTTTTGGTGACCCCATCTTTAAGACAAATTCCACAAAGGCAAATTCTCTTGCCTATATACACTGTTTGCAGGTTGTCCATTTTGAGTCCTTAGCTTTAGCTGTTTGGACATTGATGGAAACCATCAAATGATTCAATACATAGAAGGAAAATGAAAAACAGGTACAGGGACCATATTTTCAAAGCATCTCAGATGTACTTATGGGTACTTGTCACCAGAATGATCCTTCTAAAGCCCTAAATTGATCATGCCATTTCTGCTTCAAGTTCTCTTACAGTGCTCCATTTCCTTTAATATAAAATGCAAACTTTTAGATGCTTAGTGTCTCCCTACCTCTCCAATCCCATGTCCCCCTAGCTCTTTAGGTACACCTTCTTAGCACTCCTCAAAATTTTTTAACACAGTATACCAGATGCTAGAATAAAATCAACACATCCTTCTGGGGTTTAAGGGCATTGCCAAAAGCTGCTCTTGCAAGCACAAAATGTATATGAAATATTCATGTTTGATTGCATAAATCTGTATATTCTATTCAATAATATATACATAGTTGCTTTGAGATATCTTTCCCCAGAACTGACAATCCATAGTGTGAGTTTTAAGACTGTCTCATTTGTTTCTCTATCCCTAAAGTCTGTTAAAGTGCCCAGCACAGATTAGGTATTCAATAAATCTTTGTCAAATAAATAAATAATACACTCTTATTCGATGAATAAAGTTGTATCTATTCTGTGACCTTATATACCCTCCACAGAACTCTGTATGACAGCTGAGGAGTAGGGCTTTGGTCATTCTGAACTGCTTGCCATCTCCTGACTCACCAAGACACTTTTCAAGATCCAATTGTCATCTACTTGGAAGCTTTCCTCCACTACTCAAGGAAAGGTATCTCTGCGCTCTATAAACACCTCTATTATGAAATTTAGTAGACTGTATTATAGTTATTTGTCTGCTTAACTGTCCTCCCTACAAGACTGGAAACTCCTGGAAGGGGTGATTCATGTTTTACTCCCAGAGTAGCACCAGCACCTGGCCCATGGTAGGCTTTAATGAACATTATGTTGAATGAACAAATGAGTGAATGATCCAGATAACCTGGAACAGAAACATTGACACCATCATTACAGGTCTTAGCAGGTCACCACTAAATGCAAAAATCAACATAGTGAGGAACTGTAAACCTAGGATATGCCTCTCACCAAAACATTTCTGTTACCTCTCCCTTAGAAAAACTGAGAAAATGATAAAGTTATAACCACAAATAATTTAGATGCAGAGATATTTCTTAATCATACCAAGAACTACTATACACAACTATTTCTTCCACATCAATGGACCCTACAACTAAGTAGTTTATAAACTAAAAGAACAAAAACATCCTTCTTCCCAGATCTTTTCCTTCAGCCACATGTCCTATTACTCACAGAGGCCCAGTTAACCTCTACAAGAATCTACACCCGATTATGAAGGAATTTCAAACTATTCTTAGCACAACTAAACATTTAAATGTGTTAGAAAATTAAACACTAATGAATTTGTCTGACAGCCCAAATATTTATCTTTTGCTTTAGAAATACCAAGAGGAGAAAATAGAAGTTTATGCAGTGTGGGTCATGGGCACATAGAATAAACAGCCAATCTCCAGTGCAGTTTGTACCCTACTTAATGTTAGGAAACCCTTCCAACATTACTGTGTCCTTTATAATCTATAACACTTTGGGGAATCTGAAAATTGTTTTGCTGCCAAAGCATAGAGGGGGAAGGAGAGGCAACATGCCAGCTCCTCTTAAAAGCAAGCACAAAAGTGCCATTCTCTCATCCAGCCAAACAATAAGATTAGCTCTTTTATCACTAATTTTTCACTCTCCTTGGCTACTTTGTAAACACGGCATGGATGACTTTGCTCCTTATCAGCTGCAAACTGAATCTGCCTTTGTGGAAGCACAGTCAATCAGCAGGCATTATGTGCATACACTCAGTGATATACCCAGCTGAAAAAAGACAGACTTTCATTTTCCCTGGCAATATCAGAAAAAAAAAAAGAATGAAAAACAAAAAGTACTCTTCTGTACAGTATAACCTAGAGTTCATTTACTCTGCCAGACAGAATGAGATTAAAAACCAATGAAGGTCAAAGCTATTAACATTTGGATCAGAGGGCACTTTGCCTGTTAGGATCTAGTTAGACTGGGCCTTTGTAATTGCCCAGTTTGTTTCCAACATGTCATGTAAACACTAACATTAGTTAAAGCCTGGGTGGTCTCAGGCTCCACACAGACAGCTCAAAGGCCAGCTTTATCTTTGATTAGCAGCAAAAACACGCGACTCTTTATATACCAATTTGAATAGTCAATGAACCTCTTCATTTTTGCTGGTGCCACTTCGTTGTGACATTTCCAAATGGACCATAATTTGATTTCCCTTTAGAACCCTTCCGCTGTATACTTTTTTTTTTAAGTATGTGATTGACAGCTTCCTTGCACACTAGGCAACTTTAAGGGCCAACACATTAGACTTAACAAAGAATGCCCTTGATCATCAGGAGAGACTAAGGAAATTTGAGTGCTAGTCCAGAAGTTAACCTTTTTTATTAAATTACTGTCAACACACAACTTCTTCCTCAAGCTCTGGCAGAAACATCTTTCCTTTGCTCTTCTGTTTCCCCAAAATTGTAGCCGAACTCTGAGAGCATTTTCTAGACTAAATTTATTACTCTCTACATTTATTGCCCTTTGCTATTCCAAGCAAATATAACATGGAACTTTGAATGCATGCCCAAACTCTTCAAAAATAGCTGAGCAATATTTACATTTGTATTAATATTGGCACATGTAAAGAAGCTCTTGTACCTTCAATATCTTCATTTTCTCCTCCACCCACACATAACTCAGTCCTCAAATCCCAAATCCCTTTGAAGCCTTCCCTGACTACACTGACTAGCTCCTGTCAGGAGTCCTCCAATGTTATGAGGGCTTATGTATGAACTGGTATGGTTTGCTATTGTTTCTTGTGTACTTACATCAGAGTCTTAAATTGTAATTATGTGTAAATTTCCATTTCTCCTGCTAGACTCGAGCTTATGAAGGACAAACTCTGTGGTCCATCTTTTTATAACCAACATTCAGTGCTTGAGACTAACTTACAGAATGAATGAATCTTGAGAAGAGTAGAGCCCATTTCAAAAAGAGTACTACTGCTTTACTCTTAATGGCACTGATGTTATTTAAATTAAGCATACACAGATGTATGTATTGACTATAAGAATGGTGTAACTATTCTTAATAAAATCTTATATACACTAACTCATTTGGGCCTTATAAAAATTCCACAGAGTCTACTTACCCTTGTAGGTTATTTTTTTTAATTAGATAAATATTATTTGTTCATTGTTCTTACTACCTTGCTTTGGTTAGACTGTTTAATTACAGTGAGACAAACCCCCAATGAAGCTAGCTTTAAAAATCAGGACTCTCAAAAATCATAGCCCACTCTAGGAAAACTGCAGTCAGGCATCTACCCTTCTGCTCCTGTCTTCATTTTTGCTTCTCAAGTAACTATTCCATTTTCTACTACACTTTTACATAGTATGTCACTGCCACCTCAACATTGTAGCTTCAGCCCTTGAGTCTATATAATATTTCAGATCCAGAACTCAGAGAAGTCTGAATTGTTCTATTCATGTCCTAATCCAATTTTGGGGATAGAAAAACTAGTTGGCCCACTTTGATTTATGTTTCTACTTCTAGTCCAATCATTTATGGCCAAAGTCAAAGGAAACATACACTACCCCTATCAAGGCTATGGGTGGCATATGTTCTCTGAAGAAGAAAGCAAAAAAAAAAAAAAGCAAGTCATCTCCATTACATAAATTTCTGAACATTTCTGCCTCATACAAGAAAATCTGAATTCATTGCTTTATTATGTGTTAAGCCAACCAATTTTTATTGAGCATTGACGATTCAAGATTCTAAGGTAGATTTCCAGGTACCAAAGGGGCTTGCAGACTCAGTACTGAAGAAATACACATTCAATGGGAAATCAGGCATGGAAAGAGATAATTAAAATATATTGTGATGTGATAAAGAGTACTGCCAGTTTTTCGACAAATAGTGTTAAAACATTTGGATATTCATATGCAAATGAATAAACTTAACCTAAACATCACATTTCATACAAAAATTAACTCCAAATGTATCACAGGCCTAAATAGAAAGTGTAAGACTATAAAAAATTAAGATAAAAACATAGGAGAAAACCTTCATGACATGGAGCTAGGCAAAGAGATCTTATATATAAAACCAAAAGCATGATCCTAAAAGAAAAAAAAATGATAAATTGAACTTTTGCTCTGCAGAAGATACTCCTAAGAAGATGAAAATACAAGTTATAGACCTGGGAATAAATATTTGCAAATTACATGTGTGAAAAAGGACTTATAACCAGAATACAGAAAGAACTCTAAAAACTTGGTAGTAAAAATAAATAAATTCCGTTTTTAAAAAGGGAGGGACATAAGACTTAAATAGACATTTCACTTAAGAGACTACATAGACATAAATAAACACATGAAAATATGTTTAACATTAATAGTCACTGAAAATTGTTTAACATTAGACAATCTGTTAATATAAAGATAACACATTATTGTCTCAACTGGTGAAATTAATTATTAGTTAATTCACATTAGTTACTTCTTCACAACAGAAAATCATACTAAACGAGGATTAAAAGGACAATCTGGTTAGGGTTAGGGTTAGGGTTAGGGTGAAAAAAAAAGAATAAAAATAAAGAAAAATAAAGATAAGAAAAAAATAAAATAAAAGGACAATCTGGGAGAATGAGGCCAGCGTTATGGTTGGTGCATCATGCATCATGGTGAGTCATTCCTTTTTCTCTCCCCTTTGATTTACAGCTAATCAGATCCTTAATCCAAAAAAAAATAAAAAAAAAAGACACCCCACCTCAACCCGATATACCAGGACACCTAAGAGATCAAGCCATCTGTGCCCCTGGGTAAATGGTACCATGGAAGAGATGGAGCAGACCTGGTGGTCACAAAGAAGGCAAGAGCAGGTCCAGCAACAGAACAACATGACCATTGTAGCAAAGGAGGTGAAGAGTGAAGGTGTGAGTTGGAGTCTGCCTGGCTATATGTTCTACAAACATGCTGGAGGGACCTATAGCTCTGAGGAGGGACTGCAGGGAGTAGGGGGAGGAAAAGGAAAGGGAACTAGGCAGAAAGAGAACTAAAAGAAAGCATCTCCTGCTGTCTTCCAAGGATTCTGGCAAGAGGATTGCTCATGGACATCTGGAACCTGTACACCCCCCCAAACCCTCACTCAAAGATTCCCCTACTAGGCCATGATCATGGCCAAAGCCCTAGTTGCTATGTATATACCTCCCACAACTCTGACACCATCTTTTTTACTCCACTGATTTTTTTTTTTTTGGTTTTTTGTTTGTTTGTGTGTGTGTGTGTTTTAAATACGTACCCTCCCAGTGGGGCGCCTGGGTAGTGCAGTCGTTAAGCATTTGCCTTCAGCTCAGGGCGTGATCCTGGTGTTCTGGGATCGAGGCCCACATCGGGCTCCTCCACTGGGAGCCTGCTTCTTCCTCTCCCACTCCCCTGCTGTGTTCCCTCTCTCGCTGGCTGTCTCTCTGTCACATAAATAAATAAAATCTTTAAAAATAAATAAATAAATAAATAAATAAATACGTACCCTCCCAAATTTAGCAGTAGTCAGCTGTGATTAGAGAAACCAAAAACTTCTGGACCACCATCACCACCTTCTAAAAAACAAAAGGAAGGCTCTTAATTATCCAGCTGACTGTTAGAATCAAAATAAACAAAACAAATATGCACTTTTTATCAAATGTCATGAAAAATCACAGTAATATGGTATCACAAAAAGAAATGATAATTTTCCACCAACTGAACTCAAAGACATGGAATATTGCCATCTGATAAAAAATTCAAAATAACTATTATGAAAAATACAATGAGATAAAAGAAAACTCAGAAAAGCCAACAATGATTTTAAGAATAAAATTGTAAACAGAAGGAATACTTCACCAAAGAGATTGAAATCATAAAAAAGAACAAATCAGAAATTCGGAAGTTGAAGAACTCAATGAATGAGATGAAAAAATCATTAGAATGCATTGCAAATAGAGCAGATCAGATAAAAGAAAGAATTAGTGAGCTGGAAGATAGGAATCTACAAATGATTCAGGTGGAAGAGTAGAGAGAACAAAGATTTTTAAAAATTGAAGAAACCCTGTGAAAGCTATAAGACTCCATTAGAAAAGACAACATAGGAATAATGGATATTCTAGGGACGCCTGGGTGGCTCAGTGGGGTAAGCGTCTGCCTTTGGCTCAGGTCATGATCCCAGGGTCTTGGGATAGAGTCTCACATCAGGCTCCTTGCTCAGTGGGGAGTCTGCTACTCCCTCTGCCTGCCACTTTCCCTGCTTGTGCTCTCTCTCTCTTTCTTTCTCTCTCTCTGACAAATAAATAAATAAAATCTTAAAAAAATTTTTAAAAAGAATAATGGATATTCCAGAAGAGGAACAGGACAAAGTTTACTCAAAGAAATAATAGCTGAGAACTTCCCAAGCCTAGGGAAGGAACTAGATATACAAGCCCATGAAGTTGAAAAACACTTTACTATCTCAATGCAAAAAGATGTTCTCCAAGACACATTATATTAAAACCGTCAATAGTCAATGATGAAGAATTTAAAGATAGCCAGGGGGAAAGAGACAGTAACCCACAAAGGTATACCCTTGAGGCTATCAGCAGATTTCTCAACAGAAAATACAGTACATGAGAGAATGAAAGGACATATTCAAAATATTAAAGGATAAAAAATGTCAGCCAAGAATACTCTATCCTGCACAGTTATCCTTCAGATAGAAAAGAGAAATGAAGAATATATCAGGCAAACAAAAACTGAGGGAGTTCATCACCGCTAGACCTGCCTTACAAGAAATACTGAAAGAAGCTCTTCAAGCTGAAACAAAGAGATCAAAGTACACAAAACTCTGATTAAGGTGCTAAACAGTCAGATTTAGAATACTGTAATTCTTTATTAGTATTAATAGTATATTAAACTCTTAACTATAGAATAAAGGTTAAAGGAAAAGAGCATTGAAAATAACTATAGCTACCACAACTTGATAACAAAATCACAGCATAAAAAGAGATAATTTGTGATATCAAAAAATAAATAAAAGGGAAAGAGTAAAGAAGTAGGACCTTTATGGGGCAGATAAAGATAAATTGCTATCATTAGAAAAAGGTCTATTTTATCTATGACATTTTTTTCAAGATTTTATTTATTTATTTTGAGAGAGAGAGAGAGCATGAGCAGGGGAAGGGGTAGAGGGAAAGAGAGAGAGAATCCCAAGAAGACTCCCTGCCAAGTGTGGGACACAATGCAGGGCTTGATCTCACAACCCTGAGATCATGACCTGAGTGAAACCAAGAGTTGGACACTCAACCAACTGAGCCACCCAGTCACCACTGTAAGATTTTTTTTAAAGATTATTTATTTATTTAAGAGATAGAGAGCATGAGCAAGGGGAGGGGCAGTGGGAAAAGTAGGCTTTACTGAGCAGGGAGCCCAATATGGGGCTCAATCCCAGGACTTCAGGACCATGACCCAAGCCAAACGCAGCCAATTAACCAACTGAGCCATCTGGGTGCCCCACCACTATGAGATGTTTATGTAAACTTAATGGTAACCACAAAACAAAATCTAGAGTGGAGGTGTGAAACATATTTAAAAAGAAAAAAAAAGGAGACTAAGCAAATAAATCACTATGGAAAACCACCAATGTACAAAGGTAGACAGAAACAGAAGAAAAAAATAGAAAAATGAAACAACTAGACTGGAAAAGATAAAATGGCAGTAGTAAATTCTTACATCTCAGTAATCACTAAATATAAATGGATTGAACTCACCAATCAAAAGTCATAGAGTGGCTGGATTATTTTTAAAAATCCAACTATATGCTACCTACAAGAGACTCATCTCAGTTTTAAAGACACACATAAGGTCCAACTGAAAGGATCAAAATGATATATTCCAAGCAAATGGAAACCAACAGAAGCAGATGTAGCTTATATCAGACAAAATAGATTTCAAACCCAAAAGGGTAACAAATGACAAAGACAATCATTATTTAATGATAAAGGGGTCGGTATACCAAGAAGATATAACAATCATAAATATATATATGATCTCAACACCCAAGCACCAAAATGCATTAAGCAATAATAACAGATCTTATTGGAGAAATAGACAACACTACAGTAATTATAAGGAACTTTAATACTCCACTATTAGCAAAGAATAGATCATCAGACAGAAAAAGAACAAGGAAATGTTGAAATTGAACCACACTTTAGAATAAATGGACTTAATAGACATATACAGAATGTTTCATCCAACAATAGCATAATACACATTCTTCTCAAGTGCACATGGAACATTCCCCAGGATAGATTGTATGAGGAGCCACAAGACAAATTTTAGCAAATTTAATAAGATTGAAATTATATCAACTATCTTCTTTGACCACACGGTTTGAAACTAAAAATCAACAACAGGAAAGTGAGAAAATCTACAAATATGTGGAAACTAAACACACTTCTAAACAACCATTGAGTTAAAGAAATCAAATCAAAAAAGAAATCAAAAAAGAAATTTAAAATTATCTCAAAACAAATGAAAACAGAAAAGAACATGTCATATACTGTGGGACATAAAAAAAAAAAAAGCAGGCCTGAGAGATAACAGTACAGCAATAAATGCATATGTTAAGAAATTAGAAAGTCTTCAAATAAACAGGCTAACTTTACTCCTCAAGGAACTAGCAAAAGAAGTACAAATTAAGCCCAAAATTAGCATAAGGAAGGAAATAATAAAAACCAGAGTAGAAATAAAGGAAAGAGAGACAGGAAAAACAGCAGAAATGGCCAATGAAACTCAGAGTTTGTTCTTCAAAAACATAAAATTAACAAAACTTTAGGTAGACTAAGGAAAAAAGGACAGAAAACTTAAATAAACACAATTAGAAATGAAAGAGGAGACATTACCACTGATACTACAGAAATACATGGAACCACAAGAAATTACTACGAACAATTATATGCCAGAAAATTACATTACCTAGAAGAAAAGGATGAATTTCTACAAATATACAACCTACAAACACTGAATCAGGAAGAAATAGAAAATCCAAACAGACCAATAACAAATAAAGTGTTTCAATCAGTAATAAAAAATATTCCAACATAGAAACCTCCAGGATCAGGCAGCTTCACTACAGAATCCTACCAAACATTGAAAAAGAATCAACACCAATTTTCCTGAAACTCTTCCAAAATATGAAGGAGAAAATACTTCCTAACTTGCTCTAAATCAGCATTGTTTTAATACCAAAACCGAATAAGGATACAACAAGGAAAGAAAACTATAGACAATTAACCCTGATGAATACAGAAGCAAAGATTCTCAAGAAAATATTAGCAAACTGGATTCAAGAACACATTAAAAGGATTATATACCATGACCGAGTGGGATTTACCCCAGAATGAAAAGATGGTTCAACATACACAAATCAATAAATGTAATACATCACAATAAATCAACAATAATAAATAAATAAATATAAATAAAGATAAAAATCACATGATCACCTTGATAGATGCAGAAAAAGCATTTGACAAAATACAACATTGGGTATAGAAGGAACATACTTCAAAATAATAAAGGCCATATATGACAAATCCACAGATAACAATTTACTCAATAGAGAAAAATTGAAAGTGTTTCCTCTAAGGTCAGAAAGAGGACAAGGACACTCACTCTCATTATTCCTAATCAATATAATACTGGAAGTCCTAGCTAGAGAAATTAGGCAAGACAAAAAAATAAAATGCATCAAAATCAGAAAGGAAAATGTAAAACTGTCATATCATAATGATATGATATTATATGGAGAAAATCCCAAAGAGTCAGTCAAAAAACTATTGAAATTAATTAGTGATTTCAATAAAGTGTCAAAATATAAAATAAACATACAGAAATCAATTGCATTCCTTTACACTAATGATAAGGCATCTGAAAAAAAGAGAAAAAGTAAAACGATTCCATTCATAATGGCATCAAACAATAAATTTATTAAGAATAAATATAACTAACAAAATGAAAGATCTATACATTGAAAACTACAAGACCTTACTGGAAAAAATCAAAGGAGACACAAAAAACTGGGAAGACATTCCATGTTCATGAATCAGAAGAATTAATATTGTTAAAATGACCATACTACCCAAAGCCATCTACAGATTAAACACAATCTCCATCAAACTACCAGAGGCATTTTTTCAAAGAAATGGAACACAGTTTGTTTGAAACCAAAAAGATCCTGAAGAGCCAAAACTATCCTGACAAAAAAGAACAAAGGTAGAGGGATCACACTTCCAGATCTCAAACTATATTACAAAGCCATAGTAACAAAAACAGTATGGTACTGGCATAGACATATTGGCCAATGGAACAGAATAGAGAACCTAGAATTAAATCACAACATATACAGTCAACTAATATTTGACAAAGGAACCAAGAATGCCCAATGGGGAAAGGACAGCCTCAAAATGGTGCTGAGAAAACTGGAGAAACACATGCAGAATGATGGAATCAGACCCTTATTTCATACCACTTATAAAAATTAACTTGAAAAGGATCAAAGACTTAAACATAAGACCTTATATTTTAAAACTCATAAAAGAAAACATAAAGGAAGTTTAATGATATTAGTCTTGGCCTTAATTTTTTGAACTGATACCAAAAGCATTAGCAACAAAAGCAAAAATCAACAATGGGACTACATAAAACACAAAACCTTCACCCAGCAAAAGAAACAACTAACAAAATGAAAAGACAACGTGAAAAATGGGGGGAAAATTTACAAAACATATATGAATAAGGGATTAATATCCAAAATAGATTTAAAAACTCAGTCAACTTAATAAAAAAATTTCAATTGAAAAATGGGCAGATCAGAAAGAAAGAAAGAAAGAAAGAAAGAAAGAAAGAAAGAAAGAAAGAAAGAAAGACGGGCAGATTCAGAATTGAAAATAGACATCTTTCCAAAAATGACACCAAAATGGTCAACAGATACATGAAATGGTGCTCAACATCACTAATCATCAGGGAAATGCACATCAAAATCACACTTCACACCTGTTAGAATGGCTTTCATCAAGAAGATGAGAGACAACAGGTACTGGTGAGGATGTGTTGAAAAGGAAACATCGATACATTTTTGTTAGGAATGTAAATTAATCCAACTACTATGGAAAACAATATAGAGGATCCTCAAAAAAATAAAATAAATCTACCGTATGATCCAGCAGTTCTACTGGCTGTACGCCCAACGAAAATGAAAACAAGGTTTTGATGAGATGTATACACTTCGATATTCATCTTAGCATTATTCACAACAGCCAAGATATGGAAGCAACTCAAATGCCCATCAACAGTTGAATGGATTAAAAAGATGTGATACATATACACTATGGAATATTATTCGGCCATGAGAAAAGAGAATATCTATTTGTGACAACATGGATGGACTTTGACCACATTATACTAAGTAAGATACGTCAGACAGAGGAAGACAAATACTGTATGATATCACTTATATGTGAAATCTAAAAAACTTAAACCCGTAAAAACCAGAGAATGAAATGGTAGTTACCGAGAGAGGGGTAAGGGAGGGGAGTGACAAGAGTGATGGTGTTTAATGATACAAACTTGTAATGAGTAGTAAATAAGTAATAGAGATCTAATGCACAGTATATTGAATATAGACAATAATATTGTGCTATAATGTTGTAATGTGATGACTATCACTACATTGACAAATATATTACAATATATAAATGTATCAAAGCAACAGTGTATGCCTTAAACTTACACAATATTATATGCCAACTTTGTTCAATAAAAAATAAATAAAAATAGATTTTAAAAGAAAATAAATGTTTTAAGGGAATCTATAATGAATTTTCTATCACAGATCTCAATATAAATAAATTAATGAATGAATATATGAATCAAAAAAGAATGATCTGATGAGTGTCCATCAAAAGCCTACAGCAAAAATCATACTTACTAGATATTATTTCTTTTAAAATCATAAAACAATTCTCATTTTTATCATTTCTGTCCTGCAGCTCTAAGCCAACACCACAAGGAAAAAAAATAAAAAATGTAAGAATTAGAAAGAAAGAAACAAAACTGTCACTAGTCACAAATATTAAAATTGTCTTATTATTTACCTTTTTTTTTCCCCCGGGCTTGAACTCACAACGCTGAGATCAAGACCTGAGTTGAAATCAAAGTGGGATACTTAATCAACTGAGTCACCCAGGCACCCCTTATTATTTACCTTTTAAAATATTTTAAATTCTGGGGGGGGGGGGGTTAAGCGGTGATGTGGTAGGGGGACCCTGAACTTCCCTGGTCCTTCGAATACAGCTAGATCAACATTGAACTATTTTGAACAACTAGGAAGACAATCGGAGAATTAAGGAAACAACCTGCACAGTTGGAGTGAGAAAAGGTGGCAGATGAGAGGCTCAGAGCCATAAATTGGGGAGAGGAAAGCCATGTGGCCACAAAGGGGAGGGAACCCCTTTCCTGGAGCAAAGTCAGAAAGAGGGAGAAAGTAGGAAATAGCCCAGTGGGTAGGGATCACATGATAAGCCATGATGAGGAGATCCCTTGGGTCACACAGCACAGGAAGAAATGGCTCCCTTTCTTAGAGGGCATTTAGAAGAGCATATTTTGCCTCTCCAAGGATAAAAGGCCAGCCAGGGAGTCTTTGAGCGGTGCTCAACAGCAGGGTCAGAGGTGCACACAGAGGGCTGAAAACCTCTTAATAACTTTTGGTTGTGAGCCTCAATAGGCTTAAACCTCTGTGGGCACAAAGTGGCTGCTTTTCTGCAGTAGAACTAAGCAGAAAGCACAGACTGGAACAGATTTCCACTAACCTGGCTACCACTTTTCGCGCTGCAATAGATTCAAGCCTCTTCATCAGCTTTTCTGAGACAGAAGGGACTAGGGGACTGAGTCAAGTGCAGACCCCCGATAACCTGGTTCCAGCTTTTCACTGAGCTTTACAATAAACTCTAGCCTCTAAGCACACCGTACAATTACTTTTCAGGGGTGGGACAGTGCTGGACATGCCCAGAGCCCTCTCCGCATGGGACGGGAGTGCACCTGAACCTTACCAGGCCTTCTAAAACGGAGTTTTGAATCCCAGCCACCAGCTAAAAACAAAATACAGTAGATCTGTGGCTCTGGGCATGCCAATGGCTGGGGCACAGACAGGTTAAGGGCAGAGAGCTGACAAAAGCCTGGGACACAGAAAACTTTTTATAAGAGGGGTCCTGAGCAGCAGTGGCCAGGAGTTCCACTCCCCAGGAACAAGAGGCAGGATAACCATATTCTTCCTCCTCCACCACCCTTCCTTCCTCCCATCCACCAGCACACTTGGACTCCAGAGAGAAACACTGCACCTCCAGTGGAGGTTGGAGTCTCCTACACTAAACCCCACCCCCCCTGCACCTGGCAGGGGCATATTTACAAGAGCAAGTCAGCCCTACAGGCCTCTCCCTCAGAACCAACACAGGCCTTGGCATCTACCAAATCTACTGATTAAAGAAAGCTCCTAGACATCAGCTTCCAGTGGAAATAGGGCCAGGCTTGCTTCTTTCATTTTTTTCCCCCTCTTTTCTTTATTTTTTTTAAATTTTTTAACTTTTTAAGATTTTTCTATTTCTTATTTCTTATTCCTTATCCTTTATTTTATATATATTTTTTCTCTTTCTCTCTTTTTTTTTTTTTTTTGTATCAGGCTTACAATCCTTTGTTTATTTCTTGGTTCTTTTGTTTCCTTCTTTTGTTTTTCAGATCAGGCTTTTTTTTTTTTCCTCTCTCTCTCTTTTTTCTTCTTTCCTTACCATTTTTCCCTTCCTTGTTTCTTATTTTTTAGGATCAGGCTTATAGTTTATTGTTTGTTTATATGCATTTTTGCTCCATTTCTTTTTCTCTTGTCTTGGATCAGGCTTTTTTTTTTTAATATTTGTTTATGAATTTTATTTTTCCTTCTTCTCTTTTCTTTTTTTCCTTTACAGGCTTAACTTGACAAACCAAAGTACGCCTAATGGTCCAAACACTCCCCACTACAAGCAAGTAGGAACTCTGTAGAGGAAGGGCCAGTGGGAAAGAGCAGCCAAAACATAACAGCAGTGTGTACACAGCATACACCAAAAATAATTACTGAAGTTTTTTTTGTTGTTGCTGTTATTGCTGTTTTTGCTATTTTTTCCTTTTTTTTTTTTTTCTTTACTCCTTTCTTTTCTGGACACAATGACTAGAAGGAGAAATTCACCAGAAAAGAAAGAACAGGAGGTAGTACTCTCTGCCAGGGATTTAATCAATATGGATATAAGTAAGATGTCTGAACTAGAATTTAAAACAACAATTATAAAGATACCGGCTGGGCTTGAAAAAAACATAGAAGACACTAGAGAATCCCTTATTGTAGAAATAAAAGAACTAAAAGCTAATCAGTCCAAAATTAAAAATACTATTACTGAGATGCAGTCAAAAAAGAAGCTCTAACAGCAAGGATAAATGAATCAGAAGAGAGTCAGTGATATAGAAGACAAAATGATGGAAAATAAGGAAGCTGAAAAGAAGAGAGAAAAACAATTATTAGATCACAATGGGAGACTTTGAGAAATCAGCAATTCCTTAAAGCAAAATAATATCTGGATAAGAGGGGTCCCTAAAGATAAGGAGGGGGAGGCAGAAGGTTTCTTTGAACAAATTATAGCTGAGAACTTCCCTAATCTGGAGAAGGAAACAGTCATTCAAATCCATGAAGCACAGAGAACCCCCCCCTTCAAAATCAATAAAAATATGTCAATGCACCCAACATATAATAGTGAAGCTTGCAAATTTCAGAGATAAAGAGAAAGTCTTGAAAGCAGTTTAGGACAAGAGGTCCTTAATCTACAAGGGTAGAAACATAAGGCTGGCAGCAGGCTTGTCCACAGAGCTGGACAGGCCTGAACAGAGGCTGGCATGACATATTCAATGGGCTAAAAGGGAAAAATATGCAGCGAAGAACACTTTATCCAGCAAAGCTATCATTCAGAATAGAAGGAGAGATAAAGAGTTTCCAGGACAAACAAAAACTAAAAGAATTTGTGAACACTAAACCAGCCCTACAAGAAAAATTAAAGGGGATCTTTTGAGTGAAGAGAGAGACCAAAAGTAACAATGACCAGAAAGGAACAGAAACAATCTACAGAAACAGCAACATAAAGAAAATACGGTGGCACTAATTTGTATCTTTCAATAATTACTCTGAATGTAAATGTACTAAATGTTCCAAACAAGAGACATATGGTATCAGATTGGATTAAAAAAAAAAAAAAAAAGACCCATTGATATGCTGTCTACAAGAGACTCATTTTGGACACCAAAGACACCTCCAGATTGAAAGTGAGGGGGTGGAGAACAATTTATCATGCTAATGGACATAAAAAGAAAGCTGGAGTAGCAATCCTTATATCAGACAAACTAGATTTTAAACCAAAGGCTGTAATACGAAATGAAGAAGGATTCTATATAATAATGAAAGAGTCTATCCAACAAGAAGATCTAACAGTTGTAACTATATATGCTCCTAACTTGGGGACAGCCAAATATATAAACCAATTAATAACAAAATTAAAGAAACAAATTGACAAGAATACATTAATAGTAGGGGACTTTAACACCCCACTCACAGCGGTGGACAGATTATCTAGGCAGAAGAACAACAAGGAAACAAGGGCTTTGAATGAAACACTGGACAAGATGAACTTAACATTTTAGAGCATTTCATCCTAAAGCAACAAAATACACATTCTTCTCAAGTGCATCTGGAACATTCTCCAGAATAGATCACATACCAGGTCACAAATCAGGTCTTAACTGGTACCAAAAGACTGAGATTATTCCATGCATATTTTCAGACCACAATGCTTGAAAACTTGAACTCAATCACAAGAGAAAATTTGAAAGAAACAAAAATACATGGAGGT
Organism: Ursus americanus; assembly: GCF_024610735.1. Taxonomy (NCBI): domain Eukaryota; kingdom Metazoa; phylum Chordata; class Mammalia; order Carnivora; family Ursidae; genus Ursus; species Ursus americanus. The sequence continues at coordinate 10,537,783 of NC_142137.1, read as the reverse complement.
TAAAGAACATTCTACTGAAGAATGAAAGGGTCAACCAGGAAATTAAAGAAGAATTTAAAAATACATGGAAACAAATAAAAATGAAAACACAACAGTTCAGAACTTTTGGGATACAGCAAAGATGATTCTAAGAAGGAAGTATATAACAATATGGTCCTTTCTCAATAAACAAGAAAAGTCTCAAATACACAATCTAATCTTATACCTAAAGAAGCTGGAAAAAGAATAGCAAATAAAGCCTAAATTCAGCAGAAGAGAAATAATAAAAACTAGAGCATAAATCAATGATACAGAAGTAAAAAAAAAAAAAGTAGAACAGATCAAAGAAAGTAGGAGTTTATTCTTTGAAAAAATTAATAAGATCAATAACCCCTATCCAGACTTATCAAAAAGAAAAGAGGAAGGCCCTAGATAAATAGAATCATGGCTGAAAAAGGATCAATCACAACCAACACCAAAGAAATACAGACAATTATAAGGAATATTAGGCCAACAAATTAGGCAATCTAGAAGAAATGGATATATCCCTAGAAACATAGAAATTACCAAAACTGAAACAGGAAGAAATAGAAAACACAAACAGACCCATAACCAGCAAGGAAATTGGAGCAGTAACCAAAAATCTCACAACAAACAAGAGTCCAGGACCAGATGGCCTCCCAGTGGAATTCTACCAAACATTTAAAGAATTAATAGTGATTCTTCTGAAGCTGCTTCAAAAAACAGAAGTGGAAGGAAAACTTCCAAACTAATTCAATGAGGTCAGCATTACCTTGATCCTAACACCAGACAAAGACCCTTTCAAAAAGCAGAATTACAGACCAATACCCTTGATGAACATGGATGCAAAAATTCTCACCAAGATACTAGCTAATAGGATCCAATAGTACATTAAAAGAATTATTCACCATAACCAAGTGACATTTTTTTTCCTGGACTGCAAGGATGATTCAACATCTGCAAATCAAACTATTGATCAATCAATTAATCAACATTTATAAGAGAAATGATAAGAACCATATGATCTTCTCAATAGATGCAGAAAAGGAATTTGACAAAATACAGTATCTTTTCTTGATAAAAACTCTCTGCAGTATAGGGATAAAAGGAACATATCTCAATAGCATGAAAGCCATATACAAAAAACCCACAGTAAATATCATCCTCAATGGGGAAAAACTGAGAGCTTTTCCCCTAAGGTCAGGAACATGACAGGGATGTCCACTCTCAGCACTGTTGTTCAACATAGTACTGAAAGTCCTAGCCTCAGGAACCAGACAACAAAAAGAAATAAAAGGCATCCAAATCGGCAAAGAAGTCAAACTTCACATACAACATGATGCTCTAGAAAATGCAAAAGACTTCACCCAAAAATTGCTAGAACCAATACAGGAATTTAGCAAAGTCATAGGATATAAAAATCAATGCACAGAAGTCAGTTGCATTTCTATACACTAATAATAAGGCAGATGAAAGAGAAATCAAGGAATTGATCCCATTTACAATTGCACCAAAAACAACAAGCTACCTAAGAATAAACTTAACCAAAGAGGTAAAAGATCTGTACTCTGAAACAATAGAGCCTTTATAAAAGAAATTGAGGAAGACACAAAAAAATGGAAAAATGTTCCTTACTCATGAATTGGAAGAACAAATATTGTTAAAATGTCTGTGCTACCCAAAGCAATCTACACATTGAATGCAATACCTATCAAAATACCATCAACATGGGGCATCTGGGTGGCTCAATCAGTTGAGCATCTTCCTCTGGCTCGGGTCATGATCTCGGGGTCCTGGGATTGAGCACCACATCAGCCTCTCTCCTCAGCAGGAAGTCTGCTTCTTCCTTTGTGTTCTCCCTCTCTCTCTCTCAAATAAATAAATGAGATCTTAAAAAAAAATACCATCAAAATTTTGCACAGAGCTGTAACAAACAATCCTAAAATTTGTATGGAACCAGAAAAGACCCTGAAAAGACAGAGGAATGTTGAAAAAGAAAACCAAAGCTTCACAATTCCAGACTTGAAGCTGTATTACAAAGCTGTAATCATCAAGACAGTATGGTACTGGCATAAAAACAGACACATAGATCAATGAAACCCAGAGAACCCAGAAATGGACCCTCAGCTCTGTGCTTAACCAACCTTCGACAAATCAGGAAAGAATATCCAATGGAAAAAAGAGTCTCTTCAACAAATGGTGTTGGGAAAATTGGACAGCCACATGCAGAAGAATGAAACTGGACCACTTTCTTACCCCACATGCAAAAATGAACTCAAAATGGATGAAAGACCTAAATATGAGACAGGAATCCATCAAAATCCTAGAGGAGAACACAGGCAGAAACCTCTTTGACTTCAGCTGCTGCAACTTCTTGCTAGACATGTCTCCAAAGGCAAGAGAAACGAAAGCAAAAATGAACTATTGGGACCTCATCAAAATAAAAAGGTTTTGCACGGCAAAGGAAACAGTCAACAAAACTAAAAGGCAGCCTATTGAATAGGAGAATATATTTGCATCTATCTTATCAGATAAAGGGTTAGATCCAAAATCTATAAAGAACTTATTAAACTCAACACCCAAAAAACAAAGAATCCAGTTAAGAAATAGGCAGAAGACATGAACAGACATTTCTCCAAAGAAGACATACAAATGGCCAACAAACACATGAAAAAATGCTCAACATCCCTTGGCATCAGAGAAATACAATTCAAAACCACAGTGAGATACCACCTCACACCAGTCAGAATAGCTAAAATTAACTCAGGAAACAACAAATGTTGGTGAAGATGCAGAAAAAGTGGAACACTCTTACACTGTTATTGGAAATGCAAACTGGTGTATCCACTCTGGCAAACAGTATGGTAGTTCCCCATAAAGTTAAAAATAGAGCTACCTTACAACCCAGCAATTGCACTACTTGTATTTATCCAAAGGATACAAGCATAGTGATTTGAAGGGGCACATACACCCCAATGTTTATAGCAGCAATGTCCACAAGAACCAAAATATGGAAAGAGCCCAGATGTCCATTGACAGATGAATGGATAAAGAAGGGATGGTCTACAATGGAATATTACTCAGCCATCAAAAAGAATGAAATCTTGCCATTTGCAAAGACACGGATGGAACCAGAGGGTATTATGCTAAGTGATATAAGTCAGTCAGAGAGAGACTAATACCATAAGATTTCACTTATGTATGGAATTTAAGAAACAAAACAGATGAACATAGGGGAAGGGAAGGAAAAATAAAATAAGATGAAAATTGAGAGGAACACAAACCATAAGAGATGTTGAACTCTGGGAAACAAACTGAAGTTTGCCAGAGAGGAGGTGGGTGGAGGGAAGGGATAATTGGGTGATGGGCATTAAGGAGGGTGCTTGATGTAATAAGCACTGGGTGCTATATGCAACTGATGAATAACTAAATTCTGCCTCTGAAACCAATAAAAAAATTAAATTCTGTTTTTGATAAACCCTGATATCTGGATCACCTCCAGGTTATGTCCCTATTGTCTGTACTTTATCTTAGTTTTAATTTGTTTGATTCTGTATCCTGACGTGCCTGATCAGTTTCCACTGAAGGCTGTGTACATTGTGGATACACTTTTGGAGAATCTCTGAATAACATCTCATTCTCTAGGGAAGACGCAAATTTCTTCTGGCTGGTAGTTAAAGTTGGGGCAGATCACCTCAATCCAACCATAAAATGAGCTATTTCAAAGCTGTTTCATGCTTTGTGACTTGGTTCTTAATTCTAGGTAGCTTCCAGAAGTCTTAACTGAAAGTATGAAGTGTTTACCAGGACCTCTGGTAGAATTCAATTATAAAACCATTGATGCCTATGTTTCCTCTGTGGAACATGGTTAAAATACTAATTCAAATTTCATGATATTAGGGTTATTTAAAAATTACTTTTTCATCTGTCAGTTTTTAATACATAATATTTTCCCCAGGAATTTCCCCTACTTTGCTTTCAAATTTATTGAAAATAAGAAAATTATGTTTAATATACTAATATTATCTTTTTATCCCTGTTGGAGCTTTTTATCCCTGATTTTTCCATATATATATTTGTTTTCTCTTTCTCTCTCTCTTTTTTCATCTTGATCAATCTTGCTAGAGATTTGTGTATGTTATTTATTAGTCTTCTAATGACCAACTTTGGTTTGGTTGTTTCATGCTATTGTACCTTTGTTTTCCATTTCTTTTCTTTTAACCTACTTTTATAATTTCTCTCATTCTATTTTCTCTAGATTTATTCTGGCATTAATATTCTAACTTTGAACATTGGCAGCTTGGCTCATTACGTTTTAGCTGTTCTTTTAATTAACTAATATAGGCATTTAAGGCTACAAGTATTTCTTGAAACACACTTAAATGTACCAAACAAGTTATAAAATAAACTATTTTCACTAATATTCAGCTCAAAGTATTATTAATTTTTGTGTTTTATTTCTTATTTGGATAATTTGTTTGAAGAGTAGTTTATTAGTTTTCATAAGTATAAAGTTTTTATGGATATCTCTGTTGCTGATTTTTAGCTTAATTGCATTTTGATCAGAGAATTTTACTTATGTGATAGCAGTTTTTTTGAAATACATTGAAATTTTCTCTATTGCCTAGTGAAATGGTTATTCTTTATAAAAATCCCATGTTTACTTGAGAAAAATAGATATGCTATAATTTCAGTTTCATTAAATCCATCTTGTTAATTTACTTATTCAAATATTTTATAACCTAACCAAATTTTTTGACCTATTGGTTATGGAGAGATGCTTTTGAAATTCCCTGCTATGATAATGAACGTTTAAGTTTTTGCCTTATATGTTTGGAGGCTCTTATATCAGGTGCATGTAAGTTTAAAATTATCATATCCCTCTGGTGAATTGAACCTTATATTATTGTGTGATGATCCTGTTATTCTTACATATGGTTTTGGTCTGTAAATCTACTTTTTCTAATGGTAGTTTAGATACCTCAACTTTCTTTTGGTTAATATTTTCTTGGTTTATATAGTTTCTCTTACCTTCAACTTTTCTGTAATCTTGTTTTTTAGGAGCACTCGATGTTTTTATATACCATTTGACAATCTACATATAATTGGTGATTTTAATCAATATATTTATGTACTTGGATTTTTTTCTACTATTGAATATTGTATTTTTTGATGTTTCATAACTTTTTACTTCTTCTACTTTGTGTTCTTTTGCTTTTTACATTTTTCTTATGACATTTTTCCTCTTTAGTAATTTGGAATTTATATATACTGTTTCTATTCTTTTATTGGTTATCCTTGATATTTTGCCATGTTATTAGGGATAACAAAGTTTATTGTTATTGTATGTCTCTACCCTTCTTCTAAAAATTACTCGGATTTTAGGGTACCATAACTTGATTTAGACCCCTAGATTACATGTTATTATTGTTTAGTACTTTATATATCCTTTGTTAGTGTTATCATTATTTCAATTGCACAAATTATTTCTGATTGTTATTCTTGTCATTTGTGTTTTATTAATGTTGATATTATGTTATTTGGCACATAGCTCTTCATTATGAATTCACCCTTTATAAAATTCCCTTCATGTTGTTTAATGCTTTTTGCCCTAAATTTAATGCAATGTAATATTAACACTTTAATCTCCCCCCCCCCTGCTTTTTTTTCCTTCCTTTTTTGTACTTTCTTGCAATGCTTTGCTTATCCTTTAATATTCAGTCTTCCTTGCTTACTTGGTCTTCCTTATATGCAGACACAGCTGGATTTTAGTTAATTACTCTTAAATCTTTCTGTGTCTGAAAAATTTTTTTTTTCTAAGATGATTACTTTTTCCTTTTTGGATTTAATATAGAAGAACATACCCTGAATCTGGAAATAAATGACTTTTAGTATTGATCTGCTTCTAATTAATTTTCTGCTTTTTGAAACATCCATGAAACATCTACTTACATTTTCCTGTTAGATTTGACACCACCTTCCCTATTTACCATTCAGCTTTTTAAAAATATAAATATAGAGAGGTTTCCATATATTAAAGTTGTACATATGCAATGCCATAATTTTAAAAACACATTTTATCTTTCCCTGTTAGCTTAATTGGAAAGAGTGAAATTTAATCTCTTGTAAATTCATGGTTGTCAGTGAAATAGTTCAGTAACTTCTCCATTTTACTGCATTATAAATGATGGTAGAAGAGCTGAGACTATTGCTCTGAACCACCAGGAAGTAAGATTTCCCTGAGTACAAGAGGTACATCTATGCAATGTACTCATTGCATAATAATTAGTAAGTTAATTCAGTGTTACTGATTAAATTGGGACAAATATATTTTAAGGTATTTCTTAATTCCAGTTTCTAATTCTTATTTCTACTTTTGGAATACTTTATTTGTATTATCGGAAGATCTTCCATTTAAAAATGTTGTTTTGTTTTCTGATTCTTGTAATTTCTCTTTTATGCCTTTGATTTCTTTTACAATGTTCTCATGATTCATGGTCTCCATCTTAAGTCTCTTTTATTCTTTGCCTTACTAATATATTGAGCTTGTTTTATGTTTCTGCTTAGAAAGTAGTATATGATTGAGTGTGACTTCTCATATATTTCCCAAGTCATTTAGCCAAAAATTTATTTTGGTCTTTATTTCAATTCTATAGTTCACAGCCATTGTTTCACTCAATAAGGAAGATAGTGCTCATGGAATTTATTGACCAAGAAGTAAAATTTAAAATACTGATTAATAGGATGCCTATAATATTTTCTTATTATCCCTTCCCCAAGAATGTTAAAGGCCAAGAATTCTAGGATAGTTAATAAGAATGTAAATTACAACTTGGTCAACCCAAATGATCAGATCTAATACAGAGACATTGGAAAGATGACTGTATCTTAGAAAACCTCAAAGCCTATTACAAATTATGGCTTCATAGAAGGGTATTTCTAATTTCAATCTGCCATCCTTACACTGGGCAAAAGAAGACAAGGTCAGGGGCGCCTGGGTGGCACAGCGGTTGAGCGTCTGCCTTCGGCTCAGGGCGTGATCCCGGCGTTATGGGATCGAGCCCCACATCAGGCTCCTCTGCTATGAGCCTGCTTCTTCCTCTCCCGCTCCCCCTGCTTGTGTTCCCTCTCTCGCTGGCTGTCTCTGTCTCTGTCAAATAAATAAATAAAATCTTTAAAAAAAAAAAAAAGAAGAAGACAAGGTCAGAACTAAAAAATAAGTCTGGAGTTTTCCTAGCCAATGCCTTTTTTCTCTTTTTTTCTTTTTTCCTATGAAACATAGATGTTTTCTTCTTTCAGATTAGAAACATATTCTAACATATTTTCTGTCAACTTTTAAACTAAGTTGTAGGTTAACAACTGAGGGAATTTTGTATGATCATAGAGTACTCAATATGTACTCTATATTCAGGTCTAATATTTCAAGTCAGACATTAGAACTAAAAGGATCCTGGGATGTTATTTAGCCCAACTTTATACACAGTAAATCTGAGGTAAATTATTTAAAATAAAGACATGTTAGAGGTTATATTTCTAAGGAAATTTTATAAGGAATATTCATTACAAGTATGTGAGAAAGAATTTATACACCTAGTTCTTTATTATCTGTTCCATACCCAGTTTAATTTTCCTATTACACAAAAAAAAGCCAAAGTCAACAGAAACTTTAAGAATAAAGAAAAGAACCATCATCCAAGAAATCTGATCATAACCTAAATCCCCCAAACTACTATAGACTTGGATCACATATGTTCTCAGTATTTCCAGGGAGATTGTGCCTAACACATTTCTCTAAAGCTGATAATGGGCATGAGCCTATAGTTTAAAGGAAAAAAATTCTAAAATAAATCATGTTATGGGCATTAAGGGCAAACAATATTCCCTAAAATTAGGCAAAATTTTTAATTGGATTCCTGAATCTCCTCTCAACATGAACTTGCAGCACCATTAGTAAGGCATCATTCTTTCAGATGACAGGAAAATGTTCATATTGGTGGCCTCTTGGTACCTTAGTTCCCACGTTTCTGTCAGAGATTGAATTGCTTTAGGAATGAGTTCCAGAAGTTATACCTAGCAATCTATATCTATGATACAATAAGAGAAACATACAATGATGGCTATTCATAGTAATGTTGTAAGAGATTCTGTTTATACCATTTTTTTTAAGATTTATTTATTTGACAGAGATAGAGACAGCCAGCGAGAGAGGGAACACAAGCAGGGGGAGTGGGAGAGGAAGAAGCAGGCTCATACCGGAGGAGCCTGATGTGGGACTCCATCCCAGAACGCTGGGATCACGCCCTGAGCTGAAGGCAGATGCTTAACCGCTGTACCACCCAGGCGCCCCCTGTTTATACCATTTCTGATGTTAACTTACTAAGTGGTTCTCTGCACTTTGTAGATGTCCATGAGTCAACCACCTCTGCCTTAAATCTTTTCCCTAGAATCATTTTGAAACAAGTTTTAAAAAAGAGATGGGAGGAACAGAAATTCCTATTAATTTTGGAGACTTAGGCAAGATTGTGAAATGGGTGACTGATTCCTGCCTTTAATCTCTGTGACCTAGCTTTACTTTTTTGTTGTTGTTGTTGTTAAGGTTTTTTTGGTTTCTTGTGTTACTTTAACCTATCTCCCCCTTGTTATTTTCTCTCCCTTTAGAACAGTCTTATCTAACAGTCTCCAAGGATACACCTCCATTACTTATTCTTTGAGAAGGATCTGGTAAACCATTTACCCTGAAGTATAAAGGTCAGGTAAGGTTTAGTGTGCTAACCTCCCTAAAGGCAGTGGATATGTTAGAATAGGAAAAGCAACACTTCCAGGTAAGTATAATATAAATGACTAAAGTTCTCATTACAGAATACTAAATATCAGACAGTAGCTCTGTATTTCTTGGAAAAGGTAGATAGATGTCTCAGTACCCCAGAATACAACTGCTTGTTACTGATCAACAATATTACTAATAGATAAAAGTTGCATATTAGTTTGTAAAAATGATGAAACCAACAAAAAATGTTTTCTGCAGTTCTGAATTTGAAAAAGCAAAAACAACAAATACAAGTTAAGGAATATTATTGTCCTCTGGAATCAGGGTTCAGTCTCACCTTTTTTATTTCCAGAAGGAACAGTCTCAAAAAAAATGTCTATAATGGGCTTCAAGATGAGGTCAGGAATGAGGCCACACACACACTGTTCCCCATTTCTGGCTGTGAATTGTGCTATATATTCACATGTACCTCTTCCCACAGAGGTCTGAGGTGAAGCAGGCTATATTTTGACATGGTACTGTGGGATATAAAACAAGAATAGAAAATATAACCAAAGACATTTAGCTCAATAAATTAGTTCCTCTCTGAAGACTCCCTCAAGAAGTGAAAAATAATATATTAAATATGCTTTATATTCCTAAAAAAACCTTAGTTTACTGACTCCAAATAATAACTATATGTATTGTTCTTTATGGCACGTTGGTACAAGAATGTATAAATAATTTCTCAGCACTAATTCATTAATCCTTGGACACCCCAAAGGGGGCTGCTGGGGAAAAGCATGAGGGTTGTGAGAAGCACATGATAAATGTGCTTTCTGGGGGTATTTAAGTTTCCCAGCACTGATTTCATTTTTTCCTTGAAACAGAAAATAGCATGTGAGTCTGGCTTCAACTAAAAGTAGGAACAAGAACAGACCCTTATTGCTAGCTTTAAACAAGTTACTTTGATCCCCATGTCTGAGCTACATGCATCTCTGAGATAGCAGGGTTTTCTAAAATGTATCCAAATTTCATCAGGCTTTGATGTGTTCAGATGAACTAAATTATTGCAAAGGCACTTGTCCCTGGAGGTGTTCTCAAATGGATACCAAACTTCATCTTAGAATGTGTATAGAAATTATGAATACCCATTGTAACATAAAATTATGAATGGGAAGAGACAGTGAGTATTAAGAAATAAATGATCAATGTACACAAATGATAGCATTCCCAAACACCAGCACAGAGCAGATTACATAATTTGCTGGACAGGTGCAAAATGAAAATGTGGGGTTCCTGGTTCAAAAAGCAAGGGGGGGGGGGGCACCTGGGTGGCTCAGTTGTTAAGCGTCTGCCTTCAGCTCAGGGCATGATCCTGGAGTCCTGGGATGGAGCCCCCGCATCAGACTCCCTGCCTCGCTGGGAGCCTGCTTCTTCCTCTCCGACTCCCCCTGCTTGTGTTCCTCTCTCGCTGGCTGTCTCTCTCTCTGTCAAATAAATAAATAAAATCTTAAAAAAAAAAAAAAAAAGCAAGGGGGAAGAAAAAACTTCTTTCTTTGCCAGTCTCCTTTTTGACCTATGATGATAGTTTCTACTGGCTATACTGTTGCACTCCCTTGAACATGTGGATACTCCTATGGAGAGTACAGATCTTCAGAGCACTCCAGGTCCCTGCCCAGTAACTCAGTGATCAAGGTGCAAGGGCAGTCCTGATTCTTCCTACATGCAGGCCCCACCTGGGGCTGAGAGGAGTAGCAGTAATTAAGCAGGGGCAAGGAAATAACCTGTCCTAAGGAGGCAAAAAGACGAGGCATGAGCATGCATTGTGAGCCTTCTAAGCCCCGGTGTAAGCTCCATTTTCTACCAGGCTCTACTTATTAAAACATAACTTCAAAGATAAAATTATTAAGAATTTCAAGACAGCCACCACAGAGCATTAAACCTTTGTGTAAGGCCACCTCTGAGCTACTACACTAGCTGCTTGCCCATGAAGCCAGCCCTGCACTAGCAATAATCAATTAGAAAGCTAAAAGAAAAGGAATACTATCAAAAATAACAACTTTGAATAAATTGCTAACACTAACCAAAGGTGTATAAGAGATATTTACAGAAACAAATGGTAAAATGCTATTGAAAGACACAAATTAGGACCTGAATAAGTAGAGTGATATACCATATTAATGGATGAGAAGATGGTCATTGAGACATGAAATCTTCCTCCAAACCAGACTATAAATTCAAGGCACTGACAATAGGATTTCTAAATGGAATTAGATACAGCGATTTTTAAAATTCATATGGAAGAGGAAATTCTGATAATATCAAAGTTAATTCAGATAAAGAACAAAAGGAAAGAAGGATTTTTCCATATCAGATTTCAAGACATAAAGTTTTATTTATGTAAAGAAAGAGCAATAGGTTAATGAAACCAAAGCCCAGTAGAAACTATGCAATAAATAATAATGAAACAAAGGAATTTTTGTCTAAATAAGTATTAATTTAGATTCTTGTCTCATACCATACGCTAAAACAATTCTATTCAGTAGTCTTTGTCTCTTAACATATTGGATTCAGGGCAAAGGTTGGCTGTGCTCTCAGTCTTGATGCTTTTTTTCCGAGGGGGGAGAACACATGAGATAAGGGACTGGAGTAGCAAGAGAGTATTGGACCAAGACTCAAATCACTAAAATAGGAAAAATAAAAATTTTAAATTGCCATTAGAAAATATATGGAGTAAAGTTATGATATTAGTGTATGAAATGATTTTTTCTAAATCAAGACACAAAAACATTATCTATAAAGGAAAACTTAAGATTGGCTACTTCGAAACTTAAAACCAGAAAGTTAAGACAAGACTGACTGAGGGTAGATATTTGCAATGCATCTAATTGATAAAAGACTGGAATTCAGAATATATAAAAAATTTCTGTACATAGATTCAAAATATAAAAACAACCAAAAGAGAAAACGAGCAAAGGATAAAAAGAGCCAATACATAGAAAAGGAAGCCCGTATGCCAATAATTATTTTTAAAATGATACTCAACCTCACTTCTAATCAGGGGATACAGATTAAAACAATGAGGAGATGCTATTCCATACCAAAAATTCAGAAGTAAAAAAAAAAAAAAGGAAACAAAAAAAAAAAAAAAAGAAAGAAAAGAAAAATGTGGGTAGACCAGAGTTCTATGAGAGTGCAAATTGGCCTAAGGACTTTGGACATGAACTTGATGATAACCAATCAAACAAAAATGTATTATGCCCTATAACATATAAATTCTACTTCTATTTCCTATGACAATTTTGGCGTATGTGAACTAGGACTCATGTACTAGGTAGGATATTTATTGCAGCTTTGATTATAAGAGCAAAAGCTAGAACCTACTTAAATATCTTTTTTTACCCTTTGTTTTAAAAGATTATTTATTTATTTATTTATTTATTTATTTATTTATTTATTTTCTTACTTATTTGAAAGAGAGAATGAACATGAGCAGGAAGGGCAGAGGAAGAGGGAGAGAGAATCTCAAACAGATTCCACACTTGTGTGGAGCCTGATACAGGGCTCAATCTCACAACCCTGAGATCATGACCTGAACCAAAACAAAGAGTTGGTTGTTCAACTAACTGCACCACCCAGGCACCCCAACTCGTTTTACCCTTTTGATGAAGTTTTCTTTCTTTTTTTGAAGGTTTTTTTTTTATTCCACTTTGTCTCTACCTCAGAAGTTACACCTACTTCTACTATTTTCATAGTGAGATTCAAATTTTTAATGAATTAGAAAAGTCATTAATGAATTAATGTTTACATTCTCCTCCTGAACAACTCAAGGACCTTAGAACTTTTATTTTTGATCTCCTGGGTCCATCTTCCATGTTATTATTGTCTGGTATTTTAGGTTTACCTTGTTTTCAACTCACCCTGCCATCCTTTTCATTTCTCATATTTTTTCATATTTCTAGAGCAGTGGGCAATAATTGAAGCTCAAGCAGTTCATATCATAATGTGTTTCCCATTTCTTTATTCATCATTGCTTGTTGAATCTCACTATTCCCTTCCTTGTCTCTACAACTCACTTTCAGTATATAACTTAATTTTTGAATTTATGGTTGTTGATAAGAAGTTGGCTACCGCTCTAATGGTCATTCCTTTGTTAAAAAAACATCTATACTTCGTCACTTTTCTCTTTTGTTTTGTTTTGCCTTTACTTTAATGGTCTACTGTTTATTTATGATATACCTAAATGAATATTTGCTTCTATGTTTCTTCTTCACTACTTGATAAGCTCCATTAATTTTAGTAAGGACTCATGCCTTCTTTCAAGCTGAGAAGTTCCTCACCGTTATCTTTTCAGCTGCCTCTCCTTCATTTTCTCTAGCACTTTCTTTGGAAACCAGTATAAGAGCTCCAATTTCTCACAGTGGATGCCACAACCAAATGGAACACTGGCATATCCATAGTGATATGAGCAGAATACCATCCCTGTGTGTAAGTGGTTTCTAGGTTTCCTTCAACACCCAGTTGCCAGAGCCCTAGCTCTGGTCTTTACAGAGATCCAATGTAGTATGAACGGCTTGAGCTTCAGTTATTGCCCACTGCTTTAACTTTACATTTCCCCTCTGTGTCTATCATCTATAAATATCCCACTATATATTAATTATAAAATCAAAATTATTTTAGTATACTTTAAAAGTATGTGTTGGAGGGGAGCCTGGGTGGCTCAGTTGGTTAAATGTCTGACTCTTGATTTCTGCCCAGGTCATGATCTCAGAATCATGAAACTGAGCGCTGTATCAGGCTCCATCCTAGGCATGAAGCCTGCTTAAGATTCTCTCTCTCCCTCTGCCTTTGCCCTTCCCCTCCCCATCTCTCTCTCTCTCTAAAAAAATAAAAATAAAATAAATAAAAAATAGATAAAAGCACGTGTTCGAGGAGGGAAAGAATTTGTTCTTCCACACACCTACTCTATTAGAAAGACTTATACCCAAACTTCTAAACTGCAAAAATTTTAAAAACCAGATGAAAAGGCTAATTACAATTGAGTGCTATAAGTTGTGAATGAATACCTTATATTTGTGTAGCTGAGCAGAAACCTTAACCATCTGAATGATCCTCTGAGGAATTTTCTCTGTTTTGTTTATTGCCATATTAACAAGAGAAAAAGCCAAGAGTTCTCAGATCACCCCTGGGAGGGTGACTTGCTGATGAAGTGTGGAAGGTATTTTCCCCCACTCAGGATAAATGTGTCCTTGGTATTTCCAAGATCCAGCCTCTTGTTTCTGCAGTTCATCAAGCCATCAGGCATGCCCTGGGTCTGGCCTGAAGGGGGAGGAATTATAATTAGATTCACACTCCTTTGGAAGGCTTGGTGGGCCTGGGCCAGGAATGGGCCTCACAGGTCCCTACTACAGTGTGGATAGGAATACAGGCAGACAGGCCACAGGATAGTACAGGGTGCCCACATGGGTAGAGATTGCAGGGAGTAGGGGAGTATCAAGCTGGTTATAATTAAATTTGGGGAATGAACCTGAGTGTTAGACAGCAGCTCATACCTATTTTGTTAGGGTAGTTCTTCCCATTCAAACTGAAGTCTCACTATCTGAACTCAGAAACCTGAAAGATTCAGATAAGAAGGAAAAAGTACAGACCCACAGAGATGAAGTGACTTGCCCATGTTACATGAGCTGAAGTTTATTAGCTTTAGCCTCTTTATATGCAGAACATCTAAGATTTCCTGATGTATCTCTGAATAAACACTGTATGACTGAAGCTAAGTGCTGCCCCAATCGCTACCAGGCTGAACTGTTTTGTCTTCTTTAAAGAATGAGGGATAGGCTCTTTCATCCATCTATTCACTTGTTTTTCATACCTGTTTTCTTCTTGGATGTCTGAAATATCATTATAATAAGGAAACATGCTGCAGGTTGAAAGCTAATTATAAAGAATTGCGCATTTACGTTTATCTTTGTACATACAAAATAGATATAATAATTGTTCCATTACCATAAAAATCATTTTCCAACAATAAGCCCAGATTCTGGTGATTTTTTACCTTCAAAGTGCAGAAATCATCAAAGAGCCATATGTGAAAGAAGAGTAGTTGGCTATTTGTACAGTGTGATCTAAGAGGCAAAAATACTCCCACTGATAGCTAAGCAAGGAGATGCCATTTCTTACATAGGTACATGCCACAAGAGGAAGTGGGCAAGATACACCAGGCCTGTGTTAAAAAGGACAGAGGGAAGTGAAGGGAAGCAGCATATTAGTCAGGTTTCTCCCCTGAAGCAGAACCAACAGGATATAGAAACAGATATAAGAAGAGATTTAATATAGGAATTGGCCCATGCGATTACAGACTCTAGGAAGTCCTATGATCTGCTATCTGCTAGCTGGAAATCAGGAAAGCCAGGACCAATCTAAATGCCCAAGACTTGGAGGGCTGATGATGTGAGCCCCAGTCTGAAGGCTCAAGAATGAAGAGAAGATGTGGGTCCTAGCCCAAGCAAAGAACAAATTTGCCCTTTCTTTGCCTTTTTATTCTATTTGAGCCCTCAATAGATTGGATGATACCCACTGACATTGAAGAGGATGAATCTTGTTTACTCTGTCTACAGATTCAAGTGCTAATCTCTTCCAGAAACACCTTCACAGATTCACCCCCAGACCGAATGTTTTACTACCTATCTGGGCATCCCTTGGCCCAGTCAAGTTCACACGTAAAACCAACCATCAAAAGCAGTGTTCAGTGAGCCCCTACTATAGGGCAGGAACTGTACTCAACCCTTTCCTGATAGCTCATTTAATCTTTACAATAATTTTCCAGTCTGACAGATGGGGCAAGGGGCAACGGGGAGTCTGAAAAGATAATTACCATAACCAGTGCCACATAGAAGGTACACAGCAGAATAAATCATAAACTTATGAATGAATAATTCCAAAACCCCTGCTCTTTCCATCCAGCCCTGCTACTACCTTAACAGCAGCATAAAACATACACACACACACACACACACACACACACACACACACACACACACTCATTTGCCCAGGAGGCAAAGAAGAGTTCTTGGGTTTTTATTTAACTTTCTCACAATATCCAATTATTGCAATTTGGATCATCAGATAAAAGGTAGTCCTATCCTGGAAGACAGGGAGAATCTGACCCCAAAGGAACTAAATGGAAAATAAGTCATTAAAAAAAAAGATTTTATTTATTTATTTGAGAGAGAGAGCACAAGAGAGCATAAGCAGTGGAGAAGGAGAAGCAGGTTGCCCATTGAGCAGGGAGCCTGATGCAGGACTTGATCCCAGGACCCTGGGATCATGACCTGAGCTGAAGGCAGACGCTTAACCAACTGAGCCATCCAGGCACCCTGGAAGATAAGTCCTTTTAAGTGGAGGGGATGGTGCCACAGGGCCCAGAGGATAGAGGTGCCCACACAGCTGGAGCCAGGAGGACTCTAAACACAGGTTTTGCCTTTTTTCAGGTTTAGCCTCTAGTCTTTTCTGCACTTGCTACTTCTATACACTGTTCTCTCCAGCCCCTCCAGCATGCCTAAATCTATACCCCACAGCCTAAACATCCAGATGCAGACATTGTCAAGGCTCATACTTAAAACTCTTTTTTAAAAAGTTCAAGAACAACAAACTCTCAAAATGAATCTAAGCCTTTTATTTCTTCTTATATGCATTCTTTCTGTTTGGATCATCCCAAGAAATAAAATAAAACAAAATCAATCCTATTTCATGTTTGGATTTCAGCAAACTGTGAGAATTATTTGAGCCATTTCCTTGTTCTATATAGGGAAATACGTTTTCCATGACATGGTTGGCTGGAACCACATAGGTAAAATAAAATCTTCAAACTACTTCCCTTCAGATCCAGAAATGATGAGCAATTTGACATCATGTATCCCCCTGACTGCAAACCAGAAACCTCTCTGTCAGTAGCTATTCCTGCAATATAATACCTCTAATGTTGTGGGAAGTTGTTTGAGGCAAAAGGCAGCTGTAATAATGGGATTGTGTTTCAAAAAAGAGCTGGCTGTACGGCCATGCTGTAAATGAAAAGCATCATAAAAGGAACATTACCACTCTTAAAAAACAGTGAGACTGCTCAAATAACTCATTGCAGGCTATTTTTATAGTCCCCTAATTCTGTTTTTAAAATCAAATGCAACTCTAAAAGAATAGCTCACTCCAAGTTGGGGAGAAGGCCAAACCACTTCAGTTTATGGAGAATCTCAAATCTTACCTCCTAACATTCATTCAGTCATTCGTCACTTATTCATTCATTCACTTAACAAAGCATGTATTAAGCACCAATTATATGTAAAACATTGAATTAAATGGTGAATTACTCAAACAGGAGTAATAAAATCTGTACATGCATTACTAATAGAAAGTATAATAGGATAAATACCCTAAGCTAGAGAGAAACGAAGGTGTCATAGGAGTGAGAAGTTGGGAAAAGTCGGTTCTGGCTGTGGGGATTCTAGAATACTTCATGGAGGAAGTGGCATTTAGGCTCAGCCTTGGAGGATGGGGTCCAAGAACACCTACGGCAGGAGAGACTGTGTGAGAAGGCAGAGCAACAAAGTACACTCATGAAAAGGCAAACAATTCCAATCAGCTGGAACCTAAACAGAACGTGGGGAAAAAGCCCAAAAGGCAGGATGGGGCAAGATCCTGTTATGCTATGGTTAGTTCTATGGCCTACTGTCCTGCGAATTTGCTGATCAGAAAGCAGGGAAGGAAGTTTTAATTGGATGCTGTGAATCACCTGATTTTTAGGGGAAGACTGGAAAGAGACTAATTTCATACAAGAATAACTATGAAGCGTTCCCTCTTTGCCTTGGTTGTTATGATGCTCAAACTCCTCTAGCAAAGAAAGTGGATCATTGGCATTTATTTTAAATCCCTCCCTCATTTCATCTTAGTTTTCTTCGTCCCCTTGTCCCTTTATTCCTAGTTCCTCACATAAAAAGATATATTTCACTACATGTGTTTTTATTATAAAACAGTGATTGAATAAACAGCTGCAACATATGAAGATACAAATGAAGGAGAAAGTAGAGAATGGGAGAGTAAGCCTCCAAATGAATCCATTTTCCAGAATTTATGTAAGTCATTCTTTTCAAATATACCATTCTACATATTATTCTCTGACAATCATAACTAACAAGTTCTATAATTTCTACAGCTAGAAATGTTTTCCATATGTAATTTTATACAGCCCTTGCTCTATAAGTACAAGTAAACACTGCTTTATATAGTAACATGTTAAAAAAAAAAAAAAGAAATGAGGTTTCTTTTTTTTTTAAAAAAAGATTTTATTTATTTATTTGAGAGAGAGAGACAGCCAGCGAGAGAGGGAACACAAGCAGGGGGAGTGGGAGAGGAAGAAGCCGGCTCCCAGCAGAGGAGCCTGATGTGGGGCTCGATCCCAGAACTCCGGGATCACACCCTGAGCCGAAGGCAGACGCTTAACGACTGAGCCACCCAGGCGCCCTGAAATGAGGTTTCTTAACATGGAATTGTTAAGCAGGCAAATGAAAACATTTTTTTCACCCAGTGTCAAAGAAACAGCTCGGTCTGTTTCTGCAGTGCATCCAAATTAATGCTTATATATTAATGCTTATAACAGCACTATGATGTACCAATTCAGAGTGAAACATGCCAAGTCAGAGTAATCTGTCATGTCCAAATATTACACGACCATTGTAGTAATAGTGATGATGGATAATGAAACATGTGCCCCAGGACATCAATGACCATTTCCAAATGACTCATTCATATCCCCCTAAGTGAGTGAGTATTTTGTTTACACAAAGGTATAAATCTGAGTATTAAGTATGCAATCCATTAATGTATGTCCCTAAAATATCTTTTTTTACTGAAATATAATTGGCATGCGATATTAGTTTCAGGTGTACAACATAATGATTCGGCATTTGTATCCATTGCAAAATGATCACTACAATCAGTCTAGTTACCATCTGTCACCATACAAAGTTACACATTATTTTTTTCTTGTAATGGAAACTTTTAAGATTTACTTTCTTAGCATCTTTCAAATGCGCAATACAATATTATTGACTATAGTCACCATGATGTACATTACACCACAATGACTAACTTATTTTATAACTGGAAGCTTATACCTCTTGATCCCCTTCACCCGTTTTACCCACTCCCCAATCCCCCTCCCCTCTGGCAACGAACAATATGTCCTCTGGATCTATAAGTTTTGTTTTGTTTGTTCATTTGTTTTGTTTTTAGATTAGACGTAGAAGTGGAATCACGTAGTATATGTCTTTCTCTGTCTGGCTTATTTCACTTGGCGTAATACCCTCAAGGTCTATCTATGTTGTCACTAAAGGGCAAGATTTCATTCCTTTTATAGCTAAGTAATATTCTATTCTCCGTGTGTATATATAGCACATCTTCTCTATTCACTCATCCATCAATGGACACTTTGGGTTGTTTTGATATTTTGGCTGTTATAAATAAAGTTGCAATGAAGATAGGGGTACATATATCTTTTCAAATTAGTGTTTTCATTCACTTCAGATAAATACCCAGAAATGGAATTATAGATCATATTCTATTTTTTTTTATTTTTTCAGGAACCTCCATACTATTAACTATAATTTTGGCACCAATTTACATTCCCACCAATTTACATCCCAATGCATGAGGATTCCCTTTTCCCAACATTCTCACCAACACATGTTATTTCCTGTCCTTCTGATAATAGCCATTCTACCAGGTGTGAGGTGATATTTCATTGTGGTTTTGATTTGCATTTCCCTGGTATTAGTGCCATTGAGTATCTTTTCATGTGTATGTCTTCCTTGGAAAAATGTTTACTCAGGTCCTCTACCCAGTTTTTAATCAGATTTTTAATTGTTGTTATTAAAAGTTGTATAAGTTATTTATATATTTTGGATATTAACTCCCTACATCAAACTAAAATGCTTTGCAAAGTGAGAAAATCCATTAACAAAAGGAAAAGGCAAACTACTAAATGGGAGAAAATCTTTCCAAAAATTTTAGTTTGGTGTGGTCCCATTTGTTTATTTTAGCTTTCGATGCCCTTGTCTTTGGATTCAGATCCAAATCCAGAGCCATGACAAGACCCATGCCAAGGAGCTTACTGCTGATGTTTTCCTCTAGGTGTTTTATAGGTTCAGGTATTATATTCAATTTAAACCATTTTGAGTTAAACTTTGTGTATGGCATAAGACAGTAATCCAGTTTCATTCTTTTGCATGTGGCTGTCCAGTTTTCCCCACACCATTTATTAAAGACTGTCCTTCCCCCATTGTATATTCTTGCCTCCTTCACTGTGTATTAATTGACCATATAAGCATAGATTTATTTTTGGGTGCTCTCTTCTGTTCCATTGACCTATGTGTCTGTTTTTATGCCAATACCATACTGTTTTGATTACCATAGCTTTGTAATATAGTTTTAAATCAGAGCATGTGATACCTCCAGCTTTGTTCTTCTTTCTCAAGATTGCTTTGGCTAATCAGGATTTTTTGTGGTTCCACACAAATGTTAAGATTCTTTGTTCTATTTCTGTGAAAAAATGCCATTTCAATTTTGATAGGGGTCACATTGAATTTGTAGATTGCTTGGGTAGTACAGATATTTTAACAACATTAATTCTTCCAATCCATGAGCACAGAATATCATCCGATTTATTTGTGTCTTCTTCAATTCCTTTCATCAGTGTCATAGTTTTCTGTGTATAGGTCTTCACCTCCTTGGTTAAATTTATTCCTAGGTATTATATTCTTTTTTTTTTTAATAATGATTTTTTATTATATTATGTTAGTCACCATACAGTACATCCCCGGTTTTCGATGTAAGGCTCGATGATTCATTAGTTGTGTATTCTTTTTTGATGCAGTTATAAGTGAGATTGTTTTCTTAATTTCTCTTTCTTAAAGTTTGATGCTAGCATATAAAAATTCAACCAATTTTTGTATATTGATATTGTACCCTGAAACTTTAACAAGTTTGTTTTTTAGTTCTAATAGTTTTTTTGGTATAATCTTTAAGGTTTTCTATATATAAAATCATGCCTTCCACAAATAATAATAATTTTAATTCTTCCTTTCCCATTTGGATGCTTTTTATTATTATTTTTTTCTGACCAATTGCTCTGGCTAGGGCTTCCAATACTATGTTGAATAAAAGTGGCAAGAGTGGGCATCCTTACCTTGTTCCTGATCTTAAAGGAATATAATGCTGCTGAGTATAATGTTAGCTTTGGGCTTGTTAGCTTTGGCCTTTATTATATTGAGGTATATTCCATCTATACCCACTTTGTTGAAATTTTTATCATCAATTGATGTCGAATCCTGTCAAATGCTTTTTCTTCATCTGTTAAAATGATTATATGATCTTTATCCTTTATTTTGTTAATGCTCCCAGTACTTTCTATTCACCTCATTGCTCTAGCTGTAAACTAGCGAATATCGAGGACTATATGTATGTAATTGTATGCATGTGAGGCAAGTTAAAAGTAAATATTCAAAAGTAAAAGTAAATATTCAACCAATGACCAAATGACTTGCTAAGAACTTGCTAAGAACTAGTTAAACATTGTTGCGTCCACCTGAAGCACTAGGAATGAACATGAAAAGCAAGAAGAATCAGAGCTGAAATTCCTCTAGTCCTATAAGTATTTGCATTGGGAAGAGATACTGAATTACACATTTGTTGGTTGTTTAACCTATTATACAGTATCTTAGCAGCTACTGAAATACACAGTTAATTATAAAATACATGCCTGTACCCTGGGCGTTGGGAGGATCATGGGAGAAGTGGGGTATGACTTCTATGCGAGCATGCCCAGGTAGCCAAAGCAAATTCTTACTCTTAAAATAAATACATTTCCTTGAGAGATTTTCTAGCATTTAGTTTGACCGTACATACTCTCCAGACAATACCTCTCTCCCCAAAAAAGTAAGAGAAAACATTGATAAAGGAAGGAAGTTTTCAAATTTCCACACACATTAACATACCAGAGCATAATAGTTTTGAAACCATTTCTGCTTAATGAACACCCACATTTGCATTTCAAGAGCACCTTAGGGTACAATAAAATCAATACAGCATAGATAATTCTGAAGCCAACCCTTCTCTCTCTCTAAAAGGTCTTTTAACTATAAAAACCAATTTTAATAAAAGGCATCTGTACTCAAGATCCTCCATTATACAATATACTTCATCATAGCATAAAAGTTTTGGCCTGAAGACCAACTTTAAGGAATTCACAGTAGATTAATATCATTATTAGTCATGACTGTGTACAGAAAATTGTGTTTTTGCTGCACTTCCAACATGAGGTTAAAACAGGAAACTGAATTAAATCTGTAGGATAATCCTTAGCTTTCCATCTAACCTGCTAACTGCATGAAGGATGGGGTTGAAAATTAAGGCTTTCTTATAATCCATTAAAGATACTGCCAAAGGTATTGAAGAGAAAACCCATGTTTGGACAGAAGTAACAAGACTTAGTTAAAACACTCTAAACCAAACTCCAGAAATGTATCTGGTTATAGCAGGAGATAGGAAAAACTAGGGTCACCCATCACAACATGCCCAAGACCTAGACTGTCACTCTATCTAAAATGATGAAGCTCACAAAGAGTAGAAATTCATAAAGCACAGAAACTCATAAAGTTTATACCTATGTCAGATATTTTAGTTTCATAAATAATTTACAATGTATATTATAACTTCAATTTAATTCATGGTCAGAGCTATTCTATATTTTTAAAATATTGCTTATTTGGGGAAGACTTCTTTGACTACCTTATCCAAAAGTAGCTACTCCCTTCAGTCTTAATTCTTTTTTTAAATTTAAATTCAATTAGCCAACATACAGTATATCAGTGGTCTCAGATGTAGTGTTCAACAATTTATCAGTTGCATATAACACCCGGTGCTCATCACATCACATGCCTTCCTTAATGCCCATCACCCAATTACCTCATCCCCCCACTCCCCTCTCCTCCAGCAACTCTCAGTTTGTTTCCTATAGTTGAGAGTCTCTCGTGGTTTTTCTCCCTCTTTGATGACTTCCCATTCAGTTTTTCCTCCCTTCCCCTATGATCCTGTGTGCTGTTTCCTATATTACACATATGAATGAAACCATATGATAATTTTCTTTCTTTGATTGACTTATTTCACTCAGCATAATACCCTTCAGTTCCATCCAGGTTGATACAAATGGTAAATATTCATCTTTTCTGTTGGCTGACTAATATCCCATTGTATAAATACCACATCTTCTGTATCTATTCATCTGTCGATGGACATTCCAGCTCTTTCCACACATTCAGTGCAATTCCTATCAAAATACCATTATTTTTCACAAAACTGGAAAAAAAATCCTAAAATTCATACCAGAACTAGAAAAGACCCTGAGTAGCCAGAGAAATGTTGAAAAAGAGAACCAAAGCTGGTGGCATCACAATGCCTGACTTCAAGCTATGTTACAAAGCTGTGATCATCGATACAGTATGGTACTGGCACAAAAACAGACACATAGATCAATGGAACAGAATAGAGAACCCAGAAATGGACCCTCAACTCTATGGTCAACTAATCTTCAACAAAGCAGGAAACAATATCCAATGGAAAGAGGACAGTCTCTTCAATAAATGGTACTGGGAAAATTGGACAGAAGAATGAAATGCAGAAGAATGAAACTGGACCATTTTCTTATACCATATACAAAGATAAATTCTTTAGTCTTAATTCTTGCAACCTATTTTACTTTTACGCATAGCACTTACTTCCCATTGACAGTGTTTGTATTTTCTAAGTTTATTGTGGGTCTTCCAATTACTGTGTCCTTGTTAAGTTCCTAAATGATCCCATCCACAGTGCCTTATATGATAGGCACTTACTAATTATTTGTTGAGTGAGTGAATGAGTGAATGAATAAATGAAATAGAACAAATTTGATCAATAGGAGTCTCTCTTTGCTCATCCCCCACCGTGAACTTCTCAAATGTGAGCTCCTCATGAGCAGGTAGTGGGGTGCCTGGCTCCTAATGAGCATTCAGTAACTCAGTAACTATTTGGGGAGAAGGGTGCTGTATTGATATCCTATTACTGCTGTAATAAATTACCATAAATTCAGTGGTTGAAAATAACACAAATTTATTATTTTATAATCTGGTAGACCAGAAGTCTGACACAGGCTAAAATCAAGGTACTGGTACAGCTGCATTCTTTTCTGTAGACTCTGAATTAGACCTGGTTTCTTGCCTTTTCCATCTTCTAGAAGCTATTTCTATCCGTTGGCTAGTGGTCCCTTTCTTCTGTTATCAAAGCCAGCAATGGTAGATGGAGTCCTTCTCACTATTGAATCACTCTGACCCTGCTTCTGTCATCTCTTTCTCTTCAACCCCTCCTTCCACTTTTAAGGATCCTGGTGATAATTTTAGTCCTGCCTGGGTAATCCAACATAATCTCCCCATCTCAAAGTCACCTGATTAGCAACCTAAGTTCCACCTGTAACCTTAATTCCCCCTTGCCATGTAACATATATTCACAGGTTCTGTGGATTAGATGTAGACACATTTAAAGGCTGCTATTCAATTGGTTTGATGGGTTGGTGAGTCAAAGAGTGAGTATACCCATTAGCCAGTGAGAAGACTGTTCTAAATAGCACAGTGGCTTGTAAAGCTAGAAAGTTTGCTTAAAATAGTCAAAGATAGTTTACTTGAAGGGAAGGGACATGGGAAATGCCTGAATCCATTTTTGATCAGAAGAGTGAGATAATGAAATTTAAGTTTATGAAAGACTAACCAGGAAAGAGAGTGCCAAGTGCTTTGGAGAAAAGAAGAGACTAGAGGTAGCAAGACCACAGAGGGAACAGATGTAAAGAGATTTGGGTCTGAATTAGAGAGGAAGGGATAAATGTAGGAGATCCTTCAGAAAATGACTTAATGTTGATGAGGAACAAAGAGGAGATGTGAGTCAAATATGGCTACAAGATGATGAGACTAAAGGTTAATGAAGAAACCAAGAGGTAGAAAGTGGAGCCAGTGTTCAGATATGAAAGACATGACCCTGAGGTAACAAGATATCTAGGTGGAAACATTCAGTTTCTATCCAATCAGAGTTTAAATAAGAACACAGGGCAAGAAATTATCGCCTTAAATTTAGACATGAATGGCATCCCCCAAAAGGTAATGTGGTAATAAAGGAGCTTTCTAAACTAGCTGCAGCCAGGAAACCCAAATTTGTTTTACCCAGAATGAATCTCACCTGAATTCAAAGCTCTTCAGTCTGTAGTCTATCACTTTGTTCCCTTCTACAGCTCAGAATGGCTCTCGCAGACATCTGAGGCTGATTTTTAAAGAGCAGTCAACTGTGCTCTGATTTCTGGTGCTCAGCCATTGTTGGTATTTCCCTGGATTCCAGCCAAGCTCAAATGAGAGTTTGGGTTACTAATTTCTGTTCCTGATATCTGACAGCTGTCACAGATGTTCCTGGGCCCATGTTAAAACTCCTGGTGTTTGAATCCTTGCTGTTTCTCACATCTGTTGAATGCCCTCTCCTTGACTTCTCTCTAAACTTCCTGGACCTTCTGCCCATTCCTATTTCCGGTACTTCATTATTCGGAGTCCAGGTTTTCCCACTATTTACCTGTACCTTGATTCTGTTAACCTCTATCTACTATGAAATGGAGCTGGATAACCCAGATTACCAGAATGCATGTAACAAAGCTCCCAGTTGTTATGCAGAAGCACACTAATGTGCCAAACAGGGTTTCAGGTATGCCAAGAAATTCATGTCCTCAGCCCACTCTCCAGTAACCTTCAGACTTGAAGGGGCCTCATCTGGAAACCCCCATGTGTTGCACAATTACTATCATCTACAAGTGTTACAATTGGAAAGTACACATCTACAGTAAATATTGTGGAGAAGATGAAGAGGAGAAAGAGCAGTCAGAAAGGAAAGAAAGAACCAGAAAAATAGAGCATCATGGAAGCCAAAGGAGAAGGACATTTCAAGAAAGAGGGGAAGCAGCAGTGTCAATTGCAGCAGAGCAGCAAAGAAGAATGAGAACTGAGAAAAGGCCACTGGGTCTATAATTGTGTAAGTTCATTTTTCATGTCAAGCAAACAGTAGATTCAAAAAGGAAGTGTAGGGCTAGAGGGAGCTAGAAAAAAAGGTCAACTTGATGCCTGAAGAAGCAAAAAAATGTTAAAAGGTATCAGGAATGCTTTACTAGTAAGACCTAAAAATATGCCAGAAAATTTAAGGCTATCTTCAACTAGCAATAACATAACAGACAGAAATCATTTACATAACTGAGGCAGCTTATTAAGCCAACCATAACTGTCAACATTTGCTTAAGTATCTCAAAACAAAAAAGACTGAGAGGCAAGAGCTTAAGATAAATGAACATTAATCCAATTCACAATCAAATGGAAATGCCATAAGCCCAAAGAACATTTATGTGTGGAATTTTGTTTCAAGACCCTAAATTTAACAAGCTGAAATTAAGTATCACAGCATTCAACAGTTTGAAGTGAAGAATTTCCTTTTAATGGGATATTTTAATTTCATTCAAAAAAAAAAAGAAAATAATAACAAAGCATCTTTAACTCACTTAGCCTTCAGAGAAGCAAGTATTTCTTGTGCTATTAAGATAAGCTTTGTAATGGGGTAGAAGGGAAATGGAATTTTCTCTGCATACCATCCCTATCCAGGCCTTCCAAAACAGACTGTCTCTTGCTTGCAAATGGAGGCTTGCTGCTGCAATTTGTGCAAGTGGCCAGGTAAGGACAAGTGAGAACTAGCGTCTTTAAAAGAACAGCTAGCTCATATTTGCAACATCCACCTCAGTACACAGGAGCATTTCACCAATCCTCAACACCCAGGTCCAGGTGGCTGTCACTAACGGGAGGCAGAATGATAAAGTAGTGTTGAGTAAAGGCTTTTGCATTCAGGCAGAACTGAGTTCAAATACTGGCTCCAACCAATGCTTATGTTTGACCTTGGGCAAGTTATTTCACTTCTCCAGACCTAGACTTACCACTTTTAGTACCTACCTTCGCTGCTATTAGGATTATTGTATGTATATGTCTTGTCACACAATCATTTGAACTAGAACCTAGCACTCTCCTTCACCCTAATCCATTCTTAGCAACCCCAAACCCTTTCAGCCTACGTCAGCCAGTCTCCTGCTACCCTGACCTCTGTCTTCCTCAGCCCCACCCCAAGTGGTATAAGGCTCTCTAAGCAGCTTCTCATACCTGAGCCCTAGTTCACATTTCAGCCTAAAGGTCTATGGATATCTGGCTGCCTGGGAAAACTAATATCAATGAAGACAAAACATCAAGAGAAGGAGAACAGTTGAATAGCCTACACAGTAGTACCCAATCAACCAGAATTGCTGGGATGAAACCAACGTCACCTAGTGATGAGCAGAGCAGTTTTCAGCTACCTGAGTAATGGCCAGAAAATTGGTCAATGAAGTCTTTTTTTATTTAGGAAGCTGCTCTGGCTAACTTTTACTTCCAAAGCCACTGTGGTAAGCAACTGTACAAATATATTAAAACTTCAAAAGTCTGCAATAAATTTGAGGGGGAAAAATGTCCTGATATACATAGCATCCTTCTCATTCAGCTTTGCTTTCCTCACCTTACTTCAAACTCTCCAAGAATTGATCTAAGACTTGATTGTCTAGAAGCAAAACAATAACATGAAAGAATGTTAATTGATTTTTTTGTCATCTTCTTTCATATTAAATTTGTTACCAAAAGTCTCATAACTGAAATCATGAGATATGACAAGCAAAAAAGTTTGAGGAACTTGTGATTGGGTCAATTCCAATGTGGGATAGAGCAAAGCCACTTTGTTAGGCACAATCAAGCAATGAAACTACACTCTCTGTAAAGCTTAAGTTCTTGCTTATTTTAAGGGAATTTGATGACATATTCTAAAGATACCTAAAATAAGTGAAAAGTAGCTCAATTTGTAAAAATTGATGGAAGAGTATGTACTTTGAATCCTATTCCCAAAAGCCCAAACTCTTTTGAACCATTTCAGTAATATAATTAAGACCTCTATTGGCAATAAACTAACATGTTCTTGAGTCTGATTAACACTGTTCAGGACATTACCATGACTGATAGCTGTTTGATAACAGACAGGTCTTTCTCAGAGAGAACATGTTTTTCTAAAGTAGTCTTTTGGATCTTCTAGCTGAGGCTGTGACTCCAGGTTCAAAAGATTTATAACTTTGCACATCTTACAAATAAAAATAAAATAGAATTATAGAAAAGCAAAAAGTCAAAGTTAGGAGGGAGTCTAGATTTGAACCCCCACTTTTTATAGAGGACAAGACTGAGACCTCACACTTGCCGAAGTAACACACTCAGTTATTGGTGAAATCACAACTAGCAAATGATCCACTTGCATCTGTTCCAGGCTGTAGATGTGTCACATTCAATCACATGGCTCAGGCCAGCATCTGATGGTCCAGGGCTCTGCTGAGTCTGTTGGCTCAGCCAGTACAGTCTGTGTAAGGCTGTAGTCATAACTTATTTGTCTATCCAAAGTCTGGCCTGCCTTGTCCATCTGTCATCTTAGTCAATCACTATGACTTTCACACAGCTATACCAACCAAACTATGGCAGAAAGACAATGGCAAGGTCCTAATTGATTAAAAATTTTTAATTGTTATATGTACATTATTTAAAAATCAAATGTTATAGCATGTTATGAAGAAAAGAAAGTTTTCTGCTCCAATCTCCACTCTGAGTTCTACTATGCTTTGGAGTCCCAGTTTAGTGATTGGTGATCATTAATATGTTAAACATCTCTTTCATGATTTCTTAATTATAGACATTAACTTTTGACTCAATAATATTAAAGCTGAAGAGAGCAGATCAATTATACTTTCCCCTCTTTCCTTCCCCCATTAGGCTTTATTGGTTATATTATATTTAGCCCTTCTACTGCTTAACTTTATAAATTAAAGTAATATAGCTATATGTATTATTCCATCAACTTTAGGTTATATATCTTGAACTTCCACTATGTTAGATGAAGAAATTAGAATCCTCCTCTCCCCTTAACATCTTCCCACTATCCATCCCCACATCCCGATTTCTGTCAGCTTGACCATTACTTTCATATTGTCAGGGTTTATAACAGTCACATTTTGTCCTATAACTATAATTTAATGTTTAGTATTTTGTCTGTAGGTTGATGCTAAAAAGTAAAATCCAATAAAAATAACATTTATAATATTGCAATGATGACAAACTTTTACTTCAGAATCAAGCCATGTCATTGGACCTGAAGAAAAGGAAATACATCCTATACATCACTAAATCTCAAGGGACAGTGATGCAAGTGTAAACTTTTAAGAGTACCAAGCTCTTCCAGTATATGAAGAGTACTAGCATTACAGACCACTAAAGAAACACTTTTTTTTTAAAGATTTTATTTATTTATTTGAGAAAGCCCAACCAGAGGAGAGGGGTGGAGGGAGAGGGACAAGCAAACTCGGTGCTGAGCAGGGAGCCCAATGCAGGGCTCAATCCCAGGACCCTGACATCATGACCTGAGCCAAAGTCAAATGCTTAACCAACTGAGCCACCCAGGTGCCCCAAGAAACGTTTCTTTTTAATGATCATCTGCTTGTGATTTAAAAAAAAATGGCTTTTTACTACCTCAGTAGGTTTGCATGTCCAGCAAACATGTTAAATTCAGCTAACTGCAGCCAAACCTAGCTGCAGATATTTAAAGCACTATCTTACATTTTGTATCAGCAAATTAATATTTATAACAAAAAGCTTCTCTAACAAAAACAGGTAGCTCTGTATTACACAAAGGGCTTGTAGCTTCGGGTCCAAATCCTTTCGTAATAAATTGCTGTGAAAAGTTAAGGAATTTATTCCCTGAGCCTCAGTTTCCTCATCTAAAAGAATGAGGGTACTAGCACCTATCATACAGGCACATTGTGAGGATCAAGAATGAGAATATATGTGAAAAAGTATTGCAAATTATAAACTGTTATGCAAATACAAGGTATTGTTGTTATTAATAAGGAGCACAGGGTTCTGCTTCCTATGAAATTGAAATGCAATGCAGATGGCCTAACATCAAATTAAGACCATTTGGAGATAAAAGAATCAAAATAGTATGTGCACAAATTGGTGTTATATCCCAGGAAGGAATTTAAAACTGCTCAACCAGACATTAAGGAACCTGCTGCTTTAGATAACTTATTCAATATATCAATAATTTTATGCAAGACAGAGACTCAGCAAGGAGTCTTATTCCTCCCTGCCAATCATCAAGGACAGTAGCTGTGAGAACTACCAAATGGAACATTTCATTGGTCAAGTGAGGATAAAATAAAAATGGGTTTTAAGTTTTTGTGTCATGGACCTACACCTGAGTCCAAGCCAATAATAAGGAATTAACTCAGATATAATTTCAAGACTCTTCAAAGAGAATTTTAAAATGTCCAGGAATCTGGATTGGTTTAAACACTCTCTAGTGCTGCTCTTTGGACAGTCTTGCCAAATGTTAATAACTACTCCTTTTATCAGGTTCAGCATATACAACACAAAATTCTCTAGTGTTATTAGAGTATCATTCAAATTCAAGGGACTATGGAGACCAAAGAGTCAAATCAAATTACCCTAGGGATATAAAAGTGAATCTAGGTCT
Organism: Ursus americanus; assembly: GCF_024610735.1. Taxonomy (NCBI): domain Eukaryota; kingdom Metazoa; phylum Chordata; class Mammalia; order Carnivora; family Ursidae; genus Ursus; species Ursus americanus. The sequence goes on along the minus strand of NC_142137.1, from coordinate 10,507,302 downwards.
AGTGTAGAAATTATCCATGGCACAGGTTACTTCATCATATTCTACTAAGAATTCCAAGTATTAAGCAAACAGAATACCCAAGAATATTATTCCCCCAACCTAGGGGAAAAAGTTTTCACCTAAGTGCTCCACATCAGTGTTCAGAGTTGCTCCTTCCATGTTTGCCTTTTCTTAAGGTTAATACAGACAACCCTGGGGATAGAAATCATTACACTGTTTCTGGGATCTGCTGAGACCAAAATATGCCTGAGAAACATGTGCATACCAACAAGTCAGTTGCAATCCAGTGCAGGATGATGGGACTCATTAGAGCGGCAGACCTGCTGAACTCTGGTCATCTCCACTCATATTAAGAGGCTGTTTCTTTTACCCTTTATGGCAACTGGATTTTTCCTCAGCTGTTGATGAGAAGAATCTCTGTCTTTATTGAGTAGATATTTCCCTCAAGTGTTGCTCTCCTTAATGGCAATTTTACCCTATTATGTGTATTTCCCAGGGAGCCAAAGAATGTTAATGAATGTCAAGCCCACATTTCTCTCAGTGGCTGGATTTCCAAATGTGGTTAGAGCAGTGGACTGCTGCAAGCGCACATGCTAATCAGGCTCCATCTGCACAGGAGGCTGCCTGCAGAAACAGACAATTATTTTGCTCCATGCAGAGCTGCTTGGGGAGGGGGAGCAGCTGCAGAGAAGTAAATTCCCAGGGCTTATGATGATTAGGGGCCCCCCAAAGTACACTTAAGTCTTTGAAATAAACACCAAAAAAAAAGTTCCCAAAAAGCATAAAAAGAAAATCTTACTCTTTGGGTCCCTTCACCATTTATTTCAAAGCGTTTTCCATCAGAGGAAATATTTCTCTCCAACCGATTCAGGGACAAGGGCCCAGGCATGGGGAGCTATCCCACTGTGTACTCAGTAGTAGGTGTGTAGGTTTCCCTTTTAACTTAATGAAGAAGTTCTGGAACAGGAGGCCACAGACAATGCTATGCCATTGACACTTGAGAACAGAGAATATTAAATATCTCTCCTATTGAGTGATTGTTTCTCTACTGTGGTGTGCACAAGAGGAGAAGTCATAAATGAATTACTGATCATCATAGGAATGTTGAATTTACAAACTACTAGACATATTCTCTGGTGGACTCAGTTCCACAAACGGACAAATTTATGGCTCTTCAGGCACTGAGAAACTCGATCCCAAGTAATCATTTGACATCATTATTTTGAAGCTGAGAAAATACTACATGACTGTGCTTCTCATGTTTCACTCCAAGCCTCAAAATATGTTTTTAGGAACAGGGCACATGCATGAGAACAAAAGCAGGGATCATGAAGGCAAGTTAATAACTGAAATGGTTGGATTACCTAAAGAGTTGCCCATTTCACCACATCAATAGATATTTGACCAACACAATAGAGCCATTGTCACATCACCCCTTAGCCCTCAGAAATTCTTAGTTTACTACTTTAGGTGTCTGAAGAGGAGCAAGATCAGATCAAGTAGCAGAGCTTTAGCTTCAATTTGGACACTTCTAAAAGCCTTGTGTTGGCCACATATAGGAGAGCCCTTGGAAGGTCAAGATCTTGGGCCATCCTTGGTCAGTGAGGTGTCTCCTGGAAAAGCCAGGAGATAGCTAGAGCAGAAGAGAGGCTGCTCTGGGTTCTGGAGCTTCCCAGCTACCCTAGGCACTCCTGGAACAAGGTAAAATCCCCAAAAGGCATGACCCAGGCTCTCATTGCTGCTCCAGAAAGGAGTGGCATCCCCAGTGTGCTCCACTCTGAATTGCATCTCTGGAGGGGCCCAGAGCCAGGATAACAACTCCCTAGTTAGTGTAGAAAAGAAAAGTACAGAGGAGTCTCCTGAAACAGATGGTTACTTGGCACCACCAAACAGAGATTTGTTTCTGAAATCCACTCAGTGTCAGTGAAGCCTTACTGGCCAAGGAGCCTGCCAAGCCTTCTCCTGAATGACCATTTAGTAAACTGATGAAATTGGCAGTGTTAGATTACACCTCCTCTGGAAGAACAGGCCTCATAGCTGCTGACACAGAAAAGCAGATGAAAGGAAAAAAAAAAATCTGCCCACCAACCAGGGAAGAAAAGGAGAGACTGGAAAAATGACAAATACCTGTAACCCACCATCTGCCTCATGTGCCTTGAACAGGAATAAAAAGAAATAGAGGTCTGAATTTGTCCTCCACAAAAAAAAAAAAAATGACACATGGGGAAAGAACTCAATTAATATTGTTAACGTGTCCATATTACCCAAGCAATTCTATCAAAATTACAGCAACATTTTTCACAGAACTAAAACAAAGAATTTGTATGGAGCTACAAAAGACCCCAAATAGCAAAAGCGATCTTGAGAAAGAAGAATAAAGGTAAAGGCATTATGCTCCCTGATTTCGAACTATACTACAAAGCTATAGTAATTAAAACAGTATGGTTTAGGCATAAAAATGGACACATAGGTCAATGGAACAGAAGAGACCGCCCAAAAATAAATCTATGCTTACATGATCAATTAATATACAACAAAGGAGGCAAAAATATACAGTGGGGAAAGGGTAGTCTTTTCAATAAATGTTGTGGGGAAAACTGGACAGCCACATGCAAAAGAATGAAACTGGACTCCTATCCTACACCATACACAAAGTTTAACTCAAAATGGATCAAAGACTTGAATATACTATCTGAATAAAACTCCTAGAGGAAAACATAGGCAGTAAGCTCCTTGACATGGGTCTTGGCAGTGATTTTTTGAACTGACTCCAAAGGCAAGAGCAACAAAAACTAAAACAAACAAACGGGACCACATCAAACTAAAAAGCTTTGCAATGTGAGAAAAACCATCAACAAAAGAAAAAAGTAAACTACTAAATGGAATAAGATATTCTTAAATCATACATCCAACAAGGGGTTAATATCCAAAGTATAAAGCACTCATGCAACTCAACAACGACAACAAAATCCGATTAAAAACTGGGCAGAGGACCTGACTAGACAATTTTCCAAAGAAGAATATACAAATGGCCAACAGGCACATGAAAAGATGCTCACCACTAATCATCAGGAAAATGAAAATCAAAATCACAGTGAGATATCACCTCATACCTGGTGGAATGGCTATTGTCAAAAGGACAAGAAATAACAAGCGTTGGTGAGGATGTGGAGGACGGGGAATCCTTGTGCACTGTTATAAATGTAATGTAATGAAATGAAATGTAAATTGGTGCAGCCACTATAGTAAATAGTATGGAGGTTCCTGAAAAAAATAAAAAAAATAGAAAATGATCTAGCAATGCCATTCCTGGGTATTTATCTGAAGAGAATGAAAACACTAATTTGAAAAGATATATGCACCCCTATGTTCACTGCAGCATTATTTGCAATAGCCAAAACATGGAAACAACCTAAGTGTTCATCAACGGATGACGGATAAAGAAGATGTGGTATATATGTGTATGGGTATGTGTGTGTGTATATATGATACTATTCAGCCTAAAAAGGAATAATATTCAGCCATAAAATGGAATACTATTCATCCATAAAAAGGAATGAAAATCTTGCCATTAGTGACAACATAGATAGACCTTGAAGGTATTATGCTAAGTGAAATAAGCCAGAGAAAGACAAATACCATATGATACATCTTATATGTGGAATCTAAGGAAAAAAACAAGTAAGCAAACAAAACAAAACTCACAGATGCAGAGAACAGATTGTTGTTGCCAGAGAGGAGGGAGGTTGTAGGGTGAGCAGAATGGATGAAGACAAAGTTACAAATTTCTAGTTATAAAATAGATAAGTTATGGGGATAGAACATATGTCATGTAGACTATAGTCAATAATATTGTATTGCAATAGCTTCATGTTGTTAAGAGAGTAAAAACTGAAAGTTCTCTTCACAAGAAAAAAAATTGGTAACTGCTTATAGTGACTGACGGAACTAGACTTGTGATTATTCCACAATGTACACAAATAGCGAATCATTATGTTGGCTACCTGAAATGAACATAATGTTATATGTCAATTATACCTCAATTTTTTTAAAAAAGCAAGTCAAGGCAAGGAAATGGAGCTCTAACATTGTTTGCGTACCATTATTTAGCTACAGATACATAGCCAAAGTAAATAAAAATAAAGCACATTTGGGCTCAGAAACAAACAAAAAAATCATTTCCTAGGAAATGCTACAAACTCAGAGAGGACCATAAAAAGCAAGGGGCTGTGTTTTATTTTGCATTAATATATGACATTTTCTGTTTCATGAAAGTTAAGAACTATGGTGCTCTTTTATTGTTCAGGTTTTGTGTATGCACATGCACGTGTGTGTGTGTGTGTGTGTGTGTGTGTGTGTGTGTGTGTGTGTTTTACCTTTTTTCTTCATATGCATTATGGTTAGATGTAATGATTGTGAGTAAAGTTAATTCTTAGAAAGGAACAGTCTTACCTTATACATATTAATAAGTGCTTTCTTTGAGAAGCAATGACAGCCCTTGATACACTTTGACGAAAATGAAAGGGGAAAAAAACCGGCACCACTATTAAGAACACCCCTGAGGTGATAGAGAGCCACATCTTTGATACATCAGCTCTTGGTCTCAATGCACACACTTATTAACTCACCTGTGCACCAAGAATTAGAATGAGTTCCTTCTTTAGACACATATTCTTAACAGCGGTCCCAACAGACATCCTGGAACCAAAAGCAGGGCTTCCATGTGGGCTGTGGTGTAATTTTCTCACAGTCTCACAGTACAGTTTGTACCGACAGCATCTCTCAGCAGATTAGAGACAGGCAGCATGGAAGTGATCGTTAAAAAGCCCGGCAAGGCCAAAAGGGTGGAAAAAATATCGCGGCTCCAAGCAAAATGCTGTGCATTACTAAGAGAAGGGCATGAGGTTGTGCCTTCCAAATTATTGCCTCAAAGATACCAAACTATCTGAAATAGATACACAGGGATAAATGAGTGCCAACTCCAGATATCCACATTTATAGGACTACTGTGTCTTTTCCTGAGAGAGACTTGGAGTGCTTTGCAAACAGTCTCACTAATCCCTTCCAACTCTCTGAGAGGAAGTTGGGTGATGGCAAGTATTATTAGGCCAAAGTAGTGAGAGAAGCAGGAGCACAAAGAAACTCAACTATGTGCTGAAAATGTCTCAAGAATGGAATGCCTCTATGCTCAGGCCAAAAGCTTCCACTGCAGCAGAATTGTAATTTAGAAGAAATTGTGAAAAAGGAAGGGGATGCAAATTAACCTATAAGTATTTCGCCTTCCCTTTGCTATCTTTCATGGGTGTATTAGTCAAGATCCTTGAAATCACAAGAAAGTGGCACCCACAATTTGAGAGTTGATTGCAGTCACACTGGAAGGAGGGATGCAACCTGAGAAACTGCCTTGTGTGTGGCTAGAGCATTAGGAATCCCTGGGTTTCTGACGCCATCTGGGGATGGAGGCTCAATGTCATTCACAACAATCAGCTGGCTCAAGGACACTCTTTGCTCTTTGTTTGCTTAATAGTCCTTATGTTTTCTAAAAAGAATAGTATAACACTAGCTAACTTCACTGGTTAGCTATTGCTGCATAACAAACCACCCAAACCTCAGTGCCTTTAAACGATGAACATTTACTATCATCCACACATCTGCACGTTGGCTGAAGTTCAACTGATCTGGGCTGAGTTCTATGACAAGCTCGACTTCAAGCTCCAAAAGTTGGGGTGACTCACTTCTCATTATGGGTGTAGGGCATTTGTTCTCCTTGTGTCTCTCATTCTTCTTGAAAAGAGGAATTGTCTGGCATGTATTTTTTCCATTGTGGTGGTCAAGAAAGAAGGCACAAATAAGCAAGACTTTCAACACTTAAGCTCAGAACTGACACATAGTCAGTTTCACCCATATGCCATTGTCCAAAGTGAATCATGTGGCCAAGTCTCAGTTCAAGGGGTGGGCTGTACAATGACCCCAGGTTGAGGTCAAGACAGGTTTTAGACACAGAAGGTATAAAGAATTGGGACCAATAATAACATCTACCTCATTAATATTATCAAATAGATATCATGATCCAGTATTTTGTTCAGTCTTATCCTACACTAACTCACTCACCTAATGCTTACAACATGACATGAAATAGGTAAAGTTATGCTTATTTTAAAGATAAGGAGACTAAGGCTTAGAGAAGTTTAGAAAGGCATAGATTTCCACCATCTTATAATGGAATGTCTCTTAAGACAGAATTCATGCAAACCCCCCTCAGAGGCAGATATCTGATATAGCCAGCTTCTATGTGGCTGCCTTCATCTGTGCCCAGACCCCACAGGCAAACACCTGCTATTAGCAGGGTAGGACTAAGACTCTAAAACTATGTGGTTTGAGCCATAGCAACTTTAGGAAAGAACATTGGAGCCACTATTCTCAAAAGAGGACTATAAATGGGCTTCATGACCTGTGCAGGAAAATAAAATTCTTTAATCTTCATCAATGGCCCAATGAGCAGCTTCCAACCAAGTTGAAAAAGATATGCTAAGCATCGATAGCTATGTTAGGAGGCTTTGACCCAGAGTCACCCTCAGGGAATCCACCAGGTGAGAGAAGTCAATACATAAAGAGAAGAGTCACAAAATAATGTGTAACCAAGTACTTACTAAGGATTTCAAGCGTTTTGAATTAAACCATTGAAAATGAGCACAGCTGTTTTCTGTCTTCTCCCACCCTTACTCCAGCTACATGCAACACACACAAGCCTAGACACACAAAGGCATGCACACCCCAAGAACAAAGACAAAGCTTATTCCCAGGTTCAAGAAGGGAGGCTGAAGTCTGACCTTTCAGAAGGTATCAAGAAACATTTATCAAATGGCTCCTATATGCCAAGGAATTTACCCCCATTATCTTAATAACTTTATGAGGTATCTGTATTCTCATTAAAAACAACAACAACAACAACAACAACAAACAGTAACCTGAGACTTGAAAGCTATAACTTCCCCAGGGTCTCACATCCAGGAAGAGGTAGAGCCAGGATTCACACCCTAATATGTCTGTCTCCAAGTTCATGTTCTTTCTAATAGATTGAGTAGCACTGATAACTAGAGATAAGCCATATTTTCAGTTAAACAAGCCTTCAGTAGAAGTCTCATCAAATACCAGCCTTGTATTACACTGCCTTGAGAGATGAGAAAAAGTGGGGATCGCCCATAAGTGGAGCTATGTGAAAAGTAGCTTCGGTAGCAGAAAATATAAGATGAAGAAGAGTCATGACTTGAGGCCAGAGGTGAAGTATGGGATGAGAAGTGGCCACCATGAGAATGTAACTGACACTCCCAGCCTGTCTCCCTGACATGTCTAAACCAAAAGTCCTCAGATTTTTTAAATAGTGTTATGTCCCTGCAGCTGTATGTGGAACAAGGACTCCAATCATTTTATTTAGACATTTAGTGGGAAATTTGGACCCTAAGATACCAAAAGACTTGGGTCTTTTTGGGTGCCCCTTAGAAATAACTTGAAATTCTTCAAGCCCAGGAGTCTCTATCATCATATCAAACATCTGGGAAAACAGACCATAATATTCGTCCATGTTGAGTAACCAGACTACTCCATCTAGAACTCAACATGTGTTTCCACTCATTTCTCCATCTGTCCTAGAGGTTCAAGAGTAAACCACTATAAAAAACAGGATCTCTTCTAATAACTGAAAGCTTAAATCAAGGATGTTTAAGGACCTCCAATTAGATGTAAGTTAGCCAGTATAGAGAAAGGAGTCAAATATTGGGGTTTGAAAACCTTGATGTTAATCATTGGCTCATTAATGATCCTCTTCAAGAGAAGAAATTGCTAAATAAATAAATAAATGTATGTTGGAAGCAAGAATGAACTCATTCATTCTGTACCACCAGTGTGGTGTCACATCGAGGTTTACATATATTATGGATGCCTACTCAGAAAAAGAAGTAATCCTCACCCCAAAGAAGCTTAAAAATCAAGTAGCTTCATTATCATAGCACAAGCCTGTTCATTCTCCTGACGGCAGATTCCTTGGCGGTTTCTGGGGGTGACAGCATGAAGTTTCAAAGCCTAGGCCTGAAGCTCTGTGTGTCTCTAGGAATAAGTCTTCCATTAATCTTCACACAGATGATCACTTTCCAGATCTGTACTAAATTAAGAAAAAGGCATTACAACATGAAAATGAGGGGGAAACAACCTTCAAAACAGTGAAAAGTGCTGTGAAAGATGAATAGCAAGAAACAAACGGAAACCAAGAAAAGTGGCAACTGCATTTGCAATTCATAAAACTAAAAAGTATCCCCAAAACGCTCACTATGAGAAGACTGTGGCAGATACGAACTTTCAACCTTTAGTTTTCTGCTTCATTTTAAAAGCTTAATTGGAAGTTCTAATATGTCTCCAGTTAAAAGTAGTCATAAGAAGTATGATTAAAATTCATGGATCTTTTTAAAGAGTACTGCTCACTTATGGCAGTGTGACCACCGTGGCATGTGATTTGCCAGGCCAGATGCTCCACCTGTGATGGGGCTATAACTGCCTTCGTACAAGCTCGCATAACACGGCGCACATGCTATCTTTCTGCTATTGAACGGGGCCTTCAATTCATTTAATTAAAGCCTGAGGCACCAAATAATCTATTTTAAAACTAATTCTATAACTAATTTACTTTAAGTAGGTATTATTGAAGAATTCAATCCTCACTTTTAGCAGTTCTTACTTTTTAGTATAATGAACTTTATTATAAATTGTATGGTACTTAGGACCCATGACTTGACACTTGTAAGCAGGTGCCCAGATTTGTCGGCCTGCTACAAAACCAGACCGGGTCACTCTCTCCCAAGAAATAAACAAATGAAACAAGTCAGGGCAGGCAGATGCATTTTCTAATATGCTAAGTCAATTGGCAATCATTACCATTTATCATGTTCATTTTACACCAAAAGAAATGGTATTGGACAATTAATTATATAGATTTTCTGCACTTAAGTGGGACTGGAAAGAAGAAAAAGAGAATTACAAAAGGCCCTACAAGTTCTGAAAGAAAGTCCTCTTGGAGGATTCTGATATTGAGAAAGAAATAGTCCTCGGATCCAATACATCGGAATATTTCTTTTACCTAAGATTTAATGTATGATATAGTTGTGGATCAGACTAATAGCAAGACGCTGAGCACTAAGAATATCATATTCTCTGAATGAGCTATATCATATAAATGCATGTAGAGACTTTGTCAACTTAAGAATATCAGATACTTTTTGATTTTTAAAGCTACTATTGGCTCAAAATATAACTCTTATTTCATAGCCATTATACTTTCTTTCTGTGCCATACTAGAATTGCTAGGAACAGAAAAACCCAGTCAAATTTTGAAGAGAAACACACTCTCAAGGCCGAAGCCTTCCTAGCACAGAAATCCAGATTGCCCCTTATTAAATCAGAGAAAGAGCTGTGAGATACGTACACCATGCACAACTTCCCTAAGTGATTACCAATAAGAACTCAGGCAGAATTCAGGCACAATGAGTTTGATGTTCAGAACACACCTAGAAAGGGGTTAGACTCAAAGAGAGCATTTGGGGAATGATAAAATATAGAACAAAACCCAAGGTATGAGTGTTTATACTTATGATACTGGTTTCTTTATAGAAAAATTTGAGAAGACTAACCCTGTTTTTCACAGATGCAAATAAAAATGGCTGTGGGAAGGCCTGAAGCCAGTAAGGCACACAGCAATCTCCAAACTAGTCCAGGAGAAAATGAAATGATGAGCTCAAGGAAATATGTCAAAAAGACAGCAATAGAATTTGATCTAAACAAGGGAGCAAAGGCCACTACAGAGATGGGGGAAAGGTGTTTACACGCAGAAGAAGAACTAAATATTTTCATCTTTTCTATCTTAAAAAAAAAAACACTACACAGTGATGCATGGAATCTTAAAAAGAAATCAATACTATAGTATTGGTATTGCAACATTATGCATTCCCTGCAGGATCAGCAGAACAGCTTTTGATGCTGTATCTACTTTCTAGGTATAGGGTATGTGGCTAAGAGGAACTGAATCTTAAGAATTAAAAGGGACTTCATCAAAAACAGTAATAATAATAATAACCTTCCTCTACTTAGCAATGGTATGCAGCAATTAATGATGTGATTGGTTTTCTCAATATGCTGTAATTACAAATGTTTGACTCTTCTGAATCATTATAATTCTCATATCACATTATTATTCTAGTTTTAAATAACCACTGGGATAATCTTTTCTAGGGAAAAAAATACTTTCTTCTTTTACAATTTATAGATTAAGACAAAAGAATTTTATGTATTTGTTTTAGCGAGCAATTTTGGGTGGTGAGGGTTTTATTATGTTACTAAAGATGACTTTTTTAAAAGTAACTAGAGTGTAAATGGTATAGTTTAAAATCAACTGTGCTGGGGCACCTGGGTGGCTCAGTTGGTTAAGCATCTGTCTTCAGCTCAGGTCATGATCCCAGGGTCCTGGGATCCAGTCCCTCATGGGGCTTCCTGCTGAGCGGGGATCCTGCTTCTCCCTCTCCCTCTGCAGCTCTCCCTGCTTGCTCTCTCTCTCTCTCTTACTCTCTCAAATGGATAAATAAAATCTTTAAAATAAAATAAAGTAATCTGTGTGGCCTCATGGAAAAAAAAAAAAAAACCCTCAACATATAGTATATTCCAGTCTCCTAAGTGAGAATATCTTGAAGATTCATTTGGGATAAATTCTGGAATGCTGCTGTTGGTAAAGGTATTGTGCTTCTCATGTTTCCACCAGCCTTGAGATATAATTCTCCATCAGAGCAACCAGAATAGTTCAAGTGAACTTCAATTGCTGCCTCTAAATAGTTGAAATAAAGAGGAAAGGAAATCCGTATGCTACTTGACCCTGTCAGGCAAAAGAAGATTCATAAGCCTATTATTTTACAAATGCAAGAAAATGCATAAGAGCATAACTCATCTTCCAAATCCCATTTATTAAAGTGAAATCTTTTCTTTACAGATCTTTTGCTCAAAATATTTTTCTTTCAATTTTTATGAATAGTCATTAGTTTTCATATCTTAACATATTGAGATGTATTTGGTGGTAGTTTACTAAATAACATGATTTATTTCACAGGTAGGGAATGCACATTTGTTAAATGTATTCATGGATTTTTCTCTTAGGAACTGTATATTTTCCCTCTGCAGAAAATATACAGAAAATCTCAGCACACAGAAAATCTCTCTTTCTTACTCAACACACATGTTCACAGTGACTAAAGGATGCCAGAGCTTCTCAGACAGATAAATCTCTGGGATTCCAATGTCCAGCTTCTTTACAACTAGGTCTGTTTAGGGCTACCAATTAAAACCGCCTTAGAAATTTTAAGAGAGACTTTCTGTATACAGAACATAATGTCGGAGACCATGAGCACATCTCTGCCCTGGCATTGCCTACCTATAAAGTGAAACTGAAACATGGGAGAACCACAAAAAGAATGAAAATATGATTATTTTCTTCCATTTAAGGAAAACGCATAGATATCTCTCAATGAATTAAACATATAGGTGCCAATCACCTAAAACAAAATTTAAGCCCAAACTATTTATCCTTGACTCTATGATAGTAAACACATATACTTATATATTATGGTGTACATTTATCTCAGAATTAAATTCACAATTTGATGGAATAGTAATAAATTATCTTCTCTCCCATCAAATTGCCTATTAAAACCGCTATTCAGTTCTGTGTCACCTGTCCCAGGGGAAGGATATGGTCAAAAGGAAAGGATTTCTATGTGGATTGGTTTCCAGAGCCGAAACCAGTTAAGAGACTATACCAGGTACCAAAACTCAAAGAATGTTTCAGCTGGGTTGAAGAGAAGGAGGTAAAGAAAAAGAGAGGTTTGGAGCTCCTGGGGAAGGGGCAAGATCTGAGGAGCCATGCAGGCAAGAACAAGAGACATCTTAGCAAAAGGCTTCCAGGGCCAGAGCCAAGTGGGGGCAGAACAGTCATCCACAGATGGCCCACTCTTCACTGGAGGGAACACCATCCCTCATCAAGGCCCAAAGCCTAGAAGCAGTGCAGGGGCTTGCCAGCACTAAGAGCTAACGGGTGGCCCCTCAGGAGCAGGCTTTCACTGGTTTGGCACTGCCCAGCAGGACTGATGCCTTGTGTGCCCTGTGACTCATTCTCTGTCTCACTCACTCTGAACAAAACACCACCAGCTCGTAATATCCCATAACTCTAAGCGAAGGGCATGGAGTTCAAATGCCTAACAGTGTAGGATAGCACACATATTCTGGGACACCCCGAGCAGAGACAGTAGTTATTCACATCCCTTTCACATGTGTTTTGTGTTGGCTACATTAAAATCAGTTCGTAAACAAATATTCTAAATTCTAAAGATGACGCCTTGCCTCCGCTCCCACCCAGAGAATATGCAGTATTAGGAAGAACATTAATTGAGGACTTAACTTTCCACAGACAACCCCTAATGCACAAAATGCCATGTAAGGAATAAAGATCACAATTTGACCTTGTGGGAAGCCCTTGCAGATAAACACTGTAATCTAACCTGGGGGCATTGCACTGAAGTAAAGGGTAAGAGGAACAGGACGAAGATGCAGCCCCGGGAATGCCAGGCACACTCTATGTCTTAGTGCGTTTTTCCTCTTCACGGGTGGGCTCATCTTCTCCCTCCCTCTGGTATATCTCTCCAGTATACCTGGTGCTTCACTGCTCTGTGACACGTGAACCTCTACAGTGAAAATGCTAAAGTTTCACTAACTAAACATCTCGAAGGGAAAAAAAGAAGAAATGACTGGGGGATATAGTCTTCACACAGGAAATAAAAAACAGTCCTTTTGACTTTACCTGTGAAGACCTAATCTTCAGAGATTTTGGAGTCTGTTCATGAACACAAATACTTAACTACTGAGAGATTACATCCACCCAACCAAACTTATTGCACACAGTCCATTTGTCTTCTGGTGAGCTCCCCGTGTTGAATTATTTAGTTTTCATCATTTTTTATTTTGTAAAGGTTAGATGTTAGATGCTGATAGTGATATTAGAGAGGATGAAGAAATCAATCTTAAAGTCATTCTGAAGCAGAATGAGAAAAGCAGTTTGTCAAAGTTGGCCTAGTAAAGTGCCAAGTTTCCTCCAACCCTTACAGCATTTGGCTAAAAATTACAAATTTATCATAATGCTTACCCAGGTAGCACTATCTTTGTTAATTCTGAGGAATCAAAGTAAAGACCAAGACCATTCGTTCACTCTCATGCATTTATTTGCTCATTTACTTGTTCATTCATATACTGAGCAACCACATGTGCTTTGAAGGTCCCAGAAAGAGAAATACTTAAGCTGTGGCTTTAAGATAGAGTCAGCACTTGCCAGGTGGCCAACGGGAGAGGGGGAAGGATTCCAGACAGAAAGACAAGCATCTGCAAAGGGACAAGTCACAGCAGGGTGTGTTGGGAAAACTCCAAGTACTTCAGGATTGATGGGCCAGAGAGTGCCAGGGTTACAGACCTGAGGGAGCTGTGGCTGGAAATGACAACAGGAGCCAGACAGAGAAGAGCCTTTTATGCCGTGTGAGGGAATTAGCAAGATCACTGAGGCCATAGTGGGGCAAGATCTGAGACAGGAAAAACTGTTAGAAGGCCGTTGCTGACAGTGACAGAAAGAATACTGAGAATCTGACTGAAAAATTTCAACAACAAAATAAATGCTGATTTTGCACTTCACCTCATAACACTTGATCATAATTTCGGGCTTCGCTCTGGCTCTCAGCTATATGGGATGTGACTTACCTGGTCCACTCTACAAATTTTTAACTTGGATGTCAGTGAGGGGTCCAAGTGGTGCAGAAGCTTCTCCTTAGCAACCAAACTGTTGACTTAAAAACTTATAAAGGCAGCCCAAAAAATAATTGAGAAAACTCTGAAACGAACCACATAGCGTTTACCAATTAACCCGTGCAAAAGCAAACTAGAATATCTTGCAATTCTAACTACGAAAGCCTCCTACCGTCCTTTTGTTTTACAGTGCTGTGTCATTGCCTCATGCTCTTCTGCTCCCCATATCATCCAGGCGACAGGTCTCTTCCTAGTACCGGTGTGAATGGTAGCAGAGAATTCTTGGTCTCTCTGGGCAATAGTTCCAATATCTGATATTAAAACACAAAGTTTAAACCAACTGCATTTCTGAAACTTTAACTATTTGTGCAAATGCTAGGAAGTCAGGGCACATGCCCTCAAAGTTCAGTATGAAATGTGCCTGCTACAGATGCCAAATCCTCTCTTGTGTCTGTGTAGTTAAAAGAGTTCTTAAATTAAGCTTTCTGGCTTTTTTTTTTTTAAGGTTTTATTTATTTATTTGACAGAGAGAGACAGCCAGCGAGAGAGGGAACACAAGCAGGGGAGCAGGAGAGGAAGAAGCAGGCTTCCCAGCGGAGCAGGGAACCTGATGCGGGGCTCGATCCCAGGAGCCTGGGATCAGGCCCTGGGCCAAAGGCAGGCGCTTAACGACTGAGCCACCCAGGCGCCCCCCTTTCTGGCTTTTGAAAGGAAGAGGGCAAATTCTTCTCTGAGCCCGGACTATAAGAGTCCTCCTTCCATTACCTTAAAGACTCCATTGTATTTTCTTCCACTGGCATGCTATTAACCCGCGACCATCCACAACGCCATCTAGTGTCCTCTCACATTTGTGTTCTGGTAACACAGCCTTTGTGTTTGTTTCCCATCTATAAAATAGAGAAGACAGACTTTACGTCCAGACCCTAGTACTAAGATCACTATCTCACAGTAAAGAACACCTGGAGCCAAGAATTTCATTCATGGTCAGTCTAACCAGATAGTTTGCCACCAGTGTTGGCCACAAAAGACTTCTCTATTTCTACTTCTCAAGTTCTAAGCCTGTCCTCTAATTATTTCATTAGCTGAAAAGCAGAAGTAAAGGATACGTGGAGCTAGGACACTGACCCAACCAATAGATACATTTATAAACTGCTAACAATAAGCAACCTAACTTCTCACTATCTGAGCAAAGCAGATACAACTTTTGGCAGCTCCTTTAAACCTCCTGAAGGAAGGATATAGGGCAAGCAGAAAGCCTTAATCACAGATGCCAACCCTAGAGATGCATTTGATAGCAAAGTCTTTCCCCTTCATGCATGCATTCGTGTGGCAGCCAGAAGAGAAGCAGATTTTTCCTGTGGGCGGAAACCATATGCTTCTGTGTAACAGCAGAGATAAAATCAACTCCTCTGTCACAGCCTGCTCCATTCAACTTTTTCTAGCATCCTCATTTCAGAGAAGTTCCCAGGTATGAACTGACTGCAGACCCTTCTTTACCCTGCTCTTTATCTGAGAGCTTGGTTTTGAAAGGAGAGAGGTTGCTGAGGCTTGTCTCTGCTCAGTTTGACGGATCCATAGAGTGGTTATTTAAATGGGCTGTTGTTCCAGGCTTGTCTGGAATGTCTATAAAGCATATGACAGAATTCTCCATCTCTCCCAAATTCCCTTTTTTTTTGGTCAGTTATGAAGAGACAAGCTTTTTTTTTTTTCAATAAATCACACAGCAAAAGCTTTTTTGAGACCTGTCTATAAACTAAGAGTCTGTGCAAAAGCCAGGTAAGGGAAGCCTGTCTCTCTGACAAGCAGTCATTATTTGGAGGAGAATTCATGTCACCAGATATGACTTATAAGCTGATGATTGAGAAGCAATGTTCTTGATACAGTTTACTTTTCCTAAAATAAGTATGCTAATTAACTTAGGAGGAAATTATTTCAGATCTCTGACTCAAACTTCAATCCTCCCCCAATTCATTTTGCTTCAGATTAATTTGCCCGAGGACAAATTCCTTAACAAACTACCCTAACAGATTTGAGAAAAGGAAAGTGGATTTGCGCCTTGGCAGGCAGCCCCTCTCTATTAAAAGTCAGACCTGATGATTTCCTTTTCCTGAGGCAATAGTGATTCCCTCCAAAGGCTTCCCAAAGATCCAAGAGAGGGGTCTTCTTCAAATGATTAGGTATGAGACCAAGATCTGCTTTAGAAAAAAAATGTATTCCATCTTTGGAGTTGCCATGCAAGAAACCATTCTGAAAAATTGCCCCATTATGATATCTCCCCATGCTTGTGTTTGCAGAGCTACAGCATTGACCCAGCCTCTGGACCCTAATTTGTGTCCATCCTTTACATCAAACTAAAGGCAAAGTTTTTAAAATTTGATTCTCAGCAATTTATACGGACTTGCTGACTTTAAAACCTACAAAATATAGACTTAGCTATTTTTTTCTCTTTCATTTATTCAAAGGATAAATACTGAGTTATTAGCCATTAAGTAATTCAGGCAAAGGGCCTTTACCTCAGATTAACAAACAAATGGCAAAAAATTGATTTTTTGCCTCTCCCCAACACTCCCTCCTAAGTAACTTGAAGTCTACAGCCAAACAACACTGTCCCCAGACCCACAGTGCACACCACTGAGTGTGTGAGGGACAGACTCAGCTGCAAGAATTAGGTACACTTTTGTCAGAGCATGTACCAAACAAAATCACTAAAAGTAAAGTGTTCGAAAATGGAACAAGCTGAAGATTCTAAAGACCAATGAGTATACAGAATTGTGTAGCTAATAGACTAGAAGACTGTCCGTACCGCCCCCCCTCCACGCCCCCGATGTCTCAAACTACCTTCCTTGAATTTCCTGAAGTATCACCATTAAACATGCAGGACCAAATTAGCAAGCCCTTCTATTGGAAAATATTTTTGCAGTGATTTTAAACATTTGGGAATCCTAGGATGTTTTGCGAATCAGACGAAAGCTGTAGATCCTTTCTGCAGAATAAGGCACATAGATCCCCAAACACAGACACTTGCCTATAATTCTTAGGGGTTCATAAACCCCAGGTTAAGGAACCAACTCCAGGATCAGCTCATGGAATCAGATATTTTCTCTAATATATAACTGAGATGAGTACATTGACAGAGTAGGTGGATGGGGGCTGGTTAGAGGTGGTATAGGAATGAGGTCTATGAGCACATAGAATGCTAAGGACAAGTGCTAAGGAGTAGTGTTGGGGAAAAAAACAAGAAACTCGACTTCATACGCGTGTTTAGAACCAACTCAGTGCATATGTAATGTGCTTTTTAAAAAGTTCTGTTGCTGTCCATGATTATTATGATATTATTTTTATACTTATGTTTCAGATGATGATATTAAGCCAGAGAGTTCTGCCCAGACACACTGTGAATCTTTGTCAGGGCAGCATTTATATTCCCTGGTTGTTGAGTTAAATCACAAGCAGTCAGTATGTGATCCTATAATCATAGCTGGATGAGGAATATGTGTGAAGTAATTGCTGCATGTGCTAACAGTCCATGCCTCTTAACGGGGCCTGATTAATTGAGAGGGAAGAGAGTGAACATCTTCATTCACTTCATTTCTCTAACTGGTTTGTCAGATTGGAAGGGCAGTAGTAATAGTAGCAGGGCATGATGCTGAGTATAACAAAATACCATGTTTGTATGTCTTAGGATAAATTACTAAAACAGTCATAAATCCCATTATTTCTATTTTCTTATTTTTTTCAGACACAAAAAGATTACCTTGAAAGACATTTAAAATCAGAGAGCTTTGGCAAAGCTAAAGGTTCCCGGGAAGTTATGCCCAAGAACTGACATCACAGCATTAACCCTTATCTTTAAACTCAGGTCATTTCTGTTCTCACATTGTCTAAATGTACCAGAAGCCTCTTTTCTTTCCTTTAAAGATTTAGACTTTTTAAAAGAATTTTACAAGTTCAAAGCACAGCACACTGCAACTCTGCCAACTTGTGATATGTTTCACCTTCCCCCGGCCAGTGGAGACTGAGAACCTTTCAAGACAGAATGAGTTCAATATGTGAAGAGAGAATGAAAGAAAAATCCAAACAGGCTCAGAGCAGCAGCAGCCCTCCCTGAGAACTGTTGCTGGGAATTCAGCAGAGAAGGAAATGCATGTGCCACAAATAGAAATTCTACTGAGGAGAAAAACCAAGACTCTGTCTGCCTTGTGAAATTCTAACCCATGTCGATTGGAAGCAAGGCCCATGGTGAATCCTTGGCCCTGGGATAAATACAGAAAGACAGAAAATTAAGAGAAACCCAAGTAAAATGGGGAGCAATTTTCATGAAATGACAAGCCCTATTTGACTTAGATAGCCATTGAGAAATGGAGACAGTCAAAAGGAATGGATATGTTGAGAGAACGCGATCGAGACACACATGTCAGAGAGGTGTCACATTGATTTAGACAGACTGTAATCTTTTTCCCTTTTTTAAAAAACATTGATAGAGTGGATAGTTTGATATCCACTCTGAAACTATCAATTTAACAGCCACTGAAGCACGGAGTAACGAGATGTCAGAGTTCTCTAGTCAGCCTTCAGGCTTGTTGAAAGTTCTACCCATGAAAGAACTGGAAATTGGAGGGAGGAAGGCACAGATAGGTGTTTTTTAAAAGGAACACAAGGAAGACATCTGAGATTGATCTTTTGCAAGGAAGGAAAGTCTAAGAGAAGGAAAACAAAGTCCAGCAGGCTCTAAACCATAATTAAAGGAGATGTTACTCGAGACGACGTTCGGAGGAGCAAAAACTTTCATTTATTCCTCTCTTAGTTGAGACTGTTTTTGTCTATGTATAACTTCAGTTCTTGAATTTTATTTGGGATTTAGAATGCTAAAATGCTATAGAATCTGCTTTGCAGACCAGAAAGCCATAGACAGTTGGTACAAAGTAGGTTAAATAGCCACTGAAAATTCTAGAAAAGGCTCTGAAGCAAACCTTGCTATTTCTGCAGACTGTCTCTCATCATCACGTGGCAAGTCTCAAATACGGCTAATGCTGCAGTCTGCTTCTGAAGACACTGCCCAGTGACAGAGCCCTCTGACCACCCCGTTGCAGAGTTATAATCCCAGAGGAATGCTCACAAAGAGAAAGTAAGTGAGACAGAGAGAGAGAGAAAGGTAGAGAGATCGAGAAATCTCAATTCTCCCAGAGAAATATACTACACACACTGATCATGAAATACCCAGGAGAAGACTGTTTCTTCACTTCCGGGAGATAGCAACAGCCTCAGCAGGTTAAGGTGTGGCTGGGAACAACTATGATTCTATCACTCTTCTTTAGTTTGCAAATACAGCTGCCTTCAATCAATTTTAATATGATAACTGGATACAGGAGGTAGAGGAGAAGGCTGGAATCTAGGGTGACTTCTAGATTTCCAGCTGGACCATTGTTTAGATGCTGGTACTGCTCACAGAGATTGAGATTACTGAAGGGAAATTGACTATTACTATGTGACAGGGCACTGGCCTGGTCACTCAGGGTACATCCGTGTGTAACATATCAATCCCTGTCCTTGTTGAGCTCACAGTCTAGTGTGGGGGAGACAAACAGTAAACAACAAACCTAAAAATTGGATTAAATAGTATATTAGAGAATGATGAAGGCTATGGAAATAAAGAAGAAAAAGGAAGAAATGAAAGGGGGAGAGGATGCAAAGAAGGGCGTATGGCGGTTACAATTTTAAGTAAGGTGGTCAATAAAGGCCTTTCCAAGAAGATGATATTTGATCAAGGATTCCAGGAAGGTGACAGAGTTATCCATGTGGCTATCTGGGGGGAAAAACATTCCAGGCAGAGGGAACAGCCAGAGCAAAAGACCTCAGGATCCATAGTGGAGGAATAGCAAAGGGGTGGGGGGCATTTAACTGGAGCAGAGTGAATGAGAGAAAGAGTTGTAGGTAGTGGAATCACAGAAGGAATAGGGCTGGGGAGCAGATCACATAAAGCTTTGTAAAGCCTTGTGGGAACTTTGGCTGTTATTCTGGGTGAAACGGGAAGTCATCATAGGGTTTTATGCAAAAGAGAAGATCTGATTTATAGTTTAAAACAGATCATTCTGGCGGTGCCTGGGTGGCTCAGTCCATTAAGCATCTGCCTTTGGCTCAGGGCATGATCCCAGGGTCCTGAGATCGAGCTCTGCATCAGGCTCCCTGCTCAGTGGGAAGTCTGCTTCTCCCTCTCCCTCTGCTGCTCCTTATGCTTCTGCTCTCTCGCTCTCTCTCTCTCTCTAAGATAGATAGATAAAATCTTAAATAAATAAATAAATAAATAAATAAATAAATAAATAAAACAGGTAATTCTGGCTTGATCTATTGGAAATAAGACTTTAGAGGGTAAGGATAGAAGCAGGAAGTCCAATTAAGAAACTATTAAATAATCTAGGCAAGGGATGATGGTGGCTCAGATCAGAGGTGGTAGTGACCCCTAGTCTTAGGACAGTACCTGGCAAAGAGGTAAAAGCAATCTGCAGTGCCACTGGATAACGTTAGCATAGAAGATTTGCCATACCCATGAGCAGTATTCTTCCCCTAGAGACCCTTCCAGCCCAAATGTAGCTCTCTCTTGTGCCTCTCTTGTGTCAGTGTAATGTCTGGAGTCCTTCGTTCCAAGCCCCTACATGCCCAGCTTTCTAGACTTCACCAGAGCACACCAGGGGTCCTTATTTTCCATCACTTTGCCACTGCTTACCCTGCCTCAGCCTGCCAAGCTGCACAGTTTATTTCAGACTACTCTTCCACCTTCTGACTCTCTAACTTTCTTTCCTTGCCACAGTATTGCTCACAGTTTCCTGTTGACTCACCTTTCGCTTTCTCTTCACTTTCCCAGGTCTGGGTTAAGCAGGAACTGCATCTTAATCACACCGTGCTTCTCTCCAAGGACCTTCCTGGAGCTGGACCTTATATGCTGTGTCTGTGCTCAGCGATCAGTCTTAGTCAGGGGACGCTTTCCTGGACCTGCTGCTCCCGCTGCAGTTGAGGGTCAGTATGCCAGCATTCATTAATTCTTTCTCTACTTCCTCCCCCATATGTTCCTTTGTCTGCTCTCTTTCTCCTCTCTTGTCTGAAAATGGTCCTGAATTCCTTTTTTCTCCTTTCTTTTCCCTTTCAACCTCTGACAGTTTCTGCTTATTCATATCTCCAGCCTCAAAAATATATTTGTTAACCTTCATCCTGACCTTTCTTTATGAGGACTTGACTTGCCTATTCATCCCTAAGCAATTGCCAAGGAAACTAGATAAGTTAGTGTCTGTATCAAGCTCTTCCGAATGCCTCTTATCAACACCAGGAGTCCTGAAAAATGAGGCGGCACAGAGCTGCTTCTCTCCACTTAATGGCAGGTGCCCAGTGAATCAGTAATATCGTCCCTGTATTCCCGGAAGAGGATTAAGGACAATTCAATAATATTTCACCTAAAACTCTACAATAAGCAATGTCACCTTTCCAGAAAACAGGTACAAACCAGGAAGAATTTAAAGAGGTCTCGGAGCAGTCAAAATAGGTCACAAACTCCAGGCACTAAAGCTGAGGCATTTGACCCATAAGAAAGTCACCTGGGATTTTATCATCACCCATTTATGCTTATTTGCCATGTAATTCTGAAAGGTAAGGATCAGATTGCTAATTGTATAGTTAATGAGAAATAGCAAATTTGAAGATGGTGCATAGACTACTTGAGGCATAGACAACTTTAGAAAGTTTATAGCAGTGAAAAGAAATAGTACGCAATCCAGAAGGAAAAAAAAACTATAAAAGTTAGAATTCAAACTGCAATGAAGTGTGGAGCTTATAGGTACGGTCGGCTCTGTCACAGCAAAATATGGCTCAGACTTGAGGTATGATGTTTTGGCAGTATGGACCTGAGAGAAATAGAAGAAAGATCCAGGGATGCTGCAGGAGTCGGACAACAGCAGCAGGTCTGAGATTTTACTTGAGGAGCTTTGATGGCTGAGAAAAGATTCCATGACCCACAAACTATTTGCTCTGAGGCCATGTACCTAGATCACCTTCCCTGCTCCATATTCTGGCCCCACTGATTTTCACACCTGACCTCAGGCTCCAGAGGTTAGAGGGCAAGTATTAAGTTCCATCCCTCCTGATGGTGAATACAGGGTGTCACAGACCCCTTTAGGCCAGTCGGGGTTCTGCATACCAGTGCCGAACATGGCAGAGCCCACTGTCACTTCCTGCACCTGCTTCTACTCTGTCCCTTCCAACTCAGCAGGCATAGGTTGGGAATCTACTATAAGCCATCATTGTCGCAGGAACATTCAGGAAGTTAATAGCATTGGATCCTCACTGGAACCTGTGAGGGTGATATTGTTATCCCTATTTTACAGAAGAAACAGGTTCACGAGCAGAGATAAGGCTGAAACAGTTGTACTGATCCAGAGCTTGTGGTCGTTACACCATGCCATACTATCCCAATGGACAGACATAATCTGTCACCTATCCATACCCCTAAATCACCTGATTGGTCCAATTCAGAATACATATTCTTTGTCCTTTTTAAAGAGCAAAGGTATGTTTTTTTGAAGTTTCCTGATATTGTTGGTTATAAAAATGATCCAAATTCAAAGTCTATAATATAGGTGCTCAAGATTGGATTTCCATTATTTAGGAGAGGTTCCCCAGTACTGCTGAGCTGCAACTTACTTACATTTAAGTTATTTATAATTAGCAAAACGTATATTAAGCAAACTCACATTTTTGGTGAGGAATTATTTTCAGATGATTCCCAAACGACATAGCGTAGGTGAGAAAAAGGGGTATGGGGTATGGCTTACCTCCCTTAACTGCTTATAATGATGCTGCATTTATTCACTGGAGTACTGGCTTTGTATATGCTAAAAATGATCAAAATCAGTAAAATACTCAGAGAAGACATTCACACCACTGCCACTGCAGTAACTACCAATTTCACACCTATATTCAAGGAGTTTTCTCAAAGGCACTTTAAGAGATCTGTTGCTCAAGTTGATGTAAGCACTAAAAAGCGGTGAGGAAGAGATCTAGGTGTGTCCACACTTTACTACATTCCTATGGGTATACCACGTATCCAGACTTGAGCATTTCTCATAATCCAGCCTAGAAATCACATCCTTGCTGATTACCCAGTTGGCCCAGGTCTACATTACCCCCAGCACTCTTTTTATCTTGTACTGCAATGGATAATGCCCCAGCCTCCTGCAAAGTTTACTCTGGTTAAAGCAGCAATTCTTCATATGCTTGTAAAGTAGCTGTTTTCTACACAATCTGCCCTTAAATCATATCCTCAAAAATATCCTTAGCAATTTTTAGGAGAGAGCAAAAGTGTGGCCAGTGGTTTCTCCCTCTTGATGTGCACATTATAAATCATGTCTGTTTTAGTTACCAGTACACATGAGGGAAGTCGTATCTCTCTCAGTATGGAAAACGTCCCGAGTCTGGAGTAGAAGAGTAGCCAACACTAAGGGGCGCTGCAAAATGCAGATGGTGTTTCCTGCTGTTTGTAAAGCACAGTCATGCATCCCATCATCTCCAAGGAAATGTTTCCTGATCCAACCAAAAATGCCCATGAATGTTAACTGAAGCCCCTATTTGAGCATAGTCAGCATGAAAATGGCAGAGAAAAGACAGAATAATGAAATATAGCAGGATCTTTTATCTTCATAAATATTCATTCATTCATTCAACTAATATTTATTAAGTAATTACTGGGCTCAAACCAGGCTATTAGGAATTGGGCCAGGGCACTGGGCAAAGGAGGAAACACAGATGGATCAGCCACTGTGTAGTAATCATGGTCGGGTCAGGAGCACAGAAACCACACTGGCTATTTCAACAGGATATTTATTATAGGGTATTGGTGACGCAAGTGTTGGGAGGACTGAAAAGGCCTTGTAGAGGGAAGACGGAGGTAACGTAGAGTTAATACTCAGAGGAAGCAGTGGGCCCTTGAGCTGGAGAAACACAGGGAAAAACCTAGAAGCTACAGGAGGCACTCCTTGGCTCTGGGCTCCAATGTCTGAGTAGGGGGCACCACTCAGCGGCTGCTGGGGAAAGTGGAGGTGGAGCCTCAGGGGCCAGAATCAAGATGCCTGCAAACAAGGCACTGCGCAGCAGCTGCTGCTGCTGCCTTGGGGGGACAGCGTGAGGTGGGCTGTGGAATTTTGAGAAGGAGCTGGAGGCTGGAAGCAACTGTTGCTGATGAGGTGACGTGCCATCCCTGGGCCATTAATCTCAGAAATATCAAGCAAACAGGAAGGAGCACATCCCTTCTCGGTCACTGCCTTTCAGTCTCTCCTCCTGGTGCCACTAATGGCAGAACCTAACAGGGAGCAGCCGGCAAAGCAGACATGTGGTTTGCGAAGCCCCAGCCCCGGCATCACAGAGCAGAGTGAGGAGGGGAAATTGGGAGCTAAGCCTCAATAGCTTAATAACGGGTACACGTGACTTCTGCTGTCAACTCTAGTAGAAAAGATAAAACGTGTGTAAATATAGTTAAAATTAATAAGTAACTTCACGTTTGTATAGAAAATAGGGTAAGTATTCTGTAGAGGATGTACTTATTTCCGAGTGGGTAGACCAGGATAAGCTTTCGGGAAGGGCTGGAATTTCACATCCATCCCCAAACAGGATAAATTTTAGATAAAATAAGAGAGGTTAAGGAATCTTCAGGTAGAAGATATAGAGTGAGCAAAGATAGCATGACTGGAAATCACAGAGAACGGCAGATTGGGAAGTTGGGTCGGGAAAATATTGTTGAGGGCCTTCAATTTCAGATTAAAGAATGTTCTAGATTTTTGTGGATTTTTAAACACTGAATAATTGACTCTGCCAGATTGTTTGACTTCCAGGTGACAATATTCAAATTTAGTGCAGGAAATCAGAGCATCTCTTTCCAGGGTGACGAAAGCCCTCAAGATTAAAGTAGCTCATGGGGAGCCTGGATGGCTCAATCAGTTAAGCATCTGCCTTAGACCCCAGTAGGCTCCTCCCAGTAGGCAGGGAGCCTGCTTCTCCCTCTCCCTCTGCTCCTCCCCACTCTTCATGCTCCCTCCCTCTCTCTTTCTCTCAAATAAATAAATAAAATCTTTAAAAAAAAAAAAAAGATAAAGTAGCTCATAAGTCCCTCAAAAATCAAACCTGTGACTTTGTAATACTCTGTACTGCTCTACTGAGCCAAGCACTCCAGGAGTAGCCAGTAAATTTAAGAAGTGCTAGACATTTCACTAAACTCAGGGTGGTGTTTAAACTATTCGGAGTTCAATTTCGGCATGGTCTTTAGGTGGAGACACTTCCCATTTAAATCTCTGCCCAGCTGCTGCATGCACGATGGCTCAAATGACACACCAACTGCATAACAGTCATCTGTCATGCCTAAACATGGACAAGAATACCATCAGTTCTGTGAATAAATAGATTTATTTCCTAGTTATGAAAGTTAACACATTGAACAGTAACTACATACAATGTGCCATTAACTACAAATTTGGGATGGTGGGGGAACGACAGAATTGACTTGGAGTTGGGGTTATTCATTCGAATCCACAATACTATTCTGTGCTGTGCAGGTAAACTGGCTCAGAAGGAGAGGAGGAAGAGCCCTGATTTTTTGTAGTGTTTGCTGATTTCTGTGATGTAAATTCTCCCATCATGGCCAATTCCAAGCTATCAACCTGGTATCACTAACCTCAGAATTGGGAAGGATGTGTAAAATCAACTCTCCCAAGCCATTATGAGCTAGCTCTAACACTTTCTGGTGGGTGTTAGGTGGAGGAGGAAATGACAAGATGCAGCCAAATGCAAGAGGCCTAGAAATAAGGATTATAATTTAAACTCAAGGAAAGGAGGGACACAGATGCAGGAACCAACAGGACTTCCAGAAGTATTGAAAGCCCTTGGAAAAGTGATCATAGGAGAGACTTGACCAAGGGTGATCAGCCACAGTTATTGGTCTACCTGGTGGTCTAGCTTGGTAAATTACATGACCCACTTTATTAAGGATGAGCATTTCACCATCCCATAGTCCAGCCTAATATTTTCTATAAAGAACTTGGGAAAATATATTATATCAGTTAAAACATCTAAGGCTAAGTAAGACATGTGACTTTTATATGAGAAATGAGGTATATGCATAGCTTCTATATTTTTATTCCAGAGATCAAATGTTTGTTTCATGACTTTGAGAGATGACCCAATTCTTTGTAATGAATAGGTTAATAGTACAAATAAATTTGTTCTATAGTATTTCCGATGCATGGTGTGACAGTCCTATGTAGTCCACTACTAATGGCCTTGTTCACAAGCCTGAGTCTGGCAAAATATTTAATTCAGCCATAAAAATGACTACATTAAAAATTGAATTAATAATGATTAAAATTAAGTATTAACCATTCAATTAAATTTAAAAATAAATCCAGGGACTTTTAATTCTCCTTATGGAGAAAAACAAACAGAGTTAATAAGCTTGACAAATATTTAATAAATATTTAACTTCACGTTCACCTCCTATATGGAGAAGAAAAAAAGTAAAATTTGATATCATAGGTTATAAAACTGTCTTGTGGCTGAGCTTTTACAATACCCTTGAGTTGAACTAGAATGCTGATAGAGAATAAGCTTGTGTTTTCAATCAAAAGAAGGCATATACATCGGAGCCAGAAGTCAGTGCATATTTTCAAGATGCCAATGAAGTCTAATCATTTAACACAGCTTCTCATTGAAAGCAAAGGATTTGGGTGCTGGCAAATTATGAAACTATGCGCCACACTCTACTTAAACACAAATGTGTGAGCATACACAGAAAGAAGTAGCAGCTGAAGCTGAGGCTGCAAAGGTAGGGGCTGGTAATCCGTCCCTGCCTTGCAAACAACGCAGCGTCCAGCCTCGCTGGAGGATCGCCTTATGCTCATTCTGCCACCTTGTGTGATGCACACATATTACAAGACAAAACATCTTCAAACGTTTGTGCTATTAGTTCTTAACATACTGTTTTTCTGCCTTTAAAAAAAAGTCCTATGTCCAGGGTTATCTCCACCAAGTCATTTGTGCTGTTGAAGAGCTGTGATTTGATTTCTGAGATATTTTTATCTCAGGAGTATTAGCTAACGATGCAAGGGAAGGGCACAGAGGCTGGCCCACATAAAAACACACAAAAGACAGACTCCTAAAGATGTGGGCATGCTGTCTCTGGGCTCAGATGACCCTGGGTCCAAGCCACCCTCAGGTGGAGATGACGTGGAACAGGGGGGACCATGATGCTAATTTCGAGTCTCCAGGAAAGTGATGAGCAGGTAACCATCCCTGGCATTGTCCTACTTACCCCATCCACCATAGTACAAGCATCGAGGCCAGCTCTGACTCTGCTCTACTGCATTTGCGTCTATGCTTAGTAACAGCAGCAGGGATTTGGAACAAAACATTCCAAATGACTTCCCTGACCCCTCTGATTCAACATAGGAGGATGGATCTAACAGCCAAATGCTGAGCCGCATTTGGAAGTTAGAAGACACCATGGGCTGCGGAGCCGGCCGAGTGGGGGCATGGTCAAATCTCCTAGACCACCGGCTTGGGGCAAATCTTTACTGATAGCAGGCCAACTATCTTTAGGCTGGACACGCAACCTGTCATACTGGTCTCTTTGGGGAAGAGAATTGAACCATATATACTCTGGTTCCAAAGTAAATGTCAAATTTGATCCCTGGCACTACTGAACTCCTGCTACACTACCTTCAATACAACCATACTAGAGTAATGGTTATTTAAATCACAATACCGGCAAAATGTTATCATTTTTAACAACATTGCTTTCCTTTTTAAGCGTTGTATTTGCTGTTACAGTTACTCTTTTCGATCCTTATAACCATATCTGCAGTCTCATCAGGTGTCAAGGACAGTTCGCAATGACCCTGATTAGATGTGTTGTGAGCATGAGCAGAAAGCACTTCTCCAGAAGAGGCTGTGCACTGGGGAGAGCAAGCCTCAGCTCTGGGCTCTGGCACCTGTCAGATTTGGGTTTGAATCCCACTTCTGCTCTTCCCAACAAATGTGAATTCAGTGTAAAAGAGAGATAATAATACCTATGTTGGTAGAGTTTCTGTGTATTAGCAATAACATATACGAAATGCCCAGTACATAAGGGGCACATAGTATGTGGCTACTCCTAATACTATTAATAACATTCAATCAAGTGTGGTCAGAAGAGGAATTGCGAAGAGAGGGAGAGAGAGAGGGAGACCTGAAACATATGGTGCCCAAGATTAAATGATGCTGATATGCTCAAATCTTACACTTTGAGATGGCTGAGAAGATAACGGGGTTTTTTTCTTTTAATCTTGTTATTTATTGACAAGGATATAACAGGGATGTTATGTTAGCTGTGTTATTTTATATTATGTTGTGTTATACAGTGCAATGAAGTTCAGTTTATGGAATTCTTACTCAAAGTTTAACGGTATCATAACTGAAAGCATCATGGTAATTTACTGGATATGTATATGATCCGATTGCCAGGGTTGTCTGTGGCAGATCTGGAGTCACATTATTTGAGAGAGGATGAGGCTATTGTCCAACCTGACAAATTCCACCTTTCAGAATAATTCCACCAAGCATATTAAGAAAATGATGTCAGAAGAGGTTTTATTAAGAGAAAGCAGCAATGAGCCGTCCACCTTATTTGACATGGAAAGAGTGTGATAGCCTCAGCTCATGATGAGCATTATCTTCACCCACGTTCATATAGCAGACACCACCTAACCCCGGGTCCCCAAGACCCCCAGGACCAGATGTTGCCCCCTGCCTTAGGTTCGGGTTACCCACTTAGCTCTCATCCCTGGACCTGTGGCAGATTGGAAGAGGAGACCTTTCTTAGCCTCCAAAGGTGAGGACAGAACTTCCTAAGCACCCACGTTACACTGGCAGTCACTCCTCCCCACCACCAACAAATTTCCTCATACTCTCTCCTATCGTGAGCCCCTTGAGAAAAAGTATTTTCCCTGAGGACATTTCCTTTTTGTTCTTAATAACAATATCCCAAGAGAAAATGTCCTTCTCCAGCATTTTAAGAGTCTACAAGTGAAATGCAGTGGTGAGGTGAGCATTGCTTACACCATCCTGCCCTTTGGGAGTTTCTCCCTCAAGGACAAGCACCAGGACTTTGTGGCTATAGCCTCACCTCAGTGCAGGGCCACGTGCACAGTAAAGGACTGCTCTTGATTGTTGCTTGAGTGGCCAAATGAATGAATGAACTTCTAGGTTAGGCACAAAGATTGCAATCACTCTCAAGGGTTAAACTTTTCTGTTCAGGAGAGTGTTCTTATTTTGCTTACTCTTCCAGAGTGACATCTAGCAATCTTTTAAACAGTTTCTGCCACCTGCTTCTATATTTATTATCACCCATTTCTTTTCTGTCAGAAATCTCTGTGTTATATTTAACTGAGATCCTAAAAGAAATTTTAACATCTCCTGATCAGCATCTTTTAATTAGCATATTGAGCTTCCCTGAATGCCAGAGAAAATTGCAGTATTCATCGAAGCTACTATACTGACAGAATTGGAAAACACTAGAATATTAAAACAACTGGTGCAAATCAAAAATCAATTTCCAGAGAACCCTTACAAGATAGGAAAACAAGAAATAATGACCAGGAAAAATTATTTCTGTTCGCTTGAGAGAAATGTCTGAATCTTTATGCAAAATGATTAATTTTTTAGAAACCCATGAGGTTTTAGTAATGCATATCTACTAATTTGGTAAAGCATGTAATGACATGTGAAATGCTTAGGACATTGTCTGACACATAGCAAGTAAGAAAACATGTTGTTATTACAAAAAAAATTTTTTTTAAGCTTACGAATATTTAAGGAGATGACAAAGACTTTAAAAAAAGCATTAACAGGATTAGGAGCTAGACCCATTTAAAAAAAATTAAAGAATCTCAATTTGTGTTGCCTTTAAAAGTATAATTTAATTACATTACCATGAGGAGACACCTAACCTGATTCCCATCTGGATAGAAAAATGGAATCAGAAAGAAAAAAAAAATGGGTTGACATTTTAAGGATTTGTATAAATTCAGGAGAAGAATGTCATCAATATAAAGATGAATGAACACTAAAATAGGCTACCTAGACTGGAATATCTTTTCCTAAACATGTTTAAGATGCTCTTAGTCATATAACCTGAAAGCCTCTCTTTGTAACCATATTTGTGGATGACACAGAACTGGTTACTATGAGGGACCCTTCCTAATTCTCCGTAAAGTTCAAGAAATGTTGTGATTGGCATACAACGAAGCAAAAAGACTCCAAAAAAGAATTTTAATTCTTCTTCCTTGTCTAGACTAGAAAAATAAATCATATAATCTGAGCATGAAAAAAAATGCGCACACCCAGAGGCAATAGAGATTCAAAGGAATTCAACAAAAGCCTGGACAGCCCTAAAAGTTCTTACTTGTTCTGTTTGGCTTCTAGGAGCATCTGTCTTTGCTGCACCATTTCTGCATTCTCTTGTCTATCTCACTCTTGTAAGCAAGAAAACAGATCAAAGTATAGAAAAGTTCTTTTCAGGTGCTTGAGAGAGCAAGAGTCTGTGTATTTCAAATGATGCCTGCCACAGGAATAAAGCATGCCAAGCACTGGCTGTACATGATTGTGCTTCCAAGTCTGAGCAGGATAACCCTCCCAGATTAAGACTCAGCCAGCCAGAAAGCTGAGAAGATGGACTCTGAAAAGCACTTATTATTGGAGAAGAATAGATTTTTCAGACTTACAATCAAGACCAGTCGATTGAGACTTGGGACTTGTCAAGTTTGACAATATCCCTTTAGCTTATATTAGAGCAAGGGTTCTGTACATGTCTTATAGGATTCTAGAGTAGTGGTTCTCAAAGTACAGATTGGGACCAACAGCATCAAAATCACCCAGCAATTTGTTAGAAATACAAATTTTCGGGCACTGTGCTGATCTGCCAGACCAGAAACTCTGGGAATAGAGCCTAACAATCATTTTTTTTTTTTTGTTAATAAGCCCTCTAGGTGAATCTAATGCCTGCTGAAGTTTGAAAACCTCTGTTGTAGGGAAATGGCACTCAAGTGTTTCCAGAACCATGTTAGTAGTCACCCTTAGCCAGAAGAATCACAGGACAAAAATTAACCCATTCTAGTCTATTATAAAGAATATTGTAGTTCAGAAATTGGATATCATGAAGAACCAAAGGATGAAAGTGAAATGGTTGACTGGCTGAAATGGATGAATGGTTCTCTATGACTTAAAGTATTTAAGATGATACAAAAAAGTCTCGAGAGCTGTGACATGATTTACAATTAATATATGAAGCTTTTATTATGAAATATGAGCTTCCATATGTTAGAGCTGATTCGCATGCAAGTGACATTAGGTAAAACCTGAAATTAAACAAATGGCCTACTAAAACCTGTAACTGTTTTGGGAGAAGATAAGACTACATGATCTATATCTTCAATGTAAGATCATATCATTTTAGCAATTGATGCAAAACTTCGCTAGCTAAATAGGACACAGCTAACATTTGTTATGCTGTGTAGTTTCACTGAGTGTGGTTGATGTTACTATCACTGCCCCATTAATTAAAAAGCTATATGTTTTTGTTAAATACTGACACTAAAAAGAAAAGATATGTGTATAGAAACCTAGAGAGAAAAGAGAACATATTCTCTGACCACAACACACTAAAACTAAAAGTAATGATAGTTTTAAATTAAAATTCCATTCACTGGAAAAAGACAGAATTATCTTACAAACAACTGGGCCAAGAAGGAACTCAATCTATATAAATAAAGCTAATTTTCTGTGTGTTTATTATAGAATTTGAAGGCTATATGTGGCATGGTCTTGAGTGAAATATATACTATAAGGTATACCTAAAATTTGCTAAGGGGGGGTTGTGGTTTACTAGGCAGCATGTTATTGAAATAAATTATTTCCTCCAGAGGAGCTGAAAGTGAAGAGCAATAAAAAGACCAATGAGATGTTCTTTGTGTACTTTGATGTCCTGGTCAGAGAAAACAAGCAGCCATTTAAACATTAACTTCAAAACTTCATTTACAATATGGAAGAGAGACTGAATTGTAGATGTTGACTGGCCAGGACATAACTGCTCTGTGGGGCACCCTGTGCAAAGTGACCCACAGTCAGAAGCAAGGTTCCCGTATTTCTGCTGAGCCACGTAAGTGTTTCCTGTTGTCAGACCTCCAAACTCAGGGCCACTTGTTTAACTGAACTACATCTTGCTTTCATTCTTTTGATCCATTTGAGACAACAACTTCAGAATACCAAGAATAGAGACCAATCTGTGTTTCCTCTCCTCTAATTCCCTACCTAAGGTAGTGCCAAAGACAGTCTCAGCATAGTCCATCTTGCTTGCAACCTCCTGTCAATGGTGGGGCTTTCAATGATCTGAACATTTTTGACTCTGCAGCTGTTAAGACTGTTTTGGCAATAAGCATGGATGCAGGTTTTTGTCTGTAGCCTGCAACTACCACAGGGAGGGAAATGATCAAACTTTCTGGTCATTCCAGCAAGAAGTAGAATAAGGCGGGTATGTTCTGACCTCTAGAGAGGAAGGAAAACTTTCCCTCTACCCTGTTGGGGTACCTGGCTGTGCCTAAAAATTAAACTGACAAGACATTAACATGAGAAAAACACACAAATGTATTTAAGTTTTCAGTGACATGGGAGCATTCGTAAGGAAATGAAGACTTGAAAACACAGTTAAGTCTGAGCCTTTTTAAACCAGACTTGAAGAATGGAAAGTCTTGGGAAAACATGCTGGGACAAAGGGTATGAGCTAAGGTTACTAAACTGGGGGAAATTAGCAAGGACTGTAGGTTTTGATTCCTCCCAGGATCCCTCAGTCTCCTGAGATAAAGATGTTCTTTTCCTCCCCATATAAGGAGAACACCTCTCACCAGAGGGTCTTGTGATCAGCTTCAGGGGAGATATTTGGGGTGGCATATCCTGATTCCCTTCACCCTTTTTATTACCTTCCTGGGACAAGTATTGAACTCTATGCAGGTATAACCTTTTTAAAAATTTTAAACAGGGTACAAAGTGAGACGTTTTTCTCTAACTTATTTATCAAAGGAACAAGCAGGCAGAATTTCAAAACAAAAGAGCAGTTTAATTTAATTGTTCAGACTGCAGTCTCTGGAGCCAGACCCACTGGGTTCAGGTCCTGACTCTCAACAGCCTCTCTGTGCCTTACACTTTTCTCATCTGTGAAGAGGTGAATAATATCTATAGCACAAAACTGTTACAGGATTAATTGGTTTAATATTCACAAAATGCTTAAAGTGATGCTTGGCCTATAGTAATTGATTTATCAATATTTGTTAAATAAATTTAAAGTGGCTTTAAATAGACAGTTTGAAGGTCGTAGCTAGCTTTCTCTCTCTGAGTAGGTAAGGAGTAGAACTTTTACGAGTCACAGTGACTTTAGCATAGCTTGTTTCTGACCAGCCATCTTAGCCCTGTGAAATCTAGCCATGAACAAGGGAAAGAATGGCAGCCACAAATCTCAGGCCAATTTAGGGGATTTTTCCTGACATCTTCAATAGGCCAAATATTAATACAATAAAATCTTATTTTGATACAACAAAATGGTAATAAAACACACTAAATTTTGTAGAATTCATAGATCTACTCACAGGCAATTTTATGGTCAAGTATTCGCATTGTTTAGAAAGTAGAAAAGAAAGGGAAAAAATAATCAAATTCATAATTTAGGAAAAGAAATACAAGTGGCTTCAGAAAACAGAAAGATATAATAATATCAAAAAAAGAAAAAAAGAAAAAGAGTAGAGTTAATAAATTCAAGCATAGCTTTTAGAAAAAATACATAAAGCACAATTGAAAAAAAAGAAAATATAAAAAACTAGTACAGAAAATATTTGAAAATTATAAAGTGTACTATGGATACTTTATATAGAAGCAAATAAATTAGGCAAGCCCAACAAAATAAACAATTTTCTGCATGAAAAATATAAATTACCAAAACTGACTTAACAACGAAAAGAAAACCTGACAAGAGCAATACTGGGGAAATTATTGATAGGGTTATTAAAGAATATCTCCCATAAAAGCTTTCAGCCCATTAACCAGGGAATTATTTCAAACATTCAAAGAGCAAAGGATTCCCATATTGAATATAAACAGTTACTGTATTGAGAAAAGATAGGACAGTACTCATATCATTCAATGGAATGAATATATATTCCTGATACCAAAATTTAATGACATTAACACAAAAATAAAAACCATAGACCAATTTCACTTAAGACTGTACATGCAAATATTACTGAAATTACAGTAGTTACTGTAAAATAGTAGCAAAGAGAATCCAAGGAGTATTGAAAAAAAAATCCACCAATTCCAAGTAGTTATCATGCCAGGATTTTTAAAGAAGGTTCAATCTTGAGGAACTTTTTATTATATCCTATTGGTAGGCTAAATAACAAAAACTAAATTGCTTAACATATACTTAAAAGACACTTAATACTCATTCCTGTTAATGACATTTTTTTAAAGGAATCAATGGCTACTTCCTTGACATTATTAAAAAATCTTTTCCAAATTAGTTCCAACATTATATTTCATGGGGTATATTATAGAATTTCTCCCAAATGGGAGTTACTCAGAAATACTGTTATCTAAAATATTAATAAGAGCAGTTCTAAAAAAAAGGTGTGGGGGATGGGGTATGAGGATTCCGTGTCCAAAAAAGTGTGGGAAATGCTGAGCTGAATAAAGTTTAAACATATTTCTGACTATAGGACTTCTTGAAAACATTAATATAGTACTGCCAATTGCAAATCTCAATGGACTGCAACCATTTTTTTCTGCTCAAAGCATAGTCGCCTCAGAACAGTTTGGGAAATGTCGTCCTAGAAAAGTTCCTTTTACATTCAGATAAATCAAGGATGCCTATTATCTCTATTGCTACTTATATTGGCTTAGAAATTCTAACTGTAAAAGAGGGGTGACACAAAAGTACACAAAATAGGTATGAATATTAAAGAAATGTGAAAAATATAGATTATATGAAATAATCATATCACATAAGTATCTACAGTTATATAATCTGTAATTATTCTAATATGTGTATATTCCCAATAGCAATGACACATAAAGCTTTTTGCATGTTCTGGATGAGAAAAGTAGGATATATGAAAAAATATAAAAGTTTATAAAAATGGAAAATATTTTAGTAAATGGGCAGACATACAATATTCCCAGTTGAGAAGGTTGAATATTATAATCAAAATCCCATTTGCATTAGCAGAAATTTAAACGGATGACTTTAAGTTTCACCTGAAAAATAAGAAGTGAGATGAGGTTTTCTCATACATTGACAGTATGATTTAAATTAGTAAATTCTTTTGGGAAGCAACATGAAAAAGCAAGTCAAGAATCCTTAAATAAATCAACCCAGAAATTCCACTTTGGAGTTCTAGCCAAAGGAAATAATATAAAATCTGGAAGTGTTACACATGCAAAGATGATCCACATTTCACTATTTATAATGACAAAAACTGGAAAGAGCCTAAGTGATAATAACTATCATTTCCAGATCACACATTCACTAAATACATGGCAGATTTTAACAGGCAGAAAAACTGAGGCTCATAAAGGAGGAATAACTTGCCTCTGATCATAGTGCAAAAATGTAATTGAGTCTGTCCCCAAGCCCAGTTTCTGGGCAAAGCCCATGCTCACTTCACCATCCCATGCTCCTGCTACAGCTATAAAAACAAGGGACTACTTAAACAGTGTCTCTCATCTATTCTTCAAAGTATCATAACCTTTCACAATTAAAATGTGAAGATTTTGTAATAAAATGGACAGTGTTTATAATATTGTAAAGGTAAAGCAGCTATAAGCATACATGTACACTGCAACAAAGAGATTCTAACCCACATGCCCAGAAAAAAAGGCTGGAAGAAAACAGAGTTCTTACTAGAATACAATATTACTTACTACTTACTATGCTTACCAAAATATTTATTCACTTGCTTCCAATTTGTTGATAATGTAGTTATATTAATTTTGTTATAAAAAGGATAAGATCGTAAATTGAAAAAAGAGCAAGGGAATTTAACATACAAGAGTAAATTTTCTAAGAGAGAAAGAGCATTGTGTTTAATACAAAGTTTGTTTCTTTCACAGCACCTTCTATGTACTTGCACATATTATGAACTAAATAAATATGTTGTGATTAGATTGAAGCATATCCACATATTACACTTAGCTTTTTGCAAGAAACTGAATGCTCACCAAATGGCATTGGACAAGAAACAAAAAACCTTATCTGATTGAAATTACAAGGGAGATAGGAAAAATACAGTATACACTTTGAAATTTGGCTTCAGCATCATAATCTATTGATTTTATAATGTCCAGAGCAACTAAATGCAATAAACACATAATGCGCTATGCAGTATACTGTCAAGTTACTTTGGTCATTGCCTAAATTTCAGAGAAGAGGTAAGGAACATAGAGACACTATCAAAGAAAATTGATTTTTTACAGCTAATAACCTGTGCTTGGTGGCAGAACACAGTATCAAAATCACCATTCTGTGTTGAGATAATTTCACCAGCCTTCCCTGCTGTTCCTGTGACACTCCCACAGCTCTCCATCTGCCGCCAGCCTCCTCCTGCTCCTAGACGTTCTGATGATGACCACACAAGTAGGGTTCAAAACGTAACCCAGTAATTTGTATTGCATCTTTGATCCTCAGCACCTTTTCCACTGTGATACAGAGATTAAAGTCTCAGGAAAGGAAAAGTGGTGACATATCTTTCAGGGAAATTGAATTTTTCCTACTAGAGGTGAGAACACTTAAGAGGACACTTTAACCCCAATACAACATTTCTCCTACTTTAGGAAAACAGTTTGGCCTGGAACAGAAGAAACATACTCTGGATTCAGCTCCCAGCTCTCCTCTCGGGCCAAGTTATCTATTACCATAGGAATACTCCTCTCTGGGTTAGAAGCAATAAGCCCAGCACCTTTAACTCTAGAGAATGGTCTTAACATCTGGATTAAATTTACATAAAATATGGAGGAACACTTGAACCACAGGCAGCTATTAGCAGACCCCTTGAGTATAAGCATCTTCCAGTATCCACGATAGAGAGAGGGCACTGGAAGGGCCAAATGAAATGGCCCATGGGACATTCATATCTTCTCCATACCACTCATTACCATTCACTGAGCAGCACTGGCTAGGCTGAGATTAAAGAGATATAGAGTAATGGGAGAGATAGTCCCCCATTAGAGACAGAAAGACATGTATAGAGTACCATATATACAGAGCTATGTACCCCAAAGTCCTCACTGAGAAAAGCCAAGACATTCCAACTGTGTATAGTAAAAATGGGTGGTACTCCAGTAAGTCTTTGCATTTTTTCTTTGAAAACAAAATGATTCACAATTTCAACAACTAACCAACTTTATGCCTGATACTGGACCAGGCAGTGGGGAAATAAAAATAATGGTTTGCTTTATTATTTATTTACTTTACTTAAAACTTTATTTAAAACTTTATGGTTTTCAGAATTTGGTTAACAAAAAAATGACATGGAGGTTAGACCAAGAGTCAAGGGAGAAATAAATAGAAACAGTAGATTGGAGAGAAGCCAAGAAGATTTTAAATATATTTTTTTGAAGACTCAGGATCATTATGAGGACATTCTCCCACAAGTTTCCACTGACTCACTGGTGATCTCAAGGACAGTAGTCTTTAGAAATAAACTATCCTAGGGGCACCTGGGTGGCTCAGTTGGTTAAGCACCCAACTCTTGATTTCAGCTCAGGTCTTGATCTCAGGGTTGTGAGTTCAAGCCCCATGTTGAGGTCCATGCTGCGTGTGGAGCCTACTCAAAAAAATAAAAAAGAAGAAGAAGAAGTAACCATCCTAAAGCATATGAAATTCAGAGAGCCCCTGCCATTTAGCCATATTCTCTGAACATCAGCCTCTCCAGCCTCATACCCAAATCACGAGCTTTATAAGTGATTTTTCACCTTTGTAAGTGGCTTAAATTGTAAATGATGAACCAGTTGGCTTCTAGTAAAAATCTAAAACCCCAAGATTAGCTCAGTTGACATCTAAATCAGAATTCTCCCACTGTTCTGGGTCTCTTCCACTGTGTTTCTTTAATTTTTTCATTAATGTTAACTTTGTTTCTAAATGAATGTAAAAGGTCCTACTCCCCAAAAACTGTAAATTCAAATTCAGATTGAAATTCTGAGTGTAAAGACCTCAGAGATTCCCAACTTCCCCTGTCTTTTTTGTTTTTTGTTTTCAAAACAAATGGCACTGGAAATTAAATTGACTTTTTTTATTTAAAATCCCAGTGCAACTCAAACTGAAGAAAAGAAACTCTTAGTACTCAGGTAACCCAGAAGCCACATTTGCAACCAACAGAAAAAGCAAATTACTATTGTTTTCTTTGTCAAGTCTGGTTTAATAGGATTTTCCAATACATAAATTAGAGATCACGAAGAGCAAAGACAGCATGTGAAAGAGATGGGTGTGCTTTGAGATCTGTAATCTGCCTAACTCTGCTCTAGAAAATTTAGATAATTTTAAAGGAGCAGCATGAATGGGGTTAAAATTATTTATAATATAAATAGAGCTAGAGAT
The DNA here is from genome assembly GCF_024610735.1 of Ursus americanus. Classification (NCBI taxonomy): domain Eukaryota; kingdom Metazoa; phylum Chordata; class Mammalia; order Carnivora; family Ursidae; genus Ursus; species Ursus americanus. The sequence goes on along the minus strand of NC_142137.1, from coordinate 10,468,733 downwards.
AGACAGCTGTATTGATAGCATTCTGCCAGTAACCTATATTCCGGATTTAAAATTGTAATCCAGAAACACTTCCAAATGATCCCTAAAAATAAATGGTAACTTTCATGAGTATTTGTGTAACAGTGAAGGGAATGAAATTTAAGATCTTTGGCAAACGGAGCGGTTGTCCCAGCAAAGAAAAATGGTTTCCCTGTGCCTCCTGAGGAGCTTTTGTGTGATTACATATGATTATATCTGTGAAAGTAAAGGGTAATATGTAATGCTCTCCCTCACACCTTGTAATGGGAGCTGCTCAATTAGAAGATTCTGGGAAACTGATCCAAGGGCAGCAATAATGTCAGCACAAGAGATAAATGAAGGTGTCCTTAGTCTAGTTAAAATCTTCAAAACTCTGCAATCACACTGATGAGAAGATACAGCTTTTTTCATTTTCTCAAAAAGAAAACATGGATATTACTTTTTCCCCACTTGGGACAAAAAGGAAGTGGAATTTGTACACTTTCCATTAAGGGATTCCCCACAATGATCTTCTCTTTCTCCATTGGCCATGTTGAGAGGAGGGGCTCAGTAGGAAGTATACACCTCCAAGTTTACATGAAGGATTAAGTCAGGCAAAGAAGATGCTTTTAATTAAGAACCAAATGGTACCTGTAATTACCTCCAATGTTATAAATAGGATGAATAGACTGCCTGTGGCATAAACTGGAAATCACGAATCAGAAAGGTGGTTACCACAAAGTTGATATGAATTTCTGGAGACATCTAGAGGGGAAAGAAGGAGAAGGGGAGAAGGAACAAAACACCAGACTCATTTTCTGAGCATCATTGTATGACAGGCATCCTGCTACATGCTTTACACATATTATGTGTTATGATGGCATGCCTCTTCAATGCAGTTCCAAAAAGAGAGAAAGACCATTCAAGTTTTTAAAAATCAATCTAAATGGAAGAGTATGGTTATATTAAACTATAAAAAGAAATATGGGTGAAAAAGTCATTTCTTTTTTTTAAGACTTGTTCAAGGTGATTATTTAATCTACTGATATATATTTGATAGGCCCAGTACTTGGAAAGACATTATTATTATTACTGTTAAGTCTGAAAATTTTGCTATTGCAGTTTGGATTTCTGGGAAAGCACAAGCCTTTGAGTTTGAACCTCTAGAGAGGCCATGTGAATTACAGATCATTGCTACCACGTCTGTGCATTTCACCTTAACCGACATAAAGGTAGGTATGGAAGAAAGACTGCCTATATATACATATTGCCCACCTATATTTTAAAACTGATAAATAACTACAAAAACAGTGGTTCTCAAACATTGGATTTATAGGGTCCCCTGAGTGTGTGTTCATGTGTGCACATCAAGTTCTATCGTGGCAGATCTGGGGTGGGGCATTTCTGCAAACACACCATGTGATATCTGATGTAGATAACTGGGCTCACGCTTTAAAAACACATACCTAGACGTGACAGGATGACACTGGCCATAATTATTCTTATAGTCTGAAGACTGCTTTCCTGCTATGAAGTCAACTTAATCTCTGTTGGTTGAAATACTAATTGACCCAGTGAAATGAAGGCTGACACAAAAGTCCCTGGGAAATAGCATCAAGGTTACCAAGTAAGCTATAATGAAACCCAAGCCATAACAACCTAAAATTTGTCTACAGACCCTCCCTATTCATCCCCACTTCAACCTTTTTCAAAAGAACAGCATCTATATAACTTTTATTAGAGCCTCCAACTGTGACAAATTATTACTTAGCAACAAACTTTCATGCTCTCCAGGGCTGGTGAAGAGTGGCCCACCAGATCAAGGTCAGAAGATTTCTGCTGCATCGAGCCATACCTGTACTCACAGTGTATCCTGTGTTTCTTACTCCTTCACTGGGCTAAGACTAGCTATTCCATAATATCTTCATTGCTCTTCTTCTTTGTGTTCTGCTTTTCTGGCAATTTGAAAAATCTCTCTCCTTACTCTGTTGATCCCTGTGGGCCAAGTAAAAACTTTCATGCTCTACATTTGGCTTCATAATGTCTTAAAAGTCTCCCAATTCCACTTCTAAAGACAGGAATAGAAACTTCAAGAAGTGCATACTTGCTGGCAAGAATGTTTGCCACCATTTCAAGAAAGCCTCCTCCTGCCCTGCTGACCCCTTCCGACAGCACCAGTCTTGCTTTTCACACTCGTGTCTGTGCACTCATGATTCAGTGAGCACGCCCTTCACATCAGCACTAATGGAAAGCAGGCTTGTGCCCTGAGGAGATAATGGGCCAGCCCACCTGAAGAAATAAACCTTCTAAATGCCTGAGGCAAATTGGTACCTGCCCAAGAAACCTCTCAGCAGGTAACACTGGAGCAGTCCCACCCAGTTAAATCAGACACGGTCCCTGCATTTCTACCCACATTTATTTTCACCATTCTTAAACTTCAGAGAAGTGGAATGCATTCCAGCTAAGCTTATCTGGAAACTCTTGGCTTTCATCTTCATGGAAAGAAAAAGATTTTGAAAAGAAAAGTTAAATGAAACTTCAAACCTCATTAACTATCCCTCCAGGGGCAGGCTACTGGCAATGAATCACAAGACTACCCTGCCTAATGGGAAATGTAAGCTGACGCTGGACTTGAAATCTTAGAGCCAAGCCGGGCTGCGCAGCTCCTGCTTTAGGTGAGAGGTGCTGGAGCCAACAGTTTGTGAGTGGGTTCCTCTGTAGTATCCAAAAGGCACCTTTAATAGGTGGGAGGAAAACTGGTTATCACTCTGCCAATTCTCTCTCTAAGATTTATTTGTATTTATCAAGTGTTTCCATTCTATGTAAGTAAAATGAATTAATGAGAAACTAAAGTCTTTCTTCATTTTACTTTCTGTACCACATGAATTTCTGTGACCTCTGACCTTCCAGTAAATTGCAGCAATGTTGACGAAGGCCAAAGAGTCAAGAAAAGTAAGTCCTGATTAGGTTTAAAAAGTCATGCACAGAGATGTGAGGAAGAACAATAATAATATTATAACCTTGCATAGTATTTCTTCATTTTTTCAGAAAACTTCACACCTACTGTCCTTCTCAGTGCAAGCATCTTTCTGCCCTGAAATATTTTTCAGGTATTAAATTGCAATTGTAATTATTTCTATAAGACAGACTAAAGAGAGAAAACTCCAGTGTGCTCTCTCTGGTAATGTTTCTGTCTTTTAAACTAGATTTAACAGTCTTCATGGGCTTATTGGGAGAAAACACTGATAATCCTCCCTTTCTTTCCACAATTACCAACACTGAATTTCTGCAACCACAGTTTTCGATCTCCAGTTTTCACCAGCTTGTCCTACAGACAGCCTATCTTTTTGCAGTCCAACTTCCCAGCTGTGCCCATGTCCACTTCATCATCAAAGTTCACCTTGACTTTCTAAACACTTGCTCCCTAACAGTTAATGACTTTGCTAGATTTTTACGATCATGGCAGACACATGAATTTGGGACAAATAAAATAACTAGAATAATAATCGTGGCTATTTCTTTAAAGATTTATTTATTTTAGAGAGAGAGAGCACACATGAGTGGGAGGAGGGGTAGAGGGGGAAGGAGAATCCAAAGCATACTCTGTACTGAGCACACAGCCAGAGGTGGGACTTGATCTCATGACCCTGAGATCATGACCTGAACTGAAACCAAGAGTCAGAGCTTAACCAACTGAGCCACCCAGGAGCCCATTACCATGTTTTGAACACTCTGAGTGTGTAAGCTATGGCCAGGCACTCATTACTACCTGGTAAACTAACCACACATAAAAGTAGGTATTACACTCATTTCTTAACTGATAAAACTACAAAGAGGTTCAGTGACTTGCCCAGCTTCATAAATAGGAGTCAAAAATAGGAGATTCAAAATAAGGTCTGTTTGGTAACAATGCCATTTTCTTAACCATTACACACAATCTCATGAATAGACAGTGGAGTCCCCCCTCTTCTCATTTGCAACAAATCTTTTCTTAGACTTGACATTACTAGCAAGGAAGAAAACATACATAGGATGGTATTTGACAATTTGTTTTTATTTTTAACCATGGCCATGATTACCACGGCTGCTGCTGCTGCTAACACATCTCTTAATTACTCAAATGTTATTAATGTTTTTGTAAATTTCATGTTTTATGAACAATAATATTCAGTAACCCTCTTTTAGAACAATTAAATGTGCCTATGCACATTGAGTATTTACTCAACAAATATCAGTTTTAGAGATTCTTAAGAATAATGACTGATATCATTTCTTGTTAGTGCTCCATTGATATAAAATTGGCAAATATTCATAGAAAGCATCCATTATAGATGCCTACACTTGATTTTGACATTTTTACTGCACGCATTTTGTTGTTGTTGTGTGTTTAAAAGTTGATTCTCAGCCCCACATCACCCCCACTCTAGTACCTAAACAGTGTTTTGCCCATAGTGGAAGTTCAGCAAATATTTGATTTGACTTGAACCATTAGAGATACATTCATTCTCTAAAATGTATAGCAGAGTAAGGTAATCTATTCAGTGAGCTGTTAATCTGCTAAACTATCAATTAAGGGCACAGCCATCCATAACAGCAACCATTAAAGACTCTTAAGTCATTTATCTTGAAGTCTGTATCAGATTTCTGTTGGCAGACTTGGACAGCTCAAAGCATCTGCAATATGAGTGAACAGGTCAATAATCCATATATTAAATGGTCACTAAGTACTAAAACTCTTGAAATGATAGGCCACTAGGGCTAAGACAGTTTCATTTATGGATATAAAATTCACTTTCAAAAGTCTTTAGATATGAATTTCCATGACAGACCACTCAAGATGCACTGAGAAATGTATGTGCTCATTCATTTACTCAGCAAGAATGTATTAAGCACCAGCCATAGCAATGTGATACAATTTATGAAAGATACAAGAAAAGAATGCTGTCCTTAAAGAGGTTACCATCTAGTTGAAGTCTTATCTAAAGTCTTATCTGAAGTCTTATTATATTATAACAATTATAAATCCATACTGTAAATGGACAGGATGGTTGGAAAGAAAGCCTATTACATTGAAGGAAGTTAATGTACCATCTGAGGTGAACTTGGCTTGGTGACAAAGAATCACGAAGACTTCAAGAAGCAAAGGACATAGAAACTCACCTGAAATGAGAGGATCACACAGAGCAGTAGGAGATGCAGGATGTCTCCTCACAGTTTCCCAAGTCCCTCCTAGTCCTCCAAAATGATCCATAGCTACCAGTGATGTTGTCCAAGCAAAATGGGGACTTGTCAGTTCCATATAGCTTAATTTTGCATGGTATCATGGTCTTTTTATACTTAAAGGCTTATATACTTATGTAGAAATAATTTGCCCATCTATGAATTTCCATTTAAGGAAACACTTACAGACATTATAATTTTCCCACTTCTCATGTCAATCTCAATATTAGTAAAAATAACCCCTTAACTGGGATGATTAATGATCAGTGCATTCATTCCCTTGACTCTGCCTCAAGCTATATGGCATCTAAGAATGCCTGTATCCCCACATTGAGCTAGTTAGTAAAAAGTGTCATTAGAAATTTAAATTAAGAAACTAAGAAAGAATATAGATCAAAAAGATCTTGTGGATATAGGTGTAGAACAGTGACTACAAGACAGCAGGATTGTGGAATGCTTTGTATTCTTGCAAAACACAAAGATATGGAAAACTAAGGTACATACACATTAAAATCTGACCAAGTATACAGGAAATTCAGGTAAAGAATAAACTCTAGACTTCCAATTCTAGCAATATGGCAGATAAATATACTAAAAATTCCTCCAAATGAAACATCTAGAAATACTGGATAAAATACAATGAATACCCATTGAAATGTATAGCTGAGATCATAAAATATAAAGGAAATACCCACAGACTGGGGGAAAAAAGAGAAAAGATAACTGAAAACCAGTATAGTAAAATAATGTGAGATTTGGCTTCCTTGGGCATTTGCTCTTATCCATAACCTAATTTAAGGTTTAGATTTGCTTTTTAACAACCTCTTCGGAGGACCTAAGCACTGGTCAGTCCCTAAACTGAGCAGTAAAGTGCTTTCATAAAGCCTGGATCCTTGAAAAGCTACACTCCCAGTGAAAAAATAGGCATTATCTGGAAGATAAACTTAAAGAAAATGTTCCAAATGCAATACAAAGAAACAGAAATTATGAAAGAGAAATTAAGAGATATGTAGGACAGAATGAGAGGCTCCAAGATATGTCAAATTGGATTTCTAGAAGAGAATAATGAGAATGGAAAAGAGGGAATATTTGTAGAAATTATGACTGAGGTTCTCCAAAATTAAATTTGTAGATAAGTGAATCTTAAGACTTAATGACAACAATGGAAAACAAAAGGTAGTGATTGTTATGGACTGAATGTATGTGTCCCCACCCCAAATTCAAATGTTGAAATCCTAACCCCCAGTATGATGGTATTTGGAGGTGAGACCTTTGAAAGATGATTAAGTCATTAGGTCTCATCCTTTCCATCCTATACAATAACTATAGTCTGCAAGCCAGATGAGGAACCTCAACCAGAACTCAACCATACTGTCACCCTGATCTCATTCAGACTTCCAGCCTCCAGAACTGTGAGAAATAAATTTCTACTGTTTATAAGCCATCCAGTCTACAGTATTCTGTTATAACACCCTAAACTAAGACAGTGATGTAATAGCATTACGCATCCAGAGAAAACAACTGTTGTATACATAGCTAAAAAGAACAAGAGCAAAATAGGAAAATTGACTGGCAACAGAGTATCATTAAAATAACTTATAAAAGATATACCTTAGGAAGAAGAAACATGATCTCAGGAGGAAAGTCTGAGATGCTAGGGGTACTGAATAAAGAATCTGGCACATACATGGATAGATCTAAATGGATTATTTAAAACAATTGATTTGAGGGATTCAAAAACAGGTGAGGACTAAAATACTATATAACAATAACATAGAAGATGGGAAGGGTACAATCATGTTTAAAGAATTCTAAAGCTAATGCTCATGAAGAAAATAGAGATATTATATTTAAACTTTGGCAAATTAAGTAGACATATTGTAATTTTATGAGTAATCACTTAAAAAAGTGTATATAACTTCCAAAGCAATGAGGATAGGGAATGAAACAAACAAAAAACTCAAAAGGATTCAAAAGTGGCAGAAAAAGAAAAAAAATATGAAGCAAAAAGAGGAAATAAATTAAAAATATAAGTAATAATAAATGTAAATGGCCTAACCTGTTCAGTTACTAAGCAAAAATTGTTAGACTGTGTTAAAATATAAATACAGCTTTAGGTTTTGGACAAAGATCACATAAAATATAGGACTCAGAAATATTTAAAATAAAAGGCTAAAAAAAAAGAATATGTCACTCAAATATTAGCCAGAAGAAAGCTGGATTAATACCAGAAAAAAAAATTAAAAAAAAAAAACATTTTAGGGGTAAGAGACAGTTACTATATAATAATAAACATTTTGATTCACAAGGAAGATTTATCAATTCTAAACTTGTAAGCACCTAATCTCAACATGTACAAGACAAACAAAAAAACTGACAAAACTGAAACAAGAAATTAACAAATCCACCACAACAGTGGAAAATTTTAATATACCTCTCTCAGAAAATGATTGACAAAATGATTGACAGAAAATGAGTAAGGTGATAGAAGATTAGAAAAACCTATAAATAAGTTTGGCTTAACTGACATATATAGGACTCTGCATATAGTAATTCAAAACTGAAGATACTTTATGATAATTAACCACATAATGTGCCAAAAGTAAATCTTACCAAATATCAAATAATCATTATAATAAAGTCTGTGTTCTCTAGCCACAGTGCAACTAAATTAAAATCAATAGCTATCAATCAATAACTATAGAGACAGAAATCAGATATCTCCTTGCTAGAAGCTAGGGGATGGAAGATTGATCACAAAGGACATAAGGGAATTTTGTGGGGTAACAAAAATTAGCAGTATTTGATATTGGTAATGGATTCATAACTGTATATTTGTCAAAGCTCATCAAACTATACACCTCCTAAAATAGGTCAGTTCTCTTGGGGGACAATGGTAAAATACTCCTATTTTGCCATCTTGCTGATGTCACTCTTCTCAAAATATTTTTCTACTACAAAATATTAATAGTCTATAAATTTTCTCATCTCAGTTATAAACCTAGAAACAAAAATAAAAAATTAATTATTAGCAAACAAATTCAAATACTTTAGGTTATATTTTTGTTTAATCATTGCTAAGTTGGGTTTATTTTGGAAATACCAGACTAATGATTCAATATACCCATTTTTGCTATGAACAGACATCCTTACAACCTTCTTTTTTTTGAGCAGTACTTCAGAAAAACCCTTCCAGAGGGCTTTTTTTAATAAAAAATATTATAATTTATTCTTTCTTTTTATAAAATCAATGTTTATTTTAGAATAATTATCAAGTTTAGATAGGTGAAAAGATATATATATTAATTACAAAATAATCTTCCCACTCAGAGGAAACCATTTAAACCTTCCACATTTTTCCCTGTTTGTTTGCTTACGTATTTCCTACTTAATTTTCTTAAATATTTTTTTAAAAACTGACTCGCTAAAGTGACTCAAATGATCCATTAATTTGGCATCATATATATTTATATATCTATATATAGATGTCTACACTTTATCCCTAGAATGTAAGAAAATAGTCCTATACCAATACTATAGAGTCACACTAATTCCCATACTCAGAATACCACCATCTTGAAATTCTTAATAATTTTATCTTCGAATTTTGTCAATGAAGGCTGATGAGACAATGGAGCATATACTGGGGCCTCCCACCACTCACTGCTTCTTGATCTTCCCAAGAAGGATTCTTAGCTGCATGCTCCCTGTCCCCACCTAGCAACTGCTGCTGCCCACTGGCCCCAGCCCTCAGGGAGAGCTGAAGTTGGACAATTAGCACCAAGTTGCAGGATATGGCACAGGAGAACTTGGAGAGTCTGTGCTTATCCTCCAAGTTTCCCTGTGCCTGAGGGAGCACATTAAACGGCAAATCAAAAAATAAGTCAAGACAGAGTATGCGAAGAAAGGAAAAAGCCATGTGCTTGCTGTCTGAAAAGAGGTCTACATTTTAATAATGTACTGGGACCCCACAAGTTATAGTAGAAGTCAGCCCTGTATACCAAATGCACCCACCCTCCTGCTACTTTTATGCCCACATTCAAAGTGCCAGCTATACTAAATTTTATTTCATGTTCAAACAAGCCAAGCTCATGCTTTTCCTTGCTTCTACACACATCATTCCATCTGCTCATATCCCTCGTAGGTGGGCCTTCTCTGTCCACTGCCATTCCAGGACTACCTGAGGTATTCCTGCTGCATACTTTAACACAGTTTCTTTTTTCCCTAATTGTTAATGCAATATACTGTCATTGCTTATTTGTCTCTCTTGCTACCCCTGTTTGACTGTAGGCTATGCGAGGTCAAGAACTATGGTTTTTTCCCAGGCAACCAACACAGGCTAATGACAGAGCCTTACATTTCTATAGCAAGTTCTGATTTTCCCAGAAATTTCATCTTTTATCTAATTTCCTCAAACACACACACACACACACCCCTTCAGCAGGCTTACACGATCGTTTTTATTTTACAGATGAAGTAAAGAAACTATGGTGAAGTTAAATGATTTGCCTAAGACCACACAGGCTGTGTGTGGCATTATAAAAAAAAAAAAGAACAAAAACTAACATTTGCTGAGCACCGAATATATGCCTGGCTCTGTTGGAAGAATTTCTAAGTGTAAAATCACTTTATACTCATTACCACCACCCTGTTTTGGTAGGTATATTATTAAACTACTTTGAAAAGAGGAGATTATAAGAGATTAAGTAACACCCCAGGCTACAAAACCATCAAGAGCTAGAACCAAACTGAGAGCTTGCCATTTGGCTACAGGTCTGCACTATTTCCCAACATGCTTCACTGCCTCTTTCATGGAACTGAACATAAGACATAGCTCCTGTTCTTAAAGGTTTCATCAAGTAAAGAAAGAAGATATAAATATATACTCTATGAGATATACATATATATATCACAATATATAAAATATATTGTGTTCAAATTAGATCATAAATAGTCAATGCTCTGGAAATGGAGAGAAGGTTTACTCTGTTTTGTGCCTGGAACCTCCATGAGTGTAGGAACCACATCTGGCTTATTCACTATTACATCTCTAGGGCCTTGTAAAAAAAAGCTGACATGTAGAAGGAATTTTGTAATCATTGGTTGAGTAAATTAAAAGAATCAAAATGCCTGTTATCTCAAGTGCTAGAAAAAAAGGTCCACAGAGCAGAGAGAATTTAGGCTGACTTGGAAGACTCACAATAACTTGGATAAGTGATGAAACAGGAGGAGAGCATTTCAGGTGATGAAAACACAGTTGGTAAAAACACATGAGGGCAGAAGCATACACGGGTAGGTTGTCATCTGACCAATTTGAAATGAAATGACAGATTCTTTGGGAGGACCAGTGTGAATATAGGTTGGAGAGGTAGTTGGGGCCCGATTGTGCAGGGATTACATGCCGGAATAAGAAAGTTGGACTTTATTCTCTAGGCTCTGGGCATCTTTAAGTTCTTTGAGTATGAGAATAGTGTAATCCAGTGTCATTTTCAAAAGATTAATATGGCAGCTGTGTATGGGATAAATAAAATAAGGATAATGAGGAGGAAAATTACCCAGAGCAGGCCCAGGCCAGCAGGCCCCAGAAGATGGAAAGTTACTAGAAATAGCAAGAGATAACCAGAAGCCCCTCTGGGAGCAAAAGATAACCGGCCGTTTCTGCTTCTGTAAACAGGCTTCTGGCCACAAGCTCCCTGCATTAACTGCTTTTCCCACCTAAAGCAAGCCCCCCCCCCAATTTAAATCCACCTACCAGCAGTCAGCATAGCCCTTGAAACCTGACTCCCTGCACTCCCCTATAAAAGCTCTACAATCCCGTTGCCCGAAGCCCAGAATTTCGAGTGCAAGCTCGTCTGGGCCCACCAGTATAAAATAAACCCAAGTTCTCCTCCTTCTCCGAGTGTCACTTGGTTTCTCACTGGTCTGATTTTTATTTTCCACAACAACAAGAGTAAAGACAGGAAGACAAAGAGGTATTTATGATCGTGGAGGACTGAAGCAACAGAAACCTAAACATGGGTGGTGGGGAGAGCTAAGGAAAGGCTCAGATTTATGAAGCATTATGAAGGAGTCACAGGACTTGACTAATGAATAGAAATGTGCACTTCAGTACGATGTAAACAAAATAGAGGTATATGAAGGGTGAGGAAAGGCAATCTGGAATTACCAATCATATTTCTAACTGTAATAATATAACTAATGAGAGAATTTTTTTTTAATCTACAAGCCCAACCCTTGGCAATGATCTTCTTCCAACTATACATTAGCACATCTTTCCAAATACATCTCTTGGATAGAACACTTTCCCCCTCTCCCCAGAAATATCACAATCAGCTGCCTCTGCATGGAATGCATGAGTCTAAATTATGTCATTAAGAAGCTGCTGTTAGCTGCTAACAAATCAAATAGGGTGGATGGCCACCTTATTTTACCTCTTTGTCTGTAATTGTAGGTATTAATGCTGCTATGGTGTTCCAGGTAAATAGCGAACTGCAAAATAAAAATGTTCTCTTAATTTAACACAGGACCATCGTCCCTTAGTATGAAGACATCAATCTGATTTTTAGACATTGCATAAGATACTGTTAGCATAGAATATGTAATTTGTGACTGATTAGCCTTCTGAATTAAAAAAAAAAGGTGAAAGCCAATGTTATGTTAAATTACCACCTAATTTTCTGGCAAATATTTTTAATCTTATTTCAACTTCCTAAGTATATGTCTGCATAATATAGAAGACACTAGAATTAGAATTTAACAATATTTTTCTACTTTTTAATCTGATTTTATCATATTCGAGTGGATTTCAATTGTAAGTATATTTCCTTTCTTAAAAACACAAGATGGGGCCCTGGCATCAACATTCACATGGGGTATGAACACTTAATAAATCACTTTTAGTGCACTAACCATCATACAAACCAAATATTATTTCCACCCCAAAGAAGTGCTTTCCACTCCATCCTAAAGACATAGTACCAAAATAATGTAAATATTAAAGCTTAATATTTTAAGGCAATATTGTAAGTTTAAAGCATTTGGTGAGGGGGGGTTGCAGAGGGAGGAGTTTTGATAGTGTTAACATAAAAGGCCTGTATAAATATAGGTTTAGTTGTCACAACATGGAGAAATTAGCCACATGGAGAAAGCAAAGACATCAAGAGGATGCTGACCTTTGCAAAAAGAGAAAGCAAATTATAGGGAGCTTGGTTTAGAGACACAGAGATACAGCAACCATTGACAAGTTTAAGAAGAATTCAGTGACTGAGCATGTGTCAAAAGCAAGACTTATTAATATGCATCCATGTTCTCACCCACCTCATTTATCCACCCAGGCGCCCCTGGTAGATAAATTTCACAGGGTTTTACGCAAAAGAGAAGATCTGATTTATAGTTTAAAACAGATCATTCTGGGGGTGCCTGGGTGGCTCAGCCATTAAGCATCTGCCTCCGGCTCGGGTCATGATCCCAGCGTTCTGGGATCGAGCCCCACATCAGGCTCCATGCTCAGTGGGAAGCCTGCTTCTCCCTCTCCCATTCCCCCTGCTTGTGTTCCCTCTCTCACTGCTTCTCTCTCTCTGTCAAATAAATAAATAAATAAATAAAAGCTTTTAAAAAAATGTTTCATTACTTCAAAATAATTTAGATGGCTACCAAATGACCTTTTCTTATGAAATGAAGAGGTGAACTCACTGGTATTAATCTTCCCCATCTGTTTCTCTCTTATATACACCCTTCTTCACCAAAAAATGATCAGTTGCCCCTTATCTTTAATATGTGGCCTCTTGTGCTCTATTTTACTGAATTAGAAAAGAAGGTCAAGGTAAAGAAGACAGAAAGCTCTGATGGAAAGCCATCTATTTGTAGTTTACTTGGGAGTTCAAGGCCAAGAGTAATTGAGATTGACTTCCCCCAAATGGGATAATAGGTGTAAAGCCCACAGTGTTGCACTTAGCATATAATAGGTGCTCAGAGTGTTAGTCACTTCCATTATTTTGCCCCAATCATGAGAGGACTGTTTTGCCAGCAAGATCTCTACTGAGACCTTAGTGCTCTCTCCACTGTCCTTTAGAGCACCCAATCTGAACCAGGCTTGTTACAAGAGCTGGTCAAGAATGCCTAAGAATATCTGGAACAAAAGTGTTGCTGGAAAAGTTAATTTGATTGTAAAGGGATTAGTGTTTGTGTCATGGTTTTATGGTAAATATTACCTTACAATTTATTATAAAGTTTCCCAATTTTTCTATCTATATAAAAACACCATGAAGGAGGCGCCTGGGTGGCGCAGTCGTTAAGCGTCTGCCTTCGGCTCAGGGCGTTATCCCGGCGTTCTGGGATCGAGCCCCACTTCAGGCTCCTCTGCTGGGAGCCTGCTTCTTCCTCTCCCACTCCCCCTGCTTGTGTTCCCTCTCTCGCTGGCTGTCTCTGTCAAATAAATAAAATAAAATCTTAAAAAAAAAAAAAAACCATGAAGGCAAAGACCATGCCTATCTTGTTCATTATCACATCCCAACACCTAGGATAGCACATAGTAGGCACTTAATAAATATGTGTTAAGTGAAGAGGCAAATCAAGTAAAAGGTAAATGGTGACATTTAAAATCACATAGCCCAATTCACTTTACAGTGGCCCAGAGGGTTGCCCAAGGTCAATGGAATATGGAGCTAACCCTAAAAGTAATGGATTTCTATGTCCCACTGCACAGATCCCTGAATTATTAGCACTTTCTCCAACTGAAATAACATGCACATAATTTTCTTCTCAATTATTCTGGCTGAGGGATATACAAAAGGTTTCAGTGGGTGGAAGATTTATAGCACAGCTTCTGGGAAAGCCTAGAAACACCACAGGGCAACCGCAAAAGGTCTTATGGTAATTAAATCAAGAAACCAAGGGACCCCTGGAGGCCTGCACAGTAGGCACAGGGACTGCCTTCCTAGAGGAAGGCACTTTTGCTGACGTCCATTATATAAAAGATCCTTAGGCAAGCAAGAATGAAAGCAAATACAAGAAAGGAAAAATGCCCATGGTTTCCTATTGTTTCCAGGTTCCCACATACACCGACCTCTAACATACCTTTCAGCTCCACTGAAATATTTCCTTCTCCTATTGTAACTAGGTGGACAATTCACATTCTAAAACTCAGACACACTACCAAATAAAAAATGCAAGTTCCTTTGCATCGCCCTAACTGAACTAAATCTCTCGTGAGCGCCTCCATTTCACTGGGAATTGGGAGAAAGGGGAAGGTCAAAATGGAAACTATTGAAGAAGGAATTTTAAACTAATGAATTGACTACTTCTCTGTCTTTTAAGCTTACTTAAAATAATTACTTAAAGTCTCATTTGGAAAAATACTCAGTCTCTCAAGTTTTCCTTAGGACACCCCACATTTTTGAAGTAAAGATGGCATGTGGATATAAAGAGTAAATTACAAGTCCTCAGTGTGATAGGGCTGGGGATAGGGCTTGATCCATAGAGAGTCCTCGGGGTCCTGTCTCTAGGGTAGCCCTGGGCCCTGAGGTCCTGTGCTGTTACCACTGTGGGGTGGGGGAAGGGGATAGACACTGCACTAGAGCAGCAGCTGGAGTCCATGATCAAGGTTATGCATCTCTGGTTGAGAAGGATACTCTGATTCCTGCTGGCCCACTGGATATCTGTATATTTCCCCAGCAGAGCCCATGGGAACTTTGAAATCATCTGCATCTCACCCACTGACTTTGGAAATTGAAAAGTGCCAGATTCACCCTTAACTCATAGCTAAATCACACCCTGCCACCAACAGCATCAACTTCAACGTATTCCTACTCAGATGGGTTGGCTGCCTCCTCAGGCTACACCCAAGAAGTAGGATACTCTCTTTCCCCCTCCCTGTACTGTAAAGGTTCCCTTCTGTTTTCTATTTGGTGAAGACATCCTGAAAGCCATATCCCCCTTCTCTACCCTATGGTGTATTTGTTGTAGAGGGTAGCTGCCTTTACTTTTTGTAGGGAATCATGACTGAAGGGGAATGAAAAATACATTGATTTATATTTCCAAAAATCTATATCTGTTTAACTATAATCTCAGAGAGTTCAAAAGGATACAGGTCTGACCCCTATGATTTTGGTCAGACATTGTTCAAAGAAACTCAAAAATAAGTAACATAAAATAACGTAGTAAAAAATCTTATTAAATATAGTACAGTGAACTCTAACATCTCTAAGTCATTACTAAGCCTTTATTTATCTATAAAATGTGGATAATAACACCTGTTCTGTCTACTTCACCTGGGTGTAAGGAAAAGAGTTTGAAAGACAGAAAGTTTAAAGAAATGAACCTTAGGATAGGAAATCCATAAAATAAGTTTTTATCCTTGAGTTCCAACCCTGTCACATAATGGGAACTCACTAAATGTATGGCAAGAAAAGCCTGACCAAACATCCCCTGACAACCTCTGAAGGATCAAGCAGTAGTGTCCCATCATACAACATAAAGCTTAGTGGGGCATATAAAGGTGCTATTGTTGAACTAGACTTTATACATACTCTTTCTCTTCTATTCATAGAAAAAGCCACATTTACATGAGTGTGGTTGAAAAGATTTGCTGGAGAGCAGCAATTTTATGGAAACGTGTGTGTGGGAAAGGTTTGATTGAAGTGCATACAGCAATCCTTTAAGACTGATTTAATAGAGAGAAATGCCTGCCAGCATCTGGAGCCCTGGACTGGAGTAGCTCAGAGCCACAGATGCTACAAACATTTCAGGAGACTTCTGCTAGTTAGAAATTGGCTACATTTTGAATCAAATCATTCTGCAGAGCAGGATTATTCTGCAGTAGTTCTCCCAGCATCTGGAACACTTTGCCAAAAATGATTGTATTTTTGTAAACCCAAATCCACAGCAAGTGATAAAGGAAAGGATGTCCCCCAAAAGATGGTCAGGAACACAGAAGGGCTGAGTTCACACAGGTGGCACAATGTCCAGCCTAGAATGGATCTTCTTTTAGACGCCAGTCTCTCCCTTGTTCCTAGGATTGCTGCAGGGTCCATATACCCAATCCCCACTCCCATGTAGCCAAAGAGTAAATTGTCCATTTTGCCTTTCATCTAAAAGTCAGCTACGGGTTTTTGTCATGGCTAAAGTAGCAAAGTTCCTAAAAAATGAGCTAGTTGTAGCTTTCAGATGCCTTCTAACTCAGCCAGAATCAGTTGCTCCCACCTCACCAGCTGGATGATGAACATAACCAGTGGCCTGTGCTTATAGTTCATGAGCTACTTTCCCATGCATTGCCTTAGGTTATCTTCTCAAAAATCCTGGCATAACAGCAATGTAGGCATCACTATGTTAGATGGAGAGAAGGATCCAGAGATAATATGCAGAAAACACACTCATCTGGTATGGAGAAGAAAGAACCACGAGGAAAAGCCAGATCTTCAAAGTCTCAGATGAATCCCTTTGCCTTTTCCCAGGACTTCTTAATCATAGATGTTTTAAAGTTTAATAAAGACTATAACAGGATTGGAAGAATTAACATAGTTAAAATGTCCATGCTACCCAGAGCAATCTACACTTTCAATGCTATCCCAATCAAAATACCGATGACATTTTTCAAAGAACTGGAACAAATAGTCCTTAAATATGTATGGAACCAGAAAAGGCCCCGAATCGCCAAGGAACTGTTGAAAAGGAAAAAGAAAGCTGGGGGCATCACAATGCCGGATTTCGAGCTGTACTACAAAGCTGTGATCACAAAGACAGCATGGTACTGGCACAAAAACAGACACATAGACCAATGGAACAGAATAGAGAGCCCAGAAATGGACCCTCGGCTCTTTGGGCAACTAATATTTGATAAAGCAGGAAAAAACATCCGGTGGAAAAAAGACAGTCTCTTCAATAAATGGTGCTGGGAAAATCGGACAGCTACATGCAAAAGAATGAAACTTGACCACTCTCTCACACCATACACAAAGATACACTCCAAATGGATGAAAGACCTCAATGTGAGACAGGAATCCATCAAAATCCTAGAGGAGAACATAGGCAGCAACCTCTACGACATCGGCCAAAGCAACCTTTTTCATGACACATCCCCAAAGGCAAGAGAAACAAAAGATAAAATGAACTTATGGGACTTCATCAAGATAAAAAGCTTCTGCACAGCCAAGGAAACAGTCAAAAAAACTAAGAGGAAGCCCACGGAATGGGAAAATATATTTGCAAATGACACTACAGATAAAGGACTGGTATCCAAGATCTACAAAGAACTTCTCAAACTCAATACACGAGAAACAAATAAACAAATCAAAAAATGGGCAGAAGATATGAACAGACACTTTTCTAATGAAGACATACAAATGGCTAACAGACACATGAAAAAATGTTCAAAATCATTAGCCATCAGGGAAATTCAAATCAAAACCACACTGAGATACCACCTTATGCCAGTTAGAATGGCAAAAATGGACAAGGCAAGAAACAACAATTGTTGGAGAGGATGTGGAGAAAGGGGATCCCTCTTACATTGTTGGTGGGAATGCAAGTTGGTACAGCCACTCTGGAAAACCGTGTGGAGGTCCCTTAAAAAGTTAAAAATTGAGCTACCCTATGATCCAGCCATTGCACTACTGGGTGTTTACCCCAAAGATACAGACATAGTGAAGAGAAGGGCCATATGCACCCCAATGTTCATAGCAGCAATGTCCACAATAGCTAAATCGTGGAAGGAGCCGAGATGCCCTTCAACAGATGACTGGATTAAGAAGTTGTGGTCCATATATACAATGGAATATTACTCAGCTATCAGAAAGAACGAGTTCTCAACATTTGCTGCAACATGGATGGCACTGGAGGAGATAATGCTAAGTGAAATAAGTCAAGCAGAGAAAGACAACTATCATATGATTTCTCTCATCTATGGAACATAAGAATTAGGAAGATCGGTAGGGGAAGAAAGGGATAAAGAAAGGGGGGGTAATCAGAAGGGGGAATGAAACATGAGAGACTATGGACTATGAGAAACAAACTGAGGGCCTCAGAGGGGAGGGGGGTGGGGGAATGGGATAGACCGGTGATGGGTAGTAAGGAGGGCACGTATTGCATGGTGCACTGGGTGTTATATGCAACTAAGGAATCATCGAGCTTTACATCGGAAACCGGGGATGTACTGTATGGTGACTAACATAATATAATAAAAAATCATTAAATAAATAAATAAATAAATATTCACATCCAGGATATATATATATACCTATATATATACGTATATATATACCTATATATATGTATATCATATGTATATCATATATATGTATATCATAAATATATATGTATATTTGTATCAATTCTATATGTATATATATAGAATTGATACAAATCAATAAGAAAAAGGTAATAAACTCCATGCAACAAAAGAAAAAATAGATAAATTGGATTTCCTCAAAATTAAAAACCTTTTGCATCAAAGAACATTATCAAAAGAAATCTACAGAATAGAAGAAAATATTTGCAAATTATTTTCTAATAATGATTTCATATCCAGAATATATAAAGAACTCCTACAACTCAGCAACAAAAGATAACCCAACTTCAAAAATGGGTAAAGGACTTAGATATTTCTCCAAAGAAGATATGCAAATAATCAATGAAAATATGTACAATATCATTAGTCATTAGGAAAATGCAAATAAAGGCTATAAGGATATACCACTTCATATCTACTAGGATGGCTATAATTGCTTTTTAAAATGGAAAATAACAAATATTGGAGAGGATGTGGAGAAATTGGAACCCTTGTATGTTGATAATGAGAACATAAAATGGTCCAGTTTCTGTGGAAAATTGTAGCAATCCCTCAAAAACAAATTCTAAACATCAAATTACCATATGACCCAGCAATCGCACTCCTAAATATAGACCCAAAAGAACTGAGAAGAGGGACTCAAACAGATGCTTGTGTGTCAATATTCATTGCAGCATTGTTCATAATAGCCAAAGATGGAAAAAACCTAAGTGTTAATTAACAAAAGAAAGGATAAATAAAACACAATATATGCATACAATGGAATATTATTCAGCCATAAAAAACGAATTTATGTGCTACAACATGGATGAATTTGAAAACATTATGCTAAGTGAAATACGCTAAATGCAAAAGGACAAATATTGTATTATTTCATTTATATGAAATAAGTAGGCAAATTCATAGAAGCATAAAGTAGATTAAAAGTTACCAGGAGTTAGGGGAGGGGTCGGGAGAGAAGGAAATTATTGCCTAATGGCTACAAAGATTCTGTTTGGGATGATGAAAATGTTCTGGAAATATAATAGTGGTGATGATTGTATAACACTGTGAATGTACTCAATGCCACAGAATTGTACATGTAAAAATGGTTAAAATGGCAAATATTATGTTCATATTTTACCACAATAAAAAAAGTTGACAGGCAAAAATAGATAATTAAATCAATTGGTGAATGGACTAAAACATATGAACAGAAATTCAGAGAATATGAAGTTCAAATGACCAATAAACATGATTAGATGCTCAGTCCCATTAGTAATAGGGGGAGAGGAAATTAAAACCATAATAAAACACCATCTCTTATGCATCAGATTAGAAAACATTAAATAGTTTGACAATCACAAATACTGGAGAGCATGTGGAGCAATAGGAATGTTGATATACTGCTAGTGGGAATGTAAATTAATATTCACTACCTCGAAGAGTAATTCAGCAATATCTAGTACAGTTGAAGCACATATCCTAGGACCCAGCAATTCTTCTTCTAAGCATGTACCCTGAGAAATCCTTGCATATATACACAAAAAGGCATGTATAGCTGTTCTCATAGCAACTGTCAAAAACAACAACCTAAAAGTCAGTCAATAGAACAATGAATAAATTATTTGTAGTATATTCATATAATGAATAACTATTTAGCCATGAAAATGAATAAACTTAGAATCATGCATACTCACGTGGATGAATTTCACAAACATAATGCTGAGCAAAAATTGGCAAATTTCAGTAAATAGACTAACTATATAAAACATTAAAATATGAAAAGCCATACACCATTTTCCTTCTACATGTTTATCATTGTATTCTACGTATCACTGTCTTTAGTAAAAGAATAAGATGTAAATGGGAATAATAATTACCAAATTCAAGATAGGGGTACCTCTGATGGGGAGAGAATAAAATGAGAAAAGATATGGGGAGTTTTACCTTATTGGCAATATTTGTTTTTTTAAGTTGAGTGGTAGATACACAGTTACTCATTGCATTATTAGAGTTTTTTCTATGTTCTAGCATTGTAGAATAACTTCTAAAAAAGAAAATTAGAAAAAATCATATACATTTTTGAGCATACCTTGCCAAAGGCATTGTGAATTATGAATTCCAAAATATCACAGCACGTGACCTAGTTGTGGGTAAAACATGTGCAAAAATGCAAAATATCCAAAGTTCACAAATATCAGGTTGTATAATATAAAGATTGAGAAGGGTAGCCCATAAACCCAATAGCCAAATCCTGGGAAAATAATTCTGTAAAATCTCAACAGTAGACATAAGAAATGGAAAGAAAAAAGTATATTTCATTCCCTCTCAATTCCCTTTCTTGTGTCTTAAGGGCTTACACCTGATTTATTTTTCTTCATCTAATTTCTTTAAGTGCCTCATTCCCATAAACCATATAAAATTTATGGTTATAGAGGTAGGGCCCAGATATGACTAAATGAATGCTTCACTTTTAAGTTCCCATACATGAGGCTATAGGAACTCTGTCCCCTATTTCTAGAATTCAGCACTCATCCTGGGTGAGTTTAAGTATGCTTCACAATACTCTATCCACCTTTCCATGTGCTAAGTGAAGAAGCAGGGGTCAGAGGTGTCTGGGTGGCTCAGTCAGTTAAGCGTCTGCCTTTAGCTCAGGTCATGATCCCAGGGTCCTGGGGTAGAGCCCTGTGTCAGGCTCCTTGCTCAGTGGGGAGTCTGCTTCTCCCTCCCCTCCCTGCTCATTCTCTCTCTCTCTCTGAAATAAATAAATAATCTTCAAAAAAAAAAAAGAAGCAGGAGTCAGTTTCATATTCTCCTTGTCCAACAGCTTCACACTTGCCTGAATACAATTATTATATGAAAAGAAATACCAACATATGGGAAATGGAAAAGAACAATAAGTGGGTGCCCATAAGAACTCACAAAATTAGCTATACCAACTTCTATATTAATGTAAATATACCCAAATCTAATAGAAAATCTTTAAGGGCCTTCATCTTCAAGGTAGCAAAAGAGTTGTTTATTCCATTTTACTAACAGGAATAGAACTTGGTTAAGTGGCTTGACTCACATCACATGTCAGAACTTGATAACTTAAGAAAATATCTCACTTAATATGTGTAACAATTGTATTATTGAATTAAATATTAATAGTTGCTATTACCATCACTTATTATTCTCAGGAACAGAATCAGAATGGAAAATCAAATTGCATATTTTTAATTCCTACGTGGTTTCTGGCACATGGCCCCATCTCCATCAATGATAGTGTGCCCTTACCCCAGTCCAGAATACAAAAAAAAATCCATTTCTACTCTGCCTCCTTGGCAACAGGAGTCCCCAGTAGCAGTGTACGGTATCAACTCATCTTATTGAGAAAATGGTCACGAAGGCTTCTCTTCATGTATTTTGAATTTTTCCATCATTGAGGAAATATTCACTATACATAATTGCATGCTTTCTAATACAGCTTTCCTTCAAATTGGATTTTCCCCCCATGGATTTTAAAGCTACTTCCAATAGAGAAAAGTAAAAACAGTTGTAATTTCAGCAATTTGCCATTTTCCTCCCTATCTTCCTCCTTTTGGGATAGTTTTACTCATTGTATTTGAAGAATAAATAACTAATCTTGAAATATTTAATGTGAAAGAGATGCAAAGATTTTCAACACAAGAAAGCACATCTGATATGCCACAAAAGGTAGCTTAAAAAACAGAATCCCTTTTAGTAGATACATAAACTCCTATATAACTACCGCACTTTCTATTTCCTTATTCCTGCCCTATAATGAGCCATTTCATGTTTATTGGTGTTCAACTTGGTTACTAGTGCCACTTAATATAATCCCATATGGTTAAGGCTTTGAGAAGCCCCACACAAAAAAAGTAAATCAAACAGGAAGGGAAAGAAGCAGAAGGATAATGTAACTAAGGGCCAATCTGGGGCTAAAACAGAGAAGTGTGTCTTCTCATATTGCAGAGATTTAAACATGCCATGAAATTGTATCAAGCATCCTGCAGTGAGCCAACATATTGCTTTAACATAACTTCACATTTCTAAGAACCGCAACAATCCAAAGAGTCACATTTTTTCAGTTTATTATTCACCATTCAGTCCATCACGTTTTCCATTGGCCTAACTTAAGTCATATAAATCAGAAGCATTCCCCATTAAGAATCAAAATTTGAAGACTAGGATTATTTGGGGGACTATATTATATTTGTATTGTAGATTTATAATGAGGGTGTGATCCCCTTACTCCACATAAGACTTTTCTCTTGGAAGAGTATTTTTAGAACTCATCTCTGACCAAAGGATCCTCATATTGCATTTATTTAGAACGCTGGTCTTGGCCAAATCCATGGGCATCAAAAGTCATGATCATTTAAGATATCAGCTTTCCCAGCTACTAAAAATAAATCCCAGAAAAGGACTGAGCGGAAACCACGTGTCACTTTGAATACTTACTAAAACAAAGAGACTAGAAAACTCATTTGAGTTTTTGGTAATAAGATAGAACCCTTTTAGTAGACTTGCTTTCTCAGGATCACTCCCAGGGCATGATTAATAAAACAATGACCAACACTGACACAGCACTCAATACATATCAAAAATTGTTCTAAGGGCTTTACATGTATTAAATCATTTGGTTTTCCTAACAACTCCTGGGGTATATTCTACTAATATCCTCATTTACAAATGAGAAAACTGAGACACAGAGAGGTTAAGCAATTTGTCCAAGGTTACACAGACAATAAGTAGAAGAGCTAAGAGTCACACTCAGAAAACCTGGCTCCAGAGTCCATAATTTTCACTCCGACCTACTGTGGCACAACACAGTGCTACATATGAATCAAAATGCAACCTAAAACATTTAACCAAAAATGAAAGCATGAATCAAATAATTAATCTTTTCATTATCCTTTGGTCATTTCACTTACTGGAATTCAGTTTTTCATTCAACACATTTATTAAGGACCTACCTTGTGCCAGGCATGATCCTAAGAAGTGGGGATAGAGAGAAAGAAGAGTTTTAAACATGCTCAGAGACTACCAGGAAAGTGACAAAATAAATAGATAAAAGGGGGAGAGAGAGAGAGAGAGAAGCTCAGGGTGTCATGAAATAAAATACTTACAATATGTGTCCAGTGCTAAAACTAAAATGGCAAAATATATGCTAACCTTGAAAAAAAAAAGAAAAGAGAAAAAATTTCTCTTCACTGATCTTTTTTGAAAATCAAAATATACCCTTCCTGTGTCCCACCTCCCACTGCTACCATCTCCAAGAGCCTGAGGTTGATGGCAGTTTACTGTAACATTTTTCTTAGCATTGAGTTAGAATTCCAATATTGCCTTTCTAGTTTTTGTATTTCCTTCGATATTCTAAAGCCAGTGTGAAACTTGACTTTAAAAATTCTCCATTGATAGCAAAGGTTTGTTATGCTAGCAGCTTCAGACAATGCAGGTACCTGAAACCCAGCACAAGACTAACCACTCCATCAGGCCTGACCCAATACGAGTGAAATCATTAAAATTCATTTGCCAAAGCCCCAGTCTTGCAGAATATTTCTTTGTAAATCAAGATGGCATAGCTACCAAGGCTCTTCAGAAACCATTTACAGGCTGCAGGAAAGTAACTGAAATGACCTGAACTAAGAAAAAGGAAAGACAATTGTCTGGGAGGACAACTTGAGTCTGGCTTTTCATAGTCAACAGACTGACTCTGCTTGACTTAAAGCCATGCTTTGTTTCTGATACCCTCCACCTTGGGCTAACTGCTTGAGGCTTCAGCTCCAACTGAAACCAGAATGACTTTCTTTCTGGAAGGATTAGGCCACAGCCTAGAGCTTCCTGTATCGATTTTGAAATCCTCACAGTCGTTTAGAGGATGGCTTCTTACATCTGTTCTGCTTCCCTACTCCACATGCAGCCCTGGATCTCCCTCCTTACCCTAAGGAGTTGCACCTGTCATGAACTAAATCATTTTAGGTCTCTTCCCTAGAATTAAATGCAGCCTCATTAGCTGGTTAGATTTTATAAATTTTAAAAGGGAAGACAGAGCAGCACATAAGACTGATTGGCTCCTGCCCTCTATTAGCTGTGGGGGTTCGAGTCATTTGCTGTTCTTTGCCTCAACTTCTCTATCTAGCAAATGACAATGATCCTTATTAATGTCCATTCATAAAAGACACTGGTATACATTTTTAAAACTACATTCATTGGCTCTCTCAGTTCCTGAAATGTTTCTTTATGAGTTTCTCCTGTAGAATTGGGATCAATTTTCATTTCCTTCTGCTCCATTGCACCCAAGCATCATCAGAATTCTATATAGCTTCCTGTAATTTGAAAAGTGCTTATCTGGTGGGCACTTCGATTGACCAGGCATGAGTCCTGAGGCCTAATTCCTTTTTAGTCTCTGTCTTAGTCAGCTTTTACCTCATCTCCCCCTTTTCTCTCTAGTTTTTCTGATTCATCCACCAATTATTTATCAATCACCTGTAATTATAACAGATACCAGGGAGTTGTCAGGGAGGAACAGTGCATATGGTTAGTCCTTGCCCACAATGATCTTACATTTAAGAAGGAAGATGGGCCAGGAAACTTCCCCCCACGGACAGCCTCAGCCTGAACCTGGTTCACAGAGCAACTCTGACTTGAAAGAGAAAATTCTTAAGCAGTTTTGACCTTTCCCCCATGCCCACTCCTAGCCCCAATTCAGGTTCATGTAGGAGTAAGTTTATGTCCCTAAAGGTCAAACCCAGAAAGCAAAGCCATTTCCCAAGACCTTCTAGCAGCCAGAAACACATGACCTCCACTGACACCTGCTGATGGAATAGCACTGTTGTGATGTCTTCATTCTTATCTAGCAACTTTTTCTAGAGTTTTGGAGACCAAGTTAGCCATTATGTGTCCCAGTTCCCATGATTGGAATCTTTCATGTATTCTTTCCCCAAAGTCTTTATTCTGATCATTTGCCTCAACTAAGGAAGGGGCTCAGGGTTGCTCACTCCAAGCCTCACCCGAGAGGGTAACTCTGTGAGCCCAGACCAAGCTCAGCAGGGAAAGCAGTGCACTAAGCATACAAGGTCATCCTGATCTTGTCAGGGCTTGCAAGATCTGCCAACCCCACTGTGCCCACCAATATCACCTCTATCACACACACATGTGTGCACATGATTTTCAATCTTCATAATAAGCCTATGAACTAGGGTCATTTTTTTATGCCCACTTTATAGATTAAGAAACTGACACATAGAGATGTTAAATAACTTGCCTAAGGTTATACAGCTAGGAGTGACAGTCTGCTTTGAAACTAGACAGTCTGCTTCCAGAGTCCACACTCTTAACCTCTATGCTGTGACCCAAACTGCCTTTCCAAGGGAAAACTACCTGTAGAAGATCAAATGCCATTACTTCTACAAATTATTTAACAAATCCTGTATAAGCTCATACATTGTTAAAGGGACACAACTTCATATTGCTATTTAAAATTTTGCTATGTTCTATTCAAACATGTTTTCAAACCATGCTTTATGCTCTGAAAAAAAATTGTTCAGGAAGACTTCAATATAATTCATGAATAATTAAGAGAAATGGTTTTACAGGTCATCATGGTGGTAGTGTGGCTTAATGGCATAAGTCAAGATCACTTCTCAGCAAACTGCACCTCCTTCTAGCAGGCAGCAAGAAGGTGATCTTATTTACCACACCTTTTGAGCCTTTGGTTCCACACTGTAAAATGGAAGAAATGTAAAATGATAAAAAAAATATATATATATATATATATATATATGAAGACCATAAAATGATTTATGTAAAATGACAAAGAAATTCTGGGGCACCTGGGTGGCATAGTCAGTTAAGAGTCTGACTCTTGGTTTCAGCTCAGGTTGTGATCTCAGGGTCCTCGAATCGAGCCCCACATTGGGCTACATGCTCAGCATGGAATCTGCTTCAGATTCTCTCTCCCCTCTTCCTCTGCCCCGTCCTCCCATGCGCACTTGCTCTCTCTCTCAAATAAATAAATAAAATCTTTTTTAAAAAAAGGATAAAATATATGAAGCACTGTGTAAAAAATAAAACTTCATGTAAACATAGTTTTCATTAAAGACAAAATGACAAAATTTTTAAAATGGAAAATTATTTCTTGCTAATAAGAAAAAAGCCATGACCAGGCTTCATGCTGGCAGACATAGGACCTAGGTTTTTGTTCTAGTATCTTCCAAGATAGAAAATAAAAGAAGACGTAGAGGAAAGAATACATTACTTCTGAGAAATCTTGAGAAACTGGCTATCAGGGAAAGCTTCGGAAGAATGATTCTTAGGATCAGCCAGTCTGTGGAATGCTGGAGAAGGTTAGGTGTTCTCTTTCTTGATCTTCAGTAGTTTCCCTCTCAGGGTTTCTTTTTGTACTACCAGCACCAGACAATAGTGGAAACAAGAGAGACCACTGGCACAAAGTCAAAGAACTTCGAAGAAACGAACTATACTAATAGGAAGAGGAACACATTAGTGAAGCTAGTTTAAGATAACTTTCTTGGAAAACCATAATGTTAAAAATAGAGAAATAGGCCAGGATTAAAAACAGTTACCTAAGGATGCACCCGGGTGGCTCAGTCAGTTAAGCATCCGACTCTTGATTTTGGCTCAGGTAATGACTCAGGGTCATGATCTCTGTGTCATGGTCTCAGGGTCATGAGATCAAGCCTTGCCTTGGGCTCTGCCCTGGGTGTGGAGCCTGCTTAATATTCTCTCTCTCTTCCTCTTCCTCTTCCTCTGCCTCCCCCACCCCCACCTGCCAACTCACACACACAGGCACACACACACACTCTCTCTAAAAAAAAAAAAAAAGTTACCTAAGAATTTATATATTTTAAATATTACTTTAAATCATGAATGTGCCCAAGAAGTCAACATTGAGTCGATCTAAGTCATAGGTCCAGTTGAAAGGAGATAGACTCAGTAAGTTTTCATCCCTCAGGGTCTGGATCTGTCTCATCCACTTCTGTCTCCACAGCAACTAGCAAAGTGCCTGCCATGGAGGAGGCCCATATTAAAAGTAATTAAAAGGAACAGAGTCAGAGTCAAGTCCTGACTCTGCCATTAACTAATCTTATAACTCGGCTTCATTAAGCTTCTCTTTCACCATCCGTATAGTCAGAGTGTTAGAGAGTCTCTCGCTCCCTTTAATTTCCAAAAATTCTGTAATTCTATTGTTATCATTAGAAACTAGATACCTAGGAGAAAATTAAAAGTCCTTGAAGCATTGGTCTTTTCAGTGTAAATCTACTAAGTATAAGTATGAAATTTGAAAGGCTTACTCAATGAATAAGGCCTAATGTATAAGATAGTCTGTTTACCTTTCCCTGTTGTCCAGAGCACACATGAGATAATCATTTCTGGGGAAATGGCTAGAAGAGGATATTTGAATGAGGATCACATCTATCATCACTATATACAAATAACTCAAAGCACAGATCCTACTGAGAGTTGATTCTTTGTAGGCAAATGCAGCATTCAAATAAATTCATTATCACCAGAGGTATTTATAACTTGTCCAAATATCATGAGCACAATACTAAATAAGAACAATGCAAAATGAGCAGCATTAGCTTAACCTTGGTCCATGAGAGTTTACAATGTAAGTCTTTCTAAACAACAACATGAGATTAATGTGGTGTTGGAGGGCTTTAATGACAACGGTATGGTAACTGGCTATAGTTAAGTTTAAAAAATTCGATGAACTGACATAGTCCATTCCTAAATAACAGCAATTAAAAGTAGAATTCAGGAAAAAGAAAAACTGTTACAACCATTTCAAAATCAGTCAAGATATATGTAACCTTTGCACAGTAGAGTTTTCACCTGAATTAAATGAATAGGAAAGCTTCAGAGTGACGCATGACCGACACATTCAGTGAGAAGCAATACATTTGCTCTCCTCACTCCCCAGAAGAGGATCTTTATCCCCCCAGCACCCAAACATGCTGTGGTGCTGTTCCTTCCATGGACTTCCCTCTGAACTGAGTGAGCACACAATTGAATTAGATCTCACCATTAGAGAAATTGGTCCCTAGAGAGCAGCTCTAAAATCATCCAAGCAGAAAAGTGAGAAAGCACGTTTTATGGTTTGCTGAACGATTCTGAGGCTGTGTATAAACCAAGAGTTGAGCCTGCCGAGCACAGAGCCCATCTCTGAATTCCACATTAGATCAAGGGGTGATAAATGCTCAGATAAACATTTTTATTTTATGCCTCAACAATACATCCTCTCTTCCTCCTATCAGACTCTGTTGACCCAACTTACACAGTGAAAACACAAATTCAGCAAATAATTGTTTACCTTTGCTCACTCAGGCAGCAATGTGCAAAGATTCCACCCATTTGTCATCCTGGTTACCTTCTCTGCCTCGCCTATTCATCTTGATTTTTCTCTCTCTCACTATTGATTTTATGAAAGAGATCTTTTTTTAATTTGTTCTTCATAAATGATATTGACATAACTGTGTTGTGCCATTTTGCCTTACATATTGTACTGTAAACATATTGTGTGAGATAGTTCATTTTCTCCATGGGGAAAAAGGCTAAACAGAGGCTAGAATAGCAATCCAGGGGTCAGAAAAGAATCCTCTCTTCTTGGCAGTCTTTCCAAACATGAGGGACATTTGTATAAAATCACACCCAACCTCTTTGCTTCTCTTTCTACGTTTGTAAGCAAGAAATTCAGCAGTGATTAGTATTGGGCAAACATATGAGGCTACATTTCTGATGCATTTTGTGATCACTAAATAAAAAGCTCTATATAGAAATCAGAAATAATAGCATTACTATTAGATTTGTGAATGCCTTCACTGCAGATGTATTTCTCCACAATGCTCATAAAAATAAGAAATGAAGTATTTGGGAGATATATGCATATCATTTTAAAGGCAAATCTTTATTTGATACCAAGCATTATCATGAGTTGCCAAACCAAATTATAATTACTGCTACTTGGAAGATGTTTTTAAATGTATCTAGTAGTAAAATCAGTTTAATAAGAAACAAACAAAATAAAATTAATGTGTAGATGCAGGGGAGGGGAGTCCCAATACTTTATTATGAAATTAAGAATTATATATCTGTATTCAAAGGGTTCCAAAAAATATGTCACTTTTATGGTTTTCGATGTCAGCAATTTGTATGGAGATAAAACTTGCTCTAGAATATTGCATTTTCTTGAAAATATTAAAATCATGCCTCCAATTTTGACTATATATTTTGTACTGTTTTTACTTTTTATTTTCTTACAAAAGATAAGATGAGAACAATGTCTCATCACTGGTGAACCTCATTCTTTGTTACATCAAACTTTTCCTAGTTCTCAGGGAGAATGCAAACATTGGCCTTTAGGAAATAGTTTCCTTTCTCTTTTGGACTCTGCAGAGGTACAGTCTAATTAACAATATATTTTTTCCCCTTCAGCTTCTGTTTGAGTCTCTAGGGCTGACACAAGCTAACAGGGCACATTGCATAAAGTTGAAAGTACTTAGAGGTAGATTAAAGTGCCCAGCAGGCCATGTCAGAGGTAACTATGTTCAATCCTACCTTGAGGTTTGGACCCAAACTTTGTCCTCAGAGAAGCCAAAAGAAAAAGGTAACATATTAAAAGGTAACATATAAAAAAAAAAAGAAAGAAAGAAAAGAAAAGAAAAGAAAAGAAAAGAAAAGAAAAGAAAAGAAAAGAAAATATATATATATGAACAGATGTCATTTTCAATCTCATTTAAAGTCATCTTTCAAAGCTTCTCAAATGTTTGGAATTCAGTCTGTGACTGTATTTATCATTTATTTATCATCCATAATTGGCCAGCTAGAAACAGAACCCTTTCCAAAGCACCAGATACATGGCTTAGGGGTGGAGGGAACTCTGGAAAAATATTTCTTGAGGCAGCTGTTGTTCAAGAAATACTCAAGTTCCTCAAACCTGGCTTATGCCATTTCAACACAACTTTTTATTCCTATAGATATGGAAAAATTATGAGTTTTCTTCTAGGCCACAAAAATTCCATGGTCGAGTTTGTTTTTTGCTGTTGTTGTTGTTGTTGTTCAGAATTGTTCTACTAGTATTAACTAATATCATCATTATTGAACACTCACCAGCACTAGATATTCAATCAGGATTCCTGATTTCAATTTGAGTGTGGTGAGAATACAAAAGTATTTCAAAACTGTGTAATATTCTTCTAAGTAATCCTAATACCTTACTATTCAATTATTAATTTTAGAAAAAACACACCAAGCAGGTTTTACTTAAATAATATTTACAGGTAGCCAAGGACTTTTAAAGGGTACCACTTACTTCTGTGAAGATATGCATGGATATTTGCCCAAATCGCCCTCTTTTGGGGAAGGCTTAATTGTATCCCCCACTACCATCACCCCTAAAAAAAAAAAGGTATATATTGAGATGCAAACCCCTAGTACCTCAGAATGTTACTGTATTTGGAAATGGGGCCTTTAAAGAGGTAATTAAGGTAAAACAGGGTCGTTGGGGTAGACCCTAATCCCATATGACCACTGTCCTCATTAAAAGAGTTGAGGACACAGACATACACAGAAGGAAGAGCATGTGAAGACACAGGGAGAAGAATGCCACCTACAAGGCTAGGAGGGAGACCTCTGAATGAAACCAAATTTGTTGACACCTTGATCTAGGACTTGCAGCCCCCAGAACTGTGAGGAAATAGAAGTCTATTGTTTAAGCCACCCAACCTGCGGCATTTTGTTACGGCAGCTCTTTGGTATACATACCCCTTCCACAGTGACCTTGAAGAGTTACCCAACTTTTCAACAGAGGGTTAGTTTGGCACCCTAAGCAAATTCTACTTGGTAGTCTACAACTGTGCACAGTTGTAGCACAGAACTACTGCCACTGTTCAATCAGAAACATCAGGATCTGACCATTCCATCCATATCTGCCCTATGCTCAACACCATCTCAAAATGCAAGTGCCTGTGGTCATGTTACTTTCTCCAGCAGAAACAGCGTATTGTCCTTCATGTCTGTATTCCCAGTAATGGAGAAGCCACCAGGTGGGAGGAAAGAAAGGGTTCTTAACTCTCTTCTCTCTTTCTTGACCTAAAATATCAAAGTGTTAGCATTTAGGCATTTATTTTTCTTCCTTATTTTTAATTTTTTTTTATTATTTTCTGTTTTTCTTGTTTGGGAGCAGGAGTTGTTGTTTCTCAAAGATTTTTCTTTTGTATTAATTTGTATCCTCTTGAATTACCATTGAGTTCCTGCATTTTCTAATAAATGGGGTAGAAACTATCCTGAACGTGTTTGCTATTCTTTAGTCCCCTACATGACTTGCTCAAGTATATATCTATCTAAAACTAAGCACAGCTCATTGTGATGGAGTCAAATTTCTTTGATCTCATTCCTCTCTGGAGTTTCACGTTAAGTGTCCATGATTTACTGGCATCTTTGCATCCTTTCCATCCTGGCCCAAATTTCACTTTCTTGGACATTAATGGTCCTTTTCATAATTGCTTTTAAATAAAACTTTCTACAAAAAGAACAAATTAAAACCAGCCAAGCAGCTAGGTACCACACTGGGGAAGGCCTCCCAGTGAGATGGCAGAGAGCCATGTCTGCTTAAGGAAGACTGAGATAACTAGGCCTGGAATCCATCACTCCTGGACTCAAAAGTGGCTGTTCAACACAAGAAGTGGTACCTAAGGCCACATTTACAGAAGAGGCCAATTACTGTAAAGCATGTTTAGTTTCCCCAAACACCTAGAAATTTGAATGTGAACTAATTTAAAGCTATTAGCATATCATAGTCTCTTCAGTGTTTCAAACAGTGATAATATCTCAGTTGGAGTGGGAATTTGAGGAATTATCTCTCCCTCAATTAGCATACTTGTGTGAATATTCTGATCAAGCAAAGCATTTTAAATCTGACCATAAATTTCTTTCACCCTTAGCTCACTAGAGCAGTGGTTAAGTTGGCATAGTGTTCTGGAGCTGTTAACCTCCTATGAAGTATAAACTTAAAAGTTTGGCTTTACTCATCGGTTTCCTTGGTAAAAGAGATTGATCCAAACATAGTGTTGAAATGCACATTTGTGTCCATTTTGTGAAACAGAGATTGAGAATTGAGAGTAGCTAAATTCTAAAGGACTCTCAATTCTCAACCTCTGCTTTCACCACTTCTGGTCACTTCCATTAACCAAAATGGCCAGGACCATAGAACATCATCCTTTCCTTTTATGATGGGGCAAGGTTCCCGGAATCAGACAATCCCCTAACCAAATGCAGAAGCTTCCAGAAGTCATTTCATCCAGTTAGGGAATAGAATCCTCCTCATAAGTCTGAAGAAGAATTCAAACAATGACATACTTAAAGTAACATTTCTCATTCCGTAAGATGAATGCACTGCTGGTGTACAAAGTATTTTAAGTGGTACAAACAAGAACTTTTCTATTTAAATAAAATGTTAGTTATATTTTCATTAGAAAAATTATAATTAGCATATTAAACCCATAATTTCATAGAATTTTTCTTTTGTACTTATTTATACTATACTTACGGCTTTTTAAAGTCAATTTAAAGAAAGACATTAAGTATGATGGCAAATAAATATGGTGGTAAGCAGATAGGGCAAACATTGTGAAGGTAATTGGCAAATGATGAACATTTGGGATAAGTAATAGTAGAATTCCTTTCTATGACTTTAGGCAATTATTTTTCCTGGTCCTGGACAGGATAAACAAAAATAAATTCTACCTAGGCACATAGTAGAAACTGGAATACAATGAAGACAAAGATAATGTTTTTTAAAATAAACAGATAATATAGAAAGCAAAGGCATCCCCTAGGGGACTTCCTAATAACAATAATAGAAACTGGGGGGGGGGGATACAAAGTGTTGAAAGAAAATAACTATCAACTTACTGTCATATGACCAGCCAAACCACTACTGAAGAACGAGAACAAAAAGACATTTTCAGACAACAAAATTGAGCGTAACTATCCATTAGCAGATCCCTACCAAAAAAAAAATCTTTTAAAAGATGCACTTCAGGGGAATGAACTTAGAATGAAAAAATGAATGAAAAGGAAAGAGGGACATACAAGGAGGAATAGTGAGCAAAGAACTGGAAGCATGAGGTGAATCCCAGTATCAGCTTTATCAGGTAATAAAAATGACTAACTTTGAGCTTTTCTAAAAGACATTAAACAGCTATGGGACAACAACAATGTGCAAGCTATTATAGAGGTGACAAGAGCTACTGAGTTCTAAGGTCCTCATACAATTTGGGAGAAAAGCAGGACACTGACTAATATTTGGCATTGCTAAATCAAAAACATGCTAAAAATAAGGTAACCATTAAGGAATTGAAAAGGCAATAAATAACCTTCCAACTAGGAAGGGGCATGGGTGCAGGGGAAGGGAATAAAGAAAACCCCATTATTCTATAGAAAATAGAGAAGGAAGGAGCTAAAGGAAGGATAAGGGAAGCCATCGACAGAACCAAAGCAGAATCTAAACCAAACCTTGACATTATGGAAGAGCTACATCCAAAAACAGATTGCTTATTTCAAAATGCAAACGCTTCTCTGTTCACACACAGCACACCCTGTTGCTGTCATTATTATCACAACCACTTTTTGCTGCAAAGATTGCCAGATTTAAGCTGCCAGTGTCTAATTAGAAAGCCCCCTCCAACCAGAACTGCAGTTATGAGGCTCACCCACCACAGGTCCTTATTATCCCAGTTGGTGTTCAGTTTCAGAAACCACTGGTTTGGAAGAGCATAACAAAAACCATCCCCCAAAAAGGAGTTCACATTCATAAATACACATGGATATACTCCAAAACCCTAGAGCTCGTTACACTCTTTTTTAATCTTGATCCTGAGTATGTAACTGTACAGACCCCTGAAGTCAGATCCTCTTCCCAGTATAATTTAGCTAAGGATTCTGTTACATCCATCTGCAGAAGGAATTTAATTTTTCAGAATGGAAAGTAATAGAGCTCACCCAAAACTGAAATTGCAAGGTTGGAACCTCCCTGCTTCTTAGCATCAGTAGGCATCTAAAAAGAATACGATTTATGTCCCTAAACCTAAAATATTCTGAAGCAATTATTTACTTAATATTTTGTTAAATTACCTAGGATTGCAGTTTTGATTAGGAAAGCAAAAGAGAAGTCTGCAGGTGGCCTGTAAAGCTAATTTTGAAGATAGCTCTGCTAAGCTCATGCAGTGGTCTTGGAGAATATTAACATAGTGTTACAAACCACAGTGCCCTCAGGGTGTTCACCTGCCACAGAATTTAATTTATTTTATATCTCATCTAATAGACTGAGTCTCATCCATTAAATAAATATAATGTGGAAATATTGTCTTGTTTCTCTAAAGAGGAAACCGGCAAAGACAGGAGATTTATTCTGCAGAATCTTTTGCTACTCTAATTGGATTCAAATTCAGGCTGTGTTGTGACCTATCCCTCGTTAAGGTGCAGCATATAGGATACTGCCTGCATGATGCAGGGTCCTGTGTGCTGCGTTAGCACATAAGATCAAGAAAAGCAAAAATAAAATCAAATAGACAATTTCTGTGACGATGAATTTACCAGTCGAACTTCGGATGTCATCGTATAGTTGCCTGACATTTGTAGACCAAAAATATTTCTAATCTAATTACTCTACTTAGATGTTTGAGGTATTCACCAACCTTGGAAAGGCCAATAGAGTCAGAACTTGATAATCTGAGAAATGTTTCCTATTAGTGGTGACAAAGAAAGAGGCTTGCAGCAGTAGGCAACCTTTAACAATAAAAACAAGAAGTGAGTGAATCAAACATGACATTACAATAGAGAGAAAACTGAATTCATCTGCACATGGTGAAGGTGGCTTCATTCTTCACAGGTGTCCCGACTGTGCCACGACACTGGAGACTGATGAGGCCACCCCATCTCTGGAAGATAAATTCAACATGCAAGGTATTGTTCTAATATATTCTCAAACTGTTTAGAATGTACTTAACAGATGGCAACATATAGTATTTTTATCGTTAGACATTCATAACAAGAAGGAACATAATTTGAAGCAAGACAAACCTGGAAGAAGTTTTATACAGCCTCACCTTCCCAATTCATTTGGCAAAATTAGAACAGTTTCTCAGGAGGAGCGATTGGAAGCCAAAGGCATTAGGATACTTTTATAAGTCACCTTGGTAGAAGTCAATAAAACAATTGAGAACGTGCCATCCCCGAGCTTTTAAATAAGAAAGCTTCCAAACATTTGGAGAAATCATCAGAGACAGAAAACTTCAACAAAAGTTCACTGGCTCATTTAGTTAATCTTTGCCTACCAAAGTTTTTTTTAAGCTTCTTCTTAAATTCTCTTGTGGCAACTAATATATTTTTTTCTATTTATCTCTTCCCTGACTCCTCCCAAATCATAACTCCAGTTGAACAGATGGCAAATACAAGTATGCACCCACACATTTCCAGTTTCTAGCACGCTTCCCTGGGGCTTTTCTCTCATCTTTTCTTCTGATTACTTGACCACCTGATTTCAGCAAACCTCCCCATTTACACAAAACAGGATGCCAGTCACATGACAGATTTCAGTTTCGTGTTATGGTGATTTCTCTAAGAGGGAGTTAGCTTCAAGTCTGCTTTCCAAGTGTACAATCTAGAAGTAGCTAAAACAAAGGGGAAGAACTGTCAGGGGGGAAAAATGAAATCAACTTAAATGGCATGAGATACCGCAACAACCACTGGAACATTTTTGGAGAAAGCTTTGGACTACAGAGGAGGCTGCTTGTCTAAATGATTGTGAATCATCCAAAATACACAGAATAGTTTCTTTGTTTCTAAATGTTAATGCTTGCACTTTCCTAATTATAGAGGAAATCATTGCAGATGAGACATCTTGTCTCTCAGTTAACTGTCCCAAATGAAGGGCCGGTGAGGCAGGTTTAATTGAGGTGGGCAAACTTCAGGATAAACTTAATCTTCCAAAAGCTGAGATGCTTATCTCTTGAGTCCTTATAATTATTATCTCTAAGTAGTAGTGTCTTGTAATGGTTGGTGAGAATTCAACATGTTAAAGCCAAAAATTCTACAAGAGGTGGCCTTACATGTGTCATAACAGTGCTTTTTGTCACGTACTAGACAGAAATAGAGACTCAGATTAGTGGCATGAAGGAGGCCCTTCTTATTTACTGTTAAGTACAAAAAAATTACATCAACAAGTTGGCACCTCCTCTCTCCACATCCTCCTTTCTTACTCCCATTCACTTTGTAACAAGGGCTATTAGATTGCTATTTACATTAAATCATTTACTGGGCTTTTTTGCCTATCCACTATAATGAAATACTATACAACATGCAATAAGTGATGTAGAATAATTATGACACCAAAATGCATATCCTATTGCAAAGTTCGAACAGTGCTTTCATATGCATCATTTCATCTAACTCTCTCACAATAACCCTGCAATGTGTTATATGTTAGCTTGAAAGACAAGGACTTTAAGGTTTAGAGAGATTGTAATTTTCCCACCTAGTAGACAACAAATGATTGCTGATTGTAGGCAATGTTTTATTTCTTACATGTTTGTTTGTCTCTTTAAGGATGCTCTGATCCAATCAAGATTTGAACTGACAGGGGCGCCTGGGTGGCTCAGCGGTTCAGTGTCTGCCTTCGGCTCAGGGCGTGATCCCGGCGTTATGGGATCGAGCCCCACATCAGGCTCTTCCGCTATGAGCCTGCTTCTTCCTCTCCCACTCCCCCTGCTTGTGTTCCCTCTCTCGCTGGCTGTCTCTATCTCTGTCAAATAAATAAATAAAATCTTAAAAAAAAAAAAAAAAAGATTTGAACTGACAAATCCTGTGCATCCACTGGAGTTTCTCTTCCCGGGAAATAAAAATAAAGACTCACTCCAAACAAGAGTGACAGAGATGATGTTCCTGGGAGAAGTGAGAGGGACTGGAAGGATGTTCTAGAAGCTCTTTGGAGAAACTAAAGGAACACCAGGAGCCTGGAATGGCAACTGCTGGAGGAATATTAAAGGACAAGCACGCAGGAATGAAGTTTGTATAGTTACCATGCAGAGGACTGAGGGCAAGGTAAAGATATCTGGAGCTTGAAAAACCAGGAATATTCTCAAGGAGAAAATTCCAGAGACCTACAAAAAAATGGTCCTTTCCAGGGGCGCCTGGGTGGCTCAGCCGTTAATCATCTGCCTTGGGCTCAGGGTCATGGTCCTGGGGTCCTGGGATCAAGCCCCGAATTGGGCTCCCTGCTTGGCAGGAAGCCTGCTTCTCCCTCTCACACTCCCCTTGCTTGTGCTCCCTCTCTCACTGTCTCTCTCTGTCAAATAAATAAATAAAATCTTTTAAAAAAATGATCCTTTTCATGGTCAAGCAAATAAGTATTGCATATTCAGTTTACAAAAGTCAGAACCATGCAGCAACTTTCTGATGGGAAAAGGGGG
The DNA here is from genome assembly GCF_024610735.1 of Ursus americanus. NCBI lineage: Eukaryota > Metazoa > Chordata > Mammalia > Carnivora > Ursidae > Ursus > Ursus americanus. The sequence goes on along the minus strand of NC_142137.1, from coordinate 10,430,756 downwards.
CATTTGGGGGGCTGGAACATCCAGGCTTTTTGCCTTTCTGAACCAACTCTTCATAGGAAAACCAAAGTGAGTGAACCAGAGATATCTTAAGAAAACAAAAGATAATCTTATAGAACAGAAGTAAAGAACAGGAGGAGGAGGAAACCCACTCAAGAATCTGTTTCAGAAAAGGTTGATGATTGTTTGCTTGACCCACTAAGAAGAGGCCTCTCTTTGGTTAATGATGACATACATAGCCCAAATGGTCACTTGAGACACCTCAAAAATAGCAGCCCTGTGGGCATAATGACTGAAAAATTCACAAATCTGAGACTCAAACTTAGATCTTATGACACTAAATTATATTCTCGTCCCTTCCATATCATAAAAGAGAAGAGACATGCACATGAAATTACAAAATATTGCCCAAAAAATTAAATAAAATTTTCTCCACTCCCCTTTCCCATTCTTCTGATAAGGCTCCTATAACATATGAATTTGGCAGGGAAGGGGACACATTCAGTGTATAGCACCATGTAATTTCCTGTTTGGACGACTGTGATTGTCCACTGATTATTCACCTACCCACCATTGCTCCTGATTCATCTGCCACAGTGTATCTGGAGTTATCGCTCTAAAACGTGGACCTGATCATGGCACCCCCATCCTCCCCAACACACACATATACTTAGGATGTTGTAATGATTTCTCACTGAATACAGAGCAAAGCCTAAATTTCTTAGCATAAATACTCCTTGTACTGTTGTCATACCAATTTCTCAAACACAGAGCACTTATAGCCTCTGTGCCATGTTGATACTGTCTGCCTGCCGTGCCTGGAATATTTGCAGCCTCCTCCCTTCTGTCTGCTAATTCCTGTTGTTATCTTCAGGCTCACATTCCCTACATAGCCTTTCCTGACCCCATCATCCAGTTTATTTCTTCTACTTAAGTAATGTGATTATATTTTTGTAAAGATGTGAAGGAAATGTTATTTCTGGCACCAAAAGCTCTCTTAGGAAGGGAATGGTATTTCTTTGGAAAAAAGTATATCCTGAAAAAGGTCTAGGATAAAAGATGAGATCACAAATGGTCTGGATCTGGGGAAAACTGCTAAGTATATGACAATGGAAGAAATGTGTTGTTTTGCAGAAGAGTTGGGAGGTGAGAGTCCAAAGGAGAGGAATGGAGGGTGGAGGACCCTGAATGAGCAGATTGTTCAATGAGATCCCTTCATGAATAACCTGGAATTATTGGTACATTCTGAAAAATGCAAGGCAATCTTGGACTAGGTGGTTTTATACCTGAAAACCATAGGAATGAATCTTTGTGTACTGGAGAAAGTGGGTAGAGAAAGGAGGCATTGATACAGGATACAGACTATAACAGTGTAATAAGCCCTGTGAATTTGCAAAAAAATTTAGAAGATTCACATATACTCAAGTAACAGACTTGGAGTAATGAAACAATGCTACCTATATCTCTAGAGCCAAGAAGACCCAAGCTGGCATCTAAGTTATCCTTCAGTTATGGGCTCTACCTTAGTCTGTCTTTATTATAATAAATTATATATGTGTGGCTCGCACACTAAATTATGATCTCATATAGAACAGGGACCCAAGCTCATTAGCCTCTGTATTTCCTTATATAGAAAATACAGCAAAATGCTTATGAGTAGAAACTCCACAAATGTTTGTTGAACTGAATTGAATTGAATTATTAATAAGAACACTTTCAAAATATTCAGAAACTCCAGAATAATTCCTTTCAGATGCAATTTTCAAAAATCTGCCAAAGTATGAATGGGGGCTTGGAAAGAAGAAGAAGGAGGTGGTATAATTGTGGCAGTGGGGAAGGTTAGGAAAAGATAGCAATCATTATAGTCAACATGTAATGTGAGGCCAGCATGTAGGAATGGGTCTTTAAGAACACCTTCCATTAACTTTCTCAAACTTGAGACTGTTGACATGTTGGATCAGATAATTCTTTGTTGTAGGGAGAACTATCTTACGCATTATACAAAATTTAACAGTATCCCTGGCCTCTACCCTCTAGATGCCAGTAACACGCCAGTTGTGACAAGTAAACAGATCTTCAAACATTGTCAAATGCCTCCTGAAGAACCATATCACTCCCAGTTGAGAATGGCTAACCTCAAGTACAGATATTTTATAGCACCTACTGAAGCAGAACTGGGTCCCAGCTTCTAAAAGGGCTGGAGTAAATGCCATGGAGACTGACAATTTGCCATAAGATATTCAGCTGACTTGTTCACTACACCCTCACTCTTGGGTGATTAGCCTTACTCCTGATTTCAGCCCCTACTCTTCATTGCCCATCAGTGCTAACTCAGCCACATCTCCTGTGTGGTTAACATGGTCTTGGCTGGCTGGCCAGTTCGTCCCATGCCTTCTCACAACCCTCATTTTGATACTTTTAATTTTTTACCAATTTGTCCTTGATTAATTAAACATTCCATTCAAAACTCCAGCTCCAGAAGTCAGTAATAGCCTGACCCAAGGCTTGCCACTCTCCCAGTTCTGCTGCCCTCTCCTGGCTCCCTGCAGCTTCACCTCTGTCTATCTGTGTTTTTATCCTGAATATTACCTTCTGTTTCGACATGAAAGGGTCAGCATCAAGTTGCAGTGCACGTATCAACACCGGAGCCAATTTTTATGAAATAGGAATCATTGAATCCCACCAAGTACAGTTTCAGGATATACACTGGCGTTTCCCTTTTGCATCGTGGGTTCTCAATCTCTACAAACTACCATTGAATGGAAGAGGAGCCAATGGTATCAAGGAAAATGATGACTATTTTCGGGTTATTCCAGAATGCATTTCATTCCAAATAAATGTGCACAACAACAACACTATAATGTAATCTGCTAAATAATTTAAGACTTTAGAAAAATACAAAAAACCAAGACACTATAATTGAAACCACATCAATTACTTTGGAATGGATGACAAAGTGGAATGTAAAGAAGGTGGAGGAAGGTAAGAAAATAGAAGATCAAGGTCTCCATCCATTCAGAAATTGAGGAGAGGTCATTAGAAAAAGAAAAACTGACCAACAATAAGCCAATGAATAACTCTAGCATAGCTCATGTTATGTATGAATTACAAGTACTCAGGATTCCTCAGAAACTTCTAATTAGAATTGAGAGAATTGACTCTGAAAATGAGTTATGGTAATCAGTTTCTTATAAGACTTGAGTCCCAGGAAATCAAGAGTTTTAAACTATTAATTGACTCATTTTGTAAGAAAGATATATGTTTAAATCAACTTGGATTTCTCTATTGGCCCTATTTTACACAAAGAGAAGAAAGAATGTGGGAGTAGGCTATTGAGCACACAACCCATGACTGATTGGAGCTTAAGAAGAATTTAGGATATATTTTATCATTAAAGCCCTAAAAAGAAATATAGCTATTTTTTAATCGGATGCTGCTCCAGCACAAGTGCTTTTCCTTGTTTAGTTTTCCAAACACAATAATTAAAAAATATATAAGCGGACTTTAGTTTCAAATGTGAGAACATTTTTCTCACATACACAAACACACACACAGCTAATCATAACACAAACTACTCCATTCATTCAACATCCATTTATTTAACAGATATTTACCGAGTGCCTCCCCTGTCTTAGAGAATAGCAAAATTTATTTATTTAAAATAAATTTAGTGGAGGTGTATTGTTTATAGTCCCATTCAAGTAAATTTAGTGGAGGTGTATTGTTTATAGTCCCATTCAAGTAAATCTTCCAGGTCTAAAGTCCTTGCACAAGGTACAAATATATTTTATCAGACATTGTCCCAAATCCTCACTGAAGGTGATTGGTTAGGGATGGTCACGTGACACAAGGGCAGCCAATCCTAAAGCTGGCCAGCTGTTGCCCAAAAAAGATCATCAAAAACCATTAGATTTCCCCTTTCAGGAAATTTAAGGAGAGAATTGTAGGAGACTGATACAGTTGGTGGTGAGAGCTGAAGAACATGCAGTAATAGATATCAGAATAGCGGCAAGGGGGGCACCAGGCTGGCTCAGTCCTTTAAACGTCTGCCTTCTGCTCAGGTCATGGTCCCGAGGTCCTCGGATCTAGCCCACCACTGGGCTCCCTGCTCAGAGGGGAGCCTGCTTCTCCCTCTCTCTCTGCCCTCCCCCCACCCCTGCTTGTGTTCTCTCTCTTAAATAAGTAAATAAAATCTTGGGGGGGGGGAGAAGAAGAAAGAATAGCTGCAAGTTCCTGTGAAAAATAAAGTTCTCAGGAGGTTGTTCTGTGAGTCTGCACGAGAATCCATCCAAAGTGGGAGAGAAAGAGTAGCATGCGCATTGACCCAGGAGAGACACCTGGAAGGAGACCAGGAGGCAAGGGGAGAAGCAAGTCCCTGGAATTGCCATTCTTGATCACTTCCCATGCCAGGCCACCAAAATTTCGATAAGGGGCCCCCTTTTTCTTGAGGTATTTGAGTGAGTCTCTGTTCCCAGTCCCCGAATGACAAAAAATAGGCTTCAGTCATATGCTTAAGACAGCAATAACCCATTGAAAATATTAAAAACAAAAAAAAATCCAGAAAATTTCACCTTACTATCAAGTCAAAATTTAGTTTTGATACAAGCACTGATATGTCAGGCCAGCAACTCAATATCTGCTTCATATGCAAAATCAGGACACCTGCCCCCCACCTCCCTCTCCAGTAAGTCTTATGTTAGATGTTTAGATTTGCTGAGGCAATTCTATTTGAATCCGTATATTCCTGTCAGGCTCCAGTCTGAACTGCTTAAATCCCCCATGTTGCTTACCCTGGAGTTATGAACAGGAAATAAAGGCAAAACGGATGGCACCCAAGCTAGCAGGGAGACTAATGTAAGTAAAACACAGTATTGTACTGTGGAACTTGTAATTGGTTTTAATCATATTTAACATCTGTTTCTCTACTTTAGCATATAATTTAGATGAAGCAGCTTAGAAATCTCAGCAAGAATCCATATTTTACATTTATTGAAAGAGGAGCACTTTCCAAGTGATTGCTCTCCTAATTCACTCATAATAATGTAATTTGGAAAGTCTTTTTTATTTTCATCATGGAATGTTCTTAATCAGTGGTCCTAGCTGCTAAAGACTTCCCATCTGCCATCCCGGCAATAGAAATGTAAGATTATCGGCCTAGCAGAACTTCTCAGAATTCTCCCCTCTTTGGCTATGTCTTTCTTCATTTGACCTCTGACTTTACCTTGCTGCTGAAACTGTGCTTTAGAAAGTCACCAACTGCCTCCTACTCATCAGACTCAATGTGCTACTCTCACTTCTTGTCCTCCTTAGCTTCCTGGAGGAATGTAGCCCACACAACTTGAAATTCTCACTTTCCATGGTGTCTTAGGGATTAGTGAATCCTTGTGAATGAGAACTTGGCTCCAGTCCTACTTCTCTGGCTGTTCTCTATCTACTTCAGAAGGAGAGCTCCATGACCCTTGTGTAGTTCAGGACCACAAATATGTTCTATTTCTCCAACACAGTGTTTTTAAAAGTCTAATTTAATGTATTATAATCCTATGATTCCCATTATAATCTACAGTTATGACTTCTTTTGAAAAGTCAGAGGATCTGGCAATACTGGGCCTACTCATCAAAACTCACTAGTGGCCCCATTAGAAATGGGCTACTTCCTTGGTGCCTCAGTCCCCACCTCAAACTCAGTTGGCAAGTATGCTCTGACCTCAGGCTCCCCTCCCTCTTTAAGTTACCTGGCTGATCCTTGTAGGCTCATCCAACCCCTGCTTACACAGAATCTTCATCCACACCATTACTCCAGGAGTTGGCATGTGCTAATGTTCAAACCTCAAATTTCATCTTTTCTTTATCTCTTCAGGAATCTTATTACTTTCGATAGCTTCAAAATTACCTCTGAAATGATGCCTAAATGTATACTTGAACCCTTATCTCTCTTCTAGTTCCATATCCAAATTGCTAACTGTAGGTAGTCACCTCCACTCAGAAACCTCACTTCCAACCTAAATTCGACATACCCCAAATTGATCTCCTGAGTTACTCCATCTTCCTGATCCCACAAGCCAGCTTCTCTCAAATTCTTTATATCTGTTATTTCTGTCTCTTCCTCTCAGTCACCTAGGCCTCAAGCCTCTAAAACATCTTGATATCTCCCCTGTTGCCTATAAAACTGGTGCTAAGTTGGTAAGGTGCACTTCAGCAAAGCTTCTTAAATGCCTCTTCCTTCCCCTGCCACAGTCCAAGTTCATAACATCATAACTTCATTGGCTCTACTTAGCTAGGCCATGAGCTAGCTGCTGAACGCCTAAGCTATTCCTGAGCTGGAATATTGCAGTCTTTCTCTTCCCGTGAATGTCACTTGCACCCTCCAATTCATTCTACATACTATACCAAAGTAATTTTCCAAAGCATAGCTCTGACCCAGTTAAATCACATTCCATCTTTTCCCCCTGAATGTTAACTAAATGAAGAACTTCCACGATACGGCCTAATCTATTCTCCTATGTCCATCTCTTCATGGATATGTAATGCAAGCATCATGTTCCACACAAATTAGGCCTCACTGTTTCCTGCACATGTGTCATAGTCACTCAACTCTTTGTTTTCCCTTATGCTATTTTCTCTGCCAAAAACTATTCCCAACCATCTCTTCCCTCTCTGCGCTTTAAACACTTAATGGTTCTTAAAGGTCCATGGCAAAATCCACTTCTTTCTTAAAGACATCTTTATATTAACATTTCCCTAATTCCCATAATTGCTTAATTATGCCATCAATTTAATACTCAAGGTTCATCCAGGAGTCACCTAAAAGTACCTGATTTGGTGTGATTTATCTGCGAGTTGCACGTACAATAAGGCTATCAACCAGGAGTGAGTTGTTCTACTAAAAAATTACCCAGGCCTCAGATGTCTGTAAGGTATTGTCCTCTTTTGATACATAATCTCATTTAAGCCACATGTAGTAAAAATTTACATTTTACAATTTCTCATTTTACAAATGAAAAAGCTAAAGAGATTGTTCGCTGTAGTGATATTTGGGAATCAAAGGCTTAACCAAGCTTTCTAAACAATGAGAGATTTACTCTACTTTTCTTAAGGCATGAACTTCTTAACTGAAACACCTACAGTCATTGTGTCTTTGTCCAATCCATTATTCTAGATTGAATTTCCTTAGAGCAAACGTTGTGTTTGCCATAACAACTAGCATGATGCCAAGCACATGGCAGACATTTAATATCTATTAAAATGAAATAGAGAGGAGGGGAATCAACTTTTTAGGTCCAACTTTTTCCTGAAACTTTGAATTTGAAAGAATTGTATCGATATCAGAGTATGAGTTATACAATTGAAAGAATGCAATTTCAATAAAGAATCAAGTGATGTTGATTAGTGCTTCTCGGGGAATACAATGTGAGACATAAGAAGAATCAGTATATTACAGACCACCCACCTCAGGGCAAATGGGTTAAAAGCTCCATAGTGCTCAGAACCCCTCTTGACCCAGCTGATCTAAAGAGTCACCGGGTCAAAAGCCTTCCTGAGACTAAAGCCCTGGTATGGAAAGTTTTCTTTTAGCAGGATCAGCTCAGCCTGAGACTCTCCATTCTTGCTTCCTTCTGTCATGGCACATTTTCTTATTTAAACTGTTGGCATTTGAAAGGTCCCTCTGAATAATTGATGACTTTCTGGAAATATGCAGAGAGCATTTTGCCAAGAACAGGAGCCCCAGTTGGGGAACTGGTCAGATTAGAAATTCAGTTTCAAGTCCAAATCCCTTTCAACCTGAAACCTTCTGTCAGCTTGGAAAAGGAAGGCCAGGTCTGGTCAGCACTTGGCAAGGAAATAGCCATATATAATTAGGAAATATTTTTTAAAGCAACAAATATCACTCATTTAAATGAACAAAAGCAGCTTTGGGAGTTATTGTCGCTGCCGTTACTCTTTTGTATAGCACAATCACCAAATATATCACTACATGGCAAATCTCATGCCTGTACATAAGGCACAAAGAATTAAAGTCATGGTTCTGTTTTATGTGGCTTTTTAAAATATCATTTACTTATTGCTGAGAAAGTCCAAACAGATATAGTTAAAAGTACTTTTTAACCTATGAATGGGGAAAAAAAAAACAAAGAACAAAATGATTATGACCTCTTTTATCATGTAGACACCTCCGACACATAGTAGTAACAAAATGTTAACTCTGCAGTCTCCAACTTAGAATCATAATAGACTTGTTCAGTAAGGGGATCTTTTCTTTGTCAACTGTGAGTTAAGCTGCTTGGCTTCAAAACTTATGACCTGTTATTTCCCAAGTAAAGATAGTCTACTATGGTTTTGCTTGCTATTAGACCAGGGTTTCTTCATCTTTCCCGGGCCATAGCGCTTTGGAGAGTCTTATGAGTCTTCTGCATTTCTTCCCAGAAATCTTCTTAAATGCATAACATAAAATAAATGGGATTATAAAGGGAACTAGTTTTATCACAAAGATATCATTTTTTAAAAATTTATGATATAATGATCTATGTGTTCTTTGCTAATGCGTTTAATAACAAGATCTAATGGATTTATCTAATACTTACCATCATTTCAAAGTAAAAATGAACATACATGGTATTTCAAGATATCTATATCAACAGTAATATATGCAAATATCATGTGTTGAGGTCACAAATACTACTCATTACTATAGTGGTGTGTTGCCTACATTTATAACAGATGTAAATGTGAAATTTTAGTTAAAGGTTAGTAAAATTACAGTTTTAAGTTTCTTTCATCCATGTTCAGAATCCTTTGGACTTTATTCTCATTAAAAAAAGAAGCATATCCTTTTAATTAGTTCTGTTGGTTATTGTAAATCCCCAATATTGTTAGAAACTTTATATTTACCTCGAATTAACACATGGTGTTTGTCAATTCAGTGATCCTAAACAGGCATCATGGAGGGCAGGTGGAGATAGCGGGTGTTGCTTGTATGTGGCAGACCCACAGATCTATAGATTTATTCTATTCATTAGATTAAGTGATGCACATAATTTTTTTTGTTTTATTTAAATTGAAGTTAGTTAACATATAGTGTATTATTAATTTTGGGGTAGAATTTAATGATTCATCAATTGAATATAACACCCAGTGCTCATTATATCAAGTGTCCTCCTTAATACCCATCACCCAATTACCCCATCCCCCCCACCTCCCCTCCAGCAACCCTCAGTTATAGCACATTTTCCCAGTTAAGGTTTTCATTAAATCCATAGATTCTTATATAATGTTAGGATTATTGGATTTATTTATTTAGACTGAAGAGCATCTCTTTAACATGCTGTGGTGTTCAGTAAAGGGCTTCTGGCAGCAAGCAAAGATTTAAACAATCATTTAATAATCAGCAGGCCTTCTCAAATCACATCTTAGCTCTAAGCCCAGGTACAAATCAATGACTTATTGTGAACAAAGCACCCCATTTATTGAAATAATCTTTTAAAATCATCCGTGGGGTGAAATTCTTATTAGAGTCTAAAATAGAGTCTATGCAACAGAGATGTATATTTTCAATCAATTATTCCAAAATATCTATTGGGTACCTGTTTACTAGATATTGAGGAAATCCAAAGAATAAGAAATAGACTGCATTCTGCTTTCAAGAAATTGATAATTTAGATGTAGGAAGAGAAAGATCTTGGAAATAAAAGACATCATTTTAAAGGTTACAGTCTCACTGATATTATATTCCAGTGCCCAGTCAATCTTCAGGGGCCATATCTTCACCACATTGATTGCAGGAAATCAGATTTTAGGTAAGAGAGGTTTTCCTAAAGAGATATTTCAACAGTTGAAAATTTTAATTTCCTCATATGAATCAATTTTTTTGATTTTTTTAATTTTAATTCCAGTATAACATAAAATACAGTGTTATATTAATTTCAAGTATACAATGTAGTGATTCAACAACTCAATACATTACTCAGTGTTCATCATTAAGTGTACCCTTAATCCCCTTCACCTATTTTACCCATCCCCCCACCCACTTCTCTCTAGTAACCACCAGTTTGTTCTCTATAGTTAAGTCTGTTTTTTGGTTTGTCTCTCTTTTTCTCCTTTGTTCATTTGTTTTTTTCTTAAATTTCACATATGAGTGATATCATATACTATTTGTCTTTCTCTGACTGGCTTATTTTGCTCAGAATTATACTCTCTAGCTCCATCCATGTTGTTGCAAATGGCAAGATTTCATTCTCTTTATGGCTGAATAATATTCTATTATACACACACACACATACACAACATATACACATACATACAATGGCATATATATGTGTGTGTGGATATAGATGTGCTAGTTTAAATTTATATGTATATATATTATATATGTGTGTGTGTATATATATATACGCATGTAAATATACACCACATCTTTATCCATTAATCTATTGATGAACACTTGGTCTGCTTCCATAATTTGGTAACTGTATACAATGCTGCAATAAACATAGGGGCGCATATATCCCTTTGAATTAGTGTTTTTGTATTCTTTGGGTAAATACCCAGTAGTGCAATTACTGGATCATGGGATAGTCCTATTTTTAAATTTTTAAGAAACCTCCATACTGTCTTCCACAGTGCCTGTACCAGTTTGTATTTCCACCAACAGTGCAAGAGGGTTTCTTTCCTCCACATCCTTGTCAACACTTGTTTCTTGAGATTTTTATTTTAGCCATTCTGACAGGTATAAGGTGATACCCCACTGCAGTTTTGATTTGCATTTCCCTGATGATGAGTACAACGTTGAACATCTTTTCATGTGTCTATCAGCCATCTCTATGTCTTCTTTGGGAAAATGTCCATTTGTGTCTTCTGCTCACTTTTTAATTCCCATATGAATAAATTTAAATAGAGGCTTTTTATTCTCAGAGTGAATCTGTTATATTTATTGTAGTCGATTATTTCTAATATTTCCCAGAGTTCTTTCTGCTAAATAATATCACAATAAAGTGATATTTTATCACACCTACATTATGTTGCAAGGTCACCACTTTGAAAGGTAGAAAAGTAAAGAGGGGGATTCACAGGCCAAATGCTAACACCGCTGCTTGATGAAAGTTTAAATAATGGTTCTAATGGCTCCTTATATTGTTTCATTATAATAAAGTATATTTAAACTAGCACGTTTCAACACATGGAATAAAGGCATGGTTCACACTATTTTGACAAAGGGTGAATGCTGTTTCTCTTTACCAGCTAAAGTGGCACTGCCAAGTATCAGTATCATAGACACAGTTTATGATTTACTCAGCTTTGAATTGTATAATTTTGGCAACTTTTTTAATATGAAGGACTTCCTTCATCTCAAAATTTACATATAAAATAAGATATTATTAATATTTTATATTATACTCTTCAAATTTACATATTTCACATTCATATGCTGGTAATAGAGTTGCAATTTTCTATGTCCAAATCACCATCAAAGTTACTTTTAAGCATTATTGCCCCTGTACACTTTTAAAGTTTTTAGATCCTCAATCGTGGGACTACATTAGTAACTTACATAGCTTACATAACTTATATAGCATTTAAGGTTTGCAAAACATTTTCTCTCATTTGGGCATTATAATGGCTGTGTTCAATAGATAGGAAACTTAAAATATATTCTTACCTGGACAAATTGAGACTCATCAAGCTTCATTTCCAGTATGTAATGCAGCCACAACACAAACACAGAGTTCCTGATTTTAAATCCAGAGACTTTTCTTACCAAAATGAAAGACATCAGGTGAGTAAGTACATCTGTCAGATGAACAAGCAATTATTGCTATGGTCATCTGAAGGAGCACTCTGAGATATAATGGTCCAGAAAACTTTACAAACCCAAAACAAAAAAGAAAATAAACTGGTGTTTCAGCTGGCTTTTGAGAGAATTAGGCAGAATTGCTGAAGGACACATTTTGGCTCAGTGGAATGGTATGAGAGAGAAAGAAGAGAGTATTTAATTGGCCACAGTTTTCAAAGACCATCACTGACAATGCTTCAATGGGATCATAGATTGTGACATAGCATAGTGGTAAATAGCCGCTAGGATCACCAGACCAGAGGAGACAGAATACTCTTCAATCTCTACAGTGAGAAGGTCTGTGTGTGCCTTGACACCATGATGTCATGGAAAGAGTACTGGTTTTGGAACCAGAAATCCAAAGCTTGTCCAAATTTTGTCTCTGCCACCTAAATATTCTTTTGGAAAAAAGCAAGTCATTTATTTCTAGGATCTTCATTTTTCACATCTGGAATATGACTTTTTCTTTGCCTGGTTCACAGGAAACTGGATAAGTAAATAGGAAAGCATTCTATGAAAAGATTCTAATCCCCTTTATAAATGTGAGGGGGCACCTATGAAGAGTGGAGGAGAATGCTAGCTAATGAAGGAGCCCTGTGTGATGGTAGTTTACTTTAGGTAGTTATGAAAGAGCACATAAAAACAAAACCTCTTATTTCCCTTGTATTCCTGATAAAAATCTCTATTTTTTTTTCAGTTATGAAATGAATATATGGTCACTGTGAAATTCAAATAGCTCAGGAGTGAATAAACTAGAAATGAAATTTCCCCCTTCTCCTTCCACCCACTCTCATCACATTCCCCCGAATAACCATTGTCCCCACTTCGGTTATAGCCTTCGTAGGCCAGACATCTTCAGAAGCATGATGATGACAATGGGACAAAGCACAGATGCCTGTCCTTGGCCCCATCTGAGGAAGAACACACACTCTTCACCTTGTCTGTGGTTCTGGGCTGTGAAGCATAATGTCAGTGCTAATGTTGACTAGTCTCATGCCGAAAATGCCTTGTGTATATCTCTGCTTTTTCACTCAGGTAGAACTGGGGATCTCGACTATCTGACACCACTTCCCACTTCTGACAAAGATGAATGGTTTGCTGTCTTCATTCTGATTAGTGGCCATTTTAGCCAGCCTTTGGGATGTGGCCCTTTTCCCTCAACAGCACTGGCACGTCAGAATCAGAGGAGCCTCTGCCGGCTCCGGATTACTGCTTGTAAATCAGGCTTCTGCGATTCAATGCGGAGAACAGGACTTCCCAGAGAGAATGTGGGCTCATTCTCCCAGGGGTGCTCTCAACTCCTGATTTATAATCACTTCCTGGAAACGAGGTGCAAAATCCAGGTTTGTAAATCAAGTCTTTTTATTTAGGATTTATTGGCATGATTTGAAAATCTGCTTCAGGACTTGGAAATCTATATTAGGATTTGTAAACCCATTTAAGAATATGGAAATTAATTTTTGGACCTACAAAACACTAAAAACAGTTTGGTTATAGCTACCATTAGAAAGAAGAAAGACTTATAAATCAATAGCACATTGGTAAGATTTGCTGTCAGGTTCCATAAATTAAATGCTGGGTTTAAAACTTCAGGTGAGTACAAATTTATAAATCCAACTTGTGAATTGTCAAAAAGAAAAAAGAAGTATGAGATTTGGATTCTAATTTGAAATATTACAGAACAGCACCATTGTTGATACCCAATTAATAAGCTAAATAGTCCAAAGTAATGGTAATAATCTATTCAAATTAGAAGAATTTTATATATGGAACCAATAGTTCTTTGTTGGAAAACCTATAGGGTAAGTAGTCTATGATTCTATCTGGCCCACACTGAGAAAGCTGAGGCAGTCTGAGACCATCTACCCGGCGTAAGAAAATCCCTACATTAACTCTGAAAACCCAGGCCACTTTGGCTGTGAACTGGAGATATTTAACCCTCTACAAGATAAACCAATCCTCAACATTTTATCTATTAGATAAATAGATTTATATAAGTTTTTTACTTCTTGAATAATAATATTCCCCAAAGAGGCTGGTCACCACCAAGATTGTTATTATAGAGTGGTGAGTCTCAACCAAGACAATTTCCCCGCCCAGGGGGCATTTGGCAATATCTGGAGACTTTCTTGGCTGTCATAACTGGGGAAGGATGCTACTGGCATCTAGTGGGTAGAGGCCAAGGATGCTGCTAAACATCCCACAATTCACTGAACAGCTGCCCACAACAAAGTATCTGGCCAAAATGTGAAAAGTGTGGAAGTTGAAAAAATCTGCCATACCACTATATTTAGCACAAGACAGTACAGAATGACTGTCAGGACTCTTCCAACTCTCGTTCCAGTGATTCTGCCATTCAGGACAACCCAGAAGCTTTTTCTTGTTTAATCTAAAAGGAGAATATGTTCAAAATTCATAATGTAGTACATATGATAAATCCCATTATGAATATGCTCTGCCACCTCAAATGCACCTTATATTTGATCAACAGGTCTTCCATAGAAACTGAAGTTGTAGCATTTGGTGAAATTATATGATTTGACCGGAGAGACCCCTTCATTTTATTTGAAAACAAGTATGTGGCTTAGGAAGGGAATGCAAGGCAAGAATTCTTTCAGGCTTTGTTCAACAGTTTTATAAAGCAACCTCATGTAGTGAACTCCCTGGGAGCCTGAGACCCTTTTGATTATATGGTGTTTGGAATAAAATAAAACAAATCCCATGTTCTTTTATTCTGACCTGAAAATGATTTCTAAATGATCACCTTGGGTGTTCTTTCCCTCTACTTATTGCTGTGTTCTTCCATTTGAATTACTGCTCAGCATCACCTCAGAAGCCAGCTGAATATTGGCCGATTGTAAGAAGACAGTCTCATATTGAGATTATAGCAGCTCTCCTTAGACTTGCCCTATTCATGGGCCTGGCCATTATAAGAACCTAAAGATGGAGACAGGACTCAACATTCAAATGGTGCATTTGAAGCACACAGTGAAGTACATTGTGTAAATGCAAATGAACAGAAATATGGTATTGTAAGAGCTCAGCCACTTGTGCAATTAGGAAGGAAATTAGGATTGTAGAGTGCAGCACCCAGCAGAGCACTCAATTCTGTACATGGGGAAAAAAAGGGAAAAAAAAGTTTAAAGAAACTTTGTGTGATGACGCAAGTCTTTGGAGAGTTTAAGTCCAGAATGTCTGCGAGGCAACCAGAAAATAGGTGACGGTAATCATACCCCACCTCACCTCCTGCCCTCTACACACATTTCTCCACTGACCTACTAAAATGCACATTATCCCCCTAATTTAAGCAGTGTTTTTGTCCATTTAATGAACCATCTATAGCTCTAGCTCAATAGTTTCAAAGCCATTTTTCTTACCATAAGGTCCTTATGCATTCCAGGTACACAAAGGCCAGCAAGGAGGGTCTCCCATTAAGTCAGTGGGGTTGTTTGTAGGAACTTGATATATAAATATAGATTGTAAAAAAATGAGGAAAATACTCCATTTCTTGGAATTTCCTTATTCTATGTGAGGCAGCAGTAAGCAAACATAAAACCTTAGGGTTAGAAACAGTGACCTCATTTTATATTAAATTCATTTATCTAGTAGATGAATGCATAAGAAAGAGATAGAGGACAACTTAAGGAAGACTCTGAGAAAAAATATTTGAAATAATTGATATTTGTTATCAGAAAACCTATTCCTTCTCTCGCTGTTCTCTACTTCTACACAGTAAACTTCCCCTATTGCCCAGGATGTGCCATATGGACTAGTCCTCTCTTGAGAGCATATAGCTCATGTCCATAATTCTTTTAAAACTATTTTCCCTCCAAACACACCTACTAGAATTTTTATATATGGCTTTCTAAAGATCCACAATTCATTCAGCAAAAAATCATTCAGCTAACATTCACCACGAACCTAGGTCTTCCCATCCTCTGCTCAGTGATGGGACGCAAAGATGAGTAAGCCACCGTCCAATACTGAGGAACTCACATCCTAACAGAGGAGACAGACATGTAAATAATTATAACATATCCCATGTGTATCCCATGTGCTGAAAAGAAGACACTTCAAGCTAGAGCAGGAACATAGAGGAAAGTGGTGAAATCTTTAAAAGGTGATGGTACTTGAGCTATTTCTTAAAAGATGAATAGTGTCTAGTAGGAAGTGGAGCAGGGAAGTGGTGAGAAGAACATTATAAATGAGGAAACATCCAGGTCAGACACAATTCATAAGGAAGCCAATGTTCATTGTATTCAAAAAATGTGGCATAGCTAGAGCACTGATTTTCAACCAGGAGGGGGAGCAAGAGAAGAAGATGGTATTGAAACCACCTATATCAAACCATGCCTCATGAAGCATATGGCCAGAGTCCAAGATGCAGGTAAGAGACTCATGAGAGAGGCTGGAAAAGTAGACTGAAACATGACAACTAGATAATCCAAAGATTTAGTCACTGACAACTCATTAGTAATATGCTTTCTTCTTTGTGTCTTCCTTTCTTTTTGCTAACATACAGAACTCATCTTGCCATTTGTGTTGGTTTCGTAAGGGATATAGATTTCGCAATTGTCTCATGTTCTTATGGCAGCTCATGAAATAGTACAAATTAAGGTGGTAAAAAAAAGAGAGAGAGAGAAACTAGGGGTCTAGAGAGTCCATAAACCATAAAATTAATTTCAGGATAATTTAATATTGACTTTATTGGGAAACTTATTTTGTCATCAAGATTTATTAGCTTTATTAATAGTCAGACACAGAGAAGTTAAGGAACATCACCTAAATCATGTCAAACTAGACTGGCTAAATTTAGCACCTGGCTATGGAGTTTAGGGAATGATCCCAGGGATATATTAAATATACATACAATATTTCCTCCTGTGTCTTCAAAGAAAAATCTTACTTCTTCATAAAAACTTATTTCTAGTTTCTCTCAGGAGGGAAAAATTAATCTCAGCTGACTACCCAAATCTTTCCTGTAAAGTCCTTCTGGTGTTGCCTATGTTAAAACCAATAGGAAAGCAAATTTATATCAGAAACAAATCCAAGAAACACAAGCCGGGGGGTGGGGGCGGGGACTGATAGATGCCCAGTCTCAGATTTTGGGGGACAATAACTCCTAAAACCTGAGGAATGTAAATAGGTGTTAGTTTCCCCAGGCACTCTGTGGTGAAGGCTGGATGGCTCTCCTCAGGCAGTGTCAGCTAAATCCCCCATGTCTGCTCAACAGAAACCTCAGTTTATGAGGGAAGGAAATTATAGATTGAAAAATGCTCTTTTTGTAAAACTCTGGTTGTAATATTCGGTGAAATGATAAATGAATAGGTTTTCACTGGCAAACTACAGTAATTAGGCCATTCCTCACTTCTTTATTGGAGGCAGACCTAGATGTTTAATCATCATTATGTGATCATTTAATTTTAGCAAAGAATTACTATTGGAAAAATTATACATTTACCTTGCCCCCTCCCCTTTTTTAAAGGTGTTGATGAAAGGGAAAAAAATAAACTCTAAATTACATCTGGAGTTCAGGGAGAAATAGGACACTAATTTTAAATTTCACATGATTTTAGTATTTTTTCCCGATTTTCATTGTAGCATTATGTGATATTATAAAATTGTAGAAAATATGAAAAACAGGTAAGATATTAGAAAAAATTAATATTAATTAAAATTACCCACCATTCTACTTTTCTAAGAAAACTATCGTTAATGTTTTGGTGAATTTCCTGTCAGCCTTTTTTCTTGGGGATTTTATTTTATAATATTTACAAAATAAAATATTTAGACTAATATCGGACACACAGAAGCATGCCAGTGAAAGCAGTAAAATATGGTTATTTTAAAACCAATTTGGAAAACTTAGAAAGCATTTTCATATTAATCACTGACCAGGCATGGCCACAGTAAAGAATTAAGTTTTTCTTCTTATCTTTGTGCCTGAAATCAACTAGGGAAAATGAATAAAGATAAATTAAGAACTTTGAAGGAATAAATAACTTCAAAGAGCTTGAATCTGTAATTTCCCTGAAGAACAGATTTATGATCTAAGCCCATTCTTTTCAACTTAATGCATTGACTCTTCCATAGGCTGGTAAAAAGCAGTTCAGTAACTGCATCTTCCGTCCTCGGCGATAAGATCTCCTGCAATAGGATCAATAAGACCTGCTTTCATAGAACTTTTTTCTTATCCCATAACCTCAAAAATCATTTTGTGCCACAATGATCACTACAGGGAGGAAAATAAAGAGATTTTGAATCTATCAAAGTTTTTCATAGTGAGGCTGGTTTATTTCAAACCATCACAGCACGATGGTTAACAGCTCTGGAATAGCCAAAGGATGGAAGCAGATGGAAAAAGGAAACTGAAAGATCCTCTTCTTTCTTTACAGGGACCTTCAAAGTTAAAGGGGAATAAGATTCATATTCCAGGCATTTACTACCTCACTTGGCATTGGGAATTTCAAACCAGGCTTATTTTTTTACTCCCACTCTTAAGAGAGTTCTGAAATAAGCTCTAAATTCAGTATCAATATAGAAATTTTTAATGAATGGAATAAAGAGTAAGATCCAGATCTAAATTAGTTTGGAAATCCTATAAATAAATAAATTTATTTTTTTGTAGTATTTTTCTGGGTCTTTCCTATGCCACATACACTGTGAGTCTCCCAGAGAGGCCTGTAGTATACAGTCCCCAGTTTGGGATTTCCATTTTTCCTCTTCTTTGAGTTCCACGAAACTCATTTTGAGGAATAATTATTTTGTATGCTTCTGAGTACCCAGATGGAGTAAGTCTGTGTTCCAGAGCCGATTCCTTTTAATGTGAATAGAAAAGTCATACTCATAAATACAAAGTCATAACTATAAAGAACTTACATGGCATGAAACCTTGCAGCATAATATTTGAGAAAGTAACTCTAAGCTTGGCAACCCTGGGGTAGGGTCAAGTACTGCAATACCAATTTTAGGTTTATGATCTTGGACAAATGATTTAATCTTCATGAATCTTAGTTTCCTCCTCTGTTAAATGGAAGCAAAAGTCTTGTCTATCTCACAGGAGTGTCGTGAGGATCAATGGAGAGAGAGCTCTTTAGAAAATAGAGATTATATAAAAAAGTATGGGGAATTATTGTAATTGTGACTACTACCTGCTTTAACACTAAAATACATGCTCTTTGCTAGATGTTCCCTATATAAGCTATAAAGAAAGGTTCTGTGTCATGTTCAGCCAATTCTTTTTCTGAACTTCTATTTCTATACCTTGCTAAAAAATAAGCTGAGTCACCTTAAAAACTTTATAGTTTACATAAACAAAAATCAATTCAAATTGGGCAGCACCAAAACAGAAGTGGTTAGGAGCACTCTACCAACAGGAGCCCAGGTAAAGACATATATGGAAAATAAGGAAGCAAAGAAAAACAATTATGTGATGGCCATAGCTTAAAGCTTAGTTAGCTGTTTGTGACTGGTGTGATTTCATAACCTTGAGGCATTCATAGGCGTAAATTTTGTTTTGCTTACATAGGCCTCCACATCATTAAAGCCACCTCAGCCTTCTAGTTAATTGAACACCTTATGGTGCAGGTTTTTTTTTTTTTCTAAAATTGTTTTCTGTGTCCTAATCTCATCTTCCACAACAGACTAGAAACTCCTTGAAGGCAAGATTGGGGTTTGATATTTCCTTTGACTAAGGGATTGCCTGATGGTATTATATTAAGATGGAAAAGATCATTAATATAGTTGAAGTTCTGCATAGAAAGTATGTTCACTCATGCAGAAGTACATATTCAAAGTCAGAAGATGGAAGACTAATATCTGTAAACTGTTTCTGTTAGGACCATATTTATATACATTATGTATTTGATGAGGGAACAGAAGGCAAGCTAAGGACAAAGCAGGAACTGACACCCCGCAACCCCTCCCCCCCATGGGATGTATGTGACATTCCTCAGGCACTCCTGGCTGCCCTAAAGGACAAAGAAATAGTTAACCTACAGATACCACAATCTTACAAGATTTAAGTCTCCCTCAGTTTACAAATGTCTTTAGCAGTTTACAAGAATGAAGCATTTCTATCAATAACCTAGCTTCCGGAAGGGAATGTAGATACAATTAAATGTCCTTATAATCTGCAGCCTCCAGGAAGTTCCCAACTATCTTAATGTTAATGCCTTGCTAGAGGGGTAAACAACCTTAACTTGACAATGGCAAGGCCTCTGGTATCTTGTGAGTCTTTAACATATGAAAGTATTTCTTCAACCTCCCTTTTTCCTTACCTCCCCCAACCCCATGGTATATAATCAGCCACCCCTCACAACCCCGGTGCAGCAGCTCTTTCTGCCCATGGGTCCTGTCCCCATGCTTTAATAAACCACCATTTTGCACCAAAGACGCCTCAAGAATTCTTTCTTGGTCGTCGGCTCCAGACTCACCCCACTGAGCCTCACTGATATTCCCTGTACCTCATCATATTTAAGCAACAAATCAGTCAAAATGGTCAAACCACCTAACATGTCAATACAGTATTGAAAATAGAAAAGCCTTTATGACTGAGATAGTTGATAACAATGACTATTAAAAAGAAATTCTCCTTTCAAACCCAAGAAGCAAATCAAAAGAGGTCAGAAGTAAAAAAGTCTGAAGCAAGTTGATAAATCTACTCTCTCCAGATAAATAATGTCTAGGTTAATTCCAAAATAGCTTTATTACATTTTAAATATAATGCCAAGAATTCAAAACCTGTGTTTTGCCCAATTCTATTTGCAGTTAGAGGAAAAGTTCTGCCAGAATGTATCTTAAGGCAAAACTATATTTGAATTTCTGTGGCTTAAATTATAATCCAACACATGCTTTCTACAGACAGTAGGTCATGCTCCCTATTGTTTAAGCCAGTCCTCCTCAAATCTTTCTTCTAAAATGCCCTTAACTGAAAAGCAAGTGTGCTTATCCCTGGGAACCTGGGAGCCTACCTCTGTGGCAGTGCAACACAATGTGAATTTTTTTTAGTCTTATGCTTTATTTATCTTAAAACACAGGGATATTGTTCAATATATTCACAAGACATTTGTGTCTGTTTCAATATAAAATTAATACTTGTATTTCTTATCATCAAGGAAACCTGATGATTCAGGAAGGTGTGTCTACATCTATGGTGTGTTTGCAGTACAACCTGGCATATGCTGAATAGGAGCATCCCAGTAAGGATCTGAGCCCAGTCTTCTAATTTAGCAATCTCATTAAGCCCTTTCTTCCATGTTATCCAAAGACATACTATAACAATAAACAATATATTTGCTTCCTTGAGAAAGAGAGTATCTGCAATTCACACATGACGTTTCTCTCATGAAATAATAAAAGAATTTTTTTAAATATGAAAACCATAGAACAGATGAAATGCTATCGTGGTGAGGCTATAGTGTGACTTCATGCTCCAAGCAAAATACATGAACTTAATGAAGCTCATGTTTCTACACTGAACTGAGAAAATTTCTTCTTAATGATTTTTTTCTTATTGTAACTTAAATTTATGTCAAGGAGCCTCATATTTCCCTAAGGACGGGCACATGTTCAAGGTTTTTGCCTTCAAACTTCATTGATATACAAACCCTCCTAAGCCCCATTGTGGGAATGCAAGCATTATATCTTGCCTTTCAAGAAAAAAGAAATCCTTGTACTATTTGCTCAAGTCTAAAACCGACATAAGATGCTTAGCCCAACAGTATCTGAATATGGTGTATTAAATGCTATTTATAAAAAGTAAAGCTATGCTAATGTGCCTATCTGCCCCCTACTGCTTAACAGTATTAAAGATTAAAGCCAATTGTTTTGTAAACTGAAGAGGCTGTAATGGTTTCTTGGGACATGCTCCTTGTCAGCATTCCAGATAAGGTTGCTATTAAATTTTTGCTGCTATGGATGGCTGGCTTGGGTCATTATACACTTAAATTGAGTTGCTGTCATTGTTATATAATGAAATGAAAGAGCCTTTGGCCTATAGTAATGTGGTGTACCTTTTAAAGAATGGGTACCACTACCAGATTTATAAGAATGAGTCTGTTCACATTATAGTACCAAGCTACTGGGTGTTTCAAAGTGATTTAGATGAAATGTCCACAGAATTCTCATGTATATCAAAGACAAATAGCTGAGTTTTGCATTAACCTGCTTTCAATAATCATTGAAACTTATTGAGTGATTACAGGATGTAGCAGATTCATGGTTCTTTTTTCTGTCTTGTAATTTAATTATATCTTGCTCAGAAGTGAGGATAGTCAAGAACCTGGATATTTCATAATCCTATAAATTACTTGTTCAGATTAAAGAATAGTCATCCTGATCTCTTCATTCTAAGCATGTTATTTTACAATCCTCTTACAACTTGAGCAGGCTATACATTAATTCTTAAATGGGCCAAAATGTTAGTAAAAAAAAAAAATGAAGGATGACATCACATTTCTTAGGTTTAAGTATTCTTTCTTTCTAATACAAACAGAAAATTCCAGCTACCATTTCTGTAAGGGAAAATAATTTTCTTCCTCTTTTCCCAGGTTTATAACATCCCAAGTCATTATCTAATTATAGAGAAGCAAGTTTGTCACATTTCTAAAATACTTATTTTTATAAATATCACCTATGTATTCAAGTGTTTCCTCAACTTTTTAAAAGTATAAATATTTCCTTTTTCTTAAACTATACTGTATACTAAATAGGAATGTAATAATTTTGTTAATATTTAAATATCAGTGACTCAAGAAAAACTGAATTTAAGAATACAGCAGATGTACAGAGGTAGTCATAATGCAGATCTTTGCCATCTCCAATTCACAGTAATATGAATTACTTTGTTAAAACTACAAGTCAGCAATATTTAAATGTAAAATGGCCTGACAATTTTTTTCACTTACAGTATTCTGTAAAAATTGAAAAACTCACGCATTTTGAATTGATCCAATAGCTTGAGAATACCTGCAATTCTAATCATTATCCTTTTTCTGGGTCTTTAGCACTTTACACTCTGTTCTACTTCTCTGGGAGAAATGTTTTCCTCTCCAGTGTATCTTTATCTTCAGCTCTGTACTTCAAACTAGAGAGAGAGGACACTCAAATGCTTAGAGAGAGTTTGCTTTATTATGTGGCTCTATTGAGTCTAAAAATGCTACAATCACAAACAGCCCTCTGAAGATACCTGTATACTCAAACAGATACATGATTTTTCCCAGCAATGGACAGCAATTTATGTTTTTTTCTATTGCTCCAGAAGTCCTTCAGAAAATAGCACTTGCAAGAATAATATTATAGCATGCAATCAAAGAAGACGTATCTTTAAAGATTGGACTGTCCAGCAACCTGTAGCCATGACAACTAATGTTGGTCCATAAGCTCAGAAATGGCAGTGCCACTGGGAGCACACACAATCAAGTGAATGGTAAATGGGTCATCTGGCTCAAGCATGATGCTGGAAAGTGGACATTTGTGGTAAAGTGTCAATCTTTGGGAACATAGCAAGGTGCATCATTCAGGTCTGCTCCATGACCTGTATTGTTTCACTATTTCACCAGAGTAATTCTCTAGAAAAACACAGTTTCCTGTGATCCAGTCATCTGCAGAAGATGGAACTCTGTGCAGGTTTAGGAAAATGGGCAAATCCCAGACTTTTGTATTTTGGAGACTCTTTCCTACCCTACGTCCCAATGATATCTTTAAGATTTAGGTTCCAATGTGAATTATTTAGGCTTAACATTAAGGTCTAAGGTCTAAGTCATAAGTTAGTGTCATAGCAATGAAATTAGTAGCCAAGTGGAGTTTTATGCATGGGATAACTGCTCTTCTGTACCAGTATCAAGACTGTGAAAACTTGGGAATCTGATACCCATAGGTTATTTTATTGCATTTTATTAATCAATAAGACCAACTTGAACTAAACACTTAGAAAGAAAATTGTACCAGTATGGTTTCTGCTCTCAGGCAAGATATTAATGATGCATTATTTATGAAATGCAACACTATGTAAAATTTTAGTCAGAAAATACTTCTAGAACAAGGTAAGACCCTGTTATGGAATAATAATAAAAATATCAACTACTTATATAACATTTACTGTTCTAAGAATTTTGTGATATTAATTCATTTAATTCTCACAACAACAATCTGGGGTAAGTTCTGTTATTATCCCCATTTCATGGATGGGGAAACAAAGACACAGAGATGTGTAAGGTCTCTCAGCTAGCAGTGATGAAGCAGAGATTCAAGCTCCAGAGTTTGTGTTCGTAAAACTCTGCTTTAAGTAGACTGAGATTGACAAGGAGGTAGAAGGAAAGATGAGACAGGAAAAGTAGAGTGAGATGATAATGCCACAGTCCTGGTTAGAGTGAAGTGATCTTTATGGGGGACCATAAGAGATGACTTTGAATGAGCATAAGATTGCCAGTCAATGGAGAATTTTGAATGCACTACTGAGAGTGATTTGATCAGAAAGCTATTATGGATTCTTGGGCATGTGGAAAAGGTAATTTAAGAAAATATATTTTAACAAGGTAAACTACTATAAAAGAGGCTACTTAAATATAGCCAAAGCTATGAACAGTTTATAAAACAATTTGGCATTACCCTGCAATGGCAAACATACATATACCCTCTGGCTCAGCATTTCTACTTAGAGTATAAATCCTAGAGAAACACTTGCACATGAGTGGGTATCAGCAGGTATATACAACAATATTTGTCCATAATAGCAAAATGTTTAAAACAAAATTGAGTGCTTTTTAACAGGAAAATGAAAATATAAATTGTAGTTTGTTCACATAATGAAATATTATACAGCAATGAGAAATGAATGGACTGAAGCTCTACTCAAAAATAGAGATGAATCTTAGTAACATGGAGTTAAAGCAAAACTAGAAGTCCTCATATAACATAAAAGGAAGGAAGGAAGAGAGAGAGGGAAGAAGGAAGGAAGAAAAGATGGAAGAAAGGGAGAGAGAGAGAAAGAAAGAACATCAAGAATGGTCCAGATAAGAAAGAAAAATAAAAGAAAGAATAAGGGGAACAAAAGAGAGAAGGAAAGAAAATCAGCAAGAAAGGCTCCAGGGTAACAGTGACAATGGAAATGGGTGTCATGAATGCACATCTCCAGCTTTTGAAATCTGATTCCTAGTTCAGCCCTCCTCTACCTTTCCACGACTGGTTTCCTATAAGAGAATAACTCCTTATTTAAATCTTACATGTTTTTATATTGCTTGCAATACCAAACTCAGTATGGGGCAAATGGTATTTCCTCAAAAATTTATAAGGAGAATGAACATATTAAGTGGAAAAAATACCCCCATGATGGACAATGCAGATGGGCCTCAGAAATTATTGTCTTCCTACTCAGAAATCCCTTCATCAACATTCCTGACATTCTACTTCCGCTTGAATACATTCAGTAATCTTCATGAGAAGATCACTGTTTTGAGATACCTGTTCCCCTGTCAAACAGCTGGAATTGCTAGAAAGGTATTCCTTATAAAGATCCCAAACTGATGACTCTAAGTCCTAGACCTCCTCTGTAGAACAATGAAAAACAAGTCTATTTCCTGTCCCAGGACAGCTTTTCAAATGTGAAAGAAAAATTTTAAATCTTTGTAATTTGCCCTTTTTCCAAGATAAGCTTTCCTAGTCTTTACCAACATGGTTTCTAGGCCCTTTTACTTCCTGATACCTTCTCAACCAAGTGCTGTCCAGAACAACAGCACTCTTTAAAGCACAGTCTCTAGATATGAGCTTAGTTTTACAGACGAGACCTGACCAGTGCAGAGTAGAAAAGACTTAATACAACGTGTCCTTAATCTGAAGTCAATACTTGTAAATTTGCAACATGTAAAATGTTGGCTTTGGCTTTATGAAGCAAGAAACCAGAGTTTAAGGATTTAAGGCAAAAATCTTTCCTTTTCTCACATGAATTTTTCCAAAGATATCATAAAAATAACCACATATTATACCTGCAAAGCCCTTTAGAGGTCATTAAATGTTTTCATGTATATTATCACATTTAGTCACAGTCATGTGTTAGTATCCCCATTTTTCAGATGAAAAAAACAAAATCATGAAACAAGTAAGTGACAGAGTAGAACTAGAACCCATGCATTCACACTCTAAGTCAAGCACTCTTTCCACAGTAGCATTCTGCTTCAAATAATCAAATCATCATCAAATGGTTGACCTACCTCTAAACAACCAACTAGGAACAAATTTTGCAACAGAGACCTAATATGTTATTGATTTTTAAATCAATAAGAAAAAGACTGGCAATCCAATAGAACAATAGACAATGAATTCATCTGGCGGCTTCACAGAAAAAGAAATACAAATAGCCAATATACAAGTTTTAAGAAGCTCGGTTTGACTCATAGTTTTAGAATGCAAATTAAAACATCAGTAGGCTATCATTTTTCACTAACCAAACTGACAAAAAAAAGTTTAAAGAGTGATAATGCACAGTACTGGTGAGAGTATGGGAATAACAGAAATTTTCTATTGAATGAAGGAATAAATTAACACACTGGGAGTGGAAATACACTTTGGTACAAATTTTTGAAGGTCAATTTGGCAATAACTATTAAAATTTGAACACATTTGCCCTTTGACCTAGCCATTCCACTTTTAACGACTATGTCCTCAAGGCTTATCTAAGTGTGCAAATATATTTGTCCCAGGATGCTTATTGTTGAATTGCTATGTTAGCAAGTAAATGGATATATTCTAAATATCTGTCATTAAGGGATTATTAAATAAAGCACAGTGTATCCATACAATAGAGCACTGTGTAGCTATTTAAAAAGTGAGGTATGTCAATTTTTAGTCCATGGACACAACATCCATGGTATATTAAGTGAATAAAGTGGATTGCAGAATGATATATAATATGATTCCACTTGTAAAAGAACAGCACATATATATGTGGTCATTTTTATGTATAACCATTCGTATTGTGTATACTATACATATCCATACACCCGTGTAAGAAAACAAAATGTCTGGAAGGACACAAGATATATCAAATCATCAACAATGACTATTTCTGGAAAATGGAATTCTATAGCATACAAGATGGGGAATAACAGGGAACTTCTACATTTCTGACTTCTTGGATAATATACCATACTGAAGAAGGAGTCTGAAATATTTTGCAATGTCTAGAACATTACAAAAACTAGTATGCAATGTTTTTTTTAACTATTTATCAGTCCCATTATTTTTATTTACTAAGCAACTACTTTGTGTCAGGCATTACACTAAACACTACACACATCTTATTTAAAATAACCTGTTCATTGAAACACATATGAGTTAAGTATTAACATTCATCATTATTCAATGAAAGTATGGTCCAAACTTCTGATATTATGATTCATTGACTTCACTGGGATGGAGGGCATAAACATACTTGGCCAACTGACATTCTTTCTAACCTGTATCTAATGATAGTAAGAGAAATCAAAATAGCAAAAAGTCAAATGTTTAAAGGACCTCAAATTTATCAAGTTCATAATCAATGGACTAGGAGAACTGTGTGTTAAGATTATGGTGTCTTTGTCATTGAGGCCAAAAATTGATGTCATGTTTATAATGTCTTAGATGCAAGGTGCTATGCACCTGATGAGTTTCTTTCTCTACAAAAAAAAAAGTTCCCTACAGGATTAATTTATTTTTCCATCAAATGCCAATTAGAAAATATGCAGGGGACTTTGGATTCTGGAACACAATAGGGGCAAAAATTGTATATATCAATTGTTGATAAAAACTACTATAGATAATGTTGAGGAGAAGAAAGCACCGAGATAGAGGAAGAACACTTGAAATCATGTGTCTCAACCGTTCATTTGTCTTTTTTTTTTTTAAGATTTTATTTATTTATTTGACAGAGAGAGAGACAGCCAGCAAGAGAGGGAACACAAGAAGGGGGAGTGGGAGAGGAAGAAGCAAGCTCATAGCGGAAGAGCCTCATGTGGAGCTCAATCCCAGGACCTTGGGATCACGCCCTGAGCCGAAGGCAGATACTTAATGACTAAGCCACCCAGGCACCCCCATTCATTTGTCTTTAAAGGAGAAAAAGGGAGGTATTGATACCATGTGAAAGTCCCCTTCAAGTATTTGGTAGAGGCTGTCATTTGAAAGGAGAGTTAAATTTGCTCTGTGCCATTCCTTCCATACCAATGGAAGCTAGAGAAAGAGAGATTTCAGTTTTATTTCAGTGAATAACTTTTTAATAGAATTGTCCACATGGAATGGACTGCCTCAGGAAGAGGTGAATTCCTCATCTCTTAAAGTTTAAGCACAGTTAAATGAACACTTGGTAGAAAGCCACAGTAGACCTTTATAAATAGAATTATTTCCTCAAATTAGATGACCTTTATGTTCCCTTGCATGGCTTTTAGCTCACTTATATTCTTTTATACATCTTGTTTGCTATTCAGATAGCAAATCATGTGGGAATCTGTACATTATTAATTTAGAAATCAAAAATAGAGAAACAAAACAGAGAAATAAAAGTTAATGCTTGCTGACTGCTTATTTAGTGCCAGGCACTGTTCGAAATCCTTATGCATTAACTCATTTAATTCCACAAAAATGAGGTAGTTCCTAATATGATCTTCATCACACAGATGAGGAAACTGATGTATAGAGAGGTTAAGAAATTTGACCAAGTTCACACAGCTACTAAGTGGAGGAATCAGGATTCAAATTTAGTCTGTCTGGCTCTGAAGCCCATTTTCTTAACTCTATGCTAATGACTAAGAGTGATATTTACTGACTTAAAAACAACTGAATATTTCACCAGTCAGAGCTCTCCATAAAATACATATTCTTTTAAAAACTGTATCACAAGGATAAGTTAGATAAACTTAAAATTATCCAAATAGACACAAAACTCAAATTCAATTTTATTTTCCAAGTCCCTAAGAACATTTACACATTTACACAGTCCCACATAACCAGAATGACTATTACTTCCAAAGTCAGAAGTGCAGTCTCTCCCATGTTTGGTTTAGGAGTGAAAGGACAAGAACATGGGACTGAGATTTCAAAAGTCTGAATGCGGTCTCAGTCCTGCCACCAGTTCACTGTGAGACACTGGGTGAGCTACTTGGCCACTCTTTAAATAAGAGCACAGGGCTCCAAAAGTTCCATTTAATCTGATAAGACCCCGTAAAGCATTTAGCTGAGAATTGTTTATGTAATATGTACTTATGGTTTTTGTTTTTCTTATACAGGGCCTTCATATTTATTGGAATATTACCTTCCTCAGAGCTGATAAGAAATATATAGGTCCCCTTCGTCATGATTCAAACTTTCTTCATGATCATCAAGGTTTATTCTGGAGATCTTAGCTAGAAGTTTCATTTCCCCTAAGAAAGAGAGATTAATTCACAGAGGTGATTATATTAACAAGAAATAACATGCTGCATAGCCAGCAAAAACACTTTTAATGTCTAAGAGGAAAAAAATACAAAAGTAACCAACTACATAATCCCATAAATAACTTTGAAATAACCAAAATTTTACTCATCCCATTAATCAGACATTATTACTTACTAGTACTTCCTACTTTTCTGGTGCACAATTTTTTTTTAACTAACACATTAACAATTCACCATATCAGATCACATTAAACCAAACAAAAATGAGATAAAAAGGCAAAAGCAAAATGTATTTAATTTCTTATAAATACCGTATTGTCTGTATTTATTTACAACAAGCCTTGTTCCACGGATTATTTGAAACAGCTCTCAAGATTACTTCCACTAAAATATAAATAAGTAAAAAAGTCAGGGCCTGGGAAATTATAAATTAAGATAGAATATCAAGACCAAAAGAAAGGTTAGACTTGAATGTATGTTCTGTGTTAGTATAAAAATTGAGCTAAAATGTTGTCTCCAAGTATCTGGGTTGCTTCTAATGAATGGGGAAACAAAACCAGATACATGATTTTTTTTTTAAATTTTAGTCATGTAAAAAGGAGAATTCAAAGAAGTTCAAAGATTTTTTCATAGGCCTCAAAACAAGGCACATTAAGGGATATAAAAGGTAAGATTTTTAGGATCATCCTTATGCATTAATAGGTTTTATTTTAAAAATTTTCTTTTATATAGCATGCCTCAGTGTAAACCAGGACAGAATGTCAAACCATAACTTAGTGAAAATTATTTTGCAGAGGATGAGTTTGGGGAAAGGAACAGAGGACTGAAATTAAAACAGATCTGGCTGCTCACTTTTATGACTATATTAATTTTTTGAATGGATTCAGCAAGCCTTAATGGCTACTTATGGCAAGAAAATCCAAGACAAAAACCTGACACAGATCCTTATAACCCAGACAATACACAGAAGCCTCTGAGAGAATAAATCCTATGGTCCCTACAACCTGGAGAATTTCACCCTCTGTCCCAGACCAATTATCAAACCTTCCTTGTTAGGAAGTTAGCAGAGCTAACTTGGCCATATGTAGTTTCAGCCCTAATGACCATTTCTTCATTTCCATGTCATTTTTCTCATTATAATATTGCTAATAGGAACAGATGTCTTCATGGTTAAACAAGACAGTCTCAGGCAGGCTTTGATTTATTTGGTTGACTCCAATATATCTTACTCTTGTGATCTCCAAAATATACACATTTCTCTTTGGAATCTGATCTTACTGAATGGTCTTGCTCTTTAAAATCACTGTCTTATATTTTGTTTTTATGTATTAAACCTCATATATTTCTCTGCTCTAGTACAGATTTTCTTTCTCACAAGTATTATTCAACATTTTCCAACCTTTTACATATCTTTCTTAATATTTTTATCTTTCTTCTTCTTCTTCTTCTTCTTCTTTTTTTTTTAGAAAGTGAGGGAGTGAGAGAGACAGAGACAGAGAGAGAAAGAGATGGGGAGGGGCAAAGGGAGAGGGAGAGAGAGAATCTTAAGCAGGCTCCACATGGAGCCTGACATGGGGCTTTATCTCACAAACCTAAGATCATGACCTGAGTTGAAATCAAGAGTTGGATGCTTAACTGACTGAGCCACCCAGGTGCCCCTTAATATTTTATCTTTCACTTTTGTATTTCTACCACATTCTTCTCTACTGGTATCCCCCATTTGAGACTTACAAGAAATAAAAACTTGTTTCAAAGTTCATTCTATTTTAGTCCAGTTTGTGATTGTCATTTTGGTTTTTATCCAAGCTTGAATGTATGATTTTTATAATTTGTACTAATGTATACCATTGGTACACCCCCCCCCCACACCATGCTGAGGTTCCCTGGGAGACACAGAATACCCCCCAACACAATAAAGAACTTCAACATTTATCATGTTTATATCCAGACCACCTTTTAAGTTTATCCTTGGTGATCATTTCAGTAAAAAAGTATCCATGTAAGGATTTGCCAGGGCAGAGATGGCATCTTGGCATGAGCCCATCAAGCAGCATTCCCAGAGGCCTTTAAGAACTCCTCATGCCCCATCAGCTCATTGCTCAGTTGTAAAATACACTTGTATGATTTCTCATATGTTAATGTTTCTTAAATGAGAAGGTCTTTTATTTGTTGGAACATCAAATACAATATTTATTTTTAAAACCTCTTATTAAATCTTCAGTGAAATTTACAGTTAAGAGCATCTCGGGAAATATGATAGTGGAACTTATAGCAATCCTTTAGAAACAGTGAGTTAATAGGACCAGTCACGTATTGAAGCCTCTCCTGGTGCATGACAATTAAATCATACCATCTGCATAAAAAAGAAACTTTTTAAAAAAGATTTTATTTATTTATTTATTTATTTATTTATTTGACAGAGAGAGAGCACAAGAGGGGGAACAGCAGAGGGAGAGGGAGAAGCAGACTCCCTGCTGAGCAGGGAGCCCTACATGGGGCTCCATGCCAGGACCCTGGGATCATGACTTGAGCTGAAGACAGAGGCTTAATAGACTGAGCCACCCAGGTGCAAAAAGAAACTTCTTTTTGATGTATGATCATGCTTCCATGCCATCCAAAATTTTAATGATTTGTAAGTAATTTCAAAAAAATAATAAAAGGGAGATAGAATATAGCTTTGCTTTATGCCCCTGTGAATTGTTCTCTAATCTATTGAAGAGCATTCACACCTACATGGATTCTTGATATAATGGTAAGACACAGGGTTTGTACAAGCATTGGTAACTGCAGATGCATATGAAGTTCAACTGCAAATACATATCAAGACATTTAACTTTGTCCAGACTAGAGAGTCAAGGACTTATGCATAGTCCTCTGATTACTGTGCACTTTCTGAGAAGGCAATAACAAATTTAACAGTGACAGAAGATTATCCTACAACCTGTTTGTTCTATAAATATAGACTTGAAAAACCCAAAAAATTATTTAAAGAAATTGTCATTAAATTTGTATAGAAATGTCCAATAAAATATGTAGTTTAGGGATGTAGAATATTGCCTTTTAAAAGATGAAAGAAATTTAGGGGCGCCTGGGTGGCACAGTCGTTAAGCGTCTGCCTTCGGCTTAGGGCGTGATCCCAGAGTTCTGGGATCGAGCCCCACATCAGGGTCCTCCACTATGAGCCTGCTTCTTCCTCTCCCACTCCCCCTGCTTGTGTTCCCTCTCTCTCTCTGGCTGTCTATCTCTGTCAAATAAATAAATAAAATCTTTAAAAAAAAAAGATGAAAGAAATTTAAATCTCAACCACTCAAATAGGATCTTGCACATAGAATTTGACAAAGGAGTCCTTGAAAAGACTTTGAACAATTTTGATGACTGAAAAAAAATTACCTTGTACTTTTTAAACAGTCTTTCAATGCATATTTTTATGGTGGACATAATAGATACATTGGTTACATTTTTAAATTATAAAAAAATGCAAAGATAAAACTGCTTTTAAAATCTTTCATTCTAGTTAAGGATCATGATAATGCATAATGCATATGTGACTAATTCAAACTAAATCTCTTTGAATGGAGAATGAAACAGCACAACTGAAGCAAAATTTGAGTCAGTTTATATCTTATAGTATATGTCTTAGGGAAGAAATCACCATCATAAAACTAAATATAATAAAAATAAACATTTATCAAACATTTACCAAATATAGGGCACCATACTAAACATTTTACATATTTTAGTTCATAAAAATCCCTACAGCCTTCCCAAGTAGGTATTTTATTGTTCCCATTGTATAGGTGATGAAACCAAAGTTCAAAAAGGAGTAGCTTATTCAGCAAGTAAGTGACAGAACAAAGTTTCAGACCCAAAGGATCAGATCCCAGAGCCTCTGCCTTGACCACTACACTATTAAGAACATTGGGTATTCTTCTGGGCAAGCTTCCTATGTAAATCCCCCAAGTTAGGTCTCACCACAATTCCAAGGGGATGGAAAACTCTTTCACCTTCAAGAATGGTCTCTGATTTGTACACATAAGCTCTTTTATATTCTGAGAAGGGAAGCTCATATGTAACTAATCCTAGAACTAAAACTTTTTTCTCCTACTGGATTTAATTCCAAAGATATAACAACTATTGTGATTAAATATCTCAGTGGCTTCACATATTTCGATTTAGAATGTCATATGGCTACAGTCCTTAATTCTACTATAAGTGCCCTTCCCTTTCAGGTTAACTGCATGGCCAATTAAATACTCTGCACAAAGGCAAGGTGATTCTGGAGGGAAACATGCAATTATGTAGTTTCCAAGTAGTAATTATCTAAAATTAATTGCTGTTTTATGGGAGTTTTGATCATAACAAACAATATTTACAACTGCAATTCAATTCCAAGATATCTTCTTACTCTGCTTAGCTATCTAGCTATTTGTTAAGCCATGCCTTCTCTTGTTTGGGAAACATATATGACTGATGGTACAGTTAAATGAATGTTTTATTAACTTCAAAGGGAGCTTTTCAAACAGGAAAGATATGCAATGGTGTGGAAGAAATAACACTGTAGAACCCAAGGGTACTTAAGAAAAAACGCTGGTCTTCTAAGTGTCCACTTGGGTTAACATTCCTGACTTACATTATAAAGTCTACTGTTGTTATTTGTATAACCTCATCAAAAGGGGCGCCTGGGTAACACAGTCGTTAAGCATTTGCCTTTGGCTCAGGGCATGATCCTGGCGATCTGGGATCGAGCCCCATATCAGGCACCTCCACTGGGAGCCTGCTTCTTCCTCTCCCACTCCCCCTGCTTGTGTTCCCTCTCTCACTGGCTGTCTCTCTGTAAATAAATAAATAAAATCTTTAAAAAAAAATAACCTCATCAAGAAAACTAAAGTTTCATTTTCCATGTTTTTCTCCAATCCTCCATCCTCTGTCTGCCATCAAAAGATAAGAGATCTAAAATTCTGTCCCATTTAAACAATGAGTCAACTCAGCCATTTTTCAAGCCTCTCAGGACAGTGATTTGCTTGTGTTCTTTTTTTCCCACTAAAGTAAAAACTTTTGAAAGTGAAGGCTGGGGCTTATTATCAAAGATCCTTTGTAGTTATTAAGCACAAGAAATTTGTGTTTCTGATGCCTATCATATATTCAATAAGAAGATATAATTACTGCAAATGGTCCCCTGCTTGAAACCAGTGACCATTCCCATCACATACTTTTTGAAAAAAACACTTGTGATGGAAACACCCCAAGGAGCATTTGCAGAACACTCACTGGTGACAATGCACCAGGATAAGTGTGTGATCAAATGATACTTGTCAGTTTCCAACATTCTCTGCTTTAAGGGGGACAGACAGCATTCACACTGACAGACATAAAAAGATATGTATAAGCTTATGTTAAATTCCACTCTGAGCTCTGCATTCCTAGACAACGTTTATCTGGTTTTCATATCCTAGAAAGAAAATGCATTCATTTAGCATGATCAAATTGGGTTCAAACTAATTGACAAAGTTTTCAGTGGTGATGTTTCACCATTAAAGCTATGTAAGATCAGAATCTCTCCCTAGCTCTTCAAAGAGTTGTAACCATTCTGAAGCAGAGAGAAAAGCTTTCACCATTATGCTTTGGGGGAAACAGTCTTTGGTTGATACCTACTCCCCTCTCAATCACATCTGTCCTCACTTTCCCTCTTGCAAGTTAGCTCTCTTCACAGTCTGTGCATTATTGTTTATTCTCCCTGTCCTCTACCTCTACATTCTCTGACCCCCTTCCCCTACAGGATTGAAAATGAAGGAGACCACACTCCCACTCAGAACCCCAGAGCAGGGAACTGGTAGAGCTGGCACAGCTCAGCAGTGGGACTACCATGCACTTTGGAATCTAAAGAATGAATAGAAATTCTGTTATGTTTTTATGAGTCACTGCTTTTGACCATGAAATAAATATCTCCCAATGACATGAAAGAAATGGATATCTGTATATATGTAAGCAAAGTTTCATGCATCGTTGCTTCCAGGATGTTATTTTGGTGAAGGTTAAAGGGTTTATACATTAGTGGATAGGTTAAGTCAATAGATATTTATAAGCAGGTATTTATACTTTTCACAATTATGGAGAGAATGAATGGACAGGATAATGTAGAAAAATAACTATCAGCAATAATATATAATAAAATTGGTATTGACAGTAGCCTACAAAACAATAAAAAGTTTATTAGGATGCCAAAGATTCTTCACAGAGCATCCCATGCCTCAAACTTTGCTGTGGAATTGTTTATTCATTGAGGTGAAGGGAGTTGCTGATGACCTCAGAAATGAAACTTGACAAATAATTGATAGCACATATTCCACACATCCAGAAATGTAATAATTAAGTGATTATATATACATGATTCTTTGATAAAGATCCTTTCCAGCTGTTGAGCTAGTAGGACCTTGAGGATCTGTAACTAATACCAGAATGATTAGTAGGTGGTCCCTGTGTCATAAGTTTTTCTCCAGTCCTTAAACTTCTAGGGAGAAAGGCTTAGCTGACCCAGTATCACCATTCTATCCTAACACAATCTCTCAGAATTCCCTTGTCTTTGCACAGCACAAATCACTGTTTCTCCCCAGATTGGGTTTGCTAAAACATCCTGAATCCAGACAAATCAGAAAATTCACTAGACAGATTTTTTTCAAGGTCTATCTGGGGGCTACTACAAATTTTCAATGGAAAGAGATGAAGATTAAAAGATCAACTGATTGATTGATTGATTGATTGATTGATTAATGTGGTTCTTGATCCTTCTTCAGCGTAAAGAGATCTCAGCTTTAATTATCTAATCTGGTCTTGGAAATCACTTTCAAAATAAGCTCAAGAAAATTATAGTATGTTTAAAAAATTATATTTTCCTCAAGCACAAATATCAATGCTGTCAAACCGTGCAACCACAATCAATTTCTCAAATACTAGTAAAATTTTGCCAGGGCTTTGGGTTCTCCTGATCCAACTCAAAGACAAAGTTTGCATGAAAACAAGTTCAAAATTTAGATAAAATATTATACATCTCTCTGATATATTATTAATTATAAAAATAATAAACCTTTCCCCTTGTTTGATTTCTGTGAACAGCTGAACACAGAATCAGAATTTTGTTTTTTATATTTTTCCTCAGAAATGGTCTAATTAATCATCTGTCTCTGAGCAGTACAATTTCATAAATCATCCCCCAAAGAGAGACATCTGTTTTTTCTAAAATCTCAAGAATGCAATCAACATCCACTTTATAAGAACGACAGTATTAATAAATGAAACTACAAAACTGCATCACCCACTGGGAGCAATACATTGTCCTGCAAAGTTATTTTACAAGTGAAAAACCAAAGGGCAGTCAGTCTCCAGTTCCAGAGGATAGTTCTGATGAGAGCCATGTGGAAGAGGAATTCCCAGCCCAAATGGTTATCAGTACTATCTGAGGGGCAATAAAATATATAAAATCTGAGTGTCTTAGACTCACTGACTTAGATTCTTAAGAAGTTAGCCCAGGAATACATATGTTACAATAGCTGCTCGGTGATTCTGATGACCCACAAGTTAGGGAACTCATTAATCCAGGGCAAGGGTTCTCAAAGTGTGGTCCCCAAAAAACAGCATCAACATTAGAATTGCAAATCACTGGGCCCCACCCTAGGCCTTCTGAACCAAAACACTGGGACTAGAGCCCACCCAGCAAGCCATCTGAGCTTTAGCATGTCCTCCAGGTGATCAAGATACAGCTAAAGTTTGAGAACCACTGACTTAGAGAATTTAAATTAAGCCTCGGCCAAAAAACAAAACAAAACCCCAAAGGATTGGGGCACCTGGGTGGCTCAGTTGGTTAAGCATCCAACTGTTGATTTCAACTCAGGTCATGATCTCAGGGTCCTGAGATCAAGCCCTATAGGGGGCTCCCCACTGGGCGAGGAACCTGCTTAAGATCCTCTCTCTCCCTCTCCCTTGGCCCCTCCTCCCTGCTCAAGTGCACACATGCATGCTCTCTCTCCCTCTCTCTTAAAAAAAAAAAAACAAAAAAACAAAAAAAACAAAGGATTTCATCCTTATGTGATCCTTTTGCAATTTGGAGGAAACTTAAAACCAACTAATTTAACTTTCTAGGGATTCTGATCGCAATTATTTTTGGAGGGAGAAAACAGAGTGTAGAACTGTACTAAATATGACTGCGGGAAGGAAAGGATACCTAAAGCCACATTGCCCATGCTTAGATTTCATGCCCCAAAATAGGCAAATTCTGCATGTGAGAGAATGTATCGAACATGACTAACTGGGGAACTTCTGTTTCCTGACATTTGCAGAGACATTTTAAAGAGCTTGTAACAATATCTCCTGGGTTAAAGAAATGAACTTAACTAATTTATTGTTTTATTAATGTAAGTTTTTGCCCATTTAAACAGCAAAAAAAAATTCTTTTTTATGATGCTTGTGTATTTGTCCTTCTCCCCACTTACTTCTCTGTTCCTGCAAGTACTATACATCTATCTTCCTTCCTAAATGGCACTTCATATCTTCCTCTCTGACCCTTGTAACTTTGAATAATTCTCTAAGAATCCAAGACTCTAGAGCAGGGTTTCTCAACTTATTTTCATTTTTATACCTCTTTTTAAAGGGATATCTTTAAACATTTTTTCCTAATCTCCCCATGATATACCACAGATATACTGTATAGTTGTTTATGTACTACATATCTATCTGTGGTTTATATATAAGAGAAGTAGAACTTTTTTCACCCTTTCCAAGAACCAATTTGCATCACCTTGGGGATAACATCACCCTTGTTGAGAACACACATTTTATGGTTATAAGTACATTTTTGTTCTGATACACTAGATGTAAGAGATGTTATATTTATTTCTAAAAATCAAGAAATCAAAACAATCAACCCTTAGTCATTTGGGGGCACATCCACATTAGGACCAGTACAGTGCTAGAAAATTGCAGAGGGGCACTGGATTTCAGTCCATCATGGTTGCCACTGAGATGCTCTCGCCTCTGCCCTTTCCAAGGAGCTTCAGGGACCCTGAGCAAAGGTGTCTCTTCCTTCCTTCTACCTGTCAAACATGCAAACACAAAGGACTCACACTCCAACTATTTCTACTATGGTGTTGAGTTACTTTTCTGCTCCCTCAATCCTAGGAGTCACCTCTCTATTAACTTAGCTCCTCCTTCACCGAACCCAGACTTTAAAAACCAAAAACATTTTAATTTAATACCCTGACTCAAGGCAAACCTGGGTCATCCATGACTGTCCTCTGGAGGTAGAAGAAACACAATACTTTCCAATCCTGTATAAGCCACTTTATTTCTCAGTTACTTTATCCTGCTATGTCTAAAATCTAGATTTATCAGAGGCTAGAGTTGATCAAAAGGGACAGTTTTAAACCTTGGAGAAACCCCTTTCCCAGCAGGCTACTTGTTGAAAAAATTCTTGCTTCACATGGAACACTACATCAAAAACTAATGATGTACTGTATGGTGACTAACACAACATAATAAAAAAATTTAAAAAAATTTTTGTTTCAGACTAACACCATTCTACATAAAGAGCACAGGCTTAGCTCTAGAGAGATAAAGATTTTAATCCTAGCACAACCAGTTAGTACCTGTATGGTATACCAATACCTATATTCTATAATCCTCAGTGAGTGCCTTTATCTGTAAATTGAGAAGAATAACACCTATTGCAAAGGGTTATTGTGGATATTAAAAGAGAATTCATGATAAATTCTGCACAGTGCCTGGTTTTGGGTAAATGATCAATAAATAGCAGTCTTATCATTATTAGCACTAAGTCAACCAACTAAAATGGAAATTTTCTCATTCATTGATTCTGAGCATCTGATCAAGGTGTACTGGATAAATAACTTCACCATAAAGATCTCCTCTCCTTCTTCAGGAAGATGGTGTTTCTTGTACCTCAAGTTCAAGCCATGATGGCCAGGAAAAGATCTGACTTAGAAAAGAAAGTGGAGTAATTCCTAAGTATACAGTGGCTGAAGGGTAAATGTGAACTAGGCTGAGTGGGCTAAGAAGTACATTTGGTTATCTTGGGACCCACTTTCATTCCTATCAAACTGTATCCGAGTGGCTGGGTAGCTTACATCTCATTCATTGGAATACAGTGTCCTATCAGCTGATGACACTTGTCCATTGACATTGTTTTGATCAAGGGAATTCATGTTGCAAATTTAGAATTGGCTAACAGGAACGTAAACATGTACAAATTGATATTTATCAACAGCTTT
Organism: Ursus americanus; assembly: GCF_024610735.1. Lineage (NCBI taxonomy): Eukaryota > Metazoa > Chordata > Mammalia > Carnivora > Ursidae > Ursus > Ursus americanus. The sequence goes on along the minus strand of NC_142137.1, from coordinate 10,391,256 downwards.
TTCTAGGAACTTCCCAACTTTTGACTTGCTGTGATGCTCTTATAACTGATTCAGTCAGCAGGGAATAATTAGCAGCCATGCCACACAGGAACAAAGTGTGCAGATTTGAGTTGATGTTGTGCTTAATGAGCCTATTTTAAAAGTTAGAAATCACCCAGCTTCCTATCAACCTCCACTTACCACTTTCTCATGTAGAGTGTGACAAATATCAGAATGCATGCAAATGGGGTAATTCAGTCTTGAAATTTGCCATTTGTCTACATGCCAAATGTCAAGGTTTATACCAAACTAGCAAAGAAAGCAGCTTTTCTTTATTTATTATATTTACAGCTACTACTACAAGGTTAGCGGGAAATAAAGATCAAGAAAAACTATTAGCTGGTCACTTTGGTATATTTGAACAGATAAATAAATGTATGAATATCATCCTGACCACTGCATGACTTACTTCTTTTATACAGCAAGAAAAAATTTTAAAAAGAAACTTTCCTATAAAGGTCCTACTAATCTGTGAAGACATTTAGGTTTTGCTCAAGCATTACTGATTGAGAAATATTTTCAAAAATCCTGTTTTCTATGACAATCCTTCCCCATTGTCAGATGAAGAAATTTCACATCTGCTCCCACAATTTGTTGCAGAGTGACTCTACTGGGATGCTTTCTTCAAAATTCCAATGAGTTTTGCACAGTTTGAATGTGGGAGATGCAGAGGTGGTGGCATGAGTCATCCAGAGCTGACTCAAAAGCTGCTCAGGCTGACTTCCTGTGGGAGACCGCCCACCTGAAAAACAGGGGAAGTTTAAGTCCCTTTTCTCTACTTTTCTTATTCTCCCTTTGTCTTCGGTCACCCTCCTTCCCCAGGTAAGCCTATTAAATACCTAATGCAAATGCCACTCTCCTTTTGAAATCTTATTTTCAGGAAAAAATTTTCCTCATAAAATTAGGAGAGGAATAGAGATTTTTGACAAAACAGCTTTGGTGATTCACCATTTCAAGTATCTTTGATTTGCTACACCCTCTCTATGCACACAGCTATACCCCCTGCTTCCCCCCTTTATCACCACCTGCCTAGACCCCTCTTCTTGACACTCCTTTTTCTCTCCCTTGTAATCCTTTCTGAAAATGATGTCAGATCAATGTTTCCAGGACACAAATCTTTATGCCTCACTATTGCCCACAGTAGCCACTCAATCAAATGTGAGCCAGATTTCACCAGTTACTAATAGAAGGCTATTGTAATTTATTTCTCAAATATTAATATATATTTGTAAAAATATGTAAGAGACCCCCATATTTCTATATTATAATGCCACTTTAAGTCACAATCACTATACTCTAAATCACATTATCAATGTGATCATAATGGAAACTTCTCTCTATATAATTTAAGAGCCATGGATGATATTCTGAAAAGCTGCACATAGTCCTGAAACTTAAAGAGCAGCTATCCCATAATATGGCTTATCTAAGGGCTTCAGTCTAAATGTCAGACTCTTCTACCCCCGCCCCATAGCAACATGCTCCCTAAGATGGTCTCACCCCTCTCAGGCCTAGCTCTAGCATCCCCTCTCTCGTGCAGTCCATTCTCCTGGGATATTTCCCACTGTTCCCATTTTGCTCTATCTATTTCTATCAGCTCTGTATTATAACAACACTGAAGACCCCTAACGATTTATTAGTCTATGCTTTGCCATGCAGTTGTACCTTAAGCTGCTTTGCTTTTTTGTGCTATAGAAATAGTGTATGCATCAAGCTAACTGAATAGACTGTCTGGAATATCTTCATTGCAGCTCCTTCTTGAAGCTTCTGTGAATTCTTCAACCTAAAATTATGCTTCCTATTTCAAAAATTCTGTGTCACCTATATAAAAACAATTATTTGCTTCTAACCTATCTTATAGGGGTCTCTGTTTCCTTCATATTTATTACTTCAACTATATTATAAAATCCTGGTGAGCATGAGTCTTTATATCAATTTTATTTTCCACAGCACCCACCAGTGCTGAGTACATTAATAAATGTTTGTTGACCTAGCTTTTTATCTCGACAATGTTTCACCTATATTATATGCTTTGGATCAGAAATAGTTTTATGATTCTAGAAACATGTTTTAGTCCTATAGGTTTTTAGTATTATTAAGGGAATTGGCCATAGTAATAATCATTTACAGGTAAGTAATATCATAGGTCACTGGATATCAACAAAAATAAGTTGAAAATATAGTTTACAATATACATGCTTAAGTACCAGCATGACAACAAAATATGAGAAAGGAATAGGAGTAGAAAAACAACTCTATATTTAAAAAAAGAGAAAAGATAAATAGCATACAGTAAAATAAATGAAAATTTGTTGATTAACTTCTCCAGTAATAGAAGAATCCCTTTAATAGACACATTTTACATATAAGAGGAAATTTCTTTGAATGTTTACCAAGATTGGGCAACAATTACTGAGTGCTCTCAACATGGCAGATACAGCTTTAAGCATTTTACATATAGTAATACATAAGCCCAATGATTTAAGATTACTATCTCCTTTTATCAAATGAGAAAACTGAGACATAAAGAGAATAAGCAACTTGCCCAGGATCATTAGGCTCATAACTGGTAGAGTTGAGATTTGAACATAGGCTTCCAGCCATTAGGTCTGTGCTGATAACCTCTACAGCTTATGAAAGCAGTAGTTGGTATGCAAAAGGCTTTTAGAGAGTTTTCTTAAAATTTTTAATATATATTTTCCTTTGGGGGAAAACATTGAAAAATCTGAAATTAAAACTAAAGAACGTTCAAATGCAGTCAGTTTACACATGCGAAAACCTATTTTCTATTAAAAAAATTAATAACTGACTTGAAAATCACTAGTGGTATTGGAGCCTGGGTGGCTCAGATGGTTAAGCATCTGCCTTCGGCTCAGGTCATGATCTCAAGGTCCTGGAATAGATTTCCTGCTCAACGGGGAGCCTGCTTCCTCCTCTCCCTCTACTGTTCCCGTTTCCCCTGCTTGTGCTCTCTCTCTCTCTCTGTCAAATAAATAAATAAAATCTTTAAAAAAAAAGAGAGAAAAGAAAATCACTAGTGGTAAATATGGTAACAAATTTAGGAAGTGGTTGAGCCTGCTTCTTACCTGAGAAAAGTGAGTTTAAATAAAAATGTATCCAACAAGTATTCATACCACCAGAGATTTTCCATTATCTCCATTGTAACACAATTCTAAAAATGTTTCTTTAATAATTTACTTTGCAGCTGTATCAAAAGCAGTATTTCTCTTTACTCTATGAAAACAGTATGTGAAAGTTGAGCTAAATTTTACTCAAGTGTTTCAATTAAGCTTTCACAAAGCATATTGGAGTTTCATAATAAAACATGAAACATTTCAATTTTATAAAGTTTTTCTTACAACTTTAAGTATAAAATTATTTTCATTCAATTTATAACTTGAAATAGTCAGAATGGGCTAATGTTATGCTGTGGTAACAAAAAAAGAATCAGTGACTTAAAAAAACAGAACAAAACATTATTTCTGCCTTATGCTGTCTATCTAACTGTATGTACTTCAGATCCAGTCAAATGGGGGGGGGCAGGGATAGGGGACAAAAAGGGACTAATGTATTTTTGTACTTCAAGGATTCACACTGATAAAGATTCCACCATTTTATAACTCCATTATCTCAATTGAGGTTTCAGGTTCATCAAGCGGGGAAAGAAAGCATAAGGAATTACACATCAGCTCTTTTTCATATGTCCACTAAAGAGTGGCATTCCATTATCAAAACAAGGCACATAGCCATGCCAACTAGAACCTTAGTGAGCACAAGTGATACCTTGCCGACACTTTTATTTTCATCAACTTTTTAGAAATATATATTATGTAATTAACTTATGAATCTAAGAAATTAAATTCTAATATTTCAGTTTTTAAAAACTGCACAAACAAAAGAAAAATGAAAGCTTAGTAATCTGATAATCTTTTAAATTGAAATGAATTGCTTTGGAGAGAAAACTTATTGATACATTTCACAAATATTTGTATAGTTTCCATTTGTGTGGAACTGTCTACTAAAGGCTAAGAGCAATTTGACTTCAGAGGGAAAGATGATGGCAGAGTAGGAGGATCCTAGGCAGGCCTCATCCCACACACACACAAAAAAAAACAACTAAATAATTATAAAGTCATCCTAAATACCCCAGAAATTGATCTGAAGAGTGGCAGAACAAACTCCAGAACTAAAGGTAGAGAAGAAGCCACATCAAAGAAGGTAGGAGGCGTGAAGATGTGGTTTGGGAGAGAAATGGCCACTGTGGTGGGAAGGAAGCTGCAGTCATAGAGAAGGATGAGACACAGACTAGTGCATGGCGAAAGTGAATCCCCATAGCAATTGGCTTGGAAAAGAGAGGGGGCCCAAATTCTCTGAGTTCTCATAACCAACAGAACTTAAAGCCTGGAGTTTTAAAGGTCAGCATGATAGTCTCTAGAAGAGCTCCAAGGGCATTGGGGCTGAACTTGGAGAAAAGGCAGGGCAAACACCCCCACAGACATACAGCCTGGAAAGAACAATCTGTAGAGCACTTGGGGTGCATAGTGCAGAGATCAGTTGCTCATCTTGGAGCATGTCCCAGAGAAGCAACATTCATGGAGAGAACTTTCTGGAAACAAAGGAACTGGCAGGCATCATTTCCTTCCCCCACTCCTTAGCACAAGCAGAGGGTCACTTGTGGGAATCAACACAGCACCCACACTTCCTACCTAACTTGATTACAGTAAGCCCCACCCCACAATTTTCCAAAAGAACTTCTCTTTCAGTCATGTGTGCCTCATTCTCAGGAAGGTAAGCTCCTTGCCAAGAAGGCTGGCCCAAATCCATGCCATACCCCTCAGTGACTCCATCAAGTCTTTCAAACCAGGAGTTCCGCAAGGCTTCAGATCCAGCAGCAGGGGCAACAGGTCTCATTTCAAAAACAGACCAGAGCACACCTAGTAAAACATGCCATATTCAGGCCAGAGACCAAACACAGCCCACAACAGGCAAAGAGAGCCTCTGCACATGACTGGCCTAAAGGATAAAGTAGCCAGGACACAACAATAGAGCACACACAGCTTATATTGGAGGCACACTCCCGAAGGACCAGGACCTGGGGAACAGGGGGCCACTACATGGCAGGGCACTACAGGGCTCTTCTTCATAGAGTCATTACCTGGAAGAACAGGAGATATAGCTGACTTTACTAACAAAAAAACACAGGTACTGAGACTTAGACAAAATAAGAAGACAGAGAACTTTGTCCCAGATGAAAGAACAGGACAAGGCCATGGCCAGAGTCCTAAGCAAACGAAATATAAATAACATGACCAATAAAGAATTTAAAGCAATGGTCATAAGGATACTCACTGGACTAGGAGTGCCTGGGTGTCTCAGTCAGTCAAGTGCCTAACTCTTGATTTCAGCTCAGGTAATAATCTCAGGATTGTGAGATTAAGCCACATATCAGGCTCCACACTGGGCATGGAGCCTACTTATGTTTCTCCTTCTCCCTCTGCTCCTCCCCCATTCTCTCATTCTCTAAAAAAAGAATACTCGCACTCACTGGACTTGAGAAAAGAGTGGAGGACATCAGTGAGATCATTAACACAGAGATAAGGAATAACACAGAAGAGATAAAGGGCTCAATAAATGAAATGAAAAACACACTTGATGGAATGAACAGAAGGCTGGAAGAGGCAGAGGAACAAATTAATTACCTAGAAGACAGAGTAATGGAAAGTAATCAAGCTGAACAAAAGGCAGAGAGAGGAATAATGCAAAACAAGAATACACTTAGAGAATTCAGTGACTCCATCAAACAAATAATAACATTCATACTATGAGTCCTAAAAAAAGAGAGAGAAAAGGGGGTGGAAGATTTCTTGGAAGAAATAAGAGCTGAAAACTTCCCTAATCTGGGGAGGAAATAGATATCTAGATCTAAGAGGCACAGAGAAACCCCAACAAAATCAATAAAAGTAGATCCACACCAAGACAGATTATAATTAAAATGACAAAATATAGTGATAAACAAAAAATATATTAAAACCAGCAAGACAAAAGAACACTGTAACATACAAAGGAAACCCAGTAAGGCTATCAGAGGATTTTTCAGCAGAATCTTTTCAGGCCAGAAGTGATTGGCATGACATATTCAAAATGCTGAATGGGAAAAACCTCTAGCCAAGCATACTCTATACAGCAAGACTGTCATTCAGAGTAGAGAGAGAGATAAACAGCTTCCCAGACAAAAAACAAAAACAAAACAAAAAAAAAAACTAAAGGAGTTCATGACTGCTAAACCAGCCCTGCAAAAAATACTAAAGGGGATTCTTCAAGAGGAAAGTTAAGACGAAAAGTGACAGTATGAAGGTAGGAAGCATAAAAGCAATAAAAATGAGTGTTTCTGTAAACATCAGTCAAGGAACTCACAAAATAAAAGAATATAAAATATGACAACATATACCTAAAACGTGGAGAGGAGAGGAGTAAAGAACGGAGTCAAACTTAAACAACCAATAACTTAATATAAACTGCTATATGCAGATGTTATATACAAACCTAATGGTAACCACAAATCAAAAACCACTAATAAACATGCAAAGGATAAAGAGAAAGAAATCCAAGTATATCACTAAAGAAAACCAGCAAAGCATGAAAGGATCATAGAAAACATCAGGAAAAAAACACAAAACAAGTAATAAAATGGCAATAAATATGTAACTATCAAGAATTACTTTGCAAATGGACTAAATGTTCCAATCAAAAGACACAGGGTGACAGAATGGATTAAAAAAAAAAAAACAAGACCCATTTATATGCTGCCCACAAGAGACTCATTTTAGACCTAACAACCCCTGCACATTGAAAGTGAGGGAATGGAGAACAATTTATCATACAAATGGATGTCAAAAGAAAGCTGGAATAGCAATATTTGTATCAAATGAAATAGACTTTAAAACAAAACCTGTAACAAGAAACAAAGAAGAACACTATATAATAATGAAGGGGAAAATCCAACAAGAATATATAACAATTATAAATATTTACACACCCCACATGGGACCACCCAAATACATAAAACAGTTAATAATAAACATAAAGGAACTAACTGATAATAATGTAATAGTAGAGGATTCTAACATCTCACTCACATCAAAGGACAGATTATCTAAACAAAAAAATGAACAGAAAACAATAACTTTGAATGATACACTGGACCAGATGGCTTTAACAGATACGTTCAGAACATTCCATCCTAAAACAGCAGAATACACGTTATTTTCAAGTGCACATGAAACATTCTCCAGAAAATATCACATATTAGCCTACAAAACATGCTTCAACAAATTCAAAAAGATATGTCATACCATGTATCTTTTCTGACAACATTATGAAAGTAGAAATTAACCACAAGAAATATGTAGAAAAACCACAATTGCATGGAGGTTAAGTAACATGCTACTGAACAATGAATGGGTCAACCAGAAAACAAAAGAAGAAATTGAAAACTATGTGGAAATACATAAAAATGAAAACACAATGGTTCAAAATCCTTGAGATGCAGCAAAAGTGGTTCTAAGAGGGAAGTTTATAGCAATACAGGTTTACCTCAAAAAGCAAATCTCAAATACACAACCTAACCTTACACCTAAAGGAGCTAGAAGATGAACAACAAACAAAACCCAGAACCAGCAGAAGGAAGGAAATAATAAAGATTAGAGTGGAAATAAATGATATCAAAACTAAAGAAAAACCCACAAGAACAGATTGATGAAACTAGGAGCTGATTCTTTGGGGGGAAGAAATCAATAACATTGAAAAACCTCTAGCCAGACTTAACAAGAAAAAAAGAGAAACATAAATAAAATAACAAATGAGAGAGGAGAAATAACAAATGCCACAGAAAAACAATTACAAGAGAAAATTGTGAAAAACTATATGGGAACAAAACGGACAACCTAGACAAAGTGGATAAATTCCTAGAAATATATAACCTACTAAACTGAAACATGATGAAATAAAAAATTTGAACAAACTGATTGCCAGCAAGGAAACTGAATCAGTTCTCAATCCCAAAAAACAAAAGCCCAGGACCAGATGGCTTCACAGGAGAATCCTATCAAACATTTAAAAAGGGGTTAATATCGGGGGGCACCTGGCTGGCTCAGTCACTAGAGGTTGAGACTCTTGATCTTAGGGTTGTACATTCAAGCACCACATTGGGTGTAGTGATTACTGAGAACAAAACAAAAAAAAAAATTAAGAGCCAATATCTATTCTTCTCAAACTATTCCAAAAAATAAAAAGGGAAAGAAAACATCCAAATTCTTCCATGAAACCAGCATTACCCAAATACGAAAAACAAAAAAAGATACCACAAAAAAGAGAACTTCGGGCCTATACCTCTGATGAACACAGATGGAAAAACCCTCAACAAAAGAGTAGCAAACTAAATTCAACAATACATTAAAAAATCATACACCACAATCATGTGGGATTTACTCCTGTGTCACAAGGGTGGTTCAATATTCATGAATCTATCAACATGATACACACATCAGTAAGAGAAAGGATAAGAACCATATGGTCATTTAAATAGGTGTGTAAAAACCATTTGACAAAGTACATCGATTCATGATTAAAAAAAAATCAGCAAAGTAGGTTTAGAGGGAACATACCTCAAGATAATAAAGGCCATTTATGAAAAACCCACAAGTAACATCAACCTTAACAAGGAAAAACTGACAGCTTTTCCCCTAAGTTCAGGAGCAAGGCAAGGATGTCCACTCTCACCACTTTTATTCAACATAAGCCTAGAAGGCCTAGCCACAGCAATCAGACAACAAAAAGAAATTAAAGGCATCCAAATCAGTAAGAAAGAAGTACACTCTTCACTATCTGCAGATGACAGGATACTAGACATAGAAAACCCAAAAGACTCCACCCAAAAACTGCTAGAACTGGTAAATCCAGTAAAGTCACAGGATAAAAGTCAATCCACAGAAATCTCTTGCATTTCTATATACCAATAATGAGTAGCAGAAAGAGAAATTAAGAAAACAATCCCATTTGCAATTGCACCAAAAATAATAAGATACCTAGGAATAAACCTAACCAAAGAGGTGAAAGACCAGTACCCTGACAACTATAAACCACCGAGGAAAGCAATTGAAGATGATGCAAAGAAATGGAAAGACATTCCATGCTCACAGATTAGAAGGATAAATATTGTTAAAATGTCTGTACTACACAAAGCAACCTACACATTTAATGCAATCCCTATCAAAATACCAAAAATATTCTCACAGAACTAGGACAAATAATCCTAAAAGTTGTATGGAACCACAAAAGACCCCAAATAGCCAAAGCAATCTTGAAAAAGAAAAGCAAAGCTGAAGACATCACAATTCTGGCTTCAAGTATATTGCAAAGCTGTAACCATCAAGACAGTATGGTACTGGCACAAAAATAGACACATAGATCAGTGGAAAAGAATAGAAAACCCAGAGATAAATGCACAATTACTAATCAACTAATCTTCACAAAGCAGCAAAGAATATCCAATGGGAAGAAGACAGTCTCTTCAACAAATGGTGTTGAGGAAATGGACAGCAACATGCAAAAGCATGAAACTGGACCACCTTCTTACACCATTCACAAAAATAAACTCAAAATGGATTGAAGACCTAAATGTGAGGCAGGAAACTGTCAAAATCCTAGAAGAGAACACAGGCAGAATCTTCTTTGACATCGGCCATAGCAACTTTTTTCTAGATAGGTCTCCTGAGGCAAGGGAAACAAGAGCAAAAATAAACTATTGGGACTACATCAAAATAAAAACCTTCTGCACAGGGAAGGAAACAATCAACCAAACTAGAAAGTAACCTATGGAGTGGAAGAAGATATTTTCAAATGACATATCCAATAAACCTTTAGTATCCAAAATCTATAAAGAACATCTAAAACTCAACATCCAAAAAACTAAGAATCCAATTTTTTAAAATGCGCAGAAGACATGAACAGACATTTCTCCAAAGAAGACTTACAAATGGCCATCAGACATATGAAAAGATGCTCAACATCACTTATCATCAGGGAAATGCAAATCAAAACTACAATGAGATACCACCTCACACCTGTCAGGATGGCTAAAACCACAACACAAAAAACAACAGGTGTTGGCGAGGATGTGGGGGAAAACGAACCCTTGCATTTTTCTTGGGAATGCAAACTGGTGCTGCCACTATGGAGGACAGTATAGAGGTCCCTCAAAAAGTTCAAAATAGAATTACCCTATGATCCAACAATTTTACTATGGGTATTTGCCGGAAGAATACAAAAACACTAATTCAAAGGGATACATGTACTTCAATGTTTATAGCAGTATTCCCTGCAATAGCCAAGATATGGAAGCAGCCATAGTGTTGATCAACCGATGAAATTGTAAAGAAGACATGGTGTATATGTATATAAAATGGAATATTACTTGGCCATAAAAAAGAATGAAATCTCCGTTTGTAATGACATGGATGGAGCTAGAGAGTATAATGCTAAGTGAGATAAGCCAGTCAGAGAAAAACAAATACCATATGATTTCACTCATCTGTGGAATTTAAGAAACAAAAAAAAACGAGTAAAGGAATAAAGAGAGAGAGAGAGAGACAAACCAAGAAACAGACTTTTATAGAGAACAAACTGATGGTTACCAGAGGGGAGGTGAGTGGGGCAGGGAGTAAAACAGATGATGAGGATTAAGGAGTACATTTGTGATAAGCACCAGGCAATTAAATAAAAACTTAAAAAAAATAAAAATTAAAGAAATTATATACTAAGAGTGACTTTAAAAAATGAGAAATCGGGCATCTACATCCACAGAGTTTTGAAAACAGGTCAGATGAGATGCCTACCTTAAAAAAATCAAACAGAATGCTTAGTAGATAAATGCCCCAAAAAGTGTCAAGAAAAAAACTGTTGTGTGTGTTCAAAGGTCAGAGATCTCTGAGTAACAATTTTAAAGCTTGAAATGACCTTAGATATTTTTGGGTTCAACATCTTTATTTTACAGATGAAGAAAATGAAACCCGAAAAGTTTCAAAATGACCTGTCCAAAATTACTCACAGTTAGGTAGTCGCTCAATGTTGTTCAAAGACTTAAACTTCTTTACTATAAATGAATACTATACAGAAAAAAAAAGCATAAAAGGTAATGCATCCAGAAGTTTAAGGAGCACTAGGAATATGAATATTTGGGAATTAAGTAATTAAATCAAAATTTTATTTAATTAGAAAAGATTATTGTTAATTGCCATAATAGTTAGACTAGAACATTTATACATTTTTTTAATGATTTTTTATTATATTATGTTAGTCACCATACAGTACATCCCTGGTTTCCGATAGAACATTTATACTTTAAAATCAATACAAGTAAATGCTATTTTTAATGAAATGCTGTATCTTTTAAAGATCCATAAACTGTTTTCATATGATCTATTTTTTATCCCAAAAAGCAGTAGCCAAAATCTTTGAAAACTAGAGCAGTAATTTAAATGCTTAGCCTACTACCTTTTCAAAAAGCCAGAAAGGAAGAGAAAATTCAAGAATAAAATTACAGCAACTTTATTAATTGCTACTAAAATGCCAAATTTACATATGTTTAAATAGATCTAAATGGCAAAACTGACCACTAAGCATTTTTAGACAACTTTGGAACAATTAATTACGTACTTCATCTTTAAAAAAAAAACTTAGTATTCCAAGCATTCACCTTTTTGTCAAAGACAATAAATTTGATTAAGCTTATATAAATTACACTGTACTAAATAGGATAATAACTAAAAACATGTGGAGAATGGGGTTAGCCTTACCCACTGCATCACTTTCAATTTTAAATACCAAGCATGTATGCTTGACCTAGAGACTTTTTCTAGTCTTCTTAACTGTTATTCATAAAAAGGTCACTAGGTTGTCTTTTAAAAATAAATCTGTAATTACTATAAACTGTTATTGTATCTGACCAAGATCTTGATGAAAGACCAGAGGCTGAGACTTGAGTGCAGTAGCTCAAGGAGTTAGAATGAAACGGTAGACATAAAAATTCAAACACATAGGCCAAGACCTGTCCCAGTCCCTCAACTGAAACAACCTATTTGACTATTTGACTTTTGGTAGTTGTAACCTTGACATGCTGAGCATTTCTTAATCCACAGTGACTCCAAGCCATGAGCTCACTCTTTCAGAAATAGTAGAAAACCACCATGAAACCATGGGTCTTAGGTTACGTTATGAACTGTGTTGGTAAATTTTAGAGGATACCACCATTTATTCTCCACAGCAATGCCTTTCAACTTTCCTGCTTTCCCAGCCCACCAAAGCAAGGCAACAGTCCAACTGAAAGAATAGAATCACTTCACCAGTTGGTTTTCATGCAGGAGAAATAGGAGGATGCAGACCTAAGGAATACAACAAAATCTCAGGTTGCTTGCCCCCTCAGCCCCCCACCATGACCATCAGTTGATGAACACTGCTGTAAAGCTTTGCAGTAAAACAACCTGACTAATCAAGTGTGTATTGTAAGCCTATAAGGCTCAATGAAATGGAACAACACCAGCTAAAAGAGAGACTCAGACAACTGTGACAGAGTGTGAACTGTGGCAAACTCCTGTCTCTCCTTCAGGCCAGAGTGTGCTACTATCTTGTCTCTAATCCTCCAGTACTTTACTCAGTTTGAGGATCCCCATCATTACCATCTATTCCATACACACACATATGCATGCACACATGTATCGGGGTACATGTAAACTTCAGTGTTCATAAGACTTTAAAATTCTCATACTTAATCTTCACAATGGCCCCATAAGGAAGGTGTTACCGGTCCCCTTACGAGATCACAAAAGTAAGGTACAGAGCAATCCGGAGTCTGCCCAAGATCTCAGAAAGTGGCAAAGTGATGAGCCAAATTTGCATCTACCAGATAATATCCTAAAGACTGCATCTACTTCTAGAGTAAAGAGGGAACAAATGGGAGATCCAGGGTTCTGAGACAATCACTTAGGTGGAAGATTGACGTCGATGTTGCCCCTACTTACTCCTAGATCCCATTACACTGTATACACATAAAATTGATTTCTAAAGGCAAAGCCATAAATTGTGGTTTTATTGCTCGGATAAAGTCTGAAATATTTCAACCAGGTATCCAAGACTCTCCACAACCCATCCAAACACATTTTTGCAAGCTTATCTCTCACTGCTCTCTGACTGCAATTTCTAGTTCTGCCAAACAAATCTGCTTCCCTCAGAGCAAACTTTCACTTGACTAACCCACTCCAGACTAGCCTCTCCTTTATCAGAACTTTCTAAGAAAACTCCCATGTGACCCATTCATTTGGCATTTATTTTTGAATGCCTTGAACTGTGCTTCATGAAACAAGTGTGTCTTGTGTCTGTAGACTGGTGACAGAATTATAGAATGTCATAGCTAGGAGTTAGTTAGGTATTACCTTGTCCAAAAGACCTCGCATTAGGAAAGTGATCCCATGGACACAGTGGATTGATCATATACCTATAATGTTCATTCAAACAATTACTATTTTATCTTACTACTCTAGATACTCTAACTTATTTCATATTAATTATCAGCTCTACATTTATCATGTTACCAGCCAGAAATTGCAATGAAATACTTTATTAAAGAACTAGCCTTAGAATCCAATCACCCTGACTCCTGGTTGGAACTCAGGTCCATGATAATCAGATGAGTATATCCTACAACAGCCAGCCCAGAGTCTGTCTGTATATAGCAGGCATTTATTAGCTGATTGTTTGATTATAGTTTATTTATTTACCCCAAGCATTTCCCATTCCAAAGAAAATGTTTTTCATATACATGATACATGTAGACATGATTTATCAGGCCAGTAATATTTTATAATAAACATCCATCCTTGATTCCTCCCTCTCCTGACCCTTCATATCCAAGTGGATTTTGTTTAAGCTCCAAGATCCATCTGCTTTTCAACCTCTCCACCTCCATCATCCCAGCTCAGGCCACTATCACTGCTTACCTGGACTACTAAAAAAAAAAAAAAATCCCAACTTGCCTCTCTTCTTCCATTCTTCCCTCAGTCCCTCCTCAATCAGTTCCCCTCACAAGCACATCACCCAAACCCCGACTTAGAAACATTCAGTGGTTTCTCATTTCACTTAGAATAAAATCCAAACTCATGACCATGATACAAAAATTGTCTCTACATTGTCTCATACTTCATTCTCCACACCTTCCCTTCTTGGCTTTTTTCTGTCCCTCAAATGTTCAGGCTCTATCTTCCTCTAGATCCTTTCATATGCTGTTCTCCTCCCTGGCAGTGCTCTTCCCTCCCTTCTTTTAGGGCTTCCTAAGGCTTCTTGTACCACTCAAATGTCATTTCCTGAAGAGGTTCTCTCTCCCTAAATCAACCCCTTCACCACCATCATCCCCATCATTCCTATCTCAGCATTCTCTTCCCTTCATTGAACTTATCACAATTTGTTCTTATTTAGGGCACTTGTTTTATGCTTGTGTCTCCTCTACCCTATCCCAGATTGTGAACAAATGAGCTCAAGGACCATGCTTACCTTCTTACAGTAGTATCCCCCTGGTTGGCCTCAGGCCTGGTCAAGAAGAGTCACTCAATATATCTCTGTTAAATGTATAAATGTCCTTGAAGATTCACAAAAATAATTATAAATATAAATTGGACTTCAACTCAGGGGCTACCATCAGTAAGATGATATTTTAACACAAAAAGTGCAATGTATCACACATATGTAAGTCATACTGACACTTTTCCTTCCTTTACAGAGAAATGTGGTAAAATAGTAAATCTGGATTTCAACAGGGATTTGACTACTTCTCTGGTCATATCCTTTTGGAGTAAAAAAATCATTAGTATGAGCTATCAGTGTTCCTGAGTTTTTGAGGCTTCCCAGGAGATTCTGACTCAGTGAATAGGGACTGGGACAAAGAATTGTACTTATAAGATGGACCCCCAGAAAACTCATCAGAGGCATTTAGGGAATTACTGGGCTAGGTCAGTTGTTCTCAACTTTGGCTACACATGAAAATCACCTGGAGAGCTTTAAAAAAATATTCAATCTTACTCCAGCAACTCTGATGTAATTGGTCTTGAGTGGGGACTGGATATCAGGATTTCTAAAAGTTCTTCAGTTGACACTAATATGCAGCAAAAGTTGAAAACTACTGGGCCTGATGACAACATTATACAATAGATTCGTAAATGAATGGATAACCATACCAAAAAGATACCAATTAACAGATTGGTGCCAACCCATGAGGAATTTCCTTCTAATGGTAACTACAGACTCTGAGCTTGGTCATTTCATGATCAAGATTTACCAGTGATTTGGATGAAGATAGAGAGGAATGCTTAACAGTTTTTTATATTGCATAAAACTGTGAAAATAGTAAAGAGTTTGGATGACAAAATTAGAATCTAAAATAGTCACCATATTGAAGGCATAGGACAACTGTTCCAAACAAGTGACTGCATAAAGGCAAAATGGGGTGACATAGCTCAGCAGCAGAATAATTTGAAAGAAACTTAGGAATTTAATTAGGCATTGAGTTCAGATATATACAGCATGATATGGTTACCAAGAGTATTGTTTTCCACTAAAATGGTAATATAATTAAAAAGGACATAGATAAGGCCATATGTTCACAGAGGGTACGAAAGTGGCCTACAGAGGAATAAATAGGGACAGCAGGAGGAGCAAAGACATGACTACATATAATTGAGGGCTCTTATGTAGAACCTAAATTAGATTTATTTTAAAAACACAAAGAACTTAGTTAGAACTAAGAACAATAGACAGAAGCTATAAGAAGACAGACTTAAGATCAACATGAACAAGAATGATCTAATGGTAATGTCTAACGGTAACATAAGCTCCTTGGAAAGCAGTGAATTCCTCATCACTGAGAATCTTCCAGGCCTAGAAGGAAGAAGCCACAGGTAGTTATTTTGAAACTTGCTGTGTGATCCTTCCTTTCTGACCCATTTGTTGCAAAACACACAGGTGATCAGAAAAGCTAGCAAACGTCCATTGGAGCCTTGAACTTGGTTGTGTTGTGCAAGGAGGATCTAGCCAGGGCTGATCTTTTTCCTATGCAGTTCTTTCCCTTTCTTCTCATCCCTTCTCTTTGTTGTTGTTTCAAGCCAAATAATCCCCTATTTCTCTTCCCCTTCTAGTTTTGGTAGCCTCCTAAAAGGAAGAGACTCACAAATCAGTCTTTGAATCCTAAAAAATACTCAGTAATTTGCAAAGGTAAGTTAGAGAATTTACACTTTCCTTATACTGCTTGTTATAAAATATTTTCCTCCTTTTCCTGAGTTCCAACCGAAATATTATCAAAATAATGCATAAATCTGTGCCTGATGACATACATTTATATTTTGCTCCCTTTCCTCTTCTGACACAGAGAGATTTCTCTGTCAGTTCTGAAATAGTTTCCATTTCAAAAAGGTCTAACCTCCTCTTTTACCTGTGTTTCCACCACTGTTCCTGAAAGAACATTTGGAATGATCCAATTTGCAAAATCAAACAGAGACACGTATTATTCATCCAAATTAACATAAGATCTGGAAAAATCCATTTTTATAAATGAGACATTTAGCATGTGCCCACTTTGTCAATCACACCCTGACCTTGGTCAGAAAAATATACACAATTCCAGATTTGTTAAGTATTTAAAAACTGCTAGTCATTCATTCACTCTAACAAATACATATATTTATTGAGCATCTACAAGCAAGTTCACTGTTGATGCCTCATTGGAGTGGAGAGTGAAGGCTGACTCTTTCCTTGTTCTTATAGACAAAGTTTCTGGGGGAGAAGGACAGTAATTAAATGATCACTGAAACAAATGTGAAATGCAAACATGATCAATGCTGTTAAGATTGGTGAATGACGTTTTTAGAGTAAAACAAAAAATTAACATAATCAGGGATGGCTTTAGGGAGAAAATGACCATTAAGACTAAAAGTAGACATTTTCAGTATCTCAACAGAACTTAAATCCAAGTGAGACACATGCTCAAATGTTGGTCCTTACAAAAGTCTTCTCCCCCCACTCCACTGTCACTCTATAGCACATTTTCAGTTTTACTTTTCATAGAGCACTTATCATTTTTTGAAATTATCTTGTATACTTACTTTTTACATGTTTATTTTCTACCCCCACTATAATCTAAGCTCCAAAAAGGCCATTTTTTCCCCTGCCTGGTTAACCACTATATCCCCAACCACATACACAGTTGTTACTCAATAAGTCATATTATTGAATATTGTTGAATATTTCAATCTTGCTAATTTGTACGTAAATTGTCATTACTAAGAATGAGAAAGCTGATACACAAAAACTGATAGAAAAGCCATTCACGACCATTCAGAACAAAAAGAAATATTAATAATTTGAAGAGGAGATATTTATTAACATAACTATTAATTTTTATAACAGATATTTCCTCAGGTAACCCAACCTGAAGCTAGAGTTGGAAAAAAGGGATAAATATCACCCCTTGTGGGTGTCTCCAAAAAATGTAGTTGTCCCCAAGTTTGCAAAGGTCTCTTAGCTTCCCTGTTCCTATGAGGTTGTTCCAGCCACCTAAAGCTCAGCTGAGAGCAGAGTGCCCATTAAACCTGCCCACAGAATCCATGTTACACAGGCTCAGCCTCCAGCCTCAAAGCCACGTGGCTGCTGGGAGATCCTGCCTTGGCAGGCAGGACCTTTCACCTAAGCCCTGAGTCTTAGCAAAGGGGGTTTTCTCCTCTGGCCAGGCCCTGCTTCACAGAGCAAGGAGTCTCTGAGACCCATGGTACCTGGCTGCCTGCAGCCCAATGCTGCCCTTCCTAGAGTATACTCTGAGCACACAGGAGCCTGTTGCTTTCTGTCCCAACAGCCTGCATCTGATATAAGGACCTGCACAAGACTCTTCCTAGGGCCCTGTCCTCTCAAGGGCAGACAGAAGCACAGTGCTCACCCTCGGGCACAGAGGCAGCTGTTAATTGTGAGGAGACTAGGATACAATTATGTGCAGTGCCCACACAATTCCAGGGAGTCCTTCAGAGTAAGGGATGGAGCTGTGGGTGGGAAGAGAAAGGGTTCGGACCTCCCTTTGTCCCCTCACTGATTCTACCCTGACATTATTACGCCTGCCCCTGGTAGTGCAGTGGCCTTTCCTCATCTTCTCTTCTCATAGCAAATGTGACTTAAGCCTTGGATTTTCTTAAAGCTATTGATATACTTCCAAACAGTTTTCAAGTTCATCACCTTTTCTTTATTCCCATCACTTATTCCCATCACTTAATTCCTCCATCTCTTTTCTCTAGAATAGTACTAAATGTCTCTAAATTGTTCTCTCTATGACCCGACTATCCGCCATCCTATTCTGCTATTGTGAGAAGTTTTCCAGATTTGTTTAAAAATTCTTAGAGACTTTCCAGCACTTTCTGAATAGATGTCAAACTGCTCAGGGTGGACACTTGGGTCTCTAGCCTGATTCTCCAGTGCCAGCTCTGGTCTCTTACAGGGAAGGGCCATGCTTTTTTCCACCTCTGCTCCTTTGCACATGCAGTCAGACTGATCTGCAACACCCACTCCAGTTACTCAACACTCATTCATCTTTCTGGTCTAATGCAAGGGTCACCACCTCAGGAAATCTTTTGGAACCTTTAACTGAAATAAGACCCCTCTTAAGGGTCCCCATAACACTAAAGCACCTCTCTGTCATAATTGTCCGCTTTAACCTGAAAGACTAAATCCCTTGAAAGCCAACTCCTTTACCTTTGTATTCCCAAAGCCAGACATATTTTTTAATATTTGGTAAATTACTGTAAGTAGTTAATGTAAGACATGTAAGACCCTCAGACTTTGAAAATCCGTAATCATTTTGAAAACAGAAGATCACTTTCTACTTTTGGTTTGCAAGAGCTATATTTAATATTCTTAGCCTAACATAAAAAAAAGACCTGGAAGGTAAAAATACACAATTTCCATAAGTGAAAATACTACTAGTAAACAAACAATGAAAAATGTTCACCCATGCTAGTAATCAAGAAATGCAAATTAAAGCAATGTTGAAAAACATTTTGCATATCAGACTAGCCAAAAATATTTAATGACAAAACCTAAGGTTGATTAGAGTGAAATTGTTACATCTTTGTTTCTGGCATTGCAAATTGGAACAATCTTTTTGGAAAGTAATTTGGCAATATTTATTTAGAATCCATGAAAATATTCACACCTTCTGACCCAATAATTGGACTCCTGAGATTTTTCCTGCTCAATACAAGTTTTTTAAATGGAAGAAAGTGCTACAAAATATTCAATAGTGTGTTGTAATAGCAAAACACTGAAAACCATCTAATTGCCAAAATGTGTCTTAATATACACAAATAATTTGGTATAAGATATTTGCAACCCACATAACCAATAAGGAATTCATATCAAAAACAGGTTTTTAAAAAGCCTACAAATTACTATCACAAAGTATGAGACAAAAAAAATTTGAAAAGGCATGAAATGGAATTTTTCATTGTAAACATGAAAAAATATGAATGGCCAATAGACACAGAAATGTGCTCAACTTTGTTAGTATTTAAGAAAATGGAATTAAAATCAAAATAAGGTATCACTCACACTCATCTAATTGCCAAAAATTAAAAAGTGACAACCAAATGTTGATTGCCCATAACTTATGATCCAGAAATTTTTCTCTTTAGAATCTATCTAGCCTAGAGAGAACTTGGAATTACACTAGGACATATTTTCAAAAAGGTCCATAGGAGTACTTTTTGTATGAGCAAAATACTAGAACATCCCAAATGTCTATCAACAGCACTATAGATAAATAAATTATGGTATATGCCATAACAGATACTATACAGTAGTGGAAATTAATAGTGTACACTGTACACACAACAGAGGAATCTAATATTAAAGTGGTAAATGGATAAACCAAGTCACAGAAAAGTATATGAAGTACTATTTCACGTAAAGAATTTTTTAAATGCACAACTTAATTTATTGGTTAATTACCAGTTAACTCAGGTAAGGGATATACTCATGTAGAAAAAGAATAATTAACAATAATGAAAAGATAAGCACAAAATTCAGAATAATTCCCCTTGAGGTGAATAAGAACAGAAATTGGAAGGACACAGGGGCTTTACAGGTAGATGAGTTTCCATTTCTTTAACTAGACGGTTAGCATACGTGTACTTGTTTTATTCTTTAAATCCCTCCCATATTGTATAAATATTATTTTTATTATTCAATATTTAGTCAGAATTATTTTTTAAAAAGCAGCAGATCACAAAATAGCAAATATAGTATATACCACCCATATAAAATAAGGGCATATTGGTGTAAAGGGTAATATGAGATATAGACAGGGTGAATCAATTATCAACGATTTTTGATATTTGATTGGAAAGACTGAATCTTCTGTATGACTCTGTATAATTTTAATATAGCAGATCAAATTATAAACTTCTCATTTTAGAGAAAAAAATGAGGTAGATTCATGTGGTAGAATTGAATTTAGATATGTTTTACCTCTGGGACTCTCCCCTGCATTTCCTTTTTTCGATTCCCTCTGACATCCCATCAATTCAATAGAACTCATTGTCTCAGAGGTCATTCCAAAAAAAAAAAAAAAAGAAGGAGAAGAAGAAAAACAAGGAGGGGAGAAAGAGGAAGAGGAGAAAGAGATGGAGGAGGTGAAGGAGAAGGAGGAGATGGAGGAGGAGAAGAAGAAAGGGAAGAAGGAGACAAAAAATATTTAGGCTTTGAGTTTCAAAATAGGCTGTGGGGGAGCTCTTAACAAAGGAAAATGTTTGAAAGTCAAGGCTATTGGTTTGCCTGAACCAGGTATTTTGAAACTCACTGAAGCAAACTGGGCCTAAAATTTATGCAATTAATAAAGATGGTAATAATAGTTGATGAAGAGCCTAGCCACACTTGAAAGAACTCAAATTTCCCCTGTTTCCCCAAAAGGGGTACAAAATAGGTCAAAGGGAGCATTACAATTAGAATCAGGAAAACATAAAATGATCTACATGGACACGACTCATAGCCAAGGCAGACCCTGAGATATCAGCAGATGCAGCCAAGCAGAAAGACACAGTGGATGAGTTACACCTCAGTGGATGCCTGAGGATGCTCTCTGGCCATATGCCCTTCTCCGTCATTACCTAAACACAACATAACACCAGCTGAAACTGAAATATTACTTTGAGCAGGGGGAAGATGTTACCCTTAAAAGTTACCTGAGGAGAGTGGGGGAGGGGTGAATTGACTGAGAAATCACTTCAAAAAGCCACATCTATCTGGAAGTGATTCCACAGGTTTCAACAGTAAGAACAGTAAGATCTTAGAATAGAAATAAAGTTAGCAATAAAGAAATAAAGGTATGTTTGTTGCATAGGAAATGTCAGAATCCCATTAAAAAGAAATGAGTGGGTTTACATAAAAACATTCTGAAAGACAGTGGATTTTTTACTAATACTTTATATGTTTCTATATTTGGCCTAAAATATTTTACAATAAGCATGTTTCTTTTGAGATGGAAGAAAATTATAAAGCTAATTCCACTTTGAAAAAATTTTAAAACTAGGTATATTCAATGTTCCCATCATCATCTCTTCAGAATCTGAATTAATTGTAATATAGGATTTTTTTCACCTACATGGAGATTACATATTTTAATGAAAGTAACACATTGAAAGACCATCCAAAAAATTTTAAATGAACAATTCAAGTCACCCATATTTACACCAGCTAGAGAAAAACATGATTAACCCTGGTGTAAATCCTTCCCAAGAAGAGTAGTTTTGAGTATGGATTTGGGGAGACAACCATCTTTTATTTTACTATTAATTTGAAATTATTTTCCTAGAGAAATTTCAAATGTTTCAGAAAAATACTTTTGGTTTAAATCTCTAGAAAATCCCTTACTATAAGAAAATTTAATTTCTTGGCATAATTGCTTAATATTTTGATAAATGATTCATTTTGGTATAAACTGAATCCCAAACATAATAATTAATGAGAAATTGTTTGTGGTTATAGGAGAAGCCTTGATTATCAGCTTATATGACCTAAAATTATTTCATGAGTTATATTTTCTGAACTTTTCCTAGATTTTATTTTCTTAAACACTTTGTTATGGAATATTTCTACTACAAGAGTAGTAATAAAAAATCTCTACAAGCCATCACTTAGCTTAAATAATTATCAATTCATGGCCAATCTTATTTCATCTATAACCCCAGGTATTCTCCCAGCCCTTATTTTGAAGTATATCAGACATGATATCCTCCCAGATTTTCTAACTTTTTGATAGAGCTCTATCACTTCTGGTAAAATATCTAATTTTACTTATTACACTCCTAGCATTGAAATACTATAAAAAGGATAAGCAAGAAGGTTACCAGTAATTGGAAACAGAAACAAGAAATCATAAAAATGATTATAAGGAGATATTAGAGATCAATAATGAAAGGGTTGAAATTTTAAAATATAGCATATGTGAGATAAAAAGTATGATTCTAGCTGAAGAACAAGTTAGTGTGCTGAAAGATCAAATGAAAACTGGCAGAAGGTAGTAGGAAAGCAAAAGTAGATGGAAATATTCAAAGATGAGATGTTAAGTATAGAAGAGACTTCTTCAGGAATACTGAAAGCCCAGAAGTAGAAGAAAAAAATAAACCAATTAATTATGTAATTCTTATTCTATGCTAGGCATTATTCTAAGCACTTATAAGCATAAATTTATCTAATCTTTATGGGAACTCTAGGAAGAGAGCATTATTGTTCTCATTTTATAAACAAGGAACCTAGGACACAGTAGAGATAGATTAATTCAAACAGCTAATAAGTGGTACAGGATTCAAATCTAAATTTCTCTGGTTCTAAAACCTGTGATCTGGGGCGCCTGGTGGCACAGTCGTTGAGCGTCTGCTTTTGGCTCAGGGCATGACCCCAGCGTTCTGGGATCGAGCCCCACATCAGGCTCCTCCGCTAGGAGCCTGCTTCTTCCTCTCCCACTCCCCCTGCTTGTGCTCCCTCTCTCGCTGGCTGTCTCTCTCTCTGTCAAATAAATAAATAAATAATCATAAATAAATAAATAAATAAATAAATAAATAAATAAATAAATAAAACCTGTGATCTTATCCAATGCTCCCTCTCATGGAAGAAAGGAAATATTTTCAAAATAATAGTGTTATATTTCCAAAAAACTAAAGGAAGATTAAAAACTTCAATTTGAGAAATGGTTATGCACACTTAACAGGATAAATGAAGTCTCTACCTGAAGAGATTATAGTAAAATTTTAAAATAGAACAAGAGAAGACTAAAAGCTTACAAAGAGAAAGAGAAGATCATTTATATAGAACAAGAATAGATGCAAGAAAATAATGGAACAATATTTTTCAAAGAAGTAAAGAGAAAGAAATCTTGGTCTAAGGGTTTTATATCCAGATAGAAAGTAATTTAAATGTGGGACTATACTAAAGACATTCTCAAAAGTTCTGTGAAATATAGAAACATTTTGAAAACACTGTTGGAGGAATTATTCAACTCTGCTCAATCTCTGGATATATTAGGGTGCTCTTGTCCTTAATCAGAACCAAAACAAACAAAAACAAATAAACAAAGCAACCCCTTTCTGGAGGAAGATAACACCATATAGAGGCTGAAATTACCTATACAACATTTCAACTCAACATTTATGAATGAATAAACAAAATGTGGTAAAATCATACAATGGAGTATTAATCGACCATACAAAGGAATGAAGTACTGGCACATACTACAAAATTCAGGAACCTTGAAAACATAAGTAAAAGATGTCGGTTACAAAAGACCACATATTAAATATGATTCCATTTATATGAAATTTCTTGAATAGGCAAATCCATAGAAATAGAAAGTACATTAGTGTTGGTAGGGGCTAAGGGGGGGTGAGTGGAAATGGGAAGTGATTGGTGATAGGAAAGTGATTGCTAATAGAATTTCTTTTTGGAGTGATGGAAATGTTCTAAAATTAGGTAGTGGTAATAGTTGCACAATTCTGTGGATATGACAAATATCACTCAGCTATAGCTATACATTTTTAAAAGGTGAGTTTTATGGTATGTAAATTATATCTGAATAAAGTTATTATTTTTAAGAATATTAAGAATATTGTCATTTTTTTCTCCAGCTTTTTTGAGGTATAACTGACAAATAAAATTGTATATAATTAAAGTATACAATGTACAGATGCCTGGGTGGCTCAGTCGGTTAAGCATCTGCCTTCAGCTCAGGTCATGATCCCAGGGTCCCAAGTGCCAAATCCATCTCCTTGCTCAGCAGGGACC
This sequence comes from Ursus americanus, assembly GCF_024610735.1. Lineage (NCBI taxonomy): Eukaryota > Metazoa > Chordata > Mammalia > Carnivora > Ursidae > Ursus > Ursus americanus. The sequence continues at coordinate 10,366,809 of NC_142137.1, read as the reverse complement.
CTGCTTCTCCTACTGCCTGCTTCTCCCTCTGCCTGCTGCTCCCCCTGCTTGTGCTCTCTCTCTCAATCTCTCTCTCTGACAAATAAATAAAATTCTTAAAAAGAAAGCCTTCACTTTAAAAAAAAATAAAGTGTACAGTGTAATGATTTAATACATATATATATATACTTTGTGAAATGATTATTGTGATCAGGCTCATTAACAAGGTCATCAACTCACATAGTTACTTTTGTGTGTGCATGTGGTGAAAACATCTAAGATACACTGTCTTAGCAAATTTCAAGCATACAACACAGTATTATTAACTATAGTCACTATGTTGTACATTAAATCCTCAGAACTTATTCATCATATAACTAAAAGTTTACCCATTGACCAGCACCACCCCACCTGGCCCTACCACTCACACCCCAGTAACCAGCATACTCTCATTCTAAGTGGTCTTGTCTTTTTTTTTTTTTTTTTAGATTCCACATATAAGTGAGATCATATAGCATTTGTCTTTCCCTCTCTGATTTATTTCATTTAGCATAATGCCCTCAAAGCTTATCCATGTTGTCACAGTGGCAAGATTTCCTTCTTTATTGTGGTTGAATAATTGATTTTATCTCTATATACCATCTTTTTTAATCCATTCATCGACCAATGGACACTTAGGTTATTTCTGTATCTTGGCTATGGTGAATTGCTACAATGAACATGAGAGTACAGGAATCTCTTCAAGATAGTGATTTCATTTCCTTTAGATATATACACAAAAGTAGGATTGCTGGAACATATAGGACTTCTACTTCTAACCTTTTGAGGAACCTCCATACTGTTTTCCATAAAGGGTGTACTAATTTAGATTCCCATTGACAGTGGACAAGAGTCCCCTTTTCTCCACATCCTGGTCAACACTTGTTATCTCTTGCCTTTTGATAAAAGTCATCCTTACAGATGGTGATATCAAATTGTGGTTTTGATTTTTATTTCTGTCATGATTAATGATTTGAAGCACCTTTTCACATACGTCAGCCATTTGTATGTTTTCGGGAAAAAGTCTTTTCTGGTCCTTTGTCCATTAAATCACGTTATTAAAGTCATTAAATCACGTTAAATGACTTTTTTGCTATTGAGTTGTATAAGTTCCTTATATATCTTGAATATTAACTCCTTAGATATATGGTTTACAGATATTTTCTCCCTTTTCATAGATTACCTTTCCATTTGGTTGATTCTTTGGCTCTACAGAAGATGTAGTCCCACTTTTATTTTATTTTGTTTTGTTTTATTTTATTTTATCTTAATTTTATTTTTGCTTTTGCTATCTGTGTTTTTCATATAATACCCAAGAACTCACTGCCAATACCAATGCCAAGGAGATTTTTTCCTATGTTTTCTTTTAGGAGTTTTACGATTTCAGGTCTTACAGTTAAGTCATTGAATCCATTTTGAGTTAATTTTTGTGAGTGGTATAGGGGTCCAGATTCATTCTTATGAATGTGAATATCCAGTTTTCCCCACATCATTTATTGAAGAGACTGTTCCTTTCCCATTGTATGTTCTTGGTACCCTTGCCAAAGATTTGTTGACCATAATTATATAGGTTTATTTCTGGGCGATCTCTTCTGTTCCATTGGTCTATGTATCTATTTTTATGATAGTACCATACTATTTTGATTACTATAGCTTTGCAATGTAGTTTGGAGTCAGGAAGCGTAATACCTCTTGCTTTGTTCTTCTTTCTAAAGATTGCTTTGGCTATCAGGATCTTTTGCGGTTCTGTATGAATTTTAGGATTTTTTTCTATTCCTGTAAAAAAGCCATTAGAATTTTGATAGGGATTACATTGCATCAGTAGATAGCTTTGGGTAGTATGGACATTTTAAATAAAATTAATTCTTCCAATCCATGAACATGAGATATCTTCCCATTTATTTGCACCTTCCTCAATTTCATTCATCAGTGTGTTACAATTTTCAGTGTACAGGTCTTTCACCTCCTTGGCTAAATTTGTTTCCAAGTATTTTATTGTTTTTGATAGTATTATAAGTGAGATTGTTTTTTTAATTTCTCTTTTAAACATTTCATTATTGTGTGGAGAAACACAGCTGATTATAGTATACTGATTTTATATCCTGCAACATTGCTGAGTTCATTTATTAGTTCAAACAGGTTTTTTGGTAAAGTATTTCTGATTTTCTGTATATAAGACCTGTCATCTGCAACCAGAGAAAATTTTACTTTCTTTCTTATTTAGATACAATTTACTTCTCTTTTTTGCCTAATTGTTCTAGCTAGGACTTCCAGTACTATGTTGAATAGAAGTGGCTAGAGTGAACATCCTTGTCTTGTTCCCAATCTTAAAGGAAAAGCTTTCAGCTTTCACCATTATGATCTTAGCTGTGGGCTTCTCATATATGTTTATTTTGTCAAGGTACATTCCTTCTCCATCAAATATGTCGATAATCTTTATTATGAAGGGATTTTGAATTTCATCAAAGGTTTTTTCTGCATTTACTGAAATGACTATATGCTTTTATCCTTTATTCTGTTAATGTTGTGTATCATATTTATTGATTTGCATACACTGAAACAGGGATAAATCCAACTTGGCCATAATGCAGAAAACTTTGAATGTGCTATTGAATTCAGTTTGCTAGTATTTTGTTGAGGATTTTTGCATCTGTGTTTATTAGGGATATTAACCTGTAATTTTTTCTTGTAGTGTCTGTTATTGGACTTTGTTATAAGGATAATTCTGGACTCATAAAGATAGTTTGGAAATATCCCCTACTCTTCTTTTTTGGAACAGTTTGCAAATGTTTGGTTTCAATTCCTCTTTAAATGTTGACTAGAATTCACCAGTAAAGCTAATAGGTCCTGGATTTTTCTTTGTTGGGAGATTTTTGATTGCTAATTCAATCTCCTTACCCATTACTGGTCTGTTCAGATTTTCTATTTCTTTACAACTCAGTCTGGTAAGTCATATGTTTCTAGGAATTTATTTATTTCTTCGAGGTTATCCAATAGTCGGTGTATAATTGTTCATAGTAGACTTTATGGTCCTGTCTGTGGTAACAGTTGTTATGTCTCCTTTTTCATTTCTGATTTTTTTTGTGTGTCCTCTTTTTTTCTTAGCCTAGCTACAAACTTGTGAATTGTATTAAAAACAAAAACAAAACAAAACAAAAAACCCTGCTCTTAGCTTCATTGATCTTTTCTATTGTTTTTCTGGTCTCTTATTTTTGCTCTGACCTTTATTTCCTTCCATGTTCTAAGGTTGGGCTTAATTTGATCTTCTTTTTCTAGGTCTTGAGGTGTAAAGTTAGGTTGTTTATTTGAGATCTTTCTTTTGTCTCGATGTAGGTATTTATCATTATAAACTTCCCTCTTAGAATTGCTTTTCTTTAATCCCATAATATTTGGTATGTTTCATTTCCATACTTGTTGCCACACATGCCCTCCTTAATGCCCATTACCCATTTAGCCCATCCCCCCACACTCCTCCCCTCCAGCCACCTTAATATTACAATTGTTATATTCTCTTGATGAATTTACCCTTTATCATTATATAAGGAACTTCTTTGTCCCTTCTTACAGCTTTTGACCTAATGTCTATTTTTTATATAAGTATAGCTATTCCTACTCTCTTGTGATTTCCATTTGCATGGGATATCTTTTTCTATCCCTTCACTTTGAGTTCATGTGTGTTCTTAAAATTGAAGTGTGGGGTGCCTGGGTGGCTCAGTCAGCTAAGTGTCTGCCTTCAGCTCAGGTCATGATCCCAGAGTCCTGGGATCAAGCCCCACAGCAGCCTCCCTGCTCAGTGAGGAGTCTGCTTCTCGCTCTCCCTCTGCTCCTTCTTGCTGCCCTTGAGCTCTCTCTCTCTTTCAAATAAATAAATAAGTAAATGATCTTTTTTAAAAAAAGCTGAAGTGTATCTCTTGTAGGCAGCATATAGTAGGGTCTGTTTTTTGTTTGTTTTTTTTAATCCATTCAGATACCCTATATCTTCTGATTGGAGAATTTAATACATTTACATTAAAGCAATTATTGATTTGTAAGGACTTACTAATGCCTTCTAATTATTTTCTGTTTTGCAATTCCTTTATTCCTTTCTTCCTCTCACTATCTTCTTTTGTGAATTGATGATTTTCTATAGGAGTATGCTTTGATTCCCTTTTTATCTTTTGTGTATCTAATGCAGGTTTTGCTTTGTGGTTACCATGAGGCTGACATAGAACATCTCATGGTAATAATCTATTTTACACTGATAACTTCAATCACATACAAAACTCTACCCTTTTGCTACTTTCATGTTTTTGACATCAATATTTACACCTTTTTATATTGTTCATCCATTAACAGATTACTGTTGCTGTACTTATTTTTATTACTTTTCTCCTCTAAGCTTTGTACTAGAGTTAAGTGGATAATACAACACCATTTTAGAGTATTAGAGAATTCTGATTTTGACTACACACTTACCTTTTCTAGTGTGTTTTATATTTTCATATGTTTTTATGTTACTAATCAGTGTCCTTTCATTTCAGCTTAAAGAAATCCCTTCAGCATTTCTTTTAAGGTAGGTATAGTGGTGATGAACGTCCTCATTTTTGTTTTTCTAAGAGAGTCTTTATCTCTCCCTCATTTTTGAAGAACAACTTTGCCAAATAAAGTATTTTTGGTTGGCAATTTTTTTTCTTTCAGCACTTTGAATATAACATTCCACTCTCTCCTACCCTGAAGGTTTCTGCTGAGAAATTTCTGATAGCCTAATGGGGATCCTTTGTATGTGAGGAATATGTTTTTCTCTTCCTGTTTTTAAAATTCTCCCTCTGTCTTTGATTTTAGATAGTTTTATTACAATGTGTCTTGGAGAAGATCTCTTTGAGTTGAGTTGGCAGCCTATGAGCTTCATGAACCTTGGTGTCCAAATCTCTCCTCAGATTTGGGAAGTTCTCAGCCATTATTTCTTTTTTCCTAGGTTTATTGAAATAGAATTGGCATTTAACATTGAATTAGTAATCATTATTTCTCTAAATAAGCTTTCTGCTCCTTTCTCCCACTCTTCACCTTCTGGCACTCCAAAAATGTGTAAATTGTTGTTTTTGATGTTATCACAAAATTCCTGTGGGCTTTCTTCACTCTTCTTCATTTTTTTTTCTTTGTTATCCTCTGACTGGATACAGGCACACCTCATTTTATTGTGTTTCATTTATTGCACTTCACATATTTGCATTGTGCAAGTCTATCAGTGCCATTTTTCCAACTGCATTTATTCACTTCATGTCTCTGTGGTAAATCTCACAATATTTCAAACTATAATAGTAATAATAATAATTACTATTATTATATAATTATAAAAGAATAACTATATTATTATTATTATTATTATTATTATTATTTCCTATGGTGACCTATGATCAGTGATCTTTGATGTTACTATTGTCATTGTTTTGGGGTGCCAAAAACCGGGCCTATATAAGATGGGGAATTTAATCCATAAATATGTGTGTTCTGACTACCCCACCAACTGGCCAGTCTCCCATAGCTCTCCCTCTTAGGCCTCCCTATTCCCTGAGACATAAAATTTTGAAATTAGGCCAATTAATAACATTACAATGCCATTTAAGTGTTGAAGTGACAGGGAGGGTCCCATGTCTCTCACCTTAAATCAAAAGCTAGGATTGTTTTAGCTTAGTGAGAAAGGCATGTCAAAAGCCAAGATAGGCTAAAAGCTAGGCCTCTTGTGCCAGTTAGTCAAGTTGTAAATGCAAAGCAAAAGTTCTTAAAGGAAATTAAAAGTGTTATTCCATTAAACACACAAATGAAAAAAAAATCAGCCTTATTGCTGATATGGAGAAAGTTTTAGTGGTCTGGATAGTAGATCAAATCAGCCACAATATTCCCTAAGCCAAAGCCCAATCCAGAGCAAGACCTTAACTCTCTTCAATTCTATGAAGGCTGAGAGAAGTGAGGAAGCTGCACAAGAAAACTTTGATGCTAGCAGAGTTTGGTTCATGAGATTTAAATAAAGAAACCATCTCCATCACACAGAAGTGCAAGGTAAAGTAGCATGTGCTGATGCAGAAGCTGCAGAAAGCTCTCCAAAAGATCTAGCTAAGATAACTGATGAAGGTGGTTATACTAAACAACAGATTTTCAATGTAGGTAAAATAGCCTTCTTCAGAAAAAGATGCCATCCAGGGCTTTCATAGCTAGAAAGGAGAAGTGAATGCTCAGCTTCAAAGCTTCAAAGCTTCAAAGGACAGAATGACTGTCTTGTTAGGGGCTAATGCAGTTGGTGATTTAAGGTTGAATCCAATACTCATTTACCATTCTGAAAATCCTACAGCCCTTAAAAATTATGCTAAATCTATGCTGCCTGTAGTCAATAAATAGAATAACAAAGGCTGAATGACAGCCTATCTGGGTACAACATGGTTACCTGAGTATTTTAAGCCATTGTTGAGACCCGTACTGCTCAAAAAAAAAAAATTTTCCTTTCAAAATATTATTGCTCCTTGACAATGCACCAGGTCACCCAAGAGTTCTGATAAAGAATGACAAGAGTTTAATGTTGTTTCCATGCTTGCTAACACAACATCCTGCAACACATGAATAAAGGAGTACTACTGACTTTCAAGTCTTATTATTTGAGAAATGAAGTTTGTAAGGCTATTGCTGCCATGGATAGCGATTCCTCTGATGGATTTGGGCAAAGTCAAGTGAAAACCTTCTGGAAAGGATCAACCATTCTAGATGCCACTAAGAACATTCATGATTCATGGGAAGAGGTCAAAGTATGAACATGAACAGGAGTGGGGAGAAGTTTATTCCAATCCTTATGGATGAGTTGAGAAGTTCAAGACTTCAGTGGAGAAAGTAACTGAAGATGTGGTAGAAATAGCAAGAGAACTAGAATTAGAACTGGAGCCTGAAGATGTGACTGAATTGCTTCAGTCTCATGATAAAACTTGAAAAGATGAGTTGCTTTTAATGAATGAGAAAAGAAAGTAGTTTTTTGAGGTAAAAACTATTCCTAGCGAAGTTGCTGTGAAAATTGTTGAAATGACATCAAAAGATTTAGAATATTACAAAAACATAGTTGAAAAAGCAGTGACGGGGTTTGAGAAAATCAACATCAATTTTGAAAGACATTCTCCTGTGGGTAAAATGCTATAAAACAGCATCACATGCTACAGAGAAATCATTCGTGAAAAGAAGAGTTGACCAATGTGTCATTCTTCATTGTTTTAAGAAATTGCCACAGTTACCTCAAACTTCAGTCATCACCACCTGATTAGTCAGAAATTATTAACATTGAGACAAGACCCTCAACCAGCAAAAAGATTATAATTCACTGAAAGTTCAGATGATGGTTAGCATTTTTTTTACAATGAAGTATTTTTTAATTAAGGTATATACATTGTTGGGGCACGTGGCTGTCTCAGTCAACAGAACATGTGACTCTTGATCTCAGGGTTGTAGGTTCAAGCCCCACATTGGGTATAGAGATTATCTTTTTTAATTTTTAATATTTTTTAAAAGTATTTACATTGTTATCTTAGATGTAATGTTATTGCACACTTAATAGACTACAATGTAGTATAAACATAACATTTATGCACTGGAAAACCAAAAATTTCATTTGATTCACTTTGTTGTGATATTTACTTTATTGTGGTAGTCTGGAACTGAATCCACAGCATCTCCAAGATTTGCCTGCAATTTCAAATGACCTCTCCTCCAGTTCACAGAGTCTTTTGTTTGATCAAGTATGTTGTTGATCCTCTCTATTGCACCTTTCATTTCATTCACTGTGCTCCTCAGCTTCAGAATTTCTGTTTGGTTCTTCTTGATTATTTCTGTCTCTCAGCTAAATTTGTTGTTTGGTTCTTGTGTTGCTTTCCAGATTTTCTTTAATTGTCTTTCTGTGTTTTCTTGTAGCTCACTTAGCTTCCTTTAAACAACTATATTGGGGGTGCCTGGGGGTCTCAGTCAGTTAGGCGTCTGCCTTCAGCTTGGGTCATGATCCCAGGGTCCTGGGATCAAGCCCCACATTGGGCTCCCTGCTCAGCAGAAAGCCTGCTTCTCCATCTCTCTCTGCTCAGGTCATGATCTCAGGTTCACGAGGTCAAGCCCCAGGTAGGGCTCTGCGAGCAGGAGAGACTCTGCTTGAGATTCTCTTCCTCTTCCCCTGCCCCTCCCACCTTGCGTGCTCTCTCTCTCCCTCTCTCTCTCTCTCTCTCTCAAATAAATAAATCTTAAAAAAAAAAGAATTATTCTGTTCCTTTGGTAGTATCATGTTTCCTTGATGTTTCATGTTTCTTAAAGTCTGCCTTGCTATCTTTGCATTTGAAGTAGCAGTCACCTCTTCCAGTTTTTACTGACTGGCTTCAGAAAAGAAATACCATCTGTCAGTGATGCTGGGAATTCTGAGGTTTTCTCAATCTTTTCTATGGGTTCACCCACTCCACACTTCTCATTCCTTCTTAGAAGGACATTTTTTTTAATTGTATGCTTTCTCTCCACCCTAGAAATCCAGGCCACGTGCTGACAGCCTCCTGGTTTGCTTTCCCTAAGGTGGTACTAAATGCTCAACTTTATGTGCTTTCTCCCAGTCCCACAGAGTCAGCCCTGGTTTCTGTGCATGGGCACTAGCCATCAACAAAGGCTCACAATCACTGCCCTTGGGGGCATGCACACAGAGCCAGCTACAGAGCAGTGGCGGGGGGGGGGGGGGAGGTGAGGCACAATGAGTATTGGTTGTGCCCATTAGGGGGATCCACAGGCAAGACATCCCCAGAGACCCATGCATGGGCTTCTTGATGGGAGTCCACAAAGTAGCTAGTAGGTTCCACGTAACTTTTATATGCTCTAAGCCCTGGCTTCTATTCTCCCAGCCCCTTTCTGTTCCTCAGTCATTCAGCTCACTCCAGTATTCTGGATGGGGCAAGAAAGAAGTGAGCTTTTTTTACTTTATCCTGTACATCGAGGGAAATCAGGCACTCACTCTCATTCTCTCACTTTTCCCTATGGGAGAAATTATTGGCTGAGCAGGTCTCTCTTGCCACCAAGCTGTGTCACCTTGGAGGAGGGGTAATGCAGGTAGAGTGGAACGATTCCTCTTACCCTTTTCAACATATCCAAATCTTGGATATTTTTGCTCCAAAAGTGTGCTAATACTTCTCCACTGGGCTCTCAGACTTCCACAAAGCAACTCTTATCCATTGTCAAAATTCTTTGAGGGTAAGATTATAAAAAACCCTTTTCTGCTATCTTAATGACATCACTCAGGACAACATTATTGTTATTGTTATTCTTATTGGCCTGAAAATGGAGACAAATGAAATGGAGACAAATGAAATGTTGTTTGCCTAAAAATGGAGACAAATCAAATGTCCACAAAAATAGAATGGATAAATAATGAGAAAAATCCAAACTATTCCACATGCAACAACATGAATGACTTCCATAAAAGATACAATGACTAGAGGAAGGCTATCATAAAAGAGCACATACTGTGATGTTAGAAGTTTTAATAGTGACTGGGATGGAGCTTGAGGAAGGCTTCTAGGGAACTGACTGTATTTTAATTCCTTATCTGGGAATTTACACAGGGTGTTCATTTTGTAAAACCTCTTCAATATATAAACTTAAGATTTATACACTTTCAGGTAAGTACATTTTATTTCAATAAAAATCTTACCTCCAAAAAATAATATTTATTTTCCATACTGATTTTCTAAAGTTAGCAACAAGAAAATATAACAAAAGAATTAGATACCATTGTGATGATTTAATTAGGTGTGAACATTTGCTTATTCTCTAGTTCAGTGCTTCCCAACTGGGGCCAATTCAGAGGACATTTGGCAATGTCTAGAGACATTCCTTTTTTTTTTTTTTTAAAGATTTTACTTTTAAGTAATCTCTACACCCAACATGGGGCTCAAACTCACAACCCTGAGATCAAGAGTCACATGCTCCATTAACTGAGCCACCCAGGCACCCTAGAGACATTTCTGATTGCCATTATTGTGGGTGTGCTACTGGCATCTAGTGGGTAAAAGCCAGGAATCCCACAAAATATCCTACAATACACAGGGCAGCCCCCACAACAAAGAATTATCTAGCCCAAGATAACAATAGTGCCAAAAGTGTGCTCAATCTCCTCTAAAACTGTAAATTCCACAAAGAGAGTAATCATATCTCTTTGGTTTATATCTCTAAACCTAGAACTCATCAGTATTCCTGCCACACAATGGGCTCTCAGTAAAAAGTTATTGAATTAATAAATGAATCTTTCTCTCCCTCCCCTTCTCTTTCATGTACATACGTGTAGAAATACATGCATCTTTTGTCTTGCATCTTAGAGCAAAGGTGTGCCTAGGTGTGCCTTCTTGCTTTGGAAGACCTTGACTAAAGAAAGCAAATCAGGCCCCATAAGGCAGCCCAGAGGAAATGAAGCATGGGGCCAACTATTTATACCCATATGCAGTATAGGATTAAGCGAAGTGGTAATAGAAGAAAGGATCACACACTTCAGAACAGTCACCAAGAAAAAAAATTAAATAGGAATTTCAGGGTAAATCCTGGGGTTACATTTAAAAATATGATTTTTTTTTCCTGGAGAGTTCTCAATCCTTTATATCTTTCTGGAATTTAGAAGAATTGGTTATAGCTCCAGTGGATGCGTGGCTGCCTAAAGAATCTAGGATCATAGCCATTTCTCTCCAACTAATGGTCAGTTTCTTACATTTTGAGAAAAGTTGTCTAAAAACGAAACGTCTGGTTTTAATTTTAAAGTTTTCCTGAGGTTCCAAATAGGGGTTCTGACCTCTATCATCTCCTTTCAAATCTAAGTAGATAGCATTTAGAAAATATGAGCAGTTAGCAAAGAAGCTTAATAAATGCCTCTCAAATTATTTGTGTGAATTTGGCCAAGTCAGTTAACTCCTCCAGACTTGAGTTGTCTCATCTGTAAGTTATGTGAATTATGTTAAACAACCTCAAGGTCCTTTCACCTAAAATTTGATGATTCAATGATTTAAAAGGCAGAAATTATAAGCTCTAATGAGGTGATATTTTGAGCTTTGCCAAATCACAGGGTTTTTCTAGGTAGTTCCCCTATTACAGCAGAGTGCAACAGTTTTGCTTGATACCACCAACAGGTGTGTAATTAAGCCTGATCTTTCTCTAGCATAGTTCATTTTCCACTGATGGGTCTACAATTAAAACAACTCCCTCCCCAGAGAAGTATACATCAGTGTTATACTTTTCATCTTTAATTACATTGGTTGAAGATGAGTAAATGCGCCCGAGATCCCAGTTGGGAGGGAACAGATTCATTAGGTGGTTGTAATATGCCATCCAGTCTGCATTTCAGGTGTCTGTCTCCACATAAGGAAGATGGCCTTCGACAAATCTGCTCTCAAATATTTCAGTGATTAAGTCCACCTGCAACTGCCTACCTTTGCACTGTAATTGATGAATACTAAAGATCTGGACCTTTCAAAGAGATAAGTACAGTGTCAAAGCCAAAGGTAATTTACTACTTCAGTGCTTTTTAGTAGAAGGGCCAAAATAGCCTATTAATACTTTATAGAAGAAAATGGAGAGTTTCCAAATTTTCATATTATCGCACCCTTTTTTGATCAATCTGTATCACAGCTCTCTCTTTTTTTTCTTTCTCATTGAACTAATACAATCTGACTTCATCTAATCATTTGTTTGTTTACTTTTTTTTCTATTATTTGGCTCTCTTCATTGGAATTTCAGCTCTGTGTGTTTGGGGCCAGACAAGGCGGGGTTGGGGATCTGGTTCATTTAAAACCATATGACTACTTGGAACACAATGCCTGACCCCTAGCACTCATTAAACATTTGTTGACTGAATGAATAAGTACTAGTTCTGAATATTTCTTTTAAACATACTGGTTGGTGGAGATTTGGAGGTTTGAGGTAACTGAAGTTGAGCTTGGGTGACAGATTTGGTATTTCTCTGGCATTATCATTCTCTTAAACACTTGGCAGGATTTTGGTCTTTCGATTCCCAGTTAATTCAATAACTTAGTATTCAAAATCCATGGATCTGGTTAGGTCATATTTTTCTTTTTTTCTTTTTTTTTTTTTCCAAAGATAAATTTTTTATAGTTTTCCAGCCTAGAACCCAGCCTGGGAATTTTATCCTTCAGCAACAGTTGTAGGTTCTCAGCCCATCCTCTCTTATTCTAATGACTCCACCTGGGCTTCTGCCTGGGAGTAATTTGTCACTGGGGTCTTAACTGCCCTGTGCCCTAACCTACCTCACAGCTATTATGGAAGAAATTGGTCTCTTTTCGGGCAGGGAGGCATAACAGAGAAGTTCCCTGAAGAGGCCTGGAGAGTCAGATTTTCCCTAAGCCTCACTCTTACTTCCGACTGTTTCCTACCTTCTTGCCTGAACACACCATCCTTACTTTGTGTATCTTTAATTTGGGGATTCGGTTTAGGATTTTCAAAATCTGTAAAACCAGACTTTTAAACCATCTCGTACTCTGGGCTGCAGGTAAAAAAGACCTCTCTTAGCAAGTTATATTTTCTTCCTTCTCTGTCTTCAGACAAGACAGTTTCTACATAAGTTTGTCTCTTTTTGGTAGAACATCAATGTGGCTTCAAAGTAGTCCATAAAAATCCAGTATCCTGCCACTTTGCTATCAAGCCCCTAATTAATGCTCCAGCTTCAGTAAGCACATGGTCTGAGCACCAAGATACCAAAGGTGACACTTTAATCATACACTTTGCTATTGTATAACATAGCTTTCCATTTCCAAGTGCTGAGATAATATTTAAAAATGTAACTTAAAAAAAAGTGTTATGGAAGTGTCTTCATTCTCCTCCACCAACTCTAAAACAGCCCATTCCACATTGTAGGATCATTCATCTGTAACCACAAATTCTAGAACTCATTTTTGTATCACGGGTTTTCTGTTTAAGTAAGAGAAAACATGACTTAAGCACACAAACAAAATATGTTTTAATGGCTCACATAACTAAAAAGTCCAGGTAGGATTAGCTTTAACCCAAGCCAACTGGTTTGATATATCCATCTCTAAATCAACAACTTAGGCAGGGAAATGGCCAGACTTATTGTCCTAGGTCCACCATTATTTGAAAGGCAGAGTTAACTCCATCTGAAGCCAGTAAGTAGATTATGAGAGGCAGTTGTTTCCCCAAGGAAAAGTGGAACATAGTTACCAGAATGGCAGAAGAGCAACTAAGTCCTGGAAAGCCAAAATCGCAAATATCCCTGACAGCAGTGGTTCACAATCAGGGGCTATTTTGCTCCTCAAGAGACACTTGTCAAAATCTAAAGACATTTTTTATTGTTATAACTTGGGGCAGGGGAGTTGGGGAGGGATCAGGGAGAGATAGGTGCTACTGGAACTCAGTGGTTAAAGGCCAGGAATGCTACTAAACATCCTACAATCACAAGCCACCAACCTACAACAAAGAATTACACAGCTCAAAATGTCAGTAATGCCAAGGTTGATAGACCCTGATCTATAGTAACAGAGATGAAATATTTCCATTTGATTGCACCAAAAGAAATGGAAATATAGGATGGAGCAGGAACAGAATATACACACACTTAGAAGACATACTACCCAGTCAATTTAAGGGACTAAATGGGAAAAGAAAAAGATTTCTCAAACACCAGACAAATAATATTTAAGACCTATATGTACACATTGTTCAGCCATATCTAAATAACATTTCCAAGAAAATGGCTATTACATATTAGTTTTTCAACCCACCAAATATGTAGCTTCATTATGCTAAGAATAACTCTTAAATATAATGAATGACTATCTAACTCTTACATCAATGGTCCTGTATTTTGTTTTTATTCTCATTGACTTCTCTGTAGCATTTGAAATTGTTCACTACTTACTCATGTCTGACATTAAATTCTTTTTTCTCTTTGTTAATGTGGCCTGTATTTCCCATTAAGTCCTATCTGCCCTCTTAGATAATTCTTTGATATTTATGATCTCTAATAGTATCTCTAGGTTGAAGACTCACAAATATGTATCACCAGCCCTTATTTCTCTCCCCAGGTCTGGTACCTTATTTCCAATGGTCTATCACAGATTTCCTGAGTATCTCGCTGTCATCTCAGATTAAACATTGATAACAACGAAGCTTTCATTTCCTAAGACCATCTTTCATTTTTGAGTTGCACATTTCCTCTTAAAATTTTGAATCACTGAGGCTGTGGCACCATCTTTGACTCCTTCTTCAGTCACCTGTCCCAACAATTACCCAGTCTTGACAAGTCTTATTTTATAATCTCTGTTGCATCTTTTCCCTCAATTCCAAGCCCCATTGTCACCCACCTATTTTGGGTCCTTACTGCTTTTTGCTAAATTATTGTAGAATCCTCCTCACTGATCTCCTACTCCATCCTTTGCCAATCTACTCTGCACACTGTTGTTAAATTATACTTCTGCACAATTACTTTGATGATATCAGCCACTCTGCCTAAGTGGTCAAAGTCTCATTTGCCAACAAGATAGAAGGCAATTACTTTAGCCCAGAAAGCAAAGTTCTTGATAATCTGACTTCAAAGTTCCTTTTTAATCCTGTTTCCTGTTGCTGTCCTGCACAGACTCCTCTCCAATCAGTAGCTCCCTGTTTTGCATACATCTTCATGACTTTGTTCACACTGTCCTTCCAATTCGTAATACTCTACCCTTTCCTCTTTCTCAAATACACTCTTATTCATTACTACTCTCCCACTTCTACCACAGGAATGGAACAATTCAGTTCCCACCTTCATGATCAGTTATAATCCCTGTTCCCTGGTCTGCTTATGACCGAGGCAGAAGTATTCACCAAATCTCTCCTTTCCCTCATATTCCAGAGTCCACCTTCAAGACCCTCCTCCTGTTTCTCCAAACAGAACAATGCTCACCTACACTTTAATACGTAGATCCCTACCTCATTTCTAAATGCAATTGCCAACTTCTATGGCCAGTTTTTATAAAAGACCTTTTTTTGTTGTTGTTTTCCTGTTCCGAGTTTCTGTCCTGTCTGGTACCCTCTAACCTCTATGCACCCATACCCCTCCCCTACTTTCCAAAGTATGGAGTTCTGTTACAAGTTCTGCCTGATCCCCATATGGCCATGTCTCTCCTATATATTAAGACATCTTGCTACTTAATCATAAATCTTCCAAAGTCAACTGTTTGCCAATAATAAGTCTGCCCTTTGAAAACACTGCCATAGTCATCAAATTGGACAGCATGTCAGCACCTGCACCTAAGTCAGCTCTCTAGTTCCTGTCCTACTATAATAACTGGGTCTAACTCCAGGCCTACAACCCACTCTCCTGAACTACCCAGTTATAGGTAACTGACCAGGACCCACTTTATTCCCAAGACCTCAAGACATCATGGTCTCTGATGTTGCAAACATTGCCCTTCCTTCAAGCCTAAGCTAAAACCACATTCTTCTCTTCCAATCAGGGCATTCCCAACCTAATCTGTTTCCTTCTTTTTTATACTCTGATAATAGGTATGGCCTATACAATTTATTTGATAATTAATCATGCACTGCCTTTTGACATCTCTTCTATTATTTCCAATAACTGTTTTAATCTGAACTCACTCAACTTTTCACATCTGGACTCATCTATTTCAACTGTATGAGAGGCAGTCATTCACAAATGTTAAAAGCATGGTTTCTGGAGCCAGATGACCAGATTTAATACTGCTTCCTATATTAGCTGCATGACCTCTGATTGGAGTTTTTTGTATTCAAAGTGGTAAAATAACAGTCCCTATGTCATAGAGTAAAAATTAAATAAGCTATGCATATAAAGCACTTAGGATATTCCACTCATATTTATTTTATAATCAGAAAGTATGTTTTACTTTTAAAATGTTATGGAAGGGGAGTTTTCTTTTACCTCAGAAAATTAACATCATATAGTTTCTGGTACATCCTTGGGGGCTCAGTTCCAAAAGTGAAAGTACATAGGTTAACAGTCTCCAATGGAAAAAGCAAGTAGGCAGGATACAGTGAATATACAGCCACAGAATCCCTACAAATAGCATCATAAGACCCTATGTTTTGTGCACAAGTTGTTTGCTCTTTATTCTACTTGTCATTGTCCACTGGTCATGGAAGGCCTTGGAAAAACAACTTTTGATTAGAAAGAAAAGGTCAGGGGTCTCCAATCACAGAGCCATAGATTTTTAAATCTTGCCCCTAATTGAATCATGCCTGGAAATGCAAGTATTACTTTATAGAGTTTAGGTTTTTAAAGCTGTCTCTGAGCTGCTAAAAGCAATTCACAAAGGGAAGTAAGTAGTAAGACATCAAAAGGTAAAAATAGCTTCCTTTTAAAATTAATTTTATTGCTTTAAAAAGTCTACTGTGTGCTCTTGTAATGTCCTTCAACATATTCATTTGTGGTGGAAAGATATAAGGCTAGATCAAAAGTGCATAGGTACCGTGTTTAGCATCATTAAAATTTCCACAGAACTTTGCTCACAATTTTAGTTACTAGCCACCAAGTCCACAATAATGATTCAATATCCCTTCCTCCCTTCTCCAAATTTTGAATGTCAGGATTGGCTCAAAGGGTAAGCTTAAAGAAGAAAGCTATGTGTATTTTCATTTTGTTTTTTAGTACTATAGATGTTGTGATTTCAAGACCCCTCAACATTTGGATGATGATACAGAATTTCCCAACCAATAGGGCCAAGAAGCCCATCCAAATTTTTCCCTTTTTTCTTTCCCAGTATATCTTGCAAGAGCCATGTTCTCTAAAACACCAGTTCAGAAAACATAAAAAGTCAAAACCCTTCCTAAGACATATTCATGCCTCCAAAACTTATGTTGGAAATATCAGCCAACTTGATACAAAAAGACCTCAGACAATGTGATCTTAAGCCCTTACTCTCTAAGTTATCAAGAAAAAAAGGTTTAAAGCTTTGATTTAAAAAATGTTTTGTTTTTTACTGGATTGAAGATGTTTGTTTGCTTGTTTTCCAGGCAACAGAGGCTCTGTCTATATGCTTCCCAAGCAAACATTCTATGACTTTTCAAATTTCCATTAGGAGCAGGGATTTTCAAAAACTTTCCACCCCAAAATAAGGGAGAGATATGACCTGCTCACATCATTATTAGAGTGTGATTTCCAAGGGGTATAGGAGTCCCACCACCACTGTCACCTGCCAGGAAGGAGGTAGACGTATCAGAATACCTGAGGGTTGGAGCATGATTGAAATAATTCAAATGATTCTTGAATAGTCCCCAGTTGTCATGTAGGGGCAGGTGGGGATGGGCCCGCTGTTCCAGTTAATAATCCCTGATGTCTGTTGATTCATTTTCCCTTCTTCAACAGTTAATGACTACTAGAGAGTTTTAGCTCCAACAGAATTTGTATACAGAAGTAGAGTGTTGAGAAAAATGAAGTGTACCTTTCCTCGTACTAAATGAATTTATTTTCAAGTAAATAGGTAAGAACCAATAGATAGCTGGGTTTATTATTATTATTATAAATTTGTGGCCTGATAAAAATTTGTGGTGATTGGAATGCCAAAAGACTGGACAACATAAAACAACTACATTTTAAGACAGCAGTAGAAATAACCACTCACCTTTTCACCCAAGGTGAAAAACAATTTATTCAAGGGAATATAAATGAATGCTGATTTTGTTCATTTTTATCATCAGTGTAATATACATGGTAGGGGAAAGTCATTTTTTTCATAAGGCTAATAAACTTTTTGTAGTTATTTATCAGGCTATTATAATGTAATCCTTGCTATATATTTCAAATTCCATAACTTCTTTATTTCTTAATTCCAGAAGGTCAGCAACATAGTAGAGCTGAGAGTTTTCCTCTGCTACTAAATTCCCAGAGCTGAGGTCTCAAACTAGATCACTTTTCCTTTATCTCATACAAAGTATAAATTACTAATCAAGGGAGAAAAAAACCTAATCAACAGTTGTGCAATCTTTTTACATTAATTTCTCTGGCTGTATACTGGGTTCAATAGCCTTAATAAAATTTCTCTTAATACTACATTTTTCCTAGAAATTTACATCAGAGGCAAATCCCCAGTCAATATTTACAATAATAGATGAAAGAGGATGAGGGATTATCTAGATCTTCCCATGCTCACCTTAATCAAAATTTAATTAATAATATGCTCTATGTCTGATGAAATATACGCAGTCTGTCTCAGTGAATAAACAGTGAGGCAGGGGTTTCTCATAGACAAGGTGGTTTTTATGAAAACAATATACACTGCAAGTAAGAACATAGTAGCTTACATCTATTAAATTCTTATTGTCTAGCAGAGGTTTCACACTGTGCTTTGTTCATTAATTCAAAACCCCAGAACAGCATGTAAATGGTTACTAGTGTTTCCATTTTTTTATTAATACTATTTTAATTCAAAAAGTGTGTTAACTAGCCCCACATCACATAGCTGGTAAGTGTTGGAGCCAGTGTTTGAACCCACTACTTCATGGACACATTTGTGAACTAGGATTCTATCTAGAATTTTATTTCCAAAACTAAGTATTTATTGATTTAAGTAAGAGCTTATACTTTGATTATAAATTCCCTGTATATTTAAATTTTTATGTTTTCCTTTGTTTTGCTTTTCCCTCTCTCAAATTTTTCTTTTCATGAGATTTCCATTCTGTAGGAAGAAGCCAGAACCAGGAAGTATTTCTTTGTGTTTACAATTCTGAAAGGCCACAAATTTTAATTAAATAAAAATAAATAATTTTCTTCAAGAGTAACATAGAAAGGCAAATTAATAATTTGCTTACTTTTCTGCTTCACATAGATGTTGGTTGGATCTGAGTTTTTAACAATATACAAACAACTGTGTGGAGGCTGGCATATCTGTTTTGATTTGGAATGTTTATTACATGACATTTTTACTCATTAAATTATAGCAAGGACTACTGCTAATAAGATAGTAACTTTTATCATCTGTATATCAAATAGATAACTACAAAATCCACCTATAATATGATTAAGTATTAATTATTTATGGATAGTATTTTTCTGTTTGTTAATGGAGGATGGTAATAACAGAGAAGGTAAAAAATAGCAAGTTTCAATTTAAATTATGTTCACCTTGACAGAATGAGACACTAAAGGCACTTACTTTAGTCTACTTTCAATTTAACTTGAATAAGTCATACATGTAGCATAGTTATCTTCTAAAAAGAAACTGCCTAACTTATAAGAATTTCTTATTTTACATAGCACTGAAACTTAAAACAACTTTAAAAATAATATAGGACTTGATTGGAGCTGAAAGATGGCAGCTGAGTAAGAGGACCCTAGGCTCATCTCAACTGACAAATACAACCAAATAACTATCCTAAATACCCCAGAAATTGACTGGAAGTTTGGCAGAACAAACTCCACAACTAAAGGTAGAGAAGAGGTCACATCAAAGAAGGTAGGAAGTGTGGAGAAGTGGCTTGGAAGAGAAATGAATTGTGGCTGCTGTGGTGGGGAGGGAGCCACGGTCATGGAGGCAGGCAAGAGACAGACTGGCACATAGGAGAGCACACAGAGAAAATGAATCCCCATGGCAGTTGGCTTGGAAATTGAAAGAGGCTGAATTTTGTGAGTTCTGGCAACCAGGTGGCTTAAAACCTGGAGTTTTAAAAATCAGTGGGTTTGGCTGGGATAGAATCCAGAGGCATTGGAACTGCTCTTGAAGAAAAGGCAGGTCAAACAGCCCACAGATATAAAGCCTGGAAACAGTGATCTGAAGAGTACCTGGGGCACACAATGGGAAGGCTATTTGCCCTTCTCAGAGCATGTCCCAGAGAGTCAGTGCTCATGGAGAGACCCCTCTAGGAATAAAGGAACTAGCAGGCACCATTTCCCTTCCCCACCCTTCAGCACAAGCACAGGACCACTTGCGGAAACCAGAGCAGTGCCAATACTCACTACCTAACTTGCTTATGCCAAGCCCTGCTGGCCCCTCACTCCAGACAAACAGCTTCTCTGAGTCGCGTTTGCCTCAGTCACAATAGCACCGTCCCCCTCCCCCAGAAGACCAGCCCAAACCCCTGCCAACACCAAGTTTCCCAACCCAGGAGTTTTGTGGAGCCTTGGTTCCAGCAGCAGTAGAGACAGGTCTCATTTCATGAGCAGACGAGAGCATACCTAGTAAAACATGCCACATTCAGGCCAGGGACCAAACACTGTCCACACCAGGCAAAAAAGAGCCTCTGCAGATAACTGACCTGAAGATTAAAGCTGCCAGAACACAACAGTAGAGCACAGGCAGCACACACTGAAGACACTCCCAGAAGCTCCAGGCTCTAGAGAACAGGGGACACTACACACAGGGCACTTTAGCATCCCTTCTGCATAAGGACATTACCCTCAAGAACAGGAGTTGTAGCTGACTTTCCTATCACAGAGAAACAGGCACAGAGACTTAGACAAAATCAGAAGACAGAAATTTGTCCCAAATGAAGAATGTGACAAGGCCACAGCCAGAGATCTAAGCAAAACAGATATAAGTAACATGTCTGACAGAGAATTTAAAGTAATGACAATAAAGATATTCACTGGACTTGAGAAAAGAGTAGAAAGCATCAGTGAGATCATTAACACAGGAATAAGGAATAACATAACAGAGATAAAGGGCTCAGTAAATGAAATCAGAAACATGCTTGATGGAATGGACAGCAGGCAGGAAGAAGCAGAGGAACAAGTTAATGACCTAAAAGACAGAGTAATAAAAAAGTAATCAAGCTGAACAAAAGAGAGGGGAAAAAAAGAATAATGCATAACAACATCAGACTTAAGGAACTCAGTGATTCCATCAAACATAAAATTCATATTATAGGAGTCCCAGAAGAAGAAGAGAGAGAAAAGAGGGTAGAACATTTATTTGAAGATATAGTAGCAGAAAACTTTCCTGATCAGGGGAAAGAAACAGATATCCAGATCCAGGAGACACAGAGAAGTCTCAACAAAATCAATAAAAGCAAATCTACACCAAGACAGATTGTAATTAAAATGGCAAAATATAGTGATAAACAAAAAATATATTAAAAGCAGCAAGACAAAAGAAGACCATTACATAGAAGAGAAATTAAGTAAACTATCAGTGGTTTTTTTCAGCCCTAAATGGGAAAAACCTGCAGCCAAGAATACACTATACAGCAAGGTTGTCATTCAGAATAGAAGGAGAAAGAATTTCTCAGACAAACAAAAACTAAAGGAGTTCATGACCACTACACCAGCCCTGTTAGAATACTAAAAGGGACTCTGTGAGTGGAAAGGAAAGATGAAAAGTGACAGTATGAAGGTAGGAAGCACAAAAGCAGTAAAAATGAATATTTCTGTAAATGATCAGTCAAGGAGCTCACAAAATAAAAGGATATAAAATATGACACCATATGCTTAAAACATGGGGAGGACAGAAGTAAAGAATGGGTTCAAAATTAAACAACTATCAATTTAATACAGATGCTACATGCAGATGTTATATGCAAATCTAATGTCAATCATAAATCAAAAACCATTAATAAATATGCAAAGAATAAAGAGAAAGAAAGTCAAATATATCACTAAAGAAAACCAGCAAAGGGTGAAAGAGAGAAAGACAAGAAAGAACCAGAGAAAATCTTCAGAAACAGCCACAAAACTAGTAATAAAATGGCAATAAATACATATATATCAATAATTCGTTTGAATGTAAATGGACTAAATGCTCCAATAAAAAGACATAGGGTGACAGACAGGATATTAAACACACACACACACACACACACACACACACACACACACACACCTATCTATATGTTGCCTACAAGAGACTCATTTTAGACCTAAAAACACCTGCATATTGAAAGTGAGGGAATGGAGAACAATTTATCATGCAAATGGAAGTCAAAAGAAAGCCAGAGTAGCAATACTCATATTGGATGAAATAGACTTTAAAACGAAGACTGTAACAAGAAACAAAGAAAGACACTATATAATAATGAAGGGGACAATCCAATGAGAAGATATAACAAATATAAATATTTACACCCCCACATGGGACCACCCAAATATATAAAATAGTTAATAAGAAACATAAAGGAACTAATCGATAATGATATAATCATAGCAGGGGACTTAACACCCCACTGACATCAATGGACAGAACATCTAAAAGAAAACCAACAAGAAAGCAATGACTTTGAATGATACAATGGACCAGATGGATTTACAAATACATTCTATCCTAAAACAGCAGAATACACATTATTTTCAAGTGCACATGAAACATTCTCCAGAACAGATCACATGTTAGCCCACAAAACAAGCCTCAACAAATTCAAAAAGACTGAAGTCATACCATGCATGTATTTCTGACCACAATGCTATGAAACTAGAAGTTAACTACAAGAAATATGTGGAAAGACCACAAATACATGAAGGTTAAGTAACATGCTACTGAACAATGAATGGGTCAACCAGAAAATAAAAGAAGAAATTAAAGAAATTTAAAGAAATTAAAACATGGAAACACATGAAAATGAAAACATAATGATTCAAACCTTTGGGATGCAGCCAAAGTGGTTCTAAGAGGGGAGTTTCTAGCAATATAGGCCTACTCAAGAAGCAAGAAAAAACCTCAAATATACAATCTAACCTTATACCCAAAGGAGCTAGAAAATGAACAACAAACAAAATCCAGAACCAGCAGAAGGAAAAAATAAAGATTAGAGCAGAAATAAATGATATAGAACCTTAAAACACATACACACACACACACACACACACACACGAACAGATCAATAAAATCAGAAGCTGGTTCTTTGAAAAAAATCAATAATATTGAAAAACCTCTAGCCAGACTTCTCAAGAAAAAAAGAGAAAGGACCCAAATAAATAAAATCACAAATGAGAGAGGAGAAATAACAACAAACACCACAGAAATACAAGCAATTATAAGAGAATATTATGAAAAGCTATATACCAACAACTTGAACAAAATAGAAGTGAATAAATTCCAAGAAACATAACCCACCGAACTGAAACAAGAAAAAATAGAAACTTTAAACAGACTTATTACCAGCAAAGAAATGGAATCAATAATCAAAAAACTCCCAATAAACAAAAGCATAGTGCCACATGGCTTTACAGATGAATTATAACAAACATTTAAACAGAAGTTAATACCTAGGGGCCCCTGGGTGGCTCAGTCGTTAAGCGTCTGCCTTTGGCTCAGGGCATGATCCCAGGGTTCTGGGATCGAGCCCCATATCAGGCTCTTCTGCTGGTAGCCTGCTTCTTCCTCTCACACTCCTCCTGCCTGTGTTTCCTCTCTCGCTGGCTGTCTCTCTCTGTGTCAAATGAATAAATAAAATCTTAAAAAAAAAAAAAAAAGAAGAAGTTAATACCTATTCTTCTCAAACAAGTCCCCCCCCCAAAAAAAATAGAAAAGGAAGGAAAATTTCCAAATTGATTCTATGAGGACAGCATTACCCTGATATCAAAATTAGACGAAGATACCACAAAAGAGAACTTCAGGCCTATACCTCTGTTGAACACAGATGGAAAAACCCTCAACAAAAGAGTAGCAAACTAAATTCAACAATACATTAAAAAATCATACACCACAATCATGTGGGATTTACTCCTGTGTCACAAGGGTGGTTCAATATTCATGAATCTATCAACATGATACACACATCAGTAAGAGAAAGGATAAGAACCATATGGTCATTTCAATAGGTGCGTAAAAACCATTTGACAAAGAACATCGATTCATGATTAAAAAAAAAAATCAGCAAAGTAGGTTTAGAGGGAACATACCTCAAGATAATAAAGGCCATTTATGAAAAACCCACAAATAACATCAACCTTAACAAGGAAAAACTGACAGCTTTTCCCCTAAGTTCAGGAGCAAGGCAAGGATGTCCACTCTCACCACTTTTATTCAACATAAGCCTAGAAGGCCTAGCCACAGCAATCAGACAACAAAAAGAAATTAAAGGCATCCAAATCAGTAAGAAAGAAGTACACTCTTCACTATCTGCAGATGACAGGATACTAGACATAGAAAACCCAAAAGACTCCACCCAAAAACTGCTAGAACTGGTAAATCCAGTAAAGTCACAGGATAAAAGTCAATCCACAGAAATCTCTTGCATTTCTATTTCTATATACCAATAATGAGTAGCAGAAAGAGAAATTAAGAAAACAATCCCATTTGCAATTGCACCAAAAATAATAAGATACCTAGGAATAAACCTAACCAAAGAGGTGAAAGACCAGTACCCTGACAACTATAAACCACCGAGGAAAGCAATTGAAGATGATGCAAAGAAATGGAAAGACATTCCATGCTCACAGATTAGAAGGATAAATATTGTTAAAATGTCTGTACTACACAAAGCAACCTACACATTTAATGCAATCCCTATCAAAATACCAAAAATATTCTCACAGAACTAGGACAAATAATCCTAAAAGTTGTATGGAACCACAAAAGACCCCAAATAGCCAAAGCAATCTTGAAAAGGAAAAGCAAAGCTGAAGACATCACAATTCTGGCTTCAAGTATATTGCAAAGCTGTAACCATCAAGACAGTATGGTACTGGCACAAAAAAAGACACATAGATCAGTGGAAAAGAATAGAAAACCCAGAGATAAACGCACAATTACTAATCAACTAATCTTCACAAAGCAGCAAAGAATATCCAATGGGAAGAAGACAGTCTCTTCAACAAATGGTGTTGAGGAAATGGACAGCAACATGCAAAAGCATGAAACTGGACCACCTTCTTACACCATTCACAAAAATAAACTCAAAATGGATTGAAGACCTAAATGTGAGGCAGGAAACTGTCAAAATCCTAGAAGAGAACACAGGCAGAATCTTCTTTGACATCGGCCATAGCAACTTTTTTCTAGATAGGTCTCCTGAGGCAAGGGAAACAAGAGCAAAAATAAACTATTGGGACTACATCAAAATAAAAACCTTCTGCACAGGGAAGGAAACAATCAACCAAACTAGAAAGTAACCTATGGAGTGGAAGAAGATATTTTCAAATGACATATCCAATAAACCTTTAGTATCCAAAATCTATAAAGAACATCTAAAACTCAACATCCAAAAAACTAAGAATCCAATTTTTTAAAATGCGCAGAAGACATGAACAGACATTTCTCCAAAGAAGACTTACAAATGGCCATCAGACATATGAAAAGATGCTCAACATCACTTATCATCAGGGAAATGCAAATCAAAACTACAATGAGATACCACCTCACACCTGTCAGGATGGCTAAAACCACAACACAAAAAACAACAGGTGTTGGTGAGGATGTGGGGGAAAACGAACCCTTGCATTTTTCTTGGGAATGCAAACTGGTGCTGCCACTACAGAGGACAGTATAGAGGTCCCTCAAAAAGTTCAAAATAGAATTACCCTATGATCCAACAATTTTACTACTGGGTATTTGCCCAAAGAATACAAAAACACTAATTCAAAGGGATACATGCACTTCAATGTTTATAGCAGTATTCCCTGCAATAGCCAAGATATGGAAGCAGCCATAGTGTTGATCAACCGATGAAATTGTAAAGAAGACATGGTGTATATGTATATAAAATGGAATATTACTTGGCCATAAAAAAGAATGAAATCTTTCCATTTGTAATGACATGGATGGAGCTAGAGAGTATAATGCTAAGTGAGATAAGTCAGTCAGAGAAAAACAAATACCATATGATTTCACTCATATGTGGAATTTTAGAAACAAAATAGATGAGCAAATGGGAAAAAGAGAGAGACAAATCAAGGAATAGATTCTAACCTATAGAGAGCATACTGATGGTTTCCAGAGGTGAGGTTGGTGGGAGCTATGGGTTAACTAGGTGATGGGGATTCAAGAGTGCACCTGTCATGATGAGCAGCAAGTGATATATGGAATTATTGAATCACTATATTGTACACCTGAAACTCACATAACATTGTATGTTAACTAACTGGAATTAAAATTAAACTTTAAAAATAATAATAATAATAATAATAATAATAATAATAATATAGGACTTACCAACCAAACACTTTTTACTATTTCACTTTCCTATAAAGAAGTGTATAAATATTGATGTAAGATAAATTTTAAAGGGGGGGCGCCTGGGTGGCACCGTCATTAAGCGTCTGCCTTCGGCTCAGGGCGTGATCCCCGCGTTCTCGGATCGAGCCCCATGTCAGGATCCTCTGCTGGGAGCCTGCTTCTTCCTCTCCCACTCCCCCTGCTTGTGTTCCCTCTCTCGCTGGCTATCTCTCTCTGTCAAATAAATAAACAAAATCTTTAAAAAAAAAAAAGATAAATTTTAAAGGAATTCTTTGTCAGACCATGTCTAACCTACCTTTTGTAAGTACCCACAGCATGAAAAACATAATAGCAATGGTGATAATAGCCAACAGTAATTGCCCATTTAGTATATACCACCTAGTCTTATACCAACAATCCCATAGATAATTACCATTACAGTACATAATGTATATATGAGGAAAAGTGAGGCTTTGAGACAGTAACTAACTTGCCTATGATCACATTGCAAGTAAGTGACAAAGTCAGGATTCAACCCAAATTTGTTTGACTCTCTTATGTTATATCATCTCCAAAGCAATACTGGCTTCTTCTCTGCCCCAAGGGAGATCGCATTCTCTACAGAGCCCTGGTCTCCACACCTAAAAACCTTAAGTTCATTTATCAACATGAAACTTATTTGTAAACAAAGAGATGAATTTGGTTCAACTTAAAGTGTTTGATCCCTAATTCAATAAATGCTAATTAGAGAGCCTACAGCTTGCTTAGGTCATCTGCTACAAGCCTGGAGTGACACAATGGAAAAGGATATAAGCCTGTAATTAAGGGCCTTAGAATCAAATCACAGTGTATGTCACCATTGCTACTAAAACTACGATGAAGCAGCATCTCTGTGTTTCTAAATCTCTCCTCGCCTATCTTCTGGATACCCAGCAGCAGTTCACGTGCCCTGAATATGCTCTCCATGACTATATGACTTATATTTAACACTTCCATCTTCTCTCTTTTTTGGTAATTTTCACATTGTTTGGGATTATTTCCATGTTGTTGTTTTTTCTCTCACTACCACTACCATTTTTACTTGTGGCTGTCGGTATCAACAGCCACCACATAGAATCATCAACAGGACTCAGATTCAATGAGCCATGCATGGTCTCCCTTCCTGCCTCCACCTAATGTGTGTCCTCAGACTCTCACCAAAGGCAGAGCTTAGCCACCTTCTCAGCCTCCCTGGTAACATAAGCCAGAAATGCAAGGTACTTAATGCCCTTAGGAATAGAGTAGAACCAATGAGAGCAAGAGAGAGAGAGACTCAACTGATAAATTCCTCATCCTTCCTTCCACCAAGACTGTCCTGAGCTGACTGGTTCTATATGACCCCTATAGAGACACAGTATTACCAAGCTATGTTCCTCCTGAGGCTCCCAGCCAGCCTCATTTCCCCTGCCCCCTCATTCTTGCTGCCTTGGTATTGCATCTCTCTCCACAATACTCATTAGCAGTTTCTTTCGCCTTAGATGCTTTGTTTTCTATGAAAGTTGGGCTAAGATAATTACATGTTTCCCAAAAGTTCTGTGCAGTCAGTCATCTCTAGATCACTATCCTCTTCTCAAAAAACGTTTTTCCAGAGTTTTGGTATATCTAAAACATAATTGTGTTCAACATCTCTTTCTTCAGAGTCTCTCCAGATTTTCCCAATCCAAAGATGAATTTTGGTGTGAAAATTTTACTCACAATTCATTGAAGCACAAACACATCTGCTGTCTATCACATTTAGATTTATCCTTTTGTATAAGCATTTATTATTTCAGGATTTCTCTTTAAAATTTTGAATATCCTTAAACATCATAGTATTCAACATGGTTCATGTAAATTAAACTATCTGAATTATTGATTATAGTTGATCTACTCATTGCATTGCAGTCAGCAAAGACCAAGCAAAGACAGCATGTATGCCTGGGTAACATAAGAAACTTGTAAAGTTGGGGTGTCAGGAAAGAGAAAAGAGTTGCAGGAAGATGAGATGTGTGAATGGTAGAGGCAATAACACATGCTTCAAATTTTACCTCAGGACAAAACCTATATTTACAAAACAATAAGTAGGTTTCATTTCTTCATGCTCAATAACTAGTTTATTTGAGAGACTTCTGTGAGCTATTTTTAAAACAAGTTAATTACGAAACAAATCGAGATTCACAAAAATGAATTGCATTGTTGTATCTTCATTGCCATACAGAATACTTCACTGGCCAAGACCTTCAGCTGAAATGAAGTACAAATCAGACTAGAGAGCATTTCTAGAGCAAGGAGAGGAAAAACCTTCTGGAAGAGATGGTACTGTGAACAGTCATTAAATACTCTGTCTATAAATTATAAATCACCATGTAAATAGAACCAAATTTTAAGTTCCATAAACAACAGGGTTATGACTAGGGGGCATGGTAGAAATCTGAGAACATGTAGATGGTGATTCACTTGGCATGACTCAAAAAGCACCCATGTGGGCATAAAATTTTAAAAAGATAAATCAAAATGCACCCAATTCAAGATTTCATAGCCACTCACTAAAAGCATTTAATTAATCTTCACTGATTTATAACTCCTGTATTATTCCCAAACTAGTTGTGGTATCCGCATACACTTAAAGAGAAAGCCTTGGTTTTAGCAAGCAATTTTTCTTAAAAAACTGTGTAATTTCTTTTTTGAAACAATTCTTGAGCCTTTTTCTTTTTTGTGTCACTTTTTTATTTCCTCATTCACCTCATTTCAGCTAGTCTATATGCTGTCCTACTCAGACTATTCATTTTTCTTGGCAAAAGGTTATTTAACCTCTTAGTCATGGAACAGCTTTCAGGTGATACAATACTTACTCTCCTCCAGCATTTCTTCATGACCTTTCCCTAGAAACTGGCCTTCATTGGGTTTAAGGTATACTTAAAGACAAAACCTGTTTTGACACTTTGACTGACTTGGCAGCTCATGTGCCTGGTTCATAGCCTTGCTGCCTTCTGCGATTTCTAGAAAGACTTTTGCTGAGTGTCTTGATTAGATAGAGAGGGGTAGTTTCATTGAGCAGATGTAGAATACATCTGTTTCAGCCATAATCATAATACTTTATGTTTGATTTCCTTCTAACTTTTCAAAACAATTTCCCATCTATCCTCTCATTTAGTGTCTAGTTTGATGTGGGAAAATGAAGGGAGGGCAGAGTAGAATGAAAGAAGAGAAACTCAATGGACCCAGGAGAGGTTTGTTTTACTAGAATATATGGGGAAAAGAATTTAGAGGGAACATGAGTAAGGCTGCCATGTGAGGAAACTTACTAGATGACAGGAAATACTTCAATTTGTATATGGAGGGCAATGAGGAACAACTTAATTATATTGGAAAGTGTAATTATTCTTATTTTATATGGTATGTTTCCACAGAAAGCCCAAAGCCTTTGTTCTATGGTACGCAGACTAACACAGGTATTTGGAGCAAGGTCTCTGGTCCCAAACAAATCATGGTTGGAGTGCTAACCTTGCCACTTAAACAAGTTGTTTGACCTAACATACATATGAAGTGCTTAATGCATATTAAGTGCTCAATGAATGGTAACAATTGTTACACA
This sequence comes from Ursus americanus, assembly GCF_024610735.1. Classification (NCBI taxonomy): domain Eukaryota; kingdom Metazoa; phylum Chordata; class Mammalia; order Carnivora; family Ursidae; genus Ursus; species Ursus americanus. The sequence continues at coordinate 10,337,094 of NC_142137.1, read as the reverse complement.
GTAAATACAGATGTTTCAGCATTGTCTTTTCCAAAAGAACCAAGAAAGAGAATGACTAGATTATAGCCATAGACAAACAAAAGTCTGATCATGAAGAGCTTCTCCTTATTGAGTTTCATCAGTTTTCCCTACATCTTTAGCAACTCTCCTTCCTCTTTATGGAAATGAAAATAAAAAAGTGACAAAGTAACTAAGTTAATTAGATGATTATAACATGTCTATTTACGACCAACTCTGGATGCATGGATATACAAATCTACAACTAACTCTACCACTGAAGAGCAAGAAGCAGTGATCTATAGACATAGTTGACTCTTCTCATATCAAAAATTGGTGATGAATCCAGAAAGGATTATTTATGTATAGATTAAAAATTTCATTCTATTGGAACTTTCTGCTCTTTCCCCACTTCATCTCACCTCCTCCAAAATATGGGCATCCTTTCCATTAGACAAGTTGATGCTTAATTAGCACTGTATTTCCTAAGAACTGTTCCCGCATGTGCTTGAACCGCTTGCAGAGTTCATCAACCAGCAGCAGCTACATGGCTCTATAGGCTGCTGCTCCAGCTATCTCTTGCAAGTTCTCTTTAGCAAATAGGTGGAATACTACAGATTTGTATTATGTGTATTAATCATGGTCACTCTTAACAAAAGTTGAGCCTTTCTTCATTTAAAAAGACGGCTACTTGGGAGTCAGAGTGCAGAGAAGACAATGCTATGTCTCTGTGCTTTCTAGACTGGGGTTCATCTGCAGAATTCAAAGCCTTTTTTTTCTCCTTAACTAATTTAGTTACAAATAGAAACAGTACTTATTAAAAGAATCCAGCCTCCAAAGAAACTTTATGTTTCCTCATCCTACAAAGACAGGCATGGTGCTTGAGTCTGGTTTGTAATTAACACTGCCCAAAGCTATTTCCTCTATTTCCAGATAAAGAAAGCTTACAAAATAGTGCGTAAAAGGAGATCCCACTTAATGCATACATTTCTCTATCTGAAACCCAGTGCAACCATAAGAAGTGAAGTGCCAGATGTAGGGTTAGGATTAACTTTCAGTTACTAAATTCAAATATGACTAATTCTATTCTGGGGATGAGGAGGTTGGATTTAAGTAAGCTTAGGACCAAATTTTTTAATTGCTTCTGAAACAAAATCTTCCTTATAAATTAACATTTGTAATTTTAGCAGGCACAATGTCAGAAGCTAGACTATAAGTTGGCCCATAATACCAAAAGCTTGGCTTGTGCTTTTAAAAGCTTCTTATTTAGTCTGTATTTCCAGTGATCATTGAAAATGTTAATTCTTTCTAAATAAATAAATAAATAAATATTAATTATTGTCAGATGCAATAGTAGTATGCCCAAGAAACTATTAATTTCTGGGTTAAATGGAATGGAAGCAAAGAACTTGTGACTTCGAAATGCCAGTGGTAGAGGCCAAACCAAGGATCCATCTGTCTTAAGGAAAATTCCTTTAAATACAGCTGGGACCACCCTAGAGAAGGGCTCGCACTGCATGTTCCACTGTATCAGCATATGGGTTTTATCAACAAGACACTTCTTTTTTTTTTTTAATATTTATTTATTTATTTTAGAGGGTGGGGGAGAAGGAGAGAGAGCCTCAAGCAGACTCCTTGTTGAGCACAGAACTCAATGCAGGTCTCAAACTCACATCAACAAAACCCTTGTAACCATAGATTCCTCTCAACCTCTTCAGCTTGCCTAGGTAAAGCATGGCTTTCTTTCAGACAAAACAACCATCATTTCTCTATGCTATCTTCTGGGAGCTGCCTTTTCCCTCCCACCTCCCCTGACTCTATCCTCACCTATCTCTTCCCCTACCCCTCCTGCTTGTTGGCTGGCTCCATGAAGGTGCTCTCAAACTTGCCCATTTCCAAGTCACTGGGCATCACTGGCTGACTATTCTTACTTTCCTTTCCCTGTCTCAATTCTATGAACACTCACAAGCACTCACCTGGATCATCCTGCTTAACATCAGTTCTCTTTACCACACCATCCCAAATCTACATTCACATCACTGGCTGAGCACTAAGATCTTACCTGTCTTGGTCCAGGTCTGACCCCTTCCTTATTGCCAGTCAATCTAATACTCCTCAAATTTTCATGTGCATACAAATCCTCAGGATCTTGTTAAAAAGCATATTCTGACCCAGTATATCTGAGATGGAACCTGAGGCTCTGCATTTCTAACAAGCACTCAGGTGATGCTGATGCTAGTACAGGAACCACACTTTGAGTAGCAAGGATTTAGCATTCAAGGCAATGTCGGCATGTAGGCCAGACTGCCTCTATTTTTGTCCACTTCTTGAGCCACATACCTATGGATTTACATGAATCCTTCTCCTTATAAAACAAGTATAACATTGAGCCTTGACAGACTTTGCTCCAGCAATTTCAGTTTTCAAAAAGCACACTCAAAATAGCTCACTGTACCCACAAGCACCCTTCAGTCCCTTAACTTGCTCCAAGACTTGTGGAATCTGTCACTGCTGTAGGGGGAAAAGCTTTTGAAATGGAATTGAACATGGGGTGATGCCTGGCATAAATGAATCCAGTAAGGGCTTTTTCTTCCTCTTTTGTTATTCACTGAGGTTTTTTTGTTTTTTGTTTTTTGTTTTTTGAGAGGTAAAAACAGACTAGAAATAAAGTTTCCAGGTGCTCTTGCCTCAGCCATTTGCCTCTCATGCGCACCTTAAAAGTGTTGCCTCTGAGCCTCAGTTTCTCCTAACATAAAATATTTTCCATTCAACTCTGTTAGAGTAGGATTTTACAGTCTCTAGTGAAATCTGCTATGGAAAGATGTTATAAAAAAAAGTGTTCTTTTGATTGTAGATCACATCTGCACTAAGACCAGAAACATTTTTTTCAACAGAAGGACTTAGTGTTCTTCATTCTCCGCATTTTTTCCGTCTAATGAGGTATGGAACTATGTAGACCATAATGACTACAGCTTAAAGTTTAGGTTCAGTTACTACGTAATCTCATAAATCTCTCTTAGCTATAAGTAACAGCTAACCTCTACTTCCTCTGATATTTTATTTACCCTGTAAATCAGCCCTATTCCTTCACTTCACACAAAGGAAGCTGGGAGCCCCAGCTCTTCTAGAAATGTAGAGACAGACAAGCCACTTGTGTATGCCCCTGATACAGAAACACCCCTGCAGGCAGGCCACCCCCCAAATGCAGGGCACGGAGTCCCATCAATCACTAAGGACACTTACGCCAACAGGGTCCTGGAAAGTGAGGAAAATACTGAGCTAAAAACTGAAGCTGCCTGAATTTCAGCAGCACAATCAGCTAGGACAGAGAATGGAATTACAGAAGTGAAAACATTAGCCAAAAACAGTTGTTTGGTATCAAAGTGTGTCTTACTGTCTTTTGCTTTGATTTCAATTAACTTCAATCACACTGGTGTATGTGTAGACACAATGTGAGCAATCATGTATTTTCCCCTTTTGTGCAGCTCCGCTCCCTCACTGGAGACTAGCTGGAGTGCGTTGCTGTGGCTTCCTCTTTCTCTGGAGCAAGATACCCAGCAGCTAGAACCAACAACCTGTTTGATAAATCAAGTGAGAAGGTTTGATGCCCCTTCATTTGTCTTTCTTTACCCTCTGCCCTGCTCCAAGCATAAGATATGGAAAGATATGACATATATAGAATTCTAAGAAAGACTTGATATTAACCTATTTGTTAGGAACACACAGACAACTTTGATTTTATTCTATTGGCAGAAGACAAAACTTCCCCTAATCGGTTTAAAGGAGCATCTTTCGGGCACCAGTATAGTGAAATCCAGTACCCTTTAACTTCTTACAGGTCATTTAGTGTCCAATTTCACAGACTTCAAAGGGAGTTTAATCACACAATGAAGAGAAAGGCTTATAATAAAATGATTTACATGACTCCCCCCTGCTGCAACTATGGGGAGGTGAACAGAGAAGATAAAAAGCAGGGAAACAAATTAAAGAAGAAAATTAAAGGTGAAGATGAATAGTACTGGAGGTCAAAGGTGATTATGAGGTCAAAGACAAGATAGAATAAGTCTCAAGATCTATGGGATCTGGAGTTGGGTGTTGAATTAGAACCAGAATGAACTTAGAAGTTAGATAAAATTAAATTTATCAACAGAAAAAGGAAAAAGTGGTGGTTTTTCTTAGAACACTTTCTTTAGATGATGTAAGTTTTAAGCAAACTTTGCCTATACTATTAAGGTCCCCAGGATGTTTATTGTGTGCCTGTGTGTGCACAGGATGGTTTTGGAGAGATAAAACTCTGATTTTCCCATAAGTTTAAGTCACTGACTTGTGCTATTCCTACATAGATAATTTCCAAACTGAGCATTTTCTAAAGACCAAAACAAACATGACTGTACTCTGCAAAAAGCATCCCAGATCACTTGCAGCCTACTTATCTCCTACCAAGATAAGAAAATTCCACTCTGCCTGTCCATATCACACTGAACCTTGATTCACTAGCTGACTCACAGAGCTTCTCTCTGCTTCTATGTTCTATACAACATAGTACACTAGAACAAACTGAGTATACTTTCAAATCGTGATACTACGATGTACCTTTTCAACTGCCTACAAATTAAAGAAAACCCAGTGTTGCATTATTGAACTGAGATTGGAACCATTGTACCAGACTCTTCTTTTAAAAGTCACAATTCCATGTCCCAACTTCCCTTGTGTACAGGCCAGTTTAAAGAGGGTTTTATGATTTTTCCCACTCTTCCTGTGTTTAAATGAAGTATTTCTGGGGTGCCCGAGTGGCTCAGTCAGTTAAGCAGCTGCCTTCGGCTCAGGTTATGATCTCAGGGTCCTGGGACAGAGCCCCGCATCAGGTTCCCTGCTCAGCAGGGAGACTACTTCTCCCTCTGCCACTTCCCCCAACTCATGTGCTCTCTTGCTCTCTCTCTCAAATAAATAAATAAAATATTTTTAAAAATAAAAAAATAAATGAAGTATTTCTTATGCAGTCTTTGCATAATTTTTAAGCTTTGGGAACGCTTAATCCTCTTTCTTTATGGGAAAGGAGGTAAAAATGCTAGTAAAAATACAGATACAGAACATCTTATCTGATATCAGTGTTCATTCATCCATATATTCATTCATTCAACACACCTTTTTTCTTTGCTGAGTATCTGTAGACACTTGACACTGATGAGTATACAAAAAGTGTATTGCAATATAAATATATTAGTTGTCACCATCGGAAGAAGCTGGGGGAGGAGTATATGGGATTCTGTACTATTTTTTGCAACTTCCTGTAAGCCTATAATTATTTCAAAATACACACAGTTAACCCTTGAACAATGTGGGAGTTACAGGCACCAACCACTCACACAGTTGAAAATTCACATATAACTTTTGACTCCCCAAAAATGTAACTACTTTAACCTACTCTTAACCAGAAGACTTGCTGTAACATAAACAGTAGATTAACACTTATTTTGTATATGTATCATACACTGTATTCTTACAATAAAGTAAGCTAGAGAAAAGGAAATTTATTAGGAAAATCATAAGGAAGAGAAAATACATTTAGAGTACTGTACTGTATTCAAATTTTTAAAATCCACATAGAAGTGAACCCATGCAGTTCAAACCTGTGTTCTCAAGGGTCAGCTATAGTTTTAAAAAATAGAGTCACAGCTGAATCACTATATTTTACACACAAAACTAATATTACACTATATGTTAACTGGAATTTAAATAAAAACTTTGAAATCATTTTAAAAATTATCTTTAGAAAAGAGTATTTAGAGCCCCCCCAAAAAAGAAAGGGTTACCGACTGCTTAAGACTCTATCCATTTTAGCCCTGAAATTCTCATATCCTGGAAAACCCCTCAAACCCTAACAAACCAGGACAATTGATCACCCTATAAAATGAAGTAAGTATTGTCTCTGTCTCCAATGATCTCATATCTAATGAGAATGTTATACATTAGTAGGGGGAAAAAAACACTCTTAGACAAAGGAATGCAAGGCAAATGTGTGAGCATGCCCAAATCTTTCACCTATAGTAGACAGTGTTAATAGGTCACAGCCTTCTTTCCTAAGCTCGGACATAGCCTTAGAATCCTTCTCAACACAGCGCTTAAGAAAGCAATTATCATATGGTTTCTCTCATCTATGGAACATAAGAACTAGGAAGATCGGTAGGAGAAGAAAGGGATAAAGAAAGGGGTGTAATCAGAAGGGGGAATGAAGCATGAGAGACTATGGACTCTGAGAAACAAACTGAGGGCTTCGGAGGGGAGGGGGGTTAGGGAATGGGATAGGCTGGTGATGGGTAGTAAGGAGGGCACGTATTGCATGGTGCACTGGGTGTTATACGCAACTAATGAATCATCGAACTTTACATCAAAAACCAGGGATGTACTGTATGGTGACTAACATAATATAATTAAAAAAATATTAAAAAAAAAAAGAAAGCAACTATTAATGAACTGGAGTTGGAACAGAATTGAAACCCATTTGCTATCCCTGAAGTATTCTCTCATGCCAAATAATTTTTCAGGCATTTTCACTCAACAGACAAGCTTAAAAAGAAAGTTCTAATTTCCAGACAATGCTCCACCCTTGACATATTAAGAAACATATTAAGAGTTGCTATGCATGGTTTGGCATTTCCTCTTCAAGCTCCTCTCAGTATTGCTCAAGGCAACCCAAAACTAGTATAGTCATTTATTGTCAATCTTGAAATCACACTTTTTGGAGATAACCTTTAAACTCCAAGGTATTTCTTTATGATAAATAAATACAGCAGTACTTTCTTTCAATGAAAGGGGTGCTAGAATTTAATGGCACGTGGTTCATGAAACAATTTACAAAATAAGTAAACCGCCCCCCCCACCAGCGTCTGTGTACTTTTAAGAATAAAACTACATACAGACTAATATAGACATTGTTTCTGTACCTCCTCTTCCTTTTCCTCATCTTTCAGGCAAATGAGTGGGCAAATAACATCTGCTCCAACTTATTAAATACACTTGTACTTCAAAATAAAAGTGAAAGCTTTCATTCTGATATATGTAGTGCTCCAGACTGGAATCCACCTCTATAATATCTGTCAACATTTAACACAGAAGAGTGCTAAAAAGGTTTTAGAGTCATACTAGCTTGAGTTCAAGGCCTGTCCCTGCCAATTTCTAGTTAAGTGGTATTACTCTTTCTATTACTTGGTTTCATCACTTAAAAAATCATTAAGCATAGTTTCTGACTCATTGGGTTACTGTACTGTTCAATGAGACAATGTGCATAAAGTACAACAATAGTAAATAATAGCATTCATTTATTTATTATATTATTGTTACTGCAGTTAATTTCTTTTTTTGTTGTTGTTTTTCAGTAACAATTAAAATCAAAACTACTTGCATTACTAGGCCATCAAAAATTATTTTGGAATTTTAACTTCGTTTTATTTATTAATATTATAATTTGTTTAGTTATACAATACATCTAGGACTAGTGCTTATATGCCACACAAACATAAATCATTATATATTTTAAAAAATATTTTATATATTTATTTGAGAGAGAGAGAGAGCATGGAAGCAGAAGGAGGGACAGGGACAAGCAGACTCTGCACTGAGATCATGACCCGAGCTGAAATCAAGAGTCGGATGCTTAACCAACTGAACCATCCAGGCGCCCCTAAATCATTATATTTTAATAAATATTTCTAAATGTCTGTTCAACAGTCAGACCATGTATATGGCACTGAAACACTGTTGAGAGGATGCTTAGCAGTTCCCATAATTGTACCAACTTGAAAATAAATTCAAATTTTAATAAAAGGTAATATTCTAAACTACCAAAGTTTGAACTGTCTAATATCTTAGCAACACTTATGTGGTTGGGTGATAGCATTTACTTTCTACCTTTAAATCTTTTTGTTAAACAAGCAACAATGATTTCTTTTAAAAAAAAAAAAGGAAAAACTAAAGGATTGGAAATTTTCCCTCTTCATTCCTTACTTTTGTCCAGGACATAGACGATTTTCCATAAATGCTGTTGTCAACTGGCTGAAAAGCAAATATCTTTGTATGAAAACTGTACCACTTATGTATATTTGGTAAATGATGTAATTTCTGAGTTACTCAATTCATTAAATCACCAAACATTCAGTAGTGTGATGGCAGTACATACTACAAATAGTGTACAATTTGAGCCTAGTGTCCTTTGATCTTATGGAGTATTTGAATTTCATGACTAATATACATATACTTTTTAACTGAGTTTATTCCCAATATGCTATTTGGCCTAATTAAGAATCTTGAAATGTGAACTATAGATAGATTCTAAAATAAGAGTCAGTCATAAGCCTTTATTATTAATTTATATATGATCTCAAGTAGCACATACACAGAGGCTACAAGGTTAATGTACAAACAGACAAGCTTAGTCAATCTAATCATGTAAGCATTAAAGTTTCCTTCTGACTCGCCCTCCAGTTGAAAAGATCAAAGTGAAGCCTGGAGTTATCGTTGCATTGGTTTCTGTCATCCCAGTTTCACAGTGCCCATTCTGTGTGTGCTATATTCAGTGCAGCTGTTGTGGCTCTCGATATGTTTGAATCACTAATAAGTTATTTTCCAGTCTTTTGGCTAGAATGGAGCTATAAGAGAAATGGCTTGCCTTGATGCGTTCCAGCTGGAAGTAAATATGTTCCCCCATTGAAAAACCTGGAGGTTTCCAAATTTTGCCTAACTGAGCACTGGATTAGGACTTGCTAAGGAACCCAACGGTTATATGTGATTAAACAAATAGAGGCACATAGTGACCCAAGCCCCAGGAAGACGCTAAGAACTCTTAATTTCAATCCCAGGTTTCCTTACTAACATGTTTTATAACCTTGAAAACTCCACTTACCCTTTGGCTGGGCTTCCATAGCTATAACCCTAATTACTTAATAACCCTAATAAAGAACTGGTTCTTGTTAAGAGAACATAAAGGGGAAAAAAACAACTAGCTCTGTTACTCCAGTGTTTATTTTATAAGGACCACATTAGCAGTATTTCACAACCTACCACTTTGAAAGTGCATTCTGTACTAGATTAGATACTGATCACTCAATAGTTAGAGAATACAGACAGTCTCCCTACTTGATGGCTGAATTCTAAAATTTTGACTTTACGAAGGTATAAAAGTGATATGCATTCATCAGAAACCATACTTTGGGGGGCGCCTGGGTAGCGCAGTCGTTAAAGCGTCTGCCTTCGTCTCAGGGTGTGATCCCGGCGTGCCGGGATCGAGTCCCACATCAGGCTCTTCCGCTATGAGCCTGCTTCTTCCTCTCCCACTCCCCTGCTGTGTTCCCTCTCTCGCTGGCTGTCTCTCTGTCACATAAATAAATAAAATCTTTAAAAAAAAAAAAAAGAAACCATACTTTGAATTTTGATCTTTTCCCAGGCTAGCAATATGCAGTATTATTCTCTCTTGTGATGCTGGGCGGTGGCAGAAAGCTGCAGCTCCCAGTCAGCCACATGATCGCAAGGGTAAACCATCAATACCCAACCCTTCTGATCCACACACCATTCTGTTTTTCACTTTCAGTACAGTATTCAATAAATTACACTTATTATTCAATACTTTATTGATATCAAATACTTTGTTGATATTCAGTACTTTATTGAAAGTATTAAATACTTTCAATATTATGTTCAATACCTTATTATAAAATAGGCTTTGGGTTAGATGATTTTGCCCAACTGTAGGCTAAATGTTCTGAGCATATTTAAGGTAGGCTGGGCTAAGCTATGATATTTGGTAGGTTAAGTGTATTAAAAGCATTTTTACTTACTATATTTTCAATTTACAATGGGTTTATCAGGATGTAATCCCATCGTATGTCAATAAAGATCGGTATTCATTTGCAATTTTCAACAAGATGAAAGATAGCAGGTGGAATTAGCTTACATTTTTGACCCAGTGCACAGTTCCGAACCCCTGGTTCAGAACAAAGGAAGGCTTTCATTCTGAGAATTGAATCTAGGCTATGAAAATGGACCAAGGAAATAGCCAAAAATTAGGGTGGGGGCAGTAGAAAGGTTTTATTTCTTTGGCTTTGACTTAGTTGGGATTTGAAGTTCTTTTGGTTGCTTTGTTAAAGGTAAGTTTGTGCTAAAGCTAAACTTGTAATGGTCAAGAGAAGGCTCCCTTGTGTTAGAATGCATAACCCCATGTCCCTTGACCCATGTCACCAACACACTTTGTCCTAATCTAACAAACTGTTTGCATAGATAGCAAAAGAGTTACTAAGAACTATTTGGAATTGCCACTGTGAATGGTCACTAATGGTCATTTGCTATATTCACCATGATACCACGGTGCTGCATCTTATTCATGAATGTGTATGACTGTTTGGTTTTCTCTGACGAGAGGAATTTCTTTCGACAGCAAATCATAAAGACCAGGATCTTTAAAATGGTTATGCTAGAGTAGGTTTTTTTTTTTCTTTCCATTTTGCTTGGAATACTGTTTTAAAGTGAAGTGCCATGAGTATTTATCTTAGCCTCAAAAACTTTGGAAAATGTCACATTTGAAGGAGGTGACAAAAGTTGGAAATCATTTAACCAGCTAGGAGAATCATTTTTAACCTATTTTTTATTCAACATGTAAGTACAATATACAAGAAGATACTTTTTCTCATTTTCTGTGCACACTTTAAATTTTTAAAAGGAATCTGCCATGTAAAGATGGAAGTGATAAAGGTAGGAAAAAGTTAAAATATCTAAAGCCATCTACCTACTTTCACTTTCAAAATTACCAATTTAGTCCCTACTACTTTAAGATTATTTGTGTAAGAGCTATCCTAAAGTTTACATTAGTGTTATTTGTGAAAAAGTAATAGTAATAATAGACTACAAAGTCAGTAAATTTATCCAGTGTCATTAGAGAATAAGTTCTATGTAGATATATTTACTCTCTAAAGAGCCCAAATTTTACTGAACATTATTTCACATTTTCATGATGACTCTGTGTTAGCACTGTAAAAAATAATTAATTATTGTGCTATGCTTTAATATAGGTGTAACCTGATGGCTATTAGATGTGCAGGCCTTTTGCCTCTACACTTAATGGCCCCAGGCTGCTTCATAATGGGAGATTCTATAGCATCAGACTTCTCTACCTTTTACAGTGAGCTGTCATTTTACAATATTCGGATTCTCACAGTCCTATCTCAAAACCACCTTTGCTTCGAAGGTAGAGATGCGGAAATAAGCAAATTCCTTATAAGTTTGGGCTACCATTTGGCTCGATTTCCATTGGAAGAAAGCTTACCAGACAGCATGCTACATTATGAAATGATGAAACAAAAGAACGGAAAATAATTAGTGTGCAAATTGTTTTCTGCTGACAATGTATACCAGCTGTTATTTCCTGTCTGATCTTTGTATAAATTATTTTCTCTACAGATTTAATACTATGACTTTGTCTTTACCAGACCTCTTCTGCTTTATTCTACTTCTACAGTTTACCAATAAGATTTTAAATTTTAATCCTATACCCTCAAAGTTCTGCCCACTATCCCATGGACATCTGGTAGTGGTATGGGTTGGATTTTTCTATTCTAGTCCTACAGGTCTTGGATGAAATTGTAACAGTTACACTGGGTTCAAGCCTAGTTCATCTTGAACACCAGTTATAACTAGTAGCTATAGCTTCTAATGTTAAAACTGATCCTTTGCAAACATCATTAGAGAAAATCTCATGATTTATCTATAAGACCCTGCCATGGCAGAGAATTCAATTCTTAGCCTCTCATTTAGTCAAATGAGCCAAGACAAGCTATCCGTGATGAACGTTACCACCACCACCTCAGTACACAGTATAACACAGCCAAGGGAATTCCAAATTGCTATTCATCACCCATCTGAGAGAAATACTTTATGACCTTTAAAGTGGGCCTTTGTACATTCATACAGCTCTCTGACAATGTTCAACACATTTACTCATGGTGGATTTGACTCCTAGCTCAATGAGATCTAAAGGAAGCTAACTAAAAACACAGAAGGGCAATTTTTATCACTCATTTATTTAGGAGTTTAGAGAATTTGCTTAGGAATCCAAGTCCTATGGCCTGAAGTACTCAAACCATCAATAACACACATAGTAAGTTTGAGACTGGCAGAGACTGCACAGACCTCTCAGTTTCCCCCTGGGGGAATTAAATCTGTTTGCCCTACAACTGTGCAGAGATATATTTTAATAGCAGCACTATTCTTTAAAATTAGTGTCTGTTTCATGACTAATTTTACAGGATTATGTGTGACCATTAAATCAATACACTCGTTTGCAGCATGTGATATTCACTTCACTTTCAAAAGTTAAAGTTCTTTAAAACTGATTATTTTTCTCTTACAGAATAACCAGTCAGTTAGAATTGTTAGAATCACTCTCAAACGATTATATTTTATAATGTGTTTTCATAGTGAGCAAAGGCAGAAGTGGAGAAATGAGCCAAAACTCTCCATCCATATAAAACATAAAGAAACCTAATTGAAGAGGTCATATATCCAGAAGCCAAAGTTGCTTCAGAGGGCTTAGATCAGAGCCCATCCTTTGGTCAGCTATAGAGTGGTCTCTGTCTTCACCTGGGGTCAGTGTGTGAGAGGGGTCAAACCTGAAACTGAAAAGTAGCATAATTATCCACTCAGTACCCAACTTCACATGGTGAAAAGTCCCACTATATTATGCCTGGGTAAACTGAAACCATATCCAGGTGCCTGTGGTGCTGCTCTGCTCGATAACTTCCTATCAACCTGCCTCTCTCCGAAGCCCTGGGCAGACGACGGAATGGACTAGCTCGGCTCCATCTCTTCACTTACCTGTCAGTTACTCTGTCTCTAAAGAATGGAAAATCTTGCTTTCAACTCCTAACACCCACTCCCCACTTCCCTGTCCTTTTTCTCCCAAGCAATGTAATTTGAGCTGAAATACAAACAGAGTTGCTCGCTCTTTTTATGCCCTTGTTGCATACAAACTGAAAGGAGGAAACAAAGGCTCACATGAACTTTGGAAATTAATACTTCTTCTGGTCCCAGCTGTCAGACTTATTTCTTCTTTGTAGCTAAATCAGGTCATTATGCCACAAATCTTTATTCTAGATGAAAGATTTAAATCTCCACAGAATTTGAGGGGTTGGGGGGGGTGCATAATAAGCCATACATAGTAATTGGCTGTAGTTTTATCTGGATGTTTGTATGGAGACTGCTATCAAATTCTGATAAACTTTTACTGACCCCTTTCACTTTCCAGAGTCCCTAGGAATCCTAGCAACCAACTGCATCATCCTGGCATTCAGACTTGTACTCAATTATAAACTCTCTTCACATTTAAGACATCATGTTTCTACAGAGCTACTTTAAGCAATCAAAGAAATTAAAAGATCTTTTGGGTTGCTTTGCAATAATAATAGTAATAAAAAAGAAGTTTCTATAACTCAGGCATTTGTCCTTGACACGTTCTGAATTATTTCTTCAGAATTAAAAAAAAAAAAAAGGAAGACACAATGGAAGGCTTAGAGATTCCATTCAGCTGCTTTAAAATCAAAACTAAAGAACAGCAGTGGCAGCAGAAGTCTGAAAAGGCATTAAGTCATCAAAATCGCCATTCAACAGAACAGCTTTGAAACAGATGTCTCTCCCATCATCTTTATCCAAAGAACCAGGGAGGGGACATTTAATATATTAATATATTAATAAAGATAATAAAGTCTTAAGTCAGTGGCCCTTTCATACAGGTATTCTTTAGGCAAATTTGTTAAATGGTCCCAAAGCATCCCTTGTAGTTTTTGTTTCATGAAGCAACCTATTTTCTCGGTATTTCAAAGGGTAAAAGAATGATGGTGAGCACTGAGCCCTAAGTCAGGATACTTATATTGCACTTACAGAAAATGGTAGAGTAAATACTTATCTGTAGTCCTGTTTAGGCAGAGTAGAACACACTTCTATTCAGGACCTCCAAGCACAAATCAGGATTTCTGCAGAGCCTTTCCTGTTCCAATCTTTGGGAGACAGTGATCACTGTGATTCTATGTGGACAGCACCCTGGAGCTATGCAATGCAGAAGCCCTGGACTTAGGGCCTTTTGAAAATGTCCATTTGCCACATTTTTACTCATGTTTCCTTCCAAAATTCTAGAGAGGCTTTATTTACAATTGTTTCAAGAACAGTACACTCCTCTGAAGGAGGAAAGGTGGAGCCTGTCAAGGAGCAGGGGGAAATGTTCTTAGGTCAAAGTACTTATGTCAAAAGTCCTATGAAAACTGTTGGGATCCTGCCATAAATATTTGAAATCCTGACTGAGAGAAAGGCTAGAAACTAGGGCTGCCCCTGCTCATAACCTCAAGTTCCCATCTGACAAAATTATCTTTGACCTGGTCCTGTCATAATGTCTGAAATTGCTCCCTCTGAAGACCTCTTCCCTGTTAAGTGCATCTCCTCCAGAAGGTCTCTATTTAAATGCTAATGTTTTGCTCACCCAATATCAGTCATTACTTTATCACATTAGCCTCAATCACCCTGGGAAAATGGAACTCAGTCAGGTAAACACTAATGAAAGACAAGGTGAAAGGGATGTTCCAGAACATGTGTGGGGAGCAAAGATGAGAGTGGTGGTGGTTAAAAAGAGTATACTGGGGTCATCAGCTAGAATGACAGGCAATAAACCAGTACTCCCCTTCAGAAGTGGGGTACACAACAAGCTTCCTGGAACAGGATGACAAAAGAAGATTAGGGGATACTTTAAATAAGCCTCATCTCCTTCATAGTTTTATCTAAAGTTGGTCTTAGTTGAGTTACAAGTAAATCCAATAAACAAGACAGATAATACTACATAATCTTACCTAAAGAGATGGTCAAACAGTCCATATGCCTCCAGAAGAAACAACTCAGCTGGGAATTTGAACACACATTTGGCCCTTGCCATTTAAGATGATCCACTGCAAACTAGGCCAACTCTATTTGACAGAATGACAGCTATTCCCACAGTGGCTTTGGGATGTTATTTGAAAATCAGATTATTTATTTTTTAAAGGCAACATCCATTGTTACGCTTGTTTTTCTTTCAATTAATCTAAATGGGAACATCCTTATCTGCAAGGACACAGATACCTTTTTGTGGAGCTTTCTGCAATATACAAATGTGTTGCATGGTAATGATCTTTCTGGTTAAATTAAGATGTTCTGTACTACAAAAGCCTGTATGTACAAACAGCATGGGCTGGATGTAGGAAAGAACTATTCATTGGGTGTCTAAAAGCATAAGACAAATAGCACAAGATGGCATAATATTTGTGCAAACCTATTTTTTGAAACATATTTAAAATCCAACTTGTTTTATTAATTTTTTTCAATGATGCTTATTCTTAACATGCTCAAATGTCTCCCAGAGGGAAAAGTGGTCTGCAAAAAAGCTTTTGATCTTCATTTCTTTTCAAGAATCTGCAAATTAAAAGACCTGTTGGGGAGATATTTCACTCATTTGTTGGCTGAGAGGCACTTTTGTTTTCAAAGGGAAGAAAGATGTTCATTTAAATTTGGAGGAATCTCCTTAAGTTTAGGAAATAGCAATGTCTCCATATAAGTAAGAATATGTGACTTTCCAGGTATTTTTCAGTGGCTCTCTACTGTTCTCTACTGGAAATTTCAGAATACTCAATTAATAGGGCAGGAATACATGTCCTTCAAAGTATATCTGTGTTAAAAAAAGCATCTTTGCACTTATGGCATCACCTATTGAAGGGGAGGGAATTTGTTTCCTGGGCAGAAGGCAGATGACCTGGAGAGATAAAATTGGATAGTTTTGGTGAAAACAAAGGTTTTTGGTCAGCCTGACATGGACTTGAATTCTAATTCTAACACTTCTTAATTAAGTTGAGGTTGGAGAAGTCACATAATCCCTTGGAGCCTCAGCTACATTATCTGCAAAATGGACAAAATAATAATCTCTCCTTCATAAGACTATTGTTAAACATTAAAATAAGATAATGCCTACAAATGGTAATGAACAGAACGCATAGCGCCTGGCATGCACCAAGTATCCAATAAATAACAACAATCTGTCACATCATTATTCATCCTTGAAACTTTAATCTTAGGCTATGTCTATATCAAGCTCATGATAGGAACATTTTTGGTCAAAACATTTTTGTATAGTGAGAAAGGTTTAAGGTAGGGAATCATTTACTTAGCAAGAACACCAGCATTCTCAGATGCTAGTGTATACTTTTATAGGTGAGTTCTTATAGCCAAACGTAAAATATTTGAGTTGGTCATTGCCCTAAACTCTGGAAAAGAGCTGGGGATATGTACCTTTCTACATCAGATCTAGAAAAGAGTCCTCAAGTCTTTTTTTTAATGGTTGCTCCAGAGTCTCTGAGATACCTGTGAACTACCTGTGAAATGAAAGCACTTTGTCACCAAGAGAGACAGAGACAATCTGAAAAGGTTACTGTCATGTGTGGCCAGCATGCTGGGAATATCTCAACAAATAAGGAAATCACTGATTCAGTCATTCCTCCTCCCACCAGAAGAGACATAATTTCAACACAGTTTGTTGAGCATCGACAAAGATATGATATGACAAATCTTTAGTGTCCTTGTTATTTATTCACAAAGTAAGTCAATGAACAATGCCAAACATACAGAAAACCCACTAGTGTATCTTGTTCAGATCTTATGGATTTTCCAGCATACCTAAATCATAAAGAAAGATCATAAATTCCATCAGCTTTAATTGTACATATAAAAAAAAAACAGGTTACTGAGAGGTTAAGTACTCCGCTTGAGGTCAGAAAGTTCATTATGGGCAAAGCTGTATGAGAAGGGATGGTTCATGATAGTCCATCCAGTCCTCTTTTCACTACCCACTTACGGCTTATAAGGAAGACAAGAAGTTTGCATCTCTCCTAACTCTAAAGTACATGAGTCAAAAGGAAGATTTTCATGGGGAATTGCAAATTGGACCACTCTAGTGAAACTAGCAATTTTATCCAATGTTTACTAAAACAAATCAAGGGGCGCTTGGGTGGTTCAGTCGGTTAAGCGTCTGTCTTCACCTCAGGTCATGATCCTAGGATCCTGGGATTGAGCCCCACATCGGGTTCACTGCTCAGTTGGAAGTCTGCTTCTCCCTCTCCCTCTGCCCCTCTTTCCAGCCTGTGTTCTCTCTCTCGAATAAAAAAAAAAAAATCAAGTCATGCTACCCTATTAACTTTGCCTAGAATTCTCAATATACTATGAGTTAATAATAACATAAGGACTACGAAACTATTTAAGCAATGAGATAAGTCAGACCGTGCAGAATCAGTGATTAATGCACAACAGTGATTAATACAGGTAGAGGGACCTGAGTTGAATTCCACTGATGCATTCAATGTAAGCATTAACTGGTACACTACAATGTTAATAGTCCTGTTGAAAATATAAAAGTTTTCCCTTAATAAACTGATAGGCCCAGAATGAGTTTGATTTTTAACTATAAAGCTCTTATAACTCTTTGTTTAAAAAAATGATTTATTTGAGGTTTTCTACAGTTAGCCTAGTTCCTTCCTCAACTACTTTTGTGAGGTCTACACACACACACACACACACACACACACACACACACATACACACACACACTCCCATTCCCCCATTCCACCCTCATTTCTGCCAGGAATTGTATACTGCACTAATTACAATAACAATTCTGCAACAAGGATGGTTATTTGTTTGTTTACAATTCCGATTTGTAGTAAAGAAAGGAGAACTCAGAAGCCTCTCTAGGTAAAGTGAAGAACTACTCAGCTACTTCTCATAGCTGGAAAGGTGTGTCTGAAAGAAGCTGAAAAGAATTGAAACATCAAGCGAGAATTTCCCTGTTCTCATTCAGTCTGAAACCAATATAGTATTGGAAACCTTGCTTCACGCTTCCTTAACCCAGTACCTGCAAAGCTCACATAGCGCCCTATAATTCAAACAGAGAATGAGATGGCCTGGGGGCGTTGTGTGAACGAGTCAGGAGCCAGGCAAGGCAGACTGAATTCAAGCTTCCCTGGTACTGATGACAACCATTAGCTTCCACTATTTCTGACTTTTCTATGCTTGCTTGCTATCTAATTATGTCACATCTTGAAAATGCAGCAAGAGAAAATTTCATTTCAGCTCTAATAATAGAAATGGGTAATATTTACCACTTTAACAGATTGTGCTGTGCTGTGAATGAAGGCTGACTCTTCAGTCACATTATATAGATGAAGTTGCTTCGGCAATAGTGGAGCATATGGGAACTAGAAAACTAAGTAGACTATCGGAGTGATGTGATTTTAAGAAAGTAATTTAATCAAAATCATGGTGTTAAATGGAAATCTTATCCATAAAAAATTATATGTTGGAAAAGCAACTAAATGTCTAAGTAGGGGGCAAAAGGCAATTTTAAAATGTTATTTTAAAGTATATTAGTGGCACTGAATCCTACTCTATTGAAAAATCAGATCATTTTCCCAAAAAAAAGTTTAGATTGTAAACTTAGTAATAGCAACATGCAGCATTAGTGGAAAATAGAAGGAAATGCCAAGATGTCCTTGAGCTACAGATGAAAACAAAATGACTGAATAAACCATCTAATAAACCATAACCAATATAGGAGAGAACAAGGAACTCTTGAAGATTCAAATAATGATGTCTGAAGAAAAACAGTTCGTATTCTGTTTCTCCTTATTTTAATTTCACCAATCCTGCAATTTCAGGTTTCTACCATGGTCAACAATTACCATCACTGGCAAACTCCATTACTGTTCCACTAGGAAGCTACAGGTGGATACTCACCTGGAGAAAATGAGGAATGCTTTCAGCACGTTGAAAACCATCCACTTTTCCCTGGATCACAGTTAAGGACAGGCAAACAAAATAACAAAATCAACTAGAGCAAAGTCTAACAGTCTTTGTTGGGGGAAGTGGGGGTGGAAATAAGTCTAAGTGTGTTTCGGTGCAGCCAATTTACAGCAAATAAACTTCTTGTGATATCAGTAGGTCTTAAGAACTGAGAGAATATTCTCTGAGAGGAAGCAATACATTAAGTTCTGTGTTAATTAATACCCAACAAACCTTTATGGTGCCATTATATACCCTAACAGTTGGGTTGCTGGCTAGGTAGCACTTTCTTCTTTGGATCTCTGCGGTATAATAGAGCAATACCTTATTATATTGTACTTCACTTTTTTGAACTTCGCTGATATTGTGCTTTTTACAAATTGGAAGGTTTGTGGCAAACCTGCCACAAGCAAGTCTATTGGCACCATTTTTCTAGGAGTGTTTGTTCACTTCGTGTATATATATCACATTTTGGTAATGCTCACAATATTTCAAACTTTTTCACTATTATGTTTGTTATGGTTATCTGCGCTTATGATCTTCACTAACTTGTGATCTTAGTTATTATTGTCAGTGTTTTAGGGTGCCATGAACCACGCCACGTAAGAAGGCAAACTTAATCCGTAAACGTATGTATTCTAACTGCTGCACTGACTGGCCATTCCCCTGTCTCTCTCCCTCTCCTCAGGCCTCCCTATTACCTAAGTAACAACAACATTAAAATCAGGCCAGTTAATAACCCTACAATGGCCTCTAAGTGTTCAAGTGAAAAGAAAGAGTCCCATGTCTCTCACTTTAAATCAAAACTAGAAATGATTAAAGCTAACTAAGAAAGGCATTAGAAAACCAAGATAGGATAAAAGCTAAGCCTTTTGTACCATACAGCCAAGTTGTGAATGCAAAGCAAAAGTTCTTGAAGGAAATTGAAAGTGCTTCTCCAGTAAACACACAAATGAAAGAAAACAAAACAGCCTTATTGCTGACACGGAGAAAAATTTATTGCTCTGGATAACAGATCGAACCAGCCACAACATTCCCTTCCACCAAAGCCCAATCCAGAGCAAGGCCCTAAGTCTCTTCAATTCCATGGAGGCTGAGAGAGGTGAGGAAGCTGCACAAGAAAAGTTTGAAGCCAGGTCCATGAGGTTTGAGGAAAGAATAATATAAATAATTATAATTTAAAAAGTGCAAGATGAAGAAGCAGAAAGTGCTGGTGTGGAAGCTGCAACAACTTAGCGAGAAGACCTAGCCAAGATAATGAATGAAGGTGGCTACACTAAACAGATTTTCAATGTAGGTGAAAAGAAGGAAGAAAATGCTATCTAGGACTATCATAACTAGAGAGGAGAAGTCAATGCCTGGCCTCAAACCTTCAAAGAACAGGCTTACTCTCTTGTCAGGGATTAATGCAGCTGGTAATTTGAAGTTGATGCTAATACTCATTTATTATTCCAAAAATCCTAGGGGGCCCTTAAGAGTGATCTACTCCCCCCATACTCTAGAAATAGAACAACAAACCCTGGATGACAGCACATCTGGTTACAACACAGTTTCCTGAATATTTAAAACCCACTGTTGAGACCTACTGCTCAGAAAAAAATTTTTTTTTCAAAATATTGCCCCTTGACAACGCACCAGGTCACCTAAGTGCTCTGATAGAGAATGATAACAGATTAATCTTGTTTTCTTGACTGCAAATACAATATCCATTCTGCAGCACATGGATAAAGAGTAATCCTGATCTCAAGTCTTACAATTTGAGAATGGATAGTGATTCCTCTGATGGATTCGGGCAAAGTCAAGTGAAAACCTTCTGGAAAGAATCAACCATTCTAGATGCCACTAAGAACATTCATGATTCATGGGAAGGTCAAAGTATCAACATGAACAGGAGTTTGAAAGAAGTTCATTCCAACCCTCATGGATGACTTTGAAGCATTCAAGACTTCAGTGGAGTAACTGCAGATGTGGTAGAAATAGCAAGAGAACTTGAATTAGACCTGGAGCCTGAAGATGTGACTGAATTACTTCAGTCTCATGATAAAACTTGAAAGGATGAGGAATTGCTTTTTATGGAAGAGCAAAGTAAGTAGTTTTTTGAGATGGAATCTACTCCCAGGGAAGATGCTATGAAGATTGTTGAAATGACATCAAAGGATTTAGAATATTACATAAATTTCATTGATAAAGCAGTGTCAGGGTTTGAGAGGTTGACTTCGATTTGAAATATGTTCTACTGTGGATAAAATACTGTCAAACAGCATCACATGCTACAGAGAATTGATTCATGAAAATAAGAGTCAATCAATATGGCAAACTTTACTGTTGTCTTATCTTAGGAAATTGCCACATCCACCTCAACCTTCAGCAACCACGACCCTGACTGGCTAGACTTTTCACCAGCAAAAGATAACGGATGACTCACTGAAAGCTCAGATGATGGTTAGCATTTTTTAGCAACAAAGTATTCTTTAATTAAAGTATGTACATTTTTTAGACGTAATACCATTGCACACTTAAAAGACTACAATATAGTGTAAATATAATTTTATATGCACTGGGAAGTCAAAAAATTCATTTGACGTGCTTCATTGCCATATTCACTTTATTGCAGTACTCTGGAACCAAACTCGTAATATCTGCAAGTTATGTCTGTATAGTGAGCAATAAAACTGTGCCTCATTATGAAATCTTAGGAGTGTTGCCACCATGATACCAAGAGGCATTTCAGGAGAAAATTTATAAATGTCTTAATCAAAATTTGTGAATGTATACATAATTTTGAAAAAATTATGTTATCTTGCATATTTTTTATTGTAGCATAGCTCACACACAATGTTACGTTAGTTTCAGTGTACAACATAGT
Organism: Ursus americanus; assembly: GCF_024610735.1. Classification (NCBI taxonomy): domain Eukaryota; kingdom Metazoa; phylum Chordata; class Mammalia; order Carnivora; family Ursidae; genus Ursus; species Ursus americanus. The sequence goes on along the minus strand of NC_142137.1, from coordinate 10,315,346 downwards.
GATTTGACAACTCTGTTATGCTATGCTCACAAGTATAGCTACCATCTGTTACCATACAACACCATCACAACCATTGACTATGTCCCCTATGCTATACCTTTCATCCTCATCACTTATTCATTCTGTAAATGGAGATTGTATATCCCTCTCGGTTCACCTATTTTACCATTTTTTCACCAGTTTTTTCCCTGTATTTATGGGTCTGTTTTGGCTTTTTATTTATCTATTTGTTCATTCATTTTGTTAGTTTCCACATATAAGTAAAATCATATGGTAATTGTCTTTCTCTGACTTATTTCACTTAGCATAATAACTCTCGGTCCATCCACATTGTCAAAAATGGCAAATGGCAAGATCTCATTCTTTTTTATGTCTGAGTAATATTCCAGTGTGGTGTGTGGGTGTGTGTATGCGTATATATACATATATAGATAGATAGATATGAAATTCCAGCTTTTTCTTCTTTCTCAAGATTGCTTTGGTTAGGGGCCCCTCGGTGGCTCAGTTGTTAAGCGTCTGCCTTCAGCTCAGGGCATGATCCCAGAGTTCTGGGATCGAGCCCTGCATCAGACTCCCTGCTCCACTGGGAGCCTGCTTCTTCCCCTCCCACTCCCCCTGCTTGTGTTCCCTCTCTCGCTGGCTGTCTCTCTCTCTGTCAAATAAATAATAAAATCTTTTTTAAAAAAAGATTGCTTTGGTTATCTACATTCCTTTATGGTTCCATACAAATTTGAGATTATTTGTTCCAGTTCTGTAAAAAAAAAACTATTGTATTTTGACAGGGATTACATTGCAGATTATATATATATATATATATATATATATATATATATATATATCACATATTCTTTATCCATTCATTATCCATTCATCTACTGATAGATGTTAAAGTTGTTTCTAATGTTGGCCATTGCAAATAATGCTGCAATAAACATATGGATGCATATATCTTTTTGAATTAGTGTCTTTATTTTCTTTGTGTAAATACTATGCCATATGGTATTGCTATTTTTAATTTTTTGAGGAAACTCCATACTGTTTTGCACAGTGCCTATAGCAATATATATTTCCCCCAAAAGTGCACAAGGGCTCCTTTTGCTCCACAGCCTTGTCAACACTTCTTATCGCTTGTCTTTTCGATAGTAGTCATTCTGACAGATGTAAAGTGATATCTCCTTGTGGTTTTAATTATCATTTCCCTGATAATTAGTGATTTTCAGCATCTTTTTATAGGTCTGTTGGCCATCTGTATATTTTCTTTGAAAAAATGTTTATTCAGATAATCTGCCTATTTTTAATCAGGATTATTTGTTTTGGTGTCAAGTTGTGTAAGTTCTTTATAGATTTGAATATTAACTCCTTATCATATATATCATTTACAGATATCTTCTCCCATTTGGTAGGTTGCCTTTTCATTTTGCTGATGGTTTCCTTCCATGTGCAAAAGCTTTTTATTTTGGTGTAGTCCTGATAGTTTATTTTTGCTTTTGTTTTCCTTGCCTGATGAGACATATCTAGAAAAATGTTGCTAAGGCCAATGTCCAAAAATTACTTGCCTATGTTTTCTTCTAGGAGTTTTGTTGTTTCAGGTCTCACATGTAGATCTTTAATCCATTTTGAGTTTATTTTTGTGCATGGTGTCAGAAAGTGGTCCAGTTTCATCCTTTTACATGTTGTTGTCCAGTTTTCCCAGCACCATTTATTGAAGGGACTCTCTTTTCCCCATTGTACACTCTTGTCTTTGTTGTAGATTAATTGACCATATAAGTGTGGGTTTATTTCTAGGTTCTCTATTCTGTTCCATCAATCTATATGTCTATTTTTGTGCCAAAAACATACAGTTTTGTTACTATAGTTCTGCAATTGTGTAATTTTAGCTTTGTTCTTCTTTCTCAAGTTTGCTTTGGTTATCCATGTTTTTTATGGTTCCATACAAATTTTAGATTGTTTGTTCCAGTTCTGTAAAAAATACTATTGTATTTTGACAGGGATTGCATTGCAGCTTTAGATTGTTTTGAGTAGTATGGATATATATTTTTTAATTTTTTATTTAAATTCAACTTAGTTAACATCTAGTGTATTATTAGTTTCAGAGGTAGAATTTAGTGATTCAATAGTTTCATATAATACCCAGTGCTCATTACATCAAGTGCCCTCCTTAATGCCCAGTACAAAATTACTCCCTCCCCTCCCTTTCATCCACCCTCAATTTGTTCTCTATAGTTAAGAATCTTTTATGTTTTGCCTCCCTTTCTGTTTTCATCTTATTTAATTTTTCTTTCCCTTCCCCTATGTTCATCTATTTTGTTTCTTAAACTCCACATATGAGTGAAATCATATGGTATTTGTCTTTCTCTGACTGACTTATTTTGCTTGGCATCATACCCTCTAGTTCCATCCATGTCATTACAAATGGCAAGATTTCATTCTTTTGGATGGCTGAGTAATAAAACTAAACCTTCCAATCCATGAGCATGATATATCTTAACATTTGTGTCATCCTTAACCTTTCATCAAAGTTTTATGGTTTTCAGAGTACAAATCTTTTATCTCCTTAGTTAAATTTATTCCTAGTTTTTTTTATTTTCAGTGTAATTGTAAATGTTGAGAATTGTTTTCTTAATTTCTCTGCTATTTTATTATTACTGTATAGAAACAACAAATTTCTGTGTATTAATTTTGTATGTTACAAATTTACTGAATTCATTTTTTACTTTTAATAGTTTTTTTGGTAGAGTCTTTCACTTTTCTATATACACCATCTGCAAATGCAGTATGACATCATCTGCAAATAGCAACAGTTTTCTTCTTCCTTCCTAATTCATATACTTTTTGAATGTATTATTTTATTTTTCTTTCCTAATTGCTAAAGCTAGGATGTCCAATACTATGTTGAATAAAAGTGTTAAGAGTGGATATTCTTGTGAAAGCTCTCAGTTTTTCACCAGTGACTATGACGCTAGCTGTGAATTTGTCATAGATGGCCTTTCTTATGTTGAGGTATGTTCCCACTAAACCAACATTATTTTTATCATGAACACATGTTGAATTTTGTCAATGGTTTCTCTGTATCTATTAAGATGATCGTGGCATTTTTATCCTTCATTCTGTTAATGTGGTGTATCACATTGATTGATTTGCAAATATTGAACCATCCTTGTATCCCTGGAATAAACCCCACCTGATCGTGGTGAATGATCCTTTTAATGTATTGTTGAATGCAGTTTGTTAACATTTTGTTAAGGATTTTTGCATCTATATTTGTCAGGGATGTTGGCCTGTGCTTTACTTTTCTTGTAGTGTCTTGGCTGGTTTGGGTATCAGGGTTATGCTGGCCTTGTAGAATATGTTTGGAAGCTTTCTCTTCTACTTTTTGGAATAGTTTGAGGAAAGTAGATTTTTTTTTAAAGATTTTATTTATTTATTTATTTGACAGAGAGAGAGACAGCCAGCGAGAGAGGGAACACAAGCAGGGGGAGTGGGAGAAGAAGCAGGCTCCCAGCGGAGCAGGGAGTCTGATGTGGGGCTCAATCCTAGAACTCTGGGATCATGCCCTGAGCTGAAGGCAGATGCTTAACGACTGAGCCACCCAGGTGCCCCAGGAAAGTAAATATTAATGTTTGGTAGAATTCACCAGTGAATCCATCTGGTTGGGAGTTTTTTGATTACCAATTCAATTTCATTACTAATAAATAAGCTGTTCAGATTTTCTATTTCTTCCTAATTCTGTTTTAAAAGATTTCATGCTTCTGGGGTGCCTGGGTGGCACAGCGGTTAAGCGTCTGCCTTCAGCTCAGGGCGTGATCCCGGCGTTGTGGGATCGAGCCCCACATCAGGCTCCTCCACTGTGAGCCTGCTTCTTCCTCTCCCACTCCCCCTGCTTGTGTTCCCTCTCTCACTGGCTGTCTCTATCTCTGTCAAATAAATAAATAAAAATCTTTAAAAATAAAATAAAATAAAATAAAATAAAAGATTTCATGTTTCTATAAATTTATCCATTTCTTCTAGATTGTCCAATTTGTTGGCATATAATTTTTGGTAGTTACTCTCTTATACTCATTTGTATTTCTGTGGTGCTGATTGTTAGTTCTCTTCTCCTCTTTCATTTCTGATTTTATTTATTTGGATCCTCTCTCTTTTTTTTCTTCATGAGTCAAGCTAAAGGTTTATCAATTTAGTTGATCTTTTCAAAGAGCCATCTCTTGGTTTTATTGAATTGTTCTACTGTTCTTTTTTTAGTCTCTATTTCATGTATTTCCACTCTGATCTTTATTATTTCCTTACTTCTACTTTTTCTTCCTTGTCTAGTTCCCTTAGGTGTAAGTTTAGATTGTTTATTTGAAATTTTGTTGTTTCTTGAGGTAGGCCTGTATCACTATAAATTCCCCTCTTAGAAATGCTTTCACTGCATCTATGAGATTTTGGACCATTGTGTTTTCATTTTCATTTGTTTTCATGTATGTTTTTTAATTTCCTCTTTGATTTCTTCATTGACTTACTATTGTTTAGTAACATGTTATTTAGCCTCCCTGTGTTTGAGTTTTTTCTAATTTTTTTCTTATGACTGATTTTTTTAGTTTCATACCATGGTTGGAAATGATGCTTGATATGATCTCAATCTTCTTAAAATTATTGAGACTTGTTTTGTGACCTAATATGTGATTGCAAGACTATTCCATGTGCACTTGAAAAGAATGTGTTGAGTTGTATTGTGTTTGGAAGGAATATTCTGCATACATCTGTTAAGTCCATCTGGTATAATGTGCCATCCAATGACACTGTTTCCTTATTAATTGTCTGCCTGGATGATCCATCCATCGGTGTAAAGAGTTAAAGTCCCCTAATATTATTGTATTACTGTCAATTTCTCCCTTTATGTCTGTTAATATTTTTTTATGTATCTAGGTGCTTTGATGTTGGATGCATAGATATTTACCATTGCTATATCCTCTTGTTGGATTGATCCCTCTATCATTATGAAATGCCCTTGTTTCTTGTTACAGTCTTTGTTTTAAAGTCTATTTTGTTTGAACAGAATAGAGAACCTAGAAATGGACTCACAACTATTTGTTCAACTAATCTTCAGCAAAGCAGGAAAGAATTTCCAGTGGAAAAAAGATGGTCTCTTCAACAAATGATGTTGGGAAAACTAGACAGCCATATGCAGAAGAATGAAACTGGACCACTTTCTTACACCATACACACACAAACACACACAAAAATTCAACATGGATGAAAGACCTAAATGTAAGACAGGAAACCATAAAAATCCCTGAGGAGAATACAGGCAGCAACCTCTTTGACAACAGCCATAGCAACTTCTTACTAGACATGTCTCTGGAGGTAAGGTAAACAAAAGCAAAAATGAACTATTGGGACTTCATCAAGATAAAAATCTTCTGCACAGCAAAGGAAATAATCAGCAAAACTAAAAGCCAACCTACAGAATTGGAGAAGATATTTGCAAATGACATATTGGATAAAGGGCTAGTATCCAAAATCTATAAAGAACTTATCAAATTCAACACCCCCAAAATAAATAATCCAGTTAAGAAATGACCAGAAGACATGAGCAGACATTTCTCCTAAAAAGACATACAAATGGCTAACAGACACATGAAAAAATGCTCAACATCACTCATCATCAGGGAAATACAAATCAAAACCACAATGAGATGCCACCTCACATCTGTCAGAATGGATAAAATTAACAACTCAGGAAACAACAGATGTTGGTGAGGATGCAGAGAAGAGGAGGCCTCTTATACTGTGGTGGGAATGCAAGCTGGTACAGCCACTCTGGAAAACAGTATGGAGGTTCCTCAAAGAGTTTAAAATAGAACTGCCCTGTGATCCAGCAATTGCACTCTTAGGTACTTATCCAAAGGATACAAAAATACTGTTTCAAAGGAGCACATGCACTCCAATGCTTATAGCCGCACTATTAACAATAGCCAAATTATGAAATTATGGAGAGCCCACATGCCCATCAATGGATGAAGGGATAACGAAGATGTGGTATATATTATATATACAGGAAGGAAAAGTAAAATAAGATAAAAACAGAGAGGGAGGCAAACCATAAGAGGCTCTCAACTACAGAGAACAAACTGAGGGTGGATGGAGGGGAGGTGGGTAGGGGGATGGGTTAAATGGGTGATGGGCATTAAGGAGGGCACTCATTGTGATGAGCACTAGGTGTTACATGTAAGTGATTCATCATACATGTAACCTGAAACCAATACTACTCTATATGTTAACTAACTTGAATTTAAATAAAATCTTGGATAAGTAAATGAACAAACAAACAAATAAATAAATAATAAAGTCAATTTTGTTTGACAAAAGTGTTGCTACCTTGCCTTTTTTTTCCTCTTCCATTTTCATGGAATGTATTTTTCCATCTCTTCAGCTTCAGTACATTGATCCATTCTTCTGTATCCTCTAATCTACTGTTGATTCCCTCTAGTATATTTTTAATTTTAGTTATTATATCCTTCAACTCTGATTGATTCTTTTTATATTTTCTATCTCTTTGCTGAAGTTCTCATTGAGTTCATCCATTCTTCTCTTCAGTCCAGTGAGCATCTTTATAACCATTACTTTAAACTCTTTATCAGACAGAATGATTAGCTCTGTTTCGTTTAATTCTTTTACTGAGGTTTTGTCTTGTTCTTTTGTTTGGAGCATATTCTCCTGTCTCATTTTGCTTGACTTTCTGTGTTTGTTTCTATAAATCAGGTGGATCAGCTATTTCTCCTAAACTTGAAGGAATGGTCTCATGTATGTTCATCCCCTGTGTAGACTGTGTGCCTGTGACTTTGTCTGACTGGCTGGAGGTGTGGCTGGCATAGGCTGGGGATTCCAGAGCACTCCATGCTGGAGCTGCCCGGTAAGATGGCTGGAACTGAAATGGGCACAAGCCAGGGCGGTCCTAGGGCTCTCCACACAGGGCACCCACCCTGGCAAAACAGCTGAAGCTGAAGTGGGTGCAAGTCAGGGTGTCTCAGGGTGCTCCACACAGGGATACCCTGGCAGGCAGCTAGAGCCAAGGCAAGTGGGCAAGAGGGTATGCGAAGCTCCATGCAGGGATATCTGGTGAGTCATTTGGAGCCAAAGTGGTATGGACCTGGAGGCACAAAGAACCCTGTATCACCTTGACATGTTGGCTGGACCTGTGGCGAGTGCTCACCAGGGGTGTCCCAGTGTGTTCTGCACTGAGGCCACCTCAGTGGGAATCAAGTGTGGAAACACAAACCAACTTTCCATCAAGTATGGAAACACAAACCAACATACTCACTACCCCCATTAACCTGGAGAGAGTTCCAGCAGTTCCCCTGCCATTTGGCAGAGTTCTAAGCCTAGAGCCTTTATATGCATTCTAGTTGCTCTCTTAAACTGTGGGGGTTTTTTTTCTGTGCCCCAAGGATGATAAATCTCACAGTCCCTCAGTAACATCCCTCCCCATTGCAGTTTGCAGCATTGGGTGTAGAGATTCCCTTTGTTACCCTGTTTCTATCTCTTTTGCCATTCTCTATGTGGCCTCCCTCTCTTTCGTTGTGCAGAAGCTATTCAGTCAGCCCTCAGTTCTTCAGAAGGAACTGCTCTATAAATAGATATAGATTTGGTATATAAGTAGAAGAGATGAGTTCAAGATTTTCCCACATTGCCATTTAGGACACTCTCCTATCCTGCATATTTTAAATGCACCATACTTGGAATTTAAATACGAAATTGTCTAGGTATCACATACTGCCAAATATGCCTTAAATAGACAAGAACTATGCTATTTATAACCTACAAAACACCATGAAAAACCTCATTTTCCTAAGTATAAAGTGTAGAAGCTAGGATGAGAGAGTTTCACTTGATTTATGAGGCACTCCAAACCAAGAATTTGTGAGTCACTGCATCATTTTTTTATTCTTTTAGGGGATAAAAAAACAAAATATTTAAAGAACATGGAATTTTGCCCTACTGTGAATATCAGATCTTTTCTAGGAACAAACCGTTTTCCAGGAGTAGAAGATATTTCAAAGGTTTTAATTGAATGCCTAGGAGGAGTAGGGAAGAAGCAACACTCTATAATGGAAAAAGAGATGTGGTGAAGAAAGAAAGGTGGAGAGAATACAGATTAAATGGTCTGTTTGATCATTTTGCCCATAATTTTGGTTTGATGTAGCAACCATGAGAATTCATGATGCAGACATCCTATTAGTGAAATTGATCCAGGGCTTCAACTACTATTCTATGAGATCCTTCTAAGCCTTTGCCCCATGGCTGTACCTCCCCATGTGCAGCAGGACTACTCAGGCAGATAAGTTCCGGTTCCTGGGAGGTATAAGACTCCTTTATAATTTAATTTGGGCTCAAGGCCTTGATGAACCTTCCTCAGACTGCACAGTGGGCTAGGATGCTTCTGCCAACCTTTTTGCTCTCTTTCACTCAAAGTCAGGTTTGCCTCGTGATCTAATGATTCTCTTGGCCTTTTCCAACACCCTCTCTTATTTCCTTCCTTTCATAGCCATCTCCCCTAATAAAATTCTTGGATGTTAAATTCCACCTTGATCTCTGCCAGAAAAAAAGTGCATAATGATCTTAAAGGCTGAAAGGATTTCTGTTCTTCCTATAAGTCCTATTTTACCTCATATACACATCCTCCAGAGGCTCTCTCCATTTTTCTCCAGAAAAACTGCATGGACTTTTAAAAATTTATCATGGTGAATTTCACCTCCTTGTGAACTACTCAGACCTACTTGGAAGACAATTTTTGAGAACACTTTGAAAAAATGTTTTAACCAGAATGAGGCAGTTCATGCAGATAGATAGTTTATGCAGTCAAATAAGTACTCATCAAATGTTGGAAGCCAGGTCTTGGTTTGGGGTTCTTTATTTTTAATATTTTAAAGCATATAAATCAAGTGAAACTCTCTTTTTCACCCTAGCTTCCACACTTTACACTTAGAAAAATAAGGTTTTTCATGGTGTTCTGTAGGTTATAAATAGCGTAGGCCTTGTCTATTTAAGGCATATTTGGCAGTATGTGATATCTAGACAATTTGGCATTAAATTTCAACTATGGTGCATTTAAAATATGCAAGATGACATAAGCCATAAGCTGGGCTTCTAAACGTTGGCTTTTTTATGACTGATATTTAAAATAATGTATCAAGAGGTTAATACCCCATTGAAATTGTCTCTGTATCTTTTTTACACACAATTGGTTTGACTGTTATGACTGTCAAAATAAATTAGAAAAGAATTGAGCCAATGGTGCCTTTAGACACAGCTTTAAAAATCTCTACAATAGATGAAAAATGAAAAGGTTAAACTAGAAAACTTCTAAGGTTTCTTTAACTTTGATAACATAGTATTCTTTAATTCTGTGGTTTAATGCAGTCAGGTATCTTTAGATTTCTCCCTCCCTGACCACAAGTTCCTTTAACATTATGTTCCTTTACATAAGTTTAGAGAATTTCCCTCTCTAAATATTTTCAGCAACGGTGACAATTCCAGGTCTAATATGTGGGCACTGATGGGCCACTTCTGTAACTAGCATCAATCAGATGATCAAGAACCATAGCGCTGTCTCTGAAAAGGCACAAATCTCTCTTGCTTTTATTCTCCCTTCTGTTGCTGCTTTAGGGGAATAATGATGGACAAATTACTCTAAAAACATCCAACTTTAGCATTTTGGCATAATCTAAAAGCAATCCAACACAACCTTCCCTAAAAGATCATACTTTCTACAACCAAAAGTTACTTGCAGAAAATGTCTTCTGAAGGATTCTAAACCACTGAACAGAGACAATTAGCCATGCTTAGCCATCAAAACCACAAATGCACAACTAAATTCAAACTTGAACTTGAATGATGAGTAAAGAACCATGATTTGAGTAGGAGAGGCCAACTCCCTCCCTTTTCTAATCAAAAATAAAGGAGAACCAATTAGATATTTGCTGTTATTACTCAAAGAAACTATGAATAATATCATTAATATTCTTGTTATCTAGTGTGCCTGTATTTTATATTTTAGTATCATTTAAATTATACATATATATTTATATGCATAAATACATGAACACATGCATATGCATATATAAGCTTTGACACATCTACTCTCTAACTGTGGTTCTTCCTGTCTTGTATTTAAGTCTCATAATCAAAAAATAAAATTTTAGGAAATTCCTACCATGAGAATTTTGTAAACCTAACCCTTACAGATGAAACAGGATTTCTGAATTGTGTACACCTATAAATGCAGAAAAAGATTTTTTTTCTTCTTTTCAAAGTCCTCAAATTCTATTTAAGTTTAGTTTTTTCAACCCTATACACATAGTTGTTTCATAAAAATTGAAATAAAACAAACCACTGCTTACTATTCTCTCAATAAAAATTGCAACTTAAAAAATAATTCAATTAAATTTGATAGCAAGATGTTAATAGCTCTAATGTTCTATAATATGTAACATTTTTTGAGTTTTTCCAAGATGGAGAAGGAGTAGGAGACTTTAGTTTTGTCTGGTCCCAGGAATTCAGCTAGATAGCTATCAAACTATCCTGAATACCTGCATACTCAACCGGAGATCTAAGAAAAGAGCTGCAATTCTACAAATAGAAAAGCAACCACTTTTTGCAAGGTAGGAGGTGCAGAGTAGTGAATCCAAGGCATTATATAGGAAAATAAACTACGAGGGTGGGGAGAAGCCTCCCTAAGCTGGCTACGTGAAAGTGATACAGCAGCAGAGTATAAAATCAGAACTTTTAGAAGCTTGCTCTGGTGAGGGCTGTCCCTGCCTGAAAGGCACTCAGGTGGTGAAGCGGAGTGGAATCCTAGGTGGAGACAGTGAGGTCTCAGGCTCTCCAGGATCACAGAAAGAACAGGGTTGTCTGAGTGTGGCAGGGTTCCTGGGCATCAGAGCTGGAAAGCCGACTGCAATTTAGGGAGCCCGGGAGTGGGCTTTCAGCTCCATGTTGCCATAAAATGGGAACTGAGGCCTGGTCTAGCAACTGTTCCCAGGCAGGGGCCCAGCAAGCTGCAGAACCAAATAGAAACCAAAAGAATAGAAGAGATCAACAAAACTAGGAGCTGGTTCTTTGAAAGAATTAATAAGATTGATACATTCCTGGCTAGACTTATCAAAAAGAAAATAGAAGGGACCCAAATAAATAAAATCATGAATGAAAGAGGAGAGATCACAACCAACACCAAAGAAATACAAACAATTATAAGACCTAACAAATCAGGCAACCTGGAAGAAACGCATTCTTAGATGTATTCCTAGAAATGTATAAACTACCAAAAAACAGGAAGAAATAGAAAACCTGGACAGACCCATAACCAGCAAGGAAATTGAAGCAGTAATCAAAAACCTCCCAAGGGGAGATTGGCCAGGGCTGGATAGCTTCCCAGGGGAATTCTACCAAACGTTTAAAGAAGAACTAATATTTATCTTCTGGAGCTGTTTCAAAAAATAGCAATGGAAGGAAAACTTCCAAATTCTTTCTATGTGGCCAGCATTACCTTGATCCTAAAACCAGACAAAGACCCCACCAAAAAGGAGAATTACAGACCAATATCCCTGATGAACAGGGATGCAAAAATTTTCACCAAGACACTAGCCAATAGGATCCAACAGTACATGAAAAGGATTATTCACCATGACCAAATGGGATTTATTCCTGGACTGCAAGGGTGTTTTAACATCTGCAAATCAACGTGATGAAGAAAGGACAAGAACCATATGATCCTCTCAACAGATGCGGAAAAAGCAGTTGACAAAGTACAGCATCCTTTCTTGATTAAAACTCCTCAAGATATAGGGACGGAAGGAACATATCTCAACATCATAAAAGACATATATGAAAAGCCCACAGCAAATAGCATTCTCAATGGGGACAAACTGAGAGCTTTTTCCCTAAGGTCAGGAACATGACAGGGATGTCCACTCTCACCTCTGTTGTTCAACATAGTATTAGAAGTCCTAGTCTTAACAAACAGACAACAAAAAGAAATAAAAGGCATCCAAAATGGCAAAGAAGAAGTCAGACTCACTCTTCACGGATGAGACTCCACCCCAAAATTGCTAGAACTCATACAGTAATTCAGCAAAGGGGCAGGATATAAAATCAATGAATAGAAATCAGTTACATTTCTATACACTAACAATGGAACAGAAGAAAGAGAAATTAAAGAGTTGATCCCATTTACAATTGCACCAAAACCCATAAGATACCTAGGAATAAACCCAACCAAAGAGGAGAAGGATCTATACTTAGAAAACTTCAGAACACTCATGAAAGAAATTGAGGAAGACATGAAGAAATGGAAAAACATTCTATGCTCATAGATTGAAAGAACAAATATTGTTAAAATATCTATGCTACCTAGAGCAATTTATAGATTCAATGCAATCCCTATCAAAATGCCATCAAGTTTTTTCACAGAGCTGGAACAAACAATCCTAAAATTTTTATGGAACCAGAAAAGACCCCAAATAGCCAAAGGAAGGTTAAAAAAGAAAGCCAAAGCTGGTGGCCTCACAATGCCAGACTTCAAGCTCTATTACAAAGCTGTAATCGTCAAGAGAGTATGGTACTGACACAAAAACAGACACACAGATCAATGGAACAGAATAGAGAACCCAGAAACGGACCCTCAATTCTATGGTCACCTAATCTTCAACAAAGCAGGAACAAATATCCAATGGAAAAAAGACAGTCTCTTCAACAAATGGTGTTGGAGAAATTGGACAGCCACATGCAGAAGAATGAAACTAGACCATTTTCTTATACCATACACAAAAATAGACTCAAACTGGATGAAAGACCTAAATGTGAGACAGGAATCCATCAAAATCCTAGAGGAGGATACAGGCAGCAACCTCTGTGACCTCAGCCACAGTAACTTCTTGTTAGACGTGTCTCCAAAGGCAAGAGAAACAAAGGCAAAAATGAACTATTGAGAATTCATCTAGATAAAAAGCTTTTGCACAGCAAAGGAACAGTTGACAAAACCAAAAGACAACTGACAGAATCAAAGAAGATATTTGCAAATGTCTTATCAGATAAAAGGCTAGTATCCAAAAATCTATAAAGAACTTATTAAACTCAACACCCAAAGAATAAATAATCCAATGAAGAACTGGGCAGAAGACACGGACAGACATTTCTCCAAAGAAAACATCCAAATGGTCAACATGAAAACGTGCTCAACATCACTTGGCATCAGGGAAATACAAATCAAAACCGCAATGAGATACCACCTCACAACGGTCAGAATGGCTAAAATGAACAAGTCACGAAACAACAGATGTTGGTGAGGATGCGGAGAAAGGGGAACCCTCTTACACTGTTGGTGGGAATGCAAGCTGATACAGCCATTCTGGAAAACAGTGTGGAGGTTCCTCAGGGGGTTGAAAATAGAGCTATCCTATAACCCAGCAATTGTACTACTGGGTATTTACCCTAAAGATACAAATATAGTGATCTGAAGGGGCACCTGCACCCCAATGTTTATAGCAGGAATGTCCACAGTACCCAAACTGTGGAAGGGGCGCAGATGTCCGTTGACAGATGAATGGATAAAGAAGATGTGTACACACACACACACACACACACACACACACACACAATGGAATACTACTCAGCCATAAAAAAACCCTGAAATCTTGCCATTTGCAACAATGTGGATGGAACTAGAGGGTATTATGTTAAGCAAAACAAGTCAATCAGAGAAAGACAATTATCATATGATCTCACTCATATGTGGAATTTAAGAAACAAAACAGAGGATCATAGAGGAAGAGAGGGAAAAATACAACAAGATAGAGGAGGAAGATGAGGAAGATATGCAATGGGTCAAAATAAGGAATAGGTAAACACCTTAACTATATTTAGTTTTATTTTTACAATTGCCTTCACTTAAATAAATATGTTAGTTTTAACTATGAAGTATTTCAAACATATAGAAAAGTACAGATGATAATACAGTTGACCCTTGGAACTTGGTTAAGAGTACAAACTCCTGCACAGTCAAAAATCACGTATACTTTTGACTTCCCCAAAAGTAACTACTTTAGCCTACTCTTGACCAGAAACCTTACTGATAACATAAATAGTTGATTAACACATATTTTGCATGTTATATATTTTAAACACTGTATTCTTACAATAAAGTAAGCTAGAAAAAAGAAAATGTTATTAAGAAAATCATAAAGAAGGGGGCGCCTGGGTAGCGCAGTCGTTAAGCGTCTGCCTTCGGCCCAGGGCGTGATCCTGGCGTTCTGGGATCGAGTCCCACATCGGGCTCCTCGGCTGGGAGCCTGCTTCTTCCTCTCCCTCTCCCCTGCTGTGTTCCCTCTCTCGCTGGCTGTCTCTCTGTCACATAAATAAATAAAATCTTTAAAAAAAAAAAAAAGAAAATCATAAAGAAGAGAAAATACACACATACAGTGCTATACTATATTTATTGAAAAAATCTTCATAAAGGTGGACCCACATACTTCAAAACTGCTGTTCAAGGGTATAACAAAACACAAAGCACCCTCCCCCCCAATTTAACAAATGTTGATATTTGGCAATATCTGAAATTTTTTATTTTTATTTTTTTAAATTTCTTTGACAGAGAGCGCAAGCATAAGCAGGGGGAGTGGCAGAGGGAGAGGAAGAAGGAGGCTCCCCACCAAGAAGGGAGCCCGATGCAGGGGTCAATTCCAGGACCCCAGGATCATGACCTGAGCCGAAGGCAGACACTTAACCAACTGAGCCATCCAGGCACCCCAATATTTGGCAATATTTGCTTCAGATATTTACAAAATAAAATGTAGCAGATACAAATAAATAAAGACACAAATAGGGTGTTAGAGATACCATTCTTTACCCCACTAGAAGAATCACAGATGCTGACATCTACCCTTCCAGTCCATTTTTAAAAATTTTTAGTGTTTATTAAATTCTGTTTAATTTATTCATTTCCTTATTCTTGAACAATTATGTTGCTTCCAAGTTTTGCTAATACAGCAAGGCTGCACTGACAGTTTTGAAAATGCCTTTTCATTTGAGAGCTCAACCACAATATGTAACTTAAAGGTAGAATTGCTATCTTGTAGTATATACACATTTTCAAGTCCATAAACCTTATTAAAGTACTCTCCAAAGTAGATGTACCAGACACAGCCATTGCAGTACATTGAGCTCCATAATGATAGCACTGGGGCAAATGAGAGCCAGACAGACACTGATCGACTCTGTGCCTCACTGAGGAAAACAATTAAACATGGCCAGAGGAGATCTGAAGAAGCCAAGAAGCAAAATGTCATCATGTGCATTCTTTGTGCAAACTTGCTGAGAGGAGAACAAGAAGAAGCACCCAGATGCTTCAGTCAACTTCTCAGTTTTCTAAGAAGTGCTCAGAGAGGTAGAAGACTATGTCTGCAAAGAAAAAGGAAAATTTGAAGACATGGCAAGGGTGGACAAGAAGAGAAAGAGAACGAGAAAACATATCCCCCATAAAGGGGAAACAAAAAAAATTGTTCAAGGATCCCAGTGCATTGGAGGCCTCCTTCAGCCTTTTTTTTTTTTTTTTGTGCTAAATATCACCCAAAAATCAGAGAACATCCTGGCCTATCCATTGGTGACATTGCAAAGAAATTGGGAGAGATGTGGAATAACACTGCTGCAGATGGCAAGCAGCCTTATGAAAAGAAGGCTGCCAAGCTGAAGGAAAAATATGAAAAGGATATTGTTGCATATCAAGCTAAAGGAAAGCCTGATGTGGCAAAAAAGGGAGTTGTAAAGGCTTAAAAACGCAAGAAAAAGAAGGAAGAGGAGGAAGACAAGGAAGATGAAGAAGATGATAATGAATAAGTTGGTTCTAGCAGTTTTTTCCTTCTCTATAAAGCATTTAACCCCCTTACGCAACTCACTACTTAAAAAAAAAAATCAAAATGTAAAAACAAAATGAAACAAAAACAAAGTAGCTGCACCAATGTATTCTAAGACCAGCAGTGTTTGAAAGTTCTTATGTTCTGATATTATTGCCAAAATAGCATATGGTTAGAGCTTTTAAGTTTTAGCAATCTACTTTTTATGAAATATCGTCCCATTTCCTTTTAAGTTTCACAACCTCTAATAATCAGCAAGAATTTGCAACTTTTTATATATTTATTGGTCTTAAATTTTTCTTCTGTTAATTGATTCTCCATATCCTTTGTCACTCTCTACTGAAATATTTCCCTTTTATTGCTTTGAGGGTTTTATTTACTGTGTATTTTGCTTATTAATCCTTTATTGGTTTGCTTGGATTACAAATATTTTCACACCTTTTTTATTTTATGGCCTTTTTTTGTGCAGATCTTTATTTTAAATAGCTAAAGTTATCAATCTTATTAAGCCCCGTGCTTCTTGAGTCTTGTTGGAAGAGCACTTTTCCTACCTTCCAACATCATGGTTATTTTGTTACTTTTTTTACATTTTTCAATTTGTCTTTGTTTTTAATACGTTTAGGATTTACTTTTGTGTATGGTGGGAGGTAGGCTTACAAATTTATCTTTCCCATAAGACTAATCAATTGTCTCACCATCATCTATTATTTTATCTTTCACCATTGACTTGAAAGCCACTTCTCCCATATGTTAATTTTTCATATACACACATGGCTGTTTCTAGGCTCCCTGTTCTGTTTACACTGATATATCTGTGTATCCTTCTGCCAGTACAACACATTTTAATTACTATATCTTTATAACAACTCTTAATAAATGATAGAGTAAGTTCATTCTCTTTAATCTTCTTCCAGTGTTTTCTTTTAGTTATTGTTGACCCTTTATTCATCCATATATATGTTTGAAACAGCTTTGCAAGTTCTGAGAAAATTTAAGATGTAGGTTGAACTAGCTTTGCTTTACTAGATTATTTTGGGGAGAATCAAAATTTTAAAATACTGAGACTTCCTGTCCAAAAACATGGTATTATTCTCCATTTATTTAGATCTTCATATGTATTCTTCAATTATATTTTATAAATTTTTCTACAAAAATCATTTGTATATAATGTTAAATCTAATCTCACATATTTTATAGTTTTGTGACTATAAGAATATAGTATTTTATTATTTATTTATTCATTTATTTAATTTTAAGTAGGCTCCACACCTACAGTAGAGCCCAACGCAGGACTTAAACTTCAACCCTGAGATCAAGACCTGAGCTGAAATCAAGAGTCAGAGCTTAACTGGCTGAACCACCCAGGCATCCCATAGTATGTTTTAAAATTACACTTCTAAACCAGTTTTATCTGATGTATTCAAATATTATTAATTGCTATATACAGGTTTGTAGACAATATCCTTGATGAACTCTCCAATTACTTCTACTAATTCATAAGTAGAATCTCTTAAATTTCATACGTATATAATCATAACATCTGTGACACTGGCAATTTGGTTTCTTATTTTTCCTTTCCCTATACCTCTTATTTATTTTCCATGTCATATTGAGCTAGTTAGGACCTCTAGTACAATGCTAAATACCAGTGCTGAGAGGAGGCATCCTAAATTATTTCTGACTTTAAGAGAATGCTACTAAGGGCGCCTGGGTGGCACAGCGGTTAAGCGTCTGCCTTAGGCTCAGGGCGTGATCCTGGCGTTATGGGATCGAGCGCCACATCAGGCTCCTCCGCTATGAGCCTGCTTCTTCCTCTCCCACTCCCCCTGCTTGTGTTCCCTCTCTCGCTGGCTGTCTCTATCTCTGTCGAATAAATAAATAAAATCTTTAAAAAAAAAAAGAATGCTACTAAATCATTCACCATTAAATGTGAACTTCACATTAACTTTTACACAGTCATCTTTTTTTTATTCAGTTTTTTAAGATTTGTTAACCTGAGATGAGCTTATTTTTGCTCTCTTGATACATTAATGTAGTAAATTACATTAGATTTTGTAAAGTTAAAACATCTCTGTTACCCTAGAATAAATCTTACTGGTATTTACTCAATTCTGAAAAGTTCTCAGCTGGTCTCTATTCAAATATTCTCTTCTCCCATTCTTTCTATTTTCTTTCCGGAAATATATAAAATCTGTATAATTATAGATGATATATTTATAGATATATAGATATAAATGTAGATGACATAGAAAGAAAAAGAGAGTTCCTATTAGATGTATGTTGGATCACATAATTCGATAGCAGCTAGTCTACTGTAGTTTCTTTTTAATATTTCATTTCCTATCTCTTTGCTACATCTTAGACAATTTCCTCAGAGCTATCTTTAAAGTTTTTGATTATCTCTTAATCAGAACCGAACCACATATTTGATCCACCCACTTAAGTCTTAATTAATGATTACATTTTGTAATTTCTTTACAGTTTATTTTCTTTCAATCTGCACATCATATTCTTTTTTCATAGAGCCCTACTATTTCTTTATGGTTTTTATTACTTCTTTTAATACTTTGTTCATTTCAATCACTTTCAGATTATTTATTTATCTCATAATCTTAGGATGCTTATTTTTCTGCTTATTTTTCTCTGTTAATATATCATTCAGGGTCTACTCTGGAGACAGAAACCATATCAGTAATTTGAATAGAGATCATTTAATATAAATAATTATTAATTAGTAAAGGCAGTTAACAACAAAACAGGATAAAAGAATACTCTAAAGAATACACAAATAGCAAAAATAGAGAAGAGCTATTACCTCTAGAGTTGAGGTAGGTATCTAAGGAAGAAGCAACTTTGGGAAAGGACCCCAACCACCCCTATTCCCACCCCATCAAAGCTGAGATTAACACCTCAGCCTTCGAGAATGTGTAATTAGAGCCTACTGGGTGGCAGGGATTTCTGGGATAACATTGGTCAGAGCTTGCTCACACGAAGCTGTCCACTGAGATGCCACTAACATTTGCTGGGATACCATAGGCAAGAACTGGTCTAATGGAAGTTGCCTGGTAGGGTATGGGCACGTCTGAGAGGGTATGTAGAAAACTGCACACTGGGGTGCTGGAGAAACTCAACAGAGAGTAAACTCTACTGGGTCTTCCACATACTACTGATAGCTGAGCCTTAGGAGGAAAAAAAGAGTCCAAAACTGATAAGAAAAGCCTCCACTATGCATTGCAGGACCCCTCCAGCACCCTCTATTAACAAAACCTACCAAAGGGTCCAGTTCCATTATCAAAAATCAAGATGAGGTAGATTTGGACCCGAGAACCAGTAAGTTCACAACTGGCTGTCTTAGTCAAGTTCATTAACTCTTAATTTAATATAAACCCTATAACAGTTCTATGAAATCAGTACTATCCCCAGTGTACAGGAAAGAAAACTGAGGCTTACAGAAGTGAGGTAATTGTCTATAGCCACCCATCTAGTAAGAAGTCAAAATAAGATTGGACTCTGATAATTTGATTCCAGAACCTTCTCTTAACCCACTGCACTCTGCCTTCAGATTCACCTGAGTAATGCCAATTAGGAAATTGTTACAAATGTCCTGGCGTGAGCTGAAAAGGCAGCCATGAGAATGACTAGGAGAGACATTTTAGAATATGATCTGATACTTCATAGACCAACTAAATGTAATAGTTACTCCAGGATTCCAGGATAATCTCAACTTCAAACGTGCTATCCTATGCCCATAAAGGCATTGAATTTTACAGAGATAAATTCAGAAAATAAGGCCCTTGTAAATCCAAGGTATACATAAAAGTCAAAAACTAAATCCTAAGAGTAGCATAAAACAAACTCTAATATTCATCTAATATGATTTTACATTAGATTTATAGCCAATAATTAAGTTTATATGGAATAATTACACAAATACACATACATGTATATACCCTCCAGCACAATACTCTTAGGTCTCAGTTTGTTTTTACATATGCTACAAATATTCTTAAGTTAACTAAAAACAAAACATGCACAACCTTATATAAATGTGGACTCCTGTTCAAGCCATTCTTTGCTGAGCTTTTCTCAGCCTTTTTTGGCTTTTAGTGTCAAAAGATCAATATACAATACTAAAAGCATTTGAGAGGTTGTCTGATTGGAGTTTATTTATACTCTAGACATCCTCTCAATCACTTTTATTATTGTATATTTTTTTAAGTTTTATTTTATTTTTTTAATAATTTTTATTATGTTAGTCGCTATATGGTACATCCTTAGTTTTTGATGTAGTGTTCCATGATTCATTATTTGCGTATTAAGGGGGGCACATATTGCATGGAGCACTGGGTGTCATACATATATTGAGCTTTTGACAGTAAAAAAAAAGAACAAACTCAAGACATCAACTCTTCCAAGGTATCCACATATTAATCCCCAGAATTTGTGAATATATTATGTTACATGGCAAGGGGGAATTAAGGTTCCAGATAGAATTAAGATTGGTAGTCAACTACCTTGAGATGGGGAGATTATTCTGGATTATTCAGGGGAGCTCAATGTAGTTACAAGGGTCCTTATAAGTAAAAGAGGGAGACAAGAGAGTCAGAGTCTGAGTGTTACAGTGTAGGAAAGACAAATTCTCCCCTCGAGCCTCTAAAAAGGAACACAGCCTTGCGTACACCTTGATTTTAGCCTGAGACTTATTTTAAATTTCTGACCTCCAGATCTGTAAATAATAAATTTATGTTGTTGTCAGCCACTAACTTTGTAGTCATTTGTTATAGCAACCATAGGAAACTAACACATCTTGCCCCATCAACTGAATCAAAGGAAATTTTGTATTTAAAATCCTGAAATTCCTGTTCAAATAATAATCATAAGAATGAATTAATTAATCTTACTTATTGGGCCACACATCCACAGCCTGTTCACATTCTAAGGTCTCTTCTTTGAATTTTCTCTTGTCTGTATGCAAATTGCTCCCCCCATCTAAGCCTTGTGGCTTCACATACAGAATTGCTATTTTATGGGGCACCTGGGTGGCTCAGTCGTTAAGCGTCTGCCTTCAGCTCAGGGCGTGATCCTGGAGTCCTGAGATCAAGTCCCGCATCAGGCTCCTCCACTGGGAGCCTGCTTCTTCCTCTCCCACTCCCCCTGCTTGTGTTCCCTCTCTCGCTGGCTGTCTCTCTCTCTGTCAAATAAATAAATAAAATCTTAAAAAAAAAAAAAGAATTGCTATTTTAAGATAATGTCTTATTCACTCATTCAGTTATTCAGTCAACAAACATTTATACCTCTGGCTGGACATCAGAGATTAATATAAAACTCATGCCCAACAGATGTTTCAACTTACTATGTCCAAAACCAAATTCCTGATTTTCCTACCCAACCTACAACTTCCAGAGTCTTCTGGGTGCAAAATCCATCTTCTTCTTCTTCTTGCTCAGGCCAAAATGCTGGAGTCATCCTTAACTCCTCTCTTTCCCTCACACTTCCCAACCCATCCATCAGCATATCCTGCCTGCTGTACGTTCAAAATGTGCACACTACTCACCACCTTCCTGATCACCATCCATTTAAGATACTATTTTCTTTGGTCTTAGAGCCTCTAACTGGTCTCTGGCTTTTCTCCCTTCAGTCTCTTTTCCACACAGCAGCCAGACCAATCACACTTAAAACATAAGTCTGACCCCTTCACTCTTCTGCTCAACAATTCCCATCTTTCCCATATCACTTGGAGTAACAAAAGCCCTGCTTCCTCCTCTGCTGTACACTATCATTTCTATGATGCTTTGCAGTACTCACTCAGCTCTAAGAACACCAGTCTTCCTGGGAACAAGTCACACTGCTGCCTCAGGGACAATGTTTGCTGTTCCCTCCACATGACTTATTCCCTCAGTGAGGCCTTTCTTGCTCACCTTACGTAAAAAAGCAACCCATTCACCCCTCAAACCTTGTCTTGCTATTTGATATGTAACTTAACCTATTTTATTTGTCTCCATAGTATTCATCACTATCTGACAGATTTATATACTTACTTGATTTGTTGTTTTTTTTTTAAAGATTTTATTTATTTATTTGACAGAGATAGAGACAGCCAGCGAGACAGGGAACACAAGCAGGGGGAGCGGGAGAGGAAGAAGCAGGCTCATAGCGGAAGAGCCTGATATGGGGCTCGATCCCATAACGCCGGGATCACGCCCTGAGCCGAAGGCAGGCGCTTAACCGCTGTACCACCCAGGCGCCCCTACTTACTTGATTTGTTGATTGTCCAATTCCCCTCAACCCCACTAAAACATAAGCTCCATGAAAGTAGAAACTTTTTTCACTGCTTTACCCTCAGCACCTAGAATTGTACCTAGCACATAATAGGCATATACACAAACATTTTTTGAATAAGTAAATGAATCAATCAACCAATATTGAGCTTCTGCTATATAAATAATTGTTCCAGGCCCTAGAGATATGAAGATGAATGAAACACAATATTTTATATTGAGGAATTCACAGTGTAGAGCAGCACTGTTCGACAGACCTTTCTGTGATGATGCACTATTCAGTATGGCAACCACTAGCAAATGTGGCTACTGAGCACTTGAAATGTGGCTATTGTGACTGAGGAAATGAATTTTTATTGTATTTTATTTTAATTACTTTAAATTTAAAAGTTCAGTGACTAGTGGTTACCATATTGGACAATACAGGTGTAGAAGAGATAGATAAATTAACTTATAATATGGGTAAGAATGCAGTACAACTAGTGTCACAGTAGAGATGTGCCATAAAATACTGTCTGAACACAGAGAAGAGAGCCACTAATTCGCCTGAGTTTAGTTTCCTCCAACAGACAGTTCAAGAGCACTTACTGCTTTTCTCTCACATCATTTTGCATCATTGTAATTATTATTTATTTATAATTATTTACTTGATGTCAGTCTTCCTTATGAAGGTATGAGAGCTAGAGCTGTGACCATCCTTAGCTAGTGACAGAATTCTTTGCACATAGTAAGTAAACAATAAATATTGGTTTGACTGACAAGTGAGACAGTTATGGGAGTCTTCTTGAGGAGGTGACATTTGAGTTGGATCTTAAAGGGTGAGTAGGAGTTTGCTAGGCCAGAGCCAAGGTAAGTTGAAGGGATGGTAGACAGGGAAAACAACACGTGCAAAGGCCAATAAGCATGGGAGTTCCAGCACTTTCATTCATGGGGAGGGAGTTCAGTGTGCTTATAATGCATATATAAAGATAGATGTACACGCTTCTTACTGTTTGACAGTTCGAGTTAATAACTTTGTAAGAAAATCCAAAATCCAGTATGAAATTAAGAGTTGGACAATTGTATAGTGAATTGTTACAAAGTAGACTTAGACTTTTTCAAATCTTTAGCCCGTAATAGCCCTGTAATAAGTATAGACTAAAAATTCTCTTTTTCATGATTTAGAATATTATGATATTTCAGTTTATGGAGACCTTAGAGATTATTTAACTGAGGTCTTCTTTGGTCAGATGAGGAAATTAAGACTCAGAACACAATTAATGCAGAGGTGGGACCATAATCCAGATGTTTTAGCTTCCAATCTGGAGTCATTACCAACACATGGCAATTATACATCCACTTTTCATCCTCTCACTTTGACACAAAGCAAGCTACTTGTCCCACAATATGTCCATTAATAACCTCTGATAAACTTTTAGAACATACAATGAAAAGTCATAAGTTCTCTGTCTACGTATGAGAAGAACCATCAAGGCTGCCCAATACAAACAACCATTTAAACCTCAAGAAATAGTAACAAACTTCGAAAGAGTTATTTTAGTAGTGCAGTGTAAAATGAATTACTATTTTTGCAAGCACAACAGGGTGAAAGTTCTGTGCAATATGGTAAAATGAAAATGGCACTACAAGTCTGGTTTCCCATCCTGATTCAACCATTCTCTACCTGGGAACCTAGTGCAACTTGTTTAAACTCTCTGAGCCCTCGTTTCTTAATTTCCAAAATGTGGGTGTTTGATTTCCAAGGTCCTTTCCAACTTTATTGTTTTCATGTGATTTTGCTGAGTTGGAAAGAGAGAAAAAGCAACAGAACAAATTTCCACTTGGACAGAGGTTCATTTATGCTGTTTCTCTGCGGTCAAACCGACAATCTTAACAAAATTTGATATCTTTGATATCTCCATCAATCTATATATCTACCAGGCTATGTTATAAGTCGCATGCCCCAAAAGGGCCACTAGTATTACATTCTTTTCAGTATTCTGCACATGATGTGTAATGCAGAAATGCTGTTGACCTTGTTGTCCCAGCATTTTACCCATTTGGTACGAGCACTCCAAGTTTCAAGATTGATTCTGAGGATTTTCCAGGAGTCTTACTTTGCAAGCTATAGTGTCTTCATTACCAAGTTACCACCAATTTTTTACATTAAAAATATATTGACTTCGCCAGGTACAGGTTGAATGGAGGATATGCTTTATCCATATTTCTATTATCTTCCTTTAAAATCTCTGAAGGTCCTGGAAAACAACAAGGCCTAATTTATAACAAACAAGAAAAACTAGAATAGTTTACTGCTATGGAAGCAGTTTTGTCTTACTACGTGATATGTATATATGTGAGTCCCCAAACAGAATCATGATGGTTTACTTTTGTTTCTACCACTGAAATATAAAATTTGTGTATTTTTCATTTCAGTTCCACCTTTCATGTGCAAATACAGGTAAAATTTTTCCTTTGACTATTTCTTTTAACACACATGATGTTGATCTCTACTTTCTTGAGCTCTCTTAGGTACATACCTAAGAATTCACAGTGTGTCTCTTAGAATATGAGAATAATCTCCTGCGAGTACAATTAAGAACAGATGGTTAAAAACTTTAAGGTAGTATTTGCATAAAAAGATCATCTTACTTTGACACTGTAGAGTTTTATATTACTTTTAATTGTTTTCCCTGAAAAGAGTACCGCTTCCCTTAACCAAAAGATAACGAGAAAATTTGGCATATTTTTTTTTACTGAAAAGGAAACAATTCCTAGCAAAAGGCACTATGGGGAAGAAAGTAACACATAAGGGAATATGATACACTGTAAATAAAGGTGTCACATCTGCTCAAATGTATGAGAAACCTACACTAAATCTAATAGACTTTAGCCACCTCATTTTCCCAGAACCCAGAACAAACCTGAAGTAACTCAAAAGCCTCTGCACCAATATCATGTGCTTATTTAAAAAAAAAAAATACTCCAAAGCAGAGTTCATTGACTTATTCTCTTCTATAAATCATGGTAAATCAAATTTGCTAGTTTGGTTACCTTATGTTCCCACTGCACTTCTATCCTATTCTGATTTACCAATGGAGAGCTGGGTAACAGATTAGCAGCTTGTGAACAAAGTGATGGAAACCATTAGGGAGAAACTATTTAAAACAGATACAAATACTAAAGGAGGAGTCAGTCTTCAACTAGAAAAATCCAACAATCTGGTCATTACAAAAGTGATTGATAAAAAAAAAAATTCAAAAAATAAAATGGCCCCTTCAGTAGAGGCAGCCCAGGATGATCCAGCTTCGTTTCACACAGAAATCTGCCACCCAGACCACAGTTGCTTGGACTAAGGCTGATCATGTGATATAAATGTAACCGAAAGTCAGCTGAGCAGTGAGCTTCAAGATGACCTGGTACAAAAAGATTTGCCAGAAACAAAGAAAGGTCCAATAAGATTCTTAACATAAAGTTCCAATCAGATTCTATTTCTAATAATTTGATTTGAATAAATGAAGAAAAATCAGGCTATTAGCCATAGGAAATGAAGCTTAAAAATGTTCTAAGATCCATGAGTAGCTAAAAGCAAATTGGAGTCCTAAAGAAATCAAAGATATTAGGAAGCACAAACCAAGAATGAGCAAAAACTGTGATGTTGATAAAATGGATAAAAGAGTGAAGCAATGATTTAATAGATGAGAAGAAATGGAACATAGATTAAACGAGAAGATACATGGAGAATTTACTATCAGAATCCCTAGAACTACCTTAGATCTACTTCTATCTTATGCTATTTTCCTATTCTTGTATTTCTGTGACACTCTCTCTCTTTTATTTATTCCTCAAAAAGTCCTTAATCACTTAAGATAGCCTGGAAATGTCCTCATTCCTTGAAATCAGAAATGCCTAATATGTCCTTTGTCCATAAGCACTGGGGGTTTTGTTTTCTCACCAATATGTTAAAAATTCTTTACATATCAAGTCTATTAATCTATAATATATGTTTATCTTTTGACTTTTAACAAAATAGTAGGCAGAAGCCAGTTTTTGAGCAGTTACTATGTTCTGTGCACTGTAAAAACCACTTTATAGGAATTACCTCATTGAGGCCTCAAAATAACCATATGATAAAAAAAGTTTGACACTGAGAGTTTGACAAATTTGCTTAAAGTCATTGAGCTAATAAAATGAAAGATGAGTAGGAATAAAATTCAGGTAATCACCATTCCTCATTATCATTACTATTATTAGTATTATTAATTTTTGTAAAATATACATAACATAAAATTTACCATCTTAACCATTTTTTAAGGTACAATTTGGTGACATTAGGTACAGTTACACTGTTGTGCAACCATCAGCACCATCAATCTCCAGAACTCCTTCATCTTACAAAAGTGAAACTGTGCCCATTAAACAGTAACTCCCCATTCCCCTATTCCCCACCCAGTCCCTGGCAACCATTCTATTTTCTGTTCCTATGAATTTGACTACTCTGGCCATCTCATAATATATACAGTATTATGCTTTTGTAACTGGCTTATTTCACCTACATACATAGTGTCCTCAGTGTTCAACCATATTGTCAGAATTTCCTTCTATTTTAAGGATAAATAATATTCCGAAGTATACATACACCACACCTTGTTTATCTGTTCATTTGTCAATGGATACTTGGGTTGCTTCTACTCCTTGGATATTGTAATTAATGGTGCTATGTATACATATATATCTACAAGTCCTTGCTTTCAATTCTTTTGGATATATGTCAGAAGTAAAATTGCAGGATCATATGGTAATTCTATTTTTAATTTGGGGGGGCTGCCATATTGTTTTTCATAGCAGCTGCAACATTTTACACTTCCACCAATAGTCAATCCATAAAGGTTCTAATTTCTTCATATACTCACCAACATTTGTTATTTTCTGTTCTTTTTTTTTTTTATAGTAGCCATCTATTTTTCTTTTAGTTTATGTGTTTGGAGTGTGTTTAAAATTCGGTAGTTTTAATTTTTTTATGTAGATAAATTATCCATCTTTAAGGTTTTAATATCTTGCTTCAAAACCTTTCCCCATTCCAAGATTATATAAACATTAATTTCTACTACATTTTCTAGGACCTCTTTAATCCAACTGGGATTAATCATGTGAAATAGAAGCTAAACATTAATTCTTTGGTCTTAATGATTAGATAATTGTCCCAATGTCATTTTTAATAATCTATTCTTTCTCAACTGGTTTGAAATTCTATATTCATATGTGTTAAATAATTTTATGTAGAAATAAATTTCTAGACTACTTATTCTGTTTCAATACCATACAAACACTGTTGATTATTATAGCTTTATAATGTATTAAAGTACCTGGTAGACCATCTCTCTTCATTACTCTTGTTTATCTAAAATATTCTAGGCTATTCTCACATGAAATGTTTATACAGGTGTAAAACAGCACCACCTAACTTAATTTCATATCAAAGATATTGCCACATTACAGAATAATACAATATAAATAACGTTCACAACAATGAGTCCAAAAATTATCACAAAAACTAAATGTGTTTAACAGCACTGCCAGAAATAAAGTAAAAAACAATATGATGCATTTTAGTGCAGTTTATGTAAAATAATAGCATTATAAAATAAAATTTTAGATCTTCAAAATCTAAGAAACAGAGAGAATACTAATATTATACATGTGCAATTAAAAAAAAAATCCTGTAGGCACAGGGACGCATTGGTGGATATCAAGCCAAAATGTAATTTGCACTTAGGGGTCATTAAGGCATCTTTTCCCAAGACATGAGATCTTCGAATCCTCCAAGTACTGTTGCACTTCCTTTCTCATCAAATCATCTTGAGTCATATTCTTCCAACTACGGCTTCTCTCCACTCTCATTCATACGACTGTTAATTAGTTCTTCCAGGTTGATAGCTATGATACCCTTCCTAATTTCAAACAACATGTCCCTTATCCATTTATGGCCTCTCTTTCCTGAATCAATTCCTGAAGATGACTAAACTGTCACAGAACTTGCATTATAACATCCAAAAAGACATTCTTCCTTTGTCTCTTTGCCACAGGTCTAGCATTATCATTTGCACATCATTTGTCAACCATGATGAGTCAAAAAATGTTTTCCAGAGCACAGATGGTATAAAGAGAGGCCACAGAGGAAACTACACAAACTGTAGACACATTTATCTCAAGAAAGCATGGTAGAAGGCTCATTAACCAAGAACATTTGCAGTACAAGGCACTAACATCTATTTGCAGTGTATTCAGCAAAGAATCTAACACAGCAGGTCTCATTGACACAGAAGCTAAAGAAGCACCTTGAGCACAGAAATATATATTTTAACAGCATGTTGTGGCCTGGAAAGGGCAAGATTGACAGCAGGGAGATGGCAACATTTCAGAAAGTAATGGAAACAAAAATCAAGTCAATGGCACAGGAATGTACAGGAGGCATGATGTCTGGTGAAAAATGAAGAGTAATGCTCTTTTCTTAGGTAACTCCCAAGATTATTCTTGAGTTTCTTCCACATATTAGTTTAGTAAACGTTTATTAAATGAATGAGTGGTTTGTTTAGAATCAAATTTAGTGCTATTCAAAGGGGGGCATCTACAGACAAGATGTCAAACTATAGTTTACTACTGATCCATAACAAGACAAGAAGTTCACTCCAGAAGATAAGTTAGTTAGGTCACAAATCATACTGTTTAATTCAGCAGATATTTTTATTGTTTCTATGAAGGATACAGTACATTGATCCACATTCTGACATAACCTCTTAATTTCATTAGGAACTAGCACTTTAAAAAATATATGATTCTGGATCCTAAATAACAGGCAACTAAATTTGAATCATCTGGGAATCAAGAAGTGGTAACATTTTCTGACAACGTCTGTGGGATCAGTGCTAAACAAAGATGCTCTTAGTGCCAGGGAGGGGCCCAGGACAGACTTCTGGAGATTACTGTGATTGTTCTGAGGAATGATTCATTTGACTGATACACAGGCATACTTGCAAAAGAGTTCTTGCCTTGAGCTCAGGGAAATAGCTATGCTAATATTTCCATGACCTAAGGCTGGATTAATAACTATAGTAGTTGCCCAAAAAAAAAGAAGAAAAAAGGGTAAATTGGACCCCATAATCTAATGGTTGTTTAAAATATCTCACTTCCAGAGCCGCAAGTATCAAAAAGTCATATATAAAAAATTGGTTTGGCTGTCTGCAGAACTTTTCTTGGTGGTTTGTGAATATAAAATGGATTTCAGAAAGTCATTGTTCAATTAGTATGCTTCCAGCTGCATGTATATAAAAACCTAAATCAAACTGGCTCCCCCAATGACGGAACTTTCTTGCTCACATAAATGAAAGTCTAGAGGTACGCTAGACTTAGGCCTTGACTTAATGCAATGACTCCAGCCCCATTCCTCTGCATTGCTTTAGGTTCTTCATTCCTCCATGGGGACTTCACACTTAGATTAGCAGAAAAGTAATTACAACCATTTTGACCTTACACCCTTACTCTCTCCATGGTTCTCTCTGAAACATGGGAAAGTTTTTTTTTCCGGAAGGGTCCCTCCCTCAAATCTCCTTTCACGTCCCGTTTGCCCAAACTGGAATATGCACAAATCATTGGACCAATCCCCCTAGCTAAGGAAATGACATGCCAGCTTAGGCCCAGCATCCTAAAACAGATGCTGGCTTGGGAGAAAGGCTTTACTGTGATTTTCTGAGACTAATTAGGGCTCATCCTTCTCATTGAGGTCAGTGCCCCAAACCTCCTTCCTGCTGTGAAATGGATGACTCAACCCCTACATCTAATACAAGGTCCAACACAAACCTCATTAAGGTATAGACAACCTACAGTGTAAACTAATAAAGACAAACAGTAATTTAGAATGTTATAATATGAAGAATGTCACAAGGGATGTTTTTGATAATATTTCCAGAAGAAAAATACTGCCTAAAGAGAATTGGGAAATTATCAGTGTGTCTGAGTCTAACAGTGACCAAAGAAAATTATGTTGTGATTCCAGAAGATGGATTCCAGTAATTTAGGCAGAAATAACCATAGGACAAAGAAGGATTAACACCAAGTTATATTAACCTGAAGAGACTTCCCTTGGGCAAAACCTAATCTCTTTGCTGTAAATTCTATGCTTACCAAGCAAACTTTTGAATTATTATTTGTCCTTCTGACTGGCTGACCACCACAGAAAGGGAGTGCCTGCTGAAGAAATGCTCCTGATTTTAAAAACCAGTTCTATTTCCCATGGTAAGTGGGCACTGTAGCTTATAAATCATTCTCTTTTGTATTTTGTTAGAGAGATCTAATCCCCACAAGGCCTAGCTTAAATCTGCCACTAACATCTCCCTTACGTGGGAACTCTAATATCTGAGCAGCCCAACAGAAAATCCACCAAGCAGTCCACAGTCCTTTAATTGAACAGAGGGCTCTGAGAGAGGGGCTTAAGTATAGAGGTTATGAGCCAAGTCTTTAGAATGAATGAGGTCTGGGGATACCTTTTGGCTCCTCCTACCAACTGTGTGAGCTTGAGCTCACCTCCAAGACCAAGTAGCCCCAAATATGAAATGGTGAATATTTCAGAGTTGTTATAATGATTAAAGGAGATAAAGTTCACAAAGTGCCTGGTGCATGATTAATAGGTTTTGTTGTTGTTGCTTTCTTAGTATTGAGGCCCTTGTGTCAATATTATGCCCTCTGGGTTTGAATAAAAGGTATATGCTAACCTTGCTCAACACAGTGCTCCACAATAAGAGTTCTGTGAATGTGGCTAAGTGACCCAGCTGGAGAAAATGGGTGAGAAGTATAATCTGAGACACCAATGTAATTTGTAGCATAACATCTTGATCCAGATTAAATCAGTGTGAAGCCCCAGCATGGGTAAATCTGATTGTTATCTGCTTCCTAATCAACTGGTATTAAAGTATCTATCTTATTTATTTCTGAACTGTTTTAAAAAACAACCAGAAAATACCACAGAACATTAATTCACAAGAATAAAAAGTCTGCAGACTGTGTTATATGAGGAGTAAAGAAATTAGAGTATATTTAATCTGGAAACAAGAAACCAGGAGAGAAAAAGTGGGAAATGAAAGCCTTCCTAAAATATTTATTGGATTATCATGTAGAAGAGGGAATAGAGAAAGTCTATGTACTTTTTACTTGTCTGTCTTCCCCGTTAGACTAACAAATTTGAGAGAAGAGAATGTATTTCATCCATCACTGCATTCCCAGAAATTGGCTTGGTTCTGGAAACATTAGTACTCAAAAGTGTTTGTGGGTTGAATAAGAAGATGGATGGAGGGATGATGAGATGAATGGATGATGGGATGGAAAGAGGGACAGATGGATAGGTATTACCTAAATCACTATGTTAATGTCAGAATGAACATTCGAGAAGAGGAAGCTGAGGCTCTAAAATAGTAAAGGATTTTCTCAAGGTCACTCAGCTAATTTGTGTGAATGCTGATTACACCACAGCAAGTATGATATCTAGTTCAGTATTCTTTCTACTACATATTCTTTCAACTTCCTTTTATTCAAATCTGGTATAACTGAGAGTATCATGATGAAAATATAATCCTAATGTAGGACTCTGTTATGGGCTGAGTTGTGTTCCCCAAGTTCATATGTGTAAATCCTAATGCCTGCCACCTCAGAATGCAACTGCATTTTGAGATAGGGCCTTTAAAGAGGTAATTAAGTTAAAAGGAGATCACTAGGGCTGGCTCTAATCCAATATGACCGATGTCCTCATACAAGGAAATTAGTACACAGATACATAACAGAGGTAAGACCATGTGGAGACAACTGAAACTAACAAGACGGAGTGGGTAAAAGGGATGAAGGTGGTCAAAGGTGCAAACTTGGGGCGCCTGGGTAGCACAGTCGTTAAGCGTCTGCCTTCGGCTCAGGGCATGATCCCGGCATTCTGGGATCAAGTCCCACATCGGGCTCCTCCGCTGGGAGCCTGCTTCTAACTCTCCTGCTGTGTTCCCTCTCTCGCTGACTGTCTCTCTGTCACATAAATAAATAAAATCTTTAAAAAAAAAAGGTACAAACTTATAAGATAAAATAAATTCTGGAGATATAATGTGTAGCATGGTGACCACAGTTAATCAATTGTACTGTGAATTTGTAAACTGCTAAGAGAATAATCTTAAAAGTCCTCATTATAAGAAAAAAAAATTGTAACTATGTAAAGTGATGGAGGTTGACTAAACTTATTGTGGTGATCATTTATCAATATACACATATATCAAATCACTATGTTGTACACCTAAAGCTAATACAATGTTGCATGTCAATCAAATCTCAACAAAACTGGAGGAAAAAGAAATAATTTTGTCACATACATATCTGTAATTATCTCTTCCAGCATCTCATTGTCTTTCTTAATGAGAACACACACACACATGCATGCACATAATAAGCAATCATCAAGAAATCATGATAAATCTCTTAAAAATAAATAAATAGATGATTGATGATTCTACTCCATTCTAGAGCCATCAGATTCTAAGGATGTTATTTTTTTTATATATGCACAAGCTTTTTTAGTCCCTCAGTAAGGTTACTGCAATGTTTTGCCCCCTAAGGAAAATTGAAATTTGAATTATAAGACAGAAATTTGACCTCTATAAATTCATCTTCAGCATCTATACCAATTTGATTCATAGATTTTTAAAAAATGAGAAAGGTCCACAGAAGAAACAACCCTGCTGACATCTTTATCTTGGATTTCTAGACTCCAGAACTACGAAGAAATAAGTTATGGCAACCATAGCAAACTCGGGGTCTTTTCCTCATATAATGTATGCTCAATCTATTTAATTCAGCAGTTTTGTGCTAGAGCACTGAACAAGGTTCTTTGCCTGGTTTGCATATAGAGGCCTACAGCTACTGCTGCCATGGACATTAGGGACGCTTTGGTATGCCCTCATTACAGCACTGCAACTCTGTCACTTGAGTCTCAAAATAATCCCTGTAACATTAAGATGCTTAGGACATTAAGGCTTAGACTGATTTAGTGACCTATTCAAAGACACAAAACTAGTATGTAGTACAATAGCCAAACTACAGAAAGAGCCCAGATGTCCACCAACAGCTAAATGGAAAAAGAAGATGTGGTATATATATACAATGGAATATTAGCCAGCAAAATAATGAAATCTTGCCATTTGCAACAACATGGATCAAACTAGAGGGTATTATGCTAAGCAAAATAAGTCAGTCAGAGAAAGATAAATACCATACGATTTCACTCATAGGTAGAATTTAAAAAAGAAAACAGGTGAACATAGGGGAAGGGAAGGAAAAATAAAATAAGATAAAAACAGAGGGGAAGGAAAACCATAAGAGACTCTTAATTATAGAGAACAAACTGAGGGTTGCTGGAGGGGAGGGGAGTGGGAAGATGGGGTAATTTGGTGATGGGCATTAAGGACGACACTTGATGTAATAAGCACTGGGTGTTATAAGCAACTGATGAATCACTAAATTCTACCCCTGAAACTAATAATATACTATATGTTAACTAAATTGAATTTAAATAAAAAATTTTAAAAAATAGTATGTGTAAAGTCACACAATTCAAAGGCAAATTTTCTGAAGCCCTCACTTTAAGAATAGCAGCAAATGTTTATCAAGTACATACTATGTTTCAGCACCATGTTATGTGCTTTACAACCATTACCTTATTTAGTCCCTATAACAAACACATGGACTAAGTGCTATCATCAATCTTCATTCTGTAGATAAGGGAACTGAGAATTCTACAGGCTAAGTAACTTTCCTATGATCATATATATGTAAGTGGTAAGCTTGAGCTTTGAACCCAAGTCACCTCCCTCCAGAGCCTGCATATTTAACCACTGCACCTTACCACCTCTAATTCATATCAGTCTTCTCTTCATGAACCTCCTCCACATGTCAGCCTGACATAATGCTTGCTCTCTTCAGCAAATGCTCCAGCTGTTGCTAAAATATCCACCCTCCACGCCTCCCACTTTGCAGAGCAGGTGCACAGGGCCCACCTCTGGAGTAAGGAACTCTCTGTCTTCTAAATGCAGTGGGTGACCTGGGGCTTGACATTTGATGTCATGACTGACAGTCTCCAATTAAACCATTTTAGAGGCAGGAGGGGTTAGATGCTACTGTATTTTTTCAGTCTGAGCATTCGGTGGCTTTCCTCCTTGATTCAGGATCACAGCCAACGTAAAAACTGAAATCCTTTCTGACAACGTTTGCTGAATTGCCACAGTGTATTAGTCCAGATCCCCGTGGACTGCCTTTCTCTTTGTGCCAGCTTGTCACAGTAGCAGCAGCAAGGAGAGTGACCTAGTGCTTTTAGTCTAGACGTATAGTCATCAGAGGCCCTCAGGTCTCTGGGCAAATTTACAAGCTTTTGAGAGAAGAGCTTGTCTGATAACAAAACCAACACCTGATAATTGACACCCTAAAGATAGAGAGCTCTGCAAAGAAATGTAGAACTGACAGTCTTCTCAGCATGTCATACTATTTCACCCTGTCTACTTTTGTTTGGCTTGATGATGTCAGCCTCATATCCAGAGACCTCTTTCTAAAAGATGTAGATTATCCTCTTCGGCTCCAGAAGTGCCCACGGGGCCCTCCCCCAAACACAGGAAAGGTGTGCTCCCTTCCTCCATTCCTCTACTGCCTTTTGGAACTACAGTTGATCTCATCAGCAACCCCTGGAAGGTTGGTAGGAAAATCCTGCGGCTCTCATCACCAAGACCCACCATACTCAGAACAAACATGTCTAGGAAAAGGTCTGCAAAAAGAACTGGCAGTCAAATATGGATCTTTGTTTCTGAGATCTCTATGCCCAAATTTCCATTCAAGGACAGAGAGGGCTGCTACAAATGGGGAAGGGACAGAGTACAGCATGAACACGAGTTTAATAAATGAGTTTAATAAATACTCTACCTTCCAAAATAAGCAAACTGAAGCTAAGTGAAAGTCGAGAACCCTTCTGTCTGTCCCTCTCTCTCTGTCTCTATCTCTCTCTCTCTCTCACACATGCACACACACACACACACACACACACACACACAGCCTCTGAAACCACCCATTTTATTTATGGAGTTCCTGGAATGCCGGATGGTGTGGCAAGGTGTGAATTTCTTATAAAATGCAAGCAACATGTGCAAGAAACAGTTGCAGACCATTCAACCCAGTCACTCTGGCTGCACTGCAAGCCCGGGCTCGAGAACTAAAAATCTATCTCAGATAATTGACATTTATTTGATTGAAACAGCAGGGTGCCCTCCATCACCATGGGAGGAGACCATATGGAAGAACAGTGCGAGTGGAGATAATGTTTGTCTACTGAGTGTGCCAATGTGTTTAGAGATTATTCACAGGGCTCTGGGGACTCCAGTATTATAATGTTTCAGCCAAATTAGAATCAGATTAATTGCTCTAATCTAATGGAAAGACAATGTTTATCAAATTATTGCTCTTTTCACCACATGATATTGCAGTGTCATTATTCTTTGGGTTTAAGAAAGGAAATGAAAAGACTCTTGTAACACATCTGCTCAAGAGTTATATGATAGTGCTTTTCCCACTACACACAGGACTGTAATGCAGTTGGCAATTCTGTGAAGTAACCAATAAATTAAAGTAAAAGATCTGTAGTGGCTAAATCTGCTGGAGTCCTATGATATCAGTTCATATTTTGATAAGACAATCTAAAGTCAATTAGCTTTTTCCAGATTTGAGAGATTTTGTTCTTCATATTATGTAGGGAGTGTTTTCCTCTATAAATGGGGAAGTGCTTTTTTGAAAAACCCTAAGTGGCACTTACAACAAAATTCTAACACTCCTTTTCAAAATATCAAAATCAGCCCAATTTCTCAACACCCATAGAAGAAATGGTGCTCTTATCAACTCATAGATTGTAACTCTCTATGGATGTGGAGGAGAGGGCAATCATCTATGGCCCTAAGTCACAAAGGACCATCAGCTCCTCAGCACTAAAGGAGTTGCCCATCTTATTGCCCTACTCTGGCCCATCATTTGCATCCCTCAGAATTCTCAGAGGCTTCAAACATCAACCAGGGGTCACTTCAGAGAGGTAGAGAGTCACACGTGAACCAGGGCTTCAAAGAAAAGAACTGGTGATCAGTCGGTACTTCCCAACACCTACTAGGCTGCACGCCCAGCTCCAACAGGGAATTTGGGAGGAGTTACAGAAGGATTTTTCTGCCATCCACATCTCCATAGGAGACCCTGTTGGTCCCTGCAGAGCAGAGAGGAAGGATCAAGTGGCACAATTTGTATGTTCAGTCTTGTGTGTACACTGATTATTTCAAAATAATAGCATCACAAAGCCCTCAAATGTTCATGAAGGCTGTGGGGAAATAACTGTCAGGTTTCTGCTGGGCCACATGCCTAGTCCAATCCATTGCCTTTTCTTTAGAACTAGTGTCCTTTGCAGAAGGATCTTAGCAAATGGGATTAGGTAAAGCAAAAGATGGAAATCATTTTCTTCATCATTAATTCTACATTTATATGATACTTCTAATAAGAGGCAGAAATCTTAAAATCACCTCCCTTTTGTGATTGGCTCATCATATTTAGTGCTTACAAAACATTGTATCATTAAGATTGAGGTCCTTTTACTTATCTATCTCCCTCCCCAAAATAGTTTGTTATATTCTCCAATTCAAAATGACACAGTCACAAAATGATTTAATCAAAAGAGCTGAACCAAGATTCGGGTCCAGATTTTAATTTATGCCATTGTTAACTTCTCACTTGTACCTTAAAGACATTCCTAGGACTAGAAAATCTTTTAAAAAGCATGATTAGACTATCATTACTGAGTTGGTCTAAACAATGTCCCATATGTCATTATAGACCACATTTGTGGGGCGTCGAGACAAGGCTGGGCATATGTGAATAGAGTCAATTGCTCTCTGATCTGTCCAAGCTCAAATCTTGCTGTGATTTTCATGTTGCTGCCTCAACAATGGGCTCCTCTGAGTTAAAAATAGTTGTTCTTGAGAAATAAATGAAGAATATCGTAGTTGTATTTGTGCCTATGAAAACAGTGTATGCTTTCCAAGACAAAACACAGAGCTGTAGATCTTCATTAATTACAATGCACTGGAACAAAAGCAAACACAACCACTATAATTAACAATGCAATGCCTATAACCCCTGTCTAAATGCTTTCATTTCACTATAATTTAACAGTAAGAGCCTGAGAAATTATTTTAATCCTTATTTCTGCAATTCACTTTGAAAAGGTTGTGGGACTCAGTCTGAGGCATATTCATACATTCATTTACATTTTTATTTTAAATGGCTTCATTATCAAACTTCTTTAAACCCTACCCTATCATTTAGAACTGAATTCCAAAACTTTTTTATAAACCAAGTATTTATAGTAACATCTGTGGGACTCATACAAATATTGTAATATGATGGGTATATATTTTACCTCTTTAGGTGGGAAAAATAAATTCATTCTTAACTGAATCAAAGGAATTACTTCAGCAATATATTCAAGTAGTTATCAACTTGGGTAACTTATAACAAACATGGAAGAACAAGCTGCCAATACACAAATATTTGTCTAATGCTTATAATGTACACATGTTCAATATAAGTAAGATGTTACCCTGGCCAACAAGTTAGAAAGGTAAAATAAATATTAATGAAAAAATTTAGAGAACAGTTATATGCTGATTTAAGTAGTTCTGACTGTCACCACAATGGCAATTCAAGAGAGAGAAATCGGTGTTAGAGCAAGTGAAAAAATACCTTTATAGAGAAAGTTGCACTGACATTACCTTAATAGCTAAATATGATTCCAATAGATGGAGAGAAGAGTAAAAAGAATAACAAAAACAAGGCACAAGGAAGAGCAAGAGTAAAAGGCCCACTTGCTGACAGAGGAAATACTTAAGAATAATCAAGAATAACGTTGAAAAAATAGTGGGAGAGAATAGTCCATAGGAAATGTCAAAAACATGCAAATGGACCTAATGTCTTACAATAGGCAATGTTGAAAGCAATGAGGGAGAGCGATAGCTGTGGGAACTGGGTACTGGATTACTTGGAAAAAGGAGACCCTGGAATTAAAGAGGTAAAACAAAGAACTGACAAGATTAGGACTTCAGCAATGAACTTACAGGGACGATGGTGGAGTAGAAGAATTCTAAATGCAATTCATCCCATGGAAATACCTAGATAACACCAACATCAGCATACGTAACCCAGAAAACAACCTGAAGACTGACAGAACAGACTCTCCAAAGCTAAATGTAGGGAAGAGGCCATGTCAAAAAGGGTAAGAAGGGCAGAGACACAGTTGGCAACCAGGCTAAACTGCGGGGAAAGTTCGCAGGAGGCAGGGGCACAGTAGGTACAGAGAAGGGAAAGAACAGATGCCACACCAGGCACCCCAGGCACAGAGGACTCGCACTGAGATGAATCCCGTAAGATTGGCTTTGAAAACCAGAGGAGTTTAACTTCACAAGTTCCTCACAATCAGTGGGGCTTAACAACTGGAACTTTAAGAATCAGTGGGCTCCAATCTGAGACAGTCAGCAGGGCAGAGTCCCTGCCCTTAAAGAGACAACATAACAAACAGCCTCACTGAGACACAGCATAGAAGAAGCAGTTTGAAAACACCTAGTGTGTATGGCAGGGAGACTTATTTACTAATTCTGAGCATGCACTGTAGGGGAGGGATCTTTGGAAGACTTCTCCAAGAACAAAAGAGCTGGT
The DNA here is from genome assembly GCF_024610735.1 of Ursus americanus. Taxonomy (NCBI): domain Eukaryota; kingdom Metazoa; phylum Chordata; class Mammalia; order Carnivora; family Ursidae; genus Ursus; species Ursus americanus. The sequence continues at coordinate 10,276,399 of NC_142137.1, read as the reverse complement.
GGTGCCTCCCAGGCCTCCCACCCTAGATATATGGGCATGTGTGAGAATCAGTGCAGCATAAACACTCTCCACTAGCTTGCTAACAGCACCCTCCACCCCCACATTCTCCTAAAGAGCCACCCTCTCCAACCTGCCCTTCACAAGAGTTCTCCAGAGTTGTTCCAGGTCTCCTCCCACAACAGACCAGCACAAACCTTGCTAACACCCCACCCATCTTCTCCTGCCAACCTGTCCCCTTCAACTCAACCTAGGGAGGAGTCCATCCAAAGCAGCACCACAAGTGTGGCAGTGTACAAACAGCCCCAACAGGGGCCAGCACCACTCCAAAGTGACTCCCGTCCCAGGGAGAGGGGAAGATAACCACACACACCAGTTCAACTGTGGACCCAGCAGTGGGCTGCAGGCAGACATCTGGTCTGACTGCAGGTTTTGTCCACCAATGATAGTCTTTCAGAGGACAACACAGGGACTGCACCGTGCAGTTCTGAGCAACTGCAGTTCTAGCAAATGCCTGATCTGACCCAACTCATGCCCACGGTGGCCCAAACTGACCCATAAACAACAGAGGAACAAAAGCCTGAACATGACAGGCAAAGAGAGCCATTGCAGACAACAGGACTGAAGGCAAATGCTGCTCAGCCACAGCAGTAGGGCACCCCTGAAGCACCAGGTTCTGGTGAATGGGGACACTGCAATGCAGGGCACTACAGGACCTCTTCTTCATAAGGCCATTACTTTCAAGAACATGGGACATAGCTGACTTTCCTAACACATAGAAACAGACACAGAGAATTAGAAAAAATGAGGAAACAGAGGAATATGTACCAAATGAAAGCACAGGACAGAGAGCGACAAATCAAGAAGCAGACTTTTAATTATAGAGATAAACTGATGTTTACCAGAGGGGAGGGGGTGAGAGGATGGGTTAAATAGATGATGGTAATTAAGGAGTACACTTGTCATGATGAGCACAGGGTGATGTATGGAAGTGTTGAATCACCGTATTGTACAGATGAAATTAATATAACACTGTATGTTAACTAACTGGAATTAAAATAAATACTTAAAATAAAAGGAAAGAAAAAAATGAAAGAATGAATGAACAAAAGACGACAAAAATCACAGTAAGAAAGCTAAATGAAACAGAGATAAGTAATATCCTTAATAGAGACTTAAAGTAATGGTCATAAAGATACTCACTGAACTTGAGAAAAGACCCTCAACAAAGAGATAGAAAATCTAAAAAAGAACCAATGAGAGATGAAAAACTCAATAACTGAAATTAAAAATGCACTGGAGGAAATAAATAGCAGACCAGAGGAAGTAGAAGGACAGATCAGTGACTAGAGGACAGAGTAATGGAAAGCAATCAAGCTGAACAGGAGAAAAAAAAATAATAAAGGAGACTAGATTAAGAGAATTCAGCAACACCATCAAGCACAATAACATTCATATTATAGGGATCCCCAGGAGGAGAAGAAAGAGAAAAGGGGGCAGATACTTTATTTGAAGAAATAATAACTGAAAAATTTCTGAATCTGGGTAATGAAACTGAAATCTAAATTCAGGAAGCACAGAGAGCCCCCAAGAAAATCAACCCAAGGAGGTCCACACCTAAGACACATAGTAATTAAAATGATAAAAAGTAGTAGTAGAGAGAGAATTTTAAAAGCAGCAAGAGGAAAGAAAACAGTTACATACGAGGGAAACATTGTAAGGTTATCAGTTGATTTTGCAGACCGGAAGGGAGTGTCATGATATATTCAAAGTGCTGAAAGAAAAAAAACCTGCAGCCAAGAATACTTTATCCAGCAAGGCTATCATACAGAATAGAAGGAGAGATAGAGTTTCTCAGACAACAAAAGTTAGAGGAATTCATCACCACTAAACCAGCCTTATAGGAAATGTCAAAGAGGATTCTTTTAGTGGAAAGTAAAGACCATAAGCAGAAGTAAGAAAAGTAGGAACAACAAAAGCAACAAAATTAAGCATATCTATAAAAAGGCAGTCAAGGTATTCACAGAATGAAAGAATGTAAAGTATGACACCATATACCTAAGATGGAGGGAGTAAAACTTTGGTGCTTTTAGAATGGGTTCAAACTTAAGTGACCATCAACTTAATACAGATTACTATATGCCTAAGATGTGTATATATATATATATATATATATATATATATATATATATATATATATATATAAATGGTAACCACAAATCAAAGTCCATTAATAGATAAACAAAAAATAAACAGAAAGGAATCCAAGTATATCACTAAGGAAAACCAGAAAACAGTGAGAAAAGAAAGCAAGAGAGGAAAGGAACAGAGAACTAAAAAACAACAATAAAACAAGTAACAAAATGGCAGAAAGTACATACCTGTCAATAATGACTTTGAATGTAAATGAACTAAACGCTACAATCAAAAGAGAGGGTGACGGAATGGTTAAAAACAACAACAACAACAACAACAACAACAAAAACAAGACCCATCTATAAGCTGCCTACAAGAGACTCATTTTAGATATAAAGACACATGCAAATTGAAAGTAAAGGGATGGAAAAGCATTTATCATGCAAATGGAAGTGAAAAGAAAGATGGAGTAGCAATATATATATTGGACATAAGAGACTTTAAAACAAAGACTGTAACAGAAGACAAAGAAGGACACTACATAATCATAAAAGGAATAATCCAACAAGAAGATATAACAATTATAAATATTCATGTATCCAACATGGGAACACCCAAATACATAAAACAGTTAATAACAAACATAAAGGAAGTAATCAATAGTAATACAATAATAGTAAGGGACTTTAGTATCACTTATATCAATGGACAGATCACCCAAAATCCACAAAGAAAGAGTGGCTTTGAATGACACATTGGACCAAATGGAGCTAATAGATTTGTTCAGAACTTTCCACCTTAAAACAGCATAATATACATTCTTTTCAAGTGCACATGCAACATTGTTCAGAATAGATTACATGTTAGGCCACAAAAAAAGTCTCAGCAAATTAAAAAAATTGAAGTCATAACATGCATCTTTTCTAACCACAACACTATGAAACTAGAAATCAGTCATAAGAAAAAATCTGGAAAAAACATAAATACATGGAGGTTAAACAACATGCTACTAAACAATGAATGGGTCAGCCAAGAAATCAGAGAAGAAATCATGGAGACAAAAGAAGAAAACATGGAGACAAATAAAAATGAAAACACAATTGTCCAAAATATTTAGGATGCAGCAAAAGTGGTTCTAAGAGGGAAGTTTATAGCAATACAGGCCTACCTCAAGAAACAAAAAAAAGTCTCAAATAAACAACTTAACTTTACACCTAAAGGAGTTAGAAAAAAACACACAAAACCCAAATCCAGTAGAAGGAAGGAAATAATAAAGATTAGATCAGAATAAAAAAATAGAAACTAAAAAAGTAATAGAGCAGGGTCACCTGGGTGGCTCAGTCCTTAAGCATCTCCCTTCAGTTCAGGGCATGATCCTAGCGTTCTGGGATCGAGCCCCACATCAGGCTCCTCTGCTGGGAGCCTGCTTCCACTCCCCCTGTGTGTTCCCTCTCTTGCTGGCTGTTTCTGTCAAATGAATAAATAAAATCTTTAAAAATAAATAAATAAATAAATAAATAAATAAATAAATAAATAAATAAATAAAAGAGCAGATCAAAGAACCAGGAGCTGATTCTTTGAAGAAAATCAACAAAATTAATAAACTTTTAGGCAGACTCATCAAAAGAAACAGAGAGGATTCAAATAAACAAAATCAGAAATGAAAGAGGAGAAAAACAACCAACATCACAGAAATACAAATAAATATAAAAGAATTTTATGAAAAATCATATGCCAACAAACTGGACAACCTAGAAGAAATGGATAAATTCCTAGAAACATATAACCTTCCAAAACTGAATCAGGAAGAAATAGAATATTTGAACAGATTATGAGCAGTGGAATGGAATCAGTAATCAAAAAACTCCCAACAAACAAAAGTCCAGGACAAGATGGCTTCACAAGTAAATTTTACCTAACATTTAAGAAGTGTTAATACCTATTCGTCAGGCGAGAATAGGACTAGAGTTGCTATTCCAAAAAATAGAAAAAGGATATCTTCCAAATTCATTCTATGAGGTCAGAATTACCCTGTTACCAAAACCAGATAAAAATACCACAAAAAAAAGAGAACTATAGACCAATATCTCTGATGAACATTGATACAAAAATCCTCAACAAACTATTAGTAAACCAAACCCAACAATATATATATTTTTTAAATCATTCACCATGATTAAGTGGGATTTTTTTCCGAGGATGCAAGGGTGACTCAGTATTCAGAGATCAATCAATGTGACACATCACACCAATAAAAGAATAAAAACCATATGATTATTTCAATAGATTTTTTAAAATTAACAAATACAACACCCATTCATGATGAAAACTCTCAACTACATTGATTTAGAAGGAAACTATTTTGACATAATAAAAGCCATTTTGAAAAATCCATAGCTAACATCATAGTCAATGGGGAAAAACAGAACTTTTCCCTAAGGTCAGAAGGGTGTCCGCTTTCACCACTTTTAATAGACATAAGCCTGGAAGTCCTAGCCACAGCAATCGGACAACAAAAAAGAATTAAAAAGCATTCAAATCCATTAGGAAGAAGTAAAACGTTCACTATTTGCAGATGACATAATACTTTATACAGAAAACCTGAAAGACTACCAAAAAACTGCTAAAACTGATAAATGAATTTAGTAAAGTCACAGGATACAAAATCAATCCACAGAAATCTCTCGCATTTCTATACTCTAATAATGAAGCAGCAGAAAGAGAAATTAAGAAAACAATCCCATTTATAATTGCACCAAAAATAATAGGATGCCTAGGAAAAAACCTAACCAAAGAGGTGAAAGACCTGTACTCTGAAAACTATAAAACACTGATGAAAGAAATTGAAGATGACACAAAAAAATGGGAAGACATTCCATGCCCATGAATTGGAAGAACAAATATTGTTAAAATGTCTATACTACCCAAAACAATCTAAAGATGCAATGCAATTCCTATCAAAATACCAACAGCATTTTTCACAGAACTAGAACAAACAATCCTAAAATTTGTATGGAACCACAAAAGACCCCGAATACCCAAAGCAATCTTGTAAAAGAAAAATAAAACTGGAGTTATCACAATTCCAGACTTCAAGTTATATTATAAAGCTGTAGTAATCAAAACAGTATGGCACTGGCACAAAAACAGACACACTGATAAATAGAACAGAATAGAGAGCCCAGAAATAAACCCACACTTACATGGTCAATTACTCTTGAACAAAGGAAGGGAGAATATACAACGGAAAATAGTTCCTTCAAAAATGATGCTGGGGAAACTAAACATTACATGCAAAAGAATGAAACTGGACCACTTTCTTATACCATGCACACACACAAAAAAAACTTAAAATGAATTAAGAACCTAAATGTGAGACCTGAAACCATAAAAATCCTAGAACAGAGAACAGGCATTAATTTCTCTGACATTGGCCATAGCAACATTTTTCTACATAAACCTCCTGAGGCACAGGAAACAAAAGCAAAAATAAACTATTGAACTACATAAAAATAAAAAGCTTCTGCACAGCAGGGGCACCTTGCTGGCTCGGTCAATAAAGTATGAGACTCTTCATCTCGGGGTCTTGAGTTACAGCCCCACACTGGTGGTAGAGATAACATTAAAAAAATAAATAAAGTCTTTTTTAAAAAAGTGGGGGTTCTTCACAGAAAAGGAAACAATCAACAAAACTAAAAGACAACCTAATGGATGAGAGAAGATACTTGCAAATGATATGTCTGATAAGAGGTTAATATCCAAACTATATAAAGAACATATACAACTCAAAACTCCAAAAAAGCAAATAATATATTAAAAATGGGCAGAAGACATGCACAGACATTTCTCCAAAGAGATCCAGATGGCTGACAGATATATGAAAAGATGCTCAACATCACTCATCACTAGGAAAATTCAAATCAAACCCACAATGAGATACCATCTCACACCTGTCAGAATGACTAAAATCAAAAACACAAGAAACAAGTGTTGGTGAAGTTGTAGAGAAATGGAAACCCTTGTGTACTGTTGGTGGGGAGGAGGGAAATAGGTGAAGGGGATTAAGAGTACACCTGTCATCTTGAGCACTGAGTAATGTATACAATTGTTGAATCACTATATTGTACACCTGAAACTAATACATCAATATATGTTAATTATACTAGGATTATTAAATTTAGGACTTCAGGAAGGATAGTGGTATTGGAATTCCATACAAGTGAAGTAGGAAATCATACAAGCTGCTGATTTTCAAAGGTCCCTATTCATTAAGGATGATGTCTAAAATTTAGAGTCTTCACTGTTCTAATGCAAAGCTTGATTCCACGTTAAAGAAACTTAAGTTCAGTAATAGGACTGGGCAATGTGATAAACTATTATCAGATATTCCTACCTCAGGGAGAATAAGTTTAAATGTTTTTATGGTTTGTTTGTATGTTTGGAGAGTTTTGATTAGAGGAAGAAAAATAGATTGGTGGCACTTTCAATTTGAGGGAGCAGGAAACAGACACCAGTGGGAACTTTCAGAGTCCAGCACACTTTGATAGAGTGTTCCAAAAACAAAGTTCGCAAGTGTCAGTTTTAACCAAGGTCCTGGGTGGGGAAAATGGACAGCAGAAAATATGAAAAACGTTTTGAAAAAAAAAAAAAAGGACAAAGTTAATAAAGATTGCATGAAGGAGATGGGGAATGTGGAACATAACTTCAAAGTCATTCGAAGACTAGTATTAGTAGGACCCCTAACTGAAATAAAGTAATGAGGAGGAGCTAAGATGATAGAATATAGGAGGACCTTAGGTCTGTTCCCTCGAACTCAGCTAGATCAATACCAAATCATCCCGAATACACAAGAAATTGATCTGACGACTGACAGGACAAACTGCACAATGAGGGAAGGCAACAGGTGCAGAGACATGATTTGGGGGAGACATAGATCACAGGTGCCATAAAGCGGAGAAAGATCTGGTCACAGAGAGGTGAGAAAGAGAGAGAAAGAAGAGCACACAGGGGATCACACAAGGAAAACACTTCCCCAAAGCCATTGACTGAGAAAACAAGAAGGACTGATTTTCCTGAGATTTTACAACCAGAGGGCTCAAGGACTGGAGTTTCAGAGGTCTGCAGCATGGAAGGTGTGGAGGCTGGTGGGCACTGTAGTTTCCTGTGGAAAAGGAAGGCAGAGAGACCGGGGAGCAGAAGGTGCAATTTGAGGATCCCCTGGAGCACACTGGGAGAAACAGTTCACCCTTCTTGGAGTGCATCTGAGAGAGGTAGCATTGCTTCTCCAGAGACAAAGCAGCAAGCAGGCACTATTTCTCTCCCCTGCCCATCAGCATAAACTAACTTCAGTAAGCAGCACAGTGCCAACAGTGGCAGCATAAACCATTTACACCAAGCCCCACCCACCCTGTGCTCTGCAGGTGCTGCTTTTCTCTGGCAAGTATGCCTGAGTAGCAGCACAGTGGGCCCCTTCTCCAAAAGACCAGCACAAATCCTCCACATGCATCAAGTCTACTGACTAGAGTGAGGCAAAGTTTCAGCACTAGTAGAGATTGCATCAGGTCTCTTTTAACAAGTAGACCAGAGCACATCTAGTTAAAATTTGCCACACTCGGACAAGGTTGAAACACTCCCAACTGCAAGCAAGGAGAAACTCTGCAGAGGACTGACCTGAGGAAAAAAGCAGCCAAAACACTGTAGCATAGTGCACACAGCATACACCAGAGACACTTTCTGAAGCCCCAGGTCCTATAAAGCCATTAATCTCAGGAGCAGAAAACATAACAGGCTTTCCTAACACAGAGAAGACAGAGACCTAGATAAAAATGCCAAGGTGGAAGAATTCATCTCCAAAGAAAGAACAAGAAAATGTCACATCCAGGGATCTAATTGAAACAGATATAAGTAATATGCTTGATCCAGAATTTAAAGCAACAATCATAAGGATACTAGTTGGGCATGAGAAAAGCATAGACGAGAACCAGGGAGTCCCTTATTTCAGAGATAAAAGACATGAAAACTAGTCAGGCAGAAATTTAAAAATGCTATTACCAATTGAGTATAATAACCACAAGAATGGAAGAAGCAGAGGTATGAATAAGTCATGTAGAAGATAAAATTATAGAAAACAACGAAGCTGAAAAGAAGAGGTAAAGAAAAATAATGGATCACAAACGTAGACTTGGGGAACTCAGCAACTTCATAAAGTATGGTAACATTCATATTATAGGAGTCCCAGAAGAAGAAGAGAGGGGAAAGAGGGCAGAAGGCTTATTTGAGCAAATTACAGCTGAAAACTTCCCTAGTCTGGGGAAGGAAACAGACATCGAAATCCACGAGGTACAAAGAATTCCCATCAAAATCAACAAAAGCAGGCCAACACCAGGACATATTAACAGTTAAATTTGCAAAATATAGAGATAAAGAAAAATATCCAAGGAAGAATTAAGATGGTGGAGGAGTGGGAGTACCCTGAGCTTGTCTCGTCCCTCAAACACAACTAGATAGTTATCAAATTATTCTGAACACCCAAGTCAATCGGAGGTCTGAGAGAACAAAAACTGTGAATCTATAAATAGAAAAGTGACCACCTTTTGGAAAGTAGGAGGTGCAGAAGTTCACTTGGGAGAGACATAGCTGTGGATGTCACAATGAGGGAGGCTGCTTATGGAGTCTATTGCAAAGTATTAGAAGCGGTAGAGCATGAAATCTGAACTTTTAAATACCCTTCTGTGGGGGATGTGCCTGGATTAAAGGTGCTCAGGTGGTGAAGGGGGCAGAATCCCAGGAGTGACAGAATGGTCTGAGGATCCCCTCGGTCACAGAAAGAACAGGTGGCGCCAAGGTGCAGTGGACACCAGGCCCCACCCCGCTGTGTCCTGAGCAAGCTTTTCCACTGAAACAAGTCATCCTGAGAATCAGTGCAGCAGGCCCCTCACCCAGAAGACCAGAATAAACAACCAACTCACACCAAATTTATTGATCACATAGTGCTGCAAAGCTTCAGCACTAGGGAAAATAGGATCAAGCTTCCTTTTTACTCTTATTCTTTATTTCTTTTCATTTATTTTCTTATATTTTCCAATTCCTTTTTAAATATTTCATTATTAATTTTTTTAATTTTTATTTATATTTTTCATATATATTTCTTTTTTGTTTACTTTCATTTTATTGTATTTATTTTTTTTTAATTTGGAATCTAGATTCTTTTAACAAGCAAACCAATACACACACAGAATCTAGTCAGTGTTTTTGGGGGGGGTTTTCTTTCGGTTTTCATGCTTTGTGTTTTTGTTTTTCTTGAGTTTTTTTTGTTGTTGTTTCTTGCTTTGTTTTTGGGTTTTATGTTTTTTGTTTTGTCTTGTTTTTTGTTTTTGTTGTTCTTTTTTCTCTTCTTTTCTGAACAAAATGATGAGACAGAGGAATTCACCCCAAAAGAAAGAACATGAAGTAGAACTCACAGCCAGGGATTTAATCAATACAGACATAAGTAAGATGTCTGAACTAGAATTTAAAACAATAATCATTAGTATACTAGCTGGGCTTGAAAAAAGCATAGGAGACACTAGAGAATTTCTTACTACAGAGATAAAAGAACTAAAATCTACTCAGGTTGAAAATAAAAATGCCATAGCCGAGATGCAAACACAAATGAAGGCCATATAAGTGAGAATAGGCAAAGCAGAGGAGTGAATCAGTGATAAAAAGAACAAAATTATGGAAAATAATGAAGCCAAAAAGAAGAGGGAAATAAAAGTAATGGAGCACAAAGGTAGACTTAGACAACTCAGTGACTTAGTAAAATGTGATAACATTCATATCATAGGAGTCCCAGAAGATGAAGAGAGAGACAAAGGGGAAGAAGGTTTATTCAAACAAATTACAGTTGAAAATTTCCCTAATCTGGGGGAGGACACAGACATCAAAATCCAAGAAGCACAGAGAACTCCCATTAAGTTAAAAAAAAAAAAAAAGCTGGCCATTGCCAAGACATATCATAGTCAAATTCACAAAATATACAGGCAAGGAAAGAATACTGAAAGCAGCAAGGGAAAAAGATCCTTTTTTTTTTTTAAAGATTTTATTTTATTATTTATTTGACAGAGATAGAGACAGCCAGCGAGAGAGAGAACACAAGCAGGGGGAGTGGGAGAGGAAGAAGCAGGCTCATAGCGGAGGAGCCTGATGTGGGGCTCGATCCCATAACGCCGGGATCACGCCCTGAGCCGAAGGCAGACGCTTAACTGCTGTGCCACCCAGGCGCCCCGGAAAAAGATCCTTAAACTACAAGGCAAGACCAATCAGGTTGGCAGCAGATCTGTCCCAAAGAGTTGGCAGGCCAGAAAAGAATGGAAGGAAATATTAGATGTGCTGAATGGGAAAAATACATACCCAAGAATTCTTTATCCAGCAAGGCTGTCATTCAAAATAGAAGGAGAGATAAGGAGTTTCCCAGACAAAAACTAAAGGAGGTCATAACACAAAACCAGCCCTACAGGAAATTTTAAGGGGGACTTTTTGAGTGGAGAAGAAAGACTAAAAGCAACAAAGACTAGAAAAGACCAGAGTACATCACCAGAAACACTAACTCTACAGGTAACACAATGGCACTAAATTCATATCTCTCAATAATCACTCTGAATGTAAATGGACTGAATGCTCCAATGAAAAGACATAGGGCATCAGAATGGATAAAAAAAAAAATCCATCTACATGCTGCCTACGAGGCAGCTACAGATTGAAAGTGAGGGGATGAAGAACAATCTATCATACTAATGGATGGCAAAAGAAAGCCAAAGTAGCCATACTTATATCGACAAACTAGATTTTAAAACAAAGACTGTAACAAGACATGAAGAAGGGCATTATATCATAATTAAGGGTCTATCCATCAAGAAGATCTAACAATTGTAAATATTTATGCCCCAACTTGGAAGCAACCAAATATATAAATCAATTAATAACAAACATAAAGAAGCTCATTAATGATAATCCAATAATAGTAGGGGACTTTAATACCCCATTTATAGCAATGGACAGATCATTCAAGCAGAAAATCAACAAGGGAACAATGGCTTTGAATGACACACTGGACCAGATGGACTTAACAGATACATTCAGAACATTTCATCCTAAAGCAGCACAATACACATTCTTCTCCAGTGCACATGGGACATTCTCCAGAATAGATCACATATTGGGTCACAATTAAGGCCTCAACAAGTGCAAAAAGATTGAGATCATATCCTGCATATTTTCAGACTACAACACCATGAAACTTGAAGTCAACAACAAGAAAAAATTTGAAAAGGCCACAAATACATAGATGTTAAAGAATATTCTACTGAAGAATAAATGAGTCAACCAGGAAATTGAAGAAGAATTTTTAAAAATACATGGAAGCAATGCAAATGAAAAGCAGGACATGAAAATGAAAATGAAAGCATGACAGCCCAAAACCTTGGAGATGCAACAAAAGCGGTCATAAGAGGGAATTATATAGCAATACAGACCTACCTCAAAAAGCAAGAAAAATCTCAAATACGCACCCAAAGAAGCTAGAAAAAGAACAACAAATGAAGCTAGAACCAGCAAAAGAAGGGAAATAATAAAAGATTAGTGCAGAAATAAATGATACAGAAACAAAACAAAACAAAGTAAAAAACCAGAGCAGATCAATGAAACTAGGAGCTGGTTCTTTGAAAGAAGTAATAAAATTGATAAACCCCTAACCAGGTCTATCAAAAAGAAGAGAATCACCCAAATAAATAAAATCATGGAGAGGAGAGATCACAACTAACACCACAGAAATACAAACAATTATAAGAGAATATTATGAAAAATTACATGCCAACAAATTGGAAGAAGGGGATAAATTCCTAGAAACATATTAACTACAAAAACTGAAACAGGAAGAAATAGAAAACATGAACAGACAGATAACCAACAAAGAAATTGAATCAGTAATCAAAAATCTCCCAGAAAACAAAAGTCCTGTATCATATGGCTTCCCAGAGGAATTCTATCAATCATTCAAAGAAGAGTTAATACCTATTCTTCTCAAACTCTTCCAAAATTCAGAAATGGAAGGAAAATTTTCAAACTCATTCTATGAGGCCAGCATTACCTTGATTCCAAAACCAAAGACCCCACTAAAAAGAATTACAGGCCAATATTCCTGATGATCATGGATCAAAAATTCTCAAGAAAATACTAGCAAGTCAAATCCAACTGTACATTAAAAAAAATCATTCACCACTATCAAGTAAGATTTATTCCTACACTGCAAGATGGTCCAATATTTGTAAATCAATCAACATGATACATCACAATGATAAAAGAAAGGATAAGAACCATATGATCCTCTCAATAGATCCAGAAAAAGCATCTGACAAAATACAGCATACTTTCCTGATTTAAAAAAAAAAAAATCCCTTAACAAAGTAGGGATAGATGGAACATATCTCAACATCATAAAGGCCATATACGAAAGACGCACAGCTGATATATCTGATATAATCCTTAATGGGGAAAACTGAGAGCTTTTCTTCTACAGTCAGGAACAAGAGAGCAATGTCCACTCACACCATTGTTATTTAAAATCATACTGGAAGTGCTACTCTCAGCAATCAGACAACAAAAAGAAATAAAAGGCATCCAAATTGTCAAGGAATAAGTCAAACTTTCACAATTTGCAGAAAACATGATACTCTGTAGAAAACCTGCAAGACACCACCAAAAAATTGCTAGAACTCATACATGAATTCAGCAAAGTATCAGAATACAAAATCAACATTCTGAAATCTGTGGCATTTCTATATACCAATAATGAGGCAGCAGAAAGAGAAATCAAGGAATCGATCCCATTTGCAATAGTACCAAAAACCATAAGATACCTAGGAATAAACCTAATCAAAGAGGTAAAAGGTCTGTACTCTGAAAACTATAGAACACTGATGAAAGAAATTGAAGAGGACACAAAGAAATGGAAAAACATTCCATGCTCATAGATTAGAAGAATAAATAACATTAAAATGTTTATACTACCCAAAGCAATCTACACATTTAATGCAATCCCCATCAAAATACCACTGACATTTTTCACAGAGCTTGAACAAACAATCCTAAAATTTGTATGGAACCACAAAAGACCCTGAATAGCCAAAGCAACCTTGAAAAAGAAAAGCAAAGTTGGAGGCAACACAATTCCAGACTTAAAGTTACATTACAAAGCTGTAGTGATCAAGATAGTATGGTACTGCCATAAAAACAGACACAGAGATCAAACGAACAGAATAGAAAACCCAGAAATGGCTCCACAACTGTATAGTCAACTAATCTTCAACAAAGCAGGAGAGAATATCCAACGGAAAAAAGATAATCTCTTCAAAAATAGTGTGAGGAAAACTGGACAGCAACATGCAAAACAAAAACAAAAACAAAAACAAAAAACTAGACCACTTTCTTACACCATACACAAAAATAGACTCAAAATGGATGGAAGACCTTAACGTGGGGCAGGAAACCATCAAAATCCCTGAAGGGAATATATGCGGCAACCTCTTTGACCTCAACTTTAGCAACTTCTTCTTAGACATATCTCTGGAGGCAAAGGAAACAAAAGCAAAAATGAACTATTGGGACTTTATCAAAATTAAAAGCTTCTGCACAGTGAAGAAGATAATCAACAAAACTAAAAGGCAACCTTCAGAATTGGAAAAGATATTTGCAAATGACATATTGGATAAAGGGTTAGTATCCAAAATCTATAAAGAACTCATCAAACTCAACACTCAGAAAGAAAATAATCCAGTTAAGAAATTGGCAGAAGACATGAATAGACATTCTTCCAAGCAGATACCTAGATGGCTAACAGACACATGAAAAGATGCTCAACATCACTCATCATCAGGGAAATACAAATTAGAACTAAAGTGAGATACCATCTCACATCTGACAGAATAGCTAAAATTAACAACATAGGAAACAACAAGTGTTGGGGAAGATGCAGAGAAAGGGGAACACTGCTACACTGTTGGTGGGAACGCAAATCCGTGCAGCCACTGGAAAAACAGTATGGAGTTTCCTTGAAAAGTTAAAAATAGAACTACCCTATGATCCAGCAATTGCACTATTAGGTATTTAACCAAAGGACTCAAAAATATTGATTTGAAGGACACATGCACCCCATATTTATAGCAGCATTATCAACAATAGCCAAATTATGGAAAGAGTCCAACTATGCATCAACTGATGAATGGATAAATAAGATGTGGTGTATATATATATATATATATATATATATATATATATATATATATACACAATGGAATATTACTCAGCCATCAAAAAGAATGAAATCTTGCCATTTGTATTGATGTGGATGGAGCTAGAGTGTATTATGCTAAGCAAAAAAAGTCAGTCAGAGAAAGACAAATACCACATGATTTCACTCGTGTGGAATTTAAGAAGTGAAACAGATGAACATGGGGGAAAAAAGAGATAGGCAAACCATAATAGACTCCTAATTATAGAGAACAAACTGAGGATTGCTGGAGAGGAAGCAGGAAGGGAGATGGGTTAAATGGGTGATGGGTATTAAGGGGGACACTTGCTGTGATGAGCACTGCGTATTGTATGTAAGTGAAGAATCACAAAATTCTACTACTGAAGCAAATATTACACTGTATGTTAACTAACTGGAATTTAAACAAATACTTAAAAATCAGGGGGAAAAAAGAGAAAGCAGTTATAAGAACCCATTTTAGAGGTAAGTGAAAGCCTTCAATTTCCCTTTCAAGTACTGTAATACTTGAAATACAGACAGTTGACAATGTGTAATTGTAGCAAGGGCCAAAACAAGATGACTCCTACAGATTTGGAAGTCATTCAACATAGAAGTGCTAGCTGACGTCAAGAGACATACATGTAGAGAATAGAAAGCAGAGAACATGACTTTAGCTTTGGCTTTGCTTTGGCAAACAGGAATGGGAATGGGGTTAAAGAGTGGTGTAGGAACTAGCAAAGGATACAGAAAAAGTGCAGGGAAAGAAAACAGGAAAGCACATTGCTATAGAAGTCAATGAGAAGAGGGTTTTTTAAAAATCAGTAGTCAGCATTATCAAATGTCTAAAGGAGTCAAAGTGGATAAGAACTGAGGAAAGTTCATACATCTGGAAAGAAAGAAATCCTTAGTAATCTTTGAGAAACTTGATGTACTGAGATAATACAAATACAAAACAGACATCGAAAGTGTTAAGATGTATAATGAAGGGGGGGATAAACAGAAGGGGGAATGAACCATGAGAGACTATGGACTCTGGGAAACAAACTGAGGGTTTCAGAGGGAAGGGGCATGGGGGGATGGGCCAGCTCAGCAATTGGTATTAAGGAGGGCACGTATTGCATGGAGCACTGGGTGTTAAACGCAAACAATGAATCATGGAACACTACATCAAAAACTAATGATGTACTGTATGGTGATTAACATATCGTAATAAGAAAAAGTGTTAAGATGTCATGGAAAAGAATGATTTGGGCAGAAGAGAAGCAGAGAGAATTGGTAAGTAATGATGTCCCAGTATACAAAGGAGGCTATAATCAGAGCTACGAACTTGCCGACTTCGAAGGCAAAACGAGAGGGGCGGGAGGGTCAGCAATGAGGCGCATACTGTCAAAAAAATGAAAACCTAGAGTTAGATCTCAGTGGTTTCATTTTGGTAAAACTGATCAAGGATCATAGCA
Organism: Ursus americanus; assembly: GCF_024610735.1. Lineage (NCBI taxonomy): Eukaryota > Metazoa > Chordata > Mammalia > Carnivora > Ursidae > Ursus > Ursus americanus. The sequence goes on along the minus strand of NC_142137.1, from coordinate 10,260,523 downwards.
AAGTCCTAAGGAGTGGACAATAATAGAAAATATGAGGACTACAGGAATAGGTGAGAATTTGCCTGAATCTCATGTTTCCTGAGTTGATTGGCTGTGTTTAATCCAGCTATAATGTCTGTGCTAGGTACTATATGGTCTATGTCTGTGAAGAAGCAGATGATGGCCACAAGGAGGCTGCCCAGTGTACTCCCTGTGTTCCTTCCTCCAGCCTTTAGAACCTGTTCTCAGTGACACAGACAAAAGCCATGGAGCACCCCACAGTGTTTGATGCCACACTGCTTAAAGGATGCCTTCATGGGAGGGAATATGCTGGTTTGGGAGAATTGGCAGGGCAGAGGGAATGAAGGTAAAGAACTACTTCTCTCAGTATGTGTGAGGGCATCTAATAATCTGATACACAGACTAGTGGTTTGTGAGTTCTCTCCAAAACCTTGCTGGGACAGGGTCAGGTTGGGGGAAAGAACAGAATAAAAATAAATTGCCATATTTCTATCCATTGAGTGGTATTTAGCTGTTAACTATCCTAAGCCAACATTTCCAGAAGAGGCTTCCATTAAAAGCTAGTTCAATGTGACGTTAGTAGAAATCCCATGAAAAGGGTTCTAAGGTCAGATAATTTTAAGAACCACTGAATTAAATAAAGTTGAATGGGCTTCTTTCCTGCAGGATTTCTCAGAGCCTTTAATATGTTAATGTTGTACTGTAAAACTCCAAGACAGATTCCTCATTTCCCAGATCTCTGTGACCATAAAATGCTTTTTTTTTTATGGAGCATCTAGAGGGACAGTGAGGAATTCTGCAGTAGAGCCCATTGATAATAACTCTGGTGCCTGCAGTCCCACAAGTAGTGCCCTCATCTGCCCTTGAAGGATGATAATCAGCAGGCATAGATCCAATACAGTCGAGGGGAGATTTTATCTCTTCCTGGGATAGATATACAGGGTAATATCTGAGAACCTGTCAAAATATATCAGACCTACTGATCACCATACACTCCTACTGATCCATGAGGGGGATGAAGGATCATCAGAGAAGAGACCCAAGGAGCATCCTTGGAGCAGACAGGAACTACACTAACACTCATCTATCTGTGAACATTTTGGCACCCTTCATTCCTTCAAATCCTCACACAATCTTAGGAGTGACCAGGATAGAAACTATTTTTTAAAGATTTTATTTATTAATTTGACGAGAGAGAGAGAGAAAGAGAGAGAGAGAGGAAGAGAGCAAGCACAAGCAGGGGGAGTGGCAAGCAGGAGAGAAGCAGACTCCCCTCTGAGCAAGGAGCCCAATGTGGGGCTCGATCCCAGCACCCTAGGATCATAACCTGAACCAAAAGCAGCTGCTTAACTGACTAAGACACCCAGGCACCCCCAGGGTGGGAACTATTAACTCTATTTACAAATTTTTTAAAAACAAAAACAACTAAAGTTCATAAAAGTTAAGGTATTTTTTCAAAGTTTGTAATTAGAAAAACCAGGACTCAAACCAAAGTCTTCTAATTTTGAGGGCAATGGTTGTCCACCGCACTAGGAAAACAAATAGCTTGAGGACACAATAGTGTTTTTTAAGTTTTTTACAAGTAACAGAATTTTGGAAGAGGGAGAGATAATAGTAGGAGAATATTTTGCGTTGCAGATGATGGCAAAGGGTAGAGGTTTTATTTCTGGGCCCTGGCATCAAGTTCCAGAATAACATAACCTGGACTATTGATATATATTTTCTCAAGGAGAGGAAATAATCTGTTTCCTAGAGACCAATAGATTAAGACTCAAAGTAATGGGAGATTTTTAAAAATGCAGATAAGTTGTTACATTAAGTTACTGTGGTAACTTACTACAGAATTTACTAAGAACAGAAAGGACAGAAGAGGGAGAAAAACAAAAAGAAACAATGCCAGAACTGACCAGTAATTCTCAAAACTAGTATCTCGTTGTCTGAATACCAAGGCCCAGGGTACTAGAGAATAAAGTGTTTATTTGTGAGCAGTTTAAAAGCTTACACATTTGTGGAAGACACAAAATTCAAAAGGATGGCTGCTTAAAAGAATCATGATCTAAGAAGTTCTTGAGAAGTTGAAAAGGGATTACTCCATCTAAAAAATAAAACCTAACAAGAAAAAACATGATATATTGGCCTTGAGTCCAAAAGAATCAGCAAGTTCATGATAGGAGTATGATTCTAAGTAGCAACCTGTATTAAAAAGAACAATGGGGACACCTGGGTGGCTCAGTCCATTAAACAGTTGACTCTTGGTTTTGGCTCAGGTCATGATCTTGCAGTTGTGGCATCAAGGCCCTCATTGGGCTCTGAGCTCAGCACAGAGTCTGCTTCAGATTTTCCTCTCCCTCTCCTTCCAGCTCCCTCTCTCTTTCTTTCCCAAATAAATAAAATCTTTAAAAAAATTAAATTAAAAAAAAAACCAATGGATTTTATCTTATAGCACATTCCTTGTGCATCAACAGCAAAACACGGGCACAAAAAAGCTATTATAGATTATATTTGTCACTGTAATTAACACTTTAAGCTGCCAAAAATCTTAGTGTTTAAAATAATAAAATTGTATTTCACAGTCATGCTAAGTCTGATGATGTTTGGTTGAATGGTTCTTCTGTACAGCTCTCAACAATCTGGTGATTCAGGCAGGACCTAAGTGTTTCCACTTTGTGTCTATGTCATCTGAATCACATGACTCTCAAGGTGAGGCCTTAGTGCTATATTCTCATGGATCAGACTTAGAGGTGGCTTATCATTTCCATTCATATCCCATTGGGAAGAATTAGTCACATGACTACATTTAGATGCACAGGGCAAGGAAATGTTCATAAATGTATATTTATTGCATGAGCACTAACAATCTCTGCCACATAAACTCTAAAAATATTTAGCAAAATATAGCATGTGGAATGAGAAAGGTAACCACCAGTTTTCTCTGGGGCTCTGATCTGGCCTCAACTTGCACTCAGATACTCAGCTTTAGTCATGGGCCGTATACTCTAAAAAAGATTCTAAAACACTGAACCATGTTCCAAGGAGGACAAAAGAATAGTGAGGACAAAGTATTATCATTTGGGGAATAGCTATAGGAAATAGAGATGGGTCCAAGGAGATACAGTAGCTGTCTTCTAACACATAAATGACTGTCATTTAAAAGAAATGTTAAAGTTCTACTTCAAGGTTCCATGGGGAAGAATTTAGCAAGTTTTATAAAAGTGAGATCTGGCCAAGGACAGAATGAACTGTGTCTGTATGTCATTCTCCCTTTGCCAGAGATGTTCAAGCAGACCTTGAATCATTAGTTGCTGATCACCCAGATAAAGCTGATCTTCATTATTCATGGATTCTGTATTTGTGAATCCTACTTGCTAAAAGTTATTTGTAATCCCAAAATCAATATTCTTGTGCTTCTGCAGTAATTCACAGACAAGCAGAGAAGCAAAAATTTGAGTTGCTCAACATGCACATTCCTAGCTGAGGTCAAAAAACAAGCTGGCACACTGCCTTATTGTTTCAGCCCTCATATTATTTTTCTTTTAAGATGTTATTTATTTATTTGACAGAGAGAGAGAGAGCACAATCAGGGAGAGAGGGAAAAGCAGGCTCCCCCCTGAACAGGGAGCCTGATGTGAGGCTTGATCCCAGGACCCCGGGATCATGACCTGAGCTGAAGGCAGACGCTTAACAGACTGATCCACCCTGGTGCCCCTCAGCTTTCATATTATAAACTAGACTCCTTCTGAAATCTAGTTAATGACATGTTTTACACCTTTGTGTGCTTTTTGTTGGTGATTTCACTGTTTAAAATAGCCCCCAAAGATAGTGCTGAAGTACTGTCTGGTATTCCTAAGCACAAGAATGTTCCTTACAGAGAAAATAGGTGCATTCGATAATTTTCATTCAGGCCTGTATTATCCATGAGTTCAATGTTAATGAATCAATAGTATATATTAAATAAGGTGTCTTTACAGAGAAACACATATAAAAAAAGTTATATATTGATCAGTTGATGAAATTACTGTGAACAGAGGCTCACAGGAACCTAACCCTTTATTTCACCTAGGAACAATGGTTTAATATTTGCTAATTCAAAGTTCATGATGACTGCATAGAACATAACTATCTCAAACACTGAGAATTAACTTTACAGATTAAAAATAATAACAATAATCTTAACTGACAATTACTGCACACTCATCAAGTAACAGGAACTATAGCAGGCACTCTATAAGGATTATCTTCTTTAATTTCTATAATAATCCCATGAGACCAGTAGTTTATCCCTTTTACAAATGAGAAAATAGAGATTTATACTTACCTAAGGTTCCAGATCAAACTCTGACAGCCTGACTCAAAAATTTATAATCTTAATCCCTGCACAGTATAGAGTCTCACTACTTTTCCCACCCTGAACTGGTAAGATGCTGTGACTTTTGCCTGAATCACAAACAACTCATGCCTGAATCCTTCCGTGTTTATTATCTCATTTCCTCATCTCCTTTTGTGGAAAAAAAAATCATATATAATCATATGAGAGGTTATTTTTGCATTAGACATATATAAAAGCTGGGAGCCTATATACATCGCATTACTTTCCAAGTGTACAACACCCATCAGCTCTTTAATAGCTCATTGATGAGAAGACCAAGTGATGCTGCCAAACGTCCCTCCTTGCAGACCAAAAGAAATAGCACTAACTGCTTACTCCACAACATTATCTCCTACCCCTAGTCCTGCTGGTGCAGCCAGAAGGAAAGAGAAAGGGACTAAAATATACCACATCAGCCCTGCTTCTAGGTCCTCAGATCACTGAGGGCAGGACTCTCCCTATGTCCTATTGCTTCGTTGTTCTGGGAGCCCTGAGTAAGGGATGGCTATGTAACCAGGATGCTGAAGAGGCAGGATTCATGAAATATAATTAGCAAGTATTTTTTTCTTTCTATTACATGCTTAAATGTTATTCAGTGGAGGAAAGTTCTTCTGCCTGCACATGCAAACTTAGGCAGTACCATACATTTTCAGTTCACTGTCAGATTATAAAATGTTCCCAGGGATATTAGGTCACAAGAACAGGCTCAATTTAGCAATCAGAATATCTGGTCCTATCTTTTCCTTCTTGTGCCTGCCTTACACTTCCAAAACCTCATCTTACTCTACTGCTGTGGCTATAGTAGGAGAAAGTAAGAGAAGGAAGGAAGAAACAAAGGTTTTATTTGATAACATTTTAAGACAGCTTCTCGTTCCCTGCATCTCTCAAGTGTTTAAAGTGGGAGGGAGTTAAGATGGTGGAGGAGTAGGGGACTCCTTTTTCAGCCGGTCCACTGAGTAGAGCTGGATAGGTACCAGACAAGCCTGAACATCCATGGAATCAGCCTGAGATGCAGGAAGATACATCTGGATCTCTACAGATGAACATCTCCAGCGCTGAGTATTGAGGTACAAAGTGGGGAGCCGTGAAACCACGCAAGATATCGGAAGATAAATGGAAGGGGGAGGGAGCCGCCGCCTTCAGGCTCCGGGAAGCAGTAGCCACCTGCACGGGGGAGCGGGCGGACTCGCAGATGGCACCTGCCAGACAGCAGACTGAGACCATGAGCCGGGAGCACGCGCCACCAGACTTCTCATGGAACTCCGGAACTCCTGTGTGCTCACTGGAACCAGACTGAGACCGGGAGCTCCGGGAGCGCGCGGGGTGGCTGGAAGCTGGCAGCTGGCGGCATTAGAAACACAAAGGACAGAGACGCACCTGGAAGTGAGGGCTGGGACACCGGGTGTGGGGCACACATCCCGGGACGCTACAGGGTTGAGCAGCACCAACAGAATCAGAGTTAAAGTGGCCAGATCATCAGTGGAGAATGGTCCACAATCCCTCTGTTCTGAGACAGAGGCTGAGATTCGGCTACTGCTGCTCTGACCCTCAGAAAAGGCACAGCAAACCGCCAGGGAAAGCGGCCAGAGAACAAAAGCCTGGAAATACCGGCTCACAGGGTGCCCATCCCCATCCCCCCTCACAGGGAACACGGAGACTCTACCCAAACAGGGTTGCCTGAGTTTCAGTGCGGCAGGCCCCTCCCCCAGAAGGCAGGCTGAAAAATCAAGAAGACCACATCCCGGAGTGCCTGGGTGGTGCAGTCATTGAGCACCTGTCTTCAGCTTAGGGAGTGATCCCGCTGTTCCAGAAAGGAGTCCCTCAACAGGCTCCTCCGCTGGGAGCCTGCTTCTTCCTCTCCCACTCCCCTGCTTCTGTTCCCTCTCTCACTGGTTGGCTCTCTGCCACATAAATAAATAAAATCTTTAAAGAAGAAGCCCACATCCCTAAGATCCCTATAAAACAAGGGCGCACGGCCTGGGTCCCAGTCAATAATTTGAGCTCTGGACAACCCCGCAACCTCTCCTCATCAGAATGACGAGAAGGAGAAGTCCCCCCCAGCAAAGAAAAGACAATGAGTCTGTGGCCTCTGCCATAGAAATAATGGATATGTATGTAACCAAATTATCAGAAATGGAATTCAGAGTAACAATGGTCAAGATGATGAGTACACTTGAAAAAAGTATTAATGAAAATGTTACTGAGAATATAGAATCCCTAAGGGCGGAAATGAGAGTGAATCTGACAGAAATTAAAAATTCTATGAGCCAAATGCAGTCAAAACTAGAGGCTCTGACAGCCAGGGTCACCGAGACAGAGGAACGTATTAGTGAATTGGAGGATGGGTTAGTAGAAGAAAAAATGAAAATAGAAGCTGGACTTAAAAAAATCCACGCCCACGAATGTAGGTTACAGGAGATTACTGACTCAATGAAACGTTCCAATGTCAAAATCATCGGCATCCCCGAGGGGGTGGAGAAAAACAGAGGTCTAGAAGAGATATTTGAACAAATTGTAGCTGAAAACTTCCCTAATCTAGTGAGGGAAACAAACATTTGTGTCCAAGAGGCAGAGAGGACCCCTCCCAAGCTCAACCATGACAAACCTACGCCACGTCACGTCATAGTGCAATTCGCAAATATTAGATCCAAGGATACAGTATTGAAAGTGGCCAGGGCAAAGAAATTTCTCACGTACCAAGGCAAAGCTATCAGAATTACATCAGACCTGTCTACACAGACCTGGAATGAGAGAAAGGGTTGGGGGGCATTTTTAAAGCTCTTTCAGAGAAAAACATGCAGCCAAGGATCCTTTATCCAGCAAGGCTGTCATTCAGAATTGATGGAGAAATAAAGATATTCCAGAATCGCCAGTCATTAACCAATTTCGTAACCACGAAACCATCCCTACAGGAGATATTAAGGGGGGTTCTATAAAGGTAAAAAGGCCCCAAGAGTGATACAGAACAGAGAGTCACAACTGATACGAACAAAGACTTTACTGGCAACATGACATCATTAAAATTCTATCTCTCAGTTCTTAGTGTCAATGTAAATGGGTTAAACGCTCCCATAAAATACCACAGGGTTGTACACTGGATAAAAAGAAATGACCCATCCATTTGCTGTCTACAAGAGACTCATTTTGAACCTAAAGATACATTCAGACTGAAAGTAAAGGGATGGAATACCATCTTTCACACCAATGAACCTCAAAAGAAAGCTGGGGTAGCAATTCTCCTATCAGATAGATTGGATTTTAAACTAGAGACTATAGTTAGAGACGCATAAGGGCACTATATTATTCTTAAAGGAAGTATTCAACAAGTGGATATGACAATTATAAATATATATGCCCCCAACAGGGGAGCAGCAAGATACACAAGCCAACTCTTAACCACAATAAAGAGACATAAAAATACATTAATAGTAGGGGACCTCAACACTCCACTATCAGAAATAGACAGAACACCCTGGCAAAAACTAAGCAAAGAATCAAAGGCTTTGAATGCCATACTCAACTAGTTGGACCTCATAGATATATATAGAACACTACATCCCAGAACCAAAGAATACTCATTCTATTCTAATGCCCATGGAACATTCTCAAGAATAGACCATGTTCTGGGACACAAAACAGGTCTCAACCGACACCAAAAGATTGAAATTATCCCCTGCATATTCTCAGACCACAACGCTCTGAAATTGGAACTCAACCACAAGGAAAAATTTGGAAGAAACTCAAACACTTGGAGTCTAAGAACCATCCTGCTCAGGAATGATTCGATAAACCAGGAAATCAAAAATCAATTTAAACAATTTATGGAGACCAACAAGAATGAAAACACAATGGTCCAAAACCTATGGGATACTGCAAAGGCAGTCCTAAGGGGGAAATACATAGCCATCCAAGCCTCACTCAAAAGAATAGAAAAATCTAAAATGCAGTTTTTATATTCTCACCTCAAGAAGCTGGAACAGCAACAGAGGGACAGGCCTAATCCACTCACGAGGAAGCAGTTGACCAAGATGAGAGCAGAAATCAATGAAATAGAAACCAGAAGTACAGTAGAGCAAATCAACAGGACTAGAAGCTGGTTCTTTGAGAGAATCAATAAAATTGACAGACCACTGGCAAGACTTATCCAAAAGAAAAGAGAAATGACCCAGATTATTAAAATTATGAATGAAAAAGGAAAGGTGACAACCAACACCAATGAAGTTGGAAGGATTATTAGAAACTTTTATCAACAGCTATATGCCAAAAAAACTAAGCAATCTGGAAGAGATGGAGGCCTTCCTGGAAACCTATAAACTACCAAGACTGAAACAGGAAGAAATTGATTTCTTAAACAGGCCAATTAATTATGAAGAGATTGAGTCAGTGATAAACAACCTTCCAAATAACAAAACTCCAGGCCCGGGCAGTTATCCTGGGGAATTCTACCAAACATTCAAAGAAGAAATAATACCTATTCTCCTAAAGCTATTTCAAAAAATAGAAACAGAAGGAAAGCTACCAAACTCATTCTATGAGGCCAATATTACCTTGATCCCCAAACCAGGCAAAGACCCCATCAAAAAGGAGAATTACAGACTGATTTCCCTAATGAATATGGACACCAAAATCCTCAACAACATCCTTGCTAATAGAATCCAACAGTACATTAAAAGGATTATCCATCATGACCAAGTGGGATTCATACCTGGGATGCAAGCGTGGTTCAACATTCACAAATCGATCAACGTGATACATCATATCAACAAGAAAAGACTCACGAACCATATGATCCTCTCAATTGATACCGAAAAAGCATTTGACAAAATACAGCATCCTTTCCTGATTAAAACCCTTCAGAGTGTAGGGATAAAGGGTACATTTCTCAATCTCATAAAAGCCATCTATGAAAAGCCTACAGCAAATATCATTCTCAATGGGGAAAAGCTGGAAGCCTTTCCCTTAAGATCAGGAACACAACAAGGATGCCCACTCTCGCCACTATTATTCAACATAGTACTAGAAGTCCTTGCAACAGCAATCAGACAACAAAAAGGGATCAAAGGTATCCAAATCGGCAAAGAAGAAGTCAAAATGTCTCTCTTCGCAGATGACATGATACTCTATATGGAAAACCCAAAAGAATCCACTCCCAAACTATTAGAAGTTATAGAGCAATTCAGTAATGTGGCGGGATACAGAATCAATACTGAGAAATCAGTTGCATTTCTATACACGAATAACGAAACTGAAGAAAGAGTAATTAGGGAATCCATCCCATTTACAATAGCACCAAAAACCATACGTTACCTTGGAATTAACTTAACCAGAGACGTAAAGGACCTATATTCTAGAAACTATAAATCACTCTTGAAAGACATTGAGGAAGACACAAAAAGATGGAAAGATATTCCATGTTCATGGATTGGAAGAATTAACATAGTTAAAATGTCCATGCTACCCAGAGCAATCTACACTTTCAATGCTATCCCGATCAAAATACCGAGGACATTTTTCAAAGAACTGGAACAAATAGTCCTTAAATTTGTATGGAAACAGAAAAGGCTCCGGATCTCCAAGGAACTGTTGAAAAGGAAAAACAAAGCTGGGGGCATCACAATGCCGGATTTCGAGCTGTACTACAAAGCGGTGATCACAAAGACAGCATGGTACTAGCACAAAAACAGACACATAGACCAATGGAACAGAATAGAGGACCCAGAAATGGACCCTCAGCTCTTTGGGCAACTAATCTTTGATAAAGCAGGAAAAAACATCTGGTGGAAAAAATACAGTCTCTTCAATAAATGGTGCTGGGAAAATTGGACAGCTACATGCAAAAGAATGAAACTTGACCACTCTCTCACACCATACACAAAGATAAACACCAAATGGATGAAAGACCTCAATGTGAGACAGGAATCCATCAAAATTCTAGAGGAGAACATAGGCAGCAACCTCTACGACATCGGCCAAAGCAACCTTTTTCATGACACATCCCCAAAGGCAAGAGAAACAGAAGATAAAATGAACTTGTGGGACGTCATCAAGATAAAAACCTTCTGCACAGCCAAGGAAACAGTCAAAAAAACTAAGAGGCAGCCCATATATTTGCAAATGACACTACAGATAAAAGACTGGTATCCAAGATCTACAAAGAACTTCTCAAACTCAATACATGAGAAACAAATAAACAAATCAAAAAATTGGCAGAAGATACAAACAGACACTTTTCCAAGGAAGACATACAAATGGCTAACAGACACATGAAAAAATGTTCAAAATTATTAGCCATCAGGGAAATTCAAATCAAAACCACCTTGAGATACCACCTTACGCCAGTTAGAATGGCAAAAATAGACAAGGCAAGAAACAACAATTGTTGGAGACGATTGGAGAAAGCGGATCCCTCCTACATTGTTGGTGGGAATGCAAGTTGGTACAGCCACTCTGGAAAACAGTGTGGAGGTCCCTTAAAAAGTTAAAAATTGAGCTACCCTATGATCCAGCCATTGCACTACTGGGTGTTTACCCCAAAGATACAGACGTAGTGAAGAGGAGGGCCATATGCACCCCAATGTTCATAGCAGCATTGTCCACAATAGCTAAATCGTGGAAGGAGCTGAGATGCCCTTCAACAGATGACTGGATTAAGAAGTTGTGGTCCATATATACAATGGAATATTACTCAGCTATCAGAAAAAACGAATTCTCAACATTTGCTGCAACATGGACGGCACTGGAGGAGATAATGCTAAGTGAAATAAGTCAAGCAGAGAATGACAAATATATGATTTCTCTCATCTATGGAACATAAGAAATAGGATGATCGGTAGGGGAAGAAAGGGATAAGGGGGGGTAATCAGAAGGGGGGATGAAACATGAGAGACTATAGACTATGAGAAACAAACTGAGGGCCTCAGAGGGGAGGGGGGTGGGGGAATGGGATAGACTGGTGATGGGTAGTAAGGAGGGCACGTACTGCATGGTGCACTGGGTGTTATACGCAACTAATGAATCATCGAGCTTTACATCGGAAACCGGGGATGTACTGTATGGTGACTAACGTAATATAATAAAAAAATCATTAAAAAAAAAGTGTTTAAAGTGCTTATTTGAGAGTTCCTTGGAGATTCTCAAGCATTGTGATCCTCTGTTGCCACTTCTCAGACTCAGGCAAATCATCTCCAATCTGGCTGGTCACCCAATTCCTTCTGCAGCTGCAAGGGCTCCATCAGTGACCAAAAGCTTGTTCTGTCTGCTGGGGTGCCATCACTCCTCTAATTAGCATTATCGAACAGGACTGAAGATGACCACCACATCAACTCTCTCTCATGCATAATTCACATCATGAGAAATGCCTGCCTCTTGCTTCTGACCTTCAACAAGACTGCTTTTAAGGTCTCTGAGCAGTCTTGTTGAAGGTCAGAAGCAAGAGGCAGGCACCTTCTAATTCTCCCCCTTGATGATAGAGGGGTAAAAACTCACAAGTCATCCAGCACCTTTCTCCAAAGAAATCCTTTACAAAAAATCCCCTGTCTACAAACATCAACCTTCACAACCATTAGTAAAGGATTGAAAAGTCATAAAAACAGGTTTTAAGCACCTACTTTGAAATTCCAAACAGATGCTCTGTCTCACAACTCATTCTGGTGTCTGATATCGATCATATCTTGGTACCTTAGTTAAGATTCCAATTTAACATTTTGTATACATATATATTTCTTTTTCCCAGGACATAAAATGTATTTTCCAACCACTCAAGAATTTGGAAGGCATGGTTCTATGTGGATGCCATGCTGTAAGTCATTTGCAGCTACACAGAGTAGTCTTTAAATTTTTAAATTTGTTTTGTCTTCTAAATTCACACAATTACAGTAATTGGAAAAATTATGAAATAAGGCAATAAACTTTTTACATAATTATTTCCTAAAGAGATAATGAAAATTCTTCTCTCAAAAGTAAACTTGCAGGCTTAACAAGGGATGAAGTCCCTTATGTATTGGGTACATGGTCTGCAAAATAAACTAGCACAGCTCTTTTATCCAAAATGGCTATTAAATTTCACCTAGGTAGGTATTGTTTTGACAACTTCTATTTCTCAGGGACCAACTCCATTTTTTTCTCTCCTTGTTTCAAGGTCAGTGGTTAGTTCTTTATCTTCATATGCTTACATTTAAAAAATTTTCATTAAGGCTTAAAAAGGGCATAATTCCTCAAGCAACTCCTAACCTAGAGTCATTTCTCATTTTTTAAATTCTTCTTCCTCTTTTTTTTTTAATATGGAGTCAGAGCTAATAATTCTTCCTCTTAAATCTTCAGTTTTAATAGGGTCACAAAAAGCATTTGCCCTGACTCTTGCAGAACACGACTATTCTTCTTTCCACATTGAGGTGCTTAAGTCACCTCAGTCCTCTCCTTATAGCTAATGCACATTATTCTCCAACCTAAAGTGTAAAGCCCCTGGAGTTATCAAAGAACTTCAGAGGGCATCTAGATACTAATGAGGCTGGACAAGACTTCATGAGACTTAGAGTGGCTGCCTATTATGAAGATGTTTAGATAGTATTATTTAAATCCAGCTAAGTTATTTATTTGAATACACACACAGTAACAACCTTAGGGGAATACATAAAGTGTCTAGACACAAAGCCACAAAATATAATCCCAAAGACAAGTTGAACTTGATCATGTCACCTGCCTCCCATTAAATAGCTTGTGGTTTTCTCTCCAGTTCGCAGAGCAGTGGTCTCCAAAATAAGGTATGTGAGCGCAGGGGATAAGCAAGTTGAGCCATCAGGGTGTGGGAGTAAAATGTTACAACTTCTATTTTTAGGTACCTAAAATATAAGAAATTCATTAGGGATTTCTAATGTTTAAAATATGCACTGATTTCAGGGGCACCTGGGTGGCACAGCGGTTGAGCGTCTGCCTTCGGCTCAGGGTGTGATCCCGGCATTCTGGGATCGAGCCCCACGTCAGGTTCTTATGCTGGGAGCCTGCTTCTTCCTCTCCCACTCCCCCTGCTTGTGTTCCCTCTCTCGCTGGCTGTCTCTATCTCTGTCGAATAAATAAATAAAATCTTTAAAAAAATATGCACTGATTTCAAAGATTTGACAGTGGAGCCCTCAGTCATCCATTTACTTGAGCACATTACAATACACTTTAGTTTACATATTCCACACAAAATGGATTTACAGGTTATACTGAATACTTTTACTAGAGTAATCATCACAAGATGGACAAATGGTTCATAGGTCTTTCAAAGAAGCTGTGGATTAAAGAAAATACTAATAAATCTAATGAATGACCAGAAAATGACAAGACAAACATTTCTCCCATTCCCAGTTTGAACTCTCAGTCACCCACAGTAGGAGGTGAAAGCAATAAGATAATCAGAACTATTACTGACATGCCTTGACTTACAAAAAATAACTACAAAATCTATTATTTCTAGGTAAACGTGACAGTGTAAGAGAGAGAGAGAGAGGAAACAACTTCTTTCCAGGGGAAACCTGGCTTCGGAGAGATCATTTGGAAAACAAATGTTTAGAATATTTTCTTTTGTTATATGATTCTTGCTGGAAATGGTATGTATCATCTTCAAAAACTGCCAAATCCAGATATTTAAACTCACAATTTCCTAAACTGCTTTAAAAATTCCAAGTGAACAGTTTCAGTGGTATGAACGCATTGTGAACACATTGTGTAAAGTATGAAAACAAAACACTTTGAAATTCATTTGCATATTGACAAGCAATTGACAGCAGGGAAGGAATAAACATACTAGATGAATTAAAATAAAAACTTTTGCATAATTGGTGGATAGTTTTGAAAAATAATTATCATAATTTGTAAGTGAAACCAACAACGTACTTTCATTTGAATCCATGTATCTTTGTGAGTTATCATTTTCAACTGTGCTACCATTAAAATTGCATATTAAAGAAAGCTAATCTTGAAATGATAACTTCAAACAGCAGTATCAGTGTTAAGCCAAGATTTTCAAATATAATTAAGCATATTCATTAACATCACTCTCATTAAACATCATCATTATTATAAGACAGCCAAGAGGTATTATGAATCATTAATAACTAAAATAAAAATTGGTCTAAATATTCATTTTTTCAGTTATCTTTTTAAAATTTCCATATTTGTACATTTTATAATGTATATAACATAGTACTAATAGAGTGTTCCAGGCAGATAATTTATATAAAATAAATATATTTAGAACAAATGCCCAAATTATTTTACTGAGAGAAGATGTACAAGCAAAACAGAAACCACAGGCTTGGGAGCTAAAGTTCAGGCTTCCTGGTCTGGCACAGGTTTCTCTCTTCTAGCTGCCTCCTTTCCTGTCAATTTCCCCCCACTGTCCCCATGATCACCAGCACCATATTTTGGTCAGTCTGACCAGCTATCTCCTAAACACAGCAAGCTCTCTCATACATCTGTGTCTCAGTCTAGAATGTTTTGTCCTCCCTTGTCCATTACAGACTTCCAACTTTTCCTTTAAGATCTAGACCAAATGTCACTTTTCCTGTAGAAATTTGCTCTACTCCCCTAAGCATATGTCAGCAAAGAGATCTGGTATATGGGGAAAGATAATAAAAGGGGGCATGGTGACTTTGACTCTTAGTTCTGTCACTTGAAATCTAGATACAAGGAAGTTACTGAAACTTATTGATCTTCAGTTTCCTCTTCTGTGAAATAGAGATTCTGCATAGCCTTGTACCAAGGGTTGCCAGACGTTTTCTATAGTAGGCCAGATAGTAAATACTTTTGGCTTTGCAGACAAAGGAGTCTGTCTTGTGACTATTCAATTCTATCCTCATAGCACAAAAGTTGATAAAGACAATACATAAATAAATTGACATGGCTGTTTTCTAATAAAACATTACTGACAAAAATGATTAATGGACCAGATTTTGTTCATGGACTATAGTTTGCTAATCTCTGCTTATAGAACTGGGGTGAAGATAAAAGTAACACAGAATGTGAGTAAAGCACCTGGCACATGGTGGGTACTTAGTTTATTTTGTTCTAGGCCTGGGGAAACATCAGTATACAAAAACAAACATGATCCCTGCAGTCATGTACTGGGGGGGAGGGTGGATATTAAACAACTGCACAAATTATATCAATAAACCCACCCTGCCCCCAACTCCTGCCAAACCTCACTTGCTCAGACTTAAGTTGATGACTGTCATCAAAAGTCTCCTCTGTTGCCTTCTTTTATTTGTCAGCATTCTATGAAGAAAATATAGATGGTGGGATGAGAGTGTATAGCATGCCCTATGGAAATGACACTACAACATCAGCAATGAGTTAACCATGTGAGGGAAGAGAAGAGAGAGAAGTGCGTTCCAGGCAGAAAACAATATGCGCAAAGGTCCTGAGGAGGAAAACAGTTCGGTCCACTTTGCAAAACAAGACGAGGACAGAGTTGCGGGGGTTGGGGGGGGGGCATTTGCAGATCAAGTTGGACAGATAGGGAGGGATCAAGGACCTTATAGGACATGTAAAGTTTGGGGGATTTAAATCTAAGTCCCAAAAGGAACTCTTGAATATTCTTCAATGATCACATTTGTATATCTAACATATAGAAGTCAGTGTGATTATTGTTATTATATAATTATTAATAAGGTAGCTAAAATATTTTGTGAAACATTAATGACTAAAAACACCTTTGAAAATAATCTTTCCTTCAAAGTTGCCCCCCAAATCCCTTTGGATTGTGCCCTCTGTTTCCTTCTGGACTGATTCAGGCCACTAAGAAAGTTGTTTCAGTCCCAAGTGAAATGTGTGGCTCAAGGTGAAGCACAGGACATTCTCTCTGCCTCTGAGGGTGCAGCATGGCAGCAGTCATGGGGAGTGGGTGTCACTCAGTGACTCACAGCCTCTAGAGCACCAGGAGCTGACTCTGGCCCCAATGCCATGGGAAGCTCTGAGGGTGGCACTCTGCACCACATGACTTCACAAGTAAGCAGTGAAGCTCAAGTTGAGGCCCAGTACAAGGAACATAGGGTGCTGCATGTGAGCTCCAGGGAGGCACCTTCCCTGTTCTCTCCAAACCAGGTATTTGCAAAAACAATTGGCTAGGTCATTGAGGCAGGGAGCAAGGAGTCTTGCGGAAACAGGTGAAATGCAAGCCATGAAAATATGGTTCATAATACCAGCTGTACTTCAGTTCTGTTAGTGGAAAAAAACAAACATTGGGGTTAAGACATAGAAGAAGAGGATGAAGAAAGAAAAGTAAATGGAAAAGATGAGACAGAAAGGAAAAGGGACTAACAGACACGAAGAGGAGGAGTACTCATGGTCTTCTCTGCATGAGTGTGACAAAAAGGGAAGAGTAACAAAGGGGACAAGACGGCAGCACGGGATATCAAAAAACAGAACCCAAAATGGGGATAGAAACAGAAACTGAAAGAGGCAGATAAAGATGGAGAGACAGAGCCCAAGAGAGACAAAATAAACTCAATATATTTCTGAAGTGCTTTTTTCAAGATAAATTTCTTTTGTCACATCTTGCTATTTGTGAACATGAGTAAGTTGTTGCCTGTTATCACTGACCTTTATAATTCTGATTACCTACTCAGCAATTAACTAGTATTCCCCAGACTGTCTTAACTCTGCAGTGGAAGAGGTAACCACAACAGGGCCCTGAGTGGAGGAAGAGAAGAGAGAACGTTCCCAAGGGGAACTTACCATCCTGCTGCAGAACAATGATGCCTCATAGGCTTCTTGCCTGTGGTTCTAAAAAATAATAATCATATCATACATTCATTAAATTTAAAAAATGCTCTCTCTCTTTCATTTGCAACAGAGCAACGGCTTTCCTCCACTTGCCATCCTGCAAACTTAAGGCAAAGTTGGGTTAAATTACACACCAAACATCATTCAGACTACTAAGGCACAGAGGTAGGAGGTGGATGCCCTCGGCCTGGCCAAGCCACAGGCTCATTCTCACCCACCTTATCTCCTCAGTAACAAGGTAGAAGGTCTGCTGCCTTGCAGGACATAAGCCTGGAAACATTTGTTCTTCTGAACCCTCATTTCGGAACAACTTATTTGATTCTGGTTTCAGGCACTGAGATTAGCAGATGGTTTCTCCAACACAAAGCTAAGATCTTGGCAACTCTTTCAAGCACTATTTTTAGGTTCTTCTCCACTAACCACAGCACCCCCCACACACACACACACATACACAAACACAAGAGCAAGAGGAATTTGAGGCAGAGAGTATAGCCTAAACAAAAAACTTCAATAGAGAAGCTAACACAGAGATCCTAAATCACTGAGCACCCTTCCTCCTGGGGCTCAACCATACTTAAAACATCCAATACTGAGCCCCCAAGCCATTGTGCTCCTCATCCCTCAGAGAAAGAAACAGTTCCACTACGATGAGAAGGATGTAGTTACAGGCTAATAATGTATAAATGACCCATACTTATATGGGTCATCACATAATTATCCAAATTATAAACTGAGACAAATTATCCATTTATCCTATCAATAACAAGAGAAATTTGGATTTTTGTCTTTAACCACATAGAGGCACCATAATGCCTTTTTATGTTTCTTTAAGAGGAAAAAATTAAGAAATTAAGGCTATGGTCAATATTTGTTCATATGAAGCAAAGATGCTAATACAATTGCTCTGAAACTGGGACAGCTCCAGGATGAATTTCATTAAACTCCGATAGAAAATGTGAATGGACTTAGGGTCCAAGTGAGAGGTATGTTGATGTAAGCTGATACCAGAGCATCAAACTAGGTCACTGGCCTCTTCACAGACAACATTCTAATGCAGCTCCAATCAGCTTTCAATCTGATTGGAAAATGTCATTGGTTACTATCTAGCATTCCTGAAAAGTATTTAAAATCCTATTATTGTCTTCATTTCCATGGGAGTGGGGATGCAAATGAATTCATGTAAATTAAAACTATATTTGGCAAAGCCAGGTTGAGTCAGGAGACTTAATCACTGGCCCTCAATGCCAGATGCCAAAGCCACCACCCAGCAAACACTAGGTACCAGAGATACCACAAGCATTTTCCTGGCCCTCTTAATCTAGTTTCCCACGCAGGAATGAAACTGGTGTCTAAAGGTAGAGGTGAAAACTACAGTACAGAACATATAGAAGATTCTTAAGATACACAACAAGGGAGGGATGTAAATATAAGGAAGTGGGGGTAAACGCAGCTCTTCTTACACGTCTTTTAACTTAAATACAGCATCGGGAGACTTGCCCCAGCTTCCTGAATTAAAAAAAAAAAAAATGTCCCGATGGATCCTTTGCTTCTTGGCCCTGTCATAAGTAGAAAGCAGATTACAGTAATGAGTGAGTCACAGATCTCCTCCCTTCTGCCTGGGAGGGCCTCAGGATTTACATACTAGCTCATTTACTCCTCAGTAACAACTGCATGAGGTAAGCACTATCAATAACCCAATTGTACAGAATGGGAAACATGGACTTCAAGAAATTAAGCAGCTTACCCAAGTCATTCAGCTAGTAAGTGGCAGATAGCAGACCAAAATGCAGATGTTTCTGATTTCAGAACCACGTTTCTTAACTTCTGTCTATACTGCAAAACAGAAGCGATTCTGCAATTGAGGGAACAGCAATTAAGGTACATTAGTATCGCTGAACTTTGATGAGTATGAGACCTAGTGTGTTTCTTGATTAAAATGACACTGTTAAACCCTGACATAACAGAGAATTAGTTTTTATTTCTAAATGAGAAAACTCTGTTTTCCTCTATTCACCTCATCATTTCTAACACCAAATGTGTGGGTTTTCCACACCAAGCAATTCTGACACTAACTTCCTAGAATTAGTACAGACCCCACAAGTTAAGAGCTCAGTCCCAGGAAACTGCCCTCTCTTGGCACTTCAGATACCAACTGCAAGTCCAGGTTGCAGGTGCACCTCTAATTGATCGGCTATAAATAGGACTTTCCCACATCCCCTCCTCAAGTTTGATAATTTGCTATAACGACTCACAGAACTCACAAAAGCACTTCACTCTTTCTTACCTGTTTACTTGGGAACAGCCAAATGGAAGAGATGCATAGAGCAGGGTCTTGGGGGTAGAGGGGGTGCACCAAGATTCCATGCCTTCTCTGGATGCACCACCCTCCCTACATGCCCACACGTTCCCCAACCTGGAAGCTCTCTAAACCCCTTCAGTTAGGATATTTATGGAAGTTTCATTACATAGGCATGAAAGATTAAATCATTGGCCATTAGTATTTACTCAAACTCCAGCCCCTCTCCCCTCCCCAGAGGTCAAGGAGTGGGGCTGAAACTTTCAACCTTTTAAAGATTTGGTTGGTTCCCCCTGGCAACCAGCCTCGATCCTGAGGTTACCCAGAAGCCCCCCAGGCACTAGTCATCTCAGTAGCATACAAAAAGTCACTTGTCACTTCAGAGATTTCAAGGAAATATATATAAACCAGGAAATGGGGGCAGAGGCCAAATACATATTTCTTACTATGTCGCAGTTCATTTGTTTGTTTTGCAGAAAATCCATGGTGCTGGGGTAAGTTAATGCGTATTAAATTCTTTTTAAAAATCAAGTCCTTGGGTGCCTGGGTGGCTCAGTCGGTTAAACATCTGCCTTTGGCTCAGGTCATGATCCCAGGGTCCTGGGATCAAGCCCCACATCGGGTTCCCTGTTCAGCAGGGAAACCTGCTTCTCCCTCTCCTCCCCGCTCGTGCTCTCTATCACTATCTCTGTCTCTCTCAAATAAATAAATAAAATCTTAAAAAATAAAAATAAAAATCATGTCCTTGACCTAAAAGAGCCCCGTGTTAATACACAATGGTTTAAGCTGGGGGTTGTGTTCCAGTTGTGGTCATGATTAAGATTCCCTTTGCAAGAAACTAAGCCTGAACACAGAAGTTACTGTTACTAAAAGTCACATTGCTAACAGTTTTACGAGTCTTCCTCTGAAAATGATCAAGTTGACTTAGATAAAGATTTGCCAGAGAGATGTTCTTGGCAATGCACAATTCCTTGTTGAAATGAGATACAACAGGAAACATGAAAATGCAAAGTTCTTGGGAATATAATTTATTTAATGGACAAGACCAACTTATTTGGGATAACAAAGTTAAAAGAATGTGTTTCCAGGCAGTAGCTCCCTGTTATATGCTATTACAAAGCAAATTGTTACAGTTACCAGACAAACCCCTTAGAAAAGAGTCTGTATGCTCTCCCAGAATCATTGACATAACCTCAGCTTTAACAGTCCAAGTATATGGTTTCTATTCACAATTACAGACTCTCAGAGAGACCCATGTACTCCACATTTATGTCTCTGTAAGAAAAAAAAACCTCTTATTAAATTGATTTGCCCTTTGTCACTGTCACAGATATGTTTTCCCTGTTTTGACAGGTAGTTGTAATTCTATTAGCAGCCCATCGACTTCCCTGTGAAATCGATCTGTGTTCGGCTGGCTGGATCTTCTTAAACTGGCTGATTTATTGCTTCTGCATGTTTTTAGAAAAAGAGAGCATGTGCATGCTCACAAGTAAGCTAAAGAGTCAAGGAGCAGGAGAGGAAGGAGAGAAAAAGAGACACTCCTCTGTCACCACAGAGTATAAAGTATCTAAACAATATTTGAAAACAAATCATTTTTAGCCTCACTGTTCGCTGTCTCTGTGACAAGGGAGTTGTGACCTTTTGTCAGCAGCCTAGCTGAGATGTCTGTGATGCCAACCATGTAAATTTCCCTTATTAATTTATCTTGCCACCTCATGTATAAACTAGAAGAAATTGCTCACTTTGAATGTCCTCAGTGTTGATCTATTATGTTTACCTAATTTTGATCTTGTACATCACATCTCACAGTAACAAGAAAACAAGTAGCTGCCTCCAGGTGCCCCTGTCTCTGCCTGAAATCTTGCCCATTGAAAGGAAAGCGCTCAAGCCAATTTGCAGGAGATCACAGTTGGCCAGAGGTCAGAGCCAGAAATCACCACTGCATTTTGTTTAAAGAACCACATCAGAAAAGAAGAAAAGAGAAAATAGGGAAGGGAAGGGAAGGGAAGGGAAGGGAAGGGAAGGGGAGGGGAGGGGAGGGGAGGGGAGGGGAGGGGAGGGGAGGGGAGGGGAGGGGAGGAGGGAAGGGGAGGGAAGGGAAAACTTAATAAACACCCTTGTCTTAAACTTCCATCCCAAGATTTATAATAGAATCAAGCAATGCTAAATTAAAATAATATGTGTAAAGACCAGGCAACCTGAAAATAAGTTGTTTTTCCTAGTACTAAAGAAAAAAATTATTGCACAGTAACATCCCATTTCAAGCTGAAGATTATTCTAAATATTCTAGTGTTAACTTCATGAACATAAATATGAATATTAATATCTCACGAGTATCATTTGTAATTTCATCCTTGAGCAATATAGTGAAGAGGCTAATTCTAAGCAGAATTATTACTAGAAAATACAGTTAAGTAAGAAAATTCCACTTCTGCACCCTTTGTTCTCCATGTATGTATCCCCTATATGTTTAGGGGCTTTCAACTGAGATACTAAACTCACTCTTACCTTCTAGGATAACACTGGAGCTTTCTCTATCTTCTTTACCCAAACATCTTCAGATGTTAGGCCAGCAAAGTGATAAAGTAATGTTTATATAAATGATAAACTAACAAGATTTAGTGTATTAACTCTCCCAGATTTTGCATTTTTACTGGAAACTTTTATAAACACAATACTTTAATCAAAAATAGAGACTGATGATGAGAACCCTCAGCACCACTGAAGACAGAACAATGGATGGGGGATACTTGTCAGCAGGTGTACCTTTCAACAAACTTCAAATGACACTCTTCGAATGTGCTGTTTCTAAAACACAAACAATAACTCTTCTGTCTTACAAAGCCCTGTAGACACTGACAGTCCTGTGTTGTGCTATGCTGTCAGCTTGGTGAAGCTGAGACACCCTGAAGCTTCCGGATTAAAGTTGGCCAAAAGAGGAATTTGTCTAAGACTGGAAGACAGAAGTGAAGCAGCAAACTTTACTTTTGGAGGGTGGTTACAGTTAGACATGGTAGCAAAGAGATGCAGAGGAACTTGGTAGGTCCCAGCTTATTCTCACCCTCCTCGTCTCTATGCCCAGTTCTCCCTGACAGATGGCCCTGCTGGCTAACAGTGGCCCCAGGCTCAGCTATAGACCCTCAGAGGTAATAGCCACACAAAGCAACAGATTCCCAAAGATTTTTCTATGGTCTGACTTTGGCAGCTTGATGAGCTAGGCTACTCAGATCAGGTGACACAGATTTCCCTGCAAGCTCCAACTTGTCCATCTTGGCCAGTGCTTCAGGCAGACTGGTTAGTAACTCCTTCTCAGATCTTCCAACTCCTCTTCAGGACTGTACTTCCCCAGTTCCTCCCACGTTTGTGTCAGGTCTAAGCCCTATAAAAAATCTCCTATTCCCCTAATACTCATAGCGTTCCTGCTTCCTAACTAAACCTGACTGATACAGTCCCCTGCAGAGGATCTTTATAGAGGCATATCCTATATACGTGAGGCTGTGCACACATGCATGATTCACAGCCACAAGGTACTGTCTGTTACCAAGTACCATAATCAAAGTTAAACCTATATACTACGTCTGAATCTCTGATTTGTGTTGTGTGAAATGAAATTTACAAGCTGTCTTTTAAAATTGTTTATCGTTTTTAAAGCTGAGCCTGAGTTTCAATATGTGCTCTCTATGCATCAGCTAAATTAAGGAGGTTACAGACTCAAGTTTCAAAAACAAATTACTAATGGAGTGATCATCAACAACCATCTTGAAACCCCAAGCTAAATAGATTGTATTATACCATTTTTCCTCTTAAGTAGGGTCCTAGGTCATGAATATTTATAGTTTCTGATCAATATTAGTCCTAAGTCAGAGGTTGAAATACTTAAGATCTCAGGACACAGAGTACATAGGACAAATACAGATCCCAGAGTGTGTTCTACCTAAAATTTTGAACAAGTTAGGAGGAAGGGAGTGTCACTTTATTTTGTTTCATTGCGGTAAGAACACTTAACATATTTATCCTCTTAACAGATTTTTAAGTGTGCAATACAGTATTGTTATCTATCAGTACAATGTTGTACAGAAGATTTCTAGAACTTATTTATCTTGCATAACTAAGAAGCATAGGCCACTAAGGTCTGATCACATCCCCAAGAAACTAGTGTTGAGCTTATGGCCTTGAGGTATCTTTTTTTTTCTTTAAGATATTATTTATCTATTTGGTGGAGAGAGAGAGAACACAAGCAGGAGGAGTGGCAGGCAGAGGCTCCCCACTGGGCAAGGAGCCCGATACAGGACTCGATCCCAGGACCCTGGGATCACGACCTGAGCTGAAGGCAGATGCTTAACCAACTGAGCCACTCAGGTGTCCCTGCAGGTGTTTCGATAACAGAGTTGACTTGAGTTGGAGTCATATATAATAATTTATGTGCCAAGCAGAGATGCTATCCATTCACAATTGCTATTAAAATTTAAAATGACATGCCTAGATGCTAATTCCCAATTATTTATTTTAAACTTGTGTATGCTTGTGGTAGAGAAAGAAGGGGCTTGAGAAAAGGGTAGGAAGGAGACCAATGCAGTATGAACAACGGGAGATTCACAAAGAAAAGTAGAAAATAACGCACTGAATATTAAATAGATTGAATGGAGGTGCAAAGAGCTAATAAGGAAGGCCTGGAGTTGTAGGAAAAGTAAGGGAGGAA
Source organism: Ursus americanus (assembly GCF_024610735.1). NCBI lineage: Eukaryota > Metazoa > Chordata > Mammalia > Carnivora > Ursidae > Ursus > Ursus americanus. The sequence goes on along the minus strand of NC_142137.1, from coordinate 10,236,400 downwards.
TTTATATGCACACATGTATACACATGCTGCTTATAAAGTATAAAGGCCAAGGGAATTGGGAGGTCAACATTGGAAGGGATAGACTGGTCAGCCTATAAATGCTGTTTTGAGTCTAATGCTCACAACTGGGCCAATCAGATTTGGTCAGGGCCAGGCTCACATACTGCAAAGGAAAGGTTACCCATGAAAGTGACAGGTGCTCTAAGACCCCTCTTAAAGGGACCTGCTTCTGGCTCTTAACATGCATGATAACAAAGTAGAACTTCAGAAGAGAGAAACACAAACTTCTTCCATGAATTTTACCCCCATTTATTGTATGGATTGAAGAAAAAACAAAATCAAAGAACTGCATCAATATACACAGTCAGAGAACTCTAGCTACAAATTTTTTCTTCATAGTGGACTAACTTTTAAAATCCTATCTTTAAAACCATTGAGGATAGAAAAATAACAATAATATGCAGAGATTTTCTTCTTTGCCATTAATATCAAGTGCTGATAGAGTACTCCAAATTGTATAAGTCACACAGATAAGCACAATACATGCCTCTGAAAAAATCATTTTTCAGAACATCACAAAATAGCACAAATAAAAGTAGGAAACTTCTCTGAAGTTACTTGGGTGTCAGATTACATCTATAAAATCAAAATTATATCACAATATTCTTGTCTGATTTTTAATTTGCTTCAAGCTAAATAAACATGAATAATCTCAGCCCAGGAGCTGATAACATCATAAACCATATAAAGGACACTTGGTTGGTTTCTGTCATAAAATTCCATCATAAAATCACACCTGCATGAAAAAAGTTTTTGCCAGTTTCTGTCTTTTCCCCCTCAAAATAGCCATCTTTGCCAAAGGACATTCAGCTCAATGCCTGGAACTATCAGTTATTAGGGCTTGTCAGCAGTCAGAAATCATTCAGATATATTTCCTGCATCCTTCCGAAGCTATAAATAAAAATTGTACACTAGCACCTACTGAACAAAAGGATTTGGGCTTAAATGACAGCAGTCAGGATTTAGGTTAGATAGAAATAAATATTTTGTGATGAGGAAAGTTAAGATAATGGAAAGGGTCATATTGGGAGAGACTAGAGCCCCCCCCCCAAGGTGATTTGAAAACAAGATGTATTTTTCCCCAGGATCCCACAAATCAAGAACTCAGGTATATAATAACAAAAAAAGATTGTATCTATTCATTGCTCTATAGATTATCAAATCCTACAATTCTATGATTAAATCAGAAACGTAACATGGGCAGACTTAGTCTTCATCCTCATTCTTTTATAAAATGTGAATCCTTTCACGTCTTTATCACCATTTTCCCATTAATCAAAATCATCTATGAATGGGGGTATTAACAAGCTTGATAATAGAAATCCAAGAATAATAGAAAGATCTCTGGGCTTTTGGTCAAGAGACCTCAGTTCCAGTTTCAACACCACTCCACTAGCTGTGTGATCTTGTTAAAAAAAAAATCAACTAACTGCTCTGATCCTCAAATTATTCATGAGAAAAATAACTTCTGCCTTACCTACATCACAGGCTTGCCATAAGGATCATATGCAATAATGTCTATGAACTGTTTTGTAAACTATAAAACATAAACCATGTGATAGTGTCACTATCACTATATTACAAGCGGCTGTACAATCACATTAAAATCACAGAAAAGCAGATTGTGCTTGTTAATAAGAACATATAATGCAGATTCAGTGAAGAGTAAGCAAACACCAGCAGGATAGGGGCAGGGAACAAAAACCAACTGCAATGTTTACCCAAGTTGTTACTGAACAGATGGAAACCACAAGGTCTCTGCCATTCTCCATATTCTCTGGGTCTCCTGTGTTTAGAAGACAGATTTGTCCCTTTCAGCTTTTCAGTCCTTGATATGGTTTTCCACCACCTTTGCTACACTGAGATTCACTGTGTTAGAGCCTACTGACATCCAGCTCTCAGGAGTCTAGATACTCGTTCAACCTTAGGGAATATAGAATATGAATTGTGATTCTCTGTCTTAGCACATGAGGGTTTACATTTAAGTTATGAATGTAGGTTGGTCTAACTTTGCTCTGTGGTGCACTCTTAATCGGGAAGGCTTTAAAATTTTGAAGGCAGTGGCATGGCAGGATAAACTTTCTTAAAATTAGGAGATAACCAAAAGCCAAGAGATACCAGAGGACCTCATATAGAAATTCATGTAGAATCACACAGTATTTCTGTAACACGCTTGTCATATTAATTAAAATTATTTCAAGATGCCTTGCAAAATATGAAAGTACTAAATAACAATTGTAAAGCCAAATAAGTGTTTGATGACAGATATGGAAAAAAGATGAGGTGTGGCAGATAATTTCTTTTTTCTTTTGAAATATAACATAATAGAAATAAATTGTGAAGTTCAAAGAGGCATTCAAATTTCAAAACTCTGCTAAATATTACCTATAAGCATACCCAGGTATTTTACAGCCATTTGTAGCTGCTTTCTTCACAAAATTCGTGGAATCTGTTCTAAATTTTGTTAAGACAATATATAAATTGAAATTGCACTAAATGTCTCCAGTAGCCAAAAGTGGCATCCTCAAAACCAAGATGCTTTTATGATGCATAGATGATTCAATACCTAAATGCACAATTTCTATTGATAATACCTGAACCCATTTAGCCCAAATTAGCAACTGCATATAAATACACCAAAAATAATTGAAGAGTTAATTTTCTATTTAAGAGACTATTTAGGCTCTTCAATTACCCATGTCCATTCTGGTGTATGATTTTTAATCATTTTACAGATTATCTCTCCAACAGAGTTCTGGCTTTGTTATTTTGCCTTGCTACTTTAAACACTGAGGTTATAGTCTGTTCCTTGTTTTGAAAAATGTGTGTGCTCCTGAAAGCTAAAAAACCAACGTGTATTTACAATGTGTTAGGCTTCATACTCTGTTAGGCAGTAACAGACACAGAAGATGGTCCCCACACAGAAATCAGCCAAAAATCAAGCCAATGGATAACTGAGTGCTAAGTTGTGCCATAGAATACAAATGTTCTTGCAAATCAGAGGAAAGAAGAACTCTAAGGAATGGAATGGTTCAGTATAATCTTTCTAGAGGAGAGGATTTGAGCTGATCTTTGGAAGATAATTTAGGATTCAGGGGAAAGGTACTGGATTTTTACGTTGGGAAAAGTCTTTGAAGAAATGAGTCCAAAGTCCAGACTGACTAGAAATAAGTGAATATGTTAAAATGAAGGATAAATTTGGCTAGGCAGAAAAATCATTTTACAGAATTTTGATATTTTGACAAAGAAGTCAGGCTTGATTCAATAAGCCAAAGGGAGCCATTAGGCTACTTCATGAACAAGGATATAACATGAAAGATTAGTGTTTAAGGAAGCTTCAGGTAACAATTATATGCATAGGATTGAATGAAAATGACACCAAAAGCTGGAACACCAGTTTGGAGGCACTTATATATACCTAGATGGTAGTACCAGAATCAGAAAAAAAAGGTACCAGACTGAATACCTGCAAGAGAATTCACTCATTATCTATTTTATCAGATGTGGAAACTAGGGGCTAGGAAGATTGTATCGCTTGTACAAGTCAGTCATCTTCCCCATTAGCAGCACTCAGGACTGAAACCTAGCTTTCTGAATAATTAGAAAACTGGAGAAACTCTGAAGAAAGAAATTGCAGGACTTGACTATAGGCAAGTTTGGCAAAAACAATAAAGATGGAAAGCATAAATCTTACCTCTGTGGTTTAGAGTCTAGAAGTAAATGGTATGGTTTAGCAGTGCTATACAATTAACCATGAGGGAAATAAGAAAATCAGGTGGGGAAAAGCTGAGGAGTTAGAATTTTATTATGTTGAATTTTAGATGATGGTAGAATATATAGGTGGACACGTCTTGCAACAATTGAAAATAAGGAACTGTTCAGGGCTGACAGCACAGTTCTATAGCTCCTGCCCAGACCTCTCTCCAGAATTCCAGTATTATCATATCCCAACCACTCATCTGACACTGGCACCTGCAGTTTATATTAGCCGAAACAGAACTCATTGTCTTAATTCTCTCTCTTGGTTAGTACCATTATCCATGCTGTTTATTCACTGGAAAAATATTTATTGTCACTCAAGTCAGAAACTTAAGATTCATCTTCATCTCCTTCTTTTACCTCACTGACTACAGCCAATCAGTAACCAAATCCTCAGTGATTTTCCCCATTCCTATTTATCCATCTTTACTACTGTCATCTTGCTTTAGACTCTTGTCAACTCATGCCTGCTTTATGGCAATAGTCCCCTAACTGTTTCTATTGCCTGCTCTGGATCCCATTTTAGCCTTCCTCCATATAATTACTAGAATGGTCTAAAACGCAAGTCAGATCATCATGTTACTTCTTTACTTGTAATTCTTTAATTACTATTCTCATAATCTATATGGAGTTTAGGCCTCATAATCTTATCCTTGTTTCTTTCTTAAGAGTTTCAAACAATGGAAATATATGGAATTGTCTGAATAGTCTACCTGGTTTACATCTCAGTAGCTTTGACTGGGTAACTCTCTCTTCTTGGATTGCCCTTCTCTCCACAATTCCCCTACTCACACTTTCCACCCCTCCTAGCTACTGAACAATTACCCCTATTTCAAAACTGAACTCAAAAATGACCTTCTCTATATAAACTTTACTGATACTCCCTGACTCAGTGGAACTGATGAGTTTCTCCTTTATGTCTCCTTTGTATATAACCCATATTATTTTATTGCAAGTATAGCTGAATGTCTATATCTTCATCTAGATTGGATAGCCTTTGAGAGCAGAAACCATATCCTATTCACCACTATATCTCCTAAAAGAGAGCCTGGTTAACAGTATGTACTTTATAAAGGTCTGCATTTATGCATTATATAGACACCTGAGATATAGACACACTTGAATGAGACTGGAAGTACAAAATTCCCAAACAGATTGCTTCAGAGAGCTAGATGACAGTTAAGGACTAACAACAGTTAAAGAGGCCATAAAAAAAGACAAGAGAAGGAATGATAAGTACTTTCCAAAAGGCCAAGATAGAAAATAGTTTCAAGGAAAAAATGGGAGGAAATCATTTGAAGGGAATTAAAAATATTAAAAGATATTTATAAGGCTATATTTATATATTTATTTAAAAAATTTATAATTAATATAGCAGTGAAAAATAAAATAAAATCTCCAAAAAAGTTCACATCCTGACATTGATTTGATAGAACATACAATGCCAATGAAAGGCTAAGTATAAAATACAAGCAGGTAAATGCTCATTAAAACAATACGAAATAAAAAATAGCAGATAATGCTGTACAACCCATTGATTACAAGCATATAAAGATCTATGAGCTTAAATTAAAATACTGCAGATGAATTTTTTTAAAGATTTATTTATCTCAGAGAGAGAGCACGTACACACAAACACAAGTGGGGGGAGGGGAAGAGGTAGAGAATCTTCAAGCATACTCCCCACAGAGCCCGACATGGGGCTGATCTCATGACCCATGAGATCATCACCAGAGCTGAAACCAAGAGTAAGACGCTCAACCAACTAAGCCACCCAGGCACCCCCAACACTGCAGATGAATTAACATAGTTACTGCACTAAAACAAAGAAATTGAATAGATTTCTTTCTGAAATATTTATGTTTCATTTAAAAGTTTAATTTTTTAAATAATAGGTGTTCTCAATATTGAACTCAATTAAAAAGGTCAGTTATTTCTAAATAAAAGCATGTCTTACCTGGGCTTGATAGTTTCTACTTAAAATTATATAGTACTGAGTACTTTTATAAAGAAACAATGCATAACAAAAATTATCAAGTCATGATGTCTTTGCTTTATAAGTTCAAATTGTTATTTTTTATAAACAAGGCATACTTTCATAATACAAAGTTATTTTGTGTTTGTGATGGCCTTCTCTTTAAAACATGTATAACTGAGGTTTGACTCTACCAGTTCTGCTTCGTAGATTAAAGTTTCCAAAAGTTCTTTATAAGTCAATTGCATGCTAGGTCAAACAATGAATATATATGGAAGATCTAATTGTTAGGAGTAAAAGTGTTTAGGATACCAAGTCCCTTTATTCCTAACCACCTACCTAGGACCATCATTACTTCCTTGGGATATCATAAGATAAGGTTTGGGCATAGATAATAGGTTGAAATAGGAGAGCCAAATTGAAATGCCCCAGGCAGGCAAGGTAAAGTAATGAATCAAATCAAGCTTAAGAGCTTATGCCCATTCATAAGAAAACAGCAGCTACTCAATTCCATGACAGGTTGCTCTAAAGAAATGCCAGATCAGTGTTGCCACAGCTTCACATTAAGCAAAAAAAGGAAGATATCCAGATTTATCTGTAAAATCTCCCAATATAAATGTCTCTTGAGTGAATGATATTAGAAAATAATGGAGCCTACAGTCTTAGCTGGGCCTTATTATTTCAGGTAATACATTGAAGATCATAGCTTGAAAGTTTTATTTCACTTATTCAGTGTTTTTAAAAATGTTGAGTTTCTGCTCTATTCCAGGCACTGAGCTAAGCAAATGATTAGCAGGAGTTATTAAGGATACAGGCCTATGGTCACTTTCCTGAGAAAAGTTTACAGAGGAAACCACGGAGGCCCAGGCAGAAAACCAAAAGGAGAACTAGTGTGTTCTATGGAATAGAAGCCAAGAAACTGTAGAATTCCTGTGGAATAAGGACTGAACAATGTTAGAATTGAAAATTAGAAGTTATGGGTGATGTTAGAGAGAAACATTTTAATAAGTACTAGAAACACAGAGGCAAGAACATAGAATGGAGACATAAATTGAATGAGGGGGATTAAAGGCAGCAAATATGAAACACTCTTTCAAGAATTTTTAAAAAGGAGAAAAAAATAAATTGTATAGTAGCTGTAGCATAACGTGAAGGAAGATTTTTTTTAAATAATTCTTTTTTTTTTAAGATTTTATTTTTATTTATTCAACAGAGATAGAGACAGCCAGGAAGAGAGGGAACACAAGCAGGGGGAGTGGGAGAGGAAGAAGCAGGCTCCCAGCGGAGGAGCCTGATGTGGGGCTCGATCCCATAACACCGGGATCACGCCCTGAGCCGAAAGCAGACGCTTAACCACTGTGCTACCCAGGCGCCCCGTGAAGGAAGATTTTAAGAATCTTTAAGGATGATAAAAACTTAAGCAGCTTTGTAATCTAAAGTATAGTCCCCATCACAGGGCAAGAGGTTTAAATACAGTGGATGTTTAAGATTCAGGAGAGAGAATGGAAGACTGAGAGAGAGGAAGTTTCTAAGGGATGCAAAAGGGGCTGCATCGGGGTCCAGCTGAAAAGAACTGGTCTTAAGCAGTATGAGGGAATTCTTATGAGAACAGGAGAAAAATAGAAATTGGGTAAAGATGAAAGTATGGGGGCTACATGCTGGGGGTGGTGGGAGAAATAAAAGGGTTTTAATTTTCCTCAACATAAACCTCTTCTCTAGAGAGTTGTGTCAGACCACATATAAACCTCAAAGACTTCTCTTTATCCAAAGGCCCATGCATTCTAGTCCACAATCCCTTTCCCCAAGCCCAGACTTTGAGTTTAGCATCATAGAGCTTATCATTTCAATGGCAGGACAGGAAAGAAAAAAAGAAGAATAAACTTTCATTTCTTCAGATCCTAAAGTAAAATTGGTCTGACACCTAAGCTGGGTTTCCTTTTCTGACTGACCATCCAAGACCAGTATTTGTACAAGTCATCCCCAAACCCCATCTGCTGAGTATGGAAAAGAAAGAGAGTACCTCTAGAAGGAAGTTTTCAAAGAGATCCAGGAGAAGAAGTATTGTCCAGTTCCAGCACTTTCCATATCCTGTATGTTGCTTCTACTAAATAAAGTTCAGCCTGTTAGTGGAAGTTTTGGTGGAATTTTATTTTGCCCCTAGCCCATCAGAAGACCTTTTCCTTAGCAAAGGGACCAAGTCTTAATATACCTATATGAAATAACTCATTTCAAAATATCTTCTGAAATAAAAAATCCTCCAACTCTAGAAAATCATAGTATCAAGTGAACTTTTGAAAATTACAAGAAAATTAGATTTAGAATTTAAAAAATGAATCTTTTCTTTAAAAAAAACTGGAAAATATACACGGGAATTTATTAAATAAAGAAACTGATGTACACACATAAAAATAAACTCAAAATGGATGAAAGACCTAAATGTGAGACATAAATCTATCAAAATCCTAAAGGAGAACACAGACAGCAACCTCTTTGACCTTGGCCAAAGCAACTTCTTGCTAGACACATCTCCAAAGGCAAGGGTAACAAAAGCAAAAATGAACTATTGGACTTCAGCAGGATAAAAAGCTAAAACAATAAAAAAAACTAAAAAGGCAACCTGTGGAATAGGAGAAGATATTCACAAATGACATATCAGATAAAGGGCTTTATAGATTTTGGATATAAAGTCTATAAAGAACTTATCAAACTCAACATCCAAAAAACAAAAATTCCAGTTAAGAACTGGGCAGAAGACATGAACAGACATTTCTCCAAAGAAGAGATACAAATGGCTAACAGATACATGAGAAAATGCTCAACATCACCCATCATCAGTGCAATACAAATCAAAACCACAATGAGGTACCACCTCACTCCAGTCAGAATGGCTAAAATTAACAACTTAGGAAACGACAGATGTTGGCGAGGATGCAGGGAAAGGGGAACCTTCTTACACTGTTGGTGGGAATGCATACCAGTGCAGACACTCTGGAAAACAGTATGGAGGTTCCTCAAAAGGTTAAAAATAGAACTACCCTATGATCTAGCAATTGCACTCCTAGTTGTTTATCCAAAGGATACAAAAATAGTGATTCAAAGGGGCACATGCACCCCAATGTTTATAGCAGCCATGTCCAAACTAGCCAAAATATGGGAAGAGCCCAGATGTCTGCCACAGAAGAATGGATAAAGAAGATGTGGTATATATATACAATGGAATAGTACTCAGCCATCAAAAAGAGTGAAATCTTGCCATTTGCAACAACGTGGATGGAACTAGAGGGTATTATGCTAAGTGAAATCAGTTAGAGAAAGACAAACGCCATATGATTTCACTCAGATGTGTAATTTAATAAACAAAACAGATGAACATAGGGGAAGGGAAGGAAAAATAAAATAAGATGAAAATTGAGAGGCAAGCAAACCATGAGATGCTGAACTCTAGGAAACAAACTTAGGGTTACTGGAGGGGCGGTGGGGGGGATGGGGAACTGGGTGATGGGCTTTAAGGAGGGCATTTGATATAATGAGCACTATGTGTTATATGCAACTGATGAATCACTAAATTCTACCCATGAAACTAATAATACAGTATATGTTAACTAAATTGAATTTAAATGTAAAAATGTTAAAAAAAATAAGGATGGTTGTATATAAATGCTTATATCAGAGATAAATGTGATAAAGTTCACTAAAATATTAGGAATGTAATTAAATAAAACATGTTTTTAAGAGTCATGTTCAATAGCAGCATGTTTTATGGATAGTCTCTTAATAAATGAACATAATGAAAAAAAAGAAATTGGTGTAGAGAACACACAACCTCAGGGAAAAAATTAATCAAACAATGCCCCCAACAGAGTAAATTTAAATGAATATTTAATGACAGATACTGAAAAAGGCAGAATAGGGGTGCCTGGGTGGCTCAGTCAGTTAAGAGTCTGCCTTCGGCTCAGGTCATTATCTCAGGGTCCTGAGATCAATTCTCGCATTGGGCTCCCCACTCAGAGGGAAGTCTGCTTCTCCCTCTCCCTCTGCCCCTACCCCCTGCTCATTTTTTCTCTCTCTCAAATGAAAAAGAAAAAGAGGGGCGCCTGTGTGGCTCAGTCTTTAAGTGTCTGCCTTCAGCTCAGGATATGATCCCAGTGTACTGGGATCCAGCCCCTCATCGGGCTCCCTGCTCTGCTGGGAGCCTGCTTCTTCCTCTCCCACTCCCCCTGCTTGTATTCCCTCTCTCGCTGGCCGTCTCTCTCTGTCAAATAAATAAATAAAATATTAAAAAAAAAAGAAAAGAAAGGCAGAATAAAAAACCAAGAGAATGAAAATAAGATAAAGAAAGAAGTGAAAGAGTTCAGAGAAAAATACTTAAAATGGAAGAACAGGAAAAGGAAGTCCAAAATACATATAATTGGAATCCCAGAATAAAAAAACACAAAATAATAAAACAGAACTAAAATTTAAAAACATAATCAAGGAAAATATTCTAGAAATGAGAGATAACAAATTTTACATATTTAAATGTATACATGAGAAAGGTAGATAAAACAGTCCTAGTAAAACTACTAGAGTTCATAAATGAACAAGAAAAAATCTTAGGACCTACAGACAAAAAGATCAAATTAGTTATGATGGCAAGAAAAATTGACTGGTATGAGACTTCTCAAGAGCAATACAAAAAGAAAGGCAACAGTGGAACAACATTCTCCAGAAATTTTTGAAAAGGAAAGAGTAAGGAATTTTATATCCACTCGGGTTACCCTTTGAAGCTGTACAAAGCAGTTTTAAATGTGCAGAAACTCAAAGAATATTGTACACATGTGCCCTTCTTAAGGAATAAAATAGAGAATGATCTTTATTCAGCCAATAGAGAACTGGGGAGACTTCAGCAAAGGCACTCTGGTGAACATTAAATACACTTAAATGTGGAGCTTAATGGGGACATTGGTCAGAAAGTAACATATAAACATTGTATATAACAAAGTAGAATAAATGCAACTACTGGGATGATAAAGAGAAAAAGTGGAAAATAGAATAAAGTCATTATACAGGTAGTAAGTGGGAGTGAAACGATATACTTTAAAATTAACAAAAGAGATTTTAATTGTTAAGTAAGAAAGACAGGAATTAAATGAACTATCAAAAGTATAAACACATGGTAATAAATAGAAAGACACAAATTTTCTTAAATACTAAAAGAAACTTTTTTAAAGTATCAAAAATGTACACATTACAGAAAGAAATATAATAAATATGACATAATACAGTAATTACTATATAAAATAATATGACACAGTCAGCACCAAACATATCATAACAATAAATGTGCATTAGCTTGACTTGCCTATTAAAATTTCACATTGGTTCATAAAACAAAACCTAATATTCTGTCTACAAGAGATACATCTAAAACAGTAATTTTTTAAAAGTTAAATATAAAGGTATGGGCATAGATGTAGAGGACAATTGGAAACAATAAGAAAGTACCCTCAGTACTCAATACTCTCAGAACAGAAACAATCAAATGGAAAAACATAAACAAGGATAGAAGATCTAAACAATACAATCAATAGAATATGTCCTATAAATACACATGAAATACAACACTAACCTTGAAAATAAAAAATACTTTCTTTCAGGATGTTCATGAAAAATTCACCACAAGGGGTAATATGTTAGGTGACAAAGAATATATTATAAAGTTGCATATAGTAGAAACATTACAAATAACACACACTGATCAAAATACAATAAAATTAGAAGTGTAAAGTGTAATGAAAAATCAAAAAGACCTTTCAACTTAGATTTTTTAAATTGTATTAAAAAATTCTTTGAAAAACTGAAAAATATAAACAGAAATTACTAAAATTGTGAATAATATTAAAAATGAAAACACTGCATGTAAAAGAGTCTGTTGTATATATTTATGGCAGTGATGAAGAGAAAATCCATAGCATTGAACATCTATATTAATTTAAATGAAATGATTAAAATACATAAATTAAATTTCCAATTTAAAAAGTTGTAAAAAAGCAACAAAGTAAACCAGAAGTAAGCACTAAAAAGGAAGATAAAGATAAAAGTAGAAATAAATAATGCAGAGAATTTTTTCAAAGATTTGATTTGATTTATCTGAGAGACAGTGAGCAACAGAGAGCACTAGCGAGGGGAGGGGCAGAAGGAAAGGTAGGAGTAAACTCCCACTGAGCAGTGAGTCCGCTGAAGGACTCGATCCCAGGAACCTGAGATCAAGACCTGAGCTGAAGGCAGAAGCTTAACTGACTGAGCCACCCAGGTGCCCACTGCAGAGAATTTTTTAATTGTTTTTTTTATTATATTATGTTAGTCACCATACAATACATCCCTGGTTTCTAATGTAAAGTTCAATGATTCATTAGTTGCGTATAACACCCAGTGCACCATGCAATACGTGCCCTCCTAACTACCCATCACCAGTCTATCCCATTCCCCCATCCCGCTCCCCTCTGAAGCCCTCAGTTTGTTTCTCAGAGTCAATAGTCTCTCATGCTTCATTCCCCCTTCTGATTACCCCCCCCTTTCTTTATCCCTTTCTTCCCCTACCGATCTTCCTAGTTCTTATGTTCCATAGATGAGAGAAATCATATGATAATTGTCTTTCTCTGCTTGACTTATTTCACTTGGCATTATCTCCTCCAGTGCTGCCCATGTTGCAGCAAATGTTGAGAACTCGTTCTTTCTGATAGCTGAGTAATATTCCATTGTATATGGACCACAACTTCTTAAACCAGTCATCTGTTGAAGGGCATCTCGGCTCCTTCCACGATTTAGCTATTGTGGACATTGCTGCTATGAACATTGGGGTGCATATGGCCCTTCTCTTCACTACGTCTGTATCTTTGGGGTAAATACCCAGTAGTGCAATGGCTGGGTCATAGGGTAGCTCAATTTTTAACTTTTTAAGGGACCTCCACACTGTTTTCCAGAGTGGCTGTACCAACTTGCATTCCCACCAACAATGTGGGAGGGATCCCCTTTCTCCACATCGTCTCCAGCAATTGTTGTTTTGTGCCTTGTCAATTTTTGCCATTCTAACTGGCGTAAGGTGGTATCTCAAGGTGGTTTGATCTGAATTTCCCTGATGGCTAATGATTTTGAACATTTTTTCATGTGTCTGTTAGCCATTTGTATGTCATCATTGGAAAAGTGTCTGTTCATATCTTCTGCCCATTTTATGATTTGTTTATTTATTTCTCGTGTATTGACTTTGAGAAGTTCTTTGTAGATCTTGGACCAGTCTTTTATCTGTAGCATCATTTGCAAATATATTCTCCCATTCCATGCACTGCCTCTTAGTTTCTTTGACTGTTTCCTTGGCTGTGCAGAAGCTTTTCATCTTGATGAAGTCCCACAAGTTCATTTTATCTTCTGTTTCTCTTGCCTTTGGGGATGTGTCATGAAAAAGGTTGCTTTGGCCGATGTCGTAGAGTTTGCTGCCTATGTTCTCCTCTAGGATTTTGATGGATCCCTGTCTCACATCGATGTCTTTCATCCATTTGGAGTTTATCTTTGTGTATGGTGTGAGAGAGTGGTCAAGTTTCATTCTTTTGCATGTAGCTGTCCAATTTTCCCAGTACCATTTATTCAAGAGACTGTCTTTTTCCCACCGGATGTTTTTTCCTGCTTTATCAAAGATTAGTTGCCCAAAGAACCAAGGGTCCATTTCTGGGTCCTCTATTCTGTTGCATTGGTCTATGTGTCTGTTTTTGTGCCAGTACCATGCTGTCTTTGTGATCACAGCTTTGTAGTATAGCTCGAAATCCAGCATTGTGATGCCCCCAGCCTTGTTTTTCCAACAGTTCCTTGGCAATTCAGGGCCTTTTCTGGTTCCAAACAAATTTAAGGACTATTTGTTCCAGTTCTTTGAAAAATGTCATTGGTATTTTGATTGGGATAGCATTGAAAGTGTAGGTTGCTCTGGGTAGCATGGACATTTTAACTATGTTAATTCTTCCGATCCATGAGCATGGAATATTTTTCCATCTTTTTGTGTCTTCCTCAATGTCTTTCAAGAGTGATTTATAGTTTCTAGAATATAGGTCCTTTACGTCTCTGGTTAAGGTAATTCCAAGGTAACGTATGGTTTTTGGTGCTATTGTAAATGGGATGGATTCCCTAATTTCTCTTTCTTCAGTCTCGTTATTCGTGTATAGAAATGCAACTGATTTCTGAGCATTGATTCTGTATCCCGCCACATTACTGAATTGCTCTATAACTTCTAAGAGTTTGGGAGTGGATTCTTTTGGGTTTTCCATGTAGAGTATCATGTCATCTGTGAAGAGAGACAATTTGACTTCTTCTTTGCCGATTTGGATACCTTTCATCCCTTTTTGTTGTCTGATTGCTGTTGCAAGGACTTCTAGTACTATGTTGAATAATAGTGGCGAGAGTGGGCATCCTTGTTGTGTTCCTGATCTTAAGGGAAAGGCTTCCAGCTTTTCCCCATTGAGAATGATATTTGCGGTAGGCTTTTCATAGATGGCTTTTATGAGATTGAGAAATGTACCCTCTATCCCTACACTCTGAAGGGTTTTAATCAGGAAAGGATGCTGTATTTTGTCAAATGCTTTTTCTGAATCTATTGAGAGAATCATATGATTTTTGAATTTTTCTTTCTGGTTAAAATCCAAGACACCAATCAATTTGCAAATGTTGAACCACCTTTGCATCCCAGGGATGAATCCCACTTGGTCATAATGGAAAATCCTTTTAATGTACTGTTGGATTCTATTAGCAAGGATGTTGTTGAGGATTTTGGTGTCCATATTCATTAGGGAAATCAGTCTGTAATTCTCCTTTTTGATGGGGTCTTTGCCTGGTTTGGGGATCAAGGTAATATTGGCCTCATAGAATGAGTTTGGTAGCTTTCCTTCTGTTTCTATTTTTTGAAATAGCTTTAGGAGAATAGGTATTATTTCTTCTTTGAATGTTTGGTAGAATTCCCCAGGAAAACCATCTGGGCCTGGAGTTTTGTTTTTTGGAAGGTTGTTTATCACTAACTCAATCTCTTCATAATTAATTGGCCTGTTTAAAAAATCAATTTCTTCCTGTTTCAGTCTTGGTAGTTTATAGGTTTCCAGGAAGGCCTCCATCTCTTCCAGATTGCTTAATTTATTGGCATATAGCTGTTGATAAAAGTTTCTAATAATCCTTCCAATTTCATTGGTGTTGGTTGTGACCTCTCCTTTTTCATTCATAATTTTATTAATTTCGGTCCTTCCTCTATTCTTTTGGATAAGTCTTGCCAGTGGTTTGTCAATTTTATTGATTCTCTCAAAGAACCAGCTTCTAGTCCTATTGATCTGCTCTACTGTACTCCTGGTTTCTAATTCATTGATTTCTGCTCTAATCTTGTTCAGCTGCTTCCTCGTGCATGGATTAGGTCTGTCCCTCTGTTGCTGTTCCAGCTTCTTGAGGTGAGAATATAAAAACTGCATTTTAGATTTTTCTGTTCTTTTGAGTGAGGCTTGGATGGCTATGTATTTCCCCCTTAGGACTGCCTTTGCAGTATCCCATAGGTTTTGGACCATTGTGTTTTCATTCTCGTTGTTCTCCATAAATTGTTTAAATTAATTTTTGATTTCCTGGTTTATCTAATCATTCCTGAGCAGGATGGTTCTTAGTCTCCAAGTGTTTGAGTTTCTTCCAAAATTTTCCTTGTGGTTGAGTTCCCATTTCAGAGCGTTGTAGTCTGAGAATATGCAGGGAATAATTTCAATCTTTTGGTGTCGGTTGAGACCTGTTTTGTGTCCCAGAACATGGTCTATTCTTGAGAATGTTCCATGGGCATTAGAATAGAATGAGTATTCTTTGGTTCTGGGGTGTAGTGTCCTATATATATCTATGAGGTCCAACTCGTTGAGTATGGCATTCAAAGCCCTTGTTTCTTTGTCGATTTTTTGCATGGATGTTCTGTCTATTTCTGATAGTGGAGTGTTGAGGTCCCCTACTATTAACGTATTTTTATCTATATGTCTCTTTATTGTGGTTAAGAGTTGGCTTGTGTATCTTGCTGCTCCCCTGTTGGGGGCATATATATTTATAATTGTCATAGCCACTTGTTGGATACATCCTTTAAGAATAATATAGTGCCCTTCTGTATCTCTAACTATAGTCTTTAGTTTAAAATCCAATCTGTCTGATATGAGAATTGCTAACCCAGCTTTCTTTTGAGGTCCATTGGTGTGAAAGATGGTATTTCATCCCTTTACTTTCAGTCTGAATGTATCTTTAGGTTCAAAATGAGTCTCTTGTAGACAGCAAATGGATGGGTCATTTCTTTTTATCCAATCTGCAACCCTGTGGCGTTTATGGGAGCTTTTAGGCCATATACATTGAGACTGAATATTGAGAGATATGATTTTAATGATGTCATGTTGCCAGTAAAGTCTTTGTTTCTATTGATTGTGACTTCTGTTCTGTATCATTCTTGGGGCCTTTTTACCTTTATAGAACCCCACTTAATATCTCCTGTAGGGCTGGTTCCGTGGATACGACATTGGTCAATGACTGGCGATTCTGGAAGGCCTTTATTTCTCCATCAATTCTGAATGACAGCTTTGCTGGATAAAGGATCCTTGGCTGCATGTTTTTCTCTGAAAGAGCTTTAAAAATGCCCCCCAACCCTTTCTCTCATTCCAGGTCTGTGTAGACAGGTCTGACGTAATTCTGATAACTTTGCCTTGGTACGTGAGAAATTTCTTTGCCCTGGTCGCTTTCAATACTGTATCCTTGGATCTAATATTTGCAAATTGCACTATGACGTGACGTGGCGTAGGTTTGTCGTGGTTGAGCTTGGGAGGGGTCCTCTCTGCCTCTTGGACACAAATGTTTGTTTCCCTCGCTAGATTAGGGAAGTTTTCAGCTACAATTTGTTCAAATATCTCTTCTAGACCTCTGTTTTTCTCCACCCCCTCGGGGATGCCGATGATTCTGACATTGGAATGTTTCATTGAGTCAGTAATCTCCCGTACCCTACATTCTTGAGTGTGGATATTTTTAAGTCCAGATTCTATTTTAGCTTTCTCTTCTACTAACCCATCCTCCAATTCGCTGATACGTTCTTCTGCCTCATTCACCCTGGCCATCAGAGCCTCTAGTTTTGACTGCATTTGGCTCATAGAATTTTTAATTTCTGCCAGATTCGCTCTCATTTCCGCCCTTAGAGAGTCTATATTCTCATTAACATTTTCGTTAATACTTTTTTCAAGTCTACACATATCTTGACCATTGTTACTCTGAATTCCATTTCTGATAATTTGGTTATATCCATATCCACTAGTTCTGTGGCAGAGGCCACAGACTCATTGTCTTTTCTTTGCTGGGGGGGATTTCTCCTTCTCGACTTTCTGATGAGGAGAGGGTGCGGGGTTGTCCAGAGCCCAAATTATTGACCGGGACCCAGGCCATGCGCCCTTGTTTTATAGGGATCTTAGGGATGTGGGCTTCTTGATTTTTCAGCCTGCCTTCTGGGTGAGGGGCCTGCCATGCCGATACTCAGGCAACCCTGTTTGTGTAGAGTCTCTGTGTCCCCTGTGAGGGGGGATGGGGTGGGCACACTGTGAGCCGGTATTTCCAGGCTTTTGTTCTCTGGTGGCTTTCCCTGGCGGTTTGCTGTGCCTCTTCTGAGAGTCAGAGCAGCAGTGGCCAAATCTCAGCCTCTCAGAACAGAAGGATCGCGGACCATTCTCCACCGATGTTCTGGCCACTTTAACTCTCCTTCTGTTGGTGCTGCTCAGCCCTGCAGCGTCCCGGGATGTGAGCCCCACACCCAGCGTCCCAGACCTTACTTCCAGGGCTGGCGCATCTCTGTCCTTTGTGTTTCTAACACCGCTATCTGCCAGCTGCCAGCCGCCCCCCCTCCACCCGCCCCCCCACGCTCCCGGAGCTCCCGGTCTCAGTCTGGTTCCCTTAAGTGCACCGGAGCCCCGTTTCAGTCTGGTGGCATGTGTTCCCTGGCGCACGGTCTCAGTCTGTTCTCTCGCGGGTGCCGTTCTGGAGTCCGCCCGCTCCCCCATGCAGGTGGCTACCGCTTCCCCGTGCAGGAGGCTACCGCTTCCCAGCACTCTAACATGGCGGCTCCCTCCCCCTTCTTTTTATCTTCTGATATCTGTGGGCAGTTTCACGGCTCCCCGCTTCATACCTCAATACTCATCGCTGGAGATGTTCATTTGTAGAGATCCAGATGTATCTTCCCGCGTCTCAGGCTGATTCCATGGATGTTCAGGCTGGTCTGGTACCTATCCAACTCGACTCAGGGGACCAGCTGAAAAAGGGGTCCCCTACTCCTCCGCCATCTTAACTCAACTCCCAGAGAATTTTTTTAAATCAAAATTTTAAAAACAGAATTTTGATTCTTTGATAAAACTTAACAAATTAGACAAACCACTGCTTAATTTAAAAGGGAAAAGGCACAGGGGTACCTGGGTGGCCCAGTGAGTCAAGCAGCCAACTCTTGGTTTCCTCTCTAATCATGATCTCAGAGTTGTAAGATCAAGCCTCACACTGGGGTCCAAACTCAGCATGCAGTCTGCTTGAGAATCTCTCTCCCTCTCACTCTTCCCCTCCTGTACGTGCTTGCTCACTCTCTCTCTAAAAGAAATAATTAAATCTTTAAAAAATGGAAAAAAGCACAAGCACACAAACTAAGAAATGAAAAGGAAGAAATAACTAATGATAAAAGAATGGCTTTGCATATCCCTATGTAAATAAATGTGCAAACCGGGAACTTTCTTAGAAAAATACAGTTTATCAAATTGATTCCAATCAAGATAAAGAGTTTAATAGACTTATTTCTATAGAAGAAATAGTTATCTGGGAATTCCACACCAAAAAAAAATTTTAAATAAACAGGCACGATGGTTTTACTGGCAATTCTACCAAACTTTTTGAGACCAGATAGTCTCAAGGCTATATAAATTATTTCCAAGAATAAAAACTTTAAAAAACTTTAAATTCCATTTTTAACAAAATCACTTAAGAAGAATATTAAGGACCAACATCATCTAAAATATGCAAAATCCTAAGCAAAATATTGGTTTTGCTTTATTTATTTAGAAAATAATATAGCATGACTAAATGGGATTTATACAAGGAATATAATGATTTCTGCATTAGAAAATCTATTAACATAATTCACCATATTAATTGTTCTAAGAAGAAAAATAATATATTTCTCCCTATAGATGCTAAACACAACTTAGAAAATTTAACATGATTCCTAATAGAAACTCTTACAAAAATAAGAACAGAGGGATATTTCTTCAACATGGTAAAATATATTAAACTTATTTTAAAGTCTGCATCTTAATGAGTGAAGACTAGAGGCATTAACATTAAGGTTAAGAAGGTAAAGATGCCCACTCTCTCTACTGCTATTTAATATCATGCTGGAGTGTTAGCTAACACTATTTGACATGAGAAAAACAATTAGAGGCATAAGAATTAGAAAGGACAAAGAAGAGAAAGAGGAGGAGAGAAGGACAATAACAATGTCTCCTTATAGGTGACATTTCTTATATTTCAGCTTTATTGAGGTATAATTACATAAAATTGTAAAATATTTAAAATTTACATCATAGTGGCTTGATATATGTATGCACTGAGAGACGAGTCCCCCATCAGGTTATTAATGCATCCATCATCTCACATATTTATCTTTTGGGGGGTTGCAAACATTTAAGTTGTACTCTCTTAGCAAATTTCAATCATGTATGACAGCATTATTGACTATAATTACAATGTTTTACATTAGATCCTCAGAACTTACTCATCTTATAGCTGGAAGTTTGTACTCCTTTGCCAACCTCTCCCTATTTCACTGATCCTTCAGCACCTGGCAAACACTTTTCTACTTTCTGTGTCTATGAGTATGATTTTCATTTTTTTTTTTTTTAGATTTCACATATAAATGATACTATGCAATATTTGTCATTTTCTATCTGGCTTATTTCACTTACTATAATGCCCTCGAGGTCCATCCATACTGTTGCAAATGAAAGAATTTCCATCATTCTCATGGCTAAGTCCACTGTGTGTGTGTGTGTGTGTGTGTGTGTGTGTGTGTGTGTGTATTATAACTTCTTTATCCATAAATGTGTTGATGGACACTTAGGTTATTTCCATATCTTGGCCAGTGTGAATAATACTTCAATGAACATGACAGTGCAACTATCTTTTCAAGATCCTGTTTTCATTTCCTTTGAATAGATACCCAGAAATGGAATTGCAGTATCATATGATAGTTCTATTTTAAATTTTCTTTAAATCTTCATACTATTTTCCACAGTGGCTGCACCAATTTATATTCCCACCAACAGTGCACAGTGGTTCCCTTTTCTCCACATCTTCACCAACACTTGTTATGTCTTGTCTTTTTGATGACATCCATTCTAACAAGTATGAGGTATTACCTTATTATGGTTTTGATTTGCATTTCCCTAATGATTAGTGATGTTGATCACCTTTTCACATACCTGTTGGCCATTTGTATGTCTTCTTTGGAAAAAAATGTGTATTCAGTTTCTCTGCTGATTTTTTTTTTTTTTTTGGTGGGGGGAGGTGGGCAGAAGGAGAGGAAGAGAGAGAGAATCTCAAGCAGGCTCCATGCCCAGCACAGAGGCTGGGCTTAATCTCACAACCCTGACATAGGGCTCAATCTCACAACCCTGAGATGATGACCTCAGCCAAAATCAAAAGTCAGCTGCTTAACTGACTAAGCTACCCAAGCATCCCTCTCTGCTGATTTTTTAATCAGTTTGTTTAGGTTTTTTGCTATTGAGTCTGATATTAATTCCTTATTGGATATAAGATTTGTAAATATTTTCTCCCATTCCAGAGAAGACCTTGTCATTTTGTTATGGTTTCCTTTGCTGTGCAGAAGTTTTTTAGTTTGATGTAGTCCCACTTATTTATTTTTGTTTTTACTACTTTTACTTTTGGGGTATAATCCAAAAATTCAATACCAAGAAAGATGTCAAGAGGCTTACCCTCTATGCTTCATTATAGGAGTTTTATGGTTTCAAGTCTAATGTTCAAGTCTTTAACCAATTTAGTTGATTTTTGTGTGTGGTATAAGATGGGGTCCAGTTTCATTCTTTAGCATGTGGCTGTCCAGTCTCCCAGCACCATTTATTGAGGAGACTTTCTTTTTGCCATTGTATGTACTTGGAACTCTTGTCAAAAATTAGTTGACCATGTATGTGCAGGTTTATGTCTGGGCTCTCTATTCTGTTCCATTGATCTATGTGTATGTTTTTATGCTAAAATATTCCTGTTTTGATTACTATGGCTTTGAAATATAGTTTGAATCCCTCTATTGAATTATTCCATATAGTTATATTCTTCAGCTCTGTGATTTCTGTTTGGTACTCTCTTATATTTCTATCTCTGTTGAAATTCTCACTTTGTTTATGCATTGTTCTCTTGACCTCAGTGAGCAGCTTTATGATCATTATTTTCAACTCTTTATCAAGGACATCACTTTTCTTCATTTCATTAAGGTCTGGAGTTTTATCTTATTCCTTTATTTGGAACATATTTCTCTATTTCTTCATTTTCCTTGACTCTTTGTGTTGGATTTGGTGCATTAGATAAAACTTCCAACTTTCTGTCTTGATGGAGTGCTCTGTATAGTAGAGGAAACTTATCTTGCAGCCCAACCCTAGTTCTTGGTTTTCTCTCAAACCTTTGTGATTGTCCAAGTTGCCTTCTTTGTTCTTAACGGCTCCCAATAGTTGAGGCTACACCCAAACTTGTCTATGCACCAAAGGGGAGGATATCAGTCAGCACCTAGATGCAGGCTGATGGGAAGCCAGACACCCAGGCAGCAGCTTTTAAAGTATGCAGGTAGACCTCTTCCATGAAAAAGAAAGACTGGAAGCTGGGTGTTTCTGTTTGTTCCCTGTGTACTGAGTCCTAGGAAGATAGCCAGTTAAGAACTGTTTCTTTGGGGCGCCTGGGTGGCACAGCGGTTAAGCGCCTGCCTTCGGCTCAGGGCGTTATCCTGGCGTTACGGGATCGAGCCCCACATCAGGCTCTTCCACTATGAGCCTGCTTCTTCCTCTCCCACTCCCCCTGCTTGTGTTCCCTCTCTCGCTGGCTGTCTCTATCTCTGTCGAATAAATAAATAAAACCTTAAAAAAAAAAAAAGAACTGTTTCTTTGTTTGCTACAGTCTTATGGAGCCTGAGAACATAAGCCCCACTGGCTATCACAGCCAGATGATCAAGGGGTACATGCTCTGGTGGCAGCCACAAAAGCCAGGGTATCAGACATGTGTATAATAAACTCCTTCCAGGGAGACACCAGCAACCTGGAGCAGACTAGAGGGAAGACATAGAGAGGAAAACTACCAGCCTCCCAGGTCTCAGGGGAAGATCACAATCAGCCCCTATAAGTGTGCCAAATTAGAATCCTGACCCTAAGACAGCAGCTTTTAAAATAAATAAACAGGCCTCTTTCAGAGGGAGGTTGGGAAATGGTGTTTCTGTTTGTTCCCTCTGTGCTGAGCCCTGAGGGGAATAGCCACACTGAGTCCTCTTGAGTCTATTAAGAACTGTTTTTTAGCTCACTGTAGTCTTGTAGGTCTCATGGATGAAAGCCTTTGGCTTTCAGAACTAGATGTTTTATGGGCCCATCCCCCAGGTGGAAGTCTTAAAAATTGGGGTGTTAGATGTTGAGTCCAAACCCTTTGCACCTCAGGGAGAACCTGGGAGTTGAGTTCCTTCCTGACTATATTTCACTTTGCTGGAAGAGGGGTTTATGGTAAGAGTTTGTCTCAGCTTTCCTATCTATTTTAATGTGTATATTTCCTCATTTGCCAATATGTAGTATTCACTCCACTAATTTCTGGATTTCTTTCAGAGGGAATTTCTCCATTTATAGCTATAGATTCAGTGTGTCTGTGGGAAGAGGTGATTTCAGGAGTCTCCTAAATTGTCACCTTGAACTGGATCTCACAGAGGACATTTTAATACATCTAGAAACTCCTAGAGAATCAATGATAAAACTGTATCAAGAAATTAAAGAATTAATCAAGATAGGAATATACAGAACTAACATGTAAAAATCAGCAACATTCATATACACAAATAATAAATAGAAGATATGATGGAAGAGAAAAACCCATTTACAACAACAACAAAAAAGATAAAATACTTAGGAAAAAACTTAAAAAGAAATGTTCAAAATGAATATGTGAGTAAAACCATAAAACTATATGAATAAACTATAAAACATTTCTAAGTGTAAAGATACTCTTTGTTCTTGGTTAAGACATTTCAACATCATCACAATGTCAGTTCTTCCCCAAAGTTAATTTACAAATTTAATACCATCCCAATAAAAATACCTACAAGTTTCTTTCTAGAGCTAAATAAGATAATACTAGAGTTCATATGGAAAAATAAACATGAGGCAACATATAGAACGGGAGAAGATATTTGCAAGTGACATATCTGATAAAAGGTTAGCACCCAAAATATATGAAGAACTTATAAAATTCACCACCCAAAAATGAATAATCCAATTAAAAAATGGGCAGAAGACATGAGTGGCTATTTCTCCAAAGAAGACATACAGATGGCTAACAGACACATGAAAAGATGCTCAACATCACTCATCATCAGGGAAATGTAAATAAAACTACTGAGATATCACTTAACACCTGTCAGAATGGTTAAAATCACGACACATGAAACAACAGGTGTTAGCAAAGATGTGGAGAAAAAGGAACCCTCTTGCATTGTTGGTGGAAATCCAAACTGATGCAGCCACTCTGGAAAACAGTATGGAGGTTCCTCAAAAGGTTAAAAATAGAACTACCCTACGATCCAGCAATCGCACTATTAGTTATTTACCGAAAGAATACAAAAATACTAATTCAAAGGGATACATGCACCCTAATGTTTATAGCAGCAATACCTACAATAGCTAAATTATGGAAATAGCTCAAGTGTCCACTGACTGATGAATGGATGAAGAAGATGTGGTTTATATAAACAATGAAATATTACTCAGCCATAAAAAGGAATGAAATCTTTCCATTTGCAAATGACATGGATGGGGCTAGAGAGTATAATGCTAAGTGAAATAAGTCAGTCAGAGAAAGACAAATATCATATGATTTCACTTATATGTGGAATCTAAGAAACAAATGAGCAAAGGGGGAAGAAAAGAGAAATAGGCAAAGCTATCTTAAGAAACAGACTCTTAATTGTAGAGAACAAACTGATGATTACCAAAAGGGGGGTGAGTGGGGAATTGGTTAAATAGTGATGAGGATTAAGGAATGCACTTATCATGATGAAAACTGGGTAATGAATGGAAGTGTTGAATCACTCTATTGTACACCTGAAACTAATGTTGTACATTAACTAATGGGAATTTAAATAAAAATTTTTCAGATTTACTTATTTATTTATTAGAGAGAGAGTGCTAGTAGGGGGAGGGTTGGAGGGAGAGCGAGAGAGAGAAATCTCCAGCAGACTCTCTGCTGAGTGTGGAGCCCCAAGCGGGGCTTGATTCCAGGACCCTGAGATCATGACCTGGGCCAAAATCAAGAGTTGGATGCTTAACTGATTGAGCCACCCAGATGCCCCTAAATAAAAAC
Source organism: Ursus americanus (assembly GCF_024610735.1). NCBI lineage: Eukaryota > Metazoa > Chordata > Mammalia > Carnivora > Ursidae > Ursus > Ursus americanus. The sequence goes on along the minus strand of NC_142137.1, from coordinate 10,211,961 downwards.
TTTTTTAAAAAGAAAAAGAAACATGAAAGAATACTAGGAAAACACAGAAAACGAAAAGCTAGGAGAGGGTACTATCCCTAACAGATATTAAAACATACCATAGACTAGTGTACAACAGATGCATGAATAGACAGGCCCTTTGACTAGAATAAAAAGTTCAGTTCCTATACATGGAGATTTAGTATATGATAAAGGCAGTATCTCAAATTACTGAGATGATGATGAATGTTTTAATAAACAGTATTGGGACAACTAATAGCCATTGGAAAAAGACAAAATTAAATAATTTGTAATACATTAAAACAAAATGAAACAACACAAGCACTAAAAGAAAACACAGGTAGATTCCTTTACAATCTGGCTATGGGGAAAGATTTACTAATAATGACTCAAAATCCAGATACAATAAAAGAAAATTTGAAAAATTTTACTACATAAAAATAAAAAACCACTTGCTTGATGTAATATTATCACAAGACAAACACAAAAGACAAATGACAGAATGGAGCAAAATCTGTAACCAATATCACAGATAAAGGGCTGATATCCCTGACATAAAAAGAAATGAGGAAAAAATGACAAAAATCCTCTAGAAAAGTAGACAAATGACATGAGCAGTCAATTGACCAAAAAAATTTTAATGACCCTAAACATGAAAAGATGTTCAACTTCACTCATAATAGATAAATTAAAATTACACTGAAGTACCACTTTTCACCCATCAAACTGGCAAAATTCAAAAGCTTAACAAGATACTCTGTTCATGAAGTTATGGAGAAAAGCACTCTCATACAAAACTCTGGGATGCAAAATGATATAACACTTATGGAAGGAAATTTAACAATATATAACAAAACTGAAAACACATATATCTTTCAATCCAATGATCCCATTTCTAAATTTTTTTTAAGATTTTATTTATTTATTTGACAGAGATAGAGACAGCCAGCGAGAGAGGGAACACAAGCAGGGGGAGTGGGAGAGGAAGAAGCAGGCTCATAACGGAGGAGCCTGATGTGGGACTCGATCCCAGAATGCCGGGATCACGCCCTGAGCTGAAAGCAGACGCTTAACCGCTGTGCCACCCAGGCGCCCCCCATTTCTAAAATTTTTATCATAAGTTATACTTCTGACAATATGAGATTATTTGTTTCCACATTCTTTGCAATTGAAAAATCCAAAAGCCCAAACAAGAGATTGAATGAATTAACCATGGTACAAACACACAATGAAGTATCATGTAACAGTAAAAAAATAACGAAGAGAGTATCTATGAACCGATATGCAGTGATTTTCATATCAATGCAAAAATGCATATATAGTACACTATCTTTGGGTAAGAAAGAAGGAAAACTAGGAAATATACAGGAACATGCTTGTTTTTGGAAAAGCCATAGAAAAGATAAACTAGAAAATCATGAAGCTGGGTACTTATAAAGAGGTGGAGGGAATGGAATGAAAGGGATAGAGGAGGGATTGAGGATACCTAGGTATATCTTTTTGGATACTTTTGAAAGTTAGTGTTCCATATATTCAAAAAATAAAATTAAATCAGCAATTATGACGGAAACTATAAAATTAAATGAAAACAGAAATAAGTGATCCAAACTGTATTTTAAATAAATAATATAAGCATACCATGTGAGAAATAGAGAACTAACCAAAATTACTTTTGAACACCGGCTAGCAAATAAAAGAATTGCAAACGAATCTGGATCTCATCTTAGTAGGTTTGTTTTTGTGATGGTAAAGGTATATGAATTCTTAAACAAGTTGATGCGCATTGAAGGGTTAAGCATGTTCATGTGGCCAGAGCCAGAGTTCTCCTTCAGAAGAGACATGCAAATATGGAAGACAGAAAGGTCAGTAAAGAACTTTGTGAATTTGGATTGAAATTACAGTTATCTGTATGAGCTCATGATTTCTAATATACAAACACACATGCACAAGTCATGCCCATCAAATGGACCTCAGAGCAAAGAGCACATTTAATATCTCATCTTGGTTTCAAAATGCCATTCCATACTAATAGGACAAGAGCTCCTTGCAGAAATGCTGATTCCAAGTCTGTGGCAGGAAAAGTTTAAGATCAGCCTTAAACATCTTTTTATGCCAGAAAGTAAAAAAGCACCCCCCCCCAAAAAAATGATGGAAGCATGTCAGAAAAACACAAAGCCAGCTTATAGGGCCTCCTCTGGGGCAATTTGAGCATGAAAATAAAACAAGAAGAATTATAATCCAATGAATAAAATAGGAATCCATGAGCTCACACTGATACTAGATGACAATAATGATGATAGATCATAGGTAGATACATACATACATAAACTTTTCTCATATATCTTTAATATTTTTCGATATTAATTTTGTTGATTACTACTAATAATAAATTTTAGTTCCTTCTATTTCTTCTTTGAAATGTCTGCCCATGTAGTTTCTTTTCATTTTGATCGGAGTTTCAGTATATTTTGTAAGACTATAAGCTCTCTCTCTCTTTCATATATCCATATATGATGGAAAAACTTTACCATGGTTATTGCAACTATTTTTCCTAATTCGTCATTTTTAATAAACAAACTTTTTAGTCTAAAAACTCCTTCTGACATTATATGCACATTAAGAGAAATACTTATTGTGCTATATTCCTTCCAACATATTCCTTAACTTTTTCTCACAAAAATAAAATAAAACGTCACCCAAAATCCTTAGAAGGCACCACTAATGCCAAAATGGAAGAGGAAAGGAAAGAGACAGAAAAGAGGAAGCCAAACTGTGAGGGTTAATGAGAAAGGAGTCATATTCCCTCCGTTGTGCCTTAAACCATTCAATTGCAATTGGGAAGGACATCAGAAGACAAAAACGTGCTCTTCTTCCAGAGAGAAATTAATTACTTTCTTAGATTTGAAACCTTTCCAATGAAAAATTTCCTGTTGCCCAGAAGCACCTTTCTAATTAATGATCTTTAGTTTCTCAGGTAAGCTCATGCTGCACAAATCCCTTCTCAGCTTATAAGGGAAGAGGCATTTAAGGAGTGAACTGCAAGCTGAAAGAATAGGAGAGTTACACAGAGGAAATGAACTGACAGCTGGAGTCCATGCGTCCCACTCTTATGCTTGGAGCTGATGAGGGGCTACAAGGATCTTTGTCCCCTGGCTCAGTGGAGAAGAGTGTGTGCCGACTCAAAGCTCTGGCACAATCTTGAAAAATAACTGCACAGTTAACTTCTAAATTACTGAGGACAATTGTAGAGATCAATAGAAAACACCAACCTCTAAAGACATTTCCTACAGCATAATTTGAAGAAGTAGAATACATGAAGCAGTGAGCCACAGAAAATCAGGTCTTAGCACTAATTAGAAATTTTTCTAAGCTTTCTCTCTCACAAAAATCAGTTCATCAGATAAAGGACCAATTTGAAACATGGTTGGTTTACAAACTATCATTTGTGCTGAAAAAAATTACAGCCAGATATTTGAACCAACATTCTAAATAAAATTGTGAGACTGATTAGTTACTTACTGTTAATAAAATTGTAATGGGAATTGATTATTCACTAGTAGTTAAAAGCTGTTTTCCACATATCAGAATGAAGACGGCCTATGAAGCAGAAAAAATAAAACACCCACTAGAGTAACTCGTTTAATCACAAAGGGGAGAAAGAAGCCTAATACTATGTCCCCAGAAACATAACTTCTTCCCTTAAACTTTGATTTTATAACATTTACTTGCAACAACCTAATAAATGCTTACCTCATGATTAGCTATTAATCTCAACTAGGAAAGCAATCTTTTTCTTTTACAGCTTGATCCTGCTTGACCTAGAGTCACAGAGATGCCACAAAGCACTATACCATGTATACCTATGTGTGTGAGTGTGTGTATATGTCTGGGTGGGTTTTTTTCCAAATAAATCATTTAGAGGTCATTTCTCCTCTTCCTAAAATAGAAATTCCTGCTTAACTTCTACTTAAATCCACCCATCTTGTGTGATTTTTGTATGTGTGGTTCAACTGTTTACACTGACATGTTGTCTGAATTATAGTATCCTGAGAATACACCTGCCAAAAGCTACTTTTTTAAATAGAAGAAAATAAACTCTCCTTGAGCAGATCAATTGAATCATGTTTTCTCCTCAAAGAGATACAATCTTATAGAAAGGAGGCCAGGGTGTTAGCCAACACATCATCTTTTTTTAAAGGAAAGTCACAATTTCTCTCCTGACTGGTTTGATCAATCATTACCAATAGTTCTATTATCCTCTTCCCCATATGCAGATTCAAAATGTAGTATAATTTGGATCTATTGTCTTTCACTTCATTCTTTCTATATGCTCAGGTCACATCCTATACATAATTCCTTCATATTATCTTAAATATCTCCTTCACCTATATTGCAAAGCTTAAATTCAGGTTCATTGTTTGATTGTCCTTTTTTTCTAGTTATGAATTCACTATCTTCTTATTCATATGAGACTAATTAGGTATTATCAATGATAAATTTTGCTAAATTTTTAATGCTTATTACAGTAAAATGTATAAATACAAAAACAGAGGACAAATGAACAAATAGGAATTGTAAATATATGTTAGGACCAACTAAATATCAGCAAGAGTACATAGTTTTATTCTAAAGTCATATGAAGATTTTCCTGCTAAACATTAGGCAGACCAGAATATTAACAGATGATATTAATATAGCATAATTTATCACATAGTTAAATATATTTGCTGTAGGAAAAATTAGGCAAATACAGATATGTCTAATGAAAATTAAAATCTCCCACAATTCCACTGCCTGGGATAACCACTTTTAACATTGGTATATGTCCTTTCTCGTTTTCCCCACTCTTACATATGTTGTTTTTTCGAACAGTAGTGGGCCTCATACTACATAGTCTGTTTTGTAACGTGATTTCTATGTCAATAAATGCACACCTGAAATATCATTCTTTATGGCTGCATTTTACGAATACCCTAATTTGGCTACCCAAATCTTAAAAGACTTTTAGATTCTATATCTAGATCCATTTTTGGCAAATAATTTTTACTTACTAATTGCTTTATAATAGTTAATGCATACTGACCAGACTCCACTTAAAGCCTACTATTATATCAAAACATCAGCAAAAATATTTAGCTCTCAGAGGAAACCACACATCATAATGTGAAATTCAGCTAAATAAATTTTTTATTAAACTACAGCATTTAGTTCCTTGGGCTCATCTGCTATCAATTAGGGTGATAAGCGGGCACTCAAAAGCTAGCTTTTCAATTATGTTTTCTACCTTTCAACTGAAATGTTCCTGTCATTGCATATCATGTAGTAATTCTGGAAAGGCTTCATCTTAGCAACCGAGTGATAACTTTAAAATCAAGAATCTGAACCAATTAATTCCTAACATTAATTACTTCTTTTAAAACAAAAGGCACTTTAAAGTAAGTGACTGCAAATATACTTTTTAATCCTACTAACAGTCCTTATCTCTTTTTCCCCCAGCTCACAATTCTGTTGACAACTCATGCTCAGACTCAAATCATCATTCAAATCATAATTAAAGCATAATTCTGAGCTTTCTTTGTACATGCTAATTCCACAACCACCAGATGTAAAAGCCACACAGAAATTCCTATAGAGTATTATTAGCTTGCAAGGAGCAGAATTAAGATGCATAAAAGTATCTTCTATAGCAAGTAAATATTTTGGTTTTAATTACATTATTACCTTGTTTTATGCAACTAATTACTATGATTTATTGTATAATTGACTCTCAGAAAAAAATATTACCAGAGCAGTTCTGCAGCCTTAAACTGAAGAGAGTATATACTAATGATTTTGCCTATACCTTCGGTTCCCTTAAAAATATAATGTGAAATATTCTTTGTAATAGATTGGATAAATCTCTTTTCTATTTTCCCACTCATATATAAAGTTATCATATACTACGACTATTTGCTGATTTATTTCTCTGTAAATCACAGGGCAATTTTTTTTAAAAAAGTGTATTTCTAAGCCAGGGACAATGTATTAATCTCTTTATTCCCTAGCACCTAGCCCAGAACTTGAGATTTAGCAGGTGCTCCATTAGTTTTATTAAATAAATTAATGAATTAACCATTTAAAGTATTCCTTTAACTTAACATCATAAAAGCATTATTATTAAATACTAGCTGGTATCTATTTCAGCTTTACAGATTAAAACCTGCAGCCGTTAGAGCAAAAGACTGAACATTAGAAATAATAACAGTTTGCTGTAGATTGAAAACAAATGAACTCATTCTGAGACTCTGCAGTCATTCATAAGCCTCTTGAGCTGCCAGCCCTCTTGCAGTTTATGACCTCAGCCAAGCCTTTCCAGTGAAATAAAGCCTTTTGTTCACTCTGGGGCCATCCATTGTTCTCTCTGTAATTTGTACCAAATTTTAAAGGTTATAAATACTTGCAGAGAAGCATAGTTGCTAAGCTGCATTCATTCACATATAGGTGCTTTTTTTTTTTTTTTTTTTAACTACAAAACCAGGGACTGGCATTTACTTACTTCATAATAACTTAATCGTATGTAACTTTGAACTCAGGATATGCTTCAAATGCCATGATTTATTATGTCCTCCTTGGTCACATAATAGTCAACCTTGCCAAATTCAACTAGGCCAACCTCGTTCTCCTAGGAGTAGTAGCTAGCAATAAAAAGTGAAGAGTTATTTCTTGCATGAAACTATATATACTTGAATTCTTTTCAGAATAAAAAAAAAAACCTGGTAAATTATGTTGCAAATGACAATGAGTGAACATAAGCATAGTTAAATACATAAATTTTCTCTCCCTACTACTTCTAAGTCTATTTCCTTCTTTTTGCTATGCTTTTTGTTTAATATTTCTTGGACTAACATGCCCTCTAATGGTTAAAATAAAAATACAATCAGAACTATAAAAGAAGTGCCAACATATTAAATGCAAGGAATAATTCTATTTAAAAGGTAGTTCTTTGACTCAAACCTATGTCTTCAAAATTAAAGTGCATATGCCTTTATTAAAAAACAAGATGACTATGCATTTTATCTGCTCTGTACAATAGACAATGCATATGAGGTACAGCAAACAGAACTTTGTCAAATAGATTTAAATTTTAGTTCCCATAAAAAGGCATCGAGTATTTTTTAATAAGTCTTGCATGCACTGAAGTTGAAATATGGACTGGGATTATGCCTATTCTAATATTATAATTTAAGCATTTAAGAACGGTATTATTCCAAAACAGATTATTTGGGTCCTTCCTTCATTTTTATTTCTCTAACATAAAATGAAAGCCTTCCCCAACCTCTAACAAAAATATAAACATATGTACACAAAAAGAATTAAATAGCTGTGCTATTTGTTCACAATTTACCCTCACTGTTTGTGCTCTCTTATTTGTGGTTCAGCTGTAATGTCAGAAAGTAATGGAGATTCAGTAATTACCCAGTTAATGCGACCAACGGCAATAGTCCATTGAGCTAAGGAAGGAATTCAGGGAGAAACTGCTTGAATGATTTAGCTTGGCTTACTAAGTTCAGGAAAGTTATTGTTGTTTTGCAACACAATTTATTTCTAAAAAGATTTTGGTCAAAACAGAAAAACATATATACAAAAAATATATTTAATTTTAGCTAAAAGAGTAGAATTGAAATCAAAGGCATAAACAAAGACTATCATGCTTAAAGATTTTCTGCCTCGCTTAACTATATATTGTTAGTACTTCAAACAATCTGCTTCTTATCAAAACATGATAATATGTCCGTAAAATGGAATTTTCAAGCTCCCTTCCAACTGCTGATGCATTAAAAAAAAATAGCCTTTTCTCTACTTCAGAAAATAAAGACATTATTTCTCCTATTGTATACATGGGGTAACTGTCATTGAGGTGAACTGACCTACCAAATACTGTACAAAGACAGTGACAAAAGCAAGATTAGAATTTAGAATTATTTATGCAGTTTGCTGATTTTGACTGGTGCTTTGCATGTATCAGAGGAATGTGTTATTTTGTTAGAGAAAAAAAAATTACATTTTCCTGAATTAGATTTCTGCCTTTATCTTTCAACATTAGTTTGATAGAGTACATTCTGTATTCTATTCACATGACATTAATTTTTTTTTATTTTAAGTGAATACAAAACTACTGAAAGGGCTGCAGACTAAGGGACCCTGTTTCTGTTTGTGCTCCCAAGTGAACTTGAGCAAGACCTGAAAAATTCTGATCCTCAGTTGCTCACCCTATGAAGGAGATACCTATGGTATCTCTTCTAACTTAAAACTAGAGGGCTTTTTTAAATAGTGCACATGAAAAAAATATATACAGGCATTTTATAAATATAATCTAAAATTCAGGATTTTATTTAGTTTTTTTAAGATATTACGATTTTTTCTTTCAGATTTTTATCATTGTACTTGACCATTTTGCAAAAATACTCAATAGTATTCAAACAGATTAGGATAGGAGAAATATCTGGTGAATGCCCTTTTAAACTATAACCACTGAGACTTAATATAAGTGATTCTATTATCATCTGCCTTTATTTATGTTGCTTTTGATTACATTGCTTATTGTTTGTTTTGCTTTGCTTTTGGTTCTTACGTTTTGAAGACAGGAATTTTTTTCTCCTCGTGGTATTATTATACAAAAAAGGATCCTCAATAAGATTAACCAATACAATCAAGATTAAGTTCGGCAGTTTAATGAATAAAACAACTGAGACCAGGTGAGTAAATTGTCAATGAAGGAGGTAAATGAATGTATTTTTATATTCTTAAAGGAAAACAGAAACAATATGTCAAAGGCTTTAAAAGTATATGTAATAAATACATATTTGCACCAAAATCAATATAATGATAAATGATTAGAACCAGAGATATGTTGGTTGATAAGGATGAAAATAAATAACTGTCTAAAACTTCAATACGACCTGGAGCACCTGAGTGGCTCAGTCTGTTAAGCGTCCAACTCTTGATTTTGGTTCAGGTCATGATCTCGGTATTGTGGGATCAAGTTCCACATCGAGCCCTAAGATGGGTTCCACATTCAACACAGTGTCTCCTTGTCCCTCTCCCTCTGCTCCTCCCCATGCTCATGCTCTCCCTCTTTCTCTAATAAATAAAATCTTTAACAAAATTTTTTTAAATTAAAAAAAAGATCAACACAATCCACATTAGAACAGGCAGTATATTGCCCCCAATGCTTGAATCTCATAATTTCCTACTACAAAGAAAGCTAGAAAGAGCTCTGTATAATGGATCCAGTGGTTTCTCTGTGATTTCTCACACAAATTCAGCATTTGTGGGACCTTTGTGTGGATTCCAGCAGTTTAGTGGTAGCCAGGATGGGAGGCTGTGCCAAGGAGTCTCAGTGCATTGACTGAAAACTTCCCTTTGCCCCTGTTTTCACCAGCTTTCTTTCATTCTTTTATTCTCTGAGAGCAACACCAAGTCCTTCCCTTCTACCAACAAAAACTGAAGCCAAGGTTGTGTATATAGCTCATGTGTAGACCAAAGAACAGTCAAGAGTCTCCATGACCTGTCTTTATTCCTCATCTAAGTCAGACGCTCCTTTTGCCTCTGCTTGCCCTGGGCCCACCATGCAGTTATCACTCCTGCTTTCTTGAGGCATGTGTTAAGATCCACACCTTAGGAAGCACACCAAGGGTCATCCATAACTGCAGTCTCATTCTATAATTTCTGATTTATAATACCAGGTATTTTTATGGGTCTCTAAGTATCCACTTCACAACCTCTTACCCTGAATTTCCAATTTTTTATTGCCCCTAGGATTGCAAACCTCTGAGATCTGTTCAGCCCTTCAAAAACTACTGCTGTTCAAGACATGGCTCCACAGCCATCAATGCTGGATGCATGAGAGGCAAAATAAAGTGATGGTTAAGACATAAACTTTGGAGCCAAAATACCTGGCTTTGCATCACACCTCTTTTAGTAGTAGCTTTGTGGCTTTGGACAAGTAATTTAACCTCTCTAGACCTCAGTTTCCTCATCTATGAAACAGAGTAGCAACCTCATAGAGTTATGATGAGGCTTAATTATGTTTTTGCAAATAAAATGCTCCTAATATTGCTTGGTACATAATAAGTGATAAAAAAAAATGTTAGCTATAATTAGAATAGCCAATTTAGCTTTTTTCTCAGTCATAATAGCAGAACAATAAAAAAAATAATTTTAATGATTCAATCTTAGCTCAGCTATCTTAGCTTCTATTTTTTATAATAAAGGTGCTCATAAATCCTAGTTCCCCAGTTTATATCTGTTGTCCTGAGGTAATTGTTAATAGCAACCTCTTTTATTTTCAGTGTCCAGATTTGGACAATAAGTATGTAACCACCGTAACTATAATATAGAATACTCAGTGGTTCTCCAGTACAATTAGGAGAATGAATTAGATGGCCTCTGATGTGAAGTAAAATATAAGGGTTTTCATTAAAATATATAGCTTATAAATGAAAAGAAATATTTGAATGTTTTATAAATAAAGTCTAAAATATTACAAAGTGCTATTAGCTTCGTTAAAATGACATACTTTGATGGCTTTTTTCTTTTCTAATAGAAAGCGTTTGCACTTACATGTGGAGAGCTACTTTCATTTCACTTGTTCAAAATGCATGAGAATCTCTCTGGAACTATGCCCTCCCTTCCCTTTAATTTTTCCTCTCCTCTTCCCAACTTAGTTTTACTCCCTCTTCTCCCACTAGACATGAAGTGGAATGGGGAGTGGGCAAGAAGAAAGAGAGCTTTACTTCTCTCCTTAAACTCAATCGTTAAATCAGGGTTTTCAAAGAAGCTGGCCAGTCTCCAATGCAAGCCTGGTGAGCAATCATTCCTAAACAAATATTAACTGAAATACCTTAAATATAGGGAAGAAAAAAATAGATTTGTAAGAATCATCTGTCACTGCATGATATCTACAGAATGACAATATCGAACCTAAGAAGTAATAACATCTTCGTTTAGTTCATTACTAACATTTTAAAATACTGAAAGCCAGAAATATCTTCTGGAGGATGACAGAACTTTTTTAAAGATTAGATTAAAATATAACATATGGTACTTGCTTTTATTTCTTACCTTTTTTTCATCATACAGAGTAGCTTTTCCAATTTGAATATTATACTATTTATGTCCATCTTTAATCACATTGTTTTGTTATAAGCCATTGATTGATAAAAAAAAAATTAGGCCAAATAGATACTACTTATAAAGGATATATTGCAATCAATACTACTTACTTAAAAAGTTGATTGATTATATAAACATAGCTCACAATTATGAAAAATAGAGATTTTTATATACCTCAGTAGACATGCAAAATTTAATCTTAAATATGAATCACACTATAATTGCTTGATTGTTGCAATAAACTGAAAGAGAAAAAAAAAAAAACCACAAGGATCCTGCAGAGAAAAAGAAATTGTGAAAGCAATCATAGAGGGAAATAATTGTTACATTTATGATTCTTTCAATTATGGATTATGGAGACAACTGCACGGCAACCTCTTCAGTTTCAAGACAGCATGGTGTTTTATATAATAAGGCTCTGAATAAAGCAACTATTATCAATAGTGTTTGCAACTTAATTGGCTACCGTCGAAGCTAAAGAGGTCTTTTTGCTTTCTAACTTTGATTCCCAGTTATATTTTAAAACATTGGCATTCTGTCCAGCTGTTTAACTTCCATTTATGTTCTTAGATTCTCTAGAGGATAGTCCATATACATTTTACTAGAGCTGAGAAACATTTTCACTAGGGAGGAATAAGCACAGAATCTGTTAAACATCCATAAATCTATGTGTTTATCCAACAACATGCCTACACTGCACCTCTACCCTATTATAATTACATATAATTTTAAAAGGAACATCACCTTAAACCACAAGTAGAATTTATTAAGTTCTCAAATAAAGCTAGCTTCTAACGCCTAGAGCATTTACCAGAATAGTATTAAGAAGGATGCATTCCCTGTTTAAAGGATTGTCTAGAAGAGGCCTTGCCTGAAATAGGCTTTGGCCTGATACAGGCTGATGTTCTCAAAGGTATCTGTACCAAGAGAAATGCCAGTTAATGAGGATGGCAGTTTGAGAAATGACAGTTTCACTGCCCTGGTTTAATCAACCAAAAAAGAAGTAGAAGAAGAAGGAGGAGGAGGAGAAGCGGGGGGAGGGAGGAGGGGGAAGGAGGGGGAGGAGGGGGTGGAGGAGGGGGAGGAGGGGGTGGAGGAGGAGGAGGAGGAGGAGGAGGACAAGATGATGAAGGAGAGGAGGAAGAAGGAGAAAGAAGAAGGGGGGGGAGGAGAGTCATCATCTTGGTGTAGCCAAAAAAAGGGAAGGCTTATTAATGTAATACTGTAAATCAGGAAGAAAAAGACGGTAAAAATGTACACCTCACTATTAAAAGTAGAGATCAAGAATTATATGACCTAAAAATCTTCAAGGTTAAATTTGGGAGAGAGAAACATTCATCTCAGACTAATTTCAATAATCTGTCCCATTTGATTTTCCTATAGTGAAGTCTCAGCTATTACATGACAACATCCTCTTTAACTTATACCGTAGAAAATAATTGTTTATTTGATGTCTGTTAAGTGTCTTTTGATCAGATACCAATGCAGAAAGTGTAAGAGAGTGTATTATTAGAGATAACAATATTTAAAGAGCAATAAACTGATGCACAAAGTGAACTTTCCACATCATGATATTACTTCAAATAATTCAGTCTTTTGAATCATTCCTCTAAGACTATTTTCTGTTTTTCCTGGATGATCTGTGCTTATAAAAAAACATTTGGAAGGAAGTAAATGCAGTTCTGGGCCATAAGGTCCCAGTCCTGGTTCCCACTTTATCAGTCCCTGCAGGATAGGAGTCCTTCTGTCCCTCACACAGTTCCTCCTGCTCTTGGCCCTACATCCCGCTGGCCCTGAACAAAGGTATGTTATAATTTCAGAAATCGAAAGACTCCCAAAATACCTCCCCAAGAAATCCAGTACTGATAAATTCCCACTTCTGTGGCTTTTCCTGTACCTCAAAGGATTGATTCCAGAAAGCCCTTCTTAAAATACAAATATGTTACCAGAAAACCTAACAGTTTATCATCCACTATGATAGCAACACGAACTTTGTAATTTCATAAGCTCTTTGTTAGAAAAGGCATTGAAAAAATGAGGTTAGTATTCATTCTTTCAAACATATATTGTCAATCTACTACAGCTAGATTAATGGCTGGGATCTCAGGATAAATAAAACAGTATCCCTACCATCAAGAAGTTTACTGTCTGGTGGAGAAGATGAATATATATACAATCATTTTATCACATATATTAGATGAGTCCCAATAGAGAATCATTTTTAATAAAAAACAGAAACTCAATTGGACAGGTTAAAAAAAAATATATTAACATCACTAGCTAAGGGTTTCTAAAAGGCAACTACAATCTCAAGAAGGACTCCAGTAAGAACTAATAAACCAATGAGAAACCAAGACAGCTCCCCACTTGTTCTCTTTCTTAGCATATCTTTCATATATGCTTTTTCCTGCAATTGCTCCCATTTTTCCTACCTTTTCCCATAGATCAACTTTCTTGGCTTGCACGTATGACCGCATCAATCCTGGAGACCACAAGACTTTACTCATCCAACATCCATAGCCAACTAATTCACTCTCTCTCTCTCTATCCCCATATCAATTCTTGGAAAGAGAATCTGACTTAATCCAACCGCAGTCCAAGGACAGATTCTCCTAACAGGAAGTGTGGGAATGAGGAGGAAATTATTGTCACCTTTAATTCAATAAGGTAATTTCAAGGTGAACCTTGAAGGAAAGGCAGGCATCTTTTAGAGAAAACAAAGGGGAAAATGCAATGCAAGCAGACAGACTGTCATGTTCAAAGGTATGGATGGAGCAAAGCAGCCCTTTTAAAGACACATGTACGAAGATCCATGGTCAGGAAGCAATTGATGATGCTGGGAAGATAGCCAGGGACCAGATGACAAAGTACTTTTTATGTTATGCTGAGGAATATGATTTCTATCTGAGAGCTGATGCAAGTGGGGTGTCAAAATTTTTAACCAGAGGAGAGACAAAAGCAGACCTGTGTTTTAAGAAAAAAATAAATAAAACAAAACAAAAACTCTAACAGCAGGAGAAGGATGGGCTATAAGAAGACCAGACTAAACGTACCAGTCAAGAAGCTATTGTAGTAATTCAGACAAGAGATGGTGCAGTCTCAAAATAAGACCGTGGCAAAGAGGCTACAGAAGAGAGGAAGGATTAAAAAATATCATGAAAGCCAAATCTAAAATGAAATGGAGTCAGTTCAGAAAAGCAAAGAATAACAAGCTTTGACCCACAGAAGAGAATGAAAGTGTAAACCAAACCCAAGGCAGGTGCTAAACAGTGTAACAAACATAGGAAAAAGAACACACTGGAAGAAAGGATGGGCACAGAAGACACACTTGGCATTCTTTCCGATCTTTCCTTGGGGGTAGCCTTTCCTATGGTCTCTGAATATTTTAACCTAAATAAATAAATGCAAACTCCAAATCTTCAAGATGTAAGCACAGGGAGCAGCAAAATAATTGGTAATCAAACCTTAATCAAAAGCATACTCTTGTTATCCTGTCATTTTATTATAATGTCTGTCAATTCAGCCTATCACATAAAAGGACAAGAATTCATTCCTAGTGAAGCCTTAACTCACAGGTCCTGGGCCTTGTTTCATTATGTATTTAATTAGAAGTTTTCACAGTGTTGTTTTCCTTTCAGTTCCAAGAATAAAAAGTAAAAAATGAGAAACGCGAACTTCTCAGATGATCCTATGACTTTGAAGCCACATATCTGAATATATGATCTCTTGCTTTTGCATTTAGAAGCCCTGGGGAGCAACATTATCAAACTGATTATGAATGTGTATATTTTCATAAGAATATGCAATCTTAGCCAGCTCAGCACAGGACACTGAAGTGACTAAGTATCAAATTAAAGATTATTCTTTTTTGTGTGGAATTCACTCCAGCAAGAAACTGAACAAGGGGATTTAAAATCCAAAAACAGTAGGACCACCTCCTGAGACATTATTAATTATTAGTGGGCCCCAGTCTTCCAGTTTCTTATCTCCCTATACACCCAATGCTCCCATTGCTTTAAATTATTATCATTATTTGTTAAATGCCTTCAATGTGCTTGGTACCCTGGCAGGCACAGAAAAAAGGTACCATATCTGCCCAGGGGCTTTCTACCTAAATTGCACAGATATAATTTAAGTTTGAAAATGGGTTGTAGTTGTCAGTTACAGTCTTTTCCAAAAGCTTAGAAGCAATAGAACAAAACTAAAAGTATGTAAGTTCCTACGCATCCCTCTTTCCCCCTTGGGCCTTCTTTATATTCCACAGCCTGGTCTACTAACCCAGAAAACAATATTGTGGAAATGTGCCACAGGTCAGTAATGAGAAGCCATCAAGAGCTCAGAGAAAATTATCAACACTTAGAAACAATCTTGTGTGTCTGACTTCTCACCCTGCTCCCTGCTGTCCTGGACCGAGGGTGGGGGGTGGGGTGAGGGAACCTGCAGGGGAGCCTGTATTCAGAAGCAGTGGCAAGTGAAGAGAAGTGAGTGGAGAGTAGAGGCCCAGAACTGACTTTTTCTTCCCTATCCTTGACTTTCCCCACCCAGTCCAAGCTGCGACATTGCCAGCAGTGCCCACACTGCTCCAAATCTTCACCACCCTCTCAGAAGCCTTGTCCTTCCCTGACGTCTACTCCAACTCTTGTGACAAATAACTAAAGTGAAGTTTGAAACTTAGCCTCTGATTTAGATCCTTCTATACATATATTTGATTCCATAAAAATTAGTTGTATAAAAGAAAGGAAAAATGGGGATACCCTCACACCTCTATCTGCCCCTTCCTTTCCTATCATTACTAATAAAAACAATCTTTTTTAAAAATAAAAAATGCTGTGTTTGCCTCAAGGTCAGATGGGTGATAGGGCAAAAGCAGTGAATCAGAGCTCTATTCTACCATAGGATGAAGAAAAACCCACACAAAAACCATAGGAAACAGATGTGGAAAAGGAAAGCAGGTAGAACAACCCTTGGGCCAGTGAAGAAAACAACAGGAGGATTGGTGGATGGGAGGGGGTATTAGGAAATGGTCTAAGGCTCTGGACAGTGACTGGGGGTTTACTAAAAAGTTTCCCACCATATAACCCCACTGCCACTGCAGTCACCACCAAACCAATAACATCCCCCAAGCCCCACCCCAGCTTCCACTAGTGACCTTGGGATCTACCACCAATGGTTTGGCATTAGGGAATTCCCTGCTTCCACCATCCAGCAGAGAAGAAAGGGAGGAGCTCTGACTGATTGCACAGAACCATGAGGTACACACAGAAGTTCAATGAATGAAAGTCATTTCCTGGTACATCATTACACATAGTGAATTTTCTAAATTCGAAAACATATGTTTTTCCTTTAAAATATGTATTCCTTGAAGGCAAAGCTCTCATCTGAGCATGAATAAAGTGACCAGTGCATATGTATACATTTTCAAAAGATAAGTATTCCTATATCCACTGCATTATTGCCTACCAGCTTTACCCTCTGCTTTAATTCTCAGAGCCAGTTCTTCAGTCATTGCAACCCAGTAAAGTACCACCAATTAGGACTACTTCTACAACCAACAATGTCCAATTCTGCCACCTCTTCTGGCCTTCTTTTTTCTGTTTCCTGTCTCTATTCATCCTGTCCTACATTCCCTCCTGCATGCATGTGTTACACAAACATTCATTATTGATGTAAAAATTATTTACTGAATGCCTACTATGTACAAGACATTATGCTGAGTATAAAGCATTGGAGTACCTGGAGTTTTAGCATTCTATTCATGTCTGCTCTAACCCACCAATTTCTAAAATGTCAACCAGGTCTTAGTCCACTGATGCAATATGAACCTAAGTTCTTATTCCTTATACTCCTGGCATTTGTCTAGAGATTGTTGAATGCATGCATAGTTCTTTTCTTACTGATCCTTGGTAGTTTTATCATGTAGACCACAAAAACCTTAGCTCATTTTTTGAGAATGAACTTCAGTTGTTCAATCATTTAAATAAACGAAATTGCCTTCAATAGATAGTTCCATGTTTTATGGAGATTATATAAAAGTAACTTTTTAAATGGTTATGTTCAGAGGTAATTCTGAGGAGATAAAGGGAGCAAAAGGAGATGAAAACTATAATAAAAGTAAAATAAAAGTAAAATAACAAAAATCCTGAAAGTAAGAGGTACAACTGTGCCATGTTTACTTGAAAATACAGATTCTCGAGGGGGTGGGGAATTAAAGCAGAGGTGAGTTTTCACTTGACAAAAAGATTTATAGTATTACTTTCCAATATGAATAACATATGATTCTACTAGTAAAAATAGAATATTCATGCTCATTCTCTGGTATATATAGATACAGCAAATCTGCAGTATTTATACACTTTACTCAACACAAGTTTGTTAAATAATGGATGCCCACCTTCTCAATCTTTAGCTCCTACTTCATCTTTAAAATCTTTGCCAAATATCTACAAAAATAAGAATAACCAGGTAAGAGGCATATTCTCAGAACAGGTTAAATGATTTAAGATTGGATCATCCTCTGCTTCTTCTCAGCCTCCCAGACAAAGGCTAGTATGTGATTGTCAGATCTGGAATCCATAAATGCCATAAGCACAAAGCTGGATAATCCATATCAGTGTGCAGGGATTGAGGGAAGGTGTGGAAAACAGAGGATAGAGAGGCAGAGAGATTACATTTAAAGAAAAAATTTTATAATCATGGTTTCTAAATGTTGGTTAAAGGAATATTTTAATCTTACTATAATGTATTTTTTCTACTTTCTACACTGCCTAAATTCTTTCTATTCAAATTACTGCTTAAATGTTATTCCTCCTTGCTAGTAAATTCCCTTTTTTTGTAAATTCCCTTTTTTCTCCTTCTTTTCTGTAGATCTTTTATGTTTCTCCAGATTTTCTTATACTTGCTTCTTTTCCCCTTTTCATTAGTCTATGTGATCTACTCTTCTCTCAACCATTTTATTTCTCTCTTTTTTTTCTCATCTTAAATCTGGTTCGTATACAATCAGATCTATAGATAACAGTGGTAGCAAATACAGGATGCTACAAATAAGCATAAGAACAAAAGTATCATTCTAGTTTTAAATTTTTGTAAATCAGCTTTTTGTTTTTCTCAATAATATAATATTTTATTTTTATTGTTATAAACATCCTTACTCAAATGTATAAATGTGAATCAGTGTTTCCAACGAGCATCCAAACCCCAAGCTAGAAACCCAGAGAATTCAGGATCTATAAAAATTTGCCAGTACCTCCACTTTTTGATGAGAACAGATTTGGGTCTGGATGAAGTCACCGATGTGTCTCTGAAGAAACAAATGTCAGCGCGACCTATTAAAGTCAACCCTGAGCTAGGTAGCAACAATGAGCTGGGGATTAGCATTGACAGCTCCCTTAATGTGATTCTTTTGGACAGGGATTAATTTAATGTGTTGCTGTCAAATGAAACAAAAAACGAGATGGATTTACTAATGACTCTATTCTATACCACACACTTTTCCACCCCTGATCTATGTCAGAATGAATCTGACAGCAAAAGAAAATAATTTTTAAGATGAAAAGGAAGAAGACATTGCCTTCTTGACAAACTTCCAAGAAGGGAGTTTTTACTGGGCTCCCAAGAGGGAATATGAGCATAGGGTGGGGGGCCAAGTGAAGGGAGACAGTGGGAACAGTTGGCCACCACTCCAACAAAGAAGCAGAGCACAAGGGTTGGGACCTGGTGTTGGTCCCATGCTTTGGCACAAACTTGTAAGATGCCCTTAACTTCTCCAGGCCTCTTTTGCCTCTGTGTGAAAGTGAAAGGTTGTATGTGCTAGGAGGCTTCTAAATCTCCTCTTACTTCTCAACTGTTAAACTTTGAAAGAGAGGGGCCTAAAACCAACTGGGAGCATTAGCCTTGCAAAAACAACCCTGCACTGAGGCTGTGACAGAGAGGGGGCGAATCAAAGAGGGAAGGTTGATCTTTCAGCAAAACGGTTTGCCAAGTCAAATGCCTCCTTAAAATAATTTGGATTCTTCTTTGTTCTCCCTAACAAAGAAACTTTAATTCGCAGTTCTCTGAGAAGAAAGACAATGCAGACAAGCCATTTTCAGGTGAAAGGTGTCTCGTCAATTAATAATCATTGAATAATCATTAAGAATTGGCAGGAGCTATTCATCGAATGGGATGCTCATAACATGAAACTGCATTGACTTACAATACAAACTGGGCATTATTTTTCCTTGTGATGTTTTTTTTGTTTTTGTTTTTTTTTACCTCCTATGAGGTGCACAAGTCTCTACTCACGTGTTTGTGTATACTCGTGTAAGTTACCGCGAGGCTAGTAAATACCCCTGGCTTCCCTGTGCCTGAGTCCGCTCCCATTGACAGGTACGCTCCGCCACAGAGTGTGAGCCCAGGCGCTGGAAAACGCTGTCCTCCGAGCCCTGCCTGAGGCGTGTGGTTAACTCGGCACCCACCGCGAGCAGCGCGGGTCCGCAGCCCGCCTGTCGGTGGGTCCAGGTGGGGGTGGAGGTGCAGGCCACGGGAGGGAACGCGGGGGCACCCCGCGATGGCTTGACTGGGGGATCCAAGTTCGGAGCGGGAAGAACCTGGATGCTACGGGGAGCGGAGGGATGGGACGCCTCTCCCCCTGCTGGAGTGCCCAGTGCCGCTCGCCCTCGCTCCTTTGCCCAGACTCCGGCTGGGGAGAGATTGGCTAGAGATGCCTCCGGGCTGCACCCCTGAAAAGCGCCCTTGCTTGGGGAGGTAACAACTGCTCGCCGCCTGGCCGCCTCCGCTGCTCGCTCCTGGAGCGGCGATTCCAACCCGGCGGGTCCTGCGCTTTGCCCGCCCTGTGCGCCTTTTTCCCTGGGCCCCCGGGCAGGATCTGGCCAGACCCTGGATCCGGGTCGAAGAGTAGTGAGAATCCTGCCTCTGGTCCTTAGCTTGGTGACCTTGAACAGTTATCTAACCTCTTAAGGTCGATATTTCCCACCCGTGAAACGAGACGGAAAATGCCGTCTCCGCGGGCTCCGCGTGGGGTGAAATGAGAGGACCGACGCCCAACCTCTAACTCCTAGTGCCCTGCCCCTTTTCCATTCAATTCCGCTTCTTCCTTTTACGTGTTTTCCTTCTCTCTTCCCTGGCTTTTGCTGTCATTTTTGATCCCTTGTTTTCCCTTGATTTTGTCTCCCCAGTCTCTCCCAGAATCCTTTTACTTCTCTTTCTTCATTTCTCCTTTTCCTTCCATATTCATTATTGTAGCCAACAAATTCATCAAAGACTTGTTTCCACCTCCTAGACCCTAGGATTCCCAAGGCAAATCCCTATCATCTCCATTGGCCCGCTCCCCAGGCCACCCCAAATAACCAGTCAGTCAAGGAAGAGCTCTGCTTACTATGTAAACGCGGTCTCAAGATACACGTGCCCTCGCCCCACTTCCAACCAGTAATTTTCTGCTATGCCGGACCACTGAGACCACCGCTGCCCTAAATGCAAGGACCACCGTGTTATCTTGTCAGTGTGTCCCCTCTGCCAGGCCCAGAAATCTATGCAAGGGCTCAACAACGACAGAAGCTACTAGCGGGGCAGGACCCGGAAACTGAAACTGGAACCCAGTCCTGTACTGACTTGCCTATCAAGAGAAAAATAAACTTATATATGATGTTCCATATTCATATATGAACATATTTTTCAAATCTTCAAATAAGCGGAAAGATAAAGTGTAGAAAAAGCACAAAATCTACTCAAGTGTTTTGTTGTCTTTTTCTATGCCATGTTCTGTAATTTTTACCTATAGAACTGAGGTTTAAGATCAGGTTCTTTATTGAGATTGGTTAGAAGAGGAGAAAATTGAATTGCTTAAAAATGAGTTACATTTATGCTCATTTATTGAAACATTTTAAAGATGTCTGGTAATGCTATTTTTTGTAACAATAAAAACTGCTACTACATACACTATCATAGTATATATAGTATAAAAAGTACAAATAAAATACCAAAAACTATAACCAAAGTTTGTACATGAACTTTTTTAAAAGAAGCAAAAAGCTAAGGGGAAAAACTCTTCTAAAAAAGGCTAAATAGATAATTTTTAGTTGCTTGCCATCTATCTCAAACCTAAAAGTATCAAGTTTCCCTTAAAATTATTTCTCATTTTTATTAGAATCTAATTGTAGATCACCTGTAAAATGTTGGGGGAAGGAAGACAAGTGGAGAAATACCAATTCTGTGCTTAGATTTTTGAAAGAGTAAAAGAACCACAGTACCACCTTGTGGGGAACTGAGATTTTTTTCATCTATATTATGGCTGTTTTATTTCCCTTCACTATATAGTCACTTACACACATACACACAAATTTCAAATAAAAATAAAACCATTTAAAGCACAGAACAAAAAATTTGTGTCTATGTGAATAAATTATGATAATATGCCTTCTCTATTATTTTAAACACACTAGCATGTTTATGTCAAAATATCTTTCAAGTTTTAGTAACAAACGTAGCATAACAATGAATGGCATTAAGAAATTTTGCTTCTAATACTAATGCCAGAAATCAAATGTTAGGCATGAAACACTAAATATAAAATTATGTACACATCCCAAAAGAAGAATAATTCTTTCAAAATTAGTTTAAATTTTGGTATTAAATAGTTTTTATGACTTTTAAATTTAATTTCTTTGTTCAGATGCTTCGACTTGAAAGAGGGATATTCTTAGACAAATATAAAATAATGTTTTACTTTTTAAAGCTGTTTGTTTCATTACATTTAAGACTGGCAGAGAAGCCAGACATGTATAGAACCTATATCTGTTAGTTTAACAACTCTTTCAGTCATTTAGTGTATATAAAAAGGGCATGGATCATAAAGCTTGCATTTTAAGATTATAAGACTCCAAAGCCAAGAAATGCAAAATAAAAACTGCGTCTCTTCTGTTGCACATCTGGAACTATCTTACATGACATGAATGTCTCCTGCTTCTAAACGTGTTTTCTGCAAGGCAAGAGAGAATTCTGGGGTTACCTGTAGGCATTCTTTATTCTCTGTGCTTTAGAATCACAGAGCTAGTATATCCCTCTGACCTTCAGGAAGGACTAAATCAAAAGCATCCTGGGAAGAGAACAGTGTATTTCAAACTGTGTTCGGCAAGCCCTAGGGTCTGTCAAAAGATTATAAGGGGAGGGGAACACCAACAGAGGCCCCTCACTCTTAGGTTCCACCAACTGACTCTGATTTCATCATTTTCACTCTGATTTTCATCATCTAAACAATAGGCTACATGGCTTTAAAAATATTAGAAAAACACTAATCTAACCTTGCCTATTTTGTAAAAGATTAGTAAAGAATTGCTACAAGAAATGTCCTGAGGCTTCCTGAACATTAATTAACAAACACATTTTAGGAGCAGCCCACCATGTTTCAA
Organism: Ursus americanus; assembly: GCF_024610735.1. NCBI lineage: Eukaryota > Metazoa > Chordata > Mammalia > Carnivora > Ursidae > Ursus > Ursus americanus. The sequence goes on along the minus strand of NC_142137.1, from coordinate 10,189,405 downwards.
TATAAAATATTCGTTTTCTTTAAAAAATAGTTCATTACAAAAATGAACTAAAATTTAAAATGGTTTGGCTGTTTTAAAAAAACTCAATTAAAACATAAGTATATTAAATTTAAAAATCTCTGTATCACTACCTCAACCCATTCACTTCCAACAACACAATTAACAATTTGGTTTGTACCCTTCCAGACATTTTATCTCTGTGAGCACAGATACAAATGTGTGTGCTACACACACACACACACACACACACACACACACACACACAGTGTTTCAAAAAAACAGGATCTTATTATCTGTGTTTTCGCCCTCAATAATAAAGAATATCTATGTGTCAGTACCTACAGAACCACCTCATTTCTTATGATTGATTCCATCTTATAATTGACTCCACATATACTTAATTTCATCTCAAATGTTAAATATTTGGATTTTTTTGTATATCATGTATTTGCATTTGCTCTTCCCTGTATCCAAAATGCATTTCCTACAGTCCACCTGCCCAACACCTACACATACAGGTTTCAGTTTTTTATGTTACCTCAGAGTAACGACACTACCAACCTCTAAGAAGCAACAATTTCGAAATCTTAAAACAAGTTTCTCAATACAACATACTTCTCTTCTCTACCTGAACATTTTAAACACAATAATACAGGATTTTTAAAAAGCATATTAATTTCTTCACATGAAAATAATAAACCTACATCCTTTTTAGATTTTCCTACTACCTCAACACTGGGATTTATGCTTTTTGGAGAGCAATCTGGCTGTACCTATCAATATTTAAAATGTGGATGTCAGTTCTGATGAAAGAGTGGGAAGAAGAAAAGGAAGGAGGAGGAGGGAGAGGGGACGGGCGAGAAGGAGGAAGAGACAACAACGCAGGGAGATCATAGGATATTGGGATAAATCTGCACTGGATAAATAATCATATAGTATGTTTGTCATCATTAATTTTGACAAATAGTAATAGGAAAATTACATTATGATAAACTATTTTAACCTTGGATTTTCTTCTCAAAGAGCTGCAAAATGTTACAAAACCTCTCATTCCTCTTTACCTTTTAAAGCCAATCTTTGGTGGTATATTTCTAAAGCATCCCATATATGTTCTTTTTTTTTTTTAAATATATCTCAACATACAGACAAGCCACTTTTAAGTTTAATGAATCTTTGATTGAAATTGATAAGTCATTGCTTTTATCTCATTTAATGATTATAGTCTTTGTCCTAAATTTATTATTAAGATACTTAGGCCTTTGTTTCTTACCAGCCCATTCATTTTTCTATTGTTAATTCATTTTTCAAATAAAGATAAAATATAATTGAATTTTCAAACAAAGATAATATAGAATTGATACTCAACTATTAAATAAATACTGTTACTTGGATAAAGCCAAGAAGATAGGTGAAGCTAAATTTTTGGTTGATTTCTAAATCAGTGCTGATAAGATGGTTTATAAGAGCCCAAATTCAATGGGCAGAAGGTAGTTCAAGTGTGTCAATGTTTAAATGTCTTAAGTCTTCACTTTAATACATGAAAAGGAATGTATGAAAGCTAAAGGCCAACATAAATCATAAAGCATTTTCCATGGTATTAGAGGAATAACAACTAAAAAAAAAGGTGTGTCCTTATCAGCGGTTTAGTTTTCAAGGATATCATTTGTAATAGTAGCAGCAGACACTAAGATAAAACTAAGCTATGAACCCACAGATAATTCAGACATGTCTGAGTATATATATCTAGAAGACAAGTGGGATTTGGTTACCAAAGGTCTATTTCTAAAAGAGACCAAGGATGTTCCTGGGAAATACATCTTTAGGTTAGCAGAGACTTTTGGAGTACAAGTTGAACCCAAGTGAGGGTAATAAGCTATGTTAACACAAAGGGATGATTTTGGTCATGTTAGCAAGATTACATATGACGTGCATGGAGACTTCTTAAAAGCACTGGTAAGAATTTAAGAGGCCAGAATGACCTTGGAGTGGTCTGGGGCAGGGGGTGTGGGGAGGTGATAACCATAGATATACTGTTTTCTTTCTGTTAAAGTGAACTTGTAACGCTTTATCCTATCTTTATTCTGTATCTGGTGCACCCTGAGAAAATGTGAGTTAGATAACAAAACACTAGACCCCAAATGGTGAAATTCATTATGAAGCAGACACTGTGCCAAATTCTTTCTTTCAAGTTTTGATTGATTTTTAATTTTGGAAGCAGAATTTTTATTTGAATAGAAAGAGAAGAACAAATGAAAAACAACTACTAAAGAAAGATTATTTAAGGGCTCGTTAATGAGCCCAACTTGCATAAACTGATGTCTCCAAACTATTATAGGGAAAAAATAAAAACAAATAAACACAACCCGAAAAACAGAACAGCCCTGGTCTTTAAGGGTTGAGGCAGAAATCAACTGGTAAAGGGTATAAGGGAATTTATGCCCATGATGGCAATGTTTTATACCTTAACAGGGTTTGGATTATACAGAGGTATTCACTTGTCAAAACCCAGCAAATGGATACTAAAGATTTGTACATTTATTATATGTAAAACTTATCTCAAAAGAAAAAAATGTAAAAAATACAGAACTCTTGTTAATGATATGAACGTTGAAGCACTTAAAGGAAAATGTACCAACGTCTACAACCACTTCCACCAGTGAACACATCAAAAGTTAAGATATATTAATAGGTGGATAGAGGGCTAAATAGATGGAGATGTAATAAAACAAGGAAAGCAAAATGTTAATGTTAGACCCTCGGTGGTAAATATTTGGGTTTCATAGGAAAATATTTTCAAGTTTGCTGTACATTTGAAAACTTGCATAATGAAACATCAGGAAGAAAAATTCATACCTTAGCTCTAAGAAGGTTTAAAGTCTAAAAGGGATCAGAGTAGGCTGATCGGAACAGTTTGTACTCCATCTAAAACAAACAACTGGCATGGGATGGGAATAAGAAAGAGCAGTATGTCAGCTCATCTCATTTCTACTGCCTCCAATTCCCCCAGCAACCCCGAGCACCTCAGATTATTTTGATTCTCCCACCTTTGCCTGGTTATCCAGCCATTCTGTGTGTCAGGCAATCAGTATGTAAATAGTTAAAGCTGTCCTCCGTACCATCTCCAACTCACACAAACATCACACTCTAAAGAAACAAGTTTAGAAGCGGACACACTTGCCCAGTCTCATCACTGGCTTCCATGGTGTTGCCTGAAGCTCTTTAGAACCCAGTCAGGCTTGAGATTCGGTGCTCCCATAACGACCAATGGGTTTCTGGGATTACCCTGCCCCTTTCAATTCCAGCTCTGAAAAACTCTAGTTGAAGGGACGGAGTGTCTGTTTTGGTTCCAGTTATCTCATCAGGTTTCTGTGGTCACTCTCCCAGTTTGGTGTCTGCAGCCCAGCCTATCACATGAATAGATGATGACTGCTGTACCAGAATGACCTCTAGGATAAGCAGCTTAAAGAAGAGGGATAGAAAGGGTCTTTGACTTGGAAAGCATGAAGCTCGAAGAAGAGTTAAGACGTAAAAGCTACATCTAAAGAGGCTGAGGTCACACCACATAGTCATGCAACAAATATATTTAAGTCCCTACAATGTGTTGGGCACTATGCCAGACACTGAGTAATTCAGTGGTGAACAAAACAAATATAGTCTCTGACCTCATAGAGAGGGAGAGGTAGTAAACAAACACTAAAAAACAATACATATAAATATATATATTAAATTTATTATAAGTACTATGAAAAAAAGAGATCAAATATTAAGGAGACCCAATTTAGGCTGTGTGTGGAGGGAATGTCTCTCTGAAGAATTGTCATTTAAGCTGTGACCATGAGAAGTGTCAGGGGAAGAGACAGACAAGATGGAGAGAAGATGTGAATGTTTGTGAGACAGACAAATATTCAAGGAAGGAGAGAAAGCTTATTTGCCTGGAGCAGCATGAGTAAGGAAGTGTAAGTTCTTGGATAATGTTTTAGACAAGTGAACATGGCCAGATCCATGCAGTACTGGTACGCATGTTAAGGTCTCTGGATTTTCTTTAAATACAGAGGGAAACCATTGGGTTTTAGGCAGAGGAATTAAGTCTTCCTGAGTGCTACCTGCCCCCAAAATGGCTCCCATTTAGGGTACCATGTCTTCTGAAATAACACAAGAATGTCAGCTCCAAGAGTTCAGAGATTTTTATCTGTCTTGCTCACTGCTCTATTCCCATGCCTAAAATAGCAGAACTTGGTATACATTTGTTGCATGAACAGTGTATCTCTAAGGATAATAGGTCTTTATGATTGCAGATTTGGTTCATACTCAGTTTCAATGGCTCTGCTCTCCTTTAAGCATCTAACTGTGGTTTCAACATCATCGACTCTTCTTATTGTTTCACAGAAAAAAAAAAAAGCTTAACTCTCTAGCATATATCGCAAAAGCCAAAAGATTTTTAAAATATAAGTCCATTTATTTGTTTTGATCACAAAAGTCTTCTTGGGGGAAGGACAACAATAGCGTCATATAGTGTTCATAGTATAACAAAACCTACAGTTGCAAGTGAGAAAAAATGCAAATTGTGAAGGTGTAGTGGGGGACTATTTGGTGGAACAGCTGGAACTTAATGGTTCATGAAAGTAACACTTCAGGAGTGGATCTCCAGGCACCACTGAACCCAGATGCTCAGGCATTGTCATTAGGATCCTGTCTCTTTCCACCCATGCTCCAGTTCCCTTACAGGCTTTGTTCTCAAGCAAGGCCTCCCCATATGGTCATAGGAACAGTTAGTAGTAGCTCTGGATATACAAACTACCAGTCTAGCAACCCTAGCAGAAAGAGAATGCCTCTTTCCCACAGTTCTAGCCAAAGTCTGTTGGTTCTGATTAGCTCGACTTGGTTTACATATCTACTCCTGAACCAATCACTGTGACCTAAGGGAGGTACTATTCTTCAAGGCCACACCTAGATGGTTTTCCCACCACTGAAAGGGGGGGGAACAGTCAACCTCACTTGAAACCCAAGCACTGAGAGGGGTCATTCTCCAAAGGAGAACCAAGATGTTAATGCCAGAAGAAAGGGAAGTGAGTATTAGGTAGACAAATAAAAAGCCAACTACAGAGTGTTAAGAATCATTTCTGTGTGCAAAAAATATTAAAGGCAGAGAATGACTAATAATTGTTTTTTTCAAAGGAACACACATATTATATGAATACAAACCTTTAAATAACAGATTCTATATGTATAAACTTCCTGCTACTTCCTCAAGGTTAGGCTGAGTGCAAATTTCCGGTGAACACTCCAATCAACACATACACTTGAAAAAAAACCACAGCTTTTAATTTATCAATGTTTACCCTGACATGTGACAGGAAAGCAATAACCATTTACAAAAATTTTATGCATTTCTAAGGAAGTTTTAACTTGATATTTTTTAAATTACGCTGAAATGTGAAAAGCTAAATGTGACACTTATTTCAAACTGCTATATGCTATTCTGCATAGTATTAAGAATTACTTGTGCTTTGGACCATTATTTACTTAATAAAAATGTATTCAGTTGTAAGCATTTTTATACTTAATCAAAAACTTAAAAAAAATCTTAAGTGTAAATATGGCTGAAACAAATATGATAACATTGAAAAATGCTAATTGCAGTGAGACATTATTGGAATAATAAAAACCTCGGAACAGAGTCTACAGTAATGAAGTCATTCTTGAAAGAGAATTCTTGAAAGAGAAGAATGTCTGAAACTGAAGAGAAAAAAAAAGAACTGATTAAGTAGACCTTCCAGATATGCAAAATCTGTAAGCTGTAATTAATATGGAAAAGCATAACCGGGGAAAGGTATTACAACTTTGAGTCTTGCAATGCAAGTACTAGGGAAAAGTATTAAACACATTGAGTAAAACCAATAATTTATCAACAACTATTAAGATTTGTAAGAACTGCTGTATCTCTAAAGCCTAGAATAGTACCTGACACATAGTGGATGTTCAATACATTTTGTTCAACTATAAAATGGCATATGTAATCATTCCACTCAGTTACTTCCATTAATTAAAGTGAACAATTTGGTGGATCATTTGGTGAATCCAGTATAGCATTTACTTGAATGTGAATTTACAATCAAACATACCCAGTAAGATTCTGCCAGTCTTATGTTGAGGTATATAAGTTTTCAGTCCTAAAAAGTAAAAAAAAAAAAAAAAAAGTATCTACTATTTGAATTTTATAGACTTGCATGGCTACAACCAAGATTCTATCTTTGTTTAGAGAATACCAAGTTCTTAGATGGGTTTCCCCTAAAGGCAAATCCTGAGACAAGGATTGAGTGCACGTGGTTTATTTGAAATAGTGACCTTGACAGGGAAATGAGAAGATAATACAGAAAAGGAAAGGCAGCTAATAGGTGATGCACAAGCCAACTACCACAGTGGACACCATAAGGGAAGCTCTAGAATTATTCCAGTAAAGGGGTGAAGACCCTGGTATTTATACCTCTATACCATGGTCACTGGGTTAAGGGCCATCACCTAAGGAATATTACTTTTCATGCATTTTCAGACCACCCAAGCATGTCAACAAAGTGAGTTTTGGTAACCCAAAGTAAGCCCCCCAAAAAAGATGTAATAGCTGGCCCTTAAAAAGAATCAAGTTGGCATGCTTGGAAATACTAAAAGAATCTGAGAGGGTATGACTATGGCACTCATAGTGTCTGCTACAACAGGCAAGAAATGGCAATTGGTATGTGTAACTGAAGAGGTTCTAGAGTAAAAAGAGAGGATATGAAAATAAAACTCTTACTTCATAGCAGCATGCTAACTAGCCTTTAAGGGCACTATAGTATAGTAGCTACTACTGCCTATACTCAGTAAATCACTGCTGCTTGATGGAGGAGTGGGTAAATGATTTAGGACTGAGCTATCCAAGAACAGATACACCCATAGCAGCCCACTTGCACTGAGCTCTCAACTTTATTTTTTAATGTTTACTTTTGATGACCTAGCTAAGAGGGGATGTCTTTGACGTAGGACTTTTTCTTCTAAGAGATAGATATATATACTGTTTTAGCCATACAATACCAAAAATAAAAATAATAGATTAAACCCCAACAATTTCTCCTAATATAAACACAATTATATAGTCAATTAAAAATCTAAAGTAAAAAAGCATCTTGAAAGAAGTGTAGTGATTTAACTTCTTATTCTCTACATATCCTAAATCTCCCACATTCTTTCTCAAAAGCTAATGGCATTTCAAAACTAAATTTTTAACCCAGATTTCACATCTTATTACAGTCCTACGGCTAAATTTTGCTGCTTTCAGAAATCTTTTGTATGTCAGTTCAATATGTTTCAATTGGAGGTGAATTATCAATTCTGATGATATGCATTTTTTTTGGTAAATTAAGCTAGAGACACAGGAAATAATGTATTCTCTGTTTTCCAAAGGGGATCAATCTGAGGTTTATTAAAGTTGATAATGAGTCCTTTAGAAAAAGGAGAAATCAATTCTGAGCAAGAAAGTTAAGGTAAGCAATAATGAAATTGAAACCAAAGATGACTCCGTTTTTGTTAGTTTAATAAACACCATATGTCAATTCAAATATGCTATTGTTTCTCTTTTAATGAAGACAGTTTATATTGATTAATAAACTTTTGAATTGTCTGGATATATGAGGAGGTATAAAACCTTACTCTCATTTAGATTGATCAAGAGTTGCTTCATTTGATCTCAGAATGAAATTTCCCTTTAGACTGTGAATCCAGTTTGATCAGGATAATGACATACTAACCTTAAGCAAGTGCCATTTATCAAGGAAACACAAGTATTTACCAGGAAAGTTTAAAAAAATTAGATTTAAAACCCTAACATAAACTGAATGATAATATTTTTCATCGTCCCCAAATTACCAATTTCTACTTAATGGCCATGCAGTGAAACAACATTATATTTGATATACTCATTACCGTATGACCATATTCCTAAACATCCCTGAAGATTCATTCTTAATGATTAATTGAACTTGCACTCTTTAAAATGTTTTACTCTGCTTAAATTTCAACTTTAATTTCTCCTCCCTGAAACCAAAGAATCTCACCACACCACCACCAAGTTTTAAGCATAGTTGGCTTTACATCCATAAATGATCAGATAAGAAAAGAAAGGAAATACTATTATAAAAATCATAGTGATGTAATCCTAAAGTATAATTATCTCATCAAACAAATAAATAGAAAAAGTTCCATATCTTTCCAGGGAAGGCCCATATTCAAAAAACACCCTGCAAAACAAATACAATTAATCTATTTTTCTTAAGGGACCCCAATATACCAAAAAGCAATTTGATCATCCGATAGTTCAAAACGCAAAAGCCTAGAACTGGATTGTTAGCAGCTAGAAATAGTAGTAGAATCTAATTCAATAGTTCAATAGAAGCTAGGACTATTAATCTGGCTCTAAGCTTTCACGTAAATAGGTTTTGGTGATTTTACAAAGAACCTCAAGGGTCCATTAAAACGAGACATCTTCCTAGGGTTACAATACTAGTTACCGTCTTTACAAAAGTGTTCAGAGAATGTTGGTAAAATTATTTCATAGGACACTGGTGAGTTCATCACAACTGCACCATAACTTTTAAATACACCACCCTTTCAAGCCTCTTTTGTTAATCTACTCTATTAGAGTCCCCTGCTTTAACTAGGCTCCCTTTCTCCAGCCCCTCACTCAGAAGCACCATATTATATAGTATTGGCTTTTTAGTTCTTATGGTCACTAATGGTTTTGACAAGCAGGAATCTAAAGCCTAACGATCCTTTGAGTGAACCAATAAAATTGAGTTATTGAGTTTATAAAACCAAAGATTACAGCCAAGATCAATGTGTCCTCATCAAGGTGAATTGTTTCATAGATGCTACTGGAAACAGTCTTCAACTATGTCCAAAAGAAATGTATTACAAATCAGAACAAAATCACTAACACCAGCTTTTTTCTTTTAAACAATAGAAAAGTAGGCCCAAAATTAAAGTATAATTTTTAGTTCTTCAAAATGAATTATTAAAATATATTCTTCTACCTATATGTGATCTTAACAATTATCAACTCCGACCAGGCTGTGAAAGAGAAACTAAGGCTGACTCAGTCACATTTTAGACCTACCTGATCAGATTCTCCAGGATTAATACTCACTGACAGAACTATAGTCTGTGGCTAACTTTTGTTGTCACATCACGTCATCTACTTCTGTTCCTCCATTTAGTATTTCATTCATACTAACATTTCTGAAGACCATATATTTTCTAGGCACTGTACTACATACTTTCACATACTGTTTCACATACTGTTTCATATACTTAAGATTTAGAGATGGATTGACATTTTAATATTTAACAACTTTTATATGATTCATATTCCTAACAACATAAAAAACTGTAATAGTAATAGGAATATAGCATAACTTACAGGGTAACTCATTTAGCTCAATACTGACAGTGCGGTCAGTCAGGCTTCAAATAATAAAAAATTATTGGATTATTTCTTTAACAATTCAAGCTAAAAGCTACCGGCATGAATTTGAGAATCCATGCTAAAATTGCACAAGTAGGAGATTCCATTTAAAGAATAATCATCATTCTTCTAATACTTTCAGTATTTCTTCAGCTAGCTGAGCTTTAAATATTGATTTCGACAGAACAAGTGAATATTGAAGATCAAGCCAAAACACCACTGGGGGATGATTTTCGTTTAGACTTATTTCCCTTAACTTTATGAATACCTCTGGGCATAATTGAAAGACCTTGTTTCTTTTCCTGTACCATGTGTAAAAGTTTAAGTGTGTTACATAATTGAATTGATTAACAATTTTTAGAAGATTAATTAGCATCCCAACAGAAATTTAACAGAACTTTTCATTAATACCTTAATCTTGATAGTACCAATTTCCCTCTCAGAACACTTTGAATTCCCAGAGATGGCTTCTAAATACAGAGCTTCTATTTACTTAATGGAGCTTTGCACCACTGAGAGTAGCTCTGTGGGGTGCTGGGGAACTCAGAGGAAGACGTGAAATGGGAATAAGAATGCAAAGTAGGCCCTCTCAGCCTTGCAGGTTTCAAGCACTATACATCCCTTACCCTGATAGCAACTTCAGCAGAGTGGTTTGTTTGTTGAAATAATGAATAGTAGATGGCATCCATTTTAGTTGAAAGTTTTAATTTGTGATTCCCTGAGGCTGTGTGAAATAAAACACCCTTATTTATTTCCGTAAATGAAGCCAAATTGCTTCTGGAATTTCTTCTCAGATAAACCATCTAAGAACACTGATTTGACATATTAGTCTGTGAAACAAAACATTAAATGAATGCACTTTGGTAGTGAAAAGTACTATTCCTATGAAGATTATTTTTATTTCTGTATTATGTTCTTATCTGATTAAGTTTTTGCTTTTAAAAACTAATTCTAAAATATATCATGATGTTTAAGCTTCCCTCAGAAGCTCAAAAAATAAAAATCTACCTATTCTGTTTGATTCTACAGCTGTTTTATTTATTTTTTTAAGTAAGCTCTAAGTCCAACAAAGGGCTTGAACTCAGGACCCTGAGATCAAAAGTCTTATGCTCTACTGACTGAGTCAGCCAGGCACCCCGATTTTACATCTATTTTAGTTAAAATATCAGTTATTTCTGAAAGCAATCATTAGCATCACAGTAACATTTCAATTTCAATAAGCCATTTAAATGCATTAAATAGTAATGAGTATTTGGAAAGTAGAGGAACTAAAGTTTATCCTTGCAAAATCTAGAAAGAGAAGTATCTTAAAAATCAATAATTTTAAGATTGGAGATTTAAATTGACCAGGAGAACAAAGCATTTTCATATACTTAAGAAATCTCCATGATAAACAATTGATATACTACTTGAATATCAACTTAGCCGTTTATTAAATCTTTCCTCAATGATACTACAGAAAATGTGATTAACTCATTCTTTACACCTGGAATAAATTAAACAGTATTTACTTAGAAATAAAGATACTCATTTACATTTCAGAAAATTATTAAATGTCTACTACATTTCAGGTGCTATTCTAAATCCTGAGACAGTGGTGAGCACAATGCTTATAATCCCTGTCCCAGTGGAACTAACATCCAATGAGCAGGAGTCGTGAGGGGTGGGAGGACAGAAAATAAACAGGAGGCAAATAATTAAATAAGATAATGTCAGATAGGTAAAGGGCTAGAAATAAAACTGAGTAATGGATAGAAAGTGAAGAGATATATTGCTTAAGGGAGGCTGACATCACTACTTCTGGGATGGTGACTGAGCTGAGACATCTGTGGGAAATTTGGGAAACTGCAAATCCGAGTTGAGAACAGCTTACCTGTAGACTACTCGTATGTAGGAATAGAAACCTAACACACAAAAAAAAGAACTTGTAATATTTGTGGGTTCAGGGCAAGAATACAAATAAAGGCTCACATACTACATGCCTAAATATTTATAAGTTCTAACTCAAGATAACAAGCTGATAAAGGAAATATATTCCATCCTCCTACTTTGACGATATTACCTTCACCAGAATGTGGTGGTATAAGAAAAGCCGACCTCAGCTCCTGACCTGTATCTCTTTTCTCCTATTTTGGACTCAAGTCTATACTGCAAGGAACCTACACACCCACATGTGGACACCTCATGTTTAACTTCCTGGAAGTACTGAACACTGAAACACCCCTTTTATCTTTGTTTCCACAACTTCATAATTTTTAGTTTTCCACAAATTTCTTTAGCAATTCCTCTGCATCCAGCCATGCCTTCAGTATTTTTTTTTATTCCTTAAGGTTCTGTTTTAAGTCCTATTCTTTCTCACTTGACACATCTTCCTTGGGTGACCTCATTCATTTGCATGACTTAAAATTGTCAGCAGGCCAGTATCTGTTTCCCTAGTGCCATGTTTTTCCCTAAGACTGTCTGTTTGATAATTACACTTGGAAGTCTCTCAGGTACCTCTAGCTCATTGTGTCTAAAACTGATTTCTTTATTCTTTTCTCCCCCAAACTTGTTCCAGTCTTCTCTGCTTCTGTAAATAGCATCCTTCCTATCCAAGTTGTACAAGTGAAAAATTTGGGAATCATTCTTTACATTGCTCTTCTCTTCCCCTCCTTCCTCCACAACCAGCCATTCACTAATTCCACCAATTCCATTTCCTCATCCATCCATTTATCTATAACTCTGATGGCCACTATCTATACAGTTCAACTACTTATTTCTGGCTTTAACTACTGCAACAGCCTCTTAACTTAGTGCTTCTTCAACTTTTTCATGTAGAGAATAACACTGTAAAATACTCTGAGATGAACTGTGAAGGAATTGGAGATATCTATTTGGGGCTTAATAAAAGAATATAATTGCTTTTCTCATACTATGTAATTTTATTTTTTATTTAAGATTTTATTTTATTTATTTGACAGCGAGAGAGAGACCCCGAGAGAGGGAACACAAGCAGAGGGAGTGGGAGAGGGAAAAGCAGGCTTCCTGCTGAGCGAGGAGCCTGATGCAGGGCTCCATCCCAGGACCCCGGGATCATGACCTGACCCCAACGCAGACACTTAACGACTGAGCCACCCAGGCGCCCCATCATATTATGTAATTTTAGAAAACAAACACAAAATATTAGAGACGATGTTAAGCATTGAGTTTATATAAATATCAAATATATTTTTCAAAATTTAATAGCTAACTAATGTTTTAGTTTTTACTCCCTCAGCTAAGCTGGCTGCAAGGGAACTGCCTTGATGGTGCCTTTATGTCCTGCAGATAAAATCTGTTCAACAGGTTTCAAAATCCATTCATATTATCGCAAGAAATTTGAACATTACATTTGCATTTAAAGAAGAGGAAGAGCTGTTAGCATCTTAAGTATGATTTCAACTGTTGCAAATTTTAAAATGGTTCTAAAAATATTTAAACAGTTTTTTCATTTCTTTGAACAAAGTTTCTCTTTGATGATGACTCTTGATAGTCAACACTTAGCTACAAACAGAAATGGCCGTTATACGTAATGTCGAGAATGCTTTGGAACTGCACCTGCCTCTACTCTCCCACCCCCACCCCAGGCCTACTTTACCATCCACATTATGGGCATCTGAAACACAAACCCTTTCAGCAACAACGTGGGCTGCCAAAGACCTAGGAAAAAGATGTAGGGAGTAGCAAATACGGAATAAACTCAAATATTTGAGAAATGTGTGAATTTGGGGAGCTGCTCTCCAGCTGTGTCACTGAATTGGTAAGGAGTTGGCTATCCTTTGTGTACTGCAGTTTTGAATATTTGAACAGAAAACCATTTCTGAACTTCCTGTAGGGAATAATATTTGATCATCAGGATGGGCTAGTTTGGTTCCAGGACAGGCAGTAAAGATAATACTTTCTAGATAAAGAGCTCAATCAAAATAGACATATGAATAATGAACATTTGTTGGTTGCAAAAAAAACCAAACATTCCCTGCTTTGCTCGTCCTAGGAGTCTTCAGATTTTTCTTCTTTTTGGGAGCTCCTCAAAGCCCATGATTCCTTGAGTCAGTTCTCAGTCTAAGTTACACAAGATATTTTCAACCTCAAACCTCCTGTCCCCTATTGCTCACGCAAGGGTACAGTTGCCAAGAGCTTTTTGAAAATGGAAGTTCCCTGTCCTGCTGAAATAGCTACCAAAAGAGATGCTCTCTTTCATTGTACTGGACAGTGTGTACGTCACATGAAAGCAAAACTGCTAAAGACTACATTCTTGATGGGGGTGAAAATTGGGGAGAGAAAAAAAATCTTACTCTTTTTATGTATAAAGCATAAAACAAGCATACAGTCCATAAACAGATATGCATCATATTAAACCTTGGGGGGGAGCACTGAGAAAAAAATCTTAAAAGGCTCCTTACGAGAGCAGTAAAGAAAAAAGGTTGAGAAACACCGTTCTAGAGCAATGGCAAATACCACAAAAGGCAGAAGACAATAATGGAAACTAAATTATCGATATTATCATTAAGTTTATGAATCAAAGTTTACAACACCTAAAACCTGTTCTAGCTCTTGATTTTCCACTTAACTAAGCACATAAATTCCTTTTATTGTTTAACCATTATGTGTTGAGTTTCCTGTTATTCACAACAAATGTCATATAAACTGACAAAATATGGAACTCTTTATTTGATGTATTATACATGTTGATGCAACAGAACATTAAAGTGAAACTATTTTAGTCTGTTTCTGCTAAGTCTCCATGAAAATAGGTGCCAAATATCCTTATATCCAAAATGAGTCAAGTAAAAATCCCACTTACAATATGCAAAGAGATAGTGGGAAATGGATTTCAAACTCTTGGTCCTCATCTCATGGATAGTGCAGAAGAGTCAAAACTGAAGACACGTTGAAGGTTAAAGAGTAGTTATTAAGACACTGACATGAGGGTGGTTGGTGGAGAGTGCTCAAATTGGGAGGGACTTCAAGAAGACCCTTTAAAAACCTTGTTTGTATCTCTGGAAATTTGTGTAGACACAATAGACTGGTAAATAAAGTTTAAATTGTGAGGTCCAAACTTGCATTCTTAATTCATGAAAGTTAAAGAAGTTAAAGGGAATATAAAGTAAAAATTGAGTGAATTAAGGTAAGTTCAGCCCCCCCCCCCCAATTCTTTGGATTTAAACTGAATTACTTAGGAATCTTTGATTGCAAGTGACAAAAATACAAGTTGACTCAGCTTAAATGAAAAATGGGAACTTACCACCCACATAATCAAATCACAGGAGGTGAACTGGACTTTGGGGATGACTGGAGGCAGACATGAAGTGCTGGGACTTTACAGAAGCTAGTGAAAACGTTCCAGGCAGACCTCCCTGCCTGCGCTCCCCCCACAAAAAAAAGCAGTCTGCAAGGACATAGAACTGACTTTATACTAGTATCAGTATCATAAGTCCAAATCAATGGATAAAATATAGAAGCAGAAATACTGGAGATTTCAAAATCACGTAGTAAGTGCACTTTGAAATGCATCCAACAAAAAAATGATAGAAGTATGTGTGCTTGAGTAAGCAGATGGACAAATAGCGAATAAGGCAAGTATGGTAAAATGTTAATGTTAGAATCTTGATGACAAGTATATAGTTCCCTATAAAATTCTTTCAACTTTTCTGTATGTTTGATTTTTTTCCTAACAATATGTTGGGGGCAGAGAGAGGAAATCAAGCAGAATAGCACCATGGCTGTAATGATTAGTCCCTAGTCAGCAGCATACGAGTTCTAAACTGAAGGTACAGAAAACAGACCTTACACTCCAAAGAGAGAACTAGCAAAAGCTATTCATTCAAACAGAACACAGAGCAAACATTTCTTGAGCTTCCACTTGGTAGACCCACTGAATTAAGATCAAGGTCTTAAAGAGAAATCAGTAATGACCTGCAGAGTGATAGCATGAGCTAAGAGGGGACCATACTAATTTGGGAAATCCAGAAATGACGGGTGTAAATGGCTATCCCATTGACTTAGTCTGCTTCTATTTAGTTATTAGTGCACTAAGCATCACTTTAAATGTAGAAATAAAGCCCTGATTTCTCACTTGGAAAGATGAGTAGATGGATGGTATCCTTCACAGAGATAGAAAATGCACATGGAAAAACCTATTTGTAGTGGGTAACTTCTGCATTTGCTTTTGGAATCTTGAAGTTTAGGTGTTTATGTTACACCTAAATAGAGATGTTCAATAGGCTGGGAATTCAGGTAATATTTGAGTACTGGGAGAGATTGGGAGTCATCATAAAAGTGGTCTAGGTTTTTAAGACACTGTGTATCGTACAGGGTGTATATGGAGAAGAAATTCTTTCATTCTTTTTATAGCCATTCGCCAAACTATCATTATTACCAGAACTACAAATAATGACAGATGTTTTTCAGTTCAAAACTTAATTTCCAAATCCAATGACCCATTTGCTATCCCATCATTTATTGGGTTGGCTACTCTTTAATTGGGAAGCTCTCCTTTAGTGCTATTCCCATCACCACTCCCCTTACTTCCCCCTTTCTGACGGTTCCTTTTCTGTCTCTTACCCTACTGAGTCTTAGAATTTGACATTTATAGGGTTTCATCCTTGGTCCTTAAGTCTTCATTTCTAACTCCAACTTTTCCAGTTAGGTTTTAGGTCAAATCGACTAATAAAGTTTAAAAGCTAGTTTAAAACTAAAAATTGTGTTGATAGCACAACACAGGCAACACTATCCACCTTAGAGCTACATTGACCTAGCTTCTACTAGCCTGTGAGGTTCATTATCTTTTTCATCTCTCGGAGCTTATTTTCTCACGTCCTTAAAATGGCAGCCAAAATATTTAATTTGCAAGGATATTAATGATTAAATTATAAACGTAAAGCACCTGAGTGCTCCGCACTCGATAAGTACTATTAATACAAACCCTAACTTCAGATGAATACAAGTTATGCCAAGTTATATATATCTACCTTACCTAATATTAACTTCTGTTCGTGTGCACTCAGCCTACACAGTGTTATTCAGGTTACATGCGTTGGCTCGCTCTGTATTATTTTCTTTAGAATCTCTCATAGCATCAGGGACTGGCTCAAAGTAACAGTAGCAACCGCTTCCTTCCATGCACCGCATTGAGGGAAACACATTTCCCAAGGCTTCTTAAAGAAATAGTTCAGTTTAGCTTAGAGGTGAAACTGAAAAGCTTCGTCACAAAAACTTAGTCCAACATTAGCCCAACCGTCCGCAGGTCTCTGACAAAAAAAGGGCGCGAAGCCATTAAACAGTTTACTAAGCGGAGTTGAAACCTTAGTTTTTATCTTTCCCGCTAGTCTCTGACCGACCAACCGTATTAATATTCCGCCGTACTCCGCGCCACTTCCGTTCGCGCATTTTAATTACGTCAGCGCATCAGCTCTCGCGGTATCACCCGATGCTGAGGCCCTTTAATAAAGATCTCGCGAAATTTGTTCTACAGCTCCTAGCTCGCCACTCACTCTCCCTCACCCCACCCCCAATCTGTCCTTCCTTTCTCAGTCTCAGTCACAAAATTCTCCCCTCCCCTTTCTTGAACTCGCAGCCCTCCTCCTATTTCCGATTTCAGGCCGGAACCGGAAGTTCAGTGGGCGGGGCCCGGCGGCGGAAAGCGCTGCGGAGCCGGGACTCGGCTCTTGCCGCTGTCCCTGTCCCCGCAACAGATAGCCGTGGCTTCAGTCTGAAGGTCGGTCCGGAGGCGGGTGGGCGTGGGTCTCCCCCGGAGTGTCCGGGTGGCAGGCTCCCCGGGCCCCCCGGGCTCCGCGAGGGATCATGTCTACAGCCTCCGCCGCTTCCTCCTCTTCCTCGTCTTCGGCCGGTGAGATGATCGAAGCCCCCTCCCAAGTCCTCAACTTTGAAGAGATCGACTACAAGGAGATCGAGGTAGAAGAGGTGAGTGAGGCCCGGCACCGGGGCACCGGAACCGGCCTTTGCGTGGTTCCGACACTTAAGGTGCCTCCCCCGACCCCTCTGATTCTCTGGGCCCTGTCGGGTCCACCCGAGAGTCCTCACACAGGCTAGGTATAGAGGGAAGTTTGCCTTCAAATGCTCGGGGGAAGCTTGCTTTTTCCTCCCTTCGGCACTCTTGGGTTTGGTCTGGTGCCTGGAGTTCGGTCACCTCATCCTGCTGTTTGAGATGACCGAATACGTATATATGCATCTATGTGTGTATGTATGTATGTAGTGAATTCATCAAAGACCATGGCCGTTTTGGATTTTCAGTTCACTGAGACTTGGTGTTCTTAAGGGCCAACGATTGTATTATGTTCGACTTACAGCTCTGTGCCTGGTACGTAATGTGTGTTCAATAAATGCTTGATAAGTAAATATATCATCATGTCTAAATAAAGTGTTTCCCCGGCTACCGAATGGTTCTCAGTTTTGCCGGTTCGATAGAGTAGTCATAATATTAAATGTCTGCCTTCAGTTGGACTAATTGGATAAATTTTACCATTAGTAATGTAGACTACGATGAAAAAATGTTTCAAGGTAGCATATTCCGAAGAGATAATTAATGATTTCGGTGACAACCACAATATAACACCAAACCAGAAATCGCTGTTAGCCCAAATCCATTCTTTGTTCTGTAATAAGTTATTTTAGAGAAAGGTAGTAATGTGCTTTTAATATACTGTTTTCAAATATACAGAGTAGATTTGTTCTAAGGACCACAAAATTTAGAAAAGTAAAAACTATATATTTTAAAGATACACTTTAAAAAGTGTTAAAGCTTTGGCTGAAAATAGTATCTATCAATTACCATTCTTCATTTTTAAAATTTACTAAATACTAAATGCAGTATATATGCCATAAAGAACACTGTGTGTCCTGTGTTAGATTTTCAGCAGGTTATCTCTACTTTAAAAATCCAAAATTATTTGTAGGCAGTGGCAGGCTAAAGTAGTGAGATAATTATCATTCAACAAATAATTTTTCTCTGCATGTTTTGGAAGAAAAATGGATTCCTTAATCATATTTTATGGCATAAAGTAATCATTGAGAACAGCCTCATTTTACAAGGTAGCATAAACAAGGCCTTTGGAGTTAGAGGGTTCAATATATCAGGTGTACTACTTATTAGCTCTGTGATTTGAAGCAAGTTTCCTAACTAATTCCTTTGAGCATTATAGCTTTAACCCCCAGTGATAAAACAGGGATAATAATTTCTATTTAATTTTATCTGTATACTTCCTATTAGGCAATAAAATAAAAACGCCCAACATGGTACTTGATACTATTAGGAAACAGAGAGGAATAGTGACCCTCTTTAAGGTCACGTGGCTAAAAGAAGGACCCATATTTTGAAAAGAGGAGGGAATTTATTTGTGTTTATGGGGGAGGGGTGTTTTCTATTGAGGCTATGATAAATTCCTTTTTCAGAAGTGGATAGTTGATCCGCTTTCATGGCTAACTTTCTTTTTTAAGAATAAAAATTCAATGAGTCAGTATAAAAGAATTGAAGTTTTTAAATAAGCATTTATGTCTACTCTGTGGCAAACTGCTGTACTTGTAGACTACAAATTGTTATATAATAATAACTTGTACTTCATGGTCTACCAAATGCTTTCACAGACTTATATCATTTGATTCTTACAACCGTCATTTTCATTTTCTCACACTACTTTCTAAAGCATTTTACATTATTGCTTCTTGGAAGGATGGAAGTTACTGAGAAGACGTTCATCATTTTACTGCTCTTCCCAGAAAGCCATTTAACTTCTGATGAAGTTTTACATTTCTGAAGATTTTTCTTTCAGTTTAGATAGTGTTTCAGCCTTTCGTTAGTATACTTAGGACATTTCTGAGGATTAAATTTTTGTTTCCTGATGAAAATTTCTTACATTAGCTGGTTCTCTAGTTTAGGTTTCATTTTCTAGCACCCAGTTTATTTTCACTTTAAAGATTGAATTTGGACCTTTCTGATGTTGAAACCATTACATAATTCCCAATTCTTTCATTTCCACACATTAAAACAGTGTTATATAATCCAGAGTGTACTATAGGCATTCAGTTAATAACTATTTCTCAACTTAGATTTTGCTTCTAGATTAAAATCAAAAATAAGAGAACAAAGAAAGATGACCAGAAACAAAAAGTATTTTACATTGCTTTTAGGTTTTCATATAGTACAAATACGTTGTCTATAAATAAAATTATATTTTGTATTTTTTAAATAACAATGTAATTGAAGCAGCATGTATTGACTCAGTTAGAAATTGTGTAAGAAAAATACTCTAACCACAGGCCAAGTATGCAGTCATTTAGTAGATGCATATTTTTAAGGCATCAGCTGATTGTAATCCTCACATTCCTAATCTTTTGACTCCGTAATAGCAGGGCGGCACTTCCTAAATTCAGTTCTGATATCAAATTATGTGAGGTCTCTGCCTCAGAAATCTATGTAGGTACTTTTTTTTTTTTTTAAGCCACCTAGTTTTTACCGTTCTGGATCTGAATGAAGAGAATGTTAGAGTAAATTGTGAGGTATGTACATTGAAGACTAGGTTGCAAAAAGTGATAAAGGCAGTGTGGTGTGATAAAAAGTGTACTGGGCTGGGTATTTTAAAAAAATTGAATGCCATACTGATTCTACCATATTTTAATAGCCTTGAGCAGGTAATCTAATTTTTATTGGTCTCTGACTTATCATGTGAAATGAAGGATTAAACATGATCATATAAGATGTCTTCCAGTTCTAAAATGAAAACACATTTATTATTTCCAGTATTTTTGCTTTGTTTCCACAGTAGGCTTTACATGATCTCTTATGGAATGTAGTTGGTGACTAACCAACCCTGGTGAGACAGGACACATACCCCCATTTTAAGGATATTGACAAATGGTCATAGAGTTTGATTTACTAGAAGCCTCGTTTCTAAGTAAATGGTAGAGCTGGGAATTGAATTTGAGATTTCTCACTCATGAGTCACTTGCTCTTTTACTAGATTTACAGTGTTGCTTTAGTTCTTTGTGAAGCACTCTGACCAAATCTTATTCTGAAGAGAGAAGAGAGAAACAAAATACTGATTTTCTTTACAGTGGTTGGTCATAAACATTTAATGAACATTCTCTTCTGTGTACAGTACAGCTAAGGTACTGTGGAAGATGAACAGAAGAATGCTAGGATTCTCTCCTTGAAATTTTTGACTTATTGTGAGACTAGAATAAATACAGAACAGTTAATAATTAACATTTTCAGAACCGTGAATTTAAAATTGTGGCTATAGTGTAAACTGAGCACTGGAGCCGTAATTTGAAAGTGGGGTTAGGGGCACCTGGGTGGCTAAGTGGTTAAGTGTCTGCCTTCAGCTCAGGGCATGATTCCAGCGTTCCGGGATCGAGCCCCACATCAGGCTCCTCTGCTATGAGCCTGCTTCTTCCTCTCCCACTCCCCCTGCTTGTGTTCCCTCTCTCACTGGCTGTCTCTCTCTGTCAGATAAATAAATAAAATCTTAAAAAAAAAAAAAAAGGTACTGGTGTCCAGGTCCACTCCATGAAGACTTTGAATTCACTCGTTCTAGAAAGCATTCAGGCAGCAGTACCTTTAAAAAAAAGAAAAGAAAAGAAAGTAGGGTTAATCACAGAAGACTTCATTGAATGGAAAATAGTTTAGAACCAGATTTTGAATAGAGTAAGCACATAGATTGGGAAAGGCACAGAGGTGAATTGTCTTTGCAGTTCCTCTGCCTAGAATTCTCTTCCCCCAAGAACTTCACGGGCTGGCTCCTCTCACCAAGTCCTACCTCAAATGTTTATTCATTAGGTAAACTTTCCCTGAGTAACCTAGATCTTCATCAGTTCTATCATCCTTTGTGGCACTTAACCAGTAAGCAAAATTGTGTATCCCCCAGCAAAATATAAGGTGCCTTACACCAATGTGTAACACCTAGTTTTTCTATAAATATTTGTTGAATGAGTAGTTGAAGTTATCACAACATAATCGTGAGGATTTAGTGCTCATCCAGTTCTTTTATATTGCATGTGATAAAACCAGAGGTTGCAGTAAGTTTGTGATTTGGCTAAGGCAGCATTTACACTAGAAATGAAAACTGATTCTCTATCCAAATGTCGATTCCGTTATACTCCATTATACCTAGCAAATATGTTTGTTTAGCAGGGTTTTTAAAAATTCTGTAAAGGGTCAAATGCTATAAGTAAGCCATGTATTGGTGGGCTTTTACTAAAATCCTAAAAAGACCCTATTTGGCATGTCTGCATTTTAAAAGGGAGACCTACAGTGTTGACCTCAAGTATAATATGAGCAAGGCACATATAATCACTACAGTATTTATATGTTCTTAAGCTTCATTATAGGGACTCAAAGGTTTTGTTTTAAAGGGAAATATAGAAAAAACTTTGGCAGTGATGTATATTTTGTAGTTCTAGAGGTATATGGGCAATGGAGAAAAACCTTGTTTATAGTGGCCTGAAAAAACCTACAGATTTGTTAGTCAGTATTTAATTGTGGATATCCAGAATTATTAATAAACTCTTCCATATGAAACTTAATGATCATTGGTGTCATTAGAAATCTGAAATTGTTATCACAGTGAAGAGATAGGCACACGATAACTTTTATAATGTGTGTGTGTGGCTTAAAAGATGACATGGGCATATTATTTGAAAGAAAGGCCTACTAACTGGGTTATATGTCTATGGCAGGTTTTAAAAGACTGAGTGAAAATTCAAAAGTAAGTTTGAATAATCAAAGCTTTACTTTTATGTTATCAAGCCTGTCTTGTCAGCAGATGGCAGTTCTACTCTGCCACAGTTTATTAATAGATATTGAAGCTCTAAGTTCTGAAATAGTTGGAGGCTCTAAGTTCTAACGAATAAATGTAAGATCTATGCTTGTTCTGTCATGTTCCATATTTCTAGCCAGAGAAGTGGCAGCATAGCCAGGGTCCATTCACATAGTCCACAGAGCAGGGCCAAATCAAAGTGACAACTATAGTCACTGAACTAAAAATAACGTGAATTAGGGACAATTAAGAAGAATTATTTCATAGTAAATTAAGAGTATACAGGCATCCTTTTCCGTTTAGTATAGTTTAGGTGGGTTTTTTGTTCATTTGTTTTTATTTATTTATTTTTTAAAGATTTTATTTTATTTATTTGAGAGAGAGACAGCCAGCGAGAGAGGGAACACAAGCAGGGGGAGTGGGAGAGGAAGAAGCAGGCTCCCAGCTGAGGAGCCTGATGCGGGGCTTGATCCTGGAACGCCAGGATCACACCCTGAGCCAAAGGCAGATGCTTAACGACTGAGCCACCCAGGCGCCCCTGTTCATTTGTTTTTAATAACATGACTCGGATGGAGGAATAGTCTTCCATCCTAAAGAAATGAGTTTTTCAAGGAGTTGCTTTCTTTAAACACACACATGGAATTAATTCTGATTTTGATATTTGTGTTTTTTAATATTAATTGCATGGAAATAGTCACACCGTCTCATATTTTTCTGTTCTATTTTTTATATAAAAATTACATTTAGATTTGCTTTACTATATGAAACTAAAGTTGTGTACCCAAAACCAAGAGGACTACACCACAGGGGGAAAGATGCATATCATAAGAGAATTAATTTAATGACATTTTAATTTAGAAAACATTCATAAATTTAGTAGGAAATATTTCTAAATTAACTTCCCTTTTAAAACCAAAGTCCTCTTTGCATTCCTCTGTTCTTCTATTTTTACAGATGAGGGATTGTGAAAAATATCTAATATTTATTTATGGGTTTGCCATTTTGTATGGGTGTGTGTGATGGGGGAGATACTTATAATTTGGATGTGTTTTCTCTTTTTTACACCCTTGCTAAAAATTGATCTTTGGGGAAAGCAATCATTCAAAATAATTGTTAATGATGTGTCAAATAAACTTATTGTATTCTGATACGAATGCAATCCAAAGAGCATATTTGATTTGTCAACTTGAATTAGAAATTTGGTAGTAAGTAAAAAGTGACTTCCTTTCCTTGTGTTTTAGTTTGAATATCAGGTTTTTCATTGTTTACCTCAGTTGCCCATGTGTCTCAATTTGCCATCTATGCCATTCATTTCTACTGACCTACTATGTGTGAAGAAAAACATTGTGTTGCTCACAAGAATTCCCCTTTTCCTTTCTTCTTCCTGCCCAAGATGGCCTCTTAGTGCTCTGGAAAACTTTCATAAATAATATCAACTGCAGAAGAGGACTCCCTCGTCTATGGGGTGGCTTCCACCAGAGTATCTTATTTCATTGTTAATTATGTTTTTAATATAGCCTAATGTTGTCATTCCCAAACCAGAATCACCTGAAGAGCTTATTAAAACACAGATTGCTAGAGCCAACCCTCAGACTCTGTACTTCTGGGTTGGAACCTGAGAATTTATATTTCTCGCAAATATCCAGGTGATGCTGATGCTTTTGATCCAGAGACCACACTTTGAGAGCCATTGAATTAATGCTTTTGCTGTTCTTGAATTTGCTTTCTTTTTGGAAGTCTTCCCTTGGCTTCTCTTGACACTCTTCTGGTTTGCCTGCTGCATTGTTGACTGTTCCTTCCCAGTTTTTGCTGGTTCTTTCTCCTCTGTGTTCTAGATGTTGAGGTTCTCCAGAACTCAGTTCCCGGGCCCCAGTATTTAGATACTATTTTTTGGTAATCTCACCCAGTTGATTGACTAGAAATAACCAACTAAATGCTGTTATTTAGTTGCTAAATGTGTTACTTAAAAAAAAAAAATCTGCTTGCTCCATTCTTTGTTTTCCTTCATTAAACTGTTGTCTAATCTAGACATTATCCTTGATTCATCTCTTCCTCTCCACCCATCCTGTCTGCATACAGACCATCAGCAAGCCCCCTTTTTTTTCTTTTTAATTTGAGACAGAGAAAAAGAATCTCAAGCAGGGAAGGAGGAGTGGAGGGAGAGGAAGAAGCAAACTCCCCACTGAGCAAGGAGCCTGATGCAGGGTTGATCCCAGGACCCTGAGATCATGACCTGAGCCGAAGGCAGACAGTTAACCAACTGAGCCACCCAGGTGCTCTACAAGCTCATTTAACCCTCCCTATAAAATGTATCCCAGATCTGCCCATTTTTCTGCACTACCATCAACTTTGTCCTGACAGCTATTCTCTCTTGCTTGAGCTGCTGTAATAGGCTCCTATCTGGTCTCTCTCTGTTTTCTAGCTTCCCTACAATCCATTTTCCATGTAAGAGCTAGAGTGATTTTTTTAATATAAAATCGTATCACATCTTTCCTTCTTATATTCCTCCTGTTGCTTCCCATTTCACTTACACTGAAATCCAAACTCCTTTTTGTGATGCAGAGAGCCATTCAGGATGCAGACTCTGCCTGTCTCTCCAGACTTATCTTGTATCACTGTTCCCTTCTCCCACTGTGCACCGCCCACACCAAACCCTCCAGGTATTTCTCTAGGTCATCACTAAAATGTCACCTTTCTCAGTGCAGCTTTACAGGACTACCCCGTTTTTAAAATTGGTGGTGGTGAGAGGTAGTGCATACATGTGTGTACACACAAGATTTTTCTTCTTAGCACACTTGTTATTTACTAAAATATATGTATTTTCTTGTATATCTTGCTTCCTCTCTGTCTCTCTCCACAAGAATATAAGCAGTAGGAAAAAGGATTATGGTTTATTTTGTTCGCTTTCTATATTTTGTGTGTCTACGATACCACCTAGTCTACAGATAGAGTTCAGATATTGTTGAATAGGGTGTGAGGTGTTATTCCTCCCCCCACTTAGGGCCTTCACATTATTTGTTTTTTCTTTTTCACATTATTTGTTTTTTCATTCAGATATCAAGTTAGTAACCCCCTCAAATGGCCTTGCCATTTCTGTCCATCCCAAAGTTTCCACTAGTCTCTGTCCTATCATCCTCGTTTTTTGTTTTCTGCATGGCATTTTTTTGCAGTCTGATGTTTTTCTCATTCATCTTTTTGTCTGTTGACTGTCTCCCCCCCCCCTTAATTAAAAGCACATTCCATGTAGATCAGGGCCTTCATCTTATTTATTGCTGTATCTCTGGTATCCTAAATGGTAGCTTAATATAGTAGACATTCAGAAACTACTGGTGTAAGGAGTAAACAAATGAAGTTCATTATTCTCTTGGCATGAACCTCACCTTTACCCCTTTTGAGAGGCGAACTTACTTATTTCTCTCTTGTTTACTGACTAGGCCTTTCCCCTTTGGCTTTCATTGTTCTCCAAAACTCAGCTAAACTCTGTATTTGAGTTATCCCTGTATTTGAGTTATCTACCATCCCACAGCCTGTGATATAGGTTCCAGCAATTTGCTCTACAACAGCCTCCTTTCAGCAGTTCAGAAAACTCTTAATTTTCAGTTGCCTCACTTTTCTCTTGGCAAGAGTTTTTTATATCATTTCCTTGTTCTCTTGGGCTGAGAGAACCTGAGTAGGGGCTCCCTTTGTCTATCTCCCTTGCATTCTCAATCATCTGTAGCTTCCCTTGTTAGCTAAGCTGCATGAGGCTGCCCTCTTTTAGGAATCTCTTTGAGAAGTGGGAGGGAAAAGTCCTTTTTGCCCTCAAATCCCTAAACCTATCCTGAATCCTTAAGCCTATATCTGAAGGGAATGGGGTGTTTCTTTAGCCACCATCATAGACTCACCTTTGGCTCACTTCAGCTGTGAAGTATTTTTAAAAAAATATTTTAACACTGTTGTTTTTTGTCTTGAATTATTTCTCTACCTCACAAAGTCAGTTTTTTATTTTTTTTCTTGTTACTTTTAATGTCCCCTACATTTATGCCTTTTGGAAAAAATGGGAGGTTTTTTGATATTGCATTCTGAATAGCCAAATGTATATTTCTTATATATATTTGGCTTTTTTCACAGTTCTGGCTCACAGCTCCCAAAACTCTCAGATGTTCCTAAGTGAAGAGAGATATAAAAATGTCCATTTACTTCTCTCTCTCTCTCTCATGTTGTTATGTTAATGAGGCTACTTTTGAACCCTACCAAAGGATTGGGGCTGGTGCTGGGAGAACCTACTTTGTGATTAGAAGGTTGGAACTTTCAGTCCCATCCCCCAACCTCCGAGGAGGGGAGAGGGGCTGGAAGTCAGATCACTTGCCAGTAACCAAAGATTTAGTCAGTCATACCTGTCTAATGAAGCCTCTATAAAAACCCAAAAGAACAGTGTTTGGAAAACTTCCAGGTTGGTGAACACATAGAGGTGCTAGGAGAGTGGCTTGCCAGGAGAGCTCATGGAAGCTCTGCACCCTTTCCGCATACCTTACACTATGGTTCTCTTCCATCTGGCGGTTCCTGAGTTATATCCTTTTATAATAAGCTGGTAATCTAGTAAGTAAAATGTTTGAATTTTGTGAGCCACTCTAGCGAATTCAGTGAACCCAAGGAGGGAGTCATTGGAACCTCCAATGGGTAGCCATTAGTCAGAAGCACAAGTGATACCTGGGCTTGTGACTGGCATC
Organism: Ursus americanus; assembly: GCF_024610735.1. Classification (NCBI taxonomy): domain Eukaryota; kingdom Metazoa; phylum Chordata; class Mammalia; order Carnivora; family Ursidae; genus Ursus; species Ursus americanus. The sequence continues at coordinate 10,162,412 of NC_142137.1, read as the reverse complement.
TGTAGTTGTGGGAGGAAGGGGCATTCTTATAGAACTGAGTCCTTAACCTGCAGGATCTGATGCTATGTCCAAGTAGATAGTGTCAGAATTGAATTGAATTATAAGATAACTCAGCTGGTATCTGAGCATTACTTGGTGGTGTGGAGAAAGTCTCCTTCATTGGAATTGGTGATCAGAATCATTCGATACACAGAAATTTAGTTCTTTAAGCATTGATTCTGTGCTTCTAACGTCACTCCTTTGAATTCATAGCAATTATCTTTTTTTTATTGTGCATTTCAGTTTATGTATACCTTAGGTATCTTATACTTTCTTTACTATCATTTTGTATCTTGTTTCACTGTATATGTGAGGTATCTTACATACCTAACACAAGTGGAGGCTTCTTAAAGCCATGGGCTCTCATCTTACATGAATATGCCTGTTTTATATTTCAAAGTGTTCCAAAAAATTGTTTTCTTAAGCAACTGGAGGAAAGTTTATCACGTCCTCATTTGTCCACATTTTGTTACCATGATTTTAAGTTGAAAACTCAGACTCAGGGGCGCCTGGGTGGCACAGCGGTTAAGCATCTGCCTTTGGCTCAGGGCGTGATCCTGGCGTTATGGGATCGAGCCCCACATCAGGCTCCTCCGCAATGAGCCTGCTTCTTCCTCTCCCACTCCCCCTGCTTGTGTTCCCTCTCTCTCTGGCTGTCTCTATCTCTGTCAAATAAATAAATAAAATCTTTAAAAAAAAAAAAAAAGAAAACTCAGACTCAGCCATTATCTCAGCACTAGATGGCACTTGTGCATCACAGCTAGTCATATAACACCCAACAGTTTTGTGACACGTGAATGATCCACAAATGTAATGTTTGGAATTCCTGCATGGACATTCCTGAGAATAGGAAAATGAAACAGGAGGAGACCTACTAAGTACCTGTTGCTTTGAGGTATTTTTAAATACATGGTTGAAGAATATTTTAAATTCATGATCATAATTTCATAGTAATATCAATAGTCTGGTTTCCTTCCATACTTTCTTAGACTAATGTTTCCATAAAGTTGAAATTTGTTTCAGGACCTGTTTGCTATTCATCATGGCTAATTGTGAGAGAAATGAGTAATATAACTCCTTACACTGATTCGAACCCAACTCTAAGCACTTACTCTTTTGTAGGATTTAAGAAAATGCATGGCTTTGGCTTTCTTATGAACCCTATAGATATCACTGAGGACACTGTAAGCATCTCCCTTTTTACTCTTGAGAAAACAGAATCGCAGAGATGTTAATCTCTCCAGCATTAATAGCTGATAGGTGGACAGAACCTGTATTCAAACTCAAGTCTGTTGGGTTTTAGAGCCTGGATGTGCTCTTTTCCTTACTCTGATGGTGCAAGGTTTAGCTAATACCCATTCATGTTAAAGTAATTGGATGACTAGTGCAAATGACTGATGTTGGTTTCTTCCCTTACAAGAGATATAACTCAACACCCAAAAACAACCCAATTAAAAAATGGGCCAAAGACACGAACAGACATTTCTCCAAAGAAGACATACAGCTGGCCAAACAGACACATGAAAATCTGATCGACATCACTCATTATCAGAGAAATTCTATGCAAAACTCAAATAAGATATCACCTCACATTTGTCAGAGTGGCTAATATCAAAAACAACAAGAAACAGCAAGTGTTGGTGAGGATGTGGAGAAAAACGAACCCTCCTGTGCTGTTGGTTGGAATGCAGACCGGTATGGCCACTGTGGAAGACAGTTCTTTAAAAAGTTAAAAATAACCTGTGATCCAGTAATTGCACTACTGGGTATTTACTCAAAAACTATGAAAACACTAATTCAAAGGGATACACACACCCTCTACGTTTATTGCAGCATTATTTACAATAGCCAAGATATGGAAGTAGCCCAAGTGTCCATCGACGGACAAATGGATAAAGATGATGTAGTGTGTGTACATACACACACACACACACACACACACACACAAAACACACACACAGGAATATTATTCAGCCATAAAAAAGAATGAAATCTTGCCATTTGCAACAATGTGTATATAGCTGGATATAGTCAGAGAGTATTATGCCAAGCAAAATAAGTCAGTCAAAGACAAATACTATATGGTTTCACTTATATGTGGATTTTAAGAAACAATACAAAGGAACCAAGGAAAACTAAAAAGACAAACCAAGAAACAGAATCTTGACTATAGAGAACAAACAGATGATTACCAGCGGGGAGGTGGAAGGAGGGGATGGATGAAATAGGTGATGGGGATTAAAGAGTACACTTATCATAATGAGCACTGAATAACATATAGAATTGTTGAATTACTATATTGTATACCTGAAACTAATACAACACTGTATGTTAACTATTCTGGAATTAAAATTAAAAACTTAAACACTTAGAGATGACAAAAAATAAAATAGAGGAGAATGTCTTGAGGCATGAAAAATGCATAGAATAGTACCTGGCACATGGTAAACATTCAGTAAATGGCACATGGTTAACCATTTGGGTAGTTTTATACATTATTTAACATGAGAAATGTCCATACTGCTTTGTGTAATGTATGAAATAGAATTTGAGCTGTGGCCAGAGTGGCCATACATCCCAGTTTACGGCTACTGTCCTGGTAGTTGACCACCCTAGCTATAGCCAGCTTTGTTACAGAAGAGCTTTGTGCCCAGGGATTTCTTCTTGTAAATCTGTCTAAAATGAAAACTCCTCCTCCAAGGAAAAATAACTGGTACTTTTCTGACATAGAATAGAGATATTATTAATATATATAGATATATATATTAGGATCCTTAACATTCTGATGTTAAACTCTCTGGCGTCAAACTGTGCTTGCTCTTTACTAATACAGTCTTGGGCAAGTTATTTTATTTCCTTAAAACTAGGTGCCTTATCCATAAAATAAGAATAGCATTAGTACCAGTCTCCTGTGGTTGTATAAATGAGATAATGTATGTAAAGCACTACATAGAAAGTACATCATAAATGAGGGATGTATAGAGAGGTAGGTTTTTCACTTAAGGAAAAAGCATAGACACAAGGTACATTGGAAGCTGAAAAAATGGAGTAGATGACACTTAACTAAGATCCTTTACAGTGATAAAAAATCTAATGATTTTGTTTTACAAGGATCAAAAGCTATTCTTTTGTTGATTTTATATTATGGCAAATTTCAAACATTTGTGAAAGTAGAAGGCATAGCGTGAGAGAGCAGTGAACCCATGAGGTACCCATCACTTAGCTGTCAACAGTAATACAATACATGGCCAATCTTTATTTTATAACTTTCAGCAATAACTTTAATGAGATATTTTACATATCATAAAATTCACCCATTTGAACTGTTTAATCATTCGTACAAATTTGCCAAGTTATGCAACTGTCATCATGAATCAGTTTTCAGACATTTTCATCCCCTTGGTAATAATCATTCTGCCCTGCCCATTTACGGTTAATCCCAGTTTTCACTGTTGGTTCCAAGCAACCACTGATCTATTTTCTGTCTCTATGGATTTGCCTTTTCTGGACGTTTCATATCAATGGAATCATTGATAGGTGATACGTGGTATGTGGTTTCTTGTGTCTAGCTTCTTTCACTTAGCATAGTGCATTTGAGCTTCATCCATGTTGTAGCATGTATCAATTAGTCGTTCATTTCTTTCTCTTGATGAACGTATTCTGTTGTATAGGTGATACCATGTTTTGTTTGGCTTCACAGTGGCCAGTTTTTATCATCTGTATTTTTATCCTTTCACCTCCGTTTCATACCACTACTGAATTATTCAAAAGCTATTTTTAATTTCATGAATATGATAGCTTAAAACGTTGATTGTATGTTCTTGCTTTTTATACCTATTTTCCCAGTTACCATCTTTCTATCCTCTCATTCATCTTGCTTGTTTTAATTTGTTTTCTTGCTCCAGGAGTCTTTGTTGTTTGTTGTTTTGGTTTTACCTGACAATGAAGAGATGTCTAGATCATAAATGTTCAAAGATAGAAATAAGTTCATTTCATTATTTTCTCACGTTAATGAAACTTTATACTTGCTCAGTGGCAAATCCAGAGAGTGATGATTTTTTAAAATCTTTTAATAAGCCTTTCAAGTCGGCTTCAGTGTTATATGTTGGGCTGGATCTATTTATTTCTGCTTCTCATGGGTGTTTGTTTTTTGTTTTGTTTTAACTCAGGTTGTTGGAAGAGGAGCCTTTGGAGTGGTTTGCAAAGCTAAGTGGAGAGCAAAAGATGTTGCTATTAAACAAATAGAAAGTGAATCTGAGAGGAAAGCTTTTATTGTAGAGGTAAGTCGAGATGTTTTTTAATGTGTAATTCTTTACCTAAGATACTCTGTGAATTTAATATTATGAAAAAGTTGTTTCCCAATTGTCATTTCTCTGTATACTTGAACCTCAACAATTTGGTTGAACCAAAGCTAATGCTGTAGAAACATTTTTCATTCACACTCTTAATTCTGATTAAAAATTGGGGGGAAAAGACTCAGCTACATAAATGAATTCATCCCTGAATTAAAATACAGTCTCAGCCGTGTAATTCATATTAATTTCAAGGCATAGGATTTAAATTTTAAAATAGAGAAGAAATGGTATTCTCTCCCATTATCTAAAATTAAGAAGGGAAATTTTATGCATTCATTTGTGACTATTTTTAGAAATTCAAATGAGATCATTTTACAGGGAAATAATTTCAAATTTGATTTTTTTTTCTCATTTACCATGAAAATCTACAACTCTGTTCTCATAGATTCGATGATGGAGAATTCAGTAATCAATAGTACTTATATTGTCAGATTTATTCTTTATTAATTTTGTACTATTTTGTGTATTAGATCACAGTAGTTCCTTAAATTAGTGGGGTTTTTTTTCTCATTGGCCAATGGATAAGTGGTCTTTACCATACAAACCTTTCTGAATTTATATCTGATTGTATTTAATTATAATTTGCAAGTATACTTTATGATATTTTTAATATATAATATGGAGAATGAAAACTTAGTTGGGTAACAATGAAGTGGATTTTTGTAATTAATTGAATGAATTGAGAGATGCTGATAGTTTGGGGTCCTCATGAAGAAAAGATGATGTCTGGTAGTACGCTCCAAGAATGGTCTCATCCTTGTCTTATTCGTGATTTTTGTTTATGGTTTAGATAAGGTCTAAAAGTGCATTGGCACTTCCACAAAACTAGCTAAAAGCGTATGTGTTAAATGCTAGGAACTAGGAGTCAAAAAGATTAATAGCTTGGATAAAAAAAATTTTATTAAGGTACAGGTAATTCAGATCATCAAATAGTTCTCCACATAGTCTTATTTTAAAAACTTTAATCCCCAGACCATCCTCCCATCAACTTTTCTGCTTCTCAGAGGCAACTACTTTGAGTTTATCCCTTAGTTTTGTTTGGTATCACCCAATCCAGGGACTCTTCGTTTTATCAAAGAATCAACCTCTAAATGTTGGGGTGATAAAGAGGCAGTCACTAAACTGAAGTCAGGAAGGGAGGGAATCTGGTCTGCCTTTCAGCTAACCTCTCTGTTCCTTCGTTAGCTTATTTGCAGAGGTACCTGGTACTACCACCACTCCCAACCCTTTGGAGGTTTTAGGAGATTAATCTCATTTCTGCTCACTCTTTCTCATTTTTTTTTTAGATCTGCTGTGTCAGTTATTGCTAGTCATTTGCTTTCCAACTTCCAAAAATGTGTGCTGTTTTCTCATTTCACATTCTCTTCATCCTTCTGAGTTTGTGCCTTGAAAAAATGCCTTTAATGGGCATTTAATGGTGGGATTTGGGGAAGGAGCAGAAATAAATGCTTAAATAATCTGCTGTCTGAAGCTCAGTGCTAAACCTTTAGAAGATGAAATATAAGTATATTTTTATGTATAATAAGTGAATATAATAAATTGTGATATTATTGTATTAGGACTGAAAATACACAAATGTTGACTGTAGAGAAATACAGCTTTCTAGTAGCATATAGTAAAAAGGTTTACTTTAGTGGACTTCTTATGAGCCAGCAGTATAGTGAAGATATAGAGAAGAGGAAGAGAGGGGAAAAGACAGAAAAGAGAGAAGAAAGAGAGTAAGGTGCAGTGTGGAGGGACACATTAATAGAAGTTTGAGGTGTGGAGCAAGAGAAACAGTACAGCCAAACCTCTCACTGGTCTCAATGTGATTCATTGGCTTGGGGAAGATTATTTGCATAGGTACCTGGTACTACCACTAGGAAGTAGGGAGGAAGCTAGGAAAACACACTTACTGTAGCAGTTCATGTTGGAATTACTAAGGCAATGATAGTGGGAATGGAGAGAAGACAATTCAAGAGATGGGAGAAAGAAGTAGAAGACAGTACACATATGCAGAAAGAGTACAGATTTTTAAGTCAGATGAACCAAAGTTCAAACCCAGGTGGTAGCTGTAGGATATTAAGCCGATCACTTAACCCTCTCTGAGCCTTATCTTAAAGATCCCTTTCCTTAAAGGTAGAAATGGCAATACCTACCTTGCAGAGTTGTGAGAATTATACAGTATCTCTAAAGTGCCCACCAGGGCCTGGCACAGAGTTAGGAAGACCATGCAGCCTTAGCCCTGAAGGTGATGACGGTGACATAGCTTCTTGTGCCTTGGATCACTAAGCTCGGTGCTGTCTCTGGGATGGTTACTTAACATTTCTTGTTAAAGTTTATTTTTTCTTATTTGTACTTATTATGGCTTGTTCATAGCTCCTCTTACAAGCACTTTGCATTTTGCCTTAATTATTTGTCTGTCTCCCATGTAAAGTGTGAGAGCTCTAGGGCAGGGAATCCTTACCATTCTGGGCAGGTATTTATGACCACAGTGCCTGCTACATAGTGAATAATGATTGTTGAATGATTAAACTAATGTTTTGTACACGCTGAAATTCTAATGATGCTGTGAAATCAATTCCTCAAAAGTTAGCATCTTTTAAAAGACACCTTGATTTGTTACAGCTTCGACAGTTATCCCGTGTGAACCATCCTAATATTGTAAAGCTATATGGAGCCTGCTTGAATCCAGTAAGTTTGTCACTTTTTCATTGTCACCTGTCTATAAGCATTGACAAAGTAAATGTTTGCAGGTGTGTAGTTTATGAAGCTATTTTGATCTGTTACATTACTTTTTAAAAAATTACACTTCATGTATTTGTTTTTAGTCTGTTAGCAACACAGTATATTGGAGGAGTTCTCTTATCCACTGACTTCATCTTACAAGGCTTATGACATTCTGTGACAGCATCTACCCAGCCCTGGAGAAAGTTCTCAGAGGTCTTGCAATTATGTTTTTACATACACCTCCACTCTTAGACAATGGGCCCCTACAAGACAAGGCCTTAGATCATAGATCCCCTTCTTTTTCCCTTAGTACCATTCACATAGTGGGGACTAAAAGAATAATTTTTAACGCATTTATAAAATTAAAGATTGAACTCCATTATCTGTCAAGTCACCTAAGATGGTATAGCCCTGTGGTTAATTATACTGACATATGTTTCTTTCAGGTGTGTCTTGTGATGGAATATGCTGAAGGGGGCTCTTTATATAATGGTGAGTGTCATTAGACCTGTCTTTATCTAGTAGAGTAAATTCATTGAAAAGCTTTTAATATACACTGTTAGTTACTTAATGAAATATCTTCATACTTTTAATGTTTTTCTTTTTGCCCTCTCAGCTTTGAGCCTCCTCATTTGAGAACTCTTTAACCATACTTTCTTCCATTTCATTCAGCTTAATTTGCTCTCTTTACAAAAAATAAAATTGTGAAAACTCACTTCACAAAACATTTTAATTATAACAATGAAAGAAACTAGGTCATTTAGTTATTTTTATAGAACAGAGCTAACTTTTTCACTCTTAAGAAACACCAAGCATATAGTAAATATATTAATCATTGCATTTATATAAAATAAATGGTTGCATTTTATTTTTTAAGTTAACATTTTATTTAGATTTTTATTTATATTTCCTGCCCATGTGTTCATCATTATTAATGGGTATCTCTCAAACTCCATTGTCTTACTTGGTTGAACTATTTCTAGTTTTTAGCTGTTGTAGAAAGCATAATTGTAAACATGCTGGTACACCTTGTTTTATTTCTTTTTGTACTACTTCTCTGTATCTTACGGTAGTATGCCATCACATTGCTTATAATTTATATTGTGTGAAAGATTCTGTCAATGTGGAAAAGTTTAGTAATGTCTATTAATTTTGCTAGAGTGGGTGTAGTATAACAGTTAATAGAAGTATTATTACATTTTAGGTACTTATGCGGTAGTTACCCATTTGAAATTATTAGATCTTTCCATCTCTGTATTTAGAAAAGAATTAAAAGCAGGACTGATGGGAGCATGTGTAGAAAAATACCCAGTCATGTATTCCGATAGTGCTCGCATTCACCTTGTATCTTCTGTTATATGCAATAAAGTTCTTTTTAGTTTGTGCCTTTCTTTTGCAGTGCTGCATGGTGCTGAACCATTGCCATATTACACTGCTGCCCATGCAATGAGTTGGTGTTTACAGTGTTCCCAAGGAGTGGCTTATCTTCACAGCATGCAACCCAAAGCTCTAATTCACAGGGACCTGAAACCACCAAAGTAAGTTCTAATAGTGTGGTGTCTGTCTCTGTCTCTCCCCCTCCAACCTTTACCCACTTCCTAATTCAAGCTAATTGTTGCACTGACTTTCTCTTTTTTATTGCCTTTGGGCTTGTTTGAGAGTGTTTATTTTTAACTCACCTTCATTATTTAGTCATTTATCTAAGCTTGCATTTTAAAATGTTGTCTTTAGTAGGATTTTTATTTTAGTCAAATTTTTATGTGAATAACTCTTGCCATAGATTGGCATACTTCTACAATTGGTTAGCCTATAAATCTTATTTTGTGCCTGTTGTATATGTTGCTGCCCCCAGACAGCCCGTTCCGTAAGAGCAGAGACAAGTTTGTCTTATTCCCCCGCTATATTCCTAATAGCTAGTACAATGACCACATGTAGTAGACATCCTACAAAAATTTATAAAGCGGTTATGATTTGCCATTTTAGGGGAAGGTAAAAGGACATTTCTGGCATCTGGGTAGAAAATGAAAGTATTCTGGATTTCTTCATATTAAGGATCCTAGGACTTTGAAAGAACTTCAAAACTCCCTAAATGAGTACTTTAAAAGGATGAAATTTTGAGGGGTTTTTGTTTGCATAGGTACTCAATTAAAGAACATATACATGTGGTATTGTCCCCTTTTCTCTCTGATTTTTTTTTCTACTTTATCCACTTGTGAACAGAGTGAAAAAAGTCCAAATGCCATTCTCTCTCCCTACTCCTCCCGGCACCACATCAGTCCTCATACAAGAGGTTTCCCCTAGGAAATGAGTTTTAAGTATTGCATTCTCTTGATACAGGTAGCATTAAAGTGTCCCTTCTGGGTACAACTCGTCACTCTCATGTCTAATCTGATACATTCTACGTAGGTCTCAGCTCTTGGGATGTCTGTTCTCACTAGTATACCTTATTTCTACTCTCAGGCTTAAACTGATTTCTCTTTCCCCAGGTCCCTGGTCAAATAATATTTAAGATCCAGATTCATGACACTTTTATTTTTTTAACTTGACTCCTTGAGGCTATTGCCTTAGCTACCTATCTTGGTTAGTGAAGAAGACATCACTTTGTCTTTTTTTTCCTTTTTATGAAAATTGAGTCCTCTTTTGCTCTTCTTAACACACAGCTGAGTTATCAAAACAAATTCATGAGAATCATAGCTCTTATCCAGGAACAAATTGACTATTGATTCAAAAGATATAGGCAAGCATCAGATACAAAGCATCTTTTTCCTGGAAGAACCAGAAAGTATCAGGTGGAACTCTCAGAAGTATCCCTTTTCTTCTGCATTAGGTCTTACTTTGGCTTTGAAATAACTGACTATTGTTAAACAATATACATGAAAATATCTCACAAAAGGAAGTCTTTTCAGTTTTCCAACATCTTTTCTATTCCATAATTATATAAAATGACTACCTTTATTCTCCATCTACCCATACCCCATAAATCCATAAATATTATATTTATTTTAACCAACCTACTTAGACCAGTCATGTCCTACTAAAATCATTTGTAGATATGGACCCCCTTTTGCTAATAAATCCCATCAGTATATTTACAGGAAGTCTGGCTTAGATCATTCATTCCTCTTGGGCATCCTTATGGGTTGCACTCATTCTGTAGTATTGCAAATTGTCTTTGGGACATCCAGTATACAAACTGGGCTTTAGAGTTAGAATTGGTTTTTCAGAATGTACTGGGAAAAAGAAAATTCTTCGGAATGGCTATGTTTTCATATATAATTGTATAGACAAGCACACATACTATGTTACTGTCACTGGAAAACCTGTGGATTCTGTGGTCAGGAAGAATTCTTCAGAATGGCATATAAACAAGGCACCTGATGATTTGGTTACGTATTTTATGTAATATCAACTTGTGCTTGTGCCCCTATTTTCATCTTTTGCAGGTTCATTTGCATACATTTCAGAAATAAAAGTGTGTTTTTGGTCCCAGCTATATGAACGTAAGCCTACAAAGATCGTTTAGGTTCATATTTCAGTGAGCTTTGAATGTCACTCATGGCTGGTGACCTATTAAAATCTTAGTGAAGGAGTGCTAATTAAAGTAATAATAATATAAAAGTTATTCAGAAAAAATTATCTTGAATCTACCAAGATGAAACAAGGAAAACCAGTTACAGTTCTTTCCTTGGGTAAAGAGCAGTTAGAGCTGGAACAAGAACAGTAAAACAGGAAATTTTTTGCTCAAGTGCATGTACAGGTAAATTGCATTTAGCATTCTTTGCACTTCAGTTATCATAGGAGATGTGTATAGTAGTTTATCTGGTTTATCCTAGTCATGTTGGACTAAAAAGAAACTTTCTAAATAATCTCTCAAGTTAGAATTTTAGTATAAAATTATATACAAAGAATTTATGAAAATTAGGGGCGCCTGGGTGGCACAGCGGTTAAGCGTCCGCCTTCGGCTCAGGGCGTGGTCCCGGCGTTCTGGGATCGAGCCCCACATCAGGCTCCTCCACTATGAGCCTGCTTCTTCCTCTCCCATTCCCCCTGTCTCTATCTCTGTCGAATAAATAAATAAAATCTTTAAAAAAAAAATTTATAAAAATTATAATTTCAGAGAACCCCATATACTGCTATTGAATATTACTACAGTGTGATGGTACAGCTTATCTTTATTTCTGTTTGTCATCAAGAGGAAAACCTAAGTAAGGGTATACTACTTGGTGAGTACACTTGGGTAATATAGCACCTAGGAAAATCAGAATCTTAAGTTCAGAAAGTTTTCTGGAAATCTTTCAATAAGTTACTCTAACCGTAATAAGAGTTATACTCCCCTCGCACACACATTCTAAACATAAGAAATGGTTTTGGAGTTGGACATTTCTAGAAGTATCTTAAAAATAAGGACATTTAAAATAAGGACCATTTTTTTTCCTTTTCCCATATAGGTTTATTTTACTTTTTTCTTTAACTAAATTATATGTTGTTATTTTCAAATAATATGTGCGCGTGATTAAAAAAATATTCAAATAGAAAAATATAAAGCAAGTCTTTCCGCCTTCTGTTTCTATTCCTCAAAGAATAACCACTGTTTAGTTTTGTTTTTTAACTATGTATGGGTTATTCTATATATAATGTTGCTTTTTTCACTTACATGGACATATTTTCTATCACTATATTCAAATATTTACCTCTATTTTTTTTTTACCACTTTATTTTTAATAAATAATATTTTCTGTTACCTCTTAAGTAAGTACTTGAAACTATTTTTGGTCTTATAAGCAATCTTAGACTTGAAAGACTTGATTTACAGAGCTGTTTTTAGAATGTACAGTGCTACTCAATCGTTTGATGTTTTGAGATTCTGCAAAGTTGTTAATGCCCTAAGTTGGGGCTTCTCAAACTTTCCTAACCCCCAGAACAAAGTTGTGATATAATATAACCTCAGTAGTTCTAAGACTAGGAACAGAGCCCAAATAACCCTCCTTTAGGAATGTTGCATCCAAATTTTGCATCCAACTTCATATATTATGTAATTTGTTTTAAAGTTGATGTTAGGATGTTAAAAATACTTAAAACTGAGTAGAAGTGATGGTCCAGAGAGAAGTGCTAGCTTTAACCTAGGGCTCTGTAGGCTCCCTGCCACTTATCCCACCATACACTGATGTAGTGCCAAGGTTTCATACTCTAGTTTGAAAAGCACATAAAGTTAAGCCACAATATCTGTGCATTTAAATCCTAACAACCTGTGTGTGCTGATAGAGAGTGTATAGAAATGTGGCTTTTATTCTGTAAGAATTTTGACACTCAGCAGTATGCGAACAAGATCAATTGAAAAACCATCCTACAGCAAACACCCAGAGATACTGCATATGACAAGTATCCTTTTACATGCATAGGTGATCTTACAAGAAAATAAGGGAAATCATCAGGGCAAAAAATGGAAAGCACTGAATCCTGAGAGAATTTAATCCAAACTTGGAGGCTAAGGGACTCTACTGGGAGCTTCTGTCATTATCAAAAATGTAGAGCTGCCCCCCCCCCCCCGTGTTATATAATTGGAGATAGGTCCTTTGTTCTGCACCAGGTGAAGTAGCAGAACCGAGATCTCTCCATAAATTTAGGATCCCTGGAGGGAACAACTTAAAAGTGGGCTAGAAAAAATACCACTTTTCTGACGAGGCAAACATTTATTTCTTAACAGAGGTCTCCCCACATGTGAGTTTGAATTTACCCTACTTGGACAATCAAGAAAAATCCCAACAAAACAGATTAAAAGTGTTTTGGGATTGGGAGTGTCCCAGGGCATCTAACAGTAAGTGAAACTCCATTTTAAAGTCCTGTGTTTTTAGTCGAGGCTTTTAATTATTCCAGATTAAAATCGATCAAATATGAAGCCACAGTAAAAACTACCACACCTATAAGTGTCCAAGATACCATGAGTAAAAGTCAGCAGAAATAACACAAAGCAGAATTAAGCCCTCAAATATTAAGACTCCAAATATTTGGAATTACCAATATGGAATTATGCCTACAGTTTTCACCCCTAAAAAGGAATTAAAATGGGCAAGGAATAAACTATTCAAAATGACCAAAGAACGAAATACAACATTTAGGAATAATTGAAAATATTAAATAGTAGATCTGAAATAGGTGACAAGAGAATTGGTGAGCTGTAAGATATGTTTGTAGTTACCCAGAATGCAACACAAACAAATAAATAAATGAGAAAAATGATAGGTTAAGAAACACAGGGAAAGGAAAGATAGGACTAACAAAACAGAACTCCAGTAGAAGAAAATAGGATGGAGAGAGTTTAAAAATCAGGAGGGATCGGCCAGGAATTTTCTGGACAAAGGTATGATTTCTAAACAGGATAAATGAAAAGAAGTCTACCCCATGACACACCTTTGTGTGGCTACAGAACAACAAAAACAGAAGGGAGATTTTTAAATTAGCTAATCAGAAAAGAGATTACCTACAAAGGATTGACAGACTGGTGTATAGTTTCCAGCACCATTAGTGGAAGCTAGAATACTGGAATCATAATTTCACAGAGCTGAGAGAACATAGTATACCTGCCCTAAATGATTTTTTTAAGGAGAAGTGTGAGAGTTAAAGATGTTTTGAAAGAAAACTTGGAGAGAATTCACTATAAATGGACCTCATTAAAGGTATTTGGGGAAGAAAGAAAATGATTACATAAGACAAGTGTAAGATGTAAGAGATGGCGGTTGAAGAGCTAAATAATTTATTTCTACTTGTTTACAGAAAACAAGTAGAATCACTTCTACTTGTTTACATATGACTGTAAGCCTTTTAGGTAATGATATAGAGAGTGATTTACACATTTATTTTTAAATGTTTAACTTTTTAATAAGCTAATAAAAGTCTTTTACCTTCATAGTTCTTTTTACACTTTAAGTGCCTTATATTGATTTCAGTTTTTATAGGAGTACTAAGTTACATTGGGATATAAAAAACCTAAGACTCTGAGTAGTAGTTTCTTTAAAGGAATCATAATAGCTAGGAATATTAGTTATTTTAACACAAGCTGCTGTAGCTAATACTGGGCTTATCACAATAGAAATTTATTGTTCATGCATGTAAAATCCAAAACAGGTGTTCCTGTTTGGCAGATGATCTCTCATATTGTCATTTAAGGACCCAGTTAAGCTCCCTCAATTTTGTACTTCTGCCATCCTCCAGGACTTTGGGAACTTATGCACTTAACCAGCAGATAAAGAGAATGGAGATCACATATGAGAGGTTTTTTGAGCCAGGCCTACAAGTGACCCTCCTGCTACCCACATATCAGTGGCCACAACTCAGTCTTAGCTATAAGTACCTACAGGAGAGATTTCCCAAAATGTCTCGTATGCCCCAGAGGAAGAAGGGGATGGCTTTTATGAGCAGCTGGCCAGTCCCAGAATATTTACTGCTCTAACCACAGGTTAGAACCACTCACTGCTCTTTGCCAGTTAAACATCCCAAAGGCTCTTCCAGTCACCATCCAGTTCACCGTCCAGGATGAACATCTCACGATGACATACGGTCCTCCAACTGGTCTGGATGTGGCCTCCCATAATGAATTAAAAGAACAAGTTATCTGTCACCTCTCCCTCTCCCAACTCACACAATACATAATAGCAGAAAGACAGGACAATCAGTAAAAGTTTTCACTGGGAAAAGGGAACCATGGAGGCATACAGCAGTTACTAGTCTATAGGGATGAAGTCTTGGCATTGTCTTGTCCCTCTGCCCTGGATTTGTGGGATGGGTCTTGCTGAGACCGTCCTTTGGCCCTTGAAAAGGAACTCCTTTATCCATAGCTCATGACTCCAAGCTTCACCCTTTTGTAGGTTCCTCCTTGTGCATTCTTCATACCATGTCAGATGTAGGTATTGGCATATACTCTCCTTGGAAGCTGTACGGTTTTCACAGCTGCACCCTGCTTATGTAGTTCTGGGGTCCTGAGGATTGTTGTAAGGCTCAAAACAATCAAAATTCTTTCAATTAGAAATTTGTGGTTCCTTCTACAATATTAATTTCCTCAAAAGTAGGCTTGTGATCTCCCTGGTTCCAGTCAGTTTCATGTGCCTGTGACTATTACCAGAATTCTTTCTTAGACTAAATCTTGAACCTGGTTTATTTGATTTCTGGCCACATTGCCTTTTCTCAACTGAACAGAGACACCTTGAAATCATCAAGTTTAGGTGGGAAGTACTTTCTCTTATTTGTTCTTTGCTGCCGTACTGAGTCTTAAGGGCCTTTGTCAGTCTTACTTCCTACTATTTGGAGTCTACAAGCAGTCAGCTTTTCCAGTCCTTCAAGGCCACAAATTATCATAGGAGACAAATTTTACCAAACATTTTGCTATGTCATTACATGGATCTCTATCTTTCCAGCCTCCATTTTTTCTTTCTTGATGCCTGCTGCTAAGCTAATATCAAATATATTAGATTTTTGTTATAGCAGCATCCACTTTTTTTTTTTTTTTTTTAAGATTTTATTTATCTATTTGACAGAGAGAGAGACAGCCAGCGAGAGAGGGAACCACAAGCAGGGGAAGTAGGAGGTGAAGAAGCAGGCTCCCAGCGGAGCCCGATGCGGGGCTTGATCCCAGGACCCTGGGATCACGCCCTGAGCCAAAGGCAGATGCTTAACGACGGAGCCACCCAGGCGCCCCAGCATCCACTTCTATACCATTTTCTTATATTGGTTAGAGTGGTACTGTTAATAATAGATAAGCTCTGAAATCGAATGGGTTTACAAAATACAAGTTGATTTTTTTCACTCATATGAAGTCCAAAATAAAATAGTGAGTTTCTCACATGGTGGCTCAGGATCCAAGGCTTCTTGTAGGTTAAAATCCTCTGCATTCAGCGGCATATAAGGAAAGGAAAAGGAATATATGTATGTGGGAGATTGTTATGGCCTGGCTTAAAAGTGAAGTACATCACTTCTACCTACAACCCATTGGTTAGAATGGTCATACAGCCACATCTAACTACTCAGAAATCTGGAAAATGTAATCTTTTATGCCCAGGAGGGAAAAGAAATGGGGTCAGTGAACAGCTAACCAGTCTGGCAACAGTAGGCTAAACTAAAGACTCATTTCTGTTCACCATAACGTTAATAAGAACAAAACAGGTTTGCAAACATTTGGACCATGATCTACAATAAAAAATATTTCACAGTCTATCATGTGTACGTATTAATGTGTATAAAACTGAAACAACGTACATCAAACAGTATTTAATTTTACGAGTTGTGATGCATTTTGATATTTTCTATTCTGTTTTTTTAAATGCTGTTGTAGTCTACCAAATCAGTTTTGTGACTTAGGTTTCCAGATCTCTGACCTAGATTTTTATGATTTAGATTTTATGACTACGTTTCTGCCTGCAGCTTGAAAAACACTGCAATAGATAGATTGAGGTTAGGGGACAAGTGATTTATGAAGGTATTGATATCCATTTACTTCCATTTTAGGATACATAATGTTGACCCACTAGAACTTTTTTAAACCCCATGTTTTATTTTGGCCCAGAGAGATGTATAGTCAGGAAAGATTATGGAGAGAGAGATGGAGACATCAAAATGTGGATCTAGCAGTCTCCTTAAGAGAACTAGGTTAAGGTCATTTAATTTTTGCTAATATTCCTCTGAACCATTGAGCTATTACAGTGACCAGGAAGCATTTGACAGAAGTTGAATGATGACATTTTGCTTAACCATTTCTACCACCACAAATGTCTCTTCTTTTATTGTAGGAATCAAGTATTGGTCTTACAACCTTTGTTTTTGTTTTTTTTTTAAACAGCTTGCTGCTGGTTGCAGGTGGGACAGTATTAAAAATCTGTGACTTTGGTACAGCCTGTGACATTCAGACTCATATGACCAATAACAAGGGGAGTGCTGCTTGGATGGCACCTGAAGTTTTTGAAGGTAAATGACAAAAGCATGTTGTGATTGATAATCTGCCTTCTTACTCCATGTACATCCAGTGTGTGTTTATGGCTTTACCCTGTTTTAGTGGTTTTATTTCTGCATAGTACATATTCGAAAGGATATACAGTTGACCCTTGAGCAGTGCAGAGGTTAGTGGCACTGACTGTCCCATGCAGTTGGAAATCCTCATGTAACTTTTGACTCCCCCAAACTTAACTACTAGTAGACAGCTCTTGACCGGAAGCATTAGTGATAACATAAACAATCTCTTAACACATGTTTTGTATGTGTATTATTTACTGTATTCTTACAGTAAAATAAACTGAAAAAAGAAAATGTTACTAAGAAAATAGTAAGGGAACTACATTTATAGTGTTGTACTCTATTTCTCAAAAAAAAAAAAAAAATCCACATTTAAGTGGACCTCTGCAATTCAAACCAGTATTCACAGGTCAACTGTACTAGAATCTAAGGAGGTAGTAAATAAATACAGCCCTAGATCTTAAATCTCATAGCAAGTTTTGTATTGTGTAGCAGTGTCCTATGCAGGTTCAAGTATATATACAGTCAATCCTCATTTTCATATTCCACCTATTGCAACTGTAAAACTTACGTATTTTTAACCCTAAAATCAGTATTCATGGTGCTTTCATGATTGTTTGCAGGCATATGCAGAGCAGGGGAAAATTTTGAGTCATCCAACACATGTTCTCAGCTGAGGAACAAGACAACACATTGCCTTCTTATTTCAGCTCTTGCCTTCTCATTTCAGCTCCCAGACTGTGTCATTTTATGATCTACTTAGTGCCGTGGTTTTTTTCGTTTTTTTGTGTGCTTTTTGTTGATTTCACTTTTTAAGATGGCCTCCAAAGGCAGCATTGAAGTGCTTTCTAGTGTTCCCAAGTATAACGAGGCTGTGATATGTCTTACAGAGAAAATACATGTGCTAGCTAATCTTTATTCAGGCATGAGTTATAGTGCTGTTCCATGACTTCAATGTTACTGAATCCACAATATATAGTAAATAAGGTGTCTTAAACAGAAACACCTATAAAACACGGTTATTTATGTATTGATCAGTTGACGCTAAGAGATTCACAGGAACCTAACCCTGACTGTCCCTACGAGCCAATGATTCAGCATTCACTATCCAGTCTTCACAGAAACTTTATAGAACCTAAATACCAAGAATAACAAGAATCAGCTGTGCTTTGTATTGGTTTCCTAGCAATTAAAAATTGACAGTCTAAATGAGCATGCCTTAGAAGAAATGCAAGTAATCTGGCTGAAATATGATACTAAGAAAGACAAGTAAAGGATAAGCTTATGTTTAATTTCTTTTACATCTCCATATCTCACTCAGGTTCTAAAAGAATGATCCGTAAATTTCAGAATAGTTTTCTGTATGAAAATATCAAGTTATCTTTTAAATGAGAAAAGTGGAACTGAAGATTTGTATGTTAGGAAGTATGACTGTCCATAAAATTCAGATATATTTAGTAATCAGATTCTGATTATGGCTCATTCCTTTTATTTTTGATGAATTTAAAGTTTTTTTGTTTCTTTGTTTTTAGCCACCTGAGAGAAAAAGGAATTTGCCATGCAGTTGGTCACTTGAGTGGAGCTCTTTTGCCATAAAATTCAATTAAAAAGTGAATGAACCAGCAAATGTTAAATTATACAAAATGAAATAATGCTTCCTGTTTTTAAGTTCATATACAGAATACATTGGTTTAAAACTATTCATTTTTTTAAAGATATTATTTATTTATTTGACAGCGTGCACACAAGCAGGGGGAGCTGCAGGCAGAGGGAAAGGGAGAATCCGGCTCCCCATGGAGCAGGGAGCCCGATGTGGGGCTCGGTCCCAGAACCATGGGATTGTGACCTGAGCTGAAGTCAGACACTTAACCGACTGAGCCACCCAGGTGCCCCTAAAACAATTCATTTAAAATCCTTTCCTGTGAGTTAAAATCACATAGTATTACTATAGTGTGAAAAGCAAAAAGATTTATTTATGTATACAAAAGAGGCCAGAAATAAAAGTTACTTTCAAAATTTAGAGTAATAAAGTTCATACTGTAAGGCTTGTAGATTTCTTCATTTCTGAAATATGTCAGCCTCTATAACCCAAATTAGATTGTAATATCATTTTAATGCTTGCAGTGCACTGCTTAGTGCACGTGTTGGTACACATGCTAATAAGTACATGTGTGGCTATCACTGTAATCATTCTTACAGTGCGTTTTGGGGGCTTTGGGGGTTTTTTGGCTGTTGATTGTGCTGATTCACCCTGTTTAGTGATCCTATAAATTTTGCAGCATAATCAGCTTATAAATTTGTTATCTATAACTTTCACTGCTTATAGCTTTTAAGTATGCAAATTAAGAATCTTACCTTGCCAGATATTGAAAAGAAAGTCTTATCATTAAATTAGAAATTTCTTCTTTTGTGATAGTAGAGTAGTTCTATCAAGAGAATGAATGGTGAAAGAAAATTTAAGATTAAAAAATTACAGAAAGTACAAATGTTTCATACTCTGCCCCACAGAAAGTATAAGTCTGAATAAAGAAAAGATGAATCCTGTGCCTCTCTATGAAAAGGTAGAAAATGACCAGTTTTCTAAAGTGTTTTTTTTAGTTCATTATTAATGCTTAATCGATAAATAAATGTTTTGTTGCAGAGACTTAAGGTGCTTAAGAAAGAGTAATTTCTCAGCTCTACATGCGGCACCCTCCTGTTTTTGTACACAGTGCTCATTCTTAACAATTTATCAGAGCGGTTGTTCCTGTAAGTCATGTGGAAAAGAGTCTTGAAATTATACCACCTTTTTCTCTAGGTAGCAATTACAGTGAAAAATGTGATGTCTTCAGCTGGGGTATTATCCTTTGGGAAGTGATAACACGTCGGAAACCCTTTGATGAGATTGGTGGCCCAGCTTTCCGTATCATGTGGGCTGTTCATAACGGTTCGTAAAAAGAAATTTTTCTTTAATATATTTTGTATATTTTCTGTCTGGACAATTGTATCTACCTCAAAGAAGACCATTTATCCCTAACATTAAAATGTCCAGTTCTTTGTTACTGGAATATTTTGCTGTCATCAGTCTCCTACCCTCCCCCTCACCCCCAAAATCAGGTAGGGCAGGTCTGAGAGTGGTCCTGTCCTTTGCCCAAGGCTGAGGAGGTCTGCTTGATCCTGCTAATTAGGGAAAGGCCATCAATAGACAGCCAGAGCCAGCTACCTAGGTTGGCTTGCTCTGTGGGATAGAGAGCCTCGGATTGGACTCTGTGGAGAAAATAAAATTAAAAAAATAAATAAATAAAATCTTTCTCAAGGTTAAGGTAATTGAGGAGGTATAGCCTTTTCTCTTGAGATAGCAAAGTATAATAGTAAAGGTTGTTACTTCAGCTATTCATAAAGGCAAAACACAGAGTGCTTTACATATGCTTTCATTTTATCTCCTCATTCATCCTTATAATAAGGGGAGTACTATTACTGCTTCATTCAACAATTTTACAGTTTTATAGAAACCAAGAATTAGAGAAGGAAAGAAAGTTGCCCAAGGTCATCAGATTAGTGAGTGGTATTGCTGGGATTCCCATCCAGATCTTTCTGACTCCCAGTGTCCATATTTTTAAGTTATATTGACTTATGAACTCAGTGTCCTTTATCCCTCCTGCTCCTTTTAGATATGTAGTTGTGATGTTTCTAACCACTCAGGATGATAGAATACATGTTCTTCATTAATCAAGTTAATTCACGTTTGATTTGGGAAAATACACTCTTCATGGAGGGAAATTGCTTAACCTTCCTAATTTTTATATCACTCTTATTTAATTTCTATCAATTGGTTATTCTGATTAAGACATTTTATTGACATTTTAATACACTGTTACAAAGATCATACAAATACCTGCCTAACTAGGTCATTCATAGACTTGTCAAACAGTACCATCATCTGGGTAATCTAAGTGGGTTTTTTTGTTTCCTGTACTGCCTTTCATTTTACTACCTTTAATGTCATTGTAGAGAATGCTAGAGCATTGACTAAGACAGTGCGTTTTGGTTTTCTATCAATTGTCAGTAAATAATTGACTGTCGAAGTACAGAATAAAACAGCTAACTTATTAGTTGGTAAAATTATGAAGATTTCATTATATTTGAGGCTTTCTTTAGGGACCTCACTATAATATTAGTCTTGGTAATTACACAAAAGTTGACAGTTTTCAGTTGGTGAAATGATGGATTCACAGCAGCCAACGAGGTCTGCCACTGACAAGAGAGTCATTTAGAGGTCAGTAAGTATAATACTATAGTGGATGACTTTTCCGATATGGAAGGTGATTTTTCAGACACATCTGAAATTTTTACAGTGAATCTGAGAATTTAGTTCAAGTAAGATTACCTCAAACCACCATTTTATTTTTCTTAATAAAGCCCACTAAGCCATTATTAGTTGTTAAAAGAACAATGTTAGAACAAATGAGATATTATTTCTCAGTCATACTCTTACTATAATGCATATTAAAAATTTTAATTTAACTTGCAAAAGGTGTACCCTCCCCTTTATGAAAATATGTTAACCTAATAGACAAAAAAAGTACTTTTATTATTCCAAAATAAATCTTAAATTACAAGATCTATAAAATAAATACTGTATTGGAAATACATATAAAAAGCTTACACCATTCTTTGGGTAAATACATTCTTTCCCCCCCCCTCTAATTTTTAATTATAGGTACTCGACCACCACTGATCAAAAATTTACCTAAGCCCATTGAGAGCCTGATGACTCGTTGTTGGTCTAAAGATCCTTCTCAGCGCCCTTCAATGGAGGAAATTGTGAAAATAATGACTCACTTGATGCGGGTATAATCCTTCTTTTGAGGGTCTTTGGATTTAGGGGAATTTGGTGTATACTGAGTTCGAATGGGGCTTTAAAATGAAAAGACATTATTGCTGTTTCCTGCTTTATACTTTTCTGTATTGTCCAAGTTAGAATGGGCATTTATTACTCATATTATCAGAGGAGGAAATGTTATTTTGGGGGAAAAAAAAGTCTAGTCTTTATAATGGAAAGATAGCTAGAGTAGGTTTCTGAACTTGCTTTTTCCTCCTGCTTAACTTAGTGGACAAGTGTGTTTGTTTTGGGGCCTGTTGCCTCATCTATAATGCAGTGCAAGCTAAATTAGATGTCTTTATACAGGACTTAGGTATTTTCTGACTCTAAAACTTGCCAAACTAAATTTTAAATTTTCTTGAGTACAGATCTTCATCATGCGGTCATTTATTCAGGGCAGTAGTATGGTTGTATTCCCAGACACATTTATTTAATGATTTTTACCTTCTGGTGTTTCATTGCATATTTTTAGCTTTTCCTTCACCATTAAAAAAGTTAAACTTCTAGGATTTATAGATAGAATTTTTTTTTAATTTTTTTAAAAGAACCCTTTCAAATGATTATCAAAATTTCTTAGTCTATAAACAAACACTTTTAGAATTATTTGAATATTTTAGGCCTCTAGTTTTTGATACATTAACAAAATCTACTGAGTGGTACTTTGACTTTAAAAATGCCTGAATTTAGAACAGTAGAACAATTTTGCTCAGTAGATGAACCCTTCAATCTCCTTAAATATAGACTTCCTAAATGGCCAAAGATTTGTTTATTCTATTGAAAATGATTTAGGCAAACTAAGCTTGAACTAAACTGATTAAAACCTACCATCATATGTGAATACCAGCTATATAGAGAATCCTAGGCCCTGAAGATGTGCTCATAAGAAAACAACTTGGTCTCCATAGTGAGATACCTTAAAACATTGGGATATATAAATTGTTCAAATTGTGATTGTACTTATATGTGCTTTGTCTGATTTGAAAAGAAAACCTTTCTTTTTTCCCCTAAATTTTAATTTTTATCCAGCAAAAATTCCCAATATTGTATCTCCGTTTTATAGAGGAACAGCCATAATCTATCTTTGATATTCAAAATATTAATTCTAACAATTGTTCTATGGCATACTAGGCTCAGTTGTCAAACTGACAATAATTTCAACAATTTGGAAGTTTGTATTAGTGCTCTGAAAACATAAATACATTCTACATAATTACAAGGAATGATACTATTATATTTGATATATTCCTTTGGAAAAATGTAGCGGTTTGCTTGAGGACTATCTGGGTTCTGTGTAAAATAGCTACTTAAGTACATACACAGCATTGATCACAGTTGAAATTTAAGAGAGTAGCACATTATCATCATCTTTGTAAAATCAAAAACTTAAGGCATATACTGAGTTTAGACATCTATAAATTCACTATATGCTTGGGAAAATAAAGTACTGTCTCTGCTACTTTCACATCCCAGGACAAGGTAATAGTTAATGTGTATTCTTCACATTAATTCTTACAGGATTTATCTTATATTAAAGAAATTTTAAACTGTGATTTACTTTTTCATATATAGTACTTTCCAGGAGCAGATGAGCCATTACAGTATCCTTGTCAGTATTCAGATGAAGGACAGAGCAACTCTGCCACCAGTACAGGTAAGTGGATAGATTGGAAGAGTAATAACCTAATTTTTATATGTCTCTGTTCCCATGAAATTATAATCAAGAGGCAATGAATGATGTCTCCATTTGCATTTTAATTTCTTCATTTCATATGATTGACTACAATTTGGGTTTCCAGGTACATCATTCTTCATGAAGGTACCCAGTTTAAAGAGTTACTAAAGATCTGCTTCCAAGTCTTAGAATTCTTGTACAGTTAAATAAAAAAAGATGGGATCTTGTATTGCTGGGGATGTCATTCTTTATTTGAAAAATAAAATCGTTTTTGCACAGATATGGGTAGATCAAATAATATTAGAAATCATTGTAAATGTAAAAAACAACATATTTCTTCATCGTGAATGCTTTACTTTTTGGTCTTTGTAGAAGAGTCTGTAGAAACTCTTACTTAAGAATTCTTTATTTTTAGTTCAAAGTTCCTTAGTTTTCTAAATACAAAGTAATGGTGGGATCTATAGTTTGTGATCATCAAAAAAGACAGTAAAAGTAAGTCTCAACTTAGAAAAATTGTGCTTTTCAAAATATATGACATTTTAAGCATTCATTATTTAATTACAACTAAAATGTACATGTGTATATGTACACATATATTTATCCTGTACTTAAAATTTTATTTTTACTGACGAGTATTTTTGCTGATCTGTTTCCCCCACCTCAAAAATAATTACATTTATTTTAAGCTGGTTTAATAGTTATTCCCAAATTCTTTTTTTTTTTTTTTTAAGATTTTGTTTATTTGTCAGGGGGATAGAGAGAGAGAGAGAGTGCACAAGCAGAGGGAGAAGCAGGCTCCCCGCTGAGCAGAGAGCCCAATGTGGGACTTGATCCCAGGACCCTGGGATCATGACCTGAGCCGAAGGCAGACGCTTAACCAACTGAGCTACCCAGGCGTCCCACCCCAAATTCTGTTTTTACCGAAAATCTTTAAGTTGCTCTGAATTCTAAAGTGAACTTCTCTAAAATTCCAATTATTTGTTTCTACCACCACCTCCAAACTCTCTCCCTATTTAAGGACTGTGACCTTCAGGCCTTTGATCCTTCCGTCTTTTCACTGAGCCACAGTTCCCTTAGATCCTTCCTTTCATCCTCCCTTCACTTAAACCAGATAGTTATTATAATTTCTTGTCTTAGGCTTGTTTGGCTAAACCACAAATGGTTAAATCTGACACTTGGCTTGCCGTTGCCCGTACCAGTGCAGCTGAATGTGACTGGAGAGAACACATGTTTACTGTCTTCAAATGCCTTAGTGATTTAGTGATGCAGGATAGTTTTACTAATTTAGTCTATCTCCTCTCGCCTAGATGACTTAATGTTATACTTTAGTCTCTCTCCTCCAACTTCAAATATCTCCTCTTCACTTCTCACTTTCAGCTGATCCTATTTGCCTATTTCTTTGAAAATTGGAGCAATCAGAAGATAGCTTCCAGAAGCTCCCCCACTACATCTGCCCACCTACCTGTATCTGTGCCCATCTGCTCTACATTCTTTTCTGTTACTGTGGCTGAGCTCTCCATGCTTCTCACCAGAGACAAGCTTGTCTACTTGTGCACTCTATCCCATCTGCTCTTCCCAGCAGTTCTTCCCTCAGTCTTTTGCATCATCACCCTTTCTACTGGAATCATTCCCAGGGCAAATATAGTCTGTATTTGCATCCTCTTAGCCTCTCTCTTCCTCATTCTCTCTAGTGCCCAGTCCATTCAGGCTTTTATTGTCCCACTACTCCAGAATTGCTCTTGTCAAGGTCACCAGTTGTCTCCACATGACTAAATTGAAATGATTTTCAGTTCTCATCGTTTTATTTTTAAGATTTATTTATATGAGAGCATGCACAGGCAGGGGGAAGGGGCAGAGGTAGGCAGAGAGAGAATCTTAAGCAGATTCCCTGCTGAGTGCAGAGCCCAACTTGGGGCTCGATCTCATGACCCTGAGATCGTGACCTGAGCCAACCAAGAGTCAGATGCTTAACCAGCTGTGCCACCCAAGCACCCCCAGTTCTCATCTTTTTTGGCTTTCCGTAATATTTAACATAGTTCATTACGTTCTCCTTATATGTAGGACTTTCTTTAGTTGGTCTCTAGGATACCATACTAGCCTGGGTTTCCATCTTCCAACTCTGGCCACTTTCTCTGATGGTTTCCTCTGCTGGTAATTTTTTTATCTTCCCAACCTATACATGTCAGCCTGCCTAGGACTCAGTCATTAAGGCTCTTTTGCTTATCTCTCTACACTCATTTCCTCAGTAATCTCATCCAGTATCATAGCTTTATATACCATCTGTTTGCTGATGTTTTGCTCCATCTCTGACCTGAACTTCATACTCATATATCCAACTACTTACTTGATATCTAATAGGAACGCAAGCTTACCATTTTCCAAAAACTAAGCTCCTGACATTCCCCTCAAACTTACTTCTCCCATGGTCTTTGCCATCTTGATTAATGGCCAGTCTGATTTACTAGCTCAGGCTAAGAATGTTACAGTCATCCTTGACTGTTAGAAGACTAAGCATTTTGGTTCCCTTTTTGTGCTGTCCGTAAGTTTCATTTAAAATGGGTTTGGATATCTTAATTGGCTTGAAAAGTCCTATTTATGTCTTATTAGTTTAGAAAAGAATTTAAGTTACATATTATTGAATGAAGCATCTGTATTATTCCCAACGTATAATCATAAATATTTCTGCTTTCCTAGGCTCATTCATGGACATTGCTTCTACAAATACCAGTAATAAAAGT
Source organism: Ursus americanus (assembly GCF_024610735.1). Lineage (NCBI taxonomy): Eukaryota > Metazoa > Chordata > Mammalia > Carnivora > Ursidae > Ursus > Ursus americanus. Next base: position 10,136,042 of record NC_142137.1, on the reverse strand, counting down.
GACACTAATATGGAGCAAGTTCCTGCCACAAATGATACTATTAAACGCTTAGAATCAAAACTGTTGAAAAATCAGGCAAAGCAACAGGTTTGTTTTGTTCCTAAAAGTAAAATCATATGATGACCTTGCTAGTAGTTATGATTTTATACTAACTGAAATTAATTGTTGTTTTCCATTATACAAATGGTTCCTGAAGCAGACAGATAAGAATAGAGACATAAAATGAGATTCTCCTACCGTTTAACACCAAATTGTTTTCCCTTCTGATGATTGCAGCCTTTGCCAGCAGTGCAGCTCCTTCCCTATGATGTTCCCTAACTTTAATGGTTGATAATTAAAAATGTAAAATGCCAAAAAAAATAAATAAAATGCTTATTTCTTGGTTCTACTACCCAGTTAAAGGAGTTTGTCCCGTCTGTCATTTCAGGTTGTTCAGATTGTTTATATTTTTACTACTGTTGATTTAAAAGTATTTTAAGTGATTTTATTCATCTTACCTGAGGCATTTAGGTTAACTAATAATTGTAGCCTTTAACTCCTAACTCCAGTGAGTGCCTTTTCCGAAAGGCAGTGTCTGTAGTTTGCCCTCCCTTACACCTGCAGCTCCCTCTTCTTAAAACTTCCCTTTTCTCTCAGAACAGAACAGAATCCATTAAGAATCTCAGGTGATATCTTCCTCATCTTAGGCTACCCAGGATTTTTCAGTTTAAAGAGTTTCAGTAATTCAAATTGACCTGTAATTTTAACAGAGTGAATCAGGACGTTTAAGCTTGGGAGCTTCCCGTGGGAGCAGTGTGGAGAGCTTGCCCCCAACCTCCGAGGGCAAGAGGATGAGTGCTGACATGTCTGAAATAGAAGCCAGGATTGCTGCAACCACAGGTAAAAAGGAAATAAAAATCTGAAGAGGAGTGGAGAGAGTAGTTTTAATTGTTTCAGTAGTGGGAATGTTGGCTTTTTGTGTCATAAATTTTTTTAAAGCAGGAGCTTCTAGCAGTAATTTATATGTTTTTCTCCAGGTCCAAATAAAGCAGGTATGACTTGTTAAATTATTTGGATCATAAAATATATTTTTATCAAATGTAATTCTTTCATCTCAAACATGAACTGAAAATTTAAGTGGGAAATTGAAATTTTGTCCAAACCAGAATGTTTTAGAAGATTTTTAATGATTCCAGTAGAATTTGTACTGACTTCAAATAATAGCAAATATTTTGTTTTGAAATTAGCAGAAAAATGTACTCTAGGTCCAGATATGATTTGGCCTTATTGTCTGCTCCTCTTCCTTCCAATAGCAAAAATAGCAAAGTTGGGTGTAGCTAATTCTTTTAATTCTTATATAAAAGATCATGGTAATTTTATTTAGTCTTGAAAAAGCTAGCATTTGAATTCCATTTTTTTCAGGCCTTAAAATGATTAATTACAGAAGGACTGGTTAGCACAAAAACAATTACAGTTGACCCTTGAACATCACCCGGGTTCGGGGCATCAAACTGCCATGCAGTTGAAAATCCACATGTAGGGGCGCCTGCCTCAGTGGCTCAGTCGGTTGAGCGTCTTGACAGAGAGTCTGCTTGAGATTCTCACTCTCCCTCTCCCTTCACCTCTCCCCTAGCTAGTGCTCTCTCTCTATATATAAATACATACATATATACATACACACTAAGAAACTTTAAAAAAAAAAAAGAAAAAAAGAAAATCCAGGGGTGCCTGGGTGACTCAGTTAAGTGTCTGCCTTTGGCTCAGGTCATGATCTCAGGGTCCTCCTCTCTGCTCAGTGGAGAGCCTGCTTCTCCCTGTCCCTCTGCCACCCCCCGCCCAACCACCACTCGTGCTCTCTCACTCTCACTCTATCTCAAATAAAAAAAGAAAATTCGCATGTAATTTTTGACTCCCCCAGAACTTAACTACTAATAACCTGTCATTGACCTGAAGCCTTACCCATAACAAATAGTTAACACATGTTTTGTATATTATATGTATTATATACTGTATTCTTATGATAAAGTAAGCTAGAGAAAATAAAATGTTATTAAGAATATTGTAGGGGCACCTGGGTGGCTCATTTGGTTGGGCGTATGCCTTTGGCTCGGGTCATGATCCCCGGATCCTGGGATTGAGCCCAGCATCTGGCTCCCTGCTCAGCAGGGAGCCTGCTTCTCCCTCTCCCTCTGCTGTCCCCCCTGCTTGTTCTCTCTCTCTCTCTCTCTCAAATAAATAAAATCTTTAAAAAAAAAAGAATATTATAAGGAAATATATTTTACAATACCATACTGTATTTTTTTAATAATCACATGTAATTGGACCCACGTAATTGAAACCCATGTTGTTCAAGGGTCAGTTGTATATTTTTTATTACCTGAGTAAATTTGTAACCTTCTTTCTAACCAAGTTTCAGCTTAGTAATGCTGGTTTAATTTGTTTTCTTTCCAGTTCTTCCAGGGGTAGAGGGGAGCTAATTATAAAAGTAAATACATTTCTTTCGTGGAAAATGTGGAAATGGAAACAAACAACCAAAAAACAGTTTTCCATAATTGTCCCACTAAGAGATAAACACTTAACAACTTTGTGTATTTACCTCTGGTCTTTTAACCATATATATGTGTACATGTGTATTTTCATGTATATTAGTTATATATTTTTTTTAACTTAGCTAACCAGGTTTGTTTGGTTTTTTTTTTTTTTTTTTTAGGTCTTTTTTCTCATTCATTTGTTGTTTTTTTTCTAAATAGAATATTCTCATTTTTTGTGGAGCTCTTTTCAGAAGGAAGTTTCCCAGAGGACCATCATACTGTACTTGTCTTCATCCAATAAGGAACACTGATTATATCAGCATTAGAATAGGCTAGCTATAACAGAATATTCAAAATAGCAGTGTCTTTAACACATAAGCTTTCTTTTTCATACAGAAAGAAATTTGAAGGTAGGCTGTATGATCGTTAAGCACCTGAGCTCCCCTGTCTCTGGGCCACAGTCCTGTTTGTGCAGCTTCCATCCTCAAGGTTACTTTGTGCTCCAGAATAGCTATCATAATTGCAGTCGTCACATCCACAGTCCAGGCATCAAGAAAAGAAATTATGGGAAGGCCAAAGGGTACATGCCCCAGCTCTTTCAAGGATCTTTACCAGTTCCCCCTAACAACTTCCATATAGATGCCTTTGGCCATAGTAATATGGTCAAATGGCTACACGTGGTTGCAAGGGAAAAAAGGATCTGTGATCTTTTATCTAGGAACATTGCTATCCTGAGTAAAGTCGGGGTTCTGTTGCTAAGAAAGAGGGGAACAATAGAGATTGGCAGGGGACTAGCAGTCTTTGCCACACAGATGTATCTTTGTAAATGATCAAGTTGAATGGAGCTCACCAGCCACTAAAAAGCCCTCCTGGCCTCTGAGTCGCAAGTGTTTTTCTGTCAAATGAGGGCATCTCAGTGTAGTGCCAGATGAATAGTGCACACAGTGACATATCTTCACACTTGGGGAACCTTTTCACTTCAAGGGTATCATTCAAGTTAGATCTGCTAAATAATGATTGCTACTCTAAAATAAGAAGTGGCGTTATAACAGTTTTATATCTTTACTAATGTCAATTTTCTAGTCAGGTACTGGTTTATAATTATTTACAGAAGTGACATTTCACTAGGTTAAAAACAACTACACACATTTAAGTTATCCCACCCTCTGTCAATGTAGGACAGATGTTACTGAACATCACTGAATTTTATACAGTTCAGATTTTTTTGTGAATTGTCTTACTTTGAAAGTATTCTCCAGCTTTTAATACTGTTCACATTTAATGGAAATGCACCTCGAACTTTGGAAACTACAGTAAATATTCAGTTTACTAAAAGTATGTGTAAATATTTTATTTACAAAAGCATATACATTTCACACTTTGATTCAATAATTACCATTTAATCACAAATTTTACTTTATAGCACACTTCAAGAAACATCTAATTCGAACATATATTCCTGTGTTTGTGTGATTAAAACAAATATGGCAGCTTATTTCTTTTTAACTCCTCTCTTCCTTCCCACTTTCATCCTACCCTTCCATCGCTTATCAGTGATTTCACTTAGGTAGATTGTTTCTCTGAACGTGTTTGAAATTTAGCTTCCTCATTACCCTGCAGCTTTGTTTGTTTCTGTCCTTTTTATTTTTTTTTTCCTGCTAATTAAAACCAGTATGTGAAACATCTTTATTGATAGTTTGTTTTCTCCTAAATCACGCCTTTTCTAAGCATGGATGAAAAGTTAGATAGTTCTGCATGCTATTCTGCATGAAGTATTATTAACATAACTATTTGAAAAGTATTCTGTTTTCGTAGTTAATCGTTTTCTGTGTTACTGTTTGTGGTTGTTTGCATGTATACTGTATATATATGTTTTTGCAGCCTATTCCAAGCCTAAACGGGGCCACCGTAAAACTGCTTCATTTGGCAACATTCTGGATGTCCCTGAGATCGTCATATCAGGTATCATAGACCACCTGAGTTGGTCTAATAGCTGTGGGACCGGAATAATGATCCCTGGTACTTGCAAAATGCTTCTTGCTCCAATTTGTGTAAGACCTAAAAATAGATACCTTCCATGCAGTGATTAGGAAGACAGACTGAAAACTATACATTTATATATTCTGAAGCAGACTTGACAGGATACCTTAAATCTCCAAAAATGAGGGTAGAATAGAAGGCAAAGTAAACCTTTTCCCAGAAGGGAGAATACTAGCCTAGAATTTTACCAACATCCTCCTGCTTTTAAGTGAGCAGATGAACTGAACCAAGATTTTATTTGCACCCAGCAGAAAGAGGAAACAACTGTTTAAAAATATTTGTTGTCCTTGGCTTCTTTCCTTCCTTAGTTTCTACTTTTGGGGTTCCCTGTAGGCTTCCTTTACAAGCCTCTTTCTGTTGGTAGCAAGTGAAATTTGAAGTTGAGAAGAGAATTGCTAAATACCATTTTGCCTTTACCTAGAAAATAAAAACAAATAAAACTAAATGAGATTTTCTGTTTTGCATGGTATCTTGTCAAAGAATCATGGTCAATTCTGATTCTTGTATGTTATCAAGAGAATCTTTTTGCAAATTACATGTTTTATACCTAACTCACACATGGTACTTCAGTGTCTTAAATTGGTAAATTGCTTTTATTTGTAATGGTAATAATTTCATAGATCAATCTAAATCACCATGTTTGACAGAAACTTAAATGGCATAAATTATCGGTTAATATATGTCATCAAAATTATCATTTATTTCTCTGTCTTCTTTGAGTTTTCCTCCACCTCTTCCCCAAAAAGAAATACACAGTTTTTCCCACACACATTTGTGGATGTGATTTGAGTAAATTCCTTAGCACTCTATACACTGCCTGTAATTGTGCTTTTAGCATAGTATTGTATCGTAGTTGAATACCTAGAGGTCATTTTCTCCTCTAGTAAAATAAAAACAGAATAGAGACCATGTATTTGTTACTTATTACTGATGGTATCAGCAGTTATCTGACACAGTGCCTCACACAAAGTATTTAGTAAGTATGTGCCTATTAAATGAACAAACTCTCATTGACCTCCCATGGCTATGAACTAGGATACATATAAAATCTGTATAAATTATAAATATGCATAAAACATAGATAATGCATTAGGAGACACTTTGTATAAAACCATTTTATATTAAAGTAATTAATTTTCATTCTTTCAAAGTGCTTTATTCTATAACATCATCACTATTGCTGTTCAGAGAAAAGAGTTAACCCATTTCTCACATAGTAATTTCATTTATTGAGTCATGGCCTGCTTGCAGAATTAACAAAGTATTTGAGATCATTTTACCCCCATGCTGAAAGGTACAGTGTTTAAAGGAATAATATTTTGACTAAAGAAGTGGGAACACTTAAACATGCATACTGTTAAGCTGTGATTATTTTAAATGTTTGAGTGAATCAGGAAAATTTAGGCAAATAGCAGTATAATCTTAATCCATGTCTTATGAGTAAGCATTAAGAATAAGCATTAATACATACACACACATATATTGAACGGTGTAGCCAGTACTGTACAAAATAATGAGGGAGAGAAAAGAGAAAGAATAGTCTTAATGGTTCTCAACCAGGATGAATTTGCCCTGCAAGGGATATTTGGCAACATCTGGAAACATGTTTGGTAGTCACAAGTGGCAGGTAGGCAGGAACTGGGGGATGCTGATAAACATCCAGCAGTATACCAGACGATCTTCCAAAAGCCAGGACATATCCAGCCTAAAATGTCAACAGTGCCGATGCTGAGAAACCCTGCTTAGATGCTTTAGTGTGGCCTGTAAAGTAGTTAAGAGTACACCATCTTAATTGACCTCTACAGCAGTCTTGTAAGTGAGCTACCAGATAAAATTATAGCCACTTCACGAATGAAGAACTTAGATCTAATAGGCTTTGAGTGGTTTTCCCAGAGGCACATAGCCAGGATCCCAACCTAGATCTGACTCCAAATCATGTCCATTTTCTCCTCTTTTGTTTGAGTCAGAGAGGATAGAGAATTCTGCCTCTCTTTGGCCAGCAGACCCTCATTTGACACTGGGTCCTTACTGGAGTCAGGAAACCTTAATTCTCCTCTTAACTGCCAGAGCAACAATGCTGTTCAAATAGAAATGGTATTCAATAACACATTTTATTAAATATTCTCGGTGACTTTTTCCCACAGATATCCAAACATTAACCTAATCAGTTTCACTTTCTTTAATAAAAGAATACAAGCACTGAAATTAACAAGTTGGACATAAAAGCCAGACATTAATGTGTTCTTAAGTTGTGTTTTTAAATTAAATATAAAAATATAATGTGTGCTTTGGGACTATTTCAGATGTCTTATGTGGCCGTTTTAAGTTATAAAGGAAGATGATACTTAATTCCCAAAATTTCTTAGTGCCTAGATTTCTGGAAAAAATTTCAAAAAAATTTCTACAATTTTTTTCCTCAAAGTCCATTTCTCACAAGTTCTGTGGTATTACAAAACCTCTTCATATATCCAAACCAGGTATTCATTAATATTGGATCCCATTTGTAAGCATTTTTTTTTAATACATACCTATGTTTTTTTATCTTATCTGTCCTTTGGCCAAGTTCAGTATACTGAGTCGAGTGTACTTCTTGGAGTGAACTGCCTCTTCTAATAAGAGTGTTACTTTAAGCATCGTAAAAACTTTTATGTGTACTTATTGGCAGTGTACAAATAACGTCTTTTTGAAAATGTCTCGCTTGAATTTTTAAAAATTTACAAACTTTTTTAAATGGTAAAATACACACTGTTACTCTAAAGAATTTTCTTTTAAAAATACATCTTTATAGTGACTAAAATGCCTAATCTAGTCCCAGGTGAACAAATTCAAGTCTTGTTTTTTGCTTGCTCTTCAGCACTGTTTTATATTCCGCCATCATTCAGATGAGGAAGAGTAAGCAATCTATGGCTTACAATAACATTCATTAATGTAATAGTCACTCGGGTCATGCAAAAATAGACCTTTAATACCTCAGGAGTTCCTGTGGGTCAAGCTACACACTTTTTTATACCTCTTCTACATTGACCCTGGCTCTGAAGAAGTACTGGCAAAGTTTGCTGGGGATGACTCCTTTCTACTCTTCACTGCCCACAAAGAGTGGCTGTAGATCACTCTGGCTTTTTATTACCAAGCAACGTATAGTTAAGAGCAGACCACTAGTAGAGTGTGACGTTTTGCTAATTCTTCATTTGTGGAGAAGTCCCTGCCAAGGAACAGTGTTCTACCTAAGCAAAATAAATGTAAGTGTAGAAGTTTATCGCTCAGGTTTTAAACTGTTTGACCTGCCATTTTCTAATCTATTTGTTTATCGAACATTTTAAATTAATAAGTTGAAACGAACTTTGAGAAGAAGAAATAGACTTTCTTGAATGTTTTCCGTTAAAACTTGGAAGTTTTAAAAACATAATCGTTTCTCCCTTTTAGCCAGTTCATTTTAATTTGTTTTACTTTTATTTGAAGAAAAGGTGAATGAGTGGCATATTATTAGATTGCTTTAAATTTACTAATCTTTTTCCTCCAAGACTTTAATAAAAATATGAATTTTTGTTTATTTGGTTCTTTTACTTGGATTTTCTTGACTTTCCCACGTTCGTTTTTGTTACTATCCAGGCTTCCAAGGTTCTGTTTTTTCCACCATCTTCATCTCAGATACTCAAGTGAAATAGGGGTAATGAATTTTGAAACTATAGAACACATTCTGATAATATTTACTGGTGTTAGAATACCTAAATTTTGTATTTCTTTCAAAAATCCAGATGTCAAAGGTAAACAGGTAAAATGTCAAAAAAGAATTTAACAGAACAGGAACAACGGCCTTTTCCCATTTAAAGCATGGAGTAAGAGACTGAGTAGTTAATGCAAATTTTGTTTATAGCTTTAGTTTCAGTAATCAAAAAAGATCAGCGGTTCTGCTCTGGAGTCCTAGTGTGAATAGTTACAGCACTTAAGGAAATCAACTGCAATAAAATGCATTTTGAAATCCACTGAAAAGGTACTATCAAATACATACATACATACCACCTGTAAAAAGATTTAATTGAAACATGAGTCTTCTGTAGTTCCTCACATTCTAATATGAAATTCCTTACACACAGTTTATACCAGATTGATTACTGTCCTGAAATGATATATATTTCCAAATATTGCAAAAGTAAATTTTTCCAAATACGGATATTGTATGACTACTATAATCATAAGCCTATCTTAAAAAAAATAACCTACAAAGTTTTATAGAATATTTGTTTAAAGTTTTTATGCTGTTATACTCGGTAGTTCTGAATTTCTTAGTTCAGACTAAATTATAATGCTTGAATTCATTTAAAACACTTGAATATTCTCATTGATTCCATAGATAAAAATTGCCTTAATGTGCTTCTATTCGAGAGCCTTGAACAGTGGTGCTTTAGTATACCTTTTGTAAGGCTAAAATAATCATGGCGCATAGCGTTTTAGAATCATAGAATGCTTTGACCAAAGATGATTTTCCGTGTTACATACAGTTCTTAAGGATATAATAAAGATTGAATATGTAAATGTTTTTTAGTCAGTCATGTAAAATGTTTTTGCCTAGGTCCCTGAAGAGCCTGAATTTAATTGATATTTTTTGTTTGTAATACTGTTCTTAAAGGTGAAAGACACTTCAGGTGTCCTTGTGATTTCAGCTGCATTTAGATATCTTAACTGAGAAAAATGTAATGAGTATTCACTTTTAATTTCAGTCAGACACATTTAGCTCTATATTAGTTGTTTTCAAGAGTGTGATGAGTAAATACAGTAAGTAGAGTATGGCAGAGCCCAAGCATATTTAACAAAAATAAATGGGTAGTTAAGTTTCTTATACCTAAGTCTTTCCCTCCTTTAGAAGTTTCAAATATCTTAGGTAATTGGCAAACAGATTGGACTGGTGGGGGCAGTGCAGTGAGGGCTTTATAGAATGCTGGACAACTGGAGGCTTCGATACTGTTCAGAGACAGTTGGGCACTATTTTGCTTTCTCCCGTCAGGATAAGAATATAACATTTTAATACTATATTTGCTTCAAGAACCAGTAGATACTAATGTTTATAAACATTACTTTAACTGTAAGTACATAAATTATTGGTGCAGTTTTTCCCCCTGAATAGTGCAGTGCTGGTGTGAAGAGGCAGTGAGATAAGAAGTAAACTTTTCTAGATCTGGCAAGTTCCTACCTTGGACACATAGTGTCATTAGCAGCTATAAACATACGAATTAGGGACTCTGAGGCCCAAGGAGAGTTATGCTGAAATGTTTCTGCTTCTGTTGTGTGTAGCCACCTCTCAATAAAATCCTGTATTTGTGGCTAATTAAATAGGTAAGTTCCTCTAACCAACATTAAAGAGAATTTTAGTAGTCTTTACGTATTGTAGCCTATCAAGATCACATTTTGTAATAGAAAAAACTGAACTCTAACCTAATAAAGCTAGTTTGTTAGAAAGCAAAACATCAATAATAATTACTTTCCTTCAATAGGAGGGGAAAAAACCCACCCTGAAGGGCCTTCTAAGGAATGAGGCAGAATTTGTTGAAATAAATTAAGGAATATGACATTTGTGGCAGCCTAAATGAGAACATATATTTTTATATTGCATAGTTTACCATGAAGCAGTGCTGTAATACTACAGTGTATTACTGCTGTACAAATTTTTTAAATCTTATGTATTTTACACATGAAGAGAACATAGTTTTTAATAGTTTTTAATATTTTTAATATTAAATATTTTATTATTCAAAACTTATGAATCTCAAAATTGCCAACATTTGTTAAGAGATGTCTCCAGTAAAATGTAGTGTTGATTTTTACATGAAAAGAGTCTTCGGGAAGTTTGGAAAATAGAAAAATAAGAGTAATTAGGGTAAGGAAAACCATGAGCTTACTTAAACCAGTAAGAAAAGCCACAGGAGTGACTAGGAAGTACTCTGTTCAAATACCAGTTCAGTAAACAAATTGTACTTAAAAGAGCAGCTTTTTGAAGAGATGGATTCTGTTTTTGTGGCATTGTTGTAAAAACAACTGAATTGGCCTGTAAGCTGCTATTTCAAGCACACTTTGTTTTGGGGGGGGAAGGGGTTTGTGGGGGGGTTATGATGGGCTTGGGGTATAGTATATTCCTTTTATTGCTCTTATTTAGAGAAGTTGTTCTAAAATATATCACTTATTCCCTATCGCGAGTCCTAAAAGTTCCAGAATTTATTACAAAAAGAAATACTCAGGACATCATTAGCAGGTTTCAGATTCCTTGATCAGGCATCTGTAGACATAGTATTTGCCCTTGATTTTTTACTTTTTTCATTTATACTACCATGTGTAATATAGGTATGCACATATCAAAGAACCATGAAAAAATGTAAAATAAGTGAGTTTCTAAATTAGTATTTAGTTGCAAAAAACAGTTCAGACTCAAGCTAAATTTACTGAGAACACACCCAGTAATTTTCATTTGCAATAATGGGAGTTTCATTTTTTTTACATTCACATTTCTAAATTATGACTTAAAACGTAATATTGGAGCAACAAGTATTTGTTGATTGCAGTCCTTTTTTGCTTTGTCTAAACTATTTGCCAGATGTTTTCTGCCATGGTTATGCTAATTAAAATGCATTGCCTAATATTGCTTGCTTTGACTCATGTTGTATCTTGAAGATTTCTCATTTTATGGCATTTGTTAACTGTGTCACCTCTTATTTACCCTACTTTCTCAAAAGTTTTTATTCCCCTTCCTTCTGCCCCACTTAGATTTGAGTTTTTGTTGTTATTGCAGTGGTGATGTAATGATTTTTAGACACATGTGCTGGGTGGTTCCCCAGATTCACAAATGTTGCTAATCTGAAAAGAGAATTCCAGACACTTTTATAAGCCTGTCTCATCTAAGCTAATTTTAGAGTGATTGTGTTGAATGAAATGTGCCTAAAATTGCTTATTAGTCATGGTGGTAGGGATCTTTTTGTCCTCAGGAAACAGGGATAGTTAAAAACTTTCACAAAAGTATCTTAGTATGCCTGATTCAACAAATGTGCTATTATTTGTGTTGTTTTAATTTGTATCCAAAAGTTGGAACTTGCGGCGCACCTGGGTGGCTCAGTCGGTTAAGCGTCTGCCTTTGGGCTCAGGTCATGATCCCAGGGTCTAGAGATTGAGCTCCACATCTGGCTCCCTGCTCAGCAGGGAGCCTGCTTCTCCCTCTGCCTCTGCCACTCCCCCTGCTTATGTTCTCTCTCACTCTCTCTCAAATAAATAAAATCTTAAAAAAAAAAAAAAAGTTGGAACTTGGAATGAAATGAAATTTGAAGTAAATCTGAGCTAAAATTATGCAGAGAATGCTAAAACATAGCTTAAAATGAAAAAAGCAATGATGTCTTACAAAATTGAGTGTGGCTATAACCTTGAGTTTTTATATTTACTGCACATATTACTGCATTAAACATTCTGTTGTAAAGTCATTTTAGTTTACATGCAAAATAATAATGGGGTCACGTGGATTAAGATGCTAGATTATATTGCCGATTGGTTTAAAATAAGATACTGAGGATTATAGAAATATAAAATGTGAAGAATGAATTCTCTCTGCTAATCGGGCCAAAATTGTTAAGAGTACATGTTCTGAGTGCTGCCTACTAGTTGAGAAATTATATAATACAGCTTTCAGAGTCAAAAGAATTTTGAGTATATCAGCTGTTTCTCACAATATTTTGGTGTTTCCCTTTTGACAGCTGATCTCTTCTCTTAGAAGATACCGTATAAACAGCTCTATTCCCAAGTAAAAGTACTGAGAGAAACTATTGCTTAGTTCATTCTATTTTGCTTATATTTGTAGAATTTTTCATAAACTGGTTTTTAAATTAAATTATTAGCATGGAAGTTCCTAAAGCAGGATTAGCAAATTGCCCATTTCAACAAGCTGTATATTTGAAAATGGAATGAGAGTCATTCATCTTCAGTAGGAAATTAAAAGAGTTGTTCACCCTAATAAATGACTAGATTCTAACAAAGACTAATGGGATTAAGTGAGTGTGACTCGGTAAAATAAATTTAAGCCTAAGCGTCCTTTTAGGCTCTGAATAAACAAGGTACTGTTGTTGGTTAAAGGCATTCATGTTATACTACCTGCAGGCTAGCTGTCTTGCTGTAGAAACTGTAACGTAAGGCCCTTGAAATAGATGCCATCATCAGCCCCAGCCCACAAACATTCATCTATTTAAATACATGACAGAAGATGGTGCAAGAGAGTTCAGCAGCTATTCATGTGGGGTAGGAGTGGTTACTGTATTAGGACCTACTTTGTTGTAGGCCAGCAACTTCTGAGTTAAAACTCTGCAGCTGTTTCTCTTCCTTTCCTTACAACATTCTCTCTCTCTCTTTTTTTTTAACAATAAACTCACTTAACTGTTTTTCCCACAAACATTCTGTGTAGATCCAAGGAGCAACAAATTCCAACTTCCTACTGTAGCAGTAACAACCTTGTTGTCTGTTTGAATAGATCTCAGTATTCTACTTTTTTTTAATCTTTTAAAAGGCAACGGACAACCAAGACGTAGATCCATCCAAGACTTGACTGTCACTGGAACAGAACCTGGTCAGGTAAGACTTAACATTTCAATTCTCTGTCTTTGAAGAATAATAATGGGCAGAAATCAAGAATTAACTATAACATATATACTCTGCAGTATTCGTTTCATGAGTTGACCTAAAATTGTGGTAGAGAAGTTCATTGGCACTTCATTGTAAATACTTTGGGGAAAAAAAGTATAGATGCCATTATAAGTTTAACTTGAAGGATATTTTACTATAGTAGGTTGATTAATTCAGTAGTGCTCCATGTGCATTACATGGTTTTTATATATGATTTAATAAAGCAGTATCAACTTTGTAATTTAACAATTTGTTGTTATCCTTGTCCTCTAAAGTGAATCATTAGTGCTGCCCCCTTTTTACTAATGAGGTAAAGAAAAAAAATTTTTTTACTAATTATTTTACTAATTACTAATATTTGCTAATAAATATTTTCCCAAGAAAATGTCACTCCTGTGGCATCATGTAAGGCACTAACATACCTAGATGACTGTAACATCTTTTAATTTCTCATAGCCACTGGATTTACATTTTTGTGAAATATGCTTGAGACAGTATTTACTAAGCAGATGGATAAATTCTAGAAAGGCTTCTATCAAAGTTGCTAAGGTTTTCTTCATCTTATATTTCTGGGTGTTCTTCTAAACTCCTCTTATCTCTTTATCACTTTCTTTATAAATGACCCAGTGTTATAATTTAAGCCATTATTGACTAGTACAGAGTTTTAACCAACAAGTATATAAAAGCAGCAGCTCAGCCAGTGTTTTTTCCTCTGTTATTTCAGATCGATGTGCTGGACATATATAATTCATATGATATTTTTAAAATGAATGAGAACTAATTGTGAGGTATTTGTTGATTTATTTTCACTTGTGTTGCAGTAAGTGTTACGAGTACAACATATATCTGAAGTAATGAAAATGTCACATTGTGGTCCATATTCATGTAAAATTATAGGATTATATATTATTAAAAAAGTGATTTATGATAAAATGTACTTTTACTAGAAAGGTGTCTTATTTCATTTTTATAAATATTTTTAAATTTATTTTTTAAATTTGAGAGAGAGAGTACAAGCTAGGAGGAGTGGCAGAGGGAGAGGCAGAAGCAGGGAGCGTGACGTGGGGCTCCATCCGAGGACCCCAGGATCATGACCTGAGCCGAAGGCAGACACTTAACCACCTGAGCCACCCCGGCACCCCTCCTTTTTTTAAATAATATTTTAAATTTTAGAGAATCTTTGTAGTCCTTAATAAAAATTTGAAAGCCCTCTATAGCTATCAACTTAACTAACAAAAAGCACTTGAAATATTTATGATAAATGTCCTTGATCTTCATTTATATCTGGATATATTTTTATTTCTCACGGTGCCTATACACACACTCAAACACACATATACATACACATACATACATTATACATATATATTTATTATATATGATATTAAGTAACCCTAAATCTGAAGGTATTATAAATAGTCATTTTTTTTTCATTTATTTAATGGCTTTTTCAGTATATCTGCTTTTGTGAAACCCCAAAACTTTTGAATGAAATTTCCCACTTTCTCCCCCTCAAATACTTCAAGTGTCAATGAGGGCATTTAGTAACAGATAGTTTGGCATCTGGTATTTGCTTTGATTCCGAGCTCAGCCTTTTTAACTCTGTTTACTATTGCCATTGATATTCCAGTTATGAGAAACTCTAGCCAAGTGTTCTCCCTTTTACTGGGAATGCGAAGCCTGCTCTAAGGCAGTTCAGGGAGCATCTGCTCGTGCAAGTGCTTTTCTCTGTAGTAAAGGCATTGCCGTCATTCAGGACTGACCTTACCATACCAGCCTTCCTTATTTCATCACAGGTTCTCTATTACTTGAGATTATGATTATTACCCCTTTCATTTATAATACTTTCCACAGGAAAACACTGGAACTGAGGCAGACTGTGGTTGTGTGACAGTCATTTGCATGAATTATCATGGACTACTACAAAAAATTCAGAGTGAGGGGGAATTTGGTATGGCAGTACAACCTGTTCTAAAACAGGTGATAGATAGCCATTGTGTAGCCAATTTTTAACACTGATCCACTCTTTCAAAATTACTTAAGTATTATAAACGTAAAATGCCAGTTTGGGATGAGTATGGCAAATAGTAATTCTAATACACTGTGAAAATATTTTCCTCTTAAAGTGTTATTATAAACAACCATTAAATCTTTTTAATTACTCGTGAAAATAACATTCATTATTTGAAAAAGAAAATTATGCACAATATGGATTTTCAAAACTGAAGGTATAGTTCTTTTTAAAGTCTGGCTAAGCAGTGATAAAACAGGTGCATGGGGGTTTTTGGTTGGTTGGTTTTAGCCATGGAAATTGATAAAGAACATGAAGAAAAGAATTTGCCCACCCAGTATAGTCATCAGAGGAAGAGAGAAAACTTATTTAATAAAGTTTAATTTACATCTCATAGAGAAAAGTGAACTGATTGGAGTTTATGCTTTGGCTCTTGATTCAAGACTGACCTTAAAATCACTTGGACTTTATATCTGTAAAATTAAAATTAGGTTGTTTTTATACGGCCATCGCTGTTGAGCAGAACAATGAGTGAAGCAAACATTTGAATTAACAGTAGTTGTGATTTGTTTAAAATATTACATCCTTACAACATACAACTCACTTTTAAATTAATTCAGGTTTTTATTAAGCCAGGAAGCTTATTAAACACGTGTAGTGGATCTGGCCTCTTAGATAGTTTGAAAACATACTGAGAAAAAGAAAGATAGCCCAGGATGTCCAGGAACTGATCTGACACTGAGACCTCAAGTACTGTTAGAAGCTGGGCAGAAACAATTTCTCAGAACATCAATAGACAAGATTATACTGAGACCATGATAAGATGAGACAAAACAAGAACATTTTATGATGTCTCAGCACAGACAAAAACAAGGTCACTGTGCCACATGCAAAATACCAGACATTGCCTCCTCCCAGCTAATGCGAGTGACTGCTTCTTTACCAGCTGCAGCTGTAGCCTCATTCTAGTCTGCCTTCCCTGGAGAATTAAAATTGCCTCTGCTTTCTGGCAGTAGCCAATCTAGAGTGAACCCTCCTTCCTTGGAACCTCCCCAGAATCATTCAACAAAAGCCCCAAATCTACAATAAGCTCTAAAATCCTTTCAGAGACACCCCTTTTTATCCCATAGTGAGCACTGTGCTTCACTGCAATGAGTGTTAAACTCATCTCATCCCACTATGGGTATGTTCCTGGTGGTCTTTGGCTAGGGAGCACTGACAGTGCCAAGAAGGCCCAGCCCCTTAGTGTATTTGGGCACATCAGACTTTGCCCAGATCAATTAGAGAACTGCAGTAATATCTGTTGTGCACCAACTTTGTGCCAGTCAGGCCTTTGTTTTTTAATTTTTTTTAAGATTTTTATTCATTCATTTGAGAGAGCCTGTGAGAACATGAGCAGGGGGGAGGGGCAGAGGAAGACGAGAAGCAGACTCCCCACTGAGCAGGGAGCCAGTGCAGGGCTCAATCCCAGGGCCCTGGGATCAGGACCTGAGGCGAAGGCAGATGTTTAACTGACTGAGCCACCCAGGCGCCCTGCCATTCAGGTCTTTAATGTATGTTACTTAAATCATAACCCTGTAAATTTGGTACTTTTATTTTCCTCATTTGGCAGATGAATAAACCGAGGATTAGAGAAACTTTCCAAAGTCTCTTCCCTTGTACTGCCAGTAATTGCTATAACCAAGTTATAAATCCAGATCTGATTCCAAAGCACACGAACAACATTCTGTCATTCTGTGTTGCATGTAAAACTGAATGTATTCCATGCTAAAGTAGTCCTAGATCTCTTCAATTTCAAGTGTTTTGACTTCTGACAGTCTGCATCATCATTAAGTATATAAGTGGTTGTCAGTGACGATGAGTTTTAGCTGTATCATTATTGAGCAAGGCTAATTCACCTTGATAATAAATTTCCACAGATGGATGCACAGATTTATTTTGTATACATCTGGGTGAGCCTTTCTATGTTTCACTAAAATTACACATTTTCATGATATCTGCAAGCCCCTTCTAGAGTTGTATCCAATATAGATCTATTTTCAGGGTGTCTCTTGCGAGGGGGACAGCAGTCAGTGAAAATCACAACTGGAAGATAGATGATGCGATTATGATTGTTTAGAGAACTAGACATACTATATTTTTAAATGGACTTTAGAATCTACTTTTATTAGATAAGTGACTCTAGGCAAGTTCTTTAATTTCCCTGAGCTTCAGCGATCTTATGTACCAGTGGAGACCGTAACACCCACTCTTTGGGATTCTTATAACATGTAAAATACCAGACACACTGTAGATGCTTAATAATGTATACCTGCCTCCCCACAGTGTACCTGCCAAGGTTCTTATTACTTCCTTGCTCTCATCATAGTATATTACTATTCAGAAAAATTGCACTGGGAAAGAAGTAAAATCCCATTGACATTTGGTTCTTTCTATATTATAAGAGAAGTTTGTATTAATAAGGGATCGTAGAAAGTATTGGCCTTAAAGGCCTTTTATCGTATATCAGTTGTTATTTATTTAAGGGATATAATTTATTATACCACTTCTTTTGTCTGTCCTCAGTCCACACTTCCTTCAGTATAAATAATATTCTGTTAAAGCTCTAAATCAGAGGCTTTCATAATAGTTTTAAATAATTCCTTGTTCATAGTATACCTTAGAGAATTTATAAACCATAAAAGAATATTAAAATTCTAAAATTTCCTTATAATGAACTATAGTGAAGCTGGAATTAGATTGATTCTATACCTTCAGATTAGAAAGAATGTTTTCACTATTACCTGTCATGTATAGATTTAATTGAATTATGTGTGCTGTCGTAATGGAGGAAGTACCCATGTAAATCCACATCACTAACTTGATACCCATTTCTTTTTATTGTTCATATTATTCAGATGTTACTTCAGCAAAATTATCATATAAATCAACATTTAATCTCTGTGTTTTGTGCTTGTATAATTTTAGCAACTGAGGGTTTTAAATAGCTTTTAAATGTCAGTCTAAATGGTAGCACTGGCCATAAATTTTTGACTTACAAAAATATTTTCAGTCATTCAGGTGAGACAAATAAAGCAAAGCTTTATTTTTGTCCATAAAATAACTCCCAATTCCTTTTTATAAATATAGAGATAAAGTTCTGGGCAAAGTCCAATTCTGTTTCATGTCTACCAATGGTAATTTGCCCTCTGGTTTAAATTTGGCTTAGTATTCTGCTGCTGCCTTAAATTGCAGTGTGGCATTTCTGTACTCTCGTAACTACTTTCATATCCAACCTTGTGGTAAGTCAAGTTTCTCTGTCTCAAACTTTACAATTTGTATAAGAATAGAATAAAGTAATTGTAAATGTCTTGAAGAAAGGAGCAATCCAAATGAGTTTTAATAGTTTGAGAGCATACATGACCATAAGAATTTGACCAATGTTTTTTTAAAAAAAATAGCTACTATAAAATAAAACTTAAAAAATTAAAAATTGAGCTACCCTATGATCCAGCCATTGCACTACTGGGTATTTACCCCAAAGATACAGACGTAGTGAAGAGAAGAGCCATATGCACCCCAATGTTCACCCCAATAGCTAAATCGTGGAAAGAGCTGAGATGCCCTTCAACAGATGACTGGATTAAGAAGATGTGGTCCATATATACAATGGAATATTACTCAGCTATCAAAAAGAATGATTTCTCAACATTTGCTGCATCATGGATGGCACTGGAGGAGATAATGCTAAGTGAAATAAGTCAAGCAGAGAAAGACAGTTATATGGTTTCTCTCATCTGTGGAACATAAGAACTAGGAAGATCGGTAGGGGAAGAAAGGGATAAAGAAGGGGGGTTAATCAGAAGGGGGAATGAAGCATGAGAGACTATGGACTCTGAGAAACAAACTGAGGGCTTCGGAGGGGAGGGGCGTGAGGGAATGGGATAGGCTGGTGATGGGTAGTAAGGAGGGCAAGTATTGCATGGTGCACTGGGTGTTATACGCAACTGATGAATCATCGAACTTTACATCGAAAAACCAGGGATGTACTGTACGGTGACTAACATAATAAAAAAAATTATTATAAAAAAGAAAAAATAGGGGCGGCTGGGTGGCACAGCAGTTAAGCGTCAGCCTTCAGCTCAGGGCGTGATCCCGGCGTTATGGGATTGAGCCCCACATCAGGCTCCTCCGCTATGAGCCTGCTTCTTCCTTCCCACTCCCCCTGCTTGTGTTCCCTCTCTAGCTGGCTGTCTCTATCTCTGTTGAATAAATAAAATCTTTAAAAAAAAAAAAAAGAAAAAATAAAATAAACTACTTCCTTAGTCGTTTGCAAGCAGTAACATAAATTTAACCCATAAACTAATTTGATTTTTTTTTAATTGTCAAATGTTACCTGATTCTCTTTATTTATACCTTGTATTTTTCAGGTGTTCAAGAAATATAGTTATGGCTTGTTTTTAAATGTTCTTCAGTTTTTTTTTATACAAACGTTTTAGCATACTGTTACTCATCGAAAAACCAATTTCTTGAAATACGAAGACTTAGTTAATTTATGGATGTAAATTTAGGTCATGATGGCTTTTCTTGTAGTTTTAAGGAAAACCTAGTTTTGAAACTTGACTTAAAAATACTAGCCTTGGGGCGGTAGGTGGCTCAGTCTGTTAAACATCTGACTCCTGATTTCAGCTCAGGTCATGATCTCAGGGTTGTGAGATCAAGCCTTCCCTCCCCACAAACTCAGGCTCCAGGTTAGGCATAGAGCCTGCTTAAGATTCTCTCTCTCCCACTCCCTCTCTCCCTTCCCCCCTCCATCTCTAAAAAAAAGAAGAAGGTTTAAAGGACTTGGGAATAATGTCATAGTATCTCTACTTTTTTAACCAAGGGTAGTAGTGTCCGAAAGTTAAGAGTTACAAATTTCATCACTGGTTCTTTCTAGTATATATTCTTTCTTGTATACAAAAGGTGAATAAGCCTAAGCACCAGTCTTATATCTGAGTGCTAACAGCTTATGTTGTCATTTTATTCAATGAGTATTTATTTTGTAGTTATTATATATTCAGTAATGTGCTAAGTCCTGGGGAGTACAATATAAAAGTACACATGATCTCTGCCCTTAGTATATTATAATATTTTTGAGGAATAACAAACATTGAAAGTAATATAAACTATTTCAGTCTCAAGTTGAGGTTTATGTAGTAGCAGACTACAAATACAGCCAAAATTCAAAGGAGAGAAATGTCTTTGTGATAGAGTCTCGTCACTATGTTTTATAAAAAGAACTGTGATTTCGATCTCGAGAGGGAATTGTTAGGTGCTGCAGGTTCATTTGTGTACTCCCATCTTAGATCTACAACCTAATAATCAGCCATTTGGTGAACATTTTTATTGTGTCAAAAAAACACTTCGGGTACTTTATTTCATTTGTTTTTTTTTACAAACTGATGAGGCGGGTAATACTGTCCTCATTTTACTTATTGAGTCTTAGAGGTTAAATAACTTACCTAAAGCCACACTGCTAATAAATAGCAGACCAGAGATTCAAATTCTGGGTTGTATTGTTTCCAGTGCCTGACTTCTTAACTGTTACTACTACTCAACCACGCTTGATAAATGAGGAACTTAAGGCTCCAAAAGATAACTTATATAAGTTCACACAGCCAAAAATGGCAGAACTGAGATTTAAACCCACATCTTCACAAAGTATTACACTAAATCATGTGAATTTGCTGATATTCAACTGTTTTGATATATAAAAATGTCAGTTTCACACAGTTCAGTTGTCATATTTGCTCTTTGCACTAGACCATATAATCCTTGAATGAATATGGGGTCAAGATTAAAAGCAGGAGGAGAAAGAGGGGCATAACAAATTGTCAGAGGAGAGATAATCCAGATGGTAAGGTAAAACTGGCCAGTGGAGGGGTCAGGAATGCTAGTGTGGGCATTTCAGAATTGATCCACTAACAATCAGTAAATGAACATTTGTATTCTACACACTGCTAGAATAAAGCAGTCTTCAAACATAGCGTCTGGCTTTGTGCTCAAAGAACCAAGGATGTAGCAAGAATGAACCTACAGGGGCGCCTGGGTGGCACAGTGGTTAAGCATCTGCCTTCGGCTCAGGGCGTGATCCCGGCGTTATGGAATCGAGCCCCACATCAGGCTCTTCTGCTGTGAGCCTGCTTCTTCCTCTCCCACTCCCCCTGCTTGTGTTCCCTCTCTCGCTGGCTGTCTCTATCTCTGTCAAATAAATAAAATCTTTAAAAAAAAAAAAAAAGAATGAACCACTACAATGTTGAAGGGAATCTCAGCAGGGCTCTAAAGGATGAAGAAGAATTAGCAAGGAGGAGAGAGAAACAGAATGAACATTGTTATACACAGGGCACCTTTCTAAGTGTGTCATGAGTAAACCAAGGTTTTGGAAAGACCAGTCTGATAATGGAGTTGAAAAATTGTTTATGGTGTAGGAAAGCTTTTTGGAATTTCTGAAGCAATTTCAGTAGGTACCCAAGATGAAAGTAGTATTCCGTCAGTATTTCCTTCAAAATTATTTCATGATTCATTTCCAAAATTGTTATACAAGTGCCGTTTACTTTTTTGTATCCTCAACCCATTGTGAGTTTTCAAGGCTTAAAATAATAGAACTTTAGCAGCAGATGAAATATTAAAAGTTATCACATCTTTAACCCAGCCCCTCCCCCCTCTAGATAAAGAAAGCAAGACTTTTTAAAGTAAACTAAATCAGACATTACACATAAATTAGAACTCACATCTGCTAATTTCTACTCAAGGGGACTTTCCACTATGACTGTATCCCCCTCATTTTACTTGATGTAGTCTTCGAGTGTTTCTGTTGAAGATTTTTTGAATTTATGTACTTTTTATGTTTTATTTTGTATAACTCCATATTCTTTTTTGAGTATCCTGCAGAGTATTCAGTAACACTTAGAGAAAAAAAGGTGCTTTTTTAGAAAAGAGTCCTATAAAATCCATTTTAACTCATATGTCCTTTGAGAGTTTTTAATATATGAAATACTAGTACATAGATAAGAGTATATGTAAGTTGTGAAGCCTGATAATAAAATGAACACTCATGAATCTGTCACCCAGCTTAAGAAATGGAACATGATCAGTTCCCCTGAGTCTCCCTGTGTGCTCCTTGCCTGTGACCTCTCTGTCATCCACCAGCCTACAATGCCATTTTCTGTGCTACCACATTTCTCGACTTTTTATAAATACTGTTTCTCTGGTTAAGAAACTATCTTCTCTTAAATGGAATTCAGGTTTGTTAAATGTAGTTTCATAAATGGCTGTTAAATTTTGTCAAATGCTTTTTTATGCATCTATTGAGATTTTTCTCCTTTAATCTGTTAATATGATGAATTGGATTAATAGAATTCCTAGCATCAAGTGACCTTTACATTTGTAGGATAACCTCAACTTTTCACGTCATTTTTATTGTTTTCACACTGCCAAATTCCATTTGCTAATATAATTTTTAGAACTTTGACTCTGGCACCTATTTTCATCAGTGAAGTTGGCTAGCAGTTTTTCTTATTCTGTCCTTGTTTCTTAATCAGGTTTACTGCCTTTACAGAATGAGTCAGGAAGTGTTTCTTTTTTCTAGAATAATTTCTTTAAGATGGAAAGTGATAAGAGCTCAACTGTGAAATCTTCTGGCCTTGATATTTTCTATAATGTATAGAAACTTTCGTGATTTATGTATTTTTTGGAATTTGTCCTTGTTGCTTTATGAACTTTTTGTTTTATTTTTAATTTACTAACCACCAAATTATAGTATTCTTGCATTCTTATTTTGTTATTTTTGAGGGGAAGCTGATGACTTTGTTCTTTTTCTAATTTTGTAAGTTAAATCCCTAGTTTGTAAATTGTCACTGCTTCTAATTTTTTCTCACCTAAATATTTGGAATTAAGTATTTTTCTCCAAGTGCCTCTGTAGTTGCATCCTACAGCTTTTACTGTGTTTCATGGTAAAAATCAGTTCAAATACTTTCTTATTTCCACTTTGTTTTCTTTGAACAGTGAGTTATTTAGAAGTGTTTTTGAATGTCCAAATATATGAGATTTTTAAGGTTAATTTTGAGTCAGTACAAAAATAGGAAAACTGATCATGTACTAGCTATAAGGCAAATCTCAAAAAAGTTTAAAAAAATTTAGTATTATGTAAACCATATAAGTGTTCCATGGTACTTAAAAAGAATGAATATTCTCCAGTTTTTAGGTATAGGGTTCATTGATATGTTTAGATCAAGCTTTCTTCTTATGGAGCTCAGGTTTTATTGGTGTTGTATTTTGTTTTTTGGTCTGCTTTTATAAATCATTTACAGAGAAGTATTAAAATACTGCACTTTGGTGGTGAATATGTCCCTTTCTCCTTGCAGTTTTATTGCTGTATCTGTTCAGAAGCTATGTATAGATATAGCATATCTTATAATAGGTAGAGCGTATAAATTTTGAATTGGTGTTACGTAATGAATTGACTCACTATAATCATTTTATCTCTTTCCCTAGTAATTTTTTTTTACCCCAAAATGTGTTCTCTCTCATACTAATATAGCTACATAACTTTATTTTGGGTAGGTTTGCCTGATTATCTTTTTTCATCCTTTAACTTTCTCTTTTCTCTACTCTGTGAATTAGATCTCTTGTAAAAAGAGCATTTAATCCAGCCTGACAGTCTGATTTTTTAAACATCTTAACTGAAGAATTTAATGCATTTATATTATGGTTACTGATGAATTTGTTCCTTCTTATTTTATGCTTTCTCTTATTATTTCCCTTTTTGCTCTTTTGCCTCTTTTTGAATCGAACAAATACATTTCTTATTCCATTATTTCTCTTTCTAATTTGGGAATCACATATTTATTACTTTTAGTAACCACCTGTGAAATCTTAACATGCATACTCAACATAAAGTTAGTATCTTTACCCTTTTCTTCAACAATATAAGGATTTTTTTTCTTTTTTCTGTTTTTTTTTTTTTAATCAGTGCTTCTCTTGCTTACGCTGTTGTTATTCATGTTTTAGTACTGTCTTATTTATTTGTTTGCCTGGTAATTTTGTAAATTAGTCATGTTTCCATTGTTTAATATCTTCTATATATAGATTCATCCTTGTGTTTGCCAGTATTACTGATTGCAACTTGGCCTTTCAATCAGGGAAAGTTCTTTCTTATCCCAAAAGTACATGCTTCAGAAATTGTTATGAAAAGAGCTTTTGGATGGTAGAGTCTGTTTTTGCTTGTCTAAGGATGTTATTTTGACCTCATTCTTTATATTTTTGTTGCCCAAACAATTCTAGGATGGTAGTTATTTTCCTTTAGCAGTTTAAAGATTTTCCACTTTCTTCTGGCTTCCTTTTTGCTATTGAGAATCTAACTGGTATGGTTTTGGGGATAATCTGTCTTTGGCTGCTTTCTGCTATCTTTTATTTGTCTTTGTTTTCTAGAATTTGGCTATAATATGACCCACGTTTAATTCATTATTGTAGCTTTTCTGTTATTTTTTTCTGCTTGGGATTGGTTGTGGTTGGGATTTGTTTTATCGTCCAACAATTACGGAAATATTTTATGAATTCACAGTGGATACATTTCTCCACTCCACCCAGAGCCACTCCCAACACAGACAAATTTATTTGCTATCTGCTTTTGTTGGGTAGATCTTTCTTCTAGTTCACTCTTTCCCCAAGACTGAAGCCTTTCTTGGATTTTATTTAGCTTGAACCACAGCAGTTCTCCAGTCTCGTTCCCATCCTACAAAGGCCCAAGACTTTATGCCTATTCCTCTGAGTGCAAAATGTAGTCAAAACAAAAGCTCTAGATCATTGGTGTACATTTGAAATTCCCAGGGCTAACAGTTTAAGCACTTACTGGACTCCTGATCCTGGTTTATTTATGGTCTCAGAACATTTCTCTTACTTTCTTGGAAGCTTATCAGTTTTTAAGAGGTATTATGCATGAGTGCATATAAATTGTGTTTCTGTGTGTGTGTGTGTCTGTATAAAATCTTAGAGGATTTATTTATTTTTTGCAAGAGTATTTCAGGACCTCTAGTGATCGAAATGGAAGGCTGTCCTTTGCTTTATAATAAAAATGTTCTCTTATCTTTCTTTTTATCCACAAAAAAAAAATCACATTTTGTTCCTCCTGTCACTTCTTCCTATAGGTAAGCAGTAGGTCATCCAGTCCTAGTGTCAGAATGATCACTACCTCAGGACCAACCTCAGAAAAGCCAACTCGAAGTCATCCATGGACTCCTGATGATTCCACAGGTGACCAGTGTATTTCCTCACTATAAGAAGTTGAATTCATCATATTTGTTTTCATTTATTTGTGTCATGACTCTGATCTTTGTAAAGGCAGGCATTTTACAGTAGTTTAGATTTTCATATTAATCAAATATTTAGCAATAAACTTAAAGATGAGTTTTTGAGTACAGAGATAGATTGTCTTGCCTTCTGCATTTTTTCCCCCAGATACTAAACATGTATAGTGAAGGTGGTTTGGTTTGGGGTCACTCCATACTGTATTCTTGATACTTAAATCTCTGATTTTCCTATTTTTGATCCATCCTACTGGATGGTAGTAGTAAAGTCCATTATCTTAAATAACTAAAATCAGCAGAATGATAAAAATATTCATCTTCATCTCAGTCTTTTGTCTTAAAGACACAAGATATCATGTACTTCAGTGAGAAAAAAAAATTCTGACCATTAACTTTTTGAATCATTTTTAACTGGTAGAGAGACTTCATTTCAGTTACATAAATTTCTGTTAACTAGACCTTAAAGAGCCTGTTAAGAGTTATTAAAACTCTCTAACATGAATGACTAGCTGGTCAAAATACTAGTATTAAAATCTGATGATGGAATAGTTTTCTTACAGGCAAGCAGGAAATTATGTGCCACAGTGGAATTAACTTTTCCTTAGCGTTAAGAGAATTCCCTGATAAATACTCAGCAGTATGGTTCTATAAAAATTTATTATTTATATATTATGTCAGAGAGGGAAAGATGATCTCTTAGACCTTGGAAAATTAAACCATTTGGGATTTTATTTAAGATCAACTATGTTATTAATAGTCACAATTAAATTGAAATTAAAAAGTCAGCTTTCTCCCTTTACAAACTAAAACACTACATATAAATATTTATAGATATTTGGCATAGGTTAGTCAAGTTCATAATTTAATTTAAAAAATTAACTGAGTAGCTTTTCTCTGTTTCATGTAAGATACAACTATGTTTAGCCAGGGGTGCACTCTCTAGTTTTAGTAAGTTTAAATTTAGTGGTGGCAAAAACTCCCCTAAGTTTCACCCCTAGCATAGCCCAACCTAGGATTGTCCAGAACATTCATTACTCAGCACATGTGCAGAATTCATCACAATGTGCTTTCTCCTCAGAGGTAGATAGTGAAACACTCTTGACAGATTTGATCGTTACATTCAGGTAAGATTAGCTCTTTTTGGTTCTTCAGCCGTCTGGTGAGGCGGGGAGTACTTGCTCTGACGTTACAGCATTTGCTGGGGCCTAGTGTTCAACTTGGCAGGGCCTCTCCTGACTTCAGTCTAGACTAATTTATCCTTGCCAGTCAACATAATTGTGAATTCATGAAAGTAAAATAAAAATTCTTTTATGTCCCTCTCACTTAACTGCTGGGTTTTTTTTCTACTTCATGTGTTCTTCCAGACTTTCAACCTCAATCTCATTTTTTTCTTTTCTGGGACCTAAAATACCAATAGCTAGAAATCATGCCTAGGTCCAAAAATCAGCTAAATTTTGCCTTTGCCTTAAAATACAGCAAGTATGAGGTTATCATTTTTAGATAATTTTGAATATAATTTTAGAAGTTGAGACTGGTTTACGCTTATATTTAATGAGGTCCAGCTTTGCACTGTTTCTGAAAGAAGTACTGATAATCAAGCTAATACAATAAATAACAGGAAAGAGAGATTGGTAAAGCCTTTTTCTTTGGAGGCCCCGTGATTCAGGAAAAAATTAGAAGTGCATACGTAAGTTTAAATAACCTAATTGAGTAGTTTTATTTTAAAAGAGGAGGGATTTCTATGCGTTTTCAGAGAAAAATAAAAAGCATATCAATTTAATTGTCATAGCATATAATGAGTGCTCTTGGATTTCTCTTTATAATATACTGGGGATAAAGAAAGACATACATACCCAAGAGCAGTTAGTTGAGAGAGATGGCTAGACACAGTAGAGGGAGCCACAGAGAAGGAAAAACCCACCAAAGAGTTTTTTGTATTTGCGAAGAGAAGTATAAGATATGGCCCACTGCTTGCAATCTTATTAGAGTCCTAACACTGACACATTAAAAATAAAAATAAACTCATCATGCTTTATTTAATACATTTAAGAAACTACTAAATTTGCAGTGCAAAGCTGAGTGTTTTAATAGTTAATAGAACGATACTTGGATTTTTTCCATTCCCTGAATACTATGAAATACTGATACACTTAATTTTAAAATACATATCAGAGGGGCTCCTGGGTGGCTTAGTCAGTTAAGTGTCTGCCTTTGGCTCAGGTCATGATCCGAGGGTCCTGTGATCAAGCCCAGCATTGGGCTCCCTGCTCTGTTGGGAGCCTGCTTCTCCCTCTCCTGCTGTTGCTCCCCCTCCTTGTGTGCTCTCTCTCTCTCTCTCTGGCTTTCTCTCTCTCTGTGTCAAATAAATAAAATCTTTTAAAAAAATAAAAATCAAAAAGAAAATACATATCAGATACAGGGTGTTTATTTAATAAGATACAGCAAGTATGAAAGATTTAAGAAAGAATACTAAGAATAGAAATGTTGAAAGAGTTCAAGACACTTAATTTTTCCTATAAAGTCAGGGGGAAATAACTTTTAATCAGTTGTAATTTTGTGGAAAGTAGTGTTCCATGGAAGCATAGTTTGAAACTGTTGTGCGTGGGGAAAGAGTTAGGAAAATAACAAGTTAAGTGTATTTCTTATTTAGCCATTCCAGAAGAATACTTATGTTACTATATGATTTTAGGATAGGTAAGATTCTACTAGGCATTACACTGTCATTCTTTCTTTATTGCACTCCAGTATTTAATGAACATTACTTTTTTTTTTTTAAGATTATTTATTTATTTATTTGACAGAGACAGCCAGCGAGAGAGGGAACACAAGCAGGGGGAGTGGGAGAGGAAGAAACAGGCTCCCAACGGAGGAGCCTGATGTGGGGCTCGATCCCAGAATGCTGGGATCACGCCCTGAGCCGAAGGCAGACGCCCAACAACTGTGCCACCCAGGCGCCCCAACATTACTTTTTTTTTAAACATTACTTTTTCAATCTGAAATATAAACTCAAGTATATAAAATTGCCCTTCCTTCCTAATTCTCCATTTAGTATCAATATCAATAACAGTAGCAACAGTGATAGTAACCATCACCACCTTGGGTTGACTGCTTACTTATATGTTAGCATTTGATTTAGCTTAGCTTTTGGAGTTACTTGCAAGCACATTCACAGTGGCTTTGAAAAAGAAAACTAGATTATCAGTCAGTAATAAATTATTGAAGTTACTGAACCATCAAACTGTCCTAATTTTTATTGCATTGCATGCAGTGCCTTGCTGTCAGCCAGACCTTGTTTTTATCTGCACCACTCTATCAAGGAATCACTTGTCAGGAAAAGGGCTGACCAGTTCACTGTTTTTTTTTTTTTTTAAGATTTTTTATTTATTTATTTGACAGAGATAGAACACAAGCAGGTAGAGTGGCAGGCAGAGGGAGAGGAAGAAGCAGGCTCTCCACTGAGCAGGGAGCCCGACGCAGGGCTTGATTCCAGGACCCTGGGATCATGACCTGAGCCGAAGGCAGCCGCTTAACCAACTGAGCCACCCAGGCACCCCTGAACAGCTCACTTATTTAACTCATTTACTTTTTTCCTAACAGTGGGAAAGCAGCTACTTCTGAAATTAAAAAGTCCATATTACTTCACAGTTATCCTGCCTGCTTCTGGAGGCATAAATGTTAATCCCATGTGACTCATGCAAGTTGTTATGACGGTTTACCTCTTTTGAAATACAAACAAAAGCTGTCTGTTCAAATACTTTAGTAAAATTTTGACTGGTGGTTTGATTTAACCCATTTAACTGTTCCGCGCATGACATTGAGCTACAGTTTCCATATCATTCGTTACACCTGTGTTCAGTATACTCCCATCAAAAACATCTTTCATTTTCTGCAGTGATTCTCATTAGGAAAGGTGGGAAGGGGTTCACACTAGAGTCTACATAAATTGAAGATAATCCACTGAAAGAGAATGTGTCTCTTGTTTCCCCCCACCCTTTTTTCATTAAAGAACACTAATGTTCAGGGAATGACACAGCATTATAGTAAACAGCATGATAAGAAAAGAAAGAGATATGAGATTGGATTAGGTAGGGTCAGTGAAGACTGAATTTAAAGTATAAAGGTCCCATACCACTGTTTTTGTTTTTTGTTTTCTTTCAGGATTTTATTTAAATTCAAATTGGTTAGCATGTAATGTAGTATTAGTCTCGGGTAGATGTTTTTGTTTTTACTTGAACAAGGGCTTATAACCTTTAATGTTACACAATTTATAGCCAACTTAAATTGTACGAGAGTGTGGTTGCATTCTGATTATCTGGTGATTGAATGTTCTCTTTTTATCTTTAGAATTCAGAAATAGACTCTCTCCATTACCAATAACTTTTATGTATTATTTACTTTAGGAAAAAAATGCCAATATTTCATGCATCCTTTCTTGCTTTTTGCTTATAATTATTTATGATAGAAAATAAAGTACATACTTGAATTCCAGATACCAATGGATCAGATAACTCTATCCCAATGGCTTATCTTACACTGGATCACCAACTACAGGTAAAGGGGTACTTTCTCGGTGAATGTTTACTTTTTCGTTTGAAAAAGTTTAGAGAATCTGTCTAGAAAGTGGACAGTTATGTTCATATCTGTCATCATATATTCATTTATTTATGCTTTTAGTTGGCCTCCTTAAACTTTCTAAAATCAAGTTAAAATGATTCGTTCAGTTAAGTTAAATCTAAAATTGGTAAAATTGTATGTTCTTAACAGTTGTCTTAAAATACTTCCATATCTTTAAGAATGCCAAGAATGGATGGGGGAGCACCTGGGTGGCTCAGTCGGTTAAGTGTCCGACTCTTGATGTTGGCTCAGGTCATGATCTGAGGGTCATGAGATCGAGCCCCACGTCGGGGTCTCCAGGGGGTGTGGAGGCTGCTTGAGATTCTCTCTCGCACTCTCTCAAAAAAAAAAAGAATACCAAGAATAGCATTTTTGCTCTTAAGTGCTATAGTATAAAATTTACATAAGCTCATTTCCACTTAATAGATTTCATGATACACTGTCATGTTCATAGTGACTGAAAATATAAGTAATACACTTCAGTGTCTCCTCATGAGTATGAGAGCCGTAAACTTCTTTTGGTATAATACGGCTTGACAACCTGAAATGTAAAACCAGAGGCAAATGATAACTCTCGTCGTGATTCTCTGTAATAGCAAGTGTTAAAACAGCAAGTGCAAATTTAAGTTCTGAGTTAATGCTGACAAAAGGACACCAAAATTTTCTAGGCCATGGTTTAACACTTATTTTTAAAAGACCATTGCTTTAGTGCTATAAAAACCTATCACAGTCACTGTCCTAACTCTCAGCTTGATATTGAGATTTGATTTAATTGTTTTAACAGTCCTGATTTATTTTCAGCCTCTAGCACCGTGCCCAAACTCCAAAGAATCTATGGCAGTGTTTGAACAGCATTGTAAAATGGCACAAGAATATATGAAAGTTCAAACAGAAATTGCATTGTTATTACAGAGAAAGTAAGTTATCTTTTATGAATAAAACACATTAGTATTTTGAGTTTAAAATATGTTAAGGTGAAATATTGTTGGAAGACATGAAAACTTGGTAATTTTTAGAACTAATCATTAAGCATGCAGTTGACCCTTGAACATTTTGGGGGTTGGAGTGCTGAACTCCCACTCATTCAAAAATCCACATATAATTTTTGATTCCCCAAAAATACTAGTGGCCTACTGTTGACTAGAATCCTTACCGGTAACGTAAAACAGTCAATTAATATATTTTATGTGGTATATGTTTTATGTACTGTATTCTTAGAATAAAGTTAGCTGGATGAAAAGTTTTATTAAGGAAATCATAAGGAAAAGAAAATACATTTACAGTACTGCACAAAAATCCATGTATAAATGGATCCATGTAGTTCAGACCCTTGTTGTTCCAGGGTCAACTATATTTCCAACTTGGAGGTTTTATATGTGTTCATCTTTAAGTTTGAAGCAACTTTTGGCTGTTTTTCCTGCAAAACTCAACCCTTTTGACTACATATATTATATTAAAATTAAGGAAAATAAACTGGTGTTATATACACATGTTTTATGTTCCAAGAATTTTAAAGCTAAAAGCTGTTTAGATTTATAGTTATAAAGATTTATTATTTCCTTGGACATAGGTAAAATAATTTGATTTACTAATATTCAGATGTGCTTTATCTTAAAAATATTTTGTTGATATATTCTTTCTAGGTATGTGTTTAGAAGAGTAGAATTACTTTATTTTATACCAGTGAATGTTTTTCCGGGGAGTTTTATACTCACATGCGTTTTTCTGAGAGTTATAAAGAGGCTACCTTTTTCCTCCCTTTTTTTAAGAAAACTAATTTTCATGCTCCTTTATTTGAAATTCTTAAAAAACAAAACAAAAACTTCAGTTTCTTAAGTATGATCCTCATGAAAATTTTATACCTCTGAAGCTGAGTTATTGTGGTAACTGAAATGAAATGCTATAGGACAAAATCATGGCAACTATAGGTATACAAGGTAATAGGATTCCCTCTGTTAATTTTAATCTAAATAAATGAAAATTTCTTGGTTCTTGAAGTAATTTGTGTAAAGTTTTGTTTGTACTTCCAAAAAAAACCCCAGAAAAAATAACTCCTTCAGAATTTACTGTTAAAATGATTTCAATTCAGTACCTTAAAGGCTATATAGGGAATAAATATTAGAGTCTGCAAATTGTGGAGCTAACTGTAGAACTATTGACACTTTATGTTAATAAAAAAAAAAACCTCTCTCTTTCACATATTTAATCTATACTTTTTTCATATTTGTCCATTTGATAGTTCTGTGCTGGAAAAAATAAATGATAGATTGAGGGAATGTGAAAACTGACATTTTAATCAATTTTAAATACTTTAAATGAGAAATACTATAAGAAAATCATGTAGAGGCTTTTCATTAATTATTGCGTTATATCTAGTAAGTTCACACTAGGAGTTAATATTGAACATCTCCCAGTTTATCAGGCTATAAAAGTCTCTAATGGTCTTTCATGAAAATGTTCATAAAAGCGAGCAACTCATTTGAAAGTGGTACTTTGTATTGTTCCCACTTTTAAAATAAATAGATTTAAGTTGATAGCATCTATTTTAATTAGCTTGCACATGTTTTATGAGCTGCCACTTTGCACTGTAGTTAAATAAGACTGTGACTTCAGAACATGAATAAAAGTTCATGAGTGTAAAAGTGAAGTATGAATGATAAAGTATCATATTATTTTCCTGTGGTCAGAGCCCTTCCCCAGCCTTTTTTCTTCTTCCTACACAAAAGGGATACCAAATAAAATGTTTTGAAACTTTTATTTTACCATTTTATCTGCATTCATTAATTGTCTAAGTACAGTTACTTACAAAAGGATTATGGGGTTTGTATGGGTACACCAGAAAAGTGGGTGATAGTTTCCATTCTAGCCTACAGGTGTATCTGAGTAGTGTACCTCAGATACATAATGATCAACCCAGAATAAAAGTCCTAATAAGTTGAGCTCATCAGTTAGTAAGAGGTGAATTTTCCTACCATGTACTATATTTTATTATGTGGTATTTGTTTTTAGGCAAGAACTAGTTGCAGAACTGGACCAGGATGAAAAGGACCAGCAAAATACATCTCGTCTGGTACAGGAACATAAAAAGCTTTTAGATGAAAACAAAAGCCTTTCTACTTACTACCAGCAATGCAAAAAACAACTAGAGGTCATCAGAAGTCAGCAGCAAAAGCGACAAGGCACTTCATGATTCTCTGGGACCTTTAAATTTTAAAATATGCAAAGAAAGACTTTTCTTTTTTTTTTCTTTTTTTTTTCTTTTTTTTTTTTTTAAGGAAAGAAAAGCCCTTATAATGACAATTCATGAGTGTTAGCTTTTGGGCGTGTTCTGAATGCCAACTGCCTATATTTGCTGCATTTTGTTTCATCGTTTATTTTCTTTTTCTCATGGTGGACATGCAATTCAACTGTCTCCTTGCATAACATGGGGGCATCTGTGACTTGAATAAGCAGCAGTTCTCAACTTCAAAACAGATGCAGTGAACCATGGCTGTATATGCATGCTCATTGTGTGAAGGCTAGCCTAACAAAAACAGGGGGTGTCAAACTAGCTGCTATGTGCAAACATCGTCTTTTTTTCGAGGTGGAACCTCAAGAATGATTTTGTTCTTGTATCTCATCTCAAAAAACAATTTTTTTTCCAAAAGGTGGTATATACCAAGTTAAAGACAGGGTATTATAAATCTAGAATAAGCGGTGGTACATTATAGAAATGCAGAACTTAGGGATAGTTGCAAGTGAGGGCTCTGAGGCCAGCATCCTTCAATCAGTACTGAACTTAGTTCCATCCATAAAATATTTAAAGGTAAGTGGTGGCTGCTGTATTTAATAAAAGCGTATTTCATTGGACTAAAATTTGACTATGATACATTGAACAAAATGGAACCCTTTTTTTTAAGATATAAAGATTTTTAATTTTGTGATTGCGTGTATGTGTGTTGAAACTATAAAGATTTTATCACTCTAATATTAGTATCTCTTAAATGAAATTAAAAGGTAAATGAACACGATCCAGCTTAAATGATCATTCCTTCCTGCAATGATTATTGGATTTTTGAAAAAAATCCATATTTTTGAAAAACTAAAGAGAAATATTGGAAAATGGAAATAATTGCTCCAGCTAAAAGGCTTGGGCTTAGATTTCTTTTATGATACCAAAAGAGTAAAAAACCTGGCAAATCAGGAGAAGTTAGTAAGGAAATTAAAGAAGTAAATATAAATTCATCAAGTATACTATTTATCAACATTGGAGTAACTGATTTTCCTTGCAAGCCCATCCTAGAATGCCTGCTGCCTTTCAACACTTTTAAGGGAATTTCGACACTTATAAAGAGAAAATTTATATTGTTAACAATAACTTTGCTACCAACTTTGAAAATAAAAGTAATAAAAAAACTTCATTGAAATAATAGACTATATAAGCTCTATTTTTTCAGTTGGTATTAAAATAAATCACATTTTGATACCAGTACAAGGTGTCTTTTAAACAAGGATGTCATCAACCTCATTTTTATAGCATTAATGTTTTATGAAGAGAAAATTAAAAATGAAAGCATAATTGCTGTGATTATTAGAATTATATCATGATTGTATTGTAGTTTTGCTCTGTTTCAGATAAGCAAGGTGATCTAAGAAGTTATCAAAACTATTCTTAAAAATGCTAAAGCAGGTAACTTTTTCTTCTGTTATTTTTTTTCCTCCTCCCACTGAGTTTTATAATGTATTCCTGTGTATACAAGCAATAAAGGTAAAAGACAGTTTGTACTAAACTGTGTCATTTTTAGCTTCCTCAAAGTCTATTTCTAGAAAGTTTCCAGTAAATAAATGTCTACCATTACTTTATTTAAATAAAAGAAGGGCTATCATTCCCAAATAATTTGATTGCCTAGTTGAAAGTGATACTGGTCTCAGCACATTAATAGTAAAATAAAATTGGCACAGAAAATAACTGTAGACTAAGGAAAAGTATAACTCATTCATAGCATTGCTGCTTGTGATATATATGTGTCACTCCACCAAAAGGGACCTGGTCAGTGTTCAGAGACTTTTCTGATAATCTCAGAGCATGAGATATTCAGGTGTGGATGCTAATGCTCGACCTTTCCATTAGGATTTAGCATTATAGGTTGCAGATTTTATTTCTAGTCATTAGTGTGTTTTTACTATATATTACATACTCAAAGGGAAAATTTATTATTATTACATGTAATCACTTCATTAAAATCTCAAATAGGAAAATGGAAGAAAGTAGTGTTAAGTCATAGTGCCAAGTGCAAAAAGAAGACTGTTGAACACTTGCTTGTTTGTTTAAGTAAGTTCCTGGGGATTCTCACACTGTCATTGTCCTAGACACTGAGTGTACTTCAACCTACTTGGTTTTAAAGTAGTTATGTTACACATTTCATACTTTTTAAGTCCTGATTATCCTTGATGGGAGAAAAGGGCAGCAGGGTTAATTAAAATCCACAGCCAGTTTTATCCAGCATCCTCACCCATCAAGCCTTCAAACAGATTTTAACAAGGACCCATATTTTTTATTGATTGATTTTACTTTTTATTCTAACCCTCATTTTTGGGTAGAAATAGTGAACAGACAAGCAAGTGGCTTAAAGGCCCTCATGTAAGAAATTCACAAACAATCCCTAAACAATCCCTAATTACATTTCAGTTTTTCCTCGAGGGAAAGAAAACAAAGTCTAGAGAGAGACACTCCTCACCACTAAAAATAACTTTCTTTGAGTCAAGTGAAAATCATTTAAGACTATTTCCTTTATAGCAAAACTGCATATTGAAGAGATTTGCTTAAAAGTTGTTTACAAATGTTTGACTCTTGCTGAACCATTTTAGAGTATTTAATAATGTCTTTTTTTCCTCCGAAGTTTCTTCTGTGTACCTAGTTTCAGCCCCTGCTTGTAGCCAGAGATCACAGGCCTTGCCCGTGAAACTTTTTTCTTTCTGTAAGTGTGGTTTTTAGCAGTCAGCTCCTCTCTTCAAATGATAGGAAGTTCTACTTCTGTCATTCGGAACATTTTATGTAAAACACTGTAATGCAGAAATCCTTATGCGTACTGTATACTTGAAGGAAGCTTTTTAGATTTATTTTTGTTTGTAATAAAATTCAGATTGTTACTCTAAACTCATTTATAAAAATGGTTAATGATTCATATTGGTAAATGAGCTGTGAGGTATTCTGCTCTAGCAGTGTGTTTACCTTACACAAAATCAAATAAAAACTGAAAAGTGAGTATTCTTAAAATACTCAACACAGTAGTAATGTAATCATGATTTTTGAGAGGCTGACTGGCCAGTTAACATATCCATCTGTAACAATTCACATTTTTTGTTAAATGGGTACTCTTCACAATTTCATTAACTCATGATTTATATGAAGTACAACATGGTATATGCATTACTGAGTGATTCTTCTCGTTAGAAAACGGATTTCCTGTAGTATAGCTACATTACATTAAGTATTTCATTCCTTTATCAACTTCCTAGCCTCTCGACTATCACATATGCACACACACACGTAACACTCTTACAGATTCGACCTTCATTTTAGTAAATCAGCCCATTCATCACTCACTCATTCCTTTAACAAATATTTATTGAGCACCTATTGTAAGTGAAGCTCCTGTGGCTAATGCCAAGTTACATGTTCTCTTTAGTCACATGGTAGTTAGGTTGTATTCCCATTTCACAGATGGAAAATTAGGCTCCTAAAGGTTAAGATTTGTTCCTGAGTCTGCTTTCCCCCCGCCACCATGCAGGAGGACTCTGTGGCCACTATGAGCCCATGATGTGAAGAAGAGCATGAGAAATGCAAATGATGGGAAAATATGAGGTCACTTCCAGGCACAGAGGCTTTGTGACCACTCCACAGATCATAACGAAGCCAACACGGAGACCCACACGTGTCTTTTAAACCCAAGTCTGTGCTCTAAACCACTCTGCCATACTGTCATTTAAAACTTGCTGAGTGGTTCCATTTTCACATTCATTTATTCGACGAGTGGGGTGTATTCACTCTTCCACTCCCCTCAGCTGAAAGACATGCTAAAAATGGAAATACAGATTATGATATCGTGAAGCTTGGTCTAGAAAGATGACTTGTTCTCCACTCTCAGGAAAGGCTTACTCCAGGCTTTTTCATTTTGGGTTTGTTTTTGTATTTTTGTTTTTACCTTTTGTTTTGTTCTTTTTTTTTAATTGGGATATAATTTTTATACAAGAAACTGCATCCATTTAATGATGTTTAATGCAGTTTACTGAGTTTTGACATGCGCATACGCTCAGGAAGCCATCCAACAAGCAAACTACTGAACACTTCCTTCCCCCCTTCCCAAGGTCTCCCACGCCCATTTGCAGTCCTTCCCCCCCTTCACTCCAGGCCCCAGACACAGTGCTTTCTAACAATATGAATTTGTTTGCATTTTCTACATTTTTACATAAATGAAATCGTTCAATATATACTTGTTAACTTTTTAAGCTTTTTTCCCCTCTTGAATAGTTTCAATTCCTTTGACAGGAAATTTTAATTAAACCATTCTCAGGGATACTTGAGAACTGAAAAGTATCAGTCTTCAGGAGAAAACAGGTTTGAAGAGGCTATCGACATGTCCATTGTGGCCGACCTGATTATGTCGTGTTATCTTCTGAAACATTTAATATCACTTTATTTCTACATTTTTACAGAAACTTAATATTTTGCTTACAAATTCCCTTGGGTTGTTTGTTAAAATAAGCCTGTTTCTCTCTGCATTGAGGTGTTAGAAATGCAACACAGACATAGTAGCATATTAGTAGGTTCATGGTAGTTTTCAGCAAATACAATTGATCAGTGTAACTTTAAAAGTTTTCATTTTCATTTAGATTGTGGCTGCTGTTTTGCTTGCTAAGAAAGCTGGGAAACTATATTTAAAATAACAAAACAGTCTTCTGTATATGGTATTTGATATGGATATGCTGTCCGTGGTCCTGTCTGCTATAGAGGTGCTTATAGAAATATGTAAGATTACACTGGTAGGTCATGTGCTGCTTACTGCTAGGGCCTTTTCCATCAGTAGTTAGTAATTGCTGTCAGAGTTTCTCATCCCTACTGCCCTGAGGTCCCACCAAAGCTGAGTTTGTGAAATGAACTGCCCTTCATGTCAGTTTTTTCAGTGAAGTCTTTTTGAGAATCAAATGCTTATTTAACTTTATCTGCATTTCATGGTGCTTTTATATATGTGTGTATTTTTTAAAGGTTTTATTTATTTGAGAGAGAGAGCACAAGAGGGGTGGGGAAGGGGAGGAGGGGCAGAGGGGGAAGGAGAAGCAGACTCCACACTGAGCAGAGAGCCTGATGCAGGGCTCCATCCCGGGACCCTGGGGTCATGACCTGAGCTGAAGGCAGATGCTTAACCATCTGAGCCAGCCAGGTGCCTCCATGGTGCTTTCATATATCCAAGTAACGAAATACATTATTTATCCTGTAATTTAGTGGTCAGTGATCTCTTACAGATGCCATATAGCATCAGGATAATTGCTTTGAATATATCAGAAATCAGTGAGCAAATGCTAGATATTTATCTTCTGAAAAACAAAAGTAATGTACAAACTACAGTTACTTCTGAGACTTGTTTTTTTTGTTTCTCCGTGTGGATACCTCTTAGTTATTATAGGAAAAACTACATTAATCATTGATAAATTTACTAAATTCAAATTGAAGTCTGAAGAAACCTGAAAATGGGTGTAACTTTTTATATGGTTGAAGAAAAAATGGTGATATTACTTCACATT
The DNA here is from genome assembly GCF_024610735.1 of Ursus americanus. NCBI lineage: Eukaryota > Metazoa > Chordata > Mammalia > Carnivora > Ursidae > Ursus > Ursus americanus. The sequence goes on along the minus strand of NC_142137.1, from coordinate 10,097,115 downwards.
CCTTTTCAGCTTTTAATCCGTTTCCTACAAAGGTACTTACTACCTAGTATCCATCTAAAGTGTCATGAGCATATTACTTGCAAAAATCAATACCACTCTTGTTTCTTTTGTGTGTACCATTAGAACCTTTTAACAGATACTGTTTCTTTGAGGATTGGAAACATGTCTTTAGTCTCTAAGCTAACATGAAATTCATAATTTATATGCTTACAATCTATTTCAGTACATTTGGGCTATTATATATTAGTACATTGCTGGACAATAGTCTTACTTAAAAATTCATACTAGAACTCACGTATGACTACATAATTCTGTCTTCCCATTCGTGATTTCACGTTTTATTTACAGGAGACTTGAAGTGGTACAAAGTTCCTTGGCCTGAGCTGAGTATTTCTTCCTTTTTACTTCTTTAGCATCCATATCAGAAAATTCTCTAGTGTCTATGCTCCATGTACCCTATGATTCATAATGACATAATTTTGGCTGCTGCCCAAAATAATAGCTTAAACAAGAAGCAGTTTTTTCTTTCTCACAGAAAAAGTCAACAGTAATACGATAGTTTCGCTCATCTGCATCCTAGCCAGAGAGGGAAAGGGCAAGAGCAAGAGGGTGCAATCACTTATGCTCCCATCCATTTGCCATAACTTCATCACATGCATTTACCCTACCTGCAGGGAGGCTGGATATGTCTGTATAAATGGACAGCCGTATGCCTAACTAGAAGGTAGGAATTAAGTTACAAATGAAAGATCAAAAAGATTTAGAGGACAAGTAGCCTTCACCACACTCTCAGAAAGGAAACTAGACCACTGCCGCCTCTACGTCCTCTGTCCCCTCTCTCCATAATATGAAAAGTAGGCAAAGCTGACCCCTCACAAGAACGCAAAGTAGTGTCAAAATCCAGTATGGTGTACAATACTTAAAGATTTCCCTGTATTTATAATTGTGAAGTTAGAGCACTAGAAAATGGACTGCAGTTCAAACCCAGGTCTTCTTAGCTTCAAGGCTTACAAAAATCTCATTTTTAATTAGTTTAGAACTTGGAACACATTTTCTGATAGACTTAATAAAGGAGAGGAGAACTAGGTTCCTAAGCATACTTATAAAAGTCTGTTTGGTCTTTAATGAAAATTAAATAATAATGCCTTTGAATGGAATAGTTCCAACAAAAACTGTAAGAGAAAACAGAGAAGTGATGTGGTTGTTGTCTTCAGGTATTGACATTGTAGTAATTTTTCACTTTTAAAAGTTCTTTACCTTTTTACTGTTTTCTGCAAAGTAAAAATTAAAACCAGAAGGACACCATCTTACACATCACTCTAACCATGTTTCTTTGGCAGGAACTCAGGGCCCTTTGCCATGGGCACAACTATTGGAGCCCTTGCATGAATCCCACACGGGCAGGAACTTCCCTTCCACTACTGGCCCCAACCTGGATCCTTGCAGGTAGGGGTGGACCCCCAAAGGGAGATTTCCAAAGATTCTCCTATGGATTTTGGTGAGGATGAAGCACAGTGTCAACAAGAGGAGTAAAAAAAAAATAAGTCAGAACTTTAATGGCTTCAAATTGTTTTCTTATTCTTATTAATACACATTCTAGGGACCCAGCCTCTGAAATTCTGCTTCACAATGACAGGCTATTATTCAGGTTTATAAACTTTTTTTTCTGGTTCCTGAAGTGATTCTGTTGCACTGGCAGATTGTAGAATTACCTGCACCATAGAGCAGATAGAAGGGGTATTGCCATTGTAAATTTTCTGGATTCTAACCCATCTAGTGTTGTGAAAGCTAAGAGGAGTGTGATATTGTGATGGATAATAAATCTATATTCGGTCTTCTTCCTTTTCCTGGCACACAGCTGGAATTTCTTAGGTTGTGAGAACAATAAAGATGTCTTGCTTTGTTAATAAGGTGATTTTTTGGAAAGCTTCTAAGTAGGTGGGGATGGGAGTTGGTTGCCAGGGGGCCAACTACCTGGTTAGAAGGCGGCAACTTTCTTTCATTCCTCCCGCCCCCGTGCTCCACTTCAGGGAGGAAAGAAGGGCTGGAGATGGAATTAAGTCACCAAAGGCCAGTATTTTAATTGGGCGTGCCTGTGTAGTGGAGCTCTCATAAAAACCCCGAAAGAACAGGGTTCAGATTGCTCCTGGGTTGGTAAACACACGAAGATTGGAGGAGAGTGATGCACATGGGAGGCATGGAAAACGCACCATTTCCGAATACCTTGCCCTGTGCATCTCTTCCATCCGGCTGTTCCTTGGTTACATTCTTTTATAACAAACTGGTGATCTAGTAAGTAAAATGTTTCTCCCAAGTTCTGTGAGCTGCTCCAGCAAATTAATCAAATCCAAGGAAGAGATTGTTGGGACCTCTGATTTATATAGCCAGTAGGGTCAGAAGCACAGATGATAACCTGGACTTGGAATTGGCGCCTGAAATGGGGGCAGGAGGTAGTAGTCTCGTAGGACTGAACCCTTAACCCGTGGAATCTCCTGCTGTATCTGAGTAGATAGTGTCAGAATTGAGTTGAATTGTAGGACACCCAGCTGTGTCCAATGGCTTGGTATGGGGGGAAACACCCACACATGTAATTGGAGTCAGAATCATGAATGAGTCAGTGAAAGATAAAATCTGCCATATCTCTTAGATTCACAAAACATAGGGATGTGGAAGTAAGGGTAAGATTAGGAAAGACGCAGAGCTGGAGCTATAGAATCTATAGAAGGCAACTCAGAATGTCTTTAGGTAAGTAGGGCCTGGGGGAGAAGACTCTTTCTGTACAAGGAGTGATACCTGAACATTAGAAATTCAAGAAGTTTTGAATATACGAACTTGGTCTTTCCTGCCACTCCCATCTCTGTGGAGGAAGCATAGAAAGTAAGGTGATGGGCGCCTGGTGGCTCAGTCAGTTAAGTGTCTGCCTTCGGCTCAGATCATGATCCCAGGGTCCTGGGATCGAACCCCACATCAGGCTCCCTGCTCAGCAGGAAGCCTGCCTCTCCCTTTCCCTCTGCCTGCCGCTCTGCCTACTTGTGCGTTCTCTCTCTCTCTGTCAAATAAATAAGATCTTTTAAAAAAAAAAAGTAAAGGTGAAATCAAATCATTTTAGAGGTATACTGTTACACAATTATGTTTATCATTTTTAGAATTTTATTTATTTATTGGCAAGGGGAGGAGCAGAGGGGGAGGGACAAGCAGAGTGCAGAGCTGAGTGCAGCACTCCAAGCTGAGTGCAGAGCCCAGCGTGGGGCTTGATGCAGAGCTCAGTCCCAGGACCCTAAGATCATGACCAGAGCCAAAACCAAGAGTCAGACGCTCAACCGACTGAGCTACCCAGGCATCTCAGCATTGAGTTTTTAAAAAACAGTCTAAATAGCCATTAATCCATGTTAAGTAAATTATAGTAGACCTACACCAGCTAATACTGTATGTCTGTTAAAAAGTATTGTGAAACTGAATAAAGGAAACCTCATTTAAAATGGGAGAGGCACTTGGCAAGCTCAGTCGGTAGAGCATGCAACTCCCAGTATCAGAGTTGTGAGTTCAAGCCCCATGTTGGGTGTAGAGATTACTTTTAAAAATAAAATCTTAAAAAAATAAAAATAAAATGGAGTCAGGAGGCAAGAAGGGGGAGTTTCCATGCACTTATCACCAATGCAGATCCTGATGGGAAGAGACATACTTTGTATTCTCAGTAGGAAGAAACCTCCTTGACTGGAAGTTTGCAGAAGGAAGAAAAAATTTCTCCATGCCAGCAACTAGCCCAAACAATAAGAAAATACCACAACTCAGCCAATGAGAAACCCTCACCACCATGAACTCTCGCTTTCCTCCAATAGACTTTGGTTCAAAACAGCCCTCCCAACTTCCTCCTCTTCTCTATACAAAGTACCATTCCTCTCCTTTGATCTGACTTGGTTATGGTTTGCCATAGCTTACGTGTTCTGAATTGCAATTCCTCTCTTTCCAAATTCGTTTTGCTGGTAAAATAACTGTTTTAAGGTTGACAGTGTAATATAGTTCTACACTTGAAAATGTAAATCTGAGTTGAGTGCTTCAAAATATTAAAAGATTAACACATGAAGTAATGTTTATAACAAAAATGCAACATTTAAAAAAAATCTTATCAGTGTAATTCATTATATAAATAAACGAGCTGTACAGTTCTATCAATAGATGCCTAAAGGACATTTGATAATATTTATAAATAAAAGAATTAAAATGGAGTTTCCCAAACTTGATAAAGATCACACATGTAAACCAACAGTGTATTAGTTAAATGACTATCATTTTCACTAAATCTGAAGCATTTTAATTAAAATCTGAAACAAAGCAAAGATGCACTGTCATTCAACATTTTTTTAAGTTGTAGCTGATGAAAAGACCCCATAACAGAATAATTCATATAAATACTGGAAATGAAGAAACAAGATTATCTTTAGTTGCGGAATGTAAAATTATATAAAAAGCCCACAAGACTACTTAAATTCTAAAAATCAGAGAATTTGCTAGAGTGACTATATCTGATATGTATCAAAATTATTTTTTCTCTATAAATAATAACAATCAGAAGTAGAAGATTTTAAAAGTATTCCAACTGAAAATGGCAATAATACTATAAAATACCAAAGAAAACATTTAACAGGAAATAGGGCTGATGAACACTATATAGCCTTAATAAATAATATAAAATAAGACATGAACTTAACATTATCCAAAATGAGAAAACAATATCATAAAAATTGTTACATAGCTGTATGTATGTATAGATAATTTGTTTAATGTAATTTTAGTCAGAAACCCAGTGGAGTTGGGAGTAGTTTTGTTTTGAACCAGACAAAGTGAACTTTAAAGTTCTTAGAAAACAGGTACTCAACACTTAATGTATAATTTTCATACAAACTGCACGTACTTGGTGTACAATTTGGTAAGTTTTGCAAGACGTATACATCTGTGAAACCACCACAGTCAGGATACTGAGACTTTCCCCAATTCCAAAAGTTTCCTTGTACGCCTTGATAATGTGTCCCTCCACCCTCTTTCCCAGGCAACCACTAATCCACTTTCTGTAACTGTTAATTATTTGGCATTTTCTAGAATTTAATCCTATAGAATATAATCTCTTTTGGCTGTTTTTTCACTCAGCATAATGATTTTGATATTCACCTAAGTTGCATAAATGAATAGTTTGTCCCTTGATTACTTTTCAGCAGGCTTCCATTGTAGAGAGGCAGCAAAGTTTGTTGATGCACTCAACTACTGATGGATATTTGGGGTTTACAGTTTTTGACTCCTTTTTTTTTTTTTAATAATAATTTTTTATTATGTTATGTTAGTCACCATACAGGACATCCTTAGTTTGATGGAGTGTTCCATGATTTATTATTTGCGTATAACACCCAGTGCACCGTGTGATATGTGCCCTCCTTAATACCCATCACCGGCCTATCCCAGTCCCCCACCCCCCTCCCCTCTGAAGCCCTCAGTTTGTTTCCCAGAGTCCATAGTCTCTCGTGGTTCATTCCCGCTTGTATTTACCCCCCTTCATTCTTCCCTTCCTTCTCCTTCTGATCTCCCTGCTATTTCTTATGTTCCATAAATGAGTGAAACCGTATGATAATTGTCTTTCTCTGCTTGACTTATTTCACTTAGCATAATCTCCAGTCCCGTCCATGTTGCTGCAAATGTTGGGTAATCGTTCTTTCTGACGGCTGAGTAATATTCCATTGTATATATGGACCACATCTTCTTAATCCAGTCATGTGTTGAAGGGCATCTCGGTTTCTTCCACAATTTAGCTATTGTGGACAATGCTGCTATGAACATTGGGGTGCATATGGTCCTTCTCTTCACTACGTCTCTGTCTTTGGAGTAAATACCCAGTAGTGCAGTTGCTGGATCATAGGGTAGCTCTATTTTTAACTTTTAAAGGGGCTTCCACTCTGTTTTCCAAAGTGGCTGTGCCAACTTGCATTCCCACCAACAGTGTAGGAGGGATCCCCTTTCTCAACATCCTCTCCAACATTTGTTGTTTCTTGTCAATTTTTGCCATTCTAATTGGCGTCAGGTAGTATCTCAGTGTGGTTTTGATTTGAATTTCCCTGATGGCTAATGATTTTGAACATTTTTTCATGTGTCTGTTAGCCATTTGTATGTCTTCATTGGAAAAGTGCCTGTTCATATCTTCTGCCCATTTTTTGATTATTTGTTTCACATGTATTCAGTTTGAGAAGTTCTTTGTAGATCTTGGATACCAGTCTTTTGTCTGTAGTGTCATTTGCAAATATCTTCTCCCATTCTGTGGGCTGCCTCATAGTTTTTTTGACTGTTTCCTTGGCTGCGCAGAAGGTTTTCATCTTGATGAAGTCCCACAAGTTCATTTTTTCTTTTGTTTCTCTTGCCTTTGGAGATGTGTTATGAAAAAAGTTGCTGTGACCAATGTCAAAGAGGTCACAGCCGATGTTCTCCTCTATGATTTTGATGGATTCCTGTCTCACATCGAGGTCTTTCATCCATTTGGTGTTTATCTGTGTGTATGGTGTGAGAGAGTGGTCAAGTTTCATTCTTTTGCATGTAGCTGTCCAATTTTCCCAGTACCGTTTATTGAAGAGACTGTCTTTTTTCCACTGTATGTTTTTTCCTGCTTTGTCAAAGATTAGTTGCCCATAGAGCCGAGGGTCCATTTCTGGGTTCTCTATTCTGTTCCATTGGTCTATGTGTCTGTTCTTGTGCCAGTACCATGCTGTCTTTGTGATCACAGCTTTGTAGTACAGCTTGAAATACGGCATTGTGATGCCCCCAGCTTTGTTTTTCCTTTTCAACAATTCCTTGGTGGTTCGGGGCCTTTTCTGGTTCCACACAAATTTAAGGGCTGTTTGTTCCAGCTCTTTGAAAAAGGTCATTGGTATTTTGATCGGGATGGCATTGAAATTGTAGATTGCTCTGGGTAGCATGGACATTTTAACTATGTTTGTTCTTCCGATCCATGAGCATGGAATGTTTTTCCATCTTTTTGTGTCTTCTTCAGTGTCTTTCAAGAGTGATCTGTAGTTTCTAGAATAGAGATCCTTTACCTCTCTAGTTAATTCCGAGATATCATATGATTTTTGGTGCTATTGTAAATGGAATGGATTCCCTAATTTCTCTTTCTTCAGTCTCATTGTTCGTGTATAGAAATGCAACTGATTTCTGAGCATTGATTTTGTATCCCGCCACATTACTAAATTGCTCTATAAGTTCTAGTAATTTGGGGGTGGTGTCTTTTGGGTTTTCCATATAGAGTATCATGTCATATGCAAAGAGAGACAGTTTGACTTCTTCTTTGCCGATTTGGATACCTTTTATCCCTTTTTGTTGTCTGATTGCTGTTGCAAGGACTTCTAGTACTATGTTGAATAATAATGGCAAAAGTAGGCATCCTTGTCATGTTCCTGATCTTAAGGGAAAGGCTTTCAGCTTTTCCCCATTGATAATGTTATTCACTGTAGGCTTTTCGTAGATGGTTTTTATGAAATTGAGGAATGTACCCTTTATCCCTACACTCTGAAGAGTTTTAATCAGGAAAGGATGCTGTATTTTGTCAAATGCTTTTTCTGCATCAGTTGAGAGGATCATATGGTTCTTGACTCTTTTCTTGTTGATGTGATCTATCACACTGATGGATTTGCGAATGTTGAACCACCCTTGCATCCCAGGGATGAATCCCACTTGGTCATGATAGATAATCCTTTCAATGTACTGTTGGATCCTATTAGCTAGGATCTTGTTGAGAATTTTGGCATCCATATTCATCAGGGATATCGGTCTGTAATTCTCCTTTTTGATGGGGTCTTTGCCTGGTTTGGGGATCAAGGTAATACTGGCCTCATAGAATGAGTTTGGTAGTTTTCCTTCTGTTTCTATTTTTTGAAACAACTTCAGGAGAATAGGTATTATTTCTTCTTTGAATGTTTGGTAGAATTCCCCGGGGAATCCGGCAGGCTCTGGACTCTTGTTATGGGGAGGTTTCTGATCACTGCTTCAATCTCTTCATAATTAATTGGTCTGTTTAAATAATCAGTTTCTTCCTGTTTCAGTCTTGGTAGTTTATAGGTTTCCAGGAAGGCATCCATTTCTTCCAGGTTGTTTAATTTATTGGCATAAAGCTGTTGATAAAAGTTTCTAATGATCCTTCCTATTTCATTGGTGTTGGTCGTGATCTCTCCCTTCATTCATAATTTTATTAATTCAGGTCCTTTCTCTATTCTTTTGAATAAGTCTGGCCAGTGGCGTATCGATCTTATTTATTCCTTCAAAGAACCAGCTTCTAGTTTTGTTGATCTCCTCCACTGTGCTCCTGGTTTCTAATTCACTGATCTGTGCTCTAATCTTGATCAACTGCCTTCTGCTGCATGGGTTAGGCCTGTTCTGTTCCAGCTCCAGCTTCTTGAGGTGAGAATATAAAAACTGCATTTTAGATTTTTCTATTCTTTTGAGTGAGGCTTGGATGGCTATGTATTTTCCCCTTAGGACTGCCTTTGCAATGTCCCATAGGTTTTGGACTGATGTGTTTTCATTCTCATTGGTCTCCAAAAATTGTTTAATCTCCTTTTTAATTCCCTGGTTTACCCAATCGTTCTTGAGCAGGATGGTTCTTAATTTCCAAGTGTTTGAGTTTCTTCCAAATTTTTCCTTGTGATTGAGTTCCAGTTTCAAAGCATTGTGGTCAGAATATGCAGGGAATAATCTCAGTCTTTTGGTATCAGTTGAGACCTGTTTTGTGACCCAGTATATGGTCTATTCTGGAGAAAGTTCCATATGCACTTGAAAAGAATGAGTATTCTGTTCTGGGGTATAGTGTTCTGTATATATCTATGAGGTCCATCTGGTCCAGTATGTCATTCAAAGCTCTTGTTTCTTTGTTGATTTTCTGCATAGGCGATCTGTGTATTGCTGAGAGCAGAGTGTTGACGTCCTCTACTATTAACGTATTATTATCTATATGTCTCTTTATTCTGGTTAAGAGTTGGCTTGTGTATCTAGCTGCTCCCCTGTTGGGGGCATAGATATTTATAATTGTCATATCCACTTGTTGGATACATCCTTTAAGAATAACATAGTGTCCTTCTGTATCTCTAACTACAGTCTTTAGTTTAAAATCTAATCTGTCTGGTATGAGAATTGCTACCCCAGCGTTCTTTTGAGGTCCACTGGCATGAAAAATGGTGTTCCAACCCTTCACTTTCAGTCTGGATATATCTTTAGGTTCAAAATGAGTCTCTTGTAGACAGCAAATGGATGGGTCGTGTCTTTCTTTCCAGTCTGCAATCCTGTGGCATTTTATGGAAGCATTTAGGCCATTCACATTGAGAGTGATTATTGAGAGATATGATTTTTATGTTGTCATGTTGCCTGTGAAGTGTTTGTTTCTATAGATTGTAAATTTCTGTTCTGTATCACTCTTGGGGTCTTTTTACTTTTATAGAACCCCCCTTAATATTTCTTGGAAGGCTGGCTTGGTGGTCACATATTCTTTCAGTTTCTGCTGGTCTTAGAAGCTCCTTGTCTGTCCATCGATTCTGAATGACAGCCTTGCTGGATAAAGGATCCTTGGCTGCATGTTCTTCTCAGTTAGAGCTCTGAATATGCCTTGCCAACCTTTGCTGGCTTGCCAGGTTTCTGTAGACAGGTCTGACGTTATTCTGATGTTCCTCTCTCTGTACATGAGGATTCCATTCCCCCTGGCCGCTTTCAAGATTGTATCCTTTGATCAAATATTTGCGAATTGCACTATGATGTGACGTGGTGTAGGTCTGTTCTCATTGATCTTGGGAGGGGTCCTCTCTGCCTCTTGGACACGATGCTTGTTTCCTTTGCCAAATTAGGGAAGTTCTCAGCTACGATTTGTTCAAATATCTCTTCTAGACCTCTCTCTTTCTCCACCCCCTTGGGGATGCCGATGATTCTGACATTGGAATGTTTCATTGTATCAGTAATCTCCCGTAATCTACATTCTTGAGATTGGATTTTTTTGAACCAAGTTTCCGTTTTTTCCTTCTTTTCTACCATCCCATCTTGCAATTCACTAATTCGTTCTCTGCCTCATTTACCCTGGCCGTCAGAGCATCTAGTTGAGACTGCATTTGATTCATAGCATTTTTAATTTCTGCCAGATTTGCTCTCATATCCGCCCTTAGAGATTCTGTATTTTCATTAATATTTTCATTAATATTATTTTCAAGCCTACACATCATCTTGACCATTGTTACTCTGAACTCCATTTCTGACAGTTTGGTTATATTCATATCCATTAGTTCTGTGGCAGAGGCCACAGTCTCTGTATCTTTTCTTTGTTGGGGGGGATTCCTCCTCCTTGTCATTCTGATGAGGAGTAGTTGTGGGGATGTACAGAGCCCAAATTATTGACCAGGACCCAGGCAATGTGCACCTGTTTTATAGGGACCTTAGGGATATGGGCTTCCTGATTTTTCAACCTGCCTTGTGGGGGGAGTGGCCTGCCGCACTGATACTCAGGCAACCCTGTTTGGGTAGACTTGCCCCGTTCCCTGTGGGGGGGATGGGGATGGGCACAATGTGAACCGGTATTTCCAGGCTTTTGTTCTCTGGCAGCTTTCCCTGGTGGTTTTCTGTGGCTCTTCTGAGAGTCAGAGCAGCAGTGGCCGTATCCTAGCCTCCGTCTCAGAACAGAGAGATCACAGTCTGCTCTCCACTGAGCTGTCCTCGCTACTCTAACTCTGTTTCTGTCGGTGCTGCTAAAACCCCGCAGCGTCCCAGGTTGCGCGCCCCACAGCCGCTCTCCCAGCCCTTGCTTCCAGGGCCAACAGGTCTCTGTCCTTCATGCTTCTAATACCGCCAGCCGCCCCGGTTCCCCCGCGCGCTCCCGAGCTCTCTGTCTCAGTGTGGTTCGCACGCTCCGGAGCTCCAGTTTTCAGTCTGGTGGCGGGCATTCCCCGGCTCACGGTCTCAGTCTGTTCTCTCGCGGGTGCCAGCCCGTGAGTCCAGCCCGCTCCCCCGTGCAGGTGGCTACCGCTTCCCAGCGCCCCAGCGGGGCGGCTCCCTCCCCCTTCCGTTTATCTTCCGATATCTGTGCGCGGGTTTACGGCTCCCTGCTTCATACCTCAATATTCAGCACTGGAAATGTGCGTTTCTAGAGATCCACATGTATCTTCCTACGTCTCGGGCTGATTTCATGGGTGTTCAGAATGATCTGGTAGATATCCAGCTCAATTCAGGGGATCAGCTGAGAAAAGGTCCCCTACTCCTCCGCCATCTTTTTTATCCAATTTTTGACTCCTAACAAATAAAGCTCCTTTGAACATTTGTATACAGGTCTTTACATAGACATGTGTTTTCATTTCTTTGGGGTAAATACTTGGAAGTGGAACGACTGAGTTTTATGGTAGGTATATATTTAACTAGTTAAGAAACTGCCAGACTTCTCCAGAGCAGCTATATAATTCTGCATTCCCACCAGCAGTGCTAGAGCAGTGTCAGAATTACAGCAGCTCCACATCCTTGGCAACATTTGGTATGATCAATCTTTTTAATTTTAGCCATCCTAATAGATGTGACGTGGTAACCTACAGCACTTTTAATTGAATATTTCCCTGACAGCTAATGATTTTCAGCATATTGGCATGTGCTTATTGGGCTTTCATATAATTTGTTTTGTGTAGTGTCTGTTAAAATCCTTTGTCCATTTTTTAATTGGGTTATTTCTCTTAATATAGAGTTGTAGGACTTCTATATGCTCTTGTTACAGTTTTTTGTCTGATATTTGTGCTGTGAATATTTTCTCTCAGTCTGTGGCTTGCCTTTTTCGTTTTCTTAATCATATTTCTCAAAGAGAAAAAGCTTTTTGTTTTTTCCTATGAAGTTCTTTTTTTAATATTCTTTATTCAAGCATAATTAACCTACAGTGTACTGTCACACTGTTATATGAATATATACAGTGTTATGTATTAGTTTCAGCTGTATGAACAATTCTGTATATTTCTCAGTACTCATCAAGATAAGTGTACTCCTAATCCCCTTATTTTTCTCATCCTTTCACCCGTTTCCCCTCTGGCAACCACTAGTTCTCTGTATTTTAGAGTCTTTTTTGTTGTCTCTGTTTTTCTTTATTCATTTGTTTCTAAAATTCCACATATGAGTGAAATCATATGATATTTGTCTTTCTGTGAGTTAATTTCACTTAGCATTTATACACTCTAGGTGAAATTCCCTGAGTTAATCTGTATGATAGACCCCAGCCTTCCCCCCTAGGAGAGTGACCTAGGAAAATGACCTGGTCATTTTTTAATGACTTCCTTGCCCATACCCTATTCTGGCTATAAAAGTCTTCTATTTTGTACAGCTCCTCAGAGCTCCTTTCTACTTGCTGGATGCGATGTTGCTCAATTCATGAACTGCTGAATAAAGCCAATTAGATCTCTACATCTACTCACCTGAAAATGGTTTTGAACAGGGCAAATAGAAGTGGACTGAGTGAGAGGTGGGGCATAAGTTGCTCATTTTGCTAGAAGATACACTGCATTTTAAAACTAAATGCACGCATCACCTTAAAAAATGAAAACGTGTCTTTAAAATGCACATACGAAGTCAGGCAAATTGTTAATTTACTTGCTGAGGTGTATTCTGCTGCTTTGCTCTGAAGCTCCTGCCCCCCAACCTGTGGTCAGGCTGCCTTGGATGTGCTATGCAGTCAAGACCCTTAGTGAGCTGACCCAGCAGGTGGAAGTGAGGGAGGCGTCAGCATTTTGGGGCTTGTTTGGCCCTCTAGTTATCAGAGCCAGGTTCTGAGGAGTTTTAATTAAGCTCAAATTGGGAATGAAGGAAGGGGAGGGATTGGGAGAAGAGCGGAAAAGTTGTTCTAACTTGCCTTGTCATACATTATTGCTTACGTTGCAATGATCAGCCCTACTCAGCTACCACCAGGGAAATTATCATATGTAAATAAGAAACTCAGGATTACAAAAGGTCCTTGAATGTTCAAAGTGATTAGTGTTCAACTTAATCTTCAGGGATTAGTATTTATGCCAAGTTAATAACTGAAAGGATATTCTGTAAACGACTCATTTAGTCATAGCATATACTTATGGTTTTACACAAATAATCACTACAATTTATGGTGATTAGAGTATTAAGTTCAATTTCCACTTACGTTTGAAGGCAGCTGTTTCTCTCAGCATCCCTCAGGTTTAATACAGCAAGACTTACCATGGTCATATGTTGTTATCAGGGAACGCTACCCTGCCATTTTATCGGAGAGAGACTCTTTCCATTATGCTGGTCTTGCAAGTGCATCCCTTGTGCAGAGGAGCAATAATTTGGCCCAAATCCAGGACTCTTCCTACACTCTTAAAGATCTATGGGGAGCTTGACTTTTACATTCCTTCACAGAACATTTACGGATTCCTAAATCAAGGTAACATTTTTAGAAGCACTGTAAAGAATTTATGTTAACGTTGTTACTGTAAATGAGAAGATTTAGAATCTTTCCTGAAATGAGGAGTCAACAAATACACATTGAACCTGTTTCCCCTCCCAATATTTTGATTCATTCTTTCTTACAATCAATACCTTAAGTATATGTGACAGAAGAAACTAATTTGCCCTAGTGGAGAATGGGGAAAGGTAACACCAACAATACCAAGATTACAGGCATTTAGAATTGGATTGAGGCCATCCTGTGTACTCGGCATGGAAACTCGCTGGGCCTCCGGACTCCCAACAGTAAGATGACATCTAACCAGGCCCAGAACCAGTCTGCCTCCCAGGTCTTTTTCTCCAGGGAATTGTTTTTCCTTCCCACAGTCACCTATAACCCTCTCGTTTTCAGGCTCCAAAGTAAAGCTCATTGAAGACTGCACCTCCTTCCCCATGTCCAGGAGCAATTTGATGAATGCCGATCTAGAAGAAAGCAGAAATGTCCTCGTTATCATACATCTATAGATGGCATGCCTAGCTTGGAATTACAAATAATAAAAACTGGAGATTGTCATGTCAGTGAATAGTCTGACCTTGTCCTCGCTACTATGGTTCTTTTCTTTTTGCTTCTTGATATCTTAAAAAAAAAAAAAATCACTAAAAAAACAAGACAACTATTCACCAAAGAAAAGTGAAGAAGTGTATCCACATGTTCTTGAAATCAGTTTGTAGGGGACAGTCCTATAAGATGAAATGTCACATTCTAGTAGATAATAAAATGCCCCATTCCTACCAGCCAGCAGAATAAGAGAATTTGGAACAGAAGTGGTAAAGGAAATCTTTAAAGTAACGTATTTTATACTTCTGAGCCCCATTTGACTATCTTTAAGTATAAAGTAAGACAACTTACCCCCAAATAACCAAAGCACTGTCTCAGTAGGGGCAAATTTTATTCTTTCAAGTTAATGAATCTGACTTGCTCGTATGTGGCACAGTCTGCTGAAACAGACTACTTTTGCATTGCGGACCAACCACCTCCGCATTTGTCACTGTGACAGGTTGTTATTTAAGGGAAATGGCAGGTGGTTCAGATCCTAAATGAAGTTCTAAGGAACAATTATAGCAATGTTTAAACATTTCAGAAAGCAGAACTGGCTCAGCTACTAGCTTGTTTAGGCAAGGAAAAATAAAAAAGCTGATTTCCCGTGTGTTTCGATTTATCAACCTACCCAAAGAGTAGTGCTTTCTTTCTGTTCCTTTTAGGATAGTCACTTATGGGGACGCCTGGGTGGCTGAGTCGTTTAAGCGTCTGACTCTTGATTTCAGCTCAGGTCATGCTCTCAGGGTTGTGAGGTCGAGCCTGCATCTGGCTCCACACTGGGCACTGCGCTTGGAACCTGCTTCAGATTCTCTCTCCCCTCTCTCCCTTTGCCCCTCCCCCACCTCTAAAAAAAAAAAAAAGATAGTCACTTTTGTTAGCAGTGTGTAGTTTTAACTGTGATAGTTGGCATGGCTAATATTGGAAAAAGTAGACTCATCTGAGGCTTCCTAAGTATGAGAATAAGCTATGGTAGCTTTAAAACTAAGGTATATCTTTTCAGTATTTTCTCTAGTCTTTTGTCATGTCCCCAAGTGGTTGACAGTATTGGCAGGGCCTGAACAAAAGCACAGCAGGAAACTCCCCCTTTAGCCACTTTAAAGGAATGAGTAAGCAAAGTTAAAGGACATTTCATTGCTAGTAAGGTATGTGTTCATGAAAAGGACCCAGCTCCTTTGGTTCCTGGTTTCAGAGTCGGATAACATAGGCAGAAGGTGCTTTGCTTTGTCTATGCAAATTTTCTGTCTACATGTGTATTCTGTTGATGGGAGTCTGCTCACAACTCTATAAACTGAGTGTCTCAGTGAGATTGGGATTTGTTCTTCATTAATTTTTGAATTCACCTTCATTTCTTTCCCTCAAGGGAGACAATACAACTTGAAACTTTCCTTGTGTGCTTCAGATCAAAAACCTTTTTGGGGTGCAGAGAGATTTATGATTCATTATATGTGTGGCTGCAGATGTACTCTGAAAAACTGTTAGCTGCAATTTGTTCTCTTCTAGATGGTTCTAGACCAATTCATGCTGTGTTCTTGTGTTTTCCCTCTTTCCCTCATTTATTAGAGTCTTTGTCACTATTTACAGACTGTAGTAATCACAGAACATCAATTTAAAAAGAAAATATTCTTGATTATCTAAAAACAGTTATCTTTGCACGCCTTCATCAGGTTAGTTACATTATGCTATAAATACATTTTATGAAGCCTTATTCATCTGATACAATTACTTTTCAAAATATTATAATTTGAAACATTTATTTCAAAAATGTAAATCACTTTTCTGTAAACCAAGAAATTAATATTCTTGTTGCAGAATCTTTTAGCAAATACACAAATACAAATCTCCTCTAATTCCCATCCTCCAGCAGCAACCCATGTCCCCACTGCACCTTCAGTGAATGACTTCCCACCCCTTCGGTCTCCCCTCTTGCTGCCTCCTTCAAATTTAGATTTTCAAATTACAAAGTTATCTATTCTCATTAAACATTCCAAACAATTCACAATGACATAAAAAAGGTAATAATCTGTTAAGAGCATCCTTCCCTACTGTTCTCAGTATTCATATGCATGTCATGTTATACATGCAGTCTTTTTCTTTTGCCTTTTTTTTTTTTTTTTTACCAAAACAGCATCATATGTCTGCCCTTCATTGTCCTATTTTCATGTAGCAATAGATCATGGACATTAATCTAGATCAACATATATAGACTTAATTCAGTCCTTTAAAAAAAACTATGTAATTTACATAATTTAATCTTTTCCCTATCAATAGACATTTTTGAGTTTAGGGTATTTTTTTTTTAATTAAAAAATATTTTTGGTCATTACGCAGTATTTCAAGTAACTTCTTGGTATCTATCCTTCTATACAGGGGCTCTGAATCCTGTAGATTCCTTAAAAGGAATGTTCCATCCAAGAATATGCTTTCATTTTCATAGAGGCTCCCAAACTATTCTGGAATAAGTTTAACAAGTATTGGTAAGGATGTGGAGGAAAAGGAGCCCTTGTGCACAGTTAGTGAGAATGCAAACTGGTACTGCTACTGTGGAATACAGTCTAGAGGTTCCTCAAAAAATTAAAAATATAATTCCCCTATGATTCAATAATTCTACTGGATATTTGTCCAAAGAAAATGAAAACATTAATTCAAAAAAATATATGCATCCATATATTTATTGCGGCATTATTTACAGTAGCCAAGATATGGAAGCAGCCTAAGTGTCCATTGATAGGTGAATGCATAAAGAAGATGTGGTGTGTATGTGTATACAATGGAATATTACTCAGCCATAAAAAGGAATGAAGTCTTGCCATTTGCCACAACATGGATGGACCTAAAGTGGCCAAACAAGCCCCGAGATGCTGCCGCTCCCTCACTTCCACCTGCTGGGTCAGCTCACTAAGGGTCTTGACTGCATAGCACATCCAAGGCAGCCTGACCACAGGTTGGGGGGCAGGAGCTTCAGAGCAAAGCAGCAGAATACACCTCAGCAAGCAAATTAACAATTTGCCTGACTTCGTATGTGCATTTTTAAAGACACGTTTTCATTTTTTAAGGTGATACATGCATTTAGTTTTAAAATGCAGTGTATCGGGGCGCCTGGGTGGCATAGCGGTTAAGCATCTGCCTTCGGCTCAGGGTGTGATCCCAGTGTTATGGGATCGAGCCCCACATCAGGCTCCTCCACTGTGAGCCTGCTTCTTCCTCTCCCACTCCCCCTGCTTGTGTTCCCTCTTTCGCTGGCTGTCTCTATCTCTGTCAAATAAATAAATAAAATCTTTAAAAAAAATTTAAAAATGCAGTGTATCTTCTAGCAAAATGAGCAACTTATACCCCACCTCTCACTCAGTCCACTTCTATTTGCCCTGTTCAAAACCATTTTCAGGTGAGTAGATGTAGAGATCTAATTGGCTTTATTCAGCAGTTCATGAATTGAGCAACATCGCATCTAGAAAGTAGAAAGGAGCTCTGGAAGGCTTTTATAGCCAGAATAGAGTATGGGCAAGGAAGTCATTTTTAAAAAAAAAGATTATTTCAGGCAAGGTCAGTTTTCTTTTTCTTTTTCTTTTAAGATTTATTTATTTTAGAGAGACCAAGAGAGCACAACCCGGGGAAGGGAGGGACAAAGGGAGAGGGAGAGAAATCCTCAAGCAGACTCCCCGCTGAACAGGGAGCCTGATGTGGGACTTGGTCCTGTTTCTTTTTAACTCCATACTTGTAGATAATATGTTTGTACTGCTGCTGATGAATTTTGCATACCAAAATTTTGACCTCATATTGTGGTAGTGGAGGATTCAGCCAGTCTGTGCACACCTCTCCCATTTTCCTTACCCTTTCATCCCAATATACTTAGATCACGATTTTAGATTAAATAAGTCAATATTGCATTAGTATGACTGTATAACTAGTGTTCACAGCTGAGCCAGGTAACGTATGACTATAATTATATGGTCTTTCTCTTAAAACCATTTGTTTCTACTAGTATCTTTTTTCATTTGTCTATAGATTTATCTCCTTATTTTGGTCATTTTATGGTTTTATTAACACAGTAACGACATGGGCACCAGCTGTCTATTCATTTTCATTTCATTTTCTTCACTGCAAGCCTGGCATTGGGATTGGTGACTAATGGCCAGCTGAGCTCCTCTTTCCACAATGGCTGTAGGGTTCTTGGAGGAGACATTGTGAGCAATCTCCGTACAGTAAGATTTGTTGCACGTTCGCAGCACTTCAAGCTCCTTGGCAGTGTGGACGGAAATGTCCCGGGAGCCACTGGGCAGCATGTGCCTTGTTTTCTTGTTACTCCCGTAACCAGTGTTGGGCATCAAGATCTGGCCCTTGACTCTTCTGCCTCTGGGTTTCCGCCAGCTGTGCTTGATTTTGATACATCACTAACTGGTGCCGGATGGTCCTCTTTTTCATAGAGGAAAATTAGGCTTCACCAGAGGGCTGAGGGCAGCCATGATGCCAAGTAGGAAATGGCTGCCACCTCCGCTGGCAGCGCCAAGGAAGAACTAGATTTATTACTTTTAGAAAAAAATGCTCCGACAGATTTATCACCCACACCTATTAATAATTTTTCATATTCTCAAACACAGTTGCAGATCCATTTCCTCTTTGGAGCCATCATTCTGCAGACCCAGTACAGTTCCCCAAGGTCCCATACAGACTTGGTGCTCTCCAGGCCAGGACTGAGCTGTCTTCCTGTGACTTCCCTTTGGTTCTCTCTTGGGTCCCCGTTCCCTGGACTTCATGTCTTTGTGTGTGTGTGTGTGTGTGTGTGTGTGTGTGTGTGTGGTTTACTCCCTCATTTTGCTAAAATATATCATCCAGCAACTTCTTGAGAAAAGGCACAAGTGAGGTAAACATTTTGATTGATTAATTTGTCTGAACTTGTCTTTCTTCTACTCTAGATGTTCAGTGACCCCTACATTTCTCTCCAAGGTGTACCCAGTTCTGTAGTATGTTCATCCCCTGAAGACTGAGCACCTCCAGGTTGGAGGACCCTAAAATGGCCTTCTTGCTCAACTGTTTTCTAGACCATTTTAGGCTGGGAGAACTGATCTTTTCAGTTTTCAAGTCTCTACCCTTTTAGCATATAAGGAAATTCATGCTTCATAGTTACATAGTTTTTGTTTTTATTATTCTATTCTTAGGCCTTTTCTATCCAAGGACATAGATTGGGATGAGGAGAGGCAGAAGTCATTAAGTGAAAACTCAGCTGCCTGAAATGAACTCTCTTTGGCCCCTGAGAGTTTGGCAGTTTTCCAAGACAAGAAATGTAGGAGAGTGGGGCACCTGGGTGGCTCAGTCGTTAAGTGTCTGTCTTCGACTCAGGGCATGATCCCAGGGTCCTGGGATCGAGCCCCAGATCAGGCTTCTCCGCTAGGAGCCTGCTTCTTCCTCTCCCACTCCCCCTGCTTGTGTTCCCTCTCGCTGGCTGTCTCTGTCAAATAAATAAATAAAATCTTAAGAAAAAAAAAAAAAGAAATGTAGGGTAGTATTCTCTCAGGCTGCCATCTGTCCAGCTGTTGGTGCTTCACTTCACTGTGGGCTACCAGTTCCGGTGCAAGGCTCACATGCTCTAACACCTGACCCTGAAGAATAAGGATTGGTCAATCTCAGAAAGACGGATGAACTCTCCATGAGAAAATCAGTACCATTTTTTCCTAAAAGGAGCCAAAGCAATTTAATATTCTTCTGAAAGGGAGAGGGAAGGGGCATCTAGGGTGCTGCTCAGATTAAGGGGAAAAGGAGAAAAAAAATTACATTAAACAAAAGATTTATCTAAAAAAGAATTCCAGCAATCATTATCTTTTTTTTTTTTAAGATTTTATTTATTTATTCGACAGAGATAGAGACAGCCAGCGAGAGAGGGAACACAAGCAGGGGAAGTGGGAGAGGAAGAAACAGGCTCATAGCAGAAGAGCCTGATGTGGGGCTCGATCCCATAACGCCGGGATCACGCCCTGAGCTGAAGGCAGACGCTTAACCACTGTGCCACCCAGGCGCCCCCAGCAATCATTATCTTTACCACCCTTCTCTCTTGCCTCTGCAGAGGCTGGAAACAAGAGATGTGCATTTCGAACTTCTGTTGGAGTGGCTGAATGACCTACATATGGCCAGTGGGCAGTCGGGGGAAGACTGCTGGGGGGCTCCTGAAAAAGCCTTTTTCCAGACAGGCCTAGATGGAAGCAGGCTTTTGCTCCCATCTGTCCTTCCTGCTTAAGACACCATGAGGACCTAATACATGGAACCATCATGTGATCATGGTGACAAAAAGCCCACATGTAAGGGTGATGGAGCAGAGGATGGGAATGACCTTGACGAGCAGCCCCACCAACCTTGAGATCACGCTCTCCAGACTTCTTATTAATAAGCAGTAAAGGTCCCTACACAGGCAGCCACAGCAACTTGGGTTTTCAGCCGCTTGCAGCAGATAGTTTACCCAACTGATACCACCAGTCAGGGAGAGCCTTTTCCTACTACCACATGCCTGCCATGACCCTCCATGTGACTTGAGTCAGTCCTCTTCACACCCTGGGAGTGTGGGCCACTCAGGGACTCAACATAAGGTCCCCTTACTGCTCATCTGGCTGAACTTACACCCTCATAGGACGACAGCTTCCCTTTAGGGCTGGAGTCCTGCCTTGATCTTGCCCATCATAGGCCTTCATCCCATCAACACTGCCACCAAATATGTTAGCAGCTGATCCAGCTCAGGTTGTCCAATTCCCTGCCTGTCAGACGTCCAAGCATGGTCTGTTCCCAGAGGTGACATCCTGTAGCCCATGATACCTTGCTGAAACTTGTCAAGGTCAGCTGCGCGTCTGAATGGCCAGTTACCTTCCACTGGTCACCTTCCTCTCTGGGCACCAGGCTCCACCTACATGGCTGAACCACCTTCCTGACCTTCAGGGGAGTTTGCTGGTCCTTCCTCTCCCAATCCTTGCCCAACCCCAAGGAGGTGTCTGGCTCCGTGTGCTGCCCCTGAGTAACATGTGCAAGCAGATGACGTCTAGGCCGTCTGCATCCTCTGCAGATGGCTAGTCTGCATCTTGATCACTTATTCTATTGCCCGTTGTATTGAAGTCACGAACTGCTTCTACTTTTTGAGGCAAGCAGAGCATAAATGCTCACCAATTGTTAGAAAGTTGATAGAATCAAAAAGTAGCAATGGCTCATTCATGTTGATTTTGCTCAGCTTAAGAAAAAAGCCATTTTTTCTTTAGTCAAGCAAAGAACTATTTTCCATTTCAAAGTTTTCCTCAGACTGTCTTAGATATTTTAGCTTTTTCTTATCAATTAAGTCTTTAATATGAAAATTAAGTTAAAGCTATGTTTTCAGGAATGGTTTTTTTTCTTTCAGTAGGGGATGATTTTTCAGTCTAGGCATTCAAAAGAATGTTTTTTATCAGTTTGATAAATGGAAAGGAACCATGACAATCAAACCAAGGTCCCTCAGGCTCTTGGGGCTTCAGAAAGATGTGTTCTGCGGTCGGGCGTACTGCCGGAGTTCACTGCGCAGGTGGCAGCACACTTTTTCCAAGTCAGCTGTCTCCAGCCTGTCCCCTCTCTGCACAGAAAGGAGAAAGGAGCAGGTGGAGTCGTGCAGACAGGAGCTCCCAGCTGCCGGAGCACACGCAACTCCCGTCTCCCCTTCCTCAGAAGGTATTTGTTGCTGCTGCAAACTCCAGCCACTGCTCTGTTTTATAAGTATTAACTTGTCCAGTGTTCACAAAAACTCTGAGGTAAGTACCATTATTATCCCCAGTTACAAAGGAAGGCACAAAAGCATGGGGAGGTGAAATAATTTGCTTGACGTTACCCTGCTAGTGCATGGCAGAGGTGGGACTCAGGACAAGCTGCTTGCGCTCTCCACGTTATGCTAAGTCTGAACGTCACTCTGGGAAATGATAGGTGAACGTTTTCAGAAAATAGATAAGGGCCCGAATAACAATGAAATGAATATATGCTTAAAATGGAATCTTCAAGAGTAAAAACTTGACCAGTACTTCCAACGTGCAGGTTAAATGTCCATTAGAACAATATGTCTTTATTTAAAAATCAGTTATTTATGAATTGCTAGTCTTCAGATTAAGGAGATAGAAGTGTCATGAAAAAGGAAGGAAAACGTACTGAAGAGCGTCGGCATTATGAACAGAAGCAATGGTGAGAGGCTTGTTCACCCTCGAGCAGTCTGCAGGACTAAAATGTGATTGATCCTAAGGATGAAGATGCTCTGAAGGGTGGAAAGAGGCAAGCATTTCGACAAGGGACAGTATCCGTGGGAGGGTGGGAATGGAGATCTTTGGAGAAAAAAAGAAAGGATGTTAACCAAGAGTTCAAAGCAGACCTTGAGGGGAGCCGCCTTACATTCTGACTCGCTTCTCATGAAAGAATTCATCTACCACAATGTATGGTGTGAGGCCCCCGGACAAAGGGGTTCCTGCCTGTTTCTATCTTGTGGCTATTGTAAATTCATGTTAATGGAAAAAAACCAAGGGAGTAAAACAAGCAAAGGCCACCCCCTGTGATATGTGCCATCACAGAATTAGGTCAGGGTGCCGGAGGGAGCTCCCACAGAGGGCCCTGTAGTAGCCTGGGGCCAGGACCCTCTGAGCCTTAGCTGCGTACTGCAGGGTGAAGAGAAGTTGGCCGGGCAGATAGGCTGGGAAAATGTTTCAGGTTAGGAGCACAACATTCAGTGGCCTGGAGTGAAAGAGATTACGGTACCTCTTGAGGACTGAGGGCCATTCCATATAGCTGTAGCAGAGGCTGTGGGGTGAGCAGGGTGAGGTGGGCCAGGGGCACTGGGAAGGGACAAGGTCCTGATGACAGCTGTGTCCCTGGAGGGGTGTGGACCGAATTGGCAGTCCCAGAGAGCTTTAGTCCAAGTTGCTGTTATGCACTGCATTCTTCCTGCGTCCCTGCTCTGCTCCTTTTCCCCTGCCGTCCATTCCTGCAGAAATCAAAAGTCATAACGTGTAGGCTACTGTGACTGTCCCTGGTTTAAAACTCTTCCGATTTCCCATGGTATTTGCGGTAAGATCTGAGACACTTGACGCGTCTACAAATCCTTACCTCATCCTGCCACGGCCCTCCCTTCAGCTCCATCCACACCGTCTTCTTGCCAGGGGCATCTTCTCACAACCCGCTCCAGCTAACTCTTGCTCAGCTGGGACCTCAAGTTCCCACCCAGCTTCCGCTGAGCTCCCTCAGGGGCGCCTGGGGGGCTCAGTCAGTTAACTGTCTGCCTTCAGCTCAGGTCATGATCCCGGGGTCCTGGGATCGAGCCTCGCAACAACGGGCTCCCTGCTCAGCAGGGAGTCTGCTTCTCCCTCTCCCTCTGCCTGCCACTTCCCCTGCTTGTGCTCGCTCTCTCTCTGACAAAAATAAACTCTTACCAAAAAAACAAAAAACTGTGCTTCCTCGGAGAATCCTTCCTTGACCCCAATCTAAAATCGGCTCCTTTGTTGTGCTTTTGGGTTTTTTTTTTTTTTTGAGGTGTAATTCATATAACAGAAAATTAACAATTTTAAAGCATACAATTCAGTGCCATTTACCACATTCGCAATGTCGCACAACCACCACCTCTAGTTTCAAAACATTTTCTTTTTATTCATTTATTTGACAGAGAGCACAAGCAGGGGGAGTGGCAGGCAGAGGCAGAAGGAGAAGCAGACTCCCCGCTGAGCCGGGAGCCCGGCTGGGGGCTCTATCCCAAGACCCTGGGATCATGACCTGAGCCAAAGGCAGACGCTTAACCCACTGAGCCCCCCAGGCGCCCCTAGTTTCAAAACATTTTCATCACCGCAAAAGAAAACCCGGTACCCATTACCAGTTACTCCCTGTTCTTCCCTCCTTCCGGCTGCAGGCAACCATCCGTTTTCTGTCTGTATGTATTTACCTATTCTGGATAGTTCATACAAAAAGGATTGTAGGATAGGTAACATTTTGTGCCTCGCTTCTGTTCAGCTCCTTTATATGACTAAGTAACTTTCCACTGTATGCATACCACCATGTTTGTTTCTCCATTTCTCCCATGATGAACATTTGGGTGGTTTCTATCTTTTGGCTTTTGTGAATAATGCTGCTTGAAAAATTGTGTACAGCTATTCGAGTACCTATTTTCAATTTCTTTGGGTATATACCGAGGAGTGGAATTGCTGGTCATATGGTAATTTTATTCTTAACTTTTTGAGAAACTGTCAAAACTGTTTTCCACATTGGCTGTATGGTTTTTTTGCTTTTTTTTTTTTTATGATCGTATTCATCTCTCTCTTTTTCTTACCTACCTTACAAACTCTATAAATGTCCTGGCCATATCTGATTTATTTACTGTCGTGTCCCAAAAGGCTAACAAAGTATGCACTCAAAAATATTTGTGGGCTGGGGCACCTGGGTGGCACGGCGGTTAAGCGTCTGCCTTCGGCTCAGGGCGTGATCCCGGCGTTATGGGATCGAGCCCCAGGTCAGGCTCCTCGGCTATGAGCCTGCTTCTTCCTCTCCCACTCCCCCTGCTTGTGTTCCCTCTCTCGCTGGCTGTCTCTCTCTGTGTCAAATAAGATCTTTAAAAAAAAAAATTTGTGGGCTGCACAAAGAAATGAGTGAATGTGACAAAACCGATTCACAGTTTAAACATCACTCAGGATACAGGTGATGGATTAGAGGGGTCAGACGTGTGACAGAAAACAGCGAGGGCTGGCTGCGTTCATCGGGAGCCTCACTGGCCCCGTAGACCAGATGAGACCAACTGGGCACCACCGCCAGAGCACAGCCCGGCACACTGCATTCTACCCGTTCGTTTGCTTGACGTCTTCCCCCATTTGTCTGTGAGCTCTTTAGGACAGCCACCATCAAGTTTTTCTCCATTGCCAGTAAGTTACATTGTAGATTCTCAACCGGTGTGTGATGAATAAACGAATATCAATAGAGAAACAGATACTAACTTTATGATCTTAGGCAAGAATCTTAACCTTTCAAGTCTTAGTTTCAGTGGTAAAATGGAGACAATGATGGTCTCTGCCTCATAGGATTCCTGTGAAGAGTAAAAGGAATGAAGCCGCCAAGGCTCTGGGCATCAGGCTGCCCACGGCAGGCATGCACTAATGGCATCATGCACTCCTTATGACTGCAGACATAATTAGAACAAATGAGATATAAGGTAAAGGAGCAAAATTTGAGCCTAAAAGACAGAAGAACAGTCTAATGTAAACTTTATGAGAGCAGGACCACGTCCATCTTGGTCCCTGTGGTGTCTCCAGTGCTTGACACAGGGCCAAGACAAACCATTGGCTGAATGTGTAGAAAGTGAGACTGATCAAAGGTGGAGTGGGCTGCCTGGGAGGTAGAGAGCTACTCATCACTGGAAGTAATCGGGCAAACAATGTCCACCTGTCAGAGATGCTGGAGAGGGGAGCCTACTTTGGTAGGACAGCAGAGGAGTTGGCCACAGAGATCCCTTGCAATTCTGGGATAATTTGTGTTCTTCGATTATCCTTGTGAGACAGCAAACTCCTCTAAGGCAAGAGTTGGGAATGAAGTAATATCTCTAGAGGTAAGGGCTACTGAACATAGTACTTTTATTGTCTTTAATGGGAAAAGGGAAGCATTTTAAATGCTTCAGAACTGAAGTTAATGAAAGAGTGAAATTTGGAATTTTCTTGGGAGTCTGAGTTTCAGGATGAAGGAAAGCTTCATAGAAGACCAAATCTTAAAAAGAAAGCTGTACTCACACGTTCATTGCATCATTATTCACAGTAACCAAAGCATGGATACAACCTCCATGTCTGTTGACAGATAAATGGATAAAGAAAATGGGGGGGGGGTGTAAAATAGAATATTATTCAGCCTTGAAAAAGAACGAAATTCTGCCATTTGCAACAACATGGATGAAATTGAAGGGCATGATGCTAAGTGAAGTAAGCCAGACACAGACAGATACTTCATGATCTCACTTGTATGTAGAATCTAAAATAGTCAAACTCAGGGCGCCTGGGTGGCTCAGTTGGTTAAGTGGCTGCCTTCGGCTCAGGTCATGATCCCAGGATCCAGGGGTCGAGCCCCAAATTGGGCTGTCTACTCAGTGGGTAGTCTGCTTCTCCCTCTGCCCCTCACCCCATTCAATGTTCTCTCTCCCCCCGCCAATAAATAAATAAATAAAATCTTTTAAAAAATAAAATAGTCAAACTCATAGAAGCAGAAAGTAGGATTGTGGCTGCCAGCACCTTAGGGGAAATAGGGGAAATGAAGACAGGTTGGTTAAAGGGTACAACTTTTAGGTATAAGGCGAATAAGTTCTGGAGATCTCATGTACAGCATGGTGACTATAGTTGGTATGTACTGTGTACTGAAAACTTGCTGGAAGGGTAGATCTTAAGAATTCTTACCACACCAAAAAAAGAAGAAGAAGAAGACGGCAGCTATGTGGTGGTAAATACGTTAATTAGCTTGATTGTGGTGATCATTTCACAATAAACACATGTATCAAAACCTCAAGTTGTACACCTTAAATATATACAATTTTTTATCTCTCAATTATACCTCAAAAAAGTTGGGAGAAAAAGCTAGGAGCCCAAGGCTCTCAGATAATTATGATGTGCTCAATATGCTTTTCTTTAACAATTGCAGAAACTTTTGTATTTTCCAATTGCAAAATTCTAAATACTCTTCTCATTGTGGTAAAATACACAAGCAATAGAATATTATTTTCCCAGTATAATCATATGAAGTTGCTTTCATAGGAAATAAAGTAGCTGAATTTCTTGAATAGAAGAGGTGCTTTTGAGAGATTTTTCTGTGTATATAAAGTGATTTAAATGTCATTTGTTTGAGGGTTCAGAAAGATTAAAAACCATATAGATTTCACGCATACCAATCACCGTGGTCAATAAAAACTCTCAAAACCTTCTATTCCAAGAGTCAATAAATGAAGCTTTACAAGCGTAGACGCTCCCGGAGAAATGAGAATCACCAGCCTCGGTAATTTGGTTACTTGCTTGATCGGCACCTATTTGAACTACAGTTGCTTTCGCAGCAGGGATGTAACAAGTCCCCCTGCCCACATCAGAATCTCATAGATAAGACATGAAATCCGTTAACAATAAGTCATTGTTGACAGCAGAAGTAGTTTCTGTTTCCTCTTCAGCTGACCTCACAGGGCATCTCCAAGCTGCTGTGTGTGCTGGGCTCCGCTGCCGGGGATCAGTGCAGAGGTGGGCCTGGGCCTCACACATCCCGCCGTCACCCAGGGGCTCCGGCAGCCCGCGACAGCTCCCCACAAGAGTGCACAGCAGGCCCACTCAGACCCGTTATAATCGGCTTCCTTCTATTTTACTTCCTCCATTTGATGGAAACAGAATCACCAAATTCAAAAGATTCCTGAGCAGCAAAGGTGAATGAAACAAACAGCTAATATCAGACACCATTTCAAAAGCAACTGCCTGGATAAGCCTGTAATAGAATTTCCCACTTTACAACTCTGAAGATGAAGAAGGCAAGTTACCATGGAAACAAATACTCTCTTTAAAGAGAGACAGGCTCCTCTCTTAGTCTGAGCTCTTTCCAGGAGGGAGGAGGGGAGAGGGGGGAAAAGGCAGGCCAAGGATCTTCAAGGAGAACAATGAAGTTTTCTTCTCATTATTGAAATTTTACCTATGAAATTTGCTTGGAGGGTCAGTCAGCTCAAGACTATTTCATTTTCTTGGCTGTACTATTAAAAAAAAACCCTCGAGTCAGATATTTTAAGATACTTAAGCAAAATGACATTTTATTGATAATTTCTTTTAATTTTTTTCTTTATTCAATTAGCGACACATGTTGGCGACAAGTGAAAACTAGCAATACGTGACATAAAAGGCAAAGGAGACTCACTTTTCCTGGTCTTCTCATTCCCAGCACATACTCTTTGAGGTAACACTCTGTTGGCTGTTTTTTTCTGCCTCTGCCTTGTTCGTGTCTATATACATTTAAAAGATTATATACAAAGAAAAGACCCAAGTAACCCAATTTAAAAATGGGCAAAGAACTTAAATCTTTCTCCAAAGAAAATATACAAATGACCAGTAAGCACATGAAAAGATGCTCAACAATAATAATAATTAGGGAAATGAAAATGAAAATGAGAGACCATGATGAGATACCACTTTCCACCTCCTAGGATGGCTGTTATTAAAAAAAAAAAAAAAAGCAAATTACAAAATAAGTATTGTTGAAGATGTGGAGAAATTGGAACCCTTACGCACCGCTGGTGGGAATGTAAAATGGTACAGTCGCTGTGAAAAACAGTATGATACTTCCTCAGAAAATTAACAACAATTACTGTATCATCCCCAAATTCCACTTCTGGGTATGTACCCCAAAGAATTGAAAACAGGGACTTGATGGGGCGCCTGGGTGGCTCAGTCGGTTAGGCGACTGCCTTCGGCTCAGGTCATGATCCCGGGGTCCCAGGATCGAGTCCCACATTAGGCTCCCTGCTGAGCAGGGAGTCTGCTTCTCCCTCTGATCTCCCCCCTCTCATGCTCTCTCTCTATGTCTCTTTCATTCTCTCTCAAATAAATAAATCTTAAAAAAAAAAAGAAAACAGGGACTTGAACAGATATTTTCACACCCATGTTCATAGCAACATTATTTATAATCACATTATTATTATTATTTAATTGAAGTGTAGCTGATGCACAACGTTGGCTTAGTTTCAGGTGTATTTCATAGCAACTCAACAAGTTTGTATGTTGTAGTACAATGGCTTTATTTACAGTAAGTAGAAGCAACCCAAGTGTCCACTGACAGATGAATGGATAAACCAAATGTGGTATGCATACGATGGAATATTATTCACCCTTGAAAAGGAAGGAAATGCTGACACGTGCTACAGTGCGGTTGAACCTATGAGAAGTTATGCTAAGTGATGTAAGCCAGTCATAGAGAACAAATGCTGCATGATTCCACTTACCTGAGGTGCCTGGAGTAGTCAAATTAACAGAGACAGAAAGGAGAAGGGTGGCAGGGGCCAAGGAGTGGTGGGAGTGCGACATTAGTGTTAACAGGGTACAGCTTCCGTTTGGGAAGATAGAAGTTCTGGAGATGGGTGGTGGTAATAACTGTACGACAGTGTGAATATCTGTACACTTAAAAATGGTTAAAATGGATATGTGTCAGTTATATTTTTAAAAGTTCAAAACATGGTTAAAATAGTAAATTTTATGTTTTGTATATTTTAACACAACAATGTTTTAAGTTACGTGTCTCTCTGCAAGGGTGTTTTTGTGGAAATAGCTGACCTTTGGACAATACAGGTTTCAGCTGCACAGTTTCACTTATACGTGGGTTTTTTTCAGTCAGTACTGTATAGTAGTGTACGTGTATTTTCTCCTCCTTGTGATTTTCTTAACATTTCCTTTCTCTAGCTTATTTTTTATAAGAACACAGTATATAATATCTATAAAACATACCAAGTATGTGTTAACTGTTTATGTTTTCACTAAGGTTTCTGGTCATCAGTAGGCTATTAGTAGTTAAGTAGTTAAGTTTTGGGGGGAGCCAAAAATTATACGTGGGTTTTCAACTGTGGGGTGGTTGGGGTGGCACCCTAACCCCCTGCATTGTTCAAAGTCCCATTATGTTTTATAGAGAGAAGTAGATGTACAGGGATTTCATTTCTGCTCTTGATTGCTTATTTTTACTAAAAGAGAATGATACTACACACATATTCCTTATGTAACAAACCCCAAACCTTAATAATATAAAGCAATCATTTAATTTTGCTTAGAATTAGGGATTCTATTAATCAGGAATTTGACCCAGGCGCAGAAGGGACAGCCGTCTCTTCTCCATGGTGTCAGAAGCCTCTGGAAAGAGTCAAAGGCTGGAGACTGGATCATCTGGAGGCTTCTTCACTTACATGTCTGGTCGTCGATACCGGGTCCTCGTTTGGATGGATTGTCAGCCGGAACATCTACGCGGATTCTCTGCGTGGGCTGCTTCCTTGAGCTCCATCATACGTGGCCGCTGAACTCAGGGGCAGTATCCCAAGAAGGCAGAGCAGAAGTAGATGACATTGCTATAATCTAGCCTCAAAGGTCAAATTGCATCCCTTCTGTCATACGCGGTTGGTTGAGGCCATCACAAAGATCTGGCCAGGTTCAAGGGGAAGAGCTCATGCAAGGAGTGTTAGGTTCTTTGGAAGAGGCGTCTGTGGGAGGGACAGTGGTGTTATGGCCGTCTTTGGAAAATGCAGTCCGCCACGACATGTTCATTCGTTTGCAGCTTGCTTTTACAGCATTCTGGTGGCATCCCTAGAAGTCCCTAAAGATGTAATTCTTCAACTTTCCTCACTTATTTATAATTACAAAATTACTTTTAAAGTCCAAAAGTAATATAAATATAGTAACAAAACTTGGAAAACATAACAGAAAAATCTCTCCACAATCCCCCCTCCTTCAACCAATCACTGTAATTATTTTTTGTCTTTTTACTCCATAGTTTTCTTACAATGTACACAGTGTTATGTTCCTTTTTTATTTTCCCTTAGCATTAAGCCCCCAAATTCACATCCCAGTACTAAGTTATCTTCTTTATATTCCTTGTGTGGACAAAGCAAAAATAAGAAGAGTAGGGTACACCATGGGATCAAGTCCTCCGCTCAAACCTTCCACTTAGCCTAAGCCTACCTCAAACTCTGTAGAAAAATCACACCAAACTTTCAAGTCTTCCATCTTCTTTAATGAACATAAAGCAGAGCATACCACACTGACTCTGGGAAGGTAATGGCATGAGTGAGCTGTGCCTCTGGCCGCAGTAACCTAAGGAACAAGCCAGCGACTGGCTGGGCGTGGAATGCCAGCACGCAAGCTCTCACTCGCTCTTCTGCGACAAAAGCTTCGGGATTTCAACAAATACGTGGAGCTACCGTATTAAAGATTGGCAAAGCCCGTATCTCCCAAACACTACTCCAAACTATCGCTCGTCATTGGCCTGCTGTGAAATGAGAAAAAATAATGAAAATGTGAGTGTTTCATAAAGCTAAATGTATTCAATTTTTTAAAAGTCGGGCTTTCTTCTGGGATCATTTTGTTTAAATGTCACCGTTTATTTTCTTTTATGACATAATTCTGATCATGGATTTTCTTAGCATTTCTAGTTAGCAAAACAAATCTGGCAGTTCTAAACTTAGTCGTCCTTAAAGTTTCAACTATTTTACAGATCTGTGACATCCCAAAGCCTAGGAGACTCGGATCCAGTCCCGACTGCCTCCTTGCAAAGAACCTCAGGGTTTGGCGTATAATGTCTGTCAAACGGATGAACTTCAACCAGGGGGAAAGACTGGTTGACGTGAGAGGAGGTGCGTCGAGCGGGTCAGTTATGCTCAGAGCTCCTTATCTCAGCCATCAAGTCCTGTCAGTCCTGCCACCTTCTCCCTGCGGGGCGAGGAGGGCTGGAAGGCTTGGCTGTGCCACGTGCAGACTGGCGCGTCAGTGCTGAGCGTCTGACTGCTGGGACTGTCCTCCGCGGAGCTCTCCCTCACAAAGGCTGCCCAGCGGTCCTGCCTGTGATGGCTGGTGGAGAGTGTGAGGAGGGATACCGGAACGTACCAAGTACTTCCCTGGGTAGTCTTCATTTCAATGAGAAGAATATTCTCTCATTAAAATGCCGCTGCAGAATTTTTTAAGAAAACAAATTGCCGTCTAATTTCCCTTTGATCTGCTTTTTCCACTTGGGTTGCAAGGTTTTACAGAATTTTCCCCAAACGCTTTGAGTCTGAAGTAATTTTATTTCATTCTGATTAAACTTCAAAGGACAAAATGCCAAGCCGCTGAAACAATCTAAGCTTTTTAACCACTTCACTTATGCTGTGAGCATTTTCAGGGCATCTACAATGCGCCTGACGTTGTGTTAGGTGTTGGAGATACAAAGATGAATAAATACGACCTGGGCCTGGCACTCATTGGGTTCAGTGTTTCAGGACGTGATCAACCCATAAACAGAACATTGTAATGCTGTGTAGTGACAATAGAGATGCCATCACACTGCCATTGTATAAAGGGCCTTGTGAGAGCAAAATGGAGGTGCTAGCAAAGCTGATACTTTATTATTTTAAAAATATATTTTTTAAGATTTTAAGTAATCTCTACACCCAGCGTGGGGCTCAAACTCACAACCCCGATACCAAGAGTTGCATGCTCCGCTGACTGAACCAGACTGAACCCTGGTTCAGCCCCTGAACCAGGGCCCCTGAGCTGATGCTTTAAATGGAACTTAAAGGAAGACTAAAATTCAGCCAAACAAGGGCATGAAGGCATCCCAGGTAGAAGAGACAACATAAGCTCAGGCCCAGGAGTAGGAAATGGCCCCTAGTGTGTGTGTGTGTGTGTGTGTGTGTGTGTGTGTGTGTGTGTGTGTAATGTATGCCCGTATGCCCATGTGCATGTATGCATCTGTGTATATGTGTCTGCCTTTGTGTGTGTGATTGTGTTTCCGTGATCGGAAAGGGCTGGAGTAGGTATGGCCTGGGAGACTTGACCGAATGGCAATGGGGACAAGCAAGTTAATCTGAAACAAGCTAGCAGCATCCTGGATTATTTGTGGGTCTTGGAGAAAGAGATTCAAACGTTTGCTTTAGACAACCTAGAAAGAAGACAAAACTGACTCCTACACAAATAAATTTGATTTAATGCTTGTTTTGAACACACCTGTTGGAGGTTCCTATTAGAAACAAGTGTTCACCCCTGGAACGAAGAACCCAAGTTCTCCTGTAGAAATGATTGGTGGGGCCCTGGTCTTCTGGGGGCCAATCCAGGACTTCTTAAGGCTCGATGTCCACATGAATCACTGGAGAGCCTGTTAAGATACGGATTCTGATTCAGTGCCCCAGGATTCGACATTTCCAACAAGCTCCCAGGTGACGCCAGTGCTGCTGTCCACGGAGCACACTTTGAGTAGCAAGATCTAACGCACCTGTCGCAGTCTTGATCACCTGCCAACCCAGACAGGCCATAGGGGATTCACGACCCTCGAATCACTAGTCAGTGATGCAAAGTCTGCCAGAGACCCATGGTTGGATCCCCCACGCACCTGGGACACACGGTCCCATCCGGCAGGAGTCCAGGCCCTCAGGTTTGGCTCCACAGACCTAGAAGTGAAGGGTGGAAGTGGAAACAAAGGAGGTAGAAACGGTGGTATGGTGCTGGCACATGCTCAGAAAATGGGCCCAGACACCTCCTGTGACAGGTGTTAAGGTACTAAGGGGGCCCAGAAAGGAAGCAGGAGCTCAGGCAAGGGCCCGGGCAAAGCCTCAAGAGTTAGGTACTTAGCACCAACTCTGTGCCAGGGACCGAATTTATGCTTTATGCAGATGTCACATTTCATCTTCATCCAAAGCCTTTGCAAAGCAGACTATAAATCCCTGCTAACATGTGAGGAACTTGAAGTGCAGAGCAATTCAGTAAATCACCCAGCCTCCCAGCAGACACACTGTGGAGCCATAGTTCACACCCAGGTCTGCACGATCTGAAAGCCCAAGGCTTTCAGGTACCACACACTGTCCACTGTCCTGCATAACGATGAATGAGATCCAGGCTCTGTGCCTGGGCCTAAGGTATCCTAGGGTAAGGACCCTTAATATTTGAATCCAAAGCAAGTGATATCAGCCATGGATAAAGGAAGCACTAGGCCAGGAGGAAGTAGGTCAGGAGAAGCTGCCATCTGAAGGAGACCTGGAATCTGGAACTAGACCACTCTTGGAAGAAGAGTCCTGGCCCTCTTGGTGCTGAAGGTCATGTACGTCCATGTAGACCAGCCAAGGGTAAGAGCCCTCGTGGTCTTGGCATGTGCCCAGGTAGACGAACTGGCTGGTGGGCGTCTTAAAGCCATCTTGAATTGAAACTTTGGCAGAAATGGAATATTCACCTGAGAAAAAAGGAGATGGGGCACTAAACAGGAAGACTGGGTGATATGACAAATGTCTTGAAGACAGCAGCAATCAGTCATTGGGAGCTGCTATTACTATTGTTGTCATGGGGTGCTATGTCCGTGCCTTGCTAGAGAACCAGCCAGCGAGATACTAGGGACATTCCCAGGCATAATTCAATATGAAATATTCCCAGGAAACTGAAGCCTAGAGAAGTCCAGCCGAGTGACCAAACAGACCAGCTGAAGCTTCATAAAGTACTCTGAAGACGCATGCGCCCCACCTCGCGCACATCACTGACGGGCGGCTATCAGGATGCTGTGGGCGCCTGGTCACTGCTTATGCCCACACGTTCCTCCTCCACCTCACAGTTCAAAGACTGTGTTTCTAGATGCCAGGCACCTTCTTATAGAAAGAGCCTCAGCCTGGAGTTGAAAGACCCACGCTGCTCCTCACCGCCATACTCTGTCTCCTCACAAGTCGAGCCTACCCGCCCCCCCTGCCCCGTGCTGCCTCCCGCAGGACCAGTGAGATAAAGTGTGTGGAGGGAGTTAAAAAACCACCATGGAGCCCTCCGTGCATAGAAGCAATGACATTACTCCACAGGTGTCTTGCCATTCTGTTCTAATTTGGGAACTTATTCTTTATTAAAATCTTATTACTATACCCTCTATGTTTCCTCTAAACTGCCTCAAATCCTTTGAGGAACCAGGAAGCATTTACTTGCATACGCACCTCCATACAATAAAAGTCTATGTGGAACCGAAAAGCAAAATTACATGTATAGATTGAAATACACCTGGAAGTATATAGGATACATGTACGTATGCATACAGACACACATATATTTCTATATCTAGATACAGATTATAATTTATCCTCAGTACTAAACTCAAAGGACCCCCAGTAAAAGCAGGTGAGACATTTGCACAATTAGTCTAAAAGATTAATATTTAAAAACAGAAATAGTTTGGAGCAGACGACTGGAAATCATTCCTCGCTGCAACTCCAGTGAAGGAAGCTGTCTAATTCTTGGAAATTTAGACATTCTGCTAGTAATTTAGCACAAAAATGGGCCTGGCTCAACCTGCTCTTCACATTTTGGTAATTTAAAAGGACATAACGGAATTTTATTTTAATGGTAATTGCAAACTCCTGCAGAAAATGTAAATGCCCATTTCATGATTAGCTTACAGCATAAACTATGGCTTCTATTAATGTATTCCAATTTGTAATTCTTTTCACAGTATGAGATTTGAAAGCTGTGATTAAAATTAATTAGGTTAAGTAAAGTTTATCCCCCCTGAGCACTGCTATTGGGAAAAAGCAAAAGGAAAATGCGAACTACATCTGGCTCTGCAGGAAGCTGTGTCTTCACAAGAAGTCGGCTGACTTCTTTTCTCCCCACAGAGGTTGCATGCTGCTTATTTGGCATATCTCAAGCACCATGTATGCCTCAAGGAGCTAATTGAAGCGTTAAACTATTCTTTGCTGGCTCACAAAAACCACATAGACTGTGACTACATCATCTTCAAATAAGGATATTAGGTAGATCCATCAATTGTTTAAACACAATAAATCTGGGGGGGGGGGGACACATACATCTGGTAAACCTAAGGTAATGGCGGCCACCCAGAATCCAGTACCGTAATTGCTATGAAAGAGGTGCCAAATGAGGGATCAGCAATAAAGATAATTAACACCCGTATGGAGCTCTCTGCTTTGTGCATTGTCTTAAATATTACCTCACTTGATCTCAGCAATCCTGACAAGGAATCCTTACCATTGTCCCATTTCGCAGGTGAGGATACTGATGTTCAGTGAGGCGCCCAGGGTCAAAAGTGTTGGAGATTAGACCCAGGTCTGATCTTACACTCCTGTGGCTCAGCCCTACAGCTACCCAACAAAACAAAACAAAACTTTTAACCTATGTCTGGCCTATGTTTTCAAAATGGGTTGAAAGTCATTACACAGTCTCTCATAAGGCAAAGGTTAACAGCTCCAGAATGGTGTCATGCATGCCAGTAAGTAGAGCAGAAATTTGGAGGACCAAGACAAGACAAAGTGAAAAACTGGCACAGGGACACTACTTCTCATTGGAAATCCTGGTTAGAGTTCTCCGGTATTTCTTTACTGTCCCTTTGCTTGATACCCACCAACTTGTGCAGCCCCTGACTCCCCTTGCTGCCTTTGGCACGATGAAGTCCCAGCTCTGGTCTAAGCCCCGGGAATACAGACATGGCCGACATACACCTGCTTCTGAGCTTGCCTGTCCTGGGTCCTGAGTCATGATGTTCCCTCATTTCCTGTGACTCATCCTACCTGCTCTCTACACTGTCTGCCCTGACTTCATTTAGGGAGGCATAGATGGCCCTATCGTTAACTTGTGATGATGTGTATAACATGCTCTATATAAAATAAAATCTAAAGATGGGAACTTCTACTCATATGATAGTAGATTAGTGGGAAAGATGGCAGAGTGGGTGGGACCTCGTAATGATCTTATATCCAGCCACATGGAAAACCACAAGCTCCTGGAGACTAAATGCAGGACAAATCCTTGCTTTTAAGGTGGAAGATGGTGGAAGAAGACTCTTCTACTGCCAGTAGAGGTGGGGCCAGGGAAGCCCAGTTACATGTTCGTGTGTGGCTGGTTCCTACATCATATTGCTGGTGTGATTTGGGCCTCTGCTAAAATACCAACAAATGAGCAGGGAGTCGTCTCCAGAACCAAACTAGTCTATGCTTGCAGAGGCTCCCAGGAATCTTACTCTTTCCTCCTGCTGCCTGTGAGGGAAGATGTAGTGAACTCTTTATATCAGCCCACCTGTGAGGAGCACATTACCTGGAAATACGTCTTAGCTCAGATGGAGAATAACATTCTATTAAAGCTGTCCAGGGCAGATAGACTAAAAGAACTTGTGAACTCCTCTTTCCTAAAGATCCATTCAATTCAACAAACAGGGACAGCACTGAACCATGGCTGTAGAAAAACAGGATGTAGGACGTGTGGCCTCCAACCTTCAGGCAGGTGCATTTTAGGAGAGGAGTGCAAATTCACTGTCCTATGCTATCGGTTAGAGGCAGCAAACTATCACGGGAAGTTTATAAACCAGCTTCAATTTTTATATTTGTAAATATTCCCTTCTGAGCATATACAACACTTGATAAGTTTTAGAAATTTGCTAAAAGTGTGCTTATAGACTACTAACTCTTAGGAAGGATTTTCGAGCCTATTATTTCAATACACCTCCCAAATTTTGTGTTTTGGGGACTCAGCACATTCTGGGATAAAACTCTGGTTTAATTGTCACTGAATGGAAGAGAAAACCACCCACAGAGGACAAGGCCATGTGAGCACTGTTTGATATTCTTAAGGTAGGGGATTTAAGGGAACAGTCCCACATTCTGAAACCAACAAGTCTCCAGAGATAAAGAATATTTCCCTGAAATTCAGGAATTAAATGAAGGACTGATTTTTTTTTTTTTACATGATAGTTAAATTAAAAAAGAATGAACAGCATGTGCTTAGAAGTTGGAGAACACAGTGGGTGGGTACTGTTCTCAGACCTGTCTGGACCTTCTCCACAGAAAACTGTCCATTTTCCATCTTCTAGAACCATAGAAATTAGGGGTAAAGGGGATCTTGGGACAGTATTTTGTCCGGTCCCTCCATTTCAAAGCAAGAAAACAAGTTCGGAGAGTCACATGAACTCTATAAAGTCCTGGCTCTGCCCTGCCTTCTACTAATCAGACTAATTCTATTTAATAGAAACCCCTTCCAGGACACCCTCCCAGTACAGGCAATATTCAGGGGAGGGAGAAACTTCTCAGCAAGCTCTGAATGCTGCACTTTGGGTCCAGCATTCCCAGCTCCCAGTCAGCAGAGGCAAACTGACTTGGGGAAGGAAGCAAATAAAGGCCCCAGTTTCCAGCTTGGAGGTGAGACGTCACATTGTCACAACTTTATAGAACTGGCAACTCTGAACAAACGACCTCACTAAGCTTGAGTTTCCTTTCTAAATAACAGAATCAACTCCTAATGGTTTTGTGAGCAACAAATGCCACATTGAAGCCTTTATAAAAGCAATCCAAAAATGTTAACTGATCTGATATTAATATTATTATCAAAAGTTGATTATTCTGAACTTGTACGATGAGTCTGCAGATTTAGAAATAGGCAGACCCTACCTCCGATGGGATATGTGGCCTCGAGGGCATTACTTCACCTCTCCCAGCCTCAGCTTCCTTATGCAAAGGGGGGCTGACTTACCTCTCAGGATTGCTGGGGGGATTAAATGATACAGTGTATGTAAATGAACAATTAATGCTTGTATCCAGGAGATGCTGGAGAGCTGTTCATCTGTACTTCAGCAAATCATGACAAGGATCCTTTCAGGAAAATCAGGGCAAGAAATCTAGTGGCCTTTGTCTGGGGTTTTCCATCATGTATGGCCACACTCTTCTGAGACTCCCTGAGGCCAGTGTATTTTAGGAAAATTGTGGTTCCTCCCACACCTTGACAATTTTCCTGGCAAATGTCCCCTTCAACTTGAGTTTACGTGGCAGCTCAAGGAAGGATCTGTCTTCTATGTCCAGCGTCTCTTATCTAATGCCAGCTCTTGAGATATAACCTCCCTATGCTTGAACTACAGCTCTTACAGCCAGAGAAAGGGACCAGGCCGCCCCCAGACCTGTGGTGCCCAAAGGGGGCTGTATTCAGTCTAGGGCATAAGGGTGATGAGACATTATGTATTAATTTCTCACCCTTTTAGGCTATTTTTGCAAATGTTCTATCATATAGTGACACACACACACACAAATGTTCATAATAAGGCATATGCTTAAAATGATTTTACAGATAGGGGTGCACAATCAAGCAATTCAGGACACCTCTCCCTGGAGGTCTGCTGGGGCACAGGACCCACTCACAGCCATAGCCAGCCCCATGGAGAAGGAGAGGCAGGGGGCTGAGCTTAGGGGAGCTTTGCAGAATCCTGGGAAGATCTCAGAGATCAGACAGGGGCTGAGCCAGGCAGGAAGTTGTTCTGAGGATGTCTCCACCCAGGTCACACAGGAATGCCCAGGGCCAGGGCTGAGGCTGGGGAAGGGGAGCAGAGCCGTTGGTCTCCACCTGCGGGGGGCACCATTCCGGTATAAACTCAGGATATTCCCTCTGCTGTCAAGCCACCTCAGAGTATGCGTTGTCTTTTAAATGAAGTTTTACCCTGGTAAATAAATGGCTGTGAATGGCAGGGGTATCCCTTGACTCTTTTTATTGTTAACTCTCTCCATGAGCCATCTTGGACTGGATCTTTCCCACTTTTTATTTGGTTTTTATTTTCTATTTTCAACGCTACCAAGGGAGAAGGGTCTCCACTTCCTGAGGAAGAAGAGGACATTGGCTGGTTGGTTTTACAGAAAGGTGGGTGTGGGCCTTGGGGCTTGGAGAGGCAGAATCCAGGTGAAGTGGGGGAGCCAGATGTTAGAGGAGAGCATCATGCAGTTTATAAAGGGGCTTCACACGTGAGCCCCACAGCCACCTAAACCCTGCTATTGTTGATTTCCATTTTCCTAGGAGAAAATGGAAGGTTCAAGACACATCTCCAAAGGAGCTATAGTGACTCAAATGAACCTTTAGACTCCCAGGCTGCTCTTTTGGCTCTACCTTAAATCTCAGAGTTTCAGTGCTTTCGGGGGGATTATGGGATTAAATCATGGGATTAACTTGCAAAGCTGTGAATAAAATGTTCATCTTACAAAATTTTCACAAGGAAGATACCGGTTCTTAGTAATGACTGCACTGCTGGGTGTGACTGTCGGTCCGGAATCCTCCCCAGACCTGGTCTAGCTTTTTGTAACCACTAGGTGGCAGTACAAGCACAGCCTTCCAGGGAGCCCTCCCCATCCGCTCTCTGTGGCAATGACAAGTGAGGGGTTTCCTAATCAGACTGGGTTTAGTCAACCCACAACTCCAGTGTCGTGGTATCAGTTTCAGTGTGTTTGGTTATCTGGAGTTTTCTCTGAGCTCTCCAACCTTACCAGAGGCTGCATAGTTTTGCCGGGGGAGATACCAGCAACGGGACTTTCTACTGAATTAAGTACAGTGAACAAGGGAAGAGCTTAACCGGACTCCCCACCCTTTGAATAGCAAGTAGTTGCCATCCCTGTGAGTAAGCAGGGCTGCCTGGGATCCTAGAAGGAGACATCCGAGGTCTCCTGCCTTGTGCTACAGAACCAAATCCTCGGGCTGCTTAATGTCCCAGTCACTTTCAGTGATGTGACCAGCGACAGAGGAAGCACTGTTCAAAGGAAATCAGAGACTCAGAGGTCGCAATTTACTGGGAGCAAATTTCTTCCAAAACGTTGTATGTAGCATTCGCATGGCAAAGAAGGGCATTTTGGGCGGTAAACCAGCCTGTCTGGTTCTAGAAAGGAGCACCCAGCACTAAAATTAATTATATGATTAATATTTGTTAATGCATATTGAGCACACAGTAAGTACTGTATTACACACTTAACATAGATCACCTCAATCTGACCGTGACAGAGCTGTACACTCTTACTACCCCGACCTCCAGGACACTGAGGGTTAGAGTTGAAGCTATTTGCCCACGCCCTAGAATTAGAGTCCAGGTGTCTCTGCTTAAAAGCCTATATTTTGTCTCACTATAGTTGTGAGACATCCTTTAGCAGTGCATGGTGTCTCGCCCTACCTCTGCCACAGAAGGAGCACGCCATAGCGTCTCATATTCTATTGCAGAATTTTTTGGTGAGCAAGATACCAAGATGGAGGGCCCGGACGGGGCTGCCCTCACTCAGCAGCCTGGGACCCACGTGAAGTTCCTGCAATCTCCGCAGAGGTTCACGTAGATGGGCTCATCCCAAAGGCCAGGGAGGCTTAGCAGTGATCCGTTCTGATCCTGACAAGCAAGGGAGGACTGAGGCAGCCCAGATGATCAGGCAGGTGGCTCAACACCACACCAGCCTACGTGTGGGTATTCCTATGTACTCGTCTGCACACGCGTTTTTGTTGTTTTTGTTGTTGTTGTTGTTGTTTTTTAAGTGAGAGAGCATCAGCAGGCGGAGGGGCAGGGGGAGAGGGAGAAGCAGTCTCCCCATGAGCAGGGAGCCCGATGCAGGGCTCGATCCCAGGAGCCTGAGATCATGACCTGAGCCGAAGGCAGACGCTTTACCGACTGAGCCACCCAGGCGCCCCTGGATATAAGCTTCTTAGTTTTAGCAAATCCGGTTTGATCAAGTG
Source organism: Ursus americanus (assembly GCF_024610735.1). NCBI lineage: Eukaryota > Metazoa > Chordata > Mammalia > Carnivora > Ursidae > Ursus > Ursus americanus. The sequence goes on along the minus strand of NC_142137.1, from coordinate 10,055,916 downwards.
GCAATCACTGCTTCTCTTTTGCACCTCTGGATTGAAATCCTCAGGTCTTGGGGTCAATTTGGAGATAAGATAGTGCGAGCCCAAGGATCTGGTTTTCACTCATGGAAACGATCCCGGAATTGCAAATCTTCCTCAAGGTTTATTTCCCAAATGCTTGTTCATGATGACACTTTCCTTGGTTGGCATCAAAATGGAAACAAAAGGACAATGCGGTCAGTTTTCCACAAAGCTACATTTAATAGATTTAGAGAACGATCGCTAATGCTTAGAATCTGTCTCTCCTATTTCTTTATGGTTAAAATGTTCCTCTGAGGAAACAGTGGAAGTTGATTTGTATCTTAATGATGTTCCCTGGAAAAATAATTTGACAAGCCTACGCAGTGCTCCCCTTTTCTTTTTCTCTTTAAAAAATTTTACAGATTAAAATCTGGGAACCCCAGCTCTGGGTAGTCCTCAAACATCCTTCCCCTGAGCGCACTGGGAGTGCTCCATATACTGCCATCTAGTGGTCATCCCAGCACACACTCACAGACTCCTCTCGGAACATAAATGGGAGGCATGTGAACACATGGGGTGGGTGTGTGTGTGTGTTCAATTAGGTGCCGACAAGTGGAGATGTGTTAGCATGGAAAAATGCAGGTTTTGAAAACTGTGTAGAAATATTCGGAGTGAACAGACCTCCTACTCCAAACCCATGTGGGCAGAATTGAAAGCAGGTGTGTGGGATTAGCACTCTGTATTTTTTCCAACACCCACCGCCAAAAGGGCAGCAGCACAGAAATGTGTGTGCTCAAGAGTGCTATCAGCTAATAGGACACGAGAAGTTGTAGAGGACAAGTTTGCAAGACTAAACTTGAACCAAATGTATTCACAATTTAACTCCTACCTTTTGAACAACGGAGACATCCCTTCAAACTCTGGGAAGACCCATCCACCTTTCAAAAACAGGTGAATATGTATTTCTGCAAGAGCCCGGTGTCCTTAGGCGAGGGGCATGTGGGTTTGCAAATATCAGACGGTCTGCATCTTTTGAGTGATCTGCATTTGGACCTGGCCTGTCCTCCAGCAGCTGGTGTATCCGAGACCTGTGCTCCAAGGCCACCTGCAGCCTCTGGAGCTCTCTGTCCTCTGCCTCCCATTGAACTCCTCCTCTGAGCTTGCTGCTTATCCATGAGACGAAGAGGACTCCCTTTCAGACTGCAAGAGAGAGAGACAGAGAGAGAAGGGGAAAATGGGAGAAATGCAAAAAGCCCCAAGTCTAAGTCAGATGGGTGATGGCTGTTGGACCCTTTGAAGGCCTACATCTGCACAATGATACGGTGCTCTGTAACTCAGCTGAGTTGTCCTCAAATGAGTCCGGGAAACTCCGGTTCCGGACACTGGTGCACAAGCAGTCTGTAACATGCTAACAGGTGTCCTCCAGAGTGTCACGTGTATGTTGTCTCTGTTTGAAATCTGAAATACATTTACACATAAAACCAATAAGCTACAGTGCTTAGGCTCCCAGGCTGGCTCAGGAAAGCCATTTAACCTATTCTGTGTTTCTGAGCTGCACTTAAGCCCCCTGAGCTCTCCGAGTGGGGCACGTGGATGGGGATGGGGATGGGGAGGGTCTGAAGAGCCTTGACATTGATTCTTTACCAATTCTCAGTAGAAATTCTTAGCACATCAGAAGAGTACTCGGAGGGAGGGGAGACTAGAAATAAAGAAATACATCTGAATATAATTAATCACAGTTGCCAAGGGGAATGTGTTCAAAGAATTCTTAGAGAGGACAGGGGCCAATAGCTCGGCGGGGGGGGGGGGGGGGGACTGCGAGGATACATACAGAATTGTTACCGTGCCCTTGCTCTTCTGGGCTCTGGACACCCAGGGCTGACTTTTGTTCCTTTCAGTTTCCTCCCCAACTGTCTGCCTGTCAGGCTGTGTGCTCCAAGACAGCTCTGTGCCCCTTGGGCCTGGCTCACGGTAGGTGTTCAATGAGCGTCTGACAGACTGAACTGCCAACAGCAGGCATCATCTATGTCTTTCATTCACTCCATGTATATGTATTCAGCGCCTGCTGTGATGTAGGTGTGTGCTAGGAACTGGGATCGATACAGAGCAGGGGAGAGTGGGTTCCTGCCTTTGCAGCGTGTGGCAGGCTGAACGACGGGCCCAAAAAAGATGTCTTCATCCTGACCCCCGGAACCTGCGAGTATGTTGTTGGCATAAGGGGCTCTGCAGAAGTGACCAAATTCAGGATCTTAAGCTGGGGAGATTATTCTGAATTATCCAGGTGGGTCCAATATAATCATAAAGATTCTTATGAGAGGTCACAGTAATTCAGGGCCACAAGCCAAGGAGTACGGGCCGCCTTCAGAAGCCCGAAAAGGCAGGAAACGGTTTCTCCCCCCAGCCTCCAGGAGGCACACAGCCCTGCTGACAGCTTGCTTTTAGCCCAGTCGGTGAAACTGATTTCGGACCTCTGACCTCCCAAACAATAAGATAATACATTTGCATTGTGCTCAAAGCCGCTCAGTGTATGGTCCTTTGTTACAGCAGCAATAGGAAACGCATACAAGCTGAATATAGCTGTAGCTTATTAAACATGTTGCATAATGTTTAACAGACGTTAAAAAAGTAATCCTAATAAGCTGTGATAATAGAGGGAAGTAGAGAGTGTTGATTAGCTAATTCACCTTATTATCTCTTTAGATTGGCTTAATAATTCATTTGTCTCTTTGCCGATCAGAGGAGCTCTCGAGGCTGTACCTTTCCGCGGTAGCAGGACTTCACTCCGTAGCTTCCAAGTCCTAAAGCTTCAGGTGCTTATAAAATCATTTGGTGGATGAGTCCCTCCCTGTAAGGACAACAACTTTCACACAGAAGGAATATTATTCCTTAATAGACAATCAAATTCAACTTGGTTTTCTGGTCACTGCACCCTTAAAAAATAGAGAGGAGATCTTATTTGCACCCCACTTCTCCAGGGGGGAAACTGAGGCATGGGTCTAATCAAGTTTGCTTTGCCCCCCCACCCCCGGTATCAAGATGAGCTCAAGGTTGCGCCCAGCTAGGTCAGTCAGTAGAACATGCAACCCTTGACCTCAGGGTTGTTAAGTTCGAGCCCCACATTAGGTGTAGACATTACTTAAAAATAAAATCTTCAAAAAAAAAAAAAAAGAATATGAGCTCAGCTCTTTTGACACTTCAACCAAGGGCTTTCCCTTGGCCTCTGCTCATTATTTCCCAAGGCATTAAGAAAAAGAAAGGCATTAAACATGCAGCAGGAGGGATATAGTCAGCTTGCTACTGGGAGAGGAGAGGAATTCTGGAGAAAGGCTAGTAATCAGAATCTATGGGATAAGAAAGCCTCCAGTTTTTAAATTAAAACTTGGGGGAAAATTTGACAATTGGAGGAGTTTCATTTTGAGACTCATTTAACCCGAAAAGTCAAAACGAAACGCCAGGGGTGTGAACCCACAACAATCAAAATAAAAACAGGTTTTCACAAGCCCGTTGCAAAGCTAAATATAGATTTTTTCAGATAGACCCACTCACCTCCAAATTCATGACTTTAGAACTATTTCAAACATTATTTTACAAAAGAGCATCAATCAAAAGCAAAGTAGTTTGGTGCGGGAGGTGGAGTGAAGCCGGCGTGTGTGTGTGTGTGTGTGTGTGTGTGTGTATGTGGGGGGGAGTGTGGCTGTTTTGTGCCCCCCCCCACCAAACCGTCAAGATGTTTTTAAATACCATTGTGGTCACCTGCACTGGTAATATTTTCTAACTGTGGTCAAAAGAAGCTGACTAAAGGTTTGTGCGTTTGCTCCAGGAGGAAACTGTCAAATGCCGGTGCCCCAGTGTCGCCTGACCTGGTTTGCAGGTGCGTTTGCAGGAAGCTGTCATGTTCTGACCTGAGGAAGAGCGTAATGAAAACTGGAAACCAAAGCCCTCCGGCTGCCGCAGGAAACATGGCATAAGGCCCTGTCCTTCCGCTGCTCACCCCACCTTACCTCTGTGCCTAGAGGGAGGGGGACCGACAGTCGGCCCGGAGTCACCTGTGGCCTGAGGGTTACCCCGGAAAGATGGCCTTTCAGGATCCTCCACGTGCGGTAAGGGCTTTGAACCGGGAGGTTTGATCTGCTGAGCAATTTCGTATTAAGACGTGAACACCGGAGTGTCAGCTGGAGCTTTAGGCTTTTCTTTGTGGTGGGCTGTTTTCCTGCCACGGTTGTTGTGGTTTACCGTCTACCTGAGTGTTCAGAACTGCTTTGCAGAACCCAGCGGCTTTGCTCCAGATTTGGTACCTCTCAGGCCTCGCCCAGCCGTGGCCCCGTGGCACACCCTGCTGTGCGCCCCCTTCCTAGGCCGTGCCTTGCTCCCAGGGGAGAAGAATCACCTAGGGAACAGGCACCAACCTTATCCGACTGGCAGCCTAGTGCATATTTCCAGGAATGGTAATTTGGGGAAAAGTAAGCTCGGTTTCCAGACTGCTGTGCAAAAGAGGATTTCCCCAAATGGACAGCGAAAGTCACAAAACCATGGGTTCCAAGAAAGGAATTATTAAATCAAAAGCCTTAGAATTTTGTGACCTATGCCTATGGATTTATGCTAAGGAAATAATCATAAATATGTAAAAATGTTACAAAAATAAAGTCACAAGGGTATTTATTAGGGGCTTATCATAACAAAAAACAGGAAAAATCTAAATAGCAAATAGGTTATTGATTGAATAAATTATGTTATAGTCATGTTATTGCCATAATCAATAGCTAGCATTTATTGAATACTTACAATGTTGTAGGTATGGTACTAATTGCTTTATGTGTGTTATTACATTTAGTCCTTAAACACTCAGGAACTTACACGTAGAAAGGTAAAAGTCCTTATCCGCGAGTACGGTGCTCATATAATGAGATAAATAGTGGCCCCCTGAAATTCATGTTCACTCGGAACCCCAGAAGGTGACCTTATTTAGAAATAGGATTTTTGCAGAGGTAATTAATTAAAGATCTCTGGATGGAGTCATCCTAACTTCATCAATGACTGGTATCCTTATATGAGAAAGGAGAGAGCAGTTTGAGACGCATGGAGACACGGGGTAGAACTCTACATGAGCATGGAGGCAGAGATTAGAGTCCTGCATCTAAGAGCTGAGGAATGCCAAGGGTTGCTTGGCGGCCGCCAGAAGCTAGAGGAGAGAGGTAGGCGACAGATTTCTCCCTCAGGGCTCTAGAAGGAACCAACCTTGCCGACACTGATTTTAGACGTCTGCTTCTGAACCATGAGACAATAAATTGCTGCTGTTTTAAGCCACCCAGTTTGTGGTCATTGGTTATACCAGCCACAGGAAGGGAATACAGATAGTATCATCTGCATTCAGGGGATTTGAACCCAGGCTGACTCCAGGACCAGAGCTCTGTGCTGTGGAGCCTCTAAAAGCAGGGCTTAGAATTGTATACATAATGTCACATTTGTGAAAGAAATTTGAATATATGCATAGAAAAGAACTGGAAGAATATACAGCAAAATGCTTATTTCTGGGTAGAAAGAATCCAGATGGATTTTAATTTCCTTCTTTTTGCTTATCTGCTTTTTCTTTTTTCAGCTTTGAAGTGCAATACTTTTCAGAGTAAGATACACACTGAAGTCTGTAAGAGTAAAGGGGCATCATGTTGCAACTTACTCTCAAATGGTTCAGACAAAAACTAAGAAATATGTATATGCATGGAGAGAATATGATAGAGCAAATGTGCAAACATGGTAACCATTGGAGAATCTGGGTGAAGGGTACGTGGGAATTCTTTGCACTATTCTCGCAACTTTTCAGAAATTCTGAAATTATTTCAAAATGTAAAACTTACCCTCCCCCCCAAAGAAGAGTCCTAACACGGAAGACACTCAAATTTGAAACAGAAGAAACTTCATATACATGAATGCCAAGACACTGCCAACTTGAATATTCTAAGAATCGGAAAAGTTTGAGGAATAAGAGCAAGTATTTGCGTTACAGCAAAGATGACTCTCAAAGGAAAAACAAATGCAGAGAGGCAGAGACAGAGAAAGAAGGGACGGAAGAAAAGAATACCTCAAAGAAGTCTCTGGTGAATGAGAGCTGTAGGGCGAGGATACAGCTCTCTGGCACCATTTTCTGCACACACTTGGCATGGAGTGATTTCGGGCCAGGCTGACAAGGACTTGGAAGAGAAGGGTTCCCCTGACCTGCAGGGAAGGAATGAGACCTACAGCATCTTTATAGTCCCATCGAGTTCTGGTGGCAGCTTGAAGTCACTGGTTATTCATTCCCCAGAGGGTGAACGTTAATGATAACTGTACAGATCATAGCTTAAAAATAATATGGATAGACAAGCTAGGAAAGGATTTCATAGCCTTTTGGAAAATGTGAAATTATTACCAGGCCACTTGATATTTTAGTTTTAGGAGGACAGAAATTTTAACTTTGTGCCAATTTTAAAGCTCACTTCCAACCAACGTCTCTAGTTTACCATCTGGACAAATACAGGGAACAGTATGTCCATAATTTTGACTTATCTAAAGGGAAAGAAAGTCACATCGCTAAATTGCATTATTTCAGATGATCCATTGCTCTATCACTGATTTCTGTACAAATCTGGGACCCTTACAAAAAATAACCCAGTGTCACTGGCGTGGTTTTACTTGTGTGCAAGATTGTGCAACCAAGCTCGTTCTCATCCATTCGAAGGAGCTGCTTGGTCCTTTCTTTCCCAGGTTGGTGAGGGGCAGGGCTGGCATAAGTGGGGCTTGCTCAGGAGTAGCCGCCCTCTCCAACAGCACAGATAAATATATGGCTTGGCAAACGCATATTGAATAGATTATGTGCACTTTAATTGAGGCGGAAGATAATAGGTCCATTTTTATTCCATTCTCAAGTTGTTTCACGTTCAGCATTCCTTCATCACAAAGGTTTGCTAATTGTTCCAATTTGCAGTGCCAAGTAATTTGTGCAGAGTGAAAACATTTATGTTTTCATTTCTGGGTTCCTACAAAGAAATTCTACTTCACAAAGCCTCTAAGTAGCCATTTGGAGGGAAAGGGTCCCACAGAGAGCGCGGGGAGAGGCGGTCCTGCCGTCAGATGCGGGGACTCCGAATGCCCCTCCTGGATCAGAAGAGAGTAGCACAATGGTGTACGGGCAGCCCAGGGTGCCACCCACAGACCCTTCAAATAGAACTACCAGCCGGTGGGAGGGTGTCTGGGTGGGAGGTTTGTTGTGTGTATATATATTTTTCCTAATATATTTAAAACTAGTTCGAAGTATAAATGGGAAGATTCCCTTTTTAGCCTCTCCTTTACGGAAAGAAAATCAGTTCCTTGGTAAAATTCCAGACCGTCAGCCCCACCTCCGCTCCAAGCAAGCTCTTTGAACCCTTTCCTACCAGGTTCATTAACATTTTCTGCTTTGAGCCATTATCACGGTGTACAAAGATCGCCCCTTCGAGTCCTAAAGCATCCTTTTAAAGTGAAATAGTCTGCCAAATCCTGGCCTGGCCATGGCGTTTTCAATTTCTCTTCTTAGTTTTTGGGTAACAGCAATAGTGCTTACACACTTACACATACAGCATGACCTGGTGATGACAATGAACCCCGAGTCTAAGGGAGATTTAGATCACGTAGGTCTTTCCACCTTCACAGATAAGTATCTGAGGAACTGGTGACATTGATTAGGACACTTCATCCATCCTGGACCACCAGACTCAGTCCTGAGCAAAGGACCGAAGCCATTCACTAATGAGCTCTTCTTTGACCTGATGACAAAGCTAAAGCCTTCCTTCTGGAAACGATACTAAAACAGAGCTTTCCTTATTGAAAATGGCTAATGTTTTCGTGAGCTTGGCTGAGACTGTGTTTTCATGGTTGAGCTCAGAGCACTTAATTCTACAGACATTCTCAGGGCTGTGTTCATCTACCTTACAACAGAGGTGGGAACCAGGTTCTTGCAATTCTAACAACACACATTGATTATATACATTGTGTCTGATGAGTTTTAATTTTTCCATGTCCAGAAGAAGAAATCTAGAATCAGAAAGATGGTTTTCCTGAAGGTTTACACACTGAGTTCATGATGCTTGGGTCTCCTACAGGCTTGTTTCTTAGGGCCCTCACCTAGTAGTGGTGACTCCTGGGCCTGCACTCCATGCTTACATGGTCACCAGGTGAGCAAGAGTGCCTTGGGTTTAGGGCGCTGGCTCTCAAACTCCCGTGTGCACAAGAATCAGCCAGGGAAGGGGTAGTTAAAAATGTGGGTTTTCGAACCCCTCCATAGACATCAATTCTGCAGGTGAGGAAGGGTGTGCATTTTAAACAAATACTCTGGGTGATTCTGACGCAAGCAGTTTGCAATGAGAAACACTGTCCTATAAACCCTAGCGGAGAATATTTAGACATGTGCCGCAAGTCATAGTTTTTTGGTTTTCAGATTTCCCACTCAAAATTCTATCACTTCAAATATTTTTCCTAATAAAAAACCTTCAGGACATGAAGAGATACTCAACGTCATTGGTCACTAGGTCACTGAAAATTACAGTGAGATATTACTACACACCCATTGGAACAGCCACCATCAGGAAGACCGACAATACCCAATGTGGACGGAGGACATCAAGAAACTGGAACCCTCGGGTATGGCTGATGGGAATGTAAGATGGTAAAACCGCTTTGGAAATAGTTGGTGGTTTCTTAACAAGTTAAACATATACTTATGGTCCAGTAATTCTGTTCCTAGGTATGTACCAAGAGAAATGAAAATGTATGTCCACACTAAGACTTACAGGACATGAGTGCTCATGGCAGCATTATTCATAATCACCCGCACTGGAAGCCATCCAAATGCCCCTGTACTGGTGAACGGATAAGCTAAATGTGATATATAATAAATACGCACGTACGTCATCACGTGTAATGTGATAGATGAAACGATGGAATGGTATTCGGTATTAAAGAATGAGCTACTGGGATGTGGTACAATACAGATGAGCCTCAAAAACATTACGTGAAATGAAATAAGCCAGACACAAAAAACGGCAGATCGTAGGATTCCATTTAGATAAAATTTCTGGAAAGGGCAAATCTATAGAGATGGAAAACAAATCATTAGTTGCCTGGGGCTGGGAGTGGGACTGACTGTGGATGGGCAGAAGGGAACATTTTGGCGAGATGGAAATGTTCTAAAACTGGATTGGGAAAATGACTGCAAAACTCTCTAAAATTACTTTAAAATTCATTAAACGCCATAGGTACAGGGGGTGGATTTTAAGGTATGTAATTATACCTCAAAAAAAGGTGTTTAAAGAAACAAGAGGATCTCAAAAATGGGAATAGAATGGTACACGAGTGAATAAATTAACCAATTAAAAATATTTCGATGTATCTAGGAGAGGGCGTTCAGAGAAGCGTCGACGTGCACGTGATTAAGTGCCTTCCTTCGTAGGTGGCGTTTTCTTCTCAGCCTTCACGGGCTCGTCCCCAACTTTCCAGCTGCTCTCAGCTTTTCTCTGTCTTCAGCACCACGAGACTCTTCCCGTTAGGCAGTTAACTAATAGGCCATCCCGGCCTTTTAGCTTTCTTAACAGGCAGAAAGGAGCGTCCCCCATTCCCTCTGACTCATCTGCTTTCTTTCCATGTGGCAGGAGAAGAAAAAAGAGTTTTCAGTCCCATCATCTGTCTCTGTGTCAGCAATTCAATTGTTCCCTTAGCAACCATCGCTTTTCTGCCGGCTCTCCGATACACACTGCCTTCTCAACGAGCTTGGAGCCACAGAATATCTCGGTTTGTGCCAGGAGCGGTTTTCTAAAAAGGCCAATATCTCTTGTAGAGCAAACTATTTTTATAACAATACTCACACAAAACATACAGTTTTTAGACGCAGGTGATAATGGGGACAGCGCCGAGGACACGGTGCCTCTTAGGCTCATTTACCTTCCGCTCGGACAGAAGGATGTGGCCAGGGCAGCCAGGGCCTCCGCTCTCCTCCTGGCCCGGGACGGCACGGGCCACAAGAGAAATCAGAGGCCCAGAAGAGGGAGACTCACACCGGGTGGGAGCCATCCAGGGACCTTCCTTTGCTGATGGAAGGATCGAGGCATTACTTTTGCATTCGAAGCATTCCAGATGTACCATTTTCCCATCTGACTCCTTATGGGTGCTTACTGCCCTTAATGTATTTCCACACCCACGTGAAAGCTAAAACCCAGGGTTCGCCCAGAACTGTGGTTTCCCGTATTATTCCATCAATTATGTACGTTCCAAAAGGATCTTTAATTTATTTTCCATAAAGAAAAGAAACAAGGGTGTCTCAGACGATGGCGATGATGTGAATGCTCTCACAAGAAAACAGGTCCCAAACACCGGAAAAGATTTGGAGTTTTCTCATAATTCCCTCTCACAGACCCATCCGTGGGACTAGAATCACTCAGTAGCAAGTTGGTAGTTTCTTCTCTAATTCATAAGAGTGAAAAGGCATTTTATCACTATTTGAGAACACAGTGGTTTTTCAGCATTTCAGAACACCTGTCCTTCAAACAGATGATGCCAAATATTTTCAATGAAGCTTTACTGCATATTATGTACACCAGGGGTTGGGGACATTACTTACAAGATTTGGTACATGCCTTATTTTAATATAGGCACATATTTGGGGTTAAACTCCTTTTATTTCATCTTATTCTTTAAATCAGTTCTGCTCCTAATTCAGGCAGGTTTTCCTTGGTATTAACCTGAACTAAGGAAATTATCCTGTATAGAAATTACTTTGTCACAACTGCTAACACTGAGCTATTGACTCAGTGGGCTTGTGGAAAAGGAGGAGAGCCTCTGGTGTATTTTATGACCTCGGAGGAGAAAGACTCATGGTCTGGAAGCATGTGCTCCTGCCACTGCTGGGAAGCTCAGCTTTGCGGCACAGATGTCTCCAAACCAGTCCTTCGAGGTGTTTAGAGAGGTTATATTTAGGCCAATCCACTCCCTTAGGGTTTCCCAAAATAATAAATCACCAAGAAGGAGGAACTCAAACCACAAGTTAAGGTTCTGAGTCTACTCTGAAGACCTCAAGGATAAAATTTTTGGGCACTTTAGCACAAATATCCTAAGGGAAAACACTGCCAGCCTTCCCCACACACAGAAAAATGGAGATCCATTTAGTTTTGGGTTCAGCAAGGGCGAAGGGAGTCCTAACAACTCGAGCTTGCCTGGGAGGAATTGGTCACATTTGGTTCTATCGTGACAAAGGAAGAATAGACGTTAGTCTCAGTTCCTCTCTCCTGAGTAAGAACTGTCACTTTGACACATAGGCAGGCAAATGTGCTTGGGTCTAATCCGTGGTCACTGAGCTGCTGAAGAACTGGGTTTTTCTCTTTGACGTCTCTGGGCCTCAGCTTCCTTGCCTGCCCGGAGAGCGGGGCACGAGGAACGTGGCTGGTAGAGCTGTTTCTCTCTACTTTCCTCCAGTAGCCGGCTGTTTAATTCTGTGCTTTTCAGCATGTCTGGCCGAGCTGCCCGGACCTTCTCAGGGGCCCTTTTTTTCCCCTGGGAACCGAGCAGTTTCATACTCTCCACACATGCCGGTTCTCACGGGCCTTTCTCACCCCCATCAAAGTCAGAGTCCAAAAAAATATACACAGACACATGCAGGTAAATATATGCATGTATAAAAACATGCGTTCTAGGAAAGAGCCAAAGGACTGAGGTAGCCCAGCGTGTAGCCCTCTGGGTCTCCAAGGTGATTCTCTTGGGCAGGAAGTGACCCTGTCAACATCCTGCTCTGTCTTGTGGGGCCCATCATACATCCTGTTCCTGGCGGTGAGGCTTGCCTGCCACAGACTCACTTTCTAGGCTGGATGACCAAGGGGGGGTCTCCTAACTGCAGTTTCTATGTCAAGTCATGGGGTAGCTCACCTCAGGAATGGGCGTGCTTCTAGTCCCAGTCTCACACGTTCAGGCTCCCTGGCCCCTCCACAAGAACTGCTTGCTAACAACCCGTATGTCCAGCGGCAACCTGCCCTGTGTTCAAGTCTGGTAGGAGAGTCCAAAGCTCCTCTTCTCGCAAAGCTGGCCCATCATTTTATGAAAGATTCTATTAGTCCTAAGGTTTCTTTTCTTTTCTTTTAAGATTTTATTTATTTATTTGAGAGAGAGCAAAAGTGAGAGAGCTCACAGAGAGAGAGAGGGAGAAGCAGACTCTCCGCTGAGCAGGGAGCCCATGGCGGGGCTCCATCCCAGGACCCCAAGATCATGACCTGAGCCAAAAGCAGATACTTAGTCGACTGAGCCACCCAGGTGCCCCGATCCTAAGGTTTCTGATATTCATTCAGGAAACAGAAACAGGAATCCCCCCATGCTCTTGTCTCTAGTTTTGTCACCCACTCCTTTCCCTGGCCCATCAAAAACAGGTCAGAGCCAAGACGATTCCTGTGGTAGGTAGACGGGTCAGGCTGTGCCCTGGAGTCATTTTCTAAAGGAATGAATGGATAACAACCAATGTAATAGTGATGTTCATTGTAGAAAATGGGTTTCTGGGTTAGGGGATGATGTGCCCAGATGCAGAGAGGGGAATGGAAAAGGGGGCAACCAAAGTAGGAAAAGGAATATGAAGGCCACATTTGTGAATGGTACATAAATTTATGAATACATGCATACATTAAGTTATATTAAAAGATTTTCAAAGATTTTGAAGATGCAGAATAGTCTAGGAAAAAAATAAAACCTATAACTTTACTTCCCGGAGAGAACTCTTGCTCACATTATGGTATATCTCACTCTTTGGTTTGTTACATTAATGTAATCTAAGCTTCAGTTTTGTGATCTGTTCTCTTTCCAGTTAGTAAGATCTATCACAGACCATTTTCATGTCTCGTAGCTGAGAGCCTGAGGCAGGGCTGAGCTCCTTACATCATTCCAGTAACTGCCAGTGTGACTTATCACTTATTTTATGAGCTTTATGACCTATGATGCGGCACCTGGTGTGGATTTGGCTTCAGTGGTGGACTCACTCCGTCTTCAGAATCACAGCCTGTTGGAACCAACCAGAAGGGACCATGAGTGATCTTGGAAGTCAAACCCCTCATTTCACAGGTGAGAAACCGAGGTCTGCATCGGAGCCAAACACAGGACTGGATCCGCATGTCCCAATCCTGGTCTATTTCCCCAACGCCACAGCCACAAGCATGAAAACGCTTCCCTTTCAGCCAATAGCCCAGCAGAGGAGTCAAGGTGGGAGAGCTGTGCAGGTTCTCCAGGATTTCATGTGGTGGTGGTCACAGCCTCCCCAGCAGAAGAGGCCATGGCTGGTGCCACGTGAGGGGGTGGCCTGGGGGAATACAGCGGATCCACAGCCCGGCTGCTCTCACACAACCCAGAGAAGACACCCTACTGTCCCCGGGCTTCGGGTGTGGGAGTGCAGCTCTGCATCCTATCAGCAGAGTCGGGCCACTTCTCGCACCCCCTCCGCCCCCGTCCTGCTCAGAGCCGTCTGCTGTCTCCTGCATTACTGCAGTCTTTCTTCACGGGGCTGCCTGCTCCCACCCTGGCCACCCAGCCCCCACATGGGTCTCCTACCCCAGCCAGTGAGATCCCTTCAAAACCTAAAACTCTGCTCAAATCCTGCAGTGGCTGTCTATCTGACTTCGAGTAAAAGCCGAAGTTCCTACTATGTCCACAGGGCCCCTAGCCACCTGTTTGCCTCTCGGTCCTACTTTCCTCTCCATCCACTGGGCTCCTGCCATCCTGGCCTCCTTGATCTTCCTCACACTTGTCTTGAAGCCATTGTATTTGCCATTCCCTTTGCCTGGGAAGCTCTTCCCCACACACAGTCTTTGTTGGCATTCTCAGCTGCTTTGGGTTTTGGCTCAAACATCACATGCTCCGGGTGTATGTGCGTGTGTTGGGGGGGGGGTGCTTTCCCTGAGAATTTTAAGTGGGAGCTCTAAGAATTCTAATGCTTTCCTTCTAGAAATCCCTGCTCCCTTTTTCTTGATTTAATTTTCCTTACTCCTTGTCACTATGTGACTTAATATGTTACTGAAGGGTGGGAGGGTAGCCTGGCCTCAAGAAGGGGTTGGGACTCAGGGAGAAAGCTCTTGTTCTCCGGTTTACCTCCCCCTGTTAGTCGTGCTTCTTTCTTCTCTTGGTTCGGGCTGGCTTTTTCTGCTTCTCTAGACCATGTAATAGAATATGACCACCCACAGCTCCCCTTCATTAGTCAACTACGATTCGTTGGATAGAGTATGTGCTGAGCACGGGTCCATGTACTCAGGCTGCATCAGCGAACAAAGCAGAGCCCTGCCCTCCCAGAGTTTACATTCTAGCAGGAGAGATGGAGTGCAAAGGTAATCAAGGAGCCCATACTCCAGCATGTTAGATGTGAAGAATGTGGAGAAAGAAAAGCAGAGCAGAGGAAGGGGGTTGGGGAACCCAGGGCATGGGGTGGGGAAGGCAGGATGCAATTTTAAATATTCATCAGCGTTGACCCCAGTGAGATGATAAGATACGAGGGAAGATCTCCAATCATCACAGAGTGAGTTGGAAACCCACTTTTAAAAATCCACAAAGGAAAACTCGAAAGACAGGGTCGCAAAAAATGAGCATGACTGCTGAGATGGTGAAGGGAAGGTCATCTCCAGAAAAGGGGAAATGACCTTGAGCTGGAAAGACATCTCCAAATGCATCAGCCACTGAAGGGACCTAGGGGCCCTCTGTTCACACCACTGGAGTGCCTGTGTTGAGTTTACAGTTAAAACAGAAATCCCAATCTAATTGAGTTGTTCAGGCAACCTCACCTGTTGGAGGTCTGTGGTTAAACCAGTCCCCCCGATTCTGCCACATTTGTGGCAAGGTATTGTGCTGCTCATTTCCTGCTGAATTGCCCAAAAACAAGAACACAGAGATGGTGATATCGCAAAGAAACTTGCTGAATGCGAACTGACTGAGAAAATAATGTGCCTCACCCCCAACTGTCAAACTTGTTTCTGCCTCCCGGGGAAGGGCTGCCCTTTTTTAGGACAAGCAGACCCGTTTCTCTTCTCTACCCTAAGGATTTTTCTCCTTGAAAGAGCAAAAAGTCACAAAGAATTAAGGGAGTGAGGGGGAATAAGATACGAGACATACTGGAAGATATAATGGTAGCAGCCATGAGATTCAGGTTATTTCCTTCTGAGGAAGACAAAAATAGAAATGGAAAATTTGATAAACCCCAAGTCATCTGCTGCTTTGCAAGAAAAACCTAAGAGAATTTTAAGCCTGGAGGGCTGCCTCAGAGGACCCTCCTCAGATGTTTACAGCCTTATCTGAATTGTTAGCTTTGGAAAAGGAGACAAGTAATATTTATAAATTTATGAATTTAGAAACCTCAGGGTCCCATTATTAGAACCAAGTAATGTAGGAATTTTCTAGAATTTAAAAGCAGAATGTAGTTCATCTCTGGCTATGAAATCATGGCAGAGCTCTAGGCTGACTTTGGGTACAGAGATTCCCCACCATGCCCCCCAATCTACCGGCATTTGTACGCAGTGGAGACTGAGTCCCTAGTACATGGGACTCCTTGCCAACGGATGAAGACACCACCGGTAAGGTAGAGAGATGGCAGAACCAAAGAACTGTCTTTGTTTGCCGTGGCCAGAAGAAGAGTAAGTGTGCATTTGCGGCTCTCGGTCCCTGCGGGCCTTTCATGGGGGCTGACTGCTTAAGTCATCCAAGCCCGACAAGTAAGCAAGTGGGTTACCTGAAAGGAAGTCTTGACTCTGACTTGCACCAACCCGAAGTAGCCAGAGGCTACTGGGATCTCCTTGGCAGACACAAGAGGCATCGTCCCTGGGTTACCTTGGATCATCGGCCTCCTCAGAGTAAGCAACTGATGCAAGAAAACGGAGTATTCCAGGAGTCAAAATCAGGAAGATGTTTTCTGATTTACTTTGAGTCGCAAGGGAATTCTACGTGCTGACTAGCCTGCAGATACAGGCTTTTATTGTAGTTTCCTGGGCTTCCATGGCTTGAAATAGATCCCCCGGAGACTCCCTCCACCCCCACCTCCCGTCTGATTATTCAAGGGACCACACAGCAAGGACCTCAACAAGTGTTTGAGAGAATCCCAAGGCCGTTAGAGGCTGGTCTATAAAGCTTGAGAATGTTGGCTTTATAAACCCAGTAGAGAAATGTCCCCAAGGGTTTTCTAGAGCAGAAGGAAAGACTCAGCATTGCAGTGGGCTCCTCTTTTTTACAGAAAGTTCCATCTAAGGAGCTGCCAGAGGTCATGTTGCATGTTGGCACATCTCCTGTAAATCAGACTTGAAAAAGAAAGGCCCACTCTGCCCAAAGTGGGTCCACTCCTGGTGCCAGCCTCCCACAGACTTGTGTCCAAGGGTAGCCAAATGGCCTTGTGGAGCTCCCCGATCATTTCCACAGAGCGTCATCGCCCAGTCATGGTCTCCCCCAGGAATCAGGGCTTGGCCTTGCCACTGAAAAATCCGTTCCTATTTGAGAAGTGACACTACCGTAGCACTTCCTCTTTTCAAATTGCATGGCCCCTGTATTTCCCAGAGCCCTTGCTGAATTCCTGGAAAGATGGCAACGTGAGGCTGCCAAGCTGCGTGCCCTGCGGCAGGAGTGAGAGCGCCCAGGTAGGAGGAGCACATGCAGGGCCAGCACAGAGTCCCGGGGTGAGCTGACCGCCCGGGCTCACCTATCAGCATCACTCAGGAGATGTCCTCCACATCAGGATGACTTTTTTCACTTGAGTGACTTCGAGGAGCTGGAAGAGGGCAGCAAGTGGGTAACAGATACAGCCTGCTATAAGAAGAATGTGTGGTGATTATGAAAAACCTATAGTCCTTCATGTGTGTGGGTCACTCAAGGCCGGTCTTGATCCAGGTACAGAGGCAATGCCTGCTTTGGGAAGAGCGTAAGATTTAGAGCCATTAGACTTAACATTCATTAACTCCATCGCTTCTTAGCATGTAGCCCTGGGCGAAGCATTTCCCCTCTCCAGCCTCGGAGAGCCTATTTTCTTATCTTTGAAATAGGGACAGTGATTTTCCCCTTGCAGGGAGGATTACTGTAACTAGACTGGAGGAAAGGTAGAAAAATCAGCTAGCACAATGCCTGGCACCGGGCAAGTCAGTAAATGATAGATACAGCTGCTATTGCCATTTTTAATATAAACGATGCCAATAAAGGTAATTTTAAAAACTGAATGATCTGGAGAAGTGTATTAAGACTCCTTCCCTGGGGGACTGGCTGGCTCAGTCGGTAGAGCATGTGATTCTTGATCTCAGGGCCTGAGTTCAAGCCCCATGTTGGGCATGGAGCTTACTTAAATTAAAACAAAAAACAAAAACTCCTTCCCTATTGCCAGGGAAGTTAAAAGAATAGGCATTTGGATCTACAAAATATGGCAGTCGGCATTGGCTGGCCATTCCTAATCCTCTTTCCTCCCTGTTCCTCTACCGTGGAGGCAAAGAAATCTCCCTGGCAACAAAAGATTTCCATAAGACACAGTTCTGGCCAATGAGATGTAAGCAACGATGTTTCTTCCTGATAAAGACATGGCTAGCACGACTCCTCCTTTCCTTCCTGTGCCTTGACCGTGAGCATGATGCTTGGAGCAGAGGCAGCCATATTGTAGCCATGAAGCAACAAACCACATGGTAATGATTTCTGAAGAGAACAAGAAAAAGATTTTGGGGTCTTGTTGACATTATTCAGCTGCTGCACTAGTCCTGGGTTACCTACCTGTAGGCTTCATAGTTTTGGAAGAAAAATACCCTTCAAATTGTTTAAGTGACTCAGATTGGTTTTCTGTTGTTTACTGCTGAAAACATTCTTATCTGATAAAGAGCTTTGTGATAAGCTTCTGAAATACCTTGCTGATGTAGCAGAAAAATCCACAATCACTTTGACTTCCTAATCAAACTTTTAGAAGCATAAGCTTTGTAGGCATTAAAAAATCCTAAATATTTTAATGAAAATGAACATATCCCTACGAATATATGACCCATGCACATACTCATATAGTAGCTTATGAAAGTTGAGAGGTTTGCTTTCGGTGCAATTCTTGACTTCTAGAGTGCACATGTACAGCATAATAACAGTGGATCTCTCTCTTTTTTTTAAGACTTTATTTATATTAGAGAGAGAGAGCAGGAGCTGGAGGGAGAGGGAGAAGGAGGGAGAATCTGAAGCAGACTCTTCACAGAAGAGCCCAATGTGGGGCTCTATCTCACAGGCATGAGACCATAACCTGCCGAAAACAAGACTCAGCCGCTCAACTGACTGAGCTACCCAGGCATTGACAAAGCCACCCCGGTGCCCCTCAGCAGATCTCTTGAAACTGCCCATGCCTGGGCTCCAAACCTAGAGACAGGCCCTCAGATGAGGTCAGAGCATCACAAAGTTTTAAGGCTGCACAGATGCCTGTGAGGGAGAGGGCTGAGTGAGAACTAGGCTAGAACCTTCCTTAGCAGAGACCTAAGCTTAGCAAATCCTGTCTCCTGGATACTAACACCTCCATGAGTCAGACCGGGAAGATAAAACAGCCCTTCGAGCAGCATGGCATAGCTCTACTACTTAATACAACAGAATCACTACACATAATTTTTTTAAAAAGTTGTCAGGCTCCATAAAACCCAGGATTTATACGCAATCCTCTACCCAGACTTCCTCTTTAATCTTATATAACATTTGGTCTGGATAAGCCAGCATTCCGTGTGCATTGGGACCAGAAATACCAGAACCACTGCATTATGACCTTATTTTAATAACTTGGATGACCATGTTAGAAACTCAGTAAGATAGTAGGGGTTCATCAGCTGAGCCCCACAAATGCACGTATGGACAGGCTAGAGTTCCCTAGTGAGAAGACAGCCAGCTAACTCCCCATCTTTGGAAATGTTGCTATAATGTGATATGAAGTGCCCACATGGTAAGGTCAGAATCACTCACATTGCTGACCCAACATGTTTACTTTGAATTTGTAATTTTTCAAATTATATGTAGTTTCTTTGTCAGTATTACATATTTGCTTAAATTTCCTGTATAGATTTTTAAATGAGATATTTATATGCATAAATAAATATGCATAAGGTCTTGAGTTTTTTGTTTTTGTTTTTAGCCAGCAGCAAAATGTTTGTTTTATAAGCCAAATCTGTCAGCCTATCAATTAAGCTTCTATTCTAGTATGCTGGGTGGCAGTCATTGCTAAATAATCTTAGGTTCATCTATCGAGTACCATGTTTATTCCTTAATCAGCCACCTTTGAGAAATAATTCCTGGAGTTCACATTATAATACCTGTTGACACAATTTTACAGTGGCCTAGCCTAATATTACATTTTTAGTTTTTACTAGTAATAATAATGGTATAGCCTTAATGAGCCCTAACTATATACCACTGTGCTGTATTCTTTATGGGAATTATTTTATCTAATCCTCAATTCAGTGAGGGAGGGTAATATTATCATGACCATTTCACAGATGAGCAAACTGAGTTTGGGAAGTTAAACTATTTGTCTGAAGTCCCAAAGCTCATGGCTAGTAGAGCCAGACTTTGAACCTAGGTCATTTTTATTTTTATTTTTTTTAACCTGGGTAAATTTTAAATTAAAAAAAAGAAACTTGTTATGAACCAAGGTAATCTTATACCAAAGTCCACCCTCTTAACCATCACGCCGCATTAGCACCATATATCATCCACACTTATCAACCGTATTTTTCTTTGGGGCACGTTGGAAGAATTTTTTAACAATTCTATTATAAATCATCAACAAACCCTTCAGCCATATTCTGCTGCAGCATCAACTTTAAAAATCTTCTCGAAACAGATAAGGCCGTGGGTCTGTGTTGTGCTGTGTTCTGTGGTCGCTCTAGCTGTTGTCATTTCCACCGATGCTGGTGTGATGGAATGAGCTTTAGAGTCAGATGCTTTGCTTCTGTGACCCGGGCCGGACGTGTAATCTTTTTCAGCTACACTGTGCACATGTCTAAAGGGGTGGTATTCATGCTGTCTTCTCGTCCCCCGGTTATGCTGATGGCTACACGAGTCAGTGCAGGTAAGAAGCGCTGTCAGAACTATGGGGACACATCCATATTTTGTAACTTTCCTTCAACACACCTTTCCTGATTAGTTGCACTCTAATTCATGGCCACAAGTCTCCAGTGCCCTTCGGCACTGCCTGGGAGCCCTGCCAGCTCTCCATGTGTTTGCTGTCCTGTTCTTCTAAGTGACCATTGAGTATCTTCTCTCTTCACACCATCTCCACCCCAGTGTTTGCTGGTGACCTTGCCTCACACTTCCTCAAGAAAACTGAAGTGACCAGAAAGGTCTCCTCTCACGTCACCACCAAAACCACCACCCTAGGTCCTCAACGGCTCAGGTGTCCCACTCTCCTGAGACCAACTGCCCCCCTGCTGCCATTTTCCTTCACCCATCTCACTTAGGGACTTCGTGCCTCCATTTTTTCCTTCTTTTCAGCATCATCCATTTCACGCTGTCTACCAGAGTGTGATCTTGTACTTCCCATATTAAAAATATAGACAGAAAAAAAAAAATCCTCTCTTGGCCCCATATTCCCACACAGCCATGACCCCATTTCTCTGCTCTCCTTAACAGCAAAACTTCCTGACGTGGTTTCTTAGGGTCACTGCCTCCACTTCCTCACCTCCTACTCCCTCCTCAGCCCACTTCTGCTGGGTTCCCCTGCACTGTGCTTCAGGCTGCAGAAGCCAATGTGCATTCCCTGCCCTCTGCCCTCCTCATACTCAGCCTCTCAGCAGAAGTCCGCAGAGCTCACCACTCCTTCCTGTCAGAACACTTTCTTCTGACTCTTAACACACTCTCCAGGTTCTGCTTCCCACATGCCAGTTGCCTCTTGCCAGCTCTTTCACTCAATTTGCTTCATTTTTTCTGACCTGTGAGTGTCAGAGTGATGCAATGACCCCTTCTCTTCCAGGTCTGCACCTACTCTCTAAGTGGTCTTATCCAGTGCTCTGGCTTTAAATATCATCCACACACCTGCCACTCCCTGCCCCAACTATTAGGACTATTCAGCATTGCCACATAGACATTACGCAAGCCTTTCAATTTAGGACCGATCCCAATCCTTGATTTTCCCTTCCAAGATTTCTCCACCAGTCTTCTCTCTCTCTCAATAAATGATATCATAGTGGTATTACCACTTGTTCATGACAAAAATCTGGAAATTACCCTTGATTACTTTCTTCACTTCATCCCCACGTCCAAACCATCAGCAGAACTTCGTAAGTCTACCTCTAAAATGTAGCCTGACTCTATCCATTTCTCCCCATCCTCCTGGCGACACACTTTGGAAGAAGTCATCTTCACCTCTCTGTGGAACACTTCAACAGCCTTCTAACTGCTCTCCTTGCTTTGTTCAATCCTTTCCGTGGCGTAGGTAGCCCTACGTGATCTAGCCCCCTGCCTGCCTCTCAGATCTCACACCCTATCATTTTTTTCTCACGTACCCTGTTCAAACTCAGAAGGGTATCTTTCTGTCCCTGAAACATACCAAGCTCATGGTCAGCTTAGACCCTGGAAGCTGTTTCTCCACCTGGAATGCCCTTCCCTTCAACCTTGCACACTTGGCTCTTCCTTAACATTGAGACATTGGCTTCAAGGTCACCTCCTCAAGGAAGCCTTCCCTGACCACCTGAGTCTCTTCCTCTCTCATTCCCCCCACCCAGTAGTAATTCTGTGCAGACCATTTACCACTCCATGTTCTTCGTGTTTATCTTATGTCCCCACTGAACTGTCAGCCCGAGAACAGGTATTTTGTCATATTCACAGCTGTATCCTTCATGCTTAGAATATTGCTGGCTTAATAAATAGTTGCTGAACAAAACGGAGTGTTTGTTATGTATTTTGATAATTCTGTACACTCCTTCCAATAGAGAGTATCTTCCTCTCACCAGTCGTGAGTACTCTCTCCTATATAACTTCAGAGTTTTCTGTCCTGGGGATCATTCTGGTTATATTCAGAACAATAGATATTTTGTTTCCGTTCCTTTTTTCTAGTGCGCCAAAGCTCATTAAGCCCCTTCCCCATTAGGACCCTTGGGGACCGAGGCAATTACAAGAGGACAATGGGCATTATGTGCTCCTACGCTTCCCAGAAATGATGCCTGCATCTCATCAATGGCAGGGCCTCCGTATGCAGTGATTATTTTTATCCTCATTGTTTTGACACGACTGATGAAATATCTCCGTCTGCCAATTCCTAAGAGCCATGCCACAGCACTAGTTGTCATAAGTTGGGGGCTGGAAGAGAAGTTTGATCCTGCTGTCTTCTGCCAACTCCGAGTGGGGTCTCAGATTTGCCATTTGAGTTCTCTGTGGCAGCTGCCTCCCTTTGAATCGAGAGTGGCTCTTTCAACTTCGTGAATGAAGCGTGGGGCCTGCAGAATCAGAAACCTGGGCCTCCGTCCTGCTGGTAACCAGTCTTCACAATTTCCTGTGTTAGTCACATTCGGGAGCTGCGGTGAAACTCTAAGGACAATGTGTTGTAAAAGAGATGAGATCTGATCCAGAAAATTCATACCTGTCGTCATCTTTCATCCACTCCAGGAGGCCTGTCAATAGGACTGCCCTTCAAAATCGTCCCCGAATGCTCGCGAATATTCTATCTCCCAGTTAAGCCACATCAAGGGAGCTAGCTCCGCCAGGGAGGAAGGGAGAGATGTGCGCGAACATAAAAACCGAGTCTCTCCCAGTGTCTGCGATCCCCGAGAGGTCGTGCAGCTCGTTGCAGCTTCCCGGGAACAGATGTGTGTGGGGAGGGGATGGGGCTCGGAGGCACCATGGGGCAGATGGGTTCATTACGCCACCTAATGAAAAGCAGTGATTCGCGGTGGCCCGAGGGAAGCAGGTTAGAGTCGTAAGGATGATATAGGCACTTGGACATGTGTGCATGCAGAGATGTGCAGATGGGAAAAAGACAGGATGGTCCAGGTGACAAGGCGCACGAGCTTCTCTCGAACTGCCCAGAGAGCTCCGCCTGCGTCAGGTTCACGTCCACGCTAACTGCCGGTGGGAGCCAGCGTGACCAGCAGCCACGAGGTAGCATGACCATCAGTAATCACTGCCAATTAAACAAACCCAAATTGAAACAATGGATGGAAATAGGCTGCAGTGGATGGAGGAGTGTACCGTGCGGTGGTATCTTGTTTCCTATTGATGACCAGCTAGTGAACTTGGGCATTTTAATTAACAGCTTGAGCCTCAACTTACTCATCCACCAAATGAAGGTAATAGTAGTTCCCATCTCATATGGTTAATGTGAGGGTTAAACGTTAACATACACAAAAACCCTTAACACCATGTCTGGTATAGGGTAAGCCTTCAGTAAATGTTAGGTATTATTGCTGTTTTCATTTAATCATTAGGCACCTAAATAACCTCAATTGTATCACTGCTGATTTAACAAAATTGAAATCCTTTCTCTTTAAAAAAAATTTTTTTAGGTTTATTTATTGATTTGAGAGAGAGTCTTAAGCAGACTCTGTGCAGAGAGTGGAGCCCGACTTGGAGCTCAAAGACCCTGAGACCATGAGCTGAGCCGAATCCAAGAGCTGGACGCTTAACCAACTGAGCCACCCAGGCATCCCAAATTGAAATCCTTTCTGAAGCTTACATAGCCTTATGTGAACTGGCCCCTTCTTATCTCAGATTTCACCACATATCACTGTTTCTTGACTACCCCGTTGAACTATCCCAGAAGTCTTTTTGTCCCTAAAACGCACCAAACTCACTCTCATCTTAACATCTTTCTATAGATTAGAAAATAAGCATGTATGCCATGTTTATTTGCTCAGCAAGGAGTGTGACAGTCAATATAATAAAGCCCAAACTCCAAGTACAGAGTCCAAGAGAATATACTGACGAAAGGGAGTAAACTTGCTTAACATAGCACACCTCGGATCTCAGTGCCTGCAAGTGGGAGATCAGCTCTGTAACGTTGACAGACCAAGCGTGATGCTTTTGAGCTCTTGAACATAAAGAGAGCTATATCTGGATAACCAGGTGGTTAGCCCTGTTTTGCCAATGAGAAAATTGAGTTTTAGAGAGGGTAACCTTGTCAGAAACAACTTGTAACTAGTGGAGCTGGGTCTTGAACCCACACCCGACTTCAAGAATTCTTCTCTTTATAATTTTCTACTGGCATAGAGATTTTCAATATGGATTCTCTCATTATTTTGGAGGAATATCACATCCTAGTCCACCCATGGGAAGAGTTTTCTAACCAGGAAGGGCCGTTCAGAAAGCCAACAGTGAATCGCGATACTTATCCTGAAACATTGGTCTGACACAAGTTGCCTCCCCAGAAAAATGGCTTAGAGAGCCAACCTGGCTCACCTCTCCCCGACACATCCCTTGGTTCTCCTGACACTGAATCTGCTTACTGAAAACCCAACTCCCCTGACCCTCAGTGGTCTCAGGGCCTAGGATCCAACTTTCCATCCAGAGTCCCTTCTTCTGTCTTTTCTCTCCTCACCTCCGGACACACACTCTTTCTTTCTTTACTGATCTCCTACTAGCCACTATATTCCTTGCTTGGCATCCCCCAGGGGCTTGTTAGAAATGCAGAATCTCAAGACTTCTACCTTGTGAATCTGAATCTGAATTTTAAAAAGATCTTCAGATGATCCATAGCCCATTATGGCTTGAGAAACACTGATCTTGCCTATTTCTGGACAAAGCCTCCACCAGTTCCAAAGGTAATAAATTAACCCCATTGGATCTGTCACTCTGATTTCCCAGACCCTGCACAATCTGCCTCCAAAAGCCCAAATCAGCATTTTTAGCAGTTTTACCTGACTCCTCTGCTGCTTCCTCCATAAGCTCAATGTTTCAACTGCGAGGCAATTAATTGGATTTTCTGAATAAGAGCAAAAGAAAGATGAGAGACTATTCCTTATAATACTTGCAGGTGTTATTCACATGTCAACTGATGTGAGCCTCAGTCATTCTTGTTGAGTGATATGTCATAGGTAGATATGAATTGAGTATACTGTCCTATGAGAGGGGAGTACGGTGATTTCCATTTAGGAAATAGACAACAACAAGCAGGGAGGTGGATCATAAGCTTTTCCTGCCATGCTCTGATGTTTTCTTGCTAATGATGCATAATTTTGTCCAGCCCTTGAAGTTCAATGGCTGGTACAATAATCTATTTTAAAACAAAGTTAAACTGTATTTGTATTTGCTGTATTTGTTGCATAAAGACATCTCCAGGAAGGTTAAATGTATATTGTTCCAGACTGCAATTAGAGACCATAAGTTTCTTACTCCTGGACATGTACGTGGTCTGCAAATAATAGTAGCAGTTGATAATAACAACAGCAATCACAATGACCAAAGTCACAATTTATTTACAAATGCTATTGCCAGATATTAAGAGTCATGTATTATTTGTATTTTTGCCTTCCAGAAAACCAAGGCCCGCAATGATAAGACAATCGTGACTGAACGTCAGTAACAGTTCAACCAGTCAGACCACTCTCTGCCCCCCCTCACCCCCCAATACACACACGTGCAGTAATATCAAATTTGGGTTCACTGTTAGGTGGGCTAAAAATAAAATAACTTCAGTCAAATGCAACCACATCAGAGATTTCACACCGAAAAAGTCACTTTCAGAAAAGGAATGTGCTGAAAGGTCAGATGGAAATTTCCCCTTTCCCACCCCCAAGAGCTCAAAGAGTGAATAAATATATCCCTCTGCTACTGGGGCCAGGCGCTTCAAGAAGGTGGCTGTGGGCAAGAGTGATCACTCCTCTGATCTACAGAAACTGTTTTAAGAAGAAACATGAAAATAAGTGCAAGGATTCAGAGAGGTGGGAGTTAGGTGATTTTCCACTATCTGAGGTCGAGTGCAGAGAACATAATTTGTTTCCTATATAAATCTCAAGTCAATTTTCTAAAATAGAAAAAAGGGAGGGGTTGCTTGAACTGACTCTCTAGGCCTGCTGGATTTTTCTGTTCTCTTTGTTTGCATTACCTAAGTTACCCTCTTGTCGCTCAGCAGAAGTGAGGAGAAAAATTAGACAACATCTCTAATTCAGCCACTAATAATCAGGAAGTCCATATTTTTCTAATGTTCACTCACTTTTCCTCAGTAACTTTGACTTTGTTAATAAAAATTAGGCAATAAAATTGTACTTTGAAGTAAATATTAAACTAGATCAACCCACCAGTGGGCAGCCATTCCTTTCCAGGAAATGAAGTGAGTAATTAGAAAAATGTAGAAACATTTTCCATAGTCCTTGCTTCCTGCTCTACCTTTTTTCTTTCTTGTTTAATTTCCTCACACAAAGTACTTTTCATGACACTAGTTCTTAATGAGGAGCCTTATCTCTTGCTCTGAAATAATTGACCAGGTGAGAGGTGTTGTCTGTTTTAATTCTGCTTCTTGGAACATTGCTTTTGTCTTTTTCCCTTTTTCTATTCTCTCTTTCAAAGGCACTGACTGAACATCTCAAATTCGTTATGCTAAAGTAGAGTAATAAGAATATGTGTCCAAATTGTTTCACTCTGCCATCTTGAATGTTTCCAAATGGCCATTTATCTATAATTCAATATTAAAAGCTTTAAATACAAGATTAACCCAAATGAGTTCTATGGGGAGAAAAGCATCAGCTTACGCAGAGGAGTCTGTTCTACTTTTTATTCCAGCCGAACATTCGTTGCCTTCCCCCCTTCTCTGATTTTTCCATCTCCACAGGATGGATATTAACTGTTGGAGGAAACAGACTTAGGTATTTTACTTTTGTAGCTTTACACTAACCCAACAATGCAATTTATAGCATTTACAAGGAGACTTCCGTGTTCTCATCAATTGTAGCTCTTCTGCTCTGCGGAGCAGCACCAGACATTAGATTTCCCATGAGCCTTTGATTAACACAACCCAATGCTCCAAACAGAAACTGAAAAAGCAGCAAACACATAAAGCTTGCTTTTTCCAGCACTGACATCATGCTGGTCTAGCAGTAAGGAGCAGATAGAAATTGCACGGAGAAGTTGGCTATCAACACGCGGCTGGTTCTTTGAGACTGATCTGAGTTTTCCACTTGAGGGCTTTTGCAGTATCTCAAAGCATTCCATGCAATGGACTGTGCTCTTAAAGCAGACTGGCCTGGAAGAGCTTTACCTTTCAGAATAAAGCTGAAGCTGGCGGTGTGTGAGGGTCCATCTCTGTGCTCTGAAAGAACCTTGCCCAAGGTATGTCAGGAAAGAAATTTGAGATAGCCAGCCAACATCAAGATTCACTGTTGTTGTTTCATTAATAATAATAATAAAAAAAGATAAAAACCTCAACGTCACACAATTTGGAGGCTAGAAGTGTCCCGACCGTAGAAACCAACACATTTACAAAATAATCCAGCCATTCAAAACAGGCTTTTGGTGAATTCAGATTTGAGTGCTGTTTTTGCCATAGTTCAACTCAAAATCATTTTGTCATTTGATTCCACTTTTCAAAGAAGAGTATGGGATTTAAAATTTTACCCTTCAAGCTCTGCATTAACACAAAGTCATATATTTTACCGAACCACATATAATCAAGATTATATACAAAGCTCAAGTGTTGTATCCAGGTTATTTTCTGTTTTGGCTTGTCTACATGTTTCTGGTCCAATCCCTTCGTGCCTGTTACCAAAGCACAGGCGGAGAATAGGTATGCTTCCCTATGTGCTGCGAGGACAGGGTCCTTGGACTTAAGGCCAGGGAGACCAAGGCCAGTGAAACATAAAACATGAGAAAAAGGGACCCTGGGAAAGACAGATGCCCAGTCTTAAGGCATAGGGCCACAGTCAATGTACGGGCTTCATTTTAGGAGAGGGCTTTAAAATAATAATGAAATCTGTATTGTTAAAGTCAGTAGCTGCAGTCCCTCCATCCGTACCAAATCAGGTCAATCACCGTCATGAACTCATCACCATTAATGCTGCTTTTCTCTATTACATGCTCTTCCATCTCCCTCCAAGTCTTCCCGCTTCTTGCTTTGCTTCGCCCTTTTTTCCCATTCTGAGGCCAATACTCACTCCTACACGAAACCTGAACTTCTGCACCATTGCCCTCGTCTGTCTGCCAGCCTCCACCCTTTTTTCTTATCCACTGCAGCCTACATTCGATCACTGAGCTATTTCCTAAAACTCCATTTTTCATCACGTTGGTGCCATGGGTAACAACCAGCAATGGCTTCCTACCGTCCCGGCTCTTCAGCCCAGTGTCCCAGAGCTCCCCTCCGTCTGGCTCCACTGCACAATTCCGCCCCACTCCCTCCGGGGGAACAGTCTCCCCCTAATATTCCATAAGGATGTTTTTCTGCTGTAAGCCGGTCATGTTAAGATTCTGAGTGGTCACCTCTGGCGGGCAGAGCGAGAAGACACCAGGCGCACTGCAAACGGGTCAAGCTGGTACCTGGAGCCGGGAAAAAGCAACCATTGCTTGGATTTAAGATCCATCAGATGTCTTTGCAGACCAAGAGTAGGGGATCCCTACCTTCCAGACTGGAAACAGGAATGCAAGGGGGTTTGGCTGGAGCTTGCAAGCTGAGCCTTCTGTTGGCTAGGGCACGAAACAGGCTTGGGGCACATGGCTTCGTTGCCCACAGGCTCCAGGGAAGTCAAGTTTGATGTGGACTCAGCTGCCAACCCAGAACCCTCACCTGAGCATTACCCCCTTACACCATACATTGAATATACATAAGGTAAACATCTCTGGAGGCAACTCAGGGGCTGTGACCTCTGGGAAGCATTCTCTGACCTTACGTTCTGCCCATATGACCTCCACTAAGCTCCCTTACATCCTGCATTATCGAAATCATAGTTCTTAGCTCACATGAGACAGTCATCTGTTTCCTGGCCTGTTTCCTCCATGAGCGAGCTCGGTGTGAGCTCATCCCACAATGCCTGGTATGTGGAACAGCTCAATGAATGAAACCAAGCAGCTCTGAAAAGAAAATGCAGGGGAAGAGTAGGTGGATTGGAAGCTTTTCTTGTGGGAAGGAGTTTGTCTTACACATCTTTCCTCTGCAGAGCCCAGCTCTGGACTGCACACAAAAGCGTCACTTGCCGAGTGAGTCAGAGACTGATAAGCTAATGCCGTTTTTCATATTCTTGTGTTCTTTTCATTTCTTTCTCAGATTAAATGGGAAAGGCCAACACTGTTACTACAGTAACTCTGAGGGCTTTCTTTTCAAAACTAACGGTTAAAATTACGCCAATCAAATCTTCACACGTGCAGCTTACCTGCAATTTTCCTACTGTGCACGAATAGATACTTTAACATCCGGTATCACGGTGCACATGACTCTGGAGCATTTGTGAGGTTGTCTGTGACAGCAGCATGCCACGCCTGCCCTAATCGGATGCACTGCTGGTGAGAGAGCGGGGCTGGCTGTTGCCCGTTTGCGGCCACAGCGTCTCTCTGATGCCCACGTGCTCTCAGTCCGAGCACGGCCTAGATTGCCAGTGGGGAAATCTGGCCTGCAGGTCTGACTTCAAAAACGGAAAAAAGAGACCTCCTAATTCTGGTTTCCACTTTGGCCTTAACTAGCTCCTATTGTGCTCCATATGGCAGGACATATGTTTCTCACGGCACAAATTCGAAACATCTGAAAATAATATTTTCCTGATTGTGCCGCCATTAGGGATGAGGCAGCATTTTCTGAGCAAAAGCTTGAGTCAGTGGTGAACCAAAGAGGCAGCATCAGAAGGACAATGGCCACCACTCAGCACAGCTCATCTCAAAGCCAAGAACAATGTACAAGTCCAGGGGGCAGGAAGGGTAGCAGAGTATCGTCAGCTGCCACCTCAGTCCTGCCCACAGGCCCACAGACACATCTTCCTGCCCCGACTATGGGCTTCAAATCAAAATCGAACAAACCACATACTAGGCACAACACACGAACAGTATTCCAATACACATATCTTACTACACTAATTTTTGTGATCTTATCTGTGTATTTCACAAAGGATTTTTGGACCCTGGAGAGTCTCAAGCCCAAAATGGAGCTGGATGGGGCTTTTAAAAACAAGACAACAAGCCCAAAATGGAGTTGCTTATGCTCAGCTCCATGTCACCAAACTGAGGTTTAATTTACAGTTTCAGCTCTGCCAGAACAGGAATCTTAAACCAGCCGATCAGGACCAGTGAGGTCATCTGTGTGACAGACCATCTCCTCAAAGAAAGGAACGTTGTAAAAACCAATCTTCTTTTTCGCCAGTATAACTTCCTTGTTTCTGCCCCTTCTGCCTGAAAGTCTCATTCTGTACAGCTCCTCAGAGCTCCTTCCTATCCACTAGATTGGATACTGCCCTGTTCAAATGGATTTTTGCCCAAATAAACTCTTGAAAATTTTTAATATGCCTCAGTTTATGTTTTAACAGGCGGCCCCAGGCCTGGCTAGGGCCAGGGGCAACAGGCAGCTCTTACAGTTTGGGGATGACGTGGTCATGGAATTCCTTGAGGCGCAGGAAGCGGAATTGTTTGGCAAGGAGACAGAAGGCCTCGGGTGGGAGGTATTTGAAGGCTGAGGGTTATGAAAGGGTAATATGCAGAGAGAACCCTGGGAAAGCCCAAGATAACCCAACTACTAACGGACACGGAGCCAGCAGCTGAACGCAGGCCCTATGACAGGCCTGGGGTGAAGGGAGCCTCTCTCGGAATTCCTACTCCAGGGAGCTCTGTAGAGTCAGCATGCAGCCACCCTTGAAAGGCAGTTTCAAATCAGCCAAGAGAGCTGCTCAGGACACAAATGGGAAGACAGAAAGAGAAGGAAAGAAGGAAAGGAAGAAGGGAGGTAAGGAAGAGGAGGGAGGGAGGGAGGGAGGGAGGGAGGGAGGGAGTACGGGGAAAGCCTAAAAAGAAGGTCAAATTCCAAATCTACTCCAGGTACAGAGCCAGGGCACTGTGTCCTCTCTCATCTAAAGTACCACCTGACACTTCAGATCCCTTTTTTCTACTTCAGTTTTCTTAAAACACCACATATTTCTCTCACTTCCCTTGTTTTCTTCCTTCCTGATGAGAACGTTCGTTCCATGAAGGTAGGGAATCATATTTACTTTGTTCGCTGTGCCGTATCGTCTAAAGTGTTGGAAAAATGGCTCTCATTCCAGGCTGACTCTCCTGCCCTTGAGCTGATGACGAAGGTACAATCAGTCAGGTGCAGGAGAGGTGAGCAGGAAACTTCTGGGAGCCTGGACTCGGGAGGAGGCTCCTCTCCCCAAAGGAGGCAGTGGCACGTAGCTCCCACAGCAGCCTTGACCAAGCTCGGACGAAACACTGCTCCATGTGCTGTCATTCAGTCCCCAGAGCAACCCCATGAGGCAAGCACCATTTTTTTTTTTTTTTTTAAAGTAGGCTCCACAGGGCTTGAACTCACGGCCCTGAGATCAAGACCGGAGCTGGAATCAGGAGTCAGACACTTAACCGACTGAGCCACCCAGACACCCCAAAGCAAACACCATTTTTAACTTTATATTTTATATCAAATAACCAAGAAGCAGAGAGCTAAAAAAAAATTAGGTTGAGCCATATGAAATTGTCATTTAGTACATTTTAGTAATTTTAGTAAAAATTATCAAATACTGGTGTTATCATATGGTTTCACCCAAATGTATGCCCAAGAGAATACGCTTCTTAAGCAGAAGAATGCAGATGCAAATGCACGTCTGTGTGACTCCAGAGCCCCAGTTCAAGGGCATAGCCATTCCTGGTGGAAGGACACCGCAGGGAAGCCATGTCATTAGATCTCATTAGAATATTCATACAATGAGGCCTAGGAGAGAGAAGAGAGGATTGGAAATCGCCTGTGAGAGCTACAGCCATATGGTCTTCCCCAAATACCTCCATTTTAAAACGAAAGCTCCTTACTCAGCCTTAAAAAGGAATGAGATTCTGACACATGCTACAACAGGGATGAACCTAGAAGACATTATGCTAAGTAAAACAAGCTAGACATAAAAGGACAAACAGTGTATGTTTCCACTTACATGAGGCACCCGGAGTAGTTGACTTCATACAGACAGAAAAGTAGTGGTTGCCAGGGGTTGGGGGGCGACGAGGGAGGATAGGGAGTTAGTGTTTAATGCGGACAGAGTTTCAGTTCAGGGAAAATAAAAATGTGCTGAAGATGGATGGTGGTGATGGTTGCCCAACAATGTGAATGTAGTTAATGCCACTGAATTGTTCACTTCAAAATGGTTAAAATGGGGCTGCCTGGCTGGCTCAGGCGGCTGAGCGCGTGACTCCTGATCTTGGGGTGGTGGGTTTGGGCCCCACGGTTGGGTGTAGAGATGACTTAAAAATAAAATGGTCAAAATGTACCATTTTACGTGGTGTATATTTCATCGCAGTGGGAAAGAAGAAGGCAGAGGCTCTTGCTTCAGTTTGGACCTGCTCCATCATAAGCATTGCTGGACACTTTGGTGCTGAAAGACCGAGACTATTTTGCAAGTCTCTGCCTTGAGGACGGAAAACGTACATGTGTATACAAATCTATTTGTGCGCGCTATATGCAAACACTGCTAATAAAGACAGCTAGCATTTACTGAGCGCCCACCTCGTGCACACCCCGATTAGATGCTGCAGACGTATGAATGCTTCCAAAGTGCACGGAAGGCATTTGTGATCTCCGTTTTGTGTTCAAACGCTCTCTCCTAAGTCACCTTTCTTCCAGCTGTGTGGGGATTTCCTGGAGAGCTCCAAGAACAAAAGACTATAGCGAAAACTGCTTCGAAGCACAGGCTTGGAACAAGGCCTGATTCAGGTGCTCAAGAAGTTTTTGCCAAGTGAATTACCACATGACTCAAGGAGAGTTCCTCAGGTTTTCTCGTTCTATCCCCTAATGTTTGTGTCACCAGAGCTTTAAATATGGGGAAGTGAAAGAAAAAAAGAAACATATCACAACGAAAATTTCTGCCAAAATGCATTCTGATATTTTTACAAAGTAGAAATGTGACTAACTATAGCCTACAAAAGCTGGCTATATTTAGAAATGGCCTTTTTTTTGTTTGTTTCACCAAAGTGCAGTATCATAAAAAAGGTCTCACTCTTTCAGATGAAGGAAATTTCATGCGATGGTTTTGAGTCCTCTGGCTGTTGTTTCTGTGGGTGACATTACCGCCCCCTGGCTACCCTCAGCCCAAGCTCGTTAGAAGCAGGACTCACTATAGTTTGACCACAGGCTATTTTTAGTTCCTTCTGACAGGACTGGAAGTGCGATAGGATAGTCAGCTAACAGTTTTCTCTAATTGTCGCACCTACTGCACAGAACCGGAGGCGGTGGGGGGGAGGGATGATTGAAGCTCCAGTCACAATCCTCCTGGAAAAGGTGGGATGTCTGTCAGCTCTTCAAGAGTGAAGCAGCAGATCTTGCACTTTCAAAGCCCGTTGTTTTGCAAGAAGTCTTAGGTGAAAACAATGAGACAAAAGCATGCTTTGTGAAAGACAATGACATCCATTCAAATGCCTCTCATTATACTCTCCTATTTTGCAGAGCCTTGTATCCAGAATTATCCCATTCTATTAACTCGTCTGGTATAGTCTCAAAAAAAAAAAAAAAACCCACCACTTTTTTTTCCTTAAATGTGGAGTTGGGGGTGGCAAAAAATGAAAGCAAAGAGGCATCTCTTTCAATTCATTCAGGCGCAGAGTCACTAGTTGGAGAGATTGTTTCTAGTCAGAGTCCCCTTCAGCTCTTCATGGGAGGAGCTCGAATCTTCCCAGAAACACACATTCCCAAGTGCATGCTTGAGGTTTACAATTACTTCTCTAAAATGTAGCCTCACAATAGGAGACAAAGGGAAATGTCCATCTCTTTTCTTTTTTTTTCTTGTTTTTGTTTTTGTTTTTGCTTTTGGGTTTTTTGTACTTGTTACATAAGATCACATGATTTGTTGCAAAAATCCCAGAAACTGGGAAGGAAAACAGCTCCTTAGGTCTCTGGTCCACTCCCTTTCTGTCACCTTCAAAACATCCCTCAGGGATTAATTCCATCAGATCTTAAATATGGTGAAGGAAGTCATGCCCACCACTTCCCAAGGAGCCGAGCCCACAATTTATGAGATTTTATTGGTCAGGACATTTAGACTTTTGGTCTGTGGTTCAAGCTTATTGAATTCAAGTTCGCAGGGCTCAGGGTGTGAGGGAAATGGATGGCAGGAAGGTGATCACAGGGCAAAGATGACATAAGAGGAGAGAATGGTGGAGGAACTGGCCAATCTCTGCACAGGGGTCCTGGGTCAGGGAGAGGGGAATGACGTTCCAAGGCTTCCTGGGTCAGGAATGGGGAGCTCAGGGCCCTGGATGCAACCTTTGGGATGCGCCTGCCAGTGGGTATCCCAATCAGACCCAGCAGCTCTGCATACAAGGCCCTGTAAAACTGCATTGGTAGAGAGGCACCTGGCTGGCTCAGTCAGTAGAGCATGCAGCCCTTGATCTCAGCGCTGTGAGTTCGAGCCCACATTGGACGTAGAGATTACTTTTTTAAAAATTGCATCAGCAGGACCAAACATAACCAATAAACCACAAGGAAACAGGATAATCTACCGTGCTTCAATAAGGAAAGGTCCAGGCTGATGAGAGTACCCTGGTCCTATCCATTGTGGGCAATAATTTCCTCTTATAGTCACGTCTTTTCACTTCATCAGTTAAAGGCTTCTATTTATCTATGCAATCACTGTGTCCCTGGTATCACCCAGCTGCAAAAAATCAAAGAGGTCATATTTACAATTAGGCCTAAATAACAAGGGCTTCAATCTCCCATTGCTCCTAGCAATAATTCCAGTCTCTTCCAGAGTAGCTGTCTCTCTTTCAGCACTTCTCCAGGGCTCCTGCCATGTACCTTTGAGCTAGTCTTCATTATCACCCCCTTGCAGTGGCTGCAGTAATGCAGACAAAGCCCTCCGTGCCTACTTCCCTAATCACTGGCCCACTCTGGCAGCCTGCAGCATTCCACGGACATGAGGCCAGAAGCCCACGCTTGCTGGAGCTCCAGGCTGAAGACCCTAGCAGTCCAGCTATAAGGCTTGACCAAGCCACCTGTCCGCTGACCCTCATGCCTGGCTGTCACCACCAACACAGACACAGAGCCAACCACCTTCACCTACCCCAGGCTAGACCCTTTGACAATTTGCCCAGGCTACTGCGGTTTTTGGTGGCAAGAAGGTAGATGCTCCTTCCTGTTACTCTCGCCAAAGATGATCCACAGCCACGTTCAAGGCTATTGAAATATCCAGACAAGAGATGCTGGAGCCCTGAAGGAAGGGGACAAAGGGGGAGTGACTTGATTATTTGCATGGATATCTTCTATTGAGCTAACTTCTGACACCATTATGCTTAAATGTGACACTTTAGGTTCATATCTGTTGTTGGAGCCTATCCCCTAGACAGAAAGAAAATTGCTACTTTGAGAATCAGTCTAGAGCCATGGCCATAGCAGCATTATTCACAATAACCAAAGACAGGACCTAATGACCTAAGTGTCCATTAACAGGTGAATGGATAAACAAAAGGTGGTTTCTACCCACAATGGAATATTAGACAGCCTTAAACAGTTAGGAAATTCTGACACATGCTACAAAGGGATGAACCTAGAAGGCATTACGCTAAGCAAATAAACCAGACATAAAAGGACAAACTGTACGATTTCGCTTTATTTGAGGTACTTCGAGTAGTCAACTTCATAAAGACAGAAAGTAAAATGGTGGCTGCTGGGGCCTGGGGGAGAGGGGAGAATGGGAAGTTAACTTGCTAATGGGTACAGGGTTTCAGATGGGGAAGATGAAAATTTTCTGGAGATAGATGGTGGTGATGGTTGCATAACAACGTGAACTTTCTTAATGCCCCTGCCCTGTGTACTTAAAATGGTTAAAATAGTGAATTCTATGTTTTGTATATTTTACCACAATTTTCTAAAAAGAACACTGATAGAAGATGAGGCTGTGCAGTATTTAGGGTAGGTATTGATGCTTTTTAAATAAAGAATTAAGACGTAGAACCGTAGAAACTACATTCATAGACATGAAGAAATGCAGGCAGTGAATGATCTATGATAGTCTGATCCACGGCAAAACCTTTTGGAAACCAAGACTGATCTTCGTGGTATACTCGAACTGAACTGTAAGATTTACTGACTGTAAAATGTAAACCTTGCATCAGTTCTTAAAAAAAGAAATTCTAGACCAGCCCACCACCTGTTTTGGTCAATAAAGTTTTATTCGGACTGCTCCACACACACTGCTATGTTGTGCCTGTGGCTTTTCCCGCTCTACCTCCGCAGAACTGAGTACTTACCCGGAGACCATCTGACCTACAAAGCCAAAAATACTTACTATCTGGCCTTCTATAGAAAAAGTTCCCTGAGCCCTGTCCTAAATTTTTGAATAGGGAGTGTCAATTAGATAACAGCATGTATCAATGTAAATTTGTGGTTATTGGTGAGAATGTTCTTGTTCTTAGGACAGGAGTGCTGAAGATTTATGGGGGAGTGTGCAAATGGTGGGTGACAGACAGATTGACAGACAGATAGATCGAATGTGGCAAAAGGTAACAGTGAGTCTTGGTGAAGGGTAGAAAGGTGTTCATTGTATTACTCTTGTAACTTTTCTAAAGTGTGACATTTGTCAAAATAAAAATGGAAGGAAAAAAAAAAGAACACATGTATCCTTAGCGCTCAGTTCCTTCCAATCCCCTGCAGTTTCTTGGACACTGGTGGTTTTCTGACTTTACACGATTGCAGATTAAAATGTAGTGTCCAAATCAGGGATGAGATCACGCCCTCCCCGATCTGCAAAGGGGGTATGCCAGTCAGTCACAACCCATTAGTTCCCGGATTCCTTTTGGTGTTAATTTTTTCCCTTCGGATAATTGTATTTTGGACTCTCCACATGCTGTGCAAGCCATGCCAGCAAATCCTCTTGTGGATGAAGCTGTAAAAATAGCAAATATGCCGCCAATTTCTCTACTCGTATGTCTATAGTCACACAGAAACGGAATAATTCTCCCCGTGTTCTACTTGTCACTTTGAGTCGCTACTTCCCCAATGGTGGACCTGATTTCTCTGCTGTTCTTTGTTTTAAGATCTAAGAGTTGACCCCATAGCTCCCAAGTCAATTAGGGATATATAACATGGACCCAGAAAGAGATACTTGAAAACAATTATCAAGGAAAATAGAGTTTTATACTCTGACTCAACAATTCCACACCTTGAAATACGTCTTGAAATCTTCGACGCACGTTACAAACTGATGTGAACGGGACACGTTTCTTTGCAGTTGGTGGTGGTGGGGAGTGGAAGATAATCTGAAAATCAGTGGGGGAGTGAAGATATAAAATGTGATAAATGCCCACCGTGGAGTGTTTTACATCCTTGAGAAACACACAGTAGATGCGTGTGTAGCAAAAACCAGTGCTTGGTGAAACAAATGCGAGAAACAGAGGGATAGGCAGTAATAGAGTGGCATTTGTGGAAATTAGGAGTACATTCACACAAGACACCAGTACACATTTTATAAGAACGCTTAGAGCTAAGTAATACACATTAAATACTTTAGAATGGTTGCTAGTGGAAGAGGGGACTGAGATGGAAGGGAGTGTATGATTAAATTAAACATCTCTATATTCTTAAAAAGAGAGAAGGACTTTACAAAACCAATGACGATGTTCAAGGAAAAGAAAAAATAAAAGAACCAAGTAGCAGTACTAAATATATACGTAATGAGTGTATGAAGCCAAGAAGTAATCGGAGGGGGTGGTTCATCAGGAAATTCCTGGAAAAGGTGATTTTTAAGTACATCCCTCAACCAATACCACCCCACCCCCATAAGATTTCTATTAATCCCGCAAAACAGCTAACACCACACATAAACTGATAATACTTAATGATAACACTAAGTATCTTTTGAACATTCAAAATACAGTGTCAAAATACAATCCTAAATAATTTAGATGAAATATTTACATTAACCTCCACAAAACTCATATGAGAAAGGATTATTACCATCCTATTTCACAGATGGAGAAACTGAGACTTAGATTAATTCATTTGTCCCAGGTTACATAGCTAGGATGTGGCAAAGCAAGACTGATGACCCTTCCTGTTTGACTCCCCAGGCTGTGCTGTTAGAATCTTTTCTGGAGATGATACATGGCAGACACTCAAAAAAATGCCATGACGCACGATAAACACACACCAAAAATGCTCACTTAGTGCCAAACCAAGGAAGGCAGTACCTCTTTGAGTTTCCTTCCAAATTTGGAGCCACACGAGTGGTAGCCGAAAAACATTCCTGTTCATTGACATGCTTGTTACAACAGGTATCCCCAGTCCTGGATGTGTCTCGTTTTACTCATTCATTCAACAAATTTTAATTTGATTGAGAATCTGTGGTATGCCAGGCACTGTCCTAAGTGCTGAGGATACGGCAATGAACAGCTCGGGCAGGGTTCCTGCTTTCATGGAGTTACACGGTGGAGGAGGGACATTGAAAATTGGCATGAAAATGAACAAGAATAGTTTCTGAAAACTGCTCAGAAATAAACAGTTACCGATAAAGTCCTATGAAGAGAATAAAGCAGGGCTGTGCGCTGGAACATGTCTTGGGAACTGTTTAAATTGGCTGGTCAGGGACAAACTCTCTGAGGAGGTGATGTTCAAGCTGAGATTTGAATGACAGTAATCAGCCATGAGACACTGAGGAGAAAAGTGTATGAGGTATGCTATGAGATGATGCCAAGTCTTGAGGCAGGAAGCAGTTGGCGTATTTGGGGAACAGAAAGAAGGTGGTGTGGTGAAGGGTGGAAAGGAGAAGAGGAGTGGCAACGATAGGACTGGAGAGAAAGGCAGAGCATAGGTTCTGATGGACTTTGTAGGTTACAGTAAGGAGTTGTGATTTCTTTCCAATTGTGATAAGAAGTTATTGAAGAGTTTTGGCAAGGGGTATTATGATGTGATTTTAATTTTCTCTCCCTCTTTTTTTAAAGATTGCATTTATTTATTTATTTATTTATTTATGTGAAAGAGAAAGAGTACACGCAGGGGGAGTGGCAGAGGGAGAGGGAGAAGCAGGTTCCACACAGGGCTTGATCCCAGGACCCCAGGACCATGTCCGAACCAAAGGCAGACACTTAACCGACTGAGCCACCCAGGCACCCCTGACTTTAATTTTCATAAGACCACTTGGTTCTGGGTGGAGAACAGACTATCAGGGCAAAAGCGGCAACAGCATAGCAACTTGGGGGCTTGTTAAGAAGCCCAGGCAGCTTCTGGTCTGGCTATGAAAGAGTAGCTGGTATTGTACTCATCTTCCTCCCATAAACTGCTATAAACTCCAAACAAATATGTACACCAACTCTTTTCAAGCACTGGACAACATCCAATGCAGACACACACAAGGTGCATCTGACATTCACTGTGTTTTTCTCCCTAAGAGCAGTTTCCAAACTGGCACACAGAAATGGAGCTCAAGTAGCAAATGGTGGGGGTCTCATTGGGAAAAGAAAACAAAGATGGGCATTTGAGGCTGCTAAAACAGCCAGAGTTTGAAAGGTAGAGTACTGGAAAGGACAAGACTTCCCACACAGAAAAGAGCCTTCAAAATTTGGGTAACAATCTCTCATGTTCTCGGTTACCTCTTGTGATGGCTAATTTTATGTGTCAACTCTACTGAGCCATAGTACCCAGATATTTGGCCAAACACCAGCGTAGATATAGTTTTGAAGATTTGGGGTGGAGGGATGAGATCACTGGTATTCAGACTTGGAGTAAAGCAGATTACTCTCCATGATGTGGGTGGGCCTCAGTTAATCAGTTGAAGGGCTTAAGAGAAAACAGGCCAACATCCCCGACAGAAAAGAGGATTCTACCTTCAGATTACCTTCAGACTCAAATTTCAGCATCAGCTCCTCCCTGGGTCTCCAGCTTGCTGGTCTGCTCTCTAGATGTTGTACTTGCTAGCCCCCAGTTGCATGAGCCAATTCTTTAAAATCTCTCTCTCTGCCAATGTCTCTGTCTCTTTCTTGCTCTCCCCCCCCCCCCCCAGACACATGTACACACACAAACACACACATTCTATTGGTTCTGTTTCCCCGGAGAACACTGATCACTACACCTCTCAAATTGTCCAGGAATAGGGTAGCAGGTGCGCAATAAGTCTAGAGAGCAACTTGTTCAGCTGGAGCAGAGAGATGGAGGGAAGTAGTAAAGATTTTTCAGGTAAAGAATGGAAATAAAAGATTATTCAAATGGTTTAGCCATATGGAAACTGTAGGAAGTTTTAGGGAAACTAACCCATAAAGCTCAAAGACAATGAAGCAAATGAAAAACTGAGGAATTATTAACTCTAAATAAAGGATGCAACTTTCTGAACAATGGTTGCATGGTCATAAAATGAAAACACGACGGATTTACCTAACAGTTGTAATTCACACATAGAGGGTAAAGGGGCTGTATGGAAGCTAAAACTGTCATCTACATAGTAAATCAAAAGACAATTAAAAGTATCAAGAGATAACAATATGTGTATTAGTTAAGGGTAATATATAGGTAAATATCAAAAGAAATAGCTAAAAGTATTTAACATAGCTCTCTCTGTAGAGAGAGATGAGTCTGTACAGGGTATGGGGCAGCATTTTGTTATTAACCTCTTAGTCTTATTTTTAAACTACACACATGCATTACTTTGTTGAAACAAAACAAAACACACAACAAAGCTCATATTCACCACACCTCAAAGGATGTTGAAAGGTAGAGGAAGAGGCAACACGTGAGTCACCGCCTTGAAGGCATCAGAGAAACTCCCTCTTCCTCCTACTTTAATGTCCCAAAATTTCAGAGGATTTATTGTTCATTCACTAGGTAATAAAAAGTTTTGAGGCCAATAGTCCTAATTTTTAAAAAAGATTTATCTACTTATTTGAGAGAGAAAGACAGAGCTCGAGAGGGGAGAGGGGCAGAAGGAGAGGGAAAGAGAGAATCTCAAGTATGCTCCCCGCTGAGCACAGAGCCCAAGGTGAGGCTCAATCTCATGACCCTGAGATCATGACCTGAGCCTAAATCAAGAATCAGACACTTAACTGACTGAGCCCCCCAGTAGTCCTAACTGTAAGAGAAGGTTGGAAAGTGTATAAAGTCAAAAAGCATGTTTGCTTGCTATTTCGATATTTATAAAAAAAAAAAAAAAGAAAGAAAGTAGTGTGTTCACAAGAACCCACACTTAAGCAATTCTGAATTAGTTCAAATCACTAACTACCGACAGAATTAAATTCAATGATGACAGATGAAGATTAGCAAACGTAGGTAGGAAGAAATGATAGCCATGTAAAATATGGAAATGACTGTCTTAAGAATGACTGGTGAAAATCTTGGATAACTTTATAAATGAAAAACAAATTGACTTAAATAAAAATTCAACTTTTTAAACCTTTTAAAAAGAAGCATGTACATAGAACACCAGATGATGGAGGAAATTGCCCGAGGCTTACGTGACAATTCCGTGAAGCCAAATAGGCCTGGTGTGCATTGGACCCAGACACGCGTGTGCTGCTTGCCCTGAACTGTTGTCTTAGCCAATGCCAGGGGAATAGCTATAAATTCTCCCATTTTTATTGCTAATATTTACTACTATTCTCCTAACTCTTCTGTCCCCAACCGCACTGCCATTATTTTCTCCCATAATATCTAATTACAGCACTTGATTTAAGGAGATGCTGGTAAATTTGAGGAAACATGACAAGATTCTAACAGTTTGGTAAATAGTTCCTAGGAGAAAAAGTAAGAGAGTTTGATCTATTAAGTCAAAAGTAAGATAACAAAGGTTTTTTTTCTTCTTCAGTTTGTTTCCGGACCAACAAAAGAACATAGATACATGATCATAAAACTAGAGGTCACATAAAAGTAGAGGTCACTAATTTTTAATTAATTAATTTTTGCTGCTTTGTCCATGTACTAATTTCCCAGACTGGGTACCCAATGACTTCCTAATAAATTAGTCCTAATGAAATCAAACAAATTCTGAAAAGAACCAGCATTCTCTCTCCTCAGATTATCTCTAGGTCTCTAAAGACAGTTGACAGAGCAAAATAATAAGGTTACTTTCAAGATTTAATCTGTACCAACTGGCTCAAATATTATTAGTTTTCAAGTATTACATTTCCCTGAACAAATAATGTGTACTTTCTTGCCAGTGACCTGGTACTAAACTCCATCTTCAAAATTAGCTATGCAGGCATGACCTTGAACTAGAAAGGCAATGTTCAAATCTTCCCCATCTTCACTTTTATAAAATTCTTCAATTTTCTTCGGTAGTACTTAAAAAAATCCAGACTCTGTCTCTAAGTAATGCAAGAGTAGAGTATTGTAGTTTCCTAGAAATTTAAATTTAAAATTTTATGTACTACAGGCACCATTCATTAAACTATGTATGAATTTTAGAACTTAAATTAGACATAAACATTTATCAAAGAAATTGGAGGAGGGTAGGGAATAGGAACAAGAAACAAACAGGTGAAAGTATAGGACGACTTGAATTAGGATTGTTGCAGTAGATATGAAAATGGAAAACATTCAGTATATGACTTGGAAGTAAATGAGTAATAATGGGTAGGGTAGGAGAAGATGGCAATTGAGGTGGCAGGATGGTTCTTAAGTTTTTATCTCAATTGACTGGAGACATGAGATGCTGTTTACTGGGATGCAAGGAGTAGGGTCAGGTGTGAGGATGGGACCATTCTTTTTTTTTTTTTTAAGATTTTATTTATTTATTTGAGAGAGAGCATGCATGCACAAGCATGAGGTGGGGTTGGGAGGTCCATGGGACGGGCAGAGGGAGAAGCAGACTCCCCGCTGAGCAGGGAGCCCTATGCAGGGCTTGATTTGAGGACCCTGAGATCATGACCTGAGCTGAAGGCAGACATTCAATCAATCGAGCCATCCAGGCACCCCAGGATGGGACCATTCTAATTTCGTGGGCATTTGAATTTTTAGCTGCCTGGTGGAATTCCTAATGAAGATGTCAGGCAGGATGTTAGATTAGTGACTTTGAAGTCTCTGGGCAAGGTCAGGGTACAGGTGCAGATTGGAAATCATGGGCACAAAGATAGTATTTAAAGTCAGAGGGCCCAGTGAAAATACCTAGGGACAGAGAGTAAATATAGTTAGCCTGAAGACCGAACACTCAGACATGTCACAGTTTAGGGGTTTTACAAAGAAGACGCAGCAAATGAAACTAAAAAGGTGTGAATAGAGAGGAGGAACACCAAGACTATAAGGATGTCACAGAAACCGAGAAAAGAAACTAACATAAGCTGCTAAAAGAAGGCGTAAATGAGAAAAGAAGATGACCTCCTGTTTGGCCCTATGAAGGTCAGGAGGCTGTGGATGACCTTGACAAGAACCTTGACATGAGTCCATGGATTAGTGGGGACAGAAGTTTGAATGGACAGTGAGGAAGTGAAAATTGTGTCTGAAGTCTGATCTTTCAAGAAGTTTTGCTGGGGGACGCCTGGGTGGCTCAGTCGTTAAGCGTTTGCCTTCGGCTCAGGTCCTGATCCCGGGATCCTGGGATCAAGCCCCACATCGGGTTCCCTGCTCCACTGGGAGCCTGCTTTTTCCTCTCCCACACCCCCTGCTTGTGTTCCCTCTCTCGCTGGCTGTCTTTCTGTCAAATAAATAAATAAAATCTTAAAAAAGAAGAAGAAGAAGAAGAAGAAGAAGAAGAAGAAGAAGAAGAAGAAGAAGAAGAAGAAGAAGAAGAAGAAGAAGAAGAAGAAGAAGAAGAAGAAGTTTTGCTGGGAGAGGAAGCCCAGAAGTGGTATGGTGGTGAGAGGGGAATGTGAGCTCCCAAAGTCGTCTCTGTTTCACTGCGGAAACTTTCATACTTAACATATGCAAAACCGAGGATAATATTATGTCCCTTCACAAACTCACCACTTAATACTGAAAGTATCATTTTTTTCCTTGTTTTTTATGACTTATTCCTTCATTGTCCCATTTCTTATTTTTTTTAAGGTTAAGATGTAATTTACATTTAGTAAAATTCAGCCTTTTGGATATATAGTTCTGAGTTTGTGTAAATGCATGCCTCCATATAACCACTACCAAAATCAAGATATAGAATGGTGCTAACACCCCCACACTGTCCGTCATCTACTTCTTCCACCCACGGCCCCTGGCAACCCGGTCTGTTTCCTGTCACTACAGTTTGCCTTTCCAGAGTGTCATATAAACGGAACCACAGAATATGCAGCTCTTGCCTGGTTTCTTTCACCAAACACAATGCATGTAAGATTTATCTGTGTCGTTGCATATACTGGTAGACTGTTCTATTTTACTGCT
Organism: Ursus americanus; assembly: GCF_024610735.1. Taxonomy (NCBI): domain Eukaryota; kingdom Metazoa; phylum Chordata; class Mammalia; order Carnivora; family Ursidae; genus Ursus; species Ursus americanus. The sequence continues at coordinate 10,011,560 of NC_142137.1, read as the reverse complement.
GAATAGTATTCCACTGTAAGGACGTACCGCAGTTTGCTTATCCATTCAACAGTTGAAGGCCATTTGGTCTATCGCTTGTTTTTGGCTATGATGAATAAACCTCTATAAATATTCATGTACAGGTTTTGGTGTGAACATAAATTTTCATTACTCTGGTCAGTATATAAGAGTAGGATTTCTGGGCTTATGGTAAGTATATTTTTAAATTTATAAGAAACTGCCAAACTATTTTCCAAAATTATTTACAATTTTGTAATACCACCAGTCATGAATGAGAATTCTGGTGCTCAGCAGTCTCTCCAGCTGTTGGTGATGTCATGAAAAAATAATAATTTTGCCCATTTTAATACATATGCTTGTCATGGTATCACATTGTGGTTTGATTTGCATTTCTCTAATACCTAATGATGTTGAAGATCTTTTCAAGACCTTTTTTTTTCGGCTTGGTGAGGCATCTGTTCAAATCTTTTACCCATCACTTGTCTGATTTCTTCCTTATTATCGAGTTCTGAAACTTTTTAAAAAAGATTTTATTGATTTATTTGAGGGAGAGAGAGCACAAGTTGGGAGGGGAGAGGGAGAAGCAGACTCCCTGCTGAGTAGGGAGCCCGATGCGGGGCTCAATGCCAGGACCCAGAGATCATGACCTGAGACGAAGGCAGACACTCAACTGACTGAGCCACCCAGGCGCCCCCTGAGATTTTTTTAAAACTATATTCTGGATATAAATCCTTTGAAAGATATGTGTTTTGCAAATAATTTCTCCTGATATGTGGCTTATGTTTTCATTCTCTTAACAGTGTCTTTCATAGAGGAGAAGTTTTCAATTTTGGCAAACTCCAATTTATCAATATTTTCTTTCAGAAATCATGCTTTTGGTGTTATATCAAAAAATAGTTGCCAAACCTAAGGTCACAAAGATTTCTTTCTATGTATCCTAGGCCTGTACTTTTTTAGGTATTTAGGTATTAAATTTACATCTATTACCCATTTTCAGTTAATTTTTGCATAAGGTATGTGGTATAGGTCATGGTTTTTGTTTTTCTTTTGGTTTTTTTTTTTTTTTGCATATGATATTCAATGTTCCAGCAGCATTTGTTGAAAAGTCTAGCCTTTCTTCCTTAAATTTCCTTTGCACCTTTGTTAAAAAAAAAAAATCAATTGACCATATATGTGTGTGTCTATTTCTGGTTTCCCTGCACTGTTCCATTATCTATCTATGTACCCTTCCACCAGTTTGACACTCTCTTAATGACTGCAGCTTTATACCAAGTTTGGAAATAAGGAAGTATGGATACTCTGTTCTTTTTTTAAAAATTGTTTTAGCAACTCTCTAGTTCCCTGGTCTTTCCATATGGATTTTAGAATCAGCTTGTCAATTAAAAAAAGAAAAAGCCTACAGATTTTGACGGGCATTGAATTGAATCTTTAGCAGCCCTATGACCTACACTTGAGGACCGTTCCTGAGTCAAAAGGATGGTGATCCAATGAGCCAGAGCTTTTCTGGGATGCTTTGGAGATAGTATCATGTCCTGTAGGCTTCCAGGTCACTAGAAGGCATGAGGGACTCGAGGTTTTTGGTAGCTGAGTTCACAGACAGAAGGCAACGCTCCCGGTAGAAAACCGTACTATGGTTGCTTTCATCGTACTGTCCAGTGTGGCCCTGGATCATGATTTGGAAAAGGGAACTATTTAAATCAGTCCTGAAAGGGAAGACAATGCTAACTGAGAGGGAACAAAGTAGATAAATTGCCCAAAAGGAAGAAGAAAGGATAAAGACATGGGAAAATGAGGAATTCAAGAATGAAGTAAATAGAAATACACAGGGGAACTTTAAAAAATGAGAGAAAATAGATCAAACCATTGAAACCAACTGAGTCTGACAAAGACAAAGTGCAGTAAAGGGAGTAGGAAAAGAAAAAAGATACAGACAATGAATGTGCTGTATGTTTTTTATTGCTCTGCTTTATATGAAGATTTTCTACCAAAATATTAAACACACACAATCATGAATTACATGCTGTATATAGAAGTAAATAAAAAACACACAGCCTTCAAATAAATGGTCACTGTATTTTACTTATAGTCAATAATGTTCCATGCTAGAGACAACTGGAATATTGTATTTAAACACTCTTTGAATGCAGGAAACAACAAATGTTCCTTGACATATATGGAAGAGATATAGTGTGTTATGTATATAAGTATATGATTTTAACTTTCTGCTTTGTTTTAATTCTGGGACATCAGTACTGTCCTTAATGTACTCTTGCATGTCAGTAGGGAAATACAAGCTGTTTGAGAATTAATTATAAGAAATTAGAGGGAGGGGGTTATATGGAGTGGTGCCTATTTTTAGTGTCTCAACCGTAAAACTACACATCTGATATTTAAAAATGAATATCAAATACAATTCTCTTGGATGCTTGCCTCAGCTGCTGTCTCACATGTGATCATTTTGGCCACAGCTCTGCTCCCAGCATGTCTTTACATGACAGTTTTTTTTTCTTCTTGTTTCCAAGCATCACCTACTTCCCCTGTCTCTCTAGACCCCTCCAGGCATATTGTGGTCTGGCCCTTACCTCACGGCCCTATAATGATGCTGTGTGCGGGAAACAGGATGGAAAGGATGGCAATTGTAGACATGTCCGCCAGCAGATAAGTGAAAATGTGCCTTCAAGTGCCTGATGCATTGGGAATATCGTTGATGGATAATAAATATATAGAGATCTTTATACACACACATGACCTCTGTCATGCTATAAGGGCAGCCAAATCCATGTGATCTGTGACACAGGTGTCCGCTGGCCCACTTTCTAGTGCCTGAAGGCAAATTTAAGTTCAGTACTCAAATGCAACCAGAAGTCATCGCTCTGAAATCGAAGTGAAATGCACCTATTTTCCTCTTGTCTCCATTTATCAAGATTATCTGGAAATTTCCAACTGTTTCTATTTATATATCTTTGTCCTGTACTTTATCATTTTGAAGTTTCCCTAATCACCAGGCAACAGCTCCACATAATATTGCTGTAGCTTGAACAGTCCCTTCTAGCAAGATGATGTTGTCACACTAACGAGCCTATGACCTTTAGGAATAAGGAATATATAAACATCAACTGTTTCCCTTAGAAACAGTGTTTCCTTCCACCATAAAGAAAAATCTAACGTTCACATACTGAGTGGAAAGTAATGGAAACTGCATTCTAAGCTTAGAAAAAAACTGCCCTGCATTTGTGGCCATAATGTCTGAAGTTATGCATTGAATTTCTCCATAAAGCCCTCTGCCACTGCAGTGGACTAAAGAGCATGCTTTCTGAAAACAAATGGGTATAATTTCCAGTAAATATGGTAGATTTAGCTGACAAATTCAGGCCACCTTCCTGCTAAGAACAAGTGCTGGATGAACTATAGTACAAATGACTTATTTCATGTAGAGTTGAGTTCAAACTAAAGAAAGAAAGACAATTTCCAGGGGCTAAAAAAGAAACAGTCACCAAAAACTATAGTGGCAAGAACTGAAGAGCGAGGACCTTGTAGCTAGCAGACTGAAGCATGGGCCTTAAGGCTCAAGGCTAATGTTTCAGTACCTTTACAGGAACACAAGAGTCAATCCTCAGACCACCAAGAGGCACGGTGGGGGAATAGAGCTCTACAAGTCACGTGTGAAGTAAGACCTTGGTCAGCTCCACGGGAAATCCGAAGAGGCATCTCGTAGGTGCTAGGTGAAGAGAATCACCTAACCCATTGGGCTGTGGAATCTGAATTTGCAATGGTATAGGAATTGGCAAAAACTGGTCCAGGATAAATAAGAATCCTAGGATCTCTGGGAAGGAAGACATGAAGACAGTCCAGCTCAGATGAGGCTTCCACAGAAAAAAAACAGACAGTAGCTTGTCCACAGTAAAATATTACACACACAGAAGGAAACAAAGTGCCATAAGGAAGAGCCAGGCCATGCAGAACCAGGAACGTAAGGTAATAGAACAATGTGGAAAGACCTAGATCATAAATATGATTAAAATATGTAAATGAGTCTGTGGGTGATATAGAAAGCAAGCAGCATTCACCTGGGATGATCTATGATGGGACAGATATGGCTGGAAGGGGAAGCGCCAGCTGGGGCCATGTCCAGACATCTGAGGAATATGCTGGGTGTAATTACAAGGACTGTGGCTAAGCACCATTGATTCACTGGAGAGAGAAAAGACAGGCTCAGATTTATTAATCAACAACTTAGAGCAAAATGTGAAGGTTAGAGGTCTCCTTAACAGAGACTCTTCTCCCCTGCAGCCAGAGGGCAAATACAACTGGAAAAAGGGCACGGGGCTTAGAGGAGACAGAACTTCAGAGAAGGCTGAACTCTCAGCCTAGCCCAGTCTCCTCTGCAACCGTCAGGGCCCTGATGGGGAATGAGAGGGATCCTGAGAGTTGGGATGAGATCCCTGGGTAGGTTCTGTCAGAAACCTTGAAGCTCTAAGTTCTCCTTAACGCTTTGGAATCACAGAAATATAGATGCCCCCTCCTTCTGCTTTCTTCTGCAGAGTCTTTAAAGAAGCAGGAGCCTTACAAGACAATGCTTGCCCTCCAGGATCCTCTCCCACCTCTTTTCTTGGCTACTGGATCTGTAGTTTGGGTTAAATCTCAGCATCACCAAACTGGGGACAAGGGCTTGCTGAGAAAGGAGAGATATGATGAGCCAACGGTGTGGCAGGACTGGTTAACAAGAATGGCAGGAACAGGGGAGTGTGCAAGGAGAGGGTCCTCAGAGTGCAGGATCCAGAAGGATGGAACATAAACACGGGAGAGTTTATTGACATAGGGACATTCTGCCATGACACGTCATTTAACACCCTGCTAAAGGCCCCAAGTGACAGTTCTAGCACTCTGCTTAGACACCTCTGAAATCTTAGAAAGAGTGATGACACACATTAAATGAACTGGAGATGCCAGTACTGTAGTCATAAGCTGTGGAGAAAGGGATCAAAAGGCTCAGAGAAGTGGGCATGTTAGAGCGGGTGGGTCTGACCCCACCCGCTGGTCACTGTGTAGTCAGTCCAGCCTGGAGGACACTCCACTTACCAAGGTGAAAAAGAGCATCCTGTTGAGGGGACACTAGCAGCATTGAGAAACTCAAGATGAGGGGCGCCTGGGTGGCTCAGTTGGTTAAGCGTCTGCCTTCGTCTCGGGTCATGATCTCAGGGTCCTGGGATCGAGTCCCGCATCAGGCTCCCTGCTCAGCAGGGAGTCTGTTTCTCTCTCTCCCTCTGCCTGCTGCTCCTCCTGCTTGTGTTCTCTCTGTCAAATATATAAATAAAATCTTAAAAAAAAAAGAAAAGAAATTCAAGATGAGACTGCCCTCTGTGTGCAAATTAGACACAGAAGATGCCATTTCACATCTTGGTCCCCTGGCAGCCATGGAAGTTATAGGACCTCAGAATAGCAGAGGCCAAATGGCAACTTCTAACTGTCAAAAGCAAGATGGGCAAAATTTCCCTAACAGGCAGCAGGACTGGAATCACAGTCTGGGATCCTGATCCAGGGGATCTGTGAAGATGGCCCTAAGAACATGGTGTTTCCAGGGATAATATAGATGGGCAACCAACAAGGGCATATTCAAAAGAGATCAGGAATAGATAAGCAGAAGACTAGGGTCAGCCAGGCTAGTGGGAAAACATGATCCCTTTCCCAGTGCCCAGACCAGAACAGTCCTATGACCCCGTGCCCACTGGATAAAGAAGAGCCAGGTTCCCATAAGGAAGGGCCTTAGACCACCATGAAAACCCTAGAGACTCCCCTGTCTCTGCTGCAGTACCTATGTCCACCTGAGGGGTAAATGTATCTTAGAGAATGGGGAATACTCAAAGGACCCTCGAAGCCCTTCTGTTAGAATAGAAGCAAATGGGGGTCAGGTAATCAACGGACTCCTGGCACAGGGCCATCTCACAGTGTGTTCAGTGGGTGCACAGAAACCTCTAGTGGTCATTTCCTTGGTTCCCAAATGTTTGGTTAGAACGGACTTCCTTAGCAGTTGGCAGAAATCTCACATTTGTTTTTTGATGTTGAAATTAAGCATGATTGGGGTATAAAAAGCCAAGTAGAAGCCCTGAAACTGTCCCTTGGCCAAGACGGTAAATCAAAATAATATTAGCACTGGAAGGGATGACAGATATCACTGTTGCCTCAAAAACTTAGAGGATTCAGGGGTAGTGGTCCTTGTTATTTGTCCCCATCTGATTCACCAGTCCATCCCTGCAAAAACTGATTGGATGAAGGCACCTGACAGCGAACTACTACCACTTCCACAATGGGTACCCGAATTGCAGCTTCTGTACCAAATGCAATAGCATTGCCAGAGCAGGTGGACTCAGCCGCATGTCCATGGAAGGAGGTCACTGGTTTGGTATAAAGGAGGGTCAGAAGCAATCTGCACTCACACGGAATAGACAAGAGTTATATTTATGGCCTTAACCCAGGCAGTGTTAACTCTTCTGATCTCTGCCATAATCTAGTCTAAAGGTGCTACGTTAGGTGATGTGGAAGCTGACGGCTTTGAGAGCAGGAAAGGGCTCAGCAGCAGGTCCAGGCTGCAGGACAATCAAGCTGGTACCTGGGCTATGTGACCTCAAAGATCATTCTTGCTCAGAAGTGTCTGTGTGAAGAGAAAGACGATGTGTGGAGCCTTTAGCAAGTGCTAACGGGAGACCCTCTGGAGCAAGGCCATGCGGTCTACAGCAGAGAATCACCCTACAGCAGAGAATCCTAGAGTGTAGCTCCTGCCATGCTACCGAGCTGTGTGGAGGCTGGTGTCTGACCAGCACTGGAAGCCAGGTAACATCAGACGGATTAAGTCATAAAACTGTAACATGGAAATGATAGATCTGGGATCAGGTTCAAGAGGGCCCAGAGGTCACAAGTGTGTTACTTGGGCAGGTGACCCAGGCCCCTATGACACTTTCCTGTCACAATTCTACCTCATGGTGTCCTTTGGGGAAGGGGTCCCCTATAAGCAGATTATGGAGAAGGGACACCCTGAACTCGGTCCATGGTGGATTGGTTTGACATGTTGATACAAGTTGAAAATGGAACACTTCTGCACTACAGCTCAACTCAGGGTGTCTTACAGGGACAGTGATGAGGGGAAATCCCGCTGATGAATAGATTCAGATAATGCACTCATCATCCATTTTGGTTTATTTTTTAAAAGATTATTTATTTATTTATTTGAGAGAGTGAGGGAGAGAAAGAGCACAAACAGGGGAGGGGTAGAGGGAGAGGAAAGAGAAATGACCTAAGATAAAAGTAGTTATGGACTCATTGGCAGTGACAGATGGCTAAGCTGATTAGTCAGGGTCCTGAAAGGAGTATGATGAAAATAATGGCCTAAGGAGGACTGAGGGAAAGACACGTAGATAGGCACAAAGAACGAGATCATCCACTTCTGTTCAAGAAAGAACACCCTAAAACAAGAGACAACCAATAAGTTGGAGGAAATATTTGTAAATCATTATCCCCAAAACCCTCAGAAAATCTTACCTTGCATACCAAGGCTGTCAGACATTTGCCATCTTACAATTCTTCCTTCTTCTGGAAGGAAATGAAACACTGGTACTAGCTAGCATTTCTAGAAGGACTGTACACAAAGCCCTTGTTATTTCATCCGGGGAGATAATTCACATAAAATGCAAGCAGAGGAAAACCAGGGGCATGTCATTCTCGTATCTCACTCTTTATTCAGAAATACAGTGTATGCTTGCTTCTTTATAATGCTTCTATGAAGAAAAGACCACTTCTCAGTGCCCCTAATAATGATAGAACAGTTTCAATTGGATTTCATCTCTGTCAATCATTCTAACTTATGAAGAGTGTATCTGGACACCTTCCTTAACTATGAAACAGTTGCAAGTTCATGTCTACAGAATGACAACCTTTCTTTTAGTCCATCTCTCTCTCTCTTTTTTTTCTTTGAGAGAGAGAAAATACATGGGAGCAGGGGTGGGGGGAGCAGAGGGAGAGGGAGAGGAAGAATCCCAAGTCAACTCCCCACTGACTGGGGAGCCCAATACAGGGCTCGATCTCAATACTCTGAAACTATGACTTGAGCGGAAATCAAGAGTCAGATATTTAACCAACGGAGTCACCCAGGCACCCCTCAGTTCCTCTCTTTTAAGATTGGGTGGGGAAGGGGTGGCTCTTAACAATGCAGACTTTTGAAATACAAAGGGAACTTTAGCAGCAGAAGCTGAGAAAAGAGGGTTGTTAATAGCTATTATGATCTAATATGCTCTTGGTTAGAAAACAAAAAAAGATTTGTTTGAAAACCTTTGGGTTGACTTTTGTCCCTTCTGTTAATTTATATCTCACTGCTTTACCAAAGAACCAACTAATTAATTTGTGTCTAACACAGAGATAGGCACCATCCCTGCTCTTGCCAAGTAATCCTAAAATATCCATATAACCAACAAAATATCACTGCCCAGAGTATTTGAAGATCTCTTACAAATAAAAAGAATAAAGAAAACTCAAAAGAGAAAATTAAAAAAAAATCACAGAAGAAGAAAACCCGAATGGTCAAAACACACAGAGAGAGTTTTTCACCTTCAATAGTAATCAGAGAAATGCAAATTAAGACAGAGGCAAAATTTTAATTATACATTACTGAGTACTGGCAAGGTTGTGAAGGAATGAGAACTCTCACACAATTCTGGTAAGTGTGTAATCACTTTGGAGAGCCATTTGGTAATGGCCAGAAAGTTGAAGCCTTACATACCACACATAGACTAAAATTATTATCAGTCAAGTGCACAAGAAGACATACACACTAATATTTTTAGTCACATTGTTGTCATAGAAGAAAAAATTGGAAGCAACCTAAATGTCCATCATTTGGGGAATAGAAATATAATTACGATACATTCCTAAATGGAACACTATAATGTGCTTTTAAATATGAACAAACTCGGGGCGCCTGGGTGGCGCAGTCGTTGAGCGTCTGCCTTCAGCTCAGGGCGTGATCCCGGAGTTCTGGGATCGAGCCCCACATCAGGCTCTTCTGCTATGAGCCTGCTTCTCCCTCTCCCACTCCCCCTGCTTGTGTTCCCTCTCTCGCTGGATGTCTCTCTTTGTCAAATTAATAAATAAAATAAAATAAAAAAATGAACAAACTTGTTCTATGAGCATCAAAATAGGTAAATCTTAGAAACACAATGTTGAGTGAAAACAGCAAAATACTCTTTATGTAAACATTTTAAATACCCCAAACAGCACTATATGGTGTGCTGTCTGTGAATCCAGGCATATGCCATAGATATGAAAGCACGGGCAAGGAACAAATTTAAGAGAATGGTTAGCTCTGGGGAGGAAGAAAAAGTAGATTTCAATTTATCTGTAACTTTTTTACATTTAAAAATATATACATGAAGCAAATAAAGCAAAATACTAACAGTTGAGTGGTGGATACTTTTATGATTGCTTAAAATGTTTTGTCATTTAAAAAGTAAAAATTCAATCAATTATAAACATCAAACATCTAATTTAAAAACCATTTCTCTCTCTCTCTCTCTCTCTCTCTCTCTCACACACACACACACACACACACACACACACACACACACACACACACGCAGGCACAGGCACCCACACTTCCGGATTTACCAACCTAAATCAGCAGGCTGAAGGGTTTCTCAGAGACTCCCCTCAGCATTAAGGATGCTAATTGCTACTCTAGCAGTTACTGGAAGATCAAAGAACCGCCCACAGAGCAAAGCTGCGTTTCATCTTCCACAGACCAAATACTAATACTGCCCATCCCCCACCATCCATCGCCTCCTCTCAAGCTGCCACATTGGACCAATTCCCTTTCCTTTTCCCCACATGCTCTCCCCCACCCCTAAAATAGCTCTGTTCCAAAAATAAACACCCAGAAAAATGCTTGCGGAATGAATGGAGAAAGGTAACTTCACTATCATTATGTTTCCCTTCTAATTACCACGGTTTGTCTAAGGATGCGCTTGTTTGTTTCTGGGGTAGCGACGCAGAAACCCATCACGGGCACCCTCCCCAGTCTGTCTCCCGGGAGCTGGGGAAGGAATATTATGGCCTTGTCATCCTTCTGGCACCCAAGGCCCTGGGCACAAACCACGTGTCACCATCCCATTACCCTGCCCCCAATCCTTGTGTGCTGTGTGAAGTCAATGGGCTTTCACTCAGGAGAGCTCCACATGTTTCTGGAAAGCAGGGCTATGGAAAGGTCTTCCTTTTGAAATACAAAAAGGATCTGTGGGGCAAGGCACCCCCTTCTGAGGCTGGCACAATAACAGAAGGGGCCTTCTGTGATGCATTGCAAAAAGGAGTTGGCATGACCAGGGAGATTCAGTCACCCTCACCGTGATGATATGTCTGACCTTAAGCAGATGAACGAGGGAGTGCCCACACCCTGGCGGCTCCAGCAAAGTTGTCCCAAGTTCCATAAAGAGGAAAAATCAGATGAGACTAAGTTGCAGGCCAAGGAGCCCCTCAGAGCTGAGTGAAGAGCTGGGGAGTCTCGGAGGAGAGGCTCTCTGGGGAGGCTGGTCCAGGTGACCGTGAATGAAGCATCTCTGGAGCACCAGGGCCCCTACTAAACATGGACCCGAACCGCCCCCGCCCCCAATTCGGCACTGCACCAGGCAGCTTGAGTCTTCAGTAAGACACTGGGGGGCGCCAAACTGGGTCCCGCTCTCATACAGGGGTCGCCTCCTCTCTGCCGCCTGGACAAGCGCCTCTTTCCACTGCCAACCCAGGAGTCAGGCACAGCTCTTGGAGCCCCGGACACTAATGGAAAGTAGGGGACTGGCCCCACATTCACACCTGATCCCTGCCCCAGGCTCCTGGAGTCAGCTGAGCCCTGCTCCCCAGGGCAGCCCCGCCTACCAGCTTGAGTCCTGGGACACATGTTCTCAGGCTTCTTCACCACTCTCTTTCCTCCCTCTGCTCCTGCCCTACACAGATTTCAACGGCTTCCTTCCTTCCTTCCTTCCTTCCTTCCTTCCTTCCTTCCTTCCTTCCTTCCTTCCTTTTTCTTTTTCTCTTCTCTTTTCTGTTCTTTCATAGGAAAGACCAAGGCTCTAAGGTGAAAGAGAGGAAGGAGGCTGTGGTTGAGTTCACATGTGAGACCCCCTTAAAGGGAAAGGCAGGATTATATAGGGAGGCGCTTTTCCAGGAGGGCTCTGAGTCAGTCCCATTATAGTATCAGCTATCCCTCATTTATATATTCAGGCTGGTAACCTGAAGGAATGTTGGTGATAGCTGAATAACTTGCAGATTGAACAAAGAAAGTCCCTTTTCCCTAACTAGGATTCACTTTTGTCCCCTAACCCTCAGACCAAATATGAACTGTTCAACTCTTCAGTGAACACACCACAAATGTCACGGCCACCATGCTCGTGCTCGTGCCGCATTTAGCTGGGGTACCCTTCCTTTCTCCACTTCTCTGGCCTTAGTTCTTTGTTGTTGTTTGTTTGTTTGTTTTAATTAAAGGTTTGTTTATTTTTAGAAAGAGAGAGAACACGAGCAGGAGGGGCAGAGAGAGGGGGAGAGAGAATCCTAAGCAGACTACACGCCGATTGCGACATGGGGCCCAGTTCCAGGACCCTGAGATCACGATCTGAGCCAAAACCAAGAGTCAGATGCTCAACTGACTACACCACCCAGGCACCACAGCCTTAGTTTTTAAAATATTACCCATCCTTCAGGGCCCAACATGCTACCTCTAACATGAAGCTTTCCTTGATTGCCTCAGTTCTGAGTGATTTTTCTCTCCTGAGTTCATATGGCCATTTCTACTTGCATTATGAGTCCTACCACATCACACGGTGTGAGGCAGCCATTTGTGTGGGTCTTGGGTCACAGTGTCTTCCACGTGGCTAAATCCCATGGGCATTTTTAGTTGTCGTCTTACGTGATCTCTTAATAGTATTTAATACTCTTGAATATACACTCCTTCTTAGACTATTCATCCCTTTGGCATCCGTATAGACCTCTGGGGGTTTGCCTGCCTGGCTTCTTTTTTGCCTTCTTCAGGTAACAACACCTTGATTTTTTATTTTGAGGAAATTTCCATCCATGAGGTGTGTGTAGGACTGATGCCAACCCCCAGCTCAGAGATGAGCATATAACCTTAAGCCATGCCAACAATAATGATACCCAGTGTTCCTACTGGAACCAATAGAAAAGAGACGTTTTCTTTACCTTAGGTAGGATGTAAACCTGAAGCTTCTGCTAGTGACCTGATCATGCCACCACGTGGAATAACCTCCTTGGCAAAAAGGCTTATTAACCAGAAGGCAGGAATAAGAGATGGAGGGAGAGGCAGGTTCTCAAGGATCTGTTTGAGCACGTGGACCCGGGCATGTCTGACTAGTCCTAAGTTTCGGTTGGAAGAGCCAACGAATTCTTCCAAATCTTCTTCATCTTGTTGTTCTTCTTGTTGTTCTCTTGTTCTTATTCTCCTTCTTCTCCTCTTTCTCCTCCTTCTTTTTTGTTTGTTTGTTTAAATCATTTGAAGATGAATTTCAGTAACATGCGTTTGAAAGCGTTCAAATTCAGCCTCTAAGAAACTATACTCTCCTGGCTTTCCTCCCTCCTGCTTGTCTCTTCTCAATCTCCTTTGCTGCCTAATCCTCCTCTACTCAGACTTTAAATGTCATAATCCATCTAAGACTGGTCCTCGCCCCCTTTACTCTTTCTGCCTCCTGTGGCAATCTCCGCCACACCCATGGCTTTAATCGCCACATCATATTTATAGCTTTAACCCAGCGCGGGCTTAGAACTCCAAATACATATTCGACTGCCTACTCAGTGTATCTGCTTGAACACCTCCACGCTATCGTAGGCTGGTCACATTTATCCTGAATTATGACATTTTCTCCCCAAATAGCTCTTCTCCTCTGTTCTTATCACAGCAAAGAGCACAAGGCAAAAACCTAGGGTGATCTAATCCATTCTCCAGACTTTACCCAGGGGAGCTTTTACACACAAATAAGATCACGACTCTTCAGCCCAAATGCTTCCGAGACCTTCCCATGGGATATGTCCAAAATCAGAACAGGGATCCCAAGGCCCTGCCCAGTGCGGTTCCTGCCCACTTCATCTCTCAGACCTCTTCTCCTTCTTCCCGAGCTCCCTCACCCATCTCTTATCACTTCCTTGAAAGGCGCATGCTCACTCTTCAGAGCTTTGGCCTTACCTCTCCTCACTTCAACTCCCTCTCTTCACCCAGTTTCCTCCAAATAATCCTCAGATCTCAGATAGTAGGTCCAGGAAACCTTGCCTTACTCCCCCAGACTACACTCTCACAGCACCAGTAACTGCCCTTCCTCGTACCCAACAACATCGGTGTGATTCTTTGATTAATATCTATGTCTCCCATGAGACTAAGCTTCAGGGGGGCAAAGACCATGTTCATTTTCCTAATTCCTATTTCCTTAGCACTTAGGCCTGCTGTATAATGGTGGTGGGCATCCATGAATATTTGTAGGACAAAGCGATTGATACTCGATATCTCCTGCTAGCTGGATAAGCTCTTGTAGACACGTGGAATCAGCTGAGCATGTAGGGGAGCACCATCCAGGCAAGGGACTGCTAGTGGTGAGAAAAGAGAATGGAAAGGGGAACCTCCAAGGGAAACAGCATCCCAATGGGTAGACAGAAGCCTGGAGAGCAGCAGGGCGAGACCATGCCTCACTTACAACCACACTGATAAGGGGAAGTAGGATGAGACATAATCATGGGGCAGTGCGTTCATAGACAGCTATTTGCTTGGCTGGGCTGTTCAGTTGAGAATGGAGTGGAAAGTCCCAGGTGATATTTTCTAACACAGATGAATTTTGAGGATAAGCATTTATAATCTAATCAAAGAGCTTCTAACATGTGTGATATGTATCACATATTAAAGTAAGATGTGGTGTGGGCTCGTTGTGGATAATTCTGTTATGTAATCTTAAGATGTGTGGTGGTGTTCATACTGTAGTTGTGTGTTAAAACTTTAGAAGGAGATGTGACCTAGCACTCTTAGAAAATTCATAAGGCAGGAGCAGAGAAGCCTCACTCTCTGTGCCAGGAGACTCTTACGTGTTACCAAACAGTGCACGCCACCTGGTAGGGATGTCAAGAACAAAATAAAAGGGTCATTTTTAAAAGTCTAATAAATATTTATTGGACACTAAATTTGTGCCACTTCTGCTACGTCCTGTCTATGATCTCATTTAATTTCTTTGTGTCTCAGTAAAATTGGGATAATAGGTTTGCTAGGAAGATTAAATAGATAATAATACATTGAAGTTCTTAAAAACAGTTTCTGGTCCCATATAAATAATCAAGAAGTTAGCAGTTATTAATTTGTAATGTTTTATTGTAACTACATCCTGGGCCTTTTCTAGGAAATGAGGCTCCAGACAGACAAGATAGGACTCTCGTGAAATTTCTGTTCCCGTTAAGGTGGAAACAAATTAGTAAGCAAACTAACAAACAAGATCATTTCAGAGAACGATAGATGCAAAGAAGGATGACGGAGCGGAGTGTTCCTGAAGACAGAGGCCACTTTCAAAAGGGCAGTCAGGAAAGTGTTCTTTGAGGAGGTGACAGCGGAGCTCAAGGCCTGACTGGTGGTAGACGTGCAAAGATTCCTAACAAGGCCATTCCAGGCCAGATGCACAGCAAGTACAAAGGCCCTGAGGCAGAACTCAGCGTTAGCTGAAGTGTTAGAGGCAGGAAAATGCAGAGTGGCTGGAGCATGGTAGGAGAGGAAGATAGTGGTGTGAGATGAGATCAGAGGCAATGAGATGGAAAACACCATCAGCACCAGGCTGGTCTGGCCAAAGAGCAAAGGGTCAGAATCTTGATGGGACATTCCCGCTAGCAGGAGACTACAATTCAGCAGAGTGTGACCCCGAGGAAAGGGCCCAGGAGCATAGAGGAAAGAAGAGCAGGTGCTGAGGCAGAGCCTTAACTCAGGACCCAGCCTCAGAGCAGCGGTGACCTCAAAAAGGCAGGCCCTCTCTGCTGGCCATCAACCTCTCTCCCTACTCACAGTGGCAAATACAGCCAGCAGCCTAGCCGAGGTCCATTCTCTCTTTCTTTCTTGTTGGCAGAAGCTTAATCTTGTTCACGGCCGCAATAGACCGTCTCCAAGTGAAACAGGGTTAATCTAACCAATCAAAACAAGCCTGCGAATTGAAGCCTGTGGTAAAAGAGGCTCCCAGGACCCCAGCCCTGGGGAAGCTTCTCACACCTAAGAGAGGTGTGAGAACCAAAACCATCTACCCTGTACCCAGCCTGGACACAGAGAACTGAAACTAGCCCTTACTGTCTACACTCACGTGACTTTGCTCTCTGCCTGTCTTCGTTAGTGACCCTACTTTTCCAGGGCCGTCTCACCTGAACTTCAACAAAAGATTCACCAGCTCTTCAGTGGAAAGCATCAGCAATTTTCAGGCTACCATTCTGTCATCCCTCCTCTCAGAATCCTTACCTTGCTGTTTCCACCAACCTTACCTTTCACCAACTTACAATTCTCAATAAATTCTGATGTCACCCTCCCTGCTCTGAGACAGTTCCCAAGCTCTGCTGAGGTGTGTTCTCCCTTACCATGGCGACCAATACGTTCTGTCTTGTCTTATCAAGACGTTTTGTTGGTAATGTTTAGGGAGCTAGCCTTTGGCAGGTCTGTCTGTCAACAGAAACTTTACCCAATGTTGTCTGTAAGTAACACACACAAGTTACAGATCTATTTCAAAAGCTAAAGATTTCCAAGAAAATCAAAGAGACCTGATTTAAAGGAGTGTGGATAAATATGCATCAGCTTTTGGACATTCCTCTGAAATTTGTTCGAATGCCTTTTACCAGAAAATTCAATTATAAATCTAGTGCAATTTCTAGTTCTCAATTAGAGACCAGATGCCGCAAGTCCTTTTTAAAAAATATTTCTCCTAAAATCATCAATCATGTAAGCTCTTGTCTTTCCTGATTCAGGAAAAATAACAAGTACTAACAAAAAAAAGATACTGCAAATTAATTGATCTTTATTTTTTCCTATTCTATTTTCTATTACTATTAGGCTCAGTAAGCATAATAACATCCTTATATTTTTTTAAAGATTTATTTATTTATTTGAGAGAGAGAGAGAGCAGGAAAGAGAGGGGAGGGAGAGGGAGAGAGAAACTCAAGCAGAGACCTCACTGAGCGCAGAACCCATCATGGGGCTGAATCCCACGACCCGGAACCGAAATCAAGAGTTGGACATTTCACGGACTGAGCCACCTAGATGCCATAACATCCTAAAATTTTTAAACATTTCTATATTTGGAGCTCTGGACAATGTTTTATTATTATTATTATTATTATTATTATTATTATTATTATTATTTATATTATTATTATTCTTTTGTTGATAACTATCCATTAAATTGGTTGATTTTATAGACCAGGTTCCAGGGTCAATGGACTCGGCTGGTTTTACATTTCTTTGCAAAATGAAACAAAATGTCATGTGAAAACAAAAAATTCAAGAGAGAAGTCTTGACAACTGTTTTGCAAGGTACAACAAACTCACATCTTTGAGTGTTTTACTCCACGAAGCCGACTTGTAAGCGGGAGCTCGGGGAGAAGAAGAAAGAATGGGCGCCTGGAGCTGAGGTACAGTCCTGGGTTTCTGGCTAACCAGCAGCCAGAACCAGGCTAGGGGTAAGCACTTCCTGCAATCTTATCAACACCTCAGTGAACCAGGTACTGCTTAATGTGCATTTTACTGAAGAAAAAGACATAGGCACAGAGAAGTTAAATAATACATTGAAGATCACACAGCCTAGTAAACGCACAAACCAGAATTCAAGCTGGGCCCATGTGTCACAGCCCCTACAAAGTAACACCTGTTAGTGACAGTGACCTGGCTGTAGCAGAGGAGAATGAGAGAAAGGCAAATGAGCAAGGTCTAGGTGGACTCTGGGGAGCTGGAAGGTAGGCTGGGAGGCTCATGTTACACATTGCGTCAAAGTCTAGGCCCAATATGAGGAGCAGAGATAAGACGCTCCCTTGTTTCCAGCTGGGAGACTTGGTCCAGACCCGGCAGCTGCCGCTTGCTCCTGCAGCAGACTCACATTGGACATTCAGTGTCAAAAAGGTCTTGTTAATAATGCAGGCTTGTAACACAAGCAGGATGTCAGCTTTGAAGAGACACCTGCCACCACTCAGCTTCCTTGGCTGAACGCAGGCAGAGAAGTGATGATAGGAGATACCCAGGATGCTAGGTGAGCTAAAGGCGGCCAGCTGCCAAGAGAGCAGGCTGCGGATTCCATCAGGACATGGTGAAGGATGAAGTCCACAGAGAGTACAAAGCTGAGGACATGAGGATGTGTCAGAAGCCAAGAGACTATGGAGAAATGTCAGTCAGAAATGGGCCACCTATTGCCATGAACCGAGATAGAAAGGCAGAATGGTAAAGAGCAGGAAGTAAATACCAGGGAAGGGTCATGAAGAAAACAGAAGAAAAGAGATGAGAAGAGATCATAAGAGGTGATTCTCTTGAGGGGGAAAAAAATTACCTGTGGAGGAAGGGTCATTAGGTCAGGAAAGAATCCCCAGGTGGGGTCTGCTGATGTGTGACATTGTTCTGACATGACATATTGACATGATGACTGTGAACACTCCTGGGCCCATATTGGAAATATGATTGGCTGCCTTTGTCCCAATAACACTGGCCTGAAGACCATGATGATTTTACTCACCACTGTATCTCCAGGACCCAGCACAATGCCTGGGATGTACTATGTGCTCAATTAATATTTCTCAGATAAAACATTCCTTGAATAAAAAGAGAAAGGAAGGAAAGATGGAAGGAAGGGGAAGCTGAGACCCAGAGCAGCAAGCTATGCCTGCCTAGTCGAACTGACCATCTGTAAGAAGGGTCCATGGCAAATGGCCTCCTACCTCTTCCTGCCTCTCTACCTCCTCTCCCAACACACTCACACACCACAGTCCCATGCCACCTGCTCAAACACAAAGAGGGCCTAACAACCCAGGGTGTGCATAGCAAAGCACTAAGGAGGTTTTAGGGACCATGCACCCCATCCCCCAATCCTCCTGGGTCATCCAGTGATACACTAGGTCAGTCTCTGTCGTCTCTATGGTTCTCCACAGCCTCCCGGGAGTTCACTTCTGGACCTTGGGAGTCTTTAAAACACAAGCCAACCAGTGAGCTGGTTTAACACACACTCATAGGTTCTTCACTGCTAAGTGAACCCAATACCACACCAGGAGCTCCATGGCGCCTCCCTCTCTTCAGACAAATATTGCCCTCATTCCCTGCATTGGAATACCCCTGGTATTATGGTCAAGGGGAAGAAGTTGGGAGCAGAGGTTTGTACCCTGTATTTCAGTCAAGTTAGGGTAGTTTATGCTACAGCAACAACCCCAAAGCTCAGTGACTCAAAACAAGGTGTAATTCTCACACCACCTATCCATCACCGACGAGCTGAAGGCTTAACTCTACATTGTCCTGTCTCTGGGATCCAGGCAAACAGAGGGAAAGGGAACTGCAGAGGTTCTCCGCTGGCATTTAGATACTTCAGTCTGGAAGTCACACACATCATTTCCACACATAGTCATTGGCTCTAATTGTCACCTGGCCCCCACAGCCACGAGGGGGCTGGGAATACCATCCCACCACAGGTTGGGCAGACAGAGAGCTGGAAACAGTGACCCCAGTCTGGAGCTGAGCCTTGGAGGTATGGCCCAATTAATCCTCAACCCCTTCTCTTTGGCAAAGTGCTAAGGACTGGGTACCCTCCACTGAGGAAATGCCTGGTGGCGTAGCCTAGGGAAATGGAAGTCCTTCCCAGTCAAGTCTGATGCTCAGGGGGTCCCTGTCCCATACTTTTACATCCAGGACCGTCACCTGTTCTGCAGTCTCAGCTGTCCTGACACAGGGTCAGCCCTAATGAAGATAGTGTCAAGCCAGTCCTGCTGTCCTCCCACAGCGTCAGCCAAGGGGAGGATGGTCTTTTGCACAGTGGACTCGCATTAAAGGTCCAGTGGGGATAGCAAAGTGGCTGGTTTGAGGATTCATTTTCTTTAAAAAAATAATAAAAGTTTTCTCCTGCCTCATTTTAGGAATGAAGCAACCTGATTCATAAGTAAACAGTCATATGTCAAAACTGCCATTTGTATTACTTGCTACCATGGGTTTAAGGGGTGGGGAGCAGGGTAGACAGGGGAGAGGAGGCAGGAAGCAAAAGGAGTTGTTGAGGAGAGAAGCACAACTGGGCAGAGGAGGAAGGTTCTGGGGGAGAAGACTGTGGAGAGCAGGGGATATGGAGAAAGAGAGGGTGAATGAAGAGACAATCTGAGGGGGGACTATCAGAGAGAAGTTGCTGTTATCATATGTTTCTCAAAGGCATCCCAGCTCTTTGAAAAGCTGATTTACTATTTGACAACACTTCTGTCTCTTCTAAAGTGCACCAGGGGGTTTGTGACTGCCTGGGTGGCAGACACCTGAATCAAGAGGAGGACAAACATGGCCCCTGGGCTGAGGACACCACCCCTGGGAGAAGCCCATCATGCAAGGAAACCGCAGAGAACTTAAGGCTTCAAAGAAGAGGGCAGGAGAGGCAGACCTTTGGAAATCAGATGTCACACAGGAAGCCGGCCACGTGCACTGCCTCTTCTTATCCCAGGTGAAAGAGAGAGACAGTGAGTAAGACACAGAACTAGAGCGTCTTAAAAATATCAAATTAAGCTTCATCTAATTTTTGGTCTAGACCTCAAAAGAGTGAACCAGGTGACTTCTCCCAGCTAATTGTTATGGTTGTTGAAGAGCTGTGAGTCACTCCCTGCCCAGGTTCTGGAACCTTCTGGAAACTGCATAACCAATATGGGTCACTGAAATGAGTGGAGAAAGTAGAAATCTCTAAATACCTTAAAAAAAAAAAGATACCACTTCCTTCACTTCTGTCCACTGCCCCCACAAAAGCAGGCCGTCCACCTCCCCTGCTCCTGCTGCAGACCCACCGCACTGGCGCTAACCAGGCCACCTCGTGCCTGCCTTCCACCGGGCCCAGGGACAGCCATCGGAAAGAATCAGGCTGCCCTAGGGAACTGGATCTGTTTCTGCTGGGGGCCTCCCTGGTGCTCATCTCTCTCCGAGCAGGGCACGTGGGCCAGCTGCTGAAACCCCGTGGCTCAGGGAAGGTGCTGGACTCTCCGAAGAAGACAGCCCCTGGGGTGGGGAGCCCGGAAGGGAGCCGGCCTATGCAGGGCAGTGGCAGGGGTGAGGCGGCCGCTGGCTGGCTGGCTGGGGAATGCCACCCCACAGGCTGAGCAGTGTCTGTGGCTGTGGAGATCTTGATAAGGTGCGGAGCACGTAGCAGGAGGGCTGCCCCCGGGACACAGGCCCACACACCTAGCACCCACCGAGGGCCGGCGCGGGCACGCTGTCATCGCCCAGCCAGCAGGCGGTGGGGATACTTATGGCCGGGGATGCCTAATCAGATCACCCTTTCTCTGCCAGCTCCCCCTGATTGCACGTGTGTTGTCACTTTTTCCCCTTCTTTTTCATAACTTGATTGACTGGATCTGAAGATGTTCAGAACTGGGTTTTTTCACCAGCCGGTCTCCAAAACGGATACGAGATGAGGCATTTCATTCGTTCATCTTTTCATTTACTGAACACATATTTATTGAGTGCCTGGTGTATACGTGGCACTGTCCTCCGTGGTCGGGAGATTCTCATATTTGTTTTCCGAGTTGTAGGGTTTGGGATTTGGACAGTACGTGCCATACTTTTCCATGCTTATCATGGGGGGGGAGCGGAAATATTTGGACTTCACAGTGGGGCAAACAGGAGCTGAGCTGATCCCTGCCTGGAAGAGCTGCCTGGCTCCTGGGAGCTAAAGGGATTGGTATGCCAGTCCACAGGAGGGGTACTCAGCCTTAAAGCTGGGCTTTTGTGTTCGTGTGTGTGTGTGTGTGTGTGTGTGTGTTTAATGAGGTGCAAGGTGCTTCCTCTAATCTGGGTTTGGCAATCTCCTCAAATGCCCTCAAGGGAAATCTTCCCTCCCATGGCCATTTCTCTCTCTCTCTCTCTCTCTCTCTCTCTCTTTTTTTATTAAGTTTTGAGGGCTTGTCAGAAGAGAATTTGTACAGAGAAATACTGACCATCGGGTAAGCCACATCATGAAGGTAATTATTTAGGGTAATTTTCTCTGTAATTGGGAATCCCATGTCTGTAGATGTCCTTTAAAGCATAGGCATTCAGACTCAAGTTAATGTTTTTCATAATAATTAATACAGGATATTCATAAAATTGGCCAGAATGAATATTCCCAAACTCTTGGTCCTCCTGGCCAGGAAATTCTCCCTCTTCTCTGACTGGTAAGACCAGGAAAGCAGCTCCTTCAGAGAGTTTGCACATCATAAATTCCCAGTGCTAGAAAGTTTTTCCAGTTGGACCCTAGGGGTTCCTGAGACACACCTCAGGGGCTGCTAGGAATGGGCACCTCTGACTTCTTTCCTGCTTCACTCAACCAGAGAAGACCCATGGTAATATTCTTTATATATATTAGTTTTCCTTTCTTGAAAGATCTTATTTGAAGAGAAGGTTCCTATATTAACAGAGAGACACCAAACCAGTATTCACCAGAGGAGGAGACCAAGGCCCAGGAAGGCCACAAGCCTTACCAGAATCATACAGCATCACAGAGCTAGTTAACACTGGAGTGCAGGTGGACTCCTCATTGCACATCCAAATCTAGTTTCTCTGTTTCACCAAAGATGCCAAGGACTTTAATTTCGCTTACATGTTTTTAGGGGGAACGGAATACACTGATCTTTGACTTACCTTTTGTTAAGATTCTTTCGAATTTCTATGGGATTTCTACTGCTTTTGCTTTATTTAATAGAGAGATTCTGGAAGGAGAAAGCCCTCGTTAAACATTTTTATCCAGCTGAAGATAAAGACACTCTTGTTATGCCAAAGCTTAGTTGATGAACCACATTCGTCCCATCCCTGTCGTCTCCTTGTTGGGTGGGGGGATGTAGATGGCGGCAACACAGGAGAGGTGGCTGCAGCTTACGCTGACACAACCCCCACCCTCCTCCGCAAGATATTAGAAGAAGATAACCTTTGTGGGTGGGAAGAGGAGGCAGACGCTTGGGCTAAACCAACACACATAATGACAATGTCTCATCGAAACAAATGATTTCCTTTTCGGCATTAGTTTAGCAGTCAGCGTTTCCATTATTGCCCAGCTTTATCTTCCTGTCAGCATAAAAAATACCATCATGAGGTAAAATGTGCATGATATCCACAGAAATGCGTACCGTCAGGAGGCGTCAGGGCCATAAACTTGGCCTCACATTCCCCCCATTTCCTCCCGCTCGGTGCTTACATTCTGGTGCCTGGCAACGCTATGCCTGATGCGGTAGAACACACAGGGTAGGCAAGAGGTGATAGCCCAGGGGAATCCCCGGCAAAAGGGCAGATCTGCCAAGGACCGTTATCAGATGAGGTGGAGGGCTGTGAGGTGACTCAGACACTGTGAAAAGCATTGTTCATTTATAGCCATACTTCCCTTTATCAGAAAGCATACCCTTGAAATGCTGTGTCTAAACAAATTCTGCAAATGAAGCCCTGTCTTCTTTTTTTTTTAAAGATTTTTATTTATTTATTTTAAAGAAGACAGAGAGAGAGAGAGAGAGAGAGAGAGAGGGCACATGAACGGGGGGAGGGGCAGAGGGAGACAGAGAATCTCAAACAGACTCTGCACTGAGAGCAGAGGCCGACGTGGGAATCAATCTCACGACCCTGAGATCACGACCTGAGCCAAAATCAAGAGTCGGAGGCTTAACCGACTGAGCCACCCAGCCCCCCCACCCCGCCCCCTGCAAATCAAGTCTTGTCTTAAATGGGTTGGAGAAGCTTGCTATTCAAATGATTTCTATAAAGTATCCTTTATCTATCAAAGACTTCAACCGTTCATTTATTTGTTCATTCATTCATTCAACAAACACATATTTCTTCAGGACTTGGAGCAGGGCACTGGGTCAGACATTGGGAACATGGTGTGGTGGCGGGGCTAAGACATTTTCTTGTGTTTATGGCTTTCAGATCATCATACAGCCACTACAAGAGATATATATGGGTGCTAATTGATCTTCCGAAAAAATGGATCTTCAAAGATAACCGCTCGGAGCAGACTAGTGACTACATAGAATTAGGTTCGTGGGATGGCTGCCCCTCCTCCCTTATTCACACACCTGCCATCCATGTCAGCTTGTTCTTCTCAGGCAGGATCTCCTACCTCTTCCCCTCCTTAGTTTTGCTTTGATCCAAATCTTTTTTTTCTGTAGCCTATTTGAAGTACAATATGATCTGTTCAGCTTGGATCCCAAGCACATCTGGGAAAACCATCTTTTGAAGAGAGAGCAGGAGATAAGAGCACCAAGATTGTGAACAAAGATCATTAGAGACACCTCGTTAACGAAAATCTCTGCGTGTTTATGGTCAGGTACCTAAGAGTGAAGAGGGAACAGTCGGCAGAAGGCTGAAAGACCAAGCACCAAGGCCGACCTAGCTCCTGCTGCCGAGGGGTGTCTGAGCTGAGCTGCAGGAATCAACACTGAGGGCCTCATACGACACCACCCCTTGAGGTGACCAACCAGCCACTTGGTGGCAAGTTGATTATGTCAGATCCCTGCCATCCTGGGGTGGGGGTGGAGCCTTCATGTGTCCTTACCGAGGGTGATATGTGTTCCCAGTATGGGCGTGCCTTCCCCGTCCACAATGCCCTGGCCAGTCCCACGGTCTGAGAGCTCCCAGAGTGGCTGATTTGTTGATATGAGATCACACATCACATCACCTCAGACCAAGGACCCACTTGATAGCAAGGAGGTGCCATGATGGCTTATGACCTCAGGATCCATTATACTTTCATACACAGCACATTCTGGAGGCCGCCAGCTTCATAGTGTCAGAAAGGTCTCTAAAGGGCCCGCGAAGGTGCCAGTTTTAGGATAAAGTCATCATTTAAGATGCATAGTATACTTTGGGTACTCTGAGTACATGGCTGACATGGCCACTCTTATCACTTATCTAAGTGACCTGATTAGGGAATTTGTGCTTCCTCTTCCTTAAAGGCATGATAACCAGAGGCAATCAGAGCTTGACAAAAATGTAACCTGAGGCTCAGATTCTCAGAGGGGAATTCAGGGTCACCCCACTGAGCAAGCAGCCTAGAACAGCAAAACTGCCTCAATTGTGGCCTCAGGGCAGCATCCGGGACTGTAGCTTGTCCCATCTGCCCTCCTGTTGTGAATCTTTTTTTTTTTTCTTTTTTAAAAGAAATTTAGAGGGAAACAGGGTGAGTGTGAGGTGAGCCACCACCTTGAAGAATCAGTGGCAGGCTAGAGTGAATTTAATATGGAACATGAGTGGACTTGAGAAATGTAGGAGTTGGGCTGTAGCACGTGTCCATATGTCACCACAGGCCCTCAGCACCCACTGCCCCTGCGTACATGCCCTGCTTTTACTGTGAGGACCCGCTGCTGAGAGCTTTGACCGGACTTGGGAGTGCGCTTGGCCTGTGCAGAGGGCAGGCCAGAGATGCTGGGGAACCGATGCCCCTGAAACATGCCTCCGTAAAGTATAACAAGTGGTTGTCTGGGAAAGGGGCTTGGAGAACAACTAACAGAGAAACTGAAACTTGCCTAATGTCCAGAAAACGCCTCTTTGAGCCTGGAAGGATGCATAGGAGTCAACTAGACAAAGGGGTAGAAGAAGGGTATTGATAGGCACATGGGTATGGATGGAAGCCATGCTACATACAAGGAAATGGCAGGAATATGGAACAGGAGAGGCAAGAGAAAGGGACAGGGTCACACTGCGAGGGATCTTGGGATCCATGTTTTGGAATCTCAGTTTTTTCATAAGAGCACAGAATTCCACTGAAACATTTTTCACAGATGACATGGTCCAACTTACATGTGGGGAGATCAGTCTGGCTATCATATAGAGAAGAGTTTCAAGGGAACAAGACTAGGATGGCCACTTGGCATTTGGATATATGAGTCTGGTGCTCAGGGATATGATGTGACCCATGATACAGTAATTAAAGCCCACTGTAGAGGGCTGCTCCAAGGGGAATGTAAGCAATGAGAAGAGCAGACTGCCCAGGCCTGAGGTCCTGAAAGACCAAGGAAGGTAGATGGAAAACTACAACAGGACGGTACCTAGGGAAGACTATCAAATGCTGGGCATAAGATATGCAAGAGAGATCTGATCCATGACTCTTGGCAGAGTAAAACCACACAAACTTTCAGGAAAATAACTGGTCACACAATCAAGAACCATAACCCAACTCCTGGGAGTTTGTTCACAGGAAATAATTCAAGTGGAGAAAAAACCTACTTATACAACTATGATATCTTTATAATGGCAAAAAAATAGTAAGAAATCTTTAATGTCTCTGAGAGAAAATTGATTCAGCAAATTATAAGACATAAAATTAATGAAATATTTTGCAGCCATTAAATATTATAATTATGACTGCCATGAAGCAATATTAAAACATACATAAAATAACATTAAACGAAAAAGCAAAATGCAAAATTCTGTACAACAGGTAAGTATGCATATGGATGAGATCGGAAGAACATGAAAAGTGTAAACACTTCAAATGTTAGAGAAGGATTGTGAATTTTTTTTTTATTATTCCCAGTATTACCATTACACTGTTTCTAGACAGTTGATTGCAATCTGGAGAAAAAGCATAGTGCGTAGCAACTTTATAATAAGAAAAACCTACTACTCTGTCAAACAACTTGCCGTCTGAGTAAGGATGAGAGAACCAAAGATAAATTTTGCCACCTATAACAGGGTTTTGTGGAAGTATTTATTATTTTTTGGACCGAAGAGGGTCAGACACCTTAATATATGCTCAGTGCTCATGTGAAGAGAATAAATGTCCAAATAGCCCTTAGCATGAAAACTGTTTATTCTTGGAAGCTCTGAAAATAAATGGAAATTCCGCTAAATGCAGCATAATAGTCATAATAGATTCTACACACTGTCTCACTTACAGGGAAGGGAGCAAGGGAATTAACATTTTAGATGGCCACCATGTGCCAGGAATGCTGCCAGTCACTCACACCGACGCAGGGCACGTGAGGGTGCCTGCATCATCAGTACAGCCTCCAGCCAACAAGCGTCAAGTTCCATGGTCGGTTCCCACTTTGTTTTCCCCTCTCAGCTCCCCATTGGGGAATTAAGCGAACGTCAGTGACCATCTGCACAACCAGCACAAGGTTGCCTAACCAAGCGGAGACAGGTCTTTGTTTTCCCAACTTACCTAAATTGCAAAGTCAGGGTTGTACTGCCACCTCTTTCTTCCCTTTGTATTTAAACTCCTCCTTTTTCTCATCTTGGAGCTGCCATTATGGTTCCGAAGTTCGCTCATGCGTGAGCCTACAGCTGAATCTTTGTTGTGTAATGTTCCTTTATTCTTGTATTTAATCTTCTTTTCACCTCACCCATGTAGAGCATTTGAGCTCCATGCCCACGACGATGTTGGGAATGTCGGGCACTCCCTTCTAGTTGACTCTAAGGAGGATTTCATTTCATCCCCTGAGAGTCACATCCTGGGTTTATTCACTTTTCTAATACCTTTATTAGGAATGTTTATAAGATGACGTGCTTTTAATTGTTTTCCTCACCCTGAAGATACGGAGAGTAAGTTTCTCTAATGGGCTTTGCAACTTCCATCCTTTATTTTTATTGCTAATGGACTCTCCAGTAATATAAAATGACTGATGAGCACAGTCAGAGAAAAGCAGAAAAATCAATACCTGTCCAGACACCATATTAGTTAAAAGCAGGTGAGGAGCTGGGGCTGGCAGACAATAGAATTTCCTCTGGCTCCCAAGTATCTGGAAGGAGGAAGAACTCCCTCAGATGGGCTGTGAAACTCTCTACAAAGGAGACTTTTTAAAACACAAGGTATTGGAACAAGAGAATACTGAAATAGTTCGGGGAGTTCGTACACATCTCTGAGGACTCTGTCCAGTAGAGGGCAGTGGTACACGCGCACACTGCCCCGGGCGCGACCACACTGCTGTTGCCTCCCCAGGCTCCTCTCCCCACCTTCCCGCAGACCAGGCTGCCGTGTCTCTGGCAAAATCAAAAGCACACCCCTAGTCAGATATGGTCATTGTTCGCAGAGCCTCAGAAGCTGCAGGGTCACATTTAATAAGCTAGGTTCTACACAGCAAACAGACTAAGCATTGTACACGTGAAGGCTCATTTAGTCTTCTCAACAGCCCTATAATATGGGTACTGGTATTATTATCAGCATCTCCATTTACAGATGAGGAAAAGAAGGTTAACTTGCCGAAGGGCACCCCGCCGGTGGTTAGAGCTGACACTGGAACTCTACAGTCCAAGAGCTTAGCCACCATGGCCTACTAGTGGCTGGCCTTACTATCTGTACCATTCACATGTATTGTCTGTTGTCTTAGTCTAGGAAATTTCTTGTCGGCAGGGGCCATAAGTCACCCATCCTTCTGTCATCTGCAGCTAGCAGAGGGTTCTGCATATGGTAGGTGCTCAATAAATAAGTATGACTGATTTATCGTTCAAATGCTTTCAGGTATTTCGGGTCTTTTTCTAGTATTGTGATATGTGAAGTACTTCGAGCATCCTCCCCAGTTTATCTTCATTTACAATCTGAGACAAGAAAGCAAGCAATGACATAGATGACCCTATTGAAAACATAGACAAATGAGAAATAAACTTGAACTAAGACCTCACTGGATGCAGTATTTAGGTCATAAATATAAGTCAAGGGCAAAAGTCTAAGATGATTCTCTATGCCTGCTTCTTTAACCTTCGCACATTGCTACTCACGGGTTTCTTGAAACCTTCCATTAAAGTTCAAATTAGTGACAACTTTGGGTTACTGTCTCCAGAATTTTCTGCTAGCTGCCACCTCCAGGGCAGGGTGAGTGTGGGTGGGTTTCTGCACCTAACCTTCCCTTTCAAGATTTCAGCCAACCGCTCCTCTCCTAGTATCTCTTAGGGTTTAACACCACTCACCCCAGAACACTCGCCTCATCACCATTCCTTTCAAAGGCAATGAGTCTACATTGCTGCCTATCTATGATTTCTTATCCTTGGAAGACTATATAGATGTGTACATTTCAATGTGTCTCCATGTCATCCCTTTTATCATCTTTATTACTAGCAGGGCTTCTATGCCAATTAACTAATACAGTGCTGTTGCCTTAAAAAGTACCTTATGGCTAACTAAGGATAGAATTAGGACATATTTTTACACTTTAAGGAATGAAAGAACACTATATTATAATGACATCTAGAAATAGTAAAGAGTTTAAGAGTAAAGAATCAAATTATGGTTTCCAAACTGGCTCACAGATAATTTCTGAGAGATCCTAGAGCTCCGTAGGGGGAACTTTAATGTTGTGTTTTATTTCATGAAAAATTAATAAAAGTATATTCTGGATTATATTTACCTATAAGAGGTTGCAGAGCATAGTGCTTAAGAGTCTGGTTTTGAAACAGACTGCCAGGGTTTACATCTTGGCTTTGTCAATTACTAGCTGTGTGATCTTGGAAATTCTCAGCACCTTGGCTTCCTCCTCTGTACGATGAGGCTACTTCATAAGACAGTAGTGAGGGTTACATGAATTAAAACATATAAAGCACTTGGAACAGTGCTTCATACATAGTAAGCGCTTTATAAATGTTAGTCATTATTTTGATTGTTACCAAGAAATGCCATATGATTTCAAGGTTTGTGTTTGCCTGTGCATTTATTATCACACAGTCACTAAGTAATACTATTTGAACTTCAGAGCTGAGAGAGAAGGAGCCTGGACATATAAATGTGTTCACATCAAGTGAAGTCTTTCAAATGCTATCACTATACGCTATTTAATAATGGATTTTTAGGAGTTTGAATGGAGAAGAGTGGGAGAACTGAGTCACTCCCCAAAGCTCACACTGATAGAGAAATATTGAATTCAAAAGAATGTATATCATAGTGGACAACGCCAAATTCCTATGGCAAGAGGCATTTTACTCTCAGTAAAACCTCAACTGTCAATATTAAATTAACATTATGAATTTAAATTTTCTTTGTTTAGTTTTATTTCTACTTAATTTGTAAATTACTTTTTTTTTTAAGATTTTATTTATTTATTTGACAGAGATAGAGACAGCCAGCGAGAGAGGGAACACAAGCAGGGGGAGTGGGAGAGGAAGAAGCAGGCTCATAGCAGAGGAGCCTGATGTGGGGCTCGAACCCATAACGCCGGGATCACGCCCTGAGCCGAAGGCAGACGCTTAACCGCTGTGCCACGCAGGCGCCCCTGTAAATTACTTTTTTTAAAAAAAGATTTTATGTATTTATTTGAGAGAGAGAGAGAGAGAGAGAGAGAGCACAGTGAAAGTGAGAGGGAGAAGCAGACTCCCCACTGAGCGAAGAGCCCGACTCGACTTGGGGCTTCATCCCAGAATCCTGGGATCACGCCCTGAGCCGAAGGCAGATGCTTAACTGACTGAGCCACCCAGGTGCCCCTGTAAATTACTTTTAAGAACTATATGAGAGCTTTAAGCATGAGTTATATCTCCTTTTTGTTTTATATATTTAAGTAACATTATTTTAGATTAATACTGATACTCCAGAGGATTTTTTCTTTGAAAACTTTTCTTTGAAAGGATCCTAAATCACTCAAGTTTAAAAGCACTGTACTAATTGCTACAGCCTTTCCCTTTGGTTTGATTGGTAGACCATCAATGAGCCAAGCTCATTTAGGTCTAAGTTTTGCTATGCCCCTAACACTGCCTCCTACTCATGTGAAATTTGAAGCATATATATCCCTGCTAATATACCGAGGCTATTCTTTTATTGATATTATTTAGTTATTTAACTTCAAAGTCATTTAAATATTTGAAAATGTCCCCATTACTTAGAATAGCTTGTCTTACACACTCTATATTCATTCAACTATGTAAACTTATACAAACAAAATACCAAACAGCAGCACTGTAGAGTATGTTCCTAAAGAAATAAAAAAAAATGGTCTACACACCCAGCAGCCTCTGCTTTTCAGGAGAATTCAGCTAGGAAGGCCCAAGAACAAACTTGACCTCCAGCTCCAAGTAATGTGAGTGTTCAGCCAGAGTTGAGCTGAGGTAAGAAGTCCAAGTTCATGGTCTCTCTGGGTCTGTCTTCATGCCTCACAACTTTGCTCCACTTAGAAGGCTGCCAACAGTATAAAGCAATGGGGCCACCTCTGTCTTTTACTGTCTTTGTGCTTTTACTAATGCTCCTACCACGTGTGCATACCAAGTGTTCCGGTGCTGCAGAGGAAGAATTGTATTGACAGAGGCCTTGAAGTTTTAATTAACTGGTCTAAATTGTTGAATAAATGCCTGTGTCCCCAGGGATCAAATCCCAGTTGAATAAGAGGAAAGAGGCTAAGTGCATCAACGGAGACAAATTCCTAGGAGTACTGTCTAATTAGTGGCTCTTTCTTCACCCAAGTAGCAAAGGACTACTGATGTCACGACCAAATTTAAGTTTTCATGAACTCATGAGGAAGGTAGCCGTGTGATCAGTCATTTTCAACATGAAGAATACAAGCCCGGAGTGACGTTCAAATTGGTTCACAACTGAGAGGGAAAGGGGTCAATCAGGCCAGTTTCCCTGAAGGCCCCAGGTGTACCAGGTGATAACCTTCCAGGTGCTATCCCATAGTGGTGGTCCAGGCGGTCCCAGAGAGGGGGAGGGGAGGGGCACCCAAGGGACTCCGAGCACAGCTATTTACAGACAGTGGAAAAATAGTCCACTATTTTACAATAACTACAGCTAGACTGATGTACGCCGGCAAGGCCTCGGCCTGAATTTACCACTCCCTGCGCCGCCAGCTGTAAGAGAGTGACGTGGTGGGGCCTTGGCTTCTAGCTTAGGAGTTCAGACGCCTGCTTACCCCCCATCTGGGCGTGGATGACAGGAGATCTGTCAACACCAGGCAGTTTTGACTAACTGATTACAGGTGAAGAAGGTGGCCTCGACACAGACGTGTGTGTCAGAACTGATCCTATTTTGAGGACAAGATCTTAGATTTCTGCCGAACTGCCATACTCCTGGACAGACGGTTTTAAACTACACTTTCAATGTAAAGTTAGGCTTCCTGTGATGGTTTCCTCTTATATGTGAATCAGATTCCAAAGCGTTTGCCGTGTGGATTTTTTAATGCATGCTCTCTAGCTAATATCAAGTCAGTCACAAAAAGGAACGCTCATTGATCAGTGGAGGAGGAAAACCAGGGTTTTTCTGGGGTCGTCTATGTTTGCTGCCTGCCCTAGACGCATACGGCTCATTCCCCTCTCTTGCCAACAGCAGCCATTTTAGGTCTAGGTGTAAAGGGAGGAGTAAGTGAGCTTGTACAGAGGAGACGCCAAGGTAAGCTTCCGTATGAAAGAGAAGTCGGTGCTTTTATGAATGGGAGGTTGGGTGTTCCAGAGATAATTGCTTTTTGATCTGAATGATTGAAGGAAATGATTTTCCTAAACCAACCTTGCAAATAATTAAGTCAGTCAGGGCACACTTCCTCTCATGTGCTATGGTTCACCCATCAATCCCACCCGCTCCTATCCTTCCCACGTGGACTCGGTGTCCTGCACAAAACAGCCCCGGCCGGCTTCCATACCGCTATCAAATCACAACAAAGGAGAACAAACAAGCTCCCACCAATGCTGAAGCTGCAGACTAAAAATGATCATTACTCCAAATCCCTGCCACCTATATAGTTTTCAGTCTAGGCAAAGTTATTAAGCTTTTTAAGGAAGTTCTTCAAGTCGTGTATTTAAAGCAGTCATCCAAGCTTGTCGTTTAATGGAAACTGTGTGTAGGAAATTGCCAAGACGGAGACTTCTGATCAAGCAGCCCTTTTAACCAGAGGAAGGGAAGCAAAGCAAATTCTCCCTGTCTCCATCTTGTGGGTTCTCTGGGGAGGGTTTAAGAGTACAGCCCTACCCTCCCTACAACCGCTCGCTGGGAGGGAAGGAGGAGAATACAGCTTAGAACTGATGCCTAAACCCAGCTCTAAGAATAGCCTGGACCCAGTCTTTCTGGTGACAGTAAGTGTTGATGTTTATGATCTCAGAAACAGGTTTAATTGTCTTCTGGAAAATGGGTGGTCTTGTGTTGAAAAACAGGATGAAATCACAGCCGTCTCCTGCCCTTATCTGGGTATGGCTTTGCCAAATGTTGTGCACGTGCTAATTAGCAGGTCCTCACCCCGGCTTGTGAAGGTGAATGAGGGGGCCCACTCAATGGCGCTGGGAGGTGGGAATGAGCAGCAGAGGCCGCCACCCCCTTCTGTGACAGCTAAGGTGCCCAGCTGCAAGGGCTCCCTTGAGCACCAAGCTCCAGCAGAGACGCCGTGTGTTTTGACATGCTTCAATAATGACCCCACACAGCATGTCACTGGAAAAAATTCCTGTAGGTTTTTCCTCTGATGGCAGTTTTGAAAGGAGAGAAAGAGAAATAAATGTTGAGTGAACGGGGCAGAGGCATATAATCTTCCCCAAAGCTATTGTATTATTTTCCAGATAAGGAAACTGAGACTCAGAGAGAGAGAAAGAGAAGATCCATTAGGAAAAATAGATTAGGATAGAGGAGAGGAAGGGAACCCCCACCAACGCCCCTCCCAAAGCAAAACCAAAAATCAACTCTTGAGGTCCAGGCAATTTACAGCAGATAATAAGCACTGTCTCCTCACCGCACCAACCAACTCTGCAGGCTGGCAGATAGAGGGTGGTGACAGCCCCCCAAACCCCCCGCCGGCCCCGGTCTTCACTCCGTCCATTTGATTCTTAAAGGGGGCTTACAACTGTCACAGTCCTTGTGGCTTGGCTGTCACCAGTCTTGCTCCTTCCTGACACCCCACCGGGACACCTCTGTCTTGTTTCTTTTCCCTCCTTAATCACAGGGCCCCTCACCCCATGAAACCCAACCCCCAGCTGATGACTTGCCTGCAAACAACTTTAAGGACTCCCCACCGCAGTCTATAAAGCCAGGACAATAACCCAAACCCCCACACCTAGTGATCCGGCATGTTAACTTGTTAATGGTTTGGCAAACATTAATCCCTCCATAAAGGCTGATAGAAATCCCTGTCTTCCTCTCTGTTCTTTTTCTTTTTCTTTTCTTTTCTTTTTTTTTTTTTTAACTCAAGCAAAAATCTTCTTGCCTACTAGAAAGCTGATATTTTCTTTACAGTAACTATAAAATTTAGCAACTTGGATGCACTGGGGAGAAAAGTAAACTGCATATGTCCCTGCTTCTCTTTTTATCTAACCACCAGTGTAATGTTATTGGGACACAGACGTCTGCTCTGTATAAGTGATTGTCATATAGAGCTTGGCATCCCTCATCTATCACGCTGCCCTCTGTGCATTTACAGGGCTTTGAATAATGAAATTTTGGGGGCTGCATACATTTTGTTGTCCAAGTTCATTTCATAGCACATGGATTAAAATGGATTTTTAATATGTCATCCAGGTTAATGTCAGGGAAGAAGTGTGAGGGGCTAATGAAGGTGTTTCAGTAGATGGGAGACTGGCAGAGTGGTGCCGTGTTCCCCTGGGGTTCTCCCTGAACAATTCCACCCCAATCTTAGAAACACACACTTTTCCATCCAAGCCTCATTTGAGTCAAGGCTGTCAGTCATTCCCAACCCAGAAGTGGCTTTATAAAATGCATGAAGGGTAATTACAGAAAGACGCCCCACGAATTTTCACATGTAATCTTACCCTAGGACTCGAACCCAGGCTCCTACTTCAACTGTTTCCTACCTGAAGTAAAACTAGCCAACACAATAGAACCTAAGGCTTGGAGGGAGAGAAGGAAGCAGGGGGTGGAGGTGGGAAAGAGGAAGTTCAGACTAGGAAAACCCTGATCTTGAAGATTATCGTAAATCCGTGAGCACTGTTGAAACAATTAGATCACTTGATTGGCCTTAACATTCCAAATCCCATAAATAGCCTGGTGGGTGCCCCATGCTGTTAAGCAAGGCCTTATATTGTTCTGATACCAACCTCTGGCGAAAGGAGAACAGACCAATTTTAATGTTAGCTGTAAGAAATTATACCTGTTCCAGTCCTTGTGACAACCTCTATAATAGATACGTAGACGCGTGTCACTAATGCTATTTTTAAAAACTACCTTTGCTTTAGACGATGGAAGAAATGAAATTTTCAAAAGTTTCAAAAGCTGTTTTCTTCCTCAAAATTTAGAAGTGGATATTTTCAAATGGTAAATTTCATTCAAAATAATTTTTTTTCAAACACTATCTTTCACAAGTTGCAAATGCTAATACTTCTGAGATGCAAATATTCACACAGCATGAAGTACCGTGCTATCTACCACTATAACACTAAAACAAATAAAGCATATGGCCCCTGAGTCTTTTGTATTCTCCTGAATTATGAAACCAAATAGACAAATAAGCACATACATCAATCATTGAATCCATAAAACGAAAAAGATATATGACAAGTTCATTAGTAAGTCTCACCTGTATCTCAAGAAAGACAGAAGAGAGAGAGATGGACAAAAGAGGGGGGAGAGAAGGAGGAAGAGAAGGCGGCTCTGAGAGGGAAGC
This sequence comes from Ursus americanus, assembly GCF_024610735.1. Lineage (NCBI taxonomy): Eukaryota > Metazoa > Chordata > Mammalia > Carnivora > Ursidae > Ursus > Ursus americanus. The sequence goes on along the minus strand of NC_142137.1, from coordinate 9,976,847 downwards.
AGAAGGTGAAAAATCAACCATCAGGGCGCCAGGGTGGGGCTGCGGCTAAGGAATGGTTCTCACCGAGGAGGGCGGCACCTGTCTCCACGGTGACCCCAGGTGGGCAGAGGCCGCTGTGGGCTCTCACAACATGGGACCAAAGATGGGTGATGATGTGAGAATAATCAACCTGAAAATAATGCTAACTACGTGCCAGGCATTCTGAATGTAGTAACGACTTTAATCCTCCCAACAACCTTAGGAGGTGAAACTCATTTTCCGATGAGGAAATTCAGATACAAGAAGGCTAAATAACCTGCACGAAGTCATGCCGCCGGAAAATGGCAGAGTCAGAATTAGGATGCAGCACCCAGGCTCCAAGAGTCCATGCACTTAGCAGCACGCTGTACTCCTGGGCAAGCACACTAGAACTCACCACGTAAGCATTGCCCCATCGCACCAGGCCCCTGAGAGACTCTGCCTTTACCCTGAAGACATCGCCCCTGCTCAGGATTTGGGTCACCCCCATACCTGTGATACATTCCTTTGACTCTTCGGTATTGGCCCATCTTTCACTTCTTGAGAGTGGATTTGATTTCTGAGAACTGCCAAAACTCAGAGCCATGCATGGTGAATGAGGTGAGCTCTGGACAATAATGTTTTAGATGACAGACAATGGATGATGGTGAAGCAATGCACCGAGCTTGCTCGGGCTGCCTGGGAATGCTTTGATAGAACCGAGGAGGAATGCCATGTATGACGTTACAGGCAATCGTATGTTACCAAAATGTGCATGCAAGGATCACCTGGACCTTTCTGAGAAGTTTGCCTATTTCAGTCAGTCAATTCCAGACTCTGCCACTTCTCACCATGTTTAAGGAGACTTTCCACTTAATTATAGTATTTATCTTCGGTATAGTCTTTTGTAACTTCAGCTTTCCCACAAAGGCATCTAGAGCATTCTTGTCCTTGATTAGCAGAAAACGTCATAGGTATGATGACTCTGTGGGACTGAAACAGGGATCCTCATCTTTGAAACTCTGGTATCTACTGAGAGATACACCAGAAAGAGGTAAAATGATTTCAGTGGCCAGACTTTATGAGATGCAGTACTCTGGGAATTCCCAAATCCAGGGGGTTACTATTGCTGACTCCAGGACTTGAATTTATTAGTTCATGCAGAGTTAATTAGGATGAGGGAAACTGACTTACACTAACTATACACATTAGAGACTGATGTATAAACCAGAGCAGACATTTATGTATTTGCCATGAGGGGATTTTCCTTCCCCTAACTAAATAACTTATTATGACCAAACACACTGTATTTCTCCAGTGTGTTGAAACTGATTTCTCTCTTTCTGGAGTTCAAGAAGGCCCTTGATCATTTCTCACTACACCATCACTTCAGACAGTGGATATTACAATGCCTAATCCTACATTAGGTTATTCGCATTATCCATTTCTTTGCATTATCCTCTCTGTTTGGTCAACTTAAATGGACTGGTCATTTTCCAGCCCGTCTACAACTCACTGGTTGACTTGGACAACCACATAGAGTTTCTCAGTTAATGACCTATGTTCTATACTTGGTGGGTTAGAATTCAATTATATAGTACTAGGTTTACACTCAATAAAAGCAAAATGTTTAACTTCCCCTCCTCACTAATAACAATAACAATAATAGCTGGCATTTGTTGGGTCCCTCCTATTAACCAGGCTCTGCTCTAAGCACTTTGCAGGTATTAACTCACTGAACCCTCACAACTACCCTAAGAGGTAGCTTCCATTATTATCCACATCTCACAGATGAGGAAACGGACCTGAGAAATAACTTTCTCGGAGTCAAAAGGTTAGTAAATAGCAGAGCTAAGATGCAAACACAACTTGATGCCCACACTCTTAACCACAACACTAAATTACCCTCTTAGCCTCTGTGCTACTTGGGTGTTATGACTGTCAAAAATGAAAAAAAAGAAAAAAAAAAAGGAAGCAGCTGTTTTTCTTGCTTGCTCTGACTCTAGCTAACTGTTCTTGACTTTTTTGCATTTTATCCATGCAGAACAAAGCTATATTTGTAATTAAACTCCAGATAAATAAGTATCTGTTTTTAGCAGGGCTAAAAATTTGAGAAGGTTTAGCTGAAGCTGGTAAGATATTTAAATTCAATGATGTCCTAGACGGAATCTAAAGATCCTTTCCTATGTTATCAAAACCTAAGGACAGCCATAGATTTTTGCATTCTGCATGTTCCTAGTTGTTTCCTTATGGCCTCTCTCCCCCCACCCCCAGCCTCACTTTCTGAGGCCAGCAACACCTGGGCATGAGAACAGGGGGCATGACGGCTGCGGGCAGGACAAGTGGCTAGATGAGAAAATAGATCATGGAAATGTCGGGCAGCTGTGATTACCGTCCACTTCTGACCGCAAAACCTTAGGGAGCTCATGTAATTGTTCTTCCTTCCCTTCTCTCGGAAATGGCATTAGCAGTGTTCACTTCTGCCCACCTTATGAGGGGAGTTTTGAGACTACGGAGGCAATGTTTAAAAAAGTGTTTTGCCCTCTTTAGAATGTATAATCCAAATAGAATCCAAATTCGTTGTCTGTTTTCTGCCGCTGTGTACCTGCATGAGACTATTGTTAAGCTAGTTTCTTTTCACCTATAGCAGCAGGTAGATTTGGAATGTCTGACCTTTGCACAGCCTTAAAAAACATTCTGAAACAAAGCACATGGTCTGAGTTGGTGATCACTGAGGGGGAGTGGAGAGGACTCGTTGGTGAAATCAGAATGCTTGGGTTTGGGCCTGAGTTGGGTGCAATTGAGGAAGTCACTCATCCTCTCAGGGCCTCAGTTTCTCCATCTGTAAAATACGAGCTCCAGTTTGGAGTTGTGGTGTTTCCCTAGGGGAATGAATATGAAAGGGGTGTCATAGTTGCCCAAATCTAACGCCCACTCTACCTTTCTCCTGGTTTAGAGTTGTGAATACATCCCACACCTTCTGGTCAGACCCTTCCGTTTTACAGGTCAGAAACGGAGGCTGAGGGAGGTCGGATGACTTCTCTAGGGTCCGGGCTGCTGACTCCTGTTCTCACCCCTCTCTCTTTTCCCTGGGTGCTGAGCGGCTCCTTCTGACATAGGAAGCAGGCCACCTCTGTGGACCAGCAGCTCCTGAAAGGATGGAGAGAGAGTGGGCACCATTTCAGGATGCCAGTCAGCTTGCACCTCAAGGGCGTTCTCTGTGTAAAAAAGAAAAGGCTACGCTCAGACGTCAGCCAGAGCTTGGAAGACAGATTCAGCCATTAAAGTAATCCGCGGACACCTCAGTGAGTAAATACAGTCATCCACATAGGAACCAGGTAGGAACAAAACAACAGGTGCTTTGAAAGGATTACAAAATGTATTTGTACCAGGGCCATGCAAAAGCCATTTCCAAGCCAACAGGAAGGGCATTTATTATTTTCATTTAACGTTTATTAAATAAAGAGTGTTGCAGGGCAGGCTCTCCTAATCTGAGCCCCTTTTGGCTGTGTGCACAAAGCCTTTCAGATACCTGCGATTTCTTCCTCTTACTTACAAAGATGCTTATTGAACTACAAGAGGTAAGTAAACATCAGGAGAGGTCTCATAGGAACCGTGATGAATGGTTCAAGTCTCTCCCTGGTGGAAGGGATCAGACGCCTGACCTTCAGTGCATCTCAAAATATTGCAGCAGAAGGAATTAAGCCCTTAAATGTTCATACTACTGGTAGGCAGAGAGCCGCAGAAAAGCTTCAGGGTTGGAAGAAACATTATGATGTGGTCTAGCTGTCTGGGAATCTCGTTAAAATGCAGATTCTAGTTCAGTCAGTCTGTGGGTGGATGCTGAGATTTTGCATTTCTAACAAGCTCCCAGGTGATGTTGGCTGGAGGAAAAAGAGAATGCTTAGCACAGTATTCCTCTAATAGCATCATTTCAGGCCTATGGGGTAGGTTGGTGGGAGACCCACCTCGGGGTGGGGGGGTTGAGCCTTTTCTAGCATCCCACAGTCACTTTTAAATATCCTGACTTCAGAATATATGTCTTTTGAGTCCTCTACCTGAAATAGCCAGAAACAAATATTTGCATGTAATTTTAGAGACATTTCAGCCAATTTCCAAGTGCAGAATTTTAACTGAATAGGACTGCAGTCATCGTAGTTTAAGCAACTTGCCGTTTCCCCTGGCACTTAGCACAATGCCTGGACAAACAGGTTTTGGCTGAAGGAAAGGGTAAGTAGATATATATTCATATCTCTGAAGGGTATGTCAATTGGAAAAACCACTATTTTTTTATTGGTTCTTATAAGAAAATTACAAAATAAACTGGGTAGTTCATTGTTTTGCCTCAAACAACCAACTGATTTCTTGTAATGAAATTCAGCCTTAAACTTCACCAGGTAGCACTTAGAGTTAGCTTGTACCACATGGGGAATTTCTGGTTGTTGGGGTTTCACACTGCAACCAGTATGTCACCTACAACCATCAAAATTCTCAAACTCAAAATGAGGTCTTCACAAGGCAGCTGATCCAGTGTGACAGGATATTAACAATATCAACAGCTACGAAGACGCTCTGACCCTTAGAGGGCTGTACAATCACTGAATAAATGATATGGAATCATTTTTATTATGAACACATTTATTTCAATTTTCCTTTTTCACTGAATATTTGTTACACGTTAAATTCAAAACACCCTCTTTTCCAATTGAAGAAATAGCTTTGATTAAAGATACAAAACATTTTTTTAAAATATTTTATTTATTTATTCGACAGAGATAGAGACAGCCAGCGAGAGAGGGAACACAAGCAGGGGGAGTGGGAGAGGAAGAAGCAGGCTCATAGCAGAGGAGCCTAATGTGGGGCTCGATCCCATAACGCCGGGATCACGCCCTGAGCCGAAGGCAGATGCTTAACGACTGTGCCACCCAGGCACCCCAAAGATATGAAACATTTTAAGCCTCAAGGAATGTGTGCAGCCTCTAGAAGCTGGAAAAGACAAGGTAACAAATTGTTCTCCAGAGTTTCTGAAAAGGAATGCAGCCCTGCCAACACCTTGCTTTCAGTCCAGTCAGACCTGAGTCAGGCTTCTGACTTGAACTGTAAGATAATAAATTTCGATTATTTAAACTGCCTCCCCCCCAAAAAACCACACACAAACATTTTAAACCACATGGAATTAAACATGAAATGAAATGAGTTAAGTTGAACCCAACAGAAGCTAACCCTAGAGTTTGAAGAATGGAATTGTCTCACATACAGCTCAGTCACTACGATCTCTGCACATTTTTTTCTACTCAGCTTTACTGAGGTGTGATTTAAAGTGTGCAGCTTGATGCGTCTGATAAGCGTGTATGAGTTGTGACAAACATGCTTGCCACTACAACCAAGATACAGAACACGGGTCTCATTCCCCCAAAGTTCCGTCATTCCCTTTCATAGTCAATACCTGCCCCACTCCCAAGCCCGCCCTCCTGACAACTACTCGGCTTTATTTCACTATGGTTTTGCCGTTTCTAGATTTTTACGTAAATGGAATCACATAATATGTAGTCTCTTTGTGTCCAGCCTCTTTCGCTTAGCATGTGGAGATTCAGCTGTGTTGTTCTATCAGTAGCTTGTTCCCCCTTTATGGCTGAGGAATAGTCCACTGTTTGGGTATATCACACTTTTTTAATCCATTTAGCAGCAGATGGACATTTGGGTTGTTTCTAATCTGGGACTATTGTGAACAATACTTCCATGAAGACCCATGTGCAGGTCTCTGTGTTGGACATAGCTTTCACATCCCATGGGTTAATACCTAGAAGTAGGATTGGCGAATCATATGTAAGTGTCTGTTTAACTTCTTAAAAAATGGCCAGACTGCTCTCCTGAAAGTGGCTGCATCATTTTGCATTTCTACCAGCTGTTAATGAGAGTTCGGCTGCTCTACATTTTCACCAACACTTGGTGTTGTCAGTTCTTTTCATTTTTACCATTTTTGTGTGTATGTAGTGGTATCTCCTTATTTTATTTTTTTACTCTTTAAAGATTTATTTATTTATTTGGTGGGGGGGAGCAGAGGGAGAGAGAGAGAGAAACTCAAGCAGATTCCCTGTTGAGCACAGAGCCTGACGCAGGGCTCCATCCCAAGACCCTGAGATCATGACCCAAGCAGAAACCAAGAGTCAGTGGCTTAATGGATTGCGCCACCCAGACACCCCTCTCCTTATTTTAATTTGCATTTTCCTAATGACTAATGATGTTGCGTATCTTTTTTGTGCCAACTGGCTCTTTGTATATCTTCTTTAATTCACAATTGTTTATAATGTTTTTAGAGGCCCCACTATAAAGACTGATGAACTAAGGCCAAGAAAAGAAAATGTAACTCCCACACTTATGCCACAGAGCATACTAAGGGGAGACAATATCCTCGAGGAAGAAATGAGAGGTTTTATTAAACAGAATTACGAAAACTGGTACATGTGAATTTCCAAGTTTTTATATTTGAGAGTCTAGCTAGATAGAGGATAGATTTTTTTTAACATAATAGAGCAATTTTCAGATGAGAAAGGAAAATTAAATCCTAAATTAAATGAGGAGAAAGACAATTCCTTAAAATGTTAAATCATAATTTTAAAAAATCCCAGCCTTGGGTCAGAATTTCTATATGAAGTGAATATAGTATAGTGGTTTAGAGTGTCGGCTCAAAAGTCAGATAGTCTGGATTCAAATCCTGGCTCCATCACTCATGTGCTCGTAAGCCAGGTTATTGAACTCTCTGACTCTGATGTCTTTATGTATAAAATAAAAATAATAATAGCTACCACAAAGGCCTGTTGAGATAACACATGTGAAATGTTTAGAAAGGTGTCTGGCTTGTATTAAATGCTCGATAAATATTAGTCATTGTTATTATTACATGGACACTTAAAAGCATGATATTGCAATAGATAAACATAAAAGCCTCTGAGCTAAAAAATATATATATACAATTTCCTCTATAAATAGACCTTTACAAGATTGACACTTGGGATCAATCCAAGTCACCACTGGCTGGAATGAAGTCTATTTTCCACATCAAAACACATTTAATGAGGACCCATTTCTGCAAAATCATCCCAGGTAGTATGCTAGGTGAATTGTCTTCCTTTTAAAAGGAAGACATCATTTCTTCCAGCACCAAGAAAGAAGGGCTGAGGGTATGGCTACCTAAATACAAACTGATAATTTGATTCTTTTCCACCCAAATAATTGGCCAGTGTCTCCTAAGGAGTTTATTTGTAACACATTCTGGATATAAGGCCTATAACTTGCTAGAACAGCAGCTTCTAACCTACAGCTATATTAAGGTAAAAACAAATAAATAGATAAAAATAATCATAATATTTTTTAAAGCATCAGTAATTTGATGCTATATTTAATATTTTAGTAATCATTTTAGTATCTACCTACTTGTGAAAAAGAGCACACATATATGCAAGATAGTTATTTGTTAAATCAACTAAAAATGCTTGGCGAGGACCCTTGCAAATTACTCCAAGTGCCCCCAGTGTCTGAAGCTCCCAGGTGGGCAGCCTCCATGGCAGAACATACATGCAGATGTTCTCAATCGTGGCTCTCCTGAGAGGATTCTCCCATGATGTGTTCAATGATACTCTCTCACACTAAGATCAGAACAATTTCTCTGAGTGTTTTGTAGCTGTCATGTAGAATGTGTATACAATTGAGACATCATTGTAAAGGCCTCCAAGCCCAAGGGAGATTGTCCACTTTCCTCAATGACATAAATGTCAATTGTGTTTTTGACTGTGGTTTCTGGAATCTTCCTTATGCTTCTATCAGGACCTCTTCTATTACTGGGCCTGCTTTCCATGTGGATGCAGATTGAAGAGACAGTTCCTACTTACTCAATGAAGGCACTCCAAGCGCTGGGCTTCCCCTCTCCGCCCCCGCCCCCTGCATGACAAAGATGAGACTTCTTTTCCCTAGAGATCACAGGTGCCTCTCTACAGGTTTGTAGCCCTTCTGAACGCCTCGGACTACCTATGGCTGGGTAAGGTTCCATCCATTCCTCTCCTCGTCACGAAATGATGGAAAGCCAGTAACATTAAACACAGGCAGTGAATTATTCTTAAGCAGCAAAGACCAACTGGTGGCTCACCTTTTTAGCGAATTCCAAAAATCTGGAGTCATTTGAGTCCAAAGGGGAAACTTGTGAGAGAGGGGGGCAGGGGAGAGGTGAGAAAATAGAAGCCACAAAAATATGCCTTCAGTGTTCTCACTGCTCATTAGACTAGCGCTGAACCAGTACTCGTATGGCCTGAATAGCTGATACTTTTTATAAGTAACTGAAGAGCTATAAAAAGCTGAACATTTAAGAAAACAACAAACAGCTGTGGCGAATGAGCAAGAAAAAATCTAAAGAAAGAGCCTGTCTGGGTGGCAGGAGGTCACACTGCTTCATGAGGAAGTGCTAAAACATTGCTAACATTTTGCTACATCAGTGTGTCTTCCTCGCTGGTCATACTACTCTTTCTTTCACCTCAGCCCCACTCCTCTATCAAACAGAAGAAGGAATGCATGTCACCAGAATATTTCTTGAAAAACAGCATCTCATTTCTATGCATCCATGTGTTTGGCAGTGGTAAACAGGAGAGGTCCCTGATCAACAGAGTGAACAAACACCCTATGCATCCAGGCTGAGCCTCACTGCCCTGGGACCCCTGGGCTTGGTTCACGTGTGGCTTGAGGTGCCGCACAGCTGCCCTTCCCTTTAACGGAAAATGCCATCTGCAGGTACCATAGCTAGCAAAAGGCAGCAGTAGTCCTCCCTACTTCCTCTGGTAATTGTCCATAAACTCTGTAATGAGGCAATTACCAGTGGGAGGCAGTATGGTAAAGTGATCAAATTTATGGGCTTGGAGCTCTGAATTCCAACTCCAATATTTACTCCTGGGTGATCTTGAGCAAATTAACTAACCTCTCTGCACCTTAGCTTCCTTAATAGCAAATAGTAAGTCAAACAAAGTTATCTTCTCCTGGCCTGAGGCAGGCCTTTTAGACAATAATTTAGAATGACTTTGAGGGGGCACACTGCCATCTTTCCTAATTTTCAAGCTTTAGGTAACTTTTCTTAGCAATGCCTAATAAGTATTAGTTGGGACAAATAAAGTGGTTGGGGAAAGTAGACCCAGATCCAACCATATCAAAAATTACATTAAATGTAAGTAGGTTAAACACTTTGAATTAAAAGGCAGAGATGGTCAGAATGAATAAAAAGCAAAATCCAACTATATATTAGGCAATATAAGAGATACACTTTAAAGATAAAGATTCATATAGGTTAAAATGAAGTGGATGGGAAAAGATACATCATGCAAACAGTAAACATTAGGAGGCTGGACTCACTATAATAATAGTGGATAAAGTAGACTTCATTACAGAGTTTGTCAGAGGAAAAGAGGGACTTTTCATAATTCAACAGAGAGACATGACAATCACAAATGTATATGCACCTAGAGCTTAAAATACATGAAATAAAATAGAGCAAGTGAGAAATAGACAATTCTATATAATCATAGCTGGAGATTTTAACACCCACCCCCCAGCAATTGATAGAATAACTAGACAAAAAAAAACTCCATTAAAAATGTAGATGATTTAAACAATATTATTAATAAATATCAGCCACAATTTTCTCTTCCTTTGATTCAGAATTTCAGGTACTTGCAAAGCTGCCAGTTTTGTCTCCCCACCCCCAACAAGGAAGCCACCCAGGCCATTGTCCTTCCTAGCAGGAGAAGCTTCTGAATGTTACAAGGTGGCTACATCATTTTTTTCTTCCTTAGCCTGTTTTATACGAACCAACTCTAGAATCACCAGGCTGTTCCTACAGCCATCCTGCCATCTGCCAGGCTTGATAGCCATTGCTGGAGTTCTCAGAATCTTCCCTAAAATAGCTGCAGTGTTGCCACAGAGGATGTCTAACCAACATATTTTATACATGTGGCCTAGGGCAAGACCTCCACATGAGGAGAATACTGGAGGTCATGTGGACTATTAAAATCCTTTGACAGTGTCCACAGTAAAAGAATTTATGTTTTGATTCTGCCCCTTATGTGAACTCTAAACAAATACAGTCTTCATTTATCTTTATATCTATTAGCAACTACTCAGATACAATGGAAGATCGTATCTGAAGGAAAAAATAAATGACAAAAAAAAATTGTCCTTTTGAAGAATGTGAAGCTTCAGTTTGCTCCTTAGAAATATTTTCTCCTGCCTCTTTTCTGCCCAAGGCTGTATAGCTACATTGTAGCATTCCATTCCATGGACTGTCTACAGAATGAGATGTATGTGATCCGAAGGCTTTATTATCCCAGGTGAATTGGGCAAAGACTTCCCCAAATAAGCAATTTCTTTTTCATTCACTTGAAGACATGGACCTCGGGTACATGAAGTTTCAATTAAAAAGTCTGCATGCGGAGACATAGACATTTTCAAGGTTTGTGGATTCCATATGTTGGCATCTCCAACCACCATAAATCTCCTTCCCAGCATTCCTTTCATCCCGACAGCCCTTGCCATGCCAAGGCCATGATGGAAGGCAGAAAGTCTAGGGAGTATGGATGTGGGACAGGATGGGACCTTTGCAATTGTTTCCTTAAAGACCCATGACTTAAATGGTCCACGCAGGCACAGGCTAAGGCAACAAAGGATCATGGCATTAATGGAGGCCTTTTCTGCATAGTGAGGGTGTCTTATCTCAGGATGCCCTCCCAACCCAGCAGCAGCTCCCAGAGGAAAGAGCCTGCAGCTTTTCACACCCATTCACCTCTAAGGCCATTCACAACTTGGTGTTCTCTCCTTAAAGAACATTCCTAGCCTTTCTCTTCCCAAATGGCAGTACCCTAAGCCCAGTCAGCTACAGAAGACTAGGCCATCGTTAACAAGATCTTTTCCTCCTTCAGGATCCTGTTCACCTGGACTCTTCCCTCATGATACGTGCTTTTAAAAAGGAACAAAATTATATCATTTCCCTCTCCTTCAACACAGTATTTTATTCTTTGCTGACGAGAAGGAGAATTCAGTTCATTCCATGATTAATCTTTTCAATGGTCTGGGAGGGCAAATAGGTGACGGGCACGAGGGGAAAGCACTTCCATGAACACATTTTTTTTTTTTTTAAACTGGAACTTGTCCTATTGCTTAGCTCTTCTGCCAGATTCCATTAGGAAATTGCAAGCAGATTCATATACCCAAGAGCTCCTCTCTCTCCTACTCATAAATATATAGACATCACATGGCAGGGAGGGGGAAGAGGCTGACTCGCTCGCATGGCATACTCTTGCACGGCAGACGTGTAGGCAAATGCAAATACTGAACACGGTAGTTCGTGCATATGTGCATATGAATATATATCATGTTATTACTCCTCAGCAATGAGATTCCAAGCTACCAGAGAGGGGAGGGAAAAGTCATAATCAATACAGCTGCACTTCAGAATGTCAACTGAAGGCAGACGACGATAAGAAGATGGGAAGGCTGTCCCTAGCAACATGAAAATAAGAGCCAGGATCACCTAATGATTGATTAGGGACTGGGCCAAATTCCAGGCTTAAACTCATCACAAATTATACTACGAGCTCCCTAGGGAAGGCTCCAATTGGCATTTTTGAGCCACACATCCCTTTCTTTTGATACAGACATCAGGACTGCCTAGGAGATGACTGAAGAATAAAAAACTCAAGCGAAAAAAATGAATTCGGGAAAGGCTGCTCTCCCATCCAAATGCTTTCAACTTTCTTGAGAAATTTTTCAGCTTCTTTAAAACAAGCCAGGATTATTATTTCACTTTGCCATTCAGGTCCCTAATGAAGGGCCAAGTCAGTGTGCAAAAAGGTAAAGAGAACAGTAGATGAAAATGTCAGCAGACAGGTAGGAAGGTTGCAGCATGGCAGAGCCTTCCAGCCGGAATTGTGAAGAAAACAAACCAAAAAAATCTATTTTTAAGGGAAGACCCTAAGATTTTTTTCCTTATTCTTCCAGGAACACTTAGGTCTTGGGTTTTTTTTTTTTTTTTTTTTTGTAGACAGAGACATATACTTAATCACAAGCATATTGTATGAAAGAAAAATGTATAGACCTTCTAGACCCCAAAATATATAGCAACGGTTCCAATTTTCATTACCAGAAATAACTAGAGGAAATGAGAAGCAGGTGTGGGAAGGCTTCCCTGAGCGATGCCAGGCTTCATTTTAATTCAGTCATGTATGGCCTGCCGCTACCTCCTGGCCTTGCTGCTCGCACACTCAGAGGTCAGGCTATTAAAATCAACGAAATATGCTCAAATTCATTTCTTTCAGACCCCAGCCCTACGTTGCTTGCCCACGGAACACTTCACTGACTTGTGGCAGAAGCAGTGCTCCATTTCTGCAGCAGAAAATATACTTTCTTCTTAGACGACGTGAAATGTTTAAGGCATAAGCCTTGGGGGTCTCAGAATTAATCAAAGAGAACTGCTCATATACAAAACATGAAACTACTTTTGGGTGGGTGGTAGAAATCTAAAATAAGTTCCGTATTTTTTCTACTGGTGAACTACATCTTAATGGAGTATGGGGTATGTGGCTTGTTGATATCAGTAACTGTTCATATCACATAAATATCTGATAATGTTCTTTGTTTGAGGACCACAGCCTGGAGAGCAGAAAGGCTGAGACAGACCCAAGGATCTACCTTTCTTTTTCTTTATCATAAATCATCCACATTTGCTTCTTTTATGTCCATTGGGCAGCTCTTTCATTTCTTTGAAAACTTAGAATTGACCACAAATTAAAGAAATCATTAGCATCTGCTTGGAATAAATATACCAGAGACCAGTGCCCACAGAGAAGGAATCATAGCTGCTTCATTGGACAGGATTCTACCTGAAGTGCTTGTGGTAGAATAATTCTTTGTTAGTTTATAACCTAGTTCTGGAATTATCGTATATGGCACTTTCAGTAGAGAAAGGAGGGTCAGGAAATGGGTTTCAGCCCTGGTTCTGCCACTTCCTGGTTGCTGACCTTTGACAAGTGACTTAATCTCTACAAAACTTAATTTCCTTATCTGTAGAATGAGGGGTTGTATTAGATGATTTCCAAGGTCACCTTCTGTTATAAAATTTTATGATTCTAAATCTCTAGCTTTCTTGGGAAAAGCGTATCTGGCTGTACTTGTGTGAATTTGCTATCCTTAGCACTATAATGAGCTAAGAAGACCTTAAAGTGACAAACTATTACAGCTGACAATAAAAGGGTAGCCAAGATCCTCATGAGTGAATTTGCTCACAATTCATGTTCATGCAAGGAATGGAGACACAATCGTGGTCTTTAGCTATGGTAGATTGTTCGGGATCAGGCCCCAGCAAGAGAAGCTTCCACAAAGAAAGGTTAGAACCTCAACTTTAGTGCTTAAACTCACCTCCCCAGTGACTTCACCCACCGGCTGTCCCAAGAATGCAGGATCTCCCTTACTAAGCATCTAATCCAACCAGCAGGCTGTTATTTCCCATGTGGTTGTGTAGCGCTCAGGGATGGACAGAAATGAATCCCTAATGAAAGGATGGGTCATTACATTGGCTGGTCAAGTATTTTCACAGCCAGTATGCTCTTCTCTCTCTCTCTCTTTTTTAAAGATGTATTTATTTATTTGAGGGAGAGGTGGGGAGGGGCAGAGGGAGAGAGAGAGAGAAACTAAACAGATCCCATGCTGAGCGCAGAGCCCGATGTGGGGCTCGATGTCACAACCTTGAGATCACGACTTGAGCCGAAATCAGGAGTCAGACACTTAACTGACTGCACCACTGAGGCACCCCCAATATGCTCTTCTTTTATGCAGAGATAAACTACCTTCCTCTGGAAGCCTGACACCTTCCTAGGACCTAGAACTCACCCAGAACTCCATTTATTCTTGGATCTATGTTTCTGCTCATATTGCTCTTTAACTATAGTGACACAAGTGTCCCTCTCTCCCTTGACTGTCTATGTTCACCCTCATTTACATGCTGGTCTTCTAAGTGTTGGAAATAGCACTAACTTAAAGAAGCACACCACACTCAAAGCAATGTGGGTGTACATGGATGTGCTCACACAGGTGCATGTCCCCTTTTCAAGGATTGTTGTGAAAAAAAAAAAGATTCTTGGCAACCTCAAAACTAAAGTCTTAAAGTTTTAGGTACCAACTTTGTCTTCTACTACAATTTTGTTAAATTAAAATTTCATATTTTGCCCTATTGTTAATGGGGGGACGTTTGTGTGGAACTTGGATTCATAAATGCAAATGTATTTACATGGCATTGTGCCCAGATGATTCAAAAAATATTTGTTTAGCTGAAACATTCTGTTTTGGGTTAAAGAATCTCTCTCATTTTAAATAATTATTCCTTATTTATGTGAAATGTATTCAAACTTTTTTAAGATGCTCAACTTTTCTTCTAGATTTAACGGAGACTAAGATCGACTACCAAAGAATTTTAAATGAATCCATTATTTTTTTTTAATAAATTATCTCTGGCTGATAGATAGGTAACTGTTATGGGTTGAAATCTGTCCCCCTCTCCCAAATTTCAATGTTGGAGTCCTAACCCCCAGTACCTCGGAATGTTATCTTATTTGGAATAGGGTCATTGTAGATGTAATTAGCTGAGATGAAGTCATACCAGAGCAGGGTGGGGCCCTAATCTAATACGACTGGTGTCTTTATTAAAAAGGGAAATTTGGAGATGGATACACACAGAGAAAAGCCATGTGAAGGTGAAGTCAGGGATCAGGGTGATGCTTCTACAAGCCAAGGAACACCACAGTTTGCAGCAGACACCAGACACTAGGGGAGAGGAACGGAACAGATCGTCCCTCTCAGCCCTCAGAAAGAACCAACCCTGCCAACACCTTGATCTTGGACTTCTAGCCTCCAGAACTGTGGGACAATAAATTGTCTGTTGTTTAAGCCACTCCATTTGTAGTACTTTGTTCTGTCAGCCCTAGAAAACTAAAACAACCAAATTTGGGAATTTTCTCCCCTAGGCTTTTCTTTAAATTACCAAGATCAAATAAATACCTCTAACAATTTGTGTAAGTCTGATTTGTTCATTCTACTAGCTACACACACACACACACACACACACACACACACACACACACACACACACACTATTACACGACCACGCCCAGACAGACATGTGTCTGGACTCGGCCCTGTTGAGAGTGTTTTTGGGAATGCCCCGGAGACCGTGCTGTAACAGTAGACGTCAACCGGGATGGTGTTTTCTTACTCTCAGTCTTGAATAAGTAAAAGACGAAGAAAAAAAAGCACACTTGCGTATTCACTGGTTTAGGCCCAGTCATGATTTCTTTAAAGACGCTGCCAATAGATTTTAGTCATTCTCTGGCAAAGGTTTCTCTTCAACCGCAAACACTACATAGTTGCGGAATGAGTCACCACCTTGAGTAATCTAACTCCTTGACCAGTACATGCCTGCTGCTTACAGCGCACAGTGTCTCTGGTTGTGCATTTTGTTTTGCTCCTCTCTCCGGAACTTCTTTAATGCTTTCTTAAGGGTAGGGTTGAGGATTCACTATGAATCCCTAGAAAGGATGAATCTTGCTTACTCAGCAGCGTGTGAACAGGCTGGTCAACAAGAACCAAAATGTTAACTTTTATTAAGCTTTCTCATACACGGAGCTAAGCTGGATGTGGCATTATTACTGCCGAAAAAAGCAGTAAATAGGAATTTTAAAACCATTTGCTCCCCAAACCAGAAGCCTTCTTTTTTTTAAAGAATCCAGGGGGGAAACAAAAGGAAAGCAGCAAAATGATGTTCCAGGAAGGACAGTGGAGCCGAGGTCCCAACCCCCACCCATTCCACAGCAGCTGGACTCACAAAGACTAAACCTGCCTCACTGGACATGTTGAATTTACTGAATTTACCGAACATTCTGGGCATTTATTCTTCAGGAAGAATGTAATAAAACTACCACCAAATAGTTACTTCTATCAATAAAGATGAAAGCACATAAACCTGCGAGCTTCTTTTTGCATGATTTTTTAAAAAGGGTGCCCTAAAGATAGTCTTCCTATCGCTATGCTTTAACCACAAGATGTTTTGTTCTTTAACGGGGAAATATTTTTTTTTTCTCCAGTGCTGGTAGATTGAAACATTTTGAATATTTGTAACATTTTCTTGTAAGAACTTTTTTTTTTTTAGTATCTAGCCAGCCCTTCTTAAGTTCCTTTTCTTTCTTCTGTTTTCAATCACTTATCTCATTTTTGTTCTTCCGTGAGTGGGTACCAACACCATGGAAGAGAAATTGGAGAAATAAAACCATCAACAAAATGATAAGCCAACATACTGAATGCAGAAAACATGTGCAAATCATATATCTGATAAGGGGTTAATATCCAAAATATATAAAGAAATCATATAACTCAATAGCAAAAAAAAAAAAAAAAAAAAAAAAACCAAACGATCCAATTAAAAAATGGGCAGAGGATCTGAGTAGACATTTTTTCCGAAGAGGACATACAAATAGCCAACAGATACATGAAAAGATGCTCAAAATCATTAATCATCAGGGAAATGCAACCTCGCACCTGGTAGAATGGCTATTATCAAAAAGATAAGAAATAACAAATGCTGACAAGGATGTGGGAAAAAGGGAACACTTGTGCACTATTGGTGGGAATGTAAACTGGTACAGCCACTATGCAAAACAGTATGGAGATTCCTCAACAAATTACAAATAGAAATACTATATGATCCAGCAATTATACTTCTGAGTATCCAAGGAAAATGAAAACACTAACTTGAAAAGATATAAACACCCCCATGTTTATTGCAGCATTATTTACAACAGCCAAGACATGGAAACAATCTTAGTGCCCACTGATGGATGAATGGATGAAGAAAATATGGTACATATATACAATGGAATATTATTCAGCCATAAAAAAGAATGAACTCTTGCCATTTGAAACAACAAGAATGGGTCCTGAGGCATTATGCTGATTGAAATAAGTCAGACAGTGGAAGACAAATATCATATGATCTCACTTATATATGGAAGCTTAAAAAAAAAAAAAGCTCATAGATACAGAGGACAGATTGGTGGTTGCCAGAAGCAGAGGTGGGGGTTAGGTGAAATCACTGAAGGGGGTCAAATGATACAAACTTCCAGTTATAAGATAAAAAAGTCATGGTAATGTAATGTACAGCATGATAACTATAGTTATTAATAGTGTCCTGCATATTTGAAAGTTGCTTAGAGAGTAAGTCTTTAAAGTTTCTCATCACAAAAAAAAGTCTGTAACTATGTGCGGTGATGGATGTGAACTAGACTTACTGTGGTGGTCACCTCACAATATATACAAATATCAAATCATTGTGCTGTACACCCGAAACTAATGTAAGGTCGTAGGTCAATTATACCTCGATAAAAAACAATGGAAGAAAAGTCTTAAAACTTCATTTCAACTACGCTGCCCTATTCCATAACTGCTCCAAATGCAGAAGAGAGAAAAACACATCTTAAGTGTGTGCACTGGCTGGGGGTGCTTCCAGAACTAGCTGAAGAGAGGCTGTATAATAGTATTATTCATAACTTACATTTGCATGCAATACACAATTCTCAAAAACCCCACTTCATCCTTAAAACAACCTTGAGAACCCGACATATTATCATTGAGGAAACAGAAGCCCCCAGGTCATACGGAACTTGGCAGAGCCGGAGACCCTTGGCTCAGCACTCTTTGTTCTCCATCCTGTTAAGGCTGGAGAGAGGACAGGTAGCTCAGCCACTTGCCCTAAAGAATTCTCTAGTTAACTTACCGTTAGACTTCTCTTTGCTGAGGACAGCAAAGTGAGCCACAAAGCTTTTCTGACTTTTTGTTCTCTCATGTGCAAAATAAGGACAATGCCACCCATCCCCATAGGATAGGTAGGAGTAAAATTAAATGATGCCAGTGAAAGAAAGTTAATAAATCATAAAGTGTTCTGCAAATCCCTCCTTCAGGAGCTGTATCACACTTATGTGCTGTTTGACCTTAGGCAAGTTTCTTAAGATTTCTAAGGCTCACCTTCCTTATCAGTGAAACAAGGCTACCGCCGGAATCTTGCCCATAAGATGACTGTTGAAGACTGAAGGAGATAATCCACGCCAAGCAGTTAGCAGCCTGGTCAGTGCATGGACACAGCAAGTCCTTATTAATGTCGTGAGTAAAGCCATTCACGTTTGTTCCCAGGCCTTCCCAGGACGCCTATAAGCAGACAAGCAAAACCCAAAGGAGTCCAAGGATTCCATATTATAATCCTGCCTGTCCAGGCTCTTTGCTCCCACAGCAGTTTCAACTCTATGCTCTCAAAAGATATTTTTGGGAGAGCTCCACTTACCCTTAGTTTGGCGAAGTTAGCATTTTTGGTCCACATCAAATATTTAGCCATTGATCATGGTTTGCCTCCTTTCATTCCTACTGCACGAGAGTCTAGGATTTGGTTGGAGAATATGTACATTACATCCATCCTGATATCTAGGGAACAAAACAGACCTGCTCCACACCTCAGTGTTCCTCCCAAAAGAGGGGCGGTGCCACGATGCCACTTCAAAAGACATCTGGCAGTTATAGAACCAAGTTTGACAAACACACACAAGAACAAATCTCTTTATGTACTAACTAGGAGAAGTCAGCTCTAGATGTCAATGAGCAAAGGAATGCAAAAACCAGCAAAATGCCTGACATGTGTAATTGGCACTTAAGACAAGCCAGGATGGAAGAGAAATGTAAGAAGGTATCTTCCAGATTGAGGGGCGCCTGGGTGGCACAGCGGTTGAGCGTCTGCCTTCAGCTCAGGGCGTGATCCCGGCATTATGGGATTGAGCCCCACGTCAGGCTCCTCCGCTATGAGCCTGCTTCTTCCTCTCCCACTCCCCCTGCTTGTGTTCCCTCTCTCGCTGGCTGTCTCTATCTCTGTCAAATAAATAAATAAAATCTTAAAAAAAAAAAAAAAGGTATCTTCCAGATTGGATTGGTGTCTGATCACAGCTTTGAAGAATGTTTGAACAGGAAATGAATAAACATCAGCACAAACTAATCTTAAAATCTCATCAGTCTCTGGTTATGAACACTACTTCTTAATTTAATCAGCTAACTACATTTTTCTGTAACTTAGATCATCTGAATTTATATATCTTTGCATATTGCCTGAGGGTCCTATAAATTACACATATCAACACTCACTTGAATGGTAACTGTTTACCGATGTGCTGGTGTGGTTGTGGCAGATACGTCAAAACCCTGAGAAGTCTCAGTGACTTTCAGGAAGGAGAAACACCTCAACTTGGGGAAGGTAGCTGCAGATAGAGGAGTCTTAAAATGCTTGACCACGTCTTTTTCCTTAACATTTCAGAAGGAAATTTGTTCGTCATTCTCAAACATTTTATTTTCCTCTTAATTTTTTCCTCTGGGAGGTCTTGCAGGGTCGGTGATTCAGTTCTTGGACTCCCTATCCTATCAGCTTTTCTTTCTTTCTTTTTTTTCCCCCAGAATTTAAATGTTCAAACATGTTACTTGCTATCGTATGGGAAATGCATTCAATCAACGGACATTTATTCGGAGCCTGCTACCCAAAAGGCATTCTACAGGACAGTGCAGTTGATACTATAAACCGTAGTCATCTGCAAACTCTATTGAGAGCTATGGAATGTTCCTGTGGCTCTGGAAAACAAACAAAAACAAAACAAACAAAAACCGCAAGCCTTTCACTGGGGCCTCTTACCCTTCCCTCAATTCTCTCTCTAGTCCGACTTTTCTTTCCTTCCCCTCTTCCCATGTCTGTTGGTGTCTTTGACTTAAGCCTTCCTCTTCTGCTCTTCCCAAGCTGACATCCTGTCATCGTCCTGGGCCTCCCCCCCATGACACCTTGTAAACAGCCACCTCCCTGAAATACACGAAAGTATTTCTTTTTCAACGCAGGTAATTCTGCCGTATAGCATTTAAAGAGTTTGACCCGCTCTTATTTACATTGTGTATTTTTAACTTAATTCTCTAGGTAAAATATATCTCCTTTTAAGAATATTAAACAGTAATTTGAAGAAAGCCCTCAACGACCCTTTACCTCTGAGTGTGCATGAATGTGACCCAAATGAAAACATGAGGAAAAGAAAATTACACAATTATCAGAAAGTCCTCCCTGTTTCAGGATGTACACATTTCTGGAAAAATCAAGACACAGAGAGTTAAGTAGGAGATGAGCTAAGGCCAGGGTGTGCATACTTTTTGTGGCATCCCCCGCAGGTGCTGTGGCTGCGGGTGCTTTGTTTCTAACCGAGAGAGACAAGGATACCATTGTTGCTGCTCTCACCACGGTTCTGGGAACGGAGAATAGCCACCTTCTTTATTTTGACATCCCAGTATAATCTCTTTATTCAAGGCCTACATTCAGAAGGTCTCAATTCGAAATGCGGTTCTTGGAAAACCCCGTGTAGGAATCAGGAAGCAGGCCGGGGGCACATGGGAGTCTGAACCACATTCGAGTCGCTGTGCGGTGCTCTGACCCATGGCGCCTGGCCAGTCGGGGTCCTCCCCTGCTTGCGGCCAGCTTGCAGGCAGTGCTAGAGCTCCAGGGTGGTGGGGACAAGCAGACTCTAGAACCTGACTGACAGCAGACCAACCCTAGCCCCATCACTTACTAAAGTGACTTTGGGCCAGTTTCTTTACTGCCCTGTGCCTCAGTTTCCTCCCTGAGGGGAAGGAAAACAACAGAACCCGCTTCATGGGGCTTTCGCAGGGTTAAAGTAAGTTAGTATGTGCAGGGCTCTTAGAGCTTACCTGTTATGCACGTAGTAAGCACTGTGCGTATTTGCTATTATGATAACCAAGATTCCAGGGGAAATCCAGTGAAGGGCAGAAATGTCTCCTTTATTTGGATATAAACCATGAAATACCAGCATTCAATATACTTAAATCTCGAGTCACCTAATTCCAGATCCTGAAAACAGGCTTTTAAAAAGGCACGATTCCTCGTAACACTATAACCGACAAACGAAAGAGAAGCTAACAACACCACACACAGGATTCCACTGAGCTACCTGGAGGCAAAAAAGGAATTGACCCGATGGGAATAGGGTTGTGCCACTGCCTTCACGTATCTGTGTTTCGGGACTTGGGTGTGTATGTGCTTCAGAAAATGGCCCCATTAAGACGGACAGACTTTCTCCCCAGATTCCTGGGTTCAGAGAAAGCCGCAGTTCACCAAGGCAGTTTGCTCAACTCTAATTAGGAATCTGATTGCTGGTTGGCCTTGCACAAAGGACTTTTAATTAGGGCTGAGAACGCTTAGAAAAATCCACTTGGCAAGTCGACTCCCTCCCTCTATCTCTTTTTTAACATCTTGCCAAGATCATAAGGAAAGGGAGAGCTTAATTACAGTTGGTGTATATATCTTTAAGAAAAAAAATACATTAAGTGCTTTAAAATAGGCTCTCTTGGCTCTGTGATCACAAGGATTTTACTCACTTCTTATCCCTGATTGGTCTCATTCTCAGTTACAGATGAATCAGACACATTTTGAGCAGCTTTAAGATTTGCTTTTCATCCAAAGCCAAGTAGGCAAATGGCAGTGAATTCACAAGCTTTTCCAAATGATCTCATAGGTTCCTCTGGCTCCACTGTGGGGGCCGTTTGCACTCTGCAATGCTGTTATCTTAAACACCCCCGGCCTGCCCGTGTCCAAGGAGAGGCCGCAGCGTAGGACCCAGCTAGGCACTCCGCGTTCTCGAAGGCAAGTTTCAGTCCCCTTGGTATGTCCACGTGGCGCCGTGAATTGAAAAAGGAGAATAAAAGGAGCACACGAAAGACCCTGAGCCAGACGGGTGGGCCCGAGGAACGGTGGTGCGGTGGACACGGAGCCTTCGAGGTGGATCCCGTCCTTAAATCCTTCCCTAGACCATGGTCATGTCTCAATGCCTCACTAGAGCCACACTCTCAAGTCTTCCCGCCGGAACACAGGTGACCCATGCTCCCCTTTAGTCCGCGTGAACCCAGCCCTGGCAGACAGCACCTTTTTAATTATTTATGTGAAATATCTGATCGTCCATGGAGTGGCTGAACCCAGCATAACACGTGCTCCGGGCGACTCTGTGAAGCTCGGATCAGCCACTCAGAGGCACAAGATTTTCCGACTGAAGTTTGCCTTTTACTGCTCCTTTAGTCTCTGCCTTTTTTTCTCTAGTCTTTGTGCCTCGGTGCTAAGGATCCCTTTCATCTAATCTCAGGAACCCAAAACTCTGCTATTGAATTACATTTCTTCACTTACTGTGTATGTTTGATGCAAAAATAAGAAGCCAGGTAGAAGCAGAAGATGCTGTCACTTATGTCTGGAAGGGATACGTCGATCATCCTTGAGCCGCATCCAGCTCTTTCACACGTTTTCAACGTGATGCTTCTGTGCAGACTCTTGAGTTTGGCTCGCTGGCATTGTGTTAAAATTCAGGCACATCCCTCTCTGTTGAGCTCGTGCAGCTTGTGGGTCAATCGGGATTTTAAAGTCATCTGCCTTTTGACCAACACAATTGCTCAGGGGTGGCAGAGCTAAGCTGCTTTGAAATGGTTCCCACCGCCTGGGAATATATGGTGGCCGCCCGACTGCTTTTCCCACACATGCCTCTCACTCAGGTCACTGTGTTCCTGCAGTAGCAGCCGCAACAAACACATTTAATGGTCTTACGGTGAAATGTCACTGGGCTGAAAACTCGTTAATATCAAAGACAATATTGGAGGGAGAACAGCTTTCTAATTCAAGCCAGGTGAATTTCCAAGATATTTGGCCGATTTCTCGCACCATATGTATGCCTCCCCTTTATATTGTTTTTACCCTGTCTTGAGAGAGATCAGACATCTATTGATCACCATTATGTTCTTCGTGCTATTAAAAATAATCAGGTTTATGGGTTACCTTCTTTCCCAACCAAGACGCTCCCCAGAACTTAGCATGAGCTCTTCGGATGAGCTGGAGAGGGAAATATCATTATCCTTGTTTTACAGATGGAGAAATCCGAAGTGCAGGGAGACTGTTTTGCCTAAGGTGAAAGTGCTGTTTTAATCCTAGACTTTTATTTTTATCTCTTCAAATTTCTTCCCGAGGGTGGTAATGAGCTCGGAGGATTCATCAGGACGAAACCTTGTCTGAAGACTTGTTTATAAAATTATTTCAATAAAATTCGCAATCAGATTGGCCAGGGTGGGCCTTCAAACCGAGTGGCTTCCCTAATGAGCACACTCATCAGGGCGGTACAATCTTGTTACCAGCCGGCTTCTCCCACACTTGTCAAGGCTGGGTGGGGGTGGGGGGCGGCTGGTGCAAGTTTATTAGTAATAAAGACCAAAGCCCTAGGAGCTTTTATACGAGAATCTGGTTTCTTTTTCATTTGTTTAATTATTTTAAAAGTTAGGTTGGAAATGTTTGTGGAGCGGCTCATAATGTGACTTCAGAGAGGGAAGGCTTGGCACATCCCACTCATTAATTCGGAGGCTGCTTCCCGTTGGACTTCCCTCAGTTAGGTGTTGTCTCCTAATTTCTCTTCTTGTGTTGGTGCTGTTTGCCCCTCTGATTCTAATCCACGTCCCCTACCCACATCACACCCAAGTTACTTAGACCAAAGACTGAATCTTCAAAGTAAAAAAGAATCCAGAAGGAAGATTTTTAATACCGAGCCCAGGGCTTCTGGATACTCGTGGACCTAGAAGTCACCATGCATGGGTATTTGTTGGCGGAATGTGTCTTCCATATATGCGGTGTTTTGAAACATAGATCTTCTGGTTCTTTACAATGGGACAGTGCCACTGAAGACAGGAAGCCAAACTTTAGACCACTGGGGTGGGGCGAATAGGTTGTCAAAAGGTGGGAAAGTGCTTCTCAGTCCTAAAAATCCACCATTGCCCAAAATGCATCCCCCATACCCACACACCAAGTTGACTCACTTGCTCCCATGCCTCCACTGAAAGGGGAAGAAGACAAAGTGAGGGAGGGCTCACGATTAATTGCCTTGCTTAACGGAAGCTCAACTAGTTAGGATTATTATATAGACCTTACTTCCTACTTGACAGCTGGATTTGACGCAGATGGAGAGAAATGTAATTAATTTCCATTCACCTTTGTTATTTTTATAACATTTACAGTTTTCCAGTAAAATTTCTGATTTGCAAATGATAAAGCGATAAATGTTTATTGTCAAGAATTTAGATAAAACAAAGCAAAAAGGGGGCACCTGTGTGGCTCAGTCAGTTGAGTGTCTGCCTTTGGCTCAGGTCATGATCCCAGGGTTGTGGGATCAAGCCCCACATCTGGCTCCTTGCTTAGCGGGGAGTCTGCTTCTCCCTCTGCCTCTCCCCACCACTTGTGCTCTCTCTCTCTCTCAAGTAAATAAACAAAATGTTAACAAAAAAAGTATTGGGCAGAAAATTACATCATCCATAATTATATCACCCAGATAATAAGTGTGAACATTTAGCCTAGACCCTACCAATCATAAATAGACGCTTCTTTTTTCATTTAGGATTAACATATACAGAGAGTTTATGCCCTACTTTTCTTTTCCACTTGACATTTCTTCAATATTCTTCTATTCCTTAAGTAGTCTTTGAAAACATGATTTTTATCAACCACACAAACTGCATTGTTTGGTGTACTATGATTTATGGGCCCCTTTCCCTAACGTCAGACACCAAGTTTAATTTGTAGTCACCATAAAAAAGTGTGTAATGCCCATCACTTTATAGCACACTTTTATTTTTGGAAAGATAAATTCCTCAAATGAAACTAATAATTCAAAGCCTATTAACATTTTGAAAATTCATAGTATCTGTTTTCAGTTTACTTTCTTTTAAAAAAAATTTTTTTTTAAGTTTTAATTTTAATTCTAATTAGCTAACATACAGTGTACTATTAGTTTCAGGAGTACTAGGTAGTGATTCAACAATTCCACACCCCCCTGTGCTCATCACAAGTGCCCTCCTTAATCCCCATCACCTATTTCACCCATCCCTCCAGCCCTCCCCTCTGGTACCATCAGTTTGTTCTCTATAGTTAAGAGTCTGTTTCTTGGTTTGTCTCTCTCTCATTTTTCCCCTCTGCCTGTTTCTTTTGTTTCTCAAATTCCACATGAGTGAAAGCATATGGTATTTGTCTTTCTCTTACTGACTTATTTCACTCAGCATTATACTGTCTAGCTCCATCCATGTCATTGCAAATGGAAAGACCTCATCCTTTTAAACAGCTGAGTAATATTCCATTGTCTATCTACACCACATCTTCTTTATCCGTTCATCAGTCAATGGACACTTGGGCTGTTTCCATAATTTGGCTATTGTTGATACTGCTGCCATAAACATTGGGGTGCACGTATCCCTTCTAATTAGTATTTTTGTATTCTTCGGGTAAATATCCAGTAGTGTGATTGCTGGATCATAGGGTAGTTCTATTTTTAACTTTTTGAGTCACCTCCACACTGTCTTCCACAGTGGCTGCACCAGTGTGCATTCCCACCAATAGTGCACAAGGGTTCCTTTTTCTCCACATCCTCACCAATACTTGTTGTTTCTTGTGTTGTTGATTTTAGCCATTCTGACAGGTGTGAGGTGATATCTCACTGTAGTTTTGATTTGTATTTCCCTCATGATCAGTGACGTTGAGCATCTTGTCATGTGTCTGTTGGCCATCTGTAAGTCTTCTTTGGAGACATGTCTGTTCTTTTCTGTCCATTTTTAATTGGATTATTTGTTTTTTGGGTGTTGAGTTTTTTAAGTTCTTTATATATTTTGGATACTAACCATTTATCAGATATGTCATTTGCAAATATCTTCTCCCGTTCCATAGGGTGTCTTCAATTTGTTTTCTAAAAGCATCGTATTAATTATATTCTGATTGTTATGTATAACAGTATCCTTTGAACTGAAACTTTGCTACACTAATTTTTTTTTAATCTTTTTTTTTTTTAAAGATTTTTTATTTTATTTACGTGACAGAGATATAGCCAGCGAGAGAGGGAACACAGCAGGGGAGTGGGAGAGGAAGAAGCAGGCTCCCAGCGGAGGAGCCCGATGTGGGACTCGATCCTGGAACGCCGGGATCACGCCCTGAGCCGAAGGCAGACGCCCAACGACTGCGCTACCCAGGCGCCCCTAATCTTACCAGTTGGATAGATGTTTACATCTGTTAATGGCATCTTATTGATATTAATTTGTACTTGTTAGATAACTACATATTTTTAACAGCTTTATTGAAGTATAATTTACATACCATAAAATCTCATCGTAAGAGCACATTTCAGAGATTCTTAGTAAATTTGTAGAGTTGTATAAATATGACCAATTTTAAAACAATTTTAGGATACTTTCCAATTTTAGAACAGTCCTCATAATCCCCCCAAATTCCTTGAAGCCCATTTGTAGTCAGTTCCTGCTCTCCTCCAGTCCTTAGGCAACCACTGATATGCTTTCTGTCTCTAGAGATTTGTCTTTTCCTGACATTCCATAGAAATGGAATTATATGTAGTATTTTGTGTCCAACTCTTCACTTACCATACTGTTTTTGAGTTTTATCCACATTTTAGCCTGTTATAATAGCATATATTTAATTCGTTTTTATTTACTATTTACTTCATTTTTATTGATGAATTCTGTAGTGTGGATGTATCACATTTGTTTATCTTTTCAACAGTTGGAGGACAGTTGGGGCTATTTTGAATAATGCTACTATGAACATTTGCATACAAGCCTTTGTGTGGATATGTGGCTCATGTCTCTTGGCAGATTCTAGGAGTGAAATTGCTGGGTCCTCCAGTTTTTTTAAATGTCCGTCAAGTGATGAATAAATAAACAAAGTCTGATACATCTCAAATTTTACTTATGTTCCTGAATGGTTGACAAAACACAGAAATCATGTTTTCAGAAACTTCTAAGGAATTCTTTGGTAAGCCGTCTGGACCTAGAGAGTTCTTGAAAGGAGCTTCTTGATAACTTTGTCAATTCCTTCTCAAGGTTATTGATTTTTTCATATGTATAATTTATTTAGTCAATTTTAGCAATTTCCCCCAGAAAATCATCCATTTATCACTATTCTCACATGTATCAACATACAATATTATCTTACTCCATTTAAATCTTTGTAATATGTTCATATCATTTTTCCATTTCTAATATTATTTGTTTGTATTTTCTCTGTTCCTGGATTTGAATAATGAAAAGTATTTCCACTTTGTTAGCCTTTAGAAAGATATAAAGCACTTGTATTAATCCATTATGCTTTATCTTCTAATTTGCAGACTGCTGTCATCTTTCTTATCTATTTCTGCTTGTTTGGATTTTATTCATCGAGTTGGACTTTCCTCATTTTTTAGTCATATGCTTAGTTTATTTTCATTATTTTTGGTTTACTAATGACAATGGTTAAGGCCTTCAGCATATTCCTTTGTACACATTCCATGAACACTTGTATATAATATTCTGATTTTCATTACTTTCTAAATAGTTTGCAATTATGGTTTTGATTTTTTTTTATGAAATTCTAAAGAGTTTTTAAAATTTCTAAGTAATTGAGAGTTTAAATTCATTTATTCTTATTTAAACTTGGGTAATTTTTTTCTAATTTTGTTGTATTTTAGATAAAAGTTTTCTTTGTGGCCTATATATTACTTGATTTGCTCGGGATTTCAAGTAATAGCTTTTAAAAAGGTTTATTCTTTGTTGTTAGGGGGAAAATAATTTGTTTTTTATTTTAAATTTTTTAATAATTATAGTATTTCAAACTTCAGCATCCTTCTTTTCTCTTTTTTGATTGTCAAAATTTAGGTCTCCCAAAGACAATTGTTCTTCTGTCAATTTCTCCTTCTGTCAATTTTTATTCTTTCTATTTAATGCTATGCTTTTATCGCTGTGATATTTTCATTCAGCCTTGTATCTTATATCAACATAAAAATGCCAAAATGGATCGTTTATCCTGAAGCTGCTTTATGATAAATGCTACTTTTTACTTTATTACTGCCATTCATGTTTTCATTTGATTTGCATCTGCTTGATAAAGATTTGGCCATGATTTTATTCTTTTAACTGCTTAGGGTTAATGTTAACATTTATTGATATTTTCCCTAATTTCCAAGTGAATTCATGTTCATGACAGAAATTCTGGCAACCACAGAAAAGCACACACACACACAAAATCACCCACCACCCAGTATCCAGAGTTTTCTCTTTTTTCTTTCCCTTCTTTTTAAATTTTTCTTTGATATGTTCAAAGAAAGCCAGAAGAGCCTACACTGGGGCCTACAGGTCACAGGCCAATTAAAACAGAAATGGCATCATTTCACAGTCCAGAGCATGGAGAGACAAAGTTATCAAGAAACTAGCTCTCGCTTCTGTTTCATTTCTTGAAATTCAAAAACAGCAAATCACACTCTTCTTTTGTCTACTGTGGGCCTGAAGAAATAAAATGATTAGATTGCCAGGGATTCAAAGCAAGAACGGCGTGAATCTGCTGTGGTCAGAGGCCCGGGCATCTCCCTTGAGTCAGGACTTCAGAGAAGATGAGTGCAGTGACTGTCGCTGAGAAAAAAAACCTTGGCTTCCCCACAGGCCTGGGGCACATGTCAGGCTCTGTGTGTGTGTGTGTGTGTGTGTGTGTGTGTGGTGTGGGTGGGTGTTGTTTGTGTGTATGTTGTTGGGAGTATGTGCTGTCGTCTGTATGTGTGTTGTATGAGTGTGCTGTTGTTTGTGTATGTTACTGTTGTGTATGTGTGTTTGTAGGGGATCAGAGCAGTAGAGAGGGTTTGGCAGGAGCCCAGAGGTCCCACTGAGGGAAAGCAGATAGTCTACACAGCTGAGTCCATTTTCTTTTGGAGGTCAGGGAAACTGTGGTCTGATTGCTGCCTCAAGTCAGGTTCCCGCTGAAAAGTCAGGTCCAGAGCTTAAGGCAAAATGTGTCCTCTGTCAAGGGGTCAGAGAATAGGTTCTCCAAGGAAAGGTTAAAAGGATTGAACCGTTTAACATAAAATAAGAAAAGATTAAGTGGCTGCTTAATTACTACCATCAAACAATGAAGATTTATTTTTTTTTTAAGAGACCGATCAGTCGTTTTCCACTATCTATAGAAGACAGAAAGGGTGAAATGCAGTCTACTTAAAACAATGGAGAGATCAGGGAGTTTTTTAAACCCCAGATTTACACAACATGGCCAGTCTTCAGGGACAGATTATAGAATTTCCATCCCCCTTAATCTTTGAAGAGAGATAAATAGCCATCCAGAAATGTAGGGCCAGGAACCACTGGAAAAGGACACAGGCCTCTGGGTGGGGCAGACCTGGGCTGGAATTCCAGCTCTGCACAACCCCCAAAGATTACTTAACCTTTTTACTCCTAGTTTCCTTACCTGTGAAATGGGCATAATGACACCTGTATACAAATTTTTGTTGGGTTAAATCAAATGACAACCTATATAAATCTCCTAGCCCAGTACCTGGTACATAGTAGGTGCTCCACAAAAGTCAGCTTCCTCCCCCTTTTCAGCTGTCATTTGCAAGAAAATGCAAAGACAATGTTTCTTTCATCTCGCACATTCTTTGACCACTAAAGAGAACACTAATTTAACTCCACCCGTCAAAGATTTATGGAGCACCTCCTTTATGTAAGGCACTGGGAGGTTTTAGCTTCCCAGCATCCATTCACCCTACTTTTGGTATGTCTCCAGTTTTTATGTGTGGGCCCATCCCACCTACCTGCCCTCGGGGGTGATTTTGCTGGGGTTTACTAGGTGAACCGTGACCTAGGCATTGTTAGTCAAAGCATCTTGAGCAGCTTTGTCAGAAGTGATGGTTTAAGAAAGGGACCATGACCCAGTTAGAGAGAGTGAAACTCAAGGAGTTTTGCTTGAGCTTGCTGGAGAGCCAGCCCTTTTTTCTCCCAAGAGTCTGGGAGGCTGGAGCTGGTGCCAAGCAAAGAAGAGCCGCCAAATAAAGAAAAAGAAAAGTGAGACTAAAAGGTGTGGGTACGTCAAAACCATGTGATAGATTCCTCCAAAAGTTTAAGAATTGTCATCTGATCTAGCAATTCTATACCTCTAAGTACAGACCCCAAAGAATAGAAGCAGGAACTCAAACACATACTTGCACATTGGTGTTTTTGGCAGCATTATTCACAAAAGGCAAAAAGTAGGAGCAACCCAAATGACCATCAATGGATGAATGGACAAACCAAACGTGATATATACATACAATGGGATATTATTCAGTCTTAACAAGGAAGGAACTTCTGACACATGCTACAACTTGGATAAACCTTAAAAACAGTATGCTAAGTGAAATCAGCCAGACACACAGGACAAATAGTGTATGATTCCACTTATGTGAGGCACCTAAAATAAACAAATTCGTAGAGAAAGAAAGCATGATAGAGGTTACCAGGGCCTGAAGGAGAGGGGATGAGGAGCTGTTATTTAATGGGTGGAGTTTCTGTGTGGGGTGATGAAAAAGTTCTAGAAATGGATAACAGTGGTGGTTGCATAGCATTGTGAATATACTTAATGCCACTGAATTGTACACTGAAAAATTATTAAAATGGCAAAGTCTGTTATGTATGTTTCACCTCCATTGTTAACAAGCCACATGTGATGTAGGATTATGATGCTAGACTAGAGAGTGGGTATTTGCCTTCTGTCCCCAGAGACAAGTCTTGATCAGAAGGGAGGACTATCAAAACTTTGTTCTAAGGAGACTAATCAATAGCCATGAGGTAGAGAAGCTTGGACCAATGCCAAGCCCTACCATAGGGTGTGAACTCTCAAACCAGGAGGAGGTGGTAACTCTATGAGCTAGACAAAGGGAGGATCGGGGATTTTGTGATTAGTGGATGGGAAGAGAGGCCTTGGGAGAGCCAGGCAGTTTTCATGGTTTCAGCTCCTTTTGCCTTACAAAGTATTTGCTACAGTGGTTGATTTCTATTTTTTAATAAGCCAAGTATTTCCTTCCTAATACTACCTAAGTTTACTTTCCTCAATTGCTGCCATAAATAGAGCTCATCAACCACAGAGTCTTTAGAAAATTGTCAACCTCAGCCAATAAATAGTACTCAACCATATGGAAAAAAGTGGGCAATCATGACTCAGGCAAAGTGACTCTGTTTTTCTGAATGGAAAAAAACATTCCTCATTTTGATCTTAACCAAGAATGTTACTGAATGAAACTTAGATTTGTAAATCATTTTTTCATTACTGTAATGTTTCCTATTGCATAACTATATCCTTTGATAAAGAGACATGTCAAACTCTCAGCTGATCTATATCAAAGCCACTTTGCAACCTGTTTTTCAGGATCTCCTTTCACTTTTTATGTTTCCATAATCCTGTATTCCAATGATATTTTTACTTCAATTTATTTTCATTCTTTACACAAAATCCAAAACAAAGTAGACACGTAAAAACCTGAATTCCATGGTTTGCTGCTCC
This sequence comes from Ursus americanus, assembly GCF_024610735.1. NCBI lineage: Eukaryota > Metazoa > Chordata > Mammalia > Carnivora > Ursidae > Ursus > Ursus americanus. Next base: position 9,945,346 of record NC_142137.1, on the reverse strand, counting down.
CTGAGATACAGCTTAGACGTGTTTTATTATCCAAGGGGCACTGGTACCTCTTAACCACAAATGAAGTTAAAGCAATTGACTAGTTTACCTCACTTGCCCACCCATCATCACACACTAGCAAAGCAGAGCCTTCAGATACTGGGACAAGAGGGAAGTAATGTTTGATAATGAGGAGAAGGTCTGACACGACCAGGAGGGTGCTGAAGACATCAGCCTGGTGGGCGGTGCAGTGAGAGGCTCTGAGCAGCCCCCACAAGCAGAAAGACAGAGAAGAGAGGCTGGGGGTGTTGGAACTGGTATGAAGCATGAGGCTTGCCAAAAACCACCTTGGCCTTCATCAGCCCGTGTGCTACAGGTATAAGGGAAATCCTAGCTGTACTGAATCAAACAAGATCAATCTGACAGCTGGAGACACGGGATCTTCCTCTCCAAAGCATCTATTCACATCCACAGATCTACATGGAACTTTTAAGAAAAATACTTGAACCTTGTCCAATTCAGGTATACAGATATATTCATTCCACAAATATTTATCGAGTGCTTTTCCTACTATGCCAGACACTGTGCAAAGTCCTGGGGCTAGAGCTGTGAAGAGAAGAGCCCTGCACCCCAGGTGCTTACAGTCTTAATGGAGGAGAGACCACAATAGATAGAATAACACATAAACAGGATAATTAATGATTGTGATAGCTACAGTGAAGGGAAAGAACCGAGAGTGAGGAAGTAAATAGAAACCAAGGAAGGCCGCTTCAGAGAGGGTGTTCAAGGATGTCCTAGGAAGGGGGTAACATCTGAGCTTAATCATCAAGGAGGAGATGGAGCCAGCCAGCCTCCCCTTGGGGGGTTGGAGGGAGCATCCCAGAGGAACTCAAGTGCAAGGCTTGGGAGCACACGTTCCAGACAGAACTAAAGGTGGAGTGGCTGGAGGCGTTGACTGTGACATAAGATAGGTTTGCAGAGCTGGCAGGAGCTAGATCTCGCGGGGCCTCTAGACCCTGAGGGGCGGTTGGAAGCCACTGAAGAGTTTTAAACAGGAGAATAACATGATTTTATTTATATTTTTAAAAGTTCACTCTGGCTGCTGTGAGGAGAATAGAGGCAAAAGTGGAAGTAGATTAGTTAGGAAGTCACAATGATAATCCAGATAAGTGATGACAGCAGCTTAGACCAGGGAAATGGTTCTCAAAGTGGGGTCCCTGGACCAGCAGCAGCAGCATCACCTGGCAACTTGTTAGAAATGCAAATTCTCCGGCCCAACCCCAGCCTCACTGAATCAGAAACTCTGGGGCTGAGACCCCTCAATATATGTATTAACAACTCCTCCAGGTGATTCTAAAGAACTGAAACTTGAGAACCTCTAGATTGGGGGTATGGAAATAGAGAAGGTGTTATGGAGAAAGTGTTTGTGTCTCCCCAAAATTCTTACATTGCAGTCCTAACCTCCAGGGTGGCTGTATTTGGAGATGGGGCCTCTAAGGAAGTAATGAAGGTCAAGTAAGGTTTTAAGAGTGGGGCCCTGATGCAGTAGGATTAGTGGTATAGAAGAGACCCCTCTTCCCCCCCCTCCTTCTCTCTCTCCCTCTCTCTCCCTCCCTCTCTCCACGCATGTAAAAAGAAAAGGTCATGAGTACTGAGAGAGGGGGCAGCCACCTACAGGCCCAGGGAAGAGGTCTCACAATGAAGCCTATCTTACTAACACCTTGATCTTGGACTGTCTAGCATTCAGAACTGTGAGAAAATTAATTTCTTTTTTTTTTTTTTAAAGATTTTATTTATTTATTTGACAGAGATAGAGGCAGCCAGCGAGAGAGGGAACACAAGCAGGGGGAGGGGGAGAGGAAGAAGCAGGCTCATAGCGGAGGAGCCTGACGTGGGGCTCGATCCCGTAATGCCAGGATCACGCCCTGAGCTGAAGGCAGACGCTTAACCGCTGTGCCACCCAGGCGCCCCAAGAAAATTAATTTCTGTTGTTAAAACCACCCACTCTGTAGCATTTTGTGATGGCAGCCAGAGCAGACTAATGCAGATAGGATAAAACGCTAATGCAGAATAAAAGAAGGGAAACTTGGTGGGAGTAAATCCTGAAGGGAGAACTCAGTAATGCATTGAATATAAAGGGTGAGCTCACAGGGTCACTATATCAGCCAGAGCTGTGCACTCCTTCTCAACCAGCTATGAGAGGCAAGAGATAACCCAGAGTAACACTGGGTACACCCCCATCTTGGGACACTTGGAAATATGAGGAAGAAGCATGGCTTGGCAGCCCAGTGTCTGAACCCCCTTTCTCATTCAGAATATCACCTAGTAAGTGGGTCCTATCGGGAGACACAGCCCCGTATCCCAGAGAAGTTAAAGCGGAGCTGGTTTCCCTCTTATAATTCATCGTAATCCAGGGATTGGGAAGATGACCTAGGCTCAGACAATCAAAAGCCTTCCGAGGATTTGCCTCTAGAAGGAATTTATTCAAGGCTGTGGCCCTGGAGTCAAGGGTGGATTGGGAAGGGTGGTAAGGTCCCAGTGGTAGCAACCCAACCCACGATGTGACCTTGGTGGAATTATTTTTCCAGCTGGTTTTCCCACCCCTCCCATTCATTTCTGAGCAACAAGATATGTTTCCAATAAACTCCTTTTCTGCCTAAGTTGACTAGAGTTTTCAGGCAAGCTCCCTCACTGGTCAAGCGTGGAGCGCTGTAAAGACTGGACTTCCTACATATACCTTGAGGCTCAAGCTCTTAATACCCAGGTACAAAATTTAACGTGGTAGCATTTGCATTTCCTGGCTGACGCGAGACATGGAGGATGCAGGTAGCTAAAGGCAATAGCTTCAGTCAGTTGCTTCCCTGAACTTGTGTCTCTTCCCGTAAGTGCACGATCAACAGGCAAGGGTGACCTTCAATGACAGAGGTCCCATTTTCTTTCTAAAATTCTTGAGTCCGTCTCCTCATCCTCAAGCCTCCTGCCCCATCTTATCAGCAACCTGTAAGGGCCTCCCGATCATGTCTGGCCTCTGGCTTCCTCCACTGTAGTGGGTCCCCCTAGGCCCCTGGCCCTGCCATGCCCTGCTCAAACATCGCTAATAAAATATTCAGAATAAATATAAACTATTTCATTTGGTATTCAGGGTCTTACACAATTTTATTCCTCCCCATTTTTCCTAACTTACCTTCTACTCCTTTCCAACACACCCTTTATGCTCAGAATACGTTGGCTCTGGACATGCATTATGGGTCCCACCCTTCCCTTCTCTGCCCCAATCCAGAATTCTCTCCTCTTCCCTTCCTCTCCAAATCCTTCCCATCCCATCCCTCTGTCCCCACCTCTCTTGAAAAATCCTCTTTGAACTTCCCAACGCACAGTGCTTTCTCCCTCCTCTAAACCTTTAAAACCCCTAATGCCTATGCCAGTCATCTGACGCCCATCAGGCGCTGCCTGGTAGGACTCGTTTCCTTTTCCTGGGCTTGTGCCTTATCACATCAACCAGATTACAAACCCGTTTAGAGCAGACTCCACACGCTACACAGTGACTCACTGCTGTGATTACCCAACCTCTTGTGTATTCAGACGAGACCATGGAGCATGATGCAGAACATGAGGGAAACCCATTAAGTGAGGATACAGTAAATAGGTCCCCTTGTCTTCCTCATCCATTCTGCATCTCTCTATACCCCATGGCCCTCCCCCAATCCAAAACGGCTGCTCCACTGTGAGAAAAGCAAGATATGGCCTGATGAATCTCTCCTACATGAGAACTTGCCCCAAGAGACACAGAGACTGCTGTCAGTTAGTGGTGGTTACGGGAGCTTGGAGATCGTGATGTAGAGTTGGGCCGGCGGCTGAGCGGGATGAAGTAAACGAGATGAGTATGCAGAGGACGCTGGCTTACAGGAGAGGTCAATAGAGGAGATTTTCAGAAACAGAGATGGTGCAGCTCTAGGAAACGGAGAGAGAGGCTTAGCTCCTAATGGCCTTCTAGTTCTCAGGTGCGGTCTTTGGCTAAGCAGGGTCTGGTTCTGTGTCTGATCCATGAGATCCTCCTTGAAAGTTTCAATTGGGGCTAGCCTGAGTGGCTTTCTGTTTTTTTGCCTTCAAAGGAGCTTCGACTAGAGAAGCAGCAGCATAGGCTGATAATAATTCTCACCCTCCATTCTTTATATGAATCCCAGGCTCCGACAGGGTCCTGCCCTTTCCCTTCTCCTAGGGCTGTCACAGCAAAGCGTGACTACTGAATTCCGAGCATGGGAAACCAAGAATCAATTGCTCAAATGCTGTCAAAAAGTGACATTCAAGTTTGAGTGACAATGATGTCTTTGGTCCTGTCCTTATCCACTTTTCTATTTTTGGTTCTGCGCCTGCTCTCTGCAATTACAATGCTTAGTGCTTAAGCAGCTGCCAGGAGTTATTTAACAAGTACTTCGCCCTTCTTTGAAGATGATGCTTTGATCCTGAGCTTACATCCTTCCCTCAGTGACAGAGACTTCAGAATGTGCCACTTCACAAAACACCACGTCTTTTCTGGTGTTTTCTTTGAATGATGGGCTTGAGCCCATTGATTGATCCTAGAAATTGGAGCCTGTCAGAAAGAAATTTCCCAAAACTCCAGTGTCTTCAGCAAGTTACTCTCCATCTATAAAATGGGGCTCACGTGGCCAAACTTTCTCAAGGATGCCAAGAAATAAATCAAAATAACGGATGGAAAGTGCTTTGTAAATAAATCCCAAATAGTATTATTAGTCTAATTGCCAATGCCCGTGCATCTTCAGATACATGAATCAAGGTGTAAGTGTCATGTACAAAGGACAGCTATCCAGCGCTCAGAGCTGGGTGGGGATGCAGAAGTTTACTCCGGCTCTTCTAAAGGAGGCTATCTGGTGAGTATGCAATAGCAGTGACTCAAGCATGCAGACATATTTCTTGAATATTTGAATTTTTTACACTAAGCAAAAATTATATCTCCCATTAGAAACCCTCATGTGTGAATTAGGGATCAATCAAGGTTGGAAAAAATGAGGAGGTAAGCATCAGGGAAAGAGTTTAAGCAAATAAGAAAAAGGTCACCCTTATCGAAAGAATTTACGAAAGTTTGTATGAATCTTTCTCCAAGGTGTACCTTCATCTTTCATCCTTCAGCATCCAGAATATATTGCCGGGGGTTACAGATCAAGTCTACCAGAAACAGACTCGGGTGCAGGAAGTTTATTGGGGAGCACTTTAGGAACCCCATCTGTGGGAGAGTAAAGCACCTGGACTGGGCAGGAAGAGAAGCTGGATTGCATCCAGTCACAACAAAAGCCTCAGCGGATCCCACAGGGACACTCTTAAGCTGGGATGACCCGGCAGCATTGTCCCAAGTGAAGCCAAGAGGCAGGACCTTTGTATCCCCACCTGTCAGGCATCAGGTTCAGGCTGCCCCCAAGAACGCATAAGACAGCTCTTCATCCAAAGGCAATTTCTGGGAGGAGTTACTCAGCTGCAAGCAGTCAACTGTCACTCCCAGCAGCTGGGGAAACGAGTGCCCGGTCCTGAAGCAGGGGCTGCAAGGAAGCCATCCGTGTGACGAGGTCAGAGCTACCGTTATGGTTTGGGTTTTGTTTTTTTTTAATGTGTCAATGAAATAAATGACTAATAAGGAATTCCATGAAGAAAAGGTGCTTTTCACAGCAGTGTTCCTGTCGTTCCACTAGCACCCTGTAGGGGCAGGAACATAGCCAAAATAAACTGGAATCTTACTAACAGGACCAACAGGAGAAGCTGTGGTCAGATGCAGAAAAGCGCCACACACTACCAAGCACCACGACCCAAGCCCAACAACACACTACACCACTGACTCCTGAAACCACAGACCTGAATCCCCTGTCACAGTCATTTAATTCCCAGAAAGACGTCTCGACCCAAGCCCAGAGGAAAAGATTATTTTTTTTCAAGCTTGCCATCGCCTTTAACACATAGACCTGAGAGCTGCCGGCATTATTATTTCAAAAAGGCTTATGGCTATTAAACTGAAATTAAAAGGTATTATCAGAAACAACTTGGAGAATTAAAAGATCAAAAATACCATCTTGAATATGTGCAATTTCCCCCATTTAAATGATAGGATGTGCTAATACTTATCTACACAATTTTGCAGTATGTAATCCTTCCAGGTTTTCCTCAACTTTTATAGATATTTATTCCTTAGAACACTTTTATAAAACTTAACTGAAATACATTGCAAAACGTCTTGTTTTCTTTTAATCAAAACTGTGTTTTTCTTCTAAGTTCAGAGGAAGGGCATTCTTTCTCACCTAATGAAATGTACAAGCGGCAGCTCTAAGGGTCTCTTTGTCCTGTCTTGCTGATTACCTTAGCTCAGAAATTTATCAGATCGAGAAGATGTATTAACTTCCTGATTAATTCCAAGATTGTATTCTATGATTTTAGTCCACCCGTAATGGACAATGTGTCCAAGTTATTATCTTCCAGGAGGATTGCCATTTAAGTTCCTCCGGGATGCTCAATTCTTCTTTGTCCATTTGCTAGGATTTCTATCTTCAACTAAGAAAAAAAATGTACATTGTCCTACATTAATAATTTGGCAGATTATAAACAACCATTGTTCCTTTCTTTTTTTGATGTTTTTCAGATTTTTTTTTAAGATTTTATTTATTTATTCGACAGAGATAGAGACAGCCAGAGAGAGAGGGAACACAAGCAGGGGGAGTGGGAGAGGAAGAAGCAGGCTCATAGCGGAAGAGCCTGATGTGGGGCTCGAACCCATAACGCCGGGATCATGCCCTGAGCCGAAGGCAGACGCTTAATGACTGAGCCACCCAGGCGCCCTGTTTCTCAGATTTTTAAAAATGACTTTAACAAGTATTTTGGGTGTCCCTGATCCTTTCCAACTTGTCATCATCATATTATACCTAATTGATAGACAAATAAACATTTATTTTATGCCTGGGTACAAAACCAGTCTCATCCGTACTCAGTATGGATAGATTCTCACCAGCGTGAGAGGCTATGTAAATTACTGGCTAATAGCATGGATTCTTGAGCTAGATTGCCTGGCTTCAAATCACACCTCTGCCACTTAGCTCTGGAAAAATCACAACTTCTCCGTGCCCTCAGCTTCCCCATTTAAAAATGAGAATATCTACGGGGTACCTGGTTGGCTCAGATGGTGAGGCGCCTGCCTTCGGCTCAGCTCATGATCTCTAGGTCCTGGGATCGAGCCTCACATTGGGCTCCCGGCTGGCTCAGCAGGGAGCCTGCTTCTCCCTCTCCTTCTACCTCTCCCCCTGCTTGTGTGCTCTCTCTGTCTCTCTCTTTCTCAAATAAAATCTAAAAAAAATTTTTTTTAAATGAGAATATCTACTATAGGGTTACTGTTAGAATTATTTCAATGAAAAGCAGTACCTAACATGTAAGTGATATATATGTGTGTGTGTGTGTATATATATATATATATATATATATATATACATATACACATATGCTAGCACTATTATTGTTTTACTATTTTTACAAAAACTCCAACAATACACATTTAAAATTGTTACCACTTATATAGCTAAATTATTCCATTTTTTAAAATAACAGCACAAAATTCATTCTGGCTTAATCATTCTCTTCTGTTATAAATGAGATCATGCTCTATATGTCACACCCATAGGTGCCGAAAACATGATACCCAAGCCAATTAAAATACCCATTCATTTATTCCGTGCACCTCTCTGAGCCAGGCATTGAACTGGGTGCTGGTACTCCAGGTACGATTAGGACACGGGTCCCGCCCTCAGAGCACCATTCCTCCCAAAGATCCACAAACACTAGTCCTTCGTGGACGTTAACAGTGACCTTTCCAGTACATTTTCTTATCTCATATTTATTCTCAAACCATCATTGTTAGTGGATGCCCTTATACCCTGGGCATGAAGCTTCCTTTCAGGTAATTGAAAGTTTAAGAAGGATCCATATTGCACATTAGAAAGCAAGAGGAGATTCCAAAGAATGGATTTAGCAGATTCGATATTATTTTTCTACAAAATCATTGTGATCTCCCTACCAGTATCTATTTCTAGGTAAGTGCTAAATTAATATAGCACTTTCCGCACATCAACCACTAAGGAGAACTGACAGAGCTAGTCTTTTTCCCTTTCCCTGTCATTTCTTGGTTTGCTTCACAGAATTGCTTGTTTAGCCTGACGGCTCACGAGTGTCATCAATAATGTTTATTGGGTATATCACTAATACATGCATTAGTTGTATGCTTGTTGTGGGATAAACATCGTACTACACAATACATAGGAAATTTTAAAATACCAAAATAAGGTATTAACCAAATTTTAAAATTAAAAAAAAATGAAAGTCATGAGAGCATGTTTGAATTATTCAGGGAAAAGTTTAAAGAGGCCAATGTTAAGCCAGTAAAGTTACCTACATGGACTGGTGATAGCAGAGAAGGGGCTGTGGTATCCAACAAGGCACAGAGGAAGGAATTAGAAAATCTGTGCCATGGTCTCCCTGTGATAAACTCCACACTTGTCCCACACGCCTCTACTCTTCCAAAATTCATGTTTGTCTGAGAACAGAGATGAACCAGTCAATGAACTTGATAGACGTTTGTAGACTGTCAGCCACGTGGCTGAACAGGAGCCCCCCCACTTCTGTGATTCCAGGTGAGGGTGACCTTCTCAGGTTTCTCTAGGTGACTGAAGTTGGACATCAGGGATCCCTGTGAACCCCAGTGGAGCTCTATCCATCAGAGGAGAGTCTGGGGTCCTGGAAATCACCTGTCACTGGCCACTAAGTAGTCAATGGTGATTCCCTCCACTCCTGTTGCCTGGAGAATGTTTCCTAACATAATACAGAAAGTATTTCAAGGCTGCCCCATCCAGAAATCTGAGCCAAGCAGCTCCCAAGAGGCATGAAAACTGCCCTCCTGGGGCCACAGTACGAGATGCCAGAGAAAGCACACACAGAGAGGGCCCGGGTTAGGAATGCGGAGAGCCCAACTTCCTGCTCCAGTGCTCACCAACAGCACACAGAGACCAAGGACTCTCCGGCAGCAATGAAGGGAGTCAAGAAGCAAATGTCTGCAAAGACAGACAGACAAGCCAAGGACAAGAACCACATGAACACATCCGAGCACTGGACAGGACCAGCGAGGTTTCCAGCAATTTCTGTGTGACAAGAGACTGAAGCCTGACATCAAAATCCACACCTTTGTTCAATCTTAGGACAGAGAGCAAGGTCAAGCTTTTTAAACAAATTCTTTGGTCTTCATAAAGCTTCTACTTTAAACATCCTTTTACAGTATCATTATTCTTACATAGCTGGACCCCGTGGTTACTATCTTCAGAGTTAAGTTGCCAGGGTCTGGAGCAAAGCAAACACAATGGGAACGCCCTCTCCTTCTCTCCACCCTTAGGAACTGTCCTAAGAGAATTATTTGTGTTACACTATGCCACATCACACAGGGGCACGTACCTGGAGATGAATCATGTCCCTCCTCAAGGTGGTCTGGGTCAGCCTTCCAAGGACATTCTGTGCAGCTGGAAATTCTCTAATCCTGAACTGTGGGTCCAGGGATGTGCCGCCAATCTGGTGTGGGAAGAGGGAGAAATCCACTTACCTTGATATTTCTCCAGGTTTCCTAACTTGGATTTGATTCGTTCATTCATTTTTTCATTCATTCAACAGGCTCATATATAGCACTCAGTAAGGGCCCAGGACTGCTGTAAGCACTTTATGGATTAACCCATTTAATCCACCCTACACCCAGTCAGTTGTGTGTCCCTTGCCCTTCATGTGTGTCTATTTCTTTGTTTATGCCTTTTATGTGATCATGTGCTATGCTCTTATATATGTGTTTGTGTGATTCCAAGCTGGATTATTGACTTTAGCAAGCCAGAACTCTATGCTGACACTTAGCCAAATGCTATGATTTGTAGAGACTTTGACGTTTCTCACCTCCCTGGCAAACTGTGGAAGGGCCACTTGCTGATGTTGTAGCTTCCTCTTAGGAGCTCACTACCCTTCAGGCTTCCTGAGGAAAAAACAGCTCGCTCCCCCTTCCTCTTTTCTGGGGCTGTCTCTACATGTACTGTATACCGCATGTACCGTGGCTTCCATGCCCCACCCCCACTCAGGTATCTCAGCATCGCTGGGTATCCCTGGAAAGACAGCATTTTTCCTGTCCAACTGCAAGACTCTGTGTCTGAGGGCCAGAGCCATAGCGATTTCCTTCCACACCCGGGCCTGGCTCTGTCACATTTAGCCCTAGCATGGCAGTGAAACTCTTTATGGAGTGCTTAGTGCAGCACTCTGGCAATTAGGGGCTTGACAAATGCTTTTTCATGATGCTGAAGCTGAGGATCAGAGGAACAAAATATTCCCTGGAACAAAGGGGCACATTGTGCGTGAATTCACCTTTTATGATGGGCTGTCTGGCCACCAGACCCCTGTGTGCCCAGCATGCAGGGAAGCAACACCATGAATACGAACACGGGACTGGGCACGCAGAGACCGGGGCCATGGCACCAAGTCCTTTCACCCCAGAGTGTCTCTACTGCACATAGAAACAAGAAGATCCTAAATTAATAACCGAGTAAGGGAAATACAAACTGACACAAAGAATTTGGAACTCACAAACCGGCATGAGAAAAACCCCAAAGGTTCCAAGCTTAATAGCAAGTATATATTCAAAAACACTAATTAGCAGGCAAAATGCAGGTTCATGAAACAAAGCTCTAAAGAAAGTGAAGAAGGATGGAGAGTGGAGGGGGTTGGGGGGAGGGGAGACAATTTCCCTAGTGAGAATGATGAGAGAATGCTTGCTCAAGGGCAAATTTTATGGAAAATCATGATCCAGTGCTAACAGAGGGAGAAACCTTTCCAAAGAGTTAATGGAGCAGTTAGAGAAATTCAAGTTCAGTAAATCATGAGGACTGGGAGTATTGATCCGAACATTCTGGTGGGTGAAAATATGGAGCTGAGCTGCTGACCAAACTATATAATAGAGCAGCTCTTCAAAAGTGGATGGGGATTTTAGTTGCTGAGTTGATGCTGGAGTCTCGCCCACTGAGCTCTCCCTCCCAAGCTGGTTCTCTTAAGAGATTCTGCCCACTCTATCCTGGAGGTTAGTCGCCTCTCCACTCACATAACTGCATCCCTCATCTCTGAGGATACCAAACCCACAACCTCCAGCCCAACCTCTCATTTGATCAATTTGGGGGGGGGGTGTATTTCCAGATCTCTCCAGGACAGCGCTACTCAAGCGACCCGTGATCATAGCTACTTAGACACTCATCATCTTAATGCCCTCACTGCCATAACCAATGAGAAAACAAAACAAAGCAAGCAAACTCACCACAAAACCATCCAAATTGTGTTCTCTGCCCTCCAGCCTTGAACACCTGGAGACACCTGCGATGCCTCCCACGTCTTCAGCTCCTCTACCCGATTTGTCAATAATAATAGCATTTAAACTTGGCCAGTTATTCAACATTTTCTAATTCCATTTCCTCACCTGGAGAATGTGAATAATAAAGACTGACATGAGGACTAAAAAGGCCATGTGTGTCAAGTGTCAGAATGACACTTGGTTCCACATGAGCTATCATTTTTACCAGCACTGGCATTATGTTAAAATGTTTCTTCACTTCCTTCCACTGTAGGCTCCAGCAGCATCACATCAAGGCCTTTATTGCCTCAGCCCTACAATAGAATCCCAAACATTTAGAGCTAGGAGACTCCTAAGTAAATGAAATACTCAACCTAGGGTATTTTCACTTCTCCACTCTGGCTCCTCTCAGCCTTGTGAATGGCATAGCTCTCTCCCTGCTCTTCTCCAGCACCAGCGTCTCTCTTTCTAAACATTCAGTCTACATCAGCCCCTGTCCAAGAACTACAGTGGTTCCCTGGGATATGGCTACTGGGGAGGGCGAGCCCCAGGCAACTGTATTTTGCAGGTGCATTTGTGTATCAGCAATTTTATTGGAAAATGAACGCACGTGAGGTATAGTGATATACTGATGAAGATTTAGAATAATGGGTATTTATTTATTGCCCACTGTGAATGTTCTTGTCTTCTTCATCCCTTGTGAATGAGCGTCACCCCAAATCAGCACGTCAGCAGCACTCTACAGGTCCAGTGTCATGCAATATTACAAAAGAAATAACTTGTCGGCCAGTGTCAGTGGGAACATATGCTGACCAAGCTGCTCTCCTGAATTAGGCCCCACCTTGGATCTAAAACAATACACGAGTTCCGGAACTCCTCTAGATATCTGGTCAACCTTATAGGCTGGATGGAGAGTAACAGCTGAGGACTTCAAGGAAGGGCATCCAAATCACGAGGACTTGTGTGGTGTGGGGATCCAAGGCGGGGGTCTTGCCCATGGCTAAGAGAAGTATTGTCTTATCGGGTGGTTAATAGATTGGGATGTTCTGGAAGAGTACCTCAGAGCCACTTTTCTTAGTTTTATGAAGACATCTGGCCAATTGCATCATATGTTAAATAACTAGGAACCTGGACACATTAAAAATTAATAGAAAATTGTATGAATAATGAATCTGTGGCAGTGTATAAAATGATCATACATTACCTCCAGTTAGACAACGAATCCTTGAAATGGTATGAGCTATGTGACCCTACAGTCTTTTCACTGGTGGCCTGAGGAGAACAGGAACAAAGGAGAGAGTAAATAAAATCTGGGTGAAGAACATTCAGCTGTCCAAGTTACTTATGCTTATAAAGCAATGTGCCCAAGTATCTACCTGATCCCTTCTTTCTCAGAGACCTGCCACACACAGCCCTGAGCCCCTGAGCCTAAATTGCAGGTGATGAGGCTGATTCCAGCCTCCTAGGATTAACAGACCCCTTAGGATGCAAGCAAAGTAGGTTAGGTCAGCCATCCTGGAGCCATGCCAGCCAGGGCTGTGGTTGTGGGAACTGCATTGATCTGGTCTGGGCCACAGAGGGTCAGGTAGAGGGAGAACCAAAAATAAGACAGCGTCTACCAACCTCCCACCTCTACCCCTAACCCTCCCCCCTCCTCCCCAAGCCTGCTTTGGGACTTCCAAAGAGAAATATTATAATACATGTCCATCTCCAGCCTCATGAGGTCATTTTCCAAAGGTTAAAGGCTTCATAGTTTCCCGTGTCTCCTTCTCATTTTGCCAGTATCCAATTACTAGGTTCTCTCTTACTCTCTCTCTCTTTCGCACCCCACCCCACACACATACACACAGAGTGTTGGCACATTCTGGCTTGCAGAGTTTTAGATAATATGTTAGCTCAACAAGAGAAAAAAAGAAAAAGAGCATTTCCTGGCAAATTAAAGACAGGCAGAGCCTGGTAACACAGGTGACGGGGTGAACATTGACAAAGTCTGCCTCCCCACACTGCTTCTTTGATGCAATTCTTTTTGTGCCCTAAAGGAATTTCATGGTAATGAAATCTGTACTCAAAAATCAAGCCTTCCTAACTAGAGATACCTTGGGACTGTTTGTTCTCTGCAGTGTAGCCGTGTGTGGCATGACCCTGTTTCTGAGTGTGCATGGGAGACAGTATGTGTGTTGGGGGAAGGGGGATGTTGCTATCAATGTATGATCTGAACCTGCTTTGAAAGCCGATCCCAAGGGGTTAAATAAGATATGGAACTAATTTGATGAGACACTAAAATCTTCTGACCTGTCTTATCTAACAGAATTCTGGTGCTTGTTTTTCATTATAAAGATCTGGGGTAATAACTTTATTTAGTGCTTGCATTTTTCCCCCTGGATTTCTAGTGGAAAGTCAAAGACACTGATTTACAAACAGAGGTTTCTTAAGTACTATTTTTAGAACAATGCTGTACCAGATTTATAAGGGGGTTGGGGGGAGAAACTACAGTCACTTTTGAGCAAAGTAGCATTTCACTGCATAATAATGAAGGACTAATTGCTCTTTGTCATCACTTTTTATGCAAATTGCCCCTGGAGCATTTGCCCAACATGCATTTTACATTTTAACAAAGGAAGTGGAGTCCTGATAAACAAGAATCGTATACCCAAGCAAAAATAAAAATATCAGCTATAAAATAAAACTGCTTAAGGTGCATTCTCTAAGGATATAAATTTTTCTATTATATCATCCCCATTATTAGATCTATTTGACCAATAAGATTCCTTTGAAGCTAAAATAACAGTTTATGTGTCAGGCAAAAAACCAAGTTTGTGCACCCAACCTGCACATTTTACTCATCCTACAATTTACAGGGGAAGTTTGAAGTGAACTTATGTTCCCGCAGAATTTAAACAGACCAGGTCAAAATCCAGATTGGCACAGGACTCAAATGGAGTCAAAGCCTTTTTCACAGGCACAAGTCTCACTATTTCAGAGGGTCGGTTATTCTAACGGATTCCCAGTTTCATAGAGACAGTCATCAGCATTATCAAAAAAGAAACATGATTTGCGTATCATAAATAGGTATAGTTTGAAACATACCTTCAGGACGTGTGTGTTCAAAATCTGGTCCGGGGAGTGTTACCGGTTGCTATCATATTAACACCAGGCAATAGTGGGGGGAAAAGAAAGAGAAATGTGATTTATAAGTTTTCTGGGACCTTCAGAGAAATCTAAAATTCAAACCTGGCCTTCCAGGTCATTATGAAGATATATTTGTCGAGGGAAGAGGATAGAACATATTTTATTTAACAGTCTGTTAGCTTGATCTATACCATTTAAATATTTAAACATATGGTATGTAGGCCTCCATTTGCACTCTTGCCCCAGGCCCACAAATGTTAGGGGAAGGTCTGCCTCTCGGAACCACTCCCCCGCTTCCAACTCACAAGCTTCAATCAAATCTGTACATGTTCTTTCTAAAAATGGAATGCAATTGGCTTTAAAGGCAGCTGATCTTGAGGCCTGGCACCTATGCTATTCAGTAAATCCACGCTTTGCAAATAGAAAAATACAGTGTGTGACAAGGTGCCATTTATGAAGCAATAGATGATTTCTTCCCAAATGCAGAGAAATGAACTGTTGCCTTATCAAACGACCATTGCAGAGTGTTATTTCCAAAGTAGGATAATTCCTAGAATAATAATAATTATACTGTGAAGCCTATTTAATTCCAGACTTCGAAGCCATTTACAGCCCTAAAGTTACTAGCCCAGAGTCCCTTCTTCTGAGCTGGATCCACAAGGTGTTATCCACTCACTTGCTTATGCAAGCCCAGACCCAGAAGAGTATTGCCTACAGTCCTTGAATGAGTCAGGGGGCAAGTGGAGTGCAGAATCCTCACTCATAGTCCCAGACTCCCTCCATTAGACCACCTGATTATGAGATGAAATACTGGTAAACATGAGCTTCTGTACCCAGGAAATGCGCTGTGAAGGGCATAATGAATTACTTATGCTGTGTAGTGTATGTATAAATCATATTAAAGCATGCTGAATAGTACATTATTATGCTTCTATTTTGCATTACAAAAGTAACTAATGTAAGCTGCAAAGTGTACTTTTAATCCATTATTCATTTCTAAAAGTAGTCAGACCACTATTCAAGTACCATAAAAGGCTACCAGTATAAGCAAACCTGCTTTTCAATTTATGAAGATGAAACAGCAAGATTTTATTTATTTTTTATTTTTTTATTTTTTATTTTAATTTTATTTATTTGACAGAGACAGCCAGTGAAAGACGGAACACAGGCAGGGGGAGTGGGAGAGGAAGAAGCAGACTCCCAGTGGAGGAGCTTGATGTGGGGCTCGATCCCAGAACGTTGGGATCACACCCTGAGCCGAAGGCAGACGCTTACCGACTGCGCCACCCAGGCGCCCCAAAACAGCAAGATTTTAAAATCAATTTTGAATTAGGCAAGTCGTATTTATCAAAACATATCAAATCTATGCATTCCTAGTTCAGAGGGAGAAATTATTATGAACCCTAATTTTTCCCCCCAAAAGATTGTATTTCTTAAGTCTGAAATCAATATAATTACTTTTACTATGTGTGATTCTCTGGTATTATTTGTTTTACTTTACTTTTAATGTTTATAGCAGATCAAAAGCTATTTTCAGTTTTCTTTCTCTGTCATTTACATTGAGTTATCTACATTCTGGTTTTCCACAGTGCTACCTCTTCCACAAATTTTCCCCACCAAACAAGCAAACAATTGGGGTGGACTTATCAGCCCTGAGCACCCCATCTGAAGTACCCTTCAAAAGTCTTTCTAGTCTTTTCCAGAAGCCATACAAGGAAAGATTGATACAAATTTATACAAAAGCAACAGTAGCATAAAATACAAGTGACAAACTAAGAAAGTGTTTGCAACCTAAATCATAGTGGGTCAAGCCCTTTAAGTTTAGTGAGTCTTAACAAATTGAGAAAAGTCCAAAAGCCCAAATAGAAACTGAACCAAGGACATGAACATAAAACTCACAGAGAAAACAATACAAATGGTTCTTAAACATACAAAAAGATGTGCAGGGGGGCCTGGCTGCCTCAGTTGGTGGAGTGTATGACTCTTGATCTCAGGGTTGTGAGTTCAAGCCCCACATCGGGTGTAGAGATTACTTAAAAAATAAAATCTTGGGGCGCCTGGGTGGCGCAGTCGTTAAGCGTCTGCCTTCGGCTCAGGGCATGATCCCAGCATTCTGGGATCGAGCCCCACATCAGGCTTCTCCACTAGTAGCCTGCTTCTTCCTCTCCCACTCTCCCTTCTTGTGTTTCCTCTCTCACTGGCTGTCTTCCTCTATCAAATAAATAAATAAAACCTTTAAAAAAAAAATCTTGAGGGGTGTCTGGGTGGCTCAGTTGGTTAAGCAACCAACTCTTGATTTTGGCTCAGACCATGATTTCAGGGTTGTGGAATCAAGCCCCGCGTCAGGAGCCTGCTTAAGATTCTCTCTCTCCCTCCCTCTCTTTCTCTTAAAAAAAAAAAAAAAAGTTAAAAAATGTAATAAAATAAAACCTTGAAAAAAAAAAAGATGTGCAACCTCACTTATGCAGAGCAATTCAAATTAAAGCTACATGATGATACCACTTCAAACTGGTAAAAATTTCTGAAAGTTTGATAATATAATTGTTACCAGGGCTGTGGGGAAACAGCCACTCACGTATGCTAGTGGGACTGCAAATTAGAATAAATCACTATGGATGGCAACACGGCCATCCCTCTCAAAGTAACATGCTTGGACCCGGTAATCCCACTTTGGGACTTTATCCTACAGACAGATACACCTGCACATTTATGACACACTATATATACAAGGTCATTCACTGCAGTGTTAACTGCAGCAATAGAAAAATTTAGAAACAGCCCAAGGGCTTGTGATGGTTAATTTTATGTGTCAGCTTGACTGGGCCACAGAGTGCCCAGATATTTGATCAAACATTGTTCTGGTGTCTCTGTGAGGGTGTTTTTGGATGAGATTAACACTTAAATTGGTAGACTGAGTAAAGCAGATTGCCCTCGCTATGGTGGGTGGGCCTCATCCAGTTAGTTGAAGACCTGGACAGAACGAAAATGCTGACCCTCCCCTTCATGCAATAAGAGACAGTCAGCTTTTTCTTGCCTTTGAACTGAAATATCTGCTCTTTCTGGATCTCAAGCCCGCCAGCCCTCAGATTGGAACGACACCATCAGCCCTCCTGGGTCTGTAGCTTGCCGACTCACGCTGCAGACCCCAGGACTTTGTCAGCCTCCATAATCACATTAGCCGATTTCTACACACACACACACACACACACACACACACACATGGTTTTGGGATTTTTCTCTGGAGAACCCTAATACAATAGAGAATCAATTAAATAAACTATCATATGCACACTAGGAATAGTACTCAGATATAGAAAAACAAGTGGAGATGATCTGAATGTGATCTCTAGGGCATGCTAAGTGAGTAACAGTAAGGTGCAAAACAAGATACATTATATGCTAACCTTTGCATGAAAGGAGGGATGAAGATATATATTTGTAATTGCTTATATTGAAAAGAAACACAAAAGTAAATAAATGAAATTGTTCTACTGGGGATCAAAGTCAACCAGGATATATACTTGCAAATGAGTACTTTTTCAATACTTCTGGTTTTTAAATCATGTGAATATATTACTTATCAAAAAAAATAATTTAAATTTATAAATCAATAATAGTGTTTCTTTATCGTATAACCCCAATTTCTTTCTTTTATGGCACTACTATTGCCTGAGGTTTTCTTGTTTAGTTATCGGTTTCCTTACTTCCTTCTCTGTAGAACAGGGTCAGCAAATTATAGCCCATGGGCCAAATCCAACCCACCTTTTATTTTGTAGATGAAGTTTTAGTGGTAAACAGCCCTGTGCATTCATTGATACATTCCCAAGTTTGCCTTTATAGTACAGAGGCAGGGCTGAGTAACTGTGACGGAGACCACATGACCCACGAAGACTAAAATATTTACTATCCAGCCCTTGACAGAAAATGTTTACTGACCCTTGCTCTAGAATGTGAACTCCTTCCAAATCAAAGGTGAAGGCAGAAAGCTTATTCGGTCTTCCCCAAATCCCTCAGCATACTGTCTAGAACCTAGTAGGTGCTCATCAATTCCGTCACAGGTTGGGTTTCCAGGGAAATGAACTCTGAGAGGGAGATTAGCAGGTGGGAGGTTTCTTAGGGAATGTTCCCGGGATTTACCTGAGGAATGGGAAGGAGCAGGGCTGGGCAGAGGGAGAAGTCAAGCCTTGGTGCAGTCTCCATGGAATGCCTCCCCTGAACAGGTGGGAAGTTCTGAAAATGGGGTGATCCTTCAGAGCTCTCCAAATGAGTTGAGAGAGCTGGGCCTTTATACTCCCACTTGGATCTGTCATTGGACGAGGGCCAAGCCAGCAGGGAGGTGGGGCCTTGAGGGAAGCATCTATCTTCAGCCAAAACTAATCCTGAAGTGGTACCACCATGTGCCAGTAGCATTCCCCAAAGCTGGGGTCATTGGTATTTACTTGGGGGGTGGGGGAGAAGTGGGGACCCACAACATAGCATCCATCACAAGGACTAACTAAATAATTGCGTTTGTATGCATCTGCTCCAGTGATAATTCCACCTCACAATACCATTCAGTTGATTTCATTGTCATAATCTTTCTCTGGGCTTTTCAGTATGTCTTAGTTTGTACACTCTCAGAAGCAGACTCTGAGACAACCATGGAGATGGAAGTAGTTTTTTTGTGAGATGCCGGGAACACCAGTAGAGGAATGGAGACAACAAACAGGGAAGGTAAGGCAGTTAATCCACTGCTCATGACAATGTACGCAAGTGCTGCTCAAAATGGGGTTCCGGGGAGAGTGCCCAATCCGGAGCTGTTCACCACTGAGTTTACAAACGACAGTTGTTCTCAATTCCAGCTCTCCTCATCCTCGGTTTCTGAGCAGAATTAGGTAGAGTTGTTTTTCTGCTCACTCAAAATCATTATCTTTAACTTAAAGTGAGGAGCCAATGCCTGGATGCAAAAGTGATGCGGGTGCCTAAATGCTATAGGGCAGCTTGGTACAAAAATCCTTCCCTTCTGTTTCCTTCTCTCGTAAGGGAACCTAAACACCAGCTTAGATTTTATCAAATGCAAGAGGCAGGTTTGCTTTTTCTAACAACTTCTCCGCTTCTAGGAGTGGCTGACCAGCGGTTAGTTTCATTTCCCTTGCTCTCCTATCATGATCACCATCAACACAAGGAAAACTGAAAGAGAAATACCCGCCCAGAACGTTTCACCCACTCAGAAGATTGCAACCACACGACCATGCTTCTCAATAAGAGGACAGTAATATTCACATTTTTCCAGGAAGGGTAAACTATTTCCCATCACAAACTTAAGTTTTCTATCCTTTGAATCTAGAGATTCTAGATTAAAACAACAGTTCCTATGGGAACAAAGTATCAGTTTCTCTTAGCAACCACTGCACCTTTTATAACATTGATAAACTTGGTTTCAACATGAAACTACTTTCACTAAGAGCTTAATGTTACTGTAAAACCAAGCCTACCATAGTATGATTTAAAAAACACATTTTAAGCAGGATACAGAATTACATACACACAGTGATAAGTATGTACAAAATAACATGTACAAAATAAAACGTACAAAACACAAAAAGATGTCAAAGAAATAAACTAAAATATTAAATTGTTTTCCTCATGTCCATACTTTCTAAATTTTTGCCTTGTGCACAAAACAACTCCAGTGTAAAAAAAAAAAGGTAACTCTAAACACAACATAATTGGATTTTAAATTAGAGATACAGAATGGAAGTATTATATGGAACTTTAAGCTGGCTGGCGTCAGACGGTTCTCTTCTCACTCTGGTTTCATGACTACATCACTGGATGGCAAAGCCCAAATCACTAACCACTGGTCTGCATGCTCTTCCCATGAAGAATGATGTCTAAGCTTCTTTTGAACACTAAAATTTAATGATTTTATAATTTTGCTTTCCCACAATAATCTTATGTTGGCAGATGACCCAATATTGGAGCAGTTCATAGACTTTGGAGAGCATGGAAACCACCAGGGAATAACAAATAAGAAGCATAGGTGAGGACGTGGAGCAAAGGAAACACTTCTGCAATGTTGATGGGAATGTAAATTGGTGCAACCACAATGAAAAACAGTCTGAAGCTTCCTCAAAAAAATTAAAAATAGAAGTATCATATAATCCAGTAATTTTACTTGTGGGTATGTATCTGAAGGAAATAAAATCTGGAAGAGATATCTGCCCTCCATGTCCATTGCAGCATCATTTACTATACCCAAGATTTGGAAACAACCTGAGTGCCCATTGGCAGATGAATGGATAAAGAAAAATGTGATATATATACACAGTTGACCCTTGAATAACACAGGCTTGAGCTGTGCGTCACTTATATGTGGATTTTTTTGTAGTACAATACTGTAAATGTATTTTCTCTTCCTTATGATTTTCTTAATAACATTTCCTTTTCTCTAGCTTACTTTAGTATAAAAATACAATATAGAATACACGTAACATACAAAATATGTGTTAATCAACTGTTGATGTCATCTACAAGGCTTCTGGTCAACAGTAGGTTATTTGTAGCTAAGTTTCTGGAAAGTCAACAGTTATATGTGGATTTTTGACTGCAGAGAGGGTTGGTGCCCCTAACGCCAGCATTAGTCAAGAGTTAGACATATCTATATCTCAGCTTTTACTGGGAAACTTTCTCCTCCCATGAATACGAAACTAGGACCCACTGGTAAGCAAAAAAGAAAAGTCCTCATAGAGGAGTTGCTTCTTGAAGATAAGGAAATTTTAAAAATTCAAAACAGAAATATTTTTACTCGCTGTTTATTGTAAAAAGACAGGGCTTAATTTAATAACCAGAAGAAAGCAGTTCAAGGATTGTATGGTGCTGAGTTTTGATGTAGGGCTGGAATGGGGGAGGTGTTCTTATCTTGGTGCTCATATTGTTCGACATGCGCTCTCTTTAAATGCATCATGGGTTTAAGGAAACACAAGGTATGAAAATCAGAAGGCGTAAAACATAAAGTGGGACATAATGAAACACATTTCAAATGCATTCTTACCTTTACAAAAAGATTATGCACATGAACTTTGAAATAGGAATGTTCCCTTCAGCATTTAAGATATCATTAGTTTGGTAATAATATATTTCTTGATACGGGTGCTGGTTCTATGGGTGTGTTCACTTTGTGAAAATTCGTTGAGGTGTGAACTCATGATCTGTGCCCTTTACAAATAGTATGTTATAATTTAGTAAAAACTTTCCCTAAAAATTCATTCGTTGTAAATAATCCAGTGTGCATAACAGGGATGTAAGTCTGCTATAGCTTTTGTAGATGGCATGCTAGAAAACTCTAAGTGAGGGGGAAAGGGACAGGATAGAACCAGTTTCTATGAGTTCAAATGAAGCCACAGGAGGTAAGAAGGAAGACCAAGCCAAGGAAAAGTGTAATTGACTGTCAGCAAAATGGCATGGCCATGTAAGATGGCCATTTTTAGGGTCAAGTCAAATGTCAGAAAGGACCATTTTTCTTAGTCTCCCTTTTTAAAAAAAGACTAATAAATAAACATACAGACTTGGGCCATGAAGGTAAAAATAAAAGCAACGTAATTTCTCCTGCCACAAGACTGGAACTCCATTTCCAAGAGAAGTAGTGTGCAATCATGGAAGCCAGGATTTGAATATTGAGTTGGTCACTTGCTAGCTGCTTGATGCTGGGCATATTTAAACCCTCTGAGTTTATTCATCTGTAGAAAAGAAATAATGAAGCCTACTTTGTGGGGTTGTTGTAAAGATTAAACAAACAATATATATGAAGTACTGGTCTAGTGTTTACCTCAAACAACAGTAATTATTATTGTTCCTTCCCCAAGAAAAGAAATTCTGAGGAAGAATTGTATTTCCATTTGGAATTATTTAAAATTTTTAAAGGCAAACTGAATGTTTTGGTCCAAAACCACTTTATTTTCCCATGGTACCACTAAAAGTATTTTCAGGACCAATATATAATTTCTATGTGCTGAAAGAGTGTGATTTGGCATTTTTTCCTTCTAGTTTTTGAGAATGATGTGAACACGTAGGCTTCTAAGTAGGTATTGACTGTTGGCGCTTAGGCTCTTGGCAGTTAATATAAACCCTGGATTTACATGGCCTTCAATTTCCTTTACAACAGTTGCCTAAGTAGGATTTATCACCCTTGTCCTGGTGCACACAGGAGGATAGACAAGGTGAAAAGAACAATCAAGCTGGTTAGCTTGTCTTAATGTTAAAATGTTTTTGAGCAAGGACTAGCTTTATTTTTTACCCAAATCAAAATACGAGGATGCTGTGTGTAGACATGCTTCGTCCCAGATCTTAATTTTACTTGTGTATACTTACATAAATATCTAAGAATTTGGGGTGGTTTTTTTTTCCCCCTGTAAATTACCTCTATGGCAATCATATGTTTTCTGGTTAGCATCAAATAGGTCTATATCTATAAACACTTTGTTAACATAAGCAGAAATCTCTGAACATAAAAACCCTTTAAAATCACACTGGAGTCCAGATCACCCACAAATGCAAGGAGGTTCAAGGGTTGAGTGACAGCCTCTCCTTCATTTGCCCCTCCTGCGGTGATAGTTGAGACTTGGTGAACCGGAACGAAATTGACAAGGGGCAAGCTTGCCATTTCAAGTCTCCCAGATTAAATTGAAGTCTTGTTTTTAATTTCATTTCCTTTTTTATTTAAAAAAAGAACTTGTTATTCACATTTTGAAATTACACTAAAATGTAAGTTAACTGTCCCAGCACTGCCTCTCTGCCTGATTGCTCACTGGATAAAACACAAGTGTATATTCAAAAATAGCCTTGGTGCAGGCAGCTCAACACAACCCGTAACACTGGCTGAGAAGGGCTCTAAGGAACGAAATAACTAGTATCTGGGAATCCCCTACCCAGTGCTATACAAAAAATCACCAAGATTTTTACGCTCAAGTCCACTGCAGTATTGGAAAACAATGGCAGAAGTTTAACCTATATTTTAAGAGGAAAGTATTGGAGCGATGGAATTCGTCTTTGATTTGAGCAAAGACTCAATGCTAATAGTTTTCTGGTTGCTAACCTTGACTCTATTATGGAGCCTTTGTCATTCTCAGTAAGTCTTTGTGACTCAATTTCACCATCTAATAATACAAGCGTGTTTTATCTTCTGTAATTGCAGTACCCTTGAAAACTTGTGTGAACTGAATTGTGGAAAATAAAATTATAAGCTTTGAATATACTAGAAAAAAAATCAGCAGTTTAAGACACCTTGAGATGGATCCTTTAGTCAAGTAAAGAATCCTTTTATACCCTATTTTTAAAAAAATAGATTCAATTTTTAGCTTTATATTCTTTAAAACTAGAGCACATTTTAAAAGGGAAAGCATGGTGATTTTTACAGCATTATGTAATAGGTTGGGCCGAAGGGTTCCCTATCCCTTGGCCTCTCAGGAGGTCTCTGAACATTGACCTTGTTCTAGCTCAGCCCCTCAGCTGCAGTGCCGGGTGGGAGAGCGGGGTGGCCCTGGAGGGCTGTGTTGTTGAAATATGACTTCAGTCAATAAAAAAAAAATCCCTCGGTGTTCTTGGGAGGATTCAGGGAGTGGGAAGAGACAAACTGAGAGATGGAAGGTAAGAAGAGGTAGGACTAGGGCTGGTGAAGGAGATTAGAGCAGAACAGGTAGAGAGCCTGACAGATTTGAGAAACAGAAAAGATGAGTATGATGGAAAGGTGGCGAATGAAGGGGAGAATGCTAGCAAGTCGGGGAGAGGGGCGAGGGCCGGGTTACTACGCAAGGGGCTGTAGACCATGACATGACCCTTGAATTGTACTCTCACCTAAGCGGGAATCCATTAAGGGGGTTTGAACAGCAGAGTCACATGACACAATTCACACTGAAGAAAATCATCTTACTGCCATGGGAAGATAGACTGGAGGTAGGCAAGGGTGCAAGCAAAGACAATGTTTAGGAGCCATTGGCCTTGAAGAGCCCAGGCAGGAGAGTCCACAGCCCGGACTAAGGTGGAGGGAGTGCAAATGCAGACAAGCACAGATCCGAAATAAATTTTGAAGACAGACTGTCAAATGTGACTGCAAGAGTGAATACAGGAAGTGAGGGGGAGGGAGGGATCAAGGACAACTTCCTAGGTTGTTCTGGAACGAGTGACTGTGTGTCATTTGCTGTCACCTTATTTCTCCACAGTCTTTCGGATATAATCTCCTTATTCCTCTGATTTCAGCTGTAACTGTATTCATGATTCTCTCTCTTTGCAGCTTTAACCCCTGTCCTGAAGCCCAGACCCACATTTCCAATCACCTGCTGTACATGGAACACAAATCTCCTTCCTCTTCTTTCTCAATTCCAAAACGTGAGAAATAACACTGTTTTTAAATTTTACCTCCCTCTCTGTTGCTACCCAATGTCCAACTGGTTTCCAAGAACTGAGAGTTTGCCTCCCAAACTACCATTAGTTCTATCCCCTTCTTTTTTCCCCTCCCCTCCTGCCCGGACTGTTAGAGTCTCCGATCTCATCCCCTCGCCACCTATCTCTGTTGCTAATCCAACCAGCACTGCTTCCTGACTGATGTCCCCAAAGTGAAAAATCTAGTCATTTCACCCCAGGCTCAGAAATTATCAAAATTTCCCTATTGATGATGAAATTAAGTGCAAATAGTTATGTCTGGCACTGAAGATCCTTTGCCACATACACACCAGCACATTTTAGGACAGTCCACAGAGGGAGTGTGACATTGTGAACATAGGCAAAGAACAGGCACAAGGGAATGGGTGTTTGGTTGGACATAAGCAGACTGAACAAGATGCCTAGACTGTCCACAGAGTCACAGCTGTTCCTCTTCAATGTCTTGCACAAAAACTGAGCTCATATCAGAATTAGACACATCCCAGCTCAAGAAAAGCACCTCAAGGAAACTAGTGGACCTTGGCTGGTTTTGTCTGCCCAATACGCCTCTTCGTTTCAAGATGGGAATGTGCCAATCATGGTTTCTATCTCCCTTTCCTAAATGATGGGTCCATGGCATGGGCATGTGACCCCGGGGGGGGGGGGGTGCTGTTTAAAGGCTTGATATACGGACCCTAGAAAAGAAAGTGTTGTTGCCCTGACAAAAATGTCGAACAGTGAGGACCGTGTGAGCCCGAAGCTGTTGGTGATTACCTTTCCCTTCACAGAGAGAGCGCTTGCTTGAGTATGAGAACAACAAAGAGGGAAACGGAGCTGCGAGAGAGCCCGAGACCATATCATCAGAATCTGGGTCTAGCAGTGCCCTTTCCAGTTATACAAGCCAAACAGATATGATAAAAGTGCTGGCAAAGAAGGGAAATGTAAGTCATTCCGAGCCACTGTCCTTATCATAGTGAGTCAATGTTTCATTTTACCTCATCCTGTCCTTTGCCTTTTGGTTGCCCTTTTCCTTTTTTTTTTTTTTTTTTTAAAGATTTTATTTATTTATGTGACAGAGAGACAGCCAGAGAGAGAGGGAACACAGCAGGGGAGTGGGAGAGGAAGAAGCAGGCTCCTAGTGGAGGAGCCCGATGTGGGACTCGATCCTGGAACGCCGGGATCACACCCTGAGCTGAACGCAGATGCTTAACGACTGCGCTACCCAGGCGCCCCTGGTTGCCCTCTTCCAATGCCATCTGCCCCAGCCCTGTGCCTCTATTCAAGCCAAGAGAGGGCTGTGTTTTTCCTAAACCTCTCAGCCTGCAAGGGGACATCTCTGTAGGCAGCAGTTGTGGACCCTCTCTGCCTAACCCAAGCATCCCGATTGCACTGGAGTTTGGGGAAGTCCATGCACTTATTTCACTGGCTCTACCCTCTCAGTCATCAAACTGCCACACACGTGGTGTTCCGCAGTGGATTATTTCAACCCTAAATAGAACCAATTAACTATAAAACATTTTGAGCCTTGTTCAAGACAAACTACGGCACTACCACACCACAGAGTTGGTTACAAAATGTAGCCTCATTTATCTGAGATCAAAAGCAAGAGTATTACCACAGACACACACAGACACACACACACACACACACACACACACACAGACACACACACACACACCACTCCACAAAACTTCAAGTTAGTAAGGTTTTGATTATCTGATATTTTTTTTACAACAGAATACAGAGTGTGTCTATTCAGCTAAAGAACAGGAGTGCTTTGATATGTTCATGATTTTGAATAAAGCAATAATAAAGTGATTTTATTGCATTTGATGCTGCATCTGGGACAGCTTCTCTCTGTACCCTCCTCTTTGGGTGAACATAGGATACCTTTGGATCAGCACGGACTCAGACCATGACAGTTACTAGTTTGGAATACTAAATGTGACATTAGTGGCCCAGTGGCATTAATGCACCTACCAAAATTGCCTGTTTTTCTCTTTCAAAGTAATTTTAGCAGTGATGGGCTACAACCGAGTAATTTCTGATAAGCAATTAGCACATATCAACTCAAGGCTTGTTATTCAAGGTTTTATACTGTTGGTAGAGCTATGGCAGAGGTTACCTATTAAAAAGCATCTGTAAAAAACTTCTGCTATTATTGTGGAAGCAGTGGGCAATATTCAAATGGAGGCAATTCAACCATTTAAATAAATGTGTTTTTAATCATAAAATGTCACTGTTCTACAGACCTGTTTTTCCTATTAACGTGTTGGAGATAACGTTAATGAGATTTAGTTAGCGTTTAAGAGCAGTTGAAGTCTTATTACGAAAGGCAGCCTAAAAGGACACAGCAGTATTCTTCTGAAGCTGTGAATCATTATTTATCTGTGTGAAATTTTATGGTACTTAAATCTACATGGGGACCATCTAAGTGACAAAAACACAGACTTAGATAACAACACAGGATGTCCCCCAAACACTCTTCTCCTCTGTAGTACTTCTCACATCCTGAGAAGAAAAAAAAAAAAAAAAAGATAAAACACACCAGAGTTAAAAGTTTTAATGTATGTAAGGGTGGGGGGAGCTGGGTCCCAAGTTGATATTTCAAAGAACGGCTCATTTTAAAAATATGAACGTTATCTGCATCTACTATGTGACTTGGCACAAAGCAGATTCTCAAAACATTTGATGTGTGAATGAATAGAGTGACTTAAATAAATAAATAAATAAATAAATAAATAAATAAATAAATAAATAAATGTATTTGAGATATTGATCACTGTGTCGACCCACCGATAGCACCTATAAAGAGAGAATGACCTGTGCACATAGGTTGCTGGAGGGGAAAGGCCTCGATGACTCGGATTTGTCCCTCATGACATGTTTCCCTTCTCTCCATCCACCCTCCCCACTAACTGGCCCATCCAAGGCGGCCAATCTGTTGCCTGGCCATCAACCTGCGCTAAAAGATAAGTCAGGCCAATCAGATTTCTTCTCTCACAAATTTGAGCTAAGAAAGACCTTGCAAATAAGAAAATACGCAATAGGAGCTTAAGGTGAAAAGATACACATAAAGATGTCCTGAGGAACAGTCACAACCTTGAAAAGGACAACATTTACTCCTACAATTATTGGGCAACAGAAATTATGAGCCTAAGGGGTTATCTTGGCTGGGCTCCAAGCTGAGACTCAGACAGGCTTGTGTGTGAAGTATGAAGAGCCTCAGAGATTCACTGCCTGTTCACAGAATGTGCGAGGACCCTTCAGTAAGCATCTGACAACATCCCCTGGTTTTGCTGGGGTTGCACCTGCACAAGCATGTCTAACCAGCCAAGGAAGGGCAGATGAGTAACAGAGGCTATACTGCAGGCAGCGATCTCGGAATCCCTGAGTGGAAAAAAGCAACGGAGAAATCCAGTAAGGTGGGCTGGAAGAAGACATGAGAGCTTGGGTACTGGGGAAAAAAGAGTGGTTTTAGGTCTGGTGTGAGGCTCTCCTTCACAATCTGACCTTTCCTCCCACTCTGGAGGGGTATACATAAGACAACTGAAATAAGCTGCATTGTTTGCCATGGTACACACCCATCTGCGAATTGCCTAGACCAGAGGAGACTAGAAGAAGAAGGCATTTCACAAGGAGAGAGCAGCACACAAATGAGTAAGTGGATGTCTTGGGGGACAGGGGGCTGGTCAGCTCCACTGGGGAGCAGCTTGGGCATGCCACTGCAATCCTTCAGTGAGGGCTAAAGTGGCAGCCAGAGGGCAGAGCCGAGAAGTTGCGATGGTTAATTTTATGTGTCAATTTAATTGGACTGAAGGAGGCCCAGGGAGCTGGTTAAAACATCATTTCTGGGTGTGTCCATGGGAACGTTTCTGGACAAGGTTAGCATTTGAATCAGTAAACTGAGTAAAGAAGATCAGCCTTTCCAATGTTCACGGGCACTACCCAGTCCCTTGAGGGCCTGGATAGAACAAAACGGTGCAGGAAGGAGGAATTTGCTCTCTCTCTCCCTGGAGGTGGGACAGTCATCTTCGCCTGCCCCCCCAGACATCAGAGCTCCTGGTCCTTGGACCTTCACATGCCAACTGAATTATACCACTGGCTTGCCCACTTTTCCAACTCACAGACAATAGATTGTAGGTCCTCTGAGCTTCCATAACCAGGTGAACCATTCCTAGAATAAATCTTATATCTATATCTTTATCTATATAGGTATCTATCTCCTATTGGTCCGGTTTCACTAGAGAACGCTGAGTAATACAGGAACTAAACAAGCCACACATACCCTGAGAAGGGACAGAGCTGAGATTTTGCTACTTGGCAAGTAGTAACTATTAACACAATGAATCCAGGGATAAATTGCTCAAGGAAACTCCTGCTAGTAGGTCTGAGGGGACATCAGGGTTTCCCAAGTTAGCAGAGAAAGCTGGTCAGTGGTGAGGAGACTGGAGCAGAGACATTCAGAGAAAAGCAGAGACCACAGAGCCCTTGAGAGACTGACCCAAAGACTATCGACAGCTTCGCAATTCAGCTCCAAATTGAGTCCATATGTTTCTTAAAATAATTTCCCCCACCCCTTTTTTCCATTGCCTTGAATAGGTCTTTATTTCTTGCAAGTAGAAAAATAATATAATTAAGCAACAAAATTAAAAGATTCAAGATAGAAACAACTCCATCCCTACTTTGACCTCCAAGAAATCACCAAGTTGCTGGTGTTTGCATGTGTGACTGGTTCTCTCTCTCTCTTTTCTTTTTTTTTCTTTTGTCCCATGTCCCTTCCTTCCCTATCTGCGGGCCTGTCCTGATAACTGGTTCACACTCTTCTTCAGTCGGCATGGGTCATCCTGCCCACTCTTGGTCTGAATCAGGTTTCAGATGGGCCCCAGAGCCACGGAAAGTATAGCTAATCCAGCACTCTGGATGCTCAAGACGCTTCACTGGTTGCTGTCATACTTGTCATCTCATTGAATCTCTCGTGACTGCCCAAGTAGAGTTATAATCATAGTTTTAGCAACGAAGAAACAGGTGCATCAAAGTTAACTGAGGTGTTTAGGAAGTTACAGAGCAGAAGTTAGAACACAGGACTCCAGGATGCCACAGCCGGTGCTAGTTGTACCAGAGAGAGAGTCTCAATGCAATTTCAGGAGTGAAAGGATCTAGGTTGACCATGGAGAACTGACACCTACATGCTGCGGACTGCATGTTGCATTACCAAGGTGGTGTGCCTGGGCACGGGAGAGGGGAGGAGAAAAAAGTGGTAAAAATGCTGCAGAGAAGAACTGCACAGGACGTGGAAGAACAGGAGAAGCAAAGAAGCAAAAGAAGACTGGCAGATAAGGTGGCAGCAGAGTGGGCAATGTTCCATAGAGATGACAGAGGAAGTGGAGGATGTGGAAGCCCTTTAAAGAGAATGGTAATCTCATTTTCCACCCCCCACCTTAAAGCTACCTGCCAACAATGCTGCTCTGTCCCTATTCCCTACTCTCACCAAAATAAAAGGCACAACCAAAATTAGAACAAAGTAAGGCATCAAAACTAAGAGCCGGTTGAGTCCCGAAAGCATTCTTTGGCATTTTGTCAGCAATAGAGTATGAGTTTCCATTTTTAATTTTGGGAAATTTCATATTGCACAATTTACTATTTCCCCCACAGCTGCCAGTACTATTTGCCATCCATTTGGTATCTGGACCAAACCCAAGCATTTACTGGCAGAGGCTGCTTTTACTGGTTCAGGCAGCATTGTGTATTGGTTGGGAGAACAAGCCCTGGAGTCAGTCTTCATGAGTTCAAATCCTGCCTCTGATACTCGCTGGGGATGCATCTTTAGGAAAGCTCTCCACTCCTCTGTGCCAAGTTTCCCACTTCACAGGGTGGTTGTGAAGATAAAAGAGAGTAACCAACGCTCTTGGTTTGCCCAGGACTGAAAGGCTTTCCCAGGATGCTCCATTTTCAGTGCTGAAACTGGAAAGGTCCTGGGCATCCTGGAAGGGGTTGGTTACCCAAGGATAAAATAAAATATTGCAGGTAAAGCACTACGAACAGTGAGTGCTCAACAACTGTTAGCCACTGATTTGTAAACCCACTGAGAATGTGACCATTGTCACGGTCACTGTTTCCCCTGGGGGTCTGGAACTAGGGCCCCAGTCTTTTCTGAAGGGCAAGACCACTTCTATTCCTCCAAAGCCCTGGAATCACTGGAATCAGGGCAAAGATGAGGATGGTATGCCCATAATGACAGTGAAGTCTGTGCACAGAGGGAGGATGAGCCAAACTCCAACCTCTTCTTCCATCATGGAATAGTACCAGGAGTTCCCCTCCCTTCCCTAAAGATCTCCCCACTCTAGGATGGGTCTGCCTGAGCCATATGGCCGGTCTGCACTGCCAGTCAATAGATAGAACTTGATCTACTGAGAGAAGACTTCTGATCTTTGGAGTCAGATTTCCCTTCAGGACACCCTGAGTCTCTCCAGGAGTTCCAATTGCATTTCTGAAGGATGAAAAGGCCATTCCTGTGCACTCTGATCTGACATCCTGGGAGGTGCCATTTCTTGCAAATTCCTTAAACATTTTATCCCTCAGGGACTTATGACTTTCTTCACTGCCTGGTCTCAGATACAGAGGAGAATGGTGTACAAAGGAAGCACTTTAATGCAGGGCTTAAGTACTGAGGGATTCTAGACTGCCTAGGTGTGATCATGGGCAACTTATCCTTTTTAACTAAACCTCAGCTCCTACATTTGCAAAGTTGAGATAGTGATTGCTAGGATATAGTAAGCACTTACTATGTGCTAAAGCAATTGACATACAATATCCTTTTTTTTTCAAAGATTATTTATTTTAGAGAGTGAGAGCATGGTGGGGAGGGGCAGAGGGAGAGGAGAGAGAATCTGTCAACGAAGTTTATCCTGACCCTATGCCCACGTCACTGAATTGCTATGAGAAATAAAGTAGCTTATACAAAGATGTGTAGCATATAGTAAGCACTAAGTAAATATTAGGTAATTTTTTTAAAGGGAGGAGGACTCAAAAGACAGTCAAGGTAAATGATTCAGCCTCAGTATACTCTTTATTCACATATAAAAATAGACAGTAAGTCTACTGAACCAGCCTGACACTACTAGAAAAAATTAACAAGTATTTATTTAACATGTACTTAGTGACTACTGCTACACAGAGGCCTTGGGGTACAGCTGTGGGCAAAACCAGACACTGTTTCTACACTCCTGAACCTTCTAGCCCAGAGAGAGATAAAAATTGAACAAATCATTCCACTACAAATAGGAAAAAAGAAAATAAACAATCCAAAAAAGATATTAAGAAAACAATTCTATTTACAATATCATCAAAAGAATAAAATACTTAGGCATAAACTTAAATAAGGAGGCAAAGAATTGTACACTTGAAAACTATAAAATGTTGCTGAAAGAAATTAAAGAGGACACAAATAAATAGAAAGGCATCCTGTGTTCATGGATTGAAAGACTTAATGTTGTTAAGACGTCAATACCACATAAAGTGATCTATAGATTTCCTGCAATTCCTATCAAAATCCCAATGGTAGTTTTTGCAGAAAAGAAAAATCCATCCTAAAATTCATATGGAATCTCAAGGAACCTCGAAGAGCCAAAACAATCTCGAAAAAGAAGAACAAAGTTGGAGGTCTCACACTTCCTGATTTTAAAACTTACTACCAATCTACAGTAACCAAAACAATGTTGTACTATCACGAAAACAGACATATACACCAATGGAATAAAATAGAGAGCCCAGAAATGAACCCTTGTACATGTGGTTAAATGATCTTTGACAAGAATGCCAACACCATTCAATGGGGAATGGACAGTCTTTTTAATAAATAGTGTTGGGAAAACTGGATAACCACCTGCAAAAGAATGAACTTGAATCCTTACCTTACACCATATATGAAAATTAATTCAAAATGGATCAAAGACCTAAACATAAGAGCTGAAACTATAAAACTCTTAGGAGAAAACATAGGGGAAAGCAGGTTGAGATTGATCTTGGCAATGATTTCTTGGATATGACATCAGCAGCACAGGCAACAAAAGTTTTAAAAAACAGACGAACTGGACTACCTCGAAATTTAAAACTTTCGTGCATCAAGGGACATAATCAACAGAGTGAAAAAGCAACCTACAGAATGGGAGAAAATATTTGCAAATCATGCCTGTGATTAGGGGTTAATATCCAGAATATATAAAGAACTCCTACAACTCAACAGCAGAAAACCCCAAATAACCTGATCAAAAAAAAAGGGGGGGGGCAAAGGACTTGAATAGACATTTCTCCACAAAAGATATACAAATGCCAACAAGTACATGAAAAAAGTGCTCAAGGGCACTAATCATTAGGGAAATGCAAATCAAAACCACAATGAGTTACCACGTCACACCCATTAGTATGGCTACTATCAAAACACAGAAACAAAAATAAATGTTGGTGAGGATGTGGAAAAACTGGTACCTAGAATAGTCAAATTCATAGAGACAGAAAGTAGAAGAGTGGTTGCCAGGGGCTGAAAGTGGGGGAGACTGGGGAGCTGCTGTTTAATGGGTCTAGAGTTTCCATTTTACAAGACAAAAAGAGTTCTGGAGATTGACCGCAAAACAATGTGAATGTACTTAACACTACT
This sequence comes from Ursus americanus, assembly GCF_024610735.1. NCBI lineage: Eukaryota > Metazoa > Chordata > Mammalia > Carnivora > Ursidae > Ursus > Ursus americanus. The sequence goes on along the minus strand of NC_142137.1, from coordinate 9,911,786 downwards.
GTACACTTAAAAATGGTTAAGATGGTGAATTTTATGTTATATGTGTTGTACTATAATCTTTAAAATAAATTTTAAAAGGAAAGGGGAATATAATTGTAATGGATGCTGCAAAGGATTAAGGTCCAAGGTTCAGAGAGTGGATCTGACCTGGGGAGTGGTGAGGGAATTTTCACTTAGTGGAGAGCAGGATGAGTAGGAGTTTTCTGGGGAAGAAAAGAGGCAAAGAAAACAGTATCTGCAAACTCCTTGCGAGGTGAGACACTTTCATTTACTTGGGATGCTTCTGTTAATTATAAACTAAGTACAAACACTTGTTTCTACCTGGTTATTTCTCTTTCTCTCTCTCTTTTAAAAATATAACTTATAAAGATTGCACAAATCCTTAATGAATCCTCAGTGAGTTGAGCACCAACACATCGAATCAAGTAACAGTCAAACAAGGTATTGTCATGCTTCCTTTTCCCTTTTGCCCTGAAGCCACTGGTGGGGCTGGGGGCTAGGAGACATCAGCAGGGAGCTGCCCCACATGGAAGAAGACTGAAGAGATATGACAACTATGTGTAACCTGTAATCCTGAATCCGATCTTGGGCCAGAAAGCAAAAAGAGATATTGTTGGGACAGTTGGTGACATTTGAATAGGGTCTCTGGATGGAATGGCAGTGTCATATGGATGCTAAATTCCTGATTGGGCTGTTATATTGTGGTTACACAGAACAATGTCATTGCCTTTTAAAAATACATGTTCTGAAGCATTTAGGGGTTGGTGGACATCCCGTTGAAGACCTTCTTTTAAATATTCAGAATAAGAATAATGATGACTGTGTTTGTAGACAGAAAGAGAAGAAAGGGAGTACACAAATGTATTACAATATTAACAACTGGGGTATCTGGATGAAGGTGATATGGGAGTTCTGCGTCTTACTCTGGCAACTTTTCCAGAAATTTGAAATTATTTCAAGATAAGTTATTTTTCAAATTCATTGTCTATGATTGAAACGAGCCCACGGTGAGGCAGTCACAGAGGTGAGATCAGAAATGAAGACATGGGGGCGCCTGGGTGGCACAGCGGTTGAGCATCTGCCTTTGGCTCAGGGCGTGATCCCGGCGTTCTGGGATCGAGCCCTACATCAGGCTCCTCTGCTGGGAGCCTGCTTCTTCCTCTCCCACTCCCCCTGCTTGTGTTCCCTCTCTGGCTGGCTGTCTCTCTGTCTGTCGAATAAATAAATAAAATCTTAAAAAAAAAAAAAAGAAGAAGAAGAAATGAAGATATGCATTTACTCTATCACTGAATTTGAAAAAGAAAAGTTTGAGAGAAAAGAATTTCTGGTGTTCATTTAGCTCTCTCCAGAATGAAGTATGCTATCCTGCAAATAACCCACCAGTGGTTATAATAAATTACTAATTAAGCATTCTGATTCAGCATCCACTCCGGGTAGCATGAATTGGTCACCAAGTCTGGGAACACAGGTCCTTTCTCTGAACCATGGCCTACCAGCAATCCCGAGACATGCTCTATAACAGCCCACCTCCCTGACCCGCTCTTTTCGGGTTCAGAAAGTTGAGGATGGAGGAAGCCTACCGATAGGATGTTGCCTGAGACGACGACAGACGTGGGCAAAGCTGTAAATCTAGAGGGTGCTGAAGTGAAACTGGAATAAATAGTACACCTTGATGTTTTCACCCAACTGCAAGATCACCAAAGGCCCGAGCCAAGTCTGGGCGTGAGTCGCTGGCTTTCCGCACGCACCCACCACCTGGAACACACTGAACTGAGCTTCTCAGTGTGGGGTGCTGTGGGAGATCTAGGTGGGAAGCATCCTGGAAAAATGAAGACAGATGAGGCCCAAATCTCTGCCATTCGCACAGGCGCTGCGCCTGCTGTATACACGCGGGGAGAGGACAGCTGTGCTGACCGACACGTAGCTGTTACCAGTGTTCAGGTTGGATGCCCTTGTGTAATTCTATCACATAAACAGGTTTTTGTTTTTTTAATAGATTAGAAACTATATATATTTTTTAGGAGGAAATTGCTATAGAGTTAGTGAACTCAATTCTGTGCCCCTCAAAGAATCATTAGCTGGCTTGAGAAAAACAATTTAATGTCAACATTTTTGTTAGAATAAAATCATCAAGACTCTCTTTTCACATAATTTGAACATTGTCAGATTACTTCTGTCTACAGCCAAACTTTTTCAAGCTTCTTTGAGCAGAGATATGTTGAATGCCCATCCACATTTGCTCCTCTCTGAATCCTTCCCAGCCTTGACATTTGACTCAAATTTGCCTTCTCCGTGAAACCTTTCCTGGCTGCTCCAGCCCTCATAAATTTTTTCCCCCTCTTAACACCTACAACACTTAAGTTCTTATTAGAATTTAATTACACATGTCCTGAATTTTATAACTTTTATTGGCTTTCTTTATTAGAGAAGTAATACATTTATATTAGAGAAAAAATTTTAAAAACCAGTTAGGCACAAAGAAAAACCACTCATAAGCTCTTCATCTTGAGAAAACCACTTTAACACTGAATACCCTTCCAGACTTTTTTCTATTCATGCTTAGACAGTGTTTCCACTTCTGGGATCATACTGTGTCACAAATTGTTTTCAAAATGTACTAATAAAACATTAAAATGCCAATACACATACTTCTTCAACATAATTTTGGATGAATCTCTGGTACTCCATTTTATAGATGAACCACAACTTAGCCAGTTTTCTGCTGTGAGGCATTTACACTTTTCCATTTAGTTTTTGCTGTCATATATTCAAAAAATCTTTCTGTATACTCTTAATTTTAACATTAGTAAAATTCCAATAAATAGGATTTCTACATAATAATTTTAAATATTATTAATTATGAGTAACCACTTTAAATAATAAAATTAACTACAAAGTCACCGCATATGTCATTTGTTTCATTTATATTAGTTTTGACCACCTGCCTAGATTTTTTTAAGTTCATTGAGGATAGGATCCAATGTTTTCCAATTTTTCATCTCTCATCAGCATAAGAGATATCCATTTGTGCATATTAAAGAATTGTTTTATTTCACTTAAATTTTTATATAAGAGTGGCATCAATTCTTTATTGTAGAAGCAGATCTTGGGCTAGTCACTACAGACAGTGACGTAAGAACATCCTCTCCTCTTAAGGACACTGAGATGATTTGTGGGGGGAAGTTAAAGATGGGACAAATAAGAGGAATGGGTCGTTACAAAGAAAAAGCCTGCCAGCCAAATTTCACAATAACTAGAGTAAAATTTTTGCATGATCCTAGTTACTTGGGAAAATTACAATGCTCTCCAGGTTGGAACATACTGATATTTTTCAAAACTTGTATGAGATGTTCTACAAAGAGAAAGAACTCTTCTTGACAGTGGCATGTCCGTCCAGCTTGAGCAGTGACCCTCAAATCTCCTCTCTCCTACATCACTCCGCACTAGACCACACCTTTCCTCTCTCCTCCCCCTTCCACACTTTTCCCTCCTCCACCATCAGTTGATCATCTGGCTTCGAGTCCTTTCACAATCAAAGTCGGAATCACTCACACAGGGACAGCTCCCATTTCCCACCACCACAGTCCAGCCTCCCCACACCCCAGTACCTGAGCTGCCTTCTCTCCCATTGATAGGGATGAACGGGCCCTACCCAACTCAAGAATTTCCCTCCAGAAGTTATAAATCCCTCTGTCTGTTCATCAACAGTTTCCCCTCTTGCTTGGATTATTCCCTCCAATGACCTTTCATTTCTCTCATTGCGCGCTGCCCATTTCCCCATCTTCACTTTCCCAGCACAGCGAGGGAGTGGTCCGTATCCACTGCCTCTACTTCCTCTCCTCCCACGCTTGCTCCAATCCACTCCAGCCAGGGGTGGTCCCTACCACTCCCCTCTATCAAAGACACCAATATCCTCCAGGTGACCAAGCTGAAAAGTCGGCAGCATTGACATAATTGATTACTCCCTGATTCTCAAAACATTGTCCTTCACTTGGCTCCAATTCTCTCTCTCCTTTCCCTCATTGGCTGCTGTTTCTCAGTCACTTTGGCCAGACCTCCCTCACCTTCTTCATCCGCTGAACTCTAAATGTTGGAGTGTCCCAGGTCTCAATCCTCAGACCTCTTTTCTTTTCTCTTCTCTCCTCTACCCATGTTCCCAGATTCTCTGTGCTGATGACACCCAGATTTCTATCTCTAGTCCAGACCTCTCTCCTGAAGTCTAGGTTCTCATGTCTCATTGCCTATTCAACTTTTCCACTTAGATGTCTGATGGGCATCTAAAATTTGCTACATCCAAACCCAAATACTTGAGTTTTCCCTCCATATCTGCTCCTCCTGTAGCCTTCCCTATTTCACTAGATGGAGTTTCCATTAACCAACTGTTCATGTCCAAATCCAGAATTCCCTTTGACTTCTCTTTCTTTCACATTCCACAACTGAATCATCAGTAAATCCTGTCTGGTTTACTTTGAATATATATCTAGATTCCATTTATAGTCATCATTGTTGTCCAAATAGCCATCAGCTCTCTCTTAGCCTATCTCAATAGCCTCAATGAACTCCTAATAGTCTGTACTTCCACACTTGTCCTTCCCTTCCACTTTACAAACAGAATAATCTCTTAGGAGTCAGGGCCAGTCATGCCCTTTCTCTACAGAAACCCCTAAAAATGTCTTCTCATTTCACTAAACTATAACCCTGCTGGCTATCCCTCTGGCATCATCGCCTGCTACTCTCCTTCCTATTCTTCTGTATCAGGCATCGTAGCCTCTTGGCTATCTCTGGAGCATGCCAAGTCCTCTCTACCTCAGGGTCTTTGCACTTGCTCTTCTCCATATTTGAAAAGCCCTTCCTCAAGATAGCTTCAGAACTTGCTCCCTCACTTCATTCATATCTCTGCTCATTCTCATCAGGGACGCCTTCCTTGCCCCCACTACCCTATCAGAGAATGGCCCCACCCCTATCCCTCCTGAGCTCCTTTACATACTGTGTTTGCTTTTACAACACTGTTCACCCCCAGATATTATAACATACAACTTGGTATTATATAACTATATATATATTATTGTATATAGTTATCTACATATTTATATATTATATACTACACACACACACACACACACAGGCTCATTGTCTGTCTCCCTCTTCCATCCGCACCTCATCACTAGAATAAGAATTCAACATCCCAGGGACGCCTGGGTGGCACAGCGGTTAAGCATCTGCCTTTGGCTCAGGGCATGATCCCAGCGTTCTGGGATCGAGCCCCACATCAGGCTCCTCTGCTATGAGCCTGCTTCTTCCTCTCCCACTCCCCCTGCCTGTGTTCCCTCTCTCGCTTGCTGTCTCTATCTCTGTCGAATAAATAAATAAAATCTTAAAAAAAAAAAAAAGAATTCAACATCCCAGCTTTCAGAACAGTGCCTGCCACAAAATAGGTGGCTCAAAATTTGTTGAATAAATTACCAAAGTTATTCAAATTTCATCAGTTCTTCTAAGTGTCACTTGTGTGGTGCTGAGCTGAAGTTTTATGGTTTAGATACTCTTCAGAACATCAGATTTTGTAATAATAAACCCTCCTCATAATTCTGAGGAATTTGACCAATGAGTAGAACTCAGTTTCTTCCTAACTGAGCTTCCTTCGATATATTTGTTCCTCCTGGTTTTGGCATTCTCCCCCTCTAAACATCTCACTCTTTTCTCTCTCATTGGACATTAATTTTGTCCCATTACATCTTGTTCAAGGTACCACATTTAAAATTCTGCCTACTGTTCTGCCTAAGGGAAACCATTATATCTTGTCAACATCATCAGATCCTCTAATTGGATGCTAGAGAGCAAGAAAATCAAGGACTTGTGAACCGCTCATTTTTTGCTTCTGTCTTCCTTTGCTCATTTTTGGTTTCCTGAATAATTCTTCCTATCCTACTTTACAAAAGGAGATTTATAGAAATAATGTTTACTGATTTCCTATCCTACTTTACAAGGAGATTTATAGAAATAATGTTTACTGATTTCAGTGCTATGGTACAAAGTTATTATCCCTGGAAACCATATCCTGCTTAGAAATGTATCACAGATGAACCCATATTCTGGATCAGTGCACACATGTAATTATATGGGGGGGGGGAAGTATATTAGAAAATGTTGAACATTGCAGACATGGGAAATAAATTGACCTCTACTTAAGTTATTGCCATGAATATACAGAGGGAAGAACCTGCATCTGTTTCACATTGTAAATGCCTGAAGTGTCCACAGCAGCACCATAAACCCAGGGAGTGGCCAGCAAATACTCACTATAAGGGTGCTAAGGCCGTCCACAGTCTAACCTCTCAGGTAGTACGTTAAGAGTGTCCAGTACTAATTTCATATCATTCTGAATATGTTTTATAGGCTTTAATTCAAGTAACCTGCTTCTAACTATTGAAAAGGAAATAACTAACTCCTTACTAGGCTTCAAACTCCTCAAAGGCAACGGTTTTGTCTTATTCACAGCCACAGAGCCACATGATTGCAGTACTGGACATGACTTTAGAGGTCAACTCGTTCTAATCCAACCACCTTGAATGACTATCACAGTTGCGTTTGGTTTTTTCATCTCTAACTGCTGTCTCATCTCATGCGTGAGAATTTCAAATGAAGCAAACTCCAGTCTGAATCGTTGGCGAGTAGACTAACTGAAATGACCTAACAGCCTTTGTTGGACCCATCTGGGACCAGAAGCAACGTGACAAATCAGCTGGCAGCAGCATCCCTCTCCTTCCCCCTCCACATCCCACACCAACGTGCCCAACTCCTCACAGCTGAGCAGTCACGGCCTGCCAGTAAAGAAGTGAATCTGCATGGCCCTCACAGGGAACTTCTCAAGCCTGGCTCTAGAAAAACATCGACTGGTGCTGTTAAAACGCACAAAGTGATGGCAGTGGCGCTCGTACTTACAGGAATGACGAATGCAGAAACATCACCATCCGCAAGACTAAGAACTGGCCCTGCCAGGGCAGACGGGAAATCAGTCTTCTCCGTCCTGGCTAGGGCGCCAGACAGGGACCTCAGAAGTAGGGTGTTCTGTCAAAAGGGGCACCAGACTCAAAGTCAGGAGACTGAGACCTGCTCTAAGCTCTGAGGCTTCTCTTCATCTGGAAACCGTAAAAGCTGGCAGAGAGAAACTCTTGGTGTGGTTCTAGACCTACATGAGAGTGCCTGCAATGCTGTTAGAAAAATCAGCTTGGCCCCTTCAGCTTCCTTTCGTCCATCTCTTAGCTTTCCACACAGACGGTCAAAATGGGGCCTTTTAAAACTCTGCCCTCAGAAGAAGGTGGTTCAGAGTAACACTTGGGCTGGTATCACAAGACTCCCAGGGCAATGCTTCACTGCTTCCTCAGCATATGCCAGTGCCCATTTTACAGGGGGGATTTATGATCCTTCTCTCAGTAGAGCGAGCCAAAGTTTTATAATATTCATTAAAAATCAGCACCACATGTAATAATATGGAATACTGCCGGTACACAAGGGGGCCAAGTTATAGGTGTTCAGGGAAACGTGGCAGAATTTCTTGGCCTTGGCAGGGGTAAAGTTGCAGGCACCAGCACTGCACTAACACAACCTTCTTTTATTGCAAATGTTCGTTCAGTCTAAGTCCTAATTACTTTCTGTAAAATCCTCACCACCATCAAGCTTTCTTCTGACAGGGCAGCCACACGATGGCCTTAAAGTACAGCAGCAACACCCTGGCAGCCTCCAGAGTAAGAGGCAGGGGAGAGGCTGGAACACAGTAGGAGTTGGGGCTGAAGCTGAGAGAGAGGCTTTTCATTTACACTTCGCAACTGCTCTCGTCCCTTTTAAAACAAGTCGTGGGGGCTCACAGACTCGCTCAGGGGGACCGGCCGAGGCCCTCGGGTGAAGGATTCAAACGTCCACACGGCTGGTGGGTCGGAAGCTACCCTTCCTCGCCCCACCCCCACTCATGAGGGTGCCCGGTTAGCTTCGTGGGGGCCCGCGGGGCACCTTTTCCCGCCCCTCCTGGGAAACGCCAGACAACCCAGGAATCCCAGGTCACGACGTCTGGCTTCTCTTCCTGGGGGTAGGGCCCTGGGCTCTGCACCCCTCCCCACGTGCCACACCAGCCCTCACCACTCCCCCCACTCCACAAGCCCCCAACCCTTGCCTTTCAAGGCCCTTGAGAGTCCCGAACAAGGCCGGACCCAGCCAGGCGGTCAGGAGCAGGGGGCTCTCCCCGCCGCGCGGCTGCACAAAGCGGGGAGTGCAGTGGCGGCTGAGGCGCGCCCCCTCCCGCGAGCCGGCCGAGCGCGCGCGCCCGCCCCCACCCTTCGCCCCCCACCCCAGCCCCCGGAGCGCCATTCGCGGAGCGGCTTACGCTAGTCGCCAGGCGTACGGCGCCCCAGCGGCCGGGGAGGTGCGCTGCCCGGCTCCCGTAAAGTTATTGTGAATGGGGAGCGGGTGACGTCAGCGCCGAATGTCAACAATGTAGCGATTGAGAGTGTGGGCGTTCCGGGGAGAGCGCGAGCCGCGCGGCGCGGAGCAAACAGCGCCGAGCCGCCGCCGCCTCAGCAGCAGCAGCGACCGTGCACACCCGCGCTGCGGTCGCAGCAGCGCTAACGTGAGCGCCCGCCGCCGCCCTCGCCACCCCGCCTGCCTACTCCCGCTGCCGCCGGGCTCTCGCTTTCTCTCCGGCCTCCCCTCGACCCTTCCCCTCCCCCTACCCGGCACGCTCGGGGGGCTGGGAACGAGCTACCATGTGATGTGCGCCCTCTCGGTGAGCTTTTGGTGACCCCCGAACTGCCCACCGTGCCGGCTCCCTGGAGGGGGCTGCAGGCTGGGAAGACACTGGGAAGAGAAGGCGGAAAAGGACGCAAAGTTCTCTGGCGAGGTGAGTCCCCGGCCCCGGGTCCCGGGCCCCAGCGCCGGGCGGGGCGGCAGGGCAAGTTTGCGGGGGGCGCGGGTGCGCGGGGCAGGCGGGGAGGCGTGGGGAAGCGGCGCGGGAAGGGAGCCGCGGCCGCCCGGCGCGCAGCCGCTGGTCGAGCGCCCGGCCCGCTTTTATGGCATTTTCTAGGAACGGGAAGGGGGTGGGAGCCGAGCCGGCGGACGCGCGGCGGCGAATGTGCGCTCTCTCGTCAGGCTGTTTACGGCAGGCGAGGCGGCATTGTATTTTGCTCGCGTCGACGGGTGTTTTGGAACAGCAGGGGGAGGAGGAGCAGAGGGTAATAAATCAGGCGTGGGGAGGGCGGGCTGGAGGGAGGCGCGCGTCCGCGCGAGCCAGAGCAGCTGTCAGACCCACGGCCCTGTTCCCGGCCCCCGGCCCGCGATCCCAGCGCCAGGCCCGGCGGCCTTCTCCTTGCCCGCGGCGTCCGCGCCTGGGGCTGCTCTGCAGGGACTGCGGCCGCCGCGCCTTCGCGCTCAGCTGTCAGTCGCCGCTGGGTAGCTAGGACCTCCGCGACTGGCGCGGCTTCCAAGCCCAAGTTTAGGGTCCCGGGAAGAAGCAAGCTGGGGGCCTCACAGCGCAGACCGCGGGAAGCGCGCTGGGTGAAATCCCTACTAGCAAATGACCGTGTTATCGGAATGCGTCCCTGGGAGCTCCAGCCGCGGGGCTCCGTGCCTTCAGACTGGGAAACATTGCACCTTCCTCCCCCCAGGATTCTACACGAAATCAAAGTGCAACACACACACACACACACACACACACACACACACACCCTCTTCATCCTCCCCACACTTCAGTCTCCAAGCTCCACCTAGGAGAGGAGTTTATCCAGGAGACGCCTCTCCACCTCCCCACGCCAAGGCTCCCTGTGATCGCTCCGTACTCCTTCTCTCACGGGTGGGTGCTCAGTCGCCCAGTGCCGTTGGAGAGGGCGGCGGGCGGCGCTCATGGACTACCCCAGCTGCCCGCGAGAGGGGACTCGAGTGAGCATCTCGTCCACCTCGGTCTGGCCGAGGATTTGCAGGAACTCGAACCGTGGGAGGAAGCGGGCAGGGCCGAGTGTATGCATGTGAAAGGGGCGCGTACCCTCGGCTTCGGGGGTTGTGGACGTGCCGGGTATCCCCAGCACCTTCTCGCGTGTAGGCGAGTTTGACAACTTGGGGCAAGTTCCGGTGTCGGCGCTGTCCTGATGGTTTTGTCTGTGGCCGGAGAAGGCGCGCCTAGCAGCTCTCGCGCCTGGTCGCCGCGGTCGCTGCGACCTGTGGCCCCCGAGAAAGGGGAGGGACGAGGGCGCCCCACCCCCTACTGAGCCGCAGACTCCCGGCGGGCCCGCGGGTAGCGACACGCGGCGTTCCTCGGTTTTCACCTTCGCTGCCTAGTGCTGCAGTCGCACTCTGTGTGTAAATTTCATCTGTTGAGCGTATTTAACTAAAAAGGGTAATTACTTTAGATAAAAATCCTTTTCTGCCTAGTGGGAACCTTGGCGGAGATGATGCCTAATGAGATATTTTGCTTTTGTCTGTTTAGAGTAAAATTAGAGATGTTAAGTCTGATAACGGTTTTCTCAGATCATTAAAATGTAACATGTAGGAAAGGCATGTCGAGCCGCGAAGCTCTGGCTGACATAAAAGAAGCTGAGCGTGAAAGGCTGCCACTCTTTCGGTGGAGAGGGCTATTTTGGTAAGGCAGCGGGCGTCTTGCTTAAAATGTGAGATTGCCCCACCCTGGTTCTCTGGCAGCTCCGGAGTAAATGGCATTTTTCATTCTTGCAGGTAGTAATAAACGTGAGTCAAAATGACATCTTGTTAGAATTAGTCTTTAGTCTGTAAGAGAGATTGCTAAATTACAGTGTTGCGCTCAAACTGCTCCAGTGAAAGGTCTGTCAGCATTTCCATTATAAATTCAGTTTTTCAGGAGTTTATAATTTCACCACAAAACTTGTGGTGGCTGAATTGTTTTTCCCTTCCAGTGTTCTGGTTTAGAAAATACATTGATTGCCCAATTCTGCCCTATTTGCTGTTCCTGAAACTTGGGATGTCATTCAAAAGGGAGGGGGGTCCCCAAAATGGAATACACAACCATGGAATAAAGTACTTTTGTTAGAACGCACTTTATTCATACAGAGCAATATTTTCATTTTGGATTTTGGAAGCCTTTAGGTTTGACATCTGGTAATCTTAAGTGTGTTAATTCCTCTGGTATCTGTCGATTCTGCAGGTGGATCGAAATGTCAGTTTGTATCGTCTATGCCAGGATTACATGAAAAAACATTCTCTTCATACATGTGTATGTCTGAACTCTTAGCTAAATTATGAATACCCTTGTTAGTTACTTTTCTGTTCTTTATAGGTTGCATGTGAGGATGTGCATAGAGAAGAAGGGGTAAGGCAGAAAGGGAGGGAGGGAGTTGGAACGACCCTCTCCTCCCCCCTCCCCCCCAATTCACTTTTCATCACTAATGCCTGGGAGGAAACCATTTATTCTCTTTCTATTGAATCATGCCTTTGACTCAGTGTCTTCAGGCAGGTCCCTTCCAGTGGCTCACCTCTGCCTGCCATATGAGGGGCTTAATTATTTGCAAACTGCCTTGAAATCCCTGGATGAAAGGCACTGCATAAGTGCAAAGTATTGTTATTCAGATATGGAATTTAATGATCCATTACAGTTCATCAGGAAATGCACTTTGCAGTCATGGTAGGAAACGTTTCCACCTGATAGACGGTAATAATAACTGCTTAAAAGTAGGTTCAGATTACAGATGAGACAATTAACTCTAGCCATGTGCTCTTCAATTTGTTGCAATTCATTTTGTGATCAAAGTGAGTCGCAGAGAGCCAGATGGTCAGGTTCATGTTCAAATCTCTCCTAGGCCAGCCCTTCACTTCTGGGCCCACTGTCTGCACAGCCGTCGGGACTTATTCATTAGCGCTTGTGAGCTGTTCCTCGGAATGTTTGATCGGGGGCTCTTGCGATGCCAACAAAAGGGCTCAGGCCAATCTATATTGTTGGGAGCAGTTTAATTTTACTTGGATTAACTCACGCTTAGTGTCTCTGGTGCGGATCCAGCCTTAACAAGGGAGGAGAGGGATCCTAGAGGCTCTCTAGCTCCGCTGTGCAGCGCTTTCACCCCCCTACCTTTTGTACCTCAGATTTCAGGGGGGTATGGTATTTGGCTTGTTGTAAATGCTGGCTTCATTGCCGACTGAATGACAGAATACTTAGAGAAATAAATACCCTTCCTGTTTTGCGGAGGGGGTGTGGTGTACGACCAGCCTTGTGGGCATGTGCTTTCTCCGTTGCATGCTCCTCCCCTGCTCAGAAGGATCTCACACTTGGTTGAATCTTCTGTTGTTAATCATCTTGAAATCCTTAATAATTCTTGAATTCAGAGCCCTTCATTTTCATTTTTCACCTTCCTGGTGAGAAGGGGGGCGTAGCACGGAGGGGCAAGCAACCACTACTTTGTCTCCGCGTCTTGTCATCGACTGTTGCTAGGTAGGAATGGGTGGGAATACTGGCTTTGTGTTACCATGTCATCTGACTTATCCAAGAGAAGCTGGATATCTGGACTTCTACGTGGAATACCTAATTTTTAAGTATTAGCTCAAAATTTTTAAAATGTTGGATGAGAACATATGCAGTCACTAGAGCTGGCCTGCAGGCAGCCTGCCTTCTGCCCCTGAACTGGTTAAAACATCTTATTGTTTAGTATTTCTGTATCTGGCTATTTTCTAAGGGCCTGGCACATAGTGAACGATTTATGAGTCTCCACCAAATAAATGGTTATAGTTGTCGAAAAAGTTGCAAGACGCAAGAAAAACAAAACTTGAAATTCACACTGAATCCCACTCCGGGACTGATAACTTTCTTTTTGAGAGAGAATGCAACATGAAAGGCCCAAGACTTAATACCATGGGCACCGTGTAATCCTCTGCAGGTAAATAATCCATGGCTTCTGAATAACCTATTCTTTATGTAGTTGTTATTGACCAGATGGGGTAACCTGGCTGTTTAATGCCTGAGGACCTACATGAGAATTTGACATTTGAAAACACCCGGTAAAATAATAGCTGTGATTTACTGAATCCTCCTTATGTGCCAGAAACAGTGTGAATTACTTTACCTGTGCATATCTCATTGACCCCTCAAAGCAACCCTGTGAAGTAGGCATCGTACCCATTTTACAGAAGAGGAATTTTCTCACTTTATGTTGCAAAGAATTTCATCTGAACACAGTATGTGTTTTCTGGACTGTCTAAAGGTTAATCTCCATCCTGTATACACAGTCCAGCCCTGCGTCAGTGGCTAGGTGTGAGGTGGGGACCACAGTAAACAGAGGACATGGTTCCCACTCTCCAGTACAAGGAACAGAGAACAATGTTAGATGCAACATCATTGTCAGCAGCAAACACTGCTTCTGCCTCCCCTTCCTCCCCTTTTCCTAACTGGATGTTAAAGAAGCTCCAGTGACATAGGACCCCACCAGAGGCACTAAGGAGCCCAAGACAGGGCTGGTTGTAAAAATGCGCATTTTGGGGGAAAAGAAGATAAAATTCTGGCTCCTCTGGAGCCATATTAGGCAAAGCAGCAACAAGTGCTTGGGAACCACAGAAAATTGCTCCTGTTTTGTCAGTGACAGCGTATGACCTAGTCCTGGCTCATCTTTAAATTTTATGTAAATATTTACAAATTGTTTGAGTCCAAACCGAAACCAGCTGTGAACTAAACATTTTGTAAATTCAGATAGAGTGCCCATTTTATATATATATATATATAGAGAGAGAGAGAGAGAGGGAGAGAGAGAGAGAGAGAGGTATGTGTTTTTGTTTTTTTTTGGTTTAGGACGTTTTATAGAAAAGTAGTTTTCTTTGCCAAGTCAGCATTTTTCCTTTTACTTTTTTCCCTCTTTACTGTTTTCTTTCTTGTTAATTTCAGATGTCAGTTTACCTAAAACTGAAACCTATTCTTACCATCAGCATGCTGCTCAGCTTCCCTAACACTGAAAGTATCCTCAGAATCGCTTCTCTGTCCTTTTCAAGGACCATTTCTTTTCTAAAGAAGATGGAAATTGAACCTTGTTGTACTAGTGACACTACTTCACAAATCAGGCAGGAATTTTGCCTTTGTTTTTCCTTGAGCCATTTTTTTTTCCCAAAGTAATAAATCTCCCCGATCTGAAAGCATTTCACGTACTCGTTCATTCCAGTCATTGGAATTACAGCCTAAATGTCTCTCAGTCTTCCCCAGTGACTTCATCATCATCATTTCTCCAGCATATTCCCCTGGTTAACTTCTCTTTTGTTCCTTAGCCTGATAATAAATTGTCCTCTGGTTCTGAGATGTGTCATTTTCCTCTCTGACCTTTTTGTGCGTCTCCTGAAGGCTGTAGGACACAGTGCCGATACCCCTGAGAGCTGGTGCTTGGTTGTGAGCTCCCTCCTGTCTTTGTGACAGCTTTCATCTTCTCCTTCCCCAAGCATTTAAGTCTCCACTGTCCAGTGCTCCCATGCGCCTCAAAACTGTTTTCGTTTGTTCCTGAGCCTGCAGCCAGCAGGTGACAAACTCCAGGTTCATTTCAGAAGAAATCTTTTTGAGTTTCCAGGTCCTCCATCAATTCTAGTCTTGCACTGTCCTTCTCTTCTCTCTCCCCGGTCACTTTCCGTAGATGCTTCAGGAGTTCCCTCGAGACTCTCCACGAGTCTCGCTCACAAGGCTTAGCCTTTCACGTTGGAGTTTAAAGTTGGGAGAGCCCAGAGTGGTTATTCCCATTCTGTAAGTATGAAAACAAGGGGAAGGTGCATACTCAGTAAGTATGCACATGTTATTGGCAGTTTTTATTTTCTTCCCATTCCCTATTTTCCTAAGCAACAAAACCACATGGATACAACTACATGGGCCAAGAGTTCAGAAGTGCCATTCTTTAGATGCCTCATTCATTCCATCAATAAACGTATACTGAGCATCTCTTATGTGGCAGGCATGGTGTTAGGTAATCACAGTGCTCATGGGAGCAAACCCAGTCCTGGTCCCTGCCCTAGTGAAGAACAACATCAGGTAGGAGAGATGACAGGGCGCCTGGGTGGCTCACTCCGTTAAGCTTCCGTCCAACTCTTGATTTCAGCTCAGGTCATGATCTCAGGGTGGTGAGGTCGCTCCGCATAGGACTCCATGCTCAGAGGGGAGTCAGAGCCTGCTTGAGATTATCTCCCTCTCCTTCTGCCCCTCCCCCTGCTTGTGTGCTCTCTCTAAAATAAATAAATAAATAAATCTTTTTTTAAAAAAAGGTAGGAGAGATGACATTAATTAGGTAGTGACAGATCACCCACTCCATGTTCTGTGAAGGAAAGCTATTCCATGCCACAGAGGGCACAATGGGGGGATTTCACCAGGTTGGGAAGTTGGGGTAGCCCTCCCTGAGAAATTGTAGAGTGAGCTGCCATCACGGCCCATCTGAAATTTGGAGCTTGCTGTTTCCTCATAGCATCCTAATCCTATTAATTCACTACTATCTTTGGCCCTTTGGAGTATTGCATAAACCATGATATAACCCTTGGGGCCATTTTGGCAAATAATGGTTCCTGTATACAGAGTCCAGAATTGATTTATTTACCTGTGTCTTTAGAACCTGATAAAAACAGAATTGTTAATTGCCAAAAATACTGTTCATTTTCATACTTGGAAAAAAATTCAAGGTAGCATTTTTATTTTGAACATATTCAGGATAATTTTGACATTTAAATGATTGGAAGTTACGCAGACATCCCTCCCAGTAGGCAGGTATGTGTGTGACCTAGGCAAGGATCTTTAGTGAAAATGTGAGCCTAGCTTCTGTATGAAACCCCTCTGAAGACCAAGAAGGATTATTTAGACTATTCTTAGCACAATTTAGGAGTTTTGATTTAATTTAATTTTGATTTAATTTAAGGCATTTTTAAAAAGATTTATTTATTTATTTTAGAGTGAGAGAATGAGCAGGGGGAGGGGCAGAGGCCGAGGGAGAGAGAGAATCCACAAGCAGGTTCGCCCCTGAGCACAGAGCCCAACTTGGGGCTTGATCCAAGGATCCTGAGATCACGACCTGAGCCAAAACCCAGAGTTGGTGGCTCAAGGGACTAAACCACCCAGGTACGCTGGCAGTATCTATTTAAAACAAACTACTGTATGTATGCTAAAACTCTTTTTCTTTGATGATAGCTAACCTGTGTTGGGAGCCTCCTATGTGTATTATTCATATTAACTCATTTAATCCTTGTAACAACCCAGAGCTAGGTGTGATCATTAGAAGCTGAGGCACAGATGTCACCCAGCTAATGAGGGGTAGAGCTGGCATTGGAAACTAGGCATCTGATGCTAGAGCTTGTTCTCTTAACCACCATGATCTTCTGCCCCCCGCACCCTCCAGCCTCTCCCCCTGCTTTTCCTTTTTGCTCTCTAGCAGTTCTCAGAAGTGGAAATATAGACCAACTCACTCTGCAATATTGGATTATTTTGTTGATGTCTATCTGAAAGATAAAATTGAAAAATAATGTGCCAGTGAACTTAAATGAAGATATCTTTTGTCTTTCATATGATTCACTTTCTAATAATTTCATTCCTCAGGTCTAATTGTCCATTTGGGGATCAAAGAACATAAGTGGTGACATAAAGACCAAAGAAGAACTGGATAGAGAACATGAATCCCATGGCTCTGTCCCCAGGATTTTCTTGTAGTTCAAGCTCCTACCTTTTGTTAGGGGAAGACTTTGTTTTTAGCTTTTTTTTTTTTTTTTTTTGATGAGGTGGGAAAGGTGAAAGAAACCATTCCTATACTAGGTAGATTAGTCTACTGAGGATGGAAGAATTTCATCCAGAACCAATTCTATTAGAGCTCCTAATTAGAAATATTAGCTACTAGTAACAGATAAAAGCAGGTAACCTTTGCTCTCATTCTAGTCAATTTCAGGAAGAGATTATCTTGCCAGATTAGTATGTTGCAACTCTCAACTGGGGATTTGAATGGTTTTAAAGGACTCAGCGAGGCAGTTAGTTTGGCAGTGACCCTGATTACCTCAGGTTTGCGGGGTCACTGTTAAGAATGCTGACTCAGTTCTGCCCTGGGACGGACGTCCAAGTTGTCTTCCTTAGTCAAGAGGCATTATTCTTGGGAGCTGCTAGAACATCAAGCATACATTTGAAGCTCAATTTGGAAAATGATCTAGCGTATGAATGTATTGTGCTTATTTTTCAGTGTTTAGTTCAAATTTTGGAGATGGCTAAATGAGGAGATGCTTAGTGTGTCACTGTTGGAGGCTTTAAGTGATTAAAAAAGTCAAGCAGATGAGTGCACAAAGATTTCTATGCAAACAATGATGAGCTTAAATTAAAGCTGCTGATTTCGCGTGAGAATTACTTGCATTGATTTGTAGAATATCTATATGGGTTCAAGATTCCATATTATGCAAATGAATGAGCCCTGAAGAGTCAAACTGTGAAAAAAAAAAAGAAATTAACTATAAAGATATTATTACCCATTCAGCAAGAGAAAAATGCAGACATACTTAGAGTTAACCCTTACTTTTCATATATCTGCTAGGAAGATGAGTGTCAGGGATGATGATCCTTTCTGTAGTTGTAAAGCTGGGCAAGTTTGCTATCAGTTCTACTGTCTTCCTTTCCATCTTTCCGCACTCTGTGCTGTGCTGCGTTTCAGCCATCAGTGCCCTTCACTAGTCCCCTTGTGGCCTTTCAAAACCAATCTCAGAAAGGGATTTTATGAAACCAATTCTACTGCGGTATAAATAACAGCATTCCTAGTACCATTACTTCTTTCTGAAGCGTCAGCATATTAATAGGAGACAAAGCCAAAGAAGTGAAATTTTGTAGGTGGAAATGTTAGGATTTCACACACTCATAAACTGGTTATGGGAGGACATCTCTGAGTGAAGACAGGGTTGTTTACAAAAACAACCCTGGACAGAGGATATAGATAAGCAGAGGATAAAAACCACTGTAATATTAAAAATATAGAGGGCCAGTGATTTTTAATGTTATAATACGTTTGTCAGTGAACCACCACCTTCCTCCTGCCAAACACCAGTTCTGATCACACGAACCTATGTAACAAGATGGGGTGTTATTTGACATTTAAACAGAGCTTCAGGGAAAAACCACTTGGTTTATAATTAGGAATTTTTGTCATTTCAATAGCAGTGAACCCAAAATACTCTATTATCCTTAAGTGTTTAATTTCAGGAGAAAAAAAGCGTTGGACCCACTCAACTGCCTCCCTACCCTATTTTATTACTAAAACTTGATACATTTAAAAATTGGCATGCCCAATGCTCTTAGCATGGTGATGACATCTGGATGTTTGGAGAAGTTGACTGACTAATGAAACCATGCTTATTTTAGATAGACACGTTGCCTGTTAAATACCTAGCTGTGGAGTCGAACTGCCTTGTGTAGCACCCCTCCCCCAAGGCAACCGCCTCCAGCAACCATGCTATGTTGAGTTGATGGCGCCATCTAGTGCCAATCTGTGGAACTGTCCTGCCGGACTCATTCTTCCTTCGCTGTGTAGTCAGATCACTGAGCAGCTGGGTGGAAGAGGACCCCTCTCTGGAAGTTCACCGTCTAGTGGGAAACCTTTCTCTAATTCCTGCCTTTCCTCTATCTTTGTCATTTAGTTATACCTCCATGCCTTCTTTTCTCCCTGACTCCATTTCCTTCTGTTCCTCAATCGCTAGTATCTCCTTTTTATAGCCGTTCTTCCTTCTATTTTTCTCTTCCAGCTCTTGGTAATTTTTTTTTTTTTTTTTTGCTTCAAAAAATCAGAGCTCACAACTGAAAAATACAAAGATTTTTCTAATGGTACATTATGCCAAAGTAAGAGAACGCCTTGCATTTTAAACTGAAATTAATCATTCAAACCATGTTAAAAGAACCAGAGTGAAACTAAAGACCAAGTCCCAGAGTCTTATTTAGAAGGCAGTCCCCTTATCTTCCTCTAATTAGATGCTTCCTCAAACACAGTCAATCAAGAGGCTTTTTTCGTTTTTAATTGGTTTTGGAATTATAGTATTTTCTCTTTTTAAATTGCAAATTTAACCTCTCACTCATACTTTACCTTGGAGACAGTTTCATGGACTGTCCTAGAACACTGTCTCACTAGCATGGTATTGTCTATATGGGAAAGTGCATTCTGAGTTCCAGACAACCAGTTTTCTTGTAGATTTTGGGTCCTGTATTAAATGAGAGACCAGAGATGAAAGAGGTGTAGGTCAAATGTGAGGTGTAATTACTCTATAACGTTTGTGGGATCTGAATTAGTGTACAGGTTGAAGCCTCCCACATCAAACAGTGAATTTTAAATTTCCACTTATGTTAAGCATCTTGATATTGTGGGTTTGAAAGTAAGTCCCCTCTGAAAAACAGGAACTGTGCTGGTCTGTTACCAGTTTTTGTGGTCGATAGGGCAACTATTTTGATTTTTCAGAAGGGAGGAAAAGCAGTTAAATCCAGTTAAAATTAAAACCAGTTAAAATTAACTGGCTTGTAAGATTTGAATGCAGCTGTCCTGCATATCACAACACCGAGAATGAGCTGTTTGTTTATTACCACGATTAATTATTATGAGTTGCTGCTGCTTTTTGAGCAGTGGCATATAGATTATTTATATTTTTGGTCTAACCTTGGAAAATAGAACGGCAAGGGTCGAGAGGTTCCTGTTTGCTAATTTGCATGTACCTTGTTTTGATTTTTGCTGGGTAGGTGTGTGCACCTCCTGTATGCAAGAGTAATTTAGCATGTCAGCAGTTTCCTACCAGAAGCGCTTGCTGACTCATGCAGCTGTTACGGCACTCAGCTGGCCGCACAAACTGCCCACAGTCCCAGTGCTGCCCTTGGAGAGCACCCGGGGCCGTTGAGCGGCTAGCAGGATATTTTCAGATCTGCAGTCACTGCTGAGCTGGGTTCCCTTCTTCCAGCAGCCAATCAGAGCCTTCTGGTTACAGGGTAGAATATTGGGCACATTTCTACCTTTGCAGAGACTGCGTAAGAATCATGGCATTTCTGGGAATCCCTCAGGAAAATGGATTTTTTACTTCATTTTAATTTTCCAGAGATCTTTAAGGGGAGAAGGGTAAGGGGATGATATTAAGGGGAAAGTTATATGTTGTTATTTCTTCCTTAGCACTAGAAGGAACTCTCAGAAACCTTTAACGTAGGTTTTCTTGGTGTAACTGAAACCTGACCTACTTCTCCCTCCCGGAGGAGCATGTGCTTTGAGTGGGGAAGTAGGGGAGTGGGTGCTCAGTGGCTAGCCTGACATGGTTTTGTGTGGTTCAAGCCCTTAAGTGATGACAGAGTTTGTTTATATCCATTGCATGTTATTAAGGTTATAAAAAAATAACAGAAACAACAACAACAGCCTGACCTCAGGTCATTTTAAATCTGGCATGTGTTTTCAAAGATGGTTTCACTGTTTGTTTTTGGAGTTCAGTTCTGCTTATTTTCATCGGAAAGTGTGAAATGTTACTTTCTTGAGGTTTCTAAATAAACTTCCTTTTATAGATACAAGTTGATCAAATCATCCTAACCTATCTTGAGAAGGATGAATAACTTGAGATCAGTCAGGGAAGGGAAGCTTTTTGCACATCCTTGAGGAGTTCTCCTCCTTTTTTTCTTTTTCTTTTCTTTCTTTATTATTATTATTTTTTTTAGCTTCAGTAAGCATTCTGAAGCAGCTTTGACCAGTAATAAAGAAAAAGCCAAGCCACAGTGACTGTGTGTAACATGATGTTGATGGAAGTTCTTGGTTTCCGCTGATACAAATGACTCATCAGTATCAATAGAATTGTGACTTCTAATAATAACACAGTGCAAGACCTTCACAACATGTGGTTTTAGCCCTAGCTGTTAGTGAAAGGTTGGAAAATATTAGTTTGAGCTTTTTTTTTCCTGATCTCATGATTTCACCCAAGTATAAAGTTGTTTTTTGTAGGTGTGATGATCACACTATTGTTTTTTCATCTTAGTGTTTTTAGTTTCATTATGACCAAGTAGCCAGAGTCAGATCATTTCATCGTTTAGAAATCTGTGTAGTAAGCATCTCCTGTCAGGGCTGTGTTTTGAGGGAAATGTGGCTGAAAAGCAAATCCTCCCTGAACAGAGAAAGGAAAAAACCGGTACCGACTACAGTCCACGGAGCTGCTGGCCTCCTACACAGCGTCTACTATGGAGGGCTGTGGTATTGCTGACTAGCCCTGTTGCCGTGTGAGTCATTGTCAAAGGATTCCAAGAGGAAGGGTAACAGAAAATGCGAGTCAGAGGAAACAGCAGAGTGGAGAAGGGGCACTTATCACAGGAGGAAGGGCCTGGCCTCATTTCCATGGTCAGGGGGCTGCCTGGGAGACCCCGAACATCACGGGGAGGTCCCGGGCGTGTTCACACCATGCAGCTTGTTGCTTGCGTCTGTGTATGTGAGCGAGCGTTGTTTTCCTGTTTAGTTTTCGTTTGTTTTGCCTGTAGTTTGGCCAGACCACTCAGGATCATTATCTTAGCTCTGTACCTCAGCGGTCTGACCCAAGAGCCTTTCTTTTTTTCTTTTTCTTTTCTTTTCTTTTCTTTTCTTTTCTTTTCTTTTCTTTCTTTCTTTCTTTCTTTTTTTTTTTTTTTTTTTTTTTGCATTTTGTAGTGCAGGCAACAGAGTTTCTAGAATTTCTAGTTTTTTCTTTCTAAACCTCATCTTTAGAAATGTCCCGTCATTTGTTTCCAGGTATTTTTGCTGTGTTAGCCTTGATCTGGGAAGTAAACGCTTAAGAGGAAGCACACAAGTAGAATTTTATTAACTCAAATTTTGTGTCAGTCTTGCCTCTTTCATACTTCATTTTATACAGTTTTGTTTTTGTTTTTGTTTTTTTGTCTCCTGCCATCTCAGCATTTGGGGATCTTAATACTAATACCTACCTGTTATGCTTTTACCCTTGTGTCTTGATACCCTGTGGAGTTTCCTTTTGGGCCTCTTTTACTTTCCCTCTCTTGGCAAATATTTGCATTTCTTTCTCTGTGAGCACTCACCTCCTCACTTGTTCTCTTAGATTCCATTTGCTCCTGCCTGAGGCCCCACCCCTTTCTCACACCATTCTTGTACATACCCGGGCATGCACACACACATGCATGCATAATTACATATTTACATGTATACCCACGTGTGCACACATGCACCTACACGATACTCCTCTCTGACCCTGGTCTCTTGTTTGCAGAGACCCCTACAGTGGTCTCAGATGCTGCTGTTGCCTTCCTTACCAGCAGCCTGTTTCTGGAAGGGGATGTTCAGGTGGGAAGGAAATCAGCAGGGGAGCCAGAACTGGCTTCCTACCTGCTACTGAGAATGCATCCTGGGAAGGAGGCTAGATTTTGAGGAACCAGGAAAAGGCCCAAGGGAGGCCCCAGCTTCAGAAGCCAGGCTGGCGATAGGCCAGGCTCAGGGAAATGGGCAAAGGAAGATGAGAGGTTGAGATGGCTCTGCCACCCAACCCTAAGTTTGAGAATCCTGATGGTGTCAGAAATGTGTCTGGATGGGGTGGGGTAGCTGAGAGAATTAAGGGGAGGAAGAGTTCCAGAACCCAGAGTGTGAAACAGGACTGGAATCTTTGCATTGCCTTCTGGCTGTTAATATGCTTGTATAGCCTGCTAGGTCTGTGGGAAAAGGCAGGAGAATCCGTGGGACTCACGGTAAGGAGTAGCTCTTCCCCTGCATCCTCAGACTCTGTGCCTAAAGGGAGGCCTTCCCTGACACCCTGTGCAGTGCAGGGACGGCCTTCCTTCTCAGGTGCCCCACCCCTTTCCTTTCCTTCCTTTTCTCCAAAGATTTTATCACCTTCTGACATCCTATATATGTTGCTTGCTTGTTTATTGTCTCTCTCCCTCACTATGACATAAGCTCGGGGGTTATTGTTTCCTGTGGTCACTGTGGTATTCCCAGTACCTGGGAAAGTGTCTGGTACTTGGGGTGTTCAATGATATGTATTTGTTGAATGAATGAATGAATGAATGGACTCATTGACTTCCCCTCTTTAAAAATCACCTATGGTTTCTTGCAGCCCACAGCAGTTTAAACTCCTTGGCAGAACATTTAAAGCTTCTCATAACTATTTCCACCTTCCCATTTCAGTGTCTTTTTTTTTTTTTAAACAGTGTTTCCTTCATGTGGAACTTCAGTTAAATGCCTCTTGAACCAACTTATGTTTTTATTCCATACAGTTTCCTAGCATACAAGTTATATATGTTGACTCAAGTTTTTAACATTTATCCTAAAATTACTTCTTAGATCAGTACTTATCGAGAACTTGCTCTTTGTGGAGAACTCTGTTAGGCAGAGGATATGGTATGTGGGATACAATATCAGCATGAAATATGGTCCCTGTCTATAGGGAAGTTGTTTTATTTTGGAAATGACACATACAAACATGAAGCATTTGAAGTACAGTGCACGGTAATATGTGATCAAGGGCCAGAAAGAATAATAGAGGTAAGTGTGGTAGGAGTTGGGAGAAAAGAGTTGGCAAGGATTGGAGGACTGGGGAACTTTAAAAGGAGGAGTTGGATCTGTATATGTCCTGAAAATATTTGGGGATTTGCTGAAATGGTCTTTAATTCCCTATTGGGTACCTTCAGGATTTTATAGGTGTCAGGTGCATGGGCTTTATTGTCCATATTGATATCCCTTTCTTCTTAAGATGTAATGAATGGGGTTGCCTGGATGGCTCAGTAAGTTAGGTATCTGACTCTTGATTTCAGCTCTCGTCATGATCCCATGGGTTATGAGATGGAGCCCTGCATCAGGCTCTGAGCTCAGCAGGGAGTCTGTTTGAAGATTCTCTCCCTCTGCCCCTCCCCCATTCATGCATATGCATGCTCTCTCTCTCAAATAAATCAGTAAATCTTTTTTTTTAAAAAAGATGTAACGAAGGGAGAGATATGAAGGATTCTAAGTGCAAACATGCAAAATTCTCATATAATAGTACAAAAAGTTTAAAATGTATGAGGAGTCTTTCCCTTTCATTGCTTGAAAAAACTGTGCATAGAACTACTGATCACTAAAACATGAACACAGACCTTTTGGGAAAGGTGGGAGAGTAGAATACTGAGCTTACCTTGTCCCACAGACACATTGAAGCAACAACTACATTATGCAACTAACTCTGAAAACAACCTGAAGACTGGCAGAATGAATCTTCCACAACTAACTGTAGAGAAGAGGCCACATCAAAAAGGGTAGGAGGGGTAGAAATGTGGTTAGGAACCAAACCCTTGGCACAACTAACCACAAACAGGAGGGACGACATAAGCGAGGGGGATCAGACTCCACACTGGCCACTCCTGGCCAGGACCTGCACTGGACAGATAGGTCCCCATGATATCTAGCTTCAAAAATCGGCAGGCTTAACACTGGGAGCTTTTAAAAATCAGTGGGCTTAACTCTGAGAGAACCAAAGGGTGATAGAAAACTGAGTTCCTGCCCTTCAAGAGCCAGAACATTAAATAACTCAGCCTGAGACATAGCACAGAAGTCGCAGTTTGAAAGCCCCAGGGATATACCTGAAGGAGGTTTATGGATTAATGTCAGAATGTGTGCCAGAGGGGCAGAGATCTGCAGGAGATTTCTCTAGAAGCAAAAGTGCCGGCAGGTACCATTTTTCTAGTCCTTCTTCAGCCTAGATAACCAGACACTTGTAGAAGGCCACGAGTTCTAACACTGCCCATCTATCTTGCTAGCACTGTGAGCCCCACCCTGGCATTCTTCTATAGACCTGCCCCACCCAACCAATCTACTTCAGCAGGCATCCTCCAAAGGGGCTACTGCTTCATCACACTTGGTAGGCAGCCCCAGCTGAGACTGGTGTCTTTCCAAAGTGACTGCTGCCTTGGGAAGGAGGGAGATAACCCCACACACCAGCAGGCCCTTAGTTCCTGCAGCTAGGCCTCTTAGCTGGTTGTGCAGGGAGCAAGCCCTGCCCTTCACTATACCTGCAGCTGTGGCAGAGAGGCTAATCACCGACAGTTAGGCTGAGTGCCAGGTCTGTCCACCACTGAGCCCACAGCAGCCACAACCAAGCCTCTTAACAGTCAGGGAGAAAACCCTGCCCAGCGTACCCACAGTGGGCAAAGCAAGTCACTGCAACCAGCTGCGCTGAAAGCAGCTCAGCCTCAACAGGACGGAACATTCAGTCCACACAGGAGGCACTTTTAGAGCACCTGGTTCTGATGACCAGGGGGGATTGCACTACAGAACACCACAGAATCTCTTTTGGACAAGGAGAGTGCTGACCTACCTAATACATAGAAAAAAATGCATTGAGTTAGACAAAATGATGAGACAAAGGAATATGTCCCAAATGAAAGAACAAGAAGAAGTCACAGTATAAGAGCTAAATGAAACAGAGATAAGCAATATGCCTTATAAAGAGCTCAATGTAATTGTCATAAATATAGTCCCTGGATTGAGGAAAGAGTGGATGAACTCAGAACTTCAACACAGAGGTAGAAAATATAAAAAAGAATCAATCAGAGCTGAAAAATTCAGTAACTGAAATGAGAAATTACTCTACAGGGAATTAACAACAGATTGGAGGATGCAGAACAAATCAGCAGTCTGGAAGAAGGGTAATGGAAAGCAACCAAGCTGAACAGCAAAAAGAAGAATGAGTAATAAAAAATGAGAAAAGATTAAGGGAATTCTGTGACATCATGAAGTGTAATAACATTCACATTATAGGGATTCCAGAAGGAGAAGACCGAAGAGGACAGAAAACTTACTTGAAGAAACAAGAGCTGAAAACTTTCCTAATCTGGGGAAGGAAACAGAATCCAGGTCCAGGAAGCACAGCTATTCCCCAAAGAGATGAATTCAAGGATGTCCACACCAAGACACATAATAATTAAAATGGCTAAAAGTAATGATGAAGAGGGAATCTTAAAAGCAGCAAGAGAAAAGAAAAGTTACATACAAGAGAACCCTATAGTGTTTTTGGCTGATTTTTCAACAGAAGTTTGAAGGCCAGAAGAGAGTGGCATGCTATATTCAAAGTCCTTAAAGGAAGAAACCTACAACCAAGAATACTCTACCTGGTAAGGCTATCATTCAGAATTGAAGGAGAGGTAAATAGTTTCCCATACAAACAAAAGAGTTCATCACTACTGAACAGTCTGATAAGAAATGTTAAAAGGAATTCTTTAAGTGGAAAGAAAAGGCCATAACTAGAAGTAAGAAAATTATGAAAGGAAAGAATTTTAGAGGTGAAAGGAAATATATAGTGAAAGTGGTGGGTTAATTACTTATAAAGTCAGTACAGAGATTAAAACATAAAAGTAGTAAAATCAATTATACCTACAAAAAATTAGGGAATATGCAAATTAAAAAGATGTAAAGTATGACCTATACATAAAACATGGAGGAGGAGTAAAAATTTAGTGCTTTTAGAATGTGTTTGAACTTAAATGATCATCAGTTTAATATAGACTGCTATACACATAGGATGTTATATGTGAACCAGTAGTAACCACAAATCAGAAACCTATAATAAATGCACAAAAAATAAAGAGAAAGGAATCCAAGCATTACACTAAAGATGGCCATCAAACCACAAGGGAAGAGAGCAAGAAGAAGGAAGAAACAGAAAAGAACTACAAAAACAGCCAGAAAACAATGAACAAAAAGGCAATAAGTACATATCTATGTATGTACTTTACTATGTAAAGTAATTACTTTAAATGTAAATGGACTAAGTGCTCCAATCAGAAGAATGGATGACTGAATGGATTAAAAAAACAAGACCCATCTATATGCTGCCTACAGAGACTCAGTTCAGACCTAAAGACAGACTGGAAGTAAAGGAATGGGAAGAGATATTTCATGCAAATAGAAGAAAAAAAAAAGCTAAGGTAGCAGTAAGACAAAATAGACTTTAAAACAAAAACTGTAGCAAGAGACAAAGAAGGGCATTATGTAATGATAAAGGGTTCAATCCAACAAGAGGAGGTAACCATTGTAAATAACTATGCACCCAAAAAAGGAGCACCTAAATATATAAAGCAAATATTAACAGACATAAAGGGAGAAATTGACAGTAATAGAATAATAGTAGGGGATTTTAACACCCAAATGGAGAGATCATCATCAGCGGACAGTTCACTCAGAAAATAAAGAAAGAAACAATGTCTTTGAATGATACATTAGATGGACTTTAACAGATATATACAGAACATTCTAGTGACATTCAAGTACACGGGAACATTCTCCAAGATAGATCACATCTTAGGCCACTAAACAAGTCTCAGTAAATATAGGAAGACTGAAGTCATATCAAGCATCTTTTCTGACCACAGTGGTATGAAACTAGAAACCAATTACAAGAAAAAAATCTGGAAAAAACACAAACATGGGAGGCTAAACAACATGCTACTAAACAACAAATGAATCAATGAAGAAATCAAAGAGGAAATAAAAAATATCAAAAACTAATGATGTACTATATGTTGGCTAATTGAATTTAAATAAAAAAAGAAAAAAAATGCATGGAGACAAATGAAAATGAAAACACAATAGTCCAAAATCTTTGGGATGCAGCAAAAGCAGTTCTAAGAGGGAAGTTTATAATGATACAAGCCTACCTCAGGAAACAGGAAAAATCTCAAATGAGCAATATACCTTATAACTGAAGGAACTAGAAAAAGAACAAACAAAGCTCAAGATTAGTAGAAGGAAGGGAATAATAAAGATCAGAGCAGAAATAAATGAAATAGAAACTAAAAAATAATAATAATAATAGAAAAGATAAATGAAACCAAGAGCTGGTTCTGTGAAAAGATAAGCAAAAATGATAAACCTTTAGCCAAACTCATCAAGAAAAAAGGAGAGAGGACTCAAATAAGTAAAATCAGAAATGAAGGAGGAAAAATAGCAACTGACACCACAGAAATGCAAAGAATTATGAGAGAATACTATAAGAAATTTTATGCCAACAAATTGGATAACCTAAAAGAAATGGATAAATTCCTAGAAGCCTACAATCTTCCAAAACTGAATCAGGAAAAAATAGAAAATATGAACAGACCAATTACTAGTAACAAAACTGAATTGGTACTAAAAGTTCCCAACGAATAAAAGTCCAGGATCAGATGGCTTCATAGGTGAGTTCTACCAAACATTTAAAGAAAAGTTCATGTCTGTTCTTTTCAAACTATTCCAAAAAACAGAAGAGGAAGGAAAACTTCCAGATTCATTCTACCATGCATTACCCTGATACCAAAACCAAAGACATGACAAAAAGGGAAAATTACACCTCAGTATCCCTGATGAACATAGATGCAAAAATCCTCAACAAAATATTGGCAAATTGAATTTTAAAAGTACAGTAAAAGGATCATTCACCATGATCAAGTGGGATTTATTCCTGGGATGCAAAGGTGGTTAAATATCCACAAGTCAGTCCGTGTGATACATCACATTAACAAGAGGAAGGCTAAGAACCATACGATTATCTCAGAAGATGCAGAAAAAGCATTTGATTAAATTCAACATTCATTCATGAGAAAACCTCTCAACAAAATGGGCTTAAAGGGAACATACTTCAACACAGTAAAGACCACATATGAAAAATCCATAGCTAACGGCATATTTAATGGTGAAAAAATGAAAGTATGTCCTCTGAAACCAAGAACAAGACAATCATATCTCCTCTCACCACTTTTATCCAACACAGTGCTGTAAGTCCTAGCTACAATGGTCAGACAAGAAGAAGAAATAAAAGGTATCCAGATGATGAGGAAGAAGTAAAACTGTCCTCATTTGCAGATGGTATGATGCTGTGTATAGAAAAGACTAAAGATTCCACCAAAAAACAAAACAGAAACAAAACAACTTAAGTGAATTCAATAAAGTTGCAGGAATAAAAATATACAGAAATCTGTTGTGTTTCTATGCACTGATAATGAAGTAGCAGAAAGGGAAATTAAGAAAATCCCATTGTACCCAAAAACAAACAAAAAACAACAAACAAAAAAACCCCAAACAAAACAACTTAGGAATAAACTTAACCAAGGAGGTGAAAGACCTATACTTTGAAAACTATAAGATGTTGATGAAAGAATTCACAGACAGCTCAAACAAATGGAAAGATATGCCATACTCATCAACTGGAAGAATTAATATCGTTAAAATGTCCATACTACCCAAAGCAATCTACAGATTTAATGCAATCCCTACCAAAATACTAATAGCATTTTCCACAGAACTAGAACAATTAATCCTAAAATTATATAGAACCACAAAAGATCTTGAGTCGCCAATGCAACCTTGAGAAAAAAGAACAAAGCTAGAGGTGTCACAGTCCCAGAGTTGAAGATACACTGCAAAGCTATAGTAATCGAGACAATATGGTACAGGCACAAAAATGGACACATAGATCAATGGAACAGGCTAGAGAACCCAGAAACAACCCACACTTACATGATCAATTAATCTACGACAAAGGAGGCAAGAATATACAATGCAGGAAAAGACAGTCTCTTCAATAAATGGTGCTGGGAAAACTGCTACATGTAAAAGAATGAAACTGGACCACTTTCGTACACCATACACAAAAATAAACTAAAAATGGACTAAAGATCTAAATGTGAGACCTAAAACCATCAAACTCCTAGAAGAAAACATAGGCAGTAATCTCTTGGACATCAGCCTTAGCAACATATTAATGGATATGTCTCCTGAGGCAAGGGAAACAAGAGCAAAAATAAACTATTGGGACTACATCAAAACAAACAAAAAGCTTTTATACAGCAAACACCACCAACAACAAAACAAAAAGGCAAACTACTGAATGGGAGAAGATATTTGCAAATGATATATTTGATAAGGAGTTACTATCTAAAGCACATAAAGAATTTATTCAACTCGGGGGCGCCTGAGTGGCTCAGTTGTTAGGCGTCTGCCTTCGGCTCAGGGCGTGATCCCAGGGTCCTGGGATCGAGCCCTGCGTCGGGCTCCCTGCTCCACTGGGAGCCTGCTTCTTCCTCTCCCATTCCCCCCTGCTTGTGTTCCCTCTCTTGCTGGCTGTCTCTCTCTCTGTCAAATAAATAAATAAAATCTTAAAAAAAAAAAAAAGAATTTATTCAACTCAACACCAAAAACCAAACAATTCAATTAAAAAATGGGCAGAGACAGGGGTGCCTGGCTGGCTCAGTCAGAAGAGCATGTGACTCTTGATCTCAGGGTTATGAGTTCGAGCCCCATGTGGGATGTGAAGATTAAATAAACAAAAACTTAAAGGGCTTCCTGGGTGCCTCAGTTGGTTAAGCATCTGCCTTCGGCTCAGGTCATGATCTTGGCCTCCTGGGATCAAACTCTGTTCCAGGCTCCCTGCTCAGTGGGGAGCTGCTTCTCCCTCTGCCCCTCCCCCCTGTTTATGCGCTTGCTCGCTCTCTTTTTCAAATAAATAAATAAAACCTTTTTTAAAAAATAAAAACTTAAAAAGGGCAGAGGACCTGAATCGATATTTTTCCAAAGAAGACATATAAATGTGCAGCAGACACGTGAAACGATGCTCCACATCACTGGTCATCAGGGGACTACAGATCAAAGCCACAATGAGATATCACCTCATACCAGCCGGAATGGCTAGTACCAAAAAACAAGAAATAACGAGTGTCGGCTGGGATGTGGAGAAAAAGGAAAAAGGAACCACTTCACTGTTGGTGAGAATGTAAATTGGTTAAATTACTATGGAATACAGTTCGGAGATTCCTCAAAAAACTAAAAATAGAAATACCATATGATCCAGTCATTCCCCTATGGGGTGTTTACCCAAAGAAAATGAAAATGCTAATTCAAAAAGACATATGCACCCCCTATGTTTAATGTGGTATTATTTAAAATAGTGAAGATTTGGAAGCAACCCAAGTGTCTGTCAGTAGATGAATGGATAAAGAAGATGTGGTGTAGATACACAATGGAATATTATTCAGCCCTAAAAAGAATGAAATCTTGCCATTTGCAACAACGTGCATGGACCTTGAGGGAATTATGCAAAGTGAAATCAATTAGAGAAATACAAATACTGCACGATTTCACTTATGTGTGGAATCTAAAAAGCAAAACAAATTAATAAACAAAAAACCAACAGACCCTTAAATACAGAGAACAAGCTGGTAGTTGCCAGAGGAGATGTGAGTGAGGGGATGGGTGAAATAACTGAAAGGCATTAAGAGGACTTCCAGTTATAAAAGAAATAAGTCAGAGAGGTGAAAAGTACAACTTAGGGAATGAAGTCAATAATATTGTAATAATGTTCTATTGTGGCAGATAGTGACTACACTTATCATGGTGATGATTGACTAATGTGTGGAATTGTTGAATCAGTATGCACACCTGAAACTGATATAATGTATGCAACTATACTTCAATTGAAAAAAATGAAGCATGAAAAAAATAAGTTCAAATTAGTTGATGATGTGTGGCACATATATATGGGACTGGTCCAACATATGTAAAGAACAAGTGAATCAATAAGAAAAACCCAGATAATCCAATTTTAAAAAATACTGTACATCTATATACTTAAGCATTTCACAAAAGAAACCCAAGTGGTTAGTTTAATAACCAAACACATGGAAACTAAAATTATAATAACATACCATACACATTCTTTGGATTGGTAGAAATTTAAAGGTCTGACAATACCATGTGCTGGCAAGGATCTGGATGAATGGGAGATCTTGAATACAGCTGGTAGGAGTATAATTTGATACAATTACATTGAAAAACAGCTTGTTACCTAACCAGCTCAACCTGCTCATAACTCATAACCCAGCAGTCTTAGTCCTAGGTATACATTTAGGAAAAACTCTTACTCATGTGCTTCGAGAGACACAAGACAAGAATGTTGAAAGAAGCATTGTTTATAGAAGCAAAAACTGGAAAGAACCCAAGTGCCCATCAACATTGGACTGAATCCACTCATTTTGCTATATATATGCACTGGGATACTATTTGGCAGTGAGAAATGAGCTAATAACACCACATAGAGGAGGGGTATAGAGAGGCCTTCAGTGGTGGTTCAAGTCAACGATTCTGCCTGGGTTCAAAAGCAAGTTTGGCCACTTAAGATTTTGTGATCTTGGGCAAGTTTTCTTAAACTCAGTTTCTTCATCTGTACATTGGGGAAAATGATAGTGTCTATCTGATAGGGTTGTTAGGAGGATTAAATGAGTTAATATTTGTGGCATGCTTAGGAAAATGATTGGCATGTCATAAGTTCTGTGTGTTAAACAAATAAGAAATGCATGCATCAATATGGATGAGTCTTACAAACATAACGTTGAATAAAATGAGCGAGACACAGAAGAATATGTACAGTATGATTCCATTTTTGTAAAGTTCAAAAGCATGTAAAACTAAATACATCATTTAGGGATGCGTCTATAGACAGTAGAACTATGAAGAAAATTAAGGGAATGATTGTCACAAGAACAATCAACATAGCCATTACCTGCAGAGGTGATGGCATGTGGGCCATGATGGGGAAGGGCTCATTAGGGGCTTCCAAGGCCCTGGCAATGTGTTATTTTCCAAACTCAATAGCAGTCCCAAGGATATTCTTTTTTATAATAAATTTTTATACTGTATGTTTTTTTGCATATATGTATGTGTATGACAAATTCATAAACTTTAAAAAGAATTTCGTGAGTTGTCATTTTCTGAAAATATTTTTTATTTGATCCGTTATTTTAAAAGTACCTCAGAGAAGGCAAAGCCCAAAAGAGCATAATGACATTTAACAGGAATAAATGCAAATTCCTATATCTAGTTTAAAAAGAATAAGTTGTTCAGGTACAGAGTTCATACACCTGCTTAGTACCAGTTTCTCCACAAGACTGTGAGCTGCCAGTGCAGTATGGTTCTTGGTTCTTACGGAAGATGACATCACTTTGGAACCACATTAAGAGAGCTGTCCCATTTAATTGGGCAACTGTTCTTAGTCCTGGTTGTCCTAGAGAATACTATGCCTGATCCAAGGGACTAATTTGAGGAAGATATTGACCAAAGTGGGAATGTCCTCTGTAACTAAGATGTTTAAGGCTTCAGAAAGTGGCCAGGTCTGAGAGTGGCTAAGAAAGTGGGGATGGGGGTGCCTGGGTAGCTCAGTCGGTTAAGCATCTGCCTTTAGCTCAGGTCATGACCCCAGGGTCTTGGGATCAAGCCCCATGTCGGGCTCCCTGCTCAGCAGGGAGTCTGCTTGCCCTCTCCCTCTCCCTCTGTCTGCCTCTCCGCCAGCGTGTGCATGCACTGGCGCACTCTCTCTCTCTGACAAATAAATAAAATCTTTAAAAAATATTTAAAAAATAAAAATATTTTAAAAAAAGCAAATAGGGATGTTCAACCTGGATAAGAGGAGGCGGAGGGAGAGAAAGGGTGTCTTTCATCATTAGGAGAGAAAGTAGACTCTCTATTGCTCTCTCGACAAGTCAGATTCCTGAAGTGTCTACCATGGAAGCAAATTTCAGCTTCTGGTCCCTGGAGATGCCCCAGCAGAGTCTGTGGGAACTTCCACAGTTTCATTAGAGCCTGGCGACCTGACTCACGGTCCCTGGACGAGTAGCAGCAGCACATAACTGGAACTTGTTAGAACGCAGGGTTTCATGCCCACCCCACACCCACTGAGTCACAGTCTGCATCACATACACATGAAAGTTTGAGAGGCACTAGGCTAAATGTTTCTAAGACCCTTCTTCATAATTCTTAAGGTTCAGTGATTTTATTTAGTAAACTGCCTACTCAGCTAAAAATTACCAGTTTATATATGACATTATTCATTAAAAATATCTGACTATAGTTAATAATACTGTATTGTATATTTGAACCTTGGTAAGAGAGTAGATCTTAAAAGTTCTCGTCACAAGGGGTGCCTGAGTGGCTCAGTTGGTTAGGCATCCAACTCCTGATTTTGGCTCAGGTCAGGACCTCAGGGTTGTGAGATGGAGCCCTGTGTGGAGCCTGCTTGAGATTCTCTCTCTCCCTCCCTCTTCTCCCCCCACCCCGCTCGCTCACACACACACACTCTCTCTCTCAAAAAAAAGCTCTCATCACAAGAAAAAACAAAATTGTACTGTGTGGTGATAGATATTAACTAGACTTATTGTGATCATTTCACAATATATACAAAAATCGAGCCAGTATTTTATACACCTGAAACTAATGTTATATGTCAATTACATCTTAATTTTTAAATGTTTAGAAAAATAGAATGCCTAAATATTATAACAAGTATTTCTTGCTGAACTAGTTTGAAATGGATTTGTCCATTTTTCTCCTAAAGCAAAAGTTGGGTTGCTTATGTTTTGGGGCAGCTTAGAGCAATTAAAACATAAGTGTTTTTTCCTTTTTAATATATAGGACTAGATTCTTGCTTTAAAAATTCTGTTTCTTCAAGTTTTTTCTCCTATATTCATTAAGACGTCCAGATTAGGTTAAGGTTCTGAATACCTGTTAAGAATACTCAAAAGAGACATTTAAATAATAAAACATCTCATAATACATTGATTTTATACCTATTTTTTGCTTGTACATATTCCGTATTTTGACCTTATGGGAACGTTTGAAGTCTGAGTATTTTATAGTGATTCTCCACAGTACCTCTTATCTTTGAGAATCTAGATCTGAGATCAGGCAAGTAAAATACTTTTACCTTTTTTACCTCAAAAGACCATGACTAACTGAAGCTATCTCTTTTTTTCCTTAAATATTTTTCTACTTACCCTTTTAACTGCTGAAGTTCAAGTGGAATCCGTGATTCATGTCATCTTTTCCCCTTTATGTAATTAGTCATTTATTCTTTTGATGTCCATAGTAAAACTAATACTTAAGATGATAGTCATAAAATTCCAAAATAAAGCAGTTCTTAAATGACTTGCAATCAGATATAAAGTATGCTACACTGTATGGCACAAATGAATGGGAAAACATTCTCATGAGTACAAGATGTTCTTTAAGGCCATGGAACCATGAGTTATTTGGTTTAAGCACATATTTCCACATCTATTTTCTTTTGGCATGTAGGAGAAGGAAACTATGCTTTGATAGTTGGGGTAGATGATATATGGTGTATTATGTTATCTACATAACACATGACAAATGGCTTTACAAAGTGACAAGTACTGTAGATATTTTAATTACTTTTATGTATTACAGTTGTGTTTTAATT
The DNA here is from genome assembly GCF_024610735.1 of Ursus americanus. Lineage (NCBI taxonomy): Eukaryota > Metazoa > Chordata > Mammalia > Carnivora > Ursidae > Ursus > Ursus americanus. The sequence continues at coordinate 9,876,608 of NC_142137.1, read as the reverse complement.
TTTGTCCCACCCCCCTTTATAGTACTGGGTGTTGAAAAAAAATCTATATTCCACTTTGGTGAGATTCTTCTAAGGTTTGATTTCTTAATCCATAAGTGAATGAGACCAGAGGTCACCATGTGTCCACCATATTTGTGACTAGATTGTGAGGTAGAAGGCTAGGCTTTATTCTTCCAGTTTGCTTGCTTGCTTATTTTGTTCATTTATCCGTTCAGTGTGAATATATTCTGAACACTTCCTTTGTGCAAAGCTCTGGGCTGAGTACTCTGAGTAAGAAAGTTCCAGTGTCCAAGTTTTTTAATTTATAAATTTATTTTTAATAATCATAACCCCTTACTGAATTTTTTATTAGATCACCATTTTAAATATTGAATAGATATGGATTGATGTTGAACTTAATAGCTTAAAATATGACTGCTTAAAATCTATTCTTCAATTTTTAAAAGCAAAGTTTAGGAAGACTATTACATGTCTCTATAGGGTTTACCTGATCTTAGTTTTTTTCAGAATGGTTCAAAATTGTATATTCTAGCCTGTGATGTCTAACACAGTAGTCACTACCTACGTGTGGCTTTTGAATACTTAAAATGGGGCTACTACAAAGTAAGATGTGCTGTGAGTGTAAAATATATATCAGGATTCAAAGATGAATTATACAGGGCGCCTGGGTGGCTCAGTCAGTTAAGCGTTTGCCTTAGGCTCAGGTCATGATCCCAGAGTCCTGGAATCAAGCCCTGCATTGGGCTTCCCTCTCAGTAGGGAGTCTGCCTCTCTCTCTCTCTCTCTCTCTCTCTCTCTCTCCCTCTCTCTCTCCCTCTCCCTCCCCCTCCCTCTCTCCCTCCCCCCCCCCCGCCTCCTCACTGCTCGTTCTCTCTCTCTCTCTCTCTCAAATAAATAAAAAAAAATCTTTAAAAAAAAGATGAAGTATACAAAAAAGGACAAAATCTCTCCAGTAATTTCTGGACCAATTATATTGGTTACATGTTGAAATGATAATATTTTGTGTATATAAGGTTACATAAAAATATTATTAATTTTACCTGTTTCTTTTTACTTTTTTTTAAATGTAGCTCCTAGAAAATTTTTAATTACATATGTGGCTCACATTATATTTCTATTTGAAAGTACCGGTCTAGACTCTAAAGGGTAGAGTGATTGAAAGCTCTCAGAGAAAAGAAGATCAGAGCTTAGCAGAGAGTTTTAGAGATGAGATGCCACTGACAGAATCCACTTACTCTAAGAAGAAATCCCAGGCTGCACCTTTGCCGTACTTTCAGAGATGCCTGCTCTCCTGAACCCACAAAAGGAGCATTGGTGTAGCAAGCATTTATTTAATATCTACAATGTACAAAGCATTGAGGGGGATTAGAATAAATATCACACAGGTCTCTGCCTTTAGGAAAAAATATAGCCTACTGGGGAGGCAAGATATGAACATGTGACTTGTTAAATCATGGTATGAGAGAGAAATAGCTCTTAAGTGCTCTTATCTGAGAACTGTCACAAATGGATGGTAGAGGCACTAAATGGAAAAAGAAAGAAAGGTCACCATGTCCTACAAGGGTGTCCTACAGGAGTTGTGATTTAACCAGGGTGATTTAACTGAAGGATGGGTAGGCTACCAACAGGCAGAGGGAATGCGGCTTGGCCAGTTAGGAAGGAGGAGGTAGAGTGGGAACAAGAGGGTAAAGATAGGAAAGCACAGGGGGCACCTGGGTGGCTCAGTTGTTAAGCGTCTGCCTTCAGCTCAGGGCGTGATCCTGGCGTTCTGGGATCAAGTCCCACATCAGGCTCCTCCTCTTGGAGCCTGCTTCTTCCTCTCCCACTTCCCCTGCTTGTGTTCCCTCTCTCGCTGGCTGTCTCTCTCTCCATCAAATAAATAAATAAAATCTTTAAAAAAAAAAAAGATAGGAAAGCACAAGACAGTTGTGAGGTCATTGAGAAGAGGTAAGTCCGAGAGAGGATTTAGGAGTGTAAGGAGTAAGTAGAATAGATGTTGTATATCTTTAATTGTTAGGAAGTTCTTTAAATAGCAAACTTGGTGATATTTATTACCAGTTACATTTATACTGACATTTGTATACAACCTTATAACTTAAAAGAAATCTTGGATAAGTATAATATAATTTAATACTCAGGCAACAGTAATAAACATTTGTATCTCTTTTTTGCTAAAAATGCACTGTTAATGTCATTTGACATTTGCTGTTCATTTCATACAAGTGAAAGCCAGAGAAGATGAGATTGCATAATTAATAGTAAAATCTTGAATTTGAACCCAGCTTTTTAGTTCCATTTTCCTATGCCGAGCTATTTTAATTTTTACACCTGTATATCTATTTCTTGAGAGAAGAAGCTAGTTTTAGTTTAACTTTAAATTCTATTATACATTGAGAAAAGTGCACGTATCACACACATTCATTATACTGATGAATTTTCAGAGTGAACATTGGTAGAATCAGCTCCCAGATTAAGACACTGAACATTACAAATACTACCCCAGAAATCTCTTATGCTCCCTTTTAGTGACTACCCCACCTATGGTGACCACTGCTCCTTTATTCTTTTAATTTTTAAAAAAGATTTATTTATTTGAGAGAGCGTGCATGCACACACAGGGGGAGGGGCAGAAAGGGAGATAGAGAGAGAGAGGAAGAATCACAAGTAGGATTTCATGCTTAGCAGGACTCAGAGCTCGAGCTTACGACCCTGAGATCATGACCTGAGCTGAAATCAAGAGTCAGATGCTTAACCAACTGAACCACCCAGAAGCCCCACTACTCTGACTTTTAAAAGCATAGATTCACTTTGTCTGCTTTTGAACTTCGTATAAATGAAGTCATATGGCATGTACTATTTTGTGTCTGGCTTCTTTCATTCAATAATAGGTTTGTGAAAGCCATTCATATTGTTGTATATAATGGTCAATTTTTGATTCTCAATGCTGTATAATATTCCATGGTGTGAGTGTACCACTATTTATTCATTTGTGTGGTTCTCAGTTTTTTGGCCGTTATGAATAGCACTGCCATTGAGCATTCCAGAACATATCTGTGGACAAACACACATTTGCACTTCTGTTGGGCATATGTGTAAGAGTAGAATCACAAAAGCAGCTTAATCATTAAATTGTCTTATAGATGAGGCTGGAATTTGGCTTTGGGCTACCCTTTTGAAGAAATGTAAAAACTTCAGACTTTTGATATCTCAAATACTATGTAAAAATAAATACAAAGGCAGCCATTACAAAAGGATCCAAAGTGGAGGAATGTTACTGCCTTAACGTTTTTGGAAGGGGGAATGAAGAGGAGATAGTAAACTCTTTCATCTAGATAGAGTTTAAAAGTGTTAAGATACTGAAACACTGAATTTATATCACTCAGGTTTTTCATAGGGTTTAATTTTTTTCTCCAAGAGATATTCTGGCAGATGATAGTAGAAAATTAAGATGAGATTGTTAGTAGGACATCATTATACTAGGATATAATAAGGGGTGAATAACTGGTATTGTATTTGTTGGGGGATGAGGAAATGAAGATGGGGATAGATGATAGGAAATTATATCCCAAAATCCATAATGAAAGCTATAGTTCTCAACACTTACTGAGCTTTCCTCCACCCTCTTTCTTTTGTGTGGGGTAATCTGCTGGCAGTCAAATTTACGTTTTTGCAAAGAAGGCAACCTGTGTTTAGAAAAAAATGTTAAGGCAGACATTTATCCAGAATCATCCTGTGTGAAAGAAGTGTAGTTGTAGGGTTTGCCCACACAGAAGATGTCGGTGTCTACCTGTGCACCTTACTAACACTGATGATTATTTAAAGATGTGTATTTTCCATTTAGATTTACAAGAGTTGCCAAACTTCGGCAGAGGAAGACTGCACAGAGGAAGAAATGCTCTGTTTTTTTCTGTGCTCTTGACTCAGGATGGCCCTAGGCAAGTTACATGGGAAATGGAAGCTTGTGGGTAAACACTCTTGATAGTTTCTTTGGCCCCAGTGGACAAAGAACATTGTTGCAAATTAAACTTCTTTTTTTTTAAAGATTTTACTTATTTATTTGTCAGAGAGAGAGAGTACAACAAGGGGAGCCGCAGGCAGAGGGAGCAGCAGGCAGAGGGAGAAGCAGACTCCCCGCTGAGCAGGGACCCCCCCCCTCCCCCCAACGTGGACCTCGATCCCAGGACCCTGGGATCATGACCTGAGCCAAAAGCAGATGGTTACCCAACTGAGCCACCCAGGGGCTCTACACTTATTTTAGAGTGGATAATATGACATTAATTTAGGACATAGCTCTTAGAGACAGAAAGTTCTGTGCACGTATTGCTATGGTGGACATCCTTGCTATTATATAGAGCCCCTCCTTGTTATTGTGATGTCAATGAAGTGTGATTACTCCCACCTTCAAATACGGGGTGTATTTTGGATTATGGGTATATGTTTAAAAGTGACACTTTTCTTTAATGCCTGTGATGATTTCTTTAGGATTTTTAAGTTATGGGTCAGAATTTGAGCCTATTCAAGTTTTCTTCTCACTTTTCAAATTAAATATAAAATGAGAGCATGGAGGAATCAAATTATTTTCAAGTCGTATTTGAAGAGCAGGTGTGTTCTCATGATTTACAGTGCAGGTGCATTTTAATTTAACTGCTTAAAATGGCGATTAAAAATTATTCAAGTGGAACAAAGCAAAGTTTTAAAAATGACTTATAAACAGTTGCTCTTATTTTTTTCCTGTTTTCTCTCCACCTGACTTAAATAATATGATTTCTGAAGCAGGTCTCCAAACATATGAATTACATTCTTTCAATAAAATCCAGCCCTTCATTTGTAGGACAATATGGGGTCACAGGGCTGTAGCTCTTCTCCTTGTCTAGCCTAATTCTAAGGCAGGAAACAGTCCTCCTTCCTTTTGGACCCAGTGGCATATTTCCATTTGTCATTGAACACTAGGGGGAGGAGAATTACAGCCCCAAAGAGCCCCCAGTGAACCTCTCCCCTCTACCAGAGGATCGGCTGCTTCAGCCTTTGAAGTGCCCCAAATATTTGATATTAAGATCGTACACCGTGTACCCAGTTATCAGGGTTGTGTGGGTGTGTCGAGAGGGGTCTCCCCTTAGCTTGGCTTCAGGTCTTGGTGACAGAATCTAAATAACGCAGGTTACTCATCACGAGTTGAAGATTTTCCCCCGTCACATTGATGCTTCTGATATAATTTTATACGTTGGCCGATGATGTGTGCGCACTTTGTGGCTGCCAAGATGCAGCTGGAAAGTGTGTGGGGGTTGTCTGCTTCCTCTGAGGCTGCTACAGGTGGTCAGGTGGGGGCGGCCGTGATAAAGGTACAGCACCCACTTCCGGCAGCTTGTCTCATGAGTGCTCTAACCCACTGCCTGAACCCGAGTCACACTTCAACCCCATTCTCTCCTTGGGACTTCATCTTTCACTGCTTCTCATTTGCCTGCTGAAGGTTTATGACTAAGGTTGTGGTTAAAAATTCCCTTTTTAGGTATGAAAAATCTTTCAAATTACTTAGTGTTGCAATTTCTTTTTTTTTTTTTTCTTTCGCTGTGGACTTTCTGGATTTTGTAAATGAGTCCTAAAAAAACACAAAAAGCTCAATATCATATAAGGGAGAAAGGTTAAGCGGATAATGCATTCCCCCATTAGAGCAAAAGTAAAATCAGTTTATGTTCTTGGCAGACTGAGTATGTTAAAATGCATTTTATGATGGAAGCACTGCCAGCTATTTAGAGCAAATACGGAAAAGTCCATTTCAGAATACTGTCATAGAATCATTAGACTTCGAAGGGGTTCATTTATTTGGCCTGCCATTTACCTACATGTCTTTTTAATTTCTGCATAGCGCTGTCCTTGGAGCTGGGAGAAATGCAGGCTGCCCTTGGGGGGTGTATAGTCTCACTGGAAGGGAACAAACATTTATTAATATGCCTGATGCGGTGATAGGAGCTTTACATGATCTTATTCAATCTGTGAGAAAACCTTATCAATGGGGTTATGTTATAGCTCTTTCAGAGATAGAAGCTGACCATCAGAGACATTAGTCACTGACTTAGGGGGACCCATTGTAAAGGGTCGGGCCTCTAGCGCCAATGCTCTCTCCAGTGTGTGGGCTGTCTCTCATACTTGGTAATTTAGAGAACAACTTGATGTAGAGACATCCACTAAATATTGTAGAATCCAGAAGCAGGAGCGAGGGGGTGTAGCTGGAGTAATCAGAGAAGACCCACTAGCTGGGTGGGAGTTAGACCTGAGCCTTGATAGTAGGTAGGATTTGTATAGAACAGTCAGGGGGAGAACACGTCACACATGGATGAGGGCAGGTGCGATAGTGAAGAGAGAAAGGGCACATACTGTGGAGGCCACTCTAGCTGGGAGCCATCAAAATTTGGCAGTAAATGAACACTTTCTGTGCTAAGCACTATTCCACGTTCCTCGCGTCTTTAAACTAATCCTATCTTCACAGCAACCCTCTGAGGGAGATATTGTTGCCAGCTCTGTTTTTGGGTTGAGGAGACTGAGGCGCACAGCCATTAATTGGTGGCACTGAGGTTCGAAGCCCAGCCATCAGTCCCCAGAGCCTGAGCTCTTGGCAACTCTGCTGTACTTACCCTTCATTACTAGAGAGGCAGATGGTTTTATGGGGTGATGGTGAGGGTTCTTGAATTGCTGGGAACAGTGATGGGAAGAACAAAATGGTGGCGGCATATTGCCCAATTTGGAAAGAGGAGACACTGGGAAAGTAGAGGAGAAGCAGTGACTCTGAGATAAATAGGGTCTGGTCAGGGCAAGTGGGTAGCAAGAGACAGAGGTGAGATTTAAAAAATCAACAGGCTTTGGATGATTGGAATTGGAGAAGAGGAAGACTCTAAGATTTGGAGCCTGGGTGGCTGGGAGGACAGTTCTGCTGCTGAAGAAATGAAGGAGGTCAAGACAGAAGCTCTTTTGTCCAGGGAGTAGCAAAAGGGGAAGAAATGAAGATTTGTGAACGGGTTGAATACGCAGTAGAGACCCCACATGCTAGAAAAATGATTCAATGGAGAGTTGAAAATAAAGGAGAGGAGTCTAAGGGAAAGGCTAGGGAGCTATCTACAGGGAGAGAGAATTGATGCCTGGGTGATAGATGATTTCTCAGAGAGAAACCCAGGGCCTGGAAAAGGGCTCTTAGTCAAACAGAGGAAGGAGAAGGAGGAGCCGGGAAACATAAAGGAAACAGAAGCAGCAGCTAACCAGGGGAGAGCGGATAATTAAAAGAGAAGATAAAAAGCTGCTGAACAGTGTCAGATGCTATGAAGAGGAACAAAGAGTGAAAAGGGGGCCTAAAATCTGACAAAGGGGAAGACCTTTAGTACCCTGTACAGTAGACTTGGTAGAATGGGCAGATGAAGTCCAGTGGGACTAACGACTTTGGTGTTTCTGAGTTTTCCCCTTCTAAGCACTAAATTTACAGATAGTTCAGTGTCAAGCAGAGTGGGAGCTTTGTAAATACCTTTTGGTTGCCTGGTACTGCATATTGTTATACTAATCTATGTGATCTAAGACACTTTGTCTTTAGTTCATTCATTCACGTATCTCTGTTTCTGATTGTGGAGGTATTCAGCTAGTCACCACCTACTGAAGACATCGTTTTGGGGACAAGTCGCTGAACCCTTGAAACAGAGCAGGTGAAACAGAAGACCATCAGCTTGGAATCACCCTTTAGAAGTTCACACAGCTCCCCACCACATGCCGCACCTGTCAGGGTGGTGGGCTTAGTTATCTCTAAGGCTCTTTTGAATACACGGATGGTTACAAGGAATCTAGACAATATTCTAGCACTGCCATACACACAGGGCTTCTTTTCGTTTTAGGGTTCTTTTGTCATGTAAAGTCCAACAGACATGAGAATAACCTAAATGTTTTCCCCTAACTTCTCAGAAATCCTCAAGTACCAAAATGTGTCCTAGATCTTCCAATGCCTGCTCACCCTTTGGTGAGAATCCAGGATTTCCTTATTTCAGCACCGCAGCTGTGAATTATAAAGCATTTTATCTGCCACAGTGGTACTCACAGTTATTTACATTTAAGCGCCAGATTTGGAAATGCACCTCACTTGAACATTGGTTTGAAAACTTTAGGGAGGAGAGAAGAAATTTGCATTGACAAATCATTGCATTTTTTATTTTAGTTTTTGGCTAGAAACTTACTTGGTTCTTTATTCTTCTAGCCAGTTTTTCCTGGTAACTCTAACTTGGTGCACTCTGATTTTAAAAAATATGTCTCTGTCAGGAAAACTCAGAAGACATGGTTCCTAGCTGGTGGTAAGCTCTTTTCTCTCCCCACCTAGCATAGAGTACTGGTAAGTGAAACTTAAAATAGTATCAGCTCAGGAAAGTCAGACCCCCACTTCCCACCCTCTTGGGCCCCTGGCTTCTCTTTCTTACTGTCTTTTCTCATCTTTAGATGCATCTTGACTCAGAAGTATGAGAGGGGAGAAAAATGAAAGTCAAGTTAACTTTGTTTTTTATCTAACAGCTTTGGCAAAAGATAAAGTGTCTTTGGTTGAACTCTTGTCAGTTGGTTTTTAAAGTTGTCTGGGGTTTCATTTACTCTCTTCTTCTCTTCGTCTTCACTTGTAAATACAATCTAGACTTCATTGTTCCTCACAAGAGAACCAGCTTGGTCATTTACTTAACATCGTTAGAAATCTGTTCTGATTACCAGGTTTTCTCCTAATCTATTTGGGATCATAGTATAAGAGTTTGAATGTATTAACATCGTCCAAACATGTTTAACACAATTTAATCTTTCATTATTAAAGTTCCTAAATACATTACTATGTTTTATCATTATGAACATTGACTTTCATTGTTTAAAATCATGCTTCTCTGTTTTGTTACAATCATGGACTGATGATTTTATAAAATACAATAAAAGTGCATTATTAGAAAGATGAAATTAAAAAGACATGAAAACATTTACCTGATCAATTTTTTAAATTATTATAGTCAGTGGACATAAAATCACTCTGGCAAAATGCTAGAAAAGTCTCTACATAACTACTCCCAGTTTCTGTGCTGGGACTGGGGCTGATATGTAGATCCATTGTGAGTTGCACTGTCTGGAGAGAATATAGACCATTCAGGTGGCTGAAGATGAGTTTCTGCTAACTTCAGTACATACCCTTGAAGCAGGTTTTTGGGGAACTGTCACATTCATATTCTTGCATATATGTTTATCACTCATAAATGCCAAATACAGAAAAAAAATCTTGTTTATTTAAACTTTTCTGCTTTTAGAAATATCACAGGGCAATACATGATTGCTATAGTATTTCAAAGAATATAAAGATGAATGTGGGAAAAGTTCATTATCTTTTTCCCCATTTCTCAGATTGTTTCTTTTCTCTCTATATAGTCTATAGAGGAATACACACACACACACACACATACACACGGTATTTTTCCCTTCTATAAAAGTGGAATCATAAGCAGTTCTCTGCAATTCATTTTTTTACTTTATATTCTGTCATATTTTTCCTTATCAACAAATGTAAATTTAATACCTCTTTTTTTAAAATGATTTATTTATTTATTTATTTATTTATTTATTTATTTATTTATTTTAGAGGGAGGGCGGGGGCAGAGGGAGAGAGAATCTCAAGCCGACTTCCCACTGAGCGTGGAGCCTGACAGGGGGCTCCATCTCATGACCCTGAGATTACAACCTGAGCTGAAACCAAGAGTCAGACACTTAACTGACTGCACCACCCCGTCCCTCCCCATTACCTCTTTTTGATATAAATCTAATGCCTCCTACAGTTACAGATGTACCAGAGTTTATTCAATTATTCCTCAGTTGATGGGCATTCAGGAGCGTTCTGGGTTTTCATCATTCCTAATATCACTGTAGTTAAAACTTATGTATATACATTCTTATGTATCGACTTTGGTATTTGAAGGATAGATTCCTAAGAGCTGAGTCAAAGATAAGGCCTGGTGACATTCTAAAAAAGTTGCATCACTGTGGATTCTCACCAGCAAAAACGAAGTCCCTGGTTGCCTCACCGCAGTTAGGTGTTGGGAACCTTCAAATTTTCCCACTCTGATGGATGGAAAGTGATCCCTAGTTGTTCTAGTTTTAACATCCCTGATAACCAGAGAGATTGCACCTCTTTTCATACGTTTAAGGACCTGCTGGATCTTTCTATTTTATTTTTGAGGGAACAAACCACAGTAGATTTAATTTGTTTAGGTCTCTTAAGTACCAGTGTTTCCATATGTGGTGTACTCAGTGACAGGGGCTTCTGTTTGTTTTAGTGGGATGGAGAAGATAGGAAGATGACAAGGTTGTAGTGCTGCGTTTTTTTAAGATGGCTTAGTTCTCATTTTCTTTCTCTGACATTTTTTTCTTCAAGGTCGACTTACAGGAAATCCGTCTCTATTTGTGTGTAATGTAAAAAGAGCCCAGGGTGGGGCATCTTTATGGCTTGACAAACTGTATATATTTATTCTGGATTGCCCAAGAAATGTGTGTTCACATATGTACATTTTTTTTTTTTGCTGTTGAAGTAAATTCATGTTACATAAAACTAATCCTCTTGAAGTATATAGTTTAGTGTGCAAGCATCACCTCTATTTAGTTGCAAAACATTTCCATCACCCTAAAGGAAACCCTATACCCATTAAGGAGTCACTCTCTATTCCCCTCATGCCTTGCCCTGGAAACCACTAATCTGCTCTTTGCTCCTATGGATTAACTTTTCTGAATATTTCTTACAAGTGGAGTCATATGTGACTTTGTGTGTCCGGCTTCTTTCATTCAGCACGATGTTCCTGAGGCTTATCCAGGTTGTAGCACGTACTAGCACTTCAGTCCTTCCTATGACCGGATAATATTCCATTGTATGTCACAAATAAACCACAATTTGTTTACCCATTCATCAGTTGATAGACATTTGGGTAGTTTCCATCTTTTGGCTATTGTGAATAATCACACATGTAAATTTAGGCTTCAAGTTAGTCATACAGAGGGAGGTGTATGAAGGACAAGGAGGGCAGCTGAGAAGAGCCTTTTAGTGGTCATTTACAGGATCTTTAGAAGGCTGGGTCAGTTTGGGGGTCGGATTGGGAATTTGTGTTCATTTAGCTTTAAGAGCTGGATTAAATCAGAACCTCCCTCCGCCACTCACATGCTCTGGATTTTAAAAGGAACTTACTTTCTATTTGAGGGCTTGGTTGCTTACTTTTGCCCCTTGGGGCTCTGCATCCCTCTTTCCGTAGCGGGTGCAGTGAGTAGGACGCAATATTCATAGCTCTTCCTTCTGTGGTGGTTCCCTCTCTCTCCAGCATCTGGCTTAGAGCCGTGGAATGTGACCAGAGGGAGGAATGGTGCCCGTGTTTTACTTGGCATAAGTGGGTTCAGTTCCCAGATCAGCAATCTTGACCGGGCTGTATACCTCCCAGCCTTCTCCCCCTGTAAAATCAGGTTACTGATACTTACATCATAGGGTTGTAGAGAGAGCGAAGTGGGATAATACCTAGACGGCAGTAGTACATTGCTACATGGTAGTGTTTGGTAAGTGTTCATTTCCCCCTCTCAGAGATTCTTGTCCTTTCCTGTCCAGGGCCTATAACATTACCTACTTGGAAAATGTTCTTAATTTCAGAGATGGTGCCGAATAAAATGAAGTATAGGTGCAGCCAGATTCCTAGCACGTGCCTGCCATGTAAGTAAGTACTCAGTATAGATAGAAAGGGATCTCACCTTGCAATTAGTATTTCTCATTTAGAAAATGCCACCTAGTTGATTACTAGTTGATTACTATGCTGTAAGTGGTAAAGATCTCACCTGAGTATATTGAGTTGTTTTGAAGCGTTGTGTTTATTACCGTAAACATATCAGGCTAATTAAAAGACAGTCATGTTCAGGATAGATGCAGACTGTAGCTAAGATTCTGATGTGTGAGTTAGGAATTTAGCATCATATTAGCACAAATATATTAAAGAAAGTTATGTTTATATCACATTGTTGAAAATATGTGGACAATGTAAAATCTCTCTTTTGGAATCTGACCCAAGATTTTAGGGCAAATAGGAAGTGATTTTAGAAAAAAATAATTGAAGAAGAAATTCCTTCACCATCCCACTCTCAACTATGGTAACAAGCATACTCAGTGAGGACAAAGTAGATCACCCCAACGTGACTGATGCAAGGAAATGTTTAAAACGTTTTCTCGTCATAGGTGCCAGTGTAATTGCAGGAGGAGAATAGTTCATGTTTTAACAGAAATGAAGCATACCTTTAGTTAGTCTTTTGTTTCTTTGACCAAATCCATACTGACTATAATAGCAAATCTCTTGTGTAAGATTTGCACATAAATATTTGAAAAAGCATTTTAGACTCAGCTACAATTTTGGAAGCCTTTAAGAATATTTAAGACACTTATATTTTTAAATTAACAGGTCTAACATGCAGAATCTACTTGCAAACCCTCATTGATCTCCCAGGTATTTCCAGGTGGGTGCTTGGGAGTGGGTAAGCAAAGCAGGATCTCACTGGGAAGTAGAGACCAGGAGACACGGGGGGCTAGCTTTTGGACCCTTCTGGAGGGAAAGGCTTGGATTGTGGATGTGTTCATTATGCCTCTCTACCTCCATCCCAGATTCAAATCACAGTCACTTCCAGGTTGTGCGAACTGAATCAATATCATGCCTGTAAGAAGACAATCAAATGTGTCTTTTATCAGTCCTTATGACAGTCTTTATTACAAGGTCCATCAAGTTTTAGACTTGTGATGCTAAAAAATTGCATTTACAGTTCAAAAAGCTGGAACTCATTAAGTTATTCTTTTAAAACTTTTTTTCTTTTGAAAAGTTCAAACCTAGAGGGAAGATGACAGAATAATATAAGGAACATTTCTGTACGCTAAGTTTACATTTGCCAGTTATTAACATTTGTTGTTTTATCTCCTTATATATAGCTTATGTATGTGTGTTGGGGAAAGGGGTTCGCTTTTTCAGAACCATCTGAAAGTAAGTTGCAGGCCTCATGACATTATACCCGAAATACTTCGGCATCATCTCTGAAATTAAGAACATTTTCCAAGGGGCTCCTGGGTGGTTTAGTCAGTTAAGTGGTTTCGGCTCAGATTATGATCCTCCGGTCGTGGGTCTGAGCCCTGCCTCAGGCTCTGCGCTCAGCATAGGGTTTGCTTGTCCCTCTCCCTCTCCCTCTCCCTCTGCTCCTCCCCCTGCTCATGCTCACTCTCTTTCAAATAAATAAATAGAATCTTAAAAAAAAAAAAAAAAAAGAACACTTTCCAGTATAACCTCAATACCATTACAAAGTAATTCTTAATGAAAACTTCAGACAGAGGGCAAAGAGTAAAAAAGGTCAGAGATTGAACAGTTCTGGGATTAAACTTGAAAAGTGTAAGGAGGAGAAATATAGGGAGATAATTAGAAATCCTATTTGTTTGTTAAAGGATAAATTTTGTATATACCAGTGAACCACCCAAATGATGCAGATTTTCCAAAAATATTTATTTAATTCAAGTAGTTTCTCCTGGTGCTTGGAAGTCATTGACTGCTTGGCCAGGGTTATAAGCTTTTCAGTCTATAAATGCATTTTTTTTTTTTTAGTGTCATCAATCTAAAACCTGAGAGGTCACATCTACCTAGACTTGTGGTTATGAGCAAATTTTCAAGGGAATTTGTTGGTGTCATTGTATTGAGAACATGGGACCTTCAGTTATTATGGTCAGAAATGTTTATTAATGGGTAGTTGGAGTAAACATGAGAGTGCTTTCCTGACATTTCATTTAGGTTTGAGTAAAAATGATATATTAACACCCACTTTGAGGAATAATTTTACTGGCCTGGCCAAACGTTAAGCTTGATGTCATCACAGACTTTTTGTAGATTTAGGCCTCAGGAGTCTGCTCCAGGAAAAATGCTACTCTTACAAAGCTGGATAGGAGGGACTCTGTCAAGTGGATGGTAACATAAACACCACCAATTTGTGTATTTGGAACCAAAGATATATATTTTCTTGATACCATTAGCTCATAGAACATTAAATAAATTAAAAGCTTTCTTTGGCCTGTTTCCCTGAAAACATCCATCTTTGGCAGGATTTAATATTTTACAAGAATTATGTCTGGGGATTTATTTTTCAGATTTTAAAAAAGCTGTTTTCACGAAGTTTTAGGATGGGAACCATGTTAAGCTGTTTCTCTGAATGAGCACATCATGCATCATCGTGTCAAGAACGAGAAAAAGTGTGTTTCCTTTAACAGCAGTGTACGTCATAGGGATTGTTTGACCCATGATTTTTTATGAAAAGGTCCATTTTCAGTCAACTCTTGTGTTTTAGCAAGTGCGTTGAATGTGAGGACGCCTCCGACTGATCAGGCTGGAGGGAGATGCATTCCAGAGAGTCTGAAACGGTGTATTTTATCTTTCATTTCCTTTTTCCTTTTACTCTTTTAGCATTCAGTGGCCGTGGAGATTTCTAATTTTAAATTCTTATTTACATGTCAAATTTACAAGCTATGACTTTTAGAATAATTTTTGTGCTGTGTTCTGTGAGCAAATTACAACAGCATTTAATGTAAAATGCATGTGTAGTTTCTTGTGTATCAAAGCCATGCTTTTCCTCTGCCTAGCTAAACCATCTCCTGTTTCCAATTTGTTAGAAAGTTCTGTGTGAAACGTGAACTCTGGTTTACACAGTTACTAAGAATGAATGCATGTCCCTTGGGATAATAGCCCTTGAGCTATCTTTGGGCAGCCTTATGTAGAGTTTTTCAATCTTTCTCCTCTAATGCCAAGTACTCACTTTTCACATGTAAATTGAAGATGTCACTACTTGAACTCGGCCACCACTGCGTGCCTGTAATGTTGATTGGCATCATAATGGTTTTTGGCCACTCTGAAAATTTTGTTTTTAAGAGACAAATTTTATCAGGCCAAACTCAAGATGGAAGATTAGATTTGTTCATCATTCATTCTTCCAGTCAGTAAACATTCATTAAGTGCCTGTTTTGTGTCAGTGCTATTCAAAAAAGAACAGGCTCAAATTGCTACCCTAGAATCATGTATCGGGTGCCACGACAAGCACTACTAACTTTATAAGAGCCCTTGAATAGTCTGGTATGGGGTTGAGGGGATGGTAAGGGGCCCTACACAAAGGTGAGTTCGTCAGTAAAGAGATCACTGAACCAATGAATCCAACACTGATTATGGAAAAATGTATAGAAAATTCCCCTAGTAGGATAAGGGTGATGGAAAGAACATTCAAGACAAAAGGTATATACAAAGCCATGGGAGCACAAAACGTGTAACACATTGTATGAATTGCAGACAGTTCAGTATGATGAGAGTTTGGAGACATAGAGCAGTGGAGAAAGATCGGGCTAAAACAGATGGGAGCCTGATTATGAAGGATCTTATATACCATTCTAGGGAGATTGGCCTTTATCCTGTAGGCAGTGGGGAACCAGTTCTCATGATCAGATTTGTGCTTTAGAAATGCTGTCATACCGCTATGCAGAGATGTGACTGAAGGGGAACAGACTCGTTCAGAGGCAGAGGATCAGTCACTACATTCCTACAGAAGTTCATGAGAAAAGTGATGGGCCAGGAGTGGTAGGGGTCAAGACCAAGAGATGATGGTGCTGAGAGCCAGATAAGGAATAGAATCCTCAAAACGTGGTGACTGATTAAATATAGGTATTGAAACAGAGGAAATAATTCTGGGCAACTCCCGGGTTTCAGGTTTGGGTGACTGCATGAGTGATGTCAGCAGTGAATGGGTGCTTAATTAAGTCATGAGAGTCATCAGATTAATGTGTAAGACAGAGAACAGAGAGAACCAATGGTGGAAGCCATACAAAGTGGACATTTAAGGAGGAGGAAAATAGAAGGAATGATCTTCAGAGAGGAAGAAAACCTAAGCGGGGGGTATCCAAGGACCCAACACAGGAGTTTCTGGACACTTCAGAGAGGTCAAGAAGAGATTCAGGATATGTCAATTTGTCCCTTCATGTAATCCTAGTAAAGAGCGATTGATGAGCAATGAAAAATAAAGTTTCTTGCAAGAAACTTAGATGCGAAGGAAAAGAGAACAAGAAGGTCAAGAAACATATTTTTTTTAATCTTAGTTTTTGAGGTTGAAAATCTTGAGTATGTTTCCATAGTAGAGGATAGATAGAATCCAGAAGAGGCAAAGAAAAGGAGGAGAGATTAGCTTTGGACCAGAGAAATAACAACTCTTCTTAACAGACAGGAGCAAAGGAAAAAAGGCAAGGTGTGGATATGGATAAAGAGAAGGAGGGAGAGGAATGTAGGACTGGACAGTTTGAAGAACATGGTACCCGTGAATATGAACTGCTCACATCTGCCGCTGGGGCCAGCAGGGGCCAGCAGCTGCCCCTCTGGAGCCACGCTGAGGCCACACTTCGCCCCCTGGCTCCTCCCAGTCAGTGACTGAGTGCAGTGGGGGCTCCTATGGCAACTCCATTCCTGTGGGATACAGGCTTTTCCTAGTGGGCCACGTTAGCTTGAGAAATCCCATTGTCTTGACCAGACCCTTCTCGGAACTGTGTCGCAGTCTGAGACTTCCTGTCCGTTCCTCCTTCCTTCTCTCTCTCCATCCAGAGCTGTGGTCTGAAGGACCTCCCAGACTCTCTTGCTCCCTCCCCTAATAAACCTTCTGTATTTCTAATCCTGTCTTGGTGCCTACTTCTCAGTAGACCCGAACTAATGCAAAAAACATGGTCAGAATTTGTGTATTATTAAGGTCATTCTTAGCTGCTGTAAAGATAATCCCTCAACTCTCACTGGTTTAAAACAAGAGAAGTTTCTTCCTTATCTGCGTAGTGTTCAGAATGGCTGTTAGCGAGCGATGGGCGGCATTCCTCCTCGTAGTCCTTCAGGAAGCCGCATTGCTTCCATTTTGTAGTTTCTCCGTCTTCAATGCACGGCTTCCAGTTACCGTGATTGTCTGTGTCACATCAAAAGAGGAGGAAAGAACATGGAGGATCACACACAGAAGGTTTTTATGCATCGGGCCTGGAAATTAGCATAATCACTTTTGCTCACATGTCAGTGGTAGAACTCAGTCATATTTCACCACGGCTGGAAATCGTGCCATGACCTACTTGTGTGCCAGCAAGGGGAGGATAGAAGCTGGGTGAAATGGCCTCTGTAGGAAATGGGAGGACCAGCTTAGTAGGGGGACCTCGATGTACTAAATCCTGCAATTATGTGATTTTTTTTTCCCCTACCAACTCAACACAGCTTCACAATGAATGACCCGTGAAAGAGCGGAGAAAATTGGTGGTTGGGTTAATTCAGAGTTTGGAGGTTCTGCTCTTACTTCAAAATGGAATAGTCTTAAAAGGAAGGATAAGGCAAGTTTCTATTGGTAAATGTCTTTTCAGAATTTCCGTACATTTTGGATTGACATGAGAAAGTCCTAGTCACAACATATGTTACCCTGTGGGTTGCTGGCTTTAGGTCCTGTACCTGGACAACCAGCCAGGATTTGCTTCTTCCTTCCTTCACGTTGGACCCTTCTGAAGCTAAGCACTTAGTCAGAGAGTCTGACTTACAGAGAAAGGAAGATTATGTTTCAGACCCTGTGAAACTACTGATCCTTCCGAAGAACCATGTATTTCCTACCTTTCTCCAACCTGGATTAAGGAACCCTGCTTTCAGCAAGTAACCTTACCTACCTGCTCTTCTGAGGGTATGTGGTACTTGTTGGAGTTTTTGCCTTTGCAGATTATGCTCGTTATGTCTCCTCTCCTTAAAGCTGACTTTTTTCTCCGTCCCTCCGTTCTTCCCTTTCATCTTTGATGGTCAAAATCTGGGCCCTCCTAGCCTCTCTGGCCCAGTTCAAATGACTCCTCCTCCACTGTTTCTTCATATTTACCACAGTTGAACACCTCTTCTTTACGTGGCCTCCTTGGGTGTTGCTTTCACCATTCAGGTGTCACTTGGACGCCTTGTAGATACTTGTATGTGAATCTTTCACCTACTGGATTTAAAACTCATTGATGATAGGACTGTGAATTTCAGAATGATAACTATATAGCTGTATTCGAGGGACGAGACAAACTTTGGGTCCTCCTATTCCTCCACCATTTTACCTCCTCAGGACTATGGATTTCTAGTGTCATCTACCCCAGCACAGTTTCTTGCATAGAGTAAAATTTTAATAAATAATTGTTGAATGAAAATGAATACATTTTGCTGATTGTGGAGAGGCAATAGTGGAAGGGTAGTAAGGTTCCCGTTTGGAAAATCAGTCTTGTGTGGCTACAAATCACATAAGGCTTGTAAAAGTTTAAAAACAAACAAACAAACCCAAACACCTCCGATAATGTGTTAGAGGGCAGGGAATGATTTATAGTGATTTCTTGTAACTCTAATGGGATCATAGGGATATAGTTTATATTATTATGGGGGCTAAAAAGGTGGGTATATTAGGGCTCTGAAGTCTATAAATGCTATATCCAATCATCTGATGTTGAAAAAGTCAATTGATTGGGAACCTACAGTTTTTACAATCAAGTTATTTTGGAGTGTTGGTGGCGGCAAATTGAGATTTTGGTTGACGATAGGGAGTATATGGAATATTAACGCTCAGGAGACTCATTTTGAGTTTGCAAGGTTGCAATACCTCCCCAGGCCTTTTGGAATATATGTAAAATTACTTGTAAGGGGAAGATAATGAATTGACAGGAGACCCCTTTATACAGCTAGAATCTTTCATTGTTACTTTTCTATTAATCCCCTAACAGATTGGTTTTTGTCGTTACTGTTTTTTTTTTTTTATTGTTTTTGCTGTTTGTAGTTGTTTATTATAGGATAAAAGTCTGGGAGGAAATATTTCTTAAATATAAGGTGCATATTCTAAATATAGGATATAGATCATTCAGTATAATACTCCTTTTCTTCCCCAGGTCCTTTTACTTTCTTAAAACCAAACATATTGTCAGTTCAAAGAGGTGGAGAACAATTAATTAAATCTGCCTTCCTCTACTCAGTTTGCAGAGCGTTATACCATTAGGTGGCCACGGTCCTTATACACATTAGATTATGTTCTCACTGCTCCCTAGAGCAACAGGTCAGTCCACTTCATCGTATTAGTGTGCTTTAATGTGTCAGTTTTCTTTATATTTAGTGAATATTTTCAAGTAATTTTGAGAAGATCTAAGACTCACACTCAGTTATTTTTTTCATGAATAAATTATGTGCTGTGCTTAATTGAGTCTGTCTGTAGGGAGTGTTTATTTCTATTCACCAACTATTTGCCACGCTCTGCACTAGATATTCAGATTTTCGTCTGTTGATTTGCTTCTCTGTAGTTTTCTAAGATGTCTTATCTTTTTGGCTTTATTTCTGGCACTAGAGTTCTCTTACTTAAGCTCTTTTAGGTGGTTGTGATTTGTTGCCAAATCACCTGCATTTGAGTTTTTATAAATGGATGTACATATTTTGGAAACCGTTTTTTTTTTAGGATGATAAATAGTAAGACAAAAAGATATATTACGTTACTGTGTACAGAAGGTCTTTGGAATAAGAAATCTTTGCATATTAAGAGCAACTTGTACCATGATAGCTGTTAAAAAACAGTTTAGCAGTGATGTTTTTATTTATTTCTATATACAAATCGTGTTTGACCAGAGAAGTCCTTTATGATGACCAGTTCTTCTGTGTGGCCGGTTTTAGGTCAAATGTGAAATATATGGTGTAACTGCTGCTGTGTTTTCTCTTTCCAATAGATGTGGCCTCATCCATGAGATGTATTAAAAATGCTTTGACATCCTTACTTCAGCATGGGTAGAAAAGAGCTCCACAATATATGACGAAGAAAATGTGTCTGTGCAGCCCCTGGCCCATTCTCGGTACTTGATTTCGTGAAGAGTGTGACACTTTCCCCCGTGTAATTAGACTGTTAGACTGGGCAAGACCTCATACGCCTTCAAGTTCGACACCATCCAGTGTAGATGCTTTGTCTAAGGGATCATAATTTCTGTGTGGTAAATGAGTCTAATTATCAATTCACAGGGCAAATCTTCAGTTATTTAGATAAAGACAGAACAGTGACTTCTACAATTCTTCTCTTTCCAAGCTGGTTATGCTCAGTTCCCTTCAGTAT
The DNA here is from genome assembly GCF_024610735.1 of Ursus americanus. Classification (NCBI taxonomy): domain Eukaryota; kingdom Metazoa; phylum Chordata; class Mammalia; order Carnivora; family Ursidae; genus Ursus; species Ursus americanus. The sequence goes on along the minus strand of NC_142137.1, from coordinate 9,856,439 downwards.
TCCTCATAAGATAATTCCTTCATCATCCTGGTCTCCCTTCTCTTCACACTCTCCAGTTTATGAGAAGGTGCCTTAAAATGTAGTGGGCAAAATTCAAAGCTGTTCTCCATGAATAGTTTGACTGGAGCCAGGTATGGTGGCACTTGGACTTCTCTGGCCCTGAGAACAGTACCTTTACTAATGCAGCCCAAAGGACATTTTGGCAGTCCCGTCACATTGTCTTTATTGAATCAGGAAGCTGCCAGGCCTATGGATTGACTGTAGAATCTTACACTGAATCTTAGTAAACTTGACCAAATTCATTTGGTCCACTTTTAACCTTTCAAGAATCTTGGAATCCTGTTCCTGTTGTCCCTGCTATGGTGTTTTATACCAATATGTCTTCTGGATCTTTGTTTCAGTCACTGATGAAATGAGCTACATACAGATGTCTCTCCAGGATGATATCCACTTACTTTTGCTTTAGGTAGAGTCTGATTGTTGTCTTATCTGTGCCTGGGAAAGTTGAATAGGAAAGCCAGAAGAAGGTATGCTGTCTGTTAGCATTGTCTCATACATTTTAGGAGACCTAAAACTACCAAAGGAAACAAAATGGTTTCCACTGGAGCCTGTTTATAACCTTTCCTCTTGGGGCCCATAGCTGTGGATTACGGATGGGCCGTTGTAAGTCTTGGTTTGCCCAGGGGTGTCCCAGGGTCCTGGATTACTTGATAATATCCTCTCAGGCTCATGAAGTGTCCCGTTTAGACAATACAGCATGTATTCACTCTAAAGCTCCGCCTTAGCTGAGTCTTTTTATTAATGAGTGTTTTTTTTTAACTGCCTCTCTTTGGTTTGTGTCAGAGACCTTCTCATGTTCCAAGAAATTTTGATTGTATCAGGTTATGCTATAAAGTCTTCATCAAATGTGGCTGGAGGGGAAAAAAAGCTGCTTGACACCAGGTTATGGTGATCTTTGAATTATTAAATAAGGATACCCAGCAGTCTTGAAACCCATGCCTCACCCTAATTTGGACTTTAAAATACTGTGACGTTTATGTTTGTTCCGGCTGTTACTTCAGTTTTGTTACAACGTAGTGCTGCTCAGACCCTAGTTGGAAGTTCAGTGCCAGGCACAAAGTACTGGAACATAGTCGATTCTAAATAAGTTATTTCCTTTCTTCCCTCTTTCCCCGTTCTTCCTTCTAAAATCTATGGATTGTACTTTCTCACCTCTGGAAAAATAGGCCAGAGAGTACCTCCTACCTCACCACCATCACCTTCCTCTCTCAGGACAAATTTACACCATGTGTCCTCATATCGCTCTGAAAACCTTCTGTAAATTACAGAACAAAACCAACTGTCCTTTAAAATCCCAACAGTTGTTATAAAGGCCCCTGCCTGGGAAAGTTGTTCTCACATGCTGTGAGGTGTGTTGCACAGAGGGGAAAGTTGCGTCTTCATTAGTTACCCATGACTTCGTCCAGGTGTCACCTTCTAAGTTAGGAAGAGAGAGGGCAACCTAGCACCGAATGCCCTGGTGACACATTTGGTTTTTAAGGGAGAAAAATTCTGAAACCGAAAGGGCTTTCTTTTTTTTATATGACTAGCAAAATAGTGTTGATGAAGACAAGTCAAGCAGGTGCTGGGTATGTGCTAAACTATTTAATGGTTTTCAGAGTACTGAAGGGCTATTTTTAAATGTTGCTATATTATTCTCAGCCAAGCTGCTGGATGAAAAGTACAAAGGGCTAAAAATATTTACAGTTTCAGTAATGTCTGTTTTAAAAGAAACCGTCCTGTGTGATTTTTTTTTTCCATTTGTAGGAAAAGAATATTATGGCTTAGAGAGAAGTGGTCGAAAGCAGGTTTGTTCAGTGCTTAGGTTTTTAGGAAAAACAACTATCAAAAGAGCAGTAAGTTGGGTTACAGATCATCAAGATTTTTAAAAGCCAAATCAAGGATGAGAACAGATGATTGTGATTACTTCTACTATTACTGTACTGTTACTACTATTTTCGTACTACGAACTGTAGTTCCAATTGAAAGTGGTATTGCTTTTCAACATTTTTGTGTGGAATTAGGAGACAAGTTGCTCATGTCAGATTGCTTGGGTTTGTATCCCAGTTCCATCCTGTGGATATTTGATCTTGGACATGTTGCTTAACCTCTCTGGGCCTCAGTAAACTCTTCTATAAAGTAGAGATAATAATAGTGCTGCCTCCTAAGGTTTTTGTGAAGGTTTAATGTAGTTCTGTTCAGAGTAGAACCTAGTACATGGTAAGTACTCAGTAAATATGGGCTATGTTCATTTTTGTCCTTCTAAAATTTTAGTTTATTTTTTTGTTGTGAAAAACACAAAATTTACCCTCTTAACCATTTTTAAGTGTATAGTTCTATGGTGGTAACTATATTTACATTGTTGTGTAACAGTTCTCTAGAGTATTTTCATCTTGCAAAACTGAAATGTTTATTATTTTTTACTTTCTAAAAAGATTTTATTTATTTGAGAAAGGAAGCGAGGGTTGGGGCAGGGGAGGGACAGAGGGAAAGAAGCAGACTCCCCACTGAGCGTAGAGCCCTACACAGGGCTCAGTCTCACGAACCTGAGATCATGATCTGAACTGAAACCAAGAGTCAGCCAACTGAGCCATCCAGGTGCCCCTGAAATGGTTATTATTTTTTAAAAGCTGATTTTCCTTTCCACTCTGAACTCCTGCCCTGATGGTGTGAGCATAACATGAGAATGCACAACATCAGGGTAGAAGTTTATTTACTTTATTTATTCTTTTAAAAGATTTTATTTATTCATTTATTTATTTGTCGGGGGGTGCGGTGCACGAGTAGGGGGAGTGGTTGTCAGAGGGAGAAGCAGGCTCCCTGCTGAGCAAAGAACTGGATGCTGGACTCAAGCCCATGATCCGGGGATCATAACCTGAGCCAAAGGCAGCCGCTTAACCAACTGAACCACTCAGGCATCCCAGGGTAGGAGTTTAGACTGTCCTCTTCACTGCTGTACCATGAGTGCAGAGCTACGCCTGTCCTATAGCAGGGGCTCCATTAATGTTTGTTGGTTGGTTGGATGGATGGATGGATGGATGGATGGATGGATGGATGGATGGATGGAGAATAGTGAGGCTTCATCTAACATAGGAGAGGTGTTTTTGAAAAATTATTTTTTAAGCGGTAAATCCATCTTTAAGTGATCTTAAATATGCATGGACAACTGACTCGTTTCATAAGGTGAAGCAACTTTTAAAACAAATAGCTATTTTCTTAATTATTTGTAAAAATTCTGATTTTGGCAGGTTCAACTTTTCTTAAACTGGGAAAAACAGTATACTTAGTGTAGACATAGTGAAATGAAAAAGGATATGTTAAGTTATTTGTCTATAATTTGAACAGGATTTACTCTACATTTTGTAGCATTTTTATTCTCTTTCAGATCTGGCCACCAGACCTACTTTTTCCTTAGGCATATGTGAGTCATCTTGTTCTTTCATTTAGAAGTCAGAGGTTCGGGTCTAGATCAGTATTTACCAAAATTGGTAGAACACTACCTTTCCACTGAGAGTAAGCATCACCTTTTTTTGGGTCTTTTAAAAGAAGGTCAGCTGAACATCATCTAGAAATGGCCCATAATCTGTGGGTGGGGAGAAAGGAAGGAAAAACATGTCTCTCACTTAAAAACCTACCACGTATGAAATAAATTATAGTCTTGTTCTATGGAGTTTTCATTTAAATGATCTATTCTGTTGGAAAATGTAAATTTTTGATAAGATGTATTTGCTTCTGGATGAAATACTTAGTATTACTTTTTATTGCTCAACCTTAGATTTTATTTTTTTGACATATTAAAATGTTCCAGTGAACATTCTATTTCGTATTTAAGAATTACCATGAGGTAGTAGGCACAAAATGCACCTGACACAGAGGTTCACTTCCCTCTCCCTAGCAATGGGGACCCTGAATTGCCATGGACTTCTGCCTGGGGCGGAACATGTAGGAAACCATGTCACCTGTCCAGATTTTTATTGGCCTCATTCCAACACAGAATCTGGCTATAACCAAAAACAAGAGTGCCTCTTTCCTTTTAGCTGATATTTGGCAAACCTTCACTCTGTTCCCACGGCAGAGACAGTCGCCCCATCTTCCAAAAGGTGGCATCTTGTGTCATTTCCATTATGATTCTGGCCTGTCACTTGGAAAGTGATTAAAGAAAAATGATCTTACCTAGTATACTCTTCCCATGCTCCAAGCAGAGTTTACCTCTGAATCAGAGACCATAAATCTTCTGAAAGGTCTCTGTTGTTTCTGAGTTATTGATATTTTTATATTCCTCTGATAACAGGAAAGTGTGTAAAATCTTCCCAATTTTCTAAACTCGCTTTCAATTCCATACCTAAAGAGGAACAAAAACCAAATAAAAGGCAGTTCCATGGTCTGGACCCTGAGCACAGCAATAGTGAAGGAGTCAGCTCACGTTACCCTTCATCTGCCCTCCTCCTTGGAACCCACAGCCTTCTGCTGACCCAGCCCCAGCCAGGCTCATCAGCCACTTTGACCAGAGCTCAGGCTCTTTCTGGTGCTGCTGCTTCTGCCTGAAATGCTTTCCCTAACACTTTCCATTTTGCTAACTCTAGCTCATCCTTTAGTCATATCTTAATATCGCTTCCTCAGAAGCTTTTCCTGATCTCCACCCTTAATGAGCTCCCCCTGCTTGTTCATACTTTCCTGTCTCCGTTCTTTCCTAGCTCTTATGAGAATTTTAGTTACATATTTATCTCTGGGTTTGTTCATTTAATGGTTCTTTTCCTCCAAGTTCAACAATAAGCCCCATCAGGATCACGGCTGTTTTCTGTCCTTTGTAAGACCCACTTCGCTCCCTTTGACTGAAGTATGAGGTAGGTGGTGGTGAATAGGAAGATACCAGACTGAAAAAGTAGGTAGAGGCTATACTTCAGAGGAATGACACGTTCTGAAGTTTAGAAAAGACTGATTTTAATTTCCTTAATGTAATGATACGAATATTGCTGTCCAATAGCCCTTAATAATTTAGCACTTGCCTAAATACATTGCATGCCTGATACACTCTAATAGTCCTCTCCTAATGAGAATTAAAAATGGCATACGTTTAAACAGTGTCCATGTTCTTGTCATAATAGGTTGCAGGTCAATGATTTATTCATGGTCTTTAGTCTTCATTAAAAAGTAAAGATAGAAACATTTTTATAGTAACAGACATTTGAAGCCTTTTCACATTTGTAATATAAAAAACTTGACTTTGAAAAGGCATCCTAAATTGACAAATAGGCTTTATATGTGTATTTAAAGGAAGCTTTCATAGAACATTGATGTTAGCTCTCTCTTGAGTACTTCCACATGCTATGTCTAACAATTTCAGCATAAATTTTCCTTTTCCTGATCAGATCCTGTTTAACTACCACATTGGTGTTCCAGCAGAAGTAGCCTGCTTCACAGAATATCTGTGTTCCTAGAAAGTTTGTTACGGAATGTGATTTTATAAACCATACTGTATTATGATGTACTTGATCATCTTTTACATAAAATAATCCTTCAGTAAATCCATTTATGTCATCTCGTTCATCTTTTATAAATATGAATTTTAATAAGTACTCATTTTTCTTGAACTGCAGGGTAACCTAAATAATAAACTAAGTAAATGATTTTTTATTCAATCTGTATTTTTTAAGAGCATGTGTTACTTTGTTTCAGGTGCGCATGTTAGTTAATACACTGCATCAGTCAACAGGGAGGGATCGGGGAGGCAGAGGGAACTTGACACCAACATAACTGATTTCTCCTTTCGTATGAAAACTTGTTGAAATCTATCCTCAAGAATTCGGAGCAGAAATTGAAGGATGAAACTGAGGTTTTCAGATTACTTGGAAGAAGTTGTTTTCAATGGATGACGGTAATAGTAAAAGTGGGATAATTCTATTTAGAGTAGGTATTTCGTTATAACTTTTAGAAACTGATCATCTCCATTGTACACATTACACATATAAAAGTACAGCACTTTACTCTGCTTTATACCTATTCTGTGACAGTTGTTTAAAGGGCAAGAGCTATATGGTAGAGGCAGAGAAAAACAATAAAACTGAAACCCAGAGTTTATGTACATTTAAGATTAATTGTAACTTAGTGGTTCCTGGCACACACCATTCTACATTGAGTAAAGGATCCTCTGTGCGTTCTGTTCCAACAATAATCACTCAGACTCAACCTACCAATTTATCACTCCGATTTAACTTCTGTCACTCCCTTCCCACTTCTCTTCCCTTGATGGCTTCTTTAGCTGTCATCCGTTCCACCTCTTTGTGCCTCGTTATTCTGTCACTGCCAGCCTCCTGTCATGGAATGAGAATCTGGGCCTAGAGGCCCTTGAAACAGATTCCTGGAGAGCAAGACTAGAGCTTTTTCTCAATTCTATTTCCACCTCCTAAAAAAAATTTTTTTAAAGCTCTACACCCAATATGGGGCTTGAACTCACTACCCCAGGATCAAGAGTTGCATGCTCTACTGACTAAGCCAGCCAGACACCCCTAAAAAGCCTTTTTTAATCCAGATACTAAAGATTTTTAAAATTTAGTCTTCTCTTATTTCAGATTTAAATTATTGCTAGTCACCACATAGCTAGGTCTGAAGTCCATCTGTGTAGGAATGGAGATAGCTAAATTAGCAAATGATGTAATTGAAGATCTGAAGGATATACTTCCCTAACGTAAGAGGACAGATATTTTCATCCAGTTCAGGAATGTCCACCTATCTTTAAAAATGAATTCTATTTTAAGGAGGAGTTTGCAGTGCTTAGCAGTTTATTAAAAAAAATCACTGGAATCTATTGTTAAAGCAAAACGTAGACAGTCGTCTCCCCTGATCCACGGTTTTGCTTCCCAGTTTCAGATACCGGGAAGCAGATGAGCCTCCTGACAAATCCTATCACCAGAAGGTCAGGAGTAGCCTGACGCTACATCACAATGCTTGCGTCACTCACCTCACTTCCTCTCCTCACGGAGGCATTTTATCATCTCACATCCTCTCAAGAAGAAGGGTCAGCACAATAGGATATTTTGAGAGAAGGAGAGACCACATATGCATAATTTTTATTACAGTATGTTGTTGTAATTATTCTATTGTATTTTTAGTTGTTGCTGTTAATTTCTTCCTGTGTCCAATTTATAAATCAGACTTTATCATAGGTATCCTATATATAGGAAAGAAACATAGTACTCAGTACTACTATCTGTGGTTTCAGGCATTTGCTGGGGGTCTTGGAATGTATCCCCAGAGGAAACTGCATTAGGCTTTGTTTATCCTTCGTGGTTGTTGCTTGTTTAATTTCAGCAGATTAAAGAAGATTACCTGGAGCTAGAAAGACCTATGAGAGTAGATGAGGGCTCAGAGGAGATAGGAATAGCTTCTATGGAGGAGTCAAAAGCAGCAGGTGAACATGGGATGGACCAGATGGTGGTCCCCATAGCATTTGTGCAAAGCACACATACGCACGTGTTTTTGTGTTTGTGCATGCATGAGTGTGTGTGGGGGGCAACTGTATGCAGACGTGGAGACCCCAGAAGCCACTGATACTTGTCTGTCCAGGTAGGCAGCAGTGTCTGTCCACAAGAATTTTGGACCCAGCCATTATCCAGGGGCTCTGGGTCAGGGCTGCAGTTCCTGAGAGGGAGACGGGAGAGATCACAGCAGAGCGCCTGCTTGACTTGTTTGATCTTCAATTTCTGATTCTGTAAAACAGAAGCAATAATTTTAATTACCTTAAAGAGTTATTTTGAAAGCTAACTGAAAAGATATATGTGGAGACCTTAGAATAGCATCTGGTACATAGTAAGTATTTAGAAAATGTTAATTTTTACATGAAAGTAATAAAAATGTATCTTATTCTATTTACACAAAAGTAGTATTCTTTTTAAATGTCCTATACCTGATTCAGTTATTCAGTCATTTCAGTTATTTCTATTCAATGACATTTTACTACCTTTTAGATAGATGACTTTTGTTTTGTTTGGGGGGGATGGAGTACTGTTTTAGTAGTAAGTGTTTTATGACAAAGAACTATTTAAATGCTGAGAAAAGGGGCACCTGGGTGGCTCAGTCAGTTCAGCTTCTGAGATCATGGCCTCAGGGTCCTGGGATCAAGCCCCGCATCAGGCTCTCTACTCAGCGGGGAGTCTGCTTCTCCCTCTCACTCTCCCTTTATGTTCTCTCTTTCTCAAATAAATAAATAAATAATCTTTTAAAAAATGCTGAGAAAATAAATTTGCTTTTGGGGAACCAAACCATATTTTTGCCAAATTCATGGAGTTCCCCAGTGGTGCCAGACTTAAAAGTTTGTGAGAAGGGGATGCAGTAATTACTCTCTAATATTAGGGTAGGTGTAGAAAAAAGACCATAATACTAGTCAGAAAATGTCTCCAGTGAAAATATAACATTTTCTTCTGTTAACAGGAAAAAATTTGTATGATCTAAACCAAAACAGAAACAAAAACAACAGCTCAACCATCCAAGAGGTTTCTGCCATCTTGATCATTAAACGTTTTCTCCAAAGTCTCAACTACAGTTTATTAATGTTTCATTGAAAATGACACCAACACAAATTAGTTTAAAAGTCAAATGGAATTACTGACATCACAAAAATCATAATTGTCCTCTTAAGAATTGCATAAGACTTAACAACTCTTAAGTATTTTAAAGACAGTCTTCATGAGTAGTTACATTTTTTTGAGCCTGTAGAAGTCAAGTAATTTGCCCAAAGTCACTAGCTGGGACTGCTGAATTTTTCAGTGTTATGTTAAATGTTTGGTCATACTCTGACGGTTAACTGTCCTTCACTTAGATCATAGGTAATGTTCTGGGACTGTTTCTTAGTCACATTGTATAGATAGAACAAGATACACTTTGGTAGAAGGATTTTTAAATATTCCTGGCTATAGATTGGTCCTGCCACTTTGGGAGACAGTCTGGCAGGTTTCTTACATAGTTTACCATACAATTCAACAGCTGCATTTCTAGTTATTTACCCAAATGAGTGGAAAACTTATGTCCACACAAAAACCTGCACATGAATGTTTGTAATTGCCAAAAACTAGAAGGACACCAGGAGGTGTCCTTCAGTAGATGAATGGATAAGTTGTGGCACATCCATACAATGGAATCTTACTCAACACTAAAACGAAGACATGAAGAGGTATCAAGACATGGAGGAACCTTAAATGCATATTGTTAATGAAAGAAGATACCCTGATAAAGGCTACACACTGTGTGATTCCAACTACAGGAAAGGCAAAGCTATAAAGACAATAAAAAGAGCAGTGGTTGTCATAGGCAGGGTGATAGCTGGAGTACAGTGGATTTTTAGGGCAGGGACACTATGCTGTATAATATTGTAATGGTGGATAGATGACATTATGCATTTGTCAACCTGTAGAGCTGTGTAATACAAAGAGTGAATGCTGATGTAAACTGTGCATTTTAGTTAGTAATAATGTATCAATATTGATTCATTAATTATAACCAGTTTACCATACTAATGCAAGATGTTAATAACAGGAGAAACTGAGAAGAGGGGAACTTTCTGCTCAGTTTTTCTATAAACCTATAACTGCTCTAAAAAATAAAGTCTACTAATAAAAATACCAAGTAAACTGTAAGAAGTTTGTACTCAGATACAACAGAATAACATCCCAACACGAAACAAAATCCTGGGTGCGACTTCTTCTGTTATATAATCTGCCCCTACCTTGTATCTCCAGCTATTTTTAATTTTTTTTTCATTTATCTTACATATTATCTCATCAGCCTGTAGCTGGTAATGGGTGGTTAAAAAAATAAAAAGTGAGTTAGGCAATTCTCTGTGGCACACAGACATTTCAAGCTGTGAGGGGCAGGCAGAGAGCAGGAGAGCTTGCCCAGCCTGTTGAGTGACAGGTTCTTGTCTTCTGGCCCACCTCCTACCCCCTTTTCCTTTCACCCCAGCTTTAGCTTCAGCTGGGTCTCACCTGGCTTTTGACAACAGACAGAACTGAGGGTGAAGACAGGGCCGGTAACTGTCGTGCTTTTAATATTGTGCTGAATGATTTATTTTTGTATATCTTTTAAACCTCACAGCAATTCCCATTTTGTAGATGAGACCACTGGAGGAGAGAAGATCCATACCCACACAGTGTGACAGCAGCTGACCACTAGGTGAACTTGAATGTGTATGGCTTCCTGTCCCAACCTGCCCCCAGCAACCACCTATGGGATAGGTGAGAAGGGGAGCCATTTGGAGAGGTTTGTCCCAGTCTTGGTACCATTTAAGTGATTAAACAGCAGGACTTGGTTGGTTTTAGCTGTGATAGGTAAAACCACCCCATGGACCAGCAGCTGCCATTGAGAAGTGTCTTGCAGAGAAGAGTGATAAGAGTTCAAATGTAATGTCTGTTTGGCTTTGGAAATAGCATTATATTACTGTAGTGGGAGTTAGCAGATTTAGCTTCTTAATTATGTTTGGCTGGAAGCAATACTAACATTTGGTTGTCTTCTGTAGCCTGCAAATGTTTGTGATGCAGAAGATAGGGCCTTAGTTCCTGGTAAAGCAAATGTAGTAGTCAGTGTTCACTCCAGCTAATCCACGTAGCAGATAAATTGCCTGCCGAAGATTGATAGTTGATTTTGTGTAAGCCATGGTTTTGAAAGTCAATTTACTTTCTTTTTTTTTTTTTAAGATTTTATTTATTTATTTGACAGAGAGAGAGACAGCCAGCGAGAGAGGGAACACAAGCAGGGGAAGTGGGAGAGGAAGAAGCAGGCTCATAGCAGAGGAGCCTGATGTGGGGCTCGATCCCATAACGCCGGGATCACGCCCTGAGCTGAAGGCAGACGCTTAACCGCTGTGCCACCCAGGCACCCCTGAAAGTCAATTTACTTTCTTGTTTTGTGATGAATATGAAAGACTTTTGTACTATATATCCTCTTATTTAATTTATGATTTTTGCAAGGTTCTATTATAGTGAGCAATGGGGAACAACAATTACTTTTTTGTGTGTCCTTTTTCTTTTGTTTGTGTATTCTTTTTCTTAATATAAGAATTCGTAAGGCAGACAGTACCAGAGTATTTAAAAAATTCTAGCTAAATATTGTGGATTTAATCCTAGACCAAAGGAAAATATTTTCCATATGTTTGAAAAATTCATTGTTACATAAATTATATTTAAAATTCATATCATTTAAATTAAAATTTTTGGATGCAGTTAGTTTACCTCCTTGAAGCGTAAAACATTCTTCATTGATCTGAGAATTACTTTACAATCTACTTTACATTTTTTATGAAGGTAACAAACTTTTAAAAGGATTAGTGTGTTTTAAACTTTTTAATATTTAATAAAAATTATAGTATTAAAGGGGGCACCTGGGTGGCTCAGTCTGTTAAGCATCTGACTACGGCTTATGTCATGGTCTGGGGTTCTGAGATTGAGGTCTGTGTTGAGTCCTGTGTTGGGTGCCCTGCTCAGTGGGGAGTCTGCTTCTCCGTCTCCCTCAACCCCTGCCCCCCATTCATGCTGTCTCTCTCCCTGATAAATAAATAAGATCTTTAAAAAAAATTGTAGTATTAAAACGCATAATATTTTTTCATTTACTCCATTATGTTTTGAATTAAACTTCTTTCTGGCCTCGCACATAACTAGTATAAATAGAACTTTTTCAGTTTTTATCGTGATCTGTAAGATTAATTTTTGTGTCTTTATTTTACTTAGCAAGTTTGAAGTAAGAGTAGAGGTTTGCTCTGGGGTTGATTCATATACTTCTTTTTCTAGTCATCCCACTATTTTTTTTTTAAGTAGGCACCACATCCAGGGCGGAGCCCAACATTGGGCTCGAACTCAAGACCCTGAGATCAAGAACTGAGCTGAAATCAAGAGTCAGATGCTTAACCAACTGAGCCACCCAGGTGTCCCAGTCATCCCACTATTTGACTAATCTTTATATGGTGGATTTTTTTTAAATTTTTTAATTGCCAGAATATATCTATATCTATCTCTATCTCCTTTTTTTACATATATTTATAATAGAGAAACACACATGTCATTTGATCCTACCAGAGATAACCATCATCTCTCAGTCATATAAAGATAAGGTCCATCTCTTAGTCATATAGGTAAGATTTATGTCTTAGTCATATATAGTAATAGATAGAAACATGTGCTTATTTCCAGAGATTATTGAAATATGTACATCCATACATATATGTAGTATTTAAAGCAAAAAGAGAATTATAAATCATTTTCTAGAGTGGCTGTGTCCCTTTAATGTCCCATCGGGACCTTGCTATAATTCTAGAGCCAGGACCTGGCTCAGGTTCACTCATGACATTTTCAGTTGGTCTTTCTCTTGTTTCTTTTCCTAGTTTGACCTTCAAAACAGAAAGTTCATAGCGTCTTCTCAGATGTTAATGTGATTTACTTCTTACGTCTAGAAGTCAGGATTGTTGTGGAATTCATTGTTTTAAAGGGTTTGAGGTTCCTGGTTTAATTCCAGGGCGGACGGTCCCTTCTAACAGAAAACTAAGTCCCCAACCCTAATTTTTAAAATTACTGGGTTTGTGACTCATGGACATCTTAGGTCCCAGGTCAAGCAATTGTTAGGCTTCTTCCTGGCACGCCCCATACATATTGGGTTGTCTAATGATTATAACCCAAGTATCATTATAGCACTGATCAGCAAACACCCCAGTGGCTTTTAGTCTGAAAAATTTAGTGCAGCAACTATCCTGCTGTTCCTTATGCTTTAAAGACAGTATTTGAAGGGTAGGAAAAATAAGATGAAAATTGAGAGGCAGGAAAACCATAAGAGATGCTGAACTCTAGAAACAAACTGAGGGTTGCTGGAGGGGAGATGGGTGGGAGGGAAGGGATAATTGGGTGATGGGCATTAAGGAGGGCACTTGATATAATGAGCACTGGGTATTATATGCAACTGATGAATCACTAAATTCTACCTCTGAAACTAATAAAAAATAAATAAAAATTTTTATAAAGGCAATATTTGAGTAAGTGGTTGTTACACTTTGCAATTCTGATCTTTATATTACAATGTATATGTTTTCTTAATTTTTAAAATAGGAAGTGTGACGTGTGCATTGTAGGGTTCTAAGCCTCCCAGCAAGTACATAATTAAATATAAATAAAAAGGAGATGCCTGGTGAGCTGCACATATGGCAGTATTACAACTCTTACTTCCTCAAGGGGGGAACATACCGTCGTTTCTCACATTATGGGAAAGAGCCATCTTACCATAAAAAAATGAGATACAAGTATTAGTTTAATTAAAAGCAATTTACCAGAGCTGTCTAGTTAGTTGGCCTGGAGAACATGAGCACCAACGGTTTGAAAGCCATCCTGAGCCTCTCTCAAGGAAGACCGGCCTGGTTTTCTGAGATTCCTGTCTTCATGCCTTTACCACCCTCTCACCTCAGCTTCTTCCCAGTACGAAACAGTGGAGAGGCAGAGAAAGACTTTAAAAAAAAAATCAGCTTATTAAGAATGAATTTTTTCTTTATAGATATTAGAAACTAAAAGTAGAACTAGTTTAATTTTTTTAAATATAATTTTAGGTGGACATCAGCAGTTGTACTGTTGTATGTATATGCAAATACTCTACAAAATTTAATATTTTATCAAAAGGCACAACTCCAAAAAAGAAACCTACCAACTTGTTTCTATGGTAACCACTACTGAAATGTGTCTAGCCAGTGTGTGTCTTCTCATAATTTTTCTCTGAGAGTTTCAGGGAGTTCATTAAATATACTTTCCTAACAGATAGATGGATGTACAGATGCATTGATAGATAGAAATACAGATACGTATATTTTTTTCAATGGGGATTTCAGACTGTTGTAAAATTCCCTTAGCTTCATATAGAATATGGCTTCATTCTCACGCATGAATATCTTTGGCTAAGAGACAGGTCCATTGTTTTATAAATTTAGTTTAAGCTAATAATGGATCCAGGTAAGTAGTGATTTCTAACAAGGGTATTGATCTTGCTTCCTAAATGTTTTCTGGTATTTATATCTGAAACATTGGGATTCAGCACATGTTGATTTCTAGAATGACCAGTGTCCCTTTAAAATTAAAATTCATTTGGCTCTCCCTACAAGACCCTGCCTGGAATGTTTGATGTTCTCCTTTGTCCCTTTTGCACCGTTGTCTTTGATATCCACCAGGCCATGAGTCTGGCCTGGTGGAGTTCTGACCTGGACTTAATAAACCCCCTTTGTGGCTCTACTTTCTTGTCAAAGGTTGTAATGTGGTGAGTACAATGGAAATCATAACTTATTTATGTAGAGATCTCAGTATTTCGCAACAGGTTCATTCAGAAAAGCTGACTACAGTGTAACCCAGTGGTACAGAAGGGATTCCATTGCATTTTATATTTAATATAAAATAAATGGTTGGTTTTGAGAATTCCCCCCCAAAGCCTGTACTGTCACAAAACAAATAGATATGGTCAGATGTTCTTCTCGTGATGTAAAATGAATGCTCACTGAGAATATTAATGTTACGGCAGGGCTCATGGCATTTATCTAGTTAAATTCAAAGGGAAAACATTTGGAAGGTAAAGTGGTAGGAAATAAGTACTAAGGAAATAAAACTACACTGGGCTTGACAATGAGGGAATTTCAATTAGCCCATAAGGATGACAGAGAAGCCAGGATGTCTCTGAGCCAGAAGGCCCCAAATCATGACTGGTCATAATAACTTCTAATTGTTTGGCGAGGAAGAATGAATATTTAATGTAAGGGCCCTTTTCTATATCTTCAAGTTCGCCTAGGCTCCTAAAATGAGGGTGTCGTCACCCCTGGGTCACGGAGTATGGCTTTGCACTGTTTCACGGATGCCATTGGCATAGCACAAGCAGGGGTAGTGCACGGATTTAATTTGTAGTCTCCATTCCTTCCAGAAGTAGCTGACCAGTGACAGGCCCCCCATTCTGTCCAATGGAACTGAAATAGAATCACTTCCCATATTACAGTTTCTCCCATTTTCTGGAATCCCAGAGTCTCCCTTCTTTGTTCCCTCCAGTGTTCCTTCTGTATCCAGGCTTTACCGTTTCTCTCCTAGGTGAACACAGTAACCTCTTCTTTACTGGCCTCCCAGTGTCCATATATGGCCCCCTGGTTCATCTGGCCAACCAGAATGATCTTTCTAAAGGCAAAGTTGAATCTTGTCGTAACTTTGCATAAAGTCTTTCCAGGACTTCTCTTCCTCAGCAGAACACATTCCTTTGCGAAGCACTTAATATCCCAGAGGGTCTAGGACCTGCCTGTCTTTCCCCCCTCTACTCCCTCTGTGCTTTAGACAAACCTTTGGTTTCTCAAATGCTTTGTGCTGAATGCATGAATTCTTTTTGGGTTTCCCCCTGCAGGCCTGAGCTCTCCTCATGCCTCAGTTACGCCTCTGTCCTTGCACATGGTTTTCGGATGGTTGGTTGACTTCCCTGCCTCCCTAGACTCTAAAGAGCTTGAGGACTATTTCTCGCTTGTGTTTGTTCATCCAGCTTCTAGCCTAGCACCTGGGGCATAGCTGGTGCTCAGTAATAGTTTAAATATGAATGAATGAATGAGTGAGTGAGTGAGAGAATGAGTGATGACATCACACAGGAAGCCAGGGTGAAGGAGATGCTGCATTTAATTAGTGCAGAAAATAGGCTCAAGTTGAAATTAACACAGATTTCAACAAGAGTGAGGCGGGCTGGTTGTTCAGGGTGCGCTGCATAAGGACATAGCCACGGGAGATAACATGGGACCAAAATCTGTTAGTTCTCCTAGAGAGATGTGACTTGCAAGAATTGACTCATCGTGACATTTATGGCAGGTGAATTCAGAACCGAGATGTTCTTGTCATCTGTGACACCGAGGAAGAGGGAAGTCAGGTAGCACGATGGACGTGGCTCATTTGCTCAGGCCACATCCTCTTGGTCAGCAAGTCCACTCAGGGGGCCAAATATTAGAGCTTGCTGAGTTCGAATATGAGCAATTGAAGTCTTTCTAATTGTCCTTGAGGGATTTTCTATCAAGCTGGATTATCGAGAAGAATGATTCTTTTCTTAATGAAGGCTGTTTCTCGCTAGATCAGTGACTTTCACACAGCAGTCAGAACAGCTCTATCTCTGTAATAATAATAAGAGCTATCATGTACTGAGTGTTTATATGTGTCAGGACCTGTTCTAAATGCTTTCTCTACATAAACTCAATCTTCACGACCCTGTGACGTAGTTATTATTATCAGCCTATTTTTTTCAAACTACAAAACCAAAAACAAAGATGTTAAGCAGTTCATCCAGAGGGACCGTGTGAAAGGAGCTGGGATTTGAACTCAGGCAGTCAGACTCCAGCACTTATGCTGACCCATCTTTCTAGGCAGGCAACCAGTGTTTCTTGTGTTTGCTGAATTATATTACTTAAAATTTAATTCTCATTGTGCTCTCTCTCTCTCTCTGTCAATAAATCTTTAAAAAAAGAAGATTCTCATTGCAATTCTTACACATGGGGTGTATTCACCAAGACCTTTTGGATTCAAGAAACAGACTAACTGAAGCAGAAAAGTGTTAACCATGTCCTGTAACTGCACTGTCTTTGTGTTGTGTGACTGGCTGCAATGCTGGGCGCCCCAGCTGGCGTGCAGGAGCAGATCCTCACTTAGGAAGGGAAGCCAGTGGTGCACAAACAGAGATCATGTGCGGAAGCGGAAGTTTAGAGAGGTCGAGTGACTTGCCCAAGGGCACTTAGCTAGTGAATGGTAAAGGTGGAATTTGGAACTCAGCAGCCTGCCTCCGTAAGCATTCTGTGTCCGCCTTGACCTGTATGAACCCTGTGCAGACTGCACATCCTTCTGCCACCTCTTAGGCGGGCTGTGGTGTCATTGACCGAGATGTCTCTTTCTTTGCTTCATTTTGGTTCTAAGGACACACTGTGGTCACCTTCTGTGAATCTGGCCATTTCCCAAATGTAGGATGCATTGCTTTATTTAATCCTAAATGGTTGTTTTGGGATAGTTATGTAAACAGCTAAATTCACTAATAATTTCACTACTTTCCACTTCGGAGAGTGAACTTTTTCTGACCAGGCCCCAAATTCTAGAGAAATCTTTGCTGAAGCCCTGTGACCAGACCAGAGCTTTTTCAGGCTAAGGTTTATGCAAAACACAGGCCTTCATGGAAAATTTGGTTCTTGCTCACTTGGGTCTCAGTTCATGGAAATGTTCATCAACTCCAGCAGCAGGTCATAGATGTCATACAGGCTTGGAAGGTTAGCTGTGTTCTCCCTGTCACCTTGCAGTCCTACTGTACAGATCCCTAGTAGGGAGAATGCTCTTGGGAAGACACCCTATACTTTGTACTTCTGAATCTGTTTATGAGGAAATGACAGTATTTTCAGCATTTGCAACACCATTGACTGAAGCTCTGATCCTTGATGTGTTTATTTTCTATGTGTGTTCATCTCTACATCAAAAACAGAGGAAGCCACAGGAAATTGTTGCCTGTATTTCCAGGAAATGTACCTACCTCACCAGCTCCCCAGTCCACACAGCCCAGAAGACCCCAGTGCAGGCATTGGCATCGCTGATGAAAGTGGAGATAAGGAGCCAGGGAGGGTTCTCATTCTGCCGCTCTGCCAGCAAAAGCCCAAAGAAGACAGGCCTTTTAGGCTAACAGGAAAACTCTAAATTGGGTCCTTTAAACACTCAATTTCTTTCTTTCTTTTTTTTTTTTTAAGATTTTATTTATTTATTTGTCAGAGAGAAAGAGCGTACAAGCAGGGGAAGCTGTAGGCAGAGGGAGAAGCAGGCTCCCTGCTGAGCAAGGAGCCCAATGTGGGTCTCGATCCCAGGACCCTGGGATTATGACTTGAGCCGAAGGCAGACACTTAACCCACTGAGCCACCCAGGAGCCCTAATCACCCAATTTCTGAACATGTAAATGCTATGCGTGAAGTGAGGTAGAACCCCAAACCAGAGCACTGGCCAGCCGTCCCTCCTTCTGCTCAGCCTGGCCCACAAGGCTGTGGCTGGCACCCTCTCTGATCATACAGAAATGAAATCATCCTGGGAAATTTCTCACATTAGCCTGATGATGATGATAATGATGATAGCTCATATTTATTGAGTGTTGACTGTGGTGTACCAGATATTTTACTTAGGACCCTACGTGTGTTATTAAATTTAATACCCACATAAACCTCAAGAGGTACTTTCTTTATTATCCGAATTTTCAGATGAGGCATCTGAGACTCAGCTTAATATCTTGTCTGGGATCACACAGCCAGTAAAAGATACAAAATTCAAACTCAGACCTATATAATTCCAGCTAGCACTATAGTCAAGTCGATTTCACCGGGGGTGGAGCAGGGGTAGTACATAGGCAGAAGCAGACAGGATCCATCCAACAAGGCTGGAGACTTGTACCCAGGGCAGGCTTTGGTGTATATTGCTTGTGGTGACACTCTTTCATGGAAAAAGGGATTGGATGGTAGTCCAATAAGTACTTGACCACAGGGGACTTATGTGTCTTCTGGGTCTGGCCGGTACCGTGAGTCTCAGCCTCCCCCCTCCTGAAAAAAGGCAGCTTCTCACCTCTCATGGTCCAGCTTCCTAGCAAAGCTCTCTTCTCCATTTTAGCTTATCATATTGTGATTAAAACAAGTATGAGAAATTGATGTTGTTTCAACTTCTCCGTGAACTGAAACAAATTTTCATTTGAGCGTGAAATCTCCCATCTCACAGATCAAAGGGGTGCTCTGGAAGAAAAGCAGCCGTAAATATCTGAGGCTTAATGAAGGCTACTTAATAATACCTCACGCTATGGCAAAAAATATAAGTTGACTCCAAAGATACACCCTATTAAGGCTGATAACAAAAAGCAGGAAAATGAGGCTAGAAATTAATAAAAGATATCAAGAAAACCATTTCCAGACTTGCTAGAAATGGGCCATAAATGTGGTTTTGAACCTTCTGGCAGCTATTGTGGAGATGGAAAAAGGAGTGTAGTGGAAATTCATTTTTAAAACCCAAAAGGAGAAAAGTTCTCCTGGAACTTTAGCAGAAAAATAATTTGCCCCTCTACACAGGTGTTGGTTGATGTTGCTTTATAACTCTTGACATGCAGCCTTCTGTATACTTCTCTACATTCTGCTTATTTTTAGGATTAAAAAGCCCCACATAGTGTGATTTTATCATATGTCTACTTCTGGATTATTTCAGGACTGATAATCTGGCTTATGTATTATCTGTGTCTTCATTTTTCTTTCCTTCTCAGCCTGCTGTTCATCTCCGGGAGATTTCTCATTAGCATTCTGATAAATGATAAGCAGGGGAAAATAAAGATACACACGACTCTAGCAATCAGTTTTGCTATTTACGGAAGTGATGTTAATGCTTTTTTAGCTAATGGGAATTTCAGGAGAGCTCTCTCCGCATCAACCTGCCAGCAGAGCTCCTGAGTGTCTTAGAGTCCAGCCTGCCCCGTCTGTGCTTAGGGAGCCCCCCGGGCCATAAGGGGAGGGCCGACAGGCAGAGACACCTGCAGAGGTAAGTTTGACTTCATTATGCTCAAGATGAAGGGCACTTCTGGGGAATTGATATGGAATGTGAAAAGGCTGGAACTTATATTCGTTTGCCGGGACTGACATAACAAAGTACCACAGACACTGTGGCTTAAACAACAAAAATTTATTTTTTCAATAGTTCTCGGCGGCTGGAATTCCTTGCTTGATCAAGGTGTCAGTAAGGTTTCTTCCGAGGGCCTCTCTCTTTGGCTTGTTGATGGCTGAAGATCACATGGTCTTCTCTGTGTGTATGTCTGTATGTTAATCTCCTCTTCTTTAAAAAAATTTTTTAAGGATTGATGTATTTGAGAAAGAGAGAGTGGAGGGGTGGGGTAGAGGGATAGGGAGAGAGAATCTGCAAAAGACTCCCTGCTGAGCGCAGAGCCCGATGTGGGACTCAGTCCCACGACCCTGAGATCATGACCTGAGCTGAGACCAAGAGTCCGACGCTCAACCTACTAAGCCACCAGGTGCCCCTAATCTCCTCTTTTTATAAGAATACTGAACATATTGGATTAGGGCCCACCCCGGTGACCTCATTTAACTTGAAATACCTCTTTAAAGTCTCTGTCTCCAAATACACCTTCTGAAGTACTGAGGGTTAGGATTTCAACATATGAATTTGGGGGAAACACAATTCAGCTGATAACAAAACTGCTGATTTAAACTAGATGTTTGGGGCGCCTGGGTGGCTCAGTCGTTAAGCATCTGCCTTCGGCTCAGGGTGTGATCCCAGAGTCCTGGGATCGAGCCCGCATCAGGCTCCTCCGCTAGGAACCTGCTTCTTCCTCTCCCACTCCTCCTGCTTGTGTTCCCTCTCTTGCTGTCTGTCTCTCTCTGTCAAATAAATAAATAAAATCTTTAAATAAATAAATAAGTAAAACAAGATGTTTGAATTATGTGGATTTCAATGATATGTATTTCTCTTTTCTCCAGTTACAAAGAATTGAAAGTCTTGCAAGGCACCCTTGTTGTATATTTGTGTCCTTGAAAGGCTTGGATCACAGATTGTGTGTGTGTGTGTGTGTGTGTGTGTGTGTGTGTGTGTGTGTCTTTTGGATCAAATATACAGCGTCTATTGAAAGTTTGAAGATCAGTGTGTTTCCTCCTGTTCAGAAAATAATAATGCATAGCTTTCAGTAGAGTTCTTTTCATTTCCAAGGCTCTCTTAAATATTGACTAATTAAATAAAAATAGGGGAAGCCTGGCTAAATAGCCTCTCTTTGAGGACCAGCCCAATGGACTTAGAATACACAGTGATTTGCTGTACCTTTGAAAACAGAAGCAACTAGAAATCTTTTATTATTGGCTATAATAGCAAATGACATCTCTTATTATGCTTGGCAGCTGACATACCAAATTGCATTTTAGTTGGTTGTTATACATGAAATAGTAGGATATGGATCGACTAAAAATGAGAATTTACAGCCCTGGGACATGGGATGTCTGACATCTAGGGGTTGCCATGACAACTCATCAGGATGTTGCTTTGTAATCTTCTGGATTAGGTTCTAGCCCCGGGTCACTGGATTGGAATTGGAGGGGGATTGGTGACAGGACGTGAATGTTGTACCTTTACTAAACAGTACCGAATTTGCAGGTTGGTCATGTTGCTAAGGTCAAGTAGAAATGACATTGAGGGAGTGCTTAAATTCTTCAGAACCTAGACAAGGTCACATTTGTCAGCGAGAATATTCAGATGGAGTGGTCTGAGACTCAGCAGCTGAAAGACAGGATTTCCTGTCCTAGGTCGGTGGATAAAAAACATGCAAGTATCCCCTAATAAATTAACACCCCGAACAGTTATATGCAAATGAAGACTTGGGAAATTAAACCCTTTTTACAGTTGTCTTGTATTTTGAAATTGGACCTGAACATCCCCAAGAAAACAGTTTGGCCACAAAGCAAACCACGGCTGCTTTCTAGTGTTCCATATCCTCCATCTCAGCCGGAAATGGCCTGCAGGGTGTGGAATTTGGACCAGGGAAGGGAATTGGGCAGAGTAAGGAAGGAAGCGGTTGGAAAACAGGGCAACACATTCCTCATCTCACGTTGGCTCTGACCGCACGCACCATATCTCCTCTGATGTACCTCCCAGACATGTTCCTCACCAGGGATGATCGATGGAGGGAACCGGAAACTATAGAGCTCCGCTCTGAAGTCTGATCCCAGGTCTGCCACTACCAGTGTGATCTGGGACAAAACACACGGCAACTCTGGGTTCCCCTAGGAAGGGAGGGTGTTGAGTTTCCCCAGGATGTCATGTTCTGCTGTTTATCATCATGTGGGGTAGGGCCACATGTCCACATTTCTCTTTTTTGCCATGAGGCTCACATTTCCATCATTACTTTGCAATAGAACAACCCTTCCATGGCTAGTGGGACCGCCTAATAATTAAGACAGAGCAAAAGGATTCCTCCCCATCCCCATAATTTTTTAGGTTTTATAATTGTGGCTTTCTGCCATGCAATGGAGAGAGGATGAAATCTTCCTCTCTGCCAGTTCCAGGGTTTTCCCGTGACCACCACCATCAGCATCAGCTTAGCACCTACTGAGTGTTTCTGCATGGAGACAGTACTATACAGTTTATATACATCTTACCATTTAATGCTTATGACAGATACACACTTGTCTGTGTATGTGTGTGATGCATATAATATTGAGCATTTGCTATGTACCAGGTGTTACACCAGATACTCACAATGATCCAGTGAGGTGGATTAATGGATTGTCAGGTAAGCCCCACAAAAAGTGTCTTATCCATTAGCTCCATTTTTGCAAATTAGGAAACTGAGCCATAGCTAGTAACTGGTGGAGCAGGGATTTGAGTCCCAACTGTATGGCCTCGGACTCTTTTCTCTTAGACTCTCTGCTGGTCGGTCTCCACATTCCTATGACATAACAGTCACCTGGGAGGGGGCTGGTTTAAAATATATGGATCCTGGGGTCCCTCTGCAAACCCGTAAGAATGTCTAGGGTTGTAGCCTGCATTTGGTATGCTAATAAGCAGCCAGGGTAGATGACACCTCAGATAGAACACTGGGGTTATTTGGTTGGGCAGTGGCCTTTAGCCCCACAGCCAGCAGGTGACTGGCCTAGGCCTTGCATCTAGGCTGCTTACTGTAAAGCTGAATACCTTGACAGCACAATGGTCTATATCCCAGTTGTGTTATGTTGTCAATGGGGCTTACCTATCATCATGCCCAGTTTCCCTTTCCTAGTCTAAAACCCAAGGCCCCAAGTTCATCAGGAGTCTTCTAAAGACTGTCTTCTTATTTGAACCAAAGTAATGATTTCCCACTTAAAAGTGTCAAAGTTTACTTTGACTCATCACCATGACCACCTTTCACGTAAGTTATTGTGCTCTTTCCTGATTGAGCAAAACCTTTACCAGCAGAGTCTAGGACAGTGGTTCCAAACCCTTGATGCATATTAGAATCCCCTGGGAATCTTTAAGAGCTATGGCTGTCTGGTTCCCACCTCAGACATTCTGATTTTATTGGTATGGGATGTGACCTGGGCAGTGGGATTTTTAAAAGCTCTATAGCTGATTCTGATATGCAGCAGAGTTTCACCCACTGGTTTTGGACTTGGTCTGACCTACGTTCACAGGCGTGTTGACTGTGAAATCTCTTCTGTGGACTGAACTCACTTTTCACCTCTCTGACAGTGCCTCTCACCACCGTCTCCTGCATTTTAGCTAGCATGATCAGT
This sequence comes from Ursus americanus, assembly GCF_024610735.1. Classification (NCBI taxonomy): domain Eukaryota; kingdom Metazoa; phylum Chordata; class Mammalia; order Carnivora; family Ursidae; genus Ursus; species Ursus americanus. The sequence continues at coordinate 9,833,125 of NC_142137.1, read as the reverse complement.
TTGCATTAAATTCCACCCAGCTCACTACCTGACCCAGAGTTCTACCTCATTGTCAAATAATGGTTTCTCCCACAGATTGTTCTTCTGCTTGGGTGCTTGGAGTGGTACTGGTGACATGTCTGTGAGATATCTTTGTAAGGCTCTCAGCCTCAATGGACTCTTCTCTTCACTGTGGGATATGTCTCTTTGTCTCTTTTTAAATTGTTATACCTTTTAAAACATTTTCATGATTTCAATACATGTTGCCTTTTTCTTCCAGGAGCAAAATAAGCACCTCTTCCACATAGGGCTTTATAATAATAAGTCACTTAGGAGTCTTTTCCCCAAACGGTTAAGTGTCGCATTGACTACAGACCGACAACAGCTGACATGCCCTGTGGTGCTTCCCAGTTGATAAAATCTTACATATAGCAATTTGGTGGCAAGTTGGAGATCACATAGGGGAGGACTGACTCAGACCGTGTCATCAGAGAGTTTAGAAAAGTTTGATTAATTTAACCAATTGGAAAATATAGTGGGATTATAAAAGCATATTAAAGTAGAGGGTAAATTTGTTGACAAGTTTGCAAATATACTGAATCAAGAAGTTCATTGTGCAGTCCGTACTAAGTCTTAAACTGAGATTTTTTAAGGCGAGAGAGATGTTGTTTGGTGGGTAAGAGAGATGGGCAATTTGCAAGCAGAATAACTTGGGGCAACGGCCGGGAGCTGGAGGGTGGAGCGCTGGTCGCCCCTGGGCCAGCTAGCGAGGCAGGTGTGAAAGGTATAAACTAGGTATGGCAGGTAAGGAGGAAGGACTGCTGAGGTGGAGCTAGTTGTTGTGTGAGATTTAATAGCAAGAAGACTTAGGAAGACCTAAAAAATATGCGTATGTATGTATATTAGCAGGCGTTCTGTTTTTCTTTGTCCAGCTGTTGAAGTCCAGTGGGTCTGTAATCGTGCCGGTATTATGGATTGCCGAACAAGACTGGTAGTTTGGGTTGGTTTTTACACTTTTCTTGAGGATAAAGCTTTTGAAATTACACTTTGCTCCTTTAGGTTTAAAAATTTTCTCATTCCGATGTCTATGTCTTGCTGCTGTAATCCCCAAGAAAAGAAAAGGAGGTTAGGACGCCTCTCTTTTGAAATAGAAGGGTCAGAGCAGGCAGGGGGCTGTCACGGTTGTTTCCCTTTGTTCAGGAATTAGAACATGTGAGCAAGTGGTTCCACCCCTCATTTTGTGAGCTGTTTTCCTCCGAGATTTCCTAATTTTTCCCATGACGTTTCAGCCTGTTTCTTCACAAGATTGTAAGGCCTGAAAGACCTCATTGTTTTACGGGAGTGCGAGCTCGTGCACATTTGCTGATCCGGCCGGCTGGGGTCTGCGTGTGGGTGGGACGGCTGGCGGCTGATGCAGACTGGGGAGTGTGTGGAGCATAGATTCCGGAGAGTAGCAAACACTTTTTGTTTCTCAGGAGTATGTTAGAGAGTGACTTTTTCTTCATAGACGGTGCTATACTTTTAAGATCTTTTCCACAAACTATAATCTGCCCCGATTGACAGAAATAGGGCCGTTCTTTTAGGCTAAGGGAAGTTTCTTAATGGCAAATCGAACTGAAATTTCACTTCATCTGCAGATACATGCAGATTTTGTTGTCGTAATACATACTCCTTGATGGCCTGGCCTGGACTGATGCGCGCTCTTGGAGAGGCAGCCCTGCACGTTCGCCATGGCAAATCCCAGTCAGTGAAAGCTTTGAGGGTCCAAAATATTAATTATAGTGGGAGCGAACAAAGCAAAGTAGAGGAACCCCAGCTAAAAGGTAAAGAGATTCATTGAGTAAAGGAAGTTGGGGTTTAATGCTAATGAACTTATTTTTTTTAATGAAGTTTATACATTGTCTTAATGCTAACTTCTGAGGAATTGGGATCTGTATTTGATTAACAGTAATATGCCAGTAGAACACCCTACGTTTATATCTGAAGTAACATTAACATTTTCAGCCAGATTTATGCAATTCCCCATCATTTTTAAATGTTCTCAACAATAGTGGGGACATAGGGACCTAAAGTCAGTGTTGGGAGTGGATTGCACACAACCCTTCACAACTCCTGCTTCAGTGAGTCATGTTGGCAGCTCGAAATCAGCTGTGGTGGGAGTATTCACACCGCGGACATCCGCAAACACTACGAATGGGAGCTCTCCACTGTCAGGGTCTGTTCTTCAACGTGCAGCCGTGCAGCACTGCCCAGAGAGGAACGTAGAAGTTAAGGAGTCTCGGGGCGCCTGGATGGCTCAGGCAGTTAAGCGTCTGACTTTTAATCTCCGCTGAGGTCTTGATCTCAGGGTCGTGATACTTACAAAAAAAAGAAGAAGTTAAGGAGTCTTCTCCTGAGGCAAATAATGTAGTGTTTCTACTCAGCAAAATAGCCCACATGAACCTTTTAGAATATAAACGAGGCCATGTGTCTCCTGTGCCCAAAACCCTCCCGAGGCTCCCCATTTCACTTGGAGTAAAAGTCTCACGATGGCCTGAAAGCTGTCCATGCTCTGGTTGCCCTGCAGCTCTCTTTCTTCACTTCCTCCAGTGTCCTCCTGGCACTCATGACCAGACCCTGATCTCACCCCTGTTTCTGTAGAATGTCCTAGGCCTGCTTCTATTCTAAGGTCCCGTTCTAGGGCCGTGGTCCTCAGACTTCGTGTGCATCAGAATCTCCTGGAGGGCCAAGACAGACTGTCACCTGCCCCTCCCCATGGTTCTGAGCCAGTGACACGTTTTCAGGAGATACTGATGGTCCTGGGCCTGCACTTTGAGACCCACTGCTCCAACCCATCTCTTGGTTTACCTCTCACCTCCTTCAAGTCACTGACCCACTTGCATCTCCTCACCTCCCCTGACCATCCTATTTAAAATTGCAGCCTTTCTCCTCCATTCCATTTCCATTGTACCTGTCACTTTATAACAAAAATAACTTATCTATCATATTTCTTATTTGTGTTTAAGGTCTGTCTCCCAACCACCACTCCCCCCTTCACTAGACTCTAAATTCCATAAAGGTTGGGGTTTTGTCTATTTTCTTCATTGGCGTATCTCAAAGTTTAGAACAGCACCTGGCACATAGTAGGTGTTCAGTGAATAATGTTGAGAGAATCAGTGAATGAACAACATTGAGAAGTAAATACTGTATCTCAGATTTGGGGCCCAGCCGCTTTAATTCAAACTCAGAATCTTAAAAATGTTTCTTCAGTATTGCTTCTGAGCTTTACCGCTTTCAGGATAATGAGGAATGCTATCTGTTCTTGGCGGAAGTTTAGGAATACCCTGATGATCCTCAGATAGGTGCACCAGATCGTTGCTTGTAGATTTACGTCTTAACCTCAAGGGCCGTAAGCCGGTAGTCTTCACACTCTGGTCCGCAGAAGCTTCCTGGGGATACTTGAGGAGCTCTGCAAATGTTTAATTTGCATTTCGTTTTTAAAAGATTTTAAACGGTTTTATGTAGTCATAACAAAAACACATGCATACTTTAACATGTTACATATGAAATTTTAACACATTCAGGCCACTAAGGCATTGAATTAGCCTATCAAGTTAACCTTAAGTGTTTTCTGCTGTTTGGGCTTATATATTTGAACTTCTTATAAGTTAGTCATTGATAAGCAAGTTCAGCACCAGTGTTTTTCAGATTCCAGCCAGATCATGAATTGAATAAGGAAATTCCTCTTATTAAACATATTTAGCACACTCAGTTCCATGCCAGGCAGAGCTTGGGGGTCTCTGTTGGGTATACGTTTCTGTGTGGAGTAGCGGCCAGTTACACGATAGGAAACAAAGCGAAGATCACGTATATGACATATATTCTGTTATAGGATTCTGTATACCCACTCTACATTTTGTATGCTCCTTGACTGATTATTAAGGAAATCAAGTAGTTGTCAGATTATCTTTAGTGTTAAAATTTGAAATAAAAACATCTTAACTACTGCATTTTTTCAAGCTTTTGGGTTAGTTTGAGGCATATTGTGAGATAACAAAATGAATGCTAAGGAACTGTTATCATTTCCAGTATAACTATCCCTTGCTGTTTCAATCTATTCATTTCCAAAATATGGATACAGAAATTTCCTACAGTGAGTTCCCATAGAAAAGGATTCAGTGTTATTTGTGTCAGTTTTGTTTCTAAGTTTCATATACAAGTAATAAGAGTATCAAATAGCAAAACATTTATCTGAAAATTTGTCTGAATCTGTTTGGTCCCTGAGTTTATAGAGCAGGGATTCAGACAGCGAGTGATACCTATAGTTACCCATGAACATCAGGATTTTCTTAACATATTGCAACCAAATACAAACACAGAAATAAATCATATACTACATCAGTTTTAAAAGTCGGTTATTTCTTTTTCTTGCCTAATTGCTCTGGGTAGGACTTCCAATACAATGTTGAATGAAATGGCCAAGAGTGTTCATCTTGTCTTGTTCCTAATCTTAGAGGAAAAGCTTTCAGTTTTTCGCCGTTGGATATGATGTTAACTATAGGCTTATCATATATGGTCTTTATTATATTGAAGTACATTCCCTCTGTATCTGCTTTGTTGAGAGTTTTTATCATAAATAAATGTTGAATTTTATCAAATGCTTTTCTGCATCTATTGAGATGATCATATGATTTTTATCTTTCGTTTTGTTGATAGGTATCACATTGACCAATTTGTGGGTATTGAATCATTCTTGCATCCCTGACGTAAATCCCACTTGATCATAGTATATGATCCTTTTACTCTATTGTTAAATTCAGTTTGCTAGTATTTTGTGGAGGAATTTCATGTCTATGTTCATTGGGGATATCAGCCTATAATATTCTTCTTTTGTGGCATCCTTGTCTGGTTTTGGTATCAGGGCCTCTTAAAATGTGTTTGGAAGAGTTCCTCCCTCTTCTGTTTTTTGGAGGAGTTTGAGAAGGATCTATATTAATTCTTCTTTGAACATTTCGTGGAATTCACCAGTGAAACAGTCTGGTCCTGGACTTTTGTTTTTTGGGAGGTTTTTGATTCTGAATCAATCTCCTTGCTAGTAATTGGTCTGTTCAGATTTTCTGTACCATCATGATTCAGTCATGGCAGGTGGTATGTTTCTAGGAATTTATCCATTTCTTCTAGGTTGTCCAATTTGTTGGTGTATAATTGTTCAGTGTAGTCTCTTACGATTCTTTGTATTTCTGTGTTATCAGTTGTAACGTTTCCTCTTTCATTTCTGATTTCATTTGAGTGTGTGCTCTCTCTCTCTCTCTCTCTCTCTCTCTCTCGTTCTCTCTGTTTTTCTCTTTGGTGCCTCTAGCTAAAGGCTTTGCCAATTTTGTCTATCTTTCGAAAGAACCAGCTCTTAGTGACATTTATCTTTTCTGTTGTCTTTTTAGTCTCTATTTCATTTATTTATTTCTTTTTTTTTTAAAGATTTTATTTTATTTATTTATTCGACAGAGATAGAGACAGCCAGAGAGAGAGGGAACACAAGCAGGGGGAGTGGGAGAGGAAAAAGCAGGCCCACAGCAGAAGAGCCTGATGTGGGGCCTGATCCCACAACGCCGGGATCACGCCCTGAGCCGAAGGCAGACGCTTAACCGCTGTGCCACCCAGGCGCCCCCATTTATTTATTTCTGCTCTAATCTTTGTTATTTCTTTTCTTCTACCTAACATTGGGCTTCATTTGTTCTTTTTCTGTTTTCTTGAGGTGTAATGTTAAGTTGTTTATTTGTAATGTTTGTTGTTTCTTGAGGTAGGCATTTATCACTGTGAGTGTCCCTCTTGGAACTGCTTTTGCTGCATCCCATAAATTTTGGTATGGCACATTTCCATTTTCATTTGTCTCAAGGTATTTTTAAATTTTCTTTTGATTTTGAAAAGACCCATTGGTTTTCACTAGCATGTTGTTTAGTCTCTACATATCTGTGAATTTTCCAATTTTATACATGTAATTAATTTCTAGTTTCATACCATTGTGGTTGGAAAAGATGCTTGATATGATTTCAGTTCTCTTAAGTTTATTTGTGGCCTAACATATGATCTGTCTCAGAAAATGTTCCATATGCACTTGAGAAGAATGTGTATTCTTTTGCTTTTGGATGGAATGTTCTGTAAATATCCGTTAAGTCCATCTGATCTAACACGTCATTTAAGGTCAATGTTTCTTTATTGATTTTCTGTCTGGATGATCTATCCATTGATGTAAGTGAGACATTGAAGTCCCCTACTATCATTGTATTTCTCCCTTTAGCCCTGTTAATATTTGCTTCATGCATTTAGTTGCTCTCTGTTGGATGCATCAGTATTTACAAATGTTAAATCTTCTTGTTGGATTGAGCCCTTATGTAACAACTTTTTTTGGTCTCATTACAGTTTTGATTTAAAGTCTATTTTATCTGATATAACTACAGCTACTCCAGTTTTCTTTTGGTTTCCATTTGTATGAAATATCTTTTTCCATTCCTTCTAATTTTCAGTCTATGTGTATCCTTACATCTAAAGAGTGTCTCTTGTAGGCAGCATATAGATAGGTCTTGTTTTGTTATTCATTCAGCCACTCTTTGTCTTTCGACTAGATAATTCTGTTCATTTACGTTTAAGAACATAGTGTTGGAAGTCCTAGCCAGAGCTGTCAGGCAAGAAAAAGAAAAGAAGAGAGGCATCCAAATTGAAAAGGAAGAACGAAAGCTGTCATTATTTGCAGATGACGTGATATTATATATTAAAAACCCTAAACAATCCATCAAAAAGCAATATACAGATTCAGTGTAATCCCCATCAAAATTCTAGTGGTATTTTTCACAGAAATAGAACAGACAATCCTAAAATTTGTTTGGAATCACGAAAGACCCTGAATAACCAAAGCAATCTTGAGAAAAAAGAACAAAGCTGGAGGCATTCTACTTCCTGATTTCAAACTATATTACAAAGCTATAGTAATCAAAACAGTATGTATTGGAATAAAAACAGATAGATAGATCAATGGAACAGAATAGAAAGCCCAGAAATTGACCATGTATATTTGGTCAATTAATTTACAATAAAGGAGCCAAGAATATACAATGGAAAGAGGATAGTCTATTCAATAAATGGTGTTGAGAAAATTGGAAAGCTTCACGCAAAAGAATAAAACTGGACCCCTATCTTACACTACACACAAAAATTAACTTGAAATGGATTAAAGACATAAATGAAAGACCTGAAACCATGAAACTCCTAGAAGAAAACATAGACAGTAAACTCCTTGACATTGGTCTTGATGATGATGTTTTGAATCTGACAGCAAAAGCAAAGGCAACAAAAGCAAAAATAAATAAGTGGGGCTACATCGAAATAAAAGGCTTTGGTACAGCAAAAGAAACTATCAACAAAATGAAAAGGCAACCTATGGAAAGGGAGAAAATAATATGCAATCCTATATCTGATAAGGGACTAAGATTCAAGATATATGAAGAACTCATGCAGTTCAATAGCAAAAAAACAAACAAAAAAAACCCCACAAAAAAACAAAAAATAATCTGATTTAAAAATGGACAGAAGATCTGAATAGACATTTTTCCAAAGAAGACATACAGATAGCCAATAGGTACATGAAAAGATGTTCAACATCATGAATTATCAGGGAAATGGAAATCAAAACTGCAATGAAATGTCACCTCATACCTGTTAGAATGGCTGTTATCAAAAAGACAAGAAATAACAAGTGTTGATAAGGATGTGGAGAAAAGGGAACCCTTGGATACTGTGGGTAGGAAAGAAAATTGGTGTAACCACTATGGAAAACCAAATGGAGGGTCCTCAAAAAATTAAAAATAGAACTTACTTTATTATATGGCAGTTCCACTTCTGGGTATTTATCTGAAGAAAACAAAAACATGAATTTGGAAAGATATATGTACCCCCAGTGTTCATTGCAGCATTATTTACAATAGCCAAGATATGAAAACAAACTAAGTGCCTATTCATGGATGAATGGATAAAGAAATTGTTATATATATATATATATATATATATATATATATATATATATATATATGAAATATATTTTCAGTGGAATATTATTCATCCATAAAAAATGCAGTCTTACCATTTGCAGCAACATGGGTAGACCTCGAGGGCATTAAGCTAGATGAAATAAGTCAGGCAAAGAAAATTTCCAAATGGTCTTTCTTATATGTGGAACCTTAAAAAACATACAAATAAGCTCCTGATAGGTACAGAGAGCAGATTGGTAGCTATAAGAGCTGGGGTGTGTAAAACAGGTGAACTGTTTTTTTGAATCAGAAAAAATGTTTAGGTTAGCTAATAAGCCTACTACTCTCTGAATGCCCCACTCCCTACTATCTGTGAAGTTCTACTGAATATACTGTAAGAAATAGTTATAAGTTATACTTTCCGGAACATTTTGTAGGCCTCCTTTCACATCCTTCTAATAAATACTTAGCACTTCCTTGTAGCTTGTTGTCTGTCTCCCACACTATATCTGAGCCCCTTGAAAGGAAGAATTGTGTCTCATTCATGCCATTTGTTGGCGTTACCTAGCACATGGTGGATGCTCAGCACATGTTTATTAAATGACATTGCATTCCACAGCAGAGGGAGGCAAGCTTGAAAGGAAAAACACAAGCTCCTCTTAAATACACCATTAGTAACTTTACACTAGCACAATGTTAGAACTAAAAAATTGATTTGACAGTTCCATGATTTTTTTCTCCTTCATCTCATGTACAGTCATTTGTAGTTTTATGAATTCTTTCTAGAAATGTTTTTTTTTTTTTAAGATTTTATTTATTTATTCGACAGAGATAGAGACAGCCAGCGAGAGAAGGGAACACAAGCAGGGGGAGTGGGAGAGGAAGAAGCAGGCTCATAGCAGAGGAGCCTGATGTGGGGCTCGATCCCATAACGCGGGGATCACGCCCTGAGCCGAAGGCAGACGCTCAACCGCTGTGCCACCCAGGCGCCCCTAGAAATGTTTTTTGACTCTGACCCTTCCATGCCATCCTACTGCCATGCCATGTCTCAAGCGTCATCCTTCTCTTCATCCCGTGCTTAGACTATGGGAGCAGCCTGCAAGCCTCTTCCAGACTTAGTCTTCTATCTACTTCACACTGTTGCTGTCTCCAGCAAGTCCTTTATTCTACAGTGCCTGCAGGAAAGGGGTAGACCCGTGCTCTCCAATACGGTATCCACTAGCCATGAGTGGCTATTGAGCTCTTAAATTGTGGCTAGTCCAAATTGGGATGTTTTAGATATAAAACCCATATCCTATTTTAAAGACCTAGTGAGAAAAAAATATATAAAATATCTCACTAATCATTTTATATTGATTACATGTTGAAATGATTATATTTGAGATAAATTGGTCTAGATAATGTAGCATCAAAATTAATTTCTCCTATTTTTATTTTTTAAATGTGGATATTGGAAAATTTGAAATTGTGTGTATGGTTCACTTTATATGTCTATTGGTCAGTGCTAGTCTTAACTGTATCATGACATTTCAAGTTTCTTATAACCTGGCCTCAGGTCATAGCCTTGTGCCCCAGCCCTTCCTGACCCCTTCAGAATTTCTCATAACTCCCAGATCTCACCAAGCCTATTTATACTTATGGGTTTTTTTTTTTTTTCATATTCTGTTCCTTCTTCCTGAAATGTCCTTCCCTTTCGTTGTTAGTTCTAATAATCTTACTCATATTTTTAGGACCTGATTTAATTGTCCCATGCTGGTGAAGTTATGCCCCGTTTCCTCAGAATTAGCTACTTCTCCCTATCGCACACTCTTGGCGCCTCTGTTATTATGCTTACATTGCTGAGCTGCCATGACATGTCTTCTTAACTAGGCTTCTCAAGGGAAAAGATTGCAGCTTATTCCTGTGATGACCCATGAGGGCAGTATCTGGTGTGTACGAGACATTTAATCGACATTTATTAAATTAATGTATGAATTAATGTAATCCTACTGCTGCACACACTGCTCTTGTTACATATACGCAGCCTTGATCATCTGAACCATGGGCCACGGAAAAAATTGGATGTTGAGGTGGACAGCACTGGACCTGTCAGCCGTGACCCCAACTTCAGATTTTTATGTTCAATAAAATGGCCTCTTCATCCTCACTGGTTGACTTACAGTAATTAAGAAATTGTGTATTTGAATTTATGAAATCTATGGATGAGAGTACAGACCGAGAGTATAAAATGACAGTATAAATAAATGGCACTTTCACTATTTTGTGTACAGGGATTTCATATAAGATTTTTTTCAGTTGAAGATTCCACTTGTAAACAAGATTGAAAGTCGCTGTTCTAATCCTAAATTTCATTTCCATTTCCACCCCAAAGGTTACGTAGTTTCCAGTATCATGTGAGTTCATGTAGCATAAGACTTCTCAACTCTGGCTGCATGGTGGGTACAGCTGGGAAGCTTTCAAAAGTACTGATGCCCAGGCCCACCCCGGGGATCCTGCTGTAATTGGGCTGGGGGAGGAGCACCAAGGCACCAGTATTTATGAAAAGCATAAATATCTTGTAATAAGTTGATTCCACAGGTGCTTAAAGAGCCAGGTACACTGTAAAAATGTTGAAGTTTTTAGGTGGTCATTTTTCTTTCCTTTTGTTAATGATATTGTGAGTAAAGGTAATGCGGTGTTATTTTCAATGTATGATTTCAGGGTCAAAAACAAAATTTAATTAAACCTAACTTCTGTGGACAATTTCCTAAGTTCACTGAAATTAAAATTTCCTCATTCCTGTCATTCTCTAAAACCTGCATGTGGCAGAATTTCAATGTCCCTTATTGGTAGAAGTGGCTAACAAAAGATCTATTTTAGATCATGGAAAGAGGACTGACAAGGGCAGTGGGTGTAAAAGTTTGCACAGGTAGTGGCCTCCCTGGCGTCCTTGTTCGCCTGAATAAACAGTTCTCCCATGACAGAACCTCCATAGCCCTGCCATGTTGATAAAATCTGACATTCTGCTTAATCACTTTTTAATGATATTGTTCCTTTTGTTCTTGGTATGTGAGAAACCAGTGCTTTTTTTAAGGTGTGGGAAAGAATTAACTTCAGTTTCCTAATGCACATATAATTCTTGTGGGGACAGGAGAAAAAATTACCTAATTTCTGTTTATCAAAGGTCTTTTCATAAATTTTTAAAAAGTTGCTAAGTACCTGAAATCTTAAAGTGGAGAAAATGTGGTGACACAGTAAGAAAATCCTATGAGCTCTGATAGCCTGTTCCATGTCCTTGGTGTGTACTATTAAAACGCAGATGTAAATTAGCAGACGTTTTACAAATTATCGATTTGTTGAAATGGCTGGCTCTTTAGGAAAGAAAAAAAGAAAGAAAAACACACACACTTGGGATGGAATCCTTTAGGGCATAAAAAGGAATAGAATCCTTTAGTTAACTTGGTTATTTGCAGCCGGTATGTCATCTGTGAGAGACTGATGTCATGCAGATTGAATGCAGAGGCAAACTTTGTGTGTGTGTGTGTGTGTGTGTGTGTGTGTGTGTGTGCGCGCGCGCGCACGTGCTTTAAAGCCCCACTCCCAGAATATGAAGTGAGTGTGAAGGGCACCACAGCAACCCCTGGATCTGTCAAGAATGTACCTATTTTTAACAAACTGGATCAAGTGTCAGCCCTCAATAGGAGATGAAGAAGGGGGTAGAGACCTGGTTCTACAGCTTCAGCGGATGGTAAACGGCCCTCTGGCGTGTTTACAATACAGCTGTGCATTCTTAATGGCTCTGCCGCTGCCGTGTCAGGTAAAGTTTTCTTTGCACATGATGAATGGCAGAGAATTCTTTAGCAGAGGGAACCAGAGGAGCTGGGAGGAGGAAAAGGGAAGGGAAGAACGGAAAGGAGAGAGAAAAAGAAACACGCAGCTCCAGAGGGAGATAGTCTGTGCTTTGCAGTTGCTTGTGTGGATAGAAACCAGATGGTAAGCTGGAACACCCGCTTGGCTATCTGAGGAGCCAAACATATGGTTAATGGTTGGGAGAAATAGCTTTCAGAGCCAGGGCTTTGCTGACTGCTTCATATTACAGATTGTTACAGTGTGTCATTACATTGCCAACCTAAGTGCTTAATACCCACTGCGGGCGCTGGGCATACACTTACAAGAAGGACTTTTAGCTCTTTGCTGGCGCTGAGTGCAGGAGTGACATCATAGGGAGGCTTAAAATGTCTGGTGTTGGGAGGTAGGGAGAAGAGTAATTTTGTAGTGGAAACAACATTTTTTTTGCAAGCCAAGCCTTCACTCCACTGAACTCTACTGTTTTTCTGAGAATATTTTTATGCAAGAATCTCCTCTCTCTCTCTCTGTCACAGACACACACATACACACACACAGAAGTGTTGAAACAGAAATCTGAAACACAGGCCATGCCCCCCACCCCCTCCAGTGGATCTGACAGCCCCCTTTCACCTGGAAGACACATCACTGTACTCACAGGGCCTGCATTTGAAGTTTCTGTTTGGGGAGCTTTGGGCAACAGCAGGCCTGTGTTATCTAAGGAACTGCTGAGCCCATTCATCTGCTTTTCACGGCCCGCTTCCTTTTATTTTTAGCCAAATCCGTCAGGCCTGACAGGCGGGTAATTCGAGCCAGAGAAAGGGCAGAGCTCCAGGTCCTTTCCACAAAGCAATTCTTCTCCTCCCTCCTGGGAGGGCTCCAGACTTGGCCTGCTTCAGGCAGATGGATTTGTTGAGTCATGTGAGATCATTTACACAAAAACACAGTGAGGCAGTGGAAATTTAAAAAAAAGAGAGAGAGAGAGAGAGGGTGGGGGAAGAGGAAAGAGGAGGGAAGCCAGGGGGAGTGTGTGCTGCCGTGGCTGCTGGGGAGCATAGGAATTTTGCAGCGAGGCAGCGAGACTGAGGAATGCTGTAGATTCATTTGTGTATAAGGTAATGTCTAGTTTACACAGCGGGGTGGAGCCAGGCTGGGGAGGCTCCTCAAACTACTCGCCTGTATTTAAAAGAAGAAGGGAGTGTGGGGAAACTTTTTTTTTAATTTTTAAAGCAACACCCACCAAACAAAGACCACACTGTTGACAGCATTGGGTTCCAGTAGCAGTTAAGTACCAGCAGAATGGTTTAGAGAAAATGAGTTTGCTCTGTGATGTAATACAAGTTTGCTTTGTCCTGACTCCAGCATGACTGAGGCAGCAAGGGAGGGAGGAGAGGAAAATTGGAACAGGACTCTTGGTTAATGGTTTCCAGAGATTATTTAGCAGGACTTGAGTGCAGGGAGGAAAGTGGGATAATGTGGAGAATTACTTCGAGGTGTACCATAATTGCGGTAGGTAAAATAAAGTCATTACTATGGCTTCCTTGCTCAAGAGGAATTGAGCAATGATTTTGAAATGCCATGGAAGGTATCATTTTTCCCTTCCCCAGTATTCCTTTTCCTCTGGCTTCTGGAACATTCAAAAAACCCCAACTCTTGCATCATGGTAAACAGTATTAACAGTTAGTGAATCATTTTGTTTACTTTTTATACCACAAGCCTCTGAAACATTCCATTAAAAAATTGTCTTCTGCTCATTCATGAATTTCTTTTTCTTTTCCAAATGTGCTTACATGCATTAGCTGTGCTTGGAAGCAGATTTTTCCTTCTTTTGCTGGACTAAAAGATAGTTCAAGAGAGAATAACAACTGGGTTATCTAACCAATGTAGTGAGAGTATACTATGAAGGGGAAAGGGAATACTTTGATACAGGTTCAGAACATTAAAAATGGGAAGAATTTCAAAATATGCACCATGATTACTTTCATTGTGACGCATTTCTGCAATTCTGCATTTACTTAGAGCCCTACTACGCACTGTTTTCCTCAGTCTCCCTGGAATGTAGGTCAGCATCACCATGGTTTCTCACACTTGTTGATATTGTAGAAGTTGAAACATTTTGCCATTTTTTCCAGAATAGATATACTCAGATTATATATATGGTTTTAGTAATCATAGAACTTAGCTCATAAGTTCCTTCTATGAATATTCACCACTCAGTTATGATAGTAAGCACTCAGATCACACCGTTACCTAGAATAATACAGCACTCACAATGGTCTAGTCTAATATCGAAGCCGTTCCACTATTTTCCAGGTAGTTCTAATGATCTCACTCCGCATAGGTAAAAGGTAGTTTTCATTTATTTTACCCGAAGAGAGAAATGCTAAATTTTTGTAGTTGTTAGTTGTGCACGTTCTGGCTGTAGGATATCAACATTAGTGTTATGTGAGTAAGAGTTGTCATTGTTTTGGATGACCCTGGCTGCTTACCTGTGTTAGAAATCACAGCATCTACGGTGAAGACCTAAAAATATAGCAATGATTAGATTTTCCTGAAGACTCTGCATGAGCTCTATAATGGTCTTGAGATTTAAAAAAAGCATATTTATCACAGAAATTTAGTTAACATCTTATAACTAAACATGGATGTATGTTTCTTAGCTAAATGTAGTCACTATAAACATCTATATGATCTGCGATTTTGTTTTTATTTTGAAATGGAAGCGTTTTTGTTTACAAGTTCATTAAAAACTGAAAACTGTTTCTGTAACGAAAAAAAAAAAAAGATTTGTCCTTCTTTTAAGCCTATCCACATCCTTGAGTGTTCCCTCTACATCCGGGTTTCTCAGTCTCGGCACTGTTGACATTTTGGACTAAATAATTCTTTTTTTTTTTTTTAAGATTTTATTTATTTATTTGACAGAGATAGAGACAGCCAGCGAGAGAGGGAACACAAGCAGGGGGAGTGGGAGAGGAAGAAGCAGGCTTATAGCGGAGGAGCCTGATGTGGGGCTTGATCCCATAACGCCGGGATAACGCCCTGAGCTGAAGGCAGACGTTTAACCGCTGTGCCACCCAGGGGCCCCTGGACTAAATAATTCTTTATTATGGGGGCTGGTTTGTGCATGGTAGGATATTTAGCAGCATCCCTGGCCTCTACCCACTAGATGCCAGTAGCAGTCTCCCCCAGTCATGACAAAAAAAAAAAAAAAAATCAAAACTTCCCATGCATCGCAAATGTCCCCTGGGGGGCAAAGTCACCCTGGCTCAGAACCACTGCTGTATTCTTATTCTGGTTTCGAAGTTCACTCTTTACCTCATGAGCTGGGCACTCAGTTCCTTCTGAGATTGAATTCAAGGGTAGAAAGTAACATTTTCCCTCCTGCCATTTATCCCAAAAGTGGGAACCCCAAGTTAAGTAAAGTTTTCCAGGGCTCAAGCAAGGGTATTTTGGGGGAAGCCTTTTTCCTCCCAGAAGACCTGGAGTTCTGTCACACAGAGCAGTCTCTTTCTCAGGATGCTGGCCTTAGCAGGTGGAACCCTTCAAGGCCACACAGCGACTTTCCCAGAGCCCTTCAAGAGGAAGTGGCCCCACCGACTGAGCTTGGGGATGTTGACACAAGAAGAAAGGGAACTTCTCTGCAGGGACCGGAGCAGAGAGCCTAGGCCACAAGTTCAGTGGCTCTCTGCAGGCTCTCCGCCTTCATATCCAGCCCCAGAAAGAGGGAAAGGCAGCGACAAGAGTTCTTTCTCTGGAGCAAAGCAGACATCCTCCCATCCCAAAGGCTGCGGTCTCGGAAGCTGGAACTCTCGTTAAACAAGGAATGCGGAGCTCTCCACAGGCTAAGGCAGGCATAAATTTCCTCTGTTTGTTTTGCGAGGACTAGTGTCGACTGCTGTAATGAGATCAGAGGATACCCCAGGGACGAGGCCTCCAGGTCGGCTGCTGGAGCCGTTTTCTGTGGCTGTTCTCTTGGCTGCTGTTGAGGAACGCCGTGGCTCCAGAGACCTCGCTTATGATGTGGGGAGGTGGTTGTGCCCTTGTTTCATTTCTTGCCGTCTTGCCTCTCCGAGGCTCCCAGAACGTCCGCGTGCAGTCATGCAGTGCTGACTTATGGGACAGCTCATGGAAGGCAGATGCCTGTCCTCAGAACGGAGGACAGACCTGCTTGTGTGCGGAAAGTGCAGTGTTGTCCAGGGAGGTGGCTGCTTCCTTGGGAAAGTGCCTGATGCTGATGCTGGCTGCGGGCTCCTCTCCCAGCGCTCGGCGGCCGTGCGCCCTTCCTCACCCAGCGTCGTCCCTCTGCTGTAGGAGAAGTTAGGGTGCGAGTCGCAACAACGTAGCGCGTGCTACAAAGAACAGATTTCTGGCTCTAGCCTGAGTTACAGCCAAATGGCCATCTACGGGACCCTAAATGTGGCAGAATTGAGTTTAGGGCACCCCAAACCAGATAATTTCGGCAGAATAGTATAGACTGAGCTGGTGCAGCCTGACCCACTTCTAGCCCCCCATGCCGACCCCACCCACCAGAACAATCCTTAGGTATGTTGGGTGAAATAGAAAATAGGGAGAACTTACACGGGAAATCGCCATGTGCCAGAAGACATTCATGCCGCAGGCCTGGGAGTGATTCAGACCTGGCTGCGGGCTGTGATGGTTCTACTCCCGAGGGAACTGTTTGCCAAAAGACCCAAGTAGAATTCCCCCTAGAGTCCGTGTTGGGCTTTGAGTGTGCGCGTTTGGGGTACAGTGACGGGAGATGGAAACCCAGGGTTACGTTGCTTGAAGAGCTGTAGGGTCTGCAGATCCGCTCCCTGCATAGTGCAGGAGCTTCTGTTGCTTTGATGTAGACCTAAGCTGGTTTGAGAGCATTGAAAGCTGTAGGGCTCTGGTAGAGGCAAACACTGGATCCTTCTGGAAAGATTAACCACCCGGGAGGTGGTCCACCCTCACAGAGAACAAGCCACACTAAGGATAAGCTGATATTGGGAAGTACAGAGTTAGAGCTTCCGGAAAGCAGAGATGAACAAACAGTGAATCCCTGAGACTGCTTTCGACAAGGGGCCATCCTGCCAAACTGAGCTTTCTGAGGACTCATGACAGTCCCCTCCCAGAGGAACAGGGCAGGATACCCAGCCTGGCTTACTAAGCAGATGAGCTTCCGTTGTAAGCACTGGCCCCCAGTAGGGCAGTCATCCCTCATTATACTTGTCTTCAAGGTGTTCTTGAGAATATTTAAATGCCTTCCTTGGAAACCTTTTATCGGAGAAATAGCCGGTCCCCTTGAGCTTCTGTAAAGAGATACCTTTCTAGCAATTTCCCTTGTCATTGTTTCCTTTTCAGTGGGTCATTCTGAAGTAACCCACTAACTAGGCTTTCTGTTAAATTATTTTAGCTTCTCGGCAAATCACAGGAAATGTGTTTGCCTGAATTGTTAAGCAAACCCCTCTAGGGAGAAGGAAGCTGGGATTGTTTGAAGGTCTCTGGGATTCTTTTAGAGTAAAATCAGAGAAGCCTGGAGGTAGTCAGGCATGGTTGGTAAACCGTCTTAGATGAATACAAGTTAGCCTTCTCAACCATAGTGGTCAAATGGATAGGGGATTGCCTGGGTCTCTGGGCAGCCACCAAGTACAAGGTGCCAGCCCGTTTGATCTTAGCGAGACAGCTCTTGCAGAGGGTTGACGTCCTGGTGTATTGCACATGGCCTGGGGGTGGGGGCGAGAGAAAGTGCACACACATGCAAACTCTCTGGTGTCTCTTCTCAGAGTGACACTAATCCCATCATGAGGGCTCCACCTTCATGACCTCATCTAAACCTAATTACCTCCCCGAAGCCCTGCCTCTTAATACCAACACACCGGGAATTAGGCAATATATGAATTTGTGGGGGGTGGGGGGATAAACATGCTGTCCATAATAACATTATATAACAACATTATAATTAAATTTTGCATATATTGGAAGCCTACTGTGTGTAGGGTGGTGGGACAGGTGTGGCTGTTTGGGGATAAAACAGAGAAGATGTCTTCCCGTGGAATACTTAGAAACCAGTAGGGTGGTTGAGAGGTAAACCCCTATGTGCGATTAAGCAGAATAGTGATGGGAAACGGGGGAGGGGAAGGACCTCCCCTCTTTTTAACACCATGTGTTAAATACTTTCTTCATATTATTCCATTTCATCTTCAAAACAGTCTTAGGACATGCAAAGAATTTGCCCCAGTTTCATGGATGAAGGAGTGAAGACTCTGGGAGGGTTAATAAGGAGTGAAGACTCTGGGAGGATTAATAACTTGCTGAAATCACATGCGAGAAGGCAGAGGTGATACTCAGATGGAGTGAGTTGGCTCCCGAGTCCCGCTTTGCCCACTCTCCTGGAGGGCTTGCTGTGCCCCAGGAAGCCACAGCAGTATAGCCCTGGAGGGGTCAGGAGACAGACTGGGAGCCTCCAGCCTTGGAGATTTAAAGAAACAATCCCCGGACTTACACAAAAAGTGTAAGCTAGAGATACAAACCTGCAGATCAAATCCAACCCCTATGGGATTTCCAAAATGCTAACACGTATTGCCAACATTACACAAGCACAGGATTTTAGATAATCTCTCCATTTTCTGGCTCTCTTGACTATCAGCAGCTCTGGGAACATGTGCCTTGTTCCTACTTTTCTGGAGTTGAGTAGCAGACTCTGCAGGCCTCCCTACTCCTCATTGTCTTCTCTGGCCTGACTGTTCCTTCATCTTACTCTTTCTTGGCTCCTGTAGTCATCTGAATCTGTGTCCCCTGGTTTGCACAGTCACCCAGGCAAGAGGAATAGGCTGTGCCAGGTAACCCCTTGGGATTTTCATGTCCTGCCTTTAATTAAGATATTCCTAAATTACCGAGGGATTGAAAATGACCCTTTATAGAGTGACAGCCCTGCCTCTAAACACTAGATATCCTTACGTATGGTTTCATGAAGTGGAGGAAACCCTTACCACGTGTGCGGAGCAGTCCTCTGAAAGTGTCGGACACGCTATCGCGTGGCGTTCTTCCTGCACCTCTTCTGGCTCTCAGGGCAGTGTTTTCGTGCTACCAGCAGTGCCTCTCTTCTTTATCATTTATAATCCTCTCATTTCTTCTTCCTTATCACCACTTCTTGTTGAACCATTGGTCATATGCTAGTTGAAATTTCAGAACGTTCATTATCAAATTGTGTAACCTATCCTTGGGGAGGAAGGCCCCTCATGATGCTTGGTGGGAGGATGCTGTCATCCTTCTAACTTGGCTTGTTTGTTTTGCATGATGTCCTGGGAGGCAGGGCATGGGGGCAAGGCAGAATGGCAAACGTCGTTCCGTCTCTTGGGGCAAAACAATATTATGGCATGTTTGCTGCCTAAATGTGAGGGTGGCAAAGACACCAGGGTCCTGAAGAACCAGAGACATGTTTGCTGTGACTTTGAGGATGGAGAGGGGCCTGCGGGGACCTGCTCAGGGAGCTCTGCTTGGATTCCTCTGCTGCTGCTTCAGAAAGGCAGGAGCCAGCCATGCGGGAGGTCTGTGTGCATTTGGGGAGGGGGACAGGGGTCCGTTTGTTGCTTTACCTTTGGATCCTTGAATCCTGGCACCAGCCTCCTATTGTGGAAGAGAAGGACTGGACTGTCTGTGATAAAATGGTCTTAAATTTATCCAGTCTTATATAAGGATTCCAACCAAATGAAGGTTGTCAAGGTTTTACTCCAGAGACATGTAAATTATTCCAACTCATAAAAACAGGGGTAGGAGAGTATTAGGGATATACCTCTCATCTGTTTGTCTGTTTTCCCAAGCTCCTAAGCCCTAGATTTAGAGAATTTCCTCTAGACTTTTGTCATCTTGCCTTTCCCTTTTCTCTCCAAACCCTGTTTGTCTCTTTATGACTTAGCTTAATCCTTCCTCGCAAGTTCTTGGGTCCACATGCTTGAGCCCTCTACCTATCTAGGCTGCTGGATTTGGTGGTAGGAGGGAAGGAACCAAAGGCCATTCCACAGACTGACATCAGGGTACATTATATCTAAAAGACAGCAAGACCATTATTCTTATGAATGACCTGCTTGCTCCTATGGGTCTGTTTCCCATAGGAGTGCCTGAGCAGCCCAGCTTTGCATTATATGACAAAAGCCTTCCAGAATGAACCTCTTGGAAGGGGATGGGGGAGTTGGAGTGGGGAGAAAAGCCCAGCTCATCATACTCCATTCTATATTGGCAGTATTAGTTGCATTTTCAAGGGCCAAGAAATAGCACTACACACACACACACACACACACACACACACACACACACACACACACCATTGACATGTTTAAGAGTGTCAAGAGTAAGAATAAATACTCTAAAGAGTACTCTCGTTAGAGTAAGGAGACTAAAGTTGGCTTATTCTGTTCTCACTATACCTCTATACCACATTATCAGTGACGCGGGGAAAACAGATTTTTCTCTGTGGTAGGTGGAGGCTGATGGTAGATAAACAGTGGAGAAACAGGTAAGCCCGGTCTTAACTTTACTCCAGCTCCACTTGCTGACATCCAGAGAAGCCGTAGGAAGTGGTGTTGTCACCAGGAGCCTGAGTCTCTCCGTGTCTCTTCTGTTAGTGAGGACCTGGCTGGTGAGGGGTAGTTGTCTACCTCACTGAACCTGTCTCTAGGTGTCTTTGTTTGCTTATCTGCCCTTTCATTTCTTCTCTTTGTAGCCTTCACCTTTTCTGTTCATTCTCTCTTTGATCTCTTCTTGCCCTGTCTCTACTTTTCTGCTTACTCACACTTCTACCCACCTGGAACGATGAATTACATTTCATTAACCTTTCCAAAGCCTAAGGTTGACCACAGGCTTTGTTGCCCATCGAGCCAACTCTGTTAGGATCAACTGAGTGGAAGTTACACGTTAGCTTCTGGGATTGACTTTCTCCAGGCACCCTTTGAAGGTATCTGTACTTGCCTTTTGTTTAGTATCAGAGGAATCCAACTTTGTGAACGAGTACAAAGAAACATTGAAAAATAGAATAAAGAAGAAAACTCCCTTAATTCCACCATGGTAACGCATGTATCTTTTCCCCTAATGCTTTATATTTAAGATGCAATCTCCTTTTTTAAGCTGTGGATTTCTGTAAGCTTCTAAATGGAATTGGCTGCAAAACAACCAGGTTCTCTCTGTTTCAAAGGAGATTTAAAGTACTTGGTAGAACAAGGCCAGTCTTTCTGGTTGCTGGCCAGAAGTGAACTGACCCAGTTTCTAAAACTGTCATCTGTTTGCTGAGGTGTTTTCGGTTAATGATGGTGTGTGTGTGTGTGTGTGTGTGTGTGTGTGTGTGTGTGTGTGTGTGTGTTATTAGGAGAGGTATTTTATTTGTAGGCTTTGTACGTATTTTAATTCTATAGTATCTTGAAATGAAGCTACTTGAAGCCCAGGGTCTACTGCCTATGACGACATAACTAAGAAGAATTCTTTTACTGCTTTGAATCTGGTTTCCTGATTTAAAAAAGTACCACTCAGATCAACAACAGTACTGAGAGTATTCATATAAAAGTGCATTGTGCAGTTTTGAGCACTATGCAACTGTAAGATATTCTTAACAATATTTTTCTAAAAGATTTACAATCCTGAACATTAAAAGATGTTCCTTTTTTTAAAAAGCCCAAAGGCAGACTGCAATGATTATCAACATTGTGTTTCAGATAGTACGTTCAGAGTCCACATCATCCTAGGCCCTGTGAGAGCACAGAAAAAAATCAATTCATAGTATTTATTAAGAACTTTCTGTGTGACTAATATTTCCCTCAAAGAGTTTTTATTTTGACTACTTGAAAATAACGTAAGAACTTTTGGGGTGGCAGGGGGCACGGGGAGGATCCATAATGTCTCTAGTGCCGACTATATACCCAGTTCTGAGGGAAGGGGGACTGTGACATGATTGGAGCTGGGTGGAATTTCCTTGGGGAAATCATGTTCAAGAATCCTTGTCTGTTTATTATTATCTTCTTGTGCCCACCTTTCCTGTGTTGATACCAGTGTGTACATTTTAATGGAATTGTGACATCAGGCGTCTGTGCAAAGCATTTGGATAAGTTTCCCAGTAAAGTGCTGGGCTGTAGGCTTTAAGTGGATTGAATTACATATATTAAAAAGGAAACAGCATGTATGGAGGTCTACTTTGAAAGAGAAATATATTAGCATCTGCTTCTGGAATTCAAAGAGTAAAAGTTACATGATCATTTTCTTTCAGTCATTATAAGATTGGTTAGAATTAGATACTGAATTTTCTTGACTTTGAAGCCGCAATTGATTACCCAGGCAAACAAGACATTGAGTACATCAAGTACCGAGGGGTATTTAGATGTATGTAGGCTAAAAAGTCAGAATTCCAGGGTCTCTCCACGCTGTACATCATTCTTAAAATATGTTATTGCTATGACTGAATGTGGTATTTTCTTTGGAATCTATGTGTCTCAAATAGCCGGGGAGTGATCTGCAATTTCCTCTCCCTATCTTCTGATTTGTACAAGGAATTTAATAATATTATGTTCACAGAATAGTAATGTGTGGGGTAGGAGTTTATCTTTTGAAAATATAAATTGCAAAGTCATTTTCTTAATGGTGAAGGACGTTAATATGGGGACCATAGCCATGGACTTCTCTGTGTCCTCGACTTGGCAGACACGCCAGGGGCCTCTGGTCATTCCCCACTAGACAAAGGCTGATTGCTAAGCACTAAAGGTGATTATGATTAGTGGGATTATGTCTACTTTTTTCTTTTCCTATTGAACATTTTCTGTATCGTTATATTATTATTTAAAAGAATATATATTTTAAAGCACTGCAGTTCTGCTTAAACCTGTAATTCCAGTCTTTATGGAAAGGTTCAGATGTATAAATCCTTCCTAGATGCAACCAGAAAAAATAATACAGAAATAAGGTGATTACAAGGAACTTTACAATGTTTGGTTCTCCTCTCAAATTCACCCATAAACATCTTTCAGAGAAAAGACTACAGATCTAATTAAGTGGTTGAAGATATTTTCTTTATTTTTTCCTTAATATTTGACACATTAAGAACTCTGGAGCTGTACAAGCAACCATTTTACTCTGAAATGTCGTCCAAGTGAATCAAAAAGCCTTCCTAATAATCCGTCTGAGGGGATGTTGAGTCATCTGCTTCATCTGGCTCATGGAAAACTGACCCCCTGAATTCCCTTTAGGTAGGAGCTCTGTGGAAGGTCCTATCTGTTAAGCCAGTGGTGTAGTCAGTCTTCAACAAATGCCTGTCTCTTCCTTGTAGGCAGCAGGGAAGGCATTGAGATCTGGCACAAAGTAAATACAGCTCACATGCCAGATTCTTTCCCCTCCCAAGGAGGTCAAAGCCTGAGTGGGAAACTTAAATAACTGACCTCTCTGGCTTATTGATTACTATGTCCTCAGTACCCTGCACGTAAGGACTGAGAAAATAGTTATTGAATGGATGTTCTTGTTCTGGTGTGTCGATAGCCACTCTGAGCATATGATATCCAGCTTTTCCTTGGCCACTGGCATGTCTAGTGTCTGTGACCTCAAGACTTCCAATTTGACTCTCTAGACCTGGACTGTCCAGTCGGGCAGCCACTAACCACATGGGTCTATTTACATTTAAATTTAATTAAAATTACATAAAATTTAAAATTCAGCCCTCAGCTGCACTAGCCACATCTCAAGTGATCAGTGGCACATGTGGCTAGTGGTTACCATATTGGACAGTACAGGCATGGAGCATTGCCATCATGCCAGAAAGTTCCACTGGACCCAGGACTGCTCTGTGTCTTCCTGAGTGCCAGCTGATGGATTTCCTCATCGTGTTTGCAGTGCAGCTGTCTGCTTCGGGAAGTGAGGTCTACAGCAACGAGGAGAATCTTCAAGAGCTGCCTCGCACTGTGACATGTCTGAGCCCTTGCTCCAGTCCCTGCAGCATGAACAAGGTAAGAGATACTTTTGGGAATCAGCCTTTGTGTCTTCTCTTTGATACCATGATTTTTCTGGGTACACAATGCCTTTCCATGGTGTGAGGAGGTTACTTCTCCTGCCGCAAGCATCCAGAGGCTGGAGAGTTGTGTGACCCCAGTGAGCAGTGTTTATAGACAGGGTCACAGGAGGAGGTGGTGGCCACACTGTGGTTGTAATAGTCTTCCAGATGTGTCACTGTGTTTGTCAGAGGCTTCTGAGCGGCTGAAGTATTGGTTGTTAATATAACTGCCTTGGCATAAATATTGGAAGATTGAGTCTCTGGAGCCAGACTACCTGGGTTTAAATATCAGCCCTTCCAGATGCTGGCTTTGATGACCTTGGGCAAGTGCCTTAACTTCTCTGTGCCTGTTTCCTCATCTGTAAACTGCTGATGATAACAGTCCCTACCTCTCAGGTTGTTAAAAGGATGAACGTGAGTTAATACGTGCTTAATATAGTACCTGTCTACATTATAAGCATTTGATAAATATTTGCTGTTGTTGTTTTGATGATGGGGACACTGCTGTCCCTTAGGCATTGCTGCAGGAGAATCAGAGGTGCATCTGCAACATTTCCCTTTATTCCTTGATTGACTCAGCAAGTAGCAATTTATCACCAGGTGGGCACTCAGGGATGAACAATGAATGAGGCTTAGGTTTTGCCTGCAGCAGGTGACAGGCTTGGGGGTAGTGTGGCTAGTGTTTTAATGAGATATGTACCAGAAACTCTGGAAGCACAGAAGGAACCTCCAACTTTGGGAGATATGGAAAGGACTGTAGAGGAGGTGACATTTTGAGTCAGATCCTGAATGATAAATGGTCATTTCTTAGACGCAGAAGTAGGGCAGGGCATTCCAGGTAAACAGGCTATGTTTAGGCACAAAGCATACGAGAAAGTCTGGCATGTTTAGAGAACAAAGAACTTGGTACAGCAGGATATCTCAGACTCAACACTGCTAACATTTGGGGTAATTCTTTGTAGTGAGAGGCTGTCTTCCACGTTGAAGGATGTTCAGTAGCATCCCCTTTCCCCCACTTCAGTCCTGACAACCAAAAATCTTCTCCTCCCACATTGACCAGTGTCCCTTAGGGGAACAGAAATACCCCTGGCTGAGAATACCCCTGCACTGGGGGGAGATGGTAGGTATGATCCCAGAGAACGAGGTCAGGGTCCAATTCTTAAAGCCACTGAAGGATCTAATATAAGGGAGAGACATTTCCAGAGGCCTGCAAGAAGAGGTAAATTATCACATTAGCTATGGGTTGTGGTGGAGTTAGACAGTGCTTTGAGACAGTGTGGTCTTCAAAAGGTATGATGGAATCCCTAGGCTTTAAGAAAACCCATTTTGTTTGTTGAGAGTCTTTTACTAAGAACCCCTTTGCAATGGTGATTTTTCTGATGGCCATTTGTCTGGCCTTCTCAGGGTGGCTGTTTTACCCCACTGGAAGAGACCAGAAAATAATAAGCAATTGTTTTCTTAGAGATTTTCATTTGGCCAAGAGAAGGAAACCTCGTTCTGACCACCCTCCAGCCCCCACTCTCCCACCACCATTGGCTTAAATACTTATCTTTAAGCAGTCTTTGGGATGTGAGCTTTTGGAATACTGGAAAGTAGGTAGGTATTCCACCCCAAGGTCATGACTGGAGGGTGGGGAAGAGAGGAGATTCGTCGCTGTGGTCCTTGCAAGACTTGGCTTCTATTAGTTAGAGTTTGGTGTACCGGAGCGCGAAGACAACTCTTGGGAAATCTGATTGGCAGGCACAGTTTGCTATGACAGCCCTGCCCTAAGTTTCTCCAGGGCAACTCAAGACCTGATGTCATGGTTTGGCTCTTGATGCGCAGCTGGGAACCAGACTCCGCAGACATTTCAAGTGTCTCAGTAGGTGTGTCCGTTGCTTGGGAAGTTATGTTCTGCCTAAGTGGCCCAATGAATGCTTTATTTTATGTTATTTTAATTTAAAGTAGTGATTAAGCATGATGTGTAACCTTCACAGGTCGGCATTTTTCTTATGGTTTTCTTGGCATAAGACAAAGACTAGATCACCCTCCGGGGAGGAAATAGATCTCAGCATAAATAAAACCAGACGATCATCTCATCGATTAGGATATGTAAGTTAGAATGTTGGAAATATTTTTGTAGGTGTGATTGATTATTTTTAAGATTTGTTCCTAGAAAGTTGGAGACTTTTGAATTGGGCACTTTCCACTTCCTTAGACATACACTGTCATAACTCTCCTTCCTTCCCAAACCCCAGCTAGCTTATGGGACACTTTAACTGGAGAGGTGTCAGGATGCAGGGTGGCACAGTATTCTAGGGTCCAGCGTGATTCCTGTGAAGCGACAGGGCGATTCTGGTTACAGTGAGGCATTGACATCTGTCTTTGGGGTTATTTAGAGATGATATCTCTAGAAAACGACCGGCATGACCCCCATGGCACGAGAGATTGACCATTTCACCAACTCAACCAGGCTAACCTCATAGTGAACTGCTGTCCACCAAGTAGGGGCTTCATTCCTCACATTCTCGAACCTCAATCTGTGGCAGAATTTGGGGACACCAGGCCTCAGAGAGCTAGCACACTGGTGCATTCGTATATAAATGAGATCTCTACCGAGCGGATACCCTCACATTTATTCAACTTTTTAATATCATAAACAGGCTCAAATGGTTGTTCATTTGGGGCTTTATGTTCTCGTCTTACATGTTAAAGAAATTGTGGTGCACCGGTTTTCCCAGGGTACTCCTTCTCCCTGGCTCTCGATGGAGACCCATCTTTCCAGTTTTCATACTCTCCCTAGATCTTTTTGCAAGTGCTGACTTTCTGATCTTTATATCGATCCAAAACTTTATAATCAGGATTTAACTTTAAATTTTGTCAAAAATTTTTATCCTCTCTACTTTGTCAGGCGAGATCGTTAATGTGTATAAAGATAGATTATATAACACAAATTGTTGCTAGTAAGAAGGGTTAATGTTTTACATTTGTGTTATCTATCTATTATCATGCTGTAAAGAAAGGATTTTCGTGTTACTTAAAAATCATAGCCAAATGGGAGGCAGGTTGGACAGGATGGGATTTTGTAGAGGCCAGTTGGGTAGGATGACGTATGTCCAGGACACACCATCTTGCAAGCTCCCAGAGCCACACTCCCAGGAACAGTGTTCTGCTCTTGGAAGCTCTCTCTTCCTAGCAGCCACCTTGGAATTACGATTTTAAACTCTTTCCCTTCATGATCATCATTTTCATGAAGGCATATCACATGCTGTTGTCTGCCTTGAATTTATGAGGGCACTCCATCTGATTGAAAAATAATCAATTTTCCCGTTATTATACAGAGTGCTCCCCTCCCCCCACAGTGAAAAGGAACCTTCTTGAGAATTGTTTCTTCCTTCTTATGTTCAAATAAAGCCAGATCTGATTGCTGTTGCTTTGGACAAATGCCATAGCATCAAACGAAGTAGGGCTGAATGTCTTATCTCTCTTCGTGGGTGGATGCTACTGTTTTGCTTAATATCTACCCAGCAGGATTTTTTCTCTGAATATTTTACTGTGCCAGGTTTGAGGTAGTTTCACCTTTACACTCAGATCGATATCTCTACAGTCAACTAAAGAGTAAAACTGAAATTAAGTTTCTGCCTTCATTTCGAGTTTTTCTTACTTGGCCCCTGCTTAATACGAAGCAGTGAAGTTCAGAGCTCGTTACCCTTGGCTCTCCACCTAGCATACACATGACTCTACTTGATTAAACATCAGCTCCTCCAACACACACTTGTCAAGCACGGACTGTGTACCACGCACGGTGCTTGTAGGACATCAGCGAACAGAATAAAGGTCTTTGCCATCCAAAGCTTCTATTCTGGCCAAGGTAAGGAGAGTCATCTTACTTCAGAGGTTGCATGTTTAAACATACACCTAACATTAAAACTTCTGCCGTTTTAAACTTCTTTCACTTGAAGAGCAAGTTGAGAGAGCCACTAGATGCAAGGTAGGGAACTGGCGAGTAACAAACATAGATCTCTCTCTTCCCCTCTCTAGGACCCTCTTGGAGGTTTCACCAAATGACGCATCTATATTCAAGGAGTCTCCACTCTCGTTTTTCTGCAGCCATGGCCAGGTCCCCCTTGTGGCAGACTTGGAAGAAATATTGCACACATCAAAAACTAGAGACATGAAAGAAAACGCAAATAAAAGTTAAATGATCTTGGAATAAGGCAGGCCTTATTAATGTCCAGTGACAGAAATTATAAAGGAACCTCAAAATTTCTTTCCACCGAAAGGCGTTCTGACCTACCCTAAAAACAAAAGACACACCAGGACGGTATTTCCAGCATGCATGACAGGGAGTTCACTTAGCTAATTTAGTAAGAGTTCTTAACAAATTAATAAGATAAAGATGATTACTCTAATAGAAAAGGGGCAAAGAACAGAAAGATAAGACCAATAAAGGAAGAAATATAATCAGTAAATGACATATAAGAAAATGTTCAACCTCAACAGTTATCAAGGAAATGCGAATTAAAACAATGAGGTGGCAATTTCTACCTATACGATTGATGAGGATTTGTGAAGTGGACTTGGTGAAGGTAGGAAAGGGACTGTCAGGCTCTCTCAGACACAGTGGAGGAACACATTTCTCAAGGGAATGTAAACAATGTGTATCAAAGCCTCAAAAATACACACACCTTTTGACTCAGAAATTCCATTTCTAGAACAGTTACTCAAAGACAGTTGCCATGGATGTGTATAAAAATTAAGCCAAGGTGTTCATCGTATATTATGATAATAGTAATTTTTAGAAGGTAACAATTGTGGTATACAGTCATACAATAAAAATACCAGGGAGGGATGGAGGAATATTTAATGACATAAAAAGGTGTTTTAAATAAATTGTACAGTTTGATCATTATTTCCTTTTTCAAAAAACATACATGTCTGCACATACACATCAAAATGTTAAGAGCATTATCCTTTTTTTTGCTTGCATGTTCCAAATTTCTTTAGCAATGTACATTCTTTCATACTAAAAATAATATATAAAAAAGACATCAGGTTATATTTAAGATACAAACTTTACTCTATTTTTAGGTATATATGATAGGATGTTGCCCAGAATGTTAGCAGTGGTTTTTTCAGAGGGCAGGTACATGTTATGTATTTGTTCCTTATTTTAAAAAATACTTTTCTGTATTTTCAACTTTCCTGCAATAAGTATTTGTATATGTGATTAACAATCAGGAAAAAAACCAAGTATTTGAAAATGAACAGCTCTTCAGCTGTTTTGCATTTGAGATACGACTGGATGGAGATATTTAGTGGACAGATAGAAAAAGAGAGCCCTTGGTCAAATCAGAGATTTAAACCTGAGAGTGATTCTATGTGACATATTACCAGGAAGGAGCTTTTTATTTATTTATTTATTTATTTATTTATTTATTTATTTATTTATTTATTTTTATTTTTATTTTTTTATTTTTTTTTTTAAAAGATTTTCTTTATTTATTCGACAGAGATAGAGACAGCCAGCGAGAGAGGGAACACAAGCAGGGGGAGTGGGAGAGGAAGAAGCAGGCTCATAGCAGAGGAGCCTGATGTGGGGCTCGATCCCATAACGCCGAGATCACACCCTGAGCCAAAGGCAGACGCTTAACCGCTGTGCCACCCAGGCGCCCCAGGAAGGAGATTTTTAATGTGCTAATTGTTTGGGGGCAGTAGCAAGTAGATCAACACTCTAGAAAAAGATACTGCCCCCTCGATTCAGTGACTCAAAACTTTTAAATGGAATTACATCCTCTTACTGAGTAGGTGTCATTTCTTCATCCAGCTGTTCAAAAGACTTTGCTGATGTATACAAGTTTAGACTAGTGCTTCTCGAACTATGGTTTGGGAACGCCTGGGGAACCCATTCACAGGCTACCTGCAAGGTCAAAACTACTTTCGTAATAATGTTAAGACTTTTTTTTTTTTTTTTTTTTTTTTTTGCCTTTTCCACTCTGTTGAATATATGGTATAGTTTTTCAAGAGACTACATGGCATCCAGTGACATTCATCCAAAATGCCTCAGTTTTAATTTTTAAGATGGCAAACATTGGTAGAAATAATTGATGTAAATAAAAGCTCTTTAAAGTATGCAGTAATTTTGGGGCATGTCCTGAGATAGGAGTTTGAGAAGCAGGGAGCTAGAGTGTGCCTATGTCCTATGTTTGGCAGTCCTTACTCTAAGAAGAAGCTGGACCCATGGCTCAGAGCAGTGAGTGTCCTGGACGTTGTAACACATCTGTTCTCACCTTCTACATCTTTAAGGAGAAACTGCACTTAGACCTTATTTTTAAAAAGCAAAACAAAACCTTTTATAGAGTTTGTGAGATTAAGTGGAACATTGTTGGCACAAGGCCAGTGTAACCCCTGTGTGACATGTAAGTCAAATTCTGCTAAATGTGGGGTGTACAGAAATGGCAAAACTGGACCTCCATTCTCTTCCATGTTCATCACACTGGGAAATTCAGTGAATTTTTAGGAAGAAAACAAGAATATAATTCCCTTCTGAGAGGTACGAGAGTACAAACTTAAAATAAATGTAATGTAGTAGATGGTCGACTAGATACAAGGTGGGGAGAAGACAAATTTAAAAGAATTAACGGAGTATGTTTATGCTTAGTTGTCTTTAAAATGTTTGCACGAGGGGGTGCCTAGGTGGCTCAGTCGGTTAAGCATCTGCCTTCGGCTCAGGTCATGATCCTGGAGTCCCAGGATTGAGCCCCGCATCAGGCTCCCTGCTTAGCGGGGAGTCCGCTTCTCCCTCTGACCCTCACTTCACTTGTGCTTACTCTCTCTCACTCTGTCCCTCAAATAAATAAAAAAATTATTTAAAAAAATGAAATCTATGCACGTATACAACTTGTTTGTGCTAGTAAATACAGATAAAACATACAGGCTATTTGAGAAATGCTTCCTACTTTATGTGGAATTATCTCTTGATAATTTCTAGTCCTTTCTGCCATGGAAGCAACATCAGTGCTTTTATTTCAGTACCAAGGCCTCTCCTCCTTTCTGCTTCACAGAAACACAGTTCAGTTGGTGTCTTGGGTGCACAGCTCAGCTCTGAATCTCAGAGGAGCTCATGGTGGAGCAGTGGTAGGTGCCTACTTCTCTGACAAGCGGTCTTCATGGTCCAGGGTGTAAGTGGAAAGTCTGAACCTTTCTGTCCCAAGAAGTGGAGCATCAGATGAATAACGCGCTGGTGCACCTGGAAGCCCGCGCCCACCCTCAGACCGCGCGCACCCACGGCAGGATTCATGTGCATGTGGCAGGGCCTTGACTTGAGGGTGGAGGTTGCCAGGGGCCTGACTTAACAGCTCCCAATCATGTCAGAAAAGATGAAGCAGAATCTGAACGGGTAGGAGGCAAATTAAGGCTTTGGAGTAGAAAGGCTGGACTTTTGGGTTAAGACCATAATGGCCCCACCGCAGGAGAAGAGATATGTTTTGACATGACGGTAATATAATTTCAAGTCTGAGAGGCCTTGTTTTGAATCATGATAAGCCCTTTGAAATGTGGCCACAGCCACTGACCATAAAATAGGTTTCACTTGAAGGAAAGAGGACATTCAGTTTCACCTTGGTTTTTTCAGCGGCACTTCACACGCATTGTGATTGTTGGTTTTGGAATCTTGTTCGTCCTTATTTCTTGCAGATTTAAAGAATAGCGCCTAGGATTTTTTTTGATTCAAACAAGTTCTGCTTTTTTTTTTTTTCTTTTGACAAACTGTCCCATGCCAGCCTTCATGTGGAGCTTTAATTAAATGTTGACTGAACTGGTGGGTTCTCGTCTGCATCACCATGTCTGCATCACTAAGCCCGCACAAGCCCACGGCATAATTAGACAGGTCCTTTGGGCACGTGATGTGTGCTGCGACCTCTTTCTTTGATGCTGGTGGTGGCCGGGTCCCTGTAACAAAGAGGCCAGTGGATTCTGGCCTTTGTGAATCATGCGGAGGAATGCTTCTGTCTTCCAAGTCCTCAACCCTGCCCTTTTTCTCACAATTAGTAGCCCTTAATGGGTACAATTAGGTTACATCCTATTTAGTTAATTGGTGATTGGAAACATGACTATTTAGGTACTTAATCTGTGGCTTGTTCATCTTTACAATATTAACAAACAACTCAATTTGCCCAATTTTGCGAACATATTATCTCAAACGATGGTATTGCTGCATATAAGGGAAATGCATAACTGAGAGATTACTCCCAACCCAGCTTATTCATTTGAGTACCTAATACTTTGAATTGCCCCTTTCCCCGTCCTTTTCTTGTGGTACAGTGGTCTTCTAGCATGTAGCTCTTTGCTAGTATTTCTTCCAGCTGCCTTTTATCTTTTGTCTCTGTAAAATAATCCTAACATTGTTTTCTGTAAGATGTTTTCGGAGAGCATTATACTTTTGAATATATCTGCATTGTTGGCTTTATTCTTTTTTTTTTTTAAGATTTTATTTATTTATTTGAGAGAGCAAAAGAGAGAGAGTGCACACAGGGGGGGAGGGCAGAGGGGAACAGAGAGGGAAAGAATCCCAAGCAGACTCCACGCTGAGCACAGAGCCCCTAATCGGGGCTTGACCCCACAACCCTGAGATCATGACCATCTTGGTTTGAGCCAAAACCAAGAATGGATGCTCAGCTGACTGAGCCACCCAGGCACCCCATTTGCTTCATTCTTAAAAACTTCATACTGTGTGATGACATTAATAAATGTACTAGAGGAGGGGAGACGCAGTATGTAAAACTACATAACTTCAGATAATTCTCAGTCCATGTTCAGAAGACAGATTTCTAGGCTTTCATAAATGACAATGTTTAGGTTTAAACGAATACATTTAGATTTTATTAATCACAGCTTATATCATCTTCTAGTTTATTTATTTGATTTTCTTTTTCTTTTCTTTTTTTCTTTTTTTCTTTTTTTTCTTTTTTGTGGAATAGTTTCGTAACTTCTTACCACCCTCAGATTTTAATACAGTGGCATTATCCTGAGAGGTTAGTCTCAATTAGATATAAGTATAAGCAATTAATTAAGATAACCAACCCTAGCCAGAGAGGCAAAATGTCATCACATGTCACAGTGATCCAGGAGCACCTATTAATTAGAACATTGGGGTAGCAATGAGTTTTGGAGGAAAACAAAGATTGGTTGAAATTAGCAATATCTGCATCTCTTGTTTTTTCTTAAATCCAACCCATAAACAATTTGTTGTGACTGCTCTAGGCTGGGATTATGGCATTTTTGGATGGGGTCTGATTATAGCTAAAAATAGACATGTGTATTAAAGAGCAAAAGAGGAATAATAACAATTGAAATTTTGTGAAAGACTGATGCTGTTTCATTGTAATAATTTCCCCAAAGGCACATTAGTAATGCTGCTAAATACAGACTTTAATAGACTTTAATAGTGTGTACTTCAGAGGCCTGATACACAAAGGAATAATGTATAAAACATTCATTATGGAAAATTGCTACCTTTTTTATTTAATAAGAAATCTGTTGAAACAAAACTATTGCACTGCCTATGGCATTATGTTCCTGGGTGTTAGCAGGCTAAGAATAGCTGCTACCATCTTCTACATGTTTCTCCTTACCTATTCTAATCAAGTTGCAAGCCTATTTACTTATTTGTTCCATGAATGAAAATGGGGGTTAAAAAAAGTATTCGTTTCGGATGGACTCTTGTCCCATTACCTATGTAATCTCAGGCAAGCGCCTTAACATCAAACTCCCTTTCTTCATTTGCACACTGGGGATCGTTCTACTTACCCGGGAAGGTCATGGTGGGAGAAGTTAAATGTGGACGCGGTGAAGGCTCCACATAATAGGCACTCAATAAATGCTTCCTATTATGATTACTTTCTACATCTGTTTCTCTTTATATTACTTGTTTCTATGGATGACAGTTGTGGGGGGGAGCAGGAAGGGGGCGAGAGTAAGGAAAAGCAATTAAAAAGAAGCCTCGGTAAGCAGCTCTGTCGCCAAGCCTTGCATTGGATTTCAATTTGATTTTAATGTGCTGCTGCTGAGAGCCATGCTGTTGAAAAAGAGAAAAGAGTAAGAAGCAGATGCTCTGGGAAGAACAGTGGGGCATTTATCTCTTTTAATGAGATAACATCATTAGAGTGACAAAGTGCAGTGAATCGATACTGGAAATGGACTGGTGCTGTCTTCCCAAAGTGCTCCGATTGTTATCCCTCACAGCCTTACAATCTGCTGAGTCACGAATTCTGACTTCTCTGTTATTGGAGCCACAGACTTTGATCTCGCAGAACAGATCCACACCTTAGTGATCTCCACAGGAGCAGGAAAACGGACTGATTGGATAAATGAGAAAAATTCAGGGCGATTGATAAGTTGCCCTGTAATCAAGGAACCTCAGAGAAAGGAGGTTGGGTTTCTTTTTTTCCTTTGGCTTTAAATGGCTGCACACCCTCTCGTCCCCTCCACCCGCTCTCCTTGCTCTCCGTCTGCTTCTTGGTGTAATGTCAGAAACACTAATCATGTCAGACTGTGACACTGACAGCCCTGACATTCACAACAAAGAGACAAGAAGGAGAGAGAGAAAGAGAGACCTCAGAGGGGGAAGGTGAGGAAAAGCATCAGGAGAAGTTATTTTTTCTTGCACATAAAATCTGTAGCTGCAAAACCACCAATGTTCTGGATATATATCACATCCAAGGAAAATTAAGGAAGGAGCGAGGTGAATTCTGATGGAGATAAAATTGGACTGGGAAGATTTTGTGCTACTATTTTTTCCCCTCTTAGATTTCAGTGTGTAGCCTACATTATAGTTAAAGTGGCTATGATTTCTTCTCACCCAGAAAAAAAAAAATGCTGTTAAAATATTTTTTTTCCCTTTCCCTACCCCAGTTTTTCTCTTTGAAACAAAGCAAAGTTAAGCACGGATCTTAGCAGGAAGCCTGTGCTCTCTAAGGTTTTCCATTGACCAGATTCCCATAGTTTAATCTGAACAATAGCTGCTTCAGGAAAGAAGTCATCTGTGAGAGATGTTTTCTGACCGTGACAAAGCTGACTTGGGGACTGTTCAGTGTCATCCCCCGGCTGCCTTGCCTTGGCCTCCCCAGCACCTGCCAGCTGCAGGAAATGCTTATGTTACTGCAATTTGGAGGGCTGACTATGGCCAGGTCTTCCAAACACCTTTGAGGTTTCTCCCTCCCTCAGGCACTTTCGCCATTTGGAATTGTTCTGGTGAGTGGTCGCAGGTCTCAGTCTTGGATCAGTCATGACCTGGAAACCTGCCGCCACATCTTATATGTGTTTGGAATCCAGATGCTGTGATCTAAATTGAGCTCTGAGCACAGGCTGAATCATCCTAGCTTTTCCGTAAACATGAGAACCCAGCTGCCAGCTCAGCTTTTGAGGTATTTTGAATTAAACCTCTATGTCTTAGCTAGGATATCCTTTTACTTTTTCATCACACCAGGAAAAGAACCATAATCGAAAACTGGAAAATGATGTATTGATTCCATGTTATTTACCTTATCGTGAAGGAAGTACATTTTTTGCCTGTATTTGAGAGCAGAAGCTGATGGTTACATTGTGACTTCTCTTCAGATTGATTACAAATAATATTGAGAACTTTGGAAAAAACTGAGACCTCATTTTACAATATTCTTATCCTTTGCACCCAAGTAAAACTTTATACACTTGGGCCACTTGGGAGAAATCCCTTCTGAATTTACAAAATTAAAAAAAAATTTTAACTGAATTATAACATAATTTAAACTATGTATAGCAACCTTGAGATTGTGACTTATTTAATATTCATCAGGAAATTCTACTTCTACTGGCAGAGGAGAGTAAATTTGTACCCTGGGGAGGATTTGGGGGAATTACCCCAAAATAATCTTCTTGTAAACTCACAATTTTTTTGAAGTTCTTTTTTATCCTAAAAATTTACATGGATTTTCATATATACAATGGAATATTACTCAGCTATCAGAAAGAACGAGTTCTCAACATTTGCTACAACATGGACAGCACTGGAGGAGATAATGCTAAGTGAAATAAGTCAAGCAGAGAAAGACAACTATCATATGATTTCTCTCATCTATGGAACATAAGAACTAGGATGATCAGTAGGGGAAGAAAGGGATAAAGAAAGGGGGGGTAATCAGAAGGGGGAATGAAACATGAGAGACTATGGACTATGAGAAACAAACTGAGGACTTCAGAGGGGAGAGGGGTGGGGGAATGGGATAGACCGGTGATGGGTAGTAAGGAGGGCACGTATTGCATGGTGCACTGGGTGTTATACACAACTAATGAATCATCGAGCCTTACATCGGAAACCGGGGATGTACTGTATGGTGACTAACATAATATAATAAAAAATCATTAAAAAAAAATAAATAAATAAAAATTAAAAATTAAAAAAAAAAAACAGGCTAGATACGTGGTTGGGATTTGATTATGACTCTGGGTTTTAGTCATGTGTTAGTTAAAAGGTATTATATTTCGCCTTGACTAGTACATTTAAATATATGCACATTGAACAGTAAATTTCATTCGAAATGTTTGTGTTGGGTACACTGATCAAGGTGTGCCAGCCTGGCATTATGCAATAAATACTTATGGTAAAAACAAAAAAAAAAAAAAAGAAAAAAAAAAAAGAAAAATTTACATGGATTTTATATTCTCTGTGATGTGTCCATGGGTTTTTTGTTTTTTTTTTTCATGTAAAGTAACTTTAAAAATTACTTGCTGGCTAAGTTACTTAGTTAAATATTATATCAGGTAATTTAGTCGTTATAATGAATAGGTCCTCAAAATCCAGTGGTTTGACACAATGAAAGTTTCCTTTCTTGCTACAGTATTGATCCAGTGTAGGTCTTTCTGGTCAGTGAATTGCTTTTATTCAGCAGTTATTCAGAAATCCTGAACTCAGGCTCCTTCTATCTTCTGGCTTTACCATCACCTATATTAGGTTTCTAGGATGCTATCACAGTACTACAAACTGGGCACCTTAGATAACAGAAATTTATTGTCTCACAGCTGTGGAGGCTAGGAGTCCCAAGATCAAAGTTGAGCATGACTGGTTCTTTCCGAGGCTCAGTTGTCCAGGTCTCTCTTTTTGGCTTGCAGATGGCTGTGTTCTCCCTGTGTCCCTTCATATTGTCTTCCCTTTATTCCTGCTGTGTCCAAATTTCCCCTTTTTATAAGAACAGCAGTTACATTGAATTAGGGCTCACCCTATTCCAGTATGACCTCATCTTAACTAATGACATCTACAATGATCCTGTCTCTGCATTAAGGTCCGTTTCTGAGGTATTGATGGTTAGGACTTCCAACATATGAATGTGGGGTGGGGGACACACAGTTCAGCCCATAACGTCGTCTTTTGAGGCTTTTGATTGTCTGCATCTGGCTGGTGGAAGAGAAAGAGCATAAAGAAGGAACATTTACTTCTTAATCACCATAGCCCTGAAGTGACCCAGCATCTTTTCTCTTCATATTCCATTGATGAGAACTAGTCGCGTGGCTCCACCTGAACGCCAGGGGCTTGGGAAATGTTGTCCCTGGATGAGTAGTGACTATGCTACGTGTCTCCAGGCACATGTGTGCGCACACAAGCCAGCCCTTCTTTCTAGGAAAAGAGGTCCTCTGTGTCCCATTTCTTCCAGTGCTCCTCAGCATCCCCATCGTAGGGCACTGAAAGAGGTTTTGAGAGTATCCAAGTTTGAAAATTCCATTCTGCCAAGGCTAGGAATGCTTTTCAATTAATGGTCCAAGTATTTATATGTAAATAAGTGCCTAAGGCTTGCTGTTTTGTTTTCTTAAGAATCTAATCGATTCTCCAGGGAATTTTACTTACACCATTAATGGGCACCTTTTTTTTTTCCTTATGAAACTAGTGAAATCCAAATTAATGAGACTTTACTCACGGTCAAAAATTTAGCTTGTGGTTAGAATGATTTCCTACAGTACAGTGACTTTTTTTTTTTATTACATGTTCTATCATTACTGAAAAATGATATGCATCCAAGAAGACAAAAAAGGATATTGTGAGTGCAGAGGACAATTATATAACCTGCTGTGCTTATCTCAAATGGCTAGACTTTAGTATTTAATTATAAAAGTCTTGTCTCTCCTATCAGGTTAGTCATTATTTCGAAAGTTGAACGTGGGTTTTATAAGTGACTAAGTAATTGCTTTGTATGTTCCTTTTCAATTACAGTAAGAAGTCATGAATTCTCTACATTTAGAACTGCTAAAAATTATTTAGATTTGCCTGTTGAATAGGTTTTTTCTAAAAAAGGACTCGGGAAAAAATTTCCACTGTAAATTTTTGGCTTCTCAAAGTAATTTGTAAGAAATTTCCCACGAAAAAGATACTGATAGCAATTTAAAAAGGATAAGTAGAGTGCAATCTGAAAACTTGGTAGGTAGTGTGAAAACACATTAATACTACTGAACCATAATATTTAATTTAGGCTTTTAGTCATGAAGTTCCATGTCAAGAAACCATTCTCTTGCTGTTTTATTATTCTGGTACCTTAAAACACTGATGTTATCTAAAGACTTAAAACCTATCAGTGGTAACAATGGATTTCCTTTGGTCAAAAAACCCGACAGTGATACTTTAGTAAAGATAATTATTTGAACGATGGCCTTTTAAGCTTTAGTGGTTATACTTTTTAATATGTCAAAATAGATTAAAACAAGTATTAGAGTCATTTTAAAAACGAATTAAGTCCTCATTCATTTAGATGCTGTGAATTCAGACTTTGGAGAGGGGTCTGGTATCCTTTGTCGATTTTTGATAACTAATCATTATTTTAATTTGTTACCATTTAATTGAGTGCCTAATGTTTCCCAGATACTGCACTAGCTCCTTTTATAATAGACTACATTGTTGCTAATTTTCACAGCCAATTTGCAAGACTTGATATTATTCCCACTTTACAGATGGGGGAACTCAGAGATGTTTAAGTAATGAGACCAGAATCACATGTCTAGATATAGAAGATCCAGCATCTGAATTCAAATCTTACTCCAAAACACATGCATATTTTCATTCTGTCACATTGCCTTGTAGGAGGATATTTGTTGAAGTGAATTTGAAATATATTAGATGCATTTGCTAAAAGCTAAAAGTAAAATGCAACTCCCAGAATGAAGGTTTTAGTTTTGGGGGGAAAAAAAAAAGCCATTTGCAAATGAGCAAACTAATGTAGTAGTTGGAAATTAGTTCCATCTATTCATTAAAGCAGGTCTCTAGAACTTGCTAACACTTTAGCAGACTACCACTTCCTAAATAAATGAGCAGTCTACGTATGATTCAGAATACTTCTTAAACATCCACTGTCTGACTAACAGAGTTCTTTAGAACTCAGGTTAGGTTCCTGAAAACTAGTTTCTAATTCATGCTCTCACACTTGCCCCCTTTCTGAATGTGCCAGGTTATGCAGGTTTTATTGATTTGCTGAGGCAAACACAGAAAAAGGCAGCCTTGAACCATGGGTGGGCCTGGCCTGAGGGCAAGATAAAGAAAACCTGCCTATTTTCCAGTGAGAAGCTCAGCTAGACCCCTAAGATAAAAGAAAGGTATATTCCTCTGAAAACATTTCACCTTTTCACCTTTCCTAGCAACATGATAAGCTGACTTCTGATGAAAAGGATGATTTAGAGTTTTGAGGGGTATCTATATCATTTTCAGTTTCATGCCATTTATTCTGTTCATGGTTTCTGCTGTGTGACTGTGGCCAAGTCACATCACCTATTTGAAACTTGGTGTCACCATATGTATGAGGAAGCAGTGGGAGTAGACCAGGAGTTGTTAGCCTCGTGTCTTAGCCGAGGCTTCAGAGGATGTCTGTAAAATGCTAGAAAATGCTAGGAATTGAGTCCCATATTTTGTATGCATAGACATTTTTCTGGAGAGAGTGGTTCGTGGCTTATTACATCACATTCTCCAGGGCTTCGGCACACAAAGAAATCTATAGGCCAGATTCTGTCTGAAGTCTGTAGGGACTGTAGCACTCTAGTTTTCTATAAATTTCATTGTGCACAGGCTGTCATACACAGTATAGATGAGAAAATGAGTGCATTCTGTCTTCTTCCTCCAGTATGACCCGTAAGGGAAACTTGGAGTGTTTTTCTTATAGACGATGGCTTCTCGGTCCTCTAAGACAAACCTTCTTGTACGGCAAATGTGCAATACGTATTTGTGGATGATGACAGAATTCTGTTATTAGCAGAAGAATAGTCAGTGTTAGAAGTGAGTTATGTTTGGGTGTTGAATGAACATTTTTTTCAGGCCCAAACACTTTTCGTTGCTATCTGCAATGGTAGTTAAAAGAATTGCTTAA
Organism: Ursus americanus; assembly: GCF_024610735.1. Lineage (NCBI taxonomy): Eukaryota > Metazoa > Chordata > Mammalia > Carnivora > Ursidae > Ursus > Ursus americanus. Next base: position 9,792,974 of record NC_142137.1, on the reverse strand, counting down.
AATAGCACTTTCTTATTCAGAATCTCGGATAGTTGGAATGTTAATGCCTGAAGGACGTGCGGCATGAATAGATTGATTGCCACCATGAGGAAGCCCAGGCCCAGGGGTGCGATGCTTCGGTTCTTTGGCTGCTGTACCTCCAGTGTGTCAGCGTGCTGTCCTGCCAGATAGCCTTCTCATACGTGTCATGGCTCAGCAGATGAACCTACCCGAAGCAAGAGCCCTATTGCTCAGCAAATAAACAGAGCCCTCTGGCACCTCCTCCTCTGATAGGGAAGAGAAAGAATTAAATAGCAACCCTGTCCAGCAGTTCAGTTTGAATCTAATGGAAGTCCACTTTTGAATGTGACTCATGCAGTCACTGTGTTGAAACAACATACCGCTGTCTCCAGAACATCCCAGTTCCGTTAAAGCAAACAAAACCACCATTTCTTGGATGCTTAGATACGCCTTTCAAAAAATCAGGGATGTTTACCTACATTACTTCTTTCCCAAAATTGCATTTCTTTTTTTCTGTTGGATTTTAAAAATTTGCGTTTGACTCCTTAATATGAACGTCTGCGTGTGTGCGCATTGCCACCATTTACTCTCTCAACCTCTGAAATTTGGCTCTGTTTTCTTTGGAGACTTTATTAAATGAGAGTAATCATGGTAGGCTACAATAATTTTAATTTGTCTTCAAAGTTGCTGTGAACAGTCACATTAAGATTTATTTTCCAGGCCAAGCTTGTCATTCGAAGTCAAAACAGGCAAAATGTTCACAGCTCTTTTGATTTTATTTTGGAAACTGGTTTGATTTTATTTATTTGTTAATTAATGCTAAAAATATTTTCAGAGAGCCTCCTTTTGTTGTGTTATTTTTTTCATTCTAGGACCACCACTTCTCGTTATAAGTATTTAATGTGAAATGTTCATGATGATCAATCACTTTTTAGAGTTGTCTGAACTGAATTGGTAGCATGAAGTAACTCAATCAAATTTTTCAATAGGAAAAGAAAAAGAACTTTACAAAATATTATTAAGTATATTCTTTGACTTAGTTTCCTAGGATAGGTTTACAAACTATTCGTGCCTCTTAGTCATGAATGAGTACACAGTATGGCACATGGTTTTGTACCATGTATATTTACGTACATATTTTTAATAGATATAAATAAATTAGTGCCCAGGTACCAAATAATGAACACCCTCAAAATTTGAATTTCAAGGAACAGTGGCAGAAAATATCATCACTAGAAACCGAAACTCTCAAACAGCAACATAAAAATGGCTGAGATTAGCTATGTGTAAAATTCCCAGAAGGTAATCCACACTTAGACAAACCAACAAAAATCAAAATAAATGTCGATAATGTTAGCTAAACTTAACGCTTTAGAGATTATAACATGTTAATATCAGAAGCAGACAGTTGACGGCTAGTCCGTGTGGCAGACACCAAAAGAAGTTGGGGAACCTGAAAATTGAAGAGATGGCCCTGATTATCGCCGACCAATTGGCAGCTATTGGCAAAACATATTACCAATCCATTTTAAGTCCATTGGGTTTAATGACACAAACTTACAATCACTTCGTTCCTTGCCAGCACTTCTGAACTTAATGGTTTCCCAGCATTGAGGCCCCCGGCCTCAGCATTGAGAACTGGGCTCTGCTGGGAGCTCTGCTGCTCCTCTGACTGTGTGACCTTGGCCAAGGCCCTCAGCCTCTCTGGGATACAGCCTCCTCAGCTCAAACACGTACACAAAAGATACTTCAAAGGCTTGTCGTGAGAGTTAAATGAAATCACTAATGTGAAAGTGCCTAGCATAGCTCCTGACCCGTGGTAGGCTCTCAGAAGATGTTTTCATTAAATAATAATAATAAGCTTGCCCCAGTATTATGTTCTGGGAAGTTCTGTTTTTCAGTGTAGATTGATAAGTAAGCATTCCAAGTACTCTGTCAGTTTGGCTTTTATGACTATGGGTAGAACGAACGGTCTTTACGTGAACAGACACAAATGATTTCTCTTTCGTGCAAACCTGAGACCTCAGTGCGCCTGGCCTCCCTGTGACTTTGTGAGTTGCAGGAGGAAACCCCCCAGAAGAGACTGTGTGAAGCACTCGGCTGACCTCCTCCACTTAATTCCTACAAAATGGATGTTAGTCCCTGTCAGAGTTTTGTAGATTGGGTTGAAAAGTTACGTGTGTGTGTGTGTGTGTGTGTGTGCGCACGCACGCACGGGGTGTGTGTGTGTGTGTGTTTTAAATAGGACCAAAAAACCAAATATATGCATGTACTGTAGCAAATGAAAGAAATATGAATCCCACTCACAATATATTTTTCAGATGCTGTTAACCGGGTTTATTTTTACTTTGACAGATACTTCCGTTTAGGGGGTGCTTTCCACAGACAGATTGTATTGTGCAATAGAAAATTCGGTAAATTTTGCCTCTAGATTTCCTCCAGATCTCTCAGGTGACCACACCCAAGCCTCAGTATTGCTATGTTCTCAATAAGAGACATGACTTATTACTTCAGTAAATAATCTTAGTTTCCCTCAGCAGATTTTTGTTGTCAGAATTTGTCATCTTTTTTTAATAGGACACCGTGCTTAATATAGGGGAAGACCAACTATGTATATGCAACAGACTCAAATTAAAAGTGGTGCAGTTATGTTTTTATCTCACTTTTGATTTCCAACGTCATTAGGTCCCTACAGTCACCATGTCCTTAATGATTCAGACTTTGCACCCTGGGCCTCAAGAGACCTGGGTTCAAATCCCAACTCTGCCATGGAGGAGTTATGAGATCTTGGACAAGCTCCCAAGTGTCTTCCTAAACCTATCATCTCTAAAATATTGATGGAAACACCTACCTCCCAGGGCTTCTTCGGGGATTATGTTAGATCATGCCCACATAAATGTAACACTGAGCATCTGGTGGAAAGTTGATCAACGTTAGCCATTGTGATGGGGATGGGGGAGGAGCAATGGCAGAGTTCTCAAAAGTGACTTTTCTGTTTCAATTTAATAAGCACCTGGGATTTCACATTTGCCTGCTTGTCTGTTTCATGATAACCTTGAAAGGAACGGACTCATTTGGACCACATTTGATACACTGTATTTTAAACTTCTAGTGAGAATACCAGCTCCAAAGCCCGACAGTCATTTGTACCCTCTTGCAGTTACTGCACTGAGAAAAGAAAAAAGCTACTGTTTATAGACAGCAAGGTGTATCTCCAGAGTGACTTCAAATGTTACAGTAACCTTGGTTATGTTTTGCAGGAATCAGTAGGAAGGGCTTTGGGGGGAGGGGTGTCTAGAAAACACTGGAAATGGAAGCCGCTTCTTTGTTTACGGCTCCAGTGTTTTCATACAAGTGGTTTGATTTAGTTATGTTTGGACTCGGTTTTGTTTCTTAAGTGGAAAAACTCTTTTGTGTCTCTATTTTATATTAATTCCAGGGGCTGAGTCAGTGCTGAGTCCAGTAGTTGAATTAATATTGAAATCAAACTCTAAACTAATCCTTAGGATTACATCCATTATGTAACACTGAAGTGGGCTTGAACAGAGAAAATTCCAGTACTGTTTCTCTTTCCACTTTAAATATAGTAGAGGCCGGTCTTCTCTATGAATGTACATGCGGCATAAGAAGTAGTTTTTTTAAGAGGTTTTCAATTTGGAGAAAGGATGTATGTTCTTGCTCTGTGTCCCTGTCCAGGCATTAGTAACACTAAGGAATTTTCCAGGCTGGCTACCAGAGTGAATAAAAACCAGGTGCATTTGTATAATTGTCATAAAAAATTATGTCCTATCTGCATTTTTAATTGAGCCAAACACTGCACAGAATTAGACACAGCCTTTGCTCTCTAGGAGTTTAAATGTAAGACAGAAGATACTCGTGTTTGTACGTGAAGACAAATTCGCGTTAACATTTTATAAGCATTATGGATGGTTCTATTTTGTGCCTTTGCAGCCTTCCTCAACCTAGGTGACTCATTCACAAATTATCCATGTCTGTTCATTCATGAGATAAATTTTTTAAATTAAAGAACTTGTGTTTTTCTATTAGTTTCTATAACTGATGCAAGTTCATTTTAGAAAAATTAAAAAGCGGAAGTATAAAGAAAAAACAAAAATCACATGTAACCCCATTACCTAGAGAAGACTATCCAGTGTTACATTTTAATGGCATTTTTAATGTATCTTTTAAAATGTATCTGTATATTTTACATAATTGAGATCTATGTATGCAGTTTTGCTTTGTGCTGTTTTCACTTACCATATCTTTGCATGTTTCCTATTAAATATTTTTTAAAACATCATTTTAGCAGTGTTATGATTAAGTATAATTTGAAAGTTGAGAATCCAGCTTTTGGTCCCCTAAAATGGTCATTTAATGTATAACAAGTTAAAGGAGCAATCTAACTGTTCACCAGCCCATCCAGACCTGTTTCCGAAACAGAGCTATTGTTCACCTAAAGTGGAAACTCACCCGGCTCTGCATATTTCCTCGGGCTGGGCTGCTGTTCCGTGTCTATCTTTCCTCATTGACTTATCAGGCTCCATGCACACATGCACACTTGTTTATAGCAGTCTTCCTGATATGCAGCCACGGCGTGGGTTTTGGAAAACTGCCCAGCTACATACCATTCATACCGGCTGACATTCAGCTTCTGGTAGCTAATTGGGTACTCTTAACTCCTTCGATCTCTGAGGAGCTCACCCTGTAGTGCCACCAACCACAGAACTAACACACCCACTAATTCTCTGGGTGTTTCTATTCACGCACACAGGTGAAAAGAGGCATATGGCCCAAGCACCGCGAAAGGATTGGGGTCCACTTGTAAAAATCACTAACTCTCTCTTTGCCACCCCCTTAGTCATACCATAAACAACTGCTTGAGTCCATACGCCTTTAAGCTTAAGATGATGCTTCTCGAAGCACCTTGGAAGCAGATGGAGTCTGAAGGGGTTTCTAAGGAGTGACAGAGACCAGTTCCCACCTCCCAGAGGATGGATGTGTCCCCTGGGCTGGGGTTCACCCCTTGCATTAGGAAGAGTTGCTTCAGGGTCCCTACAGTCATCCCTTTCAGAAAACTTCATCTGGCCCTTCCACTTTCCCCCACAAGCCTGCTCTTCTTCAGAGCTCTTGTGTTGCTTGTGGAGAATGAGCCTCAGAAGAGAAAGCCCGGTCTGGCTAAGTAGTAGGGAGGGAATAAGAGGAGGCAGATGGAGGGAGGTTATGCAAAGTAGTAAGATTGCCTATGAATATTGGATGAGGTTCAAAATCTTTCCATTATCTCTGCGAACACTCACCTTTTTTTCCTCCAGAAAAGACTTTTACTCCCTTACATCAAACAACCTTCCTTATATGCAGGAATCGAAAGAGGAAACATTCACAATAGCAGCATACCAGGAAGGGGGAGCCCAGATAAAGAGGAGATGTTAAAGTGACATTCGTTCTATTTACAAATATCTCCACTGAGCATGTTTCAGTGGTTAATCAGAGCTTTCTTGCCTGGCACTTTCTAAAATGATATCATTATCTTGCTTGCTGTTTCAGCAGTTCCAAGAATACCTTGCCTGTGGGTCAGGGTACTTGGTTTCATATAAACAACTCATAAGAGCCATTTATAATTTCAGAAAGGTAAAAAGAGAAGAAACAGCTATACAAGTTACATGGGGGGGAAAAAAAGAAATTGGCAACATTCCTCTCCCAACATAGACACTGCAAGAAGGCATCTTTTGCCACCTCTCACGATTAAAATAGTTTGTTTTCCCTCAGACCACACTGAATTTAGTTTCTCAGGAGATGAAGGCACCTTTGCAACTCCTGTGGGAGACCGTGAGGTACAGGCTTAATTGCTTCACGGGTGATGTGAAGATGTGGAATGAAACCTAGCCATCACTCATTAACTAGTTTGGCTTAGTAAACCTTGACAGCTAGCACAACTCAGCCAAACATCCTTGATTACAGGCAGCTCACAGAGCCCCGGGAGCTGGTCAGGATGAATTGTGGAGTAGAATCAGTTAACTTCACTACATCAGTTTCCTTCGTTTGAACTTACCCTCCTCAAATCTAAGAATGACTGAAAATGGATTAACCAAATGTTTTTCCTGCTTTCAGTGATGGCAGTAGGAACAAATAAATGACCATTTTCTTCACTGGGATACTGTTCACTTTTATGGACAAGAATTATTTGTTTTTATTAAAACTTTCTGGCTTGCTTAAGTCTATGCTATGTAATAAGAGAGATAAGCATTGCTAGGTGTGTTCGAATTTCACAGATCTTGCTTCTCGCAGCAGGGACTTACAGTCACCACTGTCAGGTACGGACTTGTGATCAAGACACAAACTCAACGTGATGATTTGCTGCAGAATCAGTATCAACATAAACATACATCCATTAATTGATTTGCTATTTCCTCCATACCACAGATCAGATGATGTCTCTGAAAGCAAATACATTCAAAGTGCTATACAAATGTCAGCCATTGTCATTTCTGTACATAATCTCACACTTTGGGGGCACTTGGCTGGCTTAGTATAGCGTGCTACTCTTGATCTTGGGATTGTGAGTTCGAGCCCCACAGTGGGTGTAAAGACGACTTTAAAAAATTTTTTTTAAAGTAATAATCTCCCACTTAGGAGGTAAATGTTGGTCTGAATTGGTGAAGAGGCATTCTATACATATGAATACATACACCTGCGTGCGCACACACACACACACACACACTTATATTCCAGGTGCAGTTTCACACCTAAAGCCAACATTTGAAAGGATTTGGGGAACTTTGGGTAGGTGGTCCTGCTTTTGCTGAGTTGGGAAAAGGCAAGAATGAAGATACACCTGTGTGAGTTTTATCATCTTTCCTAGTAGAGATTTTGTTAGATGTTATTTAAAGGCAAGGGATTCTTTGCCCTGTGATTTGCCTATGTCTTGGACCTAATATTTATCCACCTTGTGAAGTAATAAGCTCTCAATCTGAAAGTTTCACGGAACCACTATTTTATTGAAGGCCTTCAATCTGCCAAGCGCCACGCTAGACCCTAGGGCAAGGTGAATGAGGGTGAGAAGTGGCGCAGAGATAAATAAGACACTGCACTCCAATGGGAAAGTCAGCATCTAACCCCATAATTAAAGTAGAGCTAAGAACTGCTGAGAGATGCCTCTCCTGACCAGTGTGGGTGTACAGGGGGTGAAGCAGTTCTGCATGGGAAAGACACAAGAACCTTGATGGAGAAGGAGCATTTGAGCTACATCTCAAAAAATGCAGAGGAGTTTCCCAGGCAGAGGAAAAAGAGGAAGGGCATTCCAGGTGGAGGGAATGGTGTGTGACAGGCCTAGAGGAAGGAAGTGCATTGCTTATTTAGAGATTGTCAACATGTTTCCACCTTTAGCTTATTTAAGACGGGGGGAAAAAGGTGTCTTTGACTCAGAGATGAACAGATCCCTAAGAATTTCATAGCAACGGTGATTAAAATTATATATCTGTGAAACAGAGGACTGTTATCAGCATCAACCAAAAGACTTGTGATGAGGCTCTGTCTACAGTGTCAACCATGCTGTACTGGAAATGAGAAGTTTGAAGGACAAACAGTTGTTTTGAAAAGAGCTCCAGAGGTCCATGAGTCGTGGTCTGGAGCCCCATCTTAAAGCTGCCAACCACAGGCCTAGTGAATCTTGCCACTGTGGTCCACAGTCATGGTAGTTCAGAGTGTAAACGCCCTGCTAGCTGTTGGGGTTAGAGTGGTTCAAAGCCCAGGCTCATGGTCAGAGAAACTTAGGTACAAGTTCTGGCTCTCCTCCTGTTTACTTAGTGTGGGACACGGGGCAAGTTTCTTTCCTTTCTAAAAAAAAAAAAAAAAAAATGTAATTATATATATCTATATAATACAAGTGATTTTCAATAAGTGCATAAGTGTGATGATAGCATATACACTTTTAGTTCTCCTACCCCCCTTTTTTTTTTAAACTTTTCCCTTTTTGCCTGGATCACTTTCCTTTTTTTCCTCCCTTTTCTCACTCTAACTGCCCAAGTAGCCTTCCATATTTTTCCCATTTTTATATAATCAATTATATAAGTGTAGAATCCTATAAACACGATACACACGTACACCCTAGCGCACAAGTGAGGGGGAGGCAGAGATTGTTATTTTGTTTTATAAAAGTGAGAACATGTTAAATGGGGTATTCTCAAAGCATCAGTGCAGTTTTAAGTTAGTAATTTCAGAGTCATAGTTGCTATACACTTACAAAAGAAACACTTGAATATTTAATTATTTGTATTTATTTTACACTTATTTAATACTTTTGTCAATTTTTAATGGCACATTTTTTTTTAAAGATTTTATTTATTTATTTATTTGACAGAGAGAGAGAGACAGCCAGTGAGAGAGGGAACACAGCAGGGGGAGTGGGAGAGGAAGAAGCAGGTTCCTAGTGGAGGAGCCTGATGTGGGGCTCGATCCCAGGACCCTGGGATCACGCCCTGAGCCGAAGGCAGACGCTTAACGACTACGCCACGCAGGCGCCCCAAATGGCACATTTTGTTAAGTTTTTGTGTACAGCAGCTTCTGTTATGTTGAATTTTAATAAGAAACATCAACATTTTTAATTGTTCGTTGATTAACCTCTCAAATGTTGTTTTTGTAAATATATAACGTTTATACTTCTGAAATTACTAAAGTTTAAAAATGCACTCTATTACATTTCTTTTTATATCTTGCATTCCTTAAAAAACCTTGCTGAAATCTCTTGATTCAACTAGCAAAGCTCTAGTTCATTGTTTTTAGTGGCTTCATACTTTTCTATAGAATAATTATTATAATTTATCTCTTAGTTTATTGAACAGTGTTTACCTTGGTTGTTTTTTTTTCCATTGTCAACATCATAGTCATAAACATCTTCGTACGTGTCCTTGCAAACAAGTACTGGTAATTCTTAGCTTTGGTTCCAAGGACTGGAACTTCAGGATTAAAGAGTAGATGTAATTTCAATTTATTTTTTTAGAGGAGTGGGGAGAGGGAGAGAGAGAGAATCTTAAGCAGGCTCCATGCCCAGTGCGGAGCCTGATATGGGCTCGATCCCACAACCCTGATATCCATGACCTGAGCCAAAATCAAGAGTCAGATACTTAACCAACTGAGCACCCAGGCATCCCAATGTAATTTTAATTTTAATGAGTGTGGCTGTAAATGGCTTTAGTAGATTAATTTTTAAAATTCCTAAGATTATACAGTTAGAGTACAGTTGACATTTGGACATCATGGGGATTAGGGGTGCCAACCTCTCCCCCATGCAGTCAAAAATCCATGTGTAACTTTTGATTCACCAAAAACTTATACTAATAGTCTGCTGTTAATTGGAAGCCTTACCAATAACATAAACAGTTGACAAACACATATTTTGTATGTTCTGTATATTATGTGCTATATTCTTATAATAAAGTAAGCCAGAGAAGAGAAAATCTCACTAAGAAAATCCTAAGGAAGAGCAGACACATTTACAGTAGTGTATTTATGCATGCGTAAACAGACCCACACAGTTCAAACCCGTGTTGTTCGAGGACCAAGTGTATTTGAAAATTCACATGCATTATCTTATTTGATGCTCACGATGACCTTTCAAGTGGACAGAGGAGATATTATTGTTCCCACTTTATTGATGAGAAAATAGAGGGTTAGAGAAGTGGTTTCTCAGAGTTACCCAGGTAGAAAGTTCTTGACTACAGTCTAGAACAAAGTCCCATCTTGAAAAAGTGCCTTACATTCTTTCTTTACCTACATTTTTGGTTTTGATAAATCAGTCAGATAAAAATCTTCTAAGTTGATTGAATTAAGAAAAGGATACATACCTTTGGTTAGTTATGCCACCAGGAGAGGGCAGTAGTTGAAATATATTTATTTTCCTAAATATTTGCACCCGCAGGCTCTTTTGAGGGACATAGTTTTATTATTTTTTGGACATTCGTAATGTCTTGATTTTAGTTTAGGTTTACTTGTTTGATCATTGAAATGTTTATTAAGATTTGATGGGTACATTTCATCAATGATCAATTTCTCCTGATATTTAAGAAAGATTAGCACACAATAGAGTGTATTTCAAGGGTTGTGAATGAATGAACATTGTTTCCTTGGTGCTCTTAACTTCTGTGTTACATATTCTGAGTCTGACTGTTCAAATTCCAGTTTTGCAAACTGAACTGACTGTGATTTGGGGAACTTCACATAGCACTCAGTTTACCTATCTGTATAATAGGGGAGAATATACCTACCTCCTAAGGCTATTTTAGGGAACTGTAAATGTACACCACATATCACAGCATGTAGCTCTGAACAGGGCTTGGTACATGCATGGGCATCTGTGGTCCAGCCCTGCCATGAAGCCAGGCTGACCCTGCTTATAGAAACATATTAGAGTTTAACAATGTCTCCCAGGAACACAAGGGGTGGGATATATATATATTTTTTTAAATATCCATACCATTGCCAGGATGCCAGTCAGCAGCTCTGCATTTTGTGCTCAAATCAAATATTGGTAAAGTGTAACTCCTTAAGTAGAAGTGAAATTATAGGAAGGCTCATGGCCTTTCTAGGTACCATTTTTTGAGTGACAACTGTATAAACCACAGTGAATACTTTTGTTCCTGCAAGGGTTTGATTGAGAGGAAGAGCAAAAAGAATTTTAGTTTCTCTTCCTCCAAGTGAACATTGTTTTCTTAGCTGTCTTTTTTGGGAGATGGGAAGGAGTAGTTACTTAAAACCAATAGTGTGTGTAAATAGGAGTGACAGGTGTAGCTAGCTTTTACTAACTAGCCAATAGACAAGCCCCCCAAAATATGGCTCGGGAGACATCTGGGAACAAACAGATTTTTTTCCTTTCAACAATGTTAAGAAGCTTTTTGTTTCTAGCAGGAACAGCTGTAGAATGTAGTGTGTGTTTGTAACGTGATGTCTGATTGAGGGACGATGTTTAAATGTAGTATGTTAATATCCAGCATGTCATTTTAGATAATAGTAAGGTGGTGAGGTAAGTGGAATGAAGCCAGGAAATTCAGAGCTGCAGCTGACATTTCATCCTCTTCGAGGTTTGTGAAAAGGCCACAGCTAACTTTGCATTTCCCCAGGAAGGAGGGTGGAGGTTCTGTTGGTATCACACCCTGCACATTATTCAAACACAAGGTGGTTCATTTTCTCATCTGTGCAGAGTCGTTACAGAAAGTGTATCTTTGGCCAGCTTCATGCTGGCATGTTACTACTCCGGTCCATGGTGCCTGGGAAAGGGAGAGTACAGGTGTCTGCTCTGGGCTGAGAACAAAAGTGGACGTTTTCCTGACCCTATCCAAAATGGCTTCTGGCATTCTTTCTACAGGAACAGCTTTTCAGTAAAAGAAGAGGTGTTTCAAGGCCAGTAACTAGAAAGAATACTTAGATTTATGATCCAGAAGACTTTCTCATCCACTTTAGAGTGTTGTGAGAATGTGATGTGAAATCCGTGAAGTGTGGAATCCCCTCCAGTGAAGAAAGTGAGGTCCAGAGAAAGCCTGGGACAGCTCTGAGTTACCGTTAATCAGTGGTAGAAGCAGAGAATTGTGGGGTTTTTTTTTTTTAAGATTTTATTTACTTATTTGACAGAGAGACAGCTAGCGAGAGAGGGAACACAAGCAGGGGGAGTGGGAGAGGAAGAAGCAGGCTTCCAGCGGAGGAGCCTGATGCAGGGCTCGATCCCAGAATGCCGGGATCACGCCCTGAGCCGAAGGCAGAGGCTTAACAACTGAGACACCCAGGTGCCCCGAGAATTGTGGGGTTCTGATGACTCCTCCAATACTCTGCGTAAACTTTACAGCTTCTAACCCAGAGCCTAAGTTGGTGAGCTTTCACATGACCTGTTTCACATATCATGCATTACATTTCACCAGAGATACAAGATGTTAAGGTAGGCTGTGGAGTCCAATAGACCCAAGTTCTAATTGGAATTCCATCACTTACTAACTGAAAGATCCTGGGATGTTAACCTCTAAATCTCAGTTGACTTCTTTGCTGAAAAAGGATAATGATAGGTAGTTCATTGAATTGTTGTGAGAATTCAGGGTGATAACGTGAAAAGTCTGGTACATAGCTTAGCATACAGTGGGTGCTCAATAGATGTTAGCTCTTTATGGGCCAGCTGCTGTGCTATGTACACTGGAGACATAAAGGAAAATAAGATACCATCCCTGCACTCAAGCAGCCTGCAGTGTAGTTAGCAAGACAGACGTACAGATAAATACAGATGAATGAAGCAGGGTGCGCTCAGTGAAATGATAGCAATGAGGTGGTATGTAAGGAGTGCAGACTAGAGTGATTTGGGAAGCCTTCAGAATGGAGATGTTTCACAGAGTTTTAAAGACGAATCATAATTTTGAGGCCGGCAGGAATTTTTCAAGAAGAGAAGAGAGCATGCAGTATGCGAATGTATGGACCCATGGAATCATAATTTAACATTAACATGTTAATATTAACATAGAGGCGCAGTTTGCAGTGCTCTGGTCTACAGTGTACACACAGAAGAGCTAGAAAGGGGGCTGTATTCTAAATGGCTTGGAAGCTACTCTCTGTGAGGACGGGTCAATACTGAAAGATTCTTAAGCTGGAAAATAATGTAATCCTTACGTTCTGTAAAGATTGCTCTGTGGACAAGTGGAAGATGTATTGGAGGAGAGGAAGCATGAGGGCTGCTGTAAGATAATGAGAGCATCGGGACCGGCTTGGGTGACTGGACCCTGCCACCCAAGACTGATTTGGAGGGTAGGTAATGTGTACCATTTGAGATATTTGGGGTAGGGTATCCAGATGGCTGGATCATCAATATCGTTTTAGTTATACTGGCAACTTTAAAACGTTTTATGAGAAAGGAAAATATTTTCAACTTTTGCTGACATTGATCAGCCCATCATTTTTGCCTGAGCAAAATTGCTCTTTCCAAGAATTACCTTTTGAACAAAAAGGGATTACAGGGCACCTGGGTGGCTCAGTCGGTTAGGTGTCTGCCTTTGGCTCAAGTCATGATCCCAGAGTCCTGGGATCGAGCTCTGCATCGGGCTCCCTGTTCAATGGGAAGCCCGCTTCTCTCTCTCCCTCTGCCTCTGCCCCCAACTTATGCTCACTCGCTTGCTCACTCTCTCTCAAATAAATAAATAAAATCTTTTAAAAAAATAAACAAAGGGATTAGGTCTTTCCACTGAGAAGTTGTTTTTAATGTAAGAATTCAAGCTTTGGGGCATTTCTTAGTGACTGTTCTGTCCTTATCATTTGTTCTTCTGGTGTTTTCCTTTCGTCTAATGCAGGCAGTTATGAAAACAGTGACTGTGCTATATACCTTTAAAACCTATCAAGAGAACGGTGATCACTTCACAATATATACAAATATCAAAACATTACATTGTATACCTGAAACTAACATAATGTATGTCAATTATACCTCAATGAAAAATAAAAATAAAATAGCTAATCCAGAAAATAAAAACCCTACCAAGAGCGTTTCTTATGATTTTAATGTATTAGGAAAATCATTGTATGAATGAAGACTCTAAGCTTTTCTATAATGAGTAAAAATAATAAATAAATATTAATCTTAAAATTTAGATATAGAAAAATTACTTCCTAAATGCTTGTGTTTTCCAACTTGAAGTAGTATTACAATACTTTATTTTTTTAAAGATTTTATTTATTTATTTAAGAGAGCGAGAGATAGCAAAAGAGAGAGCACAAGTGGGGAGGAGAGGGAGAAGCAGGCTCCCCACTGAGCAGGGAGCCCAACGTGGGGCTCGATCCCAGGACCCCGGAACCATGACCTGAGCCGAAGGCAGATGACCAACTGAGCCACCCACAAACATCATTATTACAATACGTTAAAGTACACATTTTGACAAAGTTTGACAAGGTTCATTTACTTCTTTAAATTAAAAAGTATACCATTCATACAGAAGGAAATATACAGCTTTTTGGCACATTTTAAACAATAAAGTAAGGAGGCATCCACATTTCTTCTACTCAAGAACATTATCACTAGTCTTGAGACTCAGATGTAACTCTCTTCTAGATCACATTCTCCTCTCCTCAACTACTTCCCTGGATTTTGAGATGATCACTCACTTGCCTTTGCTTAGTTTTACTACATATGTATATATCCCTAAATAATATGCAATATTATTTTAACCTTTATGTAAATAGAATTATACTCACTATTTTGTGACCTGCTCCTGCCAAAACATTATGTTCTGAGGTTCATCCATATTGATGTGTATAACTTAGTTCATTCATTTTTATTATTGTATTCTATTTTATTATACTTATTATACTATAATTTATTTAGTCATTTCACTGTTGAAGGGCCCTGAATTTTATCATGTATATGGTAACCTTATTGGCTTCCTTATTAATAAAAATAATTTGTAGGAGCACCTGGGTGTTATAGCCAGTTGAACATCCAACTCTTGGTTTCAGCTCAGGTCTAATCTCAGGGTTGTGAGATGGAGCCCCGCTTTGGGCTCCATGTTCAGCACAGAGTCGGCTTGAGTTTCTTTCTCCCTTTTCCTCTGCTCCTCTCTGACTCCAATAAATAAATAAATCTCTCTTGTTTTAAGATTTTATCTATTCATTTGTGAGAGAGAGAACATGAGCAGTGGGAAGAGACAGAGGGAGAGGGAGAAGCAGACACCCCGCTGAGCCGGGCACCCAACATGGGGCTCGATCCCAAGACCCAGAGATCAAGACCTGAGCTGAAGGCAGACACTTAGCCATCTGAGCCACCCAGGCGCCCCTAAATAATTTTTTTAAAAAATAAAATAAAAATAAAAATAACTTGTAAATTCTTTAAGGTTTTCTATTTAGATTTATATCATCAATAAGAAATGATACCTTTGGGTTTCTTTTTTTCCTTTCCAATTTGTATAATGTTAATTCCTTTTACTCATTTTATTGAGCTGGCTCGAATCTTCACTGTAAGTAGAAGGGGTAATGGCAAATTTTATCTTTTCATTGACTTTATAGGCAATAACTTAAAAGCTTTACCTTTGAGTATGATGTTTGCTATCGGATTATTTTGTGGTATCCTTTACGCAGTTGAAGAAGTTTCTTTCTGTTCCTTGTTTACTAGGAGTTTTAATCATGACTAGTTGCTATATTTTCTTGAATGCTTTTTCCTGCATCCTTTGAGATAATCATGTGTTTTCTACTTCTTTCATCTGCTAATGTGATGAATAATTGATATTAAAACAACCTTGCATTATGGGAATAACTCAAACTTAGATGTGTTATTTTTCTTTATAAATTACTAGATTTCAATTACTAATATTTTGTTCAAGATTTTTGCATTTATATTTACAAATAAAATTGTCCTCTGTTTAGTTTTTCCTTGGGATTCTGTGAATTTTAGTTTTATGTGTTTTGAAGATGTTGTGAGACATATATTATTATTATATCTTCCTGGTGAATGAAATATATTTATGAATATGTCATGACCCATTTAATTTCTTAGCCTAAAATTAATTTTGTATGGGTTTAATTCAGCTAAACCAGATTTCTGGATTAGTATTTGCCTAGTAATATTTTTTTCCAGTTTGCTTTTTTCAAGGACACAAAAGGTTTTTAGATCTGTCTTTTGTAAATCCTGTAACTGGATTTTGTTCTATTAGCTTTATTAAGGTATAATTTATATACAGTAAAAACTCACACATTTTAAGTGTACAGTTTGATGAATTTTGACAAGTGTATACAGTCATGTAACCACCACCACAATAAAGATACAGATCATTTCCATCACACCAGAAAGCTCCTCATGCCCTTTTGCAGTCAGGTTCTTTCCCTCACCTCGGGCCCCAAGAAACCACTGAGCTGCTTTTATCACTAAAGTATTATCTTCTCTAGAATGTCATATAAATGGGATTATACAGTAGATAGTCCTTGGTGTTTGACTTCTTTCATTTACCATCATGCTTTTGATATTCATCCATGTTGTAACATGTATCAGTCTTTGATTCCTTTTTATTTTTGAGTATCATTCCATCACATGGATATACCACAGTTTGTTTCATCATTCACCAGTTGGACATTCGGGTTTTTCCAGTCTGGGGCTGTTATAAATAAAGTTGTTATGAGCATTCACATTCAAGTGCTTATGTGAACATGTTTTCTGTTTTTTAATTCAATCAGACAGTCTTTGTCTTTTAACCAGGAAATATACTACATTTCTGTTGTTTAATAGATTGTATCAATTACATTTGCATTTTCAGTCAAACACAAAATAATCATGCATTTGCATTCATTTTGACCGTCTTCTTTTTTGCTTTCTATTTGCCCTACTTTTCCTGTGCTTTATTTTTTATTTATTGCCTTCGTTTGGGTTAGACAAGATTTGCTTTGTTTTGGTTTTTGTAATTCCATGTTATTTCTTCTACTAGTTTGACAGTTGTACACACTATATTCTCTTTCAGTGCTTCCCCTCGAGTTGTTAGCATCCTATTTAACTTAATCAAGTCTTACACTACACACTATCTTCCCTCTTCTCCCAAACGATTCAGGAATCTTAGAATTCTTTAATTCTGATCATTCTTTTTAAACCTAAAGTGCTATTGTTATCCAGTTTTCAATTTTATCCTCATTTTTAAAAGATTTTATTTATTTGAGAGAGAGAGAAAGGAAAAGAGAGAGCATGAGCAGGGGGGCAGCAGAGGGAGAGGGTGAAGCAGACTCACGGCTGAGCAGGGAGCCTGACGCCAGGATCATGACCTGAGCCGAAGGCAGACACCGAACCGACTGAGCCACCAGGTGCCCCTTTACCCTCATTTTGTATCAGACGTTATTACAATTTGCATACAGTCAGCATTTGTTTTATACAGTCCATATTTATTTCAGTTTAGTCATATGTTTACTATTTTTTTTGCTCACCATTCCCTCTTTCCCTCAGATCTCTTGCTTTTCTCTGAACTATGTCATTTAAAAGTTCTTATAATGAATGTTCTTTGAAAATAAACCCTATTTTTTGTTAGACTGAAAATGCCTTTATTTGCCTTTTTTATGAAAGGTAGTTTTGCTGAGTATACAGTTCCATGTTTAGTATTATTTTCTCTCTCTGTTGTAAATACATCTTCCCCAGATTTCTCTTCTCCTATTGAGAGATCAATTCTCGGTGTAATTATCGCTCACTTGTAGGTAATCTGCTATTTTCTCTGGCTGTTCTGAAGATCTTTTTTGATGATGGTGTTCTGGAGTTTTTACCAGGCTTTACTTGGGTGAGGATTTTTTTTTTTATCACCCTTGGATTCCTTTGGCTTCCTGAATTTACTGATTGATAGTTCTGAAAAGTCTTAATTATACTCATTTTTTTTTCTTTTTCAGGCAAAGTTTGTTTTATTATTATTATTCATTGAGGTATAGTTGACATACACTATTAGTCTCAGGTAAACAAAAGTATAATCACTCCTAAGGCTGCCTTTCCCTCATTCTCGGTATTTTGTTCATACTCCATGCTCCATAACTTTTAATCTTTCTTTCATATTTTCATCTTTTCTCTATCTCTGTACAAGATTATGTATAGTTTCTTTAAATCTGTCTACCAAATCATTAATTCCTTTTCAGCTGTATCTAATACGGAATTGGACTCACCCCTTGAATGTCTAATTACAATTGTTGTATTTCATTTCTAGAAGTTATTTTAGGTTCTTTCTCAAATCTGCCTAGGCATGTTTGGCATCTTATTCCTTTTTTCATATTTTAAGATCCTTTGTTTCTTTATAGACTTTAAACATAACTGTTTTATATTCTGCATCAGATATGTCCAATGTCTGCAGCCTTTGATGGTTTGACTCTGTGGTTTGTTTTCCCTTAATCTTGTTCATGACAGCTTTCTTATTTGTGTGTTTTGTGATTTCAGATTGTGAACTCAATTACTTGGAACTCTATGAAAATCCTTTTGACACTTGGATTTAAAGTTCATTATTCTAGAGAGCTTTGCATTTGCTTCTGTCGTGTTTGAAGGCATTGCCACCCTAGGACAATTTTTACCCTAAATGTTCCTGTTTAGGATAGGACGCAAGTTCTGATCCCAAGCAGTGCAAGAGTGGGCTTGGAGTTTTCTGAGGAAACTTTGTCCTTTGTCCCTTCTCCTCCTATTACTAAGGCTTATTCTTTCTTCCTTCTGTTCCTGAGAGATTTTTTTTTTAAACTTACCCCACTGAGGATTTTTACCTTTCAGGGGTGTGAGCATTAGGTTTGTTTTCTGTCCCATAGACTTTTTGTCTCTTAAAACCCCGACCAGGGATTGGCTTATGTCACCAGGATACATATCTAACTAGCTTCTAGTCTTTTCATCATTTTTGACATTTAACAATTACTATTACTGTCTCAAAGTTTAACCATGTTTTTTTGAAAGATTTATTTATTTTTGGGGAGAGAGGGCAGTGGGGAGGGGCATAGGGAGAAAGAGTCTTAAGCAGACTCCATGCTGAATGTAGAGCCCAGTGCAGGGCTGGATCTCATGACCCTGAGATCACGACCTGAGCTGAAACCAAGAGTCAGCCACTTACCTAACTGTGCCACCCAGGTGTCCCAGCTATGATTTTTTTTTTAACATTTTTAATGCTCACATCAGCATTTTTAGGTGTTCTAACACGGATTTGCCATACTTTGACAATCAGATGTTTTCTTTACTTGAAAGTTAAAATATTTCACACAGGGAAGCAATAAAAAATTGGCTAGATCTTAGGACGCCTGGGTGGCTCAGTCAGTTGAGCATCTAACTCTTGGTTTCGGCTCAGGTCATAATCTCAGGATCATGAGATCGAGCCCTGTGTCAGGCTCCACACTCAGCGTGGAGTCTGCTTGTCCCTCTTCCACTGCTCCCCCCCTCAACTTTCTCTCTCTCAAATAAATAAATAAATAAATAAATAAATAAATAAATAAAATCTTTAGGAAAAAAATTGGTTAGGTCCTTGTAATTTGTGGATTTTACTGTATTCAAAAGTTGACTTTTAACTCTGATTTTCACTTACAAGAAAAACCAGTGGTTGGTTTGTATAAACATTTATGCTCATTTAAGAAAGATTTTTCTCATCTGTGGCCCCCTAAAATGGAATTATGAAAGGTCTTTAAGAATTAGTCATTCATGGGGTGCCTGGGTGGTGCAGACAGTTAAGTGCCTGACTCTTGGTTTGGACTCAGCTCCTAATCTCAGGGTTGTGAGATCAAGCCCTGCGTTGGGCTCCGTGCTCAGCACCAAGTCTGCTTGAGATTCTCTGTCCCTCTCCCTCTGCCCTCCTGCTTGTGCTTGCTCTCTTTCTCAAATGAATAAATAAACCCTTAAAAAAAAAAAAAGAATTAGTCACTCATTCACTTACTTTTCAGCAAGTACTTGTTGAGCCCCTCCATCCTTGTTGAGCTTATATCTAGTTGGAGGAGAGAGAAACAATTAACAAGATAAATAGGCAAAGTATGTAGTATGTTTAAAGGTGGTAAGTGCTGTAGGGAGTAATTAGGCAGGTAAAGGAGGATTGGAAGATCTTATTCATTTTTGAAAGACTATATTTAAGACTATTAGGACCATTCTAATTAAAGTTCATGCAAAAATTTACTTTAAACATTCTGCAGCATTGTTAATCTAACTTAAATTTGTAAAGGTTAAGTTGAAATTGACATATACATTTATAGACATTCCTAGATTACAAAAATAAGTTATTTTTTAAATAATTCCATGGGCACTTTAGTAAGAAAATAAATGATTAGAAAATATTGACTACAATGAAACATCAACACCAAAACTTTAAAAATACTTCAGTTTTAAAAATAGTTTTGAACTGGAAAATTTTCCTTTGTCCCCACCAACCCCCATAAGGGATAAAACAAACAAAACATTCACCAACAACTAATTACAAAGGAAGCTAAATATCTGTTATACTACTCAGTTGGTTCTGAAAGTACCAATTGGTGAAGTTATAAAAGGCCATTCATTTCTTTAGTGCAAAAACTGACAAACAGGGCAGAAGTAACCAGAAGGGAACAAAGAGAGTAGTAGAGACCTTTAAAGACAGTGGCAGCGGATACCGGGGTGAGTAGCAGCAGGCAGTATTTTTAAAGGAGCACCATTAATCCGGAGACTGAAGCTCTGTAGACCAAGAGCAAAGGACCATTTGCAGCTCCGTTCCCACAAGGGCACGACCATGTTCTGTTGTAGGCGCATCAGCTGAGGACAGAGAGTCAGTTGTTAAACAACTGTAGTGACTGCCTGCAGGAAGTAGGGTGAAAGTCTAGGTCAGTGTCCTCACACCAGTGACCTCATCGATCCTATCTGTGTAAGTATCAGGGAAGGGTGCAGAATAGTAAGGGTTATTGCAGAAGGTTATTCAGGAGTGAGTTTTCTGTCATTAAGGTGTCATCCAGGATTGTCTGTTTTCTTTTAAGGTCTTGTCTTGTTATACATACCGTGTGTGTTCTTTTATTGAGGTAAAATTGGTATATAGCATATTAGTTTCAAATGTACAACAAAATAATTCAATTTTTATATACACTACAAAGTGGTCACCACAGTAAGTTTAGTCACCATTTGTCACCATGTAACTGACCCCCTTCACCCTTTTCACCTACCCTCCAGTCCCTTCCCTCTGATAATCACCAGTCTGTTCTCTGTATCTATGAGTTTTGTTTTGTTTATTCATTTGTTTTGTTTTTTAGATATACATATCAGTCAAATCATATAGTATTTGTCTTTCTCTGTCTAACTTATTTCACTTAGCATAAAGCCTTCAAGGTCTATCCATGTTGTCTCAAATGGCAAGATTTCCATCTTTTTATGGCTGAGTAATACTCATTATACACACACACACACACACACACACACACACACACACACACCATATCTTCTTCATCCATTCATCCATTAACGGACACCTAGGTTATTTCCAATCAAGACTTAGTCATGGGGCGCCTGGGTGGCACAGCGGTTAAGCGTCTGCCTTCGGCTCAGGGCGTGATCCTGGCGTTACGGGATCGAGCCCCACATCAGGCTCCTCCACTATGAGCCTGCTTCTTCCTCTCCCACTCCCCCTGCTGTGTTCCCTCTCTCACTGGCTGTCTCTATCTCTGTTGAATTAATAAATAAAATCTTTAAAAAAAAAAAAAAAAGACTTAGTCAAATTTCCAATGTTTATGCCTAGACTTTTCTAAAAGTAAAAAATTGAGGAGACCAGAATATCCATCTTTCTTTAGGACAAAAAACTTTTCACAATGAGGAGAGACAGCCATGTACAAACCAGGAAGGGCTTCTCACCAGATACCTAACCAGCTGGGCATTGATCTTGGAATTCTCAGCCTCCAGAATAGTAAGAGATAAATGTTTGGTGCTTAAACCAAAGGGGAAAAAAATTTCTAAAAATATGTAAATCATTTTAATGGTTTTTCTCACTGTAAAAAGTAACAGATGTTTATTGGGAAAAGGTTCAGAAAAATCTTTTTTTTTTTTTAATCACCCGTAACCCGAGAGAAAGCAGCTGTTAATATTGTTATATATCTGTAGTTCCCAAGCTGCATGCCAGGGTGCTCTGGGGCACCACAGCAAATTCATGAGGTTGCTGCAGGTTATTTTCCATCAAGGAAAACACATCTGCCCAACACCATTGGAGGTAATTCACAGTTTCAACATCAAGATCATACTACATTCCTTTTGATGACATCACATCTTTGCAAAAGTGGGTTTTCAATGGTTGCTGAGTTTTTAAGGATCAAAAGTGAGTACGATGTGAAAACCAACAGGAAACAGGAAACAAGGGAAATGGTGTTCAATCTGATTCCAAGATCTGAAGTTATGCATTGCCCAACAGGTGCACACATTCTATTAATAAGTTATTAGGAGGTTATTTAAGAAGGAAAAAATAATACTGTTCTTCTAATTTATGTTTGTAACTTTTTTTCAAATGGCTACTAAGTCATTAAGACATAAATACTTAAGTTGTTTGGACCTAACTACTTAATGGACAACACTGTTAGATATTTGTTTTGGCCTGGAGGCACTGTCAAAAAAATTACTGAGCCTTTAATAGCTTCCAGAATTGTTTGGGAACGTCTAATATCCTATAATATCCTTCCAGAATTTTTCCTATGTATACCATATGTATTTTTGAAACCCTTTATTTTTCACTTAACAATATATGGTGGAAATCTTTGTGTTTTATTTTTTTTAAGATTTTATTTATTTATTTGACAGAGAGAGCACAAGCACAAGCAGGCGCAGTGGCAGGCAGAGGGAGAGGGAGAAGCAGGCTTCCCGCTGAGGGGGGAGCCCAGCGTGGGGCTCAATCCCACGACCCTGGGATCGTGACCTGAGCTGAAGGCAGATGCTTAACCAACTGAGCCACCCAGGCACCCCAATCTTTGTGTTTTTTTTTTTTAAGATTTTATTTATTTATTTGACAGAGACAGAGACAGCCAGTGAGAGAGGGAACACAAGCAGGGGGAGTGGGAGAGGAAGAAGCAGGCTCCCAGAAGAGGAGCCTGATGTGGGGCTCGATCCCATAACGCCGGGATCACGCCCTGAGCCGAAGGCAGACGCTTAACCGCTGTGCCACCCAGGCGCCCCCAATCTTTGTGTTTTAATTAATGTAGGTCTACATCATTATTTTACATTTTTAGTAGAAGAATAGTTTGCTGTTGTTTGACTCTATTATTTTATTAACCAATCCCCTAGATGGCTAGAAGTTTCGCAGAACTTTATTTTCATAATCAATGGTACTGTCAACCTCTTTGCACACCTCCTTTGTTTACATAGCCAATGATTTCCTTAGGCTAGATTCTTAGAAAGCAATTTGCTGGGTCAAAGAATATGTACTTTCTTATGCTTTGATATCCAGAGAGAGAGTGCACCAGATCGTCCTTTCGAAGAGATTGTGCTAATTTCATTCTACGAACGGTTTGTAAGAATACCTCAGCAAAAAGAAGTGAGGCATTGGAGAACTCCCACCCTTGTGAACTGGTCAAAGGTGTTCCTCTCCCGCAACCACTGAATAAACTTAGTGCCAGTGAGAAAGCTGGGGAGGTCTGTAGTGGCCCAGAGCTCTTGGGAGCCCCTAAGGGCTGAAGCTCCCGCTAAAGTCAGAGGCAGCTGACAGCAACATCGAAGCAGATACCCACTTAGAGAACAGAAAGACGATTTGTCAGGAAACGTCTTAGCCTTTGGTTCACTAACTAGTTTTTCAAAACCACACTGTACTCCCCCATAGAGTCGTTCTGTACTACGTAACTCTCACCCTACCTCTGTGAAGAGAGGCAAATGATCAAAATAGAAGTTGACATCAAAATAGTTTTGAGAAGACAGATTTGGGGGTTAAATGGGATCCTTCCATGACATGTCCTCAGCACATATATTTTCATCTATGACACATATGTATCACATTTTGAACTATATTCAACTTATACACATGAGCAGTATTTTCAAGTATAAGTTGTCAAGAAAAAAAGTTTATTATGTGCTTAGGTTCTGATCATGGAGACTCAAAGATACATGGTACATTTTGGAGATATTTCTATTTTAAGAAAACTCTGGAGCCCGTCAGCTCTCTGGGAAACAAAGCTGTATGGAAAGGCTCTTTCCTGACTTATCATGAATGGCTAAGATTTTTTGTAATTTCACATGTAGTTATGTAATGTGTATTGCATTAGGTAATATGTATTACTTTCTGTGTGTGAGGGTATTCCTTTTTTTTAAATGTGGATACATTTGATCTTGTTTTATAAAATTTTTAAACAACTCAATTTTATAACATTTTAAAGATTATTTGTTTATTTGAGAGTGAGAGTGTGTACAGTGGGAGAGGGAGAAGCTGAGTCCCCACAGAGCAGAGAGCCTGAGGTGAGGCTCGATCCCAGGACCCCGAGATCATGACTTGAGCTGAAGGCAGACGCTTAACCAACAGAGCCAGCCAGGCGCCCCTCAATTTTAAAATTTTATGAACAGTCTTATTAAAACAGCACTCCAGATTAAAGCTGTTTGAAAAATTGGTGCTTAGCTGATCCTGAAAATGTGATGGATTCTTCTAGGCATTCACACTTTACTCTTTTCAAAAGCGAAGTAAAGATTAGTGAGACAAGATGTTAAGCAGGATGATCCTGCTTAAAGCAGAAAATCTCAGGAATTTTGGTATAGAAATATTAAATCTGTGTTGTAAATACTCATCACTTCATTGCCTTTACCTGTTGCTTTCAACATATAGCACTAAAAAGCCATTTTCACTTGTATCGGAAATAAAAAGGCCGCTGTGGTATGTTTACCAAACAATTGCAGGTGGAGGCCCTTCCCTTCTTTTGTAGGTGGAGAATATCTGTTGGAGGTCTCCATGTGACCTGCTGCTGCCACCAGATACTTCCTTTTAAATCCCCACTAGAGAATTCTTCCAAAGCCTGGTGTGTATACATGGGACCTTTAGAGAAGTTGATTGCATTAAGAGAGAGGCGCCTTTCTGCCTATATTTGTGACTGGCATACTTAAGAAAAATAAGCTTTTCAGGAACTTAGGAGAATTTGGAGGCCATATCAGTAATTTTTATTTAACTAACATGGTGATCTTTTATTATTTTTTGTGATTTTTTGAAGATTTTATTTATTTATTTGGTGGGGGGAGAGGGAGCATGAGCAGGGGGAAGGGCAGAGGAGAGGGAGAAGCAGACTAGCCGAGGAGCAGAGAGCCCGACATGGGGCTCCATCCCAGGACCCTCCAATCATGACCTGAGCCGAAGGTAGACGCTTAACCGACTGAGCCACACAGGCGCCCCTTTTATTATTTTTTTAAAGAAACAACTACAGATCTGCTTTCAGAGCACTGGACATGTTTACAGATTTAAGAAACATGCCAAAAAGTATACTGTACTTATGTAACCTTCATCTGTCATGCCCAGAGCAGTGTTCCTTCAAAATAAAAGAATGGGCAGCTTCAGTGATGTGTGGCTAACTCCTTAACCCTCCAGGTTCTAAGTACAATATACTATGATCGTTCTTCGCTTTCTTCTCCTAAGGTAATGAAAATCCATATTAATGGACAGATCTCTGGTCTCTGAACTTTTTGAGATAACAAGAAACATTATTTCTTTTAACCCACATCATTTTTATCAGGATCTTCACCAAATTAACAAATCTTCTTCTTCAAAAAAAAGATTTTATTTATTTATTTGACAGAGAGAGAGAGACAGCCAGCAAGAGAGGGAACAACACAAACGGGGAGCAGGAGAGGAAGAAGCAGGCTCCCAGCAGAGCAGGGAGCCCGATGCGGGGCTCGATTCCAGGACCCTGGGTTCATGCCCTGAGCCAAAGGCAGATGCTTAATTACTGAGCCACCCAGGACCCCCCCAAATTAACAAATCTTCTGATAGATAAGAGCATCGGTAATGTAAATAAATCCATGCTACACTCATTCATTCATTCAGCAAACATTTATTGAGTTTCATCAGTTCTGGGCTCCTGAGGTGAGCAAGACAGATATGGTCACTATCCTTAAGAAGTTTGTGATCGAATCAGGAAGGTTTTGAGAAAGCCAGTGTCTGCAAATTAATGAGGCAGTGGGGATTCAGGAAATCTTTTGGAGCAGCGTCCCTGAGCTGAGCCCCAGGCTCAGAGAAGCTTCCCTAAGGAACTCCTGGTTGGTCTGAATCTTAAAGGGTGAGTAGAAGTCAGAGTACTCCTACTATGAAATCTAAGTAGAGTAGTTTTATCTGGCCAGATGCTTCACTTCTTCCAGTACACATTTTCAGACCTGTACCCACCCAGATGCTAATTGTTACCATTGCCTAGTTGCACAATGTCTTCAAATGGTTCCAGAGTGATCCATCTTGTCTGTGGTTGGCACGCTGGTCCACTAACCATTACTGGATTTTCATCTGTTACTTCTAGCAATTGAAGGGTGAGTTTTTAAAAATTCTGATCTTTTCTTTTTTTTAGAATAATGCCAGTGTTACCTAGATTTAACTTGATTGATTTTTGAGTCAGCCCTCAGATGACTTTTTCATCAGTTGAATAACTGTGCTAATCATGATGTTTTGTAAAGAAGCACATGTGTACTTTATTGTTTGTATTTATTAAAAATAAATTCAGAAGTTGGTCGTCTGTGATTTGGGGCAAATCATGAGTGATGGTATCAGACTTTCCATCTGTAAGATTTGATTAAAGTAGCTATAGTTTACCTACTAAGGATTAAATATTTAACATTTATGAAATCCTTGTGTTTCCTTAGAAAAAGTATCATTATTAGGGGTATTGATATGATTTGCAAATCATTAGTACTGAATCACGATAAATATGACTGCAGAAAAGATCACTTTTTCATACAAGTCATGTCCCGCAGGTTTTGGGGGGACACAGCCCCTCAAAGATATTTGTTTCCTCCCAGTTAGGACCATCCCATTGTCAAAGGGCTGTGTGATAATTTGACCTCTTCTGGTGAAAGCCTGAGAGCAGAAATCCTTCTCTAAGGACCAGTAAGTGGTTTGATTCAAGACTCCAACTTAGATGTTATCTCCATGAGATTCCTTTGTCTCAAGGAAGCCCACGTCTGAAGAGCTGTGCTCTGGCTGGAAAGCGGGTGGCCTTTCTGGAATGCTGCACAGAAGCTTCGAATAAAGAGGTGGTGTTTGTCTAGGTATACTGACACTACATTTTGAAAAGTCTGCGGTATAAAATTCCTATTTAATTTATTTTTAGCGTGAGTCTACTCTGCTAGTAAAAATAAGGCTATTTTTGTTAGTGCTTCTTCTAGTTCTTACATCCACATTTTAAAAGAATTCACAGAAAACAGTCCATAATGATAACTGGGTGCAATGCCCAGATTGTTGCAGAACTGTGTTTTAAATAAATCTTTTTATGATGCCTGCATTTCAGCTCTACCACAGGGTTCAGCTCACATGATACCTCACCCCCCACCCCACACATACAAATGGGCTCATCATCCCTCACTTGAAGTACTTGATTTATTTAATTTGTGTATTTGTCCAGTGTGTGCATTCTGACTGTCCTTTATGCATTGTCTGCAGCAGGGAATAAATATCTGTGATGACGGGCTCCCTTAAGAGGCGACGGATTGCTCTTTTAGGGAGTTGTGTGTTTCTATGGCAACTCCCTTTCTAAAACTTTGAATTTTATCCACATATATTTTACAGATACCAAAAACAAGCTTATGTTTAATTTAGAGAAGCTTTGAGTTTTGAAGAAGAGGAAACTGCAGCTCATTTGCAGATGTCAAGAGCACGTACACTTTGTTTGAAGGCTCGTTGAAAAACATTGATTCTTTTTGTGCCAGACACTTACCTAAAGACCAACGTTCCATTCGGATAACCTTTAATTGTCAATTTCTCATGCTTCTTAGGGTAAAAGTCACAATATATAATGCAATTTGATAAAACTAAAAGGGAACAAAGTAGCCAGCGTGTGTGTGTGTTTTCGGTCTGTCTCCACCTCTGTCCCCTTCCCAGCGATGTACGTTACAGTGTTGCTGGCTCACTGAATTCAGTTTGCTTTCACCATCCATTTCCTTTTCTCTGTGCTACTGCAGTATGTATAGGCTCTCAGTTACAGCTACATCTGATCTAGAGAAAATAGGTTATGTCCCTATTTTGAAAGGAAGGCCGTCTCCATGGTTCACTGCTTTGTGTTTGTTAGCAGTGGGATTCTGGAAGAGACATGAGCTGTATTCCTGAATGATAAAATACATGTATCAGGGCCATTTCCTAAGTTTGTAGATAATTCAAAGTAATTTGTGGAGTCTGTGGAGTCTGTGTGTATGGGTTTTACTTGGCTTTTAGTTGTGTGTGCTTTTAGGGTGTTTTGTTTCTTTTCTTATACTTTTGTATATTTTCACTTTTTTTTTTTCCTTTCTGAAACACAGATTCAGTTTTCTTAAAATCAAATCAACTGTGTGGCTGGTGCCGTTTTGCTTTTTCCGCATGTGTTAATTGTTCTGTGGCTTGTTTTGTTTGCTGTTTTTGCAGACCTGATTTGCCATGGTCCGTGCCTTTCATTCTGCTAGACCACGTAGCTGACTTCCCAGCGGGAAAAGACTGCCTTTTCACCGGGTGATTAGTTATCTCATTTCAAAAGGGCCAAGTTTCTCTGAGATGACTTTGTCACACTTTAATGTCTGCCTTGGAGGACGAGAATCCTTTTAGTTATAGGTGCTCACCCACGTGGTAGAAGAAATGCATGGTTAGTCACCATGGGAATTCTTAAGTATTTGAAGGGCAAAAGATTGTTAATTAGACCATTTATACTCAGCTATTGAGAGATTATGAGTTTGCTTATAGTGATAAGAAACCAGAGAAAGAGGTAATATTTTTTGGCCCCGTAAGGAAGTGGTGGTGTTGTTTATTCCTCAAGCGTATTTCCATTTGCTGAGAGGGGACTCTGCGGCACTTTACCTTGAGTAACTTCTGTGTGATTTGGTACGTAAGCAAGCCACGCCCTAAAAAGCACAGAAGTAGACTGAATTTTGCAGTCTCACTCTTGTTACCTCCCCGAAGGTGTGGGGCTAGGGCTGGGCTAAGATTGCCCCTGTGTTTTTGGGTCTTCCTGTATCCCCAGCTCAAGCACCCTATCTTGTCGCCGTACACCAGGAACCCCTGTCCAGGCCCCCGATCCCATTCAACCCTGTCTCAGCGCCACAGCCTCCTGCCACATTCTTTTCCTAGCCCCACCTCTTTCATTAATTCCTTCCTTTCCCAATCAGTTACAACTGGGTGGTTCCAGCTTTCAACCCAGGTTCCAGGTCTACCCGTGTCTTGCCTCCCCAGCCCCATGCCCAGCTTTCTTTCTGTGGTATACTCTTACCTGAAGTGACTAGAAGTATTCATTTGAAAGGACAGGGAATGGCCACTTAACATTCTGAGAGCATCTGTGCACTAGGACATTTTAGAGCCCTTGTTTTGTGTCAAACTCGATGTGAGCAAAAGGTCGAAGATTTTAAAAGTTGAAAGATACGAATCTGTTAATATTTTCTTCCATTGTATATAACTCATAGAGTCTGGCTCCTGTGAACCCCTTCAGCTTCCTTGTGCTCCCTGCTTGCCCTCCCTGCGTGTCCTCCCTCTCGGGTGGTTTTTGGATGCGCCATATTCCCTCCTTCCACTTGGCCACTCCCTTTGCTCCCTCGGTCTGAAATGTTTCTCCATCCCCCATCCCAACAGCATCAGGGTCCCTTCTTTGGGGTCTCTTCCTCTCCCCCTTATTAACCCAGGTCCCCCTGTTACGCTTTCAAGGCACCACGTACCTTTTCAGCATAGCACTTACTGCAGTTGCTGTTTTATCATTATTTTTGTGGTTATTTCGTTAATGCCTGCCTCGCCCATCAATCCCTAAACTCCTACGGGCAGGTAGTTCCTTTTTTCCATGTTTCCAGTGACCATGACAAGAATGAGCTGCTCAGCGAATAGCTGAGTGACCATCTACAGATATCTTGGGGGCCCTCCCAGTGGCCATTAGCCTCTTTCTTGCCGGCACAACCCTGATTTAGCTGAAGTATTCACTTGCCCCCAGCTGCTCTAGGGCAGCTGACCCAAGCCTCAACCCCAGTTCTTGATCCAGGGGGTGAATTTTTGGTTAGTCTAAGCAAATCAAAATAGAAAGATGGCAAGAACATGGGTCCTTAATGATGTTGCTGAGGTCCTATAAATAACCCGGTCCTGGGACAGTTCCACCTCCAGGCAACTCTGCTGTATGAAATAATAGACCCTCTGATTTGTTTAAGTCAATTCAGTCTTCTGTTCCTGAAAATATCCTGACACAGAATGTCATGAATGAATGAACACATGAATCAATGAACGACTTAATCTCATGTCTTCACAAGTCCCTTTGTAATTCGGTTTTCCCTCTTTATTTCTATAAAGTGTTGGGCTACTAGGGAAGATGTTGACCATTATCGAACCCGGTGCTGAAATCCCGAATAACTTCTATATGCTTTGAAAATGGTTTCCTTCTACTAAATGCCTGCATACTCTGAAGTTGAACTTACATTCTTCTTCACCTCTCACCTTTTGGCTCCGTACTTTGTTCATGACTTTTTGGGGCAAGCTCTTCTCTGAGGAGGTTGAGAGTCATATTAAGTCATACCCAGCAATTTCCTGTTTGTGAGCCTTGAAGCTCTTGAAGACTGCCGGCAGGTTTGACAGAACCTGGAGGTGTTTTCAGACGCTGAGCTGATTCAGCCCCTTCGGTTGCTAATGCCGTACAGCTACCCTACCATCTCTTCTCTCTGGATACTGCACAGTTTCTCTGTGTGTAGGGGTAGAATTCTCAAGACCTGCCCACTCCATGCATTCTGTGTCTTTTCCGCATTTTGGTGACTTGTGTTTTAGACCCCACCTCCACTGTTATGGAATAGTTTCTATATAAGAGGGGAGTTTTATTTGTTTCTTAGCAGTTTTTTTGCTCAGGCAGAACTTTGAATGATCCTGTAAATCTAGGCTGCGTGTCTGCTGCCTTTGTTCCTCATAGACCTCCACCATAGCTAAGAAATGCAGGGTCTTAAATAAATAGCGTCTGAAGTGTCTACTTGTTTGGAAGCAAAGCTTTCAGAGTTCTCTCATTATTTACTTCATCTCCTGGCACTTTGGCCGTGGAGACCAGCCAATCACTCCTTTCTCTAAAACTCTCTCCTCGTAAGAAACCACAGAAGGTGGGCAGCTAGTTAAGCAATCTTTGAGAGGAAGACTTTTAGCCATGCCATGTGAAAAAAGTACTGAATTTGTACTTGCTTTCTTTTTTTTTTTTTTTTAAAGATTTTATTTATTTATGTGACAGAGAGACAGCCAGCGAGAGAGGGAACACAGCAGGGGGAGTGGGAGAGGAAGAAGCAGGCTCACAGCGGAAGAGCCTGACGTGGGACTCGATCCCAGATCGCCAGGATCACGCCCTGAGCCGAAGGCAGACGCTTTAACGACTGCGCTACCCAGGCGCCCCTGTACTTGCTTTCTTAAACCCAGCTAGGAATAATCCACTTTGGCCCACCACCCTAGGCAAGTAACACACTCTCCAAGGGTCAGAAAATAATCCTACCTCCCCGAAAGTAGAGTGAGATACCGTGAAAGCATTTCCTCTGCTCAGGGAAGTGCCACACGAAAGTGTTAATATTATATTAATATTATAATTAACTAATATATAATATAATATAATATAATATAATATATAAATATATAAATAATTAATATTATAAAGCTACCAAAGACAAACACTTTGAGGTGTCTTTTCCCACTGCTCAGTACTTACCTCAGTTTCCCTCCATACACCCAAAGATACACAGGAGCAGGTCATCAACTTGGACCCACATATGCTGGGATCAGTTCCCCCAGAACCTTTAGAGAGAATCACCTCCTTCTTCTGATAGCAAAACTGCCCCACTGAGTTTGAATTTTTTTAAAATTTGGTGATTTCTATTGAAAAATATATACTCTTTCTAGTTACCAATGAGTCACTCCATTGTTATCTGAGAAAGAGGCTTTATCCAGTATGGACAGTTCATCCATGTCTTGTTGTGATGCGTCAGCCAGCGTTTTTGCACACCCCAGTGTGTGCCACACACTGTTCTAGGTGCATGGGATACATCTCTGAACAAAACATACAAAAATTCCTGCCGTCTTGGAGCTTATAGTCTATTGGGGGAGAACAGAAAATAAGCACTAAACAAACAAGCAAGTTACAGTATGTCCGAAGATGAAAATTGCTTTAAAAAGAAGAAAAAGGT
The DNA here is from genome assembly GCF_024610735.1 of Ursus americanus. Taxonomy (NCBI): domain Eukaryota; kingdom Metazoa; phylum Chordata; class Mammalia; order Carnivora; family Ursidae; genus Ursus; species Ursus americanus. The sequence goes on along the minus strand of NC_142137.1, from coordinate 9,761,257 downwards.
AGAGCAAGGTAAGAGGAATGTCAGTTTGGGGATGGGGAGAGGTGGCAGTTTTTAAATTAGGTGGTCAGAGCAGACCTCCTGTATTTCTAGTCTGTTGTTGTTGCAGTGTTGTAATGATTTCATATTGCAAATGAATCATCTGCATAAATTAACGATCGCTGAAGTGAGCGCAGTTCAGCCGAAGGCTACCTCTAAGTGCTAAATGCTTGAGGAGGCATGGCAAGGTGCACTAGCCCCTGTCTGGCATTCTCAGGTTATCTATTCTTAGTTTAGTTTCCTTCTCCAAAAATAGTATTTATTTTATATAGTCTTCAAATGGAGCATATCTCTGACACCTACTGCCATGTGTTTATAGTTAAATATAACTAACTGTCTTTCTTCTAAGACCAAGAGGTTCATCCAAAATGTTTCCCTTTAAAAGTCCTAAGAGGGCTCCCCTAGTTGGCTTTCCAGCCCGTAACAATGATGGATTTTGCAACCCTCCTGGTCCAGCCATGTGGAAAAACCTAATGTTGTGGGTAATTTTCCCCTTTAAACACGTGTTTTGCGTTTTGGTAGTGGTTGTTTGGGGCTTTTGTGTCTTAGGCATGGAGTTTATTATATCCATATAAATTACAGATCACAGCCCACCCTTCCCAGACCAGCCTTGCATGTATGATCTCCTTGTGCAGTGCCCCCTTTCCCTGTGTCTGCCGTGTGCCTGAGGCGTAGATGAGCTTGCCTGCAAATTCTGGGCTTTTCCTGGCTGGTTCATCTGTCCTCCCTTTTTCTGCATGCTGCCTTTGTTTTCTCCCAGCATGGCTTTTCCCATTGTGTCTGAGCCTATAGACTAAAGGCTCTCAGTGTGTCTCCCTCCATGGGCAGAACCATGTCAGAATAACACGTATTTTGCCTCCTGTCCAGAACTGACTAGGATGGTGCTATTCGAAAGGTAGTCTGGAGCAAGGGCCAACAGAATGAACACACTCCAAGCATTGGCAGATGTCCTTTCGTTCTTCACTATCATTCCCCATCAGTCACTAGATTCAAAGTGATCTATAGGAACAAGGGTAGGGCACTTGGAGAGAAGCTCTGCCAGAGGGGATGGGCAGCTACCCTGGCTCCCTGCAAGATCTTCAGGCTCTGAGACTGCCACGCATTATTCTGAATTGTGCAGCGTACTCGTCACCTCCTAGGGTAGGGTGACCCTGAGAAAGTCACCTACTCTCATTAGGCCCATTTCCTCTTTGTAAAGGGAGATTAGTCTCCAAATGACCTTCAACGTTTCTTCCACTTCTAATGTTCTGATGTTCTCAAAGACATGATTTACTGCCCTTCTCCTGAAAGTTGACCTTTTTGACGTGGTTGCGCTCTTCCATTTCTATACACTTTATCCTTATCTAATTGTCCCCCATGAGTTCATTTTATTCATTTCACTGTTACTCGTCCCCTGTATGCTTTATAACTCATATTCTCCCAACCTGTAGCACATTTCTTCCACTGGAACCTGTGATTGTACTCAGGAAATAGCTCTGGTTATTTCCTCCACCCTCCCACCTGAACTACCGCTTTTGTATTGGCATCTCTGAGTGAGGAGGTGGGCTGCTGGGAAAAACATGTTGTAGCCCAAAGTCTCTATTTTAAAAGAGAGAGAAAATGGAATTATAGGTTCTTTCTAGGCTGTATAGCGTCCAATGACCACAATCGAAAGAGATCAATATCCAAGCAGTAAAAAAAGCAGTGCATGTGAATCTTCTCGTAATATGAATCCTAACACAAAAGCAATTGCAAAACTTTAAACACAAATTGCATAGTCTGTGACATGATTTTTTCAAAAGTTGTCAACCTTGGGGAGGAAAATATATGCCAATGGTTAAGAAAGCATGATTTTCTCTAAATTCTGTAACATGAAGGGAGTGTTAGTTTTCATTTGCTCAATGCCTTGTGCCTAGGAATTTTGAAATGATAGATTCAGGGGTGCCTGGGGGGGTCAGTTGGTTGAGTGTCCTACTCTTGATTTTATCTCAGGTCACGATCTTGGGGTCATGAGATTGAGCCCCGCATGGGACGCCGCACTCAGTGGGGAGTCTGCTTCTCCCCCTCTTCCTCTGCCCCTCTCCCAGCTCATGTAAGCACTCTCTCTCAAATAAATAAATACATCTTTAAAAAATTTTTTTAAAAAGAAATGATAGATTTATCTGTGGTATAATGATAAAGTTCTACAATAAGAATACCAACATGGAAAGAGATTGGTATAAGTACATTAAAGCATCTGGACATAACATAATAATAAAAATAAAGATAAATCCTCTGTCAGGTTGCTATTCACTGAATTGCCACAATCTAAAATTTCTCTGTTAGTATTTCTTTTCTAATTGTTACCAGTCTGATAAACATTGTTCTTTGTATACATAGTATAATTTACTTCAGGACAATCAAATGAAGGTGTAGTATCGAAATAACCTTAAATTGTAGGAATTGTATCCCTACTGCTTATTTATTTGTATATAACTTACCCAACAAGATCTTATGTAATTTATTTCAAAGAGTAGATGCTTAGAATTAAGATTATTCCTATTTATTAGAAAAGAATCTTTACCTTAGAGGTAAAATGGCTTGCCCCAAGGTCACATGAGGTATGACAGCCTGGAACCAGAAGTCACTTCTTTGGCACACGATTTGTGTCTTTGATTATGAATTGATACCAGTATTTTATGTGAATGTCCATGTTCCAGAAAATTATATTATTTTTTATATATACTCCTAATAGATACACCTGTCATTCAGAGAATATTGAAACTAATCCCTCCATCTTTATATGGGGGCATACTTAATGACGTATATATTGACGAGGTTCCATCTTATTTTTAGACTTCCAAGAAGGAAGATTTCATGACTTCCCTCATTAATCCACTCTAGTGTTTAATTAGATTTGATGCCAGAACACTCTTATCTAACTTAAATATCTCATGCTGTTGCTTAAGTCTATTTTTTCTCACTCTGCCTAGGATATTAAAAGCAACTAATCACCATTATTCATAATAATATTCATAAAGTCCTCCATATATTTGAAATGTGAGTACTGTAACTGACAGTAAGCATAACTCTCAAATATCAGTATAATTTAAAATAGAGAAGAGGGACCAGCTTATAATAACTGTAGATGACATAGTAGTATTTAGTTTTGATGAATGAATAATACTGTTAACTAATATGACTTCAGCAGACTAAATGAAAAGCATTCATCTATTAACTCATTCACTTAAATATTTATTAGGTGCCTACTTTGATATTGTGCTGTGTTCAGAAGTACAAAAATGGATACATCATAGAGTTGAGAAAATTTCAATGCAAGGGATTTTTAAAAAGTAGAACTTACTAGGTATGTTTCTCAGAAATGTGAAGATAGACTAGCTTAATCTTAAAGCGATAGCTCTGTGTCCCATCTAATGTCTCTATGGTACTTATAGCCATACCTGGAGGCGGGGCTGAAAAAAAGTAATCTAATTGTTAGAACATTGCTGTTTATTTTTACAGCTGCCCTGTTACTAAAACCTGTAATAGGCATCACAATTCTACTATGTGTGGTCCCTAAGCCCTTCACCTGGAAGCCCCTTCATTTTGGTGTTAAAGTAGAAGAGTGTGTGTATTTGGACATGTGCGAGCCTCATCCAGCATAAGACTATAAGAGGTTTATCACTAGAAATAAATAACAGAGTCCTACAGCATGAAAATGGTGTGCTGGGAATGCAGAACCCAGGGTTCCCTTCTGCCTCCTTTCTTTATCATAGACAGCAGAGGCGGAAAGGAGAAAGAGATTTATTCTGAAGCCATTTGATGCTGACCAAGCAATTTATAACAGATGAGATGCTGATGTATTGCTGCAAAGAAAATAATGGGTGTTCTTGCTAAAATGCCATTAGTAACTTTATTGTTTAAAGTGCAAATTATATTCAGCAATTTTTTAGTCCCCTTTTGAGGCGAAGTTGAAATAATTCAATGTAGGCTTTGAGCAGAAAAAGGACAAAGTAATTAGCAAGTCATAAAGGAATTCATTCACCAAGGTAGGCTGATATTTGAATTCTCTGAACTATAAAGACAGAAAAAATGGCATTCAAGAAATACCAGATGACACAAGTATTTGTTTAAAACAGAAGACTTCTACGAAAGCTGCTGTTGGAGCACACTGCAGAGTTAAGAATACACCTTCTCTTGGTGCCCACTGAATGTGCGAGACATTGTGCTAGTCACCAAAGGGAGAAAAAACCTGGAAAACGCAGTCCCTACCCTTAGGGACCTTGCTGTTTGATGACAGGACTGAGATAATACCAAACTAATTAAAAATACATAACCAGAATGGATCAGAATTTTAAGAAAGGTACACATGAAGTGGTTCCCAAGGGAAAAGATGACATCCAGAAGATACCATTTAAGGTCAGTTTTAAAAGATGCCTAAGATTTCTGTAGCCACAGTTTGGGTTATCAAGCAGTTCCAGACTGAAAGAATGCCAAAAAGTGGAATGATCTGTGCTGATGAACATCGAGTAGGCTCTTTGATGAGTAAGCTGTTGTAGGGTGACCATAAATTCCAGTTTGCCTAGGATCATCCCTGGTTTCACCTGTTGTCCAGTCTAATTATTAATAGCACCTGCTGCCACTCTTAAAAGTATCCCGGTTAGGGGCATTTGGGTGGCTCAGTTGGTTAGGCATCTGGCTCTTGATTTCAACTCCGGTCATAATCTCAGGGTCATGAGATCAAGCCCCGCGGCAGGCTGGGAGTCTGCTTGAGATTCTCTTTCTCCCTCTGCTCCCCCCCCAGCCCCTACATGTGCTCTCTCTCTCTAAAATAAATAAATGAATCTTAAAAAAAAAATACGTGTCCCAGTTAAATGGTAAATTGTACGGTGGCTGTGGTGGCTGTGAAAATGTACCACTCTGCTCTCCTGCTATAGGGAACAAAACTGTCTGCCATCCGCAGCAGCAGCCCTTCCGGACCCAGCACGCTTTGGCACCACAGCCACGCTTCCCCTGCTCCCTGCCAGTGATTGTGCACAGTGAAGGTGCTAAGGCACGCCCATTTCAGCAAGACAGGGGAGCCTCCCCTGACCAGCTTTGGCTCGAGAACTCCCCCCTGGCATATCTAAACCTTTCTTGGAACTGTGCTGCACCCTTAGATGCTTCCCACCCCACCCCCTTCCCCTCTCCTCTCCTCCAGAGTTGGACCTACATCTTAGTCTTCACACTTTTCCGGCCCGCTCCTGCTCCCTTCTCCAAGAAAACTCTTGCATATCTAATTCCATGGTGGCGTCTGCTTCCCAGCAGACCTGAACTAATACTAGTTATTGATAAGTGTTAGATATTAAATAAGGATAAGATTAGAAAGAAAAATTGGAACCATATTGTAGGCTACTTTGAAAACTGCTTTGAAGAATTTGACTGTAATTCAGTGGACTCTATTGAGGGTTTATCTGCTACAAAATAAAATTTTTAAGTATTTGATCCTGCTGATGTTGGAGAAGGATAGTTGAAATAGACCAGTTAGGAGGGTAAGCAGTTGTCCAGTAAGAACCTACGTGAGCAGATAGCGTCTGTGGTGACAGACTGCCATGGGCATGAGAGGCACGCCACAGGAAAGATCTGTGGGTTTGGATATGGAGGGAGAGAGAGGAATCAGAGATCATTTAACCACTCTGTGCCTCTGTTTCCTCATCTGTGTTATGGGAACAGTAGCGAGCCCTACATCACTCATGGAATCATAGTGAGTAGTAAATGAGCTGATATATTTAGAAAGTTTAGAGCAGTGTCTGGCACGTAAGAACTCAGTAAGTGTTTCTGAGTTGGCCCATTGCTCTGTGGCAGCATTGTTCGGTAGCACTTTCTGCAGTTGTGGAAATATTTTATGTCTGTGCTGTCCAGTACCATGGCTACTAACCATACGAGGCTATTGAGCACCTGTAATGTGCCTAGTGTGACTGAGGAACTCAATGTTTAGCTTCATTCAATTTAAATTTGAATAGTCACATGTGGCTAGTAGCGACCGTTTACAAGTACACCAAAGCTAAAAGTACTAAAGAACTAACATACAGGGCGTTGCAACGTGCTCTTCTTTTATTAAAAAAAAAAAAAAAGCCTCTTTTACTAATACGATGTACTTTTAACTAAACCTATAGGCTTGGTTGCCGAATACTATACCAGGGATAACTGCAGAGAAGGCTGTGGTCCTAATCAGAACCTTCTGAGATGATCAGAGCAATAAGAAAAGGATGAGAAGACTTAATGTTTCCACTAACGCTGCAATGAGAAAAGTACTTCAGGGCTTGAAGGAGAGTGATCATGTGTTGGTTCCTGCACGGAGCTAATAGGTGGTTAAGATCTCCCATTTAATAGAATCTGTACTGTCGGCTGTCCATTTCCCAGGCCGAAAGAGAGAAGGTATTGCAGTGCCTGCTGTCATGTTCTCCTCCAAATAATAGCCAGGCTAGCGCTGCTGTTACAGAAGGTCACCGCTAAGGCTGCCACTGCGGACTCCTGGTAGTTCAAGGACAGCACTAATGGGAACTCTGAGGGATGTATTGGAAGGAAAGGAGCACAGGTTTCTTGATATCGGTAAGGGCAGGAATAAAAGATATTCAGGTGTCTATATATCCAGAAATAGGGTTTTTGAAATACCACTCTTCTTTCCATCCCATTGCCATGGGGATGCCATGGGGAGCTGGCCTTTTTGAGTTTCATGGATATATCACTCTGAACAGAGAGTTTGTGCTGGCCTTACTGTGGGCATCCCCCATGTTCTTGATTTCCCTGTTGAGATTGTGATGCAATTGCACCTCCAGCTGCCTCAGTTAAAAGGTAGCTTGTAAGGGGCACCCGGCTGGCTCAGTTGGTTAAGTGTCTGACTCTTGATTTTGGCTCAGGTCATGATCTCAGGGTTGTGACATCAAGCCCTGCATCAGGCTATCTACTGGGCGTGGAGCCTACATAAGATTCTCTCTCTCCCTCTGCCTCTGTGCCCCCCACCCCTGCTCACATGCACAGGTGCTAAAAAGGGGAAGGACTTGGGAATCCATCCTGAGAGCAAATGATAGCTCTGTTACTTGCTACATCTGTGACCAGTGCAAGTTATTTGAACTTCAGTGTAAAATGGGAGTACTGGTATTTTCTGTGTTATTTAGAGGATTACATGAATTAACATGAGCCTCTTACATGGAGGTGCTGAAAAAAATGTTAGCTCCCTGCTCCCTACAATATCTCCTGATTTCCTTAATTTCCCATTCACTATTGTTCCAAAACCAAGCATCTCCTGGGACTCTCACCTCTCTTGAACACCCCCCACTCCCAAATCATAGACGCTTTATCCCTTCTGTTGTATTTACCTACTCGGCCCTGCTGGATCAGCCTTCAGCAGCCTGCTTTCCCTCTCTTGCTACGACTGCCTTAATTCCTTCCCTGAGTGTTTCTGAGGTCAGAACCTTCGTGTTCTGTATGTATGTTTGGTTTCTCATCTGTCAAATTAAGATGGTGACTCAGGGAGCTCAAGGCCCCCACAGCCCTGGCATTTGCTAGGTTTCTGTACACAAGACCACCCCGTGATTTTGTCCCTTTGAAAAAATTTTTATTGGTTTTTCTCTTTATCAAAAAATACTATATTTTTATTAAAGATATTTTCAAAAGGAAGCATATAAGAAAAAAATTAAAGCACTCATAATATTACCATCCCTGCTGTGCACATCCTGAATGTATCTTAACAATCCTAAGTGTGGGTGTGGGTGGGTGTGTGTGTGTGTATGTGTGAGTGAAACAAAAACTTAATCATTACACTACCACTTTTTGATAACATCCTTTTTAAATGTTGTAATTTCTTGAATAGTTTCTTGTCACTACACATCTGTCTACAGCATCATTTAAAATGTCTGTCCAGCATGCCACATATGGATGTATTCTGATTTATCACTGGGCATCGAGATTGTTTCTGCTTTCTTCCAGTATTATGAACAAGGCAGAAGAGTATAAAGAGAGCAGCAAACCACATCCTCATACATGTAACTTTTCACACACCCTTGAAATGGAATAACCAGACCAAAGGGATGAGCATTTTTAAAGTTTTTGGTACGAAATTGTCAATTAGTCTCCTGGAAGGATGAATCTATTTATCTCCTCCCCTTAGGGCACATGAGGCTTTGAACACCTGGTTCCTGATGGGACTAGTAGTCCTACTTGGGGGGAGAAAATGAAGGGAAGGGGGGGATAGCACCTTTCTCTACTCAGGTGTGGATCCGGTTCCAATTTTCCTGTGTTTTTAAACTCTCCTGGAATAGGGTGTCTCCCTGGCTCATGCGGGGTTCTTCTTATTTATTGGCTGCCTTAGCTTCCTCTGCCTCGTCTGAATTACCACCTTTAAATCACTGCACTTTTCTCTGAAGTGTTGACCCTCTGGGAAGAACCTTTTCCGCACTTCTGCCTCATCAAACTGGAGAATCTCATCTGTGTCTCTTTCTTTCATCTCATCTCATTTTGCAACAATATTTTCTCTTTTCTCGGTTATTGGCCCTTTGATTTAATGCTTTAATTTGCCACGTAGGTTCTTTGTATCGCTGTTCTGGATAATTCATGCCATTCTAGATGGAACATTTCCTCAAAAAATTTTTTGAAATACTGTTTTGTGAAAAATGTCTTACAGACTCAACGGATTAACCATTATAGTTATTTTTGTAGAAACGAAAAGAAACAAAGCGGAGCCCTTGCGGTAACTGCCCGGCTTGATTCTTATAATGCCAAGTGCTTAGGAGAAAATTGCCATTTCTCCTACTCAACAGGATGTGAGGACAAACGCCATAGTTACTTCTTCGAACCGGCCGTCTGGGACAGAGGCTGTTGCTCCGGTCGGGTGCTCGTGGCACATTCAAGTTTTGTAGGGCTGGGAGGACCTAGGCTCCTAGCGGAGGAGAGCGGGGGGCTGTGGCAAGAGGCTCCGAGACGCGCATGCTCCCTCTGGCCAATGAGGCTGCGTGAGAGCCTGGGAGCCGGACCGGGCAGCTGAGGGGAACGAGCGGCTCTCTCCGCGTCCTGTTTCGGCAGCTTGTGGGGAGGCTTACGGTATAGTGATGTGACAAGCTGTGAGCCGCAGATCGGAGAAAAACGTGAGGGAATTTAACTGAGGAGCTTGGTGAGAGGACAGCTGAAGAGCAGAGAGCAGGGACGTGGCGGAGAAAGGGCATCTGAGGGATGGGATAAATTATGAAATAGCACTCTGAGGACAGGGTAAAAAGGGTGCTTCCTCATTTCTCTGGCAGTTTGGGTCAATTTCCTACCCTCACATGCTTTGCAAAAAGGGAAATAATTTATTTTTATTACTGCCCCATTCTTGTTACGGCAATTTTTAATATCACACAAAGCACACCGCCCATTTCTATGTAAGAGACTAACTTCCCCTTTTTTCTGGGTTTGGTATTTACTATTTCTGCCATACTCTACCCTTTCGGGAAAAATTCTTTTTTTGTTGTTGTTGTTTTTTTCTTTTTCTTTTAAAGGCACAGTAGAAGCGTGAGACTGGGAACAAGCTGTGGTGTGTTTGCTTTGACTTCTGTCTTTTGATATAAGGCCTTTTGATTTCTTCCACTGTCATTGCCTTTGAGTCTTGAAATTTTTAAATCTTCATTCCCAAAACACTTTTTTGAACTCATTTTGTACATCATTCCTTCTTGTTCACTCTCAGATGATAAGACAAGCGGTGAATTGATCCAGGCTTCTGGTAAATCTCAAGGTAGTAGCCATCCCAGGTGCTTAAAAAAACAACAAAGAGAACTCAAAAATGGTTTACCTGGAAGTGTTCAAGTATTTAATTGTTCAAGTTGAAATAATTCATCTACTAATGTTTCAGTTTTCTGTTTCTTTCTGTGTTGAGACCACTTGCCTCTTTAAGGATCGATGGCCATCTAGTTTAGAACAAGGTCTTGGAAGCGTTGACCATCAGCTTTGGCACATGGGATAGTCAAAGCCATTTTAGACACTTATGTCTTTATATCTCATTCTAGAAAACTTTCACGCCATGTCAATCAGAATCAGTGCCTCAGTGTAAAACCACCTTTAGTGCTTAAGGGCAGATACCATTGGAAAACTAGGATTACCGACCCCCTTTCCCCCAACACACACACAGTCATGACCTGGGTCAGTATATATGGTTTAGAGTTGAACAAAGTGTTATAGTATCACTTCTGTGTCTCTGTAGGTCCTTGGTCATTTATACATATTGTTTCCAACATAGTAAATTTAACCCCAAAGTCACTGTCCCTAGACTTAATCTTTTTAAAAAATCCTTTACATTTCAATTGTTTTGGAATTCTCTTACTGTGTACCTAAGTCTAGAATTTAATGTAAAACTTTGAAAGCAAATTTTTAACTTCAAACTCTTATTCAGGTATAATTTGTTCCTGATTCCACAGGTGAAGGTTTGTTGGAAGTAAAAGAGAAAAGATCACAAAATGGCTTAGCCAGTTGCTCAAGACATTGTTGTTTTCCACCTATTTCTCTCCAGCTGCCTTCTACACCCTATCTTTTTTTTCTTGCTTAAACCCAGCTGTTTTCCCTCTCTATGCAAATCCATTGTGTCTTTTAGGAAGATGATATCCCTCCTTCTTGGGGTTACCATTCCTTGCAGCTGAGTGGATCAAAAGGTCCAGATTAGTCAGAGGGAGACTTAATGATGAAGTCATATATTTTAATATGAATGATTTGATTTAAAGTCCTGGCACATCAGTCATATTTAGGAGAATGTCACTCTCTGCCGTTTTTAAAGGATATATCTGCAGAAAGAGACCCTCTAGGGACCTTCAGAGAACCTTGTCAAGCATATTTCCATCATTCTGAGGGAGCTCTGATTGTGTTCTAAGTGTCTTGCACTTAAGTTTTTTGTGTGAACTAGTTTTCTAAAAAGCTGACTGCGTGCTAGTTTTTAAACACCTTTTCTCTCCACTCCCCAGCCTTCACATCTTCCTAAGTTTATCTCCTAATGCTTTCTATCACCCAAGCACTTAAACAAGATTGCAGACATTTTCATCTAAGCTAGTAGCTGTTAATTACCTATCTTTGTCTGTGTTTTAGCACTTAATACTATTTTGACAGGGGTTGCATACTCTGTCTTTCTGGAATTTTTTAAGTGCTCTTATGAGTAATTTGAGAAATTCCAAGTATAGATTAGATGAGCTGTTCTTTCCCTTGCTGCCTTTTTTATTTTATTTTAGAAACATTTAAAGAGGACCCACTGTGTGTCAGGCAGCATGCTCTCGTCACTCCCACATACATTGTCTGATTTAATCTCTTCTTCCCCTGAATCTGTAGCTTGAATCACCACCATAACCTCAGTGTGTGCTGGGTTTGGGATGGGGGGGAGCCCTCGAGGGAGCAGCGGACAGACGTTATGATCTCTGGGTGGAACACCCATTTTTATGGGTGATCCCATCTACAAGAGTGTTGCTACTCTGATCTTTATTTGTAAGTTGGTAAAAATTCTGACTGGTTATTGGCAGCAGTGCTTTAAAATCAAGGATGAAAGCTCTCTGGGAAGTTTCAACATGAGTTTGTTTCTGTTTCTTTTCAAAAGCCTGTGTTTGCTCACCTGCATTGTAGGTGAATAGAGGACTCAACTCACCAAATGGAGCATGTCAGGAAGAATTACTGATTTATTTATCGTGCCTCTAGAGTATTTGTAAGAAATTGGTTTTGTTACTTTCCTCAGTGGAGTTTACTCACCTAGTCAGCATTTAAATCTCTCAGGCCTGCCATCCCAGAACAGTGGTCTCTCCTAACTGGGAGACCCAGCCAGGATCTCCCTTTCCTGGGCAGCACTGCGGTCCTCCTTTGGACTCACGTTTGCTAGCGGCCACCTTTCTTCCTTACTTACTCGGGGATAATGGTCATTCACCTCCAGCTCTTCCCTTGGCACCCAAATTTTCATCTTCTCTCCTTCTTTCCTCCCTTCTTTCCTTCTTACCTTCCTCCAGTCCTTCAACATTTATTGAGTGCCTGCTGAATACCTAGCACTGTACAAAGTCCTAGGAATCCAGAACTAAATCATAGACCTTTCTTTGCATTGTACACAAGTGACAAATGGGTTTTTTTTCCCCCAAAAGGCAAGCCAGAGGCATAGTTGTTTTAATGAAGGAGAAAATATCTTTAGATGAATCATCTCCATATTTCCAAATAGAATTGCTCACAAAGTCATTATAGGTGAATATTTTCTAGCATGAAGATTTTTGGAGACATCATTCATCAGTCCAATATTTAGTAAGTGTTTAGTGTGTCAAGCTCTTTGCCAGACACAAAAAATATAAAGGTGGAGGAGACATGGTCCCTTTTTCTCCAAAGACTCACACTGCACAGAGGAGAGAGTTGTGTAAAGTGTATATTAAAGCCATAGCACATCATTGGGGGGATGCCGGGGAGTGAGAGATTATACGAATTGAGAAGGTTGGGGACAGAGGTTTTATTCACTGCTGTATCCAAAGTGCCTGAGGCAGTGCCTGACACACAGGAAGCTCGTAGTAAGTATTTGTTGATCAACCAGTGGTGTTAGCCTTCAGTCAGGGCCTATTAAAGGGAGTGACATTTCAGCTGTTCAGTAAAGGATGGAAAAAAACACGTCTAGGAGTAGAAGCACCTTCTAGACAGCGTGAGCAAAGGCAGAGGATGTGAAGGTCCCGGGGGGCTCACAGGAGCAGCATCAGGATGCTGCAGAGGGACGTGTTGGAGAGGTGATTCCAGCAGCCACAGGTGGGGCCACAGGGTGAAAGGACTGAAGGCTTTGGCCTTTTTCCTATTGGTCAACATGGCAGGGAGGTTTCAATCATTTTTTGAGCTGTCAAGCTATATCAGATCTAGGTTTGGATGGGCCCTCTGGCTGCCCTGCCCTGCATAGGATGTCCTCTCAAGCAGGGGGAACCTGGGGACGGTTGAGGAGGGGTCCAGCCACAGTAGCCTGTGTGGGAAGAAACTGAAAGGAATGGCTGGTATATTCCATGTCAAAGATGAGGCCAGCAGGAGGCAAGGATGACTGCCACTTGTAAAGGTTTCACATTCCCCCATTTAGTAGCTGTACAAACTTACGCAAGTCACTTCATTTCCCAGGGCCTCAGTTTCTGCATCTGTAAAACCGATGTAGTTGTATGTATGTATGTGGCAGGATTGTTGTGACAACTGACTGAGATATCCATGTTCTGAGCACTGGGGGTGGCCCCTAGCATGTAATCATGACCAGCATTTATCGAACTCATACCAAGTGCTTTACCCGTATGGACTTACTTCTTAGGCCTTACAATAACCTAGTGAAATAGGAGCAGTTATCATCCATATCCCACAGATGAGGAGACTGAGGCACAGAGAGAATAAGTCACTTGCCCAAGGTAGCACACCTGAGAATAGGCAGGGGGGTGTGGACCGGGAGGGCAGGCTGCCGAGGCTGCATGCTTCCCTGCAGGCCACACCGCCTCCAGACGTTCCTGACTGGCATTACCCTTCATTGTAGCATCTCAGTCTTACTCCCTGGCGCCCTGGCCGTCAGAACTTTGTGGGAGTACGAGAGAAGGGGTGACCTTTCAGATGACCTCTCCTCACACAAAACTGACCTGTCCCTGTCACTGATTCATTCCCTCTGGACTGTCTCCAGGCATGGAAACAAATCTGATAAATGAGTCTGCTGTGAAGCGGGGTGGGGGGAGAAGTAGATGAATGAGTTACCTTTCCAGAAAACACATCTACGTTTTAACTAACTTGCAGCTCACTGTCACCCTAATGAGTGACAAATTTCAGGCCAATAGGAATTGTTTTTGAGCTGAAATCACACCTCATCCTGGTTTAGCCTGTCTCTGCTCATGGCCCATGTGTTATTTATATAATGTCTCTTCCTTTGCTTCTTTTTCATTCTTAATACTATTTTCCAATTTTGACATTCTCTTTCATTGAGGAAACTTTAGAAAATAAAGAGAAGCAAACAGAAGAAAGTTTAAATATCCCAGAGTAATCTCCTTATCAGCAGTAACCACTGCAGACATTATTATAGAGATTGTCCTTCTAGTCTTTTTTCTGTGTATACATGAAATACACGTGAATATAAGGCAAGAAAGGGGTTTTGTTTGGCCACTCTTACCCATTATAAAAATGGGTGTCATCTTATGATCAAATTCATATAAATTTTCTCCGATTGTGGGCATTCTTTCTATCAGTTTATTTTGAATAACAAAGTACTATTTGGGCAAAGATTCATTATTCTGAAATCACCTCCGTTAATAAAAGTTTTAGGTCCTTGTAGAAAGAAGTCATCTGATGGAATTGCTCTAAAAATAGATGATAAAAGTCAACAGAAATGTGGCTGTTCTACCTGAAAGCATGACCTCACACCCCAGGTTGGATGCCATCAAGAACAAGTCTTTTCAAAGAGCAATTTTCATGTGTCTCTTGGCCATTTGTATGTCTTCTTTGCAGAAGTGTCTGTTCATGTCTTCTGCCCATTTCTTGAGTGGATTATTTGTTTTTTGGGTGTTGAGCTTGAGAAGTTCTTTATAGATCTTGGATACCAGCCCTTTATCTGTAATGTCATTTGCAAATATCTTCTCCCATAAAAGCAACACCGTAAGTAGTTGCATAGTGAAGTTCACATACAGATCAAATCATAACACCAGCTTTCTTAATATGATGCAAATGGTTATTTCTCACTTGGGATCAACTTTCCGGTGATAACATCACATACAAAGTCAGAGATTATGTCTCAGTCACAGGTGTTGGGTGACTCAAAACGGATTCTAACAATGATGAAGACATTGGAGATGAACGTGAAACATCTGGATAAAAATTTTTTCCTGAAATATGATTCCAAAACATTTACAAATCAATTATTTTGTATGAATATAATTTGAAATATGAATATAAAGTAAATATCATAAGATAAATAATTATTTCATCACATTCCTGAAGGTTTGTAAACTCAAGTTAGCAAAACTGTTTGATTTTTTTTTTATTTTGTACTCTCATTAGTAAAATAGGAGATCTTTTATTTGAGGCTATCAATTCAGGTATGCATGATAAAATAGATACTTCGGTTTTTAAATAAAAAACAGGATCACACTGTATGTTTTGTTTTATAACCTGTTTTTTATACTTTATAGAATTATGACTTTTCCATGACTTAATTTTCTTAATCATATCATTTTCAATTGCTACATTAGAATGAATGGACCAGCATTTACTTAGCCAGTCCTCTTGTATTAGGTATTGAAGAGGTTTGTTTCCCACTTACTGTTTTAAATAACTCTGATGAACGTCTGCATGGATAAGTCTCTGGGTATATCCGTGGCCATTTTTCTTAAGTTAAATTTCTAGAAATAGATTTGCTGGGTCAGAGCCTTGCAGAATTTTAAGGTATTTAATATAAATTTCCAGATCGTACCAATCAGTAATACTTTCCTCACATCCTAGGGAATTATTCAATTATTGTCCCCTTGTGGCAGTGTCTTAATTAATTCTGAGTAACTCTTCAGCAAGATCATTTTATTGCTGTCCAAGATGTTTGTTCTGTCTCCCTCCTTCCTCGTGCTTCATGCCACTGGATTCGTATTAAATACAGGTTAGAAGGTTTTATGTCTATTGCATTGTCCAAACCTATTGATTGAAAATGTTTGCTACCACTGGACTCAGTGCGGTGTCTCTGCAGCACCGTGTGATATAGTACCCCTTCCCTGTGAATGACATTAATCATTTGAAGACATCACTGAGTCTATGACTAGAGAATCTGTATGATTTTTCTTAAACTCTGTACCATACTATTACTTCACTACAGTAGTGCTTTTTATGTTTCTATCTGTTGTGTGTTGCTAATCTCCATATTACGCAGCCTCAGTAAATAAGTAAGCTTAAAAAGCCTTCATTATGTCAGAGAGACCGCTTATTAGTCACCAAAAAGCTTTCTTCTCCTTACTGGCCAATTAACAGACTCCCTTGTATAGAAGATTTGCTAGCCAGAAAGCCACATTGCTGCTAGCTAAAAGACATGTTCCCTAGACTCCCTGCCCATGTGACCCCATCATAGCCAATGAGATGTACAGAGAAGTCTGTGTGTGTGTGTGTGTGTGTGTGTGTGTGTGTGTGTGTGTGTTTTCCAGGAAGTCTTAAAAGGGAAGGGCCACACCGTTCTTCACCATTTCCTCCATCTTACTGCCTCGAACATAAATGTGATGGCTGGAGCACCAGCACCATTTTGGACTTAGAGGAGGAGGACCCGATGATAGGACTGATAGAAAACAGAAACAAGCCTTGGTCCTGATGAATGAGAAACATTCATAAACATTCATACAGTCTTAGACCGCTTACCCCTGACTTCTTTTATAGGAAGGAGAAATAAACTTTGTTATTTAAGCTTCTTGGTGGGGGGGGGGGATCTCTATTACCAGTCTGGCTTAATCCCGTCCAAAACAATGATCTTACCAACTTTATGGCCTCCTATCTTCCTGTGCTCTCTCCTACATTCATTTTCTTTTTCCTATCTCATTAACTAAAAGTGATTTCTTCACAGATTCAGAGGCTCCTCACCAGTGTGAAAGTACAGCAGGTGAAGCGCATATAGAAAATAAGCATATCATCAGAGCACTGTTACACAATCACATTTCCCATGTTCGTTTACAAATACTCTTTGAGACCTATTGGTTTCTTGAGAATCCCTTCCCTTCCCCCTCTTTCTCCCAGAAAAAGAAAAAAAAAAAAGCAGAGAGATGTTCATACACAGAACTAACAGCAGACTCTGCTGTGTCAGAAAGTAGGTCAGGAGCAGCATCCTGGAGCATGAGGCAGCAGTTTGTAACTGCGTCCCCCCCCCCCCACCCCAGTAAGCCCGAGCATCTTTATGGGCCCTGTCCCCAAGGATGGGAACAAGCTACGGGCTGCATTTCTCTACCTTCACCCTCATTGTTTTACTTCCTAACGGTATTTGTGAGTATTTGTTGGGTTATCCAACTCTCTCACCAAACAGCTCAAGGCCCACAGCATTTTACATGAAACATTAAATATTACAAAACTGAATCATGAGCAACTTGGCAAGGAATAAGAGGACAGAGAGAAAAGAGAGAAAGGGTGGAGAAAAGATATAACATCAGACAATTCCAGATTTCAGCCATGGACATATAGAATTCCTGCCAACAGACTTTTTTATCTGATGATTAGCAATAAAGGCCTCTGGTGCCTCTTTTTCAATGAGGTCACCTTAAGAGCAGACGGAGAAGCAGAGTGGACATAATCTGTCTATTCACCTGTTCAAGTGTGTGTAGGGGAAGCTGATGGAGCAGAAAGGGTGTTCCTTCAAAATGCAAACCTGCCCCCCCAGCTCATCCTTGAAGTTGGCAGGATTCATTTTACCCCACTGTTCTTTCCACCTTCGCTTTCTTATTACTAAAACATGTGGTGTATCAATTAATACAGACATTGACGTGGGTTATGGGTATTGTGTTTATAGGTCTTACTTCAGCTTGTATGTTTCATTTGCTGATAGGGCTGTCAAGGATTATTATTTAGTGGCAAGGAGTTGGTGGAGCTGGAGGAGTAAGCCTAAAAACTGCTTCCTTAGTTTAATATGTTCTAGCTCCTAGGAAGAGTCCTCTAGTGTACTTAATGAATTCACCTCAATTATTCATATTGGCATGTAGTCTCCAGGCTATGGTAGTGATTTTTCAAGGATTTTTCAAGAGAAAGACTTACATAGATCTTTTTTTTTCCCCCTAACCATTATTGTACTTGTTTGTATGTCCCTGGTGATTTAAACTGATTCTCACCACCCCATTCATGTCTGTGTTTCTCCCATTTGTCTCTTTGATTAAATCTAGAATGAGCCTTTGGTTATAAGAAAGTGTATCCTGGGCTTCATTGCATATGTATATATGCAGTATGAATAGACGTTGTAACATCATAGAGTATTAGGACTGGAGAATCTAAGAAGGCATCACCACCTCTTACATTTTATAGTCACCTCTCAGGCAGATGAAATCATGTGCCCTGGCCACACAGAATAGATTTAAGCCTAGATCCATTCGCCCTTCCCACTGTCCTACACTTCCTGGCTTTGCGAGACAGCAGCCAAGCTTATTAGAAATCTGGGCATCAGGTCCTTCCTGGTTTAGAATTGTCTTGGAATAAATCATCCTGATTGGGAAGAGCACCAGAGAATTATAGAATCCCACAGGCTTCTCAAAGATAATTCTCCTTAAACTGTTCTCAGTAAAAGCCACATTAAAATGTCCAACAAATCATAGAAAAATGAGCTCATGGAGTAGCGTTTAACCACAAGCTTGAATAAGAATCTGTTTGTCCGGAGACAGAACTATGTAGAAGATATTTTCAGAAGTGTGACAAGTAGTAAAAATTGGGAGAAGAGACTGGAGCCTACTTCAGTTTGCACTGTTTTTCTGGAAAAGAACAGAGAAATGGTTTAGATCCAGTTCTACTTGCCACACCCTGATTTTCAGTTTTCTCAGAATTTGTTCTTTGAAGTTCAAGCTAATAGATTTGTAGCATCTTTATTTTTTTTAATTTAATAATATTTTTTATTATGTTAGTCACCATATAGTACATCCCTAGTTTTTGATGTAATGTTCCATGATTCATTACTTGCGTATAACACCCAGTGCACCATGCAATACATGCCCTCCTTAATACCCATCACCAGCCTATCCCATTCCCCCACCCCCTCCCCTCTGAAGCCCTCAGTTTGTTTCTCAGAGTCCATAGTCTCTCACGGTTCATTCCCTCTTCTGTTTACCCCCCCTTCTTCTTCCCTTTCTTCTCCTACCGCTCTTCCTACTTCTTATGTTCCATAAATGAGTGAAAGCATATGATAATTCTTTCTCTGCTTGACTTATTTCACTTAGCATGATCTCCTCCAGTGCTGTCCATCTTGCAGCAAATGTTGAGAAATTGTTCTTTTTGATGGCTGAGTAATATTCCATTGTATAAATGGACCACATCTTCTTAATCCAGTCATCTGTTGAAGGGCATCTCGGCTCCTTCCACGATTTAGCTATTGTGGCATCTTTAAACAGTTGAAAGCCATCTTTCATTCAAACACACATGCTTTTCTTCGCTATGGCAGAAGCATTTGAATGTGCAGCTGGGGTATTTACAGAGTGGGGTTTGCCTGTCAGAGAGCATAGAGTTCAGAGACAGCTGCACTGTGTCATTAGTCTATTACCTTGCAGTGGGAGAAGAGTTGAGTAAAAGGTTAGTGTGAGTATTCCTTAGGTGTGTCTTGGGTTTCAAAATGGCAAGTGGAGGCCAGACATGCCCGGTCCCCTTTGTGCCTGTGGCACATTATTCTCTTCGTGGCTTCATGCACATGGGCGTTTTGTGTGCTGCACAGCCTGAGGGTCCCAGGATGACTTGGCACACTAGGACAGCCTCACTTTCAGAACGGGTTTAGTCACTCTGCAAGTTCCTTTTTAAAATGGGAATCTGGTCTAGGTTTTTGCATATTTGTCAGCTCCGCACATAAGGCCAAGTCTTTCTCACACACTGGTTTCCCTATATCCTGTTTCTTTATAGGACACTTAAAAAATACAGTAACATAGCTTAACATGCATTTTGTTATAGGGCCTAGCTGTGGAGTTCACATTCAGCGACCTCTTTCTTCTGCTGTGTATTGCTCCTGTAGAACTAATATCGTTACTTTGTTTAAAAAAAAAAGTCTTAATCTCTATATTTTTATAGCAAGTTATATTGGTTATATTGTCAGTTAATCTGTTAATTATGATAAGCTTTGTTTAATTTTACCACGGGTGCCTCCTCTCCTTCCTAACTATTGACGTAGCCATCTTCCATATCATCTTGTATAGGGGGAGGGGAGGAATGTGTCAGAGAAGGAACATTTCTAGGGTGCCTTCTATGAGTAAAGCATTTCATACACTGAATCCTTAGCAGAACAAACAATGGGGTAAGAATTGTCACCCCCATTTTGCAAATGTGGCAGATGAGGCCAAGAAGAATTAAATGATTTGTCAAAGTTGCTACAGCTATTATTGAAATTGTGACCAGGCTTTGAAAACAGATCTGTCTGACTCCAAAGCCAGGCTCTTTCCACAAGGTCACCTAACGGTTCACATAACCATAACCTACTTTAATAGTCCTTTTTATCTGTAATAGAACTAATCCTGAAAGTTAAAAAAAAGAAAGAAACGGGAAGAAGGTAGATACCTCTGGAAGTGAAGAAACACAGCCTTAGCAACAGCGGAACCTACCGTGGGGTCAGGGTTATGCTTGTAGGACTGAATGGTCACAGGAGGGGAGGCTCCTTTTTAGGGGTGATGTCTGTGGAAGAGTAACTAGTCTTAGAGGAGTTCAGGAAGCTTGGGTGAAGTGATGAGAGAAGAGAAGTGACAGGTAGTGGAAAGTAAGGAGCAGCCAGGATGGAAAGCGGGGAAGATCTGCTGTCAGTAGTTAAGAGAAGAAGTGCCAGTTCAGGGGTGCAGACCCAGCAGCAGGGGAAGAGGTGGGAGCCTGTCCTGGAGCTGCACGTCATCAGTGCTCCACTGGCCATAAGACCTCAGTGGGCACATAAAGGCTTAGTGAGTGAGGGATTAAACGAGAGGGGGTTCATGTGAGAGAATACAAGGCTTCTAGTAATCTTGATCATAGCATTTAATCCTGTTTTAAAGGTCGTGACCAGCATTCTGATCAACATCAAACATTCAATAAAACTTGGGGGTACTTTGTAGCCTGGGGTCATTGGTGCAGATGTGTCATCATTTTCTGGACTCCCGTTGACGATTTCTAAGATGTGAGAGAGAGCTGGGTGGGTATAGAGGTGATGGGAGGGAACAGAGCTTCACAGTGTTTGTGATGAAGATGGCAGAGATTCTGTTTTAGTCGACTGTGTTGAGTTGAAGGACAGTGACAGCAACTGTAAAGAAAACTTTTGTAGGATGAGAAAACCACTTTGAAGGAAGGCAAGTCTGCTTTGGTAGCCTTCATTCCTTAATTTCATTCTCATTTTTGCACAAAGGTAGTCATGGCATGCTACCTGAGGAGCAGTGGTGTGCAGGGCATGCTCTCCATTGGGAGAGAAGCAGACAAATGGTTAAAAATAAGGGTGCTGTTGAAATTATTCTAAAAGTCTAACTCCCAGGATCTGACAAGGTCTGGATCTATGTATTGCACGTTTCATACCATCTGTTCTGTGTCTGCACCTGACCATATATCCCAATAACTGATTGGTAGAAATCCAAGGCCCCAAGTCTCCACGTGACTCTCCCAACTAGATTGATGGGAAGGAACCGGCCCACCCTTTTCCTCTCCCTCCAGAGCCTTGACCAAAGCAAACACCAGTTGTTTGCACAAGGCTTCGGTTCCACCAGAGTACGCAACTCTCAATTTAGATATGAACACCAACTCATCTGGCAATCCACTCCCATTCCTTTTACTTAAGAAGATCTGGGCTCTGTAATGCAAAAAGCTTCACTCTGGAGGCTGCCATTCTGGAGAAGGTTGTCATTCCAATTATTCTCCTGTGCACTGCCTATCCTGCTGTGTAATTATTGCTATCCCAGAGAAATGGGACCTCAGAGCCCTGAGAACTTGAACTGAGCCCAGCTTCTCCAGCTGTTCCAGGTTACCCCGGTCTCACTGAACCCCATCAATCAGGAAAGACTGCCTATCCACCCTTTTGTCAAAGAACTGCCCTCATCTCTCTCCATGCCCAGATTGATGGTAACCCCAAGCAGGGCAGTGATGTGCATCATAAGAAAAAAAAAGAACTTTTCACAATATGAAATATTTCTAAATAAAAATGGGTAAAAAGTGAAGGCATGTATTTAAAGCATTAGGGGGAAAATGCATTTCTGTAGAGGACATATTTTAGCTCTTCCTCTCTCTCCCTTACATACTGAATTATATCTCAATCGCAGAGTCATTACCAGGTTTAACATAGGTGACAGTGTTTGGCAGTGTGTCACGTTTGCTGACAGCAGATGTACTGGACTCAGGGTTTATTCAGTTCTGTGATGTCATCCACCCAGAGGGGGCCAGTTATGTCTCTGCTGAGTTTACTCTCATGTGTCATTTAGGTTCCCTTCCTGATCTCTCCTCAGGACGTAGACAAAAAGATGTCCTTACTTATTGCAGTTGCTACATGGGTTGTGATGGAGGAGAAGAAGGACAAAGGATGGGGTGGGCAGAGATGATACAAACAAGTAGAATACATAATCTTCTGGGAGCCATGATAAGTCTAACTGAAGAGACAAATTAACCAATTTATATTTGAATAGCAATAAAAGCAATAAATATTATAAAAGAGGTCACAAGGAGGTACACTGCTTATCACTAAATGAGCAGTCTGGGCCAGGGCTTCATGTTCTCCTTAAGTAGCCAGAGCTATCTTCCTGGAGGAAATGTGCCTTACTTGAGCCTTGGTGAGTAGCCAGACAAAATGAAGAAGGGGAAAAGGTTGTATGCAAGGGCATGGATGTGGGTGCGTTGGGGGGTGGGAGGGTTTGTGCAGAAGGACAGAAGTGGAGAATAGGATTGGTGAGGCAGGTTCGTTACCAAGTTGTTGAGGGTCATGAATACAAGCTGAGTTTTTTAACTTGCCCCCCCCCAAGCCCTGGAAGGCCACTGTGGTGATTCGGTGATGGTGTCCTTCTGTCCCAGATTGGTGGGGGCAGAAACAAGAGGCACAACACCATCAGGAAGTTCTTGTGATGGTGTAACCATGGGTGGAGGGGCCTGGAAGAGGACCCTGAACAGAATGGTGACAGAAGAAGTAGAGAATAGAGATAAAGTCTAAACACGTATCAAAGGAGTAATCAGTGAGACTTTAATGAGTACTGAATGTGAATATTGATAGATTCAGGACTGAACAAGAGAAGTAGAAATCAGAGAAGACCCAAGGGCTCTAAGCCTGGATACCCAAAAGAATGGTTGGTGGACATAGGAAGGTAAAAAGTGTGGCTAGAATATAAGCCACCCTTGTTCTAATGCTTTCATTACATTTGCTAGAAAAAAATGACACAGGGGCTCTGATCAGCTCCATTGCATGCTGGAGGAACAATGTTCTGCCTTAGGCAAAAATAGACAGAGACAAAATCAGGTTGACCTACATAACAGTATACATACCTGTCTACCCATTGCTTACAACTGGAAGTCACAGCCACTCAGCAGAAGAGTATGGTTTACCCTCGTGGACTGGGTGAGGTGTCTAGGATTTAAATAACTTCCTCTCTTACCCCTTACACCTTCTATTGCCTCCATAGTGCTGCTAAGTTGTGGTAGCATGTTTTCATTTACTTTTTATTAACTAGAAATGTGCCTAGATATTAGGTAGGCACAAGATAACGAAACAAGCCTGGATGTGGTCATGTCATCAGCAGCAAGGGTAGCAGCCCTCTTGACCTCCTGGCAAGAATGTGTAATGCAGGGAGAAGCAGTCCATTTAATTTAGGAAAGCAATCACTTTTGTTGGCCGGTGTCAGAATAATGAGCTTAATTTTTTAGTTGTGAGTGAAAGCAGCCTGCTCTGTGTATGAGGACTTGGCATTCTCTTCTGTGTGGCGGCTGGCCCACTGACCTCATCATTTGGGTTCCCTGTTCTTATAGTGGAACCAACACCACAAAAGTGAAATGCTGTATTTTCCACAGACTCACGCTACATGTGATTATTTGTTTACAATGACATAATGCTTTAAACTTTAGTTCAACCCTCCCAAAAATGGTCACAAATGTGGTGGTTTGAAGGGTGAGCTCATGTGTAGAAAAAGGATTGAGACGCTCCATAACAAAGGGTGAGATTAATAACCACAGACAGTCCTTCTGGAGCTCACCTATCTATTCAAAAGTATTCACCGAGATTGAGGCCATTAGAAGAAGAAAGTTTAGTACCCTGATGGATGCCCCTGGGTCTCAGCAGGTTGGTGTCTTTGAAATACTTTGGGAGAAGCGACTGCATTTTGGAATTGTTACAAAATGAGGAGTCAACTGCACAAAGGTGACCCTTTCTTTTGAACCCAGTCTGCAGTGTACAAAGGCATGCGTGCGATCACCAGTAAGAAGATGGCACCCCATACTCTAGTTCAGCAGCTGACACACAGGTCTTGAAGCAGGCTGTGAATGCGGAAGGGGTCGCCTACTCTGAATTCACTGAACGTTACCATCTGTCATCCGCATTACAGAAGTCATCTTCATGTGTTGTTTTTTGGGGTCAAACTTCATTATTACTGGTAAATGACAGCCTAGTAACCTGCGTCCGCTCCCTTTGCCCCAGTCATCAACCTGAGAACCTTCTCCTGGCTTTGTCAGGTCAGGCTAGCTCGTACCTGCACGAAGGGCAATCTTCTGTTCTCAGGAACTGCTCCTCCCATTGAAAGACCATATTAACAGGAATTACTAACACTTAACAGCTTATGCTTCCAAAACCATTTTTCATGGGTATTACCCTATTCAATACAAACAACTGTGTGAACGAGGCAGTATCAGATTCATGTGATAGATGGGAAAACTAAAGTCAGAGATTTACCGCAGGTCCCAGGCGGGGCCAGGATTCTAACCAGATCTGTCTGCGTTCTGATTTCATGTTCTTCTTACTCCACCACATTCACATGAGAAAGACCTTTTGCATCTGCAGTGTGGCCTGTAGTTCTCTTCGCTTTCCACTGTGGTAAACCAGGGAGTGGGGCCGGTGCTGGCTGTTCGCGATAGATGGTTTACACTGGGATGAAACCACGGGACACAATAGAAGGGCACTCGGTCCAGACTCTGTTGGATTTCAATTTCAGTTCTGCCACTTTTATTAGCTGTTACATATTTAAGCGAGTTACCTAACCTCTTTAAGCCTCAGTTACCACCTTGGTAAACAAGGGAGAGCAAAAGCCCCCGTTCTCGGGGTTATTGAGTATTGGATGGGACAACACATGTAAAGTACATAATGCAATGCCCAGCACAAGGGAAAGGCTCCGTCAGAGTTAGTGCTGTGTCATGGTCACCATCGTTGGCAGGACCAGTGCTTGCTAACACGTGGCTTACTTGGTCAGGTTGGCTCTACTGCTGGCTGCCCATGAACCCCTGAATTCTGGGCTCAGGCTATCTGGGTAAAGCAGACCTCACTGATCCCAGATTTTAAGGGCACTCCACTATCCCTTCTTCCCCCGGTGCCTCCCATCACACTGGCAGGAATTCCACCAGCTCAGGGTGCACTCTCACAGCTCTTAGCACCTTGCGCAGATGACTGCCCTACAGCACCAGTCATTTGTATCTTGATACGAATTCTGTCCTCTAACACCAAAAGAAAGGGGAATTTGGTGATGAGGAAGGAGAGAGAATTATGGACCAGGGACGGGGTGAGGCAAAGCCAGAAACTCTTCCAGCACCCACAGATCATGGCCAGTGTGAGTGGAAATGGAGGGGCTGGTTTGAAAAAGCCCATGGGAACTCAGAGAATTTGCCTGATTCACAGTTTTCCTCCAGGTCAGAGCTATGCTATTTTCAATAGCTACTTAAATATAGCCTTCCTAAAGAAAGCTCTTGCACTGCCCAGTTTTGACATGAATGCAACTTCTGACCTGGGGAAGCACAGCTACAATGTTAAATAGTAATCTTCATTTTCCAAGGCGTGTGGCTTCTCATGGAGAGGACGCTCTGCTCAACAGGAAATCTCTAACACAACACCTTCTCTACACAGCACAGAGCTGAGCTGAGCCCCAGTGAGTTTGTATAATGTCTTCGAGAGGAGGCCCAATATTTGCTATCCCACCTGGCTGCTGCTGCTGCTGCTTCTTCCCTCCTCCTCCTCCTCGTCCTCCTCCTCCTCCTCCTCCTTCTTTTTAACTGTAATTATCTTAAGTGGCTTGAGATAATTAAATAAGACTGCATCTTTCTGATTTTTTAGTATAAATCATTTCGGAACAAGCGAGTCATATCTTTCCAGCTTCCCTGAAGCCATAGTAAGTAAATGATTGTTGTTTGAAAAGGAATAAGGAAATGAATGATTTGTGTCTTGTGAAAACTGCCATACTAGCAAGGTTTCTGCTGCTGAGGGGGTATATAAACAGCTCTACTCCACTTCCCACCATGGTGCCTGAGGCTTGCCCTAGAGGGAAGTACTCTTAAAGGAAAAACAACCACTGTGACCAGTTGTAGCTGAGGCTGGGTGAGAGGCTCACCACCTCACTTCCCCTCAAAACCAGGGTCCACCTTCTTCGCACGCCCAAAGCCATGAACTCCAGAACCGGAAATCTCACCTGCAGGACGGCATTCACAATCTCAGACACCTTTCATGTTCTCTCTTAGGAGCAAGTTTGATGTGTATGGGCTGGAAAAGAGGGAAAGTGTGTTACTTTTTTTATCTAACAACTTATAACTGTGTCAACACATCAGACAGTCTGTCAGAGCTTTCTGCTGGTGTTGCTGCTGTGAATTAATTTTGAGCATCACTTGTGAGCAGTAAACACTTTTGCAGTATGAACAACTCTTTGTACAGTGGGAGTTGTCAGCAGCTTGCCGTCCCCGCTCTCGGGGGGAATGGAACAAAAGATGCTCCCCCCTGACAAGTCAGGTTGGCTGGGGTATGAGGAGCAGAAATTTGCTGCCATTGCCATTTTGTGATTTTGCCTTTCCTTTTGCCCACTCCACTGTCCACTTTTCGGTCAGACCGACTGATGGCCTTCATGTGTTTGAGTGTCTACCTAAACCACCGGGCATTTGGCTACTTCTCACTGTTTTAGAATTGGTTCTAGAATATATGGTCCATGTCACTCTTTATCACTCTTAAAGAAGGTATCACCGTTGGGGCACCTCGGTGGCGTAGTTGGTTAAACATCCAACACTTGGTTTCAGCTCAGGTCGCGACCTCAGGGTCTTGAGACCTAGCACCAAGTCAGACTCTGCGCTGGGTGCGGAGTCGGCTTGAGATTTTGAGAGTCTCTCTCCCTCTGCCCCTCCCACTTGTGCTTGCTCTCCCTCAAATAAATAAATAAATCTTAAAAAAAGAGAGATTACCGTTAAGAGCCAGACGGAAAGACACACCACACATGTACCAAACACAGTGACATGAGAGAGATACTTCTTTTATCTCTTTTACTACTTTTTTTACTGTGAGGTTGAATGTTCATTTGAACTTTATTCACACAGTTAAAACAGTCACTCACCTCACTCAGGTTGAGATACACACACATACATGATAGATCTTTGAACAACATGGGTTTGAACTGCTAGGGTCCACTTACACATGGGTTTTTTTTGATAAATACAATACAGTACTGTAAATGTATTTTCCGTTCCTTATGGTTGTCTTAATGACATTTTCTTTTCTCTGGCTTCATTGTAAGAATATAGTATATAATATACAAAATATGTGTTAATTGACTGTGTTATCGGTAAGGCTTCCAGTCAACAGGAAGCTATTAGTTAAGTTTTGGGGAAGTCAAAGTTATACATGGATTTCAACTGTGCAGGGAGGTCAACATCCCTAACCCCCACACTGTTCAAGGGTCAACTATATATATCTATCTATATAGATAGATCGATAGATTCATTTTCATTTTTCTGTCTCTTTTTGCTTAAAGGTCTCCATTCTTTCTCCTCTCTGCATCCCTATCCAAATATTAAAGTCTACAACTCCCCATACCTGTGGCGGACCCAAGGCCTCCCCTCCCTGCTGCTTCATATCTGACAGTAGCACTGAGGAGTATCTTCTAACATTGCAACAATGAGCTTCCTTGACTCTGACCCACATTTTTAAGATGTGTTCCAGAGTTTCCAATCCCTTTAAAACCCATAAGAATCTATTGTGCATAACATTCCTATTCTAGCAGCTACTGAAATCTATTTTAGCCTGCATGTTCCCCAAGGTTTGTGTGCTTTGTATGTTTACATAGGATCCGCTCTAAAAGGTTTTGCTTGTCTTTTTATTCTAAAATTCCTTTCTTCAGGCTTTATAATGAGGCCTCCTCGTAACATCCTGAAATGTGTTGAGTAAGACTTTGTTCAGTCTGTTCACATCGTGCACACTGTGAGGCAGAGGCTGGAGACTTTCTCTCTCCCGTGTCTTCACCATTTCTCTGCAGCCCTTCCTCCTCAGCACCCAGTACAGTGCTCTTGCCATATGTGGAAAATGCTCGGTAAATGAGGGTGACGGATTTGTCTCCATTCACAAATGAAGTTGCAACAACAGAGGATGGCAGGGGCAAATGAGGTGGGTTGTCACCCCTTCAGAGTCATCTTCAGTTTGAAAGAGATTTCCAAGGGTCCTATGAGAAGACCCTGCCACTAGGTAGGTAGAGAGGATCTGCATACATGGTGTGGAGCCCTTGAAGGAAGTCTCTGTGTCAGAGCAGGCCTGCGTCACACAGGGAGCCTAAGGACTGCATCCATCCTGCAGAATGAGGTGTGGGAAGCATATGCTATTGAAGACCCGAAGTCCAGCCAGTATACCACATCTGACCCCCTTTTCGTTCAGTTGGTTCTGAGCAATGAACCAGTTTTATACCCACTGAATTGAATTCAACTGTTCTTTCCTAAAAAGTGAACATTGAGAGAAGGTTGTTCTTTTCCAGAGGCAAATGCACCGTTTCTCCTGCTTGCCCAGTAGGGAGGTTAGCGCTCCCCTTACTGACTGTAAAAGACATATTAGAAAAGAATCCATATCATGCCAGGCTCCAAAGAGTTAACTAGCGATGTTTTTAAAATGGGAATCATCATGAAATGTATGTAACATAAAAGGCAAATGCAAAATACTTAAATGACAGGTGGCATCAGTTGAAAAGGATGTGGGGGCTGATCCCAGAGCTGCGATCAGACACAGCTGCATTAATTTGCCTAATCACTGGATTGCTGTAACCAGTGTCTATAAATAAACACACAAACTAATCTTTTGATTATCCTTTTTTATGGCACATTTTCTTCTCCCTTCCTTCTTTTTTTCTTCTTCATGTCTCTTCATTGTGATTAAACTGTATTTCTAAACTGTGTAATTGTGCAGATTCTTCTATAACTGTTATTTTAAACAGCCAGAATGACTCTGGACAATTCACAAAGGGAGAAAGACAGATGGCCAATAAATGTATGAAAAGATATTCAGCTTTTTGATAGGTTTTAGAAAAAATGCAGGAAAAAAAGATCAATGAACTGCCATGTTGAAGTATCAGATAGGCAAAGGTTAAAATTATTAGGAAAACTGCTGTGTTGGGAAGGGTGTGAAGCAGCCAGCATTGATGGGCAGTGTCTGTAAGCATACATACTGGGGCAAGCATTTTGGGAAGGCATCCTGGAATTATAAATATGCTCATCATCTGACTTGTCAAAAGCACTTCAAGGGATTTACCCGAAAATAATAACAAAACAGAAAGATGTATTCTCAGGATTCTTATGTCAGTGTTGTTTGCAATAGTGAAAAAAAAAAGGCAAATAGAAATGATCATCAAAAGGGGACTTATCAAATAAATTCTGGTACATAAAGGAGTACCATGCATACTTTAAGAAAGATCGGTATAGAGGTGCCTGGGTGGCTCAGTCCATTGAGTGTCCGGCTCTTGGTTTTGGCTCAGGTCATGATCTCAGGGTCATGAGATCGAGCCCACCGTCAGGCTCTTGGGCTCCACACTCAGTGTGGAGTCTGCTTGGTATCGCTCTCCCTCTGCCCGTGACCCTGCTCCCGTGCAAGCGCTCATGCTCTCTCTCTCTCTCTCAAATAAATAAATAAAATCTTAAAAAAAAAAAAAAAAAGAAAGATCAATCAGTGTAGCTCTGTATTGCCAAGGACAGATGTTTACAGTATCTTCGTGTGTGAAAAAAGCAAGTTACAGAACAAGGAATGTAGTGTGTTTGAGTTACATTAAACCGATGCTTCTCAAGTGCCCATATGCAAATGTAGATTCCTACTCAGGAGGACCTGGGTAAGACCTGAAATTCGGAACTGTTAGCTGTTTCCCCAGTATTGCCAATGCTGCTGGTCTGTGGACCAGAGCTTGAGATGCGAGGTTCAACTGTACACATACATGTATGTGCAAATAAATATGCTTGGAATAAGTGCATGGAGGATTCAACAACATGACGAATCCGGATGATTTTGCTTTCATCCCTGTGCTTTTCTGTATATCATGTATCTATGTCAGCTTTACGTAAGCAGAAGAAGTGGTTTTTAAATAATAACTAGCCTGTTAGAAACATGTCTTTTCAAAAGAAGTCGCCTTCAGATTTACTTCTCAAGCATTTGAGGAAGAGGAAGACCACTCAGGATAGTCATTTTTAAGGAGAATGGATCATCAGAATCACATGGGGACTTTTGAAAAACAGGTGTTTTTTTCCCAAAGATTTTATTTATTTATTTGACAGAGAGAGACAGCCAGAGAGAGAGGGAACAGAAGCAGGGGGAGTGGGAGAGGAAGAACAGGCTCCCAGCGGAGGAGCCTGATGCGGGGCTCCATCCCAGAACGCCGGGATCACGCCCTGAACCAAAGGCAGAGGCTTAACGACTGAGCCACCCAGGCGCCCCTGAAAAACAGGTTCTTGAGCCTGATCCCCAGAAATTCTGATTCAACCACCCTTAAATGGAGAAAGCGGCATTTTTTAAAAGTTCTCCAGGTGATTCTGACACAGACTGGGTTTGGCCCCTGATCCAGCCTTCAGATTCTCATGCATCAGGTTTGGAGCCCATGTGTGCATTTAGAGGAGGTTTCTACCCTCTGTCCTGTTCCTTTCTGTCCTGAGAATCGTCATGCTTTGGGGGCTAAGGGGATGATACTTGTTTCCACACATAAGACTTCTATTTTCAATAGATGTTTCTTGAGGTTTTCTACCAGTCTCCTGATAACGCTATCCTACCTAGCCTTACTTTCCTAGGGCTAAAAATCACCACAAATTTGTTGGCTTAAAACAACAGAAGTTTGTTCTCTCACAGCTCTGGAGGCCAGAAGTCTAAAATCAAGGTGTCTCACTTTTCTCCTGGGGCTTTAGGGGAGCTTCTCTCCTTGCCTTTTTCAGCTCCTGGGGCTTGCATGGTGTATGGCTGCTTACCTCCAACTCAGCCTCCGTCTTCACGTGGCTTTCTCCTTTGTGTCTTCTCTTGTCTCTTATAAGGACACTTGTCATTGGGTATAGGGCCCACCCTATTAATCTAGGTTAATTTCATCTCAAAATCCTCAACTTAATTATATCTAGAAAGACCCTTCTTTCAAATAAGGTCACATTTACAGCTTCTGGGAGTTAGGACCAAGATGTATCTTCTTTGGTCGCCACAGTTCAACAACCACTTTGAAGTTAAGCTGCATTCTAGATGTAGCATTTTATTTTGATCTGAGGTTGAGTTTTTTGTTTTCTTTCCCTTTCTTAGGTATAGCTCTAGGAAGTTCTTCATGAAAAAAATTGAGTGGTTGTCATGAGCAGTTAGTGTCTCCACTAGCAAGTAGCTGCACTGTGGAGTTTAGGATTCTGTTCTGGGGGGTCCCCTTCTTGCCCAGCAGGCTCCCAGCTATCCAAGGGCCTGGGAGAGCCAGGAACACCGACATTCTCTCTGATCGCATTCATACTTCTTGCCTGTGTACTGGTGGAGATATGATCTAACCTTCATTCCTTACCCAGGCTCTCTCGCAAAGCAGAAATTAGAGACATGTTTCCTGAGGAATAAAACTAATGGCTCAGTAGAACTTTTAGAGAAATATCACCATAAGTCTACTGGTTGTGTCTGACTGGACTTTGGACAGGTTCAGGGCCAGCCTTCCCCACTCCAGCCCGCAGGGAGAAGGGTGAAGTAAAGGCTAACATGAGTCTAACGTGTATCCCATCTTACTGCTTTCAACGGTCCCTTCCTGTAAACCTTTTTTTGGTTGTAGTTATTATTCTGGGAAGGGAGGGTGAAGTGTGTTTGATACCGAGACTGACACAAACCTGTCTTTCTTGGTGTTTGACTGACTCGATTCTTGTTCAGTACATGCTACAGGTTTCTCACAGTGTATTTTCATTTGAGGAGGAGGTTTTTCAAAATTGCTTTGCCAGTGTCTGGTCATGCACAACCCCTGGACATCCCCAGTGAGATGCTTTGAGTCACAGTTTCTTTAGGGTCCAGGCAGAGATGTGCATTTGACCCATGATGTGCTTTGCCTGGACTTGTGTCATTTCCCAAAATGTGCAGGAGGAGAACCAGATGAATAAAAGGAAAACTTTTCACTCATGCTAGGGTTCTACTGCCCCAGAGTCAACCTGTACATGAGAAAGGTCCAGCTTCTGTTACTTGGGAGATTTATGTTAATTGAAACTCACTTAACCCAGCCTTACAAACAAGTAGGTATCCTCACACCAGAAATAGTGAGGCAAAAGGGAAAGTTACTAACTATGTAAGCAACACGTTTTTATGTGAGTGAAAATATTTGACTTTCTTTTCTTTCCTTAAAATACACAACGGCTGTTTGCTCCAGAATATCTGAAACTTATACATAACATAAATAAACATATATATGTATATGTTTTTACTTAAATAATGTTTTAATTAAATAAGCAGTGAATGACCATTGAGAAAAGTTAGATGATTAAAAATCAGAAAGAGCAAAAAAGAAGAAACACCATATTCCTAGAGATTCCCCCGGGTCATGGTTGGTTGTACAGTCTCTCTTAGCTAACCTGACTGGGACCAGGTATTTTCTGGTTAACTGAAAAATCAGTGAAAGGGTGAATCATCTTTTAGAAAAAGGTGCTGCATGGCCTAAATACTGTATTTGATGAAAAGCTACAAATGCAGTTATTTGCCACTCTTTTGATGTGAGCCCAAGGCCTTTTCTTGGAGTTTGGGTCTGCTAGTTCTAATTCTGTATCATCTTTCATGCATATTATTGCATGATTTCCATTTTCAGTCTCTTTAAATTGAAAGAAATTTTAAAGATATTTGCAACACGATCGGAGTGCAAAACCATTTAAAATTTTTATTATTTCCCCCATCTTTCACAGTTATCATACTCATATCTAATTCAATAACAGATTTCCTTCAGCAGCTTGCTTCTTTCATGTCTTTTATTTCACTGAATTTTCAGACAAATAACTTTATTTTTATTTTAGCACTCATGTTTCATCAGCCAACACAGTATTTAATTAAATTATGTGATTATCGTAACAAATGCAGCTGGCATTAATAGTTTGAGCATGCAATTCACAGATGCAGGTCCACCCGTTAAGAGAGTTTCTATGGGATATATTCTGAACCCCTCAAGAATCTCATAGGTAAAAACCAGTTTTAAAAACAAGTAGTTTTAAAATTGTTTGAAGTGTTCTGCCAAACATAGGGACCCACTTAGGGATATTAAGATCTTTACCCAGACTCAGGATGTTGGAGGAAGCTTGTAATCATGCAAATATTTGGCTCCTTCTGAAGATATTGTGAAAGAGGCAAGCTTTGCTCTGAGAAAATTGAACTTAAGAGAACTGGTTTTCCTAATAGTCTATTCTGATAAGGCAGTGTTTTTCTTCTTTTAATTTCAAATTTGTACAACATAATGAGTGCTCACAGAGTTTGATCCTTACTGTGGTGGAGAAAGCAGGTGTCTCTATTCCAGCTCTATGGAGAAAGAGACCCAAAGACTATCCACTCCATGAAAATGGTTCCCACCATGGTCTTTCTATTGTGATGTTTGGTTCAAATTCCTTGCCATCTTTGTGGTCCTCCTCCACCATATTTAAGGCACTAGTGAGATCTTATTGAATGAGCTCTGCAAGGGGCATGTCTATTTTATTCATTGGTATCCCCGATACCTGGAATAGGTGAATGAATGGATGAGAGAGACAGGTCACACATCTTGGAAAAGGTAAAGTTGTGGTTAGAGTCAGGTCTTCTGACTCTTTATCTTATGTCTTTCTCTTACATCAGGATCTCCTAGTGTTTTGCTGGCTTTCATGGGTCCTTATGTTCCCCAGACCTGGAAACAAGACCCGTTTATCTAGTCACAGTGTGTGACGAATAATATAAACCAAGTTGAGCAACTGCTTGATTTTGACAGACTTTGTGTTTCAAAGATGGGCAAATCATATGTGTTATCACACACACATCTGGAAGTTTTTATTTTGGGTCTTCAAAATTATCTGGAAAGTTAGTAGTTTCCTTTTCAAGGTGAATGAACATTATATTTTAAGAGATTGCTTTTGCCATTAACCAAGAACTACCAAATATTTGTTTTATTTAAAGCAGTTTACCCACTAAGAATCTTCAGTAAATGTTAATTATATCTTTCTAGCAACTTTTGCAGTTATTGAATAATATCAAATTCTGAATATTTTCAATAAATAATTGCTTTTCCATCTGCTGGATAATATTATATATTTTTAGAAGGTTGTTTATGCAGCTGCTCATCTATTCTGTGTATCCAAATATCAGGCTTTTTAATTTAAATTGATGGCTCAGTAAGCCTACATCACAAATCCAGTGGTAGGTTGGACTATCATTAAGTGTTTCTGTAACGTGTAACATATTTTAAATAATGAATTTTGGACATTCATGTGTTTAAGTTGGTTTTTGGTACGTGTGGATTGTTCTTATTTATATTCTTTATGAAGTCTTCATATTTTAGTTGCTGATTG
This sequence comes from Ursus americanus, assembly GCF_024610735.1. NCBI lineage: Eukaryota > Metazoa > Chordata > Mammalia > Carnivora > Ursidae > Ursus > Ursus americanus. Next base: position 9,726,718 of record NC_142137.1, on the reverse strand, counting down.
AAACTAACATAATGAAGTAAAGGCAGTAAGGGCTGGGCCCACAGGAGCACCCTGGGAGGCTCCTGACTTAATCGCCATCCTCAGATGTGCGTCACAGGCACAAATTCAGGCTCTACAGCGTGTCCATGAAAGTCCCCAAACGTCATGTGGATGTGCAAGCTTGTAAGTGTCACGTAAAGTCCAACATTGTAAATAAAGTTTTCACATTTTGTATGAGTCATGTCACATGTTTGTACGAAGGAGAATGGAAGATAAAATACATATTTAATTTCAGGAAAATGTTCTGAACATTTGCTATGTACCTGGGATTGGGCTCAAATATTTCATACTTTAATCCACACCAAAGCCCTATCCGGTAAGTACTGTTATCCCCACTTTATAGTACGGGAATTAGAGGAGTGAAGTGACTTTTTCTAGATCCCTTGTGGGCACCAAATGGCTGAGCTTGGAACCAGACCCAGCTCTGGGTGGGGCCCGAGAGCCCACACGCTTGCTGACCGTGCTGTGCTGCTACCTGTTTGGACACCCACAAAGAAGAACAAATGATCCTTTGTTCATTCCACTTTTACTTTAGATGCTTCCAGTGATCCTTTTGGCTTCCTGTTGTCAGCTTTTCTTAAGAGTGCACATTGGTATTCCTTGACTAAGGCTTTTCCACTCATCAAATGGGTTTCTATTGAATTAACAAGAATTTAATTGTAGCTCATGTGTACTGGTCATGGATTTGCCTCTATTAACAGTACGTAAATGCGGACACATGAAATTATTTATCAAAACTCTTCCCAACCATAGCTCCAAATCTTCCACGGGAACATGCTCCCCCAATGAGACTACTGTGATATATTTAGATGCAGTAGCATGGGATTCCAGAAAGCTGTTTTAATCAGTAGAGAGTAATTTTTCCTGACCTGCGGTCTAGTCACTTAAAAGAGTTATTTCCTCATGGAATGTGACGGTTCTTTCATCTTGTCTCTGTTTTCTGGACAGGCTAGTCAGTAGCAAAGAAAGTCAGCTGTGTGAAGCCACCATCCTTATTCCCTTAGTAGAAATAGTAGATGGTTCTCCTTCAGATTCCTTGGTTAGCATTATACTCCTGAAATTGTCCGCAGGAGATGGCTTTGCTCGAAAACTTATTAGCTTGAATTTTAATTGCTCTAAGGAACTTTACATTGTCCATTAGACTTAACTGTCCTTAAACATAGCCACATGTAAATGGAACTATAATGAAGCATAAAACAAAGCTGTTACAGTCAATAATAAACACAAAGGAGCACTTTAATGTGTAAATTTAGATGCTCGTAAACATGGGATACAGTAGAAGAAAGCGAAGTTCAAGACTTAGAAGAAAAGGGATCAACTTAGATAAGATAAAGAACAACTGTTTGTTCACACTTGGTGTGTGAAATACCAAATGGAAATATGTATGTTGATCCAAAATGCAGGTAAAGACTAGAAACCTAAAACAGGAAGGCGGAAAATGAAGTTCAAGGGAACTGAAGACATTAAAGCAGAGAGGAAAAATCAAAGCTAGTCACATACACACATTTTAGAAATACCTCTTTTGTCTATCTCTTTAGTTCATTTGTTCATTAATTCCATAATTGCTATTGAGTATCCATTGTATTTTAGGTGGCATGTCAGGTGCTCGGGCACAGTGACGGACTGGAGATCATAGTCCCTGCCCTTGAGGAGCTTACAGTTGAGCGGAGGAGACACATAAATGAGCAGTTGTCCTAGAAATGACAAAGCCTGTGATTGCTTAAGTGTATGGTTATTTGTAGCATTACAGCAGAGGTCTACCTAACCCAGACAGAGAGAGGACCACCAAAGGTTCCCAGAGGAAGCGCTCTCTCATCTTACACCTAAAGGGTGAGTTAGCCAGGTGAAGGAGGCAGGAAGAAGAGAGAATGACTGCGTGAATCCTGAGGAGATAATGCCTGGTGCTTTCACAGAACTGAAGTGCAGGACAGCTGGGTCACAGTGGGTAGAAGGAGTGGTGAGGGATGGGGCTGGACAGGGGTAGCATCCCGATCATGAGCAGCCTTGAAGCCGTATTTGACCTGTATTCTAAAATCGGTAGGAAGCAGGGAAATGATGTGATCAGGTTTCCATGTTGAAAGATGACCTACATTGGACAAGATGGTCCAGAGAGGGAAGGACTGGTGGCAGGGAGACCAGCTTAGGAACTGGAGAGAAACAGTGAGAGCTTGGACTCTTCTTACCTTGCTCCATCTGCGGAAATGGAGTCAAGATGGCAAACATAGAGTGATAATGGCATCGATGACTTGTTCGGGAAGGCAGAGTATTAGTCATAGCTTGTCATTCCCTTACACGTGCATGATGTTTTGCACTGCTCAGAGGGCTTTCCTGCCTAGCATCATCATTCCTTGTACCTGCTTGCACCCATGAGCAGATATGAAGTAATCACCTGCTATATTCCAAGTACTGTCCTAGGTGGTAGGGATACGGTGTAGTGCAAGAAACAAGACTCCTGCTCTTGTGGAAATTCACATTTTGTTTCAGGAATATATAGACTATAAACCAGAAATCCTATCAATAAAATAATTTCAGAGAGTGAAGAATGAAGGTAGTAAAATGGAGTACTGTGATGAGGGTGATGTATGGGGAAGCATGTATAGGAAGGTCAGGTAGTACTTGACACGGAGCTAAGACCTGAATGAAGAGAAGAATCTTAGCATGCTAAGACCTGGGAGAAAGTCCTTCTAGGTTGGGGCAAAAGAAAGTGCAAGAGTACCAAAGCAGACAAGATATGGATTGAGGACTGGGCCCACAAGCTAAAGTGGCTGGAGAAGGAGAGAGAAAAGGAGGACAGACACTAATGAGGAAGAAGCCAGTGCAGGGCACAGCAGGCCTGAGTAAGGACCTCAGACTCTATGCTAAGAACAGTACAAGGTCTAAAGGAAAGGTTTCAAGCAACAGAGTGAGGTTGGGAGGGTAGGAACAAGAACTCTATTGGGGCCATGTTGTGTTTGAGATGCATGTTGGATATACAGTTCAGATGCTAAGGGGGTAACTGGATATGGAAATCAAGGACGAGGGTAGAGCAAGATATAATACATGTGGGATCTCTTAGCATGCAAGTAACAAAAGCCATAGGCCTGGGAGTGAGTGTAGTTAGAGAGCAGAAAAAGTCCAAGGTCGGAGGCCTGGAGCACACTAACATTTAGAGAGGGAGCCGGTCAAGGAGACTGGAAAGGAGTCACAGATGAGGCAGGTGAGAAGCCAGGATAATGTGATGCCATGGAAGCCATGGGAAGAAGTCATCTCATGGAGGAAGTGGACAGCTGAGTCAAATGTTGCTGAGAAGTCATGTCAGATGAGAAAAGAAAATTGAGCATAGAATTGGGAAAATGGAATCATTGGTGACCTTGATCGAAGCAGTTTCTCTGAAGTAACACACAACCTACTTAGAGCAGGTTGAGGAGAGAATGAGAAATGAGAAAAGAGCAGCAAGTCTAGACAACTCCTTTGAGGGTCTTCCTCAAAGAGGCAGAGAAAGAGAATGGTACTTGGAGAGGTCAGTAAATCAAGAAGGGATCATAAGATGGGAGATATTCAACATGTTTGCAAGCCAGTGGTCTAGGAGAGAGGGAGAAATTGATGTTATGAGGTGAGTGGGGACAAATGCAAGAACAAATTCCTTGAGTGAGGAAGAAGAGATAGGATCCAGAGCTCAAGAATAGTGATTGATTCCTGATAGGGGGTGGAAGAGGAAACAGGAAGCCCAAGAATGGACCAGATCATTCCTATATCCTTAATAAAAAGGTTGAGACTAGAGAACAGCCAAAACTGAGGACATTTCTTGGGGGCCTCTGGGATGAGATGGGATCTAGGTTCCACATTTGTTTGGGAACTTTTTTCTTTTTGGGGGAAATAGTTTGGTTTTTGTTTTTTTCCCACTTGTCTGGAGAGATGGCAGACATTCTCTACTGCCCCATCCTTTCTTTAGTTCTCTTCCTCCAAGCTGTGGGAAGCAGAGTGCCCACCTAACAACCAGGTTATGGATTGGATTGGCCCCCTCTTTCCGATCTCCAGTAGTCAGGCCGTCTTCCAAAAGCCTGGGGGCACAGTGTGGATTGGACGAAGAATACATGGTGATTTCTTGGTTGTTTGCTTTCAGTAATGAGCAGTAGGAGGATAGCCCAGTGTCCACCGGTCTTACTGGATGCCTCGATCTCTCTTTGTTATGCCAATTATGAGAGAACAGCTCTGGAGTGGAAATGTCTTCTTTTTCCTTTTGAGACTGTAGGGATTGGCAGCAGGAATAGGTAGGTCAGGGCTCTATTCTATCTCAAGCAAATGCTGTCCATCTTCCTAGGAGGTATTTTAAATATTATTATTGTTAATGATAATGAGTATCAATCATTCCCTTCAGTATCTCAGGTTAGTGATACATGACTAATTCCGTGTCATCTCAAGACATCCCCCAGGTGAGGGGGTAGTTTCAGAAAAAAAGGAAGTGAACTGTGTCTGGTTTCATTATGAGGCTGGAACTTGTGTCAGTCCTCATGCCCCATGGGCAGAACACGGCATAGAGCAGAAATCCTGAAATATGTTTCATCATTAAACATCCTCTTATCTCAGATAGTTCTCAGTAGGAGAAATAAATAAATATAGTAAATATTTATTCCGAGTTTCCTCTCGAAATTGACAGAGCAGGATTCAACACAGCATACACACTGAGTCAGTTCCTAAAGGGTATTGTTTACTGAGTGAGTTTTCACCCTGACTGCCCACTGCTTTGTAAGCCTAGTACAATTCATGATTAAAAAAAAAAAAATCTCTTGGGCACTGTTCTCTTTCATGTTTTCCTTTGCCACTGAGTATATAAACAGAAGAAAGAAGAAAAAACAAGGAACTCAACCTGAAAGAGTTGACATTGAATAACAGAAGTAAGTGTCAAGACCTTACGGTTGTATCCTCCCCCCACCAAAAAAAAGAAAAAAATTAGCTTCACAAATAGAGATTATGGGAAATAAAAGGCAGTAGCAATATACAAAAAGTCATTAAGGCTTAATTTCTGCAAGCTCAGTCGCAGTCATTGACGTGATGGAGCGCCCACAATGTTAATGAAATAATCTGCATTGTAGGACTAAGAAGTTGAGAGATTAACTCTGTCTTCCCCTCACCATCAAAATTATGCTGTATTTGAGGTCACATTTTGATGAGTAAGTTGGCAAAATTATTGTTGCCTGTTTTGTGGTGTTAAATTTAAATTGTTAGTTTTCAATTTAGAGCTTAAGTTTTCTAAGGAATGGCCCAAGACAATGATAATGAGAGAATTTGAAAACATGTCCCAAGTGAAATCTGAAGGAACTGGAAACAATTTTTCAGAAATTGGAGAATGGAAGATGGAGCCATGGTTGCTCCCCAAAAATTGGAGAAAAGAAATGGAGCCATGGTTGCTCCCCAACCCATGTAATCCTTCCTCTGGTTTCTCTGGAGGGCCAACGTTTTTAAGCTGTCAGGAGGCTCTTTGCCTCGGAAAGAACTCTCTAATGGTATATGCAATGATATTGCACATATACTTCTCCAAAATGGACTTGGCTGCTTAGGAGATAATACCTTTCTTCTCAATGGAGGTACTTAATCAGAATCAACCACTTGGTTGGTGGTCAAGTCCTTGAGGGTGGATTGTGCTAGACAACCCCCAAAATGCTTCTCACCCTGCTGTGGTGTTTATCAATATCTATTTCATGCAGAGTGTGGAGCTGCTGTTCATTAATCGTCTACTTAATTAAAACAATGAGCTATTAAAGCCAAATTAGAAGAGGTAGCCTCTTCTCCAGAGCTGCTCTTGGTGCCTGAGGATAATTTTATGGAACAAATATCTTTGGAATAGCCTAGGGTTTCTGAAACTTCAGTTTCAAAATGAGAAAAGGTCTTTTTCTGGTCAGCCCTTATCTCGAGGAAGAAAAGAGCTAAACACACACCAGGGCCAGTGGGCTTCTGACCTATCTTCTTCTTTCCCCTGAAGATCATTTGCTTTGGCAGGGAGCTTTGCTGGGAGCAGGTGGCCCAAAGTTGATCAAGAAGTTAATTAATTCCCGGGGCGCCTGGGTGGCACAGCGGTTAAGCGTCTGCCTTCAGCTCAGGGCGTGATCCCGGCGTTATGGGATCGAGCCCCACATCAGGCTCTTCCGCTATGAGCCTGCTTCTTCCTCTCTCACTCCTCCTGCTTGTGTTCCCTCTCTCGCTGGCTGTCTCTATTTCTGTCGAATAAATAAATAAAATTAAAAAAAAAAGTTAATTAATTCCAAGAGAAAGTGTTGGTGCAGTCTATGGTTATAGTGCATGATACATCTTAATTACTTTGTGGCTTAGAGCCCCAAATTTTGGAATTTAAAATCTAAAGATGAAGCCTTTTAAAGCAGATTTTGATGACTAAAAGGAGGAAACTTGCCCCATCCTTTACTTTTCTTCTTGTTCAGTTGGTAACAGTAGAATTGCCACCCCCATCAACAGATAAAAGGACTGAAAAACAGGAAGCAACATGAAATGGTTTTAAATTACTTTGGGAAACTCCTGAAAGTGGGTGTAACGTGTGTGGGCCTTTAAAATGAATCATATTTATGCATTTGATGTACAGCTACTTAATTATTTCTTATAGGTCATCCTAACGTTCATTGTTTTTTTTTTTTGTTTTTTTTTTTTTCTTTTCCTGGCTACATTTGGTCCTTCCTTTACATGTCTAACTGCTTGTTGGTTTGGTTCCCACTGGTACCATGGAGTTGTTCAAACTCGCCACTGATAAATGTGTTACAGAGTAGGTATGAAATAAAGAAATCACAAGAGATGAAAAATTCAGCGATTTAAAAAAACGGTAAGATTTGCTTAGTTAGCCCACAGCAAGAGCCTGGTGTATTTGTCTGCAGAGCAGCTAGACTGGAAAAGGTTTGGCTAGCCTTTTTCAGTATAGTCTCCTCAAAACAACAGTGAAGGAAGCCTTTGTTGTGTAAACGCCTTGATAGTCGAATAGCCCCTTGAAGCCACCTCCATTTCCTCACCCAGAGGGTCCGTTGGTGTCTGCAACACTGGTGTGTATAATCCACAAGTGCCCAGACCTCAGTGGGGACCAGGAAAGTCTGGCCCTAACATCTGTGCAGCTAGGAGCAAGGAAGGGCAACGATGAAACTCATGTGCCATATGTTTAAACATGAAGATATTATAAATCAAGCCAACGAATGAGTTGCATGAAATGTGTTCTGTCCATCTACCTTGACATGATGACCTTTCAGAAGGCCAGGTTTGGATTTAGGATTCTGAGACTCCTTGAGGTTCCAGGCTAGAGCAGTAGCGTAGTGGTAGTGTAGGGAGAGCCAGTGTCCACCCTCCCCCTTCTTTCCTGCCCCTTCTCCTCCCATTCCCCCACTCCATCCCACACTGCACGGGCCTCAACGCATGCATGTGGACAGCCCAGCTCGACTCTAAGGGCCAGAGTTGGCACGTCCTCCGAGAAGCATTCAGGCATCAAGCTTCTGGGCACAGCAGGAGCAGACGCACTAGTGATGTTTCAGTAGAGCGTTTTGCCGATTTTTCCCGAATCTCCTTGCTCAGCCTCTGTTCCTGTTCCATTCTGCATGCCCCCACCTCTCCACAAATTATTCTCCAGAATAAGTCATCTTCTTAATCAAACTGGGAGGGACTGTTACATTTTTTTGGAAAATAATATCACAGGACCCTCAGTCCCTGAGGACTATAAATCAGAAAACCTGTGGCGTGTCTCCTTTGCCACTTTTTCAGTCATTGACCAGACCCCTTCACTTCTCTATACCTCCTTGTCCTCATCTATAAAAATGGAGAATGATTAAGGCTTATTTCTGACAACTTCAAATGGATGTTTTCAGGACAAATTTCTAAGTATGTATATAAAGGGTAATCAGATATCCCATCAAGCCCCCTTCCAGTAGAACTTCATTTAACAATCCAAGAGCTTTTTTATTTTACCAAGAAGTATGATTCAGATTTCCCTAAGTTGACAGAAAAGCGTGAAATCTGTTTCTAACAGATGTTCCCCATGATCCCCCAAATGTAAACATGTTTGCAAGACGATAGTGAGACAACCTGTTTACGCAAGGAAGTACTTAAAAAAGCAAACACAAAAGCATCATCCCCCAGAGCAGTCATTGTGATCAAAGTGCCGTCAATTATTAGGGTGTAAAGGGAACTGATGACTCAACTTAGCACCACCGCGGTCTCCAGATTTCAGTTTCGTAACAGAGTTTCTTTTCAGGAATATTCTTCATTTACACACAAATCCGATTTTCTTTCTAAATGTTTCTCGATTTTTGTCAAACCGAAATACCAGGATCCCTTCAAAAGATGACTCCGATACCCAGATTATGCTCAAAGGAGCAGCACACGGACACGTTTTGCCTTGGAGAGCTAGGGCTTTTCCTCCCTGGGATCTTGGTCCCTGAGAGGAGGGACAAGGTCTTCTACAGAGCAACTCCTGTCTGCTCTTACACCTCCCTACTTAGTCAGACGCTGCATAGAAATTCTCAGACTGCATAGTGGTAGAAAATAACTTTCTGAATCAATCAAAGTGTGATATTTTGATCCTTTCACATGCCCGGGTATTCTGGGCAAGTGCATACTTAAATCAGTGACTCATGGATCAAGATGCAAAATAGGTCTCTGAATGCTGGCTGGCTGGAAATCAGTTTTTAAACCTGCAGCGAATATAGTCTAATAAAAGACATATATCATTTGTGCTAGGTTTAGCAGTTTTTGGGAGAGTGACCACCACTGTCCCTCCAAGAAATGTACATTGGGAGTCTGTCCTGAGGTGTAAAGGTGTAGGTAAGAAGTATCTACATGAAAACCCACGAGAAGTCTCTGCTGGCAGGGAAGGTTCTTTTGTAAAGGTTCATTTGAAACTCCTTTCGGATGTGCTTTCCCATTGAAACAAAACTTTAAACTCTATTACTTTGAGAATGGTGAGGCTAGACCCTGTAGCATCTTTACCTAATGATGTCCACTCCAGTAGACCTAATGGAATAGGCTGAGAACCTGACCTGTCTTTATAACACCCCTTTGTGGAAAATAGGTTTATGTTTCACAATGTATCCTGGAGTTCCAGGAACTTACCTCTTCAAATTATTGTATGGTCTGTTGAAGAGTAGGAATGCCACTAAGACTATGACCCAGAAGTAGGAACATCACCCAGGGCCAAGGGAGGAGGGACTAGAAGCGTGGACTTTTTTTTCCAGTGCAATTTAAGTGTTGAGTTTATGTGCTGGTTTTTACCTGTGCTTTGGAATACTTAAAAATATTTAAGACTCCAGTCCATAAAAAGAAGGAAAGAGAGCTAACAAACAAGTTCAGCCAAGGTTGCAGAATAGAAGGTCAATATACAAAAATCAATTTTATTTCTATACACTAGCAACGAAAGACTCTGAAAATGAAATAAGAAGACAACTCCATTTACAATTGCACCAGAAAGAATGAGATGCTCGTTAATTTAACAAAAGAAGTGCAAGACTTAAACACAAAACTACGGAATGCTATGGAAAGAAATTACGAACTAAATAAATGGAAAGACATCCAACGTTCATAGATCAGAAGACTTAGTTTTGTTAAAACGTCAATACTACCCAAACTAATCAACATGCATATTCAATGGAATCCCTATCAAAATCCCAGCTAACTTTTTTTGCAGAAATTGACAGGCTAATTTAAAAATTCATATGGAAATGCCAGGGAGCCAAAATAGCTGAAACAATCTTGAAAAAGAACAAAGTTAGAGAACTCGCCTTCTGATTTCAAAACATCCTACAAAGTTACAGTAATCAAGACAGTGTAGTCATAGGACAATGGAATAGAATTAAGAGTCCAGAAATAAATCCTTATGTTTGTGGTCAAAGTTTTTCAATAAGGGTGCCAGGAATATTTGATAGGGAAAGATTTTGTCTTTTCAACAAATGGTGCTGGGACGAATGAATATTCACACACAAAAGAATGAAATTGGACCCTACCTTACACTATATACAAAAATTTACTCAAAATAGATCATAAAACTAAATGTAAGAGCTCGTAGTAAATGCAAGCTAAATGCAAAACTCTTAGAAGAAAACAGGAATAAATCTTTGTGACCTTAGATTAGGCAATTTTTTTTTTTTAGATGTGATACGAAAAGCATAAAAGACAAAAAAAAATGGAACTTTAGTAAAATCAGAAACTGCTGTGTTTCAAAGGAAACCATTAAGAAAGTGAAAAAGTAATCCACAGAATAGAAGATATTTGTAAATTGTATATTGGATCAATGATTGGTATCAGAATACATAAAGAATTCTTACAATGCAACATTCAAAACACATATGACCCAATTAAATAATGGGCAAAGCATTAAAATAGGCATTTCTCCAACAAACACATACAAATGGCCAACAATTTCATGGAAAGATGCTCAACACTGTTAGTCACTGGGAGAATGCAAATCAAAACCACGATGAGATGCCACTTTACCATGACTAGGATGGCTAAAGACAGAAAGATAGTAATAAGTGTTGGTGAGAATGTGGAGAAATCCAAACCATTGTGCATTGCTGGTGGGGTTGGAACATGGTACAGCCATTTTGAAAAACAATTTGACGGTTCATCAAAATGTTAAATATAGAGTTACCACATGACCCAATGTATTGGTCAGGGTTCTCCAGAGAAGCAGAACCAATAGGATGTATATACAAAGAGAGATTTATTTTAAAGAATTGTCTCTTAATTATGGAGACTGGAAAATCCAAAGTCTGCAGGTAGGCTGGCAGGCTGAAGACCTAGGGAAGAGCTGATGTTGCAGAGCAAGTCTAAAGGCAGTCAGCTGCCAGAATTCTTTCTTCCCTGGGAGAGATCAGAGTTTTTTTCTTAAGGCCTTCAACTGATTAAATAAGGCCCACCCACATTATGAAAGATGATCTGCTTTACTCAAATCTAGTGATTTAAGTATTAATCGCATCTAAAAAATATCATCATGGCAATATTAAAATATGTTCAACTTAATATTGGGTACCTATGCCTAGCCAAATTGACCCATAAAATGAGTCATCACACAGTAATTCCTCTGCCAGGTATATATCCAAGAGAATTGAAAACATATGTCCACATATATCCAACTGTAGTTAAGTGCTCATACCAGCATTATTCATAATAGCCCAAAATGAAAACAACCCAAATGTCCACTAACTGATAAATGGATAACCAGAATAGGATATATGCATGCAATGGATTATTATTCAAGCACAAAAAGGAATTATTGATACATATGACAATGTGGATGAACTTTGAAAACATTGCACTAAGATGCCAGGTAGAAAAAGCCACATAGTATCTGATTCCATTTACATGAAATGTGAAGAATAAGCAAATCCAAAGAGACAGAAAGTAGGTAAGTGGTTGCCAAGGGCTGAGGGGAAGGGGGAAATGAAGAATAACCACTAATGGGGATGGGGTTTCTTTCTGGGGTGATGAAATGTTCTGAAATTGGACAGTAGTGATGGTTGCACAACTCCGTGAATGTACTAAAAGTCATTGACTTATACACTTTAAAACTGTGAATTTCATGGTATATAAATTATATTTCAATAAACCTGTTAAAAAGAGACTTAAGACTCCAAGCATATGTGGTCCCTGCTACCTAATAGAGAGCAGCTGGGGTCGCTTCTAAAATGCAGAATGTTGGGGCACCTGGGTGGCTCAGTCGTTAAGCATCTGCCTCCCGCTCAGGGTGTGATCCCGGCGTTCTGGGATCAAGCCCCACATCGGGCTCCTCCGCTGGGAGCTTGCTTCTTCCTCTCCCACTCCCCCTGCTTGTGTTCCCTCTCTCGCTGGCTGTCTCTCTCTGTGTCAAATAAATAAAATCTTAAAATAAAATAAAATAAAATGCAGAATGTATGCTGAACCCCATAAATGAAGAGTTGGGGGGAGGATGTGAACCACCATCTCCCAGGCACATTTTGTGTCTCAGGAACTGTGTCTATATCAGCTCATTCAATCATTCTTAAAAAAAAAAATCCATACAAGTTGGTTGTTATCGTCCCTATTATTTTCTATTGGGAAAGTGAGTCTTTATTTAAGTTAGTGGCCAAAGTCAGTCAGCTAGCAAGTTGGGATTGGACTCGGGCCTGTCTGACTTCAGGCTTACAGTCCTCCTGCTGCACCACACTGCTCGGGTGGAGAAGCCCTGTCCCTGGCTGGACGGAGACCACAGGGACTGCTGCTCAGCCTGCTGGGCAGATTGTTCCCAGGGGCTGAAGGGATGAAAGGCTGAAGGGTGCTTTTGGAGAAAAAGCAAAGGAATTAAATACATAATGGAGATTGTTATTTTAATGGTAAAGACAAAAGTCAGGTCTAATTTTTTCATTATAAGAGTGCCACAAAGGGCCAATAAAGAAAGTGACAGGAGAGAAAGGGGACAGCAGAGTCCATGACAGCAAAAGGAAGAACAGAACCCAGGAACGTGAGGCAGAGCAGGCTTGTCATGGACCAGGGAGAGAAAAGAGTGTTCCCAGAGCAGTCAGCTGACTTGGTGAGAGATGTAGCCATGTTGACAGTGAGTTTGACCAGAAGCCAGGTGGGAATGTTCCTGAAGCCAAAATAAGAAAAGTCATTTTCATCTCGAGACTAAAGTGGTACCAAAGGAGGGCACGCTGGGATGCTCTAGGGACCCAGTACACAGCCTTGCAGCCAAAGTGAATTCTTTCGGAGTTCATTCCTAGCAGAAATGAACCTAGGGTCTGTGGATTCATAGGGGACCCCTGGAGCCCCTCCCAGAATGTGGACATATGTTGTGTATATGCATCTTTTTCTGGGGAGAAAGTCATCGGGTTGTTAAAGGACCTATGACAGGAGGAGGTTTTAAAAAATTAGTTTAGCTGTTTCTCTTAAAGTGCCAGGCTAATTTTCTGGCTGTGTGATAGATTGTGTTAAATGGTCTGGCACTCCTAATTTTTGGAATAAAAATGAATTCTTAGTGAATGATCTCACTGCCTGCAGTGCTGTCTGATTCTGTCCTGGCATTTGATAGAACTTGTTAGGGGATTAGGTAAGACAGGATGTTGGTACATTTGAGGTCATTAAACCAAGAGGGGAAGGGGAAAAAAAAAGAAATCTTGCTAAATATATTGTGGAGTTGAACTAAACGCTGAATAGCTGAGGGACGTTCTTTGTGCTCGGTGCCAACGCTTTGAAACCCCGCTTAGAAGCAGACTGGAGTGGCAGAGACAGCTCCATCTAGATGCAGCACATTGGTAAATGCCTATCTTTCCAAGAAATACTGTTTTACTTGTCCTTTTATGGAGGAGGCAGGGAAGGCTGTGATTTCCTGGGTTGCATAACATTTTTGTAAGCAGATACAACTAGTATAGAACCTCAAGAAACAACAAAGGCTACCTTTTCACCGGGGTGACCAGCATTCTCTGAGTTCTGGTTTCAAGACTGGGAGAATAATGGAGAATATGTCACAGAGAGCCTACTACATATGAAAGGTTTTGTTAGATGAAATGTAACCCCCAAAGTTTATTTTCTACCTATCTTTTCCTTCTTTTGGGGGAGCATTCTTGAATCTCATTTTGAATTTACTATGCAGAAAACACCTTTTTTTTTTTTAAGTAGGCTCCACGCCCAGCGTGGAGACCAGCTCAGGCCTTGAACTCACAACCCTGAGATCATCCTCTCTTCACACCACAGTTTCCTCAGCAGTAAAAGGAGAAGGTTGAACTCCGTGATCTCCAAGGTCCTTTTAGCCCTGCTGATCCATGCTTTATGAAACAAACAAACAAACAAATATAGGTCTGCAAAACGGTATTGAATCCATCAGTATATACACACAGCAGCTTCGGCCACTTCTGACTTTTGCTCTGCTCCCTATTTTTTCTTTTCCTCAGCCTGCAAAGAATCATTCACAAGCTTAGAAAGGGGAATGAGAAGGACAGAGGATTGAGGTGGCCCAAGACAGAGGACTGGGGTGAGGAGCCTGGCGGCAGGTGTCAGGCTGGGTGCAGTGCCTACACATCGGAGTTGGCTCTTGATAGTGCTGTGTGGCTGTGAGTACCGTGGGATTCAAAGCCACAGCCCCACGTTCACTGAAGGCTGTATGACCACAGCAAGATTAAGCACCATTGATTTTTATACAAGGCAGATGGTGGCAGGAACATCGAGACTGGAGATCCAGAGAGAGAAGCATAGTTCGTCACGTGAGGAAAAAGCAGCAGGAAGCAGAGCCTGTGTAGGGGAAGAAGAGGCTCGTGAGGGTGCAGGTGGCAGCTGGAGGGGAGGGGGAGAGCAGGTGCGTGGCCAGAGTCTCCAGACAGGGGTTGAGCTGGAAGCAGATGAGATCTGGCTGTAATAAATCAAAGCATAGGTACAACCACGCTAAGTCTCGTGAGTCCTCCCAGCAAATCACCCAACCTGGGGTGATCCTGGGGGACTTTCAATGCCAAGTGGGACTTGAAAACAGAGAAGCCAGTTACCATGACAATAGCAGTGGACCAGGTGAGAAATGATGGTGACTGGAGTAGAGATGGAGAGGAGTAGGCAGAATTGAGATGTAAGTTGAAGGTAGAATCAACAGTACATGCTGATGGATTAGATGTTAAGAAGTGAGAGGGAGAGAGGAAAAGCTAGGAAATCTATCCTCTTAATTTTTTAGCTGGAACAGGTGGGTCAACAGTATTGCCTTTTCCTAAAATGGTTTATCACACCTCTCTTGAAGAACATATGGCTCACCTGTCTTCAGGGTCCTTCCTTGGCCAAACCTCCTGCAGTCCTCAGACCTGCGATGACTCTTTGTGGACCTCGCCAGCCTCACTTGGGGACAGCCCACCAGCACCAGCTTGGCGCCCACACCTGTGTAGCTTGGAAGTCAACGGGCACCTGCCCCTGACAGATGAGGCCAGGAGGCACTTGCAGCTCCCAAAAGGGGTAGGACTTTGCAGGTTTTTCTGGCTGATAAGTGAGCACAGGCAGAGCCGAAGTTCTCAAATAAGGGGAAGGAGGCAGATAGCCCAGACCAAGTATGGAACCTGGGAGAAGTCAAGGCACTATTGGCCCATCCAAGTTCTCAGGAAACTGCCCTTCACTAAGTTGACAGGCAGCCCCAAGAGGGCTACACATCTGCATTCTTGCAGATGAACTTAGTCATTGACTATGTGAATTCATGGATGATCTTTGACATAGGATAGAAAACATGTACTTAAACTCTAAATGGCACATCAGAGCCTGCTTCAGGCATTTTCTGCTTGGGCATTGCCAAGAATGGTGATGCTTTTCTGAGATTAGACCCAGGGTGAGATTCCTTATACAGTGTTTTCACTGCCATGTCCCATGACTAAGGACAGGCATCCTGTGCTTTACTTCACCGTTAGAGAATGATCTGGGTCATTTTTTGATAAGCTACCTGGTAGTACTTTTATCTAAAGAAACTACAATAGAAAAAATTATTTAAGTCTAATTAATTCTAATTTCATTCTAAAGTGTGAAATATAACCATTTTAGTACTAACAAGTTAATTAATTCTTTTTATACAAATAATCAGATTGCTGTAGGACCCGCAGCTTTGCCAGGTTACTTTGACATTTAACTGGTAGCTCATGGAAGACTGATCATGTTTCCTTTGGGAAGAGGGACATAGTCCCCCCAAATTATAGTGGATGGAGTGTTGTATAGGAAAGGAGTAGCCTTTAGAGTCAGGCAGGCACGGATCCAGATTGCATGTCAGCTCATCTCCAGCAGTGTGACCTTAGCCAAGGCATTAGCCTCTCTGAGCCATGGTTCTCTCATCCAGCAGACGAGCTAATAATACCTGTAAAATTCCTGGCGTACTTCCCAGCACACGGAAGTTTTCAGCAAATGGAACTTACTATTATTATTATGTATAAATACAGGCCAGTATTTTTTAAAAAATATAAAGCCTACAGAAACCCCAAAAGTATTTCAGGTTGTATATTTTCAACACTTGTCTTTTTGATTTTTTCTTTTCCGAACTGTCAATGGCAAGTGGTTCCGAAATAGCACCATCCTCTTATAAGAGAGGTGAAAATCTGGACAAACCATCTTATTTTGGGAACGTAAACATGTTGGATATCAAAGAAGTGAATTTTCTAGCTATCGTTCTCCAACCAGAATAACTTGGTCCCAGCACCTGAAATGTGTAAGTGGAAACTTTCAGAGACATTTTCATCTTAATTTTCTCCATCCTGTCTGAAATGGCTGCGTCTTTCTGTGTTGTAGTTAAAAAAAAAAAAAAAAAAAAAAAAGCACATTTCCTTGCGTCACCTTCCCATGCCAGTAGAGCAAAACACAAAAGCCACAAGATCTATGATTCAAAGGTCTTCTGCTTTATACAAGTGACTATTTAAATTGCCTGAAATGTAGTTTTTAAAAATTCATCTCTGTAATTTCCAAAAAATTAACCCCTTTCTTTTTAAAGCCCTTCTGGCCATAAAATGGTGTGTGACTACTCCATTTAGTGTTTCTGAATATGAATAAGGGTGCCAGGACCACTCTCAGTTTACGTGCTTATCGCTAAAGCTGTCACCAAGTTTTTAGTAGTATTTTATATAGCATGGGGCCAATGGAACATTTGAGATTTGACCTTTTCTACAGGTGATAGTCTCTAAATGCAATTTGTACTTTTGGAACCAAGTTTTGAACCCTTGTTTTGTTTTATGAGCACTGTCATTTACCTTTCTACTCAATCCAGAGAGAAAAAGTGATGGGAATATGCCTTTAGTGTGTGTAGATGTGTAAGAGTCCTTTATTATCTCCCAAAACCAGTAGTCCGACTTTGGGCAGGGACCAGAATGGCATTTTAAGGCTGGGGAGTCAGGTTGGCTCGATGGTATCATCCAAGTACGGCCCCGTTGGGATACTGAGCAAAACCCTGTTGTTTTGCTCAGTGCGTATTTTGTCTCCAGGGATAATACAGTGAAGAGAATTAACTTAAAAACACCGTGCCCCAGGGTATGATCCCTTGTCTTTGTAAATTTAGGCAAACCTGGATTCAGGTTCAAACAAGAACATAAACCAATCCTCAATATTTTGTTTTGTTCTCTTTGTATCACTTTAACTTTCAGTCAACTGAGAAGAGGTGGTGAGGATAGGAAAGAATTGATAACAGGAGGACAGGGGAGGCAGTTTGGGAAATTGGAGAAGCATTAAACCAAGCCACTTTTAAGTTTCTTAGAAATTATGTTGTTAGTATTAGGTTTGTGATGTAGATAAAAATACCTCCACCCGTAGTTTCCTGGGGAAAAGTAAATAGGGTTTTGCTCATCACATCCCATTAAAACCACTAAGAAAATCTTACCTAAGAGGTAAATTGTAGAGACAAAGATGCAATCAGCCTCACTTATACAAGAGGTACCTTCTAGAAAACCTGATCATTTCGCTGCTAATTGGTATAAATGTTCCCTTGCCCACTGCTTGAAGCTCGAGATCCACTTGTACTTTTATGATTGTTGTGTAATTAAATACCATTTACTTTTTCTTGGGCTTAAGAATGCAGGTCCCCCTGACTTTTTCTTTTAAGTAAATTTATGTTTATGCAAGAGGGAATTACTTACAGATAATTTCCCATATCTGGGATATGTTTCTTTACTTGTAAGTGAATGAACAGTAATCATTCAGCTATCTCTTTTTAAACTTTCCCCCAGCTTCTCTAACAGTAAATATGAAGAAATGAAAAAGCTGTGCTTTCATGCTTAGTGTAGCATTACCATATCTACTCACCCACCTTTTCCTAAGCACAGTCCTGTGAACCACTACAAGGCTTTGTGAGGTCTTCAGAAATCAGTCTAGCTGAGAAACACCATGAGGGCAGGAAGTGTCCATGGCTCTCATCGCCATTGTTTTAAGACACTTAAATGGTGCCCAGCGTCCAGGAGAGGGTTGGTAAAAACTTCTTGAATGGGTATTGTCCAGTGGGGTTCTAGGGTCTGAAATATGTCCAAGAAAACCTGTATGTAAGGCAGCCTAGAGCTGCACTGTCCAACAAGGCAACCAACCACTAACCGCGTGTGGCTTTTTAAATTGAATTTAAACACGTTAAAATTAAAATTCAGCTCCTCAGTTGCCCAGTTGCACTTACTGAGTATTAAGTACTCAATAACCCATGTGTGGCTGGTGGCTGCCATACTGGACAGCACACATATTGAACATTTTTGTCATCACAGAAAGCTGTGTTAGTGCTGGTAGAGTATCATTATCACTAAGT
Source organism: Ursus americanus (assembly GCF_024610735.1). Taxonomy (NCBI): domain Eukaryota; kingdom Metazoa; phylum Chordata; class Mammalia; order Carnivora; family Ursidae; genus Ursus; species Ursus americanus. Next base: position 9,708,492 of record NC_142137.1, on the reverse strand, counting down.
TGGTGGCTCCAGTCTTTTTAAATTGGAATTCCCACATGACTATGATGTGCACTCATAATTCAAAAAGTAGCCCTTTCACGTCTCTCTCCCCAACACTGTAGGAATTCAGTCAAGAAGGGTGGGTGGCTCACAGGGGGGCTATCTCTTTGAAACTGAAAGCCAAACAAGAGCGGGGCTGTTAGCAAGACTGGCATTATGGTGGTATGTGCTTACTTGTCTATGCTAGTTAGTATGTGAAACCTCTGTACCAGTTACTACAGAGCTACTGTTTAAAGCTCCTCCAGCACCTACTTCTGTGGCCCAGAGGCCCTGGCCATTCACCTCGTATCCTCCAACCTCCCCTTAATCCAGCAAAATGAGTTAGCTGATGCCAGTCCCATCCCTGGGGCTGGGAGACTGCTCAGGGACCCCCCACCCCAGCACTGGAGGCCTCAGATTGATGGGCACTGCACTTAGCCTCCAGGAGGGACTGCTCCCCAAGACTTTTTCTGAGGACTGCCTTGTCACCACCATGGCCAAGTCCCAGATCATAGAACGATTGGCTTCAAGAAGACCTTACAATTATCTCATCCTACCTGTTCATTTTACTGAAGAAACAAGTCAGAGAGAGTCACTGGCCAGTTTGTGGCCAATTTAGAGATAAAACTTGAATCTCCTAACTTGGTACTTTTTTTTTTTTTTTTTTTTTTGGCTACATCTTCCTGTTGTCAATTTCCTTAACTGTGAAATGGGGATTAATAGCTTTATGCCTCACAGAGTTGCTAGTAAAAAGAATAATGCTACCCCACATTTTATGTATGTCTTATAGTTTGCAAAAACCCTTTTATATACATTCTCATTTAATCCTCCCGAGAACTTGTGAAAGGTGTTCGGCGCGGAGGCAGCGAATGACCTCCCCAAGATAACAAAGCTGCTGTGATAATGGGTCTCAGTCTCTTAGGGCTTGGGAAACTATACATTCTTTTGTAAATGTAAGATAACATAACCACATGGTATTACTAGTTTTTAGCTTGTGGTATTTTGCAGTTCAAGATTTAGTGACATTGAAAGTGGTAACTTTGTTCAAGCGACGCATTTTTTTTACTTTGATAATGTGCCAATTGCACAGACTTTGGTTCAACATTAAAACAGAAGTGGGCTGCTTCGAAGTGTATTTTTAAAATGAGAGAATCCAAATTTGTAATTAGCTTTAGAAATGTTAGTTGTGCAGTTTGAGTATATAAAGAGCTTCTGGTAATCATTTCTGTTATTAGTGGGTGGCTTATTTTATTTTTTGTATTTCCCCCCAAGCAATTAGGCATTTTGGAAAAAACAAAGTATGTTCTTTGAGGGGTCATTTCCTCTATTACTGCTTTTATTTTTCATACCCTGTAGTCCTAGTATACTTAGAAGACTAGCCACATATATGATTGTGGCAAAGAAAAATCATGTAGGAGCCATTCCACTCACTTGACACCTACCTGTCAGGAGAATGTTATTTAAGTTATAAAGAGAAGCCACAGTGAAGGAAATGATTCACTTCTTGATACATCTTTTGTCTTTTGGTTTTTGGTAATTTTGATAGAAACATCCCTTACTAAGATAAGATTATTGGGAAGATCAACTTGACACACTCCCAAAATAAAATGGAATTTCTTTTGTGTGTATGTTTCTTTCTTTCTTTCTCTCTCTCTCTCCCTGAACCTCAGCCATTTTATAGAATATACTATATTCTACTGTGGAGAGATTGAGTTTATAGATAAGAAAAAGAGTGATGTTGGGCGCCTGGGTGGCACAGCGGTTGAGCGTCTGCCTTCGGCTCAGGGCGTGATCCCGGTGTTATGGGATCGAGCCCCACATCAGGCTCCTCCGCTATGAGCCTGCTTCTTCCTCTCGCACTCCCCCTGCTTGTGTTCCCTCTCTCGCTGGCTGTCTATCTCTGTCAAATAAATAAATAAAATCTTTAAAAAAAAGGAAAAAGAAAAAGAGTGATGTTATTTTCATTCTATATAATTAAGAAGTATCTCTTCAGTTTTCTTTTATTAGCATATGAAAATGATGGAATTTTCTACACCAGTTATCCTGTAAGATTAAATACATATAAAGGGAAAAGAGAAAGAAAAATTATTAGACAAAGCTATAAATGGAAAGAAAATTGAGGTTGTGAGTCCTGATGTTATCATTACCAATTTGTAGTCACATCTAGGAAGAATGTGTTTGTGTGTTTGTTTTTTGAAGTATGTATTATGTGTGTATCTCTGTGTCTTCTCTGCATGTACCGTGTTGTGTGTTACAGAGCAGACTCTCAACTCTCTATTGTACTCTAAGAGATATGACCTCCCTCCTGTACATATAGGACCTTCGAAGCGTTTCTTACCATCTAGAGTTTTCTTGGATTTTATTTATGTCATTTCCCCCTGCTTTGTGTAGATGCTGTGGGGGGTTCTGATCAAAAGAGCATAAAGGTAAAGTTTGTGATTTATAGCCAGACTTGGAGTCATGGTAATAAGACCCTAGGCTTGAATAGATCTTTGAAATTCCAAACTTCTAATTCCTCCAAACTTATTAGGGTGGAAGGGTGATCGAAGAGTGAGTACATACTTTCAAACTTTGCAGCTACCAGTTTTTAAACCAATGCACCCAGCGCGCCCAGGACCAGAGCTGACACATCGTAAGCGCTCATAAGGGTTAGCCATTAGTATTAGCTTGTCTGATTGGATTTCATCTTTACGTCTCTTTCTGCTCCCTGATGGCCATGCTGAATAGGAGCAAAATGTCCAGGAAAGACAAAAACACCAAAGGGAAGAGAAACACAAGTCCTCAGTAGCCTAGAAACAGAATTTATGAGCCCACAAATAATTAGCATCTGGTTGTTTGTCTTCTTATGAGGACATGTGAATTATTTCCACGCCCACCCCAATACCTTTTTCCAAGTGAAGACCCCATGGACAGGTGACTGCTTCTCCATCACCCAGATCTGATTCAGTCGGCCTTAATGAGGTTCCATTTGATGGTAAACTCACATTAATCCCATTCTCTCTTGTTATGTGAAAGACGGTGAGATGTTCACTATCTTCTGTGTAAGAAAAAACAAAAATAAAATGGCCTAAGTATGATTATCATTGATTAGAGCTTTGTTAAGATGTATGAGATGCAAGTGTATTTTTTCCATGCCTATGATAATGTGGGTAATTAAACAAATTAACCAGGCACTCATGCTGTGTTAGGAGTGTAAATTGGTATAGCTTTTCTGGGAAATCATCAAGACCCTAAAAGATCACACCAGTTGACCCAATAATTCTTTTTCCAGGATCTCCCTAAGATAATATTCAGAAATTCAGACCATCTGATATTCAAATATGTCCCCCAAAGTGTTATTTGCATTAACAACAACAAAAACTGTAATTCCCAAAATGAAATCGTTAGATGAAACTCTTTTCTTTGGGATGTAATATTACATAGACTTTGAAAAGCATGTTTTTGAAGTGTTTTTAATAACTTGGGGAAATGCTCACATTCGTTTAACATTGAATGAAAAATAGAAACAAAACTCTGGGGCGTCTGGGTGGCTCAGTGGGTTAAGCGTCTGCCTTCTGTTCACGTTGTGGTCCCGGGGTCCTCCTGCGTCGGGCTCCCAGCCGAATGGGGAGCCTGCTTCTCCTTCCCCCTCTGCCTCTCCCCCTGCTTGTGTTCTCTCACTCTCTCATTCTCTCAAATAAATAAATTCATAAATGAATGAATGAATAAATAAATAAATAAATAAATAAATAAATAAATAAAATCTTTTTTTTAAATGAAAGAAAAAAAATACTCTGAGTATTTTTGTGTATCTGAAAAGAATACTGGTCCACAATCTTTCATTCCCAATTCTGACTCCAAAAGCATTCCAAAATCAAAAGGGTTTTTTGTTTTTGTTTTTGTTTTTGTTTTTGTAACTTCTTTGGTAGAAATTCCTGGTCGGAACTAATGTGAGATTCTATTTTAATAAGAATATGCATCTGTTTTGCTACAGAAATATTATGAAATATGTGCTGCTCCAGACCATGATAGAATATTATGTGATAAATGGTTGTTGCACCAAAATAGTTTTAAAATCCAAACAATTCTGAATGGTGAAACATATTCTGAAGCTCGGAGTTTCAGTTAAGGGGTTGTGGAACTATACAACAAAATATCATTAGCGATTCATCAGTGCCAAGGTTATAGTTGATCTCTCTTTTTTCTTTTTTTTTTTTTTTTGAATTTTATTTAAATTCCAGTTAGTTAACATACAGTGTTATCTTAGTTTCAGGTGTACAATATAGTGATTCAACACTTCCATACATCGCCCTGTGTTCACCACCACAATGCACCTCTTAATCCCCATCACCTATTTCATCCATCCCCCTGTCCACGGCCCCTCTGGTTTATTCTCAACAATTAAGTGTTTCTTGATACGTTTTCTTTATGCTTTTCCATATTTTCCAAATGTTCTACAATAAGCATGTATCAATTTATCATCAGAGAAAGGTATTAAAAATAAATATTTAAGGCATCAAAGAATCATCTCATTTCAGTCAGAATTCCTGAATTTATCATTTGCTTCCTGCATCTTCCAGTTACATGTGTCTTTTAAGCCAAGGGCTAGTTTTTTGAAAGAAAAACATTCATGAGGTTGAACCTTGACCCATCTCCAAACTGCTTTTGGGTTCGAAAGAGCCCCTGGTTAGGGATGCTCACCTTCGAGAAATACTTACAGAATAGGGTCGAGCATTAATCCCATGGGCTACTTTATCATGTTCTGTTTACGGTTAGCAGGATGGCGGGAGGGAGAAACGTTAAGGTGCGAGGTTTACTCTGCTAATGGACAGCTCTTCCGCCCCATTCAGGTGGACACTCACTGACCTGTCACAAGGTTACCCTGCAAAGCTTTGGGGTCCATGTCTGAATGGATTGCTGTAGGCTTCTCATCTCTCCCTTCGCCCAGTTCCCTGCATCCTAAGACTCGAAGCCAGCACAGAGCCTGGAAAAATTACATGTAAGTTTTGACTGAGGTTCCTCTTTCCTCAAACCAAACAATGGTAAGAATTTTCTTAGATGATAATAGCCAAGTAGCCTAAACCCGCATGGGTTATTTTCTTTTAACAAAGTATCTTGAAAATTCTAATTGAGGAACAGAGCAGGGATTGGAATCTGCATAGTGGTGGCTCCTTAATTCACTGGATCTTTAACTTGCATCGGAATCACCTGGAGGGCTTGTGAAAGGACAGCTTGCTGGGCCTCGTGCCCAGAATTTCTGATTCCACAGACCTGGGGCAGTCTGGGAAGTTGCTGTGCTAACAAGTTTCCAGGTGATACTGAGGCAGGTGGCCCAGGGACTCCACTTTGAGAACCACTGCTTTAATTCAAGGGTAACTGAAAGAATGAACGATAAAGGGAGAAAAATGTATGAAATATTTAGTATTAAATGCCACTAAAGTAAGATATGTAGTGCTTTACTGAATATATTGACTCATCTCTCAAGAAAAGAGATTTTTAAGGTCCTCTCAGCACCGTCACATTTGAAGGTTCCACCAAGAACATGACGTTATTCTGTGGAGTCAATAGTACCAGTTATTCTTTGCCCTTGGATTTCAACGAGGGTGACTAACTGCGCTCTACCCGGCGAAAATGACAGCTACGGTCCTTTTGCGGGTATGCTCATCATGTTTTTAGATACTCAAAAGGGAAAATCCTTTTTCCCCTGGGTTGAGAAATATATTGCTGCTTCTCAAAGTGAATCATCACAGTCTTCTCTTTCCTCTTATACGCTTAAATGGGCCTTGATTTTACAAAACACATGTGGGAAGGGAGGCGCATCCCTAATAAATAGTCCAAGTCATCAAGTCCAGGTTTTTGTGGGGTTTGAAGTTCTCAGGACCGACGTAGTTTGAGAATCAGTGTTAGATTCGGAATAAGCCAATCACCTCTCCACTGAGGACAAGAACAATTTATTCCATGTTAATGGAAAAAAGTGGAAGATTTTGGCTCAACAAATGTGCATTTGGATATATGTGAGCATACATGCAAATGTACATATGTGCCTATGAATATATATGCATTTTGTGTATTTCTAGCTTTCATTGTAAGAATTTTAAACATTTTTCTTTTGTTTCATTGAGTTGGTGTGAGTATAAAAATAGTATGAGAGATGCTGTCCAGGAAATGTATGAGAAATTTCTGGGCATTTTAAATCTGTGGACAAGCATTGTGCTTTATAACGTTTACCTTGGTATGGTAAATGTTCATTCAGAGTAGCACTTAGGACACGCAGTTCTTTTATTGGACCCCACAGAAATTGAGAATAATCACTGTTAATAAAGCAATTCCAAAGCAGATGTAATGAAGGCGCTTATCTAGTGCCTACCCATTGGCAGAGCCAAAAATCCTGGAGATAGATTTAAGTGCCTGTATTTAAAATGAAAATCACAGAATCAGATAAATCAGGCGAAAAAGTGGTAGGTGATGAAAGAGTTCCATAAGGAATTAATCTAGAGCTGTCTTCTGGGCACTGCCCAAAGGGTAACAGGGCTGGTAAGAGGGCTGATAGAGTTGTGAGTGATGTAATTATGTGTTCTTACTCCGCCCTCACAAACTATGACATCTCTGTCAGCACTAATTAGTTATTCTGCACAGCGTTCTTGGAAGCGAGGTTTTCAGTGTATGAAGCATCTTTACCATCATATGGAAGAAGCAGGTTGGGTCAAATGCTCCTTCATCGCCTTCCTGCTTTGGCATCTGTGAGTGTCCGTGTTTACACATCCGGTTTTCCTGTAGGGATGACCTGTGATGTCAGTCAGTTTCATGACTACAGGCTGGGGAGGGAAGAAGGCTGCCCTGACACCTCAGGTGACTCGCCTCAGGTGACTGGGTGCTTCGAGCTCCTGCCAGACCCGGCACGGCTGCCTAGATCACTCCCTGCAGCCTGGGGTGAGGCGCTCAAGTCGCTGAGCACCTGGCGCGTCTCTGCAAAAGCACCATGCTTGTGTGGGGACAGGGGTACGGGAACCCTCTCTCCTCTCCACTCAATTTTGCTCTCAACCTAAATCTGCATTAAAAAATAAAGCTCGTTAATAAAAAAAAAAAAAAAACGAATACCAAACAGGATGACAGTTCTTAAAAAAAGTAAACATGGAATTACCATATGCTCCAGCAATTCCACTTCTGGGTATATACCTAAAAGAACTAAAAGCAGAGACTTGGACAGATGTTCGTACAGCATTATTCACAGTAGCCAAAAGGGGGAAGCCACCCAGATGTCTATCAGCAGATGAATGAATAAGGAAAATGTGGCATATACATACAGTGGAATATTATTTGGCTCTAAAAAGATATGAAATTCAGACACATGCTACAACATAGACGAACTTGGAAGAGACTAAATGAGATAAGCCAGACACAAAAGGACAAGTATCGTGTGATCCCACTTAATATGAGGTGTCTAGAGCTGTCAGGCTTATAGCCAGAAAACAGAATGATGGGTGCCAAGGTTTGGGAATAGAGGGGAAGGGAGAGTTGGTGTTAAATGGGTAGTTTTCACTTTGGGAAAATGAGGAAGTTCTGGAGATGGCTAGTGGCAATGGTTGTACAACAGTGTGAATGTACCTAATGCCACCAAATTGTACTCTTAAAAATGGTAAATGTTATATATATTTTACCCCAGTAAAAATAATTAATTAATTAATTAATTAATGATTTTTTTTTTCTAACTGAATACCAGAGCTCGCTTTCCTTCCAAGAGTGCTATGCAGAGTCACCAACTACTGCTTGACAGGGTTGTTCTAGTTTGTGAGGGCGGAGTAAGAATTGACGGCTATGGCCCTCATACCTCTCTCAGCCCTGATTGTTTCCCTGGCATTCTTCTGGCAAGGGCAAGGGATCTACGGAATGTATACTTTAGTCTTGGGGATGGGCTTCCTGTCAGGGCAAGGACACGTTTGTCAGAAACTACCAGGGCAATTTGCCATAAACAACTGTGATCGCTACCGCATGCCTATACACATATAGGAAAGCTGTTTCACTGTGATGGAGGGAGTGCGTACCCACCTGTGCTCCTATAATGGGGCTGCTCAGATCATCTGAATTGTGTGTTCATGATCGAGTCCAATGCACGGGCTTGTGGCGCTGTGTGCATTGCCATGGCACATAACAGGTGTTCGTCAGGAGAGGTGGACACTGAGGCACAAACCAGGGAAAATAGACTTGATTATAATATAGCCGCAGATTGAAGCCTAGTAGAAAAAAGGGAAAGCTGTAGAAGAAAATTAATAGCAAATAATTCTCCTGCAACAGGGCCTCAAGTTATTATAAAGCCTGTTTTACATACGCTAAATGAAATATAATTTACCCCTCATCACCAAATCACTGTAGTATTAGGTGTCAGTGTACCTGTAAATCACAGAACAATTGAGTGTGTCCTGCAGTTCTATGAGGAATATTCAGGATGGAACTTATTACTAGGTTAGTCTCTTTGGACCCTACTTTGGGAAGATTTTGCTTTTTATTCTGTGTTTCTTAGAAGCTGGACTTGGAGAACGATCAGCAGATTCTCATGGGACCCAGTAGTAGCCTGGGTCGTATGCTTTCTTCAGGTCTCCTGTACCACGTTCAGGTCTGCGCTTGGGTCTGACTAGGGCTTGTAATTCCTGAAGAGCAGTGCATAGGGACCCATAGTTCCAAAAAGCTCAGAAAACTGTCCTAAATTATCCCCCGTCCTTAAGAGGAAGGAAGAAGGAATAATCAGGGAATGACCAAGATTATTTGTGTGTATGTGTATGTGTGTGTGTGTATATATATGTGTGTGTGTGTGTGAGAGAGAGAGAGATTATATATATGTGTGTGTGTGTGTATGTGTGTGTGTATATATATATATAATCACACACGTACGTATGTGTGTATGTATTTGGCTTAAGGAGAAGGTATAATCAAGAAAGAGATAAAGTCATCAGTGTTAAAGTATGTAAAAATCAATCCCATCATTCCTACCCAGACTTTCCAAACGTGCTTAGAAGTAAACTCTCTAGGTGATGGAGAGAGGGCAAAATAAAGGTTTCAGCTGCTAAGATATCAGAAACTAGAATTAAAGGTTGTTATAGAAAAGAAAATCCAGGGCAGCAAGTCTAAGAGAGAGAAAAGCGGCGTTTGTTCATCCTTGAGATCCAGATGTGGCTGCCTGCACCCTAAGCTTGAGTTGAACTGACATGGATAGAGAATCAAATCAAAATAAATTCAGCCCCTTGAGTTCAGAGACCATGATTTTTGGATGGACACACGGACACAGGTTTCCACCAGAGAAGACCAGCAAACCAAGTCACCCAGGTGGAATGACGTAAGGTAGAGAACAACAAAGATAGACCCTTGGGGGCTCCCCCTTGTAGGCTTTCATATTTCCTAGGAATCAGATTGCCTCGTTCCAGACACTGAATTCATGTTTGCTGATGGCTTAGCTACCTGGAACCCAACTAACCAGAACCCTGAATTAACTAGCCTTCACATTTCCCCACCCCCACTTCACCGCCTCCCGCACACCCCACCCTACCTACCGCACACATCCCACTTCCCTTTTTCAGAAATAGAGATTCAGAAAACAAGATAGCTTTGGTTTAGTAAAGATGGAGAATATACCCTGGAGGATATCTGTAGCTGATGACACTGACCTGCTGAATCATTGAGAATGGTTAAATGTTTTAAAATTAGGAAAAGAAACTGCTTTGGACCAGAAAATAGATTCTAATAAATGGTCCAAGAGGAAAAAAAAAAAATTGAAACAAACAAAAATCTTGTCCTCAGTTAGTCCAGTTAACTGAAGTTTTATTGTACCTATTTTCATGCCCTAATTAATAATCTAAAACTGTTGATTTACAAAAGAGAAATATACCATTTTTATTCTTCTTGAAAAACTGTGTAGGTTTTGGCTTTTACTGCCTTTCCAGTGCCAGAGTTTAAATTTCAGATATTCCCTTTATGTTTATTATGTTTGGAAGTGCTTTAAAAGTTATAATAGTAATGATATGAGGAGTAATATAGAAAATAATTTTATGAACATATATATTTAGTTCCTAGAGTCATTGGAAAACCATTGGCATAGTTTTGAAGCCAATTCTGTTGTTTTTTTAGAAGAATGTGTGATATATTTATTTGTAGCGTTCAGTTTCACAATTCTGTTCTGCTCAAGGCATCATCAAAATTAATTTTCGTTCCCTGCATATACCCTAATGGTACAGATAGGGGTGACATTACCAGCATGGTAATGTACATTAATATGTAAATCAAAAATTTCAAACGGTATTCCCTGTGAATCTCCAAATAAACTCAGCCATGCTTATTATAAAGCTGCTTTACCAAGTGATTATCAGTGGTAGCACAAATAGTTTATCAGCTTATTCTAATAATTTCCAATCTGTTGCTTTTAGAAATTATTCATATGCTCTCTTTTGGGTGTGCCTTTCATTAGCAAAGTGACACCTCTCTCTGAGCCATGATTTAACCCAAGCTGGGGCAGCACGCTTACAAGGATACCACCTGCCCTCCCCTGTTAACTTGACCATTGTGATGGCCCTAGCATCTGGAGCTTTGCTGCAACTGGAGAGTGCCCAGACCATGGATCATGATGAGGAAGAGTGGTATTTGCAAAGGTCTGGAGTGTAGCAGGACTCTTAGAGTCCTTGTAGAACTTAACTAGAAGCTTTAATCTATTGTTTCTAGTAGATTTTTCCTGTATTTCATGTCTGACTTGTCACCAGGCCAGATTATTACACCGGGTTCCATGTATTAAGTGTTTTTAATTGCTAGGAAGAACAGAATCAGAGAATAATTAATTGTTTCCTTTCGTCCAAACAGAAGTAACTTTATTTTCCTGATTGTAAAGTAATATCTTTATTGTACATAATTTATAAAATAACAGGATAAAGAAGAAAATAAGTTATCTATAATTCAGCTACCTAGATAAAACCTGACTGTTAAACTCTTGTGTATTTTTGCACTTTTTTCGATTAATCAGATAATTCCAAATTTACAAGCAGTACTCTGGACCGATTATATCCTACAAATTTGGGGGAATTTAGGAATGATGACTTTAGATATCATTTTCTAGGACAATGATCTCCTAGTTTCTTATTTTTCTCACTTCAAATTACATTAATCAGCTCTTATAAGAACAGATACCTGTATAGACACACCATTATCTTTATCAAGTGGAATTCGGTATTAACTGTTTTTTCTTTCATTTCTGCATCTTGTCAATAAAAATGATTATTGAGTGGCCCTGCAAGATCCTAATGGGCCTCTGGAATCATAAAAGAAAGATTTAATTATGTACAAGATCGTTTTAGTATTAGATCAATTCATTGTGTTCTAGTTACTTAAAAATTCATATTCAGTATGCTCTATGGAATTTGCCAGAAATGGGTAAGTTTGGTTAGCCAGAACCTCCTTTTCCCATCCATCATCCAAACAATATGTTCTCCAGTAGAACTCTAGTTTTATACCTCATGGTAACAAAATGTGATTCAAATATATCTTTTCTTGTGCTATGAACTAGAGTTTTCCTTCAACTTTGTATCCTTTATCCCCCTTCAGAGAAACTTCTCTTCAAATTCTTGTGGTGTAGTGTTATGTTATAGATCCCAGGATTGTGCTGAGAAGTCTGTGCTTCCCTTGGAGAATGCTAGGATTTTGGATCAGGATGAATCCTAACATGTAGCCAAGGTTAGGAAGGACTTTGAGCACTGGAAAAAAAAACCCGATAAAAGAATTTAGGGGATTGTTAAAAGATTCATCTGAGAAATGTTGTAAGAAAGTTATCTGCAAGCCTTTTGTCAATAGAATAGGAAGTCTATGGGCAGCAGTTGCTAGAATAGGTTTTGTTTTAAAAGATTGATCTATATTTGGCATGGGTAAGACTAGGTCTTCTCCCCTGTACAATACTTAAGTTCTTTGAAAGCAGATTCTTCTAGGTTCTTCTCTCTGCATCCCTTCACATCCTTTGTGCCCTTGTTTATAACGGGACTCGTATGTATTGAGTTAGTATTTCGTCTCTCTTGAGTGACAGATGAATGAATAAGTGTGCCTGATTCACGTACTGCATTTTGCCTTCTTGCTACAGAAGTCAAGGCGTGTTTTGATAAATATCCGTGATTGTGAAATGCCCTGGTTCGTTGGCTACAGGTGGGGAAGTGGTATACAGTACTTCGATCCTCCTAGGAGAAGGAGAGGCTAACGTGGATATTAAGAATTTGCTTCTTTGTCTTCAGTTTCAGTTTGACCTCCTTGCTTCACTGAGTCACAGCGCTCGCTCTTCGGTGATGGGCGCGTCATTTAAGCCTGAGACTGTCCCTTGGACTGTTTATGACATTGTACCTGAATTTCCCATTACATTAACAGCCAGCATTTGTCATAAAATTTCAAGAACACATTAAAAGTTATTTGGTTTGTAGTTGACATTGAGATTAACTTTCTCTAACCTAAACCAGTGAAAACCAAAACGCTCCTCACCACATAAAAGTTTTGCTTTCGCTGTGTTCAGACCCCTCCCACCTCCTCAGAGCACAGTCATTCGGAGTCTAGTTTGGGGGCGGTGTGGTTGTATCTCAGTGGTGTATGACCCACTTTTTCGTAACACTTAATTACCCGTGTTTTTACAGCCCTAGTCAGAAGGTCTGACGATAGTGGACTATAACCCAAAAAAGGTTTTCTGATACACCTCATCAGGGCTGCTAGTACCGTGCGTTATCGGAAGAAGGTGTTAGCCCCGCAGGGCGTGTGTTAACTACCAGAGGATGACAGAACATTTCCTCTAGTTTCTGGATAATGAGCAAGCACACAGGTAAAGAAAGACGCCTTTCTCAGAGTTGCCTCCTTTTGTGTCTTAATTATTTTGTTGAGCTGACTTTTAAATATTGATCACTACCTGCATATGTTTGCTGTTGAGGTCTGCAGAGGGCTCGGAAGAACAAGCATTTTAATTGATACCCTGGGACCTTAATAATTTAACTTTTCATTAGAAGTCTAAAGAGATGGTAAATCAAGAATAGACTCTCCTCTCGATCCTCTCTGTGCCCCTAGAACACGTCCTCTTCATCGCTGTGTTTTTCTTGTGTGCTCGCAAGTGTCTGTGTGTCAGCATCAGCCGCTTGGCGCGGCAGCGGAATGAATGCTTGGTGGGCTGCCGGCCATGCGGTGGGGACTGTGGACAGAGCAGACAGGGACGGGGCGGGGGGGGGCAGGAGGGAAGGGAGACGGCAAGGGGATATTGTGCCTCGGTGCGCATCGTTCCACTGCAAACTAAAAGCAGATTTAGGGCAAGTGATATTGACCTAACTTTGGTGAAATCATTTCCGACAGTCTGCTCTGTTTTAGAAATGCTTATGCTTCTGATAATCACTTTTGTTCATTTGAAGAACTTTGAAAACGCTGTCATTGTTTCAAAACTAAATGTGATAGGTATCATCTTCCTGAATGTACAGAACGTTTGTGGGTGCATTTCTTTGCTGAAAGTTGGTTGACATGTGGCTCGCGGTAGGGTGGTGCCCGCGCCTCGCCGATCACGCTTGCCTGTGCGCTGAAAGGCATACCAACGGGGAGTCTTGGAAAATGCCTGTAGATAAGTCAACGTTGTTTTCCCTGAAAGTCCTGATACAGAAAAAGAGTGAAAGTACCAACACCTAACTGGAAAAAATGTCACTCATTTTAGCCTCTTTGCATCCCTTGTTAGGACAAACCCTGGGTTGGGTTTTTTTACATTTGCGAATTGTGCGGTAGGTGGAGCAGTGTGGGTGGCCCAGAAAAAGTAGCGGTTAGAATAAGATTTTCCATTTATTGCCCTTTGTGCATGGCTAAAAATAAGATTCATACAAATCAGAATATGTAGTGCAAGCACAATCACTCTGTTAATTCTGATGACTGGCTTGCCCACATCTTTGCATCTGTCTGGTAAGTGGTGCGTTGGGAAATAAATGTGACTCTGTTTAAGCAGCGAGAGGCGGCCAGGTTTTTGCGCTGTTTGTCTGCATGTGCTAGTTTATCAGCATTTTCCCCTCTGAAGGAAGAAAGACACAACTCATACATAAACAAATTGTGTCGATGGAAGGTTGAAAGAAGAAGTGATAGAATCTTCGAATCTTTTTTTTAAAAAAACGAATTGCGTTGTTTGAAATGCTGTTTTAAAACATCCATCTTTTTGATTCATTGTTAGAAAGTTGTTTCTTGAAGACTCGTAGAACAGCAAGGGAAGGATTTCTGAGTGGTGTTGCCAGGAGATAGCCACGTCTTTTGTTTGTGGACTGATGGGGTGGTGGGGAAGGGGGATAAGGGTGCATGCACGCCTGTCCCGGAATGCCCTCCGTGGACACAGATGTTGGGGGGGGAGCAGTTAACCAAGTAAAAACTCCCCTTCCTCTGACTGCTGAGTCTACTGCAACCACAGTAAGTGATAACATGTCAGTTTGTGGCTACAAGAAACACCAAAGAGAGGTGGCGTCAGCGTTCACAGGGAAATTTGTACCTTCGTGATCCCAGCGATGGTGCTGTCCCCATTCCACTGGCTGAGCGGCTGTGGCATTTCCAAAGAATGAAAATGTCGGCAAATGTTCTGAGCCTTTCAGTTTGATGTAATTTGCAAAATGAGATGAGTCAAGAGGGCAGTCATTCCAGAAGCCTCTGGAAATGGAAGACTGCAAATCACATTCCTCATTGGCAGCTCCAGAGGCAGACAGTAAGGCATGCTGATTAAAGCAAGGCAAGAGCTGGGGCGCCTGGGTGGCTCAGTCGTTAAGCGTCTGCCTTCGGCTCAGGGCGTGATCCAGGCGTTCTGGGATCGAGCCCCACATCAGGCTCCTCCGCTATGAGCCTGCTTCTTCCTCTTCCACTCCCCCTGCTTGTGTTCCCTCTCTCGCTGGCTGTCTCTCTCTCTGTCAAGTAAATAAATAAAATCTTAAAAAAAAAAAAAAAAAAAAAACAAGGCAAGAGCTTTGGGAGAAAGAGGGCTCAGGACCAGCTCTTAGCTGTGTGCTGACCTTGGTCTGTTTACCTAACCTTTCCTAAGCCAGGTTGTTTTAATTGAAAACAGGAACAGGGATAGTACCTACCTCAGGTTGGTTGTGGGGATTAAATGAAATAACATACGTGAAGCACGAAGCCAGCACTTAATAAAATGATGGGGTTGCTACTCTTATTTGTGCCACTGTAACATAAGAACGTGTTGGAGAATTTTAGGGCATTTGGGGGTTCCCCCCTCTATGCTTGGGGTACAGACTTTGGAATTAAATGCACACAGGATCAGCCTCTTGTTCATTGCTTTTCAATCAGAAAGCTGCAGGTCATTTGCAGAGTAGTTTGGTTCCTCATAGGGTTACTGATGCCGTCTGGGGGGTATTTCTTTATTTTGCCGTTAAACCAGCACAATGTAAGCCTCTCTTTCCTTTTAAGATTAGTACTGTGTTGAGCATATTCAGTTATTTTTACCTTCTCACTATGCTTTTTATTTAAACATGGATATTTCAGTTCTAACATCTGTGCATGTTAATCGTAGTGCCTACTGATATACATTCTGAAAGAGAGAGCACTAATGGTGTAATCAAGTACAATTTTAAGTATTTCAGGTGGGAATGGGCAAAACTTCAGGAGCAATTAGTTTCCGTGGTGGTGTAATTCCCTACAGAAAATATTGCATCTGTTACAATTTTGGTTACTAGTCAGTCCTAGAGATGACTAGATACTGACAGGCAGAAAACAATTACTGTTGCTTCTTTTACTTTTTATTATTTTTTAAAAATTATTTACTGTTTAAGAGTCTTTCTGCCCATCAAATTTTTCAATTAAAAAAAGTAAACAGGGATGCCTGGGTGGCTCATTTGGTTAAGCGGCTGCCTTTGGCTCAGGTCATGATTCCAGGGTCCTGAGATCGAGTCCCCACATCAGTCTCCTTGCTCAGCAGAGGGTCTGCTTCTCCCTCTGCCTGCAGCTCCCCCTGCTTGTGTGCGCTCTCTCTCTCTCTCTCTGACAAAAAAATGAAATCTTTAAAAAAAAAAGTAAATATAGGGGTGCCTGCGTGGCTCAGTCAGTTAAGTGTCTGACTCTTGATCTCAGCTCAGCTCTTGACTTCAGGGTTGTGATTTAAGCCCCACATTGGGCTCCACACTGGGCAAGGAGCCTACTTTAAAAAAAAAGTAAATATATTTGGGGTGCCTGGTTGGCTCATTCAGTAGAGCATGCAACTCTTGATCTCAGAGTCGTAAGTTGGGTATAGAGCTTATTTTTTTTTTAAAAAGTAAATATATTTTGTATTTCATAATAAGGTCATAATTGCATAGGCATCACTTAATTTCTTTGGTTAACCTTTAGTATTAGATTCTAAGAGTTCACATCAGACTCTTCCTTCAACCTCCTCTATGACCTTCCTGGGATACGGTTTTTTCATTTATTAAATTAAAAAAGAAATTATGACTGCACCTTGACATTGCCTCACCTGGGACCTGACAAGAAGTGATAAATGAGATCAATAAGCTAAGGAATTAAAAGTGGGAGTGATAGAAAACAGTGATGGCTGGGTTTTATCAATTGATGTATTTTGCTAGTTGTTTTTTGTTTTTTAATTTCTCTCCAATTTTTTTTCATGGTCTGTCCTACCCACTGACAGATACAAGTTCTGACTTGTAATTTATATATCAACATCATCAATGGGGTTTCTAGGTTTTTAATGTGAGTACCCAACAGGCTGGGGTGGAGATGTTTCTCAGGTCAGCTCCACCAGTAAGATCTGTCTTTCATTAGAAAGGTTCCCAGGTTCTTACAGTGTATCCAGACAGCACTGCTTTTTAAATTTTTTTCTGTTGAATGAAATGCAAGAATGCTTTTTAGACAGAGCGAATCATTTGAGGTAACTAACAAAGTTCTTGGCATTCTGGATATAGCTTTAGTCCCCTCCATGAACACATACACTCCCCATTATCTTTGCCTGCCTTATTGTATTTTGCCATAGACTGAAGTTTCTGTAAAAACCATGGGCAAAAGAAGGTGATGAATGAGGCTGTGGCTGTGATTTCCTCCCACACCTTCGTAAGGAATGACAGAGATTCTGAAAGCCATCCCATTGATATACCGTGTGCTTCTTCCTGGATAACAGCCAGTTTTAACCTATCCTTCATGTGCAATTTGAGGGTACTGGCTGGGCCGAGCTCATTATTCCTTTGGTTGAATAATGTAAAGCATTTGCAATGGAGATTTACCCTAATGATGTATTTTAAGTGCATGTCCGCATTGCTGGTTTAATGCACTCAGTCATGGAATGCTTTAGAGTTTATTGCTAATGGATGAATCCTCGGGAAAGTCGGAATTTTCCATAAGATTGACATTTGGAGTGAGAAATATAAATCTAATGAGAGCATTTTAACCAAGGTTTGTAATTAGGGCTGAATGGAGTAAATTTGTACGCGCGTACTGCAGCAGGGCACAGCAGAAGGTGAAATTGCACGCTCTGCTCTGAAGGAGGGATGAAGGCTGATGTATCAGTGTCAGGCCACGACACTATGGAGTATAAATGACACTGTCACCAAGTGCTGCCCAGGGTCCCAGGGGAACTCCACTCCAGTAAATTACATTACTTAGACAGACCTGACGGCATTGTGTCGGAATGAGAGGAGGGAAGAGAAAGCTGTCAGCACGGAGTCGGAGATGTTACAGCACAGCTGGCTGCAGGGATGGAAGCCACTGGTTTCCCTTCACCTAGATATTTTGTATTCTCCTTTGCTAGGTCGTTCACAGAAGTTCCAAATGCACACCTGTGAAAGCGCATCATGTCTGCTTGGGGTGTAGGTTATGTGGTCAGTCGCAAGCGAATACATGTGAGTTGATTTGTATGAATCGGTTAGGGTGAGAATGTCTTTCTTGTTGTTTGTAGCCACGTGTGTTACATGTTCAGGATAAGCTTGCCCTTATTTTCTTTTCTGTTAGTGAGGATTACACGTACATTATTAGGATGCAATCATCATTCTCTCTGTAACATTGTTTCCTTTCAAACCCGCTTTAATAAGAACATATGTTTCTTTAATCCTCTCCTAACACTTGGTTCCTCTCAGCACCTTCCCTCCCTGAGGGAAACAAATTGTACTGGCGTGTAGCATTTCATTTTGTGAAAGAACTCAAAGTTAAGAACAGTTGATTCCTAGAGTGCAATTTGTGGAGAAAAACTATTTTTTTCCCCTTCTATTTTCTTTTATCCCCCTGCAGTGAAGTGAGGCCACCCCTTTTTTGGTCCATCTGTCAGACTATCTCTAGGGAAGTATTAGGAGAAGAGAATAAGAGCATTGATTGTACTGCTGCCTTCTGAGTCATTGAAGATGCACTAGTCACCTTTGGCTGGTTTGACCTCCAATGCCAGTTCTTGAAAAAGCCAATTCCAAGTGCTCTGGAATTAACACGGTCCCTTCTGAACCAGAAAGTAAGCGTCTTCTCCCCCGTGGATAGAGATTTGAAACAACATCCTTTCTGACTTTCTTAAATATGTTGTACTTTGTCCTTAGGGAAATAAACCTGATAAGCATCTCTGATAATTTGTTACCGGGAAGAACACTTAGTATTCGGCAGAATGTCCCTGTAAGGTTTCCAGATGGCAGGTTTTAAGCAACCTTTCTGAAACAGGACGCAAATAGGTAACACCGACAATAATAACATCTTGGATTTGACTTTTATTCTTTCTAAAATATACTCTATCCATATCATCTGTATGCTTTAGTCTTTATTTTATAGCTATAGTTATAGTCTTATTTTATTCATCCAAGCATAAAACTAAGTAAAACCAAGATATTTGGAAAACTAGTTTCGAGGATAGATAGGAAAAACCTAGGTTAACAATAAGATTTCTATTCTATGTAAGGTACCATCACCTTAAAAAATCTTGGTTGATGGAGGCACCTGGGTGGCTCAGTCGGTTAAGTGTCTGACTCTTGATTTCAGCTCCGGTCTTGATCTCAGGGTTGTGAGTTCGAGCTCCACGTTGAGTCCAGCGTGGAGCCTACTTAAAAAAAAATGTTAGTTGATGATTCTAAAATAATAACTCACTGTAAAAAGCATGATACAAAATGTCTTTGTGCCATGTGCCGTCCTCAGCATACAGACTGTGCTTAAAGACTTTGCTTTATTTACTAAAGCTGTACAAAAGTCTAGGACTCTTTGCCGTATGGGAAATGAGAGTCTCTCCCTAAATAAACTCACCAGAATTTTTTCCTTTTTTTCTTAAGTGTATTTTGATGGTAGTATTGGCCTTATATCTTATATTTTCTCTTTATCCATGACATCGATTGGGAAATCACAAGTGTTTTGTTGTTCGCCACAGTAGTACACATGCAGTGTATTCCTTTGTCCTGGCCTCTTGATGCAGCATGCCAGCAAACTACATCTTTGGGTTTTTCTGAATTGAACCTGATGGAAGAAATTTAACAGCATCTAGAATGGAGCTGGTTTAGATGCTCCTCCGTTCTGTAGAGGCTCCTTGTTCCTGCCTTCCTACCCGTGTCTGACTATATTCTCTTCTTTTTCTTATGTTAAAATTGGAAAGGGAGAAAGGGGATGCTCCTTAGGAGATATAGGTCTGTGGAGAATTGTAAGTACTCATTCAGAATCTATTCTTAGTTCTGAGAGATATAATGAACTTGAGCTTTGAGTCCTGCTGAATCCCCCATTAATGATCCCACCATCATCACCACCTCTCCACCTAATTATGTTTTCCCTGAAGACGACTGATATTTTCCCAAATATTCTGAATGGATGACTGATATTTTCCCAAATATTCTGAATGGAGTGTTTTCCAAGTGAAATACATCTTGGAAGGAATTGGGTCTGGTTACCCAGCAGGCCCTCCTCTTTAATAGTTTATTGTATGATTCTCAATTGTCCTTTTAAGTGCTTCTATTTTACATTACCTTGAAGTCTGCTCTGTAGAAGAAACTTTTCTGTAGACCTTGATTTACTCATCAGAAGTCAACCCATTAACGTTAGCACTTCACTCACACTATCTTCATGGTGTTTCCCAATGACAACTGCTGCCACACACCGCCGTGTTCCCCTGAGTTCCCAGTGCTGCAGAAAAAGAGACTTTTGTTCTGACTTGATGAGGAAAAAAAATGCAAACAACAACACCAGCTCCACCACCAGAGATCCTATAAAGACATGTACAAATGAACAATAGGGTCGTTTGTTCACATATGACATAAGGATATAAGAATTTAAACAATAAGACCCCTTGTGAAATGTGGCAAAATATGCACCACAAACGTTGTGAAGTTCTCTGTCTCATGGAAGGCAGTTTTTACACAGGCTTCAAAAAACCCATTAACGTATAAACCACCCTTTAAAAAAAGAAATGAAAATCACTGTCTCGCTACAACATTAAAGCAATTTCTGTTCTAAGGAAAGCTAAAATGCATTCATTTATATAAAGTACATGCACTATAATATATAAAAAATACAGTACTCTATTAGGCAATGCAGTGCCTCTTCCCTCCTTCACCTGAAATGGGAAATCCATCATTTTGTCAAGACCCTTCTTCCTTTGAATAATATTTATTTCTTCAAAATGAAAAAAAAATTCCTTTAAATCACTTAGATTCCAGATGAAGTTTTAAGGCTTGATAACAATTCTCTAAATCCTCTGACATTGGTGAAGCATGAAGAGGGAATAAGCCTGCTTTAAAGGGAAATTTTAATTGAATTTACTTTTATTTGAACCCTATCCTTCTTCGCTTTGAGCCTTAAAAGAAGGTTTGTTATATATGCAAACCCCAACAGGGCGATGGCAGAAAAATGCAGAGATTTCCTTGTCAGCTTGGATAGGGGTCTCTGACAGGGCCTCAGAATTGTTCCTATTTTGATGATTCTGATGTTTAAAATGTGACCTTCCAGGATTAGGGAGAAGGGAGGAACACGCTTTCACTGGCCAAAGGTGCTCCGTTGAGCTGGCTTACTATTATTATACTGTAAAGACTTTCAAGTATTTGCAGATGGATATATATACAGCATCCTTGCAAAATCCTCTTAATTGAAGAAATGTTTCATCTCTATCTCTGTTGACAGAAAAGATTGCCTACTGATAATTGCTTTGCTTAAGTGTCTGATAATATGCCAGGAATGAGAGCATTCTATGTTAGGTCATCTTTAATTATGCATGTACCACCTGTCAGCTCTAAATCGGCACCAGATTACATCCTCGTGGACTCACTACCGGGAGGGTTGGGGGGAAGCTGAGGTGATCTCTTTTAGAAATAACAAAAATAGATAGTAGTAAACATGGCTTATAACCTGCAGATTTTTTTTTAGGGAACCTCATCTTCATTGTTCTGGACCAGGAATAAGCTTTGGTACATCTGAGAAATGTTTGAAAGCTTGCCCAAGCTACCTCAAGTAAAGATAAATCACTGCGAGAGAAGATGGTAGTCCCATCTGTTGCATTTCCTTTTTGCTCCTTCTCGTCATTGTAAATGAGCCAGGGAAAAGCTCAGAAACATTTTTTATAAGCTATGTGAGGACAGGAAATATGTTAACGATGTTAGATTTCATACATTTCAGGGGTTTTTTCAGTAGTTGGTTAGCTTTTTTTAGAAGGACAAATGTGGGTTGGAAATAATGCTTGTTACCCTCTGTCAGCTTTTGATAGTTTTATTCTCACTTTTCAGGGTTGTTTGGGACTTTCTGGTGGGATGTTTAGGGTTCTTTACAAAAGGTTCTGTTCTCTCTTCTCTCCTTTGATATTTTGGATTTGTGAGAGGTGTTTCTCTTTGTTCACCTGTCAGAGGTTTCAGGGAAGCCTTGAACTGTTGTGCAGTTTTCAGAGGAGGGGGTTGGATGACCGAGAGGCTGCAGGCAGAGAAGGAACAGGCAGAAGGAAATAGCAGGTGGACGAGTTACCACGTCTTGAGTTTCTTGAATTCCCCTGCCAAGGTGAGGTTCCTAGCCTGTCTGCTTTCCAGTCTGAGAAAACAGCCTTGGTAAGAGTTTGTGAATAATAACCTTAGAAACAAGAATTTCGAGATCCTTAAATGCCTTATTTCAAACATTGCTGGCTAGAGGCATCGAAGAGAACAACAGGTCAGCTGATAAAGGGGCAGAGACCTCTGATTCCTGTGACGTCCTTCTCGAGTACCACGGTCTACCTCAGCGCTCTGAAGGAAACTTGGCCGCTTTTGAATACTTGTGGCACCATTTACTTCTCGACCCTAATCACAGAGTCCACTGAAGTGGAAGTGCAGTCTCTGAAAAGAAGACCAGTCTCAAACTACTTATGACCATAACATTGCCAGGGCTTTCGCTATTTAACGCTCATTTAATACTTGAGGTACACAGGTGTTCTATGAAGAATGTTAAACTCCATACATGGATACTTCTTAAACAGGAGAACATGGTTTATTCCAGGCCTTCCTTGACAGAAAAGAACATGAGAGAAGGAAGCGAAGCCAAAAGAAAACTGAAGAAAAGAATCGAAAAGAGGAGACACGGGGATGTGGGGGAGGGGAGCAGTCCTGCCAGGTTCTCTCATGCCAGCTCATCTTTGCAAAATCTTTCCCATCTACCTGGAAAGCTCTTCCACTCTCTCTGCCTGGTTGACTCTTGCTTTGAGTTGTTCAAGCATCATCTGCTTTCTTCGTTTCTTTCAGGCTGAATTAGCTGCCCGTCCTCTGTGATCCCACAGCACAGTGTCTGCCTCCTTCACAGCATTTATCATGCCTTACTACAAGAGCTCGTTTATTTATCTTTCTCCCCAATGAAGTGGTTGCTGGAAAAGCTAACATTGTCCTAATTGTGACAATAGAAGTCCCATGCCCAGAGAAAGAAGGAGTAATAATGATTTCATTGGACTCCACAGTACTTAGAGCACATTAACTGTATTTCAAACAATTTTAATAGTACATATGGCAAGCAAAATAGACAAATTTGAGTATACTTCATGAGCAGGGATCAGGAATGGAAAGGCTGTCGGAGACTGTGTCCTGTAACCAGTGTTTGAAGGAACTGAGGAAGGTTAGCCTGGCGAAGAGAATAAGAATGGAAGACACAACAGCTGTGCTTAGATAAAGGAAAGACTTTGTCACTCTAAGAAAAGCAGAACCAAAAGGTAGAAGTTATAGAGAAAAAGATTTGGGTTCAGAACAGTCATTTTCTTGTGGCTAGAACTGGCTGGCAGTGGAACCAGTGGCCCCATTTGGTAGTCATGAACCCCCCATTAGTGGAATGAGAATCATTATGGTTTGGACCCATGTTTGGAAACTGCTATAAACAAGATAGCTGCACCGTGTGGGAGCACAAACCGAACACCTTACCATTATGGGGGGTGCTAACACCTTACGTTAATTTCAGTTGTACAACACACTGATTCAGCTTCTCTATGCATTATGCTATGCGCATCACGAGTGTGAGTAGCTACCATCTGTCACCATACAACGCCATTACAGTATCATGGGTTATATTCCCTATGCTGTCCCTTTTATCCCTCTGACTTATTCATTCCATAATTGGAACCCTGGATCTCCTACACCCTGTCCCTCTGGCAACCATTAGTTTGTTCTCTATTTATAGATCTGATTCTGCTGTTTGTTTGTTTGGTTTGGTTTTTTAGATTCTACACAAGAGTGAAATCACATGGCATTTGTCTTTCTTAGTCGGACTTATTTCACTTAGGCTAATACCCTCTAGGCCATCCATGTTGTCACAAATGGCAGGATCACATCCTTTTTATGGCTGTGTAATATGCCATTATATATACACACACATATATAAACATTCTAATACACACACACACACACACACACACACACACACATATTCCTTATCCATTTGTCTATCAATAGACACTTAGGTTGCTTCCGTATCTTGGCTATTGTAAATAATGCTGCAATAAACATAGGGAGTATATATCTTTTTGATGGTTTTTATTCCTCTCAGGAAGTCTGTATGGTGAAACAGAAGGAGCACTGGATTGTGTCCCAGTGTATCTGTGTTCTGTATACAGTGTATCTGTATACAGTGTTCACGTGTATCTGGCCTCTTGCTGTGTGAGTGGGAGTGACTCCCTCAAAGCCTCAAGTCTCCACCTCTTGCCATGCAAAACAGAGATAATGTTTATTTCACAGAGTTGCCTTAAGTAGGGTAAAGGAGTCCTTAGTGGACAGCAGCGTGCTGTCCACAGATGGGTACTTGTCCAGAGCCACAGCTCCACCACTGACGGCCCGTGAACTCAGCATTGTCACCAGCGCAGTGGGCATGATTGTCTTCCTTGCAGGGCTGCTGTGAGCAGGGTGATGGAACAGAAGGTTGCATGTGAAAGCACAGTGCCTGCCACAGAGCAGGTCTTCTGGATGGTCAGCCTCCTTTCACCCTCTGGAGCAGGGAGACTAGGAGAAGGACATCCCAGCTCACCCACCTGTGCTGCTCAGGTCCTCGGAAGGTTCTTTGACCGGCCCCCGAGACTCGACCTTGTGCCCGTACCCTCTCCTGTTGCCCTGTCATCTCAGCACGGAGCTGCCTTCTCCACTTTTCCTGGTTCTTCCTTCCTCATCTTCCCAGTAGCCTTCTCAGTACCCTTTCTTCTCTTTGCCACTTATTTCCTTTTCTGTCTTTTTTTCCTGCATTCTGGGTAGGATTGTTCTGATAAGCACAAAATTTAATGTACTATTTCTTACAATTTTTTGTTCAAAATAAGAGGTTTTATATAGCTTTGGGGGGGATGAGGCCTTTTTCATTTTCTTCTGAATTTGCTTAAAGTTATTTTTTTTTCAAATGTTAATATTTTCCCATACCTCCGTCCCTCGGGCTTATAGTCATTAATTTGCCAGACACACAGCAGCTGAGTGTCTCTATGACATTGCTGGAGTTAGGAGAGTGTCGTTCACAGGGAACCTAACCCATATATTAACTCAGACAGAGCAAATTGCTAAATAAAGAGCTCCAGAATGCCAATTTGATTCTCTTGTTCCCAGCCGTTCCCATTGAAAGGGGGTTGCTGAAACAGAAAAAGCCATGGGCAGGGAAGGGGAACTTCCAACCATTTTACCGAGTCAGAAATTAGAACCCCCCTGTCCGCATTCAGACATCTCTTTCATCCATCCTTCCACCCCTCCATCCGCTAAATGCCCAGGAGACAGGTGCTTGTCTAAGACCCAGCAGAAGGTCCTGGGCAGACACTAGGCAAGTGGTAGGATCCCTGCCCCCAGCCTTCCTTGTATCTCCTCTGCCATTTGAGCAGCTGGAAAAGTGGCTCATTTCATCCGTGGTTCTGTATTCCCAGCAGTCCTCACAGGGTCTAGTGCAGTAATGCAGGAGGGACAGTAAAAGTTGCAAGATGGAGGAAGAGAAAGAAGGGAAACAGTCAAAGGAAGAAAGGAAATTGTATTAGCTGTAGTGCCAGGGGTGTAGATTGCTACATGCACTAAGTACAATTTAATGATTGCAGTGAGCATCTAGGGAAACATCGCTACATTTGGAAATTTGAATAAAGTTTACAGGGAAGTGTGATGCTAATTATCCTCATCTCTGTAGAAGTCAAAATGGAAGCCACACGTTCTCTGGGTACATCCCTTAGAACACACATTTCTTCTGATTTTTCTCCCTTTAAGCTATGTTGCTTGTTATTTAGCAGAAAAATGCAACTTTACCCCTCCAGCCATTTCTGACTTTTAAGTCAGAAAACTGAATTCTTTCCCTTCTAAGGAAAGTAAAAGAAAAAAAAATCCATTTCCCCCCATCTCTTGCTGATCCTAGTGTTTCTTTGGGGCCATTGACCTAGTGGGAAGAGCGTTGCTCTTGTTCTTGGGTCAACCTATGACCCAGCAGCAGCCAATTGACTTCCTCATCTCCCTGGACCTCCAGGTCTTTGTGGGAGGGTCAGGAGGAGAAATGCCTGCCTTTGTGCATCCCTGGGTTGTCCTGACAATCAAGTGAGAAAAGATGTATACAAAAGCACTTTGAAAACTTTCAAAGGTGCTAAATATGTAAGGAATTTTATTATGGAACATAACAATGTCAGTTTTATTTTTCACAGTATATTTATGGGTTTCTAAAATCTTAGCCTAGCACTTGAGGTCATTTGCTATCTGCAATTTAGTCAACTGCCAAATTCCATTAAAAGGAAACTTGCAACATCCTACAAGAGAAATAATTTTCTCCTTTTTTCCAGAAAATTCTCTGGACTTTTGTCTTGTTCACAAATATGCATATGGGGTTTCCACAATATTTTGGTCCTATCTTCAGTGCCCACCACACTGCCCATGCAGGGATGCATAAAGCTCAATCCCCACCATCAGAGTTCACAGTCCAGCCGAGGATGTAAGACTTATGTAAATACTTGTGACGTGGGTAGCAGGTACCAATATATTTGACAGGTAGAGCTGGGAGTAAGGGCATATCTGGTGGACATAACTAACCTTTTAAGCAGGATAAGGAGAAAAGAAAAAGCAAGACACATTTGAGAATCCTAGTTTTGTCTGACTATGTATATTTGTCTCATCCTTCCTATTACATCACAGGATCCTTGAGGACAGGGGCTTTCATTCATCACTACTATTATCAGTGGTGCCTGACCTGGGTTCACAAATAGTAGATCTTAGTGAATGTTTGCTTGACCGAATGTGTTCTGTACCATGTCATGCTCCATTTCAGTCTCAAAATTAATACCCCCATTTTTAAGCTCATTAACTTGATTCTGTATAAAAATGGCTATTTCGGAACTTTTCAGAATTTTTTTTTTAACTCTGGAGAGAAAAACAAACAAGTGACGACCTGAGAAAAAATTCTAGAACACAGAATAAGGAAACTGATTTTATTTATATTTGAGGGCAGACCAAATGCAGAGATTTCAAAAAACTCTCCCTGCAACAGGAAAAGTGACTGCTGGAACTTGTGTGTGTGTGTGTGTGTGTGTGTGTGTGTGTGTGTGTGTGCAATTGGCTTTCTCTTTTATCGGGTTTAATGAGATAACAGAAACTCTTTTTACCCAGCAACCTACATGGTACAGCGACTTAGCCACTAACATTATACTTATTGCTAGATTTGCTGGATTCCCACATTCTTTACTAACATTTATAACCTCCATTAGTGAAGAAGTATTTGTTAAATTCTCTGCTGTGTCCCCAGGGCCTCAAACTATGCTTGGTATGTAGTAGGTGCTTAACAAATATTTGCTGAATGAGTGAACCAGTGTGTCAAGTCTTATGGTAGACTCTGGGGAGTAGAATGATGAGTAAGGTATAATCTTTGCTCCAGGAACTCCGTAATCTAATGAGAAGGACAACAGATGAAGCTAATAATTGTTATAGAATGTGAGAAAGCAATGAAAAATATTCAGAGATTTATTTTCTATTATTTAAGTATTGTTGTTGTTATCACCTTGGAACAAGAAGACAAAGAACAATCAGCCTTTGTCACTGTTCTGTCCTTTTATTTGACTAACCTTTATCCTAAATTATCAAACTTCTCGGGAGGTAGAGACTCGTGATAAGCTCCAGGATGCCATGTGCTAAGGGCTGCATGGAGAATAAACGTGCACATCAGACTTGCAGGTCAAAGCCAGCGGCCATGTGAGAACAGGCATTCCTGGCTTGAAATTATTCTTTCCAGCATCCTTCTAGTCCAGCGTCCTTAGCTGTTCCTCTTCCTCTCTCTTCCCTCTTAAAGGCTGGTGCTTCACAGCTATACCTTCGGTTTTAGTTAACACCTGAATGCTGAGAACCTGGCTATGTCTCATTCCAGGCTCCACTTCCTCCGGTGCTTTATACTGAGCTGCCTGCTGGACATTCTGCAGGGATTTTATATTCCATCTGTCCAGACTGGAACTCATCATTTCACCCTCCCATTCCCTCTGTTAAGAATAATCCCTCCATATCACCCATCAGACAAGCCCATGAGTCGTCCTTCCCCTACTGCTCTGCATCCAAGGAGTCTGCACACCTGCCGATACCACCTTAAGCCTTTCTGATCCATGTCTGTCTGCAGTCCCTGCTTCAGTCCGGCACCAGCTGACCGTCTTGTCTCCAGCCCTGCCCACCCCCTTTCATGTATTCCACATGAAGCCGGAGAGATCCTTCTAAATCACAGATACGAACCTATACATTCGAAACTCTTTAACACGACCTATAACCTCCTGTGTGTCAGACCCCTGCAATTTTCTTTAGTTTCATCTTCTGCCACTCCACTCCATCGTCATTTCTGTGTTCCAGGGGTCTGGCACATTACACGGGTTCCACGCGTGTTTACTGAATGCAGCAGTCAAGCCGGAGCCGAGAGGAGGGAAGGGCACTTAGGTGAGAAACCTAACAAGCAAAGGCAGAGGTAGGAATCTGTGTAATGTGTTCAGGAGAGGCCAGGGGCTCAGAGAGGGGATTTAGGCTGGAGCCCAGAAGATAGAGCCAGACACATGCACACCTTGCCCTGTGGCAACACCAAACAATTTGAGGTTTCTCTATGTACCCTGTGGTTTCACGCCCTCGTGCCTTTGCCGCACTCTTGGACCCCCTCCACCTCGTCCACCTGGCACACCTGGCAGGCCACCGCCTCTATGAGGTCACCCCTAACCTAACCTTCCTCCAGATGGGTGTTTCAAAGCTGAAAGTACGGTGATTTAGCCACTGAGCTTCTACTGAGTTTGGTGGTCCTTTCATTCTTCACTGGAATGTGATGACTTCACTGATGCAGAAATATTCGTGTTACTCTCTGATGAACCCCCAGTGTGTCACCCCTGTGTCCACACTTCATGTACAGCCTGTTATCACACTCCGTTGGAATGATTTGTGTGCATCTGTTGCTCCCCGACCCCGGACAGGAGACGAGGGCCTGTGTCATTTGCGTATGTGTCTACGCACTCTTTGAGACAGAGTCTGGCACACAGCAAGCAGAGCCCAGTGGAAGTCGGGCTGAATGAATGAGCACCACACCTTACAGTCCATGGTCATGGAATGAACTTCAGCTCCGCCTTCTCCCTGCCCGCTCACACTGTTCACCAGATGCGATCTGTTCTCTCTCTGTAGCCTCTCGTACATGCCTCCCCCCACCCCATTGCTCTGGACACCCCAGCAATGGGCATGCATTACTTCACGTCTGACCTCACTCTGTCTCTCACCTCTGTGCCACTCGGCGTGCTGTCCTTGGTCTACTCTGTCTCACACATCACCTCGATCACGTCATTTGTCTAGTTGGGATCGTTCAGCAGCACCTCTTTATTTATTGAATAGTGTCCAACTCCTTACCCTGGAATTCAGGCCACTGCACTACCTGACACACCTCTCAAGCCAAGCTAAATTCCATTGCGTTCCGTGATGAGCTTACCTTCCCTCTGTGCTCTTTCCACGTGTTGCTCTCTTTCCCTGGAGAGACCTTCCCCTTCCCTGCTTGTCAAAATCATACTCCTTTTTTACTACCAAACAAAGTGGTATTCTTACTCTCAGATTCAGAGTGACGGTTCCAGCCCAGAGTGGCTTTCCTTTCTCTATACTATTGAACACGTGGTTTATACCACTCATGTGCTCCCTGTTACGTGTTGCTTTTACAGTACTTACAGTTCATACCAGTGTGTACTCTATTCACAGCATGGTACTAAGCCATCACCTGCCCTTTTTATAATTCTACCCCCACCAGCAATGTTCATGATTTAAGGTCACATAGCTCGTGAGGGTGGAGCCAGGCTGCAGCCCCCTGGTCTGTGTTACTGCAAAGCCTGGACACCGCCCACTCTGGCACAGCGGCAGCCTGACTCATAATGCTGGTGGTCTTATGCTTCCCCTCGAGTAGGGAGAGGTCCTGGGTTATACATAGCTTCGTTCCAGTGCAACGTAGATCTATTGAATTGCCCCACGTGCTCATGATACGTAACTTAATGCCTCGTACACAGTAACTGTGGTATGAACAAATGCCTGAGATGTCCCCTTCTTCTACTAGTTTATACTGAGGCACGTGCTCCATTTGGCGAATATTCATCAGGGGATCACGCAGGCTTACTATCCCCACTGACTCCTGGACTAGTGTTTTCTCGCTCCTGGAATACTGTATTACCCTAACTGTTCTCCTTGCCTGGAATCTTCCACATCCTCTGCCACCAAATTGATCTTCGTAATATCAACTCGGTCACTTTGCTCCATACCATTTGGTTTAAACTCCCATGCCTGATTTTCAGGGTCCTTTGCCTTGTCACCCCTACCCCCCCATTCCAGAATCTTGTGTCCAGCTGTACCTTCTACTTTCCCCCAGTCTAAATCCTCTCTCTCTGTGAGCCTCTGGTCGTCTCTCTTGAACAGAGCACATAAGCACATAGATTCCTACCTCTCCCTTTAGTTGTGAGGTTTGGTTTTTTGACGTAAATGCCCTTCCTCCTCTCCAGCTCCAGTTAGTTTGTTGTCGTTATTGTTATTGGTTTCTTCAATAAGTGCACACTGAGCCTGGCTGTGAACCAAGCACTGCGCTAGGCTCTGGAAACACAGAAAATAGAAAATAAGGCACATGGTGCTCTCGGGGGGACCTCAGTCTGTTGAAGTATATAGACACAAAAGCAAACAGCACAAAGATAGTCAGTGACAGAGAAACAGAATTGTTTGCGCAGCTGGTCACATTCTGCCCATCCATTAAGACCTGCCCAAGTCTATTTTCTGCCCAAATTCATTTTTCTCTTATCAGCCTTTATGATACTAATTACCCTACAATGTGCATTTTGACATTTACTCACATTCTGCCTTATCTTGTTATTTAGGTGTGCCCTGCACACATGTTCTACTTCCACGGGTGGATTTTAAGTGCCTTGCAACGAGGCCTATAAGCCTGATGTGTTTGACACCTGCTTTATCAGTTAGCATTTGCTGTGTGATGAAATACCCCCAAATATCGTGACTTCAAACCATAAACATTTCTGATTCTCACAACTGTGTGAAACTACGGGGTGGTACTTCTGGTTCAGCCTGGCTTGATTGGAGCTGAATAATCTAGGCTGGAGGCGGACAAACGATAGTCCCCAGGCCTGCCTCTACTTTGGTAAGTAAGGTTGCATTGACCGTCTGCGCCCCCAGACTGTCTCTGGCTGCTTCCACACTACAAGTTGAGGTGTTATGACAGAGGTCATATAACCTGCAAGGCTGAAATATTTACTTCTGCTCCTTTGAGTAAAAGTTTGCCAACCCTGCTCTAAGATGGCCTCACTTACTTGCGCAGTGGTTGGCAGGCTGGTTTGTCTGGGGAGGCCTCACCTGGGATGCTCGTTTCTGTTTCACGTGGTCTCTTCGTTCTCCAGGAGGCCAGCCTGGGCTTCTTCATACGGTGGTGTCAGGATTCCAACAAGTAGCAAGAGAGGGCCAGCTTCAATATATCAGCATTTTTCAACTCTCCTTGCATCACATTTTCTATTGTCCCTTTGGTAAAAGTAAATCCTGGAGTCAGGTTTGGCGGGGGGGAGGGGGGGACGACAACCCAAGAGCCTGTATTATAGGGGCAAATTATTGCAGCCATTTTGGGAAAACAGTCCACTGTACCAGCTCGTTCTTCCTCAGGCGCCACCGCCCCCTTCTGTCCCCAGTGTTCAGCATTGAGCACGTGCTAGATACTCAGTCCTTGCTTTTGTGGAACTGAATTAAACTCATGAATTGAGTCTTTGAGGGAAGGGTGTACAACTAATAGTTACCACGTGACTGTGGTGTGCCAGGTACTGCCAGAGGCCCTGTGACACAATGATGAACCCAGCATGTAGCTCCTACCCTCGGGGGGCATGCCGCCAAACATCAGTTCTGTGTGTCCTTCTGTCCAGTTGTGAACTGGATGCTCTCTTAGATCCTTACTAAGGATCTTTAGTATTTCGTTACGACGCTTCTTGTCTTGTCTCCTTTCTATCCCCACTACCCATCTATTATGTGGACTTCACAAGCGTACACATGGCCTAATTTAGGGTGTCCCTGTTTCCAGCCTCTTCCTTTCCCTTCCCCCTGAGCATCACCAACAAGCTGGTCTTCCTAATGCATCACTTTCATCGAAAGCCTTTCCATTCAACAAGACTTGAAATACTTAACTATTTAAAGAGTCTATCTCTGTAATATCCTGAGTAAGCACCCTACCACAGTCCCTAAACTCCTCTTTGTCTAGACTCCTTGACCTTCTCTGAGTTTACACAGTGTGTCCCTATGTCTGTTCTCAGATGTGGAAGCCAGGCCTAGGTGCAACCTCCTACATGCTGCTTTCCTGATTGACCTGACTGAAAGTTATTTCCTTCTCTGCACTCACAGGGTGCCAAGCTTGGAATGCAACTTAGATGGCACAGATCTCATACAGTCTGGCATTTGAATTATCCTCACTCAACCACGTCATGCACTGCATCCCTACTTGAGATTAAAGAACAGGTCTTATCCATTTCCATTTCCTCCTGAATGCCTTACACAAAAGGGACTTTCAGTAAAATCTTCTTTTATGAGTAAATGGATAACTGACATTTGCATATCACTTGTACCATTTCCAGACTCTTATCTGCCATATCTCTATGAGGCCATTGATTTAAGTATTATATTTTATAGACCACTAAGAAAGAAGAAATACCAATCAAACTATAATTAGCAATCAATTTTAAGATATATCCTGATTTCTGAAATATTGTTAAGTGGGAAAATATGCATCCTAGAATCAATGAAACACAAAATATTAAACCCAATTTAAATAGATACAGGTATTCAGCTAGATATTATAAAATATCTAAGGGTGCCAGGCATTAGAATCTAACAACAGTCATATGAGAGAGGTAGGTTGAGTTGTATTATTCCCATTTTACAGGGAAAAAAAATGAAGTTCAAAGAGGATAGAATTCTTTTTCACAATGAAACAACTATAAATAAGAGAGCCAAATTTTATGGCTGAGACATGACTGCTTTCCTAAAATCACCTGTGGATATCAAAACCCGTAAGTCAGTTAGCTCTAAGTCTAATTATCAACGTGGACCTTTTTCTTTCTTTTCAAAATATATGCATATCAGTTGGCCTTTCAGTTTGTTTTTCCCATCTGCATTGTTTTATCATGTTACCCTAGGAACATCCTGTTGCCTGACATAACATCAGTGTAATGTGATGTGATATTTCATGCTGCTTAGCAAAAATCAGATTGATTGTTGGATGCTTAGATTTTCCTGGGTAGTAATTAGCAGGCAGACTCTCTCTCACACACACACCCATAGGACTTTCTCAACCATCTATTAGCCTCAAAAGAGTAGAAGGCTCTCCAAACCCAGCACTTCACTTAATTAATTACTTCATCTGAATACTTCCTTCTGGATTTTAAGAAGCACTCTCTGGAATATACAAGAGACAAGGCTTTATTTATTAGTAAGTTCAGATAGTTATTACACTTTGGAAGGAGTTGGTATGTGCAGTTTTTGACTTATGTAGGTATCAGGCTGATTTTCAAGAACAGGTGTACAGTACTAAAAATTCTCTCCTATATATGTCTGGTTGTATTTTCACTGTATTCAAATTGCTAGGTAAAAGAAGAAAAACGCAAGTGGAAGAGTCTCCCCAGATCAGCAGGAACTGGAATGTGTTCAAGTCTTGGCAGAGTCAATTCAGCCTTTCATCTGTCCAAGGGGAGATGTGTTGAAATCCCCCCACTGTTCTCAGGATTACTCAGACTTTATTTGAGTAGCTTGTTGATTTCTGGTCACAGCACTTTAAAAAAAAGCAGTGGAAGAGAGGGAAAAATGTTGGAAAGACCAGTCAAATAATACAAAATAGGGGCTATGAAGGAAAATTAAGAGGAAAAAGTTGTTTCATTTGGAGAAGAAAAAGTGGACTTTATTTCTGTCTTCTGATACTTAAGGGTTTTTTGGTGAGGAAAATAGTAGTTCAGCTCTACTCTATGCACATTAAGCACAAAACAAGAGGAAATTGGCTTTTATTTCTGTTGGATACATTACATGGTGACAAAGTTCTAGAAGGGATACCACAGTGAGGTCTCCATTCCAAGACCTTTTGGATTCACTCGCCTTGGGTGGATAGGAGACCAAAGTAGGAAATCTCTCAAGGCTCCTTCGGCACTGTGATTGAGTTCATCTCTACTTTCATAAATACCTTGGACAACTTTTGGGTTATGATTATCAGGTAGGTCATATAGTTTCTACCACTTGTTGCTATGACCTTGGGTAAACTGGAAGTCAGTATGTAGTACCTCTCCTGCGAACTTGGCTGTAATTAAGATTCCACAGCCCCCAAGTCCTTATATAACATAGCGTCCTAGCCTTTCTGTCCTGCAGGCTGTGTTTATGACTCATGCCACACACATGATCCACATCACATCTTAAAAGACTTTGGGCATTTGGCCTTTTCAAGAATGTTGTCCTGAACATATTCCTTTGTCTCCCATGTGATTAGTTTCCCCTTTTGTACTAATCCTTGCCATTGGTATGTAAAATATTTAATGCCACCCAATGAAAAAAAAAATCTTTTGCCACAGCCTCCTCGAGCCTCTACCCTACTTTACTGCTCCCTTTAACATAAAATGTCTTGAGCTTTTTGTCTGTGGGTATTAACTATCTCTGCTCCCTCATATAACCCAATATACCCCTCATATAACCCGAAAAAGTTGCTGTCAAAGCTACCAGCGTCCTTCTCGCCTCATCTTCCGCACCTTCTCAGGAGCATCTAAGACAGGCAACCACTCACTTCAGCCTAAAACCCACTATTTTCTGGGCCTGCATGACAGCACTATTTCCTGAACTGTTTTTTTTTTTTTATTTTTCCCCAGTCACCACTGCTGTCTTCTTTTCTGTTTAGTGTCTGAGTTGGTGTGCCCTGAGGCACAATCCTTCACTTCATCTTTTCTCTCTCTGCACTTTCACTTGCTATCTCCTCTGCTCCCAAAATTTCATGGTACTGACTCTCCAGTTTATATCTCCATCTCTGATCTCTCCCCTGAATATCAGGCCCATATATCCAGTGGTATACTCGACATATCCATTTGGATATTTAATAATCATTTCAAAATTAACATAGCCAAAGCAGAACTTAGGTTCTAGTTTTTTCACATACTAAGATCTTACAAATTCTCGGATAAAGAGCATCAAACAAGGAAACAAACCCATGAGTAGAAATCAGCACAAGCAACAAACAATACATTGATTACCCCTTCCCTACCAAGGACTTCAGGTGTTTGAATTATCAGATTTTTTTTTTAAAAAGCCTACCTCTTTATTTAAAAAAAAAAAAAACAACCATTTTTTAGGATATAACACAAAAATAACCAGTAACAGTCTGCTACCAAAATCATCAGACACTTCTGGAAAAGAAGTGAAATGAAAAAAATTAATTGACTAACAAAAAATTAGTGCATAGGCTCATTTATAATTGATGAATTCATGAACTGGAAAATCAAACTAAAGTAGTTTCATACAATAGAGCACAAATGACAAGGAGAGAAAATGTAAGGAAGAGAGGTTAATAGTATAGAAGTCAGAATAAGAAGGCCTGGCATATGCTGATTCAGGGTCACAAAGGGTAAGAATATACAGGATAGTGGTGAGACAATGAAATTATGGCTGAGAATTTTCCAAATAAGATGAGAAATATGGATCCACAGATATAGGAAGCAGTAAGTACTAAGCAGACAAATACAAAAGGAATACATAACCTTTCATAATGTAGTAAGACTGCACATCACTGAAGACAGAGTTCTCTTAAAAGAAGCCATAGAGAGAAACACAGATTATGCCCTCTAAGGAATAATAATCAGGCTGACAGCAGACTTCTCAATGGTGACAACTGAAGACAGGAGCAGTGAAGCAACATTTTTTAGGTTCTGAGAATAATAAAATCGTGTACTCAGCAAAAATAACTTCCAAAAAATGAGAGTGAAATACTATTTTCATAGGAGGAAAATCTAAGAGTTAACCACCAGCAGGCTCACACAAGGAACTTCAAAGGATATATTTCAGAAAGAAGGACAAGAATAGCAAAAGAAAAGTCTGAAATATAGAAAGAAATAATAAGCAAAGAAATTGGTAAACAAGTAGGTAAATATAAACAAATATTGATGGTTTAAAATAATAATGTCTAATATAGAGGAAAAGATAAACTAAAATACTGGGTAAAACTTCATGAATGCAAGGAAGGAGATATCAGAGTTAGTATTATAAGGTCTTTTTATCGTTCTGAAAGGAGATTACAATATTAATTTTAGAGTTAAAGGGAAACTACTAAAAGAATAGATATAGTATATAACTTTAAAGCCACTTTTTTAAAAGTCAAGCAAGAATAAAAACAAAAATAAAGCATAGAGAAAAAAACAGGATAAATAACAAAGGTAAGATTATAGGAACAAACACAAATACATTAGCAATCATAGTTTATGTAAAGAGTCTAATCTTTCTGGCTAAAGACAGATATAGTAAAATTAAGACTTTTAAAAATAATAGTAATTTAGCTAATACAGTATTAGAAAAGGCACCATTAACATGAAAAGACAAAGAAACGGGGTGGAAAAAGATATTCCAGCAAATACTAATCAAAAGGTAGCTTCGGTAGCTTTACTGATATCAAGCAAAATAAACTTTAAGACCAAAAGCACTGAGGGGCCGGGGGGCTCAGTTGGTTAAGTGAATGCCTTTGGCTCAGGTCATGATCCTAAAGTCCTTGGATCGAGACCCACATCGGGCTCCCAGGTCAGCAGGGATTCTGCTTCTCCTTCTACCCCTCCCCCCCACTCAAACACACCCTCTCTCTCTCTCTCTCTCACACACACACACACACACACAAATAAATAAATAAAATATTTTTTAAAAAGAAGACCAAAAGCATTATTAATGATAGAATGCTACATATTGATAAAAGTTTAATTCATTGAAAAGTATAACATTTTTAAAATAGCTTCAAACTATATATATAAAACAAAAACTGATAAAACTATAGGGAAATTTCACCTATTTCTCCCAAGTTATTGCTTGGTCTAGGAGACAATAAATAGTAAAGATACATAAAATTTAGGCATCACAATTAAATATTTTGATTCATGGACATAAGGAACCTTCCACCAAACAATTAGAACACATGAATTCTTTACAAGAAAGTTATAAAAATTGACCTTATACTAAGCCACAAAACAAGTCTCACCAGATTTCCAAAAATAACTAATAATGACTGCATTCTCTGATCATAGTAGAATTAAACTAAAAGTCAATAACTTAAAGATTAAACTCCCCAAATTTCCCCTTATATTTGGAAATTTGAAAGCATTTCTAAATAACTCATTGATCAAAGATATCACAATGGAAATTTTTACTTAGAATTGAATGAAAATGAAAATATTGCATATCAAAACTTGTGGGATGCAGTGAAAGTTGTACTTAGAGGAAAATTTATAGCCTCAAATGTTTTACCAAAAGAGAAAAAAGTGAAAATTAATAAGCTAACTTTGACAAGGTAGAAAAAGACAAAGAAAGGAGAAAGGAAGGAAGGAGGAATAAATACGGCAACAGAAATTAATTAAATGAAAATAAAAATACCAGATAGGGGATCAACATAGCCAAAGTTGGTTCTATGAATGGGATTCAGAGTTTTGAAAAAAGTAGGTAGTAAATATTTTTGGCTCTGTGGGCAATATAGTCTCTGTCACTCAACTTTGCCATTATAATGCAAAATGAATGGATGTAGCTCTGTCTGAATAAAATTTTATTTACAAAACAAGTCAACAGCCGATTTTGACCAGTGGATCATAATTTGCTGACCACTGGACTATTGGTAAGGTTGACTGATGCACAAAAATAATGAGAAAGTTTAGCAAAGTGGCTGGATATAAGATCAATATGCAAAAATTAGTTGCCTTTTTATACACCAGTAACACAGAAAAATAATTTGTTGAAAGTTATTTATAATAACAAAAAACTTTAAGTGCCTGAATCTAATAAAATTTGTGTAAAACCTAAAGAAATTAAAACTTTGTTTAATCTGCCTCATTCTCAGACCAATGGTTTTCAAAATTTTTGTTTCAGATCATTTTATACTTCAAAAAATTACTGAGAATACCAAAGAGTTTTTGTTTATTTGGGTTTTATCTATCTGTATTTGTTTTATTAAAAATTAAAACTGGACATTTAAAGTATTTATTAATTAATTTAAAATGCTAAGCAATACTACATGTTAACATAAAAAACATCTTTATGAAAAAACTGTATCTTTCAAGACAAAAAAAGTAGAAGAATGGCATTGTTTTATATTTTTCCAAATCTCTTTAATATCTACCCTAATGGAAGATACTTGGATTCTAATTATCTGTTTCAGTATTTAATCTGTTGTAATATGTTGTTTCAGTTAAATTATATGAAGAAAATTCAGCTTCACACAGATCTGTAGTTGGAAAAGCCTTTAATAGCCTTTTCAAATAATTGTGGATACTCTTCTTTGATCCTATACCAAAATCTGATACGTGGTAACTTCCTACAGGTTAATTGAAATACAGAATCTAAAATCAAATCAGTGGCCCCATACCCCATTATATTAAAACTTATTGGACTGCTTTGCATATTAGTGGATCTGTTACCAAAGCATGATGTTTTTTAAGGCCATGATTTGTTATTTGGAAAATGCTGGTTAACAGAGTTATACAGATCTTCAAAATGGTAACACATTTTATTTTGTAATATCCAAAAAAATCACAGGTTAATATTACCAACGGTATCATCAGAGAAGTTTTTCAGTTTGGGGAAGCTCTCTAGCTCACAGTAGCAGATACACACTTTCCAAAAATCTGATTTTTAAAAGCTTGCATTTCATCATTAGCAGTAAATTCTACTGGTGGTTTTCCTTGAAGTAACAGCTCGCTTTTTTCATTTTCAAGAAAATATCTGCCAGATACCAAAATCTGAATAACCATAGTTTGTCAGGCATTCTTTCGAGTAAAAATGGTGTTCTATGAAAGTGGCTTGTTCAACTTGCAACTCAGATAATCCCGCAAATGTTTTTCCTTGAGACAACAATCATACCTCAGTCTACAGTAGAAGTATTTTATGCACCTTTGTCAAACAAAATATTAAAATGATGTGTACTCACATGTGGAGATTTAATATAAATTTAATACAAATAATAATTCTAACTAGTTGATCAATACATTCTTAGGTGAAGCTGACATTTTATTTTGCTGTGAGTGTGTGGTAGTGAGGAGCTGGTACCATTGGTGCCACTGCCTTGTTTCATGCTGAAGCATCGGCAGTTTTACCCACTGTTATATTTGCACCATCAACTCAAATGCCAACCTGTGAAAAAAACAAATAACATCTTAGTATTACGACTTCATTGACTTTCTGAGAGGGTGTCAGGATCCCTAGGGGTTCTGTAAGACCACACCTGAGAGCATTTGCCATAGACCTTCATGTGGCTGCCTCCTGTATGTCATTCAGATCACAGTTTAAACGCCATGCCCTCGAAGAGAACTGTCATACATAACCCCCAGTAACTCCCTATCACCCTATTTTGTTTTTATCCTAGCACTTATCACTACTTGATAATTTATTATCTATTTATGTATTTATTACATGTCTCCTCCAACTGGATATAAGACTTGAGAATGAATGCAGGGATCTTGTCTGTCATGTTCAATACACCAACTATATCTCCAAAATCTAAAATAATACTTGGAAACTAAGTACTCAATAATTGTTTGAAGAATTATTGAATCAGGTTGAGATGGTGCACAGGGAGTTGGGATTCTCATTATTTCTCACTCAGATGGCCTCATAGCAGTAAACTGCTATTTTGCACTCTAGATTCTGTGGATAATAACAGAAGGAACTTTTGAGTTTTGCATTATACATGTTTTTAACTTAGTCCTCACAAGTACCCTGAAACCTAAGTATTATTTACCCCTTTTAACAAAAAAAAAAAAAAAAGTCAACAAGAACTATTCCAAACCTAAAGATCTGATAAGTGTTAGAGCCAAAAATTTAATTCATATCCTTCAGCTTCCTCCCAGGTGAAACATTATCAATGGACGTACATTAATACATAATCACAATTATTGCTCAGAGTGCCAAGGTTTCAAGAATTGGCTGCCAAATGATGAGGCAGTAGTCATTCAGAAAGTGTGTTTGTTAGAGGGAATTTTTTAAATAATTAAAATTGAAACTCAGAAGTTATAACAAATGAGCAGCAGATTTTCAAAATTAACTTATTTGCACATTTTAGAAATGTTTACCTCAATCTTCAATTCCCAAGAAACCATTGTATTTCTTCAGCCTTTTGCTCAGAAGTTCTTAGGATCTTTCATAGGAACTGTAGCAATGGCAAATGAGCATGAAGTTCTCAAGTTACGTTCACACCGAAGATCTCTCCTTTACCCTGGTTCCTGGCTGGAACAAGTGTCCAATGGTAGGTGATAACATGCATGTCAGCATAGAGACTTAAGCCTGAACCTAACCTCAGCTGTTATAACTTTACCTCGTAGATAATACCGCAGAGAGCTATGACCAGATTTTAAGGATTACACAGAATCAGAGGTAGAACATGGAATACAAGTCAGCCCTCTTATTATCTAGACAGATGGATGCTCTGTTTGCTTCAGGTTTTATGTGAAATCTTTAATACCAAGGAAAGATCTACCAATAGACTTTCAAGGGAGCTCCTTGATTAGCCCGCTAGACACCGTACAGAACTTGGATAAGGAGTTCCCTAGGACTGTGTTTGCTAGCCTTGATAGCTATAACTTTTAAAAAATAAAGTGGAGTGCCAGTGTTTCATCCCAGTTCTGTTTTTAAAATGTGCCAGTGTAAACTCAAGGCCAGCTCTGCTGCAGGGGTCAATGGTGTGACTCTGCAGTAGGCATTCACAGGGCCTTTCTTTTCCACCTGTGTGAAAGTCCACAATTATCTATTAACTTAATTCACCTTCAGTTAGAATATAAATACTCCTATCAACTTCAGGAGAGATTTGAAGTCACTCACAACTTGCCAAGAAGTAATTTAAACTCTAAACACACAAAGTGAGGCACCTGGGTGGCTCAGTTGGTTAAGCATCTGCCTTCGGCTCAGGTCATGATCCCAGGGTCCTGGCGTCAAGCCCGGTGTCTTGCTCAGCAGGGAGTCTGCTTCTCCCTCTTTCTGTGCCTGTTTCTCCCTCTGCTTCTCTCTCTCTGTCAAATTAATAAATAAAATCTTTAAACACACACACACACGCACACACAGGTACACACTGAGGAAACTAAAGTGAGAAGAAAAGAGGAGGGAGAATTGATTTTGGAAAATGGGAGTTGGATAGAGGGGTGCGGGTGGTAAGATCTGTCAGAAAAAGAGCACAGACATCCAGGAGACAGAGGGAGGAAAGGGGGAATGTCTTGGGAAAAGCCTTTGCCTGTCTGAGTCTTTTCGTAGGGTGGACCATGGATGTACCAATGTAGTTCTAGCTGACATTGGATTCTCACCAGCAACGGGAAAGGAACCTCCCTATCTATCACGAAACAGCTACCCTGTAAGCCTCTCCCATTGCTCTAACCCAGGAAGTTCCCCAAGGCACCTATAGAGGATAATGATTCATAGAAATACCTTGGTCAGTTGGTCAAGGCCTGGGCTTGGCTTCTGCTGATGACTTGCTTGGTCTTGAGGAAATGCTTTAGTTTCATCCTTCCCTTCATTCTTGTAATTATGGTATAAAAATCAGTCGTATAATCACCCCTGCAGATTAAATATCTGCAGAGTATACAAAGTGATACTCTAATACATTGTTCTGTGGAAGTTTTAACCCAAATTCCCTAGAGTGCTGTCTCACTCATATGTACATCCCCATCAGCAACACGGTGTCTGTGGTCTGTGGTATAAAATGTCAGGAAACCTCCTTCAGATTACACATGTAGTCCCACTCCCAGTGCATGCCCACTGTGGAGAGTCACTACTCTAGTGTGTATCATATACATTTCTTCCCAGGGTACAGTTGGTTGGGCTTCCAACTCTTGGTTTCTGCTTGGATCATGGCCTCTGGGTTGTGAGCTCAAGCCATGTATCAGACTCTGCACTTAGCGTGCATCTGCTTGGGATTCTCTCTCCCTCTCCCTCTGCCCTTCCCCCCACCATGCACTTGCTCATGCTCTCTCTTCCTCTCTCTTTCTCTCTCTCACTCTCTCTTTCTCTCAAACAAATAAAGAAATATTTGGGGGGGAAGGTGTAAAAAATTTCTTCTCTCCATGGTATCTACTTCTCTTGGGACTTTAATCCATTGTAGAGTTCTTTCTCATCTTTTTTTTTTTTTTCGTCTTTAATATCTGTTGGAATCCTTGCCAGGGCTTAAGAAGTCTCTAGCTTCTGAAATGGAAACACCAAGTCCTAAAACTGTAGGGCTACCCCCAGGCTGGCAGTATATAGCTTATGGCACAGACCATCTCTGCCTGGGGATGCAAATGGTCAGGGTCACAATGTCATATTAATATTAAAAAGCTTAGTTACCAGATACCCACATCTTCTTGATTTCAGTTAACAGTCATGCCAAAGCTCAATTATAGACCTAATTGGAAAGATTCTCATTTCTTTACTCAGTCCATTTCTGAATGTCCATAAAGTTGGTCTTTTTCA
Source organism: Ursus americanus (assembly GCF_024610735.1). NCBI lineage: Eukaryota > Metazoa > Chordata > Mammalia > Carnivora > Ursidae > Ursus > Ursus americanus. The sequence goes on along the minus strand of NC_142137.1, from coordinate 9,665,971 downwards.
CGAAGTCGTCTTTGTCATGACATGTGACTCCACCATAGGTCAGTGGAGAAAATATCCAAAATAGCCCTTTGAACCTACTTTCCAGCAGCCTCCTCTATGGTACCTTTTCTGTTGATACCACTCACAGGGCCACTCAGAAAAGTCTGATGCTTCTTTTTCTACATTACTCCTTAGAAATTTGAAAATAGCTACTATATTTTCATATTCATCTTTGTATACATAGCATCAAGCTTAAGAGGGAAAATATAGTTAGAGATCCACATATATTAGTTGACTCTTCTTTGCAAATTTTAGTTGATCTTTCTCTTCTCACTCTCTTAAGTAACTCTTACGTTGTCATTTAGAATTCAGCTCAGACATTGTCACTGCTCGGAAGGGTCCCATCTGTGCTTGATAGTATGCCAAAATACCCCTGCAACATCTCTTATGACGTGGTATCTGTTTGCCTGATTAACTACTATGTTATACATTCCAGAGGCTTATTTGGGTTTTGGGGTTTTTTTTTTATTTAAATTCTAGTTCATTAACATACAGTGCAATACTGGTTTCAGGAGTAGAATTCAGTGGTTCGTCACTTACATACAACACCCATTGCTCATCACAACAAGTGCCCTGTTTGATACCCATCACCCATCTAGCCCATGCCCCACCCACCTCCCTCCTTCAACCCTCAGTTTGTTCTCTGGCATTTACAGAGGCTTATTTGTGTTTATGACCTAGCTCCTACCTAAGTGGCTGGCACACTAAATGTTTTCTGGACGCATAAACAACTGAATCTTTCCATCTTTCCAAATTCCACAGCGACTTTGCTCTTATTTGAGTATTTTAGTTTGTCTATTTCAAGGCACCCAGAAATCAACGCAGTGGTTTATGTAGTTTGGGCAGTTAAGAGTAGAGCACCAGCTCTTAACAAAATAATGGCAGTTAACAATAATTCTAGAACAAGGCTTTAGCTCTTTGGGATGTGGGTAGGATACTTAAGAAGGCACAAGACAATAAGACTTCATTTTTGGGTCTTTATTTCCTGTTTCAAGGATTACACTGAAATGAAAGGAATATCTGTGATCACAGTGGAGCAAGGGAGCAAATATGAGCAATGTGTGATGATTTTTACGTGAGAAAAGCCTAAAACACCATGGGAGTAAATGGAGATTTAAAAAGGAAAAAAAAAGACAAAAAAGGCATCTGGGTGGTTTCAGCTTAGATCGTGATCTCAAAGTCAAGAAATCGAGCCCTGCGTAGGGCTCTACCCTTAGCGTGGAGTCTGCTTAAGACTTTTTCTCCCTCCCCCTCTGTCCTTCCCCTCTCACTCTCTCTCAAATAAATAAATAAATCTTTTTTTTTTAAGTCAAAAGATGCTGGAGCCTTAAATGCCAATTTTTAATGCCTCGTGATTAAAAAACAAAATAACAAGAAAGAGACACAACCGTGTACTTAGAAATATTAATCTTAGAAAGTATGCAAAAGAAGTTTTTCACAGTGGATATCTCTTACATCATTATCCTTTTCAGTGTTTTTTAATGTGATTATATTCCCATGGGCCTGAGAAGCTCTTGGTATTGGGTAATGTGATATTTGAAGTAACCAGAAGAATTTGGTGGACCCACTGACCTGCTTTTGACTTCTGAGAAATACAACTTAACTATCTCGAATTCCACAACACTTGTCCTGGGCTTATGGCAAAGATTATTTTATCTGAATTGTGGAAGGTTGTCTGCCTGTTTCTTCAGTGGAAACAACATGCTGCATATAAAGGATGTCTACAGATGTTAGATTTGTGATCTTTTCCCCTCTTTCTAATTTGAAACACATTGTGTACATATGCTAATCTCTTTTCTTTCCAGAAGGACTCACCCGCATGGATTCCAGCCCACACCTCATGTATGATAGGGCACTCCCCCAGAGAGATGCTTAGTTCCCAAGCAGCCTGAAGAAGGTTTACGTACCCTATCCACATGCTCCACGATGGAAACTCGCTCCAGAGAGTCCTATGATCCACTTTAGATTCAAATAATTTGGAATCTAGGCTCTTCTGAGAGTCCAAGCTAAAAATCTGATTTGGCTGCCTAGACAGGAAGAAAATTTCATTCTGTGCAGTCAGATTATATGAACCTTTAACATCTTCCTTCCTGCACATAAAATTGCTTATTCATTCATTTAACCCACATGAGCTTACTCCCTGGGTGATCTCTGTACTGTGGCTTTTAAATACCATCTCCACACTAATGCCTCCCAAATTTATATCTCTAGACTCAACCCTGCCCTCAACCTCAAGCTATGTATTCAGCTGCTTACATAATATCTCCAAAGGGCTGCCAAATAAGGCTGTCCTCATACATGGCATATCCAAAAGTAATCCTTCTTCTCCTCTCATCCTCCCCACACCTAATTCTCCCCTGAGGTCTCCCATATCAGTAGATGAAATCCGTAATCATCTGGTCACTTACGCTGAAATCCTCAAAGTCATTAACACATACCCTCACATCCCACATCCAGTCCATTTGCAAGGTCCATCGGTTCTACCTTTCAAACATGCCAAATCCAGCCACGTGTTACCACCTCTTCTGCTCCCTCTCTAGTCTTATCCACTGTCATTGCACACCTAGATGGCTAAAAGCCTCTCAACTTGCTTCTAGTCTGACCCCACAACAACCCATCTTCCACATAGAAACCAAAGTTGTCTTTTAAAAATGTAAATCAGATCCTTGCCTGCTGTGGCTTCCCATACACTTAGAATAAAGCCCAGATTCCCACCCTGAACTGCAAAGCCTCACTGTCCTGACTGCTTCGGCAGCCTTCTCTAGCCACTCTCCTCCAGGCAGTCTGGGCTTTTTGGCTAGTTGTTTACCAAGAAGGCTCTTCTCCCAGTTAACTGCGTGGTTTTTACCCTCATTTATTTAGAATCTGCTTAAATGAGACCTCCCATGAGTACATTCTCTAAAACAAGACCTCTGTTCTCAATTCTCATCCTTCAGTTGTCTTGCTCTGCCTTATTTTTTTTCTCTACTGCACATTTTATTATGGATCTACTTGTTTGTGTATTGCCATCTCCCCCCACAGAATATAAGGCCCCTGACAGCACAGCTTTGCTGGGTTCATTGCTGCGTCCTCAGGCACCTAGAATAGTGCATGACATCATGTCCTGTACATGGTAGGCACTCAGCCAATAGTGATTGAATAAACTAAAACACTTACTGAGGGGCACCTGCTGGATGACTCAGTCAGTTGAGTGTCTGGCTCTTGGTTTCAGCTCAGGTCTTGGTCTCATGGGTGGTGAGATCAAGCCCAAAGTCAGGCTCCCTGCTCAACAGGCAATCTGCTTGGGAGATTTTCTCCCTCTGTCCCTCCCCGTACTCACTCTTGAGAGTGCTCTCTCTCAAATGGGCGAATGAATCTTTAAAAAAGAAAAAAAAAAAAAACACCTATCAAGCAGCCAACTTTGTTTCAGGCATTATGCTACAGGAAAAGAAAAAAGAAAAAAAACAGGGCTTCTGCCCTTGAGGGACTTGTCCTGGGTAGCAGGGACAGATGCACGCACAATTCTGTGATTGTGATATGGCTGGGGAAGCTCAAGCAAGAATCTCCTAATTGCCTGCAGGAGTCAGGAAGGTACCTGGAGGAACTGACATTGGAAATTAGTCTTGAAGGATGAGCAGGTGTTTGCCAGACAGGGAGGAGAGGGAAGGACACTACATGGGTGGAAACAACACATACAACAGCATGGAGCTGTGATCCGACAAAGACCTTGAATATGGCCAACTTGTGGGAGAGATGGATGAGACGGGTTTGGAGAGATGAGCTGCCAAGAGAACAATATTTTAATTGTAGCCCCCAAACACTATCCTCCCTGGAGTTTTCCCCTTCAGTAAGTAACACACCCAATTCAGGTAATTGTTCACAGTGAAATTCTCAGTCACCTATAACTCTTCATTCTCTCACACTCCACATTCAATCCAGTAGCAAATCCCATCAGCTCTACCTTCCAATTATAAACCAAATCCAACTTCTGGTCACCACCTCTCCCACTCCTTCCCTAGTCCAAACCATCATCCTTGTTCACTTAGGCAGCTGCCTCCCAGCAAGCCTCCCTGCTTCTCTTCTGACCCCACAATGACCCACGTTCCTACAAAAACCAACATTGTCATTGTGAAAGCTTTTAAGTTAAAACTAGAAGAGCAACTTAGGTCAGTATCAACTAAATGGGTTCTTATGAAAGAGTATTAATATATATGTTTTGAGTAGAGGAATGAAATTACCTTGATGTCAGAGTTTGTATCTTCTTTATATTTGTATGCCTTGTCCTAATGGTTCTGTGGTATAATGGTATGTGATTACGTGTTCATGTTTGAGGTTTTTCCCTTAACAATGGAAAGACAGAGAACCCTTCATGTGCATCTGTGTTCTCACAGTATCCAGAACCGTGGCTGGCATTGGTCAACCAAATACACCATGAATGTCTGTGAAAGAATTATTCTTCACATTACAACAGACTCACTGCTGGGTTCCTTTACTGATCTTCCCTACTACCTTTTAAAATGATGAATTTCTTAAAGTTTATTTTATATATAATGGTTAGGTAAATATCCATTACCTAAAACCAACCTGATCTAAGTAAGTTTCTTTTATCAGTATCCAAGAGATGTGGCAAAAGCAACAGTCAAAAGAAAAGTCATGGCCCACAAATGCTTATTTTGGTAATTAAGAAAAATATAAGTAGATGAATTAAGCATCCCACTCAAAAAGTTAGAAAAAGAACAATAAAACAAACCTAAGAAAAACAGCAGGAAGGAAATAATAAAATTAAAGCATGAATTCAGAAACTGAAAAATAAATTAATAAATGCAAAAATCATATTTGAAAACAAAAAAATAGAAGAAACTTTGGCTAACTTGATTAATAAAAATAGGGGAAATAAAGTGAATATAAGGTATATTTAAAAGGAATTATGAAGTCCATTTTACTAAACTTTTTACAAATAAATTTGAAAACCCTGATGAAATGCATAATTGTCTAAGAAAATATAATTTAACCACCCTGACTTCCAAAGAGAAGGAAAATCCATTAGAACAACTACCATAGAAAAACAGTAATGTTAAATTCTGAATAAAATATTAGCAAACAGGGTCTAGCAGCATTTTGAAAGAACATGTACCATGACCTAATATAGTTTATTCCAGGTTTGCAAGAGTGATACAATATTGGAAAGTCTATTAATATAATTTATCAATTTTTTAGTTTACTGTATTAATATATCTTTATAGAAAAGCCATTTGAACATCTCCATAAATGCTGAAAAGATATAGATGTAATTCAGTATCAATTTTTCATTAAAAAAAACACTATAAAATAGGAAATAATGGACACTTCCTTAACATGATAAAATGTATGTATTTCACCCAGAACTTAATGCCATGTTTGATAAGGAAACACTTAGAAGACATATTATGTCAGAAGAATTAAAACAAGGGTGGTCATTGTTATAACTGTTCTTTAACATTGTTCTGAATGCACTGGCCAGTGCAGTACAAGAGCAGGAAGCTGGAAGCATAAAAAGCCAAAAGGAAGAGGTTGAACTAATGTTTATATTAATTTGTAGATGATACGACATATACTTGGATTATATGCTTATTTCTGTGAATCAACTGGAGAAATTATTACAAACAATAATAACTCAGTAAGATGGTTGTGTACCAACTTATTGGTAAAAATGAACATTATTCATATATATGATCGACAGGTAGTTAGAAGATATAATGGAAGAAAAATCCCACTTACAGTAACAAAAAAGGAAAATCCAAATGTAAATATAAATACATAAATATATCATATATATGAATATAAGAATTGAACTTAAAGAATCTGTAAGATATATTTATTTCTACAAATGAGTGAAACTTCTTTAATTTACTGAGATGCAAAGGAAAAAAAGAAAGATATAAATAAATAGAGAGTCAAACCATTTTCTTGGATAGAAAATCTCAACATCAGAAATTTAACATGATCCCAGTAAAAATACCAACAGAATTGTTCATAACCAAAAGAGCTGATGCTGAAGTTCACATGAAAAAAAATATATTTTTGATCAAGAACAGCCAAGAATAAAAAAAAAAAAAAAGAAAACAATGAAAGAAAGTTGCTTTTTAAATAATAATATACATATTATGGGCCACCTGGGTAGCTCAGTCAGTTAAGCATCCAAATCTTAATTTTGGCTCGGGTCATGATCTCAGGGTCCTGAGATAGAGCCCTTCCTTGGGCTGGCACTCAGCGGGTTGCCTGCTTCATATTGTCCCTCTCTCCCTCTCCCCTCTCTGCTCTCCCCAACATGCGCATGCATGCACGTGCACGCTCTCTCGCTCTCTCTCAAATAAATAAATCTAAATAAACAAATATTAGGACATATTACAAATATATCCATATATTTGAATTAGGCTATTAATAGTTCAATGACACAGCATGGAGTATAGGAATAATTTCAAATACATTTGGAACTTTAGTTGACATTAAGCATCTCAGATCAGTATGATAAAACTAGATCATTGAATGAATGCTGTTGGGGTTACTAGCTCTCTGAAAATAAAGTTTATTGATCATTCATATTTACACTAAGATAAATTCTAAATGCATCAAAGACTAATGAATATAAATTAAAACTATAGTGAAGTGCTGTTTTGCAGATTTTAAGTTTGATCACACAATCTATTAGCAAGACTATGGATAAGAGTCCATAGTCTCTCATGCTTCATTCCCCCTTCTGATTACAGAAACAAACTGAGGGCTTCAGAGGGGAGGGGAGTGGGGGAATGGATAGGCTGGTGATGGGTAGTAAGGAGGGCACGTGTTGCATGGTGCACTGGGTGTTATACGCAACTAATGAATCATCGAACTTTACATCAAAAACCAGGGATGTACTGTATGGTGACTAACATAATATAATAAAAAAAATATTATTATAAAAAAAATGTTGTATATGTTTAAAAAAAATAAACTGCATGCGGAAAACGAAAAAAAAAAAGACTATGGATAAGAGGTACCCTTATACATTGCTGGTAGGTGTTCAAATTAGTACAACCTCAATGGAGAACAATTTGACATTATCAAAATTACAAAAGCTTGTATCTTTTGATGCATCAGTTCTGCTTTGGGGAAAACTATAGATGTGCTTATCATGTGCAGAATTACAAGGTTACACATTGCAACCTTGTTTACGATAATCCAAGACTGAAAATAACCCAAATAGCTATCAATAGAGAATATGGTTGTATATATAATGTTACATGTACCACATCCTTATAGTCAAATACTACGTAATCATAAAACAAGGATGAGGAAGCTTTCATGTGTTGATCTGGTATATTACCTGAGAAGTATTTTAAAGTGAAAGAGGAAGGTACATAATACTAGTATGGTATGTTAAACTTTGTGTAAAAAAAAAAAGAGAGAAAGCTTTATCTATAAATGTATATATCTTTGCTTAAATAGGCATAAAATCCCTCTAGAAGGATACACAAAAAAATATTAGTTGCCTCTAGGAAATACTGAGAAGCAGTGGTAGGGAGATTTTTTAAGATTTTTTAAGACTTTCACTGTATACCATTTGTATTTTTTGGAATTTGAACCAATTTAATTATATTTAAAAAATTGTCTTCAGGGCGCCTGGGTGGCACAGCGGTTAAGCGTCTGCCTTCGGCTCAGGGCGTGATCCTGGCGTTACAGGATCGAGCCCCACATCAGGCTCTTCTGCTATGAGCCTGCTTCTTCCTCTCCCACTCCCCCTGCTTGTGTTCCCTCTCTCGCTGGCTGTCTCTATCTCTGTCGAATGAATAAATAAAATCTTTAAAAAAAAAAAAAATTGTCTTCAGCGGGGCACCTGGATGGCTCAGTCGGTTAAGTGTCTGCCTCTTGATACTGACTCGGGTATTGATCTCAGGGTCATGAGTTCAATCCCCACCTAAAAGAAAAAAAAAATTGTCCTCACAAGAAACCATTTACACACTACATGGTTGAATCTCACAAACATAATATTGAGCAAAAAATAGCCAGACACACACACACACACACACACACACACACACACACACACACACACACACGGTATATTTTCCCATATATTTAAAGTTCAAAAGGAGACAAAAGTAATCTATGGTAGAGGAAGTTAGAATAGCGGTTATCTTGGTGGGGATGATGACTGGGATGAGGCATGATGGAGACTTTTGGTTTGCTAGTAATATTCTTGATTTGGGTTGTTGTTACTATGGGTATTTTCCCTTGGAAAAAAATTCATTGATCTACTCTTAAGGTGGGTGCACTTTTCTGCATGTAAATTATAGTCCAGGTTTTTAAAAATTATAGAAAAGAAAAGAATTCTTTAGGGTTGTATTAGTTTCCCAGAGTTGCTGTAACAGAGAACCACAAACTGAGTGGCTTAAAACAACAGGAATTTCTTGTCTCACAGTTTTGGACTATAGAAGTCCAAAACCAAGATGGCCGTGCTCCTTCTGAAACCTGTAGGGAAGAATCCTTCCTTGCCTCTTCCTGGCTTCTGGTGGCAGCCATTAATCCTTGGCGCCCCTTGGCTTATCGATGCTTCACTCTCATCTCTGCCTCCCTCTTCACATGGCGTCTTCACATGAATTCCTTTTATAAGGGCAGCAGTCATATTGGATTATGGCTCACTCTACTCCAGTATGACCTCAGAGTTGCTATAGAGGAATGTTTTAATCCTGTTCTAGTAACTGATTTGTGATGTGTGCCATTTCTGAGCTCTTAAAAAAAAAAAAAGTAACCCAGTGCTATGTCTACCAATAGTGTCATCTTCTTAGCAATAATTCAGCTTCTGGAAAATAAGGGTCTAATCCACTGACTACCCATAGTTAGATTAAAAGAAAATAAACAAGGAGCTTTTTGGCTCCTTTGGTAACCTCCTTCATGAGTTTATAGTTCTATAAAACTAGAGGCTGTGTCTTTATAGGTTACAGCATGGCACACTGTGACCATTCATCTTCATCATAGAGCAATAATGTTGTTCTGAAGATGGGCTTTTTTTCTCCTCATTTCTCAGATTTACTCCAAGGATCCTGCAAAGCCTCATTTTTCACTGGGCATGGGTATGGGTTTTATTTTTCTGTCAAAGAGTCAGCAAGTTTCCAAATGAGCAACAGACACAGGGTGTGGTTGTGCAGCCAAATTGCCCTTGAGGTATAGTTGATCCCACAATTCTCACCACCATTGAAATTATTTTTCTAATTTAATGAAATATTTACGTCGTTGTCACTGGCTTCCAGTGTGTGTGGCTTGTTGAACATGTTCAATAAGTGTTTGTTGAGTGAAGGAAGAAAAACAGAACAATTAGCCATTTAACCGTCAAATGAAGGCTTTCCCGATTTCAGAAGTCAGTCATTCTAGGGCAGGCAAAATTAGTCTATGTTAAAAAAAAAAAAAAAAAAAAAAAAAAAAAGCTTGGTAGAGCAGTGATTGTCTTTGGCAGAGGAGATTGACTAGGATGGGGAATCTTTCTGGGGTGATGGTTTCATTCTATAACTTGATGAGGTTCAGAATACAGAGGTATACACATTTATCAAAACTCAGTGGATGTCCCAAGATTTGTACATTTCGTTGTGTATAAATTTTACATCGAAAGGAAAAAAAACTAAACAAATCTTGAACTCTAGTAAATCATGTGCCTGTTAGTGTTTAGGGGAAAGTGTGCTGATGTCTGCAGTGTTCTTTAATGTACATTGAAAACATAAGATGAATTGACAGATGGCTAGAGATGGGTATGGATGGAGAGATGTGTAATAAAATAAGAATAGTAAAATATTAATTGTAGAACCTAGATGTGAGGTATTAGATGTTCACTGTAAAATTCTTTGAACTTTTAAAGTTCAAACTTTAAACTTTTAAACTAAAAAGTTTAATATCTTTCATAAGATACTAGAAAAAGTCAAAGTACAAAACCGTACAGGACCTTGCATATGTGGGGCCAAAGTCTACTTGCCATTTTTTTTCCTGTCACAGACTTGAATGTCTACTATTTAAAACAGGAAACAGTAGGGGCACCCGAGTGGCCCAGTCAGTTAAGTGTCTGCCTTTGGCTCAGGTCATGATCCCAGGGTCCTGGGATTGAGTCCCGCGTTCAGCAGGGAGCTTGCTTCTCCCTCTCCCCCTGCTTGAGCTCACACACACTCTCTCTCTTTCTCTCTCAAATAAATAAATAAAATATTTAAAAAACAAACAAACAAACCAGGGAACAGTATCACCTTCTAGGGGTCCTCTGGTGAATCCAGCAACAGGTTTGCAGGAATATACAAGGAGCCTGTTTTGTTGACCTACTGGAGTGAGGCTTTGAAAAGGAAATAGTTGAAAAAGGGCAAAGGACATTTACATTTCAATGTGGCATCATACAATATGATCTTGTGCCAGCCGCCTACACGTGGCCCAGGAAGAAAGCTGATTAGGCTCCATCAAAAACAATGCCTTGTTTTATAATTGTGCTCATGACGCAGAGGAAGCCCATTTTTATTTTTACTTGAAGAAAGATATGAAGAACTACAATTCTATGAATTCTCTTAAAATTACTCTTCCTCTACCCGCCCCCACCCAATATCGTAATTATCTCCCTTGTGGAAAGTAAATGTAAATAAATACATTTAGTTTTGGAACAAAAATTGTCTCCAAGTGCTCACCTGTGCCCCTCCTCATCTGTTGTATTTTCCTTAATACAATATAGTAGAAACCTGGAAATCAGAAACACGTGAGTTCTCGTTTTTGTTACTCTTTATGGTTCTGTGATCTTGAATAAATTGCTTTAAATTCCTTGAGCCTAAATCTCCACAATTGTAAAATGAGCAGATTCGATCAGATGATCTATAAATCCCTTCTAGTGTTGGAATGAAACTTTCCTTTTTTTTTAATCGTATCATCTTATATCATTTTGGAGGACCAGCTGTAATGAAATCTTGAATCCAGACCCTGACATACTCTAGAGGAAGGGACCCCCAGTCCCAACAAAACACACAAAAGACTCTGCTAGGAGCTCATTTAAATAATGGTTAAGATTTTAGTCCCAGTGAATTTTCCATCTGTTTCTCCATATCAGTTGGGCATGAAGCTAGTCGAATACTTAAGACATTCAGGAGAGAAAAGATACGATGTCTTATAGTGCATCTCTTCCAAAAATACAAAAACAGAGAAGAAAGTAATTTTTCTATTTGTGGAACTGTGTGTTTTCTTTACTTGGGCTTATCCCCAGGTGAAAATTTCATTTAAATACTGATTATGGGAAGAGGCTATCAACTGCTAGCCAGGTATTTTTCCTAAGGAATTAAAACAGAACAGATGAAGTATTCCTAGTGGGATGAGTCTGTTTTCATTCCCAGGTTGTAATAGAACACAAAGGGAAGAGTAGTTTGGTGTGTCACAATCTATAAACAACCCAGAGAGGGTAGTTGGATAAACTTTGTATCTCTTCACGTGCTATTTACTCAACTGTATTGTCAAAGACAGAAACTCAACTTCCATTATTATGTGGGTCTGTTGGCAGGTCTAAGTACCTGAGGGGTAATTATACAGATATAAATACGTGTATTCATAGTCAAGCCAGATATAAGTTACATACCAGTTGGAGTTGTGCGTGTTATACCTTTTCTGTAGATTATGTTTCTGTGTTTACAGATTTTGGCACATATACCTCCATATTTTCTCCCTTCAATTAGCTATAAACCGAATGTGAGTTGGGGGCTACTTAAATAATGAAAGAGGCTAATTATCAAGGACTTGACTTTACTAATGTACTTAGGTTGGAGATGTTTTAGGTGAGAGAGCCTGGGCAAGCCATCTGATTTGGTCCATTATTATATTTTCAATTATCTTTGATGCTCAGAGAGAGACATTAATATAGCTGAGGATGACATAGCAAATTACCACGGCTCTCTAACCTTTTAAATTGCTAACACTGTTGTAATCTGTAATTATAGAAATCAGTGTGAGAATTGTGGCACTGCATAATTATCTTTCCTGATACTTTATTGCTGAATGAATTATTAATCAGAATCAGTCTTGTATAGTATTTGCAGCAACTCAGAAGAATAATATATAATTAAATTTCATTATTCCTATTTTTGTGCTAATGTTTTATGATGTTGTAATTGATAATTAATTGGCCAAAAACTCACACAATACTTGGGAGTTTCAGGTGGCTGAAAAATGTTCAGTGTGCTGAGTTCATTAACTAAGTAATGATCATTCTGTAAAGACCACGGAGTCTAGTCCAATCTGTATGAGAAAGCTTTTGAAATTGTTATATTACTCATTAAGTCTTTCATGTTTCCTTAAAAGAAAGCAGTAACTGTGAGCATGTATGAATAATTAAGAAATTTTAATGGATTTCAAATCTGGTCAATTTTAAGCAATCAGATGCTGGTTATGAATATCAGGCTAATACACTAGATACAGTTCATGTGTTTTTCTGTGTATCAGTGTCCATTCTAATTAAACAATCAGCAGTCTCCATAAAACCACGTTTTCAAAAAGAGAGTAACAGTGCTCTAGCCTGAAAAGCCATTTCCCGCTACCTTTGATGAGTGTAACCCATCGTGTACAAAGTCTTTATAGACAAAGTGTGGTCTAATCTTCTTTTCCAATTGTCCAAAATACTAACTGGTTTTCCTCCTCACAGACACATAGAATTTAAAATCTGAAAGGATTATGAACTTTTCCTTGACTGGCATTCTAACTAAGAATTCCTGGTGTGAGTCTCTTTTGGTATCCTTTGCAGCCTAGGTAACCAGCCAAAGCTCAGAATCCAAGAATGTCTTTCCCTCAGCCTGAGTTCTATTGAAAAGAAACACTGTCAACCATTTTATGTGAACTTCTGCTGTGCCACTTTATTTTTTTAAAGAAGGCGATGCTTTTTTTTTTTTTTTTTTGGTTTTCAAGTGTCTCCTTTAGAAACATACACGTTTTTTTTTTTTTTTTAAACAGGTGAACATCTTTTTTCTTTCCAAAGAATTTTGAAGGCCTGTGGTACGGAATTTTATAATGCAGATGGTGGTTTTTAATTAGTCCTTTTCTAAGCTGATCAGAAAACCATCCACAGGGGCTTGCTCCTGGGGATTGCTGTACAAATGCCTCTCCACTTTCTCAGGAAGATCATGAGTGGTTTATTTTTACGTTGGTTGCACTGGCTCCAATGTCTTATAATTCCAAATTACAAATTATTAAAGAGGAGTTTGCCATCAGACCACTATAAGCAGAATCAAAGTCCATTCCTGTCGCTTCTGAGGGAGAGTTTCTTGTCAGATTTTGGAGTGAACATCAGAACAGCCTTCCTCTTCCCGTCTTCTCTCCATCCCAAGTCCCCCAGAGCTGTGTATGGCCCCAGAGCAACAGAAGCCTGGGCACTAGTCACACTCTGAAAAACATCGATCATTCTGAGAATGCCGTCAAGGGTCCTGTGTGGCCATCATCTCCTGAGGGCTTGGACACTTATGTGCTGCTGAAAGAGAGAGCATGATTGCTGTGGCAGTTCGAGTTGGGAGGCCATGAACTTGGAGGGAATCAGAGCTGTCTTTCAGAAGTGGGAGCAAGGAGGTTTTTACCAGGATAGAACAGCTAAATTATTCTCTGTAAGGACCTACCCTGTACACAACAACAGAGAAAGAATAGGTCTCACTGTTGGTATATGGTTGAGCCCAGAAAGCTTTGGAAACAAAGTACACTTAAGACCCTTCCACTGAGAAACTCTCCAGATGTTAGCTTCGCCTTCACTGTGTCAGTCTAGTCTTTTCCTATAGCTTGTGCACCTTCCCATTGTCTGGGTTGCGTATCTTGGAGTTTTTATCATTAGTTTCCTCTAACAGTCACGTTGCTCAGAATGGACTGAGTTTTCTGTGGGTAAATGGAGAGGCAAGGTGACCTGGAAACCCAGAAAAAAACGGGCAGCTCCAGAGAGTATAGGAAGATGTGCAGAGAAGTAGGTTCAAAGGAGACCTCAGCAGAAATAAAAGTAGCAGAAAGCAGGGGAGGAAGATGCCTATGGACAGGAGGCTGGGGTTGGGCTTTACGCGGGAGTGGTCAAGGAGGCCTTCCTGAGAAGGCAAAGACCCAAAGAAGGTCAGGAAGCAGGCCATCACATTGAGATCTCAGAAGAGTCTCCTAGGAGGTGGGTTTGATCTTGCTTCCACGTATAAGGAGGCAGAGAAGGGAGTGAGTAAGTTACCCTTAAGTAGACTTAAGACTTCAGCAGACCTCCCTGTAGCTTTAGGAAGCGGCAGGGCAGACATTCCAGGTTTGTAGGGCTGCCTTGGCTCAGCTGCGACAGGGGTTAAGCTGCAGATTTCCAGCCCCACTCCTGTTACCCTAAATCCGTGCAGTTTGAGAACTGTTGTAATTCTGAGATAGGAAGGCAACTGGGAGGGTCGGAGCGGTGTCGGCAGGGCTGCAGGAGATGCTGATGCGAAAGGCCAAGCCGTGATCAGTCTGGGAATGAAAGGTGAATGCACACAGTTGGCATGGTTAAGAAAGAGCTAATTTTATATAACATTCACTACGTGTTGAATGAGTGAATTAATGAACTAGTGAACAAACATATGGAGTGTTTTACTTCTCACAGCCAATCTTACCCTTTTCATACAAATCAGGAAACTGAGGCACAGAAAAGTGTCTTGCCAGAGGTGAATGGCAGAGTCAGGATTCAAAGCCAGGCGGCCTGCTCCAGGGCCTGCATTCTCAAGCATTCCACTACACTGCCTCCGCACACCACCATGTATACAATACTTAGGGAGGGCTTACTACACTCCGGGAATGGTTCTAAGCACTTTGCATGTCTGCGCGTTAAATGATTTGCTCCTCGTGACAACGGACTGACGGTGAGGACTCCTTCCTGCGAGCTGACATGATTTGTCTGAGGGGTGTAGCAGTCGGTGCTCAGATACCAGCAGGCTGGCTCTCGGGGCTGGTTCGTCACCACTACACCGCACAGCATCTCATGATGAATGGGGATGCTGATTTGAATGACACGTATGCAAAAGGTAGCGGAGAGAGAAAAACGGAAAAGCCTGTAATAGAAAGGTGGATTATTCAAAGCACACACTTTTAGCAAATCTAAGGGGATAGAATCTTTTGGAAATGTTATGAGATGAGAATCAGTACAAGCCCCCCATCTGCCAGATGCTTTCTCTTGGCATGAAAGAGAAATATATCAGGGTTAAGTGCCCGTAAGAGCAGACATTCTTGATACAGTGATGTGTAGAATTAGTCAAATGGTGGGGAGGATAATTCCTGATGCAAGCAAAGTACTTTGTACTTCTCAGAGAGCCCTCAGATCTATTGCCTTATTTGACCTTCATGGTCTTTGTGGGCTGTTATGGAGGGAAGGCTTGCAGTGGTGCCATGGCCGAAGTTGCCAGCAAGTGCCAGATCCCACACATTGTCCTATTATTTTCTCACAGGCTGTGGATGGAAAGCAAGCAAATTGGCTTTTCCCCAAGTTTAAGCAGGAGAATCTGGCAAACGCAGACACGTCCTTCCTCATGCCGTCCAGGTTTGCCTCAATGTAAGAAACGCTCAGCCTGTGCAGAATTACAGATTTATATAATGTAGGAAGAAATGAATTTTCCTTTCATAATAGCTTTT
This sequence comes from Ursus americanus, assembly GCF_024610735.1. Lineage (NCBI taxonomy): Eukaryota > Metazoa > Chordata > Mammalia > Carnivora > Ursidae > Ursus > Ursus americanus. Next base: position 9,650,338 of record NC_142137.1, on the reverse strand, counting down.
ATTTGTGGAGTGTTTACTGTAAAACAACGGCTGTCCTAAATACCTTATCTCTCCATCTCATTGAAGCTTCCCAGCCATTTTGCATGTGGAAAAACCAAGGATTACAGAATCTAATTAATGTACGCAAAGCCCTCCAGCGAGGGAGTGGGAGAGCAGGGACTCTAAAGGAGGCCCCTCTGCCTCAGGATGGAAGGAGAAATGGGAAACTGGTACATTGTAGAGTCAAGAAAGCGCTGAGAAGGGGCGCCTGGGTGGCACAGCGGTTAAGCGTCTGCCTTCGGCTCAGGGTGTGATCCCGGCGTTATGGGATCGAGCCCCACATCAGGCTCTTCCACTATGAGCCTGCTTCTTCCTCTCCCACTCCTCCTGCTTGTGTTCCCTCTCTCGCTGGCTGTCTCTATCTCTGTCGAATAAATAAATAAAATCTTTAAAAAAAAAAAAAAAAGTGCTGAGAAGTCTCTTCCTGCCTGGTGCTCCTGGGGGCTTCTCTGTGCTTCTCCAGTACCACGTGGCTACAGGGCTAGCCCTCATCAGACCCCTTCCTGACCATTTGGAGAAAGGGTATTTTCTCCCCCGCTGCACTGCAGTTTTGACTGTTTATAATGAGTGAGTTAGAAAATAATTTCTTCTTTAATACCGTTTGCTTTATCTGGAGCATATCCTGTGGGGTACAAATGCTGTGTGTGAATGGTGGTGCTGCAAGCATATAATAGGACTTATATTTTAAACAGCGTACTCGATGTCCTGAAGCATTTGTGTCCCTGCCTTTTGGTAACCATAATCATCACTCTGAGAGGCTGCCAAGGACGAGACAGGGACTTGGAAGGCTCCAAGCACATCCTTTCTCCCCCCTCCCCCCGCCGCCCCATCTCTCTCCTCTGACCTGCTTTTTCCCCAGACTCCCAAGAGAGCATTTCACCTGTGTGTTAATATTCCACCTCCATTCGATCTCCTGTATTGTGACAGATGGTCCAAGTGCTTTTATTACCGGTTGTGGAATTTAACAAACTGCCAACCAGTGGTCTTAGCCTCATGGTTTTCGTCATTTTTAAATAGGAAAAATAGGAGCAAGGGTGTCCAGCATTCAGCGGAAACTCACAAACCTTCCCCCAAAGCACTTTCCAAGATGACCCTTGAGCCAGAGAACACCTCTGCCTTGATTAAGGGCTGCCTGCCATGGGTGCGGAGTTTTGATTGTTTTAGTGACCAGGTGAACCATCTTGCAATCTCAACATTGTCCATTCCAGCTTGCGTCCCTCCAGAGATGATATTTCAGAACAGAATCATGTTGTCCAAGAGACCCTAATACGTGAAAGAAACAAGTTTCCTTTTATTAAGAATCTTTTCTAGGATGCCTGGGTGGCTCAGATGGTTAAGTGTCAGCCTTCGGCTCAGGTCATAATCCCAAGGTCCTGGGATCGAGCCCCGCATCGGGCTCCCTGCTCGGAGGGGAGCCTGCTTCTCCCTCTCCCTCTGCTATTTCCCCTACTTGTGCTCTCTCGCTCTCTCTGTCAAATAAATAAATAAAATCTTTAAAAGAAAAAAAAAAAGAATCTTTTCTGTGAAAGCTGTTTTTCTGCCAAGCCTTGGAAACTCACTTCTGTTTCCTTTCCCACCCGTAAGCAGTATGCGCACTCAGAAAGCGAGGCAAGCATCAAGAGAGACCACAGGGATGAACAGCCACATCGCCATAGCCATAGATACTCTTCAGCTACCGGCAGACCTTCCTGTCAGAACCACATCTGGAGTTGACCCCTTGGAAAGGAGTTAGAATCGAAAATCCAGTCTCTAGCATCATAAGCCCTCGGCAGAGGAAGCTGCCTCTGGCAGGTTGAGCTTATTAGCACTTACCAGGGATAAACTAGCTCAGAAAATGTGCTGGGAACCCTGGCATCTGTGATACGGTTTCTTGACTTCGTATGGACACCCAAGCCTAGTGTTGGCACTGACCTGGCAGGTGAACTTCTGGCGGTAATTACACAGTATCTTTTAAAGCTAATTCCAAGGAGCACATTTTTAAATTTATAACACTTCGATGTTCTCTTCCTCTTTCCTTTCCTGCTTCCCTCTGTCGCTCCCTCTTCTTCCCCTCCCTTTCCTCAGATTCGAAGTCCACTAATTACCGAGTTCAGTTTTTGACAGTCTCAGGTTTGACAGTAATGCTGCAATTGGAATCAGACAGACTTGCAGTCTCCCCTTTTTTCTGCATTTGACTATCTGTTGTCTTTTCTTAGTCTTTGATTCTCTGTTGTGAGTTTTGACTTGGTTCTTATCTAAGACAGAACAATTTCTGTCAGATTCTGGGAACTCCCCTCCCACCCGATGGAGAAGTTTTGGGGAGGGGATGTGCACCCCGTGTTGAACCGTGCACTGGGTACAAATCTGCAGCGCCTTCTATTAAAATGTAAAACGATCCGTTGAGTCATCCTCCCTCTGGTTTGACTCAGATGCTTTATGGCGTACTTTGCATGTCATTTCTCTGTAATGATTTCCCCATGGAGAAGGGTGTCTGCTAGAATCCAGGCAGACTGAAGATTGCTCTGAGTCAAATGGATCTTTTATTCTTTTAGTATTAACCCTTATCTCTCAGTTTCCCGTCCTTGCTTTTTCCCTGAAGGAACCTAATGAAGTAAATAGGTTCCACCACCCTCATTTAGCCTCCTAATCACTGTTCATAATTTCTTCTCACATTAGCAGCACGAAGCTCTAGGGTAATATTCTCCAGCTAGAAGGCGAAGGAAGGGGATACTGGGAAAGAATATTTCACACAGATGCCCTGATAAAGAAAAATGTAGAAAAGAAATGACTTCTCTCTGTCCTCTAACTCCTAATAGGCAAGAAGCAAATTCTAATAGGAAGCAGAGACTGATGTATGAGAAATGAATATAAATGGCGGACATAGCTGCAAGGAAGTAGTGTGGGAGACAAGATGGAAGTGACAAGATAGAAAAGAAAACTAGTCGAGGGTAGAAAAGACCTACCCCAGCAGAATATATGGGGGCTTTGGCTGCACCCTTTGCTGGTGGGTTACCTCAAAAGAAACAAAAACAAACATCAAAATACAGAAAAGAAGAGCGGGGTAGGTGATCGCAAAGCCGCCTATGTCCCAAACTGCCAATCCCTAATTCCACACTTCCTGCCTCCTCATTCTTCTCCCTTAACCATACACACACACACACACACCCATCACTGCCAGCCTCCACTAACAATAACTGTGTATCTTGGACAGCCTGGCATGGAGTCCTCTTCACCCATTGATTTCAAAGCCTGTGATCTCTTTCATCTACTTTTTGAGATGACAGTGTATGCACTGTGTTATTGTTAAACCCAAGCCGTAGCTTTCCCCAGGCCCCAGACAGTGTTGTCTCACGTGACATTACTGGGTGGAAACTCAGACAAGAGGAGTTGATGAACACCCTCCTTGATTCCGTAGCCACATGTGTGAGACAGCCTCTGAGAATGTGTCCTGCACACCAGAGCACTGTTTTCGGGGGGAAAGGAGTGAGAAGAGAGGAAAGTGTTGAACTACTGCTCAGCACCACTAAGCACTGTGTTCTATTGCTTCTTCCTTCCTTTAGGTTGACTTGTTCATAAGACAGAAAAATTCACACCGTTTTTGGGCAAGTCTTCCTCTCTTCTTTATCGGTCCCAGAAATTACATGATGGCATTTCTCCCTCCCAGCCAGCTGTGTTATTTTGACCATCTCTAACTTCTCAGAAACAGCCTTCTCAAGAACTGTAGGTAGAAAAGCTCATGTGTCAGGTTTTTCCTAAAGTTTTTGTCCTTTCATAGAACCATAGAAATTAGAACTAGAAACACCTTGCAGGTCACCTAGTCCATTTCCTCATTTTATAGATATGGACATGGAAGTGCATTGAAATGATCTGGTTTTCACAGGAGAAGATGAAACCCGAGATCTCTGAGAAGAGTCCTGCTCGGAAGCAGAAGCCAGGCTTAGATTTCTCACCACCTCCTGAAGGGCCTCCTCCCCATATTCGGCCCATTTTTGCAGATCTTGTGTGTTTTCATTTCAAGCCCAAAGTCCACCCTAGGACTTTCATGATTAAGTTGGACAACCTGAGGCAGGTAGCTTGAGCTGTTAACCCTTTCCTACAATCTTTAATTTGAAGGGAGCTGGAGGGGTTTTTTACTTATATAATGTAGGTATAGGAAAGTGCATTAGACAAATGTATAATTTAACACAAAGTGAATGCACAGCTACTTATCGCCAATATCAAGAAAGAGAACATTGTGACAGCACCTCTGAGCCACCCCCCAGTACCACTGCCCAATAACAACTCTCTCCCCACAGATGGAAACTCTTTTCTGAGTCTTTTCTTTATAGTGTTACCACCTATGTATGTATCCCTCGATACTTAAGTTTTGCCCATTTTTGAACTTGATATAAAGGAATCCAATGTGTCTTGCTTCCCTAGCTCAGTATTCGACATTAGATTAGTGAGAATCATTCACGTTGTTGCATGTGGCTCTAATGTGCTTTTTATCTTTCCATTATATGAATATATGAATATATCTCAGTGTATTTACTCATTCAGCTACTGACAGACATTGTATTGTTTCCAGTTGGGAGGGATGCTGAACAACGCTGCTGTGAACATTCGTATACAGAGTTCCCGTTATACACATACAGGAATGTCTTGGGTGTAACCCAAGAATGGAAATACTGGGTCATAATCTGTCCCTGTTGCTTTACATCTTCACAAACACTTGAAGTTGCCAAACTTTTTAGTTCTTTCCAGTTTGGTGATGTGTAATATACCTTTAATTCTTTATTATCGTTAGATTAATACATATAGCCTGCTACCAACATTCTTTTTTTGTCTAATTCTAGTTAGTTGACATAGAGTTCAATATTGGTTTCAGGAGTATAGTGCAGTGATTCATCATTTACTTGTAATACCCAGTGCTCATCAGAACAAGTGCCCTCCTTAATGCCTATCACCTATCTAGCCCATTCGCCACCCACATCCCTCCATCAACTCTCAGTTTGTTCTCTGTAGCTAAGAGTCTCTCATGATTTGTTTCCTCCTCTCTCTTCCCCCCACCACTGTATGTTCATCCATTTTGTTTCTTGAATTCCACATGAGTGAAATCATGTGGTATTTGTCTTTCTCTGATTGACTTATTTTGCTTAGCATAATACGCTCTAGCTCCATCCACATTGTTGCAAATGGCAACATTTCATTATTTTGATACACCATATACTATATACCATATCTTCCTTATCCATTCATCAGTTGTTGGGCGTTTGGGCTCCCTCCACAGTTTGGCTATTGATGATAATGCTGCGATAAACATCAGGGTGCATGTACTTCTTTGAATGTGTATTTTTTTAGAGAGAGAGTGTGAGCTGGGAGGGGAGGGGCAGAGGAAGAGGAGAGAGAGAATCTTAAGCAGTCTCCATGCTCAGTGCATAGCCCAATGCAGGGCTCGATCTCAAGACCATAAAATCATGACCCAAACAAGAACCAAGAGTCGGGCACTTAACCAACTGAACCACCCAAGTGCCCCCTTGAATGTGTATTTTTATATCCTTTGAGTAAATACCTAGTAGTACAATTGTTGGATCATAGGATAGTTCTATTTTTAGCTTTTTGAGGAACCTCCATACTGTTTTGAGGAACCTCCATACTCCTCCATAGAGTGGCAGCACCAGTTTGCATTCCCACCAACAGTGCAAGAGGTTCCCTTTTCTCCGCATCCTCGCCAACACCTGCTGTCTCCTGTGTTGTTAATTTTAGCCATTCTGACAGGTGTGAGGTGGTGTCTCATCATGGTTTTGATTTGTGTTTCCCTGATGATGAGCGATGTTGAGAAACTTTTCATGGGTCTATTAGCCATCTGGATGTCTTCTTTGGAAAAATGTCTATTCGTGTCTTCTGCCCATTTCTTAACCGGGTTATTTGTTTTGTGGGTGTTGAGTTTAATAAGTTCTTTATAGATTTTGAATAGTAACCCTTTATCAGGTATGTCATTTGCAAATATCTTCTCCCATTCCCTAGCCTGCCTTCTAGTTTTGTTGATTGTTTCCTTCACTGTGTAGAAGCTTTTTATCTTGATGCAGTTCCAATAATTCATTTTTGCTTTTGTTCCCCTTGCCCCTGGTAACATGTCTAATAAGAAACTGCTATGGCTGAGGTCAAAAAGGTTGCTGCCTGTGTTCTCCTCTAGAATGTTTATGGTTTCCCGTCTCACATTTAGGTCTATCACCCATTTTGAATTTATTATTGTGTATGATGTAATGCAAATGAAATAGTCCAGTTTCATTCTTCTGAATGTTGCTGTCCAGTTTTCCCAACACCATTCATTGAAGAGACTTTTTTTCCATTGGATACTCTTTTGTACTTTGTTGAAGGTTGGTTGCCCATATAGTTGTGGGTCCATTTCCAGGTTTTCTGTTCTGTTCCATTGATCTATGTGTCTGTTTTTGTGACAGTACCATACTGTCTTGATGACTACAGCTTTGTAATAGAGCTTGAAGTCCGAAATCATGATGCTTTGCTTTTCTTTTTCAGGGTTGCTTTGGTTATTCAGTGTCTTCTGTGGTTCCATACAAATTTTAGAATTGTTTGTTCTAGCTCTGTAAAAAACACTGCTGGTATTCTGATAGGGGTTGCCTGCTACCAACATTCCAATACTTCTAGCTCAGTCTCTGCATCACAGCCTGCATCTCCATACAGTTCACATTTAAATATAGAACTGTGAGTACTTGTCACTGTTTTAGTACTAGATATTTAGAAAGCTTGGGTTATTTTTTATTTTGGTCTGTTTTTTTTAAATGAGTGAAACAACATCAGCAACAAAAATTACCCAAAAATTGGGGCTTATGGTAATTGTCCCTAAATTCTTTATGTATTTTTTTCAGCTGTACCGTAAAAACCATTGTCACAAACTGTGTCAGTAAATTGAACTTCCTCCCGAAAGGTCAAAGAAGATGGAAGTTTATGTTGAAGTACGAGAACCATTCAGAGCTATTAAGGATTTGATGATACAATTGCAAGTGCTTCCTTCTAACAGCAGCCTTAAATTTCAGTTCCCTTGGCGCTGACGAGCACACACGCAGATGGAGTGTTTGAGTAAATAAAGAACACGGAACGTTTTAGCTGCTCAATGTCAGGCCCTTACTCTAGCTATCTAAGGCATTAGAGACTTAAATGACAGGCACTGCAGTTTTCCGTTATAAAATACTGAAATTGGATTGCTTTCCACTTTAAGTAAGAAGTTTGAGTCTTGATGCGATTGAAAAGTGTTTTCCAATCCAAAAGCAATAACTTAGTAATTTTAATGGCACTATGCACTCTAAAAATTTCTATAGACTTAATAACTTTCTTTTATAAAAACTAACCCTTATAGTTTCATTGTAAATAACTTTTTAAAAAAGCATGCTTGATAAGAGCATGAATTTACTCAGCAATTACTAACTAATTTAGTGTGTGATTCACAGAAGTATTTACTTAATGCCCTGTTTCTATGGGAAATGTGGTTGGAATTTCAAATGAAATGGTTTATAATTTGGTCTTTTTCATTACCTGCAAGGCGTATTCATTTCTTTTCATGTGAACCATTCTAGACATGACAGGTTGTCTGAAAAACTTAACATTCTACTTTTTTGTGAATTTCAGCTTTTCACATTTCCCACTGTAGATTTTTTTTCTTTTTGGTTTTTTGATTTATACTTTTAACCTTCAGAACTAAGTGTCAGACGTTTTAATTTCTGAATATGAACAAATAATGAATGAAGACTGAATGAGTAAGTGAATAAACGAGTCTGTGTTCATTAATATTATATCTTTGACTGATAAGAGTTGTGGTCTGTGTAGTTTTTTGAAGGAATGAGCATATTATGAGAAAATAATAGTAATTAACTTTTGCTGCTGAACCATATGATAAGATGATTGGGGTGTATGTGTATGTACACGTGCAGCTGGGTTTTTTGGCCTACAAAAAGAAGAATGAGCTCCAGCCAAAACCCAAATCAGAACCTTTGGAAGGCTTCCTTACAATCTGATTTCAGCTAATGTCTACACACTTTAACACATTGTCTAATGCTTAGTGTAAAGACTGGCTGTCAGACTCCTACATGCTATTCTGGGCTCAGTTACTCACTACAAAGTATTTCATTCTTAGATCCCATGGGTCCTGCTGCAGATTTCAGGATTTGCTGCATTAGGGGGAAAAGTGTTTTTTAATTAATATTAGCAAGGCAAGTGGAAAAAAAAAGAAACTTAATGGGACATAGTACAGTGATAAGAGAAATGGAATTCAGGTTGGTATTGGTGAGTCAAAAACAGACAAATTGGAAGGAGTTCCTAGAAGAGCACCCATGATAATTAGAGGATGAGAAGAGCTGACTGATTTCTAAAAGAAGAAGAAACAGTATGTTCCATTATGCTTGAAGAGGGGCCAACAGTGAGGGGTGTGATAAGATCCAATGGGAATGTAAAGGCCAAGAGGAAGAGAGTGGTGCTGGCATGGCATAAGGAAGGATTATCCAGGAATAATGTAATAAAAGCAAGAAAATCCTCAGACAGGTTAAAGTCTAGCAACAGCTTCATGGGAATGATAGATTTTTAGATTATACCATTTGATGAACAGATCTAATCTGTTTTAAGTGTCTTCTAAAACTCTCTGGAAGGTTTAACCCAAAAGGCAGACATCCATGATCATGTGACTATCATAGCCTCTTCATCGACTCGGGGAGCATATATCACCATAGCCCCTTTATTTTCCCAAACCTGCCCTAATAGCAGGATATCGAATCATTCCTTGAGACTTCTCTTCCCCAGATATCTTAGACCAGAAAGAAACTATCTTGGTTATGAACTGGAATCCGAGAGTCCACCCACAGCACTGTCTTGGCTTCACCACTGTTGATGACTGCTCCCCACCTGGTGGTGCAGACTCTCATCCAGGGCTGCTGTATAGCAGTCAGGCTCCCACTTGGACCACACTAGGTTTCCAGGTGACATAATTCTTTTAGTTTATCCTCCCTTACTCAGCTGTAGGTTCCAGAACAAACCTATGGGCTAAGATGTCTAGGATTGAAAGAGCTAATAGCATTAGCACCACATGTTGTGCCAAAACATCTTCCTAGATTTGGATTCTCCATTTCTGAAAGGTAATTTCGCCTCAGGGGACTTACTTGTTCTCCTCCGTCTCTATCCAGACAGACCTTGGACCCTATGAGAGCAGGGGTTGGGGTACTAGTTTCTTCTCTCCCAGAAAGTTTTGGTTTTTTTCCTTCACGTTGTCCATCCCAATCCCTGTAACCCCCTCTGCAGAGGCAGTTTCTTTGAAGCCACACAACATCAACAACAATAGAAGAAGGTGTATGAATGGTCTTTATAGGGCTAAAGAAAGCTAGCTTCTCTCAACTAAGTGACAGAGACCCGTTGCCTGTGACCAATTACGTATTTCTTTTACAGACTCCAAGATTCAGAGAATTGTAGATATGTAAGAAATTTGCTGATCTTCTAGGTCAGACTTTTCATTTTACAAATAGGGAAGCAGGTCCAGAGAAAGTTAGGCAATTTATCCAGAATCCACAAAGCTGGTCAGTGCCAGAGCTGGATCAAAAGACCTCGATCCGAGGTCTACTCCTCCTTCCACTGCACCTCACTTTCATTTCTCTTTTGACTTTCTTTCATTTCACGTTTCACTAAAGAACTTAAGGCTTTGTATCCTTTATAGCAAGCTCCTCTCTTCTTGGTGTAGGTGCATTTATATTAATTACCCATGAATGGATTAGAAAAATGAGATATCTTTTATAAATCTCCTGCTTTTTATGAATTAAGTGTACACTTACATTGCAGAACATTAATTTTTCTACCTAATTTTGAGTACTGCCTGCTACATGTAATTTAAATAAATTGTGATTTAAATAAATAAATTTCCACAGACTGAGAAAATTGAACGTGTTAGGAGAAGAGTAATAATTTGAGAACTAAGAATGAAGAAAATAAATCAGACTTGAGACCCTATATGGGAGATAAGAAAATCCTGAAAACGTTTCATGTAAAAGATGCCAGAATAGAAAATATTTGTCTTTGGTTCCCATGTGCCCTTATGGGAGTTGTGACCAGTCAAGTGCTCTTGGGCTCTGATCTCACCATCCTGTCCCAGCAGCTCATGTATGTGAAGGTGTTCATCTAAGTGGGATATGAGCCTCTTCCCCCAACAATAGGATGAAATATTTTTGGGTGGCAAGTATGTCAGCCTCCAGGTCTGTTTTGTTATGCTCAGCACATTGTGAGCATCAATGGGAGGCATGAGCTATTTACAGGGTTAACTCCAAGACTTTGTTCAGGAGTCCTTGGAACTGTGGTCCATGGTAAAGTTTTACAGGATTTAGGTCCTGGAAATGTACAGAAAGAAGTCACACCTTCCTTCAACCAAGTTATCGAGGTTGTCTTGAGAGATGATGGCCCTTTTTGCTGCTATGCTCCTCACACATTCCTTCCATGTGATCACTCTAAGATCTGCGGTACACATCATTGGCAGAGAACCCAGGTACTGTGGACTTTGTAACTCCATAGTAATCATCTGTCATAAAGAGGCATCCTAGAATTTTTTGCGAGTCTTATATCTCACCTCCTAGGTGACATCATTTATTCGTGGCTCTGTCCCTCACTGGTCTTACCTCATCAATACCTATGCACTGGACAGTGGGGTTTCCACCATGAGGAAAATGAAGTTATTCCCATGGTGTCACAGGACGTTTTGCCAGTATATTGACCTATCCCTTTGTGCTTGTCTCTAATCTTATGATTGTCAACAACTGTGAGCTTGCTGGTGGATCCCCTCATTACTCCCCAATTTATAAACTTCTTGGATAGACTGCTGGTGTATGCTACAAAAAGAGGGAAATATGAGCCAAGGAAATAGCTTGTTTTTCCAGAAGGCCCCCTTTGGGAAGACTTATTATTGTGACCTGAGAATGTTAATTTGAAGATATGGGGCAGGGACAGTGACATTTCTATAGCCCCACATGCACTGAACTGTGGGAGATAATGTTGATTTCTATACAATGTGGTATGCTTTCTTAATAATCATTTAGTCTTGAGAAAATGGAAAAAAAATCTTTGTCTTCTTACCAGGTAAAAAAGAATTTGGCAGCAATTAACTAGTCATAAAGACAGAAGCCATGCAAACTCAGTCTGGCTCCATGGCTTACGGTGACTGTAACTGAATTGTGTCATTTAAAATGCTATTCTTATTGCATAAAAAATGATTCTGGGTAATAAAGCTTACAGATACTTTATCTTTTATTGGAATTCAAAGAACTGAAAGTTCTTTTTCGCAGAAATATTTTTGTAAACGAGGTATTACAAATCATCATTTATAGTAGAGCAAAGTTTACACTATATAGTTAGCAAAGTGATAAATTATCGTTTGTAACATTTTCAGTGTAACTGTAATATAAAGATTAAATCCAGGGTTTTTACTTCTAGCCAAAATGGAGTAACAGGTACTAGATTTACTAAATTTACTCCCACCTAAAGCAACTATAAAAATAAAATATATCAAATAATACTTTTCAAGACATTGGACACCAAGCAATGAAGGACATTGATCCCTAAAAGGAAAACAAGCTGAGACCAGCTTACTGTTTTCAGAGTGTTTCCAGATAATGGTAGGGGAAAAAAAAACAAAGAAGATGTTGGCTGACTCCTGAGTTGAGGAGACAGAGCTAATAGTCAGGAAAGACTGTGGTGGCTACAGTTCAGAAAGCAAGGTAGCAAAGAAGAGAGAGCTTCACAGAGAGAAAACTCCAGAGATCTGCAGAGGGTTTCCCTTAAATATTCTGTAGGGTACTCATTAGCACATGTGTGTGAGAAAAATACCAAAAATGGGGAAAGAAAAACCCAAAACATTTAGAAGGAACAGTACTCAGAGCTCACAGAGGATCAGGAATAATACCTTTCCTACCAGCCAGACTAGAAAACCAATAATTCAAGGGGCACTGGGTAAAATACTCAGAAGAGTTTTGAATCAGTAGTGGGGAATAAGGAATTCTAGATTAAATGCTGCTGTTCCCACCTAAGAGCTCTCAAAAGCTAAACCTAGAGGACTGAACAGTCTCCATATAACTCAGCTGAGTCCTAGGACAAATTTTAAGAATGTTAATAAGAACACACAAGTATCAAGCATCCAACAAGGTAAAATTCACAATGTCTGGCTCCAATCAAAAATTTCCAGACATGCACAGAAGCAGGGAAATATGACTCACAATGAAGAGAGATAGCAATCAAAACTAACCCAGAATTGACATAGATGTTAGAATTAACAGACAGAAATAGTTATTATAACTGTATTCCAAATGTTCAAGAAGTTAGAGGAGTGATTGAATATCTTAAGTACAGTCATGGGAGATATAAAAAAGACCCAAATTGAACTTTTAGAGGTGACAACCATAATTTCTGAGATGAAAATTACTGTGAAAGGAATTAATGACAGATTAGATATTGCAGAAGAAAGGATTAGTGAACTTGAAGACCTATAAAAACTGTCCAGAATGAAACACACAGAAAAGACTACCAGAAAGAAAAATGTACAGAACATTTGTGAGCTGTGGGACAATTTCAGATAGTCTCCATTCAGGTAGTCAAATAAATAATGTCTGACATGCTTCCAAATTTGGTGAGAACCCATTCAAAAAGCTCAAAAACCATGAAAAAACTACACCAACGCACATCATAATCAAATTGCTCAAAACAAGTGATAAAGAAAGAATCTTAAAAGTAGCTAGAAGGAAAAAAGACATTACATATACAGGAACAAAGATAAGGACGAAGGCAGATTTTTCATTGGAAACCACGCAAATGAAAAGATAGTGCAATGACATTTTTCAAAGTACGGGAAAGAAAAGAATCGTCAATCTAGAATCTATCCCCCACAAAAATAACTTTCAAAAATGAAGGCAGCAGACTTCTTAAGACAAACAAACACTGAAAGAATTCATCACCAACTATGATGGATCGAATGCTTATGTCCACCTCCAAAAGCCCAATTAGATTTAGATGAAGTCATGAGGATGGAACCCCTAGGATGGGATTAGTATCCTTATAAAAAGACAAAGAGAGACTAGAGCTGTCCCTCTTCCCTGTGCAAAGACAGTGAGAAGGCAGCTATCCACAAGCCAAGAAGAGAGCCCTCACCATAGAACCAAATCAGCTGGTACCTTAATCTTGGAATTCCCAGACTGAAGAACTGTGGGAAAGAAATCCTATTGTTTGTGCTGCCCCGTTTCTACTATTTTGCTATAACAACCCAGGCTGACTAAGACACCAATATATCCACACTGCAAGTCATACTAAAGGAAGTACTTCAGGCAGAAGAAAAATGTGTGTGTGTGTGTGTGTGTGTGTGTGTGTGTGTGTGTGTGCGTGTGTGTGTATACTTTATTCTCTTGTTATTTAAATCTCTGTAAAAAATAATTGTTTAAATAAAAATAAAACAATGTAGTGGGTTTTATAACATTTGTGGAAGTAAAATGCATGACCAAGAAGGGAGAAATGGAGGCATACGATTGTAAGATTCATATACTCTACATGAAGTGGTATAATATCATTCGAAGATAGTTTGTGATGATTTAAAGAAGCATAGTATAAGACCTAGGTAACCAATAAAATATCAAAACAACAGGCCATAAAGAGAATAAGCTTGAATTATAATAAATTCTATTAATATAAAAACAAAAGAGTGAGGGGAAGGGGACAAAGAACAGATGGGATAAAGAGAAAACAAGTTTCAAAATGGCATATTTGAACCCCGCCAAGTCAATAATAACATTAAATATAAATGGTTTAAGTACCCGAATTAAAAGTCAGAGATTATCAGATATTTTTTTAAAGACTGATTTATTTATTTTAGAGAGGCGGGGGGAGGGGGGGGCTGGAGGGGTTGAGGAGGGAGAGTGTTAAGCAGTGGAGCCCGATGCAGGGCTCAGTCTCATGACTCTGAGATCACAACCTGAGCTGAAACTAAGAGTCTGATGCTTAACTGACTGTGCCACTGAGGCACCCCTTGATTTTTTTTTTTAAATGTAAGACTCGACTATATGCTGCCTACAAGAAGTACACTTGAAATATAAAGACACAAATAGATTAAAAGGATAAGTAGGGGGAAAGATGCTAACACTAATGCTAACACTAATCAAAAAAAGCTGACATGACTATTGATATCAGACAAATTAGATTTCAAAGCAAATAATATTTCCAGGAATTAAAAGGTCATTTTGTGATACAGGAATGAATACATCAAGAGAAAATAAAAATTCTAACCACATATGCATCTAATAACAGGATTTCACACTGCATGAAACAAAAACTATAGGTAAATCTACAATTATAGTTCGAGATTTCAGCTACTCTTCTCAATACCTTGATAGAACCCATGGACAGAAAATCAGTTAAGAAGATTTGAACAACATTTGTTATACAACTTGACTTAATTGATATTTACAGAACACTCCAGCCAACAACAGAACTTTCAAATAAATATGGAATATTTACCAAGATAGATTATATTCTGGGATATAAGACAAGTCTCCATAAATTAAAAGGATTGAAGTCATTCAAAGTTTGTTTTCTGACCACAACGGAGTTAGATCAGAAAACAATAATAGAAAGATATCTGGAAATTCCTTCAAGCATTTGGAAACTAAACAACATTTCCAAATAATTTATACATTAAGAAAGAAAGAAGGAAATTATAAAGCATTTTAAAATTAATGAAAATAAAAACTCAGCATTTCAAAACTTGTGAGATGTTGCTAAAGCAGTACTTAGAGTGAAATGTATAGCATTAAAGCTTTTCTTAGAAAAGATGAAAGAGCTCAGATCAATGAACTCAACTTCCACCTTTTGAAACTGGAAGAAGAAGAGCAAATTAATGGTAAATTAATTGACAAACGAGGCGAGAATACGCAATGGGAAAAGACAGTCTCTCCAGCAAATGGTGTTAGGAAAACTGAACAGCTAATGCAAAAGAATGAAACTGGACCACTTTCTTACACCATACACAAAAATGAACTCAAAATTGATTAAAGACCTAAATGTGAGACCCAACACTGTGAATATCCTAGAAGAGAGCACAGGCAGTAATTTCTCTGACATCAGCCTTAGCAACATATTTCTAGATATGTCTCCTGAGGCAAGGGAAACAAAAGCAAAAATAAACTATTGAGACTACATCAAAACAAAAAGCTTCTGCACAGCAAAGAAAGAGTCAACAAAACTGAAAGACAGCCTACTGAATGGGAGAAGATATTTACAAATGACTTATCTGATAAAAGATTAGTATCCAAAATCTATAAAGAACGTATAAAACTCAACACCCAAAAGCCAATCTGATTTTAAAATGGGCCAAAGACATGAACAGACATTTCTCCGAAGACATCCAGATGGACAACAGACATGAATAGATGCTCAACATCACTGATTATTGAGGAAATGCAAATCAAAATGACAATGAGATATCACCTCACACCTATCAGAATGGCTAAAATCAAAACCACGACAAACAGCACATGTTGGCAAGGAGGTGGAGAAAAAGGAATCCTCGGGGCGCCTGGGTGGCACAGCGGTTGGGCGTCCGCCTTCGGCTCAGGGCGTGATCCCAGCGTTGTGGGATCGAGCCCCACATCAGGCTCCTCCGCTATGAGCCTGCTTCTTCCTCTCCCACTCCCCCTGCTTGTGTTCCCTCTCTCGCTGGCTGTCTCTATCTCTGTCAAATAAATAAACAAAAAATCTTAAAAAAAAAAAAGAAAGAAAAAGGAATCCTCTTGCACTGTCAGTGGGAAAGCAAACTGGTGCAGCCACTATGAAAAACATTATGGAGGTTCCTCAAAAATTTAAAAATAGAACTACCATATGATCCAGTAATTCCATTACTGTGTATTTTCCCAAAGAATATGAAAACACTAATTCAAAAGGATATATGCACCCCTATGTTTTTTGCAGCACAATTTACAATAGCCAAATTGTGGATGCAGCCCAAGTCTCTATCACTAGATGAATGGATAAAGCTGTGCATGTGGGGGGTGGGGGTGTATGTGAAATATTACTCAGCCATAAAAAAGAATGAAATCTCTCCATTTGCAATAACATGGATAGATCTACAGAGTCTAATGCTATGGAAATAAGTCAGAGAAAGAAATGCCATATGATTGCATTCATATGTGGAGTTTAAGAAACAAAACAAATGAACAAAGAAAAAAAAAGAGACAAACCAAAAAAGGATACCTAACTATAGAGAACAAGCTGATGGTTATCAGAGGGGAGGTAAGGGGATGGGGGAATGGGTGAAATAGGTGAAGGGATTTAAGAGTACACTTAACATGATGAATACTGAGTATACAATACATACAATTGTTGAAAAACTATTTTACACCTGAAACTAATATAACACTGTATGTTAACTATACTAGAATTAAAATAAAATTTAAAAAATAATAAAAGGTAATAAAAAATAAGAGCAAATTAAAGCCTAAAGTAAGCAGAAGAAAGGGTACAACAATGAGATCAGAAATCAATGTAATAGAAAACAGAACAATAAGAAAATCAATTTAACAAAAAGCTAGTTCCTTGGGAACATTGATAAAATTTACAAACCTCTAGCCAAACTGATCAGAAAAGAAAGAAAGATGACACAAATTCCCAATATTGGGAACGTGAGCTTCAATACAGATTCCACTGATATTAAAAGGAAAATAAGGAAATATTATGTACAACTTTGTGCCAATGAATTTGATGATTTTTTTTTAAAATGAATTTATAGTTAAAACTCCAGGGGAAGGAGACGTCACAGGTAAATTCTACTGAATATTTAAGGAATCAATGATACCAATTCTACAAAAAGTCTTCTAGAAAACTGAGGAGGAAGAAATATTTTCCAACTCATTTTGTGAGACCAGAATTACCCTGCTTAAAAATATATATATGAAAAGAAAACTACAGACTAATATCCCACGTGAGCATAGATGCAAAAATTCTTAGCAAAATGTTAAAAAAAAAATGAATCCAACAAAGTATAACAAGACAAATACATTACAGTCAAGTGGAGTTTATTTTAGAGATGCAAGATTGAACATTCAAAATCAAATAAATAAATAAAATCTTTAAAAAAAAAAAAAAAAAGGGGGCGCCTGGGTGGCACAGCGGTTGAGCGTCTGCCTTCGGCTCAGGACGTGATCCCGGCGTTATGGGATCGAGCCCCACATCAGGCTCCTCCGCTATGAGCCTGCTTCTTCCTCTCCCACTCCCCCTGCTTGTGTTCCCTCTCTCGCTGGCTGTCTCTATCTCTGTCAAATAAATAAATAAAATCTTTAAAAAAAAAAAAAACACAAAATCAATCATTATTCATATTAACATGCTAATAAAGAAAAATTATGTGCTTATCAATATGTGCAGAATACACATTTAACAAATTCCAGCATCCATTCCTGATTTTTTAAAAAAAGAAATTCCCAGCAAAGTAGGAATAGAAAGAAATTTCCTCAGCTCAGTAGGTGCATCTATGAAGCACCTAAAGCTACCATCATCATAAATAACAGTGAAAGGATGAAGTGTTCCCCTAACATCAGGAACGAGGCAAGGATGTTTGCTCTTACCACTTCTATTCAACATTGCACTAGAGGTTTTAGCCAATGCAGTAAGGCAAGAAAAAGACATTGAAATCATTCAGATTAGAAAGGAAGTAAAATGTCTTCATTCACAGACAACATGTATATTTTAGAAAATCTATGTTATGTACCCCTCCAAAAAAAGGCTGTGGTAACTAATTAGCAAGTTAGGCAAAACTGCAGGATACAAGATCAATACACCAAAATAATTTATATTACTGTATACTAGCAATGAAAAATCAAAAGTTTAAATTAAAAAGCAAACTAATTTATAATCATATTAAAATAGTAGTATCTAGGTATAAATCTGAAAAAAAGATATGACCATGGTTTAGGCAAAGATTTTTTACTTTTTTTAAAGATTTTATTTATTTATTTGACAGAGAGAGACAGCCAGCGAGAGAGGGAACACAAGCAGAGGGAGTGGGAGAGGAAGAAGCAGGCTCCTAGTGGAGGAGCCTGATGTGGGGCTCGATCCCAGATCACGCCCTGAGCCAAAGGCAGACGCTTAATGACTGAGCCACCCAGGTGCCCCTAGGCAAAGATTTTTTAAACCACCAAAAGCATGATCCATAAAAGAAAAAATTGTTTGACTGGCCTTCATCAGATGAAGACTTTCCACTCTTCGAAAAATACTGTTAAGAGAATGAAAAGACAAGCTACGGACTTGGAGAAAATACCTGCAAATCACATATCTGATAAAGGACTTCTATTCAGGGTATGTAAAGAATGCTCAAAACTCAGTAATAAGGAAACAGACCAGTAGAAAATGGGCAAGAATCTGAATACACATCTCTCCAAGGAAGGTAGGTAAATAGATGGCAAATAAGCACATGAAAGAAGCTCAGCATCTTCAGTCATTAGAGAAAAGCAAATTAAAACCTCAAAGAGATACCATGGTATACTTACAAGAATGGCTAAAATTAGAAAGACTGAGTATAACAAGTGGTGGCAAGGATGTGAAAGAACTGGAACTCACACACTGCTGTTGAAATGTGAAATGCTACAACCACTGTAGAAAACAGGGATAGTCTCTCCAAAAGTTAGGCATGGAGCACTGGGTGTTATACGCAAACAATGAATCATGGAACATCAAAAGCTAATGATGTACTGTGTGGTCACTAACATATCATAAAAAAAAAGTTAGACTTACACTTACCAAATGATCCATCCATTCTATCCCTAGGAATTTACACAAGAGATATGAAAGCGTATGTTCATGGAGAGATTTATACACTAATTCATAGCAGCTTTATTTGTAATAGCCCAAAACTGGAAACAAACATCCACCAATAAATGAATGGATAAAAAAATCATGCTGTATCCATACAGTGGAACACTACTCAGCAATAAAGGAGCAACCATTTGATGCACGCAACAACATGGGTGAATTGCAAACTAAGCATGCTGAGTAAAAGAAGCCAGACACAAAAGAATAGAATCTGTATGATTCCATTTACATAAAATATAGAAAATACAAACTAATATATAGTGTCAAAAAGCAGACCTGTGGTTTTGGCGGGGGGGCGTGGGGGCGTGGGGGCGGGTACAGAGAAGTGCAAGGGAAGGACTATTAAGAGGCATAGAGAGATTTTTTGGGTGATGTCGTGTATGTTCCCTGTCTTGATCGTGATGATGGTTTCACAGTTGCAAATATATACTAGAACATATCAAACTACCCACTATAAATATAAGCAATTTATTGTGGGTTAAAGTTCTTAAAAGAAATCAGAACGAAGCCAGAAGGAAAGTAAAACTTTATGGAATTCATACTAGTAGTAGACATTCCTGAAAAACCATCTTATGTAAATTAATTACAGCTACTCCTTTTTAAAGTACATCAGTGGATACTTCTTGAAGCAAAGAACCCTTTTGTAAAAGTAATCTTCACTGTGGAATACATCTTTTTTATGACTCTTAACGTGATATATTGTGTTTCCTTAAAGAGGATGTATATCAAGTCTGCTGAGATAACGACAGCACAAGTCCACTTCTTTTCAAGAGCTTTTCGTGAGCAACGACAGCGTTCTGTTGGCTGGGCTTGGTCTTGAAGTGGCGGAGGACACCTGTGATAGCTGGCTCTATGGACTCTCCAGTACACATACAGTTTACTTTACTGGTCCAATTACGTA
Organism: Ursus americanus; assembly: GCF_024610735.1. Classification (NCBI taxonomy): domain Eukaryota; kingdom Metazoa; phylum Chordata; class Mammalia; order Carnivora; family Ursidae; genus Ursus; species Ursus americanus. The sequence goes on along the minus strand of NC_142137.1, from coordinate 9,630,561 downwards.
TTGTGATTAGAGATTTATTCTGCTCGGCATCTTAGTTCAACCTAGGAGCTTATGTGTACTTCATCAAGAGGGCATTGCAAATGCTTCAAAATGATTCATTTCTCCCCTTAACACAAAGCTCAATCAATACTTGAATTGGGACCATGTATATGTGGAGGTTCCTTTTTCAGTCAGCTAACAAAATCAAAACTACCAAGTTTTAGGTATGTGTTTTAAAGGTTTTGGGTGTTTTATGAAGAGACCTGGCTTTGTTTCCGCAGGGTAAAAGGACACAGTAAATGGAAAGGATAAAAGTCAGCCATTGCATGAGAGACTATGGACTATGGGAAACAAACTGAGGGCGTCAGAGGGGAGGGGGGTGGGGAATGGGATAGACTGGTGATGGGTAGTTAGGAGGGCACGTATTGCATGGTGCACTGGGTGTTATACGCAACTAATGAATCATCGAACTTTACATCGGAAACCGGGGATGTACTGTATGGTGACTAACATAATATAATAAAAAAACATTAAAAAAAAAAAGTCAGCCATTGAAGGTGACTTTCCAAATATGTTTTCTGAGCTCATTATGCTGAGCATGACTATGCTAATGGACAGTTCTCCTTTTTGTCTGGCTCATGGCCGTGGGACACAGGAACTGGGGCGTTCTTCTCACCTTCCGTATCTGACTCAGGTAGCTCTGGTGACCCCGCCTTTCTTTCTTTCAGGGTGTGAACGGCATGTCTGTGGATGAGAAGCCTGACTCCCCCATGTATGTGTATGAGTCCACAGTCCACTGCACCAACATCCTGCTGGGCCTCAATGACCAGCGGAAAAAGGATATTCTCTGTGACGTGACTCTGATCGTGGAGAGGAAGGAGTTCCGGGCCCACCGGGCTGTGCTGGCCGCATGCAGTGAATACTTCTGGCAGGCGCTGGTTGGACAGACGAAGCATGACTTGGTGGTCAGCTTGCCTGAGGAGGTACAGTGGATTGGTTCGCTCGTGTGCTTGCTCGTGGAGGTTTATTACCCTGTCGACAGTTGGCTGACTAGACGCTAGAGGGTGGACCCTGGGCCCCATTCCTGCTCAGGCGCTGATGTCCAGGTCACCAACACTGTTAGGTTTGTGGCGTAGCCAGTTTCTGTTTGATGCACTTAAAATCTCAGACGCGTGAATCTGAGCAGAGCGTCTTTCCGTCAGGGAACCTCACCTCACCTGTGGCTCACAGCCACGCGTAGTTTCTAGTTCACTTACTCTTCAGGTTTTGAGTAGTAGAGCCAAAGTTTGTTACAGTCCTAGATGTGGGATCTGAGTCACTGGGACTGTGGCTATGATTTTTCTCTTTCAGATGGTTGAAGGAGCACTTGGTTTCCCTTGAGAGTAAAAGAATGAGAGTATTCACAGCACCTTCCTTGCTTGGGGGAAAAGTAAAAGCAATCAGTAATTTTCACAGTCAATATAGTAGGATTCTAAGAAGTGCAAATGTGCTTTTCTCACCATTGTTGAAAATACCCTACTCGTGTTTCTTAATTACTTCAATGAGTACAGTTATATCTGTACTGTAGGGACACTAGTAGCCGGACCCGTTCTATTGAGATAGCCTAAGTTAGCAAGAACTTAAAAGATGGGCTTCATAATGACAAAACATTAGATTGGTCACCTTTGAACTGTGTATACAGTTCCTCTCTTTCCATCATCTTCTCTCCCTTTCATTAGCTTGGGACCAAGGCTAACCCTGGGCAGCTTTACGCTTTGTGTTCAGGTCCAGAAACTTTCGCTGTGCGTACAGTGTATGACACTAGGGCCACCACTAACAGTTGTACAGGCTGTGCACTGCACAGTTCCCAAAAGTACAACTCAAATCCATAATCTACGTGACTGGAGCCCCAGCATTGTGCAGTGACCCACAGCAACTAAGCAGCTTTTCATAGCAACTCGGAAAAATACCAGAGACTCCATGACCCTGACGTGAGGTGTTAATGAGTACAACTAACATTAGATCCCAGGGGTCACAAGCCCAAGTGCCTCCAGAGGCCTGGCAAATAATATAAATGAATAAAGCAGGATGCATATAAGATACTAGGACGTGGTGGGACAAGCACCTGCTCCACGGAAAGGCACCCAAATTCAACATAAAAAACAAACATGCAAACAAGTCACAGGGGTCAGAGAGGGTCACCGGATCCAGCCCTGCAGAACAAGAGAGTGCCCAGCTAATAGTAAGAACTGCATAAGCACTCAGCAGTTTCACATTCTTCTTTTTTATGTACCCACATGAAAGGCTCCAGTACCACTCCTCACACCCCTGCGAACTAGATAACTAGAAAGATCCTGATACCAGAGGCAAAAGGACACATTGGTTGCAGATAATGTACTCAGGGCTGGTGTAGGGAGGGCAGCTTATGTACCAACTAGTGTGCGAAGGCCAGGGAATGGCAGCCGTGGCGGGACCCGGAGCAGGGTTGTCCTCAGCCACATCAGTGGGCAAATGTTGAACCCGGCACTAGGGGAGACGATGAGCGTAGTTCTCAGCGTGGTCTCTGCCCCATAGTAGGCATTCATCAAACCCAAGACCCTTTCTTCTCTAGATGGGCAGCAAGAGTGACTTTGCAATGTATTCCAATTCTGGAATTCCCTGGAAATATTTGGAAAACTTTCAATTATCCAAAATGATCTTGGGGAGAGGATGGAGCTTATAGTTAATTTATTATTTATATCTGTTTGAGAGTTATTTCATTTATATGTTTTTTACTGATTTTCAAAATTTAGGTTATATTAAAATATATTTAGAATGGGGGCGCCTGGGTGGCGCTGTCGTTAAGCGTCTGCTTTCGGCTCAGGGTGTGATCCCAGTGTTCTGGAATCGAGCCCCACATCAGGCTTCTCTGCTGGGAGCCTGCTTCTTCCTCTCCTACTCCCCCTGCTTGTGTTCCCTCTCTCGCTGGCTGTCTCTATCTCTGTCAAATAAATAAATAAATAAATAAATAAATAAATAAATAAATAAATAAATAAATAAATAAAATATATATATATATATATGTAAAATGAAAATCATATTTTATGTAATTTAGTCTCTCTTCAGTAACTATTGGCCCCATCTCGAGACTTCTGGGACCATGTGCCCTAAACCCTGGCCTGCCCCCAGTTAGCTCTGGGATCCTGATCTAGTCACTTAAACCTCTCTCTGAGCTCTAGTTTCTACCTATAAAAACCCCTAAAACTCTAGAATCCTTGAATTATTCATCATAATACAATACCAAGACAGTAAAATTGAAAGGAAACCAGGATATAAATGCATATGTCATAACTAAAAGTTTCTTTAGCTCGAATCCCTGATAATCACTTATTTCCTTGGCATTAGGGACTCTTTTTTTTTTTAAGATTTATTTATTTATTTGAGAGAGAGAGAGTGCAGAGGGAGGGGCAGAAGGAAAGAATCTCAAGCAGACTCCCCGCTGAGCACAGAGCCTTACTCAGGGGCTTGACCTCAAGATCCTGAGATCATGACCTGAACCGAAATCAAGAGTCAGGTGCTCAACCAACTGAGCCACCCAGGCGCCCCAGCGTTAGGGACTCTTGAGAGCAAGAGACACATTGTATAGACATCACACAAAAATCTGCTATGGGGCCTTTTTGCTTGTTTGTGTTTTAGCTCACTGGGAATTTGCAATGTGTTGATTTTCTTTCTTCCTAGTCATGTAAAATGACTGCTGTTTCTACATTATCTACATTTCCAAACCATTAAAACCTGGTGCTCGGGTACCTGAAACCTTCAGATATAACCAGATTTTTTTTTCTGTCCTATGAAACATGAATTCATATTGTCAGTAACCCAGCTATAAGTATCTTGCCGATGGGGCATGCAAGCCAGCCACTGTGGCATTTTCCTTTGTGGACCTGTAATTGCTTCTGAGGCCTCCTTCCAAGATCCCACTCCCTCTGCTCAGAGCCCCCTCCTGTGGCCCCAAGTGCTAAGCATTGTTTTCCTCTCCTTGTGTGCACACTAAAGTGTCCTTGCAGGCTCTGCAGTCATTGTCCCTCTTAGCTCAGTGAATGACTTTAGAATTTGAATTAAGTAGTGAATAAGCAAACATCCCAAACATTGGGATAGAAATGGAAAGTAGCTGCTTGGAACTAATTGGCATTCAGTTCATATGATGTAAGAAAAAACATTTGCGCCTGGATGGCTCAGTCGATTAGGCATCTGCCTTCGGCTCAGGTCATGATCCCAGGTCCTGGGATCGAGCCCCGTGTTGGGTTCCTTGCCCAGTGGGGAGCCTGCTTCTCCCTCTCCCTCTGCCTGCCGCTCTGCCTACTTGTTCTCTCTCTCTCTCTCTCTCTCTCTCTGTCAAATAAATAAATAAAATCTTAAAAAAAAAAAAAAAAAAAAAAACATTTGATTAGCTCCTTGGAAAATTTTAAACCTCATCGTTATCCTGTCACCACGTTCAAATCAACTTCTGGTTTGTCCCAGCCTTGTTCACACTTGGCCCACCTCTACACTTCCTAGCCAGCCAGCCTCTGTGCTTCTCAGGGGCCCCTCATGGCTGGTCTGAAAGCTCTTTCTTGGACTGAGAAACTTCCAGATACATACTGCTGCCCCTCCCACTCTCCTACTTGGTCAGTTTAGGCCAAACCCAGCTCTGGTATCTAGTTGTCCAGTTGTGCAGTTCTACCCCAAAATCCTGACTCCCCATGGGCAGTGCTCTTACTAGAAAATTAGAGCCACACTCACAGTGCCCAGTATAGCCTCTAAACTAAAAGGGAGCAAAACAAAAAATAGAGGCCTCCTTCTGGAAGTCAAGGAGTAATTGAATTGAAATGTCTTGCTCTTCTTTTTTTTTTTCTCTCTCTCTCTTTTTTTTCTTTCTTCTTTTTTCTTTTCTGTTTTCTTTTTTTTTTTTTCTCTCTCTCTCTTTTTCTAAAGTGGAATGACAGATAGTCCCTAGAGTTTATATGACTTGAGTGTTGGCTCCCTATTGAAAAACACACCCAAGAATGTGTATCAGCAAAAAGTAAGACATAAGGCATTGTACTTAGTACTTTGGTTAAATAATTAAACAGATCATTTAGTTTATAATTAGTAAGTGTATTTTGTGCTAAGAGATGAAGAGAAAGTGGTCGATGTGCCAAGCATTGCAAGGCCGTTACTACACTGCTCATTAGTATTAAAGTTGGCTCAACAAACACCTCCTTAGCTGTAGTCATGGAGACCATTTTGGGCTGGATGCCAACCATGCTGGAAGTGGCATCATAACCCTGAAGTTCAGTCTTATGGTGTGTTGAGTACAGAGGGCAGGAACAGGGTGTGCTTCCTTAGAAGACATGGAGCCCACAGCGGGTTTGCCTCTCAGCCCCATCCTTATGGGGCTGCTTGGCTCTCTCCCAGAATGCCAGAGGAAGAGTGGCTGTTAAGAGGTTATTGCCAAGATCTATTATCAAAAAGTCAAAAGATAACCAGTATTGGCGAGGATGTGGAGAAAAGGGAACCAGCCCTTGTGCATTGTTGGTGGGAATGTAAATCGGTACAGCCACTGTGGAAATAGGATGGAGGTTCCTCAAAAAATTAAAAATAGAACTCCCAGGTGATCCAGCAATACCATTTTTGGATATATATCTGAAGGAAATATAACCACTATCTCAAAGAGATATCTGCACTCCCGTGTTCACTGCAGCATTAGTCACAATAGCCCAGATGTGAAAACAACTCGTCTATTGACAGGTGACTGGATAAAGAACAGGTACTGTGTGTGTGAACAGTATTCAGGAAAGGAAAGAAATCCTGCTGTTTGCAGCACCATGAATAAACCTGGAGGACGTTACGCTAAGTGCAAGCCAGACGTAGAAAGACAAATATTGTAGGATCTCACTACATGTGGCATCTAAAAAATGTCAAATTACACACACACACAGATAACCATGGGAGGTGATAGATAGGTTAATTAGTTGATTGTGGTAATCACTGCACAGTATATATACACATATCAAAACATCGCATTGTATACCTTAAGTATATATAATTTCTATTTGTGAAAAATACATAAATATTTTTAAAACAAGGGGAGGGAAAAAATGTTATTGCCAAATCTCTACCACCTTTCTTTGGGCTCACCGCCCATGGTCTTTCACCCTCTAGCAAAGGGGGAGGTTTCATGCAGAGAATAGCTATTGGGTAGGGTGTAAGTATGCCCCTTCAGGTGGACCACATGCTTTCTTAGGTATAAATATATTTCCAACTTTGGCTCTCTCACTTTCTGTCTCTGTCTTTTGCTTTCTCTCTCTTTCACTTCTCTCCCTCTCTCAACATTTTAGGGCAGATCTCATTTTTTCAGTTCTACACAAAAAGGAAAACTGACCCAGAAGGATTCTGAAGCAAAGGCATTTGTTGTTAAGTCTTCACCACGGGGTGCAACAAAGAATGTTCCGCAGTAGTACTGGCAAGCACAGAGACCAATGAGGAAATTATAGAATCTTCTTGACTGAAAGTTTTTAGAAGAGATGAAAGCTGTTAATGTCTCTGGGATGGCTTAGGTCCAGTCTTTTAAAGAAGCAATAAGATCGTCATGATTATCTTTGGACAGTCTTTTCAGTGTGTAATACTACAGAAAGTCCTTAGCACTGTAGCAGATGTTGCCAACAGTGTTCTTAGCCTGAGTGTAACTTTGGGAGAGGTGAGGATTGATGGGAAACAGTAATTGAGGTATTTAGGGAATGGCATGACCAAGATAAGAAGAAAAAAACACTCACGCATCCCAGAGCACAGAGCCAGCCCTTTGGCCTCACCCTATTCACTACCTAGACAAAACTCTGAAGAAGAGTAAAGGGCAAAATTCTAGATTTAAGGAGCATCAGCCATGAGTTTCAGAGAAAACCATAGTCTGAACCTTGGCACTAATGGCATATAAGGTCTTGACCAAGTCAGTCAGCCTCTTTGGGCTTCTGTTTCCTCACTCATTTTTTCATTCATTCAACAAATATGTATCAAGGCCCTGCTATTTACCAGGAGGCACTGTTCTAACTACTGGGTGAACCTAGGGAACAAAACAAAGTTTATATTCCAGTGAAGAAGAGGGAGGAGAGACAGAAAATAAATATAATATGTACTGGTTAGATACCATTGAGAATAAAATAGAAGGGGACTAAGAAATGTCAGGGCACTACAATTTTAAATACAGTGGTCAACAATGACATTGTGTGGTGACGGATGGTAGCTACACTTGTGGTGAACATAGAATAATGTATAAATTTATTGAATCACTATGTTATACACCTGAAACTAAGGTACCATTGAGTGTCAACTATACTCAATAAGTAGATAGATAGATAGATAGATAGATAGATAGATAGATAGATAGATAGGAAGGAAGGAAGGAAGGAAGGAAGGAAGGAAGGAAGGAAGGAAGGAAGGAAGAAAGAAAGAAAGAAAGAAAGAAAGAAAGAAAGAAAGAAAGAAAGAAAGAAAGAAAGAAAGAAAGGCTTTATAAAAGGATCTTTTCGAGGGGAGGACTTTGAGTAGAGACTTGAAGGAGGTGAGGGAGCCAGCCGTGCTGACATCTGGGTGGTCCAGGCAGAAGGAATAGTAAGGAAAAGGCTCTGAGGCTGGAATGGGCTTGGCATGATTGACACACAGTAACAGAATGAGCAAGTGGCAGAATGGGAGGAGGCATGTCAGGTAACAGGACCAGGCTATGCACCTTTTAGACACATTACCTTTTCTTGGAATGAGCTGGGAGGCCATTTGGAGAGTTTCACAGGAGATCATTTTGACTGCTATATGAAAATAGATTGAAAGAGGGACAGTTGGTTAAGCGTCTGCCTTAGGCTCAGGTCATGATCCAGGGGTCCTGGGATCGAGGCCCACATCAGGCTCCCTGCTCAGAGGGGAGCCTGCTTCTCCTTCTCCCTCTGCCTGCCACTCCCTCTATTTGTGTGTGCTCTCACACATGCGCTCAATCTCTCTCTGTCAAACAGATAAATAAAATCTTGAAAGAAGAAAGAAAGAAAGAAAGAAAGAAAGAAAGAAAGAAAGAAAGAAAGAAAGAAAGAAAGAAAGAAAGAGAAAGGGAGAGAGAGAAAGGAAGAATAGATTGAAAGAGAGGGCAAAGGCAAAAGCAAGGAAAACACTTTAAGACGCTAAGGCAGCAACCCAGGCATGACACAATGGCCTAGATCAGAGTAATAGCAGTAGAGTAATGATCAGTATCAGATTCTGGTGATATTTTTAAGGTGGAACTTATGGGATATCCTTATAGAATGGATATAGGATAGAAGAAGAGAAAGAGAGGAGTTAAAGAGAACTCCAAGGTTGGAGTCTGAGCTGTTGGAAGAATGGGGTTGCCATTAACTGGGATTGGAGAAGATGGGGAAGAGTAGGTTTCAAGTGGTAAGAATGGGAGTAAGAGTTCTATAACATGTTTGAGATGTGTGTTAACATCAAAGTAGAGATGTCTGGTACACAGTAGGATATGCATGGTTGAAATTCATGGGACAACTTCAGCCTGGAGATAGAAGTTTTAATACCAGATTATTGGGGATATTGAAAGCCATAAGACAAAATACAATCATCAAGAGAATAAGTATAGATAAGGAAGGGGGGAAAAAAGAGGTCCCAGGATTGAACTTTGGGGCTTTTTAGAATTAATAAGTCAGAGAGATAAAGAGGAGCCAATGGGGTAGACGAAGAAGGAACAGCCATTGAGATAGAAGGAAAAGCAGAAATATATAATGTGCTGGAAGCCAGGCAAAGAAAGCATTCCAAGGAGGAGAGAATAATCAACTATGTCAAATGATGCTAATAGTCAGCCAAGATGAAGGCTGAAAATTGACCATCTAGTAGTTTGGAGTGATTTCATGGAGCACTTTCGGGGGAGCAGTGGGATTAAAAAACATGTAATTGTGTTCTAAAGAGAATGGGAAGAAAAGAATCTAAAAGCTAAGGTAGGCTACATTTTTTAGGCTTTTTGAGTTAAAGGGAGCAGAAAAATGGGCCAGCAGCTGGAGGGAAATGGTGTTAAAGGTTTCATTTGGTTTTTTTGTTTTAAGTGGGAAGAAATTCCAACATGTTTGCACTCTGTGGTAAAGATGATCAGTATTCACCCACATCCAGTTTTCCTCTCTTTCCTGGACACACAGGAAGACCAAATTTACAATCAGGGTGCTATGTAATAGATGTAGCCAAAGAAACATGAGTAGAAGTCACGGGTCACTTCTGGTCTGAGACAGTTAAAAGTAGGTTTGAGTTCTTCATGTTCTTTCCCATCCATTTAACCGGTGTCAAAGAACTCCAAGAACTCCGAGATGCTGGAACTGTAGCCCAGATCCCTGAGTCACAATTGGAGAAGAGCCATCTGACTCAAATCAGACTCTGGCATGAATGAGAAACAAACCTTCATGTTAAGCCAGTAAGAATTGGTGTTTGTTTCCTCAGCACAGCCTAACCCATCCTGACTAAGACTTGGGCTGATGGGAATGTTGCAAAAGAGAGAAAACTTGATCGTACAGGAGACAGAAGACCAATTGCTAAACAATGCTCTTAGGTACTTGAAAGAGGATGGGATCTACCGAGCAAGTGGGCAGACTCAGCGTAGCAAGGCACGTCCTTATCTGAAAATGATCTCCGAGGTCTGACCTTGTGCTGTTCATAGCCCTTGGATGTAGGTTCCTGCCGGAGGGAGAGAATAAATCCTACTGATCAGAAAGAGAGGAGAAATGTTTGGATTGAGAGGTAAGGAAAGGCCGTGGAGATGAGAGGCAAACCAGTCAGGAAAGGAAAGAACCACAGGATTTCACAAGAGGAGCGAGCTCACTTCTTCTACTCATCTTTGTGAATTCTCCCTGACTTTTCAGAATCAGTCTTGCAAGAGATGACAGTCAAAGAGCTGTAGAACCACTGGGCTGTTTGATTACCTAGAACACAAGCAAGTGGTAGAAGATTCCGATTATTGCTCTCTCACCATTTCCGAAGGTTTTAGCGTTTTGCATTTAATGACCTCAATTTGAATATGAGTTTGTAGGGAGTAGCAATACTGGTGACCAGCTTGACTTGCAGGGCTGCTGTTCAGATTGTTGAAATGTGATCTGTTAGACTTCTTGGAAGGATGGCGCTGTATACACAGGAGATGTTATTATTCCCATAAAAGGAAAGCACAGTCTTCTCTGATGAAATGGCTCTTACCTCAGAATCCTCATTAAAAGCTGTGGTGCAATTTTCCAGGTTGCATTAGTGAGACTTGGCAGCAGATGAAAAAAAAGCAAATAAATAATAAGTCAAAATATTCCAGGTAACTACTTGCTGGCAGGTAAGAAGGTTTCAAGGCCTAGAACCATGCTGATAATTTTGAAATGCCTAAAGGCAGAACTTATTTATAGTAACACAAAGGTGACTTCCAGCCCTGAAATCTGGGCCTCGGTCTCAAATGGGGGTGTAATAAAGCGAAGCCAAGAGAAGAAGAGCTAATACTATTGTGATCCCACCTCCAAAGGCTGCTCAATGGTGCTGATACAGAGGGAGGGAAATCTGGTGTGAAAATAGCCACAGCAATAGCTAATTTTAAAACTGAAATGCATAAGCTGTTTCCAAACCTCTTACATTTTTTTAAATCCCGAGGCCAGTAAGTCCTATTTAAAGAAACTTAGCAGAAATGTGCTCCTATTTTGGCATAGTAGAAGGAGTTGAGTTGACAAAAACTAAGACATATCTAAAAATTATTTTTAAGTGACCTGATTTCAAAGCCAGTTTAAGGATTCTTTTCACTATACCTATTTATCCCTAGATCATAGGAGATGACCTCAGTAGTCAACATTTTTAAATGGACTTCAACAAAGCCTTAACAGTAAAGTTGTTTTCATTACATTTTATAAAATTAGTTACTGGCACATCTATTCATTTTAAACCTCCTCCGTATATATGTATTAAATATCCTTTACATTTCTTTCTTTCCCCTATTATGGAGTCTCTTAGCTATTTCAATTAAGATTAATAATAGCTTTAAAGACAAAGTTCAGAGCTGTAAAGTTCGTCACTTGATCAGTAATCATAACTATTATTTTGTCATATTTAATCATAGAACCCATGCCTTTAACAGGGTACTTAATTAAACTTTTAATTCATGACAAGAAGTTAAATAGCACTGGGGAGAGTTTTTAAAAATTATTTCCACTTCCCATCCAGATTACAAAAAAAAAAAAAGTGTGCTAGGGAAACATCATGGCCGTCAGCCAAGGGTATTGTAGGTCATGCCAACATGAACTGGCAGCAAGCCATTGTCCAATTAGCATGGCTTCATCGTTGCAGAGTAATCACTCTTGAGTAGATGGTTGAGTCACTCATGATGTAGTGGCACTTCACTTGAGCCAGTTCTTCTTAGAATAGGTTTCTTGTTCACTGTTATTACCTGTCCTACTTTGCCAATAAAAGCACAGGACCATTTAGGCTGAAAGCCGAACGGAAGAGAAACATCGATTATGTATCTTGTTTCTCTTTGCTTCCTGAAAACTGAGATTGCAATTAAACAGTGAAATCATGGTGTGTTTTTTAAAATGAGTTACAAGAAAATACAGTTTCCACACCAAAATACTCAGAGTTGGAATCCAAGAGTCAGTTTTTATTCTGGCTTTTCTTTGGCAGCTTTAACACTTGGCACAAATTTGAGGATATCAGTAAAGTTACCTAATAATCTTAATGGATTCACATTCCATTCAAAAAGTTGGAATGTCACCAAACTGCCTCAGGTTTCAGCTCTATTGTTGGGGTGTCCGTGACATTTCTGTTGGGTGTACGGTTATACAAGCAGACAGCTTTTGAAAGAGACCCTTCTTATGGTGAGAACACCTGGATTCTTGGTTGGACAAGCTGTAAACCAGGAAATTGATTCAGGAATTTCTTAATAAAAGGGATCATATCCAGGCATTGGGGTGGTGTGTGGTTGTCAGTAGAAAAGGCTGCTCTTAGAAGCACAAAGAAAGTAAAATAAAATTGTTGGCAGTCATCAGTAAATACCTTATGTTTCTATCCTTGTTTGTTTTGGTTTTTAACCAAATCACAGACTAGATCAAAGGTTGTGTTGTTTTTGCTTTCAGGAGTGGAGCAATTAAATAATGGCACTTTCGGTTTCCTGATATCTCAGAAGTGTTCTTTTTCCTATGAACTCGGTGCATATAGTAAAATTTATCACTTTGCCATAGACTCCTAAAATATGTTGACAGTCTCCCTACCCGACATTGGCACCAGCTCCAAGCTAGCTGATGATTCAGTGAGCTTTACTGTCTGAGATGGACTTCTGTGTGCAGCCTGGCAAAGACTGTGTGCGAAAAAGTTAATGCATTCAGCACCCTGGGCGGGATGCAGCCAGGCCTCCAACGTGAGACATTGTTTGACTGGCAGCAAAAACAAATGCCGGCAGCTGCCCCCAAGCAGGCCGAAAAGTTGGCCCAAGAGTTAAAAAAAAAAAATGCTGGGATTTAGCCAACAAAAGATTCCTGTGTTTAGAAGAAAATCAAAGGAAGGATACAGAAGGTCACAATTACAGCTGAAGCAGCAAATATCTCACTTTGTCTTCTACTTTATAAAGGATGGTATTAAATATCATTGCGACTCATTTTTTCTGATTATTTCTGAGTCTTCATTTTTGCTCTGTTGCTTTCTGTTTTCTTTTCTCTTTTTTTTAAAGGTTTTATTTATTTATTTATTTATTTGTCAGAGAGAGCGCGCACAACCGGGGGCAGGGTGGGGAGCGGCAGGCAGAGGGAGAAGCAGACTCCGTGCTGAGCAAGGAGCCCGATGCGGGACTCGATCCCAGGACCCTGGGACCATGACCTGAGCCAAAGGCAGGTCTGAGCCGACTGAGCCACCCAGGTGTCCCTCTTTTTTAATTCTTGATTTGCAAAGGCTGTTGACAGATTATTCTTCCCGAAGACAGTGTAGAGGTGATACCCTTTGTGGAGGCAGCAGCAGCAAGCAGAACAGAGTAGGGCAGGGCAGGTCTGTGAGAGCAGCAGCCACACGCATGGAGGCTGAGCCGTGTTGAGTGACGTGGGTTGGAATGCAATGATGTGTGCAAGTCACTTCAGGGATCTGTTCGCAGAGGCCTTCTGAGGATCTCGCAACTGATCTATTATTCTTATTTCATTCTTTACAAAAAGAGAAGGGTGGGGAAAACAGAAAAGTGACTAAAGGGCCAGGAAAACGTCTGCTAAAAAGACAGGACTCTCAAGGGTCTTGCCACGTAGAGATGAGCACTCTAGTAGCAGAGTGCTTCTTCCTTCCCTGGAGATACCTTAGACTGTGGGAATCTTCTTTCTCCCTCGAGAAGCTGTAGTCGCCCAGGAGTTGAACTGTGTGTCCTGCAGTGGGAAGGTGGGAAGACTAGGGCTGTGGAACATCAGGATTTGGGGTAAGAACTTCATAGTGTGGGGAAATTAGCAGGATACTGAAAGGTATTTGAGGCACACCTTTTATAACTCTGGAGATTTGGGGGATGACTTAAATCCATCAGATTTACAAGATGTTCATAGAAGTGCGATGACCTTTCAAAGTTCTGTTTAGCAAAGTATCTGCGTGCCTCCTGTTTAAAGCGGTTACAGTAAATGTTGACCAGATGTTCTCACTCACAGAACAGAAGAATAGTATCCTCGCTGCATCTGAGGGATTTCGGCTATTTTATTAAAGGAGAACTTTATGGCAGCGTAAGTTGCTAAACACCGGAATAAGGTACAAAAAAATACAGAATTACCTTCAGAGGAGTTGGGGTGTATATGTGTGGTGTGTTTAAAGCAGATATTCAAAAGGACAAGGTGGCTTAAGCAAAGCAGTTCATAGGAGCAGAGGAATGGAACACATGACCCTTTCGTAGGTCACTTCTTTGGGGGATTAACTTAAAAATATAAGGCAAGGTCATTTCCTTCAAAGAGCTTGCAATATTGTTGAAGAATCAAGATAAAACCAATGAAATCAAAGCTGAACAATTCAAGAGCATTCACTGTAGCTGCCAAGTTGTGTTGGCCGTTGTTTGTAATGTGGGAAAGGGCAGGATTTTCCTTTCATCTCCTCCGCAATGTTTAGACCACCAAAAACGAACACTCACAGGACCAATAGGACTTTCTTGGGGAGAACAGGGGGAGAGATCCTCCAGGAGAGGTCACTGGCATGGCCAAGGCCCAAAAGGAAGCATTCACAGGACACTGAGGAGTCAGCTTCAGTCAGCACAAATGGCAGATTTAGGGAAATAATTCAAAATATGGTCAGATTCCATGGGGCCTTAGTATGAAAAAATAAAATTTAGACAAAAGAATTTCATCTTGACCAGATAAGCAGTAGAAAATCACTGAAATGGAAGCCGAGAAGTAACATCATGAAAAAGAGTTTAAGAAATATCTGTTTAGGGGCGCCTGGGTGGCGCAGTCGTTAAGCATCTGCCTTCGGCTCAGGGCGTGATCCCTGATTCTGGGATCGAGCCCCACATCAGGCTCCTCCGTTAGGAGGTTGCTTCTTCCTCTCCCACTCCCCCTGCTTGTGTTCCCTCTCTCGCTGGCTGTCTTTCTCTGTCAAATAAATAAATAAAATCTCTAAAAAAAAAAAAAAAGGAATATCTGTTTAGCAATGGAATGGTTCTTGAATGGAACAACAAACCACTCCACGCAGAGGGCACAGCCTGGAGGTTCACCCTGATCCTAACATGAGCTGAGAAAAGTCTGTGCCCCGGGGAAAGGACAGCGAGAATGATAGCACCTTCCACAGATTCCAGAAAATTGGATGTGGGAACACACAGGTGGAGAAAAAGGCCCTGGCACGTTGATACGGATCTGCAGTGCCTTCCATCTACCCAAGGCACTGAGAGTGCACAACAGAAGAGGCAGGGCTGAGGAGCCCTGGCATGTAGATGATGGCCGAAATCACCAGGAAGTGGTGATCCTCGGAAAAGAGAAGAGAAAAGGGGGCAGGCAGGGACTGAGATTGACTCCAACCCTTCAACCCCCCATTGCTGGTTTCTCTACGAAAAATGAGGTTCACTCAGGATTACTGGCTTTCACTTTACCTTCAGTAATTTGGCAAATATCTCATCTCCAACAGTTTATCTCACTGAGGTTACGTAGAGAGGTGCTCCCTAAGTCACCTTTTAGGGAGTATGCCTCCTGAGTGATACTACGAGCATCAGATCTTACTTAACACACCTGCATACAAGGACCCACAGGGAGATACAAATTTCTAGAGCACAAAGCCCTTGCCTCAGCTGATTTGTAACCTGGTAGCACGTGTTTTTAAATGCCAGGAACAGATTCAGGCAAAGGTGATCACTTAGGGTTAGAACCGTGATGATGAATGTTTGATGGATATTATTGTCATACAAAGCAACACAGAGACACCAAGTACATCACACACACACACTGCCTTCACGCCTACACAGGCAGGGACCAATCTGAGCATCACTCCTGGTGGGCCAACCAGGTGTCACATGTCTTCTGATGCAAATATTCACGAAATACACATCATCCCCAATGATGTATTCGGTGTGTAGCTTGACCTCATAAAGCCTTTTATCTAGCTTCCAATTAGAGGAAAGTCAAAGATGAGAGAAATGGGCTTAACAACACCACGAAGGAAGCAACAGGTCAAATCCAGGGGGTGGGACTGTTTACAGGACAAATGGCCTGATTTCTTCAGTAAGTCAGTGTCATAAAAATGGGACAATGCTAAATTAAACAAGATTTAAGGGATTTAAAAACGAGATGCAGGATATGGTCCTGGAGTGGTTACTGGTTTGGACAACCATTTATATAACTTGTGGGAGGAAACTGGAGAAATTCAAATGTGGTCTAGATAACTAGGGGAAATATTCTTGAAACGGAAAGGTGGTGATAACTGGAAAAGGCAGACTGGGGAATGATACACCCAGTATGATCTTGGTTTGGTTAAAAGATACGTGCGTGTGTGTGTGTGTGTGTGTGTGTGTGTGTGTGTGTGTGTAGAAAGAGCCATAGGGACATGTGCTAAAATGTTAACAGTGGTGACCTGTGAATGGGAGACTGTGATGGATTTTGTTGTGCTTGTCCGCATTTTCCACTTCCTACAGTATGCATTATTACATTTCTATAATAATAAAAGGGTTATTTGAACAGTTCCGTGAATAGAATGGAAGGAAAAAAGGAAAACCAAGTGAAGTATGGAGCATAATATTGGAAGAATAAAACTTCAAATATGACTTTATATGTGATTTCAGAGGTTCTGTGGGCCTCATTTGTTTTTTCCCTAAAAGTGCCAGGTCACCCCCCATGCTTTCTGGTCCCTTCTGTCCAGTACAAGGGTCTGCATTCTCCTAAGAAACTCAAGTCCTTAACTTGGGCTGAACAAACTTGTACTCACAGTCTCATTGGTTAAGTGAAAAACAACCAAAAAGCAATAGAGGGAAGAGATTTCTTCTAGTTCCTTCTTATTAAAAGTTTAAGCCCTCTTTTTCATTTTTAACTTGACCTTGGTCATTGAAACTTACAGATGCCCTTGCCTTCTTGCATGTTTTCTAGAGTGACACTTCTGGAAATCACTAGCATTATTTTAAATGGAAATAGCTCAGATGTTTTCCAAGTCTCTGACCTTATGCATCCCCAGATAGAGAAGGGAAGTCTCACCCTCCCGTCAAACCTTATGCAGCTATGAAGGAAGGAGAGGATGTGAAGAGTGTCCCTGCTTTCCTGTCAGCCTAGTGTACAAGTACTGAAACTGAAGAAAAGGAGGGTCCTTTCATAGGTATTTTCCAACATATATAAATATCTCTAAAGGTCTGCTTTGGGAAGTTACTCAATAACTTTTAGTATTTACATCAGGCTGTGGTTGTATACAGATTATGTCCAGAGATGTGTCAGAATGTTCAGTAATAAGGACGTTTTTGTATGAATCAGAGGGATGATGGCATTTTACAAAACTAACAGTAAAAGGCATCTTTCATCTTTAACTGAAGACACCACAACGTTACCCCCGGATCCTGAACAGCCTAGACCCCTGGGTGCTCCTGGAACTTACATGGCTTTCATTCCTCTCCATGTTTCCCGTGTCAGAGGGGCTGTTCACGGGGGCCCTGCAGTAATAAGGTGGTTCCCCTCCATCATGCCCAAAATCTGCAAGAAGACCACTGACACGTGTACGATTGAGATTTCAGAAGAGTGAGTCAGAATAGAAAGTGACGCTCTAATGGGTCTGCACCTGTAGGGCTCACGGCCGTGTTTAAAACAACTTTTACCTCGTAGGCAAACTCCTGTCTCCTCTACGGCCAACAGACTGCTGGTTCTTCCTTGCTTCCTCCTCGGGGACCTCCAGAAATGTCTCCTCTTTCAAGTTTTTTTTGAAGTGATTTTCTTCTTAAATCAACTCTAGCTTGTTTACATGGGAGGACTGCAGTATTTAATTCTTCTAATACCCATGTATTGGTCAGCTCCGGCTGCCATCACAAAATACCACAGATTGGGTAAAATGTGTTAAACAAAATGTAAACAAAACAAAATGTATTTTCTCACAGTTCTGGAGGCTGGAGGCTGGAGGCAGCCACCTTCTCGCTGTGTCCTCACATGGCCTTTCCTCTGTGCACAGAGAGAGGGGCACCGGTGTCTCTTCTCTTCTTACAAGGAGACCAGTCCTGTGAGACAAGGCCTCACCTTAGAGCATCATTCAACCTTAATTACCACCTTTAAGAGCCCATCTCCAAATACAGTCACAGAAGAGATTAGGGCTTCAAACTGTGGGTTTCGGTGGGAGATGTAAGTCAGTCCATAACAATCCACTAAAAAAATTACGGATTTGTACAAATCTAGAACAACGCATGTGCAAGATTATCCGCATATGTACAACCACATAACCATGTACCGTTCAGTCATAAGAAAGAAAAAAAAGAAGAGCTCCATGAACTGATATGGAGTAATTTCCAGGATATATTTTAGAAGACAAAAATAAGACGCAGAAGAGCACAGACACTATGTATGGTGTGCTCCCTTTTGTGCAAGGAAAAAGGGAAGAAAAGAATATATATTTATAATGTATACAAGTATATGTATAACTTACAAGCATATATGTGTATACACACATTGGCAGATTTTATAAAAAGAAACCAAAGATAAAGAATTATGAAAAAAGTAACCCATGGAAAGAGGGTGAAAAGAGTGTGAAAGGTTTGGGAGGAGAGTGACTCTCTGAGTGTATCTTTTTATTTGATGTTGATTTTTGAACCATTTAAATGTTTTACATAGTCAAAAAATAAAAGGGTAGGCAAAAAGACAAAAAGCGGCAAACCTAAAAACTTAAACAGAAAAAAATGAACTCATTGTATATTGGTTAGTAAACCACACAGAATATAAGAATAAGTCAGATTAAGTTTTGCATCTGGTCCTATGACTAGACATCCTCTGTGGGACGTTCTTCAAGACAGCTAGCCTGAACTTTTCAAAAACATCACTGTCATACTACAGATAAAAGACTGGTATCCAAGATCTACAAAGAACTTCTCAAACTCAATACACATGAAACAAATAAACAAATCATAAAATGGGCAGAAGATATGAACAGACACTTTTCCAATGAAGACATACAAATGGCTAACAGACGCATGAAAAAATGTTCAAAATCATTAGCCATCAGGGAAATTCAAATCAAAACCACACTGAGATACCACCTTACGCCAGTTAGAATGGCAAAAATAGACAAGGCAAGAAACAACAATTGTTGGAGAGGATGTGGAGAAAGGGGATCCCTCCTACATTGTTGGTGGGAATGCAAGTTGGTACAGCCACTCTGGAAAACAGTGTGGAGGTCCCTTAAAAAGTTAAAAATTGAGCTACCCTATGACCCAGCCATTGCACTACTGGGTGTTTACCCCAAAGATACAGACGTAGTGAAGAGAAGGGCCATATGCACCCCAATGTTCATAGCAGCATTGTCTACAATAGCTAAATCGTGGAAGGAGCCGAGATGCCCTTCAACAGATGACTGGATTAAGAAGTTGTGGTCCATATATACAATGGAATATTACTCAGCCATCAGAAAGAATGAGTTCTCAACATTTGTTGCAACATGGATGGCACTGGAGGATATAATGCTAAGTGAAATAAGTCAAGCAAAGAAAGACAAATATCATATGATTTCTCTCATCTATGGAACATAAGAAATAGGATGATCGGTAGGGGAAGAAAGGAATAAAGAAAGGGGGTAATCAGAAGGGGAATGAAGCATGAGAGACTATGGACTATGAGAAACAAACTGAGGGCCTCAGAGGGGAGGGGGTGGGGGAATGGGATAGACCAGTGATGAGTAGTAAGGAGGGCACGTATTGCATGGTGCACTGGGTGTTATATGCAACTAATGAATCATCGAACTTTACATCGGAAACCGGGGATGTACTGTATGGTGACTAACATAATATAATAAAAAATCATTAAAAAAAAAATCACTGTCATGAAAGACAGAATGATGAGGGACTATCCTAGGTAAATACAATAGGTAGGTGATCTTTGGTTGGCTCGCAGATTGAAAATAAAAAATCTGTTAAGGACATCCTTGGAGCAAATCAGAGACCCTGAATATAGACTGACTGTATATTAGTTTATAATGTTATATCAACATTACTTTTCTTGGGTAGGAAAATGGTACTTCGTTATACAGAATGTTCTCATTCTCAAGAGATGTATGCTGAAATATTTAGGGGTGAAATGTCATGATTTATTTTCAAGTGGTTCTGGAAAGAAATGTATACATGTTTGTATGTGTGTGTGTACATGTTGATAGTATAGAGAAGACAGTGCATAAATTTAGAAAAATTGAACAGTTGGTGGATCCAGATTCATGGTATATGAATGTATATTTCTTTCTTTTTTTTTTCTATAGATTGAAATTTTCAAGTTAAAAAAATCAAGGCAAACAAATAATCGATGTGGATTGATTTTGTCATGAAAGTGCTCTGTTCACTCAGGAAGCATTCACAGAGCACCTTCTCTGGGCCCCAGCCCTGTTCTAAGCGTTGGGGGTACAGCACAGGCTAGGACAGAGTAAATTGGAGTTCTCCTGGGCCTACATTTTCGTGGAGAAAACAAAAAAAGAAAACAAGATAACTTGAGATTGTGGTCAGTGCTAAAAGCAAAATAAACAGGGTGATATGATAAACAGCCATCAAGGGAGGGGCAGGTTGAGAGAGGGTAGCCAGGGAAGGCTGCCCCAAGAAGGCGGCCTTTGAGCTGAGACCTGAATGGTCGGAAGGAGCCATTCATCTGTTCGACAGATTTGCCCTGAGCACTGACTGTGTACAGATAAGCCCAATACCTTCACACAGTTTATGTTCCCTGTAGGGTTTGCATACAGTAAACAGGAAGACGTAAGTTGGTGATCAGTGTTATGGGGGAAAATACAGTAGGGAGATGAATAGTTAATGAGGACAGCAGTTGAAATTTTAGATACAGTAGTTCAGAAAGGTCTCATCAAGCAGGCAACACACAGCGACCAGAGTGAGAGCTAGGGTGGGGAGGAGACAGATCACCGGGCGCCTGATGGACCATTTAGTGACTGGCTTCAACTCAGGGAAATGGGAATCTTTGGGGAGATTCTGGCTAGAACAGTGGTGTAATCCAGTGTGTCTTTCTAAAGGATGGCTCTGGATGCTAGATTTGAGAATAGGCTGGGCAAGGGACAAGGGCAGAAGCAGGGATACTAGTTAAGCATCTCCTGCAATAACCCAAGCAAGAAGTGATTTAGACAAGAATGCAGCAGGGAGGCAAGGCAAAGGTTTGGATTCTGACTCTGTTTTGAAGGCAAAGCTGCCAGAATTTCCCACTAACTGATTGGAAGTGGGATATGAGAGAAAGAAAAGGATCCAAGATGACTGAGGTTTTTGGCTGCAAAACCAGAAGGATAGGCATTGCCTTGAACTGAGGTGGGAAGGAAAGTCTGCCCGAGGAGCAGGTTTAAGAGAGGAAACATGGGTTTGGGTGGGTGGATGGCAAGATCAGGGGGTGATCAGCAGTCAGGTGGAGGGAAAAGGCAAAAACATAAAGATCTACTGAGAATTTCACAGCAGGCTTGTACAAGGATAACTAGGGTTGCCTTGGATAAGTCTTTCCATAGAATTTTTTTTTTAATTTACAAGTAAACCTACTGGCAAGTTGAGCTCTGTCAGCTCAGAAGAAAAGGTGACCTCAGAGTTCACCCTATCTTCTGACTCTAAGAGTCTGGCTCCCATGTGGAGCTGCTGTAAAAGGCCCCACTGGTTCTGGGTGTTGGATGGAAGTTTTGGTGGGAAAGAAGGAATCTGTGCTAAAGATGTGGCCCTATTCACAGCGACATGTGAGACAGTGTTGATGGGGGCGGCCCTGCAAGGTTCAACTGGAGTGTAACAGTGGTTCCCAGACATTTTTTGCCAATGACCCCTTTGACATGTGACCAGATTCCACAGGCTGTCTTTCAGTTTGAACCCAAATTTCCCTTCCTTCTATGCCCCACGCCTGCGTCCATGGGGGACACACATTCTAAGCATATTTCGTTCCTCAAGAGCAGGCTCTGGCAGCTTTGAAACTATTCATTCGCATTCCATTGCCTCTTCTGCTCTCCCGCCAAGATTCTGACAGAGGCTGCTCTTAAAATAATGAGGCCTTATTTATTCAGAGTCTTCCTCCCCCAGGAAGATGCTGAGAGCTTTTCATGAGAATTCTTCAAAAATTGCTGAGGTTCTGTGGACTTCAGAAAGTGTACTTAAAATGGGGACTCCAATAACTAGGGCCCTCAGTAGACGCTTGTTGGTGGGGATGATAGGCCTTGACCCCACTCTGCCTGGAGGACCCTCTGTCTGCAACTGTAGTACATTCCGCCCGCTGTGGTTCAGCCCAAGAGAACACTCGAGGAGAACCTCCTTTCCGGCCGACACCAGAAACCAAGGGGAGATGGATTTGCCCTCTCCCCCTCATTCTTCGTACCTTTTCTTCCCATCGCCCTGGGTTACTTTCAAAAGCCACGTTAGTGAAAGAAACCAGTCACAAAAAGACAAATACTCTATGAGTCCGTGTATGTGACATACCCTAAAGTAATCAGATTCACAGAAACAGATAGAATGGTGGTTACCAGGGCCAGGGGGTAGAGGGAAAGAGGGTTTGTTTAATGGTTCTAGCATTTCAGATTTTCAAGATAAAAAAGTTCTGGAGATCTGTTTCACAACAACGTAAATGTATTTAACACTACGGAACTGTACACTTAAAGATGATCGTGATGGTAAATTTTATGGTACATGTGTTTTACCACAATTTTTTAAAGCCACATCAACAGCAGTACTTCCACGGAAGGAAAAATATGCAAGTTCTAAAACTCGAATGCCTTAGGACAGAGTAAACAGGCAGAGTCCGTGGGGTAAGGTTTTTATGTTATAACCACAGATGTTTTTCTATTATCCACCTCCCCAGCTTCGGCAGGATGCACATACCTACGGTGTGTGTCTATGTGTTAGCACTCCAGCATTTTGTAGACATTTATTAGTTCCTTTGAGGGGCTCATCTACACAAGGGACCTGATACAATTTTGTCTTTCAAAGAAAGACCAAGAAATACTCAGACTCACACAACAGATTACTGGAAAATCGAGAATGCCAATGTCTACCTCAGGCCTAGTCCCAGAATCTCTTTCTCCCTATCTCAGGCAACCCCTGCTCTCTGGCCTGGAGTAGTTCTTATTGAAGAGCACAGATTTCATGAAGCAGGAGGTAGCAGGAGGAGTAGAGAGAGTAGCCTCTTGAAAGCAACAGCTCCCACACTAACCACTTTAGCCCTGGGCAAGTCCCTAAACCCCTAAGCCTAGCTCCTTGGGATAGTATGACTGGTCTGAAGGGTGGGACTGAATACCTGGTACATGGGACATGGGTCTTCCTTTCATGGTCATCATCACCATTCATGGTAAGAAAAAGGCTTCAGATTCCCCCTTGAGATACCCAGCATGCCCACTGGGTAGTCCTCCACTAGGCATAATGTCAAGCAGGTTTAGGTCGGCTCTAGTTGGCGCAAATTTCATTTCCAGCTCCTACTGTTACTTACTTCAAATACAATTGTCTCTTGGTCCAAACCTTACTGAAATTCAGCCTCTTTTATGCTTCATGCACACTTGGGCCCCTTTTCTAACCAGTTATTGAATTGTACAATTCCCTGGGTCCTATAGAGTCTAGCCCCCATGGGTTCCTCAGTCTGTATTAGAAGGTTATTTTTGGATCTTAGGATTTACTTCAATCCTTTTTGGGGAAAAAAATGTATGATATTATTTGAAATTGTAACTTGCTTTGAGTTAAAGATTTCTGAAAGAGCATGGTCATCTTAGCATCCAAAGCTTTCTTCCTGCTCTGTCTTAATAGAACTTAGAGGGGCAGCCTCTGTACCAGCATGGCCATCCGTGATCAAAGGCCAGTGTCAAGAGAAGGTCCCTCCACTGCCAGCTCCACAACAGGAAGCCCTAGTTCAATTGTTCATCTCAACTTTGTGTGTAGAGTTTGAGTTAGAATCATTAATGAGATAGCAAGGTCACAGACCTGGGAAAACTACCCAAAAAATTCCAACCCAGATTCAGAGTCCTAAGCACTAGCACAGGAAACAGATGGCTACATGGGAGCTAGAATGAGTGATCTCCAGGAACCTTGTTGGCCCCATCATTGCACGAGCATCTCTTTTGCCTTGGCCTCAGGTTTGTGGTACAGAGTTGTGTTCTCTCATAAGTTCTGACCATTCTTGATAAGTGAGAGAGCGCAACCGTGAGTATCAACCATGAGTAAATCACAGTACTCACTGCCATGTTTTAGAGCGAGTCCTGTACCTCATCTCACTTCTTTCCTTGCCTTGTGTCCACCATCTCTTCTACTTGTGGTCAGGGCTTCTGGTTTCTTTTCCTCTCATTAGCAAAGATTTCAGGATTACCTGGTTCAGTACTAAAACCTGTCCAAGAGATTATTAAGGAGGAAAGCCTTCGGGCTATTTTCTCCTGCCATTTTCAAGGTGTATAGAATGGCAGGGTGTATACAACTTTTACGATATTATTAAGTGGCTGTTATGTCAAGCCCAGAAAAATACAAGATGGGGCACGCCGCTTTCCATTCAAACAAAATTGTAGGTCCATGTGACTGACTACACTAGCTCCTCTGACAGGTCTAAATAGAAAGAGCTTACTTGTTCAGTACGGGAAAATCATGTCTGGAAACAACGCCTGTATAAATGTCTTGAAACCCAGTCTGCTAAGTCTGCTTTTGTTTAATTTCAAGGTTCTGCAACTATACAGTTGAATTTTTGTTGAATAGGTCTGATGGCCTTTGAAAACTTATATACTTAGGAAATCACTGACTTCTTTATTTTTTTTTAATACTGCCTTCCATTACATCCTATGAAGACTCCCTGTGTTCTCTGTAAATGTTCATGATCTCAGCAGACTGGTTGGACTAGGACAGCATTCCAAACTAAAGTAGCTTGAAGGATATGTCATTCATAGACTCACAGGAGACTTGGGGAAGTTCAAGAAAGCTCTGTTTGTTTTGCCAACTCACAAGGCCATATATTTTGCCAGTGGTATTCAGAGTAAATGAAAATACTATCAACCTTGTCTTTCTTCTTTGTCAATTTTTGTATGAAGTGTTTAAGGGATACTAAGAACCATAACTCCTCTTAATGATTGTGGGGAACAGTGAGGAGTGTCAAGGATTACAGGTTAGAAAATAAGTCATGAAAGACCCCCTCAAAAAGGAGAATTACAGACCGATTTCCCTAATGAATATGGACGCCAAAATCCTCAACAAGATACTTGCTAATAGAATCCAACAGTACATTAAAAGGATTATCCATCACAATCAAGTGGGATTCATACCTGGGATGCAAGCGTGGTTCAATATTCGCAAATCAATCAGCGTGATACATCATATCAACAAGAAAAGACTCAGGAACCATATGATCCTCTCAATCGATGCCGAAAAAGCATTTGACAAAATACAGCATCCTTTCCTGATTAAAACCCTTCAGAGTGTAGGAATAGAAGGTACATTTCTCAATCTCATAAAAGCCATCTATGAAAAGCCTACTGCAAATATTATTCTCAATGGGGAAAAGCTGGAAGCCTTTCCCTTAAGATCAGGAACTCGACAAGGATGCCCACTCTCGCCACTATTATTCAACATAGTACTAGAAGTCCTTGCAACAGCAATCAGACGACAAAAAGGGATCAAAGGTATTCAAATTGGCAAAGAAGAAGTCAAAATGTCTCTCTTTGCAGATGACATGATACTCTATATGGAAAACCCAAAAGAAGCCACTCCCAAATTATTAGAAGTTATAGAGCAATTCAGTAACGTGGCAGGATACAAAATAAATGCTCAGAAATCAGGTGCATTTCTATACACGAATAACGAGACCGAAGAAAGAGAAATTAGGGAATCCATCCCATTTACAATAGCACCAAAAACCATACGTTACCTTGGAATTAACTTAACCAGAGACGTAAAGGACCTATATTCTAGAAACTATAAATCACTCTTGAAAGACATTGAGGAAGACATAAAAAGATGGAAAGATATTCCATGCTCATGGATCGGAAGAATTAACATAGTTAAAATGTCCATGCTACCCAGAGCAATCTACACTTTCAATGCTATCCCGATCAAAATACCAAGGACATTTTTCAAAGAACTGGAACAAACAGTCCTTAAATTTGTATGGAAACAGAAAAGGCCCCGAATCTCCAAGGAACTGTTGAAAAGGAAAAACAAAGCTGGGGGCATCACAATGCCGGATTTCGAGCTGTACTACAAAGCTGTGATCACAAAGACAGCATGGTACTGGCACAAAAACAGACACATAGACCAATGGAACAGAATAGAGAGCCCAGAAATGGACCCTCGGCTCTTTGGGCAACTAATATTTGATAAAGCAGGAAAAAACATCCAGTGGGAAAAAGACAGTCTCTTCAATAAATGGTGCTGGGAAAATTGGACAGCTACATGCAAAAGAATGAAACTTGACCACTATCTCACACCATACACAAAAATAAACTCCAAATGGATGAAAGACCTCGATGTGAGACAGGAATCCATCAAAATTCTAGAGGAGAACAGAGGCAACAACCTCTACGACATCGGCCAAAGCAACCTTTTTCATGACACATCCCCAAAGGCAAGAGAAACAAAAGATAAAATGAATTTATGGGACTTCATCAAGATTAAAAGTTTCTGCACAGCCAAGGAAACAGTCAGAAAAACTAAGAGGCAGCCCACGGAATGGGAGAATATATTTGCAAATGACACTACAGATAAAGGACTGGTATCCAAGATCTACAAAGAACTTCTCAAACTCAATACACGAGAAACAAATAAACAAATCAAAAAATGGGCAGAAGATATGAACAGACACTTTTCCAATGAAGACATACAAATGGCTAACAGACACATGAAAAAATGTTCAAAATCATTAGCCATCAGGGAAATTCAAATCAAAACCACACTGAGATACCACCTTACGCCAGTTAGAATGGCAAAAATAGACAAGGCAAGAAACAACAATTGTTGGAGAGGATGTGGAGAAAGGGGATCCCTCCTACATTGTTGGTGGGAATGCAAGTTGGTACAGCCACTCTGGAAAACAGTGTGGAGGTCCCTTAAAAAGTTAAAAATTGAGCTACCCTATGATCCAGCCATTGCACTACTGGGTATTTACCCCAAAGATACAGACGTAGTGAAGAGAAGGGCCATATGCACCCCAATGTTCATAGCAGCAATGTCCACAATAGCTAAATCGTGGAAGGAGCCGAGATGCCCTTCAACAGATGACTGGATTAAGAAGTTGTGGTCCATATATACGATGGAATATTACTCAGCTATCAGAAAGAACGAGTTCTCAACATTTGCTACAACATGGACGGCACTGGAGGAGATAATGCTAAGTGAAATAAGTCAAGCAGAGAAAGACAACTATCATATGATTTCTCTCATCTATGGAACATAAGAACTAGGATGATCAGTAGGGGAAGAAAGGGATAAAGAAAGGGGGGGTAATCAGAAGGGGGAATGAAACATGAGAGACTATGGACTATGAGAAACAAACTGAGGACTTCAGAGGGGAGGGGGGTGGGGGAATGGGATAGACCGGTGATGGGTAGTAAGGAGGGCACGTATTGCATGGTGCACTGGGTGTTATACACAACTAATGAATCATCGAGCCTTACATCGGAAACCGGGGATGTACTGTATGGTGACTAACATAATATAATAAAAAATCATTAAAAAAAAAAAAAGAGTAATAAAAAAAATAAATAAATAAATAAATAAATAAATCCCACAAGACAATAAAAAAAAAAAAAAAAAAGAAAAGAAGTCATGTTAGGAGTCATCTAGTCCAATCTCCCATCCAGTTTGGAATCCTTTTTATAATGACATAGGTAGCTCTCCAACCTCTGCTAGAACACTTCCAGCAATGGGGAGCTCACCACCACTCAGGAGCTGCTTCCATTTTGTCATCTGCGCTTACTAGAAAATTCTTCCTCATTTGTAGCGGTTATCTGCTCCCTTACATTTTTATTTATGATCTTATTTATGCCCTCTGGAATGAAAGAGGCCAAATTTCCTCTCTTCTTCTCGTAATAGCCCATTGGCTCTCTAAAGACAGCTCTTAAGTGGGCCCTGTAAATCTTACTTTCTCAGGATTTACGGGCTTGGTTCTGTATCACATGGATTCAGTGCTCTCACGATCCTTGTTGGTCAGGCCTGCTGTTAACATACAGCACTGAATACTAGAGTCTCGATGTGATCTGAAGAGTAAAGAATAGAGTAAAGCTGTAACCCTGTTCCTGCATTATGCATCTCCTGTGGTAGCCCAGGATTGTGCTAAGTTTCCTGGCATCTGTGTCACTGTCCTGACTCACCTTGTTAAGCCAGCACTTTTCCATCCTGTCCTTACAAAGTTGACTTTTTAATCTCCATGTAGGATTTGATGTCTATTTTTGTTAAAGTGGATCTTTATAATTTACCCCATAATATCAGTCTGTGGTCATTTTTGGGATCTTAATTCTCTCTCCTGAAGTATCTGACCAGCTTGCCACCCACATCGTTTCCTAGTCAGATATAGAACTTAACTGTAACAGAGACGACAGAAGCCTGGGTCATGTCACCACACTTTCCTTCAGGTTGAAGTTGACATTGATCCATCATCCAACTACTGGTCACTTAATTTTACCACCTTCCAGACCCCATCTTTTCATATTTTTCAAAGAGTGACTGAAGAGATAGCTGCCTTGCTGCAATCCTGGGATGCTATTTCTACTGCATTCTCTGAGCAGTAATCCTATCAAAACCAGAAACGAAGTTACTTTGGCATGACTTGTTCCTAATGAAGCTTGAATCATCTGCCACTTCCCTGTCTAGGTTCTGAGTGGGTGATGGTTTGCCGAGCCCGGAAAGATCAAGTCTATGGTTCAAATGGAAGTGCTGTTTGGAGACTCAGTTTTACTCACGAAGAGTATCAAAACTTTCAGAGAGCAGGTAGAACGATGTAAGAGAGACACATGCCAATCCGAATTGAGTGACAGTGAAAACGTCAGGGAAAAGACTCCTCCATTATGCGTATGCATCGTTAAAATGAAAAGCAAAGCATGGGGCGCCCAGCTGGCTCAGTCGGTGGAGCGTGCAACTCTTGATCTCGGGGTTGTGAGCTGGAGCCCCGTGTTGGGTGTAGAGATTACTTAAACATGAAATCTTATAAAAAAAGAAAAGAAAAGAAAAAGAAAACCAAAAAAATAATGTGACTACAATTCTTGGGAAGATGGCTGGTGAGATTGAGATATGATGTAAAAACATAAACGGAGGCAGGATGATAGAAAAACGAAAACGTTGAGTTCCTGAAGCCCACAGGGCTCCAAATCTCTATGAAAGAGAGGGCATGTTGAGTGGAAAGGTACTAGGGAGGCAACCCCATCCAGGCTGGGAGTCGAGGGCAGGGTTTCTAAGTCTAAAATGGTTCCTTGATCATGGGTTGGGTTTGTAAATCCCCCAAAGAAACGCAGATTAAAAACCCACACTAAGAAGTGCTTGCTTCAGCAGCACATATGCTAAAATTGGAACGACACAGAGAAGATTAGCATGGCCCCAGCGCGAGGATGACACATAAATTCATGAAGCGTACCATATAAAACACACGCGCGCGAACACACACTCACACACACACACACACAAAGCTCCCCTCATGCGTGCCCCAGGACCTAAGACGCAGGGGGCTGAGTTCAGGTCACTTCCAACATCCGTCCTCCTGACCTTGTCTTTCCATTTCCCCATTTTAGTCTTTCTCAGATGCCAGGTTCCTGAGAAAGCCCTTACAAGTCCTGCTATGTGAGGACTGGGTTCTACAGGCAGCAGCCCATGGCCTCCGTCCCTCCAGCCTCTTCACTGTTTTCACAGAGCTGTACTTCAGTTCCTTAAGCTCCCTCTTTCCAGCACCAGGAATTATTGAATCCTGGAAAATACTGCTGTGGAGTTATTTTTGGCTCCCTTCCTTCCAGCCCTGTGTCTGCCTGCTCATCGACAACCATTAACAGCTGTGAGAAGGGGCTTGCAATTGCCTGGCTTCTTGCTGAAGTGCTTTAACACACCGGGTTTCTAAGAGCTCAGCTACGCTATAGAGGTGAGAGAAAAATGGCAGAAGAGTTACAGAAAGCCCCCTTCATTTGGGGAGTCAGGTTTTTCTCCCCCCGCCTTTCTTTCTCTCTTTCTTTCTTTTTTTTTTGCAAGAAAAATAAGCCTCTGACAAAAGCTGCAGAGGCGCTGCCCAGCTGAGTCCCTGTAGAGTCCAGTTCAGATGATCTCATGTGGCGGCCCTCGAGGCAGCCCTGTGCCATTAGCAGGAACCCAGTCCAGGAGTTCCGAGCCTGTGCCTCGTTGATGTGAGCATTTTCGCATTCGCACCCTCGCTGAGCTGCTGCCATCTCACTGCAGCATCTGGAATTCTGGACTAGACACAGACGAGGTAGCCTGTCAGCACAGAGGCTAGAAGATGCCAACAGGGCCCCCTGCGGCCACCCACAAACCTGTACCCCATCAGCCTTTTCCAGGAGCCCATTGCTGCCAAAGAGACTGCCCGGTGGTCTCCTCCTCCATTGTTTACTCCTCTACAAAGGACTGATAACTACAGTAGACATTTGGAAATTCTTTGCTCCCTGTGAATGTTCATCCATTGATTCTCACTATCCCCAGAAAAGATAATGATGTTGTTGCTGATCAAGAATGAACCCTTCATGTCTACCAACATTTTACCACCGTTGGCTACTTCACCCCCCTACCACCCCCGGGGGGTAACACAAAGTCCTGTCCCCGTGTTTCAGACTGGAAAATAGGAGAGGCCCTGTCCAAATGTCTTCGACATCAGCACTTAGCCAGAATAATTGTTCAGTCTCCTAATCCCAGTATTTCTGAGAATATGAGTATGTGTAGCACAACATGGAAGTGAAATGAGCTCAAGTGGCATGTGAAGAATTTTTTTCAAAATCATTGTGTTTATTTTAATATGTATTAGAAAAAGCATAACCTGAGATTTCACAGACAGTCTTGCTTAGGACAGGTTTCTTTCTAAGTTAAATTTATTTAAGGAAGAAAGTGAGTTGCATTAGAGAAAATACTAAAGATTGTGACAGTGGGTCCCAAGTCTCTGTAGTTTAGGAAACATTTCGTAATCCAGTACTTTTTCTGTCCACAAGCCCTGTCTGTCTTGTACCATTTCTACCCAAAGAAAGTCACAATAGCATCTTATTGGGAACACAGGGTCATGCCTATTTTCATAAATTTTGTATAAAATACAGGAATAGGCTTTCTGCATTAAGTACATTTAGATGAAAACACTTCTTGTGTGTGTTTCTTTCAATCAACCATTCTTGGTAATCTGATGTGTGTATTTCTTCCAAAATACCCTAGCTCTCCTGCTTGGGTCCGTAAGCGTCTATACCGCCTCCTTACCTGTCTGTAGCCCTCCTTATGGTGAGGATAGAGGATAACGCTCTACGTGATTACTGTTGTGTGTTGCAGAATTTCTTCGGGACTAGCTAAGATGATTTACACCTCTATGTCAGTTCTCTGTAACCACATACCTCTGCCCCCCCTTTTCCTTCTCATGTTTCAGCTGTGAAGTTCTAAAAAAGGCCTATTTGTTTGACTGTTGTGGGTATCCTTATAATTTAGCTGTTCTCCCAAAGAATGGATATGGCAGGTAATAGGTTTGATAGCAATAACCCAATTTGTTGCTAAAGTTGTAGGAGAGAGAGGGAACATATGGCATGAGATGAGTCAGGACAAGTCAGGAGAGCCCATTCTAAAGAGTCTTGAATGCCATGTGAGAGGGGCTTGGGTTTTATTCTGCAGGAAACAGGGAAACAAAGTAATTGTCACTGGGAGGCTTAGTCAGGCAACAATACAAAGGAACAATTCAGGAAGAAAGAGACAATGGCCAGGTTGTTACAATGGTCTAAGCAAGAACTAAGAAGGCCATGAAAGAAGGCATGTTTGTTGAAAAAGAAAGATATGGATGCCTTTTAAGGACTGAAGAATAATAGAAAAGTCCTAAAATTGTTTCATGATTTTCAAACAGACATCACTGACTGAATTGTTTATTATCTATTTCTTCTAGACCAGTGCTGTTCAGTAATGTTTTCTATGACGATAAAAATGCTTTCCCGCACTGTCCAATATGGTACCCACTAGCCACGTGTGGCTACTGAGCATTTGCAGTGTGGCTAGTGTGACTAATTAAACTGAATTTTTAAATTTTGTGTAATTTTAATGTCTATTTACACGTGTCTATCACACGTGGCTAGGGACCCATCATATTGGACTAACCAGCATAGTGCAGGACTAGAGTACAAGTGCCAACTATCCTACCTGACTTGTTTCCCATTCTGTCCCTTGAGCCTAGAATTATCTGGCACATAGTAGGTACTTAATAAATATTTGTTAGGTGAATGATTAAAAGAAACTTTATAAAATGGAGGCAAAGATTATGTCCTGTTCGAATCAATATACTCTTTTATGGAGAATTTTGGCCCCCCCTTAAGGGAGGAGGATGGAGATTTCCCACACACATTTAGAATATTTCCCAAATGTTTAAACTGAAGCTCTCAGCTTGTGCAAGTGGAGCAAAATCAAGCCAAAGGGGAGAGATGAAAGTCGGCCATGCAGTGGGAAAATCCAAGCCCAAGGTCTGTTCTGTCGGTGCCTGCCTTCTTGGTTTTCATTTCTGGCTATTGTAGAATGCACAGTACCCACGCCTTTTCTTGAAATATGTGAGGGTAATGATCAAAATGAAAAAATATCTTTTATGAGGAATGATCAAAGAAAATGTGTCACAGCTGCTTGGTTACAATGGCTGTAGAAATACGGGGAGGTCCACACATGCTCTGGAGTGAGGGGCTCAGGACTTAAGCCCCGTGACCTTGGGCAAGTTGCTTAAGCTCTCCAAACCACAGTTTCATAGAAAATGAGAATAAGAATCATGAACACCTCACTTACCGAGTTATTGGGAGGAAGAAATGATATAGTAACAGGAAAATTCGTGGTTCATGATCCATAAAGTTCCGTTCAGATGTTTATTCTAATCCACACAGACGGGAGTTATATCTGAATATATGTCTGAAAGTCACAGTTATGTTAAAATATAATTCTGATATGTGCCTTCCAGAAAATGAAAAATAAGAAGTCCTCAAATTCCAGCTACCTACATCTAAAACAAAACCTAAACAATCCAAAAAAAGACTTTTATCTCTCTTAATGTTAATTTTTTTTTTTTCTGGAAAAGCTGATCCCACAACCTCCTTCTAATAGCTTGTTATGACTCAGTAGTGCTTGTTGCCAGGAAGTTCTTTGTCTTTCCATCATCTCTCTGCCCTTGCAGATTCAGTGGCTACGTCCTCTTCCCCATTTGCCCCAGGACCACCTCCCACTTGCCACGGCAGCCCTTCATACCCTTCTCCCATCTCCCCTGCTCTGGGCTTCCATTACCTGCCTCTGGCCCTCTGTCTTAGCAATAAATTTAGACCCTTTTTCTCTCTTTCCTCAAACTCACAACTTCCACAGCACCTGTAGCCAATTAAGAAATATCTCTGGGTGCCTGGGTGGCTCAGTTGGTTAAGTGTCTTACTTCAGCTCAGATCATGATCTCAGGGTCCTGGGATCAAGTCCCACATTGGGTTCCTTGCTCAGTGGGGAGTCTACTTCTCCCTCTCCCTCTGCCCCTCACCACTCCGCTTGTGCTCTCTCTCTCAAATAAATAAATAAAATATTTGAAAGAAAGAAAGAAGACAAAAGAAAAGAGAAAGAGAGAAAGAAAGAAAAAAGAAAACTCTGCAGTAGCCTGAGTCCCCCAGGACCACCACTTTACCTCCTTCACCCCCCATTTCCCTTTCTTTACTCTCCATGATGATAGCAAAGAGCTGGTCATCATTCCACATGTATTGAGCGTCCACAGGCAGAGCTGTGTATAACCCTATCAAATAATATCACACTGACTTACGTTCTTCCTGTAGGTAGCAACTACTTCCAGAAAAAGTTCAAAACTTGACCTGTATGTCATGATCTCATGCTGTTCCCCCGATCCAGAATTTGTGAAGAGATTCCTGTTGAAAGTAATTATTCAGTTGCCACTAGAATTATTTTCTCATAGTACGTAAATCCCATTTTCTTTTTCATAAATATGACCACTTTTCTGGTCTTTTTGTCATTTTTTTCCTGAGTTTAATATTGCTTATTAAAATAAAGGGCCATAACTGTACACAGTCCAAATAATTGCTCATCAAGTCAGGGAACCTATGTCACTTTTCGGGTTTTGCCATTTTGTCCCCAACATTCTCTCCCACTGAGAACATGTTCTCTTTCTAACCATATTCAAAGACTGGAATCACTAGAAGTCCTATTGGTTTTCATCATATATATGCTCAAATAATTATTTCCATCTTACATTTGGGTTGTATCTTTTTTTCTTTCCAAAATATTAAATCTAATTAGGCCTAACCAGAACGTACACCGTTTGCCACCTTTAAACTTTCATTCCAATTCAAATGTCTCTTTATGGCTAGTATGTGAAGACTAGAGCCACTGTGAACCCAGCCACTGGTAAAAATACTGAAAATTAAGCCCTCCTTCTGGTGAGACTAGCTCACTGCTGCCTAGTCAATAGTATGACAACTGATTGTATTGATAAAAGGGTAAAATGGAAAGTATGCTGAAATTCTACAAAAGATAAACATTGAAAATAATGTATTTTAAAATCCTATTATATTAAGAAATAAAAGTTACACAGACTTTACAAAAAAGAAAAAGCGGCAGTACAACACCTTCCAGTGGAAGCCAGCAGGGTTCTGCAAATGCACTGTTAGGTGATTACTCTACCCAAGATCTGGGTTCGCAGGCGCCTGTTCTCAGGGCTGAAAAGCAGTAGAGAAAAACCACACCTGGCCCTTCTTCTCCCTCTGGAGGGTTGCCAGTCAGACTTGGTACCATGGTAGTAAGAGTTAACCCCTGTGGTAGCTATGTTCCCAGCTCTGCCACTGTGAGCAGCCTAATTTGATGATTATAATCATAATAATAGATCAAGTTAGGGTCCTTATGAAGCAGTTTTATATAAAGTATTGCATATGACCAAACATAACCCCACGTTCATATGTAAGACCAGGTGTGCTTTTCACTTTCCATTTTACCAAGGTTGGGATGCAGTGGGAGTCCTCCCCCTGAAACACTCAGATTTTTTTTTTTAATATGCAAGTTACAGGACTGTAAGAAGAATCTTCGTTTTACATTTGCACTACTTGAAACATTTCCATTGTCTCATGCACTGGTCTGTGCAGATGCAGGTTGTGTTTTGGTGGCCCATTGTGTAAGGAACAAAGGCTAGGATGGGCAGTCTGGGTAAATAGCATTTTAAAAGATTCTTAAGAAATTAGTTGTTTGAGGGAGCCTGGAGGGCTCAGTTGGTCACATGTCTGCCTTTGGTTCAGGTCGTGATCTTGGGGTCCTGGGATTGAGTCCCGCATATCAGGCTCCCTGCTCAGTGGGGAGTCTGCTTCTCCCTCCTTTTTTTTATATCAAGATTATTTTATTTTATTTTATTATTTTTTTAATATTTTTTGTTATATTATGTTAGTCACCATACAGTACATCCCTGGTTTTTGATGTAAAGTTCGATGATTCATTAGTTGTGTATAACACCCAGTGCACCATGCAATACGTGCCCTCCTTACTACCCATCACCAGCCTATCCCCTCCTCCCTGCTTGTGCGTGCGCTCTCTCACTCTCTCTCTCTCAAATAAATAAAATCTTTAAAAAAAAAAAAAGAAATTAGTTGTTTGAACTTAGAGTGTGTTTTTTTCTAGAAATAGGTTATAAATCATGATTACTTTCCTAAATCAGCTCTCAAATCTCACATCTGTATCACCTTTTATTTTTTAAAACTTATTCAGTTATCATCATGCAAAGAGAGAAGGAAATGAATTCTTTAGGGATAAATGAAGGGCTATGAAAGTACAAGGGAGGAGTAGATCATTCTTAGGAGAGAGGATATCATGGAGGAGAGGAGGTACAGGTGAGATGTCAGCGGGTGGGAAAAGGCCACCTTGCAGTTAGTGTCCCCCTCCCATTATACACCTGTAGCACCTTCTCTCTATTTCTGTCATGGCACCTTTGGCATTGTATGGTAATTGAATTATTGCTTGTCTGTCTCCTCATCTAGACAGATCAGATTTCTGTGTGGTGGCGGTGATATCTTCAGTCTGCAAATCGGCGATCTAGAACAATGCCAGATGATAGCCGTTTGGTTAATGTTTGTCAGATAGATGAAGGGCATCCTTTAGAAAAGTTCTAGAGGCCGGAAAATGGGTAGCATGAATTAGATGGGAATGAGAGGGAGGACTGTATCGGAGTCTGAATGCCAGCGAAGAGGATATCACTGGATTCTAGTTCTGGTGTCCTTTTTTTCAGCCACACCTAACTTCTATTCATTTTATACTTTTTTTTTTAAAGATTTTATTTTATTTAATTTATTTATTCGACAGAGATAGAGACAGCCAGCGAGAGAGGGAACACAAGCAGGGGGAGTGGGAGAGGAAGAAGCAGGCTCCCAGCTGACGAGCCTGATGTGGGACTCGATCCCATAACGCCGGGATCATGCCCTGAGCCGAAGGCAGACGCTTCTGTGCCACCCAGGCGCCCCCATTTTATACTTTTTATGGGAAAATACTTTTGGAGTTCCAGCTGAGGAGCCCGTCTGCTCTGAGTCTCCAGGATGCGTGAGCATCTTCCGGGGAGGGATGGAGATCTCTGCAGGTGGGTCTTAAGGAGCCAGTGGTTCCATCTCCACCAGCCACCATGAGTGTTCACAATTGGAGAACAAAGGGAAGTTTCTCCCATGAGCCTTCCTGAGGACTTGCCTGCCATTCACCTTTAAATACAGCTTATTCACAAAGTGGGGGCTGTTTATAAGTCAGAGGCGGCGTGTGTTTCATAAAAGCACTTTCAGTATTAGGTTCTCTTTATTTCCACCACTCATACGATCACACACGGAAATTGTCGTTTACCTTTTCTTTGCTTTATCAATTTTCCTCTTCATCCTCCCTTTTAAAGTCTTAAGCTGATGTTTGTATGTTTATTTTGCATTTTTTTAATGCTAACACAATCCAGCCAGTACATTTCTGAGTGGGCCTCGCCCCAGCAAGCGGCCTTGAATGAGGGCTCGGGAAGCCTTCTCTGGCTGGCCTCAGCGTCCGCTCTCTAGGCTTCGGTTTTGCCACTATAATTATGAGCGAGAAGCCTATGGTTAATTACGATGCATGAATGGGAGATATTCCTGGACTTATTTGCATTCATTACTTGCTGGTAGTTTCTCTGTTGAGGTCTCCATCCTTGTTTTTACAGAGCTTTTGGCAGTGTTTCTGCAGTTGGTGTGTGAATTTTTATGATCTGTTGCATGTTATTCATGCAATTTCCTGCCCTGTAATGGTATCAGTTTTCCAGACGCAGAGGAATACAGACTAAAACCCGGGAGCCTGCATTAGCATAAAATGTCCCAGTTCTGTCAGTTTGATTAATTTGTCTCTTTGTCTCCACTCTATATGATAAGTGCTATTAATGGTTGCAACACTTCATATGTCAAAGTCTTTCTTCCTAATGACTTGAAAATGTGGTTTATTTCCCCCCTTTT
This sequence comes from Ursus americanus, assembly GCF_024610735.1. Lineage (NCBI taxonomy): Eukaryota > Metazoa > Chordata > Mammalia > Carnivora > Ursidae > Ursus > Ursus americanus. The sequence continues at coordinate 9,593,397 of NC_142137.1, read as the reverse complement.
TGTATTATTTTCCTCATTTAGCATTCCACTCAAGTATAGATTTATGCCATGCTCTTTCATTATCTTACTGGTTGCAGCACTGGAGTGATTACATATGGTGTAGAGTATGTGTAAAGATGTGATCCCAGGGGCAGCAGCTGCTGATGCAAGCTGAAAATAGATCCAGCATACGCTCAGCACTTTTCCCAGAGGCCTTTTATTTATTAGGAACAGTCTTGGTACAGGACGGCTTGGATCCTCATTTAGCAAGATGACTTTTTTGCCTTTCGGAACACTGCAGTGACTTTGCTCTATTTACTGACGCTGCTGTGTAATTATTTCTTTAACTGCCTTGTATCTCAGCATTGACTTAACCTAACAGAAATTGTAATATAATCTCGATATATAATGAACTCAAGAAGCGACAGGCTCCATTTGAAGTAATGGAGCTTGACAGATCTAAGGTTTAAATTAAATAATCCTATTTGTAAGACAGCATTTGTACATGGTACACTGCTTTAAAATGAATTTCTATTCTTCTGTAGGCTTTCTTACACTGTTTTCAGTATTCTTCCTTTCAAAAGGACTTTTTCCAGAAAGAAGTGCATTGCGAAGCCAACGGCTCTTTCATAAGGAAAAGAATCAAATGCAGTTTTTTTACCCATTTTGATCACTGAACTGGAACCAGCATCATTAATGATTTGAGATGGGTAGTTATTAATCCAAGCTGGCAAATCCAAATAGCTCAGACTTTTCTATCAGCACAGAGCATATTATATAAATATAATAGAATTTAGGATCAACATAATAGCTAACCTTCTGCACATGTTTTAGGTTCAAATAGGTATTTTTTTCATCGATTTGAGAAGTCCTAGAGACAAGTATATGTATTTATTTTCTGAATAAATCCAAGCAGAACCCTCATTTCGTGATGTCACTCTTCTCTTTGAGAGGTGTACGTTCAACAGGACAAGAAGGAAGTTCGTTGTATGTATTAACAGATAACATCAAGATAGTGATTCCTCCGTGTGTGATTAAGTTGTCCAAAGTGCAAAAAACTGAAGAAATAACAACATTAAAAGTTTACAGGGAAATGACGATCTGAGAGTAGTAGTATTTATTGGCAGCACCTAGTCCTATGTTGAGGAAGCCTTGAAGAAAAATGAATTTATAAATAGCGAGCAGGCCTCTTTATGGTAAAGTAACAAATAAGGGAGGCAAGTTAGTAAATTTCCTTTTTCCTTTTTTGTGTGTGATTTTACCCACTCCGAACCAAGAAGCCATCAGAGAAGAGGAGGTTGATTCCCTCCTTAAATTTTTTGTTACCCTGAGATAGCACCATGGGTTCTGTGTGGTAACAGAGATTTTTATTAATTCCATAATCGAATGAGAGTTATATGGGGTTAAACACATCATTTCCTGCTGGGTCAGGTAAAAAATTAAAGCAGTGATTCATGATAAAGAAATAAAGTCTATAAAAAGAAGAAAAGAAAGTGTGGTTGTCCCATTTTAGTGGGTATATATGACCCATAATGTTGTTGAAAGAGCAGTAATCCAAACCTTTCCTAAAATAAGCAAACCAAGGAGCACTTCACTGAGTAGAAGAGAAGCCCCCCCCCCCCGCCCCCGCTTCCTGCCCACAGGCACAATTGCATGAAAAAGCGTTAGACCATGGCATTTTATCAGCTTGATCACCGTGGTTCATATGTTCTTTCCAGTTTGTTTGGGAGTTTAGCCTGCTCATAGCCTGCCCTGCGTAGTGAGGGCAGGAGCCGGCACCCTGCCCTAAAGATGCCCTCGCTGGGAACAGAATGGAAGTCAAGCTGGAGCTTGCCTGCGGCTAATGTGCCTGTTTTCTTACTCTTTCTATTTTGTCTTCCTTTCCCTCCTGTCTTGCTTCCTGCTCTCACATACAAAGAGCACCCAAGCTTGTTCTCCAGGCTCATCCCTAATTACCTCCGTTGTGACACAGTAATGTTACAGCCGATGTCATTCTCTGTCTAGTGGCCTCAGAACAGTGGGTGATCTTGCTTGCTACAGGAGAAGTGATACTCAGGCATGACAGGATGAATTAAGGATGGGGCCTAAGTATTAACTCTTAATTCCCTAGGTCTTGTGGTTCTAAATTAGATTCAGTGTCCTTATAACTGGGAGAATATGAGCATTTTATATGTATGTCTGTTGCTGAGACAGTGTTTTATCAATTGAATTGACCTTGGTTTTCCGGTGAAACACATCGAGTGTATTACGGAACAAGCAGCCCAAATAAAGAAAAACATTTCACATATCTTGTCAAATATTTCACTGGGACCTCTGAAAGCTGATATTTCCCTTCTGCCACCAGATCTGAAATGAGAACAAAAGCACTTCGGTTTTGATAAGTGAGACTTGATTTTTCTCTGAAACCTTTTCATTTCCAGGATGTCTTACGAGAGCTATCACAGTTTGGGCTAAGTTTCCCAGTAAATGATGTCTGCTCTGAAGAAGGCTCTCAGAACCAATTCTTTAGCAAGTCGCTTGTAAACCAAAGACTAAAGGAAGAAATATATTATCAGATAAGGACCAAGCAATGGAAGAAGGAAGAAACTAACTTTATTGAGCACCTGTTGTATACCAAGTGAATACAAAATAATTTGAGCAGAATAACAAAGATCTTAGGATCAGAGGAACAAAAAAAGATCAAGGGACTTACAGAGTTAGGGTCTTTTTAATGGAATACTGTGTTCCATTATAAACACTTGCAGAAGATTTGAATAGAAGAGAGAAAAGGGGAAAAGACAGAAGGGGGAGGAACGAAGTTCTTGAAGTCTGTCTAAAGAAGTAAGAATAAAGTAGAAGAATTTCAGCCACTAAGGACAGAACCAAATCAGTCGCGTTTAATACCAAGATAGTTGCTAGCAAGTAGAAATATAATATTCAGTTTTGTTCCTGAATTCTGTTAGCAGTTTCCACCTCTTCAGATTCTTTGGGAAATGGAGAAGTCTGCATCTAAAGCTTTACTTGGCTCTCAGTCAGAGGTCTGCCTTACCCAGAAAACATCATCAGGAAGCCCAAAATCAATGGGATTTTTTTCAGTGGATAACACAAGCCAGTTTTGAGCCCGATTTAAAATTCACTGTATAAATTCATCCTGGCTTGCTACAGCTGTGAGTGTACTCTATTTTCTATTGCTGACTCTTCCCGTAAAACATACATCCACTCCACTTTCCACACTTCAGATTTCAAGTGGAAGAGAGCTATTTGAAGGCTTCCTCTCAAAACTGACTTATTGGACCTTGTAGAACCTGCTTGAGAAGCTTCCACGAGTACAGATGTGTATATGCGTACTTTTTGAAAATGATCTTTGATCCAAGAAAATTATAGCGTTTGTATTTATGGGCACGTAATTATGCAGTGGGCTTTCTGAAAGTCCTCTTATATACAAGCTGGAGCTGCTGTCCCTCTAGTTTTGGTTGTACTCTGTTCTACTAAAAAGATACATATGCTTCATTAAGCCAAGATTTATTAGCAAGGCCAGCAGGTGATAATGGAACAGTAATTTTTACATATCAACTTTGACTTGGTGCCCTTAATTGGCAGCAAGGAGAAATATTAAAAGATCTTGCTAACGCAGCACGATGCATGGGAATTAAGAACATCGGGGAGTTTTTTTTTTTCTTCTGTGATATATTGGGAATCATAAAACATTGGTCTTAAAATTCATCTGACCCAGCACTAAAGAAATGGGCTATATTTTATCTTTTGGATAGCCTTCGTGTCTAATACAGTGATGCTGATGAGGATTTTTAAAAATTACCTTTAGTGAGCATTCACTATGTGCCAGGCACTGCTCCATGCACTTTTTTACAGGCTTAACTCATTGACCCTCTGCGATTGCTATCATTATTATTATTATTATCTCCATATGATGAGGAAACTGAGGGAAGAGAGGTTGATTAATTTGTGCCAAGGTCAGCTCCTAAGTCAAGGAGCCTGGATAGAAGCCTGGGCAGCCTGACTCCCATATTCGTAACCTCTTGCCTCAGAGATGACAGTAGTAACACTCATTAAAGATGCAGGTGTCTGTGGGTTTTTGGGTTTTTGTAAGATTTTTTGTATTTGTTAATTTTAGAGCAAGCAAGGGGAGGAGCAGAAGGAGAGGGGCAAGCAGACTCCGCACTGAGCAAGAGCCAACATGGGGCTTGATCCCACAACCCTGAGATCCTGACCTGAGCTGAAATCAAGAGTCAGACACTTAACTGACTGAGCCACTCAGGTGCCCCAGGTGTCTTTGTTAAACAGGTGGGAAAATGAGGCCCAGGGTGACACAGCAGTCAACTTGGAGACAGCCAGTATGTCCACCTCTTGTTCAGGGTTTTCCTGTGCCGCACAGAGATCACCATGAGCCTAGCCAGAGAAATTTGCCTTATTTAAGAAAGAACGAAAAAGATGCTGAAAAAAGTTGAAATGTAAAATGATGGCAAAGGGAAAACACCTGAAATCTGAAATAAATTTTCATTCTTCTTCTTTCTACCCATTGATGATTCCTCAATTCATGCCATTTGATCAAATAAAGACCTTAATATCTAGGTCATCTTGACTTACGTAAGGACTTGATTTTGTCTGGGGCCTCAGTTTTGAGGCACAAGGTATAAGACATGTCTAAGAAAACAGCTATATAGAGTTTATAATAACCCAGTGTGGTAGTTAGAATAATGGTTGCCCAAAGATGTCCATGTCCTGATCCCCCAAAACCAATGAGTATGTTACGTTACATAGCAAAAGGGAGTTTGCAGAAGTGATTAAGGATTGAGATGGGGAGATTATCCTGGATTATCTAGTTGGGTGGAGAGTTCTTCTAAGAGGGAAGCAGGAGGGTCAGACTCTGAAGGTCCACTTCGAAGTCTGAGGTCAACTTCAGTGATGATGGAAGAAGTTTCTAGAGGCCCAGACAGGCCCTGGCCACAGAACTGGTCAGTTGCTCCACAATTATGATAAAAATCAAGGAACAGGGCCTGGGAGGAACGTTGCCTTTTCCCCATCTCTGACCATCGCTACTTTCAGCAAGTCATCTCGTTTTATTAGTTCATCTATCTTCCATTCATCTTTATTTTAAAATAAGACGACTTCTCACATTCCGTAGGAACTTTCACCTCTTTCTCATTGGCCAGGACAGAATGATTTACTGGGCAAGTTTGCTGTTCTTAAAAATCCTACATCATGCTATGACTACAACAACAGACTGGCATCAGTGGTCATCTTCCTTTAAAGAAAGCTCCAGGCTACAGAATTTGGATCCATAGCCTCCTCAATAATTTATGACTCTGAATCCCAGACTACCTTGGTTATGGCTCTGAACCTTTACATAATTCCCATCCTATCAGTCATGTGGTAAAGTGTTCCAAATGTCTCCCTCCTTTCGCCAGTGTGGTACCCAGGCTCTGGCCTCGGTTGGTTGGTTAGAAGCAGTGTGGCCCTTTGTATATGACTCTCAGTCTGGGCTCTCACACATCAGCAGCTCAGCCCTCTCGCAGTCTCTCTACTCTGTCTACACCTCCCTTCTGCGGCCTCTACCCACACTCCGGCCACAGCTGGCACTTTCCTGGACTTCCGTGACCAACCTGCCCCCCTGCCCAGGTTGCCCCCCAGTTGTGGCTAGAGTAATCGCCCCAGTACTCCTGCTTAGCCGACCCCCGTGGCTCTCGATTGCCAGCCAGCCTCCTCGGTGTGACATAGGCTGACTGTGCTGCCCGCACCTCTGCTCACCTGTCCAGGGTCACCTGTGGCCACCCCAGCACCCTCCCACAGCTGAAGTCCTGCCTCACCACCCTGGGTGCTGGATTCTCTCATGTGTCAGTGTATTCCTTTCCTCCCACGTGCAGCACCAGTGCCCACCTGGCACCTGGCTAATCTTCCCTTGGGCCTCCACTCTGTCTTACTTCCTCTGACGCAGGTGCCCCTTCTGCCAGCACTTGGGCTTCCCCCGGTGCAGCTCTGACACTGTGTTGTCATTACCTGTCAACTCGTCTGTGGCCCATCCACCCAGCACATCTCAGGCTGGGCACCCTTTCTTCCTTATTCTTCGTTTTATCTTCCCAGCACCTAAGACTATGGAACCACAGGAGGTAGTCAGTAAGTGTGTGTTAAGGGAATAAAGTACCCTACATTGCAAAGGTGGTCCCCAGCGCCATCCTGTAGAGTGAGTTCTCTGTGCGGAAGGACACCTGGTCTCACTGCCTCGAACTGGATGACACAGGCTCGTCAGCCTGCAAACCCAACCCAGCTGAGTCCTGTCGTAGAACTGAGATTTGCTGGTCTCTCCCTGAGGCCGCGCGCTTGCCATTTTGATGCATTTGCTCCCATGTCACCATGTGGCGAAGGGGAACTAAAATGACTAGGGAAGGTAACTGGGAGGCGTTATTAATTGCTAGCAGACTTAGCAGTTCATAAAGTCATATGATGATCCAGGACAAACAAGAACAGATCGCGTGGCCTCTTAGGTCTGCATCCAGTATAATCAGCTAAAGACTTCTATGTGATGAACAAATAAGAGGTCCCAAATGCCCTTTTTTTCCTCCTAAAAAGTACTCAGATTCTACATATATTTTTTGAGGCATTTACTTCTCTTTGCCTTGTTCTCTTCCTAGGACTTGCCCTGCAGCCCAGATCTGTGTAAATATCTTGTGTTCTTGTGCTCCCTCTCCTGGTCTTTTCTGTCCATCGGTCAGACCGTGCTCCTAGCATCATACACCCCCAGGTGGGAGCTTGGCACGCTCACAGAGAAGCTAACAGCGCTGCAGGGCTTGCTGTAAGATCCACGGGGACCAAACACAGACCCACTTCTTTGTTGTTTGCAGTCCAGCTTGACTAAGTGAAAAAGGGCCGTCCTGGCACGGAAGAGAAATGTGCCTGGCATACTTTTTGAGAGATGAAATGCTCTCCGGAAAGAAAAAAAAAATTATAATAAAAAGCACTTGATAGTACATTTTTGAAAATATTCCTCCCTGGAGAAGTACAGATGCGTGGAGGATGTGCCCTATCAGTTAACATTGCTAATTACCTAATTATCTGGTCAGGTGCAGTAAAAACCCCTATGACATTCTGCTCCTTCCATATGCCAGCTAAAGTGTTCCGGTATCTGCTCTGCGACCACGGTGAGGCGCACACCGTATTCTCTTCCCACCAAAAGTAAGGATGTGGGGTGGTCTTCACAGCTGGCTCAGGCGGTGCTTTGCGTCAGGGGCACAAGGCTGGAACAGGGCAGCGCGAGGTCCTGCCACAGAGCTAGCAGGACAACGCTCCCTCAAGAGGGTGACCAGACTTCACCTGGCCTCCTTGGCTCCCGGCATCCCCTGGAGCTGCCCCTGAGCTCTGATCCCGCTCACCTCTTTCTCGGTTGCAGTCACTTCTGAGACATTTCAGAATTTCACCCATTTACCTTATATTCTTTTTTTTCCCATTTGACTATCTAAATTACTGTTATTCTAACTTAACATGCTAAGGAAGAACCAGTTTTGCTCAACCACTTAACACTCCCAGCCTTCCTTTTCAATCTGGCTCCTGTCTTGTTCCCTCTGTCCTGCGGGATGCTGGGTGTGTCCTCTCCTGAAGCCCCATCTGTTTGCCCTAAGGTCTTCTGCGCACCGTCAGCCTCTTCCCAACAGATCATTTCGTGGTGCGCCCTTTTATGGGGTACGTTTGAAGTTTCATTTAGATGGGGTGGAAGGCACTTGTTGGTCTTAGGTAGAGAAGAGTGTTAAATCCTAGGTGTTTATGGAAGTTCCTTTGCTCGAAGGCCACAAGGCTGTTTGTGAAGGACCACAGTATTTGGAGAGCAAAGGTCAACTCGCAGGGGTCCTGGGCTTTCCCCCTTCCAGCCTGCTCCCACCCAAGCTTAGTGCCCTTCGACAGTCTATGCTCATCCCTCTTCTCCCAAAGTCTGAGCAGAGGAGTCTCAACCATGTAGAGTGTAGCATTACTTGTTCTCAGCTGTGGAGAGTGCGCTGTGAGCTTTTCTAAGGTAAAACTGCACTGTTTGCTTCTTTCAAGCTCGTCTCAGCGCCCAACAAGGCAAATGCTCAAGTAAATGGCTTTGAATTGCTGATTGAGCGGCATCTTGTTTGCGCGAGAACCGTAGCGTGTGCACAGAAATGCTCACGGCTCCAGCACTTCCCTCGGATCTAATGATTTCCTCTTAATTAACCTTTTTCTGAATACTATTTCATCTGATTGACGTGAAAATGTCACCTTTTGTTAATCCTTTTTCAATGTGTGATGTTGCCTTCCAGAAAAAATAACCAACTCATCTTCATAATGCAGATATTTAACAGATTTTATTAGAGTACATGTAGATGACATACGAAAAGTATAAGACTCGGTACTTGATTTTCAGGAATTTTTTTTAGTAGTGACTGGTCATATGGATCTTTTATTTTATTTTATTTTATTTTATTTTATTTTATTTACTTATCTTTTTAAATAGGCTCCACACCCAATATGGGGCTTAATCTCATAACCCTGAGATTAAGAGTCACATGCTCCACCGACTGAGCCAGCCAGGTACCCCAATTTTCAGGAATTTCTAATCAAGATAGGCACAATGGAACACTTAGATAACAGTGCAAAATAGCACTTACGTGATGAAATGCCAGGACTGGATATCTATAAGCAGCAGCGATTGTCCAAGCTGGGAATGGGGTCCGGTTAAATCGCCACCTCCTTTGCAAGGGTTTCTTGTGGCCCTTGCACTCCGTATTGACGGACACCCCCACCCTGGTCCTTCACAGCTATCATGGGTACGTTGGAATTGGCAAAACGAAGTGAAGAATGCATCCAGGCAGTGAGCACAGCCTGAGCAAATGCTAGAAGGCAAGAGAAAGGCTGGCGGTCTGGCTCCAGAGGACAACTGGAAATGAGACAGAAAAGGGAATCAGTCTGGGGGAAATCTGGAAGCCAGACAGAAGAGAATGAAGTTTGCTCTCTAAAGCAGGGGCTTGCTGCTTGAAACCTGGTCCATATCAGGAGCATTCCCCCAAAGACTCTCTAGCCTCTCTCCCTGTGATTGACAGTCCAGAGAGATCATGGAGGTGCAAGGGAGAGGAGAGATGGTATCAACAGAGAGGAGAGGTGTTTTCTCTTGCTTTGAGTCTTGGTACTTTTACCACAGTGGTGACCTAGGGACTCTTAAGCCCTGGCCTCCTACGCTTGTTAAAGAAAGAAATGACGAGGCCATCCAGACACCTGCTAGCTTCATTGGGGTTTTCAGAGCTACCCCGCTCTGGAAGGCTGCTGGTAATGTGCTGTGGATGGGCTCCTCAGTCCTTCCTCCCATGAGCCAAATAGTTCCTGCTGTAATAGTGCGAGGAAACCGGAGGGCTTATTTTGGTATGTTTCTGACTTCGAACTTCAGTTCCATCCAAATACTGGAAAGACCCCCAGGTATTGTAGATGCCTTAACTCACATCTTTAAAGGGCTGCTCAGGCGTGGTTTGAGTCACCCAAAGTAAGAGCGCCTGGTGTTCCTGAGATGTGGTATTTGTCAAAAACCAAAAGTTCATTTTCAGAATGTTTGGATATCTTTATTTTTAGTAGAAAAGGTGTTTTACTCGTTAGGAGCTGTAAGAGGTCTTTCGTAACAGTTCCAAGCCGCATTCAAAATAGATGTCCCAGAGCAGACTCCATGGTGCACCTTCTGGGGGCAGCTCTGACTGACTTCCTTTTCTCACCATCCCCAAGTCAGCATGCAAAGTGTGTTCCAGCCCCACAGAAACTGGACACAACCAGCCATTGCTGGAAATGTCTGCCTCACCTGCTTCAGCGGCCGGGCTGCCAGAGATGACACCGTTGTCCAAAACAGGACCGTGCCTTCATGCCCCAGCTGTCCGAAGGCCCGAACACACGGCTCTTCTCAGCAGAGACCTGCTGCCAGTCCTGTTTGATGTCATTTGCCAGCCTGGCAACCCCGTGTCCCGGGAAAGGCTGCAGAAGGCTGCAGGGCAAGGGCCCAACAGAGCAGGCCCAACCCGCAGCCGCGGCCACGCGGACGGACTGAATCAGCTCCCTCTCCATTCCCTTCCCTGATGATGGGAATCACAGAAAAGATGAGAACTCGGGGAGGGGTGGGGAGTGGCTGAGGGACAACCCCGACTTCGGGCTCCCATCCAGGAGTGTGGTGTTGTGTCCTACGGTCTCTGCAGCCCCGGGCTGCTGCAGGGCTGTGCTGTGTGTCTGCCAGTGTGGCAGCGCCCGGGGCAGCCATTGTCCCATTCACAGATGGGGGTTTTGTGTGGACGGCCGCTGTTTCAATCCTCCCAGAGCACAGATGGCGCCTGCATTGCATCAGCATTAACTCTTCTCCGTTGGCAGAGCCCATCGTAGAAACAGGAGAAGGGAGGAGAAATCAGAGTGTACAGTCCCTTTGGCAAAAAGTCTGCTTTCCATATATGCGTTTACCGACTTACTGCAGAGCCTTGGTTAACGCAGCCAGTGTGTCTCGGCTTCTGCTATATGGTGGTTAGTTAAGAAGGACTTAGATGAAGGAGACTAAAGACTGTAGAAATACTGTTAGTGCTGTTGTATACACCGTGCCCACAAGGCAAAATCCACAGCTTTTTTCCTTCCGGGAGCCCCAGGAACACCCACTTCCCTTGCAAAGGCAATGAAGAAGGCATCGAGGAGATGATATACGTCTTTTTAGAATTTTTAATTCTTTGTGTCTCAAAAGCCCCTCAAGTATATGATTTCTTCAGCACATCCTAGTTTATTCCTATTTTTCAAATGAAAGGGGAAAATGGCAGCAGAGTGTCTCAAGTTGTCAGAACCGAATTACCTTCCTTACTAAAGACGAGTGGTCCTCCGTTGATGGCGCTGGGTCCTCATGGCTGGTGGAGTATTAGTGGAGTGTAAACCCACTTGCGCCAGAGGTCAACTAGAAAATAACATTTTCCATAAGAGACATGTGATCTGTCAGTTCTTCAGTTTTGATTTCAGATGGAAAATATGACTTCAGTTCTTGAAGAAAAAAAAAATCCCTAACCGGGCTTGACAGATGTCTTCAAATATGTGATGGACTGTCATGTGAAGGAAGGATTCAAACTGTCTGCTTGCCCCGTGGGCATTACTGGGGTAGCTCAATTCAGTTCAACTAATAGTTATAAAGATCCTGCAGTGCACAGAGCTCATGCTTTAAACTAAAAGTGGTCAGAGAAGGAGGGAGATGAGTATCCTGCTAAACTCATGACATCAATGATTGCAGAAGCAAGCAGGTTTGACATTGATGGAAAAGTGTGAAGTATTGGGTGAATCATTGGCTAAACCAAGGAGAAGGGGAAGACAAAAACAATACTTACAGTCCCCAGTGTCTATCCATCAATGGGTGAAGCAGGAGTAATTAAAAAATTGAATTGGAGATTACTGCCAGGGTGATAAATAGAATTTCTTAGTAACCTAATGAGCAAGAGGACATCACACTGAAATACGGCTGTGAGATGGAACTCCACATTTACAAAATTAGAGCAAAGGAGAAGCGTGATGCAGAACTTCAAGTATATGAATAGCTACCAAGTATATGAATAGTTTCTCTTCAACTAAGAAAAGAATACCTGAGTGGTGTTGATCTGCCATATCAGCAGTTTCACCTTCAAGAGGGTAAAGGGTACAAGAGTGGAATTGCTGTTTTGGTCCTGACGCCGACTAAAAGGAATGGACGGGAGTACACGTGAGAGGAGACTTGGAGAACGATATCATCTTAGAGAACATGATAGTCAAAGAGGACGTGTTGCACATGTTGCACAATATTTCAAGACCTTTTTTTTATTGTGATAAAAAGAAAAGCCAACATGAAATTTACATCTCGATAATTTCTTAAGTGAACTCTACTGATGTCCATCAAATGTTCATCTTACCTAAAAAATGTTCACATTGCTATGAAACAGATCTCCAGAACTCTTGTCATCTTGCAGATCTGAAACTCTGTACCCATTAAACAATAATCCCCCCTTTTCTCCTTGACCCCAGCCCCTGGTAACCACCATTCTATTTTCTGTACCTGTGAATTTGACTACTTCAGATACCTTGTATAAGTGGAATCATACAGTATTTGTCTTTTTGTGACTGGCTTATTTTACTTAGCATAATGACCTCAAGATGCATCCATGTTGTAGTATTTGATAGGATTTCTTCCCCTTTTAAAACTGCACAATATTCCATTGTCCACCATATTTTGTTTTTCCATTCATCCACCAATGGACATGTGGGTTTAAACAGACAAGGAAAATAAATGTATGGTTCTGTTTAGAGCAAGAATGCAAGAAAACCAACAGCTAGTCTTGGGGGTGACCATTTCAGTATGGAGGACGGCAAAGAGTCCAGAGTTACCTCCATATTGTGTTTCAAGGAGAATGTCTATTAGATGGAAAAGTAAGAAGAACTTGGAGAAGGGAATGTAAACTCCAGGTAGATGAATGCTAAGAAAACACCCAAGTTCCCAGTGTGGATGAAGTAAAGCACCCAAACTACAGGAAAAAAAAATCAGACATGATATGGAACATCTTGTTATGGTCAAAATCTTTGAAGAATTACAGAACCTAGGAAAGCATCAGAAGTCTGGATGGAGATCAGAAAATGACATAATTTTCCCACACACAAAAAAAAAGGAAGAAAGTAGATCTCAAAAAAATTGAAGAGCAATTTGTATAATAGGAATGATTTATCTGGACAATAAATCTGAATATCAAGACAAGTATATACTCTTGGGTCAAAAAAATTGATTTTGCAAGATTAAGACGGACACATGGCTTATGAGTAACACATGCTGAAAAAAAAGCTCAGAGATGTTCATTGGTAGTGCCATAAGTAGTCAGTGACAATGAACTACATCTTATTCGGCATTCCTAGAAAATAGGATCTCAACCGAGGGGGGTGATAGTTTTGTCCTCCATACTAGTGACTGGGGTATTTACTCAGTCCAGATACCCTGCTGGGGATGCAGTCAAACTCAAGATCATTCAAAGGAGAGCAGTGAGGTGCGTAGAAGGGCTCATAACTGGTTAGGTTTCCAGGATGGGAATCTTGACTTGATATGAAGAACATAGAGGGCTCTGATGAGGGACTGAACTTCTCACACCTGGAAGACTTAGAAAATGTTTTGTGTTTTCTGGTTGAAGATCAAGTGGTTGATGGTTGGTTTGAAATGACTAGAAGGGTTGAGAAGGTAAAACCAAACCTTGACTCAAGAGAATTCTGGTCTAGGAAGATCACTGGTTTCCTGAATGGGGAAAGGGTCATTTAAAATGGAAATTAGGTAATTTTTTTGAATCTTCTTTTAAAAAATAATTTTCGGTTGGAGGCGGTTTTTCAAATGAAACTATAAACCTCGATGCAGGTTTTACAACTTCGTTACCAGTGAGTGGGATGCTTTTCACTTTCATTTTACACTGAAAAATGTAAAAAGTTACTACTATTTAATACCTATTTTAGGATCTACACTTATACTGAAATTAGATTTTTTTAAATTATTCCATGAACTTCATTACGTAATCTTGCAGAAGGGAGATTTCCTGTTTTCATTGTATACTTTTAGAGTAATTATGAATATGGTACCTTATATGTGTATCATATTTAAATTCTGCCTGTCCCTTACCTGAGAAATATAACCGTGTATAGCTGAATGAGAAAGGAGCAGGGGAGCTGAACTCTACAGTCAGAATACTTGAGTTAAACCCTGGCCGACCAGCTGTGTGACTTTGGGAAAATCCCTTCACCTTTCTGGGCTTTCTGGGGTTCACCTTTTTTGGCTTCCTTGTCTGTGAAGTGGATGAGGATTGAGTCAGGGAAACAGAAACCATGCCAGGTGTTTCAAACAGAGGAGATATAAAACAAGGAATTGGTTACACAGGTGTTGGAAAACTGGAAGAACAGAAAGGGGAAGGAGAATTAACTCAGTGATTGGGGCACCTGGGGGGCTCAGTCGGTTAAGAGTCTACCTTCAGCTCAGGTCATGATCTCAGGGTCCTGGGATGGAGGCCCGCGTCGGGTTCCCTGCTCAGCAGAGAGCCTGCTTCTCCCTCTCCTGCTTCTCCCTCTCCTGCTTCTTCCTCTCCTGCTCCCTCTGCTTGTGCTCCTCTCCCTCTCTGTCTCTATTAAATAAAATCTTTAAAACAAAAATTAACTCAGTGATTAATGACTGTAGGAAGCAGCTACCACTCCTAGGGCCAGGGAGGATAAAAGGACCTATGAGCCTAGAGAAGGAGCTGATACCTCAGGATCTGCACCTGTGGAGGAGACAGCCCTTACCAAAGCCTCTAGCGGGGAGTCAAGGATGCTCCTCCAGAGCACACGACCAGGGAAGGAAAGAAAGAGAACAAGAGAAGGAACCACAGCTTCTTTCTTCCCACTTTCCGATATCCCACCAGTGCCCCCTATTGGCAGAATCCAATAATAAGTCAACCAGCAAAGAAGCCTGAGAAATGTACTCTTACCAGCGTTACACGGGGAACAGAGAAAGAATTGGCATAAAGCCAAGAGACAATAGTACATACATAGCATATGAGATTATAATGTCAAACTAAAGGAAATTAAATTATAAAGATCAAACTTATTGGTTGGTCAGAATTATTTATATTTTCCCCGTTTTAAGTTGTACGTTGATAAGTAGATTTAGTTCTGAGTTGAACAATTTCTGAATAACATTCATGAAAGTGTTTCCAATTTAAAAAATTTATGTTTAGGGGCGCCTGGGTGGCTCAGTAGGTGAAGTGTCTGCCTTCTGCTCAGGTCATGATCTCCATGTCCCAGGGATCAAGCTCTGCATGGGGCTCCCAGCTCAGCAGGGAGTCTGCTTCTCCCTCTGCTCCTCCCCCTGCTCATTGCTCTCTCTCCCTCTCCCTCTCTCTCAAATAAATAAGTAAAATCTAAAAAAAAAAAGTTTATGTTTAGTTCATGATTTAGGAAAAACTACAAGATACATGTTTTTGCGGGGCGCCTGGGTGGCTCAGTCGTTAAGCATCTGCCTTCGGCTCAGGGCGTGATCCCGGTGTTCTGGAATCGAGCCCCACATCAGGCTTCTCCGCTGGGAGCCTGCTTCTTCCTCTCCCACTCCCTCTGCCTGTGTTCCCTCTCTCGCTGGCTGTCTCTCTCTCAAATAAATAAATAAAATCTTTAAAAAAAAAAAAGATACATGTTTTTGCAAACACTTGTGACAGGAATAGTTATAGTGAGAATGTTATTGTAGGATACTTCCTCAAGAGTTCCCAGGAATTAATTTCAGAGAGTCTGAGTCCATGAACAGACTCCAGTCTGAGATCATGACTCTTAATTATGGGGACTCATGGAGTCTTATCTGAGTGGACTCGAGTCAGGGCTTTGTTCACTGAACCTACCTGATTTCCCTTTTTATAACCAACCAAAAAGTACCTTGATAGACTGAACATGTATTTCCAAGATACCCATGATCCTGCTGGTGACCCCTGACCTATGCTGCTGATCCCAGTAGCCATGCCAGCTAGCCTTTGGAGTTTAACTGAAATGGAGTTCCACCGTTTGGATGTTGTCTCCCACACTAAAATCAGGGAGCCCATTTCAACTGCAGAGGAGAGGGCACGTGTGTGTGTGTGTGTGTGTGTGTGTGTGTGTGTGTGTGTGTGTTGACTGGGCCATATTCATAGACACACAATCTGTGCAGGGCCCATGCTTGGAAGGACCCCATACTTAGTTTAATGTTCTGCTATTCCTGAAAATCATGTAGCCAGTTTGGGTGGTGGGGTGGGGGAGGGCAGTTGTGAATAGAGGCCCAGAAAAGGTCCCACAGATAAAGTGTCATTGGAGGAAGAGCCAGAAAGAGAGGAGGGGGTGAGCCATGCCATTCTTTGACTTATTCTGATGAACTTCAGCTCAGCCTTCAACACTCACGGCAAAGGCACCTTTTCTAGGAAGGCTTACACTGATGCCCTGAGCAGTTCCTGCCACCAGCTTGGTCCCCCTTAGCACCCTTTAAATACCTGCTACATACTTAGATTACTTTGTAGACCTTTATATTAAACATCTATCTCCCTGCTCGCCCTCTTAGCTCCTTGGAGAAAGCAACTATTTTTATTCATTTTTGTAATAATAGCACAATAATAGTTGTTACTCAATGCCGGACCCTGTTCCAAAGGTTTTACCACAAGAAAGGCACTGTTGGCATCCCTGTCTTCCAGTTGGAGAAACCGAAGAACAGAAAGGTTAAGTAACCAGCCCAAGTTACCAAGCAGGTACATAGTAGAACTGGGATTTGAATCCCAGAAAGCCAGTTTGTTCAGGTTTCACACAGAGCACAGTGAGTGCCCAGTAATGGCTGGTGAATGAATGAATGAATGAATGAGTAAAAAATAGTGACTAAATGATCAGGTAGAGAATCTCAAGGGGCAGATTTACAAATTGGAGAGAAACTGTATGTTGGGTCTGCAGACCCAAATGCAAGCCTGCAGAGGAGAGAAAAGATAATTTTATGCTTTTAAGCCACATTTACTAGCACAGATAATTACTTTCTTTAGGGAAAAAAAGCACTATATGAAATTACATACTTCTATGTATAAATCAACTTAAATGTTTATTTTTGTTGTTGTTATTTTGGGAATGGAAAAAAGATTGGTTTCTCTGGCTCTATCTTTAGCTAAATTAATACTAAAATGACCAGAAGTGAAGTTAATTAATTTAACAAATACATCCATATGCAAGTATAATATGCTTGTATGGCATGCTGCTTTGGGGAGAAAATAATGATAATATGGATATTGATTATAGAAAATTAAGATCGGGGTGCCTGGGTGGCTCAGTCAGTTAAGCGTCTGCCTTCGGCTCAGGTCATGATCCTGGGATCCTGGGATCGAACCCTGCTCGGCAGGGAGTCTGCTTCTCCCTCTCCCTCTGCCTGCTGCTCCCTCTGCCTTTGCTCTCTCTGTCAAATAAATAAAATCTTTAAAAAAGAAGAAAATTAAGATTAGAAGTGACACTTCATCGCCAGATCAGTCTCCCTTCTGCAGAATCGGATGCAATGCAGTGTGGGGGTGGAAAGGAAGAGTGAGTTGTTCCCAATGTTGTTTTCTTTGACAAGTGCCATGCTGTACAAATACAACCCAGAGGGATGGCCGTGGCTCAGTGTATTAAAAAGCCCATCCAGCATAGCTTTGTTACCGTCGTCTTCCCAGCCCCTGCGATGTATATAAGAGATCCAGCTTCATTGGGGAAGTCCTCATGATGTGGCTGAAGGTAAAAGATTCCGTGTTTTGTAAGGCTGTAGTGAAGCAGCCTGGAGAAGTGTGCCATCCCTCCCCTAGAAAACAGTCCTGCCATCTGCCCATTCATCTCATCAGCCTTCTGCAGATGAGCTCAGTGCTGCAACCCCGTGTATGAACTGCCAGAACCAACTGAGAAAACCTTAATCACGTGGCTTACGTAGAGAACGCTGCTCCAAGTCTCCTAAAAATTCCCAAGCCCTGGGGCACCTGGGGGGTGGCTCAGTCGTTAAGCGTCTGTCTTCGGCTCAGGGCGTGATCCCAGGGTCCTGGGATCGAGCCCCACATCAGGCTCGTCAGCTGGGAGCCTGCTTCTTCCTCTCCCACTCCCCCTGCTTGTGTTCCCTCTCTCGCTGGCTGTCTCTCTCTCTGTCAAACAAATAAAATCTTAGAAAAAAAAAAATTCCCAAACCCTGTTTTCAATACACACCTGAAGTCCACCTGCCTGATCCCTATAATAATCCAGAGCGAGGAAACTGTTAGAGGTTTCCTTTCAGGAGCTCTGTCCAGCAGCAAACCTGAGACGTCCGGACAGGGAGCTTTGCAAACAGCACCCAAACGTGCCCTAGCCAGCTGAGTTTTCATCAGTTCATCTTCCTCTCACCAACAGCATAGAGAGGATACACCAGAACCCATGGAAACAAAAGGTTAAGGGTCATAGTTTCAGTGGGTCAGATTTTCAACACATTATCCTCATGTGGACTCACCCCATGGCATACGGGTTCGGTAGTTTGACCTTGTTTCTTTTTTTTTTTTAATAATATTTATTTTGTTATATTAGTCACCATATAGTACATCCCCAGTTCTTGATGCAATGTTCCATGATTCATTACTTGCATATAACACCCAGTGCACCATGCAATATATGCCCTCCTTAATACCCATCACCAGCCTATCCCAATCTCCCACCCCACTCCCCTCTGAAGCCCTCAGTTTGTTTCCCAGAGTCCACAGTCTCTCCTGGTTCATTCCCCCTTCTGTTTACCCCTCCCTTCATTCTTCCCTTCCTTGTCCTACTGATCTTCCTATTTCTTATGTTCCATAAATGAGTGAAACCATATGATAATTGTCTTTCTCTGCTTGACTTATTTCACTTAGTATAATTTCCTCCAGTCCCGTCCATGTTGCTGCAAATGTTGTGTAATCGTTCTTTCTGATGGCTGAGTAATATTCCATTGTATATATGGACCACATCTTAATCCAGTCAACTGTTGAAGGGCATCTTGGCTCCTTCCACGATTTAGCTATTATGGACAATGCTGCTATGAACATTGGGGTGCATATGGCCCTTCACTACGTCTGTATCTTTGGGGTAAATACCCAGGAGTGCAATTGCTGGATCATAGGGTAGCTCAATTTTTAACTTTTTAAGGGACCTCCACACTGTTTTCCAAAGTGGCTGTACCAACTTGCATTCCCACCAACAGTGTAAGAGGGATCCCCTTTCTCCACATCCTCTCCAACAATTGTTGTTTCTTGCCTTGTCAAATTTTTGCCATTCTAACTGGTGTAAGGTGGTATCTTAGTGTGGTTTTGATTAGAATTTCCCTGATGGCTAATGATTTTGAACATTTTTTCACGTGTCTGTTAGCCATTTGTATGTCTTCATTGGAAAAGTGTCTGTTCATATCTTCTGCCCATTTATTGATTTGATTATTTGTTTCATGTGTATTGAGTTTGAGAAGTTCTTTGTAGATCTTGGATACAAGTCTTTTATCTGTAGTGTCATTTGCAAATATCCATTCCGTGGGCTACCTCTTAGTTTTTTTGACTGTTTCCTTGGCTGTGCAGAAGCTTTTTATCTTGATGAAGTCCCACAAGTTCATTTTTTCTTTTGTTTCATTTGCCTTTGGAGATGTGTCATGAAAAAAGTTGCTGTGGCCGATGTCAAAGAGGTTGCAGCCTATGTTCTCCTCTAGGATTTTGATGGATTCCTGTCTCACATCGAGGTCTTTCATCCATTTGGAGTTTATCTTTGTGTATGGTGTGAGAGAGTGGTCAAGTTTCATTCTTTTGCATGTAGCTGTCCAATTTTCCCAGCACCATTTATTGAAGAGACTGTCTTTTTCCCACCGGATGTTTTTTCCTGCTTTATCAAAAATTACTTGCCCAAAGAGCCAAGGATCCAGTTCTGGGTTCTCTATTCTGTTCCATTGGTCTATGTGTCTGTTTTTGTGCCAGTACCATGCTGTCTTTGTGATCACAGCTTTGTAGTACAGCTCGAAATCCGGCATTGTGATGCCCCCAGCTTTGTTTTTCCTTTTCAACAATTCCTTGGCGATTCGTGGCCTTTTCTGGTTCCACACAAATTTAAGGGCTGTTTGTTCCAGTTCTTTGAAAAATGTCATTGGTATTTTGATCGGGATGGCATTGTAAGTGTAGATTGCTCTGGGTAGCATGGACATTTTAACTATGTTAATTCTTCCGATCCATGAGCATGGAATATTTTTCCATCTTTTTGTGTCTTCTTCAATGTCTTTCAAGGGTGATTTGTAGTTTCTAGAATATAGATCCTTTACGTCTCTGGTTAAGTTAATTCCTAGATAACGTATGATTTTTGGTACTATTGCAACTGGAATGGATTCCCTAATTTCTCTTTCTTCAGTCTCATTATTTGTGTATAGAAATGCAACTGATTTCTTTTTTTTTTTTTTTTTTTTTTTTATTAATAACGATTTTTTATTATATTATGTTAGTCACCATACAGTACATCCCCGGTTTTCGATGTAAGGCTCGATGATTCATTAGTTGTGTATAACACCCAGTGCACCATGCAATATGTGCCCTCCTTACTACCCATCACCGGTCTATCCCATTCCCCCACCCCCCTCCCCTCTGTAGCCCTCAGTTTGTTTCTCATAGTCCATAGTCTCTCATGTTTCATTCCCCCTTCTGATTACCCCCCCTTTCTTTATCCCTTTCTTCCCCTACTGATCATTCTAGTTCTTATGTTCCATAGATGAGAGAAATCATATGATAGTTCTCTTTCTCTGCTTGACTTATTTCACTAAGCATTATCTCCTCCAGTGCTGTCCATGTTGTAGCAAATGTTGAGAACTCATTCTTTCTGATTGCTGAGTAATATTCCATTGTATATATGGACCACAACTTCTTAATCCAGTCATCTGTTGCAGGGCATCTCGGCTCCTTCCACGATTTAGCTATTGTGGACATTGCTGCTATGAACATTGGGGTGCATATGGCCCTTCTCTTCACTACGTCTGTATCTTTGGGGTAAACACCCAGTAGTGCAATGGCTGGATCATAGGGTAGCTCAATTTTTAACTTTTTAAGGGACCTCCACACGGTCTTCCAGAGTGGCTGTACCAACTTGCATTCCCACCAACAATGTAGGAGGGATCCCCTTTCTCCACATCCTCTCCAACAATTGTTGTTTCTTGCCTTGTCTATTTTTGCCATTCTAACTGGCGTAAGGTGGTATCTCAGTGTGGTTTTGATTTGAATTTCCTTGATGGCTAATGATTTTGAACATTTTTTCATGTGTCTGTTAGCCATTTGTATGTCTTCATTGGAAAAGTGTCTGTTCATATCTTCTGCCCATTTTTTGATTTGTTTATTTGTTTCTCGTGTATTGAGTTTGAGAAGTTCTTTGTAGATCTTGGATACCAGTCCTTTATCTGTAGTGTCATTTGCAAATATATTCTCCCATTCCGTGGGCTGCCTCTTAGTTTTTCTGACTGTTTCCTTGGATGTGCAGAAACTTTTAATCTTGATGAAGTCCCATAAATTCATTTTATCTTTTGTTTCTCTTGCCTTTGGGGATGTGTCATGAAAAAGGTTAGAAATGCAACTGATTTCTGAGCATTGATTTTGTATCCCGCCACATTACTGAATTGCTCTATAACTTCTAATAGTTTGGGAGCAGATTCTTTTGGGTTTTCCATATAGAGTATCATGTCATCTGCGAAGAGAGACATTTTGACTTCTTCTTTGCCGATTTGGATACCTTTTATCCCTTTTTGTTGCCTGATTGCTGTTGCAAGGACTTCTAGTACTATGTTGAATAATAGTGGCGATAGTGGGCATCCTTGTGTTCCTGATCTTAAGGGAAAGGCTTCCAGCTTTTCCCCATTGAGAATGATATTCGTTGTAGGCTTTTCATAGATGGTTTTTATGAAATTGAGGATTGTACCCTCTATTCCTACACTCTGAAGGGTTTGAATCAGGAAAGGATGCTGTATTTTGTCAAATGCTTTTTCTGCATCAATTGAGAGGATCATATGATTTTTGGCTTTTTTCTTGTTGATAAAATCTATCACACTGATAGATTTGTGAATGTTGAACCACCCTTGCGTCCCAGGGATGAATCCCACTTTGACCTTGTTTCTTTCAGACCTGAAACCCAAAGGTCAAGGCCACTTGCCTTGTGTGTGCCAACTGCTGGAGAAGCTCATCACCTGCTTGGGAGCAGAGGGCAAGAGAGATACGACTGCTTCCCTTAGAGCAGTGGAACACCGCTCCATTACTATCAGTGAAACGGAGCTGCTTTGCTATTTCTAGCCTCTTCATTCCACTCTAACTTTATGATCATTACCTTTTCAAATAACGTTTTTATGGGTCGTTAGTTTTATGTGGGATTCTCCACTTCCCACCCTTCTTATTTTTCCCATTACCAGAGCCTTACTTGTTCAAAACGGAAAGTAAATAACAATGCAGCCTTGTGATCATGGTTTCATAAACATACAGCTTTCCATTGGTACCTGGATATTTGCTTTCTGTGTACGGTGAGTGAGTTTAAATGATTCCTAAAAATGGAAAGACAGTGCAAGCTACCAAACAGAGGCTAAAACCAATATTTAGAAAGACTCTGCCTGATTTGACATGGCCTGCATATGTGATGGGCACTTGCTTTCTGTTTTGTATATTTGGAGTTAATCACAGCTGGCCTAACGTGTACCAAAGCAGCTCTTGACCCAGAGTGGACATGGGCGATTTCACGGCACTCCAGGTGTCCTGCTTATGAGGGCTCAAGGGATCCCCACAGACCTCAGCAGTCGCCTTCTCTTCTGAACTGGTTGGGATTTCTCAGTTGACAACTAATCATGTAATCTTGTGATTGCCTTTCCATTGTTGACTGATGTTGTTATCTGATAATTAACTTTCCATTGTTAAGGTGTATCTACAAGACTACATTGTAGGTTTCTTGGGCACGGGGCCTAGTCTCGTACTTATCCGTTCCTTATAGCACTTGGATTGGAATCCCAGCTCTATGACCTTGAATGAATTGCTTCACCTCCCTGTTTCCTTGTCTCCAAAATAGAGGCAGTCACGCCTGCTTTGCAGTGCATTACGAGAACCAGCCGGCATGGTGCTGGGTGCTAGGAGTACTTGGTAGATGGTAACTAGACAAAGCCTTGCACACAGAAGCTGAACAAAACTGAGCAAAACTGAATACGACAAAGCAGGATTTAAACTCGTGTGAGGGGAGAGCTGGTTATGGACTCTTGAAATTTCACGGTGAAGACACTGTTTCCTCTGATCTTCAACTTGAATGACAGTTTACAATCCTGTTTTTAATCATGACTCTTTAATGACCATACGATGATCATTTCAAGCTCATAATGTCTTCCTTTTTTTAATAATAATTTTTTATTAAGTTAGTCACCATACAGTACATCCCAAGTTTTTGATGTAAAGTTCGATGATTCATTAGTTGTGTATAACACCCAGTGCACCATGCAATACGTGCCCTCCTTTCTACCCATCACCAGCTTATCCCATTCCCCCACCCCCCTCCCCTCTGAGGTCCTCAGTTTGTTTCCCAGAGTCCATAGTCTCTCATGGTTCATTCCCCCTTCTGTTCACCCCCTTTTCTTTCTACCATTTCTTCTACCGATCTTCCTATTTCTTATGTTCCATAAATGAGTGAAACCATATGATAATTGTCTTTCTCTGCTTGACTTATTTCGCTTAGCATTATCTCCTCCAGTCCCGTCTTCTCAGCCTGAAAGGTGTGATTTGGGATGTAGAAACTGTGCTCATTGGCACCCTCAGTCCCACTCATACATTTCTGCATCAGCTTGTCCCTGCATGGAGAGGCTTCCTCCAGCTCCTTGTAGCCATGTGGCAGGTGGCGATGCCCATGACTAATCTAGTCATCCTCAGGGGTGTTCCTGTTTTCTCTAGGAATTTTCTTTAAAAGCAGCCATAGTGGGGGACAGTGGCAGGACTTACTGAGATGAATGGCATCAAAATAAAAAGGGTATGACCATAAGGGAGGACTGTATAAAAAATACAAATGACTTTGAGGAGAGTGTCCCCCATTTCCCGTATACTGAGCACATCTACCCAAACTCAAGATGTGTTTCCATTCAGCAACTGGCAGATTGCCTGGGAGTGGAACAAAAAAATGCTTCCTTGTGGGGGGGTCACCTCTGCCTTGATTAGGCCATTCTTCTCTTTATAACGAAGAAATGGGTCATGTGACATCCCCATTGCTTCCTTTGCTTACCTGTAAATGTGTACTTTCTTGCTTTGCACTCCCTTTGAAAGGTTCCTGGGGGAAAAGTACATAAAACAGATATCGTAGATACTGCATTTGTTGAATCTATTACCATGTCAGCTGAGTAGGACACAAAGGTGGGTCAGATGCGCTGTTTCAATAGTGGTCCTAGGGGATAGGACAGATAAGGACTGTTGCCTGCCTTTGACCGGTTGGTTGGTGTGGTTTATTGGTTTACACAGTGACTTGCTCGGAAAGTAATTTGAGACGATACTCACCAAACAGTCAGTGTTGTTACTTTCTGTACACTGTCATCATATGTTAGGGGCACAGGTAGACTTACAACGTTTCAGTACCACACAGGCTTTTATCAGGTGTGTACCGTGTTAGCAACCCTAATCAGATGCAGAGTTATAAAGAGAAACGGAGCCGTCCCTGATCTAAGGAGCTTGCTAACAGTAGAAACAGACCCAATTAAGTATAATAAAAGTGAGATGGCAGTGATTGCCCTTGGAACTATAATGTGAGTCTAGCGGTCATGTTTTTTGTTGTATTCTTTTTTTAACCAAATATCTTGGGACTCATTATCTGACAGAGGTTTGGGGTTGGTTTTTTTTTTTTTTAATTTGGAATTTTATTTAAAGTCCTTCCAAAATACGGACAATTAAAATCCCATTCAGTTATATATCTAAGAAATTTCCCTTACTGGAAAGAATGTCGCATATAAAGTCAGCGCTGCCCTGAACAATCCAGGGCATTCTCACCCTAGCGATGGACTGAGAGGCTGGTATCATTTGTTCTAAGAGGCTGGGAGACTGCTCCCATAGGAGGTGGTGTCCAAGTTGGATCTCAGACGAGGGATGGACGTCCTCACAAGAGTTTTGGCTCTGGAGGCTGCGATGAATTCAGTACCTGGGGGAGTCAGCTACAGAGCTGGCCAGTTCGACTTGCTCAGCACCTACGCCCTTAGATACTTTGTAATCACTGCTCCTGGAGCTTCAACAAGGACGCCCCATGATGGCTGCTTTCATTCGATGTGTCCACATGATCCGCAGATCTGCCTCCCCTTCCTAATGGGGTCAGCAGTGCTTGCAAGAACCTAGAAGATGCATGTAGGTTTGCATAGAGGGCGAGGAAGCCTGCCCTGAACACCAGCAACTTTAATCCACTTCCATCTGAGAGAACAGTTGGCCTTAGGCAATGTATTTCTAATCTTCTCAGTCATTCTCTGTGCATATGGGGGTGTGTGCCGACACAAAGCCATGCATAAATAGCACATTTTCAGTCGGTAAAATGTAAAGCATGAGGAGCACCTGACAGTAGTAGGCTGAGCCTCTGAAGATTTAGCAGGAAAGAAGACAGCTGCATGGCAAAGCCACTGCTCATAATTAGGCAAGGAGTAGCCTATTTCCCGCGCCGCTCAGCAACTTGAACCCTTTAAATGGCAGCTGGCTTGTTTCGTTCTGTAACCCCCATTCTTTCTGGGCCAGGAGTTGATTTTGGGGTTGAGAACACTGCTTTGGACTATCGTCATCTCTGGTATTCCTGTAAGATCAGGTAGGACGTGATGACGGAAAAGTCCCATCTGGAAACCATGATGAATGAGAAAAACAGAAGTTGCTTTCATGTCGCTCTTTAACTTGTTAAGTGAGGGAAAACTATTTTTCAACCCCTGTGGACTTTCAGGTTTTAACAGGCCACATTGCCAGTTTTGCAGTTGACAAGAAAAATAGAATGCTTTCTTTGGCTCAAGTGAGCCGCAAGTGTTACGGCTCTCCTTACTAGAAGGGCTCTCCACGGGACTGATTGGGAGGAAATTAATAGGCTTCCCATTGTTACCATGCGTTTCTGCCGGGGTATTTCATTAGCGTAAACACTGAACCCCTTGTCATCTGGTTTCACCACTTGACCCGGGTGATTTGCAATGCCATGTGCCAGGTGATGAAGTGGGGCGGAGGCAAGCAGGAGACAGGCACTAATTACTGGAAGCAGAGTCGTTGCTGACCCGGTGCGAGATTAACTGCTCCTTTGCAGTCTTTATTCTGGGACATTAGCACTGTCTGGTTATCTTGCTTCAGTTGAGGGATTCGGGACAATAGCCGTGCTGATGGTAATTTCCCTGTTTGTTTTGCAGGTCACGGCCAGGGGCTTTGGGCCTCTGTTACAGTTTGCCTACACCGCCAAGCTATTACTCAGCAGAGATAACATCCGCGAGGTCATCCGCTGTGCTGAGTTCCTGCGCATGCATAACCTGGAGGACTCCTGCTTCAGCTTCCTGCAGACCCAGCTCCTGAACAGCGAGGATGGCCTGTTCGTGTGCCGGAAGGACGCTGCGTGCCAGCGCCCGCACGAGGACCGGGAGAACTCCGCCGGAGAGGAGGAGGAGGAAGAGGAGGAGACGATGGACTCAGAGACCGCCAAGATGGCGTGCCCCAGGGACCAGATGCTTCCAGACCCCAGCAGCTTTGAGGCCACCGCCATCCCCGTAGCTGAGAAGGAGCAAGCTTTGCTGCCCGAGTCCGATGTGCCGGCCGACACCAAGGAGAGCTCCGAAAAGGACGCGTTAACGCAGTACCCCAGATACAAGAAATACCAGCTTGCATGTACCAAGAATGTCTACAACGCATCATCACACAGTACCTCAGGTTTTGCAAGCACATTCAGTGAAGAGAACTCCAGCAACAGCCTCAAGCCGGGGCTTGCCGTGGGGCAGATTAAAAGTGAGCCGCCCAGTGAGGAGAACGAGGAAGAGAGCATCACACTCTGCCTGTCCGGAGATGAGCCTGACAGCAAAGACAGAGCGGGGGATGTGGAAATGGACCGGAAACAGCCCAGCCCCGCCCCAGGCCCCGCCCCCGCCGCCGGGGCCACCTGCCTGGAGAGATCCAGGAGCGTGTCCTCCCCCTCCTGTTTAAGGTCTCTGTTCAGCATCAAAAATAGCGTGGAGTTGTCTGGCCTGCCCAGTACCTCTCAGCAGCACTTTGCCAGGAGTTCAGCGTGCCCTTTTGACAAGGGGATCACTCAGGGTGACCTTAAAACTGACTACGCCCCTTTCCCGGGGAATTACGGACAGCCCCACCTGGGCCAGAAGGACCTGTCCAACTTCACCACGGGGTCGCCCCTCAAGGGGCCTGGGTTGGAGGCTCTCTGTAAACAGGAAGGAGAGCTGGACCGGAGAAGTGTGATCTTCTCCTCGAGCGCTTGTGACCAAGTGAGCTCTGCGGTGCATTCTTACTCTGGGGTAAGCGGTTTGGACAAAGACCTCTCTGAGCCGGTGCCAAAGGGTCTGTGGGT
Organism: Ursus americanus; assembly: GCF_024610735.1. Taxonomy (NCBI): domain Eukaryota; kingdom Metazoa; phylum Chordata; class Mammalia; order Carnivora; family Ursidae; genus Ursus; species Ursus americanus. Next base: position 9,566,412 of record NC_142137.1, on the reverse strand, counting down.
GGGGGCTGGCCAGTCCCTGCCCAGCGCACAGGCCTACGCCCACGGTGGGCTGATGGCTGACCATTTGCCAGGAAGGATGCGGCCCAACACTAGCTGCCCGGTGCCAATCAAAGTGTGCCCTCGCTCGCCCCCCTTGGAGACCAGGACCAGGACTTCCAGCTCTTGCTCCTCCTACTCCTACGCAGAGGACGGAAGCGGGGGCTCACCCTGCAGCCTCCCTCTCTGTGAGTTCTCCTCCTCGCCCTGTTCCCAGGGAGCCAGATTCCTAGCCACAGAGCATCAGGAGCCAGGCCTGATGGGAGATGGAGTGTACAACCAAGTCCGACCCCGAATTAAATGTGAGCAGTCTTATGGAACCAACTCCAGCGACGAATCCGGATCGTTCTCGGAAGCAGACAGTGAGTCGTGTCCTGTGCAGGACAGGGGCCAGGAGGTAGGGAACCCGCATCAATTCAAGCATGTGATCCACTCTTGCAGTCCTTTATCTGGACTCTACCTGCTGCCCCACCACTCCCAGATTAAAGGTTCCAGGAAAGGGCACGCCTTCCCCATCCACAGAGGCAGGATGCTTCAAAGTTATCCCAAAGTAACCACTTTTTTCCTAGAAGGTGCTTGAAATTTGATCTAGATTTTGGTCCCGAGGCAAGCTGCTTAGTAAAAAAAAGTTCAGTCTAATACATGAAAGGCATGTTCGGATACTTCGGATCTCCCCCTTCCTCCGCCCTTTCTCCTTCTGCTTTGAAAGGGTGCCGTACTCATCACCCTCATCCTGACGCTGCGCGCCTTCAGGGTGAAAGAAAATAGAGAATCGCTTTCAAAATTGATTGAGTGACACTAGACAGACCCACAATAACGGGCGCTCGTCCAGCACCCTCTAAGTTTTCCTTGTCAGCAGGAGTCCCCGGGGCCATCCCTTGTCCTTTGCGGTGCAGGCGACGGACCGCCCACCACCCTTCCTGATCCCAGGGTCCCTGCAGAAGCACCCTAGTCAGTCCACACAACTGTGTAGAGTGTCGTTTCCTGAGCTCCCCACCAATGATGAGAAATCACTTCGAGGAGGAGTGGGGTTGAGTAGCGGTTTCTGCTCCCCCGAAAGCAGAGTGCCTTCTCGTGCTTTATAGATAACAATTCCCAAAGGCTCCACCCATCTTACCAATGCTGGGAGATGGAGTGGGAACAACAGCAGCCGCATCCTGAGCAACACGCCCATGCCTGAGGAGAGAAAAGAATAGATGCCCCTCTGCTCCCCTTTCCCTCTGTGACATGAGGGGCCCCTGCAAAGATCTGAGGGAGTCTGTGTCATGATCCCGCGCCGTCTGGCTGATTGACAAGGAACCGACCTGAGACTGCCACCCGGGCGTCAGACCTGCCCCGGGAGCAGCAGGAGCAGGGCCTCGAGAAGCCCCTGCTCAGAGCTGCTTATCTGAACACCGCAGGAGGAGACGCAGCCAGGTCCTCCGTAGGCCAGCGCCCTGGGTTCGCGTCTGCGCTCCCGGGATATCAGCCCCTAGTGAGGCAGGGATGCTAACCCAGCCAGACTGGCAGAAATGCCACACGGGGTGAGGTGCCTTTTCACAGGGCCACATGCGGTTGATTCAGCCTCCGCAAGATTGGCAAGAAGCACAGGAGGTTTTAATTAGGACATGTTTTGAAAATAGATCCCAGCGCTCCCCGTGCCAAGGGCACAGATGCCCTGTGGTCACTTCCTCCTGTTGCTAGAGAGCCCGCTCCCGGCCCTTCTCTTAGTGCCTGGGGGAGAAAATGGAGAAAAACATCCTGGAAGGATTTAATTAAGCTCAAAGAAATTATAAAGGAAATTTGAGTGGGAACTCTTCCTGTCCGAATACACCCTGTCCCCTCAGGTTTGGGTTGTGCCCAGTGCCCCGAGCTGAGAGGACTGACTTGTTGTGAAAAGAGTGAAACGTTGTGCTCTCTTTCCTCACTCGTTTCTCTTTGTCTCATCATAACTTAGGTGAGGTTTTCTTTTTTTCCCTGACACTGTTCCTAAGCACCCCTGATGCAGAAGCCTAGTCCCTGGGCCGGGTTCATCAGCATAATGATTTATCTTGCTGAGGATTGGCGTCTGGAGAAAAGGGCAAATGTCTTTCTAAGAGGAGCCCCACCATTAAGCTGAAGGGGTTGTGTTGTCATGACATTTGCATATGTTCGAGGTACTGCCAGTTTTGGATCATCTCCTTTTGTCTCTCTCATATCCCAAAAGAGAGTTTAAAGTCACTTCTTCAAATTAAATGCCACCAACAAGAGCACATGTGTTTTCCCTGTGTGTTTGGGCCACATCACTTGTCTACCTTTAGAATGTCTCAGTTCTAAATGAACCAGTCAAAAGGAAGATTCATACAACCTATAAAAAAGTGAAAAATACCAATGCTTTAAAAATATTTTTACTTTTACTTTTCAAAAAAATTATGTTCTTTGCATTTCTAACACTGAAAGCAGAAACCTTCACCAGAGTTCTGTGCCGTTTCAAGAATCACATTTAGCGCCCCCAAGAAGGGCATTTTGAACAGGGTTGTTAAAGGTAAAGTTCCTCCCAGTTTGACATTTTAGTTTTCCCAGAGTAGAGATTAGGTCTCAGGGACTCAGCATGACTGCTCCTCTTTAAGTTAATAACTTGCGTCCAGGAGTCACTTTGACCCCAGTGGGAGTGTGGTCCCCAGGACTAACATTGAAGGCAGATCCGTCATTCACAGTGTGAATTGTCACTCGTTTTCCTGAGCTAAACTGATCCAGAAGAAGCCAGCATCTGTTGGTCTGATCCTGCCCTGATCTGCTCTTGTAAGAGGTCTAAGTGACTCCCCTTCCTAGTGAAGTCCTGGGAGACACTGGAGTCAGAAACCAAACAGAGTTCTCACCTCCGGCCAGGCACCTGTCCAGTGCTCCAGACAGATGGGCCAGGCTCCTTCCCAGCCTCTCTTCCTCCACCTCGGTCAGGAGCCAAAATGTTAGCTCAAAAAAGTATCAGCATGCCTTACAGTCTGTGAGGTGTTCTGCGTATACCATCTCATCAATACTCCTCTCATCCTTTTTAACTGTCCCCTAGCTTTGAAGAGAGCTTCAGTGAGCACAATATTGTCCTTTCTCAACAATCAGCTCTTTAAAATTATTTTCTTCTTTGAAATAAGCAAACACAGCATACCCAGCCCCTAAGGTATCAAATTCAGCAGGCTCTCTCTGTGCCTGCGACGAGATAACCAACACATATTTACATCTCCAGGGCTTTGAGTGTTAGTTTGATGGCATTTACTGTATAATTACTCAGAACTTGCCTCCTTCGCAGAGCTGTCTACTAGGTGCATGCCTCTAGGTCAGTCACGTCGGGTGAAAGCATACTTCTTTAATATCCATGGGCCCCACAGATCACAGCTTATAGCTACCGTCTATCAACTGACAGTCCAGGCGTTTCCAGTTTTTTTCCCTTCTAATAAAAGTTGCTGCAGTAAACATTTTCGTGACCGTATTTAGTAGTGGTGCTTTTACTGTTGTGGGTTAGGATCCCCTAAGTGGGTTAAAGGTGACGCTTATCTGTGAACTACGACCTAACTCCTTCCCCAAAAGGTTGTATCCTTCAGCAGTTTCTCAATGTCCATTCCCCCCTGTTCTTGCCAGTACTGGCTGTTACCAGTCCTTCTAAATTTTGCCCATCTGCTGGGTGAAAGATGATGACTAATGAGGCTGACATCTTTTCTCATGTGTATGTGCCACTTATATGTCCCTTCCTATGACTTGCCACTTTACATCTTTGCCCATTTTCCTCCCGTGGTGTTCATCTTTAAATCAATTTATAGGATCCTTAATCCCTAACACAGGAATATTAACCTGTCATTAGAAATGTTTCCCATATTTTCTCCTACTCGGTCTTTTTATTTATGGCATTTTTTTCCATATAGAAATGTTTCAGTTTTATGCACTCAAGTTATCCATCTTTTTCTTTATGACTTTTGGGTTTGCTGTATTACTTAAAAAGTCAGTTGTCTTATTTCCAATGATGAAAAATATGAACAGGTCATATTAAGTAGAAAAAGTAACAAAACAGTGTGTATAACAAGGTCCTATTTTGCTTTATAAATATACATAAGATTAAGAAGGCAGTATGGAGAATAAGAAAAAAATAGGAGGCAAAGTTGGGGAGGAATATAAGGAAAGTTGCATTTCTGTGTACCTCTGTAATGTCTGAATTTTATGTATGTATATCTCACACAGGGTCATTATTTTAATTGAGATACAGTTCACACACCATAAAATTTACCCGTTAAAGTGAATTATTCGGGGATTTTTAATGATTCACAGGGTTTAGACTATCACCACTCTAGTTCCAGGACATTTTCACCACCCCAAAAAGAAACACCACCACCATTAGCAAGTACTCCTCACTGTCCTCCCCTTAAAATCCCAGGCAACCACTAATCTACCTTCTATCTCTTAAGATCTGCGTCTTCTGAACATCTCGTAACAATGGGACCCTGCGCTCCGTGGCCTTCTGTGTCTGGCTTCTCTCGCTGAGCATAGTGTTTTCGAGGTTCATCCTTGCCATTGATGTATCGGGGGTCCACCACATATCGGTGCTTTGTTCTTTTTTATTGCTGAGGAATCATCTACTCTGTGGATATACCACAGTTTGTTGATCCGTTGAGCGGTTGGGGGCATTTGGGTGGTTTCCTCTTTTGGACTATTAGCATTGGTGTGCAAGTGTTCTGTAGACATAAGTTTTCAGTTGTCTTCGTCATGTATCTAGCCATAGAATCGCTAAATCATATGAAAACTATATGTTTAACCTTTTGAGGAACTACCAGACTGTCTTCCAAGGTAACGACCCCATTTGACATTCCCACCAGCGGTGCACGAGGGCTCCCGTTTCTTTTCTTTTCTTTTTTTTTTTTTATTTGACAGAGAGAGAGCACGAGAGGGGTAAGGGGCAGAGGGAGAAGCAGACTCCCCGCTAAGCGGGGAGCCAAATGCAGGACTCGATCCCAGGACCCTGGGATCATGAGCTGAGCTGAAGGCAGACGTTTAACCGACTGAGCCACCCAGACGCCCTGTGGGCTCCCGTTTCTCCACACCCTCGCCAGCACTGGTGCTGCCTGGCTTTATTATCCCCATCCTAGTGCATGTGAAATGCTATCTCGTTTTGGTATACAGGTTCATTTTTACAATTTGAAAATTATAGACAAGTCACAAGCCTTTTCCAAGGCGTAATCTTCTTCGTGAGATGGTTTTATACCACAAGCATTTCTAAGTAATTGTAGCTTTTCGTAAGGAAGCACTAGAAAGACAATGGATTTGCATGGCCAAAAGGATCGATTCGATGGACCTGCTCTCTGAACACATTTCATGTCAGGAGGATAAAGCTTGTGAGAGTGAGGCTGCGTGTATGTGTGTGCTGATGCATGTGTGGGAGCAGGGAGAAATCATGTCTGACGTGTGACAAAGTGGGAGAGCCGTGTCTGACTCTAACTCTTCCACTCACATGCCAACTTCCAGACATATGTTGTATGTAAAACTTTTATAGTCATTTTTGTGGTTCATTGAATCAGGCATCTTTCTTAAAATGCCTCTGATTGGTCTGCCTAATAAAAAGAAAACTTTGCTAGGCAGCATAGAAGTCGGCTGTATTTTTAATTAAAGCGATGTTTTTGTGTCGTCCTGAAAGATGTTCTTAGCATCTGGAATTCCAAAGCGTACTGTCTAGAAGAAGAAACCATGTGACAAGGAAAGATAGGGCTAATCAACAGAATTAATAATACCTCACATCTATCAGGCAATTCAGACTTTTCAAAGCACTTTCTCCGTCTGTTATCCAATTTTATTCTTCGCAGCCATCCTGTAAGCTAAGTAGGGCATGTATTATCTTCCTCTCTCACAGATCCTCAAAGAACTTCAGGACAGAGAGAAAGAAAGACTGGCCTGAGGTCACACAGCTAATTAATTGCGGTACAACTAAATCCCAGGTGTCCTGCATTTGTTCTGCAAACTGGACCGAGAGAATAGAGGGCAGAAGGACAATTGTGCAGGAAACGTCTCTTAGTGGGAGATTCTGTCTGGGGCGTCTGTCTAGCACGGACCTGGCTGTCCCCCTGCCCGCAGCACTGAATCATCAGCCCAGTGGGCATCTTGCTACCTCCCCTGACGAGGTACAGAGATCCCGGTGTCTTGTAAGAGCATAGGTGTTAAAGGCATTGGGCCTCAGGGGACTGCTAGCATGATCCAGCTCCCGCGGCTTCTGTTCAACCTCTGGTAGTGTAACCAAGAAAGGAGGGAGGGAAGAAGCTGCACAAACCAGCTTCCGCTGGGATTTCTAGAGGAAATGCTCGTTTTCAGCTTTTCCTGCAACCTTTGCATCTCTGTGCAGCTTCTCCAATAGCTCCCATTCAGCAAACCAGCAGCTCTGGGCAAGTGAAATGTGGTAAGAGGCACGGTGAGGTGAGGCGGCTGTGGGCTGCTTACAGCCCTGCACCAAAGATGCAGAGGAAACAGGTCACGGGGAGTGCGCCGGAGCAAGACAGCCGTTGTTTGGGGGTGGGAATTTTTTCTCCTCTTTTGTCTCATATTTGAATTTTCTGCAAGAAGTTATCGTTCTTATATAATTGTTAATGGTATTTTTGTTTAACTGGGAGCAAGGGGTAGTTCTGGCCCAGAATGGGGTGGTTGTTGGTAAGGAGAGAGGTGGAACCATGGATTTCTGTTGCGCGGGAGGAGGTGCTGGCCCCCCGGGTCCCACGGCACCCCTGCTCAGGCCCTGGAGCAGGAATATTTAGGTTTCATTTACCATCTAGGTGTCATAGCTTTCTCCCACCTTCTGCGGGCCCCTGGGGCCGGGGCTCCTCAGCACCCTGCAGCGACCCCCATTTCACCAGGTGCTCATGAGCTGGAGCCCCCAGAAGGTCTAACCCCGCTCCAGTCGCTGTTCAGCAGTCCGGTCCTGGGACTGGGCTGGAAAGCCCTCTGTCCTTTGCTTCCGGTCCCGCTCCGGAGGGCCGAGGAGAGCGAGTAGCAGATCAACGGTAGCAGACCGCGCACGGGGCCCCGCGGGGCCCTCGGCTTGCTGACTCGGTGGCTGCGCCTGGCTTTGAGTCTCCACTGAAAACCGAGGTGGGGCTAGTGGGTGGGGACGAGCAGCAGCCATGAGAAATCAGTACCGTCCGTCCTGCGGGCCCTTCGCCTGCTGTGCAGCGAGCTTAGCCTCAGATGCCTGATGAGCTTCGCGTCCCGTGCCTCCGGTAGGCTGATGGCAGGTGCAGCCAGCGTTCAGACAGGTGGTGGTGGGAACTGGCAGCACATTTCGTCTTGTTAGGTGGGGTGCTTGGCACTGTTTCTGAGGGTCCAGTGAGAGAAAACGAAACCACTGCTGAGGAGGAAAATCCTGGAAGAAGAAGTGTGTGGAGGGACAATAAATAAGATGGTAAGCCGTACAGGGCTTAATTGGGTTACAAGAATTCTCCAGAGGAAAGGGAGGAGGGCCTCCGCCCTCTCGAAGTGTTTGAACCTTCAAAGGCCGAGTCACATTGTCTGACTTTCAGCCCCATTTGGGGAGTATTGGGTGGCCTGCAAGCTTGAGGATGGAATATTCTCCCCGCTCCATAAGGGGGTCTGTGGCTGCTGTTTATCTCCAAGGAAGATGGCCACTGGCTTGGAACTTACTACTCTGCAGATAAGAAAGAGCAGTGGCCAAGTTAACCACTGCTCCACCCAAGAAACTTCGGGACTTCCTCTTGGTAGTCAGTGTAAGCTCTCCCTTGTGTGAGGGCTAACAGAGCCTATTAAAAAGAAGCAAGAGTGGTCAGCCGTGGGGTTTCTTTCACATGGAAGGTCTATAGTTGACTATTTTCTTTTCCTTTGACCTCTTTAAAAAGCAGCTGGAGTTGCAACAGCTCTGCCGAAACTTTATATGGCCTTTTGCTTCAAGGACTTTGAAACGAGCATTGTTGATTTTTCCTTTTCCTGTCAACCTCTGTCCTGTTTCCCTGGTGTGTTCTATTCGCTGTCTGGATGATTTTAAATACAGTAGCTCTCGGTCTAGAAGGCCTTTTGACTTTCCCCGTGGGCTGAATTGTGGGTACATATTCTTTGGGAAAAGAAGTAAACAGGATTCAGAGCAGAAGCCGCATTGCTTTGTCGTCGGCAGAGGGGGCGCCTGCACGAGGCCCCGCCGTGCTGCAACCTCTGTGTGCAAACAAGGCTTCTGCCTGGTGTGGAAACATCCGTGTCCCCGCCAGGCTGATCTCTGTGTGAGTTAGGCACTGTCCAGGATTGGAGTGTCTGTTTGTTATCCAAAGGGTATAAAGGGAAATCAAACAGTCTCCGTATCATTATAAGCCCTGTGCAAACACAGCCCGTGGACAAAGCCTGCTGGCTTCCCTGGCTGCCTGCCTTCAGCGGTGGGAGCAGGGCTGAGCTGAGTGTGGTGGAACGTGTGCTGTTGCGATGTTGCTTTCTTGGGCCAAAATTGTGCAGGTGTCATGGGACACGGTTCACCAGGCGGAAGTTGAATCAGAGCACCCATTGGGAACCCTCAGCAAATGCCACGTCTAGCAGGCTCGGAGCTATGAAGGAACCTGCCAAAGCAGTGCATCCAGCCACAGAAAGTCAAACGATCGTGCAGTGTGACTGCCTTTGTGCACGGGGATTAACTAGCCATAAATGCCAGGATCTAGACTCGTCTTCCTGCATCTGATGCAATCAGAGCAAAAGCCTGAGCTCAAAATAGAGGATCTTCATTTGACTCCCCTAAATGACACAGACATAACACTGCAGCTTCTGAATATTAACGAGGGCTTGGTTTCTGCACCCAAAAATATTTTGATCCATTAAACCCAGGCCCTCCTGTTTTTCTGGTTACTCCAGTTCATTGCGTCCCATTTGTTCCATCTCCTAGAGCTGTGCTGTCCAGTGTAGCAGCCGCACGCCACACGTGGCTATCGAGCCCTAGAAATGTGCCTTGTTCTAAATTGTGCTAAGTGCAAAATAAGCCTCCACTTTTGAAAATGTAGTGCCAAAAAAGCAAACTATCTCGATAAGGTTTATATTAATTACATGTTGAAAATATCGTGGACCTATTGGACTAAATTAAATATACTATTAAAATAATTTCAGTTGTTTCTTTTCACTCTCTTTAATGTGGCTGCTAGAAACACAAAATCACAGCTCTTGTTTGTATTGGACAGCGCTGGGCTGGCACTTGAAGAAGTTTAGGTTTACAGCGCCATCTGCTGGTTCCCCAAAAGCAGCCGCTCATGTAAGCAAGAATTAAGTGCATCTGAGCCGAGGCAGACAACTTTGTCTCTTGGCCAAGCAACGCTCAACCTTCCTTTCCTGAAACAGGACCAGAACCGAACCCCGAAGTCCTTGCATCATCACTAAGAGTCTTGGAGAGGACAGTGACGAACTGCTGGAAGATCCAGGCCTGTGCATATGACAGAATATAAGGAGGACACAGATCCATCCCCCCAGAGACTCACATCCTCTCCTTGGATAATGCTTATTCGTCTTTGTCAAGAAGTTGGAATCTTGCTGCTGACAGTATCTGCATCAGTTATCACTGCTGCATAACAAATCACCCCCAGACTCCATGGCTTAAATCATTGATGATCTCTCACCATTTCTGTGGGGCAGAACTCAGGAGGGGCCCATCGGAGCACTTCTGGCTTGGGATACCTCGGGAGGTGGAAGTCCGCGGCTGGGGCTTCCATCTCTGCAGGCTTGACGGGGCCTGACAACCCATGTCCAGGGTGGTTCGCACACACGACTGGCCAGGTAACACTGGTTGTTTGCTGAAGGCCTCAGTTCTTCTCCACGCGGTCTTGGGCCTTCCACGGAGCTGCCTGAGAGTCCTCTAGGCCTGGCAGCTGCTTTCCTCCACAGAGAGCAGCCTCAGAAGCCTAAGAGAAAGCTGCAGCTTCTTCTAAGACCCAGCCTCAAGCCAGACACTGTGACCCCCACTGCATGGTGGTGACCCAGAGGCACGAACATGCATCCCGCCTCTGATAGGGAAAAGTCAACATCATGTTGTAAAAGAAAACGCGAGATGGGAAGGCCATTGTATTTTTGAAAATACAATCTGCCCAAGTCCCCAGCTTTGTCTATGCCTAGGCAGCTCAGAAGCACACCCCATTTTGCAGATGAGGAGATTGAGGCTCAGAGAAGTAAGGTAACTAGCCTGAGGTCTCATGTCTGGTGGAGGGACTAAAGCCCATTCCAACTCTTAGTCCACCCCGGTGTCGCCTACCCGAGTTCTCTCGCTGCGTCTCCTTATGCCATGTCACTGAAAATCACACTGGTGGTTTCATCTTCCCAGCCTCTTCGAGGCGTGCGGTGCTGTCCTCATTCAAGTGTTTCAGATAATTCCTTAGATGATGTCTGCCTGTAAATTCCACTCCATGGAAGTGGGTTTCAACTAACTACATAGCCTTTCTTACAAAATTGTAACAGCGAAAAAGTCCACATTTTCCAGTATCTCCCCTACTCTTTGCTTCAGAAATCTCAGGAATGATAACCACGTTATAATGTGTGTGTTCGCGTTCTGTTTGACTCTCTAAATATGACATCTTATTTGTGTCCGAGACAAGAAAATTAATCACTGCTTGCTTTCAGTAGTTTCCATCCTATTTGGTCATCTTAAAAAGGTGGTTGTACCGTGTTTTTGATGTTGTGCCCGCTGGAGTTCAAACTAAAATCCAACCACCATAATCATATTCTACTGTTCTTGGTTTCAGGTCAAACTTCCCTTTCCTGTAGATCAAATCACAGATCTTCCACGGAACGATTTCCAGATGATGATTAAGATGCACAAGCTGACCTCAGAACAGTTAGAGTTCATTCACGACGTGCGACGGCGAAGCAAGAACCGCATCGCAGCCCAGCGCTGCCGCAAGAGGAAACTGGACTGTATTCAGAATTTAGAATGTGAAATCCGCAAACTGGTGAGTTGACGCGCTTGTCGCTCTCAGCAACCTGGAGTGAGCGGACTCGTGCCGGGCTGCAGTGGCGAAGGCTAGAGAAGCGGAGAGAAGGGTTACATTCGGGGAGGTTTGGGTTGATTTTTCTTTTTTTAGATTTTATTTATTTATTCGACAGAGATAGAGACAGCCAGCGAGAGAGGGAGCACAAGCAGGGGGAGTGGGAGAGGAAGAAGCAGGCTCCCAGTGGAGGAGCCCGATGTGGGGCTCGATCCCAGAACGCCAGGATCGCTTTTCGATAAGGCAGACACTTAACGACTGCACCACCCAGGCGCCCGTTGGGTTGATTTTTACAAGTTTCTCAACAGAAGAAATAGCATTCTATCCACAATTGTGTGTGTGTGGATTACACACTGTGCCAGTGTGTAATCACGTTTCGGTATTTTCTATCCTTCAGCCTCCCTGCATTTAGAGGGAGTTCTTCCTCTTTGTTCCATTCAGCGTGTGCTAGTAGCTCACATCTCTTGCATACGTGTGTGGACCAGGTATCCTTCTCAACTGTTCTCGTAAATGATCGCACTTAACCCTCACATCCACCCTGTGACGGAGGTTCTATTTTCTCTCCATTTTCAGAGAAGGAAATGAGTGCAGAGAGGTTCGCCAACTCCCCACGATGTGGCAGAGCTTCAGTGCAAACCCAAATCTTGTATTATCACCACTGCTTTCTCCTGCCTCCCACAGGAGAATGTAGAACCCAGACAGGACACCACGGGACCTCCCGAAGGCCCTTGCAGCCCCGGGGTCCTTGATTTTGCAATTCTGCCTCCCAGTGGCTGCCACCTCTTCCCAGGGCCTGAGAATATTTTGTCTCAGGGAAGAAGCCCCCGTCTCCCAGGCTCCCCTCAGTGGGAGCTCGGTGCCCCCTTCTCCTCGGTGAGCAGCGTCAGCTCCAGGAAGTAAATCCGGGTGGCCTCTGGCTCCTGACTTAGCTTTGAAGGCAACCAGTGCAACCTCATTCAGCTCGACCCGCTGGCCAGATACCGGAAGCAACTTAGGTGCCATGTCCATGTCAGGCTGAAGAAGGGAGAGGCCACGTGATGTGCTTATGACCTAAGTTTGGGTCCTCAGACCGTACACGGCGATCCTTTGCCTCGTGATGGGCTGCTGACCTGATGAGAACCTAGGAACAAGATAATACATTTGAAAAGCATGAGTAAATGTTACCTGTTACTAAGGGAGTCTTGCACCTCAGGGTCTTTTTTCTTTTTTCTTTTTTAATTAACTCCCACCAAGCAGGGGAAACCGGCTCCTGGCAGTGGGTCCCCTCAGCTGTAAAATAACGCCCAAGCTTCTCAGCAAGACCTTCGTGCTTGCTCGTACGGGTTCGGTCTGTAGCTACCTCCAGTATCACCTTCCACTCCTCTCCTCCAACTTGACCCCTAACAGAATCCACCGCTTTGCACTTCCTGCCACCGGTTGTTTCTGCTGCTGTCTGTGCCTCTGCTGTCTCCCCTCTACCTTGGACATTCTTCAAGCATTTTCTTCTCTGACTTTGTCCTTCATCCTTTAAGCATCAAGTTACTGCCCCCTCTCAAGGAAACCCGTTTCCTGAGCCCCCGTTGAGGCTAAGCACCCACTCGGGGAGCCCTCGTCTCACCTCTCCCCGCATCTGCATGTGTGTCTGTCTCCCCAGCCCCTGGCCCAAATGCTAGGTTCCTCACAAGGACAGTGACTGGCTCATCTCTCAGTGTCACCAGTGCAGGCCCAGGGGGCCTCTCAGGAAATGTCAGTTGCCCTGAAATGTATTGAAATTGTAACTGCGTTGTGGGACTACAAATTTCTTCTTTCTTTCAAGTTTTTCTTTAATGTTGCTTTAATAGCAACAACAACAATTTGTATTTAAGCCACATAAGGAAGCAAGACATTGCTGCTGGTGAAGGTGGGTCTTCTGAAAGCATGCTGGGCTTCGGTAGGGACCCAGCAAGGCTCAGTGTGCTGAGTGTGAGCCATCAGGGCCTTGAGCACGAGTCCAGGGCCTTCTGGCCCCATGCCCCTCTCCAGGCGGTAAAATGATTCTCATCGCCCATGTTTAAGGAACACCTGATTTTGTAATTAGAATTCTTTCAGTGTAATTTTGCAATACAAATAAAGTCTAATAACAATAAACAACAACAAATAATAAAGTCTAAGCCACACCGAGGCAGATACATAAAGCACTTTGCTGATACTGTTCAGTTGAAAAATGGATAGGGCATCTCCTACTTCTCCCCCTGGTTTTGGAAGCCCCTTCAGTGATAGGCTGCATTTCCCGGCCGCGTGAGAGTCTCGTGGGCTCCTCAGTGTCTGTGACTTAGAGTAACCAGGGCCTGGGTTTATACCGCCTTTCCTGCGGAGAGCCAAAACACTGTCGCCACAGCAGTTCATTTTCTTCTCCCTGAAAGTGGCCCGGGACAGTTTGCAGATCAGTAGGGGGTCAGTGGCAGAATAGAGAATGAGATGGCCCTCCTGGGGTGGGGCGGTGTGGCCTCCGGCTCTGCGCCCCGGGCCTTCCTGGCGCCCCCGGGATGCACGGCCACAAACAAGATTTTTTCGCGAGGACACCTCCCAGAGGTGCTTCGCTTCTCACTCACGCCGCTGTCGCTGCGGTGCTATGGCCGCTCACCTGGTCCGGGTGCCGGGTGGCGCTGGCCGGCGGGGTGGGCCGGGAGGCCCCGCGAGTCCCCCGTGCACGCACCGGCTCCCCACTCCCGCGCTGCCTGCGGCACGCCACTCAGCTTCTGCAAACTTGCATAATGTATTTCTCTCAACTTGCACTTGTACATCTGTTTATTTTTCATTTTTTAAACATGTTTTCTTGATAAATTTATAAATATTTTAGCAGGTGCCCTTTCCCCGTGTAAATCTCTGTCTCCGACACACATGCCCACGCTGCCTGCCAGACTGCACTGGTGAGCGGCACGTGCAGCGCCCTGTCGGAGCCCCCATCTCCTGTGTTTGCTGCTCCCTCCTTTCTCTCCCGCCCCCCGGCGCCACTCTCCCGCGCATCTGCGGACGTCCAGTCTGTGCTCTTTCACTGTGTGCACCCCTTGGAGCCTCCACATCGTCTCTCCTCGTCCGGCCGGTTCGGGTGCAGCCTTCACCAGCCTCCCCTCTAGCAGCGAAATTCACCTCTCTGGTGGGATGGTGAATTTTAGGAACCCAAGAGTTTATGTGGGATTTCCTTGGAGGACGGACGTCTCGGAACCTCAGGCTAGTCGGCTAGGGCTCGGGCTCCACGCCTCTGTCGGCCCCTCCCGCGTCCAGGGACAGCCCGTGCTCCCGACGCACTGCACGGTTTCCACCTGTCCCCGAGATGACCTGCTGTGTTCATCTGTCCGCCACAAAACGCCAGAAAGCCCGCTGAGGTTTGATCAAACCATGTGAAATTGCCTGTGGTCGCTTTCTGTTGTGATTTTCGTTGATTTTTTCAATAGACTTTTCTTTTTAGAGAAGCTTTAGGTGCACAGCAGAATTGAATGCCCCTGCCCCCTGCGCACTCACCACCTCCCCCATGACCGACACCTCCCACCTGAGGAGTGCATTTGTTACCATGCAGGAACCTGAATCCACATGGCGTAATCACCCGGAGTCCATAATTTGTGTCAGGGCTCACGCTTGGTGTGGTTTAGTCTGTGGGTTTGGACACTGTGCCCATCGCGACTGTACACTGAGTAATTTCACTGCCCTAAAAATGTCCTGTCCCTCCCCGCCCCCCCATCCCTGGCAACCACCCATCTTCCCCCCCACCCACCCCGGCTCCATAATGTTGCCCTTTCCCAAAATGTCATAAAGTTGGAATTGGCCAATTTCTGACTTTCAAAAGTGGCAGCCTGATACACTGGGGGGAGATTTTTCAATGACATCGTTTGGGACTGAAAGTTTTCCAACTGATGGTCTACAAACCCCAAATTCCAGGAAACCAGAGCCTTAATGCCCTGCAGTTCTCTGGTTGCTGGGAATGTTGCTGGGCACTGGGCAGACCCCAGACAGGGAGGAAGAGCTGCCCCGGGGGAGGCGTCGGGCTCATGGCACACCTGGATAGGCTGCTCCGATAGGAAACTTGTGTCCAGGCTCCTTGAATACACGTCTGGTAGGTTCCTATGTCCCGGCGTTGTCATGCACCAGTAACCCTGCCTTACCAAATGCAGAAACGGAAGCTGGAAAACCCCCGGAAACCAGGCCTTCTGTCTTCCCGTTCAGGCTTGATGGGGCCTTCTCTCTCTCTCTCTCTTTTTTTTTCCTCTGCTGTCCAGGTGTGTGAGAAAGAGAAGCTGTTGTCAGAGAGGAACCAACTGAAAGCCTGCATGGGGGAGCTGCTGGACAACTTCTCCTGCCTTTCCCAGGAGGTCTGCCGCGACATCCAGAGCCCTGAGCAGATCCAGGCCCTGCACCGCTACTGCCCCGTCCTCAGACCCATGGGCCTTCCCGCGGCCTCCAGTATTAACCCCACGCCCTTGGGCGTCGAGCAGAACCTGGCCGCCTCGCAGTGTGCGGTGGGGGAAAGTGCGCCCTGCTGCTTGGAGCCCGGCACGGCTCCCCCCGGCCCCCCCTGGGCCCCCGGCAGCGCCCCGGAGAACTGTACTTCCGCGAGGAGGCCGGACGGCGCTGAGCCGGGAAGCTTCTCGGAGAGGGCGCCTCCTCTTGAATCCAGGAGCCAGACGGTGACCGTGGACTTCTGCCAGGAGATGACTGACAAGTGTACAACTGACGAGCAGCCCAGGAAAGAGTACACCTAGTGACCCGGCCGCCTTCCAGCTCTCCCACCTCTCCCAGCTCTCCCACCTCTCCCACGCGGCGTTCTTCGGTCGGCCTGCGGTGCTGTTCATCTGTTGTCTGGAAGAACCAAGAAGGAGTTCGGTGCACACTACAGCGTTCTTAGCAGCAATACTGTTTCTAAGTATTCCCTCCTCTCTTCCCGCGGGAGTGATACACAGTTCCCTTCACAATGGTGCTACCCCTTGCCCAGGCAAGGAAGACGGCGGTGGTGACACTGCCTGTCTGTGGGTTAATTTCAGTCTCAACAGGGATAGACTATAACACCTCTAGGACCCAACCACGGATTTTTTTTCTCAGTGGCCCATGTCACAAACCCTATCTCAGGAATTTCTTCTGAATGTTCAATTTTTTTCATTGAAGACAGCTTCTATACACATCAAAGTTTTATAGCTAGACTGTACATATTATATATAATATATATATATAAAATATATATATATCCATATGCAAAAGTCCTGCATGCCTCAATTTTCTCATCCTAAAACTGGAAACTTCATTTCTCATTTACCAACAGGTTCCAACATTCCTCTTCTTTTGTCTCCGATGCTAGAACTAGTTTGGTAACTGTTAACATGGTCATTTTTCTTGCTTCACAGTTCAATTTCAATTTGTACTTATTTATGGAACAGAATTCAATGTTGAAAGCTTTTTTTTTTTTTTTTTTTGAGGTTTTATTTCAGACCCTTTCTCTGTTGTTTGGTTTGCTTCGGGCACCATCGGCCGGTGTCATCTGAGTGTCGTGGGTTTGTTTTTTCCTTGCAGATACTGTACAGTCATGGTCAACTTTGCCACTTGCACTGAGTTTTGGGTCAAACCTATTTTCTTAAATGAAGTTGTTATTACTTCAGTATAACTCAAGTATAATGTATATCCTTTGCTTTTAGTTGAAAAGTAAGACATTTTAGCTAATTAAAAAGCACTCAGGTGATAATTATGTAGGAAAAATAATCTTGCCAAATAATGAATTCATCCTAGGATGTGTAGACAATAATCTGCTTGAGTATTTTTCTATTTCACCTCCTCCCCACCTTTCCCGGACACAAAGTTTAAATGCAGAGAGTTCCGAGTTGATGCTGGATGTTCAGACTCCGAAGTGGGGAGAGAGTTTGGACGGCCACTCGAAAGTGCATCCACACAGCAGGAACCCATGATTTTGTACCAGGACTCGGCAGGCATTGGCTCCTAAAAATCAAGTTAGAACTATTTTCACACCCAGGGGGCGAGTCCCATTCATTTCAACCCGTCCTCAGGCCCCTGCCTGCTCTTGGAAAGGCAGCGCAGGAGGAACTTCTTGGAAGGATTTGGCTAATCAGCCACCCCCCCCGCCCCCCCTCCCCTGCCCAGGCCCCCTGCCCATGCTGGGCTCCCAGGACCTCTCACCTGAGTGGGTTTGAATCACAGCACCTGGGGTTCTGCCTGTAAGCGGCGTCCTGGGTTAATGCAGCTCAGCTAGAATAGGAGAGAGCGGGGCACATGTGAGCCTGGCGTCTGTCCCAGACACAGGCAAAAGCATTTCTTTCTCCCTCCCTTCTCCAAATGCTTTGAGTTGAAATCTGGGGTTTTTCTGCTCGGCTCTTGTCCAAAGGCAGATTTCATTCTGAGGCTTTGGACACGATATGGCCAAGGAGCCCTCCCTGCCCCTTTCCCCCTGCACCACACACACACACACACACACACACACACACACACACACACCCTACCCTGCCCCTTTCCCCCTGCACCACACACACACACACACACACACACACACACACACACACACACACACCCTACCCTCACCTGATGATAATTTTCTTCTCTTGCTGCAAAACTGGTTGGCTTACAACCCACAGAGAGCAGCTTCCCTTGGCTTTGGGGACATGCTGGCCCCTGGCCACGTTTACAGGAAGATGTGCCCAGACCCTGCCGCCAGCCTAAGAGGAGGAGGGGTCCCTCCCTCCCTCTGGTGGGCCCTCCAGCCTGGCTGCGGGAAGAGTCCCGAAAGGTTTGATGTGGGGATGGGGTGGTGGGCAGTGGGGAGTAGACGGTTGACTTTGTTTCTTTATTTGTGCCATTGTTTGGACAATATTAAAGCTGCATGTAAAAGGGGAAATTAGTATATGACGTAGGCGAGAAGTGAAACCATAGTAACATATGTTTTAGTATTATTAACTTTTTTCTGTACAAATATTAGCGCTAAATGTTTAAATATGTATGAATGCCAGAAATTTGTTGGTTCATGCGGTAGGATAAAAAAAAAAAAAAAGGCTTTTCTTTTCAGATAGTTCCGCTTTTAAAACCTGCCTCTGGGTTTCTGTTTTTCCTCCTGTGCGTGTGTACGTGTGTGTGCTAGTCTGAGACAGATTTCGATGCGGCTCAGAGTTGGAGCTGCCGTTTTTACTAGGGTTGTTGGAATTTCTTGGCCTAGTGGAGCGGTTCTGCGCTTCACCGTGGGGTTTGCCTTTGCGGAAAACTGGTGACGGCGGGAATTCAAACCCAGGGTGAATCCTGGGACGCACCAGAGGTTTGTGTTATGGTGGAGGAGTCAGCCAACAGTGTTTTGTTTTTTAACTCTCCTGTTGCCTTTTTTAAGTGACCTCCTCTTCTTTTGAAAGAAAAAGAATGTTTCCTGCTAGTCTCCTAACCAGGTCCGAACCAGCCTGTGGGCGTGATTCACCCTGGTGACAACTCATGTGCAACTGGTAGTCTTGACCACATTCCGTCAGTCTCCCCCCTGTCTGTTGTTCGGTCTGCACGCCCCCGTGCTGCGGCCGCATCCGGGCGGGGAAGGGGGTCTCCTGATTTCTCTCCACCCTAAATCAGCCCACATTCTCCTGCCACCAACCCCCTCCTCGCTTTTCTCCCTCTTCCTCAGCCAAACCCCTGCTACGGGAACTGGTTAAAAACACTGCTTGAAAAACTCTTTCCATTTCTTAGAGATTTTTTTTAACGACTTAACGATTTTGTTCACTATGTACCATAAACAGTGACTGGCGTTGTGCAATTGTCTGTGTGACCTGTCTTGTCTTCTACTACCCTGAACCGCGTGTTCGTCAGAGCTGTGTCTGCGTTGATTCAAAGGGAGGACTAGCTGGGGACCAGAATCCAAACTGCCTCAAGTGAAGTGTTAAAAACCAGCCTGTCTCCTGCACCTGGGATCCCTTGGTGAGGCCCGTGTCTTTTATGAAAAAGAAAAGCAAGTTAGTAACAGGGAATAGTGTTTGCACAGCACGGCAACATGTAGTTGTGCTCTGAAGGGTCCTTCCTTGTAAAAATAAGGACTGCTTAGGAAGATCCCTGCCACAGCCGAGTTGGGTCTCCAAATAGGTGGGTGTGAGCTGTGGGGGCCAGTTAACCATCTGCCCGGATCTAGTCCTCCCCTTGGATCTGCCTGTGTCCTTCTTGTGTGTCCAGACAACCTCGCTTCATTCAGGTTGGTCAGGCTTTGGGCAGGTGAGTGCTTTGCTGTATATGTTTGTTTCTCTGCGTTATCTGGGGGTGCCTTGAATAAAATCAGACTTCATTACGTACTGATTCTGGAACAAAACGGTTACAAAAACAAAACAAAAGAGCTGGCAAAGTGACTAGACCATCCTGCTATTTCTATTCCGGGTTCCCTCGCAATGACTCAGGCGTCCGAGGTGAGGCTGCAGTGTAAGACATTATTTTGTATATTGTACAAATAATTTATTAACTGTCTTTCTAAAAGTATGCTGCTTTTAAGATGCACTATGACTTTGGATTTAATCCTTGTATTGCTTTCCCAAGGAAGTAAAAAAAAAAAAAAAAGGCTAGTGATTAGAATGCCAACTGCCACTTCTCCTTAATAAGGAGGCCAGGGACCAGCTCTAGGACTTGCACCAGCGAACTGCCGGAAATCAAGTGGCCACAATGTGAAGTTTGAAGCTATTACCAAGAGATCTAGGGGCGCCTGGCTGGCTCAGTCAGTAAAGCATGCGACTCTTGATCTCAGGGTTGCAAGTCTGAGCCCCGCGTTAGGTGTAGCGATGACTTAAAATCTTCATTTAAAAAAAAGGCCTAAACCTACACTTTCTCTTTTCATACTTTATGGTTGCCTTTAAAGAAGAAGAAACAAAGGTGTATAAACTATAAGCCTTTTAAGAAATCCCAGAGTCCTGTCTCCACGGTCTGTGGAGTGGCAGAACCCTCTCAAAGTGGGTAAAGCCTGCAAAGCTGCTGAGCTACGAAAGACCCGTCTGGCTGGGCCTCTCCATTCTACCCACTGAAACTAGCAGCTGCTTAATTCATAAAGGACTTCAACCCGCTCCCCTAGCACTTGTCGTTTGGGAGGAGTCACAGACCAGGAGGGAGCAAGAATCAAGTTTTGTCTTCAAATCACTGTAAATAGACTGAGGGGCAGAATCTTTTTTTTTTTTTCTTTCTTTAAGAATAAAGCTGTTCACTCAATCATAAGTTAGCATCTCTCCCCCAGACTGAGGATCTTGTTGCAGGTGCAGTTCCTGGCGAGTCAGTCCACAGTGCGGTGCCCTGTGTGGAGTCGGTATTCGTGCAGGAAGTCCGCGTGCATGGAGGCAGTCTGTATGTTCCCAGTACCGCCCGAGTCATCTCCTGACCCAGGCATCAAAGACTGATGCTGCAGAATAGACGATATTTGTACACAGTGTGTGTACAAGTAGTATTTGTACATAGAAAGGACCCACTGTGGCAGATTGAGGATAAATTATTCAACTGACGGTGCAAAAACATTTCTTGCAAAGAAAAGGAAGTGTACAGTATTTTCCTGCACTCCACCCTGGGAGACAGTATTTATATCAAAATGAGTAGCAGTGCATTGTAATCGGACTGTGAAAGTGATGCTGCCGCTCTGGGAAGAATACCCTTTGGTTGCAGAGGCCCACTTGGTAGCTTTGACTAAATGTTGTGACGTGGTGCACGCATCTCGCTCTCAAGCAATGGCGAAACAACTCTGACTTTCACTTCATTCCAGTTTATTGACCTCAGCTAAAACAGTGGCCCTCCTTAGAAGCAGAAGGGCACCAAGACCATTCATTCAGTGCCAAGCGTTCCTGGGGGGCTGATCGGACGTGTATGTGAGGAAAGAGGGAAGGGACTTGGACACAGAGGGTTTTTCCTACCGATGATGCTAAGTCTCCTACCAAAATACGTCTGCAGGCAGAGGGGTGACCTCCACTGGGTCCTAACGATGCATTTGGCGTGTGTGAATGCTGGGATGCCCATTCACGCTCGGACACAAAAGACCTGCCACTTCTAGTGAGTGAACAGGAAGATTCCAAATGCACTTGGGAGCTCCGGGTGCTGGTTAAACACGGTGTGCCGTTCGAGGCAAGCACCACCTGTGCTCGTGAGGCCAGAAGGGCCTGGGAGAATTTGTTCCAGAACCAGTCTGATGCAAGTGCACCTCTAATATATGCCTTACAAACTCCAGAGGCCATATTCAAAACAGGGTCTTCTCAGTGTATGCAAGGGGCCGCAGCCCCTCTTCTCTTCCTCCCCAGGTCGAACAATACGGACAGTTTCACACATATCTACCTGTATAACCCTCTGTACCTCTCATAACTGCTCAACGACTGTAACAGGTTACATCAGGTGTTTTTCTACATACTTTTTACACAGATTCTATGCGATTAATGTAACTTAATTCAATGCATCATTTTATTGTACTAGTTCTTAGGCTTGTCTTTTTTTTTTTCTAAGTGATTGTGGTTTTCGTTGTGGTTTTTATTGTAAAAATGAAATGGCTGTTGATGCTTATTCTCTGTAACTAAGAATTTTTACCATTTTGGGGAAAACAAAGCATTGCTATGAACTAATGAATTGAAACTTCATTTACTCATTGTAAATACACTATTGTGCAAAAAAAAAATTTCACTCAATTGAATTGCTAGTGTTAACTGAATTTTGTCTAGACACCATTTCTGTTGATGAAATAAAGACATATCATTATGCATTGTAAGCTGGTCTTCCCTGCCTCTGACCCCTGTGTTACAGATCACAGGGCTGGAGGCCTTAAGAAATCTCTTCTCCCAGAGAAGCTATGTGTCTTCCTCTAGTTTGGACCCATACCTGCTACCTGGTTAATCTAATTAGAGATCTAAAAAATGTGATAATACTAATGTGACTCCTCAACACTGAAATTTTTAAAATCCCCGGTGGCATTAAATGCAATTTTCTGGCTTCGATGTTCTCCAACAGCTAGGCAAGGTGTCGCTGTTGAGGGCAGCTGGCGAAGGGTATTGTTTCGGACGAGAACACGTGCGTCTACAATTATAAATAGCAGGTCTGATTTAAAACAGAAAGCCAGGGGCTCCAGGCTGGCTCAGCGGGGCATGTGACTCTTGATCTCAGGGTTGTGGGTTTGAGCCCCATAGTGGGGGTAGAGTGAATGAAGGAATGAATGAATGAATAAAACAGAAAGCTAAATGAAGGTAACCAGAGAGAAAGCGGCATTAGACCAACACCAAGATACCATAATGAGTGGGGCAAGGAGTTTAGAATTGTGGTTAAGGGAATAAATACGTTAAACTAGAAAGTATATTTGATCATCTGAGTCCTCGATTTTGATGTAAAGGGAAAGCAGGTATTGAATGGCGGGCAGGCTAGATGACCAAGAGTAAAGCTGGACTCAGGTGGTCTGGCTAAGCTGTCAGTGAGGCCATAAATACATTCTCATGGTGTCTGGAGAGCTGCTGAGATCTGAGCTTCAGGAAGTACCTGGCCTCACCCCATCCGCCAGATGGAAAAACTGAATTAAAAGTTACTGAATGCCTACTGAGCGTCCTACTGAGTCAAGGAGGGCTTTCAGGGAGCATACAATAGGGTTAGCAACTGTTGGCAAAACAACACAGTCGTAACATTGTAAGTGTGAGAGGTCAAATATAGTCATGAAGTTATCCAATCCATTCCGAAAAAGCAGGTGGGTCTTAGTACAAAAATTTTCTATTAAGAAAATCTGGTCATTTAGGGGCACCTGGGGGGCATAGTTGGTTAGATATCAGACTCTTCATTTCAGCCGGGTTGTGGGATCAAGCCCACTATCGGGCTCTGCGCTCAGCAACAAGTCTGCCTGGGTTTCTCTCCCTCTGCTCCCCTTCCCTCATCGTGTATGGGCGCTCACTCTCTCTTTCTCAAATAAACAAATCTTTAAAAAAGAAAGAGGGGAAGGGAGGGAGGAAGGGAAGAAAAAAAAGAAAGGGGGGAGGGAGGGAGACGGGGGGGGGGGAAGGAAGGAAAGGAAAGAAAGAAAGGAAAAAAACCCTGATCATTTATAACTGATGGTCATTTGCTCCTTCGACCTTGACATTTGCACTTGTGGCAGGAATGACAGTCATAGTTTGTAATAGAATAAAGCCATTGTGTTCTGCAGAAGAGGAGCATTCACTGTCCTGCTCCAGACGAGCAGCGGCCATCTTCCTGCTTTGAATGTGCACCTTCGGAGGGATTCCTATCACCTTCCACGGTACAATGAGGATTCCCAGATTGGCTACCCCTACATCAGTCCCTGCCAACAGTTTTGTTGTATCTATTTGGGAATAACTAGGCTGGTCTTTCAAACAGTAGTAGAATTTTTCACTCTTCTCCAACCCATCACCCTCACCCCTCAGTTAGGATGCACTAGCAAGACTCTATTTGATGTTTAACATCCGCTTGGGATAGGGCCCAGAGTGGAATGGGTTTCCGATTCTCCCCATTGAGCACCCTCGTTTTCCAGAGAGATGGAAAAAGCCACTCATCCCACATCCCATTATGCAAGTGTCTTTCCTTTCATTTGACTCAAGAACATGATACCTTCTATCCTCACGCCTCCGGCTCCTACAGATCCCAACATTCACCTGCCACTGGCCTGCTCAGTCAGCCAGGAAGAGGCATCCCTGGTTCTTCATGGCTAGTTTTACTCGTCCACCTTGAAGACGAGTGCATCCCTGAGGCAGTGAGCCTCAGCCTAAAGCCACAGATGGAATCCATCAGAGACATGCCAGCATTCACTGGGAACATCACATTTTTCACTCATCCTTTAACTTTTTTTTTAACTTCTATTTGTGCTGTATAGTTGATTACCCTGTAAAGGCTTAAATTAAAGGAAAAAAAAATGGTGCCATCCAGGCTTCTGAAAGAGTCTCTCATAATAAACCTACTGATAGCACATAACAGAACACCAGCGAATAAGGAATAGACTGGAGAGCTGAAAGCGGAAGGTAATACATTGTATTTGGCATCTATACAGAAACATACATTCATTCCCCCAACACTGGGCTGCATGCTGGGCATCCAGGATTTCGAATGCAGAGGCCTTATCCTTAAGCTTCCACAAGCTAGTTGGACAGGCAGATGTGCAAAAAAATCATTGCCCAGGGGCTGCTGACTGTTACGGACAAGAGAGAGCATGGCTTCACGGCTTCCTGGAAGGAGCCCGCACCTTGAAGCAGCTGGACCTGGGTTTGAATTCAGCTGCACATCAGACACTTTAGCTGTGCGACCTTTAGCTGTGGGGCAAGTTAGTCTCTTTGAGCCTTCTCTGATCTTAAAATGGGGATGAACAATAACTTTACGCCGTTGTACAAGGTAGAGATAATGTGTCTTAAGGAACTGGAATACGGTGTGCCCCTTAATGGTACCCACTTGGACTTGGCCCCAGCATCATTTTCATCCACCTGGTCTTCACTGGCTCTTCTACCAACTCACTGTGGAACAGATCATGCCTCTTCATATCTCCGCACCTCATTTCCACCTCTGCAAAGTATGGGGACAGAGAAGACTCAGTAGCCATTTGGGCTAGAAGCACAGACCAGCCCCATCCAATGCTGGGCTCCCTTCCGCAGCATCCCAAGCAGTTCCCCAGTATATCAGGGTCCTCCAGAGAGGCGGTACCAATAGGAGATGGATCAGTTGATCGATCAATCAACCTATCCATCTATCTATCTGTTCAACGGTCCCAACTGCTGCTGTGCCACCGCAGAGCAGTGGTGCTCTCTGCAGCGAGCAGGGCACCAATCCCATCGGGCTGCTAGGTGGGGAAGGATAGCCATTTCTCGATCCTTCTTCCCTCAGAGTGGCAGCAGCTCTTACCCCGAGATTTTCTCTCCTGGTGCACACTTCCTCCCTGCCTCCTCCTGCCTGAGATCGGACTGATGGTGAGGCCAGGTGGGGCAGTGAGAGGTTGATCCCAGCCCCATTAGGGGAGGGTCTCCTGTGGAGGTGGGTCCAGCTGGGATCACCCTGTACACACCCATAGCCCAGTGGGTGTCTCTGTGGAGGGAATGGTTCCCGCAGTTCTTCTCGAAGTTTGAGCTAACAAAAGTGCAACTTTTCTCCTGCAGATGCCAGCTGCTCCTGGGTCCATTTTTCTGGCCCCAACCATGAATTATTTTTTCATAATAGATGAAAGTTCTAGAAGCATGTTCTGAAAGAAATAGGAAACAAGACAAACGAAACAAAATAGACTCAAAGGGCTTGTAAAAGTCAGTCCTGCCCACCCACCTAGGACTCTGTGTATGTCACAAATACCAGGGATCCAATCAAAACCTGCTGAAGACAATTCTCCCTAGGTTGACCCAGAGATGAATGACCACAGAAGAGGTTCTGTTCCCTGAAAGACCTGAATCCCACCTGCCATCTTCTTATCCTTCTCCAATTATTGTTTTTTGTCCAAAATCCAGGTCTAAAACTGTAAGCCAACCTTTTCCAAAGCTCTGTCTTTGCTCCTTCCACAAGTAGCCAGATTTTTGGCTTTGTATTATGTGGAAGGGAAAAGGGATCCAAATGTGGAACATTCCATTTTGTAATAATCTATTTGATCCTAAAAATCCAATAAACTTAGGCTGCCTTGTGCAGAGAGAGCAAGAAGCAGTAATGAAGTATAGAAGGAGCTTGAGTTGAGTCAGACAGGCTTGAAATAAAATTCCAGCTCATTTACTCATCCAGTGAATATTAATTTATATCTCTGCTACTTCCCAAGGAGTATGCTTAACCACATCCTAATTGCACGACTTTGGACAAGTCATCTATTTCTTTATCCATAAAATGGCAATAATTACACGGTTACAGAGAGGAAGCCCATGACAGTGTCTAGACCGCCATCAGGCCCTTAATGAAGTGGGTATCTTTCCTCCTCTTCTTCAGATTCTTTGGTAATTGTTATGTTATGTAAAACTTCTCAGCCAAAGGGCTCAATAAATTAGTACACTCCATCCTCAATATATATGTCTATATATATAGACATATATATATATAGACAAAGAGTTAATATAATACCATATAAGAGCTCCTAGAAATCAGAAGAAAGACAAATATCCCAACAGAAAAGACAGATGAGGATCATTCATAGTGGAAATACAGATGACCAATAAACATATGAGCAACCTTACTAGCAATCACAGATGTACATGAAAACAAAGGGAAACATGGGGCGCCTGGGTGGTACAGTCAGCTGTCCAACTCTTGGTTTCAGCTCAGATCATGACCTCAGGGTCGTGAGATGGAGCCCCACGTCGGGCTCCACGCTGAGCGCGGTCCGCTTGAGATTCTCTCTCCCTCTCCCTCTGCCCCTCCCACTCGTGCTCTCACACTCTCTCTAAAATAAAAAATGGAAGGAAAAAAAAAACAAAGGGAAACACTTTCAGTTCATCAGACTGGGAGGAAAAAAGATAATGGCTGGTATGAATAAGAGTGTGGAGAAAGAGGTGCTAATGTGCTGAAGAGAATAAATTGGTGTTGGGGCACCAGGGTGGCTCAGTCGGTTAAGCCTCTGCCTTCAGCTCAGCTCATGATCCTGGGGCCCTGGGATTGAGTTATCGGGCTCCCTGCTCAGTGGACAGCCTGCTTCTCCCTCTACGCCTCCCCCCACTTGTGCGCTTTCTCTCTGCCTCTCTCTCAAATAAATAAATGAAATCTTTTACAAAAAGAGAATAAATTGGTGTAGTCCTTCCTAAGCAAGAATTTTCAGCATCTATCAGAATGTAGAATGTGCATGTCCATTAAAACCAATGATTCTACTTCCAGACACCTATTAAAGATATATATATGAAACATTCCCTGTAATGTTGCATGCAGTAGAAACAAGTTAGAAGGCTAACTAGCCATCAAGTATCTTATGGCTCATCCACACCATGCAAAAGTGTGAATTAATGTAAACCTGAGGCCGTTCCACAAGTTCCGACATGGGAAGACCCCTGTGACATATGAACTGAGCAAAAGCAAATTGCAAAGACATCTCCGCATCTCTACATGATCACATTTGTATTTTTAAAAACCAACATGTATATGTGGACATACATTTGTCCTCAAAGACAGATGACGAAGACCCTGAGGAAGGTAGGGGAAATGCACCCCGAGCTGTTAGCAGTTGCCTTCAGGGAGTGAAGTGGGAACTGAACACAGCTGAGAACAAAAACAGATGAATCCTCACATGGTCAGGTTCACATTTTACTCTCTATGTTCTTTTATAAGGCTTGAATTTCTTTCAATGAGCATGTATTACTTTAATTTTAAAAACAACAAAGACCATTCTTCCATGCAAACCCTTAACAATGGTCCTCTGGTCTGAGCCACATGCCTCTCTCCCCTGGGCCACTGGGTAAGCCTGCTAGCTGGCCTCCCTGACTGCACTCTTACCCCTTGTCTTAGTCTATTCAGGCTGCTAGAACAAAATACTGTAGACTGGGTAGATTATAAAGAACAGAAACTTATTTCCCACAGCTCCAGAGGCTGGGAAGCCCAAGATAAAGACGCTGACAGAGTCACTGTCTGGTGAGAACCCGTTCCCTGGTTCATAGAGAGCTGTCTTTTTGATGTGTCCTCACATAGTGGATAGGACAGGGAACCTTCTGTGGCCCCTTTTATAAGGGCACCAATCCTATTCATGAGGGTTCCACCTTCATGACCTAATCACCTCCCAAAGACCCCACCTCCAAGTCCCATCACACTGGGGATTAAGTCTCAACATGTGAGTTCTGAGGGGATGCAAACATTCAGACCTTAGCAGCCCTATAATAGCCTCTCCAGAAAGTGGGGATTTTGAAACCTATGTATCAGATCACCTCATCCCTGTGCCATCCAACCTAAACTCCTTTCCATGGCCTATAAAGCCCTATATATCAGCTGCTGTCTGTTTCAACCTCGTCCTTAGCTCTCCCTTCCTTTATCGTGGCCCAAGAGAACTCTCCAGGGCCTTGGCATGGTTGGCCCCATCGGTCATGCAAGGTCTTAGGGCAGGTGGTACATCCCAGGCAGAGGGACCAATAAGTAGAAGTGTCCTCACCTTTTGAAGCTACAAGAGGAGAGCACTCTTCATCACCTCCATGTCCCAAAAGATTGGAAGAATTCACAGGGCAATCTTCTTCCTAATGTCAAAATCTCCCTTCTCTACAGCCATGGTTCTGAACTCTGGCTGTGCACTGGAATCATCTGGGAGCTTTAAAAAGTACTGGTCTCAAGGCTCCATCTGCAGAGATTCTTACTGCGGCAGTTTTCAAAGCTCCCCTAGTGATTTCATGTGGAACTGGGCACAAGAATTACTGCCCCACAGCAGCTTTGCATTCAGGAACAAGGACAGCTCTCCCTTAGAGTGTAGTGAGGTTCCTACAACTCAGCCAGCCCTCCTCTGAGGGCTCACTTGGCCAGATTGAAAGGCTGCTTTCCATGCCCAGCTAAGTCTGACCTCAAAGAACCAACCTTGACAGAAGTTTATTTAGTAATCAGTGAGCATGGACTTGAACAAATTGTGGGGTTTGGGTGACAGCAAGGGAAATGTCTCAGAGCATAAAATCATGGCTCCTCCCAGTAGCTTTTGTGACCTTCCAAAATAGAATCCATTTCTTTTGCAGGACAGTTTCCTCTAAGGGACACATCATAAGTGGCAAAGCAACTGTGGTCCTACCAGAAATCACTTCACTCTGAAGCATCAACTACTGAGGTAAGAATGCATCTGACTGAGCCCTAAAAATTCTGCCATCCAGGACCCAATACAATGTAAAAAGTAGTTTACAATCCATATATTGGATGATTATAATACATACATACATAGAGTGGATGATTATAATCCTGTTTGCTGCACTGACTTCTAATTACAGAGGGATCTGTAGGCAAAGCATGATGTCTCAGCCACAGAGCTCTGGAGTTGATAGCTGTGGTCTCAATCCCCAAATCTTCCTACCATCTGGGGAGTGAAGTGGCCTATCAACCCTGTCAGGGGTTCGGTGGGAAAGTGACCATAAGTAGGAAAGCTCTGTGGTCAAAGACATTTTTTGTAATTCCTAGAAACAGAAAAAACAGGGAAGAAAGAGGAAGAAAAAAGAAAGGGGGCCTGTCATCTTCATCATCTTTTCTCCAGGCTTGTAAGATTGGCTGGCCTCACCCAAAAGATAATCCGAAAGATTTAAAAAATCTGCCTCAACTAAACACTACCGTCTCTCCCTCAATTCTCTGCCAATACGAAGACTCCAGTCACATGGAAGGAGGTACAAGAAAGGGAAAATGAGTAAGCCTGCCTCGCTGACTTCACAAACGCAGATAAGAAGCAGCAACCCCCGCAAGGCTACTCTAAAATAGTGACTCTCAACCCTGGCCGCACGTTCCAATCACCTTGGGAGTTGAAAAAATACTAATCCCAGGGGCGCCCGGGTGGCTCAGTCAGTAGAGCTTGTGACTCCTGACATTGGGATTATGAGTTCGAGCCCCACACTGTGGGTAGAATTTACTTAAATATCCTGATCTGCATCCCACCCCCAGAGATTTTGATTTAATTAGAATTGGATGGGTCCTGGGCATGAAGATTTTTTAAAGCCCCCAGATGACTCTAAACTCATAACCAGGGTTGAGAACCCTGCTATAGCTTGGTGTGGGGTTCCAAGTAGCCACACTCTGATCCTAAACATAGTCTCCTGGGTAGATGACTGGTCACTGAGAAGAAATGAGTATCAGTTTGAAAGAAGTATTATAGGAAAAATCTAGGTAGGATGATTCCTTCTCATAATATGGCTTTAACACAGTAACAAAGTATCTCTAAACTCAAAGGAGATATGAAACTGGGGTTGAGATTCGATCAATCATCATAGATTTAGGGGCGCCTGGGTGGCACAGCGGTTAAGCGTCTGCCTTCGGCTCAGGGCGTGATCCCCGCGTTATGGGATCGAGCCCCACATCAGGCTCCTCTGCTATGAGCCTGCTTCTTCCTCTCCCACTCCCCCTGCTTGTGTTCCCTCTCTTGCTGTCTGTCTCTATCCTGTTGAATAAATAAATAAAATCTTTTAAAAAAATCATCATAGATTTAATCATCATCATTAACAGGAGAAAGCAAGTGTGTGAGCTCAACCAAGTGAGCTCAACTAGGAAGTTCCCCCACCAAACTTGGAGGAGTTTCTTTTCAATGGAAAAAAGCTCTTAGAAGCAGTGGATAAAGCAAGTGTCATTCTTTTTTCCAGAATTGAGAAGAGTCCACAGTAAATATCCATTATGTCTTAACAATGAGCAGGACATGTTTATTCCACACTGGCTTTTCAGAAAACAGAATTAAAATCAATACAATATTGATTTCAGTCTTTGTGAAATATATCACCAAATATTTGTATATGACTTTTAAATGCCACAGCTATGAAAACAATGGAACACACCCTCCTTTCTTGGTGAGACAAGAGCAACTCAAGGTTACAAATGATGCCTCTTCTGATCCATTTTCCACACTGTGACAGAGCTTTCTAAAATGTAACTCTGATCCCATAACTTCTCCACTGCACCCCCTTTATGGGTTCTCCATTGCCTTCCCACAAGACCTCGACAGCCCCTTCTCCAGCCTTCCCTCTCCATAGCCTTCCTACCCATCCGTGCCCCAGCCACACAGAGCTCCCCAGACAGCCCTGCTGTGTCACACCTCTCAGCCTTTGTCTGTGCTGCTCTCTGTACTGGGATGACCTTCTTTCATGTACCCCAGTCCTCCTAGGTCTTGAGAAACTCACCACATCTTTTAAAACTCATTTCAAAAGTAACCTCCACTATGAAGCTTTTCCTGACCCATCCATAAAGAATCGACCACTCCCTCCTTTGCCCACCCACCCGTTCTAACATGGCACCTTACACTTGATCACATTTGTATGCTTACCTGTCTAACTTTCCCATTCTGAGCCCTTTGATGGCTGAGACAGTATTTTATCCATTTATAAACCCAGCACTTACAAAACTGAATGATATAAAGTAAGTTTCCAGTTAGTTTATTTCATAAATTGAACTGAATGTATTGAATGACAGGATTTAACTCCATAAATTAACCTCTTCTCCCCCTCTTAACACACACATATACACACCAGGAAGCTGGAAAGTGAAGGCTAAGAAGTAGCCAGAGTGGAAAATCTCTTGCAATTTTTCTATGTTCAGTCAGGCTGTCTGTCTTTACTTACCATTGATGTTCTGTACCCAGTGGCTGAAGGCAGAGGCGAGGGGCTATTTTCCCGGTGCAGAAGGTCCAAGCAAGAGCTGTTCCGAGAACTGGAGCTTCCTGAGTCACTGTGCAACTGTCCCTTTTCAGACAGCAATCTGGACAGAAAGCTGGCCTTGCGACTGCCCGGGTGAGATCTGTCTGTCCAGACCCTGCTTCTTCTCACACTGCCATCGTAACTGTGCAAATCTGTGAGAGGCTCTGCTGAGTGTCGTCGATCCTGGGACTGCTCCCAGGTTTCTATTGCATAGGTTGGACAGTGTCTAGGAGCTATCTCTGTAGCTATCCAGGACTGGGACTTTGCCTTTTTTAGGGCAGAGGAAAGGTGTGGTTGCTGTCCGGGGTGCTGAATTTGAGTACTGTCCTCCCAGGGACAGGTGCTGTGGACGTGGAGCTGTCCACTGTGCTGATCCTTGTCCGCCCACTCTTTTTTAACACAGCAAGGGTCTACTTCAAGTTGCATGGGCTGTGAGCTTTGCCACATGGTTTTAGACTTTGGCACATTGACTCGAATGACTTGCTGTTGATTGTTGGCTTGAAGTAGAGAGATTCTTTTAGGCAAGGGAGAGCAAATCATACACTCCCGGACCACTGAATATTTTTTCAAATGGAATGGGGTGCCGCTTTCATCCTCAATGCCCTCATTGCTGGATTTCTCATTAAGTGCCCTCATGATTTTCCTGATTCCCAGATGAACTATTTCTAGTATATTGAGGAATAAAGAGATAGCTGCAATGCTGTGCATAAAGAGCATGAAAATTGTCTTTTCTGTGGGCCTGGATACAAAGCAATCCACTGCATTAGGGCAAGGAGGTTGACTGCATTTGTAAAGGGGATGCATTTGAAACCCATAGAGAATATATTGGCCTATCATGAACCCTACTTCCATCACAGATCTTGTCAAGATGTGTAAGACATAAGTACGCAGCAGACATCCTTTCAGAGGGACTTTATGGATTCTCTTCTGCTCCTCTAACCTCTTCAGCTCTCTATCTATCCTTTGTTGCTCCTCCAGTTCAAGCTCTGGATTCTCCATCTGGACTCGGAGGTGTGACTTTTTCTTCTGCCTCTCCTTCTCGAAGGCCCTGAGTCTATAAAGTGCATGGCCCATATATACCAGAGAAGGAGAAGACACGAAGATGATCTGTAAAACCCAGAACCTGATCAAAGAGATAGGGAAAGCATCATCATAACAGATATTGTTGCAACCTGGCTGCTGGGTGTTGCAGGCAAATGCTGACTGTTCATCATCCCAGACATCTTCAGCAGCCACACCAAGTACCAGCATTCGGAAAATGAAGAGAATGGTCAGCCAGATTTTCCCCACAATAGTTGAGTGGGAGTGAACTTCCTCTAGGACGCCACCTAATAAATTCCAATCCCCCATGGTAAGAGACTAATGTCTGAAACATACAGAAAACACTGAAGTTAATAGCATTCATAGATATAATGTACAAAGACACAGGCTCATCAATAAAAGTTTCTTTTTTCATGTCAGCAAAGCTATAAAGGATTTTCCAGCCCTAATATGTATGGCCCATGCTTGATGAAATAGGATAGTTTCAAGGAATATGTTTTTGGAAAACAAAAAAACAAAAAACTAAAGACCCTGCACAATCTGATCCAATTTCCTGCCTATCCTCTCCTCTCCCACACAAGATGGACTATCATTCCACCATATGCAATGGCCCTCACATTTGTACAATGCATTCCATCGCAAATTTTGTTCATTTTTCTACCATATCAGATGCACCATTAACCAGACATCCTACATGATCTTAAGTAAGTCTTAACTTCTCCAGGAAGTTTTCCCTAGCCATCCCAAGCCAGAGTGACTTTTCCCATTCCTGAATGCCCACGCTATTATTTATACCACTCATTTGATATTGTGCCTAACATGAATTTTGTGATGGTTGTGTCTTATGTCCC
Source organism: Ursus americanus (assembly GCF_024610735.1). NCBI lineage: Eukaryota > Metazoa > Chordata > Mammalia > Carnivora > Ursidae > Ursus > Ursus americanus. The sequence goes on along the minus strand of NC_142137.1, from coordinate 9,533,355 downwards.
TCTCTGTGGAAAAGTACACTCTTTGCAGATAGAGCATTTTCTATAGCATTTTGTTTATGCACACAGAAGATATCATTAAATAATAGTGGGATGAATTGTCTCTCCATTTTAACCCAGCTCCTTGACCTTATCACTGGAATAATCATCAACAAAAAAACAAAGTAGATCCTCATTATGTATTATCCATGGCTCCCACTGCAAGTAAAGAAAACAAATTAGCCAAATAAACCCTCTGGAACAGGCACAGCATAGCAGTAAAGATTAAGCAGACAGAAACAGAAACATACATGTGATTATATCCACAAAGCCACATCTGGAACAGCATGTTTTCATGAAAGCTTTGTTAACTTAGAAGAAAAGTGAATATAAACTGCTTCTCTAGTAAGCTTGGGATCTAGGAAAGAATCGAAACATAGCTGACATAAGTTATTTGGTTTACCCTGAAAAAAAAAAAAGAATGCTTTTCAAAGGTTGATGAGATTAAAATATTTGATAGGTTAAAGGCTTCTAAGAGGCAGAAGATTTCCTGATATCAAAGGTATACAGAAAAAAACAGGAAAGTGTTACTAAGTTAAAACCAGTAATGAAAGAATCTTCCCCTTCCATAATTCATTCATTCAATAATATTTACTAATCTTAACTATGACCTAGGCATTGTCCTAAACGCCAGGGACTTGAACAACGAACAAGATATACCTCATCCAGCCCTCACACCACTTCGTCAATAAGGACTCTTACTAACATATAAATTGGACAAATAGTGAAAAAGAATAGATGAATATCAACTCAAAAATACAAGAGAGGGGCACCTGGGTAGCTCAGTCAGTTGAGCGTCCGACTCTTGGTTTCGGCTCAGGTCGTGATCTCAGGGTTGTAGGGTTGTGGGATCAAGACCCGTTTCAAGCTCTGTGCTCAGCCAGGAGTCTGCTGTAGATTCTTTCCTCTCCCTTGGCCCCTCCCCCAGTCTCTCTCTCACTCTCAAATGAATATGTCTTTTAAAAGATACAAGAGAAAAAACACAGAATCATTACATCTTCCCTACTTATCTCTCCAAACATAAAATAAATCCCAGGTGGAATAAAGTATTAAATGTAAAAAAGTTGGGGCACCTGGGTGGCTCAGTCATTAAGCATCTGCCTTCCACTCAGGGCGTGATCCCAGGGTCCTGGGATCGAGCCCTGCATCGGGCTCCCTGCTCCACTGGGAACCTGCTTCTTCCTCTCCCACTCTCCCTGTTTGTGTTCCCTCTCTCGCTGGCTGTCTCTCTCTCTGTCAAATAAATAAATAAAATCTTTTTTAAAAAAAATAAAATAAAATAAAAAAATAAATGTAAAAAAGTCAACCACAAAGTATGAGAATAAAATATAACGTTTTATAATTTTGAAGTAGAGTAAGTCTTTTTTAAGCACATCAGTGCCAGAAATTATAATTGAAAAAAGTTTTAGATTTTACCCAACAAAGCTGAATGGCAAAAGTAGAGATGTCCAGAAGGCATTTGGGTCTAGAGAATAAAAACAATGAAAGGTACGAACTAGACATAAACAGTTAAACATTTGTGAACAATCACTGAATAGGGTAGAGATCACTTAGGGACAAGACAAAGTAAGCCAATGACAGAACCCTGAGAAATAGCATAGGAAAATAAGTACAAATAAAAATGAGAAATGGCCAAAGTGGGGAGAGGGGACCATGAGAACAGTGTCACTGAAGCCAAAGGACAGAGTTTCAAGGAGAGACATAATGCCAAATACACATACACATACTCCTCTAGTTATATAAATTAATTGTGGGATATACCATGCTCAGGGATTGGAAAACAGTATTTGTAAAGATGTCTGTTCTCCCCCAAATTAATTGATCCATAGATTCAATGTGAGATTTTATATCAGAGTAAAATAAGATGCTATAAATGTATATATGTATGTATGCATATGTATATGTGGTATATATGTGTGACTATATGAGCATGGAGGAAAAAAATACAGGGCACACACCAGGAAGTTAATATTGGTTATTGGAGGTTTATAGGAGGTTCTGAGGGTAGAGCGGCAAGGAGAGGCAAAAAAGAAAAAGGAAAAAGAATAAAGACTCTTCTAAGCAAGCATGACAGATTTTTATCCAATGTAAATATTTATGAAAATTTTTACTTGTAAAATATGCATGTATATGTATACATAATTTTTTAAAATAAAATTTAAATAGTAGATACCTCAGAATTCGGGAGGGGTATTAATGAAACTTTTATATTTTACTCTATGTACTTGAGAATTGCTTGAAATTCAAAATTTAGGAATATAGTCGCATGTAGTACTTGCAAATAAAAAAAACAGACTTTAAAATCTTGGATTTATGCCTTACTAACAAAGCAATAATTTACTAAGTTCTATCCTCTCAAAGACTTTAGGTCCTTTCTCATTATTCCTTTAAAAATCTCCGGGTATTATTCTTTATTAAAAAGTAATTCCTTTAGCACTTACAAAAAATCTAGACCCTCTCTTTTATATTAAAATCCTGAAATAAGAAAGCTAACTCATTTCATTAACTTATTCTCTACTTGGAAGTCCTAAACCATTTAATGTTTATTGTCACTATCCCTTTAAAGCTTGGTAATTATTACCTTTAAATAGCAAGTAAAGGAAAACTGGGCCAACGAGAAAAACAAATACAATCATGCATATTGGCATGCAAGAGCAAAATCCTCAAATATTCCTATGTTTCCTGTAAGTAACTACTTTTTACCAGTAATGACTACAGGTCCTAGAAATATTCCTGAATTCTATTATCAAATACTAACTTAGCATCTCCCATGTAAAAACTGGAGCTCCTTTCCTGAATTTTATTTCAGATCTAATCTCTCTATCCCCAAAGGGATTTTCTCTAGTTCTCATAAAGAAGTCCACATATTTACCACTTACCTTATGGAAGGTCAAAAAAAAAAAGAATTGTAACAATTGGGCTCAAAGAACCTTAAAGTTGGACCATGAGTGGCTAATTAGTGAACAATCGCTGGTGGTTGCAGACATAAAGGCTCTCATCAGCTCTGATTCTGGGGCAGAATCCAGAATGAGCACAGTAATTTTGATCAATAGAGTCTAACCTACTTCTCCCTGGAGGTCAAAATGTCCTTTGGGGCTTTGCAATTCTCTTGTAGTATTTTCTTCTAATTGACACCATACCTGAGCCTCTCCTGGTGTATCTATCATATTTAGAAATGAAAAGTAAAACAAATGAGAATTTTCCTTTTTTATTTATGGATGGTTACAGTGATTTGAGTTTTGGGTGCACTTCTTCCAACTGATTACTCTGGGAATCCATGTCACAGATCAATGGGTCATGTCCAATTTCATTCAACAGCTGCCTAGGGTGAATCTTGACTTATCAAATGTGAACAAGTAACAATGGAGTGACAAACCCAAAGTGTTCTTGCAAATCATGTTAGGCTGAAAGTTCTCAAAAAGATATCATCAGACCAGAAAGGGGGCTGCACATGTCTGTAAACTAATTGTTCTAGCACTACTCTATTAGGTTAACAGGCAGCTCAGGAATTTTTTTCAGTAGGTAATCTGAAAGCCTTAGAAAGCTATGTCAAATTTTTGTGGAGTAAGTATTTGAATTCCAGAAAGGTCAAATGACTTGCCCAATGCAAACAGAGACTAGGTCTCCCAACTCCCAGTCTTGTAACATCTACATCAGTCACATCTCAAGCAGTCTTACTGCCATCTTAGAGGGGGTAACAGCAAGGGTATCACTGGAACCCAATGATGACTTCAAATCAGGGCTCCTATGCACATTTTTTTAAAGTAGGCTCCACACCCAGCATGGAGCCCAACGTGGGGCTTGAATTCAAGACCCTGAGATCAAGACCATAGCTGAGATCAAGAGTCTGACACTTGCGGCACCTGGGTGCTCAGTCGATTGAGCATTCAATTCTTGATTTCACCTCAGGTCATGAGCTCAGGGTCATGGGCTTGAGCCCTGAAGTCGGTCTCCGCACTCAGCAGAAAGTCTGCTGGGAGATTCGCTTCCTCTTCCTCTTCCTCTCCCCCATGTTTTCTCTCTCAAATAAATAAATCTTTTAAAAAATTGTTTTAAAGTACATAAAACTACTGATAGTTCCTAAGTATCATCTAACTATTCTATTTTCACATATTTAGTTTTAAAGAAAGGATAATAAAAGCTAAACAGGTGAGGTTAAATTTCCACTATCTGGCACACTAGCCTCAAGTACAAATTATCAGAATTAACTAGAACCAAAAACACATCATGTATTATGTGTATTTCTATGGTACTGGGCACACTGTCCCAGAAAGCCCTTGACATATAATTCTAAAATTCACCTGAAGAGTAATGAATGTAATACCTTTAAAGCATTTTGTCAAACATTAAAATCATACATTATGCACAGAATAATTCAGAAGGGTACACAAGAAACTCCTAACATTAGTTGCCTCAAAGGAAGGTAACCGAGTGACTGGAAAAGAGGTGGGATGAATCTTGTAGACTGAATCCTCTCAATAGCAAATGAACTGCCTACCTCAAGAAAATGTTTAAACTAGGCAGTGAAGTAAAAATAAACACAACCACATGTCAATTAATTTTTTTAAAAAAAATCTGCAGATGAATCAATCTGATCACTTCATTCTTGAAGACTTTTAGCAAGCAGGTAAGTATCCTTAAGGCAGAGGCACAAAGTGGGCAACTCTCCCACCATCTCACAGTAATAATTTGAAATGTCCTGATGAGGTGAGTAATACTGCACTGCGCTGCTGCTGGGGAAGTGGAGCTCTACGTGCTGCCTCATCCCCAACCAGCCCTAAGGCTCAGCAGGAATTAGCATATGAAAGGATGAGAACCACTTCCATAGAGAACAAGTCACTTTTTTTTTTTTTCCAAGTTCCTACTTTCTCTCTCTCACCAAGTTATGTCGAATCTATGAAGTCCCTGGCAGGCCCAAGACACACTCGGAGAAACAGAAGGGAACAGAAAGTTTAGAGAGAACAAATGTCTCAGGATGGAGGAAAATGCACACGAAGTGAGAGCTAGTTACTGCCTCTGTGCTAGTCAATGGTACCAACGCTTACCGTGTCACCTCATTTACGGCCGCAACATCTCCCCTAGGGGCAGGAGGGGTTGTTGGTTTTCTGCAACCAGCTGTAAAACATTAGGACTGGGAAAGCTGACATAATACCAATGAAGAGAAAGTACGAGTAATATAGGGTAGCAGCAGAAGAGGAAAGCTCATTTGCATCAAGTCCCTCGTCCGCTAATGAGATTCAGAGGGACCTACCATGAGAAAGTAAGAGATTGCCAGGAGAAAATGTGAGAAATGATAGAAACTGGGTTAACCTATCAGGTTCCTAGCAAAGAATTTGGTGTTCTCCAGATAAAAGGTATTATCATGCCAAAAAATAACCACTCCAACTATAGAAAAACAGAACTGCAAAATAAAAGGTCAAGATGATTGACTTTCAAAACACTGTAAAAGCAGAATCTAAAGTCAATTGTTAGGAATTCCAATTTAGAAAATGGTTAAAAGAGGCGCTCTGGCTGAAGCCAGCCGGGACGGAGAGCCCAAGACTTACCCACTGCACATCCCTACTTCCCCCAATTCGAAGGCTTGCCTGAGGAGTTCATTTTGAAATCTTGTTTTAAAAATAATCCCTCCATTTCCATAAGGAAAAGAAAATCCAAAGATTGTGAATTTCCCAAATATACAACAGGATGACATTTATTTTTTTAAAAGATTTTATTTATTTGAGAGAGAGACAGAGCAGGCGCACAAGACAGAGTGGAGGAGGGGCAGAGGGAGAGGGAAAGAATCTCTAGCAGGCTCCACTCTCAGCACAGAAACCTACACAGTGCTAGATCTGATGACCCTGAGATCACTACCTGAGTCAAAATCAAGAGTCAGAGGCTTAACCAATTAAGCCACAGGCGCTCCAGGAAAACTTTTAAAGTAGCAACTCCAAGCTAAAGTTTAATGGGTGACCCGTTAATATTCTTCCTTCTTAACAGAGTTTTATATTTTCTTAGCACATACACTTTGCTTCAGCGAAGAAGTGAATTCGACAAATGAGGATGCCTCAAACATCTTTTGTATTTTAATCCTACGTGCGTCAAAAAAAATGTCTGACTTCAATTATCAGGGCATTTCTGGGAAGATGAAGTCATTCATTTCATAAATTAGCTCTTAAAATCTTGCCAGTAAGGATTTTAAAGTTTTTTAATAATATTCATCTTCAAATTCTATTACCATTTACTTTCTCGGTGCTTTTTAAAAGGTAGTTCTAAGGAGCATGAAATTAGATCCCACCTCCCACTTGCAAAAACAGTCTATTACAAAAAACAACAACAACAAAAAAAAAAAACCACCATTCTATGACAATGTCAACCTCAAATTAATGCATGTATGAGATGCAGAGTTAACTATCTCATTTAGGAGACACCAGTGCTTAATGAACATAGTGCTTTTGTTTCGCCACCTTCAGCCAGTTGCCTCTCCCAGGATGTTTGCTCATGAACCTAATTTAATCTACGACTTTCGTTCTCAATTATATACCCTTACAAATTTACTTTACAGGTATGCTTGCACATGTATGAAATGATGTGTACAAAGTGATTCGTTACAGAACTGTTTGCACTTGCAGAAGACAGGAAATGCCAGCATGTCCATCAACAGAGAACTGGTTAAATAACTATGATAAATTTACACAATGGTAAATTTCCAGCTATACAAAAGAATAAGAAAATGTACGGATATGGAACATTCTCCAGCATACGTTATGAAATGAAAATAGCAAGGAACATAACTCTAAAACGTGTGTTATCTTTTTGTAAGAAAAGGGAAAAAATAAGAAATGGAAATGCATAAGGTAGTAGTAAAAATATACACAAGAGATTAATATGAGAGTTCCCTAATAGGGTGGACAAAGAAAAAGACAGGAACAAGACTCAGAGTGATACATTTGATATCTTCTTGATTTTTAAACCAAACAAATGTATTACCTGCACAAAAATTTCTATTAAATTTAAAAGTAATTTACCCACAGGGGCGCCTGGGTGGCACAGCGGTTAAGCGTCTGCCTTCGGCTCAGGGCGTGATCCCGCCGTTACGGGATCGAGCCCCATGTCAGGCTCCTCCGCTATGAGCCTGCTTCTTCCTCTCCCAGTCCCCCTGCTTGTGTTCCCTCTCTCGCTGGCTGTCTCTATCTCTGTCGAATAAATAAATAAAATCTTTAAAAAAAAAAAAAAAAGTAATTTACCCACAAAAAGCTGAACTTATGCCTTCCTCAACTCTTCTCTGCCCTGGCGTCCGTCAAGTACCTCAGATCATACAGAACTTCCTCTACGTTGCCCCAATTTGTTGCTTATAATAACACTAGTATACCACTTCTCACAGTTACCTGGGTGTTTATCTTCCCAAAAAGCTGATCCTTCAGAAGAATGATTCATCTTTTTATCACCAGCTCCTCTCACAATGTCAGGACTTAGGCACCTCAATATATATTTAATTTTTAAAACATACCTCCAGTGCACTGAATCACTCAATCATAATCCTTGGATCATGACACACTGCTATTATTCTTCTATGCGTGGCTCTTTTTAAAAACTTTTTAAAAATTTTTTTAAAGATTTTATTTATTTATTTGAGAAAGAGAGACAGAGACAGAGAAAGAGGGAACACAACCAGGGGAAGTGGGAGAGGGAGAAGCAGGCTCCCCGTGGAGCAGGGAGCCCGATATGGGGCTCGATCCCAGGACCCTGGGATCATGACCTGAGCCGAAGGCAGATGCTTAACAACTGAGCCACCCAGGGGCCCCTATTTTTTAATAATATAGTGAACATCCATGAACCCACACCACACTGAGAAATAGAACACTGACACCAAGTTGTTTTTCTAGATGCTTCTTTCCTAATCCTTCCTTCGCCTTCCTGAATCTAGATGTAGAGCTTACAGCCTCCACAAAAATTAACTCAAAATGGATCATAGACAATACACTTGTCTGAAGGCTACATCAATTTTCCTGTCCTCTGCCATCATCTAGGCCACAGAAGTCTAGACAGTCTTGACATCCCCCAGAACATCATACTGGGCCACAACATAATGCTGATTGATCAGATGAGAACGAGGTAGCAAGTATGGTAGATACTTTTGTAGTAAGGTAAGCCACAAGCACAGGATATAAACCCCCACCAAAACGAAGGGTACCACCTCAGGGAAGTTTCTGAAGGTCCATCCCTTGCAAAGTGAGAAGAGATACTGCTGTCCTTCGCATTAAAATTACTGATAAAACAAAACAAAACCCACAATGCCTGATAAGCCTTCATGAATTCCAGAGGACATTTGATGTGCTACACTGGCCAACTGAACGGTCAACCTGTAAGGCTGTCAGTCTTCACTAGGGAACACAGAAAAGGCTCTGCAGCAAGCTTAGGCTGTAGTAGAAAAACAGGGCAAGATCCCAGCAAATCAGATGATACTCAAAGAGACTATAGCTAATAAATACGTTGCATGAAGTCTCTGGTAAGCCTCAAAAAAAGAATCAGCGTGCATACTTCCAGTGGTTTCCAGGTGTTTCTACATTACATGCTAGCACGAGCCAGAAGTCGACTGCTGCAATATTCCAACTCCAATCAGGACAGAATGAAAAAGGGAAATTTTCCCCAAGGATGGGTTTGGGACAGGGCATAGAACTTTTAACAATACATATATAGTTGTCTCCTTCACTTAGAGAGAGGGCCAAAAGTAGAATCTATTCAAGGACAGTGGCTAACGGCTTGACTGGATGGTTAAAGACTTGGAGAGAACATAACTGGATATATGACCAAGTCGAGGGAAGCTGCAACGTGAATGGACTCCTAACACTGTACACAAAGAGTGAAGACTGTATCCCATGTGAATATTCACAAAAGGCATCTACTGGTAGAAGAGAATCTCAACAATGAGATGGACAAGATAACACATTCTGGAAATGAGTCTCTTTCCCTTACAAACCCAGTGCTTACTTTCATGTAAAATGGCCATATGGCAAGAAAGAAAGCTTTGTATGGGCTCAACAACATGGATTTCTCCTCATCACAGCTGTTTTGGGTCCCTCCATTGTGTAAGGCTTAACCTACCAAACACAAAGTCAAAGTTGAGTCCAGTATGGACTAGCCAACTACTTAGTAGCAGGTGCATTACACCAGACTGACTCTACTCATGAAGGGAGAGGCAATCATAACCTTGGAATGGCATTATGGAATATCTGCTCGTCATCATTGCATTCCACACACTTTCTGTTCAAGAAACTCATTTCACAGCAAAATAGGTTCGGCAAATGGGCTTATGCCCATGTCTTTCACAATATCATCATGTATCTCTCAGAGAAAACAGAAAAAAGAACACTTTCTAACACATTTTATGAAGCCAGCATAATAATCTGAATACTAAAACCTGACAAGACATTAAGGAAAAAAAATGTTTAGCTCAATCTCACTCCCCCCACAAAAAATAACAGAAAATCCTAAACAAAACATTAGCAAACCAAACCTAATATTATATAAAGAGGATCTAATATATCAAAGTTAGGTTTATTCTGAGATTACAAGGTCTGTTTAATATTTAAAAATGTAATTCACATTTACAAAATAAAAGAACATTTTAATAAAAATAAACATCCATTCATGATTTAAAAAAAAAAAAACTCTTAGGAATGGAAGGAAACTCCCTTAATCTGTAGAGTATCTTTTTTTTTTTAATTTACAGGAAGCCTCATATTGATAAAATATTATAAGTTCCACTATGAGATCAGGAATAAGAAAAGAATAAACTGATTCTAACACATATGTGGAAATGTGAAGAGCCAAATATATCCATTACAATGGTGAGGAAAGAAAACAAAGTGACAGAATTTGTCTACTGAATATCAAAACTTACTAGAAAGTAATTAAGAGAGCAATAATAAGGGTGCAAGGGTAGACAAACAGACCAATAAACAGAAGAAAAATTCCAGAAAGAAATTCATGCATATATGGGAACTTGATTTGTCGCCAAGGTGGCAATGAAGAGCGGTGAGGTATAGACAGTCTTTACAACAAATGAGACTTAGTCAATTGGATGTTTTTTAAAAACAGAAATTAAAATTACCCCCTACCTCACACCCTACAAAAAAATCGATTCCCAGTAAACTGTAGATGTAAATGTGAGGTAAACCAATAAGTTTTTGACATTAACATAAGAAAATATCTTCATCATCTTAGAGTTGATAAAGATACCTTCAACAGGTACTACTATAAATTAAAGGAATGATAAATTAAATCCTCATTAAAATTAAGAATGTCTGCTCATCAAAAAATATGTGAACCAATGAAAGGCAAACCAAAGTGGGAGAGGGGATTTCCACATACAGAATAAAGGGATCATATCCAGAATATAAAAATAATTCCTACAAATTTTAATAAGATAGGTAGATCAGAGACTTGAACAGGGACTTTACCCAAAAAAAAGGATATTCAAATGGCCAACATTCAGGAGATATCACTCCACCAAAATGACTAAGATGAAAGACTTACCATACTGAGTGGGAGAGGGCATGTGAAGAAACTGAACTCACACTACTGAGGAAGTGTAAATTGATAAACACACTCAGGAAAACTGCTGGGCAGTGTTTACTAAAGCTTCACATCTGCATACCACTAACAGGTATGTATCCAACACAAATGTATCCATATGTGCAGCAAAAAGCATGTACAAGAATGTTCAGACCAGCTATACTGAAATAACCCCAAACTGGAAACAACCTAAATGGAAGATCCTCACAAACCTGAGGGAGCAAAAGTCAAATAAGGGTATGTATGATGTATGATTCCATCCGACAGTTCAGAAACAGGTAAAACCACCCTACGGTAATGTCAGCAATAGCGCTGATCTCCAGGAAGAGGAAGGATTATAACTAGGAATACCGGGTGGGGCTCTCTGGGGGAGCTGACAAAATTCTAATTCTTGATCTGGATGACATTATACAAGTGTTCACTTTGAAGAACTTACCAAGCTCCTTCTTTTCTCAGTGACAGACTTTGATTTTTAAAGTTCAACATTTTTAAATTTATACCTTCATCCTTGCAAGGCAAGAACTCTACATTCTCATGGTCCCTTAATCTCCATGGTGTTGGTATGGCCTAAAATTAATTCTGGATTATGGACATACTTCCTTTTTCTCTTTCTTGTCTTAGTCACACTTTGCCAAGGTATCTAACCACTCTTACTGCCTAGCTCTTGTACTATCTCCTGGGCTTATTTTTTGCTATTTTCTCCAAAAATGTTTACAATGTGGACTTTTGAATGGTAAATCTTAAATGTTTTTATTAAGCCCTCACATTTGAATAACCTAAATAGATGTAAAACTTTAGGTCCTATACTTTAAAAGGTTTTCTTATAGCCAGTATTGCTCTTGAAAAGCCTGAGTACAAGAAAAACTTTTATTTATTTATTTTTTACATGAAAAACTTTTAGATTTTTCTCATCTGTAATACTCTTAAATTTCAGTATGTGTCTAGATGTGGGTACTTTCTTCTTCTTTGGTACTTTACGGCCCTTTTAATCTTCAAATTTTTTATCTTGGACCCTTCTTGTTATTTGAATGTTGGCCCATTAACTTCTATCCTTCATCTCACTTAAATCTGCATCCATGTTTTCTTTTTTCTTCTTTTTCTTCTTTTTTTATTGCTTCTTTCTGGGAGAGTTTCTCAATTTTCCAACTCACTAATTTATTCTTCAGCTGTATCCATTTTTTTACTCCATTTATGTTATTTTAAATACTATGGTTTTTACATTTCTACTTGGGTCATTATTTCTTATTCTTATATTGCTACAATCTTCCCTTTATTTCTTTTAATGTTTATGAGCTTAATTTTAGATTTTAATGGTCTTATGTAATGGAGTTTTCTTTTGAACCAGTGGCATCTCTTAGTTATCACTTTACTTTGGGCTGTGAACTCACTTACCTAGTAGTGGGGGCTCTTTTGAGTGATAGTATGCTCTGGGGAAAGGCTGAGGGCCAGCCCTCTGGGCTATGTTGGGCGTTCAAAGAGAGGCAAGAAGAGAAAGCCCTATGGTGGATAGCCCCAACACTACAAAAACTGAGTGTAAATTATTTCAGTTTTTGATCTACCATGTAACCCTTCAGATCAGAGCGCCCTCTTCAGACACCATGGGAGAAATGGCAATTTCCTAAGGCACTTCCTAGAGTCTAGGGCCCACATTGCAACCCACCAGTCGTATGAGTCTGGAGGGGGAGGAGTGAACAAATAATGCATGAGCTAGTCAATCCTTACCTGTTTTCCCCAAATCTTCACCCAAAAGGGCTTTTGTGCTGCCCAGATTTTATCTGAGGATACCTGCAGCAGAAGTCTGGTTCACAGTACTAGTACCTGCTGTGAGAAAGCAGGCAAAGGCAACTGGTTTTCTCTAATGAATCTACTCAGACATTCAGCCAGCCACACCCCCACCAAGAACCACTTCAAAAACGGCTCCCATGTCCCCTGGGAGTTTTACTCTTTTTTTTCTTTTAATCATTATCTAAACACACTGAAAGAAACATTCTAATCAAAATATAACAGAATTTACATGGCTTTATTTATACATTACTGGTATTGAAAGCAAACTTTATACAAAAAGTTTTATACATATAAAAAAAATTCTTGGCTGGGCGAAGCCATTTATGTGTGTATACACACAAACACACACACACACACACATACACACGCACAAAGTATTTTACATCATTGTAATTATACATATTTACAAATACACTATTTAAATTATTTTACAATTTACCGAAATGAAAGGCAATTAGAAAAGCAAATAAAAATGGATGAAAACAAACTAAATAATTATTTAAAATGCTACAAAATTATTTTGAAAAATCTAGAAAAGAAAGCCGTTTCTTTGAAATATCAAAACTAAGGTTTCAATGCCATTTTGTTGTTGCTTTTATCTTAATAACAAGTTCTGTTTAAAAATAAATATCTTGACCAGTAACAAGTGAGCAAATCAGACTGATGACTGGTACAATCTTAACATGCTGACTTGAGATTAAAGAGTCAGCGAGTTAATAGCAAATGATCAAATATTCCATAAAACTGCCCTCTACTTCCCCATTTAAAACATGAGGAATTCCAAGCTTCTGTGTAGTATGCAATATCAACTAAGACTCCAAGGAGTTCAGCAATTTATCTGTAATGTAAGAAAATGCTAAAGTTATGATTCTATTTTTCTGATATGACCCTTTTTATAAGGTGTTGTTCTTTAAATGAGTTCACTCAGATATCAGTCTTAAAGAACTAGGTTTTTACAGAATCAGTTTGGTAACTTTACTGCTATATTCTGATTTTGACAAGAATTTAATGAGACCGTAGTACTTGGGATGGAAAAAAATTAGTTAAGAGACAGCTAGAAATAAAATAACCTACTGTTTTTGCTGTCATGCAAGCAAATAAAATTTCAAGTATCAAAGCCATTAAGATTTTAGATTTGTAATGGAACTAATAAGCATAACTTCCAGACACAAGTTACTTCTTTCATGAATGTATATGATCTTTACAAGAGAATGGAAGTCACATTTTAAAATAACATTCAGGTAAAACAAAAACTCAGCTGAAGTTCATAAAGGCAGTGAAAATTTTAAAACAGTAAATCTGAAGAATAATCAGGCCATTTCAAAAAAGGTCTTAAAGAATACGCTTTTTCCATTTAAATTCTCCATTATTCAACCTTACATTCTGAATTATGTAAATAGGACTTTAACTTCACAGTAAACGGCTAAATATCTTAAGATCTCATTAGCAAATGAGCTGCTTAGAGAGGAAACTGAAATTAACAGATTATCTCAAGATAGTAATTTACACTGGGTCCAGAATTAGACGCTTCACACTAAAAACCTATGTCCAAATACAGTTTCTATTCAGATTTAATTTGAACTGAATTTAATCTGAAATTAATTTAAAATTAGTGTTCTGCATTCAAACAATTATGATTACAAATAAATTGAAAAACAGTGATAGGTTATGTATCTTTATAATTCTCCTTATGTGAAAGTCCAAAATATCTAAGCAATTGGTTCAGGTCTTACAGAAAAAAACTCTGCTGATAATTATTGCCTTAATAAACCTGTATAGGAATAGCTTAAATAAACTGAGGAAACATGCTTGTGAACATTATTAATTTAAATTAACATAGTAAATCATGCCATCTATTCAGATGACAGATTTCATGTTTATGAATGATGTACGTTCTATATTTTAGAAGTATTTAGTACCCTAATTAAAATTTGAAAAATATTAAATTACAAAGACTACAGATTTCATTGCCTGTGAAATATATGCTATTCCAGAATGTTTTATTTTTCTTCATCTATAAAAGATTTTTTACTAATCATCAAATGCATTTCCCCTCCACCTTAGACGCCTCGGCAATCAGAAGGCTGAGGAGAAATGTAATATGGTATGTCAATTATACTTAAAAAGAGAGGAGAGATGCCATGCTGATCTGAACTGCAGCAGGCTTCACTCTGAGCATGTCCCTGTGGATGAAGTGACCTTAGAATCCTGCATGAGCAGTCATCCTCCAACCTGTGACTGAAGCAGGAACTCAACTGGATGTCTCTCACCCACTACTCATATCTTCAATGACTAACAGGCCATTAACTGCACAGTAACAGTGTCAAACATTTACTTTACTAGTCTCCTGTGGCAGAACCATTAACTACCTGCATTTTGACTTTTCAAAGAGCTTCATTAGCTGCTGGAATCTTTCTGAGACCTGAAAAATTTTAAATGAGTGTTAATTACAAATAGCTCAATAATATTTTTTTATCTGTGATGAATATTTTCATAAAAACAGCTAAAGACAGAGAAAGTTGCCCTCAATAATAAAGACATGAAGAAACGTTTGGAAAAACGAAGTATCTTCATACTAAAGGTGATTATGAGTTTAATGTTTTAATACTAAACTTTAAGCAAACATCATTACAAAACAGCGTGAGATCAAAGAGGTAAGACAATATGAAAAAAATTAGGATTATTCCAAACTTCCACCATCACCAAGTTTTTATTTATTTTTTATTTCCTTAAGTAATCTCTATGCTCAAAGCAAGGCTCAAACTCACAACCCTGAGATTAAGAGTCACAGGCTCTACTGACTGAGCCAGCCAGGTGCCCCTTACTAAGTTTTTATGAGTCCTACGTAAAGAGCCATACTGTTAAAGAAGTTAGCTAATAAATAACTACGTATTTTAAACATCATAAAAATTAAATTTATAGTAGCAACACTTGTAAAACTATAGAGATGTAAAAATTGGGTAGTTACCTGATACGGATTTTTATTCAACTTGGCAGCTAAATAAGAAAAAGTTTTCAATGATGGCCCTCTTTTTTGACACTCCAATAAAATTTCCCGGTCATCATTTCTGAAGAGAGAAAAATGTTATTTAGCCTTTGTACATTAGAGCCAAAAGGTAATAAAAATTCCATTACCTTAATGTCTACCAATAGGAGGTGACATTTTTGTTAAAACCCACAGAAAAAAGAAAAAAATGTACATACCAAAATATGGACAATGATTATCTCTGAGAAATATTATAGATGATTTTAATCTTTGAGCACACAGGTGTTTCCCAAAATTTTCTACAACAAACTAATTCATTCTTCTAATGCCAAATTAAAGATTTTTTTTAAATTCTACATTTAATTGTAGAGTACTTTTAAAATCAGGGCCCAAACATGATCATAGTCATTTTTCTTTTTAAGATTTTTTAAAAATTTATTTATTTGTCAGAGAGAGAAAGAGAGAGCACAAGTAGGGGGAGCAGCAGGCAGAGGGAGAAGCAGGCTCCCCAATGAGCAAGGAGCCCAATGTGGGACTCGATCCCAGGACTTTGGGATCATGACCCAAGCTGAAGGCAGACGCTTAACCAACTGAGCCACTCAGGCATCCCACATGATCATAGTCTTAATAAGCAGAAGAACCAAAAGTAAAATGGAATCCAGATCTTCTCATTTCCAAACCTGTTTTTCTACATGGTCTAAACCAGTGTATGTTCTTATACTGAGATTCTATTCTGCCACCTGTAAATTACCTGGAATGAAGGCATGGAAGACTGTGGTATTAAACAAAACTGGTCACCAGGACGTTGCTACAGAGATCCCCCAGACCTTTGAGCACATCCGGGGCCCGAGGTTAGGAGCAAAAGCAAAGGGACAGTTTCTGGAGACTTAGCTCAAGGTGACAAGGGAGAGAGGATGTAGGGCCCTTAACAGTCTAGCAAGCCAGGCACTCCGGGTGTTCCCAACACCAGCTGTTCCCCAAATGTGCATGTCCCCAAGCTGCACTTTAGAGGCTGCTAGTGTTCTGTGGTAGCTAGTGCTTTTGGTTAAAATAAACAAATCTCTTTTTTAAAAAATTAAATAAAATACAATAAAATTAAACTAAATAGGATAAAATTTAAAAAATAAAATAATAAAACTGGTCACCAATTTCAATATGACTGAGCTTCCGTCATTATGCACGCTAGTTAAGTCTGGGGAGCAATGAACCTCTAGTAGAAAGGTTCATAACTGCAGTTACATTTATGTCTGAAATGGGGTCTTTTTTTTTTTTTTAAGATTTTATTTATTTATTTGACACAGAGACAGCGAGTGAGAGAGGGAACACAGGCAAGGGGAGTGGGAGAGGAAGAAGCAGTCTCCCAGTGGAGGAGCCCAATGTGGGGCTCAATCCCAGGACCCCAGGATCACGCCCTGAGACGAAGGCAGATGCTTAACGACTGAGCCACCCAGGTGACCCTGAAATGGGGTCTTTAAATCTGCATTTCTTAAAAAGTTCACATAAAAATCAGAAGTGCAACCTATTGATGAAACTTTTTTCAAACTCCTAGTTTAGGGGAAAACACAAATTACAAATCCTCACACTTTCTGCCCAGTTTCACCACTTGTCATTCTTCCTTTCTAAAATGTGGTTATCGGTGGGCACCTGGGTGGCTCAGTCAGCTAAGCATCTGACTGTGGCTCAGGTCATGATCCCAGGGTCCTGGGATGGAGCCTTCCATCAGGCTCCTTGCTCAGCAGGAAAGCCTGCTTCTCCCTCTCCTTCTACCTGCCACTCCCCCTGCTTGTGCTCTATCAAATAAGTAAATAAATTCTTTCTAAAAATAAAAAGAAATAAAATGTGGTTATGCTGGGGCACCTGGGTGGTTCAGTGTTTTGAGCATCCGGCTCGATTTAGGCTCTGGTCATAGTCTTGGGGTCGTCGGATCGAGCCCAGCATTAGGCTCGGTGCTCAGTGCAGAGTCTGCTTGTCCTTCCCTCTGCCCATCCCCATACTCACACTTGCTCTCTCTCTTTCAAATAAATACAGAAAATCTTTTTTAAAAAATTAAATAAAATGTGGTTATACCAGCTCCTTACAAATCAAAGAATTTTTAATTGAAAAACTAAAGTTAAAACAAAACAAAACAAAACAGGGCGCCCGGGTGGCTCAGTCGAGAGAGATCAAGTCACTCTTGATCTCAGCTCAGGTCTTGATCTCATGGTTGTGAGTTTGAGCCCCGCATTGAGCTCCAACTGGGTGTGGAGCCTACTTTAAAAAAAAAAAAAAAAAAAAAAAGTGAAAACTTATGTCCATGGTGCTAATGCACACACCTGGTTAAGAGCCACTGCTCTACATCATTCCATACTACAGCTAGACTGTACTCTAGAATGTACTTCTACCAACTTTGGCCACTTTTGAAGTGATTACTTGTCATATTTTAGGATGGGATAAAACTACAATGACATGATAGAACAGATGTCTGGCCTGCCAAAATTTCCTGGTGATTTACAAGATTCTTACCTTGTCCATAAAACTATAATTTCTCCCTTCTTTTTAATAACATTCCTTGCAGAAAGGCTTATAGGAGAAGTAGCAGATGTTGCTGATGGATCCTTAATCCCTGGGCTTGATGATGAGGGGTCTTTGGTCACTGCAGGGTCCTTTTTCTTACTGGCTTTCTTTTGGTAAGCTTCGCCATTCTCACCAGAATCTTGGGTAATTTTCTTGGCCTTTTCCCTACTGCTTAAGTCTGTTTCCTTTCTCTGTTTTTTATGAGAATGATTTACATCAGAAAGGTTTTTTCTCTTTTTAGGAGCATTATCCAAAGCCCCAGGCAACACTGAACCATCAGAATTTGATGCCGGCTCTGACTTTAAATCATCCTTTTTTACTTCGCGTGAACCGAGAGGTTCCGAGGTCAAATCGATATAGGTTTCCTCAACAATGCATTCCAAAGGCCTGTCTGCCACCTGCACCTTTTCTTCCTTACAGTTATCTTCATCTACGCATATCACCTGACACTCCAAGCGTTCAACAGCTAAAGCAGGACAGTTCCCTTCATTTTTACTCTCACTTGAAACATCTTGTGTCAAATCAATAAAATCATCTACAGTATCAGGCTGCATATTATCTAATATTTGAGCACTCTGATCCAAACTGCCTTCGGAGCATCCCAACTGATCAATATTTAAAACTGTTACTTCTATGAATTCCCCCAAGTTTTTGGTCTCAGTGACTGGATCTTTTGTGAGGTCTATGTATGTGTCTGGAAGATGATCCTCGACAGAATGTGAAATTTCCTCCATTGGAGGCAACTCCTCAATGCTTTCAGATACTTTTGGTTCCCATACTGGATGCAACTTGAAACATTCATCAGTCACTTCATTACTATGACCCACTTTACCTGAAGCATCTTTAAGAAATTCATATATATCGGGAACCTGTGTTTGTATCAAACAGTCCTGTTCTTCATGAGCTGATTTACTGCTATCAACATTGTTGTTGGAATTTAATTCCTCCACAGATTTAAAAACTCCATTCTGGCATGAAACATATTCTTTCTCTGCTGCTTTATCAGCTTCCTTTTCCACTCCAGGCAAAGATGCCAATGACTCATCAGCCACCGTGTTCTGTTTAAGACTAGGGGAGGTAGACGGTGCTGCACGCCGTATTTTCACAATGAAATGATCA
Source organism: Ursus americanus (assembly GCF_024610735.1). Classification (NCBI taxonomy): domain Eukaryota; kingdom Metazoa; phylum Chordata; class Mammalia; order Carnivora; family Ursidae; genus Ursus; species Ursus americanus. The sequence continues at coordinate 9,514,319 of NC_142137.1, read as the reverse complement.
TTGGACTTTTCCATTATGACAGCATGCATGGGTAGGTTGGGGTGGTACTGAAAGCCTGGAGCAACAGACCGACTTGTCCATGATGAAGAACAACTTGATTTGCTGCTTGAATTATCAGACTCCAGAGCTAAATGAATATCTTGTTCAGATGCGTCCTCTTCCTCAAGCAAGGCATCCTCACTAAAGTGGGCACTAATAACTTCTTCAGGAGTTGAACTAGACAAAACTTCAGGCTTTAGGAAACTGAGATGACCGTCTGACTTCAGAGGTGATGGCACTGTTAGAGAGACTGCTAGATCTTCCAGAAGTATGGAGGAAATGCAGGGCTTGCTCTTTTCTGAACTACATACATTATCTTTACTCAAAGCTATATTAGTGGACACTTCAAACATACAACTTTCATCCAACACATCAGGATGAACTGGCAACGAAAGCCCTGAAGTCAGAGAAGGACCTTTCTCAGATGATAATAATGACCAGTTATCATCACTAATCATTTTAGGACAAGGAGAAACCACCCCTGAAACTAGCTCGTCGGTTGTACAAGCTGGTATAGATTCACACTTCAGACTCTCCAGCAGCTGTTTTTCTGGGGTCTTTAACTCCCACTCACTTTTTTCATTACAATTAACGCTGTTATCCAAAAGATCAGAACCCTGTAACAAACTTTTAAATATTTCACCCATCTGGGCATCACTCACTAAATTGAAAGTAAGGCTGGAGGCTTGCTGTTCAGTAAGAATCTCGAAACTGCGTTCTGGCTTCAAAGTTGCATGCTGGGATCTTTGGGCCTCCTCCAATGCGCTGCCTTCAATTGTCCCTGGCTTTGGGCTGCTGGGACGGTTTGGCTCCAAGGAGCATTCTTCAGACTGAGAGTTCTTAATATTATCAAAGCAAGTGTTACAACTTTTTTTAATGTCACGCTTTACTGTGTTAATATTGAAATTATTTTGGTCTTGTTTTTCCTCAGATTTTTTACATCCTAGTAAAGACTTACAATTAACAGAATCTTCTGATTTGGGGGATTTCTCTTTCAGCATTTCTTTGCTGGAGCAGTCCACACTCCCCTTCTGACCATTTGAATATTGTACTTTCTCTTTATTTATCTTTTCACGTTTTCCTTCATCACTGTCACTGCCAAAGTTTATGGAATCACAAAACTTTACTAAGATTTTCTTAAGCTTTGCAAACAAATAATCCAGCTGTTCATCTACAAATTTCCACAGTTTTTTTTTCATATCCGGTAGCTGTTGTTCAAATAAACGATCCACAATGCCGTTCTTCTTAACTTGCTTAAGCTTGGATTCTATAACGTCACAGAGATTACTCTGTAGGGTAGTCACTGACTTTGAGATTTTGGATAAATCAAGATGTTTAATTAGTGATGTAAAACTCAAAACTGCTGACTCGATAATTCTATGAAATTGTATTATTGAAAATTTTACCTTAAATTTCATATAGTTTTTCCTTACGTGTTTTCTTATCATTCGTAACATGTGCATAATCTCTCGTACAGAGGAGGGTGCAGCAATAATCGGAACTATTTTTTCCAGGCTGGAGGTACTCATTGTCTTGTCTTTCTTCTCTGTTTTTGAAGATCTGCTAGATTCACTTCGTCTTTTATTCCATTTGCTTTTGGTCTGATGGATTTTTATAGAAGATGTTTTTCTACTGTCTTTACCCAGATGCATAGTACTTTTCCTACTTCCTGGGCTGGTTTTTGTGTTCTGCACTTCAGTAGAAGTTCTAGGTGTAGCATTTTTTTCAAAACTTTTTTGTGGTTTAGATTTTTCACTGTCGCTTATAATTTCTCCTTCTTCTAATTCATCTAAAGATGAATTTTTATGAGAGTCTGCATCTGCAAATTTGTCGGGTTTGCAAGTTGGCTTTTGATTTTCCTTATTGAGATCAGACTTGCTCTTCGAGGTAGACTGAGCTGAATTTGGTGGAAATGTATCTGTGGAAGAGAAAAGTATATTATAGTCACATGACTAGAGTCTAATCATTTGAGATTTCCATATAAAACGTAACAAAAACTTAAATACTGAGGCAATTCATTTTTTTTTAAAGTAGGCTCCATGCTTAGTGTGGAGCCCAATGCGGGGCTTGAACTCACAACGCTGAGATCAAGACCTGAGCTGAGATCAACAGTCAGATGCTTAACCAACTGAGCCACCCAGGCACCCCCAATTCATTATTTTAATAGCTTTTTTTAGTAGAACGTTAATGTCTAATACTTAATCATGTCATATGTCTTTACTGGTCTCAGTTGGTGCTCAGTGATGGTGTGGTTTGGTCATCGGAATAACCATCAACCAACTCTTCAGGTATCTTTACTTCATGTTAGCAGCATCACCTACTTTACACCATTTGCTGATGGCTTTTGAACAAAAATCTGAAAACCAGCAAAGAGTATTTGAAACAATCTGTCCTACCACTCCCTTTTCTGTAAAAATAAGAATTATCTAAATTTAGATTAAAGGCTCAATGTACATTTCTAATTAACAATGGGGGTCTGAATAATACGTTAATTATGTTATCAAAAAAGAAAAAGCACTGGGACACCTGGATGGCTCGGTCGGTTAAGCGTCTGCCTTCGGCTCAGGTCATGATCCCAGGGGTCCTGGGACTGAGTCTCGCATCAGGCTCCTTGCTCAGAAGGGAGCCTGCTTCTCTCTCTGCCTGCCTTTCCCCCTGCTTGTGCTCAATCTCCCTCTCTCTCACTCTGTCAAATAAATAAAATCTTTAAAAAAAAAAAAAAAAAGAAAGAAAGAAAGAGCACTAATTCTTGCTTATGTATTTTGCATTCTCACAGAAAGTTAAAGAACATAATATAAACTATTACCTTTATGACTGTTATTACATAATGGAACTTGAGATGGGCTTTCCAATCTAAGAACTTTCGCTACAGGTCTCACTGGACTATTCAGAGGACTGATGGCTTCTGGAATAGGCCTCAGGTGATTAAGGTCAATGCTCAGAACAGAATTCTCATCATCATTATATACTGAATTTGTTTCACTGATTTCCATTCTGTTGTCCATTAAGTCAGTCTGCTGAAGTGAAGATTCTAGTGTCTCTTTAGGTGAGCAAGGCTCCAAATGACAAGACTTACTTTCAACCAGTGGTGTATCTACAAGAGAAGGCTCAAATTTGGGGTTACCATCTTCTGAAAGGACCACTGGCAAAATGCCAGTTTCTTCAACGGAAGGCTGCAAAATGCTGTCACTGGATTCAGCTACCTCTGTTGAAAAAGCCTCCTTCATTCCCATACCTTCAGAAACACAAGAATTTAAATCATCATTTTTTTTGGTATCCAATTCCAAGCCAAAGTCTTGAGAAACACTGGTTTGTAATACATCCATTACTACAGGAACTGCTGCCCTGGTATCATTAATGGTTTGTTCCATTTCTGTTGATGATGGAAACAAGGATTCTGTTTGCTCCATTTCTGCAGGTGCTGAGGAAGTCTCTGCACGACTAATGGGCACATCACAACCCACAGTATCCTCAACAGATTTAACTAACAAACTATTTTCTTCCTCCATTTTCCTTTCTGGATTACTGGTCCTGGGGTCAGATGCAGCTGCAAGAGCATCCCTTGGTTCCGTTTCCTCTGTGGTATGTTCACTGACAGAGGAAACACATGTCACTGTTGTCACCTGCACCGAGCACTCCAAATCGCATATGCCACTTGATTTGGGGATATTGGTTATTTTATGGTGGTTATCCTGAGAAACAGGTGGCTTTTTAGCAGGAGAAAGAGTTAAGTTCAATTTTTCCATAAAACTCAACTTTAAGTCTTTATTTTTTGTTTCATTTGGACCACTATCAGCCTTAATTACAAGCTCTTTATTATCTGCTCCTTGAGAAACATCATCGTTAGAGACTTCACCTTTATCACTTTTCGGCTCATTCTGTCTCTTTGAATCAGTAGTGGTTTTCTTAGTTTCTTTGTTACTCTTCTGCAAATGCTCTGTAGGTGTTCTTTTTTCATTTCTTATATGCCTACTTTCTTCTTTGCTTTCTCTTTCTCTTTTCCTCTTATCTTCAGTTCTATGTCGTTCTGCTTTTAAAGGTGTATTTTCCCATTGGCGCACAGCATCAGCTTCCTTGGAGTCAATGTGTTTATGAGTTCTACCGGATGAAAGAAAGGATGGACATCTTCCTTCTTGAAAACTATGATTACTTACACCTCTATCTCTTCTACAATCTTCCCTTCCTCTTCTCTCTTCTAGATGGTATTTACTTGAATTATGAGAAGATTTCATTTCATTCTTGGAATGAGGAAGGGATGCTCGTTCAGATCTTCTCCAATGATCCTGGTCTTTTACTACAGATTTAGGTTTTTGGTCAGCTTTTCTTTCTTCTTTGTCTTGGGACTTAAGTTCTTTTCTATTTGTATTTTGTGATCTTTCACTCTGTCTTTCTAGTTTTTTGTCACTTTGAGAGTCCACTCGAGTATATGACCTTTCTCTAAAGGTCTCTTTCTCCCAAGAAGAGCTAATGCGTTCATTTTTATAATCCAAATCTGTGTTACTTTTAAACTTTGAATTTTTGCTTTCAGCCTTTGGTTCACCTTTGCCATATTTCTCAGGACGTCCTTGTAGCCTTTGACTAGCCTCTGTGTTCCTTGGTTCACCATCACCACAACTAGTATTTAAGTCTTTCCGTATTCTATCAGCTCCTCTGCTATATTGGCTATGTCTAATATCTTTTCTCCCTCTTCTATTATCCTCATTTGAGATGCTCTCACCAACCTGATAATGGGAACGTGACCAAATGCCATTGGTGCAGTGTTTTTCAATAGATGGAGACAAATACGAAGTGCTCTTTTTTTCGCCATGTGATTTTCCTTCCTTTTCGGGATTTGGCAGTGAAGTGCTATGATGTACATCTTTAGAAACATCACTTTTCACTCTGAGATCAGTCTTTGAACAATCATCCAAATGGAGAGATCTGGATTTAAGATCTTTTGTTTTAACTATATCTGGTGTCCTTGCAGTTTTGTGATTATTTCGATAATGTGAGAACTCGGACAATCTATTAAGAAATAGAAATTAACAACAAAAACTGAAGTTAATTGCTTTTTAATAATCCAGATTTTAATCACGTATAAAACACTTTAAAATTCAGGGCCTACATACTGGCAAAACTAATTTTATTTCGTATAAAGACATGAGTGATGCTTACCAGCTTCCAACTAAATGGACCTGTTTTCAAAACAAGAAACTCTCTTTCATTTGCTTTGCTCAAACAAAGTCTGGAGGACCTCTCCATTCTATCCCAGCACTTACCAATATCTTCCAGACTTCTCTCACCACAGGCAGACAACTCCCAAACTAACCACAGATTCATTTCTTTTAGAACAAGTGACATTATTTTCTTGCCCTCACTCACTCTAGTGCAACTAAAACAGAAGGAAAAGTAAAATACTGCCAGACAACAAAGACAATCATAGAATTCAATGTAGCTCTCTACCCCAGTTTTCTGTTTCACATACAATTCCACAGTAAACCAAAGCATCAACAGCCATCTTAAAGTGGCACGTGCTATGCAAAAATAAACAGGAATACAGAGTTGTGATTCTTTCTTAGGGGACTGGCATGTACTTACTGATTAACAACAACAACAAAAGCCTAAGTCTTAAGGTTTTAAATTGGCAGCTTTCCTGATAGTAAAATGTAAATAGCTTATTTTAGTTCTTTGTAATACTTTAAGTCCATCTTCCTGAACTTCCATAACTTCCCTGAATCTCCATAAATTTATTCCTAATCAGTACTAAAGGTGTAGAGAACACCAAAGTTTAAAAGACTCAGGAATAAGGGGAGATTTTTATAAAACAAAAGAGGACATGGGTGACATACAACCTAAAACAATATATAGACTTTATATGGACCTTGTTATGGGCTAAATTATGCCTCCCACACTCAAATTCGTATGTTGAAGTCCTAACTCCCAGTATCTCAGTGTGCCTTTATTTAAGGACAGGGTCTTTACAAAAGCAATCGAGTTAAAGAGAGGTCACCAGGGCGGGCCCTCATCCACTATAACCAGTATCCCTGTAAAAAAGGGAAATTTGGACACAGAGATATGTGTAGAAGGAAGACAACAGGAGGAGACACAGGAAAAAGTAACCATTTACAAGCCAAGGAAAGAGGCCTGGAACAGAATCTTCCACCACATAGCCCCCAGAAGGAATCAATCCTGCTAACACCTTGATCTTGGAATTCTCGCCTCCAGGACTATGAAACAATAAATTTAAATAACAATATTAAGCCACCCAGTTTGTGGTAGTTTGTTTTAGCAACCTTCAGAAACTAATCCAGATCTTGACTCAAAAAACAATTAGAAGACACCTTCAACTGGGGAAAGATGAACATAAAAAGCACTAACCATAAAAGAAAAAAATCTGACAAACTAAACACCACTAAAATTAAAACTTTTATTCCTTACAAGACACAATAGTGATAGACAAGTCACAAAATGGCAGATGTTCACAATAAATTTATCCAACAATGAACTCATATTCAACAAAGAACATATGTGTAATGTATGTCATACTTATTAAACTTATGAACTATTAAACTGTAAGCTCCTAAAAGATAGTTTAGCCCACAAAGTTCATAATACATATGTAGTATAGCTCCATACTACATAAAACGCTATCAAAGTTTTACTTCAAGGGGTCCCTAGCTGGCTCAGTCAGAAGAACGTGTAACTCCTGATCTCAGGGTCATGAATTTGAGTACCACATTGGGTGTAGAGATTACTTAAATAAATAAACGTTTTAAAGAAAAGCTTTCTTTTAAAATAAACCTTCATATAATACACTTTCCAGAACTTATACTCTTATATTTTTCACCTTATATTATTTCTGTTTTTTCTATTAAACATGAGGTTTCCACCAAATGATAAACAACACCATTAGAATACCAAATATAGGTCACAATTATAAAGTGAAAATATTTGGCAGAATATTTATTAGATAATGTATAAGCACATCAATCGATCTAATGACATAATTCTCATTTATTCACCCAGTTTCTCTTTCCACCATGTTCAAATATCACACCCCTCCCGTAAAAGATTTAAATATGTATAAAATTTCCCCAATATTCAGGAAGGAATCTTATACCAGCTGCACCTGATGGGATTTAGGTTAGTAAACATACACAGCCATTTTCATTTTCAACAGGCCTAAAGTGCTTTATGATGCCATACAGTCCACACATAAGATTACCTTCTCTCACTCGTCGATCATTTATTGACTGTCTGCCATGTGCCAAGCTCTGAGCCAGGTGCTTGATAAAATGGTGAAGATACACAGACATGGTCCCTGCTCCATGAAGCTTACAGTTCAGTTAAAGATAGATAATAAAATACAGTTCTAGCCCACAGAGCTTGTAACACAGACATAACATGGCGATAAGAAAAAGATACTATAAGCAAACAATCCCATTAATGATTTTAAAAACTCCAAGTATACATGAAGCCACAAAAGAGAAATCTGATCTAGTCAGGGAGGAATAACAGAGTAATAGCCCTGTGAAAAGGATGTTTATGCTGAGACCTGAAAATGAGTTGGTTTTTAGCAGGTGGAGAGGAGCCTTCCAGGCAGTGGAAACAGTCTCTGCAAAAGCAGAGCTCACGTTACATCCAAGGAACCAAAAGAATGCCAGAGACATACCAGAGCTAGGACACCTAGGACAAAGGTAAATGCCGAAGGCAAGGCCTTAAAGTAGTTTAGGACCATAGTGCGAAGAGTGGGGTAATTCTATGATAGTGAGATGTCCAGACTTGTGCTTTAAAAAGTGTCCAGTCTGGGGGCGCTTGGGTGGCTTAGGAGGTTAAGCACCCGACTCTTAATTTTGGCTCAGGTCATCATCTCAGGGTTGTGAGACTGAGCCCCATATTGGGCTCTGCACTCAGCAGGGAGCCTGCTTAAGATTCTCTCTCTTCCTCTCCCTCCACACCTCCCCTTCCATCCTCTCTCCCTCTCTAAAAAATAATAAAATAATAAAAGTAAAATAAAATAAAATTTAAAAAATAAAAAGTGTCCTGCCTACGCCTTTAACACTGAGTAAGGACAAACCAGAGGCTGGGAAGAACAAGAATGGATGCAGAGATACCAGCAGGAAGCTTACTGCCCGGTGGGAGTTGATAGGTAACAACAATGGTAGAAATGGAGAGAAATGAATAATCTGAGAGATTATAAAGACATAAAAATCAAAAGGACATGGTGATGAATTTAGATCTGCGGGATCATTAGAGAGGTAAGTGTCAATGACTTCTAGACACAGTGACTACGTGGCCCAGTTTGCCAAGTAATCTCACTGCAATTAATAGCACCCACTTCTACTCTCAAAAGGGTCCTGGTGTAGGCAATAAATTAAATGGTCATTCTACCCCTAGGTCTCTGGCTTGTACCAGCTGAATAAATGACAGGGAATCCACTGAGCTGGGAAACATGGAATGGGTTTAATCATAAATTCCACTTTGGATGAGATAATTCTGAAAATTCTGTACACAGATGTGAAGTGGGTATCTCCATATAAATGGAACTGACCTCATATGAGTGAGATTACCTCATACAAAAATACTGATAAAGGAAAAAACACATGTTTGAGCAATGAAGAATTCCAACCTAGTGAAGTATGAAAGAATAAACCTCAAGTTAGGAAGAAAACTAATCATGAAAGCCAACACGAGAGACTATTTCAAGAAAAGAAGGTCAAGTATGTCAAACAGTGTTTAAGCGCAAGTTAAAAACAGAAGTCAAAACTGTTTGATGGACTTAATAGCAGTCACCGTTGACCAAAATGACAGCTGTTTTGGTGTACCGATGGAGGCAGAAACGAGCGTGAAATGGAGTCAAGTGTGAGCGGAAACAGAAAATGAAGACAGCAAGTTTAGGTAACTGCTTTGGAGGTCTGGCTATGGAAGGGAGGGAGAAACATTAAATTCTCTGGAGAATATTGCCCCAACCAAAATTTTAAAGAGAGAGAATATTAGTCACTTAGAGTAAAACCTTAAATATTTAATAAAATGCACGATTTTCCTATCTTTCCACTCAAAAGTTTAACATATTCCACATATCAACACCCATGTGATTTATAAACAGATCCACACCCTTCAATTGTACCTTTGGTGAAGATTATTTATTTCTTCATCTTTGCGATTTATTTCCACTCTAGCGGTTTTGATAAGTGCTGAAATATTCTTCTTAAGAGATTGGTTTTCATTTTTTAAGCTGAAATTCTAAACACCATAAAATATATTTAAAGTACATACAGAAATAAAGTATATGTCTACAGGATTATTAAATTTATATAATATAGCTAATGACAACTGAATGCTCTAACTACACGCCAGGCATCACACTTTTTATCTTGTGTAATTCTCAGAAAAGTCCTATGAGAAGCACTATTATGCTCATATACAGCAGAGTTTCAAAGATGATTAGCACCAGAGCAAGGCCAGTTCAAGTGAAACTACTTAAAACAGAGATCAAAATGAAAAGACAATAAAAAGTTCAATAAACGGATGCCTGGGTGGCTCAGTCATTTGGGCATCTGCCTTTGGCTCGGGTCATGATCCCAGGGTCCTGGGATCGAGTCCCACATTGGGCTCCCTGCTTAGCGAGGAGCCTGCTTCTCCCTCTGCCTGCCACTCCCCCACTTTTGCTTGCTCTCTCTAGCAAATAAATAAATAAAACCTTAAAAAAAAAGTCAATAAAGGTAAGAAGAAAGCTCTGCCTGGGTCCTTATCTTGAAAATCGAAAATAAAAATGATAAAACTTTATTATATTTAACAACTTAGGTTTAACTTGCAACAATGTACTAATTCTCAGATGAACAAAGAATGAATTTATTAGTATTAACTGGTTCTTTGGGGGAAAGGGAAACAAAGAGAAACAACTTTACAAAAAAAATACAATAAAAATCAGAACAAGACAGGACATTCCTGTATTCTGTAGCATGCTCACAAAAAAAGTCACTCCTGCAAAAATTGTGAAGGCATCACCGTTATCCCCCAACAGCCATTCTAAATCTTTGCTCCTCAAAACATTTTCTTTTAAACCACCTGTTATCATCACCACTAATTTTCTATTATTTATCTGTTGACTAGTCTAAGAGATCTTTATGTCAATGTCATTTAATAAATCAACCTGTTTTCTTATATCAATTTCCTTGACACAGAAAATAATGCATGTTTTGCCACATTTGCTATTTCATTTAAAACTAAGAGTTTCCTTATAAACCGCCAACACTTTAGCATCTTAATTTGTAACAAAAACAATTTATTACATTTTGATTTAGAAATAAGGCAAAAGGCCCTAGGGCCTCAGTAAAGTTTCTCTTTCATTGACTGGAGCAGTAAAACCAAAAACAAAAATAAAAAGGCAAAAGTATTCACTATAATCCTACCTGTGTCTGTATTTCCTTAAACTTTTTCATCAGCTCTTTCATTTGCAGCTGACATTTACCATATTCTACTTGCAACTGCAAGATATAAAAAGATTAACTTAAGCATCGTTCTAAATTATTTTCTTAGCTTAAGTGACATTTCAGAATATTTTAAAATTTAGAAAACCAACCCACTATGAAGGGTAGAAAAGGTCTATCTCTACTAACAGATATTTAGTAAAAACACTAGTTTTAAAAATCGTCCTAACCAAAAACTTATTTTATTTAGTTTCACATTCAATCCAGATCTTAAAATTCAAATAAGGTAGAAAGAAATTTGTCTGAATTAAGTCTTGGGCCATTTTAAAACTTAGTGCAAATCATGAAAAGATAAAATGTTTTATCATACTGATTGCCTGTTGAGGTTTTATATATTCAGACACTTAAATTTAATCAAGCAAAATAGAACTAAATTTAGACAAGCATTCAGAAAAGATTGTTTTAAAAAGCAGATCTGAAGGCAGAAACTAACTTAAATACTCTTTTAGACTAAGAGTTACTTCTTAAACACAGAATATTTAATAGTAAGCTGATGTCCCAAACTTCAGAAACTACAAAAAGTAAAATAACTGTCCTTAATTCTGGCAAACCATACATCATTATATGTTGCCTCCTTTGCAGTTCCTTCTTCAGTCAGGATTTCTTCATATAAATCCAAACAATTTCGGGATGGTACACACGATTTGGAAGCATTGTCTAAAACAAATAAACAAAAACCTCTTAAGTTAAAATATGTACTAATTTAATCCTATCAAAATTCTAATGTCGTTTTTCACAGAAATAGAAACAACAATCCTAAAATTCATATGAAACCACAAAAGAGAGCAAATAAACAAAGCTATCTTGAAAAAGAAGACCAAAGCTGGAGGCATTACATCTCCTGATTTCAAACTACAATACAAAGCTATAGTAATCAAAACTGTACACTACTGGCATAAAAACAGACACACAGATCACAGAAACAGAAGAGAGATCCCAGAAACATATATGGTCAATTAATTTATGACAGAGGAGCCAACAATATACAATGGGGAATGGATAAGCTCTTTCAATAAACGTTGTTAGGAAAAAAATTGTGTTAGGAAAACTGCACCCCAACTTACTCCATACACAAACATCAACTCAAAATGGATTAAAGACTTAAATGTGAGACCCAAAACTATAAACTCTCAGGAAAAAAAAATAAGGATAACCATCTAGACATCAGTCTTGGCAGGTTTTCTGGATCTGACACCAAAAGCAAGGGAAACAAAAGCAAAAATAAACAAATAGGACTACATCAAATTAAAAAACTTCAGCACAGGGGCGCCTAGGTGGCTCAGTAATCAATTAAGTGTCCAACTCTTGATTTGGGGTCAGGTCACGATCTCAGGGTTGTGAGATCGAGCCCCACATTGGGCTCCATGCTGGGCATGGAGCCTGCTTAAAATTCTCTCTCTCCCTCTCCCTCTGCCACTCATGCTCTCTCTCTTTCTCTCTCTCTCCCCCCAAAATTAACTAATTATTTAATAAAAATAAGCTTCAGCAAAGCAAAGGAAACCATCAGCAAAATGAAAAGGCAACTCACAGAATGGGAGAAAATATTTGCAAAGTATACATCTGGCAGGGGGTTAATATCCAAAACATACAAAGTACTCATACTACTCAAAGGCAAAAAAAAAAAAAAAAAATCTGATGAGCAAAGAAACTGAATAGACATTTTCCCAAAGACATACAAACAGCCAACAGGAACACGAAAAGGTGCTCCACATGACTAATTACCAGGGAAATGTAAATCAAGACCACAATGAGATATTGCCTTACACCTGTTAGAATGGCTATCGTCAAAAAGACAAGAAACAAAAAGGTATATATAGCATAGGAATATAGTCAATAATATTGTAATAACTTTGTACAGTGACAAATGGTAACTACACTTACCACGATGACCACTGCTTAAGATATGGAATTGTCAAATCACTATGTTGTATACTTGAAACTAATCTAACGCTGTATGTCAAGTTTACTTCAATAAAATAAATGAGTAAATGAGAAATAAAAAGCACTTGCCACACTTAGCAAGTAAACCATCAGTAAAGGTTGCTGTTGGTATCGCAGAGACCTCCCCTTAAAAAAAAACAACAACAACAACCGTGAGACAAGTGTTGGCAAAGCCGTGGAGAAAATGGTACCCTTGTGCACAGCTGGCGGGAATATAAACTGGTGCAGTAATATGGAAAACACTGTGGAGGTTCCTCAAAAACTTTAAAAAACTACGGTATGATTCAGCAACCCCACTACTGAGTATTTATCCAAAGGATATAAAAACAGGATCTCAAAGACATTGCACACCCATGTTCACTGCAGTATTATTCACAAGAGCCAAGATATGGAAAGAACCTAAGTGTTCATTAACAGATGGTTAAAGGTGATGTGGTGTTTATATATATATATATATATATATATATATATATATATATATATATATATATATATATATATAAACACACACACACAATGGGATATTATTCAGCCATGAGAAAGAAGGACATCCTGCCATTTGCAACAACATGGATGGACCCTGAGGGTATTATGCTAAATGAAATAAGTCAGAGAAAGACAAATACGGTACAATATCAACTTATATGTGAAATCTAAAAATGCTAAATACATAGAAACAGAGACTAGAATGGTGGTTACCACGGGCTGGGGTGAGGGGTCAGGGAAGAAGAGGTGTTGATCAAAGAGTATAAACTTCCGGCTATAAGATGAGTAAGTTCTGGGGATCTAAAATACAGCATAGTGATTATAGTTAATCATACTGTATTACATACTCGAAAGTTGCTAAGAGAATAGATCTTAAATGTTCTCACCACAAAAAAGAGATGGTAACTATGTGACAGGATTGATGCAGGTGTTAGCTTAGGCTAAAGTGGTAATCATTATGCAACATATACAAGTATCAAATCAATAATATACCTTAAACTTATACAATGTTAAATGTCAACTTTATCTCAATAAAGCTGGGAAAAAAAGAAAGTATATGTGCTAAGTTTTCTGATGTTTTGTCTACTTCAACTCAAAGGGCTATACATTTCTCCATCTCCTGCATTCATCCAAATCTATACTGACCGGTTGGAAAACCAATTTACCTAAAATGCTTGTGTCAACAAATCAACCGCGAGGATCATATTTGCTCAAAGTTTTGAGATATTTGATTATGGAAAAGGTTTCTAATTTGGATAGGTCATTAGTCTCTCCGCATATCACACTCTTACTGATACATCTGAAAACATTTACAGCAACTACCCTTCACAAAAGTTCTAATATCACGTAAGCCATGACAGTATGAGTAGTAATATATGTACAGACACCACCAACAGCTGCATTTTAATGGTACAAAATATATTTTTCAAGGTCTAGTTAAATCTGAGACCTAGATGATAGCAAACCTGAGTGCTAATTTGTTTTACTGATCAAACTTTGGTCAAGAAAATAATTACCTAAGTAAAATCATTTCAAAGAATGGTCAAATTGTTCAGGAACTATGTATTACTCTGAGAACTGGTAACAAGAAAAATACTTCCAATGGTTTGACCAAAGAAAATGAAACTATTTTAGAATTTACATACCAGAAACAGCACTGTCCAACCCAGCATATATGTCCAAAGAACCTTCATCATTGTTTTTAAGAGGAGACGCTGCAAGAAAATCAAAGATGCGTTAAAACTGATTTTAGGCACTTAGTGAAGTTTTTCTATTCCTACTCTGAAGAACCAGGAAAAGGAGACTTTATTAGTCATATACCAAAAAAGACAATTGTTTTTATGTTTTTATACATCCTTATAAACAGAAAGATATCAGTACACAGACTTATGACTCAGTATCTAAGATTTAGGCTTAAAAACTCACTTTCAAAAAGAAACTTTTGAGAAGGTTCCAATTCCAATAATACCAGATTAGTTCTATCAGACCAATCCTCCTGCCAATAACAACTATAAACTCCAAGCAAACTATTAAAAGCTATCTGTAGTCAAATGCTCTACTACTAGACAGACTATTATTGTGGTGAAATCATTTCCCATTATATACAAATACTGAATCATTATGTCATACACCTAAGACTAATAGAAAGTTATATGTATAATTATACCTCAATTTGAAGAAAAAAGGGCAATCTAAAAAACTGAAAAGCAACCCAAAGCAGACAAAAACTGAGGAGGGATAATAACTGCGAAAGAGAACAGTCCTTATCCTTCTTTTACGACAATTTTTTTGGTAGAAGCATTGGCCCTAATTGGAGCCAACAATGGGCAGTGAAAGTCAAATGGAAACCTGTAGTCCTAATAGCTTAAAGAACAAAAGAAAGAATTTGGGAGTGATAATAGCAACTAGAAACTAAGAAATAAGAAAGAAAATCCAGAGAGCCAGAGTATTCCCCAAATTGTGCCCAAATCTCCAAGTGACCCTCAAACTACATAAGTAAAGGTTAGAACTCCAAAGCATCCAGCTAAAGTTAAGATATCTGAACAGAGTTTTTAGCTGCTATCCACCACAGTAAGACAGAAGTTTAGCCAAGTTAAATACTCGCTAAAAGTAAAAACAACATTTTTCAGAGCAATATAGCATAATCCAATGTCTCTAGAACATAATATAATTCACAGTGTCCAGAATGCAATCCAAAATTACTACACAGGAAATCTTGTCAGAGAAACATAAATCATTAAAACAAAGAATGTGGGGCACCTGGCTGGCTCAGTCAGAGAAGCATGCAACATGATCACAGGGTCATGAGTTCAAGCCCCACGTCGGGTATAGAGATAACTAAAAACAATAATAATAAGCTAAAAAAAAAAAAAAAAAAAACGAAGAATGAAAATCCTAAAACTGAAAACTGCAATTTCTAATTTTAAAAAATTCACTGAATGTGCTTGACAGCAGAGCCAGTGAACTTGAAGACAGATCAGTAAAAATTACCTCAATCTGAAGAACAGAGAGAAAAAGATTTAAAACAAAATCAAACAGATAAACAACATTAAAAGTCTTAGTAACCTATAGGATAATGCCAAACGTTCTCACATACTATATATCTGGAGTCCCAGAAGAAAAGAGAGAATGGGGAGGAAAATTTTCTAGAAGGAAACTAGAGGATACTAGAAGGACTAGAAATGATAAATAATTGAGTAAATATAAAAGACTAATTTTTCGTAATTTCTTTTAATTCCTCTTAATTTTTCTAAAGATACACAGAATGCGTTAAAGTAAAAATCACAGCTTTGTATCATGAGGTTTATGACATCTTTAACATAAAAGGATGAACGGAGGTTAAATACAACTATACATACAAAATTCTACATCTTGGGTGAAAAGGTACAATACTAGGAAAGTAGACTACAAAATATTAAAGAAGTATACTGCAATCCTTTGAGCAACCACTAAACAATAATGCAAAGAGGTGTAGTCCATAAAGCTAATATATAAATTAGAATGGAATTCTAAAATATATTCAACATTTGAAAGAAGGCAAGAAAATCAGAAAGAAAAAACTGATGAGAAAAACTAAAATAAAGCACTAAAATGACAGATTAAATTCCAATCACAATAATAAAGAAAATCTGGGGACTAACTGATAGAATAGGAATAAAAACAGCATATTAAATAAAAGTATTATATCAGTGTTGAGTTTAATGAAATTGATAATTATGCCGTTGTTATATTAAAAAACCTAACTTTTTCTTATGAAATACACACTGAAGTATACAAATGATACATGCAACTTACGAGTAACAAATATCTATTTTGTATTTCTTTGGCTGTGACAACAAATATCATTATCACTTATATTGGCAACGTTGTTAATTTCATTAAATTTAAGAGACTTGAAAGCATACAACAATAAGAAAGTTCACATTTACTAAGCATTTCCTATTTGCCAGGCACTTTATTGTATTAATTCATTTATGTGTGAGAAGAAAAAGTTGATGAGTGGTATCAATAAGAATAAATTATTTTATAATTAAATAAATTTAGAAACAGTTAAAATGGGCTCTTACCAGAAAAGACATCAAATAAACTTGTTCCATCACCATTGTCATCATCTGCTGCCATGATCCTATTTCCTTTTGACAGTCGCCATCTAAAGCATTAAATATAAAGATTTTCCACTGTTAAAATCAACCTCACAATTCAGAGAGTAAACCTAGCTTTAAGTTAAAAAGCAACTTCCAAATTTGGACACAATAAATAAATTCACTCTCTATCATCACTTTAAAAAAAGTGCCTAACATTTTCTAAAACCTTAAACTTGATTATAGTTAAACCATGTCACAAAGTAAATGATGTTAATTTTATAAAATAGACCAAAATACAAATTAACTTTTACACAAAAACAGGCCAACTATCATACTAAATAAATACAACTATATGGTGAGTTCTGTGAGTCCTCTTAGCATACCATCCAACCTCGGGTTGGTCTTGGGAACTCCACACTTACATGTTTTCACCAGGAAGAGAGTAAGACAGGTAAACAAAGAATCTGATACTATACCAGTCCCGGTAAAGATGTGAGAAAAGAGGTGTTCTCATACATCACCCAAGTGTATACTGCTCCAAGCTCTATGGAGGCAATCTGGCAATAACTATCAAATTTTTAAATGCAAATAATCTTTGACCCAACAAGTCACATCTAGTAACATGTTCTACAGATACATAAGCACATGGTTACAAAATGTATGTAAAGGAATTTTCAGTGCAGTGCTTTGGTAGTAGCAAGAATGGAAGCAACAGAAGAATCCAAAACAGTTAAAAAAAAAAAAAAACTGACTTATCTGACATTCTCCATTCTGCCAATAAAATTTGATGAATGGTGCCTATAGTCAATGAACTGTGGCTACTGAGGGTCGTTAAGGGTAGATACCTGCGCCAGTACATTTCCACTCCCACCAACTAAGATATACTCTTATCAACAGCCAGGTTACATTTACTACCAAATTCAATTATGCCAGTTTCCTTATTTTTCTAAGTAATAATATTATGAAAGATTACACTGCCAAAGGAAATTCTTTTCCACTGCAATCTAAGCTGAATGCTCTGAAAAGACTCACAGGTGAGTAGCAAGATACATACAGTTCTTACTTCATTTTATTTTTTTTAAAAGTGATGGAAATCATAAGCAATGTCTTATGGGTGTGGTTTAGGCAAGAAAGAAGTCAAGGGCACCTGGCTCAATAGGTAAAGCATGTGACTCTCGATCTCAGGGTGGTGAGTTCAAGCCTCATGTTGGGCACAGAGCTTACTTAAAAGGAAAAAAAATTTTTTAAATAAAAAAAAAAGTCAGAACTCTAATCACTGGATTCATTCTCAAAGAAAAGGTCATGGTTCTACCACAAGAGATACAATTTATGTTATTCCTTTAAATAAAATTAAAGTATACATCTTTTCTTATTCATTACTCACATTCCCCATTTCAACATTTTTTCCAATTAGCTGATTTGATTAACTGCTGTAATACAGCCTGCACAGTAATTACAAAAGGCACAAATGGCACAATCACATCTGGCAAATAATACAAATGACTCTGGGTAAAGCAAAACTCTACTGATGGAACAGAAACTCACAGGCTTCCTAATGGTAGTAACCTACTACCAGCTGTAAACTGCCATATGGAGGAGGGAACATCAGTAAATGGGTTTTTCACAGAATGGAGATAATGATTTTTTTTTAAAGATTTTATTTATTTATTTGACAGACAGCCAGTGAGAGAGGGAACACAAGCAGGGGGAGTGGTAGAGGAAGAAGCAGGCTCCCAGCAGAGCAGGGAGCCCCACGCGGGGCTCAATCCCAGGACCCTGCGATCAGGCCCTGAGCCGAAGGCAGACGCTTAACGACTGAGCCACCCAGGCACCCCAGAATGGAGATAATGATTTATAAAGTTTTCATTGCATATCATTTCACAGTTTTCGTTTTTACCACTGGCAGGTATTACTTAGAAACAAACAAAAAAAAAGACTACTTGGCCTATTGAAAGTAGGAAATCAATAGACGAGAACTGAAATAGCCTCGATCTTTTGTCCCTCACTGGCCTTAAATTTTTCTACAGTTGCTTATGGAAACATTGTCCACACTTTAATCTCTAGGTCCCTGACCACCGAAGGTACGTTTTTTATTACTTATAAATTTAATACAAAGTGACTATTCATGTCTTAGTCATATCATATGTTACATTACGAGTTCTTCAAAATTACTTCTGAGAATGATATATACAGTAATTTGAAGTAGTCAAATTATATATGTGAGTTCTCACTACGTACACATAGAAAGTTAAAGGAACTGTGGCAATCATCATGCCTCTCAATTTCAAATCCACCCTTCTGTGATAATGAAGAAAAGCCTTGTAAGTATTTCTCCTTCGTAAATGGCTCAGCTTTAAACCTTATCAATAGAGTGCTGGAGAGACACTGGAAAGGAAGGTTTTTCTTCCTTGTTTCAATCTGCCTGGCTAGCCAGGCTCCAGCAGAACATCCTTCTCTAGCATCTAGTTCCTGCAGCAGATGGTCTCTCTAGCACCAGGCTCCTACAGGGCACAATTTCTCTACATGCTTGCCTCCTGTAAGTGAGGTTTCTATTACGGAGGACTCCTGCAGGACCCAGCTTGCTACTGTCAGGCTCATAGAGAGGGCAGCTTCTCCAACTTTACAGCCTGCAGCATCCAGGAGCTTCCCTATGCATCTCTTCTACCAGATTCAAAGCAATGTCACCAGCAGGGAACTTAGCAACTTCTCTACCATTCACTCAGCCCCAGCCATGCGCCTTCAAATGAGGGGGGGAAGACAGCCCTTCCTTGGATGTTCTATCTCAACCCTAGAGATAGTGGCCACTCCCTCTATCTTCTATTCATATGTTCTTCAGAGTTATCTTTAACTCTTATTAACCAATTCCCAGTTACTCCAACCATCTGTTAATAATTTTTTATTCTAGGGGCACCGGGCTGGTTCAGTCGGTAGAACATATGACTCTTGGTCTCAGGGACGTGAGGTCAAGCCCCAAACTGGGCATCCAGCCTACTTTAAAAAAAAAAAAATGTACATATATATATATATATGTATATATACACATATATATACATATATACATATATATTAATAATAATAGTTCTTTATTCTAAGTATTCTCTTTTCAAATTACTGTGTAGTTTTTGTCTCCTGATTGGACCCTATCTGATACAGATAAGTCATAATAGAGATTTTAACACACTTTTCTCTGCTGATCAAGCAGTTAATTAATATAGGTCTGAATACAAAATCGACAGGTCTGACCTGATTTTGTTATCTCTGCATGCAACAATTCAGAGAACTTATGCTATGTTCAAGTACATCTATAAAAACTGACTGTATGTCATAACAGAATAATTTTCAACAAGTATCACAGAAGTGATCTTATCAAAACCAAGGGTGCCTGTGTGCCTCAGTCTGTACAAAGCGCAATTCTTGATTTCAGGGTCATGAATTCAAGTCCCACGTTGGGCATGGAGCCCACTTTAAAAAAAAAACACAATAAAATTCGAACTTAACAATGCACTCTTAAATTTCCCAGCTCCTTTGAAAATTTGCAACCATGGGTCAAAGAACAAATATTAATAGAAAAGGGGGAACATACAACTGAATCACAATGAAAACACCATAAAGCAAAGTTTGTGGAATATAATCAAAATAATACTTTTAGAGGAAAAGAAACAAAGTATTAATGAGCTCATCACCCAACTCAAGAAGTTAGAAAAAGGTCCAATAAATGTGTATTGTATAGTGTTAAAAAAAGGTCAGAAAAAGAACAAAGTAAACCCAAAGAAATACATAAAGAACAGAAATTAATAAAAAGCCACAAGCACATAAAGATGAATAAAAATAAACACTGGCTCTTTGAAAAGGCAAATTAAATTGGCATATGCCAGGCCAAACTAATCAAGAAAAAGTAGGCACAAACATTAGGAATAAGAAAGCAGTGACAGCTGCACATATAGCAGAGATTACATTATTGAGAGAAAGCTCTAAGCAAAATAAATCAGAGAAAGACAAATACCACATGATTTCATTCATATGGAATTTAAGAAACAAATCAGATGAACATGGGGGGGAAAAAGGAGAGAGGCAGAGCCAGATAGGCTCTTAACTATGGAGAACAAACTGGGGGTTGCTGGAGAAGTGGGCAAGGAAGATGGGTTGAATGGGTGATGGGAATTAAGGAGGGCACTTACTGTGATGAGCACTGGGTGCTGTATATAAGTGATGAGTCACTAGACTCTACATCTGAAACTAATGTTATACTATCTGTTAACTAACTGGAATTTAAATGAAAACTTGAAGAAAAAAAATACTACTGAAAGAAAGCTCAATGGAATGGACAGTTTTTTAGAAAAATGAAACTGGCTAGAACTGACTCAAAAAGAAATAGAAAACATGGACATATTTAGGATGATTAGATAATCTGATACAGTACTTAATCTATTCATAAAGAAAATATCAAGCCCAGACAGTTTTACAGGTGAACTCTACAATACCTTCAAAGAACAGATAAAACAATATATTCCAGACAGCAGAAAGGGAAAAAAAGGCTAAGAGACGAATAATTTCATAAAGTTAAAACAGTGTAGACATCAAAACTGGGCAAAAATAGGACAAAGTTGGAAAATTACAAGACAGGAAAACTATAGGCCGATATTCCTTATGAGCATAAAAATAGCCTTAAAAAAAATTAGCCAAATGCATCCAGCAAGCCATTAAACAAAAAACAAAACAAGGGGTGCCCGGCTCAGTCAGCAGAGCATGGAACTCTTGATCTCCGGGTCATGAGTTTGAGACCCACACTGGGTGTAGAGAAAATAAATAAATAACCCTTTAAAAAATTAATTAATTAGGGACACGTGGGTGGCTCAGTCAGTTAAGCATCTGCCTTCAGCTCAGGTAATGATCTTTCAGTCCCGGGATTAGGCCCCAAGTAGGGCTCCCTGCTCAGTGGGGAGTCTGCTTCTCCCTCTTCCTCTGCCTCTGCCCCCAACTCGTGCTCACTCTCTCTCTCTCTCAAATGAATACATAAAATCTTTTTAAAAAATAAACATATGAATGAATAAAAATAAAAAATTAATAAAATTTTTTAAAATCTTCCTCAAGCTTAAAAAAAAAATTTGATGAAGGTATGTCAAAAGGGCACTGGAACCAACTGATAGTTCCCAAGGGCCAAGAGACAAAGCTGGAACAATTTGAGCAACAAATTAAAGTAGTATTAGATTATAACCCAAAGTATAAAATAAATATATATGAGTCCATAGTGATACCAGTAAATTAGTAAATGGAGAAGAGACAAATCTCCCATGCAGAATTCCAAATAAATTATGTTATTTATTTGTAGAGCACACAGGGCATAATTTCCCACTATCAAATGTGTGGGCTGTGCTTAGTGACTTCCTTCCAAAGAGCAGAGTATGGAATTGGGGGTAGAGAGGGCTTTACAGTGAGGAAAGACCAGAAACACTTCAGATGATCAAGTCAATATCAACAGTCATAAATCATGCTGATAGTATGTACTCTCAACATGATGTGATGAAAATGGCACTTTACCTGTGAACTTCACCAAAACTCATAACCTCAGACTAATCACGAAACAAACATCAGAAAAATTCTCATAGCAGAGTATCTACAATACACCTGAACAGTTCTCAAAACTGCCAGAGACATTAAAAACAAAGAATGTGGGAAAGTGTCACAGTCAAGAGCAGCCTAAGAAGATGTGACAACTAAACATAATATGGTAACCTGGAACAGAAAAAGGATAAACGTTAGGTAAAAATGAAGAAAATTTGAATAAACTATGGACTTAGTTAATAATGTATCAGTGTAGGGGTGCCTATCTGGCTCAGCTGGTAAAGCATGTGACTCTTGATCTTGGGGTTGTAGGTTCGAGCCCCAAGTTAGGTGTAGAGATTATTTAAAAATAAAATCTTAAAAAAATTAAAACTTAAAAAAAAATAATGTATCAGTGTCATAAGAAATGTATCATACTAACACAATATAATGTAAGACATTAACAATAGAGAAAACTGGGGGTGGGAGATGCAGCATGATAAATAGGATTTCTCCATACCTCTGAATTTTTTTTTAAGTAAACTCTATGCCTAACCCGGGACTTTAACTCACAACCCTGAGATAAGGAATGGCATGCTCTACCAACTGAGCCCACCAGGCACCCCTGTCTGTATTTTGCCATAAACCCAAAACTATTCTACCACACAGTCTATTAGTAAAAAAAATTATAATTTGTATATTTCATCATTTAGAGACAAAATACGATCATCTTAACATCTGCTCAAGAAAAGTGTATGATAGTGGCGCCTGGGTGGCACAGCGGTTAAGCGTCTGCCTCCGGCTCAGGGCGTGATCCCGGCGTTATGGGACGGAGCCCCACATCAGGTTCTCCCGATATGAGCCTGCTTTTTCCTCTCCCACTCCACTTGCTTGTGTTCCCTCTCTCGGGGGCTGTCTCTATCTCTGTCAAATAAATAAGTAAAATCTTTAAAAAAAGAAAAAAGAAAAGCATATGATAAATTCACCACTAACTCTCAGCAAACACGGAGTTTATGCAAGTTTAAGAAAGGACCTTTTTTAAACTGTTAAAGGATATATTTCTACTACCAAAAAAACCCCTCATACTAAACATCATACATGATTGATGAAACTATAGAAGCATCTCCTTTAAAGTCAAGCTTACTTCTATTTGAAAGAGTAAGGCAGGAAATGAGAACTGGAAAGGAGCAAAGATGACATTATTCACACTATGAGCACCAGTGTAAAAAAAACCTACAAATTATTAGAATTGGTAAGAGTTTACACTGAATATAAGATTAACACACAAAAACCAACAGCTTTCCTGTATGCCAGCAAAACAGTTTTAAAACATAACTAATAAAGGGGCACCCAGGTGACTCAGTCAGTTAAGCGTCTGCCTTCAGCTCAGGTTATGATCCCAGGGTTCTGGGATCAAGCCCCTTGTCAGGCTCCTTACTCAGTAGGGAGCCTACTTCTCCCACTCCCCCTGCTTGTGCTCTCTCGCTCACTCTTTCTGTCATATAAATAAAATCTTTAAAAAAATAAATAAAACATAACTGATATTTTTAATAACAAAAGCATGAGGTACACAGAAAGTAATCTAATACAGAATGTGAAAGACTTTTATGGAGAAAATAATAAAAGATCTAAATCAGGGGTATGAAAACCTTTTCTTCTTACAAGGCCAAAAAGTAAATATTTTATGCTTGCAGGCCATCTGGTCTGTCACAAACACTTACCCCTGCCACTGGAGCTCAAAAGTTACCAAAGACAACATATAAACAAATAGGTCTGGCTGTGTTCCAATAAAATTTTATTTACAAAAGCAGGCAATTTGCCTCTCATCTAAATAAATGACAAAACAGAAGCGCCTGGCTGGCTTAGTCAGTGGAGCATGTGACTCTGCATGTGATTGATGAAACTATCAATCCCCACGTCGGGTGTAGAGATTACTTAAAAATAAACTCTTTAGGGGCACCTGGGTGGCTCAGTCAGTTCAGTGTCCAACTCGGTTTCAACTCGGGTCATGATCTCAGGATCATGGGATCAAGCCCCATATCAGGCTCTGTGCTCAAGGTGAAGTCTACTTGGGATTCTCTCTTGCTCTCCCTCTTGCACCTCCTGCTCCTGCTCGTGAGCTCTTGTGCTCGCTCTCCCTCTCATAAATAAATATTTTTAAAATTTTTTAATAATTAATAAACATAATTCATATATAGGAAAACTCAACATCAAAGTTGGAAATTTTCCCCAACTTTATCTATAAACTCAATGCAATTCCAGTCAAACTTAAGAAGTTGACCACAAATTCAAACTGAAGTGTAAAGGGCCTAGGAGAGTCAGGACATTTTTTGTTTTGACAGAAAGGGAGTAAGCTTTTAATGAAGTATAACAAATATAGAACAAAGCACAAATCATAAGTATACAGTCCTATGATTCCTAAGCACATCTATCTAACTACCACCCAGATTCAGAAAGAGATCATTATCAGCACCCTAGAAGTACTCCTCATGCCCCTCTGTAGCCACTATCCACTCCCAAATGTTGGCAAAGATGTGTAGAGAATAAAATCATACACATTGCTGATGACTTACTTTGTAGAAGAAGGACCTGCATATCAATGGAGGAGAGGGAGGTATCTGTGGCGATATGGAGATTCCAAATGAGAACACCATTAACTTTGGAGGGAACACATATACGGATGGACCTCAGACAGAAGAGGACTGAAGATAAGACTATCATAACTAGAGTCAAACAGAAGATACTAAATGTCCAAGGAATCTGGTCTTGAACATTCAGAAGATCAGAGTACTGAAGGTTTTTAAGTTAGAAACATTAGTATAAAGAAATGAAATGGAAAGATTAATGTGTGGAATGAACTAGAAAGACAAAAGTATAGAAAAAGAAACTGGGAAGGAGGCTACTATGAGAGTCCACATAATAAGATAACCCAAGATGGAGACAGTGAGAATAAAAAGAATATGAGACATAATAATGGAAGAAAGCAAATACTGTAGATGCCCGGTTATGGGAATATATATAAACAATCGTCTCCTGCCTCAACTCATTCTCAAGCTACAAACTTCCATTATCGTTCACTCTTTTCTTATATCGACACTTACTTTTCTTATATCCACACTTAAAATCACAAATTCTTAGTGATTTTACTTTTAGATCTCTCAAATATAATGTCTCCTTTCCACTCAGTTATTCCAGTTTTTGATATAATTATTTCTCACTTAAATTATTACAAAGTATCCTAGCTGGGATGCCTGGGTGGCTCAGTCAGTTAAGCATCTGCCTTCAGCTCAGGTCATGATCCCAGGGTTCTGGGATCGAGCCCAGTGTCGCTTCCTGCTCAGCAGGGAATCTGCTTCTCTAGCTCTCTTCCTCTGTCCCTCCACCCACTCGGATTCTCTCTCTCTCTCTCTCTCAAATAAATAAATAACATCTTTATTTTTTTTTTAAAGATGTTATTTATTTATTTATTTGACAGAGAGAGACAGCCAGCGGGAGAGGGAACACAAGCAGGGGGAGTGGGAGAGGAAGAAGCAGGCTCCCAGTGGAGGAGCCTGATGTGGGGCTCGATCCCAGAACGCCGGGATCACGCCCTGAGCCGAAGGCAGAGGCTTAACGACTGAGCCACCCAGGCGCCCCTAAATAACATCTTTAAAACAAAATTTAACATTAAAAAAAAAAAGTCTTCTGACTAGTTTCCATACTGTCAATACCTTTTTCCTTCTACAACTTTTTTTTTTTCAAGATTTATTTATTTATTTTTGAGAGAGAGGGTGCGGGGGGAAGGGGCAGAGGGAGAGAAAGAGAGAAAATCTTAAGCAGACTCCAATCTCAGCAAGGAGCCAGACACAGGACTTGATCTCACAACCCTGAGATCATGACCTGAGCCGCAATCAACAGTCAGACACTAAACTGACTGAGCCATCCAGGGGCCTCTCCTTCTACCACTTTCTACACTAAAGCCCAAATCCTGTTGATGTCTAACCTGTGTTTCACTCCCAGGTCAAAAACCTTTAAGAGCTACCCAAAACATTACTGAACTAAGCTTTCCTAGCACAGAACACAAGGCCTTTCCAGAAATATCACAACTTTTCTATCTCACACTGCTCCCCTCACCTACCCCATTTAGCCACATGAGAAATTCCGCACTACCACCACATGTTTCTATAATGCAAGGTAGCACACACATTACTGAGAAGTAGAGAAATGATGTTAGTGTAATGCAGAAATTACATTGGTTCTGACAGGGTTCTTCCCAGATCGTTAAAGATTTGCACCATTAATTAATAGCAGCTAAATGCAACAAGCCTTGAAGGAATCTAATCCTACGTTGATGCCATTACCCTAGATGCCCATCAGTACCTTTCCTCCTCTGGTCTCAGTACAGTAACAGGCTTTGTCTTGCAAGGGTGCAAGCATGGTTTTCCTCAATCTTTGGTGGGCCGGAGGGGGGGGAGTGAGGGACCCAAACACCAGGCAGCGAGCCAAAGCCAACCAGTCTGCCATCACAATATTTCACACAAAACTTGCAACTGCCTCTACATCTATAAAGTGTGATATTTACGTCCCTGTTCTTGTCTCCACAAATCGACAGCTTCAATTCTTCCTTTTCCTCCTTCTATCTATCTTTCTTTTTTCTTAAGAAAAAAATCAATATTTACTGAGATACTTATTAGGAATTTCACATGTGTTAACTATGCCAACATTTTAATTAAAGTTGTTATTGTTCTTGTTGGTGCCCTAGTAACATGGGTAGATAGGTTTTGCGTATTCTACCCGTTTTTCCCATAAACCCTGTTTTAATGAGTTATAGAACTAAACGTTTTTCAAAAATGCATATATTGAAGCAGAAATGTCTGTACTTGCAGTTCCTGAATGATGCCATGTACTTCACCTCCACAGTATCTTGCTCATTCTGTCTCTTTACCTGGACTGTTCATCCTCTTCCCAAACCCAGCTACCATAAAAGAGAACCCTCTTTTCTAGAGACACAGTTAATCCTCATTCCTTTATTGTACTGACATACACTGATCACACCATTACATTTAGCTACCTCCATCACAATCATTTGCTTTCTAAAGTTGTTCTTAGACTTTAGCATACATCAGAAATACCTAAAGGAGTTAGAACACAAGGCTGATGGGTCCCATCCCCCCAAATTACTGATTCTGCAGGTCTGGAGTGAGACTTGAAAATCTGGCTCTCCACTGCTAGTCCAAGGACCACACTTTGAGAATTACCTTACTTTTTTTTTTTTTTTTAAAGATTTTAAAGTAATCTCTACACCCATCGTGGGGCTCGAACTTGCAACCCCCAAGACCAAGAGTCTCATGCTCCACTGACTGAGCCAGGCACTAGAAAACTACTTTTTTTAGAACAGCAATGGCCAATAGAACTTTCTATAATTATAAAATTGTTCTGTATATCTGAGCTGTCCAATATGATAACTAAGTACATGTGCCTATTGAGTACATAAAATATGCAAGTATGACTGAGTATATTAGTTTCCTTTTTTTTTTTTTTAAGATTTGTATTTATTTATTTGACAGAGAGAGAGAGAGCACAAGCAGGGAGAGCAACAGGCAGAGGGAGAGGGAGAAGCAGGACCCCACAGAACAGGGAGCCTGACGCGGGGCTCAATCCCAGGACCCTGGGATCATGACCTGAGCCGAAGGCAGACACTTTAACTGACTGAGCCACCTAGATGCCCTGAGTATATTAGTTTCTTATTGGTGCTCTTAACAACTTAACACAAATTTAGTGTCTTAACGCAAATTTATTATCTTATCTCGTTTACCACAAAAAGCTCACAGAAAGGACTTCACAGAGCTGTAGTTATTTCAATTTCAATAACACTTAACTAGCTCTAAATGCTACTGAGTCCTTATAAAAATGTATTTGAATGCTGTCCTAAGGCAACAAAGTCCTGGACACCAATATCTTATTTACTACAACTGCAAAGCAAAATTTATTTCGCTGAGTTAAACACTTGAAGAGCAAATACAAGGGGATAAGGAATAAATAGTAAGTACTGCCACAAAAAGTAGGGGTACCAGATCAGATTTATAGACTCCTCTGCCGCCACCTCAGAGTGCTTGAAAATTAGGAACTGTTTGTACTAAAACACAAACCAACAGTCAGCAATAATATACTAAAGTTAATAAACACATTCCTGTAAGTCCAAACTCACCAAGTCCAAAACCAAGAGATCATCTTTCCATCAACATCTGTCACCTCCTGACATCTTTACTTCGAGTAGCACTAGCATTCCTTAATAGCCTACTGATAGTAGTCTGCTATGTTTCTCCCAATCCTCATTCTTGCCATCTGAATTTTATTTCAGGCTTTACTACAGTTACCTAATTATCTTCTCTCTCCAAACACATGCTACACACAACTGTTGAGTTAGTTTTTCTGAAGCAATCCTGCTCCTATCACTTCCTGCTCAAAAACTTTCCATTACTTCCCAATGTCTACTGAATAAAGTCCAAACACCCTACCTTAATACACACTGATGCCTACTTTCTAGCCCCATCATTCACTATCCTGAGGTTTCCAAAATCCCAAGGTTCAGTCAAAATGGGTTCCTGTTTGCAAACGCAATTCCTGATACCATCTCCCCACTACATCTATGAGCTCACAAACAAGTCTGGGTGTGAATACCCACAGATTAGAATTTGAGAAATGAGGTTTTAGAAAAGTCAGGTGATATATTATGCAATTAAGATACCTGGACTTCAGTACGAAATGGGAGAAACCACGGACATTTTTAAAGCAAGACAGTATCACGATCAAATCTGCATTTCAGGAATTTAACTCTAGCAAGAAGCGTACAGAAAATATTAGTAGCAAAAAACAGAGAAGACTATTAAAACAGTACAGGAGCCAATGAGGGGTGACTAAGTTATTAGCAGTGGAAATAAATAAGCAGATCTGAGATTTCTGGGGAGAATCAAAAAGATTTCATGGAAAGTGTATTCAAATCTCCACTCTTGACCACTTCAAAATCACAGCCTGAGTTGTCTTTTCAAAATGCAAATCTGGGGGCACCTGCTTGGCTCAGTCGGTTAAGTGTCTGCCTTCAGCTCCAGTCATGATTCCAGGATCGATCCCTGCATCGGGCTCCCTGCTCAGCGGAAAGCCTGCTTCTCCTTCTCCCTTGGCCTGCTGCTCCACCTGCTTGTGTGTGTGTGTCTCTCGCTCTGTCAAATAAATAAAACCTTTTTAAAAAAATGCGGATCTGATCATGTTCCCCCCTCTGCTTAAAACCCATCAGTGCTTCCTGCTTATTTTAGATTAAAAAACAAATTTTGTCACAATTTTGCTTATAAAGTCCAGAGTGACCTGGCCTCTGACCACAATTCCAGTTAGTCTTCATCCTTCTTCCCCATTTCCCAGCAGTCTTTACTCCTGATCATACCGACGTTCTTTCAGCTCTTGAATATGCATTTGTTCCCTCCCACCACAGGGCCTCTGCAGGTCAGGCCCTCTCTATTATATTCTTATACCACTGTGTCCTTTCTCTATATGGCCTCTTTTCAGTTTATGATTACATTTTTGTGGGAATTCCTAAAGAAATGTCCATCTCACCCACTGGACTGTAAGCTCCAATGAAGACCAGGACTGGCTCTATCTGTTCACCAGTGTAACCCCACCTCTCAGCACAGGGCCTTGCAAGTCAGTAGGTAATTTAAAAAAAAAAAGTATTTCTTGAATTACTGGTATTCCCAATTTATTGACAACAACTCTGAAGTTCCTAGCTTTGATAAAAGGTAATCATGCTTTTAACTGAAATAGAGAACCAAAGAAAACATGATGAATTATCTGTAGGACATGCAGGTGAAGATGTCTAATAGATAACTGGAAACTGAAGTATGTAGCACAAAAGACAAAACATTATGGGTAGAGGTCAGATACGCTCTTGAAATCACAAAGGCCAGTTATTCTCCTGGGAAAGGGAGGAGGGGAAAAAGAGGAAGGATTATGTATCAGAATCTCTTGGAAAGAGGGGCTTATTCACATGTGCTCTCACTTTCCCCCAAATGAGGATCTCAATACATTATTCGAGGTACTACTGACAGAGGAGTGTTGCACCTATGCGAAGTGGAGAGGCAAAACTTTACATGCTGAGAACCATGACGATGAAAGAAAATTGCTGCAAGGTCACTCATAATCATTTTAGGAACAATTCCAATGGATTCAGATGTGAAGACGAAGCATATGAGAGGATTACTTAGCCTTTTGTGATAAAAAATAGTCTAAAGGAAATTTTCCTTAAAAAAAAAATGAAAGACTGAAATGAGCATTTGTAGAGAAAAACAGGAAAAAGGCAGGGCAGGAGAGTGTATTTAAGGCTCATGGGAAACACTAAATGTAATACAGCAAGATCCCTGAAGAAAATGTAAAGGTTAAATAATAATAAACACTACATATACTGAACACTATATGCCTGGATCTTAACTGTTCCATATACATTATTTTAAATCTTCCAAAGTCCCATAAAGTATATACTATTCTTTTTCCCGTTTTATAGATGAGGAAACAAATAACAAATGATTAAGAAACTTGCCCCAAGGTCAAACAGCTGGAATCATATCTGGGATTAGATTCCAGCTCCTTCATTAAAGCCAAATGACAAAATCAAGAATATTCATTAGACATGAAAGTATATATATTTTTTCTTTGAAAGGGGTCCACCTCTTGTGAAATGGGAAGAAACGCTAGAAGATAACTGGGGTGGGGGTTGGGGATGGGATTCTTGCCCTGTTCTCTGCCCCACTCCAATCAAAGAAGCACTGAGCGAGATGGGGGAGGGGCACTGAGGAAGGGGAAAGGTTTGGAGCTGTAGGTGTGGAGAATGGAAAAGACCAGGGAAGAATCTGGGAATGACTAGGGAAGAATCAGAGTCAACGCCAACTTGATCCGTAAGCACAAATTATGAGCTTCTGCGAATCCTACATTAACATCTGAGTTGGGGCCAACTATGTGTCAGGCGCTGTTCTAGGCGTTGTGGAGATCCAGATAACTTCTCCGGGTATTACAGTCTCGGAAACAACCAACATCAATGATGGCCTGACACTTAGGAAAGCCATATTCCTCCAGAATATCATCTGAAAGCTTTAAGGAGTACATCCCAAGACAAGATTGGCTTGGGGGGAGGGGCGGGAGGAGCAGTCGAAAGGGCAGTTCCTACGTGCGCTCGCCCCAAGCACCCCTGGATACTCTCGAAGGACCACAGAGGGACGCGAATGCGAGCCCAGAAACTGCACCCGAGGGCGGCGGGAACGCAGCTACCTGCGGGCCCCGGACATCAGGCGCGCCCCCCCTCCCCCGACGCCGCGGCTCCCCCGGACTCCTTGGCTCCCCGGAAGCCACCGGCTTCCGCTCGGGGCACTACCACACCATTCAGTCTCTTCCCCAACAGCCCCGAGCAGACCGGACCCCCAAATCAACTTACCCGCCCTGCCTAGCCCAAGAGAGCCGGGGATCCTTTCTGGACACCGAGGTCTCCCTGGCATCTCCACCAATGCCAGAGCTCAGTCAGGACGCGGAGGCGGGACTGAGCATCCACGGCCAATCAGACCAGACGTAAAGAACGTCCCGGCGCACATAACTAGTTCCCGCCTTTGGGAGGGCGAAAAAAAAAAACACGGTTGGCGCCAAACTCGCGTAGGCTTGTGCAGACTTTAAGAGAAAGGGGCGGAGCCTAAGCTGGCGGGGACGGTGATGGGGCGGGGCTTCACTGCGGAAGGGGTGGGACCTTAGAGAAGGTGGGGGCGGAGTCTGGGAGAAGCTCTTTAATGAAAGGGAAAGTAAACTCTGAGAAGGCCCTGTCATTTATTTAGTCCTTTATTCTATAAATTCCATTGAATGTCAACCGCGTGCTAGACGTGGTGCTGGACTCTGGCTCCATAATGATAAATAAGCACTGTTCCTTGCCCTCAGACACTTTCCTGCATAATAGATAAACAATTTAGCCCAGGGCATTGGGAGCTTTGAAGACAGGATACCAAGTCCAGTCGGGTAGGAGGAACAGAAGAGCTTTTTAGGGGGTAGAATACCCGAATTGGCTTATAGACTTGCAGGAACTAGAGATGCCGGTAGGGTCTAGCCTCCAGAGGTGGGGCCTACACCACTGATCGGTGGGGAAGTGAAACAGAAATGACTTCCTCTCTGCTACCTGATCTGGGGATCCTCATCTTGATCTCTAACCGCTTCCTCCTGTTTGTCCATTTTAATAACTTGTAACTGTCTATGAACTTATTACATATTTTTAAATTTTTCAGAAAGACCTCCATTTGGGAGAGTATGTTCTGGAAGAACACTGGTTTCCTGGAGTCTACCCCAACCAGCTTTGCCTCTGAAAAGTTAGGCAAGCATTCCAGGTAGTGGAGACTGGGAAATACTAAAACGGTGTGCAACTACGAGGTATTTATTGTTGCTGGAGCATGAAGTGTGAAATGAGGCTGGTGGGGGAGGCAGGGGTCAGAGCTTAAAAGACCTTACATATGTCAGAGAGCTTGGAATTTACCTTTAAATGATGAGGCATTGGAAACCACTGAAGGATTTTATGCTTGGTGCGGTCGTGATCTGATTCGCGTTACTAAAATCCTCTGGCCTTGAGAAGGAGAATTTTGAGATGCTCTGACAGTGATCCAAGCTAGAGGAAATGAGGATCTGGAGGAAATGGCAGGTAACAGAGAGGATAGATTTCAGATATTTAGGAGATGAAATCAACAAAACTTGCCAATTGATTGAATATGGGTTTTCAGCATGGGTGCATAATGATGACATTCATCCAAAAATATTTGTTGAGAACATAGAATATATATCTCAAAAATAACTGAAGTTTTCCCCCAAACTTATCTTTCAGAGAAGAATGGCCCTATTACTAAAGTCCTTACAAAGCCTCTCATTTTACTGGAAATTCTTAAAAATTTACATTGAATAGAAAGTAGTGATTGATTTAAAAATATTTGTTTGGAAAGACGTCAATCAATGCCAACTTGGGAATTTGGGATACTTCCAGAAATCAACTGAAGGCATCAGTATTTTTTTTAAAGAAAACAAATGTAACACAGTTACATGTTTTATAAAATCTGGACTCACAATTGCAAATGTTGCTTTAAAAAAAAAAAAAAGCAATTTCTAGGGGAGCCTGGCTGACTCGGTTGGTAGAGCATGCAACTCTTGATCTTGGGGTGGTGAGTTCAAGCCCACCATTGGGGATAGAGCTTACTTTTTTTTTTTTCTTATTGTATTTTTTTGTTATTAACATATAATGTATTTTTTGTTTCAGGGGTATAGGTCTGTGATTCATCAGTCTTACACAGTACACAGCACTCACCACAACACGTACCCTCCCCAATGTCCATCACACAGCCACCTCATCCCCCAACCCCCAGCCCCTCCAGCGGGGATAGAGCTTACTTAAAAAACAACAACAGAAAAAAAGCAATTCCTGAAGATGTCTATATGTACTTACATGGGGAATAGTCTACAAGGTATAGTGTGAAGGAAGGAAAAAGTACAGTGTGGTATGCTGGCTTTTGTGTAAGAAAAAATGAGGAAAAGAATATACATATAGTTGCTTGTTTTTGCATAAGAAACACTTGAAGAATAAATTAAAACCTAATAAAAGGGTAACTTACCAGGGTAGAAGACTGGCTGGAGGGGATAGAGAGGAAAGGGAATTTCCTTTGAGTATGCCTTTTTTAAAACTTCCATTTAAATATTTTTATATGTAAATATACCTTGCTTTTCTTCGTTTTTTAATAACTGCTTTACCCTTTTAACAACAGCTTTTTTGACATATCATTCACATACCATATATTTCACCTATTTAAAGTACTGAGTTTGCCTTTTTATAACCTTTTGCTTTTGCTTCATGGAAGTGTTTCATGTATTTAAAGTTGAATCAAATTAGAAAGAAAAAATGCTAAAATGGAAAATAAATTGAAATAAATGAAACTGTAAACAAAAGAAATATAAACACTCAATCCCAATAATTATCTCAAGTGACATTTAAACAAAATGCTCTGGGACGCCTAGGTGGCTCAGTCAGTTAAGTAGCTGCCTCTGCTCAGGTCATGACCTGTCCTGGGATCAAGTCCCATCCGGCATTGGGCTCCTTGCTCGGCAGGGAGCCTGCTTCTCCCTCTGCCTCTGTCTGCCACTCCCCCCGCTTGTGCTCGCTCTCTATCTGTCAAATAAATAAATAAAATCTTTTTAAATAAATAAATAAACACAGTACTCTGACTGTACACCATTAGTAGGATATACTCCAAGCACAAAAAAAACTGCAGAGCAATCTTATACCTTATGCAGTTTTCTTAGTCTTAATATTGTAATTTTGAAACCATTTAATGTATATTGTAAGACAAATATATAATATGTTAATATTTTTAGGAATCAAGATATTTGTGGAAGAGAAAAGAGATCCAACATAAAATCAAAAAAATTAGGGGGGAGAAGAAAGATTAAACAAAAAATTAGGGGGCAATCTTATACTGTTATATCTGAACCGAAAATGCCAACATGACCTTATGATTTTTAAAAATATGTATTTCATGGGGTGCCTGGGTGGCTCAGTCGGTTAAGTGTCTGCCTTCGGCTCAGGTCATGATCCCAGGTCCTGGGATCAAGCCCCACATCGAGGTCCCTGCTCATGGGGAGACTGCTTCCCCATGCTTGTGGTCTCTCTCAAATAAATAAAATCTTTAAAAAATATACGTATTTCTTACTTCTGTTCCTTAAAGGGTCTGGAAGCATTACCTGACTAGCAATATATTTGACAGTAACTTTTGACTTCCCAAAAACCTAATTACCAATAGCCTTCTATTAACCAGAAACCTTAGCAATAATATAAACTGTCAATTAACATGTTTTGTATGTTCTATGTATTATATACTATATTCTTAAAGTAAGCTAGAGTAAATAAAATGTTATGGAGAAAATCATAAAAAATCAGAAGGAAAAGAAAGTATATTTATAATACTATACTCTGTTTATTTTTTAAAAAGGAATCCAAATATAAGTGGACCTGTGTATTTCAAACCTGTGTTGTTCAAGGATCAACTGTATTCTTATTAGATGGTGACCAACTGCCAACTGATGCATTCAGAAACTTTGTGTAAGAGAGTTTTAAATATGAAATTCACAGGGGAGTAGAAGGTAATTGATACAGCTGAAACCATAAGGATGGGGAGGGACAGAAGAGTGAAACAACAATAGAAAGGAACTGTGTTGTAAGTTTGACAGTCACTACAAAAATGAGCAATAGACCCAGATGCTTTTTTTTTTTTTTTTAGGATTCCATTTATTTGTCAGAGAGAGGGAAAACACAAGCAGGGAGGAGCAGTGGACTGAGGGAGAGGGAGGCTCTCTGCTGAGTACAGAGCCTAAAATGTGACTCGATCCCAGGACCCTGAGATCATGACCTGAGCTGAAGGCAAATGTTAACCGACTAAACCACCCAGGTATCCAACCAAGTTGCTGTTAAGACCATGACAAGACTACTGTCAGTCATTAGCATTCCTTCTGAGGCATGGGGAACAGGGGAGCCACTGTTCCTGGCTGCCTCAGCAACCCACTGCCAGAGCTTCCTGGTCTCCCTTTCCTTCCCCATGCATCTTTCACTGCATCTCAGCACTTTTCTCTTCCTTACAACCTAGAAGAGCCAAACTCTTGGATCATAGAAATGTGGCACTGTCAAATGTCGATTCTCTTATTTTCTTCAGTGTCTCATTTGTTCAATATTATTCTTCACTTTAACAAATACTTATTGAAGACATTGTAGGCTAGGCAACATACTAAGTGCCGTGGTTGTTTTAAAAGAATTTAGGGGTGCTTGGCTGATACACACATATCCTTTTCCTGCAGGATACTGGCATGGTGATCTTAGTTGGGTTCATAGCATCTGTTTGTATTAAGTGGCTAGAAGACTGTGTCTACAGCTTTGTAAAAATATACGCTCCGGGAAGAAGTTGCTGTCCTTGGACAGTGGCATTTATTAATTCATTCAGAAAGCACTTATTGAGTGTGCTCTGTGTGCTAAGGATATAAAGAGAAAGGCCCAACCACAGAAAAAGAGGATGACTGACAGTTCTAAATGGGAGCATGTGGAACAGGGTCCTGGGATCAGCCCTGCTTCGGGCTCCTTGCTCAGCCCCTCAACCTCACCCTCTCTTGCTCTCTTTCTGTGTCAAATAAATAAAATCTATAAAAAAAGAAAAAAGAAAAGTAGATCATGTTAATGGTAGTGGAAATGAACGGAGTGAAGTCTATTCCAGACACAGAGTGCTGTAGGAACAAACGCAAGGAAGCAGAAAACAGCGTGGTTTGTTAGGAGAATAATGTTCTACATGGTTGCATAATGAACTTCATTAATTCACAAATAGTTATTGAGTCTGTTGTGTGAGCCAGCCAGTTTTCTTGAGGGGATTCTATGGTAATACTATCTACCTCATAGGTTATTGTGAGGATTAAATGGGTTGACACATGTAAAACACCTAGAAAGGTCCCTGGCGCGGGGTAAGTTACTATTATCACTAGAAATACGAAGATGAATTATATATGGTCTCTTACCCCAAGAATTCGACTCTAGTTGGGGTGGGCAGAGAGACAAATGAAGCAATTTCATTAAGTTCTACAGGGGATACCTTCTTCTAGGGAAGATCTCTCAGATATAGTAACCTTTAAGCTAAGACCTGAAAGTGGAAGAGTTAGCCAACGGAAAGGGCGGAAGTGGGGTGGGAATGAATTCTGAACAAGGGAATAGTATAATTAGAGGCTTGAAGCAAGACAAGTCCAATGAAAGTGGTTCTGGATGGGGTGCCTGGCTGGCTCAGCTGGAAGACCAAGCAACTCTTGATCTCAGGGTTACAATTCTGAACCCCATGTTGGGTGTAGAGATTATTTAAAAATAAAATGTTTGGATGCCTGGGTGGCTCAGTTGGTTAAGCAACTGCCTTCAGCTCAGGTCATGATCCCAGGGTTGTGGGATAGAATCCTGCGTGGCGCTCCCTGCCCAGCAGGGAATCTGCTTCTCCCTCTCCTTCTGCCTCCCCCCAGTCATGCGCTCTCTCTCTTTCTCTCTCTCTCTCTGTCAAATAAAGAAATACAATCTTTTAAAAATAATAATAAAATAAAAATAAAATCTTTAAGAAAAAAAAATAAGGAACGCCTGGGTAGCTCAGTCAGTTAAGCAGCCAACTTTTGGTTTTGGCTCAGGTCATGAAATTGGGGTCCTGGGATCAAGCCCTGTGTCATGCTCTGTGCTCAGTGTGGAGTCTGCGTAAGGATTCCCTCTCCCTCCTTTCCCCTCTGTCCCTCCACCTGCTTGCTCGCTCACTTGTTCACTTGCTCTCTCTCAAATAAATAAATTCTTTCTTGAAAGAAAGAAAAGAATAAAGCAAGCAAGAAAGAAAAAGTGGTTCTGTAGGGCCAGTAGGAAGCATAGTGCGTGTGAGGGAGTGTAAGGAGACGAGATAGCAGAGGGTCAGCAAAGTCCTGCCCATCGGCCAAATCTTGCTCATTGCCTGTTTTTGTGCAGTCTGGACCATGAGCTACAAATGGCTTTTACATTTTTAAATGGTTGAGAAAACGAAGGATAATATTTTTGTGACAGGTAAAAAATAAGAAATTTGAATTTCAGTCTCTATAAAGAAAGCTTTATTGAAACACAGCCACATTCATTTGTTTCTTTATTATCTGTGGCTGTTTTCACACTACAGTGGCAGAATTGAAGAGTTGCAACAAAGACCACACAGCCTGTAACACCTAAAATATTTACCATCTGGCCGTTTATTGAAAAAGTTTGCCGTTCCCTGCTCTAGGGGAAGCAGAGACTTGTTTAAACCACAGTTAAGGAGTTTGAATCTGTCCTGAAAGGCAAAGGGTAGCCAGTGAAGGATTTTTAAGCAAAGATTTATGTTATAAAAAGGTGTAGGGAAGCAAAATAACCCATGACCTTGGGGGCTTGTACCTCTGTTGAGGAATAATTGTTTGGCTTACCTGGTAGACAAAAGAGGGCCCTCGGCAGAGGAATTTGATCTTAACCAGTTAAAGAAAAGGTGGAACTTTTAAAAAATATTTATTTATTTTGAGAGAGAGAGAGAGAGAGCGCGAGCAAGGCAGTGTGTGAGCAGGGGGAGGGGGCAGAGGGAGAGAGAGAATCTCAAGTAGACGCCCTGCTGAGCGTGGAGCCCAAGGCAGGGCTCAATCTCATGACACTGAGATCACGACCTGAGCTGAAATCAAGAGTCAGGTGCTTAACAAACTCACCCACCCAGACGTCCCAGAAAAGGTATAACTTTAAAGCTTCTTTGGTTTATTTAGAAAGCTGTATAAAAGAGCTGTCATATAGCTGTTTTATTTGAAGAGCATGGCGGCATGAAGTAGAAACTAAAGGCATAGAAAAGAGAATTGAAACTCTACAATAATGTAAAGACTACCTTGCTAAACTAGAATAACCAAGAACAATTCTTAAAGAAAAAAGTTGGAGGACTTACACTATCAGTGGACACTGAGATGGTTAATTTTACCTGCCAACTTGCCTAGGGCATGGATGCCCATATACTTGGTTACATATTATTTCTGTGTATGTCTGTGAGGGTGTTTCTGCAGGAAATGGTAGACTGAATAAAGCAGGTTGCCCTCACCAGTGTGGGTATCATCCAAGTAATAGAACTGAATAGAACAACCAGGTGGAGGAAGGGAGAATTTACTCTTCCTGCCTGATTTAGATCTGGAACATTGGTTTTCTCCTGCTCTAGTACTAGTACTTACACTATTAGTGCTCCTGGGTTTCAGGTCTTTGGAATCAGACTAGAACTACAGCACCAGCTTTCCTGGGTCTCCAGCTTGCAGATGGCAGATCATGGGACTTCCTAGACTTCATAATTTCATAAGTCAATTCCAAATATATAAAATATATATACTAAGGTATTATAGGAAATATTTGCTTATACATACATATCTCCTATTGATTCTTTTTCTCTGGAGAACCCTGACTACTACAACCAGATTTCAAGACTCACTGTACAGCTACAATAATTAGGGTAATGTGGTATTACTGCAAGGATAGATAAATGCCTAATGGAACAGAATGGAGAGTCTAGGAACAAAACCACACATATAGGGTTATTTGATTTATGACAAAGCTACCACAGAAATTCAGTGGATAAAGGATTGTCTTTTCCAGGTGGAAGGGAAAAACTCAGTCACAATACTTCTCTAGCAACAAATGAGGTGTGGCGATCAGGGGAAAGTGAAACATACCAAATGGGTGATGTCAGTCAAGACACCCCGGCACAGAACACCAGTAGTCTGACCAGGCCTCAGAGACGTGGCATATCAATACACAAAAAAAGGGTCCCAAACATATGTGGAAGGAAAAGCATACCATGGTGAATACACAGACAAAAATAATGGATTTATGACAATTGAGTTCCTTTTGGAGGATCTAGCTTTAGACAGATGAAGGGAGTTCGGAGAAAGTCTCTCCCTGCAATTGCTATTTTTCAAGTGCCTACTGCTCAAAATAATCAATATACCAAAGCAGTATATTTTGAGGTGGAATGTC
Source organism: Ursus americanus (assembly GCF_024610735.1). NCBI lineage: Eukaryota > Metazoa > Chordata > Mammalia > Carnivora > Ursidae > Ursus > Ursus americanus. Next base: position 9,474,678 of record NC_142137.1, on the reverse strand, counting down.
CTAGACTCCTTCACTACCAACCAGGGGAAGATATTTATATTACATATATCTGGGGATGCCTGGGTGGCTCAGTTGGTTGAACATCTGCCATCGGCTCAGGTCATGATCCCAGGGTCCTGGGATCAAGTGCTGCATCAGGCTTCTTGCTCATCAGGAAATCTGCCTCTCCCTCTGCCTGCCATTCCCCCTGCTTGTGCTCTCTCTCTCTCTGACAAGTAAATAAATACAATCTTTTAAAAAATAATTATAATACACATATCTCACAAAGAGTCAAATCCAGAATAGAAAACAAAACACAACAACAACAACAACAAAACAAGCCACACTCACACCCACAAACCAATAACAAAAAGACAACCCAATTTTTTTTAATGGGCAAAAAAAACTGTACAGAAAGCACATCCATATGACTACTAAGTAGTTGGAAACATACTAACATTCTTGCTCATCAGGGAAATGCAATGAGATACTTCCACAAATCAACCAGTGGCTAAAATTAAAAGTCTGAGAATAACGATTATCAGCAAAGGAATAGAATAACTGAAACTTTCACACTTTTCTACTGATAGTGTGAATTGTTACAACCATTTTGGAAAACTCTTTGACACTATCCACCGCAGCATGTGTTTAAAATACCCAGTCTGAAATAAATAAAATGAAATGAAATAAAATAAAATACCCAGCCTATGACTCTGCAATTCTATTCTTAATTATATACTCTTGGGTACATGTGTGTTTTTGTACATCAAGAGGCACGTATCATAATATTCACAGAGGTTTTTTTCATAACGGCTGTGACTGGGAACAACCTAAATGTTCATCAATAAGCATAAAAAAAAAAAGTACTGTTATAAGCCTGACACAGATAATACGTACTATGTGATTTAATTTACATGAAGTTCAAGACCAGGCAAAACTAATCAATGGTCCCATTGATAATGTTAAAAAAGAAACGGAGGCATATTAAAATTTTTAAGAATTATTTAAGGAAAAATCTTTATTTTTAGGCAAGAATCTATTTGAATCAGGCAGCATCATTTTCATCTAGAAAATGAAAAAGAATGCCAAGGAGCTATATAAAAGGAAAAACTTTCATAGGCAAAAGAGAGTAGGAACACAGAACTTGTACTGGCAAGAAAATCAAATTGGTTATTGCAGTTGCTTTCTTTCAAGGATTGGCAGGGGTCTTTCAGGCAAATTACCTACCTAGTGCTAATCTCGCAATTCCTGATTGACTGGTTTAAGATTCAATTTCTGGGCAAGCCAAATTGTAATTAAGTCTCAGTTTAGTGAAGTAGGGCTTAGCATAAGTGGCTCCATTTTGGGCCTGTTATCTTGCTTTTAACCATAGCAAAGGAGGGTATTGATTAAAGCAGTTGGGCTGTGAGAAATTCATGGCTGTTAATATGTCTTGGAAATTCTCCCAGATATTTTGGAAACAGAACAGATTATAGGTGAGGCCAACTCTGTGGGAAAGGAATGGAGTTTTCCTAGGAGAGACACAGATTGACTTGATGGAGGGGCCTTTCTCAGAGCCAGGCAGAGAGGAGGGTGATTGAGAGATAGGAGAGTAGGGCTAGCAACAAGGGTCTCCATGAAAAGCTTACTAGAGTAATAGCATTTAATGTGTAATTCATTTGAATTTTCCCTAAACCTGTAATAAAATCTATTACATCACTTTCGAGCCTGAGCTCACAACTCACCTTTTCCAGAAGTGTTTCCTGTCTTCCAGGTTGAGTTGGCAGCTTCCCTATTTGTACTTACAGCACCCTCTCCCTAAATCCCTATTAGAGCCATTTGTGACACTGTCCCTTAGATGTCTGTCTTTACCATAACACTGAGAATCCTTTAAGGTCTGGACCCCTGTCCATCATCTTTACATTGAGTATGAGAATTAGGAACAGTTGGAACCAGAAAATCTTGAGAAAGAGAATTTTTTTTTTGTCTCTTGTTGGCATTTACTGTTAAGTATGAATAACAGAAAAAGGTTTATGGTATGTATTGAGTAAGAGAACTAAAAATAAGGGGTAGTTGCTATTTACAGAAGGAACTGATAATTTAGTAAGGAATTCGTTACTTAAAATAATGATGAGAGTGACTTAGTTTCTTATAATTCTCAAAGTGCTTTGGTTCTTTTTACTGCTTGTTTTCTATATGAAATCACAGTTGTTGGGGAAACCAATGAAAAACAAAATCTCCTCCAAACCAGAAAATCTCTCCATAAAGGGAGAGAAATAAAACAATTTATTACTGAATTAAAATTAAACCGGAATGTGATGCATATCACGGACAATCCCCTAAAGAGATTGCAAAGACAGAAAGAAATCTCACTCTTTTATATAGAGTTAAAAGATAAACTGAGGCATATTAAAAATTTTAAGAGTTTATTTGAGCACAAATCAATCTAAGTTGGGCAGTGTTAAACCAGAAGTAGTTAGGAGTGCTTTGTGAAAGGAGCAAGGAGAAAGACCTATACAGAGAAAGTACAGATGCAAAGAAAGGAAATTATTTGATTTGCTATAACTCAAAGCCGAGTTGGCTGTTTGCGATTGTCTTTAGCGTTCTGATTTCCTAACCTTCAGGCATTTACAGACTTAGATTTTGATTTGCTTAAGAAGCAAATGCCACAGCATTAAAGCCACCTCAGTTCAATGGTCTGTTTAATTAATTTAACAATAGTCAAATGGATATAATCTATTACATTGGGTAGGTTTTGCAATTTAGAGTCAGGTAACAAGTTAGGCCCATCTCCTCCCCAGAAATTGAGCAACCGGGCATTTTTTGCCCTGGATGATTTTATTGCAAAGAGATGGCTCCCAGGGCCTTGGAGAAAAATTCTTGAGTTGTAAAACTAGCAAGAGGCTTACTTTTAAAAAGTTTACATACATTTGAAGGGCAGCTAGGTGGCTCAGTTGGCTAGGCGTCTGACTCTTGATCTTGGCTCAGGTCATGATCTCAGGGTTGTGAGATCCTATGTTAGGCTCCATGCTGAGCGTGGAGTCTGCTTGAGATTCTCTCTCTCCTTCTCCCTCTGCCTCCCTCCCCCCAGCTCACATGTTCTCTCTCTCTCTCCCTCAAATAAATAAATAAATAAATAAATAAATCTTTAAAAAAATTTACATACATTTGAAAAGCAGAGAGAAAGAAATTTTGAAAGAAAGGTATGAGGTGAGGTGGGGAGAGGAGAAATTTCTTCCTTTAGTTTTCAACGGGGAATAATAAGCCTCCTAATTTATATTTGCTCTTACACAGTTTATAAGTAGAGAGTGAAATCAGATAGTGCAACAGTTTCTAAACATGTTTCTTTTATAATTTTCACAGTGATTTAATTAAGTAAGTTGCTCCTGGTTTTCTCAGACATTTAAATACCTGGAAGGATTGAACATTTGTTAAATGCCTATTGTGTATGAGAAAAGTATTTTAGTGCCGTGTAAGATACAAAGATGAATAAGGCACTTCCTGGTTTCAAGAGTATTTACTGGTTCAGGAAGATAGACACAGAATCAGAACGTCTAGAGAAAAACTGACGTCTAGGAAGGTTAAGTCACTTAACATAGGTCACATAGCTAGTTAATGGAAAAGTACAACTCATAGCTTAGGTCCTTCAATGCTGTTTCAGTGCTCTCTCAACATCATGTAACACTTCTGATATCCTAATCAGGCACAAGTAAACTTTTTTAAAAAGATTTTATTTTTCAGTGATCTCTATACCCAGTATGGAGCTCAAATTTACCACCCTGAGATCGAATCATATGTCCACCAGCTGAGCCAGCCAGGCACCCCTGAGGCACAGATAATTTTTTGATAGCAAAACTTGAAGCTAAAGAAGATCTCCTGGGAGAAATGAGAACTCTTACCCCGACGTGTCCTGAAGTCTGAATCAATTTTTTAGTTTTTGTTTACATTTTCTATATTCATTTTTTAAAAAAACTTTAATGTTGTAGAACAAAAAAGCATAGTTTAATGAAGTATTATTATTTATCTAATAATCAAACTTGGAAGCTTTTCTATAAGCCCACCCAATCACAGCCCCTCTCCTCCCAAAAACTATCCTGACTTTCAGAGTAAAAACTTCCTTGCATTTTGATTAGCCAAGAGTGTATTTCCAGGCACAATCATTTAGTTTTGCCTGTGTTATAAAAATTTGCTTAAGTGTCATAAGTCTCAGTCTTGGTCAGCTCAAGCTGCTGTAGCAAAATACTACAGACTGGTGGCTTAAACAACAAAATTTTATTTTTCACAGTTCTGGAGGCTGGGAGGTCTAAGATCAACGTGACAGCAAATTCAGTGTCTGGTAAAAGCTTTCTTCCTGGTTTGTGGGCAGTTGCCTTCTCACTGGATGCTCACTTGGCAGAAAGAGAGAGGAGGCTCTGGTTTGTTCTTGCAAGGGCACTAATCCCATTATTGGGGCTCTACCCTTATGAGTTTATCTAAACCTAATCACCTCCCAAAGGCCTTGCCTCCAAATACCATTACATTGGGGTTTGGGGCTTCAACATAGGAATTTTGGAGGACACAAATATTCAGTCCAAAGCATTCTCTTATAATCTACAGTTTTCCCCTCCCATACCTTCCTTTCCTTTTCTTTCTTTCTTTCTTTCTTTCTTTCTTTCTTTCTTTCTTTCTTTCTTTCTTTCTTTCTTTCTTTCTTTCTTTTAGAGGTGGGGAGGGGCAAAGGGAGAGGGAGAGAGAATCGAGAATTGGACACTTACCGACTGAGACACCCAGGCACCCCTTCCTTCCCAAACCTTTCTTTTCCTTTAAATTTATCTCTTGAAAAACTTGTGTTTTGATCTATAGAATCTCCTAACAGTCTGGATTTTGCTGATTACATATTCATGTTGCAGTTTAACATATTCCTCTTTTCTCTTTGTTTTCTGCACATTGGCAGCTAGATCTAGATACTTTTGACAAGACTATAGGTGGTATTACGTTCTTTTATCAGCAGCTAACCTGAAGTCTGGGTTTTTTTGCTCTTTTGTGATGTTAACAGCCATTGATACTTACTGCCTTGGTTACTTGATTAACTGGGGGTTTGGAAAATGGATATTTTCCTCCGCCAATTCCTTTTTTAAAAAATTTTTTCACGTAATCTCTACACCCAATATGGGGCTCCAGCCTATGACCCCGACATCAAGAGTCGTATACTCTACCAACTGAGCCAGCCGGGTGCCCTAATTATCTCATTATCTTCTATTTGGTTACCTAGTAGTACAATTCATATATGAAGACAAGATAAATTTTTGATATCTTCTCTTTATTTACCAACTTTCAAGACTGATTTCTTGCTCCAAAGATAACCAATTTTTAAAAATATTATTACAGGGATGCCTGGGTGGTTCAGTCTGTTAGGCATCTGCCTTTGGCTCAGATCATGATCCCAGGATCCTGGGATCTAGTCCCGCACTGGGTTTCTTGCTCAGTGGGGAGCCTGCTTCTCCCTCTGCCTGCTGCTCTCCCTGCTTGTGCACTCTCTCTCTCTGACAAATAAATAAATAAAATCTTTAAAAAAATTTAAAATTATTACATAATCATGGATTTAAACATATATAACAAATGTCAATTCATTGCAATTGTTGGCCTTATTGAAGCTCAAATTGTACCATCATTGGTCAGTGGGAGCCTCTTTAAGTTGGTACTGTAAAGGAGGAAAAGAAATTTTTTTTCCTCTACCCAGTTTGGGTTCTCTGGGTTGCGCCCAATAAAATACATTAACAAAAGACAGATTAACAAGAGAAAAACAAACATAAACTTATTAATGTGCATCATGCATACACATGGGAGCACTCAGAGACCAGTTACTCAAAGAGGTAGTTAAAATCTGAGAAAGGTCATAAGAAAGGGTATGTAAAGGAGGAAAAATAATTTTCCCTTTACCCTTCTAAGTTCTTGGGTAAGACCCTGCCATACAAGACTGATTAACAAGAAAAAAAGCACACATAAGTTTATTAACATGTACACTTCACATATACATGGGAGATACCCAGGGGAAAAATTAGTAACTCCTCAAACATGGGTAATTTTTCATTCATTGTGATATGTCCTCAGGGAACCCTTCTTGGAAATTTTAAAAATATAATTTATATGGAAATGTTTTTTTTGCTCCATTTTCATAGTTCCCTAGTTCTGGAAGTTCTGTGCTTGAGTTTGAGTTCCCCCAAAAGCAAACATTCAAACCCTAGGGAAAAAAATCCAAATTCAAAAACATTTTTAAAAGACTGAATCACAGTTACACTTGCTATCAGAGAGCTACCCCCTCCCTTAAAACACTTTTTAAAGTCATAATTTACACAAGGTGCACAAATGTTGTGTACAGTTGTGGGGGTTTTTTGCTTTTAAAAATTTGTCCACCAGGGGCGCCTGGGTGGCTCAGTCGTTAGGCGTCTGCCTTCGGCTCAGGGCGTGATCCCAGAGTCCTGGGATGGAGCCCCGCATCCGGCTCCCTAATCCACAGGGAAGCCTGCTTCTTCCTCTCCCACTCCCCCTGCTTGTGTTCCCTCTCTGGCTGGCTGTCTCTCTCTCTCTCTATTAAACAAACAAACAAACAAACAAACAATAAAATCTTTACAAAAATTTATCCACCAGAATAACACCACAGAGAGGAAGATAATGAAAAATTTCCATCACCATAGGACGTTCCCTCAGGTCCCTTGACTGTCAATACTCCCTAAAGCAACCATTAGCCTGACTTTGTCATTATTTTGGCTTGTTCTTGAACTTTACGTAAATGTGAAGTTCTATTCCACTCTTTTTAACGGCTTCTGAATATTCTATAACGCATATACCACACTTAAATACTCCCTAACTGAACACTTACTTCCAATATTTGTATTATGAATACTGCAAGGGGCGTGCTTGTCATATTTCCATAGGAGGGTGGGCTTGAGAGCTCCCTCGCTTCTCCCGCCTAGCGGAATCTCCTGTCTCGCTGTACCCCCACACCCAGACTCGGAGACCAACTATCACTGTACACAGGAAACCCGGATCGCAACAGCGGTCAGATTCTATTGCCCTCCCGGAACTGGCGCGGTATTGACTCCGGCTGTTTCCGCTGCTGAGGGGGCGGGCCTGGGGCCGCCCTGCAGTCGCCGTCGCGGGCTGATGACGGAGAGCGCCGCGTGCTCCCCCACGTGTGCTGCAGTTCTCCCGGTGTCTGTGGGGCAGCTGGGGCTCCTTTCCCTGGGGCTTAGTTGCTGGCACCTCCGGTGTGGGACCTCAGAGGCTCGGGGGCTCCGCGCGCTAAGTAGGGAGCGCTAGTGGCCGCCGGGGACAGAGGGCCTGCGGTCATGGAGCACCTTTTCCTGGAGGTGGCGGCCACGCCGCTGCGTTTGCTCGCTGCCAAGAACGAGAAGAGCCGCAGCGAACTGGGCAGGTTCTTGGCCAAACAGGTAAAAGAAGGAGGGAGAGGGAAATCGCCGGGCAGACACCTGCCGCCCCTCGCGCGTGCCCTGCGGCCCTGAGTGAGACGCGCTACCTTAAGGGAAGAGAGTAGCGGCGTTCTGTCACCCTGGCCCCCTCCCCAGGGCTGGCCGGGGGCGGAGACGTCCGCGCGTGTTTGAGGAAATTGGAAGAAGCCTTCTGTGCTTATATGAGAGTCCCTTCCGTTCTCTCCACTAGCCGACCACCCTGCAGCAATCTGTGGCATACGTGGCCTTCCGAAAGAAATGTAGTTTGTTTTTCTGTAATTGAGGTTGTATCTTTGGTCTTTTGACATGTGTATTACTCTAGTGTGCCAAGTCTTAGCCACCCCTGTTAGTCTGGGTGACTGTTTTTCTTTTCTGCCTCATCCCATAGTTTTGGCCCGCTAACACGTATTGATTGCGTACCTGCTTTGCTTGAGGCACGGTGTGGTTCTATGAGAAGACAGAAATTCGTTACGGTCTCTGCCCCCGGGGAATTTAGCATCTATTTTTGGAGACAACTTCATAAACACAGAAAACACCTGAAGGGCAAAGCAAGACAGCTAGTGTTAACTGTGTGGCATTAACCATAGGCGTTATTAGGTGAATTAGAGCCTTCTAGAAAATGGGTTTTTGGCCTTTTAAGAGCCTTCTCTCGACTCCCTACTGTTTGAGTTGAGGACCTTTATCATGCATTTTTTTCATGTTGCATTTTAATTTCCTAGTTTATGCTTCCCTACCCCCAATATCTTTGAGCTTTTTGAGAGTAGAAAATGTGTTTTTTTCCCTTCTAACTACAGTATCTATAACTTACTTATTCAGTCATAAATGCGTTATGTACATATATATATTCCATTGCTTAGGAAGCAACCAGAGTATTTTGGGTCTGGAGCAGCAGAGAACTAACATGAGAGGCATTTCTGTTTGGTGACAGATCGAAAGTGTAAAGGGGAGGGAGGAGTTAAGGATACCTTGGAGTTTCTGGCTTCTGAGACCCAGTGAAGGGAATCAGTAAACAAATGGTGAGCTGTAGAAAGAGAACCTGGAGTTTTGATGGGTTGGACTAAGGAAAGAGATAATCAGTTTGTATGAGCTGAGCTTCTGATGACAGGCTCCTGAGTTATGTATTGTTGCTAGAGGTATTTTTCTATAAGTGGGCTTTAGAATTCAGAGCACAGGTTCTGAATCTGGGGATCATGGACCAGCAACAGGAGATATATGTTTCCACATCACTGTAATTGGATGTAAAATTGGTGTTTATGTTTTGGGAGTAGGGAGAGGAAATGGTTTATAGTCTTTTTTAGATAAAGTTTTAGAGACTCTGACACACACAAGTGTGAGAACAACTCGTGTGGATTCTGACATTGTATAGAGATAGTGTTGGACTTGAAAGTTACTTGAAAGTTCAGTTGAATTAAGGAGATTAGGACACCTTTGCTTCTCCCTTTTCTTTGCTTCACATTGTCTGTCAAATTCTGTCCTGAGATGTCTTTCAGGTTTGTTCCTTGAACCATTTTCAGTGATCATTTCTAGACTTTCATTCAGAAGAGTTGATTGTGTTGCCATTCTGTATTTCTCCTGTTTTGGGGGAAAAAAACAATTTTTATTAGAAAGCAAAGACTTTTGAAACATGATTCTCATTGCAGTTGAGATCTGAAGTAAGAATTTTTTAGGATTGTGTTTCTTTTTATGTTCTTTATCTCAGCTGGTGACACCACCTTCTCTCTATCCAGTCACTTTAGAGAACTGACTGTCCTCACTCTTTTCACTCCTTTTCCTTCACATATGTCCAAGTCTTCCATGTTTTATTTACTTGGTATTGAATCTATTCCTTCCTTTTCATCTCACTACCACCACCACCATCCTATAATTCTGACTCCATCCCAGTGTGTGTGTTTTCCAACATCTCCAAGCAATTCTCAGACACAAGTTAGGTGTCCTACAATTTAACTCAATTCTGACACTGCCTATCTGGAGATAGCATCAGATCCCACATGTTAGGGGTTCGGTCTTACAAAACTGTCCCCCATCCCCCAAGTCAGGTGTCAGTCAAAAGTCCAGGTTGTCACCTGCACTTCTGACCAACTGACTGAGGGTTGGAAGTTCCTAGAGCCCCCTCCTTGGGCTTGGTTAAATTGCTGGAGTGGCTCACAGAACTAAGAGAAACATATTTACTTCCTAGATCAGTGGTTTATTATAAAATGATATAATTCAGCAACTGCCAGATGGAAGAGATGCATAGGACAAGGTATGTGAGGAATGCAGAGCTTCCATTCCCTCTCCAGAGATGACACTTTCTCCACATATCCATGTCTTCACTGACTTGGAAGCTCTCCTGACCAAGTCTTTTTGGGTTTTTATGGAGACTTCATTACGTAGGTATGGTTTATGAAATCTTTAGCCATTGGTGTTGAATTTCAATGTCCAACCCCTGGCCTGTGAGGTAGAGGGCTGAAGGTTCCCACACTGTAATCATTTGGTTGGTTCTCTTGACAGCCAGTCCTCATCCTTGGGTCTTTCCAAAATTTACCTCCTTGGGGCACTGGCTGGCTCAGCTGGTAGAGCATGCAACTCTTGATCTGGGGGTAGTGAGTCCAAGCACCATGTTGGGCCTAGAACTTACTTTAAAAACCAAAAAACTCCCACAGAATTCACCTTCTTAACGTAACAACATAACAAAAGACACCTTTATCACTCTTCTCAGAGGAAATTCAAGGGTTTTTTATAAACCATGGGGTGTCTGGGTGGCTCAGTCCGTTAAGTGTCCTACTCTTGGTTTTGGCTCAGGTCAAGATCTCATGGGTCATGAGATCAAGCCCTGGTCCTGCTCTGTGCTCACCAGAGAATCTGCTTGAGGATTCTGTCCCTCTGCTCCTCCCCCACATGTGCACGAAGCTCTCTTTCTCTCAAATAAATAAATAAATCTTTTAAAAAATTGCTTTATAAATCACAGTGTCACACATCCTTACATCCTTGATCACTGTCTGTGTTCAGGGAGAACAGAGTGCTTAAGATACTGGAACTGAAGTTTGGCTGAAGATCAGATCTATTCTCTTAATTCCTTTTGGGGCCTTGAACAAGTTACTTAACTCTCTTGAGTCTCAGTTTCTTGATACATTACATATGGTAGCTGCTAAATAGTTGCAAGGACTCTGGAGCCAGACTTTGACATGGATTGCTGGTTCTGCTGCTAGCTTTGTGACCTTAACCCCTTTTTTACTTTTCAGTTTCCTTATCGGTAAAATGGGGATAATATTACCACTTTACGGGTTGCTGTGAGAATTAGATGCCTAGACTATAGTAAGCACTGTTTATAAAAGTGGTTAATTATTACTGCTATAAATAAGACTGTTGTAAGATCTAGGTAATGCATGTGAGGAACTTATCAAAGTGCCTGGCACAAAATAAGTAATCAGTGCATGCGAGCTATAATAATAATTTTTAAAAACCACTTTATTGAGATATAATTCACATACCTTGTACATCATCCATTTAAGTGTACAGTTCAGTGGTTTTTGCTATGTTTGCAGGTATGTACAACTGTTATCACAGTTTGTTTTAGACTGATATTTAGACATTCTTTAAAAGAATTTTTTAAAAAAATTTATTTAAGTAATCTCTACACCCAATGTGGGGCTCAAACTCATGACCCCAAGATTAAGAGTTTCATGCTCTTTCGACTGGGCCAGTGAGGCGCCCTGACATTTTCATTATGTCAAAAAGAAGCCCCCATACCTTTTAGCTATCATCCCCCCACCCCGCATCGCTGTGATTTCCCAAATTCCCCCAGACAACCACTAACTTACTTTTTTTCTATATAAGTTCCCTATTCTGGTCACTTAATAAATTATCATTAATAAGTCATCTGAATCAGTCACCATTTTGTATAAAAGCTCCCCATTGTCTCCAGAATAAAAATCAAGCTTTCTAAAATGATATATGGTATATGAGGTGTTTTTTATTTATTTGAAATTTTTAAACTTAAAAATAAAATTTTCTTCCAAAAAAAAAAAAAAAACCCGTTTATTTATTTAATCTCTACACCCAACATGGGGCTTGAACTCATGAACAAGAGTCTCATCCTCTTCTGACTGAGCCAGCCAGGTGCCTCCTGGCTTAAAAGAAAAAAATTTTTTTTCCCTGTCAACATTATTCTCATTTTTTGTTTCAAGTATTTTTTAATCCAGCCTAGTGGTCCTTAACTGGGGTAATTTTGCCCCAAGGGCAAATCTGGAGACATTTTTGATTATCGTAAATAGTGGTGGTGGGGTTGCTTCTAGCATATAGTGTTTAGAGGCCAGGGATGTTGCTAAATATGTTATAGTGTATGGGATAGCCTCACAAGGAATCATCCAGCTCCAAATATCAGTAGTGCAAAATTAAGAAAGAAATCCTAAATATATGTACACCTAATAACAGAAGATCAAAATATGTGAATTAGAAAGTGACAGAAGAGGAAAAATAGGCAAATTCATAAATACAACTGGAGGCTTTGACACTCTGTCCTGAGTAATTGATAGAACAAATACAGAAAATCACTAAGCATGTGGAAGACCCACTATCAACAAACCTGACGTATTTAACATTTATAAGAGTGCTGTGCCCAAGACAGTAGAATACATATTCTGCTCATCTGGAAACTTCATCAAGATAGAGCATATTCTGAGCCACTAAACAATGAACAATGAAATTCAAAACATCGAATTATTATTATTATTTTTTAAAAGTAGACTCCATGCCCTGTGTGGAGCCCAATACAGTACTTGAACTCACAACCCCAAAATCAAGAGTCACATGCTCTGTCGACTGAGCCAGCCAGGTGCCCTCTAACATTAAATTCTTGTATTAGGAAAGAAACACTTGAAATCAGTGATTTTTTTTATTTAAAAAAATTTTTTTAAAGATTTTATTTATTTATTTGACAGAGAGAGACAGCGAGAGAGGGAACACAAGCAGGGGGAGTGGGAGAGAGAGAAGAGGGTTTCCCACTGAGCAGGGAGCCCGATGCACGGCTCAATCTGAGGACCCTGGGATCATGTCCTGAGCCGAAGGCAGATGCTTAACAGCTGAGCCACCCAGGTGCCCCTAAATCAGAGATATTTTTTTAAGTTTTCACCTTAAAGAATTAGAAAAGGAAGAGCAAATTAAACCCAAAATAAGTGGAAGAAAGACAATTATAATAAAGGTAAGAGTAGGAATTAATGAAATAGAAAATAGACAAACAATAGAGCAATCCAGTGAAACCAGGAGGTGGTTCTTTGCAAAGACTGATCAAAAATAAATGGAAAAGTTCCAAACTACAAGAAAGGAAAATACCACCACTAACAGATTCTAAAAAGAGTAAAAAGACAGTTGACTAATATGAGCAATTTTATGCTAATACATTAAGCAGTTTAGATCAAAGAGTGTTTGAAGAATACAAACTACCAAAGCCTACCCAAGAAAAACAAGCTAGGGGGATGCCTGGGTGGCTCAGTTGGTTAAGTGTCTGCCTTCAGCTCAGGTCATGATCCAAGTCCCACATTAGGCTCCCTGCTCAGCGGGGAGCCTGCTTCTCCCTCTACTGCTCCCCCTGCTAGTGCTCTCTCTCTCTCTCTTTCTGTCAAATAAATAAATAAAATCTAAAAGGAAAAAGAAAGAAAAACAAGCTAGGAGTAGACCACAAACAAGTCAGTTATAGAACAAAATTTCCTCAAGCTGATACAGAGCATCTACAAAAACATATAGCTAGCATCATAGTTAATATGTGAAAAGCCCAATTTAAAAATGGAGAAAAGATTGAACAAGCAACACAACAGATGATAAATGAATGGCTATTAAACACTTGAAAAAATTCTCAACATCTTTGGCATCAGGGAAATGCAGATAAAAGCACCAGATACCGCTCTCCTTCCTCTAGAATGGCTAAAATTAAAACAGACAATACTATGTGTTGGTGAAGTTACATGGCAGCTAAAGGTCTCGGACATTGCTGGTGGGTGTAAACCAGTACAACTACTTGTTTTAAAGTAAACTACTTTAGAGTAAGGTAAACTACTTGTTTTAAAGTAAAGTGAGGGGCACTTGGCTGGCTCAGTCGGTAGAGCATACAACTCTTTTTTTTAAAGATTTTATTTATTTATTAGAGAGAGGGAAAGAGAGAGAAAGAGCATGAGGGGAGGAGGTGGAGGGTGGGGCAGAGGGAGAGGGAGAAGCAGACTTCCCATGGAGCAGGGAGCCTCACCTGGGGCTCGATCCCAGGACTCCAGGATCATGACCTGAGCCCAAGGCAGACACTTAACTGACTGAGCCACCTAGGAGCCCCTGCATGTGACCCTTGATCTCAGGATTGTGAGTTCATGCCCATGTTGGGTGTAGAACTTACTTTAAAAAAATAAAATATTAAAGTTGAACATCAAAAAATTTCTTTTAAAAAGTTTTAAGTTATGAGCTCCTGGGCGGCTCAGTCGATTGTCTGACTTCAGCTCAAGTCATGATCTTGGGGTCTGGGGATCGAGCCCTGTGGCTGGTTACTGCACTCAGCAGACAGTCTGATTGTCCCTCTACCTCTGCTCTTCTCCACTACCTTTCCCCCAGCTCATGCATATGAGTGCACAAGCACTGTCTCTCAAATAAATAAAATCTTAAAAAAATTTTCAGTTAAATTGAAATTTATTTTCAAATTAAGCATAGAGTTATATGACCCAGCAATCTCACTCTTAGGTAATGAAAAAAATTAGGAGTAATGAACATATTAAAACTGGTGCAGAAAAAGAAAGCAATGAATATATGTCTATAAATCTCTTGTACCCAAATGTTCATAGTAGCTTTATTTATTTATTTTTTTAAAAACGGGGTAAGAGAGAGGAGGGGAAGGGGCAGAGGAAGAGAAAAAACTTAAGCAGGCTCCATGCCCAGCACGGAGCTGATGCCTGGCTTGATCCGATGTGTAGCTTGATCTCACAACTGTGAGATCATGATTTGAGCCAAAGTCAAAAATCAGACGCTTAACCGAGCCAGCAAGCTAGGTGCCCCCATAGTAGCTTTTTTGATGATAGCTGGAAACGGTGAAGCAGTAAAGATAATAAAGTTGTGGTTTATTTGTAGTGAAAAACTAGTCAGTAATAAAAGGGGAGTAAATTATTGAAGCATTTAATTACATGGAGGATTGTCAAAAGCATTATACTGAGCAAAAGAAATTGGACAGAAAAGAGCATATATCGTATGATTTAATTTATATAAAGTTCTAGGCTAGTTAAATCTAATCTGTAGTCATAAAATCATATTTTTAGTTGCCTATTGGTGAGGGGATTGCCTACCAAGGAACATAAGGGAACTTTGGGTTTGATGCTTTAATTGGGTGGTGGCTACATGGGTGTGTACATATGTCAAAACTCATCAAATTATAAATGGGTGCATTTTATTGTATGTAAGGTGTATGTCAATGAAGATTGATTGATTGATTGATTTAAGTTGTTTTTATTTTTATTTTTATTATTTTTTATTTTTTATTTTTTTAAAGATTTTATTTATTTATGTGACAGAGAGACAGCCAGCGAGAGAGGGAACACAGCAGGGGGAGTGGGAGAGGAAGAAGCAGGCTCATAGCGGAAGAGCCTGATGTGGGACTCGATCCCGGATCGCCAGGATCACGCCCTGAGCCGAAGGCAGACGCTTTAACGACTGCGCTACCCAGGCGCCCCTAAGTTGGTTTTTAAAAAGCTAAATATCTGAGGGCACTTGGCTGGCTCATTCAATAGAGCATGTGACTCTTGATCTTGGGGTCAGGAATTTGAGCCCCATGTTGGGCATAGAGTTTACTTTAAAAAAAAAAGGCTAAATATCTATTTCCTCTAACACAGTTTTTCAGATTACCTTTTTTAAAAAATATTTTATTTATTTATTAATTTATTTTAAAGAGCATAAGCAGGGGGAGGGGCATAGGGAGAGGGAGAGACAGAACCTCAAGCGGACTTGGTGCTGAATGTGGAGCCTCACGCAGGGCTCGATCCTGAGACCCTGAGATTATGACCTGAGCTGAAATCAAGAGTCTGATGCTCAACCTACTGAGCCACCCAGGCGCCCCCAGATTACCTTTTGAAGAGAAAGTTCATGAAATGACATTCTCTCTAGAGGTTTTTCCCCAACCTGCAAGTATCCATTTTGTATAACATGTCCAGGATAGTTGCAGGTTTTTTTTTCCTTCATTTTATAGATGATGTTTCTTTTTCTTCACAATATAACTACTTCTTATTTTTTATTTTTAATTTATTTTATTTTGAGAGGATGAGGGAGTAGGGGAGGGGCAGAGGGAGAATGAGAGAGAGAACCTTAAGCAAGTGCCACGCCCGGTGTGGAGCCAGATTCAGGGCTTGATCTCACAACCCTGAAATCATGACCTGAGCCAAAATCAAGAGTCAGACACTTAACTGACTAGTCACACAGGCACCCCTATTGTATACTTTTTAAATGATACCTTTAGTGGGCTTATTTATAAGGACATTCAGCAGTTGAAAATGTCATATCATGCCCCTGTGAATCATGACCAAATCTGTTAAATTTCTTTGTAGGACTAATATTGATGGAAATTGTTCCAGTATAACATCTTTCCCCCATCAGTGCTTTATTCAGAATTAGTTGTTTTATGAGTGAATGCCCTATATTTTGGAAGATTTAGTAAGAGCTCAGGTGTGAGGTAACCTTTTCTGAGAGATAATTTTGGAAAAAATTGTTAAATTTTTGCATATAGTATTTAGGTTGTGTTCAGGCTATACTTTTACAGATAACTGTTTAGTGTGAAACTCCTTAAGATAAATTCATAGCATTGGATTTGCTGGGTCAGAGGATATGACCCTTAAGTAGTTTAAACCCAAGGTCTTTGTTGGCAGCAGGGGCTCTATAGATCTGCATGCACACTAGCAACATGAGACTTTTTACACACTTTTTCAATTTTCCTTGTTACTCTTATGGACATTCTGTGCCCAGGCACTAGAATTTTGTTGTGTATTTCATCTTGCATATCAAAGTGTGGCTGTGTCCTTTGGATTTTGTTTTGTTTATTTATTAGAGGCTGAAGCCTTCATAGAGATACCTTCATTCATTTTCTGGAATTGATTTCTTATCTCTATCCTTTCCTCAAGAGTGTAGGCAGTTTTGCATGCTAACTGCAGGTCCCCCCCTCCCCCCCCATGCAATTTCTGTTTTCCTTCAAGAGCAAAGGAGCTGGGGGAAACATGGGATTCTCTGGGAAGTATTGAGACCATGAAACATTATTTTTCAGGGAAGCTGTGTAGCATCTTACATGGAATTCAGGTATCAGTCCTTTTGCTCAAACCCCAGTGGACTGAAACTTCTTTGTGACACCCTTTTACTTTAAATTCGCTGTAATCTTCTATTGCAGAACCCCCATTGTGTTTTATAAGATAAACTCACTTGTGAAATCTGGATACTGGATGTTTTGATTCCAAGCTAGGACTGCTCTTCTGCAGCAGTGCAAATGAGTAGCGTTTAACATTGTTTTGCCTTTCTCAGGTGTGGACACCTCAAGATCGCCAGTGTATCCTCAATACCTTAGCCCAGTTACTTCTGGATAAAGACTGTACTGTGTTGGTTGGTCGCCAGCTGCGCCCTCTTCTTTTGGATTTGTTGGAAAGGAATGCTGAGGCCATTAAAGCCGGAGGCCAAGTCAATCACGATCTACACGAACGGCTCTGTGTGTCAATGAGCAAACTCATTGGTAACCATCCTGATGTCCTCCCGTGAGTAACAGTTTTTTCTTCACATTTCTCCTTGAGGTAGTAGAACCAGCTCTCTCCTGGGAAGTGAAGGAGGAGTCAGAGTTGAGGAGAAGGGAAGAAGGGAAATATAAGAAAGAAGAAAGATAAGTGGTACTGTTTATAAAAATGATCACAACAGAATCCCTTTATCCAGTTTAGTTTAGTGACCATTTACTACATTCTTTAAAGTCTTGGCAATCAAGACAAGTCTGGAAGAATGGCCAAGATATGTTCCCTGCCTTCAAGGATTGTATCATCTGGTGAGACATCCATATAAGGTGATTTAATTTTATTTATTTATTTATTTTAAAATATTTTATTTATTTATTTGTCAGAGAGAGAACACAAGCCAGGAGAGCAGCAGGCAGAGGGAGAAGCAGGCTCCCTTCTGAACAAGGAGCCTGATGTGGGACTCGATCCCAGGACCCAGAGATCATGACCTGAGCCGAAGGCAGACGCTTAACTTAACTGAGCCACCCAGGCATCCCCATATAAGTCAATTTAAATGAGTTTTAGCTGAGGTTCTTACAGCATCCACTTCGGATGGATGTAATTTTTTGCTTACTAGAGCAGCTGAAGGGGTGGGTTAGAAGGCTCTGGTGTCCCTTCTAACTTTCTGTAATAATCTATCCAAAGCAGTATTGTAAGAAGTTGTATTGGGGGTGTCTGGGGGGCTTAGTTGGTTAATCAGCTACCTTTGGCTCAGGTCATGTGGGATCAAGCCCTGCATTAGGCTCCCTACTCAGCAGGGGCCTGCTTCTCCGTCTTCTGCTCCCCTTGCTTGTGCTCTCTCTCTCTGTCAAATAAATAAATACAATCTTTAAAAAAAATTTGTGTTAGAACTGGATTCTTTTTTTTTTTTTTAAAGATTTTATTTATTCATTTGAGAGAGAGCGAGTGAGCAAGTGAGAGAGCACAAGCTGCAGAGGGAGAGGGAGAAGCAGGCTCCCGGCTGAGCAGGGGGCCCAACATGGGGCTTGATCCCAGGACCATGGGATCATGACCTGAGCTGAAGGCAGATGCCCAACCAATGGAGCCACCCAGGCACCCCTAGAACTGGATTCTAATGTGTTTTTCTTTTAACCGGCTCTGTTTCCAGCCTGGGCTGGTTCACCCCTCCTTAGGCAGCCTGGTGGTCGTCCACTTCTGGGAGGTCACCATATTGATGCTAAACTTACCGTGGACACCAGATCAGCATACCAGAACTACGTTCCAGCAATCCTCCTGCCTCATTGTCCCAAACAGCTGGGGACTACAGGCACATGCCACTGCATCTGCCTTTGTCTTTTAAGTTAATAGTAAAATATCATTTGTGTGGAATAGTCAGAGGGGCAGCAAAATGAGTGTTAGAGTTTTTTTAATTGAGAAGAAAGAACTTTCATTCTAAAGTTGAATAATATTTGTGCACTAATAAGAGTATCTCTCTCTTTTTTTTTTTAAGGATTTTATTTGAGAGAGAGAGCATGCATGCATGGCGAGGGAGGGGCAGAGGGGGAGGAAGAAGGAGAGGGAAAAAGAATCTGAAGCAGACTCCCCACTGAGTGGGCAGCCTGATGCGGCGCTTGCTCTCAACGACTGTGAGCCACCCACGTTGCTCCTAAGAGTATCTGTTATATCCATCTTTTATTTATTAGTTTTCTTTCTTTTTTTTTTTTTTTAAGATTTTATTTATTTGTTTGACAGAGAGAGAGATAACAAGAGAGGGAACACAAGCAGGGGGAGTGGGAGGAGGAGAAGCAGGCCTCCTGCTGAGCAGGGAGCCTGATGAAGGGCTCAATCCCAGGACCCTGGAATCATGACCTGAGCGGAAGGCAGATGCTTAATGACTGAGCCGCCTAGGCGCCCCTATTAGTTTTCATCAACATAATAGGTACACTTTAGCTTTCTTGGAAGTGTGATCTCTAATCTCGTTCTTGAATGAAGGGAATAAGAAATGAAGGCTTGGGAGAAAACCATAATTTGTATGAGCTTTTCTAGAAGGGGAGGGAAAAAATGAGCCCAGGTTAATGGAACTAGAAGATACACAGCAAATATCAATGTCATACTTGGTAATTAGGAACATATGCTGTGGGTTGATCGAGGGTTGAGATTGTGGCCCCCTTTAGGGGTTTAATCATTTAGATGTACTTATCTGTGGTACCATTTCATAAGGTGTGCCAACTATCCTGTACTTACCAAATGAGATTGACATGTGGGTAACTTTAACCCCCACTTCTCCTAAGCCTTTGTGGTCGAGTGCTTCTGGATTGTGTTTGAGAATCATTAAAATGATGAATTAGTTACATCTGATTTCCCACCTGCTTCAAATTTTATGTTCTTATTAAATGCAGGTGAGCGCACCCCTGTATTTTCTTCTTTCATTTTGCCAGGGCCATATATTTTATTTATGCTTCCGTCTCATTCCAAAAATTATATAATGCAGTTTACGAAAGTGCCTATGATAGAGTAACTTGAAAAACAAGCAAAAAAAAAAAGAGCTGTGTATAAACAAATCAATGCATGTTGTAAAATGAACTATAGACAATGATGTAGAATGAGATTTTGATTTTTAAAGAATTGTAGCAGATTAGTTCAGCATGTGCCCCAAATTTCCTCTCTAGAGGAAATATACCTAACGTAATAGGAATATACCAAATATTTTTAGATAGGATATAGTCGTTCATCCAATAGATAAACATAGGAGACCCTTCTTTTAAGCTCTGGGCCACATTGTGGGGGTAAAAAAGTAAAATATAATGGGTTATTGTATTTTGCAAACAATTGAATATAATATGCTAAGGAGAGGTTTGTGAGCAAAATACTTAAGGAGAGGAAGAAAATCATTAAAGAAGGATGAATGTTTTCCTTTTGGAAATCAGAGAAAGTTTTATACTGTAGCGGTTTGTGGAGGGAGAGCAAGGAGAGGAAAAATGAAGAGAAAAGAAATAGGATGGCAATGAAAATCTAGGGGAAAAAAAAAAAGAGACCAGAGAGAAGGTACTCAGTCAAGCTCCCTAGGGTCCTAATGCCTGCCATTTATTTACGGGTACATACTTCTTTCTGAGCTCAAGGTGTTTGGGGCTTCCATGAGGTACCTCAGTGCTCTTAAACATTTCTTTTTTTCTTTTCTTTTTTTCCCTTATGCTATTTGTTCATTACTGGGTGCCCCCCACCTCCAGCTTTATTGAGATAATAATTGAGATATATTTTTATTGACATATAACATTGTATAAGTTGAAGGTATATTACATAGTGATTTGATACATGTATATATTGTAAACTATTTACCATAATAAAGTTAGTTAGCACATCTTTTACCTCACATAATTACCATTTTGTTGCTGTTTGTTCATACCGTTTTTTGCATGTAGAATCCTTAATCATATGTTTTATTCTGGCAAATTCTTTTTCAGGACTCTAGGAAAGCAGTCCCAGTTTGTTGATGCATTCTCTCTTCTAACATATTAGTTAGGTTTCCAAGTTCTTTTTTTTTCTTTTCTCTATTTTTTTTTTTTTTTTTTAAGTAATCTCAACACCCACCGTGGGGTTTGAACTCACAACCGTGAGATCGAGTCATATACTCTAGCCAGGTATCCCAAGTTAGTTTTGAATTCTTGACATATAATGTGACATTGAACATCCTTGGGCATGAAATTTGTGGATCTGCAGTGGTGATTAGGAATGTGGATTTTAAAACAATGGTGGTGTTTTAGTAATAATATATATTTATACAGGATTTTATAGTGTTTAAATATGTAGGTATGTGTTTTAAATCTTTTTTTGCATTTAGTGGTGGACCACTTCCCCTTTTTTTCCCCTTGAAGTTTGTTTGTTTGTTTGTTTGTTTTCTTTCTGCACTCTGTGGGGCTTGAACTCACAATCCTGGGATCAAGAGTCATATACTCTTCCGACTGAGCCAGTCAGGTGCCCTTTAATCTTTATATTGTAACATCTTCAGTAACATCATTGTAAAATCTTATTTTAAATCTTCAGAGAGGTTAACTAAATTGTTCTAAGTGTCGAGCCAGAACTGGGCCATAGGTCTTATTTCTAGACGCTAGGAAGCCTATGATGAGTTGCCCAAGTGAGTGGCTCATCCAAGATTAGATGTTTAACTGGATGGTATTCCTTGTTGCATTTTGGACCTTATGACTCTTTATCTTACTCCAGGAAAGAGACCCTTCTCCTCAGTCTTTGAATATTCTCTAGGGAAAAAGACTAATGTTATTCTCTAAATAATTCGCTAAAAATGCTTTATGGGTCCATCCGTCATTGCTTAGATCAGAATTTTAGAGCACTCCTGAAATGATGGGTCTTTAGAAAAGAGAGTGATGTAGTTGAGTAAGTTCAGGAGAGAATATTGACTAGTCTCCCTTTTGTATACTTAGAGTGGACCACAATTCTCTTCCCCTCATTGTCGCACAAATGTATGGTCATTGCCAGTACACTCTGCTCATTTCCCCCTATCTTCCTCAAAGACCCCCTGGGTCAGGTTGACCATTTGGTAACTGCTTATCTGCCCTCATGCTTGTTACTGCCTGCCTGGTCCCACATGTGCTGCCAACATCAGCTGCCTCTGAGCTAGTGGAATACCAGCCTCTCTCTCCCAAAGAATTATTGTACTTACTCTGACAGCATCCTTGTGAAGAAAAAAATGTCCTATTTTTTTCTCTTAATTATAAAAGTAATATATTTAAATTATAATACAGAATTGCAAAAAGCAGAAGTCTTCCTTACCCTGAAATCCTACATTTTAGGGGTAACTGTTTTTATTTATTTATTTTTTGTTTTTTTAAGATTTTATTTATTTATTTGACAGAGAGAGAGAGACAGCCAATGAGAGAGGGAACACAAGCAGGGGAAGTGGGAGAGGAAGAAGCAGGTTCCCAGCAGAGCAGGGAGCCTGATGAGGGGCTCAATCCCAGGACCCTGGGATCACACCCTGAGCTGAAGGCAGACGCTTAACGACTGATCCACCCAGGCGCCCCTAGGGATAACTGTTAATAGTAGTTTGATATATTTCCTCCTAAATTGCTTTTCTTTTTCTTACTCTGCCAGGTCTCTTCTGAGCAACAGCTGAATCTTCTAAGTCTCATTTGTCCAGTCTCATTCAGAATATCACAAGTGTTAATTTACCAAGCCTCTGTTTCTGTTTGCCTGGCTTGCTTGTAGAAGTCCAAGCCTTCCCACCCATCTCCTGAATTCTCATTATTCCCCAATTACAGTTTTGTATTTGGGAATATATTGAGTCAGGAATCTGGGGTATACCTCCTTGTTGCTTCAGTATACGTTGCTCTGGAAAACAGATTCTGATGGCCCCTGTAGCGGCTCTGTCACATTCCCAATGGGCTCCTGGGGAGTCTGTTACTGACACTGGTTCACCAAGTTATTACAAATGGATGCAACTCAGGAACAGGCTGATGGCAGAGATTGCTTCATAATAGTAGATTTAGCAATGATTTTTTGGATGACACCAAAGGCACAAACAACAAAAACAAAAATAGACAATTGGGACATCAAACTAAAAAGCTGGTGCACAGCAAGGGAAACAAGGATGGGAGAACCTACAGATTGGGAGAAAATATTTGCAAATCATGTGTCTGGTAGGGGATTAATATCCATAATATGTAATGAACTGTGTGAAGCTTGCTTGTTTGCTTTCTTTCTTTAAAAGATTTTATTTATTTATTTGAGAACGTGTGTGTGTGTGTGTGTGTGTGTGTATGAGAGAGAGAGAGAGAGAGCGCGTGCGCGCGTGCAGGGAAGGTCAGAAAGAGAGGGAGAAGGAGAGGGAAAGACTCCCAAGCAGACTCTGTGCTGAGTGTGGAGCCTGACGCAGAGCTCAGTCTCTGTCCCTGAGGTCATGACCTGAGCCTGAACCAAGAGTTGGACAGTTAAATGACCGAGCCACCCAGGGGCCTCCTGTCTAAAGCTTTTTTTTTTTTTTTTTTTTTAAGATTTTATTTATTTATTTGACAGAGAGAAAGACAGCCAGCGAGAGAGGGAACACAAGTAGGGGGAGTGGGAGAGGAAGAAGCAGGCTTCCAGTGGAGGAGCCTGATGTGGGGCTCAATCCCAGAACGCCAGGATCATGCCCTGAGCCAAAGGCAGACGCTTAATGACTGAGCCACCCAGGCGCCCCATGTCTGAAGCTTTTTGTCCATCTTTTGCGATCTTACTTGCCTGCTTTCTGTGTTTCATGAAAATCTGTTATCTCTTCAGATGCAACCTATCTCTTCTGGACTCCCCCAGTTTTAGTAGAATCTTTTTTTCTTGTCCCTCTTGTTGTTTCTGTAAGTGACTGTCTTCCTTGTTACTGGGGGAGTCTAGGATAGTACCTCGTTGGTCTTGTACCCCTGGTACTTAACACAGTGTCTGGCTCCTAGTGAGAGGTCAATAAATGTTTGTTGAAGTTGAGTGCGTTTTTGGTGGAAAACACTTGGGATAAGTACTTCTGGTTCTTGTATTCTCTTAGGTATCTCATGCCATGGTCCTGGTTCCTGAGCTTAAAACAGGATACCATATTAGGACTAGGTAGTGTCAGTATTTATCTCTTTGCTTTCAGACGTTTGGAAGTTCCTGTTATATTCTGCTGTCCTGTCTCAAAATGGAGATGTGTATATTGTGATATTCTCACCAACAAATAAAAATAATCTCTCTCTTTCTGAAGGTTTGCCCTGAGGTATTTCAAGGACACTTCTCCAGTCTTTCAAAGACTCTTCCTAGAGAGTTCAGATGCTAATCCAGTCCGCTACGGGCGCAGGCGGATGAAGCTCCGGGACCTAATGGAAGCAGCTTATAAATTTCTGCAGCAAGAGCAGTCTGTGTTCCGGGAGCTCTGGGACTGGAGTGTGTGTGTCCCTCTCCTCAGAAGCCATGACACGTTGGTCCGCTGGTGTGTACCTGGTGGACTTTTCCTGTGTTTCTGTGGGGATGATAGAGGGAATAGAGAGTTCTGTGCATGAGGAGGGAAAGGAAGCTACGTAAAATGTGTTATTTTTGTTCTGATGCCTTTGGTTTCTTATTTCCTTTCCTTAATCATGTGTCTCTTTAGTGGAAAATGAGATATTACTGGAGTTCCACCTTTTTCAAGTTCTGTCAAGTGAATTCATCATGTCTGATTTGTATTTTCTACTCTTAAATCTATTATATTAATTCTATAAGATTTCCTTTTCTTTTTTTAAAGTTTGTTCATTTATTTATTTTAATAATCTTTACGTCCAGCATGGAACTCCAGCTCCCCACCCCGAGATCAAAAGTTGCATGCTCTACCAACTGAGCCAACTAGGCGCCTTTAAGATTTCCTTTTTTAGTGTTTAGTTAGCTAACAAATTTTCTTTATTTTTGAGACTCAGCTGCTTGTCCTGAGTTTATATACTTTGATTTTCTCCAGGTACACAGCCAATTGTCTTGCTCTGGTCACCTGTATGAATGAAGAGCACAAGTTATCATTCCTTAAGAAGATTTTTAATAGTGAGGAACTGATCCATTTCAGGTTGAGGTAAGGAGAATTCCTGGAGATCTTGATGTGGCTGTGCTGTGCGTTAAAGTAATTGATGAGATCCTCATTTTCCTCAGGTTACTAGAAGAGGCCCAGCTGCAGGACTTGGAGAAGGCCTTGGTTTTGGCTAATCCAGAAACCTCCCTTTGGCGTAAGGAGAAGGAGCTGCAGTACTTACAGGGACATCTTGTTTCAGCTGACCTCTCTTCCAGAGTGACTGCTGTCTGTGGTGTGGTGCTGCCTGGGCAGCAGCCGGTCCCTGGAGAGCGGGTATGTTGGCATCAGTAGGGTGTGTGTCCTCTTCCCCTTCTTAAACACTGAGTGTGGTTTTTCCTTGCTTGGGCTCTGTGTTATAGGTGTGAGTCAAATTGAGTTTGCCAAATTGATGTTCCATTTACAGAAGTATTTGAAAGAGATTAAGAAAAACTTACCTAGGGCCCTCTTCTCTGTATTTCCTTTGTTTCTGTTTGATGTTAAATTAGAAACTCCAGTGATGCCTATATAATGCTTTTTACTTCAGCAAAGCTCTGCCATATATTCTGTCTGTGATGTTGTATAGCACATGTTGTGATACTGTATTTATGTGAAACAAAGGCAGGATGATCAGCCTGGAGACCCCTGGGCTGCCCTTTGGCAGAGATAGAAGTAGGTCCAAGTATAACTCCCAGCAAGTTGTTTCTGTCATAACATTCTTTTTGCTCATTGTGTGGGAGGCTAGTAACTGTATTGAACTTCCCCTGCCGTATGAAATGAGCTTCTTTCCAAGAATGTGGCTCTAGACCCACACTTTTGAAAGGTTTATAGATTATAATCTAGCTTTGTAATCTGAAACTGTTGGGATCCAGTCTGTTTTTTAGTCTTTAGTCACTTGTCACTTTATGTGATGGTCACATTCACCCAGTTTTCTTTTCGGAAGATGTCGTGGGTCATTCCTTGAACCATTGGTTTGTCCATTGGTCAGTACAATTAAAAGAAAAAAAAAGCATAATAGGGAGCGCCTGGATGGCTCAGTTGGAAGAGCATGTGGCTCTTGATCTTGGGGTCGTGAGTTTGAGCCTCACGTTGGGTGCAAGATCACTTCAAATAAATAACCTTAAAAATAATAAAAATTAAAATTAAAAAAAGCATGGTATGCATTAAAATACCCATCTTAAATATACAGCTCAATGATTATTTATAAACTGAAAATATCTATGTAACCAGTACTAGGACAGCAGCACTTCCAGAGGCCCTTGTGTTTCCCTCTAGTCACTAAGATCCTCCCACCCCAACCATTCTCCTAACATAGATTAGGTTCAGAGCATTAGAATTTTAACATAGGGAAGAATTTTAGTTGGGGTGGGCCTGTTGTTGAATAGCGATGACAAGGCACTGGGGCGAAATACGGAATGGTGCTATGACCTGCTGAATTGCTGAGAGTAACAGCCCTGCAGAGAGTTCGAGCTTCCAGCCGATGGGGTGGCTGGGTGGCTCATTCAGTTAAGTGGTTAAGCATTTGACTTTGGCTCAAGTCAGGATCTCAGGGTCCTGGGATCCATCCCTGTGTCTGGCTCCATGTTCAGCGGGGAGTCTGCTTGTCCTTCTGTCTCTCTCCCTGCTTGTGCTCTCTCTTTCAAATAAATAAATAAAATCTAAAAAAACAAAACAAAAGACTTCCAGCCCTGAATCTCGTTTTGTCCTCACATATCTATAGGGGACTAGCCATGTTTGAGAAGGAATTTTAAGAACTTTTAAAGGAATAATAACACTTTTCTAAGAGATCTTTTTCCCTGTGTTATTATTATTTGAAAAACAATTTTTTAAAGATTTTATTTATTTGAGAGAGAGAGCACGAGCTGGGGGAAAAGGCAGAGGGAGAGGGAGAAGCAGAGTCCCTGCTGAGCAGGGACCACGATGTGCGACTTGATCCCAGGACTCTGGGATTATGACCTGAGCCAAAGGCAGACGCCTAACCGACTGAGCCAGCCAGGTGCCCTAAAAATTTTTTTAATGCAGTAAAATACAACATTTACTGTCTTAAACTTTTTTTTTTTTTTTAACTCTGCTCCCAACGTGGGGCTCAAACTCACAACCCTGAGATTGAGTCACATGCTTTACTGACTGAGCCAGCCAGGTGCCCCAACAATCTTAAACAGTCTTAAGTGTACACTTCAGTGATGTTAAAATATTCACATTGTTTTGTAAACAAACTCTAGAACTTTTTCATCTTGCAAAGTTGAAACTCTGTACCCATTAAACATATTGAGAGTACTATTATTATTATTTTTCACTTTTTGTTATGGAAAATGTCAAATATATTCCAAACTAGAAGTAGTGGTGTGATGAATCCCCATGTACCCATCACTTAGTTTCAGTAATTATAAATTCATGATCAGTTACATTTCATTTATAGTTCTGAACACTCTCTCCAAACCATGTTATTTGAAGCAATTCCCAGATACCACATCATTTCGTGCCTAAATATTTCAGTATATATGTATAAAAGAAAATAACTTTAAAAAGCCAATATTCTTTATTACACCTGAAAAAATGTAACAATTTTATAATACAAAGTATCTTTTTAGTGTCCCCATTTCCCTGATTGATAAATATATCATGTGCATTCTTGATCTTAGATATGAAACCTTAGAATGTGGCGAGAGGAAGAAAAACAATAAAAATTCAGTCATGAGATGAGGTTTGCCCCCATTCTTTGTGTGTCAACTTTTTTGGCTTTTCAAACTTTGGGAGACTTTCCTTATTACATTTGTTAGCAAATTCTGCCAGAAGGAAAAAGATCCTTATTTTGGAAAACATAACTACTGTTTGATACTACTAATTTATTTAGAGGCTTATGTAAAGGTCAGTGGAAACATTGTTGTAGAAATTAACCTGTGCCCTTTGGAGGAAAGACTCTTGACATGCCTTTTATTTTTCGCTTGCCTCCTTAGGCTAGTAATAGGAATTCTTCTCGTGAACAGGAGCTGGCCTTTAGGTCTTATGTGCTGGTTGATTCAATCTGCAAAAATCTTCAGACACTGGCTATGGCAGTGGCTTCTCAAAATGCCGTGTTGTTGGAAGGACCAATAGGATGTGGCAAAACTTCCTTAGTTGAACACCTAGGTGCAATGACAGGTAGACGGAAGCCCCCTGAACTTCTTAAAGTCCAGCTTGGAGATCAGACCGACAGTAAGGTAATTAAGAAACAGCAAATTTTGGTGGGTTCGCGTGCTTATAAATGTTTGCATTAAAGTGTTCTTTTTGCTAAGGGAGTATGAGAAGAGTTATTGGTCTTCCTCATAGCTGATGGGACCTAGGTGTAAAAACATCAAGTGCCTGCTTATATCTGTATAGAAGTTTAACAGAATTAATCAAAAGATACAGCACTGGCATCTCAGATGTGTGGTTTCAGTAATTACTTTATCCTCTTCCTGCAGATGCTGTTGGGAATGTATCGCTGCACAGATGTCCCAGGAGAGTTTGTGTGGCAACCTGGTACTCTTACACAGGCAGCCACAAAAGGACACTGGATCCTTCTGGAGGATATTGACTATGCCCCCTTAGACGTGGTATGTCATCTCACTAATTATTTGCTGATCTCCTGTCTTTTCTTTTTCCCTAAAGATTTTATTTATTTGAGCAAGAGAGAGTGGGGGGGTGGTTTGAAGGCAGAGGGAGAGGGAGAAGCAGATTCCCTGCTGAGCAGGGAGTCCAGGGAGCCCTACGTGAGGCTCGATCCCAGAACCCTGGGATCATGATCTGAGCTGAAGGTAGAGGCTTAACTGACTGAGCCACACAGGCGCTCCTGACTTCCTATCTTTGAAGAGCATTTTGTTAATAGTGATTTGGGAGATAATTTAAATAACATAGGTGTTTGGGGTGCCTGGGTGGCTCAGATCATGATCCTAGGGTCCTGGGATCCAGCCCTGAGTCAGACTCTCTGCTCAGCGGGGAGTCTACTTCTCCCTCTCCCTCTGCCCCTCCCCTCTGCTCGTGCTGTCTCTCACTCAAATAAATAAATAAAATCTTTTAAAAAAAATAAATAACATAGGTGTTTGATTAGAGATGATATGTTTTGTGAGAAGCTCATTCATGATCACCTATCTATCTAGTTTGAGGTAGGATTACTTAGCTGGCCTTTTGTTTAATAGAAAGTTGATAAAGTTCTGTTGGTACTGTTTTCATTGAGTACGTGGTCCCCCGTTATCTGCCATTCAATTACCCATGGTTACTCGTGGTCCTGAAGCAGATGATCCTCCTGATGTACCATCAGAAGGTCAGTAGTAGCCTAACACTACGTCACAGTGCTTCAGCCATTCACCTCACTTTATCTTGTCAGGTAGGCATTTTATCAGCTCACATCTCCACAGGAAGGCTGAGTACAGTACAATAAGATATTTGAGAAAGAGAGAGACCACGTTCTTTTTTTTTTTTTTTTAAAGATTTTATTTATTTATTCGACAGAGATAGAGACAGCCAGCGAGAGAGGAAACACAAGCAGGGGGAGTGGGAGAGGAAGAAGCAGGCTCATATCGGAAGAGCCTGATGTGGGGCTCGATCCCATAACGCCAGGATCACGCCCTGAGCCAAAGGCAGACGCTTAACCACTGTGCCACCCAGGTGCCCCGAGACCACGTTCACATAACTTTTATCATAGTATATTGTTACAAGTATTCTATTTTATTATTTACTGTTGTTAATCTCTTACCTTGACAGTTTATGAGGTAAAGTTTATCGTAGGTGTGTACGTATAGGAAAAAGCATAGTATATATAGGGTTTTCTGTTATCCACAATTTCGGGCATCCGCTGGGGGTCTTGGAACTTACCCTGTGTGGGTAAAGGTGAGCTACTATAGTTGGATATGTGATCAATTTCATTGTAGTTTTTTCCTTCTTTAGTTGAATATGCGATCAGTTTCATAACCTTTCCAAGAATAGGCCTTGTGGGAAATATCTTACCCATGTTACAGATACACTGAGAACTTTGAGACCCTGCTTCCCAGCTGTGGCAATCTGTAGAGCCGCAGGCTGAGGACAGATGAAGGAAGAGAAGATGTAATAAGAGCATGTTTGTCTTTGTTTCATTATACATCCAGTATATTTTCGTTTTGATTATTTTTCTGTATATATCAAAATAGCTATGCAAACAGTCCATGTTTCCTCTATATTCTGTAAAGTATGACAAAAAATGTATTGCAGAATGAAAAATTTTTCCTTTGGGCAGATTTTCCTGAGATTGGTTTTAATTTTTTTTTTTTTTTTTTTTTTAAACCACGAATCCTAGCTGCATAAAGACTTTCCCCTCTTGGATGAGAATAATGGGAGAGTGTATGTATAGGTTTAGGGAAATAATGAAGGGGAAGGAGTGACTATAAATACATGTGTATTATGATGATTTTAGAATCTGATGAAGTAAAGATGTAATGGGCTTATCGGCCCAGACAGGGCCTCACAGTGTGATTACCATGTTCTAGGGTCCCCCTCACCCCCCCTTTTTTGAGTCTAATTGACACATCATATCTAGGGTCATAATGCTCAGTTTTATAGGGCTGGAAACCCAGTTTTCTTAATAAGCCCAGAGCCAAGACTGACTCCTAATAATGAGACTAAAAAATGCAACTGAAATATAAAGTACAAGGCCAAGTATTTGTTGAGGCTTTTCACTTTCTTTTTTCTTTTTCATTTACCCCCCGCCCCCAACAAAACTGTGAGGCTTTCCATTTTTTAGTGCTGTCTTCCCGGGCAATTTTTTCAGATATCAGGGTAACTGAGAAGTCATTAGGATTATGGATTGTGGAATTAGAGCCAAACAAGATAGGTGAACATAAGAGATATTCCATCCAGGCCACGATGGAGCCTAGAGATCTACTGCTGTTGATTACATTCTTTGATGATCAAGTCCAGATTCAAGATCAAACTGACAGTTTGTATCTTGATCTCCCTTTGGCAGTGTATGATAAACATCAGAAAATTCTTCTACATTGAGTCCCATTTTGTGTTCTGTTCATGTATTTGTTCTGTTCATACAAAGGGTATGTTGTTCATTTGATTATATTTAAACTTTGGTATCATTATAGTAAAGTTGTGTTTACTTAAAAACATGCCTAAATCCCATGATTATTGTTTTGTTGTTTTCAAAGCTTCTCAGCTAATAGTTAGCCCTTTATTATTTTAAGGTAGCTTTTACAGATCTCAGGACAATTTTCTGTAATTTCAGGTTTTGGAGTTATTTCGAGTTGCTCCTGTATTATTTTCGGCTTTCCTTTCAGCTTTTAGCCGTGTGTGAAATAATGATGCTTAATAAAATTATGTCTGATATTTTAGAACCCTCTTTTTTGACTCTTTGGTCTTCTTACTGTGCTTTTTCTTTTTAAGCTTCCTCTATAAACTCATGTTTCCTAGATCTATATGTCTAGCCCACCCTTTTCTTAAAAAATTTCTACATGAATGTCCCTTAGCTGGTGGAAGTTCAAGATGTCCAAAATGGAACTTGTCCGCTCTTTCTCAGAACAGCCTTTTCTGCCATAGTTAGCAAGCCGGAAGTTTGGTGTCTCCTTCTTGTCTGTTCTTTTAATTTTATATTGCTTAGTACTTTTTTCTTATCTCTTTATTTTTTTCTCTTCTGTCCCACTGCCTTAGTACAGGGTTTATTTTTATCCTTCTATCTAGCCATCTTGCTTTGTTACCTGACTAGTGTGTTCTTTTTCTTTTCTTTTGTTTTCTTTTTGTTTTGTTTTCCTTTCTTGCCAGCCAGACATCTATATATACAGCCATCCTGCCTTTGTTTTTGCCTTTTTCCTGTAGGCTAGCCCCTTTTCAGTTTATATTCCATATTGTTGCACAGTTGATTTTCTAAAATAAAAATTACAGTATTTTCCTCCAGGCTAAAATCCTCTTAATAACTTTCATGAAAAAATTCAAACTCCTTAGCTCAGCGCGGGACACCCTTAATCATTTATCTCTATGTTTTGTAGTTTTCCACTATTTCATATATACATTCTGCCCTAACAACAGAATCCTCTCATGCCATGATCTTAGGAACATAGATTTTTAACGATATGAATATTTTTTGCCTGGAGTATATATGCCATTTCTCTCACACCAAACCTGGCTAATTCCTGCTCACATTTAAGACGCAGTGAATATCATTACTTCTGAGATAGCTTCACTGCCCTGTTTCCTACACTGTTCCGTTCTGACACACAGCCACCTCTGGAGGTCACACTGATCATGGTGTACGGTGGTCTTCATGGCTGTTCTGTTAGATGCTAGGGTGTAAAGCCTCAGTCATGTTTCGAATTTTAGTGTCTGGCTTGGTTCTAGTCCACAGTAGGCACTTAGTGAATGTTGAATGAATAAATCGTTCTGGATTATAGGTGGCTCAGACATTCCCATCTGTCTTTTGATCCCAGTTCATGCTGTGCGAACTAAGGTTTCCTATTAGGATATGCTCATCGTTTGGAGAAAGGGTATTTTTTGTTTCTTTGTTTGTTTGTTACTTCTGCCTTAGTAGTTTTATCAGTGGGGTTTTGTGGTTTAGGTTTCCGTGCTGATCCCTCTCTTGGAGAATGGAGAGCTCTTGATTCCTGGCCGAGGTGACTGTCTGAAAGTGGCTCCTGGATTTCAGTTCTTTGCGACTAGGAGGTATGTCCTATTAATTTTCTATTTCCACTATGGAGCCTTTTCCTCATATGTTCCCAGATTAGAGTACTGAGTCCAAAAGTCCTAGAGTAGAGTTTTTTGGGCCCACGTAAAGCAAGATCAATCGGAACTGATGATAGGTCCAAGCTTTTCATTCCTATTTTATATTATTTATTTATTTTTTAAAGATCTGGTTCCTATTTCAGGACTCTATTTTGTTCCATTATTCATTTGTCTATCTTTACACCAGTATCAGACTATCTTGATTACTGTAGCTTTTTAAGATTTAAGTAAGGTCTGTGCCCAACATGGGGCTTGAACTCGCAACCCTGAGATTAAGAGTTGCATGTTGTACCAACTGAGCCAGCCAGCTCCCCCTTCATTCCTATTTTATTTTATTTAAAGATTTATTTATTTATTTATTTATTTATTTAATTTATTTTTAAAGAATTATTTATTTTAGAGAGAGAGCACGAGTGGGAGGGGCAAAGGGAGAAAGAGAGAGAATCCTAAGCAGACTGCACACTGAACATGGAGCCTGACGTGGGGCTCGATCCCAGGATCCTGAGATCATGACCTGAGCCAAACCAAGAGTACCTGCTTAACGGATGGTACCAAACAGGCACCCCAAGATTTATTTATCTTAGAGAGGGAGAGAAAGAGGGAAAGAAAAAGCATGCGCTCATGAACAGGGGGAGGGGCAGAGAGAGAGGGAAAGATAGAATCCTCAAGCAGACTCCTTGCCGAGCACATTGCCCTACATGGGGCTCGATTCCAGAACTCTGAAATCATGACCTGAGGTGAAATCAGGAGACAGTCACTTAACCGACTGAGCTGCCCAGGAGCTCCCCTTCATTCCTATTTGAAATACATCTGAAAATGAGAACGCCCCCCCCCCCATTTAAAAATATCCTGTTTTTAAAAACTTTATCTTAGTTTCTTGTTTTCAAAAACAGTCACTGGTGAGAACTGTTCAGACAGCTCTGGGTTTGAGTCCTGACACTGACATTTTGTATCTGTATGTCCCTTCCTTGTCTGATAATGATGGGGCTAATAATACATACTTTACAACTTGGTATAAGTTGTAAAGATTAAATGAAATAACTTGGATTAAAGATCTGTCACGTAATAAGTGCCCAGCTAATGGCTAGCCACAATGATGGTGATGATGATGACCTATAGATTTTAAGCAGTTAAAAAAATTGAATATAAGCATCAACAAAGGAATAAAACCTAAGCAAACTTAGTATATGTCCATGTCTATATTTTATAATAACGTGCACACAGTGATTTATTTCCCACTGCTAGTATATATCTGTATACTTCTCCAAGGTCTTAATATGCCCAAGAATGACACTAATGTCACATTATATTTAGTGGTTATACTAGTGTTTGCCCAGGTGAACATTTAGAGGAGGTGTGTGGAGTTAACCTAACAGTTCTCAAGGAACACTTTGCTAGGCCCTGCTTTTTTAAAATAAACCCTGCTTTTATTCATAGAGGTAGTGAAGTTCTTCCCTGCTCTGTTCATATTTCAAGAAGTCCTGGGACATCGTAGAAATCTGAAATCAGTTCTTGGCTCTGCCATTTGTAGTCATAATTGAGTGATCAGGGGATGTTACTCTCCTTGCGTTAGCTCCTATGCATTAGAGGAATAAGGGTAGTAAGGAGGGCACGTGTTGCATGGTGCACTGGGTGTTATATGCAACTAATGAATCATCGAACTTTACATCAAAAACCAAGAATGTACTGTATGGTGACTAACATAATATAATAAAAAAAACATTAAAAAAAAAAGAAGAAGATACTTTGTTCTAAAAGTGTGCACCATTTCCTCAGAAAGTTGTGAGCATTACATTAAATGGCCTAGGTGTAAGCTTGTGGCTTGGCCAGGATATATGTTTAATGAATATTCCTTCTTGAAATTTTGAATAATTCTGGGTACTGTAGCTTTTGGTAATAAGCACTGAACTTATTTTTAATGCTATGGGTCTTGGATTCTGTTTTCTCTTTCCCGAAGTTGTGTCTTGAGGAAGAGAAACATGCTGTTAAGATCAAAACACCTACTATAACCATTCACAGTGATTAGGGAAGAACTTGGTTAAAGCTCTGCTATACACCCTTAGGCAAAGAGTCAGACTTGGGTCCACTGGCAGCCGTTCATTTGTCATATCCGCCCTGTGAGCCCAACATACTGGTATCTGGCTCCAGAAGGGGTTGTCAGTGTTACTCATATATGGGACAATGTCTAGCAAGGGCTACCCAGAGGCATAATTAAAGATTGAAATTGGGAGGTTCGTGTAATTCTTTTTTTAAATTTTGAAATACAGACTCTTGAGCTGTGGAGGAAATTGGTATCGACCTCTAAATAGTCACGCTACTCTGCTAGACAAATACTGGACGAAAATTCACATGGATAACATGGATAAGACAGAACTGAATGAGGTATGTGGTTTTCAGTGGGAAAGTATTGATGCTTTTCTTTTTTACTTTTTATTATTAAAAGTTCCAGATATACATGTAAATAGAGGAAATAGTGTAATGAATCACCAAAATATTCATCAACCTAAATTTAACAGTTAATGTACTAACATTCAACTGCATTAACTTCATCTAGTATTTTTTCCTTGCCAGTATATTTGAAAGCAAACCCCATAACATTTCATCCCTGAATACTTTAATGCATCTCCAAAGATTTAAGGGCCTTTTCACATATAATCACAATAACTTTATTATACCCAATAAAATGATCAGTAATGCCTCAATACCATATAATTCTCAGATTATATTCAAGTATCCTCAATTGTTTCCAAAGATCCTTTTTTAAAAAAAATCTAAGTTGTTTTGTAACTAATATCTTTCACATTCAACAGCACGTTTTGTTCTGGGTATTAATGAAAATTGAGACAAATTATTTTTTAGATTTTCTACATTGATTCATTTTGTGGTATTGGTGGTTATCCTCAGACATTTAAGAGGTGTACCTCTCTTTACCTTGCTAACCCCCACTTTCCCCTTATATCTGCCCCCTCACTTGGAAAGCTTCCCATTCTACAACGCTTTTTCTTGGAGCATAGCAAATAATGTTCTGTCAGTGATTATACAGGCATGGAAAGGATGCTTTGTTCTTTCTTGGCGTAAGTTTTTAGATGAATAAGTGACACAAGGCAACCTTACCAAATATTTTATCCAGCATTTTAAGTGTTTATAAAATGCAGAGGGATTTTCAGGGTGTCTAGTTCACCGTATTACTGGAAAAAGCTTGATCATGTAATCTTCCAGAAGCCTTGTCTTACCGGTGTGATTTTATAAGTCTGCAGCCTATTTTGGACTTAGGAGTTTGTTATCTCACTCTAGTTTCCAGTTGTCTATTTCTCTGTCTGCGTATCCCCATTTTGCTGCCCTCAACAATAGCTCCTCCAGTAACTTATTCACCTTTTTGTCCCCAGCATCCACTCCGCCTCGCACTTTGTAAGCATTTATTGTATTGCTCTGCCATTGTGCAGCTCTTTGTTTTGCAGTTGTAGAAATTTCAGTGTTTAGTTTTCATTCCTAAATTGCCATTCTGTTCTTTAAAGAAGAGGTCTGAAGTTTACATTTAGGTGTGATTTTTTTTGTTTTTTGTTTTTGTTTTTTTGTTTTTTTTTTAATAAAATAAACCTGTTCAGGGGAACAGCTACTAGATGAATTTAAGGGTTTTATGCATTAGGTGTGATTTTTTTTGGAGGATTGAAAGGATGAGAATAACACTGACTGCTACTTATTTTCATCTTTCCATTCCTGTCATGAACAGCTGTGAATCATTATCTCACAGGAAGCACAACAGGAGCATTCACCCCCTCCCTTGAATTATATATATCGTATTTAGTTTACCTTGAGGAGTTCACTTATTCTTAAGCTTCTGGACTTACTAATAAATTCTAATAGCACTCTCCTGAGTAAGTGACTGGTGGCTAAAACTCTTGGGTGCATTATTCAGGAAATAAAATAATCTCCTAAGCTGATCTCATGGAGGAGCACAAGGAACTACATTTCTGTTGCTGCCAACTCCAATCATCTTATGCCTAGAAAGATTGTCTTTGAATGGGGCACCTGGATGGCTTATTTGATTAAGCATCCAACTCTTGATCTCAGCTCAGGTCTTGATCTCAGGGTCATGAGTTCAAGCCCTGTGTTGGGCTCCACGCTGGCTGTAGAGCCTACTTAAAAAAAAACAAAAAAAAAGATCGGGGCATTTGGGTGTCTCGTTGGGCATCTGCCTTTGGCTCAGGTCGTGATCCCAGGGTCCTGGGATAGAGTCCTGCAGGGGCTCCCTGCTCAGCGGGGAGCCTGCTTCTTCCTCTCCCTTTGCCTGCCACTCCTCTGCTTGTGCTCTTTCTCTCTTACTTTCTCTCTCCGTGTCAAATAAATAAAATCTTAAAAAAAAAAAAAAAGATTGTCTTTGACTTCTTTTTTTTTTTTTTTAAGATATTTTTTTTTATTTATTTGACAGAGATAGAGACAGTCGGCGAGAGAGGGAACACAAGCAGGGGGAGTGGGAGAGGAAGAAGCAGACTCATAGTGGAGGAGCCTGATGTGGGGCTCGATCCCATAACGCCGGGATCACGCCCTGAGCCGAAGGCAGACGCTTAACCACTGTGCCACCCAGGCGCCCCTTGTCTTTGACTTCTTGCTGAAATAACAAATTATACTTTAAAAAATGAGCAGTTTATATAGTGCTAAGTCTTTATAGTTAATAAGTGCCAGGAATTCACCCCTGGCAGTTTCTCAAATACTGTCTCCTCCGTACACCTTGAATGTGCCGTCATGTCTTAGGTGCTGGTGCCTTAGAATGCCTGCTTTCTCTGCTGGCAGTGCCCACTCACAGCCATTAATGACCTCTGCCAGTTTCAACTTCTCCATGGAACCTTCCTGGGTCTCCAAGGAGGGCTGACCACATTGCAGTTTTGATTTGCTAGCATATCTGCTTCTTATACTAGATGCTATTTCTTAAGGGTGGACTATATTCCTGTTGGTTTTGTTTTCCTACCCCTTATGTTCCTGATATAAAGTGGGTACTTAATAAGTGCTTATTAAAGGAATGAATCTCCGAAATACATATTAAATTGATAATAGAGCCATATTATGTCAGATTAGTTTATTAAATGACATAGTTTTAAATTTTTTACATTTATGGTAATAAAGAAAAGGTATTTTTTGGCTAAGGAAGAAAACGACTAGTTTGTGGGTATATATAGATTTTTTAAAAAAAGATTTTATTTATTTATTTGTCAGAGAGAGAGTGCACAGCAGGGGGAGCAGCAGACAGAGGGAGAAGCAGACTCCCCACAGAACAGGGAGCCCAATGCAGGGCTCGATTCTAGGACCCTGAGATCATGACCTGAGTCAAAGGCAGATGCTTAACCGACTGAGCCACCCAGGCACCCTGTATAGATCTTTTCTATTCAGAACTTCTTTTCCAAATAGCTGAACCCTCACTGAAGTGTAAAACTGATAATGTTCTTTTTTCCAAATAAAAATAGCTTTTTTTTCCCACCCTGATGATAAATATACATGCTTACATAATGAAGTTACTACTCAGCAGTGAAAAGGACTAAATTGGTGATACGTGCAGTAATGTCTAGATGAATCATAAAACATTAGCTGAGTAAGAGAACCAAACTACACACTACATCCTGTATGTTTCCATTTATATAACAGACTTGAAAGCAGATCCATAGGGATTGGAATCTAATTCCTAATTCCCACAGGCAGGGGTGTGGGGGGAAGGGATTAATTACAAAAGGGACATGGGGGAACTTTTTGTTTAAAGGGTGATGAAGGGGCACCTGGGTGACTCAGTCAGATAAGCATCTGACTCTTTTTTTTTTTTTTAAAGATTTTATTTATTTATTTGACAGAGAGAGAGGGAACACAAGCAGGGGGAGTGGGAGAGGAAGAAGCAGGCTCCTAGCGGAGAAGCCTGATGTGGGGCTCGATCCCAGAACACTAGGATCACTCCCTGAGCTGAAGGCAGATGCTTAATGACTGTGCCACCCAGGTGCCCCAGCATCCGACTCTTGATTTCAGCTCAGGTCATGATCTCATGATCATGGGATTGAGCCCTGTGTCTGGCTGAGCATGGAGCTTGCTTTGGATTTTCTCTTTCCTTCTGCCCCTACTCACATACACACATGCCCTTTCTCTCAATAAATAAATCTTTAAAAAAAAGGAGGGGGTGATGGAAATTATCTCTATTTTGTTTGTGTTAACTAAGATCATGAATATGACCAACTTTATAAATGTTCTCTCTCTACATAAAAATGTATATTCTGTATTTTAATTTAAAACAGATCCATGTATCCATTTAACTAAATTTACTGATTTTGTTACTCTTTTTCTGTGTTAATTTTTAATCTACCTGAAATACGTTTTCAGCAGTATTTCTTGTCCTTCAGTAAAACAACATGAAGAATTAAAATCTGTGATCTCTACTACTTAAGATGATATTGTTAAAAGGTTGTAGATCCTTGTTT
Organism: Ursus americanus; assembly: GCF_024610735.1. NCBI lineage: Eukaryota > Metazoa > Chordata > Mammalia > Carnivora > Ursidae > Ursus > Ursus americanus. The sequence continues at coordinate 9,435,908 of NC_142137.1, read as the reverse complement.
TTGTAAATATGTGTACATTACATATACAAAATAAGTGGACATTTCATATTCAAATTGGAATCACAGTACACTTTTCAAGCTAATTTAAATCTATTGGAGGACAGTATTTCTTTTTCTTTTTTTTTTTAAGATTTTATTTTATTTTATTTTAAAGATTTTATTTATTTGACACAGAGAGAGAGACAGTCAGCGAGAGAGGGAACACAAGCAGGGGGAGTGGTAGAGGAAGAAGCAGGCTCCCAGCAGAGGAGCCTGATGTGGGGCTCGATCCCAGGACCCTGGGATCACGCCCTGAGCCGAAGGCAGACGCTTAACAACTGAGCCACCCAGGCGCCCCTAAGATTTTATTTTTAAGTAATGTTTACACCCAACCTGGGCCTGGAACTTACAGCCCTGAGATCAAGAGTCTCACTCTCCACCGACTAAGCCAGCCAGGCACCTCAGACAATATTTCTAATATATACATATTTCCCTTCCTTCTCAAATAGATTTATCTGAATAAATCTATACTGTAAAAGCTTGGAATCCAATATTATGAGCACCAAGTATTATTGTGCAAAATTCTCAGTAATTATTGAAGTAAATAGGACTACATCTTTTGCTTTTTAATTTCTCTTGTTTGCTATGTAAAGATCAGCTGCTTTTTATCAGTACTAAATGTTAGCTCCTTTACTGTTTTCCTGTTAACCGCTTCTGATTGCTTTTGCTGAGAAATGACCTAACAAACCTTACTAGAATTGTTTGTTTATTTACTTATAAAGATTTGTTTAGAGAAAGTGTGTGCCTGTAAGCATGCAGGGGGGAAGGGCAGAGGGAGAGAGAGAGAATCTCAAGCAGACTCCCTGCTGAGTGCAGACCCCCCCCTCCACCTCCCCCCTTCAGTGCAGACCCTAACTCAGGGCTCAATCTCACAACCTGAGATCATGACCTGAGCCGAAGTCAAAAGTTGGATGTTTTATCAACTAAGCCATCCAGGTACCCCTGGAATTGTGTTTAAAATTAAAGTGGAAGTAGTTCTTGCAGGATTCTTCAGTGAGTGAATTCCTGAAACTTGCATGTATATGTTGCTTGGAGACCCTTTTCCCATCTGGCTTCTACACCGTAAGTTGTGTAAATGGTGAGATTGCCAGATAATTGTGTTCTGGCTAGGAAAAAAGTTATGGTCTTTGAGGGGGAAAGGGGTGTGGGTACGGGCAGAAGTTCTTATACAGTAGTTCCCCCTTATCCTTGGTTTTGCTTTTTTGTGCTTTTAGCTACCCATGGTCGACCTCAGTCCAGAAACAGATGGTCCTTCCTCTGATGTATTGTCAAAAGGTCAATAGTAGCCTAACACTGCATCACAATGCTTGTGTCATTCACCTCACTTCATATCATCATGTAGGCATTTTATCATCTCACATTATCACAGTACATGATATTTTGAGAGAAACCTCATTCATATAATTTTTATTACAGTATATTGTTATTTTATTATTATTGCTGTTAATCTTTTACTGTGCCTATTTTATACATTAAACTTTATCACAGGTATGTCTGTTTTGCAAAAACAGTATGTATAGGGTTTGTACTATCTGCAGTTTCAGGCATCCACTGGGGGTGTTGGGAGACTACTATGCTTGTACAGATTTCATAGAGAAATTCATTTTTTGCTTGACTAATATTAGCAGGAATTTACATGTGCTTTTATTTATTTATTTAAAAAGATTTATGTATTTGAGAGAGAGAATGAGCGAGAGTGAGCTTGGGGAGAGGTAGAAGGAGAGGGAGAAGGAGAATCCTCAAGCAGACTCACTCCAGAGCATGGACCCCAATGCCAGGCTTGATCCCAGGACCCTGAGACTATGACCTGAGCTGAAATCAAGAGCTGGCCGCTGCTTAACCAGCTGAGCCACCCAGGTGCCCCTTACATGTGCTTTTAAAAATCACTGAGTCTGCTGCTAAATTTTCTTTGCTTTTTTTCCCCCTCCCTCTGTCAGGTTCTTCAGAACAGATATCCCAGCCTCTTGGCAGTAACGGATCACCTGCTTGACATTTACATCCAACTTACTGGAGAGAAACATCTCTCTCAAAGTGATAGTTCTGTTACACGTGAACAGGCACCTGAGGAAGTTTCAGAAGCTAGAAGAGAAAACAAAAGACTAAGCCTCGAGGGAAGAGAATTATCTCTAAGGTACTGGATTAAGCACTGTTGAGTTGATATTTTATTTATTTCTTTTTTAAGTAGTCTCCACGCCTATCTTGGGTCTCGAACTCACGACCCCCAAGGTCAGGAGTCACATGCTCCACTGACTGAGCCAGCCAGGTGCCCCTTGAGTTGATAATTTAAAAATCGCTTCCCTTAAAAGTTCTTAGCAGCTAGCACTGAATGGTTATGAGTGGTCCGGTTTTGAAATTAGACCTGTGGACTGCTTCATGGTGTTGGATCCTGTTTTCAGATCTTCTCGTTAATGATTAGGAAGGCTTATAAAGGTAATGTTATTTTAGCTTTAAAAAATAACTTTGGAGGCACCTGACCAGCTCAGTCGGTAGAACATGAGACTCTTAATTTCAGAGTCATGAATTGAAGCCCCACGTTGGATGTGGAGGCTACTTAAAAAAAAGAAAGAAAGAAAGAAAGTTGCTTTAAAAGCCAAAGTTGAGATTATTTACTGACATAATTCTTTCACTAGCTTTTCTTTTGTAACAGTTGGGGGTCTTAAATAAGACCCTTGTACTTTGTTATATACAGTGAGTTCTGTACCTTTGCTTTTTATTCTTGGTGGTTGACTTGCCCTTTGAGAAATGAGCATTAGGAATGGGCAACTCCCCTGAGTTTGCTCTGAGAGTTAGTTGCCCCCCCCCAACCTTGTCTGTCATGGATTGGGGTAAAATGTGCAATAAGTCACCTCCTGGTGGGTGGGACCCCTCACTTATTCTTTTCCCCTGGACTGTTTATCTTTACAGTGCCAGAGAAACAGACTTCATTGTCAGGTGTTCCCCAGACTTAAGTAGATTGACTTTAACTCTGATGCCTTTGATGTCTTTGGCCTATGGTCCTTTATTACCTTGCCTTTTTTTTTTTTTTTAAAGGGATCTACTGAATTGGTGTAATAGGATTGTCCATTGTTTTGATAGTCTGTCTTCATCAGCATCCTTAAATATTTTTCAAGAGGTAAGATACAGTCTTCCTGTTTGTTTTCTTTCTACTCTGTAAAGCTGTTGATTTTCATTGTTATTTTCTGTCTCTTGGCTGCTATCAGAATTTTTCTTTTGTGTTTATCATCCATAGCTAGTTAAAACTGAACTAATGTTGCCTTAAAACTAATTGGGAGTAATAAATATTTTTTGGTTTTGAAACATGTTACTACAAATTACAAGTAAGGATAGTTTAGGTAGAGTAAAACTGACACTGAAATTAAAGGTAAAATGAAAAGAAAATCTCCCAGGTGATAATAATGTTGTAAAATATAAAGTGTTTCTAAAATGTTTAGTAGTTGGGACACCTGGCTGGCTCAGTCAGTGGAGCATGTGACTCTTGATCTTGGGGTCATGAGTTCAAGCCCCATTTCGGGCATGGAGTCTACTTTAAAAAATGCTCAGTATTTATTTCTACATATAATTTCATAGTCTGTTTGATAGTTTTTTTGTCTGATCCCTCCACCTGCTTTGTAGGGCCTCTTGCTTTAGTCCAGAGAAATTTACGTGGGGGTTACAAAATATAGCCTTTTATGCTGGGCTTGGGCAAAAAAATGTGTTGTTTGGGAGGGAAACTCCGTTGAATTACAACTTTGCCGTATTCAGTAAGAACACGGAGAGATTTATTCCTGCTTGCTTAAAAATAAAAGTGGTACTGTCTGAAGATCTGTGGGCTCTTAAAACAGTGACCAATTTTGATTATAAAGTATTCTGGCTTCTAAGGGCACCTGGGTGCCTCAGTCGGTTAAGCATCTGACTCTTGGTTTCAGCTCAGGTCATGATCTCAGGGTTGTGAGATTGAGCCCCATAGCAGGCTCCACCCTGGGCGTGGAGCCTGTTTAGGATTCTCTCTCTTCCTCTCCCTCTGCTTCCCTCTCCCCTGCATGCATGCGTGTGTGTTCTTTCTCTCTCAAAAAAATTAAAAATAAAGTGTTCTGGTTTCTGTCAGCCGGGATTGAGGAGAGTAGTGACCCAATTTGGTTTGGAGCCTCGTTCTGTTTGGCAAAGTTATTTTGAGTAGAAAGAAAGCACATTTGGAGTTCACACTTATGGTGAGCTGAACCCTGAAATGCTGTACACCAGTCCTTAAATCTTGTTCTTCTCTCCCGTGAACTCGCTTTCTCATTCTCCTAAATTTCTCATCTTTCTTAGAGATAACTTTGTTTTGTACTTTTAAAATAAAACTGTTGCATAACCATCTGTCTATAGATTTGCTGATTTTGGATATTTCATATAATGGTATCATACAATATGTGACCTTTGTATCTGGCTTCTTTGATTCAGCATATTCTCATGGTTAATCCATGTTATAGCATGTGTTAGTACTTCATTCTTTTTTTTAATGGCTGAATAACATTTCATTGTATTGGTATACCACATTTTTTTATCCACTTATTCATTGATGGGTATTTGGGTGGTTTTTACCTTTTGGCTATCACGAGCAATGCCGCTCTAAACATTTGTGTACAGGCATTTTATTAATATAGAAACAATATATATATATATATGTATTGTTGAAAATGGGAAAATATAGGAAAGCAAAGTAGTAAAATAAAAACAGCCCCCATCTAGACGTTCCCCAGCGCTTTTGACACCTTGGTGTATCTCCCTCCAGATCTCTCTTCCCTTCCCCTTCTCTTCCCTTTCCTTCTTGATTTTATTTTTTAGTAATCCCTACACCCAACATGGGGTTTGAGCTCATGACCCCAAGATCAAGAATCAAATCCTCAATCAACTGAGCCAGTTAGGTACCTCCAGATCTTTTTCTGTGCATATGAGCTTAAGGATGCTTTTATTATATCAGGTTCCCCCCTTTATAGATACTAACTTGTTGAAAAGGGATGAGGCCAATTTTGCAAAATGTTCCACCTTCTGGCTTTATCTAGTTACTTCACTGCTCTGACACCAACTAGTGTTCTGCAATTCAATCCAGTTCTGATACCGACTACCTGGAGTTAGTGTAGACCCTAGTTGATAGGTCACAAGTGTGGGTGGCCCCAAGACTTGCAGTTGGAGTCTAAAGTGGGGGTAGTCTTGTGAATGTCTAGCATTTTATTAGGTCTTACGTCATTGGCCATATGATCGAGCTTAATCTCTAGTCCCTCCTCCATCCCAGAGGTTAGGGGTGGAACTGAAAGTTTCAACCCTCTAGGTTAGTACTTGGTCTTTATTGCCTGGCCAGCCCCTCTCTTAAACTACCTAAAGGCCGATCCAGAGTCACCGTGCTTAGCTTAATAAACTCAAGTGTGGTCCAGAGCGGCCCTAGTGAATAAAAAAAGACACTTCTTACTCCTGGTAATTCCAAGGGTTTTTGAAGCTCTGTGCCAGGTAAAAGGGACAAGAACTGGATAAATTCTCTCTCTCTTTTTTAAATGCTTACATTAAGTTTATTGATATTTTACACTTGGTGTGGTAGCGGAACCAAATGTATTCTTTGTTTACCACACTCACGGTATCCTTTCTGTTCTCATTTTCTCTCTTGTCTTCCCTGTAAATAGAAGTTTAGCAAAATGCTTAATGTATTCGAATTCAAACTTTTTTGGGTAGAATTTACTTTTGGTGGTGATACGTACTTTATATTTCATTACGTCAGAAGACACGTATCTGGGGGTGCCTAGGTGGCTCAGTCGGTTCAGCTTCCGACTCTTGACCTTGGCTCAGTTCTTGATCTCAGGGTTGTGAGGTCAAGCCCCACGTTTTTTACTTAGAAAAAGAAGACATATCTGGTTGGCCTATCAGTAGTTGCTGAGACTGAGTACTAGACTAGGGTAATGACAGTGTGATCTTTTTATTGCGCACCAAGAGTTTTCCTTTACAGCTAGGAAGTAATCTTTTGGTGTTACTTCCATGGCTTAGGAGTCAGTTCCCCCATGAACCATAGACTTAATGATTAACACTAATTCTATTTTTGCCTGAATTTCAGATTTGTAAAATGAAGCTTAAAAAAAAAAAGATTTATTTGTTTATTTTAGAGAATGAGAGTTGGGGCGGGGAGAGGGAGAGGAAGAGAGTCCTCAAGCAGACTCCCTGCTTAGTGCAGAGCCCAGTGTGGAGCTTGAACCCCGGACCCTGAGATCGTGACCTGAACCAAAACCAAGAGTCAGACATTTAACCAACTGAGCCACCCAGGCGCCCTGTAAAATGAAGCGTTTTCTGTTTGTTTTTTTCCCCTAATTAACCAGTATTCTGAAAGTAAAGCCTTCACATTTGTTTGTATACTATCTCTATTACGGTAAGGTTCTTGAGTCTAGGGCTGGTACCTTATTTCTACTCTCCTTAGTCTTGTAGAAATGTTCCTGCAGGGTTTTTTGTTCTTTTTGTAGGCAGGATAGTGGTCCTCTGTTATTAACGTAGTATTTTTAAAAAAATCAGTTAGCATTGACCTTGGTTATTTTAATAGGCTCTGGACTGTTTCACAGCAATGCTTTCTAAGCATACAAGCAAACTGAAAATGGCAGAAATCATTGGAAGCAAATTGAACATTTCCAAGAAAAAGGTATGTAGTGCTAATTTTACTTATTTACTTTGCTTGCTAGTCTCTGGTCCTTTAGCTGGACCAGGTCCTTTGCAATAACTACCTCCTCTTTCAAAGCTGGTAGTTTCATTATTGCCTTTCATGGACATAAACTCTCACTATCTCTTAGATAGTAGTTCTTGATGTGTTCTACATTCTTAAAGGGAGCCGCCTTGTACTTTATATCAAATGCATGCTTTATTTTTTCCAGTGTTTTAATGAGTGTGTTATTCCGTAGATTGTAGACTCAGGACTGGAACTAAAAAACACTTTTGTCTGTAGTTTTATGCATGATTAGATTTTTTCCAACTTTTCATTAATGTCAAACATGAGAAAAATTGAGAAGAGTAGTACCAGTGGACACCAAGAATAGTACAAAGAATACTACTTAGGTTCATTGCTGACATTTTTAATATTTTGCCATTCTTGTTTTATTTCAAAATAAATATTTTTGGAGGAGAGAGCCTTTCAGTAGTGGTGGTGGTAGCTAGAGAAATGTCTGAGGCCCATCTTGTGGCAGATACCTGGCATTCCCAAATAAATGATGACTCAAAAAACCTTATGTCAGGAACTGAAATAGAGGTGCTCCTTAGGATTCTGAAACTGTTGGGATGGTTTTAGCTGCAGGTGACAGAACACCTACTAAAAGGGGCTTCAATAATAAATAATTAGAGTAGGCAAAAAACAAAAAAAGAAACAGAAACTACCACAGTTGGGTTAGATTGATCAGTATTTATCCCATGTGGTTGAAGAGAGATTCAGTTTCCCAGAAAACTTTGCTGCCCCTTTCATTCCTACCCTAAAGCTAAGTAAAATCTGGATTCTTAGGGTTGGGGACAAGGATGAGAGGAACGGCTCTTGGGTAGATACCCTGGAAGCATCTGTCACAGCTTCTCTTTGTGTTTTGGCTGTAGTCAGAGGTACCATGGTTCATTCAAGTCACTGTTTCCTCTATTATTTTAGAGTCTAAAGCAGAGAAAAGTATAGCTGAAGAAAAATCATTGATTTTTTTTTTCCATAAGTTTTCGGAGTAGAACTTTATGTTCATTTGCTATTGGAATATGTCAGTGTGTTCACTTTAGATATAGGCAGGGCTTATTTGAATGAATAAAAAGTACCATCACAGGGAAGCATTTGTGATCAGTGTTTTAAAAAACATTAGAAATTCAGAATATTTTAAAAAAGACATAATTAAGCCTAACTCACCTATGTTGGAAGTAGAAGGTGCTTCTTAGTAAAGGGCTAATTAGAGGGACACAGTAAGCCACAGGATGAGGAAATGTTTGAAGAGTATATAGAATTTATTTTTTTAAGACTTTACAGAATTTTACTCTGTCCCTTCCCATAGGCCGAATTCTTCTGTCAGCTTTATAAACCGGAAATTGTGATCAATGAGCTAGATGTGCAAGTGGGTCGAGTGCGGCTTCTACGGAAACAAAGTGAGGCTGTCCACATACAGAGGTAAATAGGCTCTAACTAGTCTGAGACTGTGGGGCGTGAGGAACACGACAGAAGGACTGACTAGTCCAGCTCCTTGTGTCCGAGCAAACTACGTGTGAACGGTGATCTCTGCACTGTGCTGGATGGCAAGAAGCAGTGCTTTTCTAAAGGATATTCTGTGAAATTAAATATTAACAGGTGAAGGAGGTGATGAGGGTGATTAGGGACTCAGGACTAGCAAAAATGTATTTAATTTTATTCACTGTAGTGTATTTAGCAAAGTAAGCCTCACTGGAAAGTCAGATGAGGTCCTAATGTTAGTCTGTTAATTCCTTGAAGGCTGGAATTTTACAAGATCTACTTACCATTTATTAAATACTTACTATACGCCTAATATTGTGCTAAGTGCTTTGCATATGTTTTCTCATGTAGCGGTTAAAATAATTTTACGAATTAACTTATTAGTGTCTTACGGCTGCCATAACAAATTACGATAAACTTGGTAGCCTGAAACAACAGACATTTATTTTCTCACAGTTCTGGAGACTAGAAGTCTGAAATTGTGGTGTTGGCAGGGCCACACTTCCATTGAAGGCTTTTGCCTCCTCCTGGCTTCTGATGGCTACCAGCAATCTTTGGTGTTCCTTGTCTCTGTAGTTTCGTCTCTTCTATCTCTATCTCCATTGCCATATCATCTTCTGTCTTTTGTGTGTTTATGTTTCTAAGTCTATGTCTGTCTTTGTAAGGATACTAGTCATTGGATTTAAGGCTCACCCTTAAACCCAGTATGATAGGATTTTAACTTTGTTATATCTGCAAAGACTTTCTTTCCAAATGAGGTCACATTCATAGGTTCTGAGTGGACATGAATTGTGGGGGAAGGCTATTCAACCCACCACAAATAGTAACTCTGATCCAAATTTTACAGGTGAGGAAATCAACGCTAAGAGAAGCTAAGTAATTTGTCTAAGATGATATACCTAGTACAGATAATGTCTTATCTTATTGGTGTTTTGAATCTCCAGAGTCTAGTAAAGTACCAGGTGTATAAATACTCAGTGTTTGTAGAATGAATGAATTCTGCAATGCATAGGCTATAGGGATATCTGTTTTATAGTATGAAGACAGCTACTATGAGTTGTCTTCTCATTTTTGTGGAGTCTGGAAAATCTGGTTCCTCACAACAACACTTAAGAAAAACTTGTAGCCTGCTTCTCTGACTGCTTACTTGTTTTCCCCTTCCCAGGGAGAAGCTCACTTTTGCTCCTACGAGGCCATCCTCTGTTCTTATTGAACAGCTCGCAGTGTGCGTTAGCAAAGGGGAACCTGTGTTGCTGGTGGGAGAGACCGGGACTGGCAAAACCTCTACTGTTCAGTACTTGGCTCACATTACAGGTAACTTAGAGGGGAAGCACTCTGCCCTCAGACAATAAGCATTTCACACTGACTGCCTCCCCCCCCCCCCTTACATAAAAAGTCACAAAATGCTGGAGTTTAAAAAGTGCCACCACTCCACTTTGCCTGGAAATCACCACTGGAAATTTTTGCCTTGGAAATAATGGAATTTTTTTCCCCTGGAGATAACCACTATTAATGGCTTGGTATTAACTTTTTTTTGGTTCTAAACTATGGTCTGCAAATATATAAACATTTAAGTTTGGTTTTGTGTTGAAAAAATTGGGTTACAGTCTATGTATTGCATTTAGTTAATAAGCAATTTGGACATCTTTAAAAAGAGTGCTGCCTCATTTCTATGCTAATGGCCAAATAATAATATTCTATACGGGGTGTTTATTTAATTCTAATTTATAGACATTGACTTACTGAAGGATTGTTTTGTTTTTTCAGTTATCTGATGCTAGAACGATAATACACAATGAATCTTCTTGTACATATCTTTCTGGGTTAGGTGAAAATTTTGGATGGTTGAAATTCCTGAAAGCAAAATAAGAGAATCAGAGGAAGTGTTATGTTTAAAGATTTGCCCTTTGCCTATGCCCACACACCCTTACGGATCACTGGATATAAATTTTCAGAGTGACCCTTTTGCCCTTTCTTTTTAAAAGGCCACCGTTTGAGGGTTGTCAATATGAATCAACAAAGTGACACTGCAGACTTGCTTGGGGGGTAAGTATGGTATAAAATTATTTTCTTGTTATTTTGTGTTTGCTGCTTGAGGGAACATATAGTTTTTCCCTTTAAAGCTCAAAATTAGCCTTAGGAAAATGTTCAAAGACTTTCACCCCTACCCCAATCCAGCAGGTTATTTATTGGACTTTATTGAGGAGCTCCTTGATGTGTAGCTGTTTCTCTTTATTTAATTTTATTTTTTTAAAGATTTTATTTATTTGTCCGAGAGAGAGAGAGAGAGAGAGCACGAGCGAGTGCGAGTGCACAAACAGGCAGAGGGAGAAGCAGGCTCCCTGCTGAGCAAGGAGCTAGACGTGGGGCCTGGGATCATGACCTGAGCCGAAGGCAGACGCTTAACCAACTGAGCCACCCAGGCATCCCTGTTTCTCTTTATTTTAAAGAATACTTGAGGTTCTTGCTCAAGTATATAATCAACTAATATTTGTGTGTACAGTCATTTATCTAAAGCGTACATTCTGGAGTCACAGTGCCTTGGAGCTAGACTCTCTCCTGCAGTTCAGTTATCTTTGAAACGTTATGTAGCTCTCTATTTGGTTAAATGCTGCTCATGGGACTCCACTGTGGTCATTAAAATGCCCTTCTTCCCTGTTGGCTTTTTTGAATATGTTTGGTTCACAATTTTAGTTTGCGCTGAAGGCCATAAAACTAATGGATGCTATTGGCATACCTTATGTTGAGCGCTATTGGGATCTGTCCCATTAACTCAAAACAATTGCTTAAAAAAATCCTTAAAGGCATAAAGTAGAATTTATTGTCCTTTTTGCTCTTAATGGCATCTGCCAGAAAGCTTTTCATTTATCTGTTTTTTTGAGGGCCACATTACAGCAGTTTTTATTTTCACTCTTTGTCTTATATCCCTCCTTGCTGTGGGTAGGTTGTTACTTTGAGTCCTGCTTCCTTCGGTACTTTTTCTTTTCTTGCCCATTATTTATATTCTGTTCTACACATATTAGTAATGATGTACTTAACGCTTTTAAATATATATTCTATCTGAAGATCCATTAACTGAGGCTTATCTTTCTTACTCTAATTCTGCTTTCACTTTGTTTTTTTCCCCAGTGATCTTTCCACCTTGTTTTTATTTTCCTTCTGTTAGTTAATTGACTCTTAATCTCCCCTTTCCCTCATTGAGGTACTTGGCAAATCTCCCCTTTTCCTCATTGAGGTACTTGGCGATGTATTCTTACTAATACATAGAATTTGTTACTTAACTAGGTATATCTATACTACCATGTATTTCTCTCTATTCTGTATATGTATATGTCTTCAGGAATATGCTCCTGTTATGTATTCCTAACACAAATGTCTGGTTTTATACAAATTGAACATGAACCGTGTCTGTCTCTTCTAAGAATTTGTAGTGTTATGTCAGCCATTGTAAGTAGTTTTAAATGTAGTGAGTACAAAGATGCTCTTTTGTGTCCTGATGCAATTGATAATATAAAAAGGTTGGAATCAGAATATGGTAACTGGAATTTTGTTTTAGTGCTAACTTGCTTAAAAGAAGTATATTCAGGGGCACCTGGGTAGCTCAGTTGGTTAAGCTTCTGCTTTCAGCTCAGGTCATGATCCTGGCATTCTGGGATCAAGTCCTGTGTTGGGCTCCTTGCTCAGCTGGGAGTCTGCTTCTTGCTCTCCCTCTGCCCCTCCCCATGCTTGTGTTCTACTCTCTCTCTCTCAAATGAATAAATAAAAATCTTTAAACGAAAAAAAAAAGAAAACTTACATATGCTTCAATTTTTGTATGGTTGGAAATATGCCTCGCTTCCTATACTTTTGTATTACTAGAAAGTGGTATAAATCAGATATTTTAATATATAATATTGTAGATGCATGATGACTCCCTTGCTTATGAACTTTTGTGTGTAAGATGGAAAGACTAAAAAATGACTTTTAAAAGACAAAGGAGTAGAAAACAAAATTCAAGAGTTGCAGGGAGGTGGGATAGAGAAAGGGTAAAATTTCTATTTTGGGGATGTGTGGTTTCATCCGTTTTATTAGGTTTTATAAATTACGTTAAGCATATTTTACATGTATCAAATACTATTGTAAAAAAATAGTGAAAGAAATTTATAGACCTAATTAGTTTGTTTTACAAATCTGGATTCTTTATTTTGATTTTAAAAAGATTATTATTGAGAATAAAGACACTTTATAAAAGTAAAGCTTCAGAAACCATCAAAGTCTTAAACTATGTTATGCAGGTTGCCTTCTAATCTTTGTTAGGGTATTATGTACCCCCTTGTTTTTTGGTTAGTATTAGCTTGGTATATCTTTTTCTTCATGTAATGTTTTTTTTTTTTTTCTTTTAAAGTAGGCTCCACGCCCAACGTGGGGCTTGAACTAACGACTCTGAGATCAAGAATTGCATGCTCTACTGACTGAGCCAGCCAGGGTCCCCTCCATTTAATTTTTAACTCATTACTAAAAAAAATTATTTTGAGATTTTATTTGTAAGTAATCTCTACACCCAATGTGGGGCTCGAACCTATAACCCCGAGATCAAGTGTCATGTGCTCTACTGACTAAGCCAGCCAGGCACCCCTGTTATTCTGGTAGGCAGAACATAGACTTTCAGATTACCTCTTAGTAGAGAACTCAGCCAGGTTCCAACAGACAGAGTTGGGGGTGAGGAGAGCTTATAATGAGACTCTATGAGAAGAATAGAGTACACAGAGGACTTAGATGAAGCAGATAAAATCATTCCAGAAAGAGAAAGTCTAGGACTAAATGGCAAAACCCAGAGTACAGATTCACAGGACTGATTATGGAGAAGGGGATTGGGAAGGGCAACCTCTGAGGGAGAAACAGCTGTATAGAAAAGAGGATGGACCCTTAGAGAAGTTGGCAATGAAGGAAAGAAAAAAATAAGAGGAAAATTAATTAGATCTCATAGAAATGGAAAGGCCACCAGCTCACGTCCTCTTTCTTGCTACCCATAGAAACATCTGCACAGAAGAGAGCACGGCAGAAGTGCATGCTCATAAACTTGGAATCCTGACTCTAAAATGAAGACAAATGTTAAATCAGTTCAGTGACTCAGCATGTACTGTTTTATGTTCTTTCACATATTACAGTTTTAGAGAGTCATTTTCTTGTTTTAGTCATTTTCAAATGAATTCTTACATGCATTCTCAGCGTTTTGTTCTCTCGGGTGTCAGGTTGATTCCCGCTGAGTACGTGTATTGTGGTTCATTTTTTTCTTTTCTGAATATGTTGATTAATTTTTTTCATCACTTGAAAAATTGACATTTATGGAGTTAACTCTTTCAGCCACTATGCTCCACTTTAAATGAACAAATGTTTCTTTTAAGCTACTTCTTTCAAGAATTCAATAGACTTGAGCCGATTAATAATGTTAATAATAATAATGTTAAAAATTATAACAGCCAATTCTTATATGTACTCATGTTCTAGGCACTATTTGGAGTCCTTTATTTTTTATTTTTTAAAGATTTATTTATTTTAGAGAGAGAGCAAGAGAGCGGAGTGGGGGATGGGGAGCAGAAGGAGAGAGAGAATCCTCAAGCACTAAGCAGGGAGCCTGATGCAGGCCTTGATCCCAGGACCCTGAGATCATGACCTGATCCGAAAACAAGAGTGGGACTCTTAACCAACTGTGCCACCCAGGCTCCCTGGAATCCTTTAGTTGTGTTAACTCACTTGGCCTTTTTAGCAACCATGAGGCACCGACTATTACCCCATTTTACACATGAGAGAACTGAGGTACATGGGCATTAAGTACCATTGTAATGTCTAAGATTTTGTTGCTTCCCCCATTACCCCCTCCCCGTTTCTGTCTCTTTAAGAACAATATCCTTCCCCTGTCAGTTGAGAAGCCATGAGCTGTGCTCACTTTGGTTAAGTTAATCAATTTCAGATGTTGTATTTTCTTCTAAAATATCCTGAAAACTTTTAAGTCCATCTAAATAAAATATGGTTTATCGTTAAGTGCTATACATGATGTTTATTTAAATATGTTAGTAAAATAAGTGACATGCCTCTCACGGTCCAACTAGGAATTTCTATTTTTTTCCGTAATACTGTTTATCTAATACTAGTTTTTACCTTCAGTATAAGCCCTTCGAACACTGAGAGTGGAGAAAATAGATTATAATTTAAAACTAACATTGGGGCACCTAGGTGGCTCAGTTGGTTTAGCAGCCGACTCTTGATTTTGGCACAGGTCATGATCTCAGGGTCCTGGGATTGAGTCCCTTGTTGGGCTTGCAGTCAGCAAGGAGTCTGCTTGAGGATTTCTCTCCCTCTCCCCCCTCCCTGCTCTCTCACTCTCTTTCTCAAATAAATCTTAAAAAAAAAACACCAAATTTTAACATAGATTTAAAAAAATATATTTTGGTTATTATTCCTGATTTTGATTAAATGATGTCTTAGACCTATTCCTATATTCTAAGACATGATTTCTAATTTTTCTTAGCTTCAGAAGTTTGGGAATTACATTTGCCTTTTGTTTCAGTTACAAACCGGTGGACCATAAGCTTATTTGGCTGCCCTTACGGGAGGCATTTGAAGAACTCTTTGCCCAGACATTCTCCAAGAAGCAAAACTTTACATTCTTGGGGCACATTCAGACCTGTTACAGGCAGAAACGGTGGCATGATCTCCTCAGACTAATGCAGCATGTGCATAAGTCGGCTGTCAACAAGGATGGAAAAGAAAGTGAAACTGGTAAGAATAGGACTTATACTGCTAGTGGGAGGCCATGGAGCTGGGGCTTAATTAGTAGAATTGAAACCAGTGACCAAAGGGTTAATGGGACTAATAAGCACAGCTACAGACTAATAAATGAGGCTGCAGTGTTTTTCCTTAAACATCCCTGACTCCACTCCCCTGCGAGGCCGATTCAAGGCTTGTTGTCCCATCTCCATGTTTGGCTGCCACTTTTTCTTTTTTTTTTTTATGTTTGTTTTTTAGATTTTATTTTTAAGTAATCTACACCCAAAGTGGGGCTTGGACCTCCAACCCCAAGATCAATAGTTGCATGCTGTACGGACAGCCAGCCAGCACCCCTTGGCTGCCTCTTGAGTAAACCCCTTTCCTTGCTGCGTACTCAGTTGGCTTTGCTGTGTGTCAGGCACATGAACTTGGATTTAGTACAAATTTGGTGAGCCAGCCAGGAGCTTTTTGCCAGTGGTTCATGAGCTGCGCTGATAAGAAGAATTTGGTGACAAGTTCAAGCAGCTGCTTAGGCTCTTTGTCCTAGGAATTGTCTCCAAGGCCCTACCCTGACTGGGTGCTGCCAGCCCACAGTGGTTAATTTAGCTGTTGTGGCAAGGAAATGGTTTTTGGTTTGGACAGATGTATCTTGGTGAGCTTATTACTTCCTCCCATTTGGCGTGGCTCTCTTAGCCTCCTTGTCTTGCTTGATTATGAAAAGGTTGATTAGGAAGCCCTTTGGTCCAGTTGGTGAAGCCCTGACGTTTAGGAAGGACCCAGCGCTCACAGAGGCATTAGGGGCTTCATTTGGTTTGTTGCTGCAGCTTTTGTTGGCATTCTAATTGGAAAATGGGAAATGACAATTTGATTCCTGAACGCAGCCCTCTGGGCTATGTTCTCCAAAATTTGGGCAGTGTTTAGTTACGAACTTACGAAAGAAAAAAGATGATTTTTTTTTTGTAACACCACTTGGCTATATAATATTCATTAGACTCTGGATAAGAATCATCAATGAATCCATCCATTATAATGCCATCTTGCAATTGGATTTGTTCTGTAAGATTTTGTTTGCATCTTGTTTATTTGTGTATGTGTTCATGTGTATTGTAAATATGAGGTATTTTCTCCACCTCTGGATAGTATTGCTAAAATTAGTTTGTAAAGGAGTACTATTTAAGTTGGTTTGAAGGCAAGTGCTTATGAGAATTGGGCATTCTAAAACACAAACTGGGGCGCCTGGGTAGCGCAGTCGTTAAAAGCGTCTGCCTTCGGCTCAGGGCGTGATCCCAGCGTACCGGGATCGAGTCCCACATCGGGCTCCTCCGCTATGAGCCTGCTTCTTCCTCTCCCACTCCCCTGCTGTGTTCCCTCTCTCACTGGCTGTCTATCTCTGTCAAATAAATAAATAAAATCTTTAAAAAAAAAAAAAAAACAAAAAAAAAACACAAACTAACCCAAATTTTTCAAGTTTCCATGATCTGAAAAAATATTCGGTATTAAAGTTAATTTAAGGTTGTTGGTTTAATTAAAATAGTTGTGTCTTTAGAATTATCAGCATTACATTTATTCTGCCTGGATTTACTTAAATAAGTTGATTAAAAAAATTTAAAATATATATAGCTTGGGCGAATGACTTTGTCTTTTAAAGTTTTTATGGGTAATCTAAATATAACTGTTCAGAAGAAACAGATGTAAATAAGATTAAAAAAAAAACAAAGGGAGCACCTGGGTGGCTCAGTTGGTAAGTGTCTGCCTTCGGCTCAGGTCCTGATGGTCCTGGGATCCAGCCCCACGTTGGGCTCCCGGCTCTGTGGGGAGCCTGGTTCTCCCTCTCCCACTGCCTGCTGCTCCCCCTACTTGTGCTGTCAAATAAATAAACAAAATCTTCAAAAAATAAAAAAAGGATTATTAAAAAAAAAAAGGGTAAAAAGGTTTATAGGTAAACTTTTCAGTAGCTTTCAAAAATCTTTGATAACCGAAAACTTAAGTTTCACTAGGTTTTAAATGATGAGTTAAGTAAATTCACTAAATGCCTAGATCGTTTCTCAGTAAGATAAAACATGAATTACTAAACATAGGTTTATCTGATTTTGGCCTACTATTACAGAGAAACTAAAGATATTTGGGTTTGTTAGTAAACATGTTTTGTGCCATGCAGAGATAAAGCATATATTTCTAAAAATTTTTAAGTGTCATAAATTCACCAATCTAAGGAATGCCGGTACAACAAACAGTTCACAATTAGTTACTACTTAGTTTTTACTAGAAACTTAAGTTTCTAAGAGTTAAAAGTTCTAATACATAGAATTACTGGAAATGATAAGGGAAACAACTCTATCCAAGGAAAGTGAGACTGGTTATTTAAAGAGGGAAAATTGAAAACAAAAACGCGTATGTAAAAAGGAAAGTTGTAGAAGGTTTGTGAGAAGGGACTCTTTGGAAAGGAATTTTGTGCATGGTAGGCACTAAGATTATGGATATTAGTATGTAAAGTTTATTAGGGCGTGATCAACAACTGGGGAAGAAAAGAGAGTAAGAGAGCAAGATTAGGCAGAAATTGAGCAGTGATACAGTATCAAAAGAAGCCTTAGCTGATTCTCTGAGGAGTTCCAAATTTGGATTATCCTTCAGAACCATCCTAAATTTGGGCAAAATTGGGGCTGGACTTTTATAATAGTCATTGCATGTGACCCCCTGGGAAGAGGGCATGCCCTTGGCAAGGCAGTTGTCTTTAGTCGAGGCAGTCCCTGATGGCGTCTCATAGTTGAGGACTGTCGGCAGTGCCCCTATAGCTGAGAACCTTTCATTTCTGATGGAGATTCTGGTCAGCACATCACTGCACCCACCACAAGAAATTAGATCCATGCTGTGCCCTGGATGTCCTTGTCCCGATAAGTATATGTCAACATGGGACATGACAGGGAGGAACAAGGAAGGGACTTCATAAATTTTTAAAGAATTCATCTTGTTGGAATGAGTAAGTGTTAATATCGGCAGGATACTGGCATAAAATTGGAATTAGGTTTTCATGTTAAAATGGTAGTTTCCTTAGATTATTGGTCTAATAAATTGTATATAAAGGTTTTTCTTGATCTTCAATGTAATCTGCTTAGAAAAACAAAATTTCTATGTTTTGTCTCTATTAGGTCCTTGATTACTTAAGAAAGTTGAATCTTTTCAATATTAAAAGTCCTAAGTGTTGCTAACAAGTCTGTATTCCTCTGTATTTGCCTTTAGAATCTCTTATTGCTGCCTTGGCTAAATAGGTAATCAAGTTTCATAATATCTGTAATCCTATCTTGGCGTTTGCTTCAAAACTTTCTGATACTTCTGACAAACTTCCCAAAATTCAACTTCCGAATGAAGTCTTTTTTACTAATCAGGCTTATTTGGTATGTCATTACGTGGGAAGCCTTATCAAATAAGTGATGATAAACCTTCTTAGGTTGATTTTAATATATCCTGGTACAATCTCATCACTTGTAATTCTAATTATTAAAATGTTGTGTGCCCCAGTAATAACCAAATTTCCCTGTCAGCTGCATTATAATGAACTCTGATCAGATCTTTAACCATGGCCATTTTTGAGCCTTTTGTCACTTATAGTTGTTTTACTCTAATGATCTTGCAAATACGGTTCAACTTCAAGGCAATTCATGGAAAGGACTTTTGACAAATACAGTTTTTTGATACCTTTAAGATCATAAAACTGAACTAGGTAAAAATTTCTGTAACTAATGAAAAAGCTGGATTCAAGCAGAATAACATGGGACTAAAAGAATTGAGAAAAATGATTGTATTTTTTATGACTTTTGTTTGAAATATTGCTGGCTCTCTAATGTTTGCTCTTCTGGATTTAAGGAAACTTTTTCTCTTAACCTATGACTCACAGAAATTTAATACAATATTTCTTTGTAAACAAATATGAACCATTTTTTTCTCCAGAATTCAGAAAATCTCAATGAAAGTTCTTATATTTTCATGGCAATTATAGTTATTAGCATAAGTTCTCTAAGAATCTGTTCTCCTTGTAACAGGACAGCACTGGAAACATTGGTTATATTACCAAGGCTTTGACTCGAATGTCATATTTGAGGGTGAAATGCGTGAACTCAAATGTGACCAGATGGCTTTAAGAAAGTAGGTTGACTTTACGGAGCCAATAAAGCCCCTTGGAAATATCAGCTTGATACCTTGCTTACAGATACCTTGCTTACCTAGCAGCCTTACCAGGCCTAACTTTGAGAGCCCACCTGCAGGACTGCCTCCTAAACAGCTAAGCAACTGTTTTAACAGAACTGACCTATTCTCAAGACTAAGACTGGTTTATGAAATATGGAGCAAACTTCTTACCAGGTCCAGAGCAATTAAACTCAGACTAAGAAGAGACAATGTTGAATTGTGATGTTTTTCTAAGAAAAAAAAAATCTTATCGAAAGGGGAGAATGTTAATTTGTGACCATCCATAAGGGCGTTCACTATACTGTGATAACTCCTCAACAGAGTTGAAGCGCTTTCCCGGTACATGCTTATGGGGCTAGTTGGAAGGAAAGGGGACTTTCGACCTTAGAGAAAGAAAGACAAAAACACGTTAAGAGCCAGGATCACCCAAACCTTGGATGGTGGCACACCTTGAGCACAGATTTTATCCACCATCTTTGGAACAAAAATTTGTTAACTACTCTTGTGAGCCCTGATTTTTTTTTTTAAGATTTATTTATTTTTAGAGAGCGAGCAAGTGAGCATGGGGGGAGGGAGAGAGGGACAGAGAGAGAGTCTTAAGCAGACTCCGTGCTGATGCAGAGCCCAACGTGGGGCTCGATCTCATGACCCTGACTGAGATCATAACCTGAGCTGAAACCAAGAGTTGGCCGTTTAACTGACTGTGCTACCCAGGTGCCCTTCCCCGACAGATCTTAAGGTGTTTTTCAAGAGACAGACTAACAGATGAATGTGATTACTTGAGGTTACTGATTTGCTGTATACTTTACAGCAGGTTGAATCCACAAGCAATAAAGACTGGACACCAGGTGATGGTGTTTGTACATGCTTGAAATGTCACTGCAAGAACAGCTGTGTCTCTAATAGAGGAAAAAAAACAATGGCCAGATTTCCTGCTTTTTACCTGCACAAGTATCTTTATGTGGACATGCAGAAAAACAGACCAGAGGGGTGTACCCAGGTGGTGGCCACTGAAGCTGATTGAACCCACCTGGTCAGAGTAGGAGGTGCTATGTCAGCACTCCAGGATCCACCTGCTAAGAATATTCTTCTCCACAGTTAAATATTTCCTGCATTCACCTTCTTACTAGTGTCATTGGTGTCACAAGCCAACCCCTACAGTGAACTAATGCATTTGGCTTTGAAGAAAAACCAGTTTATATCCAAGACTTAGATCAGGCAGTTGGCTTTTAAAGGAATGAGGAAATTTGATAGAATCCAGTCAGTTGTGTTTGAGACTACTTCCTACACCAGCGACAAATTCAGCAAACGTCTAGAACTTCCGAGCATTTCTGTGAAAGAATTGACTGGTGATAATGCGATTGTCAGCCATAGCAGAAAAATGGGATGTAGTGACAAGAAAGAACGTTGGGTATGCAACTCTTTCCCAATTGTAAAGCTCCGTATTCTTGATGAAGTTTATTTGCTGCATGGAGATAAAGGACTTCAGCTGCTTTTAGTAGCTTGTCTCGTTGCTGGATATGTCAGCTTTCCGACATTGCTCCAAAACAACCAAAGAAGAAGCCTGTTTTGGTCAAGCAGAAGGTACATGTTATAAGCCAAGTACCAGGGAATACTTCCAAGAAGGCACAAAGTTGTTTGATTCCTCAAACCCCCAAACTGCACCCTGTTTCAGCAGGAAGTAGCTAGAGCTGTTGTCATCCCAGTTCCCTCAAGAATGAATCATGATCAAAAGACAGTTCTGGTGGCGGGGGCGGGGTGGGGAGGCGCCTGGGTGACTCAGTCGGTTAAGCATCTGCCTTCGGTTCAGGTCATGATCCCAGGGTCCTGGGATTGAACCTTGTGTTGGGCTCCCTACTCAGGGGAGAGTCGGCTTCTCCCTCCGGTACTCCCCGTGCTTGTGTTCTCTTACTCTTGCTCTTTCTCAAATAAATAAAATGTTTAAAAAAAAAAAAAAAAAAAGGACAGTGGGGATTGAAACTAGTAACCAAGGGGTTAATGGGACCAATAATAAGTGCAGCTGCAGACTAAAACCACAAATGCAACATTTTACCCAGACCTGTTTTCACTTGCCTTTAAATATCCCTGACTCTCTTTCTTCGGGAAGGGCGGATTTGAGGCTTGCTTGTTCGGAGTCTCCTCACTCAGCTGCCTCTTGAATAAATCCTTGCTGCACACTCGATGTCTCCGCCATTGGCTTTGCTGTGCATCAGTCAGACAAACTTGAATTCCCTTACAGAATTAGGAGAAGAGTGTGGGGAAGAATGAAGCCATATAAATCGGAGCTTTCTAGGACTTAGGGCAAAGGTGACTATGAAATATTGTTGCTCTTGTGATTCTAGATATGATTTCCATAAAAACATGTTTGGTCATGTTGATGTATGAGTACCACCTATTGGTCAATAAGTCATATTTCCTTAGAAAATAAGTTATTTCCAAAGAGCTGGATTCTACAGCCAAAGGGCTTTTGGTAGCTTAGTTACCATCTCTGCACTTCCTAATCCATAAAATGGGGAAAAGGGTACATACTTCAAAGGAGTCTTGTGAGGGGTAAAAGATTTAGCTAATGTACATATGCATATAAATGAACTGATGACTGTAGTGGCTGGCACATTATATAAGTATTTGGATTTATTTTTTTTTATATATCTAAGATGTTTGATTTTTATGTAAGTTTTGTTTTGTTTTGTTTTTTGGTTTAAGTTCTGTGTATTACAACCTAAAATGTATGTTACATTCTTGTCTTTATTCTTTTCTAGGGTTACTCCTAAAAGAGAAATGGGAAGCATTTGGTCTTAGACTCAACCATGCTCAACAACAGATGAAAATGACTGAAAATGCTCTATTGTTTGCATTTGTAGAGGTATTTTGGTTCAGTTATTTAGATTAAAGGAATGTTGATTTGATGCAAAATGCAAGTGTAGGCAGGCTACTATTTTGTGTTCTCTTTATGGTGATATTTTTAGTGTTCGGTGTTTAAGATTTAATGAACACTAATGAAATAACACTTTGGGGGGAAGATTTCTGAAAAATGTCCTTTATGGAAATGATAAGGCCTTGATGAGCACCATTATTTTTAAAGTTGCAGTTGAGGACAACTAGTGAAGTCTGTTTCATGGTGACAGGTTGGGGCAGGGGGTAGATTTGGAACTTGAGGCCTCACTTTCTATTGTAGCAAATGGGTAGCTCTACTGTTTTCTGTCCTGTCACCTTGTGGGAAGAACCAACTTAATTAAATTTTCATGACTTAAGCTTTTTAAATTCTTAACTTAAAAAATTTCTTCTGTGACATACTTTAGACTACACCCTAAAAGGAGTCCTCTTGTTTGAGGTGGTGTTTTGGTCAGTGAGAAGGTCACTGAATCATGTCCATCATTGTGGGAAATTTGGTCATCAATGCTTAATCTCAATGGGATTATTTTTAAAATAACCAATTAGGATGTCAAGTGCTCTCAAAATAGGTTTTATACCTATTTCATTACTTGGCATTACACTGGAATTCAATACATTTGTTCTGTTTTATTGTTTTCAGTTAAATTTATAGAAGATTCTGGTAGGATCATCAGGAAAACAAAAGTATAAAGCCATTTAATAAATTAAAACAATTTAGTTTTTGATGTATCAACTGAGTGGATTTTAAGATTTATTTTTCAGTGCTCTTGGAAACAGAACTTGAAGAGATAAATCAGTGAAGAGGAGGAAAGATTTATTTTGATATTCTCCAGCAAATGTGAAAAGCTGTGTATTAAAACCAGTACACTTTTTTGACTTAGTCATTTATCTCATCTTTGCATACTCATTGCCTGACCCTGTATTTATTTTGGATGCTTTTAATAACATTTGGGTACTTATAAACATTTAATACATTATAAATTATTAGTTACCTGACCGGCTGTCTACTGAGATGATTTAGGTTGTTGCACCCCTTTGTTAGGCTCAGAGATAATCCCTTGACCCTTCTAGACATTAAAAATGGTTAAGTTGTCCTTAGCTCTTACAACCAGCTGGCAGCCATTCGGCATTTAGGGTGAAAGCTCATCGAGCATGAGAGGTCTGCCCTCACTTCTTGTGTCTAACCCTGCTTACATACCTGCTCTTGGTGAGTGTGTCTTTATGTGCAATGTATTTTTAACAGTTTACTTTCTCTTCTTTTAGGGTACTCTAGCTCAGGCCGTGAAGAAGGGAGAATGGATCTTGTTGGATGAGATTAATCTGGCTGCTCCAGAAACATTAGAATGTCTCAGTGGTTTACTTGAAGGTTCCTCTGGCTCCCTTGTGTTACTGGATCGAGGAGATACAGGTAGCACTTGATCCCACTGAGGTTTGACTTGGTGCCAGGACTTTTGGCCTCTTTAGAGTAAGATTCTTTGGTTAGGTGGATTACATAGTCCTCCCAGTGTTCATTCATTCCATAATACTAATTTCTGCCAAGTTAGGTGACATGGAGAATGCAAAGAATAAGAATTTAAGTTATTTCGGTAGTAGGTAATAGACATGCACACTGAATGACAAAATATATGATGGTGAATAGGCGATAAAATATAAATAATAATGAACAACCATACCTTAAAAGATAGTGGAAGGGCAGCATAAGATTAAGTTGGTACATAGATCTGGAAGTTGGTTTCAGAAAAAGCGAGGATGATTTGAGCAGCCAGCCCCAAGCCCGCTGAGTGTGAGACAGGGTTTCCTGGCCTGAGGTTCTGTGGAGTTAGATGGTCTTCCCCTGGGCACCTGTGGCTGATCACTTGATGTTACCAGTTGAGAATCTATAATTTTCTCTTAACAGAACCACTGGTTCGTCATCCTGACTTCCGTTTATTTGCCTGTATGAACCCAGCAACAGATGTGGGCAAAAGAAATCTCCCACCAGGAATAAGAAACAGGTAAGGGGACATGGCCTGGTTCCTGGGGACTTTTTTTTTTTTTTAAGTTCTCTTGATTGATTGATTGTTAATATTAACATAACCAAACCTCATAACAATACTTGAACTTTCTTGACCTCTGATAAGAGGAATCCTTCCTTATTTGTCATATTCCTCTACTTTATCAGGTGGTAGGAATACAGAGGACTCCAAAACACTGGAAATGTTTTTCCTTTGGGTTGAGTGACAGTTAATGACTCACGGATATTGTAGAAAATAAAATTTTTTCCTCCTTCAGATAACCTTATAGCTATCAGAAAAACCTTCACATACAGTATAACATAGAATAGTATAAGTGCATCTTAGGAACTGAATCCTCTTGGGTAAGGCCAGTGATTTGTAAAAGGCCTTTTACACTGACTGACACTAACAACCTTGTTGGTTGTTGGTATTTTATGTGTGTAGCATTTGGAAAAAGATCACATCTTATTTTTGTTGGTGACCTTTTGTTGACTTTTGAGTTTTATTTAAAATTTTATTAGATTCCTCCCCCCATTAGAAAAGTAACAAAACCTTCTTAGGAAAATTCTATAAACTATAAGCATTGTATTGTCCTTTGCTCCAATGATTTTATTTTCAATGTTGAGGGTGCTTTTTGTTGTTGCATGTATTTTTTATCACATGTAGTTATAATAACACCTCTGAAAATAAGGATAAATGTCTTATTTTATTTCATTATGGTCGGTTTGTATCTAAATGAAAGGCTTTCATATTTTATAAACAATTAAAATGAGTTTACATAACTTCTTGTGTTTTGTATTTTCTTTTTTTTAAGATCTTAGGTATTTGAGAGCAAGAGAGAGAACAAGTCGGGGGGAGGGGCAGAGGGAGAGGGAAAAGCCAGCTCCCTGCTCAGCAGGGAGCTTGTTGAGGGGCTCCATCCCAGGACCCTGGGATCATGACCCAAGCCAAAGGCAGGTGCTTAACCAACTGAGCCACCCAGGTGCCCCTATATTTTGTATTTTTTTTATTGCCAGAATAGCTGTATTAACTTCCTAAAAAGTTGTTGTTATTTAGTAATCATTGTCTTACAGGTTCACAGAACTTTATGTAGAAGAATTGGAAAGTAAAGAAGATTTACAAATTCTTATTGTGGATTATCTGAAAGGACTGAGTGTGAATAAGACCACAGTGCAAGGAATCATCAGGTAGGTTCTCTTTGGTTTCTCTTTATAAACTTTTCACCTGAACATAAAAATGTGTGCCTCATGCACATATATGACTTCTTTTTTGCTTCTGACGAGAGAAGGATTATCATTAAGATTCTATTTTAAAGTTGGAACCTTATGAACTCCCATGGCTTTTCCTAATGAAGCTACATTGAAAGCTTAAGAATTACCACCTATGAGAATATGTAAACAATTAGATAATGTTCTCCTAATTACTCTTGTATTCGTAGCTAGGTGTTTGCATCCCCGGAATGCGAATGGTTTGTATTTTGATCTGTCTTGATGAAATCTTACTTTTTGCCATTTGCATGCTAGTTATGTGGGATGCAGGGAGAAAAAGGTTGATACAGTGAGTGATTTAGGTTTAGAATTAACTGAGGCTTAGCTGAAGACAGTATAGATTGGCCATGTGGCTTGGTGCTTTCTTGAGCCTTTTTCTTCTTCTTCTTTTTAAAGAATGCATTTTCTAAACTGCAAAGCATTTTATTTTATTTTTTTTAAATTTTATTTGTCAGAGAGCGTGCACACACAGAGAGCAAGCAGTGGGGAGAGGCAGGCAGCGGGGAGAGGCAGGCTCCTGCTGAGCAAGGAACCCAATGTAGGACTCGATCCCAGGACCCTGGGATCATGACCTGAGCCAAAGGCAGATGCTTAACCAACTCAGCCACCCATGCGTCCCTCTTGAGCCTTTATTTCTGTTTCTGTTTTTGTTTTCTATGCCGTGTGGAAAGGGTGCAATCAGACAGCTTGAATTCTAGTATGGGCTCTGTCAAAAACAAATTCTGTCATTCTGGGCACATCATTTAGTTAATTTTGTCTGTGTTGCCTAGAAAGAACTATACACTATGTAAAGCTTTTGAAATAGGATCATATTAATGTTTTACTTCGCATTTTGCGGTTTGTTCCTTTTTTTTGGGTACAAATTATTGAGTTGCCCATGTGCTAGGGATATAGCTATAAATAAGATAAATATAAATAAGCTCCTCACGGAGCTTTTAATTCAGGAGGTGAAGATAACCAGTAAACAAGGAGATACATACTGTAATTTTTTTGAAGTGACTATAACCTCAAGATTTTATTGTCTTCATAATATAGCAAAATATGAAGGTTAGAACTGGTTCACTTGGCCCTTTCTCTTCTTATTTCTTCCCAGTTCAAAATGCTTACATCCCTTAATAGCCAGTATTCTCTTAGATCTGCAGTTGGGCTCAACACATTGAAGCCTCAGCACAATCTTCTTTGTAGTTTTAGCCTTTTTCCAGAAAATCGTCTTAGTCTGCCCACCGTAGCCACTCTGCTTCCTGTCATAATGCAGCTTTCCCTGGGCGTAAGGAGAATCTTTGTCTTTCTTGTACTGTGTCACTTTGTGGGGTTGGTGCTTGCCGTACTTCTTACAGAAATTCTGGTGAGTTTTAGGAATGTTTGCAAGAGCACTCTCAGCACAGAAAGCAGGAGAAACATAATTTTAGGTTATGGTAAGTGAAGAAAAATAACACATAAAGCAAAACGGGGATTAGAAAATACAGGCTTGTAGCCCTATTTTATTTTTTATTTTTTAAAGATTTTATTTGAGAGAGGGAGCAGGGAGAGAGAGAGAGCATGAGCAGGGGGAGTGGCAGGGGGAGAAACATACTCCCTGCTGAGCAGGGAGCCCAATGCAGGCCTTGATCCTAGAACCCTGGGATCATGACCTGAGCTGAAGGCAGGGGCTTAACCAATTGAACCACCCAGGCGCCTCAGTTGGAGCCCTATTTTAAATAGAATAGTTAAGGAGGCATTTGTGAAAATGCTTTGAAATGGTTTACCAATACCACATTCTAAAATTGGAACACTTTTGTTAGCCAAGAATATTTGGACAAAAGTATAAATATGTGTGGTTAAAATTGAAAAGCAGAGATAAAACAGACTAGATAAAGCAGAGGCTCTTGTAAAATGCTGATAGTATAAGTGGTAAGTGTTCCATTTGTAATAACCCACTTCTAGAATGTAGATTCTTTCTACAAAAGAAAAGAATGTATAGCTAGATTGCAAAGAGATAAGCCAAATCTTACTTGGGCAAGAACTTAGATTTAATCTGAGACACACATTTGGTTACTCTTGATCTTGTGTAGCTGATCATGAATTTCATGAAATTTTAAATTTCTTCTTCCATCTTGTCATCTTCTAGACTTCTAAAGTGTGTGGTAATGATAATAGTAACAGTCACCATATTTTCATGCTTTTTAACATTTTGTCATTACTGATTATGGCCATACTTATGACCTTTCAAAACACCATGATTTTTTTCTGTGTGCTTCTCCATCACTATTAGATTACACAGGGACTTTATTTCCCTATTGTATTAGAGCTGACTCTGGAACACTGTGTTTGGACTCTGTATATTCTTTTTTTTTTTTTCTTTTAAGATTTATTTATTTTACAGTGTGTGGGGTTGGGAGGTTGGAAGGACAGAGAGGGAGGGAGGGAGAGAAAATTTCAAGCAAACTCCCCTCTGAGCCCCAATATGGGGCTTCATCCCATGACCCTGAGATCATGACCTGAGCCGAAGTCAAGAGTTGGATGCTAAACTGACTGAACCACCCAGGTGCTCCTGGACTCTGTATATTCTTACTAAGGGCTTCTCCTATCTTACTGTCTTTTTGTTAAGAATCCGGTGTTTTTCACCTCTCTGCTCTTTTTATCCTAAAGGAAATTGATAGATACTTCTTTTGAAAGAGTCTCTGAGTGTGTGAAAAATAGATTTTTAAAAAAATTTTATTTATTTGAGAGAGCGTACACAAGCAGAGGGGAGGGCAGAGGGAGAAGCAGACTCCCCACTGAGCAAAGAGCCCTGAAAAATAGATTCAAAAGAGAATGTCTGAGAGATTTTGATGAATGCTCTAGGAAATTGTATATAAGTTTAACTAATTCTATAAAAATGGCTTTTGGACCGTGTGGGGGGAAAAAAAAGGAATAATGGCAAAATAGTGAATGCTTATTAGTTAATAAAGTCATTTGAACTCCGTCTTTTTTGTAGCTTGTACACAGCTCTACGGAAAGACTCTGGGACAAAATTGGTGGATGGAACTGGCCATAGACCTCACTACAGCCTTCGGACTCTTTGCAGAGCTCTGCGATTTGCAGCTTCCAATCCCTGTAGCAACATCCAGCGCTCGCTCTACGAGGTCTTTCTAAAGTCTGTGCTTGGGTGGGAGCTTGGTGGATGGGAGGGAGTGGTGATGCAAATGCCAGGTTTGCCTGTGCAGTCCATTTAGTCGGATCAGCCCAGAACATACCAGAGTGACCCTGCCATTTTTGTACCATCATATCACATTTAAAAGTTGTTCTGGGAGGGGCGCCTGGGTGGCACAGCGGTTGAGCATCTGCCTTCGGCTCAGGGCGTGATCCCGGCGTTATGGGATCGAGCCCCACATCAGGCTCCTCCGTTGTGAGCCTGCTTCTTCCTCTCCCACTCTCCCTGCTTGTGTCCCCTCTCTCGCTGGCTGTCTCTATCTCTGTCAAATAAATAAATAAAATCTTCAAAAAAAAAAAAAAAAGTTGTTCTGGGAACCAGTACCACCCAAGAGTTTGAGTTTTGTTTCTGAAATAAGTTGGCCTGTTATTGTAGAAGGGTAATTAGTTTTATGCATATTTGTTTGTTTGTTTTTTCCCTAGGGCTTTTGTTTGGGTTTCTTAACACAGCTTGACAGGGCATCACACCCAGTAGTTCAGAAGCTCATTTGTCAACACATTGTCTCTGGCAACGTAAAAAGTCTGCTGAAGCAGGTATGTTGTTTGATTTCTTGACTTATTTAACATAAATGAAAGGCTGAATTATCAAAATTTCAATTTTTTTTAAACAAGACTTGTTTCTAATTATGAAAGTAATCCATTTGTTCCAAAAAATTAGGTGGTGTCTTAGATGGTGAAAATTCCAAATAATCCTACTCCTACTCTTTAGAGATTTAAACCTTATACCTTTCCACCTAAATTATATATGTATTTTGTTAAATATTCAAATTCTGACAGTGTGTGTATAGCTTTATCAAGGCAAATTCTTTCTTGTTTTTTATTTTAATTCCACTATATTTAATATACAGTGTTCTATTTTCAGATATACAATACTGTGATTCAGCAAATCTGTATGTTACTTGTTGCTGAAGCTAAGTGTACTCTTAATCCCTATCATCTGTTTTACCATCTCCCCACCTACCTCCTTTCTGGTAACCATCAATTTGTTCTCTGTTGTTAAGAGTCTGTTTTTTGGTTTGTCTTTTTTTTTCTTTGTTCATTTTTGTTTCTTAAATTCCACGTATGCGTGAAGTTATATGGTATTTGTCTTTTCCTGACTGACTTATTTCATTTAGTAAGGGCGCAAATTCTAAACATATATCTAATATAAATGACTTAAAAGGAATCATAATACTTTTCTGTAGCTTCCTTTCTTAGCCTAACTATATCCTATATTTTCGTGTCTGTACCAGATATCACTGTGGCATGGTTTCTAATGGTTACATAGTATTTTGTTGCTTACACCATAATTTGTGTACACACTTCCCATCTGATTGATGGTTGGGCATTTTTTTCCTTATTAAATACAACAACCGTTTCAGTTTGACAAAGGAAATTCTCAAATAACATGGGAGTGAAAGATACTGAGAAAGTGGTTTACCAATGAACAGGCTTGTTTTATGTTGATTCCTTACTCTTAAGGAAGAAGGAACCTTATTAGGGACTTAGGATTACTTTGGATTCAGTATTTTTTCCTTTTTAAAAATTATACAAGTAACATATGAATATATACTTTTGGTAAACCATAAATACATTGAAAAAAGGCTCAAGCTTGCTGTGATTATCATTCCAATACCACTGTCCTTTACTTTTTTTTGTATTTTCCTAATGGATCCATATGATGGAAGTTTAAATATCTTTTTTTCCCACTGCTCCTGAGCTAAGTTGAGGAGCTCTTAAAAGAAGTTTTAGTAGCTTCGCGTTAGGGAACTAAATGTTTTAGAACACTTTTTCATAGCTACAGATCTGACCACTTCTGACCATTTTTGATCTATGAAAATGACAGTTATGTTATAAATCAACTTAATAACTCCTATCATATCTTTGAAAGATTATGTCATTTGCACTATTATCCTTGATAGAGTAGTTTCTCTGGAAGGTCACACTTTTTTTTGGGGGGGGGATTTGTTTATTTATTTTGGTGGGGAGGGGTTGAGGGAGGGGGAGAGGGAGAATCTTAGGCAGACTCCACGCCCAGCGCAGAGCCCAACGTGGTGCTCCGTCTCACAACCCCAATATCATGGTTTGAGCCAAAATCAGGAGTTGAACACTTAACCGACTGAGCCACCCAAGTGACCCTGGAGGGTCACTTTTATTTTTAATGTCTTCTAGGGGATCCAGAATGTAATAATGCAAAGCTCCGGTCCTTCAGTTCAACACTGGTCCTGTTTTTAGGAACGTGGTTTATATGAACTACATGTTTTTGACCAAAATACTTCATCAGGGTGGGAATTTTGGGAGGTGAGAGAAAAGAACTAAATCATTAACTATTTAAGAAACTATTTGATTCAAGGTCTTCCCCAAACTCACCACTTCAGTTTGACAAAGGAAATTCTAGAATAACATGGGAGTGAAAGATGCTGAGAAAGTGGTTTACCAACTAACAGGCTTATTTTTATGTTGATTCCTTACTCTTAAGAAAGAAAGAATCTTATTAGGGACTTAGGATTACTTTGGGGCAGCATTCTTGGTGATAACTTCTTTTCCAACCTACACCCCTCTCTGAAAGGATGCCATAGTTGTCACGGGACTGTAGGTTATTTCTCTAACTTTTTTGTCTTTCAGCCTATTCCAGAACCAAAAGGAGGCCGGCTTATCCAGGTCGAAGGATACTGGATTTCGGTGGGAGACAAGGAACCTACAATAGATGAGACCTACATTCTTACATCTTCTGTTAAGCTAAACCTGAGAGACATAGTCCGAGTGGTTTCTGCAGGGTGTGTGGACCTTTTCTTTTGCTTCTCAGAAGTTCTACCAGCATAGGCATTGATGACATTCTAGTCTTACTTCCTTGATTTTCCAAGTGCTTTATTGTTGTTTATTGGCTTAAGTGAGTAATTCCTTCCCAAGTCCATACTTTTCTCCTGGCACAAAGCATTGCTTCTAGTTGCACCTTTTGGTGGAAGCAATACAGATGCAGATTATTTTGGCCATCTTTAAGCTTGTTTTTCAGTATTTTGCTGGTGAATACTTATCCATTATTTAAGTGAGTGACAGCTAGTCCCATTTACTGTTTCTCACAAGTACTACAAGAAAGGTTGAGATTGCTTTCCTCAGTATTTTCTGAGGAACCCCTTTTACATAGAAACTTCTCAGGGCTTACGAAACATTCCATTAGTGGTGTGTAGGTATATAAAAATGTCTTTTTATGGTGATAAATGATACATTCCTTTTAATACTACTTGAATTCTGGTTTCTGTCTTTTTTTTCTTAAATTGCTTTATTGGCTGATCTTTTCAAGAACCTATCCAGTGTTGATTCAGGGAGAGACATCAGTTGGTAAAACAAGCCTTATCCGGTGGCTGGCAGCAGCTTCTGGTAACCATTGTGTGCGTATTAACAATCACGAACACACGGATATTCAGGAGTACATTGGTTGTTATACATCTGACTCTTCAGGGAAGCTTGTATTTAAAGAAGGTAGGATTTATTATTTCATTCCATGGGTATAGGTGTTCATTCTTTTAAACCCATTTCCCCATGTAAACTTCATCCTTTCCAGTTGAGGCACATTGGCCTTTGCCATAACAGATGGTTTGTCTTTCTCCCTGATCTCCCTGGCTAGGGGAGATCCAGCTTCCTTTGGGCCTCACTGATCTCGTTAGCTGTACGGAGAACTAGGACCAAGTTTTGTAGAGGGTAATTGAACTGCTACTTCATTTCCTAGAGACTAAGAAAAATGTGGTGAGCGTTGAACAGAGGGAAGCTGAGAATAGATATGAGAATGTGGTGATTTAAATGAAATTAGACTGCAGGGGGAAAATAAATGGGAAATATGATATTTGTCAGCCTTGGCTCCCCTTCTGTGTGAAATGATAACTTTAATTGAAAATTGTCCTTTCTTGATATTTGACATCACAAATTATTTTTGGGCATGACTAGCTGCAGGAAGTAATTTATTTTGAAATGTAATGGTCTAGGATTGGTTGATTTGTATATAACATTTTTTAAAACTTTGTGGACTAATTTATGTACTAATCTTCAGTGTTTGTTTTTTCTAAGGTGTTCTTATTGATGCTATGAGAAAGGGCTACTGGATTATTTTAGATGAATTAAATTTGGCCCCTACTGATGTGCTAGAGGCACTGAACAGATTGCTGGATGATAACCGTGAATTGCTCATCACAGAAACACAAGAAGTTGTTAAAGCTCACCCTCGGTTCATGCTTTTTGCTACCCAGAATCCCCCAGGACTTTATGGAGGCAGAAAGGTGTGTAGCATTTGCCCCTTACTCCCGTTTGTTACTCCATCAAGTAATCTTTCTTGGTAAGACTGGGATGTTTTTACTTCTTTTGAAGGGTTTTTCTTTTTGTGGCAAATAACAGAGCCTCCATTTTGGAAACTGGGTAAGAGGCTCTTTTTGTCATGTTTTTTTTTTTCCTGTGTGTTTCCCAGGTGCTTTCAAGAGCCTTCAGGAATCGGTTTGTGGAATTGCATTTTGATGAATTGCCTAGTTCTGAGTTGGAAACAATCTTGCATAAGCGCTGTAGTTTGCCACCCTCCTATTGTAGCAAGTTGGTTAAAGTCATGCTGGACCTTCAGGTATTTCATCTCTCTCACTTACTTTCAAATGGAACATATTGATTAGATTTCGTGATCAAAATTTAAAATTTGATAGCCTTCTCAGGTAGACACAGCAGTCCATCTATTTTTTTCTCAAATTAAGGATATTATCGTAAAATGCACTCCACTAATATACATTTTGTGGTTTTGTAAATGAACAATTTGATACCATGTTATAGTTTTTCTCATAGTCATATGGTAACAGTTCCCTACTTGTGGGTAATTTTGGAACATTTTGTTTAGATTGGAACTTGGCATTGACAAACTACAATTTTTGTTTTTTGAATGGATCTAGTCCTTGAATGGACATAACTAAAGATATCCTTTTTATGTCTCTCCCTTGTCAATTCTGCAAAGCTACAGTTCCTTTGTTTTTTGAAAAGCCCTTTTTATGGTGTTAAAAGTGTCCTTTATCAGAATTAATACACTTTTAGTTTCTAGAAAGCTAATAGTAATTGACAATCTTACGACTATGTTCCCACCTTATGGGATTAATGTTTCTGCATGTTTGCCATCATTTGTATTCATAATTTTTTATATATGGTGTAAGAAATGGAATTCCTGGGGCGCCTGGGTGGCACAGTGGTTAAGCGTCTGCCTTCGGCTCAGGGCGTGATCCCGGCGTTATGGGATCGAGCCCCACATCAGGCTCCTCTGCTGGGAGCCTGCCTTCTTCCTCTCCCACTCCCCCTGCTTGTGTTCCCTCTCTCGCTGGCTGTCTCTATCTCTGTCGAATAAATAAATAAAATCTTTAAAAAAAAAAAAAAAAGAAAAAAGAAATGGAATTCCTTTTTTTTTCTTGGCGTTGTGCTTTGGAATTTATACTCTTCTACATGAGTTTGAATATTTATCTTCAAAGGATTATAGTCCATTTACTTTTTTCAAAAATTAATCTCAGTGGAATGAATCATTTTTATTGGAGCATAAATTTGTTAAAAATTGTATATAGGTTGTACAGTGTGCTTGTCATTGCTCTTTTTCATTTGTTTTGATATTTTAATAGTCCTATCGCAGAAGTTCTTCAGTGTTTGCTGGAAAACAGGGCTTCATCACTCTTCGTGATCTGTTTCGGTGGGCTGAAAGATACAGATTGGCTGAACAGACCGAGAAAGAGTATGACTGGCTACAGCATTTAGCCAACGATGGTATGCTTTCAGTTGGATGCTTTCAAACTGTGAAGTTATGTCAAATATCAAACCTTCTTATTAAAATAAATCTTTCCCACGTTGTGGTCAATATATACATTTTACTGAGTATTCCAGAAATGGTCTTTTTCCCTCAAGTGCCAGGTGCTTTTGAAAATGGTTCTTTTCTGCAGGCCTCTGTGCCACTATGTTTGGGTTTCTACAGTTTCAGATAGAGGCACAATGCCTATGTAAGAGTTTTGGCGGGTGGTTGGTGGTGTCTTTGTGGACTATTTATCTGCAACTCACTAATCGTAGGTAGTCGTGCTTGTGCCTTATACAGAAAACTGTCAGGTTGGGGCACCTGGGTGGCTCAGTCAGTTAGGCGTCTGCCTTTGGCTCAGGTCATGATCTCAGGGTCCCCATGTCTTCCCCTTCTCCCTCTACCCCTCCCCATGCTTGTGCACTTGTGTACTGTCAGATAAATAAATCTTTAAAAAAAATAAGAAAGGAAGAAAACTGACAGGTTGGTCAGGTACTGTCATGGTTCTGAGGGAAGGTAGTTATGTCATCTGAGACTCATGATTGCTCATTTTTGTTTAATCCATGGGAAGAAGTTATATGTTTCTCTATAGGAAAGAAAGCATTTCAGAATCTACTGATTTGAAAGGTACTAATGAGTCATTAATGGAGTGGTTAATAAGGAGAGTAAGTAAAACTAACCCATGAGAGTTGTATTTTTTCTTTACTGGTAAAAAGTAGATAGGTGGAGGAACATTTTTTTTTAAAAAAACGTAACACTCTTTAATCAAGGTGTAACATATAGTAAAGTGAATGTAGTACTTTATTTTTTCATGTATAAGCTAGATTTAATTTTTTTTTAACATTTGTACATACCCATGTAAATCATCACCTAGGCCAAAGTATAGAATATTTTTCGGTACCTCAAAAGATTCCTTCATGGTTCCTGCCAGTCTTAACCTCCCCTGGAGGTAACCACTGCTCTGACCTCTATCACCACTGATTTTTGCCTATGCTTGAGCTTCAGCTAGTATCATGCAGTATGTACTCCTTGGGTTTGACTTCTTTTCACCCAGCCTAATGTGAGGTTCAGCCATGCTGTTATGTGTATTAGGAATTCATTCTTTTTAAATTATTATTATGTTGTAACCCATTGTATGGAGATACCATAATATGCTTATTCATTCTTGTTGGTGGACATTTGGGTTATTTCCACTTTCTAGTTATTATGAATGGAACCGCTCTGAACATTCCTATATATGTATTTTGGTGCACATGTGTTCATTTGTGTTTGGGTCTACCTGCAAGTCATGTTGCTGGGGACTGGGCAGGCATAAGGTTAGTTGCAGTAGATTCTCCCAGTTTTCCAAAGTAGTTCTTTAGTTACTCTCACCACCAGCAGCTAAGAAGGTTGCTGTTGCTCCGTATTCTCAATATCCCTTGGTATTTTAACGTGACACTCAGTGATTCTTTTTTTTTTTAATTTTAATTTTATTTTTATTTTTTCAAGGATTTATGCTTCTCGCAGGCCGAGTCAGGAAGCAGGAGGAGATTGATGTGATTCAAGAAGTCCTTGAAAAACATTTCAAGAAAAAATTGTGTCCTCAATCCCTCTTCTCCAAGGAAAATGTCCTAAAATTACTGAGTGAGTAGGTCAAAATATCTAGAGGAAATGAACTGAGCTGTGCTCCTATTAGAAGCTAAATATTTATTCTCCGTTTTATAGGTAAATTGTCCACTCAGGTATCCACACTGGAGTCTACGTTCAGCCACATTGTGTGGACTGAGGGCATGCGGAGGTTGGCGATGCTGGTGGGAAGGGCGCTGGAATTTGGTGAACCAGTGCTGCTGGTTGGAGACACTGGGTAAAACCCTGTGCTTCTGTGACAGTAACTCATGATGGTTCAGTTCAGTTCCTTAGGAGTATTTGAGTTACCTGCGAAGGATTATCAGGAATGCAATCTTTGTTTTTTCTTTTTTCTTTCTTTTTTTTTTTTTTTTTTAAAGGATCATGTAAGAGACCCATTACTGTTCACTTTCCTCTTCCTTCAGACCTTTGTGATAGAAAAGAATGATTTCTTGTATTATTATCACTGGAGTTGTTTTTTTCTTTGTAATTCTTGTAAATAGTGCCATTCATTCTATAGATCTATAGAGAAGAGCAGATGAGCTCCTCTCCTGAAAGTCTGTAAGGTTTAGATTTCTTTCCCATCCCTTGTTGGTTGTTGGTAGAAGTAGAAAAGGATGGAATTCAGGTCGTGTGTACTTTTTTGTATAAGGAACACCGTAGGGTGCTGTTGTTTGGGGGGAGGGTGTCCTAAGCTCAGGGTGCAGAGGTCGTGTTGGCCAGCAGTGTCTGCTGCTGCAGTGAGGCTCTCACCAGAGCTTCCCTCTTGTGCTGACTGGGTGTTTGTTCTTGTACATTTGGAATTTATGGTTCTTATTAATCTGGTATGTATCCGTTTAACAGGTGTGGGAAAACTACGATCTGTCAGGTGTTTGCAGGCTTGGCAAATCAGAAACTATACTCTGTCAACTGCCACTTACACATGGAGACATCAGACTTCCTGGGGGGACTGCGGCCGGTGAGACAGAAGCCAAAGGACAAGGTTTGTTCGGTAGTGAATGATGTGGTGTTCATTCATTTGAGAATTGCACTTGGCTTTGTGCATGAGTCAGCTGTGGAACGTATTCATGGTGAGGTTTTGATCCCAGGTTTGATGTATATCTTTAGGTTTTCACTTGTCTGCAAAGGACTTTGAGGAGCATCCTGTTGTGTAGGCTTTATTCTTTGTTCTTAGACCCTTACTTTCTGCAGAATGACCGCTTACTCCAGCAGACACCAGCTAGCTATGTGTGTATTGCCTCGTGGGCCCACTTGCTCTTTAATTTCACACCTTCTTTTCCAAATTGTAGGAAGAAATTGATACATCAAGACTTTTTGAGTGGCATGATGGTCCTCTTGTTCTGGCCATGAAAGAAGATGGCTTTTTTCTCTTGGATGAGATCTCACTGGCTGACGACTCTGTCCTGGAAAGACTCAATAGGTATATGTGTAAGAGGTTTGCCCTGTGTGTGATGTTTTCACTGGTCTGGTTATTTTTTAATTAATCAGTTAAAAATTTTTTTAATTAAAAGATTAAAAATTCCCATGTAGTTAACCTATACCATTAGTTTCAGGTGTACAATATAGTGATGCTACAATTCTATACATTACATAGTGCTCATCATGATACGTCTACTCTTAATCCCATTCACCTATTTCACCTATCGCCCCCACCTGCCTCCCCTTTGGTAACCATCAGTTTTTTTTCCTATGGTTAAGAGTCTGTTTCTTGGTTGTTCTCTTTCTTTCTTTGTTCATTTATTTTGTTTCTTAAATTTTATGTATGAATGAAATCCTATGGTATTTTTCTTTGACTTATTTCACTTAGCATTGTACCCTCTAGTTCTGTCCATATTGTTGCAAATGGCAAGATTTCATTCCTTTTTATGGCTAAATAATATTCCATAGACTATGGAATACTGGTCTGGTTTTTATAGGTATTCTCTTGCACAGTAATGTTTTTCATAGGTGCATAGTAAATGTTTGAAAATGATAATGAGTTACCGTTTTTGTTTTTTGGTTTGTTTGGTTTTGTTTGTTTGGTTTTGTTTTTTTTTGGGGGGGGTTTGGTTTTTTTTTTTTCTTTTTTTTCTGGGTTTAGCACTCAGTAGTTTAAGAGGCCTAGTTTTTCTGTTTTGTTGTCAATAATCAGTAAGATGGGACTGCGGAATGGTGGGGCTAAAAGCAAATGAACCGA
This sequence comes from Ursus americanus, assembly GCF_024610735.1. Lineage (NCBI taxonomy): Eukaryota > Metazoa > Chordata > Mammalia > Carnivora > Ursidae > Ursus > Ursus americanus. The sequence goes on along the minus strand of NC_142137.1, from coordinate 9,397,894 downwards.
AGTTAAAACTCTTTTTTAAGGCAATTTATGTGACCATTATCTAAATTCTTCAAAGATGCGGTATGGTTGTACAGCCTTAAATCTCAGACTAATATGAATTTTGACGTATACCTGTTTTTCTTTTTTGAAGTTTAATTTACCATAAAATGTATCCATTTTAGATGTATAATTCAACAACTTCTAGTAAATTTACTGAGTTTTGCACCATAATCCAGTTTTACATTTCCACCATACCAGTAGGATTCCTTCTACCCCTTTACAGTTTATTTCTGATGCCACCTCCTACTCCAGGCCACTACTAAATTACTTTCTGTAAAAAAATATTTGTCTTTTCAGCACCTTACATATAAATGGTCTCTTCTCACACTTAGCATTGTTTTGAGGTAACCTATGTTAGTAGTTTGTTCGTTTTTATTTCTAAGCGTATTCCATTGTATAGATATACCATATCTTTTTTTTATCTGTTCACCGCCTGATGGTATTTGGGTTATTTCTACTTTTATGAATAATGCTGCCATGAATATTTGCATACAAGACACTCATTTTTAAAACAGATGCCTTAATGGGGCAATAAGTGGATAAAGGGATTTTTTTTTTTCTTTTGATCAGCAATATTGTTCCATTACAGAGGAATTGGGATAATGAGTCATTTTAAAATTCGTGCTAGGAAAGTGTTAACTAAATAAAAAGCTCAGCAGAGGAGATAACTTTTTTCCTTTTTAAAAGAACTTGAAGACCACAAAATAGAAAGGTTACATAAGCCTTTTCTAATCTTATATTCTCTAATATTTCTGTCTTTTAGTGTCCTTGAAGTGGAAAAGTCCCTGGTATTAGCTGAAAAAGGCAGTGTAGAGGACAAGGATAATGAGGTAGAGCTGTTGACTGCTGGGAAAAAGTTCCGTATCTTAGCAACCATGAACCCTGGGGGCGACTTTGGAAAAAAAGAGGTAAAATTGTGTTCCTGAAGCATTATTTTTTTTCTAGTTTTTGACCTCAGCTCACTGGCAGCTATAAATATAATATGTACAAATGCATTTGGAATTTTATATTGGGTAAAAATTAAAAACCTAGAAAGATACTTTAGAATTATTACAAAGTTGAGAAATTCTGACATAATCATTTCCTTATTTTAATATCTCACTGTGTGTGCCTGAAATTTCATTGTTTCAGTCACTTTGCCCAGCTCTTTACATGTTACCATAACAAATTCTCACAAGAGCTCTGTGTGAAAGTTATTTTCCTACTTTCATGGATGAGAAAGTTGAAACTGAAATTTAATCTTAAACTCTGTTTCTGGGGTCTCCTCCCTTAAACATGAGTTTGGCTTTGAGTGTTTTAAAGTGACAAAAGTGTTGCAGCCAGGAACCGCTTCTTATTTTGCAGGTGGAGTGTATCTGTTCTCCCCAGGGGTCATGTGGGTTACCCTCAGACTATTGGTAAAGGAAAAGGTGGAGAGCAGCCTTCTGTTCAGAGGCTGGCTGTTAGGACCCAGCCAGGATCCAGTACCCTGAACACCATGTCTTTCAGGCTTGCGGAGTCTCTCAGTGGAGAAGTCTGTGTTGTGTGTGGGATCCTGGTCTGTTAGGAAAATGGTGACGTGGCGATAGGTCAGGTGTGATGAGAAGAAACAGGGGTTGTGAATGAAAGTAATTAAAATTCTTGGTAACTTGGTGGGTGTCCCTGATATGTGAATATGGTGTTTTGGGCCTGATTTTCCTCTGTAGCATAATATGAAGGATTATCACTACACTTCTTGAAATGTTCTGAAGAGAGGAAATAAGAAGAAATATATCACAGCTTCAAACATAATATGAAAACTGGTTCTTTGGCAAGTGAGAATAGCATAGAAAGGTCTGATTTCAAGGTTGTGTTTATTAAGGTTAGCTTAAATTAGGATAGTTTAAGTTTTTCTTGGAAGAACATTGCCAACTTTTACCTAAGGGAAGGTTCTTTTTTGTTTTTGCCTGCCAGCAGGCAGAGTGAGGTAGGATGACCAGTGGCACTGCTTGTCTAGGATGGCAGCAAGGAACACTCACACATTCACTGGGTCTTGACTGAGCTGCTCCTGAGTATAGGCATTGCTGCTAGTCCTGCTGCAGTAGGCCAGACAGATGGATGGAGTTTACCAAGTAAAAGGAAAGCAATAATAAGCTAGGTTACGTGCAAATGTGGCATTGTATACGCTTGTAAATAGGGGTTAATTGACATAGGGGAAGGTTAAGAAGGTAAGAGGAATCCATTTTGAGGGCAAAGACCATAAAGACTGGAAGAACTAACAATTCTTTGTTATACAAAAGGTAAAATATGTACCTCCTTAATAATTTCACTGTCCCCCTTCGAGCCACATAAAAGAAGTTTTCTCTTTCTACTTCAGACAGCTGTGCCCTGTGGGATAGTAGCTTTGATTTTCTTGAAAGCACTGGTTATGTAACTGAAGGTAAAGGAAGGGCGTTTGTTTAGGGTATAGTATTCAGGTTTGGCGGTCACCCACTGGGGCTGGACTTCAACTTGCATGACCTCTTCTATGAGCCCTTGAAGTTCTGCACTCTTGTCTATAAAGAAAGTGATGGGAATACTGTCTTGGAGGGTGTGGTGGAGACTAATGAGATGACCTGTGGAAGGAGCTAAGATAAAGTAGGTCTTCAATAAACTGTAGTAGTGGTAATAAAAGAAGCATCTAGTATTTGTTAAACTCATCAGCTAATATTCCTTCAAAGGATTTGTTTTCTGGTTTTCCTCATAGGTATTACATTCAAATTGAAATTTTTGTTTCTTGTAGCTGTCTCCTGCCTTAAGAAACCGGTTTACGGAAATATGGTGCCCACAAAGCACAAATCGTGAAGATTTAATTCAGGTTATCAGCCATAATCTTCGTCCAGGATTGTCTCTGGGCAGAATAGATCATAAAGGTGAGAGCTTTCAGGTGGTAAGCATAATTCCCAAACTTAGGAAGCCAATGAAAATTAGAAGTCATGTCTTAGAAAATAGGAATAGGTCTAAGATTTCATTTAATTAAAATCAGAAATAATACCAAAATACTTTAAAAATATATGTTAAAGTTTTATTTATTTATTTTAAAGATTCATTTTTGATAGAGTGCAAGTGCACTGGGGGTGGTGGCAGAGGGAGAGGGAGAGAGAGAATCCTGAAGCAGTCTGCCTGCTGAGTGCAGAGTCTGACGCAGGGCTTGATCCCGTGACCGTGAGATCATGACGTGAGCCGAAATCAAGAGTCCAATGCTCAACTGACTGAGCCACCCAGTGTCCCTGTCATCAACTAATTTATTAACTTTATTTAAAAATTTTCTGGGGACGCCTGGGTGGCTCAGTTGTTAAGCGTCTGCCTTCGGCTCAGGTCATGATCCCAGCGTTCTGGGATTGAGCTCCACATCGGGCTCCCTGCTTGGCGGGAAGCCTGCTTCTCCCTTTCCACTCCCCCTGCTTGTGTTCCCTCTCTCACTGCCTCTGTCTGTCAAATAAATAAATAAAATCTTAAAAAAAAAAAAAAAATCCTGGGTGGCTCTCTCTCCTTCTTACCCCCACTTGCTCTCTAAGAAGAATTTTCTTTTCATTATAAAAGTTTTTTAAAAAAAACATAAGGAAATAGAAGAATAGTATTAAAAAACTTCTGTATACCTAAAGCCTAAATTTAGCAATTTTTAAGAGATCTAGTAAGGGTCAAAGCATTTATTATATGGTTCTTTTATTGAGCCTAGATTGCTTTGATATATACATGCATGTTTTTTATTGAGGTACAATCAACATTCAACATCATATTAGTTTCAGGTGCATAACATGATTCAATATTTGTATCTGTTGTGAAATGATCACAGTAAGTCTACTTAACATTCATCATGATGTATATATATTTATCTTTCACATTGAAGGGCTAAATTTACAACCAAGTTCTGGTTTCAAGCCTTAATACAGTTTTTTTGGATCGTTTTCTCTCCCTTTTTAAAAAATCTCTTTCTTAAAGCATGTATAAAAGAGTATTTGCTTGTTCGAGTTCCAAACTCACTTGAAGGACTTGTAGAAATAAAGCTTGTTGGGCCTCATACCTAGAGTTTCTGATTCAGTCAGTCTGGGGTGGGGCTTGAGAATTTGCCTTTGCCTTTGTAAGAAGTTCTTAGGTGATGCCAGTAATGTTGGTCCAAGGCCCATACTCAGAACTTCTTACTTACCTTCGTTGTGTGCTGTTCGCAATGCTGCATTTATTGTGAGAATTCCAGTTAAAGAAGGAGAAGACAAATTACTAAGCAGGCATGGTTTGTCTTTTTGCTCTGCGTGAGGGCCGAATTCCCCTTGGACGCAGCCTCTGTATCTCCTATGGGCTGCATGCTCTTCTTATAAGTTATTTGGATTGTAATAAGAATGGGAGAGAATGCAGCTGTAATTACACTGCCACCTTGGCCCCACCACCAGTGGGCTTCACGTTTAACGGAGTGAACAGTTTCTCTACAGGGCAGTTGGCACTGCGGCCCCTAGGCCTCAACTCTGAGCCTCAATGCTTGTCCTTAGGGAGCTTCTTTACTGTAAGCTTTGTAAAGTCTACATGGCAGCAACGTCTTTGGGGAAGCATTAGAGATCCTGAGGGAACAAGGAGAGTAAGGGAGAAGTGGCTTAATTTTTATCATCTGGAAATGGATCAGGTTAGCACAGTGTAAAAACGTTCTTAAAAACAGGAAACTAGGTAAAGCTTTTATTTCCAGATTTTCTTTATAAAGCTATGTAAGATTTAATGAATCTATTATTTTAACTAATAATGAATTCTAAATTGAATTCTGATTCTATTCAGAATACTTAAGATATAATTACTACTTTGTCTTAATCGAAATATAAACACCACTGAGTTCTTTCTCTAGGAGCTTTCGTTCACAAAGCTCTGTAGTAGTTTTATCTATACATCCATAGTATGAACAAAACAGAAAAGATTCAGTGACATCAGTGGGGTTTTTTGTGTTTTTTTGTTTCGTTTTTTGTTTTTTTTATGATGAAAGGCATGTGGGCTTTTTAAACTCTCCCACTCTTCTGACCAATACTTCTGAAGACATTGTGTTTTTGTTAAAATGACATATTGTTATTTCCTTGAGTTGTATTTTTAAAAGTAGAAATAAGGAAATTCATAGTTCTCATTGGTTATGGCCAGATTTTTCTCCAGCAGGATGGTCCCATTCACAGTGCTACCAGCAACTTAGTAAATGTGCCTGCTTGGCATAGTCCTTCCAACATGGAGGTTTTTGTTGTTGTTGTTGTTGTTGTCTTTTTATATAATGAAATCCATTCTTTTATTCTTGTTACTTTAATAGGTAGTCTAAGATTTCATTTCCTTTAATTACTAGTGATGAGCATTCTGTATGATTTACTTTTTCATAAATATCAATCATTTTATTTTTATTTTTTAAGTAATCTCTGTACCCAATGTGGAGCTCAAACTCAAGACCCTGAGGTCAAGAGTCACATGCTCTACCGACTGAGCCAGCCAGGCGCCCCAATCATTTTACATACTAGTATTTATTACATTTATAACATGGATTCCTATTTCCTGTTACCTTTTAATATTTCTCACAAAAAATACATGTATGAACCCATCCACCTTACCTGATGATTTTCTAATAGTTAAGGTTTAATTACCCTCTAACAATGGATAAAGTTGTCCATTAAGTCCTTGATTTATTTCAAATTTATTCCACTCTGAAATGCGGATCCAAGTATTCATGTTTAATATGTAGTTGCTAAAACAGCATTTAATTTCTTTCCTCATTGTGACTGGATTTTTTCCCCTTGAGTTGTCATTTTACGATCTTTTTAAAGATTTTGTGGGGGTTTTTTGTAATTAGTAGTTTTCTTCTAACTAGATAGTTTGTTTCTAAGTGATTTGCAGTATAGCCTTGAAGGCTTTTGCTGCATGGTCCACTCTATATTATAGCAGTTCTGATTGCACCTCATTGTATTTCCTTTTTTAAAAAAACATTCTTTGGTATTCACACTTCTTAGATAAATGTTTACTGTTGACTTCAGGAGTTACATGAAGTGCTTTATTAAACTTAATTGACATTGCTTCTAATCTAAATTAAGTATTTTGTTTCCAAATATTTTACAATATGAAATTGTGGTAATTAGAATAGTCCTCTAACTCAAATCATGAAACAAAATTTATGAATCCTCTAATTTGCTGAATTCTGATGGATTCATTGATTTAATAAAACAAGAAGCCTAAACTAAACGCCACTGAAGCGGCGCCTGGGTGGCTCAGTGGGTTAAGCATCTGCCTTCGGCTCAGGTCATGGTCCCTGAGTCCTGGGATCGAGCCCCACATCGGGCTCCCTGCTCAGCGGGGAATCTGATTCTGCCTCTCCCTCTGCCCCTCCCCTTGCTCTCTCCCCCTCTCTCCCTCTCTTCCTCTCTCAAATAAATAAAATCTTTTTAAAAAATGCCACTGAAAATACAGCATCCCCATTCCAGTGAATCAGTTTAAAATACAATAAAATTTATAAATTTTCTAAAATCATTGTGTCTTCAGAATTGTATCTGAACATGAACCAAATGAATACTCTCTGAGCAGTTTTCAGGATTGCTTTTTAGGCTGTAATTCTCAAGGTAATTGGTAGGTGTGGAATGCTATTCATGAACCTCTTGGGAATGTAATAAAAGCTATGGACCCCCTCTCCTTAGAAAAGGCAGTTACGTACTTTTGCAAAAATATGCATATAACCTTATGGAGCACAGACCTCTTTTAGGCCGTCTCTGGGCCCCACGTTACAAAACCATTTGGAGTGTTCGATACAACTACCTCTAAGCAACTGCCTTTGCCTCGTTGTGTCTTAGGGACTGACATAGCTGAGGTGATGCTGGATTTCATTGATTGGCTGACCCACCAGGAATTTGGCCGAAGGTGTGTGGTCAGTATCAGAGATATCCTGTCCTGGGTTAACTTCATGAACACAATGGGGGAGGAAGCTGCTTTGAAAAGGCCAGAGACCATCTCCACTGTGACATCATTTGTCCATGCTGCATGCCTGGTGTACATAGATGGAATAGGTTCAGGTATGTTGTCTGTTAGATGGTGTGGGGACAAGAGGGTTAGGGTAGAGGGGAGTATGAAACAGAGCAAGCTCAGACCTCTGACTTCTGACCCAGATACTTTAAAAAAAATCACTTACTCTAACATTTCCAAGACCCAGAGTGGATTTTTTTTTCTTTCTACTCTTTTTGAGAGGTGGTTGATATAAAAGATAGGTTGCAACTCCTCATTGCCTATAGGCCAGGGACTTGGTAAACATGAAATGGTGATTACAAGTGAGAAGAAGACTGTTGGAAATGCCCTTCCTCCTGAAGTACTAGATAATTCTTAACATGAATTAGTCATTTATAGTTAGTGGCCTGAATCCTTTAGTTTGTTTGTTTTTAAGTTTACCATAATTTCATAAAATTCAGTGTTTAAGTTCTGTTTTTTCAGCAGTGAAGATTAGAGATATAAACCAATATGATCAGGAGTACTACATTAATTACTCCTGCCTCCAGGCTGATTCATCATGGAGTGCATGGGTGCTTTACTGAATAAGCTGCTGCTGATGTGTGAATTGTGGAGATGGGGATCCAGACATTTGCTTTTTGGACTATTTACAGTAGCAATTGCATTGTGGGTGCAACATTAGCTAGGGCCTCATTCCCCTGGTAATTGCCCAAGAGCTCCTGATGAGTAGTTGGGCAAGGTTGGTGTCATGCTGTTGTTTGATGGACTGATCCTCTCTCTTTTAGGGGTAACTTCCTCAGGGTTTGGTACAGCCCTCTTGGCTCGCAAAGAATGTCTGAAATTCTTAATCAAGAAACTTTCCAAGATAGTGCGTCTTACAGAGTGTCAGAAAAACGAATTGAAGATTTATGACAGACTCAAGGCCAAAGAATTTACTGGAATGGATAACCTTTGGGGAATTCATCCATTTTTTATACCAAGGGGTAAGAATGATTTTGAATAATGAACATTCTCTTCTTGTAGATCATAGGTACTTTTATTGTGACTTTTCGTGTATCATACTCATGATTATTTTTAAACTAGTTATGTGAATTAGAATCTGACTTGGCATAACCACCCATAATTTCATGAAGAATTAAAAATACATAACTGACATATAAAAATAGGGGAAAGTATAGTCTTTAGTCTATGAATAAACTGTCTTGTAAAAATGCATTTATTTTCTATTTGGTGCTCAAAACAAGAGCTTTCCTATAGTGATAATTCAGCCTATAATGTATCAACTATAGATCCTTACCACTGCTTACCAAAACAGTTTTGTGAACCCTTGTGGGCAGGAATTGCATCATTCATCTTTCTGTCCCTGACACCTGAGATGTAGTCTAGTTGTCATAGGCATTCAGAAAATGCTGTTGATTGAGTGAATGGATGAATGAGTGAATGATTAAATGGGAAACTCAGGTGGGTTTCAGTTCTAATCTTTCCTCTTTTTCTTACTAGGTTGCTTCTACCAAATATTTAAATGAGATGGATTAGATATCTTAGAAGGCATGAGTAATTTTTCAGTTTGTTGCTTCTCTAGCACGGTCATCTGTTTCTTTTCCTCCCTCCCTCCCTACGTTAATAATAGTTGAGTGTCTGAAATGCTTAGAGGCACAGTGGCAGTTATTGGGGGTTCAGTGGTGAACAAAATCAGCCTGGGTTACTGGGCGAATGGAATATCACCCTTTTCTCTCTCCCTCTGCAATAGTACTTTTCATCCCTGATGATGCATCCATGATGTAAGTTCCCTAAGTCATCATCATAGTATTCAGTACTCTCATGTAGGAGCTATATTTTAGTGCACTGGCGGGGGGGTGGTTCTTGCTTCTGCTTCCATAGATGAGGTAATAGATGTTATCCTAGCCCTCCAAACTGGTATACAGAAAGTTTCTTCCAGGAGACCTAGAGACACAAATGTTAAGCCCTATAAAACTATTATTACTCTGCAGTTCAGCTAGACTGTGGGTTAAAGATGCATCCTGAATTGTCTTGGAGGTCTAAAAACCTTGGATGCAATTATTTATACGGAAACATGTCACCTACATACCCAGCTTACACTTGACTTCTAGGAAGATACTTATTTGTAAAGGTAAATTGTACAAGTACATGTAGTAATTCCAGGTGTAGGTTGTGAAAGGAAAAATGTGTGCTTGCAGTGAGACCTATGTTAGTAAGTATATGCATAGGTATAAGTGCGGGAGAGATCTGAGTAGTAGGCACAGTGAAGAATGTGCTGCTGGCTATTCCTTGAAAGGATTTTATGACTTAAAAGTGGGGAAATGTTGAAATAGGGCTGAGCATTTTCACTACAGATGGTACTTCACTGACTGAAAGTCTACTTGTTAAATTCTTAAAGCCTTGGTGTTGACATGTATACATGATTTGGCAGCTTATATGTGGCTTTTCTTTTCTCTACTTAAGGACCTGTCCTTCACAGGAATAATATTGCCGACTATGCACTCAGTGCAGGCACCACAGCTATGAATGCCCAGAGGCTCTTAAGAGCTACAAAACTGAACAAACCCATTCTCCTGGAGGGCTCTCCTGGTGTGGGCAAGACAAGTTTGGTGGGAGCATTAGCAAAGGCTTCAGGCAACATCCTTGTTCGAATCAACTTGTCAGAGCAGACGGTAAGCTTAGTCATCCTACAGCTGATGAGGATGAGTATAGGGAGTAATGTTTGTATCTGTTTATTGAGTTTCTTAGAAATAGTTAGGACATTTTCAAAATTGCAAATATTTCATGATGATAAAGATCACAGCAACATGACCTTCCAAACTAAGTCTCCTTTTGGATTAATAACTGATATCTATAATATTATTCTCTCTAGATGCTTTATTCTAATTGTCTTTTGAGAGATAACTGCCCAATTCCATATTTATTGTAATATAACCTTCTTTATTTTTGTTCTTTCTAAAAAAAAAAAAAACCCAGAAAACAGTAGAAATAAAATGGCCTTTAAGCACTCTTACGAAATTATGGGACAAGAGGTGACAAATGATACTCTCTAGGAATGGGCTCTGGAAGCAGAGTCTGAACATTGTTACTGGTCTTTGTTTTGTTTTTGTTTCCTGTAAAGCTCACATTAATTTCCAAGTATAGCCACAGTTGAGAACTACTGACCCAGAGCTCCAGCTCCAATCGATTGGTACTTGCAGTATTGTGATGAGAAGGTCCTTGGGAGCATGTGTAGGCTCCTGGTAAAGAGTGCTAGGGTTGATTAGTTCTGCCTTGGGTATAAAAACGAAAAGTGGCGTAAGGCCCAAGAATTTATTGTGTTAGATTTAGGGTCTTGGGATCTAGTTAATTTATGCAATGTTGGCTTTTCCTCCTTTTTGTCCCCTCTCAAAGGACATCACAGACTTGTTTGGAGCAGATCTCCCTGTTGAAGGTGGCAAGGGAGGAGAGTTTGCCTGGCGGGATGGCCCCTTGCTGGCGGCTCTGAAGGCAGGCCATTGGGTTGTGTTGGATGAGGTGAGAGGACTGTTCGTCGTGCCAAGCATGGGGTTACAATGGGAAGAGCAGTCATACTTTTCTTATTGCTAGGGCATATCTCAGTGGATGGTCATGCTATTTTGCTAGTAAAAACAAAATCTCTAACGAAGAAAAGTCCTCCATTGTTTGTTTTAAGAATAAGAAAAGTCACTTGTCAGAGAGTACATATAGAAACCCCTATATATACAAGCCACTAAATCCTGCTTTTGTAAGCCAGCTTCTGGAGAAAAACTGTCTCTTCACTGGTTTATTCTACGGTCTCTGGTGGGCTGGCTTGGTATTTTGTATTTATTTCATGGGTGTTTTACAAACTGTCATCCACATGTTTTATAAGTGCATCAGAGAGACTGCAGTAAGTTATCTTAAGAGACATACAAAAAATGGGGAGAAAATGGTAAATGTTACATGTGCATATTGGATAAGTTATTGACTGGAAGAACAGAGCCCCTCATGATACCTGGGATAAATGCTGAATCTCAGTGACCAGCAGGCAGCTGGAGACATGGAAAAGTGATGCACAAAAATAAAAAATTTAAGGCTATGGGCAAAGGCATGCGGTCACTTTGGGATGTGCCTTGTTAATCCTGGAAAAGGCTGGAAAGTAGTGGTGGAGCTTAAATGATTGCTGTGATCAGAATACTGGGATGGAACTTTTGAGACTAGCGCCACCGGGTCCCCAAGATTCAGACGCCTTTGGGTCTCAAGTTGGAGGGTGGGCTGTGGGCTTTCTTTTCGGTTGAGCTGCTTCCTACTTATATCATGGGGGAGATATTAAGGAGGAGGGTGGTGTATCCCATCCCCCTGATTTTTGAAAAAAGATTCCTGATAGTATTATATTCTTTAGCCAGGGGGGAAAAATGCCCAGTTATAAAGTTTAAGGCTTCAGGCCATATTCCTATTGGGTGGAAACGCATCCAGGTACCCAAGACAGTCTTGACTGCAGTCACATTTAAGAGTAGCTTTTAGAGCTTTAGCTGTTTGGGAATATTCAATGGAATTTGTGCTTTGTAGTGTTTATGTAAACATGACACTTGAAATTCTGATATAGTCTGGTTTTTTTGGCCATTTGCATTTTATTGATTTTGCATTTTCCTAATTGAATTTTTCCTTGTTACCTAAAAACTGCCATACTTTGCATCCCTGAGCTGTAAACTTACCTTCTGAAGACCTCCATTCAGCTCTTTTCATTTTTGGCACAGAAACTCCATGTATTTGTTCTTTTCCACAAAAATGTTGGTGGAAGTTAGCTATGTTGATCTACCTTATGTAGTTTTTTTCATGACTTTGAAGCCCATTTGGAGATTTCATTCATTATTTGAGCTGGGAAAGATATTTAAAGTATGTAAAGAGCTGTCTTCATCTTTAAAGATCTCATAGTGCAAAAGTGAAATCTGTATACTTGCGAGTTTTTTTTGGTAAGCTGGGATGTACATGGTAGGTCCATATACCTACATTGAATACAATGGACACAGTTTAATTTTAGAGAAGATTTAAACTGCTTTTTAAAAAATTCAGTCCGAATATTTATTCAGTTGACTTAAGTTATTGGTAGTTTATATACCACAGATGTCACACACACACACACACACACACACGAAATAATAGGATGAATATACTTGACTTAAAAGAGTGTTACTGTGGTACCTGGGTGGCTCAGTCAGTTGAGCATCTGACTCTTGGTTTCGGCTCAGGTCATGATCTTGGAGTTGTGGGATGGAGCCCCATGGCAGGCTCTGTGCTCAATGGGGGAGTCTACTAGAGATTCCCCCCCTTTTTCTCTCCCCCACCTTTTTCTCTCTCTCTCTATAAAATAAATAAATCTTAAAAAATGGAATGTTATCAATTACTTGAGCTTCTTCCTCCTGAAGACGACACTATTCAATTTTTATGCATATTATTCTTTTTGTTATAGTTGTATAGCGTATGTAATAAATATATATACTTTCTTCAAATAGCTCAACCTGGCATCTCAGTCTGTATTGGAAGGACTCAACGCTTGTTTTGACCACAGAGGAGAAATCTACGTTCCTGAGTTAGGAATGAGTTTTCAAGTACAGCATGAAAAGACGAAGATTTTCGGGTGTCAAAATCCTTTTAGACAAGGAGGTGGGAGGAAAGGCTTGCCGAGGTCTTTCCTTAACAGATTCACTCAGGTAAGATTTGCTGTTGCCATGGGAACCAAAGGTGGAGTGTCGAAGGTGATAAGACTGCTGGCACATACCTATTAGGATGTTCACTGTAAGAATGAGAGAGCATCAGTTTAACAATCTGTTTCTCAATTCCATGTCTCTATATGATGAATATCAGTGTGTCTGATTTCCATCATCACCTCCCTCCTGGTGTGAGTCCCTTTGTCTTCAGTCCTGGAGAACCCTGTGTGTTATCAGTTGAGAGTAAGGTGACCACCCCTCCAGGAATTCCATAACCGTCCTCAGGATCAAGGCCGGTTTTTGACCATTCCAAATGTCTAAGTGTTCTAGTAAAATACTGAAATTTTTTTATGATGAAATTAATGCATTTTAGTTAAAGTGAGAAGGAAAAGAAAACTACCAGGAAGAATAAAAAAATCCAGTATTCTCCATATCAGAGTCAATCATTATAAACATCTGATGTCTTTCTTACTGTCTTTATTCTCATTTGCAGAGGTTAGAGTGTGTGTGTGTGTGTGTGTGTGTGTGTGTGTGTACACACATATGCTTACTTGTTTTAACATTTATTTGCCAAAGTTTGACTAGTCTACAGGTTTGAAAATAGCTCTAGCTGTTAGCTTTCTTTAATGTCCCTTTCCATAATTTGCTGAGTGTCTTTTCAGAATAATTTATTATGAAGAATTTCAAACATACTCAAAAGTTGGAAAGTTGAGATTTTGAAGTAAATGCTCCTATGCCTTACCATCTAAAATTTTGAGGGCATTATATACATAGGAAATTAAAAAATATATGCTTAAAAATATAAACAAATACACTTAAGTCGTATGTTATCTTTTTTCTTTCATTCACTGGAGTGGAGCTAACAACAACAAAACCTCTGTTGCCCTGTATTTCAAATATTTTATAGGATTCTGTGTCCTAAAAATGCAAGAAAAGAGATTTCTGTAACTGAATTTTTATATATATCTAAACTGAGGTACTGTTACTTTGGTGTTAAATAACAATTTTACTTTATAAGTGGTTGTCCTTCCTGGTGTTCAGTAAAGAGAAGCAATAGCATTTCTTCATGTTCTTTTTGGATTCTGTAGGTCTTTGTGGATCCCCTTACAGTAATTGACATGGAGTTCATTGCCAGTACTCTGTTTCCAGCCATTGACAAAAATATTGTTAAGAAGATGGTGGCTTTCAACAACCAAGTAGGTACCTACTTGTATTAATTGTTTTTTTATTTTCATGCTTTAATAGAACCATCACTTTTTCATCGTGGGACACTATCAAATTTACCAGTCTCTCTAAAATAAACCACATTGAATTGTACAGGTTTCTAGTGGAAGAAACTACTCATTTGAGGATTACAGTAATTCAGATCTATTGTGTGTATCAATGTTAATGCTTACAAAAGTATTCCTGGTTTAGATGTCTGGGTTGGGAGAAAGACACATTTGTATCAAACCTGCTAATTTCTGTTTCAGATTAGGTATGCATTTGTAGTACATTGATAGTATTAATGCAGTGCGCCTACCTATGGGATATGTTTCCCAATAATGGTGTTTTCGTTTTAGATTGATCATGAAGTGACTGTTGAGAAGAAATGGGGGCAAAAAGGAGGACCCTGGGAATTCAACCTTCGGGACCTTTTCCGCTGGTGTCAGTTGATGCTAGTTGACCAGTCCCCTGGGTGTTATGATCCTGGTCAGCATGTGTTTTTGGTCTATGGTGAGAGAATGAGAACCAAGGAAGACAAAGAAAAGGTGAGTTTCACACTTGTTCTTTGTGTTTCTTTCCATCTGAAAGTTGATTTCTTCCTAAGGGAGAGAAAGGGCATACTCACTAATTCATATTAAACTCAGTAAAGCTGCTTAGAATTTGGAAGTTAAGGAAAGATCTCTTTCCCTCGGCCTCTTCTTAGCGGTGGCAGTGGCAGCAGTGGATTATGCAGACAGGGCCAAGATGAAGGCTCGAGACCTTCCCAGCAAGGGGGAGATGCTGCTTACACAGCTGGAAGAGCTGAAGATGGAGCTGTCCCAGCTGTGTGTCACCAAAGTGACAAGTGACACTGCTTCCAAGCTCTCTAAAGTCCGAGTTGTTGGCAAATCCATCACCCGTGTTCTCACAGTCATTAACCAGACGCAGAAGAAACCTCAGGAGATTCTACGAAGGCAAGAAGTACAATCCCCTGGATCTGTGTCCCAAGAAGACAACGTGCCATGTGCCACTGGCAGAACAAGCACAAGGAAAACCTGAAGGCCAAGAAGCGGCAGCGGAAGGAGCAGCTGTACCCCCCGCAGAAGTATGCGGTCAAAGCTTAAGCACTGGCATTAATAAAACACAGACTGGAGGGAACAAAGTTAAGGAAAGAGACTGAACATTCACCTACCTCGAGGTCTCAAAGTGGAGAGTAGTTTGCTTCAGAGTACACACTTTATTTATTCATCTTAATCCCCTTATTCTTAAAACAGTATTGCCCCCCAGTAATGAAAAACTAGGTCTTCATCCTCTTACAAGGTGCAAAGGGGAGAAACAGGAGAAGACAGGTGATACTCAGTAGAGGGGGGAAGGGTGTTCTGTTTTTAAATAAACTTTGAGTTACAAAGTCTTTTCTCTACAAAGTATAAGTAGATACATAAGAGAATATCCTGTATCTGAATGGAAGTAAAAATATCTCTTTGTAAATAGAAAATAACACTATAATTCCTAGCCTAATAATCTAATAATGTATTCATTTTACTTTTTGGTATTTAAAGTCCATCCTCACAGAATACTCACAGTAGCTGCAGACAGGAGGCACTATCATGACCTCTTACCAATGAAGATTCAATGCCCACAGTCATGGAGTACCTGTAGTAAGTGGTAGAGCCAGCACTCCAGTCTAGAACTTTCCTTCCATATCCCAGTTGTAGCCAGATATTAACTCATTCATTATGTGCAAGTGCCTTTTGGTCATTATATTAGGACAAAATATTCACCTAGGTTTTTTAAAATATAATTTTATTATGTATAATTCGTATGCCATAGGCTAGTATTTTATTTTCTTCATCCAGTTACTAATTATACTGTATTCATTGTGGCCAGACCCTGGCCAGTTATTGGGTTATTGATGTTAGTCAGATGGAATGTCACTGTAAGGTACAGAAGGTTTCCATCACTTCTCTGTGTTAGTTATTGTAATTCACACACACACACACACACACACACACACACACACACACACAAAATGAGGAAAAATAGTAATGGGAGAAAGGCTTATCAAAGCTGGAAGAGTTTGAGTAAATTAAATCTGACTTTATAAAACTAAACTACATTGTGAAAGTATTTGTAATTTTAGTTCTGGTAAACTGTCAGGGAAAGGAGAGGATGATCTACTTTGGAGTAGAATGTAAGCTCATTGAACACCTGGACCCAAAAATGTGACAGGAGCACTTTTCTCCTGTGCTGCTTTTTGACTCCTAGTCGACGTTCGGTACTGATAATGATTTTATCTTTATCCTTTTTTTTCTGATGTTTCTCAAACTCTTACTAATTTTTTTAGTTGAGTTATAATTGACATACAACATTAGTTTCAGGTGTACAGCACAGTGATTCAGTATTTGTATACATTGTGAAAAGATCACCACAGTAAGTATAATTAATACGCATCACCTTACATAGTTACAAAAGACTTTTTCTTTTGATGACAACTTTTTAAATCTGTTCTCTTAGCCATTTTCAAATATGCAATACAGTATTATTGACTGTGGTTACCAGGCCATACATTTTATTCCTGTGACTTACAATATTGTTATTTTTATTTTCTGACTTAAGTCCAGTGTACAATGATTAATATGAGTATTGCTGCTTTGTTAAAAACATGCAACTTGGTGTACATATTGTAGGTGGCTGGAATTTTTCCTGCTGCTCTGGGCTAAATTAGTGTATTTTACACACCTCTAGCTTTTCCCCTCCCCCAACTCCTCTCAGAAGGAAATCCAGAAAAGAAGTAGGGCTAAAAGCAAGTTTTCTAATTGTATTTCTGATAAGGAAGGGATAATTGAATGTAAATAATCAGATAAATAACATTGGTTGTCATTCTACATAAATAGAAAGCTAAAATGGTGTTTTAGAGTGAAACTGGCTTGGATTTAAAATAACTTACTAACCATGAGTAAACCCTTATAACTCTCATGAATCCTGTTACCCATATCTATAAAGTGGAAATGATACCTATTTTGCAAGGCTGTAAGGATCAGAAATAATCTATTAAAACACGTCTACAATGTTTGGCACATAATAGGTGCTCAAGAAATGGTCATTGTTCTTCATAATCTTCAGACTACTACTAACATTCTGCCTTTTTAGGTGGTATCTTGAATGATGAAAGCAGATTCATTTTTCATCTGTAGATTTGCAGTAATATCCGTGGCTTTAATTATGATACATTCTCAACTGGAATCTCAAATAGTTTAAGTTTAGGTGACTGTTCTTTGCTTGAGTACCAGTTTGCTTTCATCCTGAAGATTTAAATAAATGTAATCTGTAAGAGAAAGTTTATAAGAGAAAATTCAAAAGGATAAAGAAATTGTGACTAGTGTTCGTTCACTCACAGTGTTGTGACTCCTGTTGCTGTGCATGTTTCCTGGAAGGTTTTGCTCAGAATTTGGTGGAGTGATTTGTGTTTTGATTGTATTACCTTCATTTAGGTCATTGCTGTATTCAAGGATGTGTTCAATTCAAGTTCCAACCCATACATGGGAACCAGACTATTTCACATCACTCCCTATGATGTTCAGGTGAGGCATGTAGAAATATCCTCTATTCTTGTACATTTTTCTTTGATTTCCTCTGCTCCCAGCCGCAGGCACACTTGTGAAATCTCACTGGCATGTCTTTTTCAGCTGGGCTACTCAGTCCTTTCCCGTGGCAGTTACGTTCCTCTCCTGTCCCGCCGTCCCCTGTCACTCCTGCACCAGTCATTACGGTCCCTGGAGTCTATTATGAAGTGTGTGCAGATGAGCTGGATGGTCATCCTTGTGGGGCCAGCTTCTGTGGGCAAGACCAGCCTGGTCCAGCTCCTGGCACACCTTACTGGTCATACATTAAAGATCATGGCAATGAACAGTGCAATGGACACTACAGAGCTTCTGGGTGGATTTGAGCAGGTAAATGGTCTGCCTTCACATTTTCAGGCAAAGCATATATAATGCTGTGGTCTGACTGATGGTCTTTTGTGTTGGTGATTACAAGTAGTATTTTTTTTTTTTTTTTAAATTTAAAGGAGTATTCTTTTGACTCTGGCCAGTGGCTATGATGAGTTTGTGCTCTGGAAATTTCAGGTTGATCTTACACGGCCGTGGAGGCAGCTGCTTGAAAAGGTGGAGGGCACTGTAAGGGCACTGTTAAGAGACAGCCTCCTTATCAGTGCTGATGATGCGGAAGTAGTGCTACGAGCCTGGAGTCACTTCCTTCTGACCTATAAGCCCAAGTGTCTTGGAGATGGTGGTAAAGGTATCACAATGGAGATTGTCAATAAGCTGGAAGCGGTATTATTGCTTATGCAGCGACTCAACAATAAAATCAACTCCTACTCCAAGACAGGTATGTGTGTTTGGATGTGTGTATCAGATATGTATGTAGCATTGTCTGTAGAGTGTCCGTATATAGGTAGTAATATATTTGTAAGGTGATACCTGTAATGTTTTATTAATGTAGTAGTTATCAACAAAACTTAAAAATCTTTGTGTTAGAAAGCAAAATGGAGCTAATGTAAAATAATTCAGAATTGATGATCCTAAACAAAGCAAAAAACAAAGAAATTGGTTAGTGAGCTGGATGGTTTATATTGTGTGTAATCAGCTGTAATGGTAAACCATTTGCATGCAAGCTGGTTTTATTTTTTCTTGGCTTTTAAGAAAACTAGTTAAGTAATTTCTCAAGAAATTAAGAATTCTACTTAATTTTTATTTTAAATTATTTGAGAGAGAGAAAGTATTCTTGTGAGAGAACACATGAGCAGGAATGGGGGAGGGGAAGAGGGCGAGGGATAAGCACACTCCCTGCTGAGCAGGGAGCCCAATATAGGGCTTGATCCCACGACCCTGAGATCGTGACCTGAGCCAAAGGCAGGCGCTTAACCAACTGAGCCACCCAGGCTTCCCAAGAAATTAAACATTTTAAATGGGAGAATAGAAGTCCACGTTGATTGTTAGGATGTGCTTATTAATTTTGTATAGAAAGTGGAAGAAAGGGGCGCCTGGGTGGCACAGCGGTTGAGCGTCTGCCTTCGGCTCAGGGCATGATCCTGGTGTTATGGGATCGAGCCCCACATCAGGCTCCTCTGCTATGAGCCTGCTTCTTCCTCTCCCACTCCCCTGCTTGTGTTCCCTCTCTGGCTGGCTGTCTCTATCTCTGTCAAATAAATAAATAAAATCTTTAAAAAAAAAAAAAGTGGAAGAAAGTCTTCAGTTAACAAGCACACTTCTGTCATTTTGTGGTGCAGTTTTCTGGGTGGTGGCGAGCATGCTCATAGGGAAGATTAAAGGCTCATAGGTTGTGTCAGTCACGGTGGTTGTCGTCTTTTATTTCCAAAGCCTGTTTGTAACTGGTTACAAAGGGTTGATTCCTTAGAGATAACAAATGAGACTCCTCTGTTCTAGCTCTCTAAACAATGTATCCATGGCTGTGGGTCAAGCAGTTTACTTTCTTAGGCAAGAGAATTATTTTATTGTTGATTTGATTTATCACTTCCCAGTGAAGCCCACCATTTAGTTTTGAAATCCTTTTCTCATTCACTCAAATTTGTTAGAGATATTTAATGGAGTTATACATTACTTTATATATATTTTTAAAAGATGGGTTTTGTAAAACTCACCATTGGGCTATGAATTCCAAGTGGGTGGTAGGTCCTATGTCAGATATTTACTTTGAAACCTCACAACACCACTGCATTACAAGGAAGGATTATTTCCATTTTATGCCTCCAGACATGGATGCTCATGGAGGTTAAATAACATACTCAATATCGTATAGTTACGAAGTGACTAAACTAGGTTTTGGATCTAATCCTCTGACCTTAAAGCCTTTAGTATAGTGCTTCTATATATCTTTTAGTTGAAATTTAAATATTTAGAGTAAGTTCTCACAGCTCATGCTAAATACTGCTTTTTACTGAGTAATTTCTTAGGGGTATTAATAGAGTGAGAAAAGGTGAGTCTGAAACACTTTTTCTATTTTATTTTTGGTTAAAAATATTTTTTATCTTTATTTATATCTTTTAACGTTACTATGAAGATGTATGACTATTAAATATATTTAGTTCTTATGTTCACAGTTTATCTTAAATGCTTGTGCTTTTTTTTATAATAGCTGTATTAATATCTTTGTCTGCTAATTTAATCATCTATGATTTCTGGGTCTGTTCTGTTGACTTTTTCCTCCTGGTTATAAGTCATATTTTCTTTGTGTGTCTAGTAATTTTTTTTTTAAAGATTTTATTTATTTATTTGACAGAGAGACAGCCAGCGAGAGAGGGAACACAAGCAGGGGGAGTGGGAGAGGAAGAAGCAGGCTCCCAGCGTAGGAGCCTGATGTGGGGCTCGATCCCAGGACTCTGGGATCACGCCCTGAGCCGAAGGCAGACGCTTAATGACTGAGCCACCCAGGCGCCCCTGTGCCTAGTAATTTGGATTGGAGGCTGGAAATTCTGAATTAAGTTGCTTAGTGCTGCATTTTTGTTGATCCTTGCACAACATAGGTTTGAACTGCAAGGGTCCACTTAACATGTGGACTTTTTTCCAGTAAATATATGTACAGTACTGTAAATGTATTTTCCTTTTAATTTTTAAAATTTTCTTTAGCTTACTTTATTATAAGAATACGGTATATAGTATATACGATGTAAACAATGTGTTAATTGACTATTACTGGTAAGGTGGCTATTAGTAGTTAGGTTTTTGAGGAGTCAAAAGTTATATGTGGATTTTTGACTGCATGGGAGGGGTTAGCACCCTTATCCCCTTTGTTTTTCAAGGATCTAACTACATTTCTTTGAAGACTTCTGGACTTTGTGGTAAGCAGTTAAGTTGCTTATGGATTAGTTTGATTGTGTATTTTTATTTGATCTATTTAGACTAAAAAAACCCAAAAAACAAAAAATACAACCAGAGCAAACAGTTCACCCATTTATCTCCCTCAACTCCCCCAATCTCCTATCTGTTCTCTGTATTTAGAAACTTGGTCTTTTGTTTAAGATCTTACATATAAGAGAGATCGTGTGGTATTTATCTTGCTCTGACTTATTTCACTTAGCATAATGCTCTTGAGGTCACAGATGGCAAGATTTCATTCTTTTCTATGGCTAAGTAATATTCTGTCATACACACACACACCACAATTTCTTTATCCATTCATCTATGAATAGACATTTAGGTTGTTTCCATATCTTGGCTATTGTAAACAGTCCTGCAGCCAACATGGTGGTGCATATATCTTTTCAAGTTAGCATTTTCATTTTCTTAGGATAAATGCCCAAAAGTGGAGTTGCTGGATCATATGTCGTTCCATTTTTAATTTTTTGAGAAACTTCTGTACTATTTTCCATAGTGGCTGTACAAATTTACCTTCTCAGGAGTAGTGCACAAGGATTCCCTTTTCTCCACATGCTTGTGAACACTTGTGATTTCTTATTTGATGATAGCCATTCTAACAGGCGTGAGGTGATCTCTCATTCTGATTTTGATCTACGGTTCCCTCATAATTAATGATTCCGAGTATCTTTTTCATGTACCTCTTGGCTATAGGTCTTTGGAAAAATGTCTGTTCAGGTCCCCTGCCTAGTTTTTAATGGGTTTGTTTGTAATTTTGCCATTGAGATATATAATATGAGTTATTTATATATTTTGGATATTAGCCCATTATCAGATATATGACTTGCAAGTATTTTCTCCCATTCAGTAGATTGCCTTTTCATTTTGTCGATGGTTTCCCTTGCTGTTCCAAAACTTTAGTTTGATGTAGTCCTACTTGTTTATTTTTGTTTTTGGTGTCCTATTAAAAAAAAAAATCATCACCAAGACCTGTGTCAGGGAGCTTACCACTTAGGTTTTCTTCTAGGAGTTTTGTGGTTTCAGGTCTTTTGTTCAAGTCTTTAATCCATTTTGAATTTTTGTGTGTAGTATAGGATAGTAGTACACTTTTATTCTTTTGTATGTGGCTATCCAATTTCCCCAGCACTGTTTTTAATTGAAGAGATTGTCCTTTCCCCATTGTGTATTTTTGGTTCCTTTGTTGTAAATTAATTGACTATATATGTGTGGGTTTATTTCTGGGCTCTCTTTTCTGTTCCACTGATCTGTGTGTCTGTTTTTATGCCAGTATCATGCTGTTCTAACTACTTTAGCTTTGAAATATAGTTTGAAATAAGGGAACTCGATGCCTCCAGCTTGTTCTTTTAAGATTGCTTTAGCTATTTGGGGTCTTTTGTGGTTCCATACAAATTTTAGCCTTATTTGTTCTATTTTGGTGAAAAATAACCCTGGAATTTTGATAGGGATTATATTTAATTTGTATATTGCTTTGGATAGTATGGACATTTTAACATTTGTCCAATCCATGAGCATGGAATATATTTCCATTTATTTGTGTCTTCATTAATTTTTTAATGTCTTGGAGTTTTCAACATACAGATCTTTCAACTCCTTGGTTAAATTTATTCCTAGGTATTTTTTTTTTTATGTGATTGTAAATGTGATTGTTTCCATTTCACTTTCTGATAGTTTATTATTAGTGTATAGAAACACAATGGATTTTTGTGTATTGATCTTGTGTCCTGCAACTTAATTCATTTATTCTATGTGTGTGTGTGTGTGTCTGTGTCTGCATGGTGTAGGGTTTTCTGTATGTAATATTGTGTCATATGCAAATAGTGACAGTTTTCCTTTTTTCCTTTCCAATTTGGATGCCTCTTATTTTTCTCTCCTAATTTGCTCTGGCCTGGAATTCCAGTATTGTGTTGAATAAAATGGCGAGAATAGACATTCTTGTCTTGTTCCTGATCTCAGAGGAAGAGTTTTCATCTTTTCATTGTTAAGTAATGATGTTATTTGTGAGCTTGTCATATATAGCTTTTATGTTGATGCATATTCCTTCTATACCCATTTATTAAGAGTTTTTTTAAATCATGAATAGATGTTGAATTTTGTCAAGTGTTTTTTCTGCATCTGTTGAAATGATCATATGATTTTTGTCCTTCATTTTGCTGATGTGTGGTCTCACATTGATTTGTGGATATTAAACCATTCTTGCATCCCTGGAATAAATCCCACTTGATTGTAGTGTATGTTCCTTTCACTGTTTTTGCTGAATTTAGTTTGCTGATTGTTTTGTTAGATTTTTGGATCTATGTTTATCAGTGATATTAGTCTATAATTTTTTTAAGTAGGCTCCACGCCCAACATGGGGCTTGAGCTCAAACTCATGATCCTCGGATCAAGAGCTGCATGCTCTACCAACTGAGCCAGCCAGGCACCCCTAGACTGTAATTTTCTTGTGGCATCCTTCTCTGGTTTTGGTATCAGGGTAATACTGGCTTTATAAAATGAGTTTGGAAAAGTTCCCTCCTCTTCTTCCTCTTTTTCTTCTTCATCTTTTTTTTTCTTTTTTCTTTTCTTTTTTTTTGAAGTGTTTGAGAAAGATTGATACTTATTCTTTTTGTATGTTTGGTAGACTATACCAATTTTGTCTCCTTTCTGGGTGATACTGATTTATTACAGTCCCATGGTATCAGGAACTCAAGCTCTCCTGGCCTCCAGAGCCAGAGGATCAAGAGGCATCCCTGGGTGGTAGCAATAAAAATCAGGGCCCCAAGACTTATGTAAAAGGCTTTCTGGGAGGTACTGGTGCTTCTGAGCTCCACAAAGGAAGAGTCCAAAGATGGCATCTGTCAGTCTTCTTCCCTGGAGAGTGCTCCAACAGGCTCTAGGATATATATGTTATATTAGATGCCTGCTCCTCAGGTTCTGTCTTTAATACAAGCAGGTAAGCCTCCTTCACTTTAAATCTGGGTGCAGTTGGCTGCCTCTGAGCTGGGCCCTGGGGTTGGATGAGTCTGAGTGTATGAGCCCTTTCTCTGATCACAGTCTTGTGTTCTTGGGATGCAAGCCCTGTTGCTTTTAGATGGTAGATGTTTTGAGAGCTTGCCTTTCAAGTACATGTTTTAAAAGTTGGGATTCCTGATGTGTGGTTCAAACCTTTTGCTCCATAGTGAGAAGCTCCAGGTTTTCAGGTCCTTTCCGGTTGTGGGTCACAGTACTGGGGATAGGGTTTACAGTGAGATTATTTCTCAGCCTTTCCTACCTGCTTCAGTGCGGTGGGTTGTTTTGTTTGTTTTATTTTTTCATTTGCCTCCTGTGTAGTTGTCACTCAGCCAGACTTCAGGGTTTTGGTTTGTTTGTTTGTTTGTTTGTTTTTTTGTTTGTTTTTTTTGGAGGAAGTTGTTACCTATGTAGCTATCGATTCAGTGTGTCCATGGGGGTAGGTGAATTCAGGATCTTCCTACACCGCCATGTTGAACCAGATCATTTTGATCTTTTCAAGCTTGATTTCAAGCTTTTTAAGGTCGGTTCAGAGTAACCGTTACTTAGGGCTAGATTAGCCCCACTATTTTTTTTAAGATTTTGTTTATTTATTTGACAGAGCACAAGCAGGGGGAGCAGCAGACGGAGGGAGAGGGAGAAGCAGACTCCCCGCAGAGCAAGGAGCCCGATGTGGGGTTCAATCCCAGCACCCCCGGTTCATGACCCAACTGAAGGCAGATACTTAACTGACTGAGCCACCCAGGCACCCCGAGATTAGCCCACTATTGAGGCAGAGCTTGCATGGCATCTCTCCTGAATGGCCTGTGTATTCTGTGGGGTCTCTTCAGTTTGGCTGGTGGGAACTGGAGCAATACTCAGTCTTGTATGAACTCTGGGAGTTGTTCTAATCATAGCTCCCCAGCAATTGTCCCTTCCTTGCAAGTTTTCCCACCCTTGTGGAGCCTCACCTTTTACGTGCATGTACAGACTGTTATTTCGCCAAAGACTCCAGAGGCCCTTATCTATATTTCTGGAGCTCTTTGAGTAGCTCCTTCACCTCGAGTGCTCTGCCCTTCAGTCTAGTTGCTTTGGCCTCCCTGATTTCTAGTCTGTCTGCTCAAATCAGTGAGACCTCAGTGGTATGTTTGAGTTTCCTCTCCTTGCTTTTGCAATCCAGAAATTGCTTCCATGCAGAAATCAAGGGCTATTATAGGTCTTTCTTTCCTCAGTTATCACAGCCCTGTTGTGATATATTTTGTATAGTTTTTTAGTTGTTAACAGTGGAGGTAATGTCAAAACCTTATTCCTCATGGGGTCCAATGCATTATACTTTGTGATATGAACAAGGGTCATAAGGCAATTTCCAATTAAAAAGCAATTTAAAAATTTCTAGGGATGGGCTATATAAACTATACATCACTTGGCAAATAAATAGCAGTTGTTACTGTAATCCTATGATATGGTCACTATAAAGAAAGCCTGGTTTAATGACATTGATTTTCGTTGTGCCAACTTTTAGTGCCCTTTCATTTGACAAGAATACAGTAATAGGTGGGAGTCATTATTCTCCTTGTCTCATTTGAGAAATTGTAACAAAGATTATTATTTTATTTTTATTTTATTTTTTTAAAAGATTTTATTTATTTATTTGACAGAGAAAGACAGCCAGCGAGAGAGGGAACACAAGCAGGGGGAGTGGGAGAGGAAGAAGCAGGCTTCTAGCAGAGGAGCCTGATGTGGGGCTCGATCCCAGAACGCCGGGATCACGCCCTGAGCTGAAGGCAGACGCTTAACGACTGAGCCACTCAGGCGCCCCTGTAACTAAGATTATTTACCTTTTCTGTCACCTTTGAGTCACCTCTACCTAGCCATTAATTCAGAAAATCATTAAAAAGTATTTTCTGCTACCAGACCTAATTTTTTTTAACCTGTTTTGTTTAAACAAAAACAAAAACCTATTTGTGCTTTATTACCAAACTTTTAAAACTTGGGCCATAAGTTTCTGATTTTCTCTTAATAAACTCTTAGGGGATATTGTTTTTCTTTTGTTGGTTTTTTTATTGCCCTGATTTGAAACTAAGTGCTGTGGCTGTAACGTTTCAGAGTTTGCCAAACTTGTGGAAGAGTTCCGAAATTTTGGGGTGAAGCTTCTGCAGTCCACCAGTGGTCACAGCCATGGAACATTTGAATGGGTTGACAGCATGTTGGTTCAGGCTCTGAAGTCTGGAGATTGGCTTTTGATGGACAATGTTAACTTCTGCAAGTAAGAACCTTCTGCTTAATCACAAGATTGAAATTTGGGATATACTTGTCAAAGTAGAAACCCAGTTGGAAGCCGTAGTATTTTGAACCCATTGTTAACTAGAAACATATCCTCAACCATATTCTGTAGACGGATCCTTGTGACAAACAAAGGGAGTTGGTCATTAGCTGCAAGATTTTAGTTCTGTATGACTGTTCTGAACTAAACTGAAGGCTAACAGAATTGGATTACTTTTCCAACCATTTTTGAGGTAGACCTTTTTATTTAACATCAAAAATACTCTCTGTTAGGGGCATTCTTGAGGGCAGATTTTTGAAATGGAGCATCTTTTATGGGACAGACGTTTAGTAAGTGTGCATCAGTTGTGTATTGCTTTGATTCTAAAGTAAGGAAAAAGGCATCATAAAACTGCCGTAGCACACAGCATAACAGAAAGTACTCCAGGTCAGATGATGGGTTTCTCTACCTGGATTGTTTTTCAGAATGTTTGAATTGCCTTCAGATTGATTTGATAATGTTGGGAAGTAGGGGAGATAGAAGGGGAAACAAAAAGAGCTATAAATCATGGAACAATTTTCCTTAATTTTATTTACTTACTGAACAAATATTTTGTGCTTTTACTTTGTATGAATCTCTGGGCAACATGCCTTGGGGAGTGAAAGGGGGAATGGATAGGGAGAGAGAGCACAATTCTATATGGGGGAGTGTTCTATGCTGAAGGAGGACATGGGTCAGGAGCAGTGGGAGGCCTGTGCCAGGAAAAGTAGAAACTATGCAGCATGTCAGTCTGTCACCACTGTATTTGAATTCTCTCTGTGTAGCCCATCAGTGCTGGATCGTTTGAATGCTTTGCTTGAACCCGGAGGTGTTCTCACTCTTAGTGAGAGAGGAATGGTAGATGGATCCACTCCCACCATAACACCAAATCCCAATTTCAGGTATTCATGCCTCTTAAGTTTCTGCCTAAGAATCTGACTGCCTCAATGGGAGAGGTGGACATTTGATAGGACCTTCTTACGTGTTATATTTATGCATCCAGTCATAAGTATGTTCACCTGTTTATTGATTCAGTTAATACATATATATGGAAGCTTTGTTATTTGCCAGACTCTGGGAGCATATCAGTAAACAAGGGGGGGCTCCTGGCTGGCTCAAGAGCATGTGACTCTTGATCTCAGGGTTGTCAGTTCAAGTTCCACACTGGGCACAGAGCTTACTTTAAAAACATGAAGTAATAAAAAAATAAACGAGAGGTGAGGTCCCTGTAGTGGGTTGGTGCTGACGGGTAGAAGGAGGGAGACTGAGCACAAGTCTTTTGCAGTAGTTCAGGTAAGATACAGGATAGGTTAGACTAGTGTGGCCATATGCGTGGGACTTGCTGATGGATGTGTGGGTTGAAAAAAAAGAAGCAAGGATTTTACCTAAGTTTTTGGCTTGAGTAATTGGGTAAATGTGGGAGTCATTTATTGAGAAAGGGAAGACTGGCAAAGGAGCAGGTTTGGTATGGAGAAGGTCAGCAGGGAATCCGCTGTGTAGCATTGGAGATGTCAGATGGCTAGGTGGAGATGTTGCTAGACATTGAATATATGAAGGTAATTGTTTCAGGAGAATACACTGCTCCCTTTTCTGATATCTGTAGGTGAGTTAGAATGATGAATTTGCACTGTCTCATATGGGGAATATCTGAAAGTAAGAATTTTCACATTCTCAGATAGCATTAAAGGTGCACTAGACAAACAATAGTTGCTAAGGAGAGTAGGTTTAGAGAAACTGATTTTGCTGTATTGATACATTTTGGCACTAGAGGATAGAATAGAGATGAAAGTAGCAGACTTTGAGTTACTGGTATGTCCCTTGATGAGCTCCCTGAAGATAAACCACATAGGATTTGCCCTCACCAGTTGTTGCTGAACTACCTCATTCGTTGCAACTGGGAGTTTAATTTTTTTTTTTCTTTGAATTACTGTATTACTAGACTTTTTCTCTCGATGGATCCCTTTCATGGAGAAATATCCCGAGCTATGAGGAATCGTGGACTTGAAATCTACATTTCAGGAGAAGGGGATGGGAACATCCCAGATGACCTGGATCTGAAAGTTCTGCTGCACAGCCTTGGGTTGGTGGGGGATAGTGTGTGCGACAGCCTCTTGGCTCTACACACAGAGATCCAAAGCACTATAGTAGGTAAGGTGCTGGGCTTCTAGGCCTCTGCAGAGTTTTATTCTTCTAGAAATTCTTATGTTATTCCATTTGACTGCTAATCTAGGAGTTCTTAAATTTAGTGTACATACAAATAGAAATTACCAGAAAAATGTGTTAAAAATGTAAATGTAGCTGATGCCTTTCTTCCTCCTAAGAGATTGGGTTCAGCAAGTCTGGGTGAGGCACAGATATTAATATTTTAAAGAATCTTCCCAGGTAATTCTGATGGATTCATTTGGACACCTTTATTTTGAGGGATACAGCTTCAGGCACTAAAATTCGTAAAGTTTGTCCATCTTATCTTCAGGGTGGTCATTGAGTATTTTGAAGGTAGAATAAAGAGAGAACTTTGAGCTGCTTAAAACAGGTGTTGCTTCTTCTAAATGTCCAAATATACAGGAACAGGCAGGAATAACAAAGGTAATGATAAAAAATGAAATGCTATTTATTGAGTAACTGCTATGTGTTAGGTACAGTGTCAGTTGCTTTTTTAGTTTTCACATTAGTTCTTCAAAGCATGTTTTCATTTTATAGTTAGGGCTCAGAGAGGTTGAGTAACTCATTAAAGCCAAGCAGTGAGGTTTGAATGTAGTTCTGTTGGATTTTAAAGCACATGGTCCTTATGAGGCCATGCTCATTTTGCCACTTGAGTGTGTATCAACTTTAGATTAAGGATATATATACCAGGCTTTGTCATGCTTGTAATTGTCACTTTCCTGCAATAAGCTTTTGACAGCCAGAAAGGGAGGGAGGGAGGCAGGATAGGGAAGGAATATGAATGTTTCCACAAGTCCATAATGTGCTACTGAGACCCTAGATTCCACTTAGAAGGCTTTCTTTTTTTTTCCTTTTTTTCTTTTTTTCTTTCTTTCTTTCTTTCTTTCTTTCTTTCTTTCTTTCTTTTTTTTAAATAGAAGGCTTTCTAAGGTAAGTATCTGGGTGGATTTGGGTGGAACAAAGTTTGATGTGAAGATGAATATATCTAATTTCATTGCAGATTTTGCAGAATCTGTTGCTCATAAATGGCGATATTTTTTTCTTTATAGGTTCTCCAACGTCCTCTATTTCAACTCTAATCCAGACAGCCTTACTCATTGTGCAGTACCTACAGCGAGGGCTGAGTTTAGACAAAGCCTTTTCTGAAGTATGCTGGGAAGCGTATGTCCGCTCCCAGCATTCACCAGCAAACCAGAAGGTACTATGAAGTGTTTCAAACAGCTTTCTCAGTTATAACACTCTACATTGTTTAGGTGGAGGAAATTCTTTCTATTGATGTTAACTTTAATGAACTGAGAGTAGAGCACTTCAGTTACTCTCTAGTAGAGATCTGGCATCTAAGTACTTTTCTGGAAAATAGAATAAATGTAAATATTACTTCTTTGAAACTTAGCTGTCATCAGACAAAGTGGAAATTAGCTTGTAATGTTGAAAACTGAAGGCTGTGATAAGAGTTGTCATGAGATGATCACAAAGGGCCTAGAAAATTCTTAATACTCTGCTAGTTTCTGGTGATAGTAATTACATATTGCCTGTACACCACGTGTTTTTATCTCCTACCAGCTCGTGAAGACTTTACTGGAGAAACATGTTTCTTCTCTGCGAGCACATGAAACCTGGGGTAACTCCATCCTTGCCATGGGCCTGTGGCCAGATTCTCTGCCCTCGGCTCTCTTTGCTACAGAAGATTCTCACCTGTCTATCGTCCGAAGTGATGGACAGATCTTAGTATATTGCCTCAACAGGATGAGCATGAAAACCAGCAGCTGGGCCAGGTTAGTGGAGCCTTCAGCCTGTGTCTCTTTGGCATCTTGACTTTTTTTTTCTGATGGTAGTGGTCATGACCCAACATGTTTGACCAGAATGTTCCGTGGTCATTTATTACCCAGCTGTCATAATTTCCTTGTTCATTGTAATATTGCTCCCTATTATTTATTACTCAGTATGTTTTAATTATCCTCATTTGAAGGGGATTAATCTTTCCCCATTAACTCTTGGATCCGATATTTATGAAGTTATTTTCCTGGTTCTTTGAAATATAATGAATAAAATAAAATGAAAGTTTATTATAGTACTGACTTTGCCTTATTTTTCTAATGAATTTCAGGATTCAACCTCTTACCTTGCCAGACTTAGAGAAAATCATGCAGTCTTCTAACCCTGAGAGCTTGAAATTCAGTTCAGTTGAAGTGGATACTTACTGGATCGATGAACCAGATGTTCTGGCCATGGCTGTTAAATTGCTTATAGAAAGAGCAACCAATCAAGATTGGATGCTCAGAGTTAAATGGCTTTATCATTTAGCCAAGAATATACCGCAGGGGCTGGGTGAGTCAAAAAAACTTAATTTGTATAATAAGTGAATATATTTACGCTTACACTATTTTAGTGCCTCAGTAGCTGTATTATCCTGTTATTTTTAACACGACACTGTTAAAATTGTATCTGGGAGATATAGCAAGAAATTTGTGACTTGGCATTACTGTTTGTATAGCTGTTAAAAAAAAATTGAGGCACATATATATCTGCCTTTAGATATGTTCTCAGAGAAACTTTGCCCCCATGTAATCCTTAGCATTTCAGGATCTTCCACCTTTCTATCAAATCCAAAAGGAAAATGTACTGTTATGTTACTGTTTATTTTTTGAACATGTTCCTGTACTCCTGTATTACCCTCTTATCTGGGGAAGGTTGCTTTTGGTAAGAGACTTATTTTAGTTCCTAAGAGACTTAGGAGACTAAAAGTGCATAAGAGACTTATTTTAGTTCCAGTGCTCTAATTTGTCATGCTTAATTTCTTTGTACTTTTTTTCATTTTAAGAGGAAAGCCCAACAATAACAACATTGCATGGGTTGCAAAGTATAGGACTTGGAATTTGTTGGTAGAACTTTTTGCGTAAAGTAATTGAGTTTACATGAACCTTTCTTTTGTTTTTTTTTTTTTTAAAGATTTTATTTATTCATTCGACAGAGAGAGAGACAGCCAGCGAGAGAGGGAACACAAGCAGGGGGAGTGGGAGAGGAAGAAGCAGGCTCATAGCAGAGGAGCCTGACGTGGGGCTTGATCCCATAACGCCGGGATCACGCCCTGAGCCGAAGGCAGACGCTTAACCGCTGTGCCACCCAGGCGCCCCTACATGAACCTTTCTATTCATGAGAACTTAGCCAGAGACTGTGTATATTGTGTGGTGCATGTGATCTGCCTAAAAACTGCACAGAGAGAATTTATGTATTATCTGCATTGTCTTATATGAGAGCTACCAGCCACAGGTAGCTACTAGAATGTAAATATAAATTAATTAAAATTAAGTAAAATGTAAAATCCAGTCCTTAGATGCACTGTCCGCGTTTCACGTGCTTACTAACACGTGACTAGTGGCTACTCTGACAGTGCAACTATAGGATGTTTCCATATTGCAAAACGTTTGCTTGGACAGCCCCACTTTAAATACTAACATTTGCTTCTCCTTCCTCCGCAGAATCAATACAGATTCATTTGGAAGCCAATGCTGCATCTCTTAGGAATTTTTACTCAAATTCTCTCTCAGCTGGGGTCAGTAATGTCATCAAAATATTACAACCAAATATAACAGGTACTGCACCTGATTTAATTTTGAGTTCTCAGCACAGTTTAGGAAACTGGTCCCACCAAGTCCATGGAAAAAGACCTGTCAGAATTGCCAGTGTAATATGTTACCCTATATTTTGGAAGACTCACAGTATCCAGATGCAAATTCCACTTCTTTGTTTGAAACTGTCCCTTTTTCCTTTAGTCTTTGAAAGATGATGATGATACACAACAATGGGGAGGGCACAGGAGTTGGAAGACTGGTCTCTGGGCCCAACTCAGCCACAAACTGGCTTGTTCATTTGAGACCCATCATTCATACTTACTGCCTGTGTTTGGAAAATACGGGAATTAAATTCGTTTCTCCGGGGCCCCTTCCACTCAGAGCATTCTGAATTCTTAACAAGAAGGGGTTTTAAACTATGAGCTATTTGACTTGATGGGTAAACAATATAGTGTGAATTACTTCAGAAAATATAAAACCTCAGTAAAAGTTATAAAGCCTTAAATATAAAGTTTTAAAACCATAAGGATAAAAGAAACAGCCATTCAAGCTATCTAATCAAATGAGGTATTCAAAATTTATTTTTTTATTTTTATTTTTTTTAAAAGATTTTATTTGAGAGAAAGAGAGGATAAGTGGGGGGAGGGGCAGAGGGAGAGGGAGAAGCAGACTCCCCACGGAGCAGGGAGTCCAACATGGAGCTCGATCTCAGGACTCTGAGATCATGACCTGAGCAGAAGGCAAACACTTAAGTGACTGAGCCACCTGGGCGCCCCCAGAATTTATTTTTAATTGAGGAGTAAGATAACAAACTTACTTGAAGAGAATAGTATAAAGTTGATTGAACATAAGCATTAATGAGGAAATTAGGGACATTTTCATAGAACCAGGTTTTTAATTTCCCACCCCATCTTCGTTTAATATTGATCAAAACATACCATTGCCATTTGGTTTAGAAGAAAATATGCATGATGCTTTTGTGCTAAACCAATGACCTTATGTACACTAAAGAGAACAAGGTAAATGTTTGGGAAGAAATCGAACAATAGGGAAAACTGTGGTGGTCATGTTGTGGCTGAACTAAATCATGGCTTCCCAAGTATGAAAGAATTTTGGGAACAGTTGTAGGGTATGAGTAGCAGGTTCCCTTTTTAGCCAGTATCATTTGCCCACTGTTGGAACATACTAGGTACGCCTTTTCTGGTGTATAGCTCTGGATCATGTGGTCTTACTGGACTTCGGAATATGGGTTCCCTCCTTCATGTACTTTGCTGTTGACAGTAGGCATTTGTTAGTCTAGTGTGGGGGAGATACCTTTAAATACTTGAAGTGCTCCACTGATCTACCCAGCCACCTTCAAGTTAATGTTACCATTGTTTTGTCTTAACCTCATTCCTTGGATTCTCACAACCTCTGGAGAAGGGTCAGATCTGATCACTGATGCTTTACAGAAGAGGTGCCTAGTTTTTTAAGCCAAAGAAGTTGCAGATGCTATATTCTCTGATTATTAAGAAAGAGCTTTTAAGCAAAATCTTAAGTTGTTTTGTTTTTTGTGTTTTAAAGATTTATTGCTTGAGAGAGAGAGTGCACCTGTGTGTGTGAGTGCAGGGGGAGGGAGAGAGAATCTCAAGCAGACTCTGCACTTGCAGGGCCTGAGACAGGGCTTGATCCTGTGACCCTGAGATCAGGAGCTGAGCTGAAACCAAGAGTCGAACACTTAACTGACTCTGCCACCCAGGTGCCCCTTGAGTGGTTTTTCTTATTGAAAGCAAATGAGACGTATTCATTCATTTTTCCACCATGTGAGTTAGTTTTTTTTGAGATTAATGACAGCAGATTGGGTGATTAAGCTCATGGATTGTTTTCTGACCAGCAGTGGGACCTGAGCAAGTGAGTGTATTGGTTGGAATGCTTATGTTCTGGAGGGATTACCTTATATCCCACTGTGGAATGAATTTTCAGGACTAGCAGAAATTTCACATTTAGAAAGGAAATAGTGTAAAAGCAGTTGAAATTTACTTTTCTAGTGTTGTGGGCTGAATCCAGCAATTTTCCTATTCTATCTCTTCCCCATCAGGACTGAATGTGATCAAATTAAAACAATGCAAATCTTCCAGTGAAATTTTCTAGGCAAGGGAGTTTAACTTCAAAATTTTACTTTTTGCTTTTTTTTTTTTTAAACCAGATGAATTTGTGATCCCTTTGGACCCCCGATGGAATATGCAGGCTTTGGACATCATTAGAAATTCGATGGACTTTGACCCACAAATGGACCAGCCTGAGCAGCTCTTTGCCCTTTTAGAGTCTGTTGCAAACAAGTAGGTGAAGCCTGCTATTCTGGGCACTGTTTACCTCATTGTACAATATAGCTTTACAGATTATACCTTTTCTAAAGTCTGTCAAACTTAGCTTACATGTGTTTGCTCTCCTGAACCTGAGAAGTAGTGGGATGTTAGATGGGATTGCCTTCATCACCACCTCTCTTTCATGCTCCGTGCTCAGTGAAGTAACTCTGATGTCAAAAGGCCTGTAAATTTTGCAAGTTCTTAATAATTTAATAGGATGCTTTAAGAGATACACTAACTTAATGTTGCATTTTATTTTGCAATTAATCCTTTATCCTAGGATAGCCATGTTTCTTTTGTTTTCTATTCATTCTTGGCAGCTCCTCCCATTTTCACCTGCTTGTTCTCTCACAGGTCCTTTCCTCAGCCTTGTGTCCAGATCATTTCCCATCTGCAAATGTTGAGGAGACATGTAGCACCTGCATGCTTACGTGCACACTTAACATGTAAATTTATCTAATTGTTATATAAGCTGGTCTTTCCTCACATTTAGTGTAAAGACCAGCAGTAGTTTTTTAATTGGCAAACAGTGTAATGTAATACATTTCAAAAAATAATTTATATTTGAGGTATAATGTACATTACAGAAATGTACACTTAATAATAGGTATATTTGGTTTCAATGAATTTTCACAAAGTGAACTCATGCACATGGTATGAACTAGCGCCTCAAAGGCCCTCTTGTCTCCCCTTCTAGTAACTCCCCCTTGTGCCTCCCCAGGTAACTTACAACACCAGAGATTAATTTTATGAAGGCCAGTTTTAAGAGTTCACGGTGTGGTTTGTCAGATCACAGCAAAGCCTGGCAGTCTACCTGGATGCAGCTTTTCCCGGCCATCTATCTTCCCCGCTCCCCGCCCTCCAACTCAGTCATCATCACTTTCACCTCCATCTCTTTAGTCCAGAACTTGGAGGGGATGGAAGGGAATGGCAGGTTGAAGGAGATTGATGTTCCAAGGGTTCTCAAGATTTCAGCAGGTAGAGGGTGTGATTGCAAAGTAGTATACACCAATAACTAATAATATTTGTTATGTTACTGATCTCCCTTCAGGACAATCATATATCTTGACCGGGAAAAACGGATTTTTACTGAAGCAAATTTAGTTTCTGTTGGTGGCAAAAAGTTAAGAAATAGTGTTTTGAGAATGTCCTTTGAGTTCCATAAAGGTAAGATGTTTACCTTTTATATTCTCAAGTTATGCATGTGATCACAGAATGTCGCTGAAGTTAAGAGACCTTCAGCAGCTGCTGCCATTTTACTGATTCCTTTTGATTTGCTGGCCTGATTTGTTCAGTAGTAATGACTAGCTGCTTTGTACATGTCCTTGATTTCATTTACTTTTTATGGTAACCTTATGTGGTGTAGATCCCGTGCTGTGAAAGATGAGAGGGCCATACAGAGATGCTCATGGTCATATGTCTAGCAAGTAACAGAGCTAGAATTTGAAATCTAGGTCTGTTGGCTCAAAAAGTTCACGCTCCTGAGTATTTGTTATAGGTTCGTTCTTCATCCTTCATTTTTTTAAATTGAAAAGATATCTGTGCTTGTTGGAAAAAATTTGGACTATATGGAAGCATAAAAATGGAAGAAGTCTGCCTTTGAAGCAGTTACTGTTAATAGTGTATTTGTTCGTATCTTCTCTGTGCTCTCTATTCATTCAGACATACGTGCATTTTGGTTTTGTATTTAAACAAGTACTTGTATAAAGTACCCATTATTGCTGTATAATTTTCATTTTTCATTAAGACATTAAGAACTGCTGTAGATATGAATACCTGATCTGCGAAGTTTAATATGATAGTAGTAGGCTAAGAATTTGCTTTCAATTTTGAAAGGTCAAAATTGACTTTTGTACTAGAGATTCAGTTAAGTTCCATATTACAGTTGATTTTGAAATGTCCAGAGATAATACTTAAATATGATGGAATGTTCTTATTTATATTAACTCTAAGATCCAGAGAGCTATCACAGCCTGCCCCATGAAATTGTGGTCAATCTTGCTGCTTTTTTTGAATTTTGTGATGCACTAATCCTGCTCTGGGTCCAGTCCTCTCAGGGGATGGTGTCTGATGCCAGTGTCATTGAGGTGAGGAAATGTACCTCATGTTTTTATTTGTGTGCCAAGACAAATGTTTAAGATTTTTAGGGGTGAGACAAACTACAATGTTGTTATTATATGTCCAGTCTTACTTGAGAAATGTAATTGTTCTTAACAGTTTTAAATATATATATATATATATATATATATATATATATATATATATATATATAAAATATGTGTGTATATACATATTAAATTTAAATTATATTTAAACACGTACATATATATACATACATATTTTAGAGCTTTGTGGGTATATAATTGACATAATAAATAGCATATATTTGAAGTATAGAATTTAATGTTTTGACATGTATACACCTGTGAAGCCATTACCACAATAGTGAACATATCTAATACCCTCAAGCCTTTCTCATGTTCTTTTGTATTTTGTTTCTCTCCCTTGCCCCTACCCCAAACTAAGTATTCATTAATACGCTTTTGGGCAGTTGCATTTTTCTAGCATTTTATATAATTGGAATTATGCAGTATACTTTTTAATCTGTCTTCTTTCACTCAAAACAGTTATTTTAAGATGTATCCATATTGTTGGGGCGCCTGGGTGGCACAGTCGTTAAGCATCTGCCTTCGGCTCAGGGCGTGATCCCAGTGTTCTGGGATCAAGCCCCACATCAGGCTCCTCCACTAAGAGCCTGCTTCTTCCTCTCCCACTCTCCCTGCTTGTGTTCCTTCTCTCGCTGGCTGTCTCTGTCAAATAAATAAATAAAAATCTTAAAAAAAAAAAAAAGATGTATCCATATTGTTTACTGTATCAAGAGTTCATTCCTTTTTATTGCCAAGTAATATTCCGTCAAATGTATGTAATACAGTCTATCCACCTCTTGGAGAACATTGGAATTTTAATTTATATTTTAAGCCTTCTTTATATACTTAAGCCTTCTTAGACATCATTATTGTGTATGGATTTCCTTGAGTTTTGAATCCAGGTTTTTCTAGTAATTTCAATAAACAGAGTAGTAGGTCTTAATTTTAACACTGTAGAGGAGTCTTGAGTCCAAAAAGTTTATCAAAGACTCTAAAGAACTTTTGTTTATGTAGACACATCTATCAGTATTTATTATATTAGGAAATAAATCTGAGAAATACAAAAAATATTAATTTGCTTAAAAAACACAATAGCAAATCCATTTAATGTTAATAGGAATAATGTTTTTAATGAGAATCAACTGTTTTTCAAAACAAATTAATGAAAATTGCAACTGTTTTTTACATTTCTGCAAGTGTCTTTAATGTCTGGATTAATAGAAGAAAATGGAATCTGTTTTTGCATTCATTCTCTTACATTATGTTGCTTAGGCCTCTATTCATATAATTCTACTTCTCCCTTTTGCAACATCATATCTTCATAGCCATTTCATATAATTGTGAATAATTTTCTTTGATACTGTACTACAACTTGACAAGTGATAGTTTTCTAAAGATTACTTGTGATGTGAAATCTGAAAAGAATACATCAAACTTGTCATGCATCAAAATCCATTCGTCTGTCTTGCACTTTGGATGGACTTTTACTCTTGTTAGAAGTTAGCTCATGCTTTGGTAGTTTGGAAAATATTGTTCACTGAGTTATCAGATCTTCCAAATGTTGACAAATCATTCTTCAATGTCAACAGAGTCACACTCATGAAAAACTATCACAAATCTTATTAGAAAAATCTTGAAATATTGGGAATTTGTAAAGGTCTTGGTTTTTCAAATTTCTAGGTTTTGCTTGAAAGCTTGAATTTTATCGCTGCAACAAATACTCTCAATTGCTTTTCTTGAACTGACAGATTCACCTCATTTTCAATATAGTGTTTGCCAGATACCCAATCACAGTTTGTCCATCCCACCCCTCCCCTCTCTTTTTTGGTACTGTCAGTGCAAATGTCAACATAGTGAAAAAAGGTAAATAATTTGATATTATGAAAATAGGTTTTACCTCATGCAATCTCTGAAAGAAATTACTCAAGAAATCTTGGGACTACTTTGCTATAAAAATACGTTTTAAAAGAGCAATGTTGGAGACTCACCTGATTTGCAATACAAATCTGCTTTAGTGAAGACGGTAGGTATTATCACAAGGATAGACACATAGACCAGTAAAACCAAGAGGAATTCAGAAATAGATCCTTTTAGGGTCAATTGATTTTTTTTTTTCCTTCTAAATGTACAAAGGTAATTTAATGGGGAAAAGCAGTATGTTCAAAATGATGATGGAACAAGTACAATAAAGTTAAAAATGATCCTTTACCCCTGTCTTACATTTTATGGACAAATTACCTCAAAATGGATCATAAGTCTTAATATAAAGCTAAAACTATGAACTGTCTAAAAGAAAACATGGAAGGGAATCTTCATAACCTGAGGATAGGCAAAGATTTCAGAGGATTCTTTTTTTTTTTTTTTACAAATTTTTTTTTAAGAGTTTTTATTTATTTGACAGAGATAGAGACAGCCAGCGAGAGAGGGAACACAAGCAGGGGGAGTGGGAAAGGAAGAAGCAGGCTTCCAGCAGACGAGCCTGACGTGGGGCTCGATCCCAGAACGCCGGGATCATGCCCTGAGCCAAAGGCAGACGCTTGATGACTGAGCCACCCAGGCGCCCCCAGAGGATTCTTGATAAAAGAAAAAATTTGATAAATTTTATCAATCAAAAACTTCTGTTTTTAACAACTTTAGGAAAATGAAAACACTGGGAGAAACTGTTTAAAATGGGCTGCATTACATAAAATTTATAATTAGATATTATAGATATTATATATGAGTTATATAAACTAATACAGCCCAGATTTTTAAATGAGCAAGATAATTTGAATAGATACTTCTCAGAAGATACATGAGTGCTTAGTAAGAACTTCAAAAATTGCAACATCATTATTTATCAAAGAAGTGTAACTTGAAACCACAGTGAGGTGCCACCCACAAAATGGCTAAAATGAAAATCACTAACAGTAGCAAGTATTGGTAAGGAAACAGAACTGGAATTTGCCTACGCTGCTGGTTGGAATACAAAGTAGTGCAGCTGCTTTGTAACAAAATTTGGCAGTGTCTAATAAAATTACATGTACATATACCACGTGACCCAGTAATTCCATTTTCTCTAAGGAAGTAGCTCTGAACTTCAAGTGCTTGGAGGAAAAAATCTGTGCCTTCTCTGACTGCTTTAATGTCCCTAAAAATATTTCAGTCGAATGCTAGACCTCTTATGTGTGTATGTTGAGTATTGATTAACAGTTGAAATCTGTGTCTTGTGTCTTTTACCGAGAAATGTTTGTGAGTAGTCTGGTTTACTTTGTTTTTAGATCTTGGAGTCTCTGCGGTGGCGGGACCGGTTATGGACGGTGGCTGACACAGTAAAAGTGGATGCCCCAGGCCTGGCCCTGCTTGCCCTTCACTGGCACTGGGTTTTAAAACATTTGGTCCGCCAGATCCCCCAACTCCTAGTGAACCACGAAGACAAGTAAGACTCATATTTAGAGTAATAAGGGCAATATCTACAGTACCAATGAAAAAGAAAAAAGGGTTTGGAATTGAAACTTCTTGCTTTACTTTGGTTGATTCCCTTTGCCTATTGGTGAATGTAAATCAAATATAAAATGTAAATGATGTCTCTACTATCCAGCATTTCCCCCTTTCCTTACTTCCCCTGTTCTTCTCTCCTTTAAAGATATTTCAAAGAGGTTCAGACGGTCTCAGAACATATTCAGAATTGCTTGGGGAGCCCGACTGGTGGCTTCACTGGTATAAAGAAGTTGCAAAAGTTCCTGGGACGACCATTTCCTTTTAAGGTACAACTTAGAAATATGTTATAAACACTAAGACTTGACCTCTTCTGAAGTTCTGGAGCATGGGGACTGCCATTCAATTAGACTCACCCTTGCCAGTAAACTTAACTTTTAAATGTTCACTGAATACTGTTAACTGATTTAAGTGTTAACATTGTGCTTATTCTTGGAGAGTATTAAGCCTGGGTAGAGTTTTAACTTTATTACTATAAAATCTCGTGAGAGCAACAGGAGTAAACAAACCTTATGTTTTCTAGAAGCATTGTGGAAATGTTCCATATTTTTTTCTTAGACATGAACAGGCTGCTTAAAAGAACCTCGTTTCTCCTCTATAGTAGGTTCTCCCGGGTTTTGTTGTTTCAGAACAAGCTGGTGGTGGAGTGTTTTTCTCAACTGAAAGTCCTTAACAAAGTGCTTGCCATCAGAGAGCGGATGCCTGCCCTTGGGGAAAGTGGATGGTGTGAAGACATTAATCGGCTCCAAGTGGTTGCTTCTGAATGGACTTTAAAGAAAAGTCTCTTGCAGGCCTGGGGATTGGTCCTCAGAGCTAATGTTCTGGAAGATGCCAACCCAGGTAATATACTCTGGAGTTTAGCCTGCTGACATGTTCCAGAAGTATCTGCTGCTCTGCAGCCAATAAGTTTTTAAGTTTTTCCCTTAGATATTCTTTTTTTCTGTTTTTTTTTCCCTTCTCTCTCTCTCTTTTTTTTTTTTTTTTGGTATAGTATAACTACCGTTAAAGAAGTGTCAGGCATAGAGATGAACTTTACATATATTGTTTAATTCTGTCATCAGAATTGTGCAGGTATTAATGACATCATTTCACAGGTACAAAACTTAAGCTCAGGTTAAGCTCGAAGTCACATAACTAGTTTTTGGGAATCTGAGCCTGTTCTATTGACCACTATGCTATAATATTGCATGTGTTTTTTTGTCCAGATGAGTTGAAGAATCTTGTGAATGCCTATTGTTTAGAACTAAAAGCCAAAGGAATTTCACTTGGTTTTCTGGAGAAAAAGCACAATGAAGCTTCCTCGCTGTTCCAACTAGACTTTACCTCCCTAATCCAGCTCACCAGGAATGTTCAATTGTGGCCTGCAATGGAGTACCTGGCTATGCTTTGGCAGTACAAAGTGACAGCTGATTTTATGACACAGGCTTGTCTAAGAAGGTAAGCCATTTTCCCGAGGGGGGGGAGCTTTTTTCTGTGTTAGGTTATTCTGTGTATCCTACATGTGAAACAAAGCACAGACTTGTCTTAAAGGGGACTAGTTATGAAACCAAGGGAAGTCTATTGCCACTGATTCTTTGCCTGTTTTGACTCCACCTCTGCTAGTTACTAGGTGTTTTTCCAGTAGAGTTGCTTGTTTGTATTTTAATAAATGTACTGTAAGTTCTGTGTGTTCTATCTTTCCATACATAACAGATTTCTAGCGGTTTCCTGATAGCCCACAACCCATCCTTTCTTCTTCTTTATTTGTGGAACAGGTCCAGCAAAAATCAGCAACCCCAGATAGATGAAGAGATAAGTCATCACATCACATTTTGTCTTAAGCACACACCAGTTGCTCCGCAAGAGCTTCGAGACCTTTGGTTCTTATTGCACTGTAAGAAGGTAAAAACCAAAATCAAAAAGGGAGACAAACCTTGTCTTGTTAGACTGTCTGTGGCAAACTGGTTGCAGAATCTTCTATTTATGTCCGAAACTCCAGTCTTATTTGAATTAACTTTCAAAGGGGAGAATTTTGAGTGTTTTTTGCAGTAATTACCTGGGTGTTTCTCAGTTCTTATCACAGAATCATTCTATTTGGTTTCCAGTTAAATGGGGCTAAAATATTTGCTTATTTTTATTGTTTGTGCAAAAATAAAGTGTGAGAGTGTTTTTAATCTTTCCCTCAAGAATAACTATGGAATGTGAATAGTGGTAAACTGCAATTAATATAACTTCATTAGTACAACCTTAATTTTTTTATAATGTTTTATTCACTTACCTGTTTTGCCAATACTATAATCATGTGATCCACTTATATTTCCTCACGTGCCTTATAAAAAGCAGATCTCAGTTTTATAAACAAGATGCTAAGTGGCTTAACCAAGATGACCAGGGTGGCAGGAAATCAGAGAAGTTAGAATTAATATCTTTAAACCCATGTAAATTTTAGATGAGTCTTACAAGAGGGAGACCTCGTAACTTCATTTATGGAATTTTTCTCAAATATTCTCTTATCTATTTATCTCTAGGTGTCTACTGAAGAAGTTATCTCCTTGTGGTCTGACTTATTTCATTCCGCATTTATGTCTTTTTGGAGCAGTACTGTGACTACAAATCCAGAGTACTGGCTAATGTGGAGCCCTCTGCCTGGTGTACAGCAGAGGGAGGTGCCCAAGTCCCTTTTGGACTCCACATTGAAGGTTTGTTGGCATAAAATCTTAGAAGTGTTTGACAGTGGGAAAAATTTCTTGATGTAGCAATAAACATTTATTCCTAGGACAGAGCAGTAACTAAATAAGTGACTGCAATACTTTATTTTCTGCACGGTGTTAAAATCTTGAAAAAAGATATTCTATCTTAAAACATTTGGGAAGTTCTGAATTAAAGCAAAAAAAAGTTAAACATTTTCACTTGGGGTGCCTGGGTTGTTCAGTTATTTGGGCATCTGGTTCTTGGTTTCAGCTCAGATCATAATCTCAGGGTTGTGAGATTGAGCCCCATGTCAGGCTCCACACTCAATGCAGAGTCTGCTTGGGGATTCTTTCTCCTCTGCTCCTCCCCCTGCTCATGCTCTCTCTCTCTAAAATAATTTTAAAAAGTCTTCACTTTTCTTCTGTAATTAAAATACCTTTTTTCTAGTTATAAGATATTTTAACAGTATAGAAATGTATACGTATGTGTGTATATGTGTGTGTGTATATACAGTTGACCTTTGAACAACACAAGGTTTGAACTGCACAGGGTCATACATGGATTTTTCTCAGTAAATATGTATTTTATATTGTGATTGAAAACAAGGTAGAAGTTGCCAAATGCCTAGAAGCAAAGGGAGGGTAGAAGAAAGATACAGGGAAGACTGGAACAATGGGGCTCTCACCTGGTTCTGGCACTTCTTATCCCACTACCTGTGCAAGGCTCGGTTCATTGAGGTATTGAGCTGAGACAGGTACATAGGGACTAGTGGGGGTGGGGGGATCTCACTGAAGTGGCAAGGCCTATCACTGGCAGAGTTGGTAAAGAATCACAGAATGATGACTCCCTGAGGTAAGGAGTCTAGGAAAACACCAGGGGACAGGATGAGCCCTAAGCAGGATTCTTGGTGGCAGAGGGTACAGCGGGAGGGGGTGTTGTCCATGGTGCTGAAAGTCCAAGGCAGAAAGTTAATACCACAGGGATAGTGGCAGCTGGCTCACTGCTTGCCAGCATTTACTGTAAGCAGAAACTGTGTTAGAACCATACAGCGGGGGTCAGGTGGAGCAAGTGACCTGGAAAGGTGAGTAAAGGTACTCTGCCTTTCTTGCTTCTTTGCCTTTCTCTGGACTCCACTTGGAAGGAGATTCTGCTTTCTTGGGTAGAGGAGTAAGTAGCATATATCTCTCCAGGGTCCAACTTTGCTAACTTTGGGCACGAGAAGACTGTGGTGTCTTGTTCTACTGTATTATACATAGTTCAGTTTTTGGGTAACCATTAAATACATGGATTTTTTTTTGTTGCATGGGAGGGTTGGCACCCCTAACCCCTGTGTTCAAGGATCAGCTTTACACAGAAAGTAGAATTCTGTGGAAATAACCACTGTTTGCTCTGTATCTTGTTTACATATATTTTGTATTAAATGTATAACGTAAATAAAAATAAGATTGCTTTCTTTGTTCACATAATAGTCATGGAAATGTGTCATTTCCGCTTATTCTTTTTAAGGTATTACATTGTTCTAATGTGCTGGAATTTATTTAATTACTTGCTTATTCATAAATGTCGAGATTTCTTGCCTTTATTTCCCCCCTTCCTATAACAAGCATACCTGCCTCAACTACTGTTGCATAAATCTTTGTCTGTTGGTCCTAGTATTTCTGTGGATATGTTATAAGAACTGGAATTTAATCCTTGGTCAGAATGTCTGCACAGTTAAAGAAATTTATGGCTATTCTCAGAATGTCTGGGCAGGTGGTTTTGTTTTTTACCGCCCCCCCCCCAAGTTCTTAAATTCCAGTTAACATACAGAGTGATACTAGTTTCAGGTGCAGAATTTAGTGATTCATCACTTACATACAACACTTGGTATTCATCACAGTTGTCTGCCTTAATACCCATCACCTGTTTAACCCATTCCCCCCAACTTTCTCTCCAGTAACCATCAGTATGTTCTCTATAGTTGAGTCCGTTTCTTTTTTGCCTCTTTTTTCCCCTCCACGTTCATTTGTTTTGTTTCTTAAATTCCACATATGAGTGAAATTATATGGTATTTGTCTTTCTCTGACTTATTTCACTTAGGGTAATACCCTCTAGCTCCATCCATGTTATTGCAAATGGCAAGATTTCATTCCTT
Organism: Ursus americanus; assembly: GCF_024610735.1. Taxonomy (NCBI): domain Eukaryota; kingdom Metazoa; phylum Chordata; class Mammalia; order Carnivora; family Ursidae; genus Ursus; species Ursus americanus. The sequence goes on along the minus strand of NC_142137.1, from coordinate 9,353,380 downwards.
TTTTTATGGCTGAGTAATATTCCTTTACACACACACACACACACACACACACACACACACACACCCTCACATCTATTTTATCCAGTTATCAGTTGATGGACCTTTGGGCTGTTTCCATAATTTGTCTATTGTTGATAATGCTGCTATAAACATCAGGGTATGTTTACTTTTTTAAACATACTAGGAACTAATAAAGGGGGAGGTCATGAAGTCCTGGATGATAACAGGAAGACTTAGGAGTAGAGCACATTTTTACTTATTATATCTATGAAAACCTGTTTCTTCATATCCTTGACACACTAGGTGTTACCAACATTTTTTATTGCCAATTATTCAATTTATAAAATGTCATTTGATTTATGCTGATTATTTTTTTGAGATTAAACATCTTTACACATATGCATAATGTTTCCTTCTCTGAATTTTTCAGTCATGTTTATCGCTTATTTTGTAAGAAACAAAATTTGAATTCATCATCATTTTCTTATTGAAGATCTCTTTATATATTATGGATATTAAACCTTTACACACCATATGGTTGGAAATATATTTCTAATGTTCTCTTGTCTCTCAAGTTTTATAATGTTTTCTTTTCAAATACTCTTAGCCCCTTTCTATTTTCTGGCTTTAGTGTCTTGCTTTTAAAAAACGTCTGTCTTCAGTATCCCTAGAGTTAAAAACCATTTGCCCATATTTTCTTGTATATGTTTGTTTTGTTTTATGTTTAAATCATCAGTTACATCTGGATATCTCATTTTGTGAGGTAGGTATACAAATATACAAACAGTATATCCAAAAGCAGTGTAACAACATCATGTTTGACTAATTCATCCTTTCCACTCTCATTTGAAATGCCATCTTTGTCATACCTTATTCCCACAGATGTTCATGGCTTTGTTTGGACCCTTCTATTCTCTTGCTCTTTCAAAATCAGTATTTTTAATTAAAAAATTTTTTTTATTAACATCTCTACCCAACATGGGGCTCCAACTCATGACTCTGAGACCAAGAGTCACATACTCTTCTGACTGAGCCCAACCAGGCACCCCTCAAAATTGATTTCTTTATTGTAACACATTTCTCAAAGCCTTTAGTGATAAATCTTACGGATCCCCAAGAGTTGCAGAGTATACAGTGTTTCCCATTTTGTGTATTTAACCACCTAATCCTTCACTGTGAACAGCTATTAGTGTGTCCCAGATGAACAGTCTAGGAGCACAGGTTTGACAAACTTTGTCCCTGACTCACTCTCTCTCTCTCTTTTTTTTTAATTTAAGAGATTTTGAGAGAGAGAGCATGAGCAGGGAGCCTGATGTGGGGCTCGATCCCAGGACCCTGGGATCATGACCTGAGCCAAGGGCAGCCGCTCAACCAACTGTGCTACCCAGGCACCCTTTGTCTCTGACTCTTAACATTTATCTTCTCACTCTTTTCCGTGCTTCCCAAGACTCACCTTCGTGCAATGTGCCCCTTGCTCTACTACAAGAATGGTCTTCCTGATGCCCAGGTGGGAGGGATTTTCTTGCTGTAGTAAAACACCAATTGTTCCTCATTCTTTGAGAATGGAGTCTTTCTTTAAAGCCTACTAACACCTGACCCCAGTCTGCCCTCTGGTTGAGGTTTACCTGGTCCTGGCAACCTGGACCTCCTTTTCTTACTCTCTTTCTTCCCTCTGAAGTGCTCAGTGCTGCTTGTTGAAATCCTTTTATTTAATTTCTAAAAGATACATGACCTCTCTCCATCCATCAGGGCCCTGGCAGTCTCAGTAGAGCCGTATTCTCCAAGTGCTGCTTTGAAGTCTTGACCAGCAGCTGCAGAGCAAGTCCCTGGGATGTGAGCGGCTTCCCCATCCTGTCCTCCTCACATGTCACCCTGGGAGAGTGGGTTGAGAGAGCCCTGCAGCTCCGGGACATCAGCCTGGTACTTTGGACCAACATGGCTGTGCCTTCAGTCGCAGAATTCAGGTATTCTTCCCAACCCCCCGCCACGCCCCCTACCCCATAGAGTGTAAAAGTCTGTCTTTCCTGTAGAGGACGTAGTCAGAACTTATTCCTGTAGAGGCTAGTTTTGGTGGGTAAAGGCAAGTATATTTTCTGGCTGGATCAGCAGGTTTTTAGCCCATGACAGGCTATTACGAGCTGGCCAGTGCCTCTGTCAATTTTAAGCTTATTGTGATAAAGAAAGTGGTGCTTGGAAAAGCACGTAAGATTACTTGAGAAGAGAAATTCACCTTTAACTATTGGCAGTGCAGTCTGCCGTGTCATTTTCTGAGAGAATGGTAGTGTGAGAAAGGAATACTGTTTGATATAGTACAAACCCTTAAGTGCTTCCTTATCTCTACAGACGCACGGATTCGCAGCTCCAGGGGCTTGTGCTGTGCCGACACCTGGCAGGTTTGGCAGAGCTGCTCCCTGAGTCCCAGCGGCAGGAGTACATGCAGAACTGCGAGCAGCTGCTGCTCGGGGACAGCCAGGCCTTCCAGCATGTGGGCCAGACTCTTGGGGACATGGCCGGGCAGGAGGCCCTGCCCAAAGAGCTGCTGTGCCTCTTGCTCACCTCCCTGCGCCACTTTGGGGAAGGGGACAGTAAACGGGACCTTCCTGAGCCAGCCCGCCGTGGGAGCCTCTGGGTGAGCCTTGGCTTGCTCCAGATTCAGACGTGGCTTCCGCAGGCACGGTTTGACCCTGCAGTGAAGAGGGAATACAAGCTCCAGTATGCTAAGGAAGAGGTATGGAGGGGTGAGAGTTTGGACCACGGGCTCCATCCCTGACTGGGTGGGTTTGCTTAGTATATTACTCCTTTTATTGCCTTCTGGATGCTCAGAGCATCAGAGGGATGATTTTGCATGGATTGCCCTGTGACATCCCAGGACTGTGTTCTAAAGACTGCATTTTCCTCTTTGAGAGTTCCTCTAAGTAAGCTTAGATACTTAGAGGAGCCCTTCCTAAGCTTCTGATCTATTTGCCAGTAGGCTGCAGTAGACAGAGGTCGCAACAGTCGGACACCTGAGGCATTGCCAAAGAACTAATGGTATCTCTCCTATCCATACTCCCTCTACCTGAACTTAAGTTTCGAATATTTGGACTTGGATAATTTCTTTAGATATGGTATGGTTATTCTTCAGGTTTTAAAGTTTGGGTGTTTGTTATCTAAAATTCAAGAATCAAGTAGATTTAGATTAAGTGGTATCCCTTGTACCACTTGCAACCAAACTCAGGAACCGAATACATAAGGATAGTGATATAATTTTCCTTCTTCAAAATATGGAACTAGTATATGAGTTGGTAAAGACTAAGCCGCTATAGCAGAGTCCCAGAAGTTCAGTGGTGTGAATAAGGTAGTTTCTTTTATCTAATAGCTCTAAGGTGAGTGGTTCAGGTTAATTGAGCAAAAAGCCCTGCTCTTGGGTCATTTAAGAGCCCAGGTTCCTTCCACCCAGTTGCTCTACCTTTCCCCAGGGCATTGTTCTCTTGGACATGGTCATAGCTGGGCATAGCAGGCCATTTTCTTCCCTTTCTGTTAGTTACACCAGTTGCAGTGTGAGTGGAAGACCCGAAACCTCTCGTCCCAGCTACTGACTGGAAGAGACCTGGAAGATGAAGTCATTATCCATTACTCTCATCCTCACATCAGGTAACTAGCGGAGTAATCGTGTTGTGCTATTGTGTGTGGTTTTTTGTTTGTTTGTTTTTAAAGACATTTTGAGGTTGACCTTTGCAATGTAATCGCAGTGTTAGAGGTGATAATACATGTCTCTGCATTAGCAGTTAGATCCTAAAGCCATGGTTATAGTCAGGAAAAATTAATACTCCGAAGGGAGGGGCAGGATTCCCATGGGGCCAGGTGGGTTGAAGCCAGCACTTACTTTCAACATGACCGAAGTTGCTTCTGATGATGTGCACTATGTGGGTTTGTTGTCTTGGTAAATATTGTATAGTGCGGTAGGTCTGCGTTCCAGTCCCATTCCTGTCCTTGGGCTTTAGACTTTGAATAGATCACTTAATGCCTTGTCTGTAAGAGGAGGCCCATAGCAGCTACTTCGGTGAATTGTGATTAGACTTTGATGAAATATGCGCCTACATTGCTTAACACCATGTGTGGTGTGTGATCAATGATCTCTCTGTATTATTCATTTACAATATAATTCTCAATGTTTTCTTCATATCCTCAGCAGCTGATACGCCTTCATTCTGTTTTCCTAGCTAAGGGCTCAGTCTAGATTTGCTGTTTTTCTCCTGACAGAATTTGTATATTGTGTTAATTTGCCTTTAGACTACTTCGCCAAAGAATTGATCATCTGGAGAACTTAATCTGCAGCCTGTCAAAGAAGCAGGCCTTCAGACCCCAAGTGCCTGTCTATGAGTCACTAGTGCAGGAGATCCACCACTACGTCACCAGCATTGCCAAGGCCCCTGCTGTTCAGGATCTGCTCACACGGCTCCTGCAGGCCCTCCACATGGATGGGCCTCGGTCTGCCCAGGTGGCCCAGAACCTTCTGAAGGAGGAAGCTTCCTGGCAACAATCCCACCACCAGTTCAGGAAGCGGCTGGCCGAGGAGTACGCCCTGTATCCGGACTCTGTGGCCCCACTGCAGGCATCCATCCTGCAGTTGCAGCATGGCATGAGGCTGGTGGCATCTGAGGTCTATGCTTCATTCCAACGCAGTGTGGTCTGTGCAGACAGGCTGGGTACCCTGGCCACATCCCTGTTGGCTTTTCCATCAGTGGGCCCTGCCTTCCCCACTTACTATGCTCATGCAGACGCTTTATGCTCAGTGAAGTCAGAGGAGGTTCTTCGAGGCCTTGGGAGGTTGATCCTTAAGCGCTCAGGAGGAAAGGAGCTGGAAGGCAAGGCCCAGAGACCTTGCCCCACCCGAGAGCAGCTGCTGATGAACGCCCTCCTTTACCTGCGCTCCCATGTGCTATGTAAGGGAGAGCTGGACCAGAGGGCCCTGCAGCTCTTCAGACATGTGTGCCAGGTAAGCCCACTTCTAGGGGGCAGGCCCAGCCTCCTGCTGAAGGTTGCTGGGAGTACAAGCAGGGCATCTGCAGGACATTAGCAAATACCCTGTGTAGAAAAAGACCCATGTGGTTGGGCAGTGGGATCTAGTGTCTTCCTTTCTGCCTCCTATTCAGCTGTCAGTTTTGGGGGTCTTTGTCCCTCAACTTTTAAGAGATTGGAAAAAATTAGTGATGTTATTAGCTCTTTATCTATGATACACACTGCAGGTATTTTCCCCTAGTTTGTTGTTTGTCTTTTGATTTTATTTATGGTGGTTTTTGCCAGGTAGTAGTATCAACTTTATTAAGAAAATCTGTTTTCCTCTTACCAACGAAAACAATTTGTTCTCAATTTATACAATTAAAAGAATAAATATAAACAAAACTTTAGATTTTACCACTTAAAGCTGTGTAACTGTTAACACACTGGTGCATCCCCTTCTAGGTTTGTGTTTTGTATACATATATCTGTACATGTATGTCGGTGACATTATAAATTTAAGTCATTTGTCCCAGTGGTTTATAAATTGTTTTTTAGCAGTAAAACTCTTTTTTTTAATTTATTTTTATTTTTATTTTTTTTAAAGATTTTTTATTTATTTATTTGACAGAGATAGAGACAGCCAGCGAGAGAGGGAACACAAGCAGGGGGAGTGGGAGAGGAAGAAGCAGGCTCATAGCGGAGGAGCCTGATGTGGGGCTCGATCCCACAACGCCGGGATCACGCCCTGAGCCGAAGGCAGACGCTTAACCGCTGTGCCACCCAGGCACCCCAGTAAAACTCTTTTTAAAATAAAAGCCTTAGATTAGTTTCCTGATATGTAATAGATAAAAGATGTGCTTTAATTGAGGACAATTCTGTCCCCTCCGTGGTCTCTGAGACTGGCCTTTAAGTTGCTAGAGTTCTACAAACCACTACGAAAGTCCATTCTGTTTTATACTTTGCTTTAGAAAATGTAACAGCATTTAGTGATTATTTTCCTCCATAATTATGGTATTCTTTACCTGCATCAGATTGAATGACTGCTTCGTTTTCTATTGTATGGATATGCTCTAAGACACTTAACTAATTTCTTATCACTGGACATTTATATTTGTAGTCTCTTTGCTATCTTGAAAAACATCACCACCACCATCACCATGAATGGTCTTATACCGAGGTCTTTGGGTACAAGTTCTAGAAAGCACAATTGCTGGGACGAAGATTAACCACTTGGGTTTTTAATACAGTTTATCTTTCTGTAAATGGTGGATACTCATTTCCTCAGTTCTCATCAGTACTGTTTAATTTATAGTTTTTGCCAACTTGAGGACTTAAAATCGTAGAGTTACTGGGGATTTAAGAAGTGTCTGATACGGCATAGCCCAGTTTTGTCTGATTGGTGCCCTGCAACCTCCCTTCCCCCCAGCCCACGTTTCCCTTTCCTGAACTCCCGGGCCAGCTGCTTGAGTCGTTAGCCAAATGCAGTCTGAATCACAACCCACACATTGCCTACCAGAGCCTGTCCTTAGTACAAAACATCAGTAACTCCTGACAGGAAGTTCCAGTGGCATTAACTATACTGTGGCCAGGTTTTACACCTGTGAAAAAGTAGCAGTACAGCAAGGGGGAATCTAGGAAGTGGGATGCTACAGATACACAGTTTGAAAACAGTTTATTTGCTCTCTATTACCTGGGGTTTAGCTTCTTGGATGTTGGTGTTTACTTGTTTTCGAGCCATGGTGCTTTTGTTATCATGAGAAATTAAGAGATAACAAGGTTTGCTTTGTTCGTTTAAGCACCTCAGCAAAGACAAAGAAGTTTCCTTACAAATGTGTAACTTTTCAGGAAATTATCAATGAGTGGGATGAACAGGAACGCATAGCCCAAGAGAAGGCTGAGCAGGAAAGCAGCCTTTACAGATGCAGGAGCAGGAACTCCAGGACAGCCCTGAGCGAGGAGGAGGAGGAAGAACGGGAGTTCAGAAAGCAGTTCCCACTTCATGAAAAGGTTGGGTGGTGGTAACAGGGTTTGTTTTGGGATAATTTTCCTTGATACCACCTGTGTTACCTTTGAATGGTTTTGTAATCATTCTTTTTACTATATCTTTATGTAAGTCACTACTTCATTTTCTTGATTGTTCGCACTCCATCTTTCCCCCTTTCTTTTGGATTAAAACTGGATTTTGATTTTTAGAAGTTCAATTGCTCTGCTGTTACTGACAGGATTTTGCAGATATTCTGGTAGAACCAACACTGGAAGAGAAGAAGGGAGCTTCAGATGGACAAGAAGAGGGAGCAACCACAGACCCTGCCCTCCTCTCCCAGAGCTCAATGCAGGCTGTGATGCTGATTCACCAGCAGCTGTGCCTCAGCTTCGCTCGGTCCCTCTGGTACCAACAGACTGTGCCACCACACGAGACAAAGCATTACCTTGGCCTGTTTCTGTCCTGCTATCAAACCGGGGCATCTCTTGTAACACACTTCTACCCTCTCATGGGTACGACAGTTTCCTTTTGTTATACTCTTGGGAAATGAAAATGAATAACTGTGATTGCTACTTCTGGAACAATTAAAATAGTTACCTCCCTGTTTTTTGCTAAATTCCTTATTGAGGGAGTTTCCTTAGCTTAAAAGACTCAAGCTACTTCAAAAAACTTGATTTAGAATTCTGCAGTATTGGATTTTTATCATTTGAATACTTTGGGGTGCAGGGATTAAAAAGATAAGGATATGGACTTAGTTTAAATGGTTTTGTTCCTCAGTATTATTTCTAATTTGCCTCTAATGGTTTCGGTGCTTTTCAAATCACGTATTCCTGGGAGCAGCCTGGGAATTCAGAAATTAATCTTACCGAGTATCATTTGATTCAGTTTCCTGTATGATCTCATGAGTTATTCCTTGCTGTTGGGAAAGAGCCTTTAAATTTCCTTTCTGCCTACCAAGACAGCCCCCAAAACTAGGAAATTGAATCCATCAAACCAAACTGTAGTTTCTTGATAACAGCTAAGTATCTGAGTTCCTCCGTATATCCGAGAAGCTTGTCAGATTTGGTGGTATCCCTTTGATATTAGGGTCCTAGTCCTCTAGGCCCATGTTGCTGTGGGCATGAATGGCATTGAAATATCTTCATTAGTTCCGGTAGTCCATTATTTCTGAGCATGTTTTTGTCATCTCTGTATAGCTCAACCTACTGAGTTTACTGACTACTATGATGTTGTTAACTTCCTAGGAGCCGAGCTGAATGACCAACTCTTGGGCAGCCAACTTTTGGCCTGCACCCTCTCCCATAACACTCTCTTTGGTGAGGCAGTCTCAGATCTGATGGTGAAGCCTGATGGGCCCTATGACTTCTACCAGCACCCCAATGTCCCAGAAGCAAGGCATTGTCAACCTGTGCTTCAAGGTTTCTCAGAGGCTGTTAGTCAGCTGCTGCAGGACTGGCCGGAACACCCGGCCCTTGAACAGGTAGGGCAGCCTGTGAGGCGGGAGCCCTGAGGACATGGTCTCTAGAGGCATTCATGTGCACATTTCAGTGTATTAACGAAGGTTCTCAGAACCCCACTTCAGTGGGACACTAGTCACTGCAGGATGGACGTACCAGTTTGTACTGCTGTTGTATAAATGATGTTTGGGATTCTGCTAATTTTATTTGTTGGTCACTGTTTGCTGTCCACATGTTAAAATTCAGATACCTGTGTATATTAGCAAAGGCCTGGCTTTTTCAAGATTGGCAGTTTTAACTCAGACCTCACTTGTAGTCTTCAGCCAATTTTGTAATAATTCTTATAATGGAGAGTGATTAAGAGAGACTATCTTGGGGCACCTGGCTGGCTCAGTCGGAAGAGCATGTGACTCTTGATCTCTAGGTTGTGAGAGTAATCTGGCTCTACACTGGCTGTAGAGATTACTAAAAAAAACCAATTATCTTCTCAAACTCCCTGTTTTTTTCTAGAGTAATGCAGATAAAGTGTTTATCTTAGGTCCACAGTCCTAGAAGTTTCCTCCATGGCTTTCACAGGTGCTTGTGAAGCAGGGACTTTGCATAAAACTTTCATCAGGTCTCTCCTCAGTACCCTGTGACTTTGCGTGATTGATATTCCCACAGAGATGCTGAGATCTTTTATTTATTTATTTATTTATTTATTTATTTATTTATTTATTTATTTATTTCCTTCCTTCCTTCCTTCCTTCCTTCCTTCCTTCCTTCCTTCCTTCCTTCCTTCCTTCCTGTAGCTGCTGGTTGTAATGAATAGAATTCGTAGTTTTCCACTTTCCAGTCCCATCTCAAAGTTCCTGAATGGCTTAGAGATCCTTCTGGCAAAGGCACAGGTAAGATAATTCTCTCTCTTCTTCATTTTAGTTTCTAGTCAATTGAAAAAAGATTATCTTGTGGCAGAGTTATTGTTAGAGGGACAAAAAGCTATAGTTTGGGTTGGAGAGAGGGATAAGCTTCCTTGGTTTTTCTGGCATGGGGTCAGATCATTACAGGTGAAGCCATTGCCTTGTGGGACATGTGAGGGACCTGCCTCCCCTGTTCTCAAGGGGGGGATACAGCGTCCACTGGTACTGAGGGCTCCTTCGACCCAAGCTTCCTGGTGGGCTACCAGACTAGCCCCATGCCTGTGCATGTCATCCCCCTTGGTCCTCTCACAGCCTCGGAAGTATCTGATTCTTCTCTGATTGTCACATTTGGGCTCTGCATTTTGGAGGGGGTCACATGTCTAACAATAGCAATTCAGATTCAGCTCCCTAAATCCTTTGCTTTTTGCCTAAACTTGGCTCTGCTGAAGTTCTGTCAGGGGACCGGAAACAACTTGAAGCTTGATGCATTGGATGTAAACTCATTGGTAAATTGGCATAAAAGTTATTTAGGGGCCCAGTGGTCTTCATTCAAGGACAAAAAGTCCAAGATCTTCTTGAGGGCGGGAGGTGATTAAGGGATTGAATAATGGCCATAGTAAATTTTATCTTTGCTTTTTAGGATTGGGAAGAGAATGCGAGTCGAGCTCTGTCTCTGCGGAAACATCTTGATTTGGTCAGTCAGATGATCATTCGTTGGCGTAAACTGGAGCTGAAGTAAGTGATACTCTGTCACTTCCCATCCTCTCCCGAACTTACGCTGTAGGGACATTTGATAGTTTGTTTCCGCAGAGTTTACGTAGTAAGACCGAGAATATGCTTTTCAGTTATTAATCACAGAATTAAAAGCAGGGCATTAAAATGATCTCAGTTGAGAGCAGACACCGGCATACTTCCCCAAGGCAGCAAACTAGGTATCTTCTCTATGTCTACTTGGGAGGAAAGAATAGTGAATGTTTAGCTTCTGCTTCAGTGGTTTCAGATCTTTCAAATGGGTTTCCTTAAATGCCTGCTTGGCCTCTTCTCACATTTCAGCTGCTGGTCAATGAGTTTGGATAATACCATGAAGCGCCATACTGAGAAATCCACCAAGCACTGGTTCTCCATCTACCAGATGCTTGAGAAGCACATGCAGGAACAAACAGAGGAGCAGGAAGGTAACACCTGTCCATAAATTCCCTGCGTAGTTAGATGTTGCAGGCTAATTGTAGAGTGCTGCAGAGTGTGGGGTTTACCTGTTCCCATGTCTTCTGGCAACATTGCTTTTACATGGGCTATGTCGTTTGACTTGATGGTATTCCTCAGAGTTGTAAGTGACTTGTCCAAATTCTAGAAAGCTGGTCATAAGATAAGGTTTCCTTATTCTCTATATCCAAGAATAGTCAAAATGAAGATTTCTTAGGTACTAGTTGACATGCTTGAATTAAAAGTGTTTTCATTTCATGCTTAAAACAAACACCTTATAATTCAGTTTCATAATTTGCTGTGAGTGCATTTAACACATATCCTGAGTGCAGGTGTTGTTTTTATATCAGCTTGGAATTTACCTGTGCTCCTTGCTTCAAAGCTTCACTCTGTGGTCTCTACTTACCTGCCATCCCTTAGCGTACCGTGTAGTAGATCACGTGCATGTCATGAATATGGAGTGATGGTTGCAGGTACATATGTTTTCCCCTTTGAATCTCTAAAGATGACAAACAGATGACCCTGATGTTGCTGGTCAGCACGTTACAAGCATTTATTGAAGGATCCTCACTGGGAGAATTCCACGTACGACTTCAGATGTTACTGGTTTTCCATTGTCATGTCTTGTTGATGCCTCAAGTTGAAGGAAAGGGTAAGGAGGGAGGGGTGTGTGTGTGTGTGTTTACTTGTACACTGCATTGTTTAAATGGGTTAGGCTTTGAATTCTCCATAAGAGGTATCTGGTTACATACCAGGTTTTATTTATTTACTTACTTATTTAGAAATATTTTATTTATTTGAGAGCGAGTGAGAGCATGTGGGGGAGGGGCAGAGGCAGAGAATCTCAAGCAGACTCCACACTGAGTGCAAGGTGTTGTGTGGGGCTCGATCCCACAACCAATGAGACCATGACCTGAGCTGAAACCAAGAGTCAGACGCTTAACTGACAGCCGCCCAGGTGCCCTTACATACCAGATTTTAAATGAGACACTTTTAATCATCTTTTACTTTGAAGTGATACACATTAGATACAGAGAACAACATTAAAATATAAATTGGTTCTAAATGAAGCCCTAACTAGTGGACTCTGCCAGATGTAAATTGCCAAATGCAGATCTTAGAAATAGGTATGTTGAGGCTGCAGATCTTTCTGTCTAGACAATGTTAGATGTCCTGCTAAGCTTTTGCTTGGGCCAGACCATAATTAGATTCTTTGATCTAGTGAGAGCTCTGCTCTGTATCAAGTAACTGCACATAAAACACTGTCAATTACTGTTCCTGACCACACCTAAGTGGAAGAAATGAAACTAGGACTATAGATTGTATGTGAATGAGCAGTCAGGGTGAGCCTCTTAATATGCCGTCTTTTAAAACAGGCTCAGTTTCTGCTTACTTAAAGTAAGATTCTGAGAAAGGGTTTGAAATTGTGTTTAGTGGAACATCTGAATACACTGTCACTGTCTTTAAGAACAAAAGTGCAGCAAAATTCAGTACAAGCTGAAATGAAATGACAAAATGGGGTAGTGTTGACAGCCTGCCTGCCTCTCTGGGAACGCTAGACTCAGGCTCCCCAGTGAGCTGTTAAATAATCTGCCTGTGAAATGTTGTGCTGTCATCTCAGGGCCTCAAGGTGAGGAGGAAGGAGCAGCACTAAAATGTGGAGCCCAAAGTTAGCAGGTAGCACATGCGGCAGGTGTGGTATTTTTGTTTCCTTTTCATTTCTTCCAGATGCACTTTGCAGCGTTCTGTGGAATCTGTACCATTATTACAAGCAATTCTTTGACCGGGTCCAAGCCAAAATTGTGGAACTTCGTTCACCCCTTGAAAAAGAACTTAAAGTAAGATGAGCAACTGTCATGATGACTCTTGGGAGAACAAAATCAGCAAATTGTTTTTAGTTCTGTTCTTTTATCCATTTAACTATGAGGCAGGGGGCTCTGGGGCACGGAGGAGAGCATTGCAGCTGCCAGGTAGGATGGCAGGATTGTGGCATTGCCTCCATTACCCACCTGTCCAAGTGTGCGAGGGGTTAGTGGAATGGCCCTTGTCAAAGGCTTCTCAAGAGAATTGCCACATACGTCTGTTAGTGCGCCGTCCCCTGCTCTTGCCCAGGCTGATTTTCCACCTCAGGGGGGTGCTATTTAGTGTTGAGTGTCATCGAGGTGCCCTGGGGAAAAGGAGGACCCTGTCTTTTGATAACTCTCAGTGGTTGTGGAACCAACAAATGGAATACATATCAGGCGATCTGTTCATTATGGCAGCACTCTTTTTTCATTGCTTTGTGGGAAATACGTGGTTCCTTTTTTAAACTTGTTTTACTTATTTACTGGTGCACAGTCTGGTATTCGGGTTGGAGTGGGCTCTGGTCTTTAGCAAACAGATGATTTAGAAAGAAACAGAATGATACCAGCTTTATAAAGCCATTCCTGGATCTTCATGTATCTTACAGGAATTTGTTAAAATATCCAAGTGGAATGATGTCAGCTTCTGGTCCATTAAACAATCTGTGGAAAAGACACACAGGTAATTTGTTTTTTAAAAATTGGGGGTGATGGGTATCTTGGTGGCTCAGTCGGTTAAGTGTCCAACTCTTTTTTTTTTTTTTTTTTTTTTTTTTAAAGATTTTATTTATTTATTAGACAGAGATAGAGAGCCAGTGAGAGAGGGAACACAAGCAGGGGGAGTGGGAGAGGAAGAAGCAGGCTCATAGCAGAGGAGCCTGACGTGGGGCTCGATCCCATAACGCCGGGATCACGCCCTGAGCCGAAGGCAGGCGCTTAACCGCTGTGCCACCCAGGCGCCCCTAAGTGTCCAACTCTTGGTCTCAGCTCAGGTCTTGCTCTCAGGGTCATGAGTTCAAGCCCTACTTAAAAGAAAAAATTGGGGGTGATCAAATCTCAGAACTTTTGTATGCTAGGTAGCAAGACTACATTGTTAATGTGGTCTGACTTAGTGTTGTCTTGAACTTGTTATGAAGCATTAGATTGTTTTGGCGTGGCTTTTCAACAGCATCCCTACCACCCAAAGCAAAGTCTGCATGCAAAAGGAATTGTTATGCTTTGAGACAAAGCAGGCTAAGCACTATAGAAGGGTTGAATCTTCTGTCTCCTTCTAGCTGTTTTACCTTGGGTGAAGTGATCCCACATTCCTGGCTTCAGTTTTTTCTTCTAGAAAAGGAAGATGACAGAACCTGCCCTACTTTTCCTTAAAAACAAACATGATGGTTATGAGTATCTAAGGAGTTCATGTATACAAATGTATAGGTTATTAAGTTATGTGTGTATGCTTTATGCCATTTTTACATATCCTCGCTTTTCCACCCATTTTTCCCTCTTCATCTGTCATTCCGTGGGGCCAGGACTCTCTTTAAATTCATGAAGAAATTTGAAGCTGTTCTGAGTGAACCTTGCCGGTCATCCTTGGTGGAGAGTGACAAGGAGAAACAGCCTGATTTTTTGTCGTGGCCAGCAGCCACCAGTGAGGCATCCCCTGTTCAGAGTCTGAACAAGGCACTGAAGGAGACCCTGCTAGCCCGGCCGGCAGCTGCACAGGTAGACCTTGGGAGGTGGTGTTTACTTATTCCTTTGCCAGTCAGGGGAGATCTGTGCTTTCTCTGTAAGGAGTGTCCCTGGAACTAGGCAAGGGAATGCCTTTGAAATCTTGCTCTTTGGACAAATAGAGTATTTGTATGTCTCCTTGACACTGCTACATAATAAGGCAAAAAGCATCAATCCCAGTGCCGAAAGTTTAATGTCACCTATGAGAAATAAGTATTGTGCTTACCTGTGAAGATTGCATCTACCTGTGACAGGAGACTCAAAGCATCAGTTGAGGACTATGGCACTGAAGCTGCCTTTGGGCTCCATGATGAAACTGCTGCACAGAGAGTGAGTGTGTGCGGTGATGTGTTGATTGTAGTGGTTGCTGATGGCCATGGTATTATTTCTCTCATCATGGCCAGTTTCAAGCACCAACAGTTAAGAGTTGGCTTGCGAAATTCCAGAAAATGTAACAGTCATGGAGACCTTGGGTGAGCAGGTTTGTTACAGGATGTGTCTTCCCACATCATATCCTTAGGTGTAAGGAGCTCTGGGATGCTGGCCACAGGGACGAATCCCTGAAACTCCTATGTTGTCATCAATAGCAAATCCAAAGTTTTGATCAGCATGACAGAAAACAGGAGCTGATGAGTATAATCAAATAAACTTAGCACCCACATCTTATTTGTGCTCTCTCACAGGCTGTGATTCCAGAACAGTGTCAGGGTGCTCCTTTCTCCTCGGAGGGGGAGCTGCTGCGTCGCTTGCCGAAGCTCATGAAGCGAATGAGGAAGATGTGCCTGACACTGATGAAGGAAAGCCACCTGCCTCACCTAGTGGAGGGCCTTGACCACTTCACCGGTGGGTGCCGGCAGCCAGGGGCAGAGGGTGGGGTTTCCTCTCTGTGTTTTCCCCAGTGCCCCAAGAGGGTGGGAATTTGTTACATATGCCCTTTTTTGATCTCTTCAATATGTTGAGCAGTGACTTAAATAAACAAATGGGCTAAAAACTAATGGAGCCCAGATGCAGGAGCCAGCTGAGACCACACAAGCTATCTTAATTTTCATCTTGTCTTCCTCTCATGTAAGCTAATGTTATGTTATGCCATTTTCTACCATAGCCTCGTCTATATCAGCTCTTGTTGGTTGGAGAGATGGATTTCCCAGAATCTGTAAACTATCCCTGCCTCTCAAAATGTCTCCCTTGAGTTAAAGGAGAAGATTCATCCACAGTTTTCTTCTTCTGCCTTCCCTGTGGAGAGGCATAGCAGTTTCATCTCCCTGGCCGTCCTCGCACAGGGAAGCTGAGAGCCAAGATTTACTCTGTGGTATAACAGAAATGGCTGGGGAAGGAATTCCAGAACTTAATAGATAGAGGTCTTGGGAGCCTTTCACCACTGTCCCCACCCCTGTTCACCCCCAGTGAGTGTGGTATCAGAGTGAGACTGGTCCTTTTTCAGTGAGGCTACAGTCTGATCTCAGGGACTCTCTATTTTTAAAACTTGTTAGAATAATAGCCTAGTAATATCTGTTCTCAAGATGACCTTGCCCGCCTGAGCCTGATGATCAGGGTACATAGGAGGTTCCACGTACTTCTGGAAAAGGCACCCACTCTGTGATGCAAAGAACTCTCTAACCTCCTGCAATGTCTGTATAATGGTATGCAGTATGCTTGCTCTTTTGTGGAAGGCTAGACTGCCCTTTTTAGTTTGCTAGGGCTGCCTTAGCAAGTATTACACATTGGGTGGCTTAAACAAGAGAAATTAATTTTTTTTCTGAGGTTAAACATACAAAATCAAAGTATTCGTAGGTTTGGTTTCTTCTGAGGCCTCTCTCCTTGGCTGGTAGATGTCTGTTTTCCTTCTGTGTCTTCACATGGTCTCTTGTGTTCTACTCTTCCATTAAGGACATCAGTCAGGTTGGATTAGGGCCCACCCACATGGCCTCATCTTACTTTAATTACCTCTTTAAAGGCCTTGTCTCCAAATACAGTCACATTCTGAAGCACCGGCGGTTAGGACTACTGTAACATGACTTTTGGGGGGCACAGCCCATAACACTGCCTGTGGTAGGCAGGCAGTAGCCTCATGTTATAGGTACCTGTGAGTACTCAGCAAGACAGTGCGATGCTGGAGAAAGAACTTGGGCTTCAGAGTTGTTTTGGCCAGGGTTCGTGTCCTCTCTTCTGGTCCATTCTTTAGCTGAATAGACTTTAGAAAGTGACTAGACCTCTTTGAGCATCTCCAAGCAGCTAGAAATCGGCGCTTCTGGAGTTGTACAGAGTATGGGAACATCTACCAACGAGGTACAGGATAGGACCTCAGTATGCATCATATATATGGGAAATTTGTCTCAGATGATTTAAATTCTTAGTAGAAATTGCTGCACACAGTGCTCACCAAGTGCTTTCTGCCTGATTGATTATAAACCCCTAAATTAAAAAAAAGCATAACTACTTTTATTTGGGTTGTTTGTTTTTGAGAGAGATGTAATCGATGCGTTTTTATTTTCTATTGCAATGCATCTTGATTCCTTTAGTTTAGAATTTACACAATGCTAGGGACTGTGCTAGTTATCAGAGCCTTAAAGATGAATGTCACCTAGTTCTTGTTTCCTTCAAAGTCCTGGGTCTTGAGTATCAGTTTTAACACGTGTCTAAGCCCTTGAGATTTCAGTATTGCCTCGTTTTCTCCTCAGGCGAAGTCATTTCCTGTGTGAGCGAGCTACAGAGCTTAAAGGTGGAGCCCTCCGCAGAGAAGGAGAAGCAGCGGTCAGAAGCCAAGCACATTCTCCTGCGGAAGCAGCGAGCTTTAGCAGACCTCTTTCAACACCTTGCAAAAACTGGTAAGGGTCTCGCTTGAAACCTGATGCAGAATGATGACCAGCTCTTAGGGGTTTTGGAAAACAGCGTGAGTGATTTGGGGGAAATTTCTAAAGACATTTGAGATGGTGGGAAACAGAAGGTGGTAGGCCAGGTTCTGAAATGCCTTTCTGAGAGTTCAGTCACATAGGAAATTCCTCTGATGAACCATTTGTGATTCCCAAATATTTTCACAGTTTTGTAATGAGGTTTCTCAGAAACTGTGCTTTATTTTCATCACCATATGTTGTACAGCACCCACCCTTTCAACATCGCTTAGTGAGCAACATTTCTCAAACTCTAGTGTGTGTACAAATGACTCGGGGAACCTCGTTGAGTGAAGTGGTTCTGTTTCAGTAGGTGCAGGGCAGGGCTGCACAGCCTGCTTTCTAACAAGCTCCGGGGCTGATCCCAGGACTTTATTTTGAGGAGCAGTGGTGATGGAATGGAGGGTGGGGCCTGGCACATTCATTCTCTTCTGAGTTTCTTAAACACATGCTATTTATTTCCTAGGTTTGTCATATCGCAAAGGTCTTGCCTGGGCCCGTTCAAAAAACCCTCAAGAGATGCTTCATCTTCACCCGTTAGAAATCCGGAGTGCATTGTCTCTAGTCAGCAGCACTCAGGAGGCTGATTCTGGGTTTGTTTTTTAAATTATAAATAGAACAAGTCATCTAAGTCTATATGTCCTTATTTGCCAAAAGGGAGATAGAATCCCTCTCTCCTAGTGTTGCTGTACAGGTAACATTTAGAAAAGTGCCTGGCTTGGGATCTGGCATGTCGGGAGCATTCAGTAAGAGATAATTTTTTTTGATTTTCCTTTTCCTCTCTGTCTTTCTTGCTTTCCATTTCCTTTCTGTTTCCTTTCTTTCCTTCCCTTCCTTCCTTCCTTCCTTCCTCCCTCCCTCCCTCCCTCCCTCCCTCCACGTTGGCCCCACACCCAACATTGGGCTTGAATTCATGACCCTGAGATCAAGAGTTGCATGCTCTACCAACTGAGCTAGCCAGCACCCCCCACCTTTAAAAAGAAAGAAAGAAAGAAAGAAAGAAAGAAAGAAAGAAAGAAAGAAAGAAAGAAAGAAAGAAAGAAAGAAAGAAAGAAAAATATTTTATTTATTTATTTATTTGAGAGGGAGAATGAGAGGGTGAAGCAGACTCCCCGCTGAGCAGAGAGCCCGATGCGGGACTTGATCCCAGGACCCTGAGATCATGACCTGAGCCACCCAGGTGCCCCCTCCCTTTTTTTTAAGTATCTTTTCCTTTCCTCCTTGTATTCACCTCTCCCATTGTTTTTTTGGTCCTTTGATTTTCTTTTCTTTTTCTTTCTTTTTTCTTTAAGATTTTATTTATTTGAGACAGAGAGAGTGAGAGATCACAAGCAGGGGGGAAGGGTAGAGGGAGAAGCAGACTCCCCATTGAACAGAGAGCCCAAAGTGGGACTCGATTCCAGGACCTTGGGATCATGACCTGAGCCGAAGGCACACACTTAACCGACTGAGCCACCCAGGCGTTCCCCCCTGGTCCTTTGATTTTACTGAGGTCTCCTCACTTGATTTGAATTCACAGCTGAAAATCTGTGAGAGAGTGGCCACATTTGTAACTGTTCCCTATACAAAAGTTCTTTATAATTTCTAATATATTCTTGAATTTGAGAACCTATAAATTTTGAGACAGAGCTATTTCTATGTTCATACCTGTGGCAGAGGGGGTTATAAATGATGATTGGCACGAGCTGGGTATGCATACATTTGTATTTTGTTTGCTCAGTGGTCCTCTCAGTGCCTTAAAGTTTAATTCAACACAACATTGTAAAAAGTAGAAAATTTTTTTAAAATTTTATTTATTTACGTAATCTCTATCCCCAATGTGGCGCTCAGACTCACAACCTTGAGGTCAAGAGTTGCGTGCTCTTCTGAGCTAGGAGGCACCCCAAAAGTAGAAATTTTACCTAAATATTCTGGATTTCAGTTTTTCAGGAGGATTTGGCCAAGTGGGTTTATTTTCCCATGCAGTCAAAAGTTAAACTGTAGCTCCCTGCTTTTGACAGGACACGTGCTCTCCAGATCACTATGGTCTTTAGCAATCCCTTTTGCTTCTTCCATATTGAGGTCAGCTGTCATTGGCATGTATTATTTTGTGCTTGGCTGTTTTTACTCATTTATATTATCTGCCTGGCCCCTATAGGCATCAGGATTTATGACCCTTAGCTCCCATTCCTAAGATAGTTATAAAGTTTTCATTAAGGAAACTATATTATCATCATCATTTATTTCCCCACTGTACTTCCAGTGCTAAGTATATAATACATCCTTTGCATAAAGGATTGATGAGTGCCTGACTGAATGAGACCTCACAGAAATAAATCTATTCACACTCTTGACTTTTGGTTGTGACTAAATAATACCAATCTCTGAATCTTCAGGATCTGGGGTAGGAAATAGTGGTTTCAATTAAGTAAATCATGTTGAGGGGCACCCGGGTGGCTCAGTCATTAAGCGTCTGCCTTTGGCTCAGGGCGTGATCCCAGAGTCCTGGGATCGAGCCCCACATCAGGCTCCTCCGCTGGGAGCCTGCTTCTTCCTCTCCCACTCCCCCTGCTTGTGTTCCGTCTCTCACTAGCTGTCTCTCTCTCTGTCAAATAAATAAATAAAATCTTAAAAAAAAAAAAAAAAAAAGCAAATCATGTTGAATTCTTTTCCAGGCTGCTTACAGAAATCTCATCGTCATGGGATGGATGCCAGAAATATTTCTTTCGCTCTCTTGCACGGCACGCCAGGCTTAGTGCAGCCTTAGCAGCTCCTGCCAAGGTAGGTGATAGAACCTCTGTATTGCAGGGGCCCAGGGAAAGCTCCTGTTCTCTTCCTTCAGGGCAGTGTTCTCCGGTCTTGTCAAGTGATCGGAGTCCTTTACTGAAAGTGACTGAGCTTTTTGCAGAATATCGTTGAACTTACAATATAAATCAGTGTAATTTTGTGTTTAATCAGAGAGCATTTTATCATAAATTCTGTTGCTACATTTGCCAACAAGACCAGATGCATAAGAAAAGTTATGTAAGAGGGGCGCCTGGGTGGCACAGCGGTTAAGCGTCTGCCTTCGGCTCAGGGCGTGATCCCAGCGTTATGGGATCGAGCCCCACATCAGGCTCCTCCGCTATGAGCCTGCTTCTTCCTCTCCCACTCCCCCTGCTTGTGTTCCCTCTCTCGCTGGCTGTCTCTATCTCTGTCGAATAAATAAATAAAATCTTAAAAAAAAAAAAAAAAAAAAGTTATGTAAGAAAAGCTTCAAGTTGAGAATGCCATCTTCAGGTCTTTTTCCCTTTGTGAATGAGAAAAGACCACTACTTTTGATGTTAAACCTAGTTCCCTTTTTTTTTTTTTTTTTAAAGATTTTATTTACTTAAGTATTTATTTGAGAGAGTATGCACAAGCAGGGGGAGCAGCAGGCAGAGGGAGAAACAGGCTCCCCGCTGAGCAAGAAACCCAATGTGGAACTCGATCCTAGGACCCTGGGATCACGACCTGAGCTGAAAGCAGATGACCAACCAACTGAGCCACCCAGGAGCCCCTAAACGTAATTCCTGTTCATGGAACATCAATGATCTGTGGAAGCATAATTTGAGGAGCACTGCTCAAAAAGATGAATATGTTGCTTTTAGACTGCAGTATATACCCCAATCGTATCTAAGCAAGGGGCACTTTCCCCAGAGAGTATTGGATGAACGGCTTTCCTGTGACACCTGCATGGGTGGTGGTGTTTGCCAGCACCCCCCTTGGCATGCTTGCTTCTTCCCCTGTCAGGAGTTGGGCATGAGCAACGTTGAGCGATGCAGAGGGTTCTCGGCACATTTGATGAAGATGCTTATCCGACAGCGGCGCTCCCTGACCACGCTGACTGAGCAGTGGATTCTCCTCAGGTATCCGCTAACTAGTTAGTTGGGTTTGTGGCAGGAATTAGGAAGAATCGTGGGGGTCAGCTCTCAATTATGAAGTGAAATTTGAGGCCCAAAGATGCAGGTGGAGTTTCTCTTGGCTCTGCCTCTTGCTTTTGGTGCTATGCTTCTGCCCCGTGGTTCTGGCAGCACCTCCTGGTAGAATGGGCCCTGGGGAATGAGTCCAGGGCCGAATTAGACAGAAGTTGCCATGGCTGAAGTACACCTGGGTCTGGATAGAGGGGGTTTGTGGTTGACAGTCCCTCAGGCTGTGTGACAGGATCGAGTTTATGGTACTGGAGTATCTGTCTGTGGGCACAGATCCTGTTTGAGACTGCTTCCATTCATTAGGCTTTTTGGATTACAGAGTTGCAATTTCCTGAGTGTCATACATGGATGCCTCTCAGTGGAAATAAATATTTAAAAGATTTAAAAGATGAGGACAGTTAGGAAAGCTGTCATCAGTTTGTTGAATGGATTGTTGACCGAGAGGTAGTATTTCCAGGCCGTAATCACTTTGTCTACAGCTGTTCTGCTCTACTCATAGGGATTTATCTAACAAAGTATACTACAGTTCAAGATTTTTTTTTTTTTTAATAACGGTTGAAATCACTGCAGTGGTGTGACTATGTTGGGTGTGAAAAAGCTGTAAGGGGGTAGTTGATAAGCAGTGAGTTTTGACACTTGTGAAAGACTAAAGACACTTCCTTCAGTCTTCAGAAAGATGTGTTTAAGTATTTTAAAAGGCATTTCAAGAGACTTCTTATCTGGGGGATCCTCCCTTCTTGATTATGTGAAAAAGCCCCTTTGTTCAGAAATAAGTTACTGTTTAAAAAACCATGGTGACGCAGTTTAAGGTGCCATGTGTTTTCCCCATGGATTTCTTGGCACAGGAACCTCCTCGGCTGTGTGCAGGAGATTCACGGCAGGCTGACTGGCCCACTGGTCTACCCCATGGCCTTCCCCCCTCAGGATGGTGTGCAGCAGTGGACAGAGAGGCTGCAGCACCTGGCCATGCAGAGCCAGGTCTTGCTTGAGCAGCTCTCCTGGTTCCTCCAGTGCTGCCCCTGTGCAGGGCCAACTCCCGGCCAAGGCGAGGCCCAGGCACAGGGTCAGCCTTCTGCCCCTTACCCAGAGGGACCAGAGCTCACCAAGGGGTGGCTTTCCGGAGCAGCACAGGACCTCATCCCATCAGAACTGAGTTACCCATCCCCAGTACCTCGAAATCAGCTGCCCTCTGGCTGCCGGATGCGGAAACAGGACCAGCTTTGGCAACAGTCAACTACGAGATTAACAGAGATGCTGAAAACCATCAAAACAGTGAAAGCTGACGTTGACAAAATCAGGCAGCAGTCTTGTGAGACTCTCTTTCATTCTTGGTGAGTGTGTTTATGTCTTTGCTGTCCCTCTGCGTGCTCGGGTGCTTGCTTAGAGTTTAGTAATGTGGTAAAAAAGGACTGGGATGAAAGGGATTTTACTTCAGCTCTGTTTTTCTGTGGACCTTCATGGTGCTTTGTGGCATATGTCTAGCTGTAAATCTTGAGATACAGTAAATTTTCCCCTGCTTACATTTTAGTGGTTGGAGGGAGGGTGTAGCCCCTTCCTGTCAACATTGTGGCATTTCTGTTGCAGGAAGGATTTTGAAGTTTGCTCTTCTGGGCTGAGTTGCCTGTCCCAGATGTCGGTTCATTTGCAAGGCCTGGAGTCCTTGTTCGTTATTCCAGGGAGGGAGGTTAAACAAACAGATCAACAAATGGCATTAGTTCAGAGCCTGGAATATTTAAGAGGAGAAATCAATAAAGCCACGGATGAGTTTACTGCCTGGAAGACACATCTACTTGCTTTAGGCAGCCAAGGCGGTAAGAACTGTCATTCGACGAGGGGGTCAAAGCCCAGTGTAGAAGTGATGTCCTGTAGATTTAAGTCTAGACTACCCTAAAGACACTTTATGTTTTGTTCCAGACGTATCCGTCCAGGGTTCTAGGACAGGCAGGTGTGGTTGGAACCCACAGCTCCTAACTCTTGCTGCCTCCTTTCTTTGAGTACCTTGCCTCTGAACTGATCGTGTCACTTTGTAGCACGTGCGTGGGGAGGCAGCACAGGCTCACTCGCTGTTCGCGACCGTTCTCTCTTAGACTGAGTCTGAGGGCTGATACGTGAGCTGAGTTGGTGTTTATACACACCATCTTAACTAGTTTCATATTTTTGGCATTCTTCCAGTGAAACTTTCAACAAAAGACGATAAAATCTTGTAGGTTCATCTAGACGAGGGGTCTGTCTCCATCTTTGTGTCCAGCAGTTTGATGTGGTGGCTCGTCCACAGTAGGTGCTTGGCGGGTGGCCGTTGGCCAGAATAACAAGTGCGGATTGTTAATGGTTTCCAGAGGCACTGAAGCCAATGATTGGAGGTTTTGTTTGATTTGCACCATGTTACTTACTAGGAAACCAAATGTTGGAGGAAGGGTTTGTGGAAGATTTTTCAGAGCGAGTGGAAGCTGCCATCCGGGCCATCCTTTGTGCCATCCAGAACTTAGCAGAAAGAAACAGTAAAAAGACAGAGGAGAACACTGACCAAACAGGACCACGAGAAGAGGATGGTATGTCTGAAATCAGGCCAAAACTGTTTTTATACTTGATTTAATTTTTTAATTTTATTTTTGTGGCTAAATTTTCAAGGACCAATGTTAGGAATGACGACTGGATGAATGGAGATGAAAGGGTTTATTTTGTGTTATTCATCATGTCTTCCTTTTCTGTGAATGAAAGAGGCAGCAGGCTGTGAGAGACTGCAGTCAGGACATCTAACAAAACTCTTAGAGGATGACCTGTGGGCGGACGTGAGTGCTCTGCATGTGCAGAAGATAATCTCTGCTGTCTCTGAGCTGTTGGAGCGGCTGAAATCTTATGGCGAGGATGGCATAGCAGCGAAGAACACGGTAACCGATGGTTGTTTGTAAGCTTCTTGCTGTCTGGAGTGGGCCGAGCAAAGGCAGACTGGATTTCACTTTGCTCTGTGTGGGTGGTCCCAGAGCAGGCCTTTGTGGCAAAAATCACTAAGAATTTGATTTCTTTATGCACGTAAACCTCACTAACAAACTTTGAAAAGCTTAGGGCTTGCTAGCAGCTAAGGATTACAGTAGTAAGATGCATAGATGAAAAAATGCCAGCCATCCAGAGTATCTGTTATCTTGGGATTCTTTCTTTCTTTTTTTTTAAATAATATTTTTTTATTATATTATGTTAGTCACCATACAGTACATCCCTAGTTTTTGATGTAAAGTACAATGATTCATTACTTGCGTATAACACCGAGTGCACCATGCAATACGTGCCCTCCTTACTACCCATCACCGGTCTATCCCATTCCCCCACCTCCTCCCCTCTGAAGCCCTCAGTTTGTTTCCCAGAGTCCATAGTCTCTCATGGTTCATTCCCCCTTCTGTTTACCTGCCCCCCTTCTTCTTCCCTTTCTTCTCCTACCGATCTTCCTACTTCTTATGTTCCATAAATGAGTCAAACCATATGGTAATTCTTTCTCTGCTTGACTTATTTCGCTTAGCATTATCTCCTCCAGTGCCGTCCATGTTCCAGCAAATGTTGAGAAATCATTTTTTTGATGGCTAATATTCCATTGTGTATATGGACCACATCTTCTTAATCCAGTCAGCGGTTGAAGGGCATCTCCGCTCCTTCCACGATTTAGCTGTTGTGGACAATGCTGCTATGAACATTGGGGTGCATGTGACCCTTCTCTTCACTACGTCTGTATCTTGGGATTCTTTCATACCCGACCACGTGGTCCTGGGTGTTTGATGTTAATGTGGGTGTTGCTGCTGTCAACTAAGGCTGAATGGCCACACCCTGCAAACACCATTCCCTTCACAACAAGCCAGCAGAGAGGGCAGTTGCTATGTCCATATAGACCAGACAAGTAACTTACTTCGTAGGACATTGTAAGTCTGTAGCATTGCTTCCAAGTGCCGACTTTGATCCAAATAGATTTCGTTTATAAACATCTTATTTAAAAACAAAAAACCTTGTTAACTAAATGAAACTTAAGTGACAGAATTTAAAGTGTACTTTGTGAGGGTTTGTGTGAACAAGGAAGAAATACCAGAGAGTGGAGGGGTGCGTGTGTGGTTGTGTGCGTAAGAGAGAATATACATAAAACCATTAGTGGCATTTAGTACCTTCACAGTGTTGTGCAACGATTGTTGCTGTGCAGTCGCAGAACATCTGTATTACCGCAGAGGAAACCCAGTCCCCGTGACGTAGTGTGAGCAGGCCTTGTGATTTTTCGCCCCGCAGGTCTTCAGCCAGTCCTGCTGCTTGCTGGTGCGTCTGGTGCCCATGCTCTCCAGGTACTCAGACCTCGTTCTCTTCTTCCTGACCATGTCTTTGGCGACTCACCGTAGCACTGCAAAGCTGCTGTCTGTGCTTGCCCAGGTCTTCACAGAGCTCGCCCAGGAGGTAAGGACTGTTCATGGGGAGCACACTCTGGCAGCCAGTACCAAATACTCCAGACCCATTAGTGTGGGGTTTGCCAGGCATTTTTTGGGACTTTCACAAATAGCAGGAGGTGATTTGCTCTCCCTGTGGATTTCTCAGGGCATTGTCCAGCACCCTTTCGCTATGCCTGTTTCCACTAAGGTCTTGGAACCTGCCAAGTCCCCCACTGATGGACTCCCTAGACTCCAGAGGCTGTCCTGAGCCTGTCTCCTCCTTTGTAAAATGAGATCTGCCTACACTCCTTAGCATTTTTGTAAGAACTACTTTTAATTGAATATATACTTTGTTTTGTTTTGATTTTCTTAGTATTCTAAGATTTTCTCCAGATCTAAGTATAATACAGGTGAGAGTCACTTGGGGAAGATAGGAATTTACAAACTGAAGATGGGGTCTAGCCTTCTTGTAAATAGTCAAGAGTTCTTAGTTCTGATTAGAGGATAAACATTTGTATTTGTTGAGTAATAAATGAACGAGTCCAATTTGCTCCCTCTATCCAATGGGCACTGAGCCAGTGTCATATCCCATCACTCCTTGGAAGATACTCTGTGTGCAAAAGACAGTGGCAGGATAATGTATGGTGAGGGTGCCCTGAGATTTGGGTTAGCTGTATTTGTCCACTTGCGCTCTTGCTCTTGTCTGACAGGCTCTAGAATGACTTTGGCCTGTGCTTTGAGGTGGGGTGTGGGGGTTGTGATATAAGCAAAGTGTTCGGAGCCCTTTGGCTGTTCCAGATGTAGCTACTGTAGTGGTGTCCCCTCCTCCTATATCATTGTATTCTGCCCATACCTAAACCTATTTTAGGGGCCCTTGGGTGGCTCAGCCGGTTAAGCATCTGCCTTTGGCTCAGGTCTTGATCCCAGGGTCCTGGGATCAGGTCCCGCATTGGGCTCCTTGCTTCGTGGGGAGTCTGCTTCTCTCTCTCCTCCCCCACCCCTGCTCGTGATCTCTCACCCTCTCTCTCAAATAAATAAATAAAACTTTAAAAATAAATTTAAAAAAAAAACCTATTTTAAAACCATGTAGCTCAATGGGAAAATTAGGTAAGTTAACCAAGACATATTTTTGCATCAACATTCTAAGAAGACCTGTCATATCCAAATTGTATTCATATCCTTTCTGAGTAGTCCTGAAGGAAATTGAGAGTAGGTTACGCTCAGTGCTAAGGTGATAGATCTAGGTTGAAATTACAACATGTAATCCACAGAAAGCTGTTTCTGTGTAACTAAGTTACAATCAGTGACTGGTTTGGGATCTTAATTCTTTGTTAGTTGGCAGCTGATTTTTTTAGTACTTTTTCATACTGAGATTGACAAATAACGACAGCTTGTCTGATAAAATTTCTAATTGAGAACCACTATTTTCTTCTACTTGTTTTTCTGTTCATTTTTGTCCCACATGCTAGTAGTTGATTTTCCTTTTCAAACTATTTTCTAACACAAAACACTGTTTTCTTAACCCTTCATGTGTGTTTCTTTGTCTGATCTTGTTCTTGACCCCATGCTGGCCAGGTGCCTTGGCAGAAAATGCCAGATGCGGCACATACTCCAGGAGTAACGGTTTTACCTCAGAGTTGAGGGGAGGCATTTTTTTTTTTATTTAAAATTAACATTTTACTTGTGCATCACACCAAATTTTCTTCAGCTTTTGAAGTAAAAAGGAACTCTCCCGCTGTGGCATCTGCTTCAAGTTGCTGTACCTCCAGGGCTACAAGTGTTCTCTCCCTCCTCTTTCTTCTCAGGCTTACTAATTTGAGAAGTAAATAAAGAAGGACAAAATCCCTTTGGGATATAGACACTGAGAGGTTCTACCCTTGCTCAGTGACTTGCTCCTAAATACTATCCTAGTATAATTCATTCAGGTTTTTGTCTTTCCAAATGAAATTACTACACACCAGAGGGCCTAGACAAAGTCAAAACCTGACATGTTCAATCTGATGTCAAGCTTTGAACCTGCATAGTAACTGTTATCAGCAAGGAAGAAAAGAATGTCAAAGATCTGCTGTATATGTTTCTATCAGATTGAAAATACTGAGCTAGAGAAAAGCTGAAACAATTATTTTCCTGTCTTTTATTGCTTTAGTACCTAATTGTTCGCTCTTTTATTTTTAAGGGATTTTGCCTGCCCAAAGAATTCATGGAAGATTCAGCAGGAGAGGGAGCAACTGAGTTCCATGACTATGAGGGAGGTGGAATTGGGGAAGGTGAGGGCGTGAAAGATGTGAGTGACCAGATAGAACATGAAGACCAGGTATGTTTTCACATGCCCGAAGTATGCACACAGTGTACAGAAACTCACTCCCTTTTCCCTTTCTTTTCAATATTAAGTTTTACACACAAATGTTTTTTACTGGGTTAATGGTTTTCAAACTGTGATCCACGGAGCCCTAAGAATACTAAAGCTTTAGGGAGTAGGTATAAATAAAAAGCTAAAGGACTACAGAAAGGAACTTTGCTGCTCAGTCATTAGTTATGGCTATAATTTGAGAGGGAAATGATTTAAAACATTTTTATTTTAAATCGGGAGGTCTTTGCTGATGATTTTTCTAGAGTAATTTTGGTAGTGGCTCATTTAAGGATAAAAAAATTTGACTATTTTAACTAACAAGTGCATTAAATGCCAGTGTTTACTATTGAGAACTTTTATTGTATGTTTATAAGACCTGTTGAAAAATTTTAATCTATAACCTCTTTTGGTTGGAATCAAGAATGTTTTTGGAATAGATGCTTTGGGCTAAGATTGTTGTGTTGCTTTTTTAAATGCCTGTCTCATTTGGGAGGTTTTTTTTTTTCATACTATTATTAGTCATTTAGATTTATCAACTGTGACTTGAAAAAATTAGAGATAATGGCATTTCTTTTTAGCACCTATATTCTAAGTCTAAAGCAGACCATAAACTTTTATTTAAGCTACTGTGATAGCTAAATAAAGGAGCAAACCAATTCAGACTTCTTCTCATCCTCTGAGGGGAAAACTGGAAAGAAAAGCCAAAAGAGTGATGCTAGTGTTGATGTGGTAGAGCTCTGTTTAATACACATACATTTCAAAATTTGGCTTTTCTGTATTTCGCAAATTTAACTTCATCAACAGTACTTTTCTCGTGGAAAAAAATTAAAGCAAAAAAGTTGCAAACTTAATAGAAAAGTGCAATCCAAAGCAAAAAACATTAAGTGGGATAAAAGCTATCAGAACAATTTGGTAGTATCTCATAAATTTTAATTGTGTATATTCTTTGACCTAGGAATTCCATGTTTTCTGATAGAAATGCTAATAAGGGTCAAAGAGAAATAGGTGTATGAAGGAGTGTTTTTTGTACGAGGATGTTCCCTGTAGCGTTATTTGTAATGGTGAAAATTGTGAAAGGATCCAAATATTTATCAGGAGGAAATTCTTTAAATTATGATACCATCTCTGCAAAACAGTGCTATAAGTTAGACAGAATGAGATAGATTTATGTGTATCAACATGGAAATATATCTATGGGACATTTTTTAATTTTAAAAAAGTAAAGCAGGGCTGCCTGGCTGGCTCAGTCAGTAGAGCATACAACTCTTGATCTTGGGGTCATGAGTTTGAGCCCCACATTGCCTGTAGAGATTACTTTAAAAAAAAACTTAAAGAAAAGAAAAGCAGATTGCAAAAACAGTTTGTAAAACAATGAGGCTTTTTTGTTTAAAAAGATGCTGGGAGACAGGTATTGTTACAGATGTCCTAGATATATTCATGAATAAAACGATGGACCAGAATGTCACTGATACTAATTTCTTTGGGAGTTTTGGAGGATGGTGGTGCTGTGGGAAACTTACTCTTTCTGTTTTGCTTAGAATTCTTTTAATGGGATTTTATTATGCTTGTATTTTTAAAAAGCACTTTTCAAATCCAACCATAATAAGAGAACAATCATGAATTTTCTGCCCCAGATATTACCTAGAGTATATAGGAATATATAGTTTAAGGAAAAGTGAACAGAATTACGTTCAGTTACTATCTATGAGAGACCAAAGTGATAAAAATATTAAAACCGTGGACAATATAATAAGATTGAATTTTTTATCCTTCTTTTTCTTAAGAATTCATATTCTTTTTTAAAAGAATGCATATTCTTTTAAATATGGATTTTTAAAAACAATTTACATGAAGAAACCTTCAACAAAATTCTATATTCTCTAATCCCAATGCAGTAAAACTGGAAATTACAGACGTATTAAAGCAAACCAGAAATTATTGTGTGTGGTTATCCCTGTTGGTTCTCCTTTCTTCTCTCCCCAGAGATAACTTTATACCATTAATGTTGGCATTTAAATATTTATATTCTATTTAGAGTTGAATAAACATTAGCAAAGTTACAATGTTTATTTTTTCTATAATGCTTTTTGATATAGGCAGAAGATACATTTCAGAAAGGTCAAGAAAAGGATAAAGAGGATCCTGACTCAAAATCAGACATTAAAGGCGAGGATAATGCCATTGAGATGTCAGAAGACTTTGATGGGAAAATGCATGATGGAGAACTTGAAGAACAAGGTTTGCGATTATCTTCACTTCATTCTTGTTTTTAAAAAATATTTTATCTAGGAAATTACATGTTCCTAATAAGGAGCCTACTATCATCTTTTGGGGCAAGTTTATTACTCTGCATAACTGTAAATGAAAACATCAGCATATGCATGTTTCATCACTATCTCCACAGAGGCAGAAGTCTGTAGTCAGTTCTGGAAATTCTTCTGAGTAAACTGAGACACTGACTGGCACTTTGGCTGCCTCCTGTGCTAGATGCAGTGAGTTCCTCTTCAGGGAAGCCTGAAAGAGCAAGGAGAGATATCCCTAATAGAGCTTGACTCTCAGCTCAAAAGTAAATTGGTCAGGGTAGTTTCTTTAAAAAAAACTTATAAAAGTAGTAGACATTTGTTATAGGTGATTTGGAACAAGAGTGCAGGAGTGAAATAGATAGCCGTTAGGCTTACCACCCAAATCACTGAATAAATTTTAGTTTATTTTTTCCCGTATATTGCATGCATACACACACACACACACACACACACATACACCATACATAGTTTCATAGTCTGCTTTTTTTTTTTCCTTTTTTTTTTAAGGTAGGGGGAGGGGCAGAGAGAGAGGGAGAGAGAGAATCTTAAGCAAGCTGCATGCCCAGCGCATAACCTGATACGGGGCTTGATCTCACAGCCCTCAGATATGACCTCAGCTGAAATCAAGAGTTAACTGGACGCTTAACTGACTGAGCCATCCATGCGCCACTGTAGTATGCTTTTTTTCATTTAACATATGAACATTCCCCTTTCATTACAAATTGTTTGAGAATGTGATTTCTTATGGCATATCATTACCTGTCGCATTTGTTCCATGATTCATTTATTGCCCTAAATTTCTGTCCAGAGCCTAGTTTGAGATATCATGTCTTATTGTAAGCGAAGATCTTGCAGAAACGAAAGTTGACTTTAGAGTAGAAAAGTACACACTTGACTAAGCAGCATAAGAATATAACCTTTGGCACAGTAGACCTTGAGCAAAAACAATGGGAAGAAAATTCTGATTGAGTTAGACACATGATGTTAGATGTTGGATAAAATAGAAATGTATAGTATGTTGGAGATGGGGAGGAAAACCTTGGAAATCCTATAGTTTAACTCTTTCATTTCACAGATGAGAAACCAAAACCCAGTGAAGTTGCTGAGTCTCCTAATGAATATTCCCCCCAGCACCAGAAGTAGACACCCTGACAGCTATTCCCCCACTCTTCTGTTTGTTAATGTCACACATTACAGACTTCTTTTTTTCCTTCAAATAGTTTGTAAAACACAGTAGGACTACTTCAGCAGATCTAAAGACAGGTCTGCCTGTACAGTGTTTTGTAAACACAAGCAATAAATCTCAGGTGGGGCACTTGCCAGGTAGGGGGTCCATGCCTCTTCTGCACGCATGACCAGTCAGTTTGGGGATTTGCCTCACTAAACTCAATGCCTTCCCTTTCAGAAGAGGATGATGGGAAATCGGACAGTGAGGGCAGAGACCTGGATAAACAGATGGGCGATCTGAATGGTGAGGAAGCTGACAAACTAGATGAGAGGCTTTGGGGTGATGACGACGAGGAGGAAGATGAGGAGGAAGAAGACAGTAAAACTGAAGAGACAGGACCAGGAATGGATGAGGTAATTAAAAGATTCCCCCCATCCTATTGTCCCCGGGTTGAGAGGAGGCATTCTTCCCACCAGCTACCACTCCCTGTCCTTTACTGCTCTTCCTTTTCTGTCTTTGTTTTTCTTCTTTTTTTCTTTCATACCTCTTTTTTTCTGTTTTTCCTCTTTGATCTGTCTTACTTGATTGTATTCAGAGCCAGAAGAATGGTCTAATCTGGGCCATCCCATGTGTTATGTAGGAGGGAAGTTAAGACTCCGTGCAAATGCTCTGATTCTGCTGTTGACCGTGAACTTCTCCAGCTCCCTGCTTAGGAGAAGTCCAGGGCTGGGTGGGATTCCGCAGCAGCAGCAGTGTGACCCACCCCACTGTTCATGCACTTGCTCTTACTGCTGCCTTCTGGGCCAAGCCAGACTGCTCTTTCCAAGTCATGAAGGACACCCTGTCTGCTGGATATGCCTGTGGGATTGACCCAACAGGCAGAAATTCTACATGCCTAAGAGCTATTTTAGGTAGAATCAACCTATGTGAAAGCAGTTTCTTAGATTGAGAGTAATGATTTTGTGTTTTTTCTTCCTTTGGCTTTTAGGAAGATTGTGGACTTGTTGCCAAAGATGACAACTTGGATGCTGGGAAGTCAAACAGAGATAAAAACCAAGATAAGAAGGAAGAAAAGGAAGAAGCAGAAGTTGCTGATGATGGACAAGGCCAGGACAAAATTAATGAACAAATAGATGAGGTGATGAGGATTTGAAACCCATCCACCCCTGATTCCAGGCCAGGGCTGTTACACTACACAGCTCCTGGGGAGTCTCAAGACAATTTTTTCCTATTCATCGATTGTTTTCCCATTGCCTCATAAAAGAACATGTAACAAAGTCTCTCAACAGGACATAAAATATCAGATACTTTGGTTACGAGTGAGGTGGTCTTCATGCTTTTTGGGCTCATGTTGAAGTTTGGAAGCTTAATTCTGTGATTCTTTTCCATGTATCTCCTCATAAACTTTAGTTTCCTTTTTGAAATTAAGTTACACAGTACCTTTTATCAAGGTGGAGAGCCTGCACAGAAAATGAAGTTTGAAATTCCAGCATGAAAATTCTGGAAGCATTAGTAAAATCCTAAAGTGTGGGGGAAATTTTAGAGAAAGAGACTTTGTATTCCTTTAGCGTAACTACTTAGAGCTAATTATATGCAAATGCTACTTTTTAAAAAAGTTTTCTTTTTTCCTGTTCTCTTCATTGTCCAAAGAGAGAATATGATGAGAATGAGGTAGACCCTTACCATGGCAATCAGGAGAAGCTGCCAGAACCTGAGGCCTTGGACCTTCCGGACGACTTGAATCTAGACAGTGAAGACAAGAACGGTAGTGAGGACACAGACCATGAAGAAGGAGGTGTGTCTTTCAGAACCTAAAGAGACCAGTTGGAATTCACTGAAAATGAGCAGTAACCAATTTCTTCATGCTATACCATGACCAGGTCATAAATCATGTCCAGTCAGCTCAATTCCAGTTTGAGAAAATTGTTTGCTTTGTCTCTGTAGTGTTTCTCACGTGAGAAACCTTAAAGCATAAGCTTTAAGTAAACCAGCAGGTGAATAGTACCTGGGTGGTGCTTCATTCCACAAAGCTGCATTTCCCCACAGCCATCTTGATGCTGCATCTCATGGATTGATGTGAACACTGCAGTCTGGGTATATGTAGGCCTCTGCTGGAGCCTAGTTTCAGCTTTCTTAGGGAAATGATTGTTTCAGTTATTGATTGCTACACTTATGTTGTGTGCTTAGTTTGAAATATGAAGTCATTGTTGGGAATGAAATTGAATAATCCGGAGAAGTCACGTGGCACCTGACAATAATCTGTCTGTCACCCGCTGTTCAGTTTGAGTGACTTCCCTAGGGAGAGCTATCTGGTATTGGCAGCATTGTAGAGAAAATGCCCCTATTAATAGAAGGTCCCCAGGCATGGTGGGTAACCAGACAGATAGGAGCTAGCCTCGCTCTGCTTCATAATGAATCAGTTACATATTTAGATAAGCTATTTAAAAAAACTTTTTAAAACACCATATTGGACAAAATTAGCAAGTTACAAAGAAGGTACGTACCATTTACATAAAAGTTTAATATAATACCATATATATTATTAATAGGTACATCAAGTGTAGGAAAACTTAGGAATAAAACACTGCTTCAGGTTATGGTGACCTCTGAGGAAGTAGGAAGGGCAAAGGCATCCAGAATCCATATGGTTGTACCCAGAACCATTTATTTCTTAATAACAAGTGACTGGAGTTTCATATAAATATGGCAAAATATTTACATCTGTTCAATCTAGGAGGTGAGTATATGGTTCTTGTAATTTTAAAATGCATTTTCATGCTTGAAGTATTTAGTAACTTGGATTTGTGAACTTGCTGTTTAACTGGAATAATTTGGTTGAAGATTTGATAGAGGCTTTCCTCATCTAAGAACAAGTCTTCACTCTCTGACTCTCTAGCTTACTTTTTTTTTTTTCATTTTCATTTTCATATAGCTTTATTAAGAAAGCTAAAAGAAAATCTCCCAATGTCTGTGAAGGCCAGACTTCTTACATTAAATTCTAGCTGAATTTTGGGGCACCTGAGTGGCTCAGTTGGTTAAGAGTCCAACTCTTGATCTCAGCTCGGTCTTGATCTTAGGGTTGTGAGTTCAGGCCCCATATTGGGCTCCACGCAAGGTGTGGAGCCGACTTAGAAAAAAAAATTCTAGCTGACTTAGCATTGTATAGGTTGCTTCTGAGGCCATTTCACTATCATATAATTTTGAAATCTGTTATAAACCTTAAATTCAACAAGTAAGCAAGCATAAAATTGAAAATTAAAATCCATTGAGGGTGTAATAGCTATTTACTCTAGAAAAACACCCAAGCTCACTTTAAACTATTGTGTATATAAACGAAGAAGCAATTATTTTAAAGAATTATTTGTTAACAAATTAACTATGATTTCTGATGTGTCCAGGGTATAGGAATGTCCTTTTATTTTTTTTTTTAAAGGATTTTTATGTATTTGAGAGAGTGAGGGAACACAAGAAGGGGGGAGGGTTAGAGGGAGAGGGAGAAGCAGACTACCCACTGACCTGGGAGCCTGACGTGGGGCTCGATCCTGGGACTCCAGGATCATGACCTGAGCCAAAGCAGATGCTTAACTGACTAAACCATTCAGGCGCCCTTAGGAATGTTCTTTTAATAAATAAAACTTTTCCAAATAGGATTGTTTCCATTGAGTATATGTTGTATTTTCTGTGTATGATAAAGAAGAATGTCTATCAGTTATTCCCAAGGATGATATCATTTCCTATCTTTGGTCTAAAATATTCCTATTGGTGTGCTGGCTTTTAGGATATTTTAGTGGATTACTTAGAATTTTATAGTGAAATGCACTATCCAGACAATTGTATGTAACATATACATACAATTTAGAGCAGGGATGGGCAAATTTGTACTGTAAAGGGTCCGATAATAAATATCTCATAATTTATAGGCCATAAGCTGTGACAGGGGTTGCAAAAACTCCATTCTGCTTTTGCAGTAGTATGAAAGCAGCCATAGGCAATACAGGATGGCTGTGCTAAACACATAGGTAAGCAAATAGACGTGGCTGTATTCCAGTAAAACTTTATTTACAGAGGCACACCAGTCAGATTTGGCGCTGGGGGTGTGGTTTGCCAATTCCTCATTTGAGACTAATAACAAAACTTGTGTAACTCGATCCCATGTTAAATCACATTGAATTCTGTGTTTCTACTTTTGTCATATCTATCTAGAAGAAAATCCTTTGGAAATTAAAGAAAAGCCAATGGATACTGAGGAAGCAGGTCGTGAAGCTGAGAAAATAAAGGAAGAGATCGAGGCTGACCACAGTGAAGGTCAGAGTCAACATGAACCTGAGGAAGGCTCCAGTGAAGAGGAGAAGGGGGAGGGGGAGGAAGAGATGGACACAGGAGCTGATGACCAAGACAAAGATACTGCTGAACATCCTGAAGAAAACTCCGAGGATGAGCGGCAGTCTCTGGAGGACAAGGACAAGGAAGCCAGTGAGGACAGTGCAGAAAATGGCGTTCCTGTTGACCAAGGTCTCCAGCCCCAGGTAGTGTGGAGTGTCTGGCTTGTCTCAAGTTAAAAATAATAGTGAGAAGGAGAGGTTACTTTATTCTGATCAGAATCTTTTAGTATACTTGTCTGTCACCAGGTGGCGCTGCTGAGCAGCATTAAGTTTCTGTTTAAGACCCTTTGGCCTGATACCCGCCCTGCAGACTCCCCATGATGAGGAGTAGGGCACCTGCTGT
The DNA here is from genome assembly GCF_024610735.1 of Ursus americanus. Taxonomy (NCBI): domain Eukaryota; kingdom Metazoa; phylum Chordata; class Mammalia; order Carnivora; family Ursidae; genus Ursus; species Ursus americanus. The sequence continues at coordinate 9,317,540 of NC_142137.1, read as the reverse complement.
TGCAGGACTCAGGCCCCCACCCCCCGCCCACTGTACTGCCTCATATTCTTTCCCCAGAGCATTTTAATGTGATGGTTTTGCTTACCCTGCAGAAGCAGGAAGAAGAAGAAGGCGGGGAGAACTCTGACCCAGAGGAGCAGGTGCCAGAGGCCACGGAGAGGAAAGAGCACGCCTCCTGCGGGCAAACTGGGGTGGAGAGTGTGCAGAGCGCACAGGCTGTGGAGCTGGCTGGGACCGCGCCTGAGAAGGAGCAGGGGAAGGAGGTGATAGGCCCTCACTGCCTCTGTCAGCTGCCTCTAGGAGGGTCTCTTTTCGCTGGGTGAAATCACCATCTATTTAGCAGTAGTTGGTGTATGTGTGATGTTGTTCTGTTGACATGTAAAAAGATCATCTTCCATTCTTTGAGAAAATGATCAGATACCTACTTTTACGTGCCTCTCAGAACAAACCCTAGGGTATTGGCTACATGTTGTATTTAAGTATTGTGCTTCAAGAGAAGAAGCTGTTAGGCTGGTAGTTCTTCATGGGAGAATCAGGTTCATGTTAGTTTTTAGAAAGCTCCCAAGTGAAGATAGGTTGAATTTAGACTTTAGAGCCAGAACTATGCTTCTAATAGTGGTTCCCTTTTCCTTGCTGTCAACAGGCTCTAAGGGGGTTTTCTGTTTGTTTTTTTAAGAGAGAAGGAGAGAGAGAGAGAGCGTGTGTGAGCATTGGTTGAGGGACAGAGGAAGAGAGAGAATCTTAAGCAGGCTCCAGCTCCTAGCACAGAACCCAACCCAGGGCTTGATCTCAGAACCCTGAGATCATGACCTGAGCCATAATCAAGAGTTGATGCTTAAGTGACTGAGCCACCCAGGTGCCCCTCTAAAGGTTTTAATTTAAAAAGGAAAGCACTTCGTTCCTTGAGTCAGAGTGATGTGTTCTGTATATGACCACAGTTCAGGCCACCGGCATGCTGAGGAAAGAGCACTGAAAGTCAGGGGACCTCCTACTTACAGTGGTGACTCTGGACAGCTCCTTAAGCCTCTTTGAGCCCAGTTTTCCCACAGTAATAATACCTGCTTACACTTCTTGTACCCCCACCACATTTATTGAGCACCCATTAGGTAGTGCTAAGCATTTTCATTACTTCAGGTCTTCATAAGAGTCCTCTAAGACAGCTGATTATTATTATTACTTTCTCCATTTTATATTTGAGTTAAATAAGCCGCAGTAAAGTGAAAATGACAGTCGCGAGGGTGTACAGGTGGTTGACGGCAGAGCCTGGTTTCTGGTTGAGGCCTGTCCTGCCTCAAGTAAGCTATTCCAGTCCTGGAAACAGGGAACTAATCAACCTTACACAGCAGAGTCACTCAAGAAGGTAACATCTGGATCTAGACGCTCTTGTGATTGGCCACAGTCCAGGCTTCAGTCATGGGCGAGTTCCGGAGCAGGGAGGCAGGTGTATTGTGTGACTCGGAGAGGAGAACAGTAGAGAAGCTGCGCACAGTACAGCGCAGTAGCCAGGTGCTCGTACAGCGTCTTCCTCCCTCATTCTCTTGTGGCTTGGATTTCATAGGAACACGGGAGTGGAGCTGCGGACGCAAACCAGGCAGAAGGCCACGAATCCAGCTTCATCGCCCGGTTGGCTTCCCAGAAACAGACCAGGAAAAACACACAGGTCTCTATCCCTTTTCAGCTGAACTTAGGTGCAGGCTGCGTGGGAAAAGATGCCCTAAGTGTACTGGTTTAAAAACAGCCACACTCCCAGGCTTTGCTCTCTCACCAGACATGATGGCGGCCACGGCAAGCAGATCAGGACCTTGGGCTTCTTCCCTGTGGGGATTGTGCGTGCGTGGGCGCACACACACACACACACACCCCCTCCTACCTATTCCTGTTACGTAGCCTAAGAGCCAGGTGTTGGCTGCTGTTGCCCAGTACTAGCCAGTCTTTTTTCCACTGTCCTTATTCTTTTGTGTTTTAAAATCAGGTTTTTAAAAAAGATTTTATTTATTTATTTAGAAATGATTTTATTTATTTGAGAGAGAGAGCATGAGAGGGGTGAGAGTCAGAGGGAGACACAGACTCCCTACTGAGCAGGGAGCCCAATGCAGGGCTCAAACCCACGACTCCAGGATCATGAACCCAGCTGAAGGCAGTCACCTAACCAACTGAGCCACCCAGATGCCCCCTTTTATTTATTTATTTATTTATTTATTTATTTATTTATTTATTGAGAGCACAGTGTGAATGGGGGGAGGGGCAGAAGGAGAGCGAATTCCAAGTGGACTCTATGCCCAGTGGTTGGGCTCTATCTCATGACCCGTGAGATCGTGACCTGAGCCAAAATCAAGTCAGATGCTCAACCGACCAAGCCACCCGGCATCCCTAAAAATTGGGGATTTTTTTGAACAGGGTATAATTCATGAACATGAAACGAAGTTCATATATAAAAAGCAATCCCCTAAAAAGCTTCCATCTTATTCCTGTCCTCAAGCCACGCAAGAGAAGATTGGTGCTACCAGTTTTTTCTAGTTTTGCACATATTTTTGCATAGGTAACTTAGGTATGGATATATGTTTCTTCCTTGTCTTTATTTCAGATATAAAGTGTGTCATACAGATCCTTCTGTATTTGTTTATAGAGATCTGCCCACTCTTTTTAACAGCTGCATTGAATCCCATTTTTCTGTGGTTGTACCTCATTTAGTTAACCTGCCCCCTGTGGGTGGACATTAGTTGTTTTGCCATCACAGACAAAGCTCTAATGAATTTCCACCTATTTCCCACAGAGTTTTAAGAGGAAACCTGGGCAGGCCGACAACGAACGCTCCGTGGGTGACCACAATGAGCATGTGCACAAGCGGCTGAGGACTGTGGACGTGGAGAGCCAGGCCGAACAGGGGCCAGCCCAGCCCCCGGCCCGGGTGGAGGATGCAGATGCGTTTGAGCACGTTAAAGAAGGCAGTGGCCCCTACGATGCACAGACGTACGGTACGCTTCCGGGAAGGCTTCGCCTTCACTCACTGAGCCCTCGGCGAGAGTTTAAGCTGTATGACTGTGTGCCTGGCAGATAAACAAATTCATCTTAGGGATGGGTAATGGCTTTTATGGAACGATTTTCCCTCTAATAAGAATTATGCAGGAATGCAGTTTGGTTTTGGTATAAAAAGGTATCTGTGGCCAAGTGCAAATGTTCAGGGTTTCGGGGTATGGTGTAAGTCTTTTACATATCCTTGATAACAGTTTGCCACATCCAAACCTGGTGCTAATCTCGGGGTTTCTGAGTACTGGACGTTCCTTCATAGTCACTGTGAGGCCACTCCCTGCAATGGCAAGAGCTGGGAACTAGAAATGTTCTCAAGTGAAAAGAGAAAATCTCCACATAAGAAGGGAGTGGTCAGTCATTACTCAGTCTCTCCTTCTGGTTCTCTTGGTGACTTTTTAATGTTTTATTCCTACCGTGTAAACTAGTGTTGATCATATTTATCTATGAGCATAGTTTCAGAACCGATTGCTCTACCATGAATTACTTTTCTTCCTGTCTTCACCTTTTAGAAAAATAAAACAGTAGTAATAATTGCTACCATGACTTGAGCTCTTACTTTTTACCAAATACTATTCTGAGTCTTTGCTGAATGATCATGAAATTTTTCCAGTAGTCTTAATGAGCTACGGTATTTCCATTTTATAGATGAACATACTGAGGCCAGACAAGTTTAAGAACTTGTCCAAGGGGCGCCTGGGTGGCGCAGTTGTTAAGCGTCTGCCTTTGGCTCAGGGCATGATCCCGGCGTTTCGGGATCGAGCCCCATATCAGGCTCCTCCGCTAGGAGCCTGCTTCTTCCTCTCCCACTCCCCCTGCTTGTGTTCCCTCTCTCGCTGGCTGTCTCTGTCTAATAAATAAATAAATAAATCTTTAAAAAAAAAAAAAAAAGAACTTGTCCAAGATCACAGAGCTCTTCCTCAACACTGATTTTTCTGTGTCCTGTGTTATAGTCTTAATGATTACAGTTTCACTCATAAGTTACACTCATAACTTGGTAATTTGGTAACCCTATTTTTGTGGTAGAGAACAGGCAGTTACATCAGTAGGTCAGTAGGGCATCCAAGGCATGGAGAAGGCAAGCACTGTGTTCATGCCACATAGCTGGTCAGCAGGGAACCAGCATGACTAAAATCTTAGAAGCTAAAAATGACAAACTCTGCCCACTCTTGATTACTTTGTTCTGCAAAGACCTAGTTTCTCTATGTGTTTGTGTGCTTTATTGGCAGATGTGGCCAGCAAGGAGCAGCAACAGTCTGCAAAAGATTCCAGCAGGGATCAAGAAGAGGAGATAGAGGATACCTTCGCGGACGTGGAGGAGGAGGAGCTCCGAGCAGCAGACGTGGAACAGCTGAAGCCAGAGGTCGTCACGTCGGGGACCACAGCGAGCCCTGGTGCGTCCTACAGTGAACAGATCCCTCCTAAACTCTCTGACTTGGAGAAGTCACTTCTCATGTAGTGTGATCTGATCTGATTTGTTCTTTCTCCATCCTAACCCATGGTGTAGGTGTTCATTTAACTACGATAATTGCTCTATATTTCACATGAGAGTCAAAAGGTGGAGAAGTGGTGTTGCAGCCACTGTCCTTCAAGGAGACCTCAGAAACCTGAGATTCAGGCAAAATGCCATCGGTAGTCTTTAAATATGTAGAAAACAAAATAGTATACTTACTTCAGTTATGACCAGAAGATACAGTCTTGATTATTAGAGAAGGGTTTTCAATTATGTGAAAATACAGAATATTAGCATAAAATGCAGTAAAATATTTAAAGAAATACAATGGAGAAAATGTATGTGAAATAGTAACTGAACTTCTTACATGTAGTTCCATTTCAGAGTTGACGAATTGCTTTTACTAGGCAATTTATTAAAAAAAGAAAGAAAAAAGACATGCATTTAACAAATTAAAAAAATAACTTTATCAGCAATGGAATAAATGCAAATTCAAAACAACTTGCCCAATTCAAAAGCCTTTTTTTTCTGCTTTCTTCTTGTCCTCTTGGGTTTTAGAACTGTCGACTGCCCAGTCATTATATGACAGTGGGAATGGCATAGCTCTGATGAAAATTCAAAATCCAGACTTTGCCTCTTCCTCACGTTATAGGTTGAGGGAAATTATTCATATTTTCTTTGCCTCAGTTTCCTCATGTATAGAATGGAACTATGACCTTATTTTAGTTTTTATTTTTATCAAAGTTCTATATGCACATAGTTTAAAGAATCACACAGTTCTACTAGGCTTATCAGGGTAAATGGGAGTCTCCCTTTTCCCTTCTTTGCAGAACAGCTGCCTTCAACATCATGGTGGGGAGGAGGGGAGGTTAGGGGAGTCAGAATTGGCAGTGACTGACCCAAAGGGAAGGAACATGTGGAGCCCATATGTGGAAATTTGGTGGGGAGTGAAGAAGTGAGGTTTGAGTAGTTGTTAGGATAGACAAGCAATCGTGAAGGCTCTGTCTCTGTGTAATTTTATGGTAAGTAAAACTGTCCTTGTGTGCATATAGGCCTTGATGAGATGGAGGTGGAGACCCAAGCTGTTAAAACAGAAGACCAAGATCCTAGGACCAACCTGTCCCACGAGGAGACAGAGAAGGAGAAACCAGAGAGAAGCCGAGATTCAACCATTCACACAGCCCATCAGTTCCTCATGGACACAGTTTTCCAGGTACGAAAATTTTCACAAATTACTGCTTTAATAAGTTAATAAAATGTAATTATAGACTGCTTTTAAATTTTTGTCAGTAGAACTTCATAAAACATCTAGTTGTTTGGGGGGTATCTGATCCTTATCAAAGTTTTTAGGAAAACTATTGGTATGACCAGTTTTCTCTAAACAGATAACACTGTTCCCAGCAGTTCATTCCAGGGTCCTAGTGGCTGGTCTGTCCTGACATGACCATGATGGTGGGTCTGGTCCTCTAGCCTCAGGCTCTCAGATTTACTCTGCTCATGTCCAGCATCCTTGAGAAGCCTATACTGACAATTCAGTTTATGCTGATGAAATAGTAAAAAATCTTTGGCTTAATACCTGCATTTTAGGAAGAGCAGATTTAACAGAATTTTCCTTAATCATTTGACTTAACAGCAGTCCCGATTAATCAAAGAACATTTTGATAGTAATACCTTTGTGGGTTTTTTGTTTTTATTCTGCTGGATGGATTTCTTCTAAATGCTAAAATTTCCTTTATCTTGTCTCTACAAAATGGGAAGCAGAAGAAGACTGGTTGTCTGGCATCTTCTTATGGTGCCATTGAATTGCTTAAGCTTTGTCTCAGGGGTACGTATTTGTAGTTCATACCGCTCGGAAGAAGGCAGCCAGTGATGATGAGTTGGTGATTTCAACCTAGGCTGTCTCTTACTGTGGCTTTTTCTTCTTAGCCCTTTTTAAAAGACATCGGTGAGCTAAGACAAGAGCTGGAGAGACAGTTGGAAATGTGGCAGCCACATGAATCTGGAAACCCAGAAGAAGTAAGTCACTGGTCTTTTCATGAGATAATCTTGTTTTTTTGTTTGTTTAGGGTTTTTTGTTTTTAAAGATACAGCAAGCTTAACAGGTTCTTAGCACCAGTTACCTTGTACAAGGGACAAGTCTATCCATTGCTTTCTGCCTGCTTTGCCAATCTGTAGCGTAGTTAACACAGAAAAGCTGATGTATTTATTTCCTTTAATTTCTGTATAATAGATACAACAGATAGGACAGTGGTTGAAAAATGGGGCAAAATGTATCATCCTCAGAGTAGGCCACCTGGAATAATCCTGGCTGACTTAACGTGGCAGCATAGATTAACTGGAAGCTCCATTTTTAATTAGGACTTTCATTAGGACTTTGCATCCTGAATTTACTGTATGTGTACATGTTTGTATTTTGTGTCTGCTGTCACCATTCCTACTACAGACCTGTATGAGGGCTCTGCCATAGTTGGAGCTTGGTGTCTAGGACATAGCACACTGTTGAGAGATTTGCTCTTGTCACTTTTGCGTTTGGAAACACGACCCTAGGAGCCCACAGTTACGTGGCTGGATCTGCTGGCCCCATCATTACCCATCCACGGTTCCCCACCCACACAAAGTGCCTTTGTAGGCGGTGAGAATCAAATGTTGATTTGGTCATGAATTCCATTTTTTTCTGCCTTGTTCGTTCTTTCTCATTTGGAACTGAGTGTTGTGGTTTCGGTAGAAGGGGAGACATTGTTAAGGACGTGAACTAGCTGGCAGCTTGCTAAGAGAAGCTCTCAAGCTAGCTTCCTTTGACGAAGTTCGTGCAGGTTGTTTCCTGCCTCTGCTTCCTGCCTCATCTTGGCGTAATGACTTCGGCTGGCTCTGACGTTCTCTGGTAACTTCCACGTTGTTGTCACAGGAGAAGGCTGCAGCTGAGATGTGGCAGAGTTACCTGGCCTTAACCGCGCCTCTTTCACAACAGTTGTGTGAGCAGCTCCGTCTCATATTAGAGCCTACCCAGGCAGCCAAGCTGAAGTAAGTCTTCTCCGTTGGACTCACTCACAGTGCCCTGAAAAGATGGCGGTGTCAGCTTTCCTATGGAGCTCAGCCGCTAACCACTTCAAGTGCTGGCTTGTGGTGGCCATTTGTGCTGCATAGGCACCAGGATGGTATTTGTACCCTTCTTCATGTTATCTGTAAACACTGAAGTGTCTTTGAAGTTCGGTATGAATGCAGTTCCTTTGATTCGTTACCATCTGATGGGAAAATTGGCTGGGCCTTTGGATGGGTGTGTGGGCCTGCTGCATGTGTCACTCGCCTAGGTCTTTCCAAAGATTTCTCCGAACTCACAGTTTCGGAACAGAAAAGAGTCCAAGACTAATCAGAGCAAACCTGTTTTTCTAATTTTTAAAATGTGTCTTAGCTTTCCTGGAAGGACCTAATTATTATGGCCACATACATATCCAGTTTTTCTGGCTGTCCTCAGTTCACAATTGACGGTGACCCTTGAGTGTGCAGCGTACTGGTTATTATTGGTTATAAGGTGTTACAGCATGATTTTGTTTTTAAAGAAATTACCAGAGGATGAGCAGTTGCTAACTAATCTTGGCCCCATTTGGGTAAATTTCATAGAGGAGACTATCGCACTGGGAAGCGGCTGAACATGCGGAAGGTCATTCCATACGTTGCTAGTCAGTTTCGGAAAGACAAGATTTGGCTTCGAAGGACCAAGCCCAGTAAACGCCAGTATCAGATTTGTTTGGCCATCGATGACTCTTCTAGCATGGTGGACAACCATACCAAACAGGTACAGAAGCACAGAGCCAGTCTGATGAGTGACTGACACCAAGCCATGCTCCGTGGCCGCCGAGAAGTTTTAAATACGTTTTGGCAAAAGCACTTTGAAATACCAATTCCTGTTGTGAGAATGTGATACTATGTTTGAGAAGACCTAAAATTTTTCAAAGAAGTCAAAAGGGCAGTTTTAGGATATCTCAAATAATTTGGTCCCTTACGGCTGGAGGCCTTTTAAGTTGTTTTGCATTTTGGCGGTTGCTGTGCTCCTGTCTGGCTGCAGAAGGGTAACTTTGACAGTGTTTATTTTCCACAAAATGCAATGTACTGTTCAACTAGTTTTTTATGACCTTGTACAACATACTATCTGAATATCATTGATTTGTAAAGGGTTCAGTGTCCATCTCTTTAAGTCTGAAATTATCTGGAGTTAGTGCGCTGTTAGTATCCACGAGGCTTAGGAGCCTCGTAGGCCACGACCGTGACGGCCACTGAAGAGTGACGGTTTTTGCGGCGATGCCATTACCTAGTGTGAACCAGCGAGCCACCTAAATCTCTGCATGAGCTCTGCTGGAAAAAGGCCGAGTGTGACGTCTGAACCCAGGAGCAGCTCTAAGCTGCTCACTTTTTACCTCATGATGTTGACCAATTTAGTTACTTCTTATGTGTCAGTTTCATCTTCTGAAAAACGAGAATTCTAACAGTACCTCATACAGGGTCGTGAAAGTTAAACGAGCGTATGCTCAGTTTAATGCCTAGCGCTTGGTGCGTGTTCAGCAGATGTTAGGTGCTACAAGTATCATCTTTTTAATGAAATTTTGAAACTCTAAAACTATGCTGTCATTTATGTATGGGTTAAAATAAATTGGTTTTTAAAATCTTCTACCCATAAAAGATTACTTTTTATGTAGTGCCCCCACCACCCTGGGGAAAAATTCTAAAAACTTCATGGACCAGGGGCGCCTGCGTGGCTCAGTCGTTAAGCGTCTGCCTTCGGCTCAGGGCATGATCCCAGAGTCCTGGGATCGAGCCCCACGTCAGGCTCCTCCGCTAGGAGCCTGCTTCTTCCTCTCCCACTCTCCCTGCTTGTGTTCCCTCTCTCACTGGCTGTCTCTCTGTCAAATAAATAAATAAAATCTTTAAAAAAAAAACAAAAAAGCAACTTTATGGACCAAATCTCATAGGATCACTTTTTATTAGATGATGTCTAGAGTAGACCTTCACTACTAGTGTAATGGATTCTGCGTTTCGAGATTTGTGTATTAACCAGGGTCTAGGGCCACCGTGGTCTCTGGGTGGATTGTGAATAGCCATGTCGATGTTCCCTGTGGGCCATGCAAAAATAACCTTTTCTGTGGGATTCTTGGTATAAAAAAGGTTGAGAGGCACTGATCTAGAGAATATTCTGATCCCTTAATTTCCTATTTCATAGCTGGCATTTGAATCTTTGGCTGTGATCGGAAATGCTCTAGCCCTCCTGGAAGCGGGTCAGATTGCTGTGTGCAGGTAAGGTTGCCTTTTAATCCCAGTGGGAAAATCCGCCTCCTTTTATTACGTTGATCACACAAAAAAATAACTCCCATTGTATTTGGTTTTTCTCTCTCTAGTTTTGGAGAGTCTGTAAAGTTGTTACATCCATTCCATGAACAGTTCAGTGATTCCTCAGGGTCCCAGATTCTGCGACTCTGCAAATTCCAACAAAAGAAAACCAAGATTGCTCAGGTATGCTGACAACATCAATGTCCTCTGCACCATCATTTTTTTCTTTTTTTAAAGATTTTATTTATTTATTTGACACAGAGAGAGAGGGAACACAAGCAGGGGGAGTGGGAGAGGAAGAAGCAGGCTCCCAGCAGAGGAGCCTGATGTGGGGCTCGATCCCAGGACTCCGGGATCACACCCTGAGCTGAAGGCAGATGCTTAATGACAGCCACCCAGGCACCCCTGCACCATCATTCTTAAGCAAGTGTGGGAGAGACATAATTTTTATTTTTTAATTAAAACAAATTTTTTAAAAATTTTATTCATTTATTCGAGAGAGAGAGAGCACAAGTTGGGGGAAGGGACAGAAGTGGAGGGAGAAGCAGACTCCCTGCTGAGCAGGGAGTCCGAGGTGGGGCTCAATCCCAGGAGCCGAAGGCAGACACTTAACCGACCGAGCCACCAGGCGCCCCGGAGACATTATTTTTAGCACTCTCTCTTCCGCAGTATGGTTTTAGGACAGGTAAAATTTCCAATGGAGGATAGTTCTAAACTTCAGCCTGTGCACCACTGGGGTAGAAACTTCCTTGGCACCCGTTAGCAAACGGGGTGACTTCTTTTTTTTAGTTCCTCAAAGACTGACGTTATGTCACTAGTTTTTCTGGCTCCCTAGTTTTTGAGAGATTTGGAACTTCTGAAGAAATAAACCATCTTCCCATTAATTAGGCCAATTTCTCTCTCCCGTTTAATTTAGCCTAGAGAAGAAATGATGTAAAATAAAGCCAATGACTTGCTCAGGATGACATAAGTTCACATCACAGCATAAGATGATAATTCTGTCCTCTTTGTGTCTGCCCTGATATATCGTGCTTTATGTTGCACTAGACATTTTATGCTTTCTTGCCTTTTTCTGCTCAGTTGTTTTCTTCTGAAAGAAGACAGCTGTTTTGTTCATTTGGAGGCATTACTGATGTCTTATCTTTACCCCCAGGGGAAGTATTTCTTTTCCTCTAGGGTGTGTTACAGAACACTCGTGGTGTGTATGACAGAGACGCAGGCCTGTGCTGGAGAGTGCCAGCACTCAAGGATAGATGCCAACAGTGCAAGGATCACCCGTGCCTCGTAAAGGCGGCAGGAAAGGCCCGTGTCATTGCCTCTAGATCTGAGAAGGTTACTTGATCATCACTTAAGAGTCAGGAGTAATTTCAGTCTCTGGGACAATGGGAAGAGACTTTCAGTAGTTTAATAACGGCCTGTCTCTGGTTCTGGTTTAGTTTCTCGAGTCCGTAGCCCGCATGTTTGCAGCTGCCCAGCAGCCCTCACAGAACGCCAGTCCAGGTGAGCTGCGGTTTTTTGTCTTTATCAACACGATACCTTTCTGTGGCGTGCATTCACAAGCTGCTTGCTTCATCCCACGGTACCTGTGACCATCTTTTAGAATGTATGCTCTCTAGGAAAAGATAAGCAGGAGCTGGAGAGGTGTGAAGCATTCATGTAATTTTGTACTCAGCCATTTATCCATTCAGAAATTTGTATTGAACCCATACCCATCAGGCTTACAACCAATGGAGGAATAGATACGAATTAATTACAGTTGATCCTTGAACAAGGTGGTTGGGGGGGGCGGTTAGGAGCACCAACCCCTTGCACAGTTGAAAATCCATATATAACTTTTGACCCCTCAACACCTTAGCTACTAATAGCCTACTGTTGACCGGAAGCCTTTACTGGTACCAAACAGAGTTAATTAGCAATTGTGCATATTATATGTATTTTATACTGTATTTTTACAATACAGTAAGCTAGAAAAAAATGTCAAGGAAATCACAGGGAAGAGAAAATATGTACGCAGTACTATATGATATCTGCATATAAGTGGACCTGCCCACAGAGTACAGAACCGTGTTAGTCAAGGGTCAACTGTACTTTGGTCTGAACTGGTATACTTTAGTAGAGTTCAGAGTTGCGAAGGAGGAGCAAGGTGTATGGAATTTAGTATAAAGAACATTCTATAATATTTTAATGGCAGAGGGAAGCAGAGGAGGACATAATTCAGAAACCAGCTAATCCAACGATGATTGATTTAGGGCTTGAAACACACCAGTTCTTCTTTCAGCTGTCTCTGAAATCTCTCAGTCGTGATTATATCATGGAGAACCTTCTTGTTTGAAGCAAGTCTTTAACGCCTCTCCACATTTGCTTAACTTCCTGAACAGAGAAAGACTGCCTGCCCTCAAGCACTATAGTCTTTTCACTGGAAACAATTTTTTTTTATGAAAAGTTAAAACTTTTTTAACACTTTTATTCATGATTTATTTTCATGGCCCCCTCCACTTAAGTTTTCATTTAAATGGGTCAAGGAGAGAAAGATACACAAATTAGTTAAGAAATTTGGAAGACCCAGTTCCAGGTTTCTGATTGGGCACTTTCTTCTGACGGCCTACTCAGTACTGCCTTTTTTTTCTTGAGGGGGTGCAAGAGGCAGAGGCAGAGGCAGAGGCAGAGAGTCTTAAGCAGGCTCCACATCCAGCACAGACCCCGAGATGATGACCTGAGCTGAAATCAAGAGTTGGATGCTTAATTGAGCCACCCAGGCGCCCAGTACTGCCATTTTTATACTTCACAGCTATAAATAATGTTTGAATTCTCATATGTTGCTATACAATGAAATTGATCTAATGTGACAGGGCAATTGTTTTATTGACAGAAGCTTCATAGGCCCTTGTGCAGCCTTATGTCCGACTGGGGCATCTGAAGTAATAGACTTAGATGTCCTTTTTGCTTATGTCCAGAATTCATCAGTTTCAGACATCTGTTTGGTTAATAGTACAGAGAATGCCTACACTAATTTGTCTTTAAGTAGGTTTGCGTTGTTAAAAGTGCGATTTTCATTTTGTTCCTTTCTCCTGCTATGTGTTCTATAGAAACAGCACAGCTCCTCCTGGTGGTCTCTGATGGACGTGGCCTTTTCCTTGAGGGGAAAGACAGAGTCCTGGCGGCAGTCCGGGCTGCCCGAAATGCTAACATCTTTGTCATTTTTGTTGTATTGGACAATCCCAGTTCCCGGGTGAGTGATTACTACAAGTTGCTTTATCTGGGGATAAAGTGGGGATTCCCTTCAACCTTTTCTATCTGAAATATGGCCTAGGTCAAAGCATCCTAACTCCTAATGTCCTGTCAGACACTGTTCTAGACACTTTAGTTTTGTTTTGTTTTTTTTAAAGATTTTATTTATTCGACAGAGATAGAGACAGCCAGCGAGAGAGGGAACACAAGCAGGGGGAGTGGGAGAGGAAGAAGCAGGCTCATAGCGGAAGAGCCTGATGTGGGGCTCGATCCCATAACGCCGGGATCACGCCCTGAGCTGAAGGCAGACGCTTAACCGCTGTGCCACCCAGGCGCCCCTGACACTTTAGTTTTTTGTGAGTAACCCAGAGACGTGTAGAGATCATTATTCCCACTTTACAGTGAGGGACAGAAACACAGGTTATAGGTAATGAGTGGGAAAGCCAGAATTCAGGCAGATTCCAGAGACCATCCTCCTAACCACTTGCTGTGCCAACCCCTACTCTTGTGGGCTATCCTTTCCCTCTGCACTGTGTCCTTGCAGGCACTGCAGCCTTGATACTGGGCCTTGTCCACTGGAAACTGCAGACCGGCTCATTCCAGTTCCTCGCATCCCAGCAGTGCCCTACGCAGGTGCTCGGACAGAAATCTGCCTCCTCAATAAGAGCTCTGAATATTGTTCCTTAGTAATAAAAGCTACTTTTATATGTAGGAGTTCGATGTAGGAGACCTAAGATTGTTAGTGAAAGAGATCGGGGAGGAGCTAGCCGAGGATACTCGTTTCGTTTTTCTTGTTATTTGAAAATGTTTTCTGTTGACAGGATTCTATCTTGGACATTAAAGTACCAATATTTAAAGGACCGGGAGAGATGCCCGAAATCCGATCCTACATGGAAGAGTTCCCATTCCCATTCTATATCATTCTTCGTGATGTGAATGCGCTCCCCGAGACGCTCAGCGATGCTCTGAGGCAGTGGTTTGAGTTGGTGGCAGCCTCCGACCACCCCTAGGGAAGGAACACCGGCTAAAGTGAGGCTCTAAACCGCGGTCAGACTGTGGGGCCTCTGGCCAGGTGCTCCCTCTCCGGACAAGTGCTTCTGAACTCGCAGCTCTAAAATGTTTTTCTCTTTGGGGAATTCTTATAAATCCGATCTAATAGCTACAGAAAGTGTGTATTACAACGTACATTTTCTTTTACAGCGTGCTTTCAGAGCTAGACAAAGCCTGGGGCTGCCGGCCTTGCCTGGCCGAGCGGTCACAAACCCAGGGCAGGGAGCGAACAGCAGGAGCAGATGGCCGGTCCCGGAAGGCCCAGCCTAACAGGAGGCCTGGGCCCAGCCGCTTTTCCCCCTCGCGGAAGCCCTGGACCCCTACCTGGAGAAGCTGCTGGGAGAATAGGACTGTCCCAGTCCCAAAGGACTAAAGGCAGCTACCCTTTCGCCCCCGCTCTAAGGCGCCACCTTGCCAAGTGTGCATCCGTATGCTAGCAAGAGACTGAGACAGCAGCCGCTTTCTAGAGTCCTGCGCGTGTGTGTTCTTATTACGATTCGTGTGACGGGAACTGCCTTCTCTTTGAGGTTAGGAAGGTTGGGGTATATGTGTTCTTATAAAGCAGCCAGACATTCAGAAGAATGACCCTTGGATGGTATAAAACGAAGTGGCTTTCCTGTGTCGTCCTTCACATTTGCCGCTTCGGGAGACTATGCAATGATGGAAAGCTGATTTTCCCTGTGGTTTTTTCATTCTCTCCATGCCACGGTCCCTGGTGTTCTATTTATTTCTTTATTTTTCTTAACAGTTAGGGGGAAGAATCATTCCTCCACTGCTTTTAAGCTGGACTGAGCCAGGCCCCTTCTGGAAAAGAATGCTGTCTTTAGAAAAACTAAGCAGCTACTCCCCCCCCCGCCCCAGTCAAAAATACATCAGTGGTTTTCAGATGATTTTTACTTGGCCAGAAAGCACTGCTTGAATACTTCAAATTGTGTGCTGTGTTCTATTTAAGTTGTCAGAATGTTCTTTTGTAGACAACATGCCATGATGTAATTGTCTATCTCCACATCTGTTTTCAGGTTACACTGTGAAGTTTGCCACTCTTTTGAGGTGGTCATCAAAACACAGATTGCTTGTTGTTTAACCAAGTGTCCTAAAGCATGTACCTGAGGTTATATCATTTTTTATCCTAAAAAGCTATGCAGCCTATATTCTGAAGATTATTAAATATATACCACTGTTGATATAATTTGTGACCATTCTTACTGGAACACGGCAGGTGTGTAAAAGGTATGCCGGGGAACGATCTTGTCTGCTCCATCAGTTGGCTGTCCCTGGCTTCCGCCGTGCTGCCCAGGCCTGCACCAGTTCAGTGGCTCACTGCGGTAAGGGTTTCTCATTGGTGTCTCACGTCCGCGGTGGGTGAGCTGCAGCACGCTGGGCTGGCGGCAGAGGAGAGAGAAGTTCGTGAAAAACAGTGGCTTGTAAAGATTTTGATCTAGGTGACGTCGTTTGTTCCACTCACAATTCATTGGCCATGGCCCTCTGATGGGTCGGGTAGGGAAAGACAGCAACATTCTGACGAGGATGTGGTCTTTCGTATCTGCCTTTGAAATTGTACCATGTAAGCTGGAGCGTCCCAGCTGGTACCCAGGAGTCCCTTTTTCAGCTTGTGCTGTGATGAAAGAAGGGTTGGGAAGCATGGAAGCAGTCCCAGGAGACCTAGGAGGGACTGTGCTAGGGGTGGGGTAAGAAGCAGGACACCCCTGAGTCACGGAGGGCGTTATTGAGAGTAGGCTTGCTCTCCCTCGGAGCTCGAACTCTAGAGCTTTCTCGTCTTCAAACACCAATCTTGTCCAGTCTTTTAGACACTTTATCCCATCTTCCCTTCTGCTCTGCTTGTGTTACAGCTGTACCGCTTCTAATCTGTCGTCTGGGCTACTCTGGTGGTATCCCAGACAAATCACTTTAGAGCTCCCTATGGTGAAGAGGGGGTATTACTCTCCTGTCCCTTCTCTCCCAGAATCCCCACACCACTAGCTGATCTGGTCACAGAAAACCAGAGGTCCTGGAATCTACCAGTGTTCTAGATGTTCTTTGGAATTTTCTTCCCTAATGTGCCTTTCTGGAAACACTTGATAGATAAGCCCTCAGGTATGAATCCTGACGTCTGTAATACTGCATGGGACTTAGATGCTCCCGTCTTATGTCTTCCTGCCCGAAGTGGGAGCCTTACTCATGACAGTATTGCAGTGTCTAACATGAGTGACTGTTTCTGGATGGGAACAACTAGTATAAAATCTATAAATTAATGTGAGAAGACAACACTGTTAGTTTTAATAAAGATCTAATGATTTGGAGGGAAAGGATACAAAAGATTCTCAAGAAACTACAGGTGTTAGTTCTGCCAAATAGTAAAATGTACTAGTCTTACAAGAAATAACCCTGAACACTTCGTTCAAATCCTAAAAAAATTTACCATATGGACATCAAAGCCCGAGAAGAAAGAATGATTTAATAAATGGTGTCAAAATTATAGTTTAGCAATTGGAAAAAAGATGGACATCCACATCAAGCCATAAGGCAAACTAGGTGTGGTAAATATTTTAAACGTTAACAATGAAGACAATGTAGAATTGCAAAGCTTCGAAGGGGAGAAATTGAAATTGAAAGCCTCAAAAGAAAAATACATGACCATACAGACTTCTTAAAGCTATATAAACAAATTTTTAAAAGAACAGGCAGACAAGCCACATAAATTAGAATAAAAACCTTGATCACCATAAATGGACCAATCATGACAATTCATAAAATAAGTGGCAGGGGATATTTCACTAATTTCACTAATTTTTATAAGAAAAAAATGAATTGCTATTGTCAATTAGACGAAACTTCAAAAAAGTAATCACAGCATCACCCATACAATGCCTGGTAATGTTCAAGAAAGCTAGACATTGGAGTGTATGCGGCAGGTCCTGTTCTCAGTGCATTACATACAACGCGACTCTGAGGTAGATCCTGTTTCACTTTACGGAGGAAGGAGGAGGCCAGGAGAGATGAAGTTGCCCAAAGAACACAGTTAGGAAAAGGGAGCACCAAAGGACTCTGGCAAGTGAGGCGATCAAGTAAATGCTCAGTAAACGGGTAACCAAATGAACATTTTGGGCTGTATTTTAATTTAGCAAAGATTCACCAACCCTACTTACATAACCTAAGGGCAGTGTGTGTTGGCAGGATAAAACAATTATGAGGAAATAAAAGCTTAAGTTGTGGGGACATTCCGTTCCTCATTATCAGTGATACAAAACTGAAAACTCCAAAGGAGCAGCCATTTAAAACCTCATGAGAATGAATATGTGAAAATTAACAAAAGGAGACTTCATTGAAGCAGAGTCGGGAGACTAGAAAGCTGGACCACTCAATGTCCCAAGAATAATGGTCAATTACAGACTCCAACAGAAGTGCCAATTATAGATCCCA
This sequence comes from Ursus americanus, assembly GCF_024610735.1. Taxonomy (NCBI): domain Eukaryota; kingdom Metazoa; phylum Chordata; class Mammalia; order Carnivora; family Ursidae; genus Ursus; species Ursus americanus. The sequence continues at coordinate 9,300,043 of NC_142137.1, read as the reverse complement.
GCAGAAGGTCAACAGGAAAGAATTATCAGTTACAGTCCGAAGGGGGAAAAAGATGTGAGGCGCACTGTGCAAGCAATCGACTACCTTTGCAATCACCCTTGCAACTCCAACTCCCCTTGGAAAAATCATCTTGCTTTTTCCCAATGACTTTTCAAAACAACCCCTCTCAACTTCCATCTCTGTAAAATAAGTTCCTCTCCTTTATTGGACTTGCCTGTAGTTTTTCCATAGCTTGCATGTCCCCAGCTGCAATTCTCTATTTCCAAATAAACCCACTTTTTCTGGTAAAATAACCTTACATTTAAGATGAACATAACTAATGGCATGAAGATGCCAGCACGGGGGAAATGGTTGCAAACAGAAAAGACCAGGATGAAAACAAAAACGACAGAACAGGACACAAACATTAAAATTAAACATTTAAATTGTTATTTCTGACTATACGCATTCAAAAAGCTCAACCGGAATACACACATCATTTCACCCCTCACTCTCAAACCTAACCACCGTGCCAGGAACTGTGCCAGTTGCCTTACCACTCCTATTCTCACAACTGTTTGTGACGCAAGAACCACTATCCCCTCGCAGCCCCACGAAAATGCGTTCTAGAACAAAACTGCCCAAAGCTTTCTAGCTCATTACTGGTTCCAACCGCTTCAGTTCAGACAAGACTGTGCGGAATTTGGCCGGGGGCTGTAACCGACAGGCGGTCTCCCAGGAAACCGAGCTCACCCCGCCCCCTGGTTACGCCCCCACTTCCGCTCCTGCGCACTGGAGCTCTACGGCGAATGATACTACTGGAGGAAATGGCTACTTCCCGCTTACCCCCGGCGACGCTAACGCTAAAGCAGGTAGCACCCGTTTTCGCCAGCCTTCTAGGGCAGCTTTCCAGGATCTGATCTCAATTATGCAGCTCTCCCTCCAGCCCACCCTGCGGAATGGGTCGCGGGGGCAGGACTCCCTGATGCGGAAGCCTGCGGTGGGGGTGGGGAGGAGGGGGCTGCCCTCCAACCCTGGGTTCCTGAGGCGGGCGGGCTGTGGAACTCTTGGAACTTTGATGCCTCTGCCACGTTGAAGACTGTTCTGTCTGTTGTACTGAGCTATGGTAAAGAGTGAGATTGCCAAAGAATTTTAACTGCACTGGTTTAAAAAAAGTGCTGTTACTGTAGTTACAGCTCCTAGTAACTGGTAGTCCTTTTCCTGCTCAGTGGTCATCTCTTGATGTTAAAGGGTTTTAGGTTTGACAAAGCAGTAAGCAAAGAGCCCAAATACACTTTTTGCCTTTTTCTTAAAAGGGAAGTTTTTCTTTGCCATTTTCAAAATTGAGGAGCAAAGGGAAGTCCTCTATTTAGTTGGTTTCCTAAAGTAAAGCCCTCTGGGCTGTAGATTTTGCAGTTGTAATTGACATGTTTCCTCCCTTCTACAGTTCATGAGAAGGCAACAAGTTCTCCTTCTCTACAGAAGGATTTTGCAAGCAATTCGGGAAGTTCCAAATGATTCTGATCGCAAATATCTGAAGGACTGGGCAAGGGAAGAATTCAAAAGAAACAAAAGTGCCACCGAAGAGGTGAGAACAAGATCATGGTGAGGACAGGCCCTGACCATTTTGTATTAGTTTTTTTTTTTAAGTTTAATAGACTTTTTGGAATATAAGGATCATGGAGATGTATGTACATCTTGATCCTTCCTTTTAATGTTACCAATTTTCCACTCAAATGATATTTGAAATTTTACAGTCTTTACAGTAGCATCACCTGACTTTTCTGTTAAACTAGACATATGTATACACATGAGAAGATTATAAATTGGACAGCATGATGGTTTGGGAAGTGTGGCAAGTGGGGTTTAAGAAAGTATGCCAAACACTGTGCGCCCTTAGTTGTCAATTTGGGGCTTTCCTAACACACAGTTGTTCCAATTCTCAGTGTTGGTCCCTAACAAATGAAATGATAGAGCTGTACCTTGTTTAACCAAGTAAAACAGTGACCAGCTTTCACTTTCTTCTACAGGATACAATCCGGATGATGATTACTCAAGGCAATATGCAGCTCAAAGAGTTAGAAAAAAACCTTGCTTTGGCAAAATCTTAACTATAGCATTATTCTGAAAGACTTTCAGAGTTTCTGTATGTATCATTGAGCAGATTAGACTCAACGATGGGCAGCCTAAAAGCAAGTCAAACTGTAGAGTACTTGGGAAAATGTCAGAACGTGGAGCATGGCATATCAGTGCAAACAAAAGCACATCAGAACAATTGCCTTGACACTGAAAAACATACCCTGCATTTTGAAAATGTTTTTGGATGTGTCAGCATTTCAAGCAGCAAAACCAGTACAAGTAGTCAGGACTTAAGATGTTCAACACCATTAACCCTCTGGGAAATGCAACTTAAAACCACATCGAAACAGTACCACATCCACTGGAATAACTATAATTAAAAACAGTTAATAGCAAATGTTGGTAAAGATGTAGGGAAATGGGACCCCTCAGACATGCTGTGGGAATATCAGATGGCACAGCCACTTGGAAAACAGACTGTCAGTTGCTTAAAATATTAAGTTACCATACAATTCAGCAGTTTCCTCTTAGGTTTACAACCAAGAGAACTGAAAATCTTTCTACAAAAACCTTGTACAGGAATACTCATAGCGGCATTATTCATTATAGCCAAGAAGCAGAAGCAATCCAAATGCCCATCAGCTGACAAATGATCCAATAAGATGTCTGTAGAGTATTATTTAGCAATAAAAAGGCATGAAGTACTGCTACACGGCTGCTACACAGGGATGAACCTGAGACCAGTCACACAAGATCCCATGTTGTAGGATTCCGTTTAGACGAAGTACCTAAAACAGGAAGAAAGAGGCGGTTGCCCAGGGCTGTGGACAGCACGGGAAGTAACTGCTGCTGGATATGGGGTTTCTCTGCTGGGTGAGGAACACGTTCTGAAGTTAGATTGGGGGTGTTGGTTGTACAAGTCTGAATATACTGAAGTCTGCTGAATCGTATATTTTGCATGTGTGGTATGTGAATTATATGTCAATAAAGGTTTTACTGATTTTTCTGCCAATATAGAATTGACATATAATACTGTGTAAGTCAATATTTTAAGAAAGCATACTGACCTCAGGAGATACCCTGGACCTTTCTTGAAAAAATCTTTCTGCATCACTGTAGGTTGTTCAGGTAGGTTCTTCAGATGTGACGTGATCCGGTAGTCCGAGGATTCTCTGAGAAGATCACCCCGGGAATACAGATCTTTGTTGGAAAGAGGACGCTTAATGAGCACGCTGAAGCACTCACCAAAAAGAGCCAGCGTCTGGGTGAACCTGATGCAATTACCTTAGCATCCACACAGAAGTGAAGCCATCAGGGACGGTCCTTGGTGCATTAGGTTCTCCTCCAGTGATGGGAAGAAAAAGTTCGAAGAATACATTGAAGATGAGAAGTTGACCTGAGGACACTCCGACCAAATGTACAACAGTTAATTTAGTGAAAGTGAAAGCTTATGGAAGAGGCCGGATTGGCAGTTCTACAGACGGATGTCGTCTGTTCTTACACAGATCTAAAAAGTTAATCCAAGAATCTGACCAGCACCTGAAAAATGTAGGAGAAATTTTGCAGAACAATAAATGGTTACCTAGTCCTGGACTCTGCATCCCAGAGCAGAGAGAGAAGCCGATGGTGGCGTTTGTCCATGACCTGCCTGCATGGCCAGGGTCCACCCTCCCCTCCCACAGCCTCAGCCCACAAGACAAAATAATTCTGAATATCCTTCAGCCGGGTAATCTCATTCAAAATGCATGAGCTAGTTATCAGGTCTGTCCTACTGCAAGGCCATTTGATGGACAGAAGCACTTGTGAACGGTCTCTGAACAGGGGACGCTTTCTTTGTGCGGCACAACGTACCTCTTCAAGTAGACGCAGCTTCTACTGAATCTCAGGTCTTGACATGACAGATCATCCTTCCATGAGGTGCAGGAGTCAGTGACCTGTGGACGTTCTTCCTAGCAGTGGTGTATGTCAGAGCTTGTGGTTTGAGAGTTTGTATGATGCAAATACCAGACTCCAAGAAAACCTAACAAAACCTGGGATTTGTTTTTATTGTTTTTTAAAGTGTTGGGCAAAAGACTACAAATTGAATTTTCATCTTCCAGAGGCTAAGATTATTATAATCTTAAATAATAATGGACAACTTTTGAGTGCTAAATAAATCTTGGGCTAAACAACTTCTCCCATATGGAACATGCTCGTTAAGGTGTTGGCCAGGTTTGAACTGGTGAAACATTTTGTTTAGCATCTTTATCAGTGTTCTGGCTTAGACAACAAATTACCTTTCTGGATATTCCCTGTGAACTGTACTCACGTGGGGGTGCCTGTGTGGTTGAGTTGGTTAAGTGCCGACTCGATTTTGGCTCAGGTCATGATCTCGGAGTTGTGAGATCGAGCCCTGCATCGGGCTGGGCATGGAGCCTGCTTAAGATTCTCCCTCTCCCTCATCCCCTACCCACCCTCTAAAACGAAACAAAACAAAAACCCGCACAATACACTCTTGGTTGAATGTTAAAGTTTTGTTCCTCAAGTTTAATTTTACAGTACTTGTTCAGTTCATGTATTTGAACTACAATAAGTCAAATATTTATCTTAAAACTTTTTAAATACCAAAGCTTTCTAGCATGAGGATAAGTGGCTAGGGTTATGATTTAGCATACTGACTGTCCCTGCATCATGACCTCCTTTGAAGTGTGCCATCGCGTTAGAAGTTTCTACACTCAGCACAGGCGTTGTGGTGCGTGGGCCTGCAGAGGACTTTATAATACTTGAGGAAAGCAGCACATACTCTCTAGTGTTTGTAGTATTGGAGTCACAGAAGCAGACACTCAGGAGAGGCTGAGACCCACACTTACCTAAATTGTCTCTTTTGTGGAAGAAAAATGCTAGTCAAACCACAGAAGGAAACAGCTCACATCTACTGTGGAAAAAAACTGGGATTATGTAGAGCAAGGTCCAAGCAGAATCGAAAGCAAATTGTCACTTTGTGCCAAACTAGAAATGGCCACAGCCTATTTCCTTCCTTTAGTCAGGCATTTGAGAAATTCTATCAGGATTAAATTTGCTATTTTTGTTTACTAGGAAAAGGAAATTACTTTTTACCCACTCTGGTTTGCATTAGGAAAATTTCTGTGCTGTTTTCTGATTATGTGTCTCATGGATTTAATACATTCGTATTTATCATAGACCAACAATACTACAGAAGAATATTTCCCTTTAAAATCACAACAGAAAACAATCTTAATTTTTTTTCTTATAAGTATTCTAAAAGGTCACTGGTTTTATCTTCTAAATCTTAATCAATTTGACTTTTATATCACGGGAAGAAATGTATTTAGCTTTTACGAATGATTTGTTAGAAAATGTTATTTTACCTGCATACAGTTGTAAGTGAGGTTTTGTTCTCAGTTCAGTATTTTCTAAAAGGTCAGTAGTTTAAACAAAACATTTAAGCTCGCGCTGAGAAATACTTCCATATTATCGGCTTTTGAAAAATTTATTTTTCATGCAGTGCACCTGATCTCTACTTTAAAGCAGATGTATTTACCAGAAGTTATCCTTCTATCAAAACAAGGTAAAGTGTGCCTACGTGAAGGCACTCTCTCTGGGAGCCATAAATCTGGTCAACCACGCAAACCAAAATATACAGTAAATATTCACACTTTCATTTAAATAAGGATTTTAATATCCATAGTGTTGAGAACCATGTTTAATACTTGGAAGTGAAATTCAAGGTAATAAAAATATTAAATAGAAGACAACATACCTCTCAAGTATCAGCACTTGACTGAAAAAAAAAAAAGATTTAAGCATGAAAACATCAATTCCTTTATTTTGGGGTCCCAAAGATAAGATTAGAACTATATTCAATCTAACCACAGATTTTACTGTACTCAACGCCGTAATTCACTAACAAAAACCCCACTGCGGTATTACAGCTTTTCTGTGTTTCACATTTTCCCCCATAGCTGTTCAGAGTTCTAATCTCCGTTTCAAACACGATCCACGTGACAGACTCTCAATTACTAGTCTTGCTTCTTTGGAAGAGTACTATTGTGGCATTTGCTCATTTAACAGAAAGCACAAGGGAAAAATAAGGAGATACCCATCAGACCCAAAGTTGAATTTCTGACAATACTAAGAACAAAAACCCCGTTTTTGAAAATAAGCTATGGATCTTGAGATGCTGCCACGAGGCCGGGGTGGAGGCTGACTGATCGTGTTGCCTCCTTGCCTCTGCTGCCTTCCCTATTAAGAGTAAGGACCCACGTATCTACCGGACTAGGTGCCTGTGACTCTTTGCATTCCTCCCTAGTCTCTTACCGTGACTTTGACAAAAATACCTAGTTCATGACAGAAAGTGGCCTGCTTCTGATGGGTAGACGTCACATCATCAAAATCCTTCCTTCCAAAGACTCTACGGTCTAGATAAAATTTAATTTGTTTTCAGCATTTCTCAACAAGGATACTCCTTGGGATAGCAGGAGATACTTGGTAAGTGAAAAGAACTCTTAGACTACAACTTACTGAATATCTCAGGATTTGCTGAGCATCAGGCAGTTCAAGAAATTGAGGTATACTGAGGAAGGACTCTAAAGCTGTCCGCGACGCCCAGTTAGGGGACCCGAGAAGCTGAGGGCAGCATCTCGCTCTGCAGTGGGGAGGCTCAGCCTGGGGAGCGCAGCAGGGAACCAAGGGAGAAGGCGCCTCTCCGTGGAGCGGAGCCCCAGGGGTCTGGGGAAGAGCGCCACATCCTTCCCGGTGGCTGAGGAACAAGACAGGCTCACAGACACGAACATCAGTGCGAGGGGACATTAAATTGGCCCCTATCCGGGCTGTGGGATGGCACCCTACATCTAGATCTCAGTCTGCCAGGAGTGTGTGTGTCCACAGACTGTCACTATTAACAAGAACAGCTGTAAGCTTGACTGGGTGAAAACAAAGGAGCTGTAAACATACCGTGTTTTTCTGGGTGTGCCCATGGCAGGAAATCATTTTCTCTCCGGCTCAATGAGCAACATTTTATTCCAAGTTAGAGACAATAGTCACTCAGTTCCTGTGTTGCTAGAAATCGCATGGGGATTTCTGCGCATACCCGGAATCTGGAGGACAGGCATATGATCCCACACACCGAGGGACAAGAAGCATAGAAGAGAAATCCAAAATTTCAACATACCCAAGCTACGTCTATAACGTCGTATCCTCCACAGAGCAGAGTAAAATCCTCGGGACTCCACAAAGCTGCACAACAGGGGGGTCTGGATCAAGTTACTGAATTATTTTACTTGACGGAGTCACTGCAAAGCAGTGGGAAACTTTTGAGGCTCTTCAATGACAGGACACAATTAGAAGTGAAATACTTTCAAGCAATAGCCTCACTTCTTTATAAAATGTAGACCGATAAACTCAAATTTAGAAAGGTACCCTTGGATAAGTGGGTGTGATTAAGGATAGACGTTTCAGGTAATTGTTAGATGAACGTTTTTCCAGTAATCTTTAAAATCAGTAGGATTAATCAATTGTAGTATTGTTGTATTTTGGCTGAAAATACAGAAACAATGACCCAATGATTTGAACCTTTCTCATTTGAGTTTATTAACAAATACTCCCAGTGCTATTAGCCAATGCCTCATTATTTTAAGTACCCACCAACTTTGCAAAGTATTTTAAGATATACGGGATCTAGTGACATGAAAATCTTTTTCTCCTCAAAATCTATTTGATAAAGTTTTCATCTGGTTAAAAGGTCAGCATTTTGAGAAGTAGGACTTTGAGAGGGGGATTTAGCGTGTCTCAGCCACAGCTCTTACAGAGAGAGACTCTCATCCGGGCCCAGCAGGTGTGGGCCACATGCATGACTACTGGAGTTCACAAGGGCTTCGTTTTTCTTCTTCCTTTTGATTTATATTATTTCATACATCCTGAATTTTAGGGTTTAGGCTCCGCACATCATCTGTTTCTTAGCATGGCTCACTTAATCTGAGCTTTTGAACCTCAGATGAACCTGGACTGAGGTTATGAGTTTGTAATGAAACCTGAAACTAAGCAACTGTCCCTGGTTTCAGTCTCATTGTTGAAGTCGTCATAACTTCAGGGCACAGGAAGCATGGGTCTGGCACATTTCAGAAATTCTACTTGTTTTTAAAAGACAAGTCTACTATGTGCATGATAATGGACACCTTGGGCACAGCTGTCCTAGAGCTGCAAGCCAGCAATCAAGAATCCTCCCTGGGCCACTTCCCAGGTCCTAATTTTCCTTCTGCACCTTTGTCCTTAGTTTAGCAAGTTCTTCTTCTAAGCTTTTAATATGTTCCTTCAGGGTGGCCTTGTCTTGCTGGGCCTTCTGACTGGCTTGGCTTCGTGCTTCCTCAATCTTCCTTTCATACCACTTTTCCATCTGAGTAGAAACAGCCTCAAAAAAATACTGGGTAATCTCCAGAGCTTGGGAAGTGTCTCGAACGTGAGGGGTGGTCTGCTCGCTGCCTGCTGCTGGTGGCAGCTGCCCACAGGGGTTGCTGGGTGCTGGTTGCTGGGTCCGATGCCTTGTCTGCCCACTTTTCCCAGACTTCTTGGTTTGGGTGCCCCTGTCAACACAGGGCCCAGCCTGCTGATCACATTTGGCTGCCTCTTTCAAGGGCAGTAAGGCTGTCTGGACCTTGACATTCCTCAGTCGGGAGCCTGTACAGTCTGAGGAAGACAGCTCCTGCTGTAGTCTGTGGGTAGCAGTGGAGTTGAAGGCCTTTTCCTTGGGCCTCACCACCTGAGGAGAACTGTCAGAAGCTGCTACTGGACCCGCAGTGATCACTGATTGATCCACACCTAGTTTCAGAAGGAAAACAAGACCACGTTGACACAGCCCTGTGGCTCTGCGTCGGCATTTCAGACGCCAGGTAATCCTATACACCATCAGCCTTCCCCACTGCCAACCACCATGTGCAATTTCTCCTCTGCCCTCCCCCCTTCCACGTCCCCCTGATGATCATTTTGGGTGGTTAGGGCTTTCATGGATTAACGACACTGGTGGCATCTAAGCCAAAAAATTGCCGGCCTTCCCTTTAGCTAGTTAGAAAGCTTAGAAAGCTCTGGGTACCATCTTGTGACGGCTAAGGATGACACGGCTCAGCAAGTAGGTCTGAAACAGAGCTGGGTATGTATTGATGAGAATGAATACGCCCATTCCCTAATTTCTGGGCCTTTTCCACACCATAGCCCCAGTTACTAGTTCCAATTCAGAGAGGTGGTCATACTCTCTACCCAGAGCTCCAGCCACGTTCCCTAACTAGACCTCGCATGAAAAATTTGCCCAGGATTTCCCCAATGTTATGGGCACAAAGAACATAAAACTGTGGTTCCAGAAATGGTCTATAATAACATAATACACTTGACATACCAAGATTCCTCACAGAGGCCTAATTACAAAGGCTCTACATGTCCGCAAAGTCATCACCGAGTATAATCACTGCGGCTGATGAACAGACACTTTGCTTGAAAGATCTCTTTATCTAGCACCTGGGGCGGCTTCAATACATGAACCGCTGCTTATGGAGGTTTACGTAGCTGGACTAAGGTCAAAGGCTGATCAAGGAGAAGAAAGGAGAAAGCAGCGCCAGAGCCAGGGCAAGAGCCCCGCTGAGGAGACAGATGTTTGTTCAAAACTCTTCATCTTTGGGGCCCAGTCTATCAATATTGTACCTGAAACACAGCTATAACCAGTCAACAATTCCTTTATTCCTTCATTCAGATATTTTGAACACTTAAATAGGAGTACTTTATTGATGCGTAGGAACTGAATGTACAACAATAAGCAAAGAAAGTTCTCAGCCTTATAGACTTTACAATCCAGTGTTGCCTACAGCCCTATCCTAGGGGCTGCCTTTGGACACAGCGGAGAACGGTATCTGGGGGTTTGACCATCTTTGGATGGAATGGCTCTCTCTGCCCATGTGTTACCTGTAGAGGACTCGCAAGTAGATGGTGTGGATTTGCTCCTAGAGGCCCTGGAATCTCCAGAAAGCTTCAGCTCTAGATTCTGAATCTTTAACATGCACCAGGTTTTTAATTCATCCACCAAGGACATCTAAAACAAACAAACAAAAAAAAAACAACCCCGCACAAATGATGAATTGGACATGTGGTTTATGAATGAAAGCATCAAGAGTGGACTTTTCAATTATGATAGTTCCAGATATCATCTTGACAGGCCTCAAAGCTGTGGATGACCTCCCCTCCCACAGCCACACGGCCTTCTCTGCTTGCCCTCCCCTAGACGAGGATTCACCCAGCACCAAGCCTGATAGTTTCTGTAGTCTTTGAGTGACTTAGGTTAAGAGACACCTTGAACACCCAGAGCTTCCCAAATCTTACAAATCAAGAATTTTTGGCTGCTCAGGAGCATGAACTCTCTCATACTCAACAAGTACTCATTTTATGTCTGTGGTCTCAGGTAGACAAACTCCCCAAGGGCAGGAACCAAATCTTGCTCAACAACAGAGCAGTGCCCAACAAATGCACAATACCTAGAGGGGATTCAGAGCAGAGACTACAGCTTCGCCTGGGTATTCTACGAACGGTTCAGTCTCCAGCTCTTACCAGAATATTCAGCAACAAATGGACTGAACTACATGTTATTTTCTATTCATTATATAAATGAATAAAAGGACATTAAAAAGGACGTGCTACGTAATACAAATGCTTTTATGGGTTCTTGGCCTCTGGGTTTTCAGTGATGGGTCCATCTTAACTCAGTGGAGACGTGTAGTAAATACCCGGCTAGGGGCAGAGCCTGGTTTTCACCTGTCGTTTCTCTCCGTCGTGCTTCTCGGCGTCGGAGTGCTGCTGCAGGCGGTTCAAGCACTCTGTTCTCTCTGCTGAGAGCCGCTCAACCATCAGCTTGTCCAGAACACGCATCTGGGATTCAATGGGCAGAGAGCAAAGGACTGAGATGACCGCAGGACGGTCCCTTGACTCCTGAGACGGGGCTCTGGGGGACCAAGCAGTGGCCAGAGGAAAGAGAAGCAAACCTCAACTTCTCTTTTATCCTAGTTTCATCTAGTATTCATTGAACCCTAGGTTTTCACAATCCCTGAGCATGTTTCTGTGCAGTCACGCCTTTTTCCCATTTGTTAAATTCCTAAGGGGTTGAAGAGACTGAACACACAGTAAATCTACAACTTGAGCCAATGCAGACCTAGTATTAGGGTAACCTGAGGTGTGACTTAGGGAGGTGGGTGGGGGTTTGGGTGAAATAGGTGATGGGGATTAAGGAATGAACTTGATGGGATGGGCACCGGGTGATGTGCGAAACTGCTGAATCACCATATTGTACACCTGAAACATAACACTGTGTGTTAACTGTACTGGAGGTCAACAAAATAAATCGGGTACTAGACAAAAACAAATTATATGTTTAACTCCATATACAGAAGAGTACGTTGCCATTAAATAGCACACCGAAACTCAACATGTCGAAGACATTACTACGTTTAAACATAAGCTACAAAGATGGCAAGGGCTCTTCGGGTCCCAGATGAAGTCGTAAGACCTGTAATCTACTCCACAGACCCACCAAATCTACACCCGTTTACAGAGCAATTCCTCCTCAAGACCTGAGGGATGACCGAGCAGTTTGCGTACCACAGAAGATAAGCCATACAGAGCAGAGCAAGGGAGGCAGAGACACGGCAGCAAAGGGAACCCCCACCCCCAACACTGCACGGTAGTGGGGACAGGACTGGGAACGTGGGAAGATTGGTCTGCCCTGGTGCACAGGAGAAAAAACAGGATTTCAAAGGGCAACTAGAATACAAAGGAACCAGATCCCTGCCAAATGTCAGGGGAGCCACTGGAACGGTCTCTAGGTCACAAGGGCTGGCAAGCACCAGAGTCTACGTTCCTCCTCCACCTTGATGTCGCAGATGCGAGCCCGGGCACCACAGCCATCCTGCCGCCTCGGGGAGCCCTGCCCTACGCCACCACCAGCCCCAGCTGTCCCGCCAACGCAACCCCAGCATGGTACACACATCACACCCTCGGTCAGTGCTCACTACGGCTCCAGCCGTTTTGCCGAGGTGACACAGGCGCAACGCACCTTGAACGCTCCAGGCCCCTCGCTTCAACTCCAAATGACCTGCCAGGGCGCACTCAACTCCGTGCCCTGAGACCTCCCCGCCCGAGTCCCCTTTGCTCCAGACCACGTGCTCGGGTGCATCCCGGGAACAGCACCTGGAGCACATCAGCTTCGGCTGAACTGCCGGGGGGCCAATGGCACAGAGGGCCCTGGGACTGCCCCACTCTGCACCCACTTCAGCTCAGGCCATCCCACTGACAGCCCCAGGGCAGAGAGCCTGGGGAGCCCCCAGGCCACCCCAGCCACGGTTCTGCCAGCCAGCCAAAGTCACCAAGCGTGATACCCTCTACACAGGGGATGGCTACACCTCAGACTGTTCCTTCACGTTGAGGATAAGGAGCTGTTCTGCTTCGTTCTGAGGAACAAAAGCAGAAAGTCAAGCAAATGAGGAGACGGAGGACTACGCTTCAAACAAAAGAACAAAACAAAAGAACTAAATGAAACGGAGGTAGCCAACCTGCCTGGTGAGAGTTCAAAGTGATGGTCTTAAAGATGCTGAGCGGCTGCACAGAGGGGTGAATTCAGAACTCCAACAAAGAAACAGAAGATATAAAAAGAACCAATCAGATGAAGAATATAGTAACTAAGATGAAAACCACAATAGAAGGAACCAACAGAATAGAGGGTGAAGAAGAATGGGTCTGGAATCTGGAAGACGAGGTAATGGCAAGCACCCAGACTGAACAAGAGAAAAAGAATTTTAAAAAATAACCATAGGTGAAGGGATCTCTTCGGCAACCACAAACAAACATTTGCATTACGGACATCCCAGAAGGAAGAGAGAGAGAAAAGGGAACAGAAAACTTATTTGAAGAGATAGCTGAAACGTCCCTGAGCTGGGGAAGGAAAATAGGTCAGGAAGCACAGAGTTCTAAACTAAATGAACCCAAAGGAGACCCACACAGTGACACATAAATAAAAGGTCAAGAGTAAAGAGAAAGAGAATTTCTAAAGCGGCAAAAGAAAATAACATTCAAGGAAACCCCCATAATGCTATCAGCTGATTTTTAAGAAACTCTGAAGGCCAGAGGAAGTGACAGGATATATTCAAAGCACTGAAACAAAAAAACCCTACAACCAAGACTCCTCTGCGCACCAAGTTTATTATTCAGAATCGAAAGAGAGAGAAAGACTTTAACAAACAAAAGGTGAATGAGTTCATCACCACTAAAACAGCCTTACAAGAAAATTTTTTTTAAGATTCCACTTATTTATTTGAGAGAGAGAGAGAGAACACAAATTGGAGAGGGGCAGAGGGAGAGGGCAAAGCAGACTCCCTCCCTGCTGAGCAGGGAGCCCGACTCAGGGCTCAATCCCAGCACCCCAGGATCATGACCTGAGCTGAAGACAAATGTTTGTCCTGAGCCACCCCAGTACCCCAACCTTACAAGAAATTTTAGAGATTTTTTTTAAGTAGTAAAAAGGCCATAATTAGAAAATTATGAAAAAAAAAAGAGTTCATGAGTAAAAGCAACATACAGTACAGGTAGTAAAGCACTCTGGTGTGAAGGTTAAGAGACAAAGTGAAATTGTATCTTTAAAGTTAGTTAAGGAAACTCAAAAGAAAGATACAAAATGACAGCATACAAAAAACGTGGGGGGGGGGTCAGTAAAAATGAAGTTCTTTTTGAATGTATTCAAACTTAAGTGACAATTTTTTTTCTTTTTTTTTTTTTTGGAGAGAGAGAATGTATGTGCACATGAACGGAGGGTTGGGGTGGGGAGAGATGGGGGAGAGGGAGAGCAAGAATCTCAAGCAGGCTCCATGCCTGGCACAGAGCACAATGTGGGGCTTGATCTCACGACCCTGAGATCATGACCTGAGCCAAAATCAAGAGAGTTGGTCACTTAACCAACTGAGCCACCCAGGCTCCCCAGGTGACCATCAATTTACCATAGCCTGCTATATACTTAGGATGTTCTATATGAATCGGATGGTAAACACAAAACTCAAACCTAGGATACACACACACACACACACACGAAAGTGAAGCAGAACACTAAACAAAGTCATCAATCATAAGGAAACAGCAAGAGAGGAACAGAATTACAAAACAAGAAAACAATAAAATGGCAATAGGTACATAACTATCAATAATTAAATGTAAATGGTCTAAATGATCCAATCAAGAGACAGAGGGTGATTGAATAGATTAAAAAAAAAAAAAGACCCATCTATTTGCCGCCTACAGGATACTCACTTCAGACTTAAAGGCACACACAGACTGAAAGTGAAGGGATAGAAGAGATTCCATGCAAATCAAAGGGGAGTGGGGAGGAGGTAGCCAGGGTAGTAATACTCATATCATAAGAAACAGACTTTAAAACAAACTTTAAAACAGACTGAACAAGAGACAAAGAAGAGCATTACCTAAGGATAAAGGGATCAATCCAACAAGAGGATTTTAACAATTGTAAACACATATGCACCTAACATCAAAGCACCTAAATATGTAAAGCAAACATTAGGAGACAAAGGAAGAAACTGATAGTAATACAATAATACTGGGAGACTTTAACATCCCACTTACATCAGTGGAGAAATCATTTAGATAGAAAATAAGGAAACTGTCTTTAAAGATTCTATTTATTTACCTGAGAGAGAGACAGCACGCGCGAGTGCGTGTGTGCAAGCACAAGCAGGGGGAGTCACAGGCTGAGGGAGAAACAGGCTCCTGCTGAGCGGGAGCCCGATGCAGGACTCCATCCCAGGACCCTGGATCACGACCTGAGCCGAAGGCAGACGCTCAATGAACTGAGACACCCAGGCGCCGCCCAGGAAATTGTCTTTGAACAACACATTAGACCAGTTGGACTTAACAGATATTTATAGAACATTCTATCCAAAAACAGAATACACATTCAAGTGCACATGGAACATTCTTCAGAATAGATCATGTGTTAAAACAAGTCTCAATAAATGTAAGATGACTGAAATCATATCAAGCACCTTTTCTGACCATAAAAATATGAAACTAGAAATCTGCCTTCAGCTCAGGTCATGATGTCAGGGTTCTGTGATCATGACCCCAGTATACTGGGATCGAGTCCCACATTGGGCTCCCTGCTCAGTGGGGAGTCTGCTTCTCTCTCTCCCTCTGCCCTTCGTCCCTGCTCATGCATGTTCTCTAACAAAATTTTTTTTTAAAGATTTTATTTATTTATTTGACAGACAGACAGCCAGCGAGAGAGGGAACACAAGCAGAGGGAGTGGGACAGGAAGAAGCAGGCTCCCAGCAGAGCAGGGAGCCCGATGCGGGGCTCGATCCCAGGACGCTGGGATCATGCCCTGAGCCGAAGGCAGATGCTTAATGAGTGAGCCATCCAGGCGCCCCTCTAACAAAATATTTTTTAAAAATTGTTAATACCTATTCTTCCCAAACTATTCCAAAAAAATAAGCATACATACACCAATGGAACAGAATAGAGAAACCAGAAATGGACCCTCAACTCTATAGTCAACTAATCTTCGACAAAGCAAGAAAGAATATCCAATGGAAAAAGGACAGTCTCTTCAACAAATGGTGCTGGGAAAATTGGACAGCCACATGCAGAAGAATGAAACTGGACCACTTCCTTACACCATTCACAAAAATAGACTCAAAATGGATGAACGACCTAAATGTGAGACAGGAATCCATCAAAATCCTTAAGAAGAACACAGGCAGCAACCTCTTCGACCTTGGCCGCAGCAACTTCTTGCTAGACACGTCTCCAAAGGCAAGGGAAACAAAGGCAAAAATGAACTATTGGGACCTGATCAACATAAAAAGCTTCTGCACAAAGGAAACAGTCAATGAAACCAAAAGACGACAGAATGGGAAAAGATATTTGCAAATGTCTTATCAGATAAAGAGCTAGTATCCAAAATCTATAAAGAACTTATCAAACTCATTACCCAAATAACAAATAATCCAATCAAGAAATGAGCAGAAGACACGAATAGACATTTCTTCAAGGAAGACATACAAATGGCCAACAGACACATGAAAAAATGCTCAACATCACTCGGCATCAGGGAAATACAAATCAAAACCACAATGAGATGCCACCTCACACCAGTCAGAATGGCTAAAATTAACAAGTCAGGAAACAACAGATGTTGGTGAGGATGTGGAGAAAGGGGAACCCTCCTACACTGTTGGTGGGAATGCAAGCTGATGCAGCCACTCTGGAAAACAGTGTGGAGGTTCCTCAAAAAGTTGAAAACAGAGTTACCCTATGACCCGGCAATTGCACTACTGGGTATTTATCCCAAAGATACAAATGTAGTGATCCAAAGGGGCACCTGCACCCCAATATTTATAGCAACAATGTCCACAACAGCCAGACTATGGGAAGAGCCCAGATGTCCATCAACAAAAGAATGGATAAAGAAAATGTGGTGTGTCTGTGTATACACACACACACACACACACACACACACACACAATGGAATATTACTCAGCCATCAAAAAATGAAATCTTGCCATTTGCAGTGATGCGGATACTATGCTAAGTGAAATAAGTCAATCACAGAACAGATTGTATAATCTCACTCATGTGGAATTTAAGAGACAAGACAGAGGATCATGGGGGAAGGGGGAAAGAATAAAACAAGACAAAGTTAGAGGCAGATAGACCATGAGAGACTCTTAATCACAAGAAACAAACTGGGGTTGCTGGAGGGAAGGGGGTGGGGAGGATGGGGTAACTGGGTGATGGACATTAAGGAGGGCACGTGATGTGATGAACACTGGGTGTTATATAAGAGCGATGAATCACCAACCCCTATCTCTGAAACCAATAATACATTATATGTTAATTAAATTTTAATTAAAAAATATTTTTAAAAATCTGAATAAATGAGCTTGAAAGAAATCACAAAGGCAGGCCTCCTCCCTGACAGCCCGCCCGACACGCTCAGCACAGAGGCTACAGAAGAGAAGGATGTGCTGAGGGCTCTGATTTCCTTTCCTGTCGGGATACCTGGACGTGCAGCGCTCCGGGCCACCCACTGACCTGGTGCTGGGTCTTGTTCTCCATGTGTCCCAGCTTTGTGTTCATTTTATCCTGAACTGAGCCCAGCTCTGCCTTGATCTCCTCCACAGCTGCCTCCAACTGATTCTCCAGCTTGTTGATTAGGGGTTCACACCGACAGCCGTTTATGGGTGCCTGACGGGAACAGTAAAGGAATCAATCCACTCAATCATTCCTTCAACAAATTGGTTTTGAGGACCATCCAGTGCCAGTCAGTGTGCAGGGGGGAATACAGATGATGGAGGAGGCAGGTTCCCCCCCGGCGTAACTTTGGGATGTCCAGTGGGCCAAGCTTTGGGACCAACAGGCACTAAGAAGATTCAGAGAGCACCAGTGCTTGTTGCTTTTATCCACTCTGGGGCCTCAAGACGATCCAGTCACCTAAGCATGGTGTGGAAAGCTTTGTAACTACCGCTGCGTGCCTGGGCCTAAGCTGGGGGTGCGCCTGCAATTCAGGTCAGGAGGGCCGCCTGCTTTATCTTCGAAGCTCATGCCCTCAGTCAACACTGAGAGTGGTCCCCAGGAATAGGGACACATGCACGGCCTTGCCTTAGGCCTGTGGTCCTAGGTCCAGACGGGGCTTGCCAGGTACCTGCATCACTTTCCCGTCCTTGCCGCGGTACAGCGTGTACAGCTGGTAGGCTCTGAACTCATGGGGAGGGGGTGGCGGGGAACATCGGTGCCTGGGCCTCTTTTTAGGATGACTATGAGCATGCGAGGTCTTCTGGTGTCCAGGCTGTTGGTCTGCTGGTGGGGTGGGGTCAGAAAACGCTGACACCTGTGGGAGAGGAAGGGACAATGCCCCCGAGCACTGTGACATCTACAGGACTGACACCCAGCCAACCACTCCCTTCTCACTCACGTGTGCCGAAGACCCAGCTTGCTCTGTCTCACGGCATTCCGCTCCAAGCACCCCACGTCAAAAGAAATACATCAGCTCGCTAACCTTGTGTTTGAAGTTAGCCAGATTTACTTTTTGTGCTCTGGCTCCCAACCAGCAAGCCAAGCAAAGTGGCTTTTCAGCTACTGGGCATGACGCTATCCCAGGGCCCTCTGCCAACCTGCCTCCCAGCCCTCTCCACGCTGCTTTCACGCGCCTCCTGACCTTGGGCCTTGACTTTCTCTGCCTATTGTCCTTTGCTCTGGGCTCTGGGGAGGCGGACAGGATATCTTCTCTGGCCTCTTCTTTCCCGGGTACAGCCTGTTCACTGCTGGGGGTGTCTCCTGCTGAGACACTTCCCTACAGAGGAAAGAAAAAAAGCCCAGAAACCAGTTCTAATTGCCCCCCCTCTATCTTTTTCTGTAATGGTGTAAAATTCTGTTTGCGAGACTGCATCTGCTAAAGGACCTAGGGGACATGGCGCCAGTGGCAAACAGGGAACGCTGCCCGGTGGTCCACACTGCACAGATTCTGTTTTCCCAGTTGCTTGAATATTTGGCTTTGACTAAATATAGCCTTGGGTCTAATTCTATATTCTAGAGCTTTGGGAACCTACCACAAACACCTCAGCGTGAGATTTTTTATTTTTTTGCATTTCGACAACTGCACCAACAATAAAAACACATTCATTCTTTGACCTGGGACCTCACAATTCATAATGGAGTAGGAGAAACCTCTGAAATGAAAAAACATCCCATTTCCACTCCTTATAAGAACTTTTACAAATTAACATATACAATTCAACCACAGGAACTTAATCAGAGTTACAATGCCTTAACCCTGGAAACGGATAAGAAGATTTTGAAATACAATGATGAGTACTTGGTATCAAATTCTATGGGCCAAAAGTTGTCTTTACATCCAAGCCTTTTTCGTCCTGGGAGAGCGGAAAGGCACGGTTCATTCCAAGGCTACAGTGGCTAGTCGTGCAAGCTGTCCCCATACAAGGGCACCTGCAGAGGGAGCTGAAAGCCAGCTCGGGCTCTCTGTAGCGTATGAGCCCGAGCAGGGGGCATCTTCTTCTCAGTTCTCACAGAGGAATCACCTGTCCTAGCACAGCCTCAGTCGTTCCCTTAAGCAAAAAGGAAGCAACCTAGACCGGTGGTTGTGAAACTTTAGTCCACATTGGAATCACCCGCCGGGCTTGTTCAAAGACTGCTGGACCCCTCCCAGAGTTTCTGATCCAGTGGGTCTGAGGTGAAACCCCGGACTCTGCATCATTAACAAGGTCCCAGATGACACAGCGGACACCACACTTTGCACCCCTGCCCTATACAGTTAAGGGCACAGTGTCCGAGGCAGAGCCGTCCACATGGTGGTGACAAGGCCACAGATATGGGGGTTAGAAAATATGGGCAAACAGGCTCAGGATCCGAACCCTTGGAGGAGTGGAGGACAGGGAGCTGAAGAGAAAGCGCAGACAACAGCGTGCAGAACCAGAGGACAGCAGAGACAGAGGAGGGCGTGGCCGCTGCCACACGAGCCCAGAAGCCGCGGTGCCAGTGTCCCACCCTCTGGAAGGGGGTGAAGTTGGGGAGGGCGGGAGGGCTACCCCCCACCTTGCTTTGTGCCACCTCATCTCTTGGCACAGACTGAGCTCTCCTCTCTTCCTTGAGCCTCTCTCTCTTTTTCCTCAGGCTTCGCCCACGACTGAAGCGCAAGACCTGAAGGAGGCAAGAAGCATCGTTACAAACCACCAGCGTGCGCAGCATCAGCACGATGGAATCGTCCTTGGACCTGGTGCTCTGATCTAATGGAGCTTCCAGCCTAGCGGGAGAGACCAAGCATTCACGTCAACAAGCACTTCCAGACTGCCTGCAAGGCTTCCTAGGTCCTGTGCCGGGCGGGCTCTCTAGGGACCCAGACGGGAGGAGCTCGTTATCCCTGAGCTCCAGGAGCTTGCAGTCTAGGACCAGAACAACAGGCGTTTACGCGCTGGGCCAGGGCCACCATATAGGTGTGTCTAGGCTGTGCACGGCTGAACTCCAGGGAACACCACTCACAGAGACCAGGACAGGAGTGGCACCCCCCTGGAGTGCTAGAACGCGGTAGCCCCAGGCCAGGCACAGGCTGTCTTGGTACACTGGACCTGAACTAGCCCATCAGATGTTCTCTTGACCAAACCATATTCAAGGCATTTGTAGTGTGATTCAAACACTGAGGTGCATCTGTGAACCATGGGACCAACTATGGGACAGAAATCTCTTCCCCAGAAGAAAGCATTTGGTCTGCCCCTTCGAGGGCAGGAAGGCAGAATGGACACAGGCAAGTAGACATGGGGTCCGATAGCCCGATTTTGGAACCCAGCAGCAGCTAGCTGTAGAATCTTTGGGCAAGTTATTGCCTTCTGTGTATTCTCAAATGTACGTATGGGAGTTAATGGAATTAACCAAGGTAAAGCAGGCGGCTGGCACACCCTGGACCATCAGGCATGGTTAGGTGCCTTCCTCCTGCCTTGGGCCCTAGAGCGCCTTGATCGGCACAGGCAGTCTAAGCAGAGTACAGACCTTTGAGCTGGCAGAAACCTTCAGTCTCTGGCCCAGCTCCACACCCTTCCCCCAGGCCCCTTGCTCCCCGTTCCACCAGCACCCCCTTCAACCAAGGAGGTCCAGGAAGTGAAAACACCCTTTTCAAGGTCTCGTAAATTTTCTGCAATAAAACATTTTGTCTTCATAGGTCGATAGTTCAGCACAGTCTTCAGCTCAATGTTCAACTTTCTTGTGTTCATTAAATTCAAGTGACACAATTATGGGACAAAAAGAACCTCTACAGGCAGCAGGTACCATCTACATGGAGATTTCCTGACAATATCTGCCTGTGGCTGAACCAGATGTTTAAATAGTATCTTCATCCCCTAAGCCAGCAGCTCTGAAAGTGTCGGGAACCCTGGGTCCATGAGGCTAAAATTATCTTCATAATATTACAACAGCGTCGGCCTTTCTCTCTCAGAGTGACAGCGGTGTTTCCCCGGAAGCTGCACACGATACTGCAAAGGCTCACATGTGGAAGAAAAGGCGAGCCCTCCCCTCTTCTTTGCAGAACAGTATGGAGATTTGCAGAAATGTAAAATAATGCTACTTAACTCTTCTCACACCACTGGTTTTTATAAAGTTACTTTTCACAAAAACAAGTTCATTTTGTGGTAACAGAGTTAAAAATGTTCATTTAAAAACAACATTCCTCAAGTTGAATTTCAAATATGGTAACTATAACAGATATAAACACAGCTCTCTATGGGCCTCTAGAACATTAAGTGTCCCTAGACCAAGAGGCCCGAGAGCCACTGTCCTAAGCCCTTTCTTAAGCTAAATTCAGACTCACAAGGAAGTCAAGTTTGATGCGAGGAACTGACTAGTGCCCATCGCTCATTCAACTTACGGACCCCTGGAACAGAATACAGCCCCAGCATCAACCCCAAATTCACTTTCAGAAGCATTTGTGAACCGTATCAATCTAAAATGAGAAGGGATACTCAGAGGTCACCCAAATCATCAGCATAATTCCCTCCACAGACCATGTTATTGGCCAGGGAAAATAACTTTGCATGGCTTACAGCCTTTCTCAGCGAACCCTATCATCTACTAAATGGAATGTCATCAATCTCCAGCTCACAGAAATCAGGGTATATGGAGCTTTAGAAAGTAACCTCTTAGAACTGCTGTGAGCCAGTGAAATCCATGGTCAGCTAAGGTGCCACGGCAAGGAATTTCCTGTTTCACACAGAGGAAGGCTAGTTCTAGAACTTCAGAAGAACAGCATGTATACAACTTTATGCATATTCAAAAGTTCTTTATGTTGAGAACAGAGTTTAACATAATCACGTAAAATACTTGGTAAAATGTCGTTCTATTTATGTGCTATTCAAATGGGTGTGGAAAAACTGAAGTCATTTTTTTTTTTAATGGAAACACTAAAGGAGAATCACATAGGAAAATGATCCACAGTCAGCCTTTTCCCTGCGAACTCAGATCCTGGAGATCGGGAAGACAAAAGGCAGGTGGGTTAAAGGCCTAGAAGTCTGTGCGCCTTGGGGAAACTCCACCCCACAGAATTTGATGATCTTCCCACGGCTAAGGACAGAGCTGGCTGTCCTAACTGCCAAATACTGACATGGATATAACAGAGGGGGACTCGGACCTTTATTATAGCATCCCCTACTTTTTGATCTACGAGAGACCAGCATTTTTCTATCAAGATTCATTGATGTGATTCAGTTGATGATTTGTTTGCAAAAAGAAAGAGGCAGAAACTTTTCCAAAGGATCACTTGACTTGTGCCTGCCAGGGGCTCCACAGACTTCCAGACACCACTGAGAAGGACCAGCTCCACGGGCAACAGGGTGATCAGTTTTCAAAAGGCAAAAAATCATCACCACTTCCAGAAACTGCTAGTCATATCAAGTAGGTTTTGAAAACGTAAATGAAATAAAGGCCATGCAAACCCTTGTGCTAACGGGGCTCACGCGCAGCAGTCTGGTATCTGGAATTTTCCTCCGGCTTCTCTGAGACTTTAACTTCTCACAGTATCAGGCAGAATAAGGTCAAAAACAAATACGTTTTTGCTGTAATGTAACACAGAGTAGCTCCAATCGGGAAGCAAACCATTTCCTTAATACTGGACATTTAGGTTTAACAAAATATTGGACAGCAACAGAAAAGCAAACTGGCTTCCATTATGATGAATAATTATGGGAACTGCAGAACACTTTCCTACTATAGTTAGGATAAAGGGCAGGATACAAAAGGGTATGTGTGTTGTAGGCACACTTATAAAAAGTATGTGTCTGAAAGGTAATATGAAGAAACAAGAACAGTTATTTCAGGGTGCCGAAATGATGAATAGCTTATACATTATTAAAATGTTAGATAACTTCAATCTCAACTCAAATGATATCAATTTTTTAAGTTAAATGATGCCCCAAATACCATTATATTGAATAAAAAAGGGAAGAACACCATCATACTTAACCACCTCTAATGGACATTTACTGCTTTATTTGCCTAGACTGGATCCCCTCCTCCCACCTTTCTCCAGGAAATGCCCCTTCCAAGCACATAGTCAAATGGACACAGCTATCTTCCTCAAGCGCCCGTCCTACTTGTTCAGGGCATTTGCCCCAAGCTTGCCAACCATGATTCTCTCCTGTGATCATTTAAACCAGAACTTCTTCCCCGAGTACTTGGGGAGTAATAATCCACAAAGCTGGTAATGACCATGATCCAGCCACAGAGAAGAAAGGGTGCCCGCGTATGAAGACGAGCCCACTGAACCTTACATCTCTCATTCTGGTTATCCTGGAGGCCTGTGTAGATTCCGCATTTTCCACTGCCTGGTTGCGAACCCATCCATTTCCTATTTAAGTTAGTTTGAATTGGCTCTAATAGACGGCCACCAGAGAATCCCAACCAACTTTTGCAGCCCCACATAATCAATATAATGGAAAATGCAATAAGTCCTACCTGGGGAGCTTTAGTGAGGAGGAGAGCAACTTCTGGATTATTGTGGTAGCGGGCAGTCTCCAATGGAGTCTGGCCTGCCTAAGGAAAGGCACAGGACAAGTGAGTAAAAGACAGCAACCCTGCACACACCTAGCCCGACTGGGACAGCAACTCTGCCCTCAGTCACACCAGCATGGACGCAAGCTCAACAAGATATAACCACAGGTAAGACCTGGCCCTGCTCTTGAGCCTCGCCCCATGCAGTGAGGGAGCCAAGTCACACCTGAGGGCACAATGAGTAACAACCTACGGCAACAGAGGGTCAGTGTTGATCCTCTAGGAAGCAAAGCTCTGGAATACCTGCCCACCAAGGAATGCTTCCTAGAAAAGAGAGGAGGCAATGTAAAAGACAAGGTCAAGGTGGAAGATTTCAGTTGAAGAAACACAAAGGATCATAAAACCCAGCCAAGCAATGAATTTTCCCCGGAGGACACTAGGAAGGACAGATCAGGCCCCAGCCAGTCTCAGGACTTCGACTATAAAGAACAATTAGGAAACTATGGCCATATCAGAGGCTCTAGGGGGATTAAAAAAAGGAGTTGGTAACAGTGGGATTCAAAAGAAGGGAAAGGCATCAGGGGACACGTACGATGGTATAGCACCCAGCACAGGAGAGCTGTGAGGGGGAAGTGGAGGGGGAGGAAGGTGGGGACTGGATACAGGAGCCTTTTGCCCGCTCCAACACTGCCCAACTGTCCACACAACTGTTCCGCCCCCAGCCCTGAGTCTGCTACTTCAGGAGGGCAGAGACCACAGGTCAGCCTCAAGGAAGAAAGGGTGCCTGAGCTGGTGCCTGCCCTAGGACCTAGGAGAGAGAGGCGGGATATTGAGAGAGAGAGAAGGAAAGAATAAGGTGATTTTGGAGAGAGAAGAGTTTTGAGGATGATTAATCTGACGGTCATTGGGCCACTTTTCTGAGGAGACTATCCGTTTACAGGGCAGGAACTCACTTTTGGGAACATCCACTTGTCAGTTTACTTAGACACCCGTGAGCGTCCCTTTTTGGGCAGGACGTGCTCACTCAAGCTAGGAGTCTAAAGAGAAAGCCTTAGGGCTCATCAATTCATGGGGCTGCTACGAGCAAGGGTTCCCTCAAGTCCACCTCTGGGGTCCCCAGCTTTAGCAGAAGCCCAGCTCTTAGAGTAAGGCTGGGGGAGCTCTGTGCCCTTTGCAGAATAAGACTGGGTGAAGCTATGTGCCCTGCAGGAGGTGAGGTAGTAACACACCCCGTTCTGGAAAGGGGTGGGGACGATTTTTAGAAACATTGTTGCAACTTAACTTACATTATTAACAATGGTCCCATCTGCTCCAGCTTCCAGTAAGATTTTAACCACTTTCTTGTGATTTAGGGCAGCAGCAACATGAAGTGCTGTGTCTCCAGCCTGAAATTAATCAGAAGAAAGGCTGCTAAACTCCATCTGATTATGGTTCACAGCCCTCAGGTTTTTCATCGCATCGCCTGGTGGTAGCTTTTCAAATTAGGATTTGCCTTAGACTGATAGGGGGCCCTTCGCTCAAGGGTTATGTGGTTCTCTTTAAAAAGATGTCTTTAAAATGACCTACATACAAAGATCACATTCCTTTCTGACTGAGGATACTAGAAATCGCGGGATCAAGTCCAGGAGGCAAAGTAATGTCGGGCTGGGGTGCTTGAGAACAGGGTACCTGAGGCCTCACACCGAGACAGGATAACAGGCACACCACCAGGGGCCAGCAGGCTGGCCAGCACACAGCTCTGAACCACATCCCTATACCCAGTCAGAGGGCCCCTTGGTTTCTGAATACTAGAATGAGCAGAAGCTGCCAGAAAGTGGCTACTTCCACAAGCACCGGGGGGAATCCCAGCCCTGCAGCACCTGTGGGAATGTAAAGGGCCCACAGGCAATCACTTTGCAGGCTCAGGGTGTTCGTTCTTCGTTTGGGTGGAGTCACGAAAAAAAAAAAAAAATCAGTGTTCACTTAAGACCATATGTCTTCAACCTCTGACCAAATGGCCTATAACAAAGTTCATATTTTCTTTATACAAAAAATGTTCAGACAATCAACTATGAAAGGAGGCTATGGACAACTGCAGCTTGGTGGGCCAATTCCCAATGTGAACATTTGTATTTTCCCAAGCAGGAGGATATAAACCAATCAGGCAAATACAGAAGTTTTGAAATAACCCGTTCTCTCCCATGGGGTAGTCAGGTAAAGCTCCAGATGATGTGTTTTCCTGGGCAGCAGGAAATCCAGCTGTCCTGTGGCCCTGCTCCACCACCACCCCCCCCCCGCCCCGCCCCGAGGAGCCAGGGAAGTTCTAGTCCACGGCTGAGTCACTTGGTTCTGTGTGTTGGTGGGGCTCTGCAGCAGTGATCGCCAACCTTGGCTGCAAACTGGAATCAGCTGGGGAGCTTTAAGACCTACTGACGCTTGTGTCCCGCTCCTAGGCACTGATTTAATTGTACCGAAGCGTAAGTTGGGCATGGGATCTCTCAGAGCTCTCAGGGGAAACATCCTGCCAAGGTTGAGAAACACGGGTTCGTGGGGGCTGGGTAAGGGTAATCGGAATCTGCTCGAAGCCTGGAGAAGGACAGGATTAGGTATTTAGCTGGGCCAGTGCTTCTCAATCCTGCCTGCACCCTCAAGTCAAGAGCTTTCTAAAAATCCCACTACCTGGATTCTGGTCACTTTAAACTGGGGTAGGATTCAGCTTTGGTATTTATAATTTCCCTGTTGACTCTTAATATGCAGCGGGAGTAAGAAACCACTGTTATGGGGCACCATTAATCTGAATAATGATCTGTTTTTAAAATTTCAGATACACGCACCAAACTCTGAAAAGCCAAACAATGTATCATTTAGGTATCAAATACGAAGACATTAAAAAAATCTACACTCCTGAAAATCACACACATTTCCATGGAAGACTGTAATAATCACAACTTTATTGCAAATCCCCAGTATAGAGCACAGAGGCAGATCACAAGCCCGATGTTATAGAGACCAGAGACTGCATCCGCTCAAAGTGGCAGTGCAAGGAACAGAATTCACCGGGTCAGGAGACGCCTAATTTCCTTGCTCATTTATTAAGCCACATTCCCCTCTGAGGGTTTCCTTTGTAAAAGCATTACAAGCAAAACCTGCCCCAGGATCTTCAACATGCAAATGTGGAGATATGCACTGGAATGAGAAAAGCAGGCTCCCCGAAGGAGGCCAGATAAACCAGGACCACAGGAACTCGGTGGAACACTCATGCAAAGGCCAGCACTGGCTTACTCCCAGACTCGAGGCTCCCAGCAGCCTCTGCCCGCATTGGTGCTAACACACTGGTCAGCCTGGTGGGAAGGGGGCCCCGTAGCCATGGGGAGGACACATGCACTGACCTGGTTCTTTTCATGGACAGAACAGAAAGCACTGAGGAGGAGCTTAATGATGGACAAGTGATTATAGCGTGCAGCAACGTGCAAACAGGTATCGCCTGCCTGGGGACAGAAATCAAACTCTGAGCACAATCTGACCAGTTAGAAAAAAAAAAAAAATAAAAAAGCTGGCAGACTAGCACATGTTCTTTAGAGGCGATCAGCCTGATCTGGAAGCATCCCCTCTCCCGTAGGGGCCGGGCTGCAAGACCCATAGTTCTGGCTGCTGTGGCGGCTCCGCTTGCATTCGGCCATGCAGACGCCCTGCTTTCAGGTTTCAGACGCTGGGTGCCCGCTCCCCATGACACCTTCACCAGAGCGAAGGCAGGCTCTGCTTACCCAGCACTTGAGAAGAACCCACTCCCCACAGCCTCTCCCCCAGCCCAAAGGCTCTGGAGTGTACCGACTTAAGACCAATAGCACTGCTTTGGCAACGAGCCCTCTTCCATCATGGATTCGTCACGGCTCAAAGGACAGCACGGCAGGGCGAGCCATCAGATTTTAAGATCACGTGTTCTAAAAAAATTCCAGCTGCATCTCATTTGACGCAGAGCAGTCTGGGGAGCTGACGAAGAGGCAATCACTGGCGTAAAACAGGGCATTCAGATAAAACTCAGGATCAAGATCTTCCTTAGTGGTCACAGGCTAAACCACTCCCAGGGAGAACAAAACGGGAGACAAAGTCAGGACATTCTGCAGTGTTTCCTTGAGGTTTTCATTCAAACTCGGTCTAGAGAGAGCAGCCAGCCAGCATAACCTTCTCCCCTGGATTAAGAAGGAGTCACACTCAAAGCCCAGGTTCAGGGCATGCTGAGACCCACTCTACAGGCATCTGCCCTCCACGAGGGAGACCTCAGCTAAGGCCATTTTTTGAGAGGAGCCCCAGTCAAAGTCTCTAGGCGAGTGACGAGACAGGGGACTTTTAAAGGAACCACAGCTTCTGGAGGGAGAGGTATGCCCACGTGACCTCAAAAGTCAGGCATCCTCTAAAAACAACTGACCCACCAGCTCATCCCCAGGGCTCCTCAGGAATCGATTTGTAGACTCGGGCCCTGGAGCATCAGGAGACCTCCCCTGGAGGGCATCGTCTGACATTTGCTAACCGTACAACACTACGTGGGCACAGGCTTCCTGGACGCGTTTGCCAGCACATGCTAGGAGAAATGCTGAAACAAACCCAGGCTGAGGAGCGAGGGGGAAAGGATGGGAGAAAAGCAGTGTTTGAGTCTTGATTCCTCTTCTCCAGCCCCTGGCCGACCCTTTACGACATAGCAAACAATGAACACTTTATAGATAGTCCCCATTTTCATTTTCTAGGCATTAATACTCAAGTATGCTTTCAGGGTTGCTTTCCAAGGGGACACAAGAGAGCGCGAGAGAAGCCGGATTTGTTCACCCACGTTATTTTTGAGGTCGGCCCGGGACCCGCCCAGCAGGAGGACGCGCGTGCTCTGGGAGTGGCTGTTCTGGCAGGCCAGGTGCAGAGCGGTGTTCCCCGCCTTGGAGAGAGGCAAGAGAAGGGAGGACACGTTAGCGACACGCTTCTCGCCACACCCGCACCGGGCAGGCTTCTCAGAGGGGTGATAGGTACTTGCAAGAAAACAAAACAAAAGTCAATGTTCACATTCTCTGCGTCCTGATTGGTGACCCCAGCAGAGGGGTTTCAGTGGCAAGAACAGTTAATTTGGAATCCAGACAGGCACAGGAGTCCCACCTGTCATAAAACCTTGGCTCTGCAACTTACTAGTTGAAAGTCACTGGTCAAGACTCGTAATACGCTCAGTCTTAAATTCCTTACCTGTAAAATGGAGTGGGACCCCTACATCCCGAGGCTGTGAGGATTAATTGGGAGTGCCTGGGAGAGTATTTACTTAATGACAAAATGCTGTGCAAGCGCACTGCGTTCCACTCCTTTCGCAGAGGACTGTGTCCTTCCTGCCCCATGCGGATAACAGCTGTGGCTACAATACTCCGCCAACGGAGTAAAGGCAAAAGAAGCCACTTCCTGTGAGTGCAGATAACTGAGATTTAACTTGTATGCCTTTTGCAAACCGTCCATTCTTGTATTTTCCCTGAAACATCAAAATTTGAACTATAGACAAGGTCCCCCCACAGCAGACAACACAATCACATCTCCCACTTACCATACAGATGGAGACCCTCTTGCCTTTTGGGCTCCACCTTCAATATGCCATTTCACAGGGACAACCAAGGGTCAGAATAATGTCCAAGGCAATCTTACACGAAGAATTCATGACATAAACAGAACTTTTTAAAACCGTGCGAACAGTGCCTGCAAGGCAGCTGATAAAGAAAAGTAACCAGAAAAGCAGACGCACCCAAGGAGATTCGGTGTGTGAGCGAGCTGAGAGCATGCAGGAGCATAGAAGCTCAGAGATTGTTGGGCTGAGCTAAAAAGCGGGGTCAGGACTGCAACTGTGTGCGCGCAGAGCTATCCCACTGCCTGCTTACAGCTTTTCCTCGCCCCGGATCTGGCTTCCACGGCACTGTCTGCCCATACTCAAGGATGTTCTATTCCTCACCTCTTGAAAAGAGGAATGAGTTTTATTTAAAAGAGCAAAACAAAACACAGCACACAGAGGAAAACCGTATGTCGCTGGTTCACTTACCTCCCCTCTCATACCCTCAGCTCTAAGGAGCCTGGGTAGAACCTTCCTTCCTCACTGCTCCCTCCAAGCAACCTGAAGGCTATAAGCCTGAGGGCGTGGTGAGCTCAGGGGTTATCAACCTCCACTGCAGGCAGAATCACCTGGGGGAGCTTTTAACACTATGCGTGCTCAGCTGCAACTCTTCTAGGGACTCTGATGTACTCGGCCTGGGGGTGGCGTCTGGGCAGTTCCCATCTCAGCACCCAAAGTCCTAAACTCCAGGAAACCCCTGGCCCAGGGAACACTGGGACAGCCTGTCACCCTAGGCCCAGTCATCAGGTGAGTTTGTCCCCCCTCCCTAGCCTTTTGTTTTTGTTGAAAGTTTTCCAGGAGATTTTAAAGCACAGACAGGGAGCCACTGCTAGCTTAGCTCTCAAAAACAAAGGATCGGCCCACATTTTAAACGGTGCCCTGCACAGGGCTTGGCGCCTTGCTTGGTGTAATTCTTACTGCACTGTCTTACGCACTGGTAGTGGGTTGTCTCAAAGGTGTTGGCTTCGTGGGAGTTACTCAGTGTGTTGAATAAATGGATGAAATAAAAGGAATCTGATGGTTCTGGAACTAGACACCAAACTTGGCTTTGCTAATAAGGAAGTATCAATTATGCTGAAAAACATTTGGATCGAGAAAACTAAAAACCGTGAGTTCGAATACACAAAGGACGGTATATTCACACACTGGACTATGACTCGCAATAAAAAGTAACAAACTAATCTCACATGTAACAACATGGAGAACTCAAACACACGAAGGGAAAGGAGGCACAAAATGCTGTGTACTCTATGATCCGCTTATACGATGTTCTGGGAAAGGCAAAGCAGAGTGGTGGCTGCCAGGAGCTGGGAGTCTTTGGGGCGATGGAAACATTGTACAGCTTGATTGTGGAGGTGGTTACACAGCTGTATACATTTGTCAAAACGCATACAACAATACACCTAGAAGCCTGAACTTTCTTGTGTAAGGATTAACCTCAGCAGCTGACGCTTAGAAGCGTGACCTAGGTAGACAGAGCAGGCATTTCCCTCCTGAGCAAGGAGGACTTATTTCCCAGACGGGCTGATATACTCACTAAGTTCTTATACAACAGAATATTTTTACCTTAAAAAAAGAAAGACATTCCATTATTTGCAACATGTATGAACCTAGAGCACATTATGTTAAATGAAATAAGCCAGACAGAAGTAAATACTGTATGGTGTCACTTAGGTGTGGAGTGTGGGGAAAATAAGAGAGAGGCTGGTCAAAGGGTATAAACTTTCAGTTATGAGTAACGTCTAACATACAACATGGTGACTATAGTTGATAAATTGTATACAAAGGATAGAACTGAAATGTTCACATCAAAAATTGTTTAGAAAGTGTAAACATGGGAGCTGATGGGACTGTTAATTAACCCCATGGGGCGATCCCTCCACAACGTATTCATACATCAAGTCATCACTCTGTACATTTTAAATACCTTACAGTTTTATTTGTCAGTTATACCTCAGTAAAGGTGGGGGCAGAGGGGAGGAGCGTTTTAGAGGCTTCCCCAGAGGATGTGGCTGGTGCAGAACGTAGAAGAAGTCCTTTTCTGGGAGAGCACCTACCTTTGCTTCTGATAGTCTCTGCTGTTCTATCTAGAGAGATCCTTTGGCTTCCACAATACTTTTGGGGCCCCATACAGGATAGGAGGCAGTGTGGTGGAGCAGACGGACTCAGGCTAATTTATGGAGCTAACTGTGTCAGGAACAAGGCAGGTGTCTTCACTGAGACTGCTGGCTCCCAGCTTAGGCTTCCCTATCCATTAACTGGGCACCGCCTACTTCTCAGAGTTCCAGGATCTAAGATACAGCATGCATCCCCCTACAACTCACGTTTCAGACACCATACCACCGTGAAGAAATGAAGCAGCCACCGGTCTGCCAGGCAGTGACGCAGGCATTACTGGAGATATTACGATGCATGGCTTGCTTCTTTTCCTCACGCTTGTGTCCCATGAGGGAACCACGAGAAACACTTAACCAGTGAATGACAGCACAAAGCTGCGTGGAGTGCCAAGGGAGCTCTGCAGGAAATAGCCTGATGGGCCTTCGGGGAGGGAGAGGCCACTGCTCTGGGAGCCCGGGTTGGAGGTCTATAGGCGGACACGAGGAGCAGGCAATGGGAGGGACGGTGAGCCCACTCTGACAGCACACGAGGCACATACTGGGAAAGGCTCAGGGAAGAGGCTGCTGACATAGACTGAGGCCACTCCAGGGAGGCCCGAGACAGCGTCAGGCTGAGGAGCTTTACTGGGAGGGCTCTGAGCAGGGGAGGAGCAGGATGGAGAAGGATGAGGCAAGCTGGCCAATGTGCTGTGAGGCTTCTGAAGTTATCCAGAGACGCACTCATTAATAATGAGTACAGAAGGGGGATGAGACGTGACGAGCGACCGGAGGGGAGACAGGAAAATGTGGGAGAAGAGGTGCTGCTGGCTTCTCCCCGTCTCCCTGAGCACAGAGCTGCTTGCCTAACCACACCCAGATAAACCAGTGGGAAAGCAGTGAGAGCCAGGAGAATTCAGAGGAAGTCAAAGCACTCTAGTAGGTTCTCTTGCTCGCCATGGAGATTGTTTCATTTCCCCTGCTGCCCCGAGCTCTCGCTTTGCTCAGTGAGGGGGCTCCCACAGGGGCGATAGCCATCCCCACCTGTGAACGAAGAGTTCTAGCACCTGCTGGGCCTCACCTTGTTCTTGGCAAGCACGTTGGCTCCTGCTTTAACGAGCAGTTTGGCTGACTGGCTAAAACCGTGCCAGGATGCTTCGTGTAGGGCCGTATTCCCGTCCTGAGGAACACATATGGAGACAGAAAGCACATCACCCAAGACCTAACTCACCCCATTACAATCGATACATCATGGTGTATTTCTAGGGCACACCACAGGTCCTCTCTCAAACGGGGTTCCCCATCAGAACCACAGAGCCCAGAAAATGATTTCGGTGGCTAGTTTCTCCATTCTCCCAGAAATGGTACATAACAAGTACATTTTTTTTAATTTTTAAAAATTTTTTGGGGGGAGGGCAGAGGGCGAGGGGAAGAGAGAATCTTAAGCAGGTGCCACCTCATGACCCTGAGATCATGACCCGAGCTGAAATCATGTCAGATGCTTAAATGACCGAGCCCCCCAGGCGCCCCAGCACATACCATTTTAGCTTTATGATGTACAGAAGATGCCTAAGGTGTTAGGGCTTAAATCTCTCTGGGAACCCTGGTTGAGGAAGGCTCATCCACAGGTCATGTTTAACAGAAAGCAACATCACGACGATAGGCTGTTCATTCCTCCCCACCTCCATCACCCCTTGGGGGCTGCTCTGCTCTGCTCCTGGCCCCAGAGAGAACCTGAGAAGATCAGGCAAACGAAGAGTCCAGCCTCACAAGTGGCCGGGCCCAAGGGCTGGATAGACAGATTCCTCCTGTTTCTGCCCCCAAATTTAATCTCACCCAGTTTAATCCAAAGTCTCAGGGACCGAAACAAATAAGCAGACACTGAGACAACAGTGACTTGGAAAGAAGAAAAACAAGTGTCCTTGATATGTGGCTTTTAAATAAAAACCAACCAATTACTACACACACAGCTGGTATTTGCTTAACTTCCTATAACGGAAACATGAAGTGCAGTGAAGTGAGTGGGGTGGGGCTGAGAGGGCTGGGGTTTTAGGGACGGAGAAGCATGCAGAGGAGATGTGCGGAGACCGTGCGTGCTCGTCCAGGTCAGGGCATAGGGCTGGGGGCAGGCAGGTGCACTGTCCAGTCACATCCAGGAGCTGGCTTTGGCTTTTCTTCGTCCACACCACAAGACTGGCTCAATGGCACCGACACCCACAAGGAGAAGGCTAGGTAGGGTCTCAAAGGCCAGGGCACGGGGTGGTGCTAGGAATGGGAGTGGTGATGTGTGGGTTGGCCCGTGGGGCCAACTGCACACAGCAGGAAGCAGGAGGAAAAGTGACTGGATGGGGACACTGGTGAGGGGGCTTCTGGCATGATGCTAATGATTTTTTTTTTTAAGATTTTATTTATTTATTTGACAGAAAGACAGACAGCGAGAGAGGGAACACAAGCAGGGGGAGTGGGAGAGGAAGAAGCAGGCTTCCAGTGGAGGAGCCTGATGCGGGGCTCGATCCCAGGACCTGGGATCACGTCCTGAGCCGAAGGCAGATGCTTAACCACTGTGCTACCCAGGCGCCCCAATGATCTGCTTCTTGATCTGGGGGCTCACAAAGATGTGCTCTGTTACTGAAAACTCACTGAACTGCATGCTTATAATTTGCACATTTTTCTGTATATATAGGACACTTTATTAAAAAGTTGTCTAAAAAAGTAAACACAGGCTGAACTGCACTTAATTACAAAGTTCCCTGTTTTAAGACTTTTTAATGATTTAAAAGCGACGATTAGTATAAAATCTATCACTGGGATTTCTTAAAGACTTGATTTTGCTCTCTCTTTTTTTCTTCCAATATATTTAAAATTAATTCTTATTTTTTTTAAAGGAGAGTAAGCCATTTAATTCAAGTCCAGGGCACATCTCTTCCCCTATCCAGGCCTCCACAGGTCATTATTTCTACACTTTTTTTCTTTACCATTTATATTTATGTGGCTGCCCACTGCTGCCACAGAACAGGGGGAAGGATTTTAAAAAATACAACTTGTTGGGATATTAGATACTCTTTCAAAAGAAAGTTGGGCTGATTTTATCATGTTAAAGCATGAGTGACAGGACTCAGGAATGATAACATTAAACAGCCACAAGTTCCCAAAGGAGGGTCCTCAGGCGGACACGTCCCACGTCACCTTGTCTTGGCGGTCCAGAGCACAGCCCTCCTGGATGAGCGCCGCGATGACCTCCGTGTTCCCCACCACTGTGGCTCGGTGCAAGGCGGTCTGATCCCCCTGCAGAGTAACGGAGGCAGGAACAGCAGTCAGCTCTCCCAGCCCTGCCCTGCAGCACTCACCGCACTACTCTGACACAAGGACATCTGTCCTCAACTGGAGCAGACCGGCCACCACGCCAGGCGGAGCTCTTTCATTCGCAAACACACTCAGTGGGAACTTTAAACCCAACACAGAACAGCTTCAGGGCTGACCTCAGGTGAGGGTCAGGCACTCACCCGCCGCCCCAAGGAATGGCAGTGTTCAGAGATGATGACGGTCACATTGGTCTGAGAGTTAGACTGTATGTGCTGTGCAATTACACCAGCAATCTTTACTCCCTACTGAGTTCTCTAGTTGCCTGCTTGCTTTCAGATGACTCACTATCCAGCCACGTCAGCTAGCAACGCTCACCAATTGATGATGGGTGCATATTTGTTGACTGACTGATATGAGCTGAGGGCAATGTAGAGGTTTCTGCCATGTCATCTGAGGACTCCAGAGACTATAAGCTATCACTGCATAAGTCTTGAAACACTAGGTCCAAACAAGTCACCCTATGAAAAACTGCCCAGGTCTGAACTTTGAAAAATTTCTCTAAGAACTTCCAAGACTGCCATTTCGCCATCAGAATGGTGATAGGTTCTTCCAAAATGGGCCTCATGCACCTTTTATGACCTGATGGGAAAGATCGTGCTCTGGTCTCGGCAAGAAGGGGAGACGGCAGCTCACTCTCTAGGGGTAAACACTGACGGGGCCTTTTAAAATCCCCGCAGGCTGCCGGCCCTCGAATCAGCACTCCTTGGGACTGGTGAGAACAACCTTGTCACAGAACAGAACTTAACCATTCGATCTGTGTTGTGCACAAAGCCCAGAACTCTTGGGTCGTGTTGGCCACTCTTCCATCTGAGTCATTGCACGAGAGACCTCGGCTGGTTAGGGCACAGTCTAGCCTAAGCCTTGCTGCGGGTTCCATCGTGTTTCACAAGCTGCCCCTACAACACGAGTTCGAGCAGTTCGGAGCCAGAACATCACTATTATTTATTACTTGCTCTCAGCATGAATCTTCTGTTTTTGCTTCCCTGGAGAGGCCTTGCTTTGTGAAACTCTAGCTCAACAAGAGAAGCTAAATCTAACTTTTGGTTTAGCCTTTTTTTTTTTTAAGATTTTTATTTATTTATTTGACAGAGATAGAGACAGCCAGCAAGAGAGGGAACACAAGCAGGGGGAGTGGGAGAGGAAGAAGCAGGCTCATAGCGGAGGAGCCTGATGTGGGGCTCGATCCCATAACGCCGGGATCACGCCCTGAGCCGAAGGCAGACGCTTAACCGCTGTGCCACCCAGGCGCCCCTTGGTTTAGCCTTTAAAAGTAATTTCCAGATGGATTATCAAGACTCAAGGAGATCTAATGACTTGGGGGAGGTTGTGGTGAGAACAAAACTGTCCTAAGCCACCGGCACTGGTGTCTCTTGCAGAGACCGTTTAGGGGCACTGCCTGTCTCCAGACCACCGCTTCCGCTCCGTCCTCACTCCCCTCAGAGACCTCACTCCCAGCCTGGTCTTGGCCTCATCAGTCGGATAAACACTGCTGAGAAGGCCAGCAGCAGCCTGTCCCCCTGCAAGTGGCTGTCCTTGAGCCACGCCGTTCGTTTTGTGAACACGGGATCGGGCAGCTCTGGAGGACTGAGGAAGACGCTTTCTCTGGCTTATAAACACCAGCCACTTCAAAGTTGCCAAGAAGAGAGTTGAAGGCCACTCAGAGAGACATGCAACACATAAGCAAAGGGCTACCCGTCCCCAGAACACAACCCGATCGAGCACCCAAGACCGAGTGAAACAGGGCCAGTTACCTGGGAATCAACTTTCCTCCTACAAAACTTAATGTGGAAACATTTCCTCTTTGAAACAGGACACAGAAAACAACAAAATGTGTCCTCAATACATACTTGTTAGCAGACCCAGGCAGCAACTTTGACATAATCCTTATTTCTGTATCATCTAAATACACCATGAAATTCTGAAACTTTGAAAAAAAAAATGCTGCAAAAAGTATGACACTCTTAACAGCATTCGATACTTGTTTATTCAGCAAATAAACCCTCTACTGTACTCCAAGTGGCACCTAATTCTCGTTCTATTGATTTAAACAAACAAACAAACAAACAACTAAGGCTCAGTGCTGTTCAGTGCCTAGCCGAGGATAACCAGCTAATTCGGGGTAGCATGGTTAGGCCAGAATTCAAACTGTCAAGGCTCTTTGCACTAAACTCCAAGCTGTTTCCAGCCCGTGAAGTCAATGAACCTCAGCACAGGCCTTAAAAAAGATCAGCTTCCTCTTGGTGGCATCCCCTAGCTGACTGCGTCCGCGCGATGCCAGGGCCACTACAGGCGCCCAAGAACTATTTGTTGAATGATTAACTACAGAGACGCAGAAGAAAAAACACTGCAGCTGGAAACGTGGAGAGCCAGCCACCGTGCAGTTTGGCACTTTGGTTTGGAACAGGCTGACCTGTTTGCAAAGTGCATGAACTGCCAGCTCTCAATTTTTCTGACTTCGGTGTTTCTCACTTACGGAATTTAAGGAGTTTGGAACCTCTGAGGTCTAAATCTCTGTTGTGAAATACTGTTAGTTCTCTCTCCTACATGGTGAAAAAGAACGGGCACAATGCACGCGGATGGCAAAGCTAAGCTCATGGAAGAAACCCGAGTCCCGCAAAGGTGGGACACGTCTCTCTTCAGGAGCAATCCCTCCCAGGTGGCCCCCACGGACATGCTGCAAGGAAGCCCAGGACGGCGCAGGTGTGCAAAGCAAGTCGCTGACCTCTTTTTCTCTCTCTGATCTTCTAGGGTTCTTCCTAGCCTTTCTTCTCTGGTTTTTCTTATTTTTTTCTTCCTTCGTGGCTTTTATCATGGCCACGGGGTCCTGGACTATTTCTGAGGTGGGGGCCGTGTGGTTGCTCATTGACCAATCAGAGATGGCATTAGAGCTCCAGTGTGAGTTGACAGGATTGGCCAGAAGCAAGAGGGAATTTTCTCCTGGAGTTGCATAGTCTAAAGAACTGGTTTCCACAGGTTGACATTCATAATAATCCCATTCCAGGCCACTGGAGGTCATTCTTCAACTAATTCTCCATCCTTACCATGACATAAGGAATCTATCTGTAGATATGAAGTGAGGAGTCAATTCTTCACCACATTAACATTCTCTATTTCCACCCATCATCCACGACAGGTAACTTCTGAACTGATTTTTTCCAATAATTAATGTCCCAGCTTCTTTTAAAAATACCCATAGTTTTCTTCTTCAAATTCTTGCATAAATTTCACAGCTGGTCACCAACAGGCACAATAAATATGCAGAAGAGAGACATGAGCAATATTCTGGCAAATGCATTGCTTCAGAACGAGTGAAGATCACTGTTCCCCTCTCCTTTCCCAACCGTTTTTACACTGTTTTGTTGCTGTGTTTTTGTTTTGTTTTGTCTTGATTTAAGTTATCAGGGAGAAGCAATGTACACATTGTCTGATCAGGGCAAGGGAAAGATGCAAGAAAATACATTATTCCAATAAATGAAATGAAGGTGTTCCTGTCTAAAAGTAGCTCTGAATTTCCTTTAGCTGACAGGTCTCCCCCTTGGCTACCTTGTGAAAACTCCTATTTTACTTCCTACCTTGCCTGATATGAATTTCTAGGAAGTTAGCATGGCTTTTGCTTCATGAGAACACAGTGATTCTTGGGGCTCAAGGCCTGAGGCAGGAGTTAGGTGGGAATGGGTTAGCACGGAGCACGGTAGCCTTAGCAGCATGGCCAGTGAGGACTTTAATTATGCAAAGAGAAGACCGGGATGCATCCCAGCACATCGGAACCAGCAACCCAATGTGCTGCCTGTCCTGTGGTCAGAGTCTTCTCTCTCCTTGTCTGTTCATTCCTGTCATCTAAGGAGATGGCATATAATGAGGAATGTTATGATGGTTACAGGGTGGGGAAAAAAGTATTACAACCCAAGGAAGAAATCCACAGCTAAAAGCTAAATCAGCATCTTTTGAAAGTAACGTTTTTGATGACCCAACAGGTTCCAAATATAACCTGAGATTTATGAATGATACTGGACAGCCTTCCGCCTGTACATAAAACAGTGACATTTAGTTATTTCTTTACAAATGCTGTCCGTCTCACTTGTGTGTCTGCCAAGTTTTAGAACATTACACAGACGACTACAGAAACTTAGAAGCACTTTGGCAACCTACATCCTAGCATACCTGAGGGTCTGAGATTTGATTAACACTCTGTAACCACAGTTATTAAAGGGGAATCGGGAAGAGATTATGATAAGTGCAAATTCTGTAAGACTTTGTGTTCCTCACAAAACTTATTTCTTAGAGTTCTACCACACAAAGTAGAGCTGAAATCAGAAACAGTTTCAGAAAACAGCTTCAAATCATATTATCATAGGATTTTTTCCTAATAGCTCATTGGAGGACAATTTACACAATCTTATCTATATCCTCCTCTTAGAGAATCTACTTCCCCAAAGACCCTAGGCAACCCTGTGTGCTGCGTGACATCACCCCAGCCACTGATGATTGACTCAGGAATGGATACTTGACTCCAAAGGAGCCAATCAGAGTCTCTCTCTAGATAATCCGAATGAAGAGACTCAGGGACTGAGTCTTAACCAAGGCACAGCACCAGAGGGAACTCTTTCAGGAGGCCTCCTGTTTCTTGGATTCTATGATATCAGTTATTCTTTTGAACAGGTCCTCTTTAGCTAAATGTACACTAAGAGAAATCAAGGTGAGAAGAGGAAAAAAATTAAGTTTTTAAGCCCTACTCTTTTTCTAGTGGTAAGCTTGGTCAATGACACATTTCCAACAGGCCTTGCCCACACTCACTTGGGTATGTGTGTGTGCTCCTTCACACGGAGACAGGACATAGGCAGAATGCCCTTTGAGGCTCTACACTTGGATGATACGAGATAGGACATGAACCATGATGGGAAAACCATCCCACCCTTGCAAACTCTAGCTTGCTACCTAGAATGGATCCCTGGTCTTCAAGAGGAAGTTCTTCCCACCATAGGGACCAAGATGAAGCAAAAAAGTGCTAGGAATGCATCTTCTACCCTCCCACCCTATAGAGGGTTATACACTGTACTGTGGATTTCTAGGCAGACAAGCTCCCTTATCAACCCATCCCAGTAGAATGGGGCTCTACTCACATCATCCTGGACATCGAGGTCACAGCCAGCCTTCAGCAAGATCTGGACCACAGAAAGATGGCCCTTATTGGCAGCAAGATGAAGGGGGGTCCGGCCATGCTGTTAATGCAAAGCAAACACTGATTTCAGAATAGGACATCAAAACCACTGCCCTGGGGGCGCCTGGGTGGCTGTCAGTTGGAGCTCCTGACTCTTGGTGTTGGCTCAGAGCATGATCTCAGGGTAGCAGGACTGGGCCGAGCGTCAGACTCTGCACTCAGTACAGAGTCTGCTTGAGATTCCCTCCCTTTCACTCTGCCCCTCCCCCTGCTCATGCTCTCTCTCTCTCTCTCTCTCCCTCTCGACAAAAAAATAAATCTTAAAAAAAAAAAAAAAAAGAACACTGCTCTGGAGGGGGTGGGGGCCTAGAGCAAGGTTTACACAGTGGCAGCCCCCTTCCCCTTCAGTTTAGCAGATCCTTATATATTTACCCAGAATTCAAGTTTGATAAATGAATAAAATATGCTAAAAATGTGAAGATTTCCTTCAGTGAATAATTTCTACTCCCTATTCAACAAACAAGTAGGAATATGAGGCATTTCATGTTTTCTCTTATTTTCCCCCTGGGGCTAATACTCAAGCATGATGAAGTGGTCACAATAAATTGGATGGGGCAAAAGATGGGAGAACAGTAAGAGGTCAAGCTAATCAGCCCCAGAAAAATCTCATTAGTAATTATTAAAAATTGAAACTACTGGCCAAACTGTTTTGAATAGCTTCTCCCTTATTTACTTATTTATTTATCTTTTTTTTTGCTCTCCCTTTTTTAAAACAAATTTTAAGATTATAACATATTTAGCCATTCAAAAATATGACTATTTAAATGTACATACCAATCACTTTAAGAAACCACAGACGTTGCTTGTGAACCCTCCCACATGTTATTTCCCTCCAGCTCCAGAGGTAACGATTCTTAAATTTGGTATTCTTCATTCTTTTGCCATTTATTGTATTTTACTACGTGTTTATTGCCATAAATAATAACTAAACATTGTTTTGCTTATTTTAGGACCTTATGTAAATAGTATTAAACTTTCTATCATTTGGCATTTTTTTGTCCAATGTTCTAGTTTTTAGATTTTTTTTCTCATATTGTCACACGTAGTTCTGGTCCACTTATTCATTATTCACCCATTCTCTACTGACGGGCATCCAGGTTCTTTTCAGTGGTTTGCAGAACACATTCATGTGCACATCTCCCTGTGCACCTGAGGAGGCTTCGTAGCCCTGTTGTTGGGTCACAGAGATGACCATCCTTCAACAGCCCTAACTAGCACACAGTCTCCTGAGGTATGACCGGGGGGGGGGGGGGTGGGAACACCCAGAATAACTCTCTTCAGTGTAAATCAGCTTCTATCCAGAGAACTGACCTTGCCAAACTACAAATTCCTCAAATTGTGAAGGAGACGTTTGCTTTCTCCCTCAAGTTTGCTGTGAAGTGATGTTCTACTTCCTGCTTCAAAAACCATTTATCCACGGCTTCTACCCATGTTGGAACACACCCTGCGCATCTCCTATGGGTCTCTTAATAAGGGGATGATAGTCTCTTATGACCTTCTAGCACCTCGATAAAAACTTTCCAAAGAGCTTTACTGATATTCTAGCAGGATACACCCATTTACGATCTCCATAAAGTGTCAGTTTGCCATGGGTAACTAGCCGTGGAGGAAAACAGAGATAGCAGACAATAAAGGATCTTAATTTCTACTCATGAAATGCAATCAAAGCACTAGAATGATTCTATAAAGAAAGAGGTCAGAGCTCACTTTAAAATTAGAATTCTTAATTACGAAAAAAGTTACTCCCAAGAAAGTGGGCTATAAAAAGCCTTCATAAAAAGGTAATGTCTGAGAGGAGATGGAGTGACCTTCCTTGGCTAGCAACTGTCTCAGTGCACACTGCTTAACCTTGATTCTTTCAAGGAAAGGTCCACAGCCGATCAGATGGAGCAAAACAAGCATGTTCCACTCACTGGGCCTGGTCCCAGGCTCCATCTGTCATCACGTGTCCTTGTTGAGGACATCAGATAATGACCTTCACCAAGTTCCCAAGGCCTTATGAAACACTGGGAAGTTTGTCATGTTTGTGAGGAGACAGATGTGTTCACTGTGAGGGAGGCTGATGGGATGGTGGGACTCAAGTGCTTCTGAGCAACTGGAAAATATAAACCCTGATGGGGAGAAGTCGCTGGAGAGAGCCTGGAAAAGAGGACAAAGGACAAGGAGTCTCCGGGTGTCAGATCAGGGGAGCCCAAGGAACATCCTCATCAGCAACCAGATATGTCTGGTTGGAAGTGGAGGCCCAAGGAGGCAAAAGGGTTTGCCCAGTGAACATAAATAATCAGAAGGCAGAAGGAAATGCTGCTGTGTGGTTCAAACCAGGTCACATCCAGGAGGGCGCGTTAGAAACTATAAATTACTGACAAGATGGGCCCAGACTGGAGGCACCTTCCTAATCCAAAGTCAGCAGGAAATTACCTCTGTGGTGAAAGGACCGGCTGGAGGCACTGGACCCTGACAAGCCCAGTTCAAATCCCAGCTCCAACTAATAACACTGGGTGACTTTGTGCACGACACTCTCCTAAACCCATTTTCTCACCTATAAAAGAGGAATAGCCACCACTATCCACCCCATAAAAGCTTGAAATAGGAAAAAAGAGGTAATATCCACCATCTAAAATGGGTTTTCCTTCCCTCCGGCTGTCCGCAGCCCTCACCCCTAAAGACACCCCAACTGTTCCCTCTCCTCCTTGACACCCCTGCACCTTTGCCTTAGCAAAGACCAGTGGGATACTTTCAATGGCAAACAGACCTGGGTGAAGGGTTGGCAATCAGATCACTTGGATAGCCAGATGGGCTCCAGCTGAAGGGTCAAGCTTCCTACTGGCCAGTCCTTTTTTTTTTTAATGGGGGGGGGGCAGAGGGAGAGGGAGAAAGAGAATTTAAGCAGGCTCCACGCTCAGCACAGAGCCTGATGTAGGGCTCAATCTCATTGCCTGAAATGATGACCTGAGCTGAAATCAAGAGTTGGATGCTGAACTGACTGAATTACCCAGGCGCCCTTCCTGCCGGCCAGTTTTGATCCACTTGTCCACTTCCCTTTTGAAATACAGCCCATGGTTTCCAGTTTCTGCATCTCTGCTGGGTGGGCATTCTTCCAGGGAATGCCCTGCTCCAAACTATGCCTTCTCTGATTCCCCAAGAAGCATTCCGAGACTCCTTTTCTCCATTCCCACAGCACCTCAGCTTCCTCTTAGGAAACTACCACATTCTGTTTTGAGTGTCACCCTAGGCTCCGGCTTTTCCTTCCAACTAGGCCATGATATGCCTGAGGGCAAGACTGTGCCTTCCATGAATGATGAAGCAAGTTGACTCTGGAGTGGGCTGGGGCCACATCAAAGAGGAGCCAGTGTTCCTCAACCAAGGCAGACTGAGTCTACCAGGGACACGGAGCAAATTCTAATTCCAGGCTTGACCTCAGAG
This sequence comes from Ursus americanus, assembly GCF_024610735.1. Classification (NCBI taxonomy): domain Eukaryota; kingdom Metazoa; phylum Chordata; class Mammalia; order Carnivora; family Ursidae; genus Ursus; species Ursus americanus. The sequence goes on along the minus strand of NC_142137.1, from coordinate 9,256,709 downwards.
AAATGGAGAGCCTGGGGGTGGCTGTGGATTCCAGATTTGGGGATGTCCCAGCCCCTCAGAGGAAGTGCAGACATCTAGGGGCTGCCTAAGTATTGAAGCAGATGCAATGGTGACATGGGGACTTCTCTGAGGAGGGTCAGTGTCCCCCTCACATGTCTGGCTCCTTTTCCGGCACCAGGTAAAAGTATAGCAGCAGCAAAGGCTGTCGTAATCGGTTTCCCACTGAGCCTGAAGCTGTCCCATTCCTTTTCCCAGGGGTTTCCTAACACGAGACCAACTCCCTTACACACACACACACACACACACACACACACACACACACACCACCCACCAAAGGTGGAGAGCAAGAAAGAAGCAGAAATGTATTTGGTTTTCCAGAACATTATATTGTGAAAAGCAACAAAAGTAGAGCCAATCAGAAAAGTCACTGCTCCCATCCAGCACACAGGGACACCCCCGAGGTCACGCCTGACAAATGGAGAAGGCTGCAATCCCCCTAAGTGTGAGGGGGCAAATAATAACTGACCCTTAGAGGGGTCTCTGAATGACTTAGACTCCAGGGTGCAACTGCTTTCATATTCATGCCCGTAGGACTGGCCAATGGAAGAAATGGGAAAAGGAGAAAAGTCTGTGAACTATGAATGATAAGAGGAAGAAATTTTTGAAGCATCCATTCGTCTTGGGACCTCCCCCAGTTCAGTGACCGGTTCAATTCAACTCAACTTAACCCGGGCTCTGGAGGGCTCAGGCAGACCACTAATAGTAAGGACAAAAGGAAGAAACAGCGCAGCTAACATTTATGGGATATTTACTATGTGATATCTTAAGAATTTTACATGTATTAGCTCATTCAATCCTCCCCATAATCCTATGAGGTAGGCACTATTATTAAGATGAGGAATTTCCATTTTACAGATGACAAAACTGAGGCATGGAGGGACCCTGTCACTTTTTCTGTGGCATAAAGCAAGTGATTAGAGCCTGGATTCACCACTAAGCCATCTGACTCTGGCCCCCATGTTCTGACCCACCATTCTACCTGCTGTCCACTTGCTGGGGGGGGGGGGGGTTGAAGCGCTCTCCTGGCAGAGGGGTTCCATTTCTCACTGCTAGGAAGCTCCCAAGACTCCCAGATGATGACCTCTGGAAATAACCTGGTTTCCTTAGAATCTCAAGGACAAGGACAGAGGTTTTCTATTCTCACTGTCCATCAAATCACTTGGGCAGGCTGGTCTGTTTGTCTCTCCCCCTGTACTGATGCCTGAGCCCCTTCATCAGCGCTTCTGACTCAGCTGTCTGCGGTGGAGCCCATGCATCTGTTGTTACGCACCCTGCGCAGGTGATCCTAGTGAGTGACCCAGGCCGAGAGCCACAGGACGAGAGGAAGAGGGGCCAGGATAATTCTTTCCAGGAAAGCTACAGAGCCTCGGGTGAAACCTGCCGTGTCGGGCCTGTCCAAGCAAGAGTCATTCCTCTAGCTACATTCTTCGTGATGCTCTCAACCCCACCTGCCAGTACAAAACACTAAAACACTGCACCACCACAACCCAGAGTCCCATTTCTTAAAAGAGTATGTGACAATATAATGACAGTCCTAAAAATTTGGAAAATCAAAAATCTGTAATCCTACTACCCAGGACAACTGTTACCATTTTTTACAATTATTAACACTTATTTTATTTATGAGAGAGAGAGAGAGAGAGCTCACAAACACGGAGGGGAAGGGAGGAGAGGAGCAGAGGGGGAGGGAGGGGAAGACGGAAAGAATCCCAAGCACACTCTGTACTGAGCAGGGAGCCCAACGAAGGGTTCATTTTCATGACCCTGAGATCATGACCTGAGCCACAACCAAGAGACAGATGCTTAACTGACTGAGCCACCCAGGTACCCCAGAACTATTATCACTTTTATCCAATCTTTTTCGGTGAATCTTTTCTACTGATGCTTTCACATAGTTATATCATTAGGTCACATATAACTCTCTTGCTTTTTATATTAATATTAAACCTTAAGCCAGTGGTTCTCAAACTTTGTTGGGCTGCAGAATCTCCTGGAGGGCTTGTTAAAAGAAAGATGTATCTGGGCCCCTTACAGAGTTTCTGATTCAGTAGGTCTGGGGTAAAGACTAAGAATCTGCATTTCCAACAAGTTCCCAGGAGAGGCAGATGCTGCTAGTAGGGGATGACATTTTGAGAGCCACTGATGTAAACCACTGGTTTTAAGCCGTCGGCACATTAGAATCACTTGAAATCTTAAAATAAAAACAAACCCAAAATTTACCCCCAGAGGACTGTATTCTACCAGCCTAGGCTTGGGATAATATGAATGTGAGTATGTTGTTTTTAAGTTCCAGGTGATTTTAATGTGCAGCCAGAGGTTATAAACCCCTGCCTTGGACCCTTTAAAGGTGCCAGTTGCTCCAACCTGCCTGGTATCAGGAGAGGCCAGCTGAGACCAGTAGGAGTGAGAGGACATAGGACCCTGCAGGGAACGCACATTTCCCTGGATCTAACCAGGGTGAGCCAGAGACCCAGCACCCGTCCATATCCAGGGAACTAAACAGCAAAGGGCCTGGAGGTGGCGCTAGGCAATAACCACAACAAGGGGCCCCAGTGTCAAGGCCTCTGGGGCTCTGGTCTAGGGTGCTACTTTGTTCTGGCAGGTCAGCCCACTGGGTCCCAACTTCCAGCAGAACTGCGGCATGGGAACAGCAGTCCTGTTCCAGCAGGCGACCCGTAAATGACACTCACAGGTGACCATAAAGGGTGGGCCGAATGAAGAGATCACTGCTCCTCATTCTGAAGAGGCCAACCCCCAGCTGGAGGGGCTGGGCTGTGTCGGGGAGCATTCCAGGAGGAGGATTCCTGTTCAGATAAAGATCTCCTACCAATGGGGATGAAAGGAGACCAGCCAAAGGTAATGAGCTTGAAACACACCTTGAAAGGAAGTGGGGGTGTTTTGTTCCCAGCAGGTGTTCAGATATGGTGCTAACCCTTCTCACCTGACAATCCCCGGCACACAATCCTGGGCAGAGGGGAGTGTTTACTGGAGAGACCTCCTAGGAAGGGCTGAGCCCCAGGGAGGGGGACCAGGGACCATTTGAGAACCACAACGGACAGAAGCCTGGAAAGACTCCTTCTGGGGCCATGAGCCTAGTCACTCATTACTCTAGCCAGGATCCAGGCGTTGGGTCCCGGCTCTTCTCTCGTGCTCAGGTATCCCAGATCTTCCTCAGTAAAGAGCAGGCCTTTCAGACTGACAATACCTGCCCCATGCGTGATGAGCCCTGACCCTCTGACGGCTGCCTGGTCTAACAGAGCAGGCCTGAAAAGTGAGAAGGCAATATATACAAATATTGAACATTATGTTGTTTACCTGTAACTAACATTATGTTTTATGTCAATTATATCTCAATAAAAAAAGTGAGAAGAAAGGATGCTGTGCTTACCCATTCTATGACCAAAGTCACACAGAGACCTGGCGCAGAACTCAAAGGAATAAAAAGGCTAGGCAAGGATGAAGGAACTGGGACTCAGTAGCTCAAAGAAATAAAACAATCAAACCATCTTAACTGGAGGTTGCTACGAGGTGGGCAGTTGCACAGACGTTACCCACATGAAGGGAAACCGTTTAGAGGGGAAAATGCAGGTTAGACTAATGGGATAACTTCAAAATGACATTACTTCCTTTCTTCAGGACATCATGAAATAGATCAGGGGCATGCAATCTTTCCTGAGGCAAGAAACGGCTGTCTATGTTATCTGTGCATTAAAGAAAGAAGCAAGGAAGATGTAATGCTGGGAAAATAAGAGTGACATATTTTAGAAACAATATAATGTTCAGATTGAAAAGTGTCTTTGAGAGTTTAATTTGGATGAGTATAGTAAAGCTAACAGAGGTTCTATAACTTTGTAAGATCACAAATCTAATTTCTGGCAGAACTACATAGAACTAAAATTCTGGCCACTTGGACCCTCATTTAGATTTTAAATTGTAGAAAAACCCCACCAGGGGTGCCTGGGTGGCTCAGTCAGTTAAGCATCTGCCTTCAGCTCAGGTCATGATCTCGGGGTCCTGGGATCAAGCCCCATGTCGGGCTCCCTGCTCAGTGGGGAGCCTACTTCTGCCTCTTGCTCATGCTCTCTTGTTTGCTCTCTCTCAAATAACTAAATGACACTTAAAAAAAAAAAAAAAAAAAGAAAGGAAAACCCCCACCATCTTTCTTAGGTGCCCCAGAGTCCTCTTATCAGACACATATTCCCCAAATCTCAACTGCATGGATTGGTGTAGATTTGGGTTGAAAAATTCAGTCCTTCTCAGAGGCTTATGATTCAATGAAAACAAAGTTATGAAGGCATTCAGAAGAAAATGGGCAAAGAAAAATGCCATGGATCAAAGGAGACTGAGACAATAAAACTTTTTATTTAAAAAAAAGTTGATAGTTTAAAAAACCTTCCGAGGGGCGCCTGGGTGGCTCAGTCGGTTAACTGTCCAACTCTTGATTTTTTTTTTTTAAAGATTTTATTTATTTATTTGACAGAGATAGAGACAGCCAGCGAGAGAGGGAACACAAGCAGGGGGAGTGGGAGAGGAAGAAGCAGGCTCATAGCGGAGGAGCCTGATGTGGGGCTCGATCCCAGAACGCCGGGATCACGCCCTGAGCCGAAGGCAGACGCTTAACCGCTGTGCCACCCAGGCGCCCCGACTCTTGATTTTGACTCAGGTTATGATCTCAGGGTAGTGAGACTGAGCCCCATGCCCAGAGTGGAGCCTGCTTAAGATTTTATCTCTCCTTCTGCCCCTCACCCCCTCTAAAATAAATAAATAAGAAACAAACAAGTAAATAAAAAGCCTTCAGAGCTTTCTTTCCTCGTTGGGAAAGTATTTTGTCTACCTATCTACTTGGATGAGTAACTTATCGCATCCTCATGAGACTACAGCTGACAAAAGGCAGTGAGAGACTAAATTCCTTGGATGACAAAAATCAGGATTCCAAGAAAATCTCAGACTGGAAGAGCAGGCTAATTTTCATAAGACAAAATGTAATGGGGGCAGATGTAAAGTTCTTGTGCTGAGGACCCACGGTCCAATCATCGAAGGGCAGGGGTACAGGAATTGCCCTGTAAAATAATTCTCCCTTTTCAAATGATCGATTTCCTATGCCAAAAAGCTTCATAATGCTTCTCTAAGTCTTACTTTGGGGATGGCCTGATAATGATAAATAATTTGGCAAGATGATTTGAAATGTATATTGTTATGGAATCAAGTATTCAAATATAATGACTTAATAAGATAGTTCCTTTTAAAGAGATCCAATAATTGCCAGGTTTGGGCTTGCTTCTAGAAAAGTGCACCAGCAAGAAGAACCAAAATATTTCAAGCAATTTCATTGGCTGTTAAGGATTCCATCAGTTGCTGTAGTACATCTGTCCCTAAGTGATAAAGCATCACTTAATGGCCCCCATACTCCTCCACAGGCAGCTGCTTAGACAACATTTTCAATCAGTCGGTGCACTGACAGAGCAAATCACGGTGGTTCAATGCATGATGAGCTATGGGCAAGAGATAAGAATTGTCCTCTTTTTACTACAAATCACTGCCTTTTTTTTTTACTACAAATCACTGCCTTTACGTGTTGCAATGAGCACTGGGTGTTATATGCAAATTATGAATCATGGAACACTACATCAAAAACTAATGATATACTGTATGGTGACCAACACCACATTAAAAAAACGTCACAAGAAAACTTTACTCCAATTTTATCTATAAACACTAATGCAAGTAAAACATGAGTAACTTGAAAAAAAAATCACTGCCTTTTCAGCAACTAGTAATATAATCATGTAGTTTTCTCCTTTAACTATGGAACCATCCATGCATTCCTGGATCAAACTCCACGTGATCACACAGTATTCTTCTTTTGATAAATGCTGTATCCTTCCCCTAAGTCATGTTATTAAGAATTTTTATATCTATATTCATAAATGAGACTGATCTATACTTCTTATACTATATCTTTCTCTCTCTCTCTCTCTCATTTATATTTACCTGGTTTTTCTATTCAGGTTATGCTGGTTTCATAAACCACATCTAGCTTTCCATTTTGCTCTATGCTTTACAATAGTTTAAATAACAATGGAACTAATTTTTTGTTGTTACTAAAATAAGGAACAGGGCTAACCACTTGGCCCTAGTACTTTTTTAAAGGTACACCTTTAATCATGTTTCTAATTTCTTCTATGGTAATTAAACTATTTAAGTTTTCTGCTTCTTCTTGGGTCAATTTGTTGCTGATTTTTTTACTGTGGTAAACTATACATAAAATTTACCATTTTAGCCACTTTAGGTATACAACTCAGTAGCATTACACATAGTCACATTCTGTACAACCATCACCACTATCAAATTCCAAGTTTTGGGGGCACCTAGGTGGTTCAGTCAGTTAAGCATCTGGCTCTTGATCTCAGCTCAGGTCTTGATCTCAGCGTCATGAGTTCAAGCCCCATGTGGGGCTCCACACTGGACATGGAGCACACTTAAAAAATTTTTTACAAATTAACAAATTAAAATAAATAAATAAATAATTCCAAATGTTTTCATTATTCCAACAAACTGTATCCATTAAACAATAATTCTCATCCCCACACCTACTCCCAGCCCCTGCCAACCTCTATACTATTTTCTGTCTCTATGAACTTGCCTATTCTAAGTACTTCATACAAGTGAAATCATATAAAATTTGTCCTTTTGCATCTGGCTTATTTCACTTAGCATGTCTTCAAGGCTCATCCATATTGTAGCATGTATCAGAATTTAATTCCTTTTTAAGGCTGAATAATATTTCATTTCATGAATACACAACATTTTGTTATCCTTTAATCTGTTGATGGACATACGGGTTCCTTCCAATATGGGTGTACAAACATCTCTTCAAATCCTTGCTTTCACTTCTTTGTTTCTTAAAGATTTTATTGCCATTTATTTATTTGACAAAGAGAGAGAGAGCACAAGCAGGGGGAGCTGCAGAGGTAGAGGGAGAAGCAGGCTCTCTGCTGAGCAGGGAGCCTGACATGGGGCTCGATCCTAGGACCCTGGGATCATGACCTGAGCTGAAGGCAGCCGCTCAACCGACTGAGCCACCCAGGAGCCCATCACTTGTTTTGGGTGTATACCTAGAAGTGGAATTGCTAATCCTATGTTTAACTTTTTGAGGAACGACCATACCATTTTTCAGAGTAGCTGCACCATTTTACATTCCCACCAGCAATGTGTAAGTGTTCTAATTTCTCCATGTTCTTAAAACACTTAGTTTGCTTTGTTTGATAATAGCAATTCTAATGAGTGTGAAGCATCACATTATGATTTTGATAGACATTTCCGTAATGACTAGTGCTATTAAACATCTTGTCAAGTGCTTATTAACCATTTAAAGATCTTCTTTGGAGAAACATCTATTCAAGTCCTTTGCTTATTTTTAAAAAATCAAGCTGTATTCACACATCAATCATGAAATACACGATATCAAGAACAGAAAGAATAAAAACCATATGATCATTTCGACAGATGCAGAAAAAGCATTTGACAAAGGACAGCATCCATTCATGATAAAAATCCTCAACAACATAGGCTTAGAGGGAAAAAACCACAACATAATAAAGGCCATATATGACAAACCCACACCTAACATCATACTTAATGGTGAAAAACTGAGAGCTTCTCTCCTAAGATCAGGAACAAGACAAGGATGTCCACTCTCACCACTTTTATTCAGCATAATACTGGAACTCCTAAGCCACAGCAATTTGACAAGAAAATATTTAACATCTTTACATTTGCTTATTTGCCAGCTGTATATTCTCTTGAGTGAAATGTCTCTTCATGTCTTTTGCCCATTTTCTTTTCTTTCTTCTAAAGATTTTATTTATTTGATATAGAGAGTGAGAGAGAGAGAGCACAAGCAGGGGGAGCTGCAAGCAGAGGGAGAAGCAGGCTCCCCACTGAGCAAGGAGCCCAACACGGGGCTCAATCCCAGGACCCTGGGATCATGGCCCGAACTGAAGGAAGATGCCCAACCGACTGAGCCACCCAGGTGCTCCCACTTTTGCCCATTTTCTAATAGGGTTGTCCATTATTTTACTGTTGAATTTTAATAGCTTTTTATACATTCTAAATACAAGTCCTTTGTCAAATATGTGGTTTGCAAATATTTTCTCCCAGACTGTTGGTTGCCTTTTCATCTTCTTAACACAGTTGTTCACACAGCAAAAGTTTTTAAATGTAATGAGATCCACTTTATCAAGTTTTCCTTTCATGTATCATGTTTTAGGTGTGAAGTCTAAGAACTCTTTGCCTGGCCCTAGATCCTGAAAATTTTCTCTTCTGATTTTTTTCTAAAAGTTTTATTATTTTACACTTAAGGTCATGATCCATTTGGGGTTAATTTCTGCATACAGTATTCAGTTCATTTTCTAAAACTAGGGACGTCCAGTTGCTCCAACATCATTTGTGGAGGGTTCCTCTACTGAATTGCTTTTGTGCCTTTGTGAAAAATCAGTTGAACATATTTGTGTGGGTCTATTTCTGGGTTCTTAATTGTGTTCTATTGATCTCTGTGCCTTTCCTTACACCAATACCACACTCTCTCCATTAATGTAGCAGAATTTTCAGCCTTAATATCAAGTACAGTAATTCCTCCCAATATACTTTCTTAAAGCTATTTTAGGGTCTATGCCTCTCCACATCTATTTTAGAATCTACCTGTCTATGTGTGCAAAAAAACTTTGCTGGAATTTTAATAGAAACTACATTCAACCTATAGATAAATTTGGAGAGAATTGTTATCTTTACTATGTGAGTCTTCTGTGAACCTGGTATGCATCTCTATTTAGGTCTCCTTTGATTCCTTTCACCAGCCTTTTATAACTTTTTAGATCCTGTACATCTTTTGTTAAATATATACCTAAGTATTTAATTCCCTTTAAAGTGACTATAAAGGGTATTGTTTTTAATTTCCATTTCCACATGTTCACAGTTAGTATATAGCAATGCAATTGATTTTTGTGTGTTGATCTTCTGTCCTGCAAGTTTGCTAAACTCTCTTACTAGTTTTAGTTTTTTGTTGATGCCTAGTATTTTCCATGTAGACAATCATGTCATCTACATACAAAGACAGTGTTATTTCTTCTTTTCCAATCTGTATGCCTTTTTTCTTCTTGTATTATTGCAGTGGCTAGAAATTGCACACTATATTGAATATATGTGGTAAGAGCAGACATCCTTGCCTTGTTCCCTGTCTCAGAGGGGAGTTCAGGGCTCCACTATTAAGTGTGATATCAGCTGTAGGTTTTATATAGATGCTGTTTATCATGTTGACAATGTTCTCCTCAATTCCTATTTTGCTGAGTATTTTTTTTTTGTTTCTTTTTGTTTTATTTTGTTTTTACCATGAATAGGTGTTGGATTTTGTCAAATGCTTTTTTTTTTTTGCATCTGTTGATATGATTACATAATTTTTCTTGTTTAGCTTCTTGTTATGGACTAAATGTTTGTGTCTCCCAAAATTTATATGTTGAAGTTCTAACTCCCAGTGTGATAGTATCTGGAGACATGGCCTCTCGGAAGTAAATAGGATGAAATGAGATGGTGAGTATGGGGACCTCAAGATAGGAATTCTCTTTGTAAGAGGAAGAGAGGGGCACCTGGGTGGCTCAGTCAGTAAAGCGTCCAACTCTGATTTCAGCTCAGGTCATGATCTCAGGGTCGTGAGATCGAGCCCCGCATCAGGGTCCACTCTGAGTATGAAGCCTGTTTAAGATTCTTTCTCTCCCTCTTCCTCTGCCCCTCCCCGACCCTTGAACCCTGCTTGCATACAGTCTCTCCCTCTTAAAAAAAAAAAAAAAAAAAAAAAGAACAGAATGAGAGACCAGAGCTTGCTCTCTCTGTCATATGGAAACACAGTGAGAAGGTGAGAGTCTACAAGCCAGGAAGACGATTCTGACCAAGAACTGAACCTGCCAGTACCTTGATCTTGGACTTGCCAGCTTCCAGAATTTGCGAGAAATGAGTGTCTGTTGTTTAAGCTGCCCAGTCTATACTATTACAGATAGAAGCCTGAATAGACTAAGACATCTGTCGATAGGAGGATTATGTTGAAACAGCTTTGCATACTTGGAATAAATTTCATCAGCTCATGGCATATAATTCTTTATACACTGCTTGAACCGATGGAAACATGGGCTAAAAGAGGACCAGGCACAGTTGCCACCCACTCACCCATCTACCCTCGATGCTGGTTTACAACAACCTAAACATACAACAGCCAGTTCTCACAGAAAACACACTGAGAGGACTGACAAGAAAAAAAATCAGTTTCTGAACAAGTTTCTAGACTAATTAACTTTCTGAAACCTAAGCCATTATAACTTAAGAGAAAGAAGAAAGCTGGTAAGAGGGACTCATGGAGTTTACCAATAGACACCTGCCCTGCATCTGAGAAGCTTCTAAAGCTCCTTCCCCCTGTGGTTTCTCCATGACAGTCCTCAACGTGGATTAGGTGATAACACCTCGGAAGCCTTGCAATAGGCCGATTACTGGCCTGGAAACCACTAATCCACCAATGCATTTCATTCAGAAAAGATACAGACATTTAGGGAGGATTTTAAAATACTGACAACCAGGTGTGCCAGGACATTTAAAATGTCTCCTCTAGAGTGGTTAGGAACTATTAAATATATGACTTCAGGGTTTGTTTGGTTGGTTTTTTTTTTTAACTAAAAGGGGTTTTATGGCACATTAATCTGGGTTATAAAATACTCAGCTGTCTAGTTAGAGGCCTCAGTTTTAAGTGCAGACTGCTGAGGCAACAGTGCAAACCACAGGCAGGCCGCGGGTATGAAGAACGGCAGACGGCTTGCTGCCTGACTGCCCAGTGCAGGGGGGCAGCAGGCGGGGACCTCTGGTCCTATGCACTGGCCCGGCCTGCCTCCACCCCCACTGAACACCACTGTAAACATGGGCGTGAGGGAAAGAGAAGAAGCCCTGCAGAGCGAGACGCCATTCCAGAGACTTCCTGGGAGGAAGTGGAGGGGGAGGAGAGCAGCTAAGAGACTCAGGGCCAGCTCTGGTGTTCCTTCCCCAATGGCAGCCTCAACAGTCCCTCCTCAGATGCTTGAGTCAGGTTTGAGAGTGTCCACCCGTACAGCTCTAAGGCTTGCTCCCCTCAATTGCAGCCTGTCTCCCCACAAACTCCTGCAGGGACTCCTGTATGACCTGCTACACCAGTTTTTACATTGTCCCTCTCCATCAGAGAGGTCCACTTTTCTTTCCTCCAAGAGCATCTCCAGACGGTGCCTCCCTACCTTTGCTAGAACTGCCTGCCTAATTAACACTCCCAATTATAAGTTAACACTGAGATTTTCTAGTATTGACCCAATACATTTCCATGCACTGTGTCCTAGGCAAGCCACATAATTCACTTTCCGCCTCTGAGACATTTATTTCCCGCTCGTAAATGTGTTTCTAGTTTGAATTAGGTCATTTAGACGATCAGTCTTTTATAGTGTTCTGCAAAGAGCACCAGGTCTTCCAGATGTCTAACCACTGACTTGGCCCAATGCTCCACAGAGAGTGTTGTTCTACCCCACGTGCAAGGCTCTGGGGCCTTAGGGAGCAACACCTGGAGCAGTGAGTGTGTCTCCACCCGGCTGCTCATTAGAGCTTTGAAAAGCTGCCAAGTCCAACAAACACCCACACCAGTTGAATCAGAACCTCTGAGCATGGGATCTGGGCATCAGTATTTTCAAAGGCTCTCCAGGTGATCACGTGTGCGGTCCATACCGAGAACCACTGACCTAAAGGAACTTCTGTGCCCCTGAGGACCATGGACTCACGTGAGAAAACACTAGTTATGACAATAACTACCATTCATTGATCTTTCTATATCCTTCTTACAGTAAGCACTCTGCAAGGACTACCTCATTTACTCCTCACAACAAATCCCTGAGGGAGGTGTTGTTATGCTGATTTCACAGAAAGGAAACCAAGGCTCAAGGTGAGTAATAACTTGGCCAAGGTCACAGAGATGGTAAGTGTGATTCACTGCCTCCATTTCTGGTAAGGAAAAACTGGGAAAGATTTTAAAATGTGTGACAAATGTATAGAGACAGAAAGTGGAACGAACAGTGGTGGTTGCTAGAGACCAGGGGCAGGGGGAATGGGAGTTACTCTTTAATGGGCACAGAGGCTCATTTTGGGAAGGTGAAAAAAGTGTGAGAGATGGATGGCGCTGATCGTTGCACAGAAACGTGAATGTACTTAATGCCACTGAATTGCACGCTCAAATATGGATCAGAAGGTAACTGTCAGGTTATGTATCTTTGGTCATAATTTTAAAAAATAAAAACAAGAGAAATTTAAAAATAAAATAAAAATGGGGGAGAGAGCGGGGCGGGGGGACTCAGTGCCCTGTCTCACGCACAGCGATCCCCAGTCACCTTCCTTGTCTTTCAGCTATTTTATAGCTCTCAGTTGTAGGGTGTGGAGTGTGATGCCAATAAACTGTGTCTAGCAGAGATCCAGTAGATATTGGCCAGTTTTACCTCTAATAAGCAAATTTATTTCCACTTTCCTAATGGCCTACACAATTGCAATGCTTTGAATTCTCCTTTGAACCAGTTGCAACATCGCACTGGTTCCCTCATGACTTGATTAAATAAAACCTTAACATGTGTTTGTTTTATAACTGTTGCTAAGAATTACCACCGTATGTCAAGTTTCCCTGATGATTTCTGATGATAAACTACAAAGGCCTAAGTTCTCCCAGTTGAGGTTTGCTTCCCATAAAGCGAGGCTTCTTTCTGTCTGACCTGACAGATAACCTTACACTCTTGTTGCCCCCACGGAGTGTGCAGATCTAAGAGCCCAGAGCAGGACCAGGGGCTGCATCAGCCCTGCGCAGGCTCCAGCCCTCATTCGGGAGGTGAGAACACAGGGGGCCACTGGATGTGAGGTGAAAAGTCCCAGGCAGCCTTGGGAGGGAACACTGTTTTTCAGCTGAGTGGATGGCGGGGAAGAGGTAGGGGGTGGAGCCAGCCGTAGCTCCCCTCCCATCAGCCATTCCCATGCTTTTCTTCCCTGGCTCCCAGCAGCAGGCACTAGACAGCACCCAGAGCAGATGAAAAAGAGAAAATTCTATGAAATCCATGCTGAAGAAGAGAGGAACAAAGGCCAAATTCACCACAGCAGAGAGCTCCTTGAGAAAATGCTAGAAAGGCAGGATAAATTCAGAGGACAGAGAGAGGATGGAGCTGTAAAAAAGAAAGAGGTCAGTGAGCCACTGGTCGCAGTGCACATAAAGGTCAGACGTCCAGGCCTCTCTGTGCTGGTAGGGCGTCCACTGGCACAAGCCCAATGCAGCACAATTCCGCTCGAGCAGTCCCAATTCCATGGGCACACACACCTTGACCCAGCAGTGCCAATTAGAGAAATCTGTTCCACAGATATAACCACACTGTATAATAAGACCTCAGGACAAGGTTAGTCACTGCAGCATAATTTGTAAGAGAAGATTAACATAATTAATGCCCATCCGTAGGGGACAGGTTAAGCCAATTATGGTTCATGGAATAAAGCATACTGAAGAAGGCTATGAAGAGTATCCTACAATTTGTATAAAGGGAGGGAAACACCTAGGATACATCTATTTGCATATATATGCATGAAATATATCAGGAAAAAAAACGCAAGAAACAGGTTAACACGGGTTGTCTACCAGGAGGGAAACACAGAGTGGCTGGGAGGCAGCATGGGAGAAAGACTTGTCATCTTCTGTATCTCTGGTATCAGAACCATGTGAATGGAGCACTTATTCAAAAACTGAACGATTTTTATCTTTTTAAGCAAGCATATGGAGTCTTCTGAAAGAAGCATGCTACACACAACACGTTCTCTCTCAAATGAACCTTTTCACCTGAGCAAAGACCTTGTAAGCATGTACTTCTCCCACTACCCACCGCCTGGGGACTGACAGCTACAAACCCGCAGGCTGGCAAACACAAGTTCAGACCCACACCATTCCAGTAAGTCCGAATATAAACACACACCCAGACAGACCATAAGAGACTCTTAGTCACAGGAAACAAACGGAGGGTTGCTGGAGGGGAGGGGGATGCGGCGATGGGGTAACTGGGTGAGGGGCATTAAGGAGGCACGTGATGTCATGAGCACTGGGTGTTATGTAAGACTGATGAATCACCGACCTCTACCTCTGAAACCAATAATACATTACATGTTAATTAACTGAATTAAAGTTAAATTAAATTAAAAATTAAGTAAAATAAAGCATCCAGAAATAGCTCCATACTTAAAAAACAACAAACAACAAAAAACCACACCCAGTGAATCAAGAACAAGGCAGATGAACAAAAACAAGATGGATCCTTGGGTTCCAGTGCTTCCCCCTGCCCAGGAAAGCCAGCCTCACAGACCCCCTGGAGGTTCTGCCCAATGGGAAACAAGTTCCAGAGAAGAAGTCCAGGCCGCAGCAGCAGGAGGGACGATGCACGCAGGGCCTACTCTTGCCGTAGGCCCTGAATGTACCCCATTCACCTCCCGCCTTCTCTTTGGAATGATCGCCAGAAAATATCCGCCAGCCCCACATGCTCTTCCTTTCTACAAGAACTGTCAAGTTCATGCTTGGGAAAGTTAATTTACTATAATCAAACCTTCTGCACTCTTCTTTTACAAGTTTAGAGTTTATATTAATTGGAGCATAGTCATTGACTAGTATCAGTAAACAAGATATGAAAGCCCTCAGGAGCCACATCTATAAATGATGAGAGAACAAAGTCATTGAACCTCCTTAAGGTTGTTTCCTTGTCCGTAACAATGATTATATTTAGAGCAGCTATTTTAAAAAATCAAGTTTCTGGGGACTTGCTTGTGGTTTTGCCATAGCTTGCATGTCCTGAATTGTAATTCTCTGCTCTTCCTGAATAAACCTATTTTTGCTGGTAAAACAAAACAAAAACAAAACAAAACAAAAAATCAAGTTTCTGGAGGTATAATTTACATTCAGTAAAATTCACCTTTTCAAAGAATTCAGTATGTTGTATTTGGGTAAATGTACACAGTCATAGGACCACCACTACATGCAAGGAAGCGAAGACTTTCATTGCTCCCTCCCCCCACCCAAATTTCCACCATCCTGGACCCCTGTTTTCCATTCTAATAGTTTTGACTCTTCTAGAATGTCACACAAATGGAATCATACAGTGTGTGGCCTTTTGTGGCTTCAAATGAATAATGCTTTTGACACTTGTTTATGTTGTTTCCTCTATCAGTAGCTCATGCCTTTTCATTGCTGAGTAGCATTCCCCAATGTGCTTATCAGTTCAGGGGTAGTGGTGCGGTTTACTTGAAGGAATTAACTCCTGCCGGTCGCTGAGGCTTGGCAAGTCCAATTTTACTGAATGTAAATTATACCTCCAGAAACTTGATTTTTTTGTTTTGTTTTGTTTTTGTTTTGTTTTACCAGTCCAAGCTCTGCAGGGTTAACGAGCAGGCTGCCAGCCTCTGCGAGAGTTGCTGCTTCACCGGAAGCCCAAATGCAATCTTTTTTTTTTTTTAAAGATTTTATTTATTTATTTGACAGAGAGAGAGACAGCCAGAGAGAGGGGGAACACAAGCAGGGGGAGTGGAAGAGGGAGAAGCAGGCTTCCCGCTGAGCAGGGAGCCCGATGTGGGGCTTGATCCCTGAACACTGGGATCACCCCCTGAGCCAAAGGCAGAAGGCAGGCGCTTAACGACTGAGCCAAACAGGCGCCCTCCAAATGCAATCTGCAGGCAGAGCTTTCACTCCCTCACAGGGATCTTTTTCCCTTAAGGCGTTCAGCTGATTGGATAAGGCCCACCCACATTATGGAGCATAATCTGCCTAACTCAAAGTCTACTGATTTAAGTGTTAATCTCATCTAAGAAATATCTTTACAGAAACATCTAGAATAATGTTTGGCCAAATACCTGGGTATCATGGCTTAGTCAAATTGAAAAGTAAAATTAACCATCACACAAGATCACAAACATTTTATCCTGTTTTCTTTCTTTTTTTTTTTCTTTTAAGATTTTATTATTTATTTGACAGAGAGCGAGAGCACAAGTAGGCAGAGTGGCAGGCAGAGCCAGAGGGAGAAGCAGGCTCTCCGGTGAGCAGGGAACCCAATACGGGGCTCGATCCCGAGACCCTAGGATCATGACCTGAGCCGAAGGCAGCCGCTTAATGGACTGAGCCACCCCGGCGCCCCTATCCTGTTTTCTTCTATAATTTTTATAGTTTGTAGTTCCTGCATTTAAGCCTATGATCCATCTTAAGTTACTATTTCCATGTGCTACAATACATTCCCTTTTTTTGCATACAGATGTCCAATTGTTCCAGCACCATTTGTTGAAAAGACTGTTCTACTGCCGTGGCATGTTTGTCAAGAATCAGTTGACCACATGTGTGTAGATCTATTCGTGGACTCCCTATTCTGTTCTCTTGATCTTGTCTGTCTTGATTATCGTAGTTGTATAGTAAACCTAGAAACCAAGTAGTCAAGCCCTCCAACTTTGTTCATCAAAATTGCTTTGGCTAGTCTAGAGCCTTTGCATTTTCATAGAAATTCTAGACTTAGCTTCTTAACTTCTACCAAGAAAGCCTGTAATGGTCATTTATTTAATGCCAGAAATCGTGCCCAACAGTTGTCATCTCATTTAATCTTCAAGACGGTTGGGATTATTCTCATTTTTCAGAGGAGGACGCTGGATGGCCTGTGTCCTCTGCTGAGGACTTGCTGCCTGCTACTCAGACCACGACCTTCAGAGCAGGAGGGGCCGCTGTGGCATTGGCAGGATCTCCCCCTGATGGCTACTGCACCCAACACTAAGCACAGTTCTAAGGACTTTGCAAATATTGATTTACAACCTATATTGCAATATATTTGCATATATATTACTTAAACAACCTAATGAAGTAGCTACTATTATTTATTACTCATTCCGGAGGTGACAAGATGAGGCACAGAGATGAAGTAATCTCCCCAAGATCACAGAGCTGGTAAATGCAATGGCGTCTGAACCCAAGGCTGTCCGGTTCCCACATCCACGCTTGCACCCGCTACACTACAGCCTCGGTAGGGAATTTCGAAGTTGCTACAAAACTCTGGGAATGGTGTGCATGTGGCATGGGGAGGGGCCTGGGGGAGGGCTCTGGTGGTGGAAAAGCCCGTTTGGCCTAACCCCTTCCACAGGGCAGCCTTGATCTCCTTGTGCACTGATGGGGGGAGGAGCCGGGTAGGACTGGCTGGGGCTCATGCTGGAAGGAGCAGGGACAGCTTAGGCGCTGGAGAAAGGGGCAGGCCATGCCCTAGGTATGGGCCTCAGAGCCTCAGAGGGCTGGTTTCTCTCCCTGGTCTGCTTCCCATACTTAACTGGCCTTGACCCAGTTCCTTCGTGTTCAGCAAGTCCCCTTCCTTACTAGTATGGCAGAGACAACAGCACAGGCTTCTGGGAGCTGCTGGGAGAATTTCATTGAGATAGTATATGCAGAGCACTGTCCAGGGCTTCTACGGGCACTCAAACACAACTTCAATCGACTTGATCTTATGTTTGACAAATTACTAAAGTAACATATGCTTATTTTAATAAGCGGAACAAGAGGTGCTGGGTGGCTCAGTTGGTTAAGCGTCCGACTCCTGATCTCAGCTCAGGTCTTGATCTCAGGGTTGTGGGTTCATGCCCCGGGTTAAAAAAAGTAAAAAAGGAATGATACAATGGAAAAATCTATAAAACAAAGCTAATCATCTTCCACACCAAATAACCAACATTAGCTGTGTTCCCAACATTTCTCCCTGCTCAAGCAAATACAAGCATGTTTGCAGAGAAGTGGATTTGTTTTTTAACCAAACTATACCATACTGTACCCATCAACTGCTACCTGGCTTCTTCATCAATCAATAGATATAAACGGTCAATATAAATTCTAACTCTCCCAATTTATTTGTGCATAAATATATGTGCAAATATGCAAATTTACATAAATTAGATACACATAAAATTGTATACATTTACATATGACCTTTAATCTTTTTTTTTCTTGCTTCCGGCCCCTCTTTCCGTACCTCCACAAAGCACCCCCATGTGGCACCTCCTGCGTTTTCTGCCTGCTCTGTCTGCAGTAAATTCTGGGGGTACACTCTCTAAACAAACTCCTTGAGGCCATGGTCTGTACTCTTAATTGTCTAAATCCCTATGTCATTACTCAGGGGTAGTGGTAGGTATCAAGTGGATATCTAGTCAACATTAATTTTATGAATAAAACCATTTTTCTTCTTAACTAAAGTTGCATCAAGTAACCTTTGTCTGGTTGCTTTGGGACGAAACAAAAGCTGCAGTGGAACCTCCCAAGGACCGGCTTCCCAAAAGCTCTGTGAAAAGACCCTCTGCCTGTGGACTGCCGGAGGCTCACCACTCTTGCAATATGGTCAGTGCTTAGCAACGAGGTGCAGAGGGTTTATTCAGACAGAAAGTACTTACTTACTGGCACTGAAATAACAAAATTAAGTTCTATGGAAAGATTTTTACCTAAAAAGTGAGATGACTGTGGAGAGAGTATGTTCACATAAAACCAAGGCTTTCATGTAAAGAAAAAAGTCCCGCTTTCTGTTTTAGTACCAAATATCTTAGGCACTGTCCATCAGTGGGGCAACTAGACAGGCCTAGAGAAGAGAGAAAATTGGGAGGCAGAAGGGGCCACGCTGAGCCACCGGGAACTTGTATAAGGGGAGGGATGTGAAGGAGTCAAAAGAAGGGAGGGTGGCTTGGGCTTCTGCTTGAGGACTGAGCAAACGGGCGCCATCCATCAACAAAGAGACCATGGAAAGAGGACTGGGTTTCGGGAGGGGCGTAGGTCAGGGTGGTGTATTCAGATCTGAAGCAGCTGTGAAGTACCCATGCCTCATTCAGATGAAGATGCCCATGAAGGCAGCTCAACAGTGGATTAGGAGATAGAGGTGAAGCGGTGCCCGGCCAGAGCTGGTAAGTCAAGTGTGTGTGCAGAGTGAGAGCAGATGATCTCAGGGAGAGCCCCAAGGAAACCCAGCTTTGGAGGCAGAAACAGCAAAATGGGCTGGAGGAGGCAGCGGCAGAGAAGAAAACCAGGAGGCAGAGCAGCAGGGAGCCAGGGAGCTTCACAGAGGGAACGGTGGGCAACACACAAATTCTAGCCAGGCTCCCCAACAGAAACAGACTTTTTCCTGTCTTGCTCACTGGTATAAAGCAGTCGCTCAATTAATACTTGCTGGATGGGTGAGATAACAGGTGACTTTGGGGAGAGCGGTGGCACAGAAGTGAGGGGGTCAGAAGCCAAATTACTGGGAGGTCCTGAGTTTCCATCTCTAACAGCCAATTTACTCCAGGGATGTGTCTGACTCGGGATACCCACTGTCCTCGTCATGTTACCTGCTCTATCTGAAAATGTGCTGGTCAATGCAACATGAAAAATAATTGGTGTAAACATGAAAATTGTGCAAATGGCTAATCAGAGCTCTCAGTGAGCCTCTTAAAATGTGAATTATAAATGTTTACATGTAGTTTCTCCCCAATTCCCAACTCCCAACCCCATTAACTCTGAGGACTTGCCCTGTGCATAATTCTGCCCCTATATGGTGAGTAAGGTATCACACACACACTATTAGCTTCCAAGTAAAATCTCCATGAGAACTGCCCTTGTCTGAGCCCTAGTGTAACAGAGAGGACATTTGCATGGGAGCCAGGAGATCCTGGTTCTCGTCTCAACTCTGGCACTTTCTAGCTTGTACAAGTCATGCCCCTGTGGGGACCAACCATTTCCTCACAACTCTAAAAGAAAAACCTGTATATGTATATGTCACGGGGTTCTGGGGCTGAGCAACGGTATGTGAAAAGAATTTGCAAGGTGTAAAATTTTACACCCATGTGCAGTACCATTATTGGGATACTGTTTTATTAAAATACCTGTGCAGATGCGGTCCCAGGCAGGAAAACATCTGCAGATTGTATCTACCATGTGCAAGATGCCAAGGAAGATATTCTAACAAGAAGTAGCCCATAGGGAGTTCACAGTCCAAAGTTATAAACCACACAGGTGGAGACTCTGGAACCAGATGTGAAGGGTTTGAATCCCAGTCCTGACACTTTCTAAGTGAAACTTTGGTTGGATTAGTCACCTAACCTTGTCTTACCTCAGTTTCCTCATCTGTGTAATGAGGATAATGGAGTTGTGGTGAGGTTTAAAACATTTAATCACTGAATAGCTCTTGCGAGAGTACTTGGCACTGCCCAAGCACTTTCCAAGTGCAAGCAGCGTGCACTCAACAACGCTATTCCCCTCACTCAATGCACATGGGCCTTATTGTGTGAATACTGTGCTGGGCACTGCGTATGTTGTGCCCACTTAGATTTTATAACTCAGGCAACTCATGTTCTCACACTTAGTCCTTATGGAAACCCTTTAAGTTTGGGGAGGATTTTGGGGCGCCTGGCTGGCTCAGCTTGTAGAGCATGTGACTCATGATCTTAGGGTTGTAAGTTTGCACCCTGTGCTGGGTATAGAGATCATTTAAGAATAAAATCTTAAGGGGGTGTCTGGGTAGTTCGGAGTCTAAGCTTCTCTCTCCCTCTGCCCCTTCCTCCCACCCATGCGTGTGCTCTCTCTCTCTCTCCCAAATAAACAAATCTTTAAAAAAATAAATTAAAAAAAAAGTTTGGTGAAGAATTTGAAACTCATGAAGTGAAGAAATTTGCCCACATCAGTGACTACCAGCCAGTGGTCATTTTGCCCCCTAGGAGACACTTAGCAATTTCTGGAGACATTTTTGGTTGTCACAACTAGGGAGAAGGAGGTAGTACTGGCATCTAATGGGTGGATGCCAGAGATGCTGCATAGGACCAATTCTCACAAAAAGAACTGTGTGACCCAAAATGTCAATATTGTGGAAGTCCAGAAACCCTGGGCACATTAACAAGGAGTTAATAAGCAGTGGAGCAGGTACCTGTACCAAGGTCTTTGGATTCCAAATCCATTGCTCTTCTGTGCAAAGCACAGAGAGATGTGCGAGATAAACTAAGACCCAAGTCAGAATGAAAGTCTGGTGGGGAGTTCTGAGTACCCAACACAGCAGTATCCAATTATTAGAGAAACAGAGTGAATGCACAGCATTTCACCAGTTGAGTGGAGAGAGAGATCCATGCAGGATACTTCTCTGAGAGGACTGCCTGAGCCACGTTCTGAATGAGCAGGCCTTATAGGGGCAGAGTGGGTACGTAATGCCTTTGAGGAGTTCCTGCAGGGAAGAATCTATAAACTGAGTTTCCCAACAGCAACACCGTAAGCTCAAGATGATAAAATATTGCCTTCAAAGTTCTGAGGCAAAATAATTCTCAGGTTTCATACCAAGTTGTCACTTGAGTGAGAGGTTAGAATAAAGATATTTTTTTTCAGACATGCAGACTCTCAAAATATTTACCTTCCTGTTACCCTTCTTTAGAAGTTACCAGTTACCATGCACCACCAAAGTAAGGGTGACATGGGTTCCAGCAAATGGGATCTAGCACAGGGGAGAGGTGAAAGGAATTCTCAGGATGACTCTGTTCACGCAGAACTAGAGAGCAACACAGATCAAACTAAAATGGAAAGATGGATGGCTCTAGAAGGGATATCTCAAGGAAAAGAATAAAACTGACAAATACATGATAGGATTAATCATGGAAAACTGTACTACGAACTGCTTTACAGAATTGTTGGATGGTAGAGGGAACTCTTAATTATAAGTCTGAATAAAACTAAACAAAAAATCAAGGCAACTATCAAGTCCAGGAAAAACAGCAAGTTATATAAAAATGAAAATGTAATTAATTATAGTACAACTCTTGGCTCACCAATGAATAGCAATTAATAATCACAGTAATTATGAATCTGCTCAAGAATTGTGATATAACTAGATTGAGAGAGTGTGGAAGAGAAAGGGGCAATAGATATGTCTAAAGTTGATCAATCTCTCCCATGCACTCATTCTCAGGAAGACATCACAGCTGTGCTATTCAATACAGTAGCCAAGAGTCACATGTGGCATTTCAATTTTAGGTAATTAAAATTAAATTTGAAATTCAGCCACACTAGCAACATTCTAGGTATTCAATAGCCATGTGTTGCAACCCTATTAGACAGCACAGATAGAGATTTCACCATCACAGAAAGTTCTGTTGGACAGTGCTGTACTAGAGGGTGTATCATATCAAACAAAGGCAGGAAACCAAGACGGAAAAAAACACTAGGGTCCAGAAACAGAAGATCAACATATATGAAAGTAGTAAGCAAAATCCCTAGGATAATAGTGAAGAGAAACATTTGTCAGAAGGCCCTAAGGGCCACCAGTCCAGACCAAAATAGGGGAGGGGGCTCGAGATAACATCTCTTCAAAGAGACTCAGTGGAGAGACTACCAAACGCATCTGAACATCCAGAGAGAAGATCAGCAACTGAGTTTTAGGATAATTTGTGATATGTACACACAAAATCAAGGAAACAAACATAGGACAATTATTAACATCAGAGTAAAGGAACTATTACAAAGAAAAAAAAGGAAACATAATGATAGTACACTCTACATGGTTCAGCTATAAATAAACTGATTAAGGGGCACCTGATTTCTTGATTTCAGCTCAGGTCATGATCTCAGGGCGGTGGGATCCAGCCCCCCCTCAGGCTCTGTGCTCCGCAGGGAGTCTGCTTGAGATTCTCTCCTTCTGACCCTCCCCCAACGCTCTTTCTCTCCCTCTCTCTCTCAAATGAATAATAAATATTTAAAATAAATAATCAAATAAGTAAACTGGTTAGATTAATGTAAAGACCAAATGCTGATGTCACCTAAGTAATGACACAACTATATTGGAGAAGTAGACGTGCACGTGTGAGAGCGGGGAAGAGAAAGACAATTAACTCTTAGATCATCAGTTTTCATACTGTTACATCAACATATAATGCCTAAGACAGAAAAATCAAGATTGAGCAAATTCAGGGTATCATTTACGAATGTAAACAAGGAAAGAAACTGCCCAAAAGACTTGAATGTAGTTGGCTATGGAGACTCAGAAATGGAAGAGAAACACAGTAAAAATATTTAACACTTTATGTGTAGGTACAATGTAAAAATTAAAGTAATACCTACTGTTTTTTTTTAAGTTTTTATTTTAATCCATTAGTTAGCATGCAGTATTATATTAGTTTCAGGTGTATGATACAGTGATTCAGCATTTCCATACCTCACTTGACAAGTGCACTCCTTAATTCCCATCACCTATTTTACCCCTTTCCCCACTCATCTCCCCTTTGGTAATCTATCTATCTATCTATCTATCTATCTATCTATCTATCTACCTACCTACCTACCTACCCATCTACACACACACATATATTAATCTTCTTTTATACGACTGAATAACATTCTGTTATATATATGCGTGTACATCTTCTTTATCCATTCACCTATCAGTGGACACTTGGGCTGCTTCCATATCTTGGCTACTGTAAATAATGCTGCTATAAACATAGGGGCGCATGTATCCCTTTGAATTAGTATTTTTTGTATTCTTTGGGTAAATACCCAATCGTGCAATTGCTGGATCATAAGGTAGTTCCATTTTTAAATTTTTGAGGAATCTCCATTCTGTCTTCCACAGTGGCTGCACCAGTTTGCATTCCCACCAACAGTGCAAGAGGGTTCCCCTTTCTCCACAACCTCTCCAGCACCAGTTCTTTCTTGTGTTGTTGAATTTAGTCATTCTGACAGGTGTGCGGTGCTATCACATTGTAGTTTTGATTTGCATTCCCCTGATGATAAGTGACGATGAGCATCTGTTCACCTGTTTGTTGGCCAACTGCATGTCTTCTTTGGAGAAATATCTGTTCAAGTTTTCTGCCCATTTTTAAATTGGATTATTTGTTTTTGGGGTGTTGAGTTTTATAAGTTCTTTATATATTTTGTATACTAACCCTTTATTGAATATGTCATTTGCAAATATCTTCTCTTATCCAGTTGGTTGTCTTTTAGTTCTGTTGATTATTTCCTTTGCCATGCAGAAGGTTTTTTATTTTGATGTAGTCCCAATAGTTTATTTTCGCTTTTGTCTTCCTTGCCTCAGGAAACATATCTGGAAAAAAGTTGCTATGCGTAATGTCAAAGAAGTTATTGCCTGTGCTCTTTTAAGATTTTTATGGTTTCAGGTCTCACATTTAGGTCTTTAATCCATTTTGAATTTATTTTTGTGCATGGTGTAAGAAAGTGGTCCAATTTCATTCTTTTGCATGTTGCTGTCCAGTTTTCCCAACATCATTTGTTGAAGAGATTGTCTTTTTCCATTGTACATTCTTCCCTCCTTTGTCGAAGATCAATTGACCATATAATTGTGGGTTTATTTCTGGATTTCTTTTCTGGTCCATTGATCTATGTGTCTATTTTTTTTTTAAGACTTATTTATTTACTTGGGGGGCAGGGCAGGGAGAAGCATAGGGAGAGGGAGAGAGTGAATCTCAAGTAGATTCCTTGCTGAGCATGGAGCCTGACGTGGGGCTCAATCTCATGACCCTGAGATCATTACCTGAGCTGAAACCAAGAGTCTGATGCTTAATGGCACCCCATGTATCTATTTTTGTGCCAGTACCATACTGTTTTGATTACTGCAGCTTTGTGATATAACTTGAAGTCCAGAATTCTGATTGCCTCCAGCTTTGCTTTTCTTTTTCAAGATTGCTTTAGCTATTTGGGATCTTTTGTGGTTCCATACAGATTTTAGGATTGTTTGTTCTGGTTCTATGAAAACTGCTGTTGGTATATTGATAAGGATTGTATTGAATGTGTACATTGCTTTGGATAGTACAGACATTTTAACAGTATTTTTTCTTCCAGTCCATGAGCATGGAATGTCTTTCTAATATATATTTGGTTTTAGTACCCATTCCTGGCTCACAGCTCCCCAAATCCTTGGAATTTCCTAAGTGGTAAGAGCAATGGGAGCATCTTTTGTTACAGTAGTTGGTCTTTTATCCTCAGTTCCTGAAATAGCTCCAGAGCCAAAAAAGTGAAAGAAGTGTGTTCTTCCTAATAAGCCCCCTTCAATCACACCTGGGCTTATGTTAATGAGGTAACTTTTGGAAAGCCCCTAAGGGTGGGGGGCTGGTTGCCAGGGGAACCAACCTTGATTAGAGGGTTAAACTTTCTGTCCCATCCCCTGACTTCCAGGGAGGAGGGTGAGGCCGGAGGTTGAATGTCAATCAGCAATCACCAATGAAGCCTCCATGAAAACCCAAGAGAATTCAGAAGACTTCTGGGTTGGTGAAGACGTGGAGGTGCTAGGTGGGCAGTGCACTCAGAGAGCATGGAAGCTCTGTGCCCCTCTCCTACCGTGCCCTACGTCTCTCTTCTATCTGGCTAATCTTCAGTTATACCCTTTCATAATGAACTGGTAATCTAGTAAGCAAAATGTCTTCCTGAGTTCTTTGACCTGCTCTAGCAAATTAATCGAACTCAAGAAGGGGGTTGTGGGAACCTTTGATTTATAACCAGTTGGTTAGAAGCACAAGTGACAACCTGTACTTGGCGACTGCATCGGAAGGGGGTTTGAGTTGGGGGAGCCACTCTTGTGGGACTAAGACCTTAAACTGAGAGATCTGAGGCCATCTCCGGGTAGATAGTGTCAGAGTTGAGTTAACTGCTTGGTGGTACCAAAAAAGCACACATCAGAATCATGACATACAGAGACTGCATATGAGTAACTGAAAATATGTGCTGGGCAATCTTTGCACCGGTGGTCAGACATTACCATTTGAAAATTAAACTTTGCTTCTCACCACAGCTCTATATGCAGTGGCCTGGAGGGTGGGCTCCGGAGCCAGACTCTGCAGGTACAAGTAGCAATCTGCCACTCGACAGCTGAAGGACTCTGAGCAAGTTACTTATACTATTCTGTGCCTCAGTTTCCTCATCTCTACAGTGGGGACGAAAAAAAGAACCTTGTCTAGAGGACTGAGAGCAATACCAAGAGCTCAATAAGTATTTTCCATGAGCAGCATCTCCTTTCTGTATTTTAACTTGTCACCTAACTCTGCAGCCTGGCTTTCCTCCGTTTTGCTACAAAACTGCCCCTTGGCCCACATGTCCTCTCATCTCCCACGGTATTATCTGTTGGTAAGGGGTAAGCAATGTCCTCCAAAGCTTACCGTCCATTTTTACTGACCCATATGAAATGAAAGCCCAAAGAGATGGTGGCTGTCATCTGGTCCAAGCCTGTCACTGTACAGACGGGACCAGTGAGGTCCTGCACAGCGGGCAGGCTGTCCTGTCCACAAGCTGGTCTAATGTGATAATCGTACAAACATTCTTCCCAATAAGTTTTTGTGCCCCAATTTCTCCAGAGAGATCTCTTACCCATTTCGCTAAAGAAGTAGGTGAGAAAAAGCCACACTGATTTTAAAGACTGTCAAATGCTAATTACAAGTCACTCCATTTGAAAGATAGTATTGAAAGCATTTTAATCCCCCTTCCTTCTCTCCAAACTGCCATCACTGTAAAAAAGAAAGAGCCAGTTCTATGAAAGCTTCGAACCAAACACAACAGTTGTACAGACAATGGTTATTAAGAGGTAAGCTTTTTCCCAGGGAAAGGCTAAAGCATTTTTCCCCCTTCTTGTTACCTTGGTAACTGCTACCTTGGCGCCCTTGTTGATGAGCTGAACCACATTCTCTGCTTGGCCTTTGTACGCAGCTATGAGAAGGCGCTCTGAAAGTGCAGCGACCGCATCCTGCTGGCTCATGAATTAGGAGAGAAAGAGGTTTTCAGGAACGCAGTAGACAAGTTCCTTCAGCTCAACACGACGCCACTGGCCCGGGCAGGCACCCACGGATCATTAGAAGGTGACTTTATTACTATGCCATCTTCGGGACCTAGGGATTACAAAACAAAGTTGCCATCAGCACCGCTCAGCACACAGGACAGCCACACCTCTTCTCTCTGATTTCAGGGCATCTGCTGAGGGCTCAGGGCAGGGTGCAGAAGCTGGGTAAAGATAGGACAAGCACAAAGCACGCATCGCACACCAAAGGCCCCGAACTTGGAAACAGAAGGCGGCAGAATGTGCCAATCTCCCTCCCTTCTTCCCACTACAGGGACATTCTCCAGAGGACTGTAACCAAACCCATGATGTCTGCTCTGCTCTTCCAGCCTAGGTAGCAGACACCTGATACAATCCCATCAACAACACGGGGTTTCCAGGCCTGCCTCTGGTATGGAACTATACTGTGTATGATCACGAAGGGCCTCCCAACAATGTTTTGTGGGGCCGCCACAGCTAACACGCTGCTTCCCCTGGCAGGAGAAGGTGCCTGTGGCCCACAGAGACCCTGCGGACTGGGTTAAATCCTCGGGATTTTGTCCCAGCATGTACGGCACTTCCTTTGCTTCATCCTTGTCTCACCGTAAACAGTGCAGCTTCCTGAGTTCTGGGACAGATGGAGAGCTGGGCACAGGCCCGGGCCATCTCCCAGTTCCAATTACTGTCGGAACAACCCACTTTGGGATCAACAAGGATGCTAGAAACACTGACAGTGCGCCCTGCCAACTGCACCAGGAGGGGCTGGTTGTGTGGCTTCTGTGCTTAACAGGATAAAAAAGGCCTCCCAAACCGCCTATAGGACGCGAAACCCCGCTCAGAGCAATGGTCTGGAGGTAGTAACTAGTAGTAAACTTAACCTCTTCTTTCCACCAAATGGCAAACGAACAGAATTTTAAAGACTAACTCTTATTGGTAGCCCTGGGCCACCATTAGAGCAAACCAAAGCCACTGGTAATTATGTCAAAAGTAAAGGATTTGGGGCACCTGGGTGGCCCGGTTGGTTAAGCATCTGACTCTTGATTTCGGCTCAGGTCATGATCTCAGGGTCCTGGGATCAAGCCCCAGGTTGGGCTCTGCACTCAGCAGGGAATCTGCTTGAGGTTCTCTCTCCCTGCTTTCCCTCTGCCCCTCCCCCACCAATAAATAAATCTTTAAAAAACCCAAACCAATCTACCCTGCTCTGCTCATTGGAAGTGCAACAAACCTGGAGAAGGGAAGCTGCAAAGCAGAGGACTCCTCAGTTAGCCATGGTCAGAGGTCCCTGGGATGCACCAGAAATCTTGGTTGAATGAATGAGCCAATGAAAGAATAACGCTGAGACTCAAAACAGAGAAACAGAGCTGGAAATGCCACTGTAAATTCCCAGGGTCCCACTGAAAGACCAGTTTGGGCTTTATGTCTCCCAGACTGTTCCACTGTTTACAATGGTTTGTTTTTATAAACATTGGATACACTGTCTATCTATTCAGATAATCTGTGTACCTTCAAACCAATAATATTGAGCTTCTGCTCTGTTTGCCCCAATACTGCAAAAGCATTCCAGGTCCAAATGGCAGGAAAATAAAATATTAGCCGTAGCTTCCTCAGTGCTCTCCCTCCACAGCCACGTTCTTCCATTTACTCATTTGTTATCTTTGCACACTCAAAGTCCACCTTCCCATACCCAAATTTTTCTTGCAATGGGTGTCTGAATGTCTCTACTACAATGGCCCAGTTCATACAAATACTATTATTGTGACTAAAATTTCATGGATTTTACTTCATAGCTTAGCTCCTGGAGATAGAGATGTCCTTGCTGCAAACTCAGTGCATCCCCTCAGCCCAAGTCACGAGCTGCAGACCAGCAGTGATGTCCAGTCTCGCCCACAACAGATGCATGGGTCGGCAGGCCCACAGTACAGGGACAGTCACTCTCCTCCTGTTCCGGACAATAAATTCAGCTCTCAGATACCTATTGCCATGGTTGCAAGCTTTTGAGATAGCCTTGTTTACATAATTACCTTTGGTAAACAGCCCTTTGCAAATCCAGCACACATTACTACTCCTTTTTCTTTTAAAGATGGAAAAACACTACAGTTGAGAAATGTTGGCCAAACAGAATGTTTTTAATTTATTATTTAAAAAAATAAATATATTTTTTGCTTTCAGTTACAGCTCCTTAAGAACAAAATGCTCCCCACTCCCCACCCCAGCCCATCCTCTCCACCATGGCCAATGCACAGCCTGCCTGAGGCACAGGGCAGCTCCAGCACATGTTGCTTATAGGATTTTGGATACTCCCCCCCAACTAGAATTGCACAGAAAACTGCCTGCAAAATCAGGAACAGAACCCCAGGGTTCCCGTTACCAGTCTGCAGCTAGCATCGTCCCTTTCTGCTTGGGCATCTCAAGTTCATTCTCAATTTAAATCCAGTAATAGGCTCGCTGGTAGGACCTCCAGCATTCACCTACCGTTGTGTTTACACACAGGGTGGTGGGAAAGGATCAAAGAGGCTGAGCCTTCTTTTTGGCTTCCTTTCTATACCTCCATCCTTTTGGAGTAAGGAGATACTCAGCTTCTCGTCTGACACCTCTGAACTGACAAATCAGGCCGGGTGGAGGCAGGCTGAGGGAGAGGAATAAGGAGGATGGAGGACCCCGAACAAGAAGTGGGGGAGAGAAAGGAACAGAGAGGTGGCAACCAGTCTGCAGTCAACGAGTTAAACTCCACCGCCAACCTGTTGGGGCACCCAGGCCGTAGCAGCCCCATTCCCTCATTACATCTGAGCTTCCTCTTCCAAGTAGATCAGCTATCATTCAAGACACTTCCCACTGCTGGCGGTGAGGAATTTCTTCTGCCCCACATCTATCAATCACATCCCTCTTTGTCACAACGCTCACATTCACAGGGCTCCAGAGAAAAAACATTAAACGCAAACATGCTGCCAGTTCTTTAAGCAGAAATGAAATAAATCCATGATCATAAATATTCAATGAGCATCCTGAATCTGCAAAGGTATTTAGCTTCCTAAGAAAGATTTCCCTCCTTTCTCCCAGCCCACTGCCCTGTTTTCACTGCATTCCAATTTGCCAATGCTTTTTTTTCTCTCATCACGAATGCCAGAGCGCCACACAGCTGCTGGGTCTGTGATGCAATCTGTTTTCTTTTTATAGCAAAAGGTCTATGAGGTTTGCTTCTGCTGTTTTCCTGAGGATTTACAACAAAGTCTCCTGGTACCAATATCCCCAAACCACTACCTTCAGTTTCCGGACAGACAAAATATTCTAGAAGAGACCTGCAAACAGAAGTCCCAGCCAGGACCTTCTGCACAGCTCAGCTAGAGACAGTCCACAGGCACCCGATCCAGTGGTTAGGGAGCGCCATCAGTTACACCAACTGGCTTTGCTCCTGGTGCTCAAAACCCTGTAGTGAAGAGAGATTGTACTCACATCCAGGGGTCTGTCCTCCCCATTCTACATGGTGTTCTGTTGCTGGATAATCGCTGTCAATTCTTTCCTGGAGAGACCATTAAGCTTCCTAGGGTTGTCACGCCCAGTGGGTCTGCAATGATTTACTCGCCTTTTTCCCTTGAGCTTCCTCTGCCAACTCTGGCCAAATCACATCTAAAAGCTTATTAAGACATCCCCTCAGCTCACAATGTTTTGTGGCTTCCTAGCCTCCTCGTCACAGCTTCTGAAAATCTTGGGTCTTCAGGTCTTGTCGGACTGCTCCCTTCTGCCGGCAGAGGACCTGTCACACTGCCCTACTGAAGAGTGAGGGAATAATTCACAAATGGGCGGAATGCTTTTGAATGATGCTCAGATGACAGAGAAACGAAGTTCACGTTCTGCCAGCAGTGATGCCAGGAGAAGAGATGAATGTGCATGTTGCAAGGGAGGGAGAATGCAGGCAGGGTCAAAGCCTGTAATGAACTGCCTTTATGGTAACAGGGAACAGCAGAGATCCAGACACTCCACCCTCCTCAGCAGAGGGTTCCAGCACTGTGACTGCAGTGGCACAAGAGTAAGGGGCAGGAGAGCAGCTGTTTCAATGTTTGTAAGCCAAGAGTTTGTCTTACAAATGCTCCTCAAAACAGAGTCTCTGTGCGGCGGGGGCAGAGAGGAGACAGGGAGAAAGCTGTCAAGTTTTGATCAAGTGCTGTCAATGGCCCTGACCATCACGGGGGTATCCTCCAGACCACTTGCTGAAGCAACAGAAAACTAACTCCCTGACTAGAGCAGTCATAGAAAGGAAGAGGGTTTTCATGTTGACTTAAGCCATACTACCACTTTTTCCTTATTTCGAAAGCCAGAATTGTTGGTCCTGAAGATGGGAACCCTCTAAGCACCCTCCCTGCTCAAGGCCTTGCCCTCATTTCCATGAGGGTAGCAGCTCTTATGGGGAACAGGCTGGGATTCTGCTCTGGCCATTATTTGGCTTCTACCAAGGGGAGAATCGCTAGACTCAGGGCAGTGCATTAGAGAGACTGAATTCCACTGGGGAGACAAAGTGCCAGTAGAATGATAAGCTTATTTTTAATACACAACAATGTACTGGTTTATCCAAAAGTGATCACTGCTGGGATACTGCCATCACGGCCTCACAAGGGAGGTTAGAACAGACAGCAATGTGACTCACTCCCTGCTTTAAAGAAACTGGCCCTGATAGGTCTTCATGAAGCCCCAAAGGCCAGATGCCAAATGAGAAATGTACACCCAATGTGACCGAAGTATAAAGAAAGGAGTGGTTACTTTTCTCGAAGCTTCTGGGACATTTCCTTCTTCTGAGAATATGTACCCCACAGAGCGGGACCCTCAACATACTATCAATGAAGACAGAACAGCACTGGCTGTTCACAGAGCCTGGTGTCCACAAATGCTATCTGCAAAAGACAGGACAGCAGGGGCAGAACACCCTCCTGAGCAAGCCCATGACTCATTTTACACCCCTCACTATTGCAAAGGAACACATACGTGTATTTCTGGGGCCACTTGAAGTACAGTACTTCTGAATCTGACAGGTACTGAATCGTTGAAATAATCACCTTTGCAGGAGGTGTACAGAGGCTGTTGCTGTAAAGGCTGACTGACATCTGGAAACCTGGGACATACCAGAAAAGCTGCTAACACATATAAAAATAGTACCAGAGGCCCAAGAATATCATTGGATGAAGTTATGATTGGCAGGAAGCTTGTGGTATGGAGACCTCTTCTTTGGACATGGGACAATAGTTACCTGTTGACTGCCCAGCGCTGCTAGATCACCAGAGCCTCCAAGCTGGGGCTACCAAAAGCACATATACTGATACCCACGTGCTCAAAATCCACACCAAGTCATCGCTGAGCCTTCTTTCCCTAGACAAGGCAATCGTGCCCTCATCTGTGCTCTTACAGTTTTCTATAAGCTCCTGTTATGGGCTGAGCTGTGTCCCCTCCAAATTCATATGCTGAGGCCCTGACCCTCAGTGTGACTGTACTTGGAAATAGCGCCTTGAGGAGGTAAATAAGATAAAGTGAGGTCATAAGCCTGGGGCCCTGATCTGATAGGATTAGTGTCTTTATAAGAGAGACATCAAAGAAAGTCCCTCCCCCTGCAATCTCTAATCACACTCCTACCTGCCCCCCACCATGCCCATTCTTAGAGGAAAGACCATATGAAGACATAACAAGAAAGTGGTCACCTACGAGCCCAGAAGAAAGTCCTTACCAAAAACCAAGCCCTGCTGGACCTTGATCTTGGATTTCCAGTCTTGAGAACTGTGAGAAAATAAATTTCTATGATTTAAGCCACTCATTCTATGGTATCTTGTTCTGGCAGCCTGAACTAAGACAGCTCCCCTCACAGTGTAATTGCTGGCATGGGCTCAAGGTTGATCTTCCTGCTTAGACAAAACTCCTTGAGGACAGGAATTCCGTTTTGGTTATCCTGTATTCCAGTGCCTGGCAGGGTTCCTGGAATATAGTTAGCCTTTAAAGTCTGTTAAGTGGATGATAGAAAAACTAATAACTAATTGCTTTTTCTAGTCATTAATTTGTCTTCAGGAGTCTGTGGATCCCATGGAAAAAAAGAGGAAGTATCAACCAAGTCAGCAAACCTTTTTCTCCTTCCCCCACAGATGAGGCAAGCTATGGTTCCTGAACTTCTAAGAGATAATAAATGGATGTAGTCATTCTCCTCTCTCCCTCCCTCCCCAAAATAGAGGACCATGGCTCCAGGGAGAAGAATTACCTGTCTGGAGACAGACCCTACCCAGTGCCACAGGCCCGTCAGCACCGAAAGCCCTGGACAGCACCACAGCCACTGGAGAATTTTCTTTTCACTACCCTCAATCCCTGTTGTGTAAAACCACAAATGCTGAAGACAAACCAAAACAAACAATGCAAAATTATAATAAAACCAATCCCTACACAATAGTCTACCTTCCATGCATACATTTCTCCCACCCACTTCTTAAATCTGCTTTGATCACGCTTCTTTCCACCCCACCCCCAATTTTCCCACTAAACTGTTTGCTGTTGATGTTGTACTGTACTATGTATTTATTGAAGAGATGGGCACAAAGAAAGATAGAAACTGGGAGAGGGATCTTTCTTGTTTAGTGTGCTAGGGGTGAAAGGAATCAGCATAGGGGTGAAAGGAATCCGCGAAGCTCTCACAGAGAAGGGTAGGTGTGGAATGGGCAGTGGAGGATGTGTAGGATTTTGTTAGCTAGAGAAGAGGAGAGGAAATAGGCAGAAGAAACAGCAAGAGCGATAAGGCAGAGTAGTCTGGAAGTGCATGTCATGAGTGGGAAAGACAAGCAAAGAGACTGGTGCAGCTGAAGCTTGTAATACATGGGTGATGACCCAGAGATCACGTTGCAAAGCTGAGCTCTGAAAAAATTTTCATATCACACCAAAGACATTGGTTTGTATTTTGCATTTGTACTGGGGGGGGGGGAGCTCTAGAAGTTGGTAAGCAAAAGAGAAACTAGTCATATTTTTACTCAACTTAGCATTCAAGATTTCCAAGAATTGGATTAATTATAATTATGGGTTCATGTTACACTTGCAAGATTTCATGGCTTTCTTTCTAGTTTTTCCTTTGTTTATTTCTTCTTTTATTCCTTCCTTTCCTCTTTCCTCCTTTCTTTTTATTTTAATCAATAGTTCTTTTTTTAGATCAGTTTTAGGTTTACAGAAAACTGAGCAGAAGTACAAAGGGTTTCCATGTATCTGTCCCTCCCACCCCCTGCCAGTTTCCCCTATTATTAACATTTTGCATTGGTGTGGAAAATTTGTTACAATCGATGAGTCAATATTGATACATTATTATTAACTTAAGTCCACGGTTTACATTAGGGTTCCTTCTTTGTGTTGCATAGTTCCACGGGTTTGGACAAATGTCTAATGAGGTGTATGCATGATTACAGTATCATACAGAATAGTTTCACAGGCCTAATGCTCCACCTATTTATCCCTCCCTTCCCCCAACTCCTGGCAACCACTGAACTTAATACTATCTCTACAGTTCTGCCTTTCCCAGAATGTCATATAGTTGGAATCATACAGTATATAACCTTTTCAGTTGGCTTCTTTCACTTAGCAATATGCATTTAAGGTTCCTCCACGTCTTCTCATGGCTTGATAGCTCATTTTTGTTATCACTGAATAAGAGTCCATTCTACAGATGTACCACAGTTGGTTTATCCATTCAACTACTAAAGGATATCTTCACTGATTCCAAGTTTTAGCAATAATGAATAAAGCAGCTATAAACATTAATGTGCAGGTTTTTGTGCGTCATACTTTTTTTTTTTAATCTCATTTGGGTAAATACTAAGGAATACCGCTGCTAAATCGTATGTTAGGAAAATGTTCAGCTTTACAAGAAACTGCTATACTGTCTTCCAAAATGGCTATAACAGTTTGCATTCCCACCAGCTGGTTTTACATTGACCTAATTGCCAAATGCAATGGTAACTTTCATTTCTTACCTTATGTGATTTCTCTGTTGCATTAGGCACTGCTACCATTCCTTCATCACACTTCCTTCTCCTCTGGTTTCTGGGACCCAGTCTCTCCTCATTCTCGTACCATCCCTTGAACTATTTCTTTTTCTTATTCAAAGGCTCTTCCTTTACTGGTCCCTTAAATGTTTCAGGTCCCTGAGATTCTATCCCTGATTGCCTTCTCCGCTCATCTTCTTCTCTAGAAAATCTCTGTTACCCACCTCCCCACCCCCCGCTGCTGCTGCCCACATGCTCTTCTGCTGCCTAGATACAGACTTCTTTAGCCTCAATCACTTTCTCTGAAGCTCCATATTTTAAGCACCCAACCATTTAAAGACATCTTACTTGGATGTCCCCTATCAACATATTCACAACCGAATCATCAGTCTTCTTTCAAACCCATTCCTTTTCTTAAGTTCCCATTTTGGCGAGTGGCTCCACCTTTCATCTATCTGCACACTCTGGAACACTCCTCCCATTCCTGTGATTCTCCTTCCCCCACCCCCTCACTCCATAAATTACCAAATTCTCCTGATTTGAGACAGTAATACACAGAGATTAAAAATGAGAGTTTTGAGGAGTGCCTGGGTGATGCAGTCCATTAAGTGACTGACTCTTGGTTTCGGCTCAGATGTGATGTCAGGGTTGTGAGATCGAGCCCTGCATCTGGCTCCACGCTCAGTGTGGAGTCTGCCCCTCTCATTTGTGCTCACGCTCTCTCTCTCTCTAACAAATAAAGTAAATAAATCTTTAAAAAACTGAGAGTTTTGAGGTCAGATTCCTGGGGCTCAGATCACAGCTCTGCCACTAACTTTGGGCAAGTTTTTAATGCGTCTAAGCCTATTTCCTCATGTGTAAAATAGAGTAACATTTCTTACATCATTGGGTTGTTGCAAACATCGAATGAGATAACACACACACTATACAATGTCTGACACATAGAAAGTGCTCAGTAAATATAAGCAAGGCTGTGCGGTTGTTGCTTAAATGTTCCTTGTTCTGTTCTCTCTTCTCTAGCTGCATTGCCACTGTTTTGATTCAGGACATCATCATTTCTCACCTGAACTATCACAGTGGTCTCTAACTGGATGCTAATGATGTTTCTTGAAATTCTGCTTGTGATTATCTAAACATGGAAATTGAACAAGAAAGGTGAAGTAGTTTTCCGCTTGTGTAATGGAATCTACTGCTGAGGATGAGTTTTTACCAAGGGAAAAGTAGGCCAGACTAGTGTTCAGGATTCTGACAGTGAGTGCGCTTTGGCTCAGAATGCAATAAAAGATAACTCTGTAGAAGTCAGTATAATCTGCCCAGATAGTTGTTAGGATTTATTAAATTTGACCCTCAGTAAAGACAGAGCCATTTTCTCTCTCCTCTGACTGGGCCATAGAAGATCACTGAGCCAATAAGATAGAAGTTCCCCCTTCTGATGTGTCAGTGTCAGAAGAAAGAGAGTAATGAGAAACTTCTCCTCCAGTTTGTTTCAAGATGGCAAAGACAGAGTATAGACAGATGAGCTGCCAGGAGGAGGGTCATTAACTCTGCCTCTCTGCCAAGCAGCACCTACGTCTTTGGTGCTAATTATTTCGCTTTTGTCTGTGGACCTCTCATCCTCTGTGCTTCTAGTCAAAGAGCCTTTTACGACCAGATCATATGGGGGTTATGGAGACTGCTACTCACAGGACAGAAGTTCGCGTGCAGAAGCTGCCTCCCACGGTAGTCTCCCTGTCTCCAGCCCTGCCCACTTCCTCCCCACCTCAATATATGTGATCACTCTCAGAATGCTCTTTACACAGCAAACGTGATCATGCTTCGCCTTTGCTTATAACCCTCACTGACTCACGTTCCGCCAGAACAAAGTCTAGCAAGACACAAATCCACACATGGCCTGGTCTTACCTCTATTTCCAACCACCTGCTCTGCTGACACCCCACCCAACCATTCTGCACCCTGGCTTCACAGGTACTCAAAACCTTAAAAGCACCATCCTGCCATTTTACAAGAGCTTACAATGCTCTTCAGATCTTTTCCAAACTCCTTCTTATCCTTCAAACCTGATTCAAGGTGTTCTTCTCTCAGATGATTCCTCCAATGTTACTCCATCTTCCAGGTTCCCAAGGCCCAAATCCCAGGTACATTGAGCTCAAATCCCAGCTTGACTACTTATGTTGGGCAATGTACTTAATAAATCTAGGTTCTTTTCCTCGTGTGTAAAATAGGAAGAATAACAGTTTTTATCCATTGGGTTGCTGCAAACATCTAATGAAGCTAATACAAAATAATGTAACTTTTAAATCTCACTGTAAGTATTTACCCAACTGGACTGCAGTTGTGTCATGTCAGTATTCTTGGCCTCTCCTCCTGCCTTCTGATTAAAAAGACTTCTTCATTCAGCTGCTTTTCTAAGGACACTGTCCCAGCCAGAGAGCTTCCTGGGCTTTAGGATGCAGAATTAGAGGACAGTCAGCAGAGAAGGGAAAGGAGAAGGTTCACTTGTCAAGGGGGTCAAGCTAATGTGTATAACAGAGTTGGGAGAGAGAGCAAGAAGTGCCATGCAGGATGGAGGATGAAACAACAGTAAACGATAGGCTTCTAAACATTGTGGAATATGAGAGAATTAGGGGGAGTAAAGGGGATATGAAAATTGTTACTGAGAGTTTATGAATCAAGTTTCCTTTAATTTTTTAAGAGCAACAAGTAAATGATTACTATTCTTTTTAAATTACTTTTGGCCTTTGGATTGTGATTATTTGAAGATGTCCATACAAATACTAGACGACATGAGATTGAAATTCTTTAGGGTTACCCTTGTTTACAATGTCTTTCTCTCAGACTCAGCTTCTCTAGCACAGGGGCTGTGTCTCATTCCTTTCTGTAAATCCAATGCAAGCACACAGCCTGGTGCATGGCGTGTGAACAGTACATACTTGCTGAGTAAACAAACATATCTATGCTTACACAACTGGATCAGAGACTCCTATGAGCAAGTCAATGCTCTTATTTTTCCATGTGTCCAAATAAATCATTGAATGCTGCAGCGAGTTCAGTGGTGGCCCCCAAAAAGATATGTCCATGTCCTAATCCCCAGAGCCTGAGTGTTAAATTATATGACAAAAGATATATTATGTTAAGTATCCTGAGAAAAGCCAGTTTTTCTGGATTATCTGGGTGGGTCCTAAATGCAATCACGTGAATCCTTAGAGAAGCAGAGGGAGTTTTAGGACAGAAGAAGAGGAGGTTGTGTGACCCCAGAGGCAGAGATTAGAGTGATGAGGCCACATGCCACCTGGAGCCATCAGAGGACAGATGAGGAAAGAAAGAAGTATCCCCTAGAGCCCCCACAGGGAGTACAGCCCAGCTGACCCCTTGATTTCAGACTTCTGGCCTCCAGAATGTGAGAGGATAACTTCCTATTGTTTTAAGCCATCGGGTTTACGGTGATTTGTTACAGCAGCCACAGGAAATAACACAAATGCCTTATACATAATGGATGTCCAAAAACTCTTTGTCAATTACCTGTCAGGGGTCACCTACAATCACAAGCTGTGCTTCCTTTTCAAAGTCACTCACCCACACTTGCATGGCCAAGCGCCAGGACTCTACTAAGTCACTTCAACACTCGTGATGCTGTTGCAACCAAGGGATCCTTCACTACTTCTGAGGGACAGTCAGGTTCCAGGGGCTAAGTGCCTACTGACTTCATGTGCCAACAGAGTGTTCTTCACTCAGGCTGAGTACTCCACGGTCAACCTGCAGGAAACTGCTGAGCTAAGAGAGAGCCCTGGCAGACGTTCAGCTCCCGGTTCTGAACCTCAGTGCACAGATGCGCGAGCATGTGCAAACACCCCCCCCAATCATAAAGTTGCTCTGTCAGCCAAGAATTAAGTGAGGGCAACCCCACAGACATAGTTTCAAATACCATAAAGGGAAGTCTGGGATTAACATGAGTGTTTTCTCAGAAGTAAACATCATGAGTTTCTACTCAGAAGTAAACCTCACAGCGACTTGTCACTGTAATTTCAGCATTTTCCCCCCACTATGTTCCTCAGGGAACAGAGGCCTTCTCTCAAAAGCTTTCTCCCAAAGCTTCTCTCAAAGCTGGAGGAGATCTCTCAGTTGGCAAGCCCATGACCCTTGCAGGAGACCACTCACACACACAGATGGCTTCTACTTATCAAAGTCTGCTCTGTGATCTTCCAGAAATTACTGTTTTTAAGTCTGTTGGACCCAGTTTTCATATGAGTGATCCCATTTTGATCAATTGTTCTGTCAATGAAGTATTAAAATAATAGCCATCTGATACTACGATAGAGACTATGATGCATGTCACCCCTCCCCCCAACTCCCATTTACCCTAATCCACGAGACTTTCTGCAATAGCTCTTTCAAAATCTGCAACTTTCAGCAAACATGACTGGGTTAGATGTGATTTGACATTAATACCGTCCATCACCTACAAAAGGAAACATCCAGTGTTCTGGAAATGCTGGTACTACATCAACTGTTTCCATACCACTGTTTGCAAAAGACTATACACACATGGATTTCCCATCTCAATTCCCTTTCAAGTGGTTGAGGTAGAAGTAGGTCGAAGCAAAGGGAGAAGATTATTGAAACACACCACCCGCAGAGTGTGTTTCATGACTTTCCGCAAGTTCTGTAACTTTCTTGGGCTTTAATGTCCTTATCTGTAAAATGGGGATAATAATGGTAGCTACTGGCTTCATCAGGCAGCTGAAAGAATTACCTGTGGGTGTACATGACAAGCACTCAGCACAGCACCTGGCACAGAGTAAGCACTCAGGAAATATTAATTGTGCATGTGCGCATGTGTAAAGTCAACCAGAGGCCAAAATCTTCTATTAGATTTCCAAATCCCTCCCATCATTTAATCCTTCTTCCATCTTTTCTCTATAGTTCCCAAGGGCTGCCCCAGGGAGAGCTTGGTCCCTTGGCCTTACTCAATACACAGCATGACACAGCGTTTGGCTTCGGCACAGACTTTCGCTGGGATCAAGTGTCCCTGGAGGAGGGGAATTAGGACTTCAAGTAGAGCTGGTCATCAGGGAGGCTCTGCAGCCTCTCCCCATACTCGGGCCATACTGACAATGAGACATGTGCATGCTTGGGAAGATGGACTCCGACCTGGTAGACTGCATCCCAGGAAGGTGAGGACCTGTTCATGAGGTGACGGGCAAGCTTCAGGGAAATGCTCAGCCAGAAGTCAGCTCTCCGCACACTCAGCCTCTCTCTAACCCTTGTTATTTCCCAGCTCAGACTTTCTCTCAAACTGATTATTGTTCATATTTCAAGTTTCAGTCATAGATTAACCATGAGCAAATTTGGTCCAAATTCTTTTGCTAATAATTGCATCACATAACAAACACACCCAGTTGTCATCAGCATCAATTATGGTGCATTATTTGAAATTAAAATTCTGCCACATCTTTACAAGGAGAAGAGGATCCTACAGTGAAGGCAGCAGGAACCGAAATGACACCGACCTTGAGTTGCTTATTTTATGCCCAAATTAGCCCCAGAAATATTTATCCCCAAGAGTCTTAAACAATCTTAAAATAGTTAGGTCTCTCAGGAATTTCTCATTATTATTATAGTCAAATTATTTCCACTATGAAAATATATTTAATTAGTTGAGCTTCAGCAGTCTTCAGGAGACAGGGTCAACCTAAAAAATTACAAAGCTTGAGGACTCTCTGTGCAAAGTCCTAGGTGAAACCTGTGCCCTCCCTCTTCTGATAGTCTTCTCAGGGAATGAGGCTATGGTTCTCTTCAGCAAAGGGTGTGTCTGGATTCGCTATGGTAAAGTGAAGCTTTCATTCCTGAGCTTCCATCGATCTTCTTTGGGACTCGTCCTTGGGAAGAATCCAGACCCCCTCCAGCCCTTCTCTGTGGGGGAGGGGTTCCTCCCCAAACCTGGATGAGGACAGTTTCATGTGTTCTCTGCGTTTGGGCAGATCACCTCTTTGATGGCCATTTATATCTAGGCCAAAGTTCAAACAAAGAGCACAATGGGAAAGGGCAGTAGAGAAAAAAGAAGGAGAAAGGGGAGGAGAGAGGGAGGAACGCAGGAGGAAGGACAACATGAAAAGACAAAGATCACACCAGAGGGAGGATGCAACTACTGATAAGAAGAAGGGGCTTGGCGGGGGTGGGGTGGGGGAACACTACACTCAAGTGCAATCCCTTCCAATCCCCCATCCCTCCCCAAACTAGAAAGCTGAATCTCTGCTCACTGGGAACTTTTTAAAAAAGGTTTTACTTATTCATTTGACAGAGAGAGAGAGCACAACAAGCAGGGGGAGCAGCATAGGGAGAGGGAGAAGCAGGCTCCCCACTGAGCAGGGAGCCTGACATGGGGATCGATCCCAGGACCCTGGGATCATGACCTGAGCTGAAGGCAGATGCTTAACAAATGGAGCCACCCAGGTACCCGGGGATTTGTAGGCATTCTTTCTAATAGAATACATGTATTACAGGGATGCCTTCCTTCTGATAGAATACATGTATTACAGGGATGCCTTCCTTCTGATAGAATACATGTATTACAGGGATGCCTTCCTTCTGATAGAATACATGTATTACAGGGATGCCTGAGTGACTCAGTCAGTTAACCATCTATCTTCCACTCAGGTCATGATCCCAGCATCCCTGGATCGAGTCCCACATCTGGCTCCTTGCTCAGCAGGGAGCCTGCTTCTCCCTCTGCCTGCCACTCTCCCTGCTTGTGCTCTCTCTTTGTCTCTGACAAATAAATAAATAAAATCTTTTTAAAAACTTTAAAAAAAGAGGGGTGCCTGCACGGCTCAGTCATTAAGCATCTGCCTTCGGCTCAGGGCATGATCCCAGCATTCTGAGATCGAGCCCCACATCAGGCTCCTCTACTGGGAGCCTGCTTCTTCCTTTCCCACTCCCTCTGGTTGTGTTCCCTCTTTTGCTGGCTGTCTCTCTCTGTCAAATAAATAAATAAAATCTTTAAATAAATAAATAAATAATAAAAATAAAAAACTTAAAAAAAAGAATATATATATTATAATTCCATAGTCTGTATCATGTTTAGCAACATTTTAGCTTAGAATTAAAACCAGAGGTGGGACAAACCTGAAAAAAAATTATGTGTGTATATATTAAACGTGTATATAACGTGTATATAACGTGTATATAGCCATTCTTTCTTTTAAAAACTTATAATATACAGAAGTGTACAAATAAGCATACAGTGTGTTGAATGTTCAGAAACAGAACAGACCTGTATAACTAGCATCTCAGTCAACAAAACAGATCACCAGTATCCCAGAACCACCCCTCACGCACGTCTAATTCTATCTTCACCCCCAAGAGTAACCACTCTCCTGATTTTTAGTATCACGGATTAGTTTTGCCTATTTTTGAACTTTATATGAATGGAATCAAATAGTACGTATCCTTTTCTGCCTGGCTTCTTTCATTCCACATTTTATTTGTGAAATTCATCCACACTGTTGCTTATAGTTCTACTCCACTCATTCTCATGGCTATGTAGTGTTCCATCATCTGAATATTCCACAATTCCACAATTCATTTGTCCATTCTTCTATTGATGGGCTTTTGGGTGGTTTTATATTTTGTGTGCTGAAAACAGCGTGGCTATGAACATTCTTACATGCGTACCTTTCCGTGAAGACACAGATGCCACGTCTACCTAGGAGTGGAGTTGTTGGGTCACAGGCGTGCACGTGTATGTTCAAATTTAGCAGATGTTTCTATGCATATTTCTCACAATCACATGTATCCTATGGGTCTATGTAAATCATATAAGGCATATGAGAGTCCCAGAGGCAGGAGTGCTGGGCACTGGCTTTCTGTCTATTCCTTTCGACTCTGAGAAGCAGTCTATGCCTTCAAAAAGTCATGTAAGAAGAACAAATCTTTAACTCTAGTTTGCTTTTGTTGTTTTTTATAAATATGTTACAGAGCAAAAGAACTATCACTGCGTGAATATCATTAACTGAAAAACTGCTGGCAGACAAGGCTGACCCCGGACATCACAGCCCTCTGCTCTAGGTCAACAGCAGCCTTACCCCTTCCTCCAAAGAAGCAACTCACTCCACCCACTGGGCTCACATCAAATGCCCAATGGATGGAAAGAAGAGGACACCAAGAACAGCATTTCATTAGTTCATGACTAATTTTTATCCAATTAGTCTTAAAAAGCATGTATTTTGGATGTATTCCAATGATGAGAGATGAAAATGGAAATGGAAGCATAATTATTACTACGCAAATCATATGCTCCCTGGGCCACACACTGAGACAGGATCATACTTCTTTACAAAGCACCATGACACTGGACAACTTTATGAAAACAATAACAAAGCTCCAAAGGATAATAATATTTGGCACAGTGACCACACATAGAAAGTGCCCAACAAACTATTATTGATGTTAACGTTCACAGAAACAGTTGAAACTGGCTCCTACCAAATGCACTTCTGACATCCCCAGGATACACTCACTCATCACGTATTTCTATCAGACCCAGTAAAGGACACAACTTCTATATAATATCTAAGGAGTTACACAGGTGAGGTTTACTATTCAGTCAAAAGTGGGAAACCCTGCCATAAAAGAAGACATATCAACAAGCAGAAAAACAGGGATGGCAAGAGTTATCTCCAGAGTTCCTGAAGATAAGCTGTCAGGCAGCTGCTGTCAGGGAGCCCTTGTTGGCTGGGAATCAGCTGAGCAGGATGCCCCCCCTCCAAAACCCCAGGGCCTGGGAACAAGACACCATGCTTGACGGCTTCCCACCTTACCCCCTTCGTCCCCAAGTATGGGCAAACACATTAACACTGGGGCTACATGCCAAAGAGGCAGGTCCCATCACCATGACTCTGAAGCCACTCAGCATGCAGCTCTCCAGAGCTGGCAGGAGGAAGGTGTGATAATGCTGGTTTCCCATCTCTGAGATCCGCCTCTTGCCAGAACAACAGTTGCCCCCTACACCTGCCTCAATTTGTTGCTGGAATGCATCATATGTAATCCCCCAAATAGCAAGTTGTAACAGCATCTTCCTAGTTACCCGTTTTAGCAATGCCAACAGTACTCCATAAATCAGAAATTTCCTTGAAAGTAATATTTCAGGGGTGACAGTTCAAAATTTATCCTATAATTACCAAGGACTGAAGAAAGGCTGACTGCAGGGGGTATTTCTTTAATGGTCCTTGGGACTGCCCCTCTCGTGAATGTCAATCACAGTGAGAGAAGATCCTACATAATAAGGGCTTCCTTCTGTTGTTTCCTCCTCCTCCCCCTCCCCCCCCTTCCTCCTCCTTTTTTTTTTTTTTTTGCATTTACTTTTTCCTAATCGTAGTTTGATGCAATTTTAAAAAATCATCACATTGCTTTCAGCTTTTTTAAAATGGTGTTTTAAGAACATCATTGGCTTGCTGTACTGTTCCTTTCTCAGAAATTATTGACCTATGTATAAATTATTTACATATGTATAAAATTCTGACTAGTATATACATTACCTCCCTTGAATTTTCATGGCTTTGTTGGGTGTCACCATAGCTGCTAAAAATCAGTTGGTTAACATCAGAGTCAGATAGATTTAGAATCCGCTCCTTACTGGTATTTAACCAGTAGGAGCTACTTAACCTCTCTTGAGTATCAGCCGCTTCCTTTGTAAAATGGACATATTATCTATTTGTGATAGAATGGTGATGAACATTAAATAAGATAGTGTGAAATAAGATAATAGAAACAGCATGTTATGGAAATAAGAATAGAATACAAAATGTACATAGATACCAGCTTTTAGTAATGACTATTATTATTGTTATTATGGGACTAGACAACCATGTCTGACTCTGAGTCAATA
Source organism: Ursus americanus (assembly GCF_024610735.1). NCBI lineage: Eukaryota > Metazoa > Chordata > Mammalia > Carnivora > Ursidae > Ursus > Ursus americanus. The sequence continues at coordinate 9,211,902 of NC_142137.1, read as the reverse complement.
TTGCTTTCTGTAAGAGTTAGTCCAATTTTGGGGTTTGAGACACTTGGAAGAACCTGGCCTCCATGAACCCTGTGAGTGTATCTGTCACACAGGAAGGGTTTAAATGATTTATTTTTCTGACCTCATCTTGTAAATAAAGTCTCGTGGAGACCCCTTGTTTTGGACACTTGTGTGTAGCACTTCATCATTCTCCTGACTTCACCTTGTCAGCCACTGCTGCTCCAACCAGAACTACCGACCATAGACCTACACAGCACCTCATCGGGGATGCAGTTTCTTTGACACCACGGAGTGGGACTCCCCCAGGACACCTCTTGGCACGACCTAGAGGTGTGGAAAGTTTACACAGATGGAGCCACCCTGAGACTTGCCATAGGGACATTTTGTGGACAAGTTCCAGAATCCTGAGCTCCCAAATTCCCCCTGAACTTTCTGAACCCCCAAAGCAACTTTTATTTTCAGAGGAGAGCTGCCTCTTCTTGCCTAGAGACCAAAGACCTCACCTGAGGCAACCGCCTCATAAGGTGATGCTCCTCTTCCTCAAAATCCCTCCACCCCAGCCAATAAAGAGGGTCAGCACCTCAGCACGTCAGCACGTCAGCACGTCAGCACCTCAGCACCATGTGAGGAAACAGAGTCCCTGCTCCTGCAGGAACTAGCTTCAAAGGGAAGGATTTTCTGTTTCCACTGTTCTGTACTGATGGAACTGAGGGAACACATGGTGAGGGAGGGTCAATGGGATGAATGTCAGGCTACACTGATGAGAATTTGTCAACACAAAAGCACCATTTTGTAAGTTGTGGCTTAGTATCTGACACAGACACCTGAAGCTGGCAGGATTCCTTGAAGCCTGGGCACAATAATGGGTGGGTTACTCATTAAGGGGCACCTGGGTGGCTTACCCATTAAGAATCTGCCTTTGGCCCAGGGCATGATCCCAGGGTCCTGGGATCAAGCCTCGCATCGGGCTCCTCCACTGGGAGCCTGCTTCTTCCTCTCCCACTCCCCCTGCTTGTGTTCCCTCTCTCACTGGCTGTCTGTCAAATAAATAAATACAATCTTAAAAAAAAAAAAAAAACCAATAATGGCCTACAGAAACTGACAGAGATGCTGGAACAGCCTTGGTAGAATATTGAGGGAGGAGTCAAAAGGCGAAAATGTGGGTGTGCTAGACTGGATTTATTATAAGAGAACCAAAGAACTCACTATCTGAACATGATCCCAGGAAGGCCAGGAGTTCCCTTCCTTCACTAAAGGGAAAAGGGCACTAGTGAGGGGGATGGCATCATGAAGAAGTCCAGTGGCTCTCTTCTCTATCGACTAGAGTGGACTACAGGAGATGCTGCCATAGTATAAGGCTCTTTTGAATTAATGGGAGATGAGAGGATTCCAAAATAGCAGAGGCCAGGTTGTGACAATTAACCATCAGAGGTAGGTGGATGTAAATACGTAACAGCCAGTAAGGCCACAGTGACAAACAAGGGGCTTTGGCCATCAGAAAGGAAATCTGTGGCCATGTTGATTGGCCATGGGCAAGACAGGAAGACAACTGATTAGGATGTTACTTGACTTGTACTGAAAAAAAAAAAAGAGTGATCTGAGAGCAGAAGATTGGTATCAGTTGCTGTAATTCATAGGTTTAGAGGCCACTGGCTGAGAAGAGGCTAGGTCTTCTTGGGGAAGGACCCTATAATACCATCACACAGCTCATATGATAAAGATTTCATTGATCCTTCTACAGAAGGACCTGGAACCATTTACTAGGATTGTTGGCACTGGGGAAAGTGGAATGCCAGATTTTTCATGTTGGCTATAGCTGACCCTGATGTCACGGGACCAAAATGGTAGTTCTCCAATTGGAGCAGAGGCTTATGGAGTCCAAGTGACAAAGTTGTCACCATGTCTGCTTTATAGTGGGTCTAGTAGGTCCACAGGAGCATTTCATATAGATATACCTAGAAACTGGCAGAACCCTCATAATGGTTCCCTGTGGGAGAGTCAGGATGCTCTCTCTGTAGAACAGGAAGACCTATAGATGTTATTTTTCTTACATCTGTAAAGCAAAACATGTATTTTATTCCTGGAATAATAGTTGGCAGTCTAAAAAAGTAAAGTCAAAGGCAGTAAATATTCCTTTAAAAGACTGTATGAAGGAACATTCACGTTACATTTTCCTTTCGTCATGTCTCATATTCCTTACATGTCCATGATATTTAGTGCCATAAATTTCATCCAGTATCCAGCAAGCAGTATGTAAGATACCATAAAAAGCCCACAAATACGTGTTTGGCAATTTGAGATTCAACAGCTAAAAGATACTCATCTGGGCAATTGAAATTCCCATTATCCCTACAAAGTTACCATTTTTTAATGAGCAGAAATACAAATATGTTAGACAAATAGGAAGAAAAAAATGACACGAGCTTCTGAAATTGAAATTAAAAGCTATAATTAGGAATACCTGCAGTTCATTTTTAACTTAATAGGGGGAGGTTGTGGAGTGAAGTGATTTAGCACTGAATTACTTACACTGATGATCTTAAATAATCTTAGGTGTCAGAGCTGATCCAAACAATGACATACACAAAGAACCATATCCTACTCTTATTTATTCCTTATTTGCCTCCACAGTGCTTTGCACAGAGTAGATACTCATTAAACACTTGGTGAGACAAAGAATTGTAAAATTTACATAGAACCACAAAAGATTGAGAATAGTCAAAACAATCTTGAAAAAGAAAAGCAAAGCTGGAACCATCAGAATTCCAGACTTCAAGTTACTTCAAGTTATATTTCAAAGCTGCAGTAATCAAAACAGTATGGTACTGGCACAAAAAGATACATGGATCAATAGAACAGAATAGAAAATCCAGAAATAAACCCACAATTATATGGTCAATCAGTCTTCAACAAAGTAGGCAAGAATATGCAATGGGAAAAAGACAATCTCTTCAACGAATGGTGTTGGGAAAACGGACAGCAACATGCAAAAGAATGAAATTGGACCACTTTCTTATATCACACAAAAATGAACTCAAAATGGATTAAAGACTTAAATGTGAGACCTGAAACTATAAAAATCCTAAAAGAGTACAGGCAGTAACTTCATTGACATTAGGCATAGCAACTTCTTTCTAGATATGTCTCCTGACGCAAGGAAGACAAAAGCAAAAATAAACTACTGGGACTACATCAAAACAAAAACCTTCTGTGCAGAAGGAAAATGAACAAAACTAAAATGCAATCTACTGAATGGGAGAAGATATTTGCAAATGACTATCTGATAAAGGGTTAGTATTCAAAATATATAAGGAACTTACAGAATTCAACACTCAAAAAAAATGAATAATCCAATTAAAAGTAGGCAGAAGACTTGAACAAATACTTCTCCAAAGAAGTCATCCAGTAGGCCAACAGACACATGAAAAGATGCTCATCATCACTTATCATCAGGGAAATGCAAATCAAAACTACAATGAGATATCATCTCGCACCTGTCAGAATGGCTAAAATCAACAACACAAGAAACAACAGGTGTTGGCAAGAATGTGGAGAAAAAGGAACACTTATGCACTGTTGGTGGGAATGCAAACTGGTGCAGCCACTGTAGAAAACAGCATGGAGTTTCCTCAAAAAAATTAAAAATAGAACTACCTTATGATCCAGCAATCCCAACAGTGGATATTTACGCAAAGAACAGAAAAACACTAATTCAAAGGGACACATGCACCCCAATGTTTATAGCAGCATTATCTACAGTAGCTAAGTTATGAAAACAGCCCAGTGTCCATGGATTGATGAATGGATAAAGAAGTGGTAAGTATATACAATGGAAAATTATTCAGCCATAAAAAGAATGAAATCTTGCTATTTGCAACAACATGGATGGAGCCAGAAAGATTAATGCTAAGCAAAATAAGTCAGTCAGAGAAAGACAAATACCATATGATTTCACTCATATGTGGAATTTAAGAAACAAACAAGCAAAGGGAAAAAAAATTAAGGGAGACAAAGCAAGAAACAGACTCTTAATTATAGAGAACAAACTGATGGTTACCAGAGGGGAGGTGGGCAGAGGGATGGGTTCAACAGGTGATGGGGATTAAGGAGTGCATTTGTTGTGATGAGCACCAGGTGATATATGGAAGTGTTGAATCACTATACTGTATGCCTGAAGATGATATAACACTGCATGTGAAATAACCGGAATTAAAATAAAAACTTAAGAAAAAAATGGTAAGAGCCATTTGTCTATGACAAGAGACCACTAGAAAAGCAGCACCAGGTACAAGGACTGTTGAGAGTGTCAAAAGGATTTTGTGTCCTATACTATTCATGCCTACTATGCCTCAGGGTGATCAAATAATTGATGAGATGAAGTTTCTCTTTGTACAAGTATCTCATAGTACAGAAGCACAGAGATAAATGAAGGAGGAATGACAGAACATGGCCCCTGTACATAGCCTAATGAATTAATGAATTTCAGCAATCAACAGGTAATAACATCACAGAGAGAGACAGCAGCAACCAGACATTGTATACCTCCCCACAGAAGTACATAACACCAATTGTTCCCTCCCACCCCCAAAAAAGAACCTGACTCTGACCAAGCTTCTAGGAGAGCTACCTACCAATTTACAGGAAATACAAGAAATAGAGGCACAAGTTAAAGGACACCATGGGGACACTTTCTTCTAACTTGACTTTTTACTTCTGACCTGTCTCAGTTTTTAAAATTATATTTGTAAATATAATAAAAATGCATTACCAGAAAAAATTTTAACACACAAAATACAAGCCCCAATTTTTATTTATAGATTAACAAAGCATAAAATAAGAAGAAAAGAATTCATAAAGCTATGCACTTTATTCTTTGAAAATGTGCATATAGGCAATTAATAGAAAATTGTTATTACACTCCCAACTTTCTGTCATTCTGCAGTCACAGCTAAATAAGGCTATGAACAAAGTAGCAATTCTTCATATTAAATGCTTACCTACACACTTTGAATGAACGCTATGTATATCACTATTTAAAGTTTTTAATGTTTCAAATCAGCTTGCTTCAAACTTATTAACCAGTGTGACAGTTAAATTCAAAAGGCTTGATCAAATTCAAAAGATGTCTGGTGATCACTTGTTATATAGGTAGAATGTCACACGTGAATATTCTTCATTGATAGTGGTTATAATTATGGAATATGTCATAAAATCAATTGAAACTCTGCTCTTCCAAGACTTTACTTCCATTTTGATTTTATTTGCCATTGAAAAAACATGTGGCTTTTCTTCTTTGCACAAAAGTATTAAGATGATAAAATACCAAAGATATCAGAGAAATTCACATTTTTAGAGTTGCAACCAAACTGGCTGCTTATCTTGAGGAAGAAACACTAAGAGCTCTTACATTTGACCGAACTTTTTCCCTCAAAAACCATCACACTTCTGTATGCCATAACTATTGTTTATGATCAGCTTCCACTTATCACATCATAAATAATCTCAAATTTAACAGATTAGCCTTTATGTAAATTCATAACTTTTCATATATCGCTAAGCCTACTGTTTAATTCTGCTGACATGTTTTTTTTTTTTTTAAAGATTTTTATTTATTTATTTATTTGAAAGAGGGCAAGAGAGAGCATGCAAGCAGGGGGAGCTGCAGACGGAGAGGGAGAAACAGGCTCTCCCGCTGAGCAGGGAGACTAATGCAAGGCTAAACCCCCGGACCCTGAGATCACGACCGGAGCCAAAGGCAGACACTTAACCAGCTGAGCCACCCAGGCGCCCCTCTGCTGACATGTTTTCATAGCCAAGACATTTGTGATGAAGGAAGCAGCAGGTTTATTTACTTTCTGACACAAGCTTTTCTTCATCTTCATAATTATTCTAGAATGTTTTCTTATCACTCCAGCTTCAGCATTAGAATGGCCTCGTACACAAAAGTCCAAACCACATTTGCTGGTAATACTCATGTGCCTGGATGTTACAGCAATGTCTAACTGCTATAATAATTTCTAAACATTTACTCTCTACTTGTCACAAACCAGCACCAGACCACACTGGAAAACACTGCTCTGTAAGATAAGTGACCTGATTTCTTCAACACCAACAAAAAACTGCAGAAAATAAAAAAGAGATGGAGGAGAAACCTAGAGATTAAGAAAGACTTAAAAGACAGCCAATTGTTATAGACAGCCTCTTTAGGATTTCGACGAAAAGAAACTTAAAATTTTATGTGACTGTCAGAAAAACGTGAATAATTACTGAACATTTTATGATAACAAGGAGTGATTAATTTTTGAATGTGTGATAAAGATGCTGCAGTTATTTACTTTAGAAGAGCGCTTGTAGATGTACAAAATGAAATATTCACAGATGGAATAACATGCTGTCTGGATTTGTCCAAAGTAACCCAGTTTTGGAGGAAAGGAGTATAGATGAAATATGATTGGCCATACTCTGAAAATTGTGAATCCGAGGGGATTTGTACAGGTCCATTGTGCTTTTCTTTCTACTTTCATATGTATTAAAATGTTTTATAATAAAACGTTTTTTCAAGTGGTCAAGAAAATGCCCAGTGACCAAAGGCACTACGAAAAACTGGTATTTTATTTTTGTTCTATAGACATTTAAAAAAAATAGGACATATGTACAAATTATCCAGGCCACGGATAATGGTTAGTGCAGTGGTGGATTCACAGAAGCCCCATAGCTCTGAGACACCCATGGTCCTTAGCCTTAAGCTTGTTTGTGGGTAACTCTTAATCTTTTAAAACTCAGGTCTCTTGCGGTGTTTTCTGGGTATTACAACCAGTCTAGAAGATTTTGTTAGGTTTTTTTTATTCCTTTGTATTACAAACATTGATATCTAGAATATGCTTTTTAAAACTCCTACATGGCTCAGTCGGTTAAGCATCTGACTCTTGATTTTGGCTCAGGTAGGTCATGATCTCAGGGTTGTGACATTGAGCCCCATGCGGGGCTCTACACTCATCAGGGAGTCTGCTGGAGATTCTCTCCCTCTCCCTCTACCCCCACCCCTGCTCTCTTTCTTTCTCTAAAATAAAGTCTTCTAAAAAAATAAAACTCTTCAGTCTGCCCCCACCACCCCCCCCCTCAAATACATCGTCTTCTCTACTGAAAATTACCATTCCAGGAGGCTCAGTCAGGTTCCAACGGCTGACAGTTCCAACTGTCTTCAAAAACATCCTCTCTAAGTTTGAACTGAGGGAGTGAAGTTTACCTCCACTCAGTTCTGCTTAACAACTAACAACACCAGCCACTCCCCTTCCCTCCCTCCTCACTGCCTCTCCCCCTTCCCCCCACCTTACTGCTTCCCCCATGCCTCTCCCTCCTCATTTCCCAAGAAGTTGGTTTCTCCCTTCAATGCCCAAACCTAACATTTATTCCCTTAAAAGCACAACTTTAGATTTGAAGCCAAATAATTCAGCTCTCACAGATCTGTGCCCTCATGTCTGAATCTCCTGGGTGTTTATATTACCTTCTTAGTGACACCCCTTTTTACTAACCCAGATTTAAGTTATTTGACAAAGATATCCAGCTTCTTTGGCCTAGTCAGGCCTTCAGAGCAGATTAAACTCCTTTGCAGACCACAGTCTAACTACTAGTACACTGTTCACTTTATTTAGTCATCTAAACACTTAGCATCTGAATTGAACATGGATTTTGGTTGAAGAAGAATCACTGGCTATTATATCTGAAAAATACCAGTGTCCAAACTCTAAAACCTTGAAGGGTGGGGGGGTGGGGAGGGGGTTGGTACGGAGGGAGGTTCCTGGAGTAAGAATGTAATGTGTTATCTTCACAAATATGCAGCCTTATGCTCTGCAGTGGGGATTTTCAAAAACCTTATAGGTTAGTGCTACAGACTAAATGTGTGTGTCTCTCCAAATTCACATATTGAAGTCGTAATCCCCAAGGTGATGGTATTAGGAAGCAGGGCCTTTGGAAGGTACTTGGGTTTGGATGAGGTTGTGAGGGTGGTGCCCCCATGATGCGATTAGTACGATTAGTACCTTTGTAAGAAGAGGAAGAGACCAGAGCACCCCCCCCCAGCCCCGCCTCTCTGCCATGTGAGGACGCAGCAAGAAGGCAGCTAGCTGTGTACGAAGCAGGAAGAGAGTTCTCACCGAAACCCAAATTCCTGCTGCCTTGTCTTGGACTTCCAAACTGTAAGAAGTAAATGTTTGTTGTTTATTTGTTGTCACAGAAGCCCAAAGTAAGATACTTCAGCCTCACGAGTATTTTAGAAATTATTTTAAATTTAACCGCACAATACATGCATAAATTCTCATTGTAAAGTTAAATATGATAAAGCAAAATTCCCCTTGACCACCACCTCCTCTCCACCCAATTGCCTTCCTGTAGGAAACCGCATTCCTAGTTTGGTGTCATCCCTTCCAGATTATTTCTGTGGGTGCACACACACATAGAAGCAGAAATATACACACTCTCTCCATGGTAGACAGTTGTGTGTGTGTGTGTGCATTTTAGTATAATTACCATATGTATTATCTGCAACGTGCTTTTTTCAAGAACTGCTATTATAGTATTCTATGGAATACTGTAGTCTAATTAGGCAATTCCCTTATTGATAAACATTTAGGTTGTTTCCACTTCTTTTTTTTTTTTTTTTTTGGTCACAAATAACATTGTAATAAATAAATGTCTCTTTGTGTCCATCATATTTACTGTCAGATGGGTAAATGAAAGGAAAAGAAAGTAAGTGTCTTGCCCAGGTTTGTAGCATGGCCTAAGCAGAAGAGAGAAGACCCTCCAGCCTACTGGCAGCTTCCCAAGGATCTCCCTACATAATATAAGAGCATTCATTTTGCTTACTCAGTTCTGGTGCTATATATTTTTTAAATGCATTTTAAAATGTATAAAGAACTTCTCAAACTCAATACACAAGAAACAAATAAACAAAATGGGCAGAAGGTATGAACAGACACTTTTCTAAAGAAGACATACAAATGGCTAACAGACATATGAAAAAATGTTCAAAATCATTAGCCATCAGGGAAATTCAAATCAAAATCACACTGAGATACCCCTTACGCCAGTTAGAATGGTAAAAATTGACAAGGCAGGAAACAACAAATGTTGGAGAGGATGTAGAGAAAGGGGATCCCTCTCACATTGTTGATGAGATGCAAATTGATACAGCCACTCTGGAAAACGGTGTGGAGGTCCCTTAAAAAGTTAAAAATTGAGCTACCCTATGATACAGCCATTGCACTACTGGGTATTTACCCCAAAGATACAGACATAGCAAAGAGAAGGGCCATATGCACCCCAATGTTCATAGCAGCATTGTCCACAATAGCTAAATTGTGGAAGGAGCCGAGATGCCCTTCAACAGATGACTGGATTAAGAAGATGTGGTCCATATATACAATGGAATATTACTCAGTCATCAAAAAGAACGATTTCTCAACATTTGCTGCAACATGGTCAGGACTGGAGGAGATAATGCTAAGCGAAATAAGTCAAGCAGAGAAGGACAATTATCATATGGTTTCATTAATTTATGGAACATAAGAAGTAGGAAGATCGGTAGGAGAAGAAAGGGAAGAAGAAAGGGGGGGTAAACAGAAGGGGGAATGAACCATGAGAGACTGTGGACTCTGGGAAACAAACTGATGGCTTCAGAGGGGAGGGGGATGGGGGATTGGGATAGGCTGGTGATGGGTAGTAAGGAGGGCATGTATTGCATGGTGCACTGGGTGTTATACGCAAGTAATGAATCATGGAACTTCACATCAAAAACTAGGGATGTACTGTATGGTGATTAATGTAATATAATAAAAAATAAAATAAAATGTATAAACATAATATAATTTATATATAATAGATACATGTTATATTATAAATGTATACATTCAAGTTAGCCTGACAGAGAGGCCGTTGGATACAACTCCCACTGGATCAGCCACATTCGTGAAAAAATTCCCAGACATGTCTTCTTCTGCACTCAGGGCCACGGAGAGGACAGTCACAGCAGCATTTCACCAAGAGCACATTCCGCCACTCTGAGACCGAGAGCAGTGCCGCTTCAAGAGTCAAGTTCACGGCAGCACGTGCTTTCCTCCCAGCAGCACCGCCATTTCTGGGGATGTAACTTTCATGCTGCTTTACAGAGAAAAGGCAGCTGGGAAAACACAAGATGGTAAGAGGAACCCCATGTGGGCACCAGGTGGACCCCACCATGATGATGGCGGGAATGACAAGGGCTAACATTTTCTGAGCTTCTTACCCTAAGCCACACAGCGAGGTGAGGTCTTCACTTAATCCTCTTGGCGGCACAAAGTGTTGGGCCTGTGATTACCCACATTTCATCGATGAAGAAATGAACCAGAGGGAGGTCAGACTACTTCATCAGGATTGACTGACTGCACTGCTAGGAAGGGGTCAGGTGAGGATGTGAATCCAGGCTGTCAAATATCAGGGCAAATACTCTGCACCCTTGTGTGTTGCTACCTCCCTCGCTTCAAGAAGGCATCAACTTTCCATGTTAGGCCAAGTATAGGCCATGTCCAAGGTATTCTTACAGAATAAATGCATTTTTGACTTAAATTTGCTCTCCACACTGTCTATGGAGCAAAGTCCTAAATTACAGGTCACTGCTCTCAGGAGTTCTCTCCAGAATTTCCTGTTGAACAGAGAAGGGCTGCATGTACTTTATGGCCTGGCACAGGGCATGATTTCAACCTAACAACCATACGTGCATCACGTTCCATATTTGTCAGTGAAACCAAAAGCACCAACTCCTATCTTTGCATTAATCTTTCCCCACATAGTGTGTGTGTGTGTGTGTGTGTGTGTGTGTGTGTGTGTGTGTGTGTGTTAAACTCCTGTTTGGTTTAGTCTTATTATCTCAGCTGTCAAAATACAGTCGCTGGGGTAACATGCAAACAGTCTATAGTAGTAGTTTTTCAAATCCAGTATTCTTTTTTCCCATAGTGGTTAATTCTTAGAAATTATACTGCAGGGGCCTCTGGGTGGCTCAGTCAGTTAAGTGTCTGACTTTTGGTTTTGGCTCAGGTCATGATCTCAGGCTTGCGGGATTGAGCCCCATGTCGGGATTGAGCCCCATGTCCAGCTCTGTGCTCAGCAGGGAGTCTCCTTGAGATTCTTTCCGTCTCCCTCTGCCTCTCTCTCCCTCCCTGCCTCCCTCTCTCTTTCTCTCTAAAATAAAGTAATATTTTTTAAAAATTATACTGCAGGCATTTTGGGTTTACTACTTACAAACACTTAATGAAAGCCAAAGATTTACACCGGCGGGCACTTCTCTCCATCCCCTAAATGAAGATACTTTCAGACATCACGGAGGAATTCAAATATTATTACTTACATTAAAATAAAGTTAATCATAGGAAGCTTTAAATATACATTTGGTTTTAATGAACTTGATTAAGGAGGCGATTGGGGAACCTTACTCTTGTTTAAGACTCTTAATGCCTTCTCCTCTTTTCCCTAAAGAAGACATGTGCTCTACTTAGCTGAACTGGGAGTCCAAAAAGAGTCCTGTTAATGGTTTGCCAGGTTTTTGCAAAAGCTTCCATTTCCACCTGCCATGTGAGCAGTACCACCTTGCAAAGCCAGGATGGAAAGGGGCAGGAATGGGGAACCTCCCCCGCACTAGCTCCCTAAGTCTGTAATGTTTTAGGTGGGTCGGAATGGACTGGCTGCTTTCCTGCGCTAAGTCCACATATTCTATCACACCACCAATCTCTATCTTTTGCCCAAAGTCAACACCATTTGAAATTGTCTTGTTCATTAATTTATTTGCTTGTATATTGTGGGCCTCCAGTCACCTGCGTGCCATGGGAGCTCCAAGAGAGGAGGGGCCTTTTCCGTGTTTACCACTTTATCTCAAAGCCTGCAACATTCCCTATGCACAGCAGCACTTATAAATATTTGTTGAATGAATGAATGAATGAATGAATGAATCAGCTGGATGTGAAATGGCTAGTCAAGAATGTAAAAACAGGATCTAAAGATTCTTCTAAATAACTGCCCTATTCACCAAATAGCACTTTATAAACTCACTGGTTAGGAGAAAGAACAGGCCAGAAATTTTCGTTCTTCCCCACTTCCCACTCTGGAGGAGGGAACACAAACCTTTTTTTTTTTTTTTCAACCTATGCTCTCTTTCAAGTTCATAAAAGAACTTGCCCATAAAACAGGGCTTCAACTTATTTTTGGCAAAGGCAACAACCACAGAGTAATTACAGGCTTTACACCTAACAGAATCATAAATTAATTGAAAAGCTTTGTACTTCCCACATCTTATCTCTCCTTTGACTGTCAGCAAGAATCCGTTAGGGAAGCAACCTGATACCAACTCAGTGGTTAGAGACAAATGCTTCAAGTCAGCCGTAAAATTGTCTAATTGTCTTTGAAAATCAAACTCTTTCACAGCAGAGCCACATTTGACTGCATTATTAATATTGTGACTTGGTATAGAAGAAAAAAAGACCTGTTCCCTCATCTGGGGAATTCGTTCTTCTGTGGTATCAGTTTGTAATTTAGCAGGATGAAATAGACAGTTAGTGTCTTCCAGGGAAGACACTTAGCCTCAAAACATACAAGTATATACTGGATTTCAGAAAACCAAATCTTATTACTTATTGGCACTAGGTAATATCTGACACCCCACTCCCCCTCCAACTTCCCCAGGTCACTGAGATGTCAACTCAGAGAATATGGCTTACCCCCCCACACACACCCCACTGGGTTGATCTAAATGGAAGACAGATAGAGGGGGCTACTTGTGGAAGAGTGCAAGGACTATGAAGAGAAGTATTTCTCCACACATGCTTATTCCTGGTGGCTGGAAGCAAGCTGGTTCTTATACAGACTACGGGAAGGTCAACAAAGGGAGAACAGCATTCTGCTCCTCAACTGGACATCTGCTTGGCCAGCAGACTTGCTAACTTGCCCCTATTTAGTGGGACAGAAAAAAAGAGAACTGGAGACCACAGGGTGAAGAGGGGACCAAGCTCCCTGCAAATTCCAGATTGCAGGTTCCTGAGACATACAGAAGTGGACGCTCCAGAGTGAATACCGGGAGGCAGAGAATGAATGCTACAGGGCGACTTACCTCATTAGGCTGCTGTGAGTTCTCAAATGTACAGAATAGTGCCTAACACTTATTAAGCGCTGTGCTAGTGGTGGCATTTCTTATTCTTTTATTTGAAGCCCAGATTCTACATAAATAGTCCCTATGCTCTGTGGGCTTCAATCCATAAAAGTGAAGATAATAAAGTTTACCTCACAGGGTTGTATCTATGTAAGAGGCTTGTACCTTGTAAGCTTTTAATGCACTGTCAATTTTCTTTGTTTTTTTTTTTAAAGATTATTTATTTATTTATTCAACAGAGATAGAGACAGCCAGCAAGAGAGGGAACACAAGCAGGGGGAGTGGGAGAGGAAGAAGCAGGCTCATAGCGGAGGAGCCTGATGTGGGGCTCGATCCCATAACACCAGGATCATGCCCTGAGCCGAAGGCAGACGCTTAACCGCTGTGCCACCCAGGCGCCCCTGCACTGTCAATTTTCAATTCATTCATTCATTCATTGGATGATCTGTGAACAGCTAGTAAATGCCAGGCATATCGCAGCAAAAACGATAGGCTTCCTGCCCTCATGGAGTTAAAGTCTAGTGAGGAACACTGGCACTAAACAAGTGACTCTCAGTGTGATATTAAAGGGAAGTTCGGTGTGCCCTAGAAATATATATCTGAGGGGATGAACCTAGCCCAGGGGGATGAGGGAAGTTCCCTTTAAGGAAGTGGAATTTCATGACACACGATGGCTAAGTAAGAATGGGCCAGATAAAAAAAACACTCTGGGTGGGATAAGCAGCACGTGCAAAGGCCCAGAGTCCAGAATTAGTACAGCACATTAGAAAGTATGGAAGCAGTCCAGTAGGGACAGATGACAAAATGCAAACAGGAGTAAGACTGTTAATTTCATGTGTCAACTTGGCTGGGCCACAGGTGCACAGATATTTATCAACATAGTCAAACATAATTCTGGATGTTTCTGTGAGGTTGTTTTTGGATTAGATTAACGTTTTCATCTGCAGATTGCCCTCCATAATGTGGGTGGGCCTCCCCTAAACAGCTAAAGGCCTGAATAGAACAAAAAAGAAAAACCCAGCCTCCCACAAGCAAGAGAGAATTCTCTCGCAGACTGCCTTCAGACTTCATCTGCAACATCGGTTCTTTCTGGTTTTCCAGCAGGTGGCCTGCAGACTAGAACTAAAACATCAGCTCTCCTGGGTCTCCAGCTTGCTGGCACACCCTGCAGATTTTGGACTTACCAGCCTCCAAAACCATGTGAGTCTATTCCTTATAATAAGTCTCTGTCTGTATATATACCTGTACCATTGGTCTGTGTCTCTGAAGAACCTTGACTGAAACAGGGAGTAAGGAGAGACAAGCTGGTGGTGTAGGTGGGAGCCACTCAAGGTCCAGTGGCCTCAGTGGGTAAGTCATGGGATGTGAAGGCAAGGAGGTGTTTGGGGCAATGCTGAGCCCTGGGAGGGCTGTTCGGAGGAAGCATCGTGACTAGACCTGTGATTTTTTTCAACGGTCCGCCATGGTACAGCACTATGAGCAGAGGGAGCAACGGGGGAGCGGGTTATCAACAGGGGTTTTGCTGCTGCAGCACGAGCCAGTGTCAGGGGCTTGGATTGGGGTAAGGAGAGCGAAAAGCTGACCTCGAAGGATCTATGAAATCCTGAGAGATTTTGATCCACAAGGTTGGATATAAATGTCTTTTCTCTTAGAAAAGGGAGATAAAACATTCTGTTAATTCTCCTTCAAGGTAAGTGCTTGCTAGTACAATGGATTCATTGGTTCTTCCAATTTAAACATATTTATTTGCCCATATCTTCCATTCTATCGATTCTTCTACCTCCTTTCCTCAGTCGAACAGTGATATAACTGTAAAAACAGGAGCCAAGAGAAAAAACGGATCAGAACTTTGGCTGAAGTCCCAGACAGGAACGCACCTTTCCACCCACTGGGGAGGTGGATACATGGTCACAGGCACACACGGGCAGCTCTCATTCCCACAGACACAGCTCCCTGGGGCTCACAGCAACAATGATTGATCAGGTATCCTTCACTCGGAACTCCTAAAGCAAACTGAGGATAATACGGCCTCCCATGGATTCCCAGGATTCCATTTTGTATGTGTGTGGTACAAACAAAACCAATCATCTTTTTAACTCTTGACATTCAAGTGCAGAAGTTAAATAATAGATTTGCTTTTCAAAGCAACCTCTGTGATTTTAACTGGTCTGCTGCTACGCAGCATGAAGACTGGAGGGACAGGGCAACGGGGGAGCCGGGAGAGGTCTCCAGCCCCCACAAGGTAAGACTTTCAGAATCAAGTTTTCTATTTACCTTGGGAACATTTTCAAAGCCAAGCCCTACTGGCTGGGTGTTCCATATTCTTGACTTACTCCCACAGTAATAATTATTCCTCTGGGCTTTGCCTGGCCCCGAGTTGGAGCACTGTGCGTGGCAGCCTGATGTTGTCTGGGCACTGCCCAAAGTGAAGACCACTGATGTCCCTGAAAGTAAACTAGCCTACGTCACTCCCTGCTGCCACTGAGAGAGTTATTACTCACTTAAGGTCACAACAGATTCAGGCCAAACAAAAAGGGATTCCAAACAGCCCTTTGGTCCCCCTGCCCATATGATATTAGGTTAGTTTAAGAGCCCTTGTCCCATGCCCACTTTGGCGATGGTAAATGAGGCATGAATTTCCCTGCAGAATCTGAACCACTGAGAAACGGACAGGCTCCACTAATCCCTCTCTCTCTAGCTGAGGCCAGAGCCGCAATCCGAGGAGCCACATTGCAGAGCCTGTGAACAGAACCGACTGCTGAGACTGGCAGCAGCTGTCACTCTCTTGGGGGTTCACAGATGGAAGCGTGTTGGGGCAAGGCTGAAAGGAGGGCTTGGGAGGCTCGAACCCCTACCTCTTGGGGTCATGGATGCTTAACTATCTTTGGCTCTCTGGATGTCAGCATCAGGGCATATGGGAAGACCACTCAAGACCATCTGAAATCTATGGTAACCAGAGGGCATGCTTGCACGCACACACAATTAGTACCTCAGAAGCAAACCAACAGGTCATGGCAGCAAGAGGTTGCCGCCAGATACATTACAAGCACACAAGTGATAGGATGGAAATGCTGGTTTCCCAGTGATGGGACAGGAGGAAGTACACCTGCTGCCAGCTGAGAGGCCTCAAGGCTAGGGTGCAAGTCTCCAGGAATGGAGACCTGGGCACAGGCACTCATTTGTAATTTTCCTTTCTTTTCTTTTTTTAAAGTAGGTTCCACACCCAGTGTGGAGACCAATGCAGGGCTGAAACTCACGACCCTGAGATCAAGAGTCGGTTTAACCAACTGAGCCACCAAGGTGCCCCCTTTTTAAATTTTCTTAAAACAGAGCAGAAGGGGCTCCTGCGCTGCAAAAATTGAGCTGAGGGCATTTTCCTTTCTTGATGAAGGTTATAATTTTACTCTTGCTATTTGGGTTCCTCTAAAATGGGGTGAAAACATATGAACTGACATTGTGCACCTTTGTCCAACTGCATGTGAGCTAATCTCATTATAGACACATGGTTTGTAGCTGAGTGGATTGCACCACTACTGGACACCAGAGGTAACAGAATTTAGCTTTAGGATTATTCTCAGATAGTAGATTACCAGCTCCACCAAGGACGAGTCACTCATGCCCTAAACTCCTTGAGGGCAGTGACTTCAACATATTCACTTTGGCACACTCGGCACCTAACACAGTAGTATCCTAAGTGGTTGTTGAATGAATCAACGAAACTATATTCTCCAGCTGCTAAGAAAACAGTACAGAAGAGTCTGAGGCTGATGGCCTTGGCGCACCACAAATCCCGCGACAGCAAACCTTTCACGTCATCACTTATGGCAAACATGGAGAATTCCAGAGCCAGAAGGGACCTAAAGTTCCTTTCTGGGCAGGATAAGAATGAGTCACCAAGATAATAAACATAAAAAGAACTGTCCCCTTGTGGCATAAAGCAGTACTTCTGAGCTTTTAGTGAAAAAAGCAGTGCTTGGTTTTGTCACTGTCTGTGACATACCTAAGTCTGCATACTCCCCCGGAAGAGCCTGAGGGTCTTCCACCCATGAGCTGGTCTGGTAACAGAAAAAGCCACCTTGAAATACCTTCTCTTTGATCCTCTGTCTGACAGTCTTCAAAGGCAAATTCCGTCTTTATATTTACCCAAAGCCAGCCTCTCTCTTGCCTCTCCCGCGAAGACAGCCGCTCACCAGTGCAGAGAAGCAAACAGCCTCTCGGAGAAAAGGGAAGATGCAAATCTTGCCCGATGCAAAACAGACAGCCTGGTGGGGCCAGCGCCCCTTAAAGACCTTCCATGGCCGACAAGCCAGTACCTCGACACACTTAACACCACTAATGAAGAGGGACTAAACAACAGACTGGAGAGGCTGTTCCAGCTCTCACGGGGAAACCTGTCTCTGTCCGCCCTCGGCAGGCTGAGGGCACTAAGGGTCATCCCTGCATCGCTGTTCAGGAATGCTTGTGACCTGGAGCAAATTCGAGTCCCTGGACTTTTGACTCCCTGACAAGCTGAAGGCTGAATCTCAGGAGGGCTGGGGCAGGGCTTTGGGCCACTAGGATTACCCCTTCCTCCCCTTATGCGGTGCCAGTTGCGGCCAGATACCAAAGACCAGCAAGGGGACATGTCTAAACAGGTGGAGCTCACAGCCATGAAGCCTCTCCCTCCTAATCTCTTCTGGAAGAAAAGGGGGGAAAATTCTATGAGAAATTTCTCTAGAATCAAGAGATGTTGTTCCCCAAATCTTCTGTGGCTGCCCTAGAAAAACTCCCCAGACTACCGGGGTGACTCAGGAAGTTAGAATCCCTTCCACGGGTTTTGCAAAGCATAAGAAAGCGTCATCAAAACGAGAGAGACAAACCAAACAGGGCTGACAATTTCCAATTTAGAAGGGTATCAGTTTATTTTACGGTCTGTCAAGAGGGGTCATCACACTGATTCAAGATCACATCCCCAATGTTATTTCATTTTTTAAATTGAAATCATATTGACATATAACATTATCTCATTTTCAGTATTTCACTTCATAGTTTCCCCTTCAGCAGGTTTTGAGGGAACACGCCTGCCTCAGCTCACTCTGCAGGAAGCTACTTGGCAATTCATTCTCTACCCAGAGACTCACCGGAGCTCCTGAAGCATCACATACCTGCCCCAACAACAGCGCAGGAAGCCCCTCCTGGCCACGGTCTGCCCTTCAGCAGAGCTCTGGGAACTGGAGCTTCTCCCAGCATCTCCCAGGGACCCTTCTCCCATGGTTTAGAAGCCAACATACTGTGTAGACACTGCTGCAGGACCACGAATGGCAGGCTCTGAAAACAGGCCCCAGGTTTATCTGTATACACCGAGCGGGGATTCTTTCTGGGGATACGCACAAATGGATACCAAGGCATTTCATCTGCTAACTCAAGCCAAAGAACTTACATTGGAGGCTAGGGAGGATATTATTAAAAATATAGGTGGGGTACCTGGGTGGCTCAGTCAGTTAAGCGTCTGCCTTCAGCTCAGGTCATGGTCCCAGGGTCCTGGGATCAAGTCCTGCATCAGGCTCCCTGCTCAGTGGGCAGCCTGCTTCTCCTTCTCCCTCTGCCTGCCATTCCCCCTGCCTGTACTCTCTGCCCCCGCCATCAAAGAAATAAATAAAATCTAAATATATATATATACATATATATATATGTATATACACACACACAGGTTATTAAACAATGTATACATAATATATAAATTTTGTTTTTAAAAATAAATATGTATTATAAATGCATAATAGAAAAACTGGAAGGGTTTACATCAAATAAATAAAGCTACTCCCTCAGAGCTGGAATTCCGTGACTTATTTTCTTTTTTGTGCGTACCTATTTTCTGAGGGTTTTCTGTAAGAAAAATATTATTAGAAAAAAGACCATTATTTTTACTAAGGAAAATAGATAGGCTCTGTTCAATTCTCTCCAGCTCCCTGGCAACCGCCTTAATGCAGGCCCCCGGCATCTCCGCTCTGAACTAAGACTTCACCTCTAGCCTCTTAACAAGCAGACTTGTTTTACTTTCTCTGGTTCCTCCTCCTTCAGGCAAGAATCCTCTTTTAAAAACATAAATTTGATTATGTCATTTCCATTCTTAAAGACTTTCACAGTGTACTGGATGCCCTTAGGATAAAATTCATCATTCTTAACATGGCTCGAGCCTACTGGCCCCTTCACTCCAGCCTCACCTCCTGCAGCTTGCGGTGCTCGTTCTGGCCGGTTGACGTGCTGCTTCCCCCATCCGGGACTCTCCCTCTTTCTCTTGGTTTAATTCTTACTCATCTCTGAAGACTGAGTCCAGATACTGCTTCCAGGAAGCCCTTCCCTGACACACCAGTCCAGGTAAATCCACTCGGTACCTTGAAGTTTTCCTGCATGACTCTGATTAGACTTATAATTATTTGTTTAACATCTCTGTCCTGGGATGGACCATGAGCCATCCGAGGACAAGGACCACAAGGGCCCCACCTGGGCACAAAGTAGGTGTTCAATAAATATTGAATTTGAATGTTTTACTTCTTTAAAAATGAAGTTCTGAAAACTGGGGCAGCATTAAAGAAAATCTCTGTATCTCTCAGCATGTTATCTCCTGTGATATTTTAAGAATTTCATTTTAAAAGAAGAGCATGTGGGAGGACAAACATTCATTGTGCCAAGTTTTCCTGTATCTACATACCTGCTGTTCTCTAAGACAAAACAAACAGCAACTACTAACGTAACCACAGCTAATATCATTGCTGTCTTTTAAAAGCGTGCACCATTCTTGTTTGCATGAAACAAGAAGAGCTGGACTCACTGACCCCTTCCACTCTGCAGCCAGATTTTAAAGTTCCAGGGGATACTTCTTAGCTCATCTGGCCATCTGGATGCCACGTCCGTGCCCGGCTCAACAAATCCATGAATAATCTAGGCATATGGAATAATCCAGGAAAGATGTGAACTGTTGACAGAAGACCTTTGCTAGGACCTTGGGCCCCTATCTTTCTCATCCTTTGTGGTTTAGCTGTGGTAATTGCTGTGATATTTTTTGAGTCTTTGCTGTTTGTTGCGCCGCTGACAGATTTGCAGCCAAGCATATGCAGCACACTTCTGTTCATGCGTCTGTGCAGGTAATTGCCTGATGGGGCCGTGGCCCATGCAACAGATGAGACAGGTGTAAGCTGCAGGATTCTCAGGGAAACGGGAAGTACCAAATTTCCTCTTACTCTCTTAGCTTGAGTTCATTTTCCAACCTCCTTCCAAAATTCTTATAGGAAAAGTCAACTGCCCAGACAAAATATCATGTGATCCCAAGAATCATTTCTCTTTGGTTAGGGATGCTTTCTAATATTTTTTTCTTCAATTCATAGCCTTTCTAAGGAGGCGATTATGCACTATCCTTATATCCTGATCCATAACATATGAAACATTCTAGACCATAATTTATTTTTTACTCAAAAACACTTATCAAAAATTTAAAATATGCCAGACAATGCACTAAGTACTATTACCATTTGTAGGCCCAAGACTCCCAACTTCGTATCTCAATTCCAAATCTCTCCTCCAAACCCCTGACCCACATATCCAGCTACTCATCATCTCCACCTAGATGTCTCAAGAAACAAATCTATAAATCTAAGACCAAACTTATCTCTCTCCAGCCTAGCGTCCTCCGGTGTTCCCATTGCAACTCTGCAAGTCTAAAAATTTGGCATCAATCTTGAAATCTCCCTTTTCCTATTCCCTGTATCAAATACTTCAATTCATCATCTCTGCATCCTGTTGATTTTGCTTCCAAAATCTCTCTCACATCCATCTCTACTACCAAAAATTAATTTTCTTACAGTTCTGGAGGCTAGAAGTTCAAGATCAAGGTTCAAGCCAATTCAGTTGCTGATGAGGGCTCTTTTGCTGGCTTGCAGATGACAGCCTTCTTGTTATGTTGTCATAGCAAGGCCTGTCACATGGCCTTTCACTGGTACATGGGTGGGGGTGGGGGAGGATGAGATGTGGAGGGGAACAAGCTCTCTGATGTCTCTTCTTACAAGGACACTAATCCTATCAGATTAGGAGACTCACCCTTCTGGCCTCGTTTAACCTTAATTACTTTCTTGCTCAAATACAGCCAGCCACACTAGGGATTAGGGCTTCAACATATGAACTTTGGGGGATATATACATTTAATCCACAACACCTTTAAGAAGAAGAGACACAAGGATGCATGCACAGGAACAAAAAGTCATGAGAACACAGCAAGAAGGCAACCATCTGCAAACCAAAAATGAGGCCCCAGGAGAAACCAACACTGCCAGCACCTTGATCTTGGACTTCAGCCTCTAAAACTGCAGAAAAAATAAATTTCTGTGGTTTAAGCCATTCAGTCTGTGGTATTTGTTATGGCAGGCCAAGGAAACGGATACAGATCTTAAGATACGTAGCTATGTGCCTGACTTGATGTAAAAGGTTCTGCGTGAAACCACCCTGCTAGGATCATCTCTCCCAACACAACTCTTAACCTTCTGGGAATTGGTCACACGGAGTTTTCCTTCAGTTCCTCACTGGTGATGTGCTTTCTTGCACCATATGACGACCTTGTGTGCGCTGATCTGTCTGCCGGAAATGTTCATCAGATATCAGCTCATCTTTAGTCTTTCCTGATCCCCCAGCTTAGATCAAGCTCTGTTTTCCCATGTACTCATAGACTCACGTTCCTTTCTTTCAGATCACTGGTCTCAGTTTGTATAACACGTTCATCTTAATGATTTTTTGGTTGTCTGTTTCCCCTTAGATTGTAAACACCGTGAAAGTAGGAATCCTGTCAGGTTTTGCTGATCCAAGTACCTTCAGTACCTGGCTCAGCGCCTGGCATAAGGTAGGAGAGTAACAGCAACAGATTAAATGAATCAGTGAGGGTATGAAGACTTGGGCTTTGCCCTCAAGGATGTGCACATAGTCTTGTATCTGAAAAAAGTGCAGCAACTGTTACAGGGGCCATGGCCAGGGAGATCCAGGATCCTAGCTGGTGTCATCATGGTTTACCCACATTCCACTACATATCCCAATAACCTTAGGAAAACAAACTGGACTTCCGGGCTTCTACTCTACTTAGTAATTTTAAACCGACAAAGGAAAAGATAATTTCTCTTTTTAAAAATTGTTGCTTGTTTAGAAGTGGTGAGGATAAACATAACTATCAGTTTTTCCCTGTAGCAAATTATAAAGATGATTATGTTGGTTAAACAATCTATCTGGACTATAAATCCAAATTGCTTCATCTATAATGATGCCACTATAAGTTGTTTTTTTCCCCATGATGTTCTTAATCAGTGTCTCAACAAACTTTTTAATAAATGCACTACACTAGGGAAAACTAATAATGCACATCAGATTTTCATCCTATCTGAATTTCATCAAAAGAGTTGCTTGATTCTATTAATAAAAGAGACCAGCTCCATAGTAACAATAGAAATCACTGTACTTCTTTTTATAATGTATTATAAATTACATACTTGTCATTACTATAATCAAAGAAGGAACTTCATTCCACTAATTTAATCTGAAATAATAATTACAATCTAGAAACCGACTATAATAAAGTTGTTAAGCTACTACTCATTAAAAGACATTAAGGACAAACTGACTTCTGTCAGACCAACTATATTTGTTTCCTGTGGCTGCTGTAACAAGTTACTACTTAAGGTTCACCATTTAGGACCCACCCAGATAATCCAGGAGAAACTCCTCCTCTCAAAGTCCTTAATCACATTTTTTTTTTTTTGCCATATAAGGTAGTATCCACTCTTTTGTCATATAAGGTAATAGTCATAGTGCCTGGTGATTAGGAAGTGAATATATCTTTCGAGGGCCATTTTGTCTACCAACCATACCAACCCTACCACCAATAACAAGAAAAGCCCAACAAAACAATAAAAAATCTGTTTGAAGACATCAGAGAGCTGCCAAGGCAGTGGGGACCTAGTAGTCAAGACTATGAAGGAAAGGTTAGTACAAAGAGATGAGCCAAACATTTAGGGTCACATTTTCCTTACTGGTATTTGCTGATTTGCAAGCAGTTGCGGAGGGAGTTCAGGAAGCACTAAGGTGGAAGGACCTTAATAAATATTTCACACTTCAGTTGGGGGATGCTGAAAAGGGTTAACTGCCCTAGGAATAAGGATAAACTGGAAAGAAACTAGCCCTCACAGAGACTGAAACCCAGCTTGGGAATCTATTCCAGTGAAAACAAAACCAAGGAGTGAGAGAAGAAATGTACAGGTTATATTATCCAACTAAGGTCCAATGTCCAGAATCCATAATACCTCCAAAATGAATAAGAAAAAGAGACAATCCAATAGGAGAATGTCCAGAGTCTTTCACATATCACTTCACAAAGAGGCTATCAGATAGCCAATGAACATACGAAACGTGCTCAACTTCAGAAGTCATCAAGGAAAAAGAAAAGAAAACCACTACAACTCTCATAAGAATGGCTGAAGTTTTACGACTGAAAATACCAAGTGTTGACGTAGGTCTGAAGCAATGGGAACTCCCCTACACCCCGACTGCAGCGGGTGGGGGGAGTGAGCCGGTAAAATCACTTTAGAAAACTGTTTGGTAGTGCCAAACACACACATATCCTATGCCCAAATAATTCCCATTCTACAAATATAATCAACAAAAATGCAGACACCTGTGCATCAAAGGATATCTGGGGAATATTCATTGTAGCATCACTCTTAATAGTAAAACACTGTAAAAGGAGTCATTGGTAACCTGTCTAAACATAGAGATGATGTGAATTGTCTCTGTTTCCACAAAATATATTATGTAATTCCATTTACCATTTGATTACTTACGTAACTAAAATGTGACAGAGTTTGATAATTCTTGTTGTCACAAATTAGAACATTAAATTTTCCTATGTTATGATTTTAACAATTTATCTATAGAATAACAAATGCATCCTGAATCCCTAACCATGCCATAAATAGGGAAACATTTAATTACTTTATAATGAAGTATAAACTTCTCTGTCTCTTCCGTAAAGCTCATTGCGACCTAAGATGAACATTAATGCCCTCTATTCTAGAATGAAATCAACCAAGAATATTTGGGTTATGTTCTGAAGTAGTTGCTTAGTAATTGCTTAGTGCTTTAGTAGCACAAAAAAATTGGAAATAAAATTTAAAATACAGTATAGACAATTTTAAAAAGCCATAAAACAACTTAAATGTCTATTAATAGCAGAAGGGACATATAAATTATGATATATTCAGACTGTGTAACAATGCAAATCAATAAGCTATTACTACCCACAACCATATGAATAAATCTCACAAACATTCTGCTTCGCAGAAGAAACCAGACACAGAAAAGACACGCTGTATGATTCTTCTTTTTTTTTTTTTTTTAAAGATTTTATTTATTTATTTGACAGAGATAGAGACAGCCAGCGAGAGAGGGAACACAAGCAGGGGGAGTGGGAGAGGAAGAAGCAGGCTCACAGCAGAGGAGCCTGATGTGGGGCTCGATCCCGTAACGCCGGGATCACGCCCTGAGCCGAAGGCAGACGCTTAACCGCTGTGCCACCCAGGCGCCCCTGTATGATTCTTCTTATATAAAATTCTGAAACCAGCAAAACTAATGGATTGTGTTAGAAGTCAGGACAATGATTTGGGAAGGAAGGCAGGTAGTGACAAGGAGGGATGTGAGGGAGGCTGCTGGGCCACTGCTAGCATTCAGTTTCCTAATCCAGATGGTAGTTTTGTTGACTTTTGAAAATTCACCCATCTGTAGGTTCGTGATTTATGCACTTTTCAATTGGTATATTTTAATTGAAAAAAAATGTGTAAAGCTCTAAACCTCTGGTTCTCAATTTTCTGAAAGGAAACCACTCACTTTTCTAAGAAAAGAAAGGCCACAAGGATTATTACTCTGCTTTGCAGGTTAGCTGAGAAATCTCCCCCAGTCAGTTAGTTATCTTTGATGAAAATTGGTATTGATGTAAAAAGTGCCGCAGCAGCCAGTTGCTAAGCTTAGCGGCATTTCTGACACTGCCGACAAATTAGTTTCCAAGCTTCATCAACACTGGTAAAGTGCTGTAAATATCTTCTCGTAGTCAAAATACAGTGCACACCAACAGAAAAATACAGATGGTGCTGCTGTGCCGACCCTGGCCGCTAGCCCTGCCCTCCGGACCCTACCGCCGGCTCCCGGTGACAACTCAGGAATTCTGCATCCCATGACTGCACCTCCGCCCCAACTTAGATGGAGACACTCCCTGTTGGGTTCAAGATCGTTATTGATTTAGTTAGTTATTGAGAGAGAGCACTGGGGGGAGGGGCAGAAGAGAGACAGAGTCCCAAGCAGACTCTGAGCTAAGCATGGAGCCCGATGCCAGGCTCGATCCCACGACCCCGGGATCATGACCTGAGCTGAAGGAACCACTTAACTGACTGAGCCACCCAGGCGCCCCAACACTCACAGCTGTTTTAAAAAACAAAAGCAACAGATGGCTTAGATTTGCATCATGGCAGTTCATGAGGGAGTGGAGAGAGTTGGGTAGGACAACTGACATATCCAGAAGAGAAATTTTAACACTGCCCCTTTGTCTGTTGATCCTGAGACCCAGGCTCTCTACCAGATGTGCTTGGAGTTTTGCAAATACAGCATTTACTGATTTTTTAAAAATAATTGCTGTAGGGGCGCCTGGGTGGCTCAGCTGGTTAAGTGTCTGCCTCCAGCTCATGATCCCAGGGTCCTGGGATCCAGCCCCTCCTTGGGCTTCCTGCTCAGTGGGGAGCCTGCTTCTCAAGCTGCCATGGCCAGTCCCCACTGGTCGTGCGTGCACACACTCTCTAGCTCTCTCAAATAAATAAATAAAATCTTAAAAAAAAAAAAGAAAAGATAAAAGAACAACAGCTCCTTGTGAAGGCCAACTGTATAAAAAAAATAATAATTGCTATAAGTTTCTTTTGGTGGTGAAGATCATCAAAGTGGAAGATACTTGTAACCGTCTACAACATCTGCGCATTGAGGTTTAAGTGGCTCACACAGGCTTAGAAGGTGGCCCTGCAGCCACTTTCCACTTGGATTCTTCGGGACAAACAGTCAAGGTAAGCCTACGAGAGAACCACCCTGAAGATGAAACAGGGAGGCAGTATCGTCTTTGCTGCCATCGCCATCCATGGCCTTTCTATCCTTTCCTTCAACTCCTTTTCAGGAGATGACAGGTACGTGGAAATTCAGTTACTTGCCACAAATCATCAAGAAAATCTTAGGGCAATTTAGAGAAGATTAATTTAAATTTGGTTCTTTTGTTCCCTAGGGAATCGTGCCATCTACAATACCATGACCGCATCACTGATAATATGAAAAGCAGCAGCAAACAATTTACTGGGTCGGGCACTGCACTAAGAACTCTGCCTGCGGCCTTCCAGGTAACCATCGTGAGACTATTCATATCATTATACTACCTTATCCCAGTTTACAGATAGGACATAAAGGCTCAAAACGGATAAGTTTCCATAGTACTACCGACCTTCTATATCCAAGGAAGAAAATGAATCCTACCCAGTGAGGCTAAAAAAATAAATTATTTGGAAAGATCTTTAAGTGTCCAACTTATTTACTAATGTACCCCTTAAAATGTTAGGCACATCAGAGATTACATCAGTCAG
This sequence comes from Ursus americanus, assembly GCF_024610735.1. NCBI lineage: Eukaryota > Metazoa > Chordata > Mammalia > Carnivora > Ursidae > Ursus > Ursus americanus. Next base: position 9,185,061 of record NC_142137.1, on the reverse strand, counting down.
GATAAGCTAGGTAACAAGCAAACCCAAAATCTCAGGGGCTAAACAATACAAGTTCATTTCACATTCAAGCAATGTCCACCTAGGGTTGGTGGGGGCTGTTTCTTCTCTGACTTGCCCAGGCCGACAGAGAAACCATCATCTGGAACTTTGCCAGTCTCCATGCCACAGGGAAAGAGAGATCTAGTGACCACATGATCTAGGCCAGAAGTGACACAACACACTTTTCACAGCTCACTGGCCAGAAGTTGTCACATGGCCCCACAAACACAAGGAGGCCAGGAAGTGCAAGTCCATCATATGCCTAGAAAACGGAAAGCTCTGCACATTCAGTAAGCAGCACTAATGTCTGCACAGGGAATTAGGGCTCAGTGTGGTGAAGAGCACAGATTGTGAAACAGCGGGCTTGGCTCTGAACCCCAGTACAGCCATGCACTAGCCAGATGCCATACCACAACTTAGAGAAGTTAACTTGATCTATTCGGGCCTCAGTTTCATCATCCATAAAATGAGGAGAGTAATAGCACATACCTCATAGGTTTGTTAGAAGATTAAATGGGTGTTTCAATCTGTGAGAAACTTAGAAACATACCTGGCAGGTCCTAACACCATAAGTACTACATGGCTTACATTATTTTGAAAACAATTTTGAAAGGAAACACTTTTTATTTTTGTAATATAGTTAATGGATGGGCACTGTGCAAGGTATCAGCACAGAAGCCAACACGTACAAAGTAGGTCCAACACAAAGGGCAGCCTTTATTCAGAGAACCAGGAGACCCAGGCCGTAGTTGGCCTGGCCTCTAACCAGCTGCCCAGGCCTCGGCTTCCAGGTTTCTTTCTTATCTTTAAAAAGAGGGGCTGTACAAGGTGATTTCCAAGGTTCTCCAGCACTAACAGCTTGGAATTCTTTGATTCATGAGTCACTGACTTGACCTAAGAAGGTATTTTTCATTGTTGACTCTTTATTCTTTTACCATAAAGGATGGTCCCCCCCCCTCCTTGCCTGGCTCACAAAGGGAAACCTCACCTGGATTCTCCCCTCTAGGCAGACCTACCCTAACCCTACCGACCTGGAAAAGCGCCCACCTGCTGCCAGCCGATGCCAGGAAGCTGCCGGGAGAGAGGCAGGTCCCAGTACACTTCAAAGGAAGTGCCCCCGCCCCTGCAAGCAGAGTGGTAAGAGCGGTAAACAGTCACCCAGAGGGTAGCTGGCCTCCACCCAGAGGGTAGTGAGCTCACCTCCTCCCACAGTTGAGTGAGGACTTCAAAACACTCGGCACACGACTCCACACACCACTCAGAAGCACCCCCACCTTCACTTTCGCTCTGGGGTCCTGGGGGGCACTGCACCCGTGTGTCGGAGGGGCAGGAGCTGTCATGCTCACGGTTTAAGAGGAGCCCAACATTCCCAGGGACCTTTCTGTGGTCCAGTCTGGCCCTATTCTGCGGTCAGGAACAAAAGTACAAATTTAAAAATTAGGAAACTAGGCTGTGAGGGGGAAAAAGGCTGTCAGTAAAGCAAAGCTGTAAAGAGCGGGGAGTCATCCACGACATCACAACCTTCGCTGAACACACCCAAGCGTGAATAAAAATGTGCGTGTGCCAGGAAAAGCAATCTCTCAGTGATGCTGTTTTTCAACGTTAAGGACCACATCACGATCTCAGTCTCAGTAGCTGAGGCCCCTCCTTTCCAGAAGCTAATAAAGCACCTGCACGAATGTAAGCTATCACCTCGAACCTGCTCTGCCTCTCAGGCCGTGTCTCAGAGCGTGCTCTCATTCTGCTGTGCACTCCATATGATTTCTCTCTCTGCACCTTGTGTCATCTTCCCTCCTGGCTGGAACGCCACGCCCATGGGTACAGGCTGCAGGCAAGTGCCACCTGCAAGGTAAAGCTTTCCCTGAATTCCCCACCATTTCTGGGTCACTTAGTATCAACAGCACCCGTCTCACACCGCGTTGTGCCATCGTTTAAGGTTCGAGTGAACCGCCATGTGAGTGAGTCCTCTTGGAAGCAGACCGTCCAGCCCCAGTCAAACTGCAGATGACAGTAGTCCTGGCCAGAGTCTGGACTGCAACCTCACAAGGGACTCCAAGCCAGAACCACTCGGGGAGGCTAATCCCAGATTCCAGACTCACAGTAACTATGTGAGGTCACAGAAGCTTATTTTTCTAAATAAACTGCTAAGTGTGGAGTAATTTGTTATACAGCCATAACTAACTGACTTTGTCAGTAACAAAGCACCTATAAGTCCTTGATAAAACAATTTTAGCAAAATATTGATAGAATTTAGGTGACAGTTATACAGTGTTGACTGTACAATTTTTTCAACGTTGCTTTATGTAGAAAAATTTTCATAATCAAATGTTGGGGGGAAAACAACATAAAACATAACATAAAACTGACAGCTAGATTAGTCCATGACACCGTTGCAGGAACATTTTCTGAACAACAGAAGAGATGGTTTACAAGGGTGACCAAGGAATATAGTCTATTTTGAAAGCAGATATCTTTAGAACATTATATACTATGTATGTTTTAAAGTGCATATTTGTGGGCACCTGGGTGGCTCAGTCGTTAAGCATCTGCCTTCCGCTCAGGTCATGATCCCGGTGTCCTGGGATTGAGCCCCACATCAGGCTCCCTCAAGGAGCCTGCTTCTCCCTCTGCTGCTCCCCTGCTTGTGCTCTCTCTCTCTCTCTCACTGACAAATAAATAAAATCTTTAAAAATAAATAAAGTGCATGTTTGTGTGTATCAAGTAGTATTAAATGTATGTGTGCTATGTTACTCATTTTTTACCCTAACTTCCAATTTTCAAGGAGACGGCGATCTGCCAGTTTCAGTTTTATCAGTCAGGGTGTTTTTCAGGAACACCGTGATTGATAAGAAATTACTGTTAGATCAACAGAAACCTACTTCTTCAGATGAAGGCACCTACTCTGCTGTGCTGTACACTCGCTCTGTCTGATTTAGTTCCCAAGCTAATTAGGCTGGCTGAATTCCCTGATGCCTTATCAGGTAATGGTCAAAGAAATTTGATGAACTTTTACAAAACATACTCAACACAAAGCTGCAAGAAATGGATACTTCTGCAGAGAATGTGGACTGGTCAGACCGGTGTCGAGGCCAGTTCACGTTTTCCTTCATCTTTACCTGACCTGACACCCACTAGATCATATTTTTATAGTGAAATCAGTCTGCTATAATTGTGGTTCGTACCAAACATTGATAATGAATTTTTAGATAAATAGTGCAACTAACCTAGGTTTTTTTTTTTTTTTTTAAAGATTTTATTTATTTATTTGACAGAGAGAGAGAAACAGCCAGCGAGAGAGGGAACACAAGCAGGGGGAGTGGGAGAGGAAGAAGCAGGCTCCCAGCGGAGCAGCCTGACGCGGGGCTCAATCCCAGGACTCTGGGATCACGCCCTGAGCTGAAGGCAGACGCTTAACGACTGAGCCACCCAGGTGCCCCAACCTAGGTTTTTTTAAACTAAAGATTTTTTTTTGGAGAGAGAGAGAGAGCAAGAGCATGAGGGGGAGGGGCAGAGGGAGAGAGAGACTCTCAAGCAGATTCCGTCCCAAGCATGAAGCCCAACGCAGGGCTCAATCTCACAATCCTGAGATCATGACCTGAGCTGAAATTAAGAGTCGGTCATTTACCTGACTGAGCCAACCAGGTGCCCCATAGCCTAGTTTTTTAATGTAACGACATGAACCATAAAACATTTTGTGATAAACAGCAATCCAGACTCATTATTTTCCCCAAATACAAATAACTGGTATCTGCCTGTCAATGATGGGAGTCCACTCTGTCTTAGAGGGGTCACCACAATGTAACTGATTATAAGAGCTCCTCTACTACAAAGCACACAGTATTGTACTAAAGATAAACTTGGAAAATATTGACATTTGGATTCAGTGTTAAATATAGAGTTGGGTGTGGTATCTTCTCAACACAGACCAAAACCAACATAGTTGGAAGGAGAGGGCCCCACGGTATTCACTGCAGACAAGCGACATGTCATGAGGACTTGGGATTAGCTTGTTTAACCTGACCACATTCTCCTCCTAGCTGGAGGACAGAAAATTGTATTTTGTAGTCCCCATACCCTGCTAGCCAGAGACTGGGATGTGATCCACGTAGAGGCACTTGTGCAAAATTAGGAAGCTAGAAGCAAAGTGGAGGACTTCTCTGTGCAGCGTTTGCTCGCAAGCAAGGTGTGGAAATGGAGGTGTTCTGTAGCGACCTTGTAGGCCCATTCTCTGGGGGGTGCTGGAGGGCATCATGCTGGCAACCGTCTCTCAATTCAGGCTTCCTGATCCCTGGCACCAGGCAGGGCGTAGGCTCTTGAACCCACAGCCCCAGTTACCGTCCTCTGAGTTGGGAGCCCCCGGGTAGGCCGGTCCCTCACTGCTCTGGGAACCACCTGGGGCCCAGCCTGGAGCTGGGTAAACCAGTGAGCACTCAATGCCTGTCTCTCCCACGTAAAATACCTGGAGTGGTTTCTGTGTCCTGCACTCAGCCCTTACGCATTCACAACAAAAATCCTGCATCTTTAGAAAATATTACAAAATGCACATGCAGCTATCCTGTGTGTCCTCTCTAAACCCCCAATCTCTGAGCACTTCAAGATGGGTGCAGGTGCTGGAACTGCACAAGCCCCTGGAGGAAACAGAAATACAGAGAGCCGGTAAGGAAGCGGAGAATGAGCACAGTGCCAGGGTTAGGGTCAGCCCAACTCTGCACCGAAGGGACAAATGGAAGAGGGGACGAGGCACAGGAAAACCCAAACCATAAGGCTAAATTTAAATACAATTTAATTTGTATTCAAGTAACGAATTTCTGAAATTGATTTAAGTTAATTTATTAAGTTGATTTAAATTAATTAATGAATTGATTAACCAGTCAGCCACAAACCTGCCTGGGGACACACGTGACTTATAGAAACCAGGCTTGCTGCTTTGGAGTCGAAGCTCACACTGCCTAAGATGAGGCTAAAACAAGGTGTGCCGGCAGCAGCTCTTCTCCGTGTGGGCCATTTAACCGAGCACTTCCAGGCTGTGGTTTCACAGTGGTTTAGATTTTCAGTTAAAGGGAAAGGCAGGAAGCATGCTTTTGGTTCAAAGCCAGCAATTCTGAGTTCCACCCCCAATGCTGTTACTGCTGACTGGACAGACAAATCCCTGACCTGTTTCCGTGTGTATATCACATGCCCTACAAGACAACAAGCCCGCGGAAGCAGCAGTAGCCGCCAGCACTCTCTATGCATCTTGTTCAAACTTACAGCCACGCAACCAGGTGGATATTATTAAATAGGCCCAGAACTCAATCCCCTCTGCTGGTTCCACCACTCCCATCAATGGTCCAAGCCTTCATCCTGTCTCACCTGGACATTGCACAGCCTCCTGCCTGGTCTTTCTGCTCCTGCCCTTCCCCTCCCACAACCGACTATGCCTATCACGACTGCCAAGGTAGTCCTGTTAATCCTTAAGTTGGATCATGTCCCTCTTCTCTTCAAACCTCCTTTCCCCGAACATAGCTTCTCACATTACCCAGAATACAAGCTCAGGTCTGCGGAATGGTCTATAAGGACTTCCGGGATCTGCTCCCTCTTTCCTCTCTGATCACACGTCCTACTAGTCCCTTGGCTCACTCTACTCCAGCCACACTGGCCTCCTTGCTACTCTGCCAACACACAAGGTACACTTCTGCCTCAGGACCTTTGCACTACTGTCTACGTAAACTGTTCTTCACCTAGATATCTAAATGCCCTCTCCTTGAGCTCCCACAAGTATTTGCACAAATGTTACCTTATCAGTGATGCCTTCTCTGACCACCTTATTTACAATTGCAGTCTTAGCATTTATCACTACCTATATATTTATTTTGTTTACTGTTTTTTTACCCTTTTCCAGCTCCACGAGGTAGGAATTGTTTTGTTCAAGGCTGTATCAGCCACATAGTAGGCACTTAATAAATACTTGTTGAATTTAATGAATGGATGAAGAATCTAAGGGATAGGGAGCTTGCCCGTGTGTGCACAGGTAGTAAGAAGCAGTGGTAGGGGCCAAACTCAGGTCTGACTCAGCCGCCTGCACTCTGCCCAGGGCACCTGAAACCCTCCTTCCACATCTCAGGGTTGACAGACATTCAGCATGCATAAGTTTTGAACTGATGTGAGTCTAACGGTTTGCTGTCCTCTTCTCTATCTAGTAGAGGTGCTCACCTTAGATGCATTGGGCCCAATCGACACTGCTTCCTAACTGGGCAGAGAAGCAGTGGGAGCCCACTTTCTGAGGATTCTCCTTGTCCTTCTTCCAATCCTTTCTTGAGAGCCCCAGCAGTCAAAAAGCATCAGATCCACCCACTAGTCTAATGCAAAAAGATGGGCACAGCCCAATGAGCTCTATACTTTTAACCCAATCACTAACCTCGGCAAGGTGGCTTCTACGAATTATACTTAGGCACGAATACTGGGTCCAGGCCAAGCATTCTGCAGCCTGTGGGCTGGAAGAGAGGGTGGATGGGCTCTGCAACACTTGGAGGAGGCTGGGGAGGGAGCAATGGGTGGGTTACAGCACAGGCTTATATAGAAATAGGAGCAGCAGCAGCAGCAGCAGCAAAGGGTGGCTGAGAGCTTGTTGGAAGCAGCTTACCTGCACCCCTGCCTTTGTTGAATGAAATATATCTTTGAGGAGGTGGACCATTAGAGATTGGCAGTCTTTCTTGTTATACTCTACGTTGAGAACTCTGTGTTTCTTTTAATTAAGCAAATTAATATAAATAACAGACTTAGAATAGTACCTGCCACGCTGTAAGTCCCCCATTTCTGTAGCTATTATCATAATGGGATTTAATCTCTGTATTTTCTCAACAACAGTCAAAAGCTCAAAAAGGGTCCTGTCAAGTAAGAAATATAGGATCGAGTCTGCATATACCTTAAAAGCTGACTTTAAAAAATATTTATTCATCAGCCCAGTCTTCTAAAAAATAAATAAGACTAGGCTGTAAGCCTGGTTAGACAGGGATCTAGACTTATTTCTTTTCCCACCTTTATTGAGATATTGAAATGGTTATTCTGCATGAGATAATTACAGTTAGGTTACTTTTATTATGGTTATGTTAATTATGGTAATGTTACTTAAAATAACATATGTATTATTATATGTTATTATGTATTATAAAATAACATATATGTATATGAAACCAAAAACCATTTTAAAAATAAACAGGCAGTATAAATCCCAGATCTGACTATCATAATGATCACCACTGTTACTACGAAGAAATGTGGCAGACCTCAGGAGAATTACAAACTTCTTTTTATTTTCCACAATTGTATTTATTTATTTGAGAGAGAGAGATCAGGAGTTGGGGCGGGGGTGCAGAGGCAGAGAGAGGGAAATAAGCAGACTCCCCCCTGAGCAGGGAGCCCTATGTGGGACTCAATCCCAGGACCCTGAGATCATGACCTGAGCCAAGGCAGACGCTTAACTGACTGAGCCACCCAGGTGCCCCAAGAACTACAAACTTCTAATAACCAATGAGAGAAGTGGAATAAAAAGAAGTTTTAGGGCAAGTGTAATTTAATGTCAACATTAAATTGTTGCAGGGGCTAGGGCACTGTGCTGTGTACGGTAGCTGCCAACCGGAAAGCAATGGAAGGGAGCGACTGAGAAACTGGACCAGTTAAAAGAAGAGAAGTTCTGTGGTAAGTGGTGGGATGGAAAACAATGTTATCGGCACCACTCAAGTCATTGCCTCACTTGTTTTTTGAAGATAACTTTCTTTCTTTTTTATTTTTAAGATTTTATTTATTTATTCGACAGAGATAGAGACAGCCAGCGAGAGAGGGAACACAAGCAGGGGGAGTGGGAGAGGAAGAAGCAGGCTCATAGCGGAGGAGCCTGATGTGGGGCTCGATCCCATAACGCCGGGATCACGCCCTGAGCCGAAGGCAGACGCTTAACCGCTGTGCCACCCAGGCGCCCCTGAAGATAACTTTCTTATATTAAAAAACTAGCACCCACAATGTCTTCTCTTTTTTTAATTATTATTTTTAAATTTAAATTCAATTAGCCCACATATAGTACATCATTAGCACAATGTCTTTTCAATGAGAAAGGCATGTAAAAGAAGCATCTTACAGCACTACCATATGAACCACAAAAGCCCATTCATTCCAGTGTGAGAAAGATTATTTTCCAGCGTCTCCAAATGGATATCACCCAGAATGCCCCTCCCCAATCACTGAGCACGTTTCTTTAATGCAAAGCTCCTGCAGGATACACAGTTGACAGGCATTTTGTTATGTTTTGTTTCCTTCCAGAAAGGTGCCTTGCTGGTTAGAGACAGAAACTAAATGCCCTGAATAAGCTGAGTGCTCTCCAGGCGGGGAGTCCTGTTGAGCTCTTCAAAGGAATGCGTTCCTAAGGAATGCTGAAGTAAGCCGAAGGAGTTCCAAGTAACCCAAGACTTGCCAAGAAGGCATTTGCCTTTTGAATGCGAATGTAGATCGAGCCCCATTGATTTGAGCTTAAGCTGCGGAGGGGAGACACAAGAGACTTTTTGCTGAAAGTATTTTTCTGTTTTTATAAGTGTCTTCTCCTTAAAGGGCAAAACACCGGAAATACTTAGAAACAAGGCCGGTGCTTCCAGAAGAGAAAACAATTGGGTCAGTCTAAGTCTTGATTTTTGTGGGTAGGGTTTATGTACCATGTAAAGGAAGTCAACCTCAGTAAGAAGCAGTCTGACGATGTGCTGTGCAAGTATGATGCAAAACAAAAAAGCTGCTCCTAAGAAATGGCCTCAACTGCAAGCCCCATCCTGATGCACATTCGCAGCAAAGTGTCTTTCAGACACAGTGACAGCTGTGCCTCTCTGTGCTGGAAAGAAGTATGACTCAGCTGGGTACAATCCTCTTCTGACTCTGCTAAGTGCATCCTTATTATCTTTATTGCTTCCTTAACCCACTGCCTTGGCCTGAAATAAATTCAGTTGGTCCTAATAAATCAAAATACGACAAGAACCAACACAAACTTAAACCGTGACCCATCATCCTGCTACACAACCTTTGACTATTATTAATGCCCAAAGCCACTAAAAGCATCATTGCTGTCATGAGAACAGTAATTAACTCTGGTACAGCCATTTACCAATTCCAAAGTGCTTTCCCATCCCACATCCCCTTTAATCTCCACTCAGGAGCTGAGAGATGGTTATTATGCTATTACCCCTATTATCTGTGAGAACTCTCAGAAATTCAGGGGCTTACTGAAGAAGACACACCAGGACCTTTTTGATTCCAGTTACCATCCACTTTTAATGCACTTTTTATTGGTAATTTTGTTTTTAATCCTATTATATTGTTAATAGTTAGACTGCCTGGTGAAAACTCTGCAGCTTGATGTATTTTTCTAACCATGGTATATCTCACTTTCACTTTTTGGCGTGGGAACTTCAGAGTAGCATTTCTATCCTGGATACTGCAGGGCAAGCAGCCTCTGGCCTCTTTCCCTGGAATCTCACCTCTGGGTAAGAAGAACAAAACAAGAGAGCAGCACCCGACTATCTCCAGGACGCCAGGCTAGAAGCTCTAGAGCTCAGCCCTGGGCTGCTCCTCCAGGGACCAAAAGCTGTCTAGGTGACTAGAGCCTCTGCTTCTTGCCTCTGCCCCCTTCAAGGCCAGCAGCGGAGCAAGACTAAGCCACTGGGGGCAGAAAAGGTGACCCACAACCTCTCTCACTGTCATAGTCATCAATATCACCCAAGCCCGACCTCATAAAACGGGGAGGTGATGGAATATCTGGAGACGGTGAACAAAAACGCTAAGCCCAGATGCCTCAGAGACTTTTTGGTTTTGTAGAGGCTTAAGGGATTTCGATGCGCACTTCATGCTTTTCCTCCTTACTCCCTAGTTTGCAGTGCCTCTGCCTTCCACTTGGAACACAACCCAGAAGCTGCAGGTTTGAGGGATCAAGGAGGGTGCCGAATCAGAGGTGGAAGGGAAGCCAGGCTAAACTGAGGAGAGGCATGGGAAAGGGACTTCGGGGATTCTCTCTAGATTGTCCAAACTAGGGCAGCAGGGTCTCCAGAACCCTGGGTGCCTTGCTCCCTGTCTAGGACCAAATCAGGGAAGTAGACTACGTCAGTGTTTCTTATTGTGCACTACTGGCATTTTGCACAGCAACATTTGTGCTGTGGGACTGCCCCACACAATACGGGCTGTCAGCTCCCCTAGCCTCTAGCTGCTAAATAACAGTAGCACCTTGCAGACAGTGACCTCCGCCCCCTGGTTGACAACCACTGCACTAGATAATTTCTAGGATTTCCCATGCTTAAAATTTCCCAAGTCCATAATTAGGTCAGAACCACTTCAGGTGTGAAACTGCTCTGAGGTGGGAAAAAGCTACAAACACAGAATTATCGACACAGAAGAATGCATTCAGCCACAAACAATAACAAAAAATAGACTAAGCGGGCTTCACTAGATAGGGCTTACTTCTCTCCCATATGAAGAAGCCCTGAGGAAGGCAGGGTACAGTGAGCAACTGTTCAATAACACCCCTGGGACCCCAGACTCCCTTTTATTTCTGTGCTTTGCCATCCTTCGTGTGATGGCTTTTATCCTCATGTCAGCTCATGAGTTCAAAACGGCTGCTCTCCCTCCAGATGTCACATTCAGGTTCCAGGCAGGAAGAGAGCAAAAGAGCCAAAGGTTTTTTCCACCTTGGATATGTCTTTTTATTCATGAAGGGAAGCCCTCCTCAGCGGACTTGAGCTTGACTGCACTGGCCGAACTGCATCACATGCCACCCTGACTAGGAGAGTTAGGACAACTGAACATTCAGATTTCCAGTGTCTGCCATAAGAGGATGGCTAGACGGAAGAAGGCAGCCAAGAACAGGCCTCAGGTGAGGCGAGAGAGCCCACCTCAGGTGTCCGCCACAGGCATCTTTATTCAACAGTGCTCACATTCCACAAAGAAGCTGGCTTATGTTTTGTATTCAATAATTCTGAAAACATTAACAAGTGGTCTGTAAAGCTAAGCAGGAGTTTATTTCTCTTTGCCCATTTTAAGTCAAATAAGAATCCATCTACTCTGCAGCCAATTGGGCTCCTAAATCAACAGAAACAATGACCACAGTATTCTCACCTAAATTACCATTTCTGGTATGAAGCAAATTTGAAATTATCTGCTTTTATCTCCCCTATAATAGGTTTCAAGAGAAGATGTCATATCATTCTTCATAATGCATTTCTCTTAAAATAAAACTTGATTTTTTAGCATAAAAGCAAAATACACACAAGGAAAAAAAACAGAAGGAAAATCTATTATCAACACAGAGTGATGTCTGAATTAGGTACTGTTATTTTATATTGCAGACCTAGTGGACAGACAAGACGTATGTATCACTGTAACCTAGATCGCCACATGTAGTACCCTGAACATAGCGGGAGTGTTACGTCTTAGTTATTTTAATGTGTAGCCCTCTCATCTTCCCCTTTAACCCAAGTACCCACATTTTCTAAAAAATATTTAGCTCCTTAGCTATAGAAAAACAGAAGAGAAATACAAATGCATACACAAAACTATTTACAAATTAAGTGATATTGCATCTGGGATTGGCTTCAAAATAATCCCAAAGTAAGGGAGTGGGGAGAGAAAAGCAGAGGGGGCACTAGATGAAACAAGACTGATCATGAGTTTGTAATTATTGAATCTGGGAGTGAGCTACATGTGGGTGATTTTGCTAGTCTCTCTAACTTTGAAATTTGCCACAATAGAAAGGTGTTTTTTTAATAGCTCTGGAATTAATACTGATACGTACCTCATGGATGAACCTGAAAGGCATGCGGAATGGGACACAAGAAACTGTAGACTGTGTGAGTCCATTTATATGAAATGTTTAGAAAAGGCATATTGACAGAGGCAGAAAGATGACCAACGGTTGCCTGGAGCTAGAGTGGGAGTGGGGACTGACTGCAAATGGGCACAAGCAAACTTTCCGGAGTGATGAAAATGTTCTAACACGGGTTGAGGTGATGGTTGCACAACTGTATAAATTTGCTAAAAAAAATCAGTGAGCTGCGGGCTTATAACGGATAAATTTTATGCTATGTAAATTATACCTCAATAAAGCTATTTTAAAAATAGTTCTGGGGAGGGGCGCCAAGGTAGCTCAATTGGTGAAGTGGCCAACTCTTGATTTTGGCTCAGATCAAGATCTCAGGGTCGTGAGATCGGCCCAGGAGGGGTTCCACACTGAGGGTGGAGCCTGCTTAAGATTCTCTTTCTCCCTCTGCTTCTGCCCCTCCTCTCATCTGAATACACACACCCTCACAGAGAGAGAGAGAGAGAGAGAGAGATGCACCTTGCTCCTTGTTAGTACTATACTTGGGAAAACAAGACTTGCAGGAGTGTTAAAAATAAAAAAAATAAAAAAAGATTTTGACAAAAGGACACTTTCCAAGGATTTCAAAGGTTCTGAACCAGCATCACAGAAAAGCAGTGTGTAGTCATATATACCATTTCCTGTCATGTTTCTACGCATCTGAAAATGGGAAATAGAAAAAAGAAAAACAGCAAATAGGTCTGTGGTTGATCCCACTGAAACAGTCCAAGTGCTTCCTGCAGTGCGAGAACTCAGCAAAGGCGAGATAATCCATACCTTTGTTTCCAGAAGTTACAAAGTAAAAGACAGAGAAAAAGTATGCCAAATAAATAAACAAAAAATAAATAAATGTAGTTTAAAGTTTCTAATTCAACTTTCTTTTTTTTTTTTCTTTTTTTTTAAGATTTTTAAGTAATCTCTACCCCCAGCATGGGGCTCAAACTTACAACCCTGAGATCAAGAGTCGCATGCTTCACTGACAGCCAGCCAGGCACCCCTAATTCAATTTTAAATATCCTAAATCATCAGGTTGCGCTAAGCAACAAAGTAATTATTTTTCTAATTTTATTTTTTAAACTTTAGGGAGAATCTACTCCATTCAAAAGCACCTCAGATTAAATCTACCTTGTAAGGAAAATTAATTTGAAACTTCAAATATAATCAATAATATTGTAATAAATTTGATGGTGACAAATGGTAACTAGACTTACCATGGGGATCATTTTGTAATATATAAAAATATCAATCACTATGACGCACACCTGAAACTAACAGAGTCGTGCACACCAATTATACTTCAATCAAAAAAAAGAAAGAAAGAAAGAAAGAAAGAAAGAAAGAAAGAAAGAAAGAAAGAAAGAAAGAAAATGTGCAAAATGAAAACAAGAAACCTAATTTTCTTTTGTAAAAGGAAGCGTCTCTGACAAGTTAGAATTTATACCAAAACAGAATAAAGGAAGCTACAAAGCCATCCAGAGCAGGAGGCATTATGTTTGGGGAAGAAGTTTTGTCTGCTGCAAAGAGGTAAAACAACCCTAATTTTTCATCAATATTGTCTATCAAACAATAACCAGTAGAGTTTACACTTAGATGTTGTAACAAACCTCTTATTATAAACTCTGAAGTTTCCCGAATTCTGACACTATTTTAATAAAAGTTTGTTCATTGTCACTTGAAAGACAGACAGTAGGAATTTTATTTTATTTTATTTATTTTATTTTATTTTATTTTATTTTATTTTATTTTATTTTATTTTATTTTATTTGACAGAGAGAGAGTGAGTGAGCATAAGCAAGGGCAGAAGCAGAGGGGCAGGGAGAAGCAGGCTCCCCGCTGAGCAGGGAGCCCGATGTGCAGCTCGATCCCAGGACCCTGGGATCATGACCTGAGCCAAAGGCGGACACTTAACAGACTGAGCCACCTAGGCACCCCAGACAGTAGGATTTAAATTTTAAACTTCCCCAGGGAAGTGGGAAGGAGACAGATTTCCTGGGGTGGGGTGGCACCATGCTTCATACTTCCTACATTTCTGAGTTTACACGTGGACTTCAGTTAACGTCCTGCAGGTCTGTCATAAACAGGATCATGGCTGGTGATTTATTCTGCCCTCTGACAGCCCTTCATCACTCCAACAGAATCTCACCTTCTATGTACCAGATGCCCCACACCCCTTCATACACGGAATTCTGTTCTGCTATCCATTCAAATACCGTCTTTCCAAATGAAACTCCTAAGTACTTCAAAAAAAAAAAAAAAAAAAAAAAAAGCAACATGCTTCTTCCTAAGACCCGGAGAAGTACAATTCCAAACTTTCCATTCTTCCACAGGCTTACTAGTAAGATGGCCTAAGGACCTGAAGGTGGCCATCAGTTGGCTCCAGCGTTCTCTCCCTTCTGTACCCGACCTGCACCCGAGCACACACGGGTCTAGAGCCAGAGCCCAGGGTCCAGTCCCCACCCACAGTCACCACATGGGAGGGCCTGGGCAAGTTAGGTTTGACCTCAGTTTCCTCACTTTAAAAAATGGAGTTAGTATCGATAACTCATAGGTGTAAATGAGACAGGGAACAAGTGTCCTAGACAGCATGCAGCATAGGCCTGCTGTTCAATAAATGTGAGTTAGTGCAATAGAATTTGAGTCCTGAATTGCACTGAGCTCGATCAAAGAGTTCCAGTTTGACAAGTAAGAAGCACTACTGTCTCGTCTTGGAGTAGAAAAATGAGCTTATACAAGACTCCCAGAAAACACTATGAAAGCAGGGCCTCGCATTCCCCAAAGCACCTGTGGGAGCTACTTACAGAATAGTCCAGTGGATTTCATTTATTCACTACCTGTCAGAGTCGAGGCCTGACACAGGCCAGCATCTACCTGCTCACAGGTGAGTCCAGCAACACGCCTGAGGAATGAGGTCACCTTGGGGTTCTGAAGGCCGACCCCTCCTCCCCTGCTATGGAAGCTGGTCCCCCATACCCTCCTCCCACAGATGCCTAGTCTTAAAGTTGGACCAGCTCTGCACCCACTCCTAAAGTCACAGAGTTCATGCTAATCAGGTCCTTAGAATGGCCACGGGGCTTATCAGTCACCAAATGTTCCCAGTCTAGGCCCAAAACCAACAATCCATTTCCTCTTCCCACATTATGATTTATCTAACATTCTCTCTGATGTTGCAATGAGTTTCCTAACATCAGCCCTCATGGGTGTTTTATTTTTCCTGTAGTTTGAAAGCAAACAATAACATCCAGACAGGCAGGTGCTCCTTTATAACTGAAGGGCTGGGGAGCAGACTGCCCTGTAAGCTGACCCTCAATGAAGCCCGCATGTCCACACTGGGAGGGCAGGTCTGCAGAGGCTGGAGGAAGGGACTGCAGGAGACCAGAGAATCCTGCGTGGAGCCACTTCTCCAATTAGGCAGCAGCTGCACGAGGCTGCAGAAATTTCCCCACCAGCACAAGCTCGGTTGCCGATAACATGGGTTTTCTCTTTTCTGAGTCTGGAAAATACTGTTTAAAGGATTGTGACAAAGACTCTCTCCTCGACCCAACTTACCTTGGCCCCCATCCTTGCCAGGTCTGCATAGTCCAGATTTATCAAAAATCCTGCTAAGTCGGTGTAGATAGAATCCTCCCACCCTTAATTTTGGATTGCCTTCATTATCTAATCAAATTCCTCATCCCACACCATCCTTTACGTAATACCGGATCACCGTGGCCTGCCTTCAGCAAGAATCCCGTTAGCTTGGTAAGAAGTCCCCCTACCTAGATGTCTCCTCTTAGTAGCTTTCCATCCATCCTCCATCCTGCTCCTATCCTATGAATCCCCAGTTATTCTTGCTATATTCGGGGTTGAGCCTGATCTCTCCCCACACTGCAACAGTCTTGACAACTATCACAATTCTGACACCTATGCTGAACGAAGTCTTCTCTACCATTTTAACATGTGTCAGAATAACTTTTTCTTTAACAGTGGTTAGTGGGTTAAATGGTGGTCCCCCAAAAGTTACATTACATCCTAATGTCCAGAACTTGTGAGTATTAACTTACACAGCATAAGAGTGAATATTGCCTTATTGGGCCCTAAATGCAATCACACGTATCCTTGTAAGAGAAAAGCAGAGAGAGTGTGGGGACACAAACACACAGAGACGCACAGAAGAGGAAACGGTGATGTGAGACAGAAGTAAAGACTGGAGTGATGTGGCCTCAGGCCAAGGAATACCTGGGGCCAACAGCAGCTGGAAGAGTGAAGGAAGAGAATCTCCCCTAGAACCCCTGCGGGGAGCTTGCCCGGCCAACAGCTTGACGTTGGACTTCCGTATTCCAGAACTGTGAGATATAAATTCCTGTTGTTGCGTAAGCCACCCCATCGGTGGTATTTTCTTAGAGCAGCTTGAATGGACTGAGACATACTTCTGTTCTTGTATCAGTTTCCTGGGGCTGCTGTAACAAATGGACACCAACTGGGTGGCATGAAGCAACAGAACTTTACTCTCTCACAGTTCTGGGGGCTGGCAAATCCAGGATCAAGGTGCGGGCTGAGTCTGTGCCAGGTGAGAGTCAGCACCTTTCCACTGTGTCCTTACATGGTGGAAGGAAGAAGGGAGCTCTCTGGGGCCACTTTCATAAGGGCACTCATCCCCTTCATGAGGGTTCCACCCTCATGAGCCAATAACCTTCCAAATGCCTGACCTCCAAGGACCCCATCACGTTGGGGATTGGTTTCAACAAAGAATTTTGGGGGGACATTCAGACCACAGCAAAGTGAAAAGTAGGTTTGCGGCCAGCTCAGTATTAAGGAGCAATATATTCAAACCTGCCATTTGAAATGTTTATAATAAGATTGAATTATCTCTGTAATAAAAACTAACAATTAAAAACCATAAAACATGAGTATATGTGAAATTGGGGGCATGGAGGGGAACAAAGATATAAGAAGATATCATGCAGGTCACAAAGACAGCTGAGGAGACACAAGACCTTTAGCTGCTATTTCTCAACCCAAAGAAATAAAATTTAATTTGATCCTAAAATGTACTCACTACTAAATTCTATCCCATTAAAGAAAATAATAAGGTATCAAATGGTCCAGTTCTTCTCCAAGAAAGAGCATAATGTGGGGCGAGTCTGTTCTAGAATCTGAACTCCTGAATCTCTGAAAGAATAGGCTAGTTTTGTGTTGAGGAACGTGATTTTCTTCATCGGGTTTAAAGATGTTCACTACACGTCACAGGAATGATTATACATTAATTGATAATTTCTAGGAAATAAAATGCCATGAAAACAGAGGCACCTAGGTGGCTCAGTGGGTTAAACGTCTGACTCTTGGTTTTGGCTCAGGTCATGATCTCAGGATTGTGGGATTGGGGCTAGTGCCCCGCTCTGCGCTGGGTGTGGAGCCTGCTTGGGATTCTCTCTCTCTCCCCCTCTCCCTCCCCCTGGAGTGTGCGCACGTTTGTGTGTGTGTGTGTGTGTGTGTGTGTGTGCGCGCGTGCACGCGCGCGTGTGTGCTCAATCTCTCTCTCAAAAAAATATATAAATCTTTAAAAAAGAAAATAGGGACACCTGGCTGGCTCAGTAGGTACAGCATGAGACGCTTGAACTCAGGGTCGTGAGTTCGAACCCCATGTCCGGTGTACGGCTTACGGAAAAATAAATAAATAAATTAACAAACAAATAAATAAATTTTTTAATGCCATTAAAATATATCTTTTTAGGAAAATGCAGTGACAACTGCAAGTTCACGAACAAGATGTGGCAAGGGACTAAAGCGATCCTCTGGGGGTGTGTATGGCTCTCTCCAGGGGGCAATAATCAGGAAAACTTTACACTCTCCATCTATCCACACAAGAGCGTAGCCATCTCATCCTCTATTTTTTGCCTCGTCACCCAGTGTTAACAGCCATTACCTAAGAGGCAGTACTATGAACTATCACATGATAGTTTATCACCTTTAAAAACAAGTTGTTACTCAAACCACCACAAAGGCAAGGAGTCAGTTACAAACTTTCCAGCCCTACGCCCTGTTACTCCCTCTCACAAAATCTGTGCTCCAGCGAGACAGCTTACTCGTCTCTTTCCAAACAGGGCTTTGCCTCCTCCTCGGTACTCTCCAGAAACAGCCGTCCCTTCAGTAGGTCCTGCCTATGGAAATCCAGGCTCTCTTCTTTCTCTCCAAAAAAAAAAAAAAAAAAGTGTTTGCATATAGTATTACATATACTATTACTATATAGCATGTACTATTATTACAGTATATGTGTTTTGCATATTTCAGTGAATTTATGGACTTTCCTGAAGCACAGCTGTGAATACTATAAGGATCCTACACTCCATGTTAAAATCCTGCCATAATAGTTATATTTCGCCCAGACCACTCTTCATTTTTTTTTTTTTTTAAGATTCATTTATTTATGTGACAGAGAGATCGGGAGAGCACAAGCAGGGGGAGCCGTAAAAGAGAGGGAGAAGCAAGCTCCCCGCTGTGTAGGGAGCCTGACATGGGGCTGGATCGCAGGGTCTTGGGATCATGACCTGAGCCGAAGGGAGACACTTAACCATCTGAACCACCCAGGCACTCCTCCCAGACTATATTAAATAGTCTATATTAAAATTATTTTCAGAAAAATTTGTGCCCCTGTGGCAGTCCCTAAGCTAGAGGACCCCCCCAAAAAAAGTTTCCCTGGGCTGCCAAAACAAATTCCCATGAACCTGGTGGCTTAACACAACAGAAGTTTATTTTCTCACGGTTGTGGAAGCCACAAGTCCAGAATCAAGGTGTGGGCCGGCCTGCACTCCCTCCAGAAGCTCTTGTGGAGAACCGCTCCTTGTCTCTGCCAGCTTCTGGTGGCTGCAGCATTGGCATTCCTCGACTTGTGGCCGCATCACCCCAATCTCTGCCACCATGGTCACATGGCCTCCTCTTCCATCTGGGTCAGATCTCCTCATGCCTCACGCTTACCAGCACGCTTGCCATTGGATTTAGGGCTCGCCCAGAAAATCCAGGGTGATCTCATCTCAGAATCTTTCACTTCATCACATCTGTATAAACCATTTTTCCAAATAAGGGAACATTCCTAGGTTCCAGGGATTAGGGCATGGATTAAATTTTCAACCCACTACACAAGGTAAACTGAGCTATCACCTCTCCCTGGAAGCCCTCCCTGGTCTTACTTTCTGACCCCAGCGGATGGTTTTCTGTCCTCTCAAAGACACACCCCGCAGCTTTTCAGCGGTGCGGGGTCCAGGGGAATCAGCCAGCGCACGGCTTCTCCGGAGTGGAACCTCACCAGGATAAGGAGGAGGTAACCGCATACTTCACCACGCGACCACCACACTATCACAATAACCTCTGTGCCTGGCTTCCCCATGGTCACCTGAGCATCTCCAGGCAGGGCCCACGGCTTACTCACCTTTGTATCCCTGCCCCTCACTACAGTACCTATAAACAATAGGTGCCTAATTGACACTGATATTTGTCAGATAAAAAATTACTCTATCTCTACCACATGAAATATATTGTGCCCATGGCTACCCATCAGGAGATGTGGCATATTTGTGACACACGACGATTGATTGGGAAGGTAAATATTTATGGGGTTCTCAGCCATTCCACCACCAACAGTCTCTGTCAGCAACACCCATGAAGCTGATTTAATGACCCAGGAATGGGTAGATAACAGCAGCTTGAAAAAACACTGACCCAGAGCATCACGCAGGTCTTTTCTGGCTCTAAATTCTAGGATAACCAACAACTGGAAAAACAAACTGGTGTGCAATTGAACTGTAGTGATCTGAGCAATCAGAAAGCTAAGATTAAGGGAAAATGCCCAAGTAACCGCTGTGAACCGTGGGTAGCGTACTTCTGTCATGTCGTCTACAGGGAATAAATGTGTTAACAAAACACAAGCCACTGGACGATACCGGCCACAAAATCCCTGAGTAGCAAGTGGCTGTAAGAGTTATGGCCACGTCTGCTGGGCATCAGTAGCCTCAACCCTAAGCCCCACTCAAGTCCACCCCAAGCTACCTGGCCTTCTCAACATTCTCATAGAAACATTTAAAGAGCTCCACAACTTCAAATAACTTTCAAATGACCATTAGACACAAACACCTCCACGGGTGCCTGCAGCCTTCTCTGTTCCTGTGGACAGACCTCTAAGATCCCCGTACCCCTCCTCCACTCCCACCCCTGGCTCTCAGAGCTTTTCAAATCCCCACTAAATGTTATCTGATACAATCTTAAGGTATTCTCTTTCCTAAGGACATTTTTATATTGATCTGGAATTCTGAGAGACCAAAAAGCTTATAAGAATTTAAAAGAATGAACATTTAATCATAAAATTTTAGGCACCTAGGGATCTGTAAGCATTTTAAGGAAAATCTTCTCTGGACCCCTTCCGAATACACCGACTGGGGAGCCACCTCTCTACCTACTTGAAAGTGAGCCAGCCCTGGCTACAGATATATCAATCCATGGGCAGCTGGCATCCTTAATAATGAACAACTTCCTTCTGTTCTGTCAAGAGCAGAGACAAAGACATAATTCAGGGACACTCAAATTGAATTATTGTCTTTGTTCAAACCTTCCCTCTCAGGCAGAGTTGTCAGCTGCAGCAGCCAGTCCAGGGAAGGACGAAAGTTGTCAAATGCAAAGCTGTTTAAGTGCCCAGACAGCCAACACAAGGGCTCGGCCTTCACCTCCTGCCAGGCCCCATGGCACTGAGACCCTTCCCGAGGTGATGCCCCAGGCATGGAAAGCCTGCCCTGGACCCAGCACTGAGAGGAAGGCAACATGCTCCTACTATGAAAGGGCTGTGAGAACCCACCAAAGTTACCAGTCAGCTCACACTCAACAACAAGCCATCTCTGGAACACAATTTCCAAAGTCCGTGTCATGGCCCATTTGTGGGTCATGAAAATAAGTGAGTGGGTCACAAGCAACATGTTAAAAGAATGAAATAGAACAGAAAATACCAAAATTTCCATATATTTTGGGAAACAACTTTTTCTCTTGTGTGTGTATATATATTTGTATATTTACATACTAGGTTACTATTTAAAATGCATTTCTTGGGGCACCTGGGTGGCTCAGTCATTAAGCGTCTGCCTTCAGCTCAGGGTGTGATACCGGCATTCCAGGATCGAGCCCCACATCAGGCTCCTCCACTGGGAGCCTGCTTCTTCCTTTCCCACTCCCCCTGCCTGTGTTCCTTCTCTCGCTGGCTGTCTCTCTCTGTCAAATAAAAAAATAAAATCTTTAAATAAATAAATAAATAAATAAATAAATAAATAATAAAATTCATTTCTCATAGTAGGTCACAATCCAAAGTTTGAAGGCCACCATTCTTGAACAAAAATGAATCAACTATTCAATTCAAAAAATAATAAAAATATAACCAGTATTTCTTTTTAGAATGCCAATCATTGTCAAGAGTACATTGGCCAGTGTCTGCAAACTGAGGCAGCACTTCCCACGCATAGTTCTGGGGTCCTAAGATGCATTCTCAGAAATCTGAGAATTCTCGATGAGAATTTTTACATTTTGCATTCTTAATGAGAATCTAAACCGAACATATTTGGTCATCTGGATGTCTCCCTCATAGTTATGTTAGGTCATGTGGTTTAAATGCTCATGTTTGCATTTGTATTTATAATCAAAGGCGAGTGGGTGGATTACTGAGAACAAAACAGAAGCAGGTTTCATCTGGCAACACGGCACTAAATACACAGGAAGCCAGGTTAGGCCACGGCATGCTGTACAGGGGGGTCTCGTCATCCAAACAGAGATGATGGGTGAGAGAACTAGGTCATCACCCAGCAATTGGTAGCACAGGCATGCTGACAAGAAACCTGGGCCACAGCACTCACTACAAAGTCACGTAGCACAGGGTACACTGTGGACCCCATCTCTGCGTATACCAACATGCACCAACTTCTTCACGGTAAAAGTAAAAACTGTACAATGAAGTCAGTAATTTTACATACCACAGAATGAAGGGATTGAAGTCTGTTATAAATTATATAGTTAATTTCATGTTCCTGAAAGAAGGTTTGTTTTTTTTTTCTTCCAGTATATCTAGAAATTAAATTGGGTTGGGGGAAGGGGCACCTGGGTGGCTCAGTCTGTCAATCGTCTGCTTTTGGCTCGGAACGTGATCCCAGGGTCCTGGGATGAGTCCTGCATTGGGCTCCCTGCTCAGCGGGGATCCTGCTTCTCCCTCTCACTCTGCCTGCTGCTCCCCCCGCTTTGTGCTCGCTCGTGCTCTCTCTGTCAATATAAATAAATAAAATCTTTATAAATAAATAAATAAATAAATAAATAAATAAATAAATAGGGTTGGGGGAAGACAGCATAAAGACCATACTTAATGGGTTACACACTCACATCCTCTCACACAAACAATTCTTGATCAGTGAAGAAGTTGTCGCACAGAAAATACCAAGTGGCAGGTGATCTACCTTGTTTTTTAATTTGACTACGGAATGTTTTATTGACTTGGTCTTGTGGCTAACTCATTTCCGTAATTATGCTTGCCCCAGAGCAACATTAAATTAGTTTATATTCCCAATTATTGGAAGGGGTGGGGAGTTCCAGAGCACAAAGAATATTAGAAGGAAACCAGGCTGAATTTTTTTTTAATTCAGCTAAGAAAAGTTGGTAGGCGTGAACACTGAGACAATTTTCCTGGAAGGCAATTCAGCAATATGTATCCAAAGACCCAAATTGTTTGCTCTTTGGCCTAGAAATTCCACTTTTAGGAACTGATATGAAAGTAATAACTCTGGATGTCAAAACAGATTTAGATGCAAGAATGTCTAATACCAGGGGACTGGTTAGCAGAGATGGTATAGTCATATAATGGTGCTGACGGTATGTCACAGATACCGAGTGCTTACTTCATGCAAGATTCTATTCAATGCACTCAATGTCTAGTATCCTGTTTAATTCTCAAAACATTCCAATGTAGTGGGTATTATTATTCTCCCCATTTTATAGAAGCGTAAACCAAGGCACAAAGAAGAGAAATGCCCAGCTAATAAGAGGCAGAGCTGAAGCCAGAGTCTGACGCTGAAGTCTGTGCTCTTTGACCATTCTCTCAGTGGATCACCAGAGTCATGTAAAACTATGTAATATCCATGTTACAGAAACATGTCCATTCGATAGTGTGACATGAACAAAGCAGGTTATAAATCATCATATCCTGGAACCTCATTTTTGTAAAATTTTTAATACTGGCAGGATACATATACTGGATACTATATATATATATATATATATATATATATATATATATATATATATGTGTGTATATATATATACATATATATATAAAATTACTATATCATGCAGGATACTCTTATATAGTATATAGAGAGAGTATACAATATATATTCAAATATATATATTTGAATTTTTTAGTTAAATAAATTATTTGTGTAACTATAAGCAACATATCAATTAAATAATATGTTCCAGGTAATCTTACAGTTTAGTTATGGAGAGAAGAATATATACACAACATCATAGCAAATTTGTCGTGAAGATTTATACCTCATCTCTCTACTGCTTTTTACAAAATAAGACAATCCTAAGAGAAGCTTTTATGTGGGACTTTGAATTAATAGCACTTCACTGTCAAATAAAAAGTAATTTAATCACACCAAACAATCTAAGAATTCAGACTCCCCAGGAATCTTTATTCCAGCCCAAATCCCCTTCTGCCTCATCAAGGCCTCTGGTCTGGCCTCTGACAACTGGCAGGCAGATTTTCAGGACAGCACCTGCCTCCACAATGACCCTTTCTCAACAGACAGACAGCACCCAGCAGCAGGGCAGTGCGGTGAGACAGCTGCTTTCCTCTAAGCGGACAAGTCCAGAGACTAGAAGCCAGGCCTGTGGCCACAATAAACCCACTTCATCCCTCTGAGGAAAGAAGGACATGAAGGAAAATCCAAAGCCAACCAAAAAACCCAAGCCTGGCTCCGCACCTGCTTTTGAACAGTATCTGTTTCTCTGTGCTTAGAGCAGGGAATTGACCCAGCCACACAGCTCTGAATCCCAGCGGCCATGCCATGAGGGTCCTGCCCCAGCATCACTGGGTCTGACTTCACTTCCAACCACACAGCATCTAATGCTAAAGGTGTGATATAGACACCAAGTGTAATGGTTCAGTATCACTTCAGATGTTTCAATGCTCTGCTTATGAACTTGAGAGAAATAAAGCTGAAAGAATCTTAGAGATCATCCAGTCCAGTGTTTCCCAGTTGGGGTGCCATTGGCACGCGGAGTGGGCCCATTCATCACGGGGCTGGGTGGCATTTCAACATTTCTAATTTCTGGGGTTCTCAACCATTAGTGCCCCATACACTATGACAATTAAAAATGTTCCCCCTCAACATTTCCAAGCGCCCCTTGAGGGACATTGCCACCCCTGGTTGAGAGCCACTGATTTAGTGCATCACTGAGGTCAGAGAAGTTAGTCATTTGCTCAAGGCCACTTAGCTAGTCACAGATCCCATATCTCACAGCACTGAGTTTTGTGTTCTTTCAGGGTACCGAATTCCCCCATGCTCACTGGAGCATGGGACGCTTAAAAATAGACTTCATACTTAATGCTAGGATTTACGGATCTGAGACTGATGGAATGAGGTTTATTTTTCAATTTCATTATAATATAAAAGCATAATTCTATTACTAAAATTACTTTAAAAGAGCAAAAAAGCATCTGAATAAACAACCACCAGTCAAGGCTTCAGGACGCACCGTGTACCGAATGAAGTCACACGACGAAGAAGAGTATCTATGAGTCAGACAGGGGGGCGGGGTAGAGGGGTGGAGCGGTGAATCTGGAAATATTTGCATTTTATTAAGAAAATATTTTCTTAAAAGCACCATCTCTGCAAACAGTCATAGAATCCTATGTGAGATATTTTACCAAAGTAAACCCTTTACTTCAAGTTTTTTTAAAGATTTATTTCTTTGAGGGGGGAGGGGCAAAGGAGGAGGAAGAGAGAAAAATCTTCAGCAGCAGATGCCGCCTCCCCTCCCAGGAACACAGAGCGGCCCCAGGGCTTGATCTCCCGACCCTGAGATCAAGACCTGAGCCGAAATCAAGAGTCAGAAGCTTAACCCACTGAGCCTTCCAGGCACCCCTCTTCCAAGATTTTTAAAAATCAAGATTCTCCTCTAACTCAATCTAGCACTCAATTCTGAATGTAAAATCTACGCGTATTTTTTAAATAATTTATTGCTAGTTCTTAAGGGGCTTGTAACAAAATCAGTCCAAAGTATAACATATACCTTCCACCATGTGATAAGAGCACCATAAATTTTATAATTCACATTGCTACATTTAGGACACTAGCACTCCAAAAACTCTTCCACTAAAGTTTCCTAGGGGGAAAATCAGCATATCCCCATTTTTTAGCAGTGGTTTATTCATGTGATTCTTCTAATGGTGTGTAATTTTTCCTTTGTTTCTCTAACTCATAAAGTACATAGCAATATTTCCCTTACGAATTACACAAATTACCATCCCTTCAAGGAAAGGGAGAGAGGAGGAAAAGTAAAGAAGTTTAGAGACAGAGAGGGGAGAGAGAGGGAGAGAGCTGGACTCCAGAAAACACAGTAAGAAAAATAAAATTATCCTATAGAAATTTCAGGTAAAATTCAAAAAGTTCTTATATAGGTACATACATATGGGCAAATGCGATTGTTTCTTTTTAGTATTCTTTTTCATTTCAAAAACCTTTATAGGGCCAATGTCTGCATCCAGGACAGAGTGAGGTCCAACGAGACTACTCCCATTGCATGTATGGGGCTGGGAAAACTTTCCAGCCCGCAGTCACTGCCCCAAATGGAACAGTTCTACCACACAGCTGATCGGGGGACTTACCTCTGTAGCCAGGATGCCCAGGGGCCTCAAGGAGGCAAAGCCCGCAGCCCTTCCAGGCCAGGGCTGTGTGTGGTCGCAGGGCTGGCAGGAGGGTCTGCTGGGGATCCGCCCTGGGCCCCACGACCATTTACATGTCAATGGTCACACCAAAGTTCCTCCAACTGCGGTGGCCAGGGCCCCTTTGGGCAGCGAGGCCCTAAGTTTTGTCCTTGTCCCTTCTCCACAGAGCCTTGACTCTACCGGCTGCCAGCAGGCATTTGGCAAACTCATTATGAGGGATTTGTCACCCTCTTCAAGCCCTGAGCCTAGGTAAATACATCAGCAATCTGCAGGCAGGCTTTTCAAAGGATCCGAGGACACCACGCTGGGAGAGATGAACGCTTTAGATAAGATGACAGAATAGAACTCCAAAAGCAGTCTGGGTTGAAAAGAATGAGCCAAAAGGAAAAAAGATTTCAGAGAAATAGATGTTACATCTTTCATTTAAGCTCAGAAAGCAACTGCTCTGGGGTTTTAGTTTATTTACAAGTCAGTATGAGATAATGGTGTGATGGGGATGCCAAAAACAAACAAACTTAATTTTATTATCAGAAAGGCAGTATTATGAAATGGGAGGGATGAAGGAGAGTAGGTGGTCTGCATACTATTTATTCTACAGAGAAGATTGAATAAATAAGAGAGCAAAAATTCTAGGATGAGGAAGAAATGATTTGGAAAAGGAGGGGGCGGGGAATGGCCACCCTCCACACGCGAACGGTACAATGAGTACATTTATTCTGGGGGCTGCAGACAGCAGAACAAAGGATTGATGGTTGGATGGAGATAGCATCTGCATAAGCTCACGAGCGTTTTCTAACAATGAACATCTCTGGTCCCGCATCAATCAGCGGCAAGGGGAGTTGCCTGCAGGGCCCTGTTTGGGGTGAATTCTTGCCTGGAGGCCAACCAGGCTTCCATGGCTTCCCTGGCTTCTGATGTGAGAAGGTCACCTTGAGTACAGATTCTCAGGATTTTTAGAGCTGGAAACAAAATGACTATGAAATAAAAATACAGATTTAAAAAAAGGGGCACTCAGTCTGTGTAATGTAGAAAGACTGATTTACATTGGGATGGGCCACTCTGATAATGATCGAATACAGTCCAAGCATTAGTCATTTCTGAAATGACACAATGCAGATCCACGACCCATTTATTATGGTTTGAAAATGCCAAGGCTGGCTCCCTGGAACCCATTCCCTTAAATTCTTTCTCCTTTCTCTCTCCATTTCTCAAAAAGCTGCTAATATAATTTGGGTCACTTACGGCACTTACATTTAGAAAATATTTTACGGGCAATTGAATTTTATGAATATTTCATAGGGCAGAATCTCACTGCTGGTTTCAGACTTAAAAGCAGAGAAAAGGAGGGAGTTCCTAGGGAGTGCCTTCTGAATGTGTCTGCAAGGACCTGTGTGGGCCCCTGACTTTTTCCAACTTCGGAAGGGAATGGTCAAAGTCCTTCCTCCCCTGGGAAGCTGACCTTTCTGCCTATGTTGAGAAAGAATCATGAGAATTGCTTTGACCCACACTGCCCCCTGGTACTGTTCTGGCTGGGTACAAAGCTGACTCGAATATGACTTCTTCCAGCCTCCTCATATAGCAGAAGACACCAGCACCGCTATCACCACCAGCACCACCACCAGCACATTGTTATAACCAAATAACATTGTTGTAAAAGTTACCGACTTTCTTATTTTTCTAGAGTCAGCAGAGGATACGCGCAAGGTACGTACGTATATATAAAATTTTGGCAATTAAAAAAAACACTTTGGCAATTATTGACAAATTACCCTCCAAGTAGATTGTTCCCATTTATACTCCCACCAACATCATATGGGAGTACCCATTTTCTTACCTGTTTTATCTTTGAGAACTTGATGGGGGGTGTGGGATGGGCGGGGAATCTGATTCTTGGTCACTCTGTATTTCATTTTCTGTTAGTGAGGTTAAGCATCATTATATTTTTCAAATGCTAGGGAAAAAATTTAGAGAAACATATCCTGTATTGCAGACCATGGTTGCTTATCTTTGGGGGACAGAAATAGAGATACACTTTCACATTGTACACTTCTATGTTTAAAATAGGTATAACTTTGCTTTTTTCTGATTTCAGAAATTAAGTTTTTAAAAAGCAATTAGTGAGTGGGGCATTTTAAAAATTACATTGATTATGATTTCACATCAATTAATTTTGCGAGGCAGGCTACCACATTTAAAATACTAAACTGATTACAGAATAGTCTTCATTCCTTGATGTTTGTCATCTGGTACTCACACTTACTTTGTTTTGTTTTGTTTTTTGTTAGATTTTATTTTTAAGTAATATCTGTACCCAATGTGAGGCTTGAACTCACAACCCCAAGATCAAGAGTTGCATGTCCCACCTATTGAGCCAGACAGGTACCCCCGGTACTCACAATCACTTTCTTTTTCTTAAGATTTTAAGTAATCTCTACACCCAACATGGGTATCGAACTTACAACCCTGAGATCAAGAGTCACCCCTAAGGTCAGGAACACTGCAGGGATGTCCACTGTCACCACTGCTGTTCAACATAGTACTAGAAGTCCTAGCCTAGCAATCAGACAACAAAAAGAAATAAAAGGCATCCAAATCGGCAAAGAAGTCAAACTTTCACTCTTTGCAGATGACGTAATACTCTATGAGGAAAACTCAGAAGACTCCACCCCAAAATTGCTAGAACTCATACAGGAATTCAGTAAAGTAGCAGGATATAAAATCAATGCACAGAAATCAGTTGCATTTTCTATACACCAATGAGACAGAAGAAAGAGAATTAAGGAGTCAATCCCATTTACAATTGCATTCAAAACCATAAGATAAATCTAACCAAAGAGGCAAAGGATCTGTACTCAGAAAACTATAGAATACTCATGAAAGAAATTGAGGAAGACACAAAGAAGTGGAAAAACGTTCTATGCTCATGGATTGGAAGAACAAATATTGTTAAAATGGCTATGCTACCTAGAGCAATCTACACATTTAACACAAACCTTATCAAAATACCATCAACTTTTTTCACAGAACTTGAACAAATAACCCTAAAATTAGTATGGAACCGGAAAAGACCTCGAATAGCCAGAGGAATGTTGAAAAAGAAAACCAAACCTGGTAGCATCACAATTCCAGACTCCAAGCTCTATTACAAAGCTGTAATCATCAAGACAGTATGGTACTGGCACCAAAACAGACAGATCAATGGAACAGAATAGAGAATCCAGAAATGGATCCTCAACTCGATGGTCAACTAATCTTCAACAAAGCAGGAAAGAATATCTGATGGAAAAAAAGACAGTCTCTTCAACAAATAGTATTGGGAAAATTGGACAGCGACACATGGAAGAATGAAACTGGACCATACACAAAAATAGACTCACAGTGGATGAAAGACCTAAATGTGAGACAGGACTCCATCAAAATCCTTGAGGAGAACACAGGCAGCAACCTCTTTGACCTCAGCCACAGAAACTTCTTCCTAGACACGTTGCCAATGGCAAGGGAAGCAAGGGCAAAAACTAATTATTGGGACTTCATCAAGATAAAAAGCTTTGGCACAGCAAAGGAAACAGTCAACAAAACCAAAAGACAACTGACAGAATGGGAGAAGATATGTGCAAATGACGTATCAGATAAAGGGTTCATATCCAAAATCCATAAAGAACTTATCAAACTCAACACCCAAAGAACAAATAATCAATCAAGAAATGGGCCAAAAACATGAGCAGACATTTCTGCAAAGAAGACATCCAAGTGGCCAACAGACACATGAAAAAGTGCTCAACATCACTCGGCATCAGGGAAATACAAATCAAAACCACAATGAGATATCACCTCACACCAGTTAGAAAGGCTAAAATTAACAAGTCAAGAAATGACAGATGTTGGCGAGGATGAGGAGAAAGGGGAACCCTCCTACACTGTTGGTGGGAATGCAAGCTGGTGCAGCCACTCTGGAAAACAGTATGAAGGTTCCTCAAAAAGTTGAAAATAGAGTTACCCTATGACCCAGCAGTTGCACAAAGATACAAATGTAATGATCCCAAGGCGCACCTGCACCCCAATGTTTATAAGAGCAATGTCCACAATAGCCAAACTATGGAAAGAGCCCTGATGTTCATGACAGATGAATGGATAAAGAAGATGTGTGTATACAAACACACACACACACACTGGAATGTTATGTGGCCATCAGGAAAATGAAGTCTTGCCATTTGGAATGACATGGATGGAACTAGAGCGTATTATGCTAAGCGAAATACGTCAATCAGAGAAAGACAATTATTGTATGATCTCACAAGGCAGAGGATCATAGGGGAAGAAAGGAAAAAATGAAACAAGACGAAACCAGAGAGGGAGACAAACCATCAGAGACTCTTAATCATAGGAAACAAACTGAGGGTTGCTGGAGTGGAGGGAGGTGGGAGGGATGGGTGGCTGGGTGATGGACACTCGGGAGGGTATGTGTTATGGTGAGCACTGTGTATTGTGTAAGACTGATGAATCACAGACGTGTACCCCTGAAACAAATAATACATTATATGTTAATTTAAAAAAAAGAAATAGAAGACATCACATAAAATGAGAACTAAGAGCAAATATACATCAATTTGATAAAAAAAATAAAAATAAACAAAATGAAGGAAACAATGCGGTGCTTGCTAGCAAACTCTCCTCTCGCTGAGACAGAATGCCATCACTCCTGACTTGAGTCCGTTTTCCCAGCATGTCACCACGATCGTGGTTCTTTTTGTTATTCTATTACAGTAGATATGCTGCCAACATAAGTGGGATCTGGAGACTAGCAGAGTGGAGAGTACAAGAGTCATTGCAAAAGAAGCTCAGGAGAGAAATGAAACCACTACCTCGGAGGCTGATCTTCGATCGTTACATTCGAGATGGACAGTGAGTGAAGAGAGTATAAACAGAGGCCAATGCGCACATCTACTGGTTAGAAACCAGGGCACAAGTTGTGTAGGCAAGTCTGTGATGGGACAATGCCATTCCAGCAGGTTATTTCAGATGAAGAAAGGAACCTAAGGAAGAGGCGTTCTTTCAACCCAAGTGATACAAATGGCACTTTGATTCCTAGGAAGGGTTTAGCCTTCAAAAAAGGGAAACACTGAATTCTATTTTCCCAGACCCCAAATTATATAAGACTATAATAAATCAAACTGATTTAATAGATTTCACTTGATTAATAATGGGAATGTAAATCAGCATTTCTGAAAACCAATTTGACCTTTTTGATAATGTAATTCTATTTCTAGGACTCTATGGCTAAGGACATAATTCTAATTATCGAAAAAGCTTCACACACAAAAAAGATATACACTACATGATTATTTATAACAGCAAAACACTGGAAACAGAACATCAGGGAAACTTCTATCCAGTAAAAAAGTAGAATTCAATAAACCAGGAAACCTCCATCTGGTAGAATATTACATTGCCTTAAAAATGATGTCTTAAGGTTCACATCCTTATCTTAGTAGTGCATTACTGGGAATCTACCTGAAAGAAATAATCCAAACACACAGGAAACTGAGAACACGCTAATGTTCAACAATAGAATGAACAGGCTCCTCTTGGTTCTTCAAAACTCAGCTCACGTGGTCCTTCTCGAGGGGAAGTTGGCCCTCACCATGGCCCAGCTCTGGGCTCCTAAGATGCTCTATGCACTGCCCATCCTAGCCCGATCCCAGGGTTCTATACCTTATTGCCAACCTCACCACCGTAGAGACAGCGAACGTGACTTCACCGACTTAGTATTCCCACCATCTGGCACAGTGCCTGGCACAAAGTACTTATCCAAAGGTCTATATCCTGTAAGATGATAAAATCAGTGTATTGCTTTGCTAGGGCTGCCGTAACCAAGTACCACAAATGGGTGACTTCGACAACAGAGATTTACTGTCTCAGTTCTGAGGCTAGAAGTCTGAAATCAAGGTGCCAGTAGGATCACTTCCCTCTGAGAACAGTGTGGGAAGGACCCCTCTCGGGCCTCTCACCTTGACTTGTATGTGGCCATCATCGCTGTCCATGTGCTGCGAGTTCCCTGTGCATATATCTATCTCCAAATTTCCTCTTTTTATAGAGATGCCTGGCATGTGCATTGGGGTCCACCCTAATGACTTCACTTTAACTTGATTACCTCTGTAGAGACCTTATCTCCAAA
The DNA here is from genome assembly GCF_024610735.1 of Ursus americanus. Classification (NCBI taxonomy): domain Eukaryota; kingdom Metazoa; phylum Chordata; class Mammalia; order Carnivora; family Ursidae; genus Ursus; species Ursus americanus. The sequence goes on along the minus strand of NC_142137.1, from coordinate 9,153,039 downwards.
TAAGGTCACAATAAAGGGCAATGAGAGTTAGGACTTCCACATATGAATTTTTGGGGGGGACACAATTCAACCCATAACAATCAGCAAATTTAGAGATTTGTAAGAGTTCACAACGATAAGAAAAAAAGAGTTACGTATATTTATGTACACAAGAATTCTTAATTTGGATTTTTAAAGATTCATAAAAGGGTCCATGGTCACCCCAAATTAAGAACCATTGATGGTATAATACCTCAAATATTTTTTTTTAACGTGAAGGTAATAAATGAAAATGTTAAAGGTGTTTGCCACTGGGTAATAGGATTATGAATGCTTGGGAGTATTTCCCAATCCCTATAACAGTTTCAAACTACTTTTATAGTTGAGAAAATAAACACTTTTTTTTTTTTTTAAGGGGAAAAAGAGATGCCTGGGTGGCTCAGTTGGTTAAGCATCTGCCTTCAGCTCATGTCATGATCCCACGGTCCTGGGATCGAGACCCACATTGGGCTCCTTGCTCAGCAGGGAGCTTGCTTCTCCCTCTGCCTGCCACTCCCTCTGCTTGTGCTCTCTCTCTCTCTCTGACAAATAACATCTTAAAAATAAAATAAAAAGGGAAAAATTTTTAATTTAAACCCTTTTAAAAGGATTTAGAAAATGGAAAAAAAAATATGTTTTACACAGTATAGTTATAAACTAAAATAAAGAAATAAAATATTAAGAAAAGGCAGGAAGGTAATCTATCACAATGCTCACAGAGTTCACTAACAAAGGTTATAGGAAGAGTTCTGTGTGTGTCTTCCTTTTTTGTGTGTGTCTTCCTAATTTTTTTAGACCTATTTATTTTAGATAGAATGCATGTGCAAGACAGCACAAGACGGGGGGTGGTATGGGGTAGAGGGAGAGGGAGAAGCAGCCTCCCTGCTTAGCAAGGAGCCAGACGTGGGACTCGATCCCAGGACCCCAAGATCATGACCTGAGCCAAAGGCAGATGATTAACTGACTGAGTCACCCAGGCGCCCCCCTAATTTTTTTTTTTAATGAACTATATTACACTTAAAGTCTGAACAAACCAATAAATCTTATTAGTTAAAAACACAGAGTTTAAGTATTTGGTTGTATATTAAATGTTCAACATTAAGGACGGAATTAGCAAATTACTGATACAGTAACATAATGCAGCATTATGCAGCTTTTAAGTGACCATTATGAAAGATACGTAGAAACAGAAAACAGCTTATGAGACACTTCTGTGAAAAAACTAAGATATGAAAATACATATACACTAATTATGACATGGAAAATAAATACATTAGATGGTAATTTGCAAAAATGAAAATCTTTTAAGAGTAGGATTATGCATTATTTTTAAAGATTCTCTAATACAATTATATTTTCATTTTAAAAGTATTTACGAAAATGTTCTTTTCTAAGAACATTTGTATCTTGTTTAACACTGTCTGCAACAGCTTATAACCATTCCAAGAATCAACTTCTGGACTAGAAAATTGCTGGCAAAACCTCAGGATTATCTATCTCCCCTCCCCCCACACAGCCCAGCGGTAGTTCATTACAAGTGGCTGGTCTCACTTTCACTTGCACGTGGGTACCACCTTTCTAGAGGACAACTTGGCAGTATCTGTTAAACCTGTAAATGTTCACTCCTGCGGTGCCTGGGTGCCTCAGCTGGTTAGATATCTGCCTTTGGCTCAGGTCCTGATCCCAGGGTCCAGCCCCAAGTCATGCTGAGCCTGCTTCTCCCTCTCCCTCTCCCACACCCCCTGCTTGTTCTCGCGCACACTCTCTCTCTCTCTCTCTCAGATAAATAATAAATAGGATCTTAAAAAAGAGAGAGAGAGAGAGAGAAATTTTTTTTAAAGTAAGTGTTCTTTCCCTTGGAACATTTTCACATGTGGGAATCTGTCCTACAAAAAAAATTCTACACATGTACAAATGTAAAGGTAACAAGAGTGAACAACTAGTCTACTTGGCGGGGAGTCCTTTGTCAAGGGGACTGGGGGAGAGACAACTTCATTTAGAAAAGCTGTGGACAGACCTAGAATAACTACTAAATGAAAAACCCATGTAGCTTTGATTTGCTGCCCAGTTTATCTATTTCCTTTGATGTCTTTATTTCTGGCAACTGACCAGAAACAAGGGTGCTGACTCAACTCTCCATGTTCCAATCATATGCATGCCAGTACAGATACCAACATACAGATTCAACTGAAATAAGTGCGTTTTAAATTGCTTTCTTCTCTCAGCTTCACAGAATTTAGAGTATAGCAACTCTTAATATGAAAATAAGCATGGCATGAGAGCCATGTGTTCTCCCATCTTTTCCTATTTTTGTTTAAATAGGAAATGTCTAGATCCTAAGTTTGGGTTCCTAGGATTTGTTTCCTAAATAAGTTGTGTTTCCATGTATCTACTCGCATTTACATAGAGACTGTCACATTGTTGCTTTCTGATAATTTATAAATGAGATAAATTTCTCACTTTAGGTTGACTTTCTTTTATGGTTGACTCAAAGTACAAAAATTCGGAACGGGTTAAGAATACAGTTAAAGCAGATCTCTTCAGTGTATGCTGCAAAGGAGGCCACTTAAAAATGAAATTAACACTATGTTTCTAGACTGTGTTCATTGTAACAATGTAGTGGGCAATTTTTCAGATAAACAAAGAAGAGGGAAAAAATTCTATAAATTATTGATATTTGAGTTCCTCCAGATGAAAATATCTCCATGAACTCGATGATATCTATTTGCGGACCACTGTACATTCTGTACTTCAAGCTGGAGACAGCTTGAGGGATGGGAGGGAAAAAGAGCAAAGGAAGTGGGTCGAGCTGTGCAACAGCATGGTGTGGGCTAGCTGGCAAGAGCTGACACACCTCGTGGCGTTAAGTTGTCAGGTTATTTAGGCCTTGAGTCTCACCATTAAAAGGACCGACGGGTGATTGGAACACAAAGTTTTTAAAAACCATTTGCATTGGTAATGTTAGATGCTACTTTCAAAATAACCTTAGTACACTAGATTATAATAAATACTATGTCTTTGGTACACAGAAATTTTCTGGTGAGACTTAAAGTTAGTTAACCCTAGAAGGCTAAGAATAAAGATGAGATTGGGGCACCTGGCTGGCTCAGTCATCAGAGCATGTGACTCTTGATCTCAGGGTTGTGAGTTCAAGCCCCACAATGGGTGTAGAGATTACTTAAGAGAAAAAAATCTTTGCAAAAAAAATCTTTGCTCAGCAGGGAGCCTGCTTCTTCCTCTGCCGGCCAATCCCCGTGTTTGTGCGCACGCGCTCTCTCTCCCTGTCAAATAAATAAAAATCTTTAAAAAAAAACCTTAAAAAAATAAAGATGAGATTTAAAAAGCAAAGAAAAACGAAGTAACACCTTTAAAGTAAAATGTTTCAAATGATGTAACAAACATACACTTTTTAATAAATTCTCTAGCCCTACAGCAGTACTTACATTAAGGTAAAAAGCATAGGCAAGGAAGGGAAAACTCATCATATGCCTCAATTTGAAATTCAGGATGCCAGGTTAGGAAAAAAATCTAATAATGTCTGATTTTTAAAAACTCTATTAAATACAAAAAAGTATAAGCAACGCACAGTGACAACACAGAGCAAGCTCAGTGGCTACGAGAAAGACGATGAGAGATCAGAGAGCAGGCAGTGGCCTCTCTTCCTCTGGGGCTTTTCCTCACCAGGTGTGAGCCCAGGCATCTGGCGGAGCAGAACCGTCTCACAGGGCCGAGACATAATACAGCAAGCTGGCCTGAGCAATCCGCAGACGTTGGGGCAGGGGACGGAATGATTTTTTCTGCTTTCCAGAGGGAAATGGTGGGGCAGATGGCCTGAAACAACATGATTCGCCTTGGCTTGCACAGAAAGCCATGCATAGCCAAAGAGAGCCAGATGGGGAGACCCGGTGAGACGCTGAGATGGTGGCGGCGATAGGACTCCCTCTTCATAACGTGGAGCCAGGTTCATATCAGCACACTCACTCTGAGGTTTTCCGGAAGAATCCACAAGCAATGCATTCATACTCCTGGCACAGCAATCCTAAGAGGAGCTAAAAGTAAAGGCCCCAGCAAGTTTTTGACAGGTGCACAATGAAGCAGAACTACTACCAAAGACAACGGAAGAGCTGGGAAGCCAATGACCCGCAGTAAACACACGTCCCCACTCCTCTGCAGGCTCCTCCACCTTCGGACCCGGGATGAATTTACTAGCTCTGGGCAGAATCACAGTTACCTAGACTTTGACGGTATGGGCTGTTCTGGAACTCTAGGTAATGTGTCTGTGCATACAGAGAGATGCATCTATATTTATGTGTGTGGAGATGAAAGGGAAGAAGGAAGAGCTGAGGGAAGGAGGGTTATTCCTCATTTAGAAGAAACAGGAGGTGGAAATACTTGACCCCCAATGTGGGCCTTGAACTCATGGCCCTAAGCCACCCACGCACCCCAGAACTACCTGACCTCTTAACTAATCCGTCATCTATAGGACCTTGTGCAAAAATCTCTATACATTTACTTGAAAGAAAGGTATTCCAAGAAGGTATTCCAGAGGCGCCTGGGTGGCTCAGCCAGTTAAGCATCTGCCTTCAGCTCAGGTCATGATCTCAGGGTCCTGGGATGGAGCCCTGCATCGGGCTCCCTGCTCAGCAGGAGTGTGCTTCTCCCTCTCCCTCTGCCCCTTTCCCTGCTTGTGGGTTCTCTCTCTCTCAAAGAAATAAATAAAATATATATTTTTTTAAATGAGGTATTCCAAAAGGCACTGTGCTCTGTGCAACAGACTCTCTTGGACTAGTTGTACTGTAAGTAAGTTCCTATAAAAACACCTGGGTGACTCAGTTGGTTATGCCTCCAACCCTTGATTTCGGCTCAGGTCATGATCTCAGGGTTGTGAGATCAAGCCCTGTGTTGGGCTCTGGGTTGGGCATGGAACCAGCTTAAGATTCTCTCTCCCTCTGCCCCTCCCCCATCTCTAAAATTTTTTTTAAAAAATCTAATTGATATAGAAAGAATTAAGATTTATCCTGCCTGTCTTACTACAAACTGCACCACTAGTAACCAAATAGTAAATGAGATAAAGTATCTCTTTACATTTCAGCTAATAAATAAAGAAGGAATGATGCAATCAGAATATCCATTTAGCAACACTCAAAGGATTAATGGATCTAGACTTAAAGCATCAGTGGCTGCTAAAAGCGAGAGAAAAAAAACAGACAGTACGTGCCTTCTGATAAAAACACACCACCTCTTATGAAGTAGTCTTGCAATAAATTGAGCTTGCACGTGACCAACTTCAAGACCCAACTGCCAATTTACAAGTACTGGGGACAGGAAAAATATTTTAAATGACACGACAAGGACACAACCAGTAAAATCCAAGAGGTGTAAAGCTCTATAGGACAAAAAGCCTGGTTTCATCAAAAGATAGTTCAAAAGGAAAAAGAGAGAGAATGAACAGGCAAGTAACAATAAAAGGAGACTTAAGAATCACATTGACCAGGGTGCCTTAATTAATTTAGATTCCATAAATCTAAAAAGATATATGCACCCCTATGTTTATTGCAGCATTATTTACAATAGCCAAGATATGGAAACAACCCAAGTGTCCACTGATAGAGGAATGGATAAAGAAGTTCTGCTAGGTAGGTAGGTAGGTAGGTAGGTAGATAGATAGATAGACACACACATACACACAATGGAACATTACTCAGCCATAAATAGTGCTTGCTTTGGCAGCACATATACTCAGGCATAAATAAGAATGAGATATTGCCATTTGCAACAAAATGGATAGATATAGAACGCATTATGCTAAGTGAAATAAGTTAGAGAAAGACAAATACCATATGATTTCACTTATTTATGGAATCTAAAACTCAAAACAAATGAACAAACAAAGAAACAAACAAATACAGAGAACAAACTGATGGTTGCCAGAGGGGAGGTGGGTGTGGGGATAGGTGAAATAGATAAAGGGGATTAAGAGATACAAACTTGCACTTATAAAATAAGTTACAGAGATGAAAAGAACAGCGTAGGGAATATGGTTAACAATTTGTAATAATGTTGTTGGTGACAGATGGCGCCTACACTTACCATGGTGAGCACTGAATAATGTATAGAATTGTTGAATCACTATGTTGTGCACTTGAAAGTAATATAACACCGTATGTTAATTATACTTCAATAATTTTTAAGAAGTAAAATACACCTAAAGAGTAAATTTAATAAGAAATGGACACTCCCTATACGAAGACAACTAAAAACTGCTGAGGAATGTCCATGAAAGATGACTTAAAGGGGAAGACAAATCTTGTTCTTAGATAGGAAAACCCCTTAAAGGAGTGGTCTACAGATTTCTCTCCTCTCCCTTGAGTCCATTCCAATCAGGCTTTCACGCCATCACTCCAGTACAATTCGTACAAGGTCACTGGTGATCTGCACATTGCTAAACTCCAATGTCACTTCTCAATTTTCCACTAACTTGACCCCTTAGCATCATTTGAGGAAATAGATCCTTTCTCCTTGACATTGCTTTGGCTTCCGGGAAAACAGGCACAGACACGCACAGACACACACACACACACACACACACACACACACACATGCTCTCTCTCTTGCTCTCTCTCTCACTCCCCCACCTAGTTCTCTTCCTATCTTTCTGGCCGTTCCTTCCCATCCTCTTTAGCTTGCTCTTCCTCCTCATCTCCTTACCTGTAATGTTAGGTAGTCCCAGGACTCAGTCCTTGGGCCTCCAGTCTATCTGTAGTCATTCTTTAGGTGTCTTTGTGCAGTCTCATGGCTTAAATTACTTTCAAGTGCTGATAACTCCAGCATTGGACTTTCCAGCCTAGATTTCTCCTCTAAACTCCAGACCTCTCTTACCTTGTCTCCTATTCTTCTCTGTACTGCTCTAAACATGATGGGCTCTCTTCCTCCTGTTCTTTGAAAATACCAGTGTGTACTCACCTCAGGACCTTTGCACTTGTTGATTCCTCTACCTGGAATGCTCTTTCCCCAGACATTCACAGGGCTTGCTTCCTTCTTTCCTTCAGAAATTCACCCAAAGAGACTCCTCAATGAGCTCTTCCTGACCATCTTATACAAAGTGCACACAAATACTTATATTACTGCTTTCCCCTTTAACCTTTCGTCTTTATCACTTTGGGCCACCTAATATTTATCTTGTTCATATTCAGTGTCTCCTCTAATACCCATTTCCTGAAAGATACTCTAGGTCAGAGTTATCAAATAGAAATATAATTGAGCCACATATGCAACTTAAAATTGTCTAGTAGCTATGTTAAACACAAAAAAAGCAACAAGTAAAATTAATTTTAATTATATATTTTATTTTACCCAATATATCACTGCAACATGCAGCACTAGCAACATTTAAATGCTTATCAGTAACCACATGTGGCCCGTGGCTACCATATTGGATGTGCAGCTCTAGAATGTAAGCTTCATCTACGGCAGGGCTTTGTGCGGATTTTGTAACTAGAACATGCCTGGGGCACAGCAGGTACTTCACCAATTTCTTTGAAAGAATGAGTGATTCGGTATCACATGGAGTCTCCACCCAATAATCCATGCATTCACTAGAATCCCAAATAACAGATATTTTTTTAAATTTATTTCTGTTTTAAGAGGGGTGGACAGAGGAAGAGAGAGAATCTTAAGCAGGCTCCACACCCAGCATGAAGCCCAGTGTGGGGCTCGATCTCACAACCCTGAGATCACGACCAGAGCTGACATCAAGAGTCAGTCGCTTAACTGGATGAGCCATTTAGGAGCCCCTCAAATACCCCATTTTATAAACAGGTGTTTCCTCTTCCCTTTCTGGAACTTACTGAGGTGGGTATAAGAAAGTGAGGCAATAATAATTAACAGTTATCCTAAAGAAAACCTAAAACATAAGAGACAGCTTTAGTGCGTCATTGAGAAAGACTTGAATTTTTTTTTTAAAGATTTTATTTATTTATCTGACAGAGACAGCCAGCGAGAGAGGGAACACAAGCAGGGGGAGTGGGAGAGGAAGAAGCAGGCTCCCAGTGGAGGAGCCTGACATGGGGCTCGATCCCAGAACGCCGGGATCACGCCCTGAGCCGAAGGCAGACGCTTAACGACTGTGCTACCCAGGCGCCCCCGAGGAAGAGTTGAATTTTTAAGAGAAGTCTCAGTCAATATTCATTACTCGTGAAGTGAAAAATAAACAGCCCCAGAACTGGAGGGTGGAGGAGTTAAAGGGATGAAAACTAAGGGAGGGGGGGGAATCAAGAAGAAACAAGTTTGTAATACAAATTTTTACAAAATGATGTGACTTAAAAATTTCTCTAAATACTAAAAATTCTAAATTCAGATTAAGCAGCCAGACAAATACTGTTAGCTAGGAAAAGTCATCACCACTCTGAAAAATTAAAACTGAAAATTTAATTCTAAGCAAACCTGCACATTCAACCATCAAAAAAGAACATATTTGTCATGCCTAAATAAATAACATCTAAATATTTATAAATAATACGGTAAGAACTTGAGTTTTGCTCAGCTGATTTATACAGATTTGACATTTCCCCATAGTCTATTTTCACTTTTGAATAAAAGGTTTTAGGTAACACAGAATATTTCATTAAACTTTGAGTAAAAAAATCCAGACAGGTAAAAGAAGTACCCTCATTATCGCCTACTGGGTAAAATGTGAATATTTAGACTCCCAAACAGAACTTCAGAAGTGTCTTTAGAGAGAGAGAGGGTAAACTATTAAGAAAAAAATCATCTGTGAGACCCAAAGCCATAGATGCCTGGTGTGAGTTACCTTATGGTTTTTAGAGGGCTTTTCGGCTCAGTAGCTCAGCAGCGATGCCTGCTTAGACATCTGGGGGGACTTGCGGGGGGGGTGGTGCTTGGGAAGTAAAGAATGTGGAACAACATACACACTGCCGTATGAACTCCGAAGAACTCTGTCAGTGTTACAGGAATTTTTGCAGTTGTTTTAAACTGCAAAATGTGTTTACAGGTACGAATTAAGTTTCAAACCGCACTAAGGGAATGCACATCAGCTCCAGGTTTCACAAAAATATATGCTTCCTGATCAAGCCTCAAAATGCTACACAGATGAATGAGTTCCCCAACATGTGATGCTTTCAGGAGTTTTGGGTGCAGGAGGCCTGAGCAACAATGATCTTCCCTACATAGCGTGAGCTCTTGTGATACTCTTCAAAGAGAATCAGTGAAGTGTGAATCTTTTGCAAGGGTTCCAATCTTTCTAAGAATCCCATCTTTCAAATCATTTGGATACTGAGTATTATGACCTCAGTTCTAGCATCACAAAAATCCGTGTGCCTTCCATCTTGACTTTTGACCTATCGACACAGTGAGTCCTTGATAAATACAGGGCGTAAATGCTGTGGCTATGAGTTTAAATACTAAGACAGTGTCCAGTAAATAGCTGAGGAATCTACCAAGATATCACAAGTGTAGCATGAAATAGGATTCATAATATTTCATCAAAAGGAATGAAGCATATTCCACCCAAAGCAAACTCCAAACCATAAATCAACTTACCAGAAATATCTGTTATATTCAGAAGGAAAAAAAAAAAAGACTTCCCTGTTGTATCAATAAATAATACGCCATGTATTATAAATATCAACTGATTTATAGTTTTTCTCTGAAAGAATTCATGGATGAAGCTTAATTAGACAACCTCAGAGTATTAAATTCATTAGCAAAGTTGTTGAAACCTTACTTTGTGGGTTTAACAAAGCCAAGCAATAGCTTTTCATATATAGATCTCATACAAACTGATAGTTTATAAGAAAGTGAATACTTAAAAAAAAAAAAGTGCACAAGAGGGTGCGCCTGGGTGGCTTAGTCGTTAAGCGTCTGCCTTCGGCTCAGGGCGTGATCCTGGCGGCTCAGGGCGTGATCCCGGCGTTCTGGGATCGAGCCCCACGTCAGGCTCCTCCACTGGGAGCCTGCTTCTTCCTCTCCCACTCCCCCTGCTTGTGTTCCCTCTCTCACTGGCTGTCTCTCTCTCAAATAAATAAATAAATAAAATCTTAAAAAAAAAAAAAGTGCAAAGAAATTCACAGGCATTTCACACACAGAGAAGAGAATGAAATTCAAGAGCTAAAAACATACACAAATGTTTGGCTTTCTTTATGATCAAACAAAAATAAAACAATAAAGATATAATTTTTTTTACCCAGAATATAAAAAAATTAGAATAATCAATACTGAGAAGAGGGCAAAGAAAACAGACACGTGTTGCTAATAAAAATTTCTGGAAGGCAATTCGGCAATATGTGTCAAAAGCTTTAAAAATAGGGGCGCCTGGGCGGCTCAGTCTTTAAGCATCTGCCTTTGGCTCAGGTCATGATCCTGGGGTCCTGGGATAGAGCCCCACACTGGGCTCCCTGCTCAGCGGGGAGTCTGCTTCTCCCTCTTCCTCTGCTTCTCCCTGGACTCATGCTTGCTCATGCTCTCTCTCTCTCACTCACTCTCTTTCTTAAATAAACAAATAAAATCTTCAAAAAAAAAAAAAAGCTTTAAAAATATAAATAACTACCTTTTCCTTTAGCAATTCCATTTCTCTTTAAGGAAAGTAACCTCAAGAGTGAGATTAACATACAAAAACGTTTATTGAAGTATCACATGTAAAAGTGAAAAACTGGAAACCACATAAAGCTTCAATAATTATGGGAACAGTTTAATAAACTGAAACATATTCAATATATTTCACTCAATGTAGTTCTGTCTTTTAAACAGAATGATGTTGAAAACTGAGTAATACGGGAAAAGGTTCATGATATAATTATTAAGGGGAGAAGTTAAAAAATATCATGAAGAGTATGATCTCAATGTTGTGGACAAAAAATATACATAAGGATATATACCAATATAGTAATAGTGGTTAACTATAGGTGAAGGATTGGAGACGTTTATCTTCTTTGCTGCTAAATTTCTGTATTATCTACTTTTCTACAGTGAATATGTATTAATTCTGTGACTAAGTACCTTACCCATAACAAACAAAAAATGTAGATGCTAACAGTATCTCCATCTTAAATATGACAAAACTGAGGCACAGAGACGTCAAGTAACTTGTCCATGGTCACACAGCTAGTATGTCATGGAACCAGGATTTGTCCTAGTTGACCTAGCTCCAGAGTCTAATCTCTTAACCACTTTGCAATGATTCATATTTTTTAAATAATTTAAAGCAAAATCCCAGGCAATCTATGATTACATGCACCACAAATTCTTAAAGAAAAAGGATGGTTGTGGGCCAGCACTTCACGGCGTATTGGGGGGCAGATGGTAAAGCCGGAAGTTCTATCCTTTTTTTTTTTTTTTTAAAGCCAGAAGTTCCCTCCTGTCTCCAATTTGTCCCTTTTTTGTTTTGGCTTTTTACTCAGGTTATCTGAAAAGTCATTTATTTACTCTTCTATCACCATTCTCCCTTCCCTCAACACACACACAAACACAAATCATCTCAAATGGTAATTGGTAATACTCTCCTGCTCTTTCCCAGCCCACAACAATTCCCTGAGAATTTCTTTCCTGTTCCTAAAAGCCAAGGTGGGTCCCACACAAGTAACTCCTCAGAAGTCTATCCAGACATATTAAAATTTATCTTACAAGCCGGTATAAAACAAAGTATTTTCCATTTCCCTTGCAAATAGAAATGTATGCTATTTTCCCCTAAGGATGTTACAGGGTGGTTTAGATGAAAGCAATGTAAGTTCTTGGAAAGGTGCTATTAAAATACAAAAGACTCTTGACAAACTATGGTGTGTCACATAAGAATAGGTAAGATTACAGGATCTTTTCCTGTGTATCATGTGTCGTTCCTGCTCTGGCCTCCGAACAAAAGCCTGACAGATGTAAGTGCTTGTAGATAACACTCTGAGCCAGGGTACATTGCGATTTCCGTAAGGGTGCAGATGATCAAGTTGCAAGAGACTAAAAAAAATGTCTTATGTAACTTAGAGGAAAAAATATTACTAATCAGTATAAAGCAAGCTTCAGACATCTGTTGTTCTAAAATTGGACACTTGATCAGGTTAAAAAGAAGAGAAATTCCTGCTGGTGGAAGCAGGAATTAGGCTACTAGATAAAATGTCACCACTAGTGATGAAATTATCTTATTACAGAACAATGGCAGCTTTTTAACTTCAGGGACCAATAACACTTCTCCTCAGTTACAGTTCAAAAAAAATATTTTATTTTGTTATCCCAAAGCTTCTTAAAGACAGGCTCGGGTTACTGAAGGGCTGTGGTTTTATACCTAACTGATAAATTAGATTGATCCATATCTCCAGTACAAAGATCTTCATTATCATATCTTTGTTTTGCAAAAGTAACCTAACAAAAGATTGCCTTACCAAAGAATGAGACTACTTCAATGATAAAAATTTATCAAAAAGCAATCTTAAAATTCATACAAAACCCCAAAAGACCTCATATAGATAAAGCAATCGAGCAAAAAGAACAAAGCTGAAAGCATCCCACTACGTGATTTCAAAATGTACTACAAAGCTATTGTAATTAAAACAGCATGGTACTGGCATAAAAACAAATATAGAGCCCAATGAAACAGAATAGAGAGCCCAGAAATAAATTGATACATTTATAGTCAATTGATCTTCGAGAAAGGTGCCAAGAATACACAATTGGAAAGGACAGTCTCTTTAATAAATGGTGTTGGGAAAACTGATTGTGCACATGCCAAAGAATCAAATGGGACCCTTATCTCCCTCCTTATGTAAAAATCAACTCAAAATGGATTAAAGACTTAAATGTAAGAACTGAAACTGTTAAGACCACTAGAAGAAAACATAGAGAAAAATCTTGACATTGGTGTGAGCCATGATTTTTTGGAAATGACCTCAAACACAGAGGCCACAAAAGCAAAAATAAACAAATGGGATTGCATCAAACTAATAAGCTTCTGCACAGCAAAGGAAACAATCAACAGAGAGAAGAGACAACTATGGAAGGGGAGAAAATATCTGAACATCATCCAAAATATATAAGGTATTCAGGGTGCCTGGGTGGCTCAGCCGGGTAAGTGTCTGCCTTTAGCTCAGAGCATCATCCAAGGTCGTTGGATGGAGCCCTGCATGGGGCTCTGTGCTCAGCATGCGGTCTGCTTGTCCCTCTTCCTCTGCTCCTCCCCCCGCCCTCCCCCCCGCCCCATTCCTATATGCTCTCTAAAATAAATAAATAAATCTTTAAAAAAAATAAAGTGGGCAAAGGACCTGAATAGAGATTTCTCAAAAGAAGACATAAATAAATGGCCAAGAGATATGTGAAAACATGCTCAACAACACTAATCATCAGGGAAATGCAAATCAAAATCACAATGAGACACCAGCTCACACTTGTTAGACTGGCTAGCATCAAAAAGACAAAAGATAACAAGTGTTGATGAGGATGTGGAGAAGAGCGAACCCTTGCACACACTTGGTGGGAATGTAAATTGGTGCAGCCTCTGTGGAAAACAGAAGGGAGGTTCCTCAAAAAATTAAAAATAGAACTACTATATGACCCAGCAATTCCACTTCTGGGATACATTCAAAAGAAATGCAAATAGGGTATCAGAGACATTTCCTCTCCTGTGTTCATAGCAGCATTATTCACAATAGCCACAGCATGGAAACAACCTAAATGTCCACTGACGGATAAGTGAATAAAGAATGTGGTGTGTAAATATATAGCGGAATCTATTTCAGCCTTAAAAAAGAAGTACGTCCTGTCGGTTTTAACACCGTGCATTAATGTGGAGGGCATTACTCTAACTGAAATGAGCCAGACAGAGAAAGGTAAATACTACATGATCTCACTTAAGCAGAATCTTTGGGGGAGAAAAAAGTGAACTCATAAAAACAGTGAGTACAAAAGAGGTTGCCAGGGGCTGGTGGGTGGAGAAAATACGGTACAAGCCTTCAGTTATAAGATGAATACGGTCTGAAGATCTAATGTACATGTTGACTATAGTTGATAATACCATATATAACTGAAATGTGTTAAGAAAGTAGAACTTAAATGTTCTTAACAAAAATTTTTTAAAAAGGTAAACACGTGAGGTATGGAAGTGTTAACTCCATAGGGGGAATCCTTTCACGATGTATAGGGATAACAAAGCGTCATGTTGTACACCTTAGATATCTTGCTAAAAAGGAAACTTAAAATTTTATTTGTCAATTAGGCCTCAATAAAGCTGGGGGGGAGACAAAAATGCCTCAACAATGGTTTCTGATTAAAGAAAATTTATTAAACACCTCCCCAATCTCCTCTCCCACCAAAGACCCTGCTAATGTGAGAAAAAAGGAAGAAACACAAGCGACATTAAGAAACAGAACATGGGGGGTACCTGGGTAGCTCAGTTGGTTAAGCATCTGCCTTGGGCTCAGGTCATGATCCCAGGGTCCTGGGATCGAGCCCGGCGTCGGGCTCCCTGTTCAGCGGGAGCCTGCTTCTCCCTCTGCCTCCTGCTCATGCTCTGGCTCTCTCTCTTTCTCAAGTGAATGAATAAAATCTTTAAAAAAAAAAAAAAAAGAACATGGGAGCACCTGGGTGGCTCAGTAGGTTAAGCACCTACCTTTGGTTCACGTACCTTCGGCTCAGTGGTGATCCCAGGGTCCTGGGATTGAGCCCCACATCCAGCTCCCCGCTGCCCTTCCCCGCTCTTGTGCTCACTCTCTCACTGTCTCTCTCTCTCAAATATAACTAAATAAACAAATAAATAAATAGAAAGAGAACACGGGATAGGTCAAACGTGGAGGAGAGATTTTAGTAGTTATGCAAGATAGAAAGTGGAGAAGCAGTAATTGCTATATCAGGGGTAGAAAAAGCCTCAGTGTGGTGTTTACAGAGGGGGACACTTGCAAAAAGGGACAATTTTGCTCTGCAAAACCCTACTGAGTTTTGAGACTTAGAACCACTTGGTACTGAGGTGGACACAATACCCAAATTGGGGAGAAACTGAAAGTCGGCATTTGTATCTTGTTGTCAGTGCCCCACATGCACTGATTATGACACTGTCTGTCTCAAACATTATAATATTAAAAACCATGTACACACACCCATCCGCGCACATGTGAATCTTCCCAGTACTAAGAACTGAGCAGAGGGCAGACGCACACCTGCTGGCCATGCTGCTCCCCTGCACTAATCTCCACACCACCCTTTCTGGCCAAGCCACTGCTTTACTCCACTGTTTCTCTTTTCGCCTATATTTCCTGTGCAGCCGAACAGTTTTGGCCTTTAATGCCTTACAGAGATGTGTGAGTAATAGCAGCAAAGGTGGTGCAGAAGTGCCTGAGGCACCTTGCAGAAGGCAAAGGATGGAACTTAAGACCAGCAGGTAATCAAGGACCTGTGGAAGTATCTGCCAAACATCACTGGGAAGACTGGTTAGGGTCTGGAAGAACCCATGGCTAGAGGGCAATCAGGGCTTCAGAGAGCATGGTGCCAAGAACATCTCCAAAGGAATTATGCATAACCCAACCTGTTCATGCTGATTCATTTCTTGCTGTCATTTCTCAAATTGTATACTGAGCTGAAAGTGGATCCTGATTATGAGCCGTCAATGCCTCCACTCTAGGCACAGAACGCTGTCAGTCAAACATCCACTCTCTCAAGGTGGATGGAAAGGAGCTTTCTTCAAAATTTCTCATTTTTAAAAAAAAATTTATTTATTTATTTGAGAGAGAGAGAGCACAAGCAGGGGGAGCAATAGAGGAAGAGGGAGAAGCAGGCCCTCCGCTGAGCAGGGAGCCTGATGTGGGGCTCGATCACGGGATCATGACCTGAGCTGAAATCAAGAGTTGGATGCTTAACCAACTGAGCCACCCAGGTGCCCCAAAATTTCTCGTTTTTATTACAAAATATCTGACACATATAAAAGACTGTATGTAATATAGTACACATGTGTTAGTAATGAAAATGATAATAAAACTCATTTCCCAACTTAGAATATAACCAATAACAGTTGAAACTATGCTTACCCCAATCACATACCCAAAGTGTAAGTACTATTTGAATTTTGTGTTTAGTTTCCTTTGCCATTATGATGGTTTTGCCACACAGACATATATCCATAAGCCATACATCATTTAGTTTTATTTTTCAGTTTGTAAAATTAATATTAATATTGTATTAATTCATGTGTGGCTTGCCTTTTTTTCTGCCAACATTATGTTTCCTCTCTAGAGATTCTGAACGGTTTCTAAGGCACATGCTTCATATGCACTACGTTTTGCCCATAAAGCCTCCAACTGCCTTTTAGTCTTAAACATGAACACAAAACCAAGGATCACCAGACATTCAAGAAAAGTTTTCCAAATGAAAAGAAGAGACCATGGTGAACAAAAAGAAACAACCCTGCAGGAAGCCCTTGAGATAATGTTGGTAACTGACAAGAACTGAAAAAATAAATAAATAAAATAAAAACTTGAATTAGTATCCTCAGAAAGATTAAATAAAGTATTATAGAACAAGTTATAATGAGAAAAGAATGATCAGAGAACAAAAGATGTTCTTGGAAATAAAAATGCAACTGACAACATTTTAAAAATTCAAGAGATGGACTGAAAGTTTAAAAAAATCTCCCAGGAAGTAGAACCAAAAGACAGAACTAGAATAGATACAGAAAACTTAAGCAAAAAGAGGTTCAATGCAATAGGTCCAATATCTGCATATCATTAGTTCTCAAAGAGAAAGGAAAGAGAAGACAAGATAATTAACAAAGAGATGATAGAAGAAAATTTCCCAGAAGTGGAAATCGAGTCTCCATATTGAATGAGCCAAGCACAATGAATGGGAAAGAAAAAAACAACAACAACAATCTAGTGTGATGTGGTTGACATTTCAGAGTTACCAAATTCTCTAGATAGAGAAGGAAAGATCATTTTTAATTTTTTTGATTATTTTAAAAAAGAATTTAAGGATCCATTCCATTTTCTCTTCCTCCTCATTACTCTGGGATAGGTGTAACCATTTGAAGAGGTACCAAAAAAAGGCACCCAATCAATTACACTAAAAGCCCCAGACTGTCCTAGAAGTAAACCAATTGTAGGTTATTGCTAATGTGAAGTAGTGGAAACGGCGAGTTGACCAAGCGCTGTAATAAAGTTAGAAGCTACAGCTATAAATGAAAGTTAGCCTCGGAAGGGATCGATGTAGTCCTGTTTCCCACAAGTTGGAAGACTTTACGCTGAGCATAATATTTTGTGAAGCAGGAAATCAAATTCCCATCATGAATATGTTTAAAACTAGAAACTCATCTTAGTGGCTGATTCATAGGGGTAACTGTCTACTTTTCTGCTTTCTTAAAACATCTCTAAAGATAAATAAAAGGGCTCAAGTAACAAGGGATCTGTTAAAACAGAAAGTCTGTTATAGGAAGTAATTGCCCAACGACAATCTTTCATCGTCTTACCCAACAGACCTAGTCTCTCTGAAACAAGATGTTATGTATGAAACATGAAAGAACACAGAGTCGTGACCTCACTCCAATCAGGACTTGGGAGTATTGGTATTTCCAAAGCAATCCGGTCACCATACTAGGTGCCTGGGGTTCTCTGCCCTGTACGTGCTCTCCAGCCTTTACCAGGCGGTCGGTCCCTTCACCCCAGGTCTCCACCCTGCAGCACACAGACATCTTTGTTCCTCAGGCAGACAGACAGAAGCCAAGGGCGAGCTTGTTGTACGTGTTTGGAAAGAACTGCTTATTATTCACCCACTTCTACCACAAATAAATTTCAAAAACTTATTTTGTCTCTGCAAAACTGCCAGATCCCAAACAAATGCAAACACCGCTAACTTCCTTCACTACATCCTTGAGACTAGCAAACCAGTCATGTCTAATGAGCCTGTGAAGTGAGGTAGAATATAACTAAATTAATTCTTAGTTATGTTTTCAGATATGAATTGTATGAGACTCAGTGTGATGCATACTCAATTTATGAGACAAACCTCCAGGGGTGTAAAGTTCAAGAACATCATTTCTAATATTCTATTCACAAGAGTCTGGATTGAATACTGCACACATTTCCGCAGCTGTGGGAGGTCCAGTCAGACTACAATACGTCAGGGGGCTTTTAAAATAATGTTCCTCATTTTCCTTTACAAATAAACCCCAAACATCTTTATTTAACAAATGATACTGAGCTGTTGAGTGAATGTACACTGCTAAAAATATTTAGATCCTGGAGTATTGGCATCAGTTTTGCCATGGACATAAGTCGATTTAACATAAAGCCAGAATCTCATACTTCTTCATGCTGCAAAGTTACTTTGGTAACTGTACATCTTCCTACAAATAGCAAATAATACGTTAGCACAATCTGTCATCAGAAATCTCATCTCAGGGGCGCCTGGGTGGCACAGCGGTTAAGCGTCTGCCTTCGGCTCAGGTTGTGATCCCAGCGTTCTGGGATCGAGCCCCACATCAGGCTCCTCCGCTATGAGCCTGCTTCTTCCTCTCCCACTCCCTCTGCTTGTATTCCCTCTCTCTCTGGATGTCTCTATCTCTGTCAAATAAATAAATAAAATATTAAAAAAAAAAAAAAAGAAATCTCATCTCACGCCAATTCTATTCTCTCCCCTCAACTAACAGACTGTCCCTACTACTACTACTCACCTTCACCTCTGTTCAACTTGCTTCCCTTCCTTTTTCTATTCTTCCTGCTTAGCACATGATCTTCTGTCATTTCTAGTACAGTCTCCTCCTCACACAAAGGCATATATGATACCTGAAACTGCTGATTCCAATTTCCAGAAATCAGTAAGTCCCAAGGAGTATATGAATCTTTCGGAACTAACATTCCATTTTGTGAATTCCTGTACATAATGTAACCCTGAGATAATGATTTCATTTCTTTCTCTACCCCTCCACAGTCTCTCATTCTGAAATGCTCCCAACAAGCAAATGTAACAGAAAACTTGAGAGGAAAAAAAAAAATTCTTAAAAATGTGTACTTCCTAAATCTTGTTAATCTACAGTACCTTTTTAAAGCTCCTCTGATTTTAATAGTTGCTTATCTGAGTTGGTTTGGCTTATAAATATTGCCCAGACTCTCTCCTTAGAAAAAAAGGAAAAAATTAGTTATTCATTAATGGTAACTACATTATTATCCAAATGGATCAACGTCAGGCAAGTTTCCTGTCTCCATGATCATAATCTTTCAGGTACCATTATTCCCATATCAGGTGTGTTCTTGGAAAAGGCCGTCTGGATCCTCAATTTGAAAAACTGAGGAAGAGCTCTGGGAGGACAATTCTAAAAAACTGCCACAAGGGAAAGTGAATTATTTGATTTAAAAATAAAATGCTTTATTTCCAAAAATGTATCCTCCCTAGGGCCAAGGATAATATTTAATCAATTTTACACAGTAGCAGCATAGTTCTGGAAACATTAGAAATACTTACACATTATCTGCTTTCTTTGTCCATAAAATTAAGCAGATACATATTTATGGAAAGAAATAAAGATGGGGCCTGATACATCTGCTTATAATCGTCACCATGTCTAAGTAAAACCAACCCTAACTCTTAGAAGCCTGCTTGGATAAAGAAATGATCTTTAGATGGCAGTGGAAATAGAGGCTGGAGGACTAGATCAGGAAGAGTTGCAGAGTTCAGTTCTTGGGAACAGAGGCCTTTAATTCACTTGAAATTCATTTGAGTTATTGCCGGGTTTATGAAAATTGAAGTGATGGTAATTTGGAAGACCAGAGGCTATACAAGAAAAAGAAAAGACAATGAGGATGAAATTTGTGAACCTACAGGATACGAGGCACCTACATCTGCCGGAGTGCACACCCCTATCCCATTGGCCTAGGTTGCTCTGCCACTGCTCTTGCAGATCAAAGGGCGGATCCAAGGTGGACAGCAGGAGTAGCTCCCCATGGTGCTGAACCCTAGGGCATACCACAGGCCAAAGACTAGGAAGGACCGCTGTCCCTCAGTGGAATGTCACATACATTCTACTCCTTCATAACTTGAGAGCTCAAAATCATCACCAGTTTTCCCCTATAATTTCTATTTATTAGTTGCACCATTCAAACAGATTAATTAGAAATCTTCTTTTCATATAACAGACTGAAAAAACGAGGAAAAAATAGTTCAATTAATATATTAGGGTTCAGGTGCCTGGGTGGCTCAGTTGGTTAAGCGTCTGCCTTCAGATCAGGTCATGATCCCAGGGTCCTGGGATCGAGAGCCTGCTTGCCTCTCCCCCCTGCTCCTGCTCTCTCTCTCTCATTCTCTCTCTCTTTCTCTCAAATAAATAAATAAAATCTTTAAAAAAAAATTTATTAGGGTTCACTCAGAAAACTTCAGACTTACTACTCTAGCCTGTGAGTCACACTGTTTCATAGTAACACAAGCCAAAATTCCTACTGCCACATTTTGAGTTCAGAATTCACCATTTAATTTAAGATTAGTATCTCAGATGAATGATAAAGCTAAAGAGAAACCTACTAATATATAAATGTATGTATTTGGATTAGTATAATGTTTTTAGTTACGCATAGAAATTGAACATACAAAATTATCTTGAAGGGCGCCCGGCTGGCCCAGTTAGTAGAGCATGTGATTCTTGATCTCAGGGCATGAGTTTAAGCCCCACACTAGCTGTAGAACTTACTTTAAAAAAAAAAGTTATCTTAGGGGTGCCTGGGTGGCTCAGTCTTTAAGCATCTGCCTTCAACTCAGGTCATGATCCCAGGGTCCTGGGATTCAACCCTGCGTCAGGCTCCCTGCTCAGCAGGGAGCCTGCTTCTTCTTCTCCCACTCCCCTTGCTTGTGTTCCCTCTCTCAATGTCTCTCTCTGTCAAATAAAATCTTAAAAAAAAAAAAAAGTTATCTTAAAAACTTTTAAAAACATTAACTCATTAAGCGTGTTAAGTAGAAAGCTAGCACTCAGTAATGTTTAATTTTTTATTATTATTAAATAAGTTCTACATCCAATGTGGGGCTTAAACTCACAACCTTGAGATCAAGAGTCTGCATGCTTGGGGCGCCTGGGTGGCTCAGTCGTTAAGCGTCTGCCATCGGCTCAGGGTGTGATCCGATGTTCTGGGATCGAGCCCCACGTCAGGCTCCTCCGCTGGGAGCCTGCTTCTTCCTCTCCCACTCCCCCTGCTTGTGTTCCCTCTCTCGCTGGCTGTCTCTCTCTGTGTCAAATAAATAAAATAAAATCTTAAAAAAAAAAAGAGTCTGCATGCTCTACTTACTGAGCCAGTCAGGCACCTCTAGTAATGTTTAATTTTGATGACATCTCTGTAAGGCAAGCAAGCATTTGAAGGTGGAGACTTGCAAATAGGTTTCCCAGAAGTAAGACACTTTTTACCCATTCCATTTATGGCAGCCAATCTCCACCATGGCTCCCAGTAATCCATATCTCCTAGTATTCCCACCCTTGTGGAGTTCTCTTCTCCAGTGAATCAAGACTGAATCTATGTGACCAATAGAACATGGTGAAAATGACAATGCATTGCAGCTTCTGTCCTGGCCTCTTGGATTACTCAAGGGAAATCAGCTCCATTCCATTAGGACATTCAAGTAGCCCTGCAGAAGGGAACTGAGGCCTCCCACCAGCAGCCATCGCCAACATGCCAACCATGTGAATGAGCCATCTTAGAGGCAGATCCTCTGGCCCCAGTCAAGCTTTCAGACGGGTGTAGCCCCAGCTAGCATTTGACAATAATCATATTGAGAGATGAGAATCAGAACCTCTCAGCTGGGTCACTCTCCAATTCGTGACTGAAGGAGACTGGGAGATAAAAAATAATTATTGCTGTTTTAAGTTGCCAAGTTTGGGGGTGATTTGCTCCACAGCCTTACAACTAGAACATAATTTTACCCAAAATAATATGGGCCTAATCTTCAATAGTCTCCTTCATCAATGATCCCAACTCTTTAATGAAAAGTTTATGTAACTATAATTTAGATTTTATGTGACTAGTGGTCAAACAGCCCAACTATTTTGATAAGTAGTAAAGAAAAGAAAGGGATAGAAGGTGTTATAGGCTGAATTATGTCCTCCCAAAATTCATATGTTGAAACTCTAACTCCTAATACTAGGAATGGGACTGTAGTTGGAGACAGGGCCTTTAAAGGAGAAATTAAGTTAAAATGAGGCCATAAGGTGAGACCTAATCCAATAGGACTGGTGTGTTATAAGAGAAAGAGACACCAGCACACACAGAGAGGAAAGACCATGTTTAGGTACAGTGAGAAGGTAGCCATCCGCCAGCCAAGGAGAGAGGCCTCAAGAAAAACCAAATCTGCTAACATCTTGATCTGGAACTTCCAGTCTCCAGAACTATGAGAGAATAAATTTCTGTTGTCTAAGCCACCCAGTCTGTGGTACTTTGTTATGGCACTCATGGCAAACTAACACAGAGGAGAAACACACAGATTACAAAAAGAGAGAGACAGAGAGGGAGGAGACATGCCAAAAACAACTTAAAGAACATCAAACTATAGTTTCTAAAGATGCGTACTTGGGTAACCGAAATATAAAAAAATTAATAAATAAAAGGAAATGGTTACTATAATAGGCAGCCTTCACTTTACATGGTTCTAGTATGCACCATTTCAGTTCCTAGAGTTTAGTTAAATTACACAATTCTCCAACAATACGGTTCAAATCTCACCACGGTGTATTAATTCAGAAACCACACAAAGTACAAGCTTGAGAAACACTCTTCAGTCTCCAAGTCACTATGTGATTAACAAAATGTGCACCATGGTCAGTGACGAATCACGTCCCATCCTCCAAAGTGTCAGTGATCAGTGGCTCCTCACGTGTTACTCAGTTCATACACAGAAAGCAAACCGTGTATTGGTATCGTCTGCTAGTCTCCCACTGATAAACCCACACAATGTCTTACCGAAATGAATAACTGAGAGCGGTAATTGGCCAACAAAGAAGAAAGTACACCAAAGAAATGAAAAGTGGTAACATTGGTGTGAACTCTGAATGGAAATACAATGGAGTTATAGAAGAGATAGCCAACCATGGGAATGCCGACGTTGCTACCACTTGAAGACTAGATGTGCAGCCAAAGCAACCTAATGAAGGCAACTCATTGACATAATGAGCAAAGTGATTGAGGTGAAAGGACAAAGAACGATGTTGGCAAAAACTTCTCATTAGGGGCACCTGGCTGGCTCAGATGGTAGAGCATAGGACTCTTGATCTTGGGGTTGTGAGTTCAACCCCACGTTGGGTGTAAAGATTACTTAAAAATTTAATTAATTATTTAAAAAATAATTATTTTAAAAAACTTCACGTTAAAGGAACTCTTGGAGGGGTGTCTGGCTGCCTCAGGGGATAATGTATGTGACTCTTGATCTCAGGGTTGTGAGTCTGAGCCCCACCTTGGACATACAGCTTACTTAAGAAAATTTTTTTTAATTTAAAAAAAATAAAGGAATTCTTGGGAATACTTCACAACATTAAAAGCACGAAGGATAAAATGTCAGAAACTGATTCAAATTTCAAAAGGGCTATGAAAAAATAGATCAAGGCACAGAAAAGGTACTTGTATCCTAAGTTATAGGATGGGAAGAAGGCAAACCAAACTACTCTTGGTAAGTTTTTATAAAGCAATAAAAGCTTAATTCTCAATGTTGCTAATGTTTTAAATTACAGTGTACTAAATTTTATTGTTTTCTTTTTCATTTCTCTATACAATTATAACAGAGAATTTTCAATGTTGAAGCCAAATGTCTAAAGGTCCCAGAAAAACTGCAATTTCCCTCACTGATTATTAAGAGAGCCTCCGAGGGCTTCAGCATGCACTATTATCTTTGCGGACCCACAGCACCATGCCATGCCATGCAAGAGTCACTTTGGAGGGAGGGAGGGATGGGGTCATGGTTGAGATCTGACACAAGGAAGGGCTCTGGGGTGACTGGCAGAGTTCTGTTTCCTGACCACAGTGTCTTATCCTTACCTCGGGGTATATGCCCTATCACAATTTGTTAAGCTAAAAAAATGTTTCTGTGACTTAAATCCATGGCAGCAGGGGACTAGTCAATGAGGACCCATCTGAAACATCAGGCCCATGGTCACCTTTCTGAGAGAAAAGGAAAGAAAAGCCACAGAAGCAGGAAGGTGACTTGGCAGAGGGCACAAAGGCTGCTGTCAGACCTGAAACCAGAGCCCAGGCCTTCCTGGCAGCCAGGTGCGCGCTCCTCTCTTCCAAGCCCGCCAGTCTCCCGTGAAACAGGCGTCCCCTAAAGGGCATCTTTATTGTCCACTTCCAAGAGAGGTAATTCAGCCAGCTTTGAATGTGGAGGCCTAGGGTTTTAAGATACATTACCTAATGCTCATCAGAAAGAAAAAGACAAGTAAATAAGGAGGCCAAAAGAGTCTCTGACCTTAAAACTTGTTTCTTAAATTATTTTGCAGGTGGAGAGAGTAGGCTTGGCTGAGAATTGTTAAAACAGTCTGCGTCCTTATCTTAGGGCGACGATACACTCAAACTTAATGACTGCTGTTTATCCTACCCTGTGGGTCCGAGGCAATGCTGCTGTGGATTTATGATACCTGGTTAGGTTACAATCAATACGTGGTCTTTCCTTCTACATTTAGTACTGTAATGTAACATTCTCCCCCTCACTTAAATACCCTAGTAGCCTCTGATACTGCTTTTTTCATACAGAATCCATCAGGTATTATTACATGGCTTCTATTGCTTACTGATGTGAGGAATGTGTTTTCCCTTTACTTTACACACAGCTTTCATTAATACTAACAGGAAGTACACCTTAGAACAAACAAACAAAAAACAGAAACAGGCTCATGCACAAGAATAAACTGGGGGGGGGGGGCAAAATGGGTGAAGCAGGTTAAGAGGTACAAGCTTCCAGCCATAAAATAAGTAAGTCACAGGATGAAAAGTAAAGCATGGGGAATATAGTCAATAATATTATAAGAACTCTGTGTGGTGACAGATGGTAACTATACCTGCCATGGTGAGCCTTTTGCAATGTACAGAATTCTCAAATCACTATGTTGTATACCTGAAACTAAAATATGTCAACTATACTTCAATTAAAAAATGTAAGGGGAGCCTGGCTGGCTCAGTCAGTTGAGCATGCAACTCTTGATCTCAGGGTTGTCAATTTGACCCATGGTGGGTGTAGAGATTACTTAAAAATAAAATCTTAAGGGGCACCTGGGTGGCTCAGTCGGTTGAGTGTGAGGCCCTTGGCTTCAGCTCAGGTCATGATTTCAGCAAAGGTCATGACTTCCACAACATGGGATCGAGTCCTGGAGCGGGCTCCACACTCAGCACAGAGTCTGCTTGAGATTCTCTCCCTCCGCCTCCCTCTCTGTGCCCGCTAACGGTATGCACACATGTGCACACTCTCTCTCTCTCAAATAAATAAATAAAATCTTTTTAAAATTAAAAAATACTAAGTAATAATAAAATAATAACAATGATGATGCCATGCTAACATAAGAAAAGAACACCTGCTATAACTGAGGTGTTAACTTCCAACCAATTTAATTGACTAGTAAATTCAGAGCAAATACTAAAATTCTTTAAGATTTATTCTTTTACACTCAAAGTTCATGTCCCTGACAGTAAGGGAATTCCAAAGGCTGGAGAGACATAGTAAGAGACTGCACCTAAGTCCTGGGGCAAAACCTGACACAATAGTTTATGTTCTACATTTAGACACACAAAAAACATGGTCACTTTTAAAACAACCAGTCAATTACAAGCACAGCATTTGTGTTTTTGAGTCCTTAAATACCAAGGCAAGAATATAAATTCGTGAATTTGGGATTTAAAAAGAAAACAAGGAAATACACTGAGCATTAAGACAATTACTACCTAATACATCAAAACAATAATTAGTTTTTAAAGATATAAGCTCTATTTTCTGAGGCACCTGGCTGGCTCAGTTGGTAGAGCACTGACTCTTGATCTCAGCCTCATGTTGGGGGTAAAATTCATTTTTAAACAATAAAGATATAAGCTTTATTTTCTTCAAAATGGCCTTTACGTTGTGGTTTTAGTAATCAAAAAGAAAGAAACTCTGGTATCTAGAGGTAAATTAACCTGTACATTTTTTGGACGGGGGGAAGGAAGAATCTAGAGCCATTAGGTAGTAACAATAAAAGATGGCTGTTTAGTTTGCAACCTTTCAAGAATGTGCTCCCCGGCGGTGTTCTTACCTCCTGGCAAGGATGGGCTCCTGCACAGAGGGTATACTTGGAATTTTAGTAATTCTAATCATATGTTAAACATCCTTGGTCTAAGGGAACTCGTTATTAAAAGGAATCCTTTAGTAATCTTACATAGGATTTTTTAAATCCCTATTAGCACGTCTTTGAAATCAATTTCCCTAGCTGTCTCCCAGCAAGAAGATATCTAATTAGCTGGAAATCCTTCATTGGATGAGAAAGTGTTCACTTTCCTTACATTTCAAAGTACAAAATACCCTGGCTTACAGCCAATCAAACATCCATATTTTATTTCAGCAGGGTAGCAAAAACGAAAACATGGTTCAAGGCACCTGGTTCTTAGTTTTAAAGCAGTGGTCCTGAACCGCAGCAGCCTAGCTCCCTCATATGAAGAAGTACTGAAGGTGTGAGGTTCTTTGACTCTTCCCCCAAGTTTTTATTTTTTGTTTTTTGATTCTGAGATCTTTTGGTGGGGTCCTACTTTCTTCTGTATTGCATAAAAACCCAACAGGGGCCAGGGGATTTTGCTGTTATTCACGACTGGTTCTGCAGCTCTTTACTAAGTTTTTGAATAACAAATGGAGGGAAACAAAGGCTTCAGTGAGCAAGCCATTCATTAGGTATTCCCTAACCCAGGATAATACATTCTGGAGATTAAGGAAATTACAAACAATTAAATAAGCATCCGTTCTTAAAGCGCTTCTAAAGCACCGGGACTTAGGTTCTTCCTCTCATAGTAACTCCTTCTGCTATTAACTTTTACCTTGATTTTAAAAGGAGACAGCTAACCCAGGGCCACCATGCTAATCTTAGTGTTCATTTCTTCTCTCAGCATCAAGAGGCATACTGAATACTGAGCTCCAGCGTACACCAGTCACATTCACTAAAGCCCCGGTGCCAACTTTCCTATCATTATTTCTCTTTGGAAGCAAAGCTGCAGATGGCTGTATAGGTGAGGTCAGGCAGGGAATGATTTGATTTATAGGACAAGCCCACTGACGGGGTCTCTCAGCACGTGTTCAGAATGCCGATGATTAACACCCGCTGGGCATTCTCCTTTTGGTTGCAAGCTCTCCGATCAAGTAGGGGAGGCTTCAATTCTGGGTGAGACAGGAAGCTCATCTAGCTAGAGCTGCCGGAGAAACTATTTCTAGCGACCAAAAGACAAGTTGCCACAAGGGCCTGAGTTCCGTCAAGTCCAGGCCACCCGCATCAGAATGTGGGGTGCTTGTGAAATGTGCACCTCCCCAGTCCTCCTGAATCAGCATCTAAAGGAGTCAGGGTGGTAATCTCTGAACTGTAATAGATTTCCCAGCTGATTCTCAGCATGACAGCTATCTGGAAGATGGGTAGGCAGACAGCTACCTAGAAGATAAATTCAGTGACTTGTCTGAGGTCATTTAATTTAAAATCTACTTTAACTGCTTCATTGGATAGGGCTTAACCATCCTCACTCTCTCTGATGGTGAGAAAACTATGGGCCAGAGAGATTAAGTAATTTCTAAATAGGAGAATTACTCTCAAAGCAAGTTATACTAATTGTAAATCTAGTGAGGGGGTTAGCAAATTTCTGTAAAGGAATAGACAGTAAATGTATTAGGTGTTGTGTACCATATGGTCTCTGTGATAACTAGTCAACTCTGCCAGTGTGGTGTGAGAGCGACCATGGATAGTATATAAATGAGTTTTGAGTTTGACTCAAAGTTCTTCTAAAGTTCTCCTAAAACTTCTCAAAATGAGGCACTGGGCTACATTTGGTCCACGGCTATAATCTGCTGACCTTTGGTTTGGTGCACCTTTAATTCTAACGTGGGCACCATGAAATGTAACTTTTTAAAAAACTAGAACTGGGGCACCTGGGTGGCTCAGTGGGTTGGGCGTCTGCCTTGGCTCAGATCAGAATCCCAGAATCCTAGAATTGAGCCCCACATTGGGCTCCTTGCTCAGAGGGGAGTCTGCTTCTCCCTCTCCCTCCGCTTCCCTCTCCCTCTGCCCTGCTTGTGCTCTCTCTCTCTGTCAAATAAATAAAATCTTTTTAAAAATAAAATAAAAATTTAAAAACTAGAACTTAAAAGATGGTAAATATTAATTTGGGCAGTTTCCTTGGGTAGAACAGTCCAATCTGAACTAGTGATGGGTAAGTGAAGCATTACTATAGTTAGTGTACACCACTAAAGTTGGGGACCATTTTCTCCATGACTCCAACTGGGTACTGGGATTTTTTGTATGGTCTTATATTTAATCCCTCAATATGTTCCATTTGCATCTGTTAGATGCTGGACATAGCCAAATGGTGCCCCACCTAGGCAAAAATTTACTTCAAGCAAATAAGACAAACAGGTCCAAATCTTACAACTTTGGTTTCCCTTGGTAGCAAATAAGTAAAAGTGACACATACATTTGTGATTGTGTAATACATTCCATGGCAAAGACTGCTTTTTTTTTTTTGAAAAGGAAAAGAGTTTCACACTTCATTGCCAGCAGCTTGAAGTAGTTTTAAACTGTTACGATAACATTCATGAAGCCAATAAAACGTGCATATTCTTGTTCTCTGCTAATCTCCCTCTGTTCCATCTTTCTCAAATGTACAGTTCTCTATATGGTTGGATGACTCGAGTAAATCAAATATGTTTTGTTCCCTAATAAATATATGAATCTGAATGGCTTATTCTCATTTTTATTTCTTTACATGGCGATTATTATACAACTGCTTCCTGTATGGAGGTCTCATCTACACCTTACACTATAAAGACATGCTCCATATATACAGATGTTTGGAAAGTGAGAGATAAATTACATGAAGGTAGTTACACTGAACTGACCGGTAAAACTAGCATATTTGGAGAAAAGATGGCTACTTATCCACCAAAGAGTTCCACTCCCCTTTCGAAATAAACAATTACTGCTCAGAAACAACTGCCAGCCAGGGAACACATTTCCCAGCTTCCCTAAATCTAGGTGGGGCTACGGGACTCGTTCTGGCCAATAGGATGTGAGCAGAAGTGATGTGTTTTACTTGCTGGTGGAGGTAGTTAATCCAGTACACCTTTCCATACTGTCTTCTCCCTTACAGTGACATTGGAGACCACATGTTGAAGATGGTGCCGTCACAAGATGGAAGGAGTCTTTATCCCTGAGTCCCATGAAGGAGGGCTAACCAGGAGAACTGCCCAACTAGGAATAACAGACTTGGACTTTGTATGAGCTAGACATAAACTTTTCCTGGATCAAGCCACTGACGTTTGGAGATAGTTACTAGAGCACTTAGCCCACCTTAACAGAATATATTTGAGTTGGATCAAAGAGTCAATAAACATGAGTTATTGAAGTGTTTCTGAGATAAATTCAAATATCGAGGAGTCGTATGTATAAGAAAAACTTGCAAATTATAATTTTTGCCATTTATGCAATCCATCCATAGGTGCTACAAACCAGTCTGAATAAATTCTACCATTCAACATCTCTTATAACAACCTGTCGATGCAGCAGCTACCTAAATCACTGGGTACTACGCAAGGTAGCAGGCACTGTATGGTACATTTATAATACATTTAAAACATAAAATCTAAACCAGAAGACAATCTTAAAACTAAATTTACATTCCCCAAGGCAGAATTTACTGAATTTCCATCATTTGGTACTATTTCATGAGGTTTTCCTTTCTACTTTCGAGAGCCTAAGGAAGGTGGGGAGAGATACGCCATTTGTGAGGCTGAGTCCTGCACAAGATTTTAGCTCCACATGTCCCCTACCGGGGACTCCAAAATAGTTCACCCTGGGGCTCCTCTAGCCCTTGAAGAATGGGTCCTGGAGTTTATAGGACACAGGTGAACGGCCAGAGGCTCTAAACGTAAAGAACTGTTCAGGCTTATCCCAGGTTTGAGCAGAAAGAAACCTTCTGGGGGAAAGATATGCCAGAGAACTAAAAGGGACTAAGACACCCAAGTGAAAGAGCCTATTATGGGTTGGCTATATCTCTGTAAACAACATTTTCTTGTATTGCTTATTAACCATTTTGGGGTTAGGGAACCTTTCGAGAATCTGACGAAAGCTATGGAACTTTTGTCTTCTCAAATATACACATGAACATTCATTTAAATATTTATACATAAATTCAGGGAGCTCAAGGCATTTGTAGCCCATGGACGAACTCCAGGTTAAGAATTCCTATTTTAGTGGGAGATTTAATAGCTGCCCCTCAGGTAGGTATAAGAACTCACTAGTAAATAACGCAGACACTTCCCTATACAAGAGAGAACATTGTTACTTCTTGCATCTTTTCCCCTCTGACTAGGGACTGGAGGAGACGGGAAAGAAAGGTAATGTTACTCCTAAGGTTTTCTTGCCATCCTGCACTGTCCCTAACCTTTGTGCTTGGTACAGTCCAGAGCTGGGATTCCATCAATGAGATTTTTTTTTTATTTTTAAACTTTATTTTGATATAATATTGGCCTTATATAAAAGTTGCAAAAATAATACATGAACCTCAAAGATACTAAGTGAAATAAACCAATCAAAAAAGGACAAATACTGTATGATTATACCTACATGAGGTATCTAGAATAGTGAAATTCATAGAGAGAGAAAGTAAACAGAGGTTGCCAGGGCCTGGGGCCTGGCAGGAAGAGGGAGAATGAAGAATTATTGTTTAATGTATACAGAGTTTCAGTTTGGGATGATGAAAAAGTTCTGGAGATTAATACGGGTGGTGATTGTACAACATTGTGAATGTAATTAATGTCACCAAATAGCACACTTAAAAATTATTAAAATGGATGGGGTGCCTGGCTGGCTCAGTTAATAAAGCCTATGACTCTTGATCTTGGGGTCATGAGTTCAAGCCCCATATTAGGGTTAGAGCTTACTTTAAAAATTATTAAAATGGTAAATTTTATATTATGTATATTTTATCACAGTAAAAAAAATTACAGAGTTCCTGTGTACCCCATCTACCAATGATGATCTTACATAACTACAGTAGTTATCAAAACAAGGAATTGGATTGGTATAATTATATTAACTAAACTATAGACCTACTTGAATTTCACTTTTTCTATGCACTCACTGTGTGTGTGTGTGTGTGTGTGTGTGTGTGTGTGTGTGTAGTTCCATGAGTTTTATCATACATATAGATTTATGTGAGCACCACCACAATACAGGTTCAAAACTATTTCAAATCCTCATTTTGTAGTTAAAGAAACTGAGGCATAAAAAGGCTAAGTAAGTTGTGAAAATTTTTACAACCAACAGGTGGCAAGCCAGGCATCGAACCCAGTAAGATCAACTGTGAAGCCTATGGCTCTTAACCATTGGTGGCTCTCCGTACGGAATATATCTAGGATATTCAAATGCATCCACATATACCCACTGGAGAAATCTACTCTACAATACTTACAACTGGTGTAATATAAAATATAACTAAAATGTAACTAAAACATAAAATACAATGTATCTCAGCATTCTACCTAGTTGGGTTGAATTCAGAATTTCAGGCTGGGACTTAGAGTTGGCTTGGCATTTTCTAGCTTAAAAATAAGTTTTAAAACTGGCATGAGACATATTATCCCTGCCAGAGAAAAAGAAATAATAACTTTGTTTTGTGAAAAACCTGAACTGAAAATTTCCAAGTTGATTGTTCATGGTTTGGTTTATTTTTTATCCTTAATAATAAATTCCAATCACTATTATGGGGGGAGGAGCTGGCTGGCTCAGTCAGTAGAGCATGTGACTCTTGATCTTGAGGTTGTGAGTTCAAACCCCACCTTGGACATAGAGCTTACATTAAAAAAAAATAATAATCACTATCATATAAGCATGATAAAATAGGTCCATCCATGTCATCACATTTTCACCTCTCATTAAATACATATAATTTTTAAAAGATTTTATTTATTTATTTGAGAGAGAAAGCGTGCACATAAGTAGGAGGGGGTGGCAGAGGGAGAGGTGGAAGGACACTCCCCGCTGAGCAGGGAGCCCAAAGCAGGTTTCAATCCCAGGACCCCGAGACCATGACCTGAGCTGAAGGCAGACACTTAACTGACTGAGCCATCCAGGCACCCCATAATTTTTAAAGCTTTTTACCTGATTTATTTATTTTGGTTTTTTAAGCAGGCTCCATGCACAGCATGGAGCCCAACAAGGGCCTTGAACTCATGACTCTGAGATCAAGACCTGAGCTGAGATCAAGAGTCTGACGCTTAACATGACTGAGCCACCCAGGTGCCCCTATTTTTTCTGATTGTAAACACAATACATGCTCATTGCAAGGAGTCTCTACAGTTCCCATAAAGATGCAGGGGGGGGGACCCCAATACTAAAACTCACCATCTAGAAGAAATTTCCTTGTATATCAGATTCCCATGGGACTTTCCTAGAATTAGAATAAAATGCAGGAAAAAAAGAAACTGAAAATTCTAACTCACCGAAATAAGAATATGAATCTTTGACCTTGGAAGCAAGTTTTAGAAGAAAATGGCACTCTTGGTTTATATTGTAGAATGTGAATACATACAGTCTTTTTTTTTCTTTTTTAAGACTTTATTTCTTTATTTGAGAGAGAGCACAAGCAGGGGGAACAGCAGATAGAGGGAGAAGCAGGCTCCCCACGGAGCATGGAGCCCTATGTGGGGCTCAATCTCAGGACTGGAGCCGAAATCAAGAATCAGACGCTTAACCAACTGAGCCACCCAGGCACCCCTTATTTATTTTTTTCAAAGAGAAATTCTATGTTAAATGAAAATGATGCTATTTATTATATGGGCACTGACATGGGTTTTAGAGTTTTGTTGGGGTCTGGGGACAACAGCCAAGAAAGAATCCTTGAGACATCTTCGGTGCAAAAAAAAAGTGATTTTATTAAAGCACAGGGACTTGAACCCATGGGCAGAAAGACCTGCAATGGGGTTGTTAGGGGTGGCTATTACATACTTTCAAGTTGGGAGGGGGTAGGGACAGAACAACCCTCCTAGGTATTTTGGAAATAAGGTTTCTAGGACCCTGAGGGGGCCAACTATTGTTAGGAAGGTCATTTATTATTGTTTAGTAAACCCTCAGTCCTGAGAACCTTCAGATGTGTATCAGTGGGCCATAGGATTGGAGGATGATTCCTAACATGAACCTTGGGGGCGGGGGGGGGGGGGGGAGGGGGGGGTGGGGGGGTGTAAGAACAAAAGGAGCTTTCAAAGGAATTTCGATATGTTTAAAATAGACTCACAGGATCCCTGGGGCGTGGGGCTAAGATTGCCTTTTGCCCTTGGCAAAGTGTCAACATCCAGGTAGCTGAGCTCCCAGTGGAACTCACTCTGCCTGTTTCAAGGACTTGTCAATGGGCTGTAAGTAGTAAGGAAATTTAATTTTTTTTTTTTGCCTTTGTTTCCCACATCAGGCATCAAATGGAAAAAAGAGAACAATTAGTTAAGAAGAATCAAAATATAGTTTCTCCCACACACATACATCCCCAAATTTTACAAAAAAATGAAAAACCCTGAACATTAGGAACTAGGGGCACCTGGCTGGCTCAGTTGGTAGAGCATGCAACTCGATCTCAGGGTCCTGAGTTCAAGCTCCACATTGGGCGTGGAACCTACTTAAAAAAAAAAAAAAAAAAAGAAAACAAATAAAAATTGTATCCAGTAGTATTTATGTCAACTTGGAAGCATCAACATCTACGGTTCCTCAACGATAAATGACCAAAGCAAGCAACAATTAAACAAAAAAACAAAAAAACTACACTAGAAATCTCACTATTGAATGTATTCTCACAAATTATCAAAGTATCACCAGCTTCTATCTTAGGCAAGGGGACTGGAAAATGACCAGGACAAGGGAGTAAAGGGTCTCTGTTTCCTAAGACACCATGACAGCGATGTTTGACACCTTTATTAGTCAGCCCTTCCTTGGAGGATCAGCAAGTACCTCTTATTGACAGGAATTATCATGTGATGCTAATAAGTTTAATAAAACTATTTCTTCTGAAAATATTGTCTGCCTCTCTATTCTGTAAGCAGATGTAAAAATTAAACCCTACTTGAAACATTTGCAGGTTTGTCACCAGTCGGGGAGGAAGACCTTCCTCTGCCCTGTGGTCCTTCTAGCTTGACTTAGAATCAAATTGACAAAAGACAGGTTAACAGGAGAAAACCAAATTTAAGAGGCATATTTAGGGGGAATCCACACAGACAAGAGATTCCAAAGACAATGAGGCAATTTGAAGCGTACATGAGCTAAGTAAAAAGGTAGGGACCTGAGGCCAAGAAGGGAAAAAAATTCATTAGCCAGAAGATGAAAGGAGATGCCTGGAAAAACAAGACGTTCTATTATGCAGATGAGTTCCTAAAGGGGGTCTCTGTTCATCTCTTCCTGTTGCAGTCGCTCCTTTCCAATGTAAATTTTGGCAGTTATGGGGAAGCAGAGCATCTTGCTGCATCTGCTGGCTTTCTATTACTCTTAACTTGAAATAATCTTTATGCTGAAGAGGCACATTTTGGGGCAGCCTGCCCTGGGCCCCTACAAACAAACTTCCCAAGACAAAAGACAAAGTACTTCCCTCCTGAAATGAAAATGAATATTCCAGAGATGGGTCTGCAAGGTCACCATGTACCCCAATGGCACAACAGAGTTTGCTATTTGAAAAATGATAAATCATTTTATATTATGAACCAACTACTTCATAATTTATTTGCTAAAATTGAGATTTTAAGTCTTGATTTTTTTTTTTTTTTTGCACTGGCTCTTCTTAAATGGGGACTATGATATATTTACCTATTACTGGACTATTTCGTACTATTTAGCAATCATAAAAGAGCTATCGTTTCTTGAGACTGTTATATTCCAGGCCTTTTAGAGATGCTTTTATGTACATTATCTAGTTTAATCCTCTTAATGACCCTCTGAGGCAGGCTTGAGCCATTCCATTTTATGTAGAGGAGAAACCAAGGTTTAGCCCACTCCGCACAGTAGCTTAACCTGGGGCTACTTCAGGCAGACAGACCCCTTCTTTATTAACAGCTCTCTCCCCAGAAGAGGATTTTACCTTAGACCAACAATGCCCAAACTGAGCACCAAGGCACTCTGGATACTGTAGCAAATTCACAAGGGCAACTTAGGGTATTTCAAAGTTTTGAGGCAAACACAGTGTATTCAGCATGTTGGAAAATGCTGAACCTACAACCAGAATTCAGTTTCAATGTTAGATCACATTACACTCCTATCAATGACATCATACACATCTTTGCAAAACCTGGGTTTTCGTGGATGCTGTGATAAAAAGGAAGGGCTACAGAAAAATTAATGTGGAACAGGAAATGAGAGTGCTGGTATCCAATCTAATCCCAAGATTTAGGAATTAGTACAGGTACACACATCCTGTATTTAAATAATATCCAGTATTTAAGAATGATATAACAATATTTTTTCTCTCAGTTTATGTAATTATTTTTTAAAAAATAGCTCCTATGTTGTTAGGACATTAATATTTAATAAGTTGTTTGAACCTAACTATGAAGAGCTACTAAAAACTACGGGCGCTGTGAAAAAATTACTAGATACTAAGGGAGCCATGAACCAAATTTAGGAATCTTTTGTCTTAATCAAAAAGTGATGGAGTTGTGCAAGATTCTCCAAGGAGAGCTGGGTGACCCTGCAAAAAAGTAACTTAAAGTCCAAAACACAAATATAACAACCAGGAAAAGAAGAACTTGGGTTAAAACCATTTTTAAAGTTTGCTCTCTGTCGGCTTGATCCTTCAAATCCCACACAATGTTCCCCTGGATAATTTGTATAAAAAAAAAACTTCTGAAACACATGCACACAAATTACTGTTTTTCTCATTCTTAGGGACTCAAGCAAAGCTTTTAAAAATTATAGCCTCCAAGCTATGTTGGAAGAGACTGGGCCTCCCCAGTACAGACAGAACACACCCGCAGAGCGTGTGCCAAGGAAACCTGGGGAAAACCTTGAAAGACAGACTGCCTCACCCCAGTACTTTGAGACTGTCAGCTTTTTTTGTGGTTTGCATCCTACTCTCAATATCCTGCTTTTAAGTTCAATAAGAATGCTCCAGGTTATTGTGGAAATGCTTGTTTGGAAACTTGCCTTCCACAGAGCTTTTTATGTAGCATATGATGCGTGAAAAGCAAGGAAAAAAAATTAACACAAATGGAACCAATGGTTCCATGCAGGAAGGAGGGCTGGAATGCCACGGGGAGAGTTACTGGGGGACTCCAAGGTCCTGGGGATGCTCTAGTTCTTCGGCTGGGTGATGGGTACTTGGGTGTGTGGGTTCTATTCTTATTCTTTACATTGAAAGTGTAGTTTGACACTTTGTGCAGGTATATTTCATAGTAGGGATAGGGACACCAGAATTTCTATGTGGAGTTGAAAGGATGCATTGTTTCTAAGCTGAGCTGAATCACTAGCCATCAGTCTTTACTTGGGAGTAAATGCTTAGCCAGAGGGCTCTGAAGAGGCTGACAGTTTTAAATGGGAAGTTAAGGTTAATTTTTGGTACAATCACTGAAAAACATGGAGTTAACAAATGAACATTTCTCTTTGTGTACATATAAATATACACACACACATATACATATATATTTATCTCTTTATATATGTGTGTGTATATATGTATATATATGTGTATATATATGTGTGTATATATATATGATGTTTTTATCTAAGTAATCTCTACCCAATGTAGGGTTCCAACTCACAACCCTGAGATCAAGAGTTGCAGGCTCTTCCAACTGAGTCAGCCAAGTGCCTATATATATATATATATTTTTTTTTTTTTTAAGTAAACTCTACACCCAACATGGGCTTGAACTCACAACCCTGAGATCAAGAGTCACATGCTCCAGTGACTGAGTCAGCCAGACGCCCCATCAAAAGAGCATTTCTTTATCACCCTTGGTTCATACCTTCCAATAATGTGCAGCTGGTTGTTTTACAGTGTCTTATTCTTCTTCACCCTTTCCAACTCTCCCCTCCCCACTTATGACCAAAAGGGCAGAAAACTCTTCCAATTTTAATTTATATCCCTAATTAAAAAAAAAATCATTTGCCATATGCTAAGCACCTGCTAGGAATGGCAGAAGGAAGTTAAACATGTATGGTTGCACTTCCTACATGCAAGAACAACAGGTTGCTATTGCTCTTCTAGGGATGGGAAATAGCTTCTCAAAGACAATGAGTGCACTTGTGCACCCTGTGGACCCAGGTGTGTTTGTCTTCATTGCCAAGTTCTTTCCACCTACACTGGCCTAACAGACATGAACTAAACATGAATGACTATCGTCATCCAACAGGTTCATGAAAATGCCTAGCATTCAAGAGCATCATGCCAAGCATTTTACTTGCACCATTTCATTTAATTCCCACAATACTACTGAATTATATATAATACACCCAGTTTACAGTTTTCAAAATTAAGTTTAATGAAATGGGTTTTCCAGGTGGGTCCAAGTGCCGTGGTGTTTACCATTAATTGATCACAGCCAGTTACAGATTTCTTTGTTCCTTCTTCACTCCCATTGATTCGCGTGACTAGCAGAAGGAACAGAAGAAGGAAGGGAGGAAGGGAGGGAGGAAGGAAGGAAAGAATAAAGAAATGGGGTTTCCAAAGTCACACACCTAACAAGTGGTGGAATCAAGACACAATCTCATAACCCCGAAGCAGATCTCCCCCACTGAACCATCTCACTGTGCTGCAGCGAAAACATTCTTGACCAGCTTTATGAAACTCAAGCCCCTCTCCTGTCACAAATAATGCTCCACACTTCCCCTCACGCTCCCCAAATCTACCGGAAGCACCACACTTAAATCCCCAAGACAAGTGCTGGTAACCTGATGTCTGAACTCAAACCAACGTGCCTCGCTTTCTCTGCCCCGGCCCTAGGAGATGCC
Organism: Ursus americanus; assembly: GCF_024610735.1. Lineage (NCBI taxonomy): Eukaryota > Metazoa > Chordata > Mammalia > Carnivora > Ursidae > Ursus > Ursus americanus. The sequence goes on along the minus strand of NC_142137.1, from coordinate 9,114,902 downwards.
ACTTGCTAACTCTTCACAGAGCTTAATTCCAGCCAGAGCGGATCTCTCCGGGGCAGGAGTCCAGCCCCCACCCTCCCGGGTCTGCGCCTCTTTGCAGTCCTCGAAGGGGTAAGCGGAAGGGGGCAGGCTGCCTGCGCGCTCGAGCCGAACCCGGTCACTCTGAGGCCGGCCCGCAGGCCTGGGGACGGCGGGGAGCGCAAGGCGACCAAAGACGACCCTCTTTTACTCCCGCAGACCACCAGCCACCGAATCCGGGAGAAATACCTGGGGACCCCCGCCCCCCTACCACCACTTTCTTCAAACTCTGAGCTCACTGGAGAAAGAGGAGGGGGACAAGCCAAGACGACAAAGTTGCCACCCCCACCCAAAGTTCTATACTCCAGGGAGGCAAGTGAAGCAAAGCAGTAAGAGAGGTGCCCCAGGAAGGCCCCCTCCGGTCCCGGCTTTCCGGAGGCCGCAGGAGAGGGGGCAACGCGCTCCTCTGGCTCTCCTCCCCCAAGCAGACGGCGACCGGGGGGCGCCTAGGGAACAGCGCCCCCACCTCCGACACCATCCTCCCCGGCCGGGAGGTCCCCCGGGAGTGGGGGACGTTGGCCCTCGGATGAAGAGGGGTCTCGAAGGGACCCAGCGAGGTCGCACCGTACCTTTCTCGCGCGCGCCGGACGTCCGCGCCGCAGGGACCGCTGCCGGTGACAGGGTGGGGGGCGAGGGGAGACGACGGGGACGAATTCCCGCAGGCTCCGGCGGCCCCTGGGCCTCGGCGCCGCCCCGCGCCGCGCCTCCAGCCGCGCGCTCGCCAGGCTGCGCTCCCGGCTCCCGCAGGTTACCTGTGGCCGCGCTCGCCGCGCCCGCAGCCCGCACGGCCCTGGCCCCGCCCCACCCGCGGTTCCTAAACTGGGGCCGCAGCGCCCCGCAGCGGCCTGCGCCCGACACGGCGGGGACCTGTGGGAGGTGGGGCCGCGAAGGCCCGGGGGCTGTCCCCTGGCTGCAGGCCGCTCCCAGCTGGGGCCGCTGTCCCTTCCCGGTCCGCCGGGTCCGCCTCCTTCTGAAGAGTGGGAGGGAGGGGGGCTGCGGTGTGGTGAGCTGTTCCGGGCACGGGGCGCCAGGAGGTTTATTGGAGGGAGAGGGGGATTGGGAGGAAAAAACCGCGCCTCACCCCCTGGTCAAATGGATATTTCCGTATATTCTTAGTTCATTTAACTGGAATGGCTCAGTTGGGTATCAACAGCGACGAAAGAAGCGAATTCATTAGAGAGCTGGAAAGGGTAAGGAAGCCCCTATTCCAAAGAGCTTGTCTGTAAGTAGCTTTCAGAACCGCCCCATATGACACAGACAAAAAGCACTGAGCGTTCCTGACTCCTATATTCAAATCACACTTTACACACCATTACCTTGGTCCGTTTTTGTCTGTTTTTCAGTTATGTCTTCAGCACCTAGAAGAGTTGCCCCAAGATAGGGAGCATTCAACAAAGTATTATCGAGTGAATGTGTGAATGAACGAAACCTCATTCAGCCTTCAGAAAAAGCAGGGCAGGTCGCTGCTGCCCAAACACAGCAGGAGGGGGACGTGGAACCCTAAGGTTTGGGACAAGCTTATTTTGAACCTGATTTTTCTGATCTGCTTTAAAATAGGCCTGGTTTCCACAGGTAAAAGAAATGTGATGATCTCCTCCTTTTTCTTAATATATTTGTCTCCCTCGCTCTTTCAGGGAGCATTAGGGAGGAGAGATCCAAACTCACACCAGGAAAGGGTAAGTGCTTGATTTTCCTCTACAATTTCAGAGCTTCCCCACCCCATTGCCATAGGGGCAGTTTTTCTTGGCAGGGTGTGAAACCTCTCCTGAGTGTGCTTTGACCCTCTTCAGATTTCTTCCTGTCCCTGTCACATTTCCTTTCCCTGCCCATTGGTGGCTCTGGATTTCTCTCCAGGCAAGTTACCAGTGAATTATAGGTGAACCCCCAAAGTCAAGATATGTATGCATGACTTTTCAACCTGACCGTTTCTTTCTTATATGTTTCCAGATTAAAGAGTTTTCCTAGCTGTTCCCTTGAATGAACTTCCAGAGACAAAGAGTGCTCCCTTCCTCTGGGAGGCTTTTATAACATCACCATAAAGTTGAAATGAGATGGAGTTTTAAGTTACATTTGTGGACAGTCAGAGCAATCACGCATTAATTCTGCTGAAAGGAGCAGAAAGCTGGCCCATAAAACATGTGAATGCTCCTGGAAGGCAACCGGTCTGTAATTGTTCCCAGGCTTTGACTGGTGGGAATTCCTGGCAGAGGGGCCTCCTGAGAGCCAAAGCAGGCAGTGGGGGAGCTGCTTGCAGATCTTGTTTGCTCGTCTCCAAGTGGGCACACAGTCTTTGGAAAACTAACGAAAAGAGACTCTACACCTCCCTCTATATGAGGAAGGCTCCCGGCCTACAGTTCCACTCTTGCGCCTCTACTCAGCTCAATCAGACCAGGCTTAGAGAGCCACCTCGCTACACCCTCTCTCTGCCGCATGAGAAAAGTCTGTTCTGCCAGTGTTAGTTTTCCCTGCTTTCTGAGAATATAATCTGCTCTGATTTCCAGCGATGTTTCTTTGATGAGTTCACTGCACTAGCTGTCTTTCATGTCTTTAGCTTCAATTCGCCCTTCAGCCCAGCATTCCGGCTTCTAACCCTGCCGCTGCCTGAAACTGCCCTTGCTAAGGCTTCTACCCAGGAAACCTTCCATGTGCCTCTCCGTGATTACATCCTCCTTCTCCTCTAGAGGAAACCACCATACTGAATTTTGTATTACCTTTTTTGGCTTCCGGCTTGGAGCACGGGAAGGTGCAACTCACTTCCGTCATCCCGAATCCAGGTTCATCTGACATCAGCACGTCCACCATGCCACCTAAGTTTGACCCCAACGAGACCAAAGTCCTATACCTGAGGTGCCCTGGTGGAGAAGTCGGTGCCATATCTACTCTGGCCCCCAAGATTGACCGTGTGGGTCTGTCTCCCAAAAAGTAATTGAAACGGTCTGAGGATTACAGTGAAACTGACCATCCAGAACAGACAGGCCCAGATTGAAGTAGTACCTTGTGCCTTTACCCTGATTATCAGAGCCCTCAAGGAACAGCCAAGAGACAGAAAGAAGCAGAAAAACATTAAGCACAGTGGAAATACCACTTTTGATGAGATTGTCAACATTGCCCAACATACGCAGCACTGAGCCTTAGCCAGAGAACTCTCTGGGACCATTACAAAGATCCTAGAGATTGCCTGGTCTGTTGGCTGCAGTGTTGATGACCGCCATCCTCAAGACATCATAGATGACATCAACAGTGGTGCAATGAAATGCCCAGCTGGTTAAGAATTACATAGGAAAAGGGGCGCCTGGGTGGCTCAGTCTTAAAGCGTCTGCCTTGGGCTCAGGTCACAATCCCAGTGTTCTGGGATCGAGCCCCGCATCGGGCTCCCTGCTCAGTGGGAAGCCTGCTTCTCCCTCTCCCACTCCCCTGCTTGTGCTCCCTCTCTCGCTGCCTCTCTCTCTGTCAAATAAATATATAAAATCTTAAAAAAAAAAAAAAAGAATTACATCGGAAAATATTTCAGTAAAGGATCATTTGACAACCAAAAAAATTTTTGCCTGTGTGTATTAATAATTCCCTTTCACAAATATATATATCCCTAAACACAACACTGTACAGTTTGGGGGGTTTTATGAATATTTATTTATTTATTTATTTATTTATTTATTTATTTATTTGACAGAAAGAGAGACAGCCAGCAAGAGAGGGAACAAAAGAAGGGGGAGTGGGAGAGGAAGAAGCAGGCTCCCAGCAAAGCAGGGAGCCTGATGCGGGGCTCTATCCCAGGACCCTGGAATCTCGCCCTGAGCCGAAGGCAGACGCTTAATGACCGAGCCACCCAGGTGACCCAACATTGTACAGTTTTGCCTAGTTTTGAACTTTTTGTAAATGAAATCATTCTGGGGGAGCCTGGGTGGCTCAGTCAGTTAAGCAGCCAACTCTTGATTTCAGCTCAGGTCATGATCTCAGGGTTGTGAGACTGAGCCCCAGGTAGGGTTCCACGCTCAGGGGGTAGTCTGCTTGAGATTCTTTCACTCTGCCTTTCCCCCCTGCCCCCCACTTCCTTGAGTGCACGCACCTGCATGTGCTCTCTCTCTCTCACTAAAATAAAGAAATCTTAAAAAAAAAAAAAAAGGAACAATTCTGCACTCTTCCTATGCATCTTGGTTTTCTCACTCAGCATTCTGTTTCTGAGATTCAGCTATTCAATTTCTCTGCTATATAGTGTTTCATTGTAGGAAGATACCGCAATTTATTTATCCAGTCTACTTTTGGACATTGGGTTGGCTCTAGTTTTTGGTGTTGCAAACAGTGTTGCTATGAACACTCAAATATTTCTCCTGATGCATGTAAGAGTTTTCAGGATTTTTATCTAGAAATGAAATTGTTGGGTCTTAGTGTATGTATGTGCTCAAATTTACTAGGTAATGCCAAATTGTTTTCTTTTTTTTTTTAAGATTTATTTATTTGAGAGAGATTGAGAGTGTGTGAGCAGGGGGAGGGGCAGAGAGAGAGGGAGAAAGAGGATCCGAAGCAGGCACCATGCTCAGCGCGGACCCAGGGCTCAATCTCATTACCCTGAGATCATGACTAGCGCTGAAATCAAGAGCCAGTGGATTAACCAACTGAGCCACCCAGGTGCCCCCAAAAATTGTTTTCTAAACCAGTTGTATCAGTTTTCATTTCCATCAGCAATGTGTTAAAATTCCCCTTTCTCTACATCTTTGCCAGCGCTTATTTTTGGTTTGTGTGTGTGAAATTATTTCTTATTATGATTGTGATTTGTAGTTTCCCAATTACCATTGGAACGATTGAACATCTTTAATATTTAATAATTTTTCTTGTTTTCTCTTTTGTTAATCGGCCATGTCTTTTGCCCTGTTTCATGTGTTTTGAGAAACCCTTCCTGACCCTGAGGTACACAAATATTCTCCCATGTTTTCTTCTAAAAGTTTTAAAGTTTTGGGGCACAGTTTTCAAGTTTTGGGGCAACTGACCAGCTCAGTTGATAAATCATGCAACTCTTGATCTCAGGATTATGAGGTCAAACCCCACATTGGGTGTAGAGATGACTTAAAAAAATAAAATCTTAAAAAAGAAGTTTTAAAGTTTTGCTTTTCACATTTAAGTCCATATTCCAGCTGAAATTCATTTCTCATTTGCAATGCCAAAGCTATCTTATAGTGAATTTCCATGTACGCTTGAGTCTGGTTTGGGTTCTCTATTTTGTTCCATTTGCCTATTCCTTTTTTTTTCCATTTGCCTATTTCTGTGTTAGTACCATACTGCCTGAAAATCGGTGGTTTTTTAAATCAAATCCTGATTCTGATCATAGAAGTCCTACTCTGATCTATTTCTTTTTCATAAGGAATATCAAGTGTTCTTAGCTCTTTTCTCTTTCACAGACTTTTTAGGATTAGCTTGTCTGGCTCTATGAAAATTTTGGTTTTTGTGTTTTAATTTTTTAATTTTTTAAAGTAAACTCTATGCCACACGTGGGACTCAAACTCACAACCCGGAGATCAAGAGTTGTATTACACTACTGAGCCAGCCAGGGGCCCTTCCATAAAAATTTTGTGATCCTGATTTGAAATCACAGAGAATCTATATGGCGGCTGGCATTTTTTATTCATGATTGTTTATTCTCTTCTTACCTTGCCATGCTTTCCTATAGTGGCGTAGACCACTCCGCCCCACTGGTTTGGGGCTTGTGTGACTTGCCGTGACCAACGCCATGTTGGAGCTGGAGCTTTAAATATGTTGTGTACTTCAGTGCTTCTCTGCCCTTGCTTTTGTCATCTTGAGCTTTTGCCCTGTGCCATGAGAATATGCCACGAAGAGTGGCTGCCTCTTCAGCTGAGATCTCAGTATGGAAAACACATGGAGTCCTACAGAGCCCGGGATGGCTACGGGTGGTCTGCAGCCCTCATGTAATGGGAACAAGAAATAAATTGTTTGCTGCTACTGCAATTTCGAGAGAATTAACATCTTTACACTGTTGAGTCTTCCTATCTATAAACACGTTTGACGTGTCTGTCCATTTACTTAGAATTTTAGTGACTTAAAACATTTTTAGAACTTTTAATATTCTGGGGCGCCTGGGTGGCTCAGTTGGTTAGTGTCTGTCTTTGGCTCAGGTCATGATCTCAGGGTCCGGGGATCAAGCCCCACATCCAGCTTTCTGCTCAGTCAGGAGTCAACTTCTCCCTCTCACTCTCCCTCTGTGTTTTCCCCTCTTCCTTTCTCTCTCTCTTTCTCAAATAAATAAATAAATAAATAATACCTTTAAAAAAAAGAACTTCTCATTTTCTGAGATTTATTATTTTTTTTACCATTGCAAGTGATACCTCTACCTCTGAAAGTACATTTTCTACCCTTTTTATTGTCAAGAAAAATGCAAATATCTTTGTTTATTGAACTTACATCCAAAAACATTGCTAAATTGTTATTAATTTGAGTAATTTGTAGATTCTTTAGTTTTCTATGTACCTACAAGTAAGGATATTTTATTTCTTCCTTTCTAATCCTTTTATCTTTAAAAAATTTTTATTTTGAGATAATTATAGATTCATAAACGTTGCAAAAATAGTGTAAAGAGATCCGGGTATCCCTCACCCAGTTTTTCCCAATGGTTACATTTTACATAACTATAGCACAATATCAAAACCAGGAAATTGACATTGGTATAATGTGTGCAACTTTTTAAAAGATTTTATGTATTTATTTGACAGAGAGATAGAGAGAGAACACAAGCAGGGGGAGCAGGAGAGGGAGAAGCAGCTCCCTGCTGAGCAGGGAGTCCTATGCAGGGCTTGATCCCAGAACCCTGGGATCCTGAGCCAAGGGCAGACACCTAACCGTCTGAGCCACCCAGATGCCCCAATGTGTGTGCAATTTTATTACATGTGTAGCTTCATTTAACCACTATCACAATCAAGATAAAGAACTATTCCATCACCGCAAAGAATCTTACTCATGCTCCACACCTTCCACTTTCTCCCTATGAGCCTAACCCCTGGCAGCCACTAATCTCTTTTCCATCTTTACAATTTTGTCTTTCAAGAATGTTATAAGAGCGACATCACACAGAATGTGATCTTTTGAGACCATCTGTTTTTCACTCAGTGTAAAGGCCCTAGATATTCATCCCAGTCGTTGGCATGTTTCAATAGTTCATTCTTTTTATTGCTAGGTGGTATTCCATCGCATGGATGGACCACAGTTTGTTTAACCATTCATCTGTCAAAAGGCATCTGGGTTGTTTAGAGATTTTCACTATTATGTATAAAGCTGTCATGAACAATTATGTACAGGTTTTTATATAAACATGTTTTCATTTCTCTGAGATAAGTGCCCATAATGGCAATTGCTGGGTTGTACAGTGATTGCATGTTTAATTTTTTTTAAGATTTATTTATTTATTTTAGAGGAAGGGAGGGGCAGAGGGAGAGAATCTCAAGCAGACTCCGCTGAGCACAGAGCCTGATGTAGGGCTCAATCACACAACCCATGAGATCAAACCAACTGTTTTACAGAGTGGCTATGTCATTTTACATGCCTACCACCAATGTAGGAGAGATCCAGTTTTTTCACATCCTTGCCAACATTTGCTGTTATTACTATTATTTTTTATTTTAGCCGTTTCTTTTAAAAAATATTTATTTATTAATTATTTATTTAAGAAAGAGAGAGAGAGAGAGGGTGAGAGGCAGGAGGAGGGGCAGACAGAGAGAATCTCAAGCAGACCCCCTATTAAGCATGGAGCCCAGTGCGCATCTCTACCTCAGGACCCTGAGATCATGGCCTGAGCCAAAACCAAGAGTTGGACGCTCAAATGGTTGAGCCACCCAGGTGCACCTGTTTTAGCCATTTTGATAGGTAGTAGTAGTATCTCATCGTTGTCCCAATAATTTGCATTTCTTTAATGGCTAGTGATACTACCTTTTCTTTCACAGCCTAGAGTGGTTATTTTTTATACTCATTATGCCATGAATTCATAAGAAGTGGATTCCAGCAGCTCAGGCTCCTTTCCACTGGCTCCTACAAAGTGTGGTTCTCTGGCTGGAGCAGGCTGGTGCTCCCGTTTAACCCAATTATCTGGGTTCCTTCTTTTCCTGATTGTTTCCCTTCACTTTTTTCAGGAAGCTCTCTGTGCTCTTAGAGTGCTCAATGCGTACACTAATTCTCTTGGCAAGAATGTTGCCTTTGTTTGTTTCAACAATGCCAACAGCATGCTGAGTAACACTGCAGACTTCCAATTTTGCCGTGGGAACATTCGTGAGGTATGTCTACCATATCACCTTTCTTGTAGATTTGCATGTATGTGGCCAAAGGAACAAATCCGTGTTTTTTAAGGCTTAGAGAATATACATCGGGTGCCTCTCCTCTTTCTCTTTGGTTTGGTCATTTTGGAAGACTACTGGAAGTTGGTGATTCTGGCGAAAGATTGAACATCTTTTCATGTGCTTATTTGACATCCCTGTATCTTCTTTGGTAAAATGCCTCTTCATGCTTTTGCCTGTTTTCCAATTGGATTTTTTTTTCTGTTGAGTTTCGAAAATTCTTTACATATTATAATGTGAGCCCTATGTCAGATATATGGTTAACAAATATTTTACTCCAATCTATAGCTTGTCTTTTCATTCTTTTTTTTTTTTCTCCCAAGTAATCTGTATGCCCAATGTGGGGCTCAAACACACCACCATGAGATCAAGAGTCACATGCTCTGCCAGCAGAGCCAGCCAGCCGCACCTTGTCTTTTATTCTCTCAACAGGGGAGTTACAAAGAAAAAGTTCTAATTTTGATGAAATCCGATTTATTGACTTTTTTCTTTTATGGATAGTACTTGTTTTTGGTGCCACAATCGCTTTGTTTCTTTTCCCTATCCTATCACGCAGTCGAGGATGTACAGTACACTGCGGAATAGGAATGGTGGCTATACGCATCCTTCTCTGTGTCCAATTTTAAGCTACTGATGATCTGATCTGTCTCCATCACTCACTTTCGATTCCAAAGATAAAGGGACCATATTTATCAGTTAGAATGTGTTTGGCTTCAAGAGAGAGCCTAACTAGAGTGGTTTAAATCATAAAACACATAATAACTTACATAATAAAAATATCTGGGTTTAGGCTCTTTCTGGGATTCTGTTGCATCACCTGAGTATTAGCTCTTGCCTTTAGCTTGACATTTAAGCAGGAGAAAGGGGCAGGCCTTCTCACTGTATTTATTTTAATTTGGGAACAAATTCTTCTCAGATGACCCTTAAATATATTTCTTCTTATGTATCTTTGGTCACAACCGGGTCACAAGGTGGAAAGGGATGTGGTTACTATACATCATGAATCATGATTCAACCTCTAGGTCTGAGGTTCTTTCCCTAAGTCTGCCGATACCCAAGAACATTTAGGTATACCAAACTAAGGGAGGGGGGAGGAGGGTGTTGGTTATGCCACCAACAATGTCTGCCTGACATTTGTCCGACTTTGCATTCCTTATGCCTGACAGTGTGAGGCACATGGTAGACACATTCAGAGGCTTCTGTTCAGCTTATCCTCCTTTGTTAAGAGCTGCCTCCTTGCTCATAAGGGTAGACCTCTGCAGCCACCAACTGCACCCAGCCGTAGTGGATTGGACCATTAATTCAGCGTATTTAGTGGGACTTGACCACCATCAAGCTGCCATGTTGCACAGAGAATACAGTGTAAATGGTGTATCCTAGTTTGTGCTTCATGGAGTTCTGACCACTGTTCTAGGCACTGAGAACAGAATGGAGAGCAAATCAGATGCTTCCAGAGTCTAGTGGTGAATACAGCCCTCAATCAAATATTAAATTATAGCTGAGATAAATGCTCTGAAGGTATAGCAGCACATGGCACTGTGTGAAGTATGACTGGGGGATTAGGCCAGGAGCGGACGACTGGCCCAAACTCAGATTTTCTTGCTTGGGAATCAAAGATAATAATAACTAACACTTATTTAATGTTTGTCTTTTAAATAGAGATATGTAGATATATATATCTTTATATATATAAATATATATATATTTATAATCTATTTAATAAAGATATTTTTATTTATTTGTCAGAGAGAGAAAGCACAAGCTGACAGAGGGAGAAGCAGGATCCTTGTTGAGCAAGTAGCCCGATGCGGGACCCGAGCCGAAGGCAGCCACTTAACCAACTGAGCCACCCAGGCATCCCTCTAGATATATATTTTTTAAATTTTTGAAGATTTAATTTATTTGTTTGACACAGAGAGAGAGAGACAACAAGAGAGGGAACACAAGCAGGGGGAGTGGGAGTGGGAGAGCGAGAAGCAGGCTTCCTGCTGAACAGGGAGCCTGATGCAGGGCTCAATCCCAGGACCCCGGGATCACAACCAGAGCCGAAGGCAGACATTTAATGACTGAGCAACCCAGGCGCCCCTATTTTTTAAATTTTTAAAGAAGATTTTATTTATTTATTTAAGAGAGAGAGCGAGAGAGAGAGCATGAGGAGGGGGGAGAGGGAGAAGCGGACTCCCCACTGAGCTGGGGACATGGGGCTCAATCCCAGGACCCTGGGATCATGATGAGCAGAAGGCAGACGCTTAACTGACTGAGCCACCCAGGTGCCCCGCTATATGGATATACAAACACAGACATACAGTTTAGTGGTTTTAATTCCCACAACTGTATTGAGTTATATAACATTATCACCAGTTTAGAGATGAGGAAATTGAGGCACAGAGAGGTTAAGTAACTTAGTCCAGGTCACATAGCTAGTTAGTGGTGGAACTAGGGTTTGAACCCAGGTAGCCTGGTTCTAGAGCCTGGGCCCACTATCACTGGGACTAGAAGAGTGGGGCAGTCATCTTCTGTCACCTGGTGTGAAGAGCACAGAGAGCCAGTTTTCATGCAGAGATTGAAGAATGAAGTGAGAAGTACAGAAAGAAGCAAAAATGAGTTTCCTTTCTAATGAAGTCTGTTATCCCCTGTAATATCCTGAGACATCTTTACCAGGATCCTCTGAATATGACATAACTTCTGAACTTTATCACCAAGTTTATGATCGGGTTTTATCCATCCATTCCTCCATCCTCCCTCCATTCATAAAGGGTATATATTGTGTTAGTTAGGACGCATTCTACTGCAAAGTTCAGAACACCCACCTTCAGTGTTTTATTTTGTTTTTTAGGTAAGCTCTAGCCCAATGTGGGGTTTGAACTCACTTCAGTGATATAAGCAGGACTTCCCAACCGGTTTGCTGCTACCACTTGTGTGCAAATAAATGGCTTATAGATATGGCTAAGTTATTGATTCCTTCAGCCTTTTGGGACAGCTGGGCAGGACCTGAGGTGACCAAAGTCTCTGGGCCGGTCACCTCTGGCTGCAAGTAGCCTGTCCATTTAGGTCAGTGTGCCATACATACAGTATCCTTTTCTATTTGCATCATGACCAGACAGGGTGGGGAAGCAGTGGCTTCAAGAATGAATTTCTAAGGGCACCTGGATGGCTTCGTTGGTTAAGTTTCTGACTCTTGATCTCAGCTCAGGTCTTGATCTCAGTGTCATGAGTTCCAGCCCTGTGTTGGACTCCATACTGGATGTGGAGCCTGCTTCAAAACAAAACAAAACAAAACAAACAAACAAAACAGTCTCATGAAATAAGAAGTTTGGGGAGAGGCCTTTCCAGGTCTGAGTACAGTAGTTCAGCAAAGTCATCCAGGCTCTTTCTGTCTTTCTATTCTGCCATTTCCATGACAGGGTTTTGGTCGTAGGCTTGGTACCTCATTGCTCAAGATGGCTTCGCTACCTCCAAGTACCATGTTGTTACACAACTGTGTTCAAAGCAGGAAAGGGTGGCGTCAAGGGGGCTCTTCTGACTCACTGGACCCTCTTATTGGAAAGCAAACTCTTTCCTAGAAGTTCCCCAGCAAGATTCCCCTTACTTCTTACTGAGCAAATATTAAGGAGTCTCAGAGTTTGAGTATCTGACTTATCCCATCGCTAGCTTGGGCAGTGGGCACAGGAGAACAGGGAAGTGGGTTTGGGAATGGCTGGTAAGTAGCTAACCGACTGTGTCTGCCACTTTTGTAGGTTACACTGAGTGAAATGGATAAGGGACAGTTCCTAGATCTCTTTCTAGTAGATAGTTATTAGTTTGTTTGTTTTTTTATTTACTTACCAAACTCTACCCGCAATGTGGGGCTTGAACTCATGACTGAGATCAAGAGTTGCATGCCGTACAGACTGAGCCAGCCAAGTGCTCCTGTAGCAAATTTTTAGTCAAGTCATTTGTCTTGGAGAATCTGCTTTCTTGTATCATTGAACATATACACTGGCGTAAGCTCCTGGGTAAGGCAGGAGCTGCCAAGGCCAAACCGACCTACTGTTATGTGGAACTGTCAATACCTCTGTGTGGTTGACTCTATTGTCAGGAGCTTTCTGCCCTCATGTTATGGCACCATTGAGGTCAGAAGCTTGTCCTTAGAAGTCCATATGCATAAAACATTGATTTTTAAAATAGAAGTCCACATGTATCAGTTTCATGTCACTAGTTTGGGACTTTTCTTGGATAATTACAAATGTTATCTTCAGTTTGTTCGTGGCTCTAAGTCAGAAAAAATTCATTATGTAATCCAAAGACAACATGATAGATATCTAAGAAATAGCCAAAATTACAGGATTAAAAAAAATTGCCCTGGGGCAATATAAATAACTAGAATGTTAGAAATCAAGGAACTTGATTCACATCCTGCCCCCCCCATTCCTGTTCCTATCTGGGTCTTACTTATTTTAATAAATGGCATAACCATACATCTAGTTGCTCAAACCAAATGACTGGGAGGAGTCCTTCCCCTGATCACCCATGTTAAAGAAGCTAATAACAAATCTTACCTATTCTACCTCTGAAATTTATATAAAACCTACCCAGCCCTGGGGCGCCTGGGTGGCTCCATTGGTTAAGTGTCTGCCTTTGGCTCAGGTCATTATATCAGGTCCTGGGATCGAGCCCCACACCGGGCTCCCTGCTCAGCGGGGAGTCTGCTTCTCCCTCTCCCACTGCCCCTCCCCCTGCTTGTGTGCTCTCGCTCACTCTCTCTCTCAAATAAATAAATACAATCATTAAAAAAAAATCTACCCAATTCACACTTTCCACTGTTATTTCTTCTTCCATCCTTAAATCTGCAGTTCGTTTTCCCCACATCAGCTAGAATATAGTCATCAGTTATCTACTGCTGTGTAACAAACCATCCCAAATCCTAATGGCTTTTAAAAATAGCCATTTTAGGGGTGCCTCGCTGGCTCAGACAACACAGTATGTGACTCTTGATCTAGGGGTTGTAAGTTCAAGTCCCACCTTGGGTGTTGAGCCTACTAAAAAACAACAACAACAACAACAACAACAATGGCCATTTTATTTGCTCATGATTCTGTGGGTTGGCTGAGCAGGGTTCAGCTGGAATAGCAAGTCTGTGTTCCATGTGGTGCGGACTGGACTTGCTCATGTGGCTGCAGTGTGGGCTGGAGAATCCAAGATGGTGTCACTCACGTCTGGCCCCTTAGCTGGAATGGCTGGAAAGCTGCAGCCTCCCTACTCTTGTGCTATGGTATCCTTCACAGCCTCCCTGCCCCTGGGGCTTCTCCAGCAAGCTAGCCCAGACCTCTTTTCATGGCAGCTCTGGGTTCCAAGAAAGTGAAAAAAGAAAGTAACAAAGCCCTTTATGATCCAATCTCAGAAGTTGCACAGGGTCACTGTCACTTCTACCACATTCTATTGGTTAAAGCAAGTCACAGGGCCTGCCCACATTCAAAAGGAGGGAAAACAGGGGGGAGGAGCGGCAAAGTCACATTTGCAAAAGGGCATGTGGGACGGTGTGGACGGTTGTGGCCATCTTTGGAAACAATCTATCAGCAAAGTCTTTTAGAAAAGTAAACCACGCATCTCACCTCCCTTCTTTTTTTTTTTTTTTTTTTAAAGATTTTATTTATTTACTCGACAGAGATAGAGACAGCCAGCGAGAGAGGGAACACAAGCAGGGGGAGTGGGAGAGGAAGAAGCAGGCTCATAGCGGAGGAGCCTGATGTGGGGCTCGATCCCATAACGCTGGGATCACGCCCTGAGCCGAAGGCAGACGCCTAACCGCTGTGCCACGCAGGCGCCCCTCACCTCCCTTAAAACTCTTCAATGCTTCCAGAGGCACTTAGGATAAAATCCAAAAACTCTTTATCCTGAAAAGACTACCTGTGCGCCATGCCTACCACTATCCCCTTCTCTCATCGCACTGACATTTTGTTCCTCCAATGCCCTTTCTTTTCTCCTTGGTTTTTCCAACTACTGAGAAACCTTCCCTCCATCCTGGCTATAACTTTGCTATCTCCTCATGGTCAATTGAAATGTGATCTCTTTAATTATTTATTTAAAATCTTTTTTTAAGATTTTATTTTTTTAAAAGTATTCTCTATACCCAACGTGGGGCTCGAACCTACAACTCCAAGATCAAGAGTCACATGCTCCACCAACTGAGCCAGCCATGTGCCCCTGAAAAAATGTTTTTAAGTAAGCTCTACGCCCAATGTGGGGCTTGAACTCACGACCCTCAGATTAAGAGTCACATGCTTTACCAGCTAAGGCAGCCAGGTGCCCCAAAAGTCATCTTTTTAAGAGAGGTCTTCTCTGACCACCCCATCAAAATCAGGCTCCTTCTTTCACCCTCATGTACTCTTTCACCTCTTTTTATTTATCTCCTCCAAAGCACAGCACTGAAAATCTAATTATCTTCATGGTCATTAAAAAAAACCAAACAAAACATATTTGTTGACTGTTAAAGAGATGAAGTTATCAAATATAACTCTATAATGGCTACAAATATGTTGCACATTTAAAAGCAGAGTGTTTCCCTCTATGGAGGGGAGCCAGAAAGAAACTAACATTTCACTAGATATTCTCTTACGCTGTTTGACTATTTTACCATATGCATGTTTTTAAAATATCAAAATCTTATTTTTAAA
Organism: Ursus americanus; assembly: GCF_024610735.1. Lineage (NCBI taxonomy): Eukaryota > Metazoa > Chordata > Mammalia > Carnivora > Ursidae > Ursus > Ursus americanus. The sequence continues at coordinate 9,099,844 of NC_142137.1, read as the reverse complement.
GTAATCTCTACACCCAATGTGGGGCTCAAACTCACAACCCCGAGATCAAGAGTCTCTCGCTGTGCTGAGCCAGGCAGATGCCCCTCAAAACATTATTTTATTGATTTATTTTTTATTTATTTAAAAAAATTTTTAATATGTTATGTTAGTCACCATACAGTACATCATTAGTTTTTGATGTAGTGTTCCATGATTCATTGTTTGCATATAACACCCAGTGCTCCATGCAATACGTGCCCTCCTTAATACCCATCACTGGCCTATCCCAATCCCCCACCCCTCTCCCCTCTGAAGCCCTCAGTTTGTTTCCCAGAGTCCATAGTCTCTCGTGGTTCATTCCCCCTTCTTCAAAACATTATTTTAATAAAACCTCTTTAATGGTGGACTGCCTCAGTGAAAATGATTTAATGATTTTTTAAGGATTTGATGAGGTCAATGACTGTCTTAGGAGAGCTGGAGACTGTGAGCTGCCCTCTTGAAAAATTTGGTTGCCTTCCCTGAATTAAGCAGGAGTCCAGGGAGATTCTGTAGAAAAGAGAGAATTAATGGCTTTAAATACATATTTTAAAAGAAAGCCTAAAAGGCTTTCAACATGTGAATCCCAGGAACCAGGCATAATGCCATCAGATGCCTTAAAATATCCTGAGATGCAGGATGCAGGCTGGATTTAAGTGCTTGCCCTCTTCAGGACTGCAATTATTCTGCCTAAATTGTACAGGTCTCTTTTAAATAGCTCTCATGTTCCTTGTCACAAGACATCTAATTGCAAACGGCAAAATAATTCACTAAAATAAGGGCACAAACTTCTGGCCTTTAAAATTCAAATTTTAAATAAAAAACCCACTTAGATATTATACTTTGGCTTCATGATGCAATACAGCCATATAAACCAGAAAGGGTATTAAATCACTTGCTATTTGTGTCCTAATAGAAGGAGTGGTGACGATCAGCAATTTTATTATGAAAAGTCGTTTTCCAAGTTTTGTTGGTTAGGAAGCTTTTGAGGTCTTTTTTTTTCTTCTTCTTTTTTCAGTGAATCCTGTAAATTAAATGGCCTGAGGCAACAGGCCCATTTTTGAGTGTATATGTGTGTTTTGATTCTTTACCTAGGAGACTGGGAGCCAGCTCTTCACTTCCCATCCCCCCCTTTCAGTGTAAGGCTATAATGTAATTGGCTGTAGCTACTCAAGAGGAATAAGATCTAATGTCTGACTGAGTTCCAAAGTAGTTCCCCGCTCCGCTCCAGGTCCACTCCGTGTGGTACCTTGGGCGAATGGTTTCATCTCAGTGTTCTTACCTGTAAAGTAAGGACAATCATATTACTTACTCAATGGGAATATTTTGGAACAGTGCGTCATTTATGGAAAAGCTCACTAAACATTAATTGATTAAATTTTAGTAGACAATAGACAAAGCTCATCTTTCCTGATGCTACACAATACCTCTCAGAGTTAAGAGGTATAAAAATAAAATCAATAAAAATTTTTTTAAAGTGGGAAAAAGAGTTGAGTTTTTTTAGAAGGAAGAGTTAGTAAAAATAAAAGAAGCATTTAATAGTCATTATGTTGGAATTCTTTCAAATCTTTAGGCAGTCCTGAAGGGATAGAGGCCTCAGAGTGTTCATCTCTCTGGTATGTCAGCTCATTCCTGATTATACTCTAATAGCTCACGATTCATACTTACCTCACTGCGGCATTTCCCAGGGCTTAGAGAAAACTTGACTTCTGTCTCTTAATGAAGTTTCTCTCAGAAATATGCCAAATCTGTACAGAGACCTGGCCTGTATCATCTTTTTCTTTTCTTTCATTCATTCTATAGACATTTATTAAGCACCTATCATGTATATGGCAACCCACAAAGATTACATCCAACAGCAAAAACTGTGGGTTGCCCAGATACAAATCCATTCTTCCTTCCTTCCTTCCTTCCTTCCTTCCTTCCTTCCTTCCTTCCTTCCTTCCTTCCTTCCTTTCTTTTTTTCGATTTATTTATTTATTTGAGAGAGAGAGAGAGAGCTTGTACACATGAGCAGGGGGAAGGGCACAGGGGGAGAGAGAGAGAGAGAGAGAATCCTCAAGCAGACTCCCTGCTGAGTGCGAAGCCCAATGCAGGGGTCTATCCAGGACCCTGACATCATGACTGAAGCTGAAATCAAGAGCTGGCCGCTCAACCAACTGAGCCACCCTGGCACCCCTCACACTCTTTTATTGTTATTATTATTATTATGATGATGATGATGATGATGTCTTTATGTATTTATTTATTTTAAAGTAGGCTCTACCCGAACAGGGGGTTCAACTCACTCAGGACCCTGAGATCAAGATTCACATGCTCCATGAACTGAGCCAGAGGCACCCCAAAGTCTTTCCATTTTTATTTAAATTCTGAAAGAATCTACATACATGGCTTTTTAAATTTTTTTAAAGATTTTATTTATTTATTTGACAGAGAGAGAGACAGCCAGCGAGAGAGGGAACACGAGCAGGAGGAGTGGGAGAGAAAGAAGCAGGCTTCCGGCAGGCTCCATCAGGAGCCTGATGTGGGGCTCAATCCCAAAACGCCGGGATCACGCCCTGAGCCTAAGGCAGACGCTTAACAACTGAGCCACCCAGGCGCCCCATGAATTCTTAAATTAAAAAAAAAAAAATTCTCTCTCAATTTTTTTCTATATATCCCTTATTTGAAAGCTGATGGTACTGAAATAACAGCAAAAGAAAAGCAATAACATTTTTTCTTGTTGGGATACGTAGGTGGCTCAGTCAGTTAAGTGTCTGCCTTCAGCTTAGGTCATGATCTGAAGGTCCTGCCATCAAGTCCCACATCAGGCTCCCTCCTCAGCTGGGAGGCTGCTTCACCCTCTGTGGGCTTCTCCTGCTGCCTGTGCTCTCTCTCTTTCTCTCTCTGACAAATAAATAAATAAATATTTAAAAATAATAAAAATTTTTCTTGTTCTGTTTGCTCAAACTTTATCAATACTGTCCATTTGTCAATGACAATGAACTAGAATCTCTTAAGCCTGTATATGACTCTCATCTACCTTGGGGTGGAGCATAATCGAGGATTTGGCTTTTATTGATTTTTTATGAATTTTTTCCTTTTTTCTCAAGAATGGTCCAATTCTCAAATATTTTAGGGTGTGCTCCAGTTTATTGCTGATGTTCCCTCTAAAATCTGTCTTTTGGGGGGAAGGCAGAGGATCATCAAATATCTCCAACCTTCTGAGTCTCAGGCACAGTGGGGTTTTTGGCTTAGGAATTGTCCTATCTTGAACCCTTGGGTCCCTGGGGCAGACACACTCGGCAACCAGCCCAGGAATGCCCTGACTGTCTAGCCTGACTTTGGACCGGCTTCTAAGGCTCCATGAGTAACCCTCTGCAGTTTGAATCAAGCCAGCTCAATGTCCTTCCCAAGCTGGTAGGTTTGTTCTGGGATAGCTAAAAGTCTTTAAATACACTCTGAGAGAGGACTTCTTCCTTCCCCCTGGGAACTTCCTTCTATAAAATGGATAAAAATGCACTAGGAAAATTATCCCTAGAGTAACTTCCTCTGACAAGAGCAAGTAGAGCCTTCTTGTGTTGGCTATGCTGTTTGCCCCCTACTCCAGCCCCAGCCTAGGACCCGTTATCTGCCCTGCCCAATCTCTGTGTCCTGGACTAGGTTCTAGACTCCTTTGTCCTCTGGTTTCCAGCTGGGTTTGGCCACTGGGAGGCACTTCCCGGAGAATGGAGGGTGGTTGGAGAGAGATGTCAAGGTATTTCTTTCTACTGCTGTCTCCTTGACAGTGAGGTGCTTCTGAAAGTGGCTGCTTCGTCATCAGCTATAGCTCCTGTTTTGTGCCCCCTGCCCGGTACTCTAGCTCCCTTCCTTTATTTCTACTACTTTAGGGGTGATAGTATCTTCCCACTGTTGCTAATCCCTGTGTTGATTCCCTGAACCTGCCCATGCCCCCTGTAAATTGCCCCTTAACTTAAAGCTTCCTATCAGTTAAAATTTTTGCCTGTGCCACCTATTTTCCTCCTGGGAAGAACCTTGACTGATACAGTCATTTCAAGTTATGCTTCCTCCACTTGGAAAATCTGAAGACCTTTCCAGTTGGAGGCCGCCACCTCCTAGGTGTCTACATCCACCTTCAACACCACAACTACTACAAAATCCAGGACATGAGTCCTGGTTTGCTAGACTGAGAGGTCCTCCAGGGCAGGAACACTGTTCTGAGCATAGGTGGACCCCCCCCATCCCATACTTAGTCCAGTCCCTGGCATATAGTAGGTGCTCAATAAATGTTTCTGACAGAGGCAGGACCCTTGGGCCCCAAGAGCCTCCAGTCTCAGCTCCCTGCCTCCCCCCCCCCCCACCACCTGCTGCGCTGCTGGCACCTGTACGATCTGGCTCACGATGCTGGCCAGCTGGTTTCCTTCTTACTGTGCTTGACAGAAGGAAGTTCATCCACGTGATTTTTGCAGTATCCAGAAAGGGTGGGTATAGTATGTCCTGTGGTAAAAAGCTTGTGGAGAAATGCAGGTTTTAGTTTCACCCCCACATTGTGGCTATTCCTATATGAGAGTTGCCCCCGTAAACCTCCCCCCAAGCCTCGAAACATTTCATTCTGAGATGTGGGATTACAGTCTACGAAACAATGAGACAGGAGTAGGTGGTCAAGAATAGCTTCTGCGTATGTTGTACACCTGCGACCTTTTCCAAAACGCTGCAGAGGAATTATTATTCAGTCTAGGCAGCCATGAGGCATGTTACGTTTTTAAGAAACATTTACATCTGGGTAGGCCTGTTTTTTTAATACTCTCGGTGGGAAGACTTTGAACCATAAACGCACACAGAAAGGCAATTGCTATGGAGACTGAGCCGCTGCAGTGCATTTCTCCGAGTTTCTTCTCAGGGAGCTTCAGTAGCCATGAGGTGTCCTAGGCACACTGCTCTGGGTGGGGGCCTGGGCGCAGTAGTGTTGGGGGACGGGGGTGGGGTGGGGGAAGCAGCCCACTTGGGACTGGAGCCCTCCCCAGGATTGAAAGCCGGAGAAGGCCACCCAAGCAAGGTAGGGTGTGTGTGTTGGAGGTGGGTGGGGGATACGTTCTCAGGTTGTGCAGGCCCCCAGCTCGCCGGCCTGTGCGGGTACCACGTGCAGGAGGCGCGCGTAGGGGCCCCTGGCGCGCAGCCGCGGTGGGTGACTGCGCAGCGTCCCAGGGCCCGCGGTACCGGGCGTGTGCCACTGTGAGCTTCTGGTTAGGTGGAGGGCTCCCGCCGCCCTGCCCCCCGCCCCTCCCCCCCTCCTTCCCCCAGTGTGTGTGCGCGGCCTCGGCCCAGCGCCCCGCCGAGCGGTGCTGGAGCCCGGGAAAGCGCGCGCGCGCGCGCCCGCCCGCCCGTGCGTGTGTGTGTGTATGTGTGTGTGTGTGTGACAGTGTGTGTCAGGTGACTTGGGTCACGCAGTCTCTCTCTCCCTCCTCGGGGAGGAACTGCCGCGCTCCGGCTGACTCCTCCGCCGGCAGGCGGGCGGGGCGGGGAAGGGGGCTCCGGGCGCGGTGGGAACCGCGAGACCCAGACCTGGACGCCGGCCGCCACGAGGGGTGCGCGGCCCTGCCTCCGCGGGCTCCTGCGAACCTCCAGGCAAAACCCCAATTCAGAAATAGGCTACGAGCGGCAGGGGAAGAGGTTTGGCCCCCACCAGGGACCCCCGCCGCCCCCGGGACGGCCGGCCGTGGGAGCGATGAGCCAGGTGCTGGGGAAGCCGCAGCCGGAGGACGAGGACGACGACGAGGAGGATGAGCTGGTGGGGCTAGCGGACTACGCGGACGGGCCCGACTCTTCGGACGCCGACCCGGACAGCGGGGCGGAGGAGGGAGGTGAGCGCGGGGTCCCCCGCCCGGCCCCACGCCCCGGCACCATATCCCTTCCCTCTGTGTCTTCCAGTCCCCCGCCCGACCAGGCGCGCGGGCCACCGACTTGGAGGGGATCCAAGAGAGCGGAGTTGAGGGGTGGGAGTGGGGAGGGGCGCCAGAAGAGCGACCACGGGCTGCAAAATGGGGGATCCCGGGTGCGGGCGGTGGAGGGGGGCCCGGATCCGTGGAGAGAGGAGAGAGGAAGCGTAAGGGCAGGAGGAACGTACCCTCTCTGGCCCCTTCCAGGGCTAGTACATCCCCTACCCCTCACCCGGAGCTCTCCACTGGGTCTGGGGGTTGGGAATGGGAGGGGACCGCCTGGCGCGCCCTGGGACCTCTCCCTGAATGCTGCTGTCGAAGCCTGGTCAGATGTCGTGGCTAAAAAAGGCAGCCGGCGGCAGCGTGACTGGCAGGGTCGTCGGCAGCTGCGGGTGTCAGTCTTACCCCGTGTCGCCGCGGGAGGGGTCCTTAGGCTGCACGGGTTGCGGCGTCGGGGGCACCCGTGGAGCCGCGGGTGGGGGGGGGGGTGCGCGCGTAAGTGATGTGGAAGTCGCCGAGTGGCTGCGGGTTTCCCGGGATCCAGGCAAATACAGTTGTTAGGACACCTTATCTCTGCTCAGTGTCACCACCTGGGCATGGCAGTGCCTGCCCCGGAGTGAGCACGGGGCGGGGGAATACATTGTCTCTCAGAAGCAAACTCTGTTTCCTGTTTAAGAAGTGGGATTTAGCGATTGTTCGGCTTGTGGGGGGCTCCTGCATTTAATTTAATTAAGGCCTAAGAAAGTTGAGAGTTTTTTAGGATTCCAGAAAGGTTCATCTTTTTTTGTTTGCCTCCAAAGCAAGGGAAAAGTACTCTATGGTAAGGTCACTTGAAAAGGTCAATAGAATGAAGCTGTTAAACATAACATCTAGATGAAGCTGTAGGCTTCCTAGAGAAAGAACTAACTTCTAAAAATTTCACTTTGAAGAAATTGTGGGAGGGGTAAAACTACCTTTGTGACTGTTGATTTGGAAGAACTTTTATTGAAAATTCATTGAACTTATTTTAAAATTCCTATTCAGAGCCTTTCTGTGGAGGACAATTTCCATTATTTTATGTATGGCAGGTGCTACTTTCAATTAATCAGAAAGGGAAGAAAGTTTACTAAACCTTGCGTCTGATAGATGAGAAAGAAGCTAAGTCACACTTTTTCATAGTGTCCTGTCTCCAGAGAGAATTTGTGCTAATTCCCCATTTGCTTAAATTGGTGTGTGCACCTGTGTGCTTCTCTCTTCTGCACTCTCCATAATTGGTCCCACAGTTGAGCACGTGGCCACGTTTTTGTAGATAAAGGCTTCCAACCCTTTTGTTGGAGTCTCTAGGGCTACTTTTGGTAATTAAATTGTTCAGTCGCTTTGTTATTATTCAAATTGCTTTCGGTAGCTCCTTCTAGATTCTTAGAAGACTCCAGAGATTCAGAATCGGGATGTATTTGGAAGATATTCGAAATGGTAGACACACAATAGGGCGCATGTGTGATCCTCTTAAAAAAAGAAAGAAAAGAGACTATATCTGGGAAGAAAAGCCCTGTAATTCGATATTGTTCTGGGGACCTGAGACGTTCCATGGAAAGTAAAGGACCTGCCTGTTATTTATTCTGCAGTTCTTTAAGGGGGCACTTTTAAAATTTGATTTGAGGACTTGAAATGAAAGTAAAGCTTTGCCTGAGGGGTGGGATTTCCTGAACAAAGGGCTTCCCCAGAGCCTGGTCTTGAATGCTCCCCACTGCTCCTAACCTAAAGGCAAACTCGTCTGTAACTGATGCTTTTCATTACTTCAGTAATAAAATCATCGCTCGTGAGTTCTTGGGATCAACCTGGAATCTTTCTATAAAAGCACTGAGTATATTTTCGTGGTAAGAGGAGCGACAAATGATTATTTGCTCCTGCAAACAAACCTGAAGCTGGGTCTTTCTCCCCTGGGCCTGCTGTAGGTAGGTGGTCTGGTCTCAGAAGACTTCCTCTATTATCTCAGGTTCCTGTTCTTTCCATTCATCCCTGGCTTTGATTTTGGGGTTTAGGCCTGAATGTGGAATCTCTTATCAGAGCATTCACTTTTTAGAATGGCGGATAGGCTCCTCAGTCAGCAGTTCTAGCAACAACTGTCCCTGACAGTGTCATGCCAACTGATACGATCCTGGGGAGTTGAGATGAGGGTTGAGGCCAGGAGTTGTGACTCTCATTCCTGGGACCTCAAGTGCTACCAAAGGTCATCTCAATTTCTAATGGGCCCTGGGCACATGTTGCACTAGCATCCTGTGTTATTTTTGGTAAAATTTATATTTACCTACTCTCAAATGTAAGAAAAGGAATGTGGAGGGAAAGGAACTTTTTTACTCTGAGGAAAGATGTAGATATGGTACATTTTGAACCACGAACAAAGCATTTCTCTAATGCACTCCCTTTACCCGTTACCTTCCTAATGAACTTCATGTGTTGCCTTTGCTGAGTGGAGACCTGGGGCTTTTTCCATGAGGTTCAGAAATCTATCCTGGCAGGTGGGATGCGGGACTGACTAGCATCACCAGGTAAGTTGCAAAGCAGTTTATCAGAAACTGTGCAAAAGAAGGTAGATTGAAAGTGGATAGTGTGAATTTCATTTCCCTTAGTCTAGAAGGAACCTCTGATCTTATTTTTAAGCTGAGGGCCATGTAAGTTTTACCACAATGTGCAAAATTTGAAAACTTAGTGCAGCTAAGGTGAAACTTAAAATTGCACTTCTCTGGCTTGCACTCCAAATTTTATTCATGAATAGCTGGAGTGTTCTCTGGAACTTCAGTTCTGTTAAGGACAGAGTTGGGCACCTCTCAACGCCCCCCTTTGAAAGTAGTTGATCAGATATAAGGTGAGTCTCACCTTCAACCTCCTCACTCCAGATAAAACTCCAGAGAGTGGAGGCAATAAATAAGCCATTAAAAACAGTTGCAGCAAATATAATGATTGTTTTTAGACATATGGAATTTAAACCTTTAATAAATTACTGTGCTTTAAAAACTGCAATAACAAGGAAAGCAATTAAAAGATCATATGGGATGCCTGAGTGGCTCAGTTGGTTAAGTGTCTGCCTTCGGCCCAGGTCATGATTTGGAGGGGGGCGGGGTCCTGGGATCCAGCCCCATGGCGGGCTCCCTGCTCAGCAGGGAGTCTGCTTCTCCATCTGCCCCTCGCCCCACTCGTGCACACTCTCTCTCTCTCTCTCTCTCTCTCAAATAAATAAATACTTTTAAATAAAAAAATAAAAGATCATATTTAATCAGAAAGTGAAATTGTTTTTTCCCAAATTCCCTCCCAAGTTTTAGGGGAAACTTGGCTAAGCTGCTCATCCACAGTCCAGCTGAGGTGCGTCTTGTTTCCATAGCAGCCTGTGAACTCTCTTAGGGTCTGAGGAAGTGACAGTTCAGGCGGTTACTGGAGGCACAAAAAATCGACGGTCAGCAGGTGATACTTCCCTGATGGGTGTAAATGCAGTGAAACCACCGGTTTGCATCTATTAATCATGAGTGTCAGCTTCTTTTTTTATTCTTAAAGTAATTTAAAAATTATTAGTGAATTCATCCTCTCATAGTTGAGAGTAAGTAGAGATAATTGTTCTTCTGATAGGGACACTGTGGCTCAGAGGTGCTAGGACTTTTCTGCAGCTACAACATGAGCTAAACCTGAGCAAGGTTTAGGAGAGGGTCAAGTTCATGGATATGTAAATCCCTTTCCTTGTAATTCTGCCTTGCCCAAAAAGAGTTGGGTTGGCTACAGCCCTGGCTACGCCTAATCTCTTCGGTTTCCCTCTGGCCCTGGAAATACAGAGATACAGAAGAGTTGGAATAGATGAAATACAGAATACTTAAATATGATGTGACCAAAGTCACACCTTCGGCACAATGCTTGTTTAAATACATATGGCACCGGCGCCTGTGAGTGAGAGGGGAGGGGCAGAGGGAGAGGGGGAGAGAGTCTTAAGCAGACTCCACACGGAGCCAGACACAGGTCTTGATCTCAAGACCCCGAGATCACAACCTGAGGCTAAACTAGGGGTCGGGCGGGGTTGGATGCTCAACCAGCTGTAGCACCCAAGTGCCCCAAGAGCATGTGCTTATATTAGATATTTTGTAAACATGTTTCAGTGATTCAGGGTGTCAGAGAATCTTCATTCTATACTTCTATCAGAAATGTCCCCTATTTTTGTATCAGAACAGACATAGGGTAGTCTGATGGGAAAAAAAGAAGCAGAAACTAAGTTCTGGAGTTCTGGATAAGGGATGTAGTTCTGAGTTTGAAAGATCATCTTTGTCAGTCCTCAGTTGGCTGTGTGTCTCTGTTTACCCTCTGCTTCAATCAGGCCCCCGGCCCCATAGCTGTTGATGGTGACATAATTTCACTTCATACCACAGCCACTTCTTTCCTGCTCATTTTTCTCACTTTTCTTCTCTACTTCCTTTATTCGTCCTTACCTTTTTTTTTTTTTTTTAACCTTCTCTGTTCTTCCTCTTCTGGGAAAGCTTTCAATCTGTCTTGTAAGAGTGGCTTTCCCTGGTTCTGCTGTGACAAATGGGTTTTTCACTCCTGGCCTAAATCGTGCAGGATGGTGTCGACTTTCTCCTCTTGAGGACCTTTGGGCGAGACTCCGACTCAGTTTCTTAGTGCGTAAGGTAGAGGACCACAGAAAACCAACCTGGATCACTCTCAAAGCGTTAAAAAAAAAGTTCACAAGAACGCTTTTCCCTTCTTGCAGGAGCATTAGTAAATGAGAACACATTAGAAATGTTACTGAATATATATGTTAAGGAAATATTCATATATGGAATTTTTTTAGTGACCTGCCAGTGTGATGTGAAAGGATTTCATAGAGAAAGATTTGGTCTTCACATATAAATAAAAACCACTTTCAAAAACTTTTATGCCTTTGAAAATATATGTTCTGTTTGCATTTAATTCTCCTTACTAAGTAGTTGATCAAATGGACATTGAATCTTTATGATTTTTGCATATTCTTTTTTTTAATTTCTGCATATTCTCTTATTAATGGCATTATTCATATATTTAATTCCCACTTAGGATGGAATTTCTCCCTGAGCTCCTGGGTCTTTTTAAAAAATTATTATTATTAAATAGGCTCTACACCCAATGTGGGACTTGAACTCATGACCCTGAGATCAAGAGTGGCATGGTCCACCAATTGAGCCAGCCATTCACCCCTGAGCTCTCCTGGGTCTTGAATGTATAAGAAGTTCCATTGATCAGAATTGTAAAGGATGGCAGATAATGTTGCAAATAGAAACAAACCAGAGGCCTCTCCCTAAAAGCATTAGTAAACAGAAACTTAAGCCTTTGATGACCCCACAGGATACTAATAGCAAAGAAGTTCTAACTTTCCCTTAAGACCGTGTGAGCTTCTCATTGTAGCCACATTCCACAAAAGGCCCTCTCATTACATAGGCGTGGTCTGGGGTAAAAAAAGAAAGAAGGGGGTGCACATGTATACACAGACTGATAGATAAGGACTCATGGGCCAGGGGCCATGTATGGGGTTACACAGCTGGTACATGGCAGAGCTGGGACTTGAACCCCAGTTTGTCACTTTCCCAGTACTATTTAAAGCATTCCACCTGCCATCACTTTGCCACCATGTTTTCCTAATTTTTCATTAAATCTTTGTTTCATTTTCCCATTTTGGACCCGTTCAAAGGTGTCACCTCTTGGAGAACATTCCTTAATTAGAATAGTTCTCAATTGTATAATATTTCAGAATTTATGAAGTGCGTTTCCTATGATGTCTCATTTTCCCCTGAGAGACCACATGAGCTTAAGAAGGTAAGGCCAACCCTGTTGGAACTGTGTCAGGCCTTTCGTTCCCATTTTCCTGATTTCTGGTTCCTTCTCTGTGGTGAACATTACCAACCCACAGATCAGCCAGGTGTGGCCCCTCGGCAGTCACATACATTTACAGGACTATTGGTTTTTGACAGGGATCTGCCAGTTACTGATGAAGTCATTAGCCTCCAGGTCTGGTTGCACGGCCCCTCCTCATAATGCTGTTCCTGGGGTAATTGAATTTCCCTAGGATTTCCCGCAGTCTAGTTACAAAGCCAGGCTGTTTGGAAAATTGGGGTGCTGACAGGACCAGTGCAAGATAGGTGAGGTATGTTCAGTGTCCCTGACTGCAGTCGATAAACTACCTAGGCGTAAAGCTCATACTCTTGATACTCAAGTGCTGATCTGGGCCAATGTCAGACTGGAAGTTTCTTTTTAAAGCTTCAGTTAATTTAGATTCAGATTCTGCTTAGTCACTTTCATTCAATTAGCCCGACCAACAAACATCTACTGAGTGTTTATTGTAGTAAGCGCCAAGGCCTCGGTTCTTGCACCTGTAAAGGATACAGGTTACCCACTGGAGGGTTAGAGGTGACCCTCTGTGCTATGCAGGTGGTCAGGACATGAGAACCGCTGGGTGATAAGAGGTTGGAGCGGGTTGGTTTGAGCTGTGTCACGGTGGCCAAGGCTAAAACCTCTCAAAAATTCCCTCACCCTCAGGCAACAAGATTAGGGGAAAAACCAGCAGCTGAGGCATGGATGGCCTGAGCGACCTACATTCCCACTTCAGACCTGTCTGTGACCTCATGTTACTGTTCTTCCCAGGCCCCGGATCCTTTTCTCACCTGAGCGGCAGGCGGACAGGCACCCCAGACTTCACAACTTCAAATACAGTTCAGCCTCTTTCCCTTTACCATCTTTGTGAATGCGCCGTTGTTAGCTTGGTCTGACAGGTTGGGAACTTCTTTCCCCCTTGTCATCTGTGTCCAGGGGATCACTAAATACTATTCAGTCAACTTGAACTGGTCACAAATCTGTGCCTTCTGACCATTTCTGTGGTCCGTGCCTTAGTTCTTAGTTCTTTCATTTCTCGTTTGTGAGAATAACCTAACTGCTGTCAGGGGAGCAAAAACTTTTCCTCTATTCTGTTAGGTTCTGAATTGGGAGCCTGCAAATTAAACTGACAAAAGATGGATTCACAAGAGAAAACCAGATTTAATTATGTACTAATGTATGAGAGTTCACAGAAAGTGCAACGTAGGTGTTTAGAGGGGCCTGGCTGGCTCAGTTGGGAGAGCGTGTGACTCTTGATCTCATGTTGAGAGTAGAGATCGCTTAAATAAATAAATAAACTTTAAAAAAGAAGGTGTGTAGAATTCTGGCCGTATTACTATCTTAATAGAGGATGGGGAGGGGCACAGGGGCAGTTCTGGGACAATGAGTGACTTCTTGGAAGGGAGTTGGGGAAAGGGCATTTATGGAAAAACAAATGACTTTTTGGAAAGATAAACGGGCCCACAGGAGAACAGATGGGAGATAGGATAGTTTGGGGACCACGTCTGCTTGGGTGTGGTGCCAACTCTTCTATCTGAGTCTTCACCAAGAGAAGATTAGAGTTGCTTCCAGGAAGGAGATTTATGGCAATTGAGTTCTTTTGGGAGGCTTTGCTTTAGGCAAATAAGGGATTTCAGGGACTTCAGTATCTTTAGCTCAGTATAATTTTTATGGCACAGTGGCTTATTCTAGACCCCTTCACTATCTCCACACCAACCCCCCGCCATGGGGTCTGTTTCTGGAGTGAACCTCTTGAAGTGTAAATCTGATCATGTTAGTCTCCTCTTAAAATCCTTAGTGATTTCCTCATGGCTTTCAAAGTAAAATCCAGACTTCCCAGCATCTCATTCATGAGGCAGCGGAATCTAGCAGTGGTTGACAAAATATTTCTGGCCGTGGTCCACAATAAAAAATGTGTTTATGTTGTGAACCAGCACCACCTATGTCTAAGTAGACTTGAAAAAGTTTCACTAGAGGTTTATACCCTTATTATGCATGATGTACTCCGGTATTTCCCAGTCTCTTCTTTTGTCTTTGTTGCAGTTTTTGTTTGCCGTGGAGGTGACAGACTTCTCTGTCAACGATCCTATTCAAAGATATTTATTGGACTCATGCCACATGCTTTGTAATTTGCTTCTGTATATTTGGGACAGACAATAAACAAGTAAACAGACAGGAAGACAAATGTATAAAGTAAAAAGACAGTTTTGTATAGTGATAAGTACTATTTTTTTTAGAGATTTGTTTATTTATTTATTTGAAAGAGAGAGAGAGGCAGAGTGAGCGGGAGGAGGGGCAGAGGGAGAGAATCTCAAGCTCACTCCCTGCTCATCGAGGAGCCCACATGTTGTGCTGGATCTCGTGACCCTGAGATCATGACCTGAGCCGAAATCAAGAGTTGGTGGCTTAACCGACTGAGCCACCCAAGCCCCACCCCAGTGATAAGTACTGTTAAGACACAGGGTTATCAAGAACTGATGGGGTCCCCTTCAGCGGAGAGGAGATAAAATTGCTTCTGGGCTGAGTGGGAAGAAAGCTAGGGGAAGCCTATCAGGTGGAGGGAGGGACACGTCCAGACCCCGGGGGTGAGAAACCGGAATGCCAGTGTGGTTACAGGATAGGGAACCAGTGGGGAAGATGAACCCGGCACGGGATGAGAGGGAAGTCCATGTAGGGCCTTTTGCGGAAAGAAGGTGTTTGGATTTTATTCGAAATGCTGTGGGAAGGAAGTCACCGGACAGGGTGCAGCCTTTCCTTGCCTTTAAACGACATTCCTTAAACTGCGGGAAAGCCAGAATCTCTTTCTGGCACGACCTTTCCTCATTCATCTCTTTCATGCCTCCTTTTCTTTAAGACTCAGATATTTCTCCAGGGAGTCCTCTCTCTGAGCCCATAACACCTCCGTAACAGGACACTGTAATTGTCAGTTTTTTTTGTCTGCTTTCTCCTCTAATCACTAAGGAATGAATCTTTCCTTTGTGTCTGCAGCCCCTGGCTCAGCCCCGGCTCACACTTGGCAGAGAATCAGGGAACCTTTATGAAACTGAACAAACTGCCCTCTGGTAAATTTCACCTCTCCCAGCAACTTCCTCCACACCCGCTGACAGGTTTAAAGGGCCCTCCCTGGGAGTCCATCTCCAGTCCCAAATCCTGTAGTTCCTTCTTGATCTTTTTAAAAAAAAAATAAGTATTAGCCCTTATACTGCAGCTCTCGTCCTTCATTCTCTTCCTTTCACCTTTCTCAGGATGTTCTTGAGTGAACGGTGATGCACAGGGAAAGTTTAGTGGAGAGAGCCAGCTGGCCAGGAGGCCAAGAGTTTGGGTGCTGCATTTCCTGGTATGCGCTCCCTGCTCTCACTCCCAGAGGGGGATGAGAGCCTCTGGGAAGCCCCACAGGGTTCGGAAGCAGAGATACTTGAGGGGAGGTGGGAGAGGATTAGAAGAGAGATTTAAAAAAATATATATACATGATCTATATTAGACCCTAGAGGCCCATCGTGCTTGAGAACAATGGCAAATTAATTTTTTCTTTATTTTGTTTATTTTCTAAAGTAATCTTTACTCCCACCGTGGGGCTCAAACTCATGATCCCAAGATCAAGAGTCATGTGCTCCACTGACTGAGGCAGCCAGGGGCCCCCGAAGGAGGGATTTTTGTCAGCAGTCCTCTGTGATATAAGAAACCTCTCCTGGGCAATAGCAGTGGTCAACAAAGTGTTTTTGACTGTGGTTCACATAACAAATACGTTTACATTGTGAACCAGCACCATACACGTCTAAGGGAATCTAAGAGTTTCACTAGCGGTATGTGCTCTTATTATGCATGATGTACTCTGGTATTTCCTAGTCTCTTCTGTTTTCATTGTTGCAGTTTTTGTTGAATGCCATCTGATTGTTGGCTAAGACTCTAGGCGAGGACTCTACCACATACTAGCCCTGTGACCTTGGGCATGTTCCTCTCCCCAGATTCCTCAGGTGCAAAACAGACCTGTACCTCCTCATGGCCGGGGAATGGGGGGTGTGGGGGGGGAGGGGGTAAAAGTTTGCAGAAATGTCTAGCCAGGTATCTGGCATGTGTCCATACAAGCTAAATGTAAAATGCATCTGCGTGGGCCTGAGGGGTCTCCACAGAGTTGATGGTACCCTCACTGATCTGGCCCACCATTGCCCAGCAGTTTACCATTGGTGGCCTGTGCTTGAATTTGGCAGGGAGAAGGAAATACTTCCAACACTGTGTGTGTATGTTGTAGTGGCATGTGCATCTCGCTTCCCAGCCAGTCTGTGTATATAAACGTGTGTACACCACCTCCTCTCCACACGGTGACCTTCCATCACCTCCCACTCTCCCCAGGAGGTGGAGGTCCATCCTCCAAGGCACCAGCATGGGTGGTCATGCCACATAGACACTTGCAGACCCTAATGAAGATAAGTTAAAATCTGCACTGATGCCCAGCGTATAAATTGGGAAGAAATAAAAACATGTATAAACACTTCAGTATTTTTGTGCTTGTACATAATTTAATGTGGACTTTTGCTTTCTTTGATTGGATTGAGTGTTGCACAGCAGAAACAGAATGCATAGACTTTTGGATGGGCCAGCCCTCAGTTTGAATGTTAACTTGATCTTCCCCGAGCTTGAAATTTCTTTACCTGAAATGGAGAGATAATACTATGTATTCCTGAAAGAGTTGAATGGGATGAAGTGTGGAGAGTGCCCAGCACAGTACTTGGCATATGGAAGGTACCTTCATATATGGTTGCTGAGTTTTCATTGTATGCATATTTACCTGTTCTATGAAAGGCATGGTGCCTTTGCCTACCTTTGGTCTCTGCTCTTCTTAGAGAGCCTCCTTCGCCCCACCCCCATCAACCCCATCCAAATCCTGCACTGCTTTGTCTGCATTCATAACCCTTGTAATGCACTGAGCTCCTTCCTACTACCCGTGGGCATTTCTTCCCTACTCTTTGCATTGATCTAACACTAGCTGTTTGTGAAGCAATAATAGAACAACTATAGCTCTTGAGGTTTTCATTTTTGTCCTTGAGAATACATTAAAATTTTTTTTAATTTTTATTTACTTTTAAATTTTTGTTTAAAGATTTTGTTTATGTATTTGACAGAGAGAAAGAGAGGGAGAGAGCACAAGCAGGGGGAGTGGCAGGTAGAGGGAGAGGGAGAAGCAGGCTCCCCACTGAGCAAGGAGCCCTATGCGGGGCTTGATCCTAGGACCCTGAGATCATGACCCAAGCCGAAGACAGAGGTTTAACTGACTGAGCCACCCAGGCACCCCAAGAATACATTTTTATTTATTTTTTTAATTATTTTTAAGGATTTTATTTATTTATTTGACAGAGAGAGAGAGAGAGAGCCAGAGAGCACAAGTGGAGGGAATGGCAGAGGGAGAGGGAGAAGCAGGCTCCGCACTGAGCAGGGAGCCCGATGTGGGACTCGATCCCAGGACCCTGGGATCCCAAGCCAATCTGAGCCGAAGACAGGCACTCAACCATCTGAGCCACCCAGGTGTCGCCCTGAGAATACATTTTTTAAAAGAGCTGTATTGAGGGGCACCTGGGTGGCTCAGTCAGTTAAGCCACCAACTCTTGGTTTTGGCTCAGATCATGATCTCAGGGTCCTGGGATCGAGCCCTGTGTCAGGCTCCATGCTCAGTGGGGTCTGCTTGAGGATTTCTCTCCCTCTCCATCTGCCCCTTATCCCTCTTGCACACTCCCTGTCTAAACCAATCAATCAATCAATCGATCTTTTTTTTTAAAAAGTTGTACTGAGATATAATTGACATAAAATTAGTCACACCTATTTCATAATGTACACCTGTGAAACCGTGTACACCTGTGAAACCACCACCGTAACCAAGAACGTATCCATCGCCCCCAAAAGTTTTCTTTATACCCCTTTGAGGTTGTTCCCTCTGACCCCTTTTCACTACCTCTTCCATTTCCCAGGCAACCACTGATCTGCTACTTGTCACTATAGATGAGTTTACAGTTCTTAGAACTTTATGTCAATAGAATCTTTATGTAATAGAACTGGCTTCTTTCACTCAGCATAATCCTTTTGATATTCATCCATGTTATATGTGTCAACAGTTTATTTCTTTTTATTGCTGAGATGCACCACAATTTATCCATTCACCTGCTGATGGACATTTGGGTTGTTAACAGTCTTTGACTATTACAAATAAAATTGCTAGGAGCCTTTGTGTGCAAGTATGGACACATACTTTCATTTCTTTTAGGTAAATATGTAACTGCGGAATGGCTGGGATAATATAATACATGTTTAACTTCTTAAGAAACCACCAAGCTGCTTTCCAACATGGCTGTACCATTTTACGTTTCCACTAGCAGTGTATGGGGGTTCTGCTGCCTCCACATCCTCATCAACACTTGTTGCTGTCGGTCCTTCAGTTTAGCCTTCTTACTGTGTCTGCGATAGTATCTCCTTGTGGTTTTGATTTAATTTCCTGGATGACTGATGATGTGCTGAGCATCTTTTCATGTGTGAGTCTGCCTTCCATAAGTTCTCTTCGGCGAATTGTCTGTTCAAATCTTTTGCTCTCCCACCCTTTCAAAAATTGAAGTTTGTTTTCTTATTAATGAGTTTTTAGAATTCCTTACATATTCCAGATACAAATCCTTTAACAGCTGTATGATTTGCAGGTATTTTCTTTTAATCTGTGGCTTTCCTTTTTTAAATTATTATTATCTTAATGGTGTCATCTGAAGAGAAGTTTTTATTTTAATAAAGTCCAATTTATCAATATTGGGTGTAATATCTAAGAGATCTTTGCCTAACCCAAGGTCATAAATATTTTCTCCTAGAAGTTGCATAGTTTTAGGTTTAAAATTAGGCCTATGATCAATTTTGAGCTAATTTTTGTATATGGTGTGAGATGTGGATTGAAATTCATTTTTTGGTTTTTTGGGGTTTTTTTTTGTTGTTGTTCTTTTGTTTGTTTTTTGCATATAGATATCCAGTTGTTTTAGCACCATTTGGTAAAAATGACTATCATTTCTCCATGGAATTGGCTTTTCATCTTTGTCAAAACTCAGTTGTCCTTGTATATGTGGGTTTATTTCTGGACTCCTTATTCTATTCCAATGATCTATTTGTCTATCTTTGTGCGCATACCACATTACCTAGACTGGATTTTAAGTTTCTTCAAGATAGGAACCATGTTTTGCATATCTTTTTGTCCAACCAACCTTATCAGTCTGCTACTTTGAGTACCTATATTTATTGTATTGAAAAAACAGAAACTTTACAACAACCACTTAACAAGAAAATGTGGAGTTGAAATCACAATTTTAAGAGTATTCAATGTTTTGAAATGTCTCTATGTCTGCCATGGCTCCCTATACATTAAACATTTTTTTCAAAACTAATTTTAATATATATATATATATATATATATATATATATATATATATATGAATGAATGCGTTTCCTTTTTAAAATTAAAGCCATGGGGAGGTGCCTAGCTGGCTCAGTCAAAACAGCATGTGACTCTTGATCTTGGAGTTATGAGTTTGAGTCCCACGTTGGGTATAGAGATTACCAAAAAAAATAAACTTAAAAAAAATTAAAGCCAAAATCCCTTTGATGATTCTCCCAGGTCTTTCACCCATGCAGTCTCTGCTTGCTGTGCGTCCTTCTGGACCCTTTTCTAATGTACTTTCGCAAGTATTTATATTTTCCACCGGTTTGAGATAATTATTCTTTATGTTACTTTAACCTTTATCTCCTACTTTCCAGCGCTGTATCCCTTTGTACTACATTCTGAGAGGCTTTGATGTTCCAGTTAACTATTGTCCTCTTTATCTGTCTTTTTTCTGCTTTTCAATTCATATATCTAACCCCCCCACACAATTATATTTTTATTTCTAAGATGGCTAAAGCCATTTTTCATGGTTGCTCTTATTCTAAAACTGTTCTTGTTTTATGGATATCACATTTTCTCTGAATATTTTAATTATACTTAACTTGGAAGTTTACTCTGACTGCTTTATGAGCTCTGCTTCTTCAGATGTATGTTCTGGTATATGGATATTAGACTTTTGGGGAAATGTCTGGAGGGAAGAAGTTAACTGCTTCCAGCTGTTGAACTCCACGCCCTGTAGTGAGAGTTAGGGAAGGGCAGAGCCCATGGAGAGTGGTAGTGTGAGTGCTCCCTGTTCCTGCTGGGCATCCTGAGCCCCTGGAGCACTGCCTTCCCCCTCATACCCAAACCCCTGGTCATTGCTTCTACCTGGAAGTGTGTACTGGGTGGGTGGGTGGCAGTAGTGCACAGAGCTTATCTGCTGGCTTTTCTCATTATGATTCTCCAAATAACAACCCTGTTGGTTGTCTTCATGTCCCTTCCTGTTTGGGCTGCCAGCAGTTCTACCTTCTGCAGCAGAACCCTACCATTCCTAGTCAAAGGCTGCAGGTTCCCTCTTCAATCTGACCTTTGTGTTTCTTAGGGATTTCTCTGTAATCTGTCAACTTTGAGGGTTTTTGTTGTTGTTGTTTTAAGCTCAGATATTTATGTTTATTTGTTCATCTATTTATTTATGGTTTATACCTTTTCTGTTATTTTTAGGGATTCACTGTGGGAGGGGAAGATTGTGACATATTACCAGCCTGAAAATTTTAAAACACGAAGCCCTATTCTCTTTTTTAATTTATGCCCTGCTTTTGCTAAGATTGACTGTGAGTGAGTAGCATATAATGACTGATGAAGAAGAAGAAAGCTGGTGACTTTCTTGGGCGCTTTCCTTCCACATTATTGCTTCTATAGTATCTCACCTGCGGATTGTTGGATTGAGTTAAGTTGAACTGGAAAAGTGTGTGGGTAGGGTGAGAGTAAAGTGCTGCTTCTAGTGGAGTAGCCGCTGTGCACACGTGTACCTGCTTACTTTTTCTCTATTCAGTTGTTGCTTTACCTGAAATTTGTGTGTTTACCGAACCCTACTGCAAATTCAAACATCAAAATATTATACATAGGAATGAAATTCACTAAGATATTATCAAGTAGTAATATGTGCTTTAGACAATTATAGAGAGTTGGAAAAATTTACTAGTTGTAGTAAGGGAAGAAAGAATTGCTTTCCAGTCACTATTGAATTCGACTGGGACCAGGGACTGAGAAAAATATATAACAGGGGTTGTCAGAAGGAAACAAAAAAGAAATTCATGTACATTGGACATATGTTTTCATTTCTTTTTTTTTTTTTTTAAAGATTTTATTTATTTATTTGACAGAGATAGAGACAGCCAGCGAGAGAGGGAACACAAGCAGGGGGAGTGGGAGAGGAAGAAGCAGGCTCATAGCTGAAGAGCCTGATGTGGGGCTCGATCCCATAACGCCGGGATTATGCCCTGAGCTGAAGGCAGACGCTTAACGACTGCGCCACCCAGGCGCCCCTATGTTTTCATTTCTTTGAATATATTCCTAGAAGTGGAATTGCTGGGTCCTATGGTGACTCAGTGTTTAACCTTCTGAGGACCTGCCGAACTGTTGAAAGCACATCACATTTCATGTTCTTTACCAGTAGTGGATGAGGGTTCTAATTACTCCATAGCCTCACCAATACTTGTTATTGTTTGTCTTTTGATTATAACCATCCCAGTGGGTGTGAGGTGGCATCATATTGTGGTTTTGATTAGTATTTCTTGCATGGCTAATGATGCACTGTTCCATGTGCTTATTGGCTATTTTTGTATCTTCTTTGGAGAAATGTCTCTTTAGATCCGTTGCCCATTTTTTTTTTATTAGGTTGTCTTTATTATTGAATTGTAAGAGTGCTTTATATATTCTGGATACTAGTCCCTTATCACATATGTGATTTGCAGATGTTTTCTCCCATTCTGTGGGTTGTCTTCACTTCCTTTATAGTGCCCTTTGAAGCACCAATGTTTTAAATTTTGGTGAAGTCCAAAATTGTTTGTTTGAGGCATAACTCAAATGAACAAGCATCTCTTTAGGGCATAGAGACTCTGATGATCTGGACAAAGAAGACACTGCTTTGGAATGCTAAGACTGGATTTTTTCCCCTTCATACTCTGTTCCAGGAAAGCTCTCCTTTTCACACTCCAGATTTGCTGCTTGTGGTATGGAGTTGTACAAGTTTTCTGGCCCTCTGGAATGGTGTGATGGGTCGCAAAACAGCATTTTTCAGTGTTCTGGACTTACTAAAAGGCCCCTTAATGAGTGGAGTGAGGTAGTTAGCAGTCTCCATATTTGGAAGAGTGGCATTGTCTGCGAACATAAATCACATCTGAGGTGGAAGTGAAACTTCTCTAATTAACCACTGTGAAAGCAACTCACTCTCATTCTTGTTTTGTGGTTTCTCCAGTTCTGGACTTCAGCGATCCCTTCAGCACTGAGGTGAAGCCCAGAATCCTGCTCATGGGCCTGAGGAGAAGTGGCAAGTCATCTATTCAGAAAGTTGTCTTTCACAAAATGTCTCCCAACGAAACGCTGTTCTTGGAAAGCACCAACAAGATCTGTCGGGAAGACGTGTCCAATAGCTCCTTTGTTAACTTCCAGATTTGGGACTTCCCAGGACAGATTGACTTTTTTGACCCGACGTTTGACTATGAGATGATCTTCCGGGGAACAGGAGCGCTGATATTTGTCATCGACTCCCAGGTAAAGTTCAGTCTTGGGGTGCATGGGACTGCAGCCCCGCCCCCCAAGAGGCAGTCCCTCCCCTGTGTTCAAACCAGTTCTTTTGGTGATGGTTTTGGTTTGGTTTTTAGAATCAGGAATAGCCCTTTTTACCAAACAAACGTTTCTCAGTGGGGGCTCTCAGGGTTGCAAAGGGGAAAAGGCTCCGTCTGTGGAACCCTAACCAATGAGCAGTGAGCTCCATCAGGGAGTTATGTATGGCCCCAAACCTCACAGATGGAGGGGCCACCATTCAGGCCAAGGACGGCAACGACGCCTCCCCTGCCCCCGATATTCTTGGCAGACATCTGTAAGACAGCACGGGTTCTCTGCAACAAAATGTATATATAAGTCTGCGTTTTAAAATGTTTACTGTTTCCTAGGAAGATAAAGTTCTAAGTGTGAAGTTTTTCTTTCGAATTAAATTATTGTAATTATTACTAGTACACAATTGATTGACAGCATAACTATTATGTATTTTATAGGTATCTATTAAGTATAAAAACTAAAATTTTGATTGGTAAGTATATCTCTTAAGACGATGGGTATTTTTCCACTTAATTCATGTATCCATGCTTGAATAAGACAGGATTTGGCATCAATTCCATTTTTGATTGAGTTCATGTAAGCGCTGAGAAACCTTGTTTACATAAATAAGTAGATGAATATGGGGTGAGTTTTGTTATAGCATTCGTTCGATTATTTAAATGCTTTCCAAGTTATAGTCTCTCAATTGCCCAGTTTTCTATCACAAAGGATTGTTTTTAGTAGTTTATCAGTAGACATCCTGATGGGCCTTCCTTTAACTTTGCTGAAAGCAAAGACTTGGGGACCCCCTGACTGGTGACTTTGTACCCAGGAATTAGTTATTCACTTTATTAGTATTCAAACTAGTCTTCTGAATTGCCTCTTTGGTACTCTGGGCCTTTCTCCTGGGAAGTGGGAGCCAGAAGTTAAAGGTGAGGAGGGGGAAGGGAAGCAGCGGCAGGTGCATATCAGGCATGCTGGTCTTAGGAAAGAGTTCAGGGAACAGAACTGGGACAATGAGGCTCTTCAAACTCTCCATGTCCAGGCGCTCTTAGAAAGTGTTCTGGAAGCATAGCCTAGCCTGAAGGCTCTCCCAAGGGCTTTCACAGCTGTGGGGGATACATGGCAGTAAGTCCTTCCAGGAATGCACTAAACCAACTCTAAGTTCAGGGCATGATATTTCCCTGCAGCTGGACCTGCAGTCAGACAGATGGGCCGAGCACACCTGCCCCTTCCAGGAGTGCCGATGGAGTTAGGGAGGAAGGGATATGTAAACTCTTAGTAATAATGGTTCTGAGCCCGCTGTTGGAAAACCCGTTCTCTAAGACTGCTCATGCCTGAGAGCATCATAAATTCATTCAGGGAACTAGGTGCCTGTTTAATATAATAATGAAATTTTCAACTAAGCCTTTTAGTTCCAAGTGATTGCACTGTGTACTTCTAGTATAGCTGTGGGAGTGTGGCCATCTGGTAGGAGGGGCTCTTCTTGCCTTTTTGGTGGTGGTGCACAGGGGAGAGACTTCAGATTCCGGTGCGCGATCTGTCAGCAGCAGTGCCTCCCTTCTCCTGGGCCCATCTGGAAATGCACGCTTGTAGACACCTGCAGCAGGTCCAAGCCCTGCTGTCAGTCGCTGCTTTCCTGGCTGTCCCACTTGTACTGACCTGTTTTCTGGCCCATCTGTGGCCTTGGCAGTAGCCCCTGTCTTCCTGCCTCGGTCTGCCAACCCCATAAATTAGGGAGCTCGAGCACGCAGGAGCGGCCGGTTATGTGCGCGCTGCCGCATGGGGGGCGAGCTCTTGGCTACGTCCCACTCATCTGTCTCTTCTAAGCTCCAGTTTTTTCCCTAAGTGACTCCACTGCTGTTGCTGTAGTTGTTGAACGAGGCAGCCCTACCCCTGGGTAGATTCCAGTCAGATGACTCATCTTTTCAAGACAGTGGCTTAGTAAGTACTCACCTCAATACCACGTTGTGCTCGTGTAGCAACCGGCATTTCTAGGATTCAGATGTCCATCGCAACGCTATCCTAGGTGTTTGCACTGTGGCTATAATGTGGCTAAAATAGGTTCGCGTGCTTATTTTTAAGTTGCAACTGTAATTTTGTTTTAATTTTACCTGAACATGAAAAGTGGCCCTTCAATTTGGGTTGGTAAATGTGTGTTTTCTTTTCTTTTGTTTCTTGTGGTGGTGGTGGTGGTGGTGTTTTCCCCTAGCTGTAGGGCAGAGAAAAGTATAAGAATGTTTGAGAAATTTGTCTTTTTAAGTTTCCACTTTTAAAAAGGTAGGAACAACATTGTTGAGAGCTATCCTTTACTAAAAGGAAGGAATAATGGAATAAGCTGTTTCAGAGTCTGTGTGACCTATACTTTTGTACTGGAAGCAGACTGTAAAGCCATGTTTTCAGGAACTTTTATATGATGTGATTATAAGCACTGAAAAGGAAAGCAAACTTCAGGCAGTCTTGGCAGGCACTTCAACGTCGTTGCCTTTATTTCTCAACAGGGCTCCGTTGGTCTGACGCCTGATATTTTTATTTTTTCCTTGTGAATTCCTCACAATCACAGGATTGCCAGATAAATATATCCCCAAGGAGAAAATGTGTCCTCACAGAATGTTGTAGGATGAAAGAGCATGGAAGCATCCAGAGTGATTTCCTGTGAGCTAACAGTATGACACCGCCAGCCCCCCAGGCAGAGCCCACACAACATGTCCCACACCTCCAGGGCCACCCTTGGCCCCCGAAGCCATGTCACACGTGCCTTAGGATCCAAAATGGAGTGTTGACTTCATCTACATTAGTGATTGTTGACCTGCCTGTAATTCCTAGATCTAATTTTGGAATAGGAACTAAGGCGGTGTGTTTTTCCTGTATTTTTATCTGTTGTAGAAGATGGTAACAAACACAGTGGGAAAAATCAGTCACCCTCCCTCTGTTCTAATAAACCAAGTATTTTTTTCTTTCAGATGTTATTTTTCGTCCTCGTAGGTATGGGCCACTTCGTCACTTAGTTGGTAATCAGATCATTTTATATGCCTGGCAGGGAAGTTACAGTAACAACTTCTAATCTTTTGATATTATGATACTCTCTTGACATTGGCTAGTTTTGCTCATAGACATGTCCCCTTAACTCCCCTCTACAGTTAAAGACATAAACAATAATAATTTTTGAGGTATAACTTATATACAGTAAAGTGCATTCATCGTGAGTGTCTAGTTCAGTGAGTCTGACAAACGCGTATAACTTGTAACCACTTCACAGTCAAGATATAGAATATTTCTACCTCCCGAAAAGCTTCCTTTGTTGTCCTTTCTCAGACAGCCTCCCCCTGAATTTCAAGACAATGTAAATGAATTCTGTATGTAGTTTAGGGATACATATGTATGTAGTAACGTATAAAGAGATGACTGAGAATAAACACTAAACTCAGGATAGTGGATACCTCTGGAGGTGGGGGGTAGAGGGATGGGGTGGGCTGGGAGGATGGGGAGAGACACATGGGGCGTCAGTGTCTACTGTTTGATTTTTTTTTTTAAGTTTATGTATTTAATTAATCTCTACACCCAATGTGGGGCTCAAACTCACGACCTCATGCTCAGGGCGCCCGGCTGGCTCACTTGATAGAACATGCAGCTCTTGATCTCACAGTTGTGAGTTTGAGCCCCATGTTGGGTGCACAGCTTACTTAAAAAAAAAAAATAAAGAGTTGTATGGTCCTCCAACCAAGGCAGCCAGGCACCCCTACTATTTGATTTCTTAAACAGGGAGATGCCTACGCAGATGTTCATCATATTTATATAAAAGTGTCATTTGTAGGAAGCAGAAAAAAATAGTATTGCACTATTTGGGTCAGTTACTCTAGATCAGAGGTCAGCAAACTGTTTCCGTAGGGGGCTAGATGGTAAGTGTTCTAAGCTTTGCAGGCTGTCTGTACCGTCTCCGAGGAGTTTGCCACTGCACCACAAAAGCAGCCACAGACACTATGTAAATAGGTGAGTGTGGCTGGGCTCCAATAAAACTTTACTTATAAACAACACACAGTGAGTCCAATTTGGCCCTCAGGCCGTGGTTTGCTGACCTCTGCTCTAGACCAGTGCTCTTATCTTTCCTCCTGGCTCCTTCCCCATCCTCCCAGCAACCGAGATCACGTTTCCATCTCTAACTGTTCATCACAGTTCACCCAGGGACTCAAGAATCTGGGAAGAACAGTATCCCAGGGAAGGTCCTAGGTGGTAGGGGGTCATTTTGAATTCATAAAGCTGCAGTGCCGATCTTAAAGACGGTCATCAAGCTACATCATAACAGCCTACAGCTGGGTTTTTCCTGCCTGCCTTTTTCATCTCTTTGTTAATGAAACTTCAGTTTTCAAACTTGAATTCCATGAAACCAGCTTTTATTTGGGCTTTTGCAAAATATTTTGGAGGATTGTACCCACATGGTTTCCAAATTAGGGGTGTATATGGAAGAAAAAAGTAACTGAAGTAAGGTGATGGGTAGATTAACTTGAATGGGGGGTCATTTCATGATGTACCCGCACATCAGAACATCATACTGTGCACCTTAAATGTACCCATCGTTTATTTGTCGATCAGACCTCAGTAAAATGGGAAGAAGAGTGTCGGTGGAAGGCAGCTTGGAAGGGTTTGGCCTCCCCTGACAGGAGTGTGCCTTTGTTCCCAGGACGATTACATGGAAGCTTTGGCCAGGCTCCATCTCACCGTGACCAGGGCCTACAAAGTGAACACTGACATCAACTTCGAGGTGTTTATTCATAAAGTGGATGGTCTGTCAGATGACCACAAAATTGAAACCCAAAGAGATATTCATCAGAGGGCAAACGATGACCTTGCAGATGCTGGGTTAGAAAAAATTCACCTCAGGTGAGAACAGAAACCCTTCCGGGATCACAGTAATCAACAGAAAAAAGCAGGTGTGGAGTCCAAAGTCAGCACGGGCAGTTTGGTGTTCACCTGTTTACCCTATTTGTGCTGTACACATTGGGACAGTATTTGGGAAAAGCAAGCTTTGCATGTGCTAATTCTAATTTTTTTTTTTAAGATTTTATTTATTCATTTGACAGAGAGAGAGACAGCCAGCGAGAGAGGGAACACAAGCAGGGGGAGTGGGAGAGGAAGAAGCAGGCTCCCAGTGGAGGAGCCTGACGTGGGGCTCGATCCCAGAACGCCAGGATCACGCCCTGAGCTGAAGGCAGACGCTTATCGACTGAGCCACCCAGGCGCCCCTGTTTTTGTTTTTTAAACAAATGGTCAAAGCTAATGTTTTCCCCACATATGAAAAACATAAAACTCAAGAACATAATCCAGGAAGTTAATATGCTGAAGTTTAGAATTCTTGATAAATATGATAGTATTTATAGTCACAAGTAAAAGAGAATTCTGAAGATAATTCAAGTAGAAATACAGGGGAAAACCACTTCTCTATCAGTTGTTGTTGTTGTTGTTTAAGATTTTATTTTTAAGTAATCTCTCCACCCAACATGGGGCTCGAACTTACAACCCCAAGATCAAGAGTGGCATTCTCCACTGGCTAAGCCAGCCAGGTGCCCCTCTATCAGTTTTTTATGGGGAAGTGTATGCATCATTCGATTTGCAAATTGGAAAATGGAAATATTAGATGCTTCAATACCAGTAACATAGCCATTACTAACCTAACAGGAGTGGGTAGAGATGACCTGGTGTGGATTCTTTTTTTTTTTTTAAGATTTTATTTATTTATTTGACAGAGAGAGGGACAGCCAGTGAGAGAAGGAACACAAGCAAGGGGAGTGGGAGAGGAAGAGGCAGGCTCCCAGCGGAGGAGCCTGATGTGGGGCTCGATCCCAGAACGCCGGGATCACGCCCTGAGCCGAAGGCAGACGCTTAACCGCTGTGCCACCCAGGCGCCCCGACCTGGAGTGGATTCTTTTGCAGAATGTGAGGAAGCTCGTATGGGCACACACCACTGCATTTTTAAGCTTTCCAGGCCAGCCAGTCAGTAGATGAGAATGGGCACAATTCATGCTTTTTGAGCTGGGGAGGAATGGCTTGCAAAGACACGTTCATTTTTTGTGGAGGTCATTTTGAATTCTGAAGGGGGCTAGAAAGTGTGCGTAGGGATGGTAGGTACAGACGGCCGGGCACGGGTGTTGTGACAGCCTAAGCAATCTGTTCCCCAGTCCGAAGGAAAATGTGACGAAATACTGTTTTCTCTTTCAGCTTCTATTTGACGAGCATATATGATCATTCAATATTTGAAGCTTTTAGCAAAGTGGTTCAGAAACTGATTCCACAGCTCCCCACCCTGGAGAATTTGCTAAACATCTTTATCTCAGTAAGTAAATAATATCCTCCCGGTAGAATCATTTGCAGAATTTTAGAATAACCTTGCAAGCGTGAAAACAGTCTTACTTCTGCTCGCTCTTACTGCATTGCAAGGTCACTGAAGGATTATTCTGGAAGATTGCTCCTACATGCTGTTTTATGTTTTTTAAGATTTCACTCCCCAAACTATTCCTGTACTGCCCTGATATAATTAGAGTGTTTATTAAAGTTGTAGGCAATCATTCAATGTTGCTAGAGCCCTACGAGATGTAGGAAGCATTAAGGCTGGTTGTGGCGATAAAATATAGCCCATGGAATAGTTTTTATATGTTTCACACTGTGGATGATGTGCTGGCTGAATGAGTCCTATAAACCGTCCGCTCTAGGCAAGCTCTGCTGTTGACTCGAGTCAGACGTCTTGGTTGTACTCATATTTACTCTATCACTCCACAGTTGGGAGTTTGTTTAGATTTTTAAAATTTATTTTATTTTAAGATTTACAGTCAGTAAAATTAGTGTTTTTACTTGCCTTTTCCTAACTGCAGGTACATCTCTAAGAGCCAGGAAACACTGCCCAATTTGTTTACCTACAATAGATAATTTATGAAAAATAAGAATTTCCCATTTCTTATGCAAATCCATTGTAAAGGTTTATGTGAAGTTTAAATTGTAATAAAATAGAACAAAACTTTTAGTTAATTGATTTTTGTTCATTCATATTTTACATTGAGGATGGCATGTAATTTTTTTTTATATGGTGATGACATGTTCTAAAATCAGCTGTCCCTTTAAGATAGCATCTTCTTTTTGTTTCAGAATTCTGGAATTGAAAAGGCATTTCTCTTTGATGTGGTCAGTAAAATTTATATTGCAACTGATAGTACCCCAGTGGATATGCAAACCTATGAGCTCTGCTGTGATATGATCGATGTGGTTATCGACATCTCTTGTATTTATGGGTAAGTAAAATATTCTTAAAGGGTACAAACAAGCCATACTTCAGATTAGAAGATGAAACCTTGCATAACCCTTGTAACATTTGCATTTACTTATTTGATTTTAATACTTTTGTTTTAAATGGCTGAGATCTGTAAGTATACCAATTAGCACGCAATAACAACAAAAAATTATGGAGTAAATGTCTGATATTCTGCTAATAAGCATATTGCATACATTATAGCATTTAATTCCCCACTATTCCATGAGGTGGGAATTACTATCCCGATTTCACAGATGGGGAAACTGAGGTTCAGAGTGGTTGTTTCTAACCCCTGCTCACAATGTCCATAAAGGACAGAACTAGACTTTGAACTCAAGTCTAACTGATTCCCGTTTTTCTACTGAAAAATCTGTCATCATATCATAATGGCATACACAGTTGGGAGAGACTAATAGGATCCTTGAACTCCAAATACATTATCTCACATTAACAACAGTTCTATTACTGTCTTCATTATAAGAAATAACTGCTGGATTTTCTTTAACATACTTTGTCGTCTTTTATGAGCAGCAGAGAATCACAAAACTAAGCAAACAACTTACCTGTTTATTATTATGGTCTTAGAGTCTTAGAAAACAGAGCTTCCTGTACACTTAAAATATTTTAAAATAAACAAGGAGTGGAGAAAATTGATTGTGGTATCACACATAGAAACTAATTCCACATAATTTTAAATTTCCTGAATGGGTGTCGTATAGAGTGAATGGATATGAACTAATTTGTCTGTATTAAGATATCAAGTTGTTGGGGCGCCTGGGTGGCTTAGTCGGTTAAGCGACTGCCTTCGGCTCAGGTCATGAACCCGGGGTCCTGGGATCGAGTCCCACTTCGGGCTCCCTGCTCAGCGGGAAACCTACTTCTCCCTCTCCCACTTCCCTGCTTGTGTACTCGCTCTCTCCCTCTCTGTCAAATAAATACAATCTTAAAAAAAAAGACATCAAGTTGTTGCTGTCGATTTCTATTGGATCGTACATGCTTATCCAGTCCTCGGTGGGTAAGGCTCTTGTTCATCTTCCTCTTCGCTTGCCAGCTGGGGCCTGCCTCCGTCAGCTCCGGCGGGGGTCCCATTCTCCCCATTTCTCTCTTCCTCTGTCTGAAAATCCTTTGCCCCCTCAGTTCAGATTCTTTCTGTTATACACACATGCACGCAGGGTCCCCTCCATTATGAAACAGGGAAAGTGATACTTACTGGACTGTAGTGAGGATGGCATATCATTAGGCTTTACCTGGTAAGCCCTGGATAAATGTAGCTGCCACTATCATTATTATTATTATTATTATTATTATTATTACACACTGCCATCTGGCTTTAGGAACAGACCTTAGTCCCCAAGATTACTGCCTTCTTAGTATTATTATTAAACACTGCCATCTGGCTTCAGAAATAGACCTTGTTTTCCAAGATTACTGCTCTGTAGCATTCTATTGTTTTTAAACTCTAAGGGGATTGACCTTGAAATAGTCATGGAAACTAAATGTATCCTGATTACAGTCTAGATTGCTGCGGTAATCAAATACAATAAACACAATTAATCTGGCACCTATTTAATGATATGCGTAATCATTATTGTGCCATATGGTAATTAGATGTAAGTGGTAAGCTGTTCATGTAAATGGTGTTAATCAGAGTTCCTCTTACCCAGCTAAAACAAACATGAGGGAGGCGGCCGCGGGAGGAGTCAGGTTGTTTTTCTGTGGCGGAGTGTGCGGTGGCCCGGGAACCCATCAGGTGCAGTAGGAACCAGTCTGGGTCACCGACTGGGCGTGGGCCCCGGAGTTTCCTCAGTGTTTGCTGGAGCCGCGAGGAGCCCGCCCAGCTAACTGGCAGCCGCGGAGGAAACAGGCTTGCTGCCAGGTCCCAGCTGCTCCGTGGAGACCGGCAGGGCCGAGGCAGGTGACCTGGTGCCTGGGTCAGTCCGCTCAGGGTTCTGCGGAGCTTCTCTCGCCAAGCACACCCGCGCACGCTTTAAAATACATGGCAGCTGCCTGTGTTTTCACCGCTTTGTGAACGCAGACTTGAGTAGTAGCACATAGTTGTGGCGGTTGTAATCCGTCACCGGTGTTTACTTGTAATTTTCTTGGTCCTTTTGGTTTTTCCAATTTGTTTAATGTTTACTTTTTTCTGAATATGAATGCAATCCATGCTCATTGCAGAAAATATGTAAAAGCGTAAAGAATAAAATTAAGATAGCCCATAATCTCATCACCTAGACAGTCACTATTAACGTTTTATTGTCTTATTCTTTTTTCTAAAGATTTCATTTATTTATTTGAGAGAGAGCATGAGTGGGGGGAGGGGCCAAGGGAGAAGCAGCCTCTCTGCTGAGCAGGGAGCCCCTGGGGCGATCCCAGGACCCTGAGATCACGACCTGAGTTGAAGGCAGATGCTTAACTGATTGAGCCACCCAGGCGCCCCTGATGTGTTTTATTCTTATTTCTCTGTGTAATTTTTAAGATAATGTGATCACTTTGTATATATATATATAATTATATATATATATAATTATATATATATATATATATATATATATATATATATATATATATATATATATATATATCCTGCTTTATGCATTTAACATTATCACCTAAGAATTTTCTGGTGTTATTAACTGCTGTTAGTAAATTTTCTTCATTGGGTAAAAAAATCCAAATGTTTCAGTTTATTGTTCTCAGAACACTACTTATTAGCAAGAGAAATTCAGTCTAGAAAAACAGCAGCTAAAAATAGTACAAAGGAAGTTAAGAGCTCTGATAAACCATTTTTAACATCTGAGATCCAAGACTTCTTAAAGATTTTTCTTTACTGTTTTGGTAGGTCACAGTGAGTTGAATCCTTTTTTACAAAACTTTTTCCCCCAATTTACTTTTGAGTAGCCATGTGTGTGCCAGTTTAAAATATTCTCAAAGCTAAAAACTTACATTTCCTTTGAAATACTCTTACAGTTTAGGCTTTTCATTTTATCTGGTTTGTCACCCTACCTCCTTATGATATTTATGAGACTAAAAGCATTAACTCTGAAATTAGATTAGTTTGAGGTCTTGGCTCTACCCCCCATCATCAGCCTTGACCAAATTATCTGATTTCCCCTAGCCTCAGTTCCTCAGTACCCAGCTTAGAGGATTCTTAGGCCAGACGGTAGATAATTCATGATAAAAACTAAGGATGGTGCCTGTCACATTGTAAATGTTGGCTCTTATAACCGCAAAGGGATCAGGTTTGGCACTAACCGTGTTGCTCTGTTGTATTAATAAGGTCTAGCATAATTTCAATTAAGTCAAATTTCTGGTCAATTATTCATTAATTTGGGAAGTAAAAATACATGCATACATACATACATACACACACGGTTTCAGGTAAGGGGAAAAGGTGCAGGGAAGTGCTCCTTTGCTATGAGGACAGGACACATAACTCTGATTACATCAGTGTCTTCGGAGGGTCCGGTTTTGATCATTAAAGGGCATCATAGTAATAGTGGTTAACATTTATTGTGCGTTTTACATGGTCTGAGCGCTGTGCTCAGTGCTGTTCATCTGTTATTTCACTGCATTGGGAGACTTCGAGGTAATTACTGTTAGTATACAGATCAGGGAATTGAGGCTCAAAGAAGTTACCTCGCTCCAGTTCACATAATAAGTGAGCTGGGGTTCCAGCCCAAGTCATCTGTGTCTGCAGGCCACACCTTTTCTTAACTAGACCAGTATATTTATTTAGTGTTTTATTTTGAAAAAATGTCAAACCTACAGAAAATGTGCAAGGATAGTCCAGCAAACGCCTATATGATACCCTTCACTGGGATCCACCCATTTTTATCATTTTGCCATATTTGTGCTCTCTTTTTTAAATACATTTTGTGGTTTGATTTGCCGAACCATTGAGAGTGAATTGCAGACATGGTGATTCTTTGATCCTAGCCACTTGAGTGTCTATCTCTTAAAAAAAAAAAAACCAAACAGACATTCTCTTGCAGGACCACAGTTTCCCAAATTAAGCATGTTTAGCCACGGCTACATTAATGCACTGTCTAATATATTGTCCATATTAAAATCTTACCAGTGGTTCCAATTCTATCTTTTCTCCCTGATCCAGGATCTAGGCCAATGTTTGGCTGTCATGTCTCCTTAGGCTTCTGTAATTTGGAAGAGTCATTCAGCTCTCCTTGGTCTTCTTCAGACCATGCTTTTGACAGCCTGGTTATTCTGTCAGGAAAAAACAAGAAGCCCTTATGGGCTACAGAAGGGAGAATGGCCAGCTTCCATCCCTCACCCGTGTTTCCTGGGTGCCTGGAGAGATGTCTTCCTGCCCCAGCAGCGACATTGTGTCCATAGGAAGGGACTGTCATACACTATGTACATTCTCGCGATTGTGTGTTTCAGAGACTTTTGCTGAAAGGCCCGGTGATTGTAAATGACTTCTCATTATGATTATCATTCTGAGTATTAAAGCTGGTCTCTGTCACTGGACTACAATTTGTAGTTTCTTCTCGATGGTCACATATGTTTTGGTTTCTGTCCCCATTTAGTCTCAAAGAAGATGGAGCAGGAACCCCCTATGACAAGGAATCAACGGCCATTATAAAGCTGAACAATACAACAGTTCTTTATTTAAAAGAGGTGACAAAGTTCCTGGCTCTTGTCTGCTTTGTCAGAGAGGAAAGCTTTGAAAGAAAAGGTAATTTTGTGTGTGTGTGTGTGTGTGTGTGATTTAAATAAAACATTTCGTTGCAGACTGATGATTGCTTCTCCTGCTTGTCGAATGTGGGTGGTCAGCAGCATGCCTCCTGAAGCGTCCAGGCTTGAGTCACAGGTCCCCTTGGCTCCTCCCCGCAGCTCTCAGGCTTTTGGGATCTGGGAAGCAACCTGCCCTCTAGTGGTGTAGCTGCCATGAGGTAGAAGGAGCATCAGACAGTCCTCCCAGGGGCTCTGGCTTTTCCTGGAGGGAAGCTGGTTGAAGCCTTGTTGCCAGGCTATAATGTCTCTTGCCAGGGAGGGCCCAGCACTCTGCAGTGAGGGCGAAGGCCTCCCTCCTGGTCCATTCCTCTAGAAGGTCTTAGGGCCTGTGGAGCCACTTGAGATCCCTGCGTAAAGGAGGGGACTTGTACAACATTAAAGAGAGACGTGTGTAATTTCTGTTCAGCCTTTGTATATTATTCTTTAGTCCTCAAAACATGGGGATAGCATCATGATTCTGAAAAGGGAAGACATGAGTATACTTAATAAGGTCACCAATAAGTGAAACAAAAACAAAAGATATATAAATACATGATAAATGTGACGTAATATGATATAAATGTATAATATAAAAGTATATATTATATACAAATATAAAATAAATAAGTATAAATAGATAAAACTAAAGCAACTAGCCTCATAGAGGTACTCATTTTCCCCCTACTATTTAAACTGGGAATTTAAACTACTATTTAAAACAGCCTACTGACATGCTAGGGATTTTTGCTAGCAACTAGAGCATGATTTACCAATTTTGGGGGTAAAAAAAATTCCCAACAGAGTGCCAATAGTAACATTTACTAAAATAGCCATTTCCCCCCCTTATAAGCACACATGTTCATTATAAAAATACTTTGAAAATTTGGGAAAGTATAAAGAACAAAATAAAACCACTCAGTTTTGCCACCTAGAGCTAAATTCCATGTTACATTTCTGAGATTTTCTTTCTCCCTTCTTTCCTCCCTCCCATCTTGCCTTCTTCCCTTCTCTCATCCCTCCTTTCCTGCCACAAAAGGGGGCCATAGTATCTTTATGGTTTTACATCTGTTGTTTTCACTCATTTATATCAGGAAGATTTTCCTAAGTCATTGAGCGTGAAAACGTAATTTAGATTTTTATTGTTTCTTTTTATTACAAAAGCAACAAATTCACTTAGAAAATTTAGAAGCAACAGATAAGCAAAAAAGAAATGATTATTGATAACTTCTCACTCAGAAACCACTCTCTCAACATTTTCTTTACAACTTTTCAGACTTTTTCATCTGTAGCTATGTCTCTGTCTATACGTGATGATATGATAAATACTACTTTGTAACGCTCGCTGAATTACAGTGAAGTAATTAGAGACATCTGTCTAATTCACTGAACCTACATTTACCACATCATTTTAATGATTCTGTTAGTTCCTTTTATTGTTAAAAATTTATATTGTTTCTAGATTTTAATGTCGTGAATAGTCTGTGATGACCTTTGCACTGAATACTTGTGTACATTTTGGTTATTTCCTCAAGAAAAACTTCAACAAATGGAATTACTTAGGTCCAAGGGCAGGGTGGGCATGTTTTGGTGGCTTCTAGTCCGTATTACCAACATGTCCTTCCCAAAGATGTTATGGGTTTATGCTACTAAGAGAATACAAGTGTGTCCATTTTGCTGTAGTCCTATCAATATTGGGTATTAGCACTGAAAAATTAAATATTAAAAACTAGCATCATTTGAATTTACATTTCCTTGCTTCTTGGTGAAGTTGTATGTCTTTCCTATATTTACTGACTGATATCAGCCAAATTGCCTTTTGTGTTCTTGGCCTTCAAAACTTTTAATTAAGTGGTGTTAATCTTTTACTCCTTAGTTTCATCTTGCTGAAAGTAAGAGCAAGTTATATAATAGGCTCGTGGAATTTTGACAGGACCATACCTTATTTCATCCTCTCAATTATAGATGATTTTACCCAGACAGGGGAACTATCAGTGACTCAAAGTCCTACTTCTAGTGTATGGCAGTCAGAGCTAAGATTCCTGGGCTTGTCCCGACATAGAATCAGTTGTGTGTATTGTGTTTTAAACCATTATACATATATTTCCTTGGTTAAAGATATTTCCAGAATTTATATTTGGTGATTGATATTTCATGTTGATTTTGGAAGCTAAGTAAAATAAAATGCAAATAGTACAACTAGAGCCCCAAAATCCTTTAGGTGATGGCAGATCCTAAAATTTAGGGTACATTAGCATCAAGCTGGAGAGCTTGTTTATTCTGAACTGATTTTAGACTGAACAGAAACGTTGCAAAAATAGTACATAGTTTACACATATTCCTCATCCACTTTCCCAAATGTTAACATCTTGCATACTATAGTAATGAAAAATAGGGACTCACCATTGGTATAATACTGATTAATAGTAGTAATGAATTAATTAGTATTCATTAAGAAGCCATAAACCTTATTGAGATTTCATCATTTTTCCAAAAGTATCCTTTTTGTGTTCCAGGATCCCAAATTGATTTAGTCACGATTCCTCTTAGTCTCCTCCAATCTGTGATAGTTCTTTTTTTTTTTTTTTGAAGATTTTTTATTTATTTATTCGACAGAGATAGAGACAGCCAGCGAGAGAGGGAACACAAGCAGGGGGAGTGGGAGAGGAAGAAGCAGGCTCATAGCAGAGGAGCCTGATGTGGGGCTCAATCCCAGGAACCTGGGATCACGCCCTGAGCCGAAGGCAGACGCTTAACCGCTGTGCCACCCAGGCGCCCCAATCTGTGATAGTTCTTTATCTTCCATGACCTCGACACTTTCGAAGAGTATTGATCAATTGTTTTGTAGAATATACCTCGAATAGAGTTTGTCAGCTGTTTCCACACAGTCAGAACAAGAGTATGCACTTTGATGAGAATGTGTCCTCAGTGCATCATATCAAGTGGTTCATGATGTTGATAAGTCTTATTACTCCTGGTGATGCTGACCTTGATTTAGTTAAGGTAATGTCTGTCAGGTTTTTCCACTGGAAATTTCCTGTCTTTCCCTTTGTAGTTAATAAATACTTCCAAATTATGTAAATCCTCTTCCTCCTCAAACCTTTGCCCGCTAATTCTAACATCCATCTATGGTTGTGGAAATAAAGCAGGAGTTTATTATGTGGATCTCTGTAAGCGACTGACCGCTAAGCCACCTTGATGGGATCATCTCTGAGGACAGGCAGATTTGGTGGAATTTATTAAACTAGCTAGAAACCTAGGCATTGGTTTTAATGTTATAGCTAGGAAATGGCAGACAGATTTAACCCCATCATGTTAAACTCATTTGCTTTTTCGAGTGATTATCTCCATTTGCCTGGGATAGAAGGAGTTCCAAGGGCAGGAGACCTTCAGAGCTGATACTGGGAATGTCCCAGGCAGATGGGATGAGTTGGTCACCCTGGGGATCAGGTGGTGTCTTTAAAAAGAACTTAATGCTTATAAATGCATAGAGTAGTTTGGTTTTGTGGCTTTTTTTCTTCTTTAAAGGTTTTATTTTTAAGTAATCTCTATACCCAGCTTGGGGCTCAACCCCAAGATCAAGGGTCACATTCTGTACCAGCTGAGACAGTCAGGCACCTCTGTTTTTGTTGTTTTAATCTCAAGTGTGGCCGAGTCCTGTTGGCACTGGTACCGACACTGGTTGATTAGCTATTCCTCACGCCGGGTCTCCATCTAAGTTTTCATTAACGATCTCTGCTACTACTTTGGCAGAGAGGAGAAGGTCGAAAGCAGATGTGGAGTTTTCAGCCTTGCCTGCACGTTATGGGCACCTTGGGAAAGGAGGCAGTTAAAAAATAGAGACCTCCGGGCCCTCCTCCAAACAATTAGAACAGAATTCCTGGGAGAGGGGCCTAGCGTTTGTTAAATTTTTTTAGGTTCTCTGAATGTTTTTAAGGTGCGGCTAGGGTTGGGAACCACTGAAGCAAAGAAGGATGTGGAACCATCACATTTATGGTGGTGAAAATAGTGTTTGTTCTGTTCGTGTCTCTGTTCTTGCGTTTCAACTGCCTTCAGTGAAGAGGTTGAAAGAAATGGCAGATACTTGGTAGGAATGCTTACTTTCTTTAAAAACCTCAGTTGTGAATTTTTACTTTTAAAACTCCAAATGCAGCAAGATACTGTTACACTTCTTTTATTTTTTAAAAGATTTTATTATTTATTTGACAGAGAGAGAGAGCACAAGCAGGGGGAGCAGCAGGAAGAGGGAGAGGGTGAAGCAGGCTCCCCTTTGAGCAGGGGGAGCCTGATGCGGGGCTCGATCCCAGGACCCTGGGCCGAAAGCAGTCATTTAACTGAGCCACCCAGCCACCCAATACTGTTATATTTTAAATTGCGAAGATGAATAAGTTAAGATTTGTCAGGAACTATCAACAGAATATTTCTGCAAGTTGAATTCTCACTGAGCCAAAGTTTTTCTAGCTAAGCTTTCTTCCAGAGGCAGTTGGTTGCCTATATAGGAAAAGAATTTTGAGGTTGTTTTCACATCTCCTGTCCCCATTCCCACTAAAAAAAAATCATTTCTTTGCTCCTTGTTTATTTTCTTTTAATTACATGCTTTGTTTGGAAGATGGTCCCAAGAAACAAAAATGAGGAAGTAGGGAAATGAGACAAGGCACGTAGAAAAGCCAGTGGTGTCAATGAGCAGCTTTATGTTCACTCCCAATAAGAGATTCTTTGAAAAGCTGTGTGGAACAAACTCAGAATCACCCTAGTTGAGTATGGAAGACTGCAACATTTATCCACCTGCCTCCATGCCCCTTTGAGGGGTGCCCTCAGAACGTTCATTCCCATATCGCTGGTACCTGTCTATGTGTGCTCAAAGAAGTTCTGTGGTACCAAAGAAAGCCTCAGGCAGAAAAGAAATGCTTATTTTTTTTAAGACTTTATTTTTAAGTACGGCGCCTGAGTGGCTCAGTTGGTTAAGCATCTGCCTTTGGCTCAGGTCATGATCCCAGGGTTCTGGGTTCAAGTTCCGCGTTGGGCTCCCTGTGCAGGGAGCCTGCTTCTCCCTCTGCCTGCCCCTCTCCCAGCTTGTGCTCTCTCTCTCTGTCTGTGTCAACTAAATAAATAAAATCTTTAAAAAATAAAAAGATCTTATTTTTAAGTAATCTCTACACCCAGTATGGGGCTCGAACTCACAACACTGAGATCAAGAGTTGCGTGCTCTACCGACAGAGCCAGCCAGGCACCTCTGGGATTATTGATGTCTTTTTTCTTTCCCCCTCATTCCAGTAGTCTTGTGTTGAGATCGCTTGGAGGTGTTATTGCACTGTGGTCACTGTCGCTTCAGAAGCAGCAGAGGGCGCCACTCAGAAGGTTTCCTGCTTCTGGAAGCTGAGCTGGTGTTTTCCTCCAGTGCTCGTGCAGTTATGTGACTGCTTTGAAGAATTTCACTCCTTGGCTGGGATCCCAGTTATTTTATTTTGGTTGGGGCTTTGGAAGCATCACCTCAGTGGATGGAAATAGTTGTTAGGCTAGTTATTTTAATAAATATAAAGATAGTAAATCGAACCAACTGCCTTCTCCTAATTGGTACAAACATAATGTTGCTCTCAACACTTTTACAAATTAGTGTGCTGAAAAATGCACTCAAGACTTGGGATTAATCTTTCATTCCATTCTTGTACCAATGATCTCAGAAGACGCAAAAAAGATTCTCCCCTACTATTTCTGCATTTAAAATTTACTTAGAGTTGAAAAACCAAGAGTGTCATTGGCGGTTGAACTTCCGAGCTTGCAATTGACCTGAGGTGACTGCTAGCACTCTAAAATCAGGGACAGGGACCTTGCTTTCCCCAGGGCTTCTGACGGTGGCTTAAACATAATAGGTGTTCAGTGAATATCGATTGACAGAGTGATGGATACTGAAGCTTTGAGATCTCAGCTGCACTTCATGTCAGGGTCTGCCTCCACTCAGATTCGATTTAATAATCCCTTTTGGGGAAACATAATAAATATTTCATGGAAGATATATCTTAATTGTAAGAAATCTTAAGTTCTTTTTTTATTAAGAATATTTTATTTTTAAGATTTTATTTATTTATTTGACAGAGAGAGACAGCCAGCAAGAGAGGGAACACAAGCAGGGGGAGTGGGAGAGGAAGAAGCAGGCTCCCAGCAGAGAAGCCTGATGTGGGGCTCGATCCCAGGACCCTGGGATCAGGCCCTGAGCCAAAGGCAGACGCTTAACGACTGAGCCACCCAGGCGCCCCAAGAAATCTTGAGTTCTGATAGGTCAAAAAATGTGCACTTCGGTTGGTTCTTCAATGTCGTAGGTCCTAGGCACCTTTGAAAATGTGGTCTGTGCTCTGGAACCTTTCCTTAGCAAAACATGTCCATTTACAGAACCTCGCCTGCGATTCCTCAAGACCAGCCACGGAGCTCCTAGGGAAATCTGTGGACCTTCTGTTAAGGCCACTCTTCTGCCTCCCCCTAATTGCTTGTCCCGGCCACCACAGACATGACAAGAGAAGAGTCTTTCTTTCTTTCTTTCTTTCTTTCTTTCTTTCTTTCTTTCTTTCTTTCTTTCTTTCTCTCTCTCTCTCTCTCTTTCTTTCTTTTCCTTCCTTCCTTCCTTCCTTCCTTCCTTCCTTCCTTCCTTCCTTCCTTCCTTCCTAGATTTTATTCATTTATTTGTCAGAGAGAGAGAGCACAAGCAGGGTGAGGGGCAGAGGAAAAAGCAGGTTCCCTGTTGAACAAAGAGCCCGATGCAGGACTCGATCCCAGGACCCCGGGA
This sequence comes from Ursus americanus, assembly GCF_024610735.1. Lineage (NCBI taxonomy): Eukaryota > Metazoa > Chordata > Mammalia > Carnivora > Ursidae > Ursus > Ursus americanus. Next base: position 9,058,556 of record NC_142137.1, on the reverse strand, counting down.
TCACGACCTGAGCTGAAGGCAGATGCTTAACCGACTGAGCCACCCAGGTGCCCCAAGAGGAGATTATTTCTGTGTGACATGTCTAAATATTTTGTTTTCTTCCCCAGGGCTTATTGACTATAATTTTCATTGCTTCCGGAAGGCCATCCATGAAGTTTTTGAGGTGAGGATGAGAATGGTGAAATCACGAAAGGTTCAGAATCGGCTGCAGAAGAAAAAAGGAGCCACCCCCAACGGGACCCCTAACGTGCTGCTGCAGTGAGGCTTCGGGACGATCCTTGCAAGTCAGACCTTTCAGGGAGGCTGCTGCCGGTGTTGCACTAAAGGAAGAGGAAGAAGGAGACTAGGACACATGGTGTATTTGTTGTAAAAAAAAAAATCCTGCACCCCTCTCGATCTTCTCTTTTTTAAATAAAGTGAGCACTTTGAAGCCAAAACTTGTATTTTAACAATGAAGTAAAATCTGTAATTTCGTTACACAGATGTAAACTTTTATGGTCTGTAGTCAGAAACTCCTGTGTGAGGACTGCCAGGAACTGTATATATTTTGCTCTTTTTCATGTTTTTTTCTTTGAACTTTGATAAAACGACTTTTCTAAGCTTTTTTCTGTACTTGGTGTCAAGGACGTGCATACTGTAGTGTAGTTCGGATCTCTATGGCAATCAGAAATCAAAAAGCAATGCACTGGTAATGACTTTTTTTTTTTTTTTATAAATTTGGGAATCTTTGCTACTAATTGTTGAGAAAAATCCTTTTCAGTGGAGCTGGAACAGATTGGGGCAGCAAGCTCCAGGAGCAATAAGAACTGTGTCCCGTTTATAACTGGTATAAACGGGAGTTTTGTAGAATAACGTTAGCACCAAACTTATCTAAAAGTTTCTATAGCCGTGGTAGTACTTCCCTACGCAACAGTTTTTACAGAGCTCTTTACCTCAGCACACATCTCTATAATCGTTTTATACAGAGAGGTTATTCCTTTTTGCTGCATCACTGTTCTTTAGAACCTTCGGGACCAGATTTCCAAAATGGTGCCAGTCACTGGAGAGAAATAGGAATGTTGCTGAACTTCAGGGTTTCAGGAGGCTTTTCTGTGTGTGCTACTCAGGCTGAAGTTACGTCAGAGGTCACATGGTTTCCCAAATGCAGGTAATTGGTACCTACAGATTTAAAAATAGATATACAGTTTGTGTGATTGGCCCTGGGAAGTGGGCCTGTTGTTGTGCAACATTTAAAATGTTTATTTAGGATCATGACCGCAGAGCGTAATCCTGGTGAGCACCTGTGTCGCCCCTAAGTCTCCTGCTCGTCCATGAGTGTGCCTTGTGGACTCTGCCTGTTGCCACCTTAGGACTGAACTAGAGCTCAGCTGGCCAGCAGCACGCTCTGCCCAGCTGAAAAGCCATCCTGCAAACCCCTAACGATCAGCGGGAAGCGGACGGCCAGAGGAGGCATTGCAGTTAGCTATGTGTTTGTTTCTATGAATTCTTCTGCTTATGTTTACTTTAGACTTTCAGGATGTCAAGGGACTCCTAAATCTCCCCTCACCCCAAACCATTCCTAGTAGGTAATTCTATGTCCGTCCCAAGGGTCAGTGCCCTAAAGCCTACTCGTGGGTATTAGAATATAATTTTATGTATTTATTTATTTTTAAGCAAAGACCCATAAGGAAATCAAAGCTGATCCTAGCAAAATGCACCGAGTTCCTAAAGTGACTTGCCCTTGAAACTATCCCACTTCTTTATACGCAACTAATGAATCATCGAACTTTACATCAAAAACCAGGGATGTACTGTATGGTGACTAACATAATATAATAAAAAAACATTAAAAAAAAAAAAGAAACTATCCCACTTCTATCTATGGCTTCCTTCCATCCTCTCTCCTTCCCTCCCCAAGTCCTATTCCTTTGAGGCTTCTAACTGCAATGCAAGATGGCAGCTGATTGAGGTGTAAGGTTTGAGTCTTCCCAAGGGTCTGTGCATTTTGGAAGGATATTTCTAAAAATCATTAAGGCACCCAACTCCCTTCCTCATGATTCCTGCTCAGACACCTGGGTGGGTTGGAACCCAGGGTTCCAAAGGAGAATTTTTCTTAATTTCCAGACCTATATCCTGTTGGATCTTTGGATCTTTGCCAACAGGCTTGGTACATATGGGTTATTCTTATAAATTTACTGTTCTAATATTTTTTACACAATGTTTCTTTTTGATCAAGCAAATAAAGAACCACTTTTCTAATGTGACTTTATCCTCAAGGTAGAGACACTTGCCTACCTGGTAGACCACACGTTACTTAGCTATATTATATATTATTGTAGTGAGGGGGGCTTCCGTTTTTAAGCTGGGTATATGATGGGTTTTTGTTAAAACGTGCCTTAAAAGTCTATTACTTCAGGAGCAAATGATTCTGTGGGGGAAAAGCAAAAATAATCCTATGGCCTAGGCCCTGAGTTCATGGTAGTAAGTACACTCTTTGATTGAGCACACACTAATACATAGATCACTGCCTCAAACCTGTAAGCATGGCAATGACGTCTTAGTTAAAGACAGATGTAGGAGTTATGTCTAAGTGTTCAGTTTTTTAAGTCTGTGCTATTGGAATTACAAAATCTATTCCTTTTGCATTTTATTTTTGATATGGAACTTAGCTTACTGCGATGTATATGGCCATGTTTAGGTCTCAAATCTAATGCTATAAATACAAAGCCCAAATACATGGCTACAGTGACTGCTCTGGAACATGTTTGCTCATTTTCAAAGGTTGAGAACTTGACCTACAGGTTTTTAGGGCAATTAGAACTTCTATGTGGAGGTGAGACTGTGAATTACCATCTTTGGTTATTTTTAGTGATATAAATGAGTGTGTATGACCAGGGTAGAGTGTTTATGAAGGATTATAAATTTAAAAAAACTGGTTGGCATTCACGGACAGTGTTATTTTGTGAGCATAATATATTTTGGACCCTTAAATATAAAATGACTAGAAACACAGCAATATTGTTATATACGGGTTATATGCTAACTCTGTTGGAGACATACTCCAGAAAAATGGGTGAACTGTCTTGATTATTAAAGTACGGTATGCATTTAACTTCTATAGACTGGTTGTAATTTGTAATCAAGCATAGTATTATGCTTTACTTTAAGCAGTCCATCATTTGTAATTATTGCTGAACCATTGCTTTCAAGAATGTTAACTGCCAATTTAAAAGCATGTGTCATGCTCATGATTCAGTAATACTCTTGTTTTATTTCAAGCGTATTCATAACTAAGCATTCTGGGAGCAGAATATTCTCTTTGGCGAAGCGTAAGTATGGTCCGTCTTGTTTGTGAGGTTGTGAGGTTGTTGACCGTACGTGAATATCATTGCTTCACTGGCCCTGTTGGGTCCCTTTAGTAAAAATGTTTGTCCTGATTAACCAACTTTCATTTTAGGGAAATAAGGATAAATCACTCTATTTGCACTTTTATTTTTATTATATTTTAAAACCATCTTATCTCTCCGTATTTTTGATGGAAACATGGCTGTTTGGAATATAGAACTGTTTCTTCAGTAAACTTCAGATACTAATTCTTGCTGCCCTGGTCTTAATCCCTAGCCATCTGGAAATTCCTTTCCAGACAGTCCACCTTGTTGATTCTGACTTGCTTTGTAGGATGCCACTCTGTAATGACTTTTACAGATCCAAAGAGTTCCCAGAGAAGACTAACTTTAAATGTTGTATCTTATATACAAAATTCTGTTTCTGATTGGAAAACCTGATCTAAAATAATATTTTTCTAAGATTTTTTAATCGGTAGTGATGTTGAGTTTAGGAGAAAGAAAATGTTGCCTTTGACAGAATCACTTACTAATAACATGATTGAGCGCACACAATGTTTCGGGCTCTTAAGTGCTTTTACAGATGTTATCTTCATAAACCCAAGAGGTGGGTACTATCATCACTCCTATTTTATAGACCAGGCAACTGAGGGTAGAGAGTCGAAATAACTTGGTCAAGATCACATGACTAGTAAGACACAAGGCCGGGAGTCTGGCTGGAGAGTCCACTGTCTCAATACTGTTCTAAGCAGTCTTACCACATGTCCCTTTACATGCCCTCCCTTCACAAATACGAAGATAGGGACTTGAAGTTTAGGATTTACTGCTGCATGGGGTTATGAAGGCTAAAATTCTGGGAAATTTAAAAAGTCATATGAGAACCAGCAAGAGCAGCCTTCTAAATGTACTTCACTCAAGATTATGCCTTCTTCTTCCTAATCCAATGCAGAAAATAATATTAACAGAGAGTGTTTAAATATCAGAAGAGAATTTAAATATCTTTTTCAGACATTTGGTTTTCTAAGAAGCAAAAGTCTATCAAATTCTGAGAAAATCAAGAGAGAATAAGCCTTTGATCTTAGCCATATTCAACCTTTTACTTCAATATCTGCAACCATATTTATAGAAAACAAAACACTGATCTGGATTAAAATTCAAAAAGATACATTTCAATCCTAACCTTTTCTTGAGCTGCAGACCTACCTTTAAAATTGCCATTAGCATACTTTTGCTGGAATCTTCTATAAGACGATCCTCCAATCTAACATGCCCAAAACTGAACTCACTTCGTTCTTGCTAAATCTTCTCCTCCTTCTATGGTGGTGTGATTATGCTCCCTGCAGTCCCTGCCAGAAACGTGGGCCTCCTACTTGACTCTCCCTTCCCGTTCACTCCATCCAATCAAGCACCCAGTTCTTTCAGCTCAGCCTTATAAACGTCTATTCAATCTATTCTCTCCACTCTTTTGCCACTATCCTTCCTGGTTTAGGCCACCATCTCCTCTTATGGGGGTCTCAATAGCCTCTTCACTAACGTCTCTCCACCTCATTCATCCATCCACTCTGTTCTCCACACCAGATCCAGAGTGACCTTTCTAAACCACCACCATTCTGACCACATCAGTCTCTTGCTTAACATCCGTCATAGCTCTGCATTATAGATCTCAGTCAAACTCCTCAATAAAGTTTGCGAGAACCTGCTTCCCGGGTTCTTACCTCCCTCTCCAACCGTGGCTCATCCACCCTCAGCAGAGGTGAACCAGCATTCCTGTACAGTGCATAGCAAATAAGAGGAACCAAGAGTCTTGATCCCTTTGTCAGTCATTTTCTGAAGGAAATAATAATTTTTTTTCATTCATCAGTGACTCATAGGACACCTATTATATGCCAGACATTGTGCTTAATAAAATAGCTAAAAGGCAGATTTTAGAGATGCAAGGATTTTAGTAATAGAAAATAAAGCACTTTATAGAACTGTTGGAGTTAACCCTTTATGGAATCCATTTTAAATTTTGTTGTTGTGAGTGGAGATAAATATAATTCGTACTGCAAACTATCACATACACCTATAAATACTACTTTTTTAAGAGTTTATTTTTAATTATTTTTTTTATTTTTAAAGATTTTATTTTTAAGTAACCTCTACATCCAGCGTGGGGTGTGAACTCACGAACCTGAGATCAAGAGTCACATGCTCCACCAACTGAGCCAGCCAGGTGCCCCTTATAAATATTACTTTTATTTTTATTTTTAATTTTCATTTTTATTTCTTTTAAGTGAGCTCTCTGCCCAATGTGGGGCTTGAACTCATGACCCTGAGACCAAGAGTCATGTGTTCCATGGACTGAGCCAGCCAGGCGCCCCATAAATATTACTTAAAAAAAAAACCTCACAAAGTAGTATCCTTCCTACATGCCATGCATTCTAGTATTTTTTTTCTTTATTTCCCTTTTAAAAAAAGATTTCACAATCCACTAATGGGTCATGATCTGCAATTTGTGAGGCATCGCTGGAGTGAATGAATCCATTGGCCAGATCAGAGATACCTGAAGATTTTCTATCTAGCCTAAAATATTTTCCTTTCCTCTCTGTTAATTTTGTTTATTTATTTATAAATTCCTATTAGTTCTTTTTTAAAAAGATTTATTCATTCATTTTAGAGAGCATATGTGCTTGCACGCGCGCATGCGCCTACATGGGGGGGAGGGACAAAGGGAGAGGGAGGTAGAGAATCTCAAGCAGACTCCCCACTGAGCACAGAGCCCTATGTGGGGCTCGACCCCACAACCCTGAGATCATGACCTGAGCCTAAATCAAGAGTCAGACACCTAACCGACTGAGTCACCCAGGCACCCCTTTGTATCTGTTCATTTTTTTAAAAAAGATTTATTTATTTATTTGAGAGAGTGTGAGAGGGAGAGAATGGATGGGGAGGGGCAGAGGGAGAGAATCTCAAGCAGACGCCCCATCCAGGGCAGAGACTGATGTGGGGCTACCTGAGATCGTGACCTGAGCCAAAATCACAAGCAGGTGGCTCATGACTGAGTCACCCAGATGCCTCTCCCTCTGTTAATTTTACCATCTTAACAAACATAGGGGAAATTCTGAGAAGGTTCTTGAGTTTTTCTTTCACGTGATTAGGGCTTTCTGCTGTGTTTACCAGAGTAGCTCTAATCTCCATTGCCATCCCTTGGATGTTTTTGTGTGGTGGGTTGTGGGGGATCCGTCCTGGCAGGATCATTTTTTACTATAGACTCTATCCTTGACTATAATAAATAATTAACTTTATTTTTTAAAAGATTTTATTTATTTCTTTAGAGAGACAGCAGGCACATATATGAGGGGGAGAGACAGAAGGGGAGGGAGAGAGAAAATCTTAGGCAGACTTTGCGCTGAGCACAGAGCCCCACATGGGGCTCGATCTCACAACCCTGGGATCATGACCTGGTCAAATTCAAAATCAAGAGTCCTATGCTTAACCAACTGAGCCACTGAGGCACCCCAGTAATTAACTTTACTGGGAGTTTAGGGACTCATGAGTTTATATCTAACTTCTATGGGTCCTTTGTTAATTCAGACAACATTAGTCTTATCCAGTATCAAGAAACCACAAGTTTTGCCCTTTTGTGTTATTTTGACACTCCTAAGAAGCAGGTGGACAAGGCCCTTCCCCAAGAAAGGGAGTTGATCTAGCTGCTACATTCAGTGTGGAGGAGAGCATTAACTAGTGTCCAGCTGCCTGAGGTCTTGAACACCCTGCTTCCTCAATCTGTACTAATAAACTGCTGGGGCAAGGAGGATCTTTCTGGTCTCCCAAACCTGCGTAAAAAAACTAAGGCCTAGGGTACCTGGGTGGCTCAGTCAGTTAAGCGTCTGTCTGTGGCTCAGGTCATGATCTCAGGGTCCTGGGATTGAGCCAGGGGCTCAATGTTGGGCTCCCTGCTCAGCGGGGAGTCTGCTTCTCCCTCTCACTCTGCCCTCCCCCTGCCCCTGCTCCTGCTCTCTGTGTGTCTCAAATAAATAAATAAAATCTTAAAAAACAAACTAAAACCCTTCCCCTGAATGCCCAACTACAGTAGATCAGTTAAGACCTATTTCTTCCATGCTAATGCAGGCCACCCCAAGATGGGCCACTCTTGTGTGAAGATTGAGCGAAGGCAGTCAAGACCCTGTGGGCTCAAGAGAAACTTCTGCTCCTCCCTTAACCACACAGAAGAATCTAAATTTGGGGTATTTCCCAGAATAAGGATTATTAGCAGAGATAAATCTTATCTGAGTGACCTATCTGTATGGTAGGGCAAACATCTAATTACCAAATATGTGCTTTATTTCTTATTGCCCTGTGCAATGCATTCCTTTCCTCTGAAGTCACAGATCCCTACCCCCTTCTCCTTAGTTCAGAATGACATAGAGACCTCATTTTGCCTGTTTTTCAAGTTTCCGTGTCTGTATGGATTCCCCATACGTAATGCTATTAAATTTGATTTTCTCCTGTTTATCTGTCTCATGTCAATTTGATTTAGTTCAGCCAGAAGGACCTTAAAGGGGACACTTACCCTTACCATCTCTGTGGGCAATTCCATTCCTGCAAGCTGATTCTGCTTATTTCCACCTCCCATTATTGCCTAAGTCCCTGTGGCTGCCGCCCAACTGTTGCTTGCTTCTGGCCTTGCGGAGAGCTCCGGGCTGTAATGCTCCATCTTCATCAACTAGTCAGTAAGCAGGAACAATTTCCAGACTTCTCCCAGACGTGCGCAAGTGACCTTGGTCATCCTGCTGTCACCTCCCCTCCATGGGAAGCAGGCAATAATGGCGCTGACTGGGAGGCACCAGTCCTGCTTGCCTTTCCATCTCAGTGGGAAAGAACTCAGGCTAATAAGGTGCAAAAAAAGATACCACCAAATTCATGTCCTATCATTTCATTTAATGCTAAAGGCCAGTGCTTTCCAAAGTTATCTGATCTTAAGAATCACCTAGGATGTTTAAAAATGTAAATTCCCATCTCTACCCCAGTCTTCTTGAATCAGAATCTCTGAGGAGAGGTCTGGGAATCTGTATTTTATGTAAGTATCCTAAGCAAGTCTCATAAATCGGACACATCGTTTGGCCTTACAGCTGTTAAAAGGGATGGGGAGGGGAAATGATGGAAAACCGGGGTTAGAATTACACCGGGGAGCTTTCTTCACTCTTCCGTTCCTCCATAAACACGCACGCACTCATGCATGCACTCACACTCATGCATGTGCTCACACACGCACACACATACATGCTTCAAGTGTTAGTGTCTTTTTCCAACTGGATTATGTAGCTTTTAAAATCTACATTATCTAATCTACGATTTGAATGTAAACTTTTTTTTTATTTTTTTTTTATTTTTTTAAAGATTTTATTTATTTATTTTACAGAGATAGAGACAGCCAGCGAGAGAGGGAACACAAGCAGGGGGAGCGGGAGAGGAAGAAGCAGGCTCATAGCGGAGGAGCCTGATGTGGGGCTCGATCCCATAACGACGGGATCACGCCCTGAGCCAAAGGCAGGCGCTTAACCGCTGTGCCACCCAGGCGCCCCTTGAATGTAAACTTTTATAGATGTGAATTACATAATTAAAAAGTCTATTTAAACCACTCGTTACTTTAGATATTTAAATATTTGTTCATGTTAAAATCTCAAATTATACAAAATGGCATTAATTTTAAACAATTATTTCTTCTCCACTCAAGTCATTATGTTTAATTCTTCACAGGCATCTTCTACAGCAGGGTCTTCATCATCACGGGAACATTTGGACTCATCTGACAGTTCTCTTTGAGGTATTTTAAGAAAAAACATGTTTTAAATCGAAGAGGATGCTGTCAGTGGGAACTTTGAGTCTCCAAAACCTACTTGTTAAACGTTAGGGCAGGTTTTTGTTTTTCCCCTCTGTACTCGCTCAACAAATATGTACTTCTCTTTTCAGTGACTTTTTTTTTTAAAGATTTTATTTATTTATCTGACAGAGATAGAGACAACCAGCAAGAGAGGGAACACAAGCAGGGGGAGTGGGAGAGGAAGAAGCAGGCTTCCAGCAGAGGAGCCTGATGTGGGGCTCGATCCCATAACACCGGGATCCCGCGCTGAGCCAAAGGCAGACACTTAACCGCTGTGCCTCCCAGGCGCCCCTTCAGTGACTTTTTTAAAAGCCTACTAGTAAGGATCTCCCATGCTTGTCTTCCAAAGTCATACCCTCAGGAATGTCTTTGACTTTGCCCCCTAATTTTTTAGGTGGTCCTTAGTAGAAAACTGCCATTGCTCGAAGCCCTTTCAAGACATATTGTCTTCCTGAACAATTTTGTCCTTCTTGGACAAAGTAAACACGAAAATATAAGGCAACTCTCTTTTCTGAAAAATGGTATTTGGGAAAAATTTTGCTTTCTATTCTGGCATATATGGCATATATTTCCATTTAAGAACATCTGCACCTGGGGTGCCTGGGTAGCACAGCCGTTAAGCGTCTGCCTTCGGCTCAGGGCGTGACCCCGGCGTTCTGGGATCGAGCCCCACATCAGTCTCCTCCGCTGGGAGCCTGCTTCTTCCTCTCCCACTCCCCCTGCTTGTGTTCCCTCTCTCGCTGGCTGTCTCTATCTCTGTCAAATAAATAAATAAATAAATCTTAAAAAAAAAAAAAAAAGAACATCTGCACCTAAACCCAAATTCAGCTTCCAAGGAAGTCACACTGGCCCAGCTGTCTTCTCACCAGATGCTAGAAGACAGATGGTGTATGGCATACCCGTACCTTTTGGTTATTTTGCACTAAAAGGACAAACTACAGGGAAGTCCAGGACTGCTTTTTAAGAAGCTGATGACTTGGTTGTCATTCAAAGTTTGTAAACTGGATTTTAATGGGAAGCAGCACGGGGTTGTTTGTTCTAAAGATGTTAATGGTATGATCGAAACGCCTCGTGGCTGCGGACTTTCTCTAGGAAGTTCTGCATGTAATTTGTGTGTGTGCTAGCATTGTCTGTAGACTAAAGGTTTCACATCTTTATGAACTATGATTTTTTGGACAATTGTGTATGCCGAAGTGATGAAGAAAATACAAATTTCTTTAAAAGTATTGAACGCAAAGTAATTTTTTGCCATTTTGCATTTTCGCATGAATAGAAACTGACGCTGCTCTCAAGCTAGGGCGCAGAGGTCTGAGCTCTTCAGGCTGGTTTGTAAGTGACCAAGTTTCTTCAATCAGCAAGTGGATAAAAAGGCTCAGAGAATGACAGATTGGCATAGCAGAATAGGGGCCACGAGATAAAGGACACAGAGGGCGCCTGAGTGGCTCAGTTGGCTAAGCGCCTGCCTTGGGCTCGGGTCATGATTTCAGGGTCCTGGGATGGAGCCCCCCCCATCGGCTTTCTGCTCAGGGGGAGTCTGCTACTCACTCCCAGGCTCCTTCTGTGTTCTCCCTGTCTCTTTCTCTCAAATAAATATATAAAATCTTTTTTAAAAAAAAGAAAAAAGAAGAAAGGCATAGACAGAGAGGCAGAGGGACGGTACCTGGAAGAGCAATCAGGAAAGGACCCAGGAGGAGGAAGGGAGGGAGGGAGAAGACAGAGCTGGGGGCACATCGTGAGGTACCTGTTCTGTCAGCCAGGAACAACTAGTTTTATCTCAGTGGCAGGTGTTTTCTTAGAGCTGGGATTAGAAAAGAAGGTATCTCTTGTCACACTCATCAGTCCCACAGAACTAAGGAGTAAGGAATGTAAGTATGTGATTTTTGTTTTTAATTTTAAAAGCACCTTTATTATGAGGGACATCTGGCTGGCTCAGTCAGAAGAGCATGCGACTTTTGATCTTAGGGTCGTGACTTCGAGCCGCATGTTGGGTAGAGATTACTTAAATAAATAATTAAAAGACAATAAAGATACTTTATTATGAAAAACAACAAAAGTTAATGTAATCCAGGCAAGTAAAGCAAAAACACAATACTAAGCAGGTTTCTTTTTCCTCGTTTCTTTTTTTTTTAAGATTTTATATCTTTATATTAGAAAGAGAGAGCACACAAGCGGAGGAGGGGTAGAGGGAGAGGAAGAGAGACTCTCAAGCAGACTGCCCGCAGAGTGCGGAGCCCTCATGGGGCTCCATCCCATGATTCTGAGATCATGACCTGAGCTGAAATCAAAAGTCCCAGACACTTAACCAACCGAGCCACCTGGGAGCCCCTCTTTTTCCTCATTTCTAATATTAAGAGCTGTAATTTTAGGAAAGGTGTCAGATAATTAAAAAAAAAAAAAAACTATGGCAGCAAATTGAATTTCCAAAAGAAGATGCAATTTTTAAGAAAGCCACAGTAAAAATGATTTTAATAATGTTGCAAACAACTATTTACTACTGTATTTAGAAAATGCTTCTTTGTTTATTAGTGGGAAAAACCTCTTAAAATGAGGTACTCCTACTGGTGCAGGACAAGTCATCTGGTGGAAGGACCTACAAAACTAGTTTTGTAAGCACTCCACTGGGTTTCAAATATACTCACTTGAGATTTGTCCATAATACTTTCTTCTAGAATACAGTATTAGAAAAGTGTTAGAATGAGCAGGTAAGATGTGTCTTGAACAAATCAGAGACTGAGAAGGATAAAATGAAGAGGTCATTTCGCTCCTGGATCTCTCAGCCTGCCACCTGCTGGGAGGTAGATGCTGGCCCTGCCGTGCAGTAGGGCTGGGCGCACGGAAAACAAATTCTTTCCTGTCTGACATTTTTGTTCAGGTGAGCAGAGCTTAAACTTGTGTCCCTGATAATGGTCAACATCTTCTTACATTAATACCAGCTATATCTCCATGGGATAATTAGTCCCATTTTTCTTATTAAATGCTCTAAAGGGGAAATCCTGGGGGTGAAACAATAGGAAAACTGTGGCAGGTAGGTCTTTTTTTTTTTTTTTTAAGATTTTATTTATTTATTTGAGAGAGAGAGAGACTGAGAGAGAGACCACAAGCCAGGAGAAAGAGCAGAGGAACAGGGAGAACCAGACTCCCTGCGAAGCAGGGAGCCAGACACAGGGCTTGATCCCAGGACCCTGGGATCATGACCTGAGCCAAAGGCAGATGATTAACTGACTAAGCTGCCCAGGTGCCCCAGGTTGGTCTTTTTAAATTTTTTAATTTTTAAAAATTTCATTTATTTATTTGAGAGAGAGAGAGAGAGAGCATGTCCGTGTGCCCGTGTGCACACATAAATGAGCAGGGGGAGGGGCAGAGGGAGAGGGAGAGGCAGACACCCTGCTAAGCAGAGCTCCAGACACAGGGCTTGATCCCAGGACCCCGGGATCATGACCTGAGCTGAAGGCAGACGCCCAGCTGACTGAGTCACCCAGGTGCCCTGGTGGGTCTTTATTTAAATGAAAAATAAAAAAATGTCTATTATAAAATATTCAAAGTAATTAATAAAATGCTTAAAATAAAGTCCAGATATGGCTTTCTGGAGGTGTTTTTCATTTTTAATAATACTTTAGGAAGGAATTAATGTAAAATTAGTCAATTTATACTATCAATGTAAGTGATAATAGCACTGCTACTTGCAAAACAAGTAATCCAGTTAGCTGATGGCAGCTATTTTTAGTATAAAAATGGAAGTTCAACTCTGTTAAACCACCTGTACTTTACCAATAAAGGCTTGAGGTAAATACACTAAAATGTTGATCTTGGCCATTTCTGAGCAGTAGGATTATGGGAGATTTGCATTTTGTTCTTATTCCAAATACTGAACAACAATCATGTATTACTTTTATGATCAAGAAGAAAAATCATTTTAAACAATCAGAAGAGTTTGGGGGCACCTGGGTGGCTCAGTCGTTAAGCGTCTGCCTTTGGCTCAGGGCGTGATCCTGGAGTCCTGGGAATTGAACCTCACATCAGGCTCCTCCACTGGGAGCACGCTTCTTCCTCTCCCACTCCCCTGCTTGTGTTCCCTCTCTCGCTGGCTGTCTCTCACTCTGTCAAATACATAAATAAAATCTTAAAAAAATCAGAAAAGTTTGGGGCACCTGAGTGGCTCAATCAGTTAGGCATCTGACTCTTGATTGAGGCTCAGGTCATTGTCTCAGGGTTCTAAGATCAGGCTTTTGGTGGGTGTGGAACATGCTTAAGATCCTCTCCCCTTCCCTCTGCGGCTGCCCCCCAACCCACTCACACTTGCGTGTGTTCTCTCTTCCTCTCTCAAATAAAAAAAAAAAAAAAAAACCATATATATATATATAAAGTTTTAAATGCTGGGGAATAAATATCTTAAAGTGTGTGGTCCAAGACTAACACTGAGGTTCTAAGAAGCACATCCATTTTCAAATGGTGGGGAAAAGTCCTTGCATGACACAAAATAGCCTGATTCCTTTTTAGTGTAGCAAAAACAATTCAGGTGTCAGAGTCAAAAGACCTGGACTTGAATCAGGGTTCTTCCACTTTCCAGATAAGCAGCCTTGGATAAGACAATGAAACTCTAAGATTTCAAAGTATTCAAATGAAATCAAGAAATAAATAAAAATCTAGAAAAATTTGTTTTCATCAATATGATGAAACAATAATATTTCAGAAGTATAAGAACTTGTAGTGGAAAAAACTGAGAATTAAAGTAAATTGCTTTGGGAGGCCTAGCTGGCTTAACTGGTGGAGCAGGAGACTCTTCATCTCAGGGTCATGAGTTCGAGCTCCACGTTAGGTGTACAGATTAAAACCAATTTTTTAAAGATTTTATTTATGGGTCCCCTGGGTGGCTCAGTTGGTTGAGCATCTGCCTTCAGCTAGGGTCATGATCCCAGGGTCATGGGATCTAGTCCCACATCGGCTCCCTCTCAGCGGGGAGTCTGCTTCTCCTTCTGCCTGTCGTTCCCCCTGCTTGTGCTTGTGTTCGCTTGCTTGCTCTCTCTCGCCGGCAAATAAATAAACAAAATATTTTAAAAAAAGATTTTATTTATTTATTTGAGAGAGATACACAGAAAGAGAGTGTGAGCAGGGGAGGGGCAGAGGGAGAGGGAGAGAATCCTAAACTCACTCTGCGCCGAGTGCAGAGCTGGGCTCAATCTCATGACCCTCAGATCATGAGCTGATCTGAGGGTCAGGAGTCGGGTGCTTAACCAACTGAGCCACCCAGGCAGACCCCCCAAAAAAATTTAAAAAAAAATTTAAGTAAATTGCTCATTTCTCTGAGACCTCAGCTGTCCTCACTAGTAAAATGGACCTAAATAAACGGCGCTTTTGTCAGTATTGTTGTGAAGAATAAATGAGTTGATGTAGGTTGAGTGCCCAATCCTGGGCCCCATAGCAGTAGATGCTCAAAAAGTATAGTCCTGGCCTTGCTCCCTGGATGCAAATGAAGATGGGTGGGGGAACTGCACTTCAAAGGGCTTCTGTTCTATCTAAGGAAAAGAGGAACTATATAAGTCAATGATTATGGGTTGCTTTGTTTGTTTGTTTTTAAGTAGGCATGGAGACCAACTGGGGCTTGAACTCAAGACCCTGAGATCAAGACCTGATCTAAGAGCAAGAGTTGGATGCTTAACTGACTAAATCACACAGGTGCCTGATTGTGGTTCTAAATAAATACTTTTATCTATAAATGTCTCCGCTGAGAGAAATCTTTCAATCGGCTTGCTAGAGTCTTTGCTCTTGCAACAAGTTTAATCAACTTTAACATGTGCCCATTAACTAAATTGTCAGAATAAATTTTGTTTTTAACCAAGGAAGGAGAGAGTATAATTACTACAGGGCCAGTCTTGTGGGGGAAAAGAGCCCTCCCTGTCGAGGAGCAAGAATTCTCTGTCCCTTTCAAGGTCCTTCTAGCTGGACTAAGAATCAAATTGACATGAGATAGATAAATAGGAGAAAATCAAATTTAATAGCATAGGTACAGGGAATCCACACAGACATGGAAACTCCAAAGACAGTCAGGCAAAATGAGGTCTATATGTCATCCTGAACTACGAAGGGGGTAGGGATCTGGAACTTCATTGGAAAGGAATACACTTCACAGGCAATAAGGAGAACAGACGTTTGGTAATTAGATGTTTGCCCTGCAATACAGGTGGGTCACTCAGATAAAATTTATCTCTGTTAATAAACCTTTTTCTGGGAAAGACCCCCAATTTGGATTCTTCTGCGTGGTTAAGGGAAGGACAAAAGTTTCTTTTGAGCTCCCAGAGTCTCAAGTGCCCTCAGCTCAAAATAATCCATATGGCAAGTGGCACATTGGGGGTGGGAGGGTGCTGTCCTGAAGCACTTCAATGCCAAGGAAAAGACTAGGTGATGGTGTCTTCTTAAAAAGAAAGAAAAGAAACACATTCTGGTCTCCATGCAGAGGAAGAAAAGAAGAGGAGGGCCCCAGAGGACTCTAGCATCCAGAGTTTGACTGACTTGGAGGCTGAATAACCAAATGGTTCCTAGTGCTTCCAGAACTGTTTCCTTAGCTATCCGACGGGAATGATAGTACCTGTTTCACAAGCCTCTTTACCGTGAGGCCTATTGCACAAGACACAGGCTTTTGCAGAACTGTCAAGTGTTAAACAATTTGAAGATTTAACACAAAGAATGAATAAATGAATGAAGCAGCACAGGGAGGTCTGGCTTTATTCGCAGATCTCAGCCACTCTGATTATCCGTTTGCTTCTCAGAAAACAACATCATGGAATGGCTTGAAAGGTATCATCTAACTTTATTTTAGATATCCTCCATTTCTTTCCTTCCCTCGCAATTTCACTCTTTACAAAAGGTCGCTGGTACAATTCTTTATATAACAAAATCTAACTTGCCCAACCAGATTAACCCTGCTTCATCTCACCGAGAATTCCTTCCTTCCCTCTTCATCGTCCAGTCCCCACCGCGCCCTGCCAATCCCTCCCTCTTCTCCTCAGTTCTCGCCCCCTCCTTTAAGCCTTCAAGAGCCCACAGCCCTCTTCCTCTGAATCCCATTCTTTCTGGAACGCAGCATGTACTGTGTCCTTTGAGGTTGTATGCTTTCCCCCAAATTCAGTGTAATTCCTTCAGTTTTATATGACAAGTTATAATTCTTTTTTTTCAATCCCCCACAATGCTTAAGTGTCGTGCACCTAATCACATTACTAAAAAAAAATGTTATAAAAATCCTACTCAATGTCCTTAGCACTGGATTTTCTCTTCCGTATTTAACTGTCTTTACCCCACCAGCTCCTGCACCCCAAACAAAGCTGCCCACACCCCCGCCGTGCGGCGCGCGGGCGGCCAGCGCCCGGGCCCCCTGGACTCTCAGGCCCGGGGGTCCCGGAGCCCGCCGGCAGCGAGTAGGCCCGGGCCGCTTCCGGCCGCGCCGTTCCTCGCTAATACCCGCGAGCGCCGGGGGGACCCGGCCCGCAAAAGGTCGGCTTCCGCGGGGCCCGGCCGAGAGGAAGACGAGGGCGCCGCCCGCTTTTGCAGATCCCGGAGCGACCTTCGCGGGGGCCGGCGGGGACCGCGCGGCGACGGGCGCCGGAGCTGACCGACCGCCACGAAGCGACCGCCACGTCAGGGCAACTTCACAAAACCCGGGCGAGGGCGGGTGACGCAGAGCCGGCGGCCGCGGCGGGGTTGGGCCCGCGGCCAGACGAGGAGGCTGACCTCCAGCCCGGGCGCCCGGTTCAGCGACGCCCCGGCCGGCGCCGGCGCCTGCCCGGCCCTCAGGGAGGCGGGGGGAGCCGCGGAGGAGGCGGCGCCATCGCGAAGCCCGCGCCCCGCCCGCACGCTCACCCCCATCCCTCCCGCCCGCAGTCCGGGCCGGGGCTGGGCGGCGTCTGCGGAGGCTCCCTCGGCCTGGCCCAATCGGCCCGAGCCGCGCTGACGCCCGGGCCGCTGCGGCGCGGAAAGGTGGAGGCGGAGGGCCGGGAGGCCAGAGCCGGGACAGCGATCCGCCATGGAGACCCGCTACAACCTGAAGAGTCCGGGTGAGCGGGGCCGGAGGCGGCGGGCGGCGCCGCCGGGTGGGCCGGGGAGGGTGGAGTGACCCTGGGCTCCCGGGCCCGGCGCTGCGGTTCCCTCGCGTCCGCCGCCTCTCGCGGCTCGGCTTCGGGGTTTCGCGCTCTACGCGAGACCGCCGCCTGCCGGAATGGTGCAGGCCGCAGGGCGGCCGGGCGGGCACCGGCCGTCAGTCCTGGGGACCGGCCAGTTCCCCGCAGCACCCGGCCTTTCCCTTTCCTCATCTTGCTCTCGTAGTGCTGGGTCCTAACTCATCCCTGGGAACAGGTGTAAAGGTGATGTCCGTGGGTAGTAGTTAACAGTCCCTTGCGGTACCTGAGCACAGACCGTCGTTATCCCTTCGTCGCTGCCACCGGACTTTTATTAGCTGTTTGACTCACTTGCATGTGAGCATTTGGTTGTTTAAATATCCCATTTGCAGCATTTGGGGCGAATGGAATTACAGACCTAGAGGAAATATACTGTGCTAAACCAGCTAACCAAAGACTAAGAAAACTAGTTAGATGAGCCGTGTACTTTAGAGCTAACCATGATTTTTGCCAAGACGACTAGCATGATATATATCTATATTCAGTCATAGAGACTTCCTGTATTTGGTGCCGCTGCTTCATTCACAGAACAGCCCAAACAATCCTAGCTTCAAGTTCTTTTCTGGTGCATTATAAAGATGCAAGAAAAGTAAGCAGCTCTTTCATATTAAGGCAGGCTGGAAATGAATCACTAGGTTCTGTAAATGGTATTTATTCCATCTGTACCTTGATAAATTTGTTAGGAGGGAGAAACTCCACAGTTCAGCTCTAAGTGATAATCCTAGAATATTAGTGATGGTTTAACTGAATATTGCTGCTGCTTATTTTTTCCTTCCAAGAAAGCATCTTTTCAGTAGGAATCACCAAGATTACCATTCTTATGGAAAGAGCTGACATTGTAAATCTTTGATTTTTAAAAAAAATACTTAAGATGTAGAAACCTCAGAAAAGTCTGAGGCTATTGATTGAACCGAGCATTGTTAACTTGAGTGCTCTCAGGCTGAGAAATGTTCTTAGGTGACCAAGTGTGTAGAATGGGTCATAACATTTGGGGGGTCCATAGACCCCTTTAAAAACCTGGTGAAAGCTATGGGCTTTCCAAGAAATGCATTTATACAATTCAACTTCAGTGGGATAAGGAAGCCCCCCCCCCCCCCAACACACACACCCTGCCCATCTCTTAAGAACACTGGGGGAAAGAAGGAAAGTAAAAGAGGGAAAGAAAACCTTAGGTTTAGGGTTAGATGGCAGAATGCTTAAATTGTTTAGATTGTGGTAGATTTAAATAAAACTACGTGGGTAAAAATGTATGGTGACTCCTTGGTCACATGGTACCAAGTTCCTTAGGACAGCGGAGGTACTTAGTGGAATGCCCAGAGAATAATGCAAATATAAATAATACTGCAGTTTGGAATGGAGAACTGGTGGGTCCCAAGACATTGTTGTTACAGCACATTGCTCGGTTTCGATAGATTATGAAAAGCTTTCAGAGTTCTCCGGAATTTTGTACATTTCCAAAGTATATGATCTGTCAGCTGGCTGAGCTTTGGTCAATATGCTTCTGTGTTATAAATTGCTTCCTCTTTTTGGTATCATTTCCTCAAAGGTGTTGTTGCTGTTCTATAGGAGGGGATTTTTTAAAATGTTTGTTTGTTTGTTCTGTTACTGTGTGGATCATTTGGAGTTCATGGTGAAGGTGAATTAGATGATATATGGGACTTACTAGAAATGCTAGGAGGCATGGTGAAAATGCTTCCTTCCTTTGTTTTATTCTCTGTCATATGATACTTTTAGAGTAATGCATATGTGGAAAAAAATGGTTAAAAGCACTGCACAATGTAAGAGATAGAACCCTTTCTCTGTAATGTGCAGTTGTCTTAGAGGTATGGATGGTACAATTAAGAGAATACACATACAGGTTAAGGGCCAGTGTGCTAGCATGTGGATAGTAATTCATTTTGTAAGTGGGAAAACTTATTTCTTTGCGATTTTTTCTGGAACGGACTTGTGGTTGTGGGCAGAGCTCCGTATGAAGCCACCTCAGAAGCCTCTGACTTAGTCTATCAGTAGTTGCTCTGCATCAAGCTCCCTGGTGCCTTTCTGGGACTGCTCTGGCCGAGATGGTAGGGTCTCAAAGTACAAAGTAGGGAGACCTAGGTATAAAGAACCTCTTGTGGCAGCTTTCTTCAGAAGGGCCTATGGGTGTGTTTAGCAGGTGATTGGTGTCTAAGAGATAGATGCAAACATTTATCTGTTCAGCCACTATTTTCAGCAGAGCCAGCAAAATAAAACAAAACAAAACGGATTTGATCACTCCTCAAATTGAAAATTTTTCCGTAGCTTTCTAATAGCTGTGGATAAAGTTCAAAGTAAAGTATTTAGCTTGGCCTTACAGGGCTGTTCACGATTCCATCCTCGCCTTTCTCACCAACCTATTATCCTACAGCTGTGCTCCTTTGCCTTTTTTTTTTTTTCTTCTCCTTTGTATTTTTGCCCTGTATCCATCTTGCCCAAGTGACTGTCCAGATGGAGCTGCTCTTCTCACCTGTATGCCTTGGTCCCTATTGGAACCTCTGCTTGGAGTGGCTTCCCTTTAATCCGTCGGAAATTCCCATTCTTCATGCTTCTTTAAGGTCGAGCCTTGTCCAGCTACCCTGGGCAGACTATTAGGTGGACGATAAGGTAGTCCCTGTATTTGTGCGCACGTAGTCAGCGTTGGTACTGTAATTGTTTGCATCGCTTTCTCACTATGAGCTTTCTGAAGGCAAGAAGTCTCCGTCACTCAGACATTCTTTAAATGTTTGTTGAATGGGTACATTTATAGGGTCTTTCTGGGCAGAAACACTAGTCCTTAAACATTTGCTTAAGTGCCTTCACTATGGGAGCAGGAAGAGGCACTTGGGGAGCAGACATTGGGTTCATATCCTCAATATACCTGCCTCCTGCATTTTCCCTATGCTTTGGAGACTGCTTATATTAAGATATCTGCTTTCCGAGAGAAATTAGATACGTGAGAGACAGTGACCTGTAAAAGCTCTCTTTAGCTAGAGCTTTGTCTCCAAAGCCCAGTGTAAGCCTAGTGAGGCAGAGCCTGGGCGTGGGAAGATGCCCATGCAGCCTAGAGCCTGGATCTAGAGGGATCAAGTGGCCTCCATAAAAAAGAACAAGAGCAGGCGTGCAGGTGCTCCCCACTTCTTTCCCTTCCCTGGCACATCTTATCTCACCATAGTAGAAGAATTCCTTGAATAACCATGCAAAGAGATAAGAGAGGAGATGATCAGAAAAAGTTTTTAACTATGTGATAGCAAGAGATGGAGGAGTATCAGGAGTGGCGGACTATGCACCAGCCCCAGTTCCAGGCATTGTTTCGAAACTTGCCTATTCCACAGCAGTAATACTTCTCCTTGGGAACAAGAGAGCTATGCCGTGAGGCCAGCTACATATGCTCACTGCCTGGTTTTGAACCAGGGAGAGAGCCTTATAGCCCAATCTGTTTCTGACCTTAGTAACTTGTGATGGGGGAAGGGGAGAGGGGGAAGGAAAGGAGAATTATATGAAGAAATTACTGACTCCCATTCAATAGGTACAAACACTGAAAAAGAATAAAATTCAATGATTTATTTAAGGATTTAGAGCTACAAAATGTCAGAGCCAGAAGTTTAATGCAGCCTGATTCAGAATCCATTTTCTTTTGCACTAAGGCGGTTATAATATATATAATTTCAAGAAAAAAAGATCATGGAAACAGTAGACTAATATTACCTTCTGTTTGGCTGCATGGCTTTAGCTCTCATGTGGTATGTGCCTGTGTGGCCTATGAACTAAAAAATCAGCGTGTTTAGTTGTTGAGCAAACGATTGTGCCTTTAAATACATTCTTAAATCAATTCTGACCCTTTCTTACATCTCTCATAATGTCCAGGTACTACGGGTGTTTATTTTTTTCTCTCCTATTGAACTGGGAGAAGGGCAGAGAAAATGGGGTAAGGGGATGGAATGACATAAAATCTGACTTCTTCAGCTTAATCATTCAGCCAGCTGATGAGGAATGAAGGAAAAATAACCTCTATGGCATTTTTGATTGCCGACGGCAGCCAAATAAATTAACTTCATAACAGCTTCCATGATTTTATTTATATCTAATAATATTAATTTGAAAGAATGATATTTTTGTGTGGCTTTAAACCAGGGTTTTTCCATCTTTGTTCCATGGGACCCTTCAATAGACTAGGTTGAAGGGGATAAACAGCTTGAAGGTCCTTCCATGCTGGCTTCTTCAACCAAAATAGCTCTGTTACCTCTTTTACATATTGAGGTTCTCATTAAGCTTTTTTTTTAAAAAAAGGATTTTATCTTATTGTCAAGTAAGTTTGAAAACCATTGCCTTTCATCAGATGCTTGGAAAGAGATTTTTGGAGGGGTGATGGTAAAATTCAATTAAATTATTATTTGAGTGCTTACTGTGTGCTAAGCCCCGAGGAGCCTGAGTGAAGTAAATTGTTTAGCAGGAAAGACTGGTGTTAAGTAATTACGAATGAGATAAACTTTATAAATGATAAAATACAGAGTGTTATGAGGGCTTACAGCAAGGGGGCTCAATCTAATTTCTAGGGTAGTGGCTTCCAAACCTGACTGACCCTTAGAATTCCTTGGAGAGTATTTCTGGTCTCCACTCCGCTCCAGGACGCCTTAGAAATGTTAATCTGTGCAGGTGGGAATCTCTAATTATTCCTCAGCGTGTACAAGGGAAGGTGTCAGGGAGACCTTCTTGAGGAAGTTGCTTAAAGCCAATCTAGATGAGACAGGGAGTGGGACTGGGAATAGTATTGCAAGCTGAGGAGCATGGTAAGTGCTCGATTAGAAACATAGAGGTAGGGGCTCCTGGGTGGCTCAGTGGGTTAAGCAGCTGCCTTCGCTCAGGTCATGATCCTGGGGTCCTGGGATTGAGCCCTGCGTTGGGCTCCACGCCCAGTGGGGAGTCGGCTTCTCCTTCTTCCTCAGACCCTCCCCCTGCTTGTGCTCTCCTGCCGCTGCTCTCTCTCTTTCTCAAATGAATAATTAAATTTTAAAAAAAGAAACATACAGGTACTTATTGAGACACATTACCCCCCATGTTCCACACACGAGGCTTTGTTCAATTCTTTGACTCCCCCAACACCTGCCCCAAGACTACAAGCTCCTTGGTAACCAAAACTATATTTTATTTTGGTTGTAGCTGTAACATCTAGTATATATACTCAATAAATAGTTGATGTTCAAATATTTTGACCAAGTGAACAAAGTCTGCACTACGCCTATAGGGACCTAGTTCAGTGTAGGAGATGGAAAAGAATTAGTAATTATGGAATACCATGGTGACTTAACCTTTTCCCCCCACTTAGGACCCCTTGATTAATGTGAAATTTTATGCAGAAGTCCTGATACACACTGAACTGTTCGGTTGTATGTGTGGGAAGTGTTCTCAGTTAACCTCTTTCCCTGTAACATTCCAATCTATACGTCCATATATTTTACTGTTATTGTTTCCTCTGCCTATTCATACCCGTGCATAATTCCCACTGTCTTTCTTTCAGATGTCAGTACCTGACCCCTTTTCTCTAATGTCAGCTCTCAGGTTAGGTGCCCACCTGGTACGTACTTCTCTCTAGCACATATGGAACTACAGCAGTTGTTTTTCAAGCAGAGTTTTGGGGAGCCTTGGGCTACCTGGTTTTCTCCTGGCTTTGCTCTCTACACTAGTATCCTAACATTTTTAGCACCTAAAACTTGAGGTGAGAGGGGCTGGGATCAAAGGATTGATCTTTGAGAGCCAGTAGGGAAGGAAAGAGGGTACAGATACAGAGAGGATTCTTGGTTGTGATAAGCTGCCAGTAGTCATTAATCATGGAAGGAAAAGGCCCATTAACTCCAGGAGGTGGAAGAAGAATAAGACGAGGAGTAAACAGGTGTGAAATAGTCTTGGGGTGCTAGTTGGAGTGGGCTGGTGGGCTTACCAGAGAAATTCAGGAGCATTAGGTGGCATTGTGTCCCAATGGAGATTGTGGATCATAACTCTATCAGTGTGCCTGCCTCTGTGACTCCCCCCACCCCCCTTTCAGTAATGCTCAGCTGTTTGGGTATAGATACCAAATAAGAAGAGGGTTGGGTTGGGTCAGCTAGCATTGTATTTTATTAGGGGATTATGAAAAAACTCCTAAGAGCCAAGTGTGTGGATAAAGAGGGAAGTGAATATAGGTGTAGGTAGGCATAGAAAATTATGGGGTCTGTGGATTGGAAGTTTTAATTAAGCTGAAGAGTCATTTCAAAAAGGAATTCAAGGGGCACCTGGCGGGCTCAGGCAGTAGAGCATGAGACTCTTGATCTCAGGGTCATGAGCTCAAGCCCCACATTGGGTATGGAACCTACCAAAAAAAAAAAAAAAAAAGGAATTCTGTTAGAACAGTGGAGATTCAGTGACCTCTGGGGACACCCATTTATATTAATACAAGATAGTGGGTGGAAATTCCCAAGAGGTGGAGGATGTGGGGGGGGGGTCTCCTGTTCATGAGCATGAATTCCAGAGGGCACATTTTTGTTAATATAGACATATTAACAAGATAGAGTTGGACGGCCTGTGTTAGAATCCCAGCTGTCATTTACTAGCTTTGTGACCTTGGACAAGCTACATAATCTCTCCATGTTTCAATTTCTTTGTCTGGAAAATGGGAATAAAAATAGTACCTATCTCATAGCATTGTTTTGAGGATTCCATGAGTTAATGTTTGAGTGCTAGCACATAGGAAACATATGTAGGTACTTATTAAATAAAAATAGTACTGCCCTAAATATTTAATTTAATATATATTTCTTCTAATGCCTAGCTACCATGCCCTTCCCCTCTCCAGTTAATACTATTACCTCATAATTAAACTTTCACCATATACTCAGTTGAACTATCCCTCTACAACTTTTTATTGAAGTAGGAACTTTTTCATTAGGTTTGTAAATCTGTGCTAATCTCTTGGAAAAGTGAATTTTAAATGTCTTTATCTTATGAATTTTATTTTAGCTGTTAAGCGTTTAAT
The DNA here is from genome assembly GCF_024610735.1 of Ursus americanus. Lineage (NCBI taxonomy): Eukaryota > Metazoa > Chordata > Mammalia > Carnivora > Ursidae > Ursus > Ursus americanus. The sequence goes on along the minus strand of NC_142137.1, from coordinate 9,034,199 downwards.
GAAAGAAGCAGCAGAATTGAAGGACCCAACAGATCATTACCATGCACAGCCATTAGAGGTTAGTTTCCATCTTTTATATGTATGTTAATACTTTAATATTTTAAATGAATTCCTTAAAATTGTCTTTTCATTGCTTTGAGTCATTACAGATATGTTTGGTGTGGTTTATTGATGTATTTTACTCCCTGTATTTTCTTAGTATTTATTTCATTAGCCATTCAGAATCCTACATAGCAAATTTCCATTCTCCATAAAATGGTCTCAGATGCTAGATTGGTTTTAGGTTTTGAGTATGAGGGAGGGAGGGGTAATGGAAAGAACCCCAAACTCTTTATAGTTTGGATGACCTGGCCCCTTGAAGGGACTCCTGCAGCTAGTCTGGACTTTTTGCACAAACATTTCTATTTCTTTTCAGTCTTTTCATCTGTAGAAGGAGGGTATTTAAATGTGCTCAGTCTGGTTTCCATGATAATAATGAAAATACAGTATGTGCAAATATTTTGCACACTGTAAACTGTAAAGTACTTGGGGACTCTAAGGTGATGTTGATAGCATATTTATTAATATTACTGACTACTTAAAAATAAACAAGTTCTTAAGCATCTATGAGGGATAATTTTTTAAAGTTTGTTAAAATAATCTACATTTACAGCAATTATTTGATTATATAATAATTATCACTAATTAGTATTCAAGGATTAATTTAACTTAATTAAATCTGTAATCTAATTTATGAATATATAACAATGCTCAGCTGTTTTTAAATGCATTTGTTTAAAAAAGATTTTAGCTCTCGTGGGACATGAAAACTAGATTAAATAGCTTTTATTTATAACTTTTATACTTGAGATATTTTGTGTATTAGAAACTATTCTAGTAATAATGTGAAACATTTAATATTTCTCACCCAGAAATATTTCTGGTACTCGTTAATAAAGATGATCAAACGTTTTAATGTTATTGATTCCTTGCTGGTTATTGCTTTTGTTCAGGATAACCTTTTTGAATGGCACTTCACAGTTAGAGGGCCCCCAGATTCTGATTTTGATGGAGGAGTTTATCATGGACGAATAGTACTGCCCCCAGAATATCCCATGAAGCCACCGAGCATTATTCTTTTAACGGTAAGAATTCTTGGCTTTTTGGAATGCTTGTGGTTTAACTCTTCATGGTGACTGCAAAGCATGGTTAGCATACTCATTTTCATTAAGAAACATAGGGTGCTTGGGTGGCTCAGTTGTTAAGCGTCTGCCTTCAGCCCAGGTCATGATCCCAGAGTCCTGGAATCGAGCCCCACATAGGGCTCCCGGCTCGGCAGGAAGCCTGCTTCTCCCTCTCCCACTCCCCCTGCTTGTGTTCCCTCTCTCACTGTGTCTCTCTCTGTCAAATAAATAAAATCTTAAAAAAAAAAAAAGGAAAGCAAGCAAGCAAGCAGAACGTTGTTATAATTTTGTCTTTGGGGACCAGGACTTGATAGTACAGTCTTTTCCCCAAAAAATAATTCCTAGGAATTATTGATGCTGATGAATGCACAGTTGCCATAGTGTGGTTGATAGGATTCAATGAATTAGTGGATACAAAGTGCTAGGCACAGTGTCTGGCACTTGGTAAGTACTCAGGAAAAGGTAGTTAATGTTATTATATCTCTTACATCGTCATCTTCAACTTCTCACCTTTCTTATATTCTTTTCCTCAGTTTCCTTATTTTTACGTACGGCTCTGAAAATAAGAACTGTCACAGGGTTCTCAATAAATGTTAGTTACATTATTACTATTTATATCTTAGAATTTCTGTCTTCACATATTTTACCTCCATGTGAAGGAAAACTGTTGATCCAGTTTTCTCTTTTTTTCCTGGGATGTTGTTCCTTCAGAGTAAATTCTTCTCTTACTTATTAAGCTCTCCTTTAATTTGCAAGTATGTCTAATTATCCTCTAACCTTGAAAAAAGCAAAACAAAACACAAAAGCCTTTCTGTATCTGTATCTCTCCTACCTCTTTAAGCTGTTGTCCTATTTCCTCTTTGATAACTTCAAGACATCCTTCCCCTAGTTTAGCCTGTTGCAGGCTGATTCCACATGCTTACTACAGCAGTCTCAGAGACCAGTTTGAGAAATTGCATTGCCTCTTCTCAGTCCTCATCCCGGACCATCTGAGTTAAATATCTGACACACATGGAGGAGCAAATGGTGAAACAAAAGGTATTCATCAATACGTACTAAACTAAAGCTGCTTTTACTTACATTTAGTGAGTGGAAAGAACATTAGTTTCAGAGCCAATAGACCTGGATTCTGACCACTGCTCTTTCCATTACACCAGGCAGGTTGCATAATCTTTTTGAAATTCAGTTTTCTTATCTGTCAAGGGTTGTGTATGGTAAATACAATCACAATATAAAGTTCCTAGCATGTAAAATTTTGTCCTTAACAATTATTAGGTGATGTCGAGAATTGTTAATACCGGCAGTAGGACTGGATCAGGGTCCTGGAGGGACCCTACTATGTTAGGAGTCACTTTTTAGTTGCTAGATCATGGGGAGAGCCAAGTGGTCCAGGGGATGGGGCTGGTGCATGGGGAAACGGATGGGGGGTGGGTAGTTGGGGCAGCAGCTGTTAACCAACAAGTACAGAAATATTTTAGTAGTTAACCAATGTATGGTCATGGTTAGCACACTGTCTGAGAATCAGCCCTGCCTTCCTGATTTTCAATATTTGATCTTTCTGGTTCACTTCCTCTATTTTGAAAAGTCTTCTCTAATCTTCATTCAGCAAATATTTATTAAACATATGTCATGCATCATGGGGCTCGGTCAGTTAAGCGTCTGACTCTTGATTTCAGCTCAGGTCGTGATCTTAGGGTCATGAGACTGAGCCCTGTGTCAGGCTCCATGCTCAGTGCAGAGTTTGCTTGTCCCTTTCCTTCCCCCTCTGCCCCCCCAATCTCTCTAAAAATGAATAAACAAAATCTTTAAAAAAACCATATGTCATGCACCTTGTAGGTGTGGCAGAGAACAAGTCAAATTCTCTGGCTCCGTGGAGCCTATATTCTAACTTCATGCCTCTTCTTCCTTTCCCTTCCTCTGAGTATGGATATTCTGTAAGTTCACACATCAGCTATTTTCTCTTATTTCTATGAAATGGTTTCTCCGGTCACCTCTGTGAAGTCGGATACCAAACACGTGTATCTTCTTCTGATGTCAGCGTGTCTGTATTTCTGCCTGTCTGCTGTACGTCATCAACAGCTCTTCTCCCAAGACAACAGATCCATGTCCCAAACAGAAATCGTTACCTCTGATCTGTCTCTTTTGTATTCCTGTCTTATGAAATTGCATCATCCTTAGGAAAATCACTCCTGTCTCAGAGCCTCCTGCACCAATGTCTAGTTAGGTGACACCAGGTCCTCAGGTTTTTCCTAGCCTCTGCATGTCTTCTCTTTTAGATCCTTCACGGAGCCTAGCCCAGTACTGTACTCAGAGGAGGACATCAGGACATTATCATATGTCATTTATTTAGATTTCAGAAAGGTGCTACAGCTTCTTTTTTTTTTTTTCAGGGTTTATTTATTTATTTTTAATGTTTTTTTTATTACATTATGTTAGTCACCATACAGTACATCCCTGGTTTCTGATGGAAAGCTCGATGATTCATTAGTTGCGTATACCACCCAGTGCACCATGCAATACGTGCCCTCCTCACTACCCATCACCAGTCTATCCCATTCCCCCACTCCCTCCCCTCTGAGGCCCTCAGTTTGTTTCTCATAGTCCATAGTCTCTCATGCTTCATTCCCCCTTCTGATTACCCCCCTTTCTTTATCCCTTTCTTCCCCTATCGATCTTCCTAGTTCTTATGTTCCATAGATGAGAGAAATCATATGATAATTGTCTTTCTCTGCTTGACTTATTTCACTTAGCATTTTCTCCTCCAGTGCCATCCATGTTGTAGCAAATGTTGAGAACTCGTTCTTTCTGATAGCTGAGTTATATTCCATTGTATATATGGACCACAGCTTCTTAATCCAGTCATCTGTTGAAGGGCATCTCGGCTCCTTCCACGATTTAGCTATTGTGGACAATGCTGCTATGAACATTGGGGTGCATATGGCCCTTCTCTTCACTACGTCTGTATCTTTGGGGTAAATACCCAGTAGTGCAATGGCTGGGTCATAGGGTAGCTCAATTTTTAACTTTTTAAGGGACCTCCCCACTGTTTTCCAGAGTGGCTGGTGCTACAGCTTCTAAAAACGGCTTTTATTCGTTTACAAGTATTTGTGGAGCGGCTGTAAGAAGACAAAAATCTGTGTCCCCTTGGAGATTATATTCTTTTAAAGTTTTCTTTTAAAATTATTTATTTATAAAATATGTTTAATCTTACAAAGTATAAAACATTAAACATATATACAGTTTTTAAAACGCCTTATTCATCCCTAAGGCTAACGGGCGGTTTGAAGTAGGCAAGAAAATCTGCTTGAGCATCTCAGGACATCACCCTGAAACTTGGCAGCCTTCCTGGAGTAGTGAGTATTAGTTTAAAGTGAATATACGTCTTCTATAACTCTAATCAGTTCCTCATTAGAAACTATAACACCTTCTTGAGACTGTTTGGATAATTAATTTGATGTTACTGAATAAAGAATAAAAATTCTTACCTTGTCTCAATTTTTGCCGTCATTTTAATAAAATCACCCTACCTAGACCTCTTCAGTGAAAACCTGTGTGTCTTTTTTCCTTTCCAGAGTAAACCCAGTTCCTTTTACAAAACAACTTAGATTGATGTTTACTTTTTATTTCAGTAAGAACAGCATTACTAGCCATCATTGGGTTTATGCCAACAAAAGGAGAGGGGGCCATAGGTTCTCTAGATTACACACCAGAGGAAAGAAGAGCACTTGCCAAAAAGTAAGTTTTGCATTTCTTTCTTTGTTAAAATTTAAATACTATTCTGGGTAGTGACCGTTAGGAGATGGGCTCTGTCTCTTACTTTGTGAGTTACCTTGGTTACAGGATCTAGTCTAGTTTTGCTATTTTAGAATTTCATTTGTGGCAGTTTACTACTCAGGGGTGGCCAGAGTCTAAAGAATTGATTTCATGCTGTCTAGTTTTAGAAAGTAGTTGGTAATATCAACGGCAGTGAGAGGTACTCTCTCTGAGAAAACAGTTCTAGTCATTTGTCTCTACGTGGGCAGCATTCCAGACGGAAAAAACAAAAACAAAACAAAACCCCCCAAAACCCAACGCAGTTGTTTATATGTAGCTTTCCATAAGATTAAAAACTTCTTAAGGGTAGGGAGGGACAGTCCGCTTTATCCATCTTTGCATCTGCAGTATCAGGCTCAAAGCAAATGCTCAATAAATGATCCAAAATAAAGTAAAGGAGATTTTCTTTATCAAGTTATGGTTTCCTAGTGGTATTTCCATCTCGTTTTTTTCAGATGCGTTCTGTCTCTATAACCCAGATTAGTCATCTGATTCAGGGTAGCCTCTCCTTTGAGTAGTGCAAAGACTAATGCCTGCTCTCTTTTTTTAAGAACAACTTCTAACCCAGTTTATTTTTAAATCAGTGTGCATAGGGAAGAGACCTTATAAGAAATCCTATCGAGAGGCTTTCCAATCCTAGAATACTAGACCCAACCCTCAGCAAATGTTGAAGATTCCAAAATTGCAGTGAGGTGAGGAGAACGAGTATTTAAAAGTACTTACGTCCTGTAATTCTTGATCTTGGTCGTTTTCCTGCTTTGGACTCTACTGTCTACCGCCTCTCAGACACATTACGTTAATTAAATGATGGTATTTCCTACCTTAGCATAGCCCAGAACACGTCCTCTGTAGATGTTTGTTAAATCAAATAGATCTTAGTGTCTGAAAGATTTGTAGACTCTTGGATTTCATCAACAACTTTTCTTTTTAAACCTTATTTCCAGGTTCTGGGGACATACCCTACTGCAGCTGTTGTTCACAAATTCTATAATATGTACTTCGAATATATAGCATTTGTTTTTACTTGATTTTCTTTGTTGGCTTTCTATCCTGATACTTTTATCCAGTTCATTTCATGTATAAGGAAAAAAAGAACTTTGTTTATTTGTTCTAGACTTCCCAGTGTAAATAATCTAGGTTCTTAGTCTATGATAGAGGCTTTTTAAAAAACATGGTCTTGCATTCATCCATGGTAGCATATTGTCCTTGTGGATAAACTAATATGTTAAAAATTAACCTTCCCCTTTAAGTTTCATCTGACTTTTCAGTTAAAAGTGGACATTTTTTAATGCAAATAATTTGGATACAGCTGACTCTCAAAAGGATATGGATAGCAGTGCTGCTTCTGGTGAAACAAAAATAGTCAGCAACAAGTACAAGTTAATACTACTTTTACATTTATTTTGTTCACATGAAGTTGTTTAATAAATTTAAATAGTGGAGCGCCTGGGTGGCGTAGTTGTTAAGTGTCTGCCTTCGGCTCAGGGCGTGATCCCGGTGTTATGGGATCGAGCCCCACATCAGGCTCCTCCGCTATGAGCCTGCTTCTTCCTCTCCCACTCCCCCTGCTTGTGTTCCCTCTCTCGCTGGCTGTGTCTATCTCTGTCAAATAAATAATAAAATAAATAAATAAAATCTTTAAAAAAGCATGTTCTTAAAGACCGAAGGCTTTTATTTTATTGATGAAAGTACAATAAAACAATTTTTAAAAAGTTCAGCAATGAAACAATATATCCTTCTATATATTATACATATTTATTTCCACTCATACAAATCCTCAGCACTCTTGTGGACTTCAGGACACTTTTGGCTATATCTGGAATACAAAGGGAAAAACGAAAATATAGAAAAATAAATCTTGGGAAGTCTAGTAAACAGATTTATCTTTAGTCTACTTAATATAATGAGTGATAAATTTCAGAGTCTTTGGATTTTATATGAGTTCTCTGTCTTTCAAGTTATAGTGCTATTTTGTTATTTTTATGTTTTTCCAAGTTTGTATTTAAATTCCAGCTAGTTAACATACAGTGCAATATTAGTTTCAGTTGTAGAATTCAGTGATTCATCACTTATGTCCAGTGCTTGTCACAAGTGCGCTCCTTAATCCCCATAACCTGTTTAACTGTACCCACCTCTGGCATGCTCCCCCACCACACACACTTCCCCTCTGGTAACCCTCAGTTTGTTCTCTGTAGTTCAGAGTCTGTTACTGGTTTGCCTCTCTCTCTCCCCCCACCCCTAACTTGTTTCTTTTGTTTCTTAAATTCCACATGTGGGTAGAATGATATGCTATTTGTCTTTCTCTGACTGACTTATTTCACTTTGCATAAGTTATACTGCTATTTAGATAAATAGGATTGGTGAATTTTTTCCTAGAAATATCTGAAAATTCTATTTTTGGTGGCTTCTTTACTGTTTTATGTATGTTTCAGCTAAAACATAATTCAAACTTTATAGTGACTTTTTTCCACAGGGTCAACATAGTTTTGTTATGTGTGATCTTGGGGACAGTGTAGTTAGACATTTTATATATTTTGTTGTACAGATGTAAAGCTTAGTTTTCTTTAGATAGTATGTTGGAAAAAAGTGGAAACTAGCCCTGGATTTTTTTTTTTTAACTTTACATTTTTAGAAATTGAGATATAACTGACTTCAGTTTTTGTTGTTTTGTTTTGTTTTTAAGTTTTATTTATTTAAGTAATCTCCACACCCTACATGGGGCTTGAACTCACGACCCTGAGATCAAGAGTTGCATGCTTTTCCACCTGAGCTAGCCAGGCACCCCAACATGAATTTTTTTTTTTTAACACCAACCTAACTTGTATATTTGTCTCAGAACTATAATATTGTCATAATTGTCTAATTTACATGTAGATGAATATGATATGGAATTATCCAGGGTTCTTTTATTTTGAATTGAATCATTCGGTATTTGAGTGTCTTGAATTAACATTCAAGTATTTGATTTATACGCATTAAAAAAATTATTTCCTACCAGATCACAGGATTTCTGTTGTGAGGGATGTGGCTGTGCCATGAAGGATGTCCTGTTGCCTTTAAAATCTGGAAGTGATTCAAGCCAAGCTGACCAAGAAGCCAAGGAACTAGCAAGACAAATCAGTTTTAAGGTACCCTAAATTTGTAAATAAATTCTATGTGACCCTTTTGTTTACTGCCAAATTCTGGATAGAAAGTAAAGCAATATAGTTCTGTTGCAATAAGGTTTTACAAATAATTTTTTCTTATTATGAAACTAATCATATACATTCCCAAAGGCAGTCCAGCATAGTGATTAAGAGCTTGGACTCTGGTATGCAGTTCTGGGGTTCAGATCCCAGCTTTGCTCTTTATTAGTCGTAGGATATCAGACATATTACTTAGCCACTCTGTACCTTTTCCTCATCTGTGAATAATAATGTTACTTATCTTGTAGGATTCTTATGAGGATTGAGTGAGTTAATACTCACTTAAATGTATTGTATTTAGAACTGTCCCTGATACTTAATAAATTTTAGCTCTTATTATAGAAAGTATAGTAATTTAGAAGAAAATAACAATTGTACATAATCCCATCCCCCCAAGATAACTGCTGTTAATATTTTGGCATATCTCCCTTATATCCTTTTTTCCCACATTTGTCTTATTCAAACATAGAGTTACTTCTGGAATTTAATGAGCTCTATTAAAAAATGTCAACCTGCATTAAGCAAGATGCTACCTCCTCCCTGTTCACCTGTCTTACATCCTGTCTGTCCTTTCATATCCAGTTCTTGCGAGAAATTTTTCCTTCTGTTCATTGTGTTGCCTGGAAGAGGAGGTGCTTAATAAGTATTGGTTATTTTTTTCCTTCTGAGGATTCCTATTGTACTTAAAATTGCTTTCCTGAAAATCATAGGGCCAGATGCGTTTTGTACATCAGATTTTCGCATTTTAGAAAATACCAAACATACACCGTATTTTAGTACCCGCAGTGCAATCTGGGGCAGTACCCCATAATCAAGTCTATTATTCCCTCAGCAAACCTGGGAATATTTACACTAATGTGGGATAAAGACTGTCAGTAATCTCACATGTCACACTTCACCTGGAAATTGAAAAAAATTAATTTGGATTTGTGGATTATGAACCATGGGTGTTAGTTTTGTCTCTCACCAGGTAACAGTTCCTTGAGAACAGGTTTTGTCTGTGCTTCTTCCTGAAACACCTAGCACAGTCTTAGACACGTGAGCGCTCAATGTTTAACTGATTGATAGTTGATATTAAATTAGCAATTAAAATAAGTCCAAAAGAGGATGAATAGGTGTGGCTCATTCTGTACATTTCCTGTTGTAACACTGCTCTTGGGTGTACCTTTTTATAGGCAGAAGTCAATTCATCTGGAAAGACTATCGCTGAGCCGGACTTAAACCACTCTTTTTCACTAAATGATTTACAGGATGAGATACCTACAACATTCCAGGGGGCTACGGCCAGTACCTCGGTATGGCTCTTGTCTTTTACATATGTGTATGCCTATATCATTATCATTATCTGCAGTAGGAGGAGGAGGAGGTCTCTAGATGAAATATCTGAATATTTTGATTCTCCTGACAGTTGGATTCCAGCCCACCTCTCCCTCTAATGAGTCATATTATCTTAAGCAAATTATTCATACTTTTTGGGCCTTCTTTCTTGTTAAATAGGGTTGAACTAAATAATTTTTAGGTCCTGTCATCTCTCCAGAATTCTGTGATTTCTCTGAAAAGTTAGTTACAGTATAGCACTACACTCTGAATAAAACCAAATGTACATACATTAGCCACTTTCTAAATAGGCACTGTTTCTTTGGCAGGTTTGATAAGTTGCATTCAGGCACTCAGTTAATGAAGGACTAGAGCCAAAGTTTTGCCTCAGACCTGGTCTGCCCAGTACTGTAGCCACTAGCCACATGGAGCTATCTAAATTTATATTTAAATTATTCAAAATTAAATCTAAAGTTCAGTTCCTCAGTCACACTGGCCACATTTCAAGTAATCCATAGCCACCTGTGGCTGGTGGCTGCCATAATGGACAGCGAAGATATCGAACATTATCGTCTCAGAAAGTTCTATTGGACAGTGCTGCCTTGCACATAGTAAGTGTCCAATAAATCATTGTTGAATGAAAAAGTAAGTGAATACTATGTGTCTTGTTAGTTCTGCCCTGACCTATTGTCTAAATATTGGGGGGTATAGGTCATCAGAGTTTGATTAAGAAAATGTGACTGGGTAGTTGCTAAATAGAACTATCGAAGAAAAACATTGATTTCCTTTCTGTATATAAGAAAACATGTCTTTTTGGTAACAGACTGGTTGAGTAGCTACATTTTTTCCCCCTCTTCAGTTTTAGAGAGGATTTTAAAGGGTCAGGAAAGTTGAAATAGAAGCTGGCAAATACAGATTTGCCCTTTCCTCAGGAATAACTTACTATAAAGTGGAACTGAATAGTCCTGAGTGGTGGTTCTCTCCTTTTCAGAGAGTGAGATGGGCAGAGACGTAGGTAGGAGAGAGAAGGGGAGAGGGTGTGCCGGAGGAAGTACTTGGAGGACTGGAGATGGAGGTATAAGGAAAAAGTGAATGCTGAGAGTTAATCGGTTTTACATGATCTGCGTGTAATTTTATGAATCGCAGAGGGATATTATGAATTAATTTTAGTCAGTATATATTTTACCTTGAAATATTAAAAAAAGTCAGTTTACTTTTCACCTTTAGAATTCTAATTTTTTTTTTTTATTTTATAGTTTTTTAAAAAATAGAACCATCCCATGGTTCCAGAGAGGAGGGTGGTTCTCTTTTTTCACCTGTAAGGACAGCCTCCTGATACTCGTGATGTATTTCAATCTGTCTTCAGTCTCCTAAATCTATGTTAAGTTCCCCCTATTGCATATTGCAGTTATACTTATTCTACTTGTAATTTATTTTATCATTAATTATTTATTGTCTATCTTCCCAGCATATCTGTTCCTTGAGGATCAGAGCTGTCTTTCTGTTGCACTGTATCCGCAGTGCCTGGCCTTCTGCCTTGTATATAGTTGGTGGTCAATACATATTTGTTGATTGAATAAATCAATCTTAGGATTGGCACTTTAAAAACATATTAGAAATACAGGCAAAGAAATCAAGAAGTTTAAGTAAATTACATTTCACAACCAATAATATTATTACAGTGGTATTTTCCATTTTGGTTTGGTTTGATTTCTTTTGTTTTAATTTTTATCGTTACAGTATAGTTGATATACAATGTTCCAATAGTTTCAGGTGTGCACTTTGATTTTAAAGTACATAAAACTTAAAATTTTTTCATAGATACAGGTAATTGATACCAATTCTGGTTAAAACACCGAGAAGTAATCAATTGTTACAGTTGCAAGTTAAGCTTTTAGTTACATTTACATACAGATTATCTCAGAGTATGATGATATAATTTGATCACCATGGAAGTAATTGAAACTTGGTTTTGGCTAGGGGGGGCTGCTTCACATGCAAGTGTAATATAAATTCACAAATGTTATACATCAAATCCCAGATAAGCCATGTTTTTTTAGCCTTGAGGGGGCGAGAGATTGCCCAAAGTCTAAATACAGCAGATAATATCAGGCCATCTGTTGCTTTTTGATGCAGATTTTTTTAGCTGTGTAGAAATGGGGAAAATACTGATGGTAGTTTTGTGGTCTTCCAGTCTGTTAGATTTTTTCCCTCTTCCTAGGGATTGAGGTCCTGAATGAGCCATTCCATTTTGTATTAAAAAGCAAACACAAAACTCCTTCACGGATGCTGGTTATTCTAGATTATTATAGGAAAATTTATATGTATTACAAGGGAATTATTTGTGACTGTTGGTTTTTTAAAATTAATTAAATTAAATACACATGTCATATACTTCTACCTTCCCAAAAATGATTGCTTCATCTTAACTAAGGAAACGGAAACTGGTATGACTTAAGTCTTCATTCAGTGATAGGTGTATTTGGACAAGTTTAGGTCAACAGCAAAAAGATAGAAGTCCTACCACCAATCATACATACCATTTTGAAAATGTTAAAGCCAGCTTCATGTGAACTGCCAGAATTTTGTCCAGTTAGTCCTTAAACTCCAAGCAGTCTAGGTTTTTCTGAGTCTATAACCTTGGGGTTGTTATCATTTTCTCTTGATGGGATTGTTTTAAATAGGAAAAGTTCTAGAATTTTATGGTATCTCAGCACTAGTCGATAATAGTAATATATTATCAAGAAAGCATCTGAAATACAGGAATCTAATTAAAGCAGTATGTCCCTTGAGTATTTCCATTAAGTGCATGTACTAAAATATCATCTAAAGTCAGTGTTTTAAGGGATGGTTGTTCTAAATATATTTTTTAAAGATTTTATGTATTTATTTTAGAGAGAGAGAGTGGGTGTGTGTGGGAGGTGGGGGAGGGACAGAGGGAGAGGCAGAGAATCTGAAGGAGACGCCTCCCCATGGGTGGGCAGATCTCAGGCCCCGAGATCATGACCTAAGCTGCAACCACGAGTCGGCCCCTCAACTGGCTGAGCCACCCACACGCCCCTAAAATATGTTAATCATACTAACAGGGGTCTGAAAAACTCTCCTAAGTAATGACTTTTTAAAAAATCTAAATCAGGGCGCCTGGGTGGCTCAGTCGTTAAGCACGTCTGCCTTCGGCTCAGGGCGTGATCCCAGAGTCCTGGGATCGAGTCCCACATCAGGTTCCTCTGCTGGGAGCCTGCTTCTTCCTCTCCCACTCCCCCTGCTTGTGTTCCTTCTCTCGGTGGCTGTCTCTCTCTGTCAAATAAAAAAATAAAATCTCTTTAAAAAAATTAAAAAAAAAAAATCTAAATCAGTGGGGCGCCTGGGTGGTGCAGTAGGTTAAGTGATGGACTCTTGGCTTTGGCTCAGTTCCTGACCTCAGGGTCGTGAGATCAAGCCCCAAGTAGGGCTCAGCGCTCAGCCAGAGTCTGCTTGAGAGTCTCTCCCTCTGCCCCTCCACCCTGCATCTGCATGCACGCTCGCTCTCTCAAATAAATAAATCTTAAAAAAAAAACCCTAAATCTAGTGTCTCCAAAGGGGTATATTAACAGTAACGGTATTACTATTAACTAGCATTTAATCAGCAGTTGTATATCCTAAGCACTTTATATCGTTACTCCTTTTAATCCTTACAACTACAGACTTGGATATTATCCTCACAGTACAGATGAAGGAGCTGAGTCTTAGGTTGAATAATTTGCTTAGGGCCCTGCATCTCCAAAGTGGTAGAGCCAGCCTAGTAATGACAGGGCTCCCTGTTTTAGTCAGGTATATGGGCATTGTATTCTCCCCTCAAACTACTGGGAAAAATAGCATGTATAAAATAAAATCTTTAAGCCAAATCAATCTCTTGTGCTGGTTTCTGGATTGATGGCACCTTCATGTTTTTCCTTAAGAGCCTTCCTTGTAGGCCTTGAGCACTTTTGCCGCCTCAGACCCTTCTAGCTTCTTGGCTGAGCTGTCAGAAGAGTGGGAGATTTCAGACGCAGTGTTGCTGCATCAGCTGCTACAACGCAGCTCAGCCCGATGAGGGTTGGTTAAGATCCTGTACGGTGCCCGTGACTGCGAGAGAGCTCATGAAGTGCTGCTGCTTTGTGAATTTGCTCCCTTCAGTGAGCTCCTTGTTGCTGGGAGGCCTGCAGTTTGAAGTCCCAAGTCCATGCAGCTCTGATTCAGTGTCAGCATTGACTTTTATTTTTAACTCAAAGTCAGTAGTTCCTTTTTTATCTCTGTGTTATGGGTCACTACATTTGAGTGCTTCCAAAGGACAGTTTTAAGAAACTCAGATTAGTCAGACCTTTTAATGTTGAAATGAGTATCAGATTTAAAGTGTAATTTCCTCTGTAGGGTAACTTAGATCAGCAGTTTCTTCCCTAATGGTTATAGCTGTTGCCAGGACAAAGCCCATCCTCTTATTTTTTCGAAAAATTTAAGGGACGCCTGGGTGGCTCAGTTGGTTAAGCCGCTGCCTTGGGCTCAGGTCATGATCCCAGGGTCCTGGGAGGGAGGCTGTTGGGCTCCCTGCTCAGTGGGGAATCTGCTTCTCCTTCTCCCTGCCCCCCCCACCCATACTCTCTCTCTTTCTCAAATAAATAATACGGTCTTTAAAAAAATTATTTGAATTACATTATTTGATTTTTTCCCTTCTAAATATTGAAATTTTCTCTAATGGAAGGTATTTTAAATGTTTTATATTTACTCAGTTTTTAAAGTTATTCTGAAGAAAACATGCATTTCTTATTTTTTATTTGAAAGGGTATTGGCTCTAATATAACCAGTTTAAGGTGTTTTCAAAAAAAGAATTAAAGTCCATTAGGTTATTAGAGGTAGAGTTAGGGGGTCTATATAAATAAAATGGAATTCATATTTTGTAGAGCTTTCTTATCTATAAACCGTATTTAAGATTTTGAGTCACGTGGTACCACATTGTGGTTATGCTTGACCAAGCAGTCAAGGTAGAAAGCATTGATACCTCGCGCTTTGCGGGGCCAGCTAGTGTGCCCAAGTATGCTTTACGTACAGAAAGTAACACAATTCAAATACACAGTAAAGGGTTCTCCTCGACTTGTGCTCAATTCAGTTGACAGGAGTTATGAGAAAAAATAATCCTGGCTTGGAAACCACATCTAATTTTTGTGACAGTGCTGCTGTGAAGAACGTACGGTTTGCAGTTCTTCCGTGTGCTGTGTGATTGTCGGTGGAAGCATGTCGATGTGGTAAGATGATGCTGGAAGAGGCCTGGGTCATGAAAGGCGCACTGTTGAGAGTTAAACTTTTCGCCATTTAGTATGGCAATTTTTCAAGCCGAGAAGAAACCGGATTGCTTCCTTCCTTGGCTCTCCTGCAAGTGAGGTGCCCAGATGTTTAACAGGTATCGCTGGAGTTACACCGGAAGGAGAGGAGAAAGTCATCTATAGGGCAAATGGCTGAACTCTGTCCTCGTCTTATTTGTTGCTGATAAAGTCCTCCTCTGCCTGATGCGTACTCAGAATAAGTTGCATTGTCGGCTTATTCAGGAGGGTAATTAGTTATGGCATTCAGATCATTCTTGGTAGTTTTGCCTTTAGTCATATTTTAGTGCTCTGAGGTTCTGTGTACTCGTGAATAGATAACAGCTACATATATACGTTTTCTTTGCCAATTTCAAACAAAATTTCCTTAAATTTCCTAGTATGGAGCCCAGAACCCCTCAGTAACATCCCTTCAACAGCCTGCTCAGCCCGTAGCTAAGAATACCTCCATGAGCCCTCGACAACGCCGAGCCCAGCAGCAGAGTCAAAGAAGGTCGTCCACTTCCCCAGATGTGATCCAGGGCCAGCAGCCAAGAGACAACCACACCGATCATGGCGGATCTGCTGTTCTGATTGTCATCTTGACTTTGGCATTGGCAGCTCTTATATTCCGACGAATATATCTGGCCAATGAGTACATATTTGACTTTGAGTTATAATATTGTTTTGTGTCTTAAGAGCTGTGACTCAACTGCTTCATTAAACATTCTGCATTGGGTATAATCTAAGAATTGTTTACAAAAAGATTATTTTGTATTTACCCTTCATTCCTTTTTTGATCCTTATAAATTCAGTATAGATACAGCTAGACTTTCAGACTGTGTCTGCTTAGTTTAAGGGACTGGAAGTTGAAGTTCCTTGTCTCACCATATGACCTGCTTTACAGAGAAATAACTTACTGTTGTTTCTCATGCCTCAGCTGCTTTTTATGTAAATTTGTGATACTTTTCTTCTGTATGACCCTTTGAAATTTTTGGATTAAAGAAGGTGTTTTAAGTTCCGGTGAGTATTACTAATTACTCAATACCGTTTATTGAGTACTCTGTTTCTGCTTATGTAGAATGATATAGGGGTAAGAGTTGAAAAGGGAAAGTAGAGCTCTTCAAGTAGCTTGCTGAGAATGTCATTCATAGGAGATATACTGGGATGCCCATTCTGTGACTTACTTTGTGTCCTAAATGTTGTTCAGTGAAAGTAACTATTTCAGTCAAACATTTATGAGGAAATGAGATTGCATCTTTGTTATTGGATGTTATTTGGAGGGAATAATGCTTTGTAACCACTTTGATATGCTGTTATCCCCTTCTCTCCCAAATGCACACAAGATTTACAAAGAAAGAAAGGAAACAGTCTTCCATAAATCTTTTTTAAAGGAAAGAAGGGTCCACGCCAGGAAATCACTTGATTTTCTTCCAGAAATCAAATGGAAAGATCTTCAGATTTTAATGTTTGCTCTGCTTTGAATTGTATCTCTTTTGAAGGTATTATATGCCTAGCTTTGTAATCACTATAAATTTAATTATTCCAGGAATATGTATAATGTTGAAATATTTCATGTACCATTTTAATAGAAAAGTTCAGGGCCCAAGTAACAGTGATAGAAATTAGGAAAACCTTTACTTAGAATTGTCCACCTAATCAAAGCCCAAGAAATAATTTTCAGTGCGAAGTCAATATATAGGTTATGCTAGCTAGCTCCGTGGATTCTAGCAGAGAATTTCATCATCATAATGCCTGGTGAGAACATAGAATCACAGAAGAACATTGCCTTCAACACGTTCAGTAGCAGCATTGAGGGCACTCCTGAGAGTATTTGTTAATGAAGATTTAATTTTTAAATACAGGCAGTCCCCTGCTTTCAAATAGGTTATGTTCTAAAAGTGCATTTGTGAGTTACTTTTTTTTTTTTTTTAACAACTCAGTGTTGTAAATGGCGTTCAGGTTCTAGACAAGTCCAAAAAGCTAGTTCGTAATGTATCTTGAACACTTTGGGGGATGGTATTCATAAAGTCCTGAATGTAGTTTTAACTAACTGAAATTATGGGCAAGATAGAAACAATTTGTAAAATAGTATTAAAGGCAAATTTAATTTTACTGCTGCTATGGACTTTGGTTCTGTTATCAGACACAATTTCTATTTTCATCTAATAGCCATCTTTTCTTTATGTCCATATCTAAAGTAAGAACATACTGTATACTATTATATAATACATAATTGTCTTAAACTTTAATAAATTAGCATTTTAAAAGTGTTTACAGATTGTTTCTGTTACATCTACAGCCGAAGTTGGTAAAGTCTTAAAAAAAGCTCAAGGACTTTATGAGGACCCCCTATGTCAGGAAAATTATAGGTGACCATTTTATAACTTTATTGCCATGAGAAAGCACAATCTGAAGTGTCGGTTTGGAACGCAAAATATTAGAGATATTGGTTCAGTGGTCTCCTAGCAAGAGGAGATAATGGGGAAGACCAGATAATGTTATCAGCTGAGAAGAAGAAAGTCCCCTGCTCTCAGCCTGTGCTGAGATTAATCGTGTGCTCTCTTCCTTCCACTTCCTCCACTTCCTCTCAGTCAAACCTGAGCCGGCCTCTGGACTATGTAGTCTTGTTACATGTTTCCATGGTGTGTACCAATACTTTAAGATTGATTAAGCCAAGAAGATTTTGCACTGAGCTGGTCCTTCTCTGTCTGATTTGCCTCTCTTCCCTCCCCTATCAAATGACAGACCACCTTCTTGTTTGTGTTGGCATTTTTTAAGCACCCGATACACGTATCTGTAAGTGGCATATTTTTGTTCTTTCCCTTTCGGCTCACAGAGGCTACCTAAAAATCCTTAAGTTGTCAGCCAGGTCCCCATTGTGGAGTTGATGAGCAAAATCAATCTTTGGGGCTATTCGTACTTGAACATCACCCAAAGAGACTTCAGAAAACTGTTAGTTTTTAAGCCCCAGTTTATCCCTTTAATTAGAGTGCAAGGACAAAACTAGGTGTGTGATCTGGTTGGTAAAAGCTTAGGACTCCTTCCCCCAGTCCTCAGATTTAGGTAATTCATGGCTTTTTCTTTGACCTACAAAGCACATGACTACATAGCAAGGTAGTTAAAATAGCATGCTCGAAAAAAATAGATAATGTCTGTTTCCCCTGTAACTGTCGAAGCCAATGAAAGCTTTCAAATTTTATGTATTGTGGGGCTTTTATGTAGCACTTTACGTTTTCATGCTGCTTATTGTTTTATTCTACTGAAATAAATGAATTTCATCAAAATTCTCAATGAATTTTTTAAAAAAAACTTTAAAATTGTTAATCATTTTGACTATAGGAATATAATATTTCCTATTTCAGGAGAATAAGAAATCTTTTTTTATTTTTGGCTATGAATAAACTTTCTGGTATCTTGAGACCTCCCATTTTTGTAGACCAGAGTCTGTAAACAGGCGAACCTCACACTTCTGGACTTACTTGAGTAAAAATCTAGCCTGAAGTACTGAAAAACCTATACTGTTGCATTATTTGCAAGTAAGTATATGAAAAGTGAATGCATTTAGTGAACCTGACTCTTAACAAAGACTAATGTGCACATGAGCACAGGTACTGTTTAAGCCTTGGGGGAGGCTGTACATTGCTCAGAAGCTGTTTGGAACGCCTCTTGAACAGTCGCCTTCGGGACTAGTTTGAGCTGCTCAATAAAACCAGTGACTTCATTCATACCGTGTTTTGACCACAAGTTGTATTCTTTATGTTATTCGGTCTTCTGTCATTCTGCCTCCTTAAATATTCTCTCCTGTCTTACCACTTCTCTTAGTGTTCACTGCCATTACCCTAATGAGCCTTCAACTCCCCTGAATTAGTGCAATAACCTCTAACAAGTCCCCAGTCTTGCCCCATTCCTCACCCCGCCACCAGAGTCCTCCAGTGTGCAGGTCTGGTTCTGTCTCAAGATAAGCTCACACCCTCAATGGAGGTTACAAGGCTGTGTGTAACCAGAGTCCCACTGAGCTTTCTGGCCTAATCGGACAGCAAATGCTTACCGGGGCCTTTCCACAGCTCTGAGCTTGAGCCACTGGGGCCGAGCCTCTGTTCTGAGAGAAATGAACAAATGTTAAAGCTATGTATCCACTGCCTCGCGCCCTATACAAAACTTAACTCAAAATGGATCCAAGACCTTAATGGGAAGAGCAAAAACTATAAAATTGTTAGAAGAAAGCATACTAAATCTTCGTGACCACAAGTGAGGCAGTGGTTTCTTAGATATAAGACCAAAAGCACAAGTAACCAAGGAAAAACTAGATAAATTATACTTTATCAAAACAAGTCCTTTGTGTTTCAAAGAACATCATTAATAAAGTGAAAAGACAGCACTGGATGGGAGAAAATATTTGCACATAAAATATCTGATAAGAGACTTGTATCTAGAACGCATAACTCAATCATAAAAATAACCTGATTTAAAAACAGCAAAGGGTTTGGGGGCGCCTGGGTGGCACAGCGGTTAAGCGTCTGCCTTCGGCTCAGGGCGTGATCCCGGCCTTATGGGATCGAGCCCCACATCAGGCTCCTCCGCTATGAGCCTGCTTCTTCCTCTCTCACTCCTCCTGCTTGTGTTCCCTCTCTTGCTGGCTGTCTCTATCTGTCAAATAAATAAAAAATTTTTTAATCTTAAAAAAAAAAAAAAACAGCAAAGGGTTTGAATAGATATTTGTACAAAGAAGACACACAACTGACCAATAAACGTGGAAAGATGCTTGAACATCATTAGTCATCAGGGAAATGCACATCAAAAGTTTTATTTATAAAACTATTATAATACGTACTACCACATTGATGAATCTTGAAAACATCATGCCAGAAAAAAAGAAAACAAAACAAAACAAAACAAGTTGAGTGAAGCCAGACACACAAGGCTGCACAGTGTATGAGTCCGTGTATCTGAAACGTCCACATCAGGCAAATCCATAGAGACAGAAAGCAGGCTGGTGATTGACAGGGGCTGAAGGGGAGGGAAAGGAAGGGAAGGGGGAGTGACTGCTAATGGCCTTGAGGCTTTTTTGGTGGGAGATGAAGATGTTCTAAAATTAGATACCGGTGATGGTTGCACACTCTGAATATACCACACACCACAGTTTAAAGGGGTCAATCTGGGGCGCCTGGGGGGCTCAGTCAGTTAAGCATCTGCCTTTGGCTCACATCATACTCTCAGGGTCCTGGGATCGAGCCCTGTGTCGGGCTCCCAGCTCAGTAGGAAGTCTGCTTCTCCCTCTCCTACCCCCGACTCATGCTCTCGCTCTCTCTCTCTCTCTCACTCTCTCTTCTCTCAAGTAAATAAAATCTTTTAAAAAATTTTAAAAATAAAGGGGTAAATTTATGGTATGTGAATGATAGTTCAATAAAGCTATTACTTAAAAAGTTACACTTATCTCCAGTTGAGCTTTTCTCCATACCATAATCACAATAATTGAACTACTGAAAATAAGAGAGATTTAAAGAAAAAATCGATAGGACCTAATGTGTCCAGAGTGCAACAAAACAAATATTTCTTTCTTTTTTTAAAGATTTATTTATTTATTTGGGGGGGGAGGGGGAGGGAGCGAAGGAGAGAATTTACAGCAGAGTACCGTTGGCCAGATTGGAGGACTACTGAATTAGTCCCCATACTGAATTATTACCACTCTCAAATTCCTATTTAACTCCTGTAATTTGGCTTCCTGCCACATCTTTCAACTGAAACTAGAGTTAGCTGAAGTTAGGAACAATGCTCTGGTTGCCAGATCCAGTTAGCCTGTTTCCTGCCGTCACTTCTTCACAACACGGACTGTTGACTAACCCCTCCCAGAAACTCCTTTGGTTTTCATAGTCAGCACCTTTGCTAGTTCTTCTATGCTTTTGTTCAGGCTTCCCATCCATCCATTAGAAGTATAGATTCCAGTGCACCTGGCTGGCTCAATCAGTATGGCATGCAACTCTTGATCTCGGGATTGTAGGTTCGAGCCCCCATGGGGTATAGAGATTACTTTAAAATCTAAAAAAAGACTTAAAATTTTTTTAAAAAATAAATACATTTTTAAAAAATTTTTATTTATTTATTTGACAGAGAGAAAGACAGCCAGTGAGAGAGGGAACACAAGCTGGGGGAGTGGGAGAGGAAGAAGCAGGCTCCCAGCGGAGGAGCCTGATGCGGGGCTTGATTCCAGGACTCTGGGATCACACCCTGAGCCAAAGGCAGACGCTCAACGACTGAGTCACCCAGGCACCCCAATAAAATCTTAAAAAAAAAAGAAAGTATAGATTCCCGAGGATTCTATGCTTATACTGGGACTTCTATTTTCCTGGAAGATCTCACCCTTTCCTGTGGTTAAACTACCACCATACATTGATGGCTCCAAATCTTTTTCTCCAGTCCCGACCTTTCTCCTGACTTGCAGGCTTACTTATTCTCCAGCTGCCTATTGGGCATCTGGAAGTCCCATGATACCTCAAATTCCACAAGTCAAAATCTATGTCATCTCCCTACCAAACTGGTCCACCTCTAACGGATACCAGTTAGTGGTGGTACCATCCATCAGTCCCACCTCCAAACTAGAATCGTAGATATCTCTGTTGCCTTCTCTTACTCCCACTCTATTCAGTCAGCAAATGTATTCGACTTCAGAAATAACGTGACTATCTCATTCTTCTGTCTTCCCTCCTCTTCTCCTTCCATCCTTCCTTCCATTAGGGCAGGACTTCATCCTCCTTTGTTATTATATCTTCTCCAATCCAACTGATCCAGTTAGGAATTCCTTAAAAAAAAAAAATAAACTGCATCATGTCATTCCACTTTGCTTAAAGGATTTCTTTCTCACACACTAAAACCCCAATTCTGTTGACTTCTGGTTATCACTCCTCTTGCCCTCCAACCTCATCTCCCTACGTCTCTACCACACTAAACTCCTCTCCATCTCGGACACAGCAGGCAAGTAATAAGTAGTTTTTAAACATTTTATTCTGTTCAGTAGATTAAATATAACCACATGTATCTTTACACTTCAAATGTTCACAATTCCATATCCCAGGATAGGAATCAAGTGTAATTTTTGATGAAATTATATATTTTAGGATTAAAGACCCAAATTAATCTAATTCTCATGATAAGAACAGCTTACATAATCATGAATTCTCCTTTGGTTTATACATTCCTTCAAAATCAAAAGGGGTTTATGCTTTGATGTCTTTTCACTGAGAAAACGATGTGTGTTTGGGGGGAAAGCAAGCATCCCTGGCCATAGGCAAAATATGCTTTCTTAGAGAAATAAAGCAACCCTGTGAAAACAGGTCATTTGTGTGTTTACTCAGCATTTCCCCAGCGCATTCATGCACTCTTCTTGTCCATCAGGTCTTCCCTGCAAATCCACTCAGAATCCAAGCTGTCTCCCTAGGGGATGTGACAGACTGGTTTCATGCAGCCAGAGGGAAGGATTAATGATCTCAGCAAAGAGCTGGCATGTTCAAGAGGTTTAATTTTTTTTTTTTTTTTTTTTTATGTAACAGTTTTAGCAAAGCTGTTCTGGGACTCAGCGGAAGCAGAATTTCACAGGAGGACAAACTTGCTGACTAACGGCCAATCACTAAGCAGCAGAGAGGGCAAAGCCTTGGTGTTTGTGTCACGCCTGGGGGGGGGGGCGGTGGGAGGTGGGGTGGGACGAGCACCCCTATCAAATATCTAATCGGGAAAATCAGCCTGGCAGTCATGCTCTTGCAGCGCCTTGGAGAAGCACCGTCCCAAAGCGGCAGACTGAATCCGTGGTGCGGCCCGGGGGGTCGGCCCCGCGGCAGGTTCCTGGAGAGCGGCTGGTGGCGTCGTAGACGGTCACAGAATGCCTGATATCACAAGACTCATCTTGTTCCTGTTCTGCCTGACGGCTCTTGCGGAGAGCAGAAAGCCCAAGAGGAGGAGATGGACCGGGCAGCTGGAAATGGCCAAGCCAAGGTAAAGGCGTGGGTGGGAGGGCAGGAAGGTCACCTGTAGCGGCGCCCTGTGGGACAGCTCGCAGGAGGGCTGGCGGTCACGCTGTCCCGCTGGAGCCGATTTTCCAGCCAGAGGTAGATGGGGCCACCACCTCACGGAAAACAGTCTCTCTCGGAGCTCGAATGTTCTCCAGTGTCACAAGCCGCGAGAGAGCGAAGCCAGACTGGGTTGAGCATTTTGTTCTGGCATCTGGGCTTTGTCCAAGCATTTTGATTTAAAGCAGGTGGTTGAAGTGTTCATGGGTAAAATATCTTGTACTTCTCGGCTTGTGCTGCTTTGTTCCTCAGGATGACATCCTGTAGGGACCACGGGGCCCTGCTGAGTAATTGCACTCAAGAAATTTGCGGGGGGCGGGGGGACTGTAGATAGGAATTTAGTTTGAACTATTAAAAAAATGTAACTGAGAGCTGTCCTCTTTAAATTATTTGATTGGGAACAGCTTTATCATGGTATTGGGTTTCATTGCACTGTTTCAATCTTAAAAAGGTATATCAAATTGGTTGGGTTATCAGAAATACATGTGTGGGCAACAGGAACTGCTCTTGCAGGATGTAATGGAAATCTTTCCAAGATACTGGTTAGGCCCGGAATTTGCATTGAAAATTATGACATTTACAAATCGAAGTTCCTTAGTAAGCTTGTTTGAACCGATGTACAAAGCATGATGTCGACACGACTGTTCAGCATGAAGAAAAGAGCGAGCAGCCGAGATGTAGACAGCACGTGTGAGATGTTACACATCTGTTCTCCATTCTACTACGCATTGTGAACCAGGGATTGTGCATATAAACTAATATATTGAGCACATTTTCTAGGTCACTGGCTTTTATTTTTAATCAGGCACTGCTATCGGTGATAATTTTTTGAAATTGTACCTCCAATATATTTACTTTAAAATTATATACATATACTATTATATGTAATATATGTTATACATATTATATTATATGTATATTATACATATATATATTAAAGTAAAACATTGATTGCTTCCTTATTTTTAGATAAAAACTATCAGTAAGAGTTACAGTCTCTACTTTCTGCATCCCGGTGGCCCATCTTAAGCACCCCAGGTATACGCCGGCTTTGGAGACCGCCGCTCTGGGCGAGGTACCTACTCTCAGGCCTAACGCCACTCATGCCGAAAGCAAACAGATGAAACTTGTCCAGGATGACAGGAAGGAGGCACTGCTCTGCAGATCTTGTCCCGGTTCTGTTGGCAGAATCACAGGCTGTCGAATTGGAAGGAACCTCAGGGGCCATGGGACCCAGCAATTCCTCTGAGCTCTAAGACTGAAATGTGAATAGGTGTTGTGAGAAAAGGGGGTTTTGGGGTCAAAGAAACTTGGGAAAGTCTGGTTTAGATCATTTAAACAGATGTCTTTATAGCTCAGCTTCCAGAACCTTTATATGCAAATAGACATTCTGAATCTTGAAGAGGAAAATAAATTATGCAGTTTCTCAAAAAAAACCCCACATTTTGGACTATCTTATAGGATTCCTATTTTACGGAGCGTGTATTGGCCATGGACTTGTCTATTCTCTGAGAACAGTGCTGGGGTTCAGCACGAGCCCCTCAGGGATCCTCAGGGATCCTACTCGGCAGTCTGGGCTGTCACACCTGTGTCACTCCTCGGAAGACCCACAGTCATTCCCAGACACCTGCATGAGCTTGGGGACAGACTGAATCTGACCCTTGAGGGCTGAGGACAGTTTCTCGAAATCCATCCCAGGAGGTGTTAAAGTGGAAGAAAAGATGAGCCTACACATTTAACAAATAAAAAATAATTACTGAAGAGAGGCTGGGAGAGAGGATGGAGAACATGTCACACCAGGGCACATGGTTCTAGGCCTTTCTAAATCCACCAGGGCATGTGCATGCTCAGACAATCATAAAGCTATGTCTGTGAGAAATTTCAGCCACGCATCTGACTAAAAGATTACTTCCGTCATTGATACACACAAGTTAAGCTACACGAATAAACAGGAACAAAATGATGTGACTTCTAGAGCACGTCATCTCCGTAGGGCAGCTTCCTTTCTGTGAAGCCCTGGCCTCCCCTCCTACCTCACACGGTCATGCACACACACCATCCACCGTACAAAGGATCTCACCCAGTCTCTCTCTCTCTCACACACGCACACACTGTTAGGATCTCTTCTAACCTGTATACCTTCCGTATCACTCCGCCCAAGGCAACCTCACAAAACAATTATTCTGCTCAGTAGGTGCTTTTTCCAGAACTGCTTCCAGTTGTCCCACCCTTTGGGTCCCTCTTTATGGAACTGCTGCCACCTGAACCCATTTTCTCCTAGCTACTCGATTTGCTCTCTTCTCCCTGCCTTTCAGCCTCCCAGCCTCCCAACATCCCAGTTTTAGTCCACTCCTCCATGCCTGCTACCTAGGTTGGCCTCCTGACCACGTGATTGCTTTCCCCATGAAAGAGGCCCTTCTCCTGGAGATCTGAAAATGAACCTAGCTCTGGTCTCCGGAGGCTGTACTCTCCCCAGATAACATTCTCTGGTTCCTCCTGGTCCCAGAGCCTGGGGGCCGCTTCCATATTTTCTCCCCGCTCTGCAGCCCCCCTGGCTATCCTTCTCTTGGTCAGCATCATGGCTCACGTGGTACTGGGCTCAGGGGCAGCTTTGCTTTCCTGCTGCCCAGTGAGCCTCACCCTCTCCAGACGCCTGGTGAAGGAGGTGGGGCCAGGGAGTCAGGGAAGCCAGGTTGGGGGCCTGGTTTTATGGCTCCCCTGGCCATGGCCCGATCTTTCCGAACCTCATTTCTCCAACTGAAAAGGGGTGGTCGTGAGACCTAGCCCACCGGAATGAGGGGGTAACCACAGCTCAGGGCCTGCACAAAGAGAGGGTGATTCACACAGGCATGGTCGTCATGCCTGCTGTCATGGCTACCAAATAAACCTCAGCCCGGGGGGCACTAGCCCTGCCTCTCAAAGGTGTAGTGAGCACGTTTTTCCTCTCTCCCTGCCCAAGGCTGGTCTGAGGTCCCGTGGAGGTGCTGGCTGCCCCGCATTGGGCTGGGACTCAGGTCTGGCCCCTGGAGTCTGGGGTTTTCGGGCCGAGGCATCTGGGCACTGGAAGGGCGGATTGAGGACATCTACTCACACAAATAGCCCAAGGCTGGGGACATCAGTGGCCTGAGTTATCAAGTAACTGGTTCCTTTAAAAAACAAAACAACAAAAGCCCAGTTCTGGGCCCTCATTAATGGCACAGGCATTTCAAATCTCCTCTGTCCTTCAGGGGGGCTGGAATTCTGGGACTTCCGCTCCCTAATCCTCCCCTCTAAATGGATATGGAAACTGCTGGCCAGCAGGGATTTGCTCCCCGCCAGGCAGAGGGCTAGGGCAACTGCTGCACTCAGAGTTTAATGTCTATGATCTGCTAATCCCTTAGGCTGAGCTCCTCCTCCGCCTTTCTGGGATGTCTTTGCTGCGGTGTCGAATGTGGCCTGTCACGCCGTTGGTGTGACCTGGTACCCCCTGACTTCTGGAGCTGGGCTTGGGGCAGAGCCCGTGACAGTGGAAGCTCCGTGGAGGCACCCTGACAGTGACCACCATGCTTCAAGGGAACTCGACCTGGGTTCCATATTCCAGCTACCTGGGAGGAAGACGTTACATTGGACTTCCTTCCAATAGGCTTGTCTAAAAGCAACTCTGATCATGGCTTCTTCCTCCAACTGCTTAACGCCTTCAGTGTTTCCCCATCACCTTTGGATAAAGACAGAAGTCTTAACATGACCTTCAAGGCTCTGCCTCGCCTGGTCCCTGCGTGCCCCGCACGCTCCCTCGGTCCGCTCCCGTGCCTCTTCCTTCCCTTCCCCTTTTATTGAATGCCCACTCACCCTGCAGCCTAGAGCACTTCAAACTGTGTCCCAAACCCAACTAGAGGTGTGTTGAGTTTTAATGCCTATAGGATATCCATCGGGGGATCATCAGTTAGGCAGTTGGATGAAAGATCGAGAGCAGGGGGTACAGATTTAGGAATCGTCAACATGTTGATGACAGCCGAAGCCACAGCCGTAGGCTGCCTGCCACCGAGGGTGCAGCGGGAGAAGAGGAGGCGGCTGGGACAGGGCCGGGGGATATTAGCGTTCAGGGGGTGCGCTGAGGACAGGGAGGCGGCAATGCAGATTGAGAATGAGCTCTCAGGTGCTAGAAGGACAGCCCAGTGCCCGGTCCCGAAAGAGCAGGTTTCTAGCCGAGGCACGGCCCTCCGTGTTGCAGGGCAGCCGACGCTCAGCCGGCGCTCCTGCGGGGCTCGGGGCAGGCGCAAGCGGGGCAGGAAGCGCTTGCCAGCGACGCGGTGGCAGCAGCCCGAGGCACACAGCTGTCTGCGAGGATTATGGATTTATTAGGAGCGGAGGACTTTTCTTTCTTTTTTTTTCTTTTTTAAAGAAAACATTTAAAGACAAATATAACTACCATACCTGTAATGCTGCCGCTTTTCAATACGTTTTGCATGAGGAGGATGTGCGGTCTAGAGAGACACGCTGCTTAGTTTGGGCTCAGGGGAGGAGAGACTCGAATCCAGTGTGAAGGCTGACGAGAAGGGGCCTTGGGAAAGGGAGACGCTGAGGAAGCTGGGGTGAGGGTGTTTGAGGGCAGAGGTCAAGGGCTCCTCTGCCGAGCCCTCAGTGACCCTAGGGACCTGCAAGGCTGAAGGAAGTGAAAATACTACTACTGCCCCTGCTTCTGAGTGCCCCCCACCCTGTTTTCACCTTCTCCCTGGATATCTTATCGGCATCTCGAAATCAAGACGGCTAAGAATGAGATGAACCCCCTTCACCACAAACGTGCCACCTGCCATCTCAGGCAATGCCCCCACCATTCACCCAGGGGCTCAAGTCATAAACCAGCGTCATCCTCGCCCCTCTCTTTCCCTCATACCCCATACTCAATCCGTCAGCAAGACCTTTCGGCCTTCCTCAGATCTGATCATTTCTCTGCACCTCCCTTCCCTATCGCCCTGATCTAGGCGCCATGTTCTCAGCAAGAATCCTAACGGTCTCCGGTGTCTACTGTGTCCTCTGCAGTCTTCTCTACACAGCAGCCAGGGTATCTTCTCAGGTCCTAAACAAGTCCTTATGACTCCCCTGCTCAGAATTTCATGGGTTTCCCCTCTCAGTATTATACTCGTGAGGGTCTCATGATCTTGTCCCTGGCCTTGTCTCCCACCTTCTTTCTTATTACTTTCCTTCTCCTTGCTCTCCTCACACAAGCCAGACTCACCTCAGGACATTTGTACTTGCTGTTCCCTCTCTCAGAGTGCACGTTCTTTAGATCATCTCATGACTTGCTCTGTCCCTCATCCCCTCTGGGTCTCAGGTGGCTTCCCTGACCATCTTCCACCCCAACCCATCTCCCTCTTATTCCTTATCCTGGTTGATTACATTTTTATGGCACTTTGCACTTTCTAAAGTTACATTATTTATCTGTCCACTGGCTTATTGTCTATCTCCCCACTGGGTTATCAGCCCTGTGAGGGCAGTGACTATATGTCCTCCCCATGACTAGTACCGCATCTGGGCAGAGTAGGTTCTCCATAGAGATGTGGTTAGCAAGTGGATTTGAGTCTAGGAATTGAGGACTTGTGCGACCGGAGTGTGGGGTGGCTGTCCTCATGCATGTTGACATCCCAAGGTTGATGGAGAGGAAGAGAAGCTGTTGGAGCCAAAGCCATCGCTGGAAGGGGAGAATGGTTGGGAGGCCTGGAGCTCCAGGTGGCTGTAAGAGTAGCGCTGTAAGGTGGGAAGCCCAGCTTATAGGGGAATCTGCTTCTTGGAGGGGACGGGGGAGGGCAGACCAATCTTTAGACCAGCACTGCATAATAAAACTTTCTGAGATTCTGGAAATGTTACAGAGCTGCACTTACCAACATGGTAGCCACCAGCCTCAAGTGGCTATCAAGCACATAAATATGGCTAGTATAATTAAATAACATGAGTATTATTTTGTTTTAGTATTAATTATTTTATTAATTAAAATTTAATTTAATTTAATTTAATTTAACTTAATTTAATTTAAATTGACTTAAACAGCCACATGGAGCTAGTGGCTACTTTAGTGATCAGCTCGGTTTTAGCCCTCCCAAGAAATTACACCATCTGGGCAGAGCTGACAGAGAATGAAAGTTAAGGACTTCATAGAAAGATGTCTCAAAGAACAGAACCTTGAGAGAGGAACATGTTACTTCCCTCTTATAAAGTCTAAACAGGAAATATGCCTATTTTTCTAAAAAAAAAACCCCTGAAGTATGATAAGGACACTGAGCGTAAAATAGGGATTGTATTTAAATGCACAACAAACATTCAACCCCAAATCTCTTCATCTACTACAGTCCTTAAATATCCTACACATAACAAAATTTACAGTAACACTGACTTCCGATAAGGTTGTTCAGTTTCTTCAGTCAAGAATTAGATCTCACATCTTGTCAGACACAAATCCTTCCTCCCTCTCTCCCTTTCCTTCTCCCTCCTCTCTTCTTTCTGTTTAGTGATAATTATGTCAGTAGAATATTGCTTTAGAGTATTTTGGATTTTACTGCTTTCGGATTATGTATGGTTTTGGTGAGGAACAAAAAATAAAAAAGATCTGGAAAGAGTGAGTGTGGATGAGAGAGACTAGAGAATGACCCCTTTGTCATCTGGGTTAAGGAAAGAGAGTGGACCTGGGTCTGCAGCCCGAGGCTGGCTCCGGCCTCCACCACCCGCCTGAGTCACCAGAGCAACTCTGTCCCCAGCGGGGCCTTGATCCCCATGGCCTGTGCCTTGCCTGCTCTCGGGGCTGAGGTTCTGCTCCAGGGTGGGCTGTGCAGACACGTGCCAGCCGGACTGACGGAAGGAGCACTGGGTCTGGCGAGGATAAAACCAGCATGTTTAAACTTCGCCATATTTGTGTCAGAATTTTATTGATTACAAAACCAATATTATAGTAACATAAGAGAAACATTTAAAAAAAAATGTATCATCCTCCACCATTCAACCCAAATGCTGTCATCCAATCATAACTTACCTTAGGAAGGCCCTAGAAGGGTGTCGTCCTCAGGACCTGCCCGTGAGGACCTGGAGGGGACAGGGTGGGAGTGTGTGTGTGTGTGTGTGTGTGTGTGTGTGTGTAGCCTTTAGGGGTGGAGAAATGGTGTCTAACAGGTAGATCCTGCAAGGAGTCACCCCCACAAATGCCTTTGTGGGCCACTGAAAAAATGTCTCTTGCTTGTCTTTGCAGTCACCTGTATAAGAAGAACCTTGACGTGACCAAAATCCGCAAGGGAAAACCTCAGCCCCTTCTCAGAGTGGAGGACCACGACTTCTCCATGAGGCCCGCCTTTGGAGGTAGGACCGGCGTGGGGCCTGCTCCCCGGGGCTGCCTGCTGCCGCTCTGTCCTGTTCTCGCAGGCCCAGCCCTCCCTTGGGGCCCTGATTTTCCCACTCACAGTCGGATAAGCCCACTTCGGCTTCCAGAGTCCCACATTTTCCCAAGGAGAGCAGAGCTGCAGGGAAGGGAGCAGAGAAGGGTGCCGACGGAAGTCCTGCTGCCGGCCAAGCTGTTTGCATCCCGAGAGGACCTGCCTGCCGCTGCAAAGTCTCTGTTCCTACAATATGAGCCAGCCTGGAGAGTCTGGACACCACATGGCTCCCCTGCTCAGCCACCCTGATTAGCTGGAAATTTGGGGTTTTGAAGGCCACCTGCCCTTCAGTGCAGCAACAATTTAACGCTTTACAAGTCCCCTCCCAAGGGGGCGTTGCTGCTTTGGGGTCAGGGAGGGGTGTGACGAGGCTGGTGGCGGTCCCTTCCAGGAACTGGAGAAACGCCACGGGCGGGCCAGGAAAGGAGCTGGCCATCTGTTCTGACCAGGCTGGGAGTGGGGTGAGAAGAGCAGAATGTGTGAGATGTGGGGCCAACGCTCCCCCGCCTTGTGGATTCAGGAAACTGAGGCCCAGAGCATTTCAGCCAGTGCCCCTCCCCCCCCCCCCCCCCCCCCCCCCGCCCCGGCCAAGCCGACCTGGGCCAGCTGCCTTCCCTTTCCCTTTCTCATCCTTTCCAGATCTTCTCTTAGGTGCCTGGGGCAGTAGGGGTGGTCTGCAGTCAAGTCGCAGACCTTCTCTGAGCCTCTGTTTGCTGGGTTGTAAAATGGGGATAGTAATCCCTACACTGTCATCGCCTGGGGGAGGGGGTTGTCAGGATTAAAGGAGATAATGTGTGTAAAGCCCTTGACACGTAGGGGTTCAAGGTCCCCTTAGAAAGCCCAACTGTCAGGCCCTCCTCTGTGTGACTATTAAGGGATTAGACCTTCATTTATCCCAGAGGCCTTTGCATTTTAAAAAGCCTCCCACTCAATCCCTGAGCTCTGACACCTGCTGAGCAGAAGGATAAAAGGAGGAGGCAGATTCTGGCCCTGTGGCCCTTCTTCCTGCCCAGGAATGCCCCTCACTGTGGGCTCAGGGGGGGAGGCCGCAGTTTCTCCGGTGGTGTTGGTTCCCCCCCCCCCGGGGGGAGGGCTCGCCATAGAAATGCTGACAGGGAATTTTAGGAAAACAGTTTTCCTGAATAAGCGTCTCTAAAATAGCTGTATCCGCTCCAGGAGGTCTGAGACATCCCTGTCAGCAGGAGGCTTTCTCGTAGTGTCAGTTGTAGAGGGTCCGCTGAGCGGCTAGAACAGTAGTACTCAGTACTATTAATGACAGCTAACACTCTCATAGTGATTTTTCTGTGCCGGGCACCATTCTAAGCAAGGTATGTACGTACAGGATCTCATTTTAGTCGTCACAGCTGCTCCATGAGGTAGATAGTATTATTTTCCCCAGATGGGGAAACTGAGGCCCAGAGAGGGGAAGTGACTGGCTCAGGTCACATTCCTGCTGAGGTTAGACCCTTCCTCCTGGCTGAGGCTCTTTCTTTTCCCTTCCACCTGTATGTCCCTCATGCAGGGCTGACAGACCCATCAGGTGCAGTAGGCATAGCGTCAAATGCTCACAATGATACTTAGAAGCCTCTGAAAATATTTTAATTTATTTTAAAACCAGAAGAAAAAAATGCAATGTTAGGTAGAAGAAAATGTTTGAAGACATATAATTATATATTCGCCTCATACCAATACAGTTATAAAATATGCTTTTTAACATTTTTTATGGCG
Organism: Ursus americanus; assembly: GCF_024610735.1. Lineage (NCBI taxonomy): Eukaryota > Metazoa > Chordata > Mammalia > Carnivora > Ursidae > Ursus > Ursus americanus. The sequence continues at coordinate 9,002,227 of NC_142137.1, read as the reverse complement.
GAAGGAGCCCATGAAAGCAAAAGTGCCCAGGGCCCTCTAAAGTCCTAACATGGCCCTGCCTCAGTGTACAGTTTTGGGGGGCAGGTGTGTGTGTATGGGTGCGGGTAGTATCCTGAAGAACTTGTAGTAACTTTCCACTGGAGGCTGTTGCTGCTGGCAGGAGCCTGAGCAGTCACGTGGTCAATACCCTCAGTTTACTTGGGGTAAAGAAGAAGAGCTTGGGGTCCGGGAGCTTAGGAGGTGGCTACAGAACCTCCAGGAGCAGAACTTTGGTTTCATCTGGGATATAAGCTGCAGAAATGAAAGCCTCCTAAAAACTTCCCCTCCTCAAGGAGAAAGCCAGGAAGCCAGGAGCTGGCTCTCAGGAATGGCAGGGTAATTGTTGCCCTGTTCCCGGAAAACCTGGCTCGGAGCACAGTCATCCCACAGGCTGCAGCCCCAGTCCGGGTGCTCCTCCCTCCAGCCACATTCGAATAGCAAATCGGACTTCCTGTGCCCTGACCCTTGCCACCGCTGGGCCCGCCAAAGGGGCCCCTCAGAGTGAAGGGTCAGGACAGTCCCCTGCTCCTGCCCAAGTGAGCGTCTGAGGCCGGGAAGGCCCTGCCCTTGGGGGAAGCTGCAGGGGAAGGAGGTGTCACCACTGCCTCTATGATGAGTCCTGAGGCTCCCACACGTCAGATCTCAGTTCCCAAAGCACAGGGTGGGGGCCGTTTCGCCCTCTTTCCACCCGCCACCCACAGGGCATTTGGTCCTCGGGCACCTTGTATCCTATGCAGGGCTTTCCTGGGTGTCCAGACACCACTTGGCTGCAGGGGCGGAAAGGGAGCACATAGCGAGGTGCCAGGGCTCCACACTCCCACCCGCCCCGAGACAAGACAGCTTGTGATTCAGGAGGTCCAGGCCAAGCAGCTGGGATGGGGTCATCCCAGGAGTGTGGGGTACCTGGAGATGGTTTAGAGCCAAGAAGCCTTCCCTGCAGGTGCTTCTGAGGGTCCCATTCCACCCAGCACCTCATCCTTGGGTGGGGGACACGGCCCGGTGGCCGACAGGTCTCTGAGGGAGGAGGCTGGCGGACAGCACCTAGTTGACTCTGGACAGGTAACAGAAGGCACTCCTTCCTTGTGCCAGGCCCCCGGGAGAAGCAGAGCCTGGGCCCATCCTGACCCCCTCCTCCCCTTCACACCCACGCACACTAAGCATGCCATTTGAACAAAGATGTCTGCTGCTAGTTGTGGGGGATGCCTTATTCCTGTCTTCTCTATTTCATTTCCTTAAGAGGGGCTTCCTTGTGGATTGATGTTGAAAAGTAGTTGATAGAGAAGAATTTATCTAAGGTTAGATACCCCATGGGTGACCTTTTCAACCTGGAAAGAGAAAGGATTAAAAATCTAGCAGCTTCCTAATACTCCCAGGGATCAGTTGAAACGAAAATACCTTGCCTAAGCTCCCAGCTGCCTGATTCAGTATGTGTCCTGGTTAGAGAAAGCTCCAGAGGCCTGGGAGGTCTCCTCCATGTGTCAGGAGATAGGTTGCAATTCTGGTTTTTCTTTCTTTCTTTCTTTTTTTTAAATTTAAATGTAGTTTTTTAAAAATTGTGGTAAACTATAGAGAACATAAAATTTACCATTTTAACCATTTTTAAGGGTACAGGTCAGCGGCACTTTTCCTCAACCACCACCACCATCCATCTCCAAAAATTTTTCATCTTCCCAAACTGAAACTCGGTACCCATTAAACACTTAACTCCCATTCTCTCCTTTTTCCCCAGCCCCTGGCAACCACCATTCTACTTTCTGTCTCTATGAATTTGGCTACTCTAGGGACCTCAAATAAGTGGACTCATACAGCTTTTGACTGATTTTTGTGACTGGTTTATTTCATTTCGTATAATGTCCTCAGGGCTCACCCACGTTGTAGCATATATCAGAATGTGCTTTCTTTTTAGAGCCAGATAATATTCCACTGGATGTAGAGATCACATGTTGTTTACCCGTTCATCTGTTAGCAGACGTTGGGTTGTTTCCATCTTTCGGACGTTGTGAGTGGTGCTGCCATGAACGCAGGTGTACGGAGAGCGGTCTGGGACCCTGCTTTTCATTCTCTGCGGTAGTTGCGAAGCGGAACTGCTTGGGTCATATGGTAGTTCTGTTTACTTTTTTGAGGACCCTCCACATTTTCTTCTATAGCAGCTGTGCAGTCTACATTCACACCTGCACAATGCTAATTTCTAATTCAAATTGCATACAGGGGAGGCCCAGGAGGGATGGAGGGTCATCGTGGATTCTTTGACTTATATCCGAGGAGTTTGTCAGGCTGGTCAGGAAGAATGGTGGCAACAAAGTCGGTTCGGTTCTCCAACCAAAACCACTTCTATTCATAAGACAGATACGTAGTTTTTGAGCCGCGGGGTGCCCGACTGGCCCAGCGGGTAGAGCGTACGGCATCCAACTCTTGATCTCAGGGTCTGAGTTCAAGCCTCATGTTGGGTGTGGAGCCTGTTTTTAAAAAGCCCCATACTTTTTGAGCTGTTGTTATGTGTCAGCAGGGTCTGTGGTATCTGGGGACCCAGTGGTGAGCAAGAGAGCCATAGTCCTTGGAGTTTGTACGCTCTAGTGAGGAAGACCAGTGTTGCCGAGATCCTCCGTCAGGATGTCAGATTGTGCGGGGAAGGAAAGTGCGGGAGCTGTAGGGCGCACACCGCACAGTCTGGTCATGGGCACCAGGCAGCTGCTGCCCCAAGGAGCCAGGGAGGAAGAACACCGAGGAGCCACCCTTGCCTGGGAAGCAAGTGCTATTGGAGTCCTTTACAGTCAGTGACTTTGCCTGAAAAGCTAGATCGTTCTCAAGAAGCGAACCGTGTACTGGGGACTAGAGAAGCGATGAAGCAATGTAGGATGTCGCTACTGATGGAGTGAGGGGACTGAGGGAATGGTCGGTTCTGTTCAGAGAGCACCAGAGAGGCCTTCGCTCAGGAGGCGATGCTTGCAGTGAATCTGGAAAATGCTCAGTGGGTGAGCCCAGTGGGAGGATAAAGGACAAGCCTGGGAGAAAGGTGTTCTGGAATAAAGATGAAGTGTGTCAGTGGACTATGAGCAGCTCTGCGTGGCTGGACTATATCTAGGGTGTATGTGTGTGCGTGTGCATGTGCGTGTGCGTGTGAGGCGGGGCACAGAGGCCGCGCAGGGGCAGCTCTGGGAGGACATGTGTTTTAGGCAGCTCACTGTGGGCCTGTGGGAGGATGGCTGGAGCAGTTATCATGGATACTGGCCACTGGCTGGCCACTTCTGGCCCAGAACAGAGCCCATGAGAGATTAAGCTAAGGCCGCAGAGAGAATGGAGGGGTCTGAGGGATGCTAAAAAGGGAGACGGCCTCTGACGCCGTCAGGGAACCGGGGACACCTAAGCGTCAGCCCTGGGGGAACCATTCACTGAGATGCAGCATTAGGGACAGGCAGTTGGGAGAAGATGGAGTAACCGCCCCGGAAGAGAGGGACGGCTCAGAGGGGTTGCGGAGAGAGTTTAATGTGCTGGGAGCATGGAGCCATTACCAAGCTGAGGCCTGAAGGGTAAGAGGAGGCAGCTGTTACCTGATCTGGAAAAGATCTAGAGCTGTGGCCTCTGGGAGAGGGCTGCAGCCTGTAGACCTTCAGGGAGTCACCCGGGAAAGAAGCAGTTCCCCTCATTCCCCTCCCGCCTTCTGATGCCCACGGGCACTTTCACTGGCCGTACCCAGCCAGAAGGCAGGAGGCAGGGACCCGCCGTGGTCAGCAGCAGCCTTAGGCGCGGGCAACGGGGCCCTGCTCCGGCCCTGCTCCGGCCACATGCCTGCCTCAGGCTGTGTCCTGTGGGGCCAAGAGGCGGTGCCCACGCGGGGTCTCCCTCCTGGCCACATCGGAGCGCAGGAACTGGGACTCACTCGTCCGCACTACCCTGAGCCCGTTTCCAGGACTTGCACAGGCCTCTTCCCTAGGCAAGCCCCCAGGGGGACTGCGTCATCCATGTGGACACCCCTCTTTCTGAGGGGTGGCCGAGGCATAGCTGTTGGAAGGGGGTGGGATGGAGCTTAGATACGTGGATGGGGGTGTCACATGCGTGCACAAGAGGCTCTTCTGCACGTGGGGTGCTGCTGAGGGGGTAGGAAAGAAAGGTGGCTCAGGGGTTGGGGCCCCTCTCCCTGTCCTGGCATGTGCCAGCCTGGAGCTCTGGGGAGTCTAAGCGTTCTGAAGTGGGACTTGGCCTTTGGGGTCATTGTGAAGGTGTATTTGTCGAAGAGGTAGGATAGGCAATGTGTTATATTTCTCATGTTGCAGGACCCTAGCTGGATTTATAAGCCTCAGATATTGAAGCGTGCGGTGTATGGGTCTCTGGTTGCGCTCTTGCCTGTGGGTGGGCCTGCAAATGCTGTTGCTGTCCATAGAGGTCTTTCCCCAGCACCGGGCAGGAGAGCAGGCCTGGAGGGGCAAACCCACAGGTCAGCGTTGGGTGGGTTGAGATTGAGTGACTCAGACAGACCCGGGGACTGAACCCAGCCTGTGATGGGGGGCAGGTTGGGGCACTGGTTGGGCCAATAGCACCTTCCCCACATTAGCTTCTAGAACACAGGAGACACCCTTCCAGCGCTAAATTCATGCAGCAAAGGACTGAATTCAGGAGAGAAGGAAGGCAGCATTGCCTCATGTGATAACTCATGTGATAACTGCAAACCCCAATGCTTCCAGCTTTCACTTAGTGAACCTTACGATCTTCTGTCCGCTTGTTCTCGGGTGACTCAATCTGGAAGGTGTGGAGCCCTTGCTGAATTTGCCCTCCTCCCCTTCCCAGTCAACCAGCTTGAATCAATTCATCCATCAAATGGTCACACAGATCTGCCCCTTCCTTCCCCGGCCTCACCCCCTTACACCACATGTTCTCAACATGGTCTTTCCGGGGTGAAAAAGACACCTTACAGTGGTTTATGGCCCTCCAAAGTTCAGTCCTCCCTGACCAAGCCTTTCTTCTTAGTATTTCATTTAATTTAAATTAATCAATAACCTTAAATTCCATTAGAATTTTCTCTTTAGGGGCAATAAAGATAAGAAGCTCACAAGCACTGCCTATAGGAATTCTCCCCCTCCGTCGCCAGGTTCACCTTCTGGAAACCTTGGTTCCCTGTACTGTTTCCTCACAAACTGCAGGCTTCTCATCTTCTTCAAGAGTAAATGCAGCCCCTCTTCTCCCTGTTGGCTCCAGAGGACTCCACAGTCCAGCCCAGCTCACTCCTGTCTCCTCCTACCCCTAATTGTGACTCTTCCCCCCAGAATGCTCTCAGTCCCTGCGCAACCATGCTTGTTTCTGCCTATGAGCATCTATCTGTCCACGTCACCCCTGCCCCATGCTGTCCTGCTGTCCTGCTTCATCCAACAGCCTGTCCATGTCTAGAACCCTGTTTCATTCCTTTCCTCTAGCGTGAGGCATCTCTCAGCTATTTTGAATGCTAGGACTTTCTGCTTTGCTTTTTTTTTTTTTTTTAAAGATTTTATTTATTTGAGAGAGAGAGTGAGAGAGAGCGAGAGCATACAAGCACAGGGAACAGCAGAGGGAGTGGGAGAAGCAGGCTCTCCGCTGAGCAGGGAGCCTGATGTGGGGCTCCATCCCAGGACCGAGGTGCCCCAGGACTTTCTGCTTTGAAATAATGCAGACTCATTCTTTCACTCACAAGACCGTCCCTCCACTTCAGACACCAAATGCAAGTAGTGGGTTCCCAAGTCACCTGCAACCCCTTCTGCAGGTTCAGTAGCGTGCTCTTATGGCCCACAGAGCTCAGGGAAGTACTCGACTTGCTATTCCTGATTTATTATAAAGCGTGTTATAAAGGACACAGATGGGCAGCCAGAGGAAGAGGTCCACAGGGTGAGAACTGAAGGGTCCTGAGCGCAGGCGCACTGTGTCGTGGCACTGGGGTCTGCCACCTTCCCAGCATGGGGGTGTGCTTGCTCACCTGGTGGCTCACCAAACTGTGCCGTCGAGGGTTTTATAGAAGTTCTGTTACAGAAGCATCACTGATGGTCACCTTGGCCATCGGTGATCATCTCAACCTCCAGTACCCCCTCCCGGAGGCTGGGCAGTGGAGCTGCAGCTGGAAGTTCCAGGCCTCTACTCACATAGTAGGTCCCCCTGGTACGCAGTCCCCATCTGGAAGCTACCTCCTCATTAGCATAAACTCAGAGAAGTTTGGTGGGAGTCTGTTGTGAATATAAAAGATACTCTTCTACCACTATCCCTCAGGAAATTACAAAGGTGTTTAGAGCTCTGTGCCAGGGACCAGGGAAAAAAACCAAATCTATATTTCTTATCATATCTCAATACAATTGCTGTGTCACTGTGCAAGGTTACTGCCTAGTTACTTCTCTGGTTGGACTGTCTCTAATGTGATGCCTTCCTAAGGCAGTTTCTAAGGTAATTCTGAGGCTTTTCACCTGGGATGATACTTTAGAACCACTCCCATGTAAGACACCCTCTGTGTGCCCCAGGGCCCCAGGGCTCTCCACGTGCTTGACTCTGCGGCCTCCTCCCTAGCAGGGATTCAACCCTGGACTTCTAAGCTGCAGGAGTCTGGCCACCAAGGCCTCAATGGCTACTCCTCTGCCCCAGTGAGGCCCGTGGAGCCAGCTTAAGGCAAGGTCATGGCTCTCTTTGAAGCCGTGGCCTCCCGTTGGGTGCTTCTTGGACTTCCCTGGTTCGGCTTCCCCGTTCCCACATGGAGTGGTCTTGTGCTCCACTGTTACATTTGAGGTTGGGAAGCTGAAGCTAGGGAGAGAGTTGGCTTCTGGGGCTCCTGCAGACTTTTCCTCCCAGGAGCTATCGCCCTTGGAAGAGACCCCCTCTGATCCTTCCTCAGTGTTCTTGGCGCTTCCCTTCTGGAGCACAAACCCTAACTTGCCTCCCATGCTATGCTCCTACTCACTCCTTCCCCTGAAATTAATCTTTCCTTTCTGGTCTCTCCCCCACACAGCCCCTCCCCTGCAATCCCCTTGGGGCAGTCTCACTCCATCCCTCACTTGACCCCACCTGAGAGTCCAGGTGAGCAACAAGGTCACTGCGTTCCAAAAGGACAGGATGCTGGACCCCAACAAGTCTGTTTGGGGATGTTACATTTAAGAAATTGTTAGATATCCAGTGGAGACCTCTTCTAATCTTTGACAACAATCAGGTCTTGGAGTTTGGGGTCAGAGATGGGGCTCGGGGGGTGAGGAGAGTCAGCATGGGCTTTCAGGGGAGGGGTGGTTGTGGAAGGGGCTGCACGTCTGCAAGGAAGAGCTTTGTCGCAGAGACCACAGGGGACGGTTTCAGCAAGGAGGCCTGGGCCCCAGGAAGACTCCTCGACTCAGCGAGGGCCAGGAGGGGAGGACAGGAAGGAGGTGGAGACAGCTGGTGGAGATCGGTAGCGGAGGACCTTGACAGCGAGAGGAAAGGGGCCGTTAGGGCATGGGAATTGTAAAATCTCACTTCGGAAGCCTCATTAGAGGTCAGCCGTCGGGTTCTCACACTTGCGTGTGGATCGGCGTCATCACGGTGCTCCGGAAAACCCAGACTCCCAGGCCCCCCCTGAGCCTGTGGCTCGGGAGCCCTGGGGTAGCAGGGGCTCCAGAATCGCGCTGCTGGTGAGGCCGTTGCCGCTTGCGGAGGTAGAGCCCCAACCTAGTCCAGCCTAGACCCTAAAGTCCTAACACCGAAAATCCTGCTTTAACAAAAGATCATAGACTGGGCAGCTTAAACAACAGAAGTTTATTTCTCACCGTTCTGGAGGCTGGGAGTCTGAGATCAGGGCGCCATCGATGCGGTTTCTGATGAGAGTCCGTGTCCTGGTTTGCAGACCGCCGCCTTCTCGCTGCGCCGTCGCGGGGCTAAGGGAGAGAGGAGCAAGCTCTCTTGTCTCTTCTTACAAGTCCTGTTTGTGGACGTTCTACCCTCATGAACTACTCCCTTTCCGAAGGCCCCAACCTCCTAACACCATCACAGGGGAACTAGGCTTCAACATATGAATCTGGGGGGCAGGGGAGTCACAAACATTCAGTCCACAGCACCACCTCCTTCCTTGGGGTCTCTGCCCACCCAGCATCTGCGTGGGCCCTTGTGACCCCTCTCGGTGATGAAGATGTGACGGGTTTCCCCACGACAGTGAGGCATAGTCAGTGGAGAAGGGCGAGGCTGCTCACAGGCAAACTCTTTTTCCCAAAGGGCAAGGGATCGAGGCTGCTGCCTCGGTGAATCGGCGGTGGAAAGGGTACCTTGTACTTACCGAGGTGTCCCACGAACACGTTCTTCCCCGCTGACGCCGCGGCAGCTGCCCCGATTCCAGACGCTCCCCCGTCCACCTAGGACACTCTCTCTCGCCTCTAAAAAAATAGTTTCTCGAGGTGAGCACTGTGTTAGTGTTCCGTAGGTCTTAAACAAATCACCACAAATTTAGAGACTTGAACCAACACAGATCTTATGCTTCTGTTGTTCAGAAGTCCGAAATGGGTCTCACTGGGCTCAACTCACGGTGTCGGCGGGGTTGTGCTCCTTTCTGGAGCTTCCAGAAAGAATCTGTTTTCTTGCGCTTTGCTTTCTGGCTTCTAGAGGCTGCCGAGATTCCTTGGCCGCTGGCTTTTTTCCTGTCTTTAAAGCGAAGCAGCAGCTGGGTAAGTTCTTCAAACATTGCATCACTCCGAACTCTGTTTCTTTCTTCCACATTTAAGGACCCTCGTGATTACGATGGGTCCACCTGGATAATCAAGGCTGCTTTTCCTATTTGAAGGTCAGCTGATCAGCATCCTTAGTACTATCTGCTGCCATAATTCCCCTTTGCCTTGTGGTGCCTAACACATTCACAGGTTCTGCGGATTAGGATGTGAACATCTTTGGGGGGGCATTATTCTGCCTACCACAAACGTATATAAATCTCGTATATAGCTCAAATTTTTACATGTGTAACTATTTATCCTTGGAAACACTATCCAGATCAAGATATAAAACACTTCCAGCTCCTCAAACGGCTCCCTCACATCCCCTCCCAGATGGTGTCTCCCAAGGGCAACCATTATGCTGACCTCTGTCACCATGAATTAGTTTTGCTCATTCTTGAGCTCCATATCAATGGAATCAAACAGCATATGACACCCTGTGAGGTAAACTTGTCCCTCCTTGGAACAGTACAACGGAGAGTTTTTTCATCATTTGAGTGCCAGTCTGTCTTTCCGAGGGAACCCAAGAACTTTGTGGATGTGGTCAGGGAGGGAGGCTGATGGCTCACTGCCTTGGCATAGCATGGGAGAAGGGGTGTGTGTGTGTGTGTGTGTGCGTGTTTGCTGACTTAGTGAGTTGATGCAGAATGCTGAAGTGACCAGCAGACCAGCACCGGCTTCAGCTCTGGACACAGAGCCCACTGGGTGGGAGGGTTTTGCTACTGGAGACAAAAGGCGGGGCCCCGGATTTGCCAAAAGACCTGCGGAGTCTGTTGCATCTCAGTGGACACCAGGCCAGGGCTCGGTCCAGGCCACGTACTTCACGGCAGAGGCCAGCCAGTGTGGATGCCAGGGCCCTTTCCTCCTCTGTGCTGCAGGGTCACCTGAGGTGAGAGGAAATCTGAAACACTTTAAAAACCGGACTAGACTGAGTTGCTGTTAATTGATAACTGAAAAATTCTCACACTCTGGGCATGATCTTTTGCAGGAAAGATCAAAGAAGCTGCTTTTTCTCCCCCATCTGAGAAGTGTGGGTTAATTGTCCACCTCACTGCCCTGCACCCCCAGACACTGTTCATACAGCCTGAAATGCCTTTCTTCCCTTCACTACCTGCTAGAAGTAACCACTGCTTCAAAGCCCAGTCCAAACACTATACTATGGTGATACTTTCTCCAGTGCCCACTGTCAGAATTAATCAAAAGTTGTCTCTTTTGTGAAATTCTCCACAGTGCCCTTGGTTAGAATTAATTGAGCTTTCGTCCTGTAGTATCTCCTAGATGCTTCTATTACCACTTTTGTGATGTGTCCTGAAACAGAAATCGTTGTCCCCCTTCGTGGATTTTTGTCACCTGGAGAAAGCAGCTGTGTCTTCTTGATCTCCCTTCTCCCAGCTGCACCCCCAGGGCACGGTGTAATGGACATGGGCAATGCAGGTGTGAGTGAATGACCCAGGCAGTCGGCGAAGGTGTGGTGACACGAGGAAACTCTGCATAACGGCAGGTCTTGTTCGGAGTGAGCTGAGATGCCGATCTATGGAAGATTGTGACATCTAAAACATCGAAGTTAGAAGAGTAATGAAGAATCATTATTAAGGTCTTGTTTTTTGTTTCAATTAACATTACTACAAGTCTGAGAAAAGTTCATTATAAAAAGAGGCTTTGGAAAGACTTTGAAAAGATACTGCCAGATGACAGAAGACACGAACAGATATTTCCACAGAGAAGACATACGGATGGCCAACAACACGTGAAAAGATGCTGAGTATCACTCAGGGAAATGCAAATCGAAACTACAATGAGTGTTACCTCACACCGGTCAGAACAGCTAAAATCAACAGCACAAGAAACAAGTGTTGGTGAGGATGTGGGGAAAAAAAGAACCCTGGGCACTGTGGACGGGAATGCAAACTGTAGAAAACACCACAGAGGTTCTTCAAAAAATTAAAAATAGAATTATCATATGATCCAGTAATTCCATTACTAGGTATTTACCCCCCAAAAGTGAAAACACTAATTCAAAAAAATAAATGCACCCCTATGTTTATTGCAACATTATTTACAATAGCCAAATAATGGAAACAGCCCAAATGTCCATTGATAGATGAATGGATACAGTAGAACAGAGTATTACTGGGCCATGAAAAAGAATGAACTCTTGGCATTTGTAACAACATGGATGGAGCTAGAGAGTATGGAGCTCAGTGCAGTAAATCAGAGAAAGACAAATACCATATCATTTTACTTATATGTGAAAATTAAAAAAAACAAATGAACAAAAGAAAAAAGAGAAAAACCCAAAACAGACCCTTAACTCTAGGGAACAAACGGATGGTTACCAGAGGGGAGGTGGGTGGGAGGATGGGTGAGTATCACCTGAGGGGGATTAAGAGGACACTTATCCTGTTGAGCACTGAGTCATGAACGGAAGTGCTGCATCACTATACTGTACCCCGAAACTAATATAACACTGTATGTTAACTATACTGGAATTTAAAAATTGATTAATTAATTTTTAAAAAAGATACTGCCAGATGAGTCTGATTAATCCGCGGACCACAGCATTTCTTTTGACAAACCCTTGAGGTGTTCTTCTCTCACTTTAACGTGGCAAGTTGTAACTCCTTAGTACCGGGGAGCATGCACCGCTCATAATCACCAGCCCTTCTTCAAGTGTGGCCCGCAGAGCCTCTTCTGTTGTGGGGCTTCCCCCATTTCATTCTGTGGCACAGTCCGCTCACGCTGCTGGAGGCGAGTGGAGCTGCACTTGTGCTACGGCTCGGGCTGGGTGACGGTCCAGGACCCGAGTCTGGCCGTGTGGGCAGTTATGCTGGTGTGGCGGGTGGAACACCCAGCGCACCTGTGATTTCCTTGGGGCGTCAGATCTGCAGCGCTGCCCTTCAGTGACGACACCAGTGCTAAGAGGGTGGGGGTGATTCCTGCCCCATCCCCCCTGTGTATTAAGCCCTCTTCAGACCAGGCTCTCTGTTCTGTGAGTGCTGAGAGAACCAGCAGTAAGTTTCAGGCTCTACCTTCTAGGTAAGTGAGATAGGCCACGGTAGTAATGACAGCGATAATATAACTCTTTATAGAACATCTCATATGCCAAACCCTTACATGGGCTTTGCAGGGATTAACACATCAATCCTCATGACAACTATATGAGGTTGCTATATATTATACCTATTTTACAGATAAGGAAACTGAGGCACAGAGAATGTATGTATGCCCAAGGTCACACTGCTAGTAAATGATGGAGCCAAAATTCAGCTCCTGGCTAGCTAACACATGGATTTATTTTTTGGCTTTTTGGCATCTCAGAGTCATTTGAAAATCTGTTTGTTTCCCAGGATAATGATAATCTCTCTGTCATACACACGCACGCGCACACTTTTATATGTGATGTCAGGAGGTTCTTAGAATCCTTGCACCTGTCCCTAGGGCTCCATGGAGCTCAGGATAACTACCCCAGTCTCCTTGCACGGATCATCTCCACCCGAGGACATCAGTGGAGAATGACGAAACAGAGACATGAGCAAAGCAGTTCGGGGCAGCTGGGAGGTGGCATGAAGGATACCTAGGGAGGGCAAAGGAAGGAATGAAAGGCCAGGTGGGGGACCAGAGGAACGGAGAAATGGCCCTCTATCCTGCCCTGGAGCCTGGTCTGTCTTCTGGCCCCCATGAGGGCAAGGTGGTTTTCTTGGGCTTATCTTCCACTTTCTGATCTATCATTCCTACTTCAGAGGCTCCTCGACCCACTGATGACCTGGTTGGAAAAGACGGGAGTGGGGGACTCAGGGGCCTGCTTCCTTAACCCGAGTTGGTAAATGACTGCTTTGTTCTCCACCAGTGGGACCAGAGAGCCTGCAATACCCCCCCCACCCCGCTCTGCTTCCACACTTCCAGAGGAACCTCATGCCATTATCCTCAAGTCTTCCTGTCTATCGATATGCTTATTGCCCCACCCTCCTCTAATGCACGTGGGGCTGGGGGGGATGTTTCAGATGCTTTCTCCAGTGCAGATTTTGGAGGCTGACAAAGCAGAAAGACAACCCTCCTCCCCAGTGGTTGATGGGGGAAGTGGATGAGTGTTCTGGTAGGAAAGGAACAGGACACTGTGGGTTCCAGCAACCTCAATTAGGGGGTCGGGGAAATCCTCCTAGAAGAAAGGTGGGGTTTAAGCTGAGACTCTGGTCAATTTGACTAGATGGAGTAGTAATATCTTGTGTTTCAAATGGAGTTATGTCTATTGATTCTTTCCTCTTTTTTTGAAATGCTTATTCAAGTCTTGCCTGTTTTTGTATTTGGTTATCCGACTTTTTCTTAATGGGACTCTTAGGAATTATTTATATATTCTGCATGAGCTCTTTGCCAGTGATGTTTTTTGATAAAGAGGAGTCTTGATTTCTTCACTGGAAAAATGTTTTTAAGATTTTATTTATTTATTTGACAGAGCGCGAGCACAAGCAGGGAGAGGGGCAAGCAGGCTCCCTGTTGAGCAGGGAACCTGACTCAGGGCTCAGGGCTCCATCCCAGGACTCTGGGATCACGACCTGAGCCGAAGGCAGATGCTTAACTGACTGAGCCATCCAGGCGCCCCTCAATGAAAAATTTTTTATTGAATTGTAACACGTATACAGAAAAAATACACAAATCATAAGTGTACAGCCTAGTAAATTCTTGGAGAGTGAGCACTTTCATTAAATGAGCACCTCGATCAAGAAACAGTATTTCCAGAAGTCTCCTCTCCCTGTCATTATCCTTCCATCATGGACAACCATTATTCCGTCTTCTAACACCAAATACCCGTTTTGCTAGGTAATCTTAATTTCCATATAAATCTGTCATCTTTTCTTATGGTTGGTGCTTTTTGTGTCCCGATATTGCTCTCCTGCGATAAGACTATATTCCCCTCTGTTACCTTCTGGAGCTTGTTGTTTGGCTTTTCACATTTGGACCTATAATCCATTTGGGGTTATGTTGCATATTGTGTGATTTGCGTAAGAATTGCCAATTGTCCCAGCGTTAGTTATGAAAGACACTATTCCTTCTCCAATGATCTGTAGTGATATCTTTATAATAAGTCAATGTCCTTAAATGTGTGTGTCTGTTTTTGGACTCTCTGTTCCATTTGTCAATGTGTCCATTTTTATGCCAGTCCTTCACTTCTTGTTTACTATATTTCTATAAAAAGTCTTGATATCTGAGGGTGCCTGATCGGTTAAGCATCTGCCTTCGGATCGGGCTTGGTTCATGATCTCAGGGTCCTGGGATCGAGTCCCGCATCAGGTGCTCCTCCTTCTCCCCAGTTTGTGCTCTCTCTCAAATAAATAAATAAAATCTAAAATCAATCAATCAATCAATCTTGATATCTGGTAGAGCACATCCTCCCACCCTGTTTTTCGTCAAGATGGACTGCTTTGAATTTCCTAATAATCATTTTGTCAAATTCCATAAGAAAACCTAATGAGATCTTGATTAGAATTGCCCTGAGTCTATAGATCAATACGGGGTCATTCAGATTTTTACAATATTGAATCGTCCAATACAGAAACACGGTCTATTTTCCCATTTATTTAGGACTTTAATTTCTTTTAATAATATTTCATAGTTTACTTTATGGAGGACATCCAGATATTTTGTTAGATTTATTTTAGGTACTTATTCCTAGGCATTTTTGATGCTATCATTAAAGGCATTTTAGAGCAAAATGCCTTTTCTAACTTTGATTTTTGTATATTGACTCTGTATTCAACATCCTTATTAAAATCTCTTATTAATTCCACAGTTTTTCTGCTAATTAAAAAATTATATACCCAATCTTATACAAATACTAGCATTTTTCTTTTTTTCCAGTTGTCATAACTTTTTCTCATTTCTTTCCTTATCGTACTATCTAGTCCTTTCAAAACAATATTGAATAGAAGGGGCATTTACAGGCATTCTCAATATTAAAGGAAATCTAACAACACTTTACCATTAAATACGATATTTACTTGGGTGCCTGGGTGGCTCAGTTGTTTAGGTGTCCACCTCTTGATTTCGGCTCAGGTCATGATCTCAAGGTTGTGAGATCCAGCCCTGTGCTCAGCTCAGAGTCTGCTTGTCCCTCTCTCTGTGCTCCTCTTCCCCATCCCCCCAGCTCATGTCCTCTCTCTCACAAATAAATAAATACATAAAATCTTTAAAAATAAATAAATATGGTATTTACTGGAGCTATTTTTTTAGTAGCTATCACTTTTCAAATTAAGGAAGCTCCCTTTTATTTGTCTGTGCTTGAAAAGAATCATAAATGGACACTGATTTCGTCCTAAACCTTTGCTAGAATTTGCTGGTGAAGGCATCTGGACCTATCTTTTTTTTTTTTTTAAGATTTTATTTATTTATTTGACAGAGAGAGAGACAGCCAGCGAGAGAGGAACACAAGCAGGGGAAGTGGGAGAGGAAGAAGCAGGCTTCCAGCGGAGGAGCCTGATGTGGGGCTCGATCCCATAACGCCGGGATCACGCCCTGAGCCGAAGGCAGACGCTTCTTAACGCCTGCGCCACCCAGGCGCCTCTGGACCTATCATTTTCTCTGTGGGAAAATTTAAAGACTCAATTTTTTAAAAATAGCTATAAGGCTTTTCAGGTTTTTGTATTTCTCCTTTTATCAGTGTTGATTGATATGTTGAATATCCCTGGGAATTTGTTCATGTCATCTAAATTTTAAAGGCGATTGGCAAAAAAGTTGTTCATAGTAACGTCTTTTAATCTTTTTTATGTCTGTAGTACATACAGTGATGCCTTTTTCATTCCTGATAATGGCTACTTTTGCTTTCCTTTTTGAAAGATCAATCTTGTTAGAGTTCTATCCGTTTTATCAGTCCTTTCAAAGAACCAATATCTGGCTTTAGCTATACTTCCAGTTGTCTGTTTGTTTTCTATGTCAGTGCTTTCTGTTCTTACCTCTCGTATTTCCTTGTATTTTATTTTGCTGTTCTTTCCTAACTTCTAAAGATGGATGCTTAGCTCATTGAATCTGAGCTTTTCTCCCTTTCTGAAATGATGGTTAAGGTTATAAATTTCCCTATAAGAAACACTTGGCCTGCATTCCACGAGTTTTGATGTGTAGTCTTTTTTAAATCATTTTGTTAAAATTTTCCAATTTTCATTATGATGTCTTCATTGACTCACGAGTTTTTCCGGAAGTATATTGCTGAATTTGCAAATGTATGGAGACTTTCTAGTTATATGTTTGTTGTTAATTTCTAATGTTCATTGAGTTCACAGTTATATCAATTGCAGTCCTTTCAAATTTGTCGAAATTGCTCTTCAGTGCCGTGTATGGTGAATTTTTCTAGATGTTCAACGAGCGCTTGAAATGAATTTGTATTATATAGTTTTTGCATTCATTGTCCTAAACATGTCCATTATGTCAGGTTTGTTCATTTGTTGTCATCTTATATGTCCTTACTGGGATTTTTTTTTTGCCTACCTATTTTATAAATTCTGAGAAAGATGTATTAAAATCTCCCACTATGAATATAACTTTGTCTGTTTCTCCTTCAGTTCTGTCCACTTTTGATGTTTACATTTTGAGGTTATGTCAG
Source organism: Ursus americanus (assembly GCF_024610735.1). Lineage (NCBI taxonomy): Eukaryota > Metazoa > Chordata > Mammalia > Carnivora > Ursidae > Ursus > Ursus americanus. The sequence goes on along the minus strand of NC_142137.1, from coordinate 8,985,934 downwards.
TAAATGTACACAAATTTATATTTATATTTTATTGGTGAATTGAGACATTTATTACTATGAAATGACCCCCTTTATCTCCCTTTGTCTATTTATTTGATATAATATAGCTACACCCATTTTCTCTCAGTATTTGCGTGTGGTATTTTTTGCATCCTTTTATGTTCAACTTTCCTGTATCTTATATTTTCAGTGTGTCTCTTCAAACAGCATAAAGTTGGGTATTGTCTCTTGGTCCAGCCTGACACACTTTTACATTTCTGAATTATCAAGTTGGACAATATTTGTTTGTTAAATGGAACATTTGGTCCATTTATATTTAGGAATAATTTACATGTTGGTTTTTAAATCTGTCATCCTACTCTGTCTTTGTTATTGTCCAACCAATTCTGCATTCTTTCTTTTTCTCTTTCCTTACTTGTTTTCTTGTGGATTGGTTACTTTTGGTTATTCCTATTTAGGCTTTCTTATTTTAGTTCTGAGCCTACGTACTCTGCCTGTTTGTCTGTGGCTCCCCAGGAAACAGCATGAACTCTTGGCCTATCATACTTGTGTGTTACTTAGACACTTTACCTGTTCCCCAGACAACGCGAAGGCCTCGCAGCACTTTCACTCCATTTATATCCCTCCTCATTTAAATATTACCTTTGCCTGTATTTCTGTTTAGTTTTTTTCATCTCCACAATACATTATTAACATATAGCCAATGTTTACTTAGAATTATGCATATGTTTGCCATTTTTGTTTTTCTTTATTCAGTCTTGCATCTCCAGCTTTCCCTCTGGGATCACCTCACCTTCCTTCAGCTTGAAAAACATCTTCATTTAGGGCAGGACACATGTTGGCCTATTCTCTGTTTTAGTTTAACTGAAAATTCTGTCTCGCATTCATTCTTGGAGTCAGTGGGGAAGAAATGACATATATCTTAATTTACAAAATGGGTAAATTCCTAACGTGTGCTCTTTAGGACCATGTGATGAGAAATAACGGTAGGAAGGCGAGGAACCAAGGAACTCCTTGGTTACACTTGTATCCTCCTTATGCCACCTTGAATTTGTCACCTCATTGGTTACACTGCCGGAAGTCCCACCAGTGACTTCTATTTGTTCTACCAGATCTCTCAAAGCAGAAAAACCCACAGCGGTGTGAAGAGGCCAAGGCATGAATGCTTACTTAGTTTAACTAGACTGTTTTCTTTCTAACACCCTGTGGGATCCAGGCCTACTCAAAACAGAAAATCGTTCAAGGAAGGAGGAACAAGACTAGCAGTTTGGAAGAATTTCTCCCAAAATCATGTTAGGAAGGCCTACAAAACAGAGAGTTCAGGGGAGCCTGGAAGCATTGGCCTTGGGCAGTGGGGCAGGTCAAGGACAAAGGTCAACTCCATTGCGCTCAGACCAAGGAGGACGGGGCACTGGTTCTGTTCAAACTTGAGGTGTGAGTCCCCAGAATGCAGCTTCAGAGCCTTCTGAACACACAGATTATTTACCTCCAACAACCCAGGTCTCCTGAGAACTTGACCCGCACTCCCACGTGGGCACGACCTCCAAAGCGCTGACGCCACCCTCACACGCGCTATCGAATTTCTCTTAGAAGGGCAGCCGGAGCTGTGGAGAGCGGGGCAGGCCCTGAGAACAGAGAGACACAGTTTCAGACTCAAAGCAAGCTGATATATTTTATCTTGAACATGTCCTTTGCCAAAACCAGCTCCTATTCAAACACTGTGCCCATTATCTGAAAGCCAGGCCGCTGGGAGGTAGGTCCAAAGAAGGTGGTGGCTATATTATTTTTTCCCTTTGGCTCTTGGAACAACTGGCTGTGGCAGATCACGTGGCACTTCAGAGAAAGGAAGGGAGGGGAAAGGAGAGCGGTCACGTACAGCACACTCCGTGAGGGGCAGGGCTGCCAGAGTCAACAGCTCAGACTCTGGGCCATTTTAGCATCTCTGGCTAACAAAGGGTTCAGAGGATGAGGAAATTAATCAGCCCCATTTCCCCGATGGCTATGCTGGGAGCACGCAGCCCCGGCAGGGGAGCAGGGTTCTAGGAGAGAACCCTGGTCAGGCTGCCTGCAGACCTCCCTTCATGTGGCAAGCCCCACTGGGGGAGAAAGGCAGATTAGTCAGCCCTAAGGAGGGGCTCTCCTCCCCACACTGAACATTCCACTTCTGGCACCTGCAAAGCAGCCCTGGAGCCTGGAATGAGAAGAGAACACCGCTGTTAGAGCAGGGCTTCTCAGAGGCCCTGACCTAAGCCATCAGTTGAAAAAGATAGGAAAATAAAAAGATCAGCTTACACCCTGATAACGAGAGGGAAAAAGTAAAAATAGAAAATAAAGCATTGTACTCATTTGCTCACATGTTTAAGAACACGGAAAATATCCATTAAATCCCTCTAGTAGTCAATAAAATGCTTCCATTCTATTGGGCTCAGTCAAAAAATGAATCTTTAATGGTGAGATTTTAAGTATTAGCAAGTATACAGGGGAGTTTTGTGGGGAGTCTGTGAGCCCATCCAATGTCCTGGGCCGCCTCCGTGAGGACCCCTAGCCCCCCAGTTTCAGCTGGAACTGAGGATTGAAACTTTTGCTTCCTACTCCATATCAGGGTCTCTGATCCTCCTTCCCCGTCCAGCACCAAAATCTCGGTGCCTTCCAGACCTTCTCATTCCTAAGACCCAGACTCCCTCGGCCACCCCAAGGTTCTCCCTGCTCAGACCACAGTGGGTCAGCATGGCCTGGTCCTGCACTCCCTGGCTGGGGTTCAGAGGTTCAAGGTGCAGCAGAGCTGGCCTCTAGACAATGCCCTCTCCCCAGGAAGCCCAGACCCGCTGCCACCTCTCTCAGAGACATTTTTTATCTATAATAGCATTTGTTAGTATGCTTGACAAACACAGGTTGTTGCTTTTCTCCATTCTAGGTCTAAAAAATATATTAAAATCTGAAATCATTTTATGGAAGTACACACACACAGAAAGTATTGTAAGCGGACAGCCCGTTAAGTTATCACAAAGTGAACGCAACCATCATCCAACCCAAGAAACAGAACGGGAAGCCACAGCTAAATCCGCAGCTAAACATAGTTTTGGAAATCTTGCCACGGGCCAGATGGAATTGAGTACGAAGCTTCCGTGCTGTGCACTCTTCGACTCTCCTTCTGACACGTCCTGACAGGCTTTAAACATCTTGTCCCGGATTGTCTTTGGCTGTGATGTAACCGCGCAGAGATCTTCTCTCACACCCGACTGAAGGCTTCCAGCAGGAAGGGTCCCAGTTAGCTGTTAGGTACTCAGGAAGTGTAGTCTGAGTGACTGAATGAATCCAGCCCTGGGCATGCAGGGGTCCCAGGCCCGGGTCTGAGGTTCTTCGGCCTCATCTGTCCTGTACAGATGTCACAGGAGGACAATGGACCAGGGTCCCTCATCAAACACTAGAGCGTTATGCCCTCCACCCTACAGAGACAGCCCTGGGACATAGAAAGTAGTAATCCAGCTCGTGGATCCATCCAACAAACATGGACTAAACATTCACGTTGGCCCAGGAAAGACACATAGGCAGACACAGTCCCCGCCCTCAGGAACAAAGCTCGGGACCCATCATGTCAGGAAGTGGCAAGAAAACCCTCATAGAATTTGAATTACTGCTTCACTGTGCCGCAGTCAGGCTGTCCCCAGGACAGGGGCTGGGGCTGCTGACCCAGTGGTAGAGAGAAATGTGCCTTCACCAGCTGCCTTTGCCCTTCTGCAGGCCCTGCTATCCCGGTGGGCGTGGACGTGCAGGTGGAGAGCCTGGACAGCATCTCGGAGGTGGACATGGTACGCAGTGCCCTCGGAGGGGCAGCCTGGGGTGTGGGGCTCCGAGGTTAAGGGCCTGTGAGTGCCTGTGGCTGCTTGGTGGCATGGGTGCAGGCTGTGCCTCAGTGGGCAGAGCCAGGGCTGCAGGGGATGAAACTGTGACCTGGAAGGTGGCTCAGATGCAGTGAAATCTACAGCAGGGTTTCTCAACCTGATGGGTAAAAGTAACTCAGGGAGTTGGTTAAATGCAGATTCCTGGGCCCACCAGATACCTCCTGAATCAGTCTCTGGGAGTGAGGCCCAGCCCCTTACATTCTGGACACACCCCTCACGTGACAGGACTGGTCAGATGAACCCCACTTAGAGGATCACGGGAGGTAGGCATTTTCAGATGGAAATTCTGCTGTTCTCTGCTCTCCAGCACCCGCTTTGAGCATGGCTCCCCTACGCCTTCCTTGGCAGTGCGCACCAAGATCAGGGGGTACGGGAAGGCTTTTGAAGAAGCCTTGTTTCAGCTGAGACCTGAAGGATAGATAAGAAGGAGACAGCGTGGGGAGGGCCAGGGCAAGAGCAGGGAAAGGGCCCTGGAGGCAGAAGAAAGAGGAGGTTTATAAACACAAACTAAAACAGTGGAGCACAAAGTGAGGAAGGGGTGGGGGTGGAGGGTTGGATGGGTGGGGGTGCTCGCCTCCACGGGCGACCCTGCAGGACAGCCAGGAGCGGTAGAGGTGGGCTGGTAAAGCAGAAGCGGGCCTTACGCTCTGAGACCACAGCACCGCCAGGCCTCCTTCACCCCCGCTCCCAGGAGAGGATGTCTGGGGCGCTGGTTTACTTATCCACACGTGTAACTTAGCGCTCGCGTCTTCGGGCTGCGGCGGAAGTGCCAGCCTCTCGGTGTAAGGCATCGATGATGCAGGCGAGGAGACACCGTCTACCAGAAGGAGCTTTCAGGCTGGAACCGTAGCAGAGACGCAGCTGCCCATGCCTCCTTTCATTCACGTCCCCACTCCCCCGTTTTCCATCCTGCCAATATTTATTGAGCACCTACTGTGTGCCTTGCCAGGTACTGAGTTAGGGCCTGGGGATTCAATGGCACACTGGACACCATTCTGCCTTCAAAGATTCTGCAAGACCCATGATAGAAACTCTCTTAAGTGGGACACGTGGCAGTGCAGGTGTCTCCCAGTGTCCACTCACCGGGAACTGAGTGCTTAGCCCGCAGGCAAGGAACGCCGTGTGCACAGGTCTGGGTGAGAGAGAGCCGGACGCCAGGGATGCAGGATGCCGCCCCGCTGGCCCCCGTGCCCGGCTGTCCGCCTCACAGCCGCGGGTCTCATTGGAGGGCTGCTCACTGTCCTGGGCCCCCCTCAGGCTGCACGACAGCGAGCCACTCTCTTTCCTACTGTAGCGGCACCACGGAGGGGGGCAGCCCCCGTCCTGCGGGGCTGCACACTGTTGCCTCCGACCTTGGAGGCCGAGCCTCAGGCGTCTGCCGCTTTGGCTGATGACAGGTGGACGGTAAGAAAGGAAGCTTTCTAAGCACTTCTGTCTGGCGTCACCCCGGGCTCCCACAGGACTTCACCATGACCCTGTACCTGCGGCATTACTGGAAGGATGAGAGGCTGGCCTTTCCCAGCACCAGCAACAAGAGCATGACCTTCGACGGCCGGCTGGTAAAGAAGATCTGGGTCCCCGACATCTTCTTTGTTCACTCCAAAAGGTCGTTCACGCACGACACCACCACGGACAACATCATGCTGAGGGTGTACCCGGACGGGCACGTGCTATACAGCATGAGGTAACCGTGCACGGGCTCGCCGCTTCTTGGTCCAGCGCCACTCTCGTATGTATGGTCAGGCTCTTTGCCCTGAAGCGTTTGTCTCCGTGGTTGGGCCCGTGGGCCGTACGAATGGCACGAGCCTTCGGATGTCTGCTGAAGAAGAAATGGTCACCCTAGTAGCCAGTGACTTCCCAGTCACCGGGCAGCTTAAGCTCGGGTTAGGAGACTAGTTAGGCCTGAGGGAGTTGAGGGAGTCAATGACCTTCTATGCACCTTTCACTGCGGAGAGCCTATGATTCTAGTTTATTGGTAATAAAGATTTAAAAAGGCAACAAGAGCTACTGTTTATTGACCACTATTGCAGACTGGCTTCTGGGCAAACGAGTGACTGTGCAAGCTTATCCCACAGCTTCTGGGCCTGCTTGTACGGTTTGCCAGAACTCGACGCTAATAGCCTTGGGGTGGGGTGGGGGGTGGGGGTGGCCATAACCTCCCAGACAGCTCTGGGGTGACAGCCCCCTGGCTGAGGGCCACGCGCAGAGAAGGGTGCAGGTGTGCACCCCTGAAAGCCAACACCCTTAGCGGCTGGGGCCCCGCAGAGCACCGATAACGCGTCCTGCAGAAGACGGGACTCGAGGAGTCAGGGTCCTGAGGCCTTCTGAAGTAGGTGTCAGAAGTCCGCTGCTCTTGGTCGTGTCGGTGTTCTTACTCTGGGAGGCGTAGGGGCCGAGAACTCACGGCACGAGCCAACATGCTTGTTTGGGTTGCCTAGGATTACGGTCACCGCCATGTGCAACATGGACTTCAGCCACTTTCCCCTGGACTCCCAGACCTGCTCTTTGGAGCTGGAAAGCTGTAAGTATCAGCGTTCCTCATGACGAATCTCTGCCTTGAGCCCGCTCCAATCTTTGTGCCGTTTTAGTGACCGTGCGACTGCGTGCTGCCTGCCACTGTTAAGGCCTGTTTCCTCTGATGCTGGTGTAGGATTTCCCTGTGGCTTCAGCCACCTCAGAAGCAAAGGAGTCGAATTAACTTGTTTTCCTCTCCCCAAAGATGCGTATACAGATGAAGATCTGATGCTGTACTGGAAGAATGGGGATGAATCCCTGAACGCCGACGAGAAGATCTCCCTGTCCCAGTTTCTGATTCAGAAAGTCCACACCGCTTCCAGACTGGCCTTCTACAGCAGTACTGGTAGCTGACGTCTGCCACGGGCTCATTTCAATGTGGAAGAAAATACGTTAGAATCCTGCAGCCTTGAACTTTTCCCCTGCCCGTGAAATTGAATTTGTATTCCTCAGTAATGCATAGTTCTGCAAAACATAAGCCGCTCTTAGAAGCAGAAATTTAAAAAGTTGCTGTCCTCTGGAATCCGATGCCCGAGGCAGCCACTCCTAACAATTTAGCACACACCGTGCGAACATCTCGCTTTAGTGATGTAATTTACAGAAGTGGGGTCCTGTTTTATATGCTGTTCTGTAGTCTGATTTGTTTGGCTTAATGACATGCACAACAGCTTTCTGAGGAAATGTATCTATTACTTATATTTAGATCTATAGATTTATTTATTTACTTACTTACTTACTTTAGTGGGGGGAGGGGCAGAGGGAGAGGGAGAATCCCAAGCAGACTTCCTGCTGAGCACGGAGCCTGACGTGGAGCTCCATCTCAGGACACTGAGATCATGACCTGAGCCGAAACAAGAGTCAGACACTTCACCGACTGAGCCACCCAGGTGCCCCTATAGATTTATTTTTAATGTTTAGTGTAGCTCATCCTGGACCCTGGGCCGTGTTTGAGGTTTTGAGAGGATGCACTTGTCAGTCCTCTAATCTCACCGTTAGCTCTTGCCGTCATTTCCAAGGGCCGTCATAATAAACACAAACTGGGGGCCCCAAACAACAGGACTATAATTGCCCACAGTCCTGGAGGCCAGAAGTCTGCGGGCCATGCTGCCCGCCTCAGCTGTAGGGAGGAATCCTTCCTTGTCTCTTACTAGTTTCTGGTGGCTGTGCATTTCTCTAATGCCCGCCTCTGTCATCACGTGTCCCGCTCTGTGTCTTCCCAAGCTGCTGTTTCTGTGTATCTGTGTCCACAGCATTTCCCTCCTCCGTAAGGCTACCGGCCCACCCCAACCCAATAAGACCTCCTCTCATCTTGATTCCATGTCCAAAGACCCTATTTCTAAATAAGGTCACATTCACGGAAACTGGGAGTTAAGACTTCAACATATCTTTCTGAGGGACACAGTTCACTCCATGACAGTCCTGCAGTAGCCACAGGACCCTAAGGGCTTCTCACTTCATTAGCCCTTGTCCGTATGCTGAGAAGCCCAGGCCCTTCTGTGCCGAGGTTTTGTGCCACTGTCTGTCCCTTGCATGGCCACTGTCTATCTCCCTATTCCCCTGCCACCACGCACACCCTTCTGTCCACAACATCGAACATCCTCTGAAAAAGACCAAGCCTCAGTCCAGGGGGTATTAACTCCTGGACAGCCCAAGCCAGCTTCACTTTGTGCCCACAGGGCTTGTCCTCATCCCTCCCTTCCCTTCTCCGCTGGTATGTATCGCCACACGATTTTTTTTCGTCATCTCTTCTTGGCAAGTTCAAACCCGCTCTCTTTCTAAAACCATTGTTAAGAGTGTCTTATATAACTTTTTACTATGTGGCACTGTTTTGGGTGCTTTATATGAATTAACTAATTTCCACCCAACAAACCTATGGTGTAGATATTATTATCCCCGATTTACAGATGAGAAAACTGAGACTCAGAAGGATTAAATTGCTTACTGAAGTTGCACGGCTAGTAAGTGCCAATCTGCCTTGGTCATATGTGTACTCCTCTTAGATGTTTTCCGTATTGAAATAGAAGCTTGTTTGTTTGTCTTGTCCCCACTCCTTTCTGGAGTCCAGATTAAAATGCATCTTCCTCTCCCAATATTTACTATGTGCCAACAAGCAGGTTTATCATCCCCCCGCACACACACACACACACACACACACACACACACACACACACATAGGGGCTGCGATCTCACCACAGAGTGCTCTGTTTGGAACACAGAGTGTACATTTTTAAAGCTCTTTGTTCCTTCCTACTGTTTCCAAGGCAACTCTCCCTGGTTTTCTTAGAAGGAAAGGACAGTGGAATAGTCCTTAACAGAATGAAGGCAACACTCAGCCCTTCCAGAAAGACCCTGTACAAACCTAAGGAACAATACAATTTGCTTCATGGGTGCCAACTGAAGTAGGGAAAATAAAGCTGACACGAAGGGGCAAAGGTTGTGGGATGAATAAATGATTAGGAGTTTCTGTCATATGTGAAGATCACTTTCTATCTACCCTCTCCACTAAAAGCACTTAGCTCATTCCAACAACCGAGGAACCTACGGAGTAACCATGTGTCCAGCTTGCCTGGACCCATTCTATTGTTCCAGCCTTTCCCTATTGATCCACCCTCCCCTTACCCGACTCAGTAGTAACTTTCCACACCAGCCAGGTAGCCTTTGGTCCCTCAGCAGCGTTTTTCTGGTGGCAGCCTGTGGTCCTCCTGCATCCAAACCAGCAGGAGAGTATGTCTGACAAGTGGATTTCTGAGCCCCACTGCAAGCTACTGAGTCAGTATTCGAGGCTGGGCTGAGATGGGAGTGGGGTGGCTGTGTGCACACAGCTGCAGTCTAATTTTGACATTTATACTGTCCTTGACACCATCTTTGGTCCCAGTGATTGGGTATCGATCTTGTGGATAATTTGACACCTTACCATTTTAGCCTTGTTTACAACCATCCATCTCATGACATATGTGGAGACAGGCTGAGCTGACCAATCTACAACAAAGGGGACAGTGGCAAGAGCCCAACTCTGCTGGCTCCTGCCTCAGTGGTATTGGTTTCAACAAAATAGAACCAGTTCCACTTCTTAGCCTCCCGAGCAGTGAGTCCTCAGGAAATACGGTTGTGGGTCTCAAATAACAAATACCAAACAAGCAACTAAACTCTCTCTTTCTACCTTTCCCTGAAATGTTAGGGGAAGAGAAGAGCAGTTAGGTAATATTGAATAAAACAGTACATGTATTAGATACTGGCAAGATACTTCTTGATGGGAGAGAGGGCTTAGGCATTAGAAAGGAGATGTATTATAGTAAGTCAATTGACCATTAACTTTCTCCCGAAGATGAGAGCAATGTGGGGGGAAGGGAAAGGGCTCCCAGGGAAAGAATTTGTTTTTGCCTCTCAAACGGAACCTCACTGGCTTCTTCCTGTGTCCCCCAGGCTGGTATAACCGTCTGTACATTAACTTCACGTTGCGACGCCATATCTTCTTCTTCTTGCTCCAGACCTATTTTCCTGCCACCCTGATGGTCATGTTGTCCTGGGTGTCCTTCTGGATCGACCGCAGAGCCGTGCCTGCCAGAGTTTCACTGGGTAAAAGCATGTGATGAGGTGTGGTAGGGTGGCTACTTTTTTCAGCTGGTCACTATAAAGAGAAAAGTAAAATCATCACTCAGAGTTCTTAACTGATGGGTGTCAGAGTCAAAAGGAGCTAACTTTCCTCCCGCTTATTGCCTTCACCATTCACACACTGCTCTCAGTTTCCTAGACTACTTCATGGAAACCACAGGGAGCTAAAACTATGTCAACTTTGCTGCAATCATTTCAGAAGAATAAAGCCTGTCTGGGGGATCGACTTCCCCACCAGCAGTCTTAGAGCTCAGTACTTTGATAACTAAGACAATTCTGCAAATGCCAAAACCTTATTCTGTAAATACAAAAATTGTGTTTGTTGGCCTTGTTTGGACAGAGAGTTTGAAGGCAGGGCGGGAATAGGGGATTTGGAGGAAGGAGAGGGCTGTACTCCCTGGAGTTGTGGTTTTCGTTCTGGCAGACCTGAAATTCCAGAGGGAACGTTTACAGCTCATCATCGTCTATTTGGAGGAAATCAGCTTGGGCTCCAAGAAATGTGAGGGTTTAACCAGCAAGGCACGATGAAGGCGCTGGCATGACAGGCTTCCAGGAATTTCCACAGTCTTCAGAGACGTAATCAGCCTTCCACAGCCGAGAGGGAATGAGGCCATTCCTTGCGGTGTGGGGAGTCTCCTTCAGAGGTGTCCTTCCGTCCCTGTTTCGAATTCCACGTCCCACCGGGTCCTTTGGGTCCTTTGCGAGGCACTGCTGATGCGGTCAGCCGCACCGCCCACACCCAGGCCCCCGGGGGTCTTCCGGGCAAAGGGGACCAGCAGCAGCGAGCGGGCCAGGAGGGGCGCCGCCTGCTGCTTTGAGGAGCAGATCCGCCGCGGGGACGCTTCCATGCCCCGGGGGGTTCTCGCTGGGTTTCCTGCAGGGAGAATGTAAAAGGGTGCCTCCGCGACCTGTGGGGGGCAGTTCTGAGCCCTCGTCAGCGGCTGACCTGACGCTGCACCTTGCAGGTATCACCACCGTGCTGACCATGTCCACCATCATCACGGGCGTGAATGCCTCCATGCCCCGCGTCTCCTACATCAAGGCGGTGGACATCTACCTCTGGGTCAGCTTCGTGTTCGTGTTCCTGTCGGTGCTGGAGTACGCCGCCGTCAACTACCTGACCACCGTGCAGGAGCGCAAGGAGCGCAAGCTGCGCGAGAAGGCGAGGAGCTGCCGGCACGCGGTGTCGGCGTCGGAGCCCAGGCTCCAGGCTGCGCGGCGGGGCCGAGGGGGCGGGGCCGAGGGGGCGGGGCCGAGGGGGCGGGGCCGAGGGGGCGGGGCCGAGGGGGCGGGGCCGAGGGGGCGGGACGAGAAGGGCGGTGTTTGCGCAAAATGGAGGAGGGTCGGTTTTAGCCCACGTGCTAGCTTCTACCACCAAGAATCCCAGAAAGCGGAAAGCCTTTGGACCGCGACTAGGAGCAGGAAGACTTGGGGTCTTGGGTCCAACTCTGCCATTTGAGCTGGGCCTCTGTGTCCTCATCTGTAACGAGGGTAGAGCGGAGCCCTCACCTCGCCTCCCCCCCCGGGCTTGTTGTAAGGGTCACGTGACGTAATGCGTGTAAAGTTGTTTTGAAACGGGGGGGTTCTGGGCAGACCTAAAGTATCACCGTTACAACTGGACATGTTTAGGGAGGGGGCCTCCAGGTCCTATGACCAGACAAGGGGAGAGTCCTAGAATTAAAAACTCCTGTACTTATCTGTGCTCTGACCCAGTGAAAATTCCGGCACATACAACTTTAGCCTTTAGACTCATTGGAAATACTCGGCTATCCACACTGCCCTGCACTATCCTACACTAAGCTGCGTTGGTTATGAGATAGAATACAAATGGGGAATTCAGGCGATGTGCCTGGGCCTTTGACACAGGGAGGGAAAGTCCATTCCACTCATATTCAGACTCTTACTAATCACAGTAAGAAAATGCCAACTTGTTACCAAATCATCGGTCACCATTGCACTAATCAAAATGGGTGTTCACCTAGAATGTATAAAGATCAGGGGATATGAAAATCCCACATTTATGCACTTCTAGGCAACTGGTAGCTCCTTAACATAAGGGAGCTTTAAATTTTAGGAAAAGAGGATGTGTTGCCTTTTCAAAAACAGTCTTTCAATGCCCACATTATGCCTAAATATATTATGTTAAATATATATATGTATATATGTGTGTGTGTGTATATTTCTAAATATAATCTAAATATTCTACATATATTCCAAGTATATCTACACTGTCTCCAAATAGACTAGATTGTTGAATAATTTATTTTTAAAATTCTATTCAACCCTTTTTTACTTTAGCATTTAAGTATTCATTCAGATTTTCAAGAATCTGCATATTGGTTATTGTCAAGTGCTTTTGATTATATTTAAACACTTTTGATTTATAACCCATGAACTTTCCTGTATAGAGCTGTTGGAAAAATAGCAAGCCTTCACCTGACAAGTATGGGCCCATGAATTGTTAACTGGTGCCAGCGGGAAGCCCACTCTTTGCTGACTCAAACTGTAGGGCGAAGTGAAACCATTTCCTTCCTTCCAACTTACAATTTCTTATAAACATTTTCATACTTGCAGAAACAGTTGAAAAATAGAATAATGTGCATCCATAGATTCTACGCCTACACCCAACATTGTTAACGTTTTGCCATTTTTGTATGAGCTCTTTCTCCATATAAATGTCTTTTTGTCCGTGCAGTTGAACCATTTAAAAATGCATTGCAGGCACCATGACCTTTTACGCTTAAATGTAATTCTTTAGAATAAGGACACTCTCCTACATAATCATCTTTTGATTCACACACAAAGACGTGGAGACCCACAACTGGAATCAGAATGTGTGGGTTTATTATTTTTTTAAATATATTTTTAAAAGATTTTATTTATTTGAGAGAGAGAGCAGGGGGAGGAGCAGAGGGAAAGGAAGAGAGAATCTCAAGCAGACTCTGAGCTGAGCTCGGAGCCTGACACAGGCTCAATCCCACAACTCTGAGATCGTGACCTGAGCCGAAATCAAGAGTCAGAGGCTTAACTGACTGAGACACCCAGGCGCCCCCAGGATGTGTGGGTTTAAAGTCCTGACTCTGACACTAGCTGTGTAATCTCAGGAGAATTGTACAGACTCACTGGGTCTCGTTTGTGCCTCTGCAAATGAGGGTGTTTAACCTCGCTGCATGGTAGAATCACCTGGGGAGCTTCAAATTAATTAGAGGTGGTTTTTCTTTTGGCTCTATTTTTTTTCTCATTTTTTAAAAATTTAAATTCAATTAATTAACATATAATGTATTTCGGTTTCAGAGGTAGAGGTTGGTGATTCATCAGTCTTATATAACACCCAGTGCTCATTACATCACGTGCCCTCCTTAATGTCCATCACCCCATCCCTCCAGCCCCTACCCCTCCAGCAACCCTCAGTTTGTTTCCTATGATTAAGAGTCTCTTGTGGTTTGTCTCCCTTTCTGATTTCACCTTGCTTTATTTTTTCCTCTATTCCCCTATGATCCTCTGTTTTGTTTCTTAATTTCCACATATAAGTGAGATCATACGATCGTTTCAAATTGACTAGTTTAGAGTGAAGCTGGGATGCGGCCTTTTCAAAGAGCTCCCTGGGTGATTCTAATATGCAGAGAATTCTAATATGTAGAGAATCATTGGACTGAGTGATCTCTGGAGATCCTTCTAGTTTTGCCTTTCTGTGGTTCTGAGTAGCCGTGGGGCTTTGCTCCGGGCCCAGGCCACCACCTCTGCCCTGCACAAGGCCTAAACATACCTTATACCTTCCTTGTGTTTGCTGCCCACAGTTCCCGTGCATGTGTGGAATGCTCCACTCGAGAACCCTGATGCTGGATGGAAGCTACAGTGAGTCTGAGGCCAACAGCCTTGCCGGGTACCCGAGAAGCCATATTCCGACAGAAGAAGAAAGACAAGACAAAATAGCGGTCCACCTGGCTCTGAGCAGTGAGTCCAACTCCTCCAGGAGGAAGGGGCTTCTGAAGGGCCAGATGGGGCTTCGCATCTTCCAGAACACCCACGCCATTGACAAATACTCCAGGTTGATATTTCCTGCCTCCTACATATTTTTCAACTTAATTTATTGGTCAGTGTTTTCCTAGGGGCCCCGAGGCCGTGCCTGGGAAAGGATGTAGATATCTATGGGGCCTGGCCAGCCGTCTGCGCACAGACCTGCTGACCACGCTCCCCTCACCAGACGGAGCCGCAGCTCCTGGACCTGCATGGCAGCGCCCCCTCCCAGAGGGGGCCCTCCAGCCGCCCTTCCCCCGACCTCAAGGGTTTGCTCCTCATTAATGCTGTGTTCTGTGTCCTACTTCATGGCTCTTCAGGATTTCTGCTGTTCTTGTGTGTAAACAGGTTCACAAGAGCCCCCGTCCTATAAAAATGACTCAAATGCCTCCTAGATATTCTGAGACCGTAATGAAGCCTAGAATTCAGTTGTGAAGGGACAGGAAGAAGAAAGGGCAAGCTTAGGGGCTTTCTGGATAGGAGATGGGAAGTAGGATTCAAAATAGGAATAAAAAATCTGTAAACCCATACAACTAGATTAAGTGCCTACCTAGGAAGGAAAAAAAAACTCAGATCCCAGATAGGAAACGATTTGACCTGGGTAAGTCTGGCAACTCATGTGATTTTGCAATCCATTCAACCATTCATTGAGTACCCATCCTGTGCCAGGTCCTGTGGAAATGAACAAATAGAAGCCTCTGTGCTTAGAGAACTTCTCTAAGCCTGCGCTCAATCTGTGTATGGCAGAGGGTACTTCTGCTCTTCGCCCTCCCTCAGCCCCCACGTACCCCACAGATCCGTTCTGTTTGCTGGTGCTTTTACTCCTAGGTCTGTCTAGAAAAGCACTTAAGTCTCCTGTGAGACTCTCATGAAGCCAGCTTAATACTTCTCTCCTGGAATCTCCATGCAGGACAAGTCTAGCGCTGGGGAGGGGGCCAGGCACTTGAGAACTGGTGATAACAGAACTTGGTCTTGGGGAGGAAGGAGCCATGGGTCTTCTGTGGAAATGTGTTCCATGTTCCATCCTACCTCCCTTGCTGGGCTTCTCCCCCAGCAGATAGGTGTCCTTAATAGTCACTGTGTCCAAGCCCTGCCCCCCCTCTGGAACTCTCCCTAACCAGAAATGCCCTGCACCCTGGAATGATTTCTCCCTTCCACAAGGTAGGGACTTTCCTCTAACGTGGCTAAACTTGGATTAGGAAAGCAATCTGATTAATTGCATCTACAGTTAACATGAATGACCATTTCTCTTCACCCTAATTTAGGTGTTTGCTAGTTAACTGAAGTGAACCCCTAATTGGTAATATTCATGGAAATATAAAGAACATGATTTTGAGTAGGGGACCTTCTCTTTAAACTATATCACTTGGAATTAGAGGGCTGTTCTGGGGAGTAGAGAGGGAATGCCCAGTTCAGATTTCTTGCCTAATAAGAGAAGTTGTTCTGCTCTTTCCCTCTGCCTACTGCCCCTTCCACCTTCCTGCTCAGGGTCTGGGTGTCTGGTCCTTTGGTCATGAGTGTACAAATGTTAACAGCAAAAGAGAGGTAAGCCCTGCCTTAAGTCAGGTGAGCTCTGGCCTGTGCAGTCTGCTCCACAGCCCCTGCCTTCCAGGGGCAGAGATATTTAGTTCCTGACGATTAGAGCACAGGTGGGTACCAGAGCCTCCTGAAGTTTTAGGTCAGGGGCCCACAGATCCCTGATCTTCTCCCCCTCACAACTGCCACCCAGTTGCCCTGCGCATCCCAGCTTCTCCACTCCTTCCTCTCGGCAGTCCCCCATCCTTTCCTCTGTTCCCATACCTACCCCTTGTGTGATCCGGGTCCCAGACACACTCTTGCTTCGCCACTCCATTGCCCATGTAGAGGACCAGACTCCCATCTCCTGCTCCCAGCCCTGATCTGAACTGGGGCCTGCAGCCCACCAGTCCAGAGGCGGTGTGATCAAGGCAGGGATTTGGGGAGAGAAAGTCTCAACAGCACAGGCTCTAGGCAACAATATGACACAGGTTATTTTGGGCAACTGCAAGTTTGGGAGGTTCCCAAGACCACTCTCAGGTTTAATACTGAACTAGGAGGACTCTCAGAACTCAGAAAAGCCCTTATACTCACACTTAAGGTTTAATGTGGCAAAAGGGTGCAGATTAAAACCAGCAACGGAAAGCAGCCTTTAGGGCAGGGTGCTGGGGACACCAGGCATGGAACCTCCCACTGTTCTCTCCCAGTAGAGTGTGCGGTTAGTGCTTCTTTCTCCCAGCAGGGACGAGTGACAATATGCACCAGGTGTTGCCAGCTGGGGAACACACCCAAGTCCATCAAGGTGTGCAGAGTTTTTACTGGGGGTTGGCCATGTACATACAGCTAAGTGCCTGCCTGGCTGACCTGAGTTTCTAGCCCTTCCAGAGGCTGAGCTGACAACTCTTAGCCCAAGGCCTCCATCATAAATCACATCGTTAGTGTAGACTATCTGGTATGGCCCAAGGCTTCCAGATGAACAAAGACCTTTCTATTAGAGCCTCCTAGAAGGGCTTAGAAATGATCTCCCAGGAGCTGAGGCCAAGGCCGAAACCATCGTTAACTGCACAGCGATCTTTGCCAATTGTTGATTGTTAATGTTGATTGCTGTGCTGTGAATACAGATCCATGCAACTAACATTTTAAAGCATCACTGCCCCGGGATGCCCGGATGAAGAATAAGAGATAGTTCCATTTGTCTGAGGGGACTGGTTGAGGACAGAGCATACAAATATCTATAAGGTAGAAAGTGTTAAGCGCTACAGTAGTGGTTCAAAGGGCAATGGGAATTCTGAGGAAGGAAAGAATGATTTCCACTGGGAAGGCTGGATCTCACGGAGAAAACAGCCCCTGAGGCGTCCCTTGAAGACTGGAGATTTGGAGAAGATGTGCATGAAGAAAGTACGTGCTCTCCGACTCTTCATTTCAGCTCAGGGCATGGTCTCAGGGTCCTGAGGCTCTGCGTCAGCCTGTGTTCAGCAGGGAGTCTGCTTTGAGATTCCTCCCCCCACCCCCCGTGCTCTATCCCCACCTCTCTAAAAAAAAGAAAGAAAGAAAGAAAGAAAAATACATGCTAGATCCGTGCTGTCCAATATGGTAGGCACTAGCCATGCATCTATTTAAATTTAAGTAACATAAAATGAAAGTACAGTTCTTGCCACTGCACTAGCCACATTTCAGGTGCTCTGTTTAATGGCCACATGTGGCTAGAGGCTATTATATTGGATGGCGCAGACCTACAGAATATTTCCACAATCACAGAAGGTCCTATTAGGTAGTGCTGTTGTGGATGAAAAGGTCAGCCTGAGCAAAGAAATGAGAAAGGCAGGAAAGTTTGGGGCTGCAGTGTATAGGGTTTGTGGGACAAGTCATCCCCATTTTGGCCGGATTCTAGGCTATGGGAAGAGGAGGTGAAAGACTAGCACTTTCCACAACACTAGGGGTCATGACAGGTTCCCCCATGTCAGTGCCAATGAGGACAGCTTCCCCTCCATGGAGTTGTCTGGTCCCAAACTGCTGAATTTCCCAGCTTCGTGGACAGATGAAGGATGAAACTGTGTAAACAAGGATTATTGGGTGGTACAGGGCATCTGGACTTGTTTAGAAATTTTTACTCTTAATAGACTCTCCTAGGCCTCGAAGAATGATAATTATGTTGTCATTAAATATACTGCTATAGTTGTCTTATTTAATTCCAACACTTTTCTGCTTCTGACTACATTGTCCTCAGAAATTGAGGCTCATATAATATGGTAGCCGGTTCACGCTTTAAAAAAATAAAGATGTATTTTAACTCTTTTAATTGTATAGCAAACATATTCACGATGGTAAACAGCATTTTATCACGTGGGACCACGATGCAGTGACACCACTGTACTTAGCACTGCACCCATATTTTATGCACTAAGGAAAAAAATGCTACTGATTAAATTACAGCACGGCAATGATTATAGGATGAATCCTGATTTCACCAATGTTAAATTGTGAAAGATTATGCATGTTAGAATAAAAGAAATAGGTGTTATACAAAAGCTGGTCATCGGACATACTTCTTTGACACGATGGAGCCAACAGTTACTATGCCCTTGTCTTCGGGGTCTTGCGCCCAGGTCGGGGGGGGGGTGATGGCAGATAAAGAAATAAATGGGGGGGCACCTGGGTGGCTCTGTTGGTTAAGCATCCGCCTTCGGCTCAGGTTATAATCTCGGGGTCCTGGGATCAAGTCTCACATCGGACTCCCTGCTCAGTGGGGAGCCTGCTTCTCCCTCTGCCTGTGGCATCTCCCTGCTTATGCGCACTCTCTCTCTGTCAATAAATAAACAAAATGTTAAAAAAAAAAAGAAAGAACATTTCAAAGGCATTTGATTTTGGTTCCATCTCTGCAAACATCTGCAGAAGGGAGAACCAGGAATTCAAAAAATGGAAAGCTGCATAGTTTGAGGAAACCAGTGAGGCAGAAAAAGAATGATAATAATAGTGGAGAAGGTTCATGTTAGGTTCAGTTATGTGTGAGAGCCACAGCCCATGTGCTGGCATAACAGAGACTGGGAATCCAGGAGAAAGAGCTATTCCATGTGGAGGGCGAGGAGTTTGGGCCTTGCAGACAAGTGGAGATGTGAACAAAAGTCATAAACCTTGGCCTGGGGCTGGAGGGAGGTAAGGGTTTGGGACCGCCCTCCTAGATGTGCCCAACTTGGAAACTATCCAAGTGGATGGAACTCCAAGAGCAAAGCAGAAGAGAGGAGGTCTGCAGACAAAGCTTCAGAGTATATATTTAGGTGGGGAGAGAGGGACTGATCAGAGAAGTAGAAGGAGAACCAGAAGACTGTTGTTTCACAGAAAATGGAAGAAGGGAGACTCTCAAATGGAGGAGGGTATGGCTCGGGGCAAATAATAACCATAAAAATTGAGAAGGGTAAAGACTGTGAACAGACCTGGCAAGGTGGAGGCCAGAGGCTCAGTGGGATCAAGCACACAGGTAGATGTTAAAGAAGAGGAACCGTTCTCTTAACTGTAAGTGATTTCGGTGGTAGAAGGGAAAATTCTCCGAGGATTAGTACTCTTTATTATGGAAAGAATATTTTAGACTTGTTTTCTTGGAGGATTTAAAATTAACATGGTGGCTGGATGAGGGTTGTGGTCTCAGTGGTTGGTTCCCCAAACTATTCTATTGGAATTTAGGGGACTGGTCTGAAAACAGTGTTTACAACCCGGTCACCACGTCTGGGGACAAGCAACAGTCTTGAGGACTTGTGCTATCCTCTGTCTCCACACACATGGGATGGGCACTGCCAGGAGACAGCATGGCCACTGCCTCTATTGCAAAAGATAAAACAGATATTAAAGCAACCTCGTTGTATAAAGGGCCAAGTACTGAGAGCATTCTCTGTGCTTGGCACCATGCTGAGGACGGAATATATGGTTCCCAGCTCGATTCTCATGTCAACCCTGCTAAGGTGGGAAGGATTGCCCCTACTACATACCCACTAAAGTGTGCTGCCTTCCATAACTGTATTCAACACATCTAGGTAGGTGGACTTCCTGTGCAATAAGTATTTCCCATAGTATTTTCAGGAAAATGACGATTTATTCCCTTACTTTGATGGACAGAGATGGAGTTGGAAAGAGTAGAAAGGAAACCCAAACTGGTCTGAGTTGTGCTGAAATACGTGGGCATGGTGTCATCTCTACACCCAGGTAGAAACTTGGAGTCAACTAGGACACATGGCTAGCCTTTGAGGCTGGAAGCTGGCCTGTGGGCCATGCAGCTATTCAGGGCAGCCAGGACAAAGCATTATGGGTTTTCAACGCTTATGCTGTTGTAGGGAAGGAAAAAGGTTTCGTCAAAACTCTTAGGGTCCCTGGCTGAGTCTGAAGATGAAACTGAAGAAGACAGATCAACAGGAGAAAAGTATATATATTTATCTAATACCAGTTTCATGTGACACCGAACCTTTGTAAAGAAATGAAGACCCAAAGAAATGGTTAAACCTGAGTGTTTTTGTGCTCGATGTGATAAGAGTGAAGAGTCATGGGAAGTTGTCATAGGACAAAGGGTATGAGGTAGGTGTAGTAAATTGGGGGATGGGGGGGACTCAGCAAGGCCTCTTTCTTCAGATTCCTCTCTGTGTCCCTCCATCTTTGGAGATAAGAGTACTCCCTTCCCCTGGGTGTGGAGAGGACACCTGTCTCATAAGGGTTATGAGGGTTATGCTTCAGGGGATGGTGGAAAGTCCCTCCTGCACAAACCGTTTCTCAAATTCCTTAACCTTGAAATAGTCAATAGACTCTATTTGAGGGGTTGTGTGTCCTGTGTAAAAGGAATGGACCAGCAGGATTCATATCCCCACCACCACCCTTGGAGACTTCTTCCTCTTCTCCTTTCATTGCAAAAGAGCAGACAGCTGTGGTTGTGGGATTAACACTGGATTGGAAGCAGCTGACACCCTCACTTCCACCCCCACACCAACCACTAGGAAATGTGAGTTAAAATGGTTCCCATAAGGAAGGCCGCGTGCGCAATCTATCTGCAGGTGAATGCGCTGGCCTGTTTGCACAGAGACCTAAATCCCATGCCAGGAGGGTCCTGTGTCACAGCCTGTCCAACCCCCAGAGCCACGGGAGAGCATCTGCACCAGTAGTAGAAAAACATTCCCCATTAGCAGACTGGATAAAGCACTCAATCCTCACCCTCTGACCTTCAGATGTCATTATGAAATGACATTTGGGTCAGCCATTGAGAATATTAGGTTTGGGATTTATTTTAAAAGAGAAATTGAAAAATAAACCTCGGCTGTAGTAAACCATTGTTTAACCTAAACTGACCAGGTTTAGACCAGGTGGTCTTCTCCACCTTGTCCACGTAGCCCAAGGCCTCTCAAACTCTGCTGTGCGTATGAATAACCCGGGGGTCCTATTAACAAGCACACTGTGATTCGGCAGATGTGGCCGGGCCCAGGAGTGTGCATTCCTAACAAGCACCCGGCAGATGTTCGCGCTGCTGGTGTGCAGACCATGCTTTAACCGGCAAGGCCCTAGAGACCCCCGCTCACCGTTTAAAGTTGAGCTTAAATGTCACCTCCCCTCTGTTGAATTCCTGACATCCTCTTCCTTCCCAAAGCAGAGTTGATTACTACCTCACTGGTGCTTTGAGCATTAAGAAATTTCCTTTACGTTGTCATTATCCTCCTCAATCCATGTTTTCCTAGCTCCGGCCAAGTGGTGGTCACCTGGTGAGTTAAAAAAAAAATCTCAGTGCCTGAGCCCCTCCACCCCCAGAGTTTCTGATTTTATTATAGTCCCCACTCCTGTAGCGGGGCCACAGGGGTGCAAGAGCACCTGGCTCCGGGGGTCCCACACAGACCGGGTTTGGCCACCCGTCGCTGACAACATCCAAAGACAGAGAAATGAGCCGTAGTGAAACGAGAAGGGAGTTTATTTCTGTGAGGCCGACACCGGGAAGACAGCAGACTAGTGTCTCAGACGGTCTGCAAAGTGCTGGAAATACTCCCTCATAGAGAGGAAAATGGGGGACAAAGGTGGGTGGGAAAGTGCAGGGGGGCAGTGAAGATCAAATTGATCCTTGTCTTGGGGTCAGCCACATGACTCTTGCTGGCTCAGGGCAGTCCTTATTGCTTCAAGGGGTAGTTTTGGTTCCCATCTAGGGATGTTTTGCACACAGGGTCCCTTGCCTATGTTAAGAAATAAGCTGGAGAGAACTTGATTTGAAAGTACAGACAGGTCAAAATGGAGGTATAGTTGGAAGTCCCCTTTCACTCCCTCTTTTAATAACACTAACTCTTTTTGACAGCCGGTACTAAAATCTAGAATAAATTTCTTTGGGAGAGTATTGTCTTGGCTTGGTTTGATGGTTTGCAAACTGTGTTCCCTGGAACTCAGTGCGTTTTCTGGGGGTGCTTCAGGAACTACTCCAGGGGTGGGAGATGGGAGAATAGGAATGAACAGAGGGTGTGGGAATAAGGCAATGGACCCAGCCAGAGTAGGGGGACAGTGAGGAAGGAAGAGAAGCTCACTCTTCCTCTTTCCCCAACAACTATTTCATCCTGCTCTTTGGTAAACCAACCAGCCCAACAGAGAATACTTAATCTACTAGGAGCAATTGCCCAGTCTTTTAATCCTTCCAAGAACCCCATGAAGTAGGGTTCACAGAGGCAATAAGAGGGGAAGACAGCAAGTTACAGGGCCAGAACTGGAGCAGGACTTCTGACCCCAAGTCCTTTCACTTTTCCTGGTTCCCTGCAGGAAAGCTGTGGGGTCCAAGACACAAAGGCCCCCAGGGAAGCCTCAGTCTTCTCCCATCAGCACTGCTCGGCTCAATCCAGAAGGTACCTGGCTTCCTGGCCCAGGTGGAATGGAGGTTAGAGGTGGGAGGGACAAGCAGGCACCAACTGCCCACAGAACTTTGGGTTTCTGAATGGACATCAGATTTACCCAAACTATTTGGAAGAAGTGCCCAGCCCTGGGTCCTGGTCTTCTGGCTGCCAGCCTCTTCTGGCTTCCAGCCTTCACCCCCTTCTCCCTGTCCCTATCCCCTGTCATCCTCCCTAAGAGAGCTCCACTGCTCCCCCTCTGGTAGGAGGCTGGCAGTGCCGGCACGATGGCCCCTTTCTCCCCTGATGCCCGCTCGGCCGCTGTAGGGCTGGAGAGTGAAACATGGCCACAGCCCTTTTTCAGTCCTCCTGTGAGCAGAGAGAGTGTGTGTGGCCGAAAGCTGCAGCAGAGGATGGAACCACACATGTAATAAGCCCAGAATGTAAGCTCCACGAGACAGGGATTTCCATCTGTATTCTTAATTGCTGTGTCTCAGGGCATATAACTGTGCTTGGCACATGGTCAATGCTCAGCCAATATTTATGGAAGGAAGGAATGAATAGCTACTCCTTGTGCCAGGTACTGTGCCGGGTGCTTTACTTACACCATGTCACTTCCTGTTAGCTACTGAAATGTCTGATTCCTGTTTTGTATGGAGGCAGGAGCCTGGAGATTCAGCGAACGCATTTTGCGAGCTGTGTGACACTGAGCAATGTACTTAATCTCTCCGAGCTTTAGTTTCTCCATCTGGAAAAAAAAGGAAGATGGTAATTCTGGCCTCTTCGGGTGGACATGAGGAGTATGTTAATGTGTCTAAAGTACTCAGCCCGGGACCCACCCCGGAGAACACACAATGCAGACAAGGAGAGGAGCAGGAGAGGGCATGAGGAGGAGGAGGGCGAAGAAGGCAAAGGAGAGGAAGAAAGAAAACATTTAAAAATTGCCCTACGGACCCAAACTATCCCTTCCATCTGTAATCACAATCATTTCTAAAACAACGAAAATTTTAACTGACTTGATCTCAGAGTATATAAAATTCTTCACAAGAGAACCCAGTTTGCACTTTACCCAGACATTTTCATCCAAAGGACAGACGAGGTGGCACTCTTGGGGACCACCTTTCAAAGACGGGGGCTTCTTCTTCATTTTGCAAAGGAGGGAACAGACCCAGGGAGGTTGAGTAACTCGCATAATGGCAGAAAGCTAGTTTTTAGAGGAAAAATGCTTGCCCAGATACTCTCTTCTGCCAGTTATATAATTCAAATTCGTGACTATTCATCAAATGACATGAATTTGTGACAGCATATGACCTGAGTTAAGACTTCTTTTGGCCAGAGATTCCATCTTCTCAGCCGTCTGACCCATCGGAACACATGTGAATGCCCAGACTTTGGTACTTCATGTATTTTCTCTGAAGTTGGAATGATAAGACGGGTCACCTCTCAGGATTCTACACTCAATCATGCTTTTCACTGAGTTTCCTAGAGCATAGCTCTGGCCTCAGGAAAACTCCTTTGAAAAAAATTGCTTGATGTCACTGAATACTACCCAGGTTTATACATTTGCTTTTAGTGAGACCCTCTGGCCCTTGACCTCATGGTCCAAGATGGTGGTAGGAATCCTAGCAGTCGTTTCTGCAATTGAAGAAGCAGGATGCTTAAGGGGAGGAAGAAGGAAAAACGGAGCATCCTTTCAAGGAAAGCTACCTTTCAAGGAAAGTTCCAGGAGGCTGTCACACACTTCCCCATTGGCTAGAACTTGGTTCCATGGCCACATCTAGCTGCAAAGAATGCTGGGAAATGTATTTACTCCAAATAGGCATATACCTAGCTAAAACCAGAGAATTCTGGAAGCAAAGGAAAAGCATATAGTGTAGGAAAGAGCAGTTTCTGCCATACCACCCAAGAACACACCCACTTGTTTCCATGAAGACCCAGCTGAGAAGAGTTAGGAAGGTCATAAGCAAGAACAAAGTGTTCAGCCATTGCCCCCCCCTCCCCCTCACCCAGTTACCTCTTGTTTCTACCTCAAGTGTGAAGCAGGGCAGAGATACGTGGGTCTTTCTAAAGCATTGTGTTAATGCCAGAAGCTTCTGTTACTACTGAGCTCAGAGACTTGGAATGTTTCTATGCCCAGAAATAGGACCTTCTGTACTGAGTCCCTGCCATCATTTATTTTGAAAGAGGGAAACTCTGCCAATTTTAGGGACAAGCAAATGGGGTCAGCAAATCCAAGGCAATTCTCCATGGAATAGACTCTGAAGGCCTCAAACCCCTGCTCCCACTCACTGCCCCCCCCACCCCCACCGTTTATGTGACTTTTCTCTCCAGAGTCTGCACTGGCCTGTCCTCCTCACACTCTAAGGGGGCCTCGATTACTAGCGGCAAGAGAGCAAAATCAGCCTCCGAGGTGACTCTCATTCTGGGGTTGTTTTCCCAGGAATAACGAAGGGTTTGCCCTGAGTCACCCCATCCTCTTAGTTAACAGTGGTCCATTGTTTTGAGATCTCCCACCGGTGTAAAGGATGTAAGCAGGACACAGAGCAGAGCTTCTTCTGGGTTGGGGTAGCTTTAGCCATTGAGTCGATTAGTAAATATGACATACATGTATTAAAAATAAGAATAACAGCAGAGTGTGGTGAGTAGCGGGAGCTTATTGTCCTGGGGGCTCTTTCCTAATAAAAGAAACAAGACTACATTTAAAAATAACAAATTGTGAATAACAATGTGTTAGTTAATGGGTTAGTGATCTGGACCATCTGTGTGCCTGTGATTCAAGTTACTGCTTACCTTGAGGTCATACATGTCCAAAAACAAAGGCATCTTTCCTTTTCGACAATACTCTACTGTTCTTGTCTCCTTCATGTCAATCAGTAGTCCGCACGGATATGGGCATCGAAATGGTTGGCATGGCTAGTCATATCTGTATTTCTGGAAAAACTATCTTTTATTTATTTACTTTTTGTTGGTTTAATTTTTATTTTTAATTCAAAAAGCTACCTTTTAATAAACTACTTATTCTTGGATAACTGTATAAACTACCTAGAGACCACAGCTTTTATTCAGGTGTTTATCATGCAGTGAAATGTATGGATCTTAATGGCATGTACAGTTCAGCGAATTTTAAAAGCACGTATACCTAGTAACCTGCCTTCCGATCAAGAGACGGAGCATTTCTGACACCTCACCGAGTTCTCCGATGTCTTATTTCCAGTAAGTCCTCATGTCTGCCTCCCCCGATCTCACCATCACTGTTCTGGGTCCATCACCGTTAGATTTGTTTTATCAATTCTAAAACTTCGTATAAATGGAATCATAAGTAGTCTTTTGTGTCTGGCTTTTTCATTCGGCGGACATTTTTGAGATTCCTTCACGGCGTCGCAAGTATCTATAGTTCAATCCTATTTGCTGCTGAGTATTGTCCCGTGGTATGAATAAACCGTGATTTCTTGATCCATTCTCGTGTTGACAGACATTTAGATCCTTTTCAGTTTGGAGAAGTCAAGGTTTTTATAATAGTTATAATAAATAATTTAAATAAGTATATAAATAATGAATGTATAACTTAGAGATAAAGGAGCTGACAGGTACGTGTGAGTATGTGCCTGACTTAGGGCAGAAACATGGCATCAGAGATACTCAGCTAATGCTCAGAGGTGGCAGAGTTGCACCTGGAACCCTGCCTTGTGTAGATCCTGGGGTGAGTTGGGAGTTGGGGAGGATGGTGGCACGAAGCAAAACATTACCAATTCATGCACTTTAAAAAAAGTTGTTACCTGGGGTGCCCCGGTGGCTCAGTCGGTTAAGCGTCTGCCTTCGGCTCGGGTCATGATCCCAGAATCCTGCTCCTCCCCGCCCTGCTTGTGCTCTCTCTTTCTCTCTCAAATAAATAAATAAAATCTTTAAATAAAAGTTTTTATCTACCAATTGCCATCAAATGAAGAAAGTAGGATTGGTTTTCTCTACAATTTAGAGAAGAGTCACTCCCTTTTACAGTGGAGAAAATTCTTGGATTCTTAGTTTTCTTATGTGTAAAATGGAGACACTAGTTCCTACTTCACAGGGTTTTTTTGTTTTGTTTTTTTGAGAAGCAAATGAGAGAATGCAGGCAAAGTATCTGTCAGTTTAAAGCTCTGTGTAAGTGCAAAATGGTAGTGTTGTCTGTGACAAATTCACACAGGTTTCCCTTGAAAGACTCAGTGGAATATTTCACATGTGTCTTGCATTTTTTTGTTTATTAACTCATTTACCTTCCTAAAGGGTAAATACTGTTGCTATCATTCCCGTTTTACAGATGAAGAGCTTGAGGCCCAGAGGCCACGCAGGTATGGATGGCATAAATGGGATTTTAATCCATAGAACTGGCTCTAATCTGAGCTGTTACTATTGTGCCATCTGCCTCTCGAGAAAGATGTCATTATGCCTCCTCCCAATAGCTCACTTTACAGTAATTGTCTTCACCCACAGCCTTTATTTCCTTGTGGGAGGGTTGCTAAATTTAGATTTGCTGGCCTGCTGTCTACAAGTTATAAGAGAAGGAAGCTGTAAGCTCGCCTAAAATCTCAGTGATTTCCCATTTTGGTCTTCCTAGAGGTTTGCTGTGAGACTGCCTGGTCAGCCATGCTCTCAGCAAATACTCTATTTATGACACAACCAGAACCAGCCACAGGATAGAACAGATCCAGGAGCTCCTACCGAAGGCCATCTTTCCCAGGACACACAGTTTGGTGTCCAGCTGAGGTGGGAGACACCCTGTAGCACTGGCTGCTGAGAAGGGAGCATCCCCGTATCCAAGGCCGTTTGGTCATTTACTGGAGTGTCTTTGTCCTCACCTGGACATTTGGCCTTGCTTCTTGTAGACCACTCTTGCACTTTGGCTGCACCCCTTTTTGTCTGAGGCTGTGGATAACTGAGTTGAAAGGGACCTTGCGTGACTGGGTAGGGACGGGGGTGGGGGCGTGGGCGGACAGCATTGCATTTCTTTTTCTTTTTTCTTTTAAAATTACTGAGGACCACTCTTTAAAAGGAGGGCACCTAGGTGGCTCAGTCCGAAGAGCATGTGACTCTTGATCTCAGGATCATGAGTTGAGCCCTGTGTTGGGTGTAGAGATCACTTAAATGAATGGATAAATAAAAACTTTAAAAATAAAATAAGACAAAATAAAATACAATAAAATTACTCATTAATACCAATTGGTACCTTCAAATTGACCCAAAAGTAAAGTTCAGTTTTTAAGCAAAATAATCACAGTTGTCTGAAATATTACATGTTCCTAACGCTGAGGTTTCAGAGTGTGAGCTGTGGAAATTCTAAAGTTGGGTGAAACTTAACTCAGCGACTCCTGAAACTGAATATTCAACTCTAGAAGAACCAGCTGAGAAAACCACCTGTGCTGCTTTCTTTAGCATTTTCTACAGAATAATTAGAAGCAGGAGTTGTGGCCTCCAAAACCACATCACCGAGGATTGGCTGGCTGTATCTCCAGCATTGACTAAAACAGGAAATGACCAGTGTACCTAAATGGAGCTAAAAAGAACAAGAAGTTCCTATAACGTTGTAGCCGCTTGGGAAAAGCGACCCAACCAAATTACCCATCTGGACCTGTTTTCTGTTCGTGAATGAGGTAGATTACCCTGGAGAGCACCAACGCCTCCTCCAGCTGGGGTAGTTATGATTCTGGGAGATGCCACCGATGGTCAGGGACGGCGTCCTCCACAGACCTGTCATTTATGTTTGCATTGGAGCTGTCCTGGATGTTCTCGTGATTTCAGAAGCTCCTAAAGCGGGGCACCTGGGTGGCTCAGTCGGTTAAGCGTCTGCCTTTGGCTAAGGTCAGCATCTCGGGGTTCTGGGACGGAGCCCCGCATTGGGCTCCTGCTCAGTGGGGAGCCTGCTTCTCCCTCTGCGCCCTACCCCTCTTGTGCTGTCTCTAATAAATAAATAAAATCTTTAAAAAAAAAAAAGGGATGCCTGGGTGGTTCAGTTGGTTAAGCTTCTGCCTTTGGCTTGGGTCATGATCTCAGGGTCCTGGGGCATCTGGCTCTCTGCTCAGTGGGGAGCCTGCATCTCCCTCTGCCTGTTGCTCCCCCTGCTTGTGCGTGCTCTCTCTTTGTCAAATAAATAAATGAAGTCTTAAAAAAAAAAAGCTCCTAAAGAAAGCCTAACCCTGACAGAGGGCAGAAAGTGGACACAAATCTACAGAAAGAATTCATTTCACTGACTTTTAAGGATCCCCAGTGTTTTCTCTTTCCTTAAAGCAAAGAACCAAGTCATCTGAAAAAGCGGAGACAAATGAAACATGGCGAGAGTAGCTATTTTGTTTTTATTTTTCCACAGACTCAAAGAGAGTGGAATTTATAGTAGCTTATTTTAAGGAATTATATGCAACCAAAATTAATCTGTGAGTCAAGACAGTCACATGCTAAAATAAGTCAAATAGTCATAGATTAAATTGCACAACTGTTATGTCCTTTTCCGCTGCTGAGTTCAGCTTAACCCTGTTGTTTATTTTATGGTAAGATTAAATCGCATTCTTTCTTTTCTTCAAGAGTTGAACAGCTTCAAATATGGCTTCTCCTTCAAAGAATTCATTCTTACCATGGCCAAAAAGCCTTCTTTCATTCAAATGAGTCATTTCCCCTAGTTAGCAGGAATAATCTGGAACTAATTAACTAGAAGATCTAAGGTGTGTTCAAAATGCCTGGGGCAACGTGTTAGATAAGAAGACTGTGTGACAAATAAAATCATTTTGCACACCAGCCATTTCAGGAAGGGGGTGGAGTTAGAGTCGATGGAAAAGCACAGCCTCTGGGATCAAAAGCCCAGGTTTTCCTGCCTACCAACCACTTGTGCTGCGGAAAATAACTTAATGTCTTGGAGCCTCAGCTTCCTCATCCATGAAGTAGACGTAGTAATCTGCTGTGCCTACTTCCAGGGCTGGTTTGGGGCCAAATGGAACCACGGATGTAAAAATGTTTTGTAAAGGCCACAGGACCGTTCAATTGCAGACTGGAGTTCAGCGCTGGGTTGCTACCGAGGGGACCCCACATCAACACCTCTCTTTCATCCTAGCACACCCTGTGAAGGGCTCCAACAGGTCATTGTGGCTTTAGGCATAGCTCGACCTCCCAGTGTTTCCTTTTTCTCCACGATGACTCCCTGGGGCTGTGAGGAGCGCATCAAACCCCATCAACAAGAAACTAGGAGACTTTTGTGAAGTTACACTTGAACCTAGAGGCCCGCGTGTTTCAGTTCAAGACAGGTTTGGAAATGATCAAGAGTTGCTTTAACAATTTGATCATGATTCCAGCAGAGGGAGACAGGGCTGCACTGACTCCCCACAAGGCCAGCATGTAATTCACAGGTTTACATCGCAAACTGCCCGTTTTCCTTTCTTCTTTTCCTTTCTAATCAGATGACTGCAGTCATAATGTTAAATATCTCTGGGTGGAGGAAATATATAGCTAAAGGCCCTTTTGAGCGCCTGGGGGGCTCAGTCGGTTAAGTGTCTGCCTTCGGCTCAGGTCATGATCCCGGAGTCCAGATATCAAGCCCTACATCAGGCTCCCTGCTCAGTGGGGAGTCTGCTTCTCCCTCTGCCCCTGACCCTGCTCTGTGCTCTCTGTCACTTTCTCTCTCAAATAAATAAATAACATCTTTACAGGCCCTTATGATTCAGCAGCACTTCCCAAACACTTCCAAAATGGGTTTGCATTTTATTGATCAGAGGAGCCACTAGGGCATTTGGAAACAGCCGCAAGGGCAGGTGGTGCCTTCAGTCTCCCGAGGCCTCGCACCTGCGGTGGGCACCACTGGAGGCTGAGACAGCTGCCACCTGTTTTCTTCCTTCCTGAATCACAGCCCCAGTTTTGCTCAGACATCTGCCCCTTCCCAGTCCAGAGGGCGATGCTGATTCATCTGTCAGATCCCATTTTCCCCTGATGAAGGTAACTGGTCTAGGGGCGGACTTATGACCTTCGTGGCTTGCGCAGTCGAACGGAAGGGAAGGGCTTATCTTCTGCACTCTGGGAAGAGGTTGTCTCTTTTTCTCTCCCACTAGATAGGAATGAGGAGACCTGTTCCTGCTGGCTGCCATATTCAATCATGGAAGAGGAAATAGAAGACACATAAAAGAATGAGGGAAGGAAAAAACCTGAGTTATTGTTGTGGTTGTTCTTTAAGAACCTGAGTTTTTGATGACATCACTAAATCAAATAACATTGTAGCCTGGATTTCTTGTTATTGTGAGATAATGCATTTCTTTTTAAGCCTGCTTGAGTCAAGCCTCTATTTTTTGCAGATACAGCACCCCTATAGATTGATGGATTCCCTTTGCTTTCCTCAAGGGCACCCAGTGGTCTTCAGTCCATTGGGTGGGCCGAAATAGTGATTGAGAGCCACTACTCTTTTTTTTTTAGTTTAAAAAAGTATTTTTTAGAATTCCAGTATAGTTAATATACAGTGTTATGTTAGTTTCAGGTGCACAATATAGTGACTCAACACTTCCATGTATTACTGAGCACTCATCATGATAAGGGCACTTTTTAATCCTCTTCCCTCATTTCACCCATCCCCCTGCCCATCTCCCCTCTGATAACCAACCGTCAGTTTGTTCTCTACAGCTAAGAGCCACTATTTGGACTACTTTTCACAGGGCTTGAACTCACAACCCTGAGATCAAGAGTCAGACACTTAACTGACCGAGCCCCCCAGGGGCCCCTTGACTACTTTTTATTTTAAGCTATCTATTGGTTTTCCATGGGCCACTTGTTGAGGAGGTTGTTGCAAATTATTTCTGTGATATTATTCTTTCCATTGACACAGCACTTTACAGATTCTTATTATTTATTGCTGGTCCTAGATGGCTCTATAGCTTAGAGGGATTATTCCAAATGAGAGATTGCGGTGCAACTAGTTAAAAAATATCCAAAGTCACCCAAGATGTCCATCACTGTGCTGAAAATACTCCGTCTGTCGTAAGTCTTCTTCTGACTACTAGTTCTCACCTGACAGAGGGAAAAATTCGTCATCTAAAATAGCAAACCATGGTAGTTAGAAAAAAATGGAAACTTCAGTGCTGCGTTCCTTCATTCTCTTTTTTAAGGGTGGGGGATTACATATGCGTTTTTCTTACTGACTCTTTGTCGCCAGTTTATGTTCATAACCTCTAATCAATTTAAACTAACAATTCACATTTTAAAAACCCACTTGTGGCTCCTACTGGAAAGAACTTGCCAAAGCAGGGAGTAGGGGTTGCCTCACTGGAAGGAGACCAAATGCCCAACGTCCCAAGGATTTTAGCCAAGTGTTTGAAGGATTGTTCAGAGAATCACCAGATAATTTGTTTAAGCATTCACAAAATATTTATTATTTTACCATAATTATGAGAAATAAAGAATCAAAAAGGAATGGAATTTTTCAACCAACAGTGTACAAAGTCTTGTGCTGGGTGCTAGTGTGATAAGAAGGTGAGTAAGATACAGTTGATGACATTTTATATCGTCCTTAGAGAAAGAAGCTTAGCACAGTGTATGTGAGGCAAGTAGCCAACCATCTTGGGCAGCAGACCGTGAAATGCTGAAGTTTGCAGTCCAGAGAGAGTGCGGTTAGTACACAGAGAAAGAGCGCTCACGGTGAGCTTTATGGTCACAAGAGGTTATGTTTTTTAAAAACATGGGCTACACAGGATGGTTTGGATTTGAACAAACTTTCAAGGTGAGAAAATTGGGGCAATTACGGTATCGTGTTTAAAAAATTAAATCAGTGCTAATCAAAACTAATTTTCATTTCAGACTTTGTTACCTTTTCCTAAAACGTATCAATGCATGAACATCTGAAATTGTTTCCTATTATTTGGAAGGCTTCAAAATTAAACCTAGCAAAAACTGTCAATATATTTATGTACTTTCTTCCTTAGGAAATAAAAGCATTGGGCATTGAATAGGTTCATTATTGATTCACTAAATATTTGTCGAGCACCTACTGTGAGCCAGCAAAGATTCTAAGTGATGAGCAAAAGAGACTGAAATCTTGTTCGGAGTAGTTAGAAAGGGAAAGAATAGAGACAAAATCTAATTAAGTACGATGGTTGGGGGGCTTCTCTGAAAAGGCAATGTTCAGTTGAGATTTAAAGAATGAGAAGAGCCAGTCAGACCTGCCAAGTGCGCAGCCGAGCTCCAGGCAGGCCCTGAGTCTGAGTTTGAGGTGCCCATGTGTATCAGCCGGGGTTCTCCAGAAACAAGACCCGTAGGACGCAGGTCTATGTTTCTGTGTATCTATGCATTTATCTAATATCTATCTACCTCCTACTTTATTTATTTCAAGGAATTGGCTTATGTGATTGTTGGAGCAGGCAAGCCCAAAATGTATAGGGTAGGTTGGTAAGCTGGAGCTCTCAGGCAGGAGATGACGCTGTAGTCTTAAGGCAGAATTTCTTCTGGGAAACCTCAGGTTTACTCTTAAGTCCTTTCAATTGATTGGATGAGGCCCACCCATATTATCAAAGGTAATCTCCTTTACATAAAGTCAGCTGATGGCAGATGTGAACCACGTCTGCCGAATGCCTTCCCAGCAAGACCTAGATTAATGTGTGATTAAATGTCACTGGGTAGCATGGCCTTGCCAAGATGAGACATAAAACTGACCCTCATAGCGGGAAACCGTCCCATCTAACATGATGTCTGGAGCATGATGAGACGAGGGAAGGTAACCAGATAAACCTGGGAATCTGGGCAGGAGTCTCAAGGCCAGGACACAGAGTTGAGTTTTTATTCAAAGTGCATCGGGAAACCATAGAAGTGTATCAGCAGAGGTGGAGTGTTCATTCACCTTATAACCCCAAACCCCTATTTTATTCTATTTTTTTATACCCACTGATAGTGGGATCCAAATTTAAAAAGTGAATCACTCTGGCTGCTCTCTGGAGAATAACACAGGGGGTGTGGCAGTCAGAGTCCAGTCAAGAGGCAGAAACTACACCAGCGATTTGGATAAGGAACATTTATTATCTTTTTTTAAAAGATTCTATTCATTTATTGGGGAGAGAGAGCACATGAGCGGTGGGGGGCGGGGATGGGCAGCGGGGTGAGGAGGAGCAGAGGGAGAAGCCGACTTCCTGCTGAGCAGGGAGCCCGATGCAGGACTGGATCCCAGAACCCTGGGATCATGACCTGAGCCAAAGGCAGACCCTAAACTGCCTGAGCCATCAGGCGCCCCTGAATAAGGAACATTTCATATGAGGAGCTGTTAACTAGATATAAGTTGCTTAACTGTTAAAAGGGGTAGAAGATTCCAGTGTGTACACAGGTAGCAACTACAGAGAGCAGTCCCTGGGCCGAGGAAAAGGTAAAAAAGGAATTAGAGGACCAAGTAAGGAATTGAGAAACTCAGAAGAGGTCCTGCAAGCTTGCAGATTCAGACTCATCTGATGAGGTGTGGCTGCTGCAGGAACAACCTGCTCACCGCTGGGGAGCAGAGACTTGCTGGGGGGCTGCTCCCTGGAACCGCGAGAACATCAGCTGCTCTGGAGAACATGGCGGGGACCAGCTGCACACTCTTCCCTTTGCTGCCACTTTATTTATTTATTTATTTATTTATTTATTTATTTATTTATTTAATTTATTTAAAGATTTTATTTATTTATTTGACAGAGAGAGAGACAGCCAGCGAGAGAGGGAACACAAGCAGGGGGAGTGGGAGAGGAAGAAGCAGGCTCCCAGTGGAGGAGCCTGATGTGGGGCTCGATCCCAGAACCCTGGGTTCACACCCTGAGCCGAAGGCAGACGCTTAATGACTGCGCCACCCAGGCGCCCCCCCTTTGCTGCCACTTTAAAAAATGAAAACTGGAAGAAAAGTTCTCTTCTCTCTCCTCTAGCCTTTCAGACTTCTTTGGCAGAGCCTGGCAAGGAGAAGTGTGGTTTGCAGAGTCGGGCTCTAGTATCACAAAGCAGGCCAATGAAAGGTGAGACTGAGGCTGGGAGGCAACAAATTGATAATTGGTGCGGGGGCAAGAGTGGACTGGTGGGACTGGACTAGGGTGGGGCAGTGTGGGTGGGTGAGTGGAATCACTGAAGTCACCTATTTGATGTAGATGTGCAAAACGTTAGCTTGCCACTTTAATTATTCATAAGAAAAAGTACTGAAAATAAGAAAATTCTACAGTATGATTCAGGTTCTTGACATTTCAGAAATAACTCCAAGCATGAAGTACAAGTGGCAGTATTTATTAATTCATTTATCTACGTAGTGAAAGGAATCAAGAACACATAATAAATGGAGAGATTTTCCATGTTCATGGATAGGTACTGTTGAACCTCAATATTGTTAGGATGTCTGTTTTTCCCAACTTGATCTATAGGTCCAATGAAATTCCAACCAAAATCCCAGCAAGCTATTTTGTGGATATCAAGAAAGTGATTCTGAAGTTTATATGGGAAGACAAAAGATCCTGAACAGCCATTAAAATACTGAAGAAGAAACAAAGTTGGAGGACTGATACTACCCAACTTCAAGATCTACTTTACAGCTACAAGAATCATGACGGTGTGATATTTGTGAAAGAGTAGACCATAGATCAAAAGATCAGAGTAGAGACAAGAAGTAGACCATACAAATAGAGTCATCTGATTTCTGGCAAAGGAGCAAAGGCCATTGATGGAGAAAGGATAGTCTTTTCACCAAATGGTGCTGGAACAACTGTATATCCACATGCACACCAGACACACACATACACACATACACACACACACACAGACACACACACACACACAGAGAAGAGAAAAAAGTGAATCTAGACAAAGACATCTACTCATGCAGCAAATATTTATTGATTTCTACCAAGTATCAGGCACCAAGCTTGTGATGATTCCCATGATAAAAAAAATGTGTGGATAAAGTTCAGACTCTGCTATCGGAGGATTATATTCTGATGGTCTGTTGATCCTTGGCACTGTAGCTGTGGCTGGAGCAGTTGTGCAACACTTGGCTGGGTTTATTCAGACCCAAAGACTTAGACAGTGGAAAGCTCAATCCAGCTAACTGAGACTTCTTATTAATATAGATATCCCATCAATCATAAAAATTGTAAAATAGATGGTGGGCAATCTCCAATAGCCTCTTGTCACCACCATATTAAATAATTAAGTAATTTAAGTGGTTTCGGTGTGACAACAACACTAGCTGGTTTATGGATTAATAATTCAACAGGAAAATGACACATGACATTACAGATGGGCTTGAAAAGACCTAGAGATCAGGGAATCGGACTTAACTAAAATAGCAGACGCAGAACAGGGGTGATGGCTGTCGATGCTCACTGTAAATACCACAGACTTCTCGGCATGCCTGTTATTCATGGTCTGACGGACATCTTGTCCCCTCTTTGCTTTGTTTGGGTGCTGACTGATCTGGAGTGGTTAGCTCCAGATGTGAATGGGGCCAAGGGGAAAAAGAGGCCAGCAAAGTGGGTTTATAGGAATAAAAGTTGGGATTCAAGTCACTGCTACCTGACTCCTGGGATGGAGAGAGAAAACTAGAGTTTGGCAGACTGCTAATTGTTCCCCCAAATGCATTGTCCTGTTTTTACACAATGAAGGAGTTTTAGCTAGGCATAAGGTGACTCATCAAGAAACTGCCCATCTCAGACTCCTCACAGTTGGGAAAGGGCCTACTTCTTGCCAGGAGAATGTGAATAGAAGTGATGAGTTCAGCTTTTGTGTCACTTTCTTAAAAGGAAATTGCTTGCCTTTCGTTTTTTCTCTTTGTCTCTCCCCATGACCCGGGCAGCCCAACTTTAGCCATGCATGTAAGGACTGCACCCTAAGAAGGGGCAACAAGATGGAACAAACATTGTACGGAGCAGACTTCCCCATCAACCTGGACCACTCGCCTCTGAACTGTTATGTGAGAAAGAAACAATATTCTGTTTTACTTGTTGGTCTTTGAATGTCTCAATTATACAACAGTTTAAATTGTAGCTTGGGCAATACAATGAGTAAATAAGTACCTGCATCAGGAACCGAAAAATGACTCTTCTGGTCATTGTTTCATCCAATTCATTTTCTTTGCTCTTTCTCTTATCCCTAATTCCCTACCTGGCAAGTTTCAGTTCAATGCCAGGAGTTCAGAGCCAGAGCAAAACTGGTGTGCAAGTAACTAGAGAATGTTCTAGAGTGAGTAACTTGAAAACAATTGATGAAACCTAGGGCCATTGCCTTGGAGCAGCCAGGAGTGTGGTGTCTGAAGTTGACCATCTTGGTCAGTGAGTGTTGGGCTGGTTCTGAGGGCTGGAAGCAAGGCGACACTCGAAGAGCCTAGAAGAGGCAATGAGAAAGCAAGCTAGCCTCAAATACTACCTGGTCCTTTCACCACTGAAGGAATCCTACCCTGGAGGTCCTGCATTGATGTAGAGAAGGCCATGATGAGTGAGGAATTAAAAAAAAAAGAAGAAGAAGTTAAGAGGGGCGCCTGGGTGGCTCAGTTGCTTGAGCGTCTGACTCTAGATTTCAGCTCAGGTCATAATCTCAGGATCTTGAGATCAAGCCCCACATTGGGATCTTCGCTCAGCAGGGAGTCTGCTTGAGTTTCTCTTTCTCCCTCGCCCCCCCCCCCCGCCGGCATATGCACTATTTCTCAAATATATAAATAAATCTAAAAAAAAAAAAAAAGA
The DNA here is from genome assembly GCF_024610735.1 of Ursus americanus. Lineage (NCBI taxonomy): Eukaryota > Metazoa > Chordata > Mammalia > Carnivora > Ursidae > Ursus > Ursus americanus. The sequence continues at coordinate 8,948,881 of NC_142137.1, read as the reverse complement.
AGAAGTTAGAAAAAGAGGAAGCTGGTGTGCTGAGTAAAGGAAAAGGAGGGTTTTGTCAAAAGCACTGGTTTTTAAAACTGGTCTGGAAATACCATACATGAGTAAGCCAGTCCGGGTCCTCAATAAGCTTGGATCATGGCTTCTAACTCCTCCGCCTTCCTGAATCTGGATGCTAGCCCCAACCAGTCTCTCAGGCCACATGTCATCTTCACAAATCCCTCCTCTATCCTTATCTTGCAAAAATGGCCTGGATACTCTCCACAGTAGTCACATGGCGTTAACAGGGGGAAACATTTAGTAAGAGCACTCATAAGTAGGGAAGTGGCAAAGTGCACATGGCTTTCTGAGCCCTCACGTTCCCGCCAAGAAGGGTGCGTGGGCTGGGTAGGGTTGGCCAGGGCCAAATGCAGAAAGGGCTCCGAGACAGGGCTCCTCCCTGTAGGGCTCTGCCATGGAGCTTCCTAGGGGGAGAAGTGGCCTTGTTGGGAAGGCCGGGCATCTAGCATCGGCCTGTCCTGGCATTGAGACCTCTGGAGCTGGCTCTCTGCTAAGTTATTGAGAGAAGGGAAGAAATGCATATTTGAGGCCACCTGGATTTGCTCTCTTTGGTTATGTCCAGGGTTCTCCAAACGAGAGAGAAATGCATTTTTCCAATATTCCAAAATGAGCATCAAAGAGCCCTTTAATGGCGCCCTCAATGCCTTCTTGGCCTGGAGATTGTTGTGTACTCAGCCCCAGGATCTTTCCCCTTTGCCTCTTTGGTTCTTCAGGTTGGCATCCGCTACCAATTGAGTATCTAATCATGCTTGGCTTGCGTTGACTTCTGGAGACATCACATATTCTGCCTTTATTTCTATATGTTGAATTATTTTCAACATCTGTTTATGGACTGCTGTTAAAGGATAATTTGTATAAGAAGATCTAATCACAACTCTCATCTAACTATAAAAATGAACACAGGTCAAAGTTTTATTTAACTCCTTAATTAGTGAGAGGACTAGTAAGATGGTACAACTAGTTCATATGAGGATTTGATTTACAGAGATTTATATTCTGCATTGAACAAGAGAAATAATTTGCATAGCTATGGACAGAAAGATATATTACTATCAGCTTTCTACATGTTGATGTCTACTTGTGCAGAGCTGTAAAATGGCCTGGTCGAAGACAAGTAAAGGCCACATCCCTAGAGGATGAGATAATCCCTGGAGGGCCCACTGAACAAGGCTTGGCATTCTATTGCAAGGACACCCAATAATCTCTTTTGTCCATTTCAATATCTGACAGTTTCTCCTGGCAGATTTCCTTCACCCTGTGATCAAACGTAATTTAAAGATTATTCTCGGTCATCAAAAAAAGCTGGTCTTATTAGGTTTGGCTGATGACTTAGATAGGTGATTCAAGATTGTTGATTGATCAGAGAGGCCTCCTTTCAGCCTGCTTTGAGAAATCTAAAGTCATACAGTATCGAATGGTCCCAAATTAACTTCTGTCTGTAAATCTTCATAAGGAATCTTAGACTGGACTTTGAAAAACACATCTTATTTGCTGTCCCAAGATACTCCACCAGATTTTAGCTGCAGTACATTTATATTTGGGCAAATTCCTCTCTTCTTGAGGTTTTGAAAAAATATCCTAATGGCTTGCCTTTGAAGTGACCTTCCGTACTCCTTATCAGATTGGACCCTATAAACATTCAGGTCAGTTTTCCTGGGAGGACTTTTTAATCATTGACTTCATAAATACAGCCAAACTGTTCTTTAGTCTTTTAAAGATTTTAAAAAAGATTTTATTTTTAAGTAATCTGTACACCCAACATGGGGCTCGAACTCATAACCCCTAAATCAAGAGGTGCATGCTCGGGGCGCCTGGGTGGCTCAGTCATTAGGCGTCTGCCTTCGGCTCAGGGTGTGATCCTGGCGTTCTGGATCAAGCCCCACATCAGGCTCTCTGCTCAGCGGGAAGCCTGCTTCTCCCTGTCCCATTCCCCCTGCTTGTGTTCCCTCTCTCGCTGCCGCTCTCTCTGTCAAATAAATAAATAAAACCTAAAAAAAAAAAAGAGTTGCATGTTCTATCTAGCCAGCTGGGGGTCCCCAAACTTTGTTCTTTCTTTCTTTCTTTTTTTTTTTTTTACTCCTGGGACATTTTTTTTAATTATTTTTTTTTTAATTAACATGTAATGTAGTATTTGTTTAAGGGTACAGGTCTGTGATTCATTAGTCTTACACAACCCCCAGTGTTCACCACAGCACATACCATTCCCAATGCCCATCACCCAGCCACTCCCTTCCCCTCCAGCAACGCTCAGTTTGTTTCCTAAGATTAAGAGTCTCTTATGGTTTGTCTTCCAGTTTCATATTGTTTCATTTTTTCCTCTCTTCTCCTATGATCCTCTGCCTTGTTTCTTAAATTCTGCTTACCAGTGAGATCATATGATATTTGTCTTTCTCTGATTGACTTATTTCGCTTAGCATAATACCCTCTAGTTCCATCCACGTCATTGCAAATGGTAAGATTTCATTTTTTGATGGCTGTGTAATATTCCATTGTATACATATACATCTTTTTTTTTTCTTTAAGATTTTATTTCTTCATGTAAGAGGGAGAGAGACAGAGAGAGTACAAGCAGTGAGGAGAGGTAGAGAGAGAGGGAGAAGCAGACTCCCTGCTGAGCTGGGAGCCCGACATGGGGCTTGGTCCCAGGAGACCATGACCTGAGCTGAAGGCAGATGCTTCACCATCTGAGCCACCCAGGGGCCCTTATACCACATCTTCTTTACACATTTATCTGTTGATGGACATGTGCATTCCTTCCATAGTTTGGCTATTGTGGAATTTACTACTATAAACATGGGGGTGCAGGTGCCCCTTCAGATCATTATATTTGTATCTTTGGGGTAAATACCCAGTAGTGCAATTGCTGGGTCATAGGATAGCTCTATTTTCAACTTTTTGAGGAACCTCCACACTGTTTTCTAGAGTGGCTGCACCAGCTTGCATTCCCACCAACAGTGTAGGAGGGTTCCCCTTTCTCCACATCCTTACCAACATCTGTTGTTTCCTGACTTGTTAATTTTAGCTCTTCTGACTGGTGTGAGGTGGCATCTCATTGTGGTTTTGATGTGTATTTCCCTGATGCTGAGTGATGTTGAGCACCCTTTTTTCATGTGTCTGTTGGCCATTTGGATGTCTTCTTTGCAGAAATGTCTGCTCATGTCTTCTGCCTGTTTCTTGATTGGATTATTTGTTCTTTGGGTGTTAAGCTTGATAAGTTCTTTATAGAGTTTGGATACTAGTCCTTCATCTGGTATGTCATTTGCAAATATCTTCTTCCATTTTGTCGGCTGTCTTTTGGTTTTGTTGACTGTTTCCTTTGCTGTGCAGAAAGTATTTTTATCTTGATTTTTGTCTTTGTTTCCCTTGTCTTTGGAGACGTGTCTAGCAAGAAGTTGCTGTGGCCGAGGTCGAAGAGGTTGCTGCCTGTGTTCTCTTTAAGGATTTTGATGGATTCCTGTCTCACATTTAGGTCTTTCATCCATTTTGAGTCTATTTTTGTGTATGGTGTAAGGAAGTGGTCCAGTTTCATTCTTCTGCATGTGGCTGTCCAATTTTCCCAGCACCATTTATTGAAGGGACTGTCTTTTTTCCATTGGATGTTTTTTCCTGCTTTGTCAAAGATTAGTTGACTACAGAGTTGAGGGTCCATTTCTGGGTTCCCTAGTGTGTTCCATTGATCTATGTGTCTATTTTTATGCCAGTGTCATACTGTCTTGATGATTACAGCTTTGTTTTTTTGTTTTTTGTTTTTTAAAGATTTTATTTATTCATTCGACAGAGAGAGAGACAGCCAGTGAGAGAGGGAACACAAGCAGGGGGAGTGGGAGAGGAAGAAGCAGGCTCCCAGGGGAGGAGCCTGATGCAGGGCTCAATCCCAGAATGCCAGGCTCACGCCCTGAGCCGAAGGCAGATGCTTAACGACTGAGACACCCAGGCGCCCCAATGATTACAGCTTTGTAATAGAGCTTGAAGTCTGGGATTGTGATGCCACCAGGTTTGGCTTTCTTTTTCAACATTCCTCTGGCTATTCAGGGTCTTTTCTGGTTCCACACAAATTTTAGGATTATTTGTTCCAGTTCTGTGAAAAAAGTTGATGGTATTTTGATAGGGATTGCACTGAATGTGTAGATTGCTCTAGATAGCATAGACATTTTAACAATATTTATTCTTTCAATCCATGAGCATGGAACGTTTTTCCATTCTTTGTGTCTTCCTCCATTTCTTTCATGAGTATTCTATAGTTTTCCGAGTACAGATCCTTTGCTTCTTTGGTTAGGTTTATTCCTAGGTATCTTACAGGTTTTGGTGCAATTGTAAATGGGATTGACTCCTTAATTCTCTTTCTTCTGCCTCGTTGTTGGTGTATAGAAATGCAACTGATTTCTCTGCATAGATTTTATATCCTGACACTTCACTGAATTCCTGTATGAGTTCTAGCAATTTTTGGGTGGAGTCTTCTGGGTTTTCCACATAAAGTATCATGTCATCTGCAAGCAAACTTTGTCCTTTAAAATGGCTTGTCACATCTGTCAACTGAGCCTCATTCTCAACTATAATATTCCAGGCAATGCTTTGATTGCATAATGGAGTCTTCCCATTATATCCTGTCAAAAAGGAGGACAGATTCTTACTGAACATATGTAAACAATTATATTGAAAAGCAAAGAGACTAAGCAAGTTTCTCAGTTCTGGGGAGGGTAATTAATTGTGTCAGTGAGAACCATATATCATTTTTAAATGTTTCATTTTAGTTTACAACAGCAGAATTTACAAAATTATTGTGAATTACATATAGCATGAGGAGAAAAAGGAAAGGCTTCCATACACATCCAATAGGTAGGACATTAAAACAAATCAACAGCATTCCAAATAACCTCAATAAAATTTCCTGCATCAATTTGTTCAGTCTCATGTAATTCATTCTCATTCTGATGGCTATCGGGTTAGCAGTTTCATGAAACTGTCTGCTTTTCAACTATAAGGAGTCCTCGAAATCCTGACTAAGTTCCACCGATATGCTCTGAAAGTTATCCAAGCCATGTGAGCAGAGATTTGGAGAGTCAACGGTTTGAAGGACCTTGTGCTATCCTCTTCCAAAAGGTTCTGGGAGTGCCCTTCTTTGTTGAAGACACAAACTCTGACAACACAAATCTTCGAACAAGCATCAAAGAAAAGGAAAAACTATCTATGGTGTTTAAAAAATTCAACTGAGTAAATTTTGAAGATCTTATTGGCTTTATTCCATGATTCACCAATCAGGCGACATCTAATCTAGCAGATAGAAAGGAGACCTGAGGAGCTATATAAAATGAAATATTTGTATAAGCAGAAGGGGTGGGACAAGGAAGTTACACTAGACAAAAAAAAAGTAGACTGATTATTGCAAGGTTACTTTCCTTTAGGGGATGGCAAGTGTCTATCAGGCAGATTAGTGCTAATTAGGTGACTTCTTTTTTTTTTTTAAATATTTTATTTATTTATTTGACAGAGAGACAGCCAGCGAGAGAGGGAACACAAGCAGGGGGAGTAAGAGAGGAAGAAGCAGGCTCTCAGCAGAGGAGCCTGATGTGGGGCTCGATCCCAGACCACTGGGATCACGCCCTGAGCCGAAGGCAGACGCTTAATGACTGAGCCACCCAGGCGCCCCTAATTAGGTGACTTCTGATTGACTGGTTTAAGATTCCATTTCTGGGGGGGGCTGAAACTGAGTCTTGATTTGGTAACATGTAGCTTAGCATAAGTGACTCCATTTTGGGCCCATTCTTTTAACAACAGAAAGCACAGACTTAATGGATATTGCTAATTTATTAGTGGTATTTTTTAAATGTGAAAAGTCTGATAAAGTTCATAATACAAGTAACACAGCTGACAAGGAAATTTGGTTCTTCCTGTGCAAAACAAAACAAAAAATCCTCTTCCCCCCTAGCCCTCCCAACCTCAGCCATATAGACAACCTGCCCAGGTAGGAAGCCCTGAGCTTCTGTGGATTCAACATAGGAGGGAGTGGGGGCAGGGAGCTGTGCAAATCCAGCCCTCAGCTAAAGCAAATAATAATGGCTGGAAGCTTAAAATAGATCCAGGGAGGAGCTCATTAACTTGGCATAGGAAGCAGTTCAGTACCTCTGGCATTTCTCATTTTGGAAATTGCTTTGGTCCATTTTCCTTCTAGTCATTGGACCAGAAAATGCAGACCTTTACTAACATATTCACCACATTGGATGATGAACTAATTTAGTCCAGCCGAAATAATTGTTCGACAGGAACACAGGACTTCAACCTCAGTTCAGAAAATCCCTGACATCTGACGTAGGAGGATTTATAGGTTTAGTGGAAATTGCTTTCTCCTGCTCTCCAGATTACATACTGTGGGGTGATTTTTTTTTTTTTTTGCATGAGTAAACATCCTTGGAATAATGAACAGACCAATAATGTCTTAAGAGAGAAAAAGAACATCCTTTTCCTTTTCGCTGTTTCTTGAGAGAACCATTTGCATTTGGAAACCCATGTTGGCTGTTCAGAATATGAAAGTTGGCATCTTCCTTTTGTGGTGGGGATGGGTTTGGGCCACTGAAAACAGAGTGCACTGGCGAGGAAGAGAAGTACACGAGATGTCTAAGAAAGGCAGGTGAGTGGACTTCTGGGGATGGAGCTTACAGTACCGTTCCGGAGGCATTTCCAGCATATCGTGTTTTATGTGGATACCTTCCCCACCTTTTCCCTTTGTGCTTCTGCTCCCTCTCTTTTAGGAAGTTAGAATTACGTTGTTGTTTTTTAATGATGCTAGGTCAGATACAGTGCTGTCATTGCATATTCCTAAGTCTCTTAGGAATTGTCCTAGGCGAAAGATAGACTGGAAAAAAGAATATAGCACCTTGTTTTTAAAAATTCAGGGCAATTATTTGATGTCTGCATCCTAGGTTGGGACAAATCTGCGAATTCTCAAATAACCAATGGGATCTCTGATTAGTGAGAATGATCTTGTTCTAATTATTTCTGCTAGATTTGTGGGTTCCTTTTAACATATTAAAAAAAAAAAAAAAACAAGGCAGCTTTCTTCAAGCTGTACGCCTAGACGGATCGTTAGATGTCCCTTACTAGTAAATGGGGAGGGTGCAGGGACGGACCTGCCTACAGACCAGCTGCTTGCTCGTTGCCAACGGTACGTGCTGCCCTGGCTGTACCAGCGTCCGAGGCGGCAGCTTAAGCAGAGGCGGATGGCCCCTCTGGCACCTGGACTTACTCGGGCGGCTCTGATGGCAGCACCGGTCATTAACTCATGGCAGTGCACACCTGCACACCGACACACCTGCTTGCCCCACATTCAGCAATGAAATAGCACCGTTGGAGGAAACCTGATCCAGCTCTCTCTCTTTACTGATGAGGAAAGAAAGGCAGTAAGGGCATTCTTGACTCTCAGTTCTTTAACAGCCTTAGGTCCAAATTAAGCTTCAGGTCTCTTTATCTCTGGGTGTAAATACGAACAGAGGTCAGAAATATCAATTAGCGTGAACGGGAATGCCGCTTTCTGCAGATCGGGGCTAGTGACAGGGCTGGGGGTCTGACTCTTCAGTGTCCCCCTCCCGGGCTGTGAGCGCCCTCCACACATGGGCTCCCGGACAGCCAGTGCCGGCTCACCGCACTCGGTCTAGGATGTTTTAACATCACAAAACCAGGAGCCGAAATATCTGGGGATCGTGGGAAGTCCTGGGCACTGGGAGAGATTGCTGTGTACAAGCCCGTGCCCTGGTTCTGTCAGAGTCAGAAGTTGCTTGGGCCAACCGGAAATCTGTGGAGCGGTACAGCCATAGAGATTATCTGAACCAAATGTGCTCATGAGGATTAAAAGCCACCACAGCGACAAACCCTATTGGTTGTCATCAAAAGTTCTCAGCCGCTCTCCTAAACCAGAGTTGGAGTGGTGACCTGCTGGTGAATGCCAATGATAAAGAGAAGTCCCAGAGAATGAAATAGATTTTCTTTAAAAAAAAGTTATTTGGGGGACCTGAGTGGTGCAGTCGGTTAAGCATCTGACTCTCTGTTTTAGCTCAGGTCATGATCTCAGGGCCATGATCTCAGGGTCACGGGCTCAGCCTGAGGGGATCAAGCCCCATGTCGGGCTCCGCACTCAGAGAGGAGTCTGCTTAAAGATTCTCTCTCTCTCCCTCTGCCCCTCCCCCTGGCTCTCTCTCTCTCTTTCTCTCAAATAAATAAATAAATAATCTTTTTAAAAATTGAATTAAAAAATTACTTAAAAGAACATTCATTTTTTATTATGAAAGTCATATGTGATTATTATTTAACATTTTTAAAAATGGGAAAAAGGTTTTAAGAACACACAAAAATCTCCCATAATCCCCAAGCCCAGAAACTGATGGGTGTTAACATTGTTAACATTGTTGTGTATTCTTTCACTCTTTTTTTTCTAAGCACATACTGAGCATTAACTAGTTTGGGAATATTCTATACATATAGTTACACTTGTAACCTTAATTTTTTTAATATGATTTTGTCTGCATGTTTGCTTATTTGCAGACTACATAATTATCATTTGAATGACTGCATTAATGCATAATAATGCATAATTTACCACCATGTAAGCAGTTTCCTCTGTTTTACGGACATTTAGTTGCTTCCTTTGTCACTATAAATATTATACATGAATATCCTTGTACATGAGAATAGTTGTCTACATACAGGATTTTCTTTTTTAAAAGAAGCTCTACGCTCAATGCAGGGCTTGAACTCACAACCCTGAGGTCAAGAGTCACATGCTCTACCGACAGAACCAGCCAGGCCCCCCTCCATATGTGATTCGTTAATTAGGATAGACTCCCGGAAGTGTACTGGGTCAAACGGCACAAGAACTTTAAAGCTCCAGATATATTTGGCCAAACGGCTTTCCAGAATGGTGGACCCAACTTACACATCCACCAGCCAGGTTAAGTTTTATTTTTTTGTAGCCTACATTTTTAAAGGGCTCACTTAATTTCATCCAGATTCTCAACTCATAAACTGCTTATAATTTGTATTCAAGCTTCTTTTCATAGTTTCTACTAATGCAATGGGAAGCAAGGTGAACACATGCACACAACAGAGTGAGGCAAGCGAGGTGCCTATGGGGCAGAATTTAAGGAGGTACTTGCATGGTCCTGAGAGTGGTTGCCTCCTTAGGTGCTCTTCCTTACTTGCCTCACTCTAGTCTCCACCCTGGCAAATAACTCAAGGGCTGTTTCTCAAGATCTCCACAGAAGGCACATCCAGGTGGGATTCTCCTCCCAAATCATGCTTGGTAAATATCAGGATGCCAGCGCATTGGGCAATGCTTCTGGAATGGATCAATAGTTATTGTCTCTTTCTCCTCTCTGGAAGAATGGAGGCATAACCTGTCTACACCACAGGCCCTGGGACAAATGCCAGCTCTTGCTCTGGGAGGGCAAACTGATCTACCAGAAGCCGCAATTACTGTTCTCATACTTGCTTTGGCATGCTAAAGAATTCCAGTTTATTCTGAAGGTAAAGTGGGTCTGAACAGCTTCAGCTGATGTCCAGTTTGGAGCGATCACACTGGTGGCAGTATGGTAGAAGGATGGGAAGGGTGCTGGAGGGGAGACAGAGCCTATGCCTTAGCCCAGGTGAGAGACGGTGAAAGCCTGAAGTAGGATATTAGTGGAAAGAATGGGGCTTGGGGAGGGGCACCTGGGTGGCTCAGTTGGTTAAGCGGCTGCCTTCCGCTCAGGTCATGATCCCAGGGTCCTGGGATCGAGCCCCATGTTGGGCTCCCTGCTCAGAGGAGAGCCTGCTTTTCCTTCTGCCTCTGCCTGCTGCTCTGCCTGCTTGTGCTCTCTCCCTAGCTCTCTGTCAAATAAATAAATAAAATCTTAAAAAAAAGTAATGGGGCTGGAGGAGATGGATCTAAGAGCTTTAAGGAGCTAGAATAGTTAGAATTTAATTGGGTGGAAGACTAGCCGGTATCTGGATTGTGTGACCCGGTAGGGGTGGTGCCAGGGAAAGGAGAGCAGGATGGGGAGCAGACTGGGGGGCGGGGGGGAAGAGGCATTCATTACAAACACGTGGACCTGGATGTGCTTTCACAAGATGCTAAGAGATAGCTGTCCAGTTGGAGGCCTGCAGGTTTGCAGTTCAGGAGGGAAATTGGGCTTGAAGACGTAGATTTAATGGGAGTCCTCATAGGGGTGGTGGATGAGGTGGCCCAAAGGCAGCATGTTGCATGAAAGAATAGGGTTAATGGCAGAACCTCAGGGAAGAGCAACATTAAAGGGGGGGATGGAGGAAGGGGCTTTGGTGAAGGATGTTGGAAAAGAGGGAACAGAGAAATAGGTGTACGACTGGAATGGAGAGGTGTCCAAGATGCCCAGAGAGTCCTTTATTCAACAGTTGTCAAATGCTTGTTAGAGGGCCGGCACCACACCCGGCAATGGGTGCTTCATCAACGACTAAATCAAATACAGGTTTTGCCCTCAAGAGGCTTACAGACTAGAGAGGCATTCCAGCGAAGTGTCAAGGGTTTCCAGAAGGAGGGAGTAACAAGAGGGTCAGATCACACAAACATACAGCCACTAAGAGCCACTGAGGACCTCAGAAAAGAGTGGCAGTGGGTTGAAGAGCAGAAGAAGATGGGGTGGGTATAGGTAACTCATACAAGAAACTCAGCTATGAATGGAAAGGCTGTGACTGGTGAGGGTGAGAGAGAGAGCCGGGCAAGAGCTCTCAGGCCAGCAGAGACATAGCAGGTTCACGTGTTGAAGGGGGAAGGTGGGAGAAAGGCAATGATGATGATGATGCATGAGATACTTGCTGTCAGATCCCTGTCCTGACAAAGCACAAGCTATTGGATTATGGACTGGGTCTCTGGCTGCCCAAGTATCTTGGAATTCGATTTTCTCCTAAGTGAGTAAGTAGTGTTCTGTCTTCACCTTGTCCCTTCATTCTCCAGATGGTTTGCTTGAACTGTTGACTCTTTTCTGTGGGCTGCTGGGTCTTGTCCAGTTATGACCTGCCACTCAGCCCGACGGTTTCCCGAGATCTGTACTCAGGCTACTCCCCATGCTCAAGACACCCTCCCTTTCATCTTTCTCCCGCTCATTTCTTTTGCTGCTCCAATGTTTACCAGAGACGTTACCTTCTCTGAGGAGCCTTCGCTGGCCCTCCTCCACCCCCGCCTCTCAGTCTCAACTGGGCAATTTACTTCTGAGCTTCCACAGCCCAATCCATCCCATCTCGAGAACTAATCTCCCAGCATTAACACGCACTCCTTGTCTGCCTCAGTTTCTAGACTACAAGCTCCTTCAGGGCTGTATTAGTCTGCTTGGGCTGTCATAACAAATTACCACAGCCTGGGTGGCTTAAATAACAGGCAGTGATTCTCTCACAGGTCTGGAGGCTAGAAGTCCATGATCAAGGCGCCGGCAAATTTGGTTTCTGGTGAAGGCTCTCTTCCTGGTTTGTAGACAGCTCCCTTCTTGCTGTGTCCTCAAATGGCCATTCCTCTGTGCTTGCCAACAGGGGTGAAGGGGGCATCTCTGGTGTCTCTTCCTCTTCTTGTAAGGACACCAGACCCATTGGATCAGAGCCCCATTCTTATGATCTCATTTAACCTAAAAACCTCCCTAAAGGGGCGCCTGGGTGGCTTAGTCGTTTAGCATCTGCCTTCAGCTCAGGGCGTGATCCCAGGGTTCTGGGATCGAGCCCCACATCAGGCTCCTCCGCTATGAGCCTGCTTCTTCCTCTCCCACTCCCCCTGCTTGTGTTCCCTCTCTCGTTGGCTGTCTCTCTCTCTGTCAAATAAATAAATAAAATCTTTTTTAAAAAAAGTGCATTAAAAAAAAACCCAAAAAACCTCCCTAAAGCCCGATCGCCAAAAACAGTCACACTGGAAGTTAAGACTCTAACATATGAACTTGCGGGAAGCACAGTCCAGTCTGTAACAAGGGCTCAACTTGTACCTTTATCCTGTCACCCCAAGTTCAAATACAATATCTGATACATGGCAGATACTCAAGAAATATGAAGCATAAATAAATGAGTGAGTCCTAACTTTACTATTCTAGTGCTTCATTCATCCAGCAAATACGGACTCACTACGTGATGTTCCAGGCATCGTGCCCAGGGCTTGGGAGGCAACGGTGGTCCCTTGAGATGCTGACAGCTTAGTAGGGGTGACAGACATTAATCAAATAATTTTTACAGAACGTCAGAATTTCAAGGACCTTAGAAATCCCTTCATTTAAAGATGAGAAGAGAGGGGCGCCTGGGTGGCTCAGTCGTTAAGCATCTGCCTTTGGCTCAGGTCATGATCCCAGGGTCCTGGGATTGAGCCCCACATCGGGCTCCCTACTCTGCTGGGAGCCTGCCTTCTTCCTCTCCCACTCCCCCTGCTTGTGTTCTCTCACTGGCTGTCTCTCTCTCTCTGTCAAATAAATAAATAAAATCTTTTTAAAAAATACACAAATAAAGATGAAAAGAGAAGGGCCCAGAAATATATAATACTTATGCCAAGATCATGCAACCTCCCCTCAGAATTCCACAACTCTCATTTCTTCACATCCAGGGCCCTCCCTTCACCATCATAAAGTGAAAACAGGACATTATATTGACAGAGGTAAGGTTCAGGTTGAACCACATGAAAATGTTTTTCTAGGTCAAAACCAGTTGAATGTCAGCCATTTTGTGTGGTTCAAACATTTTCTTGCTTAATCCTTCTAACAATCTTATAAAGTTAGTATCATTTACCCTTTTTATAGAAAACTGAGGCACAGAAAGACCAAGTAACCTGCCCAAGGTTTACAGCTAATTGGGGGCCACCCTGGGATTCACACTGAAGTCTGACTGGTGCCAAATCTGAACCCCTTCCCATCCTGTAAGCTGCCTCAGTGAGAAAACCTAACTTCCTTTAAAAAAAAAAAGATTTTATTTATTTATTTGTCAGAGAGAGAGCAAGATCTTTTTTTTTTTTTTAAGATTTTATTTATTTATTTGACAGAGACAGAGCCAGCGAGAGAGGGAACACAAGCAGGGGGAGTGGGAGAGGAAAAAGCAGGCTCCCAGTGGAGGAGCCTGATGTGGGGCTCGATCCCAGAACTCCGGGATCACGCCCTGAGCCGAAGGCAGACGCTTAATGACTGAGCCACCCAGGCGCCCCAGCAAGATCTTTTTTTTTTTTTAAGATTTTACTTATTTATTTGTCAGAGAGAGCTAGAGCAAGAACAAGCAGGGGTAGTAGCAGACAGAGGGAGAAGCAGGCTCCCTGCTGAGCAAGAAGCCCGATGTGGAACTTGATCCCACGACTCTGGGAGCATGACCTGAGCCGAAGGCAGCCTCTTAACTGACTGAGCCACCCAGCCGTCCTGAGAAAACCTAACCTGCAACAAGTGATTGTGACTTGCAATTGCTGTGACATCAGGTCTCCCTGTGGGCTTTTACTACCTGCTCTTCTGGGCCTGGGCCCGTTCCATCTCCAGGTGGGAGGGCAGGAGGTCGGGGAAGGTAGAGAAGTTCACTCGGTAACTTCATTTACCAAACTATGTTGCGGGCTGTCTCCTTGATAGACATACTCTTTGTTTTCTTGCTTTTTTGGTTTTGTTTTTTTCAACAGCTGGTATATTTAATTAGTTATGGGAATTCCACTCAAAAGATGTTTACTGAGTCTAAAGTGTTCAATGGCACGTAGTTATATGGTGAATAGAATATGATCAGTAAACAACGATTGCTCATAAAGGGGGTAGCTTTGGAATTAGAGACAGATTTCTACATGTTAGAAAAGAGTGTATAGAAAGTAGTTAAAGAAATATAATAAATGGGAAAAATATAACCTGAGAATTCTGATAAAGAGATTAGGTGGGAAAAAAATCAGAGCTTTAAATTAAAAGAAAGTAATCCAGTGTCTTCAAATGCAAAGGCATATGGAATTTAAGTTGGGACATATGTACGAGATAAAAGAGATGATCTAGGCTGAGATTTTACCTGAGAAGTAATATGCCCTTTTGCCCCCGCCAAGGGCGATAGCATCCCAGGAGTTTGTGCTAAGGACCTGCCAAGTTGGTGGGAACAGGGGTCAGTCATGGTGGCAAGAAAAAAGCTTGATCGAACGACCCTGAGATAGGACTTGGAGATAGGATCAGAAGCCACATTGAAGTTGGGCCGGTCCCACTCACACCAGATACAACCCCAGCTGTCTTTTGGCTCCAGGCAGCGCTGGTCTCCCATAGGTGCAGGACCTCTGGTATCAAGGAGTGTTCGCACCCTGTGTTAGTCAGGGTTCTCCAGAGAAACAGGACCACGAGGTTGCATGTAATATGTACCCATCTATCTGTACACAGGGCGTTGCATAGATACACTGTGTGACACAGAATGTAGCGTAATATATATGTATGTAGAGAGCAGGAAGGAGGACTGATTTATTTGAAAGAATTGGCTCATGCGGTTGTGGGGGCTACAGAGTCTGAAATTTACAGGGCAGGGGGCAGTCTGAAAGTTCAGCAGGAGTTGATGCTGCAGCTCAAGTCTGAACGCAGCCTGCTGGCAGAACTCCCTCTTCCTCAGAGGATCTCAGCCTTTTCTCTTAGGGCCTTCAACTGATTGGATGAGACCCACCCACATCGTGAAGAGCAATCTGCTTTGCTTAAAATCTACTGATGTAAATGTTAATCACATCTTTAAAACTACTTCACAGCAGGGCACCTGGGTGGCCCAGTTGGTTAAGCAGCCGACTCTTCATCCTGGCTTAGGTCATGATCTCAGGGTCACAAGATTGACCCAGCATTGGGCTCTGCGCTGGGCATGGAGCCTGCTTAAGATTATCTCTCTCCCTCTCCTCTGCCCCTCCCCACCCCACTCTCTCTCTCTCAATAAAAACAAAAACAACAAAACAAAACAAAACAAAAACCCTCACCGCAACATCTAGGCTGGTGTTTAACCAAAAACTGGGTACCATGGCCTAGTGAAGCTGACACATAAAATTACCCATTATATATTCTTAGAGGGTTTGAAAAGCAGATTATTGGTTATTTACTCAAAAATCCAACTTAGTAAGAATCAAAAGAAATGAACTATTTATACCCTAGGGAAAAAACAGAATACTTACTCACTATGTGGAAAAATGCACAACCTCTATGACAATTCCAGAAATAGAAATATGCTTATATAATATTATAAATATAATATAAATAACATTATGATAACATCCTTATTAGATAAATAAAAATTAAATGCACACATGTGCACGCGCTCGCTCACACACTCCCTGTGCTTCTGGGTCTGGAGGAAACCAAAACCACATTTGTGGGCTCTGCCAGGCACTGACCCTTCCCACGCTGCCATCCGCTCATAGGGCTGGAGCTGTACGGTACCCCCAGTACCTTAGTGGTGATGCCTTCTGGAATAGGCTCGAAAGGGCTCCAAGGGCCCAACCCCTTATTTCACAGCCAAGGAAACAGAAACAGACAGAAAGCAGAACCATGACGATTTCTCTCATCAGCCGGGAAAGCTGGGGCCTGAGGCAGTGCGCAGGCTTCCTCCCCGGCAGGTGTCCTTCCTGCTAAACCAGGTCGCTGCCTCCCTGTGCACAAACTCCCATAGCGGCCTGACTCGGGGTGCACACTGCACAGTAGCCCCGTGCTCAGCCTTAGGGGAGCAGCAGAGCCAGCTCGGCTGGTCTGGCCCATGTGTCCTCCCCGACCTCCCTTCCGTCCCCACACGGGCCTGCTGGCTGCTCACACGAGCGGCCCCACCTCCGGCCTCTGCCCCTGCCAGGCCTCTGGCAGGTGCGCTCTTTTCCAGCCTCAGCAGGTTGTTCCCTCATCTTCAGGCTTCTGCCTGACTGTCGCTTTCAGGGAAGTGTTCCCTGGCCACGCGGGTAAAGCAGCCAGCGAAGCACCCACTCCCGAACCCGCACTCGCTTGCCGTCAGAGCCCGTGATGTCTGTTCCCCTAAGGTAAGAGGAGCCCTGGGTGTGTGTCCGTGAGGATATCCTTTGACGCTTTGGCTTGGGCGGGAGCAGTTACAGGCAGCCCCGAGAATCCGTCACCGAAGCTCCTGAGCTTGATGGGACAGTGCTGGGAAGACTGGCTCCAGACAGTCAGGAGGCCTGGCTTTCGGACCTGGGGCTGCCTCATACTCCGTGACTTGGGACAAGTCACTGGACATCTTCAGGTCTGTTTCTTTTGTAGGGTGGAGTCAGTTAGGTCTGTCACCTCCGGGCTGTTGTAAGGACTGTGCGAGCCAAAGTACGGGCAAGTGCTTTGACTACCGTAAAACTCAGGAAACCCCTAAAGACCCCGGGTCTCACCTATGCCGTCTTGTGATGAGCGCGGATCAGAAACTCCCTCGCAGACCCTCATCCCACCAGGCACCCCTTAGGGCTCATGTCTGCTTGGAGGACAGTGACACCATGCACACCATCTGGGGACGCTCCCTGGATCTGCCAACTAGTGTGTCCCCCCCCCCCCCCCAGGAAAAGGAGCTCAGTGCAGGATATCTGCTCTCTGAGCTCTTGCTGGTTTCATGCCATCGACATGATGGGACACAGTAAGTTCCTAAGTTGTCTTTGTAATCAAAGTTCTAGCGTGTGGCCAGGAATCATCCTGGAGCTTAATTCAGCAGCTTTCATGATACCCTTTTTTCTTCTTTGTCAATCTCAAAAAAGCATTTTCTCATCCCCAGTTCTCTGGCCTCTCTCTTATTTTCCAGATCTTCTCTGCTGCAGAATCCTTAAGTTTCCTGAACTGTAATTCATCTGGGTCTGCAGGCTTGAGTTGCATTTAAACAAAAATTACAACAGTGGTTCTCAACGTTGGCTGAAGAGGTTTGGAAGCTATTGATGCCTGGGTCCCACCCCGGTGTGGGGTGTGGTCTGGGAGGTTTTAAGCATCTCGGGTGACCCCAAAGTGCAGTCGGGCTGAGAAACCCTGAGTTAGGTGATCTCACGCCAGCATTTTCGCTATGCTGGGCAGCATCTCATTCTTTTCACTGCTCCCCTCCCAGGCCAGTCTCTATGACCGGGTTCTGTTAGCAGAGTCTCAGCCTTACCTTCATCGTGGGCTAACATTGCTCCCTCTCCTCCAAGCAGCGTATTTCCGTCCGCACGCTCTCCTGGCTCAGAATACAACTGTAAGGAAAGCTGCCTGTCTCTAGCACCTTTCTTGAGTATCACCTCATTTAAGCCTTGACCTCCTTGGCACACTTCTCACAGGACCATTCGACCCTTTGGAACGTACCTTTGGGTTTGTGCTTCTCTTTCCATATTTTGTACGTATTTTTGTGAAATCTGAGTTCTGCACACTACGAGGAGCTAGGGCTACAGAGGTGTACGAGATAGAGTCCCTCCCTGATAGAGTTCACGGTGGAGCACGTGAAGTGGTCAGAAAGCCCCCTGCCCCATGGGCTGGTGCACATTCTAATAAAGGCAGAGGAGAAGTGCTGACTTTGGTGGGAAGGAGAGAAATCAAGGAATTCTTCCAGGAGGAGGTGATATTTGATCTGGGTGTGCAAGGCATTGTCTGGGTAAGAAGAAGTATGAAGAATGGTGGCAAAGACTTTCCAGACAGATGGGACAGCAGGAACAGAAGCATAGAGGTAAAATGGGCAACTGCAAGAAGTGGGGGACAGAGTGGGAGCTGAGGCTGGGCCTTTACATATATATAATTATTACAAATGCTATGAAAACAAGATTGTTTTCATTAGCTGGTTGAAGAAATTCCTTCCTTATCAAAATTGAGTTTTCTATCTTCTCAAAGATGACATAATCAGCAAAGTGAAATATAACTTATCTGGTGCTCTGCTATTAGCTAAAAGAGGGAGACTTTCAGCAGACCCCTTGCTCATCACAGGTTCCCATCCCTGTTCTATCTAACCTCTGAGAGAGTTCTGAGATGAGCTTTGGGAAAACATCACGCACATACAAGCTGACCAGGAACTACAGCCAGGAAACATCACGACGTACCATGGGTCAGAACTTTCCATTCTGTCCAAGAGGATAGGAGGGACATGGGTGGTTGAAAAAATGTACACCCTCTGTTCAGTCCAAAAAGCCGTCTCAAATGTCATCCTATAGTATCATAACTTGGGACATGTCTATATTTTCTTCATAACTTCTCAGGGGCTCATTGAATAAATAAGTTGGCATCAGTTTCATGTAGGGTTCATGCTAGCTCCTATGTGAGGGGAAAGGTAAGCTTGGACCTTCTACATCTAAACTAGATTCCAGGCAATGGGAGCCAAATCTTCCAACAAGGCACCGTGGCCAACCTTGCTTCCAACCCTTAGAGCCAGACCGTCTGGATTTGACTCCCGAATCCATCATGTTTACAAGTTATTCAGACCCCCCTTTTTCTTAGTTTCCTCATGTACATAGTGGGATCAGGATAAAGCCTACCGCACAGGGCTGTTATGAGGACAAAGCCAAGTTAATACATGTGATGTAAGTTAGCATACCTGGCACATGGTAAGGACTCAAGCAGTGTTAGTTATTCCTATCATTTGCTGCGTGTCATACCTCATTTCAAGATCAACGATCAGGGGCACCTGCCTGGCTCAGTGTGTAGAGCATGCAACCCTTGATCTGAAGGTCACGAGTTCGAGCCCCACGTTGAGTGTAGAGCCTACTTAAAAAATAATAATAATCATCCTCCTGGCTGGTAAAAAGATACTAATGCCGTGTAAAATATTTCATGATATATTGTAACTTGAGTTTAAAAGCAAGTTACAGTATCTCCTCTTTCTCTCTTTCTCCCTCTCTTAAGAGGTTAAGGGTATATGAGATGGCAAAAATTATTTCCGAGTGGTTTTTATTTTCTCCTTTGTGTTTAAATCTATTTTGCAAATTTAACAGGAGCATATAAGCAAAGAAAAACTTATTTTAAAATATTAAACATCGTGAGAAATATTTTAAGGATCCTATTTATCAGTCTTTTCTAGGCTAGAATCTAAGCTTCAGGATGGGAGAGGCAGTGGCATCTCAGAGCCCATCTCTGTTTCAGGCTGGCCCAAAGCCAAAGAAAGAACGAGGTCAAGCTCAATTTCCATCCCAAGCCCTTCTTTTGATCCCTCCTGCTTCCCTTTTCAGATGCCCATCAAGGGGGCTGATTCCTTCCTTCACTCCACCAGCATGTGTTGAGAACCCAGAGGGGCCGAGCACGGTACAATATACTAAAGATAAAGAAGAGTCTGCCCTCGGTGGCCTGTGGTCTCATCCTGCCCCTGCTGACCATCAGTTGTGATGGCCTGTAGCCCAAACACAGCTCTCCCTGCAATCTTAGCTCTTCCCCACTCTTGGGACCCATTCCTGAGACTCACTCCTGCCGAGCTCCTGCCTCTGCGCCACTTTGCTACGGATGACATAACCCCTATGCATCAGTCCTGATGTGTGGGCATCAGTCAATTCCTGGCAGAAAACAGTATTGCGCTCAAAAGGGCTTAACCAATAATTGAATAAAGGGACTACTCGTAGAGCTGTGGGCAAGGTTCTGGGAACCAACCAGCCATGCCAATGTCCTCAAGGTTGAGGACGAGCAGGAAGCCATGACTACCCACAGTCCTGGAGGGGAAATAGTATTATTAGAGCCTGTTGAAGACACTGTGATTATCTGTAATCACAGAGCAGCACAATTGCTAGTCCCTGGCATTGAAGCAGGAAGAGAATTAGGAATAAATGCCCTCGTCTGTCATCTCCTGCCAGCGCCCATTTGGCTGAATCCACAAGCCAGAGAGCAAGGATGCCTGAGCGATACAGTCCACCTGGCAATGCATTACTGTCTGTAGTAACAGTTTCATGGTAGGTCCAAGTTAGGAACCACATCAGTTTCAGGTCTGAGGGAACTAAGGGGGCAGATATTTTGAGGCAGACATCCTCAGACCAGTCGTTCTAAGTAATTAATTCTCCAAATCCCTGCTCCTGTGGGTACTGGGAAAAAGCTCATCAAAAGGCTAAATTAATGCATTGAAGCATCATAGTTTTGGTTTTTTCTTTCACATTTTATTCTGACTGTACCGGAAGTAGATCTGAAGGGTGAGGAGTGCTTTGTTGATTTGAGTACCTAGACTGTCTCTAGCACACCTTTGCTTTTAATTTTCATCGCAGACAGAGACAACAACCAGAAGTACACAGAGATGCCAACAGTAAGACAGGCATGGCCATAAACACACGTGCACCATTCTAAAGATGTCTCTTGTCCACACCTCAGCTGTGGTGACTTTCAGCAGCACCCCCATGCCTGGCCAAGGAGCAGAATGAGCCAGCAGAGGTCAAGGGTACCAAGCTCTGCCCACACCCACTGTCTTTCCCCTCCAGCTCAAACTCTCCCAGAATGGCCACAGCACTTTGGGGGAGTTTAGACTTCTTAAGAAGGCCAGGACCAGCAGTTCTCAGCCGTAGCTACACATTAAATTCATCTGGGAAGCTTTTGGGAGTGTGGGTGGCTCAGTTGGTTAGTCGTCTGCCTTCTGCTCAGGTCATGATCGCAGGATCCTGGGATCGAGTCCAACATTGGGATCCCTGCTTGTCAGGGAGCCTGCTTCTCCCTCTCCCCCGACCCCGCACTCATGCTCTGTCTCTCTTGCTATCTCTCTCTCTCAAATAAATAAAAATCTTTAAAAAAAATCATCTGGGAAGCTTTTAAAAATACCAATTGCCAGGCCTCATTCCTGAAGTTCCCAAATCCAAATCTCTGAGGCGGGACCTGGGCATTGGTATTTTTAAAGTTCCTCAGTTATGATTCTAGAGGAAGAGAGAATATCCAATAGCGTAAAAGAAGAAATAACACATCCCATTGAAACGGTCACGATCAAATCTGACTGCAAACATTTTTTTCTCTGTCTTGATTGGAATATGTGACGAACTTGCTTCTCCCCGTTGGCAGCCCAATTCTGAAGCGAAGCCCTGATATCACCAAATCGCCACTGACCAAGTCAGAGCAGCTTCTGAGGATAGACGACCATGATTTCAGCATGAGGCCCGGCTTTGGAGGTAGGAGACCTGCACTCCTGGTGGGGTCTGTGCCCCTGTCCACAGTAGAAGTCAAGCCAAGGGACCACCCCGCTTCGCTCACCCCTATCAAGTCTGCTCAGGGGGCCGAGCCGGAGCCCACGGTGACTTCTGAGCATCGCCCCTGTCCACCCCGCCGTGGGCTCTGCTGAGCCCACTCCCAGGCTAGCCCACTCTGCTGAGCACACTCTCAGGCTAGCCCACTCTGCTGAGCACACTCCCAGGCTAGGCTGGCTGAGCTGTCCTCCGGCCGCGGCTCCCAACAAGGAAGGCTGGGGATCTGTGAGGCCAGCAGCCGGCTGTGGGAAGGGCCAGGGGAGACCGGGCAGCCGCAGCCCAAAGCTGCCTCCGGAAAATGCCCCGAAATAACAACCTTGGACAAAATTCGTGCTCATCTGGGAGCTGGCAGACGGAACTGTGGGTGTCTCTCCGAGGGCAGCGTGTGGTCTGCTGGGTTTAATTAAATGAAAATAGCTTGAGAAAATAATGATCTAGTGCAGAGGGCTGTCACAGCCCTTTGAAGCTGAGCCCGCAGCTGGCGGATTTCAGCCCCCTCAGTGTCAAATAGGGTTTTCATCCATATGGGTTTCTTCCTGGAATCAAATATTTATTTTAGAAATCATTCTCCCGTTTTTATTTCTCCCAGCCACCTTCACCCAAAGAATAAACAGGTTCTGGAAGGGAGTCTGTATCCAATCCTTAACCCACCGCTGTTGGATCCAAACCTACCTCCATCCATGACAATCCGAGTGTGCCCCACGCCTGCCCCACATCCAGGGAGGGAAAGGGGCAGCAATCTATTCCCTTTATAATGCTTTCCTTCTCTTGATGAATATTAAGTTTTCGTGGCCTAGAAATGCCAAACAAAACTCTAATGTTTCAAGGCCACCCTGGTGCATCACGTCCCTCTCGGAGCGACTCCATCATGTGGCAAAGAGGCAGGTCTGTGGGCTTGGCAAATGACCTGACTGTGGCTTTCGTTCTGGGTGCCTGTTTACCAAGCAGTGCCTTTCTCATGGCCACAGAGACATGGGCTTCCACGACAAAATCAGGAGGCAAAGATAAAGGATAAAGTGGACGACCTCGTGCTAGGCAGTAACTCCTTAGATTAGACCCAGCTTTGAGCTAGATCTTCGCTGTACCTTTCGATGAGCCTGTGTAACCAAAGAAGAAAGCTTTATAGGACTCTCATTGTTTCGGAATCACCTGAATGATTCAGACAAAAAAAAAAAATTTTTTTTTAAAAACCTTTTGTTGGAATATCCCAGGGAGCCACCCCATGATTCAACTCTTTGATTTCTGGTTTCGCCTCAGCTTGACATGTGGGGATGCCAAACCTTCAAATCTGACAGGAAGCTGAGGAAACGGGTTCCAGGGAGAATGCTCCTCATGCTTGTAATAAAAATTCAAAGAAAAAGAATAAGTTTTCTTGCCATGCCCCGTTTGCAGGTCCGGCCATTCCCGTTGGTGTGGACGTGCAGGTGGAGAGCTTGGACAGCATCTCAGAGGTCGACATGGTAAGTGCTTCTGTTTCTGGGGCTGAGGGCGGGTGGGTTCACACGGGGCCTGTGCTGGGCCAGGAGGTCCACACACCCGAATCACTGGGTCTCACAACTCCTTGTGCCATGGGAATGCCCACACTCGTTTTACAGGTGGCTCAGGAAGGTTAAGACACTTGCCAGAAGCCACCCAACTGGTATGAGACAGAGCTGGATGGCAAAGTCGATCTCCCTCCAGTGCCTGGGCTCTTGCCACTGGTGTGTGTTCTCTGGGCAAAGGCCCTCCAGCAGAAACCGTGCGGTCCAGGGTTGCAGCGATCATGTAGCCAGATGTTCTACAGCTGGAGATCCTGCATCTGGCCGTGGAAATGCAGAACTGCTGAAAAGGGTCCCCTTTTTTCCTTTCCAGCGAGTTAGATGGGAAAATGGAATTTCTACAACTCCTCGACTTACAGGACTGTCTACAGCCTCACTTAGTCTGGGTTCTCCGAAAGGCAAACTTGAGAGAAGCATTCTAGCACAAGTGGTTTATTTGGGAGGCGGTCCCGGGAAACACGCCAAGAGAGTGGGCGGAGGTGAGACAGGGATGGGGAGGAAGCAAAAAGGCCCGTGCCCTCAAACCAGTAACTACTATGAACCTCAGTCCCTTTGGGGGGAACTCCGAGAGTCAGCAAAGACCACACCTCCGGGTTATCCCAGCTGAGGGGCCAAGGAGCTGGGGTGCTCATCCCGCCCTACCCAACCCCCCCCCAACAGCCTGAGGGTCAGCAGTGCTGGCGGCGGCACCTGGTCAGTGTGGAGGCAGATGCCGGGATGGGCTGGCCGCGGGAACACCGGTTCGGCTAGCGACGTCTGGCTGCGCCCCTCCCCTGCAGCCCTCCTGCTGCAACAAACCCCAGGCACCGGACCCTGCGGCTTCATTCCAGCCAGGCGGCGGGCTCCGTGGGGCGCCCGGGGTCCCGCGGGCACCAGCAGGTTCAGTGTGTGCGCCCCCCTCTCCGCCCCTCCCCCAGGACTTCACGATGACCCTCTACCTGAGGCACTACTGGAAGGACGAGAGGCTGTCCTTCCCGAGCACCAACAACCTCAGCATGACGTTCGACGGCCGGCTGGTGAAGAAGATCTGGGTCCCCGACATGTTTTTCGTGCACTCCAAGCGCTCCTTCATCCACGACACCACCACGGACAACGTCATGCTGCGGGTCCAGCCCGACGGGAAGGTGCTCTACAGCCTCCGGTAAGGGCCTCGCAGCCTCCCCGCGCCGCCTCTCTCCCGGAGCTGCTCTGACTCCCAGGGGCGGAAAGGCCGATCGTTCGTCTAACCACAGCTTCAGTGCTGCTTTTTGGCCTTGACCAGCCACCCTCGAACCTCTCAGGAGGCTCCACCTTTCAACGTCAAGGGAAACCACTTTTACCCACGATTTGTGGGTAATACTTGTAAGGAATTATTTAGTCTCCAAAACACATTTGTGGAAATTTCTCAAGCTGATGCTCATGATTTATGCCTTATCCTGTAGGTTATATTTTAATTTAAAAAATTTAGGGGCGCCTGGGTGGCACAGCGGTTGAGCGTCTGCCTTCGGCTCAGGGCGTGATCCCGGCGATCTGGGATCGAGCCCCACATCGGGCTCTTCCGCTGTGAGCCTGCTTCTTCCTCTCCCACTCCCCCTGCTTGTGTTCCCTCTCTCGCTGGCTGTCTCTATCCCTGTCAAATAAATAAATAAAATCTTAAAAAAAATTTAATAAAAGTTTTATTTAGACTCTACTGGGAGTCAGCGAAATAGATAACGTATTCTTCTGAAAGCCTTGCCTCCTTAGATGTCTACAGTTCCCATCTTCCAGGTATATTTTAGAACTTGGCCTAAAAGAAATTCTTTACCTTACGTGGCCAGCCACAGGCATGAGTGCTGCCCTTTCTCACCACATAGTCCCACTCGAGAAACTCTGGAAATCCCGGGACGCTTTATGACTCTAAATGGTATTCTGAGCATCACTTTTATAATATAAAGAATATAATCTGTTTTTCTTATGAGCTCAGATGTCTTAGAAATGTTCAAGCGCTCATTACTCACTGACCTGGAGAAGCTTCCCTTAAACACAGGCGCCCCAGCTGGGGCTTTCACTGCTGGCCAGCTTTAGAATCTCACGGCGTCCCCCTGGCCCTCCCGGGGAGGACTTGTGCAGGTGAGCCGCGGGCCTTCACCGAGAAGGGGCTCTGCTTGCTGTGATTTACTCCTCCTGTGCTGGGCTCATGTGCATTTCCGTTTTGTTTTGCTTTTTGAAGATTTTATTTATTTATTCGACGGGGGGTGGAGATAGAGCAGGAGTGGGGGGCAGGGAGAGGGAGAAGCAGACTCTGCGCTGAGCAGGAAGCTGGACGCGATGTGGGGCTCCACCCCAGGACCCCAGGATCATGACCTGAGCTGAAGGCAGACGCTTAACAGCTGAGCCGCCCAGGCGCCCTGGTGCATTTCAGCTTTAAAGACTTTGTTTTGGCAAAGATGAATCCATACTCCGGTGTCAAAGTACGGGATGCCTGGACACGGTGTATTTTTTGCATCAAAGACGGGAATGTTGAAGGGAATTTCTGCCCCCATCCTCCAAAGGAGTACCTATGCTGATCCCTCAGTACTCACCCTGGCTTGGGACCCGAGCAATTGGTTACCAGACTCAGAGTGGAGTTATGGGGTTTTCCTCTCCACAACTTGAAATGCCTCCCCCCATAGAAGAGCTCCGGAGGGTCAAGGAGGTTCAATCCCTTCCCCCAGCCGTGTTGGGTTGGTTCTCCCTGGAGTCCTCACATCTGAGGCAGGCTGTCAAGCATCCTAAAGCTCAAAAACCACCAACAAAACCTCACAACCTAACGGCACCACCAGGGACACAAAAGACTAGACCGTAATGCACGTGACTTCCGGTGTGCTGGTAAGTGTCTCACTACTGGTTGTCTGGGCTGAACGTGCGCATACATACGTGTGCGTAAGCTTGTCGTAAACGTGGCTGATACAGACGACCTAGAGTACATGACTTATAAGTGAAACATATATGTAATACTTTTTGTTATAAACCCCATACACTTATAACTTCAATATGACTTCCTATTTCTTACAAAATCCCATTTTTCCCAGTTTTATTGAGATATAATTGACATATAACCTATTATTTTTTATAATTCTATCACCAACAATAATTCTACAAAATCATGCAATGAAAAAATGTTTTGTAAGCATTTTTGTGATTATGTGATTTATAAATGAGTGTAGATCTGATCAAAAAGATTGTTGATATTTTTGTTTGTTTTATTATTTTTTTAAGTAATCTTTAAACACAACATGGGGCTCTAACTCACAACCCCGAGATCAAGAATCACGTGCTGTACCAACTAAGCCAGCCAGGTGCCCCTATTTTGTTTATGACAAAATGAAACAGCCCAGAACGATGTAGGAACTTCATTCATTCATCAGAGACATAGCAATTTCCTTGCTGAATTGGATAATAGCTTTTAAATACTGGAAGATGGTATCCTAAATTTTTTGTACTATTTATATGTAATGGCAAAAGATATAACAGACTTTTAGGTTTAATCTGCTTTCTTAATTCTAGACAATCTACAAAACAATATATCAAGCTCTAATTTGTAGCGTTGGCTGATTTCTATAGTGCAAATACTGCCATCACAGCTGACTTCAAACTACCAACCTGTCGTCACTCAATGCAGAGTTGAGAAGAACGCATAGCAGCACACTGTCGGATAGTATTTTCCACCAAGTAAACATTATAGATGTAACTTCAGCTGTATCAATAATGGTAAAATAAGTAAGAAGTGATGATTTTTGAGTATTTATTAGTCTGTTTTAAATGTAAGTTACTTAAGTTTATATAATTTCATTTTTTTAAAAGATTTTATTTATTTATTTGACAGCCAGCAAGAGAGGGAACACAAGCAGGGGGAGTGGGGGAGGAAGAAGCAGGCTCCCAGCGGAGGAGCCCGATGTGGGGCTTGATCCCAGGACCCTGGGATCACGCCCTGAGCCGAAGGCAGACGCCCAATGCCTGAGCCACCCAGGCACCCCTATAATTTCATTTTTAATAATGGCTATATTTAGGGGCGCTTGGCAGGCTCAGTCAGTAAAGTGTGTGACTCTTGATCGCGGGAAGCGCCAGGTTGTGTGTAAAGATCGTTTAAAAATAAACTCTTTAAAAAAATATAATAATGGCTTTATTGAACAACCAGCTTACAAACTTCCTGAAAACCTAGCAAGCAGCTTTCCTGAGCCAGATGAAGTCTAGCCCAGCACACTGCTGGATGTGATCACAGCAGCACTACATAAAAAACAAGGAAGTGGAAAACCCTCCTGTGTGTTCAGAATCAAAGTTGTCAGTGAGCCTCCTTGTGGCTGAAACAGATGCTTTGATTTTTCGTCGCAAATAAAGTCATAAGTTTGTTTGATTTAAGTGAAAAAAAAAAGAGGCCTTGATTGTGGCCAGAGGGAAAGATTTGTGAGATTGTTCTTGGGAGAGAGTTGTGAGCATGCCATGAGCCTTCAATGGGACTTCTCCGAGAGCTTGGTACACGTGTGCCTACCAGTGGGAGACACTGCTGTCAGAGGGCAAGAGAAGAGCCGTTAAACACCCTGTGGGTGTTGTGGGGCCAGTCTGTACTCCCAGGGTTGTTGGGAATAGTTAATATATGTAGTAGAAAGCACAAGCAGGGAGGAGAGGCAGAGGGAGAGGGAGAAGCAGACTCCCTGCTGAGCAGGGAGCCCGGTGTGGGGCTCAATCCGAGGACCCTGGGATCATGACCTGAGCCAAAGGCAGACACTTAACTGACTGAGCCTCCAAGGCACCCGAAATTTCCATTTTAATTAAAAGTGATTGTTTTTTCCTTTTGGCCATGAATCATCCAGACAGCTTCTACAAGGTTATACATAGCAATTTTTTTGTGGTTGAAGGAAAAATAGTTTGTTCAGTATCAGCCAATAACTGTTAATCATATCCTGCCATGAGATTGCCCACGAGATGGGAGAATTTTCATCTATGACTAATGATCTGTGTTTGTTTATTCTTTGATGCAGAAGCCCGTTTTCCTGTGTAAACTCAAACAGAACCATCAGATGCCAGCAAGCGCTTACATGCTGGTACAAAAAAGCTCTCAGTGTTTTTTCATTACTATGATCTCCATGGAATTATCCACTAAAAACACCCATGCCCACTAGGAGATATTATTATCAATATAAAAATATCAACATTGTAAAAAAAAAAAAGTGCCCAATTTGGCCACTGGCAGAAGGGTTTCATTAATATTATTTCTGATATGTTGTATATAAATGTTGAATATCGACAAATTCAATAAAAGAGCAGAAAAAAACTGAATTTATCTAAAACCAGAGAACAATATATGCTCCTATGGTTTCTTTTAAGAAGCAATATCATATGAGTTTTTATTTCACATTTTTATATCGATTGAAAGCATTGCTTCGTTAACATGCTTGAATGCGATAGAAGTTGGTAGAGACACTCTGGAGTTAAACCCAGAGTACTGCAATGACTTTATCATACTTTATCATACCTAAGCTACTTACCTACATCCTGACACCTTGCATATGAATTATAAGGAGGCAGTTATACTGGAAGGAAGCAGAGCCCTTTTCTGTTTATCATTTTGCACTTGTATTTTGCAGCCTCTGAAAATTTGGGCTTTGTCTTTTTGTTTGTAGGGTTACAGTGACTGCAATGTGCAACATGGACTTCAGCCGATTTCCCCTGGACACACAAACGTGCTCCCTTGAAATCGAAAGCTGTGAGTAGACTGTCCGGGACATCAGCACACAGATCCTGAGTAATTCCCAACACCACTAACTCTCAGTAGCAGGAACAGCTCCTCATTCATGGCTAGTGATTTTTTCAAGTGATTTTTTTAGATTAAATCTAAGTTCAGGGTAATTCTGAAAATCAGGAACAAGTCTGAGACTAAAACCTCTGCTCCCATAATTGACCCTTTCAACGCGCTACGGCAATGGCTTTAAACTTGGTTCCGTGGGAACCTCGGCAACTGCTGGGGAGGGGGTAGAGGGCTCAGCAAATGTGGGTCTCCTTGTGCAGCTGTTTCTACCTGCCGTCCAATGTGTGAACTCATTTTTGATCTGTTTTATTGTTCCTCTGCATAAGATTTCTGTCGAAGAAAAGATTTCTTGGCAAAAACCAGTTTGGTAACGATTGCCCGCGGGAACTGCCAAGGTGAGCGCAGGTGGTGCTTGAGAGTCTCAGGCACAGCTGAGGGGCCTCAGGACACTTGCACACACGGATGCCCTGCACAGGTTAAGAGCCAGGCCCCAGGAAGAGCAAGGCTGAGACAGCGTCAAGGACTACTGACTTACATCTCCAGCTCTCTACACAACTGCTCTGTTTTTCAGTTTTTGCCCCAATGCTTCCTCTGGTGGGCACGGTCTGGACTCCCCCATAACTCCAGCTGGCCCACTCCTCCCAAGTGAATACCAGCTCATGACCCCTGGCCCTTCCTGGCTGGTGACCAAGCCCTAGTGAGGAATCTCTTTGGCACAGGGCCTCTTTGTAAGCCTACCTGCAGTTGTGTGCAGTGAGCCAGGGATCCCCTGGCCCCAGTCATCTGGGGTGGAGGAGGGCAGGAATGTTGACACAGAGATCCAATGGACAGCTCCATAGGACACTGAATGTGGGAAAAGGGAGTAATAAACCCCAGGACCAAGGGAGGGACTACCCACCGCATAGTGGCTTTCTGCCTGCTGTCATTTCATCCTCACCAGAAGGTTACTGTTATCTCCATTATACGTGGAGGGACATAGCACTAAGGACTTAACTCATTGGCTCCAGTACCCTGCTTTCCCCAGTACACCCAGGCACTCCATCACGAAGGTAGCGCCTTCCAGGTTGCATCAGTCAGGGTGCACAGAGAAGCAGAATATTGGAGATGCATGCTAAGAGATATTGAGTGCAAGGAATTGGCTTGTGTGAGCGTAGGGGCTGGTGGGGCAAGTCTGCCATCTGCAGGGCAGGCTGGTGGGAAGGGAAGGCTGGGAACCCCCGTTGGGACCTGAGCCTGTCCTCCACAGGCGGAATTTCTTCTTCTTTGGAGAAACCTCAGGTCTGCCCTTAAGGCTTTTCAACTGATGGGATCAGGCCTACCCAGGTTGTCCTGGATCATCTCCTTTACTTCTGGTGAAGTGGTTGTAGGCGTCCCATCTAGAAAGCATCTTCAGAGCAACAGCTGGGTTAGTGTTTGATTGAACAACTGGGTCCTAGAACCTAGCCAAGTGGATATATGAAACCAACCATCACACAGGTCAAGGGTAAGACATACAATAAAACAGAGGAATGAAATAGGACAAGAACAGTTGAACACACAAGCAGACTGCACCGGCCATTGTTAGGTCTTACCTCAGTTCTGTCCAGGCTGCAGGTAGGTTTGCTCAGCTGGACTCAGTGTGCGCTCAACGAAAGCAGGCGAGGGTCAGGACGCAGAAGCGCCAGAGGGCATGATCGTTCTGGGGGCATCACTGATTCTACCCTGGGTAGGAGCCATTGGAAGCCTGCAGAGAAGGGGCTTGTGTTCTGCTGCCATCACTTTATGGGTCGTTTCTCTCTAGAATGCCGCCCTTATTACCTGGAGAGTATTTAAAGATATTCGCCATCAAGGATGCAACACTACACTTAGGAAGGAGAAAAGAAAGGGCTAAATCAGCCTAGGTCTGTAAGGATGGTCTGTAAGCGGTTTTGCCACAATTTCACCATTTCTGCTCTACAAGTATACCAATTTCGTGTATGGTAACCTACTAAATGGCAGGCTGAATTGTGGGGCGAACGCCTTTGCAGGAATTAGGAGCATTTGGCTTGAGAGTTTTGCTCTGACGACTTCTGGAAGACTGGGGAGAATTTGTCTTTTTTAAAAATGTTGTTTTGCTTTGTTTAGACTGTGGATTTTTACTCCAACTCTCTTACTACCATCCTGATAGTTGGTGTAGGAGATGTGGAGCTGCTTCCACGGAGCCCCCCAGACAGGCCCGGCTCCCCACCGCTGTCTCTCGTCTTTTCAGATGCCTACACGGAGGATGACCTCATGCTGTACTGGAAAAAAGGCAATGACTCCTTAAAGACAGATGAGCGCATCTCGCTCTCCCAGTTCCTCATTCAAGAATTCCACACCACCACTAAACTGGCCTTCTACAGCAGCACAGGTGGGGCGGGGGTGAGGGGGGCTGGGGGGGCCGGGGGGGTCATCCTCCCTTTCAGGAAAGGTGTGAATTGGGTGTCAAGGGAGCACAGCTGGTGCCACCTGGATTTGAAGCCAAAGGTGGAAATCCTAAATCAGGTCTCGGGGTGGCCAGCACCGGGGAGACGTGATTTTTGGAAAAGCGTCCGAAGTGAGGCCCTAGAATACATCAGTAAGGACTCAAACATCAGCCATGTGAGGAGGTTTGTTTGAACCAATCCTTTTGCCAGTGTAGCAATCCCCCGATGGGATTCCCAGAACCCCCTCCTCTGAGGCAAGAAACGGTTCAATTTTAGGTCTATTGATTTCCATTCCCTCTGCTCCACTCAACTAATCCTGTCTCTCTCTTTCTCTTTTTTTTAGTGAATTTTCTCTTAAGTATGCTGCTTGCACAGTCCCTCTTTGTGGCCTTGTGAGCCTCTGGGCTCAGCGGTGTATGGGCTTGTCACCTCTCCTTGCCTGGGGGCATGCTCTGTGGTCCTCCTCCTGGCAGCTGAGGGGAACAGCTCTCTCCAACCCTTACCTCCGGGTTGACTAATCACCTTTCAGGATGATATTATTCAAATCTTTATGTAGTTTCTTTCTTTCTTTTTTAAGTAGGCTCCACGCCCAGCGTGGCTGCCCAGTGCCAGGCTTGAACTCACGACACTGAGATCAGGACCTGAGCTGAAATCAAGAGTCGGATGCTTAGCTGACTGAGCCACCCAAGAGCCCCTCTTTATGTGGATTCTTTTGCCAAAATTTTGCATGACTGTGCAGGAAGTGCAACCTTTCAAGTCTTCCAATCCGTAACGGAGGGCACTGTTTCACTCCCAGCATGTCGCTGCAATCCAGCATATCTCATCTTCTGTATATATCGCTTAGGAGTCTTGGTTTTTCAGGGGATCCACACTTCATCCATAGCAATCTGACACTTCCTCTTGTCTTAGTCTGTTTGGGCTGCTATCACAAAATACCATAGACTGGGTGGCATCTATAGAACAGACATTCACTTCTCACAGCTCTGGACGCCGGGAAGTCCAAGATCAAGGTGCCGGCAGAGTCAGTGTCCAATGAGAGCCCACTTCCTAGTTCACAGACAGCCAGTTCTTGCTGTGTCCTCGCATGGGGGGAGGCGCAAGGGAGCGATCTGGGGTCTCTTTTATAGGCGCACTAATCCCACTCATGATGCAATCACTTCCAAAGGCCCCACCTCCAAATATCATCACGTAGAGGATTAGGTTTCAACATACAAATTTTGGGGGGACACGGTCAGTCTACAGCACCTGCACAGTCCCTTTCTGGGACTGTTTAACAGTGATAACCATTGCATTATAATTATCCAGGACGCCAGGTTTTCAAGTTAATGTTGCCAAGTCTCCATTTCATTTTCAGTCCTCGTCATCCCAGGTTTATCCTGCTTTTTCCTTTTCCTTCCATCTTTCTCCTGTTCCTTTGACCGCCCCCATGCGTATTTCCTCCTTGCAGAGAACACAAGGGCAGAGCTGAAGCGTAGCTGAACCTGTGATCGTTCACTGTTCCTAAATGCAATGTATGGGTTAGCTTGGGATTTTAACTTTAAAACATTTTCCTCCATAAAGAAATCCAAAGGGGCTTGTTTAAGTAAATGTGTCTCGAACTTTATCATGCCTATAAATCATGTGGGGAGTGTTGTTAAAAGGAGATTCTGATGCAGTAGGTCTGGGCTGGGGCCGAGAGTCTGCATCTCCAATAAGCAGCTAAGTAATGGTGACATTGCTAGGCTCTGTCCCAAAACGTGACAAGAGTCTAAATGGCCTTCTCAGGGGGTTCGTTTACATACAGGACAGGGGCCAAAGATGCCTTGAGAGGGACTCACCCAGGTGGTGTTGGTTGTCATATAATCACTCTGGAGTCCATGGTTTTTCTCACTTAAGCTTTGTAACGGTATGGCAAGTTTCCAGGAGAGTGTCTAAGGCATTCACGAGTCCCTGAACAGAAGGGGTCGTGTGCGGGAGCTGAGTAGCTGTGGCGTGTGCGATCTTTTCTTTCTGTGTCCCCCAGGCTGGTACAACCGTCTGTACATTAACTTCACCTTGCGACGCCATATCTTCTTCTTCTTGCTCCAAACTTACTTTCCTGCCACCCTGATGGTCATGCTGTCCTGGGTGTCCTTCTGGATCGACCGCAGAGCCGTGCCTGCCAGAGTCCCTTTAGGTAAGGAACATCTCAAGTGTGTCTTTCGGGCGTCTAAAATACAAGTAATTTCTTCCAGATGAAACTGTTCATTTCAAATTGGTTCTAAACCTCTGTTGGCGTGATTACTTGGAAACACCAGGTTATTGATTCACGGGTAAAATGCCATTATTAAGAACCTATGTCTCCAGGGTCCCACAAGTGCCCATGCAAACACCCCAAGTTTTGTTAGAACCATGTTCTGGAGTCAGTGGTCCTGGTGTGTGGGTGCTTTCTCTGCCCACCTGCAGAAGGAAACCATGTTCCATAACAGGGTTTCTCCAAAGGCGGCCCAAGGGATCTTTGCAATGGAATCTCTGGGGGAAATTGTTAAAAAAGAAGAATCCTGTGTCTCATCTACGTGTATAGAATTAGAATCTCTGAGAAAGGACCGGAACCTACATTTTGAACAAGGTCTCCTGGTCATTCTTATACATGCTCACGTCTGAAAATCCCTACTCTGTAAGCATTTCAGGAATAGCTATTTGCCATCAACTCTCTCCCCCACCTTAAATATTGTGCCCGCTCAGTCACGCACACCACCATTGCTCAGATGGTTCCGAGGCTTTGAGGGGCAGGGTCATCCCCCAGGTTTTAGTGACACTGAATTGGAACTGGCCCTTAAGGTGACCCCAGTCCCCTGTGATTCGATGCTTGCCAAGCAAATGCTCTCAGTTTAATTTGAAATCCCAGGCAAGTACCCCTGACAAACGCCCTGTCCTTTAACAGGTGTTCTGTAGCTTGAACGGTCACCGTGTTAAATAAACAACCATTTTAGTTTTAAAAATCTAACCCCCCTAAATGAAGTTAACATCAATTCTTGGTAAAATTGACCTCTGCATCCTCAAGTCAACACTGGTGAATGGGCGGCCAGGGCTGGCATGGGGGTGGCTGCCAGAATGGCCCTGACAACTAATAATGCAGGCCCAGGACTGCAAGATCCTATACCAGCAACAAGGACACAAGTACTGAAATATACCTAGTGCACTTCTTTCCCTTTTTGGAGAAGTAGTTACAAGAAACACATATATACCTGCTCATTATATAATCTCTGTTTTATTTATTTATTTATTTATTTTTAAGATTTTATTTTTTAAAGTAATTTCTATGCCCAACGTGGGGCTGGAACTCACCACCCCGAGATCGAGAGTCGCATGCTGTATTGACTGAGCCAGCCGGGGGCCCCCATAAATCTCTGTTTTAATCAATTGAATGGAAATAAATATCTTACTGCCAAAAATTTCTAGGGTGTGCTCTCTACGGAAGGACAAAGTGAGACAGGTGTTTGGGAGGATGTGGAGGGGAGGGAATGGGTGAGGAGGTGGGGGAACAGGAGACGCTTTATAAAAGCTAAATCTTGAGGGGCACCTGGGTGGCTCAGTGGGTTAGGAGTCTGCCTTAGACTCAGGTTGTGAGCTCAGGGTCCTGGGATGGAGCCTTGGGTAGGGCTCCCTGCTCAGTGGGGAGTCTGCTTCTCCCTCTCCCTCTGTTCTCTCTTGCTCTTGTTCTCACACGCTCTTAAATACATAAATAAATAAATAAATAAATAAATAAATAAATAAATAATAAATCTTTTTAAAAAAGTGCTAAATCTTGAAAGATGAATAGGTGTTTGCTAGACGGAGGGGCAGGGATGGAGATATTCTAGGCGGAAGGAGAACAGAAAAAGAAGAGAGGAGTGATGGCCTCCAGGGTGTTCAGTGAAACTTGTGTCTCACTCTATTTGCAGGTATCACCACCGTGCTGACCATGTCCACCATCATCACGGGCGTGAATGCCTCCATGCCCCGCGTCTCCTACATCAAGGCGGTGGACATCTACCTCTGGGTCAGCTTCGTGTTCGTGTTCCTGTCGGTGCTGGAGTACGCCGCCGTCAACTACCTGACCACCGTGCAGGAGCGCAAGGAGTGCAAGCTGCGCGAGAAGGTGACCTTGCCACGAGTGAGGCGTCTGCTCAGGGATAGAGCCTGGTCCTGCTTCGGACCGTGGACAGGTCAAACCTTCTCTGTAAATTGGGGCGGTGACATCCCCTCCTCCACCTACTTCACAAGCTGGTGTGAAGAGCAAACAAAATAGTGTGTTAAAACAGTGCGACATTTACCCTGGGCTACATCTTTCAGTCATTCAAATATTTATTTAGCACCTACCATATACCAACAGCTAAGCCAAGTTAACTAAGACAGAGTCCCTTTAATCATGGTGGTGTTCATTGTTTAGTGCTAAAAATAGATGACAATTCAACATGGTGAAACAATTATTTGTGAACCCACAGGTGTAATAAAACAAACAAACAAACAAACAAACCCCTTCCAGGGAAGCACATCCTCCATTCTAGGAACTTCTCTTTCATATGTGACCTTGTGCATCTTCCATCATTTCCCAGATCATCTTCCCTCCCACCCAACTTTTCTTTCTTCCTCCTGTCTGCAAATGATTATTTCCTCCAGAAAACTAAACCTAAGTAAGAGTAAACTATCTCCACAATCCCCACCCCATCACACTACACACACCTAATGTTATCTGCAAATATTTTTATCAGGGCTCCTATCCATTTTTAATCTCAGAGAGAACAGCACAGTTATCTGATCATGAACATTCAGGTTGGTCTCTGATACCATGTGATGTTCCCTAAGAGTTGCTCCATAGACTTGGAACAAAAATGGGCACCTGCTCTTTTAGCCGGTCTGCAGAGCCAACACCGTTATTTTCCCATGCCCCGCCCCTAACTGGGAATAAAAGAAACTAGAAAAGGCAGCCCCGACCAGCATGCGGTTTCTTCTGAGAGCTGGAACTGAGCTCGCATCACAGCGTGTGTTTGCTGTGTTCGCAGCTTCCCTGCACCTGTGGACTACCCCAGCCTCGCGGGGTCATGCTGGATGGCAGCTACAGCGACGGGGAGGTTAATGACCTGGGCAGCTACATACCGGAGAACGGAGAGAAGCCAGACAAGATGATGGTGCAGCTGACCTTGGCCTCGGAGAGGAGCTCCCCGCAGAGGAAAAGTCAGAGGAGCAGCTATGTGAGCATGAGGATCGACACCCATGCCATTGATAAATACTCCAGGATCATTTTTCCAGCGGCGTATATTTTATTCAATTTAATATACTGGTCTATTTTCTCATAAATGCCTGTTAACTCTATAAATTTCACATTCTTCTGTAGGCACCACAGAAATACCTGTGTGACGAACATAATTCAAGGTTATGATGCAATTGAAGTTCCCCCTACCCATCCTTCTCCAGCTTTCCAAAACTACATGGACAAGACACTCACTGATTTAATTTGCACTTATTAACCACCTATTGTATCCACAGCATTATACTCGGTGCTGCCAGGAATAGGACACCCGTAACAACTGGTGATAGTTGTTCCTGGGGAGCCCCTGGAAAAGCACACTGCCAGTGTTGTGGACACACAACACTCAACCTCTTTTAGACCCTAGGTGCTTATTCACATGAATGATGTCCTCTGTGTGCATGTCATTATATTCTCTGGACGAGATGGAATCGGTAAGCACCTAAAGGTCACTTGCACAGAACATACATGCACCTAAATCCCCACTTTCACCAAAACTCATGCCTCGCTTCATAGTCTAGTCCCTATTTTTCAATGTGTCTCCTCATGTTTATCTTAATACAAGGCAATAATAATTTTCCTATTCTTATTTACGTCTATGGTTCATGAAGTTTGACCTCTTCAGAAGCAAAGCTCTTTAGATTGCTGCAATGGCTTCTGATTCGGGGCGGAGGGGGAAATTTCTCTGATAGGAAGACTATGAAGAAGAGGGTGTGTGCATGCGTTCTGTCAGTTCTGTCATAGAGATAACTAGCCTAGAAAACTTGTGTTTCAGTGTTTCCTGTTTCATAATCACTGCTTCATGTAGCTCCGCCTTGGAGCATGTCCTGGTTCAAAGTGAAGTCCTTTCTCAGTAAGGTGATATCTTCACTGAGGAACTTGGGAATAGACAGTTTTCTGCATAAACATTTCAAGAAAATGCATAATTTGGAGCTACTACCTGTAACTCATTAGGATGAGAAATACATGGTTTCTGAAGAAAAAAAGAACACCAGAAAGAAAAAGAAATGGGAAGACATCACTGAACATCTTGAGTGAATGCCAGCATTTTCTGTGAACCAGAAAACGATGGTCACCTCTCACCAGGGCATGGGATAAGAGAGAGGGTTCTCATTTGATGTGTTATTTAAAAATAAGTAAGTTATTCATACTATATATCTACAGGATCAACCCCCACCAAACTTATCCAAACAGTATTTGTTTGAAACTCACTTTAATAAAGTGAATTCTATACACAATGATGTCATTTTCTTTCCACAATTGAACTGAGCACCCATACTAAATAATATCTCTTCATATGAGAGCTATACTTCATTCCAATATGAAAATAAAACCATATTTGCATAAATCCTAATTACAAGGTAGTCTCCCATTCCCCCCAATAAGAGCTCATGAAAATGAAGTTTTTTGGCAAACTCAAGAAGATACTTAAAGGGATATAGATAAAATAGTTACACATTAGCTTTTGATATTTAAAACCATTTTTAAACATTACTTTCTTAGTGCTTATTTTAGGAAACAATTTCGATCAAACTCTTCGCAAACATCCTTGCCACTCACTTCTTCCTCATGACCAGAGCCACTCTGAGTTATCTAGCAAGGTTTCCAGGGCGCATCATCTGAATTTCCATCTACTTTGTTTAGGAAACTCATGCAGGATGCCGCATTAGTCTGCTCAGGCTGCCACAGCGGGGGGCTTACACAACCAAATTCATTTTCTCTCAGTTCTGGAGGCTGGAAGTCCAAGATCAAGGTGTTGGCAGGTTGGGTTTCTCCTGAGGTCTTGCTCCATGACTTGCAGAAGCCCACCTTCTTGCTTCATCCTAGCACGGCCTTTTTCTCTGAGCCCATGCATCCCTGGTGTCTCTTCCTTTTCTGTAAAGACACTAGACATACTGGATTACAGCTCCGCCCTTACAATACCATTTATCCTTAATTACCTCTTTAGAAGCCCTATCT
Organism: Ursus americanus; assembly: GCF_024610735.1. Classification (NCBI taxonomy): domain Eukaryota; kingdom Metazoa; phylum Chordata; class Mammalia; order Carnivora; family Ursidae; genus Ursus; species Ursus americanus. Next base: position 8,910,861 of record NC_142137.1, on the reverse strand, counting down.
CCAGGTAAGTCACAGTGGGAGTGAAGACTTCAACATATAAATTGGGGTTGGGGGGGGGCAAAATTCAGTCCAGAGCAGATGTCTGTGGGAATTAGGCATTTGCATAATAGTACATCTTATAGCTGTTTATTCTTGATCCTTATAATGTAATCCATACAATATTGTTTTTTAAAGTTTATTGTGAGATCCACACTAGTAGTTGGGAAGAAAAAGTGATGAAATTCATGTTAAATTTCTTTGCTATCTTAAAGCAATTCTCTCAGGTGACCTCTTCAAGCATTTCAAACTAGTATTGATTGAGGTGATTTCCATGCTCATGTTTTCTCAAGGCCGTACCTTGCTGTCAAAGCTATGTGTTTGAGAGAGAACTCTAAAACGACTTTGTAAAGACCCAAATATAAAGCAACTCCCTCTTTCTGATGGATAATTTTGGAGAGAACCTCACCATGTATGTGGGCACCTATAGTACTTAATAAATACTTGCTGGCATGACTGGAGAATAGGAAGATGTGGTTATAATATTGTCTGGTTAAGAGGCAGGTACCATCGTATGCCCATATTGAATAATTTTTCAAGAGTCAAAATGCTGTAAAATACAGTTGACTTGAACTATATCAAACACCATTTATTCCCTGTCTGGGAGTTCAGAAGGCAGTTCAGGATTTCAAGGTTTCTTATCGTCGTTGTGCTACGATGCGGACGTCATGAAGATGTGCGGAGTGTTAGCCAGCAAGGAGCTGGGGCTAGTCAGACCAGCTTTTACTCAATGGCAATATTCTCTTTCTGTGTTATATATCCCTAACCAATATTCATTAGTTTTTTCATAATTCATATTTTAGAAAAGTGATACTCAATTTTAGAAAAAATAAAAAATGGCTTATTAGTAACAATGAAACCTCACATTTATAAAACCCAGTTTTACAAATAAGTACTTTCTTCTTTTTTTTTTTTTTAGTAGGCTCCACACCCAGAGTGGAGCCCAGTGCAGGGCTTGAACTCACAATCCTGAGATAAAGACCTGAGCTGAAATCAAGAGTTGGATGCTTAACCAACTGAGCCACCCAGGAGCCCCACAAACAAATACTTTTGGTGCCGTGTGTTGGGGTCTGGGAGCAAATGGTCAAGAAGGAATTCTTGAGGTGTCTTTGGTGCAAAAAAGGTGGGGTTTTGTTTGTTTGTTTGTTGCTTTTGTGTTTTTTAAGAGTGCAAAAAAGGTGGTTTTATTAAAGCATGAGGACAGGACCTGTGGGGAGAAAGAGCTGCACTGGGGTTGAGGAGTGACTGATTATATACTTTCAAGTTGGGAGGGGGTTAAGGATAGCATAAGTCTCTAAGGAATTTGGAAGCAAGGTTTCCAGGACCCTGGGGGCCAGCTGTTGTTAGGATAAGGTCACTTACTTCTGTCTAGTAAACCTTCATCATGAGACCCTTCAAATGTGTATCAGTGGGCCATCTGTTTGGAGGATGGTTGCTAACATATCTTGGAGAGGTAGAGAAAAAGGAGGTTTCCAAAGGAACTTTCGCATGTTAAAGAAAACTTCCAGGATCCTGGAAGTCGGGCTAATGTCAAGCTCAAGTTGCCTTTTGCCTCTAGCAGAGTCTTAACACTGAAGCAACTGAGCCCTGGAGGAAGGTCATTCTGCCTGTCCCAAGTACTTGCCAATGGGCTGTACATTGTAAGGAAGTCTAATTTTTTTCTACATTTCTTTTGCCTTTGTTCTCCACACCACTTTCACATAGTGTATTTGTATTAAAGATTCCTAAGTTTCAAGCACAGAAACATTTCATTTCGTGATTAACTCACTAAAGAGCTCATACGAAGAGACATAGATTAAGAAGTCAGTGAAGGGGGGACAACTGGTGGCTGAGTCAGTTAAGCATCTGCCTTCGGCTCAGGTCATGATCTTCATTCAGATCCTGGGATACAGCCCCACATTAGGCTCCCTGCTCAGCAGGGAGTCTGCTTCTCCCTCTCCCTGTGCCCCTCCCCCAGCTCGTGTCCCCCCCATACATAAATAAAATCTTAAAAAAAAAAGTCAGTGAAAAAAAAGAATAAGATGAGCTCTTGATGAAAATTTAATATCTAATTATCAGGGAAAAAAACAAACAACACTTCCATTTTCAGGCCAAATGAGAGTTGAACACAGCCCTGATGACTGCAAGATAAAATTCAAGCTCTTTTTGGTCTATACAGCATCGGACAGTTTGATTTGTCTGATGAATTTGACAGCACCTTCGGCATTTTGTAGCTTGAACCCTCCTATACCTATCTGATTTTCCAATATGTAAAAGCCCTTTCAACTTTTTATACCTCTCATTTATTCCGAAGACTGAAAATAAGACAGGGAAACACAATGTATAAAGAAATGCAAAAAGTAAATAATCCCCAAATGCCCATTTCCTTGTTTAAAAAATTGACTGACATTTCTAAGAGTAGTATTAACACTGGGGAAAACCGACAAGAGCAAGAAAAAAGGTTCTGGCAACAAATATTATGTATAATCTTAATTTTGGAGGGTTGCAACATAGAATCTAGATGACTGTAATTCTGAAACATTGTCCCTGAAAGTGATGGATTCCAAGGAAATGAGAAGTTTTGTAGGCTGAGAGGTCAGTGGAATTACTGGAAAGGATTAAAGAGGCACGGAAGTTGCTTTAGGAAATTTTCCTGTCCAACACAGCAAGATTTCTTATGTGCCCGGGCCAAGTTTTAAGTCCCATTCAGGCACGTTTTAACAGGATTCCACTTGTAATTTTCCAGTAGGTTTCTTCCTCTTAGATCTTCTATTGGAAAGCAATCAACTTCAGTATTGCCCAATTTACTGATATGCCTAGAAAAATCGTTCAAGCATGATGAGAGAAGAAAAAACGACCTCTGAAAATTTCTCAATCTTCCCCCAAAATTGGCACCATTTTCTCATGTGGTCCATCTGCACACCACTATCCTTATATGAAAATCAATTTTAATGTTCTGGCTTCTCCCCAGAATACTGTGACTACAGCTTAATATGAACCTGGCTACATAGTTACTGGCTTTGCCATTTCAAATAGTTCACAATCTTTGCAAAATTGCCTTTACTTATGAAATATGTCATAATTATATTCAGATATGTCTGGTGGATTTACCTAAAAACTGAAGATTTCAGGTCCAGCTTCGCCACTATTTCCCCGTTTTGTAATACTGTTCCGTAACACAGTTTAACTCCCACGGCATTCTTCAAGTTGGATTTCCATATTGGGGTATTCGCTGCATCTATCTTTAATTGGGATGAAAATACAGTTTGATTCTTGCAACTCAGATATCCCCAGTGCCGTGTTGGCATTACCTGGGAATGTGTTAAGAAAGCGGAATCTCAGTACCCACCTTCCACCTTCTCAGTTAGAACCCGTATTTTAACAAGATCCCTCAGGTGATTCGTGTGGGGCTACCACGTGGCCTAGGTGGTGAAAGACTGCACCCAAGGCGGAGCAAAAGACCCAGAAGTTTATTGATCACACTGCAGGACAGCAGTGGGCAGGACAGGAGAGACTATCTGCCGCCAGGCAGAGGTAAGGGGCCACAGCTACAGGGGTGGGGTAAGGGGGTATGGGGACATACGGAATTTTCGAAACCTTTTTTGATAATCTTAGGAACTGTGCCCGGTTGTAAGTAGTCCATTGGTCAGTTAGGGCCTATGGCTATTTCGAGGTGGGTCACTTCAAGAGCCTCACTGATTTCAGCTCGGTGGTCGCTGTGGGTTCCGTTGCCTTGCTCAGGATTCCACTGCTCAAGCCTGTTGTCCGAAGCAGCCTCCGCAATTCATCCGTACATTCAAGTAGCCAAAGCCCTCAGCTCAGCTCACACGACCGTTCATCTTCGAGTATCATTCGCAAGTGATGTAAGAGCTGCGCCGATACGGTCAACAGCTCAGTGTTGAGGGCTTACCACGCGCTAAGCCCTGTGTTAAGAGCTGTAGCTGATTTGTTGATCTCAAGCAAGTTGGTCAAGAACACCACGCCCTCCCCGCCCCCTGCCCGCCCGTGAAGTCTACAGCCCTCAAGCAACAATCTCAGCCTAAAAAAGCACAAATACCTCTACAAAATAGGAAGAAATGTTTGTCCTGGAGTCTTCAAAAATATTTCTCCACCACAAAGCTCAACTGAGTTAAAAAAAATTTGTTTTTAATTCTAAGGGAGTATGACTCTCAGTTCCGTGGGATCTAAGTGCAGATTTGGGAGGTAAGTTTCCTTGGGGGTGGGTAAGTTATAAAAAGCAGAAAAAACTCATAATCCTACTAAGCAGAGGCAACTAGTACTGCTTATCTTTTTTTCTGTACATTTTTTATAGTTGCCATCGTATTTTATGTACAAATTGATTTTGGTTCTTTTCCTTAACGTAGACTGACCATTCTCATACTAAGAACTCCTTATATTCTGCTGCCATTAAAATCTTTCCATGTTTTAAACACACAAGGCAATCTTCCCCTTAATACTGGATAAAAAATAATAGTGTGATGAATACTCTTAGACATATATTCTTGTCACACTCTATTTCCTTACACAAACAGTGAATGTCTGGAATGGATGTTGATTCGAGATCAATATTCTTCATTATGTTATAGTAGGCTCTTAGCTTTATAGGATTTAAAAATCACCAATGGGATTAAACTATACCTTAGTGGTACCTGACAATATGGAACAGCAACCACTCATACTAGCTTAAGAAAGAAATAGAAGAATACAGGGGAATCTCACCTATAAAAAGGAAACAGAAGTCCAGCAGGGCCTGATGACCACCGGAAAGATTTCGGACAGGTTTTCTTTTCAGGCAGTGTAGTACCTTTCTTTTCTGGGTGATTGCTGTATTGGTCACTAAGATTGTCCTCTGTGCATACATGATCTTCAGCTCCAGATTTGTCTTTAAAACTCTAGGGCTCACCATCATCTAAATGACACCCCCCCACACTCTACATTCCCAGGCCTCCCCACCCATGTCAATTCCACGCCAGTTTGTAGAGGCCTTCGAGGGTAAACTGGCTCTTCAGGGGACAGGAAAGGAATTAGCAACCAGAATCAGAGTAAGATTTTTCCTCCTCAGCCCACCCTGAGCTCAGTGAAGGTTGTCTGCAAATGAGCCCAAAACAAGAGGGATCCTTCAGACTATTAAAAACAAGAAACAGGGGCGCCTGGGTGGCACAGCGGTTAAGCGTCTGCCTTCGGCTCAGGGCGTGATCCCAGCGTTATGGGATCGAGCCCCGCATCAGGCTCCCCTGCTGTGAGCCTGCTTCTTCCTCTCCCACTCCCCCTGCTTGTGTGCCCTCTCTCGCTGGCTGTCTCTATCTCTGTCAAATAAATAAATAAAATCTTTAAAAAAAAAAAAAAACAAGAAACAAAACAAAACAAAAATACAAAAAACAAAAATTTCAGCATCTGGTTAAACGTGTAGGACATGCTTTTGAGTATGCAGAAAGCGGACTTCCCCAGCAGTGGGAATGCACAGATCAGGCCATATATTAAAGATAATAAATATGGTTGTGACAAATCAAGGTAAGGACAGAAAACAAGTCTTGTTAGTGAAATTATGTTCCTGTCATCTTAGGATAAGAAATTTGTGCGCATCTGGGGGGCTCGGTCAGTTAAGCGTCTGCCTTTGGCTCACGTCGTGATCTAAGGGTCCTGGGATCGAGCACTGCATCGGGCTCCCTGTTCTGTGGGAAGCCTCTTCTCCCTCTACCTCTGCCTCCCCATCCTGCCCCTCTTATGAACAAATAAAGAAAATCTTAAAAAAAAAAGAATAAGATATTTGTGCTTTGTGAATTCATTTCTAGGCTTTTGTTATTTTTTCCCCTTTGATTTCCTAAATTAATTTTTGTCCCATCTTGGATCTGTGGAGAAAAGAAATCATATTTAGGCCAGGAGAACTTAGTAAGTGGCAGAGGGCGGAAGGGTGTAGAGAGCAAGATGGGGTCACTCAGGTCAAGCAGGAGTCTGTTTCAAACAGGAACCCGTGTTAAGCAATGATGCACGCAGTTAAGGGTACTGCAGAGGGGCACCGGGGTGACTCAGTCGGTTAAGTGTCCAGCTCGTGATCTCAGCTCAGGCCTTGATCTCTGGGTCGTGAGTCCAAGCTCCATGTTGGGCTCCACGCTGGGTGTGGAGCCTACTTTCAAAAAAAAGGGTATTGTAGCCACGAGATATCACCGGGATCAGCATCAGCTGACACCCCAGAACTGATAACAACCACAAGCAGGAGCAGGGGCCCATGGCTGATTAAAATCACTTTGAAATGGAGAGGATTTTTGCAGCAAACTGTCACTCTTCGGACATGACCCCGACTACTTAAAAAAGGCAGCTGCCAGATTATCTCTGAACAGAACAGAGATACTTACTGTTGGAGCATAATAAGCAGTATGTGCGAAGCTGACCCCGACCAGAACCAGGCCTTATCTCAACCTCAGCCGCACCCACAGACTGACTTCTGTTTGTTTCCTAAAACCTTCTGTTACCTTGTTTGTTGTGTGGCTTGTCTTACGTTCTGCTCTGTGGGCCGGTAAGAAGTCAAGGTAATCACATGGGGAAATGTCACTGAGTTTGGAACGCTGAACATACTTTTAAATTATAATTATCTTTGCTTTATGATTAGATAAAGCTGACATTGTGGAAAGGCACAATTCGTGTGTGCACCTTCATAGAGTGCTCACGACAAAGGGGACATGGCAACGTCAGAGGCTGGACCACGGACTAACATCTGATGGGAGAGACCCAGAGATAAAAACCCAAGAGAACTATGGTTGCAATCTCTTTCTGCCTGGGATGATTTTCTATCACAGGTTCTTCATACACATACACATATGCATATGCATACATTATATATATATATAATTTTTTTTTTTTTTTACATGGGACCTTCTCTTAACACACACGGCGCGCCTGGGTGGTGCAGTCGTTAAGCGTCTGCCTTCGGCTCAGGGCGTGATCCCGGCGTTCTGGGATCGAGCCCCACATCAGGCTCCTCCGCTGGGAGCCTGCTTCTTCCTCTCCCACTCCCCCTGCTTGTGTTCCCTCTCTCGCTGGCTGTCTCTGTCAACTAAATGAATGAAATCTTTAAAAAAATAAAAATAAAAATAAATAAAAATAAAAAATAAAAAATTCTCCATTATATGAGTAATATGACATTTATTTTTTTTTCTTTAGTTTTTTAAGTAAACTCCACACCACATGGGGGGCTTGAACTCACAACCCTGAGATTAAGAGTCCCATGCTCTATTGACTGAGCCTGCCAGGTGCCCCGACATTTACAGTTTAAAAGCAAATCCTCATCTGTAAAACTGATGAATTAATAAGAGAATAATATATCACAAGGTAATCGAGAAATTGTACATTAGGTTCATGTCTTTTCTTATCTCCATGTACGTTGAAAACAACCACAAGACAACTGTTATTAAACGTATTTATTACCATTTTAGATTTTCACACACACTTTAATATGTATGTATTAAAATATTACAGGAACTACTATCACCTGATGGTGGTAGAGACTGCTTACTTGAAAATATTAACGTCATACATAGCAAAATGCATCATCCTCAAATGAACTGCAAAAGGCCCAAAGTATGTGAAAGAGATCGAGACGGAGCTTATCAGACCTTACAGCCTTATAAAGAGTTGCTAGCCAGCACAAAGATAACAGATTTATGTTACAATGAAAATGTGTTTTGTAATTTGAAGGCTCATACACAATGCAGGGCACTTTCCAGAAGACTAAAGAGATGCTTTGGGTAAAAAGTAAGAAACGTATAAAACACAAGTATCAGAAAGATTTTTTTAAAGAGTATTAGACAATCATCCTTTAAAAAAAAGGGCTTTTAATATCAATTTCTTCTATCCAAAGAGACGTGACTCAGGTATTTTTAAATATTTTAGAAACACTTCTCAAACATTTCCAAGACAGTAGCTTTCAGATGTTCCCTCAATACCTGGGTTGCTCAGATGAAGTAAATCTTACGAGGGCTCCCCACCAACCAGAAGCGTTTTCAGGCTTACGCTTAACTCTTCTTACCACCCTGAGCTTAGAAGTAAGCAGTCCTCCACAAATGTTCACTGAACCCAACTACTGAAACTACAACAGCTAAAATGTCAACGTATCGATAACTCAACAGGCCTTTGGAAGACTGTGGGAAATCACACACTGTCAGTTTACACAAGTATTCATAAACACACGACAACGTTCTAGTTTATCCTAAATGCCTCAGCCCTTTTGAGTGTTATACAAAGAAGTAATTAAAAGGATACATTTCCTGAGTAGTTCCATAAAATATGGGTAGTATTTAAAAACGAAGAGCAGTCTGAAAAGAGGCAAGCTAAACATCAGCTATACTCAGTCTCATTATATGGCATAGAGTCAGTCATGCAGTAATTAAGAGCTCCAAAAGGAAAATCCATCATTACAAAGGAAGCGCTCTCTTATATTCAAACAGCATCCTGAGGATTAGTGATCACTGGTTCCTCTGAAATGAGATTTTTGACTCCAGCATTTGTGTCCATGTTTATTTATACTTTTTTTTTTAAAGATTTTATTTATTTATTTGACAGAGATAGAGACAGCCAGCGAGAGAGGGAACACAAGCAGGGGGAGTGGGAGAGGAAGAAGCAGGCTCATAGCGGAGGAGCCTGATGTGGGGCTCGATCCCATAACGCCGGGATCACGCCCTGAGCCGAAGGCAGACGCTTAACCGCTGTGCCACCCAGGCGCCCCTATTTATACTTTTTAGTGTAATGTGGCTCAATCAACTCACTGGTATATAGAAAATAAAGAGGGATTTAAAAATCTGAATTCTATTAACTACTACTAAAGTCAAATGATGTAAGAAGTCAAGGTAAAATCTAGTACTAAAAAAAAGTACCTCTACCTAGACTTTAGAGCACCAGTTCCCAACCTCTTTGCTGACATGATTAATCCATGACGTATTCCAATGAATAAACCCGTATTCTGACCAAGTGTTTCGAAAACTGGAAGGAAAATACAATATTACAGAAACTGCGGTGGGATGCAGATCTTAGCGGCGGCTCCGTATCGGCTCCGCACCCTGGGTTACGGCGGAGAGCGCTGATGCAGAAGACACCTGCCACCAGCTCCAGCTCCACACCTCGCTCTCTCAGCAAGAATACTTAGCAGAGCGCCAGTAATGCAGTAACGACGGAATCCGAACCTCCAAATTTTGTCTCCGTCGTCTTTAAAAAGTAAATCAATCACAAACAACAAACGCTTTGTATGAACAACAATGAACGTGTGACACTTCACAAAAAACAGGAGGGTATTAGCGTGTTGGGTTCCTGTTAACCATTACTGTTCTAGAATGTTATGGAGGCTTTATGAAATAAAACCGTGTTCCTTAGCGTGCAGGACTTACATAAGGAATTGAAAACCTGTAGTTGAGAAATTTATTAAGTTGATAATGAGGAAACTCATTCCATTTGTGGAAACCGGCGATCTTGGCCATCTCCAATTCTCAGCCAGAAGCCTCTGCTGATTCCTCTCCTGTTTGTGAAATATATACCAACCACGGCTCTTTGAGATTGCAAAGTATCAGACAAGGTGTGTCACGGAAGACCCTGATGTGAAGAGCTGGAAGCCTGGTTGCATAGAGGACAATCTTCAGGCATCAGGGGAGCTGTATCTCACAGTGAAGGTCAATGCTAAAAGAAACAAACTTCTGAAGGTGCCAGAACTCCACACAAGGACAGACCACCGACGAGTTACAACTGTCAACACCAGGGCACTGCCACCTAAACCCCTGTCTCTGTGTTTTCAATTGAGGCTTGCAGTTTTCTCCTAGGAGACGATCTGATTATATGACGTAAGTCAAACAGAAACTGATTTTATTTTGCTGTTATATAGGACAGAGACTGGCAAATTTTTTTTTTAAATAAAGGACCGGATAGTAAATATTTTCAGTTTTACGGGTCACATGATCTGGTCTTGGTCTCTGATATTTTTTTCCTATGACTCTCTAAAAATGTAAAGATTATTTTTAGCATGCCAGCCATATAAAATTGGGTGCTTGTCAAATGAGGCCATAGCTTGTAGTCCCTTGATATAGAAGAAAATCAATTCTCAACTACTAACTCTCCTTCTTTTTCAACTTTAAATAACTTCAGATAGAATAGGAATTAGGGGTTCAAAGGACTGTAAGGATGAGTGATCTAACTTTCCAAATGGGGAGCTCAACGCTCAGGGGCCCCGAGTGACTTACTTGTAACAGGCCAAACACTTGTCTCTCTTTTACCTTCCATTTTTGGAATACACTCAAATTTGAGGACTCCCTTTAAAATAAAGTATACTAGAGCTTTACTATATTCACAGCTTAAAGTATTTGCTTTACCAGATACTTTTTTTTTCACATTCTTTTATCGTGTTCATGGAATTCACACTAAGAACCAAGAAAAACGCACAATACTTTAAAACTAGTATTGAGAAGGCATGGGGCTTAAGAAGGCTTAGAATTCTGTGCCCTAAACTCAGTAAACTGGACAGGCGGCTTCTAAGTAGAAGCCTGAATAGGGCTGCTGGGCAGAGGTGACCAGTTACATGACATTAATAGTCAAAGCAAACAGACTTTGCTTCTTCCTAACTAAGCCCTCCAGAGCACACTGAGCTACAAAGCAAACACGTCACAGAGAGTCTAACCCCGTCTACATTTTTTCCTATTACGCAAATATGGAATTAGGAATGACACTTTAATGCCATTTCTCAGAGTTAATTTAAAAAAATTTTCACTTTCCTTCAAATGATTTAACTGAAGCTTATTCTTTGTACCAGAGTTTCCAGTTGTTTCCCACAGCATTTCTGATTAAAAACCCGCTTTTATTATCAATGAAAAGATTCTCTAAACCAAAACAGATACGGTCAGATACTCAGAATGAACCTTCCCTAAATTTAGTACTTGAATTTTAAATTATTTCACCACCCTATACCAAAAAATTAAAAAAAAAAAAATCTTTCATGGGTCAATTCTGAATATAAAGTTTGAAATCCCTTGAATCTTTTAAAATACACTTATACAACAATTGAATTTATAAAATATTATCACTGATAAGCCATGTATCATCCAAGTTGTTTAAGAAATGCCATCACTGGGGCGCCTGGCTGACTCGGTCGGTGGAGGGTGCGACCCTTGATCTTGTGGGGCTGTGAGTTTGAGCCCCAAGTTGAGTGTAGAGAGATTACTTAAAAATAAAATCTTAAAAGAAAAAAACGAGATGCCATCACACATATCAGCTCCTAAAAGATCACAATTGCATCAAACATAGATTTGTGAAAATCTTCATTTTATTTACTTAAATTAATTTTATTACTTAAATTAATTTTTTTAAATAAACTGTATGCCCAATGTGGGGCTCAAACTCATGACCCGGAGATCGGGAGTCACATGCTCTACTGGCTGAGCCAGCCTGGTGCCCTGAAAATTTTCACCTTAGAGATGAGGTCATGTGTGTTCTCCACATCATGTCCTCACTTTTCAGGTAAGAGGAATTTGACTCCCTTAAGACTAAAAATTAAGGATGCCCTCCTCCGTCATTAAAAAAGATTAAAGAAAAAAATCATTACTTCTTAATGATCCGTAAGTGGCTCCTAGATCTTCTTTTTATTCTACCGTATTTAAAAACTCTTCTTCTTGAACTTTCAATTTAAAGTCCTCTTTGATTCTCTCTAGTAACTCTGGTTTAAAAATAACATCCAACGCAGTCATGGCCAGAGCTTTGGCGGTACGTAAAGTGTAGAACTGAGCTTCATGGGATCCTAAACGGTGGAGAAAATAAATGAAGAAAACGCTGTATTTATTATAAATTACTGTACTGGTTTCAGGTTAGCACTCGATATCAAAACCGCCTCTCCAAATGCCCACCACAATACAGTATTTCCTGAGCTCATGTTAGACAATGAAGTAACAACAGGCTAAACGGAACGGGCAGCTACTACCACAAAAAGAGAGCATATGCCGACACGTTCGCTTCTAAGAACACTTACCTGCAGCTTCAGTATATTGTTCAGTATGATTCAAGGCATCAGATCCAATGTAAAAATATGGATGAATCCCAGGAACCACAAAAGTAACATTTCCAAAATCAGTAGATCCTTGAAAAGGTAAGACAATCCATGAATTTCTAATTGCTAGTCCAATGAACACCAGACCACGCTTATCCAATCTCTATATACCTGAGATGATATACCACTCCTTTCCTTCTAGAAATTCTCTACTCCTTTGGCTTCCATGACTTGACTCTCTCCTGATTGACTGGCTTTGTCTCCTCTAAATTGCTTCCTCTGCCTGTCTCCTAAGTGCTGGTAATCCCCAGGGAGTCATCTTTGGGCTTCTTCTCTGTGTACTTGGGTGACCTCAAAAACTCCTGTGTTTTCAATCACCTTTCAGATATTGACAACTTCTATATCTCCAACCTAGACATCTTTTGGGGGTTCCAGATTCAATAGGCTACTGAACAGCTCCACTTAAAAGTCCTAAAAGCAATTCAATCTTAACATCCTAATATATACTAACATACCATACCCTAACCTGCTTTCTCTTGAACTCCTTATCTCAATAAATGACATCAACACCCCATTTCTATGGCCAAGTCCTTTTGAGTCCACCTCATCAACATCTCTTATTATATTTTAGGAGATACATTTCTAACATGCAAACATATTAGTAATGATGCTTTTAAAAGGAATAAAATCTAAAATAACCCTCAATACACTGTTGACTATTTAAATTCTAATAGCTGCTTACTAAACAACTATTAGTAAACAACCATAACAGGCACACCTTAGAAACTGAAATGCCCCCTTATAACTACTTGCTAGTCTGCCTGGTGGAGAATGAACTAAAATTCTACTTTTTCTTTAAGAAGCTTACTTAAAAATTAGAACTAAACAAATTTAAACACTAGAAATATTTAGAATACAAAGGAAAAAGTATGCTGGTTATTTCTAAAGACAAATCTGTTCATTTAACACTTTACATTCACTGAAGAGTTCCTTAGTTCTTTCCCCTAACCGTGAGGTTTGTGAAAAATATTATTAAAAACAAGAGCAATACCTCCCTACCTCCAAAGCTGCTAAACAAAACCATTTAACCAAAGGTGGTATTTTCCTTCCTCAAACAGCACAATATAGTATATATGAAGGAACCTAATTACCTGAAGAACCATTCAACGTTGCATCTTCTGAAATAAATTCTATTCCCAGTTTTTTCCCGTTTTCAATATAAGCTTTCCAGAGGCTCTTATTTGGAAGAACATTGTAATAATCGTGTGCTCCACCTTTAATTTCTACCTAATAAGAAATTATAAACACGTTTTGAAATAAAAAACTCATTCACTATCTAATTTTCAAACCAGCAAGAGGTTTAAGGGCACACTTTCCCTTCCAGATATAAACTCTCTCAAATATTTTACCCTTAAAAAATATGTCTTTTCTGGGGCACCTGGGTGGCTCAGTCGTTGAGTGTCTGCCTTCGGCTCAGGGCGTGATCCCGGCGTTTCGGGATCGAGTCCCACATCGGGCTCCTCCGCTGGGAGCCTGCTTCTTCCTCTCCCACTCCCCTGCTGTGTTCCCTCTCTCGCTGGCTGTCTATCTCTGTCAAATAAATAAATAAATAATCTTTTTTAAAAAAAAAAGTCTCTTCTATAATGAGACTTCCCTGGGACCCTATCTCCTAGTGTGATATATGCACCAAACCCACGATGTCACCTTGCTCTACTGGCCAGTGAATCTCAACTTTAGTAACTTCGGTAGGGTGTGGGGGGAGCCCAGGAATCTCCACACTGCTCTAGGCTGTAGCCTCTAAAAGAAAAACTTAAGCTTTACTCATATCCAAAATACAAGCTGACACTGACCCCACTGCCTGGTCTGAAAGGTTTAAAAGTACCCTGAGAGAAAGACAGAAGGTTCACATGAAGAAGGGTTGACTATGGTCCTCATTTATTATTTATTTATTCTTTAAAGTAATCTCTACACTCAGGGGCTTGACCTCACAGCCCTGAGATCAAGAGTTGTATGCTCTACCAACTGAGCCAGCCAGCACCCCGGTCCTCACTTATTAATTTCAGCATTTCAGTGTGTGAAGATTTACAAGCAGTTCATAGATGGCCAGTTAAAGAGGATTTACAGATTTAGTTTTGATTAAATCCAAATGGGTAACAATTCCTCAAACGAAAGGTAATACCAATAACACCAGTAAAAGCCAATTATAAAATGGCACGGTGGACATTTCTTCTATTCTTAGCAACATTTTAGTTAGAAATAATGACAACCTGGTCATATATTACAAGCCAGCCAATACATAAAAAAATTATTAAGAGACTATTTTAAAGATTTTATTTATTTATTTATTTGACGGAGAGCCAGAGCCAGAGAGCACAAGCAGAGGGAATGGCAGAGGGAGAGGGAGAGGGAGAAGCAGGCTCTGCACTAAGCAGGGAACCTGATGTGGGCTCGATCCCAGGACCTGGGATCATAACCTGAGCCGAAGGCAGACGCTTATCCGACTGAGCCACCCAGGTGCACCTACTGAGAGACTATTTCAAATTTAAGTTAAAACCTAATAACAATGAACCTCAATCTAAGGGAATATTATACCCTGTGATACTAGCTAATGAAAATACTTCATGTATTTATTCTATAAGTATTTATATTTACAATTATAAATCAGTAAGGGAAGAATGATTAATTTTTTTACTTTGTGGACACTTAAACTGCCCAAGAATCACTGCTACTGTGAGACACCATTACCATCTGAATAAATCATACATCTCCAGTCTAATAAGAGCAGAAACAAATCAGTTAGTAAGGATGAGAGGTAGGCCCTCACTCCTAACAAACACCTCATTTAATTCTCACAAGAACCCAAAGACAGATTATATTATCTCCATTTTTCAAGATAAAATGGGGGCCTAAACATATGCAATAATAATGAGAGAGTAATAATGTTTCCTAAGGTTACAAAATCAGTAGGCTGGGAGGCAGCGATCCAGATCTTGGCTCGCCAACTAGACTACCAGCTCCTCCCAGGACAAGATTATGTAATTCTGAAGCTTCTCATTCTACTGTATGCCTTATATGATCGGTACATAAATGTTACTGACTTTATGGTTCAAACGAACAAAGTTTCCTCACTAACTTCTGCATCTATTTTAACCTTCCAGCAAGCTCTAAGTATTTGTATCATTACTGCACATATCACCAAGAATAGCTTTTGCTGATTTTGCCATAAAGTTCCCTTTGTAGGAACTATACTGAGTAATTCTGCAAACATAACTGCCAATAAGGAAGGCTACACCTTGCAAAACAGCAGGTAGTTCAGACTATCAAGAGTTCTTCTGAGAACAGTGTACTGTAGTCCTCCCTACGTGGGCACTGAGTAAAAGGACTACGAATTAAAGACCTTCACATCACCTATTCAGTCAATTGATTTTACATATTCAAAACATTGCCAAGTGAATAAGGGGCAAGGTAGCTTCTAATCTAATTTTTTAAAGAAGATTTATTTATTCATTTGAGAGAGAGAGAGCTCATGTACACGTGCACCTGCGGGGGGGGAGGGGAAGAAGCCGCCCTGAGTGCAGAGCCCCATGGAGCTCAATCTCACGACTCTGAGATCATGACCTGAGCTGAAATCAAGAGTCCGACGTTTAGCCAACTGAGCCACCCAGGCGCCCCGGGTTCTAATCTAACTTGATAACAGTTTAATTTAACAACCCCAGCCCCCATATGTATCTCTGATTATAATTTAGATTAACTCTTAAAAGTTCTTACTGTACACCCGGTAGCCAAAGCTGCAGCTCGGAAGCAATCTTCTGCCTTTTTGGTCAAAACTGGAAGTTCCTTCATTGAGGGCGCACGGAAGTAATAGATTAGTTCAGAGTAAGAGGGAATGATATTGGGTTTTATGCCACCACTTTTTATTATGCCTAGAAAAAGAACCAAATTACTGAAATTGAGCTTGGAGACCATTTCTTTAGGTTAAAGTACACCTAAAAGTTTTCAGCCAGTATGTATATGAAGAAAAACAATTTAAATTTACTAGCTTCAGATAATACCAATCAAAGATTTTGATGTGTTGTACAAAAGCTTCTATACATAGGGTAATACTTTCTAGCTAATAGGAAAAAAAATTGTCTAGATGTATTTTATTCTAAGGAATTTATATAATATTAAGAAATTATGTTGCATGACTATAAAGAAACTGTTAAAAACTTTTATAACTATCCAGCCTTCTGAAAGAGACCTTTATTTCAGTAGGCTTCATTACAACTGTACATTTTGAAAAATTTTTGACCTAAGGGGGAAAAAAAGTGGTATAAGGTTCTGTAATTACCCTTGTGCTTCCAGAATCCAATGAATATTTTAAATGGCATTTAAATTATGAGAACATAATTTTTATGCCAGCAAGAAACCAATGCAGGTCAAAGGTCACTAAGCACTATTAACAGTCAAAACAAATGCATTTATTTGGAACTACACTGAGAAAGAAAATTTATCCATTCAAAGTAGTAACTAATATAGCTATACAAAATCTAAATTTATATGACCTCCTTTCAAAAACATTATTTCTACATATTTCTCTTAAAAAAACCTAAGAAAATTGGTAAAAGTGCAATTACAAACTAATTTCAGCCTATAACAAAATCAGGTAAAGAACAGATATTAAAGAATATTAATATCCCAAGTGATAAGAAAATAAACTAAAAAAAAAATTCGGACCTTCAAGATAGTACTTTATTACTGTCGTTACATTAAGGGGCTACACATAATTTAAAAAGATGTTACTCAGGATTAACAGCACTTGAGAAAATAAAACCAGTAACCATAACTTTTTTTAAGTGGAGGAAATGATCTGTTCCCATTAAAAGACACTGAGGATAACTGGAAAATCAAAATTCAACTTTCAAATACCCACAGAAAGCATGTATGTCCTTATATAAAACCATTATCTGTAACACTCAAAATGACCGTTCTATTTATACATAAATACTCTTAACTGTCTTCTTACCCAATATATACAAACATCCTAGTATTCTGTCACGTGAATTTCTGAAAATGTTTAAAAAATTTGGAATATTCATATGAAATACATAAAATGTTTCCAATTTTTAAAACTTAAGTACTAATTACATTGCACTGAAATATATTAAGCACCATCTATTACACAAAATAGTTGACATTCGTACCATGAACTCTCCAGGTTGGTTTCATTTGCTGTCTCAACACAGACAGATTGTTGTAGGCGAGAACAGCAGCATCTAATGCATTTACTCCTTCCCAGGGATATGCAGCAGCATGAGATGCTTTTCCATAGTATTTCACAGTCACGCTAGGAAATAAAACACCATTTGGAATCACTCTTTTCAAAATCACTAAAGAAAATCCAGGTACTGTAATTAGAATTACCCAACAAGTATTCAGAATTAATTCAGACTGCTGGAATTTTTATTTGCAAATCATTTGTAGAAATAACAATTTATCTACCTTAGTTATGGTTTACTACTATGTAATATAGTGACTGACACAAAGATGGCATTCCCCAAAAAAGAGAGAAAAAGACAACTTTGCTCAGTCGACCTTCTGTACAAATTAAATCTGCGTACCACTCAAGTCAAACAAACATGCAATTCTGTATTAGGTGCTGGAATTACAAAAAAGATGGCTCCTGTCTCCTCCTACACTGCACTGTGGTAACGCCATATCAAAGGTCTGCAAAACTCAGATAATTCTGTCTTAAGGGTAGGAGAAGGTAAAGGAAAACAGAAATAGGTGACAATTTGAAATGAGTTGAGACAACCTCTGGAGAGCAGATTACACTCACAATACTATGATACTCTAGCATTGTCAGGTGCTCCTAATATTTTATTAGTGTTCCAAAACAACTGTATCACTAATATCTCAAAATTTTATCAATTATCGTTATTCCACTTTCAGAAAGTTCTCATATCAATCTAACTACTCAGATACAATAAAAAATAAGGTTTAAAGAAAGGATTGCATATGAAATAGTTATTTATAAACACGACTTGCTTAGACAACACTGTTTAAGCCTAACTAATAGTATCTACATTTAAATTATTAAAAAGCTACTCGAGACTTATTTTTTTTTAATGGACTAGATTCAACAGTCCTTGGCATGCTCATATTTCTTGACAAATTCAAAACATTCTGTTAGCAAAACAAAAACAAGTAAAAGCATCCAAACACATTTTTAAGATTTTGTTGGACACCTGTTATTTCCTTGATATATCTTATCACCATTATATTGAAACTGGAATTTTTTTAAATAAGATTTTATTTATTTATTTGACAGAGAGAGACAGCCAGTGAGAGAGGGAACACAAGCAGGGGGAGTGGGAGAGGAAGAAGCAGGCTTCTGTGATCCCAGGACCCTGGGATCACACCCTGAGCGGAAGGCAGATGCTTAATGACTGAGCCACCGAGGCGCTTCTGAAACGGGAATTTTAACAAAACTGGTGATAAATATAAAATGGAAAAGGATGATCTTTATGAAAATGGCTCTAGCACCATTTCTCCCAGAGCTCAAATCTATGTACCATTAAAGCACAATAAACGACAGGAAAAGAAGTGTTAATGGTCATTTTATACCAACATTAGTATTTGAGCATATTTGAAAACCTATTTAAAAAAATATTTTATGATGAGCACTGGGTGTTATACGCAACTAATGAATCACTGAACACTACAGCAAAAACTAATGATGTACTATATGTTAGCTAACTGATCTTAAATAAAAACATAAAAAATTTAAAAATTAAAAAAATTAAAAACATATTTTAAACAAACTGATATCGGATAATTTTTAAAACATATTCCTTCATTTTCAAAAGCAAGAGCCAGACCAACAATATATTTAGCAGCATATTTAAGGGGAAAATCCTCCTTTAAAATTCAATTTATGAGGCACTTGGGTGGCTCAGTGGGTTAAGCATCTGGCTTTGGCTCAGGTCTCTCAGGGTCCTGGCATAGCAGGGAAGTCAGGCTCAGCGGGGAGTTTGCCTTACCTTCTGCCCCTCTCCCACTCATGCATGGACACTCTCTCTCAAATAAATAAAATCTTTAAAAAATAAAATAAAATCCAATTTATATGTGTACCTATTTATGTTTATAAATATACTCAAAAAGTCTTGGAAGGATATATGCCTCTGGAGAAGGGACAGGATGTGGGAAAGGTGGTCAAATGGACATAGTACTTTATCTTACCGTTAGAGGTTTTTAGGATTAACAGATTAGTAATTTTTTTTTATTTAATTTTAGTTCTTGTTATCTTCTCTGTCTTAAAAGATGGCCAGTGAAAAAGCTAAGAAGCCAGACACTAAGACAAGGCCTGAGGCCAACTGGGCTGCTATGAGGATCAAGGCCTAGAAGCCTACCTCGTAAGTCCTAGAAGGCTAATGGGCTGGGAAGCCTGCCTGCAGCTGCATGCCCCTTCTAGCCAGAGGCATTGGCAGAGACTTCTAACCTCTAAGGTTCTCCAGACATGTACTAGTATACACTACCCCTAAATCCAAAGTGGAAAGATTCTTCCTACTGCCACAGCACCAACTCCTGGGGCTAAGAACGAAGATACCACAACAGTTAAAATGGTCATCCTCTGAAAACAAGGCCTCATGGGATGCTGAGATGTACGGTAACTGAGTACAATCTAGAAGCTCCGCTGGAATGGTTCGGCTATTAATCCCTAGCTTCCCCGGAGGAGAATATGTGGTTTTCCTGAAGCAGCTGAGCAGTGGCTCCTTGAGACCGGCCCACAAACTGGATCATTCACGACTATGACGGAAAGTTCTGGTGTACAAAATTCAAACCACTTCAATGATCCATGCTCCTAAGTACCAAAGAAGTGAGCTCCTCAATGTAGAGAAAAATAAATAAGACGTCATACCAGACAAGTCAGAAAAGTATATACTGGCAAATTCCACTAGTTTATGTATTCTCTCTGGCTAGTTTCTGTATTCTCTCTCAGAAATATAATTTACCCTCTTTGCAAAGAACTCAAATTACAATAAACAGAGAAGTGTGTTTTCTTCCCAAGTCTAATAAAGCTGTCACTTACAAATCTATTCAGTTGCAAAGACAAGCCCATATTAAAGGACAGATATTTTCCTGAATTGCTCAGTTTAAAGTAGAATATGTGGGGACACCTGGGTGGCTCAGATGGTTAAGCGTCTGCCTTCGGCTCGGGTCATGATCTCCAGGTCCTGGGACTGAGTCCCGCATCAGCTCCCTGCTCAGTGGGGTGTCTGCTTCTCTCTCCCTTTGTCCCTCCCCACCTCCCATTCTCTTCTCTCAAATAAATAATAAAATATTTAAAAAAAATAGAAATAAAGCAGAATATGTGCTAGGACGCCTGGGTGGCTTGGTCTGTTAAGTGTTCGACTCTTGGTTTTGGCTCCGGTCATGATCTCAGGGCTGCAGGATCAAGTCCCACCTCGGGCTCTGTGCTCAGTGTGGAGTCTGCTTCAGTCTTTCTCCCTCTCCCTCTGCCCCTTTCTGCTCGTGCTCTCTCTCTCTCTAATAAATAAATAAAAAGTCTTTTTAAAAAAGTAGAATATGTGTCAACATATTCTGTTTGCTATTCTAAAGGCACCATTTAACAGTCTAATTATGAACACCATATTAAATCTCAATTAGAAGAGGCTTACCAAATGGTATTCAAAAGAAATCAAGTAAGGCATCACATCATCATTTTTCAATTTACTTTTTAAATGTATAAATATGGAGCTTTAGTCTCCAGTTGGGACATGTAAGTGTTTCAAGAGGCTGTTTTCCACAGTGGAGCTGATTTCAACTTGATTACTCACTCGTGTTCGGCCACATCAGGTAGATAAGCAGCATTCTCTTGGGATGGGTGGGCCATAAAAACAACATCAAGATTTTTAAAAGCCCCTGCTTCAATTAAATCAATTTTGCCACCACCATCTTCTTCTGCAGGGGTTCCCAGGACAATTACCTAGAAGGAAATACCTGTGTCAGAGCAAAACAACAACAAAAATCCTTGGAGGAAAATATCAAACAGGTTCCCTTGCATATGTATTCACAACCTACATTAAAGTCCTTAAACTATGCGGAGAGAGGTTTTGTTCTCTGACACTTAAATAATGCAGTGGGCATAAATCTATAGTGCTAAATTAACCACTAATTTAAATTTACATTAGTATACCAATCTGGTGCAAAGGATGCACTAAAGCTACAACAGGAAACTTTTCCTAATTTTATAACTGAATTTTATATAATTAATGGCAAAGATGAAAAAAGATAAATACTATCTACTGAGTTCCTCAAAATTCTTTAGGACTTGTTTCTTAAAGCGTCTTCTTGACTAAGTCTTTTAGCAATGTGTATAATTATTCATAAACATTTTACTGGTAAAGAACTTTCCAGTTACTTACAAGTTATCCTCACAACAACCCTGTGAGGTAGGTGAACGATGTGTGTCATCATTTCAGGGATGGTGGTGTTGAGGCAAGGAGTGAAGTGTTTTGCCCCAGGACACAGAGCAAGTCTCCAGGCAGAGCAGGGATTAGATGTCCTGATCCTGAGGCCTCAACTCTGATTCCTTACTGAGATACCTCATTAAAAGGTCTTAACTCATTAAACTTTTATGAAGAGCATTAAATAAACCTTAATGCCCCAGTTAGAAACAGCCAACTATTACACAAACTTACTAATTCGATTCCACCAGTTCAACCAGGCAGACTTACTGGTCACCAAACACCTAATTAAACAAAAGAGAACTTTACAGAATAAACATTTTACTTTGATATTTAAGCTTAACTTCTTCAAACAATTTTTTAAAGCAAAGAAAAATTATCTACAAACAACTAATACACTTTCAAGATCATGTATAGGAATACAGTGGAACAAGCTGGAAAACGTCTTGGCTTGTTAAGGGAGTCAACATAAACTCCATTCTCAGAGAGGAAAGATAACCTTGCTAAAACTATGCATTACCCTTCAAATGCGTACATTTCCCAAAGTTGAACCTTCTTTGGAAATCTATAAAGCACTCAAATTAACCTACTTGTTACTCTAAACCCTTGACTCCTTACATCTGATGACTTCTCAAGTTAAATATTGCTGACTTCCCTGAATCTTTCATAAACCTGGTTAAAGTTAAATCTCTCCAGTGTTTCATGCAATGGCAAAGGACACCACCCCCAACAAAACAAAAACCTACCCAGATGCAAAAACAAGTCCCCAGAAGCAGAAAAGAGAAGGCAGCTAAAAGAGAATAAGCCACAAAAGATGAAACTGTTAAAAGTTACTGACATTGGGGAAAAAACGGGCTACATAATATGAAAAGAAAACCTCGGTCTTGCCCTTAAGCAGAATGGAGACGACTGTATCTTAGCTCACAGAATGAAGGATATACCATCTGAAAAAACACAGTAACACAAGATTAAACTTGCCCTATAACAAACATAAACGGCATTTCCCCCGCTTAAAGGAGAAATTTCTTAAAATCATGAAATATTAAAATTTAAGGATAAACTCACCTATGCAGTAAATGTTCATTCACTTCCCCACTTTTTGTGGGGTGGTTGGTAGTTCTAATGACTGAAAATTTCCTATCCAGAAACCAGTGATTCGAATCACAACAGCTCCTACGACTACCACACACAAAAGATGTTTTGGAGCCTAATAAAGAGGGACTATAGGTCTCCCCACAATAACTACTTCTTCCAGAGATTGCACAACCTTGTCAGCAAATTGCGGTTACCTCTGTTACCAAAAATAAATCACAGCGAAAACCGGGCTCGGTTCTCCGTTCTTTCCTTAGGGAGACTCTACTCAATCGTTTACAACTACGTAAGAGAAAACAAAAATCTGGAGCATGTCGCTGGGCGGGCAACGCGTGAGCTATGGACTTCTATTCAGGGGTTCAGCCTTGTGGCAAAGGCGAGGCCGGGACCCTGCGGGGCGGATGCGCACGGGAAGCGCCGAGTGCTGCGATCCCCGGCTCCCGCCCGGCCCAGGCGGCCGAAGGAAGTCCCGAGCCCGGGCCCCACCTCACCTTCACCGGCGGAGGCGGCCCGGGGAGGCTCTCCAGGGCCCCCTTCACGCCCAGCGCGGCCGCCGCCCCGACCTCGGCGATGAGGTTGTGGCCGCAGGCGTGCCCGATGCCGGGCAGCGCGTCGTACTCGCAGAGGAAGCCCAGCTGCAGGGGGCGCGGCGTCGCGCCCACCCCCGGCGGCTCCCACTCGGCGCGGAAGGCCGTGGCCAGATGGTAGTGCGGCTGCACGGTCCACGACGCGGCCGGAGGCTCGCACTCGAAGAAGCGTGTCAGCACGCCGTGGGCCCGGTGCTCCTCGTAGGCCAGCTCGGGCTCGCTCCAGATCGCGCGGCTCAGGGCCCCCAGGCGCTCGGCCGCCTCGTCGATGCGCTCCGCGGCGCGCAGCTTCAGCAGCTCCAGCCGGGAGACGCAGGCGCCCCCCTCCACGGGCCGCTCCTCTCCCGGTCTCATCGTGCGCACAGCCCGTGAGCCGCAGCACTCCGCTACACTGCCGCTCGCTTGCTCCTTCCCAGCTGCCCACCACTTCCGTGCGCGGTCCGCCTTCTGCGAGTATCCGCCAGGGGCCCACAGGTCGGCTCCGCGGCTCCCGGGAGCCCCGCCCCTGAGTCCCGGAGCCCCGCCTCCAGCTCCTGGCCCGGTGCAGGGTCCGCCCCTTCTGCGCCCGGCAAGTGCTCCGCCCGCGGGGGGAGAAGGGAGAGCTGACAAGTGCTCCCAGCGGGGAGCGCTGGGAAGTAGCGGTGTTGAGGGACTCGTCTTCCGTCTCCTTGGCTGTGCTTATAACTGAATTATGCTTTAAAGTCATTATTACTTTTCTGTTGTTGCTTATTTTCCACAGCAGCAGAATGAGGACGGTTTTATGGATTAATTGGCATCAGACACGGACCAAGTGGACCTTAGTCCTTGAAAAATGCCACTCTCCTTCCTAGACTAGTAATAAATTATATAAGGTTTTTAGATCATAAAACTAGATGTCGGTATAAAAATGCTATACAAAGAACACTGCTCTATAGACTCCATATTCTTAAAGTGTTCGGTACTGCCCTTACTTTCTTCTTCTTGAGGTTGCTGTGTTATCTAAAGGCTGCAACTACTCTGTGCAGTTTTCTCGTAAGAGTGACACTAGTGTCTAGAACAGCGCCTGGAATATAGTAAGGACTGGGTATGTATTAGCTATTATAGTCTATTTGAGTAGAGTAGAACTAGGAATTTAAAATGAGGGCTTTTTTTAAAGCCCAAACTAAAGAGTTAATAAAAAGATTTATGGTCATAAATATTCATACCATTTTGTTGACTTGGGTGTTTGATTTGAATAGTAACAGCTATGAAAGAGAACACATGACCAGTTTCATTTGTAACTGTAATTGATGCTGAACTCAAGTAACATGATGTGTGCAGCGGCTGTGCACAATATAACTGGGTTTTAAATTACCCAGGGAAGAAATTCAAGATGCCATACTCTTGGTTTCTTCCAGAATGAAGCACAAAGTCTGAGGGGGGAAAAAAACCCAACCTGTTGTTGATGATGTACTCTAAGGTGTTCCACGTACTGAAAGCTTCCATCAGCTTTTCATACTCTACCACCTCTTTCCTTAATTTGTCACGATTAGGTTAAATGAGACACAATACATTCAAATAGAGAAATTATCTATTTTTTAAAAGATTTTATCTATTTATTTTAGAGAAATGTATTTTTCGAAAATAAGTCTAATGGAATCCGCATACATGAAGACTCTCTACTCCTGTTGTAACTATTTCCTATGCTAACAATCCCAGAGTAAATGTCATATTTAAACTCGGAAAATACTGTCATTCTCTTTAACACCCTAACTAAATCTCAGCCCTGAAGGTAACAAATGTGGAATTAAATTCCTAGACACTTATCTATACTCAGTAAATCATACCCTGGTATACTTCTGACAAAAATCCCACCTTTATCTATGAAATACAATATTACTGCTTTATGTGAACAAAACCAATAGGGGACATTTGTGGAGCACTTACCCCGTGGCAAGCACTTAACATGTATCGAGTGCTTTCCCTCTATTAACTTATTTAATCCTCATAACAACCTATGAGTTTGCTAATGTCCTTATTTATCTTTGCAGATTTATGGTCTTTACAGATACAGTGTTGAAGATGACACAGCTAGTAAATAGTGGACCCAGGATGGAACAGAAGCCAATCTGGCTCCCAGTGACCTGCTTTCAGCCACCATGATTTATCGCTTATGTAAGCAGACATCCAAATTCATAAATGCATCTGTATCTTGTCTATTTACATCAGAACCCATTAACAACCACTTATTTTGAATAAATATACTGTAGCAACTCTGCCTGTTGACATAAGTAGAACCCATGTTTGCTCGTTCTTACCAGGTGACTGTAAACAGCAACAGAAAAGGCATACATACAAGTCCTATATAGAAGCTATTTATGTGGCTTGTCATGAATTAACAAAGCTGTCGCTTGAGGTAGAGGAAAGATAAATTCATTTCAAGTTCTGTTCTGTTTGTGTGCACACACATGCTGTATATCTTGGGTTTCCATTGTGGGCACCCTATATTTCTTGCTCATGGTGCTTTGTACCCTTTTATTTAATAAATGATAATTTGTTGAATGTGTATCTTCCCCAGTAACGCTGGGGAGAAAAGGAATAAAAGGTGCTAAAATGATTACATCCCTAGAGAGAGTGCAGATATTTCACCCGAAAATAAATAAAAGTTAGAGTAAAACCTTAAAAATATATAGAAAAAAGGAATTAGTTCCAAGAGTGCATAGGATTCTTGCTGACTATCTTTTCAATTTAACAATACTTGGAATCTGAACATTCTTCTCTGGAACCAAACCATGGCCCTGGGTGATTTGGGGCTACCACTGCCAGCATGCAGAGTGAGCAAACCCCAGTGCTGCTCTAGGATGTTCGCTGTTCACAACATTGCCCTAACCGCCTCCCCCTGCTCCCCCACCTCAAATACTTGCAGTTATTTCCAGAGAACCCTCTAGTTGATATAAACATGCAACTCTAACTAGACAGCATAATAACAAATCACTTCTGGGCTAAGATGTTGGAAAAACTGACTGTCGTTTTGGCAGAAAGCAGTGACCTAAGAAGGCAGTGAGCTAAGAATTCAGCAGAAACGTGAATTTTGATTGAAGGTGAAGGAACACAGAGGAACCGTGTGCACACTGTTAAAGAGATAAACCTTTACCCAGACTGTGGGTAACTACTGGATGTTATGAAGCAGGGGAGATGTAAAACCAGATTTTTGTTCTGGAAGAATAATTGATGACCATGTGGAAGTTACGTTGGAAATTGACTTTGGTCTGAGACAAGCTAACCAGTTCCTGCGAAGTCCCGGGATTCCAGAAACATTCCACAGGCGGAAGTGACCAGACTTGGTGCCTGACTGAATGTGTTTGGGGGAAAGGGAGCATGATGGAAAGAAGGAAGAAAGAGGACTGAGGCCTGTCGTGTGAAGAGGTACGTGGATGGTGAAGTCATTAAACAAAATAGGGGCAATGTGAGCACGAGGGGCGCGCTGAAGGATGTGTTAGACAAGTCAAGATGAGGTGGAGGCCCCCACTCGAGAGACTGGCAATAGCACTAAGGAAAGCGTATTTCTCTGTATCTACTATGCATAGTGGCTATATCCAGAGGAGAACTAAACATCCAGGGAATGAAACAATGGGAGGGAGGGAAAACATGAAGCTGAGGAAGAAACTCTGGAGAGCGAGAACAAAGGGAAGGAGCAAAAATGTCTGGCAGAATCTTGCTTCTGTGGGTAAGGCTCTATTACAGCTTGTTTTTAAGTTCTGTATAGATTCCTTCAAATGGCCCATGAGGTGAAGGCAGCTATTTCACAGCCCAGAACGTCCTGGTACACACAGTTATTTGAGGCTCCCTTTGGCTTCCATCTCTGCTGGCAGTGAGATTAGCTGCTCTGCTGACCATGACCGTTCCTGGAAATGAGGACAGTGAGGTTCTCAGAGGAGGCTTCTCCTTTGCCCCGATTCCCTAGGGCTTGTGTACTGCAACACTGGGAGACGGGGCCTGGCCTGTGCTAGAGGCGAACGCTTCTCTCCTAAGGCTATGGTGCAGAAAAACGGAGAGAATTCGTATTGCTCCCCTACCCTCATTGGTAAAACATTTAGAGCTTGGACCCAACGCAGTGCTTGAGGGTCCTTTTTGCGAGTCCTCTCTCAGGCCATGTGTGCAGCTTGGCCATGTGCATACCATCGTTAGTAATTACGTATATTAAAGATCCGCTTCTCAAACTTCTCGGTCATTTCGGTGTTCATTATTTTAAAGTCGCTAGCAGGAATGGATGGTGAAAATGGTCAGAGGGTGGTTAAAATATTTAAGATGTTTTATAAAAGATGTGGTAATGAAGAGTCATTAATAAATAAAAAATGTGTGGTCTAAATATTAATAAATAACATCTAGCAATTAGAGGCATGAAGCAGGCAGCAAACTAAACATTTCCAATAAAACCGATCAAGAAAAAAAAAAGTACAATGTTCCCAAAGGTCATCTGCATAAAATGCCTTTCCCCTTCTGTTTTGCTACAAGGTGTGAGACCAAAATAAGGAAAGACGAGACCCTGGTGGAAAACTTTGGCTGACCAGAAAAGTTCGGAAGCCGAGTTAAGTCTTTCTTACTAGTTAATATTTCAAAATATTTATTGTTTGTTAACAGGACACAAAATAAGCCTCTGACAGTCAGTTAAATTGAAACCAGAGCAAAACTAGGAGATTCAATGGCTGGACAGAAGTGGTCAAAAGTACAAATTATGCAAAGGGTAGTTTCAATGATGCGAGACGACTAAATCTTAGAGATCTATTGTACCTCACAGTGCCAATAGCTGACAATTTTAAAACTTTGCTAAGAGAATAGATCTCATGTTAAGTTTTCTTCACACACACACACACACACACATAATAGAGAGGAAGAAATAATAGCAAGAAGAGACTTTTGGAGGTGATGGATATGTTTACGCCATAGATTGTGTTGATGGTTTCATGGGTACATACTTACATCCAAAATCATTAGTTACATACATTAAACACGTACAGCATTTTTCTGTCAGCCATTCCTCAATAAAGTGGTTTATTGAAAAGAAAAAAAAAAAAGAAGTGCTTGTAAGAACCTGAAAACCTTCAAAGAGTTGTACAGATTTCTCCCATAGCCTGGTGATTTCCCAGCTAAAAGGTTTTGGGGGACTGTAATCAAGTCTAGGAATAGTTCATAGCTTAGCTTAAGTAATGGTTGAGAACATTTAAATATCAGTGGTTATGCAACAAATTATTGTTAATTTTACATTTTTAAAACATGCCCCTAAATTGTGTATCCCGTGTTAGTGCAGCAACAAGGGAAAGGGATCTTGTCCTGGCCCCGACACTTTATCTGTGTCTCCTCAGGCATCCCAGGTTCTTACCTATGAAATGAAATTGGACTCAGTTATGTGTAAGACCCATTCTGGAATAAAGAGACCCCATCCCCCCACCGCCCAAGGATCCCATGTTTTAATCATCCTGCTTATCTGCTTCAATAAAATACTTTAATTTTAAAGCACAGTTTGGTAGGTAAACATGCTTTCCACTTTGATTTAGTTGATCACAGAGGGGAGAAGAAAGGACGTAGTACACTCTAGATTCTGGTTGTTTCCTCCCAGCGCCATTTTCCTTTTCTTTTGTTTCCTTTTTAAATGTCATTTTCCTTATTTTGATTTTTAAATGTAATACATTATTAAAGTTTACTCATCTGTGAAATGGAAACGATGATGCCTCTACAGCCATCTCACAGGTAGGCTGTGTGCGAATTAAATGAACTCAGTATAATGTAAACACTGAAACAGGGCCCGGCATGTAGTCCTGTAGGTACTCAAAAACAGTAGCTGATATCATTGGGATTATCCACATTATTTTTTTACATGTCACCCTAAAAGAAAAGTCAGCAAAACACAAAAATAATAAAAATTACTTATAATTTATGATCTCATCGCTGTGATTATTGTTACGGAGTAGTAATAATTAACACGGTGCGTGTGCTTCCAGACTCCTCTCTGTCTCTCTCTATGGATGTACCTTATGTTCATGTGTGTGATACAAATGTAATCTGTTTGTGACTGGGCCCCCTTCGTGGCTCCCATGTGTGTTCTTTTTTCATCTTTAGGCCAGACCGATACATTAAATTCAAGTGCAAACCACTGATGAGGATTACAGTCTTTACTGAGCACTTTGAAAGGAGGTAAAGACAGCATTGCATCATACCCTACAGTGTAATATTTCCTTCCAGTGTTTCTGCATTTCTCCTTGCCTCCAAGTCCCTCTCCCTCTGGCAGTGCCTCACGCCTCCCCTCCTGCACACCACTGCTCCACAGGTACCCCCGCTGCCTCTGGTGCCCCTGCTTGCAACACTCCCCAAAGCACGCAGACTTGGTTCAGCAGAACCCTCTAATTAGGGCACTTTTGGACATACCTCAACCACCTGTTGACTGTACCAGGGTGAGTCAGTTCCTCTGTGTACATGTACTTTGACACACACCAGCGGGAGAGGATGACTCTAAGTTTAATAATTATCTTTCAAGTCAGGAGACAGAAAAGAAGAACCTGGCAAATCCAAGCAGTGCGCGTCCATGCACTGACTCTCTGACCGCGCCCCGCCACCGCCCCCCCACCCCGCCCCGTCGTGGTCTGCTTGGTCGCCATCAGTTCAGCAAGGCACACCCCAAGAGTTCTGGGATGACGGTGCCAGGATGACCTTGATGGCACCCTGGTCCCTTCAACATGTCCCTTGGATCTCTTAACCCAGGGAAAGCCCTCTGCTAGCCTCTCTCCATTTACAAAAGTCCGGGTCTATGCTGTGCTTTAAATGAAAATAATAGACATCCCAAGTCCTCAGTCTCTTCTGTGGTTCCTGAGATACTATGAGCATCTGTAATTTTGTGATGAGCTAAACAAAGCAAGAGCATCACCACCATCAGATTACTTAGGTTGTGATGTTTTTTTCTTTTTTTTAAAGATTTTATTTATTTGACAGAGACAGCCAGCGAGAGAAGGAACACAAGCAAGGGGAGTGGGAGAGGAAGAAGCAGGCTCCTAGGAAGGAGCCTGATGTGGGGCTCGATCCCAGGACCGTGGGATCACAGCCTGAGCCAAAGGCAGACACTTAATGACTGCACCACCCAGGCGCCCCATAGGTTGTGATGTTTTAACTGGAAATGTGGCCGCCGTTCCAGAGTGGTACTGTGATGCTCCCCAAGGTGAATCGTGCTGCCACACCAGCCTTGCCAACCTGCTGACCCAGAATTTTAGACAATGTGCTGTCTTTTCATATCTATGTTGTGCAGATATCTACTATTTTAGTCTGCTCAGGCTGCCATGACAAAAAAAAAAAAAAAACAGAGAATAGGTAGATTGAACAATAGAAATTTATTTTCACACAGTTCTGGAGACTGTGAGGCCGTCAGGATTGCTATCGTGAGGGCTCTCTTCCTGGCTGGCAGAAAGCCATTTTTTTCACTGTGTCCTCAAATGGCCTCTCCCTTATGATTGCACAGGGGTGGAGAGAGGGCAGGCGAAGGGAGAGGTAGAGGGAGGGGGAGACCTCTGGTATCTCTTCCTCTTCTTATAAGGACACCAATCCTATTAGATCAGGGCTTCACTCTTATGACCTCATTTAAACTTAATTATTCTCTAAAGGCCCCATCTCCAAATACAGTCACATTGGGGGTTAGGGTTTCAACCTATTAACTTTTTTGGGGGGGAACACAATTTAGTTCATAACATCTACCAAACACCAGCAGTCCAAGATAACCATATAGCAGCAAAGCAGAGGATTTGTTTTGCATCAAGATCACATTATAAGCTGTAATGTTAAATATCTCTAAAAAGAGACATTTATAGGAAACACATACACAGAATTAGGCAAATTCTTCATAAAGGCTTTCCAAGTATTTTCCTTGAGAAATTGAAAATTCGTAATATACACTTAGGATAACATTAGAATTTAAAGTGTTAATTTCCTTTCAAGAGAGCATTCCTTGAAATTTCATGTTTTTTCTTAGTGATAAATGTGAATCAGATTACACTGTTCCTCAAAAGCTGCCTTTTATAGTCCTACTTGCTCTAATAAGTTTTTTATGCCAAATAACTAAAATTTAATTATTATTATTGTAAGTTGCTTGACTTCACTAAAACTAGCTTCCTTTGTTATAAATGAATTTGGCTTATGAGAAAAGTTCATTCAAGCTGAATTATGGGAGAAGAGATATTTAATTCCATATTTTAATTTTCTTCAGCCAAATATGATAGCTGGCCAATTTTTAAAAATCTAGAATGTCGGGGTACCTGAGTGGCTCAGTCCATTGAGCATCTGCCTTTGGCTCAGGTTATGATCCCAGGGTCCTGGGATAGACTCCTGCATCAGGCTCCCTGCTCAGTGGAGAGTCTGCTTCTCCCTCTCCCTCTGCTGTTCTCCTTGCTTGTTCTCTCTCCCCACACCCCTCAAATAAATAAATAAATAAATAAATAAATAAATAAAACCTAAAAAAATTTTTTTAAAAAATCTAGAATGTCACTTATATTAT
This sequence comes from Ursus americanus, assembly GCF_024610735.1. NCBI lineage: Eukaryota > Metazoa > Chordata > Mammalia > Carnivora > Ursidae > Ursus > Ursus americanus. The sequence continues at coordinate 8,879,217 of NC_142137.1, read as the reverse complement.
CATTTTAGAAAAGCAAACACTTTATTCATCGCCTAATTTTTAGCAAACGGCAACAAGTGATGCTGTCATGTTTTTTCTTATCTAAATTTAGTGTATAATTTTACTGAAGTGTTGTTACCCAGATGTTAGTTTCTTTCTCTGGTCACACTTGACCATTCAGAGATCTGCAATTATGAGGACATTTAATGAGGATCCATCATGTTGCTTTGAAAACTTTAAAGCCCAGATTTGACTATGATATTCAACATCGGAATTTAGCACAGAATGGGGGTGCCTGGGTGGTTCAAGTTGGTTGGGCGACCAACTCTTGATTTCCTCTCAGGTCATGATCTCAGGGTCATGGGATTGAGCTGTGTGTTGGGCTCCACACTGGGCATGGAGCCTGCTTGGCATTGTCTCTTTCTCTCTCTCTCTCTTTCTCTCTCTCCCCCTCCGCCCAACCCCTCCACAGCACACATTCTCTCTCTCTAAAAAACTTAATAAATAATATTTTTTAAAAAGAAGAATTTAGCACACAACCAAATTAATCGTGTAACAGTGTATACCATTATATTTGAGATGGGAATAAAAGGCTTAAAGTTATTACACTGGAATGTCCAATGATTTATAGTCATCATTAAAGGAGATAGGCCCTATGCCACATAATTTTAGAATACTAGAGAAATTATGAGAAAGAAAAAAAAAAAACGAATAATGGAATGTGTTTGAAGGAAAGAGAGGGAAAAAAAGAAGGGAAATAAGCAAACTATGCAGCAGTAAAATTTTTACATTTTTGTTGTCTTATTTAAATATTTTAAAAAGTTAAGTCTGTGATAAGTATAATAAAATATACACAAAAATATGCGTTTTAACCCATGGATCACACACTGAAGGTGAAGTTAAAGAAAACAAACTAAACTAAATAAATAAATAGAACGATCAAAGTTGCCAATTCATGACCTAACCACTCTATTCGTCTGCTTTCAATTAATGGCTAAATAAGTTTCATGTAAGATCATATTAAAGCTGAGTTTCTACATTGCATAATAGGATCATCTATCGTAGCTGCTAATCTAAGAGAATTTGATCTTCAAATACCCAAGGCTATGAAATAAACAAACTCCACACACTCCTACATTCCAGTTTCAAACCCCAAATTCCATGAAGTGCTTCCGATGTCCCCTTTTGACTTTTGAGTACTAATATTCCCATTAACTTCACTGAATATTTTTAAATCAATATAGAAACTCAGCAAGTGCTTATGAGTCAACTTTGGTTGACTTGGTATCGGAAACAGCAATAATTAGTAAAGCTTCAGTAGTACTGAGGCTGGTGCCTGCGAGGAAATTACATTACTCTGCAGATAATCAGCTTAACCAGCCCACCATTCTGTGAGGACAGCAAGCCTACGGAAGTGGAGAAACCTTAAACGCTGACAGAAACATCTTCTGAAAGTATCAACTGGTCCTTAAGGTAAAAATATTGTAGCAATGGATTCCACTTTTATTTTTTTAAAGATTTTATTTATTTATTTGAGAGAGAGAGAGGGAGAAAGAAGGAGAGCACAGAAGGAGAAGCAGACTCCCCACTGAGCGAAGAGCCCAATGCAGGGCTCCATATCAAGACCCCGAGATCATAACCTGAGCCTCCCGGAAACCCTGTAATGGATTCCACTTTTAGCCTCTGCTACTCGTACCAGAGAAATTGGCCACCATCACGTGCTATACTGCCACTTTTAAAAAACTTATGATGAAATACAGAATTGATCAAAAGAGAAATCTGTTCTGAGGAAATTGATAAGATTAATAAGTATATAAAACTCTGAATTTTTCTGATTATAAAAGTATATATAATATGTCTGGTTATAAATGGTATAAATGATTAAAGCATCATGCAGATACATATGTTTGAGAAATACTTTTTGTATTAATATGTTAGAAATAAATTGCACTGAAGAGCGGAGTTAGGTGAACGTGACTCATTTGGTAAGGATGTGTCTTGATCAGCAAGATTCTTGGAAACACAGATCTAACAAAAAGGATGAGACTTCACAGTTTGAAATTTCTATAACCACAAAAAAAGAGGAAGAGAAGGGAAATTTGGGAGGAATTTATGCAAAAACCAGTGATTAAGATCAAGGAAAAGGGTTGGATTGGTGGATAAAAGGATGTTGCTGAATCTCAAGAACATTTGGGACATAGTGGCTGTTGTTTTTCCTGGTGCTGCGGTTACAACAGCATAAATAAACTAACTGTGCCTGGGCGAGCATTATTCTACCTGTCCCACCCAGAGGCAGAGACACTGAACAGCTTAATGAAGCTTCAGCTTCCAGGCCCAAAAAGGGCTTAGAAATGGTTTCACATGGTCATATATTTGAGTAAAATTTGAAGAAGATATTTTAATCACGGTCAGGTAGGACCACTATCTCCATTCTGACTTTCCCTGGGTCATGTCACATTGAAGCACCATAAGCATGTTGGGATCCATTTAACGGGAAGTTGAACTAAGCATACATTTGGTTTGGGTTTAGAGGAATATAATTATGTGTACTGCAGTACTTCCGTGTAGAGGACAGTACTGCTAGCTGTCCAGTTGTAGAACTGGCTTCCAGGAATATCCCTACTGTCTGCTATGCCAATGCCCCTGGCATCCTGCCACATGAAGGTGCAGGGACATAAGTCATATTGCAATGTGACCTTATCCTCCATTGCACAGCACCATAAGTATGTGGGTAGAGGTGAAGACACAAGGTTTGAAATGAACGGAGTTTACTGGAAGTCATTTTATTGGAAATTCTTCCAAACACTAGATATGCAAAATTGTTAAGAAGGCAAGAGTCTGTTTTCATTTTCCTAGTCAAAAAGGAGGTTCTATCCTGTCAGTGATATACTCAACAATGTAATGGATACAATTACAAATGTATCATGGTTTCTCCCCCCTCCTTTGTTGGAGATTGTACATAATAGCATTTAATCAGAATGACCGTGTCTGTAGCGTATGAACTTAGCAGGACTCTCACAATGAGTCCGTCTGTCTGTGAAGTCATACATTATACATGCATTGCAAAGTACTGGATTGTGTCTTAGCATACCTGATGCATCTGCTCTTCACAAAGGCTGATGACATGTCACTCATTGGGAGAAGATTTCATTGACTCTTGATTTAATGCAAAATACTGGCATCAGTAAGGATAACATAAAGCTCATTATATTCCACTGAGACAGAACATGGCAGACAAACTGGTTGATGACTGTGGCCTATTCAAAAAGATTTAAGGTTTATCACCGCCCAAGAAAACTTGAAATGTCTTTAAATCTTACAGTTCATATGTGACAGAGGCTTTACTATATTTGACAATAATTCTAAAAATATACAAGATATTACTAGTCATGAATTCTGAAGCTCAAAAAACTTTTCTAAATTATCAGTAATAAAATAAAACAAGTTTAAGCCAACATGCTAAACTAAATCATCCTTATGTAATCATCCAATATTACAAACCATTGTCATATGAGGAAGAGATCAAAGGGTGCCTGTCTGGCTTAGTCAGTAGAACATGTGACTCTTGATCTCAGGGTTGTGAGTTCAAAGCCCCATGTCGGGCATAGAGATGACTTTAAAATAAGAGAGAGAGGTGAGTCCCTGGGTAGCTCAGTGGGTTAAACATCTGATTCTTCAGCCCAGGTTTTGAACTTAGGGTTGTGAGTTCAAGCTCCACCCGTGTTGGGCTCCATGCTAAAAAAAAAAAAAAAAAAGAGAGAGAGAGATAAAAGTCTATGCAGTAAAACAATAAAGGAGAAATAGTATTATAGAGAGATTCCAGGTACCTGTAATATATAAATTTTTTTCTGGATTTTCTGATATTTACAATATTTATCAACTTTAAAAAAATTTAAATTTTCTTTTATTAATAATCTCTATGCCCACTCACAACCTTGAGATCAAGAGTTACATGCTGTATTGACTGAGCCAGCCAGGAACCCCAACTTTAAAAATTTTTTGATTAATTTTTTTGAAAGATTTATTTATTTGAGAGGGAGAGAGAGAAAGAGAGAGAGCATGAGAGCATAAGAGTAGGGGGAGGGAGAAGCCGACTCCACACTGAGCAGGGAGTCTGATGTGGGACTCGATCCCAGGACACTAGGATCATGACTTTAGCTGAAGGCAGATGTTTAACTGATTGAGCCATCCAGGTGCTCCCTCTGCTTTTTTTTTTTTTTTTAAGATTTTATTTATTTATTCGAGAGAGGGGAAGGGGCAAGAGCAGGGGGAGGGGCTTAAAAATTTTTTAAATGACTGTTTCCATTCTTCACTTTTGTACCTGTGGTAATAGCTGTCGGCCTCCTGACCTAATTCCCTCCAGCAAGACAGAGCCCCCATCCCAGCAGCTGTAAGTGTTTTGATTACAAAGGACTCACATCTGTACCCTGCTACAGCCGACTGTCCACAGCTTCGGGGAGCCACTTTCTGAGAGCTAACTGGGATGCTGGACTTATCTCCATGACTGACTGATGCTGGGCCATAAAAGCCCCTGCCTTATAGCGGGGTAACACACATTCCAGAGCTCCCCGGGAGGTCAGGCCAAGCCTAGGTATCTTCTGAAACCACACCTTTGCTGGCTTCTCTGGCCCTCTCCTACAGCCCTCACTCCCCAACAATTTCCTGAGAGCCAGCCCTTGATAAATGACTTGCTCAAGAATCCCAATCTCAGGCTCTGCTTTTAGGGAACCCCACCTAAAAGAGTATCTAATTTCGTATTCTTTTTCTCAGATAAATGCCCTAAACTGTAGAAGCATCCAGTCCCCCAAATTCTAGATTTATGTCTGGTCCTACTTACTGGCATCACTGCACAGAGGACCCGCTGGGCTGGAACTTGGGCATCTCATGCAAGTGCTTTGAGGAGCAAGGTTGGGTTGCTCACTATTTTAGCAACTTTGATGATTGTTCTCCCTGCCTCTTGCCACCACCAAAGATTTGGTTAAAGGGGTAGGATAAAAGACGCATCAGCTAAGATTAGATACGGCAGCATTTAACCTCAAAACCCAACTTGCAGAATTTTATTTCTGTGTTAGACCAGGGCAACTCTGCTGCCACCAGGAGCCAAGGCTCCCGTATCTCCGTTCTGCCGTCCTCACTGTGCAGCTTTCTTCCTCCAGGTTTCCTCCTGAGTTCAAGATAATTCCTGGCATTCCAGCCCTCACGTCCAATTTCAGGCAATAAGAAGAAGCTACAAGGATAAAAGGAGTATCCCTCACCTGAATCGGACCCCTTCAGGGGGACATTCCAGGTGTCTCACATAGCGTTTCCCCCTATGTGTCTTTGGCCAGAACTTGGTCATGTTGCCACAACTAGATGCAAGGAAAGCTGAGAAACGCTTTTTCAGAGAGGTGATTTGCTGCTAGAATACAACGTGGAAAACGGCAAGTAGGTGGAGGTGTGGAGACTTAACCAAGCAGAGAAAGCTGAAATTTCAGCACTTGCAGTCAGAAAAGCCAAAAAGCAAGACAAAACAACTGTGAAATCAGAGACACTGGTCACTTTGAAGTGACAAGATTAGTTGTAAGCCCAGCTAGACCTCCAGATGCCAGCTCTAACATTGCATGGCCAGGCACCTGAACCTTCCCCATTCCAACAGAAGACAGGCATTCTCACTGCAAAAGTTAAAACAGAGCTCCAGCCTTGGGGATATCTCAGGGAGGTAAGACAAATGGTAAAATAGGGAGATTAAGTTAAATTCTATGTATTGAGTTGTGAGAACCTTTAGTGCTCTGCCCCTACTCCGCTCCGAGAATAATAGCAGCCAGGCTTGTACCTTCTGCAGGAGGATAGAAGGCATCTCTCTCCTGAAAAATAGAACAACAACAAAGCAAATAAAAAACTAGCCCAGGAGAAAAAAACCCACAGATGTTAATATTTGGGTGTCTACAAAGTAAGACCTAAGTGTAAGTCTAGTAGAGTGAAGCCACCATCAGCACACCCAGCCAAGCTTCCAATCCATTTTTTGGTGTTTTTTTGCTTAAATAAGGACAGAACGCCAAGAATCACTAGACTTTTGGAGAACGTCTCTGCCAGATCAGCCCTATTGCCAGTCTCAGGGCCTGTGAGCATGAATCCTTGAGATAACGGTAACAGACACCTTCTAACTCTGAAGCTCTCAGTTCAAGGGCATGTGTTGGCCTGAGAGGCTGCAGGTGATTAAAAAAGAAAGAAAGAAAGAAAGAAAGAAAGAAAGAAAGAAAGAAAGAAAGAAAGAAAGAAAGAAAGGAAGGAAGGAAGGAAGGAAGGAAGGAAGGAAGGAAGGAAGGAAGGAAGGAAGGAAGGAAGGAAGAAAGAAAGAAAGAAAGAAAGAAAGAAAGAAAGAAAGAAAGAAAGAAAGAAAGAAAGAAAGAACCATGGCAGACTATGGACTCTGGGAAACAAACTGAGGGCTTCAGGGAGGAGGGAGGTGGGGGAATGGGATAGGCTGGTGATGGGTATTAAGGAAGGCACGTATTGCATGGTGCACTGGGTGTTATATGCAAGTAATGAATCATGGAACTTTACATCAAAAACTAGGGATGTACTGTATGGTGACTAACATAATATAATAAAAAAATATTATTATATATTAAAAAAGAGAGACTGTTCATGCTCTGTGTTCTGTGTTGGACAATGCCCTATCTTGTTTATCATATACCCCAAGACTGATGGGGTACACGTTCTAATGCAACGGTCTCTGACACATATCAGGACTGGCTTAAGTGCAGAACTACTCCAGTCTCTCAGCTCCTAAAATTACCCAATGCAGCTGCTCACCACTTTTGTACTGAAAATGAATTATTAGCTTGTTGCCAGACACTGGTTGAGACTACACTGCTATTGAAGGACTCCTATAACCAAAGATTCCAGTACTTTTCTGGATGACACAGAGAAACAATGGAATAAACAAGGAGCGGTTCAGTTAATCTCATTGATTTAATGTGATTGATACATTCGGGAACATGTGAGAAGGCACAGCATGGGAAGGCTCTAGAGAATTCATGGGCCAGCGGCATTCGCCACCTGGTGATGACATTGTCCCCATCGCAGGCTCTCTCTCTGACAATGACTGAAGTTCACAGAGATGTGACTAAGCTTCATTTATTGATGGCAATGTTCACATTAACTACAACCCTAGTAGTAGAAGGCAAGAGGGTCTAGTTATACACAGTATTGTTGGATGGACATTCCAAAGTCTTTGTTTAGTTTCCCCCGAAAGCCAAGGCAGGGACTCCTAAGTGCAGGTGACTTATTTGGAAGATAATGCCAGAAAACAGTGGAGTGATACTGGCAAAAAGAGTAATGTGTATTACTGAATCACTAGACACGACTAGGGATCGATCCTGCCTGGACCCTCTGAAGAACTCCATAGAATCCACTTGGAATTGTACACTCTTTTTTTTTTTTAAAAGATTTTATTTATTCGTTCGACAGAGAGAGAGACAGCCAGCGAGAGAGGGAACACAAGCAGGGGGAGTGGGAGAGGAAGAAGCAGTCTCATAGCAGAGGAGCCTGATGTGGGGCTCGATCCCAGAACGCCGGGATCACGCCCTGAGCCGAAGGCAGACGCTTAACCGCTGTGCCACCCAGGCGCCCCGGAATTGTACACTCTTGACAAACTACACATATAATCAAATAAAACAGTATCTAGACTATGTATAGAGAAAAACAAAGTAAAAATAGCTTTATAAAATAACAAAAATAGTATTTATAAAACAGTATTCTGAGGGGGCGTCTGGGTGGTTCAGTTAAGCGTCGGACTCTTGATTTTGGCTCAGGTCATGATCTCAGGGTGCTGCGATCAAGCCCCACGTTGGGCTCTGAGCTCAGCAGGGAGTTTGCTTGAGGTTCTCTCTTCCTTCTCTCCCTCTCCCTCTGCCTCTCCCCCCTCAAATAAATGAGTCAGTCTTTAAAACAAAAACAAAACAAAACAAAAACCATTATTCTAAGAACTAAAGTTCTTTTGGATGTTACTTTGATCAAAGGAATGGTCTAAAATGCTGATGAATGAGATTAAAATTCCTTTGACGAGACATCATTTTATGTCTCGAGTTTCTGAGGTTGGTTCCAGTAGGTGGCTCATTTGAAATTTGGATTAACTTCAAAAGAGCACCCATATTTAGGATTCAGAGGTGGAGGAGAAACTCCAGCCCAAGAAGACGGCTCCCTGTAAGTGCTTCCCAGGAAATGAGAAGGAAAAGGAGGTCTCCACAGACACTATTTCCTTGGACGGGGATTGGGGGGGAGGGTGGGGAGGTGGGTAGTGATAAACCTCGTATTGGAGTGTAGGTGGGTGAATGTGGCCTCGCAGCACAAGAGGCCTGAGCAGAAGGAAAAAGCAACTCAGCCTCCAAGCCCACCCTTTGGAGGGTTAATGAGGGAGCTGTTAGCTGGCAAAGCTTATTGAGATGTAGTGACTCCTAGCTCAGTGACCAGATCATTCTAATAACTTCAGCCATCATCTCTCCTTGCATGTCTGGATCTTTCTTCATTAAGTTCTTTTATTAGGGAAATGATTTCCTCCCTCAGGTTAAGTTTGTTCTCTTCTGCTTTCCACAGGTGTCCACCAGGCTCTGAATTTTTGATGACTCTTTCTTTAGGCTAGCATCCTCCAAAAGATGACTCAATCCCTGCATTCCCCTTTTGAACAAAGCCAGGCTTGTCAAGGAGTTGACACTATCTAGAATTACTGCAGCTGGTGTTTTTGACATGTTGAGCCAGTGTTTGTGAAAGCAGCATTCTCCATTTCACATAAAGCCAGCTGCTAGCCAACTGGACAAGTCTGAACAAATACAAGACCCACCAAAAGGCTGATGACATCACTGACTCCAGCTGGAGACCACAGAGGGCAGGGTGCAGATTCCCATCACCCAGCCACTGCTCCACCACCACCACTTGTGGTTTCCTGAGGACCCCTGAAGCCAAGCTCTGCAGTGGCTTGAAGCCCTTCTGTGGCACTGAAAGCCTAGAACAGAGTTCTGCTGAATAATCATGCCTCCACCAGCCTCCCACCAGCTCCATAACAAACTCCCTCTAGTAATACCTGTAAACGCTTCATACTGGCAACCTGAGCAGTCTACCAATGGAGCTAATCCAGGGGAAGGATAGATTCAATTAAAAAAAGCTTCTTGTAGGGGCCCCTGGATGGCTTAGTCAGGTAAGTGTCTGACTCTTGGTTTCTGCTCAGGTCATGATCTCAGGGTCATGAGATCGAGCCTGGCTTTCGGCTCTGTACTGAACATGGAGCCTGCTTAAGATTCTCTCTCCCTTTTCCTCTGCTCCTCCCACCACACTCCCTCTTTCTCTCTAAGTAAAAAACAAAAGTTGATCAATTAGTCTCGTTTTTTAGTATAATTATGAATATGTACACTTAAAAATGTTTGATATGTTTTAATTCATTGCAGTTATGATTCTTACTAATATTCAAGAATATCTTTAGCCAGTGTTGTCTTTTGAATCCTTTTCACATGACCCCAGAAGACTCTGATGGCTTCTTTCTTTCTGATATGACAAGATACCCCAGGCTTGTCTTGTTCGTGTCCTGCCCTAGACCTGGCATTAGCCACTCTTCCAAAGTCATGGATCCTTTTAGGAGAAAATAATAGATATAGTGTGAGCTCTAGGGATGCTGAACACTGCTAGGCTGGTCATTGTTTCTAAGTCTTTTCAGTGGACAAAGCTAAGAAATATCTTTTTTCAATTGAGATATAATTAACATACAACACTGTGTTAGTTTTAGGTATATATCATAATGATTTGATATGTGTATATATGATGGAATGGTCACCACAATAAGTATAGTTAATATCCATCACCACACAGTTACAAATTTTTGTTCTCTTGTGATGAGAACTTTTAAGATCTACTCTCTTAGCAACTTTCAATATACAATCCAGTATGGTTAACTATAGCCATCATGCTGTACATTACATCCCCAGGACTTATTTTCTTATAACTGGAAGTTTGTACCTTTTGACCCTCTGCATTCATTTTGCCCGATGAACATCCCCTGCCTCTGGAAGCCACCAGTCTGTTCTCTGTTATCTATGAGCTTATTTATTTATTTTTTTTTTACGATTCCACATATAAGTAAGATTACAGAGTATTTGTCTTCCTCTGATTTAAGAAACATATTTAAGGAGAAAATATATTACAGGGGAACCTGGGTGGCTCAGTTGGTTAAGGTGCCTTCAGCTCAGTCATGATCTCAGAGTCCTGTGATCCAGCCCCATGTCAGGCTCCCTGCTGAGCAGGGAGTCTGCTCCTCCCTCTCCCTCTGGCCCCCTCACTGCTCGTCCACACTCTTGTGCATGCTAGTTCTCTTTCTCTCTCACGTAAATGAAATCTTTAAATATAGATATAGATATAGATATGTATACATTACATGCAAGAGACTTTTAACTGATCTGCTTATACCAAGCTCTACTTCACTACTCCCTGCAATTCATCCCATGCAGCTCGGTCAGAACCATCCTTATAAAATGTAGATCCAATTTTCTTCATCCCCTGTGTAAAAACTTTTGATGGAATCCCATTACCAAAAGAATTAAGGCAAAGCTCCTTGGTGCAAGTGCGCAAGCGCACACACACACACACACACACACACACACACACACACACACACACACACAGAAGCTCTCCAACTGTAGCTCCTAATCTCCATCCCAGCTCTTTAGCATTCCTTCTTCCTTCCCCTCTTAGTGCAGGCTTCCTACACCACACTCCTCCTGCCGCCTGTGCCTTTGCCCACTACTTCACTTCCTCCGAAGTGCCCTGTGCTTACCATTCCTCAGTGAATTTATATCCACCCTTCAATAAATGGCTCAAACATCGATTTTCTTTACAGTAACTTGCAGCCTCCCTTCCCCAGGGAGAGCTAATCTGTTTCCATCGTGTTCTGTGTAGTACTCTGAAATCTTTATGTACCACTAATGAGACCGCGCTGCGGTGATTTCTTCACACGTGCATCTCTCCCTAGCCCGACCGTCTCCCAAAATGCAGGACACTCACCATTGGTGGTAGTGCGGATGGTTTTGTGTGTTACACTGCTGCAGCATTAAATGCCATTAAGTATTGAATTGCATAGGGTGAGAGCTGGTCCCCTTTTAATAATCTACATTAGGGGAAACGTTTTAGTTTGGTGCTAGGGCGGCTTTAGCATCTCTCTATTGTGTGATTAATTTCTCTTTTGAAGAGATAGCAGGCCTCAGTCTTGGAACCTTTGTAGATAAAAGTAATAGGCTAGACTTTACATGTTTTTTTTTTAATAAAATGATATTTTGTAATGATTAGCCTCTATGAAACTTCTAAAATTAATATTGGTGATAGAATGTTCTTTTAAAATAAAAGCAAGCTAATTTAAAGAAAAATAATAAGCCTATTACAGTAAAGAAGTACATCATGGCAAAAATCTCATAGGATATATGAAAATGACTTAAGTCTGGGAAACACTGGGCTGGGTTCTCAGATTTATGAAGCATAACTTCTATTTTCATCCCCAGTTTCTAGTACTATGGTTAACATACAGCGGGTCGTCACCAAACTTCTGCCAAATTCATTAGGTTAGGGAGAAGCACACACCTCTAGCATTTTCAAGACCAAGTGTCAGTTTGGGGAATACGCAGGTAAAGTGATGGGCCTTCTGTAAGCCAGTGTTTCTGAAAAAGTTAAATACTATCCATTGTTATCATATAAAAGACCTCTTAAATTATTTCCTATAGCTGCTGTGGAAGAAATCAACTTCATAAGAGGATACAATCATAGATTTTTCAACTGGATTGTGTGGAACAATGTCTTATAAGCCAAAGTTTGGGGCAATAGAAGGAAGTTTACAGTACATTCTATGCAAACCAGCACATCTCTCTTCACCTTCAAGGCCATGCACGAGTACATTTTGAGAAAGGGTAGACCATAGTAGCTCCAACTAGAGGACATCTAGCACCATCTGTTGGGGAGTGAGTTCCCAGCATAAGAGAGATTCACGATCAGGTGACTTCATTAATTCTGAATTTCTTTTCATCACACAGATTTCAAGACACACATACCTAAGGACAATTTAATTGTCAATCAGTTCTAGTTCTCCGTTTTGACAGTCAAAAACAAAACTAATTCATTGATCTGATTAAGATATACTTATTAGTCTTTGGGCACCTGGGTGGCTCAGGTCATGATCCTGGGGTCCTGGGATTGAGCCCCACATTGGGCTCCCTGCTCAGCAGGGAGCCTGCTTCTCCCTCTTCCTCTGCCACTCCCCCTGCTTGTGCTCTCTCTCTCTGCACTCTCTCTCTCTCTCAGATAAAGAAATAAAATATTTTTAAAAAGATATATTAGTCTTTCATGATTTGACTCCTTAGTTACAGACTTGATAATTAACCCATTTTGATCCATTTAAGAAATGGAAGAAAAGTTAATTATACAGCCACATCCACTACAGGATTGCTTTAAAGAACAAATACATGTTTCTTGGTCTTATAAGCCAGTCTTGGCATCTCTTGATTATCTGTGGTAATTAGAAATAGGGATAGCCCTGAAATTCAAACTTTACTAATAACCCACACACAGTGTATTTCTACTTTCAAACTTTCCCCCCCAAATCTGCTGTTGAGATTGAGAGGGTTGTGTTTCTCCTGTCTACCATGTGAATAGGTGCTCCAAGGTCACAAAAACAGTAGAAGAGATAGACAGCTTAGTATGGCAGGTAGGTGACGAATGAAGGCAAGTCCTAAGTGCTTATATTCTAAATGATAAGTTAGCAATCAGCATTCTCCCCCAGGGCTCAGGAGTAAAGGTTCAACTATTAGAAATAAATTCATATGTGCCTTTATTTTAAGCATAACTTATAGATTACTGATTTTAAAGATTTGTCCACTATGACAAATTTTAACAAGTTGAAAAACATTCTTAATTTCTCTTGCTATTTTCTTTATGCAAGTGTGATTTCAATGAAAAGTTTAAAACCTGTTTATTTTTGAAAAGTGAGGTAAAGAAATGATTGTATCTAAACTGGAAATAACCTTATCCATTTTCCTAAAATATTTTCCAATTCAAGTTGACCTCTTATGGGGAAAAAAATCAAGAAGCATTAGATTGTAACTTTATTTATTTATTTTTATTCAGATATAATTGACATATAACATTGTACATTTACGGTGTGTAACAGTGTTGATTTTATACATTTATATATTGCAACATGATTACCACTGTATCATTCACTAACATCTCTATCATGTCACATATTTATTACTTCTCTTTTGTGGTGAGGATACACTGTAATTTTTAAAATGTGTTAAATGGAAAGGAAGCAGTTGCTGCAAAGAACAATATAGTAAACTCTGCTGTAGAAGAGGGGCTATAGTTATTAAACAATTGTCAGATTTTGCCAGTGGTATACTCCTTGGGAATTTCCTGGAGATTTAGAAAGAATATTAACTCCTCCAAGTCTGTAGCATACCATTTGGTGACTCAAAGCAATGACTGATTTACCAAATGGCACCTCCCTAAATTCTAGGACTTAGGGTAACTAGGTATATATTTGTGAGTCTGACGACAGGCAGTGTATTTAGTTTTGACCTAAGCTTTTTCCCTCCTTCTTTAAGAGTACTTCAAAATGCCATGGAAAAGACAAAGTATAGTCTCATCAGTTACTCATCTCAACTGGTTTGAGGACCTGGTCAAGACACTGGCGAACCCTAGCATCGTATAACCTTCTTTCATTGTCCATGCCTGACCATGTCCCTCCTCAGGACTTCTAACTAGAAAGCAGTTTACTTACACTTCTTTACACTTCATATTCGGAAACAAGAAAAGCATACATTTTTATGTAATATAAATAATTATGGCTCCACAACTAAATTATTAAATAAAAATGTACACATTTAAGGTGTACATGTTTACGGTGTACATTTAAGGCCTATGATGATTTGATATATATATGCAGTGAAATGATCGCTACAGTCAAGATAATTAACATGTCCATCTCCTCACAGTTACCATTTCCACAACTTACTTTATTTATTTTTTTTAAAGATTTTATTTATTTATTTGACAGAGATAGAGACAGCCAGCGAGAGAGGGAACACAAGCAGGGGGAGTGGGAGAGGAAGAAGCAGGCTCACAGCGGAGGAGCCTGATGTGGGGCTCGATCCCAGAACTCCGGGATCACGCCCTGAGCCGAAGGCAGATGCCCAACCGCTGTGCCACCCAGGCGCCCCTCACAACTTACTTTAAATCAATTCCAGCTACTATTTAAAAGATATTTATTTATTTATTTATTTATTTATTTATTTATTTATTTATGAGCCGGAGAGAGGGGGAGTGTGTGCAAGCGGGGGAGGGGACGGAGGGAGAGGCAGAGAATCTCAAGCAGACTCGCAACCCCACCACCCTGAGATCATGACCTGAGCTGAAATCAAGAGTCAGACACTTAACCAACTGAGCCACTGAGGTGCCCTCAACTCCAGCTACTTTTAAAGTTCCAGATTCTAAATGAACTTTCTTTCACAGTTTAAAACCCTTTCCTCAGATACTTTCATTAATAGGAACAGGAAAAAACCCACTCCTCATGCACTGTAAGTCTTTTCACATATACCTACAAAAGCTTTTCTTCAAACTATAAAGAGTTTTGTAGAATTTTTCCAATTATAAAATGGATTTCAAAAATAATCTGACAGTACCAAAGGTAAGAAGAAGAAAGTAAAAATTAGAGTGTAATGTCTCCACCTAGAAAAGAATCCAATTTATATATGGACATACAAATACATGTATTTTTAACGAAACAAGTTCATAGTTTAAAGATTTTTAAAATTTTTATTTATTTAACAGAGAAAGCGAGCACAAGCAGAGGGGAGTGGCAGGCAAAGGGAGAGGAAGAAGCAGGCTCCCCATTCAGCAGGGAGCCAGATGTGATCCCAAGGCCCTGGGATTATGACCTGAGCCGAAGGTAGACGCTTAACCAACTGAGCCACCCAGGCACCCCAAGTTCATAGTTTACATGCAGTTTTTACCCTACTTAATATGTCAGGGAATAGGTTTACTAATATTTCCCACCAAGT
The DNA here is from genome assembly GCF_024610735.1 of Ursus americanus. Taxonomy (NCBI): domain Eukaryota; kingdom Metazoa; phylum Chordata; class Mammalia; order Carnivora; family Ursidae; genus Ursus; species Ursus americanus. The sequence continues at coordinate 8,864,170 of NC_142137.1, read as the reverse complement.
CAAGACTCTTTTCTCCACAAGGTCAGTATAGTGGGTTGAATGGTGGCCCCAGAAAAGGTACGTCCAAGCCCTAACCCCCAAATATGACCTTATTTGGAAAAAAGGTCTTTGCAGCTACAATTAAGGATCTTGACATGAGATCAGCCTGGATTATCTGGGTGGGCCCTAAATCTAATGACAAGTATTTTTATAAGGCAGAAGAGGAGAAGGTCCTATGAAGATGGAGGCAGAGTCTGGAGATATGCAGCCTCAAGCCAAGGAACATCTGGAGGCAGCAGGGACTGAAAGAAGCAAAGGAGGATTCTCCCCTGGAACCTTCAGAGAAAATGTGGACCTACCAACATCATGATTTCAGACTTCTGACCTTCAGAACTGTGAGAGAATAAATTTCTTTTTTTTTTAAGATTTTATTTTTAAGTAATCTCTACACCCAATGTGAGGCTCGAACTCACAACCCTGAGATCAAGAGTCTCATGCTCCACTGACCCAGCCAGCCAGGCGCCCCATAAATCTTTGTTTTAAACCACTGAATTAGGGTAATTTGTTACGCCAGCCCTAGCAAACCAGTACACTCAGCATTCCAACTTCCCTACTATAAACCCAGCCTGTACTCCAGCCTCGCTTTTCTGTTCTTTAGCTTTTGACTGTTTGCCTTTCAGTCCTATATTGCGTCAAAGTCTTTGCACATGCTGTTCCAGTACATGGATTGCTCTTTTTCATTCTTCAAATACCTCCCCAAACTTCAGGGAAAAGTTCAGTGACCCTCTAGCCCTGTTTGCCAACCACTATAAGGTCCCCTTTCAGTAGCCTACAGCTCTTACCACAGCCCTCGTCATAGTTTATGTGTTTATGAGCATTATTACTAGATTCTGCCACCTTACCAAGTTGTAAGCTCCATGAGACTAGGAACCCTGCTCACTCCCTACCATTGTATTCCCTGTCTAGCCCTGTGCCTGCTGTGCCAAAGCAATTCCTTTTTGAATGAATGGCCACTGTTCCAGAAGTGTTTCTAGACCTTGGGAAACTCTCACAGCCTTTTAGACAGCTGTGAGCTGTATAGGATGACCCTATTATTTATCCACCAAAATGGACCACTTCTGAGAATAAACAGGGGTGCTATTAATAATTACAAGTTAGCTGGGTAATACAGTTCTGGGTAATAGGCTGTGCCAACCACAAGAGCAAACCTTAAAGGAGGATAACTAGAAAGGGCTGGGCTACATTTTGGAACAAAGAAAAGAAGATGCTGGGTTTTTTTTTTTTTCTTTTTTAAGATTTTATTTATTTATTTGAGAAGGAGAGCACGAGAGTGGGGTGAGGGGCAGAGGGAGTCTGATGTGGGACTTGGTCCCAGGACCCAGGATCATGACCTAGACAGAAGGCAGAAGCTTAACTGACTGAGCCACCCAGGTACCGGGAAGAGGATGCTTTAAATTTGCTTAATTGCCACTGCATTTTCATTGCTTTCTTCTACATCACATATTCACTTGTTCATTCATTTATTGTTGGACACTCTCTCTACAATGTAAGCTCTGAGAGTTGGAACTTGGCCTGTAGTGTTCATTGCCATAACCCACACCTAGCACAGTTCCTGGTGCACAGTAGGCACTCAGTAGCTGAATAGTATGCCCTAAGGGAATAATGGATGAAGACTCGAAACACAAACAAACAAAACCCGAATCCTCACAATTTGAAAACCTTATCAGGCTCAGGCCTAAAGGGACAGGAGTAGGAACAACTGACAAGGTCTTGGGCTGAGGATGCAGGGATGAAGGCCCCGGTGGCCATCCAGCTGTTCAGCCGTTGAGCTCTGTCTTCACCCCTACCCACTCCGACGACTCCCAACACCCTCTCTCCGGACTCTCTAACCCCCAGCTCAGGTTCAGCGCCTAGGACCCGCCTGGCCGCTACCCTCCGGACACACTCGCACGCCAGCCGCCCCCTCCCTCGATCCCTCGGACTCCAGCCCCCAGGCCCGCCCTCTCCCCGGATCCCCGCGGACCCCGGCACCGCCCCATCCCCAGATGGCCTCGGAACCCGGGACCCTCCGCACCGCCCCGTCCCCGATCCTCTCTTGCACCGCCCCCTTCTTCTCAGATCCCCTCGATCTGCGGGACGCCGCTCGGTCCTCTCCCCGAATCTCTTCGGAACCCGGGACTCCCGCGCAGCCCCCTTCCTGGATCCCCGCGGACCCCGGCACCGCCCCCTCCTCGGTCCGCCTGGATTTTCCGGACCCCGCGCCGCCCCTTCCCCCGATCCCCTTGGCTCGGGCCCCGCCCCCACGCGGTCCGCACGGACCGGCTCGCGCCGCGCAGCGCCCCCCCGCCCCCGCTCCCGCCTCTGCGGCTGCGCGCTCGTGGGGCCGAGGCCGAGGGGAGGGGGTCGCGCCGGGGGCTGGCTGAGCTGCTGTGGCGGCAGCGAGAAACGGAGCGAGCCCGGCGGCCGCGGGCAGGCCCGGAGGCAACGGAGGAAGCGGTTATGTCGCGCTACACGAGGCCCCCCAACACCTCCCTGTTCGTCAGGAACGTCGCGGACGCCACCAGGTGAGCGGCGGCGGCCGCCGCAGGTTGGCGCGCGGGGGAGGGGTGGGGGTAACGGCAGCGTCGCCGAGCCCCATGTTGGCCCGGCGGCTGTGCCCGGCGCCTCTCCGCCCGCCGGCCCGTGCTTTCCGCGGAGGCGTCCTTCCCGGGGGTGGTGCGAGCCCTCGCGCGGCTCGGGGCGGGGGCGGGACTGGCTCCTCCGCCCCGGCGCGGCGCACACCCGCGGCAGGGCCCGGCGCCCGGGGGATCGGTGCCCATCCCCTGCTCGAGCACCGGCGGCGCGCAGGCTGCTGCTCTCCCGGTAGCCAAGGTCCCTCCGTGGCCCTGACCGAGTGTTTTCGCTTGGCCCCTTTGTCGCCGTGCCCCGTTAAAGCTGCGCGTCCTGCGTCCTAGATGAAGAAGAATTGGGGCTGGTGAGAAGGTATAAAATAATGCGTACCTTGGGCCTTACAATTTCAGTTCCTTCAGTCTAGTCTACTTACAGGGGATGCCGGTGAGATTTTATTTGTTACACAATACAAAGGATGGCTTCAGTGAATGAGATTTAGATGTTTTTTCTATAAACTTCAGAGTACAATATAAACACCCATGATAACGGTTTGAATAGACTTCCCTGGTCAAGTGTGATGCTCTCAGTACACACATTCTTCTCCCCGCCTTGAGAATTTTTGTCTATATAGTGCTTAAACATAAGTATTAAGGAATGACTGCTTCATAAAGCGCTTTCTCCCTTAATAGGCGCCAGAGGGAATGACGGAGAGTGGGATAGGGGCATTAAGAGACGTTTCCATTTCACTGGGCTTACTTAATTTACTCCCTGCTCAACCCTTTTAGGTATGCAGTATTATCTTTATTGTACATAAGGAAAAGCTGAAGCTCAGAGTTTTAATGATTTAACCTGGGTCTGCATGGCTACAAATATGCTGGAGCCCTTGACTCCAGAGCCATATGGAGTAATCATAATTTACCTTAGAAGAGTAAATGTTAAATACTTTTTTATTTGATCCCTATTATTATGTACGTCACAGTTACACACTGTGAGTTAATATGCTTAATTAACATCTAAAAGATGCCTGTGTTTATACTTCTCCCCTCCACCTCCTCTTAACCTAATTATCAATACATTACATAAAAAACAAGCAAAATTAATCATTTGGGAAGGGTAAAAAAAAAAATTGCCACAGTTAAACAGACTACTTGAATGCTAAATAAGCATCGAGCCTCTCCAGTGTCTACAAAAAAAAAAAAAAAAAAGAGGCTTCCAATTCTAATGGCCAGCCAGCCAGGGTAATATGAATGAGTGAAGTTGTCAGGTTATAAGGCACAGTAGGATGGTGTGGGCTGTAGGAAATAGAAAGGAACAGGTGCCATCTAAAGGGGACAGCAGCTGGTACTAGTAGCTCCAGCTAATAACTACCATGTAGACATTTGGACTTGTTGCCACATCATCCTAATTTTCTAAAGAAGTCAGAAAACTGTGTGTGTGTGTAAACTGTGTTTTAAAATGTTGGCATTTATTAAGTTGAATCATATGAGATTCCCACTTTTGTAGATTTAAAAACTGTAAAATATTGGCAGTTTCATGTTTCAGCACACCTTAAAAATTTTTTAAACATTCTGCTGGCCAAATAAAACACATCAGCAGGTGACACATGATCTCTGATCTAGATAATCACCATGAGTAATCAAGACTGAAAACTGAGATTTGTTGATTTCCTTTTACAATTTTTTTTCACCACTCTTTAGCACTGCCACTGGGGGCAATCATCTAGGTTTGTATTAATGGAATAGTAATTGCTGACATTTGTTGAGTATTCACCGTGTGCTAAGCACTGTACTAAACACCTTGTATATATTATCTTACTAAATTTTCACAATAACCCTGTAATGTATATTCTTCGTTAATCCCATTTTACAGATTAGAAACTGAGGCTTAGAGAAATTAAGTTTCTTTTTTTTTAAGATTTTACTTGAGAGATAGCGACAGAGATAGAGAGCATGAGCTGAGAGAAGAGGGAGAAGCAGGCTCTCCGCTGAGCAGGAACCTGAGGCAGGACCCTGGGATCATGACCTGAGCTGAAGGCAGAGGCTTAACCGACTTGAGCCACCCAGGTGCCCCTAGAAATTAAGTATCTTACCTAAAATTGCACAGCTACTGAGTAGTTTTGTGAAGGTAGAATCATTACAGGTAACCTGTATTAAAAACTTTTTTGGTGGTGCCCGGGTGGCTCAGTCGGTTAGGTGTCTGCCTTGGCTCAGGCCACGATCTCAGGGTCCTGGGATCAAGTCCCGCGTTGGGCTTCCTGATAAGCAGGGAGCCTGCGGCTCCCCCTGCTTATACTCTTGTACACACGCACTTGCTGGCATGTGCACTGTTAAATAAATAAATAAAATCTTTAAAAATAAAAGCTTTTTTTATACGAGGTGGCATGCAGTGTAAGTTAACTAGCAATATGGCAACTGGACACTTTAAATTAGCTTTTAACAGTACGTTTATAAAGAAAATCATTGGGATAAATGTTAAACGGCATAAAATTATCTATATGGTGTGATTTCAATTATACTAATAAATGAAGAAAGGAAAAACTATAGAAAATGAGCCTGGAAAGAAATCCATTTGAGTGGTTTCTTTTTCCTGTTTTCAAATTTTATTTAATAAAATGTTAGTCTTATAACAAAGCCAAATTTTATTTAAAATGTTTCTTTGTAGTATCACTTTAATATATGCCATAAAGCAACAAGACATTAAAAGATATTATGGCTTAGCATAAAATTTGTTAGGAATGAAATTGAGTACAAGAACCAAAGAAAGATTTAAAAATTTTTAAAGGGGCGCCTGGCTGGTTCAGTTGGTGGAGCGTGCAACTCTTGATCTTGGGGTTGTAGGTTAGAGCCCCACGTTGGTTGTAGAGATTACTTAAAAAAATAAATTCAATCTTGAAAAAAAACACATTTCGTGATGTTATAATTGTATTATTTTTCTTTTCACTGGTGAAGCAAGATCTCGATCAGAAAGAATACTTTAGTATCTTTGTTTTTTACCCTGTAGGAGAGTAATTTTTTTAAATGTCAGATATAGTTTTCTAATGGAACAAAGTAATGTCCAAATCCCAAATATAACATTCCCATTTTGATGCATAATAATCATGTCAGTTTTGGAGCAGCCATCAGATGCCCTCTTTTGGACATAGTAGTATTTTTTGGTTACAGTGTATGTAAGGCTATATTGATATTGATGGTGGTATAGAAAAAGCATTAAACAGAATTCAGCAAGATTCATGAGAAAAAGTGTCAGCAAATTACGAATAGAAGGGAACTTCCCCAGTCCAATAAATGGCATGTACAAAGCCTATAGCTAACAAGATACTTAATGGTAAAAACTGAATGCTTTCCACCTAAAATCAGAACAAGCTTCTGATTTTAGGTGGAAAGCATTCAGTTTTTACCATTAAGTATTAAATAAATTATCTATCTATCTTTTCAAAAATAAGCCAGTGATGCCCACTCACAGAACCTCAGTTCATCATTTTGTTGCAGGTCCTAACCAGTGTAACAAGGCAAGAAAAATAAATAAGAGACATAATAATAGTAAAGATAGAAGCAAAACTTGCCCCTATTCTTAGGTGACATGTTTACATAAAACTACAGTAACTAATGAGTTTTAGTAAATTGTTAGATACAAGATGAACTTATGAAAAATCTATATATTAGCAGCAAACAATTGAAAATAATGAATTTTAAAACAATTTCATTTGCGTTAGTATCAAAAAGCAGACTTGGCAATAAGTTTAAGAACAACAACAACAAAAAACATGTAATAAAAACCTTTGCACTAAAAACTACAATGCAGTGCCAAGAGAAATTAAAGAAGACCGCATAAATTGATAGATATACCATGTTCTTGGACTGGAAGACAAAATATTAAATCAGTTTTCTCCCAAATTGATTGTATTATAGATTCAAGGCATTCCTGATCAAAGGCTGTTTAAAAAACAGAAACTGGGGGTGCCTGGCTGGCTCAGAAGAGCGTGTGACTCCTGATCTTGGGGTCCTGAGCTTGAGCCCCACATTGGGGCTTTATTTAAAAAAATAAACTTTGAGGGGCGCCTGGGTGGCGCAGTCGTTAAGCCTCTGCCTTCGGCTCAGGGTGTGATCCCAGCGTTCTGGGATCGAGCCCCACATCAGGCTCCTCCGCTGGGAGCCTGCTTCTTCCTCTCCCACTCCCCCTGCTTGTGTTCCCTCTCTCGCTGGCTGTCTCTGTCAAATAAATAAATAAAATCTTAAAAAAAAAAAAAAAAACTTTGAAAAAACAAAACAAATAAAACAGAAATTGACAAGTTAATTCTAAAATACATTAATATACAAAGAATCTAGAATAGCCTAAATAATCTAGAAAAAGATCACTGAAGGTGGAAGACTTATACTACCTGACATAAGACTTACTAAAAATATACTAATCAAGACAGTGTGAAATTGGCCTAAGTATAGACAAATCAATAAAACAGAATAGAGTCCATAAATAATCCACACATACAGAGGCAAATGATTTTTGATGAAGGTACCAAAGCAGTCCAGTGGAGAAAGGAAAATCTTTTCAACAAATGGTGCTGCAACAACTAGATTATTCATACTGGAAAAAAATGAACCACAGCCTCTACCTCACATCATAATTTGAGCTGGATCATCAGTTGAAATGGAAAAGATAACAACATAAAGCTTTTTGAAGAAAACATAGTATATCTTCATGACGTGGGGATATGCAAAAATTTCTTACAGGACAAAGAAAGCAATACCATAAAAGAAAAAAGAGTATTGATAAAGTAGATTTCTCTAAAATTAAAATTTCTGTTCATTAAAAAATACCATTAAGAAAATAGGCAAGCTACAGATGAGAAAATATTCACAAAACATATACACAGGGATGCCTGGGTGGCTCAGTTGGTTAAGCGTCTGCCTTTGGCTCAGGTCATGATCCCAAGAGTCCTGGGATCGAGCCCACATCAGGCTGCCTGCTCAGCTCATATATGCTAGCTCAGTCTCAGTAGAGCCTGTGATCTTGATCTTAAGGTTTTGAGTTCAAGCTCCATGTTGTGTGTAGAGATTACTTAAAAAATAAAATCTTAAAAAATATTACAAAGTTATGCAGAGGAATGATGAATACTGATGATTGTTTCTAAGGTAGAAGAATATAAATGTAAACGTCTCATTTCTAAAAAAAACAATTACTGATAAAGATGACAAGTATTGAGATACAATAAATTTTTTTTCCAAAAAAACAATTACTGAAAAAGATGACAAGTAATGAGATACAATAAATACAATAAATAAATAAAGTTGGTAGATACATAGGTGTTTGTTTTATGCTCTATTTTCTGAATGTCAAAATAGATGACACCAAAAATACAAAAATGAGGACAAAACAACAGCTAACAGGTGTAGGAGTGGTAACAGTGAATGGGAGCCAGCTCTCTTAAGAAGTTTGGCTCCTTCATACTCCCATCATCTTTGTCTTCTGGGATTCCAAACCTCCATGACACACATTGTTCCAACTTCCTTTTATACTATCTAGGATCCTTTTCCTATCAGCCACTCACATTTGGTTGATGGAATTAATTGTCTCAGAAAATATGCATTTGAACTCTAGCTTTGCTGCTGGCTCTGTGCCCCTCTGGGCAAGGTAAATTCTCTTAGTCTCAGTCTCCTTGACTATTAAATGGGTAACGGTAATATCATATGGTAACTCAATATTTTGAGTGCCTACTTTGTGTCAAACAACCATGCTAGGTACACTGGTAAAGATACCCATTTTAAAAGTGATCCTCAACACTGATTCTCAGAATTGCCTGTGAAACCCTTAAAAAAATTAAACCTAACTGAGGCCCACCATGGGAAGCACTAATTGGGTCCAGGGTTAATGCATCAGGCTGGAGTACCTGTTTCTATAACATTTCCTTCACAAATGATTCCAATATTCAGGAATGGTTGAGAGTCATTACTCTCTTGTCCATGTTCTGTGGTAGCAGGAATTGTTTCCCTTGTTCTCCATCACATCCCTAGAGTCTGCTCATAGTAGGTGCTCAATAAGTGTTTGTTGAATGAATAAATGAAAGAAAAAGACATTGTCACTACCCTCTAAATGTAATAGTTTCAGGGAAGGCAGACAATTAAATGTTTTATAGTAATTATTAAATAAAAATATAAAGTATATTATGTCAACTGCACTGTCTGGTGTATAGTGGACATTTAATCATAGTCAAATTCACATCTCTAGCTTTATTTTTTTTAAGATTATTTATTTGTCAGAGAGAGAGTGTACAAGCAGGGGGAGCAGCAGGCAGAGGGAGAAGTAGAGCCTGATGCGGGACTTGATCCCAGGACCCTGGGACGGTGACCTGAGCCAGAGGCGATGCTTAACCGACTGAGCCACCCAGGCGCCCCTCACATCTCTAACTTTAATCACTGACTTCTAGTCTGGAGAAGAAAATGAAATTAATTTGTATAATCGTAATTTTCTGTTGTTTACAGGACTCTTATTAAAAATTTTATTTTTTAAGTAATCTCTGTACCCAACATAGGGTTTGAACTTAGAACCCAGAGATCAAGAGTTGCATGCTCTGCCTGCTGAACCAGCCAGATGCCCCTGTCTGTAGAACTCTTATGGACGTGCTGCCATCACCTCAAATCCGACATTTCTTTTGCCTCCTCCCTCTTCAGCCTGTCTTTTCCAGCTGTCTGATTTTTGTCACTGACACCATCTTTCTTCCATTTGCCCAAGCTAGCAGCTTTGCAGTCATCTTTGAGTCTTCTTTCTGCACCGTATGTTTCTGAAGTATTCTTACTTCGGAAGGGCCATGTTTTGTGCTCATAACTTGGTGTTGAACCTCTAAGATCTCCATGAGGCAGTAGCGTGTAGTGGTTAAGAACACAGACTAGTGTCAGGTTGTGGGAGTTTGATTCCAGTTCTGTCGTTTGCTGGCTTGGTGACCTTAGGTGAATTCATCTGTCTGTGCCCTCATCTGTAAACAACCATAGGGTTGTTGTGAGAATTAAGCGGTCTTAAGGTGAACAGTGGCCCGATGATAAATGCATGTAATTGTCAGCTATAAATGCTGAGTGTTTTGTCTCTTGAGTTAGATTGTTGCTCCATGAGGACAAGTATGCTTCATATTCCTTTGGTGTCCCCTCTTTACTACCTATCACATATAGTAGGAGGTTTACAAATATTCATCAGATTTAAAAATACAGTAGTTATTTTGCTTTATGTTTAAAAGCAAAACATCCATTTTTCTTTAAAGCCTGGGAAATAATTTTAGGACTTCTTTAGAATCTAATTCTTGTGATCTGAAAACAAAATTAACATAAACATGAAATTATAGTGAGGCAAATGAATGTGTTCTTAATGAAATAGGATTAATAGTTACAACTATTTATATTGACAATTAAAATATGTTGTAATAGAAAAAACTTTTTTTTTCCAAGACTTTATTTATTTATTTGACAGAGATAGCCAGCAAGAGAGGGAACACAAGCAGGGGGAGTGGGAGAGGAAGAAGCAGGCTCCCAGCGGAGGAGCCTGATGTGGGGCTTGATCCCATAACGCCGGGATCACGCACGCCCTGAGCCGAAGGCAGACGTTTAACTACTGAGCCACCCAGGCGCCCCTAGAAAAAACTTTCAAAGCTGGATAATAACTTTCCTGGGTCATTGTTTCCCCAGTCTGATTAAGCATAATAACCATCTGGAGTGCTTATAAAAATACAGATTTCCAGGGGTACCTGGGTGGCTCAGTCGTTAAGCATCTGCCTTCGGCTCAGGGCGTGATCCCAGGGTCCTGGGATCGAACCCCGCATCGGGCTCCCTGCTCTGCTGGGAGCCTGCTTCTTCCTCTCCCACTCCCCCTGCCTGTGTTCCCTCTCTCGCTGGCTGTCTCTCTTTCTCTGTCAAATAAATAAATGAAATCTTTAAAAAAAAAATACAGATTTCCAGCCCCTAATCCAGATCTTTTAAATCAGAACCTCCAAAAGTGAGGCCTGAGGATTTTTCTTTTTTCCTCCTTTCTAAACCCTGGGTGATTCTTACGACAATATTAGATAATGCTAGTCTAGATAATATACTTTGTTTTGAAGGTTTCAACTGGATTTCCATAGGCAAAATATTTTAATCTAGATATTCATATTTCTTTGCCTTATTTCTAAAACACTTCAGGCCTGAGGACTTGCGCCGTGAGTTTGGTCGATATGGCCCTATAGTAGACGTTTACATTCCACTTGACTTCTACACCCGCCGCCCAAGAGGATTTGCTTATGTTCAATATCCTTTGTTTTACTCTGTGCATGTGAATGTACTGTCCGCGTGTGCAGACACGCACATGTATTCAGGAGCGCATGTTACATGAGATTAATATGGCCTAATTAAATGTGTTTATTTCTTTACCTCAGAAAATCTAAAGCAGTCCACAGTAGCTGGCAAGCGCCCCCCAGTTTGAACCAACCTGTTAGCTAGAATCCAAGCATAAACCGAGCAGGCGAGAAAAAAGACACCTAAAGTTCAAGCATCAAGGAGTAAAGAGGGAGGGTGGACACAGATATAAAGACCTGGAAGAGGGGAAGTCTTTATCAAGCAAAAGACAAAGCCAACACCAGGTTGAGACTTCGGCTTTCCTACATTTATTCAAAGTTCCAGAGTCAAAGCCAAGTCTGATTTTGTTGGTTCTTCGCTCTTATAAAGTCCATCTTGCAAGCCTTAAAGAGTAAAGGTCAAGGTTCAAGATCAAGTGACGTTGAGGTAATTGCCAAAGTCTCATTTTATATTGCATTTCTTGAGCTTTTTCTGTTTTCTATTTAAAAAATATTAAACCAGTGAACAACCTCCTGAAAGACAGCTACTTAGTCATTTTATATAGTTTATTTCCATTTTAGTTAGGTTTAATATATGATTTATGTAGATAAGGAAGTTTAGTGGGATATTACAAACTAGTATATTCCAGATGTTCACCTATTGATTTGTGTTTCTTTTAGAATTATATCCCAAGTAATAAGAACATAAAAGTATTTTAAAGTAATAGGTTCAAAAGTAAATATGATTATTTTTAAACGTATAATGTTTTAGGTCACATGTGTTTATGCAGTTTTGTTTATAAGAAGTTAATTTCTCCTAAACATCATAATTAAAACACCTTTTAGTGAAAGAGTAATTGTAATTTTAGAATAAAGGCTTTTGCATGCTGATTTTTTCAGTGAAAAATCTTAAAGAAGGGAGTGAGTCCTATACAGTTTATTTTTTAATACTAGTCAGGGTTGGACTTAACTTTTTTCTCATAACCTGTTTCACATTATAAATGCGTACTGCAACTACACTAATGTGTACATTAAAAGTATAGTTACGTGTTTGTTTCTGTTCTTCCGAATTTTAGATCGATTCTTCTGAATCATAAGGGGGCATTTGTTTTCATAATAAAAGTGAAATTCTTTTTGATTTTATATATATATATATAGGATTTTACATATATATTTATATATATATATGTAGGAGATGTAAGTTTAATACTTGGAGTTGTTTTTCCTATTAATTTCATGTCACATGTAAATAATTCTTTAAAAATAACATCTTTGCTTGGTATCTGACGTTCAAAGTATCCTTAACAGCTAGTCATGTTTGAAGATGTTCGTGATGCTGAGGACGCACTTTATAACCTCAACAGAAAATGGGTATGTGGCCGTCAGATTGAAATACAGTTTGCACAAGGTGATCGAAAAAGTAAGTGTGACTAAACACTAGTTCTTAATTATTCAGCAGAATGAGTTTTAGCTATGACAGTTGTTTTTTCCAAATTCTTTCAGAAAATAATACTATTAAAATAGCTGATACTGAGGTTTTCAGGTAATAAATTATTTCATATTCTAGCACCAGGCCAAATGAAATCAAAAGAACGTCACCCTTGTTCTCCAAGTGATCATAGGAGATCAAGAAGCCCCAGCCAAAGGAGAACTCGAAGTAGAAGTTCTTCATGGGGAAGAAATAGGAGACGGTCTGATAGCCTCAAAGAGTAAGTACAAAATGCAAGAGCATTGAAAACTTAATTTTCTACTTTTTCTGGAGGATATTTTAAAGAGTTTTCAAAAACAGGCCACGAGAATAATTTTATTTAATATACATAAAGATCAACTTTTGTTAGAAAGATACACTCTTAGGGCACCTGGGTGGCTCAGTCGGTTAAGTGTCTGACTCTTGATTTTGGCTCAGGTCATGATCTCAGGGTTGGGAGATCAAGCCCTGCATACCGCTCCACGCTGAGTGTGGAGTGTGCTTAAAATTCTCTCTTCCCTTCTTCCCCTTCCCCCTCTACCTCCCATCGCCCCCCCCCTCTTTAAAAAAAACAAAAAAAGATCTGCTCTTCTCTATTTGAAATGTATTGTTACTCGGGTTTATTGGATCCCTTCCAGTGTTTCTATTTCATGACAGACTTAACTTTAAACCTTTTTAATAGAAAAATAATAGGTGCTGAAGAAAAAAACATTTTAAAATGTTCACTTTGACAAACAAAATGAGGAATTTTATTTTATTTTTAAAGATTTTATTTATTTCTTTGACACAGAGAGAGAGAGAGGGCGCGCACGCGCGTAAGCAGGGGGAGTGGCAGGCAGAGGGAGAGGGAGAAGCAGGCTTCCGGCTGAGCAAAGAGCCCTACTCAGGTCTCGATCCCAGGACCCTGGGATCATGATCTGAGCCCAAGGCAGACACTTAACAGACAAAGCCACCCAGGTGCCCCGGGGAATTTTAAATAAATAAAATTTTCCTAACTGAATGCAATAATTAAAAATCTTAAGTTCTGATGATTAAAAACTGTAAGAAATATAATCACTTGTGAAAGGAGATTGAACCTAAAATTAATGTAAATCAGTATATTTATAAAAGGTAAGTTATTTTCAAAAATAAATTCTAAGTATGGTATTATAAGAAGAAGACATGAAAATAATCAGTTTTTCAGAAAAAGATATTTGCAGGTTATCTATTTTGTTAGCCAGGAGTTTGTTTCTGTTAGAGTAATAGTAAATCACAATGGAAATTAATCATTTGGTGAAGCTATTTAAATAATAACTGAAATTGTACCAGCATGCCTAAATTCTTAAATAATTGTACTATTTATTTTGAGTTTTAATGCTATATTTTTTTCATAGGCATGTAGAATTTAAAGGTAAATTCTGTCCTTGCAGCACCTGGGTGGCTCAGTCGGTTAAGCGTCTGCTTTCAGCTCAGGTCATGATCCCAGGGTCCTGGAATTGAGCCCTGTATCAGGCTCCCTCTCAGCAGGGAGTCTGCTTCTCCATCTCCTCCTGCTCATGCTCTCTCTCTCTTTCTCTCTAATAAATAAATAAATACATAAATAAATACAATCTTTAAAAAAAAAAAAAAGGTAAATTCTGTTCTTAAAGATCAGCACTGGGGCTCCTGGCTGGCTCAGTTGGTGGAGCATGCCGTTCTTGATCTTGGGGTCATGAGTTCGAGCCCCACGTTAGGTGTAGTTTACTTAAAAAAAAAAAGAATGATCAGCATTTATACTAATACTCTCTTTCTGTGAGTAATACGCTTAGCTGGGGAAAAACAAAATATGTCAATTGTCCCAAATCATCATGGAGTATCAGGAATAGAACAGACCACATCTTGTAAGAAAATAGTGTTTGCTTTGTACGCATTATTAAGATCATTGCTTAACCTCCCTGACCTCAGTTTTTTCATTTATAAAATTGTATTATAGAGAATGCAGATCTTACCTAGCTCTTGTTATATTCATAAGGATAGATTTTGTGTCTACATATGTGTGTGTATGTAAATGAAGCAGAATTTGTATAAGCCTAACATATACGATAAGTAATATGGTATACGTATTATCTTAGACTAAAAAGAGGTCTCTTATTTTGTTTTTAGCGGATATGGATTAAAAAGACAAACTAGTTTGTAGCTATCCACTGGATTATGATGAACTGTGAGGGGCAAGGACTTCTGTCTTACTCATGCTTATATCCCCAGCACTTAGCAGCAGTCCCTAGCTCATGTTAGGTATTCCATAAGTTTTCGTTGAATTCATACTTCAATGAACGTACATTTTCCTGAAAAATTGCCCCTCAGCCTTCTTTAGTCCAAATATAACATCCCCCCCTTTTTTTTTTTTCTATGTTGGATTTTTTTTCTGAAGGACAATTTTCCCATTTGGCTTTCTTTTTTTTCTTTTTCTTTCTTTCTTTTTTTTTTTTTAAGATTTTATTCATTTGAGGCAGAGGGATACAGAGAGAGAGTATGAGCAGAGGGAGAGACAGAAGCAGACTCCCCACTGAGCCAGGAGCCAAACATGGGGCTCGATTCCAGGACCCCGGGATCACAACGCAAGCTGTAGGTGCCCCCCATTTGGCTTTCTACAAGAAGAATGAAATTAATAATTTCTTTTTTTCCTGAAGAGAGGGATAGAGAAGGTAGAAGAGAGAGAGGGAGAATCTTATGTAGGCTCCACACTCATTACGGAGCCCAACATGGGGCTCGATCTTAACCACCCTGAGACCATGACCTGAGCCTAAATCCAGAGTCGGATGCTTAAACGACTGAGCCATCCAGGTGCCCTGAAATTTAGTAATTTCTAAAAGGCTGTGCTTTTACTCCAGTGTATATTCTCGATCAATATATTTATATTGTCCAGTGTTCTTTATTCCTTCCTGTAATTCCATGCTTCTGAGATTATTTTATTTCAGCCTAAAGAATTTTTAGTATTTCTTACAGTACAGGTCTGCTAGCAATGAATTCTTTCAGCATATCTTCATCTTATATTCACTTTTGAAGGATTTTTTTGACTGGGGATAGAATTCTGGGTTGTCAGGGACTTTTTGTATGTATGTATGTATGTACGTATGTAATCTCTACACCCAATATGGGGCTTGAACTCACGACACTGAGATCAAGAGTCTCGTGTTTTACTGACTGAGCAAACCAGGCACCCCTTTTCCCCCTCTTTTAAAAATAATAATACTCTAGGGGCACCTGAGTGGCTCAGTCGTTAAGCGTCTTCCTTCATCTCAGGGCGTGATTCCAGGGTCCTGGGATCCAGCCCCACATCAGGCTCCTCCGCTGGGAGCCTGCTCCTTCCTCTCCCACTCCCCCTGCCTGTGTTCCCTCTCTCACTGGCTGTCTCTGTCACATAAATAAATAAAATTTCTAAAAAAATTATATTGTTTCTTGATATTTATAGTCAGCTGACGGTCTTAATGTTGCTCCTTTGAAGGTAATGTGTCTTATACTCTGGTTTCTCTTAAAATCATATAAATCTTTCACCTTTTACTAAAAGATTTCCATGGAGAGGAACAACTCTGGGTCTTAAACCCAATTTTTCGAGGCCTTGTTTTAACAGGGCTGTTAAAAAATAATAATAATAATTAAATAAAGGTAATGTGTCTTATTCTCCAGGGTTTACTGAGCTGCTTGAAATTGTGAGGATACCTTTCATTAATTTGGGAAAATTCTAGGTCATTATCTCTTTAAATACTGCTTCTGTGTCATTCAACTTTTCTTTTTGACTGTGACTATGTACTGCATAACTCTTATGCTCTGTTCTAGATTTCTTAAAAATTCCTTTTCTTTCCTTGTTTCAGTATATATGTTTTTCTAATAATCTTTTACAGTTCAGTTCACTTTTTCTTCTGCTGTGTCTAGATTGCTGTTAAATTGATCTAATGACTTAAATTTCAGAAATATATTTTCAGTTCTAAAATGTCCATTTGTTTTTTTCTATAGATTCCAGTATTCTCTTGAACTTCTCTATTTTTAAATGTTTTGCGTGTCTTTTCTTCTTACCTGCTTGAACATACTAGTCATAGTAATTTTTAAAAATTCCTATCTGAATAATGCCAATATCCATATTACTTTGGGTCTGGTTTTTTTGTCTTTTATTTCCTTAGCTTTTAGTAATTTTTATCTATTTTTCACATACCTCATACTTTCTTTATTGAATGTTGGACTTTGTTGATGAAAACTTACACGACTCTGGATGATATCCTCCAAAGAAGGTTGTTTTCTTCTAGCAGGAGGAGTATTGGCAGATGGCGTCGGTCCTGCCAAGGCTTGGTCTGAGGCATTGTTAAGGCTGATTTACTTCAGCTTCACGCTTACTCTTAGGGCGTGGTCCTTACCTATGGGATGTGGCCCTTCTGGGTTCTTAGCTGAAAGCCTGGGTTGTTACTCAGGGTTCCGTGACCTTTTGGGAGTTTGAACTCCAGCCTCTCTCCCCAGCACTGTGTGTCTGATAGAATTTCAGCTTAATTCTCGAATCCTCCAACTGCTATTTTTGCTGACTTCTTGGAGTCTCATCCTGTGCGTGCACAGCTTAAAAGATGGCCAGTGACTTGAAGAGAATTTATAGGCAAATTTTAGATTTTTTTTGTCTGCCATTCCCTCATCGCTGAGATTTTGCGTCTTCGGTCCCAACCATTTTGGTAAATCTGAATCCTAATTTGTGTCTTCACCTTAGTCAAATAGCCATTTCGTGGTTGGGTTCAGTTTCCCCCTGCCAGCATTTGGAAAATGGTCTTACTTAAAAGAGCCATGGCTTGTAACCCCTCAAGTTCTCCTGGGGTTGGTTATTCTCCAGTGCCTTTAAATAGTTGTTTTATAATGTCGTTTAGCTTCTTTATATAGCTTTTGCCATGGGAAGATTAGTCTAATACATGTTGTTCTATCACGGCAGGATTCAGAAGTCCTGCATCTAGGTTTTGTGTGTGTGTTTTTATAAGCATTATTTGACAAACTTTAAATAATTACTCTCTCTCCCTTTCTTTAATCTTTTTTTTTTTTTCCTTTCAGATTTTCGTACCTCTTGGGAGTTGTGTAACCCAGATCAAACATGCAGGGCCTTTTTCAGAACTGATCCATATCATAAGATAAATCGAGCAAAGCAAAAAATGTTTGGTCATAGATTCTAGTATAACATATATTACAAACTTGTTACTTATGTTTGAACTAAAAGCATGCAAAATAAAATTAAAATAGTTTCTTTTAGATTATCCAGGAAAAACATAGCTAATAGTATATAAAGTGTATAAATTCCTGAAATTGCTGTTTCTTAACCTTTCATTAAATGTTTTTGTGTGAAATATATACTCTTAACATTATGAATATTTGCAGGTCTCGACACAGGCGATTTTCTTCTAGCCAGTCTAAATCTCGCTCCAAATCACTACCAAGGCGGTCTGCCTCAGCAAGGCAGTCGAGAACTCCAAGAAGGAATTCTGGTTCTAGGGGACGGTCAAGGTCCAAGTCCTTACCAAAAAGGTCTAAGTCAACAGGAAAATCACAATCAAGTTCACCTCAAAAGCAGACTAGCTCAGGAACAAAATCAAAACCACACGGAAGACATTCTGACTCCATCGCAAGATCCCCTTGTAAATCTCCCAAGGGGTTTACCAATTCGGAAGCTAAAGCACAAACAGCAAAGCACTCTCATTTTCGATCACATTCCAGATCTCGGAGTTATCGTCATAAAAACAGCTGGTGAAGAGCCACAGAAGAGCGCTACATGGTCTTGAATGTGTTATTAAACCTCTCACTCTATTAAATAAAATTCTTCAAGGCTTATAGAAAATGTGAGTTACTTTGGGCATGTGCAACAAATAAAATCTCTAGCTTTGGGTTAATAAAGACTTGGTCTCAGTTTAAAGGGCCCATACCACAAATTATGATGTGTCTGATGTTGCCATTTTATGGACCGTTTTTTGTTTACATTGTGGCAGAAGGATACTTTTCAAAGGAAATGGGTAAAATGGAACTAATGTAGAATATTCTACCTGGATATTAAGTATTAGTAATATTAGTGATACCTTTACAAAGTATTTTTTACTTTAAAGCACTTTTACTTTCATGTAAAAAGTAATTATGACTGTATAATTCCATAGGGCAGACTTAAACTACTTGACACCTTATGTCTCTCTTGTATCTTCTGTTTAAACTTGGGCTAATTCCTAGCGGATATTAGTTCACATTACAAAATTCTGACATTCCGAAAAGTAGAATTTATATAGAGATCAAGCATTCAAAAGATACATTCTCTCCTGAGCTCAGAAAAGCTTTTATTTTCACTGTGTGGAACAGTATACATAAGTTGACATTAAGTTGCATCCTGTACAATGTTCATTCACTTCAGAAATATCAAAACGTTTTAAAAATACTGAATTTTGAATGATTGGAGACTAAAAATTATGTGCGGCACTCATAATCCAAAAATACTCCCATTAGGCCTTATACATTTGAAGAGTGGTGCGTTTTGTATAAAAATCACAGTTTATAACATTATTTCTACACACCTACTTTTCATCTACTGCTTAATTTTTTCTTTTTTGTGGAGTTCCAGCTCAAGAGTTTAAATTGTATAGAATAAGTCCTATTATTTTTCAAAGTGTTTAGTATCTTGTATTAAGGAATTCAGGACTGCATCCTCAATAAGCTTCGTGGTATTCAGATTTACTTCACACTGCCCGTCAGTTTTATAAACCAAATAACCTTATTGATATTGCTTTTGTAGTTGTTAAAACAATTTCTTTAAAAATGTGTTTGTAGTTTACGTTTTTCAGAGGGTTTTGGTAGTATTTGTGGTAAAATGGTTTTGCATATGATTATTATAGGGGATATATTTATAGAGTTCTACTTGTGTACTTTGTCGAAGTATATTGAAAATTAAAAGTTCTCAGCCCATATAGTTGATATTTGTAACTAGAGTGCTTAAGAGAAAAATCTGTCTTATATTTTTGGCATATAGGAGCCAGTGTTGCTTCTATTTTTTTTAAATACAAATTCCACGTTTCTTTGCATTTTAGACCCTATGTAAGAAACAACTTTACAAAATAATTTATATGCTGGTAATATTTGGACAAGTACCATAAATTCATGTAAACTGTACAGTACTTTCTGAATACATTTTACTTAATCATAATAGCAAAATTTATTTCAAAACTACAATGCTTTGAAGTGTTCAGCTGTAATAAGGTTTAGTCATAAAATTATGTGGCATTGTTGAAAATCTAAAGGACAGTCCAAAGAAAGAACAGACAAATATTAATAGTAATGTTTTATATTTTCTAAATAAATGTTTGGGTTTATCCACACATATATGCATTAATTTGAAGTACTAAGTAGGAATTGATTATAGTGTCTATACTTTGCATTTGATTATATCTTAGTCAAAAGTTAATACGGCGGTGTTTCTGAAGATGCTTATCCTTTGATTTAGCTCTGATTTGGTTTTCCATCGTAATCTTTAGGCTGCGTAGGAGGGTAGTATTTGATTTGATGGAAAAACTGGAATGATAATAGTTCAAACTTTTTTGAGTATTTACTTGGCACTGCTCTATAAGGTTTACGTTATTCATGCATCATCACAACAGCTGTAGGAGATAAACACCACTGCAGATACGAAAAGTGAGATGGCAGAGAGGTTCGGTGATACCCACAAAGTCACACACTGTTAGACTTGGGAGTGGGCAGTGGCTGGGCTCCAGACAGCCCCTCCCTGACTGTTGTGCTTTTTGGAAGAGAAATCTTTGACAGATATATGCTAAACTAAGGTAATGTTTAGAGGGAAAGGAGAAAATAGAATTAGGAAAATAAATGATTTTAAGCTTTCAGTGTAAATGGGTTCTGTGACTAAGTGGAAATTGACAATTGTGCTGGTTCCTTGAGAAATTGTCTTCTGGGTATATCTCTATTCTAGAATTCACTTTTGTTATAGAATTGTTTCTTGGACCATTTAGGAGAGGATACTTAGGATAAGACTGTTAATAAATAAAGCAAATGTTTTACACATCTGTGACCATTTCCTTTAAAGATAATATATTTACTCAGCTACTTCCCAAGTTTAGTGTAGGAGAACTACCTGTCTACATTTGTTCAGGATCAGAGAGTAACTTAATGTGAAAGAAAATAAAAATGGCCACTACAACTGTTTGTTTTCTTTCTCCCCATGAATAATACACAATTCCTGGGGGCACGTGGGTGGCTCAGTCAGTTAAGCATCTGTCTTCAGCTCAGGTCATGAGGGTCCTGGGATTGAGTCCCACATAGGGCTTGCTGCTCAGGGGGGAGTCTGCTTCCTCTGCTTCTTCCCCTCCACTCCACCTCCTGGCTTGTGTTCTCTCTCTTGCTCACTCTCAAATAAATACAATCTTTAAAAAAAAAAAAATTCTGTATAGCAGCTGATACTTGGAGCTGCAAACAGTGGAATATACCAAATTTTTTATTTGAAGCCTAGGATTTCGTGTTGCACTGGGCTAGCTTATTTTTAAATGAAAAGAACTAATTTTGGGGCACCTGGGTGGCTCAATCGGTGCAGTGTCTGCCTTCAGCTCAGTTTATGGTCTTAGGGTCCTGGGATCGGGTCCTGCATCAGGCTCTGTGCTCAGCAGGGAGTCTATTTTCTCCCTCTCCCTGTGCTGCTCCTCCCCATTTGTGCTCTCTCTCTCTCTCTCAAATAAATAAATCTTAAAAAAAATTAATTTCAGGACTTTATATATTATTTGTAGTGTTTACTTGAGATACAGCTGTTTATTACAAGTAAGAATGTCTGCCTTTATTCTCATCCCATTGCAAGAGGCAAAATTAATAAAAATTTGAAGAAGTATTTAGAAATACGTTTACAATTCCTCTAAACTATATTAAAATTGTAATTTCTTAGAATTAAACATTAAAATCTGTTTTTCAGACAGGGTGGTAGAATATTTGGAGTATTTGTATGTAGATAAATACGTGCTACTTAGGGGCACTTGACTGGCTCAGTTGGTAGAGCATGTGACTCTGAATCTTGGGGTGGTGAGTTTCAAGTCCCATGTTGAGGGTAGAGGGTAGAGTTTACTTAGGAAAAACACACACACGGTACTTAGTATGGTCTGGTGCAGAGATGTTAGTTGGCATCATGTAACCAACACTTTAGGTCTAGGTCCTGTAGAGTTTCAAACAAGTCCATGACTTGCAAGAGTTTAAGGACCAGTGTGGTTCAGTGAGACATGGGTTTTGAGTCAGAACTTCATCTCTGTTTGACTAGAAACATTGTCAAGTCTTAAATGAGGATTATGCACCTTAGCATCTGAATCCCTCCCTTGATGAATAGAGTATTTAGGATCCTATCATGAACTCTGGCACTGGTTTCTACGGTCAATTTAGGCCTTCTAGAAAATGTATGTCTTGGATACCTTTAAAAAGATGTTTATAAAATTAAGCAAACATAAACATAATTGAGTCAAGAAGCTTTTTTGGAAATGTACTCTCTGATGTGTTAGACGTAACACTCGACTCAACTTCTCAAGTTAATAAAACAATGACACCATATTATGTGAAAGATTGGAATAAAAAATATGGACTATTATACCCCATCAGTAGCATTTTCTCCCCAAAATTGTCACGTTTTTATTCTTTTGGGGGAAAAGGCTATATGAATCTTATATTCTAGGAAAATACTGCAACTCTGAACTTACGAAGATAAATAGTATCAACTTGTGGAGGTACTTGGGTGCTAAGTAGATTGATGGTTACTGTTTTTTAAAAGGTGATTTTGGGGCACTTGGGTGGCTCCGTCAGTTAAGCAGCTACCTTTGGCTCAGGTCATGATCCCAGGGTCCTGGGATTGATGCCCACATCGGGCTCCTTGTTCAGCAGAGAGTCTGCTGCTCCCTCTGCCTGCTGCTCCCTCTGCTTGTGCTCTCCCTCTCTGACAAAATCTTAAAAATAAATAAAAGTAGGTGATTTTTGCCAACTTTGGGGCGCCTGAGTGGCTCAGTCAGTTAAGCATCTACCTTCAGCTCAGGTCATGATCTTGGGATGGAGCCCTGGGTCAGGCTCCCTCCTCAGTGGAGGGCCTGCTTTGCCCTCGCCCTCTGCTCCCTGCACCGCCCCCCCCCCCCCGCCATGCTTTCCATCTCAAACAAAATCTTTAAAAAAAAAAGGTCTATGGTTCATAGAATTCAAAACACCATATTCAACCTACATGTTTATAGTAAATAGATTACAAATTAAAATCAAG
This sequence comes from Ursus americanus, assembly GCF_024610735.1. Classification (NCBI taxonomy): domain Eukaryota; kingdom Metazoa; phylum Chordata; class Mammalia; order Carnivora; family Ursidae; genus Ursus; species Ursus americanus. The sequence goes on along the minus strand of NC_142137.1, from coordinate 8,841,589 downwards.
ATTATCTTACCCAATTTCTTTCATAACACTGACAAAAAATTTAAAGGGTCAGTCTCTTCTGATGAGAGAATGCCTAGCCAGTAATTAGTACTTAGTCATAGAAATGGACTGATTGCATGTTCATTACTGTTTGATCTTATGTGTAGGATGAGTAGTTTCTCAGAAAAAGTGTAATTGAAACACAAAGCAAAATGACTACCTCTCTAGTTCCTAATTCTATGAACTTAACGCCTAAGTACTATACACTTTTTAGAAAGAGCTTCATGGAGAGTGAGGAAAACCAGAATTCTTTGCTACGACCACCTGTTTTCTAAAGAAATGACTACATTCTAGGTTTCTTAGCTTATCCTAATTAGAGACTTAAAATGCTGTTCAGTTGATTTTAGATTCAAGAAAAATCTCAGTATAAAATAGTCTTCCAAGGGTACCTGGGTGGCTCAGTCAGTTAAGTGTCCAACTCTTGATTTCGGTTCAGGTCGTGGTGTATCAGGGTCCTGGGATCAAGCCCCAAGTTGGGCTCTCTCCCTCTCTCCCTGCATCCCTCCCCTGCCCATGTGGGCTCTCCCTAAATCAATCAATCAATCAATCAATCAATCAATCAAATCTTAAGTCTTCCAAGCACCAAGTGATAGCCTATTTCTTTTAATAGTAAATTAAGTAAATAAATTGTAATAACTTTTAAGGGGGATTAAGAATCACTCCTGTTACATTGGTGAGGCAGGTAGTATCTGCTTTGTGAAAATAATACTTCACAACTTGAGAAAAGTATTCTGTTGAAGACTTTTTCAAAATTGACGTAAGCTATACAACTGGTCAGACTTTCCTGGGAAATCTTATTTTAAAAATAAGAAGAAATGGTATTTAAGTTTACTTTAACGCATTGTGAAATATTTATACGATTTCATAAGAATCTTACAGAAAAACATCGATATTCATCATTGACAGTAAACCTTCACATTTTGACCTTAAAATATTAAATGTAGCTGAATTAAAAATACTAATGTTCTAGTTTTGTTAAGATATTCCTTATAATTTTTAATGGATATATGAAGTCGAACCATTTTTGGTATTTTCTACTTTGTAATTCCCTCCTCTTAGCATTGAATCTACTAAACAAGGGTTAAAAAAAAACAAAAACATGATGGATGAAAAATTTTTATTCTAAAATATCTCATATGAAAAGCACTTTATACAGAGGTCTGACCCGCCTGTCAATAATCAAATATAACTCTTTAAGAGGTTTTGTTGACCATATTCTGTCCACCCTATTTTGACTAAAAGGTTATGGTTTTTATATGATTTATGTCTAGCATGGAAAGTGGAACTACATCTTTTAAGGATTAATTTTAAACACTTTTAGCTTTCCATTAGCACCGCTGGTATTAATTCAGCATTAAAGGCTTTAAAGAGTAGGAGCCAACCAAGAGTTAAGAGTTTTACACCCCCAGCCCTCCTACTCCCTAATCATTTCAGTGCTAACCAGCCCTTCAGCCATCCCCTTTCTTCTCTTCTGGGAGTCATACATACACATTTCCTTCCACGGCTTGAAGTTCAAGTTGTTCCACTTTAGATAATTTAACTTTTCTCTCAAACCATGGGCAGCTATTATAAATACCCTTCAGAATCTTTGTAAGTTTCCATCTACCTCTTTATCCTCCCTAATTAAAGCTTCTTCAAGCATTAACATTTATGTCAACATTAATATTAAATGTTGATTGTCACATTTCCCAAATAAGCCAATGCTTAAATACATTTTCCTCTCCCTAATCTTCCAGTTCTTATTTACAATGGCTTTGGTGTTTCAGTCTTTAACTAGAGTTGTTCTATTAGAAGTGTGATAACCAACTAACAGACTACTTGAAAGTGCAAAGGAAAATATTCAGGAGATTTACATTTTACAACCTCAAAAGATAATTTGTGTTGTATGCTACATGTAAGCTTTTAGAATTATTGGCATGTACTCCACTTACATCTAATGTTGGAGTGAGCTAGTAAAACAACTTTAATCTTCCCAAATTCTATTAACATTTTGTTACGAAACTCTAGTAAAAAAAAAAAAATTTACAGTGAACACCCATATACCCACTACCTAAATTCTACAATTAACAGTAAATTATACTCACTTTATCACATATATATCCGTATATTTTCCAATTATTTTGAATTTAACAATAAAATTTCGAAAACTGGGTGTTTGTAAGTAGGGTATTCCAATTAGCTAGAGTCATCAGAAAATCTTAGTTGAATAACTTTCCTGAACCTAATTCTCTTTTTCTTTTGAAATTTAGGTTCTGGTCTCAAGCATCAGATTAAAGGAACTTAATAGACACTGATGATTAAGGAGTATACAGTGAGTAGGACCCTTGGAAAGCTAATGGAAAAGGGCAATGTGATCTTTGATATTAACCCTTTCACTCTAAAATTTGAGAGCAATAAATGCCAGGTCACTTAAAGAGTAAGGGTAATTCCAACCGTTGACAGCCTTTATTTCACAGCAGGACGATCCCCAATATTGTAGATCTCCAAGGTTTGGTTTTGTTTTGTTTTTTTAAGACTGTTTATTTGTCAGAGAGCGCACAAGCAGGGAGAGCGGCAGGCAGAGGGAGAGGGAAAAGCAGGTTCCCCGCAGAGCAGGGAGCCTGACGCAGGGGCTCAATATCAGGACCCCACGGTCGTGACCTGAGCCGAAGGCAGACGCCCAACCAGCTGAGCCACCCAGGCGCCCCTCCACGGTTTTGATAGAAAGACCCAAAGCTCTCTATGATTTGATGTTCCTAAGTACAGTATAGTAATAATCTTCCTATTTAAAGATCTTCCTGTTAGAAGGCAATTTTGAGTTCAATTTAAATCAAACATTTGCATGTTGGAAATAATCAAAAGTCGTCAAAATGTCTTTCTACCTGCCATCCCCTCCTCAAGATTCCTGACTGCCAAGAACACATTTGTAATTTGGTTTTGACAACTAATCAGGTTAATCTCTAATTTTAGCAAAAAGGAACTCTCTGTCATGATTTAGGAGTAGCTATGTATACCTGACCAGCTTTGGAGGCATTTCATTGGTATCTATTATCTTTACAACCAGATATAAAATACCACATATTTTCTGCCACTTTATGTATTAGGAAAAATTACTTTTCTCAATCCTTTCTTATACATGAAAGTTATTTGTGAATTACTAGAGAAACGCAGTGTTTTCACCATTAGCGCTCATCAGTACCTTTTACGCCCTTACACGTGCACAGAACGTGATCTAGCCGGACGGAGCTTGAAGAGAGCGCGCAGCCTCCTGTGGCAGACGGCGCGTGACTTTCTACGGAGGGTGCTTCTGCCAGTCCTCCCGTTTGTTCTTTCTACCATTACTCAATTCAGAGACTGTAATCAGTGCCTCATCATCTATGATAAACTTTTCTCTAACGGAAAGAACTTTAAATTTGTGTCACCGATTCTACACTGAGGGAACATTACTATAAACCCGGCTTTAGAAAATGAATTCTAAGATCTCAGCAATGAACCCTCAGTAAATGCAACACCTTTTATAAACCTTCAGGTGTAATTCTATTTCGGGGTATAGCACAAGTTTAAGTTTGACAAATACAATTCCTGGGTGTTAGGAACATTACTTATACATTTCAGCATATTTAATTTAGAATTCCAAGATAACTGCAAGGGATATGAAAAGTAACTTAATCTGAAAACGGTCAGAGATTAATTCAAAACAATCTGATTTAAAGAAAAGGGGTTTAGTTGAAGCACAAAATAGATGATCCCTAACCCTTAGGAAAAATAAATAAATAAATAAATAAATAAATAAATAAATAAATAAATAAATAAATAAAACCAAACTCTACCCCATACCTTCAGAGAATCCTATCTAAAACTTTCAAGAAAGTTTCTTTCAAAGGTTAAATTTTTATGTGTTGATAAATAGCATTCTATAAAATGTACTCTCAAATTTCCTAATTTAAAAACTAGTTTCTGAATTACACATGATTTGTATTTACACACTCCTGCCATCTCATCTCACAACACAGACATCCTCTTTCCAGTTGCAAACTTGTATTTTGGGGTTTTTGAAAGATTTGTGGATTCAGGAGAAAAGGAAATACAAGAGAACAACTATGAGGAGTTAACTCAGAGATCAGGCGCTCAGCAAGGCGGGCGTGTGATTTTAAAATGCATTTAGTTCAGCAATGTCTTTCAAAAGCTTAAATATATATGGGAGGAAGATGAGACGATCAGCCTTTCCACACGCAAGTGTTAAGTACGCGTGTTTGATTCCCTTTGATACCTGAAGCAGGTACCAACTGCATAGAGGGCATGGGAACTGGGGAGACTTCCAACCTCTAAATAAAGGATAGTGTGTTCAGCAACATAATGGAGGGTCATTAGGAGACGGGAGACGCACGGGAAGAGAAACAGAAGTATAAAACGCTGGGGGCACCCTGGCTCGGTCAGTAGAGCATGCAAGTCTTGATCTTGGGGTCGTGAGTGTTCAGTCTCACAACGTGGGTAGAGATTACTTTTTTAAAAAGTTACAAAATGTGAGTTTTACCTAGGTTGAAATCTTGAACGAACAAAAAGGAAATATATTTTATTCCTCCCTTCCCCAAATAGGGCCCCTGCTATCGGAATGCAGAACTTGAATTGGAACGGTCTCCTAACATAGACTTTCACAGGTAGGTAGAGAACCAACCCCCACTTAACAGTTTCAGAGGAAGTAACTTTTTTTAAAAAAAGATTTATTTGAGAGAAGTGAGCGAGCGTGCAGGAGTGGAAGGGGCAGAGGGAGAGGGCGAGAGAACCTCCAGCAGGCTCCGCACAGCGCTGAGCCCGGACTGGGGCACGAGAAGGAGCTGGATCTCACGACCCTGAGATCACGAGCCGCGCGAAGCCGAGAGTCCGTGCTGAACTGACCATGCCACCCAGGTGCCTCCAGAGGAAATACTTTTAAATCCGACTACTAATTTACAGTCACAGGTGAAGTTTAGAGTCCACAGCAGGCAGAAGGGATGAGGTCAAGAGCACTGGTAAAGGTTTTCAGCCTTGTGAGAGAAAGAGGCTGCATGAAGACGAAGTATTTCAGTTCCATTTTCGTGTTGCAGTTAGCGCTTCTGTGCACTATTGCCCAAACCGTGCTTCTGGGTCTCACCTGTCTTCTACTCCGTGTGGTTATCCTACACACCCCACAACGTTCAACATGCAAATTAAAGCTGCCTTCCTCTGTAATTTGGATCCCCCTCCAGAGTTCCCTAATTGCTAGTTTTGTCTTCCTAATTGCCCAATTTAAAAACTCTTTTCTTACCCTCCACCCAGTTGCTCAATTCTCAATTCTACCTTCAAAACATCTCCCAAGTAAGTCCATGCCTGGGTGTTTCCTCCAACAATGTCCTTAGGCTCATTTCTCTGATTTTAAACTACCAACAAATGCTGTTTCCTCAAGCTTTCCCTTTCCAAACTGTTCTCCATATTTGCACCTGATTTCTTTTGAAACAGAAATCTTTCCCTTGCTCACAAACCTTGGATGGTTCTGCATGCTTGCAGAATCAAGTTGCAATTCTTACATTCAAGACCCTCAGGGTATTACCACAGTACACCTTTCAACATATCTTACGTTCTTTGCACTTGTCTTGAGCTACTGGATACTCCACATCTATTTTACACCACTGTCTACACAGACTTTGACCTCTGACAAATATTTTCCTTCTCTTTACATATCAAATACTATGTCAAATACCTTAAGGCCCAACTCAATGCTACTTCTAAGGTGTCAGGTTCCCAACTAGACAATCTCTACTCACCAGAATTCACCATTACCTTCTGGAAGAAACGACTTTACTTTTTTCACCTCTTCAGGCATTTGTTGTAGGGAAGGGGAAATGAAGCTTGTATATCTGTCATTTCTTCCTCAGCCACCTGTAAACTTTCTGCTCTGCCATTTATCTTTGTATTTCCTGAACATACCTCACACATAAGCCCCCACACATTAAACTGTAGACGTGCTGCTCGGAAACGTCACAAAGGAGCTGAGAAATGTCAAACAAGGGAGGGGAGCGGTGCTGAGACAGTTTATTTTCTAAAAGACAGGGACTCTGTATTAGTTTGTTAGAAATTTTTATAATCTTATACAGAAATGTGTTACCAAACCTGTGCAAGAATGAACCATTTTCTGGAATCAGACTGAGAAAGAGGTCAGATCTAAGGCAACCCATTAGTTTTCATATTTACAACACATTACTAGAAAAAATTTAAAATGGTGACTAAATATTGAAGGAATTTTCAAACTATGGTCTGAACTTCTAAAATGAGTTTTCCCAACTATTTGTGAAGAAGGTACTTGCATCTGTGTGAGCAGGAATGGAGCCTCATACAAAATGTGAACATCAAATAAAGTTCCCTTCCATCCTTAAACTTCCCTTCTTTTCTAGAACTGATGTCCCCACTCAAAATTTGTCTTTATACCACCTCTCAAAGGCCTCCTTAATCTCAAAAGCAGCCCCCCTTTTTTGTAATCTCAAGCCATTTACTATCTCCCCCCCCAACATTTCTGGAAGAACCAGGAATAAGGCAGAGGTGGGTGGCTTTGAGCCAGGACAACCCAAACCCTCTCCCAGACATCTAAATGCTTTTGAGAACATGCTGGGAATTGAGGGACAGGGCATCCAGAGTCTAGCCTACCACAGCCACAGCTCCACACAATCTTAGTTTCACCATCTTGGGTGGATTGCCAGCTGTCCCAGGTCCATTCTGGGGCCTGATGCTGAGGGGGAGAAGCACAGGGATAGAGTCTAGGTTTTGTTCCTTCTCAACACCAAGAGTTGAGTTAGGACTTTCACAGAGAGCAGGTAATGACAAAAGCAAGTAACATGGGCTTTTTAGATAGTTTGAAATCACATGTAAGAAAAATAAAAACGGTTTTCCCCAAGTGTGGCACGAATGGATCCCATTTAAGTCCCACATTTGTATAGCACTATTTATATAAATATTATGAAGGGGTGATTACGTAGTCCAGTTGACCCCTGAATAACATGGGGTTTCGGGGGTACCAACTCCTGTGCAAAAATCCACATGTTAACATTTGATTCCCCCACAACTTAACTATTAATAGTCTGCTGACCAGGAGCCTGGTAAGTCAATTAACATATTTTCTATATACTATATTCTGTATTCTTACAATAAAGTGAGCTGGAGAAAAAAATGAAAAAATACAGTACTGTACTATATAAATTCATGTGTAAGTGGACCAACACAGTTCAAACACATGTTATTCAAAGGTCAACTACATGCCTAAAAGCCTGAACGCTGAGGCACCTGGGTGGCTCAGTCCGTTAAGCGTCTGCTTTCAGCTCAGGTCATGATCCCAGGGTTCTGGGATCAGCTCCTTGTTCAGCGGGGAGCCTGCTTCTCCCTCTCCCTCTCCCCTCCCCTCACGCTCTCAAATAAAATCTTAAAAACAAAAACCTAAAACCTGAATGCTGGCCCAGATAAAATATAGACTACTTGCCTAATACATTTTCATCTTTTAACTTATAAACTACATAAACCATCTTAAAATTTGTATTTTATCTTACAAACCACTTTAAGTTTGAAAAGAATTGTTCCTGTCAATCTTTTAATAGTGCGATTTGATGTTCTATTACCTTCTTTTTCCTTTATCTGCCTACAAGGACACTAAAATACTTAGCACCAAGATTAATGCAAATAAAAGCTCTATGGTGTTTTATCAGCATATGTGTCACTTTATCAGTGTTAGGAGTTGACGTTATCAAACTGTACACTTACCTAAAAGCCACTTTAGTATAAAATACCTCACATGCCAATATATGCAATGGCACTTCACTATAGAACTTAATTTCCACTCATAAAAACCTTTCATCCCTTTGCAATTATGAGCCCCCTTTACCAGACTACTAGTTAAAATGTATACCTGAAGCTGGTGACTGCAAAGTGTTTGCTTTTTACAAAACCAGTTACAGGAACACTGGAGGAAAAGTGTTTCGGTGAAGACTTCAGTAGGAGAAAAATACAGGTGGTTAAATGGATTGGCCGGCACTACAGTGTAAATTATGTTGAAACCTAATCTATAATTAATGATATTACAAGGTGGAGACCTTGGGAAGGGATTAGGACATAAGGGCAGAACCCTCATGAATGGAATTAATATCCTTACCAAAGGGGCCCAAGAAAGCTCCCTCAACCTTCCTGCCATGTGACTCAGACTTCCCATCTATGAACAATGAAGTGGGCTCTCAGATACCAAATCGGCTGGTGCCTTATCTTGGACTTCCTGGACAACGAACTGTGAGAAACCAAACCAGTCTTTAGTATTGTTACAGCAATCCAAAGGGACTAAGGCTGCTAAATAGTATTTTACTGTAATACCAAAACTACTGAACTTCTAAGTTTGCTAATACCTTTTCACTGTATCATCTGTAGTGTAGTTCAGACAATTTTGTTCACTCGTCAAACCATAACTGATTATTTTATAATCTATTTCCTTTACTTAGAAAACCTTACAAAATTCTGAAAGGTCGAAAGCTTACTGTATTTTGTTAAAAGTTTCTCTAAATGCATTTTTTAAAGCAAGCTATATGTAACTTCTATGTATTAAGTATAGCTTTCTCTACACACATACAAGAAAGAAGCATTTTATAGCCAGGGCCAAAGGTCTGGCTGGGTTATGCATGTGCCGTGTAAACCAGACTGCAGGCCCCTGAACGAGCTCAGATTTTGCGGTGGCTATGTCTGTTTTCATACCCTCCTGGCACAGCTCATCAGTAACGACTCTAAGGTTGTGCCCATACCACCCACCTTTGCACAGCCCAAAAGTCTCCCCACCTGTATGAACCAAAATGTGCAAGACAGAGACTCTTCCATTTATCTTTTCTTGGAAGGATGGTAGCATCTTTCTCATCTATTTCACCTTAAGAGAATCATTTGTACCCCCTGAATACCCTTTTCATATGTCAAGTGCCTGTCTACTCAAAAAAACCTCTCCTTTCGTTGCAAGATAAACTTCAGCTTTGTAGAACTAAAAACCATACAGGGAAAACTAGTGCTTTAGAATCTTAGAACAAAGTTTGAATTTTAAAGTAAAAATACATAAGCTGCCATATTTACCTTTTAGCAAAGGTCTAGACTTCCAAATCTTCACCTACTACTTTAGCTAAATTATGCTTGCTTTGTTTCAAGAACCACCATTCAAAATGAATACAAATTTAGTAAACCAAACCAAGTGCCATTTTCTTTCATTGAAATTATAGGGTAAGTCAAATAGTACTTATGGAACAGTTCATGTGTAAAAGTATACTGTAAGTTATAAACTAATTGGTTGTACTTTTGACCACAACCATTTCCATTGTTAAAATGGGGAATTCCTCCCCTTAGAGGTAGCAGCATTACATTATTGGACCCTCTAAATTTCGGAGGAAAGACAATTAGTATAATACTAAGACAGTAAAATGGAACAGTTAAGATCCATCTCCTAGTCACGCATTCAAACATGAAAGACACACACAAAGAGTCAAGACTAGTATAAAAGGGGGGGCCAAATTATTATATTATTATTTAAAAATTTGATTACAACCAATTTTGTTGGCATTAAAATTAGAGGTATTTTAAATTTGAATGGATAAACCAAAAACCAGAAATTAAGTTTGGTAAAAATGGGAATAGGAGTTTTCCAGTAATTACAGATTAGAAGGCAGAAATCAATTTAGCCAAACACAGACAAAGCCCATGTTTACAATGATTGTGCCACAGATTTAAACTTCAGTAGTGCATTAGTAAACTGTTCACATTTAGATCTTCACCTTGAGATTAGATAGCTGTTTCTTTAAAAAAAATCTCAGTACCTTGTGCAAATAAATCGGTCTTCCATGTGCCTTAGCACACTTAAAATTTCTCCATTGTATATATACAAAACACCTACCATTTGGGTAGGGCAAAATACATACTTTCATAACAAAACTATAATGTACCTCTCAAGTATGAACAATATACACATAATACATGGTATACAGTATTTACAAAATATAAAATATAATACAAGTTGTTTATAATTTTTTAAACTCATCTTTTGCACTTGTATGTTACAAGGCAATTTCCATTTCTGTACCAATTTTCAAGAGTCCAGGGATTTTGAAAAAACTGTTTTACAGACATACTGCAATCTGAGATCTAAGTTTGAACTTTTAGGAGAGTTTTTAAGTGTACTGCCATCAACTCCCTATTTTGGTTGGAATTTTCAATAGTGCTTCCCATCCAGTGACTAGGCGGCTTTGGAAGAACACTAGGAGAAGGTGGATCACTAAACTTTGCCCCAGCATAATTTTCCTTTTGGTTCACTTCAGTTAGAAATGCTGATTTCTTCAAATGCATATTTTTAATGTTCTCAGTATTTTTAAAAGGCTTTTTTTCCTGCTTCTGGATTAAATCAGATGAAACAGAATCCTGCCAAAAGTTATTTTCATTTCTTTTTGCAGAGGTGATCTTGGTTAGTGGTAAGTTATATTTGCTTTTCTGTCTGTTTATCTTTGGTTGTTCACACAAGTGTATACCATGAACAAGCTGGCCGTGGGGAATGGCAATTTTCTCCGATTTTCCCATCTTTGATTTTAAAACCTACAAAGACAAGGAACATAAAAGTGAATACAGTCTCATGATAAAAATTAGTCACAAACCTCACACCATGTATTTAATGTTTTCTTCTCTGGGACTTCAGTTTACGGTCCTGACTAAACATGTATGTGCTCCCTGCACTTATCAAATAAGCACACATCTAAGTTTACTACTAAAAATAAAATCATAACCATCGCCAATATGCAACGTAGGGAGTCAGTTCTAAAGTGTCAAAGGGGAAAACCCAGAGTAACCCAAGTTCATCTTTCTGCAAATGTTAAGGAAGAGTAATGAGCTGCCTTCCAAACACACACAAACTAAAGGTGTCAGGGACTACATTAGGGTGTGTCTAAGAAATCTTCACATGCTTTCATTTTGATTGGCTGAGTCTGGTTAAAAATAAAAACTATTCATAGATTACTATTCATCTTTTACTCAAGTCCTTTTAAAATTATTCCAGATAAAAATTTGATTAGCAGGAACCAGATTTTAAGTGAGAAAGTGTTTTGATAATAATTACTAAGTACACAGAAAAATTATCTCCCAGTTTCTGAAAACAAAATTTCAGAAATTTAAATATTAAAAATTTAAATACTAATCACTTTTTTAAAATAATCTTTCCCAGTTACATATATTTATAGTAAAAATATAATCAGAAAATTGTTTCCACGTGCCCCTACTTCCTGGGTTAACAACTGCTTCAGTACTTTGCCACACCAATCCTAATCACTGTCCTAACTCAAGTGATCACAGGAAGCCATGGACCGGATGGAAAAGCATAAAGTACTTCATTAGATCACTGCCCTTCCAACACTTGTAATATGGTAGGGAAGCGGGATACAAAAATACAAAGATAGGGCACAAGGTAACATTCCATGTAACTGCCAGAGTTCCCCGTTTTAACAGTTCTACAAAATTATTACTTGCTAACCAGGAAACAAGTAGTACAAAAGCAGGCTATTAGCGTATCACTAATATTTCAAGGTTATGAAATTTTAAAACTTCAATCTAATATACGTAATCACGGAAGTCAAATCTGATTTTTTCCCAAGGGCACAGCAAGAGAGAACCTGCAAATCTGTCCAATATTCTCCCAACAAGAAATGGCTGCAACTTATTTCTTTTCAAAAAATTCGTCGTTTTACTTTTTTAGATTTTATTTACTTTTGCGAGAGCGAGCAACAAGGGGGGGTGGCAGAGGAAGCAGCAGACTCCCCGAGGAGCAAGGAGCCCTACGCCGAGACTGGATCCTAGGACTGTGGCATCATTACTTGAGCCTAAGGCAGACGCTCAACCGACTGAGCCACCTAGGACCCCACTTCTTTTTTTTAAAGACTTTATTTATCTATTTGTCAGAGAAAGAACACAAGCAGGGAGAGAGCAGACTCCCCGCGGAGCTGAGTCCAACGCGGGGACTGCATCCCAGGACTCCGGGATGATGATAACGAGCCGAAGGCGGAAGCTCAACCGACTGAGCCACCGAGGGGCCCCACTTACTTTCATTTCTCATGAGACAGAAAAAGTCTTTGGAATTGCAAGGTTTTATTTTGCTATAGAGCTTAATTTCAAATCATTTTAACGATTTAATCTCGTTTAAGTTTTAATTTTATCCTAACCCAACAGCATGGCAATTGGGTGGCTTAACGTCAATTCAACTTACAACTTTTCAAAGTTTCATCATTCTGGACACAAAACTTTCCACTAATAAAGCCCACTACAACATAAGAGTGTAAACAATTCCATTCAACTAATAGACTAGCTCGCAAAAACTATCGTTTCAAAGAGAACTGCCACCGCTCCTGCCAACTTTTAAAGTTAAAGTAGAGCTAAGCAGGTTGGCCAGCGAGGGCAGAAACCCAGCTGGGCACACGGAGCACCTCTCATCTCAGCAAAAAGCCAGCCAAAGGGAATCGAGCCGCTTGTGGCCCACTCCAAAGCCCACAACAGGGCGGTGGGCGCGTGCACGCGCGCCCCCGACTAGTCTTGGAGCTACCAACGGTAAAGTAGCTGAAAGCGGTCGCCCACCCCTTCCCCTACCACGGCCACACGGCCTCACCTCCTTCATGAGCGGCCGAGCGCTGCGCACGTAGCGCGCGCTGACGTCAGCCTCCCGCGGGCCCCTTCCATCCCCCACCCCACCGCGCGCCCGAACACCGAAACCCCCTGGAACAGCGCCAGCCTTCTAAATCGGGGCTGTTGCTGGGGCGCAGCCACCCCTCTCATTGGCTGGCTCCCGGGAGCCAATCAGCAGCGCCAGCGCATGCCTTCCCCCTCCCCCTCCTTCCCCCGGCTAGAACAGAGCGGGCGTCACGGAAACTTCCCTCCCGAGTAAACAGCCGCCCCTCACCCCGGCCCCCCCCTTCCTGACCCCTCAGTGCAGGGCCCCAAATTCCAGAGCCCGTCCGTAGCCGTCTAAGGGCCAGAACTCCTCCACAGTCCCCACGTCCCCCTCGCGACCCTTACCTCTCTTCTGAACGAGGGTTGGCCGGGCGCCGCGGGCGGCAGCTGGCCAGGGAAAGGGCTCGCTTCCTCAGTTTGGGTTGCGGCCGCAGGACCCGGGGCCAAATTGGCCGCCTGGTCCGGGACTTCCTGCGCTCCGCTCCGACCACTCGCGGGGCTCCGCCCGCCCTCGAGGCTCGGCCGGTGCTGCTGGTACTGATGGAAGCGGCTGGGCAGCTGCCCCGCCGGGCTGGCCCGCACCCTCTTCTTTCGCCGCTTCTTTGGCGCTGCCCGAGGGGTGCCTCCCGCCGTAGCTAGACTACAGCTGGACAGAGGTGCAGGGGCGCGAGGCTGCGGGGTCAGGCAGGGACCGTCTCCCCCTAGGAAGTGAGGGAGGAAAAGGGTGGGGGGCAGTGCCCGGGGGTCCGGGATTCGGGGTAAAGGCGGCGGGGCCGTGGTCACCATCGGGAGGGCCCCGAAGTAACCACGGGCGGAAAAGCCCAGAGGCGCAAGGCGGCCGCCCAGGACAAGTGGCTCCCGCTGCGGGACGGAGACGACGGTCATAGCTCTAGGAGGAAAGTGGCTCAGCAAGAAGAAAAGGAGGAAGTGAAGCCAGCGATCACAGGGCGGCGGCGGCGGCTGCTGCTAAGAGAGCCCGAGTGGAGCGCGGACCATGGTTCGGGCGGTGGCGGCGCAGCAACAAATAGCTTCAGCCTCAGCGCCGAGTGTTGTTATCAGAAGCTCCGCCCTATGCCCGCCCACCTCCCTCCAAGAGCCCAATCAGGATGCGACTGAACAGGCCACACCCCTCCGGCGCTCCTTCCACCGCCTCCGAGAGACACACACAAACAACCAGCTTGCTGCAGCCCCGCACAAAGAGCGCGCACTGCGCAGGCGCAGCCAACGGGCTCTTTCGGGAAGAGTCGGTCCCGCGAACAATGAAGTTCCGTTTCAGCCCCACCTCCCCCACCCTGCTCCTTACTCGCCCCCGCACCTTGCCCCGAAGGCAGCGGTGGCCGTGCTTGATCTAGGCTGAATTTGGCAAAGGGGATGGGGGCGGGAGAAAGAATCTAGAAACCAAGGCCACTGATGCCTCCTCAGCCACTGACCTTGGGGTTGTAGCTGTTTTATTTCAAGCCCAACATAATGTAATTTTTTTAAGATTTCAAAGTACGTTATAGGGGTTTCATTCTTAGCAATTATAAGAAAATCAGTCCACATTTAAATTATATTTGGCGAAATATGACTTAGTTTTTTTCGTTTACTCGGGTCACCAACGCTGTTCATTAGCCACGGTAAAGAGGGTGAAAATTAGGGGAGTGATTTACTGATTGAAATTGGCCCCTTAGTATATAGAGTTCCCCGTAAACTCGTAATTGTGTATTGGAAATGTTACTGTCTTTATACTTGAAGGGTTGTGAGACTTTGGGATCACGAAGCGGTGCCTGACACTGAGGAGGAAGCAAAGGAGGAAGCTTGAGTCTTAAAAGGGAGAAAGTGAAACCGCTCTGCAACATACAGCGTATTTTGCTAGCTGTGTGTTACGGAAATGTGTAACTCTCATCATCTCTCCGCACTGCGCTCACACACAAAATATCGTGGTTATTTTATCAAGCACTTTTGGGGCAGGAACTGTTCTTTACATAAATTGTCTTCTGAACTTCACAACAACCCTAAGGAATGGGTACTATCTTTTATCCCCATTTCATCGGAGAGGAGACAAGCTTAGAAAGGCAAAAAGTACTTGTGAAACATCATACAGTAAGTTAAGAGAATTTGAACTCCAGTCCAGGGATGGCAAGGCCAAAGTTTTAACATCATCCATACAACCTGCCACACTAGATTGTAGGTCTTTATTTTATTTTATTTATTTATTTATTTATTTTTAAAGATTTTATTTATTTATTCGACAGAAGAGACAGCCAGCGAGAGAGGGAACACAAGCAGGGGGAGTGGGAGAGGAAGAAGCAGGCTCATAGCAGAAGAGCCTGATGTGGGGCTCGATCCCATAACGCCAGGATCACGCCCTGAGCCGAAGGCAGACGCTTAACTGCTGTGCCACCCAGGCGCCCCTATTTTATTTTTTTTTAAATATTTTATTTATTTATTTGACATAGAGAGAGACAGCCAGCGAAATAAGGAACACAAGCAGGGGGAGTGGGAGAGGAAGAAGCAGGCTCCCTGCTGAGCAGGAAGCTGGAAGTCGGTCTCGATCCCAGCACTCCGGGATCAGGCACCGGGCAGAAGGCAGGCGCTTAAGGACTGAGCCGCCCAGCCACCCAGGCACCCCTAGATTGTAGGTCTTTAGACCACCGCAATAACCTTACACTTCTCTGTATCCTTACAGCCTCTGACCAGTATTTTTCAGCGTGTTTGATAAATGTTTTATAATTGGTAACAAAATTGGACAGAAGGAATATCTAGAAGAATGCTTCCAAAACTTTATGCAGGTGGTATAATCCCCTTGTAAGTTGAGGGAAATCTGTATAAACTTTTCATATGACATTCCAATATTAGTGATTGCTTGGTTTTTCATCATTTTTGCTGGATTTTACTGTTTTGGGTTTCCAACGGGTTACATAGTAAGTGCTCATATTCATTGGATGAATGGGAATCCTATACTTCCAGATCTGTGACAGATCTTAGAGGGCCCTTAATTCAAATCCTCTGGTCTGCAAATTGAAGCTGGGTTCAAGATCAGGGGAAGAGAATGGCCTGGCAACAGTTGGTGGAGAAGAGCAAGCAAAGATTCTGGAGACTCTGGAATGATGTAGTTCTTTTGTTTTTGTAAGAGTTTCAAAAAATAACAAAAATTTTTAAAAATTGTTTTGGTAAGAGTTTATACTTTCTCAAAGCACTTTTTCATCTAACTCATTTTATTCTTACCCTAATCGTTTAAAGTAGAGATAAGTTCTATTTTACCTATGATGTAAATAAAGCCTCTAAAGATAAAATAACTTACCTAAGGGTCACGGAATGAGTCAGGGACTAAATCCCTTGAACTCCTAATGCCTAGTCCTCTTTTAAATATGTCCCAAGGCCTAAAGGTTGGTAATCTGGAGATAATATCACAGTGTCCTGGAGATTAATTTACCCTCCAGGGGCCAGCTAACTGGTAGTCAACTCAGAGGGGCCCTTGATGGAAGACGCCTATATCGTCTGTGTGTATCTCTTGGGTGAACGTTAGAGTTATGTGATATGTAGTTTAAAATTTTTTAGGCCTATACTTTTTAGGCCTCATGTAAGACCCTGGATTCTGTACATTAAGAAAGATAGCCTTTCAGCTGTGGCCACCTGGATGATGGGTGCTAAGCTGGTGCCGGCCACAAAGGGACAGAGAGCTGGAATGGATCCCCAGAAGAGAACAAGTCAGGTTTTATACACCAGATTATTGGATTTCATATTATTCTTTGGGTATAGTTCCTATAGATCCTTTGTCTTTAGGAAAGCCTAATTTTAATACTCCAACCTGGTTTCATCTGTGCTATATGATGTAAAGGAAGAGGTCAGATACTCTTGTCTGGGCTCAAAGGGCTAATCATGGAGGTAGCGAGACATTCCAAGGGTAAAGTAAATTTTGGGAAGACTCTCAGGGCTCTTGGAAACTTTTGTTCCAGTGCACGCCTTGGTTTTATTTTTTTAGTCAACAGTTTCTCTAAAGGAAGTCGTTTTTGTTTTTTTTAAAAAAAAAAAAACAGTTGAAAAGTAAACCAGATAGTAAAAATCAGGGAAAAGAGGTAAAAACCATGTATGAAATAAGCAGCTTACGTGCATTAACACTTCAGAGCCCCCTGAATTCCTCTGCTCTCTCCTCTAGACCTTTGTCCCTTACACTTTATTTGTCGTCTCCCTTTCTCTGCCTTGAATATCATCTTTCTGTCCTCCTTCTCTTAATATTTTTCTTTCCCTCTCGTTGTGGCTTTATTTCCATTTCCTCTACATATTACTGCTTTGAGCTTAAATGTCTAGGCTCTAAGGGACACGCGTGAAAAGAGGAATACTGCAATTTATACTTTCCTTAATGCTCAAGTTATTCATCTTTCATATCTACGAAATAAAATTCCTCTAAACACTGAACAGAGCCAGGGAATCAAAATGTTTAAACTTTACAACTAAAAATTTCCCTGACATTTAAGCATTGATCACAAGCCTTATTTTATCAACATAGTTTGAAAAATTTAATTGAAATTATTAGGTCTATATTTAGAAGCAAACAATAGGCACAAAATCTCACAGTAATGACAAAATTGATACTTAAATTGCTACTAAAGTACTATTACCACAGGTTGAAATTAATGTCTTTGTTATCCCTATACTTATACCTTTCTGGGGTGGCAGTAATTTTACCACATTTACTTCTTCAACTTTCCTAAGGGGGCAGCAGGCCTGTGCAGGTTGTACTTTGCACGAAGGTGCCTGACCAAAGCGAGGCCTGAAATACAGCTCTCCCTCTGCTTTTAAAAGCCATCTTTCCAGGGGCTACCTAGAGGAAAAGAAGTCTTTTTCTTATTGGTACAAAGATGTCAAAGGACCGGTGGCAGCCCTGGGGTACAGTAATATTATAGAGACTTGATTCTAGTTCATCCTAGATATAAAACCACAAGAAAAAGCACGTTATTTATGACCAGCTGGGGTTTCAACCAGTTTAATCTTAGTTGGGTCATAGGCTTGGTTGTACCTCCTGGCTGGTTCTCCTTTCATACATTGATAAAACTTTTTAAATCCTTGCCATTCACAGGATGCAACCTAATGCCTCTCCAGAAATGATGTATTTTTTAGGTTTCATGTGGCCAGCTTACAGAATCCAGTTTCTTATCATTATATAATGAGCTAGATTGTTCACTTTTGCAAACTGATTTTGTCTCATTAATTTGTTACAATTAATAGGATCATTGAAATTTTTCACCTTTCATGAGACAGGGAGGGAATCTACGCAATTAGCTATCTGCAGGACATTTGGCAAATTATCATCGTGAAAAACACTATGCAATTCACTTTCTGCTTGATCATTTTGCTACCCCAGTCCTGATTAAACGTTGAATCTCCTTTCTACCCACTTGTTACATGTGACAAATGATGTGGAGCAGTTCTTTCTGTTCTTGGTATAGTTAATATTTTTTTCCAGGACTGCTTGGCTGATTCCCAGTTTCTTCTATTCAACCTTCCCTACTGTTGCAATTAGAGAAAAGGCATGCCCGTGCTTTATAAACTAATATATGCTTTAGATTTTTTTTTAAAAACCCATACATATAACTCTGTATTTATCCAACTTTTTAAATATTAACATATCTGTATTATCACAGGCACTATCTCCTTTTTAAGAAAGATTTTATTTTTTTAAGCAATCCGTACACCCGATATGGGGCTCAGACTCACAACCCTGAGATCAAGTGTCATACCCTCCACCAACTGAGCCAGCCAGGCCCCCCATACTATCTTTTATAGCCAAACTATCTATGACTAAATTCTAAACTTTTTTCCTTTGGAGAAGCATTGTGGACTTTCATATATTAACACAGTTTCAATCATCCATAATCATTTTCCTTTTTTTAAAATTAAATCTTTAAATCTTGGCCAGTGAAGATCCTTTTAAGATGGTTCTATTGTCTCTTCAGCACTTCTCCCAAACATTTTTGAAAACATTCTTGCTTTATATACACAACAAGATGTTCCAGAATATCTTCCTCTTTCTCTAATCCAAAACCTGGAATGAGCTATTTTATAAAAAACCTAGTTCCTTTAAGCGAAGAAAAATATTAGTGGAAAAATCTGGGCATCAAGGGTGAATATGAGATTGTTTTTGTGTGAGTACAGATTGGGATTAGAATAATATCACTGCTAGGCCATTTTTGGACAAAATTTAAAGACATTTCAAAGTCACGAGTCTGCATTGATTTTTTAAATTTCTAATTCTAACACTATGAAATCATTTAAAATGTTTATTCCATTATTTACAAAAATTGTGTTTTCTTCCCAACATAATCTTAAAATTTTAACCCCTCACCCAAATTGCAATTGTGTCCTTGTGTATAATCTTTATGTCTTCTCAGGTAACAATTGTATAATCACTTCATTAACCTTGATATCTTACATCCTACCACTTTGTCTCTTATGTCTGAAAAAGAGACATAAGACATCTTTTTATCTTTTAATTTTTTTTCTACTGTTCTCATGTACTCGGATTTTATCTCCCCTCCCTTAGATATTCAAAGCATGGGCTTGGAGCATAATCCCTGCTCCAGAGTGTTTTGTAACTCTGGTAAGTTATAGTCTTTCTCACGATTTAAGCCCCTTGTAAAACCTGGGACATCCCTACTTGCAACTACTCTTGATCAAGTCATCAAAAATTTAATGCCAGTTTTGTGTGTGTGACCGAATACACTCTCTGGAATATTGGCACATTTGTATTGACATATTGATGTATTTTTGGTTAAGTAGTGTTCTTATAAGTATTCCAGAATGATGTTCTACATCACAACAAATGGAGAAGGGCAGAGGACCACAGAAGAGAAGCAGTTAGGACAAGCATTTTATAATTTAGCAAGGTTTGAGTAAAGTCACCACCCCCAGCCTTTTTTAAAAAGGCATTGTATACATTGTTAGGTTTTTTCCATTGAAAGAATTCACTCAGGTTTCTAAAGTAATGACATATTTGTTTGAAGGGTATGCACGCACAGACATAAGGAGCACAAGGCACGTACCAGGCCTCACAGAATCCAGAAATCATGGGAGACAGAGGAATAAGAGTATAGGGCCTCACTGACCTGGGATGAAGTCTGGAAACTTGAAATTTATTCAGGATCCCTTGCGACCTTAGTTACTAAGTTATTTTGTCGCTCCCTAGCAGAAGGTGTTCGTTGATCCTTACTCTAAATGTTCTGGCATTCCCATGACTCAACTACTCTTTCTGTTTGTGCGTTTGGTATATTTCCACGTCCACATCACTACCGATTAACTCACTGTTTCTCTAAAGTTCAAATTCTAGAAAGAGAGAAACTGATTGGTCCAGTTTGGATTGGTCTAGATTGGATGATTCGTGACCATCATCCGGGTTCAACAGAACTTTCTTAATTCTCTTACTAGACCTCTTGGTGGCTCTTGGCTAAGATGATGAAGCAGGATGATGAGGGATCTATGAACAAGGGACCACTTAGGGCCACTTCAGGGACCACGGACTTAACAAGCATTGAGAAATGTGGCCAGCCCAGTACATTTCATAAGCTGACTTCCAGGTCCAAAATATCTCTCTTCTCGTACCTACAATTCCCAGGAATCCAAGGGAGGTGAGAGGACCTATGGAAACTCTGGGGAGCTCTGACTATTCTTAGAAAACTGGGTTTCTAGTGACACTGTCCCATCGTCCCTGGTGAAGCAACAATTAGTGGGAGCTGAGTGGAGGCTGTCCTTTCAAATAAGGTCTAAGCTCAGCCAGCTCATTTCATTCCTTTACTTACCTGACTCTTTAGGCAAATAAGCTGAAAACTCCTCTAAAAATAATTGGAGTTAGTGAGACAAATGGCAATAACAGCTATGAGGCACCCGAGGACTCTGGCTAACATAGTCCAAGGAATTGCAAAGGTGGACACGGAGAGAAAAGCCTGAGACTTGGTGACTGACAATACGAGCCCAGCAGAGAGGCCAGGCTGTATGCGGATGTACGAGAGTGAGAGGAGGTAGGGAGAAGGGAGAGTCAAACAGATGGCTCCCAAACTTTCAAAACCTGAGTGATTTGGAGAGAAATCATAGCCTTGACAGAAACATGAAAATCTGGAGGGAGCAATTGAAGGAGAAAATATAATTGCTGTGATTTAATAAGGTGTACTTTTTTCTTTTTTTTTTTTTAGTAAGGTTTTATTTTCGATGTTCCTCACTCTAAAGCCAAGTGAATTAAAATTTATTTTGTCTCTCAAAAACAAAAGAACCCCAGAATAATTAAGTTGTTTTTTATTTGCCTATGAAGCCCTAATAGAAAAAGCGTTCTTACTCTTGTTCAGTGCAAAAACAAGAAAATCCATTTGTTTAATCAGTCTGGTTATCTTTGACTATTTCATTTGACATTTCCAGAAGAGACGACAACTACTTCCAAGAAATTTAAGATAAATTAAAGAGAATGGATTAAAACATACCCTACTAAATCTTCTGTATTTTTCAGCTCCCAGGATAATCAATTCAATCCAGTCCTTCTAAGCAGTGTAAAGTCCATAAGGAAAATAAGCATATTTCATTTTTACAAAATACTCCAGTGCCCCAATTTTTGTAGTATTTGAACTTAAGGTGATATGATACAGTAGAATTTCAGACACTAGGGCTCTTTCAACTATGTGATGTTAAAGGTTACAAAATGAGTATTTGTTTTAGAGAAACACTTGTGATTTTCAAGCCTAAGTGAGACTACATAGAGCTTTTTTTCCCTGTAGTTCGTAACCTCCGAATACAAAAAGAAAAATGAGACTTGGCCAATGATTTTCTGTTAATTCTTCCTAAGAAAGAACATTTCCGTGTCCTTATAACATTCAGACAGATTTAGGATTTGTACAAAACAATCAAATTAACATTGCCTGAATTATCTTTACTGTGCCTTTATTTTATTCTTGAAAATTTAAGATTTGTACAAGAAGATAAAACTAACATTCCCGAGTACATATCATTTTTAAAAATTCCTGAACATACAGAGAAAGACCCAAACAATGTTTGGATTGCAGAGCTGAAGAGCAAGCACAATCATCTTCACCGAGGAGCTCAGACCGAAGCTGTGATGTTGATATTTTGCCAAGTTTTCTCCGAGATATTGATTATGACTCACAGCCAGATATGACTCATCCCTATAAATGCTGTATCGAAAATGACGTCACCAGCTTTTTGCGTTTCAGAGGAGAGAAGAGGGTGATTTTGTGGCCTAACTGGTAAGTTACGTATTATAGCTATTCTGCATATGTGGAACGAGTGTGTATATATGTGATCAGGTGAGATACGAACATCAGCCAGGTCATGCCATAGTGATGCCCTCTAGCCAATAAGGGACGCCATGCACACAGTGCTTACAATCAACCTCTTACTGCCATACCCTAAAATGTAAGCAGTCAGGCAAGGATCACCAGGTTTTTGAGGACGCAAGCAAACAAACAAGCAAAGAAACAAGCAGGAATAAAAGGAAGACAAAGAGGAATAAAGAGCTCCTCTCATTCATAGCCTCAGAATGTTAGGAGTCCAGTAGTACATGTATGAAACACAACAAGGTGGTGTAAAAAGGACACAGTTGAGAAAAAAAAGAGGTCTTGCAAATTAAAAATATCATGGCAGAAATACAAATTCCAGTTGAAAATAATAAAGGGTAAATTTAAGGCCATCTCCCAGAAAGTAAAAATTTAACAATGAAAAGTTTGAAAAATAGGAAAGAAAAGAGATTTAGAAGGTCTGTCCAGGAGATGCAAATTCTCAAACAAGAATTCGAGAAAGAGCAAACAGAGTCAATGGAGGGGAGGAAATTTAAAAAGAAAGAAACCATACAAGTTTCCGAGAACTGAAGAACACGAGTCTGCAGACTGAAACGGCCCCTGAGTGCTCAACACAATGGATGAAAAGTGGTCTACACCAAGAAAGGTAATAAGGTAATAATAATAATTTTTAAAAAGACTTGATTATTAAAATCTTCTTTGTGGGAGAAATAGGTCATATACAAAGCATCAGAATTGGAATACTATCTGAAATATCAGCTTGAAGCTAGAAGAGAATGGGACAGTAACTTCAAAAATCAGGGGTAAATGAATGCCACCCTAGAAATCTGTCTCCTCCTGTTACGGACTGAATGTGCGTGTCCCTCCAAAATGCATATGTTGAATCCCTGCCTGCTAATGAGATGGTATCAGGAGATGGGAGCTTTGGGAGACAATTAGGTCATGAGAATGGAGCCTTCATAAATGGGACAAGTGCCCTTCGAATTGTTATGAGAGAGCTTGCGTCCTTTCTCTGCTCTTTGCCATGTGAAGATACAATGAGAAGTCTGTAATCGGCAACTCAGAAGAGAATTCTTGTCAGAACCCAACCAGGCTGGCACCCTGGTTTTGGATTCCACCCTCCAGGAAGAAATAAATGGTAGCAAATAACTATTACAAATAAATGTCTGTTGTTTATAAGCCACCCGGTCTATGGTACTTTGTTCTAGCAGCCTAAACTATCAATCAAGTATAAGGGTAGAATAAATATCTTTCGAATATATAACAGGTCAAGAAATTTACTCCATGCGCAGTTTTTCCCAGGAAGCTACTAGAAGAGTCATTTCGTTAAAGAGAGTAAACCAAGAAAGAATAAGACATGGGATCTAGGAAACTCCTCCTGCACAAGAAGAGAGGAGTGAAGGAATTTCCAGGATAAGGGCGAGAAGTGAGCTAGGGCGACAGCTAGCTGCACAGGTGGCCTAAGGAGAAGGCAGCCCAGACTGCAGTAGGAGGACAGAAGATTCTGGGGACGAGGGGAGGATTTTCAAGAAAAAGACGAAATCAATAGAATCCTCAGTATGTGTGCAAGAACTGAGAAGAGGGGTGCTTCTGGCAGAGAGCCAGGGGATGAATAGATGCTGGGTAAATGGAAAATGAAGCAAAGAAAATGAAGTCAAGGAAAGGACAAGGCAATTATTAATTCCAAAGAAGAGCAAAAGTACAAGAAAGAATATATTCATAGTAAAACCAATCGCATGCAAACCACCAAATAGCAATAGAATCCAAACTTATGATACAACGACATTAGGAGGATGAGCAAGGAGAATATATGTATATAATATTTGTGTATATGTATGTGTATATAGGTGGGATCTGGATAATAATACAGCTAAAATCTCATCTTCATAGTAGAAAGTCACCGGTTTATATCTTAAGCCAAAAACTAAATATAGCACTATCAGCATTTTATTTTAAAATATGAAGATTAATACTAAATGCCAGGTAAGAGGGTTGAAAGAGGTTTCCTGGGGACGGAGGGAGTGGACAGGAAGCAAGGGGTGGGCGAGGAGTCCAGGACCCCTCTGGTTTTTGTTTTAGACCTTTAGTACTTATTTTATGTTAAAAAAAATACGTGGTTCTTTAAAAAGCAGACTGACAGGATTTTAAAGTTAAAGCGAAGGCATAGAGGCATGAGTGTGCAAGGAAGGCATGGGTAGGAAACAGAAAATAATCCAGGGAAGTTGTAAAATTAGACGGAGGTCATACGAAGAGGGGCACTAGGACCCTGCTGAGCAACTTAGAGTCTCCTGTCTGTGTTGGGGGGACCCCAGAAGCTGCACGAGTAGGGACAACACCTGTAGGTGAGTGTACTTTGGAGAGGATAGAAAGAGAGGGGCAAAACACTCAAAGTTGAAAGGCTGGGGCGTCTAGGTGGCTCAGTCAGTTAAGCCTCAGCCTTCGGCTCAGGTCATGTTCCCAGGGTCCTGGAGTCTAGCCCCATGTCTGGTAGGAGAGACACACATAAGAAGAGGAGGAGGCAATATGACCATAGAGGCAGAGATTATGATATGGCCACAAGTCAGGGAACACCGGCAAACACCAGAAGCAGGAAGAGACAAGGAACTGATAATTCTCTCTGAGAGCTTTCAAAGGGGGCCACTATGCTGTTGTTTGAATTTCTGGCCCCCAGAACTGCAAGAAAATAAATTTCTGTTGTATAAGCCACTAAATTTGTGGTAGTTTGTTATAACAGCAACAGGACCTAATACAACTGGTAATACTCCATTACCTAAATGTCCTAAAACACCTGAAAACCAAATATCTTATGTATGGGGATTAGATGTTTGGTTTCAAGGAAAAGAAACCATACAAACTAACTCAAGCAAAATGGGATTTATCTATCGTCTTTCATCTATCTGTCTATCTAGCTATCTATTTTTTTTTTAAGAGATTTATTATGAGAATGCCAAGCTCAAGGAATCCATGGAAAACTAACCAAGCATGAGTGGAGACATGAGCTCCAAGACATCAACACATACTAGTAATCTTATGGTGCGACTTCTTTCCTGTCCCATGACCAAGTCAACTAGGGGAGTCTCTTCTAAATTCCCCAGAAAAGGCTCTGAGTGACCCAGCTGGTATTTGGTATCCACTCTTGGCCCAATCAGTTCTGAGGGGAGCTTCAAGCAATTTGTAACTTGCGTGTTTATGCTTTCAACTAAATAGCTCTCTGCTATGGGTTTTCTTTTAAGTTTCAAGAAATTAGTTTGCATTGAAAGTTTGCATTATTTATTATTTTTATTTATTTATTCCCTTACTTGCCCCTGAATTATTTTTTAAATTGTGGTAAAATATGCATAACATAACATTTGCCACATTAACCAAGTTAAAAAGTGTACAATTCAGTAACAGTACGTTCACAATCTTGTGCGACCATTATCACTACCAAGTTCCAGAACATTTATATCACTCTGAAAGACAAACCCCTTATCCATTAAGTAGTCACTCTCCATTTCCCCCTTCCATAGCTCCTGGCAACCACTGAACTGCTTTCTGACTCTACGGACTTGCCTTTTCTGGACATTGCATTTAAGGGTAATTGTATACTATGTGGTCTTTTGTGGCTGGCTTCTTTTACTGAGCATGTTTTCAGAGTTCATCCACGTCACAGTGTGTATCAGGACTTCATTCCCTTTTATGGCCAAATACTATTCCACTGTATGGATATACCACTCTTGTTGGTCCATCCGTTAATCGATGGATATTTGGATTATTTCCACCTTTTAGCTATTGTGAATAGTGCTGCTATGAACATTCGTACACAAGTTTTTGTTCTTTTGGGTGTACACCTAGGAAGGGGATTGCTGAGTCATATGGTGATCAGATGTTTATTGGAGAAACACCGAACTTTTCCAGAGTGAATGCATCATTCTACATTCCCGCCAGTAATGTATAAGGCTTCCAATTTCTCTTCATCCTCACCAACACTTGTTTTCTGGTTGTTTTTTGTTTGTTCGTTTGTTTTTGTGATTATAACCATCCTAGTGGGTATGAAGTGGTATCTCATGGTTTGTTTTTAAGTTTATTTATTTATTTTTAGTAATCTCTGCACCCAACGTGGGGGCAAACTCAAGACCCTGAGATCAAGAGTCACGTGCTCTACCGACTGAGCCAGCCAGGTGCCCCTGGTATCTCATGGTTTTGATTTACATTTCCCTGCATCTTTTCACGTGCTTCTTAGCCACATGTGTATCTTTGTCGGATAAATGTCTCCTTAAGGCCTTTGTCCAGTTTTTAATTAGGCTGTTTACCTTTTGTTGTTGTTGAGTTGTAAGTATTCTTTATACATTCTGATGCTATGCCCACATCAGATATGCATTATTGTTTTGGTGGAGTTTTTTGTTTTGTTTTTTAGTGAGTTCTATGCCCAATGTGGGGCTCAAGTTCACAAGCCCAAGATCAGTAGTTGTATACTCTACCCACTGAGCCAGCCAGACACCCCTACATTATTGGTTTTACAGCTGCGAAAGCTAAATCTCCTTCCATTTTTTGGTCGGGGTATTGTCAAACAGAAAAACACAAGGTTTTAGTTTGTACATATTCACTACAGACTAGAACCACATTTTTTTTTAAAGATTTTTAAAAATTTTATTTATTTCAGAGAGATAGAGGAAGAGCAAGGAGGAGAGAGACAGAGGGAGAAGCGGACTCCCCACTGAGCAAGGAGCCTGATGAAGTAACAGATCCCAGAACCCTGGGATCATGACCTGGGCCGAAGGCAGATGCTTAACTGCCTGAGCCACCCAGGCCTCCCTAGGACCCACATTTTACTTTATTTTATTTTATTTTTTTAAAGATTTTATTTATTTATTTGACAGAGAGAGAGACAGCCAGCAAGAGAGGGAACACAGGCAGGGAGAGTGAGAGAGGAAGAAGCAGGCTTCCAGTGGAGGAGCCTGATGTAGGGCTCGATCCCAGAACACAGGGATCACGCCCTGAGCCGAAGGCAGACGCGTAATGACTAAGCCACCCAGGCGCCCCTAGGACCAATATTTTAAATAAGCATCTAAGAATATCCTGTGCTCCTTCCTAGTGTCTTAGTGGTTGCAGCTGTAGAGTGCTCTTTGTCATCTTCCATCCTCTCAAATTCATGTTGGGGGTGCCCCAGAGACAATCAATGATATGTCTGTTTCAACCTTTGGTGATTTCAGGTTATTCTCATTTTCCCTTATTATTTTGCCTTTTTTTTTTCTTTTAACTTTTTTGAGACTATACTTCAAAGTTCCTGTTTTTGAAACCTATCCCTGTTTGGTGTGGAAAACGTAGTTTCTCAGAATTATTACACTCTAAACAGGTAAACTAAAAAATGATACTAAAAAATCAAGAAAATCAAGAATCTTTGATATTTTGTATTTTTAGGAAACTGACTATGGTGGGAAGTAGAACTGAACACAACTTAGTAGGGGTGCCTCGGTGGCTCAGTTGGTTAAGCATCTGCCTTCAGCTCAGGTCATGATCCCAGGGTCCTTGGATCGAGTCCTGCATCGGGCTCCTTGCCCAGTGGGGAACATGCTTCTCCCTCTGCCTGCAGCTCCCCCTGCTTGTGCTCTTTCTCTTTCTCTCTCTCTGACAAGTAAATAAATAAAATCTTAAACACACACACACACACACACACACACACACACACACACACACAAACAACCTAGTAAATAAAAGAGAAACAAAAGTAAATAAAAGAAAAAGGGAAATGAGCTGCTTTGTGTGAGTTAATAATTTTTAAGTGATCAAAAGTTAAAAGCCACAAAATAAGCTTGTTTTTCCAGAAAGTTAGCTCTGAAGACATGCTGCGAAGTCACATGCTCAGCTCATTGCTTTCAATGGTCAGGCATAATTTCTCCCTCTGAAGTCTCTCACCCTGATTACTCTGACACAACTGTAATACTATTACCACCAGGTTCTCAAAAGTGTCAAAATTTCCATTTACTCAGCAAGACGGTTTTTCTTTCCTCTGGACTTTGAAGATTCTGCTTACCCCAAATTTTTGAATAATATTGGCATTTCAGAAGAGAAATGGCATGGAATCCTTTGGTGTCTTATACTTCTGGTGTGTACACTGCTCTCAGTGATACACATCGTAATTCAAAAGTGAGTCTTTTGAATCCACTTACTTTCCAGATGAGGAAAGTGAAGTAATTTGCTCAAAGTTTAGAGTTATGGATGGAACCTAATGCATAGAATGGGAGCAATTATTAGCTAATCATATATCTGATAAGGCACTTGTATACAGAATACAGAAAGGAATCTTACAACTCAATAATAAAAAGACAACCCAACTTAAAAATGGGCAAAAGATCCAAGTAAACATTTCTCCAAAGAAGATACATAAGTGGCCAATGAACACATGAAAAGATGATTAACATCATTTAATTATTAGTGAAATGCAAAAATAAAAAAAACAAAAAACCAACAAAACCCCACAATGAGATACCACTTTACATCCACTAGGCTTGCTACAGTGTTAAAAAAAAAAAAAAAAAAAAAGACAGATGTTGGTGAGGCTATGGAGAAACCAGAACTCTCATACATTGCTGGTAGGATTGTCAAATGGTGCAGCTGCTTTGGAAAACAAGCTTGTCAATTCTTCAAAGTGTTATAGTTATTTATAACCCAGCAATTTCACTCTTAAGTACATATCCAAGAGAATTGAAACAAAATATATATTTATACACACACACTCAGACACACACACACACACACACACACACACACACACACACACACACACAAACTTATACATAAAATAGCAGCATTATATATAATAGCCAAAAAGTGAAAACAACCCAAATGTCTGTCAATTAATGGATGACCACCAAGTTGTGACATAACCATCCAATGGAGTAATATTCAGCCATAAAAAGAAATGAAGTACTGATACATGCTATAATATGGACAAACCTGGAAAACATGCTCAGTGAAAGAAGCCAGCCACAAAAGGGCCCATAGTATAATATTCCTTTTATATGAAATGTCTAGAAAAGGCAAATCCATAGAGACAGAAAGTAGATTAGTAGTTGCGAAGGGCGGGGGGAGAAGGAATGGGGGAGGGACTGCTAATGGCTACGGGGTTTCTTTTGGAAACAAAACAAAATGTTTTAATAAAAATATAATTTTATCTTTTTTTTAAAAAAGATTTTATTTATTTATGTGACAGAGAGACAGCCAGCGAGAGAGGGAACACAAGCAGGGGGAGTGGGAGAGGAAGAAGCAGGCTCCCAGCGGAGGAGCCCGATGCGGGACTCGATCTCGGAACGCCGGGATCATGCCGAGCTGAAGGCAGATGCCCAACGACTGCACTACCCAGGCGCCCCAATTTTATCTATTTTTTAAAAAGATTTTATTTATTTATTTCAGAGAGAGAGAGAGAATGAGTGGGGTGAAGGGCAGAGGGAGAAGCAGGCTCCTGGATGAGCAGGGACCCTGATGCGACACTCGATCCCAGGACCCTGGGATCATGACCCAAGCTGAAGGCAGACACTTAACTGACTGAGCCACCCAAGTGCCCTAAAGATATTATTTTAAAATTAGGGTGCCTGGCTGCTCAGTCAGTTAAGTGGACATCTCTTGGTTCAGGCTCAGTTCATGTTCTTAGGGCCCTGGGATCGAGCCCCATGCTGGGCTCCACACTCAGCAAGGCATCTGCCTGAAGTTCTCTCTCTTCCTCGGCCCCTCCTCCTGCTCATGCTTTCTCTCTCTCTCTCTAAAACGAATACACAGATCTTTAAAAAAAACTGTTTTAAAATTAGATAGTGGTGATGGTCCCAGCTAAAGGGCTTCCTTTACTAATTGCGTAACAAAATCTGACTACACGTAAAAGCATATGTTTATCATACCAGGTCTCCCACATCATTTTGAACCAAAGATGTTGTTTGTTTAAAATGGAAAGGTTTCCACAGATTTTTTTTTTCACCTAAATCAGGACAGCAGTGCTTAGGAAGGAATATACAGTATTTCAGTGGAAAACTTGACAGACATCAAAATAACAAGATGAATAAATTAATAAAGAGGACAGACAGAGAAGTTTCCCAAACAGAAAGAGAAGATTTCCATGTCTCTCCAGAAAGTCACTTTACCTATTAGCTCAATGAATAAGTATAAACAAGGATTAGGGTTTTTGTTCTTGTATTGTTTTTTAATATAAGAACTTTATTAAGAAAAATTCACATACCATAAAATTGAATTGTAAACTTTGAAAGTGTGAATTTTATGGTATGTGAATTTTTCTTAATAAAGTTCTTTTCTTAATAAAGTTCTTAAGTGACTCTGTAGCAAAATCATAAATAAATATAGCTTTAACACTATATAAAGGAAGATGCATCTTTTGGAATGATCTGGGGAACACTCCCATAAGATAGGTGGATACAGGTTGCTGTGCAGAACGGCTAAAAAACTCACAAATACACATTTCCTGCTTTCAAAGAGCTTGTACCTTCTTGGGAAGATAAGCTTTACATGAACAGCTTAATTAAACGGCACAACGTTGGGGCGCCTGGTGGCTCAGTCGGGTGGGCGTCTGCCTTCGGCTCAGGTCGTGATCCCTGGGTCCTGGGATCCAGCCCCATGTTGAGCTCCATGTCTGGCTCCCTGCTCAGCTGGGAGCGTGCTTCTCCTCCTTCTGCTGTTCCCCCTCCCTCCCCACTACTTGTGCTCTCTCTCTCTGTCAAATAAATAAAAATAAAATCTTAAGAAAAAAAAGATAAATGGCATAATGTATGAAAAACACACACTTTTGGTACACATTATAATTAAGACCATCAGAGTTCATTTACTCAACTTTCACTCACTAAAAACTTTCGACGTGCTTTCTATGTACCAAGCGCTGTATGAGACTCAGGGATTACTGTGCTGAACAGGCCAGTCACGATCCTGGGCCCCCTGAACAGCCAGGTATAGCAATAACGCAAGAGATGTCACAGGTCGGGACAGGAGCATAGCAAGATGGTAAGTTTACTCCTTAGTAGTTAAAAAAAAATCCTTGGAAAATTCCAGGTACAAAGTTTGGACTTGTCCTCTGTTTATTAAAATACTGCGGGGTGCGGCTCTTGCTCTCGCTACAGCCGTCCAGAGTCCCTCACACCCCCGTCTTCCAGGTAGAGCTGGGCCGCTTGTGGCATGTGGGGCCTCCAAGGGCTGGTGACAGCTGTTGCCTGCGCCTTCCTTCTATAAAGCATATAAGCCAGGTACACGGGGAAGGTGGTGGTCGTGTTAGCCGATGAGGAAGGTTTATAAACAGAACGTGTTACCTGAAGCCTTCCTACCACGGGAGCAAGGCCACTGCCCGGTGTTGAGAATCGATTAGTCTTTCAAAGCTGTACCGGGTGGTCGGGTATCTGTCCATCAGATCCTCAGCTGAGGCAGATAAGGCCCAGCCCCCAGCAAGGCCCGAGAAGAGACAGAGGTAGAATGTAATTAGATACACCAGCTCCTTCCACACACACCCAGCAGGCTGAACTTCATGGCTGGTTTCCTTTCTTTAGTCCAGGCGCTGAGACGTGGTCACTCACAAGGTGCCTGAACTTTATAACCTCTTTTCTCTCCTGACTGAAAAAGCGTAGGTTCTTGCCCTCGTCCCCTTTCTGAGGTGCCTGTTACACTCCCTTCTACCCGAGACCAGCATGCTCCCTGAAGAACTTACATCTTATCTAGTTTTCCTGCTCGAGGCTGTCAGCTGTTTCATACATTATTAAAGAATTGTGCAATCCTAAGCCAAGGGGGGCAGGGTGAGAAACAGGGATTCTGTTCTCACATCGGGGCCTGGACTCCCTGGAGGACTGGCGGCTCGGTAACAGAGAAGATCATCAGTATTCGAGAGCAACTTTCACCTTAGGACGGCAGTTTTCAGAATGTGGTCAGAGAACCCCTGGAGGCCCCAAGATCCTCCCTTTCCCACTATGTGTCTGTATAAGACCGAATTTCAGCGAAAACATATCGCAACAGATTGAATGCAGAGGCACATAGGAGAACCCAGCGGCCTCCTGCTAGGCCACACAGAGGCTATTTGCCGAAAAGTAAGTGCCCCACCCGTCAGTGACTTTTGTTTTGGAAAACATAGCTGTGGTTTTTTAAATTTTTAGTAATTACATTTTTTTGTTATTTGTTTATTTTTAAAGATTTTATTTCTTTATTTTGTTTGAGAGAGTGAGTGAGCATGGGGGGAAGGGCTAGGGGATAGGGAGAGAGGACCTCAAGCAGACTCCACACGCACGGAGCCCAAGGCAGAGCTCAACCCCACAACCCTGAGATCCTGACTTGAGCCAAGGTCAGGAGTCGGTCACTCAGCTGACTGAGCCACCCAGGCGCCCTCCCTTTCTTTTTTTTTTTCTTTCTTTTTAAAAAAATTTTTAAGTAATCTCTACATCCAACGTGGGGCTCAAACTTGCAACATGCAGATCAAGAGCCACATGTTCCACGGCCAGGTGCCCCAGGGATAGCTATGTTTTAAATGAAAATGTTATTTAGGGGCGCCTGGGTGGCTCAGTTGGTTACGTGTCTGTCTTCAGCTCAGTCATGATCCCAGCGTCCTGGGATGGAGCCCAGAATCCAGCTCCCTGCTCAGCGGGGAGCCTGCTTCTCCTCTCCCTCTGCTCCTCCCCGCCCTGCTTGTGCTCTCTCTCTCTCTCTCTCTCTCAAATAAATAAATAAAAACTTTTAAAAAATGTTATTTATACTAACATGTAATGTGTTTTTGTTATTAATTTGAAACAAATTAATTTTTTGAAAGTTTTGTTTCAATTTGCATACAACAAATATTAATATAACCCATGTAAAGAGAGCTTCTGGGCGCCTTCAGCAATTTTTAAAACTATAAAGGAGTTCTGAGATTTAAAAGCTTGAGAACTGCTCCTTTAGGGCTACTCTTGACCCCCGTTTCTTCTCATTCTTGCTCTTCCTGAGAGACCTCCCCAAATCCCACCGCTTCAGCTACCGCCTCTGAGCTGGTCCGTGCTGTGGGCTCCAAGTGAGCTCCCACGTTCCAGAGGGGCAGGGAAGTAAGGTCACCTCTGACAGCTGACCTGGATAAATCCAGAGACAGCAGATGTGATCAACCCTTCACTCATTCCACAAATAACTTGTTGAACACCTGCTATGTGCCCCGTACTATTTAGACACTGGGGTTACAGCAGTAAGCAAAACAGAAAATCCCCAACCATTTTACTGGGATATAGGAGGAGAGTATAAAAGAATATAGTAAAAAAGAAAGCCGTATGTAGAAGTAACACTAGAAATTACCTGAAAGTGCTTGACTTTATGAAGTATTTTGGGTAATCCCAAATTCCAGGTTCTTTCCCCTGCAGGGTTACTAAAGGTGATATTCAGACAACAGACAATGATAAAGCGAAACAATGTGATAATGTGGGTGTGGGTGTATGTGTGTGTTTTCCTCTATCCCGTAAATTATGTTTCCCAGTAGCCATTCTGCTAGTAGTCCTCTGGCAAGTAGCTGTTGACACATTCTTCTCTGGATGCAAGGATGTTAGTCTGGTCTTGCTCCTGAGCTGCCAGTCATAAGGTCTGCTTTCCTGGCTCTTCTCCTGCCCCAACTCCCATGGCTGGCGGGAACTTCTCTTGCATCATACCCACCTCCTTGCCAAGATGGATGATGATCCAGAGAAGAACATGGGGCTGAGAAATCATGAGGTCACCCAAGCACCACCTTCCACACACCTTCTGGAGGAAGAAAACAAAAGGGAGAGAAACAGCTCTAGTGGGGATCCCATTACCCAGGATGAGATTATGTTAAGTTAGAGGGAGTACAGACTTTGCTTTATTGCTGATGGGCTTGTGTATGAAACTGTGAGGCAGAGACCTCTGGAAGGAATGACTCCATTAGACCTTTCCTTCTCCTTAACCCTAAACCCAAATAGTACTACCAACTGGTCACATGGAAGAAAGTAAGTTGAAGAAAAGAGATACTAGAGGGAAAAGAGAACAGGATAGACAGGTCTTTTCTCCAGAAGGAATTGGTTCCCACCTTCTTTGCCACTTAGGTCACCTGGAAGGGAAAAACACAGAGATCTGCCCTTCCGCACTTACAACCTTCCTACAAGGGGGCCGAAGTGCCTGGCTGGCTCAGTCAGTGGAGCATGGGCATCTTGATCTTGAGGTTGTGAGTTCGGGCCCTGCATTGGGTGAAAAGATTACTTAAAATTAAAAAAATATTTTAAAAGAGAGCGGTGCCTGTGTGGCTCAGTCAGTTAAGTGTCTGCCTTTGGCTCAGGTCGTGATCTCAGGGCCCTGGGATCGAGCTGCATGTCAGGCTCCCTGCTCAGTGGGGAGTCTGCTTCTCCATCTCCCCCTGCCCCTCCACCTTGCTTGTGCTCTGTCTGTCCGTCTCAAATAAATAAATAAAATCTTAAAAAAGAGAGAGAGAAAGAGAGAGGTCTGGAGAGGAAAACAATGGTGAGGGTAGGAGGGAGGTTTCTTTTACCCTGGAAAAGTTCTGGCCTTCTGACAAGATAAAGAAGAAAGCCCCAATCTCATGTGGCCCAATGACTGTACAGAAATGACCTGTCAGTATTTTGCAAACCAGTTTCTAAAGAACCATGCTGTTACTCTCGTAGGCAGAACACAGGAGCGCAGGAGCACCTGGTTCCGGGGGTCCCACACAGACCAGGTTCGGCCACTTGCCACTGACAAAATCCAAAGACAGAGAAATGAGTGGTAGTGAAACAAGAAAGGAATTAATTTCAGTGAGGCCGACACCAGCAAGACAGCAGAGACTAGTGTTTCTAGACTGTGTCCAAAGTGCTGAAAACACTTCCAGGTTTGTCTGAGGAAAGGTGGGACCAAGGGGGGTGGGTGCACGCAGGGGAGCCTTGAAGGCGAGTTCGACCATTGTCAAGGGCGCGTCTTGCTGGCTCAGGGCAGTCCTTATTGCTTGAGGGGATCATTTCAGTTCCCGTCAGAGGCTGCTTTGGCCACTGGGTCTTTTGCCTGAGTTAAGAGGTGAGCTGGAAAGAACGTAATCACTTAGAGAGTAGAGAGGTCAAAATGGAGGTATAGTTGAAGTCCTTTTTCACTCTGCCAAACTCCCCTATCCTCCCTAGTCAGATTTGGTTAATGTAGGTAATCGTTCTTACATTCTGTAGATCTGTGTCCTTTCCTGGCCGGAGATACTAGGTGAAATTGCTTGCCCAGAAGGATTATGCATATAGAAATGATTCATTCATCCAGCTAATATTTATTGAGCTTGAGATCTTTGCTCAGTTACGAGTCCTGAAATCACTTCTGTGATCCAGTCTCCTGAAATGTGATATGCAGTGAAATGAATCCAGCTACAGGAGGAGAGCTGATTGAAAAGTCAGGAGGTAGAAGATGACAGGAGAAATAAGACCGACATTTCAAAGCCCTGAAGTAGCTGAAGTTCCTGGTTGAGAGACAGGGACCGTCTCGTGCGCACAAAACAGGGAGCAGTGATGGGCATTTCCTTCGCTGGGTGCGATTTCTCCTTGACTGGTTGCGGTGCTGGTGCAATTTTGTTCCATGGATAGATTATGCCTTTCTAAAAAATTTCTTCTAAAAAAACTGATGGGCAGTTCTGATGTTCTCAGACTCTTTCTAGCAATTCTAATGACCTTCTGTCAACTTTCTTTGAGGTGTCCACACAAAATGACCCAATTGTCAGAGTGTTAAAAGACAAACTGAGGCATATGAAAATGTTTAAGAGCTCATTTGAGCAAAAATCCGTGGGAATCAGGTGGTGCCATATCAGAAATGGTTAGGAGCACTCCGCCAGCAGAAACTAGGGGAAAGACGTAAAGAAAAGGCAGAAACAAAGCAAGGAGATGATGGGATTGGCTGTAGCTTAAGCATTTGCCTCATTCAGAAAGTCTCATTGGCTGTTTGTGATTGGCTGTCCTCAAGTCTGATGTCTCAGCATTCAGGCATTCACGGGTTTTGGTTTGCTTAAGCCTCTAAGGCATTAGAACCACCCAGCTCTACTGGCCTCCTTTTTTAACTTAACAAGCATAGAACAATGGTTGTCTGTGCAATTAACTCCAGCCCACAGTTAGCTTACCCACGGCAAAACTTAAATCACAGATCTACCATAGTTTCAAACCACTTTCCTCCAGCGTTTTGTTAATGCGTGTTCAGGGATTATTAACCTAAATAAAATGTAATTAGTATGAAAAATCTGTTCTCTGAAATTATACCAGATTATGCCTAATTTTTAGATCATTTATGAGGCAGGTGAAAAATAGAAGAGGCCCGGATATTAGACCATCTAGGTGAAGTCCCAGCAAGTGAATTTACTAGCTCTGTGACTTTAGAAGAGTTATTTGACCCCTCTCTGCTTCATTTTTCTTATATGTAAAATGGAAGTAATAATACATAGCTTCTTATCCAAAGTAGAGAGAGTAAATGAGCCCGTTACTGTCCAGTAGATGACAAATGATACGCAATAAGTGTCAGTTTCATCATTATTAGTTTTTGAGTTTCTTTCTTGTTCTCTTCCATCTGTATAGTTAAAGCCGTTTTCTTCTTCTTTTTCTTTTTTAAAGGTACCCTTCTGATTACAGAACTAATATGTATTAGTAAAAGATTCAGAGAACACATAAAAAGATAAAAAGGAAATAGAAATTACCCATTAATCCCAGGCCCAAGAGATAGAACCACTTTGAAAATGACTCTCAAGAAATCTATTTACCGGCATTTCTAAGAAGCGTCTGAAATTCCCATTATAGACCTTCCTCAACTTACAATGGTTTGTGTCCCAATAAACCCCTCATAAATTAGCAATATCATAAGTTGAAAAAGCACTGAATACACCTAACCTACCAAACACCCAGCTTTGCCCAGAACACTCGCTAGCCGACAGCTGAGCAAAGCCTGTTTGATCAAGTGTTGAATACCTGTGTAATTCGTTGACTCCTGTACTGAAAGTGAAAATCGGAATGGTTGTGTGGATACAGAAGGGTTTGACCCCCCCGCCCCCCGCCCCGGCCGTGATCGCGTGGCTGGTGGGAGCTCGCCACCTTGACGGAGGATTTAACTACGCATCGCTGGTGTGGGAAAAGATCCAAATTCATAATTCAAAATACAGTTTCTACTAAACGTGTATTGCTTTCATACCATCGTGAAGTTCAAAAATGTCAAGTCGAACCATCGCAAATCGGGAACCATCTGTGTTTGGTGTTAAGAGAAGAAAAACGTCATTTGTACCAAGGTGCGGTTTGCCTACCCTACGCTGCTTGAGTGTGAATTTGAACATGAGTGGACACATTTTTAGTCACCGCGTGTTCCTTTCTCTGCCAAGAGAAATCAAACAATGAAATAACCGTGTGTCCACTCTTTTCTCCTCTGACACCTCAGAGGAATCGATCACAATACTCTCCCCATCACCATGCCTTAGTGTCCTCATTTGGGGAGCAGGGGTAGCCAGAACCTGACAGTAGTCCTGGTCCATGTTCTCCACACAGGGCCACGAAAGCCCTGGAGGAACACGTGACGTGCTGAAGGTCCCCCACCGGGGCTGGAGTGAGAAGCTGGAACGCTGGGCGTCCTGGCCGGTGCACTTCCCGGCACACCGTACCGCGGCGCAAGCCTGTACTCAGCCTCCCTCAGCCTGCGGATTTCCCACCTCTCCAGCCCCTCTATCTGGGAGGGTGGCTCCAAGGACAGCGAGCCACACGGTGAAAGGGTTTAGGACAAGGAAGACAGAGATTCAGAAGCAGTAGGAGGAAGACGGTTAGTATTTTTGCTCAAAAGTATACATTCTGGAACAAAAGTATACACTTGTTCTCAAAAGTATGCAGAGTTAAAAGAATGCTTTTTAGCGGTGCCTGCCTGACTCAGTCCATAGAGCATGTGACTTTTGATCTCTGGGTTGTGAGTTCAAGCCCCACATTGGGTGTACAGATTACTTAAAAACCTTAAAAAATAAAATCTTTAAAACAGTGCTGTTTAGATCTCTCTTCTTGATGAAAACCTTTTTCTCAATTTGGAATAGTCTCCCTCCTTGGGTCTGTGTGGGAAAAGGCTTTTTTTTTAAAGATTTTATTTGTTTATTTGAGAGAGAGCACAAGCAGGGGGAGGGGCAGCGGGAAAGGGAGAAGCAGGTTTCCCAGGAGCCCAACATGGGGTCGGTCTCAGACCCCGGGATCATGACCTGAGCCAAAGGTAGATGCTTCACTGACCAAGCCACCCAGGCACCTGGCTGGTCTTTAAAAATAAAGCATGGTCTCTAAACCGTGAGAAAGGAAAAGGGTGGTTTTAGGAGGTAGAGGCTGGGGCTGCTGGGCCACTCCCTCTCAGAAAAGGCAGGAGAGAGGGCCCAGAAGCTGGGGAAGGAGCCAACACTCCAGGACATTTACTAGAAAACATGGTGTTAGCAAAGTAACAGGGCAAAATACAACAGAACCACAGAAACTAGTATACGAGTTGTACAAATTAATACCAGGCTGGTGTGCGTACCTAGCTGGATTGGTTAACATGACTTTCAAAGAACCCTTAGCTTGTTTTGTTTTGTTTTGAGGGAGAAACTTCCACAAGGTCATCTTATAGGAAAATGTTACTAAGTGGGTGTTTACTTTCTCTAAAATGAGTATCAAAGGTCTAGATTGCAGTCAGATGTATATCCTTTTAGAAAGATTTTGAGCATTTCACTGATAATAAAAGTGAAATGTTCCGGATCCCATAAAGAAAATTAAATGAGGGCGCGCCTGGGTGGTTCAGACGGTTGAGCATCTGCTTTCGGCTCGGGTGGTGATCTCTGCGTCCTGGGGTTGAGCCCAGTGTTGGGCTCCCAGGTCAGTGGGGAGTCTGCTTCTCCCTCTCCCCCTGCTTGTGCTCTCTCTGTCTCTCAAATGAATAAATAAAATCTTAAAAAAAAAAAGAAAATTAAACGAGACTTTTCCTTTTTTACTTCTATTTGGTTTATTATTTATTATTATTATTATTTCTGGCTCAAAAAGGTGTTTTTATTAAAGCACAGGGACAGGGCAGGACAGGACCCGTGGGCAGGAAGAGCTGCACTATTTGCTCTTTTTATATTGAGGCCTATCTTTTTAAAGAAAAGTTGACAACACTTTAGCATGTTTCTGTTTGGGCTAATCAAAATCAGAAGGTCAGGGGCGCCTGGGGGGCTCAGTCGGTGAAGCATCTGCCTTTAGCTCAGGTCACGACGATCCCAGCACCCTGGGATCGAGCCCTACATCAGACTCCATGTTCAGCGGGGAGTCTTCTTGCCTCTCGCCCCACTCTCGTTCTCTCTGTCTAAATAAATAAATAAAATCTTTAAAAAAAATTAAGTAAGATCAAACATGCAAAGTGCAGGGCGCCTGGCTAGCTCAGTCAGTGGAGCATGTGAATCTGCATTTTGGGGTCCTGAGTTCAAGCCCTACGTTGGGCCTAGAGCTTGCTTTAAAAAAAAAAAATTAGGGGCGCCTGGGTGGCACAGCGGTTAAGCGTCTGCCTTCGGCTCAGGGCATGATCCCGGCGTTATGGGATCGAGCCCCACATCAGGCTCCTCTGCTGTGAGCCTGCTTCTTCCTCTCCCACTCCCCCTGCTTGTGCTCCCTCTCTCGCTGGTTGTCTCTGTCAAATAAATAAAATCTTAAAAAAATAAAATAAAAATAAAAAAAAAGACTTTAAAAAAAAAATAAAAAAAATAAAAAAAAAATTAAAAACAAACAACACCAACCATGCAAAGTGCCTGTCTTATAGTAGGTCTTTAATATATGTTTCTTTCCCATTTTTAAAAACATGTATCATTAAACATGATAACATATTAAACCATTTAGATTGATTTTACATCTAGTTCAAGAATTTCTGATCCTTTTCATCTATACCACATTCGAAGAGGAAGGAGTTAGGACTCCCTTTAGGCAGATGAGCAAGCTGACAGCAGAGAGGTCGAACTGTCTTCCCGAGGCCTCGCACTAGCGCTGCTTGATTCCGAGTCTGTCACATCCGCTCTGACCCACCATCATCAGGCTTTCTGCCCACCCACCACTCCACGGAAGCTACCTCTTTAATGACTTCCCCATTGCCAAGTCCAATGACCAGTTTTCAGTCCTCAGCCACATTTGACACGATTGGTCAGTTCCTCTTACTTTTTTTTTCTTTAAAGATTTTATTTTGGGGACGCCTGGGTGGCTCAGTCAGTTAAGCATCTGCCTTTGGCTCAGGTCATGATCCCAGGGTTCTGGGATCCAGTCCTGCATCGGGCTCCTTGAGCAGTGGGGAGTCGGCTTCTTCCTCTGCCTGCTGCTCCCCCTGCTTGTGCTCTCTCTCTGACAAATAAATAAATAACGTCTTTAAAAAAAGAAGATTTTATTTTTAAGTAATCTCTACACCGAATGTGGGGCTCAAGCTTACAACCCCAAGATCAAGAGCCACATCTCTTCGGAAGAAGCCAGCCAGGCGCCCTTCACTTCTTCTCACTAGAAACATCTCCTTCCCACCCCCATCTGGTTCCAGCACCCCACTCTGTCCTACATCTCTGGCATCCCTCCTTGTCTCTTTTGTGTAATCCTCCTCATTTTCTTTAGCATGCCAGGGCCCAGTCCTTGGATTTCTCTATCTATGTCCCATTCCCTGGGTGATCTTGATTTAAACACCATCTTCCCCAAACCTGTTCCTCCAAATATTCCTCATCTTGGTCAATGACACGCTCCAGGACCTCAGGCCCAAACCTCAGGTAATCATTTGATCTTTTCCTCTGCTATTTCGCATCTATTTTGTCAGCAAATCCAATCTGTGATACATATATCTTCAAATCTGACTGTTTCTTCCCCCTTGGTTGCCACCACCCAACTTCAGTGCTCACTGACGACTGCAGCAGCCTCCTAAGTGGTCTCCCTTTGCCTGGCCTCACCCCTTCCACAGCACCAAAGTGGTCTTTCACAATGTGAATCAGAGGCCCCTGGCTGGCTCAGTTCATAGAGCATGTGACTCTTGATCTCGGGGTTGTGAGCTCAAGCCCCACACTGGGTGCAGAGATTATTTAAAAATAAAATCTTTAAAAAATCTTTAAAAAAAACTGTGAATCAGATCCTGTTACTTCCCTGTTCAAAACCTTCCAGTGGCTTCCCATATTGTCACAGAAACATCCCAAGTTCTTACTGTGGCTTCTGACTACCTGTCTTGCCTCTTGTACCCTCTCCTGCTCCCCCCCCCACCCCCCCACTGGCTCTGCTTTTCCTTGGTCATGTCCAGCTGGCCTGGCCTCAGGAACTCTGTACTTGCTGGATTATCTGCCTAAAATTGTCTCCTGCAGACCTCTGCAGGGCTCACTCTTGGACATTATTCAAGGCTGTCATCAAGTGCTGCTTCAGAAAGAATTTTCCTCACATGCCATCTAAAATGACACTCTCACTACTCCCTATTCCTTTAAGTGATGTACTTTCTTCATGGCCCTTATCACTACTGACCATTATGTATTATGTTCATTTGTCTATTGTTCATCTCTAGCGCTAAAATACAGGCTTCACGAGGGCAGGGACCATGTCATTTTGTTGTTCACTGTTATGTCATCAGTGTTGAGAATAGGCACATAGTAGCTATTCAATACATATTTATTCAGTTCATTAATTCATTCAATAAATATTTATTGCTTTGATGGGACTTATATTTCAGTGGAGAGAGAGGTACTGTGAAAAATAAGCAAATAAATAGGTAGTATGCCAGATGGGGATCCATTCTACAGAGAAAAATAAAGCAGGAGATGAGGAATAGAAAGCACAAAGGGGCAGAGTTTTGGGTTTTGGGTTTTGCTATTTTGAATAGGGTGGTCAAAGAAAGCCTCACTGAAAGGCAACATTTGAGTTGAGAACTCAGGGAAGTGAGGGAGCAATTCATGAGGATATTTGGGAGAAGAAAGATCCAAACAAAAGAGACAGAAAATGCGAAGGCTTTGAAATAGTGGTGAGTAGGGTTTCTTTGAGAAACAGCAAGGAAGCCAACGTGGCTAGAACAAAGCGAGGAAGGAGGAGAACCCTAGAAGATAAGGTCAGAGAGATAAGGCGGGTGAGATTGTACAGGTCTTAAAGCTCATGTAAAGACTTTGAGAGATTTTTTTTGAGATAAGAAAACCAGTGTAGTGTTGGAATGTTCTAAGCTAAGGAGGGACATGATATGACTTATATTTAAAAAGAATCTCTCTGCTGCCGTGATAAGATTATAGAGAGGCTCGGGTGGAAGCAAGATCAGTTAGGAGGCGATGGCTGTGGTGCAGGCAACAGCGGATGGAATCCTGGCCCACGGTGATGATAATGGTGGTGAGAAGCAGTGCGCCTCTGGATATATTTTGAGGTCAAAGCTAGCAGAATTGGGGGCACCTGGGTGGCCCAGTCGGTTGAGCGTCTAACTCTCGATTTCGGCTCAGGTCATGATCTCAGTGCTGTGAGATTGAGCCCCACATTGGACTCTGTGCTGGGTGTAGAACCTGCTTAAGAGTCTCTCTTTCCCTCCCTCTCTGCCCCGCCCCCCTGCTCACTTGCACATGCTTTCTCTCTCTCTCTCTCTCAAAAAAAAAAAAAAAAAAAAAGCTAGCAGAATGTCAATAGCTTGAATATAGAAGTTGAGCGATAGAGAGAAATCAAGGTGAGACCAAAGGTTTTGGCTGAGCAGCTGATAAACCATTTGCTCAGATGGCGAGGATTATAGGAGGCACAGCTTCAGAGGGTGGGAGATCAGGTACCTGCATTCTCTTTTGTGCACGTACACTTAATGTGCTTAAGAACGTACACTGGACAGTCAAGCAGGCGACTGAATATGTGAATCTGGTGTTCAGGGGAGTGATCTTGCTGGAGATGGACATTTAGCAATCATCAGCTTAGCGATAGTATTTAAAGGTACAGGCTGTCTAAGATCGTCGGGGTTGGGGGAATATAGAGGAGAGAAAATGGTCTAAGAACTAGGACTTGAGGCACTCCATCCATAGAGGTCAGGCAGATAAGGAGGAACTAGGTAAATGGACGGAGAAGGAGCAGCCAGTGAGACAGGAGAAGTCAGAGAGTATTCTTTTGGAAGCCAAGTGAAGAAAGTGTTCCAAGGAGAAGGGAAAGATCACCTGTGCAAATGCAGCTCAGGGGTCAGGTAAGATTAGGACTCAGAATGACCATTGTATTTAACAACATGGACCTTGCAGGAGACCTTGACAATAGTAGTGGTGGGGGTGAAAACATGATTGGAGTAGATTCAAAAGAGAATGGGAGAGAGATATTGTAGACAGTATGTTTAGACGATGCTTCCAAGTTTTGTTTTCTTTTTAAGATTTTATTTGCTTGTCAGAGAGAGAGATTGAGAGAGGGATCACAAGCAGGGGGAGCTGCAGGCAGAGGGAGAAAGGCAGGCTCCCCTCTGAGCAAGGAGCCCCATGCGGGACTCGCTGGGATCATGACCTGAGCTGAAAGCAGCAGCTTAACCAACTGAACCATCCAGGCATGCATTAAGTTTTGTTTAAAGGGAAGCAGAGAGATAGG
The DNA here is from genome assembly GCF_024610735.1 of Ursus americanus. Lineage (NCBI taxonomy): Eukaryota > Metazoa > Chordata > Mammalia > Carnivora > Ursidae > Ursus > Ursus americanus. Next base: position 8,798,115 of record NC_142137.1, on the reverse strand, counting down.
GTAACAGCCAGGAGGAAGATGTGGAGTTGAGAGGTAACTGCTGTCATGTGTTAAGATGAGGATATCTTAGAATATATTGATGGGCTGATGGGAACGATCTAGTAGAGAGGAAAATTTGACTATTCAGGAGAGAGGGATAATTTCTGCAGCAATGTCTTTGAGTAGATGGGAGAATCCTAGTATCTAAATGGAGATGATGATGTTGGACAGGAGCTTAGACAGTTTATCTGACGATATGTGGGAAGGAAGAGGATATGGTAGATGTGGTTGGTGATCAGAGCACATGGAAGACTTTTTTTCTGGTTGCTTCTCTTAGGAGAATGGGAGATAAGGTCATCAGCTGTGTGAGGTTTGAGCAAAGAGTAGATGTGAAACAGTTGTCTTGGTGAGTAGAAAAGCGAACTATTTAGGGAAATGTGATAGGATTGCCAGGCAACACTAAAGGCGCCCTCAAGGTTAGCGGTCATAATTTGATGTGAGCCATTCCGCACGGCTGGTTGTTTTCCTTTAGCCATGATCAAGGGCACACATGAGTTGCAAGGGCTAAAACCAAGGTCTTGACAGTGCTGGTTCTTTTTGGTGCAAAGGTGGACAATTTTTGCCATGGGTTTAGGTTTTACCAGGCAAGTCTGTGAAGGGGCAGGTGTAGGTAGTAATGAATCATGGATAGAAGCTGATTGAGGACAGACATGAGGATGTTATGGACAATGAAATGGTTCTAGGATCAATGGATTGTACATCGCAAATAGAGGAGGAATTATTGAAGTCAGAGCTCAGATGGCAGAAGGTGATGGTAGGAATGAGAAGTTTAAGACTGAGATTTTGAATGCAGCTTCTGAAAGAGCTAACTACAGAACCACAGAGTTCGGAAACTCCTCACACCAAGTTTTAAATTTCTGAGTATGAGCAAAAGTTTTGGTATATGCTGTTGGAATAGATTGTGAAGAGAGGAGAAGAGGCAGCAATGAAGATGACTTTTGACAGAGAAAGTGGGTAAATAAACATTTCAAGCATGAAGGGAAAGCAAACCGAGCAAAGCCAAAATCAAGGTCATAGAGATCCACGTGGAAAAGGGAAAAACTGGAAAGAGATATTTTCCCCCACTTCAAGGTCACAGTGACAGAGGTGGGTGAGTGAAGGGAATTAGAATCAGGGTTGAAAGTGAAATAAAAATGCCTGACATTGTTGACCCACGAAGGGACTTCCCATGAGTACTATCAAGAAGCATTAAAAGTAGCTGATTCTCTGGCTCCCAAAGCACTCATTAGTAACCTTAGGAGTCCCTTGGTCATGGCTACCAGTGTGATGGAGTCCAGTGTATGGAGGGGGCATAGTCCCCTTCAGGGACAGTAAGTAATGGTCAAACCACAGGATGAGCTGGGACAACAAATCACATTATGTGGACATACTGTTTCTCCAAACACAGGCTTCTGAAAGAGCAGAGTGGGAGACTTCTGGCCACTCAAGTAAAACTGGATAAAAGTTTAGTTAATAACTTAGAATACAGACCTTTTTGTGGCTTATCATTTATTTTTGAAAATTATCTTTTTTTTTTTTTAAGATTTTCTTTCTTTTATTTAAGTTATCTCTACACCCAACATGGGGCTTGAACTCACAACCTTGAGAGCAAGAGTCATGTGCTCTACCACCTGAGCCAGCCAGGTACCCCTTAAAGATTTTATTTGTAAGTAATGTCTATACCCAACATGAGGCTCGAGCCCCCAACCCTGAGATCAAGAGCCGCACACTCTACTGAACAAGTCACCCAGTTGCCCCATTATATACTCTTGAAGATTACCTATTGGAAAATTCGAGTAAAAAAAATAAGCTCAAGGGGCGCCTGGGTGGCACAGCGGTTAAGCGTCTGCCTTCGGCTCAGGGCGTGATCCCGGCGATCTGGGATCGAGCCCCACATCAGGCTCTTCTGCTATGAGCCTGCTTCTTCCTCTCCCACTCCCCCTGCTTGTGTTCCCTCTCTCGCTGGCTGTCTCTATCCCTGTCAAATAAATAAAATCTTAAAAAAAAAAATAAGCTCAAAAATGAATTCTTATTGTGGTGATGTTTGCACAACTCTGTCAATATACTATAAATTATTAAATTGTACACTTCAAATGGGTGAATTTCATGGAATGTAAAATTATACCTCAAAAAACTTAAAAAAAGGAATTCATATTAAATATTGTAATGACATTTTTGAAGATTCAAGTCAGGATTGGGCTCAAAAGAGTATTGAATGTTGATTTTTCAAAATTAGTAAGTTAAGCAGCCTACCAGGGTACAGCTCTAAAAGGAAAACCCACAGGAAAATAATTAGGTCACTTCTTATGTGTTTCTAGTACTAGTTAATATAAACCAGAAGTGCAATTGCAACATTGCCCAGGATAATAACTGGGGTTTGCATCAGGCTCTAGAAAATTCCTTCATTGCAACACTTCTTGGGCAGTCTGTGCTCTTGTTCTTCCCGGTGACGTCCAGCCCATACTGTCTGTGTGCTTCTCCCTAACAGTTCTCTGCTTGTTACTTGGCTGGATGTGCTCTACTGCTGCGAGTGTAACAATTTTTAATACTAAAGTAGGAAGACAGACGACGGTAGTAAATTTTGCTGACAGGAAAAAGGCCAAGTAGGAACTGGCATGTAAACCAGCCTCCTAGTTAGTCATCGCTCTCACCGATAAAACACGTATCTGCAGTGTGTTGGGAGTGGCGGCTTGAACGCTTGGCTGGCCTGGTTTCTACGAACTTTGGAAAGCCCTTAGGTGGGACGCGGCTGAGGTGGGGCCCGCTGCCTCAGTATCAGATCAGCTGTCGTTTTGTCACCATTATTCAAGGCAGTGAGCAGTCACTGAGTATTCCAGGCTTACGCCTCTATAGCTAAACTTTTCATGTTTATTGCCAAACTGAAATGCTTAAAACACCCAGCAGTGGTGCGCGAACTGAAAGTCTCCAGTCAGAATGTCTCCTCTGTGGAATAATTAACTTGTACCAAGTCCTGCCTTCCTGCCTTTCCTCACGTGACTCTCCCTGTTCTCTGCCTCACCCGTGGGCCTGTCCAAACCAGACCCGACGGGCCTGACAGCCTTAGCTTCTGTGGTGACTTCCAGAAGCACCCGCTCTGAGACAGTCTCTCCTGAGCTCACGCCCTGGCTGTGCCCTGTCAGCAACCATGTGACTTTAAGGAACTTCCTTTACCTTCTCTGGAAAATGGGACAATACTTCTCAGGGTGGTGGTTTAGCAGTAGATGCTCAATAAAAATTAGTATCTTTCCCGGCTATTCTAGGAGAGTAAAAATCACATCACTTTCTTCTGAATAGGATGTACTTCATAATTTAGCACTTAATTATAAACTCTCTTGTACTTTTGCTCATGATTTCATGTGGTGCTCGTCTTCTATCCTCAGGTAGCCCAAACACAGCCTGAGAGAGAGAAAAAGGGTTTCTTCCTTGTTGAAGTCCTCTTAGAACGTGTGCTCTGCGTGAGATTACACAGGTTTTAAATAAGTTATGGTTGCTTTTTTCAGCCGGTCCCCCGAGTCGAGCTGGATCGGTACCAGACCAGCCTAAACAACCACGGAACCAGCCTGAGACGCAGGAAGACGCATCTGGATCTCTACAAATGAACAGCTCCAGCGCTGAGTATTGAGGTACGAAGAGGGGGAGCCCTGAAACCGTGCACAGATATCGGAAGATAAACGGAAGGGGGAGGGAGCCGCCGCGTTCGGGCGCCGGGAAGCGGTAGACACTTGCACGGGAGAGCGGGCGGGCTCGCGGACGGCACCCGCAAAACAGCAGACTGAGACCGTGAGCCGGGTGCGCGCGCCACCAGGCATCTCGCGGAACCCCGGAATCCCGGTGCACTCACTGGATCCAGACTGAGACCGGGAGATCTGGAGCGCGCGCTGCCGGGCGGCGTTAGAAACACAAAGGACAGGGACGCGCCGGCCCTGGAAGTGACGGCTGGGACGCCGGGTGTGGGGCGCACATCCCGGGACGCTGCAGGGTTGAGCAGCACCAACAGAAACAGAGTTAAAGTGGCCAGAACATCAGTGGAGAACGGTCCGCGATCCCTCTGTTCTGAGACAGAGGCTGGGATTCGGCTGCTGCTGCTCTGACTCTCAGAAGAGGCATAGCCGACGGCCGGGAAAGCCGCCAGAGAACAAATGCCTGGAAATACCGGCTCACAGTGTCCCCATCCCCATCTCCCCTGGCAGGGGACACGGAAACTCTACCCAAACAGGGTTGCCTGAGTATCGGCGTGGCAGGCCCCTCCCCCAGAACACAGAAGGCAGGCTGAAAAATCAAGAAGCCCACATCCCTAAGATCCCTATAAAACAAGGGCGCACGGCCTGGGTCCTGGTCAATAATTTGGGCTCTTGACAACCCCACAACCTCTCATCAGAATGACGAGAAGGAGAAATCCCCCCCAGCAAAGAATAGACAGTGAGTCAGTGGCCTCTGCCACAGAAATAACGGATATGGATGTAACCAAATTATCAGAAATAGAATTCAGAGTAACAATGGTCAAGATGATGTGTAGACTTGAAAAAAGTATTAACGAAAATGTTAATGAGAATATAGAATCTCTAAGGGCGGAAATGAGAGCGAATCTGGCAGAAATTAAAAATTCTATGAATCAAATGCAGTCAAAACTAGAGGCTCTGACGGCCAGGGTGAATGAGGCAGAAGAACATATCAGCAAATTGGAGGATGGGTTAGTAGAAGAGAAAGCTAAAATAGAATCTGGGCTCAAAAAAATCCAATCTCAAGAATGTAGGTTACAGGAGATTACGGACTCAGTGAAACGTTCCAATGTCAGAATCATCAGCATCCCCAAGGGGGTGGAGAAAAACAGAGGTCTAGAAGAGATATTTGAACAAATTGTAGCTGAAAACTTCCCTAATCTAGCAAAGGAAACAAGCCTTTGTGTCCAAGAGGCAGAAAGGACCCCTCCCAAGCTCAACCACGACAAACCTACGCCACGTCACGTCATAGTGCATTTCGTGAATATTAGATCCAAGGATACAGTATTGAAAGCGGCCAGGGCAAAGAAATTTCTCACGTACCAAGGCAAAGGTATGAGAATTATGGCAGACCTGTCTACACAGACCTGGAATGAGAGAAAGGGTTGGGGGGCCATTTTTAAAGCTCTTTCAGAGGAAAACATGCAGCCAAGGATCCTCTATCCAGCAAGGCTGTCATTCAGAATTGATGGAGAGATAAAGACCTTCCAAAATCGCCAGTCATTGACCAATTTCGTAGCCACGAAACCAGCCCTACAGGAGATATTAAGGGGGGGGGTTCTATAAAAGTAAAAAGCCCCCAAGAGTGATACAGAACAGAATGTCACAATCTATAGGAACAAAGACTCTACTGGCAACATGGCATCATTAAAATCATATCTCTCAATAATCGGTCTCAATGTAAATGGCCTAAATGCTCCCATAAAAAGCCACAGGGTTGCAGATTGGATAAAAAGATATGACCCGTCCATTTGCTGTCTACAAGAGACTCATTTTGAACCTAACGATACATTCAGACTGAAAGTAAAGGGATGGAATACCATCTTTCACGCCAATGGACCTCAAAAGAAAGCTGGGGTAGCAATTCTCATATCAGACAGATTGGATTTTAAACTAAAGACTATAGTTAGAGACACAGAAGGGCACTATATTATTCTCTTAACGGATGTATTCAACAAGTGGATATGACAATTATAAATATATATGCCCCCACCAGGGGAGCAGCAAGATACACAAACCAACTCTTAACCACAATAAAGAGACATACAGATTAAAATACGTTAATAGTAGGAGACCTCAACACTCCACTATCAGCAATAGACAGATCACCTAAGCAAGAAATCAGCAAAGAAACAAGAGCTTTGAATGCCATACTCGACGAGTTGGACCTCATAGATATATATAGAACACTACACCCCAGAACCAAAGAATACTCATTCTATTCTAATGCCCATGGAACATTCTCAAGAATAGACCATGTTCTGGGTCACAAAACAGGTGTCAACTGATACCAAAAGACCAAAATTATTCCCTGCATATTCTCAGACCACAACGCTTTGAAATTGGAACTCAACCACAAGGAAAAATTTGGAAGAAACTCAAACACTTGGAGACTAAGAACCATCCTGCTCAAGAATGATTCGATAAACGAGGAAATCAAAAATCAGTTTAAACAATTTATGGAGACCAACGAGAATGAAAACACAATGGCCCAAAACCTATGGGATACTGCAAAGGCAGTCCTAAGGGAAAAATACATAGCCATCCAAGCCTCACTCAAAAGAATAGAAAAATCTAAAATGCAATTTTTATATTCTTACCTCAAGAAGCTGGAACAGCAACAGAGGGACAGGCCTAATCCACGCACGAGAAAGCAGTTGATCAAGATTAGAGCAGAAATCAGTGAATTAGAAACCAGGAGTACAGTAGAGCAGATCAACAGAACTAGAAGCTGGTTCTTTGAAAGAATAAATAAAATTGACAGACCACTGGCAAGACTTATTCAAAAGAATAGAGAAAGGACCCAAATTAATAAAATTATGAATGAAAAGGGAGAGGTCACAACCGACACCAATGAAATTGGAAGGATTATTAGAAACTTTTATCAACAGCTTTATGCCAATAAATTAAGCAATCTGGAAGAGATGGAGGACTTCTTGGAAACCTATAAACTACCGAGACCGAAACAGGAAGACATTGATTTTTTAAACAGGCCAATTAATTATGAAGAGATTGAAACAGTGGTAAAAAGCTTCCAAAAAACAAAACTCCAGGCCCGGACGGTTTTCCTGGGGAATTCTACCAAACATTCAAAGAAGAAATAATACCTATTCTCCTAAAGCTATTTCAAAAAATAGAAACAGAAGGAAAGCTACCAAACTCATTCTATGAGGCCAATATTACCTTGATCCCCAAACCAGGCAAAGACCCCATCAAAAAGGAGAATTACAGACCGATTTTGCTAATGAATATGGACGCCAAAATTCTCAATAAGATCCTGGCTAATAGAATCCAACAGTACATTAAAAGGATTATCCATCATGACCAAGTGGGATTCATCCCTGGGATGCAAGGGTGGTTCAACATTTGCAAAACTATCAGTGTCATAAATTTTATCAGCAAGAAAAAAGCCAAAAATCATATGATTCTCTCAATAGCTGCAGAAAAAGCATTTGACAAAATACAGCATCCTTTCCTGATTAAAACCCTTCAGAGTGTAGGGATAGAGGGTACATTCCTCAACCTCATAAAAACCATCTATGAAAAGCCTACAGCAAATATCATTCTCAATGGGGAAAAGCTGGAAGCCTTTCCCTTAAGATCAGGAACACGACAAGGATGCCCACTCTCACCACTATTATTCAACATAGTACTAGAAGTCCTTGCAACAGCAGTGAGACAACAAAAAGGGATCAAAGGTATCCAAATTGGCAAAGAGGAAGTCAAAATGTCTCTCTTCGCAGATGACATGATACTCTATATGGAAAACCCAAAAGAATCCACTCCAAAACTATTAGAAGTTATAGAGCAATTCAGTAATGTGGCGGGATACAAAATCAATGCTCAGAAATCAGTTGCATTTCTATACATGAATAATGAGACTGAAGAAAGAGAAATTAGGGAATCCATCCCATTTACAATAGCACCAAAAATCATACGTTACCTTGGAATTAACTTAACCAGAGACGTAAAGGACCTATATTCTAGAAACTACAAATCACTCTTGAAAGACATTGAAGAAGACACAAAAAGATGGAAAAATATTCCATGCTCATGGATCGGAAGAATTAACATAGTTAAAATGCCCATGCTACCCAGAACAATCTACACTTTCAATGCTATCCCGATCAAAATACCAATGACATTTTTCAAAGAACTGGAACAAATAGCCCTTAAATTTATATGGAAACAGAAAAGGCCCCGAATCGCCAAGGAATTGTTGAAAAGGAAAAACAAAGCTGGGGGCATCACAATGCCAGATTTCGAGCTGTACTACAAAGCTATGATCACAAAGACAGCATGGTACTGGCACAAAAACAGACACATAGACCAATGGAACAGAATAGAGAATCCAGAAATGGACCCTCGGCTCTTTGGGCAACTAATATTTGATAAAGCAGGAAAAAACATCCAGTGGAAAAAAGACAGTCTCTTCAATAAATGGTGCTGGGAAAATTGGACAGCTACATGCAAAAGAATGGAACTTGACCACTCTCTCACACCATACACAAAGATAAACTCTAAATGGATGAAAGACCTCAATGTGAGACAGGAATCCATCAAAATCCTAGAGGAGAGCATAGGCAGCAACCTCTACGACATCGGCCACAGCAACCTTTTTCATGACATCTCCAAAGGCAAGAGAAACAAAAGATAAAATGAACTTGTGGGACTTCATCGAGATAAAAAGCTTCTGCGCAGCCAAGGAAACAGTCAAAAAAACTAAGAGGCAGCCCACGGAATGGGAGAATATATTTGCAAATGATACTACAGATAAAAGACTGGTATCTAAGATCTACAAAGAACTTCTCAAACTCAATACGTGAGAAACAAATAAACAAATCATAAAATGGGCAGAAGATATGAACAGACACTTTTCCAATGAAGACATACAAATGGCTAACAGACACATGAAAAAATATTCAAAATCATTAGCCATCAGGGAAATTCTAATCAAAACCACACTGAGATACCACCTTACGCCAGTTAGAATGGCAAAAATAGACAAGGCAAGAAACAACAATTGTTGGAGAGGATGTAGAGAAAGGGGATCCCTCCTACATTGTTGGTGGGAATGTAAGTTGGTACAGCCACTCTGGAAAACAGTGTGGAGGTCCCTTAAAATGTTAAAAATTGAGCTAACCTATGATCCAGCCATTCCACTACTGGGTATTTACCCCAAAGATACAGACGTAGTGAAGAGAAGGGCCATATGCACCCCAATGTTCATAGCAGCTCTGTCCACAATAGCTAAATCGTGGAAGGAGCCGAGATGCCCTTCAACAGATGACTGGATTAAGAAGTTGTGGTCCATATATACAATGGAATATTATTCAGCTATCAGAAAGAACGAGTTCTCAACATTTGCTGCAACATGGTTGGCACTGGAGGAGATAATGCTAAGTGAAATAAGTCAAGCAGAGAAAGACAATTATCATATGGTTTCTCTCATCTATGGAACATAAGAACTAGGAAGATCGGTAGGAGAAGAAAGGGATAAAGAAAGGGGGGGTAATCAGAAGCGGGAATGAAGCTTGAGAGACTATGGACTCTGAGAAACAAACTGTGGGCTACAGAGGGGAGGGGGGTGGGGGAATGGGATAGGCCGGTGATGGGTAGTAAGGAGGGCACATATTACATGGTGCACTGGGTGTCATACGCAACTAATGAATCATCGAACTTTACCTCAAAAACCAGGGATGTACTGTATGGTGACTAACATAATATAATAAAAAAATATTTAAAAAAAAGTTAAAACAGAGATAGCGATAAGAGAAAAAGGTAATCACTTCCGTTGTGTACTTTATTATTTCAAGTAGAAATGTCTTGCTTCTTACTCCTATACTGAGATCATAACTAAACTGCTTTAAAATTATTTTTTCTACTTAAAAAATAAAAAATAAAAACAATAATTTATTCTTAAAAAAAATAAATATGTTATGGTTGGTGGGCAGTTTGGTTTGTTGACACCACTGTTTTCAGTTCCATGAGGTTGTGGTAACAGGATCCAACCAAGTGGCTAGGATGTAGGGACAGTGCGATTGGGCTGTTGGACCAGAGTACCTTCCATCATTAATGTTCAGTTCCTCCGATGGTGGAAAGCCCTCAACTACTTTATTAATCTATGCAGAGGGTTTTCTCTTCAGTCTTAATATGTGTAAGTTCAATTACTCATTCCAATTACTGACACCCGGTTTCCCATGACAGAAACAAGACATCCTTAACTCTGCCCTCTTTACCTCCCTCACAATCACAATGATACAGTCCGCAAGACCCAGTGGATTCTGCCCCTTCTATGACTCTTCAGTCTGGCCCTCCTTTCCAATTCCACTCTCCAGGCTCTAATTCAGGCTTCCACCGTCTCTTCTCTGGATCTTTATGAAAACCACACAGCAGGTCTCCTTGTTGCAAGATTCACACCTCCAGAATTTACTTCCAAAAGTCGGCCACAGTTATTTTTCTCAAACAACCATCTGATCAGGGTATTCTCCTTTCTAAAATCCTTTAACGGGGGTTGGGGGAAAAAAATCTTTCAGTGGTTGACCATTAGCAACAGGGCCCTGCCCCCTGCAATGGAGTCCATCCCCATCAAATCCCTGTTCCTTCCCCTTCTTTGTCTTCCATCGTTCCCCCCTTTATGTCTTCATTCCCGTTATAGTGTGCAGGCTCTGGGCTCTTTCAAGCTTCTGGGCCTTTAATATACTGTTTTCTTGTCCCGGAATGCCCTTATCCTTCATTTCTCTTTTTATCAGTGCTTTGGAGCAAGACTGTAGGCCAGACACCAGCATTTGAACACCGACTCCTCTGTTTGCTAGCGGAGATGCTGGGCAACGTATTTAATCTCTCAAGCTTCACCTTCCTCATCTGTAAAATGGAGAAAATAACAGGCACTGCCTCCAAGGGCTAGTGTGAGGCTTGAAGGAGAAAGTACATGTATAGTGCTTAGGAAATGCCTGGCACAGAGCAAAGGCTAAATAAAAGTGAGCTATTACTGCCACTCAGTATTAAAGTGTCCTTTTAGGTCATTGCTCTCTTGCCTTCAGTGGTAGGTTGAGCGGTGGTTCCTCAAAGATGTCTACATCCCAATCCCTGGAACCTATGAATATGTGATTTCACGTGGTAAAGGAACTCTGCAGATGTGATAAAGTGACATGAGATGGGGGAGTATTCTGGATTACCCAGGTGAGTCCGGTATAATCACAAAATTCCTTATACAAGGAAGGTAGGGTAGTGCTAATGGAAGCAGAGATTGGGGTGACGCAGCCATGAGCCGAAGAATGGTGGCAGCCGCTAAAAGCTGGAACACATGAGGAGTTACCTCCAGTCTCCAGGAAGAACCAGCCTTGTTGCCACCTTGATTTTATTTTATTTTTCAATTTTTTATTTAAATTCTAGTTAGTTAACATAGAGTGTAATATTGATTTCAGGAGTAGAATTCAGTGATTCATCACTTACATACAACACCCAGTGATCATCACACGTGCCCTCCTTGATATCCAACACGCATCTAGCCCATCCCCCACCCACCCCCCTCCATCAAGCCTCAGTTTGTTCGCTATCCTTAAGAGTCTCTTATGGTTTCTCTCTCTCTCTCTCGTTTTATTCACCCCTCTTCCCATATGTTCCTCTGTTTTGTTTCTTAAATAATACCTTGATTTTATCTCTAAGGACTCATTTCTGACTTCTGACCTTGAGAACTGTAAGAGAATACCCTTGTGTTGAATTAAGCCACTAAGCGTGTGGTAATTGGTTTCAGCAGTAGTAGGAAGGGAGCACAACTCCCCAGAGGTGGCTTGAACCCCATAGCATTTACATATTGATATGTAATTTCTTTTTTAAAGTAAGCTCTAGGCCCAACGTGGGGCTTGAGCTTGGTGACCCCGAGATCAAGAGTCACATGGTCTACCAACTGAGCCAGCCAGGGACCCCTAGATATATAATTTTTAATTCATATGCCTCCCCCACAAGACTGCATGTTTCTTAAGGGCCCCTGCTTTTTATTAATATTTGAAACCACCTCCTATCACTACCTCTGCATACTTAGCACAGTGCCCGGCACATTCTAAGACTCCAATAAAGGAGAGTTTATGGTCTCAAGGGTGGTTTTTGTTTTGGTTGCATTTAGTTCATGTCGAGATGGAGGGACCAGTCGTGGATTCTCAAATAAGGTTCAGTCTCCGGCAAGCACAGGTCTAGGAGATGTGTCAGGGGAAATGATTGAAAATAGGTCTGGGGATTGTTGCAGAGAAGAGAGGTGACTGTAATTGAAGGAGCGCCTGGCTCTGGAATACTTTATATGATGAATATTTCATGGGGTTCTGGTCTCTGCTTTTCAAAGACATAATAGCACTAGAAAAGATCCAGCGGAGGACATTAAAAATGATCAAGGGCAGAGAGAATTATGTATGGCGGTAAAAATGAAAAAGATCCCATTTGCAAAAAAAGCGGAAGTCTTAAACTCATGAGGAATAATCATGGATTATTTTCTCAAATCCTGAAAAAATAGAAATAGGTAATGTTCCTGAAGCCTAACAGTCTTCCCAACAAAAATAAAAGAAAATAGCTCTTTATACAGCACGCGTGAACATACAGAATCCATTACTCCATGAGGCTGTGCCAACCGAAAATGTAAATCCTTCAGGCAGAGCTGGACTAGGGGTCAAGCCAGCCAGGCAGCTGCCCCAGGTGCCTGCAAGAGGCACAAACCCATTCGAATGTGGTGTCTGTTAACTCAGGTTTTCCACCGAAAGCTTCTTACAATTTTACATCTGTAAAATTTTCCTGGCCCTATGAAAAAACACAGTGCCCTTGAATGGAATTTAAAGAGAAGAAGACAAAAATCTCCTCTCAATTCAGATTAACCTCCTTTGGAACACTTCTGAATTGTACATATGAGCAGCCTTATCAACTAAACTCCTGGATTGAATAGAATGGATGGTGTTAGAGCTATTTGCTAGAAGCAAGTGATTTATTTTCTTTTTTTTTTTAATTTTAATTTTTATTTTTTTAAAGATTTTATTTATTTATGTGACAGAGAGACAGCCAGCGAGAGAGGGAACACAGCAGGCGAGTGAGAGAGGAAGAAGCAGGCTCCTAGCGGAGGAGCCCGATGTGGGACTCGATCCAGGAACGCCGGGATCACGCCCTGAGCAGAAGGCAGACGCTTTAACGACTGCGCCACCCAGGCGCCCCAAGTGATTTATTTTCTTATCTACATTTTAATCTCTTTAATATACCTTAACAAAGTTACTAGTTCAAAGAAAAAATCACAAAAGGAAACTATGGAGGAAATAAGAAACAGAAAAGAAGGAATTACTGTGCAGATTTTTTTTTCCAGGATGTTTAACTTTACCTTGGCCAGTGGAACTAAAAGAGCAGATTAGTCTTGAGTAAATAGTTTTTATTGATAAAATATCATTTAATACATTTTACACTTAGAAATGTCAAACAATTATTTGAAGAATATTACCGTGAGGGGCTCCCATTCTGGGGAGCTGACTTTCTCAATTATGTCCTAACTGTAGGTTTAGGAAAGAGTTGTAAAAACTTCTAAGTTATAAATGGCAATTTAGAAATGTGTTGAGATATTTTGGGATAATTACAGTCCTTGGGCAAGCCAGCCACCAGGTTGGGAACAAATGAGCTAGAGTGTGTGAAAAGTTCTTTGGAACTTGTCACTGCGATGCTCTGTACCTATCAGCCTCCACCCACTGCAGCCCTCCTACCCCTGCTGTGCTAATTATGACATTGCCATATTGTCCAGGTCCCAGGAAAGCTGTGGCCTGGTCTATTAAAGTCACCCTCCCCACTAGGCAGTCAGGAAATGGTCTCTAGCACTAGCATGCCTGGTATCTGAGAGCCCCCCAGCCCCCATCACGCCTGATTCACCATAGGGACACATCTCCTATGCCCAGTATTCGTAGCTCAGAACACCGGGTCTAGAGCCTAGCCTTGACCTCTGGCAGATGGGCTGTCAAAACTGCTCCGCCAACCCTTGGACCTGATTCGAATCCTCAGCAGGCCCTTTCCCCTGAAACTGGACTGGATTTGTAATAATCTTCCTCATGCTTCAGGCTCTCTTGATTCAAAACCTTGTAGAGTTCCTAACAAATGAGAGAAACAGGATTCCTGGCTCCAACTCATCTCCTCCCTTCTGCAGGCAGAGAACCTTGCTGGACTTGTGTTAAGCTTGATGGTCTTCAGTCATCCCCGTTGCCCTTTCCGACTGCTCTAGCCAATGACTCTGCCAGGTTCCAGATGTTACTGTCTCTTCCCATCCTAAGCCCAGGGACTTCCCAACCTGATACACAACTGAGATTTTGCTATTTATTTATTTACTCACTCACTCATTTTTGCTCTTTACACACACACACACACACACACACACACACACACACACACACACACACATATTTTTCTGGAGGAAGTTTAAATGAAGGGAAACAACCATTGCCTCTCATAACCTACCCCACAGTACAATTTTCAACAGACAAATTATGTGGTGGGAATGTAAAATGGTGGTGTTGTTTTGAAAAAAAACAAAACAAAACAAAACACTATGTCACTTTCTCACAATGTTAAACATAAGGTTGTCATATGACCCAGCGATCTCTTTCCTAGGTACATACCCAAGGGAGACAAAAACATCTGGCCACACAAAGACTTGTACATGAATGTTCACAGCAGCATTAGTTATAGCAGCCAAAAGGTAGAAATAATCTAAAGATCTATTAACTGGTGAATGAATAAAAAATGTGGTATATCCATATAATAAAACATTATATAAAAAGGAACGGAGTGCTGATATACATTACGACATACATGAACCTTAAAAACATTATGCTAAGTGAATGAAGCCAGTCACACACAACAAAAACTATATTGTATGAAACTTTTTGTATGAAATGTCTGGGAAAAGGAAATCTATAGAGATAGAAAGCAGACATGTGGTTTCCTAGGGTTGGGGTGATAGACATTTCTTTTTGGGGTGATGAAAATGTTCCCAAATTACATGGTGGTGATTTTTGCACACCTCCATGAATATATTTAAAAAAACTGAATTGCAGAGTTTATTTTTTAATTATTTTTTGAAGTAAGCTCGACGCCCCACGTGGAGCTTGAACTCATGACCCTGAGATCCAGTGTCCCACGCTCTACCGACTGAGCCAGTCAGGCACCCCAAGATATATATACACTTCTTCATTTTAAAAGTACTGTCAAATTGTTGCTGAGATGGCCCTCGCCGTGTTTACTCCCTCTGGCAGTGAATGAGACTATCCGTCTTCCTAAGCCTTGACATAAATAAGGTGTATATTTGATATAATGCTTCATATAACAAATGTTAAACTTTTGCCAAGCAAATCGGTGTAAAGTGGATTCTTATTTCCACAATTACTAAAGAAATTGAGCATCTAGTTTTAGGATTGTCTTTTCACATTCTTCTCACTTTTTTTCTATTGGAGTGTTTGCCTTTTTATTTTATGTGTTTGTTTGTTTGTTTAATTATAGTTTCTGTAGGCCCCACACCCAATGTGGGGCTTGAACTCATGGCCCTGAGATTAATTGTCGCATGCTCTACTGACTGAACCAGTCAGGCTCCCTAGCCTTTTATTTTTGATCTTTAGTAGTTCTTCATATGCATTATATATGATAAATACCTATGTAAATATCTATATACATATCTATCTATATATGCAAATATTTCCTATCTAGTCATTACTTCATGTTTTTTGCTTTCTGTATTTTACTTGAAGGCTTTCTGTCCTGCCAAGATTGTAAATATATGATCTTGGTATGAGATAGGGAACTAATTTTATTCTGTTTTCCAAATGACTAGACAATTGTTCCAATACTATTTATTGAATACTCTATCTTTTCTCTGCTGTTTTAAAACACCATTTTTTTCATATACTAAATTCTCATTTCAAAGGCAATTCTTACGCTTGTTTGCAGAAGTGAATCTGAAACCAGTGGACACAGGAAGTCCATGTGAGGAGAAGGAGACTAGCTCTCTGAACTGTCTGGCCGTGGGAGTTTCCAGCAAGGGAAGCGTGGGGAGTTTCCAAAGCTAGCCCTGGACTTTTTATCATTAGGCAAATAAATTGGAAGCTGAATACTCCACATCCTAATAATATTAATTAACAATTGTTTATGTCATTTTAGCTCTTTCTTTCCAGAATCTATAAAACAAATCTATAAAACAAAACCACTTTGGTGCACAAGGTGGTCAGGATATTTGTCTTCCAGCTCCTTCCTTGGGATACCCATAAGACTGTCTATGGCCCTGAACTCAATGTCACTGCTCGTCTTTCCTTCTGGATTCTGGTAACCTCTTTCCACTGGTCCTTTGCACCTCTGCTGCTATTAGTCCTGGGTCCTTGCAGGATCTTTACGCCTCTCCTACACCTTTGTCCATAGTTCAGAGTATGCTGGTAAATGGCTGGGGGACGAGGGAAAGAACCTCAGTTTGTAGTTTTGCCAATTGCTTAGTGTGAATATTCCCATCGTGGCCCATTTTATTTTTTAAAAATTTTAAAGATTTATTTATTTATTTGAGAAAGAGAGAGGGAGAGACAGAGTGAGCGAGCACACAAGCAGGAGAAGCAAAGGAAGAGGGAGAGAATCTCAAGTTGGCTCCATGCTCAGCTCAGAGACCCCGGTGGGACTCGATTTCATGACTCTGAGATCATGACCTGAGTCATGGCCCATTTTAAGCTACCAGTGTGAAATCACTGAACACAGAGTTAGGAGGAAATGGCAAGAATCAGCTTTTGTAAATAAAATGTGTAAATAAATTATTTTTTAATTAATCCTAAGTTGATTCCTACTGGCCCCAGACTGATGCTGACACCATCCTGGAACGTTGGCTGATTCTTCACTCAGAGAGGGAAAGGAACTCCCTTTTCTCTGAGACTTTAATCTGGGAGGATGTATGCCTAGAGCTCCAGAAGCTGTCTGAAAGTAAAGACAAGCAAGAGGAAGGCAGTTAAGAGGTGGAGGTAGATGAATTGCTGGTGATACCATTTGAAGCCCTGGGTACGGCCATATTTAAATTCAACTGTGCTCTGGCCTTTTCAGGAACATGAACTAGCACATTCTCTCCCCCTTTCTTTTTTTTGTTTTTGTTTTTGTCCATTTCTTCGTTTTTGCACGGAAGTTCAGCACATGAAAGCCCCACATTCTTCTCAATTTGTGATTCTATTCTCAGGCATTAGGCACCATTAATAGGAAAAGTAGATTTGAAAAGATTCACAGTTTCCAGGTTTCCAGTGTTCAGATTTACACAGCAGTTTCTTTCAAATTACACTTAGGGGAATAAATCAGTGACAATTTGGCAATCTTGCAAAGTACAGAGCCTTCCAATTCTAAGGGATTTTGCTGGTGAGTCATTAAGTTAAAAAAAGAAATCCGTATCGGTAATAAATCTTTGGAGAAGTTCTCTATGTTCTTTTCAAAATTGATTGTTTCTCGGCGGCTGCTTCAACTACCGTTATCAGAGGATTGGATTTCTGCTGTAATATAAAAGGATGCTTTCTGAGAACTTGCTCCCAGCCTTATTAAGAACAAAAGTTGACATAGGAGATGTATCGCAGAGGGTACTTCCAGAAAACCAGAACTTTCAATAAATTTGTTCTATGTTATTTTCATTGCTTAATGTTATAGATCATAAACATTTGCCAGATTGGGAACTTTTGGTTGTGGTACTTGTGGGGCGACAGCACATGGAGACCTAAATGTTACGCAGCTTGAGACTTACTTTACTGACATCCCAAAGCTGTGGTGACTGAGGACAAGTGACGACTCCCCACTCCATCCTCTCCCACCAGTGCTCCTCACTCAACCTCCACATAAACGTGCCAAGACCAGATAGTCTTCCGCTCCAACCCGGCACCTTCTCTCTTTTTCCATTTTCATTGCTCTAATTCAGGCCTTTGGACTTGTACAGTGGCCCGCTAAGTGGTTTTCCTGTCTAGCCTCAGCTTCACCCTACCTTGTTCTGATGCTGTTGCATTGCTTCTTTAGGACAGAAGCTGTGGGTTCATGGCTAATACCCAGTCGCAGCTCTTTCACCTTGTTTAGGGCACTGAGGGGGCACGTTGCTCTTCTTACGTAACACGAAAAGCAGCCCAGCGTTATTTCCAAAGCCGAACAGGTTTTTAGTCAGGGATTTTCAGATGTTAAAATCTAAAGGCCTACTCCTCCTTCTTTCTGAGAAGGGGAGTGCCTTACTGAAGGACAATTTACAAATGTCACTCATGGGCTGTTAATGACATCTGCTTTCTTCAAGAAGGAAATTCCATGGTCCTGTGCTGGATTCAGAGCAAGTCAGGCCCTGCGAGGTGCTTTCCCATGGTTCCTCCAGCACAGGAACCTGACCTACTTTGGGAGATGAGGGACTGTTTCACTGGAGAAATGATATTTCTGTTGAAACCTAAATGATGAATAGGACTTTTGGAAAAAAAGGCGAGGGTGTCAGAAGGCAGTATTCCAGGCAAGGAAACACTTCCTGGGGAGGCCTCGGGGCCTTAGGCAAGCACAACAAGGGCAGGGTACTCAGGGAACTGAAAATCTCCTATGCTTGGTGTGCAGAGAGCTGGGGGAAGAGGGCTGCTTGCTGAGACTGGAAATGTGAGCAAGGGTGAGATCTTGTCCAGTCTTGCAGATGGTGTTGTGAATTTAGGATTCAGGCCAGATCTGGAGTTCAGAACGTCAAGGAGTTACTGAGTTAGAGCTTTAAGGTCAATCATCACTGCAAAATTTATGTGCATAATTTTTTTCTGTCCTTAGGGTTTCATTATACAATTAATTGACACTACAAAATAAATTAAATTTTAATTTTCATGTCAAATTAGAAGAGTGGCTTTCTTATCCAACATTTTATTAAGCATGTTTTCAGAGAAAGAGAAAAAGTTGAAGAATCACCTATATTCTACAGTTAATGTTTTATTATATTTGCTTTGTCACATATTTATCCATCTAGCCATTCTTCTTGGCATTCATCAATTCGTCTTCTCTTTTTTTTTTTTAAAGATTTTATTTATTTATTTGACAGAGATAGAGACAGCCAGCGAGAGAGGGAACACAAGCAGGGGGAGTGGGAGAGGAAGAAGCAGGCTCCTAGCAGAGGAGCCTGATGTGGGGCTCGATCCCATAACGTCAGGATCACGCGCTGAGCCGAAGGCAGACGCTTAACAGCTGTGCCACCCAGGCGCCCCTCGTCTTCTCTTTTGACGTGTATCAAAGTAAGTTGCAGAAATCAGTAAACTTCATCCCTGGACACATCAGTATGCGTATCATTAACTGGAGCTTAAGGTTTGTTTAGGTTTTCTTTTTTGTGTGTGTTAAAAGTCACATACAAGGAAGCGCAAACTTCCTAAGTGTTCTGTTTGATGAGTTTTGAGATATATATATAAATATATATACACACACACATATATAATTTATCTTTATATATATATTAATTCGATTTATTTTATATATGTATACATAAATTTGATTTATTATTTTATATATATATAAATTCGAAGTTTCAAAAAAGATGTAACTTTTATCAAAAATTATCATCATGTACTTTGTAAGGTTCTTACATTATACATGAAATGGTATAATATCAACTCTAGGTAGACTGTGATGAATTAAGGATGCATTTTGTAATCTTTAGCAAGCCCTTTAAAAATAATAGAAAAAAGCCAATAGAGGAGGTAGGCTGGAATACAAAAATACTCAATCCAAAAGAAGACCAAAAAGGAGGAATAAAGAAGAGAGGGGACAAATAAAAAACAGATAGCAAGGGGTAGACTTAAATCCACCTGTAACACAATTATACCAAATATAAGCAGAATGAACAGTCCAATTAAAAGACAGCAATTGTTTGCATGGAAAAAAAAGCAAGACCCAACTATATACTGTTTACAGGAGATGCACTTAAATATAAACACACAGTTTGAAAATTAAAAACATCTATACCGTGCGAACTTAAGCATCAGAAAGCTAATATTTCTATATATCAGAGAAAGTAGATTTGAAGAAAAAGAGTATTTCCAGGGTTAAAAAATGATATTGTGATGATAAAAAAGGGCAATTGATCAAGAAGATGCAAAATTCCTAGGTGTGTGTGTACCTACCAACAAAACTTTAAAGTATGTAAAAGCAAAAATTGACAAGAAAGAAATAGATCAACACTCATACTTGGAGACTTTAGTACTCCTTTATCACTATGTGACAGAATAAATGACAAAGTATCAATAAGCATACAGAAGATTTCAGTGGCATTCTCCCTAACTTGACCTGACATATTTAGATGATTCGACAACTGTAGAGTACGCATTCTTTACTAGTGCACATTGGACATTCACCAAGATACATCTTATGTTACTGGGCTATACATAAAACTAAGAAATAATACCATTTACAAGAAAATCAAAACATAAAATACTAAGGAGTAAATAAATTCAACAAAAAATGTGCAAAACCGATGCAATGAAAACTACAAAATATTATAGAGAGAAATTAAATATCTAAATAAACGAAGTGGTAAATTGTTCATGGATTGGAAGCCTCCAGATTATTATTATGTCTACCCTCCATAAATTGATGTCTGGAGTTACGGCCATCCAGTCAAAACTCCAGGGGGATTATTTTAAAAGAATTTACAAGCTGGCTGTAAAGTTTATGTGAAATTGCGAAGGATATAGAATAGCCAAAATGATCTTGAAAAAGGACAATGTTGGAGGACTTCACTGCTTGATTTCAAGAATTACTAAGAAGCTCCACAGTCATCAAGACAGTGTAATATTTGTGTAAATAGATCAATGGAACACAATAGAATCCAGAAATAGACTCACACATATACAATTAATTGATTTTCAACAAAGGTGCCAGGGAAATTCAATGGGGAAAATGACAGTCATGTCAACAAATGTGACTGGAACAACGAGGTATCTCTATGAAAAAATTGTCCTTGTATATTATATTTGTAGTATATATTTATGACAAATTACAGTTTTGAGTCTATGTTATCCATGCCCTGGGAAATAAATTATGCACGCAACTGCTCTATGAGCACTCTCAAACCTCAGGAGTCGTATTTATTAAGTAAAGCTTATTAAAGGGCTGTGATTGCATTGAGGCCATGAGGGCATCATTTAGAAAATAATTTGAATCATTAAATAATATTTTATTTTCTGGGGGATATAAAATGACCTTCTATTTTTAGAGTGGCTTTTGTCTCTCCCTTTACATCCATAGCAGGAGAAATTTCTATTTTCACTTATTTTTTATTTATTTATTTGAGAGAGAGAGAGAGAGAGCATGAGTAGGGGGGGAGGGGCACAAGGGGAGGGAGAAGCAGGCTCCCCACTGAGCAAGGAGCCCATGGGACTCCATCCTAGGACCCCGGGATCATGACCTGAGCCGAAGGCAGCCGCTTAACCGATTGAGCCACCCAGGCGCCCTCTATTTTCATTTATGACCAGTGAGAATGTATTGACTAGGCTCCTACCCGGTGATGGAGAGGCAGGTGCTCCAACCTTGCAGAAGTGAAATCCCACGACCCAAAAGCTGTACGGCTTGAAAGAGTTGATAGATCTATTATTGATTTGTTTCTAAGGCTTCTTTTATTTTTACTTATTTATTTTTTTAGAGAGAGGGAGGGGCAGAGGGAGCAGGACAGAGATCATCTTAAGCAGAGAGAATCTTAAACAGGCCATGCCCAGCACCAAGCTGGACACAGCCTCAGTCTCATGACCCAGAGATCACGACCTGAGCCGAGATCAAGAGTCAGACCCTTAACCGCTCAACCGACTGAGCCACCCAGGCGCCCTCTAAAGCATCCGTTAGGTACTGGGAGAGTCAAGTTCGCTGTGTGTTCTTCATGTAGATAGAGACGGGCAGAGGTTAGTCAAAACAGAAGTTCTTGCCCTAATAAAATGAGATGTAAATGTAATTAGATTTTGAGAAGTTTTTCCTACTCCAGGCGGGGTTTTGAGAGGGGTTTCTCTAGGACAAAAGATCGGGCTGCGGCTGTACGTCTGTATGTGTAGTTCTAACTCCCAGATCCAGGAGGCTTTGTAATTGGGGAAGCCTTGATATCCTCCAAGGAGGCTTGATATTCTCCAAGGGGTTCCTGTACCCAAAAGGGCCTATTGATTCTAGAGAGTCAAGCTGCAGCTGGAGGAGGAGTAGTACAGATTCCTTCTTATCATATAATCAATAATCCAGGAAAGTCTCCCAAAAGCTGGAACAAAAATGCTCCCACCACAGAAGACAGCTTCTCTCTTCCATACAGTGCTAGAGACACACCCTAAACTCACTCTACTTTTTAAATTAAGTTAAATTAAATTAAATTTAACTTAATTTAATTTAATTTATTTTTCTATCTATCTGTATAGTGTTTTCTTTTTTTTTTTAATTGACTGTGCTGGTGATAACACGTCCATTACTATAATGTTACTTGAAATGTTCAAGTTACGGGAGGGTTGATTAGATTACACTTCTGTTGAGTTAAATAACAGGCCTGGGGATACACTTTGAACACTGTCACGGCAGGTTACTTTCTGAGCCCCTGCTAATATTACAAATCATCTCTTCTGAAGGATTACTTCTGCAAGCGGGTCATCTCAATCATTTTGTGTTTATTCGTAGTTGGCTATTTATGGAGCATGTACTGAGGGCCAGGCTAAGAGCTTGACTCAGACTATCTAATGTGATCTTTATGACGTCCTCTCAAACAGATCCTTCTATTACCCCATTTTGCAATTAACTTACTTTAGAACAGAGAGTTAGGTGGTGATAGAGATGGACGTCTTACAACTACTCCATATTCCCTTACTGAGTTCAGAGGGCGACGGAAACCTGATCTTACCTCAAATCCCAGGCACCTTGCCGAAACTCCCTGTATTTTTACCATCAACAGACTGCCTGGTCTAGGCAGGAAAAACTGTCCAGGCAGGACAGGGCGAGATAATGCAAAATGCAAGAAATTGCCTTGCCTTTCGCCAATTCTTTTTTTTTTTTTTAAGATTTTATTTATTTATGTGACAGAGAGACAGCCAGCGAGAGAGGGAACACAGCAGGGGGAGTGTGAGAAGAAGAAGCAGGCTCCCAGCGGAGGAGCCTGATGCGGGGCTCGATTCCAGAACTCCAGGATCACGCCCTGAGCCGAAGGCAGATGCTTAACGACTGTGCTACCCAGGCGCCCCCTTGGCCAATTCCTAAGATCTAGTTAGGCAGCTGTTATCAACTTAAGATGCAAATGTAGGGGCCAAGGGCCGGCCGCCCCAAGATGGGCCGTTATGGCATGAAGATTTGAGTTAAAAAGCAATAAAAAACCCAACAGATTTAGGAAAAGCTCTTTACCTCCCCCTTCAACCGCCTAAAAAGGGTTTAGGTAGAGGAACTGCTCCAAGAAGAGAGCTATTACCATCGAGAACTACATTACGCTGTGAACCAGGTGTGCTGGACAGCGAGGAACTTGCAAGGCTTGTTTGGTCCGGGTCCTCTCTGTCCCATTGTTTCTGAGTGGCCCAGCACACCTCTGTTTACCAAACATTTACTCCTTTTCATTTTCCTGTGAATTGTGTTTTTTCCCTTCTGAAGTCCCAGACCTGTACTCCCTTCTCCTTAACCCCCAATGACGTACATACCCCATTTGTGCCTGTCTTTAGAATTTGCGTGTCTGCCTGGATTCCCCCCAGGTATGCCATTAAATTTAATTTTCTCTCTTTAATCTGTCTCATGTCAATTTGGTTCTTAGTCCAGCTAGAAGGACCTTGAAGGGGACAGGATGTTTTTACTCCCTGACACACACTAGAATAATCTGTGGGACTTTAATAAACACTGGTGACAGAAATTGTGATTTAATCCTTCCAGGGTGAGGCGTGGGCATCAGGATTTTTAAAAGTCCCCAGGCGATTCTAATGTGCAGCCAAGGTTGAGAGCCACCTCGTTTGAATGAAAAATATATATAAAAAAATCAAAACTACTACAATGTACAAAATGATATGTTCTGAAATGTATTTATTCCTTACCTCTTTCCACAAAGGGTATGACGTGGCTAAAAAATTATTCGATACAGAATGAATTCCACTGAGGGGCATGGAGTTCGGAGCACTTGTCAAAGAGGGCACAGATGGGGTGAGACACATGAGGTCAGTGTAGAAATAATTCAGGTATGTTTTCGTTCTCTGGTTTTGGTTTGCAGGGCAGCAGTGGCAGATTTTAGGAGAAACAGTTCTTAGAAGACAGCGATTGGTCCAGGTACTGTTTCTAGGTGGGTGATTGGGCCAAAGACTGTTTCCAGGCAGCCTATTGGTCTGGAAGCTGTTTCCAGGCTGTCTAGCCAGTAGATTGCCTTGTCTCCAAGGGTTATTCAATCTGCAGAGTGATAACAGGTCTCAGAAGCTTGTGTGCAATGATAAGTTTTTCCCCATTACAGAATCTTACTGAAGAAAATACCAGTATTTTAAGGATGACTCATAGGCACGTTGTACATTTTTTGGATCCAACTTTGCCAAGGGTTATGAATTGCTTATAAGGCAGAAACTTCCTAAAGGATTTTTTTGCAAGTTGAGGAGTGGCTGGAGCCATTCCATGAGAAATTTCCAGCTGTTAAAAGGGCAGCACTAAACTACTCAATGCAGCTCAACTGTTGGACTATTTCCTGTCTTTTCTTTCTCTTTCTCAAGAGCAGATGAAGCTGTTCTCAGTTTACTATCGGGAGGAAAAACAGATAGGGTAAGAAATGATGGTGCAATAAAAGTGAAAGAGATCAGAGGAAAAGGGTAAAATCTCTATAATGCTACAATCCTAATATTTAACTGTTTTCATTTTTGCATATTGTAATTCTAACCTAAAGTCTGTATTATTTGGATGATGGTGATGTATGTATGTAAAATTTAAGGCTTAACTGTCTAACCATATATTTTTAAAGTTTTTATTTAAATTCCAGTTAGGAGGGCACTTGGGTGGCTCAGTCGGTTCCGTGTCTGCCTTTGGCTCAGGTCATGATTCCAGGGTCCTGGGATCGAGTCCCATATTGGGATCCCTGCTCAGTGAGGAGCCTGCTTCTCCTTCTGACCCTCCCCCTCTTGTGCTCTCTCTCTCTCTCACTCTCTCTCTGAAATACATAAATAAAATCTAAAAAAAATAATTCCAGTTAGGTAACATACAGTGTAATATTAGTTTCAGGTGTACAATATAGTGATTCAGCACTTCTACACAGCACCCGAAGCTCATCACAGCAGGTGCACTCCTTAATCCCCATCACCTGTTTAACCCATCCCCCTGCCCACCTCCCCTGTGGTAACCAGCAGTTTGTTCTCTACAGTTATGTCTCACCATATTTTTAAAACAGTGCTCGCAGTTTCTTTATTTTATACTGGCTTACCACGTTCCTTTGAAAGTGTGATGATGTAACTTGATTTATGAGCAAATGTCATGTTTTTAGCCTCAGAATCAATGCATATTTTTAAGTGGCACACACACTCTCTCTCTCTCTCTCTCTCTCTCTCTCTCTCTCTATATATATATATATGTTTTATATACTTATCTCATTTCAAAAATAACAATAGTCAGCATTTATGGAGAGGCCATGTTGTGGTAAGCTCTGTTCTAGGACTTGAGATATGGTTGGGAAGAAAACAGACAAAATCCTCTTTCTCTAGTAGGAAAAATATGTAATAAGAACGCTGGATGACACTCAATGCTTCTGGGCTCTTTGTGCTTCACACATACTAACTCATTTCACTCTCTTAACAATCCTGGGAAATAGGTGCTATCGTCATCTCTATTTCCTAGGAGAAGAAAGCAGTGAACAGAGAGGTTCAGTGACTTGCTGAAGGTCATTAGTTAGTGACCTTGGAGCTGGGATTTGTGGCTCCCCAGGATGCATGCTGTACTGCGATGCTGTTCTGTCTCTCCATGGTCAGCTCATTTCTACTTGTTCTACTGATGTATCAGAACTCTCCCTTTCTTTCTTTCTTTCTTTCTTTCTTTCTTTCTTTCTTTCTTTCTTTCTTTCCTTCTTTTTTAAGGTTTTAGTTTTTCATTTGAGAGAGAGAGACAGAGAGACGGAGGGAGAGGGAGAAGCAGACTCCCCGCTGAACAGGGAGCCTGACTTGGGGCTGTATTCCAGGACCCTGGGATCATGACCTGAGCCAAAGGCAGACACTTAACTGAGCCACCCAGGTGCCTCAGCGAAAGTCTTTCTTTTCTCAAATATTTTAAATTTTTCCTTCAAATATTTAATATTTCTCCACAAGGTATTGGATAAGTATTATTGCCAACACTTTCCAATTACAAAGCACTCACTGTGTGCCTGGTACTTTAGTTACCCAAGGAAAATAAGGTGAAATCTTTGGTTTGGTGTACTTGAAAAGATTTTGCCTCAGAATAAAATGGCCGATAGATAATATTTATAATCTCAGTTAGAAAGTGATATAATGAAGTAGTTCCCAGCCCTCTTTCACTTTAGAATCACCTAGAGGTGTTTTAAAATAATGACACCTGGGTCCCACTTCCGGGGATTCTGACTCAGTTGGTCTGAAGTGGGTTAAGGCATCAGTACTTAGCTAAAATGGTAATCTGGCAAAGTTATAGAATATTTAAAAGCCAGACACTTCAAATGATAGTCATTGTTAAAAGCATAGTTCGAATCAGATTGACCTGGATTAAATCCCATGCCTACCACTCATTAGCTGTGTGGTTACGGGCTATGGGTTAAGTTTTTGTGTGGGAGGAAAAATTCTCTTTGCCCCTCTTAGGGTCTGCAATTGGGCCTAACAACTAAACTGACATAAGATTGGCTCACAGGAGAGGAGAAGACAGAGTTTATCAAATTTTTGCATGTGCACGAGAGCCTTCACAAGAAAACACAGATTTGAAGAAGTGACCAGAACAGGAAACTTTTATACCTTTTGGCAAGAATACCATAAATTTGTGAAGAAATGACTTGACAAAGGAGTTTGCCGAGGGGCAGGCGGTTGTGGGGAAGTGTCTAGGAGATATAAGAGGAGGAAACCAGGAGAGGATAAGGATAAATTAGTAAGTTTGTTCAGGCCCATTTCTGTGCTGACTCCCAGTCTTCTGGTGATAAGGAT
Organism: Ursus americanus; assembly: GCF_024610735.1. Taxonomy (NCBI): domain Eukaryota; kingdom Metazoa; phylum Chordata; class Mammalia; order Carnivora; family Ursidae; genus Ursus; species Ursus americanus. Next base: position 8,771,282 of record NC_142137.1, on the reverse strand, counting down.
GTTCTTCTCTTCCTGGTACAGGAGGGTACTTGTCTCATGGGAAATTTTATGGTTTTGTTTTTAGGTAGAAAAGGGCAGATCAGAAAGCCCTTTGTGCATCTGCTATTTCTCAAATGCTTTCAGCTCAAAATAATCACTAGCCCTATAGTGATAGGGCAGCATAACTTGGATGGCATGTCCTGAACGCCTTCATTTCTAAATCTGAGCTTCTCTTTTCTCATCTGTAAAATGGAAATAATTATTTATCTCTTAGAATTGTTTTTGTAAGCATTAAAGAGAATATGCATGAAAATAATTTTCACAGTCCTGGCACAAAGTGTGTCTAATTAATGTTTACTTTTTTAAAAAAGATTTTATTTATTTATTTGAGAGAGAGTGACAGAGATAGTGAGAGAGGCGAGAGAGAGCATCAGCCGGGAGGATAGGGAGAAGCAGGCTCCCCACTGGGCAGGGATTGGCGCATTGGGGCGGGTGTGTGTGTGTGTGTGTGTGTGTGTGTGGTTCTATTCCAGGACCCTGGGATCAGGACCTGAGCTGAAGGCAGACGCTTAATTGATTGAACCACCCCAGGCGCCCCTAGTGGTTACTTGTATCCATTCATGAATTAATTCACTCAATACTTGCTGAGCACCTACCTCGTTCTAGGCATTGTTCTAGGTGCTGAGGATATAGCATTGAGCAGAACTGACAAGGGTCTTGCCCTCAAAGCACTACTTTGGATTTTATTTTTAGCATGAATAAAATGTGTTTAATCTCATGGTATTTCTCTTATTCTACCTTATGATAAGTCATCTGAATTTGGGATCCCATCCTTCCCTGTCCTCAGAGGGAACACTCCATCTGTTGTCCCCTCTTTTCTCTCTCCACTGGCCCTTTGTCATATTCATGGGAACTGATCATTTTTTTTCATATTAAAAAAAATTCCTGAATCAAACCCTTTGCCTTCAAGTTACCCAATAATTCCTGCCTTAGCTCCTTGCTCCTTTGGCTTCACAGGCAAGTACAGGTACTGCCTGCACTCACTGTCCCCACTCTGTCCACTTCCACTTCTAATTCACACTGCAGAATACTGTAATTGGGCTTCTGTCTCCATTAAAGTCACACCATTGCGTTTAGGGCTTTGCACATATGGTCTACACTCCCTCACCCTTGCCCCCAACTTGGCTCAGTTTAAATGTGCCTTCTTCTTAGAAGCTTTCCCCCTGATTTTTCAAGATTGGGATAGATACCCTTCTCTGTGATCCTGTGAAAGGGTGGGGAGCCCCCCCCCCACCGCAGTGTGGTGCTTACACTGATTTTTTTTCTGTATCCTATACTGGCCAAGTAAAGTCACTGAGGTCAGGACTTTGTCATGTTCATTGCCACAGTTCTCCTCCTTGGATAGTATTTGGCACACAGCAAGGTGTTAAATCATACTTTTAAATGAACCAAGGGGGAGTCTGGGTGGCTCAGTTGGTTAAGTGTCCAACTCTTGATCTTAGCTCAGGTCTTGATCTCAGGGTTGTGAGTTCAAGCCCCACACTGGACTCCATGCCGGGTGTGAAGTCTACTTAAAAAAAAAAAAAGGAATTAATACACGAGGAATTGAAGTAATAAGCTCTCCCTATTGAATAATAAGCTTTTTAGGGTTCACCAATGTGTCTTCATCTTTGTAATCTCTGGATTTCCTTACACAGTCAGTATTCAGTAGAAATTTGAATAGGATGGAGTAGACTTAAAGTATACTTTTCTGAGTGTAAAACTAGGGCCCAATTTAAGATAACCATTCTAGAAGTGAGTCAATGACCTTTGAAGTTAGCATTCTGTAGAATCCAGACCTGGAGTTTTGAAATATGTCACCAGGAGCTTCAGATGTTCCCTAGCCATCAACCCGCCTCAATGTATTACTCATTTGCTCATTTCTCCTAATAAAGTGATCCCAAGCTTAGCCTACTTCCTTCTTTCCTCTTCCTTTATCTACAGCATGGATGCACTTCTTGCTTACAGATTCATAGGCACATTGAACCATCAGGTAGGGTAAGAAAGCAGTGTGATGTGGAGAAAGGTGCTTGCCAGTTAGAGTCAGGAGACACTGGCTGTGTTCCTGTCTGTCATAACCTTCCTGGAGACTTTGTCTCTATCTGTGATGGGGAAAATATCTTTCCTATCTAATTCACCAAGTTTTTGTAGGATCAAATGAGTTAACATAGGTGAAAAGACTTTTGTAAATTTTAAAGCACGGCACAGAGTAAAAGCAAAATCTCTCAGACAATTGATCTTCAGTACATGCCACAGTTTAATAACTCTCTAGAAAGTGGAATCTGCAAAGAGGTACGAGAGTGTTCAAGTATGGAGAGGGTATAGAAATCTAGGGGTTATTCATCTGGGAAGCAGCATGCCGGACCTGTTTCCCAGCACGGGATTAGGTAAAGATTATGGTTTTGCATTGCATGGGCTTAATATCAGAAAGTCTGGGGTGATTCCATCCAAGAAGGCCGGTGTGCTATCAATCAAGAACAAAAAACAATTTATCTAAAAAGGACATGATATCATATATTAGTGGCCGATAACTGAAATAGCAAAGTTTTGTCTCTCCATAAAATCCGATTGGCTTCCAATAATCTAGAAGCATAAAATAGAGGTGAACACCAAGCAACCGAGTCCCTTCAAGCAGACAGCGAGCAGTGAGCATCTCTCAGACTGCAAAGCACTGTTGCGCGTGTATGCTTTGCCCATTTCTTAGTTTGGGACATATTCTCCCTGGCAGATGTTAGTTATTAGCTTTCTATAATAGAAAGGCTCTACAGTGTGGTCCTCCCATTGGCAGCCTGAGCATCACCCGGGGAGCAGGGGGCCTGTTAGAAAAGCAGAATCTCAGCCCCACCCCAGACCTATAGAATCAGAGTCTGCATTTTAACAAGAACCCGGGGACTGAGCGCATTTAAGTTTAAGGCACCCTGCCTTAAGGACCATGTAATCATTTTTCAGATGGAAAAACAAGCGAACACAAAAAGCCAGGTATTTAAGGGTGATTTCCCTTCCTCCTCGAGGCAGAGCTCCGTTGAGAAACAAAGGTTTCCTGACTGCTGGCAGGTTCTAGCGTCACACACCACCTCACAGCCTGGTTCTTGGGCCTCTTGGCTGTGAGGCTTTGGGCAAGTCACTGAACTTCTCTGAGTCTGTTCCTTCATCTATCAGATGGAGACGATAGCAATGTCTACCTCACAGAGCAGTGAGGATTCACTCAAATTGGAAAATCTCTGAACGCTTTGGGCAAGGTAAAGCACAATTCACATGTGAAGTTGTATTATTTGCAAAGGGAAGGCGGACAATGTTCTGCGTAAAGTAGCGTAAGTCTTTTACCGCGCACAGAAGCGGATCGCTGTTTGTATCTCTGAAAACCATCGTGACTTGGCAGTAACGTTTAGAAAGCAGTTTCTTGTTTTCCTTTTGAACTTTCATATTTTCCACTGAAGGAAGTTATATAAACTGCACAGCAGAGACACTCTGCTGGTCGCTGTTATTTAATCATCGTGTAGGTTAGACTGACCTCTGTTATTAAGAACGTGGTGAACCAGGGCCACATTCAACCTTGGGAGCAGGCACGCACATACGTAAAAGAACCTGACTCACTGACCTACTTTCTCCGTCCGCAAAAACAGTAGAAGACCGGACTACTTAGTTTTTTGCTCCATCTAGTGGCCGTGCATGGTTCAATTTTGGGTTGTAGAGAAATCTTTGGAAATTCTGGTTCCATGCTTTAACTCAAATGCATCCAACTTCTCGTCATTCGGAAGAAATGATCCAATATACACATTTTTAATGCTCTTTGTTATATTTGAAACAATGGGCTTAAGATTCTTGGCACTGGCCAGAAAGTTGGAAGCCTTCCTAATTAGAACAGGAAGACTGGAGTCATCTTTGAAGCTTCCCTCATGAGATATGTCCATTCTGTCATCAAACCCTAAACATTTAGTTCCTTAAAATTAAATAAGTACATCCAGCCACATGTACTTATTTAACTCTTCCTGTGGGAAAGTCTGCTTAGTGAAGGAAGGTACTGGATATTCCTCCAGACTCTAGATTTTGGGTTCTGGGGGCCCTGCTCCCTTGTTGTGCCTGGGAGAGGAATGGCTAGAGGTGCACCCAGAGAGGAAAGGCCTGAGCAGTGGGGTTTCCAGTCTCACAAAAGGGACGCCCTTTCCCCCACAGAGCGGCCATCAATCAGTAGAGAGCTGAAGGAGCCATTCCCAGGGTTGAGGGTCGGTGCAAGCTATGTGAACAGATGGTCAGTGACAAGAGGCCATCCTCACCTGGGGATGTGTTGTCTGAGCCCACAGAGCCAAGATGTAATTCATGTCATAGAAGTGGGGGAACCCCATGAATGACAGAGCTACAATTTCCTACTGAAGAGGAGCTCTTTGGCAGAAGGATTATTTTGAGCTGGTTATTTTCGAGAAATAGTAGATACAGGAGAAATTCTGAAAACAGAGTAGAAGTTACCGTTCTGTAAGGGAAATTTACCATGTAGAGAGGAAAGGAAGTCCCCGTTCGTGAGCATGTCTCCCTCTGGACCCAGGAAGAGAAAGATGACTCTAAAATCACAAGAGACTTATTAACAGAGAAGACAGACACTTAAATCTGCATAACGAAGCTTACCTTTTACTAGGCTTTCCCTGGTCATCTCACCTAACAACACATCCCCCTCAATCCCCAACATCTTTATTTTGTCTTTACCTGAAGACGGTATTTAAGGTGGGGGATTGGGCGTCCAGTGGGGAGGGTGTTACTCAGTTTCCCCAAGTATCTCCCAACTATACCTGAGGCATACATGTTAATAAGCTTTTCCTCTTGTTAATCTGTCTCTTATTATGGGAGATATTGACCTAAAACTCAGAAGAGTAGAGGAAACATTATTTTTCCTCCCCTACACTACCTACTTAGCAGGAAGGGATTCTGAATAAGAGTAAGCTGATCTACAGAAGATAAGGATGTGCTATCCTTGCACACAGGTCTCTCTGTGTAGGAGCCTGTTCCGGTTGGGCATATATTTGCACCCCTGGAACTGGAGTCATTTCATGTTGAGTCCTTGCTGGGGAATTGGTGCTAAATGAATTAAACAAGGAGGCCATTGGGTTGAGGTGTCTCTCAAGCCATGGCGGGCTGCATGAGCAAACCCAAATCTAAGCCTTTGTAAATGCCTCCTGGTTATGAAACCAAAATGCTAAGGACCACTGATCACAAAGAGCCAACTAGGCTTTAAGCTATAGCCAGTAAAAGAATTTATTTTCTTTGCTTCTACACATTCTCTGTATAAGTCTTTCCTCTTGCTCCTGTCCCCATAGTGCCTCAAACCATTTCCAGTTTGGGAAGCCTCAATTCAAAATGACTTTTTGCTCAAATAAACTCTTAACATTTTTAATATGCCTCAGTTTATCTTTTAACAATGTGCAGACATGAATTTGGGCTTTAGAAGTCTCAGATCACTGGGGGACTACGTGGAGGCTCCGAGGAGACCAGGTGGGAAAGCATCCCAATAAGGGTTTTAAACTCTTCAAGCAGGTTCAGTGCTGTTGGAAAGCGGGAAGAGAGGGTAATTTTGAGTTTGCTCCTATATTTCATTCCCTGCAGCTGCAAGCAGTATACAAAACATGGGAGGGACATGTAAGGTGATATTTAAGGCCTCTGCCTCAGTTTCTGACTTTCTAAAAAAAAAAAACCGCATGATACTCTGAAAAAGGAAGACATTGTCAGGGGGGAAGAATTCCTGTCCCTTTCCAGGTGCTTCTAGCCAGACTAAGAATCAAATTGACATGAGACAGATAAACAGGAGAAAAATCAAATTTAATAGCGTACATACAGGGAATCCACACAGACATGGAAATTCCAAAGACTGTCAGGCAAAATGAGGTCTGTATGTCATCCTGAACTAAGGAGAAGGGGGTAAGGGTTTAGGACTTCAAAGGAAAGGAATGCAATTCTCAGGGCAATAGGCAGAGCAGATGTTTGGTGGTTAGATGTTTGCCCTGCCACACAGATGGGTCACTCAGATAAAAGTTATTTCTGCTAACAACCCTTATTCTGGGAAAGAACCCCCCTCCCCATTTAGATTCTTCCATGTAGTTAAGGGAGAGACAAAAGTTTCTCTAGAGTCTGCAGGGTCTCAGTTGCTTTCAGCTCAGAATAATCTTCATGCCACAGTGGTCCATCTTGGAGTGGCCTGCCCTTGGCCCCTGTAACGTATGGCAGCCAAATTCCTGGCTTCAGAAAAGCTTGTTTCTACCAGCCGGGACATGCTTCCAGAGGTCAGGGTGGGTGTTACAGGTGGAACTGTCTCAAAAGATACGTTGAACTTCTAAACTCTGGTACTTGTGGACATGACCTTATTTGAAAATAAGGTCTTTGCAGATGGAATCAAACTAAAAGGAGGTTATACTGGAATAGGGTAAGTCCTAATACAATATGACTGCGTCATATGAAGAGGGAAATTAAGATGTAGCCCCACAGAGAGAGGAGAACGTCATATGCAGACACAGACACAGGGGATGTTGGCCATGTGAAGATGGAGGCAGAAGTTGGAACCAAGGAATGACTGGGACTACTGGCAGCTGGAAGAGGCAAGGCAGAATCCTTCTTCGGAGGCTTTGGAAAAAGGGTGGCCCTGTTATCCTTGATTTCGAACACCTTGATTTTGAACTTCTAGGCTCCAGAAGGTGAGAGAATACATTTCTGTTGTTTTAAGCCACCCAGTCTGTGGTCTTTTGTCAGTGGAAGAGTCCTCTGATGGAAGATGAACCTCTGGGTCTAAGGGCATTTTCTGGGGATGGAATCCATCTTGGGAACAGGAACAGTAAATCCCTGGGTAGCGAGGACAATGGAGATGCTGGCGGATACTGTGTCTCGGTTTCTGACTTTCTACAATTATTAATTTTAGAATTAATGCTTGCCACCTGAAGAAATACCTAAGGCTGCCTTTGAAGATCTTACTGCTCTTAAAGTCAACAGTGACTTAGAACTAACAGCTGCAAGTGTGAGTTCTTTACAATAGACTATTGGGCGCTAAAACCCTAAGAGTGTACCAGGTAAATTTCTCTTTAAAAGGCCTTGGGAAGTGTATTATGCTAAGCAAAATCAGTCAGTCAGAGAAAGATAAATACCATATGATTTCACTCATATGTGGAATTTAAGAAACAAAACAGATGAACATATGGGAAAGGGGGAAAAAGAGGGAAGCAAACCATAAGAGACTCTTAACTTTGGAGAATAAATTGAGGGTTGAAGGAGGGAGGTGGGTGTGGGATGGGCTAGAGGGTTGATGGATATTAAGGAGGGCACGTGTTATGATGAGCACTGGGTATGTAAGTCATGAACCACTGAGTTCTACTCCTGAAACCAATATTACACTGTGTCTTAACTAATTAGAATTTAAATACAAATTTGAAAAAGAGTAAAAGTGCTTGGGAAAAGTTGTCTGCTTTTATACTAAGGTTAGGGACTTTGGTCCAGAGGACACTGGCTCCAGAAAGCATGGGTTAGAACAGAGCAAATCCAGGTTCTGGGGTGTCCTTGTATTAGTTTCCTAGAGCTGTTATAAAAAAGTACCCCAAACCAAGTGGCTTAAAACAACAAATGTATCGTCTTACAGTTGGAGGTTAGAAGTCCAAAATCAAGTTGTAGACAGGGTCATGCCCTCTCTGACAGCCCCAGAGGAGAATTTTCCTTGCTTCTTCTAGCATCTGGTATCTGCTGGCAATTCTTGGTCTTCCTTGACTTATAGACGCATCCCTCTAGTCACGTGGTTGTCTTCTCAGTGTGTCTTCACATCATCTTTCTTCTGTGCAAGCCTGTCTTTATGTCCAGATTTCCTCTTATCATAAGACACCAATCATACTGAATTAGGGCCCACTGTAATGTCCAAATTTTAACTTGATTACCTCTGTAAAGATCCTATTTCCAAATAAGGTCTAATTCTGAGGTACTAAGGGTTTGGATTTCAACATATCTCTGTTTGCCCACAATTAAACTAACAGGCCTGAATTTATACAACTTGAGGGGGTCCTCTTTAATATTAAAAATATAGGGGCACCTGGCTGGCTCAGTCGATAGAGCATGCAACTCTTGATCTTGGGGTTGTGAGTTCAAGCCCCACATTTGGTGTAGAGATTACTTAAAACTAAAAATCTTAAAAAAAAAAGATTAAAAATTCAAAAGTTACAAATACCTTGTTAGGCCTTGAAAGGAGCTTGTGAGAATAAGAAGTTTCACAGTACATCTTCTTTTGGTTTACAAATTAGAGTAGCTGTTGGCGGGTATGAATTTGACTGTGAAGAAGTCACTTCGCGCCCACATGGAACTCATATGAACTTACCTGTACCCGTGCAGGCATGCAAGAAAGAGAGAGATGGACTATGTGTTGTTCTGCTTCCTGAACCCCTGCCCTGGAGGAAGATGTGAAGCTCAGAGGGGAGAATCTGGCTGTGCAAAGTGAGAGTCTGTTGTGCGAAAGTTAATGTCTTGTACGTGACCCTAAAGGCCCGTCAGTGACTCCATTTGGCGCTCAAACGAAGAAGCGGCAATGGAGGAGAGTTTGGAATTTGTCTTCTTTTGCCCCACACCCTGAGTTTAGAACCCAAACCTCTATGTGAGATGTGACTCATGTTCCTCCTTGGCGCAAGCTTAACCCAACATGATCCCTTTCTGAACTTCTCTTATGTATCGTAGCTGGTAAAGTACAAGCAGGAGGTGGAAGCGGTGGGTCACCAGAATGAGAAAGGGAGGCAGGCACAGGTTACACCAGCTTAGTTCCCGCCAGCTAGGCAAGATGGGAATTGATCAAAAAAGCGAATATTGCTTGCTGCCATTTTGCCACCTTCTGGGAGGCCAGATAGGAGCATCCTTCCACACACGCTGGTGTGCTGGCTATCAGAATGAACGGATTCGGCCCTTGGTCAGCCATTGATGGAGAAACGTGGAGCAGGAGACTGAACTCCGTCGCAAGGCTTGAGGGGGCACTGTTCAGTCTCTGAGGGGTGTTTTTGCAATAGTCTGATAGTTCAGTGAGACATAAACACTTGTTGCGGAAAACATTAGGAATAAAATCTCCTGCCAACCCAGAAAATCCTCTCCACAAATGTAGAAAAGAAAGAACACAATTTTATTACTGGATACACATTAAACCAGACTGCAATTAGTTTCACAGGCAATCCTTTAATGAGACTGCAAAAAGAGAAAACCAAATCTCACCCTCTTCTACGGACAAGCACATATATTACATAGATCACGGGTTCCCAAGACAAATGATAACCAGTGGTCACGTAAGGAGGACTTGGCAGTACCATTTGTTATACGTTCTTTCTTAGTTCTTCCTAAATTCACTTGATAATGGGCACGGCCACTTGTGTCAGTTATTTGCCATTGTTTGAAAGAAAAATAAACTTTTCTTTTTTTAAGACTTTATTTGTTTATATTTCAGAGAGAGAGAGTGCAAGTGAGCGTGCGCACAACAGGGGGACTGGCAGGCAGAGGGAGAAGTAGGTTCCGGCTGAGCAGGGAGCCCGATGCGGGTCTCAATCCCAGGACCCCGGGATCATGACCTGAGCCGAGGGCAGATGCTCAACCAGTTGAGCTACTCGGGGATTGACTGAGCCACCTAGGCATCCCCAAAACAAACTTTTCTTAACTCTATGACTTGCAGTATTTACAGCTTAGAACAAGTCACTTTAGGTGAAATTCCCATGGTGACAGGAAGATAGGGGCGCTATCTTCCTTGTTTACAGAGATGGCTCCCAGGCCCTAAGAAAAACATTCCTGTGCGGCAAGACAGGCAAGAGGTCCATTTAGCTGTTAAATAGATTTATACACACATCAAAGTGATGAGGCAGACTTTACAAATAGAAGCTTTCTCAAGAGAATGCTCTAGGAAACGGGAGGGGGGAAAAGGTCTGCTTTTTTTCAACAGGGAAAATTCAATGTTATTTTTATTTACCGTTACACATTTCCTTATTGGCAAAATGGATGTTTGACAGAAGAATTCACCCATGAAGAACTGATAAAGAGGAGGCCAAGACATATTTGTGAGGGTGGGTTGGGGGTTCTAGGAAAGCAGGGAGGTGTCATGTTGGTCCCTCTACGGGCATCCATTTTTCCTCTTGCGGAAAAGCAGAGATGTGGGATTAGGAGTAATATAGACAGAAATACCCATCAGGAGAAAGATTCCTGGTAGGGAGAAACTCCCAGTTACTTGGATGCCACTTTCCTACTCTACTCTCTTTTGTGGGTAGAAGGGAGCCACGAGGTCCTTTTGATCTATGGGCACTAAGGATGGAGAGGGCATAAATGAATAATGATGTAAAAATTAAGCACATACTGATGTCTTACAACCAATTACAGCTGCTCATGGGTAGGCATGAAGCCTCTGGGAAGCTCTCCCTGTGCCTAGGACCGAGCTCCCTGGGTGGACACAATGTGTGTGAGGGGGACATTTTCCAAGGGGAGTCATCCCCAGAAAGGGAAAGTGAGATATTATCACAGGATTAGGCTTATCTTTTCCATCCTTAGAGATTTGGGGGCTCAAACATTTCAGCACTCTGGGTATGGTATGCATTCTACTTTGCCAGCAGAGAAGAGAATTAATTAGGCAGACTGCTGGTTTGTAAGGAAACTGAATCTTATTTTGTCCTGTCTAGAGAGGTGTGATACATTCACAAAAAGATCTGAATAGATATAACAGCAGGGCAGACCAGGAGTGTGATCTAACTCAGGCTCTCTCAAGAGAGACAGCCATTGGGCCCTCTCTATTTATGGGAGAATTCTCAATCTTACTGAGAGGGCCCAGGCATTCAGGGGCTGAGCTGCCTGGCAAGTTTCCCACCCACCCCTTAAAATATACACCACCCACTAACCTCAGGAGCTTGCACTTCAAATATAGTATTGGTGTTTAAAACCAAATTGCTACATTACAATTAATTTCCCCTTATCCAGCTTTGTGTTTAATACTTTAGTCTGGTAATTACAGAAAGTCTTATTACGGGACAGAGTTGATAAAATGCTCCCAATCACTTCTGCTTAACTCGAAGGGTAAGACCGTTTGTTTGGTAAGGCAAAGAACACCGCCAGGTAGTGGTACTCCAGAGGGCAATTCCTGCCTTTGCCAATTATACACGTTAGTAACTTTGAGACATGGAGCCCCTGAAATTCCCAGATACTCTGAAACTTTGCTCCAGAAATGTACAAACAAAACTCTTGAAAACTGTTTTGGGATTAATTTCAGATACTTCAAGGAACCTTAGAAGTACCCCCCCCCAAGATAAATTCTTCGTTTCTGGCATTCCAATTTCTCACCCTTAGTATTTCTCTAAAGCTTGATCCCCTGATCCACACGTCAGGGAGAACTCCCCAAATTCCAGATCAAATCCAGATCCTGCCGGGACGCCAAACTTGGCAGAAAAAAAGGCGATCAGGCTCTAGATCTGTACCAGTGGCAGGTAGGACCCTTTCATCACTAGAACAAATGCTTTTGTGGAAGCTGCGGATCAGTCCACGCGTGGAAAGAGGGTTGGCTTCCCTACATTTTCAGGGGAGTCGCTCAGCTGTCTAGCTAGGAATAAAAAATACGTGTCATTCCGCTGGAACCCGTACAAGGCCACCTGCGCTTGCGCAAAGCTGTCCTAAGAGTGTGCGGCGATCTCGGTGGGGCGGGGCGATGGAAGACGCGCCTCTGCCTTTCGCCGTGGCTTTAACTCCTTCCCATCCCTGTAATGAGCTTCTCTGTCTTTCCCTCTGACCTCGGAAAGAAGGGGGCGGGGTCTCTGGCGGCGGAAGTAGCGGTGCATTGTGGGCTCTCTCAGAGCGGTGGAGTTGATCCTGAATGAAAGTGGCGCGCTGCCTCTGACGTTTCCCGGGTAGGAGCTGCTGGAATTCGGACCCCTGCCGGGATTCGGGTGCCTCGGACCCCCGTACGGAGCCGACCGCGAGGAGGCGGTGGCGTTGGCGCGGCGAGCGTTGGTGGAGGGGGCGGCTCTGCGCGGCCCCGAGACATGGCTTATAACAAGATCCCACCACGGTGGCTGAACTGTCCGCGGCGCGGCCAGCCGGTGGCAGGTAACCCGGACGGGGGTGGGTGTTCGAGTCCCTGCATACCGGGGCCCGTGGGTGGGCCGTCTGAGGGGCGCAGCTGTCGGGGGTTCCGTGCTTGTTAGTGGTGTTTCAGGACCGAGATGTGCTCGGTCCGATGAAGCTTCGTGGTTGAGTGTTTGGGAAAATGATCCGAGGGGGTGGGCCGGTGGGTGGGGGCACGTGCCGCTATCCAGAACGGCTAAGTATTACGAACGGGAAAGTAGACAGGAGGTTTGTGTGGCAGGAGCTGAGGACCCAAGAACACAGTGGGCATTACTTTGAAGCTTAGTCAGAAGTTTGTGAACCTTCCAGGGTTCTCGGAAGGGGAAGGGACAAGTGTCAGTCTTGAGATGGAGGGCTCAAGAGGGGAGGGAAGTTTCCCAGTGGTGAAATGGATGGACACTGACTGGAGTTTTTTTATTTGTTTGTTTGTTTTTTTTAAAGATTTATTTATTTATTTATTCGACAGAGAGACAGCCAGAGAGAGAGGGAACACAAGCAGGGGGAGTAGGAGAGGAAGAAGCAGGCTCCGAGCGGAGGTGCCTGATGCGGGGCTCGATCCTATAACGCCGGGATCACGCCCTGAGCCGAAGGCAGACGCTTAACGACTGAGCCACCCAGGCGCCCCCGGAGTTTGTTTTTTTAAAATGATTTTAATGTGAATTTTTGCATCTTTATTGAGTTTGACACACAACAGACTTTAAATTGCAGTTTGATAAATACTGACCACATACACAGACACACTTCCAATGAAACACCAATGAAACCATCACCATAATCAAAATAGTGAACATAACCATCACCTATCAAAGTTTCCCGTGCCCCTTGTAATCCCTTCCTCCTCAGACAACCTCTTATATGCTTTCTGTCATTACAGACTAGTTTGCATTTTCTATAGTTTTTAAAAAATAAATGGAAACATATAGTGCGTACACTTGTTTGAGGGGGAGGTCTCTGTATTCTTTTGCTCAGCATTATTTTTTTGAGATTTAGCGAAGATCTTGTGTGTTTGTTCATCCCTTTTTATTGCTGAGTAGTAGTCCATTGTTAATGGATGCACAACGTTTGTTTATCCACTCACTTGTTAATAGTGATTTGGGTTGTTTGCAGTTTTTGGCTATTACAAATTAACTTGCTATGAACATTCATGTACAGTAATTTGTATGGACATATACTTTCATTTCTCTTGTGTAAATCTCTAGGAGAGGAATGGATCCTCTGGTAGGTGTATGTTTAACCTTTTCAAAAAAATGCACTCTTTTTCAAAGTCATAACATTTTACATTCCCACCGTTAATGTACTAGAGTCCTATTTGCTTCATATCCTCTCCAGCACTTGGTATGATCAGTCTTCTTAATTTTACCCACTGTAATAGGTATTTAGTAATATTGTGGTTTGTGGTGTATGTCAGCTTCTTGGCAGTTCACGTATCTTCTTCTGTGAAATGTCCAAATCTTGTACTGATTTTTTAATTGGGTTTTTATCTTATTGTTGAATTGTTGGACTTCTTTATACATTGCAAATACAAACCCTGTGTTGGATATATGCTTAAATTTTTTTTCTCCCATCTGTGGTTTGCCTTTTCATTTTCTTAACAGTGTCTTTGAAGCGTGAAAGATTTAAGTTCTAACTACAGCTTGCTGCTATCCTAGAAGGTGTTTTGCAACAAAAATTAAAAGATTTTGTAGTGAACTATGATTACTTGTTATGTATATATCTATATTATGTCTGACTAGTTATTTGAAATTGTTGAAAGAGTCCTTTTTAAATTCAGGTTACCTTATTGTCCTACTTTGTCATCTTTTCTTCACATTTTACATAAAATCCTTAGTCAATAGAGCTGTATGAATGATGGATAAAAATAATACTGAAAGACAACCTAAGTAAGTCTTAGGGCGAGGAAGTGTCTTTCTTTAATGAAAAATGAAATAATTTTCTTCATGCTCTAACCATATTTTAAAAAAAGATTTATTAGAAAGAGAGCACACAAGCGGGGGAGGGACAGAAGGAGAGGGGGAGAATCTCAAGCAGCCTCTGACTCCCTCCTGAGCACAGAGCCTGATGCAGGGCTCAATCTCACCACCCTGAGGTCATGACCTGAGCTGAAATCAAGAGTTGGCTGCTTAACCTACTGTGCCACCCAGGTGCTCCTGCTCTAACCGTTTTTATATATGCATTTTCACTTGTAATAAAAAGTTGTTCTTGGTAGTCATTGTACTTCTTCAAATGAATTGATCACAGTTCTTTACATTTTTCTTCGTAGGTATTACTCTCCAGCCGTTTTGACTTTTTCCCCTTACCACCTCTAACTTTGTAGTGAATCCTTTCTTTTTTACATTTGGTTTTCTTCTGTGGAGTTACGAAGGAACCTCTAAACTTAGATGTATGCTTTTTTTTTTTTTTAAGGTTTTATTTATTATTTATTTGTCAGAGAGAGAGAGAGAGAACATGAGGGCACAAGCAGGGGGAGCAGGGTCAGAGGGAATAGGAGGCTCCCCACTGAGCAAGGAGCCTGTTGAGGGGCTCCATCCCAGGACCCTCGGATCATGACCTGAGTTGAAGGCAGATGCTTAATGGACTGAGCCACCGAGGTGCCCCAGATGTATGGCTTCTTTTCTAGCTTGGGGCTTGCTTCCTGGATTCTTTAATTAGAGTTATCTGCTACACTGATTTGTGAGAAAAACAAGATCATAAAGAAGATCTTGTCAAAGTGAATATTTTTTATTTGGAGTTAGAAAAACGGTTTAAATATCAGAATTGTAATATAATCTGCAGGCTGGCAGTGACAGAGATCAGAACACTGACTTACTGTTAAATGTGGCACTGACTTGGGGTAGTTGGCAGCAGGTAAGATGCTAGCTTTCAGGCAGCTTTGTGCCTCTCTGAGAAATAGAGTTGTGTGCCTTTTTTTCTCCCTCTGCTGGGAATTAAGGGCCAGGAATAAAGCTTTTCCTTATTATTGTATTGGAATATTTTGGCCTCCAAAAATTAGACTCTTAACTATTGTGGTTCAGTGAGATACTAACCTCACCTATTTGATTAATTGTGGTCCCTGGACAGAACCCCAGGCCTCCTGACAATCAAACTGGATCTTTGCTGGTAATCGATATTGCTTCGGCTTGTGATGCTTATTAGAAAGTAAAGTGAACACAGTGTAAAATTCTTGATAAGTTCCTCTAAATTTCCTTTAAAGTTCTGTCTCTTCCTGTCCTAGAAGTGTTCATGCCATGTTGTGTATTTTGGAAATGCCATGTTAGCAATGTTTTATAGTACGTGGAGCAAGAAATACTAGCTATATTCTTATAAGCTTTAGTGAAAAATAAGGAATAATTCACATTCCATTTTCTACCTCCTATTTTCTTTCTCTTATTTTTTTCTGATTATAAAAGTAATCCATGCTTATTGTATAATTTCCTTGGTATTTGGCATAGTTAGGAAAATGTGTTATGGCTGTTTACATTTTCTCACTGTGAACATTAGTATACATCTCAATAGTACTAGATGTTCATAATTTTCCTGAATCAGAAAGGAGATGGTGTGTATATGTGTACGTGTGTGTGTGTGTGTGTGTGTGTGTGTGTGTGTGTATAGTTTGACATATATACCAATTATATATATAATCTGTTCTACTGTGAAGTTACCTCCTCTGATAAAACCAGACTTCCAGTGCGGGAGAGCTTCTGGAGATAAGGCCAAGCTTTATTTCTGAAAAATTCTTTTTTCACCTTATGAGTGATAGATTTCAGGGTAACACTTCGAAAAAAGCAAAATTCTCATTTCTTAAAGGTAGATCATTCAACATAAAATTAACTTGTGCTTACTATGTGTGAAGAACTTACTTGGAACTAACTGTAAGAATGTAATATGAAACAATTTTGTGATGGGGATGGTGACTTTGGAGTCATTTTACCTCGCAAATATTTGAGAGTTTACTTTGTGCTAGTCCTTAGGGCTAGGGAGATGATTTAGACATAGTTTATAGTGTCAGCCATCTGCTATGTGGTGAGATTTTCTCTGGGAGCCCTGAGCTGCATAGGTGTAGGCCCAAAGAAGTCAAGTGGTTGAGTTTATTTAGGTCTTTTTTTTTCCTCAGGTAAGTGTGGCTGAATGCTATGGAGATCAGAGAGGTTAAGAGTATTTAGTGGGGACTGACCGGGATGAACAGCTGTGGACTCTGACATTGGATAAGGAAAGTGAGGCCTGGAGGAGCTGATGGAAACAGGATTGGGCCTCTGAGACAACAGTGAGAAGGAGAGAGGGTCTAGTGGGATGAATCTTCTAACATACCATATTATTTACGTGTTTATTATGTTTCTTGTTTATGGTTTATCTTTCCCTAATAGAGTGTAAGCTCTATGAAGGGGGGGATTTTTATCTGTTTTTTTCTTTTCACTGATGCATTCTGTGTACCTAGAACAGTGCTTGGTACATAATAAGTACTCTTTAAATATTTGTTAAATAAGCTGAATGAAGTATGATAATTTATGTGAGTTGATGTGGAGGTGGTGAGAAGTGGGTGAAATGGTCAGATTCTAGGTGTATTTTGAAGATAGATCCAAGAGGATTTGCTGATGGATTGAAAATGGATTATGAGAAAAAGAGAGGGGTCAAGGATAACGCCAAAGGGCTTTGCCTGAGCTACTAAAAAAAATAGTGGTAATCATTTGCTGAAATGAGGAAGACCATGAGAGGAGCACCTTTTAGAGTTTGAATATTGAGAGCTAGGTTTGGAGATCAGGTCTGAGACATCTGTTAGACATCAAGCAGAGACTAAACCAAGTAGGCAGTTTGGTATCCGAGCCTAGAGTTCAGGGAGAGGTTTGGACTGGAGATACACATTATGAGTCAGCAGCACATTCATGGCTTTTAAAGCTCCATGATCAGATGAGACACAGGTGAGTGAGTTATGATAGAAAGGAGATCCAAGGACAGAGCCCTGGGAAAAACATTGAAGGGTCAGGGAGATAAGGAGGAGCCAGTAAAGGAGATTGAGAAGTAGAGGTTAGAGGGGCACCTGGGTGGCTCAGTTATTAAGCATCTGCCTTCGGCTCAGGGCGTGATCCCAGACTCCTGGGATCGAGCCCTGCATCAGGCTCCTCCGCTAGAAGCCTGCTTCTTCCTCTCCCACTCACTCTGCTTGTGTTCCCTCTTTCGCTGGCTGTCTCTCTCTCTGTCAAATAAATAAATAAAAGCTTTAAAAAAAAAAAGAGAGAAGTAGAGGTTAGAGAAATAGGAAAACCAGGAGGATGTAGTGTCCTAAAAGCCAAATAAAAAAGTGATTCAAGAATTAAAAATTAAATTGAATTAAAAAGTGATCTTGAATTAAAAAATGGCCAGTTGTTTAAGAACTGAGATTGACCCTTGGATTTAGCAATGTGGAGGTGATTGGTGATCTTGAGTGATTTGGTACATAAAACATAAAACATTATGTATTTATTTAACAATTTTATTTATTTATCTGAGCGAGAGAGAGAAAGAGAGAGAGATCAGGAGCAGGGGGAGGGGTTGAGGGAGAAGCAGACTCCCTATTGAGGAGGGAGGCCGATGCGGGACTCGATCCTAAGACCCTGGGATCATGACCTGAGCTGAAGGCAGACACAACCGGCTGAACCACCCACACATCCAAAACATGAAACTTTAAAAAATTATGTTTTTATGAAATTTAGGTTAAAGTCTCTGGATAGATGTTAAGATTTCACTCATGTTATTTTAGGCAGATATTTATTCCTACTGATATTATTGTGTTTTAAGTTATAAGTCAGTTAAAATAGTTGATTTTAAAATTGATTATATAGGGTGACTCCTCCTATGCTTATATATGATTCAGGGGAAAAAAAGGCCAAAAAGGTTAGTTAGTCTTGTTGAAATTATGATCACTGATAGTTGTTTGAAGAATGATTTTGGTTAGCATGCTTCTCAGCATGATCCCTATCCTGGAATGCAGGATAAAGTGCATAAGATGAGAAAGTTCCAACCTCATAGTAAAGAAGTATAATTAGGAATTTCAAAGATTGATTTAATGCACTCCATTATCAGTTTTCTAGTATTATATCTTTGAAGGCTTTAAGGTAATAACTTTTTAATGTAGTAGTTTAAAACCTTAGTTTTTAAAAAACTGTTAGCCAATTAAAAAAATTTTTTTTATTTTTACTTAAAAATTTTTAATAAAGAAGTATTTTTAACATACGATATTATAGTAGTTTCAGGTGTACAACATAGTGATTCGACTGTTTTGTACGTTATACAGTGCTCATTACAATAAGTATAGTTACCATCTGTTACCGTACAATGTTATTACAATATTATTGACTCTATCCTATGCTGTACTTTTCATCTCTGTGACTTATTTATTTTATAACTGGAAGTTTGTACCTCTTAATCCTTTTTACCTATTTTGTCCATACCTGCACCCCAAACTTAAGAGTTTTTTTTGAAGTTTCATTCACTGGTAGTTTTTCTTTTGCTATTCTTTTTTTAAATACATATTTATTTATTTTAGAGAGAGAGAGAGTGTGAGCGTGCAGTTGGGGAGGAGCAGAAGGGGAGAGAGAAGGAGGGGGAAAGAATCTCAAGCAGACTCCTTGTTGAGCTTGGAGCCCCATATGGGCCACGATCCTAGAACCCTGAGATCATGACCTGAGCTGAAACCAAGAGTCGAATGCTGAACTGACTGACCCACCCTGGCGCCCCTTTCTTGTGCTATTATATTTGATTGTCAGTTTCTGGAATTTATGTTGTCCCTAAAAATTGTAAGGTGGTGCCTTTTAAAAATGTAGTTTAGATTGAGAATACATCATGAAAAGTTCCATTTAAAACGTTTTAAGAAAGTGATTTTGAGAATTGCTAGTTATAGTTTCAATCTGGAACATTTTCTTTAATGAAAATTGTTACTCATCTTAATGTTGTTTAGGAAGATTCTTACCTCTGAAGACAATGTTAGGACCAAGATATGATAGTCAAGTTGCTGAAGAAAATCGATTCCATCCCAGTATGCTCTCAAATTATCTAAAGAGTCTGAAGGTAAGAAACAAAACATTTTTGATATTGTTTTAGTATATTTTACCCCTCTCTTGTTCTTCAGGTGGCCTTAAAAAAAAACCAAACTTCTTATTTTGAAATAATTTATTGACCAAGAGGAAGTTGCAAAAATTGTACATAGAATTCTCTGAACCCTCCCCTCAGCTGTTTCCCAATGGTGAAATCTTATATAATTGTAGTACAATATCAAAGCAGGAAATTGACATTTGTACAGTACTCTTGAATTGATTACAGACCTTGTTTAGTTTTTACCAATTTTTATATGTGTTCATTTATGTGTATGTGTGTATAGTTCTCTGTAGTTTGATCCAATGTATAGATCCGTGGTATTAGTTACAGAACTGTTTCATCTCCACAGAGGAACTCCCTCATGCTACCCCTTTATAGTCAGACTCTACCCACCCGCATCCCTGTATACTGGCACCTGCTAATTCCATCTCTGTAATTTTGTCATTTTGAGAATGATATATAAATGGAATAAAACAGTATGTGGCCTTTCGGGATTGGCTTTTTTCACTAAGCATAATGCCCTCGAGGTCCATCCAAGTTGTTTGTTTATGTTTCCACAAGAAGTTTATTCCTTTTTATTGTTGAATAGTATTCACTTGTATAGATGTATCAGAGTTTATTTAATTCTTTTCCCATTGAATGCTTAAATAACAAATAAGGTTATGTGAACATTCATGAACAGTTTTCATTTTTCTGGGATAAATATTCGAGAGTATGATTGCTGTGTTTATAGCTAATTTTACAAGAAAGGGCCAAACTATTTTCCTAAGTGAAACTGTAATTTTTTTGGTATTATCCTGACATAATACTGATTAAATTAGCTTCCTAGGGCTGTTGTAACAAATTACCACAAACTGGATGACTTAAAACCAAAGACGTGTATTCTTTCTCAGTTCTGGAAACTGGAAGTTCTAAATCAAGGTGTTGGAAAGGTTGGTTCCTTTTGGAGGCTTGGAGGGAGACTCTTTTCCCTTCATTCTTTCCTGCTAGCGTCTGGTTAATGCCAGTGATCCTTGGCATTCCTTGGCTTGCAGTCTGTGGGTCATCTCTCTTGTTGTTAACATCTCCCTGTGTGTGTCTGTCCAAATTTCTGTCTTTTAAGGACACCCTAATCCAGTATGATCTCATCTTAACTTGATTATATTTGTAAAGACCCTATAGCCCTATTTCCAAATAAGGTCACATTCACAGGTACTAGGAGTTAGGACTTGAATGTATCTTTTTGGGGACTTAATTCAACTTGTTACACTACTGTTTGTACTCCTCTATTTTAGTTCATTCATCCAGTATTAATACTCATTATGTGCAAGGGTTTCTATCATGGGATAGAAAAACTGTCACTTAAATTTTGAAAACCTGTTATTCATCCCTTTTCTTAGTGTAGTTTTTTGAGTATTTACTTATATTTTTTGTAAATTTTTAGCTTTTATTTTCGTTATCAGTAGTGATACTGAAAGTCTTAGTTAACTTTTATAGAGCATTAAATATTTCCTCGTTGGTATGGTAAGAGTTTGGCTTAGAAGCCATATAGCCTGGCTTTGATTTCCAATTTGCGACTCACAGCTTTGTGGGCTAGTTACATAATCTCTTCCTGTTTCAGTTTCCTCATCTGTAAATAAAATCAGTGCTTATAAAGCATGTAGTATAGTGCTTGGTGCAGAGTTAGGCCTTTATTGAATCTCACAACAACTCCATGGGGTAGATACTATTATATCCTTACTTCATGAATGGGGACTATTATGAAAAATAAATATGTATATGTAATATATGTATGTATGTATGTGTATGCAGACAGATTCACATACAAACACATTATCCATATAGACACATTACACACACACACATACACACATATGTATATATGGGGCTCCAAGCAGTTAAGTTATATAGTACAGTTTCTCCGTTTCCTTGGCTAAAGTGTTCCTATGTGTGTGTGTATGTATGTATGTATTTATTTATTTGACTTTTATCTTTCTTTACTGATTAACTTAAGCCTGTTCTACAATTTTCTGCTGCCACAAAAAGTGTATTTAGAAAACTCCTATTTTCTTTCCCATCCCCACTTTTCATCCATTTCTTATTTTGGACCTGGATGCAAACAACATGGTTCTACTTCTAACTCACTGAGAAAGCTGTATTAATGACATCTAACTCTCTGTGTTTGACAGTACATGTTCTCTGAAGGAATTAAGATCACTGCAGAAGCTGTGTGGGAAGAGAAGTAGGCCTCGGGGTGGCAGATTGTAGAAAATGCCATCAAAAATACATTTTCTATAAGTGAGAGCTCACGTGATGGGTAGACCTATCTCATCCACACTTGAACTAAGGAATCTGGAGAAATCAGTGGAGCACATTATGGTGGCTAGTTAATGTTTTGGAAACACACAGTTTTGTTAGTTTTGTCAGTTTTGTTGTACGTGAAATATAAATGTCTTTGCCATTATTTCCCCTCTAACAGTGGAATGAAATCATTATGTAAACCAGTCTCCTTTAGGCACATCCAACACTAGATGCTCAATAAAAGTGATAACAATAAAAGAGAGAAAAATAACAATTTAAAAAGTGCAGATTGTTTCTCTTGTCATTCTTCCCAGAGAATACGTGCTTCAGAATGGGGTAGAGGATGTATGAATTAACTGTTCTTTTACGTGGCTCAGTTTGGGTATGCGTATCTTAGTGAGACTTTCTTACTAGTCTGAATGTGATTCTAGTTGTTAAAGATTTTTTGAACCACTTGGCTCCTGATCACAAGCCAATTACATCAGTTAATGCTCAACAGAAGAAATAGTGATTTTTTTGTTCCAGTGCAGGAAGAAAAACTGGCTAAGAGATGGGATTAAGTCTTTATGGCCATGCGTACTGTTCTTTATTGATTATTTAAGGGGTTTATAAGAGAATTTTGACTGTACGTACTTTTTACCTTATATAGTACTCACTTTAGAATTTAACTGCTTAGCATGTGTTGTAGAGATAGCAGCTTGGAATGCTGGGTTGATGTGTGGCTGGGGGTTGGGGTGTATTTCACATAGATGCTACTCTTGCTCTATCCTGTTGTCTGATAAATCATAGGTGGGGTGGTGGTTGCAGAAAACTGCATCCATGTTTGCTTTTTTAGGTAGACTTCTGTGATGTTGAAGTGGAGTAAGTTTTGCTTATGTTCTAGTTCTGTCATCAGTTTGAGGGTTAATTTATTTCATTTAGTGCCTTCTAAGTTCTAGTACCTTGAGTAAGACTTGAGTAAGAGATGCTTTTGTTATCAATAGTTCATTGGTAGAGTGAACATAAAATCTCCCTCAGTGTAGATGGGTGAACTGGAGTATTGCCATTTCATCAGTTTGTTTTGGAACAAATTCAGTTACTAGTAAATCTCTTTTCTCTTTTTCTTTTCTTTTTTTTTTTTTAAGGTTAAAATGGGCTTGTTAGTGGATTTGACAAATACTTCAAGGTTCTATGACAGAAATGACATAGAAAAAGAAGGAATCAAATATATAAAACTTCAGTGTAAAGGGTAAGTCACGTATTAAGATTCTTTAGTATTGAAACCTTTTGCTGAAATTTGCAATTTCTTCTTTAAAAAAAAATGTTTCCATATTACTAGCCATGGTGAGTGCCCTACAACTGAGAATACGGAGACATTCATTCGTCTGTGTGAGCGGTTTAATGAAAGAAACCCACCTGAACTTATAGGTATGTCTGGCTTTACTTTACCGCTGTTTAAATATTTTATTTTGTGTTTGTGTTTCCATTTTCTTTTTAGCAAGTGAGGTGATATGGAAGTTTTTTTTTTTTCTTTTCTTTTTTAAGTAATCACTAAGAAAAGTGATTAGAGTGATAAACTAACTTTTGTGAACTATGAAATGTATTTTTGTAATTTTTGTATTTTTTAAGATAAAGCCCTAATTCCCCCTCTTCAGGTATACTGCTGGGAAACTTTACCTTAAACACTACATATTTATTTTTTATAATTTTGCATTTTATACCATATGTATTGCGAAACTCTTTTCACTCAGTATTATGTTTTTGAGAGTGATCCATGGTGATCTGTGTAACTGTGGTTCATTTTTTGCTGCTGTATAGTATTCCACCACGAGTACCCTATAGTTTATCCATTCTCCTGTTGAGGGACAACTATTTCAGCAGATATTTATTGATTGCTACTCTTTGCAAGGTACAGGCTCTTGGAACACATCAGTGGAGAAAACAAAAAAAATCCCCGCTCTCCTGGAGCTTATATTTTAGGGTGGACTGGGAGCAGGGGGGGAAGGGATGTGGGAGGAAGGCAGGCAATAAACAATATACTAAACAAACAGTATACTAAGTATACTAAACAATATACTAAATGTACTCAATTGAAAAAGCCTGACAATTACTTAAAAAGACTTTTGGCTTGTTTTCAGTTTGTTTTTTTTCCTATTATGAATAGTGCTACTAGGACTGGTCATCTAGAATTTTTAAGGTTTGATTTTTAGCTTTGATTCTTTGTTCTTTCTGATATTTATATTGACATATGGTTTGAAATGAGGATCTAATTTAAATGTTTTCTTTATAAGCAACCATTTGTTTTAGCATAGCTTATTGAGTAGTTTTTTCTCCTGATAGCTAGAAGCCATAAATTAACTTCTTGTTTGTACTACTGTAAAGTTTTTCCATTTCATTTGCCTTTTAATTTTGGGGGTAATGTTTTAAAACTTTTTTGTTCTCAATATATTTTCTTCTGTGAGTTCTTGTTTTTAAAGTTTTAAGCATCTGATATTTTCCCTATTCAGAGAATTAACTGAAAAACTATTAGGAATAGTAAGAAAGTTCAGGGGATATATTTGAACACAGGTAAATAAGAAAACATCAGCAACTTTCTTGTAAATAAACAGTAAATAGAAAATAAAATTAGAAGATGGTCTTATTAATCTTATTAATAATACTAGTTAACATTAATGGAGCATTTCCTCTGTGTTAGTCACTCAGTAAACCATTTTACATTCATTATCTCATTTTGTTCTTACAACAATCCTCTTAACGTGGACTTTATTGCCACCCCCATTTTATGATGAGAAACTGAAGCTTGGAAAGGTTAAGTGACTTGCTCAGGGTCATTCACACAGCTAGTAATGGTTAGAGCTTAGATCATATCCTAAGCAATCTGAGTTGTAAGTTCGGACTTTAAGCCACTTCTCTTTTCTGTAACAAAAATATAAAATACCAAGGAATAAAGTTTATTAAGAAGTGTAGGAAGTCTTTATGAAGAAAATATACTTGGATATTAAAAAAGACTTGAAGAAAGGGGGGACATTTGTTTCCAAATTAATTTCAATTTTTAGTGTAATTCTAAGCAAAATCCCAATGAGACTTTGGAAGAATTACTATGAAGTTGATTTCTTTTATTTGTAAAATTTACTGCCTCTACATAATTAACATATATTGAGGACCGAAAAAAATTGTTTGGCAAATGAAACAGGCAATGTTATGAGTAAGAATATTTTGAAAAACAAAAATAATGAGGAGATTGTCCTTACCAGTTATTAAAGCATAAGGTATAGTAATGGAAACTACAGTAGTTTCCTGATGGATTAAATATTTTTAAAAGGACTCATAAGCATATGGGAGAAAATACAGGTCGATATTTATTTAATTCTGGGGTAGGGTAGGATATTTCAATTATATCACCAAAGGCAGAATTCATAAATATTTCTTTAGGAGTGTCCCTGGACTGCTTGCTTCAGAATGATCTGAGGATGCTTATTAGAAATGTTTTAGGGCCTCATCCTGGACCTATATAATAAAAAACTCTGGGGTAGAACCCTAGGAATTCAGTTTTTTCTTAAAAACAAGGGTCTTAGGTGACTTTTTATGAACACTTAAATTTGAGAGCTGCTGTCAAAAATTAAAATGTGTTCTCTGTTAGTGATAATAGTACCTGCTCCTATTAATGAGTGCTTATTCTTTGCTTGGGAGACATGTTGGGAAACTGTAAATGAATGAATGAAGAAATGAATGAGTATAATCCTCATAACAACTATGTAGTGTGTGGTGTTATCCCCATTTTACAGATAAGAAAACTAAGTTTCAGAGAAATTAAGTAGTGTGCCCATGGTCACACATCTAATCAGTGTTTAAGTCAGATTTTCAATCCGTTTTCTGACTTCAAAGTTCAGATCTCTAAGTTGTTGCTGCCGTGATTTCTAGATTAACTCGTGAGAATGAAAAAGAATTTCTGTACTATAAAACATAACAGAAACAGAGCAAAAGGATTATTTGACAAGTTTGGACAGATATTTGAAGCATATGACAGATAAAAAAATATATACAAAGAGGGATGCCTGGGTGGCTCAGTTGGTTGGCGTCCAACTCTTGATTTCAGCTCAGGTCCTGATCTCGGGGTTGTGAGATCGAGCCCTTCGTCTGGCTCAGTGCTCAGTGAGGAGTCTGCTTCTCTCTCTCCCTCTCCCTGCTTGCTCTCTCTGTCTTTCTTGAATCAGTCACTTAATGAAAACAAAAAAATATATGTACAAAAGAGATTTTATAATCCAACTGGCAAAATATGGAAAACAATGAAAATGCAACTTATAAAAAATAAAATACAAGTAGCCAAGAAACATGAAAAATTTTTTTAATTTTTTAACAAGAGATACAATTAAAATATAGTTGTTACTTCCCCCCATCAAATTGGCAAAGATTTAAAAAATTAGAATGTTAAGGATTGGATACATTGGGTGTACTCACACGTTGTTAATTAGAGTGTTAATTGGTACTACTTCTCTGGAGGGACAATTTGGTGATATTTTTCAAGGTCTTCATAAGTGTTTATATACTTTGACTTATCAAGACTACATCTAAGAACTCATTTTAAGAAAGTAGAGATGGACATAAAGATTTCTGTGAAAGGAATGTCATCAAAGCTTTATTTGTAATAAAAACTGGAAACAGCTTACATATCTGTTAAAGCAGGTCATTTATAGCATATGCAACTATTCTTTAACAGAAGAACAAGAACATGGGAATATATGCCATACAGTATTGTGATGTATATGTGCGTATATATTTACACATTCACAAGAATATATATAACAAGTACACATATACACACATATATTTAGGTGTGCAACCAGAAGATACACAGCCTAAAATAGCATTGCGGCCTTTATTTGAGTGACAACTGTTTTCTCATTTGAGAGAAATCATTGTAGGGGTAAATGCTAAATGTACTTGAAGAATTCAAAGGAGGGTAATAAGTCTTAGCATTCAGAAATAGATGTCGTGTTGTTAGAAAGATTAACAATACCAGGTTTAGGAAAAGAAGTTGACCCTTGTTATAAATTGTCCAGTTGTATTGTTGGAATTATTTTTATATAGTTGACATATTTAAATCAGTTGCAGTTGACATTTATTCTTAATGTCCAAATTGCTCCAACCTGGGGCAATGGGAGCCCCTTCAAGTTGTTTTCTGTATTCTTTGGTATCACGCATTGCTCTTTGATGGTTTCCTTGTTTCTGGCACATGATGTTTTCCAGACCTGGAATCAGTTATTTCTCTAAGGAGATTGGTTCCCTTTAGTGGTTCCTATTTAGAAAATAGTATTTAGAGATAACCTTGGTGTTAAGAGACCATTCCGTAATTAAACACATTAACATTTCTGCAGTTAAACATATGAATATTCATTTACACTAAGTGGGAAAAATAGCCTATAAATAAATGTTACATCAGTTCAGATCAGGTTTTGTCCTCAAATGATTTACCAAAAACCTTAATTTTTTTAGAACTTTTTTTTTGAAATTATAATTACAAATAAGAGCTTACGGAACTATAGTGCATTCGTTTGCATGTGCAGAAGTAACTGTCTTGAGAATAAGAATTTTGTGGATGGGAGAAATTTAAAAAAAATCTTTGTTAAAAGAGAAGCAGCTGATTTCTTGGTAAATGATAACTGGGTTTATAACTGATGCCTCTAATTACTTTAGGTGTTTCCAATTATGACTATTGTAACAGATTTGTGAATATGTATTTTCATGAGTAGCATATGTTATTTTGGTAAAAAACTTTTTTTTTGTTTAATAAAAATATTTAAGATAACTTGGCATATAATAAGTTCTTAATAATTGTTAGTTTCTTTTTTCTGTTCTTATCTTTGCTGCTCTTTTAGACCAGGGTGTTTCAACCTCACTATTGACAATTTGGGCTGGATAATTCTTTATTTTGGAGGGCTGTCCTGTGCTTTGTAGTATGTTTAACAGCATCCCTGGCTTCTACCCACTCGATGCTAGTAGCACGCCACCAGTTGAGACAATGAAAAAAGTCTCCTGACATTGCCAGATGTCCTCTGGGAAGAAGCACTGATTTAGACTGATCAGATAAGTTTTTTCGATCCTAAAAATTAATTTATCTGACTAGTGAGATAGAAAGGAAACCATGTATGTTGAAATCAGGCTTTATTTGAAAAGATAGGTTGCCACTAAGCTTTTATAAATCACCTCTTCCAAATTTATATATCCAGGATGTATGTTTCTATTGTTATAGCTCATCTTTCTCTCCTTTTGCTGGGGAGATTGCTTCTTCTCTCTTTCTCTCTTTGTTGAAAGATTTTATTTTTAAGTAATCTCTACGCCAACGTGGGGCTTGAACTTAAAACCGCAAGATCAAGAGTCGCATGCCCTACCTACTGAGCCAGCCAGGTGCTCCTGTTTCTTCTCAACTTGATTTTTAAAGAACTGTGGTTTCCCCTAATACGTATATTAGTGTTAATATTTTTTGACATGCTGTGTAAATTTATTGTATTAGCTTACCTAGAAAATGAAGACAAATTTTAATAAGAAGTTGACTTAAAATAGTTAATAGTGAGCCATCTTTAGATATAAACTCTGCTTTACTTGCCACTAGGTGGACCCATTCTCATAATGAACTAAGGAAAACTGAAAAATGTTCTTCCTTTTTTTAAACATTGAAGACCTATCATACTAAACTTGTAGTTAATGGAATTTTTTTTAAACAACAAATGTGTGATCTTCCATATTTTTCTGCAGAGATTTGCTTTGATGAAGGTTTTTATAACTATTATCTTACTTTAAAACTCCAGTCATCTGTTAATGTTTTGAAGTATAATAAGACTGAAACTTTATGTATTTGTAATAACAAGGAATATTAAAAAAACTGTGGTACTTCCTTAGTTTATATTTCATCACATGACTTGATCAGTGCATTAACAATTATTCTTACATTTTCTATTCATAAAAGTATCTTGCTAGGGTAAAAATTAGAATGCAAAACAGTAATGGTTTAGGTGAGAAACATATTTACAGTTAGAATATTTGTTGCTTAAATTGGTCTGAAATGTAGAGAAGAAGGAAAATATACATGGTAGGTTTAGGTTCATGTTGTGCAAAAAATTCTCTGCAGCTGACTTTGTAATTTTTGAGGCCTCTTTTCTTAAAAAGCAATGGAGATAATGGAATTTATAGTTTCATGATTATAGCCATTTATTTCTAAGGGGTATCTTTTTCTGTTCAAGGTTGATCTCTATTTTTTCTCTTCTTTAAGAACTTTATTTCAGTTGTATCCTTGTTATCAATTATTGTCAACCTCTGTGATTTAACCCAGGTCCTTCTCAGCCTGTAAACATATCTAAGTCTCATATTGAATGATACTCCCCCTGCCAAAAAAAAAAAAATCCCACACATTTCTTCTTGTTTTATATTTCCCTTTCCTCTTCCCAGCTGATTTTTTGAAAGATTGATACTTGAATTCACTTATCTCCATTCACTACATTGCAATCTGGAGTCCTCCCCATGCACTCTTAAACAAATAGTGACTTTCATTTCTAATTTTTCTGTGACATTTAAAAAGTTAAACTGTCATATCTTGAAACTTTCTCTTTTTTTTGTTGTACATGACTCCATGTTCTCTTTGTTTTCTTGACCTCATGGCAGTTTATTCTTAATCTTCTTTATAAATAATTTTCCTTCCTTACTTATTCTCAAAAGGTTGGTTTTCCTCAGATTTCATTATTAAGTTTGTTCTCTTATTTTACATGCCCAGTCTTAGTGATCTTATCTATACCACAGACCTCTTCCTTAGTTCACTGTGTGTTGATTATTTTTTAATCTGCAGGTCCAGCCACACCTCTCCGTGAAGCTCTTTGCTATTTTTTCCAAATACTTTTAAGTCCCAAAAGAGCCTTAAACTCATCATCACCAACTGTACTCATTACCTCGCCTATAAGACTGATGTAAACTCCTCTACTTCCTAAGCTAGTAAATGGTGCCGCTGCCCACTTAGTCACCCCATCAGAAACCAGAGACCCCTTTTATGTCTTTTCTCTCAGTGTTGACAGTCAGACCCCTCCGATTGGAGATTATGCCTTAAATGTCTCTTCAGTCTGCCTCCCCTCATTATCCCTATCACTATGACCCTTGTCACTCTGACCCTTAGCTCACACATTAATTACTGGGGTGGCTTCCTTACTGTGTTTCTTGCCTTCATTGTTGCTGCCTTTCTGCCTTCTGTCGAGCTGCCTTTGGAGCGGGCTATTTATTTTTTTAAACATTTATTTATTTATTTATTTTAGTAATCTCTACACCCAACGTGGGACTTGAACCCACTACCCTGAGATCAAGAGTTGCATGCTCTTCTGACTGAGCCAGCCATGTACCCCTGGAGTATTTTTTAAAAACATGATAATTTTATTGCCATGCTTAAAATTTTTTATTTTTAAATTTTATTTATTTATTTATTTATTTATTCTTAAAGATTTTATTTATTTGACAGAGAGAGAGACAGCCAGCGAGAGAGGGAACACAGGCAGGGGGAGTGGGAGAGGAAGAAGCAGGCTCCCAGCGGAGGAGCCTGATGTGGGGCTTGATCCCAGGACTCTGGGATCATGCCCTGAGCCGAAGGCCGACGCTTAACGACTGAGCCACCCAGGCGCCCCATGCTTAAAAATTTTTAATATCTCTCTATTGCCCTTATACTGTCTTTAGTATGGTACACAGGTTTCTTCAGGATATTGTCCTTTTCATTGCCTCCAACTGCATTTGGTATTACTTTCTTATTATACTCTATGCTGTAGCCATCTGATTAATTTATAGTTTGCCATATGTGGTGTTTTGATTCATACATATTTTTATTTGTGCAAATTACCCCTGTCTGTAGTTCCTTTGTATCCTTGTTAATTGGGTATTGTTCATTGACTAAGGTTTTTATTCTAAATATTAATGATTATTTATTTACTGTGAATGTAGAAATAGGTGATTTGGTTTAAGTTGATTGTGACTCTAAGATACTGGCTTTCAGTTTTTTTTTTTTTAAGTAGCAAAAATCTTTTTTGGAAATCTTACCCTGTTACGGAAATGAGATGAAAATGATACTTTTATTGGTATACCTTTAAAAATGTATCAAATAAAAATGTATCAAAGTTACATTTTTGATAGTCATTTGCTAAAAACAAGTATTTTGGAATGTGTTTTAAAAGCCAATTGCAGGGGCGCCTGGGTGGCGCAGTCGTTAAGCGTTGGCCTTCGGCTCAGGGTGTGATCCCGGTGTTCTGGGATCGAGCCCCACATCAGGCTCCTCCGCTAGGAGCCTGCTTCTTCCTCTCCCACTCCGCCTGCTTGTGTTCCCTCTCTCGCTGGCTGTCTCTGTCAAATAAATAAAATAAAATCTTAAAAAAAAAAACCCAAAAAAACCCCCCAAAAAAGCCAATTGCAGACTTATATCAGCATCTCAATTTAACGTCTAGATTTTTTCCTTTTTTAAAGATTTTATTTTATTTATTTATCTGAAAGAGAAAGACACAAGCAGGGAAAGGGACAGAGAGAGAGGGAGAAGCAAACTCCCTGCTGAGCAGGGAGCCCAAATGCGGGACTCGATCCCAGGACCCCGAGATCATGACCTGAGCCAAAGGGAGATGCTTAACTGACTGAGCCACCCACGTGCCCCTTACTTTATAATCTGGTTTTAAAAACAGTCAACCTTGTGATGAACTGCATTCATTTAAAATGCACAGTTTAATTATGTAGATAATCATGAAACGACAACCAAGGTTCAGAGCATTTGCAGTTTATGTCCCTTTCTGTCCATCTTCTCTTCAATCCTTAGTTGTAGATCGGGCAATCACTTTCTACTTTCTGTCACTATAGATTAATTTGCATTTTTTAGAAATTGTTTTATTGAAATATATTTGACATATGACATTGTGGAAATTTGAGATATAGAACATGTTAATTTGATATATTTATACATTGTAATATGATTGCCATTGTAGCAATAATTAACACCTCTATCATGTTACATGATTTCTCTTTTTAGTGTTTGGAATAATTAAATTGTAGCTTCTCAAGTTTGATGAGCATAATACAATAGTGTTGTCTATATTCACTATGCTGTGCATTAGATCTTCAGGTCTTATTTACTACTCATTGCAAATTTGTGCCCTTAAATAACTGTGTCCTGTAACAACCCCCCCCCCCCATTTCCTGGTAACCACCGTTTTACTCTTCTGATTTTTCGAGTCTGGGTTTTTTAGATTTCATGTATAAGTAATATCATATAGTACTTGTCTTTCACTGTCTGACTTATCTCCTTTATTTAGCATAATATGATCAAGGTCCATCTATGTTGTTACAAATGGAAGAATGTTCTTTCTCCTGGCTAAGTAAAGTTCCATTACACCCCCATACCCCCCCCCCCCCCCACACCTCATGTCTCCTATATTCATTCATCCACTGATGGTGCTTAGGTTGATTCCATATCTTGGCTATTGTCAGTAATGCTGCAATCAACATGGAAGTGCATATATCTCTTCAATATCCTATTTTCATTTCCTTTGGGTGTATACCCAGAAGTGGAATTGCTAAATCATATGGTAGATCTATTTTTAATTTTTTGAGGAACCTCCATAATGTTTTCCAAAGTGGTTCAACCAGTTTACATTCCCACCGACAGTGTACGAGAGTTCCCCTTTCATCACATCCTTGCCAGTACTTACCTCTTGTTTTCTTGATGATAACCATTTTAACAGGTGTGAGGTGGTACTGTGGTTTTGATATATATTTCCCTGATGATTAGTGATGTTAAGTATCTTTTAGTATACCTGTTGGCCATTTTGATGTCTTTAGAAAAATGTCTTTTGAGATCCTATGCCTATTTCTTAATTGGCTTGTTTTTTTTTTTTTTTAATTTTTTGGTATGCATTCTTTATATATTTTGGATATTAGTCCCTGGCCTGATGTATGGTTTGCAAAATTTTTCTCCCATTCTGTAGGTTGCCATTTCATTTGTTTATTTATTTGGGCAGAAGCTTTTTTTTTTTTTTTTATACTTTGGTTGTTACTATTTAATTTACTGTTATTTGCCAAGAACTTTTGGTGGAGAGGTCTTGCCAGGTTCTGTGATTCTTTTTTTTTTTTTTTTAATTAATGATTTTTTATTATATTATGTTAGTCACCATACAGTACATCCCCGGTTTCCGATGTAAAGCTCGATGATTCATTAGTTGCGTATAACACCCAGTGCACCATGCAATACATGCCCTCCTTACTACCCATCACCAGCCTATCCCATTCCCCCACCCCCCTCCCCTCTGAGGCCCTCAGTTTGTTTCTCATAGTCCATAGTCTCTCATGTTTCATTCCCCCTTCTGATTACCCCCCCCTTTCTTTATCCCTTTCTTCCCCTACCGATCTTCCTAGTTCTTATGTTCCATAGATGAGAGAAATCATATAATAGTTGTCTTTCTCTGCTTGACTTATTTCACTTAGCATTATCTCCTCCAGTGCCGTCCATGTTGCAGCAAATGTTGAGAATTCGTTCTTTCTGATAGCTGAATAATATTCCATTGTATATATGGACCACAACTTCTTAATCCAGTCATCTGTTGAAGGGCATCTCGGCTCCTTCCACGATTTAGCTATTGTGGACAATGCTGCTGTGAACATTGGGGTGCATATGGCCCTTCTCTTCACTATGTCTGTATCTTTGGGGTAAACACCCAGTAGTGCAATGGCTGGGTCATAGGGTAGCTCAATTTTTAACTTTTTAAGGGACCTCCACACTGTTTTCCAGAGTGGCTGTACCAACTTGCATTCCCACCAACAATGTAGGAGGGATCCCCTTTCTCCACATCCTCTCCAACAATTGTTGTTTCTTGCCTTGTCTATTTTTGCCATTCTCACTGGCGTAAGGTGGTATCTCAGTGTGGTTTTAATTTGAATTTCCCTGATGGCTAATGATTTTGAACATTTTTTCATGTGTCTGTTAGCCATTTGTATGTCTTCATTGGAAAAGTGTCTGTTCATATCTTCTGGGCAGAAGCTTTTAAGTTTAATGTAGTTTCATTTGTTGATGTTTGCTTTGGTTGTTTGTGCTTTTGGTGTCATATCCAAAAAATCATTGGCAAGATCAGTGTCAAATAGTTTTTTCCCTTACATCTTTTTCTGGGGTTTTATGGTATTGGGTCTTACGTTTAAGTCTTTGATCCATTTTGTGTTAATTTTTATGAATAGTGTAAGATAGGGGTCCAGGTTTATTGTTCTGCATGAACACCATTTGTTGGTGAGACTGTCATTCCCCATTGAGTGTTCTGGGTTCCCTTCTTGAATATTAGTTGACCGTATATGCAGGAGTTTAATTCTGGGTTCCCTAATCCTATTCCATTCTTTCCCTGTATGTCTGTCTTTATGTCAGTACCATACTGCTTTTAATCACTACAGTTTTGTGGTATAATTTGAAATCAGGAAGTGTGATACCTCCAGTTTTGTTATTTTTCCTCAAGATTGCTTTGGCTATTCAGGGTCTTTCATGGTTCCATACAAATTTTTGCATATTATAGACTTTATGTAAATAAAATTTATATATGTGGACTTTTTTTTTGGTTTTTGTTTTCTGCTTCTTTCACACAGGTTTTGAAATCATCGTCATTGTATTTATTAGTAATTCATTCATTTTTATGGCTGAGTAGTAGTTATTGAATGGATATAACACGTGTATATCCCTTCACCTGATAACTGACATTTGGGGTGTTTGCAGTTTTTGGCCATTATAAATGAAGTTGCTATGGACATTAATCTTTATGTATATCTTTGCACACATATTCTTATTTTTCTTGGGTAAATAACTAGGATTAGAATGTCTGGGTCATTTGATGTAGGTGTATGTTTAACTTTTTAAGAAATTGCCAAACTGTTTTCCAAAGTGATTGTGTTATTTTGTATTTCTGCCAGCAGTATCTGAGGGTTTCAGTTCTTCTACATACTCACTTACATTTGATATTGTCACTCTTTTTGATTTTAGCTATTTTAATTAGTATATAGGGGATTTTAGTTTGCATTTTCATGATAATGATGTCAACTGCCTTTTCATGTACTTCTTGACCCTTTACACGTATTCGTTTGTAAAGTGTCTTTTTAAATCTTTGGCCCAGTTTTAAAAATATTAGGGTGTTTGTTTTATTATTGAGTTGTAAGAGTTCTTTATATATTCTGGATAGAAGTCCTTTATCAGATATACATAATGAGAGTATATTCTGTGGCTAGTGTTATATTTTTCTTTCTTTTTTCTTTTTAGAGGAAGAGAGAGCGGGGGAGGGGGAGAGGGAGAGGGAGAGAGAGAATCTTAAGCAGGCTCCATGCCCAGCATGCAGTCCGATGTGGGGCTCAATTTCAGGACCCTGAGATCATGCCCTGAGCCAAAATTGAGAGTTGGGATACTTAACTGACTGAGCCACCCAGGTGTCCCCTGGTGTATTTATTTTCTTAATGACATCTTTCAAAGAGCAAGCATATACCATTGTGAAGTAGCCCAGTTTATCAATATTTCCTTTTATTTTATGTTTTATCTAAGAAGTCTTTTCGTACACTAAGGTT
The DNA here is from genome assembly GCF_024610735.1 of Ursus americanus. Lineage (NCBI taxonomy): Eukaryota > Metazoa > Chordata > Mammalia > Carnivora > Ursidae > Ursus > Ursus americanus. Next base: position 8,736,296 of record NC_142137.1, on the reverse strand, counting down.
GCAAAGATTTTCTCCCATATTGTCTTCTAGAAGTTTTGTAATTCTAACTTTTAGTTTATGTATATATTTGATTTTGGTTGCCTTCTATTAGGATGCTTCATATACAAAGAGAAGAGTAGTTTGTTAAGATATAGTCTTAAATGGCAGGATATCTTTCCATTAAAGAGGTAATAGGAAAAGCTTCATTTCGAGTTTTGCAAGAGAGTGACTTAAGTAATGTTGTCATGTTAGTAATGTCAACCAAACTGTTTTAATTACTTTTTCAAAGTAGTTGAAATGATTAAAAATGCAGTCATTTTGGAATTTATGAAGCTCATTTGCAGCTTTTCAAAAATATAGAGATAGGACCACACTAATCTTGCATATGTACTGAATTTCTCAGGTTTTTCTCCTGAAAGTTTATTTTACTTTTTAAAAAAGATTTATTTATTTATTTGAGAGACAGAGAGAGAGGTGGGAGGGGCCGAGGGAGAGAAAGTCTTAGGCAACCTCCATGCATAGCACAGAGCTGGATGTGGAGCTTGATCTCAGGACCATGAGATTGTGATCTGAGCCGAAACCAAGAGTCCGATGCTTAACTGACTGCGCCATCCAGGTGCCCCCTGAAAGTTTATTTTAAATATTATAAGTTAATGTAAAGATATTGTCAGTTGGTTTCTAAGAGAACTCCATAGTAGTTTTGTTTTTATTGTACTGTATTACCGTCAGTTATTTTCTAGATCCAATCAAGTGTTGTGTGTGTGTGTGTCCATCTTTTAGAGTTGTGTGTTTGATAAAAATACCTTCTTATTTAAAGTGCTTGAATTCCTTTTCTTTTCTTTTCTTTTTTTTTTTTTTTAAGATTTACTTAGTTATTTGAGAGAGAGAGAGTGTGCACAGAGGGAGAGGGAGAAGCAGATTCCCCACTGAGCAGGGAGTGCAATGTGGGGATCAGTCCCAGGACCCTAGGATCATGACTTGAGCCAAAGGGACACGCTTAACTGATTGAGCCACCTAGGTACCCCTAAAATGCTTGGAATCCTTTAGTTTTAAGAGATATCTTTAGACCTTAGAGGTGATTTGTAATCAGTATATACTAAACTTCTTGCTAGTGAGATAAATTAGATTTTAAGAACTTAAACTGACAGTTACTGATAGTTACAAGAGAGGGCCAAGTTTTTAAAAATGTGGTTTTTTAAATAAAATCATTAAAATGTTTTGATTGAAGGTTGGAATTTTAAAGTGAAATGTGGCTTCTGAAGTGATATATTAATTTTAAACCAAAGCTACTTTATTTTCTAGGTGTTCATTGTACCCATGGTTTCAATCGCACTGGTTTCCTCATATGTGCCTTTTTGGTGGAGAAAATGGATTGGAGGTATTTGTTTCTTGTTATAATGGAAGAAGATTAGTAATTGATAAAGAATTTTATTGATTTTTTTAGTTTTAGTTTTTTATATTGCCAAATTTTTGGTGAAGTCCTGATTAGTAGTATTTAAAGTGCTTTTCATTTTAGACTTGATTAATCTTAGAATATCATTTATTACCTGGTGTTTTGTACTAACTAGCACTTCAGTTGAATGTTTATGGATTTTTATATACTATGTATTTTCTTTTCCAGATTTTGTTCACATATTCCAGAATTATCAGAGACAAGTTTACTCAATTTTTATTTTTCACCTTTGGAAGTTACTTTTGTTGTTATTGTTCTTTTTTCTTTTTCTTTTTTTTCTTTTTGTAAGTAAGCTAGCTCATGCCCAACATGGGGCTTGAACTTCTGACCCTGAGGTTGAGTTGCATGCTCTACTGACTAAACCAGGCAGATGCCCCTTGTTCTTTTCATTTTTAATAATACCTTTTTAAAAATAGCTGTTGAATATTAGGAAAAACTTTTAATGGTATATGGAGGAGGTATTTTTGGGACAGTTACTCTCTATGAACCAATCAAGCAAGCATGTCTTAATTGAAGTGCCTTTTTAGATCCTGAGAGATTAGAACCTTTGTGGCCTCACATTCCTGAGTGAATGGCATATTACTACCTGAATTTTCTTGTTTACTGATTGAGGATCATTATTTTTTTTATAAAGCCTTTCACACAGTAGGTCCTTCTCTAAATATAATCAGCTGAAGTACGCATATGATTGTGTATTTCCCTGGTTCACACATCCTCTGGTTCTCTACTGCATGCTCTTCTAGCTCTGCCTTTCTGGCCTTTGAGCTGCTTTTGATAGTGACCCCAGACTCCTGTGTCAGCCTGTGCTTTAGCCTCTCTCTGATGACCTTTGCTCTTATTACCGGGTCTGTTGAAAGTTCTTAAAAGCTAGCATGCTTTTATTTTTATTCATACTGCTATTCACATTTCTTTGATTTCCCTTAGAGTGAGATCTCAACCTTCAAGGTTTTATTTAAATTTTTCACAGACTTTCCCAGGTCTCTTCTGTACAGTCATTGCAGCTTACCTCTAGGGTTTAGGGATTATTAATGTACCTTATATTAAAGCTGTTTCAGAAGGAATTTGTCCTTTAATAGATTGAATGCCTTGGGCATGGGGAATATGATTTGTCCATTTTATAAACCTATATTATACTTCATTTGGTGCCTGAAGTAGAATGAGTGAGTTTTGATAAATCTGCATAAATTAAGAGTAGTGAGGAAATTCCATGGTGTTTGTTTTCCATAGTATTGAAGCAGCAGTTGCTACTTTTGCTCAAGCCAGACCACCAGGAATTTATAAGGGTGATTATTTGAAAGAACTTTTTCGTCGCTATGGTGATATAGAGGAAGCACCACCCCCACCTCTGTTGCCAGATTGGTGTTTTGAGGATGATGAAGATGAAGATGAGGATGAGGATGGAAAAAAGGAATCAGAACCTGGGTCAAGTGCCTCCTTTGGCAAAAGGCGAAAAGAACGGTTAAAACTGGTAATGTTTAAAAATATTATAGTCTTTACTTATTTCTTCTGCAAGCTTATTGAAATTTATGTGTTTGTTTTGCTAGATTCTAAAGTTATTTCATTCTGGCTGTTTCTAAAGATTCTTGATAGCCATGAGTCTGCCTTTTCTGTGGGAAAAGCTTGTTAATAAGTTTATTTTGTTTTTGATTCTTAGGTAAACCAAAGAACTCTTACATATTAGATTGAGAACATATTATTTTTTGCAAAGTATTGGGAGATTCCAACTACATAGTGAAATTTTTACTGATGTTTTACAAAATTGTCACATAGTTAAAATAACTTTACATATAAATTCTGCTCCTTCCCATGGTTGGTATTTTCATGTTTTCTGTAAAATTGAACTGAGAAGATTCTTCTATGGACAACTCCCATTATAAAAGTCCTAACAATAGGAATTCTCTTCTTGGGAAGACAGGAGAGATGCTGAGAAGAAAAGTACTGATGGTACTTGTACATACACAAATATGTGGGATAGGCCAAAGGGAAAAGTTAGGGAAAGTGTGGAGATTATTAAATGTTAATGAAGTTAATTATTAAGGAATGTGGGATATCATAGCTGAGCAGTAAAGATTACAGTGATTCATAGGCAAGGAAGAAAATGCCTTGATTTTATGTAAATCAAGTGATACAGTCATTTGGACTTTCTAAAAAAAGTCCTTTGCTTGAAAAACATTATTTTAATATGTATTTGCAAATTTCAAATTTAAGACTTGAGGCCACTGAAAAATGTTAATTGCTTCGAAACATAGAAATAATTAAAAAAAAAACTTATTCTTAGTCTAACTCATTGATTACTGAATCACATACCTAGAAAAATAAGAATCACATTCTAAGGAAAGGCTAATAGGATAATATAACATAGCATAGATGACTACTTTCTTATAGTATCATTTTTGTAAGGAAATTCAACTCTATTTTTTAAGAATAACATTAACCATGAGCATATGCTAATGTGTTTTTGCATTACAGTATAGTATTTGAATGTGTAAAAGAGTTTAAAGCAAAGAGTTACTATTTTGCAAAATGTGCTAAAAGTTTGCCGGTTTTTTTTCCCCCTGCAGAAAAGGTCTTAAAAATGACATTTATTTTATAATATCAAGTACCATTAAATCTCTGTAGTTGCAGATGAGCTTCAGCAGCATTGAGAGAAACACAGCCAAGATGGGCATGTTTCTTTAGGGAAAATAAAGGACGTTTAAAATAAAATCCCCAATCTAGTTTCTTCAATTTTGTTTTGTCAGTTACTAAGAGGAGTGTTTTAAAAATTTCCCACTATGGGGGCACCTGGGTGGCTTAGCTGTTAAGCGTCTGCCTTTGGCTCAGGTCATGATCCCAGGGTCCTGGGATCGAGCCCTACATCGGGCTCCCTGCTTGGCAGGAAGCCTGCTTCTCCCTCTCATGCTCCCCTTGCTTGTGTTCCCTCTCCTGCTGTCTCTCTCTGTCAAATAAATAAATAAATAAATAAATAAATAAAATCTTTAAAAAAAAAATTTCCCACAATGGGGGCACCTGGGTTACTCAGTTAAATGTTCAATTCTTGATTTTGGCTCAGGTCATGATCTCAGGGTTGTGAGATAGAGTCCCTCTTTGGTCTCCATGCTGGGCATGGGGCCTGCTTGGTATTCTCTCCCTCCCTGTCCCCCTCCCCCTCCCCCTCCAAAAATATTCCCCAAAATGATTGTGGATCTATTTCTCCTTCCAGTTCTGTCAAGTTTTGCTTTATGTATTTTAAGGTGATAGTATTTAGTTTATATAAATATGTGTAAAGGATTATTACATCTTAACTGTGTCTTCACTTTTAGCATTAAAAATATCTAATGTTAGTATGATTGATTGCCCAAACATTCTTTTGGATAGTGTTAGTATGGGTTATCTTTTTTCTGTCCTTTTGCTTTCAGACTATTTATCCTTTATTTAAGGTACGTCTCTTATAGGCATTGCATTGTTAGGTTTTGTTTATCCAGTGAATAATTTTTGCCTTGTTGGAGTATTTGGTCCATGAACATTTATTTTACTGATGTAATTATATTTAAAACTTATGGTCTTACTTCACCTCTCCCCATCCCCATCCGCCGCCTCATATATTCTTTTTATCTTCCTTTCTTGCCTTCTTTATGCTTAATTGTTTCTGTATCACCCCAAGCCATTGCTTGTTAGTTATACATTCTTTTACTATTCTGTTAGTGGTTATCCAAGATTTCAGTATGTATCTTTGACTTGTTAAAGTCTGGTATATATTAGTACTTTTGCCACTTTTTTAAACAGTGCAAGAATCTTAGGACCTTTCGTTGTATTTACCTCTCCCTGCCTTTTTGTTATTGTCTATCATAATTCTACAAGTATTTTATTTTATTTTATTTTATTTTTTTTAAAAGATTTTATTTATTTATTCGACAGAGATAGAGACAGCCAGCGAGAGAGGGCACACAAGCAGGGGGAGTGGGAGAGGAAGAAGGCGGGCTCTCAGCAGAGGAGCCTGATGTGGGGCTCGATCCCATAACGCTGGGATCACGCCCTGAGCCGAAGGCAGACGCTTAACTGCTGTGCCACCCAGGCGCCCCTCTACAAGTATTTTAAACCCCATAACGTGTCATCATCATCATCATCATTTTATACACCAAATATTCATTAGACAAACCCACATGTTTATCTTTTCTGGTGCTCTTCTTTCTTTCATGTATTTTTGTGGTTCCATTTGGATAGTTTTTTTTCTAACCAAAGAGTTCTCTTTAGTATTTTCTTTATTGTGGGTCTGCTGTAACACATTCTCTCAGTATTTTTGTAAAAAATGTCTTTTTCTTGCCATCATTTTGAAGAATGTTCTGGGTATAGAATTTTGGGTTGGCACTTTGAAGATATCATTCCATAATCCATTTCTATTAAGAAGTTGCTTCTTTGAAGCTAATTTCTTGTTGTTTTTGATTTTCAAAAATTTTACTATCATGTTTCTACTTGGAGTTTTCTTTGTGTTTATTCTGCTATTTATAGTGATTCTTGAATCTATGGATGGATTTGTTGTTAGTTTTAGAAAATTCTCAGCCATTATCTCTTCAAATACTGGTTCACATGCATTCTTTTTCTCTTCTGGGATTCACCTAATAGACTTTTTTCCTCCCTTCTCCTAGTGTCTCTTATGTTCTTTTCTATATTTTCTACCCTTTTTTTTTTCATTTTTCAATGTGGATCTTTTCTTCTTAACCTGTCTTCCAGTTTACTAATCCCACTTTAGCTTTGTCTAAGCTGCTGTTAAATTTATCCATTAAGTATATAATTTCAGTTATTTCACTTTTGGAATTTTCATTTGAGTTTTAAAATAGTTTTTAGTTCTTTGTTAGAATTCTTCACCTTGTCATTTAGATTTTTAAATTTATTAATCCCATTTATTTTAAAGCTTGGGTCAGATAACTAATGGATGTGAATCTCTTCTGGATCTTTAGTTTTTCTTCTCGTGTCCTTTTGATTTCTAGTCAGTTGTTTCTTTTTTGGCATACTTGCGTATTTCTGCTTATTAGACATTATGTATGAAAAATTGTGGAAATAATTTGAGACTCTGCATCATGTTTTCTTCCTTCAGAGAACATTTACTTTTGTTCCTATGTAGGGTTAAGAGTAGGACATCTTAACTCAGTCAAGGATTGAATTGTTCAGAAACCAGTCTTCAGTTTTGGGGGGCTGGTCTCTTTTTGGTTCAACTTAATTCCTAGAGAGTGTAGCCCTTTGGGGATCCTAACTGAAAGCCTGGAGAAATAAATAGGACCCTTCCTCCTTAGTGGCTTGAAACTCCAGTTTTTGTTTACCCATTCCTGTGATATTGCTGAAAGCTGTGTTCAGCCCTTTTAGCCTCTTACCTGCCGTTTTGTAAACAGTGCCTGTAGACAAATCTGTACCAGATGTGCAGCTCACCTCTCTGGGTTCCTTTCCTTCTGAGTTCTTGGCCCTTCAAGCCTTTACTACCTTTCTACTTCTCAAATAGGTGCTTTTAACATTTTGTCTAGCTTTTTCTCATGGCTGCAGAATTGATCTCAGTAAGCTAGCCTGCCATTGCCAAAAGGAGAAATCTTTCCTTCTCGTGTTTTGGAGAAAGCAGGTAGGTTTGATTTCAAAGTGGTTAGGTCGTTTTTTCCTCTTTTCAAATCATAACTCGTAAATTCTAAAATTGTTAAATATATTTTTTACTTAAAAGTAGTATACTTAAAGAAAATTTGAAAATAAAAGAAACTGCTTAAAATTCTTCAACTTTTGTGTTACTACTGGCATTTTGTCATCATGGAAGAATTTCTTCCCATTTACTTATCTAATTTAAAAGTGTACACATGACATAAAGATCAGTTTTCTTTATAAAATAAAAATACAAACATCTAGAAGTATATAGAGTAAAAAGTGAAGGTCTTTTCATTCCCACTGCAACTGCTCTCTACTTTTTGGTAGTTCTTCTAGATACTTATTTTTCTATGCATTTACATATGTATGTTCAATTTTGACCTTACTTCTCCACTCCTTTTTAATGTAGATGTATTTTTCTGCAGCTTCCCCCTCCCCTTTTTTAACATGGGTATCTTTTCTTAGTATATTTTTAACTACTTCATTCTTTTTAGGTAATTCCGGAAGAGACACTTTATATAAAGCAAACAAAATATTTCTTTGCAAGAGGAGAGAAGATATCAATCCATACAATAGTGACAGACTATTATGAAAAAGAACCAATTAGAGATCTTGGAAATGATAATAAAAAAATCCAGCAACCCAGTTAGGTGGGTTGGATAATAGAATGAAGTTAGCCATAGAGGAAATTATCAAGCTGGAAGATTTAGCTAGGAAATGCTTCCTGGATGCAGCACAAAAGGACAAAGAAATTTGAAAAATAGTTTAGACTTAGGTAGTGATTTATATGAATGACTTAACAGTAATTTAAATGTCACAGAGGGGACACGTACAAGGATTATATTTTCTGTAATGCAGTAGGGCCAGGTTAGATTAGTGATTTTAAGAAGCTAATGGGAGATGAGAAAATGGCAGAATTGGGGGCTCTCACTACCACCCCTGCTTTTGGAGATTCACTAGGACTCAGCATATAGTTGTACTCACAGCCAAGATTTATTACAGTGTTGTACTAAAGATATACAACTGGATCACAAGGGAAAAAAGACAAGTGGAGTCTGGTGGATTCTGTATGTAGGCTTTCTTATGCTCTCTTCTTCCGATGAGGGGTTATACAGAGCTCACTATCTCAGCAGCAGTGAAGATACAGCAGCATGTGTGATGTTCCTGCCTAGGGAAGCTCATTAGAGTCTTAGTGCCCAGGTTTTTACTGAAGGCTGGTCACGTAGGCAGCCTCTGCATAGTGTATACCAAAATTTTCCAGATCCCAGAAGGAAGGCATTTGTTCAGCATAAGCTTTATTGTTTGTACGAATAGTCTAGGCATGGTGAATCACCTTTATCAGTTGACTAAGCATTCTAAGAATCTTGTTCCCAGATGCCAGTCAGGGCCAACCTTGTACACAGTCCTGCTATGTTAACTTTTTTCTGCACGCTAGTACCGAATGTTCATTCAAGTAGTTTAGTTATGATGAAAAAGGGAGAGTGAGGTTAATTGCTTGATGCATATATAGTCAGAAAAGGCTTTTTGGTATGGAATGAACTCCAGAATATTTATTGCTTGTGGATAAGTGGCTAGTAGAATCAGTGACCTTGGAAATAAAGGTTGGGGAATAAATGATACAGCGATGTCTGAGGAAGTGAAAGGGAATGGAGTTCAAAAGCAGATGGAGAAATGGGTCTTCAGTAAGTGTAGGGCAACCTCATCCATTGCACTGAGATTGTGATTTTTTCCTCAGTGAATTTCAGCTGCATATGTGTGGGAGTAGAGAAGACGAATGGTAGGTTGATACAAGGTTGGGTATACTTAGTATGGCTGTGATGGAAGGACAAAAGATTGAGGAGTTCTGTGGATATCAGGCAAAGAATAATTGAAGTAATCAGCCATAGAGTCTAGGCTGAATAGGAAGTAAGGTCAGGATGGGGGCTGTTAGCCTGTGAAAAAAGAGGGGTGAAGGGATTGTTAGAGCATAGTTAGGGTAAAAGAGTTAAGCTGTTTAATCAAAGAGGTCAAAGAGTGGTATGTTGGCTTTTGAGTATTGTGGTTCCTCAATCAGCGTGAGTTGAATTGATGAATCAAAAGGTAGAGCAGCGTAAAGTGTTGATGGTATGGCCATGTGGCAGGTTGTACAAGTTAAGCAAAGGTGATGGTTGTTGAAAATGAAATTACTGAACTGTGAAGCGTAAGTCATTTGATGTATCAGATTACCTGGTGGATGTTGATGTTACCAGTGTAGTGATAGAAGTTAGCACAGTGAGAAATACTGTTCTAGATGGATGTGGGGCAATGACCAGAGGTCAGTACACGAAGAATAGAGAGTTTTACTACTTTGGACTCTCTGGTTGCAAGCAGCAGAAATTAACTCCAACTAGCTTAAATAATAAGAGGAAATTACTGTGAGAGCATGAGTAGGACTCAAACCCAGAATATAGGCAGATCTTAGGAAGAGACTGGAGCCTGGGCCTGGAAAGCTATTTAGAACCTAGTTTCTGCTCTTTCTTATTTTCTCATCTTTGCTTTTCTCTCCTATTTCTGTTTCTCTCCTTTTGTGTCATATATCTCACTAGCTTTGTCTTTCAAGACTGGCTCTTTGTTATTCCTTGTTTATCTGAGAGCTTATAATTATCCTGTATTTTCTGAGCTTACATGTTGTAATTTTAGCCACACGCAGCGACTCTCTGTCTGAATCCTAATGCCAAGTTACCAGAAGAGAGAATCTAGTCGCTTCACACTGAGTTAGTGGTTTGCTTATGCTCCAGACAACTTTGGCTGGGGTGGGACGTTATCTTGTAATGTCATATAACATGGCTGTTAGGGTCCCATCTTTGTGGATGAGAGGGCAGCTCTTAATGAGAGCTGTTGTGCCACCAACCACAGTGGATGTCTCCTCTACCACAGTCGAGTGATATAGCTGAATGGAGTTAGTCTAAATGGAAATGGAGGAGGAACTTTTGAAAGAGGCCAGGAGAGCAAGTGAAGATATAGGAGAATGGTTTCCACCATGGGACTTGGGCAGTGGGAGAATGAGCAGCTTTTACTTACAAAAGAAGTGGTCTCCTTGGTGGAGAGTTAGCTCTTAGTTAGGACACAGGGGATGGGGTATTCATGAAAAAGTTTGAGCTGATAGGGACGGTTATTTATGAAAAAAGAGATTCCAGGGTTTATATTGAAACTCTTTGGGAAGGTGATTGGTGATAAGATGAACCAAAGAGAAGGGGCTCCAAAGCAGTGAGGATAGGACTGTCAGAGAGGAAAGATGACTGGTGACTTGATTTTGGGTGTTGTCAGCAGTATGGTTGACAGGCATGAGAAGTATAGATATAAGTAATTGGCAAATTAGTGGTTGGAAAACTTTCATTTTTCTGTGATTTCCTTCTGAGTTGAAGATAGTTAACAGAGGCAGTCCAAGAGTGACTAATTTTTATAGCTCCATCTCAACACAATGAACTTATTTTGGTTTGAGGCTTTATTTTTGTTAGAGTTCCCCTTTTCTGACTCATATTGATATGGCTATGATTTGAAATGATGAATTCTGGTAGTTCCATTTGGGTTTTTGACAGTTGCACATGTCCTGTACTTGGCCTTCACATTCCTGACACCTTTCCTCATCTTTTGAGTACATGCTATTATTGATTTGGAGGAGTATGACTTACAGTTATGTTGCTCCTTTGAATCGATGTCTGGGATCATCTCTTTGAATAAAACTGTTAATGCATTTTCTTCATTACTAAAATATCCTTGTTATACATAACATACATACTTGCTCACTCATTCTCTTTACACACACACCTTTTACATATAATTTGCTCGCCCCCATCTTCTGTAACTGTTTTCTCAGTTTCCCTTTAACTGATCACTGATTAATTTTGTCCTTTTTGTAGTAGCCATATGAATTTCTATTTTAAGCCTGGTGCGACTTCTGTTAATGAAATACACCTCTTTCATCTTAAGCATACGTCATCTTCCTTTCACTTTTGATATTTCTTTATTCCCACAAACTGAAAAGGTAGTTTGTTAGAAAGTGAAAGTAAAGGGGCGCCTGGGTGGCTCAGTCGGTAAAGCATCTGCCTTTGGCTTGGGTCATGATCTCAGGGTCCTGGGATCGAGCCCCTAATTGGGCTCCCTGCTCAGTGGGGAGCCTGCTTCTCCTTCTCCCTCTGCCTGCAGCTCCCCCTACTTGTGCTCCCTCTCTATCAGATAAATAAATAAAATCTTAAAAAAAAAAAAGTGAAAGTAAATGTCATTGACTTTGAATCTCAATTATAGTATGTTTGAAAATCGTTCCAGACCTAAGACATAGCTGTTTAGATTTAGTGATACTTTTTGAAATTACTATGTAATTTTGAATAATATAAAATATTTTTGTCAGAAGAAACTTGTAATGACAGTGAACAGCAGATTCAGTTGAAAAGTTACTAAATAGATGGGACGCCTGGGTGACTTAGTTGGTTAAGTGTCTGCCTTCAGCTCAGGTCATGACCCCAGAGTCTTGGAATTGAGCCCCACATCGGGCTCCTTGCTCAGCGGGGAACCTCCTTCTCCCTCAGCCTGCTCCTCCCCCTGCTTGTGCTCTCTTTCTCTCTCTCTCTGAGATAAATAAACAAAATCTTCAAAAAAAAGTTACTAAATAGTATTTGTGTATAAAGTGTATCATGCTTACTGTTTTTAATGGGCTTATTTCTACCATTTTCTACTTAATAATAATTACTGCAGAAGAAAGTAGGGGAAGATCAAGTAAGAAAGAAATGGATGCGTTGTAGGAAAGATGAAGGAAGAAGAAATCTAAATAGATGAGAGGCATTTGCTAGATGGTTGGAGTTATCTTTTATAAACACACTTAATAGTTGTTAAATATGTACTGAGGCTCAATATTTATTCTGTTAAATTAAAAAATATTTAGTTTGTTCAGCTGCATAGAATTATTAAAATATTTCTGTAGTAATATTGTGGGAAAGCACTTGGTTGAATGTTGATCATATTCCAATGTTTTAGTCCTTTTCATTACTTGTTAAAAAAGAAGTAGTGTTTATGTTTTTAGGAATAATTTATGCTAGTTGCCTTTGCTTTTCAGAAATTATCTTTGATTTCTTAACTTCCCTCAGGAAATACATGCTCATGAGTGAACCTTCTTCATGTAAAACTTAAAAAAAAAAAATCCTATTCTATTAATACCTTCAGAATAAAGATGCTGAATATTGAACTCTCTGAACACTTTCTCTTTTTAATTAGTATATACAGGATATAACTTTATAAGGCTGTTGCAGTTATCTGAGTAACTCAGTTACTAAATATACTAAAAATATCTTGTGAACCTGGTTCCTTTTCTCTTTCTTTAGTTATTATATTTAATGGTTGGATGGTTCTAAAGCAGAAATTTCAGTGGTTGGTAAAAAGAGGTGATGGTGTAACATGAAAGAAATGGTACTCCTTAATCCTTTGGCTCACAAAGTCTTTAAAGTATGCTTCTTTAAGGAAAACAGAGTTGACGACATATAACTATAAAAAGTAATTCAGAATTAGGGGAAAAAGTAGAGCTAGTGTCTGCTGGATTGACTCAGGACTCTTCTAGATTTGACAGGGACGTATGTGGACTAAATACTGTGTTCTTTTTTTTCCTTCCCAAGTGGCTCGAGTTGCCAAATCTTTGCCAGAAGGTTCATCATTGCAGCTTGTAGACCATATTTTTTATTCCTTAATTACATTAACAGCTAGAGTTGTTTTATGGATTTTTCTTGAGACCGATGCCAGCCCTTTTATGGATCTGAAAGTAATTGTAGCATGAATCTAGACTGTATTTTTAGTCTTTAAAATTTCCAGGAGTGTTCTTTATTTATTTGATATATAAATTCTCCATCTGCTTCACTTCTCTGGGATATTTTAAGAATAGGCTTGCTATGAAATATAGTAAAACACTTTATGTAGTTCTGAGTTAAAAAATTTAGATTAAAAATTCAGTGATGAGTAATAGTGTTTGTTACATCTAATGACTATAATTTAGCCGTTTTGTCTACTGATATACTCTTATTCTAGTTTATGAAAGTATCTATTTTGTGGGTTTATCCCTTTAAAATCCATACTCTATCAGTGGTATAGCTCCTCTCTTTGTCCCCAGTTAGAATCATTAGTGAATGGTATAGTGTAGACCTGGGTTCAGATTCCATTTTTATCGCCTGAATAAATTACATTCAGTCTCATATACTTATTTGTAAAATAAATATAATCTACGTTTTAGAGTTGTTACAAGGATTAGAGAAAATGTTTGCAGAATGTCAGATCCTCTGCCTAGCTCTGAGTAAATGGTAGGCAAGTTATTATTGCTGACATTAATAAGTAGTGTCCATGGAGTGCTTTGACAATATGATATAGACATTGAAAAGTATATGATGGATTAAGGAAAGCAAGTGTACAGTCCCAGAGGGAGTTTATAGAACTTTCTGGAGCAGACCATTCCTGTTTCATATATTTGCAGACTTGTGAGAATAAGCAAATATATCTCTCAGTCTGGTCTTTGTAAATAGATTTTGAACACTAACAAAATATTTTTCTTTTCCTTTTATCTTAAGGGTGCTATTTTCCTGGAAGGTGTAACTGTTAAAGGTGTGACTCAAGTAACAACTCAACCAAAGTTAGGAGAGGTACAGCAGAAGTGTCATCAGTTCTGTGGCTGGGAAGGGTAATAAACATTTTCAAGTTTTAAATAAAACATACTTGTACTCTGCAACTTTTAACATTAAAGCAAACATTGACTTAGCTTCTTTGTTCCTTGAAGATTGAATATTTACCTAGAATGCTTACGAAGATATCAAGCAAGAGTTTATCAGGTTTTTCTCAAGACCAACAATTGAGGAAAAAAACAAAAACAAAAAAATTAGACTACTAGACAGTTGAGTCAAAATTAGATGACTCAAACATGTCTTCCTAATGGAATAGAAAGTTATTTTTGTCACTATCTAGTATTTTTTGTGTGTGTTTGATTCTGTTGCTGATTAATGTTTGGTTGCCCATATCGTTTTACTAAGGGAGAAGAAGTGGGACTTGAAGACTTGAATGTACCTCATTTTCCAGTTTTTTTGTCATCTAGTTTTCTGAAACCTAGGAGAATCAGCTTTAATTATATTTTGCCCCCTACCATGACTTGAAACTATTTATCAGACATTTCATGGGAGGGAATTCAGGAGAGTTCACCGCTCTAATCTTCTGCTGTCAGGTCTTTGTCTGTGGTCATTTCTGTTGGTCATTGCCATCCGTGGCAGAAAATCGTACAGCTAGAACAAATGAAACAGGATTGATAATTGTTAAAAATTCCTAATATAAAGAACTTTTTGACTGGGACGTACAAATGTTAGCCAGAAATAATTTTAACTAAAAGATGAAAATGATGATGAAGTAATATTGATTTTAGTGTTGTGCTAAGCCCTTGCCAGTGTACTTTAATCTCCACCTGTATTTCTCGTGTTTTGTCACTTCTGGGTATCTTTTGAGCAGAAATTTGCCAACCTTGTGGAGTTATGCCAAGTTGGTAGAGTCATGATGGAGGAATATGGGGTCTAGAATAATGTAAGATAATTAAGGCAAGCAAGATTTAAACTTCTTCCTGAAGTAGAAGATTTGTAAACATACCTACTTTACTATTAGGTCACGAATATTAATATTTCAAAAGCCCAATAGTTACAGTATATAGTGGCAATTAGAATCTTGTTAACTGGAGTCTGAAATGTCTAGAAGATAATGTTTTGTTAGTATCCTTGGGAATGCTGATATTCCAGGTGGCATTAATCTCATGATAGGGAGAATGTTGTGATAAATGTGTGACTGATGTAAGATTGGTTTAAGACGTATTGCTTTGGATGGGTGCCAGCCATAATAGTAATAAAATGTTCTTCTTTAAGGTCTGGATTCCCTGGAGCACAGCCTGTTTCCATGGACAAGCAAAATATTAAACTTTTGGAGCAGAAGCCATATAAAGTAAGCTGGAAAGCAGATGGTACTCGGTAAGTTAGACTTCTAAATAAAGTTATACAAATAACTAATGCTTGAAGAATACTGCTCTGTTGTTAGATAAGGTTTGTACTCTTGGGAGTGTGATTTTCTGACTTGAACAGCAAAATAATCATGTTTCAAATATCATATAATTTTTGTTTTGCTAGTATTCTTAGTTATGTAATTCATTTTCTCTCATTCTGCTAAATTTTTGGTTTCAGAGTTCTTTTTTTTTTCTTTTTGTTTTTTTAAAGATTTTAGTTTTCGGTAATTGCTGCAACCAATGTGGGGCTCCATCTCAGAATCCTGAGATCAAGAGTTGCATGCTCCACCTACTGAGCCAGCTGGGTGCCCCCCCCCCCCCAGTTCTGTTAGTTTGACGTTAGTCTATACCAAATTTAAGTTTGAAAGTGTTTTCTCTTAAAAAAAAAAAAGTGTTTTCTCTTGATAATATTGTGCTTTTTGGTGCGTCTGCTGCCCACCACCTTGTGTTTAGTGGTTGTTGAGCACTTCTGAAACTAACAGATGTGTTGTCAGTTTCTAATCTAAAAATTACCAAGTCTCCCTGATATTTTGTTCCTTTGAATATTTTGTTCTATATTTTGTTCCTTTGAATAGTTTTTCTCTTAATCTTTGCTAATACTTTTTGTAATTTTATACACTCATAAGGGTGTTATGTTCTTACAACAAAGCTTAACTTCAAGTTTCCTATTCCTACACTTTAAAATATGTATTAGTATAAATTTTATGCTTCTGCAACATTTAACTTCTTTCTCTTTTGTAATCATATTTTTATAGCTTTGTTATATGTAGTTTTTATTTAGCAAATGTTCTAATAGTTGAAGTAATTATTTTAACAGATATTAGTATTAGCTTTTTCCTATTAATTTTTTCATAATAACGAAGGTGTTTCAGAATAATTAAGATAGCATTTATATAGTTAGTTATTTTCCCAGCTTTATTGAGATATAATTGACATATAACACTGTGGAAGTTTAAGGATTACAACGTGTTGATTTGATACATTTACATATTGCAAGATGATTACTGTTCGCTAACACCACCATCATTTCACATAATGACCATTTCTTTTTTGTGTGAGAATATTTAAGATCTGTTGTCTTAACAACTTTCAAGTATATAGTATGGTATTATTTACCATAATCACTATGATGTAAATTAGACCTCTAGAACTTATTTGTCTTGTAACTGGAAGTTTGTACCCTTTGACCAATTTCTCCCCATTTCCTCTACCTTCTCAGCGCCTGTTGACTGCCATTCTAGTCCCTGTTTCTATCAGTTTGGTTTTTTTTTTTTGGATTCCATTTGTAAGTGATATTGTATTGTATTTGTCTTCCTCTGACTGATTTCACTTAGCATAATGTCCTCAAGGTCCATCTGTGTTATTGTAAGTGGCAGAATTTCCTTCTTTCTCATGATTGAGTAATATTCCATTGTACTTATTTAGCACATCTTCTTTATTCATCTGTTGATAGTCCTTTAGGTTGTTTCCGTATCTTGGCTATTGTGAAAAATGCTGCAATAAAAATGGGACTGCAGATATTTCTTTGAGATGCTGTTTCCACATTTTAGTTTTTAAATGTTATTTTGAAGATGATATAGGTTGCACTTAATTTTTGTGAGGAGTTTTTGAATGTCAAAGTGGCGGTTACACCTTTTGTATCATG
The DNA here is from genome assembly GCF_024610735.1 of Ursus americanus. NCBI lineage: Eukaryota > Metazoa > Chordata > Mammalia > Carnivora > Ursidae > Ursus > Ursus americanus. The sequence goes on along the minus strand of NC_142137.1, from coordinate 8,719,598 downwards.
TTATCTTCATCTGCATTTTGCTTGTGGTGACCTTAAAAGATATGGAGTGGGGCAGGTAGAACTTGATTTTAATATTAGGTGAATATAATGATACTATTTCAATATGATATGCTTTTTAGTAATTACATTTTATTTTTTTAATAGGGAATATATCAAAATATTTTCTTTCATTTGTCTGTCTTTGTTGTAAATGATCTTTCCTTTCAACTTAGCATTTTCTAGCTTTTTTGGGGGGATTTTTATAGGTAACACAGGTTCATGAAACAAAGTTCGGAAAATAACATAAAAGAAGAAAATAAAATTAAAGAATGATTTTATCACCTGGAAGTAACCATTACCATCATTGTGGTTTTGACTTTATTCTTTTGGTTATAAAGCAGTTATATTGGGCACCTGGGCTCCAGTATATCAGCTCAGTCAGTTGAGCATCTGACTCTTGATTTCAGCTCAGTCTTGATATCAGGGTTGTGAGTTTAAGCCCTGCATTGGGCTCCACACTGGGTGTGGAACCTACTTTAAAAAAAAAAAAAAAAAAAGGCAGTTATAGTAACGCTTTGTATAGTGAGTGCAAATAGTTAAATAACAAATGTGTTTTATATATGTTTATTTTTGCATGTTATTTTGAATTTAAAAATGAACTAATCTAAGAAATTAATATTAATACTTGCTAAAATTATATAGAGTATGGTATAGAGACATAAAATGATAAAATTTGCCTTGTGTGCTTCTAGGAGTATTCATTCTACAAGGATGAATCTGTAAGGATGGATACAGTTAAAGATTCAGATATAGACAATTTGGATAATGTGTCCTTTCCATGCCCTCCTCCCTAGGAATGTATATTTTTGAAGGATAAATAAAAACATCATTGCTTATTTTCAGAATGTTAAAATTATATTTAATTTTTTAGATTAGAACAAGTTTAGAATCTATTAAATTGGTAGTAAGGATTAGCGGAAGTTAAGTTGTTGGTGTGTATGTGTGTATGTGTTTGTGTTTGTGGTTTTTTTTTAAAGTAGGCTCCATGCCCAGTGTGGAGTCCAGTGCAGGGCTTGAACTCATGACCCTGAGATCAAGACCTGAGCTGAGATCAAGAGTTGAACACTTAACTGACTGAGCCACCCGGGTGCCTTGATATATAATAGCTGTGTAACAATGTCTTAAAGTTTATTAATAGATATTTAATATTGTTACAGTGTCTTAGGTTTATTACCTACCTCTGAGTGGAGAAGGAGTGAGAAGGTGAGGAGCGTCTCCAGACTTACATTATAAATGGCCTGGGGATTTGGGAGTGAGGCATAGTTTTGATCTGATGAGTTTCATATTCTGGATATTTTTTACTTTCTTTCTTTTTTTTTTTTTTTTTTTTAAAGATTTTATTTATTTATTTGACAGAGAGACAGCCAGTGAGAGAGGGAACACAGCAGGGGGAGTGTGAGAGGAAGAAGCAGGCTCCCAGCGGAGGAGCCTGATGCGGGGCTCGTTTCCAGAACGCCAGGATCATGCCCTGAGCCGAAGGCAGACGCTTAACGATTGTGCCACCCAGGCGCCCCTATTTTTTACTTTCTATCTCCATAGTATCCAGGCTGTGATCATGGCAATCCTTGGGCAAAATAACAAAGTCTGTAAAATTTGTCATTTGTATTCTACCATCCTACTTTTGTTTTCCCTTCTCTGTATTTGTAAACCCCTTTCCCCGTGTCTTCTCAATACTGTCAGACCTCTAAATGATTAGCTACAGTAATTTGAGCTAAGATGTTTCAATTGATAATGGAAGTACCTCATTTCTCATGGAACCATGCTTCACAAAGAAAAGGAGACCCTTTAAGTATTTATTTGAATACGAACTCTGTCTTAGGGTACTTTATTCTGTGAGAAAAACATTTCTGTGAGTTATTTTCTGGACCAGTGCAAAATCTTTCCTTTGCACAGTAGGATTTAAGGCCAATAGCATGGGAGAGGGACTTTCTGTGATTTATAGGGTGAAAAGAACCTCAGGGAGCTGTAGAATGGCCTAGGAGCCCATGGAATTAGAATAGCAGACTAACAGCCATGAACTCTAGATGCTATTTTATTTATTTACTTATTAATTAATTAATATTTTTAAAAATTATTTTTAATTAACATATAATGTAGTATTGATTTCAGAGGTATAGGTCTGTGATTCATCAGTCTTATATAATAACCAGTGTTCATTATATCACGTGCCCTTCTTAATCTATTTATTTACTTTTAAAAGATTATATTTATTTATTAGTATGAGAGCATGAGCCGGGGGTGGGGGGAAGAGAGGGAGAAGCAGACTCCCCATTGAGCTGTTAGCCTGACATGGGGCTTGATCCCCAGACCTTGGGATCATGACCTGAGCCGAAAGGCAGATGCTACCTACTGAGCCACCCAGGCGCCCCTATTATTTTTATTTTTTTAACTGGTCTCCACACCCAACATGGGGCTTGAACTCATGACCTTGAGATTAAGAGTCGTATGCTGAGGGCGCCTAGATGGCACAGTTGGTTTAAGTGTCTGACCCTTGGTTTTGGCTGAGATTGTGACCTTTTCTGGCTCTGTGCTCGAGAGTCTCCCTCTCCATTTACTCCTCCACTCATGCTCTCTCTCTCTGTTTCTGAAATAAATAAATCTTAAAAAAAAAAAATGTCTTCTGCTTAATGACTGAGCCAGCCAGGCACCCCGTTCCATTTTACTTAAAGCCCTGTTGTGATAGAGTATGGGACCTCTTTTTATTATACTTATTCCGTAGTTACTGGCTCACTATTTATTGTATCTAGCAACAGTATTTAGATCAAAGCATCTCTGAAATTGAGTGTAATATGAGACCTGGATAGAGCTAGCAATAAGAGGTATTGCCTAAGAATTTTGATTTGGCTGGCCAAGACCTGGGGCAGCAGTGGCAGTTTTGACAGGAATCTCTTGCAGATTCTAAAACATTGTAGAATAGGGACTATTTCCTAAGTGTAAAGCCAAATTATATAGATAGAAATACAGGATTTCTTAAAAATAGGACAGTGAGAAATTTGTATTAGTTATATAGGTGTATTTGTATATAGTTATATATTAGTTATATAGTTATATAGTTATATTGATTAAACACTATGCCACTGTTGTCCCAGAGACAAGTGATATCATTTTTTTAATAGAAGATTTAATAATTGTATGTCTTAGATTTCAGTAAAATCATACTTTTAGAAATGAGATGTCTCCTTGTATCACAGCACACTATTTCTGTCATAGCACTTTTCATTATCAGAAGTTACTTTTTTCCTTCTAATTATTTTGCTTCTGTATCGCCTACTGTATTGTCAGCTTCACAAGATCAGGGAGCAAGTCTGTCTTCTTGCACCTTTGTATCAATGGTAATCGGCAAGTCCTTATCGTAGTAGATAGTGAACGATTTGAATGAGCAAATGAATAGTGTTGGCAGTGTTTTATGCTCTTGAGAGATCTGTAGCTTTGTAGATTGAAATTTTCATTTTTTATACTTTTCCTCTAAAGATATTTCATGATCTTTTGGTTCATTGAATGGATTGAGAAGGGAAGAAAGTCATATTAGAAAAACTACCGAAAAGTAGAAAGAGCACGGAGATAGAAGTTGAAGACTTAGTTTTGGATCTGTCTGTATCCTTTACTGGCTTGAATAAGGTGCATAGTTGGTAGTAATATATGCCATCTTTTTTTTTTTTTTTTTTGAAGATTTTTTTATTGAGAGAGAGAGAATGTTCGAGCAGGGGAAAGGGCAGAGGGAGAGAGAGAATTTCAAGCACACTCCCCCTGAGCATGGACCCTGACATGGGGCTTAGTCCCACGACCATGAGATCATGACCTGAGCTGAAACCGAGTTGGAAGCTTAACCGAGCCACCCAGGCGCACCTGTGCCATCTTTTGTTAGATAGCTGTGTTTTCTACTTCATAGGGTTTATTTGAAGTCTAAATGAGAAAATATGTATAGAAATGGTTTTTAAATTGTGGAGTACTGTAAATGAAATGTCCGTTTTCCAGTATTAAACATATTAGTGGCCCATGTAGGTAGAGGAGCAAATAAATATATGGGTTCCTCTTATTTCTTTTTCTTTCTTTTTTTTTTTTTTAAGATTTTATTTATTTATTTGTCAGGGAGAGAGAGAGTGAGCACAGAGGGAACGGCAGGCAGAGGGAGAAGGAGGCTCCCTGCCGAGCAAGGAGCCCGATGGGGGGACTTGATCCCAGGACTCCAGGATCATGACCTGAACTGAAGGCAGACGCTTAACTGACTAGCCATCCCAGGACTCCAGGATCATGACCTGAACCCGATGGGGGGACTTGATCCCAGGACTCCAGGATCATGACCTGAATTGAAGGCATACGCTTAACTGACTAGCCATCCCAGGACTCCAGGATCATGACCTGAACTGAAGGCAGACGCTTAACTGACTAGCCACCTGTTCCGGGTTCCTCTTATTTCATGTGTATAAAAAATATGTATGATAGTCTTTTCTAGCATGGGGTACCTGCTTGTGTGTGTCTGTAATTTCAAAATCTACTTATAGTAGTATATATTAGATATTTTTCCTGTTTCTACTGTATTTTGTACTTTGTTTATAATCCTTAGAAGACTAGCCTTAATTCTGGATAATTTGCAATAATATTATTACATGGACTATATGTGTGTGCACACACACAAAAATACGTGTTTTTATGCCTCAGCTCACACAGGTTATCTTTCTTGTTAGGTGGCTCTGTTGGATTTGTCTAGAGCAGGGGCTGGACTGTCCTTGTAGTCCAAAACTGGCCAGTGGCTTGTTTTTGTAGGGGTCGTGAGCTAAGAATGGCATTTATATATGTAAATTTTTTACTGTAGTCTAATATATAAAACATATAATTCATAAAAATTCATATAAAACATAAAATTCACTTATTCTATTTTTGTCTCCCAGTGCAAACGTCTTTGGATTTTTATTATCTATTAGTGAATTATAATTGACATACAGTAGTATATTTCAGGTTCACAACATGGTGATTTGGTATTTTAAAAATTCACCATTTTAACATTTTTAAATGTATAGTTTAGTAGCATTTAAGTATGATCACATTGCTGTGTAATCTGTTTTTATATTTTTAAAGAATGGTTGAAAAAGAACACGTGACAGACTATATGTGGTTTGTAAAGCTTAAAATATTTATCATCAGGCCTTTTACTGAAGAAGTTTGCTGACTCTTGGTCTAGACCTATGCTTTCCATTACACACATGGCTACTGAGCAATAGAAATATGGCTGGTCCGAGGTGGAATGTGCTGTAAGTGTAAAATACACACCAGAATTCACAGAATTCACAAATAGTAGAATGTGTAATATATCAATAATTTCTAATGTTGATTACATGTTGAATGTTTTGAAGTAAATAGCACATTTAAAAAATTAATTTTACCTATTTCTTTTTTACTGTGGCTACTCAAAAATTGGAAACTACCCATAGGACTCTTGTTATAGTTCTGTTCTGGATAGTGGACTAGACAGAGGAGGACATTATTTTTTTGTCAAATTAAAATGAGATTAAAAAATAAAATGAGATTAGACTGAGGAGGGGCAAGAGGCATGCTAGCTTGATCTGTCGTGTCATAGAAAAGCCAACTCTGAATGGAAATGTGCACTAGAATAGTAGAGGAAATTTTAACTGATGAATCTGTAATTGAAGGGAGCATCTCAAGCCTCTTATAAGTCGGACAAAGGCATGGTTAAGTTTTTTACATGCTGCTTAGGGTTACTATAAATCTACATGGTATTCTGAAGAGCTTTGAAAATCATAGGCCTCTGTCCCATGTAATCCAAAATATACATTTGTTTATTTTTAAAACTAAAATTGATAATTACAATGAAATTTTAAAAAAGAGATTTAATTGAAAGCAAAAAAAAGACTTTTTTGTCAAAGAGCAAAGAAAGATACCTTTTATTATTAAAGAAGTAGTAATTTTACTATTCAATTTAGGGACTTCTTTGAGGCAGCTTGGGATCAGAAAGATCACAAAAATATGTTCAGTATGCCCTTACAATTTCCTTGGTGTGGAATGTTGGACAGAATTTCTTAACCTTTTTTATCTTGTTTCCCCATCTGTACTATGAAATTAATAATAATTACCCCATAGGTTTATTTTGAGTATTAAGAGAAATAATGTGTATTAAGTATCTACCATGATGCTGGCATACAGTGTTCAGTAGTTGTTAATTCATTTTTAGTTGACTTGATAAACCTCTTAATTTCAAACCTTTGTGCATTTGCAAAGATTCTGTACAGCATTAGCAAAATCACATGGCCAGTTTAACTGGCTATAAAATTCCTGATGGTTTATTTGCTTTCTAGTTGATGCAAGAAAGAAATTAGGCCACATGCATATGTAAGTGTGTGAATGATAGAGAAAGAGAAAATGTGTTAGGTTGGAATCCAGGAGTTATAATGACAATAAATAACTCTGTTCTAGAATTAAGATTGTTTTGTTTTGTTTTGATATTACTAAGCCTCAGTCTCCTTATCTATAACAAGTGAATAATAACCCAAAATTTAGGGATCCATTTAAAAACCTATGCTTTGCCATCCTATTAGTAACTTAGGAAAATCGAACTCTAAGAAGTAGAGTTGTTGATTGTGTAAGGACAATGAATTGTTTTTTTTTCAAGGTGAATATATCAGATATTGTCAACAGGACGTGGGCAAGTCTTAGTGCAGTGAAGTTTATAGTAAATAGTGAATTTCAAGGCAAAAAGAAGAAGCAGTATTTCACTGTTTTAAGTTCTTTTTCTCCATTTGTTTCTTTTTCTTGTGGTAAATATTGGAGGAAATAATTTCTTGCTATCTGAGCATCTTGTTTGAGAGGAGTCTGTTTTTTCCCCTGAGGAGATATGACTAAACTTCCCTGTTTCTTGTGCTCCCTTCCTCCCTTCAGGCTCCTTCACATACATTCTCTGTGCTTTGGGAGAATGTGGAGACCTGTACCAGGAGCCCACTGCTGAGATACTGCCTTCCTGCTAGCATGTTTCTCTTATTTTAACCTTGAACCTTTTTATTCTAGTAGTTTTGTCAGAATTACAAATAGGGTCTTTTTTTATTGGATATGTTAAATGCATCAAGATCTAAAGTTTATGCTTTCGATACGTTGTGTGGATTTTTTTTTTAAGATTATTTATTCATGTATTTGAGAGAGCGTGCATGCGCCCAAGTATGCGGGAGGGGCAGAGGGAGAGGGAGAAGCAGGCTCCCCACTGAGCGGGGAGCTTGTTGTGGGGCTCGATCCCAGGACCCTGAGATCATGACCTGAGCTGAAGTCAGATGCTTAAACAACTGAGGCACCCAGGCACCCCATGTTGTGTGGGTTTTAAGAGAAGCAAGAATACAAACGTAGTTGGAGGAAGGTGTCAGCCTTCCTAAGAATCATTTTGAGAAAAATACTGAAATTTCATGTTGGGCATGTGATTAGTGGAAATAAGAACATGAGTAATTTGTGATTAATGAAAAACCATGACATTAAAATTGATAGAATATGATATGTGACTAGTAAAATATGAATGTATTTATATTTTGGAGCTATTTAAGATTTAATGATATGTGTGTTCTTATAACTGATTATAAAAGTTTATTTTTTATTTAAATTCATTTAATTAACATATAGTGATTCATCAGTTGCATTTAACACCCAGTGCTTATTACATCACATGCCCTCCTTAATGCCCATCACCTCTCTCCCCTCCAGCAACCCTCAGTTTGTTTCCTATGATTAAGAGTTTCTTATGGATTGCCTCCTTCTCGGATTTTGTCTTATTTCTTCCTCTCTTCCCCTATGATCCTCTGTTTTGTTTCTTAAATTCTACATATGAGTGAAATCATATGATAATTGTGTTTCTCTGGTTGACTTATTTTGCTTAGCATAGTACCCTTTAGTTCCATCCACATCGTTGCAAATGGTAAGATTTCATTTTTTTGATGGCTGAGTAATATTCAGTTGCATATAAATACCACATCTTCTTTATCCATTCATCTGTCGATGGATAACTGATTTTTTTTTTTTTAAAGATTTTATTTATTTATTTGACAGAGAGAGACAGCCAGCGAGAGAGGGAACACAAGCAGGGGGAGTGGGAGAGGAAGAAGCAGGCTCCCAGGAGAGGAGCCTGACGTGGGGCTCGATCCCGGGATTCTGGGATCACTCCCTGAGCCGAAGGCAGACGCTTAACGACTGCGCCACCCAGGCGCCCCTGATTTTTTTGATGAATGTATTACATAAGCTTAAATAGCAATGCAGAATAACAGGTCTGAGTCTTCTATATCTAAAAATTAATATTTAAGTCTTAGGTTAAGTGACATATTTGGAAATTAACCAACATTAATGTTAAACAATATTAACACTTCAAGTTAGGTGAAAAATTAGGCAAAATGAGAGTTTTGGAAGTTATTGTGAAACTGAGCATAGCAGCTCTAAATAAGCTAAAAAGAGAGGCAGCATCATGTGGTTAAGAGTATATTGCTTTTGAGGAAGACAGATGGTATTTATAGTTTGGTCTTTGAACTTTATAACTCCATGCCTTGCATAAATTAAGCAAATTTTAAGTCTTAGTTTTCTCATATGTTAAATGAAAATAATATTCTTGGGGTCGTAAGTATGTAGTGAAATGTTGATATAAAGTGCCTTCTAGAATAACCCTGATGCACAGTAGATGCTAATATATTTTTTAAAGTAATTATTGATAGGTATGTACTTACTGTCATTTTGTTCATTGTTTTCTGGTTGTTTTGTAGTTCTCTTTGTTCCTTTTTTTTTTTCCCTCTTTTATGATTGATGACTTTCTATGTTATGCTTGGCTTTCTTTCTTGTTATTTTTTATCTGTTACAGGTTTTGGGTTTGTGGTTGCCATGAGATTCATATATGGCATGCTAAGTATATAGCAGTCCATATTAAGTTGATGGTCAGTTATATTTGAACACATTCTAAGAGAACTTCTTTTTCTTGTAGGGCCTGTTTAGTGGTGGATGAACTCCTTTAATTCTTGTTTGTCTGGGAAACTCTTTCTCTCTCTTTCAGTTCTGCAAGATAACCTTGCTGTGTAGAGTATTCTTGGTTGTAGGTGTTTTTCCTTTTAGCTCTTTAAATATATCATGCCACTGTCTTCTTTTTTTTTTTTTTTTTAAAGATTTTATTTATTATTTATTTGACAGAGATAGAGACAGCCAGCGAGAGAGGGAACACAAGCAGGGGGAGTGGGAGAGGAAGAAGGAGGCTCATAGCGGAAGAGCCTGATGTGGGGCTCGATCCCATAACGCCGGGATCACGCCCTGAGCTGAAGGCAGACGCTTAACCGCTGTGCCACCCAGGCGCCCCTATGCCACTGTCTTCTGACCTGGAAAGTTTCTGCTGAAAACTCAGCTGATAGCATTATGGGGTTTCCCTTGTACAAAACTTTTGCTTCTCTATTGCTGCTTTTAAAATTCTTTCTTTAATCTTTGACATTTTAATTATTGTATGTCCTCATATGGACCTCCTTGGGCTCATCTTATTTGGAAGCCTTTGTGCTTCCTCAACCTGGATGCATGTTTCCTTCCCCAGGTTAGGGAAGTTTTTAGCTATTATTTATTCAAATAAGTTTTCTGCCCCTATCTCTCTTCTCATTCCCACTTCTGGACCCCTATAATTTAAGCTAATATATTTTTTAAATGAAACCTGTATTAACAAATAATTCTTGATATACTTGGGCAAAGCCTACTCTTTTGGGGGTGCGTGTGTGTGTGCATGCACATGAATGTTGTCAAGAAATCATAACATTGGAAGGAAAGAAAGCTTTTACCTTGTAAAAGGCCATATTACATAAGACTGTGGAGCCAGACTGCCCAGGTTCAAATTCTGGTTCATTGTATTACTACCTTTGTGATCTCAGTTTCCATATTTATAAAATGGGGGTAATACTAGAATCAGTTCTTGGGTTTTGTGATAATTAATTGAGTTAGTGCAAGGTAGTTACTAATTGTGCCTCAATTAATTAATTGAGTTGAATGCAAGGTAGTTACTAATTGTGCCTGGCTTTTGCCTTTGCTGTTGTTATTTTTCTTCTTATGGAAAGGAAGCTATTTAACCCAAAGTTTTACATATGTAAAAGTTTTCTATTGTGTTTCAGAGCTACTGTCTGTAACCTAGTACAGTGTTCATATTTTTCTTGGAGGTTTGTGTTGAGATTCTTTCATTTTGTTATTTTCCAAATTTTTTTTTAAGATTTTATTTATTTGAGACAGAGACACAGAGAGAGAAGGAGAGAGACGGAGAGAAGTGCAAGCAGCGAGGGGGGTCAGAGGGAGAGGGAGAAGCAGACTTCCCACTGAGCAGGGAGCCTGATGCCGGGGTTGATCTCAGAACCCTCAGTCCATGACCTGAGCCAAAGGCAGACTCTTTTTTTTTTTTTTTTTTAAAGATTTTATTTATTTATTCGACAGAGATAGAGACAGCCAGCGAGAGAGGGAACACAAGCAGGAGGAGTGGGAGAGGAAGAAGCAGGCTCACAGTGGAAGAGCCTGATGTGGGGCTCGATCCCATAACGCCGGGATCACGCCCTGAGCCGAAGGCAGGCGCTTAACCGCTGTGCCACCCAGGCGCCCCCAAAGGCAGACTCTTAACCGACTGAGCCACCCAGGCATCCCCCCAAATTGTTTCTAAAACTTCCATATGTAACATTCAAATGAAAGGTTATTAAAATATCTAGCTTCTTTCAAAGTTAGGTAGGATCTTTAATACTCTGTTTAATACTTGTTAAGTATTAGTGTCCAACTAATACTTATAATGGGAAAAACACTTTAGGTGTTAAAAATTGGAATTTTTAAGTCTCTGCGCCCCCCCCACCCCCCCATAGGGAAATTATTGCTTCGAAGAATAGGGCTTTTGTTATTCATTGCTTCATTATTAGACAAACTAAACCAAGTCACTGTGCCAGAAGGAGACATGTACTTTCCCCCACATGGCTTATAACATTATTACTTTATTTTTTGTCAACTTAATTGAGTTACAATTTATGTGTAGCATGTAGTTCATTGAGTTTTGACAGGCATATACCTCCATGAAAGCACTGCCATAATCAAGACACAGAACGTTCTGTTGTTCTGAAGGTTTTCTCCTGTCCTTTTATAGCCCATCCCTTTTCTGCCACCAGCGCTAGTCAACCAGTAGTTTACTTTTTGTCATTATTAGATTACTTTGCATTTGCTAGAATTTTGTATACATGGAATCATACAGTGTGTACGCTTTTGTGTCTGACTTTATTCTCTCGATATAATAATTTTATAATGATTCTAAAAACCTGTATATCAATTAGTAACAATTCCTTTTTGTTGAGGGTATGTATTTGGATGCACTATATTTCGTTTATCACCTATAATTGATATTTGGCCTGTTTCTAGTATTTGGCCATTTTAAGTGAAGTTGCTGTGTACGTTTGTGTGCGTGTAAGTCTGTGTAGGGATGTTTTCATTTAAATTTTTTCTTTCATAGTTCATACTTTTTGTGTTCTAAGAAATGTTTGTTTTCTTCAAGGTTGCAGGATTTTTTTCTTAATTTTTTTTCTAGAAATTTTATACATTGGGCTGTGATACATTTTGAGTTAATTTTTGTGTATGTGTTAGTTAAGGGTCAATGTTAATTTTTTTCCCAGTGAAAATCAGTTCCAGTATCATTTATTAGAAAAAACTATCCTTTTTCCATTTACATGTCTTGGCACATGGGTTGGAAATCAATTTACCATATATCTGTTGTTGTATTTCTTGTTTCATTGACCTGTGTGTCTGTCCTTACCATAATGTCTTGACTTCTTTAGGACTGTAAGTTTGGAAATCAGGTAGTATAAGCCTTCCAGCTTTGTTGTTGTTTTTTTAAAGTTGTTTTGGCTGTTCTAGATTGTTTGCTTGTCTCTCTAAATGTGAGAATCTACCTTTTAGTTTCTCTGAAAAAGCCTGCTAGAATTTTGATTTGATTTGCATCTGATCTACATGCAACAGTACTGCGTGTTCCAACCCGTCAACCTGGTATATCCTTCCATTTATTTACGTTCTCTTTAATTTCTCTTAGCAGTGTTGTGTAGCTTTCAGTATAGAGATCTGGCATGTCTTTTTAAAAATTTTAAAGAAGAACCGGTGCTTTGGTATTATAGTTAACTGCCTGTTTGCATGTGGCCCTGAAAGGAGGCCATGTAATAAACTTGGAAATCGTTGCTTGGAAATTAAAATGGAAACACCTAATATCTATTGAAGTCAAAAGGAGGTTCCTTGCTTTGAATTCACAAGTACTATCTCCTGGCAAGTAGCTTCCTGCACTATTATGAGGACACTAATCATTTGTACGTGTTGATATTGTACTAGCACTCTTGCTGAACCCTCTTCTTAACTAACTCACTACATTTTCTAATAGTGTGACTGTAGATTTTTTTAATTTACTGTGTAAGTAATATTTGAAAGTATTTTTTATTTTCATTCAGTCTTATAATTAGTACTTGTGTGTGTGTTATGGTATTAGACTTCTAGACAATGTAGAATTATATGGTATTGGGTAATCTTTTCATGTTTCTAACTTCAGTGGGGACAGTTCTCAGTTTTAATGATAAGAATGATATTTGCCGTAGGTTTTACCATACAGCCTTTATCTAATTAAGAAAATTACTAGTCCTGGTTTGCTAAGAATTTTTATCATCATCAAATTTTATTGTATGCATTTTTAGTGTTTATTGAGATAAGTCATATGAGTTTTTACCTTTAATCTGTTAATTTACTTAGTGCAGTGAATTGCACTGATAGATTTCTGAAGTTGAGCTACTTCTTTTCCAATATGATATTGGATTCAATTTGATGTTTTTTTTGCATATATGTTTGTAAATGAGATTAGTCTGTATTTTTTTGTACTCTGTGTGGTTTTGATATGAAGATTGTACTAATCTTTTAAAATGAATTGGAGATCTTTGCTTTTTGTTATATATCTACAACATTTATGTAAATCAGGGAAAATGTGTTACTCTTATAAAGTTGTAGAAGGATTAAATGAGGTAATTAATTTAAGGCAATTAGTATACTGTTTAGCATAAGTGTGATTAGATGAAAGAATACAATACTTAATGAGATAGCATAAACAAAGTGTAACATGTCCAGGGAATTTAGAACTTGACCCATGGGAGAATTCTAAGGATATTATTTAGAAAAATAATCTGTATTGGTCATAGTAGAGTTGCAGAGGAGGGGGAAAGTCTATTATAGTTGGGTGTAAGTTCATTATCAGCAGAAGTGATATCAGGGTGTTGCAGATGCAGTTGGAATTGAACTGTTGTGAAATTGTGAAATATTGCCTTTTCACAGATTCTGAAGAATATTCTGGGAAAAGATATTTAGAACTTTTATAATAGAATTTCTCTGTGTAATTAATTAGCATAATTTGTAATGCAGTAAAAAGAAATGATCTGTCTTCAAAATTCATTCATTCAAAATTAATTCCAACATCCATTTGAAAATGAAGATTTGGAAATACGTAAAAATTTTAGAATTGATCTCAAATTTTCTTTCCCCCCCCTCAAATTTTACTTTAATTCCTTCTTTTTAATCTAGAGATTAAATAGTGTAAATTTAATTTTGGCTGTTTCTGAATCATTATAAAGGTAAAAAACAAATTATTTTTTGTAACTACTATTGTCATGCAGGTAGCAGAGTAAAAGATAAATAACTTAGGCTGTGTTGACAATAGGAAAAGTGTAAGGTTATGGGAATAATTGGTAATAGAAAAGCAAAAGCCTTTATTATTAATATTATTATTATTATTTCTTTATTTTTCATATTATTTTTTACAAACCCTTGTGTCGAGGACTGACTTTCAATAGATCGCAGCAAGGGAGTTGCTCTGCTACCTACGAAACCCTGACCCAGAAGCAGGTCCTCTACCAATGGTTTAGTATCAAGGTTTCCTGGGAAGGTACTTTGTGTGGCAGGTGAGGGGGCTGCACCCTTGCAGGCCTCACCCTGATTCCTGGGACGAGGTGCTCTCCAAACCCGACCCCAGGCACATGCTCTCCAAACCCGACCCCAGGCACATGCGGTAGGGCATGCCACCACATGCGGTGCGTGCAGGGCGTGCGTGGCCCGCCGATGGGGATGGTGGTGAAAATGGGTACCGGCTATCCAAGGCCAAGTGAGGCTCCAGGGTGCTACCGTGTAGTTCCGCCTGGTCAGGATTCTGACTTAGAGGCGTTCAGTCATAATCCCACAGGTGGTAGCTTTGCCCCATAAAAAGCAAAAGCCTTATTCTGAATTGATAATCATGATAAAGGCAAGCTCCATGAGGGCTGGGGTTTTTGTCTTCTTTTAAAAAAAAATAGGAATGAATTGTTTTCTCTGCCATTTAAAGAGATTCCTCCCTCCCTCCTTCCCTCGCTCCCTCCCTCTCGTCCCTCCTTCCCCCCTTCCCTCCTCCCTTCCTTCCCTCCTTCCCTGCCTCCCCCCAATGTGGGGCTTGAACTCATGACCCTGAGATCAAGGGTCACATGCTCTACTGACTGAGCCAACCAGGCGCCCCAGGATTTTTGTCTTTTTAACCTTTGTGTCCCAGTTCGTAGAATAGTGCCTAGCACATGATAGGCACTCAGTAAATATTTATTGAATGAAGTCATCAGTGAAAAGCTGCTAATGTTTTCACATGAAAGATAAGAGAACATGGTGGTTGTGAGATTTTTAACATTTACAAAATTACAACTCTATGTCACATTCAATTTCCAAACAAAAATGTAAACCATTTAACAAGAGAAATAAGTATATTTCAAGGAAAATGATACACTAGGACGGAATTTAAACCTAGGTAGATTTAAGAAAGAAACAACTACTTTTGTTTGGATTTATATGATATAGGGATGGTCTGTCCCCATAGAGGTGTAGAAGGATTAAATGAAGTAATTAATTTAAAGCAGTTTGCATTCAGTAGACAATAGAGAAAAGATAGCAATATATGTGTAACTTACCTTTGATTTATATCTAATACACACGCAGACACACACACACACACACACACGCACACACACAACCATACCCTGCTTTAAGAAAAATTGAATTTATAAGGTAAATATGGGACTTGGATTACAAGGAGAATTATTGAAGGAATTAAAAAAAAAGCTGCTTAGGCATTTATGGAAATGTAACTTATAGTCAGCTTTTTTATAACACATCTATTTAAGTAAGTGAGATACATTTACATAATGCTTCTTGGAGGAAATTGTAGACAGATTCATTCTTTCTGAACCCTGGTCTGGGAATCCCCTTTTTTCATCCATTCAGAAATTACACTGAAAGCTCATACTTCCAGGGCTCTGTCAAGTGCCAAATGGATCAGGAGTACTTAAGACAGAATCCCCAGCTTTAAGTTTTCATCTAATCCAAGGTTCAGCAAATGTTTTCTTGTAAGGGCCAGATAGTAAATATTTTTAGTTTTGCGGACCATGTTGTCTCTGTCTCAACTATTTCTACTCTGCCATTATAGCACAAAAGCAGCTGTATTCTGGTGTTCTTACATAGACAAATGAACGTAGCTGTGTTCCAATAAAACATTATTTACAAAAGCAGGTAGCAGTCCACATTAGGCCTTTGGATCAAAGTTTGCCAATCCATGATCAAATACATTCTCCCTAAAAGACTATCTTACATCTTAAATGGTCTTTCCTTTCTTTATAAGAAAGTGTAAAAGTAAGGAAAACGTAAGTTTAATATAAAAATATTTTTGTTTTAAAATTTGCTTCGGTAAATTATGAGAGTTGAAATAAGTTTTTCTTCCTGTTACTAGTAAGTCATTGCTAAGCCCCTGGTACTTTGGCAAGATGTTTTATGTAAGTAACTCATGAGATGTATAAATTTGAAAGGAAAATATCCTCCATGTGTGGTCATGCGATATATGTCCTGATAATGTACTTAGTGACTTACAGAAATGCTTGTATGGATAAACTAATTATAATATGTTTAGGTAGCTTCTATATTTGCTGCTATAACGATCTTTATACAGAACAGTGTAATGACCCCAGGTAGTTGGTAGCTTCCTTGGATCCCTTGATCTGTATCTCATTAATGATGTTTGTAGCAGATGTTTATTCTAATGACTGGAGCTGAATGTTCAGACAGGAACAGTGAGAATAAGGTAATGAGACGCTAGACCAGAAAAGTCTTACACGCTGAGAAGAATATTAAAGAGGTTTCAGATGTCTCTGGAATAATTTTCAGTGAACTACAAACAAAACCAAAATATGTTTTATGCTATTTAGGAACAGAGTGAACAAATCAAATTATGATCAATTAAGTTATGTGTATACTACCTTAATTTAGATATGTTCACTTAGTTGTTTTTCACTTCCACTTGAGGGAAGAGATTAGAGCAAATATAAATTTCTCTTTACTTCTGCTTTTCTTTTGACTGCCAAGCTTAATTGTTCTTAATAATATGTAACGTAAGAACTTTGACTATTGGTATTAATAAGAATTTATCTTTTATTTACTAATAAGTATTAATTATAGCCATACAACATATTTAGTATTTAGAGACTTACTAGTATATACAGTTATACCTGGAAAGGATTTAGAATTTTTGAACTGTTTTAGGGAAACTTAGAATTTTGTGGAAGGGTCTAAGGGGCCAGAATCCAGAAAATAAGGTATTTGCTTCAATCATAAAATAGATAGTGGCAAAATCAGCAATACAACTCTGGTCTTCTGTAGCTTTTTTCTTTATTCTGTATTCTAGTATTTGGGCTTTTAACATTTGGTTTATGGTAGCTTTTTCTTATTATACAGATGACTAATCTTGGAGCTTACTGAATGTTTAGCATCATACTTCTGGTGATAAGCAGAAACCCTTAGAATGTAGAGCAGATTACATCACTTATAGACTCCAGCACTGTTTTTTGCAGTAGTTTCCGTGGAACCTACTGGGAGGGAGCCAGGCCAGTTGTCTTGCAACTGGGAGGGATACAATAATGCTATGACTCCGGTGTTTCTTTTTGAGTGTGGAGAAGGGAGACTAACAAAGAGTGATTAGAGGTCAATCAGAAATACTGTTGAATGATCTAAAGCTATAATTTATATCTGGTGGTAAATTGGTTAAAAAAGAAACTAGCAGAACTCATTCTGCTCCTTCTTTAAGTCCAACTCTTACTTGGAGCCCCACTACATAAAATAAGTCAAAGTGGTACCACTTTTGTTTTTGCACGTTTCCAGAGAACATGTGGGGTTGCACATGGTGGTTTCTAATGTCATGATGGGACTTCTTAGGGCAACAATCCCCAAACACCACTGGGTGTTTGGGTCACATTACCATCATGATTATATTACCATATAGGATACTTTTATTAAAGAAAAAAATTCAGAGATCCACATTCGGTAGGCCTTGCTTGGCTTGGAGAATATGCTTTGAAAAGCACCCCAGTTGGTTCTGATTTCTAGCGAGGTTTGGGAGCTACTGTTTTTAGCGCCCTGTGGAATACAGTGTAAAATTCAGTGATCTGAATCAGAGTAATGTTTAGCCAGCCGTTGAGTTGAGGATATGGCTGAGAGTTTGATCATTAATTGATTAAAGGGCATACATATAAAATGCTTAGTACAGTGTTCAGTGGACGTTAGTTATTGTTGTCATAGCTAAAGACTCCTTGGAAAACTATTTTTACATGGGAACCAACATTTTGTTTCCTAGAGTCCATTCCCAATTCTCTTAGGGTGTGGTGTAGTTACTGTACAAGAAGAAAACTAGGTGTTGGTCAAAAAAAGTCTAATATCTTAAAACCCAACTTTTGAAATAGATACCAGCTAGTCATAGCCTCAGGATTTATTAATGGATAAAAAGATCCTTTAAATATTAGCCTCTTTGATTAAACACTAAATATGAGAGTTATTCCTAATTTATAGAGATATTGTATCTGAAGTAGTACTTAAAAATAAGAATCAAGTGAATTCAATACCTATTACCAAATCTGGCTAGGGAATTCTTATATCTTATAGCTAAACAGGTACAGGTAAAACCTGTGTTGCAAACATACGTGCAGCCCCAAGGTAGAATTTGCAGTTGCCCATATTCTAGGAGTAGCAAACATCTGGAACTTTGAAATATTAAAAAAAAATCCTTTTTTTGGTTAATATTTCTAAGCATATATATTTTAAAATAGAGCTATAGGGCCCAAATACATGAAAGGAAATAATATAGGGTAAAGAGATGACTTTGTCTCTTTGTTTATTCATATGGTCGGTAGATATTTATTGAACATTTACTATATGCCAAAATTAGAAGTAAACTGTATGATTATTTTTATATATTTTTTAAATCTTAACATGAGCATTTTCCATTTTTAAAGTATACTTTTAAAAGTAATGCTTAATTGCTGTCAAGATAAAATTATTCGCTTTATTGAGGCATTGAGACCATTTTGTCTTTTTGTTAGAAATAACTGTAACGATCTCCTTATACCCATCTTTGTGTAGGTTATGATAGATATAGTACTTCAATACTTAAAGTACTTAGATACTTAGATAAAGAGTATGGAAACTTCTGAAGTCCTTGATATACTTTGCTAAAGGCTGTATGGTACACCCCAAATACCATTGCCTAAAAGATCCCATTTCACTGCATCCGTGGCAATTCAGGGTAGTTTCATAAATAATGATGTAGCCAAGTTGACGATCAAAAATAAAATTTTGTTATTGCTTTAATTAGCATTGTTTTTTTTTTTTAGTGTTAGTGTGTAGTGTGGTTGCTGGAGTTTACTGTGTATTTTGGCTATAGTAACATTTTTTTTAGGAACAATTTTTTTAATAGGTAACACTTGTTGAGCACTTAAGTATACTAGACGTTCTGAGTACTTTACAAAGAGTATCTATCTCATTTAATGCACACACTCTACGAAGTGTAGACACTGTTCTTATCCTGGTTTTATGAATTAGGAAAATGAGGTACATAAAGGTAAGTAAGTATTCCAAACTCATATGGTTATTTAAGTAACAGGACTGGGATTTGAATGTAGGTGGTCAGGCTGCAGAGCCTAGGATCCTTTCCACTGTACTGTATTATGAGCATATTTCTTTTTTTCTGTATTGCCAGATGATGTCTTCATTATTCTTTTTTCAATATCTCTTTGGTTATTTTTACTGTTTTATTCTTATAGGTGCATTTTTGTCTTAGTTTATACTTAACTCTGATATTGTCTGCCTTATAAAACATTACATAGGGAGATTAAAAGTTCTTCCTATGAGAACTTTTATCCCACTCCTTGGGATAATCAGTGTTAAGAGTTGGATGTTTGGTTTCTGTAGACATTATCTACATTCATCTACCTATCTGCTACCTTCTTCCCTCACTGCCTGATCCTGCATAAATGGGATATGATACATACTGTTCTATTGTAAGTAACCTATAGAAAAACATTGTCAGTTTTCCTCATATCGCTTTGTGATGGTAATTGGAATAGCATTGTAACTTTCACTTAATGGGAGAATCAATATGTCTGCAGAAGTAATATTTTTTTGCTTTACTAGGTAACTATTACGTGAGTATAGGCCTTATGAGGTGTCAGAGATAATACAGTACACTGTAGGAAAACAAAATAGAATTTCTACCCTGAAGCAGCTTTAAGATAGAAGAGTTGTCGTGAAACTGTGAATAGTACAAGACAGAATAAATACGAGAGGTACCAAAGAGCTACTAAGGAGCATTACTTGATATTCCATATGAAATATGAGTGCTCATTGTGATTTTCGGAGTGTAATATTGGATGTCCTAGATGGTTTTGAAATTTTGATAATGGAATAAATAAGAGATACAAACACATTTGTTATTTAGTATTGAAGAGTCTACTGACCAGACTGAAGAACAGTTGCCCCCTACCATTATGGTAGCTCTGGAACTGTCTGTTATAGATGTTAAATGGATTTCATACTTACATTTTCACAATTCCATCATATTTGCAGGACCGGTTATTTGCTCAAGTGCTCTGGTCTGTTTCTGTTATGTGTGATTATAGAAATGGCAACTACTAGTTTGGGTATAGAAGGGAAACAAAATCTGTTCCTCTTTGTGAATCAGTGAAAAATTATTGAAAGAATTATAATTGATTTTTAAAGCATGCACATTATATACAAATGAAAATTGGAAGTAACCAGCCATGTCAGGAACAAATGCAAAATAAAACAAACCTTTGGAATATTTCTTTTGCTCTTTTCTTTTTATGGAGACTGATTGCTTTATAAAAATCAAAATGATTTTCACATCTTTGTGTCCTTTTGATATATGGTGTTGCCCAAACCATGGTAAGTGGCTTTTAAATTTTATTCCAGATCAAGGCAAATCTGAGCAGTGGGTGTGGCATTACTCTCTGATGGAGGACCACTTAAAAGGATACAGTATTTTACATACTTAATTTGTGTGGCTATGAAGTTCTAAAGAGCATAACCTGTTATGTTCATGATAATTAGTGCAAATGAATATATCATTTGATTTTATGCTTTGAAGTTGGTAAAGATACTCTATATTCTCATTATGAACAGAGCTACTTAATCTAAAAGTAACTAATTAAAATAACCAAGAGAGGCTTCTTATCCATAGAACTGGTAGATTCATGAAATTTGTTTACAAGGATGGGAACTAATTACCTGATTTGTGCAATGAATAATAATTTTTCAGTATTCCATTATACTGAAAGCTTTTCAAATCCTCTTAATTAGATCAAGATCAATGAATATGTCTGTACCTTACTAAACCTTTTCCATTATTAGTAGTTGTGCCTTTTTCTAATTTGGACTTGATATTTCAGTAAAAATCTCTCTCTCTTTTTTAAAGATTTTATTTATTTATTTGACAGAGAGAGACAGCCAGCGAGAGAGGGAACACAAGCAGGGGGAGCAGGAGAGGAAGAAGCAGGCTCCTAGTGGAGAAGCCCGATATGGGGCTTGATCCCAGAACTCCGGGATCACGCCCTGAGCCGAAGGCAGACGCTTAATGACTGCGCCACCCAGGCGCCCCAGTAAAAATATCTCTTTTTATCTTGTGATTCTGGTTTTGTAATGATGAAAACACAGCAGTGTTTTTAAAACTGTTTTTCCCCATTATAAAAGTAATTTGTATTCATTAGAGAAAATTTAGAAAATGAAGATAAAAGGAAAAAATGAAAAGCATCTGTAATCTCACCAGTTAGAGATGGTTGCTACTTAAATTTTGGTGTGTACTTTTAGACCTTCCTCTCTTACATGTATTATTTTATTTAGTTAAATGAAAATATTCCACAGTATTTTTCAGTGTGTTTATGTGCCAAGTGCCATTCTAGGTCCTGGGAATATATTACAGTGGTTCCTGCTATAATGGAGCTTCTATCAGGTGAATTATGTTTTCAACACGAACTGTTTGTATCTGTGATTTATAGTTTAGTAAACTGCTATTTTTACTTAATCCATCCTAAATATTTTTCCATTTCATTAAACATTTTTCTCTTAGATGACTAAAAATAAAGCTATTTCTTTATTAAGGTAATATTTGCTCATGGTTAAAAAAATAATACTGGAAAGCTATAATGTAGAGGACTAGAACCCTTCCCCATTCCTTCCTTCTCTCTATCAGTCAGTCCTACTCACTAAAGGCAACCACTTTTAACCATTTCTGTTTTTTACTGATCCTATGCGTATCCCTAGATCTAAATAACGTTAGATCTCTGTTTATTAATCAACTTCAGGTGAGTTCTTAGAGTGGGTATGGAAGAGATAGCTCAACCAAAATCTTTGTGCTTACCTTTCCTTTTGGTTTCTCATCCTAGTTATACTGTTATTGTTCTTTATTGATCAAGCCTGTATTTTTAATCCTACCTTCACTGTTCTCATAACCCCTATATAGTGTTTGGTGACTCTTTATATTGTCAGATGAGGACTTTAGAGTTCCCTTGTCTTCACCTACCTCTTATGTTAGCTCTAACTTTAATATTGTCAGCTTCATTTACATTTACATGCTGTCTGGTAAACACAGTTTAAAACAATTTTTTTAAAAGATTTTATTTATTTAATAGAGCACAGGCAGGGGGAGCGGGAGAGGGTGAAGCAGCCTCCCTGTTTAGCAGGGAGTGGGACTCAGGGCTTAATCTCAGGACTCTGGGATCATGACCTGAGCCAGAGGCATAGGCTTAACCAACTGAGCCACCCAAGTGCCCCTTTAAAAAAAATTTCTTAAGTTTGTGGTTGAATTGAAATAGTGAAATACTTAAAATGTTTTCAGTGAAACTGTTTAGATTATTGGAAAGGATTACCTCTGTGCAGTGGTTCTTGGCATTTCTCCATCTATTTGTTGTTGACCAGAAATTTATTGAAATAGTTCATCTGATTCTTTTCCCTTCTTCCCTTATCTTCATTGTTGTGTGTTGCATTACTTATCTATCGCTACCTAACAAATTACCTCAAAATTAGCAGCGTAAAACAAGAAACATTTATTATCTCATAGATTTTGGGAGCAATTTAGTTGGCTGGTTCCGGCTCTTATGAGGTTGCCTTCAAACTTTTCCAAGTCTGCTGTCATCTCAAGGCTCCACTTCTGAGCTCATTCATGTGGTTGATAGCAGGTCTCAGTTCTTCACTGGCTCTTGGCCTGAAGCCTTCATTCTTTGCCCTTCCGGTCTGTCCATAGGCAGTGTGGGGGGGGGGAAACTTTTTTTCTCTCCTCTTAGATTCATTATTTGGGGGCCTGTGAATTAAACTGACAAAAGACCTAAAACAAAAAACAAGGTTTATTCATATGCTTATGGGAGTGCATGAAAGAAGTGGCTTGCTAAAAGACTAAAGTTAGGGGTTTATATACCTAACTTAATAGGGGAAAAGAGTGGGGAGGAAAGAGTGGTACTGGAAGAACAAAAGGGTTTCTTTGAGAAAGGCAAGTGGGTTTTTAGGGGAACAAATGGGAAATAAAGTTTATAATAATTTATAATAATGTTTGTTTATGCTGGGGTGAATGGTCTTTTCTGTCTTCTTCATGGCTGTAAATCATCACCTGCCCCCCCCCCCCCCCCCGAGGATTTAAGATAGCTTCACTGTCATTCCTGGGAATAAAGCTTCTCTGAAGAGGGAATTTTTATGGCAGCTTCACTCCCAGAAGTTTCTGCTTTTAGTCGGATAAGGGAAGCTTAGAGGAGGCTTCATTCTGCATCTGTTGAATCTCAGATAAAAGTCTTCAGCTTAAAATAATCATACTAACTCTGGGGTTCCAAGTGTGTCCCTACAGCTGCCTGAGTGTCTTTACCACATGGCAGCCAGCTTCACCACAGAGCAAGTGATCCAAGAGAGAGAGTGATTACTGCAAGATATCCACGATGGAAGCAGTAGTCTTTTTATAATCTAATCTCAAAATGACATACAGTCACGTTTTGCCATATTCTGTTTGTTGGAACTGAGATATAAATCTAGCCTTCACTGAAGGGGAGGGAAATTAAGTTCCACTTCTTGAAGGGGGTGGGGGAGACTGTCAAAGAATTTGTGGACTTGTGGTCATATTTTTAAAATCACCAGATGGCTATGTATGTATGTAAAAAAAATTTTTTTTTTTTTTTTGGTTATTTTGATAGTGTCTTGGGAGGAGAAGGACTTAATACCGGATCCCTATATTCCATTGTACAAATGTCCTTTAATTTATTTGACAAATCCTGTGTGGTTAGAAATTTAGATTGTTTTGAAAATTTTGCCTTTATAACAGTACTGTGGTAGTGTTACTCTAGATCAATTTTATATATGAGTAATTATTCATCTGATAGTTCATTATAATTGCTATATTCTGTATGCTCTAGAATACGTTTATGGGACTATAAATATATCTTTTTTAAAGTAAAAAACTTCCAGCATATTAAATGTTTTTGTAGCATTTTCTTAAGGGATATTTTAAGGACTGTGTTCTGAGCTAGTATATTTTAATGGTTTATTAAAAAGATTCATCCCTGAAAAAATTTTTTCCTGTCACTTTGGTTTAGTTTTGGCATTTTGTGACTTCACTAGATGGCAGCAGAGGACCAGCTTTTACTGCAGTCTGCTTTTGTGAAGCAGTATAAGTATTTAGTACATTGTAACATCTAATACATACCAAAATACTAGTTTGGGATTATTAAGAATTTAGTAAGGATTAGGGGGTTCATGTATACAAGAATATTGAAAATATAGTAGTTTTGATAATGTTGACATACTCTACTGTGCATTGAATCTAAATTATATTTGTAGGGGACTGCGTAGTGTCATTTTGGAAGTGTATTTGTAAATAAGATTAAACCATATTAAAATCCCTGAAAGTATTTTGTCTGCTTCAGAAAACAGCAGTGTTTTATGTAGGAATCCCAGAGAGTAAAAGAATGATGTGAAGATTCTCTTTTATTCCATGTGGCCTTTTTGCTCTCAATTGTCTGTGTTGGGAGCAAAGGAGTCTAATAGAAAAAATTGTGCTGGAATATAACTCCTTTCTTTATTTTAGTTGGTGAAATTTATGGTCCGAGGATAGAAAAGTCATTTGATTTGTGTGTGGTATACGAAGAATAGTGATTTTGACATATGTGCTCTAGTTATATTTTAGGGAAGAAATTTCTATGACCATATGTTTTTTTCCTTTAAAAATCATATATAGTATTTTTACTTTCTTGGGGAACTATATTCAGTTTTTGCATGTTTCTGGTAATTTGGTTTCCAAAAGTTTGCATTAGTATCTGTGAACGAGTTAAAGAAATTGAAAATGAGTAATTCTGACAGTTCTTTTTAAAATTGTGAAGTCTGATTTGAAGATTTTATAGGCAACCCATCCTAGTACACTGCGTCTCTGGCTCTCAGCCCAGCTCTAATGTTGCTGCTGTTGCTGATATTTTTGCTGGCAGGTGAGCTTTCTTGGACAAATTTTATTTCAGCAACATTTTGGAATTTAGAATATTTAATTTTTAAAATACTTTTGCATGGGCAGAGAACCAAATTTTGTCTCCTCGTGAATTATTTAGAATGGCATTTAACCCTTTTATGTCTTATATTAGCTTGATGATATACACTTGTGGCAAGGGTTACAGAGTACAGTATATAACTACAACAAATAAAATTGCTGCTTATTATAACTTCAGGCAACTGCACAGTGAGTCTGCTCCGTGATCTGGCCTTGGTGGTTGCCGTAATATTATGAGTCTATATTATATTTATTTTTGTAGCCTCAGTAGTATTTAGCTTCTTATATTTAGTATTTAGCTGTTGAGATTGGTACATCTAAACTATCTCCTGGTACTTTTATGTGAACATGAACAGAGACTAGTAGAAACCAGTTAATGCTAATAGTGTGATCCATTAAGCATTATTTACTAATAAATGGAGAAATTAAAAATAATTTAGAACTGGTACACTTAGATATAATTTTACTTACTACATTTTCTCTATGTGCATGTCCTTAAAAATACCTTAGTTGTGCTATTAGCCCATTTATAAATTTAAAATAAATACTTGAGGATCTTTATGGTAGAGTATAATATGTGTGTTGAAAGTAAAATCATTATAGATTAGGTCTTTCTCTTTTGCTAAAATAAATAAAATATTCATTGTTCTAGTAGAAATAATATGAAAATAAAAAGATGTTGCTTATTTTAAAGACAGTTTCTAATTTGGGGCATGTTTTTTTTTTTTTTTTTTTAATATTTTATTTATTTATTCAACAGAGATAGAGACAGCCAGTGAGAGAGGGAACACAAGCAGGGGGAGTGGGAGAGGAAGAAGCAGGCTCACAGCAGAGGAGCCTGATGTGGGGCTCGATCCCATAACGCCGGGATCACGCCCTGAGCCGAAGGCAGACGCTTAACCGCTGTGCCACCCAGGCGCCCCTCTAATTTGGGGCATGTTTTAATTGGTAGCTGTGCTGACTATATACTTGGAGCTACCAAATAAAATATTTAAATGTGTGGTCACTTTCAGTGGCAAAGTTTTGAGAGGAGAATTAGTTTGTACATATTCAAAAAAAAGAAAATTTTAAGACCTGGTCATGGGGTGCCTGGCTGGCTCAGTCAGTAGAGCTTGTGACTCTTGAGCTCGGGATTGTGAGTTTGAGCCTCACATTGGGTGCAGAGATTACTTAAAAATAACATCTTTTTTTAATTTTTTTTATTTTTTAAGATTTTATTTATTTATTTGAGAGAGAGAGAGTACAAGCAGGGAGAGCAGCAGAGGGAGAAGGAGAAGCAGGCTCCCTACTGAGCAGGTAGCCCATTTAAAGAAAAAAAAAAAAAGACCTGGTTCATGCCCTTAAATGGGTCAAACTCTAATTGCTCTATTAACATGGGAATGCATGAGAGCACAGTATGAAATATAATTGCATGTAAATGACATGGCATAGGAATGTAGGAGTTCTTAGGAGAAGATTGACTACTGAAGGTTGAATAATATGGGCAAGAGGAGGGAAACAGCCTGAGCTGGACAGTGCTGACTAGTAATTGGTGATAAATCCAGAATCTTTGTAACTTCTGGTCACTGGGCAAGTTGATGGTTAGACCAAAGGAAGAGAATTGTTACTACTGGTGCCTGGGTTAAACCTTTTGTTTATATCTTTAAACATGTCAAAGTCTTAATGATTGCTAAACCTTGAATCTCTGATTTAAATTTTGCCTTAAGGTCAATTCTTACTACTTCTTGAATTATTCTTAGGAATTTGTAAGGTAGGGGATCCTTTATCTCCTTTATCTCAGTCTTCTTGAAGTTTAAGGCCACCTGGAGTTGCTGGGTCAGTTGCTTAGCCCAGTGGCCTTTGAGGGACTTAAAAGAGCTGTGTTTGAAATAGAAAGTGGTAACAGTATTTTCCATAGTGATTTAGAAAGCAGGGAAATGAACATTTGCTGTGGAAGGGGAAGCAGACTAAACTTTGGTGAGTGGAAGAATAAAAGAAAGGGGGTGATGTCACAGCTGACTTTACTAAGATATCCCCAAGGGGTTATCCTACAGGGGGCACTGGAAGACCCTATAGTAATTTGCCCCCCACGGTCCTCCCCCCAGCATTTTATTTCCTATTTTCAGTTATCATTCAAAGGCTATTAGGTGAACCTTTTTTGGGACTCAGTTAATAGCTTTTACTAAAAGTAGATTATATTAGCATTTATTCAGTTAGTCTAGATAATAGTGAGTTTCAAAAGTTGCATAATATAAAATGTGAAGACTAGAGGACTATGATGGGGACTAACTTGTGATCTTGCATTGTCTTCTTTTTCTTCTCTTTCACACTCTTCTTTGTTCCTTTTACTTGAGTTAGCATTAAAACAAGAATATTTTTATAGCTAAGAACAGAGGAAAAATCTATTTGTAACTTTTGGGAAGGCGCTTCTGTGAAAGCTCCTTTTACATGTTTTAAAATTTTTAAAAATTTTTTTGTTTGATTTTTATCCGTTTGCCTTTTCTTTTTTAAAAAATTCAATTAGCCAACATATAGTACATCATTAGTTTTTGATATAATGTTCAATGATTCATTAGTTGTGTATAACACCCAGTGCTTATCACATCATGTGCCCTCCTTCATGTCCATCACCCAGTTACCCTATGCCCAACCCACCCCCCTTTCCACGACTCTCAATTTTTTTCCTGGAGTCAAGAGTCTCTCATGGTTTGTCTCCCTGATTTCTTCCCCTTCAGTTTTCCCTCCCTGTTCCTATGATCCTCTGTGCTATTCCTTATATTCCACATATGAATGAAAATATATGATAATTGTTTTTCTCTGCTTGGCTTATTTCACTTAGCATAATACCCTCCAGTTCCATCCACGTCGATGCAAATGGTAGGTATTCATCCTTTCTGATGGCTGAGTAATATTCCATTGTATATGTGAACCACATCTTCTTCATCCATTCATCTGTTGAAGGACATCTCATCTCCTTCCACAGTTTGGCTGTTGTGCACACTGCTGCTATGAACATTGGGGTGCAGGTGCCTCTTCTTTTCACTACATCTGTATCTTTGGGGTAAATACTCAGTAGTGCAATTTCTGGGCCGTGGGGTGCCTCTATTTTTAACTTCTTGAGGAACCACCATACTGTTTTCCAGAGTGTCTGTACAGTTTGCATTCCCACCAATAGTGTAAGAGGTTCCCCTTTCTCCACATCCTAGCCAACATTTGTTGTTCCTGTCTTGTTAATTTTAGCCATTCTAACTGGTGTAAGGTAGTATCTCATTGTGGTTTTGATTTGTATTTCTGTGATGGCAAGTGATGCGGAGCATTTTTTCATGTGTCTGTTGGCCATTTGTATGTCTTCTTTGGAGAAGTGTCTGTTCATGTGTTCTGCCCATTTCACAACAAAGGAGAGAACCAGAGGCAGCATTCTCTTGCCACAGATCTAATCGATTTGGATATAAGTAAGCAGAAATGGAATTCAGGATAGCAATTATAAAGTTAATAACTAGGCTTGAAAAAAGCATAAATGACAATATAGAATCCCTAAGGGCGGAAATGAGATCTAGTCAGGCCGAACTTAAAAATGCTATGAATGAGGTGCAATCTAAATTGGATGCTGAAACAGCGTGAGTCAGTGAGGCAGAAGAGAGAATAAGTGATCTAGAGGACAGGCTGATGGAAAGGAAGGAAGTTGAGGAAAAGAGAGAAAGACAACTAATAGCCCATGAAGAAAGGCTTCGAGAATTTAATGATGCCTTGAAGCGAAACAATGCCAGAATTATCGGGATCCCAAAGGGGGTGGAGAGAGAGAGGGCTAGAAGATATATTTGAGCAAATCATGGCTGAGAACTTCCCTAATCCGGGGAAGGAAACAAGCATTCATGTCCAGGAGGCAGAGAGGACCCCTTACAAAATCAGTAAAAATAGATCAACACCCTGACATATAATGCAAATCTTAGAGTTAAAGAAGCTATCCTGAGAGCACCTAGGGAGAGGAGATTCCTTATGTATGGAGGGAGGAACATCAGAATAACATCAGACCTATCCACAGAAACCTGGCAGGTCAGAAAGGACTGGCAAGATAAATTCAGGGTACTAAATGAGAAGGACATGCAGCCAAGAATACTTTATCTAGCAAGACTGTCATTCAGAACAGAAGGAGAGATAAAGAACTTCCAGGACAGACAGAAACTGAAAGATTATTTGACCACCAAGCTAGCCCAGCAAGAAATATTAGGGGGGATTCTGTAAGCGAAGAGAGACCCCCAAGAGTAACCTAGACCAGAAAGTAACAGAGACAATCTACAGAAACAGGGACTTCATAGGCAATACAATGGCACTATCTTTCAATAGTTACTCTGAATGTAAATGGGCTGAAAGCTCCAACCAAAAGACTACAGGGTATCAGATTGGATAAAAAAGCAAGAACCATCCATATGCTGTCTACAAGAGACTCATTTTATACCTAAAGACACTTCCAGACTGAAAGTGAGGGGTTGGAGAACCATTTACCACATGGCCCTCAAAAGAGAGCTGAGGTAGCAATCCTCATATCAGACAAACTAGATTTTATTTATTTTTTTTAAAGATTTTATTCATTAGTTTGACATAGACAGCCAGCTAGAGAGGGAACACAAGCAGGGGGAGTGGGAGAGGAAGAAGCAGGCTCCTAGCAGAGGAGCCTGATGTGGGGCTCGATCCCAGAACACTGGGATCACACCCTGAGCTGAAGGCAGACGCTTAACGACTGTACCACCCAGGCGCCCCCAAACTAGATTTATACCAAAGACTGTAATAAGAGATGTAGAGGGATACTATATCATACTTAAAGGGTCTATTCAACAAGAGGATCTAACAGTTGTAAATATCTATGCCCCCAATGTGGGAGCAGCCAATTATATAAACCAATTAATGGCCAAAGTAAAGAAACATATTGATAATAATACATTAATAGTAGGGGACTTTAACACCCCACTCACAGCAGTGGACAGATCATCTAAGCAGAAGATCGACAAAGAAACAAGGGCTTTGAATGACACACAGTTTGGCTTTTCCATTTTCCTTTGCAATTTGAGCGTTAAGGGTGCTTAGATAACCAGCGTTTTTCATCATTTAACTGCATATGAATCACTTGGGGATCTTGTTAAAATGTAAATTCTGATTAGATAAGTCTGGGGTGAGGCCCAAGATTCTGCATCTTTAACAAGTTCCCAGGCAATATCAGTGCTACTAGTCCAAGGACCACACATTAAGTAGCAAGACTTAATGTCTTGCTCCACTTTCTCAGGATGTCCAACAACCCATACCTAATTAGCAGTTGGTGGACTTTTATTATTTAATGTGACAAAAAAGTCATATTTCTTAGTGTAGGAAATATTTAAAAACCAGGAGAAAACCCTCTTCTAATAAAATGGCAGCTCATTTTTAATAAATAGCCAACTTTATTGATCTTGAATCTTTAAGATGTATCATAAGATTTTGTCTTTGAACTATTGCTTTTGAGGATTTGAAGAAATTGATTTTTTTCAGCTATGTCTGTGTCCACCTACTGTTTTCCAGTACATTTTGGACTTCAGGTGACCATTGAGAAACAAATTAAGTAAACTTAGATGGCATTAAAAATATCTATATTAAATTCAAATCAAGTTTTTGAGGTAGAATCTTCTTGCTATAGAAAGGTAAATCATGTTTCTGTTTATGTAAAGTGACTGTTATCATGCACTTTATTTTCAGACATATGTGAACTGGAGGAGGTAATATAACCAGATAAGATGGTAGTGTCTGTATAAACACTTTTTGTTTTTACTTGCATTTGAATCCAGCCTGGTTTTTCTTATGCCTTAAGTGCTATTAGGATTGTTGCAAGGCTGGGGGGGGGGTAAATGTGTATGTGTGCTGACATCTGTGCACCTGCTACGTGGGTGAAATGGGACGATGTAAGAACCCTTCCACCCCTTTAAGATTCCATAATTTTCTAATTGTTTGTAGTTTGGTAGAAAGGAGGAGGGGGCACGATGCATATTGCTGGTAGGAAATAAATTTAGTCCAGATGATAGTTTTTTCACTAGTTGAAAGATATGCTTTGATATTCTGCTTGTTGGATTTACCTAAACTCTGTTAATTAGTTGATTTTGTAAACTTGTATGTAGGAGGGGACTTTATCAGTCAGCTCTTATTTTATGATAATTACGTTTTCTGTTGGGGGGGCACTGGTAAGGGAAATATGAACTTCGATAGGTTTAATTATAAGTTAATTCATGCTGTTACTAATTTTCATTTTAATGAGTTAGATTGTGGAATCAAAACATAATTTTCTACTATATACAATAGTTTTTGGAGTTATTGTATATTTGTATGTACCATTATTGTCAGTAAATCTTATGAGGCTGTTTAAATACAGTGGAGTATTTTAGGCTCAGGTTTGTTTTTATCATCCTAGTGTTTATAAAACAAGTTCCTAGACAGATTGAGAGATCCACCTGATTCAGGTTTCTTTTGTTGTTGTTTTTTCAAAGATTTTATTTATTTAGTTGGCATAGGGAGAGAGAGAGAAAGAGAGAGAGAGAGCGAGTGCACAGGAAGGGAGTAGTGGCAGAGGGAGAGGGAGAAGCAGGCTTCCTGCTGAGCAAGGAGCCCTATGCGGTGCTCAGTCCCAGGACTCCGGGATCATGAACTGAGCTGAAGGCAGAGGCTTAACTGACTGATCCACCCAGCACCCCCGATTCAGGTTTTTTAATTTGAATTCTGTTTTGAGTTATTGCTCACTCAAGTAGTATGGCGTCTGATTTTACAAAACTGGGTGACACCTATTCATGGAAAAATGAATTAAGTAACTATTTATTGTAGCTGCTGTCTGCCTTTGTATAAATACGCTGATAAGCTTGAGTTTGTGGGCGGTGGGTAACCTATGGTTTGTTCTTCTACATTTCAAAATTTGTGTGTTTGTTCATTTCTCTTTTTTCTCCTTGGAAGGGTTGTCTTCTTTCCTGTCTACAAAGTTTTTAAACTAATCCTTTCTGTCTTATCCAAGGTTTGTTTTGTGAATAACCTCAATTCCTTTTTGGTTTGTGTAAAATACTAGTTGTAGTATTAATAATATTGATATCCAACTTTAAATACTGTATATCCTTAGACATAATATAATAACAATAGCTGACATTTTAAAAAAGATTTTATTTATTTATTTTAGAGAGAGAACATGTAAGCAGGGGAGGGACAGAGGGAAATGGAGAGAGAGAATCTTAAGCAGACTCCATGCTGAGGTCGGAGCCCAATGTGGGGCTTGGTCTCACAACCCTGAGATCATAACCTGAGCTGAAACCAAGAGTTGGATGCTTAACTGACTGGGTCACCCAGGTGCCCCAGTAGCTGAGGTTTTATTACCATGTGCCAGGCACTGTTCTGAACCCTTCATGTGGTAACTTAGCTTAATTCTTTCTCTTTCTTTTCTTTTCTTTTCTTTTTTTTCCTTAAGATTTTATTTATTTATTTGAGAGAGAGAGTGAGCACATGAGTGGGGCAGGGGAGGGGCAGAGGGAGAGGGACCAGAAGACTTCTTGCCGAGCAGAGCTGGATGCAGGTCTCGATCCCAGGACCCTGGGATCATGGCCTGAGCTAAAGGCAGATGCTTAACCAGCTGAACCACCCAGGCACCCCAGTTCTTTATGTTTTCCAATGATTTTTATTGTGGTAAAAAATATATATATATGTCATAAAATTTACCATCTTAACCATTCTTAAGATCAGTGGTGTTAAATACATTCATAATGTGTGCAGTCATCACCACCTTTCTTTCCTCTCTATAACTCTTTTCATCATGCGAAACTAAAATTCTATATCCATTAATGATAGTTTTCCATTGCACTCTTCCCCCAGCTCCTAGCAACCACCATTCTGCTTTCTGTTTCTCTGATTTTTATCACTTTAGGTACCTCATATAAGTGGAGTCATGCATTATTTTGTCTTTTTGTGATTGACTTAAATTCTTAGCATAATGTCCTCGAGGTTTAGTACCATATGTCAGAATTTCCTTTTTAAAGGGTAAATAATATTCTGCTATATACCACATTGTCTTATCCATTCATCTGTCGGTGGACACGTGGGTTGCTTACACAATTTAGCAGTTGTGAATAGTGCTGCCATGAAATGAACATGGGTGTACTACCTCATTTAATTCTTTCAAGTACCTTGAGAGGTAGAGACTCGTGATGAGGAAATTGAGTCTTAGAGCAGTAAGTGATTTGCGCAAAATCACAGAGCTAAGAAGTGTCTGTCTGGGATGCATGTTCTTAACGACCATAGTAGACTCCCGTGTATTTTAGGATAAGATGGTGTAGTAGTATAATACGTAGGCTTAGAAATAGGCAGGCACAAATTTCTGAGCAATACAAGATGGCAAAATGAGAAAGGGATAAAGAAGTTGCAAACTTGAAGGTAAAGCATATGCTTAGGAGTTTGGACAGTTAGAATTATGGTATTTGATGAGATTTTTGTTTCTAATCTGTCTGTGTATTTTTTTAGGATCTAGATGGCAAGCACTGTTGAGTCTGGTAATACAGGCTTCCCGAAGCCCATAATGATAGCATTTGTACCATTGACACATGTAAACAAAGTAAGCAGATTAAATTATGTTTTTAATTGTTGGGTGCAACGAATTTGCTCTGTATCTTATTATACACTTGATTATTTGTATTACATATCAGTAATTCTGTGGAGTGGGAGGGAGGAAGTTAGAAACTGACACTGGGCCTTACACCTTGCCAAACTTTTATAGTGTTGATTTTTAAGCTTTTCACAACACACTAAATCTTTCTGTTGAAGGGGGTATCTTGAAACAGAAACATCTATATTTGAAAATGATTAATATCTGTTAATAGAAATAAGCACACATATTTTAATGAGAAAGCTTGGAGAATCTGTGATTTTTCTTTTCTTTTTTGTTTTTTTAAACTGGTAGATATCCTCAGGTCTGCAGGATTTACTTGTGATGAATTACCTAAATTGAAAGAAAAGTTAGAGTCGTTTGATGATTTTTCCATAGACTAAGTTTTATCAAGTACCAAGCTTAAACAAAAAAAGTATATGAACAGAACATTGTAGAAAATTTGCTGTATAAACAACATAGAAAACAAAGATGGCTATGCTTAGGTAAAAGACATTTAAATGTTGGGAAGTTGTCTAAATGGCATGCTGCTGGCTTGCCATTTAATAAACAATTAACATTCTAAGATCAAAGGCTGGTTAGACAAATCTGACAGTTAAATTGGTGGGGAAGTGAATGGGCTTTGCAATTTAAAATTAGATAATACATGTCTGTTTAATTACTGTTGTGTGTATGTAAGTGATCACTTAATAGAATGAAGCTGTGGGCTTAAAGTGAATTTAAGACCACAAAACCTTAATCCCATCTGTTTCATGACCTTAAATTGATGTGATATGAGGATTTAAAAGAGGCATAATCCTTTTGAGGAAGACTGCTGTGCTTATAGAATCAGTAAATCAAAATAAAATTACTTGTTGGGTTGGAATCTTTTATTATGCTGAATGAAAATTTTGATAGTTTTTGATGAAGAGAATATGTTAGAACTGTGTCTTCATTTCAGTGACTGTTAACAGTAATCAGAAATTTTAAAAAGTTTAGGTAGTGGTGGTGGTATTACTGTAGGTGTGTGTGTTCTCTTTAATTATTTAATGTAAAAATAAGAATGACCTTAATGTGAATTCTTTGAATTTCTGGAAGATGAAATAAGGTAAAGCTGTACTTGTTTTTCAAATAGTTTTTCCTCTCAAGGGTTGAAATGTTATTTTTGTCACATAAACAGGTAAATAGCTATTAGTTTGAAAGTAGAGTTCATGTGTAGGATTACATCATCAGGTATTGTTCCTGTTGTGAAAGTGATGCAAACAGTGATTCCTAAACTCATCAGCAGTCTTTCTCTGAGATTCCTGAACTTATTTTGGTAGAGTGTAGGCTGTGTTTCTGTAGCATTCTAATCTAAATGGTGATTGGGTTGCCAACCGAGGCCATGAAGTTTGCTTAATTCCTAAGGTAGCTACATTACTGTGGATGTCAGCTGTGAAAAATGACAAAAGGTACTGTTCCAACACTGGTAACTAGCCAAACTATAATTGGAACAAATGCAAGAAGTTTATAAAAAACAGTGTTTTGACTAGTTTAAAAATTCTGTTGGGGAAAACTGATTTGCTTTTACAGGATGAGGAGGAGAGTGAGAGTATGACGGAGATTGTGACGGGGACTCTGTGACACTGATTATTTTGTGTAGGTGGATTAAAATCTTAATGACTTTTTTTATTTTGCTTGATACAGATGTGTCACTAGCCTTGATCAGAGTCTTCTTAGGCTCATTAAGTGAATGAGGTGAGAAAAAGGAAAATGTCTTTTTATTTAAAAAAATTTTTGGTAAAATAGACGTAATATAATTTTTCGTAAGAGTTGAAAGAAACAGAAAAAATTGGGTTAAAGGAGACAGGGATCTACTTTGCAAGAGAGATTACCATAGATAAAATTTACTGAGTGGTGAGCTAGTGAGAGAAAAAGGCAAAGTGTGCATATAAGCCCCCATGGGAAAGGAAGAAAGCTGGCATTTGGCAAGTCAGCTGTTCTTGTATTGTTTTTAGAATAAGGTGTGACAGGTGCTGGGGGGTAGGGGGCAGAGTCTGACCACCTGGTCTTATGTCAGGCAGGTTTATAATTGTATATGGGGAAGTGGCTCTAAACTGAATTTTCTTTGTAAGGAATTTTAGTATACCTGAATTTATTTCTGTATAGTTTTACAACCTTGAGAATTAGGTTTCAAGTACTTGTGTGCCGCTTCTTTTGGTAATAGAGATGAGAGGGAAGATAGCTGGTATAGAGGTTTGGCCATGCATTCTTAGGAGAGAAAAGATACAAAGGGAAAGTAAACTCTGGGCTTAACGTTATACACTTACCTCTGTTGAAGGACAGGAAATAGATGGCATGTCTCTTGGCATGAAATTATTATGTAAAGAGCTACTGTCATGTAACCCTTGGTATTAAGGGTATGTTGGGGAACACAACAGTGAGGTTACATCATAGACAAATTTAAATTACTTGAATTTACCTGTTATACAGTGGGCAAAAAGGAAAAAAAAAGACGAATCAGCATATCTGTTAGCATTACATTGACTGTAGGCAGTAGAAATCAACTTTGGCTAATTTAAGGAAAGCAGTAAATTGGAAAGCTCTTAGGAGAACCAGTCTGAGAAAATGGGTTGGCATCAGGGGCAGCCAGGTATCAAGGACCAGAGCCAAGATCAGGCACAGGAACACTTCGAGTAGGAAGCCACCACTGGCACTTGCTGACAGCGACCCTGCTGTTGCTCTGAATAATTTTTCAGCTATTCTTGTGCCTCACTGTTACTCACTGAACTTAGACATTTTGGGAAGGGAACATTTGATTGTCTGGTTTAGAACCTGAGCCTATTTCTAACCTGGTTGCCAGGAGAGGGCTTTTGATTTTCAATGTGAAAATGAAAATTTCCATATCCATATTTATGATATCTGTCACTTCTGCCAAGCCAAACCAGTTAGTCCTTCCTCCTTAGATGCTTCATGGCTCAGTCAATAAGGTACACCCATTACTTATGCCAAAGCTAGGAAGTCATCCTTTACTTTTCCTACTCCTTAAGCCTCATGTCTAATCAATAGCGTATTGTCCTGTCAGTCTGCCTCTTAAATGCCTTGAATTGATCCACTTACTTCTGAGTAATCTTTGCCAGTTGTAGTCCCACTTGGTATACAACAGAAGCTTCGTAATATCTCTGGTCTACACATTGGTTCCTACTCTGTAGGAGTGTACATTATGTGGGAGTGAACTTTAAAAAATATGGGTCAGATTATGCTTTTTTTTGGCTAACAGCCTTTCAGTGGTCTGCCTTTTATTTACCTATTATTTCTCAGCTCGGGTCTACCCTTTTAAACCACGATGGGGGGACTGGGACTCTGCAAACTGCATATCTTCCTTGCCAGCTTGCTTCCTGTTGGGTTTTACCACTGGGACCC
The DNA here is from genome assembly GCF_024610735.1 of Ursus americanus. Classification (NCBI taxonomy): domain Eukaryota; kingdom Metazoa; phylum Chordata; class Mammalia; order Carnivora; family Ursidae; genus Ursus; species Ursus americanus. Next base: position 8,682,648 of record NC_142137.1, on the reverse strand, counting down.
TTGGGGGGCATTCGGGAGGTAAGACTTCTGTTTCTAGTTTCTTTATACCGCCAGTAGTCAACGGTAACCATCGCTTCATTCTCCAGCTTCTTTTGGCACTCCCAGCACCAGGCTTGCTGCTCCCTCTCCCAGCTACCAACTTCTGGGTGGTGCATTCTAGATAGATGGAGTGCATTTGCATCTCTTCCTCACCCACCCCCACTGGGCTGTGTCCCCTGAGCAGTTTGAGCATCCTCTTTTCTGTACCTCTTCCATAGGGACTCAAACTTGAGTTGCAGGGCTCCTCTCCTTAGAGGCCAAGGTATCAGCCGTGTGGTGCCAGTTCCTTAGAGGTTTGAACACCAAACTCCATGGACCTCCCACTCTCTTCTAGGCATAGCCACATAATACCCTTTCTCCAAGCTCCTAGCTTCTCGTAACACACTTCTTCCATTTTGTTCCCCTAGCCCTAGCCCTGTGGTGGTAGTACTTCCTGCAGTTATTAATCTCTTGATTCCCTTAGCGTTCCTTTTTACCCTTTCAGCGTTTCAGTATCTATGTAACCAGGTTCCTGTACTAAATCAGTGCTTGAATTACCCATATGGTTTCTGTTTGTCTCATTCCAGGGGTTTTTCATTTTCTAGTAATAAAGTAAAAAAAAAAGATTTTCATCAATTCCTAAGTTTGGAACTACTTCTCTAGTCTCAAGCCCTGCCATTCCCCCCCCCCACCTCTTTCTTAGCGGTGGGTAGGGGCAGAGGGAGAGAGTTTTTAAGCAGGCTCCACACCCAGCACAGAGCCCCACTCGGGGCTTGATCTCACGACCTGAGATCATGACCTGACCCCAAATCAAGAGTCAGATGCTTAACCAACTGAGCCACCCAATGCCCCATCTCTTTTTCTCTTGATGCTTCAGTATCTGAAGTTTTTTTAGTTGCCAGAACATGCAGATTCAGTTCGTCTCAAATATGTTGCGCCTGGTAGACTGTACCAAGTTCTGATTGTCAGCACCCCCACCTACCTTTCCTTCAGCCTCCCATCCCATAGCAGTTCCTTGGTTAACTCCTGCATGATGCAGGCCAGAGACAGTACACTATAGAGGTTGTAGAGATACGCCGTTGCCTAGGTTTTAATATCAGCTTTGTTATTTTGCTGGCTTTATGACCTGAAGCAAGTTAATACGTGTTTCAGTTTCCTCATCTGGAAAATGGGGATAATAATTTTACCTACATGGTAGGGTTACTGTGAGGCTTAAATGTGTTAATGTAAAGTACTCTGAACAGTGCTCTGTGTATAGTCATTGTTCAGTAAGTGATAATAAGCTGCTGTTATTATCAACTACATGAGAATCCCTCTGGGATACCTTTCTCGATCTCCACACTCTGACAGGTTTCACCTTTTATATGTTCCTGTAGAGTCATGTACTTCTCCTTTTCAATATTTGTGCTTGAGGTGATTTGTTTAGTGTCTTGCCACATATCATGGTATATGGGATAGTTGCCTTTTTTTTTTTTTTTCTTTTCTTTTCTTTTTTTTTTTTTTTTTAGCATCTGGCTGCTTTCAGAGACTTTGGAGTGATGTGGAATATTTTTACATCCCTTCTCTTGTTAACATGAAAAAGGTCCTTATTTTTCATAGATATCACATAACAAAAGAACACATGATTTCGAATGACTGGTGTTGAAACCAAAAAATCATATCCCACAAACTTTTGTTCCAAAGCCTGAAAATTTATATGTGCAGAAGAATCCTTGAATACCAACTGCTAAATAATTTCTCTGGTATCTCTGCATATGCAAGCTGTGTTTCCCACGAGCAGCCCTTTATACTGAATTCTATCTTCTAAAGCCTTTTTTTCCTTGGTCTTTTAAGTCTGTTTACAATAGGGGCGCCTGGGTGGCTCAATTGGTTGAGTCTGCCTTCAGCTCAGGTCATGATCCCAGGGTCCTAGGATTGAGCCCCACATTGGGCTCCCTGTTCCCTGGGGAGCAGTGGGGAGTTGTCTTCTCTCTCTCCCTCTACCCTTAGCCCCTGCTCGTGCCCACACACTCTCCCTCTAAAATAAATAAAATCTTTAAAAAAAATCTGTTTACAATAAGTGTACATAGACAGTATTTTCTTTTAATATTCTACTTGAAGTAAAAAGAAAGGTCTGATAGTAAGATATACATATATATGTATATATGTGTGTGTGTGTGTCTGTGTGTTAAAGTGTGAATAGGAAATAAACAGTTATGACAGGAAAAACAAATATGCCACACCCTGGAATTGAATATTTATTCAGTTTCAACATTATATTTAATTCTGAACTGCTAAGCAGCCATAAAAAGGGAAATATGATTTTTGTCATATGAGCAGAAGAGGCAAACCATTTCTTTTTTCTGAATTTTAAAATGTATTAGCATAATTCAGCCATTCTCAAATTATGAATGTAGAGCACCAATTCTGCTAAATACTAACAGGTATCAGGATTAAGTTTAAAGATAATGGGCTAAATAAGAAAAACAGACTTCTCTTTCTTTTTTTTGCTTTTGTTAAAAGTTTTTAATTTTAATTCCAATGTAGTTGTTTGTTTTGTTTAAGTTCCACATATGAATGAAATCATTTTTGTCTTTCTCTGACTGACTTATTTTACTTAGCATTATATACTGTCTAGCTCCATCCAAATTGTTACAGATGACAAGATTTCATTCTTTTTTTATGGCCGAGTATTATTCCATTGTGTGTGTGTGTGTGTGTGTGTGTGTGTGTGTCCCATTTTCTTTATCCATTCATGTTTCAGTGGACTCTTGGGCTGCCTCCATAATTTGGCTGTTGTAACTAATGCTTCAGTAAACATTGGGGTGCATGCATCCTTTAGGCTTAGGGTTTTGTATTCTTTGGGTAAATACCCAGTAGTGCCATTACTGGCTTGTAGAGTAGTTCTCTTTTTAATTTTTTGTGGAACTTCTGTGCTGTTTTCCAGAGTGGTTGCACAGTTTGCATTCCCACCAACAGCACAAGAGGGTTCCCCTTTCCCATCTTTGCCAACACCTGTTGTTTCTTGTGTTGTTGATTTTAGGCATTCTGACAGGTGTGAGGTGGTATCTCATTGTGGTTTTGATTTGCATTTTTCTGACGATGAGTGATACTGAGCATCTTTCTGTGTGTCTGTTGGCATCCATATGTCTTCTTTGGAGAAATGTCTGTTCAAGTCTTCTGCCCATTTTTAAATTGGATTATTTATTTTTTGTGTGTTTTGTAAGTTCTTTATATATTTTGGACACTAACCCTTTATCAGATATGTCATTTGCAAATATCTTCTCCCATTCAGTACGTTGTCTTTTAGTTTTGTTGATCATTTCCTTCACTGTGTGGAAGCTTTTTATTTTGATGTAGTCATAGTAGTTTATTTTTGCTTTTTTCCCTTGCCTCAGGAGACATATCTAGACAAATGTTGCCCATGTCAGAGAAATTGCTGCCTGTGCTCTCTTCTAGGATTTTGATGGCTTCCTGTTTTGCATTTAGGTCTTTCATCGATTTTGAATATATTTTTCTCTATGGTGTAAGAAAGTGATCCAGTTTCATTCTTTTGCATGTAGCTGCCCAGTTTTCCCAACACCTTTGTTGAAGAGACTGTCTTTCACCCATTGCATATTCTTGTCTCTTTTGTTAAAGATTAATTGACCGTATAATTGTGGTTTTGTTTCTGGGTTTTCTAGTCTATTCCATTGATCTAAGTGTCTGTTTTTGTGCCAGTACCACACTGGTTTGATTACTACAGCTCTGTACTATGACTTGAAGTCTGGAATTGTGATCCGTTCAGGTTTGTTTTTCTTTTTCAAGATTGTTTTGGCTATTTGGGGTCTTTTGTGGTTCCATACAAGTTTTAGGATTATTCATTGTAGTTCTCTGAAAAATGGTGTTGATAGGCATGGTATTAAATCTGTAGATTACTTCTTTCATCAGTGTTTTAGAGTACACATATCAGTTCCAGTAGTTTTAGGTGGAGTCTTTTGGGTTTTCTACGTAGAGTATCATGCCATCTGCAGGTAGCGAAAATTTTACTTACTAATTTGTTTACTTACTAATTTTATTCCTTTTTATTGTCGTAAAGAGACTTCTTATATGTTTTCTCATAACCTTAAATATTCCTAATATGTAGCTTGACTTTCTAAGAGAAAGATAGAGTGTTTCCCTAATTCATTTTGCCACGAAATACTTTTTAAAGTAAATATTAAGCTTTGCAAAGTGGTGGCCTAAGTACTCGAGCAACATGATGGATTATGTCTTCAATACCATTTTTGCAGAAGATATCAGAATTGCTTTTTATTTGACCTTTCCTTATGTTGATTTAAATTTTCTTTGAAACACAATCCGGGGGAAGGCTAACTTCTTCCAAGAATTCTAGACTCTCCCTATCCACCAGGAGTTGCTGCTTCTGAAAAGCATGTGCAGGAATGCTTTGGGAGCTAAGTATTTCTGTTGTCTGCCAGCTTGCTGAACTGGCAGTTGGTCTAGGAGTCTCTCAAGGCACAGTCATTCTAGACTGAGGCTGATTTTATTTTTCCTAGTGTAACCTGACTCTCCAGGACCCACACCTCCGAGGGCTATCCCTGTTTCAATATGTAGTAAGGGCCTGAGCTCCCCACCTTATCTCCAGGGCCCTGCTGGGACTAATTATTTTGAAAACACTAGTAACAGCATGCTTCCAATTTAGTCCCCAGATGTAAGCTCTTTTGGTCTTCTTTGCTGCTCTTCAACCTGTTTGTCACACACTTCGTGTACCTTAATCAGCTCTCCCATTTCTCCTCTCCTCTTCTACACATGTCTGTACGCTCTTTAGAACACTTGTTTATGGGAAACAAATTATCCTCTGTTACATAAACCTCTGCTATGTTAACTTCCATCTCTTCATGTTTCATTTAATGTCTTTTCTACCCCCCTGGCCTTGACTTAGTTGAGGTACGTCTTTCAGTTGTTGCTTTTTTCTGAAATACCTTGTGGGCATGGGGTTGGGCAAGACCAGTCAACATTCTCCTCCATTTTCAGTGGTACATCCAGACTATTATTCCTCCACTCTTTCAATTAACAGCAAGCAAGAACAACTGAATAAAATAAAATTCTGTTCTTTTGGGTCTTATGCCTTTTAACTTTCTTACTTATTGCTGTCAGTTTTCTCTCATTTGAAGATATTGGTACCTGGATATCATCTTCATTTTCACCCCCAATCTTGCCATTATTCATTTGTAGCATAGCCTATCCACCTTGAATCCGTTTGGAATTTATTTTTATATATAGCGTGAAGTACAGCTCCGTTCTTGGTGATCCACTCATGGGGAAGCAGTGATGGTAATATGACCATTTGAGGGAATGATGCATTTTAAAGTATAACCCCCCCCCCAATTGATTGGCTCTAAGAAGATGAGGGCTGATAAAAATTCTCAGGAATGTTTAAAATGTTTTGTGTTTAATGCTTAATATGTTTAAAAAAATTTTTAATTTTATAGGAATGAATGAGAATTGTACTTGAAATGGTTATATCTGGCTGTATCATAATCTTGATTCAATGAAAGGGGTTAGCTATTTTGCTAACTGTAGTGTAGTAGAAAAAGCATTGGATAGTTTAAGGTTCAGCCATTTGCAAATCAGTTACTTTCTCTTTTTTCCTACTGCAAAGTAGAAAGAGTAATAACTTATTCATAAAGTTGTTGGGCTAATAAAATGCAATAATTGCATATAAGTGTATGTGTGTTTTGTAAACTTCGATGTTTAAGATCTAATAAAAATTAGAGAGCTATTCTCTCCTAAGGGGGGGTCATAAGGTTGCACTTCAATATCACATTGTCTCCATAAAAAACTTTGATTTCTCTATACCCTGTGTATTTTTATGGGGAAAAAAAATCTTTTAAAAAAGTATTTGTTATTTGTGGTACTTTAATCTGAATGATAATTGTTGGGGTTGGGGGACTCCAGTGAACGTTATTCTGTGCAGCTAAGGAAAAATAACTTATAACTTATTTCTTATGATCCTATACTTGAATTATACTGCTAATATTATCTTTATAATGTTTCATTTACAGGTATATGATGTTGATTGATGGCACAAATGAAGTTTTTATGATTGATAGAGATAATTCAGTGTTTCATGTTTCAAATCTGGAATTTCCATTTCGTAAAGATCTCCGTATACATTTATCAAATACTCTCTTGGATGGGGTAAGTCATATGTTTGTTTGTTTAAATTAGACACTGCTATTTTTCTTTTTCTTACAAGTAAATATGGTTTTCCTTTTTAGAGTGGAGAGGGACAGAGGGAGAGGGAGACAAAAAAATCTTAAGCAGGATCCATGTCAAGCGTGGAGCCTGAAGTGGGGCTCAGTCTTACAAGATCATGACTGAAATCAGGAGTTGGACACTTAACTGACTAAAGGCGCCCCTAAATGTGTATTTTTATTAATTAAATAGGAAACTTATAATCTAGTTTTTTAAATATCTTTTTGAGGTATAATTGACTTATAAAGAAGGTAATCCAGTTTTTTATTAGGATGTTAAATTTTATTTATCTCTTACCTTCACTTACTCTCACTTGATCATTGTCTTGGCTATGAGAATAAGTGAACAAAATTAAATCTTAATTTTTTTTTGCTCCTTGTGATTGAAAAAATAATTCTTGTTGAAAAGACTTAATTTTATTATTTTACTTGTCAGTTGAATTTTAATTAGGTGATACAACGTGTCACACTTTCCCTTGGCTCTTTAGCTTACAAACTAATAGTTCTTGTTTGAAGAGAGTCATGCCTTTGAAAGCAACCATTGTACTTTTACATTTGAATTTTAAAAGCTGAAAAGAATTTTCCCTTTTTTTTTTTTTTAAAGATTTTATTTATTTATTTGGCAGAGATAGAGACAACAAGAGAGGGAACGGAAGCAGCGGGAGTGGGAAGGGAGAAGCAGGCTTCCCGCTGATCAGGGAGCCTGATGTGGGGCTCAATTCCAGGACCCTGGGATCACGCTTAACAACTGAGCCACCCAGGCACCCCTGAATTTTCCCATTTCAGAAAATACATTTAATAATCATAAAATTACTTGATTAAAAATATTTTAACTTTCTCCTATATAAACAGCTTCTTCTTCCCAATTCTGAAAATATCTGTTCATTGTAAATAAAAATTAAAATAATATAGAATATTAGGAAAAAGCTGATAAAAATCACTAGACCTACTATTGGAATAACTTCTGTTACCATTTTGATGAACTTTATTCCAGACTATTCTCCGTGACAGAGTTCAATCTTATGTCTGTTCCTGTGGAATGTAACATTCATATTAGGAATAGCAACTCAGAACATAGATTCTTTAGTGTAGTTGGGTTCCTTTATAGTCCAGTAAGATTCTGAATAATCATGGGACCTCTGCCTTGGTTGAAAATGAGTGCTCTGGTGGAATATGTATACTCATGTATAGTTAATTTTTTTGTATGAAAAGAACCAAATGGTACATGTGTTTTGTGACTTGTCTTTTTCCTCTACGTAGCAATTTGATTTGGATGTCTTTCTCACATAAATGTCTGAATGGTATACCATTGTATATGTAAACATCATAATTTGGGATATCCAAACTATCTCGACTGTGAAAATTGTAGTGGATGCTCTTTAAAAATATGACCCATCTCAATAACCCAACCTCAACCTAATGAATTAGACTCTCCCATTGATCAGAGTCATCTGTGCTTAGTAAGTACCCAGGTGATTTTAATCAGGCAAGTTTAAGAAATAGTTCTGTAATTTATTTAACCAGTCCTCTCTTGGTGGATATTTTCATTTTTTTTGTAGTTTTTTTTTTTTTTAAATTGGAAGACACTTGAATGCATGTCCTTATACTTTTTTCTTTCACAATTGTGCAATTTTTTAAAACATTTTTTAAAATTTTAATTCAGTTAATTAACGTATAATGTACTATTGATTTCAGAGGTATAGGTCTCTGATTCATCAGTCTTATATAATACCCAGGCTCATCACATCACATGCCCTCCTTAATGTCCATCACCCAGTTATCCCATCCCTCTGCCCCTCCCCCAGCAACCTGTAGTTTGTTTCCTATGATTAAGAGTCTCCTATGGTTTGCCTTCCTCTCTGATTTTCTTATTTTTTCCTCTCTTCCCCTATGGTCATCTGTTTTGTTTCTTAAATTCCACATATCAGTGAGATCATATGATAATTGTCGTTCTCTGATTGACTTATTTCACTTAGCATAATACCATATAGTTCCATCCACATCATTCCACATGGCAAGATTTCATTTTTTGATGGCTGAATAATATTCCACTGTATGTGCATGCATGTGTGTGTGTGTGTGTGTGTGTGTGTGTGTGTGTGTATGCCATCTTCTTTATCCATTCATCTGTTGATGGACATCTGCATTCTTTCCATAGTTTGGCTATTGGGCATGTTGCTACTATAAACATTGGGGTAGAGGTGCCCCTTCTGATAACTACATTTGTATCTTTGGGGTAAATACCCAGTAGTGCAATTGCTGGGTTTTAGGGTAGCTCTATTTTCAACTTTATGAAGAACCTCCATACTGTTTTCCAAAGTGGCTGCATCAGCTTGCATTCCCACCAACAGTGTAAGAGAGTTCCCTCTTCTCCACATCCTCACCAACATCTGTCATTTCCTGACTTGTTAATTTTAGCCATTCTGACTGGTGTGAGGTGGTATCTCATTGTGGTTTTGATTTGTATTTCCCTGATGCCAAGGGATGTCGAGCACTTTTTCATGTGTCTGTTGGCCATTTGGATGTTTCCTTTGGAGAAGTGTCTGTTCATGTCTTCTGCCCATTTCTTGATTGGATTATTTGTTCTTTGGGTGTTGAGTTTAATAAGTTCTTTGTAGATTTTGGATACTAGCCCTTTGTCTGATATGTCATTTGCAAATATCTTCTCCCATTCTATCGGTTGTCTTGTGGTTTTGTCGACTGTTTCCTTTGCTGTGCTAAAGCTTTTTATCTTGATGAAGTCCCAATAGTTCATTTTTGCCTTTGTTTCCCATGTCTAGCAAGAAGTTGCTGTGGCCAAGGTCACAGAGGTTGCTGCCTGTGTTCTCCTCTAGGATTTTGATAGATTCCTGTCTCGCATTTAGGTCCTTCATCCATTTTGAGTCTATTTTTGTATATGGTGTGAGAAAGTGGTCCAGTTTCACTCTTCCACATGTGGCTGTCCAGTTTTCCCAACACTGGATATTTTTTTTTTTTTCCGTTGGATATTTTTTTTCCGTTGGATATTCTTTCCTGCTTTGTTGAAGATTAGTTGACCACAGAATTGAGGGTCCATTTCTGGGCTCTCTATTCTGTTCTGTTCATCTGTGTGTCTGTTTTTGTGCCCATACCATACTGTCTTGATGATTACAGCTTTGTAATAGAGCTTGAAATCTGGAATTGTGATGCCACCAGGTTTGGTTTTTTTTTTTTCAACGTTCCCCTGGCTATTTGGGGTCTTTTCTGGTTCCATACAAATTTTAGGATTATTTGTTCCAGCTCTGTGAAAAAAGTTGATGATAGTTTGGTAGGGATTGCACTGAATGTGTAGATTGCTCTAGGTAGCATAGCCATTTTAACAATATTTGTTCTTCCAATCCATGAGCATGGAACGTTTTTCCATTTCTTTGTGTCTTCCTCCATTTCTTTCATGAGTATTCTATAGTTTTCTGAGTACAGATCCTTTGCTTCTTTGGTTAGGTTTATTCCTAGGTATCCTATGGTTTTTGGATGCAATTGTAAATGGGATGGATTCCTTAATTTCTCTTTCTTCTGTCTCATTGTTAGTGTATAGAAACACAAGTGATTTCTGTGCATTGATTTTATATCCTGCCACTTTGCTGAATTACTGTATGAGTTCTAGCAATTTTGGGATGGAGTCCTTTGGGTTTTCCACATAGAGTATCGTGTCATCTGCAAAGAGTGAGAGTTTGACTTCTTTGCCAATTTGGATGCCTTTTATTTCTTTGTGTTGTCTGATTGCTGAGGCTAGGGCTTCTAGTACTATGTTGAACAGCAGTGGTGATAGTGGACATCCCTACTGTGTTCCTGACCTTAAGGGAAAAGCTCTCAGTTTTTCCCCATTGAGAATGCTATTCTCTGTGGGCTTTTGATAGATGGCTTTTATGATATTGAGTTATGTTCCATCTATCCCTATACTGTGAAGAGTTTTAATCAAGAAAAGATGCTGTATTTTGTCAAATGCTTTTTCTGCATGTATTGAGAGGTTCATATGGTTTTGCCTCTTCTTTTGTTAGTGTAATCTGTCATGTTGACTGATTTATGAATGTTGAACCATCCTTGCATCCCAGGTATAAACCCCACCAGGTCGTGGTGAATAGTCCTTTTAATGCACTGTTGGATCCTATTGGCTAGTATTTTGGTGAGAAATTTTGCATCCATGTTCATCAGGGATATTGGTCTGTAATTCTTTTTTTTTTTTTTTAAGATTTTATTTATTTATTTGACAGAGACAGAGACAGCCAGCGAGAGAGGGAACACAGTCAGGGGGAGTGGGAGAGGAAGAAGCAGGCTCATAGTGGAGGAGCCTGATGTGGGGCTTGATCCCATAATGCTGGGACCACGCCCTGAGCCGAAGGCAGATGCTTAACTGCTGTGCCACCCAGGCGCCCCTGTAATTCTCCTTTTTGATGGGAATCTTCATGTGGTTTTGGGATCAAGGCAATGCTGGCCTCATAGAAAGAGTTTGCTCTTCCTATTAATGGAAGTTTTCCTTCCATTTAAATTTTTTGAAACAGCTTCAGAAGAATAGGTATACATTCTTTAAATGTTTAGTAGAATTCCCATGTGAAGGCATGTGGCCCTGGGCTCTTGTTTGTTGGGAGATTTTTGATTACTGTTTCAATGTCCTTACTGGTTATGGGTCTGTTCAGGTTTTCTGTTTCTTCCTGGTTCAGTTTTGGTAGTTTATACCTCTATAGGCATGCATCCATTTCTTCCAGATTGCCTAATTTGTCGGCATATAGCTGCTCACAATATGTTCTTATAATTGTTTGTATTTCTTCGGTGTTGGTTGTGGTCTCTCCTCTTTCATTCATGATTTTATTAATTTGGGTCCTTTCTATTTTGTTTTTGTTTAGTTTGTCCACGTGTGTATCAATCTTATTAATTCTTTCAGAGAACAAGCCCCCAGTGTCATTGATCTGTTCTATTGTTCTTTTGGTTTCTGTTTCATTGATTTCTGCTCTAATCTTTATTGTTTCTCTTCTTCTGCTGGGGTTAGGCTTTATTTGGTGTTCTTTCTCCAGGTCCTTTAGGTGTAAGGTTAGGTTGTGTGTTTGAGACCTTTCTTGTTTCTTGAGACAGGCTTGTAGTGCTACATACTTCCCTCTTAGGACCGCCTTTGCTGCATTCCCGAGGTTTTGAATAGTTGTGTCTTCATTTTCATTTGTTTCCATGAATTTTCTTAATTCTTCTTTAATTTCCTGTTCATTCTTTAGTAGGATGCTCTTTAGCCTCCATGTATTTGAGTTCTTTCCAACCTTCCTCTTGTGATTTAATTCCAGTTTCAAAGCATGGTGGTCTGAAAATATGTAGGGAATGATCCCAATCGTTTGGTACGAATTGAGACTGGATTTGTGACCCAGGATATGATCTATTCTGGAAAGTGTTCCATGTGCACTCAAGAAGATTGTGTATTCTGTTGCTTTTGGGTGGAATGTTTTGAATATATCTGTGATGTCCATCTGGTTCAGTGTGTCATTCAAACCCTTATTTCCCTGTTGATCTTCTGCTTAGATGATCTGTCCATTGCAGTGAGGGGAGTATTAATGTTCCCTAAGAAATCAATAAACTCTTGTATTATTATCCATGTGTTTCTTTGATTTTGTTATTAATTGGCTTATATAGTTGGCTGCTCCCATGTTAGGGACATCAGTGTTTACAATTGTTAGATCTTCTTGTTGGATAGACCCTTTAATTATGATATCGTGTCCTTCCTCATCTCTTATTCCAGTCTTTGGTTTAAAATCTAATTTGTGTGATAGAAGGATTGCCACCTCAGCTTTCTTTTGATGTTCATTAGCATAATAAATGCTTTTGCACCCCTTCACTTTCAATCTGGAGGTGTCTTTGGGTCTAAAATTGTTGTTGCAGATAGCATATTGATGGGTCTTGGTTTTTTTATCCAGTCTGATGCCCTTTGTCTTTTGATTAGGACATTTAGCACATTCTGTGTAACTACTGAAGATAGGAATTTAGTGCCATTGTATTACCTGTAAAATGACTGTTAGTATATATTGTTTCTGTTTTTTTTCTGGTCTGTGTTACTTTTGTGCTCTCTCTGTTCTTAGAGGACCCTTCCAATATTTCTTGTAAGGCCAGTTTGGTGATCACAAATGCTTTTAGTTTCTGTTTGTCCTGGAAGCTTTTTATGATACTCCTTCTATTTTGAATGGGATCCCAGCGGGATAAAGTATTCTTGGCTGCATATTTTTCTCATTTAGCACCCTGAATATATCATGCCAGCCCTTTCTGGCCTACCAGGTCTCTGTGGGTAGGTCTGCTGCCAATCTAATGTTTCTTCCTTGTAGGTTATAGACCTCTTGTCCCGAGCTGCTTTCAGGATTTTCTCTTTGTCTCTGGGATTTCTAAGTTTCACTATTATATGTCAGGGCATTGACCTATTTTTATTGATTTTTGAGGGGGGTTCTCTGTGCCTCCTGGATTTTGATGCCTGTTTCATTCCCCAGATTTGGGAAGTTCTCCGCTATAATTTGTTCCAGTGTACCTTCTGCCCCCCATCTCTTTCCCCTTCTTCTGGGATCCCAATTATTCTAATATTGTTTTGCTTTATGTTATCACCTGTCTCTGGAATTCTCTTCTTGTGATCCAGTAGTTGTGTATCTCTCTTTTTCTCAGCTTCTTTATTCTCCATCGTTAGGTCTTCTGTATCACTAATTCTCTCTTCTGCCTCATTTATCCTAGCAGTTAGAGCCTCCATTTTTGATTGAATCTCATTTTAATAGCCTTTTTGATTTTGACTTGATTAGATTTTAGTTGTTTTATTTCTCTGGAAAGGGATTCTCTAGTGTCTTCTGTGCTTTTTTCAAGCCCAGCTCCTATATTTATAATCGTTATTCTGAACTCCTGTTCTGACATCTTACTAATGTCCATTTTGATTAGGTCCCTGGCAGTCAGTACTGCATCTTGTTCTCTTTTTTTGAGTTGAGTTTTTCCACCTTGTCATTCTGTCCAGTGAAGAATAGCTGAACGAGAGAACAAAATACTAAAATGGCAACAACGACCCCAGAGAAGTATACACTAAAGAAATCAGAAGAGACCTGAAACTGGGAGGGGAAAAATAAAGGAAAAAAAAGAGAATCTAATCAGACAGGTGAGCAGAATAGAGCAATACACTGGATTCCATGTGTATTTTGGTCTGTTTTTTCGAAAACTAGATCCCAAAATTGTAAAGAAAGAGAAACTTATATGTGTACAAGAATAAAATTAAATACAATGAAAGGATGGAATGTAATTATAAACATGGAAATTAAAAGACAAGAAAAAAACGAAAGAGAAAAAAAACCAAACAACAGCAAAATGGAAGGGATATAAACAGACATGTGGAGAGAACAGAGCAATAAGCTGTCTCCTGTGTGTATTTTGGTCAGTTTGTTAGAAGAAACTGCATCTCAAAATTGTAAAGAAAGAAAAACTTCCTATATATAGAAAAATAAAATTAAGTAAATTGAAAGAATAGAATGTAAGTGTAAAGATGGAAATAAACACTTTAACAAGACAAAAAAAAATAAAAAACAACAAAAAGGAGAGTATGATCAGATGGGTGAATAGAACAGTGCCATACATTATATTTTTGGTGTATTTTGTTCTGTTAGTACCCCAAAATTATAAAGAAAGAAAATCTTATATATAAGATATATATATATATATATATATATATATATATATATATGTATGCAATATCTAGGTGAGATCTTATATATATATATACATATAAATATATGCAATATGGAGGTGAGATATATATATATATGCAAAAATGAGATAAAGTACAATGAAGGGATAGATTGTAAATGAAAAAATGAAAATTAAAAAAGATTTCAAAAAGGAGTTGATATAATAAGAAACTGGTTATAAAGGACAGAAAAAAAATTAAAGTTGAAAGAGCCATGAATTCTATGTGCCGTATTCTCCTAGCGCTGGAGTTTTGCAGTTCTCATTCATTGATGGTAAACTTGGTCTTGGCTGGCTGTTCTCACTGATCTTCTGGGGGAGGGGCCTGTTCCGTTCATTCTCAAGTGCGTTTGCCCCAGGTGGAATTGTATCACCCTTGCCAGGGGGCCTAAGCAGTGCTCAGGTTTTCTCTCTGTGGCTTCTGTTCCCTGAAGGCTTTCGTGCAGCTTTAGAGTGTGAGAATGAAATTGGTGTCCTCCTAATCTCACCCCAGAGCTGAAGGCTCAGGGGCCCAGCCCTTAGTGTGCCCTCAGAGAAAAACAGTCAATCAGTCCTGTGTCTCTGGTCTCCTTCCGCGCTCCATGCTCACCTGGCCTGTGACCCAGTGTTTCTGTCTCAGGCACATGACCCTGTTTTGAGCCTCCAAACCCTGTAGACAACTGCAGCGTGCTCCCCCACCACTCCTCCCCTGGAGAGGCAGTGGGGTCTTTCCGGTTCTGATGCTTGTTGGGCTCCTGGTAGGAGAGCAGTTGCCTGACTGTGCTGCAGTTTGCAGTTTATGGCAACCTGGAGCTGAGAGCCCACTCCTGGGCTCACTGCAGCTGGCTTCCCTCCTCTGATGCCTGGGACCTCTGCAGTACTCAGGTACCCCTGGTCTTCCTGTGACCCCAGGGATTCTGAGACCACACTGTCCCAGCTAGGGTTCTGCCCCCCCCTTAGCCACCTGAGTGACGTTCCTCACTGGAGCAGACCTCTAAAAGTTCCAATTTTGTGCTCTGCTGCTCTATCATTTGCTGGTAGCCGTCTGATGGAGGCTCCCTCCGCCGTGATTTATCTTCCTATATATAGCCTCGGATGCACTTCTCCGCATCTCCTACCTTACAGAAAGTGGTTGCTTTTCTCTTTGTAGAGTTGTAGCTATTCTTTTCTTCAATCTCTGGTTGAGTTCTCAGGTGTTCAGAATGATTTGATATCTATCTAGCTGAATTCGTGGGACCAGTCGAAATTAAGGGCTCCTCCTTCTCTGCCATCTTGGATTCCCCCACAATTGTGCACATTTATAACTAAGAAGATTCTTAGAGGTGAGATTATAATGTGTATTAAGAATCTTTTGATTGCAAGTAACTGAAGTCCAACTTAAAGTAACTGAGGAAGAAAAGAACTTGATTGGCACAAATAATTGTTTCAGCTTGGCCTGCTTCAGGTTGGATCTGGGGCCTCAAAGGATAGCGACCAGGCTCTCTGTCATTCTCCGTCTTTGCTTTACTTGTCTGTTTGGTCTCATTCTTCATGAAGGCTCTTTCACATAAGAGGCAGGTTGCATTGTAGTGCAAGCAGAAAGGGAACTTTTTCTTTCAACATCCATATATTAATCCCAGGGAAGACTCCAAAGGGCCTTGCCTGAGTTACATACACATGGGAGAATGACAGTGGAGACCAGGCACTCATTGATATTACTACAGCTTGGATTGCAAGAGGAGTAGTGCTCCTAAGGGGGGGATAGTAATAGGCTCTACCTTGTTAAAGTATGCTACGTTTGAGGGCGTGCCCATTGTAAATATTGACAGGTGTAATTGGTACCCTTCTTTCCAGAAAGTTTGAACCTACGCACAAATCTACCAACCATATTTAAAGGATTTGTACACTGTCAAAACACTGGGTTTTGAAAATTGACTATTTTCTAATTTGATGACGGAAGGGAATTCTTTTCTATTTTATGGGACAGTATAGCATAGTGGTTAAGAGCTCTGACTCTAACTGTTGGTGCCTTACTAGCTTCGTCAGTTAGTATATGAGGGATTTGAATAATTTATTCAGTTTTTCATCTGTAGTGAAGGGAGGCTAAAGACCGTACTTAGATTTTGGTGCTGTTGTGAAAATAAAGTTGGATAGTTTATAAAGTGCTGGTAATAGTGTCTGTTACATAAATGTTTACTCTTTTTGCATTTATGTGAATTGTTAATGAGGTTTAACATTTTGTCACTTCTTTATGAGTCATTGTTTTTCTTTTGTGAGTTGCTGCTGGTTTATATCCTTTATATGTTTTTCTATTGGGTGTTCATCTTTTTCTTACTGATTTACAAGAAATTTTTGTCTGTTAGGGTATTTGTGACACATATTTTGAAAAAAATATATTTTACTTTTTTGGTGTTTTTTTGGCACAAGTTTAAATTTATATAGGTAAATTTATGTAGGTAAAATTATGAACACTTTAGTTTTTAGTATCTGGCTTTTGTGTCATTTTAAGAAATTTTTACTTATTTTTCTTCCTATTGTTCATATTTTTACTTTATAATTATTATAATACTCCCCTGTATTTCCTCCTAGTACTTTTATGGCTTTATTTGTATATTTAAATATTTGATCTATCTGAAATACATTTTGATAAAAGGAGTGGATAAGTGTATGATTTTATTTATTTCCTACTGTCTAAACTGTTGTGTCAATACCATTCAGCTAATCTATTTTTCCTTTTTAATTGGATATACAATTTTTATTGTATAGGGGATTCCCTTATATATCATTGTTTCTTTCTTGATTTGTTTTCTCATTCTATTGGTATTTTGGTCTTTCAGTGGTAGTTTTAGATTGATTTTAATACTTTGACTGAAGCATACAGTTTAATGTTTGGCAGTCCAAGAGCACCCAGTTTCCTGGCTATCCTGAGGTTTGCCACTTGGATTTTGCTCTCTTTAGCTTTTGGGTGAATAGGCTATTTGTTTGGTTTTTTTTTTTTTTTAAAGATTTTATTTATTTATTTGACAGACAGCCAGCGAGAGAGGGAACACAAGCAGGGGGAGTGGGAGAGGACGAAGCAGGCTCCCAGTGGAGGAGCCTGATGTGGGGCTTGATCCCAGAATGCTGGGATCATGCCCCGAACCAAAGGCACTTAACGGCTGAGCCACCCAGGCACCCCTGAATAGGCTATTTGATTAAGAAGTTAGGCTATACTTCATTTGCAAATTTATACAACAATAAGCTTATACTTTTCTCTGCAGAGTAATCTCTGGTAGGCTTGCCTTCAGACCATTCATCTTTCTCTTTGCTGTTTTTGGTTGTATGGTTTATCTCTTTGCCACACATTCACTGCCTTTCTTGGGAGGAAAAAGGAATGCTACATCTTTATTATAACTTCTCACAACTGCAGGTCTCCTTTCTATGGAATACTACTTATATTTTAAAAATTTCTAACCTTTCTTCAATGTTGAATCTTTTTCATGAGCCAGATTGAATTACATGTGGCTAATATTCTCTGGAATTTGTATGAGAATGCTTTCTTGTCTTAAGATGAGATTTGCTCCTCATTTTTGGTTTTTATCCACTATAGGAAGTGGCTTGTGAATGTTTACTTAAATTCTCAATGATAGGATGATCCTAATGAAAATCACATGCATAAAACACTTATTTGTTTAACAGAGGGAATATCATTTTCCAAGCGTTCTGAATGCTTGTGGCCCCATCCCATGTGCTTTGTTTTTATTTACCAGCTAGATACTGGAGTATGCAAACCAGAAGGTAGAAGACTGATGGGAGAATAGGATGTTTGAATTAGTCACTTCTGGGGTGTAGTTTGCGGTGAGAGAAGGTTCAGGATGTGATCTGCGGAGGGTGAGAGGTTGAGGTTGTGTGAAGAAGGGCAGTGCAAGTAAGATCAAGGAAAGTATTAGGTGGTTGCTAATGAGTGATGGTAGGAGTCCGGGTTGAGAGGATGATTATGAACGAGGTAGTAAAAATAAAAAGGAAGATAGAAGGTGCTATAGTTGGATGTAGTGGCAGAGACTGAGCAGAGTAAATATAGTCACAAGACAAAGAGTATTGTGTACTCTGTGGGGCTTTAGTAAAATGTCATTTTGTAACAAAATGACACACATATATACATAAACATTTGGAACATATATGTGTGTGTGTGTGTGTGCAGCACACAGACCACCTGTGGTTGACAGAACCACTGTGTAAGGTTGGAAGTGTTGTACACTGCACATCTCCAGGGTGCACCATTCTTATTATAGTTAGAGTGACTGGCACCCCTGGAGTTGCGCTGTTTGTAAACTGCACAGCCAGTGTGGCAGCCGTGGTAGTCATTTCACAGGATTAGCAAGAACATTTTTGTTTTTGTTACCCTCATTTAAGATATAGTTTTTTAGCACTATAATCAATAAAATAAAAGGAAGAAAAAGACGCTTAAGTTAAAGCATTTGCCACAGCTTAGCATAGTTTATCATTGAACTAATATTTTTTGAATGACCTTCATGTTCAAGTTGCTGTGCCAAGAGTGCAGAGGGTTGAAAAAAAGACCTTACTCTTGAGACTTTTTACTTCATTTGGTAAGGGTGGAGAAAAATTGGTAGTGATGGAGGAGACCTTCAAATATAAGAATAACTTGATGATTGGTATTTTAAAAGTCCAGTGGTGATTTAGAGGAGAAATAAATTAAATCTAGTTAGTTTGGAATGAAAGATGTTTTATAGAGGAATTGGCATCATTTCTTTAGAAAGAGATTTTTGTTGGACACGGCCCGAGGGCATTCCAGGTAGGAAATAATGCTTAAAAATTAGATGTTTAACTATCTGCAGATTTAACTGAGCAATACTATTTATTTTCACCCCAAACTTGGACAAATGAAAGCTGCATAATAGACTCTTGCGAAGTTTTAAAATAGCAATATGATTCATGATGTCAATTTACTTGGACCAGAACTATAGTTACCATATCTGTTTTTCCAGTTAGTTAATTAAAACAGTCCTCTGTAGTTTCCTGTTTCTTCTACATTTTCATTTGCAAATTGTTTTTGTAAAATTCCAAATCCAAGAATAACTCAAACTGCCTAATTGTCTGGCTGTCAGATGTGAGCATTGAAGCTTTTGTTTTGCTCTCTAAATTATGTTCTTTGACCCACAAAATGTGGAAAATAGGAGTTTAGAAATATGGCATTAATTCGTTTGAAAAAATCAGTGAAATTCAGTTGATTTTATATTGAGGCTAAGGGGAGAATATAACAGTTAATCACCAAAGTTAATAGCAAGAATCTTGGAAAAATGGCGTGACTTTTCAGCTGTTAATGTTTTTTGTAAAGGAATATGCATACTCATTGTTGAAATTTTACAAAGTGTACATCATAAAGTAGAAAAACTCAACTCTCAATAAGAGGTTACATTTTAACATTTTGTTGTATTTTCAGTCATTTTGTTGTGTGTTTAGTTACAGAATGTGTATAATCAATATATATATATATATATAGCTAACATTTAATATATGCTATGTATCTAGGGTTCCGTCATTTTCCTTCATTCTGAAGAACTGCTTTTAGGATTTTTTAAAAATTTAGTTTTATTTTTAAAAATTGAAATATAATTCACGTACTATAAGATTCATCCTTTTAAGCTGTATAATTTGGTAGTCTTTAGTATATTCACAAGATTATACAACCTGTACCCCTATCTAATTCCAGAACATTTCATCACCTCAGTGGACTCTGATAATTAGAATCAAGTGGGCCTTAGTTGAAAGGATTTCGAGGAATGGGTCACCTTTGAGATGAGGTTTGAAGATCTACAGGTTTCCAGAGAACAGTTAATTACTTCCTCTCATTAAAACACTTCAGTGGTTCCCCACTGCCCATATCATGAAACCAAACTACTAAACATAATCTTTATATCTGGGCCATGCCTATGTCTTTAGCATTGTCTTTGATTGTGACCCTTGAACGATATGCTCCATATATATGGAGCTTTGGACAGCTTACTCAAAACCACCATCTTTCATGCCTTTGTAATGCAATTTGGCTCATTTACCATCCTGCTAGGAAATATCTGCTTGTATCTTTGAGGATTTGACTAATGGGTCACAAAGTCTTATCAAACCTTTCTCTTATTCTTCAGTTAGAAATAACTACCCCTTGTTAAGCTTATACCATATGTCCTTATTTGGCTGAAATAGTATAGGTTTATATCTCTTGTCTTGGTGTAGTTATTAATAGGAATCTGTTTCATTCTCAGAAGTATTCTGATGTAGACAGTAAGCTGCATGGTCACTCTATCTATATAGCCATCAATTGTTAAAATTAAAATTAGAATTCTTCATTGAACGCAGCTACTTATATATTTTCTTCTCTTCCTGGGACTCTTCTTTGAAGGTAGGGACTGTATGCTTAATTTCTCAGGCATTTAGAGCTATATCTAATACATAGTTTGGGCTCAGGAAATATTGGATGGATAGGTAGAAGGGTGGATACTTGGGGACTTCAAAAAAAGAAAATGGAATATAGAAAAGTACAGAGGATAGGAAAGTCAAACATGTGGAATTTTTAAAAAAAATTATTAACTTATTTTTTTGGTGGGACCCCTAATGAAGGATTTAAGCTGCAGGTTTCTCCATAGCAGTCTGGAGCAGGAGACAATGCAGCAATTTCTAACAAATTCTTGAGCAATATGAAGTTGATGTATCTTGTAGTTTTCTTCAGGTTTTTTATGTTTAGGGTTTGTTGAGCATCTTTTATCTATGGGTTTACAATTTTCCTTAAAAGTAGAATTTTTTTTGCCATTATTTCTACCCTTCACATGTTTGAAGATTTGTTTATTGTTCTTTTCATTTAAAAAAAACAAAAAACAAACAGGAGCCTGGGTGGCTCAGTCAGTTAAGCGTCTGCCTTTGGCTCAGGTCATGATCCCAGGGTCCTGGGATTGAGCCCCGCATCAGGCTCCCTGCTCCACGGGATGGGGGGCCTGCTGCTCCCCCTGCTTGTGCTCTCTTTCTCTCTGTCAAATATAACATCTTAAACAAATAAACCCAACCTTTTTTCTGGTTGATTTTGGATACTTTCCGTTGCTGTGTCTGCAAGTTCACTAATCTTTTCTTTTGCAGTGTCTAAATTGCTATTCATCCCACCCAGACTATTTTTCACTTCAGGCATTGTAGTTTTCACCTCTGAAAATTCATTTTGAGTCTTTTTAATGTCTTCTGTGTCTCTACTTGGCTTTTTGGAATATATGGAATACTGTTATAATCACCTGCCTTAATTTTCTTGCCTACTAATTCTAACATCTTTCTTAGTTTTGGGCCTATTTTTGATTGATTTTTCTCCTCTTTATGGGTTGTATTTTTTTTTTTTCTTTGCCTCTTTGCATACCTGTTAATTTTTTACTAGATGCTAGACATTTTCAAGTTTACCTTGTTGGGGGTTTGATATTTTTGTATTCCTATATTTTTGAGGTTTGTTCTGGGATGCCGTTAATTTACTTGGAATTGGTTTATACCTTTTGAGTCTTGCTTTTAAGATTTGGTAGATGGGCTAGAGTAGAGTTTAGTGTAGGGATAATTGTTTTCTGCTGAGACAAGATCCTTCCGAGTACTCAATGCCCTGTGAATTAATTTGGCTGGTAGGAACAGGCATTATTCCCAACTTTCCCTCCAAGGCTTTTGAGTGGTTCTTTTCTCATGCATACTCTGCTGAACATTCATGGAAGTCTGACTGAGGATGTTTGTTGTTCTTTATCTGGGGATCTCTCTCTCTGCCTCTCTCTCTCTTACACTCTCACTCTGCCCTGAGAACTCTAGTCCTTTTGCTCTCCCTAGACAACTTATTCTATTTTTTTTTTTTTTTTTAAACTCAGGGAGACTGCTGAGCTTTACCTGGCATCCCCCTGCCTGCACTGAAGCCTGGAAACCCCTTGGGCTATAAGTTGGGAAAATTCTAGGGCTCATATAGTTTATTTACTATCTTCTAGAGATTACTGTCCTTTATTGTTGGATGTCTGGTGCCTTGAAAATTATTGCTTCCTCTATTTTGTCCACATCTTTGGTTGTTTAGGTGGGATGATAAATCAAATTCCTGGTTCTCTGGTTTGGTTAGGAGAGGAAATGTGTTTTTCCTTCTTAACTGGGTTTTATTAAGAAATTTTTTTATTTAGAGTTGTGGTAAAACCATATAACATAACATTTACTGTCTTAAGTATCTTTAAGGCTACAGTCCAGTAGTGTTAAGTGCACATTTTCGTGCAACAGTTCTCCAGAACATTATCTTGTAAAACTGCAACTCTGTACCCATTAAATAGTTCCTCATTACCTGTACACCTGTGAGAACCATCATTCTACTTTCTAATTCTGTGATTTTAACTACTTTAGAGACCTCATATAGGTGAAATCATATAGGATTTGTCTTTTTGTGACTGGCTTATTTTCCTTAGCGTAGTGTCTTCAAGGTTTATTCATGTTGCAGCATGTGATAGATCTCCTTTCTTTTCAAGGCTGAGTAACATTCTGCTACATCTGTATACCACATTTATTTATTTGTTCATCTGTTGATGGATATTTGGGCTGTGCTCCCACCTGTTAGCTATTGGAATAATGATGTTATAAGCATAGGGGTGCAAATACCTCTCCAAAACCCTGCTTTCAGTTTTCTGGGATATATACCCAGAGGTGAGATTGCTAGATCATATGGAGGTACAATATTAACTTTTTGAGGGAACTGCCATACTGCTCTTCATAGTGGTTGTACCATTTCACAGTCCCAGCAACAGTACCCACGGGTTCCAATTTTCTTAACTAAGTTTTAAGCTTAGGTATTTTATGTTTACCTACTTTTCTGTAGCCTGGAGTAATGATAGCAGCTGTGGGGAAGGGGGACGTTGTGGTGGGAAGGTCATTTGGGAAGAACTCAGCCTAGTTATTGGGTCTTTTGTTAAAATCACTGGGTTCTGTTCTTTTTAAAAAGCTTTTAGTGAATGTTTTCTTCAGCTAATTGGGAGCCATATATCATTCCAGTAATGCTCAGGTTATTTCTTCAATTTATTGTGGAGTATAGGCATCTTTCTTCAGGCAAAAAGAGTATTGTGCTCTTTTTATTATTCCAATCAGAAGAGAGGAAAAAAGAAGACAGGAGTGACTGCTGAGTTTGTTTCTATCTATATTTGAATGTAATAGTGACAATTACCAAGAATTTGTCATTTTACAAGTAGGGCTTCTGGAGGTTTAGTGGGCTTGGAGCTGAACCCTGCTGTGCCTTTTTGTTTTACCACAGCCTTGGTAGTTTTCAGTTTTTAATGGTTACTTGTCTATTTCTTTTTACTTGTTTGCTGATAATAAATTTTCCTTTTTGCCATTTTTAATGTTCAAAGGAACATATGTTTTTGCTCATTTCATCAGGTAATTTGGGAGAGAAATTCTGTGGTGTCTGTTATCCGAACCTGGAAGTTCACTTAACTTACATCCACACATTTTTGACAATAACAATGAGTTGAAACCTGTTTTGGTGCCACCTGATGGTTCATAAAATTCTCAGATACAAGTATTTAAGTAAAAATATTTAGCAAATAGTTTAAGATAATGAAGTGATTTAAATTATGCCATGTGTTGGGTTCAGGATGATAACCATAAATAAATGTCTGCAGATTAACATACATATTTGGGAAAGTAATTAATTAATAATAGTTTCTTAACAAAGTATATCTGTCCTAAGTCAGTGTGTTCTTTGTAATTTTAAATGGTTGTTTGTTGATTTCCTGTCATGAAATTAGATAACAAAAACCCTGCTTAGTTTCCTGGGAAGAATATGAGGAAAGAAAAATAATTTTAGGTCAAATGTATTATTAAGAATTAAAATTTTATAAAATATTGCATTATGTACTTATAATCTTTTTTAAAAAAGATTTATTTATTTTAGGGGGGTGGAGAGAGAGAGGGGAGAGAGGGGCAAAGGGAGAGAATCTCCAAGCAGACTCCCCACTGAGCATGGAGCTGTATGTGGGGCTTGATCCCATGAACCATGAGATCATGACTTGAGCCAAAACCAAGAGTCAGGCACTCAACCAACTAAGCCACCCAGGCACCCCTGTCTTTTAATGTCCTTTATCTCTTTTCTGTGAAAGTGCAGAATTTAAGTTTTTTTTTTTTCACTTTATAGGTATCGTATGTAATATATTCTCTTGTCCTGTTCTCTTTGATCATAGTAGAGGGACAGGACCAAGAAAGACCACATGGGTTGCATGGGGAATATATTTTATAATAAGGGCACCATTTATACCTACAGATTTTGTGGTATAGTTGGCATATAACAAAATTTAAAGCAATAATGATTTAACAACATTATTTTAAAAAATATTCCTCATATTTGAAATTTAAAATTTGTACTTTCTTCATTCTAATAGTTGCTTAGAACTCAAACATTAAACAAAATGTAGCATAGTAATTCAAATAGAAAAAACATAATGAGATATTGTCATATGATTTTATTTCAATACAGAGTAAATTCATGACAGGGAGTTTTGGAATGTTGACAGTCTGTTGATTTGATCTGGGTATAAGTGTGTTCATTTTAATGTTTCATCAGGTTGTATATATATGGTTTATGTGCTTTCTGTGTATGTTTTATTTTAATCAAATTGAAAAAATTGTCATTAAAGTATGAAGAAACTTAACCTTCTTTTCTCTTTCAAGGAAATGATTATTGACAGAGTAAACGGACAGGCCGTTCCTAGATATTTGATATATGACATAATTAAATTCAATGTAAGTACCTTTAATATAATTTATAAAATAAAAATTGTCCCTGAGATAACAGATATGTTTTTACAAATAAAAAGTGTTACTGCCTTAGAGATGGTAGGAAAGAAAAATTGTGACTCTAGTTACTCACCTGATACCTTAATAATAATTTTGCACATTCCTTTGTCTTTAGATTTTGTTATATACTTGAAGTGAGTAAAGAAAAATAGTTTAACTGGTAAAATAAGACAGAATTTTATAAGATGGAAACTCTTGGTTTTAGTTATCCTGTACACAAAAAAAGGAGTCCACAGATTTTATTACTGTCACTTAAAAAAAAAGAGAGAAGCTGATTATGGGTATTGAATGTATAACTTTGGGGCACAAATATGCTATTCATGAGTACAGGCAGGAAACTTAAAAACAAAATACAAAATTCTGTTATAAATAGATATCAAAAAATAGGAATTTTATTTTCTACCCATTTCCTATAGTTTTAGACAAGCCAAG
Organism: Ursus americanus; assembly: GCF_024610735.1. Lineage (NCBI taxonomy): Eukaryota > Metazoa > Chordata > Mammalia > Carnivora > Ursidae > Ursus > Ursus americanus. The sequence continues at coordinate 8,657,509 of NC_142137.1, read as the reverse complement.
AATCTGCCTGTTCACGTTTAATTATAGTATCAGTGTCTAAATTATTTAGGCAGTACAAGATGACTTCTGTAAATGTGAGAAACTCTTTCAATAGTGTACATCTATGAAAAGGTATAATCATTCCTCTAGACATATATTATTCAAATTGCATAGTCATTTAGTATTCAAACTACTGAAAGCAATTAAGAATTCTGGAATTAAAAGTGTTTAAGTTTTAGGATTTTGAAGATTTATAACAAAAGTTTTTAAGAGTTCTTTTTTGGAGTATATATTTTAAATTACAGTTTTGAGATTCAGGATTGCATTAATCCGCTTTAAAGGCATTTTTTTCCTGGAAATCTTCAATGTACATATTTCATTTTCTGTTAAATTTATAGATTTTAAACAGTTTCCTATTTAGGAGACTCAAGGTCAGAAACCATCAAATATTAATTTTGTGTGTTTGTGATCACTGTATGCCTCAGAACTAATGCTTTCTAGAATTGGCTTACTCTTATCACAGATTTTGGAATAATGTTCATTGGCTCATAATGAGACATAAAGGGTGGGGATGGCATCGTTTTGTTGTGAAGGGGACAGTTTTGTCTCTGCCTTTTGACATTGAGCTCTGCTTTATTTAAAAAAATTTCTTTTAAAAAGATTTTAATTTATTTGACAGAGAGAGAGAGAAAGAGCACAAGCAGGGGGAACAGCAGGCAGAGGGAGAGGGAGAAGCAGACTCCTTCCGCTGAGCAAGGAGCCCAGTGTGGGACTCGACTTAACAAACTTTCTAATTCTTTAAAAAAATATGAAAAATTTCAGCGTATACAAAAGTATAAGTAATAATATGAGGAATACACATGTAACTAACCACCAGATTTGTTGAAAGCTTAACATTTTGTCATTTTTACTGCACTTTCTTTTTAATAAGTCATTACAGATCCAGTAGAAGTTTCTCATGCACACCCCACTTATTCTGTTTTTGACCCTCTTACCCAGAAGCAACTTCTACCCTGTATTTGATGTTTATTATTTCCATGAATGTTTTTAATAACCTTACTACCTATGTGTGTGTCCATAAAATATACGTGGTATTGTTTTGCAAGGTTTCTAGTGTTATATAAATACTGTACTTGTACTGTGGTACTGAGCATTTACTCCACATTATTTTGTTGAGATTTATCTGTATTAATACACACAGGTTTAGTTCATTCACTTTAATTACTATTGAGTATTGCTTTGTATAAATATACCGAATTTGTCTTCCTTTTGATGAACATTTGAGTTTCCACATTTTGCTGTCATACTACTATTAAACAGTTTATATATTCTTGTGTGCATACATCAGAATTTCTCTAGGACAATTCTCATTCTTGGGATGTAAGCACCTGAGGTGTTTTTAAAAAGCAGAGTTCCTCACCCCTACCTACATCATAGAGATTCTGACTGAATTGGCAACTTCAGGTGTATTTGCTACGTTGCTGAATTCCTCTCAGAAGTAGGTGTAACAACTTACCACAGTTGGTATTACCAGAGTTTAAAATTTTTGCTGATTCGATGTGCGTGAAATGGCATCTGATCTTGTTTTAATTTGCTTTTCCATTATTACTAATGAAGTTAAGCCTGCTTCATATGTTCATTTTTACTTGTTTGGATTTTTCTTTTGAGATTTAATTGTAAGTTCGAATAATTTTCTAATTTTTCTATTTGGTTGTCAGTCTTCTTAATGTGTAGGAATTAATTATCTTTCCTGCATTCTGATCTTTTTTTGGTTATGTATGTGACAAACAGTATCTTTTGCAAATTAGTATCTACTGATGCATGGGAGTTTTTCATTTTCATGATATTAGACTTACTAGATCTTCTTAAAGTTTGTGCTTTTATGTCTTGTTTAGGAAATTCATCCATATTTTGGTGTAAAAATAAGTTATGCTTTTACTAGGTCTGTAATTATTTACTTGGTAAATATTTATTGAGTGCTTATTGCCATATTTCATTGATTTTAAAGTCACATTTTCCCTCACATTTCTGATGTTAGGATATATTTATAATTGAAAGCATTATATATTTCATTCTTTAATTTACTATGGAGCTTTTATGATTAACTAGCTTATTTTGAATCACCAAATCAAGGTCACTATTAGAAAAAAATGATATTCTGAAAAAATAGTTAAAATCTTTTTAGTTCCCTTAGTTTATTTTGTCCAGCATGTCATCGATCATCTTTTATATGTCAAGAGTTGTCCTAGGTATTGGATATACACAGATGAATAAGACGTAATTTCTTGCCTTTGGGAAATTCGTAATTCAGTACACTTGCCTCCAAAGAAGGCCATTTCAACAGTGGGATTTGGAAGAAAGTAGAATTTTTTGTTTATTTTTATCTGTTCAGTTTTTGCCTGTTTTATAACATGCACAGTTGTACATGTATGCAACTCACTAAAAATTAACGTGCATATATTGTGAGCATTTGTTAGGGTATGTATTTAGATTGGGTACAAAATCAAAAGAAATTTGTGGACCATCGTTCTAATGGATAAGAAATAAATGTAAAGAAATAATTATAATAGTATAACAACAATAAAGGTATGTCAGAGATACAGGAATATATGAAAGGTACTGGAGAGGTGAGAGTATTTCAGTTTAACCAGGGTATAGTTGAGTCAAAGAAGTGTGGACTCGCAGATAGAGAAAGTTACGTGGATTAATTTTGAAGGATAGAATCATGGAGGTCAGGAGCATTAGAGATGATTAGTGTACTTGATGTGTGTTGGGATGTGGGACACAGCAAGAAATGAGAACAGATTGTTGACTAGGGGGCCAGGTGACTTGGATAAGACATTTTAGCTTAGTTCTGGATATAAGAGGGCACTATTGAAGGGTTTTAGTTAGGGTAATGATAGGATCACACTTTCATTGTTTTGAAAGATAACTCTAGTGGCAGCATGGGTAGTATTTGAAGTGAGAAAGAATTCAAAACTAGGAAGTCAGTTAGTTAATAGTTATCGAGTTCTTTTTGTTGTCTTTTTTCAGTGATTTTTTTTTTTTTTTTAAGATTTTACTTATTTATTTGACAGAGAGAGAGGCAGCGAGAGAGGGAACACAAGCAGGGCGAGTGGGAGAGGGAGAACCAGGCTTTCCGCTGAGCGGGGAGCCAGAGGCAGTGCTGGATCCCAGGACCCTGGGATCATGACCTGAGCCGAAGGCATACGCTTAACGACTGAGCCACCCAGTTGCCCCTTTTTTTCAGCGATTTAACACTACCTAACAAACGCTTCCTTTCCTATAGGCAGCATAGATTTGAAGGTGAACTTGCTTTCAATTTTTTCTTGTTGTTTTGGTTTATATATATATAAGTAAAAAGCATTTAGGAGAAAATTTAAGTATTTTTAGACACTTGTTAGACTATTTTCTTAAAAAAATGGACAACTTGCTTGTTCCACATTAACTTTATAGGGGTCTGCATTCATCTAATAGGTCTAATAAATAAGCCTAACATTTTAGATTTTTCAACCTTGTTGGTGATGTAGGTGACGTGGAAAAGATTACACATGGAGTTTGTGATTATTTACTGATCTTTCCTCAATACATACCTTTTACAAACAGTTATATGCCTTTATGTAAAGGGAACATATACTACCTCATACCTAGGTCTCACTTGCTTTGTCTTGCTCCTTCTTCTTTGCTGAGTATCAAAATTGTCATCCTTCCAGTAGAAAAAGTCATCCTTAAGGCATACAAATACTGTCACCTATTTGTAAGTGTTGGGTTGTGTAAATGTTAGGTTGAGTAATATAGATTAGAGAAGAGGAAGAAGATGAAAAGGTGAGAAAAATTCATGGAAGGGTGTCCAGTTGCAAAGTAAAGAAGAGGGGTACTTGATATGAGCTGATGCTACTAATCTGGATGGTTACTGTCATCCAGATGAAATGTTAGAAGCTGTATTATTATATGCCATTAAGATAGGGTAAGCCCCTACCTTCAACTTACAGAAAAAGTCTATGCACTTTTTACTTTATGGTTCAGATCATCTATACCACATATATGTACCCTATTGTCTGTAACTGTATATGGAGAACTTTCTTTTTAACTATATGATTGACAATATTATGGAGACTTTGTTCTATATTAATTTTTAGAGTTGAGGGTGTATTTGTCTAATAATAATCTTTTACTTATTGATGGCTGTAAAGCATTAGCGCTTTAAGCAACAAAAAACATTATAGGTGATTGTGTTGCTTATTTTGATGTGTTATTTGCTTATACTTTCCTGAATTATGTGGATTGTAGTTTTTTACAGATTTTACTAATTCATATAATTTTACTAATTCAAATACTAAAATGATTAGTGAGTATATTAATACTTTAATTCAGATGTGAAAACTTCAGATCAATTTATATTAGAGAAGATTTATACCACTCTCCCATACTATTTTATGCATTTATAATTTTAAAATAAGTAACCGTGTATGTGTTTAGGTGTGTTTAATTAGTGAAATCAGGACTGGCATGTGTGGTTGCGCAGGCTGTGCGTTGGACAACTCCAGAGGATGCTGTTTACGTAGACTGCTATGTATACTGTGACAACCTTAATAATTATGCTGATAAGATAGTTTTCAGTGTTGAAATTTAAATAATTGTCTCATTTAATTCAGGCACAGCCAGTTGGAGATTGTGATTTTAATATTCGTCTGCAGTGTATAGAAAGAGAAATAATAAGTCCTCGACATGAAAAAATGAAGACTGGGCTTATTGACAAAACACAGGAACCATTTAGTGTCAGAAATAAGCCATTTTTTGACATCTATACTTCAAGAAAGGTAAAATTTTCTAATTGGTACTTACAGTGTGTCATAATTCAGCTTGTGAGAGGAATATGAATGACATTTTACTGCCCAGTTGTCTTGATTTTTTCAGAAATTATTTTAATTGAATATAGCACTATTCTGGACAAACGTGCAATTCCCAAGTCTTCTCCAGAGTAAGATTCTCAGTGGTAGAAACTTAAATTGGGTTACTTTCTTGTTTCTCATAATAGTTTTTTATTCATGGGTCTGTGTTATGTTTTTTAAAAAAACTGTAAAGAATGGTATAGTGTGAAAATCAGCTGTTACGCCTTCTGAAGGTCACCGGTGGTGACCTTATTTAAAAAAATTCATTTGCAGGCACATATATATTGAGAGTTTTATTTCTTTCTATTGTTTTTTTATTATAATATTTGTTTATTATTTTTTTTATGTTAGTCACCATACAGTACAACCCTGGTTTTTGATGTGAAGTTCGATGATTCATCAGTTGCATATAATACCCAGTGCACCATGCAATATGTGCCCTCCTTACTACCCATCACCGGCGTATCCCATTCCTCATCCCCCTCCCCTCTGAAGCCCTCAGTTTGTTTCTCAGAGTCCATAGTCTCTCATGCTAGGAGAAGAAAGGGATAAAGAAAGGAGGGGGAATGAAGCATGAGAGACTATGGACTCTTTCTATTGTTTTGATACTTAAAATACATCATACTGAATCTTCTTGGATTGTTGTTTTTTCATTTAACAGTGTGGCTTGGAAGTATTTCCAGGTCAGTGGTTAGACATTGTTTTTTAACTGCTACATAGTATTTGACAGTAAAGGTGCACCATGAAATTATTATTTTTTGGAAAAGGGTGGTTATGGTAGAATAATATAGGAAATATAGCAACATATGCAAATCCTTTCTAGTATAATCCCACATGCTAGATGATGTAAATTTTTGTTCTATCTTACCTGCTTCTATTCATACCCACTTAATTTGGTATTAGCCCTTGGATATAATAGTAGCAGTAATCCCAGCACTGCCCAGTGCCTATCTTTTTTCCTGTCAAGGTATATATAGCTATCATTCTGTTTTTATTGATATTTTGCATAACACCTGCTTGGTGTGGAACTGATAGTTGACCTCTGCTGCCATGATCTTCCCATAGTTCACTGCTTGCCTTTTGTGTCTGTTGTGGCAGCAGGGATATTATCGGGTCATCTACTTCTATGCCCTGCCCAATCTGTAGGTTAAAAATAAGGATGACTGACAATTAACGTGGGCCACGTCATTAGTGAAAATTTGCTAACTGGAGCAATGTGCTCTTACAGAAATACTTTTGAAATTATAAATCAGTGTAAAAGTTGGGCAGAAGCCACATGGTTTCAGTTTGCATTCAGTTTAAAAAAAAAAAGAACTAACTTGCCAGCTTGTGCTGTCATAATTCAATTTCAGCGTTTAAGAAAATGTGTCTTAGATTGTATATTTCTTGAGTCAGAATCAGTGCTACTTAGAAATATTTGCAGTGGGTGACTATTAGAACTATTCTTTAGGGATATGAAGCAGTTGAGTTGAACAGTTTTTCATGTAGTTTTTCACTACAAAAACCTGTTCTTTTTTTCTCTTTATTCTTAGCTTATAAACCCCTTTAAAAAAATCCTAGGATATTCTTTTTTTTAAAGGAATTCTGGTTGGAATTTTAACTATAACTCCCTTCCCCCACTTTCCAGTTCTTACTGTTTTGTTCCTAGTAATCCAGAAGGAAAGTGCATTTTGTAGCAGAGTTGGTCTAAAGGGTAGGACTGTAGTAACACCAGGTATAGGATAGTAGCTACAGTTAACAGATTATTGCTGTAGAGATTCTCAGTATTTTTATTATTGCTAATGGGAATGGGTGAACTAGTGATATTATGAATGATAAAGCATTTGCAGAGAAGTATATATCATTTTTACGAGGAATACTAGTTTTTATATGGTTTTAAACAAAATTTACAGCTATGAAGAATGCATAGGTTTTTGCAGAACATAATAGAATTTCATTTCTGTATATCTATAAAATCGTGGTGATAGCTTCGATTTTAGGACTTTATGTAGCTCTGTTAAAAACCTACTCAGTTTGTCATTTGATCTGTCAAACCCAGTGAAGAGGTAATGAGTTGTTCAGTTTTTAATTTTAATATACATAGTTAGAATATAACATCCAAGATAGTAAAAATAAATAGCAACTTCTCAAATTACAACTTACTTGTATTTACAACTTGAAGGCCAATTAAAAAGGAATTATTTGAATGGATTAATATGGTTTACAAAATTTTAAAGGCATGTAGCAGAGTTTCTCTGAAACTTTCCTATTCTTTTATCACCTCAGAAGAATAACCATTGCCATTAGCACTAACTGTATCCATCAGAATTTTCCTCTGCATATATAAGCAAATACATTTATTAATATTCTTACCAACCGTATCAAAGGGGTGATTCTTAATACACTATTCTGTGGTTTTTTTTTTTTTTTTTGCTTAACAATATATTTCGAGTCCCTTGCCCTATTGGTACATAGAGATCATCCTTTTTTTTTTTTTTTTTTTTAAACGAACGGGCAGGTTTCCATCTTATCAGTGTACCATAATTTATTCCATAGCTTAGACATTTGAGTTGTATTTAGTCATTTGGTAGATTTTTGTTTATTTGTTTTGCATGTGAATATCTGATTGTTTCTGCACCAGTTATTGAAGAGACTCTCCTTTTTTCATTGAATTGCTTTTGTACCTTTATGAAAAGTAAGCTGTCAAGTATGTTTGGGTCTTTTTCTAGTCCCTCTGTTCTATTCCCTTGATTGTATTTGTCTGTCTTTACACTATTACCATACTATCTTGATTACTTTTCAAATTAAATCTTGAATGAGATAGGATTATCTTCCAACTTTGTACTTCTTTTTTGAAGTTGTTTTGGCTATTCTAGGCCTCTGCATTTTCATATGAATTTTAGAATAAGCTTGTCAGTATGTACAAAGTGCATGCTGGAATTTGGATTGGGATGGCATTGAATATATAGGTCAATTTAGGGGGAAGAATTGATACCTTAACAATGCTGAGTTTTCGAATTTATCAACCTGGTATTTCTCTCCTTTTTATTTTAAAGGTCTTTAATTTCTCTCATTTTTGTAGTTTTAAGGATCAGGTTTTACTTATCTGACTTTTTTCAAATTTATTTCATACTGTTTGATATAAATAGTATTAAAAATTTCAATTTCTAATTGTTGATAATGTATAGTAATACATTGATTTTGGTATGTTGATTTCTTTCTTGCAGTCTTGCAAAACTCACTTATTCCTCTACTAGCTTTTTATAGATTTCAACTGACATAGACAAGCATGTCATCTGTAAGAAAGGGGCACTTTTACTTTTCCTTTCCAATCTGGGTACCATTTATTTTTTTCTCTTGCCTTTTTGCACTGGCTAGAGCCTCTTATTTAATGTTGAATGGAAGTAGTGAGAGCGAATAGCCATATTTGTTCCTTTTCTTTGGAGCAAGAAAAGTTTGTTTTTAACTGTAAAGGGTGATGTTACTTGTAGGACTTTAGCAGATGCCTTTTATACAAGATGAGTTTTTAAATTTGAAAGCTATTGATTTTAGTATACTAATTTTATACAGTTCTCATTGTATTTTGTTACTGTTTGTTAGTAACGGTTGATTCTCTTGGATTTTTTTAGGTACTTAATCATATTAAAGAAAAATAGATATAGTTCTCCTCTTTAGATTTTTCATACATTAATTTTTCTCTTATCTGATTCAGTTATGTATGAGTACAATTTTGAATTGTAGTGATAGTTACAGGGATCCTTGTCTTGTCCTTGATTTGAGTGGAAATACTTCCAGTGATTCTTCAAAGTATAATATATTGCCTTTGAGTCTGGAATCTATTTTATCAGGTTAAACAAGTGTCTGGTTCTATTTTTACTGAGTTGTTTTGTTTCTAATAAAGAATAAGTATACAGTGTTGTCAGATGGCTTTTTATGTACTATCGGTATAATACTGTTATCTTTTTCTGTTAGATTTGTTTATCTCATGAATTATATGAAAATATATCCTCATGTGATAAGCTCTACTTAATCTTAATGTATTGTTATTTTTAAAGACTTTGTTATTATAATTTCTTTAAAGCAGTTTTAGGTTCACAACATTTTTTTTTTTTTTTTTTAGTTTCTTTTTGTTTAAATCCCAGTTAGTTAACATACAATACAGTGTAATATTAGTTTCAGGTGTAGAATTTAGTGATTCACCACACATACAATACCCAGTGCTCATCACAACAAGTGCCCTCCTTAATACACATCACCTTTTTAACCCATTCCCCTGCCTACCTCCCCTCCAGCAACCCTCATTTTGTTCTCCATAGTTAAGAGACTGTTTTCTGGTTTGCCTCTCTCCCCACCATGTTCATTTGTTTTGTTTCTTAAATTCCACATACCAATGAAATCATATGGTATTTGTCTTTCTCTGACTTAATTCGCTTACTCTCTAGCTCCATCCACATCATTGCAAATGGCAAGATTTCATTATTTTTAATGGCTGAGTAATACTCCATTGTGTATATATATATATCACATCTTCTTTATCCATTCATCAGTCGTTGGACAGCTGGGCTGTTTCCATAATTTGGCTGTTGTTGATAATGCTGGTATAAACATTGGGGTGCAGGTATCCCTTCGAATCAGTGTTTTTGTATCCTTTGTGTAAATACCTAGTAATGCAATAGCTGGATCCTAGGGTGGTTCTATTTTTAACTTTTTGAGGAACCTCCATACCATTTTCCAGAGTGGCTGCACCAGTTTGCATTCCCACCAACAATGCAAGAGGGTTCCCCTTTATCTGCATCCTTGCCAACATATGTTGTTTGCTGTGTTGTTAATTTTAGCCATTCTGACAGGTGTGAGGCGATATCTCATTGTAGTTTTGATTTGTATTTCCCTGATGATGAGTGATGTTGAACATCTTTTCATGTGTCTGTTAGCCATCTCTATGCTTTCTTTGGAAAAAATGTCTAGTCATGTCTTCTGCCCATTTTTTGACTGGATTATTTGTTTTTGAGTTTGAGTTTGGTAAGTTCTTTATATATTTTGGATACTAACCACATATCAGAGACGTCATTTACAAATATCTTCTCCCATTCTGAAGGTTGTCTTTTAGTTTTGTTGCTTGTTGTCTTCGCTGTACACAAGCTTTTTATCTTGCTGAAGTCCCAATAATTCATTTTTGCTTTTGTTTCCCTTGCCTCAGGAGATGTATCTAGTAAGAAGTTGGTATGGCTGATGTCAAAGAGGTTACTGCCTGCGTTTTCCTCCACGATTTTGATGGTTTCCTGTTTCACATTTATGTCTTTCATCTATTTTGAATTTATTTTAGTATATGGTGTAAGAAAGTGGCCCAGTTTCATTCTTTTGCACGTTGCTGTCCAGGTTCCTGACACCATTTGTTGAAGTTACCATCTTTTTTCCATTGGATTTTCTTTCCTGCTTTGTCAAAGATTAGTTGACCATGTAGTTGTGGGTCCATTTCTGGGTTTTCTGTTCTGTTCCATGATCTATGTGTCTGTTTTTGTGCCAATAACGTACTGTCTTGATCACTACAACTTTGTAATATCTTTTGAAGTCCAGAGTTGTGATGCCTCCAGCTTTTTGCTTTTCTTTTTCAAGATTACTTTGGCTATTTGGGGTCTTTTGTGGTTCCATACAGATTTTGGATTGTTTGTTCTAGCTCTGTGGAAAATGCTGGTGGTATTTTGATAGGCTTGCATTAAATGTATAGATTGCTTTGGGTAGTATAGACATTTTAACAATGTTTGTTCTTCTGATATATGAGCATGGAATGTTGTTGCATTTCTTTGTGTCATCTTCAGTTTCTTTCATAAGTGTTCTTATGTAGTTTTCAGAGTACAGGTCTTTTACCTCGTTGGTTAGGTTTTTCATTGGTATCTTATGGTTTTTGCTGCAATTGTAAATGGTATCAATTCCTTGACTTCTTTTCTGATCCTTCATTACTGATAATATAGAAATGCAACAGATTTCTGTGTGTTGATTTGTATCATGCGACTTTACTGAATTTGTTTATCAGTTCTAACAGTTTTTTTTTTTTTTTTTTGGTATTTTCTTTTGGGTTTTCTACATAGACTGCTATGTCATTGGCAATTGTGAAAGTTGGACTTCTTCTTTGCTGATGTGGATGCCTTTGATTTCTTTTTGTTGTCTGATTGCTGAGGCTAGGATGTCCAATACTGTGTTAAATAACAGTGGGGAGAGTGGACATCCCTGTCTTGTTCTTGACCTTAGAGGGTTTTTCGCCATTGAGGCTGATATTAGTTATGGGCCTTTCTTATTTGACCTTTATGATGTTGAGGTATGTGTTTTCTCTATTCCTACCTTGTTGAGGTTTCTATCAAAAAAGTTTCCCAAACAAAAGCTAAAGGAATTTGTGACCACTAAACCAGCTGCAAGAAATATTAAAGGGCACTCTTTGAGTGGGAAAGAAAGACCACTCAACAAAGACTAGAAAGCAACAAAGACTAGAAAAAAGAAACAGAGAATATCTCCAGAAACAATGACAAAACAAGTAATGAAATGACATTAATTTCAGATCAGTAATTACTCTGAATGTAAATGGACTAAATGCTCCAATCAAAAGACATAAGGTGTCAGAATGGATAAAAGAAATAAGATCCATCTATATGCTCCCTCCAAGAGACTCATTTTAGACCTAAAGACACCTGTAGATTGAAAATAAGGGGATGGAGAAATGTTTACCATGCAAATGGATGTCAAAGGAAAGCCCGAATAGCAATATCTATATCAGACAAACCACATTTTAAACCAAACACTGTAATGAGATGAAGAAGGGCACTACATCATAATAAAGGGGTCCATCCAACCAGAAAATCTGACAATTGTAAATATTTATGCCCCCAACTTGGGAGCACCCAAGTATATAAAATAATTTATAACAAACATAAGGGAACTCACTGATAAAAATGCAATAATAGTAGGGGACTTTAACACCCCACTTATAACAATGGACAGATCTAAGCAGAAAATCAACAAGGAAACAATGGCTTTGAATGACACATTGGACCAGATGGACTTCACAGATATAGTCAGAACATTTCATCCTTAAAGCATAAGAATACATATTCTGTTTGAGTGCACATGGGACATTCTCCAAAAGAGATCACATACTAGGTCACAAATCAGGCCTCAACAAGCACGAAAAGTTTAGGATCATACCATCCATATTTTCCGACAACAGCGCTATGAAACTTGAAGTCAACCACAAAAAATTTGAAAGACCACAAATACATGGAGGCTAAAGAACATCCTACTAAAGAATGAATGGGTCAACCAAGAAATTCAAGAAGAAATTTAAAAATACATGGAAACAAATGAAAATGAAAATACAGTGGTTCAAAAACTTTGTGATGCAGCAAAAGTGGTTGTAAGAGGGAAGTCTATAGCAATACAGGCCTACCTCAAGAAGCAAGAAAAATCTCAAATATACAATCTAACCTTACACCTAGAGGAGCTAGAAAAAGAACAACAAATGAAGCCTAAAGCCAGCAGAAGAAAGGAAATAATAAAGATTAGAGCAGAAATAAATGACATAGAACAAACAAGCAATAGTAGAACAGATCAATGACACTAGGAGCTAGTTTTTTAAAGAATTAATAAAATTTGATGAACCCCTAGACAGACTTATGAAAAAGAAAAGAGAAAGTATCCCAATAAATAAAACCAGTAATGAGAAAGGAGAGATCACAACCAACACCATAGAAATACAAACGATTTTAAGAGAATATTATGAAAAATTATATGCCAACAAACTGGGCAATCTGGAAGAAATGGATAAATTCCTAGAACCATATAAACTACCAAAACTGAAACAGGGAGAAATAGAAAACTTGAACAGACCAATAACCAGCAAAGAAATTGAATCCATAATCAAAAGTCTCCCAACAAACAAAAGTCCAGGGCCAGATGGCTTCCCAGGGGAATTCTACCAAACATATAAAGAAAGGTAAATACCTATTTTTCCTCAAACTGTTCCAAAAAATATAAATGGAAGGAAAACTTCCAAACTCTTTCTATGAGGCCAGTATTACTTTGATTCCAAAACCAGACAAAGACCCCACCGAAAAGGAGAATTACAAGCCAATGTCTCTGATGAACATGGATGCAAAAATTCTCAGTAAGATACTAGCCAATAGAATCCAACAGTACATTAAAGGGATTATTCACCACAACCAAGTGGGATTTATTCCTGGGCTACAGGGGTGGTTCAACATCTGCAAATCAATCAATGTGATACACCACCTTAATAAGAGAAGGGATAAGAACCATATAATCCTCTCAATAAATGCAGAAAAAGCATTTGACTAAGTATAGCATCCATTCTTTTTTTTTTTTTTTAAGATTTTATTTATTTACTTGAGAGAGAAGGAGAGCACTCAGCGGGAGTGGGAGAGGTAGAAGCAGGCTGCCTGCTGAGCACAGAGCCCTGAGCCAAAGGCAGATGCTTAACTGACTGAGCCACCCAGCTGCCTCTGTCTGAGAAACTCTTTGTCTCTCCTTCTATTCTGAATGACTGCCTTGCTGGATAGAGTGTTCTTGGCTGCATATTTTTCCCATTCAGTTGAATATATCATGCCACCCTCTCTGGCTTGCCACGTTGCTAACCTTATTTGTCTTCCTTTGTAAGTTAGGGAATTCTGTCTTTCTGCTTTTAGGATTTTTTTCTTTATATATGTATTTTGCAGTTTAACTACAATATATCTTGGTGTTGGTCTGCTTTTGTTGATTTTGATTGGAGTTCTCTGTGCCTCCTGTTTCCTTCTCCAGATTAGGGAAGTTTTTACCTATAACTTCCTCAAGTAAATCTTTTGCCCCCTTTTGCCCCCTTTACTTTTGGGACTCTTATAATATGAATGTTATTACGTTTTATGGAGTTGCTGAGTTTCTTGTCTACATTGATCCAATATTTTTCTTTCCCCCTTCTTTTTAGCTTCATTATTTTCCATAATTTTATATTCTATATCACTTATTTGTTCCTCTAATTCTTCCATCCTTGTGGTCATTATATCCAGTGAGTTTCAGATCTTGTTTATTGCATTTTTCGTTCTGGCCTGACTAGTTTTTAGGTCTTTTATCTCTGTAGTGAAGAACCCTGGGATCTTTTATGCTTTTCTCAACCCCAGCTAGTACTCTTATGATTGTTGGTTTAAATTCTGGATCAGGCATATTAATTATATCTGTTTCAATTAGATCCTAGGCTCTGACCTTTTCTTCTTCTTTCTTTTGAGATGAATTCCTCTGCCTTAGCATTTTGTCTAGGTCTGTGTCTTCTTCAGTGTGTTAGGAAATCCTGTTATGCTTCCTGCCCCTGAGAGTAATGGCTTTATGAAGAAGAGGTCATGTACTGTCCAGGGCCTTGTGCTTCAGGAATGGTCTCTGATGTATGCTGTGTGTACTCTTCTGCTGTGTTTTTGCTGCTCTTTCCCCCAGGCCAGTCCTCAGCAGAGTTTCTCCTTGCCTGCATTGTGGAGTGTTTGGACCTCGGCCAGAGTGTGGCAGATTTTAACTAGGTGTGCCCTATTTGTTAAGAGACCTGATGCTATTTCCACTAGAGCTGAAGTTTTGCAGAACTCTGTGGTTAGTAGATGTGGTACATGTAGTGGTTTGTGCTCGTCTTCTGGGGGAGGGGCCTGCTGAGCTGTATCTCAGGCACACTTGCCCAAGAAAAGCAGCACCAACTGACTGCAGGGTGGCAGGGCTTATTGTAAGCCAGTTAGGCCACCAGTGTTGGCTCTGTGCTGCTCACTGAAGTTATTTTATGCTGAGGAGTCTGGGAAGGTTATGCTGAGGAGTCTGGGAAGGTTATGCTGAGGGGCAGGGGAGGGAAATGGCACCTGCCAGGTCTCCCAGATGCACTCCAAGAAGGGGGAACCATCTCTTTCACTGTGTCCCAGGGAATCCTCAGATCTTGCCCTCTGCTCTTGGGTTATATGCCCTCCTTCTCCAAGGAGCACTGCAACACCCACCCTTGCCACGGATCTCTAAAACTCTGGTCTTTGAGCCCCGTTGGTTGTAAAAAACTCACAAAAATCAGCCCCTCCTGTTTTCTCAGTCACTGGCTTCTGATTTTTATATTGTCTTTGTAGTTTTGCCTTTTCCAGAATGTCATATAGTAGGAATCACACTATTTAGTTTATTTATTTATCTATTTTTAATTAATTAATTAATTATTTTTTGTTTTTTTAAGATTTCAGTTTTAAGTACTCTCTACTCCCCAACATGGGGCTAGAACTTAGAACCCCGAGATGAAGAGTTGTATGTTTTACTGACTGAGCCAGCCAGGTGCCCTTTATTTTATTAGTAATGTACCATTAAATTTCTCTATGTCTTTTTCATGGCTTGATAGTTCATTTCTTCTTAGTGCTGAGTAATATTACATAGTTTGGATGTGCCGCTGTTTGTTTATCCATTCGCCTACTGAAGGACATTTTGGTTGCTTCCAGGTTTTGGCAATTATGAATAAAGCTGCTATAAGCACCCATGTGTAGGTTTTGTGTGGACATAAGTTTTCAACTTCTTTGGGTAAATACCAAGGAGGACGATAGCTGGGTCATATGGTAAGAGTATGTTTAGTTTTGTGATAAACCACCAAACTGTCTTCCAAAGCGGCTGTACCATTTTGTGTTCCCACCAGCAAAGAATGAGAGTTCCTGTTGTTCTACGTCCTTCTCAGCATTTGGTGATGTCAGTGTTTTAGATTTTGGCCATTCTAATAGATGTATAGTGTATCTTATTATTATTTTTAATTTGCAGTTCCCTGACGTATGATGTGGAGCATCTTTTCATATACTTATTTTTCATCTCAATATCTTCTTTGATGAGGTGTCTGTTAAGGTCTGTGACCTGTTTTTTAATTGAGTTGTTCATTTTGTTATTAAGAGTCTTTGGATATTTTGGATGAGAGTCCTTATTACATGTGTTTTTTCAAATATTTTTTTCCAGTACGTGGTTTGTCTTCTTATTCTCTTGACATTGTCTTTCACACAGTAGAAGTTTGTAATTTTAATGAAGTCGCGTTTATCAGTTATTTCTTTCATGGATCATGTCTTTGGTATTAGATCTAAAAAGGCATCACTGTACTGCAGGTCATCTAGGTTTTTCCCTATATTATTTTCTAGGGTTTCATAGTTTTGCTTTTTACATTTAGGTCTATGATTTATTTTGAGTTAATTTTTGTGTAGGGTGTAAGGTCTGTGTCTGCATTCATTTTTTGGCATATGATTTTCAGTTGTTCTGGCACCACCAGCTGTCTTTGCTCCATTGTATTGCCTTTGCTCCTTTGTCGTAGATCAGTTGACTGTATTTATGTGGGTCTGTTTCTAGGCTCAGTATTTTGTTCTACTGATCTGTTTGTCTATTCCTCTGCTAATACTACACTTTGTAGTGAATCTTAAAGTCAGGTCATGTCAGGTCTCCAACTTTGTTTCTTTCTTTTCAATATTATCTTGGTTGTTCTGGGTCTTTTGCCTCTGCATATAAATTTTAGAGTCAGTTTGCCAGTATCCACAGAATAATTTGCTGGCATTTTGATGGGGATTGCATTGAATCTATAGATCAAGTTGGGAAGAACTGACATTTTTTTATTATTGAGTCTTCCTATCCATGAACATGGAAGATCTCTCCATAATATATTATTTTTAAAAGATGTACTGCCCAGTTTTTTTTTCTAACATTTTATTTAGGATTTTTGCATTGATGTCCATAAATGATCCTGTTCTGTAAATCTTTGGTAACTTTTACTTCAATGTTATAGTTGCTTCATAAAAAGAATGTAGGTTCTTTCTTTCTTTTTTTCCCTCTCTCCTTCCTTCCTTCCTTCCTTCCTTCCTTCCTTCCTTCCTTCCTTCCTTCCTTCCTCTCTTTTTCCTGTGTTCTGGAGTAGTTTTAATAGCATTGGAATTGCCTAGTTTTATTTTTTTTAAAAGCAATTCCTTTTTTTTTTTTTTTTTTTTTGAAGATTTTATTTATTTATTTGACACAGAGACAGCCAGTGAGAGAGAGACAAGCAGGGGGAGTGGGAGAGGAAGAAGCAGGCTCCCAGTGGAGGAGCCTGATGTGGGGCTCGATTCCAGAATGCCGGGATCACGCCCTGAGCCGAAGGCAGACGCTTAATGACTGAGCCTCCCAGGCGCCCCTGGAATGCCTAGTTTTGATGGGTTTTGTAGAATTCTTCCGTGAAACTATTTGGGTCTTAGTGTTTTTGGGTTGGATTAACAGATATATTGGACTTCCTCTACTTCTCCTATGAAATTTGGTTTGTTTAGATTTTCTCTGTCTTCTGGAGTCTGTTTTGGTAAATTATCATTCTTTGTAAAGTACCCATTTTATTAATATTTTAAAATGATTTGTATAGTATTGAGAAAAGTAATTAATTATAAGACTTTAAATTTCTTTTGTTTTTGTGGTTATTTCCTCTCAGGATTTATTAGTTGAATATTTGTTTCTTTGCTTTTTTCTTAATAATGATAGCTATATAAGTTTTTTCCCCTCCACAATAAATCAGCTTTCACTTATTAGATTTCTGCTCTTTTCCTAAGCAAAACCTGCTTTTATTTTTATTAATCTTAGTTTGTACCTCTCTTTATTTTATTGTCCTTTACCAGCTCTTTTCCCCCCTAAGATTTATTTTCTTATTTTAGAGAGAGAGAGTGTGTGTGTGCAAGTGGGAGGAGGAGCAGTGGGAGAGGGAGAATCTTAAGCAGGTTCCATGCACAGCATAGACCCCGATGTGTGGCTCAACCTCATGACTTATGAGACCTGAGCTGAAACCAAAAGTCAGTTGCTTAACTGACTGAGCCACCCAGGCATCCCGTCCTTTTTTAACTTTTTGAGTTGGGCACTGAATTCATTGATTCTCATTCTTTTCTTACAGCTATTAGTACTTAAAATTTCCTTTGAACCTGCCATAGTCTGATAACTGGAATATGATATTGGGTAACTTTTGTCATGTTTTTAAGAACTCTACAATTTTGGTTTATTTTTGTTTTGTTTTTTTCATGCTTGTTAAAGAGTTTTGAAATTTCAAGGTGGAAGTCTTTTTTATTTTCTGAATTTGTTATTTTAAATTTTATTGTGTTATGGTAGAGAATATTATCTGTATTTTTCTGCATTTTGGAACTTTTTATAGGGTGTTATTAATTCTTTGGACTGTTTCTTAGACCCTTCAAAAGGTGTTATTTTTATAATTTCAGGGTAAGGATTTTGATATGTGTCAATCAAATTTAACTTACTAATTATATTTTTGATTTTAGTCTTTATATTCATATTTATTTTTGGTTCAGTTGATCTGTTATG
This sequence comes from Ursus americanus, assembly GCF_024610735.1. Lineage (NCBI taxonomy): Eukaryota > Metazoa > Chordata > Mammalia > Carnivora > Ursidae > Ursus > Ursus americanus. The sequence continues at coordinate 8,639,330 of NC_142137.1, read as the reverse complement.
AACTAAGTGAGGTGAATGAAAGCCTCCTAATACTAGTGTCTGTTTAATTATAATGTCTTCTAAAGTTTCTTCATGAATATTCATACTATGAATACAGTGCTTTTTGGTGATGATAAATTCACAGGTAATTATTTATTAATTTGGATTTATCTTCCTTAGACTTACAAACTTTTGTTTTACTTGTTTAATCTTTTTTTTTTTTTTTTTGGTCTTGACTTTTAAGATTGTGATTAATATTGTGAGCCTTGTTTCTTTTGGTTTGTATTTACCTTTGTCCATCTTACCATTTAAAAAGTCTTTTGAATCATAGTATTTTAGGTGTGTGCTTTGTATACAGTGAAGTTTTGTTTTCCTTTGTGATCCACACTGTAGCACTTCCATTATTTGGAATTTTAAACAGCTTTATTGAGATGTAATTGCATATCATATAATCTCCTCATTCAAAATGTACAATTTCAATGAATTCAATTTAGTGCACAGTTCAGAGTTGTGTGATCTCCACCACGATGAAGTTTAGAACATTTTCCATAACCTCCAGAAGAAACTCTGTACTTGTTAGCAACCATTCCCTAATTCTTCCAAACTTGCAGCCTTTGGCAGCCACCAGTCTACTTTCTGTCTCTGTAGATTAGCCTATTTTGGACATTTCATAGAAACAGAATCATTCAATATGTGGTATTTTGTGATTGGCTTCTTTTACATAGCCTAATGTTTTTAAGGTTCGTCCATGTTGTAGTGTGAATCAGTATTCCATTCCTCATTATGGCTGAATAATATATCATTATATGGATATATAACATTTAGTTTATCTGTTCTTCAGTTGATGGATATTTTTAGTTGTTTTTCCTTTTTGGTTATTATGAATAATGCTGCAACAAACATTTCTGTCCAAGTTCTTATGTGGACATGTGTTTAACTCCTTTATTTTTTAAAGTGATGATTTATTCCATTTACATTTATCCATGTGATAGATATGTTGGGTATCAATGCTGTCATTGTGTTTTGTTTTCTATTTTCATAGTTTACCACAAGTCTTTCATTCTGCTGTTAAAATGTATGGGGGTGCATGTGTTTCTAGTTTTCTGGTATTTGGATGGTCTGTATTTTGGTTCTTGTGGTTAATTTCATAATGATATTTTTCTATGATATCTTCAGTTTCGTATTTCTTTAAATATTACATATTAAATCCCTGCCCATTATATGTCTTTGCCCTTTTACTCCCATTTTTCTAGTATTAGTTTTTAATGAATAATATTATTTTCCTACTATAAAATGTACTTCTGCTACTTGATTTGTTAACATTAAATTGCCAACTTGGAGTTCCAGCCCATCATTTCTCCCTTTTTAACTTTCAGTTTTTATTTATATTATTTTCATATTATTGGGGTAGTTGATACTTACCCTCTGTTCTTTCCTTCTAATCCCCACATTTGTTTTATTTTACAGTTAATTATGCTTTACTGCTTTGATAACAGTACTCCTCTTCCCATTCTTGTTTGGCTAAAGTTTCTCTCTTAGTGGTTTTCTCAAGAATATTTCATGAGAACAGTGGTCCCTTAGTTCTTCGTGTTCGTTCAAAAGTGTTTGCTTATTGTAACCTTTATTTTTGAAGGGTCGTTTGGAGGAATAGAAAATCCTGGCTCACACTTAACCTTTGAGTGTTCCACTGTCTTGTAATATTTAATGTTGTTGTGAAGCAATAAGATGCCATCTGATTTTTTGTGGGTTTTTCCCTCCATTTTAATTAACTTAATCTTTTTGTTCCTTTGCTCAAAAGATTATCTTTAAAGTTCACTAATTTCCTAGATATGTCTTGGGGTTGACTGTTCTAGGTCATTTTTTTCTGGCATTTATGCCCTTCTTAATATGCAAATTCAAGTTTTAAATTTTCTTAACTTTTATATTTAAATATTTGTGATGTTGTACTGATTGGTTTTCCTCGTTGGACATTTTGGCTGTGTTCATATTGTGTCTCCTTTTCCATCTTCCAAGGCAGCAGTTCTCAGACTTCAGTGAGCATCTGAATCATCTGGAGGGCTTGTGAAAGCAGACTGTTGGGTTCCATTCCCAGATTTTCTGAGTCTAGTAGGTCTCTGGTGGCGTGAGAATTTGCGCTGTCTCCCAGATTCTCCAGTGAAGCTGCAGCTGCGGCTGCTTGTCCAGGGGCCCTACTTTGAGAACTGTTGCTCTAAATCTAATATTGATGCCCTGACGCTTTTAAATTCTTTTTCCTTTGTTCTGTTTCATTTTGTTGTGTCCTTTAAATCTATATTCTCTTGCTCCTTGTTCTATATTATTATATATTCTCTATATTCTTTCATTTCTATATGATGATTTTTTCCCTTGAACTATTTTCCTGTGTTTTGTCATACCCCTTTTCCAGTTGTTTTGCTGTCTTTTTCCTTGAATCTTTATATTTCTGCTTTGTTGGTCTTCTTTATAGCAGTGAGAGTTTTACTAATTTTTAAGAAGTCATGATAAAGTGTTTGGTAAAAATCGTCACACATGTATCGCAGTATTTTTTTGTCAAGTTTATACTGTTAGTATTACATTTCTACCTCTTTCATTCGGTACTTTTGTATTGATGCTGTGTCAGTTCCCTTAATATTACCCATCTTTAAAGAAATTAGATATGCCTGGATCAGTTATTTGTAGAAGGTTGCTGTGGGAGGAGAGTACAGATTATATTACCCAGAGTTTTACTGTGGCTATGCTTGTTCACCGAGTCAAGCTTGTTCTAGGCAGGATGTCTTTTCTGTGTGATTCTTTTAAGTAGACCCACTGAATCTGTTGTTCTAAACTTGCCTGGGAACTGGAGTGCTTCTGTCTCTAACACTTTTTATTCTAGTTTCTGTACTCAGTATTTCAAACATCGAAATTCGCTTTTGCACTTAAGGGCAAGCCGTTTACTTTCAGGGAATGTATTTTTGTGCACAGTTTCTGGAATCTGCTGCTAGTTCTTCTATCCACACTCTGAACTTTCCTTTAGCCCCTTTTCTCTTGGATTCTTGCTACTTTTTGTAGTCTGCATTTGTATTTTAGAGTCTGTGCATTAATATTTGCCTCAGTTTTGCTGAAAACTTGAGTTACTTAAAAAAAGTTTCTTTGATAATAAAATCACACGTAAAAATCTTGTTGCTAAGATGATTTACGGGAGGAAAAGGAGAGAACTGCATCAGTGTTCATGCTGCAACCTCAGGGCAATAATTCGAAAGCCTTTGGTTTGATTAAAGCACTGGGCAGATTTATGGGTTTTGTTAGAGATGACATTAAGTTCTCTTGTAAGATTTATTTTTGACTAAAGAAATGTAAACAGAATCACAGTTCATGTTTCTCTGTGGAGATATGCCTATGTATCATTGGAATTTGCTACTGTTAAATGAAGGGAATTATAAGCACAAGCCAGTTTTTTAAAAAGTTGAAATATCCTAAACTGTTCATTAGAATAAAGTTGTTTGTATTCTGAAACACAAAAAACAGAATTCTCCAAATACAGTAGCTAAGTGACGTGTGATCCTCATTGTTCTTGTTTGTTGGCCTAGCAGTTTTCAGAGTTGTTCCCCTCATCTGTCCCTTTACTGATGATCAGTTCTTCCCTCTCCTTCAGCGAAGTTCCCACCATTGTTGTGGGTGTGTTCTGGTTTATATGTCAACAGGTTTCTGTCCTGTTTATATTTCAAAAATTTATTGAAATCTTTCCCATCTTCTAATAGTTGTCCCCCACTCGCTTTTTATTGTTCTGAGTTAATTCCATTCTTGTCATTTTATTGGTGTCTCTGACCGGAGGGGGTGAAGTACGTAACAGTTTTAACTGCATTGCTAACTGAAGTACATTTTCAAGAAAAACATGTGGGTATTCAATGCCCTTTTTCCTTGCATCATTTCAAAGTGTTCTGCTTCCTTTGAACATACTTAACATTGTAACCTTGGATATTGATTGTTTTTATATAATATATCGGTTCCATTTTTCCCCTCATTTTCCCCTCCTGCATTCTAGAAAATCTTGATATTGGTCTCAAATGAAAGATTTAATTTTCCCTAATGTTGCTTTATTTTCCCTAATGTGGATTTTTTTTTTTTACCCTTTCTGCAATGTTTACTTTTTGCTTTACCTGTCTTCCTTTTAATCTCATCCTGTTATTTTTTTCTCCTCATCTAATTCTTTCCTTATTACTTTATTTCTGTTTGTCTTTTTCTTGAGAGATTTTGTCCTCTAGCATCCTATTGAGGATGCAAAATTTTTCTAAAAATTTATTTCTTTTTACTGGAATTTTTTAAATCGAATTTATGTTTAAAGTTTTATTTTTCCTATGAGTTTTCATGATGATATTTCTTTTTTCTTAAATGATGAAAGATTCATTTAGTCCTCGTGTTTGTTAGATGACAAAAGTTGTAGATTGTTCTTGTGTGCTCTCTTTAAATTTCAGTTGGCATGCTAGCTTACATTCATGTCACTTGTCTAGCTGGGACTATGCTAGAGTAAAATGGAATATTCCTTTGTCTTCTACTGCATGATCCTCTGAACAGATGGAGTATATGAATATTAGTCTCCAATATGCTTTGCTGTTTGGGAGCCTCCTGCCTTTTTTTCAACTGCCGTACTTTCTTTATGAGTGAACATGAAACTTGTACACATATTCTTCCTTCCCAATTATTTTCTTGGACTTGGTGTTTGTATCAGCAGAGGAAGTGAAGTTCTTTAAGAGACTTAGATTGTCTAGAGTAGCAGTTTTCAAACTTTTGGTCTCAGGACTCCTTTATACTCATTGTAATTATTGAGGATTCTGGAGAGTTATCTATTTATGTGGATTAATTATATCTCATGATATTTATCATATTAGAAATTACAACTGAAAACATTTATTTTAAAATAACAGTAAACCTGCTATATTAATAGAAATAAGATTTTTGTGAAAAATTACTACATATTTTAAAGCAAAAAACAATATAGTCTGAAAAGTGGCATTGTTTTGCCTTTTTGCAAATTAAAGAATGTCTGGCTTCATTGAAGACAGCTGGATTCAATTTGTTGTGATGTCATCTGTCATATAGTCTCTGAAAAACTACAGTGTTTATACTCATAAGATTGTGATAGAGAAAAGGGTAAATTATTGCTTAACTTTATTATGAAAGTAGTTCTGACCTCATGGACCATCTGAAAGAGTCCAAGGGACTCCCTATAGACACGCTTTGAAACCATCTAGAAGATGGGGGAGGAAAAGGTTATAGGAGCAGTCTGCCCCATGATGCTGTAGACACACATGGAAGAACAGCTGACTGCTGGTTTCTGTCTGGTTGGTATAAACCTTGTGTTTATGGTCTGTAGTAGAATTTGAATGATCTGTAAGGAGTTTGAGTGGATCATTTTTGTTGGTCAGGCTTGCTGTCTGCATGGTATACAAGGTCCATTGACCAACCTTTTCAATAGAGATCTGTTAGCCTTGAAATTGTGGTGGCCTATGAACTTTTTTTGTCCTGATACGAGGTTTAAAGTTTTCATCCTGCATTTTTCTTAGGTGTTTCAGTAGATGTTTTGTAAAGTTTGTATCAGAGCTGCTAGACAGACAATATTTTAAACTTCAAAGCTTTTTTAATATTTGGTTAGTCTGAGAAGCTGCTTGCTTTTACATCTTATTATTATTTTCAGGGCATGGTCATCATGTGTTATGTAAATAGGTGGAAAGACCACTCTAAATTTTTAGGCATTTATAAAAAGCAGTAAGATTGACTAATGTATTTTTTTGCCTAATTGCCTATTAATTTTTTTTACTAATTGGCAAAAATAATTCATTTTCTTTCTTGTAAACTCCCCATTTTTATCTTAATATGATCAAGCCTGGTCTTGGATTATTTCACATTTGTGAGGTCTTTTTCTCCTGAAATAGTAAGTTCTCTTTCTTCATTTCCTGCTTGTTTGCCTCTTTTAATTCCCTGTTGTTTTCTTTAGGGGTAGTTACATTCCCTGGAGGGGGTTGTATGTGGTTAGGACCAAGTCAGAGAACATGCAAGAAACTGATCTTGAAGGATTTTAGGAAATTATACTTGATTAGAAAATTAAGCAAGCCTCCATTCCTCTCTCTCATCTTATACATTCAAATAAAAAAGAAAAAGAAAGACCTAATAATCTCTTGAAAGTTCCTAGTAATAAAAATTTATTGCTTTTCTCTCCTTGGAGTCATTTTATTTTCTCATGTCCAGTTTGCTCTCTTAAAATTCTCTGGAAATCACTTTTACAGTGATTTGTTTATTTCTGTTTTGAAAGTAAAATATTTGCTGTGTAGGGTGAAAAAAGTAATAAATATGAAGATTTTTCTGATAACATTTGCAAGGATTCAACGGAGAATTAGGAAAGTTACTCTTTTACTACATTTAATTTTTCAGCGTATGTACTCATCTAGTTTAATTAGAATTTATTCATTTATTATTTTTGTGTACTTTGCTAGGTAGGAAATTGAGGTTTTATTTATATTTGAGTATTTCATTTGACATTCAGATTTATTTTCTAGGTATGGCCTGCTTTTATTTTCTTATTCTGTCTCTAAATGTAAAGTTCTTAAGTGTTTGTCTAAGATTAGTAGTTCATAAAGAAAATTTAGCCATAAGGTTTGTTATTTATATATGCAAATGTCTGTGACTTTGTGTTGTATTGTTTGTATCATAGTAAAAGAAAAAGAACCTTTGAGAGGTTGTTATTGCAACTGTGGTTGAAGAGAAGAATCTTTGCTTAAATGTGAAGATCTGTTATTTACACATTGAGGTTTTTCAGTAACTATGCTTAGTTTTTAATGTAGTTATAGATATAATGGTGAAACCTTTTTGGCTTAAAGGCAGATGCAAGGTAAAATGATAACTTTATGTATTCTCAAAATTCTGATGTTCAGTTTTGCATTATCTAGTCTATTAATATGTTGTTTATTATTGAAATTAAATATGGTCTGATCGATCCTTTCAGTTTCATTCATTTACCATTGCAGAGGAGGATTTAAAAAAGTCATGGTAAGGCATAAGAAAGAGAATTGGTTTTATATGGTGATCTTCACTATTTATTGTCCCAGGAAACTTCTTTTGGGGTAGGAAATCTGAAACATGGGTAGTAATTTGCTAAAACATGAAGAAATCATTATTTCTGGTTCCAAATATATTTTAAACATTTTTATGAAAGGTTGACAGTTTTAACATGGGGGAATTCCTATCTCCTCAGTGTAATAGCTTAAAATTTGTTTTACAGTTAGCATTTAGGAGATATGTATTAGTAGATTCAGAAGGAAAAAAAAATGATCACTGGCCTCTAAAATGATTAGGAGGCAGTTTTTTCCTGAAAAAATTCTTATGGATTAATCATCCCAACCCACCTTGGCTGTGAATCTACTGCAGGTTAACAAAGGCAAAGGATTGACAAATTGCACAAATGTCTTCAAATTCAACTGAACACTTTTTTTTTAAAAGTGTCTAACTCTCATCAGTGTGAGCCAGAAATTTGATATTAATGTCTGACCTAGGAAATTTATTAGAATTTTTAAATGAAAGACTGAAGTTCAATAATAGTGTTTGTCCTTTCCAGAGTTGCATAGAAAATAAAGTGAACTTTCTATTAGTCATTGTTAAAATGATGGAGGGTCCTTGGTTCTAGCACATGAGTCTGAAAGTAACTTTTATAGTCCATCTTAATGTTTTTAATTAAAGAAACTCACTACTTGTCACATTGCTGGAAGAGTAGATATTTAACAACTTCGGACTTTCTTAAAATCTGCAGTATGTATTTTAGTTCTCCCCCAAGAACTGAAAAGATAATGTATATAAATGGGAATGGACTTTGAGACATGGTTGAGAAAATGTGAATTTTTAGAGTGGATAAGGAAAATCAGGAACATATATTTTTTAGTTGGATTGTATTTCTTGGTCATTGAACACATATCTGTCTAGTCATTTTTATGCCCCAGACAGAGCCAGTCTTACCAGAAGTAAAATATAGAAAACTGTTGTATTATCATTGAATGATTGCAATAAAATTTTAAAATAATTTCAAAATTTCTAGGACAATTGATTTGTGGCTCCTATTTTATGTGCTTTTCTACTTCTTGCAGTATTATTTTGATATATTGTATAGTGTTTACTCAAAGAATATGGTCTGTGATGATGTCAGAGGGTTCAGGTGAAGCACTGAAGAACTTGATTTGATTGTGGAGTCACAGATTAACCACTAATGTGTGGTAAAATCCTGTTATCAACTAATTGGTTGTGGTTTTGTATTTATTCATGAAAACGCTTTTGGCAGTCGTTTCGGAGAAGCCTGAAATTTATTGGTTTAAGCAGTCTTGCTAATGCTTAAGATTCTGAAGACAAATGCATGAGAAAAATGTAAATCACAGTTGTGATTCTAGTGCATATTTGGCTTTTCAGCTTTAAGTTGTTCACCCAAACTATTTTTCCTATACCTTGTTTTACCAAATAAGATGCTGCTAGTTACATGACCATGCCCTTATTTTAGGTACCGCTGGATAAGAGAGACCTCTGCCAATTACACTTATGATAAGTCATCGATTGATTGTAAGATATGTCCTGTTTTCAGTGATGTGAAAACATGTGGGCTGTGAAATAGGGAAGAATGTATTTCCTAATAGAGAGCGGGGCTCTGTATTTTCTCCATTCCAGCTTATAAAACTGGATCAAATAAAACAGTTACTCAAATCGTTTGGGCTGAGATCAGAGCATCTGTTTATTTTCACATTGTTTCCCACTGGTGTACTCTCAGTCTTGCCTCAGTTGAATCTATCTGCTGGGTTCTGAGTGGAGTGGAGGTTAGTGGGAAATTTAAAGTTTAAATGAACACATGGAATATGGCAACCGTAAGTTGTGATGTGCAGAGGAAATGTTTAAAAACAGTGCTCATGGGGCGCCTGAGTGGCTCAGTCGTTAAGCGTCTACCTTTGGCTCAGGATGTGTTCCCAGAGTCCTGGGATCGAGCCCCACATCAGGCTCCTCTGCTGGGAGCCTGCTTCTTCCTCTCACACTCCCCCTGCTTGTGTTCCCTCTCTCGCTGGCTGTCTCTCTCTCTGTCAAATAAATAAATAAAATCTTTAAAAAGAAAAAAACAACAGTGCTCATAATCAGAGCAGTGTTGTCCAGCCATTGTTTACTGGGAAGCAGCAGTGAACTATTAGAGCAGAAGACCAGTGTGGAATACTGTGCTTCACCATAGAACAAATACCAGTACCACTGCGTGACAAACTGTGGTTGCAGCCACCAAACAAGGGTAAGATTTGCATGTATTCAAATAAAGAAACATGAAAAAAACCCACCAAAATATGTCAAACGTGTAAATACACACACATACATACACATACTCACACAGAGAGAGAAAATAGGCTGCATTTACTTAAAAATAATGGGTTGTTTTTTGTTTTTTTTTTTTTGGTTGCTGAGACATTTTATTGTATATGCTTCTCATCAGTCAGTTTCTATTCACTTCAAAAACTTAGTAGAGAAAAAGATTACAAAACATACGCTATTCATTTTTATCCTTTTGTAAGCTTAAGTAAATTATTTTTTATAAATTTTTATTTAAATTCATTTAACATATAATGTATTATTTGTTTCAGAGGTAGAGGTCAGTGATTCATCAGTCTTACATAATATCCAGTGCTCATATCACATGCCTTCCTTAATGCCCATCACCCATTTACCACATCCTCCCGTTACTCCCCCCTCCAGCAAGCCTCAGTTTGTTTCCTGTAGTTAAGAGTCACTCTTGATTTGCCTCCCATTCTGATTTTGTCTTGTTTTATTTTTACCCTCTTCCGCTATGATCTTCTGTTTTGTTTTTTAAATACCACGTATCAGCGAGATCATATGATAATTGTCTTTCTCTGATTGGCTTATTTCGCTTAGCATAATACCCTCTAGTTCCATCCACATCATTGCAAATGGCAAGATTTCATTTTTTTGATGGTTGAGTAGTATTCCATTGTATATATATATCACATCTTCTTTATATATTCATCTGTTGATGGACATCTGCATTCTTTCCATAGTTTGGCTATTGTGGATGCTGCTGGTATAAACACTGGGGTTCAGGTGCCCCTTCTGATCACTACATTTCTATCTTCGGGGTAAATACCCAGTAGTGCAATTGCTGGATCGTAGGGTAGTTCTATTTTCAACTTCATGAGGAACCTCCATACTGTTTTCCAGAGTGGCTACACTAGCTTACATTCCCACCAGCAGTGTAAGAAGGTTCCCCTTTCTCCACATCCTTGCCAACATCTGTCATTTCCTGACTTGTTAATTTTAGCCATCTGACTGGTGTGAAGTGGTATCTCATTGTGCTTTTTATTTCTATTTCCCTGATGCCAAGGGATGTCGAGCACTTTTTCATATGTCTCTTGGCCATTTGGATGTTTTCTTTGGAGAGGTATCTGTTCATGTCTTCTGCCCATTTCTTGATTGGATTATTTGTTCTTTGGGTGTTGAGTTTAATAAGTTCTTTATAGATTTTGGATACTAGCTCATTATCTCATTTGTCATTTGCAAATATCTTCTCCCATTCTGTCTTTTGGTTTTGTTGACTGTTTCCTTTGCTGTGCAAAAGCTTTTTATCTTGATGAAGTGCCAATAGTTCATTTTTGCCTTTGTTTCCCTTGCTATTAGAGACGTATCTAGCAAGACGTTGCTGCGGCCGAGGTCACAGAGGTTCCTGCCTGTGTTCTCCTCTAGGATTTTGATGGATTCCTGTGTCACATTTAGGTCTTTCATCCATTGTGAGTCTATTTTTGTGTATGGTGTAAGGAAATGGTCCACTTTCACTCTTCTGCATGTGGCTGTCCAGTTTTCCCAACACCATTTGTTCAAGAGACTGTCTTTTTTCCATTGGATATTCTTTCCTGTTTTGTTGAAGATAATTGACCACAGAGTTGACGGTTCATTTCTGGGCTCTCTATTCTGTTCCGTTCATCTGTGTGTCTGTTTTTGTGCCAGTTTCTTTGGAGAAATGTCTGTTCGTGTCTTCTGCCCATTTCTTGATTGGATTATTCTTTGGGTGTTGAGTTTGGTAATTCTTTATAGATTTTGGATACTAGCCCTTTAAAAAGATTTGGTTTAAATACTCACATATTTGGGCCACCTTTTCTCAAAATGTTGGTGTATTGTAGACCATTGTTTCATGAGGATATAATTAGACTTTATTATTGATTCTAGGAGGATTCCAAAGATATTTTTAGATGTTATTTTCAAGTAGAATCTTGAATGACTCAGTTTTATATACTTAAGAACAAAAGAATAATAAATCCAGAATGGGGTTTTTACTGGTTTAAGTGCATTGCTTTTCTTTCTTTCTTTTTCTTTCTTTCTTTCTTTCTTTCTTTCTTTCTTTCTTTCTTTCTTTCTTTCTTTCTTTCTTTCTTTCTTTCTTTCTCCCTTCCTTCCTTCCTTCCTTCCTTCCTTCCTTCCTTCCTTTCTTTCTTTTTCTTTCTTTTTCTCTTTCTCTTTCTTTTTCTTTTTCTTTAAAGATTATTTATTTATTTATTTGACAGAGACAGCCAGTGAGAGAGGGAACACAAGCAGGGGGAGTGGGATAGGAAGAAACAGGCTCCCAGCGGAGGAGCCTGATGTGGGGCTTGATCCCAGAACACTGGGATCACGCCCTGAGCCGAAGGCAGATGCCCAATGACTGTGCCACCCAGGCGCCCCTAAGTGCATTGCTTTTCTAGTACTTAAAATATACTTTGCTTAGTCTTATCTCTGAAACCTATTATTTTGTGTCAAATACCCCAAAGCTGTGGGTTTCTTCCACTAGTTCTACCCATTCCTTTTCCTCATTCACAAGGATTTTCATTTCTTTGCCTATTTTTATCCTTTGCTTTTCTTTTTGCATGTCCTTAGAATTTCTCATCTTGGTCTAGGGACTATGAGTACACATATATGTCCACTTACACTGTTTACACATATGTGTACTCCTTGAGAAGTAGAGAACGTCTCACCAGGCTGAAGTAGGTTGAGGCCTTTCTGGGAAAGAATCTGTTAAGTGGACGTATGAAAGAGAACTAGAAGGAATTTTAACGTGGACATAGGAGGCTAATGACAATAGAATTAATGAAAGCAAGTATTCTTTAAAGATGTTATGTAAAGGGACTCCTGGCTCAGTCATTTAAGTGTCTGCCTTCGACTCAGGTCATGATCCCAGGGTCCTGGGATTGAGTCCCACTTTGGGCTCCTTGCTCAATGGGGAGCCTGCTTCTCTTTCTGCTTGCCACTCTCCCTGCTTATGTACACACTCTCTCTCTCTCCTCTCTCACAAACAAACAAATAAATAAATAAAAATCTTAAAAAAAAGTATTATGTAATTCTAGTGAACCGTTAAATTGTTGTTAAATGCCTAACTTTAAGTATAGGAAGAAAAATCACTTTAACAGAGGTATATTTTGCTGTTTTGTTCATAAAGTATTTTATATAGCAATCTAGATATAAATCTTAGGTCCTGTTTTTATTTGATTTCTATTTATATTTCTATGCTAGTTTAAAATTGATACAAAGAATAAGGGAAATGTTATATGCATTTTTATATTGTGGAAAACATAGTTTATTTCTTAAGATCTCACTACCATTTTCTCTACTTTATTTTGCAGTAGATCATGTTTAGTTTACAGATAAATGCTATTAGGCATCTCAGTATGGGCTACCTTCATCCAGAGATATTCAGTGTCTCCTAAAGGTCTCATGTGTAGTGGCTAACGGGGTGATTTTACCCATTAACCGACAGAGGAACTGTGGCATCATTCTACAGTCTGCAACTTCTTGAACAGCCTCTTGGCAATAATGCCCAACAAGGGAAGTCATGCGTTCCTGCTGATCAGTATGACCTTGAGGACAGTCCATATTGTATCATCTAGATAAATTTAGTGACAAAAACTTACTGCAGTGAGCTCAGGACAAGACTGCCCTCACTTCAGACTCTAGCTACAAGTTTTGGCCCCCAGGCTCACCTTTGCGTCAGATCTGTTAGCTACAAATTCTGGGGTTCCCAGGGTCTCCCTCACGTTTGATAATTCAGTAGAGTGACTCAGAGACTCAGAAAAGCACTGTACTTATCATTACAGTTTTTTAATAACAAAAGAAGAACCACATGGGACAAAATCTGGAAGGGGCCCAAATTTGAAGCTTCTGGTGGTCTCTTCCTGGGAAGTCACGGACAGCATTACCGACTTCTGGCTCAGATGCATTGACAGGACCCAAAGAGTATTGCCAACCCGGGAGCAATTTGGTGTCCAAATTTTATGTTGTAGTTCCGTCACATATTGCCTGCGTGACTGACCTTTAGTTTTCAGCCCTTCTAAGTAAGAGGTTTGGGCCAATAGATTAATCTCCAGTTCCTTTGGAGGGGCAGAACTGATATGGCATGTTCCAGAGTCTCCATTGTAAATCACGTTGTTACAGTCTCTGGTGGCCAGACACCTCAGGGAAACAAAGTTAGGCTTGTCAGGCAGTACATTTCAGGGACCTAGAGATCATCTCCTGGTCGTGGAGGGCAAAGGCCAGACCTCTCTTTCGGTAAAGTTAATTCTTCAGTACATACCTATTCAAATAAGGGATGTATTTTTTTTTCACGATTTTATTTATTTATTTGACAGAGAGACAGCCAGTGAGAGAGGGAACACAGGCAGGGGGAGTGGGAGAGGAAGAAGCAGGCTCCCAGTGGAGGAGCCTGATGTGGGGTTCGATCCCGGAACGCTGGGATCACGCCCTGATCCAAAGGCAGACGCTTAACGACTAAGCCACCCAGGTGCCCCAAGGGATGTATTTTTGAATGAGATGTAGCAAGTATTGTTTTGCAGTTTACCTTGTAGCTCTTTGAGTCTTAAATTTTATTAAAAAAAAATGATTCCCCCTTTATACTCACATTATAAATAATTAACTTCTTTCTTTGTTTCTCTAATTTTTGTCCCTTTTCTTGCGACATTCAGACAGCCACTTATGTAGTTTAATTTTATTTTTATTGCATTACATATGTGTTTATGGCTAAGTACCCCTTCTGTTCTTGTATTCTTTTCAAAAGTGCTTATTTTTCTTCCAAACTAGTAGGTCATGCTCTTTTACCCACAAAGGAAATATTTACCTGTACTTTTTACCAGCTGCAATCTGTGTAAACATTCTGGAAAACATTTAGGAGAGGTTTCCCAGAAAAAAAAGTACTTTAAAAACCGTGCTTAGGGGCGCCTGGGTGGCACAGCGGTTAAGCGTCTGCCTTCGGCTCAGGGCGTGATCCGGGCGATCTGGGATCGAGCCCCACATCAGGCTCTTCTGCTATGAGCCTGCTTCTTCCTCTCCCTCTCCCCCTGCTTGTGTTCCCTCTCTCGCTGGCTGTCTCTATCTCTGTCGAATAAATAAATAAAATCTTTAAAAAAAAAAAAAACCGTGCTTAAAGCTTGGACTATAGAGGCAGTGAGGAGCAATCAAAGCTTTTTAGTTGTGATTATGGCACATAACAAATTGTTTTAGAAAGCTCTAGTGGAGATGAAGAGAAATAGTTCGGAAAGAGAAAGTTAACCTATAAGCAAGACCAGTTAGGACCCTATTAGTGTTATCCCTGCTGAAAATAATGAAAGTAATAAGGGATGATTTGTGAGAAAGTTATTAACTATGAGGGATGATTTCATCTTTTAAAAAATCTTACCCCTTTAATAATCTGTACGTATATTAACAGCTTTTAAACTTCTCTTAACAATTTTTTTAATGTTTTTATTTTACACAGTTTCTTGGGATAATTCCATGTGTTTTCTATCTAACTATATCTATTGACTTGTTTTTATTTACTTATTTTATTAAATTTTTATTAAAAAAAATTTTTTTTTTGAGAGAGCGATCGAGCGTGTGTTTGGGGTTGGGAAGAGACAGAAGAAGATGAAGAGAGTATCTTAGGGCAGGCTCCACACAGGGGTGCGGAGCCTGACTTTTGGGGCTCAGTCTCATGACCCTGAGATCATGACCTGAGCCAAAATCAAGAGTTGGGTGCTCAACCAACTGAGCCACCAAGGTGCTCCTGGCTTGTTTTTATTGGTCCCAAAACTGTACTGTTCATTTTATACTTATTCAGTACACATTTGTTGAAGTGAGAGCTTACTTTGTGTCAGATTACTATAATAGATGCTGAAATACAATCATACGTGTTTGATTTTATTGACCTCAAAAAGCCCACAGCTCAGTTTGGTAGTCAGACAATTAAAGAGGAAAATCCTGTGGTAGAAGGAAGTGCAGGGTACTATGAGACAATGTTGAAGGAGATTAGAGATTAGGAAAAGATTTCTGGGAATGTGACACGTTAGCATGGAAAAGCAGTTAAGAACATGGGCTTTGGAACCCATTTTGGAACCCAGAATGATTTTGGATTCTCAGTTCCTTGCTTTGTGACTTTGGGCAAGTTCTAAACTTCACCTTTAAAATGGGGATGGGGCACCTGGGTGGCTCAGTCAGTTAAGCAGCTGACTCTTGATTTTGGCTCAGGTCATGATCTCAGGGTCTTGAGATTGAGCCCGGTGATGGGCTCCATGCACAGTGTGGAATCTGCATGTGATTCTCTCTCTCCCTCTTCCTTTGCCCCTCCCCCCTGCTTGTGTGTTGAGTCCCCGAGTGCTTGCATGCAAGCGCACGTGTGCTCTCTCTCTCTCTCTATCTCGTGCGTGCGTTCGCACTTGCACACTCTAAATAAATATATAAGTAAAATCTTTAAAAAAATAAAATGGGGTTAGTAATGGTCCCTATTGCATAATATTGTTATGAGGCTAACATGGGTCAATATAGTGCTTAGAAAAGTGCCAGCATATAGTGTTTATATGTTTTGCCTCTTTTTTCTCATCTGTTTTGTTTTGTTTTGTTTTGTTTTGTTTTCATGGATACGTGATTAGTACTCAGTAAACATTTGGATGCAACTGGATGAGAGATGAAATTATAATTACTTTTCTGTTTTCTTGGAAGTCTTTAAACAGCTCTACTAAATGCCCTTTACTATAAAATGATTCTTTTATGTATATTTAGATCCATATTAACCACAAGTCATAAACTGGTAGGCTCCAGAAAGTTTAAGCTCCTATAATACTTAAAAAACATTGAGTTTGCTTGTAGGTGAAGATGTGCTCTCACGTTCATCATAGTTCTTACTAGTCCCTGTTGTCTTATTCCCAGTCTTGTTCAGGTTTATGGCCTGGCATCTACAGGTGTTTGAGTTTGGGACCTCCACACTAGACCCTGACACTTACTCTTCAGGATAAAAACTGATAGATCTCTTTTAAATCTCAAACACTTGATAGATTGGCTGCGAGTTAGTGGCACCAAATGAATGTTTGTTGAATAAATGATTAATGCCTCAGTTATGAGATGAAAAAGAAGTCTGGCACAAAGAACTTTGGTTGTTCCATGAGGGTGAGTTGACTTTTATTTTATAGAATTATGAGGGAATTTTGGTAAAAGTAAGACTGACAACTACCAAAAATAATAAAGAATCTATATTTCCTTTTTTTTTTGTTTTTAAAGATTTTATTTATTTATTTGACAGAGAGAGCCAGCGAGAGAGAGAACACAAGCAGGGGGAGTGGGAGAGGAAGAAGCAGGCTCCTAGCGGAGGAGCCTGATGTGGGGCTCGATCCCAGAATGCTGGGATCATGCCCTGAGCTGAAGACAGATGCTTAACGACTCTGCCACCCAGGCGCCCCAAGAATCTATATTTCCTAGAGAAATTTTGTTCTTAGATTTTCTAACTTGTCCCTTAGGATTCACCAGTATTCTTAAGCTTAATTTTAATTGTAGTAATATGGATTGAAAGAGCCAGTGAAGCTATTTATATTTTGATTAGCTAACTTTAATGATATAGTTGTTGAATCATCATTGGTAAATAATGAAAATCAAATTTTTGTTTTCAAAAGGAAATAATGATCTTGGCTTTTTGGTGAGCAAAAAGGATGAGTTTTGTAGATTGATTTTGTACTGATTAGAACGATATTTAGGGTGCAGAAGCATTGAATAATCTTAGCCTAAACCAGAAATTAGACTTTGGGAATGATAAAGGATGAAGAGTAATATCCAGGTGAGTGGGAATTTCCATCTTGGGGGGATTGGTGGAAATAAAGTCATGAATTTTAGGGGAGTTACTAAGGCACAATTAAATAAGCAGAGATAAGCTATTCTGTTGAGTATTCTCAGGCAGTCAGTTGAAGTTATGTAGAGATATCTGCTCAGGAAATGTTCGATATGAGTAGAATAGTCCAGAACAGAAAGCTGGAGGTAGTTTATTTCTTTTCTTGTTTAAGTATTCCCTTAGTGTATTTTTCTTTACTTTAATGAATCGATGTTGCCATTTTGCATTCCCAATTACACTGTGGATTCATTTTCTTCTTCATTGTAGTCTTAAGCTATCATTTTACTTATTTCTAAAAGGTTCCTTTCTACGCTTTGTAACTTTGCAGTTTCTGTTTTGTTTCTTATGTTTCTAATTTCAAGGCCTTTTGCATTATCTTTCTCTGCTTATGCATTTATAATGATTTGGTTTCCAATTACTTTCTGATTCATAGACACATAAAATGCCAATTCAGAGTCCATCACCTGGTGTATAACCTTTTTGTCATTTCCACCAACTTTTGGTCAATAGAAAGTTCTAGGATGTTTCAGATGGTATTCCAGTGATGGGATTATATTCATAGGTAAGCAGGTTAAAATTTTATAAGTAAAACTTTATGACACACTATCATGCTTCTTAATTATTTGGTTTATGTCTTCTATTTTACCTTTTATCTAATTTTCTTCTAATTTAATCTGGTAGAAGATAAGAAGATTATAATTCTGAAAAGGAATGTATCCTAGTTTAGGATAATTCACCACATATTCCACTTTAAATTTTCTCCAGGGTTTTGCAGTTAAATTTTTATATTTTAAGAAATTTGTTAGAAGCATTTTAAAAACAACTTGGGTAATTTAAGTTGAACTGTTTTTCTGTAGGAAGATTGACAGGAAATGGCTAATCACATCATTGCATTTAATGTTCTTACTATGAATTAGAATTAAGGTATTATTTAGGCATATTGGTCTAGGCTTATATTATCATTGGGTCCCCAATATCTGAAATGCTAACTGGATTTCTAGCATTGGTAGGCAGTCAATTGGTAGTCAGACAATGACTACCTAATGAACACTGCTTGAAATTTTATTTTTATTGAGATGTTATCATCCAATTATCTAAGAAAAACTTACGGTAGCACTTTTTATGTAAGAATACCAGTACAACTCATAAATAAGTTTTACTTAAAGTATAGAAGAGGAAAAAAACACAGTAGCTTAAAAATATAGGACATTCTATTTTGAAATGTAATATCAGAGACACAAATTCTTGTGAATTTTTAAATTACCTGCTATTTAAGTTATTAGAATAAAAGCTGACTTTTTGAGCCATGTTATTTTAACCGTGTATGTTGAAACTCTCTTTGGCTTCTTGGTTAACCATTCCTTCCTTGGAGACTGTGCCTGACTTCTCTCAGACCACCCATCAGCCTTGTTGAATACAACTTCCTATGTTTGGTTTGATCTATTTATTACCCTGGCCTTTCGTTTCTTCATAACTTACAGCTCAGTGATTTTCTTCTGATTTAGTCATTTTGACTTTGGCAACTTATTTCTGGCTACTATTCCTACTTTAAAGTTTTAAATGCAGACATATTGCTTTCTAACCACAGCTGCTCTTAAAAACTCGTGAGACACTTCATCCAGACATTTCATCAACTTCTCTGTCATCCAATGAACTGAGACTGTGACATCTTCAACTATATCTGGGTCTTACTAGCTTTAGGGGCACATGGTTCTCTTCACTAGTCTTATGATTTCAGCCTAGGTGGCTCTTTCTTTTTTTCTGAGCATATCATAATAAAAGAAAAAAAGAAGAAAAAGAAAAAAAAAAAGAATAAATTCAAGGACAGACACGGAGCACAATGGATGAGCAACCCAAGCAGGAAAGTTTATTAGGTGAAAAGTAGAGATGAGAGCCCATAAGCTCGAATGAAGGGGGTGGGGGAGAGAGAGAGTCAGAGAGAGACAGAAACAGAGAGAAGCAGAGACAGAGTTGTGTACCTGGGGTTTTGGGTTTCTATCTTGTATTGACAGTTGTTAACTAGGGGGTAGAATATTTATTACTTGGGGTGGGGATTTCTTGGGAGCAGGGTTTCATGCTTTTTCTTCCTTATTCGGTCAGGGATTTCTGGCCTCCTTTGTCAGTCATCTTGGGCTCTCTGATTTGCTACAGCTTAATGTGGCTTTGTTTTGGACTGCTGCCCGGCAGGACTCTGACTTTCCCAGAAGCTGGCCGTGACTTCCTCTTTGCCTACCTCCAGATATCCTGTTAGAACCTAACTAACTGTCTACTCTGGCATAACTGTTTTTGAGAGGTCTTTACCTCTACTGAATGTTTTTTTCCTACTTGTTGAATTATTTACCCAGAGAAGAGTCTTAAATTTTCCATGTATAGTTGAGGATTTTTGCCTTATTTTTATTAATTACTCTGTTAGATTTTTTTTTTAAAAATACATTTTGGTTTTTGTTTTTGAGGTGCATATACGTTTAAGATTGTTATAGGTCCTTTTTTATCTCTAATAATATTTCTTGTTCTTAAGTCTTCTTTGTCTAATATTAATATAGGCTAGCCACTTCAGCTTTCTTTTCATTAGTGTTAGGATTTTTTAAAAAAAGATTTTATTTATTTATTTGACAGAGAGAGAGAGTACAAGCAGGAGGAATGGCAGGCAGAGAGAGGGGGAGAAGCAGGCTCCCTGCTCAATATGGGGCTTGATCCCAGCATCCTGGAATCGTGACCTGAGCCAAAGGCGGACGCTTAACCAGTTGAGCCACCCAGGCACCCCAGTGTTAGGATTTAATACCTTTTCTATCCTTGTACATTTATCTTTCTATCTTTCCATCCATCCAGCTTTTTTGAGGTATAATTAACCTATAACATTGTGTAAATTTAATCTGTCCTACTTTTAATTTAATCTTTATATACAAAGCAGGTTTATTGTGGACAGCATATAGTTAGTTGGTTCTTGATTTTTTTCCCCCAATCTGACAATTTCTGCCTATTAAATAGGGTGCGTGTACCATTTAAATTTAATGTAGTTATTACTAGGGGTCAGTGTGGATCTACCATCTTACTACTTTGCTTCTGTTTGCCTATGTGTTATTCCTTTTTCCCTCTTGCCGTCATTTGGATTACTTGAGAATGTTTGGATTTCATTATAGCTCCACTTTTATCTTTTTAGGTATACATCTTTGTTTTATATTTTAGGAGTTAGTCTAAGGGTTATAGTATGTCTCTTTAACCTTTCACTGTTTACCTTTAGATAATATATCACTTTATAGTTGGGGTGAGAACCATACAATAATATCATTCCATTTCTTGTCATATATTTTGCTTCTAAACATGTTAAAACCACACAATACATTTTAATATTTTTGCTTTAATTATCTTTTGAAGAAATTAAGTACAAATATTTTATATTTATTTTAGTTTTCAACTATTTTTCTATTTTTTTCTTTTTTTTTTAACCAGTCATCTTTTCTTGGATGTTAATTCTCAATTAGGATATGAAAGGATTCAGGGTTCCAGGCAAAAGTGATGGTCAGGAATGCAGAATGTGCTTCCACACTGGGCCCTTTTCAGTGGTACTTTTGTAGCCGCTCATGTTTGAGTTCCTCATAACAATAATAGTAATTGAAAAACACATGAGCTGCCAGCATCATGGAAATCCCAGCAACACCACCCCCTTTTTTCACAGTACTACCAGGTAGTACTAGTAGTAACCTCTTTGAAACGCTCCAGCAATGCCTTTGGGGTGAAATTCTGCATTGGTATCCAACTTGGCAACTCTCCTAGTCTGACGTCCATAAGTTTCTTCTTCTTCACTGGTACAGATGATGCCATCTTGGAGTCCTGGGTGTCTGTTATATCTAGTTTTCAGCCATTTCTGATGTTCTTCATATATTTTGTTCAGATACAGGTTTTTGTTGTTTGTATATTTCTTTTACCAGAAAACTTTCTTTTAAAATCTTCTGTGTTACAGCCTGGTAGAAATTCATTTTATCAGATTTTGTCTGTTGGACAAAAGTTTTTTATTGTGCCTCCATTTTTTAAAAAGATATTTTCATTTGCTAAAGATTTTTGGATTTATAGTTTTTCTATTAGTACTTTAAAGCTGATGTTCTATTATCTCCTGGTTTATATAATTCATGACAAAGAGTCTGCTGTCATTCTTATTTTTTTTGAACCTTTGCGCATAAGTTTTTTTTTCTTTTTACTGTGGTTTGACTGTGTACTTTTTTCTTAAATCCTTGTTCTCTAGGCTACTATTGGGATGTGTGCTAGTGCAAATGTGTGTTTAATTTTGCATTAATCTGAGGCATTATTCCTCCCAATTGTTTCTTTTTTAAAATCACTTTCTTTTTAAAAATCTCTCCAATTGTACAGAAGTTGTATCTTTTTACTCTTTCAGCTCTTTGATTCTGTTTCTCCTTCCCCCTTTTCTTTTTGTAGTTCAGTTGGAAGAAGTGATACACTTTTCTTCTTCAAGATTCTTTCTTCTCAGTGATTCTTTCCTTTGTTGTGTTCTGTCTGCTGATAATACCATTGATTATTATTCCCATTGATTAGCATTCTTTCTCTCTGATCCTGTTTTTTTATATCTTGCATTTCTACTTGTCTCATTTTTATACTTTTTATCTGTTTGTGCTGAAATTCCAGGTTGGTTCATATATGTTTTTCACTTTTTCCTTTAAAATGTTAAGGTTATTTTAAAGTCTTTGATAATTCAAAACATGAGTCATCTGGAGTCTTGTTCTTTTGACTGTCTTATCTATTGAGTGTAGATAGGTTTTTGGGTTTTTTTTGTTTGTTTTGTTTTTGTTCTTTTTGTTTTTGTTTTTTGTTTTTTTTGCTTTGCGTATATGTGAAAAATATTTTTTATTGGGTGCTAGATGTTTGTTTTTGTTTTTTTTCCCACTGTTTGAACAACAGAGACTGAGGTAAATATATTTGTGCTTGGTATGGGTATACCTCTTTTTTTCAGTTTGTCAATAGGTCACATTTGAAGCAGTAGGTTAGTGGTTGAATCACTCTGTTCTCTATTTGGGATGGGTTTGTGTTGCTATATAATTATCTTTGGTGCTCCAAAGACTTCACATTCCTTCAGCACATGACTGCTGTTAATGTGCTTATTGAGTGTGGAGCAAAGAACAGTTTCTACCAAAAGCTGAATCAATACAAAAGGTGAATTCTCCCAAAGGTGAATCAGTATATATGTCTCCTCTCCCTTTGGAGAGGCTTGGGATTCAGTCCATCCTGTTGCCTAGAGCCCTCAGCTCTCTAATAACCTTAGCAAAAGTTACGATTTTATAGATTATCTGCTTTTTTATAATTGTCAGATTATAAGCAACATTCTCTTGCCACTCTTTATAGTAAGTGAAAGTGGCACTTTCCGTTAAACCAGACTTTTAAAGATAACTTTAAAGGAGGGGGCACCTGCGTGGCTCAGTCTGCTAAACATCTGTTTTCGGCTCAGGTCATGATCCCAGGATTCTGGGATCGAGCCCCACGTCAGGCTTCCTGGAGCGTGCCCCCCAGCCACATGTGCTCTCTCTCTCTCTCTCTGTGTCTCGAATAAATAAATAAAATCTTTTTTAAAAAAGATAACTTTAAAAGCTAAACACTTTCAAGATCATGAACATAGACATATGGAATGAACAAAGGAGAAAAAACTTTCCTAATGTTATTCAGTTGGTACTTTTAACCTGGCATAACATCTGTTGTGAAAATTGCATGTGAAGTATGCTATAACTCAGGAGATAGGAGTGAAAATAATGGAAATAGTTAAATGATTTAAATTTTGGCTCTAACAATGAAGATAGTGATATATAGAAGATGCCCATAGCAAGTTTGGATAAATTTTCTTTCAAGAATTGTAAATGTAAAAAAGCAGTATTTTTAATTTAACATAATTTACATATATGGTCAAATATGAACAAGTAAATCCATTAATGATAAATTGTACAATAGTAATACAATGTTTAGATTTCATCTCTATTCCCCAAAAATCTTTTTTTTTCCTTCAAGAATTTTATCTACCTTTCTATGCACCTTTTTTTTTTTTTTTTTAATGAGTTTTTATTATATTATGTTAGTCACCATACAGTACATCCCCGGTTTCCGATGTAAGGCTCGATGATTCATTAGTTGTGTATAACACCCAGTGCACCATGCAATACGTGCCCTCCTTACTACCCATCACCGGTCTATCCCATTCCCCCACCCCCCTCCCCTCTGAAGTCCTCAGTTTGTTTCTCATAGTCCATAGTCTCTCATGTTTCATTCCCCCTTCTGATTACCCCCCCTTTCTTTATCCCTTTCTTCCCCTACCGATCATCCTAGTTCTTATGTTCCATAGATGAGAGAAATCATATGATAGTTGTCTTTCTCTGCTTGACTTATTTCACTTAGCATTATCTCCTCCAGTGCTGTCCATGTTGTAGCAAATGTTGAGAACTCGTTCTTTCTGATAGCTGAGTAATATTCCATCGTATATATGGACCACAACTTCTTAATCCAGTCATCTGTTGAAGGGCATCTCGGCTCCTTCCACAATTTAGCTATTGTGGACATTGCTGCTATGAACATTGGGGTGCATATGGCCCTTCTCTTCACTACGTCTGTATCTTTGGGGTAAATGCCCAGTAGTGCAATGGCTGGATCATAGGGTAGCTCAATTTTTAACTTTTTAAGGGACCTCCACACTGTTTTCCAGAGTGGCTGTACCAACTTGCATTCCCACCAACAATGTAGGAGGGATCCCCTTTCTCCACATCCTCTCCAACAATTGTTGTTTCTTGCCTTGTCTATTTTTGCCATTCTAACTGGCGTAAGGTGGTATCTCAGTGTGGTTTTGATTTGAATTTCCTTGATGGCTAATGATTTTGAATATTTTTTCATGTGTCTGTTAGCCATTTGTATGTCTTCATTGGAAAAGTGTCTGTTCATATCTTCTGCCCATTTTTTGATTTGTTTATTTGTTTCTCGTGTATTGAGTTTGAGAAGTTCTTTGTAGATCTTGGATACCAGTCCTTTATCTGTAGTGTCATTTGCAAATATCTTCTCCCATTCCGTGGGCTGCCTCTTAGTTTTTCTGACTGTTTCCTTGGATGTGCAGAAACTTTTAATCTTGATGAAGTCCCATAAATTCATTTTATCTTTTGTTTCTCTTGCCTTTGGGGATGTGTCATGAAAAAGGTTGCTTTGGCCGATGTCGTCGAGGTTGTTGCCTATGTTCTCCTCTAGAATTTTGATGGATTCCTGTCTCACATCGAGGTCTTTCATCCATTTGGAGTTTATTTTTGTGTATGGTGTGAGATAGTGGTCAAGTTTCATTCTCTTGCATGTAGCTGTCCAGTTTTCCCAGCACCATTTATTGAAGAGACTGTCTTTTTCCCACCAGATGTTTTTTCCTGCTTTATCAAATATTAGTTGCCCAAAGAGCCGAGGGTCCATTTCTGGGCTCTCTATTCTGTTCCATTGGTCTATGTGTCTGTTTTTGTGCCAGTACCATGCTGTCTTTGTGATCACAGCTTTGTAGTACAGCTCGAAATCCGGCATTGTGATGCCCCCAGCTTTGTTTTTCCTTTTCAACAGTTCCTTGGAGATTCGGGGCCTTTTCTGTTTCCATACAAATTTAAGGACTGTTTGTTCCAGTTCTTTGAAAAATGTCCTTGGTATTTTGATCGGGATAGCATTGAAAGTGTAGATTGCTCTGGGTAGCATGGACATTTTAACTATGTTAATTCTTCCGATCCATGAGCATGGAATATCTTTCCATCTTTTTATGTCTTCCTCAATGTCTTTCAAGAGTGATTTATAGTTTCTAGAATATAGGTCCTTTACGTCTCTGGTTAAGTTAATTCCAAGGTAACGTATGGTTTTTGGTGCTATTGTAAATGGGATGGATTCCCTAATTTCTCTTTCTTCGGTCTCGTTATTCGTGTATAGAAATGCAACTGATTTCTGAGCATTTATTTTGTATCCTGCCACGTTACTGAATTGCTCTATAACTTCTAATAGTTTGGGAGTGGATTCTTTTGGGTTTTCCATATAGAGTATCATGTCATCTGCAAAGAGAGACATTTTGACTTCTTCTTTGCCAATTTGAATACCTTTGATCCCTTTTTGTCGTCTGATTGCTGTTGCAAGGACTTCTAGTACTATGTTGAATAATAGTGGCGAGAGTGGGCATCCTTGTCGAGTTCCTGATCTTAAGGGAAAGGCTTCCAGCTTTTCCCCATTGAGAATAATATTTGCAGTAGGCTTTTCATAGATGGCTTTTATGAGATTGAGAAATGTACCTTCTATTCCTACACTCTGAAGGGTTTTAATCAGGAAAGGATGCTGTATTTTGTCAAATGCTTTTTCGGCATCGATTGAGAGGATCATATGGTTCCTGAGTCTTTTCTTGTTGATATGATGAATCACGCTGATTGATTTGCGAATATTGAACCACGCTTGCATCCCAGGTATGAATCCCACCTGATCGTGATGGATAATCCTTTTAATGTACTGTTGGATTCTATTAGCAAGGATCTTGTTGAGGATTTTGGCGTCCATATTCATTAGGGAAATCGGTCTGTAATTCTCCTTTTTGATGGATTCTTTGCCTGGTTTGGGGATCAAGGTAATATTGGCCTCATAGAATGAATTTGGTAGCTTTCCTTCTGTTTCTATTTTTTGAAATAGCTTTAGGAGAATAGGTATTATTTCTTCTTTGAATGTTTGGTAGAATTCCCCAGGAAAACCGTCCGGGCCTGGAGTTCTGTTATTTGGAAGGTTGTTTATCACTGACTCAATTTCTTCATAATTAATTGGCCTGTTTAAGGAATCAATTTCTTCCGGTTTCAATCTTGGTAGTTTATAGGTTTCCAGGAAGGATTCCATCTCTTCCAGATTGCTTAGTTTATTGGCATATAGCTGTTGATAAAAATTTCTAATAGTCCTTCCAATTTCAATGGTGCTCGTCGTGACCTCTCCTTTTTCATTCATAATTTTAATAATCTGGGTCCTTTCTCTTTTCTTTTGGATAAGTCTTGCCAGTGGTCTGTCAATTTTATTGATTCTCTCCAAGAACCAGCTTCTAGTCCTGTTGATCTGCTCTACTGTACTTCTGGTTTCTGCTTGATTGATTTCTGCTCTAATTTTGTCAAGTGCTTCCTCGTGCGTGGATTAGGCCTGTCCCTCTGTTGCTGTTCCAGCTTCTTGAGGTGAGAATATAAAAACTGCATTTTAGATTTTTCTATTCTTTTGAGTGAGGCTTGGATGGCTATGTATTTCCCCCTTAGGACTGCCTTTGCAGTATCCCATAGGTTTTGGACTGTTGTATTTTCATTCTCATTGGTCTCCATAAATTGTTTAATTTGATTTTTGATTTCCTGGTTTATCGAGTCATTCCTGAGCAGGATGGTTCTTAGTCTCCAAGTGTTTGAGTTTCTTCCAAAATTTTCCTTGTGGTTGAGTTCCAATTTCAGAGCGTTGTGGTCTGAGAATATGCAGGGGATAATTTCAATCTTTTGGTATCGGTTGAGACCTGTTTTGTGTCCCAGAACATGGTCTATTCTTGAGAATGTTCCATGGGCATTAGAATAGAATGAGTATTCTTTGGTTCTGGGGTGTATTGTTCTATATATATCTAAGAGGTCCAACTCATCGAGTATGGCATTCAAAGCCTTTGATTCTTTGCTTAGTTTTTGCCAGGGTGTTCTGTCTATTTCTGATAGTGGAGTGTTGAGGTCCCCTACTATTAATGTATTTTTATTTATATGTCTCTTTATTCTGGTTAAGAGTTGGCTTGTGTATCTTGCTGCTCCCCTGTTGGGGGCATATATATTTATAATTGTCATATCTACTTGTTGAATACTTCCCTTAAGAATAATATAGTGCCCTTCTGCGTCTCTAACTATAGTCTGTAGTTTAAAATCCAATTTATCTGATATGAGAATTGCTACCCCAGCTTTCTTTTGAGGTCCATTTGCGTGAAAAATGGTACTCCATCCCCTTACTCTCAGTCTGAATGCATCTTTGGGTTTGAAATGAGTCTCTTGTAGACAGCAAATGGATGGGTCATTTCTTTTTATCCAATCTGCAACCCTGTTGCGTTTTATGGGATGGTTCAAACCATTTACATTAAGGCTGATTACTGAGAGATATGATTTTAATGTTGCCATGTTGCCAGTAAAGTCTTTGTTTGTATTGGCTGTGACTTTCTGTTCTGTATCACTCTTGGGGCCTTTTTACTTTTATAGAACCCCCCGTAATATCTCCTGTAGGGCTGGTTTCGTGGTTACGAAATTGGTTAGTGACTGGCGATTCTGAAATGTCTTTATTTCTCCATCAATTCTGAATGACAGCCTTGCTGGATAAAGGATCCTTGGCTGCATGTTTTTCTCTGAAAGAGCTTTAAATATGCTCCCCCAACCCTTTCTCTCATTCCAGGTCTGTGTAGACAGGTCTGACGTAATTCTGATGCCTTTGCCTTGGTACGTGAGAAATTTCTTTGCCCTGGCCGCTTTCAATACTGTATCCTTGCATCTAATATTTGCGAAATGCACTATGACGTGACGTGGCGTAGGTTTGTCGTGGTTGAGCTTGGGAGGGGTCCTCTCTGCCTCTTGGATACGAATGTTTGTTTCCCTTGCTAGATTAGGGAAGTTTTCAGCTACAATTTGTTCAAATATCTCTTCTAGACCTCTGTTTTTCTCCACCCCCTCGGGGATGCCAATGATTCTAACATTGGATCGTTTCATTGAGTCAGTAATCTCCCGTAACCTACATTCGTGGGCGTGGATTTTTTTAAGACCATCTTCTATTTTCATTTTTTCCTCTATTAACCCATCCTCCAATTCACTAACCCGTTCCTCTGCTTCTTGTATGCACCTTTTTCATATAGTACATGGTACAGTACATTTAAAGTCTAAACATTGGGGCACCTGGGTGACTCAGTTGGTTCAGTCCTCTTGGTTTTGGCTCTGATCATGATCTCAGGGTTGTGAGCACGAGCCCTCCATCGGGCTCCATGCTCAGTGCAGAGTCTGCTTGTCCATCTCCCTCCCTTTCTGCCCCTCCCCTCTCTGCTCATGCCTTTGTGCCTGTGCATGCTGTCTCTCTCTCTCTCAAATAAATAAATAAATAAATAAATAAATAAATAAATAAAATCTTCAATTAAAAAAATAAAATCTGTAAACCTTAAATGATGATTAGAGGACCTATACATATAGGATGTTGCAAAAATCTTTGGGCATTTATTTCAGAGTCAAAGCAGACTTTCTTTCGTTATTTTCTTATTTTTAACTGAAATCTGTCCTTTTTTTTTTTTAAGATTTTATTTATTTATTTGACAGAGCGAGAGCACAAGCAGGGGGAGTGGCAGGCAGAGGGAGAGGGAGAAGCAGGTTTCCCGCAGAGCAGGGCGAGCCCAATGTGGGACTCAATCCCAGGACCCCAGGATCATGACCTGAGCCAAATGTAGTAGATTAACCAACTGAGTCACCCAAGTGCCCGAAATCTGTTCTGTTTTTTAGCTGTCTGACTTGAAGCTAGTTACCTAATCTCTGATAGCCTCAGTTTCCTTTTCTGGCAAATTCAATAATAATAATACAAAACTCACAAATACATATCTTGTGAGGAATTACATATTTTGAATGGTATATGTTAAGAACCAAGCAAACAGTTTATTATAGGTCCTTAGTACATGATAGGTGCCACTATACATGTTAAGTAAAGAAAGACTCTTTTGCTACCTCTGTCTGTCTGTCTCTCGATAATTAAAATCTTAAAAAAAGGGGGGGGGGAAGGGGAGGGGTGCCTGGGTGGCTCAGTTGGTTAAGTGTCTGCCTTCGGCTCAGGTCATGATCTCAGGGTCCTGGGATTGAGCCCCTCATTGGGCTCCCTGCTTGGCAGAGAGTCTACTTCTCCCTCTCTTCCCTGCTCATGCTGTCTCCCGCTATCTCTGTCATTGCCTCTCAAATAAATAAATAAAATCTTAAAAAAAATTGTCTGGAGTAATCAGCAAGGAGTAAAACAAGAGTAAAAACGGGCTATTTCTTGTTTTGACGTAAGAGGTTTCTGATTTGTAAAAAGGTAGAGTAAAATAAAAAATGAGGTGATTTTCATTTCTGCAGTAGGTAACATCATATTATTTAGAGTCTTGCCAGCTCTGTACTATTACTTTATATGTACTTTGTGTACAGGGATGATCCGTTATATCAGTTTGAGACTTTTGACCTAAGAGTAGGAAAGCTATGTTTATTTGCCATAGATGATGTACCTATGGTTAAGGAGGACAAATTCTTTTAACCTTTGAAAAGTTTTTTAGGGGTGCCTGCCTGCCTCAGCTGGTAGAACATGCAACTCTTCATCTTGGGGGTCATGAGTTTGAACCCAGGGTTGGGTGTGGAGCCTACTTAAAAAAAAAAAAAAGAAAGTTGTTTGTTTTTTCAAGGTGATGTGGCATTTGGTTTGCATTATTTCTCAGCAGATTTTGTGCTATGAATTTAGCAGTTTACCTTTTCTTACATGATAGGGTACAAGAAGTATTAAGGTTATACTTTTCTGTCTTGCTTGAACCTTTACCCTTCATTAGTTCATGGATATTTGAAAAAAGTTGAAATAGAACATGAAGGTCTTAATATAATATGCTTCTCAATATGAATACAAGTTTCAAAAATTTTTCCTCTAGGATGAATATATCACATACATACATCACATACGAAGGCTTTAATCTCAAATTATCTTCCACATTTCCAGCAAGAATGTAAGCTGATATTTTTGCTCTTTGATGCTTAGGATTTATTTTTCCTCTTTTAAAAGGAATTTATAAGAAATCAGTGTTTTTAATTCATATGGAATTTTTTATTCTGGCAAATTGCCTTCTCAATCAGCCAGGTAATTTAAACCACTGAGTACATGGGTGACAAATCTATGAATCTCAGAACTGTCCTGCCCATTTTGCCAGACTCTGGATAATATGGCTGTAAGAGTCCCAGTTTGCCAGCTGCCCACCTAAGAATTCTTAGTGTTGTAGTAAAAGGAAAAAACAGAACAAGAAAGAAAACTTCAAGAGCATTACAGTTTTTAAAAAAAATTATGTGAAAATATACATAAAATTTATCTTTTTAGCTATTGTTAATCATACAGTTTAGTGGCATTAAGGATATTCACGTTGTTGTGCAGCCGTCACCATTATCCATCTCCAGATTTTTTTCTTCTTTCCAAATTAAACTCTGTACCTCTTAAACACTAACTCCTTATTCTCCCCTTGCCGCACACCCCCTGACCAGGCTCCCTAATTTCTGTCCCTATGAATTGACTAAGAAGCTTTACAGTTTTAAGGGAATTTAGATATTCAAACCCGGAGTTGTCTTAAAGTTGTTAGAAACTAGGCTTGCTCTTGTTTTTTTTTGCTGTGAACTGCCCTCAGTTTAGAGGAATTACAGATTTTGAAGAACGAAGTGGCAAAGAACACGAAGCCGCAGTTTGGAGGAGACTCACAGATTTTGTTGCAGTGAAATAAACTTGAAATTTTGGTTGTTGCTTTTGGAATATGAATCTCCCTGTAGATAAAGTGGTTTTCAGGAGGACGGGATTGTGATAAAAGTGATGTATCATACACAGCATAACCAAAATTTTGGATCCAACGTATTTGAATCCCAGACCTATCCTGCCTGTGATGTACGTTGGTCAGACTCTGGCTCTCTGAAATACAGAAATCAGTGTTTAGGGCTTCCATCGGTGATACACATGTTCAGGTCTTCAAAACAATAAAAATCTGCGAAAGAAGCGTTTACTTGCTCAGAACTAATGAGAGAGCTTTGGGGCTATACCTACTCTTTAGAAGATAATGACACTGGAAAAAACTGTCATTTGTATTTTATACTGTGTATACCTTGTAATGCATTTCTGTGCTTGAAAAAATATGAAAAAGACAACAAAACAAAAAGTAGGACAAAAAATTTTTTAAAAATCCTCTATTGGTGGGTTTGGGGACGGCACAGATAATATATTTTTGGACTGTGATCCCATGTCTGAGGTTGCTTAAGGTTATAGATTCTCAGGGGAAGTCTCCCCTGCCCCCTAGCCTCCATCTATCCCTTGCACGTTTCTCTGTGGTTTCCTTTTTTGTGTATGTTTTTTATTTTATTCCCTGTATTTGTTACTTCTCAGAATTTCTGTTTTCACTGATTTTGGCCTCTGTCTTCCTTCCTTTTATGCTGGCTCAGCAATGTATTTAAAAAATGTTTTTAATATTTTATCCATCATTTTGGTTGTTTTAGTCATGACTGTTGTTCAAGATATCTAGCCTGCCATGGAGTAAGTCTTTGTACATTAAAAAAAATTTTGCAATATGTTAACCTAGATCTCTCTGTATCACCCACCTTCCCCATTCTGTATTTCAGTTCTTAAAGCTTATACATTAAGAAATTTTTGTAAAGCTTGTAAAAAATTAAAATACCCTGTAAGTGATTATTGTATTTCTAAAAATATATGTATTTGTTTTATAGTTACTTGAAGGAAATTTTGCCAAAGAAGTCAGCCATGAAATGGATGGACTTATTTTTCAGCCTATTGGAGTAAGTTCGTGTGTGTGTGTGTGTGTGTGTGTGTGTGTGTGCATTTGTAGTGTGTTTTATGTATATAAATATGTGCGTACACATGAATGTATATATGAAGTACATTTTCTTGAGATATATTTACTTAGGATTGATTACTGCTACAGTCACTGCCTATCCTTAAAGAAATTGTTTATTTAAGATATTTCAGTTATGCTGAATATATATAATGGTAAAATGAACAGTTGTTTGCTTTTCACTCAGCTTAAGAAACATGGATCATTATTTTTCAAGAAAGTCTTTTGATATAATTTGTTTTTAAATAATTCTTGCAAAATGAGTGTTAATTTATATATCTTCACTAGAAATCTACCAATAACATTACATAAATACTTATTTCTTTCTGTAGCTCAATATACCTTTAAATATTAATATTTCTAAAATTTGTTATGGATGAGTGAAATTCAAAGAATTTTTAATACTTGAAGAAAATGTAATTCTGTGAATATTACTATGAATTCTATGAATGTCAGATTTCTGAAACTCACTGAAGAACTTGTACTAACCGAATGGTCAAATCATGTATTTGGAGTAAGTTACGTTTTACTCTGATAGCATGGTGTCTCAACATTAGCATCAGTGACATTTTTTTTTGCCAGATAATTCTTTGTTGTGGGGAGCTGTCCTGTGTATTACAGGGTGTTTAGCAGCATCCTTGGTACGTACTTAGTAGGTGCCGGTATTACCTCTTTCCCCCAGTCCTCTCTCTCCAGGTTGTGACAACCAAAAATATATACATTCACTGCCTACTTCC
Source organism: Ursus americanus (assembly GCF_024610735.1). Taxonomy (NCBI): domain Eukaryota; kingdom Metazoa; phylum Chordata; class Mammalia; order Carnivora; family Ursidae; genus Ursus; species Ursus americanus. The sequence continues at coordinate 8,606,866 of NC_142137.1, read as the reverse complement.
CTCTGGAAGCAAAATTGCCCTCATTAGACAACCTGTGCTCTGTAGAGCACTGTTTCTCAAGACGTGACCTGTGGACAAGGAACGTTACCGCCACCCAGAAAGTTATTAGAAAAGCAGCTTACCCAGGGCACCTGGGTGGCTCAGTTGGTTAAGTGCCTGCATTCAGCTTAGGTCATGATCCCAGCGTCTTGGGATTGAGCCCCACGTTGGGGAGTCTCCTTCTCCCTCTGCCCCTCTCCCTGCTCGTGCTTTCTTTTTCTAGCTCTGTTCTTGCTCTCTCTCAAATGAATAAATAAAATCTTAAAAAAAAAAAAAAAAAGAAAAGCAGCTCACCCTAGACCTACTGATCAGGAACCCTGGGAATGGAGTCCGGCAAGTTGTGCTTTAACAAGCTCTTCATGTACTCAAATGCATGTTCGTGTATGAAAACTGCTTTATAGAAAAGAGTTGTTAATTTCATGTGCTGTAGTTTGCCTCTAACCTTCGAAATTAGGGCATGGGCTAGCTGTGAAGTTATATAGTGAGACATCAAATTGGGTATCTGGAGAAAAGGGAAGGAAACTAATATTTTTGAAGACTGTATATTAAATACTATATGTTTTACGTATATGGTAGAACTTTAATATGCAAGTTTAGGTATAACGTGATACGTGATTGGCTTCTGTCTTCCTTCTAGCCCCTTTGCCAAACAGGTAGAGAGAAGCTGTTCTGTGGTCAAGGGAAGAGGTGATGGAGGAGAGTTAGAGGCTGGGGACAGACATTGTAGAAAATGATATCTTCGGAAGTAGAAGTTAGATCTTTGAGTTACAGTATTTTCTAGGCCTGATCCCCTAGATCGAAGTCAAGTCTAAAAATAATAGTAATTGCAATACATTTTATTTTGTTAAACTCATGGTTCATATCCACATGTATATGAGATTTTGATATATGTAAGAGAAATGGCCTGATACGTGAGTCTAGGAAAGTCAGCTGATGTATTAGTCTGTTCTGATTCAAATAACCACACTTGTTATTATAGTGGCTTTGTAACTGATATCTAGTAAGGCAAGTCTCTCTGTTCTTTTCTTAAATATGTGGGGACATTTGGTTTAACATTGAAATTTCAGATATAGTTTGTCAGGTTATAGAAAAATTCTTGTTAGGAGTTCAATTGGAATTGCTTTGAATTTAATTTGGAGAAAATTGTTGTTTTTATAGTGTTAGATCATCTCAGTGCATAAGGATTAGCCCTTTTCAGGTCCTTTTTTGTTCTGTAATTGAGTGTAAGTTTTTAATTGTTGTCTAATTTCTAGATATTTATTATTTTCCATTTTTACGGTAAATGGTATCTTTATTTGGTACTTCTAATGTACTGCCACATTGTTGATTAATTTGTTGATTCAAGAATCTTGCTGAACACTTTTAGTTCTAATAATTGTCTAATATTACATATTGGCCAGGACCTCTAGCACTGGTTTAAACATTGACTTTATTGGGTGGAGAAGAGAGAGACATTCTTACCTTACTCTCAACTTCAAAGGGAATGTGGCTAATTTTTCTCCATTAAGTATGTTTTTGGTAGATTTCTCTTAGAGAGCTTTTATCATGCCGAGAAAGTTTGTTTCTATTCATACAAAGGTTGTTGGGTTTTTTTTCAATCATAAATAAGTTTTGGGCTTTAACGAATGCTTTCTCTGTATCTATTGATTGAGATTGCCATGTCATTTTCCTTTTTATGACATTCATGTAGTAAATTACAGTGATTTTCTCTCGTTGACCCATCCTTACATTCTGACACAAATGCTACTTAATCATGATATGTGTAATTTTTAATATACCTTTGGATTTGAGTGTAATAGTTTTTTGAGGATTTATGCTACCTTATTTCTTAGTTTTTTTTCTTTTTTTATATATTCAAAATAAAGAAGGTAATATTATGGAAAAAATACTTTTAAGTACCAAGCAATACATAATAATACATGCCCATGGTTTTAAAAGTCAAAATATCATGGCTTCTACTGAAAAATAGAACAGTCTCTTCTTCTTTTCCCCACATTTAGAGTGCCACTCCTAGGAGGTAATTATTTTCTGTTGTTTTAGCTGTGTGTTTTTTCTCTTTTCCCTCCTGATTTCTACAAAATCTGTTTATGCTGCTCTTCCTTGGTTTTCTGTTTTATACATGATCTGCCTACTCTCTGCTGTTGAAGAACAGGATTGAGCTCTTTCACTCCTCCAACATCACCCCTTCTCCTTCTGTCATCCCATTGTAATTATATCACATTTTTGGTCAAATGAATATTCAGTATTTATATTTCTGTGGTAACATAAATATTGTTCACATCTGAGTCAAGTTGTATAATATTATATTTTCATAGAAAACTTTTTTTCCCTGAAGTTAGGAATTGCCTTATATTTTCATTTGTTGTGATTATCACTATTTCTTCCCTTAAACTCTTTAAAAGAACTGTTAAAATTTTTTTCAGTACAGTCAGATTTATCAAGTAATATATCCAGTTTGGTTTTAATTTGAAGGCATTCCCTCTGAGGTCTTTCATTCTGTAGTCCTGCTGCATAGCTTTTTCTCCTTGGGATTTCTCTTCAGTGTCCTTATCCTGGAAATTCCCAGCTTGCAGAACAAAATAAAGATTATATTTCTTAATTATTCAAATGAAATAGCTTGGCCCCTTCTCTCCTCTGAAGAAATGAATCACAGTGTAGTGTAATGTTACAAGGATCCATTTTTACTTCCTAGGTTTTTCTTTTTTTATAATTGTGCCCAGAGATTTTAAACTTACCCATTTAAGGTATCCTGATTCTAGCCACCAGGTTCTGGAAAGGTGAAATTCTGATGAGTTCATAGATTGACTGTATTCTTCTGTGCATTTACTGCCATCATTTCTACATTGATGTTGTTGAAGATGGGTATTTCTAAGTTACTCCTGTTAGTCTGATGGTAGTCTTTGAGGGTATAGAGGAGGTGGAAAAGTAGTTTCTGGGTTTCTTCTGTGTCACCTTAGGCATGAACACTTAATCTCTTTTAGTTCTTTGGACCACACACACATATACATGCACATCACAAAACTATTCCTCTGTCATTACTGTTGAATTGGCTTGGTCAAAGCGATTTCTAGCCTTATACACACCTCTGTCTAGAAGCAGATCTTTCTCATGACAGTCTAGCTCCTGGTCACAAATCTGTACCTTCCCCTTCTGTGACATGGAGTTTCTCAGATTCTTTGAGGCCACCTGATCTCATTCTGAGGCCACCAGACCAAGAGAGCTGTAATACCATGACTAAAAAGAAGCAGAAGTTAGGGCCTTGATGAGATCTTGGGCTCCTGTGCATACTCAGTCTTTCCCCTGCTCTTCATTTCATAGGACTTATGGGGGGTGGTTTGCTTTTGTGAAGCCAAAAGAAATGTTTGGTTTTTTTTTTTTTTTCCTTTTTTCTCTTGAACACTTGTTACTTAATTGCTAAATATCTTTATAACTAAGACAGATCACTTAAATGATTATTCTCAAAGCAAAAAAAGATCTTCAGGATAACTTTGCTGTTTTTTACACTAGATAAAGAAGTAGCTAGCACCTCACAAGATAAATATTAAGTTATTGTCTTATAAATACTGTGTGTTTCTCCAAGGTTATTTGTACTTTCCTTTCTTATTTACTTTGTTATGTCCAGTGTCTAGGATAGTGTTTGGCCCACTATGTCTTAGAAAAATGTTCATCAAAGAAATGAAATGAAAATATATCATTAGGTTTTCCCCCTAGCCTTTCAGATTTGACTGGTTTTATATTTTACCGATATATGGACATTTTTTTCCTTCAAGTTTTTATTTAAATTGTATTTAGTTAACATCCAGCATAAAATTAGTTTCAGATGTAGAATTTAGTACATACAGTGCTCATCACAAGTGCCTTCCTTAATCCCCATCATCTATTTGCCCAATCCCCTGGCCACCTCCCTTCCACTAACCCTCAGTTTGTTCTCTATAGTTAAGAATCTGTTTTCTGGTTTCCCCTTCCTCTCTCTCTCTCTCTCTTTTTCCCCCTACGTTCATTTGTTTTGCTTCTTAAATTCCACATGTGAGTGGAATCATATGGTATTTGTCTTTCTCTGACTTATTTTGCTTAGCATAATACTTTCTAGCTCCATCCAGGTCATTGCAAATGGCAAGATTTCATGTTTCTTTATGGCTGAGCAATATTCCATAGTATGTATATATATATACACCACATCTTCTTTATCCATTCATCAGTCGATTGACACTTGGGCTGTTTCCATAATTTGGCTGTTGTTGATAATGCTGCTATAAACATCGGGGTGCATGTATCCCTTCGAATTGATATTTTTGTATCCTTTGGGTAAAAAACTAGTAGTGCCATTGCTGGATTGTAGGGTAATTCTATTTTCAACTTTTTGAGGAACCTCCATACTGTTTTCCAGAGTAGCTCCACCAGTTTGCATTCTCAACAATAGTGTAGGAGGATTGCCCTTTCTCTGTATCCTTGCCAGCATTTGTTGTTTGCTGTGTTGTTAATTTTAGCCATTCTGACAGGTGTGAGGTGATATGTCATTGTAGTTTTGATTTGCATTTCCCCGATGATGAGTGATGTTGAGCATCTTTTCATGTGTCGGTTAGCCATCTGTATGCCTTCTTTGGAAAAATGTCTAGTCATGTCTTCTGCCCATTTTTTAACTGGATTATTTGTTTTTTGGGTATTCAGTTTGATAATTCTTTATAGATTTTGGATACTAACCATTTATCAGATATATCATTTGCAAATATCTTCTTCCATTCTGAAAGTTGTCTTTAGTTTTGTTGATCATTTCCTTTGCTATGCAGAAGCTTTTTATCTTGTTGAAATCTTAAGAGTTTATTTTTGCTTTTGTTTCCCTTGCCTCAGGAGACATATCTAGTAAGAAGTTGCTACAGCCAATGTCAAAGAGGTTACTGCCTGTGTTCTTCTCTAGGATTTTGATAGTTTCCTGTCTCACATGTCTTTAATCCATTTTTAAAAAAGATTCTATTTATTTATTTATTTATTTATTTGAGAGAAATCTCACAAGCCTAAGATCATGACCTGAGCTGAAATCAAGTGTCGGACGCCCAGCTGACTGAGCCACCCAGACACCCCTGTCTTTAATCCATTTTGAATTTATTTTTGCAAATGATGTAAGAAGATCATCCAGTTTTCATTCTTTTGCGTGTTGTTGTCCAGTTTTCCCAACACTGTTTGTTGAAGTGACTGTCTTTTTTCCATTGGATATTCTTTCCTGCTTTGTCAAAGATTAGTTGGTCATATAGTTGTGGGTCCATTCCTGGGTTTTCTGTTCCGTTCCATTGACCTATGTGCTTTTGTGCCAGTACTGTACTGTCTTGATCACTACAACTTTGTAATATAACTTAAAGTCCAAGGTTGTGATGCCTCCAGCTTTGCTTTTCTTTTTCGAGATTACTTTGCCTATTTTTGGGGTCTTTTGTGGTTCTATACAGATCTTTGGATTGTTTGTTCTAGCTCTGTGGAAAACGCTAGTGGTATTTTGATAGGGCTTGCATTATAGACATTTTAACAATGTTTGTTTTTCCAATCCATGAGCATGGAATGTTTTCCCATTTCTTTGTGTCCTCTTCAGTTTCTTTCATAAGTGTTCTTCTTAGTTTTCAGAGTACAGGTCTTTTACCTCTTTGGTTAGGTTTATTCATAGATATCTTAACGGTTTTTGGTGCAGTTGTAAATCCGTCACTGTGATATACCGCATTAATGAAAAAAAAAGGATAAGAACCATATGATACTCTCAGTAGATGAAGAAAAAGCATTTGACAAAATATAACATCTATGCATGACATAAACCCTCAACAACGTAGGGATAGAGGGAAAATACCTCAACATAACAAAGGCTATATATGAAAAACCTACAGCTCTATATCCTCACTGGGGAAAAATTGAGAGCTTTTCCTCTAAGGTCAGGAGCAAGGCAAGGATGTCCACTCTCACCAATGTTATTTAGTATAGTACTTGGAAGTCCTAGCCTCAGGAATCAGACAACAGAAATACAAGCAAACATTTTTAAAATTTATAGCTCTTCTATTTTTCTTGTTGCACATGCATATGTATAATCTAATTTATGTTCGATCTTTTTTCTTTTAAGAAATTTTTCAGTGACTTTCTTTAAATTCTCACTTGTTTCCTTGCAGAATGCCAAATGCAAACACTTATTCTTCATGAAACAGTAATATGAGTTTTGCTACTTGCATATTCTTCTCAGAGACTTCCTAGTGGGTTAGAATTGGTCTCTGGTTAAGATAAGGCACTTAATATTAATATCTCTTTGGTTCTCCAGTTCTTCATCTGTAAAATGTACAAGCTATAATAGTTTAGCTCTGAAGTTCTGTAATGATCATATGATGATCAATGTATGTGAATATAAATTAACACTTAAGAATTCCTTCTTCCTTCCAGTATTGGGGAAAATATATTGGGTAAAGAATTTTTAATAAGAGAGAGAATAAACTCCTATATTACTTTCTTGAAAACAGTATATCTCTTAAAACGAAATTTGTTACAATAAATGAAATAGAGTTGTTATGAAGTTTATCACTATCATTATTATATGACTGTATTTCTATCAGTTTTTTCTCCTGCCATCATTTCAATAGAATTTTCACTTTTGCATGCTACATTATTAAGATTACATAGTATATGGAATGGCTTTGAAGGGTTCACATTTTATTCATCAGTGGCAATTGTCAGTTTCTTATTAATTTAGCCTTTCCAATCCTTAGGTTAGCATATATCTAGAAAGACTCATTTTGCTATAAAAAATATTTCATAACTACTTATTTTTGTAAAAGTTTAATTGATGACACAGCACTATACTGTACTAGTTATTAATCTTTGGTTAATTCTTTTCATTTTCAATGAAATTTTGATGATTTTAGTCTATTTCTTTTTTTTTTTTTAAAGATTTTATTTATTTATTTGACAGAGATAGAGACAGCCAGCGAGAGAGGGAACACAAGCAGGGGGAGCGGGAGAGGAAGAAGCAGGCTCATAGCTGAAGAGCCTGATGTGGGGCTCGATTCCAGAACGCCGGGATCACGCCCTGAGCCGAAGGCAGGCGCTTAACCGCTGCGCCACCCAGGCGCCCCTGATTTTAGTCTATTTCTTGATGTGTTTCATTTCTAAGTGTAATTTCTCATGAACATTTTTATCTAGTTTTTTATTTCTTTAAAGTACACTTTGTCAACTCTGTCTTAATTTTTACCACAAATACATACCTTTCACAGTGTTTGTAGTGTGCCCTTTAGTGGGACTTCACTGTTAATTGATAGATTGGCATCTGGCTGTAAGAAGGATGTGGTACTTAGTCACCTGTCTACCCATTCTATTTAATTCTATGGTGGGGTTCTTTTTGTTTGTTTGTTTTTCTTTTTGCATTTCTGTTGTTTTTGTGTCAAATCTTTGAAAGGATATTCTGAGTATAAAATATATTAACGCTGCCATCCAGAATAGGCTCCAATTTACCATGAATCCATTCAGGAGAGCAGTTTTCTTGCTCACATACAAAATTTCATTATATGCAACTTTGTAGTGTTGGGTTTTTTAAGTGATTTTAATTTTGCAATTTCGTTCTGATTTTTCTGTTCTTATTTACTGAGTCCTTAGTTTGGGCGACCACCAGAGGAGGGGTACTCTGTATTCCATTTTCAAATTTTTGATTTACCAAAGTCACAGGTGAGACTACACTTGGTTTCTACACAGAGATTTGTGACTTTTCTACCTCTTTTAAAAAATGAAAATAAAGGTTTATATAAAGTGGGTGAACTTGAATGACATTATCAAACATTGTATGCATGATATTCTGCAGAATTTAAGATCTATTTTTCTAATATTTCATAACTTTTATGATTTCTTTATTGCTTTCAAAGAAAGAATATTAAGTTTTTTCTTTCACCTAATTCTTTGGGATTGAAACCACTGTGCTCACATGTTGTCATCAAGTTCCTTTTCTTCACCAAGTAAAATGGCCTTTTTCTGATTGCTGTTGCATATCCAAAGGAAAGACGTTAATTTTCCTTTTCAGCAGCTCTAAATTTTCTGTATAAAGAGGTAAGAATGGAGTTGATTACAGACAGGTGTAGCTTCCAGTGGGGGGAGATGTGATTTTAGTTGGTCCAGAGACAGAGCATTACGTGACCTTGCATCATACAATGAGAAATTTAGTTCCATTCCAGTTTTTATTTATTCTCTCAGTTTATAAAGAGAAAGTCTATTTATTTCGACCAACTAAGTGTGGGCCTGATTTTACACTATTTAAAGGCTGTATATTTACTATAACTTAGTATCCCTGATTCATTTTTATTGTATCTAATTTTAGGACTACTTATAGGACAAGCAATACCATTTTCTCTTCATGGTGTTAATACTGTACTATTTGGATGAATTTTCCCGATTATCTTTGGGGGCCATTTTTCAACCTTCCCCAGTTACCTAGCTCGATGTGGTATTTTTGACTAATAACCATAGAGCCTAATACAGTACCCAGTGTAATCTCTGATCCCGTCCTTGTGTGACTTGTAAATTACCTTCCTTTGTTAGGCTTTCTATTGAAAGCAAGTTCTGAATGAGAATTTAGGAACCTTAATCAGACCAAGAACTAATTTTTAATGTAAAATTTGCCAATATTTCTAAATTGTCCTTCTGGGGAAATCTAAAACCTTCCATGAACTCAGCTTTAATAACTGCGTGCAGGCAGGGTAAGTGATGGACACTTAGAGCAAATTCATGTGCTATTTACTGTAATAACATGGTATACCTTATGGTATTTTTCTTATCATGTTAAAATATGTGTACATGTTTCACCCTTAAGTTTTAAATTGGAAGTTATCCAAATGGTAGACTCTATAGTTCTTTTCTCTGGAATTCTTAAGCCTCTTCAAAGACCAAGCCTCCAGGCTCTCCCTTGGTTGCATTTGCCTGGCTGTTAGCATTCTTGGAATAGAGAAGATAATGGGGCAAGGGTCCACTGTTCAGTAGGTAAGCTTTACTGAATTCTCCAGGCCTCGGTATCCCTCCTTTGTTACGCTTGAATCTTCCATACTAGAACTTTCTTTCTTCAGTTTTTCCACAGGATAAGGGTATCTCCTGCCTTTTGCCTGGGGTTGAGGAGGGAACCTAGAGGTTTAAATGTTCTTTATAAAGATTTTCAACCATTGTCCTTGTTTTCAGTACCATGCCTCAGCTTTTTCCCCCTTGGCAACCTTCTTGGTTATCTGTTCCCTATGTTATCTGATCTGATCTGTTCTGCGGAACCGCGGCTGCCGCTTGAATTGCTTTCATTGATACCCTCCTCTCCAAGCACTTAGTATTCAGATTTCTGTGCTCTGTGCTCTATTAACTTCATCTCCTTTCTGTCTTTCAAAAATGTATTGACATGTTGTTTTCTACTGTTGTCTTCTCTCCTGTGTTTCCTTTTCTGTTGTTACCTCTTTTCTGTAACCCTGCTTTAGTGAGGTTTCAAATCAAAGAGGATATAAATGCACTTGTTTAATTCACTATGTTTATCAGAAAATCTTCCAGACTTCTCACAATGTGGTATGCATCCCTTGGCTCCCTTGACCCAACAATTCAAATAAATGAAGAAAGGAACTGATTGAGTGACTGTTGTAGCAGTCTGAGGGAGCCTGCATAAAGTGGAGAGGCAGTCCTGGTCGGGGTAGACAAAGCTTGGTTTTTAACCTGTAATCCATTCTCTGATACCACAGAAATATTCCGAAGGTAAATAAATGGTGAAGGATGAAGAGGATTCCTGGTACATCTACTTATGAAAAAACTCTTTGGCCTACGTTTGTTTGGTGCTAATTACTTAAAACTTAGCAAGAAGTTAATTCTGCTCCATTACATTAATTGAATTGGAGTTGAATAAAAGGTAGAACATATTACTCCTGCTAAAAAGAAGAAAAAAGAGAAAATATTTGAATTTTGGCGAGAAACTGAAGAATAGTGATAAAGATACTATATAAAGGTGGTGAGTCTAATGAGGGCAAAACCAAACACTGGCATAGAAGAAAGTTTGCTTACATTTTCATTTAATGGTCTGTGTTTCACATAGTTCATTATTTTTATAGGAAAAAGGAGAAGCAAAGTTAATTAATGGTATGTTCAGGAAAGTAAAACTTAGAGCATTTTTTTTTGTGATTAAAAAGAAATGCAGCAGTATCTGATATTACTAAAGCACAGAGCAATCATTAATTATTATGAAAGCCTCAATTTAAACAAAGTAAATCTCATTTATAGAATTATAGAAAATCAGAGCTGAAAAGATACTTCCAAGATTAGCCCAATGGTTTCAAAACACTAATTTCCAAAGTTGTAGGTTTTTGTGAACTGCCTCAGGACCACATGGAGGGATAGGTTACTAGGTAAGTGTTGTGTTTACATCGCCACAGCTCTGATTTATTTCTTTTACATATTATTGTAGCTTTAGATAAGATTATATTTTTAAAAGGGCTTTACCTAAGTAAATATTGTTTGAATCAGTTGCTTTTTTGGAAAGTCACCAATGATCTTTCTTCATTGCAAAATCAAGATAATTTTTCAGTCCGTTTTTTTACTCAGTCATTTTTGGTACTCTGCACTGCTATGCACTGTTTTTTAAAATACTCTCTTTCATGGCTCTATACCACATTGTCCTAATTCCTTCTCGGCTTATAGCATTTCTTCTCCATCTCATTCAAGCTCTTCGTCTTCTACTAATGATTGAAGTTTGAACTTTCTCAAGGTTTAATGTCCTGGACCTTCATTCTTTCTCATGCCCTACTCTCTCCCTAGAAATCTCATCCACATCCATGGCTTTAGTTATCTCTTAGAAGTCAAACTTTTGATTTCTGTTTAAGCTTCATATTTGTTTATCTAATTGCCTACCTTCATATACTGCTTTTTAAATTTCTCAGAAACACCAAAGACTCCATTTCTACTCCCCAAACAAATGAACATACAAACTGTAAAAACCTTTCCTTTCCCAGCATTTCTTACTCCACTTATTTAAATGAGAAATCTAGATGTCATCTTTGATCCATGTCCAAGTCTTGCTCTATCTTCCTGCTTTATCACCCAAATATCTCATAAATTATTCCCTTTTCTCTTGGTAACCTCTCCCACAGCTCTAATCTGACTTACCATTCATTGCCTCTTGCCTGATTTGCTGCAGTGGCATCCTAACTGGTCCTGCAATGTTCACTTCGTCTTCCTCCAGTCTTTTCTTCATACTGCATCCAGAATAATCTTATTCCTTTATCTCTAGTGATTTCCCCTTGCTTTCAAGTTGAAGACCAAAATTAGATTTGAAGGCAGTTTACTGTCTTCTTTATCATATGCTGCCTTTTGGTTTCCCCAATGTGCTTTGCTGTTGATGCAAAAATTTTTATTTATAGGTGACTTACTTATATTACTTTGTTCACAGTGTTTTTAAAAATTTTAAATGTAAGCTGTATTTGACAAAATATTTAAATATTTTGAGAAAAATGGGTATTTTCTTCAAAGAAAAAATTAACTGTTAATATAAACCTATGTATAATTAAGGTTTAAGGTTCAAACTCTGATCAAACTGAAGTGATCATCTGGTTGTTAGTCTCTACCATAAACCAGTTAGGTTTTACTAGATTCTTACATACAAGGTTTTTGGTTTTATGATTTTATTGACAGTTTGAATTGCTAATCTTTTGTGGTTTGTCATCTAAAAATGAACGTTTTAAAATGACCATTGGCATTTTAATATGCTATAGGCAGTGGATCTTTTACTTCACAGCTACTAGATTTTTAAATTTAATTTACAAAGTTGATAACACTTGTTTACTGGCTTTTATAAGTGGATTTTAATGATGTAGGTAGCATAGTAAAATTTTATTTGTGGTAATAACTGATTAATTTCTAATCTTTTAAAAAATATTAGATTTTACTTTTGTCATCCGGAGACCCGTATTTCTAAGTAAGAATTTTTGTGCCATTAATAATCCGTCACTGAAATAAAACAGAATTCTATATGATGAATTACAAAAGAGTAATAATAAAAATCTTGAAATTATATTCTTTGTTTTATTTTTTAAAAAGGCTTTTCTTGCTTTATCTACCAGCTATCCTGTGAATATTACACATATAATTGTTTCTGTATTGAGTCGAGAGTATTTACTCTTAAGCAGTTGTGATGTCATTGTTTTTTGTGTCTTCATCATGAGCTTGATTTTCTCTAAGGTGGGTCAGCTTGATTTTATATCCCTGGCATTAATCAGTTTGCATGTAAATCGAGTCAGCTTTGATTTTAATATTGCTTTCTTGTGAAATATTAATGTTTTTATTAAATCTTTACTACTGCCAGGTATATTGAATGTTATGGATAGATTGTAAAATGAAAATTGGAATTAGTCTAATGCCTTGTCTTGAAGTACATGACGAATTAGAGTGGTTTTCCTCTGAAGCAGGGATGATGTTACCATGGTGAGAGCTTCTGTTGCCATGACATTTGCTTGCATATTTTGATAGGTCTTCATTTGAAGAAGGGCTCTGTTTCCTGGCAGACTGGAAAAGTGTCATTCTATCTTTTCCCCAAATGTGTTATTTTTTTATTGAAAAATATAATAATTTCCAAAGAATTGTAATAGTGAAGTGCCAAGAAAGAAAATACACCTTATTTTAAATTTTTTTCCTTGTTCAACTTTTAGAACATAGTGAAATATTCTTAGCTTGCTTTGTATAAGGAAGAAGAATATCATTTTTCTAGTTTTCTTAAATAAATAAAATATTGCATTTCCTTTGAATTTTGTTGACAAAATAAACAGCTAAAGATGAATAATTTGTAATCAGTCTCAGTTGGATATAGATATATGATGTTATTGTACTACCAAAAGACACTGCTAATGATGATATGTTGGTAGCAGAGCAAGGGGAAATAAATAAGGACTTCACAAAAGTGAACGAATCAGTGAATTCCAATAGGGTAAATATATAAAGTATAAAATCAGTTTTCATATAAATGATAAATATTAAACAGTGAATTAAGGGTAGTTCTTTCTTGATAACTTATGTTTAGTGTTGAAACATTAATCGTCGAGTTTTTAAAAAATTGTATCTGATGGTATATTTTTAATTTTTGACTAGATAATACAAAAATTCTAATGTGTAGTAAAAACAAATACATGGAAGAAAGTCTTGCTCTCACATGTCATCCCTCCCTCAGTTATCGATTATTGTTAGTTTTTAACTTAACTTTTCGTAGTTTTTTATACATTTATAAGCAATTACAAATATGTTAATACATTCTTATTCCCACCCTACTTTTCAAGGAAGGTAGCATATTATTTTGCATGTTGCTTTTCAGAATTTGTCCATCCATATTTTTAAATGTGTATTTTGTTAGTGCTCTCTAATTTTAGCATCTGGGGACATATTGGGATCAGCACAAAAATGGGGCTTATTTTTGACATCTATCCCTTATGCTTGTGGCAATTCAGAGTTTTAGAAGGAAATATTTGAAAGTGCACATTCTGTCAAATTAGAATGAAAAAGAAATTTTCTTTTTGTTGTTGAAGTTCAGTGATAACTTTAGTGGCTCTTTCTACTGGTAGACCAATTCATTTTGTAAAAGCTGCAAACTGAAATATTCTGTAATGAGTACATGTTTATACAAGCTATTTTTTCTGTTTCAAATTGTTTTCTTCTTTCCTGTATTACTCCTATTCATCCTTTGAATGTCAAATTAGGTGTTGCTTGCTTGGGGAAGCCAGGTCTGACTAGGAGAGTGTGACTCTGCCCTGCTACCACAGTGTTCTTGTTGGCTCTAAGTAATTTAACATCATATTGTGATTTTTAGTTTTTTTAAGAATTTGTATTTCCTTAACTCGACTATAAATACCATGAAAGCAGAGACCATATTTGTTGCATTCACAGTTATATTTTTAGTATCTATAACGTAGTAGGTTCTTAGAGGATGGCTATTAGGTGCTGTGTTTTATGTATACGTTCTGAATGTCTCAGTTCCTGAGATTCACTGTACTTTCTCTTGTTTCAGTTTATACTCATTCTTTCTCCCTATAACTCTTTGTTTAAATTTCACTTCCTTTGGGAAACTTCTCTTGATCTTTTTGATTATATGTTATAGTCTCTATTACATGCCGTCACCGTTCTGAACTGCACATTTCATAAAGCTCACAATCTATTGTAATTGCTTATTTGTCTGAACGGCCCCCCCCCCCATTACCTTCATCTCTCTGGCCTCTAGCACAGAGGTTGACACAGACTTGCTAGTTGATCAATAGATATTTGTTGGAGAAAAAAGTGTGAATGCATACTCTGGACCAGTGGTTCTCAACTGGGGCCATTTTATTTGCCAGATGACATTGGACAATGGAGACATTTTTGATGATCACAACTGAGAGGGGGTGAATGTTGGTGCTGATACCAGTGAGCAGAGGCCAGGGATGCTGCTAAATCTTCTACAGTGCACGGGATAGCACCCCCTCACCCCCCACCCCCCCGCCCCGTGTGCCCCAAGCAAACACTTATCTGGACTACAGATGAAGATTTGGAAGTAATTTCTATTGTAGGTGTATTTGGAGCTTTAGAAGAGTGGGTCATATGCAGTAACAGTAAAAAAAGGCAGACAATAGATATTTGAAGAATATGTATTCCAAATTGATTCTGATGTTGAAATTTACCCCAAATGACTGTTTAATAGACATGATTTTTTAAAATCTCTGATAAATATTTAACGTTAGTGTTTCTCTGATGGTTTTTAATGAAGCAGAATAAGCCTATATAGTATTATATATTCACTTTTTTTTCCACTCCCTGTCTGCCATGCCCTGTTGTGTGATACCTGTATCTATGTATGTGTTTTCTTTCTGTTCCTTGCTTTCTGTCATTCAAGGTGTGTGTGTGTGTGTGTGTGTGTGTGTGTGTGTGTGTTTCCATGTTGAGTAATGTAACATGAAATTATAAAATTATTTTTGTTATGAAGTTTTTGAGAACTTCTTTGCTTCCTGAGATAATTAGAACTCTTGGAGTTGTTTTAAAGCCAGATTTATTAAATAACTGATTTACAAAGAAATTGAGTTGTTCTCTTAAACTGAAATATTGACAGGAGGGCAGAATTACTCGCAGTGCCTTCTTTAACTAAATTATCTGCCCTCCAGCTGAGAGCACTGTCAGTCATATCCATTCTTCATACCAATGCTAGGAGCATAGAAAATCGTTTTAGTAAGATATATAGTATAAATGAGTAAAAAGGAGGCTAATGTAGTTAATGTATAGAGTAACTAGGCTGCAGGTGTTACTTGTATCTAGAGTTTGGTCAACTATCAGTAGTAGACTGCTTTGGTTTAGACTGTGTCTACCAGAGAAGAGGAGAAACTGTGAGAGTCTGCTAGCTCTAAAAGTTAATGCATTTTTTTAAAATCATTTAACAGTAATCTTAGATATTAAGTGGGAATTAATCTGGAGTTGTGGAATGTATTAGCTCATTCCTTCATCTAATAGTTGGGTGCTTACTATATGTCATATACATTGCCGAGTTCTGGAAATAACAAAAATGGATAAAGGCAAGGTGCCTGCCCTCAAAGCACTTGCATTCTATGGAGAAAATTGACATAGCAGCGCATTACATTACAGTGGATAAGGTGAAAACAGTGTAGACTGATGGAGTAGGGGAGGTACTTTGATGGGCCCAGAGAGTAGGGTCAGGGTGCATTGGGAGATTGGGCTTATATTAAAGATGGGTGTAGATAGTTGGCTTAGTAGGCTTTCACCATTAGTAGAGATGAGCTAAGTGCTTTAGGTTCTGAAGAAGTTGAGGTGCTGAGCTTTCTTTTTCTGCTCTCCAGGCCACTTGCCAGTTGCTTTCTCTTCCCACTCATCCCTCCCTATAAAACTAGAGTAATTAGAAAACCACTGACTTAAAATTGGTTTCCTTTGGAACAGTTTTATAATCTCATCTCATGATATCATTTAATCCAACCTTTTCAACCTTTAATCATTTGCTTTTGGACAAATGATGCACTTTATTTTGTTAATGGCATGAAGATTTTTGTATTGCTGTGATTTGGGAATTTTTTTGGATAAGCTATAACCATTCTGGTTATCAATTTGTTTATCTTTAAAAAGGGGAGTTTACTGCATGTTTTCAGGGCCCCTCATTTTTCTGGTATTCTTATAATACCAGTCTGTTAACTGATCTTGATACTATTTTCATTTAATCTTTTTTTTTAAAAGATTTTATTTATTTATTTGACAGAGAGAGTGAGTGCGTGCACGCGCACAAGCAGGTTGAGCAGCAGAGGGAGAGGGAGAGGGAGAAGTAGGTTCTCTGCTGAGCAGGGAGCCTGATGCCGGCTCGATCCCAGGACTCTGGGATCATGACCTGAGCCAGAGGCAGACGCTTAACCAACTCAGCCACCCAGGCACCGCTAACCTGTCTTTATCCCAGTTTCCTTACTGGATAAATTTTAAAGTCACTGTAGTTCTATGGAACTGCCTAGATATAGAAACCAAAGCTGAAGTTGCAGAAGTTTCTGTATAATTATAGTTTTTTCAGAAGTTGTTTCATTAGAAATGTAAGCCACAGGTTATTTTATGTTAAAACAACAGCAAGAAGAAATTAATTAGACTTGTGAATAATACAATTGAAATAGTTATCTGAATGTGTTTTTGAGTAATTTTTCCAACCTGAATAAACCAAGAAACTATATCAATTCACTTATAATTTTACTCTCAAATTACAACTTCAATTTCCATAAGTAGCAATAAAACTTTATAAGTAAATAAGAAATGTCAGCAAGGTTTTGCGAACTGGGAAGTCTCCATTTTCTTCCCTTGAGTCTTTCCATGATACCTCTCCCTACTGTCTCTACCAAGTTTGTGACTTTCCAGAAGTGGAATACCAAATGATTGCCTTGACATAGTTTTATTGAGAGAATAGTTCTTCCCCCCACTTTACGTCAACAAGAACAGCATAGAGTAGTGAGCCAACTTAGTCTCAGAAAACTTGAACTAACTTCTCAATTCGAATATGTTCCTGGTCCCAGTGCTTAGAGTTTTCTTGTAAACTGATTGTTTTTCAAAATTCAGTTTATGCATTTTTCTTATTCAGGAAAACTTCCTTTACCCCATCCCTCTGATTTTGATGTCTTTGTTGTACTTCCTTAGCAACTCTTCTTTATGTTTTTTTTTAAGCACCCCTGTCATCTCTTGCAGATTAGATTAAAAGCCTCACTGTAGTTGAGCTCACTGTTTTGTTAGTGTTTGTATCTTCTCCAGCTAGTATGGTACTGGGCACATACTAGGTACTTAGTGTTGAATGAATGACTTTTCTTCCATACAGCGTATTTATATGTCTTGATTTTACACTATAGATATTTGCTATTTGCTTCTCTGTGAAATATGGACAAAGGATCTACCAAGCCACTAAGTCTGGAGTTGTTTTATTCTTTTATCCAGTACCATTACCAATTAGGATTTCTTCCGTTTTCCTTTAAATGAAATGCTAGAAAAATAAAATAAAACTAATATTATGGTAAGGCCAGGGATCTTTCTTAGCTTCCGGGTGTGATCCTTGTGAAGAAGGCATTCTGTCTCAGGTTTCAGTGTAGGGCGTAGATGGAATATGGTAACATAACTGCTCACATTTTACTAGTGGCAATCATCGACGAGCATAGGGCTACAAAGTATGAGATAGCTCTGATTTAGATACCATGTTTAAGGCAAGCAAAATACTATTACTGCATTTTTACAAGGGAAATAAATAATGCCCTACTTTGAATTTGCTTAAAATCATGAAGTTAGTAGAGGTAAAAAGGAACTAAATATATTGTCCCCTTTGCTATTATTACTATTGGCTTCTTGTACATTAGAGTTTCTCAGCTTTGGTACCATTGACATTTTGGGCTGGATGATTCTTTGCTGTCGGCAGCTGCCATGTAGGTTTTAAGTTTAGCAACATCTCTGGTTTCTACCCACTAGATGGCAGCATTACTCCCTCCCCCTCCTTAGTGTGACAACCAAAAATGCAGGCATTGCCTTATATCCGGGGAGTGGGGGGTGGGGGGGACTGGGGAGTGGGTAAAATCACCCCTATTGAGAACCACTGCTTTATCCAACAAATATATCACTTATGCCTCCATTTGATTTTCTAAGTTTTAGAGACTTCTCTATGGTACATGGCCATCTTTTATCTCTAAGCCAGATTCTGTTACCATTTGGTAAATACTTTCTCAAGCATCTTACTCTGTTGTCTGAATTTGCGTTAATTACATTTTTTCCTTAAGAGGATAATGGATAACTCAGGTTATTAGTGATTGCTTTCAGACATAATCTATCCCCAATTTTTTACTTAACATCTTACCTGGTAAAACCAGATTTATTTCTGTAGAGCTAAGTATTATATGTATCAGTTAAATATAGCTTTGATAATTATTTTTATCTGGATACATGCTGGTGAATTTAATGAAATTAAAGTGCATTCCTCCCTAATTAACCCTGAAAATTGTAGCTTGAAAGGATGTTTTTGTATCCATGTTTATAGTTCAGCAAGATTCAGTATTTTAAGTTTGATAACTCATAAATATTTAATTTTATAAATTTTTTAAACGATTTTATTTTTGCAAGGGGGAGAGAGAGAGAGAGAAGGAGAGAGAAAACAAGTGGGGAGAGGGGCAGAGGGAGAAGCAGACTCCCCACTGAGCAGGGAGACCGATGGGGGACTTGATCCCAGGACCCTGGTGGGATCCTGACGTGAGCCAAAGGCAGATGCTTAACTGACTGAGCCACCTAGGCACCCATAAATATCTAATTTTAAAAGGCTAAAAGTCCCTGTATTATATAGTATCTTTGCCTTTATTATTTTGGGGATCATGAAAAAAGGATTTTTTTGGTAGTGATTGATATGCATCATCCCTCATAAATATTGCTAATCTAAATCATTTCATAATCTAAATTAGTCTATTTAAAAAATATAGTCAAATGTACCGGACTAATACTTTATAATAAATTTTAAAATTTTGCATTTCATTATTTTTATTTATCAAGTATTTATTGAACATTTTACTAGGTGTTTTGTAGGCACATAATTAGACATGATTTTTGCTAGAGTAGAATTTACATTCTAATAAGTATTTAAATACATTTTACTCATGGAATCTATGTCATTGTAGAATTTACATTCAGTAATTGAGAACTATCGTATTTTAAAATATGATTTTCTAAAATTTATTATCATGAATTTCATTAATTTTCATAAAGGTGCTTTGAAATTCCCAATAATATCAAGTCTAGTATTTCAAGTTAATAAATGGTCTGGTGTGCAATGAGATGAGGAATGACTTAAGTTTCTGAATTATTGCTGAGAAAAAACAGAATTAGTACATGCTGTTTTCTCATTAGATTCAAGATTGAGTCTTGATTTCCAGAGAGAAATATGTGAAGGATATTTAATATTTATTATACAAGTAATATTATAGATTAAAATTCTTTTCAGAGTTTGTCATTAGCTACCTGTTATGAAATATTTTAAAACTGTACATCATTAAACTTTTCTATATTTAATAACTTAGATTGGTATTGGTTTCTAAGTGGTCCCAAACTCATAGTCACAAATAAATAGGGAACAGAAGTAAATGATGGTTTGTCTCTAAGGATGACATTCCCTTGGCAGAGGTCGTGAATGGGGTCGAGGTGGGGTGCTGACTTTCCTTTCTTCCCTTACTCTTTTTACCCCTCAATAGCATAGTGAACCACTCTCACTAAAAGGCCTATGACATTTCTGTCAGGTATGCTTTATTAGAAAAAAGACTCAATTTTATCAGATTCTATTCATTAATGGATTGAAAACTGGAAAATTTTGCAGTTTTAGCGTTTAAAGAGATTTATTTGTGATCATCCTGAAGGATATATGTTAACTAAATGAATCTTTCACGGCAAATAAATAGATGAAATTTCCACTGAAATACTATATCTTTGATTTTATATTCATTCATGTTTAAACATAAGACTTGGGGGGAAATAGCGTGTATTCTTAAATTTGCTACAGATAAAATATCTTTTCTATCAACGCCAATGGTTTGTAAGCAAAATTTAAGTTATACTAAATTTGTCATGTGGATCTCTGTTTGAAATAAGTAATCCTGTGACTAAGGGTTTTGCAGTTTTTCTCAGATTTATAAAAGTGTGTTAGAATGCAATTTGACTTTTATATTTAAGAGAAATAGTAATAGTAGAGAACTCTTAGCAGTTTTTCCTTCCCGATAAGTATCTTTCTCATAATGTGGCTCCACTCCCTATGATGCCCTTGCTGAATGGACATACTTACCTCTCCTTCAGTAGATCCTATATTTTTCTGCTCCTGTCTTTTACTCATGTTTACCTCATGCTCAGATCTGAATAAGTGAATATTACCCATTTGTCAAGGCTCACAAAGATCATTCCTTTATAATCAGTTCTTAATTCACTCAAGTAAAATATTTTCTCTTTTTACTGTGTTCCCAGAATACATTTGAGACTTTTTTTCCTATAGTCTCTTTAATTGCGTGCACAGTGTTGTACAACCATTTCTACTATTTCCAAAACTTTTACATCACTCCAAACAGAAATTCTGTAACCATTAAGCAATAGCTGACCTTTCCTCCACCCCCCAGTTCCTGGTATCTCTAATCTACTTTCTATCACTATAAATTTGCCTATTCTGGATATTTCATATAAATGGAGTCATGTAATTTTTGTCCTTCTGTGTCTGGCTTATTTCAGTTAGCGTAGTGTTTTTGAGATTAAGTCATTTTGTAGCATGTATGAGAACTTCATTCCTTTTTAAGGCTGAATAATCCATTGTATGTACATGCATATTTTGTTTATTCATTCATATGGTGATGGAACTAGGGTTCCACTTTTTGACTGTTGTGAATAATGCTGCACCAAACATTTACATATATAAGTATCTGAGTCCCTCTTTCCAATTTTTTTTGGCTGTGTACCTGAGTAGGGTTGCTGAATCATAGGGTAGTTCTGTGTTTAACTTTTTGAGGAACTGTCAAACTGTTATCTGTAGTGGCTGCATCATTTTTTATTCCTTACAGTGATATATGTGGGTTCTAATTTCTCTATATCCTCTCCAACGCTTGTTTTTTTCCCCTCCCCCCTTTTAAAAAAAATGAAAGTCACCCTAGTAGATATGAAGTGGTATCCCATTGTGGTTCTGTTTACATTTCTTTCATGGTAATGATAGCATTGTGTTGTGTGCTTATTGGACATTTTATATCTTCTATGTAGAAATGTGTATTCAATTCAGATGTGGGGCTCATACTCAGGACCCTGACGACTGAGCCACCCAGGTGCCCCTGATAATTTTTTAATTAGGTTGTTTGTCTTTTGTTATTGAGTTGTAGGAGTTCTTTATATATTTTGGGTATTAAATCCTTATTAGATATATAATTTGCATTTTCTCCTCCATTCTATAGGTTGTCTTTTCACTTTTTAGATAATGTCTTGTCATGTACAAAAGTTTTTTAATTTGATGAAATTTAGTCTACCTTTTTTTTTCTTTTATTGCTTGTGCTT
This sequence comes from Ursus americanus, assembly GCF_024610735.1. Classification (NCBI taxonomy): domain Eukaryota; kingdom Metazoa; phylum Chordata; class Mammalia; order Carnivora; family Ursidae; genus Ursus; species Ursus americanus. The sequence continues at coordinate 8,585,290 of NC_142137.1, read as the reverse complement.
TTGGTGTCATACCTAAGAATCCAAGATTATAAAAATGTACCCTTCTGTTTTCTTCTAAGAGTTGTATAGTTTTAGTTCTTATATTTAGGTCATTGGTCCATCTTTTTAAAAAAAATTATGTATTTATTTTAGAGAAAAAGAGAGAGAGACAGCAGGGGGAGGGGTAGATGGAAAGGGAGAGAATCCTCAAGCAGACCCACTGCTGAGCAGGGAACCTGATCTGGGGGGGGCTCGATCCCACGACTCCGAGATGATAACATGGGCCAAAAATAAGAGTCAGATGCTTAACCGACTGAGCCACCCAAGCACCCCTCATTGGTCCATTTTTAATTAGTTTTTTTATATAGTGGGAGATAGCAGCCCAACGTCATTATTTTGCATGTAGAAATCTAGCTATCCCAGCATCATTTGTTGAAGAGAATATTCTCTCCCCATTGAATGGACTCTGTATCCTTGTAAAAAAAAAAAATCAATTGGCTATTGACATATAGGTTTATTTCTGTACTCCCAGTTCTTTTCCATTGGTTTATGTCTACCTTTATGCCCATATCTCTGTTTTGATTTACAATAGCCTTGTACTAAGGTTTGAAATTGGGACGGGTGAATCCTCCAACTTTGTCGTTCTCTTTTCAAGACTGTTTTGGTTTTTCTGGGTCTCTTGCAATTCCATATGAATTTAGGGGTCAGCTTTTTTATTTCTACGCAAAAAGCTGTTGGAATTTTGATAGGGATTACATTGATCCATAGATTGCTTTGGGTAGTACTGACATCCTAGCAATATTAAGTCTTCCTAAATTAGTACTCTGAGACCAGTTCCAGTGTGTGTGTGTGTGTGTGTGTGTGTGTGTGTGTGTGTGTGTGTATGGGTTCCCCATATCAATAAGTAATTCTACAATACCAGCTGGGTGTCCTATAATTCAACTCAATTCCGACACCTGGAGGTAGTGTCAGATTCCACAGGTTTAAGACCCAGTCCTACAAGATTGCTGCCTCCCCCCTCTCCCTTCAGATGCCAGTGGCAAGCCCAGGACCTGAACTTCTGACCAGCTGGCTGTAAATCATAGGTTTCCATGACCCTCTCCTCAGGTGTGATTAATTTGCTAGATAGAATCCATCCATAGATAAGGAATGGGGAAGGGGCACAGAGTTTTCATGCCCTTTCCAGCCTTGGTACTTTCCCCAGCTCTTCACATGGTCACCAACCTGGAAGCTCTTTGTTGTTGTTGTTGTTGAAGCTCTTTGGACCCTCTCCTTTTGTTGTTGTTGTTGTTATTGTTGTTGTTTTTAATGGAGCCTTCATTACATAGGCATGATTGATTAAATCAGTGGCCATTGGTGATTGATCCAACGTCTAGCCCTTCAGTCCTCCCCAGAAGTCAAGGGGGAGGGACTGAAAAGTCCTACTCTCTAATCACATGGTTGGCTGCTTTGGCAGCCAGTCCTCAACCTTCATTAAGTGCTTTCCAAAATCCACCTCACTGACATAACAAAAGACTTTTACTGTACTCATCACTTAGGGAATTCCAAGGGTTTTAGGAGCTCTGTACCAGAAACGGGATGAAGACCAAATATATATTTCTTATTGTAAATCTTGACAGTATCACACTATCTATGAACACTGGATGTTTTCCAACTTTTAGGTCTTTAACTTTTTCAGTAAGGTTTGGCAGTTTTCAGTATACAGATTATTCACTTGCTTGGTTAAATTTATTCCTAGGAATTTTGTTCTTTTAGATGTTATTATAAATGGAATTGCTTTCCTTTTTGAATTGTTTTCATTGCTGTTGAATAGAAACACAGTTGATTTTTTTGTATTGATAATACCACCAAAAATATTAAATTATGAGGAATGAACTTAATGAAAGTTGTGTTAAGATTTGTATATTGAAAACCAGAAAACATTGCTGAGAAAATTTTGGAAGACCTAAACAAACAGATTTGCAGTGTTCATGAATTGGAAGATTCAGTGTTAAGATGTCATGTCTTCCCAAATTGACCTTTTGATTCAGTGCAATCCTAATTAAAATCCCAGTAGATGTACTTTTCATAGACATTGACAAGCCAATTTTAAAATTTGTGTGGAAATATAAATGCAACCTTAGCTAAGAGGGTTTGGGAAAAGAAGAACAGAGTTTAAGGACTTACACAACCAGATTTCAAAACTTACTATAAAGCCACAGTATTCGAGACAGTGTGCTATTAGCAGGAAGAAAGGCATATTATTCAGTGCAACACATTGGTGAGAATAGACATATAGCTGTAGTTGTAAACAATTGATTTTTGACAAAGGTGCCAAGGCAACTGAGTGAGGAAAGTCAATCTTTTCAACAAATGCTGCTGTATCGATTTGATATCTGACAGTGTGCCTAGTCCCTTCATATTGTAGAAATAAATTAACTTCAAATGGGTCATATACTCCCCAGATAACAGCTAAAATGATAAAATTTTCTAAGAAAACGTAGTAGAAAATTATAGCAACCTTAGGATGTGCAAAGATTCCTTACAGAGGGCCCCAAAAGCAGCACAAATTATAAAACTTGAAAACTGATGATTTAGAAAAGATGTTCAACATCATGCTAATCAGGGGAATGCAAATCAAAACCACAGTGAGATACCATCTTACATCAGTTAGGGTGGCAATTATCAAAAAGTCAGAAGATTACAAATGTTGGTGAGGTTGTGGAGAAAAGGGAACCCCTGTACACCATTGATGGAGATGTAAATTGATACAGCTATTATGAAAAACAGAATGGAGGTTTTTCAAAAAATTAAAAATAGAACTACCATATGCTCAAGCAACCCCACTTCTGGATATTTACCCAATAGAAGTAAAATCAGTATCTTGAGGAGATATCTGCCTTTTCATGTTTACTGCAGCATTATTCATAGTAGCCAAAATATGGAAACCACCTAAGTGTCAATCAACAGATGAATAGATAAATATATATATTTATATATATATATTTATTTATATATACTTATACACACACACACACACACACACACACACATACAGTAGAATGTTATTCAGTCTTAAGGAAAGAATGAAATCTTGCCATTTGTGACAATATGGTTGAAGCTGAAGTACTTTATGTTAAATAAAATAAGCTAGACAAATATCACATGATCTCACATATAAATGGAATCTTTAAAAAGAAAAATTGAACATATCATAACAGAGAGTAGGACGGTGGTTACTAGAGACAGGGGGTAGGGGAGAAGAGAAGATATTAATCAAAGGGTAAAAACTTTCCATCATGAGGTGAATAAATTCTAAAGACCTAATGTGACCACGGTGACTATGGTTAATAATATGTATACTTGAAATTTGGTAAGAGAGTAGGTGGTAGAAAGATGCTCTTGCCACATACCCACAAAAATGAAATTATGTGAGATGATGGATATGTTAGCTTGATTGTGGTAATCATTTCACAGTTCATACATATATCAAAACATCATGTTGTACACCTTAAATTTTTTCTCAGTCATAGCTCAGTAAAGCTGGAAAAATTGATTTTTGGTTTCATTAAAATAAAAAGAATTACTCATCAAAAGAAATTAAGAAAATGAAAAGGCAAAACAAAGACTGGTGGAAAATATTTGCAGTATATACATCCAACCAAGGTTATTTATTCAGAATATATAAATGACTCTTATAAGTCAATAAAAGAAGATAACCCAGTAAAAACAAGGGTAAAGTTTTGATTAGACACTTCACCAAAGAAGATACACAGATAGCAAATAAGCACATTAAAAGATCTTTAAGATCTTCTTTCATAGACCAGAAAGAAAAAGAGACAATCTACAGAAACAGGGACTTTATAGGCAATACAATGGCACTAAATTCATATCTTTTAATAGTTACTCTGAATGTAAATGGGCTAAATGCTCCAACCAAAAGCCACAGGGTAGCAGATTGTATAAAAAAGCAAGAACCATCCATGTGCTGTCTACAAGAGACTCACTTTAGACCTAAAGACACCTCCAGACTGAAACTGAGGGGTTGGAGAACCATTTACCATACCACACTAATGGACCTTAAAAGAGAGCTGGGATAGCAATTCTCATATCGGACAAACTAGATTTTAAACCAAAGACTGTAATAAGAGGTATAGAGGGATACTATATCATACTTAAAGGATCTATCCAACAAGAAGATCTAATAATTGTAAATATCTATGCCCCCAATGTGGGAGCAGCCAATTATATAAACCAATTAATAACCAAAGTAAAGAAACATATTGATAATAATACATTAATAGTAGGGGACTTTAACACCCCCCCTCACTGCAATGGACAGATCATCTAAGCAGAAGATCAACAAGGAAATAAGGGTTTAAATGGTACTCCGGACCAGATGGACTTCACAGATATATTCAAAACATTCCACCCAAAAGCAACAGAATACACATTAGTGCACATGGAACATTCTCCAGAATAGATCACATCCTGGGTCACAAAGACAGTCTCAACTGGCACCAAAAGATTGGGATCATTCCCTATATATTTTCAGACCACCATACTTTGAAACTGGAACTCAGTCACAAGAAGAAATTTGGAAGGAACTCAAACACTTGGAGGTTAAAGAGCATCCTACTAAAGAATGCATAGGTCAACCAGGAAATTAAAGAAGAATTTAAAAAATTCTTGGAAACTAATGAAAATGAAAACGCATCAGTTCCAAACCTCTGGGATATAGCAAAGGCGATCCTAAGAGGGAAGTACATAACAATAAAGCCTCTCTCAAAAAATTAGAAAAATCCCAAATACACAGCTAACCTTACACCTAAAGGACCTGGAGAAAGAACACCAAATAAAGCCTAAACCAAGCAGGAGAAGAAATATAATAAAGATTAGAGCAGAAATCAATGAAATAGAAACAAAAAGAACAGTAGAACAGATCAATGAAACTAGGAGCTTGTTCTTTGGAAGCATTAATAAGATTAATAAACCTCTGGCCAGACTTATCCAAAAGAAAAGAGAAAGGACCCAAATTAATAAAATCATGAATGAAAAAGGAGAGATCACAACCAACACCGAAGAAATACAAGCAATTATAAGAACATATTATGAGCAACTGTATTCTGACAAATTAGGCAATCTGGAAGAAATGGATGCATGCCTACAGATGTATAAACTACCAAAACTGAACTAGGAAGAAACAGAAAACCTGAGCAGACCCATAACCAGTAAGGACATTGAAGCAGTAATCAAAAATCTCCCCAAAACCAAGAGCCCAGGGCCAGATGCCTTCACATGGGAATTCTGCCAAACATTTAAAGAACAGTTAATACCTATTCCTCTGAAGCTGTTTCAAAAAATAGGAATGGAAGGAAGACTTCCAAACTCTTTCTACGAGACCAGCATTACCTTGATCCCAAAACCACACAAAGATGCCACCAAAAAGGAGAATTACAGACCAATATCCTTGATGAACATAGATGCAAAAATTCTCACTAAACTACTAGCCAATAGGATCCAACAGTACATTAAAAGGATTATTCACCATGACCAAGTGGGATTTATTCCTGAGCTGCAACGGTAGTTCAACATTCACAAATCAATCATTGTGCTAGAGCACATTAATAAAAGAAAAGAACCATATGATCCTCTCAATACATGCAGAAAAAGTATTTTACAAAGTACAGCATCCTTTCCTGATTAAACTCTTCAAAACATAGGGATAGAGGGAACATACCTCAATATCATAAAAGCCATCTTTGAAAAGCCCACAGTGAATATCATTCTCAATGGGGAAAAACTGAGAGCTTTTCCCTTAAGGTCAGAAACACAGCAGGGATGTCCACACCTCTGTTGTTCAACATAGTACTAGAAGTTTTAGCCTCTGCAATCAGACAACACAAGGAAATAAAAGGCATCTGAATCGACAAAGATGTCAAACTCTCACTCTTTGCAGATGACGTGATACTCTATGAAGAAAACCCAAAGGACTCCACCCCAAAATTGCTAGAACTCATATAGCAATTCAGCAGCATGGCAAGATACAGAATCAATGCACAGAAATCACTTGCATTTCCATAATCTAACAATGTGACTGAAGAAAGAGAAATTAAGAAATCAATCCCATTTGCAATTGTACCAAAAACCATAAGATACCTAGGAATAAACCTAACCAAAGAGGTAAAGGATCTGTATTCTAGAAACTACAGAACACTCATGAAAGAAATGGAGGAAGACACAAAGAAATGGAAAAACGTTCCATGCTCATGGATTCAGAGAATAAACATTGTTAAAATGGCTATGCTACCTAGAACAATCTATACATTCAGTGCAATCCCTATCAAAATACCATCAACATTTTTCACGGAGCTGGACCAAACAATCCTAAAATTTGTATGGAACCAGAAAAGACCCTGAATAGCCAGGGGAATGTTGAAAAAGAAAACCAAAGCTGGGGGCATCACAGTGCCTGACTTAAAGCTGTATTACAAAACTGTAATCATCAAGACAGCATGGTACTGGCACAAAAACAGACACATAGATGAACGGAACAGAGAGCCCAGAAATGGATCCTCAACTCTGTGATCAATTAATCTTCAACAAAGCAGCAAAGAATATCCAATGGAGAAAAGATAGTCTCTTCAATAAATGGTGCTGGGAAATTGGACAGCCACCTGCAGAAGAATGAAACTGGACCATTCTCTTACACCATAGACAAAGATAAACTCACAATGGATGAAAGACCTAAATATGACACTGGAATCCATCAAAATCCTAGAGGAGAGCACAGGCAGTAACATCTTTGACCTTGGCTGCAGCAACTTCTTGCAAGATACATCTCTAAAGGCAAGAGAAACAAAAGCAAAAATGAACTATTGGGAGTTAATCAGGATAAAAAGCTATTGCACAGCAAAAGAAACAGCAAAACTAAAAGGCAACCTATGGAATGGGAGAAGATTTTTGCAAATGACATAACAGATAAATGGCTGGTACTCAAGATCTATTAAGAACTTATCAAATTCAATACCCAAAAAACAAACAATCCAGTTAAGAAATGGGTGGAAGCCGTAAATAGACACTTCTCCGAAGAAGACATACAAATGGCCAACAGGAAAAAATTCTCCGTATCACTTGCCATCAGGGAGATACAAATGAAAACCACAATGAGATACCACCTTATACCAGTTAGAATGGCTGAAATTAACAAGACAGGGGAGAACAAATGTTGGCAAGCATGTGGAGAAAGGGGAACCCTCTTACACTTTTGATGGGAATGCAAGCTGATACAGCCACTCTGGAAAACATTATGGAGGTTCCTCAGGAAGTTAAAAATAGAGCTACCCTATGACCCAGCAGTTGCACTACTGGGTATTTACCCTAAAGATATACAGTTGTAGTGAAAAGAAGGAGCACATGTACCCCAATGTTCATTGCAGCAATGTCCACAATAGCCAAACTGTGGGAGGAGTTGAGATGTCCTTCAACAGATGACTGGATAAAGAAGATGTGGTTCATATATACAATGGAATATTACTCAGCCATTGGAAAGGATGAATACCTACCATTTACATTGATGTGGATGGAATTGGAGGGTACTATGCTAAGTGAAATAAGTTAAGCAGAGAAAGACGATTATCATATGGTTTCACTCATATGTGGAATATAAGGAATAGTGCAGAGGACCATAGAGATAGGGAGGGAAAACTGGGAAGAAGTCTGAGAGGGAGACAAACCATGAGAGACTCTTGACTCTGGGAAACAAACTGAGGGTTGGGGAATAGGGAGGTGGGTGGGAGGATGGGGTAACTGGGTGATAGGCATCAAGGAAGGCACATGATGTGATGAACACTGGGTATGATACGCAACTAATGAATCATTGAACATTACATCAAAAACTAATGATATATGTTGGCTAATTGAATTTACATAGAAAATGAAAGAAAAAAGAAAAAAGCTCTTCTGTCATTAGAGAAATGCAAATTAAAATTATAAGATACACTTTTGAATTAAAACGACCAGCAATACCTAGTCCTGGAGTGGATATGGAGCAAACTGACCTCTCATATGTTACTGGTGGGAATGGAAAATGTTATAGCCACTTTTTAAAACAATTTGACTGTTTCTTTTAATGTTAAATATATATTTACCATGTGACCTAGCCATTCTACTCCTAGTTATTTTCCCAAGTTAGAGAAACGTGTCTACACAAATGTTCACAGCAACATCATTCATGATACCTAAACCTGGGAACAACCCAAATATGCTTTAGCCTGTAAATGCATAAACAATTTGTGGCATATATATAAAATGGAATCCCGTTCAGTAATAAAAAGGAACAAAGTGTTGATATATGCACCAGCACTGATAAATCGCAAAACCTATGTTAAGAATTTCTTATGAATTCTAGAAAAGGTACAACTATAGTGATAGAAAGTCTCTGTTGCCAGAGAGTTGGAAGGAATTGAGTGCAGATGTCAGGAGGAAACTTTTTGGGGTGATTGAGTACTATATATCATGATTTTGGTTGTGGTTACATGAGTGTATCCATGTGTTAAAATTCACTCATTAGGGGTGCCTGGGTGGCTCAGTTGGGTAAGCGTCTACCTTTAGCTCAGGTCATGATCCCGGAGTCCCGGGATGGATGGAGCCCCATGTCAGGCTCACTGCTCAGCCGGGAGTCTGCTTCTCCCTCTTCCTCTGCCCCTCCCCCTGCTCCTACTTTCTCTCTCTCAAATAAATGAAATCTTAAAAAAAAATTTCACTTATTAATTTTATTCATTGTGAATTATCCCACAATAAAGTTGAACAAGAAAAAACAATTTTTAAAAAATGATCAAACTTCCTTTAAGTCACAGAAAGATTGGAGAGAATAACAGGTTTCATTCTTTTTCTGGACTTTCACAAACAAGGGTCTGCATGCTTTGGCAGAAAAAGGAGAAAGGCCATCACCAAGCAGGTAGGTATCTAGCTTTGCTCATCAGTTGAAGATAAAACTTAAATTCAGAAAAGAAGTAGTAATTTTGCTTAAAATAAAAATAAAATTTCACTTAAATTAAGAGTCCCAAATTTCTAATTATAAAATAAATAAGTCACAGTGATGAGAAGTACAGCATAGGGGCTATAGTCAGTAATATTGTAGTAACTTTGTGTGGTGACAGATGGTAATTGCACTTTTTGTGGTGAGGAGTGTGTATGTAGAACATGTAAAATTGTCAAACTTTTATGTTGTACACCTGACATTAACATAACATTGTGTATCAACTATACTTCAGTTTAAAAAAGTACAAAGCATACTATAGAAAGTAATTAATATATTTAATTTTTTAGCTTATTAACCATTGTCATTTTAATTCATTTTAGAAATATAAACCTGGTCGATGTGATGATATTTTGAAATGGAAGCCTCCCAGTCTGAATTCTGTGGATTTCCGCCTAAAGATAACAAGAATGGGAGGAGAAGGGTAAGATGCACTTTTGCCGCTATTTTTACATGAAATAATGCTGTTTGTATGAGGCTTCACTGTTACTGGATACTTTACATATACTTTACCCCCGCAAAAGATATTTTACAATATACATACATACCTATACATCTTACTTTTAGCTGTTAGAGCTACTAACATTTTGTATCCTTTTAACTTTACTAATTTTGGTCTTCAAAAGTACAGTTATTTCTAATATAAAAAATGAACTTTGTTAAATTGTAAAAGTGAAAATAGATTTTACTTGACAATTCCTCCCAGTTGAATTATAAATATGAGGTATTATCATGGTTGTTACAAGTTAGCGTTTTGAAGTAAGCCTTTTTTACTTTGAAAGATACTACTTCAAGCTTGCATTTGCATAGCAAGAACATTTCTCCATAGTTTAATTGTTGACTTTCATTAAGATTTTTCATAATGTTCATTGTTTTTTCATTTACTGGTCAGTCTTCTGTATATGACTTTATTGGTTGCTATTTAGAATAAAAAATGCTTTAGCCTAAATATTTTCATTGTTTTTCCATAACCTTGTTTTAGTTCACCTTGTTCCACAAATTTTTATGACCTTTTATGTAAGTAAATATGTAAAACCAAAATAAGATATGTTTAATCAAGGAACTCACAAAGAGAAAGTAAATAACACTGACTGAGAGAGTAAAAGTTTACTAGTACATGCTATGAAATCCTTTTTATTTGCCAAAGTTAAACTACAGATTTGTTTTTTATAGCTAATGGAATGTATGCTATGTGATCAATTATATGAATCCAGACTCCAGAAGATAGTTTCTTAAGAGGCTGTGCATTTTTAGATAAAGGATACTGTGTAGTGTGGTGAATCCTAAGTAAAAAAGGGAGTTTAATAAATCATATGAGTGTCAATTTTCACAAAATATATCCTTAAATAAATAATTTATATCCTTAAGTAAGAGTTTCTGACTTAGTAGTGAGGTATGGTTTAGTTGGAACAATTATCTGGGGCCCCAAATACTGTTGCTTAGGTAGTTCACTCTTTATTGGTCTGAGTTCATCCAAGGATAGATAGATATATTTTTGAGTATTTATAGGATTGTATGGAATGTGTATATATATATTTTTTTCCATCAAGTAATATTAAAGATTAGATAAAAGAAATAGCATTGGCAACCCATAATATCTGTACACCAGATTCTTTGTGAGAAAGAATAAATCTTAAGTTTACTTCCTATCAGTACTTTTCCAAAAATATTATTTTTCTTATTTAGTTTTTGGATAACTATTGATATTAATATCAATACCAATTAATAGTTTGTTATTAAGCATCAACAAATGCTTTATATTAATATGCTATTAATTCTTAATAATATTAATAATTAAATATTATCAGTTTTTCAAACTGTCCCCAACTATGTATATAAAATCTTGGTAAGTGTTGATAAGTATTAAATTCAAGATCGTTCTTCCTAACAAAGCATCTGGTATGCAGATATTCTGAGTTGCCAGTTCACTGTGGAACCTACACATTGGTAGTTAATGCAAGCCGAACACGGGCTTGATGTGTTCTCTGGAAGTGCCTTTTAGAAGACTGCCTCACTTCTAAAACAGTGGAGGCTGAGGAATTAATTCTGATAGTCTGCCTGCATCTTTTTCTTTCTTTCCTTAAAAAACATAGATGAATATGGTTCTTTGGAAATATGATTCCGAAGATGAAATAAAAATTTTTAAATCACTTCTTTAATCTTCTATTTTATCTAATGCTATATTTATAATACTTCTTTAAGCATTGTAAACCCTTATGTGTGTGTTTATTTAAATTCAGTTAATTAACATACAGTGTATTATTAGTTTCAGAGGTAGAGTTCAGTGATTCATCAGTCTTATATAGCACCCAGTGCTCATTACATCAAGTGGCCTTCTTAATGTCCATCACCCAGTTACCCCCTCCTCCCACCCACTTTCCCTCCAGAACCCTCAGTTTGTTTCCTATGATTAAGAGTCTTTTATGGTTTGTCTCCCTCTGTGATTTCATTTTGTTATCTTTTTCCCTCCCTTCTCCTATGCTCTTCTGTTTTATTCCTCAAATTCCACGTATCAGTGAGATCATATGATAATTGTCTTTCTCTGATTGACTTCTTTCGCTTAGCATAATACCCTCTAGTTCCATCTATGTCATTGCAAATGGCAAGATTTCATTTTTTGATGGCTGAGTAGTATTCCATGGTGTGTGTGTGTGTGTGTGTGTGTGTGTGTATACACACACCACATCTTCTTTATATATTCATCTGTTGATGGACATCTGGGCTCTTTCCAAACAATACTTTGGCTGTTGTGGACATTGCTGCTATAAATTTTGGGGTGCAGGTCCCACTTTGAATCACTACATTTGTGTCTTTGGGGTAAATACCTAGTAGTGCAGTTCCTGGGTTATAGGGCCTTGTGTGTGTTTTATTGATATTTTGTTAAGTTTTGAAAAATTGTTTTGTTTTGCTTTTTACAGATCATAATTCTTAGCACTGAAAAGCTACATGAGGCTATATATAGAGTGTCCATTTTCTAAGTAGCAAAAATGATATTAATTTCTTTTCTTGCAGTTGTCTACTGCAGTTAAAGATAGCAAAATGTAATTCAGTTTAGTAGTTATCCCAGTTTTGTTTTCTTCTTAGTATGTTTTTAAGTATATTTTGTTCTTTTAAAATTTTACCTATTTTTAAAAGTCTTACAAAAAAGGAGGGAATTACTTTTAATTCTGGTACATCTTTAAAACACACCACAATGTCAGCTTTTAAAGTGATTTTATGGTAGGAACGTGCAAGTTACATTTGTGAAGGTAACATTACTTATGTAACATGGATGTAGGTTTTCAAAAATAGGGTATTTAATACAAAATACAGTTGTGATAACTATTACAAAGCAGGCATTATTCAGTTAGCCAGAGTAACGTGCTTTTTGAATGTAAAGGATGTTATGTATTATAGCAGTTTTCACTAAATAAATGAGCTTACATCTAATGTTATGTTAGATGCTGTATGTTAGAAGGCATTTTAAGAAATATGCCTATAATAGTTTGAAAGGAGAGTAGCCGTGTCTCTAAATTGTGAGAATCAAAGCAGTGACCAGTGAAGTGGTACTAAGATATTAAAATACCATGAGACAAGCTCATTTCTTTTCTTGATTGCATTTCTAAGTATTTCTAAATCTAAAATCTAATCTAATCTAAAGCTTAGAATGGAGTGGAATGTCTTAAAAAGTATAATACAAGTACCAGTCCTTGAAAATGTCTACAGTTTTTTGTTTTGTTTTTTTTAGAAATCTTAGGCTTTCAAAGTATGGTTTTGAGTTTTACTCAGCTGCTATAATAAAGTGGGTATAGTGTAGATTCTCGTTGGATTAAAATTTAATACAAATAGAAAAATGTATTGTTAAATGCCCTGTCGATGGCAATTAAAACCTAAACTTTGCTTTTTTTTTTTTTAACTCCTTTTAGTATCATTTCTGAAAATTTGGGGTATATTAACTTTGATTTATCATAGCCTAAAATAACTTTTATTTATCTTAGCTATTTACATTGTATTGAACTTCATAGACATGCAATAGAGAATTTTATCTGAGAGCTATATGTTGTTTTAAAAATATTATGGGTTTATATTAACTTATCTGTAACCCCAAACTGTGGTCATTGTGTCAAAAGCTAGGATTACAAAGGTCTATTCTGGAAAGTGCAAACTCTTTTGCGTACAATGTCAGGGGCTTATAGTGAGTAGTATAAATTTATTATTTATATAGCATAGTAGTTTAGAGCACAGATTCTAGAGTCAGATTGCCTGGGTTTAAATATCCTTATCACCTGTATTACCTTGAGCACATTCCTTTTTTCTGGGCCTTATATTCCTCATTCATAAAGTAGATATTGACCTCATAAGGCTTAAGACTTAAAAGGATTAAATGAGCCAATATATGTAAAATAGAACAGATGGCACATGGTAAGCATTTAAATGTTTGCTGTCATTTTTTGTTTTAATTAAAATAGATTTAAAAGTCTGTATTTCCTTTTGCAGTTCTTTTGTTTGCTGAACTGTGTAAGTTCAATTTTCTATGTGAATTATTTCCCATTTGATTCCAATCCCTATTAATTTTTCCCTTTTAAAATGCATATATCTTCAGCTTATTTGTGTACCTAATCATAAATTGTTAAATACCTGGAGAGCAAGAACATAAAGTCACAAAACTTTTAGTCGTAGGGTTTTTTTTTTTTTAACAAATATCTTAAAATAACCTTGAGAATATGTATAGTGGTTAAGAACACAGGTCTAATGGTTAAGAACATAAGTTCTTGGCTCAGACCGCACAGAATCAAATCCTAGCTCCAGTCCTTTCTTGCTGCTGTTACTTTCTTACTAATCTTTCTAAGCTTCCTCATCTGTAAAATGCCCACAGTAATAGTTCTTATATCTTGGTGTGAAGATTTGCTTATACTGTATAAAATTGCAGGAGTTAACAAAGTAAATGTGGGTTCTGCCATTATAGACTTTATAATTATGAGCTATTGAGTTAAAATGCAAAAATAATACTGCTTTTTGAGGTTTGGTAGGGATTAAATAAAATGGTACATGTGAAGAATACAGCATAGAACCTAATAAATATTTATTTTTGTCATTTTGATGTTTATAGTTTTTAATTTAACCTCAGCAAACTGCGTGGTTATATCATGGAGTAAAAGGATGCCCTGTATAATCGAGGAAGAAACTGCACTTTTCTGTGAAAAGATAAAGATGTTTGCTCTTTCTAATAAAAAAAATTCTAAAACAGTGAAGTTTAATTTTTCATCCGTCACATTGGCAAATATTAGCAATGTCCCTTTTGATTGGGTTGATTGGGGCGTGAGCAAATAGGCACTCTCCTATTCTGCTTGATAAGAATGTAAATTGGTACAACTCTTCTGGTGGGCGATAAGGTAGCATATATCCTGAGGAAATATGCTTCAAATTTTGTGAAAGGAAAAGTCTTGTCTTCTGCATAGTTGTATTTCTAGTACCTAGTGTGTTAACCTGTATATAATAGACACTCAAGAAATACTAAATGGCGATATATATGTATGTTTTATTTTATATGTGTATAAACAAAATACCAAAAGGTGTGTGTCTAAGAATTATATTGAAGTATCACTTATAATAGGGAAATTGGAAATATGCAGTTTTTGTTTTTTTTTTTTTACCTGTATAAATCTTTTGAGATACCTATATCTTCATGTGTGTTTCTAGGAAAGTTGCTAATAACATTATAAATAGTGTCTTTTACAAATGGGTCCAGACTGTTGAGATATAAGATTTTCTTAGAGGTTTGAAACTGAACTCAGACCTACTGTCCAACTTTGTCATTTGATTTTATATTCACACATATTTATGTGATATTAATAGATATATCAGTTTGGGCATGGTAAAAAACAAAAACCACAGCAGTTATTTTAACAGAATTAATTTAATATGAAGAATTGTAATTAGTTTAAAGAACTGAAAAGGCAAAGAAGTGTTGAAGAGATAGTAACTTCAGAAAGCACCGGGCGCCTGGGTGGTGCAGTTGTTAGGAGGCTGCCTTCGGCTCAGGGCGTGATCCTGGCGTTCCGGGATCGAGTCCCACATCAGGCTTCTCCGCTATGAGCCTGCTTCTTCCTCTCCCACTCCCCCTGCTGTGTTCCCTCTCTCGCTGGCTGTCTCTCTGTCACATAAATAAATAAAATCTTTAAAAAAAAAAAAAAAAAAAAAAAAAAAAAAGAAAGCACCTACCAAGCAAGGAACTAAGGAATGAGGATGTATCACTAAAATATAAAAGTTTGGAGGGGGCCCTATAGAGCTCATTAGAAGGTTACTGCCAGCTGGTGGTGGTGTTGCTTCAAGATCTTGGCGGATAGATCTTATGGTTCTGAATTTTGACATCTGAGGAAGGGTACAGTACTGGCTAGGAGGTGCTGATTTTTCAGAGGAGGCCCAGTGAAGCTGGTTCTAGGACTGTGGGGAAAACTTTAGTGGAGCCAGCTGGTACTACTGAAATCAGTTGTCACCTAAGGGTTGAAAACTTGTGCAAACAGGAGAGAGTAAGTTCCTTCTTTCTTCTTTAGTCTTTTAGTACCCTCCCTCACCCACCAGGAGTTTAGAATAACAAACTGGAGCATAGAGGGTGAGTTTGAAGTCAAGTGACAATAGCTTAATATTAGCCCCATGCACTTCCTTAGTACTTATCCATTCAATTCTACACATACTTGAATTTCCATAGACCAGCAAAAATATTCTTTTACTTGAGAGGCATATATTCTAAGTGTATAGACAAAGGTCTCAATCGATTATTTACCCATTTCTAGGAGATAGTTGTGATATCTATCTCTGGGCAATGTTAATCGCTCCTCATATTCAGTCACAGTTCCATACAAATACCTACTACTTAATGACTGAATCGTTAAATTAGTCAACATCAGCAGTCCTGACAGTGGTCATGAGACCATAGCTGAAGCTTTCTTTCTGTCCATTTCATTTTTCCCTTGTTCGGAGACGATCCAGGCTTTTTACTTGGTGGGGTGACACAAAACCTTTATTCCGGATAGGTTTCATCCTCAGTGGTTTTACCTTTTTTTTTTGCTTGTTTATGTAGTTTTCCATTAACTTATACTATTGGACGTGAAGGTACTAAGAGGCAGAGGCACCTCAGAGAATACCCTAGGTTCCAGAAGTAGTCCTTCCTAATGGTTTCTGTAGCAGCAGTCCAACTTTTCTTTGGTAATAGAATTGGTCACTTTAGGCAGTAATCAGTCAGTCAGTTAATCAATGTTTCTCTCTTCACTTGTTGGTTCAGTTACATGAGAAGTACAAAATGGTCAACTAGCAGTTTCAATTTCCAATTCAGTGGGACATTCTTGTGTTCCTTGATATAGAAGCATTCTTACTTGCAAACCAAAATTTCTACACCAGAGTTGCTGGGGTGGGAAACAAAAATTCTGTGAGTAAATAGTTAGAAATCATATTGAGATGAGGATGGTTCTTTGACTCATGTATTTTGGCTAAGGGAGAAACTACACTGTATATTTGCATACAGATTTAAAACCATGTCCCAAATCCGGTGAGAACATCATCCTTAGGTCTTCTAACTGGTGTTGCAACTGAATTTTCAGTTGACCATCTTACTGTTCTGTTAAGTCAGCTATTTCTAGGTGGGAGGTAGGAGCAGTAAATTTCAAGGCTATGAGCCTATTGCCCCACTTATTTTTGCTGTGAAGTAAGTTTTATGGCAACCTTTGTTAATGAATAAGACATCCCATAAGTCCATGGAAGGTGATGTTAGTAGAAGTGTTAAAGAGAAAAACAAAATTTTTAAAAATCTGAAATACTTATGTGATCTAGTAAGGATAAATTGCTTTGTCTCTCCATGATAGAAGTCAGTGTAATCAGCCTACCATAATGGCCTAAAATATACTCTATGGGTCAGTGGCTGGCTAATTCTCCCGGGGAATGATGCTGAATCAAGGGCCTCATTGTAGTCTCAGCTGTTGGCAAGTTGAGCCCTTAGTGGTAGCTGTGGCCAGATCAGCTGTGGTGAGGAAAGAGCCCCTATAGCCTCTATCCCTTCCACTACTGACATTTTTCACAAGGGCTCATTGAATAAACTCTAGGATGGTTGGGGAAATGAAAGAATTGACATTTAGAATGAGTCATTTGGGCCACCTGATTATTGAGAGCCTCCTTTGTGCTGAATACCTATTTCTTCGTAATCTCTGCCTCTTCTGAGAGGTCTCCACATACCTTCCCCACACTTCACTGTCTTCCCATATCCTTGGCCAGTTTTCTGAACTATCTATAGTCAGTGTAGATTTGTGCTTCTGGCCATCTCAGTCCAGACTGTAGTTTTCAAAGCTTGGTCCAGAGACCTGTGTGGGTGTGAACCAAGGCACCACCACCACTCCCCACAGTAAAGCATCTGCACTTGACTCAGTGCTACCCAAGCCCTCTCTTTTTCCCTCCACCCAACCTGGGCAGGAGGATACAGGGCCACAGTTTCTGGGTGCTTATAGAGAGAGTAGGTTGATTTTATTTTACCTGCTTTTGGGTTAATGTTGGGAAACTAATCACAAGCAGTTTCTAAACCAAAAATAACATGTTGTAAAAGGACAATAAACATTGGGTCAGATGGAACAACAACAAAAAGAGCCCAGCCCATTGGTAGAATTTCCCATCACTCATGTCTTCGGGCTGTTACCATGCAGCAGTCCATTTCCTTTGTTTTCCTAGGACATCATGGACTTTAAATTTTAAACTGTGTCTCAGTTTTTTCTTTTTTCCTTCATCTGGTAATAAGAAATTCTCCCTTGATGTCAGGTATGGATTGAAGAAAAGAAGGCAGTGCCTCAGTAAAGAAAGCTATACCTCTACCTGTATTTTCTGGACCTCCTCAAGCCCAATATCTTATGTAGCATTTCTCTCCGTTCCTCCCGTCCGCTCCCCTCCCCTCCCCTCCCTTCCCCTCCCTTCCCCTTCCCTCCCCTCCCCTCTCTTTTTAGAGAGGGAGAGAGAGAATCTTAAGCAGGCTTCACGCCCAGCGCAGAGCCTGACGTGGGGTTCAGTCCCACAACCCTGAGATCATGACCTGAGCTGAAAACAGGAGTCAGAGGCTTAACTGACTGAGCCACCCAGGTGCCTTTCTTATGTAGCATTTGTTTGTTTGTTTGTTTGTTTATATATTTATTTGAGAGGGAGAGAGAACGAGCAGGGAGGAGGGGCAGAGGGAGAGAGAGAAGCAGACTCCCTGCTGAGCAGGGAGCCCGATGCGGGGCTTGACCCCAGGACCCAAAGATCATGACCTGAGCCGAAGGCAGACACTTAACCGACTGAGCCACCCAGGCACACTTCTTATGTAGCAGTCATACTTACTGAATAGTTTGTTCCAACTGTCCCTGTACTTCATGGCTTAGTAGGTTAAATAGTACCCCTTTCATCATGGGCAATTTAAGTCATCATGTGGTCACTTGTTTCCCATGATTAGGCCTTCAATATCTTTCAAGGTTCAATAACAAGCTGGGATCTATTTCTGAAAAGAATAATGATCTTTAGGAAGTGGCATGGTTTTGCTCTATAACCCTGAGGACTGGTATGATTCTCTTGTTGGGGCTTGCTCAAAGCTCTGGACAATGGATATACTGGGTTATAAGGTTCAAGTAATAGAACAGCTTATACTACAGCCTGGATTTGTTACAGAGCTTTCTTTTGCTCTGATCCCAACTTATAAATGCTTGTCAAGCATTGTGCCCATACCCCCTTCCCCCTTTTAGTAGTAAATGGTGTACATATAGCAATTTCTTGTTCACCTTGGAGAGGCTGACAGGTCTTAGGCCATTGGATTCCTAGAAATCTTACTTCAGTAATGGGCCCCTTAATTTTTGTGTATTTTCTCCTTCATCTTTAAAAAAAAATATTTATTTACTTGAGATAGAGAGAGAAAAGAAAACAAGTGGTGGGGAGGGGCAGGGGGAGAGGAAGAAGCAAACTCCCCCTTGGATCATGACCTGAGCTGAATGTAGATGCTTAACTGACGGAGCCACCCGGATACCCCTTCTCTCTCATCTGCTTTTTTTTTTTTTTAAAGATTTTATTTATTTATTTGACAGAGATAGAGACAGCCAGCGAGAGAGGGAACACAAGCAGGGGGAGTGGGAGAGAAAGAAGCAGGCTCATAGCAGAGGAGCCTGATGTGGGGCTCAATCCCATAACGCCGGGATCACGCCCTGAGCCGAAGGCAGATGCTTAACGACTGCGCCACCCAGGCGCCCCTCATCTTCTGTCTCACATATGTCTTACTAAGGTATCTAAAGAACTTTATGCTTTCTCCTCATTTTTAATAAGCATAAGTCCAAAGTCATCAGTGTTGTGGATCAGTGTTTTATTCTGTGTAATGTCATAATGATCACTGTCTCTGAAAAAAATAAAGATAATAATCAGTGGTGGTAAGGATATAGAGAAATTGGAGCCCTCAAACATTGAGATTGTAAATTGGTGCAGCCACTTTGGCAGTTCCTCAGAATGTTAAAGATAGACTTACCATTTGACGGAGCAAGTCTACTCCCAGGTGTATTTCCAAGACAAATGAAAACCTATATCCACATAAAAATCTGTACATAAATCTTCTTACCAATATTATTCATAATAGCCAAAGAGTAGAAACAATCCGAGTTATCAGTCAACTAAAAAATGGATAAATGTGCAGACAAAATAGCTCTTTTATTCATCAGATTTAGTATAGCGGATCCTCTTAAGCAAAGGGGCTCTGGATTTTACCACTTAGGTTTCAGTTTCGGCTCTACCACTCTTAGGTTATTTAATCTTTGTGTTGCTTGCGTTTCTACAGCTGTATAATGTAGATAATGGAAGTGCCTATCTCTTGTGGAAATTTAATGAGAAAATACATTTAGTCCACTGCATGTCACGTAATAAATACTAAATTATTAAGAAAACATGACCACTGTCTCTGCAAATTATACTATGGCAAAAAGCAGGAGAGTTGATGGCTATGAATTATGTTGTTGGTCATGCCTGGCAAAGGCAAATATCTTCTGATAGTACCTCACTTAACATAGAGACAGAATATTTGCCGTCTTATAGTTGTGTAGTTGTGGGTAAGATTTCAGATTGGGTTGATTTGCTTCGTTAAAGATAGCACGTCGGAAACAGCTGCAGCATTTTGTCACACCCTGATTGATTTATGGTCATTTGTAATCACTCTTCACAATCACCCACCTTCTGTATAGGCTAAACAGATAGAATAAATGGATATATGATTGATATTTGTCACTGCAACATCTTTCTAAGTCTTGGATAGTGGTACTAATCTCTGTACCTGTCTTGGGGATATGGATGCATTATTACTTTTGCTTTACATCCGTGGCGGGGAGTACAAGTTCTGCGGGCTTTCATTTGGTTTTTCCTAGTATAGTGATGCTTATGCCTTGAGTTAGAGAGCCAAGGTGGAAATTCTTCCAGCCAAATATTTCTCTTCCAATTATACTTCTAGGAACTGGAAAATAACCACAGGTTACATCTGTGGGCATACTGTCCTATTTAGACTTAAACTTCAGCCAGAAACCCATTTATCACCAGATCACCCTAAGCTCTCTCTCTGACAGATCATGACAGCATTTTACGTCCCTGGTAATTAATGTCTGTTTAAAGTGCATGTCTGAGTCCCTGACTGGTCTGAGTATTTCTTTTTTCCAGTGCATAATCAACCTCGCAAGCACTGCCAGTGTTTTGAAGAATAGTTTGATGAAGATTTACAGTAAGGGTCAGCACATTTCTTTTTAATAAAAGGCTGGATAGTAAATATTTTTGGGATTGCTGGCCATATAGTTTTTGTCTCAACTACTTAATTCTGTCATTGTAGTGCAAAAGCAGTCAGACAGTATGTAAATGAATGAGTGTGGCTGTTTCCTATAAAACTTTATTTACAAAAACAGGTGCTAGGGTAGATATGGCCTGCGGGTTGTTGTTTGCCAAAGGTAGATTTATACTATACATACTTGAAGTAGTAGTGTTGCTAGGTCCTTTTTCAAGGGGACTTGTCCTCTCCCTTCTATTAAGGAGCTTCGGTCTTTAACCTGTTTAGGTTTGTGCATTTGAAGTTGAGAAATGCCAGCTTAATAGCAAGCACAATGAAATCAGTAGAATTGAGTATATGATTTCACTTTACCTCCTTTTGGAAATGTATGAAAATGTTCTCTTACTCTGCCAACTAGAGTGTTTTTTTTTTCCTTTTGCTCAGGTTTATTTAAAAAATAGAATAATTAATTCTATTTTTCATGTTTATTTGAACTAGGGTTTTTATTTTTAAGAAGGAAATTAGAGTGGTAAAATATTAGAAGTGTTGAAAAAAATGTTCTTATATAAGAAAGGATTAAGTCAGTAAGAACATAGCTAATAAACTATATGGGGAAAAAGTCCTTTCTTTGCTGAGCAGAGTCTTTTTTTCTTTTGTTTTTTCCTTTTCTGCCTCTATTTTGGAATGAAATGCTTAACTTTTATTTATGTCATTAAAAATTATTTTAAATAAGTGAAATTAGAGATAAAAACACTAATATAGCCAATCTTATCATACTTAATGACTAAGCTATTTGGCATATAGTTAGTCATATGTTTTTTTTTTTTGGTATGTAACAATGGCTATTTCCATCATCTAACAAATGGCCCATAGTAACTGCTTTAGTTACCTTATTTGAAATATTCTCATCACCTAAACTTTTTTTTCTTTTTTAAAGACAAACACTTCCTTGGATTTTAGTCCTTTAGGGGGTTTCTGTATTAAATTCTTGATTATGTTTTATTTCCAGTGTGGGCCGGGAGAGGAAAGGAGGAGCTACAGCTGATTTTTCAATTCCTCTGCTTGGCTTTCTATAGCAGATATTACTAATTCCTGTTAACTCTTTCATTTCATCCTCCCTACTTCACAGAAAATCTTTGCCAGTCCATCTACCAAAAATAAATATAGTCAAAGTGCCTGTGAGTAACCAGTAGGAGAAAAGGAGCATGTGGTTTCAAAACATCTGCATATGACCTCTCTGGAGTCATATTACGTCCTTTCACTTATTAATTTAAAAGAGAAATTGGTATCATCTTTGTTTCATCATTTGGTTCTTTGGAGTTTAATTTTTGTATTTATTCATTTTAAATTATTTTTTACAATGAGAATCTTTTGCTTTTGTCTTTTGCTCTAATCTAATGTACTTTTTCCTTAATTGCAATTTTTCTCTGAGTTAGCTTTTATGTCATGAGAAGCTTGTCACTTGGTAGATACCTCTGGGGAATTTTGTATAGATTAAATACTAGTTAAATTCCTACTTTAAATCAGTCACATTCAGGGTGTGGGGGAGAATTTGGGCAAGTTAATGAATGTAGTATTTGACTGTAGACTCTGGAGGAGTGGGATGGAGAGGACTACAAACACATTTTGAAATCCCTTTTTAGTAGATTTGTTTTTCTCAGTGTAATGGATGTAGAAATGTAAAACTTTTTGAAGTGTTAGGGATTGAAGAAATGAGTACTCATTTTAGGAGTCAGGGTTCTCAATGAGCAAAGAAGAAGACAAAAATATGGAATAGAGGAGGGGCGCCTGGGTGGCACAGCGGTTAAGCGTCTGCCTTCGGCTCAGGGCGTGATCCCCAGCGTTATGGGATCGAGCCCCACGTCAGGCTCCTCTGCTATAAGCCTGCTTCTTCCTCTCCCACTCCTCCTGCTTGTGTTCCGTCTCTCGCTGGCTGTCTCTATCTCTGTCGAATAAATAAATAAAGTCTTTAAAAAAAAATATGGAATAGAACAAGGCAGTGAAGAATCCTGTGGAATGGATTAGAATTTTAAAAATAATCGAATATGTATATATGTGCACATACACATATACAAATATATAAGCATATATAAATGTATATTTGCGTATATATGTACGTATGTGGTGGTACACACAAGTAAACACTTATCCTAGCTCTGTCCACTGACGAAACCTAGAAGCAGATGCTTCAGTTATAATGAGTTTATCTAGCATGAAGGTGCTGCTTTCCAATAACTATTTTCCACTGCAGAGAAACCAGATATCCTCACAGAAATGGCTTATTCTAGGGCTAGGCAGAGAAGTTGAAGGATGACCCTAGAACATCTTCTTATGCCAGAAAGTAAGAAAGTGGTCAAAAAGATGAAAAGAAAAGGAAAGTTGGGGGCATGTTGAAAGGGTGCAGGAGCTAACTAAAAGTAACTCCCATTGGCCAAATCTAGGACAGTGTGAGTACCAAAACAATGAAGGGGAGTAATGAATTATAGACCTTGCTAAAAATAGGAATCCACGAGCCCATACTTGATAATAAATGAGGAGAAAAGGTAGTCTTGCTTAGAGTAGAATGCTCATGGGTAAATGTGGAAGGAATCTTGGAAGTGGAAAGCATTTTGCCACCATCACAGTGAAGATTGGCTCAAGCAGTATAATGAATGGATGCTAAGCCCAGGAGAGAAATTTTTATGAGAAGCAGGATATTTTTATGGTTGTGAAATGTCTTTCTATGGATTGCTTCTAACTTACAAGGGGAAGAACAGTAATTATTCAGGTGAGAAATTGGATAACCCCCTGACTGTTTATCAGAATTAACGTTAGCAGTGAGGGGAAAATGGGCACCGTGTGTTTCATTTACCTGGTACTCTGACTGTGGATATATACCTTGAGTCTAACCATGAGGAAACATTGAACAGATGCCTACTGTAGAACATTCTGTGTTTTTAATAAAAGGGCTTATTTCAGTGTGTCAGTGTTAGAAGAGGTGAAGTCTGCGGAATGTATGCGTAAACAGTTGCATATGATTTCAGGAGATCAGGTACTACCTGGAGCAATATACACCTTGTGGCAAAGTCTGTCTCTGGACAGCTTGCCTCCTGTGCCTCTTTGCTGACCCTTTCCTTGTTGAACATTCATTCATTTGTTCGTTCCTACTTCCCAGGCACTGGAGTATATTCAGTAAGTATTTTCTAAATTGAATTTCTGAATTACAGTTATCACAACACTGTTATAAAATTAATTTTGGTAATTTTCTATCAAACAGGCTTTTACTTATTATGGAACAATTCACAAACACTTCTACCAAACATGAATCACTTAAGAGCTTTTTATTTTCCTCTTCTTTATGAGGAGGGAACATCTTCACCTTTTTAAAAGCTGCAAGATAGTGGAAAAAACTATGAAGTGAGTAAGAACATTCTGGCATAACTGAATTTGAGGTATAATAAGGAAAAATAGATTTGAAATCTATTTAAAAATAGTTTTTAAATCTTTTAAATCACGTAAATAATCGTGTCTGACGTATGGCATACTGGAACTTATTTACTTACTATTACTATTTACTTGCTATTACTTAAACTTGTAAAGATAAGTAAAAGTTGCTTTTTGGAGTCTGAGGTTGGAAAATTTCAGAGTTTAGGATTAATTTGTGAAAGGCATAGCTTTGTGGTTGGCCTGTCGAAGTTTAAATATTGTCAAAATCCTATGGTATAATTTCAAAAAGAAACAACTTATCTTTTTAACCAGGCATTTTGTTGCCTTTTGTTTTTATCCTAATTTCAGTGAATTTTTTTTTATTATTTTTTTTATTAAAGATTTATTTTTATTTATTCGACAGAGATAGAGACAGCCAGCGAGAGAGGGAACACAAGCAGGGGGAGTGGGAGAGGAAGAAGCAGGCTCATAGCAGAGGAGCCTGATGTGGGGCTCGATCCCAGAACGCTGGGATCACGCCCTGAGCCGAAGGCAGACACCTAACCGCTCTGCCACCCAGGCGCCCCATCAGTGAATTTTAATTAGAAAATCCAGTTTGTAAAATCTTGACTTAATTTTTTATTTTGTTAACCTTGCCTTTGGTATCTTGTGTTGACTTTTCTAGATATTCCTTGGATATACTGACAACAATATTTCACTATTTGAGGAATGTAACACTTCCTTTTTATTTATTAAATTGAGTTTTTAAAAACTGAATCCATGAATTCCTTTACTCCTTTTACTAGTTCTGCCCTGTATAAGAGATGTTTTGAAGCCTTACATTATAACCAAGTCCTCTTTGTGTATCTGTTACCTTTATATATTTTAGATCCCATGCTGTATGAAATGTGCAGATTTTAAAATTGATATTTCTGCTCCCCAAATCATGCCTTCTGTCATTATAGCATGTACCTCTTTATTCTTTTTATTGCCTTTAACTCTAAATTCCTTTTAGTCTGATACTACTATTATCCCTTATTCTTTCTTTTTTTCTTGAATTTGTTGGGTGTGTTTTTTGCTCATTTATCTTTTTTTGTTTCACTGTGGTAGTTCATGACGACAGCTATCATGCTGAGATCCTCTGGCTTTGGAACATAGGAAATACATGGTCACACATGCGCAGGGACCAGCCACTGTTACACACTGACAGTACAACTGTGGGTATTTGATGACTGGTCCTTTTATGAAATCAGTAGATAATGTAGCCATGTGGTATGGTAGGTGTCAGTTATTGAACTAACATCTAGTTAAAGACAATTTTTTTTACAATCAAATTAGGTTACTTTCTAGGGTTTCAGTCTGAGGATACAAGAATTCTAAAAAGCTAGTGATCCCCACTCCCCTTACCTTTCCATCTCGCATTTTCCACAACTTCCACTCTGGACAGTTTCCCTCACATCGCTAGCACTTAGCTCCAAATGAGCAAACTAGAAGAAACTTCAAAAGCCACATACTCTGAGTTTTGCTGCCGTCTTAGTGAATTTTGTAGATATATTTTAAGAATGTAGTGATAAAGTGTGATTTGACTATGATCAATATATTTATTCTTTTTAAACTTCAAACCAAATTCTTTGTTGGAGAAATTCTGTTACTTTGTTTTAAGTTTGTTCTCGAAAATTTGTTTGGTTTTGTTTAAATCAGTCTTTAGCCAATAGAATTTTGTTCTTTAAGCCAACTTTAACAAGAAAATTTAGTTCATTCAAAATTAGTGTGCTAAGGTATTTGGTTTTATTCTTTCTACCTTAATTTATGTTTATTATTTATTTTACCTACTTTTTTTTTTTCCCCCTTAAAAAAAACCTTTCTGTTTGATCACATTAGTATTCATTGTATTTTCCTCCTAGGAATTTTTATGATGCTCTTTCATTATATTAGTGGTTACCTTTCCTTTCCCTACATTCATAATTAGATATATATTTCTCTATTATTTGAAAATAAGATGCCAACTATTTCCCCTACCAAGATGGTCTCTTCACTCTTCCCCCATTATATCAGAAACTTATAATACTTTCTAATGCTTTACCTTTCTCTGTTTCTCCAGATGAAATCTTCGCAGTGTTCTTATTCTCACTACTCTCCCCACCCTAAGTTTTTTTGGAATGTTTACTGGAAATTCTCCCCAACCCAACCCTATAGATATTATTAACATCTTAATAGTTTTGCTGCAAGGCTGTTTTGTTTGTTTGTTTGATTGTTTTAGAATTTGTCTTAAAATCATGCATATTTCTTTTATTTCAAAAATATATTTTTTGACTGTTGCACTGCACATTTCCAGTTTGTCATTATTTAATTTAAATTTGGTAGTATTTGTATATTGCAAGATTCATCGCCTACCAATTTTCTCTTTCCTTCATTTTCTGTTTCTTGTTCGAACAGATTCGTTTGTTCTCTGGATAATCATTTCTTGAGTATTTTTCTCTCAAGAGTATTTTTCTTGAGTAAGTTTCTCATAGCATAGGTTATATAGTACTCTTAATTTGTGCATATCTTCACATATCTTTCTTTTTCCTGACAGGTTAGTCATGTCTTGAGTATAGAATTCCCGAGGTGCAACTGTTTTCTCTTTTTTTGTTGTTGTCCTTTGGCTCCATTGTTAAAGATGAGAAGTCTAATGTCACTTTGATTCTTTTTCCTTCTTTTATGGGCTGTCTTGTTCTTATTTTTCTTTATTGGCTCATTGGGGCTCAAGTCTAGTTGTTGGAGTGCTGTAAATGGTGGCGGCCCACACAAGGAAAAATACCTGTTCTTTATCCCACCGCATCAATTAAACAAAGGTTTCTAGTTCTCTGCACTGAATAGAGAAAGCCTCCCTGCTTCCTTATTCTGCACATACTCCCATCTCAGGCCTCAGACATTTTCAGCCTTAGCTTCTAAGGCTGCCAAGAAGGCCAGGCACATCACCTGGGGCCCATGTTTTCCTTGTCTCTGGGATTTTCACAGATTTCTGTAGTGTATACTTTCCCCACGATTTGGTAATTTTCAGTCTTCATCTTGTGGCTGTTTTTAGCCCATGCGGGAGAAAGCCACAGATCACTTCCCCTGCCAGGAAGCCCTCAAATTCCATACTCAAAAGATACTTACTTGGTTTAGAAGGCTGATAATTTGGAGTTGGGCATGTGGAGTCAGACATGTTTAAAATTATCATCCTTTATGATCCTTAATTTTTTATTTTTAATTTTCAAATAGTCTTTCTGCTTTTTTACTTCTAAAAATATATTTATGTTGTTGTGTTTTATTCCTTGTTTCATAAATTGTGATCACAGAAGTATTCCTCCATAACCCTCTTCTCTCCTCCCCCCACCCAGAAGTCAGTTCAAACTGCTGTAACAATATACCATAGACTGGTGGCTTAAACAACGGACATTTATTTCTCATGGTCTGGAGGCTGAAAGTCTGAGATCAGGGTGCCAGCATAGTTTGGTTCTGGTAAAGGGTCCTCTTCCAGGTTGCAGATTCATTGTATCTTCACATGGCAGAAAAAGAGGGGACTAGTTCTCTGGCTACCGCCAGCCCCCCGCCCCCCCACCCCCCGCCTGCTGCCTCCTCCTCCTCTTATTATTTTTTTAAAATTTTCAATTAAAAAAGATTTTTTTTCACGCTAAGTGTGAGCTGAAACTCACAACCCCAAGATCAAGATCTGAGCTGAGATCAAGTGTCAGATGCCTAATGGACCAAGCTGCCCAGGTGCTCCTGTCCTCTTCTTATAACAGCACTAAACCTGTTCATGAGGGCTCCACCCTTGTGACCTCCCAAAGGCCCGACCTCAAAAGATCATCACATTGGGGATTACATTTCAGCATAAGAAATCTGAGGGAATATGAACATGCTGTCCATAACAGAAGGAATAGAGATTTTTGTTACCGTCTAATATTGTGTATTCTATTTTAACTTCTATTTGTAATCACCTTTAAGTTTGTCAGAGGACTTTTAAACTCTGAATATCTCACTCTAGAGTGAAACTGTCTCTTGAGACTCCCATGTGTAAGACAAGAGGCTTGATATGCTGTTTAGCTACTCCCCTGCTCTTTGTCAGTACAATCTACCCTTTTAGATATAAATCATGTGCATTGTGTTTTTATTTTTTCTTTATATATCTTTCAAAAAGTTTGTTGGGATTTATATTTTAATTTTAGTATCAGATTTTTAACAATTATTTAAACTCATCCCTATTTCACCTGGCTCTGGTGCTTATTAGTGTTCATTTCATACCTTGACTTTACCCTTTTTTCAGAATCTTTCTCTAAGTTCAAGTATATTTGCACATAATATTTTTAAGAAATATGCTTATTTAGTATTTTCTCATAAGCATAAATCTTTCTATTATGGTTTAATTTACAAAAAATAAATGATCACCGTAATGTTGGGGGAGATAAAAGGTTACATTGTAACAGCTCTCATTGATTTTTATATTTACTAAAATCTTAAAAGTTAATTTGAAGTACTAATTTTGGTATTTCTGTTTATTATTTCTAAGAAACTTTTTTTTCACACCATATACAAAGACTTTTTAAAAAAATCTTTATAATATCTGTAGATCATCAGAAATTTTTAGAGTGTCCTTGAAAAGTAGAGAATTTATGTTTACTCCTAAAAATAGACTTCTCTGTATTGTGTATATAAAGGAGAGTTATTTTCCATGGCATTTTATTAGTCTACTGCAGAAACAATTGTGTTTATAATAAAAATATCACTAAGCCCAGTGGCTCGTATTTGAAATAATTATGGATGGAATTTTTAAAATTAGTAGTTGCTTATATTTTTTGTATTAAGATTTGGCCTGAAGTATTTGTGAGGTTACTAAATAATTCTAAGTACCTCAAATTCAAATTCTTGTTTGTATCTTAAAGGAAAAAGATTTGAACTTTTTTAGCCACCACATTTGTCAGTTAAAATCAATTATGGGATAAATTGCATAGCCCTGATTATTAAAATAATTGCAAAATAATTAATAATAGAATTATATTCTTGTAACTTTCACAGTCTGTTTTGAGCCAAGCCATTTAATTTGGTTTAAAGAGTTAATTATGACAAGAGGATATTTAATATCCTCTAGCATATGACAGCATCAAAATATAAATATGGTAATTTATTATAAAAAGAAGAAAGCTAGGACACATCATTGTTAATGCAGTCCTTTTATCTCTGGAAAATGGAACTCATATTAAGCTTTGAATCTCAGGGGACAGAATATGGGGGAGGGTATGGAAGGAGCTCATTTTGTTCTTTGTGTACATCAGAAAACTATCTTAGCAAACGGGACTTCCGAGTATTGAATAATGGGATAGTCGGAACAATTATGATCCAAGATTTTTGCAAATCTACATGTAGTGGTTGTGCTCATGGTTATTTTTAATATCTTAATTTTATTATGTTGGCACCTGTTATTTACGGCTTTTATTTAAAAATTATACTTAATTGTAGGAAATGCATTTCACTGTGTAATAGCAGTTAAGGCTTTAGATTTTCTAAATGCCAGTATACTACACCAGCATTGTCCAATGTAACACTATAGATGTAGTAATTGTGTTTATACTAAATTACTGCCTTATATTCTTTTAGTTAGAAACCTCTATCAACTGGAAATTTTGTATATCTACAACTTAAAGATGCTTTATGTTCATATTGATAAACAGAAGCCATTGCAGGTTTCAGACACATTTTCAGTAATCAAAGGAAGTTTATTAGCTTTTGCAGCTTTTTAAAAAAAGTACATTTTATTGTCATGTACTTCTTTGGAAATTGACCATCTAAGCTACATGTAAGTTAACATGTTAATATCAAAGATATTTTTACTGACCATTATACAATTACATGAATTCCTTAAATATCATCAAATTTATCCCTTTGGGTAATGTTTTTTTAACTTTAATAAGTAAAGCTGCCATATGTATTATGTAGTTTTAAAAAATTGCTTGGGCATTTAAATATAGGTTTATTGTAGAAAGTATACACCATATTACATGGTCTCAAGGGAGTTTAGAATAAATTAGCTATAAATTGCATGAATTCATTACTAAGAAACAAAGACCTTTATTCATCTTTTTCAGAATCTAATTTATAAAAAAGAAAAAAATGTCACAATCCTACTTGTGTTCCATTTACTTTTAGACTTTCATCATAGTAAGTAGCAGTGCTAGTTATAACTGATTAATCACTATTCAGTAAGCATTTGTTGAAAACTATGTGCAAACCATGTTGTTAGGTGCTGGGAATGAAAAGGATGGATGAGCCCTACTCTGAAGGTGTGAGTAGCTTGACTGGAGGGACAGATATAGATAAACATCAGTGTGACAAATACGGTACAGTCAGTGTGAATAAAGTACTACAGGGGCCCAGACAATCTTATATTACATATAAAAATATTTTAGTTGTCAGTCATAGCAGAAAGAAGGTCCCAAAGAAGATGGTTCTTTTGAGTAGAACTTTGTAAATACATAGGCATGGCGTTTAAGATAAAGTATAGTCTGAAAGAAGTCATGAAATCATATGGACTATTTATTGAATAACTAGGGTTTATAGAAGTGGAGATTTGAATAAAGTAGGCCAGGCCCAGATTGAGATAGACATAGAAAGCCAGAGTAAAGAATTGGGACTAACCTTGGAAAGTTAATGAGGACTATAAAAATAATTAATGCTATCTGTGTTTTAGAAAGTTACTCTGGCCAGAAGACAGAGATTGGTTACATATTTCAACCAGTCTCACAAGCCAGAAACCTATAAATCATCTTTATCGCTCTTATCTGGTTATTATATGAAATACTGTAAGTTTTACTTCCCGGTGATATAGAATGCTAGTTCGAACTAAGATCATGTCTATGGCACAGGGGAAAATCAACAAATTTAAGCACCTTAATCCAATATGACTGGTGTCATCAGAGGAGATAGAATAAGAGAAGAGATACAGAGATACTTGAGGAGAGAATGCCCTGGGATGATAGAGACAAAGATTGAAGTGCTGCTGTTATAAACCAAGAAATGCCAAGGATTGTCAGCAAACCACCAGAAGCTAGGAAAAGACAAGAAAGGATTCTCTTTTACAGCTTTCTTTCTTTCTTTCTCTTTCTTTCTTTCTTTCTTTC
Organism: Ursus americanus; assembly: GCF_024610735.1. NCBI lineage: Eukaryota > Metazoa > Chordata > Mammalia > Carnivora > Ursidae > Ursus > Ursus americanus. Next base: position 8,553,981 of record NC_142137.1, on the reverse strand, counting down.
TTTCTTTCTTTCTTTCTTTCTTTCTCTTTCAAGATTTCATTTATTTATTTGACAGAGAGAGAGAACACAAGCAGGAGGAACAGCAGAGGGAGAGGAGGGAGAAGTAGGCTCTCCTGCTGAGCAGGGAGCCTGATACAGGGCTCCATCCCAGGACCCTGGGGTCATGACCTGAGCCAAAGGCAGTCACTTAACCGGCTGAGCTACCCAGGCGCCCCTCTCTTGCAGGTTTCTGAAGAAGCATGGCCCTGCCGACATCTTGAGTTCAGATTTCTAGCCTCCAGAACTGTGAGACAATAAATCTCTGTTGCTTTAAGCCATCAAGTTTGTGGTACTTTGTTACGGAAGCCCTAGGAAATGAATACACCTGGTATATATTGTTTATCTTTTAAATTTAATCTTCCTTTTTCTTTATATATTTAGACTTATCTCTTATAAATAGCATTTAGCTTAATTTATTATTTTTTGGGTTATACTTTAACATTCTTAATCTTTTAAGTGAAGCATTTTGCTTATTTACTTAAACTTACATGAATTAGTCAGATATGTGAAAAATTTTTGCCCTCTTGTGTTATATATTTTACCTTTTCTGTATTTATTTTCCTCTTCTTTCTTGCTTCCTTTTATTTTGATAGATTTTTTTTCCCTGCTTAATTTGAAATGTTGTTCTTTTGGTAGTTACTCTAGAAATTTTAGCATGCATGTTTAACTCAGTAGGTCTAAAGTTGACATCTTTACCTTCCCAAGTAGTGTACTTTGATCACCCCTTTCCAGTTTATGTGTTGTTGTTGACTTTTTTCTATCTTTTTTTATAGTAAAGTCCAGAAGACATTATTTTTATTATGTACAATCATGTTTGATTGCTTTTCCTGTTTATTTATAACTTCTTTTGTTATGCATTGCTTCTTATACTTTCTACTCTGTGGAATTACTAAACTTCTGCCAATAATTATACCCGCTAACGTTTCTTTTAGGCTCTTCTGGTAGCCAATTCAGTTGTTTTTATGACAGTCTTTATTTTATCCTTATTCGTTGAACATTGAATTTGAAGTACACAAATGTTTTCTTTAGAGTATCAATGATTTTCTTCCAGTGTCTTCTAACTTTCATTTTTACTGTTGAGAAATCAGCTGTTAGTGTAATTGTCTCCTTTGAAGATGACCTTTATTTTCTTTCTATTTAAGAGACAGTCTTTGTCTTTAGTGTACTGCAGATTCACTGTGATGAGTGTAGGTGTGAATTTTTTTCCTAACTGAAATTTATTAGGCTTCTGGAAAATATTATATGTATTTTTTTATCAGTTCTGAACCTTTCCTCCCATTATTTATTCAAATATTACAACTACTTCATTTCTTCCCTCCTCTTAGAACTCCAATTGATTCATTTGCTAAACAAATAAATATTGAGTACCCAGTTACTGTTTTAAGAACTGTGATACATTTGTGAAGAATCAGATCCCTGCCTTATGGAATTTACGTTTTAGCCAAGAGAGACAGACAATAACTATAACAAGTAAGTGAATTAAATGATGTGTTGAAAGGCAATTAATATCTGGAAATTTTTTTTAAATAAGTAGAGTAAAGGATTGAGTGTTCTAAGTTGGAGGGGAGGAAGGACACATTGAAGTATTTTTTTAAAAAGATTTTTTTATTAGAGAGTGTGTGAGTTGGGGGGAGAGGCAGAGGAAGAGAGAGAGAGAGAATCTCAAGCAGACTCCATGCTGAGCATGGATCCCAATGCGGGGCTTGATCTCAGGATCCCGAGATCATGACCTGAGCCAAAATCAAGAGTCAGATAGATGCTTAACTGCCTGAGCAAGCCAGGCGAGGACAAGTTGAAGTATTGTAAGTCTAATTGGTGAAGTAAGATCTGAGCAAAGAGTTGAAAGAGGTGAAGGAACTAGCCAAACTCATATATGAGGGAAGAGCATACCAGACAAAAGAAACATCTGGAACAAAAGGCTCCATGATCAGCATGGTGGCCAGTGTGGCAAGAGATGAGTAAATGAGGGAGGGAAAAGTAGTAGAGATTAGACCCTATATTATCTCACCTTATGGCTGATGTAAAAACTTCAGCTTTTAGTCTGAGGGAAGTAGGTATTGCAGGGTTTTGGAATGAGAAGTGACATGATTTGACATATATTTCATAAGAGTCCTTCTGGCTGCTGTGATGAGAATGGACAAGAAAGTTTCAGGCAAACCAATTAAGAGGTTCTTGCAGGAAACCAGGCTACAGTTCTTGTGAGTTAGGACTAGGGTAGTAACATTGGTGATGGTGAGATGGTCAGATTCTGAATATCTTTTGGAGGTAAAGTATGGTGATTGTTTTTAATTTAGCTGAATTAAAATTTTTTTTCCCAAAATTCTGTTCCTTGTATGGTGGCAGGTTAGCTGGCCTTAGGAAATGTGTGATACTTGAGTGGTAGAAGCGTAGTGGTAGCTATTACATTCAGATGTGCACATTGGTTCTCTGGCTTACGTGATTGGTGTAGGACAGTAATTGGCCCTACAAGCCACTGGCCCCCCATCTCCTCCTTTAGCTTCTCTGAGTTCTGGGCCGGTACATGTACAGCTCTGGGAGAGGGAAGCAGATTCCTCAGGTCACCAACATCATCAAGTGTAGATGCAGTTAAAAAATAGATATGGTTCTAGTTTGTTCTTGGGGATTTCCCTTTTCCCCAGTTCACATCCAGATATTCTCCCCAATTATGTGCCCTGCTGTCCTTGATTTCAGGCCCGTCATCAAGCACAAAGGTCCCAGGCTTCCACAGACTTCTTTACAATGCCCGTAATGATCCCTGGTTAGTGACTTTTCTCAGATCTTTTAATCATCTCCTTTGTGATCTTTACTCCTTTGTTTCTCCCACAGTGGTGTAAGGTCTAATCCTTGTAATCACTTCCTGATTGCATATCACCGGATGGTTCTGCTCCTCAGATTAAGCCATAACTGAAAATAGAGCTGACAGATGTGAGAGAAAGAAAGGAGTCAAGGTTGACTCTAGGATTTTTGCCTGAGCCCTAGAATGAAGTTGCCATCATCCAAGACTGGGGAAGAATGTGGGAAGAGTAGGTGTAGAAAGAAAGGTATAAAGTCCAGTTTTAAATATCTTGAGTTTGATAGTGTAGTAGTTATCCATCTCTAAATGTTAAGTAGCTGATGAGTATAAAGAGTTTAGAATTTTGGAAATACAGATGGAATTTAAAGCTACGAGACTGGATTATACAGCTAAAGGAAGAAATGTGGATAAAGAATAGGATGAAGGGTTGAGCTCTGGACCTATCAACATTTAGAGGTGGGGGGAAAAGAGGAGGAATCAGCAAAAAAGACTGTTGGAAAAGCTTAGCAAGGAATTAGAAGTGATGACCTTGGTCAAGTAATATCTAAAAGTCAACTTAATGAAAACTGAGAATTTCTGTATGGATTTAAGTTTAGTTTTGTTTTGTTTTTTTTATGTTGTTTTTTTTTTTAATATTCACATTGTCTTCTGATCTAGTATGACATAGTTTGTATTTTGTACCACATTTTTATATATCCTGACATTTGTCCAGGATAGTTATTTTGTTCCACGCATCTGTCTGCATTGAGAAATATATTGATTGTACTTTACAATTCCGATATTGGCAAGTTACCACTTATTCTTATCCTTCTTTCATTGTTAGGAAACCATAAACATTTCACTAGACTCCTTTTAATTTACTAAATTTACTCTTTTAAAATGAATTATAATCACCTGTCACTTTGCATGCCCGTTAATCAGACTTTGGTCCATCAAAATAATTCTCCTTTTTCTTTTCCCCCATCTTTTGCATTGTGGCTATTTCCATTGTTCTTTATATAGTCAAACCAAATATGTTTTGGAGAAGAAAGCTGTCAAAGCTCATCGATTTTGATGTTTAGCTGCTAAATTTTCTAATAATATAGTGTTTTAGACTTGGTTCCAGAACCTATACTTATGTTCACTAGTCATCATCCCCTATTTTAACTCTGACAAGGTCAAGTTGAAGTTTCAAGGGAGACCAATTCCTAGACTTTCTGCTAGGTCACTGACTCTGAAGAGTAGACTAATGTGGATTTGCGTATCAGGCACTTTTGTCCTCCTGGGTCCATGATGCAACTTTATGGATTTCCTCTGAGGAGAAGGAAAAGTACTCAACAATGTATTCGGCTCTATCTTTTCCCTGATATATTCTTTCTTACCAAAATACAGGTATAGGTTGCCAAAAAGATGCAGGGTTTTTTAATCTGATACTGGCTACAACAAATTACCAGGAGAACTAAGACAGTGCTGTATTTCCCTATTGGATTAGAGGGACAGCAGTCTTTCTGTTTCTAGTATGTAAAAAAAAGGGGAATGGTGGAAAATAAGACTAACCACACAATGAAGTGTAGCATGGCCATGATAATTTACTAAGGTTTTAGTTTGCTGCAAAGAATCAGTTAAGCTATCCTGATCTTCTCTGTGAAGTGCCGTATGTTTTTGGTTTGGAGACCTTCATTAATTAGACTGGCCTTGCCTATATCGTGCAATACCCCATACTTTTCTGATCTCAAAAATGAAAACATTGGAAAGGTTATCTTTAAAGTAACTTTCTGCTCTCAGTATTTATGGTAGTATATAGTTGATCCTTACTATTTGCAGATTCTGCAGTTGCGAGTTTGCCTACTTGCTAAAATTTATTTGTAACGTTAAAATTAATACTTGCAGAGCCTTTGCAATCATTCATGGACATGCAGAGGGTGACAAAAAGTTGGAGTCCTCCAGCATACACATTTCCAACTGAGGTTGAACAAGACAATGCTCTGATTTCTTTCTTTTTTTTTTTTTTTAAAGATTTTATTTATTTATTTGACAGAGAGAGAGAGACAGCCAGCGAGAGAGGGAACACAAGCAGGGGGAGTGGGAGAGGAAGAAGCAGGCTCATAGAGGAAGAGCCTGACGTGGGGCTCGATCCCAGAAGTCCGGGATCACGCCCTGAGCCAAAGGCAGACGCTTAACCGCTGTGCCACCCAGGCGCCCCAATGCTCTGATTTCTTATTTCAACTCTCATATTGTAAAGAAGTGTCCTTTTTGTGGTACTATGTTTTTCATATTTTTTGCTTTTTATTGGTGATTTTGTTGTTTAAGTGACCTCTAAGTGTAATGCTAAAGTGCTATCTGGTGTTTGTCAGTGCAAGAATGCAGTGATGTGCATTTTGGAGAAAATATGTGTATTGGATAAGTTTCGTTCAGGCATGAGATGTAGTGTTATTGGCTGTGAGGTCAGTGTTAATCAAAATACATATTAAATAATGTGTCTTTAAACAGAAACATACAGGAAACAAAGTTATGTATTATTTGGTTGACAAAAATATGATCATCAGAAGATTGTCGGAACCTAATGCTGTGTGTCCCCTAAGAGCAGTAGCAGTAGTTCAGTATTCACTAATTTAGGGTTCTTGGTGACTTCGTAGAACTACTGTGAATAACAAGAATGGACTGAATGTTTTTTCTTTTATCCATCCTATCCTTATGCTCTTTAAGCTCTTCTTTTCTCCCCAGGATATACAATTGTACACATCGGCTACATTTAATAAATACTCATTCAATGAATAAATGAATCTTTGTATCTCTCACATAATAGATGCCCAGTACATTTTTCTTGGAGAAATTAGTATTGAATAATTTATATTTGAGTACAAAAGATACTACACTTGAATATTTCTAACTTTCATTTTAGAATTTTATTTTGTCATATTTGAGAAATGAGATTATATTAGACTTCTTTAGTATTTTGGAGATGTATACAGATGCAAATGTTACTGATGAAGGGCTTTTTTCCTCTAATGCCCCAGAACATTGTCATGATTCAGTGAAACCAAAAGTATCATTTTAAAGAGACCTTAGATTTGGAATTCTTATGCTTACAAAGAGTCCTGGAAGTATTTTTGAAAAATTGCATTAGACATGTTCTGGCAAAATTTCCTATAATTATGTCTGCCAGAATGTCACTGGCTAATTTGTACTTACGTAAGTTGCTCTTCAGAAGTTTTTCAAAGTATGTCATTTTTTTAAAAAGTTCACTTTTCGTGTATATCCTATGTCATACCTAACAGAAGGTTTTTGTACATTATTTATTTCTGCTCACCAGAAGCTCTCACAATGAAATTTTATAAACCTCACTGTCCAGTGCAGCATAGGCATAGATATTAACCCTATTAACAACTAAGTATGCTTCAGTCAATTAGGTAAGTCAGTGGCTTGTTTGTCATTATGAAAATAGAAATCTTAGAGTTTTTTATAAACAATGACGTTCTATAATTTTTGCTTATAGCTCAGCCTCCTTTTATTTAATGTATACATTTTTGTATGGAAATTACCTGGGCAGCATGAATTAACTTTCAATTAATAAGATTTCCTGTATTAGTATTTCTTATGCACAACATGGACTCTTTTATTCTACTTGTTGAATAAGCTACCAGATCTTATTCTGGTAGCTATATTTTATTGTATAAGGAGAATTGAACTTGGGAGTGACTGAGTAGGTCCATTAGCTTACTCAGTGATTGTTTAGATAAGATTTGACCTAGTATTCTGTAGGTCTTTGCTTTATTTACTTGTTTTTTTGAGGGGGAGATTTTTTAGTAGGTCTTTAAGTCTTTTTTTTAAAAAACCATGAGAACCAGAGGGTGTCTCTCTTTTTTTAAGATTTATTTATTTTAAGGAGAGAGAGAGAGCATGTGCACAAGGCCGGGGGCGGGGGGAGGAACAGAGGGATGAAGACAAGCAGACTCCATGCTGACCATGGAGCTTGATGCAGGGCTCTGAGATCATGACCTGAGCTGAAATCAAGAGTCAGACGTTTAACCAACTGAGCCACCCAGGTGCCCCTCTTTAAGTATTTTTTTGTAATTTAGGTGTCAGCAAGGACCTCCTGACTTTTGATTTTTAGATGAAGTTGGTTTGACTCTCACCTCCTGCGGCCTTCCCCCACCCCAAGTACCCCACTCAATTATGTGCATTGTTGAAGTTCAAAGTCCCAGATAACAGTATCTTAGGACAGTTCACCTTCTCGTGGTGATCTGTTTCTGAGCTTTTGCTTTCTAGTCTGACGTCTTTACTCTGCTCTGACCCAGATGATAAAGTCAACCCTTTCCTCACATAAGGTACTGGTAGTGGTAAGTTGTGGTACTCTATTAAATTTCAAAACTTTTTTTTGACCCTCTCATTCCATTTACAGTGTTGCAACAATTTTAAGTTGCATATTATCCCGCCCCACGTTTTAACATCTTTGAAATCAGGATGGTCTTTCAGTCAGTGGAACCTGTCTTAAGTTGGTTTTCCTAGGACATAGATTCTGAAGCAGAAATTTGCAGTCATGTTTATTGGAGAATTCTCTCAGAAACATCACTTGTAAGAGAATGGCAGAAGCAGGGCTGGTTTGGAGAAAAGTTGAATTGTGGTGCACCTGCAGCAGAAACCTCAAGTCACATATGGGAAGCTCTGGAACTGGGATTGTGTCTCAAAGTTGTCCGTAATTGAGATACAGGGGCCGCCCCTTGGCAACTTTCACATCCATCATTAGATGCCAGTAACAGTAGGAAGAGGTCCTAACTTTGGGTGAAGGGGCTCCTTTCAGCTGTAGGCAATTCCCAGAGAATGACTCAACTGTGAGCTGTCAACGTCCAGTACCCTTAATACCAGGGCAGATGAGTGCCTCATTTCTGGAGAAGAGAGATCTGGTAGCCAACCACAGCATCTGCTGCTTTTGTCATGTGTAACTTTTTATTTCTTAGTGGTAAATAAATTAATTGTGGCTCTTACGATTGGTAGCCTTTTAGATTAGATAAAACATAGTACTTTCAAGAAAGATTTAATGGTTTTATTGATAAAATCTGTTCAAGAAGACAGAGTGAAAGATCTGTCTGGTTTATCATAGCATGAAAAGTTGTACGCTTCCATTCAGTCCTTCAATTAAGAAGTTGTTGTTGTTGGTTTTTTTTGAGTAATTACCACATATTAGATGCTATTTTAGGAGCAGTGCTATATAGCACTGAATGGTAAAGATGAAGTCCCTACCATCATAGATCTTACATGCCAGTGAAAGAAGACAAAGTAAACAAATATATATGTTGTATGTCAGGTGGTATGACACTTCTGTGGCTATGTCTAATATGATATCCACCTTGAAGTTGATATTGTCCTGATATGACTCTCTGACCAAGACTATGTAAGGACATGCTAGCTTTCTTGATTGATGTATTTTTTTTTTGATTGATGTATCTTAATTAAGGTGTTGTATCACTGCAACCTCAGTTGTGGAAATTAATGCCAAAATAAATTGCCAGAGCCTTTGGGGTTGAATGAGGGGCTTTTTTGTATAATATAGTTCATAAACTTGATTTTTGTAATGTTATTAGATTTTGTAATTCTGCCAATTCTGTCATGAGGAACATTATTATTTGAAAAAACATTGTGTGTTTAATTATACATGGGTATATGCTCAGTATCGTTCACAGAAAATTAGAGATACAGAAATCTTTCCTGGAGTGTTAAGACTATTGGAAAGATAACCTTTAAGTAAGATAACCAAACACATTGCTTATTCACTAATTTTATGTTGGTGAGACAACTTGTATTCTTCCTGAGATGCAAAGTTTATGAAATTAAATAAAAACAGAAGTATTGCATATTAGATCATGTCAGTAGTACGATCTGTCTAATATTAGGTCTCTGGGAGATTATAGTTTTCATATGATGTAAACTTAAAAAATGTAGGCATACTCCACAATATCTTGCTCTTTCTTAATAAATTTCATGTATCTTAAGTACTAACTTACTTTAGTCTTTTAACCTTTTAATAGTTTTATCCATTAGCAGTTCTTGGAATCACACATTACAGTAGACATCCAAATATATAATTCACCTGTAGTATAAATATGAAGGTAAGTAGTCTTAGAATTCACAAGTATCTTAGCAAATAAAATTATGAACAGGTGCATGGATAGTGAACTTCCTATTTGTTTTCTCTATAGCTATCATTAATAATATTTAAAATATATCCTTTATCTTCCTGTCTTTCATTCAGTAATTCATTCATTCAGTAAAATAATAAATGTAAAGAGCATTTTGCCTTGTACAGAGTTTGTATTCAATAAATGGTAGTATTTTATTTCCTATCCTGTTTTTTTAATTCAGTGAGCATTTAAGTATTTAATATGCCCAGACACCACTCTACATTTTATCTATGTATCTTTTTTTTTAAAGAATTATTTATTTATTTGAAAGAGAGAGAGAGTGGAGGGTCGGGCAGAGGGAGAGACAGTCCCAAGCAGACTCTGCACTGAGCACAGAACTGGACATGGGGCTTGATCTCATGACCCTGAGATCATGACCTGAGCTGAAACCAAGAGTTGGACACTTAACCGAGCCTCCCAGGTGCCTCCACTGTTTTGTATTTTAGGACAAACAAAATGGAAAAGAGAATCTCTCTGCCTTCAGGGAAAATACCATTTAGTTGAAAGACACATAGACAAGTAACCGTAGTAGTTAAGTGAAAAATATTTTTGAAAATAGGAATTGTCCAGTATGGGAGTTGGACATAGGTGACATTAAGTGCATCTTTTTTTCCTTTTCTTAATTTAAATTCAATTAGTCAACTTATAGTACATCATTACTTTCAGATGTAGTGCTAAATAATTTATCAGTTGCATATAACACCAAATGCTCATCACATCACATGCCCTCCTTGATGCCCATTGCCCAGTTACCCCATCCCCCCAATGAAATGCATCTTAAAAGAATTTGTCAAGTGAGAAAGACTGGGGAGGACTTTCCTAGGAGAGGAAACTGTGTGTCCAAAGCATAAAAGGCATGAAATAACTTTTTTTAAATCATTGCCTGTTGTCTTATGTGATTAATATCTTGCAGGCTTTAAGGATTAGAAATGATAAATGTAAATTTCTAATGTAGTGCCTAGTCACTCAGTGTTGTTAATATTGTTGTTACAAAGTTTTAAGTCTGTAATTTCAAAATTAAGGTTTATTTTTCCAAAATAATGGGTTTATAATATACTATTGAGTTTCAACTTATTTCAATACTATTTCAATACTATTTATTTCAACTATAATTATAACAGACACCAGGATCATTATTTATTTATTGCCTAATTGCTGTGGCTAGGAATTCCAGTATTAGTATTACATAAAGTGGCAAAAGTAGGGATCTTTGTCTTGTTCCTGAGATTAGAGAAAATGGTTTCAGCTTTTCACTGTTGAGTATGATATTAGCTGTGGGCTTGTCATAAACAGCCTTTATTACATTGAGGTATGTTCCCTCTATTCCTTTTTTGGTGAGAGTTTTTATCATGAATGGATGTTGAATTTTGTCAGATGCTTTTTCTACATCTATTGAGATGATGGTATGATTTTTATCCTTTATTTTGTTAATGTGGTATATCACATTGACTGAGTTTTGAATGTTGAACCATCCTTGCATGCCTGGAGTAAATCCCACTTGATCGTGGTGTATGATCTTTTAATGTTTTGCTGAATTCATTTTGCTAATATTTTGTTAAGGATTTTTCTATGTTCATCAGGGATATTGGCTTGTAATTCTCTTTTCTTGTGTTCTTGTTTGGTTTTGATATCAGGATAATACTAGCCTCATAAAATAAGATTGGAAGAGTTCTCTCCTCTTCTGTTTTTTGAAAGAGTTTGGTATTCATCTTTTTTTGAATATTTGGTAGAAATCACCAGTGATGCCTGGACTTTTGTTTATTGGGAGGTTTTGATTATTGATTGAGTTTTCTTGCTAGTAATCAGTTTGTTCAGATTTTCTAACTACTGGGTGAGTCTGTAGACTAACAGGGCTTACTGTGAATAAAGCTTGTGCTAAGACTTCACCTATTATTTGGTCTCTTTAAGTCCTCACTTTGACTCATGGGCCCTGGTATTTTATGTCCCCAAGAATTAGCATTCATTCCCCCAGACTCAGTGTATAGTAATCTCTGAAAGGGTTGTATATTTATTTTTCTCCGTGGCACAGTTATTCTATTAAAAAGCAACAGCCCTCCCCCCCCCCAGGGAAGATTTCATAGAAAATTTATAGTTGTGGCAATACTGCAGGGTCTTTCCTTAAAAGGACCTAGCTTCCCTTTCATCAAGGGCCTGTGGATTTGGGGATTGACTGAGATCTGAAAACTGGGTGAGAGGATAGCAGCAGGCCCCAGGTAGACCACAGGAAGCAGGCAGGTGGTAAAGAAATTTACCAGAGAATGTCAGTAAGCCAGAGCTGGTTTGCTCAGGTCTCTGAGGTGAGGGCCACCTGGCTTCCTATACAGTATTCAACTGACAACTGCACCAATGAAGAAAAGCATACCAGAACCTAGGCAATGACTTTGTAGTGTCCCTTCACTGCTCTATTTTGACAAAGCCTGACATTGCCAGTTGGCAAGAGAGAAATGTTAAGGGTCCGGGTCTGGAATCCCAAAGCAGAGCAAGAAGAGTAGATTTGGAGCTAAGAGGTAGTAATTGGTAACTGGCACAATTACAGTTGATAACTGGCACAGTTGCACTTAGAGGATGTAAGGAGACCAAGTCACTGTTTTGAAAGCTGATGAAGGGAAAGAATTAAGCCTTTTCCTCTCTGACTTTGCTATATAAAATATACCTCAGGTAAGCAAATAGTCAGTGAGACTAGGTTGTTCTTTATCAAAGTTTTTTCCAGCCAAGTAATGAAGAAGGAATGATAGACTATCACCATTTTGTGAATTCCTAATGTATTTAGGCCAGCACTTTTCAATAGAAATATGTGAATCACACATGTAATTTAAAATTTTTTGATCACCACAGTAAAAACAGTAGAAACTGATGAAATTAATGTCTGTAGTATATTTTATTTAACCCAGTATGTCTAAAATATTACCATTTCAACATTGATCAATATAAAAAATATTAACAAGATAGTTTATGTTCCCCTTTTTTGTACTAAGTCTTTAAAATTTGGTGTGTATTTTATACTTACAGCATATTTCCGCTTTGATTAGCCCCACTTGATATACTCAGTAGTCATCTTTGGCTAGTGGCTACCATATTGGATGGTTCAGATCTAGGGCGTGATCATCAATGGCATTAACATCACAGAAAGGGAGGTAACCGGACATTATGCATCTTCTGATACATACCTATGAGGTAGTTATGCCAAAATAAACAAACTTACATGAATCTCATTAAGTATCTAGATCTAGCCACCTATTTTTAATAAGTACAGTGGAATAAAGGGATTATATAAAACAGTACTATCCAGCAAAACCCAGACTCCAGGATACTCTACACAATAATTGACTTGGTTTCTTTAAAAAATAAAATGGCACAGTCAGAGGAAATTGAACCAAAAGAACCTTCACTGATTTGTTAACTAATTGAAATATAAGGACCTGCTTAAAAAAAAAAAAAGTAGACAATAGGAAAATGGGAACACAGGCTAGGTATTTAATGATATGGAGAACTGGCTTTTTAGATGGAACCAAGGGTGTTGCAGTAATGTTTAAAAGTGAGTGTTCTAGAAATACATATTGAAATACATATGTATGAAATGGTATCTTGTCTTTAATTTACTTCAAAATAATTTGGAGGTATAAGTGAACATAATGGGGATAATAAATGAAACAAGATTCAGCATGAGGCTCTGTGTTGCAGCATAGGTTTATATGACCATTCATTGTCATTTGCTACTTTTTTTTTACTTTTGAATATGTTTGAAAATTCCATAACAAAATGTTTTTTTAATGTATGAAATTCAGATTCAAAACCAATAAAATATTAACTTTTCAGTTAGAAATAATTTTAGACTTACAGAACAGTTGTAAAAATAGTACAGAGTTTTCATATACTGTTCACTTAGCTTGTGCCTGGTTTTCTCTGGACTAGGCCCCATGTGCCTTTTCCCTCTGCTAATTTTACTCTTGTCCTTTTGCTGTAATGAACCATAACCACGAGTATAACAACTTTTGAGCCCTGTGAGTCCTTCTAGGGAATAATTGAGTATGAGGGCGGTCTTGGGGACATTCAGCACAATACCTACATTTGGGTTTATTTGGTATTTTCTAGTGATTAGATTGGTTGTGCATTTTTCCTAAGAATACCACACAATGATGTGCCCTTCTCAGTGCATCATATCAGATGATGTAGGTAGATAGGTCTTAATTCTGGTGATGTTTCTTGATCACGTGGGTTAAGGTGGTGGCTGCTTGGTATCTCCTCTGTGAAGCTGCTGCTTTGCTTTTGCTGCTGCTATTGTTGTTAATACATTCTTGGGCGAGATGGTTTCAGTCTCTGCAAATATCTTGTTTCTTCTTATGCATTAGTTTTAGCTTCCACTGGCGATCCTGCCTTGCAACAGTTATTACTGCAGTGTTTTCATAGTAATTTTCTACTTCCAGAAATTGTTTTATTTTAATCTCTAAATAGACTGGGACTATATACATACAGAAACAAGTTGCTTTTATTTGCAATGAAAAATATTCATGTGATAAATTTCCTTAGCTGTTTATTTTATTAAATATCATGTTTGTAAAGAAAATAAAAGCTGTTTTGTTAACTTTCTATTCTAGATTTATCATTTTTTTAATTTTAATTTTTTTAAAAAGATTTTATTTATTTATTTGACAGAGAGACAGCCAGCGAGAGAGGGAACACAAGCAGGGGGAGTGGGAGAGGAAGAAGCAGGCTCCCAGCGGGGGAGCCCGATGTGGGGCTCGATCCCAGAACGCCGGGATCACGCCCTGAGCCGAAGGCAGACGCTTAACAACTGTGCTACCCAGGCGCCTCTAGATTTATCATATTTTAGTAGATGAAACCATCCTTTTCAAAGTGTTGCTGTGTTATGTCCTCCCAAATTACTCACTTTGTTTGGTATAAGTTACATTGACAATACACAGAAATCTTTTCTTGTCTTATGAAGAATTAACCTCACTTTATAACATAAAAAACTATTTATGTTAAATAACAGAAAGGAGATTCTCCTGAGAAAAAAGGGCCAATGTAATGGTTAGTTTTTTCTTCCTGTGTTATCTTATGTATTTATAGAAAGTGAGAAGAATGATACTGTTCTTTCCAGCTGTTTTAGAACAGTTACTGGTTGTTTCCTTCTTTGAAGTGATCGTTTCTGGAGATGATGATCTTAAAGTTTATTAACTTCAGTATTAGAATGTAGTACCTGAGGTTTTTTACCTCTTCAGGAAAATAGAGAAGGGTACTACCAAAGTGTTTAATATCTTTCTAGGCTTTGTAGTAGGCAGTTTATATTTATTTCAGTTCATCACAATAATAAGCCTAGGTGTTGCTCTCTTCATTTGAAGTAAGTAAACTAAAGTGGTTCGCTAACTTTGGCTTAAATCAAGGAGTCAGCATTCAAATTCTTGTCCTACTCCAAAACTTACTTTCTATATTATAGTTGTGGTTTTCAAACTGCTCCACAAATAATATTTTGTTTGAATTAGGATTCTACGCTGCCCTCTTGTGTGCTTTTTATATAAAAGATGATTAATATAAACTTCTTATGTTATTATTTCAGATTAAAACTGTTGGTAGTCTTTGTGAAATTTGGCATATCTTTATGTGTTTGGAAATTGAAGGGTTAGCCAATAATGCCTGATTGTTTCCTCTTAGACATTGCTTCTGTGGTCTATGTATTTTTCTCCAAATGAAGGTAATGCCTCTGCATTTACCTGGAATGTAAATGGAAGAATAGGGATAACAATCCATTTTTCTTTAGAACTGTAACTCCAGAAAATTAATCTCTAATCACTATTCAATAGGTACTCTTTAAAAAGTTTGAAAAATTGACACATAAATTTTAAGTAAATGCTGCCAAACTTTAGTTGTTAGCTACTGGCGGTCTTATCTTGGAATTCTTGAAGAAGCATTTGATGGTAAATTTTCTCCCAGCCTTATCAATAGACCCGGGTCACTTAACTACAGTAAGGTTTAAAAAAATTTTTTTTTAATTTGAATATACTTGACAATGTTACATTAGTTGCAGGCGTACAACAATGTGATTCCGTTTCTCTATATGTTATGCTGTGTGCACCACAAGTGTCACCATACAGTGCTATTACAGTGTCATTGATTGTATTCCCTGTGCTGTGCTTTTTATTCCTGTGGCTTATTCATTCCAGTATTGGAAACCTGTATTTCCCCCTCCTTTTCACCTATTTTGCCCATTCCCCTAACCCCATTTTCCTCTGGCAATCACCAGTTTGTTCTCTGGAGGTATTTATAGGTCTGATTCTGCTTGTTGATTCATTTGTTTTGTTTTTAGAATTCCACATATGAGTGGAATCATATGGTATTTGTCTTTCTCAGTCTGACTTATTTCACTTAGCGTAATACCCTATTTGTTCATCCATGTTGTTGCAAATTGCAAGAACATTTTTATGGCTGCATAATATTCCACTGTGTGTGTGTGTGTGTGTGTGTGTGTGTATGTGTACATGTACACATACACATGCACACACATCTTCCTTATCCTTTTGTCCATTGATAGACACTTAGGTGGCTTCCATATTTTGGCTGTTGTAAATAATGCTGCAGTAAATGTAGGGGTGCATAAGTCTTTTTGAATTTGTGTTTTCATTCTCTTTGGGTAAATATCCAGTAATAGAATTATTAGCTCATATAGTATATCTATTTTTAATATTTTGAGGAACCTCTGTACTGTTTTCTACAATGACTATACTAATTTACATTCCCACCAAGAGTGCACGAGGGTTTCTTTTTCTCCACATCCTTGCCAACACTCATTATTTCTTGTGTTTTTGATTTTAGCCATTCTGACAGTTGTGAGGTGGTAACTCATTATAGTTTTGATTTGTATTTCCCCGATGATGAGTGATGTTGAGCATCTTTTCATTTGTCTGTTTGGCATTTGTAGGACTTCTTGGAAAAATATCTATTCAGGTTCTCTGCTCATTTTTAAATTAGTTTTTTTCTTTTTTTTCGTATTGAGTTGTATAAGTTCTTTATATATTTTGGATATTAGCTCCTTATTGGTTATATCATTTGTAAGTATCTTCTCTCATTCAGTAGATTGCCCTTTTGTTTTGTTGATAGGTGTTCTTTGCTGTGAAAAAACTTATTTTGATGCAGTCCAAATAGTTTATTTTTGCTTTTGTTTCCTTTGCCTTCGGAGACATATCTAGAAAAATATTACTGAAGTCAATGTGAGAGAAATTATTGCTTATGTTGTCTTCTAGTATTTTTATGGTTTCAAGTGGTGAGAATGGACATCCTTATTTAGCTGTAGTACTTTTTAACACAATCAGAGCACCCTGTGTCCCCCTCACGTCTCTACTAATAACTTGTGATGTCTTTCTTTCTCCATTGTATTTAAAACATTTCCCTCCAGATCACAAATAGGAAAAATGAAGGAAACATATATTTTTGATGGTTATGATGCTATTGAAAGGTATTCTGATAGATTAACTAGTCATGTACCTATATTTAATGCTAAAACTTCAACTAATTTTTAAAACAGATGTGATATAAAAGCCAGCAGTTTTAGTTTTTTTTTTTTTTAAAGCATTCTTTTTTTTTTTTTTTAAAGATTGTATTTATTTTTTTGACAGAGAGAGACAGCCAGCGAGAGAGGGAACACAAGCAGGGGGAGTGGGAGAGGAAGAATCAGGCTCCTAGCGAAGAAGCCTGATTTGGGGCTCGATCCCAGAACGCTGGGATCACGCTCTGAGCCAAAGGCAGACGCTTAACAACTGCGCCACCCAGGTGCCCCCTTAAAGCATTCTTAAATGTTTTTCCATTTCAAATCTAAAATATGTTTGAATATAGTTGATGAATTTTTAAACAGACAGTTATTTCCACTCAGTTGTCTGTGATTTCTGAGTTATTGACTCTTCTTCCCTTTTGGAAAGTAAACTCTGAACTTTCTACCTTAACCTAATACGTGTTGTTAAAAGCAGTTTTGTTTTGTCTTTGGCTTTGTATCCATCTGACTTATCTTGAGTCAGCATTTTCTGTTTAAATTGTATTTTTGTAGAATGCAGGACCTCTTGTTTTTATGTTGCATTGTCGTCATGCTGTAAATGGAAGGGCAGTTAGTAAATGCTTTTTATCATTTGTTGATGAAGTAGATATGATTTTTCTAGCTCCTTTCTTGTATTTTAGATTACATGATTATTTTTATGATCTACATTCCTCTAAAGAGAAGACGTGATTTTGCTTGTAACAATTGGAAGGCTAAGATGTTATATACTAATGGATAATTAATAATTATTATATTTATTTTCAATTATAAAGCTAATAGGTGCTTATGAGGGTGAAAAACAAAAGTTTGGAGTCATGAAAAGTAAAAGTTTTTCCTCTCCGTTATTCACATATAACCACTATTAATAGTTTCTTGTATCTAATTATTTTTCATTAGAGCTTTTGAAAATATGCTCTTGGCCATATAACTACCGAGGACCCATATAATGATTGTTGGAACATGATGTCACATCTTTTGGCTTCAGGATGTGGAGGGGAGTAGGGGGCTGACAGAGTAAAGCAGTATTCTGTTTCATCTTTTGATTGCCCTTGATTGTGCTGTTCTGTTTCTGAGCAGTTTTAAATTCTAGAGGGGCTCTCTTTATTTTCTCTTAAGCATCTTTTCCTACTTGTTTGTCAGAATTCCTTTATGTTCTTTTGTGGTATCTTTCTGTTTCTGGAAAAGGGACATTGGGACTTCAGCATATATTTGGTTTTCTGGAAGAAGACTAGGATAATATCTGGCTGTTGGCAGATTGGGAGGATAATCAATGAATTCATTTTATTGATTCCTTTAAGATGGTATTAATGTGTAAATATATGTTCTGAATGCTTTGTTTATAAAAATTAAATATGATCAACTTAAAAGATTGAGAGAAGTGATCTATTGGCTATGAAAGGTACTTGAATACTTTTCATATATTTTGTTGATATTCTTTTAAAAAGTAAATTTCTGCTATTTCACATGTTATATCTGAAGAGTACATTTTAATAGGAACTTTATATAGCAATTCAAATTTTGTACTTACTTGGGCTTTATAATAAAATTAAGCAGTGTTAGCTTAGATACATGGAACATGTGTTAGGTAGGACATAATTTAAAAAAATTTTTTTTTCACAGCAGTTGCATGGGGGAAATATATCCTAATTCTAAAGTGTGAAATTTGAACTGGTAGAATTGTAAACATTTTTAACATTTTAAAGTCTTTTCAATCTGTTCTATATGAGATGGAGTTTTTAAAAAAATCTATCATTGCATGATAGAAAATAGTTTCTAAAAGTAAAAATTTTCTTTTATTTAATTACTTTTTATTTTCACACACAAACACAAACCTTGTCTTCAGATTTTCAGATTGTCATTAAGGACCATTGATTTATTGTTTTGAAATCAATGAGACTTCTTATTTTTGAATACGTGTAACTCATACTTTGCCCTTTCCTGTGACTCTTACTCTTTCAGGTTTCAGGGGCTCATGCATTTCAGCTTCCTTCTTGGCTCTTAATAGAATTTGCGCTGCCATTTTTGCCACCTACTTTATTGTTCCTACATCTGTACTTCATTTGTACCATGATTTAATGAGCAAATGTTGTGCCTTATGGGCAGTAAAATGTTAAAATATCTATCCAACAAGGACAGGGATATCACCCCGTGAAGCTGTAATCAAAATTTCTTATTTTCTGACTATTTTTGAAGTTTGTACAGATAGATACTGGAAGGTTATTATGTCTCAGAATTTATAAAAATATCCTTTTCTCTATATTTTATTGTTCTGAAGGTGTTTTTCTCTGTTAAAAGATATTTATTTAATGATATTATTGAATGTCTTTTCTGTTATAAGGAAGCTGTTTTTTCTTGGTTTTGCTTCCTCATTTTTCTCTGTTTTCCATCTTGCTCACCTCAAATCCAGCTAGAAGTATTTCAGTTGTGAATTGTTGGGTATTGATCCAACATGAGGAATCCTCTACCTTAAAAAAGTTCCTTACAAAAGCTCTCAGTTACATAATTTTGCTTTATTTTTGTCTTATCAGTTTGTTAATAATAATAGTATCATTTATTGTCCAAATGTGCTTAATGTGCTAAATTTCCCTTGTATGTCATGCATATACATACATTATCTCATTTAATCAAATATTGTATAGTTTCTGTTGGCAACAGTGAAAATCAAGTAGTTTTTCTATTGCCTTTTGATATTTCCATCCTATGCTTTTCTGTGAGTGTATTTATAGACTTTAGTTTTTAGAACTGTATCAAGTTTATAGAAAAATTGAGCAAATAGTACAGAGAATTCCCCTATCCATCCCCCAACCCCCTTCAGAGTATTCCCAGTCCTTTCTCCCATCCCTTATAGCATTGCTGTCGTTCATTTCATTTATTCAGTTGCTATAATCACTCAATACATTCCTACTGTTAGTACTTTGAACTAGCAGTTAATTAGTTCAATTAATAAGAAAAATAAAACTTATTTAACCTTTATTTATTCCTTCTCTGACATTCTTCCTTTTTTAATGTAGATTTGAGTTTCTGACCTATGTAATTTTTTTCTCTCTCAAGAACTTCTTTTTAACACTTCTTGCAGGGCAGGTCTTCTGGCAACAAATTCCTTCAGTTTTTGTCTGAGAATATCTTTGTCTTTGGCTTTTGAAGGATAATTTTGCTGGATAAAGAATTCTAGGTTGGTGGATTTTTTTTTTCTTGTCACACTTTATATTTCACTCCACTTTCATCTTGCCTGCGTGGTTTCTGACAAGAGGTTTGATGTAATTCTTATCCTTGTTTCTGTATAGGTAAGGTGAAGTCCCGTCCCGTCCCCCACCCCCCCGGCTTCCTTCAAGATTTTCTCCTTGTCTTTGGTCTTCTGTTGTTTAAATATAATGTACCTAGGTGTAAATTTCTTGTATTTATGTTGTTTCATGTTCTCAGAGCTTCTTGGATCTGTGGTTTTGTGTCTGTCATTAATTTTAGAAAATTCTGTCAGTTAAAAATCATTCAAAAACAATTAAAGGATATTTATAAATTAGTAAGAGTGTATAATTTCTTACTTGAGATTTTCTTGATTTTAATATAGTTAATCATTTTTTACTGAAACTTGGACCTGTTGGACATTATGTTATCAGACTCTGGGTCTTGTCTTATTTAAGTTTCTTCTTTTAGCAGGCCTCGCCTGACAGGTCTCTAGCAGGGGAAAGGAGATGCTGCTTTGTTAGTGCCAGGTTGGAGTAGAACTCCAGGTTTCCCACTTGGGGTCTAGAGAACGGGTTGTAGAGAGGATGGAGGTTGCCCCTTGTTTCCATTGGGCAGGGATGTAAACTTAGAGTTGCCATTTGGCCTCCACTGATACTGTCTTGGAGAAGGGATAGCCTTTTTATCACTGGGTGGTGGTGAAATCCAGATTCTTCCAGACTACCCCAGAGAGAGATGGAGGTGTGCCTCTTTAGAGCTGGGTGGGGATGGAAGTCTAGGTTCTCCCTATGGTCTTCACTGACCTTAGGGCAGGGTGTGTCTCATACTCCTTGGCTTCCCACTCAGCTTTCTCTGTCCATATTCTGTCAGAGGGTCGGGGCTCCTCAGGATAGCCTGGTGAGGTCAGAAGTCTAGGTTCCCATTTGGCCTTTGTCGTTAGGGCTGGGAATGGGCAATTTTTTCTGTAGTGTTTTGCTAGAGTAGAGTGGTAATTATCTAAAAGTTTTCTGTTTTGCTAGGTTGTCTCTTTCCTGGATAAAGAACAGGCTTTTCTTGGGGTTTTTTGGGTCTTCTCCAATTGATGTTTTTGTCTTTCTGGCTTCTCTGGTACTCATTCTGAAACATGAAGCAGAAAGAAAACCCACAATATTCATTCTCTTGTTGTTCTTTTGGGTCCTGAGTTCCTTAGTTGGACTCCCTTCTTTCTGCCTTTTAGAGTCTTCTTCCATTTGTGTTAGATATCATGTCCCTAGGTTTTAGTTATACTTAGAGAAATAGGGAAAAGCTTGTCTTTTCACCATAGCTATGGTTTGTAAGCTGAAGTCCTAGGAATATATCATTTAATTTACAGAAATATAATTATGCATAACCTTTTAAGAACAGTTGACACTGTTGTTGCTCACTAATTATTTATTGAATTGAGTCACAAGTGGTGCATAGTTCTTTAGGAAAGTTGTCTCCTCTAAGATGTTTGTGAATTGAGAAGAGGAAAATGCAACTAAAACAAACACGTGCAGCATTTATACCAAGTTCGTTTTCAAATATATCAATTTGTGTACTTCTTAGTAAACATAATTTATGATTTAGGGGAGGAAAGATTAGAAAGTATTGTGTTGAACAATAACTTCAGTCTTTTCCTGTCATTTCCATTGTTAACTGGAAGCTGGTTCTATTATGCGAAATTCATTTTGGATGATCATTTGTCTTTTGATTTTGTGCTGCAGATTGTAAATGAGCCTGGTCTTTTATTATAAAACCACAGATAACCTCTGGAGCTGGTGAGCCAGTCAAAGCATCTATTCTAAATTATAAGTTCTCATTTAGTTTGAGGCTACTTCACACCATTTGAAAGATAAAGGTTCACATGAGTCAGGTGATTTTCAAGTGTTTGAGTGTTCAGTTCAGATTTTAAAAAGTACTTTTTAAAAATTTCAGTTTGAATAATAACTGTAGGATAGTCGTCTCCGTTTTACAGATGAGGAAATTGAAAAATGTGATTTAGTTTATGACTTATCCAAGAGCATTCAGTTAATTGAGATTAGAACTGGAACAATAGGCCAAGATTGGAACTCTAAATTTTTTTTTAAACACCGTCTGTGCTCAGTCCAATAGACCATGCCAATAACCAAATTAAATTTATATATCTTTCAAATTGAGAGCAAGGGGAAAAAAAAGAGTTATCCAATTAGAACCTTGGCTTCAGACATGGTCCATAAATATCTAATTTTTCAGTCTGATGCATCAAGAATGTTTCATCATTATCATATCCCTTCTTTCCTATGCAGCATAATAAAAAGTCTATACACACAAGACAATAGTTTCAAAAAATATTTTCTCCTTAACAAGAAATATGATAGTTATTTGAATTTTTACAACTTAAAGAAAAACTGAAAAAAATGATATGTATAACAAATATAGTGCATATACTGGCCATTAATTAGATAACATAGCTATGCCATACATATTGCACATATGCGATATGAAACGTATTGAAAATTTATGATAGGTTTATAACCTATCAGTACTATCACATTAAAGAGTACTATTGTATCAAGTAAGTTGGAATTTGGGAACTGGTTTACTTAATTAACTTTTATTCCATATCTGTCTTCTTATTTTGAAATATTTACATAAAATATATATATGCTTTCTTTTTAGAGTAGTTTGTTATAATATGCATAAAGAATTTATCACTAAAAATTAAGGGTCTGGGTTTTCAATTTAGTTCTTATTCTGCTAAATATATTAACCACAGAAGCATATTTGCAGTATTGTCTGGAAAGTAGAATCCTGATGTAGCAACTAATTAATATTGTAGCACCATGGAGATTTCTTCTCTGCTATTTTTTTTAACCTTTTCTCCTATTCTAAGATTCTCCTTTTGTACTCTATTGTTAAAATTCTGGCCACTGTGAGGTAAAGCTGGGTAATAATATATTGCTTTTCCATTTACTGCTTCTGCTTCTCATAGTGGGTATTTTCTTTAAAATGACTCAGTTCGAGGTGATACTAAAAAAAAGTTTAAAGCCTCTATCTCAGTTGTCCAAGATTAAGAATGCATATAATGAAACTAAGTTATTATAAATTTTATTCCCCAAGTCTAAACTAATTCTTCCTATCTTTGAAGTTTGTTTTTTTGTTATTAACATTTATTGTGTTTTGCCTTGTATTATAGTTAACTGTTAACTTGACCCCCACAGTACCTATGAAAGTGTTTTACACTTTGTCTATTTTCAAGTACATGTTCTGAATTGAATTTAGTTCCCTGAAGACAAGGTAAACAAGTGACCCCTTCATAATACCTGTTTTTTTAAATATGAATATGTTGATTTTGTTTCTGTTTCAGCTTGCTTTTCATTGGGCTGTTATGTATTCATTGTTAATTTTATGGTCTATTCAGGGGCGCCTGGGTGGCTCAGTCATTAAGCGTCTGCTTTCTGGTCAGGGCGTGATCCTGGCGTCCTGGGATCGAGCCCCACGTCAGGCTCTTCCCCGGGAGCCTGCTTCTTCCTCTCCCCCTCCCCCTGCTTGTGTTCCCTCTCTCACTGGCTGTCTCTATCTCTGTCGAATGAATAAATAAAATCTTTAAAAAAAAATTATGGTCTATTCACAGTTTTCTTTACATGGTTAGATTATTAAGATTTTGTTTCCCCAGTACTCTTTTAATTTGTGTGGTGAAAAATCAGATTTGTATTTCCCTAATGATCAGTGACCTTGAGCATCTTTTCATATGTCTGTTGGCCGTCTGTCTGTCTTTCTTGGAAAAATGTCTGTTCATGTCTTCTGCCCATTTTTAATTGGATTATTCATTTTTTGGATGTTGAGTTTTATAAGTTGTTCATGAAACTTTGGATACTAACCCTTTATCAGATATATCATCTGTAAATATCTTCTCCCATTCCATAGGTTGCCTTTTAGTTTTGTTGATTGTTTCCTTAACTGTGTAGAAGCTTTTTATTTTGTCAAAGTCCCAATAGTTTATTTTTGCTTTTGTTTACCTTGCTTCAGGAGACAATATCTGAAAAAGAAGTTGCTACAGATAATGTCAAAGACATTCTTGCCTGTGTTCTCCTCTAGGATTTTTATTGTTTCAGGTCTCACATTTAGGTTTTTCCTCCATTTTGAATTTATTTTTGTGTGTGGTACAGAAAGTGGTCCAGTTTCATTCTTTTGCATATTGCTGTCCAGTTTTCCCAACACCGTTTATTGAAGAGACTCTCATTTTCCCATTGGATATTCTTTCCTGCTTTGTTGGAGATTAACTGGCCATATAGTTGTAGGTTCATTTCTGGGTTTTCTATTCTGTTCCATTGATCTAGGTGTCTATTTTTGTGCCAGTCAGAATGGCTAAAATCAATAGCACAAGAAACAACAGATGTTGGTGTGGATATGGAGGGAGGAGAACTTTCTTGCATTGTTGGTGGGAATGCAAACTGGTGCAGCCCACTCTGGAAAACAGTATGGAGGGTCCTCAAAAAGTTAAAAATAGAACTACCCTATGATCCAGCAATTGCACTACTAGGTGTTTACCCTAAGAGTACAAAAGTACTAATTCAAAAGGATACATGCACCCTGAACTTTATAGCAGCATTATCTATAATACCCAAATTGTGAAAACAGCCCAAGTGCCCATTGACTGATGAAAGGATAAAAAAGGGGTGGTACACACACACACACACACACACACACACACACACACACAATGAAATGGGTTAAATAGGTGATGGGGACTAAGGAGTGCACTTGTTGTGATGAGCACCAGTTATTGTGTGGAAGTGTTGAACCATTACATTGTACACCTGAAACTAATATGCTGTATATTAACTAACTGGAATTTAAATAAAAACTTCTAAAAAAAGAAAAATTAGGTGATCATTGCTCAAGTATTTTATTTATTTATTTTATTTATTTATTTGAAAAAGAAAGAGAGCATGAGTGGGGTTGGGGCAGAGGAAGAGGGACAGAGAGAATCTTAAGTAGGCTCTATGCCCATTACAGAGCCTACCACAGGGTTCCGTCACACAACCCTGAGATCATGACCTGAGCCAAAATCAAGAGTTGGATGCTTAACTGACTGAGCCACCCAGACACCCCTGCTCAATTATCTTAAAATATAAATTGTATTCTAATAAATGCCATTTAGTTGCCAGTCCAGTGAGAACAGTGTCTGCCATTAAGTATGTACTCAAAAAATTGAATAAATGGATGAATGAAAGAACTAACAAATGGTTCTTATACCCCTCTCTTTAATAGTTTGTCTACTTACGTATTTATAGGGAAGGTCACTATGGTCAAGCATTTGTTGGAAATTCTTAATTTAAATTTAAACTTCTTAGTGCTGAAGGCTGATTCTCTGTGTGAACATGCTACATGAAACCTGTTAACTGATTAAGATGTATCAAGTTAATAGATATCCAGGCTAAGTATATAGGTACGAGCCCATTAAGCAGAATTACATAAAATTGTTATGTAGATAAATGAGACTTAGTGAGTGTGAAGGGAGTCTGTAGACTGTAAGCTACTATACAAAGATTAGTCTGTTCATCAAACAATCTTTTATTATTAATATGAAACCAGTAATACATGTTAAATAATACTGTTGTACGGTAACTACATTGTAGGTAGTGTTGGGTATATGCAACGTGTGTTTGGGTATTACGCTGGATTTATAGCTTGTCAAGATATAGACTAAAGCTTATTCTTGGTAAGGTGTCTTTAAGTGTTCCTAAATGCTTAGAAAGATGCAATTATAAGAAAAATTACGGAGAATTAATAACTAAGTACGTAGAATACAATTTTGATAGATTATTATTGGAAAGCAAATTTCTAAATGTCAGTGCTGTAATTCAGATGTGAATCTTTGGGGGGAAGTAGTTTGGATTTATTTGTAAGAAACATTGAAAGGCTGAACTTTAAAAGATCAAAGCTTATCTTTGGAGATTATTCAAGAGCAAGGTAGATTTTCTGTTTATTTGAAGTTAGAAATGAGAAGGAAACAAGTAAAATGGTTCGTTTGTAGGTGAAAATTATTATGTTGAAAAAGATTCCCAGTTTCACGCAAGAAAGCATTTAAGCACATTAGTAATATTTAGCTTTTTAATTTTAAGCCAAAAACAATTTACTAAGAAAAACCTAACCTAAAAAAATCACTGTGAAATATGTTTCTTAGGTTATACTCATGAATTTCTGGAAACTACGTAATTTTTTTTCAACTCCTGCAAAGAGAAAGAACATACGTTTTTCTATAAAATTTTCCTTTTTACTGATGTCATTTTGTTGTCCTCCAAATTTGTATATGGTAGGATAGTACAAAGTGCTGTGGACTTATTATTTAATGGAAATATGTCTCTTCAGAGATCATTTGCTGTCTAGACCTCTACATACCAGTCATGAACACATTATACTTCACTATTTAGATTACTGTGGTTGCAAGGCAGCATTTAAAAAAGAGAAGAATTTTAAATATTATGCTTGGAAATCATATGAAGGACAATTAAAATCTGGTGTATTAATCAAAATACCATTTGTTATATTTTGTTTCCTTTTTAAAAATAATCTTTTTTAAAAAAATTTTTAAAAAGAATCTACTTTTTTTTTAAAGTTTTTTAAAAAGAATTTTTTAAAAAGAATCTACTTAGAATTTTTTAAAAAGAATCTACTTAGAATTTTTGATAGATAAAGGAAGTAGTCTTAACCTTTAGACCAAATGTAGTGCATTTAAATGCATACATATAATAAGACCTTGTTATTTTATATTAGACTCTTGGAAGTCTGGGCGTAGTTTGCATACTGGTTGAGTAGAAGTGTACTTTTATATTGCCTAATAAATTCATGATCTACATTTTTGAAAGTATATTTAGTCTTACTGAGGGTGTTTTAGTTAAGGTTGCTATAACAAATACCACAGACTGGATGGTTTAAACATTTATTTCTCAGTTCTTGAGGCTGGAAGTCGGAGATCAGGGTGCCAGCATTGTTGGGTTCTCAGTAAGGGCCCTTTTCCTGGTGGTTATGTCTTCATATGGCCTTCCTTGGTATGTGCATGCAGAGAGAAAGAGAGAGAGAGATCTCAAGTCTCTTGTTTGTTTTATAAGGGCATTAATCCCATGGTGAAGGGCCTACTCTCATGACCTAATTTAACCATAATCATCTCCCATGGGTCACACATTCAAATACCTTCATACTGAGGATTAAGGTTTCAGTATAGGAATTGGTAGGGGACACAACCGTTCAGTTCATAGCAGAAGGAGAAACAATAACTTTCAAAGAATCACTAAGCAATTTTAATTGCATTCATTTGTATACAAACAATATGCTATTTACATCATCTAGCATAACTTTTACTTTGCATTTTTATAGTAGTACAAGGCTGAAAGAGAGAAACATATAGTGGAGGAATATCAAGCTGGCTTGAAATATAGAACTCTTGATTTTAAAAAAGTAAGCTAATCTAGGGACACCTAGGTGGCTTAGTCGGTTAAGTGTCTGCCTTTGGCTCAGGTCCTGATCCCACGGTCTGGGGATTGAGCCATGTCAGTTGGGCTCCCTGCTTAGCAGGGGAGTCTGCTTCTCCCTCTGCCTCTCCCCCCCCCCACTTGTGCTCTCTCATGCTCACTCTGTCTCTCAAATAAATAAATACATAAATAAAAATAAAAAAAATAAAAAGACAAAGCTAATTTAAGTAATGTGATGTATATGTGTTACATATATGCATGTAGCTTGTTGATTATAAAAATTTAAGATACCTGACAAGATAACCTGTTTGATTTAAACCAAATAGATGAGATTAGGATAGAATCTTTTTCTACAAAGAGACTGTAACCTCTTGATTCATGATGATTACTTACTGCATATTATCTCCATCTTCTAGCTTTCCAGAATGTTGTCTAAGAACAGGTTCCAGCTGCACGGCCCAGGTCTACCCCAGTTTGTTAGGTAGTCTTCACAGAGGCAGGAAGTATATGAGCAGTTATTTTCCACTCTTGGTTGCAGTGGGTTCAATAGATTCCACCTTGAGATGTAGCAGAATTTTCTTCTTTGTTCAATAGAGTTCTTTGCGAATTTTTGTTCAGGTCACATCCTGGAATGAACACATAGTTCACTTGCTCTTTATTTGCACTCTCCAGTGTGGTAGCCACTAGCCACATGTGGCTATTGAGCACGTGAAATGTGGCTAGTCTGAAATGTAAGTATAAAGTACGCACCAGATTTTGAAAAAAGAGAGTAAAATAGCTCACTAATAGCTTTGGTATTTGTTACCATATTGAAATGATAGTATTTTGTATGTATCGTTAAAGTTAATTTCATCTTGTCCATGTCTTTATTGTTTTTAATGTGCCTGTTAGAAAATTTCAAATTACGTATGTGGCTTGCATTTGTGGGCCCCAGTGCGCTGAATGATCTTAAATATTATGGTACATATATGTATTAAATGACCACAGCAGCTTAACTTGTGTTCCAAAAGCAGTTCAGTTGAGTCCCTCTTTACCCTATTTTCTTTCTTTATATTTTTCTCCCATTCAGCCTCAATCTAGTTTGAAAGCTGTTAGTGTCCCAGCATAGGATGTTTTCTTTCTTAATCTTCATTGTATTTTAAGATAAATATTTATAAATTAAGATTTCATCCTCCTTCCTCCAGAAGTCACAGACATTGGCAATTCATTCACTAAATGAATATGGATAATTTAATACTGTGTGTTTTGAAGAAGCGAAAACCGTGGCCTTGGCCACCTTTCAGATTTCTCTTTTCTCAGAGGAAGGTTTATGCCTGCTTGGTATTATTGCCAAAATCTGAAGCTTATAGTTTAGCATAAAAAAACATCCCTTTTCCTCCTGGAAAACACATACAACAACAGGGAAAATAAATGAAAATGCATAAATTCCATTTTTACTAAAATAAGACAGAGAAAAATCTTCAGATTCCAAAGTGCTGCAGCACTGGCTGCAGTCCATCAGCGCCATGGGTGAGCCAGCAGTCACAGGGCGTGGAGCTGCCTAGGAAGAACGGAGGGGCCGGAGTGGTAACATTTCAGAAAGTACCAGCACCAATGAACCTACATAAAGATCAGCCACCACCCTACAGTCTAGAAGCTAGAGCTGGAGCCTCCATGCCCAAAGCTGAGATCTGATATTGGGCATTAGCTGCTAGGGCAAGGAGGGAGAAAAGAGAAGCAGGGGGTGTGGAAATGTCTAACAGCAGCAGATCTCAGCATGCAAACAAAGACACACATTCTGAACTTCAGGGGTGTCACCCTAGGAAGCAGGGCTGTTATCCTTGGGACAGTGGGCAGTGAGGTAGCCAGGTATCACTAGCGGCAACTGTGCTGGCCGCAGAAGCCCTCCAGGACCCAGTGAGGCAAAAAAGGAATTTGAAAGAAATAGTTTGTCACTGTGGCCTGGAAGAGAGAGCCATTGGACTTCAAGTATTACATAAAGGCTACCCACTTCCCCCAATCCTGCATTCACTGGAACCTGCTACCTGGTCTAGGAAAACCTAAGCTCTTCAGCCTTAGTTACAAAATGTATTGTTATGGCATCAAATAAAATATACTTCTGGGAAACAAAAAAGAAAAAAAAAACAAAAGAGAAACAAGCAAAAACACACTGGCAAATGAAGTCTTACCTGGTGGTCCCCTTTGCACTGAGTCCATTGGTTCTTCTGTGTATTTGGCTTATTACATTGAATTGTGGAGTTTGATTTTTCTGTGTCTTTCACTAAAAAATAATGTTCTTGAGGGTAGACTCTATTGTTCCACCATAAAACATAGTACCTGTGGCTTTGAAGACCTTTTGTACTTTGGAGAGGGTGAATGCTGTAGGTAATAGCATTTGTCATGATTTGGCAAAGTATTGCCATCAAAGTCTCTCTAAATTAGAAAAAAGTGATATCAGCTAGGAATTGACCTAGTTTGTATTCCCATATTTCAGAGAACTGTTTGACTGTTTTCTGAGAAACAGTTCTTACCTACTTCCTTGCCCAGAAGAATAAAAACCCTAAGATTTCTGCTCTAAGAAGTCATAAGGAGCTCACTGTAATGATTTTCTTTATTCTTTGGCAGAATCACTCTGTATATATCTAGCTCTGCTTAAACCAATTAACCAAATGATAGTTGTTCCCTGAAATGTGATTTATTCTTTTCTAGCATAGCCAGTCAGCCCCTTACTGAAGTAAAAAGATAGCAGATACAAGGTGTATCTGTTGTAACTTATATATCCTGTATGTCAGGTATAATTCCTTTTTTTTTCATAGCTGTGACTACTTGTGTTTTAAAAATATTTTTTATTGGTCATAAATTTGACAGAATGAAAAAAAAAAGATATAATTCGTACTTTTAAGCTGAAACCATCTAGTTGGTATGACCACTGGGTTCTTCTTTTCCTAAATGGATTTCTACCTAGCAAATTTTGTGAGGGAAGAGGAATAGCAGAGATAATACCTATAATGTTTGTGGAGAGTATTCTCTTTCTTTCTGTTACTGATTATAATTGTATTGTTTGTGAGATCAAACATAAGAAAGAAAGATGTTTTGATACTGTGTACTTTGGCTGGTGTATTGGTAGCAAGATGGTTTGGAAACACTTGTCATTTGATTCCTGACAGTATTTATCGCTTAAAGTCAGGAGTTAAGAAGTCTTTAAAGATTGCATTCTTATCCTGGTATCTTTCATCTTTGGCAAAGACCTATGGTGCTACTAGGACTTTTTATATTTTCAGTTTTCACAGATTATAATGGGGCATCATTGATTTCTAGATATATTTAAAAAAATTGACCATGGAAAGTTTATTTTCATGGAGTAATAGTCACTAAAAGACTAAGTCCCCATGCCATTCTTTAAAATAAATTGTAACTGAAGAAAAGACAAGTTGAGTCTTAGAGAGTAGAAGATTTATTCTCTTGGGTCCAACAGTTTACAAATGTTTGAAATAGCAAATTTTTATGAGGAAAAAAGTGTTTGTTGTAGAATGTGTTTCTTGATCACATGAGACGCTGGGGCATCAACTATATTTGTCAGCCCTCTATTACTTTCCCCATTCTTACAATAACCATCGTGAAATGATTCGTGAAAATACAGCCTTGATGTATGGGATCAACCCCAGTCTTTCTGCCTTGTTCAAGGATCTTTAGATAACATTCTTGTCCTCATGACTTTTGAGCTAGATATTTTTTTTATTTGTTTAATCATTATTTGGAATTGTTTTCTGTGTAACATCCTATTTCTTGCTATAACAGGTATTTTATTATAGGGTCAGTCATCTATAGATGAGCTTAAATCTATTGTTAGTTTTAGAGGATTCAGGGAGAAAAAAATAAATTTGGAATCATATTTGCTTAAAAATGATCTCTTAAATATCTAATCTAATAAACAGCTTATTTATTTTATAGATGCATTGTATATATATGTATATAATTTATATTTATTATATGTCACATTATATGCACACATTTATTTCCATTATTGAAGTAATTATGCATCATCTCCTCAAAGGAATCTTGAAATTATCACACTTGTCTCTTTATCCCCCTTTATCCTGGTAGTTGAACAAGGAATTGTTCCATCTAATTAAAACTTTAGCTAAATTTCTTAATCTTGGAATCTTTTGTTTGATAATAGTAAGATCAAGTTCTGAATTTTGCTAGGGGACAATGAGCTTAACTGAGAGGCTTTCAATAAAGCCATTGTCATTTTCTTCTTCATTAATGACTATTTTGCCCTAATAAAATTAGGAAGAGAATGATGGATTCCCTGTTGTTTACTTACGTTCTTTTAAGATGAGGGAAGCTTTTATACAGCATATTTATTTTAACGTGAAATTTACTTGTTCAAGGTTACTGTGTGCCTCGTGTGTGGCATTTGCCTGTGAGTTCCAGGTAAGATAGAGGCACCGACTTTAAGGACCCCAGACAATTTGGTGAATTTGAAACATTGAGTAGTTAGCCTTTCCATTTTCCTACCCCTCTATGTAGGTAACTTGTCATAGATTGAAAGCACTGTGTAATAGTTTTCATATCTTTTATGGGGAGCGTATTACTTTGAGATGATTACTATGATCCTGGTTGTTACCAAACTAAGCTTTTGTTTTCTCATAAGTAAAATGAAGTTAATACTAATTATAACCTACCTCACAGAGTTACTGTGAAGATTAAATTAATGCAAGTCAATTAGCACAGTGTCTGATACATATACTAAACATTGGGTATTAGTATAATAATTAGTATGATTTATTTTACAAATGTTTATTGAATAACTTATTGAATACCTAGAACAGTGATAAACCCTATGAGGGCTGTAGAAGAAATATTACATATCATTTTCCTGTAGGGAATTACAACATAGTTGTGATAAAACAGACACATGAAGATGTAAGAGCAGTCTGGCCATGACATCTGTGACCCCAGTGATGTCCGGGGTTGATTAAGCTGATCTGACTGGCTAGGCAGGTAGTTCCCTTCCTCCCTCACTGCTCCATGTGCGTTTTTCCCTAAGCTGCATGCTTGGTCAGGTTTGGGCAGAGAGGACCTTTCTCCGGTCAAGGGTCTATGAGTAGCTGCGCTCCTCTGCTGGAACGTCCAACAAGCCCTCAAAGTCCATTTGTAGGAGAACGTAGGGTAGTCAGGCTTCCAAGTCTCCTGACGCATCCAGATGAGGCGCTGCATGTGGCAGTCTGCCTCTCTTTAAAAACAGGAAAAACAAAAAACAAGAAAAACCAAATGAAAAAACATGAAACAACGGTGAACTATGTATGACAATGTATAAATAAGGATCAGCCTGTGTAGCCTGGGTTGTTGGTGCTGCACAAGAATCAGAACAGTAAGAGATCAGTGAGGGTGGGGCACTCGAAGCAAGCCTCACACAGGAGATGGCACTGGAGCTTTGTCTGGAGAAATGGCTGCTGTTGGAGACGAAGGGTGTTTCAGGTCAAGACAACTAGGGCCCATTCACAAGACAGTCAAGAAGAAGAATTGATGAAGGCAGAGGCCTCCAGTTGCTGATGATAAGGAAATCAGAAAGTAAGATCTGAATTCCTGTCTCAGATTTTAAGCATCTTAATAGCAAAGTTTTATATTGGTACTTTTTTAGCCCTTCCCTTTTATATATCTAACACTATAACCCTGTTCCCACCATGTTCTTGTACGAATACTGACATGTCACTTTCTCCGAGGCGAGACACTATACGTATCAAGTTGTTTCTGCACTTTTATTACTGCAAGAGGACCTCTTGTCAGTGTAATTCACTGTGTTTTCTTGATGATGCAGTCAGCATCGATTTTCTTTCTTTATTCCTGCCCCTTTTGTTGTTGTTGTTGTTGTGATGGCTCAGTTTCCACATTTATTTCTGCCGAGCACCCTTTTGGGGAATAGCAATTTCAGAAGAGTTATGAAATATTAATAAAAAGGGAAGAAAAGTTAAGCTAAAATGTGAAATACTCCTTTAAAGAAATTATGAATTAGTATATTAACTCTTACAAATTTTCCTTGTACAAAGGGATTCTTTCCTTTCCTAGTGTTCTTCACACCTAGCAACTCTGCCCTCCCTTCCCTGAAAGAGCTGTATGAAGAGTCAGTAGCTTAGACGGAACCATCATTCTTGTGTGCAGTTATTTGTGTCAACATACACTAATCCATGAAATTTCTATTTCATTTCAAACTGCTATTACACATAGGAAGTTGTTTCCTTAATTGTGTTTTTCATAGCCCGGAATGGTTATAATTGGAAGTACTGTGCTCTTCATATTTTATAAGTAGCTACCTAGTTTGAGTTTCACTTCCGTGTCAGACTTCTTTTAAACTATGGTTAAAACTTTCAGTAAATACAAATTTGGCAAGTACTTTATAAGCAACATTGGTAGGTAGTTTGTAAACAACATTATAGGTACTGTAAGAAAACAATGGAACAAAGTATTTTGGATGATTTTAGTTATGGCAGTAGCAGGTAGACAGAAGCTAATCTGCCATCTCTCTTCAGGATGTCTTCACTTACGGTGCTTGTCATCTTTTGCGTACCTCTCTAATGCACGGCAGACTGTTGAAATTTAACTTAAGTACTTACGAAGTAGTTAAATTCCCTCAGTATCTGTGCACATTTAGATTTTAATTTTGTTGTGCCTTGTATACATATGGAATTGTTTCACTTTATTTTAGGCTACCTTGATACTTGCCTTACTAAATTATATTTTACCTTACAAAATAGTTGAAATGTGCTTGTCTTTTTAGGTATGGTAGTAGAATTCCATTTAAAAACAGTACTAGTCCAAAGCTTCCAACTTGCTGCTTGGAATCATTTAAAATATAGAACCATTTAAATTATAGAGCCCTTTTTCTTATGTGATATCTGACAGAAAATCTATCAGTGCTGTTTCTCATTTATAGTAACATTTCTTTGCATCCATCTCTAAATTATGTATATATAACAGATAAATCCACGGTGTCTTTTTGTTTTTATTAGCTTTGTGTTTTATTTGATGGCAAAGATTGTTATTCTTATAAGCGTTGTACTTGGTAAAATACAATGTAAAGATATCTCCACTTCCTTGTAAAATTAATCTGATCTCAGACGCAACACATTGCTTTACCTTATTTATTCACCCAGAACAGGCTTACTTTCCCACCTTCTTTCCCCAAAAAGGGCATTTCAGTGCATTGATGACATACTCAGCGTTCATATTGATTCTAAGATTTGCCTCATGCCCCTTGCCTGCTGCTGCTGTCTTGCTCCTCTTATTATTTTTTTTTTTGAGTTAAGGAATATTAGCATACTAAAAAACTTCTTGGCTAATAAGCTGATATTCTTTATTTTTGGTGTTCCTTGTTTTACTGACTTTATTTTCCTTCTCTACTATCATTCTTCCCATTCCCATTCCAATATTTCACATATAATCAATTCAGACTCCTGAAGCAGAAATTCTGGTCTTAGAAAGAGGCTATTTTAATACCTGTTTTTGGGTATCACCTGCTAGAATGTGAAAGGAGGCTCTGAACTTGTGAGCTTATAATAATAACCAAACTTTAGGAAATGAAGTAGAATATTTAATTTTGACCTTAGACATAAATTAACTTGGGCCCCACTAGCCATAATCAGAACATTTACAAAATAATTTATTGCTGACTATTATGCCACAGATAGTTCCAAACATTTTATTTATTTATTTATTTTTAAAGATTTATTTATTTATTTATTTGACAGAGAGAGAGAGAGAGAGAGAGCCAGCGAGAGAGGGAACACAAGCAGGGGGAGTGGGAGAGGAAGAAGCAGGCTCCCAGCAGAAGAGCCTGATGTGGGGCTCGATCCCAGAACGCTGGGATCACGCCCTGAGCCGAAGGCAGACGCTTAACGACTGCGCCACCCAGGCGCCCCAGTTCCAAACATTTTAATTCCAGCTTAGACTGTACTACAGCAAGCAACATTTTTAAATTTTGCATGAATACCTCGGGTTTATTTTTCTAAAATTGAAGAGTTTTAGGAAGCTGTTAAACTTCTTCATTATTTCTATTATGCTTTATCTGTCATCTCATTTGTAAGAATCCTACTTTAAAATTCCCTAAGTCTAGGTAGTCTTATCTTGTTTAGGTCATGCTAGAACTTTAGCTGTCAATTTTGGTTTTGCATATCAAAATATTTTATAGCAAAGTAATTACATATAAATTTGCTTTATATCCATTCATTTAAAAATCTGCATTATATTTTTCAAGTATTGTTTAGACTAACTTATTATTAATGGTTAGTTCTTCCCTAAGGAGGTATAGTGTGGTTTTCTGTTTGTTTTGATTTTTCTCCCCTTTTTTTACTTTTGTTTTTTACTTACCGAGCAACCCTTGATCACATCTCCCTTGTGTCAGGCACTGTAGTACTAGAAGCTTGGGATTGTAATATAAAATTTTATATGATGACATTTCATGGTGTTTGATAAGAGAGTCTTAAAATATGAAAACTCCCATTAGTGGTTCCAGTGTTGAGTCATAGTGCATCTACAAGGAATTCCCTAAAAACCAGCAAATGGGTTTCCACTTAACATTCAAGCTTCTACTTTCAGAGTTTAAGTCTTTAGTATTCAGATTGCTACAATACATACTTCATGTGAATCTGTAATAGGATTTACCAATTTGTCTTAGTTTCTTATAGTTTAATTACTTCAAAACTGCTGTCTCTTTAAGGCTATGAGCTCCTGGCGGTAGGGATTATCTTTATATCTATGGTACCTGGCCCAAAGGCTGGCATATATAATAAGTGATTCAGTTTTCATGAAAAGGGAGAAAGAAGATGGGGGAGAGCCAAGATGAATACAGATTTGACTTAATTTTCCTCCCTTGTTGTTGATTGAAGAGATACTCCACACATCTGAAGAGGTTGGGTAGAGCTTTGCAAGCCCCAGACTGATTCTATTACTCAGAGTTGATCATGTTTTGGGAAATTAATTATCCTTAACCAAACTTGTAAATTATTAAAACAGGGCCCATAATGCATGAAAATTAAGAACAAAGAACCAGAGGAAGAGAATTTAGATTCCTAGTTCTACCTCTTACAAGCTGTGTGCCCTTAGGCAAATTAGTCATTTCTGTTAACTTCCATATCTATTAAATGGGGATAATAATGATACCTAACTCTTGAGGTTCTTTGACAAGATTAAATGACAGTCCTAAATTAAAATTCATACTAGGAAGAAGACCAGTGTAATGTAAAATTAAGCTTAGCACGTGGCCTCGCATATTGATATTCTTAGCAAATAACTATTATTACCGTTGTTTTTGTAATTATCAGTACCAATTTGTAATGATATATCATTACATATGTATGTATGTGTACACACACACACACACACACACACAGAGATACACACATATGCAGTTGACCTTTGAACAATGCAGGGTTTAGGACACCAACTCCTCATGCAGTTAGAATCTTTGTATGACTTTTGACTCCCCCCACCCCCAAAACTACTAAGAGCCTACTGTCGACTGGAAGCCTTACCGATAACATAAACAGTTGATTGATGCATATTTTGTATGTTATATGTGTTATGTACTAGGTCCTTACAATAAAGTAAGTCAGAGAAAAGAAAATGTTACTAAGAAAATGATAAGGAAGAGAAAATTCATTACTGTATTTATTGGAAAAGTCAGCATGTAAGTGGATCTGTGCAGTTCACACCCATGTTGTTCAGGGGTCAGCTGTACATACATACTTAGGCCTGCTATTTACAGTATCTCATTTCTGATCTAACTACTCAGGAAACTTAGTCACCGGAAGATTGCTTTGTGACTATGTGACTAGGCCAGATAATAAAGAAAAAGGGTTAGGTGATCTTAAAGGATATCATCTGCCTTTTTCTCCCTCTTTCATACATGTAGATATGCGTGTAGCATATAAATTCTGACAGGTTTATAATTTTCGACTCTCTTATTTGTCATTAACCACAAACTTCCGTATTTCCACACAAGGCAATTAATTTTTTCTTCCTTTTAAACTGTCATGTATTTTGAGACTGTACCTTGGTCATTTAATGTATTCAACTGATTTTGATTTAATAAATATTAATTGAATACATATATTATTTAATCCTCAAAAGATCTCTGTGAAGTAAGCTAAACCCATTTGTCCAACAAAATACTAAAGCTAAGGAGGAGTTAAGTGAGTTGCCTAAAGTAATATAGTTAATAAGCACTACAGTTAGGACTCAGACCTGCTCCATAATCTCAAGCCATTGTTTC
This sequence comes from Ursus americanus, assembly GCF_024610735.1. Classification (NCBI taxonomy): domain Eukaryota; kingdom Metazoa; phylum Chordata; class Mammalia; order Carnivora; family Ursidae; genus Ursus; species Ursus americanus. The sequence continues at coordinate 8,516,582 of NC_142137.1, read as the reverse complement.
CACAGCATCATGAGTTGTCTCTCTTAGGTGGATTACTTCCATAAATATTATCACTCTAGTAATCTTTAGTGGACTCAACTTGAGAATTACCATTCCTGACCTTATAACCCTCCTTGTTAACTGCAAGAGTAGAAGAAAATAAAAGATTTCATGTCTTCGAGAAAAGAAAGAGTAAGTGATAAAGTCCAAAAAGTATCAAGTAAATGGAGGACTAGATAGCTTTAGCATGGTCAAGACAAGCAGGGAAACTGAGAATGTATGTACAGAAATACAGAGGAATTGAATAATGAATAGTCTTGCAGCTCAAGACTAGATTTCTCTATTCGGTGAGAAATGAAAGGGTTTTTTGGAGTGAGACAAGGATGGACCTGAGGAGATTTGGAGAAAGGAAGAGGTCTGGAACAATCTCTGGAAATCGAGAAGAGAAAAATGTTTAAAGTTGTTGATAGACATGTATTTTAGGAATGGATATTTTTGGGCTTTTAAAAATTGTGGTAAAATATGTATAATATAAAATGTACCATTGTAATTATTTTTCGGTGTACAAATAAATGACATTAAGTACATTTCCAGTGTTGTACAACCATCACCACTGTCCATTTCCAGAACTTTTTCATTATCCTAAACAGAAACTATGTACCCATTAAACAATAATGCCCTGTTCTTCCTCAAGTTAGTCCCTGGTAACCACGATTTTACTTTCTGTCTCTATGAATTTGACTATGTTAGGTACCTCACATAATTGGACTCATACATTAATCCTTTTGTGACTGGCTTATTTCACTTAGCATAATGTTACCAGGATTCATCCATGTAGGGTGTCAATATTTCATTTCTTTTTTAAGGCCAGATAATAATTCCATTGTATGTATGTACCACATTTTGTTTATCAATTTTTGATGGGCGTATGGATTGTTTCTACTTTTTTTGGATATTGTGGATAATGCTGCCGTGAACATTGATGTACAAAGAAATGGGTTTTTAAAATGCATCCACCATACCATTTAAGTCATTCTGAAAGCCTGGTTAGTTTGAGGAGAAAAATAATATTATATTACTGTCCATCATGTTTTTGCTGAGCATATTCTAAAGTTGTAATGACCATAACCTGCTGTAAGAATTCACATCAGTCACTTAATAGAATGGGAAAAATGAATGGAAAAATATTGTGATTATTAGATAACCTCCATCTCACTTTTCAGGAAAAATCAAATTAGCCTAGCCATAAGGATATGAAGGTCTTTAAGTCATTTATCAAATGTGGTCCTAGTCAGCAGGTATCATTTAATTTTTATTAATGTGGGGTTTTTTTTGTTGTTTGTTTTTTTAAGTAGGCTCCACCCCTAGTGTGGAGCCCAGTGTAGGGCTTGAATTCATGACCCTGAGATCAAGGCCTGAGCTGAGATCAAGAGTCAGACGTTTAACTGACTGAGGCACTCAGGCGCCTGTATATTAATGTTTTAAGAAATGTTAAAATTGCCATGCTTTGTAACATTGATGGCACTATCCAATGAAAATGCCTTTCTTAGGGACATTTCATTATTTTCTGTTATCAGCAAATGAGATTCTGGAACTTTGTCTTGAATGCTTGATTATAGTTGTTACATTATTGAGGTTGAACTATCTCACACATTATGTTAACTTTTAATTGTTAGTTGATCAAAGCATATTTCAAGGATAAATATTGTCATTTATAAGCAAAATAATTGACATGCAATTCCGTATTCTAGACAGTCACTTTTAAATTTGAAGTAATTGTTAAAGAGTTTTAGTATTATATCATTAGTTATAAGTACGTTTGGAACAGATATCAAAATAAAATATAAAATGAATTGTGATAGTTCAGATTCTTTTACATGAGCTATTCAATAGCTGGTAAAAAGTTCCTTTAAGGGCTCTACAAAGTACAACCAGTCAGTAGTTACTCTGTTTGAACAAAAAACGTACTGATGAATTAAGGAGAAACTATCTATTGAGCTAACTCAAAATAGGCTGATTCATTTTTATAGTCATAAAAAAGATAAAATTAATTACTTTTAAAAATAAAGATTGCCAGTATGTGCCTAGCGATGAAAAAATAATAATGCTGTACCTACTATAATCCATGTTTTAATATATAAAATATATAATATTTACTAGGGGAATATTCAAATTAAAATTAATAGCAGAGAGAAGACCAATTTAATATGTATTCTATCAATGAGACACTTAGGCAGTTCTCTGTATTTTTGGTTATAGTTCATGTGTCAGTCAGCATTTTGTAAAGAGCTCAATGAAGCTGAAATTCAGATTTGCAGTAATTCTTTTCAATGTGAAATATAACAATCTCAGTCATTTTGGGGTCTGTGATTTAAAAAAACAACAACAACATTTTTCTCTTTGATTGATCATAGCTATTATTGAAATTGCTGGTAACATGTGACATGGTGCTATAATTTAGACTGAAAAAATTGAATTGTGAATTATATCCACTCAGCTTAAATTTCTCTGTTTCTACACTTCAGAGCATCTTTTGTACTTCTTTTCCTGTAGAAATGGCTTCTTAACATAATGTTCCTACATTTTCCCAGGGGAAAACAAGGACTTCACGGTCAAATTCTTGTCCAAAGTATACAGGGGAAGAGTACAACAAAAACAGAAGGAAAAAAAAATAAAAGAAGGTCCAGAATTTGCCAATAACAGGAAATGAAACTTTTACTCCATTTAACCTTTTAACAAATGTGCTTTACACATAACATCCATCACGGTGTCATTGTCAAGGAGATGAACATTTATGGATACGGTGATGATTCCGATGATTTCAGATGTTTAGATTTGGGCTATTTCCCACATAAGTCATTCTCCCATCTCTTCTTTTGTAGGTAGAAGGAAGCCATAGAATGTTTAGTATCATTAGATAACAAACTAGGCAGGAATCTGTATGTATGTAATGATTTCCCTGTTAAACTTTCAAACTGTTCTGCTTCATGTTCACACAAGCAGTTCTTCAAGTAACAAATCTATTCATTTAGAATGATCAGTGGATCAATTTAGAATTATTTGTAGGCTCGGTTTGCTGTATGGCCTGTGAACCGTTGTAGACTTTATTTTTTAAATATATTTAACAAAATTTGGAAGATGAAGTTTGTACATTTTTTATAGCTTTATCAAGGAGTAACATATAATAATATCTCATTGTGGTTGTGATTAGCGTTTCCCTGAGAGTGATGGTGAGCACCTTTCCTTGTACCTGTTGGCCATTTGTATGTCTTTTTAGTTCCTCTGCTCATACTTTAATTGGATTTGGGGGGGGCTGTTGAATTGTTAAGAGTTCTTTATATATTTTGGTTGTTAACCTCTTATTACGCATTTAATTTGCAAATATTTTCACCTGTTCTGTAGGTTCCCTTTTCATTTTGTTTATTGTTTCCTTTGCCCTGCAGAAGCTTTTCAGTTTGACTAGTTCCACTTGTTTATTTTTGCTTTGGTTGTCTTTGTTTTTGGTGTCAAAAAATGATTGCAAAGACTGATGTCAAGGAGCTTATTTCTATATTTTCATCTGAGAGTTTTATGGTTTCAGGTCTTACATTCAGTTCCTCAATCTGTTTCGGGATAATTTTTGGGTATGGTGTGGGGGACAGGCTGTCCCTTTCTTCCTTTCCCTTTCTCCCCTCCCCTTCCTTCCTTTCTTTCTTTCTAAGTATAATGGGCAGACGGTATTATATTAGTTTTGGGTGTACAACATAGTGATTCAACAATTCTACATATTACTCAATGCTCACCACAGTAAGTACAACCACCATATAACGTTATTACAGTACTATTGACTACATCCCCAAGGCTGTACTTTTTTTCATCTCCGTGACTTATTTATAACTGGAAGTTTGTACCTCTTTATCGCCTTCATTTATTTTGTCCATCGCCCTACCTGCCTCCCTTCTGGCAACCATCAGTTTGCTTTCCATATTTAAGGATCTGTTTTGTTTGTTTTTAAAATTTATTTTAATTAAATTTTTTGTTTCAAGTTTTTATTTAAATTCCAGTTAGTTAACATATTGTAATATCAGTTTCAGAAGTAGAATTTAGTGATTCATCCCTTACATGTAACACCCAGTGCTCATCATAATAACAAGTGCCCTCCTTAATACCCATCACCCATTTAGATTCCACGTATAAGTGAAACCATATGAATCAGGTCATTCTCTGTCTGACTCACTTAGTGTAGTAACCCCTAGGCCCATCCATGTTGTCTCATGGCATGTTTTTAAAATTTTTTTATTTTAAAATTTTAGACATATAGAAAAGTTCCGAAAATAATGCGGAGTATTCCTGTATATCTGTCACATTGTTTTCCCCCATTGTCAACATCAGGAAATAAATGTTAGTACAATACTATGAACTTAACTACATTCCTTATTCTAATTTTGTCAGTTTCCCCGGTAATATTCTGTTTCTCATCCATGATTCCACATTGCATTTAGTTTTCATGTCTCCTTAATCAAATCTGTGACAATACCTCATTTTTGTTTTTCATGATCTTTACACTTTTTGGAGAATACTGGTCATGTATTGTCCCTTAGTTTGATCTTTTTCAGTACTTTTTGGCAGGAACACCATGGAAGTGATATTGTGTCTTTCTCAGTGTGTTTTATGGTGTTGGGGCAGGGGACGGCATGTTGATAAATCTTACTACCGTGATGTCAGATTTGGTTACTTGTTTGGGTTTCTCTAAAGTCACTATATTTTCTTTGTAATTAATAAGTGTTTCTTGGGGGAAACTTTGAGACTAGGCAAATAGCAGGTTTCTCATATTTTCATCTTCTAGTTCTAACATCTTTCATTGGCTTTTGTCTGTAACAATCATCACTGTGGTGTTTTTTCAATTTTGATTTGGTGAATATTTCAAATAATGGTGAATTTCAATTTCCCTCATTCTTTTTCAATGTATCAGTGGGAATTTTACTCTAAAGAACTGTCCCCCCTTCCCCATATGTTTGTTTATATTAGTAAGGATTTAAGAATATTTTATTCTGTGGGTTACATAATCCAGTATTCTCATTTTATGTTGCTGTTTTGGCTTTGGTCATTGAGAATTTCAGTTTGGTTTCTATGTCTTTTTGACATTCTCTCAATATTTTTCAGCACTTCCTTACTTTCTAGTTCCATAGATGTTCCAGGTTCTTATATTTTCCTGCCTGCAGTCCAGGAATCAGCCATTTCTCCAAGGACCCCACTGTGTGTGTAATGATAGAAAAACCTAGATCCTCAGTCTGGTCATTGCTGCTTGGTGTCATTATAGGCCCTCTCAGTTTTCAGAGCTAGGAATGTATCATATATTAACATGCACCTACACACACATTTATATTTATTTTTTTATCCATCTGTGAATATATTAAAAGCTATGAATTCCTGCTAATACTTCTGATTCCAATCCGGCATCATAATGTTAATTCTAGCTTTTCCCCTTTGCTTATGTGTAACTCTTTATACAGTGAGAAACCTGCATCTCCTTATCCATGATGTATTTATTTGTTTGTTAACTCCTAGTATACATATAACATTTTCAGAATTACTAACCCATACCCCTGTGAGAAGCAAGCTTACTAGCTCAAGGACTATATTTGTGTACAGTTCTTTCTACTGTAGCCTTATGGAATGTAGTCAAAGTTCTTTTTCATCCCCATCCCCCTTAATGTTGGATGTTATTCATTTGTGATACAGTTATTTTTACTCCATTTTGGGTTCCCTTAACATTCTGATTGATTTTGATTGTTTACTTATTTATTTATTTGGTGTATGAAACATTATCATGGTTATAATAGTCATGACTTGGGGCGCCTGGGTGTCTCAGTCGGTTAAGCATCTTCCGTTGGCTCAGGTCATGATCTCAGAGTCCCAGGATCAAGGCCTGCATTGGGCTCCCTGCTCAGCGGGGAGTCTGCTTCTCCGTCTTCCTCTGCCTCTCCTCCTGCTCATGCTCACGTGTGCTCTCTCTCTCAAATGAATAAATAAAATCTTAAAAAATATGTAATAATCATGACTTTACAAAAAGGTATTCTCATGAAATTGTCCTTCTTCATTCACCACAATACCTGCCCCTAAAGGAAAACAATCTTTAGAGTTTCTGTTTTAGCTTTCCTGAAATCTTTTTGTACAAATGAACAGTTACCTGAATATTTTCTAATACTTTTTCTTTCTTACATTAATAATAACATTATGGGGGCGCCTGGGTGGCTCAGTCAATTAAGCGTCCGACTCTTGATTTCGGCTCAGGTCCTGGTCTCAGGATCCTGAGATCCAGCCCCGTGTCAGGCTCTGTGCTCAGTGCAGAGTCTCCTCTCCCTTTCTCTCTCCCTCTGCCCCTCTCCCCGCTTGCACTCTTTCTTTCTCTCTCTAAAATAGATAAAGTCTTAAAAAGAGTAACATACTATATATCCTTTTTTACTTTTCTTTCTTCACTTATCAGTAAGCATATCTTAGAGATTGCTCCCCGTCAGTGATTAGAGATCTTCCTCATTTTTTACAGTACATATTACTCCATTGTATGGATTTACTGTAACTTATTTAACTACTCTGCTGTGTACTTAGGTTGTTCCAGTATTTTACATACCAATAGTGTGCAGTGAACAGCCTTGTACATGTGTATTATTGAGTTTTGGGGGGTGTATGTTCAATGCAGATTGTTAGAAGAGAGATTATTAGGTCAAAAGCTAAGTGTGTGTGTGGTTAGACAATGCCAGGTTTTCCTCCATGACCATTGTCCTAGTTTGCTTTTTCAAGAACAGTATATAAGAACTTTTGTTTCCCCCAGGCTAGCCAACAGAATGCATTCTCCGTATGTTTCAATTTTTGCCAATCTGATAGGTTGGAAATGGTATCTCCGTACTGTTTTAATATGTATTTCTTTAATTACAAGTAAGTTTGAATATTTTTGTATATTCTTAATGTCCATGTGTGTGTGTGTGTGTGTGTGTGTGTGTGTGTGTGTGTGTGTGTGTATTGCCTTTTAATGTCTTTTTCTCATTGTTTCAACAGGTTTTTGGCTCTTTTCCCCTTCAGTTTTTGAGTTTTTAATAATAGAATTACTAGTTCCTTCTCTGTAGTGTATATTGCAAATGTTTTCTCACAGTTTGTCAGGTATCTTTTGACTTTATTTATACTGTTTTTGCCCTGATGGTTTGTTGAAATTTTTATATAATATGATTTACCAGTATTTTTTTGTCACATTAAAATTAAAGAGGAATTTACCCAGGTTTGTTTTCCTTCTAACACTTATAAGGCTTTTCTCCACTGTCCTACAGTGCCACCTTTAATAAATCAAGTGTTTGTTTATGTGTAACGGTCTGTTTCTAGACTCTCTACTGTATTCCACTGGTGTTTTTGCCTGTTCCCATGCTAATACCACATTTTCTTTATTGCTGAAGCTTTGTAAGAAGTCATGATAGCTAATGGACTCAGTCTCCTTATTTTGTTCTTCTTTAGGAAAGAATCTTTTATATTTTTGTTCTTTTGCTTTCCCATGTATATTTTGTCAGGAGCTTATTAAGTTTCTTATTTTCTGTTAGAATTATTAACATTGCCTTAAGTATATTCAACATTGAGATTTCCTATCCGTGAACATGATATATTCTCTCATTTTATTTAGGGCTTCCCTTCCTCCCTTCTTCTTTTTCTTTCTCCTTTTTGCATTTTTGTTTGTGAGAGAAATTGACCTATACATTTCCTTTCTTGTTATCAACATTGTACTTTTTTAAAGAAAATAAACTTTTTTTTAGAACTGTTTTATGTTTCCAGATATTTGGGCAGAAAATAGAGAGTTCCCATATATCCTCTCTCTCCCAGCACATAGTTTCTTCTGTTATCACCTAGCTGTTAGGTTTTTAGGTAGACGTAAGTTTTTTACTCATTTGGGTAAATACCAAGGAATGTGGTGCTGGGTCATATGGTAAGAATATGTTTAGTTTTATAAGAAACTGCCAACCTGTTCTACATTTTACATTTCTACTAGTAATGAGTGACGGTTCTTGTTGCTCCACATTCTCACTAGCATTCTTTGGTATCAGTGTTTTGGATCTGGCCAGTCTAATAGGTGTGTAGTGGTAACTCATTTGAATTTTCATTTCCCTAATGACTTGTGATGTTGAACATCTTTTTTTATGCTTACTTGACATATATATCTTTAGCGAGATGTCTGTTTAGGTCTTTGGCCATTTTTTAATTAGGTTGCTCATTTTCTTATTGTTGAGATTTAAGAGTTCTTTAATATTTTGGATAAAAGTCCTCTTGCAAATATTTTTCCTTGGTCTCTTGCTTGGTTTTTTTCATTTTCTCTTGATCAACATTGCATTTTCATATCTGAGTGTCAGAGTTCATGCTGACTTGTTAAAATATAAGTATTCCTTCTTTTTTCTGGAAAATTTTATATATGATTAGAATTAATTTTCCCTTAAATTTTTGGTAGAATTTGCTGAAGAATCCATCTAGACCTTTTGCTTTCTTTGGGGGAGATCATTAAAAATTTTTACAGTAGGACAAGTAAGGTACTCTGTTTTTTCTTATGTCAGTTTTAGTTCACTGTATTTTTCTGAAAGTTTTTCTAGTCTCAATTTTCAAACTTGTTGGTGTAAGGGTGTTTATAATATCCTCTTATTTTTTAGTATATGTATGCTGTGTTCTCTGTGTTATTCCTGATACTATCTGTGCTTTATCTTTTGTTTGTCAGTCTTATTAGGGATTTATCAATTTAATCATTCTTTTAGAAGAAACAGTTTTTAATCTTTTAATCCTATCTAGTGTATGTTTTCTATTAATGAATTTCAGCTTACTTTCTTCTATTTTCTTTGGATTTAATTTAGTGGTATTTTTTCTAATTTCTTGAGGTGGTTGCTTTAACTCACTGATTTTCAGCATTTCTTTTTTGAAATATACAGTTTGGGTTATAAATTTCTGTCTGGGGCGCCTGGGTGGCACAGTGGTTAAAGCGTCTGCCTTCAGCTCAGGGCGTGATCCTGGCGTTACGGGATCGAGCCCCACATCAGGCTCTTCCGCTGTGAGCCTGCTTCTTTCTCTCCTGCTCCCCCTGCTTGTGTTCCCTCTCTCGCTGGCTGTCTCTATCTCTGTCGAATAAATAAATAAAATCTTAAAAAAAAAAAAATTCTGTCTAAGTTGGATTTAGCTGTATCTTACAAGTTTTGATATATTGTTATTTTATCTAGTTAAAAATATTTGATGATTTCCTTTGGAATGTCCTTTCTGTCCTATAGGTTATTTATTGATGTATTTCTATCATTTTAAACATGGGGATTTTCTGGTTATTTTTATGTTCTTGACTTCTAACTGAATTCTTGTGTTTAAAGATTGTAATCTAAATTATTTTATTTGCTTCAAATTTGCTTCATGGCCCAGCATATATGGCCAGTTTTTATACATTTTCTGTGTATGTATATTCTGTGGTCCATGTATTGTGCAACTGTTAGGTGGTATCCCTATATATTTTTGCTAATGGTATTACTGAGTTGTGTGTTCTGATGGCTTTTGTGCTCTGTTTTTTCCATCATTGACTAAGAGAGGAAAGTTTAAAATCCTACCATGATTGTGAATTTGTTTAATTTCATCATGTACATTGTTAATTGTTTTATATATTTTATAGCTATGTTATCAGATGCATATAAATTTCTTGACAAGTTGAACCTGTTATTATTCTGAGGTATCTTTCTTTACCTCAATAATTCTTTTTACCTTGACTTTTTTCTGTCTGATAATAATATAGTTACAGATATATTTGTTCTGTGAATACAGATAGCTCAACGTTTCTTATATACCTTTGCTAAATGATTCCATTTTCTTTTGTTTGCTTCAGCATTGTATTAATCCTTCCCCAGTCTTATTTATTATTTGTTATTTATTTCACTCAGTATATACTTTGTTTAATCAAACTTCATTTTTATGTAACTTATTTCTGTTGGCATGCAGATTCTTTAAATGTGGTGGTGGCTGTGGTGTTTGTTTTGTTTTAACAAAAGTCCAGAGCATTTGTTATGCCTGTACTAGGGTTTAGAAAATAACTAGAATAGAAAAAGGTAGGCTATGAAAAGTCTCTAAAGATAATAATAAACTTACTCATTGGCTCATCCAAGTTTTTTCTAGGCCTAAGGGCATATGCTGCTGTTATTTACATCCTACTAGGAGTCTCAAAGAATAGAGGCCTTCTCAGTAATATGCATTTTTCTCAAATTCAAAAGGGTGCTATTGATCCCATATTAAATACATTTGCATTCTCCTTTTTCCTAACAATAGATATATTGGATGTAGTTTCTCTAAGAAGTACGATTTTATGTAAATCAGCATTAAAGATACTGTAAATTTGGGGGCACCTGGGTGGCCAAGTCTGTTAAGTATCTGACTCTTGACTTCGACTCAGGTCACAATCTCAGGGTCGTGAGATTTCCCCACCTTGGGCTTTGTACTGGGCTTGAAGCCTACTTATAGATCCTCTCTTTCTCTCCCCCCTTCCCGCCTCCACCACTGTTCATGCGTGGGTGTGCACGCTGTCTGTCTTAAAAATAAATAAACTACATTTTTTTTCAGAATATTTTGTTGCAGTTGAAAAATATATCTATCAGTAAGTATTGTAATTATGGGTTGTAGACAGAATAGTTAATTTTGAGTTATTTAGCTTATTCTTATTTTAAAAAGATTCCCTTTCCTTTTTTTAACTTTTAATTTGAAGCAATTATAGATTGGTTTCCTTTTAAAGCATTTTTTTATATCTGATATATCATTAGGTTATGGTGAATGAGGTCCTTTTAAATAATGTTCATTTTATTACCTGACAAGTTTTATTTTTCCATCATGTGAGAAACTTTTCTGAAAATAACTTTACAGCATTCTTTCCAGGATAGATATTTGTTAATATTTGTATTTGGGAATTTGAAGCAAAATGAACAGTAGTCTTACCTGTGTTTACTTTTTTAAAAACTCCAATAGGCCCATCCCTCATTCTCCCACCCCCATGCCTTATTGCTGTCTTATTGCTGCTTTCCTCTTTTCTTTTCTTTTCTTTTCTTTTCTTTTCTTTTCTTTTCTTTCTTTCTTTTTTTTTTTTTTTTTTTTTAAGTAGGCTCTATGCCCAGCCTGGAGCCTAACTCAGGGCTGGAATTCATGACCCTGAGATCAAGGTCAGATGTTTAACCAACTGAGCCACCCAGGTGCCCTGCTATTTCCCTCGTTGATAGCCACACTACAGAAGTATTTAGTTACAAGCAAATATATTAGGAGTTGTTAGCATTTGTATAAAGGTTATGTTAATGTTCATGTAACTTAAGGGCAAAGCAATTATTTGGTACTAAATGAGTCAGGGTTTCTATTTTAACATATACATATGAATGCACTTATGAGTGCTGAATTAATGCCCTACACTGGGGGATTTAAAATGTATGATTGCTGTATTATGTGCAAGTACCCTGTCACCATAAAATGGTCTATTATTTGACAACAATTGTGTATACAATCTGGCAAAATAATTTTTTGAAAGGTAAAAACGGTTAAAGAAATATCCCATCTTAAAAGTGTTTTCAGAGTGTTAATTATTTTGTGCATAGCAGGCCTTTAGATTATGGTACATATTAAAACCCACTCAGTTGATGGTGGTAATATAATCAATCTATGGTAAGTAATAATAGGTACATGAATGAGAGAGAATGGTATTTAAAAAGTGAAACATGTATATGCTACATAATTGACATATTTAAGAAATTTCTTGTTTAAGGAAAGGTAGCTATTAGATAGGCAAGTTGGAGGAGGGGGGGGGGACACTAAATGGTATATTGGCAAGCTTCCTGAAATGCATATGCGTAGTAATTAGAGGCATATTGATTTTTAAAAGTCAGCCAGCTTTTATTCTCTTCTTTCTGTAGCATCTATTTGTATGAACAGTGACTATTCTTACTTCTGAAGGGGGTTTATTAAGGTTTTTGTGAACATTTGTTATATAGGAAATAAATTACCACTGCTATATATAACTACCATTAAATTTGTGATACTGGCAATGATTTTTGAGAGATTTAATTTCTTATATGTTAATTGATGGCTAAGAAATTCTCCATTTCACAATTGAGACTTAGAGACATTGCCTATACTTTCTACTTATATTTGGTGAACAAATGCCTTTAGTCATGTTTATGACCTTCAACAACATGCTAAAATGAATTACTGCAAGTATCACTTACATTGCTAACTTAAGAAGCTTTTTGCTAACTTGGTTTAATCAGGATTGTGTTCATCAGCTATTAATATTCTTTTAATGGCCTTTAATGCTTTGTAAGCCTTTAAAGAATGTCAAGGAGCAGAGGGTATTCCTGAGAGATTGAATATCTATCTGCCTTATTTCATAAAATCTAAGGTGCTTTGAGAGTGTGCTTTCTTAGTCTTCCCAGACTGAGTCAATGGAAGACAACTTCCCAGACTGAGTCAATGGAAGAACCATCTCACACCTGTCACCTGGAGACAGTGACCATAAAACACCATAGAATATCAGACGCATCCAGTTCTCAGAGAAGTTAAAATATGAAGAAATGCATATCCTGGAATTACTGAAATAGGATTTTTGAAGTCACTAACTATAAATTTAAAAGGATGGTTATGACAATCTTGTGTTCTGATTTTTTATGATTAGACCAATATGGTATGCTGAGAAATTTCTGTGGGATTCTTTTGAGTTTGCAGTCTTTTGTTCACTTTAAATACTACTCAGTGTTTCATTCTCAGATTCATGCAATAGAATATACAGTCATCCTTGAGATCATTGTTTTACTGCCGTAAAGTGCTATTAGTTTTCATTACCTAGACTCTGAGGAGATGTATTTTGGCCTAGTTGCTTTGGGCAAGGAGTATAGGCAAAGTTTTTCATATTCTTTATGTACACTAAGGTTAAGAGTGTTCATTTACTCACAGTGTCCATTGAAAAAAGATTTATGATAAAAGAAAAATGAGGGGCGCCTGGGTGGCTCAGTCGTTAAGCGTCTGCCTTCGGCTCATGGCGTGATGCCAGGGTTCTGGGATCAAGCCCCACATCGGGCGCTCCCCCCCACTCCCCGCGCGCTGGGAGCCTGCTTCTTCCTCTCCCACTCCCCCTGCTTGTGGTCCCTCTCTCGCTGGTTGTCTCCCTCTCTCTCTCTGTCAAATGAATAAATAAAATCTTTTTAAAAAATGAGATAATCACAAGAATGTTTAATTATGTTCTCATACCTTGTACCACTGTATGCTCCACAAGGACAGTTCTAATGATGGTGTTTCTTCATTCACATTGTTTAATGCACTCAGGAATGATAGGTCTCTGAAGTGGGAATAGGAAGGGAGGGATGATACAGAGAAGGTAGCCATTATTATTATTATTATTATTATTATTATTATTAATTATTATTATTATTAATTTTACCCTCTGTGTGGTTTGCTTTTTATTTTCATGTGTATTTATTTTTTATAAGAACTAAGTATATCTTATAGAACTATGACTTCATACTGCTTATAAAATAAAGATATGGCATTTGAGATTCTATGTGGCTAATTCTAAACTTCCTTTGGATTTTCATCTTCAGCTAAATTATCCCTCACTCTAGCCATACTTGTCTACTTTTTGTCTCAGATCTTCTGCATTTTCAGGATTTGTTTAAATTTCTCCCTTTGCCTTACCCATCCTTTAAGGCTGAACCAAATCTCACCTATTTGAACTTTTCCAGCTTCCTCGATTGCAAGTATCTCTTACTCCACTATTTTGCAGTGGCAAATACATCTATATAGCACTTTTCAGAGAGCACCTTTTGGTAGCATTATGTACTTATGTGCCTGGTTTTCCTATTAGGTTTTGGGACTGAGTTATTTAGGTGTATTCTATCTCCTATAGTGCATAGTATAGTTGTACAATGAGTGTTTCTTGAATTGAATCCTTACAAATTTTTAAATATATGCATTACTTATTTTAATTTTTTCCCAGAGACACTCTGTGGTAATTTTGCTAGAATTACTAATATGTTAAACTATTCTACATCTAAGTTTCCATTCTCAGCATTTACCACCGTTTTCTGAAGTATAAGAATTATTCTTGAATCATTACATTGTATACTGGAAACTAATGTAACACTCTATGTTAATTATACTTGAATAAACAAACAAACAAAAACAAAGTACCCTCCTGTGATAAACTGTTTCCAAAGTAGTTAAAAAATGGATTATTCCTTGGCTGGTTGCTATCTTATAGAGCAAAAGACAAGAATAATTGCAAAGATATTTTTTCACAGTCTATTTGTTATACAAATTTTGATGATTATACAAGCTTATATAAGGAAGAATATTTTCAAAATAATGCAATTTTGTTTTGTTTTGTAGGTTACTTCCTCAGAATGTTGGTCTGCTCTATGTTGGAGGTTATGAAAGACCCTTTGCACAAATCAAGGTATGATGGTTTATTTTCCAGTATATTTTTCTTAGATGTAGTTCACTTGTCCAAAACCCATCAAAACCCTGCAAATAACCATCAACATATCAAAAATATTATGAATGTGAATTACTGATTTCATTTGCTTTTGCATATCCCTGCTGAACAAGTAAGTCAGATTTTCAGAGAATTGATTATTTAAAAAAATTTTTTTTAAGATTTATTTATTTGATAGCAAGAACGAGCAAGAGAGAGAGCATGAGCAGGCAGGGGAGGCAGAGGGAGAGGGAGAAGCAAGCTCCCCGCTGAGCAGGGAGCCTAATACAAGACTCAATCCCAGGACCCTGGGATCATGACCTGAGCCAATGGCAGACATTTACCCGACTAAGCCACCCAAGTGCCCAAGAATTGATTATTTTAATATTCTTGCCCATAGTAATGAGTTAAATTTGACCAAAGCACTATTTAATGTATACAGTTTGATAAATTTTGATATGCTTAGACTTGTGAAACCATCACTACAATCAGCATAGTAAACATATCCATCACCCCCTAAAGTTTCCTTGTGCCTCTGAAATTCCTCATTCCCGCCCTTCCTTTTTCCCTCCAACCCCAGGGGACTACTGATCTGATTCGTATCATTATAGGTTAATTTGCATTTTCTAGAATTTTATATAAAGGAATTATGCAGTATCGGTCCTGTTTCTCCCCCTCTCCCTCTCTCAGCCTCTTTAATGCAGCATAATTATTTTGAGATTCATCCATGTTGTCACACTTACCAATAATTCATCCTTTCTAATGCTGAGTTAGTACTCCATTGTATGGTTATAGCACAGTTTCTTTATCTTTTCACCTGTTGATGGACGTTTGGGTTGTTTCTACTTTCTGGCTACTGTGAACACTTGTGTATACAAGTTTCTGCAGGGATACATCCTTTCATTTCTCTTGGGTAAATACCTAAATTGGCCATGGCTGGGTTAAGTGGCGGTTGTATGTTTAACTTTTTAAGAAACAACCAAACTATTTTCCACCAGTAGAGTGTGAGAGTGCCAGTTCCTCCATATCCTGGTATGGCCCATCTTTTTAAGCTTAGTCATTCTTACGGGTATGTAGTGGTATTTCACTGCGGTTTTATTTTGCGTATCTGTCATGACTAATAATGTTGAGCATCTTCTCATGTGCTTATTTGTCATCTGTACATCTCTAGTGAAGTGTGTGTTCAAATCTTGCCATTTTTTTAAATTGGGTTTTTGTGTTTTTACTGTTGAGTTGTGAGCATTCTTATATCTTCTGGATGTAAGTCCTTTATCAGATATGTGATTTGCAGCTTTTTTTTTTTTTCCCCGAGCTGTGACTTCTCTTTTCATTCTCTTAACAGGATCCTCAGAGAGCAGAAGTTCTTAATGTTGATGTTCAGTTTATTAGTTTTTTTTCCATGGCTCATGCTTTTCGTATTGATCCAAGAAATGTTTGTCTAACCAAAGTCACAGAGATTTTTGTCCTTTGTATTGTAGAATCTTTATAGTTTTAGGTTTTACATTTTGGTTTAATATCTATTTGAGTTAATTTTTGTATATGATTCAAAATTCAAGGTATAGAGGAATGCTGAGCCCCCTGCCTTTTGGCACATAGATATCCACTTGCTGTAAAACCATTTTTATTTTTATTTATTTATTTTTTTAATTTTTAAAATATGGAATGCTTCACGAATTTGCATGTTGTCCTTGAGCAGGGGCCAATTTTAGTATATGTGCTACTGAAGCAAGCACCAAAACCATTTTTTCTAAAACTATCCTTTCTACCATCGTATTGACTTTGCATCTTTGTTGAAAATCAGTTGACTATATATGTGTGAATCTATTTCTGGACTCTGTTCTGTTCCATTTATCTATGTGTCTATCCCTCCACCAATACCACACTATCCTGATTATTGTATCTTTATAATAAGTCATGGAGACAGATAGGGTAAATCCTCCAACTTTGTTCTTTTTCAAAGTTGTTTTGACTAATTCGATTCCTTTAATTTTCATACACATTTTAGAATCGTCTTGTCAATTTCTCTAAAAATGCCCACTGGAATGTTGACTTGGATCATGTTGAATCTATAGATCAATTTGAGGAGAAATGACATCTTAACAATATTGAGTCTTGTAATTCACAAACACCATATATTTCTTGAATTATTTAGGTTTTTAATATCTCTCAACAATATTTTGTTCCAGTGTATTGGCCTTGTACATTTTAATAGATTTATCCATAAATATTTTGTATTTGTGATGTTATAAAAGTATTTTTTAACATTTTTATAAAGACTTTTCTGCATAATTTTATATAAATAAATATAGGAAAAAGGTTTTTTTAAGTGAAATATAATTACCATATAATAGTATATTAGTTTCAGGTGTACAATATAATGATTCACCTGTGCTGTACATTACTCAGTGCTTATCAAGATAAGTGTACTCTTAGTCCCCTTTATCTGTTTCACTCATTCCTCCCCCAGTCCATTTCCCCTCTGGCAGCCATCAGTTCTCTGTATTTAAGAGTCTGGGTTTTTTGTTTGTTTCTTTTTTTTTCTTTTTTTATTCATTTGTTTCTTAAATTACACATATGAATGAAATCATATGGTATTTGTTTTTCTCTGACTTATTTCACTTAGCATAATGCCCTCTAGGTCCATCCATATTGTTGCAGATGGCAAGATCTCAGTCATTTTATGGCTGATTAATATTCCAGTGTATGTGGGTGTGCACACATGTGTATCACATTTTCTTTATCCATTCATCTGTTGATAGGCACTTAGTTTGCTTTCATATCTTGGTTATTGTAAATAATGCTGCAGTAAACATAGGAGTGCATGTATCTTTTTGAATGAGTATTTTTGTTTTCTTTGGATAGATACCCAGTAGTGGAATTATTGGATCATATGGTAATAATATCTTTAAATTTGGGGGAAACTTCCACACTGTTTTCCGTAGTGACTGCATCAGTTTGCATTTTCACCAGTGGTGCAAGAGGCTTCCCTTTTCTCTGCATCCTCACCAACGCTTGTTATTTCTTGTCTTTTTGAGTCTAGTCATTCTGACAGAGGTAAGGTGTTAATCTCATTGTAGTTTTGATTTGCATTTCCCTGATAATGAGTGATGGTGAGCATCTTTTCATATGTCTGTAGGCCATTTGTATATGTCTTCTTTGGAGAAATGTCTGTTCAGGTCGTCTGCCCATTTTTTAATTGGATTTTTTTTTTTTGTATTGTAGAAGTTCTTTATATATTTTGGGTATCAACCCCTTATTATATATATTATTTGCAAATATTTTGTCCCATTCAGTAGGTTGCCTTTTTGTTTTGTTGATGGTTTCCTTTGCTGTGCAAAAGCTTGTTATTTTGATGTAGTTCCTATCAAAATACAGCATTTTTCATAGAACTAGAACAAATAATACTAAAATTTGTATGGAATCACAAAAGACCCCAAATAGCCAAAGCAATCTAGAGAAAGAAGAACAAAGCTGGAAGTATCGCAACCCCAGATTTTAAGGTATGCTACAAACCTGTAGTAATCAAAACAGGATAGTACTAACACAAAAGTAGACACATAGATCAATGGAACAGAATAGAGAGCCCAGAAATAAACCTATGCTTATATGATCAATTAATCTGTGACAAAAGAAGCAAGAATATACAGTGGGGAAAAGATGGTCTCTTCTTCAACAAATGGTGCTGGACAGCTAGCTATATTGTGGAGTAATGAAACTGGACCACTTTCTTATACCAGACACACAAAAAACTCAAAATGGATTAAAGACCTAAATATGAGACCTGAAACCATAAAACTCCTTGAAGAAAACATAGACAGTAATTTCTTTGACATTGACTATAGAAACATTTTTCTAGATATAAAAGTATTTGTTATTTCAATTTCTGATTGTTCATTGGTAGTACATAAAAAGATTCAATGTTTGTGTTTACTTTAAATCCTGCAATTTTACTATACTCAATTATTAGTGCTAGTACTTTTTTTCTGTATATTTCATAGGATAAAGATAGTTTTCCCTCTTCCTTTCTGATCTGGATGCCTTTTATTGCTTTTTCTTGCTTTACTACATTGACTAAAATCTACAGTACAGAGTTAAATAGAAATGGTGAGAACAGACCATCTATACCTTGTTCTTGATGTTGGAGGGAAAGCATTCAATCTTTCATCAAAAATTGTTTTTATAGTAATATTAGTTAAAGGTTGAATCCTAGATTCCATCTAGGCTCTCTTGTAGGAAATGGAATAATATCATAAACCTTCAAAGTAGTTAATAAAAAGGACAGTTTGAGATCATTCTTTTTTGTTATTATAACTTTTTGTTAATATTTTCCAACAGGCCTGTGAAATTTATTTCATGTTTTTTGTTCTCTGATTTTTCTTTGCATTTGTTTTTTGGCTGTGTATGAGTTTTTTTTTCTTGTTCCAGTTGAGGGGTGTGAGTTTAAATTCCTTTCTACCTGCATACATGACATATATTCTTATGCTTTGAAAAACAAGGATTTTTCTGAATAGGACATAGAAGATATTTAATATTGAGGAGGTTTAGTAACACTATTGACATTTTTAATGAAAAATCTTATTTTAGTTACCATAGCATCAGCACCTCTTTAAATACCTCCACTAATTTCATTTAAATCAAAATGCTGTCAAAATCTCACCATCAGGATCTTAACTTGTGGACCCTCTTGAACTTTTCTAATTTCTTAAGTAGTGGCAAGTATTCAGATACATTTGTTTTCTTCTATTTTTAATATCCCTGGAACACAAGTTGGCAAAGATTTCTTCATAAACTTCTCTCTCTATCCTGTTCACCTAATTCATCAGTGTAGCCAGGAATCCTAATAAGTTTCTGCAGGAACATTTTTGAAAGCGTAATTTTTTTCTGTCTGTTGGTTTGGAAAATCCTGTTTCTCCTTATTAGAACTGAAATAACTAAAAAGTGAGAGGCTTATATATTTAGGGAAGGGTACAATGTGTGTGTGTGTGTGTGTGTGTGTGTGTGTGAGCGTTACGTTTCAAAAACATAGTCTAAGTGTACATATGAGGTTAATTCTTACTCCGTCACTCACCTGATCTATTGACAACATTTTCTTTATCCAAGCCTTTCCTAACAAGCTCAGTGACAGCCAAGGTCAATCCTTTGTCAACCCTTTATCTTTTTTTTTTAATTTATTTAAATTTTTAAATTTAAATTCAATTAGCCAACATATAGTACATCTTTAGTTTCAGATGTAAAGTTCAGTAATTCATTAGTTGCATATAACACCCAGTGCTCATCACATCACATGCCCTCCTTAATGCCTGGATAATCAACTCAGTAGAAAAAGGTCCATTGTTTTAGGGCACCTTTCTTTTCCTTTTGATGTTACTGTGAGAAATGTTTCTCTCATAAACTGTGAAAGGATTTCTTATCTTTATTAATCATTGAAGTTCCTTCATAATTCTCATGGTTCTTATGAAAATGCTATATTGATTCTTACCTAATTAGAATACTTACAAGTTAATTGGAAAACAATAAAAGAATCATAGTTTAAATGCTTGAGATTAGTAAGGTTCATTTCCTCCCTTGCCTTGCGCCTGACTTGTTTTGGACGTGAAATACCAGTACTTGTTATGTTCATCTTTCTCCCATTAAACTAAATGTAATGGTACTACATTGTGTAGCATAGATATCAGATATAACCTTTAATAAATGGAAACTGCTTTGATTTCCTTAAGAGCCTATTGGTTGAGTTTTTTTGGTAAATAAGATAGGAAACTGTTCACTTGAATATTAGGAAAAAGAATTCTTATTCATTAACATCACAAGACTAAGTTTGAGTGGCTTGGTGTTAGAGGCTCTTTTTGTTAGAGACATGTTACAGTTGTATTTTGAAAAAGCAGCTCCATTTTATAAAGATGAGAAAGAGAAAAATAACAAAATGGATAATAGATATATAGACAAATGTTCAATGAATTCAGAAATTTGCTACAGCATGACAAGAGATATCTGCACTATTAATGAATAGCATGAGTCATTACAACCATTGTTACACACATATATACTCTTCCATTATTACCTACCTTTTATTTTTATTTTATTTTTTTAAAGGTTTTATTTATTTATTTGTCAGAGAGAGAGAGAGACCGCACATGCACTGTCAGGGGGAGCAGCAGGCAGAGGGAGCAGCAGGCAGAGGGAGCAGCAGGCTCCCTGCTGAGCAAGGAGCTCAATGTGGGGCTCCATCCCGGGACTGTGGGATCATGACCTGAGCCAAAGGCGGGCGCTTAACTGACAGAGCCACCCAGGCGCCCCTATTACCCACCTTTTAGTTCTAATTTCTTACTCAAGCTTTAAAGACACAAACATGTGACTTTATTTAATAGGGTTAGACTCATTAGTACATCTTCATGCTTGTTTCACTGTTTTTAGGGGAAGTTACTCCAACTTACCTTTCTCTCTTAACGTCTTCCAAAGTTATCCGGAAGGTTCCTTTTTCAAACAAGTTCAGTCCTTTTGTATATAACTTTCACCCAAGGCAGTGACTCTCTTCTCAGATCATTAATTCCTTTCAGAATCTTATGAAAGCTATGGACTCTCTCTCTAGAAAAATACATGCACTTCTACTTATAATTTCAGAGGTCTCATGGACGCTTTTTTTAAAAAAGATTTTATTTATTTATTTATTTGACAGAGACAGCCAGCAAAAGAGGGAACACAAGCAGGGGGGAGTGGGAGAGGAAGAAGCAGGCTCCTAGCGGAGGAGCCTGATGTGGGGCTCGATCCCAGAACGCCGGGATCACGCCCTGAGCCGAAGGCAGACGCTTAACGACTGCGCCACCCAGGCGCCCTACATGGACGCCTTTTAAGGGCGTTTAAGGACCCCAAATTAAGAACCCTAAAAAGTGAATAAAGTATGTTTTTTCAAATTTTTCAATTAACCAAAAAGGTATTGAAAACATAAATTTAGGTTTCTAGGGGAAGTTCGTCATCTGAAGAACTTGATTTTAAACGTGTGATTATCTCGTTTTATCATAAAATAAAACCAATAACTAAATAAAATCACTGATCATCTTATAATGAGTTATCATGCAGAGTCAGAAAGGAATTGCCTCACATATCATCTGCTATTGTTTTGTGCTATAAATGAAGCTGATTTCACCCTCATCCAAGGCTAACTTCTTTTAACTTTATTGAGATTAAGGTTAATTTATACAAGGCTCTACATGACTTGAGTTTTCTTAAGAGATATAGTTCATTATATCTTCGTATACGGTCTTTGAAATTAAAAAGGGAAGTTTTGATTAAAGTAAAATTTTGCTTAATTCTTGTTTGTATGCTTTCAAGCTGTCAGAAGTTTTTCAGAAGTCCCTCGTTGGAGGTAGGGGATGGTATTTCCATATATCTTCACATAATACTTTTATCTTAATTGTGTATATATAAAGTATTATTCATAACTTATTTTTATAGACATGTTCAAGTTTAAGTAATAGTTGACATTTTATGACTATTATTCTATTTTGTTTTCTAGAACATCTCACAGTCCAGTAAAAATCTTAATGCTATTCTTATAGGTTTCTAGTCCTTGAGGCTCCATTTAACAGCCAGAATCCATAAAACCCAAGAAGTACTGAAGCCTGTCAACATCACTTTTAATCAACTCAGAGGTTATTATGGAAAGACTCAAGGCCACAGGGCTGTCCCTCCCTGCAGGGCTTGGTATTAGTTGTCTCTTTCTGTTCTGACAGCCCAAGAAGTATGAGAGGCTGTGAGGCGGAGTCAGACACAGTTTCCACTTTGGCACTGCAGAATGGCTCAGAAAAGTCCTCTATATTTTAACTATGAATTCCATGCAGCACCTGTATGTGAAAAGTAGGGAGTACAACCATTAATCTGAAGCAGTTGTGTTATGATCAGTCCAGCTAAGTTATTCCCTGCCTCAGATCCTGGTTCCATCCCTGCTGAGGAGCTGGGTGCCGTTTGTCACAGTCTCAAACTCTAAACTTTCTGATCCTGAAGTTTTAAAAATCTCTTTATAGCCAAGGAGATATAATGTTGGTGTTTGTATTCATATGCATATGCAATAGATGCAAAGAAATAGTGATCTCTTCTTCATTTTCCAAATCATATTTGGAAATTCATACCATTCCCTCAGACTTTTTTTCTGTTAAAAAATAGAATATTTTTTCTTGACAGTATATTGAGTTCAGATTGTCATTTGTTACTTAAATGTATTTTTGAGATGGCTAATAACTTGTCAGTTGTAATTTTTAGGGTAGGTTAAATTTAAAAGTAAAGTATTGTTTGGGGACTCTCAGTTATGAAAAAACCGAAAAACACCAGGAAAACTGATTTGACCTATTTACTGACTGACGATCTTTTAGAAAATATTTGAATTTAGAAAACAAGTAATATATTTATTAGATCAATACTTTTTACTAAAAGAAAATATTTAGCATCCATATTTTAAATTTCTAAAATATCTGAAGTATTACTTCAGATAAAGATGCAGTCCTTAGAACTGACTCTTCTAGTTTAGTGGCTTCCAGACTTTTGACCATGACCTGTAGGAAGGTAAGAGATGTATTTCCGTTGAGATCCTATACACATACACATACATGTATTTATACAGACACAGCATAAACTGAAATTTTGAAAGTGTGATGCAATAGCTGTTATTTTCCATTCTATTCTGTTTGTTTTTCTGTTGATTTGGTTTTTAAATGCCGGTCTTCACCCACTAAATTAACTTCCCTGTTGGAAAATGGGTCACGATTCAGTTTGGCAAACACTGCCGCAGAGTAGGACTTGTCCAGCTAGTGCTGCCTTACACTTCTGCCAGGAGGCTGTCACACTTAAACGCATTGCAGATGATAATGAGGAAGCTTACCTGCCCCTGAGTTGATGACAGCCCTCCGAGTGGCTTTGGAGGGAGAAGAAAATGAGAAGATGCCATAGTTGCTGGGAAGAGAGAGAAGGAAAGCATAGGAAAAGATAAATGAGAAATGAATTAGATGTTTTATGGAGCCAAGTAAAGCTATTTTCTGTTTAAAAAAAAATTCTAATTCTCAAGAACAGAAGGGAGCCTTCCACGCCTACTCGGTCTTCCAAGTGATTTCATGTATTTTGAGGATAGAGAAAGAAATAAAGGTAACATCTCCTCTAGGGAAAAAAATTAGAAAGAAATGGAGATGGGTGAGAAATTGAGAGAAAGCAGTGACCTCAGATCTAGATTTGTGCAGCCTATTCGTTGGATGATGGCTAAATTTTCCATTATACTGTAAATGAAGAGGCAAATTTTCAGTGTCTCATATGTCATAATAAGGGAAGACGTGGTTTTCCCTTTGTTGAAAGCAGATTCATAGAGTGAAAGAAGGTTTGAAAAAAATGCAAACCCTCGTGGAAGCTAAAAGTCTTTGTACTTCTGTGTAATAGCTCTTCAGTTGCCAACAACCTTTTGTCCTGCACGCTCGCTGCCAGAGTGCTGCAGGGTTCCTGCAGGGCTTTCAGGTGAGCCCGCCTTGTAGCTTTCTGGAGAGTCATGCATTGTTTACTAACAAGTCACATAGTAATTTGCAGACTAGGGTTCCAGAAAGTTCCCAAAGTATTCCTTAGTAGTGGTTCTCATGCCATTTTTACCAAGGTGGTTTTGGCGATGTTATTGCCAAAATTTAGCAACACTTAAGGCCTGTCTGTAGTCACACATGTTTCAGGCTTTGTGTTCTTATCTTCCTGTCCTTAGAAAACTTGTCTACAAGACTATAAGCCCTGTGGAGTTGGGTGGTATCTGGTGCGCTTTCAGATCCTCAGCATTTGGCCTAGTGCCTGAGACATAGAAGCACTAAATAGACGTCTGTTACCATTATTATTGAGGATGCCTAGAAAACCAAGTGTTCTTGTTGTTGTTTATTGAGGTATAACTGACATGAAATTATATTAGTTTTAGTTGTACAACATAATGATTCGATTATTTGTATACATTGTGAAATGATCACCAATGTCTAACCTCCATCACTTTACATAGTTACAAAAATCTCTTTTTTTCTTATTATAAGGACTTTTGAGATGTATTCTCTTAGCAACCTTCAAATGTGCAATGCGGTATTATTAACTCTAGTCACCATGCTGTGCATTACATCTGCATAACTTATTTATTTTGTAACTGGAAGTTTGTACCTTTGGCCTCCTTCGCCCATTTCACCCATCCCCACCTCACCTCTGACAACCACCAATCTCTGCTATCTAAGAGTTTGGTTTTGTTTTGTTTTTTAAGTTTTTTTGTTCTTTGTTGTTGTTTTTTTAACCATTAAGTATCTGCCATGAAGTTCATCAAAGTATTTAAGACTCTAATTACATACATATTTACTGCCTTAAAACTTTATTTTCTAATATATATTACATCTTGAGTTGGGATATCTTTGAGGCAGTATAAATTAATTTTATTTTCTAATTTAAGGTTGTGGTTGTAAATTATTAACATCAGTAGCTTTATTTGAAATGTAGATTTTATGAATACATTACTCTGAGAACATTTTAAATATAGTTCTCAAATTATTTTCCAATTAAGAAAGTTAGCATTTTTCTTAGCTGGAAATTCCAATGACTTTCAATCTCTCTTGAGCCAGACACTTTATAGAAAAATGTTGGAAATTATTTTAGCATCTTCTAGTTCTTGTTAAATGTGGTTTGGAGAGAAAAAGAATAAACAATTCTTTTTTGTAATTTTGAAATGTTCTCAAAGAAGTAAATGGTATCATGCCTGTTTGGGTATTTATAATGCAGTGGACCTCCTATTTTGCTGAAAGGAAATAACATGGTACTTCTTATCCCCTTGTGGTTTTTTTTTTTGCTACCAACATTTTATCTTCCAAAAAGTAGCTCTCTGGCTTGAATTTCAAAGGCACTGATAACCATTTCAATACAGAAGATTACATCTGAAATGACTATCGCTAAAGTCATATTTCAGACAAATCTAGTTTCTGATCTAGATTTCTGTGAGACATCTAGAAATTATATATTTTACTTTATTCCCACAAAAGGAGAAAAATAATTTCTCCAGTAGTCAGTTATGAAGGAATATTCACATGTCTTCTTCCCTAATAAAGTTTGAGAAAAACAACCTCCCCTCCTCAATTGCAGAGAATATAGTAAAGACCCATTTCAGGTGTCCGTGACCATGAATCAGGCAGTTTGGAAAGCTCCAGATTGATGTTGTCTTTGTTCACTCTTCAAGAACAGTAACAACCTCTGAGACTAGATAATACAAATCAATAAATGTTGCCAAAATTTTAATCAGCAGTATTAAAGTTGCTATCTTGAGTATCTTCAGAAGTTTGAGACTACTGCATTAAGTGACATCCTGTCATAAATAAATACTGTGGGGCGTGGATAGGAGGGATCTTTACTCTTCTATAATAGGAATACAGAAATATAGTCAAGTAAATCTAATAATCTCTTAAAAATAATTTTTTCTAAATAGCTAAGGATTCATTTTCTCCATATCCCAAAATTCTATTATCTGTAGAATTATTTGCCTGTAAGTAAAAATGATAAATTTGTAGTTTAAGAAATTCACAAATTATGCTAAATGCAATGAAAGATAAGCTTAGAGAAGCTGTTAGAAATTTAACATTACAAATACAGGTCTGCATTGAGGTACCATTTGAATATTTATAGTTTTACTAAAATATTTTAAATATTAATATTTAAATTCTTTCTATAGTGTCAGCAGATCAGAGCATTTCTGATACCCAAGAAATAGTTTCACAGGTAATCATTCATCTGCTAAAATAATGATGTTATTTGATATTAAAGTACTTTTCATTAAGTTTTCTTCTAAGACTTAAATCTTAGTTGAAGTATTATTAGTGAACATACATTATACATACATTCTTTTAAAAAATCTATTCAGAAGTGGTGTGGGTAGACGCATAAAATTACATTTTGGGTTATTTAACTATCCATAATTTTTTCTCAATAGATTGCAATATTGTAGAATCTGATTCGACTCTCTAAGTCTTAGTTAATAAAAGAAGTTATCTAGTAGAAAATTCACTTAGTGTAAAAACTTTTATTTTTTGGTTAAAGGGGGCTTAGACTTTGAAAAATAATATAAAAGAATATTTAAATGTAATGTATCCCTAATTTGTAATAATTTTTCTCATTTTATCACCAAATGTTAGAACCATACATATCTCTTTGGATATTTCATCTTTTTTCTTCTTTTTCTTCTTTGTCATATTTGAAAACTTGGTCATGAAAAAGGAAAATAGGATAATATTATAGCCACCATCTGTTGAGCACTGTATGCCAGGCACTGTTCTAAATAATTCTCAAAGTATAGGTATTTTAGCATTACCAGTTTTATAGATTAGGAAGACCTAGAAGGCTGAGTGACAAACCCAAGATTACACTGCCAGCAGGTAGTACAGTTATATTATGCAGCCTTCTGTGGAATATTATTTTAGTGTCTAGTATTTACTGTATACTCTTTAGTTACTATTTATGTTGCATTATTATTATATACAATATTATTATAGTCCTTGAAGTCCTTCTGAGTTTTGCTTGTACAGTAGGCCAAATTCTCTCTGTAATTGATATAATACTAGTTAAGACACTGGCTGAACTCAGTAACTTGCCCCAAAGAAATATGGTTTCACCACAAGGATCAAGGTAGAGAGTCATTATGGTTTGTTTATATAAAAAAAGAAGGGAGTATAAAGAACTCAAAATTATAATCTCACCTCTGCTACTGAGTCATTGTTGAGTGTTTATATTCATTAGTTGTTAATAGCAAGAGCTGCGAGTTCTTGTATTGGGAACATTTGTGAATCTGAGATATTAAAAGGCTTCTAGTTATAATATCTTCTGATTTCATTATGAAGTATTTTTCTTTCTGTTCCCAAAGCATCTACTTTGAAGTTTATTTTGTCATATATTTCTCCTCAGCCATCCTTTTTAAAAGGGCCAATCCTACTTATTGTTTTTCTTTCAGATTAAATGCTTTTTATTTTACATTTATTACTTCTTAATATTCAAGAGATTTGGGTGAAAGTATTGCATGGTTATTAATTTGAAACAGTCTCTGGAAATTAATTTATTTCTTTAAGAAAGAACCAGCTGGTAGAAAATCAGGTATATAAACAAATCACCTGAGATTTTGAGTGCTCTGAATAGCTTATAGAAAGAAAAAGTATCTCATTTGCAAGATTTTTTTTTCAACCAGGTGTGGCAGTTTTGCTAGATACAGTGATAAATGGTTTCTCATTGTCTGGCTCAACGTTGAATTTGCTTTGTGAGAATAGCTAGAATTAAAACATTTAAATGTTTTTCAAGATCAGTGTATCTTGGAGGCATTTTGATGACTCAGGGCTGATTTTAGCTGCAAAAAGAATTATAGCAGAATTGCAAAAAGGAACAGATGTTTTTTAAGTTTCAGGATGAGTAGGTTGGTTGCACAGCACAGGGTAATTGGATGATGTAAAAGACAGTGACTGAGAATAAGCAAGGAGATACTCTCAGGGTGGTTTCGGCTTAGCAATAGGATGAATGAAATAAGGGAACATGTGTATGATATATGTCATTAGATGTCATGAAGTGGAGATTTCTGGAGTGAAATGGAGCTATTTGAGGAAAAGGTGGAAATTATATTGGTGAGGGAAAGTTACTACTAGTGATGAACTATTCCATTCTATTGTATCCTGTTAAAAGATAAAGACCCCAAGCTCTGGTAGGACTGGTTCTTATCTATAGTAAGTAAAATCTTAAGTCTGATGTTGATTTTCAAATGCTTTTACTGGCCTGAATAATTTATTAAATCAGTAAAATCATGAAAAATTATGGTTTGGGAGAAAAAAGTAAGGACAAGTCTATTCTTTGGAATTCTACTCCTTCCTGGTGGAGTCTCAGATGTCCTTAGTAGACCCACCTTCCCTGAGGCTGCAGTTTGTTCTCGTAGCCAGGACGGATAAGATCCACCTCTCCTGAGTGACTTGCCGTTGGTCTTCCTCACTTTCTTCCTCAAAACCTTACAGTCCTTGAGGCACCTGGCTGGCTCAGTCGCTTAAGCTTAGTCTGACTCTTGATTTTGGCTGAGGTCATGATCTCAGCGTAGTGAGATCAAGCCCTGTGGCAGCCTCCATCCTAGGCGTGGAGCCTGCTTAAGATTCCCTCTCTCCCTCTCCCTGTGTTCCCCCCTTTAAAAAAACAACAACAACAACCTAACACTCCTTGATAGTCTCTGTTTTAGACATTTTGGCACTCTCTAAGTCCAGTCTCCTATTTACGGCTTTTAGAACCTTTAATACGTTTACCTTGTATTCGTTTGCTTTTTTCATTTTATTTAAGTTACCACCAACATGGCTTCCTACTGCCCACTGTAGCAAATGTAAGTTCCTCCCAAAAGCCTTTCCTATCCGATTGTACTTTTATTTTCCCTAACTTCCACTCCTCTGATGTTTGCAACTCCCTGTTCCCTTGACTATACATACTATTCTCTTATCCATTATATATCTCAAAACTTACCTGCTAGTCAAAAAGGAACATTAGTTAAGTGTGTGTGTGTGTGTGTGTGTGTGTGTGTGTGTGTGTGTGTGTATATACACACACACACACACACACACACACACAAAGTATTTTGGTGGAGACTAGGGATATAAAGATTAATAAGACACTAATCTTATTTATAGTCTGGCCAGCGAGATGAAAGAAATCTCTTTGTAAAAAGATAATGAAGACCTCAGGTGTAGGATATGATATGTCAAATGCTTGGAATTAGCTATAAATGTCAAAAGTTGAAGAACTGTGGACTGAGGTGTTGAGTTAGGATTTACAAAGAAAGTGCAAATTGTGTTGTCCTACCAGTTAGGTGAATAGTAGGATGTGTGTGTGTGTGAGAGAGAGTGTTTGTCTTTGTCTTTTTCTATTTAGCCCCTGCAGGGATAGAAGGATGACATGTGATACAGGAAAATAGAAAATACAAAGTTGTGGAACCATAAAGACTTGCCTTGGATATAAGAGCAAAGGCTTATATAAGAAAGGAAGAGGAAATATGGTTGAAGAGGTAAATTGTATTAGAGAATTTTTTAAAAATCCAACCATACTAACAGCAAGACTGTGTAGACCATTTTAAGAATTTCCAAGTTGGAACAAGATGGGGGGACCCGAATACCTTTTTAGAGAAACATTAAAATTTTAGGTAAGGACCAAGTGCAACATAAATAACTGACATTTTCCTGACAATTCATGTCAGTATTCCAGATGGCTTCTTTAGCCCCGGCTAAAGAAAGTAATAGTAAAGGTCACTGACACGGGCAGTGACCAAAGGGTCCTGTGGATTCCTAAAGTCATAACTATCAGGTAGTAAAATATTTTTATATCTTCTTCATATTATTTGTAGTGTTCATTTCGAAGAGAAACAGCAGTGGAAGTGATATAAAACTAGTTGAGATTAATGTTTCTATTAGTTGTTTCTGCCGTTGTGCTGCTGCTCAGGTTGAACAATGATTTGTGACGAGAGGTGGATGCGCTGGAGAACTTTTCTTCATAGGGCGAGTTCGATCTCCGAGCCTGACAGCTCAGGTCATGGAAGAGCCTGCCTTGCCACCATTGCTGTTTCAGTTATTTTCGTCTCTTTTTTTTGTGTCTTGAGAAATTAAGACTAAGCCTAAGTCTGCTAGACATATTTTTCAGAGGAGGATTGTATTCTGGAAAGACAACAGAGTGATTGGTTCAAGTTTGTTCACTGCAGGTTTTTATTGTGAAGAAGACATTAGTTCATTATACCCTTTCCAGCATGGAAGGTGATAATTACCCTTTATTGTTGCATTTGCAGGTTCTTTGAAGAGTTATCTTTCAAAATTGTGACTTTTAAAATATAGCATCGAGAGTCTATGATTGAGTTAAAAATAAATAATAATAATTTTTTGAAAGATTTTATTTATTTGAGAGAAAGAGAGAGTGCGAGTGAGAGAGCACAAGCAGGGGGAGCAGCAGAGGGAGAGGGAGAAGCAGACTCCCTGCTGAGCAGGAAGCCCGATGTGGAGCCTAATCTCAGGACGCTGAGATCCTGACCTGAGCTAAAGGCAGCCGCTTAACTGACTGAGCCATCGAGGCACCCATAAATAATAATTATTTGTGAATAATACATAATTCCAAATACCTACTTCCTAAAGTGTACTATTTTCATTAAACATTTTTTTTCAGTATTTCTACATGGTAATCTGGAAGCAGAAACCTATACTGTAGTGATATATATGACCCACTGGTAGAATTTGCATATTTCTGGTTTGATATGTGTTCTTTTTGGAAATAATAACTCTTGACATTATTTTCAGAGTTAGATGTTTGTGTTAAGAACAGTAGTAATTAAAAAAACTTAGCTCTGTCATTAATGGAATTTAACATATGATTTTAATTGTTCTATGTGTGAATAGAAATAAGGTATTTTTATAAATAGCAAAAGAAATAATTTTTACTGAGCACATATTATGTGCCCAGCACATACTATACCTTCTAATATTTATAGCAGTCTTAATAAAGTAGGTATTTGTATTTACAGATGAGAAAATTGTGACACAGAGAGGTTAAATAACTTGCCCTTGGTTGTGCAACCAATAAATAATATAATTGGGATTGGAAACCAGGTTTTTCCGACTCCCTAAAGCCCACTTTCTGTGTTCTTACAACACTGTTTTGTGTAAATATTGCTGGCTTAAATTTTTCATTCAAGAATGTCGATCAAGTATTTCAAGGGAATCACCCCATACAACAGTGCATTGAAAAGAAGCAGCTCTAAAGAAGTGCAAGTGGTGGCTCAGTCAGTTAAGCCTCTGCCTTCGGCTCGGGCTTGACCCTGGGGTCCTGGGATCGAGTCCCACATTGGGCTTCCTGCTCAGCGGGGAGCCTGCTTCTCCCTCTGCCCCTCCCCCCTGCTCGTGCACTCTCTCTCTCTCTCTCTCTCTCTCTCTCTCAAATAAATAAATAAAATCGCTAAAAATAAAAAAAGAAGTGCAAGACCGTAATGACTTCAGTTTTCCAATGTCATCATCATTTAGTGAAACATTTCCCATATAGCTTTTTAAAGCAAGCATTTAAGTTAATTTCTTCCTTTGATATATTAAAAGTATCCCTACCTTCTTAAAATGTTTTATAATTTATATAACTTTTATTTTGAGTGTCGTCTTAGTCTGTTAGCTTGTACTTTAATAAAGTGATGGCCTCAGGAATTGTTAATGTCTCTTACGCCAGCTACTGCCTCAGAAAGTGGTCCAAGATTACTGTACTTTTGTAGTTGGTGATTTGTCGTCAGCTGTTATTTCTCAAAGTCAGAGTCTGACAGTTCCTTTCTTACTGCTTCTATTTTTTTTTACTTGCCAGTAACTTAAGTGCCAAGATTTTTAGGGAAAATTAGTAACTAAACGTGTTAAATCAGTGACGTTAATTTGCAACTAATTAATAAGCTTTGACCAGCAGGCCTAAAGGTGTCTCTAACGTCCTCCTGGAAGAGTGTAGTACTTTCATTCACGGACATTGTGTTCCTATATTTTCTTTTTTTTAATGAGGGGGAATGCTAATTCTTCTGTTTTCCTTAAGGCAGTACTATACTAATGGTAGTGTCTTGTAAGTATAAAGGGCCTACAGACTTACCCTTTATCTCTTTTAATTTCATACATTGCTCTTGTGATCCTAAATATTTGAATGTGACTCTACTTACTTATTTGAATACAGCCAAGAAGGCGAAAAGCAGCAGCCGTTATGCTCAGAATCTTTCATTTGCGGTGGGTTTTTTCCTTCAGCGAGCCTGCTGCCTTCACTCAAAGCCTCCCTTTCGTCACTGTGGCAGTAGCTGATGTTTCTGTCACTGCTACTCACAACCGTACCAAGTGATTTAAAACAGGTCTGAAGCTTAAAATACTTTTCCAGCGTAACTCGCACATGTGTGCCTTCCAGTTTCTCCAGCAAAATGACTGAACAGGTTCTGCTTTCAGTCCCCTTGTCAGGCAGTGCCTCACAGCTTTCCCTTCTGTCTTTGCACCAGCGGTGCGGTGTGCTCTATCATCTCCACTCCTCTTTTCATGTGCAGATTCAGGTACTTGCTTGTCCTACAGCACGGGGCTCAGTTCCGTGTCCGAGTGCTTATGGTTTATCATCAAGGTAGCAGTGTAGTTCAACTTCACGTGGTCATCTTAAAGAAAACACAGGAGCTTTAACAGAGGGTGGGAGCTTTGCTACCCAACTAGAAATACGCTAACGTCCGATTCCAAGCACTCTCGTAAAAGCAATATATTATTAACAGGAACCTCTTAAAGAATGGTTGTATCTATTTTATAGTTACTTTCTGAATTTTTATTTTAGAGGCTTACAACTTAAACATAGGATGTTGGGTTCTCTTGCATACATAAATAATATGTATTCAGAAATGGTTCAGCCAGAATGCCACAATTAGCACCATTTTTCCAACAGCATTTACTCACTTGGTGCCTCTGTGTCACGTTTTGGTAATTCTCATAATATTTCCAACTTTTCCATTACTATTACATTTGTTATAGTGATCTGTGGTGTTTGCCGTTACTGCTGTGATTGGGGCACCACAAACAATACCCATATACGACGGCAAACTTAATCGGTAAATGTGTGTCTTCTGACTGATCCACCAACTGGCCGTTCTGTCTCCTTGGACCTCACTACTCCCTGAGACACGACAATACTGACATTAGGGCCGGTAATAATCCAACAGTGGCCTCCAAGTATTCAAGTGAAAAAAGAGTCATGCCCTCACTTTAATTCAAAAGGTAGAAATGATGAAGGTTAGGAAGACATGTCAACAGCCAGTATAAGCCGGAAGGTAGGCCTCTTGTGCCAAACAGCCAAGTTGTGATTGCAAAGAAAAAATTCTTGAAGGAAATTAGAAGTGCTACGCCAGTGAACACACAAATGGTAAGAAAGTGAAATAGCCTTTCTGCCAATACGGAGAAAGTTTTAGTGGTCTGGATAGATGATCACACCAGCCACCACGTTCCCTGAAGTTAAAGCCTAATCCAGAGCAAGGCCCAAACTCTCTCTTCAGGTCTGGGAAGGTGAGAGAGGTGAGGAAGCTGCAGAAGTAAATTTTGAAACTAGCAGAGGTTGGCTCATGAGGTTTAAGGAAAGAAACTGTTTCCGTAACATCAAAGCACAAGGTGAAGCCACAAGTGCTTCTGTAGATGTTGCAGCAAGTTATTTGGGAAATCTGGCGAAGATCATCGATGAAGGTGGCTAAACCGATTCTTTAGTGTAGATGGAACAGGCTTCTATTGGAAGATGCCATCTAGGACTTTATTAGGAAGAGAGAAGAATTCAGTGTCTGATTTCAAAGCTTCAAAGGACAGGCTGCCTCTCTTGTCAGGGGCTAATGCAGCCAGTGTGCTTAAGTTGAAGTCAGTGCTCATTTACCGTTCTGAAAAGCCTAGGGAACTGAAGAGTTATGCTAAATCTACTCTTCCTGGGCTTTATAAATGGAACAAAGCTTGGGTGACAGCACATATGTTTCCAGCATGGTTTACTGAATATTTTAAACCCACTGTTGAGACCTACTGCTCAGAAAAAAAGATTCCTTTCCAAACATTACTGCTCATTCATGAACAGACATTTCTCCAAAGATGACATACAGATGGCCAACAGACATGAAAAGATGCTCAGCATCACTCATCATCAGGGAAACACAAATCAAAACCACAATGAGATATCACCTCACACCTGTCAGAACGGCTAAAATCAACAACACAGCAAACAACAAATGCTGGCAAGGATACAGAGAAAGGGCAATCCTCCTACACTATTGGTGGGAATGCAAACTGGTGGAGCTACTCTGGAAAACAGTATGGAGGTTCCTCAAAATGTTAAAAATAGAGCTACCCTATGATCCAGTAATCTCACTACTGGGTATTTACCTGAAAAACCCAAAAACACTAATTCACAGGGATACATGTACCCCAATGTTTATTGCAGCATTATTTACAATAGCCAAATCATGGAAGCAGCCTGAGTATCCATTGATAGATGAATGGATAAAGAAGATGTGGTGCGCGCGCACGCACACACACACACACACACACACACAGACACGCGTGCATGCACTCACACACACAGACACGCGCGCATGCACTCACACACACACACAGACACGCGCGCATGCACGCACTCTTACACACACACACACACACACACACACACAAGAATATTATTCAGCCATAAAAAAGAGTGAAGTCTTGCCAATTGCAACAGTGTGGATAGAGTTAGAGAATTAAGGCTAAGCGAAATAAGTCAGTTAGGGAAAGACAAATATGATATGATCTCACTCATATATGGAATTTAAGAAATAATCAGTGAGCAAAGGAAAAAAGAGAGACAAACCAAGAAATAGATTCTTAACTATAGAGAACAAACTGATGGTTACCAGAGAGGAGGAGGTGGGTGGGTTGGGGGGTGGCTGAAATAGGTGATCACTTATCATGATGAAGAAAAGAATAATAATAAAATAAAATAATTTTTAAAACCCCACAAATATTGCCACTCATCGACAATGCATCTTGTCACCTAAGAGTCCTGATGGAGATGTATAATGTTGTTTTCATGCCTGCTAGCCCAACATCCATTTTGTAGCCTATGGATCAAGGAATAATTTCAACTTTTAAGTCTTCTTATTTAAGGAATACATTTTGTGGGGCACCTAGGTGACTCAGTCAGTTAAGTGTCTGACTCTTGATCTCAGCTCAGATCTCAATCTCATGGTTGTGAGTTCAAGCTCCATGTTGGGCTCCATGCTGGGTGTGGAGCCTACTTTAAAAACAAAAAAAAGAAATGTGATGGTGATGGTGATTCCTCTGATGGATCTGGGCAAAATAAATTGAAAACCTTCTGGAAAGGATTCACCATTCTGGATGCTGTTAAGGACATTTGTGATTCATGGGAAAAGGTCAAAGTATCAACATTAATAGGAGTTTGGAAGAAGTTGATTCTAACCCTCATGGATGAGTTGGAGAATTTTAAGACTTAAGTGGAGAAAGTAACTGCTGATATGGTAGAAGGAGCAGGAGAAGTAGAAGTGGAGCCTGAAGATGTGACTGAATTACTGCATTCTCATGATCAAACTTGAAGGGCTGAGGAGCTGCTTCTCAAGGATGAGCAAAGAAAGCGGTTTCTTGAGATGGAATCTGCTCCTGGTGAAGATGCTGTGAAGACTGTTTCAGTGACAACAAAGGATTCAGAATATCACATAAACTTAGTTGATAAAGCAGCAGCAAGATTTGAGAGGATTGACTCCCAATTTTGAAGGAAGTTCTACTGCAGGTAAAATGCTATCAAACAGCATCACTTACTGCAGAGATATTGGTGAAAGGAAGTCAATCAGTGCAGCAGACTTCATTGACCTATTATTTTAAGAAATTGTCACAGCCACCCCAGCCTTCAGCAACCACCACCCTGATCAGTCAGCAGCCATCAACTTTGAGGCAAAGACCCTCCACCAGCAAAAAGACTACAATTCACTGAAAGCTCAGATGTGGTTAACATTTGTTTTTAGCAATAAAGTGCTTTTAAATGAAGATATGTACATTTTTATGCACAATGCTGTTGCACACTTAATAGACTACAGTATAGTGTAAAATATCTTTTATATACAAAAATTCATTTTACTTGCTTTATTATGGCAGTCTGGAACTGAACCTGCAGTATCTCTGAGGTATGCGTGTATTTTCCTGTATTCTTATTTACCTCTTAAGATTTTACCTTTGTATGTCTTTACTTGCCCCTGAAACTTTCCATGCTTGACATGAAAAAGTATGTATCTCATACACTGAAGTATATGAATAGTAGGTGCTCTATATATTAACTAGTAGCCTTGGAAACCTCATTACGTTTGCTTGTGCAAAAGTATCCTAACTGCTGGAGACGTCTAGTATAATAGTATCACATGCTTTAGCGAGACTCTGTGTAGATTAAGAAATAGATGTTGCCTCCTCTAAAAAAAATGCTCTTCATATTCTTCAGGGATACACCATATGTTGATTCCATATTTGCAGTAGTCAAGTGGCATCTTTGACATCATTTTTGAAATGTATTACCATATTCAACTAAAAAAAATTAGAGTAAGAATCAAAATTGGTAATCGTTTTAAATGTTTTTTGTTTGACAGTAGCAAAAGTAGCATAATTCACTTTCGCTGGTACAAAATAAGAAACTCAGCAGACGGTTATATATTTCAACAAATTGAAGTTTTCAAAATGTTGCTTATATTTCTCTTTTGAGAGAAAACAGTTATTGTGTAGTAAATAGCTTATTGTAGCTTTTGAGAAAAGGGTGTATTAAAAACAGCTGTAAAGATGGAAAAAGTGCCTTTTCATAACTGGTAGAGAGCAGTGTGAATATCTCACATTATATGCAACTAATAATGCGTATATGTCTCATTTACTTTTAAAAGAAAAGAAAATTAGCATTTTATTTGCAGGAATCTTGTTTTTGTGTCAATGAAGTACATTCATGGGATTAAGATGTAAGCTTTTTTTATGTCTAAACTTTAAAACATAAAACAATTCTCTCTAATAAACAGATATTTCCTTCGCAATTAGATGGAACATTGAATTTATTATAGTGAACAAACTATCTGGTAGATTATATCATCCAAAGAAAACTAGATTAATGGATTTTTTAGTCAAGGGTAGTCTTCAGAAATTCCCTGGTAATAGGTCTTTGTGATGGCTTTTAATCTCTTAAAACAAGGCTTGCATGGGATGAGGCATGAATTAATTTTCCAGCTTTTGACAAAATTGAATCCTAAAACCATCCACATGCATGTGACAATCACTTCTACAGAGTAATTAGCTTGCTATAAATATAAGAGATTTCCTGCGCAAAAATTGCTCATGCTATGTAACCAGTATGGAAATTTGGCACATTAGAGGAAAAAGTATACCTTATCGAAAGAATAGAACACTTCAGTTTTTAGTTTGTTTAGGCTCTTGTGCTTTTTTGTGTAGATTTAATTGTGAGAAATGCAGCAGGCTGGGGTGTGAGACATGTTTATGTCCTTTATGGGGTATGGGATTAACTTTGATAATTAGTTTTTAGAAATCTTTATGGAAATTTTTTCATGAATCTGTTAAAATGCACGAGGATGATTTGCCATTCAATTGAAAATCAAATTAATCGCTGAACCTTAGGATAGACTTTAGAACTAGACAAACCTGGTGAGATTCTTATCCAGTTTATGTACTTGGGTGGATGTACCTTGGTGTTCCATCTATAAAATGGGAATAACAATATCCAGTTCTTAGAATTATTCTGTGCATCGTATAGAATTGTGTGGACAAAGCACCTGCCACGATACTAGGTTTATAAAAGTCGTTTTAAAAAATGGTGTTCCCTTCTATCCCCATCACCCCCCCCAAGGCATTTAATAAGCCATTACAAGTAGGGAACTTACTCTTTTATTACTTCAGGATGCAAACCATTAGGAACTTCAGACATGCTTCCTTTTTATAGTTTTTTTTTTCATATGAGAAATTATGACATGAGAAACTGAGTGAGTAAATAACATCACAGGTATGTGTTTTGATTATTTGTTATAGAAGACTTGGGCTGCCCAAAACTTGATACTTGTCCTCTGAGAAAATAGGGCACATGGGGGCTCATGTGTATGACACAGAATTCTAGCTTAAAGAGAGATTTTGAGCTCAAGGTATACTGTCTCAAAGCCAGGTTTTACTTTGGCTTTAATTCACGAATAACCTCTTGGAATAGCCAGCTTTTTGCAATCCAGGTTGGCAAAAACAGAACGCCAATAAGCAAATGGTCTATTATTTGCCTTTACTTGCTGTCAGTCATAGTTGTATGCTAAGGCATGTAAGCAAGAGTGAGCCACGTGAGGTTAGTTTCTTCAGTTTATTTCGTTTTATTTTCTTGTTGTTTACAATGGAAGTTGAAGGAAATGAAATGGAAAAAAATTTCTTCTGTTTATGTAATACATTATCATGTTTTCCTACATAAATTGAGTGCAGAATAACCCCAGGAAATAACAGGAAAGCAGACTAACGGAGTCGGAGTCGCGTCCCCTGATGTCTACCAAATGGTTTACATAAGTTAACTCCTTCAGTCCCAACAGCAACCATCTGGCGGGTTGCAAGCAGTGTGCTCCAGGTTACATAGCTTAAAAATTGAAGAGCGTAGAGCCTAAGGACTGGGTAGCATGGAGTACAGTGCACATGTGTCAGAAGCACCCGAGTCAGGATTTTAATCTAGTTCTGCCTACGCCAGAGTACTTAGTGCTCTCTTGTAGTACTCTTTCCTAAATTGTCTCAATAATCTAGCAAGGTTAGGAAGATACCATATCGAATTGTCCTTAAGTTGCATGTTATTTAGTTATCTGTGAAGAAGTAAAAAGGAAGCAGTGTGATGTGTCAGAAGGAGCTCAGAATTGGGCATGAGACTTGGGGTTCTTGCCTTTGTCGCGAAACAATTTTTTAAAATCAGAAATACGGTTTTTCATTAAATCAGGTCCAGGATCTTTTCTAGTTTTTTTTTTTAAACCCAAACTAAAATACATTTATGATTATTTGGCTTTAAGGGTTTATAAAAGAAAGTGAAAATATTCAAAGTCAGATAAATGCTTTGAGAACTTTATTAAGACTGTATGGGTAAGAGCTTTGGAGTCAGGGGAAAGTAAGCTTGAAACCTTCCATGACTGAATGACCTCATAGTAACATATATCTGCTCCTCCTTATAAATTTCATGATCTAGTTTGCCAAAGGGTGATATGTTAATTAGCAATAGTAAACTGGAATTACTCTAAAACAGTCTTCCTTACAAAGCAGAATTAAAAATGTTAGGTCTATAGGAGGCAACCATTCTGGCATTCCTAAAAGAGCTAGATCTACCCCAAGGTGCTAGGCATAGCCCCGACCATAGATGACTGTGGTTGGTTTCTTTGTGATATAAATGTACTCCTACCTACCTCCCCCCAGGTGGTGGTAGGGGAAGTTCTTTTGATTCACCCTAATTTGATTGCACAGTGATACCAGTGATACCATTTGTTGTATAAATGACCTATATCTCTAAAAAAGGAGAACGTGTTCCTGTTCTTGGACCAAAGAGCTGGGGGAGGGGGGGGTGGGGGGAGAATCTGATACATTTCCAGATAGGGTGAATACTAGAAACTACAAGTCCTGTATCTGCAGATCTGGAGGCTATAAATAAAAATAAGCACACACATCCAAATGAAGAAATTAAAGACTGCAGGACTGGCCACCAGTGATGTGGGGTTCTCTTCCTGAGTATGCCATTGTCTGACTACACAGGCACTTATGTATATGTTACACTGAGGACTGGGATTTGTTTATCATTCTAGGCCTTAGGAAGGTTCAAAAATGAAAGCGAAGGTTTCTGTTCTTATCCTATCTTCATTTGGAAGGTTTGATTTAGTCTCATCTAAATTTTAGAATTTTTTTAAATATCCAAACACCAGCTACATGCTTTCTAAAAGCCCTGGATTTGATATGTAAGATCTGAAAAAAAAATGTATATATCATATACATACACATGTACTTGCAAAAAGCACGTGCGCGTGCACGCACGTGCACACACACACACACACACACACACACACACACACGTATACACCAAACACAGAAAACAACTATAAAGGAATGATTGCTTCTGTGTTTATATCTTCCTTGTTACTTTTTAAAAAGCATTTTATAGTTTTCTGGATGAATGTATTGAAAAAGATGGAAAAAAGAGTGAGCCTAGCAAACTGCTCAAACTTCACCGTTTTCTCCATCCAGCAGTAGGATATTTTTCTTCTTTCAAGAGTCTTTCCTCCAAAAGTACCTCCTGCTATAATAATATGACTTTCTTTCTGTTAAAAGGAGTGAGAACTATTAATAACAATAATATATAAATATAATGGAATGTCTCATTTTAAATCTCTTTCGGACAATCTGTCTACTGTCATCTCTTTCTCCACGGTGATTACAGCTTTTCCATTTTCCCTCACATATTAAATATTTACTAGTACTTCATCTTTTATGTTTTTTCCAAGTTATATTTTATTTTCTGTAATTTTCTTTTGCAAAAATACCTCCTCCAGAATTCTTTCATTATATTACTTTTCCTAATGGATATTCTAAAGAACTTTCAAATTCAAATTTAGATCTTATTAATAGGCTACTCATTAAATCATCTATTGGATCATTAATCAAGTGATAAATTATTAGAGACTTGAAGCCAGCCCTTTGTACTCTCAGGACAGACTTTTAGTGGCTTGTCATACGTCTTTTCTCAGTCTGTAGCCTTTCAGCTTTGTGTAGTCTGAATATTGTTACCACGGCCACTTTGAACTAATTTGGCAAGTCGTATTTCTTGAGACAATTTGCTGATCCTTATATCTGTAGATTTGGTAGAAAGTCTTGATGGAGATATGTTTAAAGATTTTTACTGTGGAAAATATATGGGAAATTATTTTAAGAAGGAAATAAAGGCTCATTTTAGAATAGCAGCAGGAAGGTAGAAACCTATTTTGAATTCATCCTTGTTTACATGGGTCCTAAGTCACTGTTTAAAATTAGACTCTTGCAAAACTAGCTCATAAGAAGGTGAAGGGTTAATGCTCATAAAGACATTTTCGATCTGAAGAGTTTATGTTTGTAAAATTTGAGTTCTTATCAGTAAAGCTATGTAAATGAATTACTTATTTAAAATTTACATGTTTACAGTATGTATTATCTTGTGCTTCTCCCATTGGCCACTTGATAACTTTATCTTTTTTCCTACTACCGTGAGCAGTATTGATAAATACAGGGTGGATGTAT
Source organism: Ursus americanus (assembly GCF_024610735.1). NCBI lineage: Eukaryota > Metazoa > Chordata > Mammalia > Carnivora > Ursidae > Ursus > Ursus americanus. Next base: position 8,475,317 of record NC_142137.1, on the reverse strand, counting down.
CATCTTACATATTTTAGGAAGTAGAAAATTCTTGGTTTATAGTGAATAGGATGCTTTAGCTATTTTGTATGTTTGTTTCCCGTCTGACATAAAAATGCACGGTTGATAGTTTGCTTACTTACTCCTCCCTCTTTTCCCCCGTTCAGATCTCCCTAATAGCTTAGCATCCTGTTTCCTTTTTCAGTAGGAACCATACCAACATCCACAAAGTAGAAGACAAATTTCATGTGACAGCATGGTTTAAAAGGATTTCTACTCAGAAAGCTATGGTTGATCCATGTAATTACCTATATGACTAGGTCATTAAGGTGGGCTTATTCTATTTTGCTTTGGTTTTGTTTTCAGGTCAGAAGTACATAACTTTTCATGCATGTATGCATGCAAAAATTTTAACTGAGCACATACTATGTGTTAGATACTGTATTAAAGTTCCATCCTGATTGAGCTCATTGTCAGGTTGGAGATGTAGAGAATTCAATAGGCTGTCTAAGTAAGGTAAGAATAGGGTACTGTAAGTATATCAGTGAAGCACAAAAATCAGGGTTTCCCAAAGAAAGTGATCCTGGTAAAAGAGAAGTGGCTAGCCAGAGGGGAAGAGAGGATGATGTGCAAGTCCGAGGGAAGAGTAAGTACGCATGCCTGGATCAAGAAGAGAACCAGCTCAGTCCAGAGGATGAAAATCATTTCATAGTGGCTGGAATGTTTTAACATCTGATGTCGTTTCTATAATTTCTTTGTATAATACTCATCAAGTTTTTTTTTTTAAAACACATATTTACTGAGCACCCATTATGTGTTCAGTGGGATCTGGCAATGAACAAAAAACAAGGGCTCTTGTTTTATTTGCTCAAAGAGCTTACCATCTAAGCAGGGGGTGCAGAATATATGCAGAAGGAAGAAGTTAGGCTATAAAAGAATACATCACATGGTATTTCAGGACCTGACAAAATAGGCTTAATTCTGTAGTTTTCTCTGTCATCTGAAATTGTTAAAGTTAAGCATCAGCTCTTTTTTGCCAGCATGTTATGTGAGCAGGACTCTGGAAGACACGGGTGAGAGTCTGTGCCTGGCCCAGGCAGCGTCTTCACAGTGCAGTCACTCTGCGGAAGGAGATGACATGTGGAGGGTGGAGAGGAGCCATGGGATAGGGTCTAGCTTAGCATCCTGAGCAGAAAGATTCCTGTCCTGAGGGTTGTCCACCTCCATTTTGCATATAATTCAAGACTAGAAAAGGTGAAATATGCCCCCCCTTCCTTGATAGTTAAATTGATGCATTATTCTCTATACTCTGTGAGGTTTTTTTTCTGACTTTGGAGGTTGGTCTTGAAAGCAGTTTAGTGGATCTCAACCAATTTTGTTTTTGTTTTAATGATATAAAATAGAAGGGAAAATAGCAAAGGTGCACCAGATAAGGATATAAATGTCTGATAGTGTGTGTGTGTGTGTGTGTGTGTGTGTGTGTGTGTGTGTGATAGTAGGTTGGAATATAAACTGTTCTTCTCACCTTAGATGAACTAAGTCAAACATTTTTTCCCTCTGCGGTGAAGATTGTATGACTGCAAGTAAAAATTGGGCCTGCAAAATTATCCCTTTCGCTTGTTAAGGGCTGTCTTATACATCCCAGGATCAGTGCGCTGGACTGAGATGCCAGAAGTCTGGACCCACGTTCTAACTCTGCTCCTAAAGAGATGTACGCTTTGGACAAAGTGTAGGCTTTCTGTGAACCTCATGGTTTCAATCAGAAAAGAGAGCTGGCCTGGGTGAGCTCTTAATGCTCCCTTCCAACCAAGATTCTAGACTTACTACTCTCTGTAAGGCAGTTGGGTGTAAAAAGTGAATTGTCTTAAAATTGATTGAGCATTTGCACAGCTTTATCAATTTAGAGACGTAGTCTTAAGAGTAAACACAAAAACGTGAAGCAAAAGACTATATATGGCTCCCTACCCCGTGATTCTGGTTCCTGACAGGACATGCTTGTCCCTTCCTTTATAAAGCAGATGGTCCACTGCATGCAGCTAGATCCTGTGAATGAAATAATGAGCATAAAAGCACTTGGCCTGGCACCTGCATAATGGAGCCTTAAAAAATGCTGAATCAAGAAAAAGTTGCTTGAGCTCTCAGGCCCTGCCCTAGACAGTTATGTGCGCTACTTGTCACGAAAGTGAGGAGGGTCCGAGTGCTGCAGGGAAACCAGTACTTGAGAGGGGTGAGCACCTCTAGACCCACCGTCCATTTTCAGTTATTGGGTCTGTGTATATTATAAGTGTTCCCTTACTCCTTTGTGAGATGCCAGGCTGACAGACTGTATCTCCCAGGTACTTTTTTACTACCGCACGCAAGAGCGAACGTCAAGTTCAGGGGAATTCTCCAGTCTCATTCCCTCTGCTGGGTGGAAGCTGCCTTAAAAGGAAACCCAACCATAAAATAAAGTAACAGAACCAGTTTATCCCATTCATATGTTTGGTTACTTAGGGTCAGTGTTCTTGTAGGAGCTTGCCTATATTTTGAGATAGTACCAATTAAACTGAGCTAAGCAGGACAAAATAGTACATGTTCCAAACGAAGTTAAAATTCTCAAAGGGCTCTCTGCTTGGAGCAGTTTCTTAAAGCTATAGAGTGCAGAACTGTGTGGCCATCAGAGAGAGCGGCTAACAACCCCATTTGGGGCATTGTCAGACAGTTCTGTTGACACATGAATACATTTCATACCATTATCATAAAATTGTGGCCTGGAAATTGAGCAGCCATGGTGCTGCATTTCAGGCTCACATTTATAATAAGCTGTAATAAAGTAAGCCTTTTAAATGGATATAAGAATAGGCATTACTTGTGATCACAAATGTATGTTCAAGTGAAGTGCTTTTGAAGCTCAATTTAACAAAGCAAACAAATTTCCTGGCATTAACATAATTGTTCTCTCTGTTGGGTTTTGATTTCTAAAAAGTTATTTAAGAAAAAAAGGTTGCTTAAAAAAACAAAACCAGCAAAAATAAATATAACTAAGAATGAGCTACTTTTCCTGTTATCATGTCAGATTTTTTTTTTTTTTAAGTCCCAAATGTTCACTCTGCCACTTCCCCTAACTTGCCAAACCATTGCCAACCTTTTAAACTCGGAGTTCATGTTTCATGATTAGTTTTGGGTTATTAAGCTGTTTGCTCTGCCACTAGCAGGCCCTGGAGTGGTCTACACAGCATTTATCTGCTAGTGAAACTCCAGGCTGTGCAGTAGTTAAAGCAGGGACTTATCCCCCTTCCCTGTCCTAAGGACAGAAAAGGACTAGAATATCCATTTAACATCAAAGTGGGGGATGCATAACTATATGTAAATTTAGCACCAATTAGATGGTAGGATTTGAAGGACTGTTGTTCCTGGAATATTCCAAAAGCAAAAATGGAAATGATAGTGGTAACATCTGAAGTGTGGTGGCAAGACAGTTAAAGCGGTGATAATTTGGAGCCTTTGGGCACAGCACAGTACTAGGAGGTGATCACTGTGTCTTCTGTGACAGCTGGCAGCTGGCAAACAAAGCAGATGATGTGTTCTCAGTTTGTTAGTTTTCCATAGTGTTCTCCAATTTTGAATAAACCCCCCAAACACACGTCCTTCCTGCACTGTCATTTGGCTAGAGCAGACCCTCATGCTCCTGGTGGAACAGTCCACCACAGTGGAAGCCATGGGGGCTCAGGGTTGCAGGTATACTGGCCTAAAAGTTGGCAAAGGGGTACGGCATGGCATTGGTAGGACGATCGCTCTTCAGAGACTCAGATGGTGATTTCTGATAGTCATGGCATCGAGCTGACTTAGGCAACGTTAGAGGGAGGCACGCTAGTGTGGGGATATCCCATAAAAGTACTGGTGATTTACAAGCATTCCTGCCAAGCATGTATGACTGGATACATTATTTTGACTCAGCATCAAGACTGTGCTACCTTTCAGAAGAAAGGTGAGAAGCCACTGACCTTATTTTCTTCAGACTTAATTCCGAGTAGCTTAGTGCTATCGCCCAGAAAATAATAGATAATCACAGCTACTTTATTCAGAATAGACTCTCTGAAGGCCTGAGAAGAGCAGTTGAGTGGTGAATGTCCAAAGATGTAGGGTTTTCTCTGCCCATGTAGTTTTGATTCTTGTTCTTTATTCCCACTAGGAGACGTTCCCATTATCCTCACCAGAACAGGATTAGAACAAAAACCTAAGGGGATAGAGGGGGGTGGGAGAATGGGGGAACTAAATGAGAAATTTAATCTGGTTCCACATGTAATCTTCAAGAGTTGTGAACTGTGACGATTCTGTTCTTTCAAAGATGGGCAATGCAGTACTTCTCTTTAGATAATAGCCAGTACTTTGTGCGTTTTGTGTACATGCATAATTCTTTGCAGTGATCGCTCCCCCCCAACCCCCAGTTTGAAAATAAAAGCAGATACACCAGTTGCCAGGACAGAAAAAGCTGTTTTAAATCACTGAAACCTACTAGAAATTTAAATAGCTCTAATCATCACTGAAATCTTTCTTTGTTGTGTATTACTCAGCTGAAAAGCACTTTATCTTCATTTCACAGACCTGGCTTAGGACAGTTAGAACTTCTTTGTCTCCTTTCCACATCTTTTCCCTCCCTACTTTTGAGATTTCTCTTCCTCCTGACTTCTTTCCAGACCTCTTTTCTCCAGACTGGTATTAGCTAACCCATGGCACTTGAGGTTGGTGGGGTTTTTATCTGTTTTTCTCACATGCAGCCTGAGTTTATTTCTATTTTAGAAGATTGTTACATGAAACTTAACATGACCTCCTACTAGAGCTCATGTGTCTCCTTTAGTTTGTCGTGACTGCAAAGGATACTCCATTAGCTCCTTGGTTTAGCTATTTAGTAATTTCTTTTTATTGTTGTTTTTGTTTTATTTTTTTTTCAAGTTCAGTTAGCCAATATATAGTACATCATTAGTTTTTGATGTAGTGTTCAGTGATTCATTAGTTACGTATAACACCCAGTGCTCATCACATCACGTGCCCTCTTCATGCCCATCACCCAGTTACCCCATCCCCCCACCCACCTCCCTTTCCACAACCCTCAGTTTGTTTCCCAGAGTCTAGAGTCTCATGGTTTGTATCTCTCTCTGATTTCTTCCCATTCAGGTTTCCCTCCCTTCCCCTATGGTCCTCTGCCCTGTTCCTTGTATTCCATATATTGATGAAATGGTAATTGTCTTTCTCTGCTTGACTTATTTCACTGATGGCTGAGTAATATTCCATTGTATATGTGAACCACATCTTTATCCATTCGTCTGTTGAAGGAATCTCAGCTCCTTCCATGGTTTGGCTATTGTGGATATTGCTGCTGTGAACATTAGGGTGCATGTGCCCCTTCTTTCCACTACAACTGTATCTTTGGGGTAAATACCCAGTAGTGCAATTGCTGGGTCGTAGGGTGGTTCTGTTTTTAACATCTTGAGGAGCCTCCATATTGTTTTCCAGAGTGGCTGTATCAGCTTGCATTCCCACCAACAATGTAAGAGGGTTCCCCTTTCTCCACATCCTCACCAACGTTTGTTGTTCCCTGTCTTGTTAATTTTGGCCATTCTAACTATTTAGTAATTTCTTGATTAGGAGTGAACAATAACGAAATTTTCCTTTCCTCTTGTATATTGAATTTCCTTGATACTACTAAGAGATACTGTGGTATCTCTACTTTCTACTGTGGTAGAAAGCTCAGATCCAAACACAACCTTGAAAGAATTAAAAACTCTGATCCTTAATGTCTTCATTATTATAGAAGGATAATAATGTATATAAGGAGCCTTGTACGGTGCTGGCTACAAGCAGTTATTTAATAAATGTTAGTTCCCTCCCCTCCCCTTCCCTTCCCTATGAAGGAAAAATCTCAGTCAATAATTTTAAAAGTAAATAGTTCTGAAGAAAATAAGTATCTTAGGTGAAAACATTAAGTAAGTTTTGTGTACCAGTTATGAAGATAATGAATTTTCTCTTTCCTCCTGGTTTTATACCTCCTCAATGCATGAATGTTCACACACATAAAGATATACTAGTTAATAGAAATAATGGGGGGACATTTTAGTTTGAATATTTTAGAATTAAAGTATTTGATTTGATGATCTTAAGTTCCTATTAGCCCCAAAGTATTGGATTTTATGGAAGGGGATTGTGGTATGTTTTGGGGCAAAAAAAATTTTTTTTGAGGAAGGTTTTTAGGGAGTGTGACACTCGATGCAGATAATTTATTGTAATCATTTTCTCACTTCCAGCATCTTCTGAGTAGTTTTTGATTGCCCAGTCCATGAAGCTGATGAGGCAGATTTAAATAAATCTATTGTGAATATCCCTCACAGGGTACATTGAAACAAAAAATAGAACCCTCGGATTCTAAGCGGTGTTACTATCACTCTGTATTTGTGTAATACCTTTGTCAGGACCTCCAGGATTTCTTTCCCAAAGAAGAAACATAGCTGCTGAGAAAGCATATGTAAAAACAGAATGCAACGTGCATGGCAAGGAGTAAAAGAATGACTCTAAATGGCTGAGCGGACATTGCAAAGGCAGGTTACAGGTACTGCGGTCAGACTATCTCAGTGGAGTATGCATTGACCTGAGGTAGATCTTGTAAGAAAGGAATCCTGGAAAGCTTTGTCGGTTCAGATGGGTCCTGGTTATCACAAGAGCGTTCTCACTACACTGAGGCACTGCGTGTGCCTACGCTAATGATTCAGAGGTGTGTGGGCCTGCGGGCTTTGGTCCCCATTAGTACTGCTAGAACAAATTGAGTCCTTTTAAAAGAAAGCATGTAGTCTAAAAGATGATAAGGGAAGAATTTCAGCATTTTTGTTGGCGTTCTAAATGGTAGAGCAGAAAGGAAATGTTCATTTCTCATAGCATTTTGGCTTATTGCCATATGCCACGTTGATCGATGTGGAAGACAGTTCTCTTGAGGTCTCTACACTACAAGAAGAGCATTGTTGAATAGTTGGGTTTAAAATGGATGTGAAATAGGGGCACCTCGGTGGCTTGGTCGGTTAAGCATCGGACTCTTGATTTCAGCTCAAGTCATGATCTCAGGGTCTTGAGATCAACCCCCATGTCGGGCTCCACGCTGGGCATGGAGCCTGCTTAAGAGTCCTTCTCTTCCTCTCCCTCTCCCTCTGCCCCTTGACCATTTATCAGATTCAGTCTGACAGTTGCATTGACTATGGGACAGACATCTTTAAAAATGAGCAAACCAGGTAAGTCTTTCTTCAGACTTATAACTGTTGAGGAAGAAACAAACAGTGTTAGACATGCATGTTGCTTTAGCCTTCTCTCTAAAATGGTAGATTTTAAAGCTTTCCTTGGTTGGGTATTGTTTTTATTACCCCACGCATGCACTGAATCCATGATCTGCTTCTAATCCTTGTCATGCTTGGTAACTAAACAGACAGGGAGCAATGCATTGTGTCACCAGGTTTGGCCCTCTACTTAGTAAGCCATTACCTCACCTTACGTGGCAGAGCTGCGTGTTTTGTCCACATGCCCTTTTCTTTTTGCTAGTCGTGCCCACAGAAAGGTCTTCAATCCACTAATGGCTTCTCATTTGGTCTAGAAATCAGACAAAAGCTTTGCAGCTGTGAAATGTAGTCCATTTTAAAATTAACCTATTGTAAATCCTTAATGATTGAGAAATTCTGCAATTTGCTATGATTTGTGGTTTGTGCTGCAACTAGAATAGCAAACAGCAGAAATGATGCGGGTCAGAATGGTGTGCATTTGGAGAAAGTAAAGGAAAAGAAACTTGTTACACATTGTGCTTGGTTCAAGCCAATATGTTATGCCTTCGTCTGTCTCATATCACTTTGTCTCTCACCCCCAGACTCCCAAGTGGAATGTAATCCTTGGAAATAGTTACTTAAATTATAGTTTATTACACAAGAAGTAAACTTGTCCACAAGAGGAATCTATCTTTGCCTCCTTTAGTACATTTTCAACCTAGAGCCTAGATTCTTAAAGATAAGGAGGGCCCATGGTTTTGACTCACAAAGACCTAGAATTTGAATTTTGATACCAAAACAAATGAGCTCTGTATCCTTATGCAAATTACTTAAATTCCCTGGGCTTCAGTTTCTACGTCTATAAGTCTTATTAGATATTTACACAGATTAAATTAGATACTGTGTTAGAAAACTTAGTAAGGATACACGGGGCGCCTGGGTGGCTTAGTCGTTGAGCGTCTGCCTTCGGCTCAGGGCGTGATCCCAGGGTCCTGAGATCGAGCCCCACATCAGGCTCCTCTGCTGGGAGCCTGCTTCTTCCTCTCCCACTCCCTCTGCCTGTGTTCCCTCTCACTGGCTGTTTCTCTCTCTGTCAAATAAATAAAATCTTAAAAAAAAAGAAAAAGAAAACTTAGTAAGGATACAGTACCTTTCTCTGTCATTTACTAGCTATGAGATCAAATTACTTAACTCCTCTGTGCCTCTGTTTCTCTATCTGGAAAAATGGAAATACTCCCCAGGGTTGTTAGAGGATTAAATAAATTAATCCATGTAAAGCCCTTAGAACAGTACTGCACACCTAGTAAGTATTCAATAATTATTAACCATTCTGGTCGACAGATATTAAATAGATAATCAACAAAATATTATATTTACAGGTAATGATAAATATTCTAAAGGAAAGGTGTAGGGTGCTCTGAGACAATTCATACAAGCTAGAAGGATAAGCAAGGACTGTATCATTTAGTACTTCGTAATGGGAAGCCATCGACAAAGGATGATGTGATTGGATTTACTTTTTAAAAAATTGATATCGTTCTTGTTTCTTTTTTGTTTTAATTCACCTTTTAAAATTTAACATACACTAAGTTCACTCCTTTGGTGTATAATTCTGTGAGTTTAGACAAATGCATACTGGTGTAGACCCACAACTGGAATCAAGATACAGTAGTCCTCCCTTATCTGCAGTTTTGCTTTTTGTGGTTTTAAGTTACCTGCACAATCAGCAATGGTCAGGAAGCAGATGATCTTCCTTCTGACCTAATGCATCATCAGAAGGTCAATAGTAGCCTAACGCTAAGTCACAATGCCTGTGTCATTCACCTCACTGCATCTCATGTAAGCATTTTATCATCTTTCTTCATCACAGGAAGGAGGGTGAGTACAGAACAATAAGATATTTTGAGAGAGAGGGAGAGACCACATTCACATAACTTTTATTAGAGCATATTGCTATAATTGTTTTTTTATTATTAATTACTGTTGTTAATTTCTTACTCTGCCTAATTTTAAAATTTAACTTTATCATAGATGTACATCTATAGGAAAAAACATAGTAGGGTTCAGTACCACATTTTCAGGCATCTGCTGGGGGTCTTAAGACATATCCTCTACAAATAAGGGAGGAGTACCGATAGCACAGTTCCATCACCTCCCCCCACAATCCTGCAGGACATCCCTGTGTAATCCGTCACTCCTCCCGCTCTCAAACTCTGCGACCACTGATCTGTTTTCTGTTCCTATAATCCTGCCTTTTCCAGGATGTCATGTATATGGAGTCACATACTCCACAGCTGCTTTAACTTAGCACACTGCCTGTGAAATTCCTCTGCGTTACTGGTTTTAGCAGTAGTCCTCATTGCTGAAGAGGATTCCTTTCTTTGGCTATACTAAAATTTGTTTATCTCTTCAGTGGTTGAAGAGCATTTGAGTTGTTTCCAGTTTGGGATGATTATGAATAAAACCCCTGTAAACATTTGTATTCAGGTTTTTCTGTGAACGTATATTTTCATTTCTCTTGAGTAAACACCTGGGAGTGGGATTGCTGGTTCTTGTGGTAAGTGTATTTTTTACTTGATAAAAAACTACCAGACTGTCTCCTAAAGTGGTTATACCATTTTGGCCAGCAAAAATGATATATCAGTTGCTTTACATTTTTGTCAGCATTTGATATTGTTCATATTTGTAAATTTTATTTATTTTAGACATTCTAATTAGGTGTATAGTGGTATCTCATTGTGATTTTAAATTATGTTTTCCTAATGACTACTGATGTCTTGGATATATTTTCATGTGCTTATCTGCCATCCATGTATCTTCTTGGTGAAGTAACTGTTCAGGTTTTTGCCCATTTTAATCTATCTATCTATCTATCTATCTATTTTAGAGTGAGCGTGTGCATGGGGTAGGGGGAGGCAGAGGGAGAGGGAGAGGTAGAGAGAAAATCTCAGGCAGGTTCCATGCTCAGCATGGACTCCGATGCGGGGCTCAGTCTCAGGACCCTGAGATTGTGACCTGAGCTGAAATCAAGTGTTGGATGCTTAGGGGCGCCTGGGTGGCTCAGTTGGTTAGGCGTCTGCCTTTGGCTCAGGTCATGATCCCAGGGTCTGGGATTGAGTCCCCAAGTCGGGCTCCCTGTTCAGTGGGAAACCTGCTTCTCCCTCTGCCTCTGCCCCTTCCCCCCTCCCCTGCTTGCGCATTCTCTCTGTCGCTCACTCGCTCGCTTTCTCTCTCTCTCTCTCAAATAAATAAATAAAAAATTTTTAAAAAAAGAGTTGGATGCTTAGCCAACTGAGCTACCCAGGTGCCCTGTGTTTGCCCATTTTTAACTTGTGTTTTATTATTGAGTTTTAAGAGTTCTTTATGTATTCTGGTTACAAATCCTTTGTCAGATATGTGATTTGCAAATATTTTATTCTAATCTGTGTCTTGCTTTTTCATTCACTTAGCAATATTTTTAACAGAGCATAAATTTTAAAATGTATCAACTTTTTTTTTTTATGTATCATGTTTTTGGTGGTATTTCTAAGAAATTTTGCCTAACCCTTTGTCACAAAGATTTTCTTCTGTTTTTTCTTTAAGAAATTTTATAGTTTTAGGTCTCATGTTTAGGTATATTTCCCATTTTGAATTAATTTTTATATAAAGTGAAATATTTGTGTTGAGGTACATTATTTTGCCTAGGGGTGTGTAATTTGCTCCAGCATCATTTCTTAGAAAGACTATCCTTTCTTCATTGCCTTGCCTTTGCAACTTTGTCAAATATCAGTTGACTTTGTAATTATGGATCTAGTTCTAGACTCTCTTCTGTTCCACTTACCTTTGTGTCTCTCTGCTCACCAATACCACATTGTCTTGATTACTGTAGCTTATCCTCAGTCTTAAAATCAGTGTCAATTCTCCAACATTATTCTTTTTGTTTGGGCTCTTCTAATTTCCTTGGCTTTCCATATAAATTTTAGATCAGGTTGTTGATATCTATAGAAAATTCTGTTGGCATTTTGCTTGTGATTATGTTGAATCTGGAGATCATTTGGGAAGAACTGACCTCTTAACAATATTGAATCTACCAATTCATGAGCATAATGTATCTTTCCATTTGTTTAGGTCCTCCTTGATTTTTTCTTTTATTGGTGTTTTATAATTGTCAGCATACAGATCCTGCATATGTTTTTTTAGTTCATACTTAAGTATTTGATGTTTTTGAAGGTTATTGTAAATGATACCGTTTTAATTTTAAACTTCTAACCGTTCATTGCTAATATATAGAAATACTATTGGTTTTAGTATATTAACCTTGTATTCTGCAACCTTGAGAAAGTTATGTATTAGTTCTGGGAGCATCTTTGTAGATTTCTTCTATGTAAGTAATCATGTCTTCTGTGAATAGAGACTGTCTTATTTCTCCCTTCCCAATCTGTATGTCTTTTATTTGTGTTTTAAGCAAGGGAATAACTTGATTGGATTTGCATTTCTCAGAGACCAATCTGGCTGCACTGTAAAGAATTAATGGGCTGGGGAAAAAGTAGAAGAGCCTGTTGTAGGAATCTGAGAGACAGAGAGGGAACAAATGGACATGTGCAGAATATATTTTGGAGGTAGAATTGGTAGACCCTGGTAATGAATTAAATATGAGGGGAAGTAAGAGGGGAAAGGAATCAGGAGGGCACCAAGGTTTCTGTCATGAGGAACTGGGTGAATGGAGCTCCTGTATGTTGAGATCAAGAAGTACATTTGAGGGAAGATAGAGTTTTGAATATGTCAGGTTTGAGAAGTCTATGGGAATTTCAAATAAAGATGTCAAGTAGGCAGCTGGACCCTCTCTCTATACATATGATATAAAAGGGTATATATAGGGTATACCATATGAGAGGAAGAGTTTGGGAATGAGTCAGACTTATGTGGAACCCTCTCTAAAGGCTTGTAGAGAGCATTCTTTATTTCAGTTCCTTCAGCATGCCAAGATCTTGATTTTTTCACCTCAGACCTTTGGACATACTGTTAATCACTGCCTGAAGTGTGTGACTCCCCTTACCCCCCACCTGCTCTCATTTGTTTCCCTCTCTCTCTTTCTCCTTCTTTCCCTCTCTTTCCTTCTTTCCACAAACTGGCTTCTCGTCGTATTGTAAATCTCAACTTAAATATCAGCTCCTCAGACTATCCCACCTAAAACCAGGTATCTTTCGCCCGGCATTAGTTTCTATTGTGTATCTGTTTTTTTTTTTTTTTCATAGCTCGTATCATAATTTCTAATTTGTAATTTGTTACTTGACTGTTGACCAGACTCTACATTTGAAGGGACAGGGACTGTGTCCGTATCACCAGTCTATAGTTCTGTGCCTGACACATGGCTGCTTAATAGCATTTGTCAGATGGTGGGAAGTATGAATCTACAGTGCATGGCTGGTACCACAGTAGGTCCAATGTCTTTGTGTTTTCACATGACTGACTTCTTAAACTTACATGTGAAAAGGCTTCTATACCCAATTTCAGCCATATTCTGAGCAGGAAAATAACCTTATTTGTTTCATTCTACATTTATGTCCATGGAGGGCCAGGCTTTGTAATAGCTGGAGGGATATGAAATGGCATTGTGGCATTGGACAGGGAGACCTAAATTTGAGACTTGTCTGCTCCATTTTCTAGGTCTGTGACTTTGGATGGGATGTTTAACTACTCTAAACTTTAGACTCCGCAGCTGTTGAAGGGCAATAATATAATTCCTACCCCATAAGATTGCGGTGCAAATTAAATGAGGTTATGTGCGTGGGTCACAAATTTATAATGCTTGATACATACTAAGTGCTCAATGAATAAATCGTTAATATTCATTCATATAAAATGAGTCACATAGTTCTAGAAATGCTCGATACTGCTTGACCAATGGGCACGGCAGGGCAGACAGAAAAATCTCACGTACTCTATGTGTTCTTTACTGCCACAAGCAGAAGTGCTGCTTTTATTTATTTATTTATTTTTAATTTATTTAAATTCGGTTAATTAACATATAATGTATTGTTTGTTTCAGGGGTACAGGTCTGTGATTCATCAGTCATATATATAGAAGTGCTGCTTTTAATACTGTGATGGCAAAGACTAGTAGTAGCGTCACCTCCATGTTAGGCACCCAGAAACAGAGAGTACAAGTGCATTGTTTATCCAGATGACAAACTGAGGATATTAAAGCCCTAAAACCTTTTGTTTTGCCTGGGAGGAAAGAAAGAAAAGGTAGAAAGGAGGAGAGAGGCAGAGAAAAGGCTGGAGAGACTACTAGCGTACTGTACTTAACCAGCCATCAAACAGTACAAACTGGTTTGATAAGCTGAAGCTCACAATTCTCTTGAATTTGGTAAACATCCTCTCTGAGGATCTCCCCAGGACTGGGTACTCCGCTGAGAATGGGAGATCAATGGGAATACATAGGTTAGTGATCTAGATCAAACCCAATGAGATTAACTTGATAGAAGTTCTCACTCTCTCCCATGAGCTATGTTCTACACCTCAGGCAAAGTCGTTCACTACTCTGGTTGGTTTCCAGTAAGTGCTAGATACAAGCCTACATGTGGGTTTAGAGAGGAGGATCCGGGGAAGGATGAACGAATGAAATGAATGAGAAGGACTTAGGGCCAAGGCTATGAAACTTTCTTGGTTAATTTTGCCTCATACACAGCATCTCTAAGCCGAAAGAAATACCTAACACCTCCATTGATTGACGGGATGGAGCCAAACAATTTAATAAGTATCTAGATTTTCACAACTTAGCACATGTTAAGGATTACATAACTTCTCAAACCTTGGCGTCAGATTATACACCACCAACTTCATTTGTTGTTCCACACTGATTTTTGTGGTCCTTGGTTTTTATCATAGTAATTACCCAAAACTCAGCTTTGCAAAAGTATAATGTCATCTCAAGGAATCTTATATTGAAACTGAACTTCCTCCAACTAATAGTTTGCGTGGTGTCCAGCACATGACACTGTTTCCTCAAAAGTTTAAAATATCCCACAGTACCTCTGCGAGTTTTTTGCAGCACACCGGGATATTTCATTGCACAGTTTGGGAACTGTGTGTGGTCTTAAGACCTGATTCCAAGACTTTGTTTTCTATAAATGTTTGTCTCTTCTTATTTTTCTGTACCACTGCATTGAAAACCAACCTGATGTTTATTTTCTTTTATGGAATAGTTTTTTAAGGAATTTTTCATTATTAAAAATTTTAAAAGTTAAGCACATATAATATAGAAAGTTTGGAAAAATACAGCATGCACAGGTAAAAGTCATTCCTAATTCCACCATCCATCCATAACCATTGCTAGCATATCATTGTTTTTCTGCATGTCTGTTATTCTATATGAAGATTTGTTATATTTTGAGTAAGAACTATGACTAACTCTGACTTTATTGGAGGGTAATAATCCGTAGTTGAGTGGGAATTTCATACCCTGGAGTTGTGACTTGTCTGTAATGACCTTTAGGATAAATAAGACAGAGTTCTGGCTGCCGTCTTTTTTCATTGGCTACTTCGATTAATTGATTGGAGGGCTTGAAGACCCCACCATTCATGAGGGAGAGACTTCCCACTGCTCTGTTTCCAACCTAGCAAATGTGAAGTATGTTATTTATACATAATAGTAGTGGTAGGTGTACCTTTTAAGAAGGTAACTTGGCAAGTGTTTTACTTTCTCCAGTAGTGGATGCACTTTTTTAAAAGGTATATTTCAAGACCCTACTCTAATGTAGTATTGTTAAAAGAGTCTTTATCTTATAATTCAGATTTAAGCTATTTGTATTGTTCTGACACCAAAGGAGAACTGTCATAATTCCATTTCATTTTATTTCTGAATTATTATTTTATTTTCAGTGCCTTTTTAAGTACTAGAAATTGAAGTTATTTACATTAAAATAAGATTTATGTTTCATCTACTTAAGTTTTTTTTTTAAGATTTTATTTATTTATTTATTTATTTATTTATTTATTTATTTATTTATTTGACAGAGAGAGAGAGAGAGCCAGTGAGAGAGGGAACACAAGCAGGGGAAGTGGGAGAGGAAGAAGCAGGCTCCCAGCAGAGCAGGGAGCCCGATGCGGGGCTCTATGGCAGACGCTTAATGACTGAGCCACCGAGGCGCCCCTTAAGATATGTTTTTTAAATTTACCTTCCGTCACTCTATAGAGGTAGAACTTGAATTATCAAAGAATAGAATTATAACTTCAAAAAGAAAAAACAGCCAACTGAGTTTAGCTCCAGAGAGAGCAGTTCACAAAAGACGGAGTGGAAACTTCTAAGTAAAACATATATTCATCTTTAGAGTCTCATTGTCGTTCTCTCTCACTTTCCCTCAGTAATACTTTTAAATTCTGACCTGAACAGGTGGTGACAGTACTTAGAATAGCCTGGACTGTTGAGGAGTGATATTGTTCTTATAAAATCCTGGTAGAGGACCTCATGGCTGATTCTAGGGTTGGGCAGAGAAAATACAAAGATGAGCCTGGAGAGTAGTATTTTGAGTTGCCAGAAAGTAAATGCTGAAAATAAGTAAGTAAGTAAAAATGGAAGCAGATTAAAAGGACACGGGAGCCAACACGAGAGAATTCCCAGTGCCAAAACTGGGACAGTTTGACCAACAAAATAAATGACAGTAGTATTTTATTATAAACCAAAGAATAAAATAAATATCCACGAATTCATACTAAGTAAGCAAATAAATAAATGAGGGAAGTGGGACAAGTGTTCCTTACAGAAAAAGTCCAGATAATAAATGTAGAGGGATGGAGAAAAGAGAAAATCCCATTAGAACACCACAGGAATAATTGCTGTGGGCAAGATTCACGGATGAATGCTAAAATTAATGAGCAAAACTTTAAGGAGAAACAGGGTATTTGTGTAGTCTCAAAATATCTCTCTCAAGAAACTTAGTAATATCTGTGGTGGTTTTAATAAATGTCCACAACTTTTTTGATACCCTTCCTTCCAGGAAGTGGAGCTTACTTCCCTTATCCTTGAGTGAGGCTGTTTGTTCATAGTGACTCATAACTAACCGACAGAGTATGGAGAGGAGAACAGTAGTAACTTCACAGTAGTGAAACGTGGCACATACCATCTTCACGGAGTGCTCGGGGTTGGCATCACCAGTAATAAGTCATGTTGATATCACCCTCCCCCCAGATATTACACAACAAGAAAGGCACTTCACCTCTTGGCATTTGTCCCCCAAATCCATAACTTCGGTCTAATCATGAGAAAACATCAGAAAATTCCAACTTGAGGAACATTCTACAAATATCTGACTAGTACTCTTCAGAAGTGTCAAGGACGGTCTGAGGAACTGTCACAGATCAGAGGAAACTAAGGAGACATGATGACTAAATGCAGTGTGGTTTCCTGGGTGGGATCCTGGAACAGATGAAGATGTTAGTGGAAAAACTGAAGTGTGACTAGTCTGCAGTTCAGTGAATTGTTGTACCAATGTGAATTTCTTTGAGTTGATAAGTGTACCATGATCTGTAAAATGTAAACATTAGGGAAGCTAGGTGACAGGAATACTAGAACTCTCTATACCATCTATGCACAGCTTTTCTGTAAATCTAAAACTATGTCAAAATTAAAAGTTAAAAATAGAAGCACTACAACTCACTGATGGCTTTCTCAGTCTAAGGATATTTGTTATTTTAAAGTGTCTCCAGAGCAAATTAATTCAGAGAAATCCCCCTCCCCTTAAGCCTTTGTGCAGTCTCTATAAAAGAAGGATTTTATTTATTTATTTATTTATTTATTTATTTATTTATTTATTTATTTATTTATTTAAGAGAGAGGGAGAGCACAAGTGGGAAGAGAAGCAGAGATAGAGGGACAAGCAGATGCCCTGCTGAGTGCAGAGGCCAACACAGGGCTTGCTGTCAAGACCCTGAGGTCATGACTTGAGCCGAAAGCAAGAATCAGATACTTAACCGACTAAGCCACCCAGGGCCTCAAGATGAGCTCTTTATAGCAAAACAGCTCTCCCAAAACAGGGACAGTGGGTTTTAGAGTTTCATCCCAGCACTAGAAATGGAAATGCAACTTGGCTTGCTCGGTATAGGTCAGTTCAGCCAACAGTGATGGTTTGCCTTTTGTGACTTGGTACTGCAGGTGTCTGCCTAGCACTTAAGTTACAAAAAGTATTGCATAAGAATAGAGCAGAGTAGAGCACCTGTGATTGTACCTGACTCTACTGTGGGCTCTTTGTTGCAGGTATTATTGTTGAGCTGCTAATTTAAAATCTCCAGAGATATTAGGAGCACCTGAGTGGCTCAGTTGGTTTTGGCTCAGGGCATGCTCTCAGGGTGGTGAGATCGAGCCCACGTCAGGCTCTGAGCTGGGTGTGGAGCCTGCTTAAGATTCTCTCTCTCCCTCTGCCCCTCCCCACCCCCTTCTCTTTGTCTCTCTCTCTCTCCCTCTCTTTAAAAAAACAAAAACAAACCTCCAGAGATGCTTGATCCAGTCTCTTAACCTCATTTTATTGGTAGATTCAAATGGTATAAAAAGTGTGGTACTCAACAGGATGGATACATGAACAAAATATTTTCCAATATAAAATACCTTGTATATTGCTCTTAAAAAAAAAACAGTAAAATTCATAAATTCAATATAATTATTAGTACAGATATGAAATCCTGATTTATAAATATTTTCTTTTTTTCTTTAAAGATTTTATTTATTTATTTGACAGAGAGAGACAGCCAGCGAGAGAGGGAACACAAGCAAGGGGGAGTGGGAGAGGAAGAAGCAGGCTCCCAGCGGAGCAGGGAGCCCAGTGAGCGGGGCTCGATCCCAGGACCCTGGGATCACGCCCTGAGCTGAAGACAGATGCTTAACAACTGAGCCACCTAGGCGCCCCTAAATATTTTATTCTTATTACTTTCAAGCTCTTATTAGCTCAAACTAGAGTAACAGTTGATTATAGAAGGCCTAACAGGGTCTTGTTTTAGTAGATAATAATACGTAATTGGCTGAGGATGGTTATTGTCATAAAATTAGAATTTGGATACTAAAATTAAACTCCTCCTCTATATGCCACTCATTCTCTTGATCTGACCATTAGTGACAACTGTCTTTAGTTTGTGCACATGTGAGAAGTATTATTTCTGTCAGTTAAGTATGTTCTACTATTGAACCAAATGATGAGTACCTTGCAGTGTATCTGTCTTGGGATATAACTGATGTGATCAGTGAAGAACAGTGAATTGTTCTTGAACGTGGACATACATTTAGGTTAGTATAGTGGCAGGTGCCTGCATTTTTCAGAAAACTGTCTCCCATTTGTTATTAATGCATGCCCAAATAGATACACAGATACTTAATAATGCTGCTTAATTGCTGTAGTCAGATTGAGCAGCACATAATTTCTAGCAGTTCTGAAACCAAGAACGCAAGAATGATGAGCTCTATGATAAAGACTGACTACAGTTGCTGGTCAGTGGAAGTACCAGCTGCACATTATTGACATCAGCCTGTCCTGTGTAGTACATATGATACAGTTTTCTTGACACCTGTTTTCAAAGCATACCTTTCCATGTCATCCTGGTTTCTTTAGTGAATTTACTTGTGAAGTGTTTTTTGCTTTTGAAAGCAGTATGTTATTTCCTAATTTTATATTTAATTAAGAATTTTACTGGTTGGCCAATATGTGCCAGGTACTTTCATTTATTATTCTTCCAGTGTCCCAATAAATTCGGAACTCCTTTGCCCATTTTAGAAATTATAAAATGGAGGCTCTGAAAGGTTTAGACACTTACCTCTGTTAGACCCTACATGTGATAAATATGGTTCCCTAGCTGAATGAGTTGTCTAATACTTGGCTATAGATAATGTATCCAAAGTAAAAGGAGGTGGATCCTTAGGGAGAAAGGGGGGGGGATTGAGATCAGAATAATGAATATTTGAGAACAATTTTAGCCTGTTTACTAAGTGGAACATCCGTTTTTTGGGCAGGTGTGTTCCAGAGCCACTAAATATATTTATTGGTCCTGTTGGATTTGTCGAAAATGCAAATAATCCAATCAAGTGTAATACTTATTAAGGGAAAAGGAATGCAATTTTATAGTTTTTATGAAGACATGCACTGCCTAATCTGTGAATTGAAAGCATCTTTTAGAAATTTGCTTCCCTTCATATTCCTAGGTGGTACTGAATCCGCGGGTAGAAAAATGAGAGCATTTCAAATAATGCTAATGAAGTTTAAATGATTGCAATCTCCCGTATTGTGAGGAAATGTGCTAGCTGGGAACGATGAGGACAGAATTAAAATATTACCATGACTGGCATTTGATTTGAAAACTGCAAAGATAAGCTTAGGTTCCTATTTATGAAAACTATCCTCACAGCCTGATGAAATATCTTTTAGAAGGTTTTATGGTTACCATGGCTACTTGTTAGCTTTGACAGAGTGAGTTGTAATTCATAGTCAATCAGCTGACGTGAAGTAGCCGAACCCACCAGACGTATAAAGCGCTCATAGTAGTCTGGAGACGGAAGGGTGACTAACCTGAAGATTAGAGTTTAGGTTAGTTGTTACTTCTTGCAAAGCAAAATATTCAGGATGCGCGTTACCTGAATCTGATCCTAATGTTTACTTTTTGTGTGTAACTTTTTCTTTCAACTGGTAAAGGGAGCTTCTTAGGTTTTGACACAGGAATTCAGACGGTGAGACCCTTCTGAGAGCCGACAGACCTACGCAGCACCGTCAATTTCTGTAAGCCATAGGGACGCAGAAATATTGAAAGCATCGGTCCCTATGGTAACATATTTGCATTTGGCCCAGAAGTGGCTGGTTTCTGCTTAGCCTCTTTTAATTGCTATATATTGACAGCAGTTTTCACGACTATTTATAAAATGTCGGATTAATGAGCATGTGTACGAGGGAGTGCACACCGTATCCTTCGGCTTGATTAGACACTTCAGATGACAAAAGGCTCTGCGTGAAGAGTTACTGAGGTGTTTTTGGCATTCCCTGATGTGTCTGTCACATAGTGGAAGCAAAAAGCCTTTCAAATTATTTAAATATTTTCCTCAATTCTCTTTTAAAACAGGTGACAAAAGAGCTAAAACAGTATGACAACAAAATTATAGAATGCAAATTTGAGAATAACAGCTGGGTCTTCATGAGACAGAGAACAGACAAAAGTTTTCCTAACGCGTACAACACTGCCATGGGTGAGTATGACGACCTATCGATGTTTGTTACATTAAAAAAGAGAGAGCGCGCGCGCATGCGTTAAGGTTTTAGAATCAAAATGTGCCGTCTTTGGCGTTCTGCTTGATGGGGCGTAGGTCCTTCAGACCCCTGTCCTTGCTGGCTGGGAAGGGGCTGTGACCGTCGGCTCCAGCTGGCTTCTAGGTTCCCATCTCTAGGCCTGTGGGCTTGTGCCCAGGCGCCCAAAAGAGAAGTGTAAAGGGCAGGGTAATGGGCTGGATACAGGTTGAATTTGTTGAACAACAACAACAACAGCCATGATAATTTCAGATCTATTCAGACCTATAAAAACCATTGTTTGCCAGATGGTAAAAGACAAAATTAGCAGGGGGAAAATGTAATTTCCAGCTCCTAAAATAGCTTTACAAACAATGGAGAACAAAGTAAATGAAAACCATTAAAACACCCTCCTACAACGTCCTATGCGATCCCTCCAAGAGTTCTTCGGGTACGATAGAAATAGGAATTCAGAATAGGAAGTTTCTGTCATGGCAAACCACACAAATTAATTAAGTTTATAAGGTAAACTAGTAGCAGTTTTTGCTCCGGATTGCATTTTTAGTGAAGCTGAAAAAAATAAGATAAAAACCAAGATTAAACGTTAATAGAATTGTGTGCTTTTAGACTGCTCAGTCAGTGATGATGCTGATTATATGAGAAGCTTATGAGAAAAGACAGAAATTGCCAGTTTCAGTTTTGCAGTTTATGAAAGTTACTATTGTACATTAGGGTTCTGTTGGAACTAGCATCTGTGTTCAGACAAGATGAGTTAATTTGGAAAATAGGAATAATTAAGCCAGTGTCCTTTTTTCCCCCCAAACTAAGTATGAATTCAATTCAAAGGACTGGTGGTAAATTGTGATCACATAAGAAAAGATGCTGTATTTATTCATAATTTTGTTGTAACACCTTACTTACCTCAAGCGAGTTATTAAAATAAAATAGTACGGTCTGCCAGCTGCGGTGGAACCTCCCTGTTCGGTGGAAATGGTGGCTGGTGCTGTCATGACAGCGTGGAGGCCCTTCTGACAGATGAGGCTGAAGGGTGCTAGCGCGCGTTTCCTATAGAGCTTTTGGTTGAGTATAGACGGTAGCGAGATGCGCTGGGGTGCGTTAAAATCCTATAAAACGGTTTTGGAGAGGTGGGAAACCACAGTGAAGGTGTGGTTGTAATTCAAATACTTGAAGTTTGGGTTTAAAATTAACAGTACAAGAAAGAGTAGCCACCAGAAAAGCACCCGTTTGGGGGGCAGGGGCGCGCGGAGAACCGTTTCATGTGTGAAGCATGTCACCGCAGTCGGTGAAGTGAAAGTGTTTAGCATATTGGGATGAAAACCTTTCCCCTTTCGCGTCTCCCTGTGGTGAGTCAGCTGCCTTAGTTAACCCTCACGTGAGACACGTGTCTCCCTTTGTCCACAGCTGTGTGCAACAGCATC
This sequence comes from Ursus americanus, assembly GCF_024610735.1. Lineage (NCBI taxonomy): Eukaryota > Metazoa > Chordata > Mammalia > Carnivora > Ursidae > Ursus > Ursus americanus. The sequence continues at coordinate 8,453,393 of NC_142137.1, read as the reverse complement.
TCCAACCCTGTCACCAAGGAGATGCTGTTTGAGTTCATCGACAGATGTGCGGCAGCTTCTCCAGGACAGAAGCGAAAGCATCATCTGGACCCTGACACAGAGCTCATGCCTCCACCACCTCCCAAAAGACCTCGCCCTTTGACCTAAGACCTGCCTCTGACTTCAGGATTGAGAGGAAAAATGAGTGAGAAAAAATGCTGTTGCCCCGTTTTTGCAGCCAGAGGAATTGGGAAAAGAGTGTGGTTTGATGTTGATACACATTTGAATTTTTTTTTAAAAAAGAAAAGTATTGTAGCCAGCCTGTAAATATTTGATGCGTTTGTTTCCTCAGTGCTACAATACATCGTGGACTTTAAACATTTTATTTATATCTGATAAACTCAGCCTTACCTTGTGAATCTGAAGATTGAAATATCCAAAGGTTTAATCGAGATTGAAATCAATGAAAAAGAGGCCTTGTTTGTATATGGATAACTTTCACCTTTAATTTATAAAGTTAGTAATCTGAAACTGTCAGCGCATAAAACACTGTATTTTTTAGAAGTTGTATTTCAACTATGGTAAATTTTCCATTCGAAAAAATCTAGGCAATGGCATTAAACATTCTTGCTGTCATTTATCATGGATTTCCTACATTTCTGAGATTCTTGTATTCAAAAACAAATGACAAGGTTGTTAAGTATTGTACTATATTAAACAACTTGGTCTGGCTTATATCATTTTAAGTTTTTTTTTTTTTTGAGATGTAAACGTAAAAAAGTAAAGCCCCATTTTTGTGAGTTGCATCCTTTCTAAAGGAAGTATATTGAGTATTTTCATGTTTCTGCTCTTTGAACTAAAATACCAGATATCCAATGTGTCCATTCTGGCAATGGCTTTGAGTTACTTCGTAGAACTTAGACCTACACTACCAGGTCCCTCTTGTGTGGTGTTCTCCTGGGAGACTCTTTTTTTTTTTCTTTTAAAAAGCCAGGGCTACTTCTGCTTTACCTCAGTGGTATCGGCACGTTGTAAATTACATTAAAACACACAACTCACTGTGATTATGGGAGTGATATCAAACACAAGCGATGTTGTGTTAGTTCCCTTGAACGAAACGGCACAAAGGAAATGCCAGCTGACTCCTTTGATTAGAAGGTAATGCCAATGGCCTAGAATGCTGTCACTAGAAAATGCTCTCCCACTGCTAGATAAATGCAGAGGCAAAGAGTAGACATCTGTAGGAACTAAACATCAAGGAAGCCAACACATTTATTTTCAAAGCCAGAATTCTATCTATGTTCTGTGCTAGGGATGCTATTTCTGTCATACATCTGAATTTTAAAACATTTACTGATAGATAATGGATTTAAAGAGCAGCTAATTGGTCATCCGCCATTGTTGAGAAGCCGTGTTCTGACTAGTTTGTGAAGGAACTCTGAGAATTAGCCTATTAGAGGCTAATGTATTTATTTTTAGACGTACAGGTTTTAAGTATGTGTGTTTAAAACAAATTTTCATGATCTGAATTTTATCTGTGTATATGCATATATATATGTCGGTATATGCATCCGTGTATATGCTTCCTACTAATACAGTCAGACATGAAAAATGCAAATGAGTTACCCAGCAGACTGAATATCTGACAGGATTTCTATATGATATAGCACAGATTAACCAAAAATGTATTTATATTCACCTGAGTTTTAATGTTTTTAAATAAAGTTTTCTCCTGCAGTGCTTTTCTATATGAAATACAAGAGTCATGCTTGGGCTTTTTCCTTTGTTCTTTCCAAGTTATGTAACGTGTAGTGAATGTATCCAGAATGTCATCTTAGTATTTCAGTCCTCGAGCGCTTTTGTGAGTTTGGGCACTAAAGGGATTAAAACACCTGAATGCCACGATGACGGCTGAAAGGTGGAAATTGGTCAGGGTTCCATAGTGTCTTATACAAAGTGGATCTGAAAAAACACCTATGCAACTCCAAACAGCCTGATGCCTGCTTCACCAGGATTAGTGACTCGTTTCACATGGTATGTCGCTTTCTTCCGAGCCTGTATAAATGCAGAGCCCTTTTGCAGATGTAAGAGCTAGTTTTTGCCAGTGATCTTTAATGGAGTTAAATGTTTATGGTAATTGTAACCTTTTAAATGAGTTATGTGAAAAGAGCATCTCATTTTTAATACACCCAGATATTTTTTCCTTGCCTTTGTGCATTTTCCAGGACTTAATTTTCTTAATTTGTTCTTTCCTTTCAATTACAGTGAAGTATAATAGCCAGCCTAATAAGTAGACCCCATTTGGCCCCTGAACACACTATCACCTGCAGTATCATAAAAAGTCATCTAGAAAGTCAAAGGGGAAGATCAAGAGGCAGGAACTGGGACAGCAAGGAGGAGAGAAACCCTTCCCTTCTCAGCCCACCTCACAGTAACTATTTTCTGACACTGAAGTTTTGTAGAGGAGAATCAGAGAACCTTGCTTTCCTGAGTTATCAAATATAAAGGCTTTTGCTTTGAATTTGGAAAAGATGTGGATGACTCGACTGCCTGGATGGTTACATTTGCTTTCTGTGAAATGCTCAGAAAATGTCAGGACATTCCTTCTCTAACTGTGTGTCAGTGTGTATTGTAATAAAACTATCGATTTAAAATAACAGACAGTTTATCTACTTTGTTTTGTGTCCCTTTGTTTAACTGATGATTTTGTGTCCTTTCTGTCGCTGGCATTATCCTGCCTGTCAGCCGTACCCCATCGTAATCCATCTGGTTTCGTTGCATTCTAGAATTAGCGTGAAGACTTGGAAAACCCGTTGTTTTTCTTGCTGAGAAACCGAGAAGTTGGATTGACATGGGGGGTGTAGTTTGCGCCTTTTCTTTTTGGAGTGTAGGGGAGTGGGGGGAAAGCACAAAGCACATCTTTAAGTGATATTTATATCACTTCTCTTTAGCCACCTCATCTTAGTACTCTGTTATGTGGGTAGATATTCTGTCACATTATTTTTAACACACTTAATTCTTTCCGCAGTAAATATTCTGAAATAATGAAGTAATGACCTCTATCACTTTTTTTGTTGACTCTGCATTTTTTATAGTATGGAATTTGCCATTTTTAATTTTCAAATGATAACATTTGGAACTATGTGCATAGTCCTTTCTAGTCGAAAGACCTTGAAAGTCAAGAACCAAATACTTGCAGGTGGGGAAGACTAATGTGGTAGAGGAAACCCTGGGCTAACCCCAGAAACCAAGTTAGGCTCTGCCTCTCATTGGTTCTGTGTTCTCTCTGGATCTCACCCTCTACCCACCGTCCCCATCTATAAAATGCTGAGATTGAGCCAGATGATCAAAAAAAGCCTTCCCAGGTCTAACATGATTCTTGTGAAGGCTTGTGCTTTGTACATAGCCCATATTCACAAGAAAGGCAATATAACCGTTACTGCATATAGACCAAGCACCGAGACTGTCCTAAACACAACTACCCTGTGTAGTAGGTACCGTAATTAACCTCACTTTGTGGTCGAGGAGCCTGAGACTCAGAGATAATGAACCCAAGGTGACATAGCTAGTAAGTTGTGAGCTGAGACCCAAACATAGGTCTTTTTGACTCCAACGCCTAATTTATTGTTCAGTACTCCTAAAGGCTTAGTTGCAGTCCCAGCATGGGGGCTGCTTTGGTGCCAGGGGTCCCAAACTATTTGTTTCTTTGGTGCTAACAAGGTTTCAAACACCTCTCTCCAAAACAGGGAGACGAAGTTGGGATCAGCAAAGTAAATAGATTTTTAGGGACTTATTTAACCACTTATTAAACAATATTTAAATGTGAGTGACACAGAAGCCATGAAAAGAAGTTTAATATTCTCATTAAGATGCTAAATTCCAGAGACATAATTAGGAAGAAATAAATGATTAAATTACACACCGGGCCGACTTTTTTCTGATTGTCGCATAGTTAACTGTCAACTCTGATGCTTTGGCAGGTTGGTGTCAGCCTTGGTTAACCCAGAAAGTGTCCCTCCTCCTACTGGACTCTGATATCAGATGACCACTACACAGGATGAATGGGGTGGTGGTGGAGGGCCCTCAGGGAAGGGGCCTTCCAGGCTTCTAAGAAGACTTTACATTTCAAAAAATGAGCGTGTGCATCTGGGGTTGCCAACTATTTTGCCATGGAAGGGCTTTATAAAATATTAGGTTGCCATTATTTCATAAAATAAAGAGAATTTTTTAAAAATTTTATTTTATTTCAGAGAGCGAGAGCATGCGTGCAAGTTGGGGGGATTGGCAGAGGGAGAGGGAGAAGCAGACTCCCTGCTGAGCAGGAGCCCGATGCAGGACTCGATCCCAGGACCCCGGGATCATGACCTGAGCTGAAGGCAGACGCTTAACTGACTGAGCCTCTCAGGGGCCCCAAAATAAAGAGAATCTTAACACCCAAAAAGAAGTAGGACATAATTTAGAAGAAAGGACATGTCTTTACATGGAACAAATTCTGTTTTATGACTCTCTACATGGTCCTTTCCTTCTACATTTTGCCCCAAACTGGTGAAAACTTTTTCATGGACCAGTGTTGGGAATCTTTGCACAGGTGAAATTCCAGGCAGCTCCTAAGTGGGGGGAGGGACGAGAAAGCCCCCAGGGAAGAAGCAGCCCCTGGTTCTGTAGCCAAAGGTCACGTTCCTAGCCAGAGCTGACCGTAGTATACTCTCAATTGTTGATTAGACTGTGCTCTTGAGATAGAAGGCGCACGGGTGAAAAAGGAGTTGTCTGACTGTTGACAAATACCCAAACGGAACGAAACCCTCAGCTGTGTAAGGTACAAAACTAAGCATAGCCAGATACAACACGGAACAACAGAATTCGACTTGGACAACAAATCAGACCCACAGTCACCGATGTACCCAGCTTTGAAGTTGGCGCGCGGTCTATTTTTCCTTTAGAACGCTGCCTCCAGAAGGACCGCTCAAGACTGCAAAGCAGTTCCCGCTGTTGCTCCCCAGTAAGAGCCCCCGGCACATGACGTCAGAGGCTGTCCGCGATCTGGCGTCAGCCTGTATTCGGATTTGGATCGTGCCCCATGATACAGCTGCGTGCCTCCTTGCTGTTCGCAGAACTCCGTGTTCTCTAAGCGCAGGCACCTTTGCTCACGGTGCTGCTCCTTCTGCCAGGAACCCCAAGCGCCCTTCATCTCAGGACGGAGGGGCCTTCCTGCCGCAGTAGCCTCTTAGATCTCACGCTGTATCGTGACAGTCTCCGCCGGTCTCCTGTCCAGACGAGGGTTCCGGCCCGTAGCCCAGGTGCCAGCAGCAGCAGGCCCTCCGCAGTAGTGAGGGCAGGCGGTGCAAGTGCCCTGTTGCCCTTGCTCTCGGGACTCGGTCAAGAAGTATTTGCTGCTGTCCCCCTCAGCTTAGCCATCTAGGAGCGTGATCTTTTGGTCCCTCGGGCCTTCTCGTCATAACAGAAGCTCTGATAACGTCTCGTTTCTTCAGAATTTCTGCAGAGGCCAGCTATGACGCGTTTGTATTAGTCCTGAGCTGAAGCGCCTTGTCTGTTCTTGCCTTTTTGCACTGAAGTGAGGGCTTCTGAGGAAGTGTCTCGGCAGGAGGAATCTTAAGAAAGTGCCCTGGCCTCCAGGCCGTGTTACAGTCCGAGGGAGGTGTGAGGGAAGTCGTGGTCTTCGTCACCTCCTGTCTTTGGTGCACTTTCGCTGAGCCTGCCGCACCTTCAGCTAAGAGGCTCCTTGTCGCTACCCACCCGCTCCCGCCCAACTCTGATGTTTTCAAAGAGAAGGCTTCCAGTAGCTGCTGAGGCTTCTCAGTTAGTTTTAAAAATAAATACCAGTCCGTGATCCCTTAGCGTAAATTGGTGCTTCCAGCCATGTCTTTTAGAGTGGGAAAGGCGAGTGAAAGATACGATTCTTGTTGCTACCAGCGAACGCTATCTTCCAGGATCTAAAGGAATAAGAAACTTTATAGTTTCTGTAGATGTTCTGCTTCCCGTCTGAAAGCTGTCAGGGGAACATCGTGTCGTTTGATCTCCAGGATAAGCACACCGTGAGCTCTGATACCCATTGATGATGAGGGCTGCAGACAGCCTAGCTGAGCCACATGACAACTGAAACTCTCCTGTAAAAAATTTCTTGAAAATTCCGCAAGTAGGTAGAAACTGTGTGCCTTGAGACGTCACATACGATCGGGATGATGCGGGAGGTGGGACGCGTTCTAGACCTTCGTGGACGGGTGGGGTGAATGCGGTAGGGAGGTGCAGACAGTGGTTTGTCTAAAGCTTGTGTGAGAGACCATGGTAGGAAATATGGCTGTAATCACTCTAACTTCAACCAACCAATCAACCAACCACCCTTGGCCCCTTGACCCTCTTCCAGCTACCCCTTTCTCTCTCCCTTTTTCCTGCAAAATTCCTAGAAGGAGGTGATTGCACTTGCTCACTCCCTATGCTTTCCTTGGATTTTTTTTCCTTTTTTTGAGAGAGAGAGAAACCGTGCAAGTGGGGGTAAGGGGGAGGCAGAGGGAGAAGGAAAGAGGGAGTCTAAGCAGGCTGCACGCTCAGCATGGAGCCCAACGCGGGGCTCAGTCTCACAGCCCTGAGATCATGACTTGAGCCGAAATCAAGAGTTGGCCGCTTAACTGACTGAGAGGGCCGGGCGCCCTTCCTTGTATTCTCTCTCGAACCCCCTGCCAACAGGCTGTACTTCTGCCAAGAAGGTTCCTGTCACCACCACAGTGCCCTCTGCAGGCTCAAGTCCAGTCTCCTAACGGACCTCTCAGCACTCTCAGCATTTGACAGTTTCTCACGGCCTGTTGTTGGGGTTTTTTTTCCTCTCTCTCTCTCTCTCTTTCTTTTTTACTCTTTTTAATGGGAAATGTCAAACATATACAAGAGTAAGGAAAATGGTTCCGTGACCTCCCGTCTACCTATACTTAGCAATGATCAGTTTGCCGTAGTTCCTGTTTGTTTATACACCAACCAGTCCCCCATCCTCCTTCACACACACACACACACACTTATTGGAAAGCAAATCACAAACGTCCTCTCCTTGTTGAACCCGTGCTGCGCTTGGCTTCCGGGCCACTACAGTGTCTCGGTCGTCTTTCCTCCTGCCTACCAGTCTCCCTTGCTGAGCCCTCTTTACCTTCCCTGCCTCTGTAGCGACCCAGGTTCAGTCCCCTGGCCTCTGTGCATGTGCAGACGGTCTAGGCTCTCTAAGAGATCGCTCCTAGTCCCTGGACGCTAATGCCATCTACACACACACACGATTTCTCAATTTCTTTTTAGCCTGGCTCTGGCTTGTGAGATCTAGACTCACATATCCAGCTGACAACTTGACGTCTTCACCTGGGTGTTTAATAGTCACCTCAAACTTAATGCACCCAAAACTGAACTTTCCTTCCCCCACAGACTTGCTGCTCTTCCCACAGTCTTCTTGTAGAGCTTAGTTAATGGCAATTGCACCTTCCCAGTTGCCTCAGAATCATCCTCGATTCTTTTCTTCTCTGACACGCCACGTCCAATCCATCAGCAAATGCTGTCAGCGCCACCTTCAAACTGTAACCAGAATCTGACAACGTCTCAACCTCTACAACGTCTCTCGTCCCATCTCCTGCTACATTATTGCCACAGCCTCCTAACCGGCATCCCGGTTTTCGTTCTCCTTCATCCCCTCCTCCGTCTGTTCTCCACACAGCTGTCTATAATATTTTTTAGAACATGTCACTCAACTACTCAGAACCTTCCAGTGCCTTCCACCTCATTCAGAATTAAATTCTAAATGCATACCATAGCCCACAAAGCCTACATAACATGGCCCCCAGCCGCCTCTTCTGAGCTCGCCTCTCATCCTCCTCCTTGTTCACTCTGCACGTCCCACTGGCTCCTTTGTAGTTTCTTCATCTTGGCAAGCATGTTGCTGGCTTAAAGGACTTTGAACTTTTTCTTCCCTCGACCTAAATGCCCTTCCCCTAGCTATTCATAAGGCTCACTGTCCTTCCAGTCAAGTCTCTAGACAAATGCCATCTCATCAGAAAGTGCATCGAAAGTGCTACTCCCATCACCACCTACCTACCCTCTTACCCTAATGTATTTTCCCACAAGCTTGTATCTAACATGTTTACATGTTTTCCTAGTGTCTGACTCTCCTCTCTAGAATGTAAGTTCTAGAATGTGAACTGAGAATTTGACTTCCTTCATTGCTGTATTTCCAGTGCCTACGCCAGTCTGGCACAAAGTATAGAAGTCTAACAAACATTTCTAAATCTGTAAATGAACTAGGGTTGCACAGATCGGCTGGGGACAGATGACAAAGGGATCTGAATGTCTGGCTAAGAAGTTAGGCTCAATTTGGTCAACAGTACAGAGCTATTGAGAATTTGTCTAAGGTTGTAGAAAAAAGAAAAGCAAGATGATAGGCCAGTGGAGAGGGTGTTGTAATAATCGCAGTGAGAGGGAAAGAACCTAGAATGAGATCGCATATACAGAAGTGTAGGAGCGGATGTGACAGGCATTCGGGAGGGGCAATCTTCAAGATCCAGTTATCGGTTGAGAAGCCAAGATTAACTTCAAGGGTCTGAACCAAGGTGGGGGATGGTGGTGCCCTTCCCGGACACAGGAACGTGAGAAGGAAGAGCTGGTTTGGGGCTGGGGTGGAGAGGCGGCTTCCGAGCATGGTGAACTAGAGGTGCTGTCAGGAGGTCGGATGGAACTGCCCGAAGACATGGCAGAAACTTAGAATGGAGCTCGGACAGTCAGACCGCTAGCAAGATTTTAAATTTGTTCACACAGCAGTGATGGTAAAAGCAGTGTGAGTACAAGGTACAGGGTAAAAAGAGGGTCAGCAGCCCCCACGTTAGTGGGCGGAAGAAAGAAATCGTAAAGAAAGTAAAGCATCAAGACGTAAGGTCAAATAAAGATAAAGTAAGGAAAAGAAAGGTACAGCCTGCAGGAGCCGAGATAAATGTGTCCTGATGGAGGAGGCAGAGAATAGTTCTGATGGCTCCAGGAGCAAGTCATGGAGAGTGAAGGACTGAGCAAAGGGTAGATAGATTGATAACCCTCAGAAGCATAATGGGGATGGCTTGAGTCGGGAAAAATGAGAAAATGGGAGGACATGGAGGTGGTGGGGTTTGGGGCTTGATCTGTCAACAGATTCCCAAGGGTCGTGGTGACACCATGTGTTCACTCCGTGATGACCTGTCCAGACAGCTTCCCGTCCCGTTTCAAGACACCCTGGTGTGTGGCCAGGGGCTTACGGGGCTGCTGTAGGGCTGTTGATCCTCTGAGCCCTCGGGCTGGCTGGGTGGGTCTGGACTGTTGCCTCCAGCTGGGCGATGTCTCTGGGCTCCCAAGAGGGAGGACCTGGGGATTCCTGCAGGCGAAACAGGGACCAACCTGAAGTACACGGGCTGCTGCTGCTCCACCGTGGAGACGGGGGAGGCCCGTCGCAGAGCGTGACACTGCCCCGCCCGGACAGGCAGCCCGGGAGCAGCTGGGCACACCGCCCGGGCTGTGGCTCTCCAGGAGGGGCTTCCTGGGAACTGGCGACGGATTAGGGGGTGGCACTGTCCCCGCCTTCCTGTATGTCAGCTATTCCTGTCCGCGGTGACTGACAAACTATTGTGGTGGCATCCAGCCATTTTAGGTACAAGGAGACCACTTTACCAACGCACGTGCGTTCTGCACATTAGGGCCTCGTCATTATTTAGAAATAATTTATATAAAAATAATTGTCTTGGAATGGAAGTCCATTTGCTTTATCACAAGTAATGTCAGCAAGAAATCACAACGAATTTGTATGTAGAAGTGAAAAATGGAACGTTACTGGCTTCTTTAAATATAATTTCAACAGTTGACATTTTTGAAAGGTTGCCAAAAAAAATTAATTTTTTATTCCCAACATGTGCAAGGTTTCTCATTGATGGTGACTACCAAAAAGCTGAAGAGATTTTCATTAACAAGTTTTGATCAGGATTTTAGGACAGCATTTAAAGCATTAAGCCTGATATTAAAAAAGGCATGTTCATGGAAGCAAGCTCAAGTTTCTCATTTAACATTTTGAAATTATTTTATTTCAAAATTTCATAGAAAGCTATGTCTTCTCTAGGACTTTGTATTTTACTTTTTCTTAACCACAATTTTATAATGTAAAGAAAATCAAATGAACCTTCCCCTGCCCCTAAGATCCATATAGACATCTTTAATGCTTTAGCTTATCCCAGGGTGCCCTCTGAAAATTGTCATTTTCTGTGTTTGCCATTATGTGAAAAGGGCTGGGAATATTGTTCTGATGGCCAAGGATTGGAGATTGGCAAAGTGAAGACATAAGAAAGTTGAAAAGGTGAGAGATTTAACCCCACGCTGGGTAGGAAATCAAGTAAAATTGGAAGGGGATGATGGCCTGGGTGAATGGGAGAGAGTGAGGAGACCAGACTGAAAGATCAGAGTGTAGAGCCATGCTACACTGAAAATGGCAGGGCGCTGCCTTCCTTCTCTCCTACACTTGTATTTTCTTTGCTGCCTCACGCCAGTGTCAGAACTTTTTTGTTATACAATGACAGGAAAACAAACTCACCTACTCTAGATAACTAAATAGTCCACAAGGCAGGAATGAGTTCAGGAATGGCTTGATCCAGGAGTTTTGCAACTCTTAACTTCAAGTCTCACTGGGCTCTTGATGTTTCAAGAATCACATCTCAATTCACATCCATCACAAAGAACAACTATCTATCTCCTAACAGCCCCAGCGAAAGTCTCATTACATTGCACTGCATCTGATTCATCATTTGCCCCTTACTGAACCAGTACTGTGGCCAGGAAATATAATGCCCTCTCTGAATGGCCCAATGTCCATTGCTGTAGCTGAGAATGGAACCAAGTCTCCCAATATCTCCTTTCTTTACTTAATTGCTTTTATCATTTATTTTTGGCACCTACCTGAGGTATATTCATATTCATTAGTAATAGTCAAAATATTCACCAACTGATAGGCACTGGTCCTGACTAATCAGGACAGCTCTGGAGCAGCATACTGAACATTCCCTGCCAAGCCAGGTGTTAATCCTCCCTGGTTGCTAGGTTGTAGGGAGGTCTGGGGATACCACAGAGAGGCAGCATGGCTGGGAGGAGGAATTTGCAGCAGGTGATTAGGGAAGTGGCTGTTTCCCAACTAGTATTCAGCTAGTAGTGTCTTTTAATATTTACAAGCTGTGTTGCTGTAACAAAAGTAGTGGCACTGCTAGTACTCCAGCTAGTGTTGTGTATCTTTAATCCTTTCTATCACCATAGACAGACCATCCTCCTAAAGGCTGGGAAGAGGGCCTGTTTGTTCCCGAATCTCCAACAGCTCCCAACAAGATACATTTGTTCATTCACTTACTCAACAAGCATTTCTTCAATCCAACAAAGAGTAGGTCCTGAATAATTTAATTGAATGAATGCAATGGCCTTCTTTAAAAGGGTTGCAAAAAAAAAAAGTATTGTTGGAGAAAGATCCAGTTTCATTTAGGAGAAGGAATAAGCAGAAAGTTTGAGGAAACTGATACGACTCTAAGGGAATTTATGATAATAGACGCAATCAAATTGCACAGGAACAGTGACCAAGATTTATCTAGAGCTTATCCTGGTTATAAATATATTTTCCCAGCTTTCTTGTTGATGGGATCCAATGGAAGGGGTGCTTGCAGGGTGCAGGGCGAGAGGGAGCCTAGGTAGGTATGCAGAGGGGATGGCAGGGGGAAAGCAACAACAAGCGGGAGGCTGGATGGATGGAGGAAGTTTAGGGCAGTGAGGCGGGGGGAGCTAAAACTTCCTGGCCCCTGATCACCTCCTGGGATCCTGCCAGAGAGAAGAAAAGCATGAGACTGAGTTTGAGCTGGAAGTCATCTTCTGGGGCATCTGGTCCCATTTTAGAGGTAAGTAAAGTGAGACCCAGAAATACTAAGTGACTTTAGCACAGCTGGTCCCCGTCTTTCTCATTCTCAGCTCACTTGGCGTTAGTCCCTGTGGCCATAAAGATGGGGAGGAAAAATCAATTGCCTCCAGTCAGGCAGACAGTCTGACCTTTCACAAAACCCCGAGGTAGCCCAGCGGTAACTGCCCTTTACCCTGTTGTCACGCTGGAGCTTGAGCAACATGAGACGTCCAGATGCCCATGGGGAGCACAGGTGCACACACCCCTCCAGGGCGGGGAAGTTTATTCAAGGTGAAGCACAGACCACATGCATCGCTGATGGGTGCTCAGAGTTGCGTAACCTACAAGCACATGTCTACTTAGAAAAGTTTGATTTTGATTGCCATAGAAGGCAAAACATCTTAAAATGAAGTTGAGCTATCTTTGGGTAGGATGCAAAACCGCCCATGGGTATATCACATCAGAAACGATGTGTGATTTCTTCCAGTCCCTCAACTCAAAAAAGATGAACAGATTTAACTGATGCATTCTAAAAATAAATAAATAAATAAAATCTGCTTTGAGTTTGAAACCAAGTATAGAAGTTTCAGGGTCTTTTTTTTTTTTTTTTTTTTTTTTTTGGCGGCGGGGGGCGGTGGGCAGTCGGGATGACAAGATAAAGGACAGTGGGATTTTTTTTTTTCAGTGTCAAGACAAAGTTATAACTGAACTGTTTTAGCTCTGAGCATTTTCTACTGGGTATAACAAGATTACTAAAGGTCACAGAAACAAGGTTGGCTTGGAAAAAAATTATGAATGGTGGTTATACATTTAAATCATCACACATATGCCTGAGGAGATGTCTTCTGAGTTGAAAACCAGCCCTCCATTTTTAAACCTGTAGTGTCAGTAACGAAACAAGTCCAACCCAGAGCTGACCCGACTCACAGGACTCGCATCCGGAGACACCGCATCTGCCTTCAGGGTAACCAAGCGTGGATGCAAACCCGGACGCGCTCGCAGGCTCCCCGCCTCCGCCGGGGCCGGGGCTCGGGGGGTGGAGGCGGCCCGCAGCCCACGTCACCCCGCCATCCACGCTGGCAGCCAGGGGTTCATCGGCGTGCCTCTTCTTTGAGGCACAGCTGAGCTTTCCCTTCTTACATAACGAGATTTTCTGGCTGAAGCAGAATGTCCTTTACAGGTCGTCTACTACAAAAATCGGCAACTTACTAAATTAATTTTGTTGTATAAGGACCCCCACCCTTTGGACTGAAAGTTTCTTTTAGTTCTCTTTTGTCTTTTTCAGAAAAGAGATTTAATGTGTTACTGTGGTGCAGAAAATCAATGCTTTGGAATCAATGGTAATTTTTCAGGCTGTTTAAAATTATTCACATGGCTGGCTAAGCCTGCCGCGGATAGCAAAACACAGTTTTGTTGCAGAGGAAAACTTCAAGTGGGAAGCCTCGCCGCTGGTGTGTATCTGCGCGTCTTTTCTTGTGAGAACTTGACTATTTATCCCGCGGCCCAGGCAGCAGACCTAATGCGGTGGGGGAGCCTCCCGCGTGGGTCCCCGAGAGTGAGCGTCAGCGCCGCCCTACAAGCTGCCCGGGGCAGGTGCGGGAGGCCGAGGCTGGCGGGGGCGCAGATGCGAGATCCCGGCCACCTGGCGGGAGAAGAGTGAGATACGAAGGGGACGCATTGTGGCGGAGGTCTGAAAGAGGCAGAGAGGGCCCTTGGTTGGCTTTGGGAAGCTGCTACCTGGAGGAAGGCCCGTCACGCTGAACAGACGCCGTGGAGAACTGTGTGACGAACGCACCACGCCCAACGCTCGCAGCAGCTCCGGGAGGTACTCATCGTTATCCGCGCTGGGCCGGGGAGTGGACTGGGGCTCAGAGAGCCCAAGATCACGTGGCCAGAAGAGGTGGAGCTGGGACTTGACCCCTTGTTTTCTTTCTCCATATGGCCTCTTGGTGGCATTTGACATGGGTCTTCAGGGCAGGGAGTGTTCTAGTCATTTCAGACTTTGTGGGGTGGGGGGGACAGAAACACATTTTAGGGGGACTCATGACTGCGGGTACAAAGGCGTGAGCCCAGACACACAGTTCTACAGGCTCGGGGCTTGGTGCCAAGGGAAGACTTTAAAAAACAGAAGAATACGTTCTCTTGGAACTCACCCCAAGGTTGAGAAGATGAGGTGCCTAGTGTGAAAACCCTGGAAAAATGATTTGCAGCAACTTGTATGCAGAAAGAATATTGATTCACATCTGCCACCAACTCGAGTGTTCCTGGCAGGGAGCAGTGCCTTCGCCTAAGAGGCCTGAGTTCTTTGGATGCTATAGCAAACCCCTGCCCCAGGTACCAGGAGCAGACAGCCAGCTGGGCCCTGTCCTGTTTGACGGGGACACACTCCTAGGGCCCTCCTTCTCCACCCCTAACCTGGACTCCTCATCACACCCACCAGTAGGGGGTCATTCCTAGGCGCGCATCACCCATACGGTGCCTCTGTGGGATTGGAGAAACCCTTTCCTCTGGGCAAGGAGGCACAAAGACTGCAGAGCTTGCTAAGCTAAGCGAGCCGGCTCTCAGCCCCTCCTCCGCCGGGCAGAGCGCTAAGTGCGCATCTTACGGGTGAGCTGGCCGTCCTCTCTCAGCTCTTCCCGGAGCCAGCCAAGGCCCGCCAGGCCGCTGGCTCTGTTACAGCAGGCCCTGGGGAGATGTTTCCCCACACCCACCCAGCACTTCTATCATCCTCGGGAAGAATCTGGATCAGACAGTGATTCTGGAGAGTGCCTCTGGGGTGCTGGGAAGGAAAAGGTGGCAACCGGGTAGATGGAAACAAGGAGCCGACCCCCTGGAAATTTCTTCCAGCTGTGAGGTAATGTGTGCTCTGGCCACACCAAATCACAGCCCCATACATCAGTCGGCCATAAATCACGCCAGGGGGAGTGAACCCACACAAAATTCATTAGTAACATGGTCACCACACATACCATAGACAAACGCTGATCAGATAAATTATCAGGAGCAGACAAGATGCCCGAGAAAATGTCGGTGACACACCCCAACTCAGACCATCTCTTGAGGGAATCAGGACTGCAGTTGACATGCATTCTGGAGAAAACCAGTTCCTTCCAGAGGCAAATGTCCTCCCTCATGCCACAGGTATAGCTTGCTTTACTGACAGAGAGGTTCCTGAGAAGTTGTAAATAATCTGAGTTTGGGGAAAAAAATAATTTATAACGTGTTCCAAGAGAACTCAATATTTCGCACACTACTACAGTGAAGAATCTTCCTTTTGGAGGGACTTTTTTTGTCAACTCCTAAATCAGTATTAACCTGGAGGCTATCACTGAGCTCCAAAGGTCTTGTTTCGGGGGAAATTAGACAGAATTTGTGTATATGTACATTTTTTTCTTGAACGGAATACTCACAGGATTCGAAAATCCGGAAGCAGTGTTTTGGACAAGTTTGCAGTTGGGGTGTTTGCGTACACCTGGGCAGAACTGTGTAGAACTGGGCAGGATGGTCCCTTACACGTGCTCAGTGCCGTGAAATACTTTCTGGCCAGGTGACCCCCTTATTCTTGGCGCCTAGCAAATTATCAGACCTTTCTGTGAGCATTTGTAAAAATGACAGGAAAGGAAGCCTCAACACAAAGCTGACCTTGTCTCCTAGATCCAACTGGAATGGCCAGCCTACGTTCATCACGTGGGGTTATACTACTCAGAGCCCCTCTCAGGTGGGAAGGTTATGCTTCCATCGTTGCCTCACAACCAGCCCACAGTCTGTCCTGGGCATCCTAGAAGCGCACGGTCCAGGGGGCGTGCTGTGCTGGAGGGTCTGCTTCAGGCTCCAGCTGCCCTGTACACCTAGGCTCACCCTCTGAGGCTGGAGTTGCAAGGCGCTGGCCCCTTATCTCCCAGGTTTGCTCTTCCACGCAGGGAACCGTATATCAGCAAGACGAAAGTTGTCCCCGTGGTCAGCGCATCTTTGCTGGGAGTTGTCATTAAGTGCTAGTGGGCTGCTGGATTTCTCATCACACTGGATCCTAAGGGACAGTGAACGGGGCAGCAAATGAGGCTGGACTGATGGCCCTGATGGAATGTCAGGTGGAAAATAGGGGAAGTAGGTGACCAAGTGGCTTAAGGTGAAAGCTGCTTGCCGCCTCACTGGCACTTCAGGATTATGGTGTCTTTGCCTTCCAGGCCAAGTGCTTGTTCATGAACTTTGTTCAATAAGTCACCACCCACAAGGGGCAAGGGGCTGTGAGTGAGGGAGCCAAGGGCTCTGTGACCCTCCAGAGATTGCTGGGCTCCATTCCTAGTCCTGAATGAAAAGCTGAGACTTCTTCATTTTCCTAGATTCTTAGGCGTGAGCTGGGGTTCACGACTGGCCTCCAGCACCCAACTGTGCAGGCTGATTTAAGTCAGTGAATGGTGGTTGGAGAGTGTCCCACACCTCGAATGTTTTCCTTGCTGTGCCTGCCCCTCCGTTCCAAGAGGGAAGATGTGAACCTGACATGCAGGCCGCGTCTGCCGTGACTGGTAAGAACTTAGTATTCTCCGCCCCGCCTTCCACATGGTGTACACGCTGCCCAGGAAACTATAAGTAATGTTTCAAAGGTCCAGAAACTCCCAGAGCAATCCTGACACGCTAACTGGGCTCCATTATTGTCTTTTAGACGATCCCACGACATAAAGCATTTCCCGTGCCAACGCACATGGTAGAATGTTTTCTTTTTGATGATTTCAGAAATTTAAAAATGTCAAAAAGATTCTGGCTGTAAATGTCCCCACAGTGATTTTGTCATTTTGCAGAGAAAAGAAAGCAAGCTTCACTACACCCCTTTCAGAATAGACCAAGCTGCAGGGGCCCAGCCCCTCCTTCCACTACTCCTTTCTACCACACCCCCATCTTATTCATATTCTGATCTTCGACGCACTTGAAAAGATGTTATTTCAAATGTTCCAACCAAAGAGAAAATCTTCCTTGGGTTTTTAGAGCCTGCCATCAAAGGACTTAATCTGCATTTGGGTGGCTGCAGATGTGGGCAATGGTGGCTGGAATCATACACGATGTGGCAGACCTGGCAACCCTCAGACTGCACAGGGCGGCCACTGCCTGCGCCTCGGAAGCCACCCAGGTCCAACAGGGGAGCTCACTGATCCAAGGTGTCACAGCCCGGAGATGGGGAGATCCGGTCCTCCCGGAGTGAACTGTGCATTTACTGGGGGCAGCAGTAAGAGCAGACACAGCTCACTCAGGCCTTTCTAATTCAGTATTCACTACCAATCCATCAAGGTTAAGACACAGTTTTCCCTCGCATGCAGTGGGTAGGAGTCAGCTTGCAAAGAAATGAATCAAATAGCAAAAATTGATGGAGAACTCTTACAAACAATCTGAGAAGACCAACTCAGGCATTCGTCTGACAGGTATTTGTGGATGGTTTACTGCATGTCGGCTGATGAGGGGAGCGGCACATACCCCTGTTCTAAGGAGCAAAGCAGGCAGGTGAACAGGGGATACCACACTGGGTGCTTATGTCCTACCCGAGATGGTGTGAGGCGATGTGGGAGTGGGTCGAGGGGCGCTTACGTCAGACATGGGGATCCGGGATCTTGTATGTCTTTCTTCCCAGTGGATCCCATGTCAAAACTGGGACCTGAAAGATGTAAAGTGAGGAGGCGGTCTAGAAAAATCATGCTGACTGCCATGTAGGCAGTAAATGGGAGTGCCGAAAAATGAGGGGAGACTGTGGGAAGAGAGGATGCGGCCTGACCTAGAGAAGTGACAGTGGGTGGAATAAGAAGCAGCAACCTTGGAAATGGATGGGATGCAGAGGGAGAGGAAGGAGGTCAGGAAGAAGCCTGTGTTTCTGGCTTGGCTAACTCACTGGGTGGTGGTGTCTTCTCTGGTGGGGGATCCTGCTGGAGAAGGAGGAGGAAGAGGGGGAGACAATGGTGCACCAGAGGAGTGGTTTCTTAGAAGGGGCTGCTGGTGTAGGGAGGGAACAGAACTTGATGAGTTCAGGTTTAGACAAGTGCAAGGTGCTTCTAGAACAGAGAGGAGGAGTTCAGCAGGCAGCTGAACCCCTGGCGGGGAGTGCAGGCGTAAGGGCCATCTGGGCTGCAAGTGAGGTCTGGGAGAGCCTCAGGTACCTGGAGACTTCAGTGAGGATTATAGACTTTCCTAAGTATTTTAGCAGCATCCTTAGCAATCAAGAATTTGGTGCTAATTACAGATAACAGCAGGCCTCATTTGCATATTAACAACTAAATGTACTAATTACAAATTAGCTTTATCTATTCATTAAAACAAGCCCAGGAGGCCTTTTTACTTAGAAAGGCTTTGATAGCATTTAGTTAAATGACTGTCTGCGCACCTGGAAGTAACAACAGCCGCATCCCTTGTATGCCATTGTGTAAATCAGCCTGGCAAAATAGAGGCTTTAGTGGATTTAAAACCAAAGAGGGGATTCAGTTTTGCACCCCCAGAAAGCCAAGGCATGCATGTGGCTAAGAGCAGTTTCTAGTGTAAGTAAAAGGAAAATAAAAAATGATTCTAGCTTTTGTGTGTGTGTGTGTGTGTGTGTGTCTGTGTAGCTGCTTCTTTCTGAGGAAGCAGGGTCCCCAAATGGTTCCCAAAAGGGCCTCTGAAGGCAAATGGATTTTCCAAGTTGAGAGTGAAAAGAAGCTCCCCCCACCCCCCACTGCTTTGGGCCAGCTGGGCAGCTGCCTGGAAAGCAGCATTTCCCACCTGGAACAGGAGAGGGAGGGTCCAGGAGGAATGTCTCAGAAAAAAAAGGGGGGGGGGATCCCCTAGAAGGTTTGCTGTACTCGAAGGTATGAAAGGAGGGCTCAGGTGGAGAGTTTGGGAATGAGTCAGCGATAGTTTCATTAAAGAAAACAAAGCAAACTGACAATTACTAACGCCAGGAAAGACAAAAAGCAAGCTGAAAAAAATGTTCTGGTTTATCAGGTGGCTCAGCTGTGCTGAAAACATTAAAGCAGCCACTGATTTAGCTAACAGCAGTGATGTGACTATATTGAGAAAATGGAGAGGAGGAAATGGTATATATATGGGAGGGATGGCACCGTCTTCCATAATAAATGTAAAGCTGAAAAACAGCACTCCATCTATGCTGCCTGCAAGTGTGGAGGTAAATACCAGAAGATGTGTCTTTGAAGAATGAGAATTAGGAGGGAGACAAATGGGTCAGTGACAGCTGTTTTCTATTTACACTTTGTAGTCATCTTTGACTTTTTAAACCTATATACATGTGCTACTTTGATTAAAAAAATAAAAATACATTTTCAAGGGCCTCTGAAGATATGGGAGACTAGTTTGTTTTGCTTCAATTGCTAAGCAAAGGCAGGGACAAACAATGTTGCCTCAGGTCTCAATTTACCAAAGCAGAAATGGAGCAGCTGGGTGTGTGACCATCCGAGACCCAAGCATGTGTTGCCCCCACAAAGGCAGTCTTGGCGGATGAAAACGCAGTCCTACTGTGGCACTCACCTGTCTCAGTGTCATCAGGGGCTTCCAATCACCTAGTTGAGAAAATCCTAATTCTGTAACTCTGACCTTTAGGGCCTGTGTGATACGGCCCTTGCCCACGTCTTCACTTCCTAACATTCCTTCCTTCACACTTGCACCTTCAGCCACCCTAAGCAGATCGTAGTACTACAGTACACACACACACACACACACACACACATGCCAGACTGTCCTCTACCAACCTGTAACCTGGCTAACCGCTAACTCCTGCTCACTTTCCTGTGACGCCCTCGTCCTGACTTTTCCTTCTGAAAGCCCTCACTGACCCCTCCTGTGGGCTTGCAGCAAGCCCTGTGCTTATCTCTCACGTTACCAGTAATCCCTCATGAGCCCCTCAGGGCAGGAACTGTGCCTGATAGTGTTACTCAAAGGAATGACCCCTCCAAGAACTTTCTAACAGGGTGACAGCAAGTCCTTCACTGTGTCTTCCTTTCGCTCCTCCATCCAGTCCCATTCGCCCACAAGACCCCTGTCCTCACCAAGAGCCCGCTCAGCCTCTGCTTCTCTCTCCCCTGAAGGAAAGAGAAATCCAGGTTCAACGGAGGGAGGGGGAGTCAAACACGGTTCAAAAATGATAGAAGGAGAGGCCTGGGTGATAGTGGACTTCGTGATAGTGGGCGGCGCCATTATTTCCAAGATGAGACACCAACCTAGAGCATAGAGGGACTGCCCAGCCGGGTTGTCTCTCATTACACTGTCCCCTCATGCTTCCTGAGCCCTTCCAGGAAGTGGCAAGCTTTACATTCAACCATTAGCGTTTCCTGACTGAGGAGCTCAGAGTTTGCTGCCTAGGGGAAGAAGGCCAGTGACGAACTCTGTCCACCCCTTCCCTGACCTTAGCTGGACCCAGCCCTGCTGTACCTGGGAAAAACTTTGTTCTCGTCTCTGTCTGGCCGAGGGAGCCCAAACAGGGACATGCGTGGAGTGCCACACTCCTCACAGTGAGAACACCCATTCTGGCCTGGCATCCCGTCTTCCCAACAGGGATGGAGCCTTCCGAAGGGAAGGCCAGCCAAGAGAGGAAGGAAACTACTCAAGCAACAGTTAGCAGGCGCCAGGAGAAAGTGGCCTAGAAGCATGACAGGCTATGTGATGATGATAATAAATAAAATAATGATGCCAAGCATTTTTGAACTCTGACTTTGTGCCAGGCATAGTGCTAATGCTTCACACACATCATCTCATTAATGCTGTCAACACCCTGCAACGTAGATGCCGTCACTACCAGCCCTTAGCAGACGCGGGCCCCATGGCTCAGAGAGAACTCACCGGTCCGTGTCGTGCTGAAATGGTGAGGTCAGGAGGGGTCCCGCTCCACATCTATCTGGCCTCAAAGCGTCTAAACTTTTAACGTGGATGTTATGCCGCTATGGTCCAGGTTGGCAAAGGAAGGAGAGGTGAGAAAGAGAAAAAAAGATGATGGAATTTTTTTATGGCTTAGGAGAGGCTCAGCACATTTTGAAGAATGAAACTGAATGTGTCCTACCAACATCTCCTCCACTCCAATTCCTCCCCAACCCAAACTAGCAGCCCAGGTATTTCAGGGGTTCTGGGGTTACTGTTTCTTCCCCAGTTCCAAAGTTAAATGAACTGTAAACAAGCACATGTTTTAAATAATGCTCCCTGAGGTACGACCTTAATCTGCATCTTGTCTAGACTTTCTAATGCCCCTGCAGGAGCACCGGATCTTATCAGTGTCTACATTTTTGACAAGCAATAAGCTCACACTTATCTGGGCTGATGGCTCCGGGTGCCTTGCGCAGCTAGTTAGTAATTTCAGATGTTGTGGGAGGGAGTTCTCTGTGGAAGAATCACACTTTCAATCCAAAATTAAAGCTCAATTTGGTCTAATTGTCCTTGATTTTATCAGTCGCATAAAATGGCTGATCCCATATGCAAAAATAAATAAATAGTTGTGCAGCTTCGAAATCCCTTCTTCTGGGGGCCAGATCCCATCGAGTTCTATGCTATTTCCATCCACCAAACAGTGCTGATCTTTCTCTATCCTCTTCTATTTTCTCTCCTTTCTCTGCGCTTCTCCCAGCCCTTACCAAAAAAAGAAAAGCATAGTGTCTCTCTGTGTGTGTCTATCTCCTCTGTCTGTCTTGTTTAATTTTAGAATGGAAGTTCCTTAAGAGCAAGAATAGTTCCTTCATGAGATGATGACACTCAGAAATCTGGAAATGCCTATTTAAATGGTAAATTGGTACATTGGAATAAAGAAAATAATAAAAGTAGCCATTTATTTATTCCTCAGCAACAATTTCTTTGCAAATAGAGACCATATTTTGGGCCTGAAATAAAGAGGTAGAGAGACTGTCCCAGGCTTCTGGTGGGAGAATGCCTTCCAAGAACATCCAAAGATTTACCCTCAAGCAGAGAAGGTGCTGGAAGGTGCCTAGCCTTCATGGGCAGCAGCACTGAGTTCCAGCTTGCCTCTGCCTCTGGTTAGCTGTGTGACTTTGGACAAAGTCTGTCCCCTCTCTAGTTCTTCCTCCTCTTTACTCAGGAAAGTGAAGGGCCATGGGATGGTCTTAGGTGCATTGCAGTGGTGGCCCAAGTACCTCTGGGAAGGAGGAGGGAGTGACCCAGAGGACCTGATGGACATGATGGAGGTCCAACCGCAGCAGTGGCAGAGGGATGGAAGGGAGCTGAGGCATTTGAGAGAAATTTGGGCGATAGAGTCAATAGGCCTGGTGCTCAATGAGTCCAGGGGAAAAAGGGAAGAGTCTGGAGAGACACTCTCATTTCTGCCTTGGGGGACCCAAGAAGGTGTGGAGGACATAGATTAAAGTGGCTGTGGGAGGAGAAGTTATCAGATTTGGGATGTACCATCTGTGATGATTTTAAAACATGTCTACAAATTCTTTAACACTATTCCTATCTTGAATATGGACTAGCCTTAGTGACTAGCTTCCAATAAATACGATAAAAGTCATGCAATAAGAGTCATGCTATGTGACTTTCAAGACCAGGTCGTAAGACAATTCAGCTTCTACATGGCTCCTTCTTAGTCTCTTGCCCTCAGAACCCAGCTACCATGCTCTGAGAAAACCAGGGCCAAGTGGGAAGGCCTTAGGTAGGTGCCCCATCTGAGGTGCTAACTGACAGCTGGACCATGCAAGTGAGAAAGCCTTTGGAGATGGCTCCAGCCCCCCTATCGTCGACCACAGCCTCATAAGAGGCCTGAAGTGAGAACCACCTAGCTGGGCTGAGTCAAGAGCCAGAACTCGGAGAAGTAATACAGACTTCTGTCACTGTTGTGTTATGCCACCATGTGACGGGTGGCTTGTTACGCAGCAGTCGATAGGCAGAACCTGCTCCAGATAGGCAAGGGTGCTACATCATTCTGGGTCCTAGCAAAACACCGGAGGTCCACGCAGAGGAGTTAAAAAGAGAGAGCTTAAAGAGAAGGTTATTTCCGTAGGTGTGGGCAAGGCTGAGAGAACCAATAAGGGATGACGAGGCACCCAGACAAAAGCAACAGGAGGGGTCATTCCTGCCTCTGAGCCAGACGGGATAAATGGGAGGGGACTGTGTGACTAGAGCCTGGTGGCCACGACGAATGTGAGAGATGGAGAAAGATGAGGGCCTACTAGAATCTCAGTAAGACTGGAGAGGAGGGTAGGAAGGAAAGGGCTACAAACACCCCTTACTCTTTCTCCTCTGGCCCTCCCTCCCAACTCCTGGTGATGTCTCCATCAGCTGACTCTGCGGCGGGCCAGAGTGCAAGGCTGGCAGTAATGCAGTGTGTGGAGCCCACACTCCCAGACCACGCGGTGATGTGGAGAACACATGTGGACAAGAGCAAATGCAAACCAATCCACAAAAATGAATGGAATGAAGAGACAAGGTCTAGGCAGAAAGGCAGGAAATGCAACATTTAAGGACAAAGTGAGGCAGAGGTGCCAACGAATGAGAAGGCGAAGAGGAGATCTCAGGGCAAGAGGAGAAGCAGGTGGGAAAGTTCTGCGGCTCATAAGGCCATCAAGGGAAGAATCTACAAGGGCCAGGACTACCACATCCACTTGGTAGGTTCCCACATTTGCAGACAGCTGGCCGCTCCTGGACTCTAGATAGAAAGATGGCCACAGCACATCCATCTGTCCTTTACCTTGCAAGCTGGTCTTGCCTTACCTTCTGGATGCTTGGCGCCGAGAGGGCAGGGACAAGTAGTGCTTCTTGGATCCCCGGGGCTGTGTGCACAGGCACTCAGGTCTTAGTGAGGACTGCTGAGTGTGGGGCCAAGTGGCAGTGTGCATGGAGGGCAGAGGGCCCCCAACAGTGCAAGTGGAACCAGCCTTGTTTTTCCTGACCAGTTGGGTGGGTTGGGAAACGGAGGCAGTCTCTGATCTCAGCCTGTGTTGGCTGGAAGAATTCTCGGAGCATGCATCTTACTTCAAATTATCGCCCTAGAGGACAAGACAAGCTGGCTCCCTTTTGCGGCAACACCATGGTCTGGTTTGTCACTGCCTGCCCTGAGGCCTCATGTTTCTGGTGCAAGGCACACTGGGGATGTGGTCACTGGATGGTCTTGGGTATGGACAGTGATGACAGCAGGGAAGCTGACTGCTTCAAATTTCAATATGAGATTCATGTCTGGGGACTTGGGGGTCTTTCTCTGACTCACATTTAGTGCTAAAGTCTCAGAAAGAGATGTAGAAGGACATTAGGGGTGTGAGGGTTCAGATTGAAATGGTTAGGACTGTGTCTGCCATTTTCATATGCCAGGGCATTTCTCAGCCCTAGGACCCAAAACCTGTGTGGAGCAGGACTGACCAGGAGAAAGTTCTGTGATCATAGAAATGGTTTTCTGCATGGTCTCACATAGTAGCCACTAACTGCAGGGAGCTACCAGAAAGTGGCTTATGCGACTAAAATACTGAGCTTTAAGTTTTCTGTCATTTTAATAACTGTAAATGTAAATGTACAGAGCCACATGTGGCTAGTGGCTCCTGTGGCATTGACAGGGCAGGCAGAGGGTGTGGCTGGGCAGATTGTTCTGTTTTCAGTCCTGGGTCTTCCATGGGGCCCAGAAGGGGTGAGGAGTAAGATCTTTGCTCTGAGGATCTGAGGAAGAAAATAACTACCCGTTCTTTAAAGGGAAGTACCAGGGCTGGAAGTTAGGCAGTATGTGGCCCAGGTGCTTCCCACGGGGAAGAAGCTGGATCTCAGCAGGTCTGTAACACACTGGGGTATGGAGGGGGTGGGCACAGCAGATAAGCAGGGAAGATTTTCCCACCCGGCACAAGCCAGTAGACTTGCCAAAGCTGAAGAGTGAAGAGTTTTGGACCAGAACATTAAGACAGAGAATAAAGTTGGAGAACTGTTGAAAAAAGGAGGAAGGAAAAGGAAGCGGACTCGTGGAGCCCCCTCCAAGCAGGCCTCCTGGGACTCACGCCCATCTCACCTGCCAGATCAGAGCCAGAAAGCGTGTTCTTCAAGGCACGTGGCAGCAAAGGAACATTGGCTGGAAGACATCTCGGGGAGGAGCCAGTCTGGCCCCTGCAGAGCTTCTTGGTGAGCCAGGAAGGGCAGAGTAGGCTCTGCCTCCACGTTCCACTTCCATCTGCGATCGTGCTGGCTAACACCCCAGCACCACTAACCTCAGGTGCGGGGCCTGGCAGCAGGTCCCAGACCCCAGCCCAGCTCCCTCCTACCGGGAAGCTGGGGCTTTGTAAGTCAGCAAGTGCCTGGGGCTGAAAGGTGAGCAGAGATGCTGCCCAGCAGCTGGGACGGAACTCCACTGGGCACACTCTTCTAACGCCAAGGTTCCTGTTCCTGCTAGGATAGAAAGACACATATGGTCAGTAAACACAGAATTTGTTTTTTTCCATTCTACTGAACCACTTTTAAAATAATATTAAGGCAGTGGTAGCTGGCTGATTTTGGCCTTGAAACTAAATAGCTCTGTGTCTTGGTTCTCAGCCTCGGGTCTTTTCCTATTACTACCTTTCTTTCTGGAAGACAGTGTTTTTGCATCAGCCAAGACAGAGACACAGGGGTAGGTATGGGTGAGAGGGCTCCAAGTCCTGCCTGTTACTTATGCATCAGCCAGGGCTAGGGCCAGGGCCAAGGAGGAGCTGGGTTTTCCTACAGGACACAGAAGACAGGAAGTCTGGTAGTTTTTCCGTTCTACTCACTGAACGGGGGCTTCCAGGGAGCCTGCCATTCTCACTTTTTACCTCATCCATCTATCCACCCATCCACCGACTCAACCATCCACTTACCCATCCATCCATTTTGAGTAAAAATCCTCCAATATCCTGACTTCACGCCTTTACCGTTAGGGGTATAATGACCAAGCACCACGCATGAAGTTGGTTGTGCGGCGTATGCACCCCAACTACATTTCTGTCACTGATGAGTGTGTCTGTACTTTTAAGCTTAATGCCTAAATCAACCGACTTCCTCTGGAGAACATTCCGAGGCCACGAAGATTGAAGAAGGGAAGAGAAGAGCCATCAAGAACGTATGTGAGAGCAGGAACATCTCCTAGAGGGACTAAAATGAGAAGCATGGCCCCATTTCCCCCCCAGATCTTGGATTCCATTTGGGTTTGGTTCATTTTCCACCCTTCGGCCCTGAGTGAGTTTTGCTGGCGGTGGCCAGAGCGAGAAGACCTTTCGGGGAGCGGCCGCGGGGGTGTGGGGGGCGGGGCACGTGCCGTAGTGACGCCCAGCCCCCAGGGCGTGCGCACGCGCAGAGCCCACGGAACGTGTGAAGTGGGCAGTTCTCCGCCTGGGGCCCGCCCACACCAGCTCGACGTCCCCGGAGCTGAGCCGGCGCCCGCGTTCCCGAAGAAGCTCGCCACTTTGCTCCTCTTCTGTTCCCGGAGCAGCCAGGCAATGTGTTGTCTTAAATAACAAAACTGTACACATGGCAATTCAGTTTCAAAGGAAATGCCTCGCCTAAGAAATAATCTCGCCGTGCCAATTGTAGGATGATCATTTTCCACACCAAAAACACACTGAAAATGTTGGCTTTTAAGACACATAAACAGTGGAATCGCGAACTCACTTGTTGAAGCGGAGAGAAGAGAAACCGCATCTCCTCAGAATGGCAAGTGAGGACGCGCAGCTGCTGCTACCCCGCGTCTTCCCAGCAGTTTGCCGCGCCGCTCGGAGAGGCTGCTGGCGCCTGTTCAGGAGGTCCGGGCGCTGCCTGGCGGCACATGCCTGAGGCTCGCCCGGGTCGAGCATCTTTGTTTGCCCAGCTCGCCCCGGGTTGGCTCTGCGTGATGACCAGACCCTGGGGCCACAGGCTGCAGTGGTCGACACCGCTGGCGCTTCCTTACACGTGTGCGCAGACGGAGGGGCTTGCATCCTTCCAGAGCGGGGTCTGCCCTAGCTCATTGCCTGTAGTTTGGCTTACTGCCGGGGGCGAGTGGCGGGAGCCGGTCCGTATTC
Source organism: Ursus americanus (assembly GCF_024610735.1). Taxonomy (NCBI): domain Eukaryota; kingdom Metazoa; phylum Chordata; class Mammalia; order Carnivora; family Ursidae; genus Ursus; species Ursus americanus. The sequence goes on along the minus strand of NC_142137.1, from coordinate 8,426,549 downwards.
AAATTCACAGCCTGGCTGGCCTTGCTCGGCAAGGAGCTGGAGTGCGTGCATTGGTGACGCCGTCACCCAGGGCCTCTCTCGAGAAGGTCTGGACACGGCCCACGCGACCGAGAGCCGCAGCGGGCCTGGTGTGGCCCTCAGCCCTTCCCCGCACGGGGAAGTGGGAAGTGGCAAACGTGGGCCTCGCGCCTCGTTGCTCGTCACCTCTCTCCCGCACCCTCCTCTGAGGATGGTGAAGACCTCGTGGGCTTGCTACTGCGTCGGCTTAACTGCAGCATCCCCCAGATCTCACCGAAGGGGGTCTCTGCCCTTAATTTTCCTCTCAGATGGTGTAAGAACAAACCAACCAACCAACCCAAACCCAAACCCAAACCCAGTGATCCTCTTCTGTTGGGAGATAAGCAAGAACAGGCGCAGTCCTATCACCAAAATGTAAACCCCAGACACCAGGGATGCTCTGTGTCTGTGGATCAGGGAGTTTGCCTGCTGTTGCTCCCATTTTACCTCGGAGTCACGGTCAAGCTTGCCTCGGTGAGCATCAGTTTGCAAGGTTAAATTTACGCTGAGGCCTGAGCACAGCACTTTCCATTACAACTGGACAGGGGCTTCTGATTCCAGACAAAATGGAAAAAATGCATTCCACCTATTCCTCGTGCTAATTACAACAAAAAACCCTGGACAAAATGCATAAAGCACTATTAGAAGACTCTGCAATGTGGAGGAAAGAAGACAGATGGCTACAGACCAGGGGATTCGAAAATAACCCAGAGGTGAGTGTGTGTGTGTGTGTGCATGTGTGTGTGCACGCACGTGTGGGCGCATACCCTTGCATGTGAGTGTGTGCCTCCTGCATATCCTAGCCTAGGCACGAGAAAAACCTGAAATCTGGAAATGCCAACTGACGTACCAAAAAACCCTCAGAAAAGCCTGTCCTCTCTAGCCAAAGGATCTGGAAAAGGATGGTCCTGTGTTTTAACTCTACCTGAATATATATTCTGGATATTAATCCCTTATCAGATATATAATTTGGAAATACTTTATCCCATTTTGTAGTGTGTCTTTTTACTCTATTGATAGTATCTTTTGATGTGTAAAAGTCTTTCATTTTTATGAAGTCCAATCTTTTTTTCTTTTGTTACCTGTGTTTTTGGTGTCATATGCAAGAAATCACTGCCAAGTCCAATGTTATGAAGCTTTGTCTGATGTTTTCTTCTAAGAATTTTATTACTTTCGGTTTAACATTCAAATCCTTGATGCATTTTAAGTTAATTTTTGTGTACGGTGTTAGGTAAGGGTTCAATTTAATTTTTGTGCATGTGGATATCCAGTTTTCCCACACCATTTATTAAAAAGACTGTCCTTTCTCCATTGAATGATCTTGGCACTCTTGTCAAAAAATAATTTGACATACATGCAAAGATTTATTTCTGGACTCTCTATTCTGTTTCATTGATCTATATTTCTGTATTTATGCCAATACCACATTGTTTTGATTACTGTAGCTTTGTTTTGGTTATTTGGGTTCCCTTGAGATTCCATATGAATTTTAGGATGGGTTTTTCTCTTTCTGTAAAAAAGTCATTGAGATTTTGATAGTGTTTGCTTTGAATCTGTACATCACTTTGGATAGTATTGACAGTTTAACAATATTAAGCCTTTAATCCATGAGCATGGGATATGTTTCCATTTACTTATGTCTTTTATGTCTTTCAACAGTGTTTTGTAGTTTTCACTGTATAAGTCTTTTTAAAAATTTTTTATTTTAAATTCCAGTATAGTTAACATACAGCATCATATTAGTTTCACGAGTACAATATAGTGATTCAGTAATTCCATACATCACCCTGTGCTCAACGCAACAAGTGCATTCCTTAATCCCTATTACCTATTTCACCCATCACTCCACCCCACTCCCCTCTGATAACCACTGGTTTGTTCTCTATAGTTAAGAGCCTATTTCTTGGTTGGTCCCTTTCTCTCTTTTTTTTCTTTGCTCATTTGTTTTGTTTCTTAACTGCTACATATGAATGAAATCATTTGGTATTTGTCTTTCTCTGACTTATTTTGCTTGGCATTATATATACTCTGTAGCTCCATCTGTGTCATTGCAAATGGCAAGATTTCATTCTTTTTTATGGCTGAATAATATTCCATCACACACACACACACACACACACACACACACACACACACACTACATCTTCTTTATCCATTTCTTTATCCATTCATCTATTTGGACATTTGGGCTGCTTCCATAATTTGGCTATTGTAGATAATGCTGCTATAAACATTGGGGTGCAAGTATCCTTTTGAATTAATGGTTTTGTATTTTTGTGTATAACCTATTAGTGTGATTACTGGATTGTAGGGTAGTTCTATTTTTAAGTTTTTGAGAAACCTCCATACTGTTTCCATAGTGGCTGTGCTAGTTTGCATTCCCACCAGCAGTGCACATGGGTTCCTCTTTCTCCACATCCTCACCGATGCTTGTTATTTCTTGTGTTTTTGATTTTAGGCATTTTGACAGGTGTGAGGTGATATCTCACTATAGTTCATTGTATAAGCCTTTTGCCTCCTTGGCTAGTTAATTCCTAGGTATTTCATTCTTTTTGATATAGTTAATGAAATTGTTTTTGTTTTTGTAATTTTCTTTTCAGATTGTTCATTGTGTATTGAAATGCAACTGATTTTTGTATGTTGACTTTGTATCCTGCTACTTTGCCTAATTCATTTATTAGTTCTAACTGTGTGTGTGTGTGTGTATTTTCTACATAAAAGATTGTATTATCTGCAAACAGAGATGCCTTTTATTGGATGACTTTTATTTATTTATTTTTATTGCCTAATTGGTTTAGCTAGAACTTCCAGTACCATGTTGAATAAAAGTGGTGAAGTCATCCTTGTCTTGTTCCTGATCTTAGAGGAAAAGCTTTCAGCCTTTTACCATTGAATATAATGTTTTCTGTGGGTTTTTCACATATGACTTTTATTATGTTGAGGTAGTTCCCTTCTATTCATAGCTTGTTGAGTGTTTTTATCATGAAAGGGTGTGGATTTTTGTCAAAGGCTTTTTCTGCCTCCCCTGAGATCATCATGTAGTATTTTCTTTCTTTCTGTTGATGTGGCATATTATATCAATTGATTTTCATATGTTGAACCATCCTTGCATTCTAGGAATAAATTCCACTTGGTCATGATGTATAATACTTTTGATGTGGCTGAATTCTGTGTGCTAGTATTTTGTTGAGGATATTTGCATCAATGTTTGTAAGGGATAGCGGTCTGTAGTTTTCTTGTAGTGTCTTTGTCTGGCTTTGATATCATCAGGGTAATACTGGCCTCATAAAATGAGAGTGAAACAATTCTCTCCTCTTCAATTTTTTGGAAAAGTTTGAGAAGGATTGGTGTTAGTTCTTTAAATGTTTGGTAGAATTTAGCAGTGAAGCCATTGGATCGGGGCTTTTCTTTTTTGGGGAGATATTTGATTACTGATTCAATCTCCTTACTAGGTATAGGTCTATTCAGATTGTCTATTTTTATGTGATTTAGTCTTGGTAGGTTTTATGTTTTTAGGAATTTGTCCGTTTCATCTAGGGAATCCAATTGGTTGGTGTACAGTTGTTCTACTCTCTTATAATCCTTTTTATTTCTGTAGAATTGGTAACAATGTCCCCATTTTCATTTCTGATTTTAGTAATTTGGATTTTCTTTCTTTTTCCTTAGTCCATATACCTAAATGTGTATCAATTTTGTTGATATTTTCTAAGAACCAACTTTTAGTTTCATTGAATTTTTTTCTTATTATTTTTCTGTCCTTTATTTCATTTATCTCTGCTCTAATCTTGATTTCGGCTCAGGTCATGATTTCATGATGTGAGATCAAGCCTTGTGACAGGTTCTGCTTTGGGCATGGAGCCTGCTTAAGATTTTCTCTATTTCTTCCTCTGCCCCCCACCCCCAGCTCACAGCACGTGCACTCTCTCTCTCTAAAAAAAAATTTACAAAATTATAGTAATGGATCATTGAATGCCAGGAGTTAGAGATATTAAAGGAACTATAAAAGAATAGAAAAGAGTTTTCACTGTGGGAACAGAACACTTTAATATCCTGATTAGGATAGTGTTTACATTAATATATCCATGTGCTAAAATGGTGAAATCTGAATACCGTCTGTGGTTTAGTTAATAATACTGTGCCAGTGTCAGTTTCCTGCTTTTGATAATTTACTTTGATTGTTTAAGATGTTATAATTTAGGGAACCTGGGTAAAGATTACGTGGATCTAGTATTTTTGCAACTTCTTGTGAGTCTAACATTATTTTAAAATAAAAAGCAAAAAACCAAAACAGAACCAAAAAACTGAACAGGAACTATTTCTAAATATTGCTCTGCAAACAACTTGCAGCATTTCTGGTTCATTGTGGCACTCAGGACTGGAGGGAGACCCTCTCCTGCCTCTCTTTCCTTTGGGCCATCAATTCTACCTAATTCCTTGAAGAACATCTTGCAAGCAATTCAGACAAACATATTCGTGCTCAAAATATCTGTGTGAGAGGAGCTGAGGATCCCTTTCCCAGGTGCTGTAGAGTCTTTAACCCTGCTTCCTCCATCTACTCGTCTCACTGATATCACTGAAGTTGATGTTGTGCAACTGTGTGACTAATTTTGGTTAGTCAGCACATGTTTACTAAGCACAAAGTACGTGCAAAAAGGAATATAATTCATTTGTTATTTTGGTATCTATACATGTATAAACAGACATCATGTACTTAGGAGGGTTCGGAGTCCGGGGCAAACCCCCAATCAGAATCCAGGGCAAATCACTCACTCTAGGTGTCTCCTCACTGCCCTGGATGCACTCCCCTCTGGGTTCCTGTAGGCATTGTCACATTGTGGTCTTTTTGCTAATTTTTTTGTATATGTCCCTCCTCACTGGGGCAAAGATCCTGTCTTCCAAAAAATTTTCATCCAAGCTATTGTTAACATTTGCTATCAGGACTAGGTCCTGTGATGGTCACTATAGACTTCTGTCCCAGCTGGCATAGCCACAACACCCTTTGAGATGTGGCTTAGAATCCCCCTAGATTGTCTGGTCACCCAATCTGTGTGTCACCATCTCAACCTTACAACCTTATGGGAGTCCTTGTCAAATGAAATCTAGATGCTGCCCATTATGGCAGAGGCTGATAGTGCCAGCCCAAATCCACTTCTCATCTTCCTTTGTAGAAGAATCCCTGTTTATTTTGGGAGGTGGCAAGATGCTCAACTTAATAGACCACATTTCCCAGCTTCCTATGTTTCTAGGTGTGAACATGCGACAAATTTGAACCAGTGAAATACACAAAAAGGTTATTGGGTGAGACTTCTGGGAAAACTTTTAAAAAGACAATTGTGAAGTGCCTTTTTTTGGTGGTGGTGGGGAGGCTCCTCCTTCTTTTTTCTGCCTTCTGTCTGGAATCCAGATGTGATGGTTGGTGTTCCACCACTAATCTTTGCTCATAAGGTGGCCTTCAGAATGAAAGCCCAGAAGCTAAAGATACAGAGTCAAAGAATTGAAGGGGCCTTGGTTCTTGATGCCCATTGCCATGCCAGGCTGGGACTGCCACCTGTGAACTTTCATGTGAGAGAAAAATAAACTTCTGTCTTCTCTTTGCTCTTTTTAGCAAGTCAAACACAATTCCTAACAGATACACTCTTGTGTGAGGTACTGTCCTGGCCTGTCTATCTTGGAACCTATTACAAAGTGAGACGAGGTCACTGTGGCAGATCCCATGGTCTTAATGAACATGTACTGATGTCAAAGGAATGGGTGCTGATGTGTTTTAAGAGGAGAGTCAGAGTAACTGAGAGGCACGTGGAGGTGGGGAGGAGGATGCTTGGCTTGGAAAGGATGGAGGGGTGAGGAGTGATTGGGTGTGCATGAACTTTAAGCTGTACTTTGGTGTCTTCTGGTAGGGGTTCACCTTCTTCTCCACCGCTGTGTTTTCTGAGTCACTCCATCTGCCAACAGGCCCTGGAAACTGAGATCCTGCTACACCCTCCAGACCCATAGGGAAGTTGTCATTGATCCCAGTGAAATGAAACATGGGAAAAGGGCAGTTGGGGTAGGCCTCCTAAAAGGAGGAATCTTCAGTGACTCACCGCTCAACTTCCTGAGGTGGGAATGAGTTAAGCAGCAGTCAGCTTTTTGCCTGTTGTTAGTCCAGGCCTCTGATTTAAAAAACACATGGGATGTGCAGGAAGAGAAAGTCAGGTCCATTCAGGACTGGGCATTTACATATGGAAGCACAAGGCTGTGCACAGCTCACAGGCACAGCTCATAGGCAGAGGACTTAATGGAAGCCAATGGAGATGCTCTTTGTGGAAGAAAACAATGAGAAAGAATCAGCTCTTGTTTTCCCTGGATGTCATCATGGCTCTGACTGATGACATTTCCATAGAACAAGTCCTCTTCCCTGCCAGGCTCATTTATGCTCTTGTGCATGGGCTCCTGCCCTCTGCTGTAATGGGGCAGCCACAGTGGACGTGCTCATGGCCATGATGAGTTTTATGGCCTCCAAATGGAATGAAGCTTGTTTTGTTTCTATGAGAGAAGAAATGACAACTTATCATTCCCTTCTCCCTCTACCTTCCCTTCAGCAGTTTGGCTTGGTTTTACTGCTCTGTCTTGCTGGGGCCATCAACCCCCAAGGCCCAGGTCTTGCTGGTACTAATACAACTGGAAGGCACAACCGCACTCTTCTCTCAGCTCGAGATAGGAATTTAAATTAAACCTCATTTAGCTGGGCGCTCCCTTTTGATTTATTGGCAGATGCCTCTTGCTGTTTGAGCCTTGTTAAATTGCTAGCAAACACTTCACTGACCAGCTGTTCCTATTAAGCCAAAAGAATGCTGCAGAGCAGGGTCAATCCCCTTGCACTTTGGATGGTTCTTATATGTTATCCCTGCGGAGCGGCCACAGGGAGGGTATTATCCCCCTGCACCCTGGGAGCCGGCTGGTTAATGGCAATGAGAGATTCTTCTGCCTATGGGTGGGAATGGGAGGGGGCAGTCTGCACTGGTCAGGGACCCATTGCTCTGTTCTGCATCCTGGGGTCCTGCCAAGCCTCTGAATGAGGCAAAGCCGTGAAGCCCAGCCCCTGTTGTAATGTCAGGTAGCTATCTTCCCTATGGATAATGAGCCTACCACATGTATAACCTTCTCCCTCACTTGCCAACCAAGGATGTGGCTTTGCTGAGCCAGAACTGACCTAGGCACAGGTGCAGCTCACTCTGTAACCCATGTGTTCCTTAGAGGAAGAGGGGCACACACTTCCATCAACTGTCTCACAAACACTCAGTGACCTGTACTGAGAAGCCTGGGGCTGTTTACTTGCATGTGCTGCATCTTTGTGTAAATAAGAAAGAGTCCCTGTCCTTTAGTGGACACAGCCCTGTGCTAGGTCCAACGCCTAAGCAAGCAGCCTCCGTGTGCAGCTCTGCCTCCATGCCTGGCCTCTGTGGAACACCTTGCTATAGTGTGGGAGCTGCGCAACTGCACTGGGAACTCCACTGGTCACTCCTAGCTCAGAAGGAGCCTACCTGGCCGCTTAGCTTTTTCTCTCCATGATATACTTTTTTGACTCCTCAGCTCCTCCTGTCTCCTGCACTTACTGCCTTCTCATTCTCAAATTAAGTTCCACCAGGTCATGAGCAGCTCCTTCTCTGGGGACAGAGTGCAGATCAGAGTGGCCCTTGGGAGCCTCGAGGGAGGCCATCTAAAGCTGAGCTTAGGGCCTAGCCCCTGGATCAAGGCTATGTAGGGCTTGTGTGTCAGACTCAGGGAGCAGGGAAGCACTACTTCTGAGTGCTTGGTTGTGAGGAAATTGGAAGTACTGACTCATGGACCTGGATGGGACCCAGGAAGCCACAATCTCCATCACTGTTCTTACCTGAGATTCTTGTTCTAGGTGGCAGAGGCATCACTTTGGATTTAGATGTTTCAGCAAAATATCTCAAAGTCAAGATTCTGAGAATGTCCCCCTGAGCTCATCCTAGGACCCCCTAAGCCAGGGCCAGGTCTGGGTGGAATACTTTGGAGTGGGGGGTTACTAAGTCCTGGGAGTCAAGCCACATCCTGGTCCCAGTCTGTCTCAGAGAGAAACTCCACAAAGTATCTTTAAGACCTGATATCAGAGTATCAGAGTGTCTGCTCTGATCTCCTCCCTTTCCTGTCCCCTCATGACACAAAGATAAGCATATAACAGACTCTGGGCCAGAGGGGCTCCTGGGCGTAACCTGTCCGGGGAAGTTTCATCTTCTCCAATTTCCTGGGTCAGAACCTCCAGGAAGGTGCTGGGCTGTGAAAACCCAAGGCTCCTGATCTCATTCTCATGGGTCAACCTAGGCTTCCTGGCCACATGTCCTTTCCTGTAGCCTTGTCACATCCACGCTGCTTCCCTGAGATATCTCAGAGTGGGCACATCCAGTGAACAGGGATGAGCCAGCTAAGCAGGTTCTCAGTTTGCTTATTGAGCACTCTCTGAGGCTGCTCAGTATTTTACCTACCATGTTGGTGCCCACAACAGGCTACCCTAACATTTTCCAAGAAAAATGATTTCCTCTGTATGCCTCACAGTGGGATCTACTCATTCTCCTACACAAGCCTAATTTTTCACCTTTGTAAGGGTTTTTATTCTTGTTTTACTTTTGTTTTCTACTTTGTGATCAATATCCTTCTCAAAGATGGCCAGTAGTTTTTGTTCTCTTCCCCTGCAGGGGTGCATGGGGCAGCTCTGTGTCCTCTCCACAGCTCTCACCTACCCAGGATTTTGCCAGACCTACACTACTAGCTCTGAGCAATCTTCCTGTTAGTCCAGTTCTCCGAGTGCAGTTCCTGGCATTTTCCTCTCCCAAAACTCATCTACCATGTTCTTGTCCACTCATGGCCTTGAATTACTTCCTGGCACTTTGATCCCTTTTGCTTAGCATTTCCTTGCAGACTTTGAGAATTCTTCCTACCTTTAGCATTGTTACAAGTAGTTAAGTGTGTTCTGGTCTGAACATCAGGCTTCAAGTCTGCATCCTTTAGGCTCAATTTTCTGTATTTTTCTTTGTTCTCCATTGGCTCTAAAAAATTATATTTGTCTCTCAGGCATGGGGGAGGGAGGAATAGAGTTTCAGCCTCTGGCCTTCCCCCTCATCTGCACACACATCAGGTCCAGGTTTAATCCCACTTTTGGGAGGCAGCATGAGATAGCAGACAGACACTGGGTAGAGGTTGTAAGTAAACTGGGAGAGAGCCATATGAGAAATCATAGCGTGTGAAGAACTGAGAGACAGCAGTGTTTGAGCCGGCAGGGAGGTAGATGAGCCCTTCTGGAAGTCCAGGCTCTCTGGAGAGGCTTCCCAATGCTCTCCTGCTCTGGGTTGCTGACTGCTCCCTCCACCTCAGCAAACAGGACAGTGACGGTCATCTACCCCACCAGTCCTCTTCTCTTACTCCTCTGCTGGAGCCTGAGAAGCTCATCACTAGTTTGATATGTACTTGTTCATGTATTCAGCAAATATTTATTAATGCCAGGCACTACTCTAGATGCTAGGAATATAGCAGAGAACAAAACAAAAATTTCTGTCCCCATGGCTGATATTCTAGCTGGGGGAGGCACCAATTATGAATAAGCATAATAACTAAATATACAATATGGTACATTAGAAAGTAATTAATATAGAAAACATCATAGAACAGGGTCAGAGGTGGTGGGGTGGAGTGAGATTGAAGTATGACACAGAGTGGCCAGACCTGTCCTTAGTGAAAAGACGACACCTGAACAAAGATCTAAGGAAAGGGGAGCAGTGAGCCTCATGGTTGCCTTGGGGGAAGAGAGCTCCAAGTAGAGGAACAGGGAGTACAGTGGCCCTGAGGTAGGATTTGGCTGAAGTGAGTGGGTGATGTGACTAGAGCCAGGAGAGGGAAGGAGAGAAGGTTGGAGAGGAAGAGAAGGTCATAGCTTGTATGTGTGGACATGTGTGTGTGTGGGGGGCTCATGGAAGGGGACAGATTATGCAGGCCTTGAAGACCATCGTATGGGTTTCTGTTTTTATTGAGGGTGAAATGGAGAACCATTGCAAGGCTTTGCTGTGTCTGCTCTTGGAATTTTGTGAGCTCATGAAGTCTTAAATCTCAAGGTCTGCATCTGAGTAATCTGGATAGAATTGCACAAAGCCACTTCATGTGGGAGTGCTTCTTAGATACTTCCAAATATTTGTGGTAGAGGGGGGAAGAAAGATAGGTCCAGCTCATGGAGGGCACGGGAAAGGAAAATCTCAAGTAAAAGGTTGTCAGCTGCAGTGAGAAGGGAGTTTTGACTCACAGGAAAGAAGTTCCTTTCTGGATAATTAAAACCCAGAAGAAGCCAGTGTCTAGCCAATGTCTAGAAGGCCAGGGATCTCTCTTGACCAACCAGGACATGGTCCTACCTGAGCCTTAGATTACACCAAATGGATTCTTCCAGCAATTGCCAGTTCAGAAATCCTACGAATCCACTTACTTCCTTTTGTTAAAATAATTTCTAACATTGACTGTGATAACTATATGAAATTATATTCTGGAGTCGTGTGGGGGCTTCCTTCTCCCTCCCCAGACCTTCTCCTTACTACTTGTGGATTAACAAACATAAGAACATTGCTGTTGTCGAGGCCTTGTCACAGAAATCTCTGTGAAAAAAGATATTACCAGAGTGGGATGAATTATTTATTCTCCAGAGTCGGCAGATTTCACAGAGGGAGTTGAAAGCCTGCCCTTGAGAGGCAGGCCTTGCTCCCAGAACTCAGTCCCGGTCAGGTTTAAGAGTGCGGCCAGCAAGCACTTTGTGGAGCTGAGCTTGTTGCCTGGAATGAAGGAGAGGGGGACAGGTTGCAGGAAATACAGGCCTGAAAACAAATGTCCATGTTTTCAGGCTCTTAATGTGTCGTCCTCCATTGTGGGCTGTCAAGACGGGCGAAGCAGCCTTGAGTGATGTTCTCGACAATGTGGAGTGTTTCACATTTATCTAATTCTCTAAAAGACAATTTTATACCAAGAGATTATTATCAACTTTGTCCCTGTGGAAGTTATCCATGCCCTGGCTTTAGGGCTGACAAAGTAATGTGCAGTTTATGACACCTGTCATTCGGATGGAAGGGAAAGTCATTTCTTACCAGTAAGCAGAATGAAAGGAATTTGGGAGATTAGGACCAGCCATATCATTACTCTGAGGTGAAGGGATGTCAGTCAGGGGCTATCAGCTTGTTAGGGAAAGGGAAAAGAGCATTATAGATCTTGACTCTAGAATTGACTGCGCCTGACTTGTAAACACGTCTAGTATTATTAAGATTTCCCCGAGCATCTGGAAGGCCCAGGAGAATGGAAGGAACACAGATTTTGAGGCCAAAAGTAAGCTTCAATTCTGGTCAAAATCTGTCACCTTTCTGGAATTTCTCCCTGAAGACCGACTCCAACATGTGGCTCTAATGATTCCTTTTGATGGCACCCACATATCAAGGTTTTGAACTTTTAACTGACATCTTAAATAGACACACTTATTATTGGAAACATTACATAAGTTAACTCAGGTCTCAAATGTCGTCGGTTGACGTTTATGTTCTAATGCAATTTATAATTCTTCACAGAAAGGTTAACATTTAATTAAAGTACTGCTGGAAATTTCCTTTTTGATAAACCTGGGCTTATGCTTTCTTTTTCTTGGAGTGGAGAAACAATAATCTTCCATGACCTATAGATCTGTGGTTAAACACAGTCATTTCAGGATCCAGAGGGAAGCCAATGGCAGAATGAAAACAGGGTTTGCTGCTCAAAATCCACATCTCTAGGCCCTCAGAGAATGGCAGCACCTGTTGGAAACTGCCTTGGCAAGGAAAGTGGTTGACTGGGCCATTGGCCAAATGTTGGGCTCTTCTCCTTTTGTTTTTAGTTAGAAGCCAGTGAAGGTTAAGCTAAAGGCAGATTGCTGGCTTCTTGAGTTAATTACTCTGAAGAGAAACAGTATTAGTTATGAGAAGAAAACTTGGAAAGCTATAGGCTGAGGAACATGAAAGATGTTTTATATATTGCTCACAAGCTTTTTATGAAAAGGAAAACGTTTTGTGGCCCACTATTAAAAAATTAAAGAGCACTAATAATTCAAGCCAGAGTGATGCTGCTGTACAGTAATTAGAGCAGAGGTCTTTCCGAGTCTGCCTCTCATCTAGATCAGATTTGAGCCCGGAGTGGGTGAGCTAGGTGGACATCGGCCCGGCAGCGAGTTTATTGATTTCCAGAGGAGGAAAGGGATTGTAACCTGGACACACAGGCCATTAAACATGTAGAACAGAAATCTGGATCCCCTTTGCATTTTCTTGGGCTTGAGTTTAACAAATTGAGTGTAGAAAAAAGTTGCTTGTGACTTTTTTTTTTTTAACACTAGGGAAACATTTTGATTTTATAGAATATAATTTGGTGCCAACTTTTATTTTTAGCGCCTTGCCTATACAGAGCTTGCTAAAGGCATTAAAAATGAGGGCATAAGAGTTTTATCAGGATAAAAATTTTTTTTAAAAAAATTAGCTTTTGTTTAAAAGACAGACAAAACTGCAGCGTACAAGTGCCCATCCAAATTATTACAGGGCTAACAGCTTCTGAAAACTTATTTTGAAATAATGAAGATATTAATATACAGATTAACAAAAATGTCATTATTATATGGTGTATGGAGATGGGCCAAATCACCACAGATTGCAGCACAAGGCAATACAATTTATCTGTAACTGCCTTCTTGTTTGCTAGCATTGTGCAGTTCATGGAAGCTTACCAGTGAGCACTGAAGTTGGTGACTGTCATTGCCAAATGCCTAATGGTTATTAATCTGATGTGACTGGCTCTTGTGTGCTGGTTGTTATTTCTTTAGACACATAATCTGATAATGAGCTCGTCTGTCTGATACATAAGCCGTCTGGTAAACTTACTCGGGGACTTCTGAGTGAATCTGGAAGAACCTGTATGGGACCAGGGCCCAAGATTTTTTAGCACAGTTGATTTGGAAGTCAGAAATCTAACCAAACTATGAATGAGCTAAGTGACAGCAGGAGGCATAAGGGCAGCATGGATTGAAGGAACGGGGGAGAGCCGGTACTGCCCTTACTTAAGCCTGTGCTCCTTGATGCCAGCTGGAGGGCAGTGGGTCAGTCGGTATCATCTTAAAATGTAAAACAGCATTGACACAGAGGTGGGTCATGTAGTGACCAAAAGCACAGTTTCTAGAGCATCATCCCTTACCAGCTGTGTGAATCTGGGCGAGTTACTTCATGCCTCTGTATCTCAGTTTCCATGGTGGTGTACGGGGATCCTAATGGAACCTACCTCAGAGGGTTGTGGTGAGGATTAAATGAGTTAACCTGTGCAAAGTGCTAAGCAGTGCCTGGCTGCTAGCTCAGTGCATCTAACTCTTAGTGAATGCTAGCTCTTATTGTTATTTTGCGTTAACTTGGTTTGTGTGTTAGGGGAGGAGGGGCTGGTCTTCAGTTGAATTTCCTAAACAAAAACTGCCAGACCTTGGCTTTTGGCAGGGCAAGTGAGAAAGAGGTTAATTGTTTTAGCCTTTCTAAAAGAGTGCTGATGGGAAATATAAGCCTTGGCAAATGAACTTGGAACAGATAAATATACTCGATGTTTTTGGTCACATCCTCTATTATTAGTAAGAAGCACATTTCCTTTTGGGGTGAACATTAGGGACAAAAATAAGGCTCTTCAGATTACCACCCCTTTTATTAATGCTATTGAAGCACTCGGGCTTGCATTGAGACCGACTGGCAAATGCATCCTCATAAAAGCAAACGTGGCGCATTTAGGATTCCATTCACTTTGAGCAGAAAGAAGGGGGATTTGGTGCTGGAAATGCAATGCATGATCTTGGCAGTGATTATTAATGTTCTTAGATGGGGGAGTTCAGGCTGCAGCTTTTAGGGGTCATAAGGTAGGGAGTGGCTGAGTGTTACTTTGAGGCTGCCAGAAAGATCTGCGGCAGGGAGGCATACATTTGCTGTCTCTGTACAGGCAGATTTACCTTTAATAGCAAATGATTTCACCAGAGCCTATTTCTCAACTTCAGCAGGTAGATATTATATCTTTCAGTGAGTTTCACTTTTATTTGAATCCAGCGAAAGGATAAGAAAGAAAAAAAAAATCCAAGCGTTGCCTAATGGCATGATTCTCCCCAAATCCTTTAAGACAATTTTGCCTTCCCCAGCATTACCAAGCTTTGTGGCTTCTTGTATTACGAGAGTTCACAAAGCTGAACGGAATTTTCTTCAGTATTCAGTTTTCATCTGAAGGGAAGCCTGCATCACCATGGGTGCTGGGGAAGCTTGTTTGTCTAGGACACCCAGCCATGCTCCAGGAACAGGGAACAGTGGGATGCCCTTCTGTGCAAGGAGTTCTCAAGCAGCTTTGCAAATTGGAAGGAGGCAAGTTTCCTCTGTAGCTTCCTCTATCACCCAGATACTTGCCTGCAATGTGCTGAGGCTTTGCGGATGTTGGTGAAAAGAATCTGAGTGAATTTTGGCGAAATGCCTCAGAAGAAAGATCAGCTGGTCCAAAAGCATTTTATATTAATAAAACTTCACACGTAAACCTAAAACAGATTAATTGACCGCTTGAGGTAGTGTCTGGCTACAACCGTGGATATAACAAATTTGGTCCCACAATGCCCAGAGAAACTAACAGTGAAATTATTGCCATCATTATGATCCCAGAACTCCTCCTTGGAGCATGGGAACATTCAAGGCTCAGACATTTTAAAGTTAGAGACATAACACTGTAATGAACTTCCAAAGAAGAGGCTGTGAAATTGAAATCTCTTTGCTTGGAGATTTTGAGGAGAGCATGGTTTATAGAGGAGAAAAGATACTGGGAACCTAGGGGAAACATTTAGCTTTATTCTTTTCTATGATTCCACAAACTTCAGCCAGAAACTTGCCTTTGTAAATATTCAAGTTACGTTTAACAGAAACCCAATGACTAGAGGGCTGATTCAGTATTTAAATTGTCCTGGACAACTTTTTAAAAGCTGCTTTGGCATTGGTATTTTATGGAGGAAAAAAGGACAATCATGGAAAAGCACAACCAACTGTGACCAATAGAAGTGGAAAAAAACCTGAGCATAACAATGAGAAGCCTTATGGACAGAATTGCAAGAAGACAGCCCAAGTACTCCTCATCCACATGTGCAATTATGTATGGATGAGAAATTACGGGGGCTAATAATTACAGCAGCAATTGTCCACTTGCAGAACAATTAGCCCTTTGCTCCTCATTCTGAGAAAGTGACTAATTGTACCCAAGGCAAGCCAACTATTGGCACATTTGTTCTGCAATGAAATTTTATGCTTGTCAGAAAGTGCCACCTATAGGAACACGAGATCTGGGGTTGCCATGAGGCCCAGTGCCCAGAGACCCAAGGCTTTGAAATACCCACCTGCTAGCCCAGCCAGGACAGGCACTGAGGTATGTGAGCAAGTGGGTAGGAATACTAATGCTGGAACTCTTGTGGACCACATCAAGCCGTATGGAGATATATATATAATGAGGAAAGTAAAATAGATTCAGGTAATGATAACAATTATACTTAATGAGTACCTTTCATTGGAGATCATAAACGTCTTCTAGTTACATTTCACAGCCTCCTGTGAGACATAAGGGAAAAATATTTGTAAGCTAAACTATACTTTTCAGTCAAAGAAGCAGAAGCAGTTTAGGCAGTGGTGAATAGCATTATGTTTGAAATGGATAGAGGATAAAACCCAGAGATTTCTGACTTCTTGCTCTAGAAATTACACTCCTGCTTGTTTTGTTTAGGTAACATTTTTCAAGATAAGGTATGTAATACATCAGGTGGGCTACGGTCTGGCAAAAAGGGGTCCTCCTCTCCCACCTCCCCCCAACACCCTCACATTAGTTAGCAGTGAGGTTACATTAACTCTAACTCTGAGTATATTCCTTTTTGTCTGGGTGTTTCAATAGTTTGGTCTGAGAACTTGATTACAAATCTCTTTGAAGAGCACCCCTGATCCTAGGTGGCTAGTCAGATACTTGCTTTTTGTTTTTTGCGTTTGCTGTTATCAGACAATATATTTGCAAACCAATATACAGGACCCTGTAAAGTATGGGGCCCAAGCAGGGCTCATCTTGGCCAGGTTTACGGGCAGTACTGCTGAAACATGTAGCTTTCTCCTCCATGCTCTCTTTTCATTTGAAAGCTGAGTTCTGTGTCCCCTTGTTTTAGTGAAGTCTCAGTGGACGTCTCCTATCTCACTGCTTGGCTCGTTCAGTTTGTGTAGGTCCCGGCGGGGTATGGGCTGCCATCTCAAGTTCTCTGGCATGAGGACGTTGTGTGGATGTGGGGGCGTGGTTCTGTTGAGGGCAGGGAGCAGGGGCTCTCCACCCACTACCCTCCTGCTTGCCTGGCTGGCTGGCTCTGTCCCTTGTGTTAGTGTTCCAAGTAATGGCACACACTGTCTCCAGAGGGGCCCTGCTTATTCTTTCCATCTCAACTCCTTTTGGTTATTCTTTCCGTAGGAGACATATTTTCTAATAAAAACCCTGATAGTTTTTCTCTTCCAGTGTTCAGTACTGTACCCTCAGTTCAACTGTATCTATTTCACATCCCCACATCGCCCCACCCCCGCCTTCTACAATATCTTCCACAGCATTTCCCTACATTTTACCGAAGAAAGGAGGGAGGTGCGACTGTCTAATGAGCCTCCTTATTACCAAAGAAATTGTGGCCTCAGGACAAGATTCTAAGGTGACCCAAAAGAAAAGAAAAACACTTATTTTCCTAAGATTTCTCACTTTGGAGACACTGGATGCACTGCCAGCTTCCCCTTATCTCCTTTGGCTCTGATCCAGGAAGTTCATTTATGCCCCAAACAGAATCATGTGTAAAACACAGAAGTTAGATACTTAATGCTTTAGCTGAATCGTCTTGAGATTGTTTAATTCAGTATTCTTGGAAGCCATGAACATCCTGAAAACGATGCCTTATCCTCCCTTTCTTCTACATTTAGCCCGGATACACAAATCCGCTACTGCATCAGGTTACATATTCGTACTGGTTTCAAGTAGAAGTTTGAAAAAGCAATTGTTTACCTTTTTACTAATAAAAATACTATGTTCTTATTTAAGAAAAATGTGAAACTTCAGAACACAAAATTTAACCCAATTAGTTCCTAGGACATTTGTCCAAATCTGTCTCAAGGTCAGATTTGCATGCTAGGGGAACTATTTGCATACACTTTTAGAAACATACTCACAGTTAAGATTTTTAAATCAGAACTAGTGTTCTCCTTGGCCACTTTTTTTGTTTTTCAAGGCCCAGAAGCACAGCGTTTAAAAATCTTTTGCTAACTGAACATAATAAAAAAAAAAAAAGATTTAAAAAAATCTTTTGAATAGACTTAATTCTCCCTCGGTTTGTCATCCCTCCTGTGGTAGCGGTTAAGTGAGCAAGATTTGAAGCGCATCTCAACTCCATGTTCACCCCTTCGTACTTCCAAAACCTTAGCAATTTTCCAGTTTCTGCTTGGTGGGAACCTAGGGGGATGGATCCCAGATGATGGAGAAGAGAAACCTTTCTGGTTCATTATCCTTTCTTATCTTTGGGGGATCTTCAATTGGCCCCAGTGCCATGACTGGCATATTTAGGAGAAGCCAGAGAACAATGCTCAGGGACATCTTCCCCTGAAAAATGACTTTTAAAATTTTCTCCTGGGGCTGACTTGTTGGAGGTAGATAAATAGATGGGTTCCACTAATATGTCTCTCCTTCAAAATATACCTAAAAAAAGTAATAGTCTCTTTTATGGTGTCATATTAAGGACTATGCTGTCTGTATCCAGTTTTTGTTTTGTTTTTTCTGATATTCCTTCCTTTGACCTTTCAACATTCCTTTCAAAGTCCAGCATAGAAACTGAAGGGATTTTGTGCCAATCCTACTTTTGACATCAACTGTGATGTTGCTGTTGGGGTATGGATTGGTGGGAAAAGACTCTTGTCAGGTATATAGACATGTCTCCTACTACAGATTCCCCTGCACTACCCTCAAATGTAAAATTATATTAAGCCCTCTTTTAAATACCCAAAGAAACACAATCTTACTGCAATCAGTGTGGACACGCAGAGGAGGAACACATAAAGCGTATCTTGGTGTAGCTTCTCTTGTCCCATGAAATCCTCAGCGAGGTTCTGGAGTTGCCAGCAATATTGTCTATTTCCTCCTAGATCAGGAAAGCACAATTCTTGCTAAGACCTTGCCCATTTAGTCTCAAGGATTATGTCCATATTCCAGGAAAATTTACACTAATAGTCTGTGTGTTTCCAATTAAGGGAATATTTATAAATATGTCTAGGTTCTCTTTGTTCTTAAGCTCAACTCAGCATCAATAAAGCTATAACTTCAAGGATTGGGCATTATTGAAAGCGGAGTTAATATCCAGGTGTCTCTGAATCACATCTTTACATCCAACTTTCTGGTATTCCAGAAAACCCAGTTCCTCTTACTTATTTTTCATCTTAGTTCTCCAAGTTTATACAATGACTTTATTACCTATTAAATCTAGTCTAAACATCCAAGTCTAATTGAAGGCCTTCCATACTTTGGATGTATCCTGCCTACTTAATGCTGTCTTCCACTGCTCAATCACTGTGCTCTGCTGATGGAATGAATTCTGTTTCCTTATATAGAAAACGTGTTTATTTACCTCTGCACTGTTGCATCTTGCTATTCTCCCCACCCAGAATATTTTCAACCTTTCTGTCCTATCTTATAAATTTTGTATCAGGTGTTTTTCCAGCATCCACTTACCCTTCTTCTGGAATTTCCCTCTAGGAAGCACCCCTTTCCCTGCTCTCAGCCCAGGTGCCTGGGTGAGACTTCACTTTACTACTCAGAGATGTTTCATGGGACCTGGGCCTAAGAAAAGGCATTCGGCTTTTCCTGGCCTCAGCAATTGGTGTGGAGATCAGCTTGTGATCTATTCAGAGCCAGAAACTTTTGCTAGAGTGCTGGAATAGAAGCAGATACTTTCTTCACTAGACCTGATTTGAGAGGAAGTGAGGTTTGGAGCTATTGGCCACCATCTTGAAATTATGACACCCAGGCCACATGGAAAATGAAGCTAATCCAGGGAAAGAGCAGCTTGGGAATTCTGGCAGGGGGGAATGGGCCTTGCCACTGAGCCTGGCATTAAGTTACACCTAAAGCCAGGCTTGTACTTTTTGTTATGTGGTCTTTTTGCTTTATACACTTTTTTCTTTATTAAAAAATTTATTTAAATTCAATTAATTAACATATAGTGTATTATTAGTTTCAGAGGTACAGGTCTATGATTCATCAGTCTTACATAATACCCAGTGCTCATTACGTCATGTGCCCTCCTTAATGTCCATCACCCAGTTACCCCATCTTACCCTCCTCCCCTCCAGGAACCCTCAGTTTGTTTCCTGTGATTAAGAGTCTCTTATGGTTTGTCTCCCTCTGTGATTTCATCTTGTTTTACTTCTTCCTCCCTTCCCTATGATCCTCTGTTTTGTTTCTTAAAATCCACATGAGTGATATCATATAATTGTCTTTCTCTAATTGACTTATTTCTATTAGCATAATACCCTCTAGTTCCATCCACGTCACTGGAAATCGCAAGATTTCATTTTTTTTTTTTGATGTCTGAGTAGTATTCTGTTGTATAGATATATACCAACCACATCTTCTTTATCCACTCATCTATCAATGGACGTCTTGGCTCTTTCTATAGTTTGTCTATTGTATATGTTGCTGCTATAAACATTGGGGTGCAGGTGTCCCTTCAGATCACTACATTTGTATCTTTGGGGTAAATACCTACTAGTGTAATTGCTGGGTCGTAAGGTAGCTCTATTTTCAACTTTTAAAAAAAAATTCTTTTTCTTCTTTATTTAAATTCAATTAATTAACATATAATGTATTATTTGTTTCAGGAGTACAGGTTTGTGATTCCTCAGTCTTATGTAATACCCAGTGCTCATTACAACACATACCCTCCCCAATGTTCATCACCCAGTTACCCCATCCCTCCACCCTATTTTCAACTTTTTGAAGAACCTCCATACTGATTTCCAGAGTATACACTTTTTTCTTAGATTGGTTTTCATTGAGTTATTTATCCACTACCCGAGTACCACTTTATGCATGTTATTATGAAGATGATAGGGCAAAATGCATGTGAAGCGCTTAGCACAGTGCCTTTCATGAAGGAATTACTAAATGTTAGCTATTACTAGGGTAATGGTAGAAAGAGATTAAATCGATATAATATTTAAACACTTTACGAGATATTTTTTCCAGCAGTTAAGAATAGCTCTGTAATGCTTGTTCTGTGTAGTCATGAATGATGAGAACTTGGGCTAGTAGGAGGGAAATATACCATGCATTTGATGTTGGAGTTTCTTTGTTATTTTCTAGGGATCAGTAATGGTGCCTTGTGTGTAAATATTGTTCTTTTAATGCTTAAGAAATACCCTCATCATCTTTGATTTCCCTAAGCATTTTGTCATATTCCTCTTAGTACGCTAGAAAGGTGTTCAAAGGGCTTTCTTTTTGAATTTTGATTTTGGAGTCTCAGATGCAGGATGGCACATAGTTTAACATCACAACTAGATACTTCAGTCTGACACACTCTGTTGGGTACTAATCTGAGTTTTCTCATATGTCTGTAGTCTCTTAGGACCTTAGAAAAGGGCCATTTTCCCAGGTGGATATCTGCCAATTTGGAAGATGTTCCCCAGATGGGAAATTAATTTGTTAATTATTTCAGATGCATGGTAGTTCATTTGCCTTAGAAATAGTTTTTGTTGCCTAACAGCAAGATCTTCTTTGAATGGTTAATATTATTCTCTCCATCAGAGTTCAAATCCTAGCTTGACCATTCATTGACTTACATAATTTTATCAAACAACTTGGACTCTCAGCACCCCAGAGCAGCAATATTTATCAAATGCAGAAAGTTGTATTTTCCACTGGATGTTGGAATATTGCTTTGTACTCTGCTATTAATGTGAGATGCTCTACAGTAAGTAAGTGGTCATTTTCACCCTCACCCATTTTTAGCTGACAGGGATTTAATAATGCTGACACTAATTTTCTTTTGGTCTGGTAATTATAGGGTATGTGATTCTAGTACAAAGAAAGGTTAATGTTTGTCTCGATTTGTCTCAGTCCTTTTCCCTCAGTGCCTTAGATCCAGAGGAGTGACTGCCATCAATTTATTACAGAACTTTTATTACGTGCTGGTATTTTCTACAACACTCTGCAAGACGGAAGTTTCCCTGGTGCTTACCTTGTAAGAGAGACGACGTTGATGAATAAGTATGAGAAATTTACCAGTCCACCCAAGTGTTTAGCAACCCTTTCTGTGAGCCTTCCCGAAGGACACTGTTTATAAATGAAATGAAACCGTTGTTCTTTATTCCATACTGTGTAGAAATTGTTTCTTCATAGAACAAGTGCACTAGTGTTTGTCAAGGATTCTTTAGAGAAACGGCACTACAAAAATTGTATAATTTTCTATAATTGTTACTCTCATTTAATATTTTAGTTCTGGAATTTTGAATGAGATTTTTCTTTCCCCTTTCAAGAAACGTACACTTTTAGATCGTGACAAGGAAGAGCAAACGGTTAAAAGAAGTTGAATAGAAATCAAAATGAACTCCCAAGAGAAACAAGAATAATTAATAAGACGAGGGATGTGATGTGTGAGGTAAACTCTCAACAGAAATGTACCAGGGTGATTTAGTGATAGTGTAGATCTGAAACCTCTCAGAATTGAGATGAGAAAAAAGAGGGATTTAAGAATAAAAGCTGCGACATCATTTATAGAAAATTGAAAAACACATAAAGCATACTAATTATAGTTTATGAATACCTGCATATATTATGAAAGTATAAAAATAAAGATGGAAACAAAAAGCACACTAGTCTTAAAATAGTGTTAAGCTCTTGGGAGATGGAGTGGAAAGGGATCAGGGAGGTCTTCAGATAGCCTTCAAATACATTTGTCTTGTTTTCTTTCTTCTTCTCAAAGAAAATTTTAAGGAAATACAGCACAATTTTAAGATGTGTTAAATAGTGGTGGAGAGTAAATAGTTGTTATGTTGTTTGTAATTTTCTGTATGTTTTAAATGTTTTCTATGAACAATATCTTTTTAAGAAAGAATTTAAGGAAATGCATTATTTATCTAATTAGAAGAATAGAATCATGGCATTTGCAATCCAGGAGATTAGAGTATGATTCTAGCTTGCACTTTATGTTTATGAATGAGGACACCATGCCCAGAGAGGTGAAGTGTTTTTTTTAAGGTCCCAGAATTGGGCACCATCGGGATGTAATTCAGGTCCATGAGGGCCCCCAGCCAGGAATTCTATCCAGCATATCTCATAAGAGTGACCCATATGCAAAACCTTCCCAATGATGAAATATCCCCAGCTCTTTTTCAGGGTAAGTGACAGAAGATTCTTCACTGGAAACATTATAAACATGTCCAAATATTTTTTAAAAAGACATTATGGGCTTGAATTAATTAAATTCTACAAATGTATCGAGTACTCAGTAAGTGCAAGGCATTGTGTGTCCTCCCAAGGCAAGGTTTTTATAGATTTTTTTTCCATCTGTAACTGTTTTTCCTCTTAATCGGTTTAGTTAAGGCAGAGACACATAATAATGAACACAAATTTCCTTGATACACCAGAGAAGGCGTTAGAAGCCGAAGACCAAGTGGGAAAAAACCCAGGATGCAATAGTTTGAACTCTCTAGATTTGAAATCCGTATTTAAAAATAATTGGCAAAGTGGTGTTTGTGGCCAAGTGAGCTGGAATAACACGTGGGTGTCCCATGAGTGATTATGTTGTTATTATCAGTTCAGATTTCTAGGGTTTAGAAATATCAGATAGAAGACTCTTCTTCATCTCTTGAGTAGTGTGAGTAACCAAAACCATTATGAAACCACTTGGAACAAGGAGGATGATTAAAGGCTAGAAAGAAAAGAGCAGAGAGGGATTGTCTTATGGGGGGCACCCATATTGTCAAGCCAGAGGAAATAAATCCTAAACTGCAGAGCTATTAAAACATAAGGAGTTTCTGGTTGCTCATGTGTGCAGATATTGCAAATAGACTTGTCGAAATAGACTTTGGAAACTCCATCTCTAGACAGATTCTAACAATAAGATGTATGCTTATGTGACTGAAACCATTTCCCTTAAGGTCAGTGGATAGAGCAGCCTTGTTCTCCAGGGTTCTCCCAACCCTATGATTCTAAATCTATTTCTGTCATCAAGGCCAATGTTGGTTAACCAGAAGACTTGCTAAGCATCGTTTGCCTAGTGGAAGTTTGGGTACTTCTAGGTTCTGTGATATAAATGGGTTAAAGGAGATGGTGGCAGTGAGGTGGGTCTTCGTATAATGAAGCAGGTGTTGGCAACTGAGGAATAGACTGAGGATGGGGAAGTCCCCCACATACCTTGGGAACCACATGCATTCTTGCTGAGGGCACTCTTCAGCCATCTCCAAGTGGTCTTACATATCGACAATGGTAGACTCTGAATAAGAGATTGAGGGGAAGTGCTATAGAGATGGCTGCCACCAACATCCACCCCAACCCCCACAAGCACTGCTATCCACAAGGTTACTTTGGGGAATGAGGGGGGAATATCCAGGGAAGAGGTGGGGATGAGATGGGGATTGATGATATTTCCCAGTTTTCATAAGATAGTACTGGTTTATGCCATTTTTTTCATTCTTTTTTTTTTTCTTTTGAGAGAGAGAGAGTGAGAGAGAATACCAGAGGGGAAGAGGGGGAGGGAGAGCAGGCTTCCCGCTGATTAGGGAGCCTGATGAGGAGCTCAACCCCAGGACTGGGATCATGACCTGAGCTGAAGGCAGACACTTTATTGACTGAGCCACCCAGGTGCCCCCATTTTTTCCATTCTTGTAAATTATTACAAGTATAGCCACCTTTCCTCTCAGAAGTGTCCCCTTTTGGATGATAAATTAGATAGTTACCGCAGAGGAATTGTAGGGCATAGGACAAGCATATATATGGCCCATCTTAATCCAGCCAACACATTAAAGTCATCCCTTAAAAATTTTGGCACTGTGATAGTTTATGCTCTGACTCACAGCTGAATTAAGGGGCAAAATGTCAACATCACCACAATTCCTTACATCCAACTGCTACGAAGGCTGTGAATTTAAATGGTTCCTGTCTTTGAAGCTGCAAATGAGCCCTGTCAAATTCCCAGGGTTGTCAGGGTCCTCGCTGAGTTGTGAGTCCAGCAAGGGCAGACTGACTCTGCCCACCAAAATTACCTCCTCAGCTCTGTAAATGAAAGTTTGAATATCCTCTGCAAAAATTGATTTTATAAAATTACCTTCCTATTTGAATATGGAAAGCTGAGCCACATATATTTTGCAGCATGCTTCATAATATATTCCTAGGAAATTTAACTGGTTATCTTTAAGATCAGCCAACACTGACTATTATCCTTGCACAGAAGAAAGAACGAATGATTAAATCTGAAAAGAAATGTGGGTATTTTAAATGAATTGGATTCTTTTGCCATCATAATCATCTTATTCATGTATTTTTCCCCCTCTGGTAACATTTTGATATACAGCCCATGTTTGAGATCACCAACGGAAGCAGGCACAGAAATGAAATGAAATGAACTTCAACAATAGACAGTTTTAGATATTCTAGGCAGTGTTCCCTGTAGGCTAGGAAGTGCCTAATAAGGAAATAAAGGTCTCAGGGCTTACCAGCAAACCACAAAGCCGCTAATTTGGTATTTCTTGCAGAAAAAGAACTGGAAGCTGCACAGGATTTGTTTAGGAAAGAACTTGGCCAAGTTAGTTGATTAGGGTGTTTCAGGAAGAACAGATTACACTCCAATCACCATCAGAATACAAATAGAGATGTGAAGTGAATTCTATCTAGGAACTGCCTTTTCCTGAATCCCATATTGGGGCTGGGTAGAATTGTTCCACATAGAGGAAAATTGTACCCTCTTCTCAAGAACTCACACAAAAAATTCACATGGCTGCTGAAGAAATGCCCTACCCCATACGTACACAGGAGTGAAAGGATAAAAAATACCAATCATCTTTGTCATTTATGGCATGCCCTACACATAATTGGAAACCCAGTTGGCATAATGAAAGAAGTTGGAGTGTAAACTTGAAACTGGATTACAACCGTAGAGGTAAGATACATGGTATTTGGGAGGAGAAAGGTCACAGGGAAAAAGGGTGAGGCTCCTGATGCCTTCTGGTATTTTACAGTCGAAGAAGGAGACTGGCCTGCCTCATCTCTCCCATTCATAGGCTACAACAGGAGAGCAAGAAATTCTGGTGAAGTGGACACCAAAGAAGAAAAGGGCTCCCTGGGGAAGTGTTGCTTGTGAGCCTTCTGCCAGCTTTAGGTATTGTGAGATTGGAGGTGGTAACCCACGTTTTGTGACTCTTCTATGTTTATGGAGTGTTGGTGGTGGACTGCAGCTGTTAGAAATGGATCACAGGAATGCTGAGATAATGACCCCTCAGCTCAGGGCCATGAGGCGGGCCTGGAGCATCCCGATCCTCTCTGAGAGGACCTCAGACCATGAAAGGCTGCATCCTAGCTCCAGGGTGGTGCTGAAACATCATCAATTCTATGATGCTGAGAGGTGAACAGATTGGGAAGCCCTGGAATAGATTGCCTCAGTCTGGGAACCACTGGGTCACTGTAGAAGTGGGGGGTGTTGAGATCTGGAATTTATTTCTGTGTGGTGGTGAGTTGAGTTGTGTCCCCCCCCCCCAAGATATATACAAATCCTAACCCCTGGTACCTATGAATGTGACCTCACTTGGAAAAAGAGTCTCTATACTGAATTAAGTTAAGGATCTTGAGATGGGATCATTCTGAATCTAGGGTGAGCCCTACATCCAATGACTGGTATCCTTGTAGGAGAAAGGAGAGGGATATTTGACACAAACAGGGAAGAAGACTATGTGGAAATGGAGGCAGAGATTGCAGTGATATAGCCACAACCCAGGGAATGCCAGGAGCCACCAGAACCTGGAAGAGGCAGGGAGGGATTCTCCTCTAGAGCCTATGGAGAGAGCGTGGCCTTGCCATCACCTTGATTTTAGACTTCTGGCCTCTAGATTTGGGAGAGAATAAATTTCTGTTGTTTTAGGCTACCGAATTGTGGTAATTTTTTGTGGCAGCCCTGGGACACTAATACAATTTCTATCTTGCTATTTGGTCTTTGTGGAAAACTTCAACTTCTCTTGTTGTTCTCTTTATACCTTCCTTCCCACTCTCTTTTCTTATTTACCCTCATCTCACAAAGGTCTTCATTAACCACTCCAGATACTGGTAGGCCCTGGGACTGCAGAAACAAGTAAATATGGCATCTGCCTACAGCTCAGTTTGGTGGAGGAGACAGACCTAAACAGGTCATTTCAAGGTACAGCAGGAGCTGGAGTGGTTAGTGAAGTACACTGTCCTACAGGAATCCAAAAGAGGGAGCAATTAATTCAGTAGGCATATGGGAAAGTTTTTCCAGAGGTGGGAGCATTTGAACTGCATCTCTTAAAGGACTAGTGAGATGAAGATGGGAGAAAATTGGAAATAGGCACTCTAAGCAGAGGGAAAATGTCATTTGGGGTGGATCTCTGATGGATGATTCATCAGTGATATATCATGTGCTTGTGCTTCTTTCTACTCTTGTGATGTGTGATGAAATACTGGTCTGTTTGATACATTCCATTAGCTATATTCCATTTCCACAGATGTCATTTTTGAGTTCAAAGTCTGGGCTGTATTGAGCAGAGATATTACGTATAGCCCAGAGCTGTTCTAGAAGGTGTGGTCTTTTCTTAGCCTGGGAGGTATGGAAGGGCCATATTGAATTTAGGACTTCCCACAAATTGACAGCTTATGGCTCAAGGTAGAACAGAGCCTCTGGGTCCACTTGAATATAGACCTAGGTTCAGACCTCACCTGGGATCATGGGGTACAGATCAGGGCATTCAAAAGCTGCAGTGAAATGCTGAGGAAGGCACTGTGGATCCTTCCGTCCTAGAGGTGAGCTGGCGCATCAAGGACTCCATAAAAGTTTTCCTATCCCAACGGGAATGGGAAACTAGTATGACTGCCTCATTTAAAATTAAACGTACTTTGAAGACTGAGACTTTAGTATTATCCAGTTTTTAAATGTATGCTTTTGACTTGAGTCAGATTTGGTATCTGAGTTTAAGAACATGAACTTGATTCTCAGCATTCCAAGAGGTAGGTGGACTTGGCCCTAAAACACTACCCCTGTGGATGGTGTTCCAAATATGCTAACCTAAGCTAAAGTAGGTTAATTAGGGTTCCCACCTTGGAGGTAGGTCATTGTTAAACAGAGAGGGAACCAGTTTAGGGTAAGAGGGCAAAGGAAGCAGATTTTTCCTGACGTCATGTGAAACCCCTTGTGTACAAGATGCAAGTCCTGACTCACCTCTCCTGTTGTCATTGAGCAAAGTTTTTACCCATTTGTACCTCCGTTTTCTCACCTGTAAAATAGGGATAATAGTAGTACCTTCTTCATGCTTATTGTGAAATTAAAATGAGTCAATACATGTGAAGTGTTAGCACTGCCTGGCACATGATCAAGCAATGGTTTTGTTTTGTTTTGTTTTGTTTTTAAGATTATTTATTTATTTATTTGACAGAGAGAGACAGCCAGCGAGAGAGGGAACACAAGCAGGGGGAGAGGGAGAGGAAGAAGCAGGCTCCTGGCTGAAGAGCCCGACGTGGGGCTCGATCCCAGAACTCCGGGATCAGGCACTGAGCCAAAGGCAGATGCTTAACGACTGAGCCACCCAGGCGCCCCGATCAAGCAATGGTTAAAGGTCAAGATCATGACCCTGATTCCTTACTGCTAAGAGTTAAATGAGATGATGATGTGCTAGAACTTGGTAGGTGCTCAACAAGGGTTAGTGCCACCTTTGCTGAAGGCACTCCCCAGCTGACCTCCGGTCTGAAGTAAGGACTCAAGAGACACAATGCACATGAGTTGAGAGCAGATGGGGCACAGGTACCAGGGGACACCTGCCTGACCATAGAGAAGGGGATGGCTGTTGCAGTCAAGGTGCCAGGCCTTGGAGGTGACAGAAACCATCACCAACCACTGCTGTCCTAGGCTTGGCAATGAGCAGAGCCACCCTTTGTGGTAAACCCATTTCCTTAATGCCATTTCTAGTAATTACTATGAGTGCCTGCCTGCTAAGAAGCAAAGGGGTCCTGTATTTACTAATGCATGTGGGTGGGTGGTGGCAGTAGTATGTAAAGGGTGAGGTGGGTGGTCTAGACTGGCCCAAGGCCAAGGCTACTCAAGAACATGGGGGACATCACTGACTATAGGTGTGGTGTCACACATGCATGATTTCATTTGACTCTCACAATAACCTGGAATGATGGGCATTAAGTCTGTTTTTTTAGGAGAGGAAAATGAGGTTCAGAGAGAGCAATGACCTGCCCAAGACCATATAGATGACAAGGCAGAGCTAAGAATTAAACTCAGAGTAACTCAAAGCTCTGGTTCCCTTCCCTCCACCAAACTGCCTCCAGGTTCTGACATCCCCTTAACAATGAACACATACTTCTGTTTTTCCAATAAGATAGTTTTCTTCCAAATTTCGTTTTAAAGGAAAAAGCAACATTTTTTTTGTTCAGTTAAGTAAAAATGTTTTTGCTCCCAGAGGAATACCTAGGAAACTTTAGAAAATAATTGAATTGAACATTCTAACTTTTTAATTTAGCAAAAATACCGTATTCCTGTAAAGATCTTACAGTTTGGCTTTCAAAAGAAGAATAAACCAGAAATTACGGGAAAAGCCTATTTTCCTTTTGAATCTGGAAAATTGAAACTGGATATTATTGCTACAACTATACATAGGGAAGAATTCTTTGAAGAGAACTTCGAATTGTTTTTCATTTCTAATGTCTTAAAAACCTTGCATTAAAGGACAGATGGTTAAGAGGAACCTGTAGAATTTTGGCTAGATCTGATTTCTCAGTTTGACACTATTGATCTTTTAGGCTAGATAATTCTTTGTTGTGGGAGGCTGTCTAGTATATTGTAGGATATTTAACAGCATCTCTGGCCTCTACCTACTAGCTGCCAGTAGCACCCGCCAAGTCGTGACAACCAAACATGTCTCCAGATATTGCCAAATGTCCCTTGGGACAAAATCAGTCATGGTTGTGAACTACTGAGTTAAATGGAAAAAATGTTATCATCAGTTAATATTTGTGCTTATCCTCATGGTTTGTGGCACTGTATCATGAGTGTGTCTGCTTCCTGGCAGTTCCCAAGGTCTGAGGAGGACTGGCAGAACAGAGAGACCTTTCCATGATAGGATCTTATTATGACTTCATTCTTCTTCTATTTTTAAAATAACAGCTTTATTGAGATATAATTTACATACCATAAAATTTATCCTTTTAAAGTGAACAATTCAATGACTTTTAGTATAGTCACAGAATTGTGCAAGTACTACCATTATTTAATTTTGGAATATTTTCATTACCCTCCCCCAAAACTCCATATCCATAAGCAATCGCACCCCATTCCCCATTAATCCACTTTCTGTCTTTATGGATTTGCAGAGTTCCATTCTTACATGTGGAGTGTTTGGCTTGCAAACCTAACAGCCAGTGTGTATAGGGTTTCTTCATCTGACCCAATAATTTCTATTCCCCCTTAGGTGTTTTAAATCTTGTTTTAAAGTCTAGCTCAAGAATCTCTTCTTCCAGAAGGCATTCCCTGCTTTCCTTTCTGGTCCAACTGTCCAGCCATTGCCCTAAGGCTTCTCTCCTCTTGGCTGTGGAGCCAGTCACAGCTCACTTCGGCAGAAGAACTTTGCTAGGCCAGATACCTTCCCTTCATGCACTCAGGCCAGTACCTAGTGGACAGTGCCATGGAGTCAGTATGGCTTGTTGGTTGCTTTGTCCTGGGCCTCAAAGCATGCTTTCTAGGGATCAAACAAACAAACAAACAAAAAGCAATGGAAGATATGAGTGAGGAGATGGACCAGCTAGGTTTGCATTCAGTTAGATTTCTAGAATGCCACATCAGTGACTGAGGTTCTTTGGGTTTAGAGCACTAGGGTGATGGGCAGAGGTGGAAAGGTCAAGATGAAAATCCGCAAACGGCCCCAGCTGCAACACTCAGTTATGACAGGAAAAAGTGAGCAGGAAGTGTTAGTTCTCAGAAATCTGGTATTATTTGTGGAGAGCCTGAACAAAGAGCTACGCCTGGTCTTATAGTTACTTCCAGCCCACCACCCTTAAACTTTGGTGAGGTGGCAGTTAGCTCCCTCCTAACACTGGGGCCTCTGTAAGAAGCTCATGAGAAGGAAAGGAAACTAACTTTCCCAAGCATTTAGCATCTGTCAGTTCTGGGCCAGAATGGTAATAGCTAAGAACATGGTGTCCACTGGGTTCCCAGCTCAGTTCTGATGCTCAGTTTCATTCTCAAAATAACCCAATGAATAGGTGCTATTACAAAGTCCATTTTAGAGATGAAGCACCTGAGACCCAAAGGAATTGAGTAAATTGCTCAAAGTGATTGAAAAGTGGTGGAGTGGGGTTCTGGTCCAGAATTCAGTGTGCGATCGTTGCATGATCACTTCTCTGAGGAACACTGCCAGGGAATTGACATACATTAACCTCTCTTAGCTCTCATGAAAACTCTGTGAAGTGAATATTATAACTCCATTTTCCCAATGAGGAATCTGATGCTCAGAGAAATTAACCGTCATGCAGCTCATAGATGGCAGAGCCAGAATTTAAGCCTGGATTAAATGTGTTCATCCCACAAGAATGCTGCCAAGGACAGTACCAGTGACTGGGTCCTTCAAAGTTCAGCCTGGAAGCCTTAGCTCTTATCCTGCTAGAAAGAAGAGCCCCTAATTATTAACTGGAAATTGCTTAGTTGTTTTCTGATCTGCAAGTGAAGTCGAGAAATATGAATTCCTTTAGAAGGATCTAGAAAGTTATCCCTCACAGAGATAGAATATGGAAAAAGAAACAGATAGAATATGGAAACAGAATATGGAAAAAGTACTCAACCTTAGAAGCCTGAAAAGTGGTTAGGAGAACTAAGGGTTTGACTGTTTGTATTCCTTGAAAGAATCTTCCAGACTTGAGGACTGGCAAATGTGTGAGTAGAGCAAGGAGAGGAGGGCTGGTGGGCAGGATGCTGACATGGCACTTCACTGGGGAGCCTCACCTCTTGCATAGGCATGCCTGTCTGGGAGATAAGCACACCTCAAACCTGATATATATGGAATACACACTTTGAACCTAAAAGGAAGCTCATCAAAGAAGAGAGCTAATTACAGGGCTAGTTATTTACATAATTTAGTTGGCAATCTTGAAAACATAGTTATATTTCAGAGATTCATGACTTTAATCAGGCTGCAAATAGTGAAGAATAACACAAAGCAAGCCAGGCTGATTTGCACAACTATTAAAACTATTAAACATATAGGTCAGCACCTATACACAGAGCAAAATGCCAGGGATTGCAAATTATCTTAGAGCCATTCTGGAGAAATGGGATAATGGATCAAAAGGGAAAGTATGGAAAATAAAAATTGATCGGGGAGGTTATTCGAATGTGGAATTAGATGAATCTGTAACTGCTTTAATCAAAGTATATAGCTGTAACGTAAAAGAGTATATCTTACTGAAAGCTTAGTGAGTAGGAACATGGTATAAATGAAAGGATTTTATTACCATAGAACTATAAAGTTCAATTTTATGCAAAAA
The DNA here is from genome assembly GCF_024610735.1 of Ursus americanus. NCBI lineage: Eukaryota > Metazoa > Chordata > Mammalia > Carnivora > Ursidae > Ursus > Ursus americanus. Next base: position 8,394,650 of record NC_142137.1, on the reverse strand, counting down.
TAAAAATGACAGGCAATATAACAATTGGACTATCTAGGAAATAATATTCCTCAGACGTAATCTACTTTGGGGCTGGCTATAGACAGTTTGATTGCTTTAGTAACAGATAACTGACCACATGAAGTGACTTGCTCTTTCTCTGGAGGCTTCATCCTGCCTGCAGACTTACAGACATGCTGTTCCTTCTCCCATCAGTGTTTGTGTCCTCTTGTCAGCCAGCAAACACACATTCATCCTTCAAGATGGAATTTCAGGAAATCTGATAGCATGGTAAAAGCATAAGGCTTTGGACTTGGAGTCTCCATTTAGCCATTGACTAGTTGTCTGGTCTTGAGCAGTTTACATAACTTCTGTGATCCTCTGTCCCCCACAACTTCCAAACGTCAAGGTTAACCTCCCTCCCCAAAGAGTTTGTTATTTCCTCATCCCGTACCAGTATTACAGCATTAACAATTCTAGTTTATTTGCTGCTTATGGGAATGTGGCATTTGTGTTGCAGCCGGGGTCTTGGGCTCAAATTCGGCAGCTGCCACTTACTTGCTGAGCCTCATTTTTTCATTTAAAAAACGGGGATAATGCTAAAGACTGACAGCTAATCACCAGACTTATTTTTCTTCCTCATGGGCACACATCGAGATTGTTTTCCCCAGCCTCCCCTATAGTGATTCCTGGTTATGTGACTGAGGAAAGCCCATGGAATATAAACAGGAGTTATGAGGAACACAATCTTAGTTGTTAGAAAAAACTCCATGCTCTCCTTCCCTCTGCCAGATTAAGGTGGTAGAGGACTGTGAGCCAGTAAGTGTCTTGAAGGTAGCAGAGACACAAGGTGGGGGAACCTTAGCCTCTGAATCATTACTTGGAAGAGCACACCTCCACACCAATTAGGGATGCCCATTTTGGGCTTTAAGTGAGTGAGAAACAATGTCTTTTATAGTAAACCATTGATAGCTGGGGGTTTATCTGTTATAGCAGCTAGCATTACCTTAGCTAAAACACTAATTTCATAGAAGTACACACTGCTGTGAAGATTGTAACAATGGTTGGCAGAGTTCCTGGAACATAATAAGCCCTTAACAAAATCTGATAAATTAATGGATCATTAAGTTCTCCAAAAGAGAAAATAGAATTAGTATATATAATGATTTTCCCTGTGTCAAGCCAAATTTGATTTTTTTTTCTGTCAAGTTAGATACAAATAATTGGGACTTCTAACAGGTTTGTAAGAACAATACTCTCTTGTGGCTAAATTAGTATTGTTTATAATTAAATTTCTCACAAATTTCCAGAACATTGGTGCTGAATGGGACCTTGGCAAGCAAGTCATACACATGCCCTCTCATTTCCTAGGTGAGAAAACCAAGGCTTAGAGAGGTTATTACCCTAATCACAGCCAGAGCAAGGACTTACGATTATTTTCACAATTAAAAGAGATATTTTCTGATTGTAGAAGTTACAAATGGTTGTGTAGGCTCAAAAGTAGGCAACTAGAAATGTTTTATTTGTTGGAGAAAATAAGAATTGCTCTAATGTAAACATGGGCTATGTTTCTAATCTTTTATCTATGTATATGTTTCACAGACTTTAACAGTGATCATGGTGATTATACAATTTTATTTTATTATTTTTTGAAAGATTTTATTTATTAATTTATTTGAGAGAGAAAGAGAGTATTGGGGGGGAGGGGCAGAGAGACAAGCAGACTCCCTGCTGAGCAGGGAGCCTGATGCAGGGCTCGATCCCAGGACCCTGAGATCATGACCTGAGCTGAAGTCAGATGCTTAACCTACAATTTTAAATACTGGGCAGCAAGACTTGACCCTGGACCTCTCTGGGCCACTCTTAGGGCTGACATTAATGTGGGTCAGGATTACTGTGGTTGTTTTGACAACGTGACATTCCCTCGAGTGGGAATGTCCTACTTGAAGAGGCCAGGGAGCTGGGTGTGAGAGTTGAAGCCTGCATGTCCTGGGGCAAGCCCTCCACCTGCCCAGCCTGGAGTTTCCATGACTCCCTGCCTGGGGGCAATCTCTTTCATCTCAGTGGGCCCAGATACAGCCCCAAGTATGCAACCTTCAAAGCCAAGAAGTGGGCTATGGAGGCAAGGCCAGGAACATCCCTGCCCACCTTCCCAGCCACTCTCAAAACAGTTCTTCCCTCAAATATTCTGAATGGTGATTTTGGGGAACTGGTCACTTCTTTTTGCTATGAAGTGACTTCTCACCTATGGTAATTTGTTAATAATTTCAATAAACCCTAAGGGAGTGGGGTTGCTCTCTTAGGTTTCCTTTAGCCTTCAAGGTGGTAGACACATCCAGAAAAACTGCTGAGAGAGAGTGGAGAGGAGGTCCCTAATCTTATGTGAAGTGTGGCTAATAGCCTCTCCAGCAGGAGTCCTGCCTGTGATTGGGAAAGGGAGTGGGGTCAGCATTGCTGTTTTGGCCACAGAGGAAGCCATGAACTAACATTTAACAAGAAGGAGGTCTTACTTAGAGGAGATCTGGAGCCCTGGGCCTCTTTCATGATTGTCATTGTTCCATAAGTGACCATTTAGTATTCAAGGACAGTCTGGTGAAAAATTGAGACTGACTTTTTCATACTATTATGAGTCTTATTTCCTTCACTTTTTTTTTTCCTGAACACCCTCCGCAATCAATACTGCTTTCCTTGGCAGCTCTTAATTTAAAACTTAATTTCTACAGATATGTTAGATGTATCTGTACCCCGTATAAAGATAAGCTGTCCTGTGGCCCTTCCTCAGTGGGGAGTCGCTTTCAAAATGAAATTACCCCAAATGCTTAAAAGTAAATTGAACCTTCATCCCAGTTTATTGAGAAAATGCTGATGACAGAGTATAGTCATAATGCACAGAAAAGATCTAAACATTCTCTTTCTCTCCACCCCCCAAACCTCAGCATCTTACTAGTTTCTCTCCTTCCCCCTAGTGGGCTCCTAACCAGTAGTTGCTCCTTTACAGATCGATTCTCTGCTCCTTCTAAAGCGAACCTAGCCAGGCTTCGAGTTTCTCCTCCCACAGCCTCTGTTACACACATAGAAAAAGCCCAGAACTCTTTCAGGCACAATAGAAGGTAAGGCTCTGAATATTTATATGTTAATATTTTCCCCTGTCTCATAGTTTAAATTCATCCCTTCAGTATTAGTTGTGCTTTTTCGTAACATGGCTTCATTTCCATGACGGATGCCTTTGCAGGGAGTATGCTTAGACATGTATCAGGCAATTTTAAAGCTGAATCAGGCTCAGAGAACTGAATAAATAAAGTGGTGACTGAGTTCAAGACTTTGAAAACAAAAGCCGATTGCAGATAACAGGAGGCCGTGAGTTGTTTCCCAAACCATTTCGACAACTCCCTTTTGCCTCAAGAGTCCTTTCTCCTACTGGCCTCTTCTTTATTTCTCTTGCCCCCCTTTTTTTTCTGTTCTTCTCTCCCAAGCTGTCAGCAACAGTCCCCCACGGACACCGCCCAGTGCAGAATTTTGCTGAGTTCTCTTTTGAAGGAAATAAGAAACAGAAGAGGAAAACCTATAGGGCAGGGAAAGTGAGTACACATTTATACTGAATATCATAGATGTGCAAAGGAAAACCCACCCTGAACTCCTGAAACTGGGAGTTAACACTTCCAGCCAAAGAGAAATGTGAAAATGAAGCGTTCACAGCATTGCAGACAAAGAAGTCTGGATATCATACTTCTAATTGGCAATACAATACTGTCCCCCTCAGGGATTGGAGTGGGTTGGTGGGGGTAGGGAGAGGGAGATGGCTCACAATAAAAAGTCACACAGGGAGATTGCATGTGAAAAGTATAACTGTAGCTGACATGATCAATTTCCTGGCACAGGAGGGATCAAACTACTTAGAAAGCATCTATAAGGAGAGGTGGGGATGGAGCATCTGGTCAAACACTGCCTGAAGCACATTTGAGGTTAGGCATGCCCTGGTCTGGGTCACTCCCCAGTTTGCCCGCTGGTGGCTTCCTCTCTGGTAGGCATATAGCAGCTGTCTGATAATCACTGGCTATTGATTGACCAATTAATTAACCATATTCAGTGTGTCATTTCAGGGAATTCAGGAAAAGAAAAGGGGTGTTGAAGGGAGATCTGAAAGCAAAGAATGGCAATTCTGACAAAGAACCATAGAATCTGTCTCACTGTGCTCTTGGACATTATTGCTCAATGTCTGCAGCTCTTGCCACCATCGTCCATTCCATTCGAAAAGAGTTTCTCTGTTGTTGAGCAGAGTGGCATATCCCCCACTTCTGTGGGTTATTTGGGTCAAGTTCATTTCTTGACCTTCCATGTCCCCCACCACCTCCACCCACACTGTGTCCACGACAAGGACAGACACAGGCTCCAGTCTCAGTTCCCTGTCTGTGGTCTCCTCTCCCACAATCAGAAAGATGGCACCCACCATGGACAGTGGCTTGTGCCAGGGGCTGCCCACCCTGGAGAGCACACACTGCACCAAAACATGATAACTCAAGCCTAAACGCCTTTCCTCATTAGCATTTCCTCCCAAAAGATGTTGCTGGAATCATTATGTCATGTAAGCCATTTGCAGCTGAATACAGCATTTTGGCTCCTTTTTATGTGAAACTGTCTATGTCATAAAGCTGGCTTGATAACAATGAGATTTCCCAGAGAGGCTATTCCCAATTCCATTATGTCACTCATCTTCTTAGCAAAAAAAGTTGTTGTGTGCCTATGTCGTGCTTACTGTTAGGTGCTGAGAATAAAAAAGATGAATAATGCCAGTCCCTGCTCTTCAGCAGCTCAGAGTTTAGACAGAAACACAAACTAATAATGCAACACAAACCCATAGCACCAGGTCTAATATTAGCTCTATGTTATCTGCCCCAGCCCTTCCAGGGCAATGGGTGAGAAGGAAGGGCAAGCACCAGGCACACTGATGCTCTTTCTCCTTCCCCAAATCTGTTGGTCTTCTTAGTTCATTTTGTCACTCTTAACCTTATTTCCCTGTCTTGTATTTCTACCCTCAACTCCTTCCTTGCCCTTGCCCTTGCCGACACAGTCAACAAATCTGTTGGTTCAATCTCAGATATGTTTTCAGACTTTGTCCACATCCTACCCTCCCTGGCTTCCCTTCTCCTGGCCTTGATAGCCAACACTGGTCAAGTGCCCAGCTGGTTTCCTTGCCCTCAGGCTCTCCCTCATCAGTCCTTCTGCCATCCTGCCTGCATGGTTATTTTCTTAAAATACAAATCGGATTACATCACTCCTTGCTTGGAGACAATCACCGACTCCCTTAGCTTTCAGCGTGACTAGGCTTTGCACCATCTGCAGACACTTGGTGGAGGAGGGGGTATTAATGGCACTCCCTGACCCAGGAAGAAATGTGAATGAAAAGGAAGGGGACTCAGCCACCAGCCTCTCTTGGTGACTGCACATTGGAACCACCTGGAGAGCTTTTATAAACCACAGATGCCAGGGCTGCCCAAACCCCGACAGCCACTGGAACTGCATCTCTGGGTGAGGCCTGAGTTTTTCTATAGGTTTAAAAAGCCCCTGTAAGTGATTCTGATGAACAGTGAGTGTCACAACCCACCGTGTTGGGGAACCCAGCAGGCTCTGTACTTTGGGATGGCTCATGTACTTTGGAAAAGGGCGCTCACATCAGCTCCACCTCATGAGAAGCATAATACTGGTGTCTGGTGGTCCTTAGGCTCACAGTCCCAAACAGAACAGTGACCTGTTGTCCCACGAGGCCATTACAGCCCTCATCTTGGCTCTGCTGCTCTGTAAGCCCCGTCCAACTGATCTAACTTGCCAGAAGCCAGTCTGTTTCACAGATAGTATGCTTTAGCACTTAACCAAGTCCTCATCCTTGATATGCTTATTCTCCTTTCTATTGGGATTTAAACCACAAAATTTTAGTTATCATCTTAAAATAGCATAGTAGTATATTTTATGAAGCACGACTTTAACCAAATGCAATCTTTGTTTGCTTCCGGCTTGATTTGGAAAGCTGCTTCATATTCTGGGTTTGTGATACTTCAGTAGTTTTAGAAAATATGTAGATTTGCTTCTAATTCACTAGGTACTTTTTTGGGGGGGAAAGTCTGTTGATCTTATAGACATTAAAAAGAAGTATTGGGTTTTTTTTTTTTTTCAGGGTTCAGCAAATGTGTATGTGTGTTTGAAGGGGGAATGGTTTTATTTGATTATTGGCATTTTAATTTACTTCTTATTAGGAAACACACATTTCCTTTGGTGGTAACCACTATAGTGTCTGCACAAAACTACTCCATGGCCACAAAAGATTACAATGTATAGGAAGCTTTATATTTTCTTTGAGGAAGGTAGAAAAGCCTAAGACTTTTTGTTTTGTTACATAAGTCTCTGCCATTGGCCTCAAGCTAGTCCAAACAGTCTCATTATTCAAGTCAGGGCTGGCTAGGCTTTGGGCAAAGCAGCCCGAGTGGAAGTGGGGTTGCTCTTTACCCTGAAGTACCCCCCACTTTTTTGTATACTGCCCTCCCCCCCAAGGAATGTAAGCCTAAAAGGCCTGATTGTCTCCACACTCTTCATCTCTGCTTGCTTTGCTTTCTTAAAGCAGGCCTTTAATTTTGTCTCAGTTGCCCTGTCACTTCCCCCACTTTCTTCACCAATTTTCCTCACCTAATAATTATAAAGAAAAACATTAACCATGAAACCTCCCCTCCCCCTTGCTCTTTTATCTACATAAATATCCTTGACTGCAAGACATCTAGTACAGCACATTCATTAATTTTTAATTTGTCTCTTCTTGTGGTTACTGTGTTCCAGGGACTAAAGGACCCCGAACAATGGTTTCCAAAACCTTGGGCTGAGCCTTTTTTCTTATATTCAGGGATATAGCTGAGGGCATAATGGAGTCTGATCAAATAAATATCTGTTATTTGAAACAGCCTGTTCAAGGTGAATATGGATTTTCATCACATTAATCCTGAGCTTGTGAGCCAGAGTTTTTGTGCCTGAATATTATTAGCAAACAGAAAAAATAATTTTGAGAGACGGCAGAGTGAAAGAGTTATTTCTCATAGGAGAGCTGCTCCTGAGGCGGCCCAGAGGATTTGAGGGCAGATGGCTGCAAAACCATGGGGCAGCCTCCTCGCCACTTCCCAGTAAGGAAATCCAGGAAATGCCTTATGGAGGGGCTCTCACTTGCTGTTGGTATTCTTCAGGGTCTGTCCACAGCCCGCTTTGCCTTTGCGGTGTACGCTTTCCTGGGAGGACCTCATCTACTCCTTCAGCCATTCCCTACCCACACCTCAACACCTCCTAGAGTTGTATCTGCAATCAGCTATCTTGTCTGAGAACCACTTACGTCATGGCCTCCTGGGAATCTCCAGGTATGTCCAGAAGAGAACTCACTTTCTGGACACCCCTAGTCCTATCGCCAAACGTGCTCTTCTTCTGAGTAGTCCTCTCATGACGGATGGCACTATTGCCTCTCATATTTATAGGTGGAAAATCTCAGGGTTCTCCTTGTTTCCTTTTCTCCATTATTTTGCCCAGTGATTTGGCTGTGAGGACTCCTGATTGTATCTCTGACACATCTCTTGAGTCCATCTGCACCACCTCAGCCCTACTTCGTTCATTGACTTGCCATCTCCCACCTGGACTGGCAGGTCCCTCCCAGCTAAGCTATTGGACATCTACACAGCTTCCTCTCTGGCCTGTCTTCCACACTGTTGTAGGAGCCTGTTCCAGAGCACGTGTCTTTCAGGTCACAGATAAAATGTTTTCACAGGCTCTCAAAAGTATGCAGGACCAGATCTAAACTTCTCTCCATGGCTTTTCAGACCCATCCCTTTCTGGATCTAACCTATCTCACTAGCCTTATCCTCCCACAAAAAGTGACACTCTCTCCACTCTCTGCTTACTAAACTCTCACTATTCCCCAGGGCTAAATTTCTCCAATCTGTTGTTCGAATTCTTATGACGTCTCTACTCTGTGCCCAGCACTGCTAGGCACCATGGATTCAGAGAGGAGTTGGGCACAGCTCCTGGAAGCGCTGAACACCTAACAGGGTAAATAGACAAGAACAGAGATCATAACCATGAACACCAGGAGAGAAGGAAGAAGATCTGTAGGATTTCAAAGCAGGGAGCCTTAAACCTTCTTGAGAGACTTAGAGAAGTCTTCTAGAGGAGTTATCTATTAAACTAGTATGTGGGAGATCAGGGCAGAGGGAACAGCAAATGCAAAGCCACAGAATTACGGAAGAGCAAAGCACGTTCCTGGAAATATGAACAAGACAGCATGGTTGGAGTAGAGGATGTCCAGAGGAGTGTAGTAGGAAAGGTTAGAGAGGGAGGTGGAGGTAAGAGTGTGAAGTATTGATTATGCCAGGTTATGTTGGTACAGCCATTTTTATTCTCATTTACAGTGAACGTGAGTCATCTGTATTAGTTTCCTATGGCTGCAGTAAAAAATTGCCACATGCTGATTGGCTTAAAACAATAGAAATTTATTTTTTCATAATTCTGGAGACTACAAGTAAAAAATCAAGATATCGGCAGGGTTGGTTCCTACTGGGGGCTCAGAGGGAGAACCTGTTTCATGCCTTTCTGCTAACGTCTGGTGGTTTCCAGCAGTTTTTAGAGTTCTTTGGCTTGTAGATTTATCATTCCAATCCCTGCCTCTGTCTTTTACATAGCATTTCCCCCATATGTCTGGGTCCAAATTTCCTTCTTCTAATATGGATACCAGTCATTGGATTAGGGCTCACCCTAATCCAGTATAACCTCATCTTAATTTGATTACATTCTCAAACACACTGTTATACTATTTCCAAGTATGGTCACATTCACAGGAACCAGGAGTTAGGACTTGAACATATTTTTTTAGGGGATACAATTCAACCCACAACAATATTCTTGGCCTAAAACGCGGGTGTTTTAACAAAGTGTGTTAATTTAGTTCAACATGTATTTATAGAGTGCTTCTCTGTGCTGGGTGCTGAACCAGGGTACAGGGAGTAGATTTGGGATAAACACCTTTGGCACTCAGTGGGGTGCTTCATATCACCCAAGGTTTCTCATGAAAAGCCCTATCTCTGCTGAGAGACATCCAAACTATACAATTAACAGGAAGTGGGCCAATTCTGTGAATGCCTTTTATTTGAGCAATTCTTATTAATTGCTACCAATAGAGTGATCATGACTCATACTGCTCAGGACAGTCCTGGTTTATGCCAGTTATCCTAATATCCCACTGAGTCAGCAGCCCTTCACACTCTCGAAGTTCCTGGTTTGAATGATAAATTTTATTGTCCTCCCAACAATAGGAGAGCTATTGTGTGAGGTGCTGGATGTACAAGAGTGAAAGGGGGCCCGGCCTGTAAAGGACTCACAGTGCGCTGCAGGAGGGAGGTGAAGAAGCATTCATAATGCAGCACCATCAGTGCGTGGCCCTAGGCAAGACAGGGTGCCAGAGCAGTGCATGGGGGTTTGAATTGGAGGGCTGTTGTCAATTCATTGAAAATCTATTAGATGAACGACTGGTTTACGTCAGATTGGCAGAGGAATAGCTTCTGAAAGGTCTGGAGTGACTGACTGGGGTGGAACCTCTCTATCACTCTGTTTGGGGGGACTGTCTCTGGAGCACCTGACCAAAGGCAGGGAGTCCTGTGTAGTCCAGCCTCACTATGGTCCCTGTGTGCAAGTGTTAATAAAGGCAGGGCACAGACACGATGTAGAGGCGGTATCGGGAATACAGTGTTGCTACTCTGGAGGGGCAAAGGCTTGCCCCCTTCCTCTCACCAGGCTGGAGATGGCAAAATGAAATCCTTGGAAGAAAAAAAGTCCTCAAAATCTGTTGAAACCAACTATGCACCATGAATGGCTATAAACTCTTGAGATGGTTCAAGGAAATTTTTGGTGATGTGCTAAGTTGACAAATTAGCTTTTGCCAAACTTGTGTTTTGGAGAATTGGCTTTTGGAGAAGTGGATGGGTTCAGATCATTGGGTATCAACAAAGAAGATAAGGAAAATTTGAGGCAAAGTGATTAAAAGCTCAGACCATGGAATCAGTTGACCTAAGTTGGAATGCTGGCACTTTGAGGTAACTAACAACTGTGTGACTCTGGCAAAGAGTGTTGTTATCATTTTATTGGATCAGTGTTTCCAACCTTGAATGGTAGGCTGGCCAGTGCCTGAGGACCTTTGGGGTCTAGAATGCAGCTATGGAGAGGGCTGACACAAACCAAAGGCATTTGCCCAGTAGCCTGTGGTCCAGTTGCTGGTAGACTTTTACAGACTTGGTTGCTGGGGATCAGGCAGCTGCACCTTGAAAAACTCAGAGACTTCCAATGCACCCTTGGGGTGTGATGTCTAGGTCCACCCCAGAAATCCTGGTTTCATGCAGTCTGGTCGTTGGGTTGTGGGCACTTCCGTAGGTGACTGATATGCCAGTCTGAGAACCACCGTACTACACCAAAAGGGTTCTGTCTCTCTGTGCCTCCTCCATCTGGAGTGGCCCTGCTCTGAGGTGCACTAAGAAACACGGTGCATTTTCCAGACCAGCACCCACAAGGTGTCCAAGTTGGCAATTTATTTATTTATTTTTAAGATTTTATTTATTTATTTGACAGAGAGAGAGACAGCTAGCAAGAGAGGGAACACAAGTAGGGGGAGTGGGAGAGGAAGAAGCAGGCTCCCAGAGGAGGAGCCGGGATCACGCCCTGAGCCGAAGGCAGACGCTTAACGACTGAGCCACCCAGGCACCCCCAAGTTGGCAATTTAAACCCAGACGCAGCTCAGGGATGTTCACTCTGGATGAGAAGCAAAGGTCGCCGGAGAGCACTTACTCAGACCTCCATATGCATAGTATGCGCAATACCCAACATGGGCAATAACACTCAGACCTCAGGGAGAGAGCGTTTTGCTTCTCCCTCCAGAATGGTATTAAAAAAGAAAATTCTGTCCTGGTAAGGTACAAAATGCATGCTTTGTGAGGCAATAAGCATGTCTTTTATAGCAAGTGGAGAGTCTGCACTCCAAAGAGAGGACATACAGGAGTCATGCTCTAATCTTTTAGAGACTTCCATCCCTCGATTCCTCCTCAATTCCTCCTCCTCTTCCTATTACCCTCTTTGGGGTTTTTCCCAGGCTTGCCTCATGAGGTGTCAGAGGGGACCCTCGGGGCACCCTGCAGACAAGGGCAATGCTTTACTGCAGTGTCAGGGCCCAGCCAAGCCAATGCTAGTTACTGGGCCTGAGAAGGCTACGGTGAAGTCCTTCCCTAAAGGAGGGGCCGGGGAACTGCCATTTATTGTTACAGCCTGGTTTCAGGAGCAGGTGAAAATAATACCCTTTCCTTCTTCCCTCCCTCCCTGCCTGCCTTCCAACTCATGGCAGATGAAAGAGTCTCTCCAAATGCAAGGTAATGCTACGTTTTCCTTTGTAGCACTTGGGTCTTGATCTCCACAGTCTGACAGGGGTACTTAGAAGAATAAAAGCATTCCATTGAAAAGTCTCCTTTCTTTCTCGGGCGTCATACCTGCTTGCCAAGGCAAGTCCTCTTGTAAAAGGGAGGTTTTTAAAGTCTGTCAAAGGACACTACCAACAGGGCGGATTCATTATTTTAAAGCCCTTTCAGGGTCCTCCTGACATGGCACTCTTCATGAACTTCTTTGGATGGTGACTAGGAAGGTGAGAGTCTTCTCCTCAAGGGGTCTGAGCTGTTTTGATAGACTAGTGGCATAAAAGATGGGGTTGCATGGGATAAGAGAACCAAAGGAATGATGACTGACCTCAGACTGGAGCCTGGGGAAAGGGCTACGCAAGCATAATTTTTGATTTATGAGACCCCATTGAGTTACTTGACACCTCTTTTTACTTATTTATTTTCTTCAAAACAACTCTATGTGATGAATTGGTACCTGACCTTTTCTTATGAAAGGGGAAAAACTGAATCCTAGAACTCATTAGTGACCCTCCAGATGCTATGAGAGAGTACTTTGGCTTGTGCTAGTTGAGGATTGGAAGATCTCAATCTATAGTCCACAGATTGCTAATTCTCCCTTGGCCGCTGGCACTGACGTGCCACCTAGTCAGGGCTGTGGCCCCAGCAGCGGCAGCAGCTGCACGGACCAGCCCCTCCCCAAGGGCTGCCCTCATGCATGGACACATCCTGCACCCTAAAGCACATACAGATCCTTGTTCCTCTGACCTCATGGCTTAAATGCTGGAGAAATAGTCAACATCAGACAGCAGAAACTTCGGAGAAGATTTTGTTTTGTTTTAACTTTTAGATTTTGGGGGGAACATGTCCCGTGTCCCCTTTACAGCAAGACTCATCACAACAAAGAAAACAACAAGGGTTTAAAATATGCTTATTCTCAGCCATGCTTATTTGACTTAGGTGCTGCTTCCTGCTGGTCATGTCTTAGAATGTTCCTGTCCAGAAACTGCCCACTTTGGAACAGAGGTAGTACTCTGACATAGCCCATAGGAGAGAGCATTAGACTGTGAAGAGGACTGATTCCATCCATCCATCCACCCACCAACACACCCACCCATTCATTCATTGATTGCTCCAACTGTTAAGTGCCTCTGTGTACCAGGCAAGGCTAAGACCTGGCGCCCACTCATGGCTGCTGGGTGGACAATGCTCAGCATCTTCAACTCCCAGAACAGGCACGAGAAGCCCCTCAGAAGCATGGTTGAGAAATATCAATATGAAAGAGCTGCTACCTGGGAATCCCATTGTCCCAGAAGAACCACAATCTTCACTGACATTCAGTTATAGCTCAGTATTGTGTAGCTAAGTGGATTTTATTATTCTATCCTGTGGAAGAAGGCAGTGAATCTTGGAGTGGATCATCCAGAGAAATGAGAGGTATATGGAGTAGAGCCACCAAACTAAAGATACACTTTGCCCTTGTTGTCAGCTTAGTAGCAGTAGCCATGGGACTGGCTTTGGAATTAAGTGGAAGTGACATGTGCCATTTCTGGGCCATGGCCTTACTACACAGGGTATTTGTTCCTCCATCCTCTCTTCTCCCTTCTTGTGGACTGGAATATGGATATGGTGGTGACCCAGCTTCCATCATGCATGCAAGACTAACACTGGGGTTGGCAGAAACACAGGCTGGAGGGGCGCCTGGGTGGCACAGCGGTTAAGTGTCTGCCTTCAGCTCAGGGCGTGATCCCGGCGTGATGGGATCGAGCCCCACATCAGGCTCCTCTGCTATGAGCCTGCTTCTTCCTCCCCCACTCCCCCTGCTTGTGTTCCGGCTGTCTCTATCTCTGTCGAATAAATAAATAAAATCTTAAAAAAATATATTAAAAAAAAAGAAACACAGGCTGGAAGATACCTGGGTCCACACGTGATTGTGTGAAGCAGAGCCTGCTGCCAATGTAGAGTGCTCACCTCACCTAGGTATGAGAGAAATCACCTCTGTCTCAGTTAAGCCATGGTGTTACAGCAACTTAGCCTTTACCCTAACAATATGTGTGTGTGTGGGGGGGGAGTTGGAAGCAAAAGCCCTTTCTTCCTTCCCTGAGTTCAGAACCAATGAAGAGAGGGATGCTGGACCCAGACAGATGTGGGTCAAAATATAGCATTTGTCATGCACACAAGACTGAAAAGTGGCTTTAAAGCTGCAGCCCAGTGGGCTGGCTAATACTTCACTTCTGAATTGCACTTAGCCACCTCGTCCCTGGCACAACAGAGGGGCAGAGACGGTGTCTCCAGGAGGGAGAGAAGAGGTTGAGCCAATCAACCTCTCACCAATCAGATAGATCATTCCTCATCTTCTGGGGCAGAGTAAGAGAGGGTGGGGGGAGAGAGGAGGAGGGTTTCTATAGCAGAAGCCCTCCTAGATGTGGAGAAAAGGATGCCCTCTCTCACATGGCAAATGCCCTGCCAATGGGCATAGGTGCTGTGAATGAGTCAGCGTGGTCTATCTAACCCTTGTGTGTGGAGGGATGTGGCTAGAATCTGAGACCTGTCTAGCTCTGAGCCTGGCATACCGTGCTGGGTCTAGCAGTGAAGACACAAGTAGCAACAAGTCTAGAACTTCTGACTCAGTGACATAAACCAGGAGGGCATTTAGTATCTCATACAGCAGGGAGCACAGAGGCAGTTCAGGCTTTGGGGCTGTTGGTTCAGTGGTTCAGCCATGTGGTCTAGGACCGGGTTCTTTCTTTCTCTCCATTCCACCATCCTTCCTCTGAGCTAGACTCATCACATCCAGACCCTACACTGTCCATAATCAGAAGTGAGAATGGCTCTTCCTGCAGATCTGTTTGAGAATGAAGGAAGAAACTTTTCCCAGAAGCACCCTCCATCCCCTACTTCCTATTAACTTGCTAGTAAGAAATGGGACACATTCCACTCTTTACTCACCACACACAAGGAGGATGGAATTGTCTTTAGACCAGTCAGTCCCACCCCTGGGGCAGGGATGGGAGCTTCCCCCAGGGGGAAGAGGCCTGAACACAACCGGGGTGCTGTAAGGAAGCGGACACATCCATGGCCCCTGCAACATTGGGATCATTCAGAACTACCTTCTCAAATGGAGGTTTTGAAAGAGATAGTAGGGACAAATCACCAAATGGTTTCATATAAATTATCCCCGGTTTCTCCATGTCTAATTACTTATCTATGGAGGAATGTTGGCATTTGTGGGGCAAACTTGAGAGCATTTGGGTCATGCAGATCCATGTATCTCCATGTGTGTATATGAGGGAAAGGCTTCCCATTACTTGGATCAATGAACTCTTGAAATGTATGTATGATTTTCCACACATTTTTGCTTTTATTGCAGGAGCTCAGAAATATTTATTTATTTATTTATTTGTATTGGGTCAATTTTTTTTTTTAGTATTTTATTTATTTATTTGACAAAGAGACAGTGAGAGAGGGAACACAAGTAAGGAGAGTGTGAGAGGGAGAAGCAGGCTTCCCGCTGAGCAGGGAGCCTGATGTGGGGCTCGATCCCAGGACCCAGGGATCATGACCTGAGCCGAAGGCAGACGTTTATTGCTGAGCCACCCAGGCGCCCCTGTATTGGGTCAATTTGGAAGAAAGAACATCTTTCTACAGTTAATGAGTAACAGTCTGGCTGGCCCCACCCTAGCTCACACCCTTGGCATCTCTAAACAAGAGGTGGAACAGTCCCATAACTGGTCTCTCTCTAGTATTCCTCTCTTCAGCCCTATGGTAGCAGAGTGTCCTTAAAAACCCAGTTCTGATATCATCCACCTATTCCAAAACCTCCGTGGGCTTCCCATTTCCTAAAATATAAAGTACAGATCTCTTGCTTGACACTAAAATCTCCCTCTGATCTGGTCCCAGTAGACATTTCCAGCATTATTTCCCAATTGCCCAATTTAATTTGTCCCCCACTCTAGTCAAGCTACAGTACCATCCATTTGTTCATGCATTTGTTGATTCACTCCTTTGACGTTGGGAAAAGCCTCATCATCTTGGATTACTCCATAGCATCCGAAGAGGTTCCCCCTGCTTCCCCTTTTGCCTCTGCGGCCTATTCTCACCTCAGCAACTAGAACAATCCTGTTTAAAACTTAAATCAGACTATGTCAGTCCTCTGCTCAAAAGTCTTGAAGGGAGGGTTGCCAGATTTAGCCAAGAAAAATGCAGGATGATCAGTTAAATTCAAATTTCAGGTAAGTAATAAAATACTTTCAAGATATAAGTATGTCCCATGAAATATTTGGGATATACTTAGAGTAAAAAAATAATTGTTCCTCTGAGGTTCGAATTTACTGGGTGTCTTATATTTTATCTTGTAACCCTACACCAGTGATTTTCCATAGCACTCAAAGTTAACAACAAAGTCCTTAAAACATCCCTGTATGACCTGATCCTGTATCTCTGTGATCTCATCACTAACCATTTTCTTGCTGCTTCCTCTTCCCTGACCACTGGCCTCTTGTGGCTCCTCCAACACGCTAAGCACATTCCTGCCTTTGCACTTGTTTTCTCTGCGTAGGGAGGGCACTCTTCCTTCCTGGTCAGCCACATGTGTCTCTCCCTCACTTCCTGCAGCTCTCTGCTCATACTACCTTTTCAGTGAGGCCTTCCCTGCCTGTTCTGTCTAAATTTCCACTCCCTACATGCTGTCATCCCCTATTTTTCTTTCCTGCACTCTTTTTTCTCTAGAGCACTTATAATTACCTGACAGACTTTCAATTTACTTGTTTATTTGCTCATTGTGAATCGTTCTTCTCACTCCTAAATGAGATACAAGTTCTATGAGAGCAAGAACTTGGCCTGCTTTATTCAGTGCTGTAGTCGCAGTGGCTGGAGTAGGCCTGCCAGAGTAGGTAATCAATAAAAAGCTGATGAATGGACAAATAAATCAATAAACAAATAACTACATAATACAACTTAGGGAGTGTAAGTTCTACACAGAAAAACTAAGCAGGGAAAAAGGGCAGAGAATCGGTGCTTTGCTCTGAGGAGGTGATATTTCAGCAGAACTGAGTGAGGTGTTTTGTTTTGTTTAATTCTACAACACAATGTTATCAACTATAGTCATCCTGTTTTACATTAGCTCCTCACTGAATGGAGTTTCGATAAAAGCTCTTTCCGCCTCTCCGAACTTCCTTCGTTTTTCTTGGCTCTATCTGAAATCACCCTCTTTCTCACCTCTTAGGGAAAAAGTCCCACCTCCAATGCACTGGACCTTGTCCTCTGCAGACAGGGATAAAGCCGGACTTCCCTCTCCACGTGGGCCTACACAGCCAGCAAAGAGAACAGTACAGGAGCTGATGGGAGTGGTGATGGGGCTTGTATCTTGAACTTCGTGGTAGCTGCGCTTGAATCCCACTGACAGTCGCTGACAACTGCTTGGCATTTTAGCATCCTCCAGGTGTGGCACTCCTTCCTCCTGACAGCAGGGGCTTGGTGTGGAATTTCTCTGAGGCGGCTCCATGTCCTGCCTCAGCACCGGGGGCCACAGACAAGAGCTTTGCCCAGAAAATGAAAATAAAAGTCAGGTTCTAGGAGGGTTGTACCCTGGGAGTCTAAGGATTTCTTAGACGTTGAAAACCAACAAACTCTTTACTCTCAATAAGGACCATCTGGACGATAGTGTTTTGAAGCTTTAAAAAAAACGGCTAATGCTGTAATCTTCTTAGTGTCTTCAAACACCAGGTCTTTTTCAGACTCAGCTGGGGGATAACGTTTTTTATCTACATCTGTGTCGTTCTCTGAGAGGATGTGTCCCTGGAATCACGTGTGGAAGCCTCAGTGCCTTCTTACCTCAGTCTTGCTTTAGGGATTTCAGAGAAACGTGGTGTTAAACCCCTTCCCCAGGCACACAAACCTCCATAAAATCACAGGATTAGCCACTTGGTTGGGAGGGAGTTTCTATCTTGGTAAACTCACTTTTGTCTTCTCTGTCTCCTCAGGATTTGTCAGATACATTTTGTATATTTAAATGACAAAACAGTTGTGTGGAAAACTTTCTTATAGCTTCCAAATATTTCAGAAACTGAACAGCTTTGCTCCGAACGAGAAAACCAGTAACACTAATTTCATTTTCATTTCATTTTCTCTTCGGCTGTTCTGGGAATTTACATTGGCCATTTAATTTTACTGTTATAGTTTTATAAGGATATTATCTCTGTGTACAATGATGTTGTTTTTTTAAAAAGAATTGTAAATTGTCTTAAAGCTTTTGAGTCTAAACTTCTAAAAGCTAAACATTATCATCATTTTGTTTTCTATGTGAATTTTGAAAGTCATGCTCTCTTCAGATTGGTATCTAAAGACCTGTAGGTAAATCAAAAATACAGGAATTTTCTTCCATTTCATTATATGATTCTCAAGAAGATACTTTTCTAATGATTTCTAAAATAAGCATATATCAAGTAATAAATATTTATGTTTTTGTTTGGAGTACTATTCAAATTCAGTTGAACACCAGCATTGGTCAGTGCTCACAATAGGGATGGGATAAATTTATTTGACTACTTTTCACATTGACATTCTCAAAGCTTAGTGATTCATGATTTCCTCTTGATCAGAGGTATGAATACATATGAGAATAGTTGATGAGACCAAATTCATAACCTATAAAAAAGCACTTGTGGAAAATAAAATGACTTTCATTTATTAAAGGCCAGTACTGGGGGCAGACATAGTAATAACAACTACCATTTATTAAATGTTTACTCCGTCACTGGCACAGTGTTAAATGCTTTACATAGCTTACCTCATTTACTCCCCACGACAGCTAAGCCAGCTAGATTCCATCATCACTCCCATTATATAGATGAAGGAACTGAGGCTAGAAAGTGAGCATCATATAACAGGCAGGGACAGAACTTAAATTTTAACTCCAGAGCCTCAGAGCTTAATCACAGTGCTATAATGTCAACCAGCTTTGACAATAGTAGTGTGAGCAGGAATACAATTCATAATTTAAAATAAAACATTTTTTTTCTGAAAAGAATTGTAGTCGTGTTCCTGCCTCTGGGTAAAATAATAAAGACTATACTCTCTCTGGGACTTAAGCCTGGGCAGCCTTTCCAAATTTCAGTGCTCAGCTATTGGAGTGAATAGTCAACACTCTACCATCCTGTTACAGCACAACTGACGTTTGCAAAAGAAATCAAATCTATGAAAGTGGCAGAGAGGCACTCCTCCACAAAGAATTGATGATGTCCAAGGTCACGACTCAGCAAAGTTCAAACAGAGCTAAATTTTTAAGAAAGAACTAATATAGAGAAAATATACACAAGAGGTAGAATTTGTAAATAATCAGAGTATGAGAAGAAATAGAAGAATAGGAATAGTAGAGTAAGTGTGGGGTTGTATGGTCAGGGCTTTGTAAGCCATCTTGGTAACTCTCACAATGTCTTCTGAATGCTTTTCATGTCATAGATGCTCAATAAAAATCTTGTTGATTAATTGCATGGAAAACACCTAATCTCATATGAGGCCCAGCATTCCACTCAGCACATACATCCTTGTCACAATATTCAAAACTTTAAGGGGAACTTATAAGTCGTTAAGAAGAAAACAGAAATAACTTCTAAACATGTTAAAATAAAAATGATCTTATTGACCCTCAGCTTCAGAGAAAAGAGGGGCTTGAGGGAAAAATGAAATGCAAATGAAGAGAAATAGAGTTATCACCACAATTATAATGTCTCATGAAGTCAACTTTCTGCTCTTAAAATAGAAGTAGATGATTTCAAGGGCTAGAGAAGCCCATGTGGGTTATCAACAAAGTTTCACAGTTGGCAAGATCATTACAAGGGATTTTATGGATTTGAAAGTAGATAAAAGACACTAATAAGAGATAAGTAGACTAGAACATCCCCAAAGGGCAAGATCAATGCTGTAAAATAAAATCAATAGGTAAATTAGATATGTCATTCTCAAATGCCCTTCTGCAAAATATTGGTGTCCCACTAATAAAATAAATGATTTCAGTATATTCCCAAAACACAGGAAAAAATGTTGAACATAGCTTCCTCAATTTAACACTCCTCTTCCCTCCCTCATCAATTTTTTTCCTTAAACTTCTATTCCTGCTCTATGAGAGAATAGATAGGAATTAAATATTAATGGAAGATATGAGGAAAATTTATTATTAATTGAACAGTTTAATTTTTATGGATATATGTTTATTTTGGGGGTGATTTTATATTGCCTACATTTTTTGTTAATAAAATTATTCTTGGTCATTGATACAAGGTCTGTTTTGTTTACCATTGCCTGTTACCTTGCATATTACATTAACATGCGCAGCTTTTGCTTCAAACCAAACCATCTCAAAAATCGGAGACTTGAAACAATAAACATTTATTATTTCTTGTGATTGTTTGGGTCAGTTCCTCTGATCTGGATTGTTTCAGCTGATCTCTGCTGAGCTGGTTCATGTATCTGTGGTCAACAGAATCTGCAACATCCCATTTCAAGGGGATAAGTACAGGAAGAGAAAGAATTTGTGGCCATATTTTCAATCTATGACAATCTGTAATATGAACAAGCCTGAGCTAGCCTGCTGGAGGTTCGAGAGGCAGGTGAAGAACTGAGGCAACCCAATGTGGAGATTACAAACTGCCCAACTGAATAAGGCCATCCTAGGTCATTCAACTGCCTGGTCAACTCATAAAATCATGGGAAGTAATAAATGGTTGCTGTTTGAAGCCACTAAGTTTTGGGGTGGTTTACTTTGCAACTGTGGTAGGTCACAATGTGACTTTGCTAATATCTCTAATGTCTTTAGTCTTTTAAGTTTCCCAATTCCAACATTAGGGGAGGTACCCTGCCCCCACTGCCAACACCAAGTAAATCTTGGATACCAGCAAGGTGTCCAATAATCTAATTCAATTCTAACACTATCTACCCAGAGATAATGTCAGATTCCATAGGTTAAGAGTTCAGTCCTATAAGACTGTCCCACATCCCAGTTGCCAGTTGCAAGCCCAGGCTGTTACCTGAGCTTCACACACACCATCTACAGATTGAAGGTTTCAGTGGTCTACTCCTTAGGTTTGATTAACTTGCTGGAGTGACTCACAAAAACTCAGGTCTTGACTTCCCTCCTCATGAGTTTGGGGCCTGGCTTGGTGATATATAAAAGCAGTCTGGTTCCCCAACCATGGAAGTTCTCAAAAAAAAAAAAAAAAAAAAAAAGACCAAAGCACTCCTCTTGGGTTTTTATGTTTGTTTGTTTTCATTGCATACTTAGAATTGACTAAGTCATTGGCCAATGGCAATTGATTCAACCTCTAGCCCCTCTGCCCTCCCTGGAGGCCAGAGGGTGGAACTGAAAGTTCCAACCTCTAATCACATGGTTTGTCCTCATGGCAACCAGCCCCAACTTTGAGTGGGATCCAAAAGTCACCTTCATTAGTAACAAGATGCTTATTTCACCCTTATGGCTCTGAAGTGTTTTTGAGAACTATGGATGAAGACCAGATATTATCTTAGAAATGTATTTTGGTCATCTGAATGGCCAAATATATATTTCTTATATATTATTAAATTGTACTTAGGTTGGGTTTTCTATGAAACCAACTCTGAGATGAAGATTTGCACATATGTGGTTTATGGGTGAATGCCCTTGGGACTATCTGTGAGGGCACTGGGGGAAGCGGGATTGGACAATGTAGTTGCAAGAGTGGCCTTGGTCCGTTTCATGGGAGCTATGAAAATGAAATGAAACTTCAGAGTTGTCTTTCACTGAAGTAAGGTTCTAAGTCACTGAATTGGATTGGCGCCTGGGGAAGGGATGTAAGCTAGGGTTAGGAAGACTTCTCTGTCAGAGGGTAATTCCTGGGGAGGGACTCAGCTGTGAGCCATCAGCAGCAAACACTTCTGGAACATAGGGGAATGAGTGCCTTGATCTTGGAACAGGGCTCAGGACAGTGCAGCACGCATCCACTATGGCTACTCTTCCCATCAGAAAGTGGGGTTTATTTCTGGGCTGACTTTCTGATTTGCTTTGATCATAGCATGTGGTAGAAGGGACATTGAGGAGCCTAGGCTGTAGGATGCTTTGCAGTTTGACTTTTGCCCTCTTGGAGCCTTGATTCTATCTTGTAAAGGAGCCTGGGCCAGCCCTTAGGATGAGAGAGAATGAGAAACCCACAGCCAGCACTAACCAGCAGACATGTGTGTGGAGTGATCCTAAACCATCTAGCCCAAGACAAACTGCCAGAGGCAACAGCTAAAGGAGGGATCCCAGAAGAGACCAGAAGAACGCTTGATTGGTGGAGTCCAGGCAAACTGATGATCCATTAGAATCATTAGAAATAAAATTACTAACTTTTGGGGTGGTTTGTTATTCAAAAGAGATAACTGATAAAGCTGAAAAGTCTAACAGAAAAATCGATACCCTGAAGTGAAGTGCTATTGAAGCAAAAACTCAAAATATATGCCATTAGCTTTAGGGCTGGGTGGTGGGTGGATCTGAAAAAGTGGCAAGGAGACTATTGGTAAATCCTGGAAAAATGATGAAAATTGTTTTTGAAGACTAGAAACATGGCAGCAGGTATTACATAGTAGCAAACAATCGGCAAGAAAACATTGCATGTGGTAACTTAGAAGATAGACAATTTAGTTAATAAAGTTGTAGTTCAGGAGATTTTCAGACAGAATGCTGAAAGTATCAGGGTACTTCCTGATGTATGTAATAAAATGTTGCAAGAAAGACATGAACTGAAGAAGGAACTCTACTTTGCGACTAGAATTTAAAGGGAAATAGAGGGTCCAAACCCAGCACATACTAGATACTCAATAAATATTTGTTGAGTCAATATTTATGATGTTGTAATGACGATAAGAATATCATAGATATTCTTACAAAACGTCTGCCACCTTATCTCTGCTAGGTGTTAATTAGTGAATAAAAGTAATGAGATTAGATTAGAAAAAGATTATATTCCAACTTGGTTTTTAAAACACAACAAAGAATTTAACATGCTATCCATGTAAAATAAAAGAAGGAAACAAAGAAGAATGGTGAAGTTTACAGGGCAATGTGGAGAATATTACATAAGCTTAATGGGATGGATCCATTACAGAAAAAGAAGGGTTGATTCCTGGTTTAAACAATAGCACCAACAATGACAAATGAGAGTCACTAATGTAGCTGCATACAAGAAATACTCTTGAAACTAACGCAGACTAAAAGTTAGAATGCAGTCTGTGCCAGCAGGAATGAGTGTGCTGCTGTTCCTGACAAAGCTGACTTGCCCCTGGCAGGTGTCTGTGACAAAGGGAGGGGGAAAATTGTCCACTGAATGTAATATGTTAGTGCCTTTTTCTCTTCTGCTGTGCTAGAATTTACTGGAAAACTGAGAAATAACCAGCAACACTAGAGTTTGTTCATGTGTTACTTATGATATTTAAAAGATAGAAACTCACTGCAAAAATCAAATTAAAAACACCTTCCACTGCTATCTTTGTTATTGCCATTATTCCCACCCTTTGTGGAGATCACTATAGAATTCAGTAGACTGCCTCTTAGACTCATAAAACCCCTTCTGAACTATCCCTAAACTGGTGGTGATAATCCCAGAATGATATATCCTGTTCTTGAAACTGTAATTCAAAACAAATAAGCAATGAACAGCATGTTTCCCATGTAGGCGAGGGTATGTCACAATATGTCCTTTGATCTTTACTGTTATTATACTGACCATCTGTTTCCCTAATCGGTGACCCCGGCAGCATTGGGAGGGGCCTCAATCTGACAGAGAGCTGGCAGTGTCTTCAAGGGTGATCTTTGATTTCGGTGACAATTTTTGCTATTCTTACCATGCCTGCTGAACACCTGTAAGAGTAAGTTGCACCTTCCACTTAGGTAGCTGTTTTCATGGACTACCACGTCTCAAGCTCTGATCTGTTCCAGTTGTGATCTGCTCTTCCTCTGGGGCATCAAGACTCTAAGAGCAGGGAACATATTCTGTTCTCTGGCATAAGCCCACTTCAGGGATGCCTATCTCCTGCACATGCAAGTTTTGCTCTTGGGGACAGACAAGTAGACTGTGGAGTCTTACCCAGAAGAGGGTGAAAGAAAGCTTTCTAGAGACAAATGCTCTCTTAAAGGAGATCTAAAGATTTGAAAGTATTTCCAAATGGAGGGAATGGGAATCATACAAAATCCAGAAAACACAATGGCTCCTTTGGGTAGCAGAGGTAAATCAGCATGGCTATAATAAAGAGGTAGAGGGGTGGGCACGTGGTTCAGTGTTGAGAGCTAAAGATGCAGATATAGGCTGGCACCAAGCCACCAGTCTTGTGTATCCCCCTAAGAGGAGGATGAAATTTGCATTTTCTTCTAAACATGATGGGTAACTTTTGAAGGATTCTAAGCATGGAAGCAGTGTGGTTTCAGAAAGGTCCCCGTAGGACGAAAAACAACTTGAGTGTAAGGGTGGGGAGGGGTTGGGGGAAAGGGAAGAGTCAGACAAAACTGGAAGGAGGAAGAAGAGTTACAAACAAAAATCCCTCTCTATTTCCAGGCCTGGATTTGAAGAGAGAGAAGACATTGGATTTCAGATATGAGGGATGTAGATCGTATATGATTGGGGGGTTTGAGGAACTGTACAGATGAAAGAGGAGACAGGGTCAAGGCTAACTTCTGAGTTTTATCTTGTACAACAGGACCTGTGGTTCACTGAAATTAAGAATATCAAAGAGAGGAGGTTTTGGGAGGAAGATGAAATTTCTTCTGGTTATGTTAAGTTTGTGATGCCTGAGGGATATTTGGGCACCAGTTGTTGTATAGATGTGTTTGGTGCTCAGACATCAGAATTGGGGTAGAGACATCAGAATTGGAGCTGTAGGAGGCAAACAAGATTAAAAGAAGTGAACACGTGAGAAAAGAATGCAAGATTAATTCACCACATAGACAAAAACATCTTTATATACTCCAGTGATGCAAGGCTGGAAAATGCAATGAAAATGTAGATTCCGTTAAAATAGCAACAGGACATTAAATTCTTGGCTATTAATATAATCCAGGACAAAGAGATTTATTTGAAGAATCTATAAAAGTCTAATGAGGACAATAAAGGCAAACTTGAGTAAGCAGGGAGCTATACCATACTATTTATTTAAAAGGCTAAAAACAGTGAATATGACAATATTCTCTAGGTTAATATATAGATTTAATGCAATGACTATTAAAATCACAGCAAGATACTTTATGGAAATTTACAAAATGATAGTAACATTCTTTTTGAAGTAATCAGTAGGACAGAATGCATATAGGATCAATATATAGAAAGCTTTTTATGTAACACTTTAGATCACACAAAATGCATTCACAACATTATCTCATTTAATTCTTACAATGACTCCTGCGATGAGGTATGTTTAGTTATTATCCCCATTTTAGGATAACCGTAAGTCCCAGTATACCTGGGGCAGTCCTGGTTTTTTTTGTCATTGTTGTTGTTTTGTTTTGTTTGCTATTGTCTAGAAGCCCCTCTTCCATTTGGTATTTTTCCTATATGTTTTCTTTCTAAAAGATAGTATTATTATTAATAGTTGCATTCAAATAATCTTGATAGGTTTGGTACCATCTCCACAGAGTACTTCTGGCCTCTGTCACGGTCTTCTGTAGTAGTAGGTAACAGCATGTGTAAAGAACAGAGTTCTCACTTCTAATATGTGTTAAATCTGAAAGATGATGAACAGTGATAACTCTTTTCCTTTCTCCTGACCCTTCCTTGATGCAGAGTAACTAACACCTCCCTTTTAAGTGCAGTAGCCAGGGTAAGGGCATACTCACCAGCAAAACAAAGTGCACCCAGATTGTATAGGTAGCTATCTCTTTCCAGTTTGGTGGAGAAGTATTTGCTGCTGCCACTGGCTCTCAGCAATTTGGTGTGCCAGCTGGCTGCTCACATGAGTCATTTGCATGAAGTCACCAGGCTACCAGTTGGTGGGGTTGATGGGGAAGTTGGAAAATGATAGGTTATGTATGATAAGTGAAATATGTACAAGATATGGAGTCTCAGTAGTCCTTCCATTGAGCATGTAGAGTAGTCTGAATATCAATTTAAGAATGGTTAGTCATTTAGTATGCGGAATAAACATACATCAGTTTATTTATTTGGGTTTTTTAAAAAAAATTTTTGTTGTGGCAGAATATATATAACATAAATTTACCATTTTAACCTTTTCAAGTGGACAGCTCAGTATCAGTACATTCACATTGTTCTGCAACCATCACCACCATCGATCTGCAGAACTTTTTCATTTTTCTAAACTGAAACTCTATACCAATTAAACACTAATTTTTCATCCCCCTTTCCCTCCAGTCCCTGGCAACCACCATTCTACCTTCTGTCTCTATGAATTTGACTACTCTAGGTACTTCATTTAAGTGGAATCATATGATATTTGTCCCTTTGTGATTGGCTTACTTCACTCAGTACATGTCTGCAAAGTTCACCTCTGTAGCATGTGTCACAATTTTCTTCCTTTATAAGGCTGAGTAATAGTCTATTATATGTATGTATACATCAGTTTATTTTATTCCTTGGTGTTTATCTGTTAATTTTGCAATAAACTTTTTTTAAAAATTTATTTTTTTTGCCTCTTTTCTATTTAAATTCCAGTTAATCTACAGTGTAATATTAATTTCAGGTGTACAGTATAGTGATTCAACACTTCCATACAACACATGGTGCTCACCATAGAAAATGTACTCCTTAATCCTCATTATCTATTTCAGCCATCCCCCACCCTGCAATAAACTCTTTTGCTGGCAATGAGCTCAAAACAAAAGTTTATGTTTCATGAAATATCAATTATTGAATTCTTATTTCTCAAGAAAGTTGGTGATAAATGCGTAACATACACAAATATTTGTTGAAGTTTATCAACCACCAAAGGAGTCTGTAGCAATATCACTGACCACATAAAAACAGAAGACATAAACCTACCAAGGAAGCATTAGCATTTACTTCAAAAGTTAGTAATTATTTTAAGATTGCCCCCATGATAATTTAACACGTGCAGCTGCAGAAAGTCATTTCATATCACTCTGTGAATCATGATTTTTCATTTAGATCAAGTTACTGTTTTAAATAAACTTTATTTACTTTTAATTCCAACTTTTCTCATACATGTCTGGAAACAAAAAAAAACAAAAGTTGAGTGGTAGATTTTTTCTTACAAAGTTGGTTATATCACTATATCCCACCCAACATGCTCTTTTAAAATTGTAATGATGACAAACCTCCATCAAGGATATGGCTTTATGTTTCCTACTGTTGAATCCCTTTTGTTTCTCTTGCTCTCTCTTTCACACACACACACACACACACACACACACACACACACACACACATGCAATTCCCCTGTAACCACCATATAATGAAGAAGTTCAGGTCCAGGTCCAAGCATGTGAAGAGTAGGTGTCTCAGCCAGGAGCCAACATCATGTGAATGAACAAGTCCTCAGATGACTACTGACCTCAGCCTTCCAATCACCCTAGCTGATACTGACTGGTGCATAGACAGGCCACCCTACCAAGTCTTGCCTAAATTGAAGATTCATAAGCAAATGTCATTGGCTTAAGTCTCTAAATTTTGGAGTAATTTGTTACTGAGTCATGGAAATTGGAAGAGGGTGTTAATGTATGGTTTCCATTGTAGAAAAGAATTTCACAACCTGTTAAATATGTTCATTTTGTATCAGTGTCATCAGATGCTTCAAGTAGAAACATGAGGCCTTCTCATGCAATATTTAGGTGACTTCTGGACACAGTTCAGCTCTGATCTTTGCCTCCATGCAGTTAAATGGAATCTTACCTCAGGTTTAAGTTTTAAGAACTAAATCTTCACCTTGTTCACTTAGTGCCTACATCTATGCTTTGACAGGTCCTCTAGGAATGAGGTCCTGCTTATATAATCAGCCCTTCATTTATGATACTATAAGCAGTTACCATTTATTAAACACCTACCTTGTCCCACATAGCGCATTACATATTTTAGTCCCTACAACAATCTTGCAATAATAATAGGTATTACAAGCCCTATTTTATAGATAGGAAAATAAGGCTCATGTAGATTAAGAACTTGCTCAGGGTCATATAAGATTCTCTAATGCCAAAGCCCTGGTCTTTTCTGCAGAGTCACACTGGAACCCAACTTTGATCCCAGCACTTGGCTGGGTTCTGCTAACTTGATCACAGACATCCATGGTGCCAGTTATCTTCTTATTTATGCTTCAGATTGTTGCCAGGTCTCTGTTGATAATCCTGTCTGTCATTCATTCTGTCACCTATTGCTGGACCTTGCTAATGCCAACTGTTTGCTTGAGTTCTGTAGGTTCTCAGTGCTTAGCTCTGCCTCATCCCACTTCTGTTAAACCTCCCGTAACTGGGTGTTTCATAGAATGGAAACTGCACCAGGACAAGAAGTTATGACTTTGAAGGAGAATGAACTCAGACCCACTCATCCTCCATACAAAGCATTACGAACAGATTAAAAAGTTAAATGAGCAGTAACAATAGCAACAATACTGCAAATCTTACTAAATTAAAAGATGAAAGTATGGAGAACAAGATGAATGGATTAGAATATGGAAACATTAGAAGAGACTGGAAAGTATTAAAATTGATTTCTTATTAGAAACAATGGAGGTTAAAAAGCAGTGAAATGACATAGTCAAGGCATTGAAAGCAAAAAACCCAATTAAGAATTCTGTATCATGCAAAATTATCTTTCAAAAAGAAAGGCAAAATAAATACCTTCCCAGATAAACAAAGAATGGAAGACTTTGTTGCTAGAACACCTACTCTACAAAAGATATTGAAGAAAGTCAGAAGGTCAGTCAGGCTGAAATGAAATTCTAACAGATGGTAATTCAAATCCACCGGAAGGAATGAAGGGCACAAAAATATCAAATATGTGGGTAAATATGAGACTGTAACATAGTTTTTTCTCTCTTTTCCCATCTTATTTTTTAAAAAATAACTGCTTAAAGCAATAACTATAATATACTGTTGGGTTTGTGATATATACCATGCACAATATGTAATATGTATTATATATACTATGTGATTATGATATGAGATCATATAGCTGATATATGGTTATATGTGATGTATTGTATATGATTATATGTAAGTATATATGGTATCTATAATGACATATGGCATGTATAACAATAATAACAAAGGAAAAGGAAAGAAATGGAACTATATTGTAATAGAGCAGCTCTACTTAATCAAAATTAAGTTAGTATCAATCTGTAGTCAACTGTGATAAATTCAATATGCACATTGTAATCCCACAAGCAATTTCTAAGAAAATCACTTAAAAAATACAGCTAAAAAATCAACAGAGGAATTAAAATGGAACACTAAAACATATTTGTTTAACACAAGAAAAAGCAATAATAGAGGAACAGAGAAATGGCAGAAGACATGAGATGGAAACAAATTGCATATCAATAATTACATTAAATGTGGGTTGACTAAACCTATTTTTGAAGTTATCTAGTACTAGAGAAACTATTATGTTGATATCAAACAATTTTTCCAGCCATTCTCCTACTGCTAGATATCAGGTTATTTACATTTTTCTCCTATAATAAATAACATCCCTGTGACCATTTTTATACATTATTGTTTTTGTTAATTTTTTCTTGTAAATTTCATAAAGTGGAACTAAATTTTATCAAACCTTCATAACTTTTTTAAAAAGATTTATTTATTTATTTATTTGAGAGCGAGAGTGCAGTAGGGAGGGGCAGAGGGAGAGGGAGAGAGAGAATCCCACGCAGACTCCATACTGAGCATGGAGCCTTCCCAACAAGGGGCTCGATCCCATGACCCTGAGATCATGACCTGAGCCAAAATCAAGAGTTGGATCCTTAACCCACTGAGGCACCCAGGCACCCCAAACCTTCATAGCTTTTGATCAGTGTTGAT
The DNA here is from genome assembly GCF_024610735.1 of Ursus americanus. Classification (NCBI taxonomy): domain Eukaryota; kingdom Metazoa; phylum Chordata; class Mammalia; order Carnivora; family Ursidae; genus Ursus; species Ursus americanus. Next base: position 8,365,238 of record NC_142137.1, on the reverse strand, counting down.
AAATTGCTCTCCCAAAATATATATGAGTATTTTTCTGAACAGATCCATCAACAATCCTTAATTGTTTAAATATACGGGTAATGATAACCTGAAGTTATTTAACTTGGCATTTGTTTCATTGCTATCAAGACAAGCATTTCTATCCTTGATAATTTATTGCCTGTATTTCCTTATGTGTAAATTAGTTATGCAACCATTTATTGGGTAGAATATGGATACTCATTTTTTAAAATTCTATTTTTAAAAAATTCTATTGTAGTGATGGAAGTGACTAGACTTTTATATTTAATTCCTCCATAATAGTTACATCGGTTCATTAAATTAGCTTAATGATAATAACTCCTTGAGAAAGGGGATAATTAAGATTTTGAAGAAAGCTGGTAATAGAGTGGAAAGTTAATCTGTGTCCTTCAGAAGTTCACTGTAGCTCTCAGCCCTTATGGTCTCTTTCTGAGAAGAACTTTACAAATGAAGGACCCTATAGCTTCCTGTCTGCTCTAAGGGCACTGAGGTGAAACAGAGCGATGGGAGCTGACAGACATTGAGCTGGAGAGTCTTAGGTGGAAGGCTTAGCTGAGCTGAAAATAATTGATTAGTAAGGGAAGTTTTAGTGCCAAAACATTAAAAATAACACAATGATAATGCTTCCTATTAGCAGATTTGGTGTTCTACATGGATCCAGAAATAGATTAAAACTCAGGTCAAATGAGGATCTCTGAGTTTTCTCAAGAAAAGTAGTGGGAGAGAGAAATTTGTCTCATGCTTAAGAGCTACAGTTTCCTTTTTCCACACAGATTTTAAGTACAGATCTTGCATTTACTCTAGGAAATGTTCCTTACTGTTCTGAGTCAGACTTTATGAAAAAGGATCTATGGAACCGGGAGCTGTATAATCTAAGCTCTAACCATTACCTCAGAACGAGCTTCCTATCACCCATGTATTACTTCCACCACCCTTGCTACAGATATTTCATGAACGAGATTTACAAAAATTTAGATCTTGATGCTGAAAATTGGACAATGTCAGACGTCATTTTTCTTGAATCATAGTACAACAGATCATTGAAAATCACAGGGGATTTGCAATGAATAATAATTGAATGCTACCAGGTGCATACTTCCCTGTGAAAGTGCTCACCACAAGCTCCCCATCACCCTAGGCCTGGCTCTGGTCTCAGGCACATGGTCTCCGGAATGGAGGAGCAGAACAAGGCAAGATTCCAGGCCGTTCTGTCACATGGAGCTGAGGAGAGCCAAAGTGGCATTCCCCACCTAGCCAAGGCTCTCTGGTGCAGACTAGAGCAAACAGCTTTTCCCAACTTACCCTGGTGCATATTTGCTGCCAATAACTAGAAGGAGAGGAGTTGGGGAAAAGGGTACAAAGAACAAATGAGAAGGTAAACAAGCCCTTTCATTTATGGTCCCAAGGGGCATATCAACAGCGAGCAGGTAGCCCCACTCCTTGTGTCTGCATGGGGAAAACTGCCACTGGAGGACCACCCCCAGCCTCTTCCCCACTCTCCTTTCTCTCTCTCACAGTGTAGGAGTCCCTGACTGGTGGGTGACAACCAACAGTTAATGTTTCTTGACTGGCTGAGGCTTACCTTGTAAAAGGCTGTGAGCATTGAGGATCTGGGTTCTTTCCATCCTTCCCTGCCCTGGACCTCTTGGCTGAATGCCTCTGCCTGTGGTTATGAAATTCCCCCCAGAGGGTGGACCCATGAGAGAATGTGTGCCAGTGGAGAGCAGTGGCAAGTTGATTTGGTTGCACACTTCAGCTGTGCATTCCAAATGTGCTGTTACCGTGCTCTTGCTAATGTCTGATTTCCATGTCTAAGTCTTAAGTAACCTATACTTGGGCAGGGAGGAAAGGGACTACTGAGTTTCCTCTGGACTCCTTTCCTTTATCTCCCTTACAGGTAGACTTATGATTGTCCCACAGCTCGTGCATGGCGTTTTAAGATATGCATGCTTGCATCATTCCTGGCTTCCTCTTATGCTCCAATCCTTGTTATTTGCCTTTCCTTTCTCACCTAACTTTTATTTATGTTAGCTTGTACTTTGCGTATCCTTGTAAGGTACCTTATGTTCTTCCTAGAATCAGGCAGTGTATAAATACATGAATAAATATAGCGAGCACCTGGCTCCCTGGGCCTCTGGCTCCACATCATGCTTCGCTGCTTCTTGGCCTTTTGGCTCAATCCAAACACAAGGTAAGAGGCTCTGCTCCTGTGCTGGGATGGTGCCCCAGGCCTGCCACTCAAGACTTCTCTCAATTCTTGGCTTCTTCTTGCTTGGACATTTTGGTCAATCTCTACATGCTTCTGGCTTTAACTAACATCTCTGGATATAGTCTGTAGACTGATTAATAGGGTCCTTTAGAGCCCTGAGGAGGCACTTTGGTGTGGTGGTTTTGGAGTTGGATTTGGGTTGATCCAAATATTCATCCATCCATCCATCCATCCATCCATCCATCCATCCACCAATATCCATCTATCTTCTCTCTATAGGTGATAGATAGATAGATAGATAGATAGATAGATAGATAGATAGGAAGAGAAGGAGAGAGGGGTAGAGAGAGATGGGGAGGGAAGGAGGAAGGGGTTGGGAGAGAGAGAAAGAGAGAGAGAGAAGAGAGTTTGCCATGTGCCAACTACTGAACTAAGTTGGGGATACGATAGTGCACCAGAGGTAACAATCCTTGCTTTGTAGAGCTTGCAGTCAAGTTCTGTGAGTTTGAACCCAAGCTCTGACACTTGCTAACTGTACAAAATTAGGTGATCATTTAATCTGAGTCTCAGATTCTTAATTTATAAAAAATGGATAGTAATTCCTACTGTATCAAGCCATTTAAAGGATTAAGGAAGATAATGTATGGAAAGCACATGGCCCCGTGAGCACTCCACAACATGGTAGCTATTACTATTAGATGTCTGGCCACACACAAAGGTGGCCTCTCTTTTGTAAAGTTTCTCACAGGATACTCTTGCCCTCCTCTTCTCAGCCTGTTTTATCCATCTAACCGTTCTCGTTGTTCTTATTTTCCAGAAACTTGCTGCAATTTCTCATTTACTGGTGATGCCATTTCTGTTGCTGCCTGGTATGGATTTCTTTCTTTTCTAATGTTTGTATTTGAAGAACAGAACCACTGTTTGCAGTGAACAGGAGTACTACGACTTGCAAAACAGATGAAGTGCACCAAAGCCATGACAGGTGAGACAAGCATTTCAAGCTGTTTTAACACCAGTTAATGTATTACTAGAAACCCCTGTGGACTTACGAGTTCCTAAGAGCACTGACTATTCCAGTAACTACTTAACTTCCAAATTCTGACCAATCTCCTTAGACCAGGCTTTCTAACTTCTGCTATAAATCCTTCCCTAACAAAACTCTGTAAGTACCCTCTGTCAGGGGGGGTCCTTCCCTTGCTCTGCCAATTTAATGCCTCACATTTCTCGTGGTCTCTGGGGGGGAGGATTTGCACATATTTTGGTGAGGGGGGTATCTCCCAAGAGAGATGGCAGGCAAATATATGCATCTAATCCGCCATCGCGATCCAGAAGTTCCCTCCAACATTTGTTAGCTGACGATGTAGCTCAAGAAATAAACAAATGAAAAAGCCAGATCCATGCAGGGTGACCTCCTTTGCCTCCTTTGCCTTTGTACTTCCAGATAACAGCAGTGGAATGCTATCTCTGATGAGAGAAGTTCAGGGGGCAGGACTTTTAAGTGGCAGTAGGAGGAGTGCCTGTTAAACCCACCCCTCTTCGCTTTCCCCACTTGCCCTTGCCTGCTACTCTCCAGGCCTGCCTTGGGTTGGACACTGGCAAAGCGCAGCAATTTTTAAAAGTTTGATAACTGTGTTGAGGAGTTTTTCGGAGAGTGACTGTGGTTTCAGATTTAATGAGAAACATAAAGGCAGACGAACTTGGAGTTGGCCTCCGTCTTTCACACAGTTTCCACTTCTCAGGGTCACAAATAAGCTTCCGTGAGCTTCAGAGATTATCCTGGTGTCTGATCACTCAGCAGGCCTGCGTGGTGTTGTTTCAGTGGCTGGGAACATGATCTGAATGTCTGATGCAAAAGGAGCAGTTGGAGGTGGTGCACTCAAGCAGATCATCTCTGAGATTTAAGGAGGATGAATTCCATCCACTCACACATTTTCTCCCAGACAAAGATGGTTCTAGGGAGAGGACTCCTGCCCCTTCCATGAGGGTTGTGCTGATGAGTGTAGTTGACTCGTGGACATATGAGATCAAGTTAGCTTTCCCTGATAATCATTGCTGGAGGAGCCCACGACTGTGAATTTAAAGTCAAGGCCTCAGACCGGAAACTAGAGCAGCAGTCAGTAATGAGTTGTAAATGTGGCCGTAAGCAGGGTGCATGTTCAGCTGACAGATGCTGGTATGCCTGTACCAGCTGTTAAATAGTCAACACTTCCGTGCTGGCTAGGAAGCCACCACTGCTTTGAGCCCTGAATGTGCCCTGCCCTTCCTGTCACCTACCAGACCTTACACAGCCAGCCGCAAGGGTTAACCTGGCGCAGTGGGGCCCATGACCTGCCCCAGCTGGAACATGCTTTGCCAGGCCCTGCCCACCCGCTGTTGACCGTTTGGAATATCACGCCTGGTCTTAGGTAGTTTTGGTCCACAAGGAGAAGGTAATGAGAATTGTGAACTTAAACAGTAGAACCTGAGTGGTGATCAGACACAAGGGATGCCCTGCAGGCACTGCGTTGGTGGGTGACACCCAAGGAGTGGAACTTTGAACAGTGCAGTGTTCCTGGAGGAAGGAGGCTCAATGAAGACTCAGAGCTCCAGAGGAAAGACTGCAGTGATGGGGGAGGGGCAGTCAGCAATCAGGTCCCACTGGCCTCAAGGAAGAATGGGATGGTGACAGAACCTCCTTAGGTAGCCTAAAACAAGAAAGGGACAGGAAGAAAGACAAAATAGCAAGGATATTTTCACAGAGTAGCAAGATCTCTAAAGATCTATGCCTGGGAAAGAGAGGCTAAAGCTCTCCAGTCCAATGGTGGCCACACCATCCCCCTTCTTCCTCACTCTCCACTTTGGCCAGTAGCCTCCTGGCCATTCCTCAAGGATCCAAACCCTTCCTCCCTCAGGGTCTTCACTGCTCCCTCTGCCTGAAGCTGGTCCTCCAGATATGTACACAGTTCCCTGAAGGATGACCAGGTCATCCTTCAGATGTTACTGCTCCCGCAGCCACCCTCCCCCTCTTCCCCCTTTACTGCTGTTACTGCCTTACACTTGGACGTACGTGCCACCCCCTTTCCCTGCTTTATTTCTCTTCTTAGCACTTACCACCACATTTTGCTCATTTATTTTATCTCTCTCCCCTTTACTATGATGTAAGCTCCATGAGGGCAGAGACTTTTTGCTCTGTTTTGTTCACTGCTGCATCCCCGATACCTAGAGATCATATAGCAGATGCTTTTAGTGAATATTGGTTGAACGGATGAATGGGAGGAACAAATGAGTTTGTGTGTACTGTGAACTGGCGTTGCATTATGTCCCATGTTTTTCCCACGGAGCACCCTATCTGTCCTCGCAGAGCTGCCTCAGCTGTATACGGGGTCTCCTACTCCTCCTTCTACTGTGATGTTAATTAATATCAATTTAATAGCCACATGTGGCTAGAATCTATTGTACTAGACAGAACAGCTTAGCATAAAAGACAAAACCGAAGGAGCTCATGCTCTAGTTGGGTCAGCAGTGGCCCTTGGCAGTACATAAGCCTCTGGCATAATTTCTGGGCTCCTGGAATCAGCCCATCCTAGTCCCCCTTTTTCATTTTGTCTTGGCCTCAGCAGGGCCAGCCTGGGTGAGGCAAGTGAGGCATTTGCCTCAGATGTGAAATTTAAGGGAGCATCAACAAACTCATGAAGATAATAATGCAGTATTTTAAAGATCAAAATTAATGCAAAAATTCATGATGAACACAAAACAACATTGTAAGTAAAGGCAGGATCAGTATTCCTGTCTTTTCCCTTTTGCCTCAAGGGGCATGAAGGCTCGCTATGGCACGGTCACTGTTGATATAGTAGCTTATACCAAGGGTCAAAGGAGAAGGGAAGAAAGTAGGTACTCTGGGAATGTGGGTTTGAAGTAAAAAAACTGAGGCCTTTGTGAATGTACAGTGGCATTAAATGGGGTTGTGTATGGAACAGATACATATTGCGTCTCTGGACACAAGAGCACGCACGCAGGCCTCAGCGGGTCACAGTGCACATATGTCGGAATGCTGACCAGGTAAGACTTTGTGGTTTTGAACTCACTGCAGTGCATCTTCAAACACAACAGAAGTGTAATGAAGAAAATACATAGCACGCACAATTCCACCCAGGCATTTTCCTTTACCGTAGTCGATTATTAAAACTTAAAAATGAGGTTATTTTGTTATGATAGGTCAAATAAAAAAGAGACATATGAGGAAAAGCTAGTCATCTCTTCCTTACTTTACCCCAAACCCATTTCCACCTAGATAAGCCAAGTTCAGAGCTTGTGCTGCACCTTTCTCTCAGTGCATATGTGCATATACATATAACTTGGTTTACTTAGTGTTTTAACAAAAATAGGATCATATTATACATATTACTCTGCAACTTTTTATTCTTACTTAATAATACATTGTGGGCATCTCTCCATGTCCACTACTATAGATCTTTTTTAAAATTAAATTTTATTTATTTTTGTGAAGGTAATACATGCCCATGATAAAAAAAAAAAGGTGGAATAAATGTTATTCAGTGAAAATTGTGTTCCTCTTACTCCTGTCCCATAGCCACTCCCCACCCCTCCACAGCACAGTCACCATTATGTTATGTTCTGAAACCCTATCGAGTTGTTCTATATGTGAAAACACATACTTTCTATTCAGGGTAGAATTCTTCCCACACTATCTTCTCTTGTTTTTTTTCACTTAATAATATATCTTGGAAGGTGTTCCATATCCATACAGGTAAAACTATGTCATTCTTTTATTATTGTTATTTTTTCATTCTTTTTCATGGCTGCCAAGCTTTCTATTATATAGATATGCCAAAATATATTTCACGCACTACCTTCCAATGAAAATTTTGTCTATCTCTCCCTGCCTTCGTAACTATATCACTTTGCATACATGTAAACTTATCTGTACAATGCATTTCTCGAAATGGAATTGGTAGGTCCAACGTGTGATTTTAATTTTGAACCTATAGTCCAGCTGTCCTCTAGAGAGCCTGTATCATTTATAGTTCTACCAGTAAGACAGGACCCAAATCTCCACACCCTGGTAATATGGTATGTCATCAAACTTTCTGTCCCTTGCAATGGGATGGGCGGAGTTGTATCTTAAGGTAGTTTTAAAGTGAATTTTTCTTATTATGATTGCGTGCCATTTCTTGTTATTAAGGGTGTATGGATTATTTTTCTGTGAACTATTTGTCTTCTGTGCCCACTTGAAAAATCGAATTATTTGTCCTTTTCAGTATTGATTCATGGAACCTCTTTGTACATTAGGGAAATTTAAGGAGATTAGCTTTTTGTCTCAAATACAATTTTTTAAATAGCTACATAGTATAATGTACTATTGGTGTTTATTATGAGATATTCCTCCTCTTTTAGGTGCTTGTTTGCATGGACAAATAAAGTTGAAAGAATATCCTAATATATATATATATATACTGCTGCTTTTGTTTTTGTAAAATAGATTTCCCAAAGTAGAATGGCTTGCTCAAGAAATCCCTGTATTTTAATTTTAGTAGCTATTCTTAGATTATCTTTTCAAAAGTCTGAAACAATTCACATTCCCACCAGCAATGGATGGGAAGTGCCTGTTCGCCTGCATCCCAGGTAGGACTAGTTCTTATTATGTTCTTACATTCTGAAGTGACAAATGGTATCTTCTTTGGTTTTAGTTTGTATTTCTCTGACCACTAGTGATGTTGAGCACCTTTTAATATGTTTACTGGCTATTTGCATTTTCTATTTAGTGAATTGCTTGTTCCTATTCTTTGCCTATTTTCTCCTGGGTTTCAGTCTCTTCCATCAATTTGCAGGGACTCTGTGTGTAATAGCAACATTAACTCTTTATTTGTGATAAATGTATTTTTTACGATCTCTTATTTTTTCTGCACTTTGTTTATAATAACTTCTACTTAACAACAAAAGTAACTTAAAATTTTATGCTGTTGGGATGCCTGAGTGGCTCAGTTGGTTAAGCATCCAACTGTTGATTTTGGCTCAGGTCATGATCTCTAGGTCATGGGATCAAGCCCTGCGTTTGGCTTTATGCTCAGCACAGAGCCTGCTTGGATTCTCTCTCCCTTTATCCACCCCCCATGCTCGTGCACTCTCTCTCAAATAAATAAATAAATAAATCTTTTTTATAAAAAGTTTATGCTATCGATTGTATCTTTTTATTTATTGCTTTTGAGCTTCTTGAATTTATTAGGGTCTCTCCACTCTTTACATTTTTCTGTAAAGGGTCAAATAGCAAATATGTTAGGCCTTGTGGACCGTATGGTCTCATTTCTGCCATTGTAGGCTGAAAGCAACCATAGACAATATGTAAAGAAGTGGGCATGGCTGTATTTCAATAAAACTTCATTTAAAGAAGCAGGTGATGGCCTGCTGGCTTTAGTTTGTTGACCTCAGTGTTAAAAAAATAAGTCAGATAATGAAATCCTTTGCTCAAATCCTCCAAGGAGTCCCCATGTCACTTAGATGAGTAAAAACCAAAATTATACCATTTGTTGTCTCTCATTACCTCTCTAACTTCATCTTCTATAACTCCCACCTTGGTTCATCTGCTCTGGTTGCACCGACCTTTTTCTTTTCCTTGGACCCAACAGACAAACCTCACACCAGGCTCACTCCCTCTTTGCACTTGTTTTTCCCTCTGCCTAGAATGTTTTCTCCCAGGTATTTGCATGGGTTTCCCCTTCACTTCCTTCAGGTTTTATCGCATCACAGCATATCAGGGAGCCCTCTTCTGGCCTCGCTATTTAAAATTCAACCCCTGCCCTCACACGAAGTTCCTGTTTCTTTTTCTTTTTTTTTTCCTTTTTGCACTCACCACTAATATGTGTATTTTACTTATTTATAATATTGATTGTCTTCCTCCCCTAGGATGTTATTTTCACAAGGGGCAGGAATTTTCATCAGTTTTGTATCCTTGGCACTTCAGAAGAATTTCTGGCATATATAAGGATTCAACATTTTTGTTGAATGATTGAGTACATAAAACAGAGAAGGAGAGATGAAGACAGAAAGAGAAGTGATAATTTCAAGAGGAAGTCCTTAAGAATGAGAGATAACTACATTTGATGGGGGCAGGAACACTCTTCCATTGGAATAAGAGAGGAAAGAGGTGTCTGTGCAGGTTCGTCTATATTAGGGTTTCTCAACTGTAGCACTATTGACATTCTGGGCCAGGTGGTTCTTTGTAGTTTGGCCTGTCTTGTCCATTGTACAATATTTAGTAGCATCTCTGGCCTCTACCTACTAGATGCCAGAAGCCCCTTTCTTTGGTTATGTCATTCAAAATGTTTCTGGACATTGCCATATGTTCTCTAGAGGGTGAAATTGCCCTTGTTTGAGAGCCACTGGTCTATACATTTACACTGGGAAGGAGGACTCTTTAATGATGGCTCTTGTTCTCAGTCAGGTGTAAGAGGAGGTCATCAGCTGAGAGTTTGGGAGAGAAGGAGTAGGAGGTTTGAAGAAAGAGAAGGTATGAAGTGGTAGTGTCAGAGTGAAAATAGGCAATGGTGAATAAGAAATAGGCTTACCTCCTTCTTGACCCTGAAGAACATGAAATGTGAGAGAAAAAAAGTGCCAAAGGGCTACAGGAGAGACAATGTTCTCTGTGGACAATCATGCAGAGATTAGGTTTTTGATTACAGATTTAGAGTTTTAGAGAGCTCAGTAAAAGAATTTAGGAAGAAGGGGAGGAGTGGGAATGGATGGGATTAGGGTTTGTTCAGTACAGCGTAGAATCAAAAAACCCCATAAAAACTGTAAATGGGAAGGTTTGTGCTCATGAGGGAGACTGATATAAGACAGACACATGACACAGGCTGATACTAGTCCTCAGAGCCTCATGGAAGATTGAAAGCTATCAGGTCAGTGTCACAATTCCAAATACTTTGCTTGAAGCCTCCTGGAGGAAAGGAGACCAGCTCTCCCATGCTTTTCAAAACTAACGCAAGTGAGATTATTTTTCGCATTTCTATCTTGAATCAGTTACCACTAACATAAAGAAAAGCTTCACATTTTTGTATATTTATCTTATCTTCAGCCTCTTTATCAAATTCCCTTATTCTAATTGTTTAAATGGAGTTTTTTAGTTTTTTCAGTTATGAAGTACTATTTGCAAGTAAGTTTCACACTTTCGGTGTGATCAAAGTCAATAAAGTCTCTGTCCAAGACACATTTCTGTGACTTCCTTCAGCCCCCAAGCTGAATCTCCCTTCAGGGTTAAAGCACTTATTCTGTTCAGCCACTGGATGGCAGCTACTCAGTACATCTGTGCTACTCTGTTGATCCATAGATATATCAGATATTACCTGAGTCAACTTTCCTACCAACAGAAAAAGGTATTTCTACAAATTTAAGACATGGACCACTCTTCAGAAGCAATAACTCTCAACTAGCTGTGAAGGTATAACTGTAGATATCTTATATCAAAGTAACAAAAATGACTGCTTGTTCAGTAAGAGGCCTTCCTGTTCTTATGGTCAGCAAATCTAATAAAGGATTATTTATAGCAGACAAGATTTTTATGTCTCTGGAATTTCTGCTTCCTAGGTAGGGCTTAATTTTAGATCACTTCCAGATTTTTTTTTTAAAATGTTTGAGATGATCTCCTTCCATCCAAACTAAAAATGATACTAATTTTATGAAGTCTACAATGGTTTTTATTATTTCTTATGGTCCATTTGAAAGTCTGACCTGAAGAAGAAGGGTACATGTCAAGACAAGTTATCCTTCCAAGTTCCATTTCTCTAGTATTATCTCAAAAAACTTCATTTGAAGCCATCCCAAAATGTTTTACCTCTCTATTTACCAGCCTTGCTTTGAACCTAGTGGAATGAATTATTAGCATTAGCTACCCTGGGAACAAACAAACCAGTAATACAGATACAAATCCCATTAAATTCTTATGATCAGAGGTAAATTACCCAACACTACATATAAATATTTTCTGAAAAGATAAAATATAAATACAATTTTCTTTACATAAACATTTATGTCATTGATACAATGAAAAGTACAGAATGTGTGTCCTAAATTTCTATCACTTTATAGCAGGAATCAGCATACTTTTTCTGTAAAGGGCAGTTAGTAAATAGGCAGTTAGTAAATATCTTAGATTTTGTGAGCCATACAGTTTTTATAACAACTATTCAATTCTGTTGTAGCTCAGAAGCATCCCTAAACATACATAAATGAATGGTAGAGCTGTGCTCCAATAAAACTTTATCTAAAAAACAGGCCATGGGCAAGATTTGGCCTAGGTGCCATAATTTCCCAATCTCTCCTTTATAGTAACATTGCTCAGTAGAACTCTGAGAATGTGTTGGACTTCAGTAGATACAGTCAGAGAATACGCACACAGCAAAGTCAGAGAATGGATCTGGGACTACATCAGAGTAGGTGTTTGTAGGAGACAGACATTTTACCTCAGAAATACGGCTGTAAAGTGGGACTAAAATCTGAGAGCAAGAAGACACAAGGCAGGGGCAAGCTGCTGGGATCACATTCCCCATCTGATTTCTTTGTTGCTATGAGAATCGTGCTGCTAATTATAGTGTTCTGAAACTATTTCCAGCCCTACCTTCTCCTGGGAGTAATGGATTGTGCATAGTACAAAAAAGTGTATTTTGTCCAATCAATGTTTCCCAAGGGAAGCTCCCCAAAGAAACTGTCACCAGAGAATTTGAGCGTGACAGTTTCTTCTCATTAGAGATTCCCAAGGGCCTGGGAATAATCTGCTATTTACAGTCACTGCTAACCTTTTCATTACACTGAGGGACCTGATGGGCTTTCCTCTCTCTTCTTTGGGTAGAAGGAGAAAGAAGAGGATCTATTAGCCTCTGATATGAAGACAGTCTTGTGACCTAACATAAGATGGAGGTTAGAGGCAAGGGGAGACCAGCACATGAGCAAATGGACCCCATGGTTTTCTGGAGTATCCAGAACAGGGACCACCTGACTTCTTCACTTTTACATCTTTTGGCCCTGGGGCAAAGTCAGGCACAAAGTAGGTGCTAAAAATCATTTGTAGGATGAATGAATGAACTGCTTCTTATTGGATAAAGAAAAGAATTAATTGTGACTCCCACTTTCTCTCTTATATTCCACAGTACAGAGTAAAAAAGGAGGACTAAAGACCAATGATCATATAGGAATTTGCTCTCCAAGGATTTCAGTGTCTGGGTCACATCCTTTCTCTGACATGCAGCCTTCCCTCTCCACTTAGCCCACTGTGAATCCTCCAGTCTCAGAACCCACTGATTTTCCATCTTGCTTATTTGTGAATTAAGCAAGTGTTCATTTTAGCCTACTTTTTTTTTTTTAGCCAGATTCTGGGAATATAAAGTTGAATAAAATAGTTTCTGCCCTCAAGGAACTCATAATGTGACACACCTGAGTTATGTGTCTATGTCTGTTCTGAGTAGATTATAAGCCCCTTGAAGATGACAGGTACCCCATCTTTCCTTTCCTTCAAATCTGCCCAGTAACTAACATAAGGCTGAGGATTCAGCTTAAGGAATACTTGATATATGTAGTTACCAGGCCACTTGCTGGGCACAGCTCTGAACCATATGGAATACTTCTGAGCAGCTACTCAAGCTGGAAGAAAGCTACAGTCAGAGCAGGATGATTCCAAGTACACATTCCAAGTGTAAGTTCCCCTCTCAGCTTTAACCCAGAGTCATCCTCCAGCTCAAAGTGACTTCAACACTCCCTTCTCTTCTCTGTTCCTCCACATGAAAGGTAGGGATACATGAACCCTGATACCACATGGTTTTTAGAGTGCTCTGAATTTCTTGTATGAAAGCATTTAGGCAAAATATGAGCACATTTATATGTGAGTGCTATAAGCTTTTATCTCAGAGTCTTCATAGTTTAGAGTTTCAGTTGGGAAGTAAAAATCACCTCAGGGATGGAGAACTGTCAGCTCCCAGCACAGCTAAGAATAAGGCAAGGTTGACTTTCGGTGCCCCTCGCCTTCTTCTGGTCGCGAGCCCTACTCCACAGGCCTGGAGGCACAGGTAGCCCAGTGCTTGCCCTTCTCATCGATGCTGCGGGCTCCAGGTTACCTGCAGGCTGATGGCTGGTGAAGTTTACCCTCAGGAATATTGCAGCTGCCTCCACTGAAAGAGTCCTTCATATACACTGGGGAAATTTAAATTCTTGGACGACATTATCGTTTAGCTGTTTGTTTTCTTAAAATTACTCAAAACTTTTATTGTATGGTTTTCTACCTCTTTTTTTTTTTAAGATTTTATTTATTTATTCGACAGGATAGAGACAGCCAGCGAGAGAGGGAACACAAGCAGGGGGAGTGGGAGAGGAAGAAGCAGGCTCATAGCGGAGGAGCCTGATGTGGGGCTCGATCCCATAACGCCGGGATCACGCCCTGAGGCGAAGGCAGACGCTTAACCGCTGTGCCACCCAGGCACCCCTTTCTACCTCTTTTTAAATATCATGTTTTCATGGCCTCTCTCACCTTTATTTGAGAATGTCAAACAGCACATACAAGAGTGAATGGCAGAGTCATGGAGAGTTTGTGACCAAGGATCGGAAGCTTTTCTCTCCAGTTGGGTCTGTATACTTCAGTAGGTTTATGGGAATCTCCCTCCTCATGTCTTCTGTAGATGAATCTCTCAGCAACAAATTTACCTCTGGGAGAAAAGCTGACTATGTTTCTAAGACAGGCCACTGAGCTGGGTAAATCCGAATGACCAACACGTGTGCACACTCCTCTCTCCTAGCCACCCTGGCCTGAGCCAGATATTCTCTCTCAGCAGTGTCCCCTGTCCAGTCGGTATTCCACAAAGCATTTCCTGACACTCTCATGAGCTGCCATGGCTTCAGCACGAGATGTAGTATCCCATGGTTCTAGCCAGGCCCAGAATCTTGGGCTCTCTTTCACCTAATGAAAGCTTGTTCTCAGCTCACTGTTGCACTACACATTCATGTATGGATTTATGATAATTTTAGTCACAATCTCAGCAGAAATTTATATATATATATTTTTTGGCAAAAGGAGTGGATATATTGATTTTCAAAAGTTTATATCATAGAATAAACATGAGAAATTAACAAGTAAGTTTTGAAAATGAAGAACAAGGTGAACTTGTCCTAACAAATATTAAACAAATTATATAGTGATTGAAATAAAATCAGAATGGTACTAGTATATAATTATAGACAAGTAGGTCACTGAAATAGAATAGAGAACAGAGAAACAGATCCAAGTGTACTTAAGAAATTTGATCGAAAGGAGGCATTTCATTTCAGTGGGAAAATAATGGACTGTTCCGTAAGTGGACTGGGACTTGCTATCCATTTGAATAAAAGGATTTTATATTTATCCAGATATTTACCACTTATGACATTCTTCATTCCTTTGTGTAGATCCAAATTTCCATCTGGTATCCTTTTTCTTCTGCCAGAGGGACTTCCTCTAACATGTTTGTTAAAGATCTATTGGTGGTGAGTGCTCTCAGCTTTTTTTGCCTGACGAAGACTTTATTTCATCTTCCTTTTTGCAGTGTAGGACAGTAATTCCTGACAGATGGGAACCAAACCAGGTGAGACATACAATTGCTGCAGCTTATTTCCTGGAGCACAGGGAGAGGCTGGAAATGTCCCCAGGTTGAGGTCCACAGAGACCAAAGTGATTGAGTACAGAGAACAAGGCCTGGGAGGGAGGAGAGAGGCACAGAGAGAATTCTAGAGATACATGGAGGCCCCTGAGTCTTTAGCAGAGTACCAATCAGTACAAACAGATGAGAAAACAACCAAAGACCTGAAAAAAAGCACCCAGAAGGAGCAGGGGAATGATGGCCATCACTCCCACAGCGCCTGTTTCTTCAAAACCAGATGGGAAAACCTCATAACTCATGGGATAGAGAACTCAGACGGGTCTTGCCTCAGCTGTGGGAATTGATTAGCTCTAGATGAACCTCTGCCCTGGATCTGCTTAACAGGTCTTAAAAGAAAGAGTCAAAAGAGTCAGTTTCCCCTGTTATCACTTATATGTGGAAACAAAGCAAAAAACAAAACAAAATTTGAACTCATTAGAAATGGTAGAAAAGTGGCTGGGGGGTGGGGTAGGGATGGGAAGAGGTTGTTGAAGGATTCAAACATTCCCTTATTCACCCATAAGGTGATTAAGGTCTGAAGACCCAATGTAAAACATGGTAACTATAGATGATTTTACCATATCATATGATTAAAATTTGCTAAGAGAGGAGAACTTCAATGTTCTCACCAAGAAAAGGGGGGGGGTTAAATAGGTGGAGTATGTTAATTAAGTTGATGGAATCCTTTCACAGTATATGTGTATAAGAAATTATCACATTGTATGCTTTAAATATATACAGGTTTTTTTTTTTTTTGTTTTGTTTTTTATCAATTATACCTCAAAAAAGCTCGGGGTGGGTGGGAAGGATCAGTTTCCAAGGGCATACTAGAGCAAAGCTACTCAAGAATATTTATAGGAATAAAAGAAAATATCCAGCACCCAGCAAGGTACAACTCATAATCTCTGGTACCCAATCAAAGATTACTAGGCATGCCGAAAAGATTCAGGAAAATACAACCCATGATGAAGAGAAAAAAACCCCAGCCAAGCAAAACTAAGAACTAATGCAGATGTTAAATTTAGCACACAAGGAAATTAAAATACTTGTAACTGTAATCCAGATGTTCAAAACATCAAGTGGAGTCATGGGAGATATAAAAGAGACCCAAGTTAAACTCGTGGAGATGAAAGCGACAGTGTTTGAGAAGAAAAATACTCTGGATGGAATTAACATTAGATCAGATATTGCAGAAGAAAATATCAGTGAACTGGCGAACATAGTAATAGAAACAGCTCAAAATGAACCACCTAGAAAAAAAGGATTAAAAAACATTAGAAGAGCATTAGTGAGCTACGAGGACGATATCAAACAACCTAATACATATGCAATTAGAGCCCTGAAGGAGGGAGGAGAATAGAAAAATAATTTGAATAATAATGGCTGAAAAATTTCCAAATTTGTGAAAACTAAAAACCCATAGATCCAAGAAGGTCTGCAAGCTCCCAGAGGAAAAACATCAGGAAAAAAAAAAATCTAACCAAGGCACCTAGTATTCTAACTTCTCAAACCAGTGATAGAAAAATTTAAAAGCAGCCAGAAAAGAAGACATGCCATGAACAAAGGAACAGAAAGTTGAGGATGACAATTTTCTCACCAAAAATAGGACAAAAGAACAATATTTTTAAAGAACTGGAAGAACAAAATTCTATCGACCTAGAATACTAAACTCATACAAATAATCCATAAACAAATGAAATGTATGCTTAATTTCAAGAGTAGTTGGGAGAACATTTAAAACAACAATTAAATACCATTTTTTGCCCTCTCCTTTTCTTTGGAATCAGTTGAGAAATAAAATAGAGGAGATAGAGGAAGATCAACATTGAGCTTCATCACTGAGAGACTTGATCAGAGAATTAGAGAATGGCTTAGATTAATAATCAAATTGGGTTAAATATTAATTCTTAACCTATGAATGAGATTGTTGTACAGCGACAGGCATATGCTGACCTGGAAGCTGCCACAGGGCTGGATAGACCAGAAGGCACCCCCTCGGAGAGCAGGCAGATCTGGGCTGAGAAGGGCCAGACATGCTCCATTCCTCTCCTTGAACTCACCAGACAGGGAACTTGCTTCTCCCATGGTGTGCATGGGCAGGCAGTAAGAATCTGGGGATGTTTTGACCATCCTTCTCCTTATGGGAACAGGGGTGGGGGAATAAATGTTCTCCCCAACAATAATCCAGAATAACATAAATTTTAAAAATAATATAGTAAGTTTCAATTTGCAGTCAAGACCTTGGGAGTCTTCATTTTGGCGCTGCCCAGAAGCAGACTGTGAGCCAAGGATTTGAATGTAAGTGGTTTCCATAGTGTTTTAAGTCATTCAGGCTGCTCTGACAAAAGCACCATCAACTATGTGGCTTATGAACAATAGACATTTATTTCTCACAGGCTAGGAAGTCTAAATCTTCCTGTGTCTTCACATGGCAGAAGGGGCAAGGGAGCTCTCTGGGTCTCTTTTATAAGGGCTGTAATCCCAATCGCGGGGCTCCTCCCTCATCATGTAATTACCTCCCAAAGGCCCCACCTCTAAATACCATCACATTGGGGATTAGGTTTCTACATAAAATTTTTTTGGGGAAGGATGCAAACTTTAACATATAACATATTAACATTAGCATATGGAACATATAGGAAGTGATCTCAGGAAATACTAGTAAGTCACTGGGGAAATGAGAGAGAAAGGAAGATATCATGAGTGTTTTATCAAGAAATTTACCACTGTGGGTAACTGGCGCTTATCCCACTGGCACTTAAACAGTACAAAACTACATAAAGCACATGTCTTATCCTGCCCTGGAGACAGGGGAGCCGGGGTATTTATTCACTAGTCACATGTTAAAGGTTGCTCTTGGGGTAGGCGTGGGTAGGCATTAATTTTCTGGAACTTCAAGCCTGTGCCTCATGTAGGCAGAGCTTACTCCAGCGGCCACGGAGAGCTCCTAGGCGTAGGCTGGAGGTTTTGGCATCTGGAAACTGGACCAGCAAGCACAGGTGCCACGGATACACGGGTGGGAACCTGACAGCACTGACGGTTTTCAAGAAGTGTTACAATATTTCATTTTCTTTAAATGAGATTCAACCTAATTCCAAGCCCATATCTAGCTAGCCTGTCAGAAAGTATAAGGTTATCCATTAGTGGAGTTCTTCCTGGCTCTTTTCAGGTTGGGCAAAGTTTCTAGGAAACTCGTACAAAGCAAACTATGTGGGAAGCCCTGGTTTCACTCCATGTTTGTTTAGATCAGAACGGTTTCTATATATGTCTGGAAGCTTTGTGGCTCTCTTGGGCTTGGAAAGCTTTGCTCTGATTAGGAGCTCCAGTGCTGGGGATTTGCCTCCTTGGGTACAGTTTGTTTTTCCCTCGACCCCAAGTTCACCTGAGGGCACTGCAAGGCAGTCGACTATGGCTCTTCAGTCTTTGTTGGAACCTGAAAGTTTCCAACTGCATCCTCTCCTCCGATATTGCTATCCTTCAAAGGAATTCTAACAGCTCTCTGTCTACCCTTACTTCTGAGCAGCATCCTCTCCTTTGGCTCAGCCTTCAGCAAACCAAAGAAGGGAAGGCTGGCTGACTGCAGGCTACTTCTGTGGTCTCCTGCCCCAATGTCCTCTGAGGCAGCAGCAAACAAAAGTCCGTCCATCTGCTCAGATTGGAGGCAAGAGAGAAAAATATGGAAAGAAGAAAACATAAGTTAATAACTCAACATTATTCTGCTATAGTTTAATAGGATGAGCCAGAAAATTGCAGCTCTCTAATATGTCTTTTTATCATGATGTTGGTGGCTCTAGTGCACCACTGAGATGTCACCCTTCTGCCCAGGAAACTTCCTCTGACCCACTGCAGAGCTCCATGATCCCTGGTAGCAAGGCGGGGTGGGGGGGGGGCTCTAGCATTTAACTAGAATCTTACCAGTAATCAAGGTAACCCTATGCTATTACAACCTGGATCAAGTAATCCAACGACCATGGAAGAAGAACCTTCACTACCTGGAGCACGAGTTATAAAATTTCACAGTGTCCCTTTGTCTCAACCTATTTTTAATTTTTTTGTTATTATATTAAAAATTAATATACAGTAAAATAAACTTTTTAGGGGGAAATGTTCAAAAAGTTAAACACTTCTACATTCATGTGAAAGCAATAATTAGCATACAAAACAGTTCCATCACCCCAAAACAATGCCTCATGCTGCCCTTTTGTAGTGACACCCTCCCCTTGCCACTAACCCCTGGCAAACATCTCCATCACTATAGCTTTGCCTTTTCCAGAATTTTAATGTAAATGGAATCATATGTCAACTTTTGAGACAGAGTTCTTCATTCAGCATCGTGACTTTCAGATCCATCCACATTGCTGTATGTATCAGTAGTGCATTCCTTTTCATTGCTGGGTAATTTTATTGTGTGCATGTAATGTATTTTTTAAAGTTCATTTACCCATTGAAGGACATTTGAGTTGTTTCTAGTTCTTAGGTGATTTTAAATAGAGCCACCATACATAATTGTGCACAACACTTGTGTGAGTATACCTTTTCATTTGTCTAGGGAAAATAGCTAGGTGGAGGGGGTCATAGGATAAGTGTATATTTGTCTTTATAAGTAACTGGAAAACTGCTTTCCAGAGTCACAGTGCTGTTTTATATTCCACCAGCAATATAAGTCCCAGTTTCCTCTCATCCTCACCAGCACTCAAATATAGTCAGTTTATTCTTTAGTCATTATTATAAATGTTTAGTTATATCTCATGTGGTTTTAATTTGTTCCTCAGTCAGCAATGTGATTTTTCCCTCTGACTGCCTGTAAGATTTTTTTTGTCTTTGATTTCCAGATGTTTTGGTATGATAAGTGTAGCTGTGTGTGTGTGTGTGTGTGTGTGTGTGTGTGTGTTTTTAATCTGCTGTGTGCTTTCTGAGTTTTTTGATCTGTGATTAGTATATGCCATTACTTTTAGAAAATTCTCCACCATTATTTATTCAAGTATTTCTTCTGCCCTGTTCTTTCTATTTTCTACTTCTGGGATTCCAATTTTTACATTTATCAAACCATTTGATATAGCATAGCTCCTGAATGCTCTGTTGAAGGCATTCTTTGTCTCTGTTACTGTGGTCTTGATTTTATCTTTTTATTCCTCCTTATAGTGCCTCTCCCTCTGCTGAAATTACCCATCTTGGATGCTGTCTACCTTTTCCATTGGAATCTTTAACATATCCATCGTTGTTTTAAATTCCTTGATTTCCAGTATCTGTGTCATATATGAGTCTGTTTCTATTGCTTATTTTATCTTTTCAGATTCAGTTTCCCTTACCTTTTAATATACATGTTTTTCTTTTTTCTTTTCTTTTTCTTTTTCTTTTTTTTGGAGAGAACTGTCCATGTTTTATAGGATAGAAATAACCAGAAGATTTTGAAGTAATTATTTATTACACTTGGAGATGAACACATCTGTTTTTCTTCTATATCGTTTACTGTGCAGGTTTGTGTTAATCCAGGCAGGACTTGGGCAGATTTTGAAGATTCTTTTTGTGCTGGGTTCCCCCTAGTATACCACAGGCTTCAAATTTCTCCAGCAACACCTTGTTTTTAGAGTGTGGACCACTTTGCCGGAGGAGTTCTCTCAGTGTCTGCTAACCAGAGAGAGTCTGTCACTTGGACTTCTTCCAGCTATAAGCTACTGCTCCTTTCTTGGTGTCTGTTACTACGGTCAGGGGAAGGGGGTCGTTCTCGGACGTTCTGACTTGGCCTCAGTCTTGGACAGGTGTTGTGAGCCTGAGTCTCAGCAGGAGGCTCCCACAGGGGTGCCTGCCCTTCTTCCAGAGCTAGTGGTATCCTAGCGCCTGATCCTGCCGTTCCCCGACCGGTAGAGGTTTAAAAAAATCTGTTCCCTTCTTACAGCTGCCATAGGCTCTACCAGTGCTCTAAGGTGTTGGTTTTTGTTGCTGTTCTCCCTGCAGATTGAAGCCTTTGTTCCACAGGGAAGATGGGAAGTATGGGTCTGGGTGGAGCCTTGGCAGTGGTTGCTGTCACCCCAGCACCCAGCACTGTGGACACAAGATTTCCCTGTAAGTGTCTCGGGGAGGGTTGTGGAGGAAATCCTGCAAGAAGAGGTTATGAGCTCCCCTAGGTCTGTGGCTCCCAGGAACTGCACACACTCACCCACCCTCAGCCTTTAGTGATTCTGTAAAATTTCACTAAACCTTCTTATCAGCTTATTTGGAAGTTGGCAGTGTTTGCTCCAGGTAAACAAATACTTGGCTTGGTTTCTCCCTGCAGATGCCTGTCTCCCCAGATTTGAAATTTGAGATTGGATGTCAGTCCTGTGATCTCAGTTCTTTCATGGGTTCAGGAAAAGTTGTCAGTTTGCTTTTTTGTCCCAGTATTTCTTGTTGTTAGTGTGGCTGCCATGCTCTTTCCAGCTCTTTCTACTTCCAAGGTGAAACTGGAAGTACCAACTGCTTTTTGAGGGTTGTTCTATTTCCAAGGCATGACTTTAGGACAAGAAATAAAGAAGAGGCAATTCTGCCCTCCCTTCTTCTCTTTTCTCCAACCGCCTCAACACAAGGGCATCTTGAGGTCCGCTTCTTCTATTTTCAGTCACTTTAGTAATTCCACTATCTTTCATTCCCCCTTCCCCATTTCTTTGTTTGAATGTTTATTTACACGTATAGTTTCTGTTGGCTTGGTTGGTTGAATGTGTGTGCATGTCTCTATCAGTCATTTTCGTTACGTCTTCATTTTTGCTAGTTACGGATTGCTGGTAGACAGGCACCGTGCACCCCCTTCTCCGTGAAGGTCCCTGGCATTCACAAGAGGAGCCCCGCTTCTCCCTGCTGCACAGCTGTGATTTGGAGAGGAGGTGTTGACTGCTTCTTCTGCCCAAGCAAGGGAGTGGAGATGAAGCATTCACACTTCAGGGTCTTACAGATGGAAAGCAGAAACCCTCATGGCTCTGTTATCCCTGAGCTCTTCAAGTGCACGCATCCTGAGAAGTACAAGTGCACTCACACACGCCCAAACACCCATCTCTTCACAAACTGCGATTCAGAATGATCTTCTCACTTTTCCTTGGTAAAGTAAGGAGCAAAACCAAACTTACTCTTTTTTTTTTTTAAATAGAAAATATCTTTATTGATTTGTTTTAACTCCAAAAGTAACATAGAATCCCTTCAGCACCACTGTTTACATTTTGGTATACATTCTTCCTGGTGTTTTTTTTTTTTTCCTATTTACAGGCAAAAAAATATGTATTTTAATTCGTAAAAACTCAGGTGAAAGCTAACCTAATTAATGAGCAGTTTTGAAGAAATGCGTTAGTGGGGCTAACTTCCTTTGCTCTTGGCTGCTCAAGGCTTTGCTGCTGTGAGCAGGGAAGCAAGAGACAGGCAGCCAAAAAGCAGCTAGGGTTGAGATGTTAGAGTGAGCATGTGCAGGCAAGAGCTAAAGAAATAAAATGGAAGTGAAAGGAACGTGGGGACATGGGTGTCCTTCTTCCATTTGATGGTGTGGGAGTTTCGGTGGCCATCCGTCTCAGCAGAGGGTGGGATCCGGGGCCAGCCTGGTGTCAGCAGTGACAAGCACATTCCCTGGGGAGCATGCCTCGTCTCCACACCTGGGTCCTCTCCTCACAGCCCTGTGTCCCTGGGAGCTCCGCACAGCCCGGGCCTGCGTCCTCCAGAAGAGCTGCAGCTCTTTTGTGCAGCCTCCCTGCTCAAAGGTCGTTTTGCTCCTGTTTTCCTCTCACTGATCCTGGCTCCCCTGACAGCAGCAGTGCTTTCTTTTTGATCCCTAAACACGGGGCTCCTTGGGGGACACTGGTGTCAGTAGCAAATGTGTACTCATGTTGTATCTGTCTGGACAAGGAGGGTGCAGGTAGGGCTGTCAAATGTCAAATGTCGGCTCTCCGAATTCGGCAGTTCTGCTCGCAACTGGAGGTTATGGGGGAGGAGCCGGTTCCCCATCCTGTGCACGCGTGAAAACATTCCTTCATAATTTATGGCCTTCCGATGCTTCAAAGATGATGGGAATTCATACTAATACAAAATTTAAGATTCGATACAAGGAGAGATGTGTCTTAAATCCAATCTGTGGTTTGAGTTTATCACACTGACATGACCCCAGGAATCAGCTTGACGAGAAATGCAGATCTTGGACAATGCCGGAGGGGATCCAAGGTCTCTGAAGAAGTGAAGCTATCACTGTACTGGATTAGCTCTGATGCACCTAAGAAGAGAAAAACAGCTTTAATGCTAAGTAAGAGATATGCATTCTTTCCCCCATTAGTTAGCCTCACACTGATTGCCATAGCAGGCCTCTCTACTCAATGACTTTGATTCTTTAATGTGACTGATAATTACAGTGTTGATTCTATGTTAGGCAGTGCCTGGACCTCCAGCCTTCCATCTGGTGAGATTCACTCTGGGAGCTCCTGCTGACTCAACTGCAAAAGAAAGAAGTATCACCAATGGAGATTAATCCTCCCATCAGCCTGGAGAGAAAGGGCCCGCAGACCACATGTGGATTTTGCTCAGCACGCTACTGCCTTTATTAAACAGCTAACAGGACAAAAGGAAACAAGGCCTTTCCTCTTCCAAAGGAGCTCTGTTCCAAAAATGTATTATCCGGTCAAGGGCCACACGTTCAGGTCCAAATGCACTTTTTTTTCTAGACACGCTATTGTAGCGTGTGGTAATATGACTGAACATAGGCAGTTTGGAGTACATAAGCCGTCTTTAGTCAGGCCTAGGGAAGGAAGGGTAAGTCAGACTTCAGGAAGGAGGTCGATCCTGTAGGACTCATCCATTTATTCATACTTTATTGGTCATTTAACAAATATTATGGAATGCTAATTTCATCCTATGCTAGGTGTAGTGGGCTGAATGGTGGCCCTTCAAAATGTATGTCCATATGCTAATCCCTGGAACCTGTGAATATTATTAAGTTAATGATCTAGAGAGGAGTTCATCCTAGATTATCTGGGTGGGCCCTAAATACAATCATGCGTATCCTTATGAGAAGAGAAAGTGATGTGAGGGCGGAGGCAAGGACTGGAGTAATGTACCCACAAACCGGAGAATGACGGAGGCTCAGAGAGGGGCACAGCGCAGTCTTGCCCCCAGAGTCTGAGAGGGGCACAGCCCTGCTCACACTGTGTTTCAGTATGATGTTGACCCTCCCTCCAGGAGTTTGTGATCTAGTACCGGTCTAGGGCTACAAACGTGTGGCTTATGGTCCGAACGATGAGATCCCAGACTCCCACAGAAGTCATGGGTGACGTTGGTGAGCACAGAGGTGAGTGAGGCCGAAGCTAGAAGCAAGTTGTGTCTGTAGTGCTGAAGAACCATTTTTCTTTAATGCCCATCTGCCCTAAGATGTTTTATTGATATCAGTGCAAAAAAATTTTTTTAAAAAAAATGTCATTATTTTCTGATAATAAAAGGAAGACATATACATTGAGAAAACTGGAAAAAATTCAGAATGATATAAAGAGCAGACATTGAATTTGTCCATAATCCTACTGTCCAGAGATGATCCTGTGAACATTTCCAGTTATTAATGCACATACACACAATAGGCATTTTGGTCAGATGTTATTTCTGCATTGTTGTGACTGTCGTCTCACATTTATGGGTGGGTGGCTTAGACTTCTGGGTATAAGGAAAAGAAATCCTCCCAGTCTGGAGTAGGAAAAAGGGTTTGGGTTTTAGGATGTACCAGACAGGATCAGCTAGGTTATGCCATGGTACCCAAATAATGTGAAATCCTGAAGGTTTACACTTGCACACATGACAAATCCATTTTGAACTGAAGTGGGGCTGGTTGTTGGGGGTCTCTGCTGACTGTTGTTACTTGGAGTCTCTGGTTGAAGATGTGCTGCCATCTAGAATGTTGAAGCAAGGAGAGAGAGTAAGGAGGACCACTCATGGGCTTGTCACTGTCTCCTTTCCCAAGTGACACACATCATCTTTCCTCACAGCTCATTGGCATAGCTGGAGACATGGCGGTGCCCCACAAGAAATGGCTGGGAACTGTTGAGGAGTGCAATGAGCATTCGATTCTATTAAAATAGAGAGCTGCTGACTTTGTCACAGAGAATGAAACATAAGTGCACTGGACTCCACTGGACAGGGACAGCCATCAGGCCCTGAGGCACTGGAGGGACAGTGGCTGTCTCAGGGTCTCTCTCATGCTTTCCCAGATAACTTGTCTTGTCAGGTCA
This sequence comes from Ursus americanus, assembly GCF_024610735.1. Lineage (NCBI taxonomy): Eukaryota > Metazoa > Chordata > Mammalia > Carnivora > Ursidae > Ursus > Ursus americanus. The sequence continues at coordinate 8,340,141 of NC_142137.1, read as the reverse complement.
GCCACGTAGGAGCAGAAATACACTTCCCTGAAATTGCCTGTCCTCCCACAAAAGGTGGGTGCAAGCAAAAGTTTCCCAAATACCAGCCCTGGAAGGATTTGGACCCTATTTTTTCAGTTTAGACTTCAACCTGGTGGGAGGGTCCCCATCTGATAGGGTGCTGAAGAAAAATCTTTCTGGAGTCAAAGAAGTAGAGGGAAGGTAATTAGTAGAAGTCAATATTCATCTTTACCTTATATTTGAGTTTTATTGATCTCATGTTCTGATACATGCACGTGTGTTTGATTTTAGTGCAATTTATTAAAATAAGAAGAAAACTGTAATTCCTTCACTAGCTCCTGCCCTATATTATCTGAACTACTTCTGCATGGAAATTTTCTTATTAGTAACGGTAAGAAATCCAGGCGTGGTGAATTGGACTTTAATTTTGGGAACACATCACTGGAATTTTCCTCCGTGGCAAAGGAGGCCCTGGTGTGTTCCAGAGCCAGAAATTTTCTGAACTAGAAGACATCCTTGGATGTTCATGTACCCAAGAGGGGAGGCTGGGCAATGGAGTGAGGCGGCCTTAAATAATTTCCAAAAGGGATTAAATGGCTTTCAGAGCTCAGCGAAATTGCCACCTTTCCTTGCCTCTGGCAGGGGAATACAGAAAAGATTTGGGATTAAGCTTCAGCATTGTCTCCAGGAGAGCCATTCTGCAAAAAGGAACTTTTATTCCAATTCTATTCAGAGCCCCAATTTGATCAGGCTGGGCTTATATGCCTGCCTTGAGAGAAGGTATGTGGCTACCCTGGAGGTTTTGTGTTCCTCCAAGCACTCATGCAGGGTATTGTACATGAAAGGAACTTCTGGAATTCTTAAATTTCTAAAGCCTCCATTTAGAAACTGGAAGATTCATACTCATCTTATCTCTAATTGGGCCCCTACTCTTGGTACTTGGGTAATGTATTGCTCATACCTTGGGCATTGTCATTAACATTCACAGATGAGGAAGCTGAGGGGGACAGATGCTAGGTAATTTCCCAAGGTCAGAAGCTGGTAAGGGATGGAGCTGCTATGGAAACCCAAGCATGTCAAATTCCTACCCCATGCTCTGTGTCTGCCAGAGCTTTGCTGTAAGCTTCTTCAAAAGCTAGGATCAGAATGGGAACAGAGATCAAGGGGAAGGGGAGTTCAGCTAACAATTCAGTAAAAGATAATGCATGATATTTTCAGAGAAAGGACAGATACGGGGCAAAAAACAAAGCTTTGGGACATAAGGTCTTTGTACATTTGACAAAAATGCTGTTGAAAAGTGATAATATAGTCTCCTGGGAGTTTGCTGCCATTTCGATAATATTGTTTGTCCATGTAACTAAAATTTCAATTTTTCTTCCCCTTGTGATATAGAGCTTTGTGTTGACATCATCTTAAATTTATCTTTGGCAGTACCTGGCTTTACCTGCGTTCTTGGTCTAACCTCACTGGAGGCCAAGGTGTAAAGGACTTCCTGACACGCATACATTTTTCTTTTGAGTTCCTGGTGCCAATTAACTGTACTGCACAGTGGGTATCCTGAATGTAGAATGTGGGGAACCACAAGAGACTATGGACTCTGGAAAACAAACTGGGAGCTACAGAAGGGGGGGGGGATTGGGATAGGCCGGCGATGGGTATTAAGGAGGGCATGTATTACACGGAGCACTGGGTGTTATGCGCAAACAATGAATCATGGAACACTACATCAAAAACTAATGATGTACTGTTTGGAGACGAACATAACATAATAAAAAAATTAAAAAAAAATGTGGGGTTGAATTCAAATACCCTACTATCTCTACTTAGCAGTTGGGTTTCTAGTTTCTCTTTAAACTATAGTTGGCAGACACATTTACACTTATGGTACCCTGGCAGAATCTCAGCTTTTCTGGGACTGTCTGAAGTTCACAGTGTAGTGGTGGGGATAGAGGTCAATTCAGAGCTTGTTAGATTCGATAAGCCTGTTCCCACCTTGTGCAGCAAGTTGTGGATTCCCTGATTCCGTATCAGAGTTACATGGACTACGGCAGGAGCAGAGCCACTGATGTAGTTTGGGATGAGTGATCTGATAGCAGATCTTGTCTGCTTTGGGAGGTAGTGAGAGAGGTGAGGGAGGGCCTGTATTCCTATGAAGTTAACGCATCTCACTTCCACAGTTACCAGATGGATCCACTCCATACCAGTTACTGATACCGAAATAAGCATATGCACCAGCATTAGAAAAAGCAGTAGGCATATGAAGAGAATCAGGAGCTAGCATAAAGAGAGATCTACCTGGACAATTGGAGTAAATGTTCCAGGGACAGAGGATTAATGGTGGGCATTAAGAGAATGAAAAGAAGTCCTTAGGGGCGCCTGGGTGGCTCAGAGGTTAGGCGTCTGCCTTCAGCTCAGGGCGTGATCCCGGCGTTGTGGGATCGAGCCCCACATCGGGCTCCTCCGCTGTGAGCCTGCTTCTTCCTCTCCCACTCCCACTGCTTGTGTTCCCTCTCTCGCTGGCTGCCTCTATCTCTGTCAAATAAATAAATAAAATCTTTGGGGCGCCTGGGTGGCACAGCGGTTAAGCGTCTGCCTTCGGCTCAGGGCGTGGTCCCGGCGTTATGGGATCAAGCCCCACATCAGGCTCTTCTGCTATGAGCCTGCTTCTTCCTTTCCCACTCCCCCTGCTTGTGTTCCCTCTCTCGCTGGCTGTCTCTATCTCTGTCAAATAAATAAATAAAATCTTTAAAAAAAAAAAAAAGAGAATGAAAAGAAGTCCAAATAACACCCTCATTGAGTATTGAGACCATAAAAAAAAAAAAAGAACAAGTTACCATGCAATAAGAGAAATATAAGCAAGAAAGATCCTAGGGCATTAAAAAAATTCAGAAATTAAAAATTAAAACTCATTAAAATAATTTTATTTGTTCTTTATGCCTTTACTTCAATGGTCGTATTTTCCAAAATGGAAATGTACTATTTCCATTGTTAACTCTTACCAACTAGCCAAAGTTATTTTAATCATCAGTTACATTTTTAGTCACAGGAAAACACTGTGAGCTACCTACAATACAAAAAACATGCTAAAAATAAAAACAATGTGTATCGGCGTCTTTTTCTGATTCCAAATTCAGATGCCATTTATGTATCTTTAGTTGAGTTAATAGTGTTCTGGAACTACATCCTGCAAACATTAAGAAATCTTCAGGGCCGGGAAATATTACGGGTATTCCATAATTCAATACATAGGATGAAACAACACTCTTGATGTATTTGCTATTTTTGAAGGCAAAGGAAGGAATTTGATTCTGACCAAGAAGCCACTGACAAAAGAATTATGGTTTGAGTAGCAGGTGCATTTTTCACTTTGGGGAATAAGATAAGCTAAAGAAATAAAAGAGACCAGAGCTCCCATTTTATACAACTTCACTTACAACCTAAAAACAGCCATTCTTAATAGTTTTTCTTTGCCAATTTTAAAGCAAGTAGAATGGAACCTAAGATGAAAACTGCAGGTAACAGGAAAGACAGGGAAACAAATATCCTGTTGGGAATTGCAGATAGTACAAGAATGACAGGGAAGAGTGGCGTGGACATTGAACATGAATCAATAATGTAGCTCTGGTACTGTAATGGGGAATGTGTACTGGGTGAGGATAAAGAGAAGTATAAAAAGTGGAAGCCGAAGGTTCTTTTTTTAAATTTTATATGCCATACTTCAAAGCACTGTTTTCATTTCTATAATGGGATACCAAAACCTTTACAGGAGAAGGGCGGGGCTCTAAAAAGACCAACAGAAACAAGTTTTAGAAAATAAGGACTCCAAAAACAGATGAAAGAATTTAATGTTTTGAAACTCAAGTAGAATCAGGTGAGGGTGTAAGAAATCAAAATAAATCAAACAAACAAAAACCAAGGAAATATTTTAAAAAATCATAATTTACTCAATATGAAAACAGAAGCAAGGCTAATTCATTAACTATTTGCAAACACAGAGGAGTGCCTATAGCCTGATGGAATAGGCTGTTTTTCCTCCACTGTGAGAATAACTACAGGATGGGAACTAAATTGTAGCAGGGAAGAGTCGGGTGTAAAAAAGTCACTTGCTTGAGTGAGGTTATATTATTAGATCCTGATGTTATCAGATGGAGATTACTGAATTTTCTACAGAGTTGGGGTGGAATGGGAAAGAGAGAATTATTCATGTCTGTATTGGGGATTTTTTTTCCCCAAAAAACCCAAACCAAACCAAACCAAAACAAAAAACCAAAACACTATCTCCCAAACAAAGAACTCTGCTAATTGTCAGTAAAGAATCCAGACACACAGGACTAGCCTCTTTGGAAGCTGGCTCTTTAGGAGAGGTTTAGAGAAGGAGGAAGGTGAGTTGTGGGAGTCTGGTCCTGTTTGCACGGATCTGAGTGCTACAATCCAGACTAGCCACATTTCAAATTTTTAACAGCCCACATATGCAAGTGGCTACTGTGGACAGTGCAGCTCTGTGGTCTGCCTGTATTTATATTTTAATTTTTGTAACACGTTGGCTCAAAAGTCAAATTATGTTCTTTCTAAAATAAGCTAACTCATTCTTTCATTAAATAAAATGACTCTCTCTAGTTCTCTACCTAGCTATTTGAAAGTTTTTAATAATTGTTTTATATATAAAACAAACAGTTTTCTAAATCATCAATTATTGCAGAATTCCATTCTTACGAGAATAAATACACATTTGTACTTCAACTGATTGAATTTCAAGGGAACAGTCTAGGGTCCAAAGAAAGTCTCATTTCTGAGCCTGAAAGGGCCACAGGTGCTATGTCCTTGAACCTAATCAATGAGGTTTGCTCCTCATTTGTGTCCATCACAACAGTTCCAATTCGCTAAAACTGTGTCCTTGCCCATAATAATAATAATGACGATGATGATTAACATTTATTAGGCTATGTTTTAAGCACATAATCCTACGTTCTCTGAACATTATTGCGTCAGCTTTCACAATAACAACGTAAGGTAGGTACTGTTTCTGCCCAATTTTGGTGACTAGAAAGATTTAGAGTCATTTCAGTTTACATAGGTGGTAAGGAACAAAGCAGGGATGCAAAACCAGAGCTGCTCTAGCACCAAGGTCTGTATGCCTAACTTGTGCAGGCACTGCCTGCCTCCCGTCATGCCCCATGGCTCCCCATCTCGCATCATCCTTAACTCCTCCAAAACTTCCCCAATTCGCCTCTTTCTCTCAACCTCTGTGATTACACTCATAGTCAGTGCCTTGTAGAATTTGCTACTTTTGCAGTTTTTGTGAAGGAATAACTCTCTCAAATCCTATAGCCCTCTAGTTCTAACTGGAACATAGTGTCCCCATGATCTCACTACCCTGCCTCACTCTAGAAGACACCGTCTACAGATCCATGCACACTTGTCCACAGTGACACTTTCCGAGGACTGGTGGCCAGTGTTCAGCCAGGGCACAGCCTTGGCCAGAAAACCGAAGCACTTTCGACAGTTCACTTTTCTTTGCTCCTTTTCCCCTCTTCTGCAGTGTCCGCAAAGCAGAAAACAACCCACCTTGGGTACAGGAGGACTTGAATACTTAGCACTCATCTGAGGGAAAGAATTACTGATGCATTTGTGTCTGAGTTACCCATAGTTCTGTGGGTATTTGGAAACTTCATTTGTTTCCTGAGGCTACTGAAACAAATTACCACAGCTTGGTAGCTTAAATTAATAGAAATTTCTTCCCTCACAGATCTGGAGGCAGAGTGACACTCCCTCCAAAGACTCTAGAGGAGAAGCCCTCCTTGCGTCTTCCAGCTTCTGGTGGCTCCTGGCATTCCTTGGCTTGTGGTGGCATAATTCTAATCACTGACTCTGTCTCCATGGGCCCTTCTTTTATTATTATTATTATTATTATTATTATTATTATTTTCAGTTAGCCAACATATAGTACATCATTAGTTTTTGATGTAATGTTCAGTGATTCATTAGTTGCATATGACACCCACTGCTCATCACAACATGTGCCCTCCTTAATGACCATCACCCAGTTACACCATCCCCACCTCCCTTTTCACAACCCTCAGTTTATTTCCCAGAGTCAAGAGTCTCTCATGGTTTGTCTCCATCTCTGATTTCTTCCCATTCGGTTTTCTCTCCCTTCCCCTATGATCCTCTGTGCTGTTTCTTATATTCCACATATGAGTGAAACCATACAATGAATGTCTTTCTCTGCTTGACTTATTTTACTTAGCACAATCCCCTCTAGTCCCATCCATGTCAATGCAAATGGGAGGTATTCACAGGTCTTTCTTTCTGTCTCTGTGTCCTCTTCTCTTCTTGTAAGGACACCAATCATTGGATGGCTCTAAATCCAGAGTGATTATAGCTGTAGAGCCTTAACTAATTACATCTTCAAAGACCCTATTTCCAAAAAAGGTCACTTGCTGAGGTCCTGGGTGGACATGAATTTTGGAGGGATACTATTTAACCCATTCAGGGGCATTTGTACCATGCAGAGCCTTCTCATGTGACTACTAACATGTGTCTACAATGCACAGTATCAGCATTTGATGAAGATAACACCATTTCCCCCTGGGTCTTGGCATCAAGAAAGATAAAGGGAGGCAGAAAACTCTAAAGGTCATGGATGCTTAAAATTGAAGGAATAATCCGCCCTTGCTCCTCTGACCCCACTGTGTTCTACACAAGGAGTTCACTTCCTAACAGGGATTTGTGACAAAACTTTACTGGCAAAAATGAATTTCAAAGGAAACCAAATATAAATTCCATCTCTTTCTTAGAAAGATTTCAAATGATATTCTTGGTAAAGAATATCATCACCCCCTAAACTCCTGTAGTACTGTGTACCTCATTTTATTTTACTTTTAAAATTAACATCAACTTAGTGAACATGTACCACATGCAAAAAAAAAAAAAAAAAAAAAAACAAAAAACCAAAAAACCCCACCACAAAAACAACAACAAAAAAAAACAACTAAATAAACTAAAGAGAAAGATTAACAGGAAAGAGACTTGATGGGGTGGGGCCTGGAAGGCTGGGAGGGGGGATATATTGGACAGGACACTGTCCTCAATGGAGTTGGCTATCTGGTAGGGGAAATGGGCACAGAAAATGAGAAGTAGGTGAAGTAAGGAAGGCACTGGAAGTGTTTGGTTAGGAGGCAGTCACCTTCTGGTTCTTTATTGGAACTTGGCATCATGTAACATTTGCTTCTTCCCATAATACTTCTGGGTCTGGCAGCAGGAGAACCGTCTTACAGTCCTTCCTTGTTTCTACATTATCCTGTGGTCCTTCAAGTATCAGTTTTAGCCTTTCTCTTATTAGTAGTTCTTAATAGGAAAGCACATTAGGATCAGTGTAGGTGGAGGTCTTCGTGGGCACACATAATTGGGAAACAGCGCCAGGCGATTCCAGTAGCATCCCACCCCTGCTTCACTGAGAACAAATGCAAGTAGACGGGGACGGGGACAAGGACTTTCTTAGTTGTTATCTTTGCTATTTCAGAGCAATGTAACACAAGGCATTGTTATGGAAGGCATAAATAATGTTTGTTGCAGGAACGAACCAATGGATAATTAGTATCATATAATTTCAACTATGAGGCAATTCCCTGATGATTCTCCTTTAGCCGTTGTGGTTGGCCAACTCTTAAATGTCCCACAGATCCCTACCTCCCACTATACATGCCCTTGTGTTTTCCCCTCTCCTTGAATGTGAGCTAGACTTGTTGACTTGCCTTTGATGAATAGAATTTGGCGGAAGTGATGAAATGCCACTTCCAAGATCTGGTTACAAAAAGACTGTGGCTTCTATCTTGGACATCTCTCTCTGTCTCTCTCTTTCCTTCTGACTCTTTCTCAGAGCTCTCACTCTGGGGAAAGCCAGCTGCCTTGTTTTGAGTAGCCCTATGGAGCCTACCTGGCCAGAAACAGGTATCCCTGGCCAGCATCCAGCAAGGACCTCAAGCCTTCAGTACCTGGAGGATAACCACGGGGGAACTGAATTCTGCCAACAGTCACAAGAATGAGCTTGGAAATGGATGCTCCCTGCCACTGAACCCTAAGATGACTGCTGCTTTGGGCAAGAGTCTGATTGAAGGCTATGGGAGACCCTGAGCGAAAGGTCCCCAGCTAAGCTGAGCCTGGATTCCTGACCCACAGAAACTGTGAGATCATAAATGTAATTGCAGCTGCTAAGGATTGGGGTGATTTGTTATTTAGTAATAGATAACACAGTTGCTGACTTCCCCCAAGCCTAATTCAGATGCCTCACATGAGAAATGAAATTGCCAAGCAGGGAGAGAACCTTGGAGACTATCGATCTAACTCCATTGTACAGATATGAAGACTCAGGTTCAGAGAAGGGGTATGACCCGACCAGGGTGCACATCGAGGAGTGACAGAATCAAGGGGACTGGTTTGGGACGCTATACACACCAAGCGCTCTGTATACTACTCAGTTTTTCTCAGTTGAGATAAACCAAATGCATAATGTGACGACCGTCACCTTAGTGATATATAGTGATGAGCCACAGTTTAATTGTTTACATGTTGGGAACAACGTATCAAATTAATTCTGAAAAATGGAAAGATATTTAATGTATATTCAAATATTTTATGTCATGAAATATAATAATATGTTACATACCGTTAGTTATATAATTTTATGACATGAATGTTAATAATAATAAATCATGTTGTTATAATTCTTACATTTAAAAATCTTCCACATATGCTCTTTGAAACAATCCCACAAGATGAGCAATTATTTCTATTTTACAGATAAGAAAACTGAGGCACAGGCATGTCAAATCGCTTGCCTGCATTCATAGCCAGGACCTAAACCCGGGTCTCTCATCCCAGGCTTGAGGGACTGCTGCCCAATTGTTGCACTCTTTTAGGACCCTCTTCTGTGGGCTGGTGCCATGCCTAGGCCCATGCCCTTGACATGCTTGCTGTTCTTTTTGGCTAGGCAGCTATCCACCTCCATCCTGGTGGCATCTCTCTCATTCCTGTAAGATTATGTTGCGGGAAATAAAGAATATTTTTAAGATTTTATGTGTATGTCCCAGGTCTTAATAGCAAATACAACAATCAGTAATAGTAAAAGGGAGCAGAGTAGGAAAGAAAAAGAAAGCAAACATAGAAAAATAGCATTCCCACTGTGACTTCCACCCAGACTTTTGAAAAGCAGAGTCATCTGTTTTCTCAAAATCAGCAGGAAGCCTCCCTGTCTCCTGTACTCTTTGCTGAAATCCTTTCAACCAGTGGAAGCACCACGTGGAGGCTTTAAAAGGTAGCACTTGAGACAGATTTGTCTTAGTCCACTTTATACAACTCAGCTCCAGGATGTGACAGCAGACTTCTGTGCAAGGGCTATAATATGGACCCCAGGACACCCTTTTCTAGCACCAGACTTCTGACGGCCATCCAACTCCAGCCCTCGGTCAGGGGCTGCGCTGTGCCAGCTCCCAGGAAGGCATAACACATACAGTCCACTGTGCAGAATTAGCATGACCTCTAACCTTAGAGCAAACTGAAAAACAACCAAATCACCTGAGGGACATTTCCTTAAAGAAGCCTGAGATTTTTGTCAGGACCCCTGAACACAGTAGTATCATGTTTTCCTTCTTCCTCTGTCCTCACTTTTCTCTCCTGTGACCCTGTGACACACAGGCACATCTGCACATGTGTGCTTGTGGACTTGTACATCTACGTGTGTTACACGCACATGCACACACATGTACTGCACACACATGCATTTGCACACCTGCATTCCACTTTACTCCCACTCCCTGTCCATTTCAGACCTGAATTTATTTATTTATTTATTTATTTTTAATATTTTTTTTATTATATTATGTTAGTCACCATACAGTACATCCGTGGTTCTTGTTGTAAAGTTCCATGATTCATTAGTTGTGTATAACACCCAGTGCACCATGCAATACGTGCCCTCCTTACTACCCATCACCAGCCTATCCCATTCCCCCACCCCCCTCCCCTCTGAAGTCCTCAGTTTGTTTCTCATAGTCCATAGTCTCTCATGTTTCATTCCCCCTTCTGATTACCCCCCCTTTCTTTATCCCTTTCTTCCCCTACCGATCATCCTAGTTCTTATGTTCCATAGATGAGAGAAATCATATGATAGTTGTCTTTCTCTGCTTGACTTATTTCACTTAGCATTATCTCCTCCAGTGCCGTCCATGTTGTAGCAAATGTTGAGAACTCGTTCTTTCTGATAGCTGAGTAATATTCCATTGTATATATGGACCACAACTTCTTAATCCAGTCATCTGTTGAAGGGCATCTCGGCTCCTTCCACGATTTAGCTATTGTGGACAGAACTGCTATGAACATTGTGGTGCATATGGCCCTTTTCTTCACTACGTCTGTATCTTTGGGGTAAATACCCAGTAGTGCAATTCAGACCTGAATTTATTAACCGCTTCTTTTTTTCTTCATATAATTTTCTGTAAGACATTTCAACATTTCAGATAATCCATCAATTCCATTTTGTTTTTCCTGGAGACCCCCTCCTAGAATCATTGGTGCTCCTGCCCCACCCTGGACCTGCTGGTGTCTAGGCTTCCTGCACAGCCACCAACAGGAACTTCTGTTCAATATCATCTTGGGAATTTCATTCACAACTTTCCTGTTGAATTCTCACATTTTTTGAATCCTACGTCTTCCACTATTTTGATAATTTTCTTTATTTCTATGGAAAAATCCTTCTGTTGTTTCTTAAGAAAAGGTGAGTGGGAGGTTAGTTTTTGAGACTCCCTTTTCTGAAACTATCTTCCGTTTACGCTGACCCTTGATTGATAGTTTGGCTGGGTATACAAATCAAGGTTTATATCATTTTCCTTCAGAACTTTTAAGATATTGCTCTATTGCTTTCTGTTATCCATTATAGCTATTAAAAAAATCTAGTGCATTCTGTTCTACGTTCCTTTGTGTGTGTCATTGTTTTTATCCTGAAAGCTTTAAAAATTATTATTTATCTTCTGTTTATCTCAAGCATTCTGGAATTTCACAATAATATGTCTTTTTTTTTTTTTTTTTTTTTTTTAGAGGGAGGATTGAAGCAGAGGGAGAGAGAGAATCCCAGGCAGACTCCATGCTGAGCGTGGATCCCAATGTGGGGCTCTATCCCACAATGCTGAGATCATGACCCAAGCCAAAATCAAGAGTCGGACACTTAACCTACTGAGCCACCTAGGTGTCCCAATAATATGTCCTAATATGAGTCTGTTTGCACTTTGCTGAGTGGCCCTTTCTGTCCAGGTATTCATACAATTTTCACATGTACCTTTGGTAATTTTCTTCCTTCCATGTTGGCTTTCTTTCTCCAAAACTTATATGTACTTCCTAGGTTGAAATTTTAATATCTTTTTTCCTACTATTTTTGCTTTATTTTCTGAGAGAATTCCTTGATTCTCTCTAATTTTTAATTTTCAAGAGCACCTTCTGATTCTTAACTATTCCTTTTTGAAAACTTTATATTCTTATTTTGTGAATGCAACACATTCTCTTATCTCTCTAAGGATATTTACTTTTTTGGGGGAAAAATTTCTTCCATTTCCTGCACTGTTTTCCTTCCCCTGGGGTCCTTTCTACTCTTTGTTTTTTGTCTCTCCCTTTCATATTCGAAGTGAAATGACAGTAACCCTTGGTTGTCCATTTCTAAGAGAAAAAAAAGAAGCAATGAAGAGTTTCTTGGAATCTCTGTGTGCACAGGTGAGATTTGTCAGCTGGGAGACTTCTCTGTATCAGGCAGTGAAGTGGTCACTTGATTTTAAGGGCATTCTCTGGAGTTTAGTTATCTGAGAGCTTCAGTTTCTGTGAGCCATATACCCAGTTGCCAATGTCACCAGAGTGAGCAAAGTTAGGACCACCCACCATTCAGTCTTCTGTCTTTCATTTAATTTTTTCATTATGTCCTCTGCTAGGTATGGGATCTCTGAGTTCAGTGCTTCTTCCCTGAGTTCTCATGAAATTTAATCTCCCTTCTCTGGCTTGGGGCAGAGTTGAAGTAGGGAGATAATGCTTAATTGTTTAATAGAATAATGTGAGAGAAGGAGTCTTGTGGTCTAGCCACCCCAGACATGCAGATTTTCAACCAATCCCCTTTTCAACTGCATGCCTCAACCTTTCTTCCTGCAGTATTTAACTGATAGTCTGATAATCTCAAGGATTCTGTGGATAAAATGATTTCTCATCTCTAAGGCTCTTTCAAATACGGCTTCCTCTGCTGAATCAATTACTGCAACTCTCTATGCCTCTGTCTTCCCAAGTTACATTGAAACTTCTTGTCTGCCAACATCTTATCCTCCTCTCTATATCTTGTGGAGAAATATCTTTATCTCATTATTTTCATGTTATTAGGGTCTTGAGAATGAGAGGAAGCATATGTATATGATCAGTTTGCCATGCTTAACCTGAAGTCTTTAATGGACTTGTTGCTGATCACCAAACCAATGAAGAAACCTAGCATATCCCCTTGGAGGCTAGGAGTCAGAGCAAGGAAGAAACATGGCATCAGAAGCCACACCACACTTAAAATCTAGTGCGTGAATGGAGTATGTCTGGTTTAACCCAGTAATACCATTTGGGAGGCCCAGGCTTAAGAAAATTTACGAAACTTTAAAAAAGCCCTTCTGTTTGAAAGTGTTTACAGCTGTATGAAATATAATAGAGCAGCTTGAAAATCTTATAGCCCAAAACTGGAACTATTCAAAATGTCCAATAATAGGTAAGTAGTGGACTGTGGTGTGTTAATGAAAAAGAAGGGGTTTGGAAGAAATTGACTGGAAGAGGTATGAGAGAACATTCTCAAGTGATAAGGATATTTTATATCTTGTTTGCAGTGGTGGTTAAATGGCAGTATCCACTTGTTAAAACTCATCTAACAGTATGTTCACAGTGTGTGCTATTGATTGTATATAAATTATGCCTTAAGGTTGATTTAACAATAAAACCTTTTATGGATACCCATTACTTTTAAGATGAAGCAGAGAATGCTAGTCAAGATTCTCTACCGACTCTCCTCAAATCACTCTTTTGCTGGTTTCTCCTGCACTGCAATTAAATCTCCCTCCAGTCTGAGGAGTGGTCCGTTTTCTCCCAACCTGCCATGCCTCGCTCACCTCTGCATATGAACACTTGCCTTGTCCATGCTCAGATTGCCTCTTATAAAATGGTTCGGATCTTCTCTGCTCCTTTTCGAAAAAGCCTTTTCTGAGCACTAAAAGATTATTGCTTCTTCCAGTCTTTTTTATTTCTGGTCTATACCAGTTATTTGGTATTTCAAAACATCCCGCTTTGAGGTATCTCTTTTATTATCTTGCATTATTCTCACTTCTGTATTGATATTTCACTTTTCATGTGTGCATGCCTTATTGTCTGAAAAAGATGAATTTTCTAGAAGGTATGCATTATACATCTCTACATCTCTCCTACCGCCTAGCATAATGCCTTACACATAGTTGGCAGTCAATAAATATTTGCTGAACGAAGGATAAAATCACAAATCATGTAGACATGTTAAAGAGAAGAAACTGGGGATTTTGAAGCTGGAGAGAGAAGGAGTTGCTTTACCAGTAAGAATTGGTGGGACAGAACCATCCAAAGAACATACTGAATTAACGGGAGGTCCAAGTCATTTATAACCTGCATTTTCTAAAGGCTATATGTTATAATGAAATCAACATAATATGTAAAATGAATCCACAGAACCTATGGGATATGGGACTGCTGAGAATGGTCTATAATTAGGATATGGCAATTTTAAACTCTAGTGATTCCTGGATTTATTCCCCTGGATTTATTGCTAGGAATCCTGACACCATCCCAGGAGGGAATATCTTGTGCTATATATGGCATTCTTCTTGTCATCTTTTCTCCTTGCCTCACTGTCATCAAGATAACAAGCACTTCTGCAATTCTAGGTAGAATGTATATGCTGCAAACAGTAGGAATGAATTCAGCCGTAACATATGCTACACATTTATTATGCACAGCTTGTTAGATTCTGATTTCTGATCTGCCATTTTTCCCCAAGGAATCTAGACTTCCAGTGTAGTAAAAAATAATATGGCTATTTTGTTTTAAAGGGCAGACTATTTATATAAAACAGGGCCCCAAATGAACTCATCCATAAGTCATGTATGATTTTTTTTACTCACTCATTAGATGAATTTATTTATGATAAGTAAGTCTTTATGGTATAGTATTTATTTTGTCACAGAGAGAAAGAGTACATGCCCAGAAATTGGACGCCACACACACCCACTCAACTTGCGGTAATGAGCGCTGTTCTCGCCGATTTACTTTGCTGCCTGACAGACAAGAGGGCTGTTCGTTTTATCATTGTTGCCCACACCTATCAACCCTCCCTCAAATTTGATGACTACCACAGCAATATATATAGCAAATTTCCTCAGGGACTGCAATTATTCATCTTTCAGAAGGCACAAGATCTATAATGGATGAGTGCTGTAGACAAGAAACCAGTTTATAGGTTTAGCTCCTAAGTGAAAGACTGATTTGTCTTTATCGGAAGAATAGACCATTGCCATCTAATAAATGAATTGTAAGTATTGGAAAAGATTGTGTAAATGTATCTGTGACTCAGGCACATAAACACTGTTCTGATATTGCCACGGAGAAAACAAAAGCTGATGCACGCAGTCCATCAGATGCTACCATGATGTGGAAAATCCAGGGGCCTGTCATGAAGCCTCAGCTTGTTGTCTTGAGTTATGAATTACTTTTAAATTAATATCCTTACTGCTGCTATTGGGAGCGCCTGATTTCATAACATTTTTGAGCCCAGTAGTCGATCAAGGCACTCAAGCTGTTATTTCCATCAGAGATGAGGGCTTAATATGTCCCCGGTGGCATGTCTCTTGGTTTCCCAGTGAATCTCAAGTTGAACGTGCAATCCATTTCACCCTCTCATGGTTAGGTACCATGGTAGCCAGCAGTGCATTTTTCACCATTTGCTTTGCAGTATTCTGTTGATTTTCACTAATAGAGCTTGTTTACCCACTGAAGCATTTGAATGTTATTTATACCAAGTAATAACATGTTCTGCTCAACTGTGCTCTGATTTGTCTTAGTCGAGGCTCTCTAGAATCTAAAGAAAACAAATCCACTTAAGGTGGCCCAAGTAAAGAGGGAGCTCTTGCATAGAAATGCAGATCATTTAATGACTATGAATGGATTCAGGAACTGAAGTGAAAAACCAGTGCTTTCCCAAATGCTCAGGGCCATACAATTTCTCTTCTCTCTGGCTCTCTCTGCTTTCCTCTCATCTGTCTACTCTTGCTCTTTTGGCCAGTTTCTTCTCTTACTCATCTTGTCCACGACCCAGTAGGGCCCTGGCTGCAACGCTATTATTATGGCCTCTGCCTCACTACAGTCTGGCCTCTATCACCAAGTTCTAACTCTTCTCCCGAGAAGTTGACTGGCCTGCCTTATCCATGGGAAAGTCACCTTTGAAATGGTACTTCTAAGGCCAATGGATAGGGCAGATTCTCTAGAAGGGGCCCTAAGAAGCACAAGCCATAAAACCTGACAAGTCATGAGCTTTCCATCATGCCCGACTCTACTATTTTGCAGTTACTTCTTCAAGCTGCTTTGGCAATAGGAGCAATCGTATCCCACACCTGTGCTCTTGAATAGACACACGGTTGCATGTGAGTTACAGCTTTTCAGTTCTGCAGCATTATAAAGTTGAAGCAATTTCTGGAAGTTTCTAAATCAAGGGTTATCAATCTAAATGTTTTCTCCCGTCAAAACACCCGTATCTAAGTTCTGTCTCTTGGCTGCCTTTGGGGATCAAATATTCTAACTGTCAATGACTGTGCAATGTAGGTAGGTCAGGGCTTAGACCTGGCAAATTAACCACAAATGGGACTCTACATCCCTGATGAAACTTTAGTAAAGCCTCTTACCCAAATGTTAGATGATTAAGATGATTTCTTTTGTTTTCAGTAAATGGATCCTGAGTCAAATTAAACCCATGGCCTCTGGATGGGTGAATATAGGTCAGATACGAAGACTGGAAACTGGTCTTTTAACGAGCTTAGTGAAGAGATAGGGGAGATCACTGTGTTGTGGCAAACTCACGAAGGGATTTAGTTGCCAATGAACTTGCTTCATTGTGCTATACCTAGCCTGTGTACAAACCCGTCCTCCTGAAAAGAACTTCAGAGCCTTGAGGACACAAATGATGCACTGGTTGTCTGTGGTTCCAGGATCGACCATAGTACCTGGGCACACAGTAGGAACTCCATAATGTTTGCTAACGGAATGAATGGACGGATTGTAAAAGGAAACTTCTTTGCTGACATCAGCACAGGCAATCTCAAGAAGAAGCCTGCTCTTCTTTTTGTACCTTCCTGTGTGTGTGTGGAATATTGAGCCGATTAATCATCCTAATTAAAATTTAAATGTATTTTCTAATCTTAGGCAATTTCAGGAAGTTTTTTTTTTTCATTGTCAGCCTTCAAAAGAACTGCTTTCATTTTACATCTTCTAGTTCTAGCATTTTATTGTGACTTAAAGGAATACATTCCCTAAGTTCTTAGACCTATAACATTTAGAAACCATTCTCTGCCATGTTTGTCTACTTGAACTTTTCCACAGAATTTCCTCCCTTAAGTCATTTTATCATTTTTCTGCTCCTTCTGACCAAAGGTGCCTGTCCACACTGTGGAATCTACAGCAAGGTTCTGACCTTCTGAAGTTTCTGTGTAGACCCCGCCTTGCCCAGTCTCCAAAATGCTGGATATCTTTGTCTTCAAGAAACTTATTGACATTTTTTTTACAAAATAAAATGGGCTTATTTTATAAATTTTAGGGCAAAAAAATAAGCAAAAATAAAATAATAAGTTATAGTCCCCATCTCCCAGAGATAACCAGCGTTTTTTTCTATGCGCATAAGATTATTTTTAAAAAAACAGGATGACATTTCTTTCCTCATTTTTTTTAAGGTTTTATTTATTTATTTGACATACACAGAGAGAAATAGCACAAGCAAGGGGAGCAGCAGAGGGAGAGGGAGAAGCAGACTCCCTGCCGAGGAGGGAGCCGCCGCAGGGCTCGATTCCAAGACCCTGGGATCATGACCTGAGGCAAAGGCAGATGCTTAACTGACTGATCCACCCAGTCACTCCAGGATGACATTTCTTTACAGCTTTCTCTATTCAGACTCTTCGTAGCTGTCCACCTGCTGACTGGGTGGGCAGGATGCCCCGCTAAGCGCACAACCTTTCTTGACTGCTGGCTACATGATTCACCTTCATTTTACTCGCATGAGTTTCACATTTTGCCACATTAAAACAGTATGGTGTTTTTAACCTGTTTGGTTTATTTTCTGCATTCATTTAGCATGAATTGAAAAGCTAACTCATAGCCCTCTGGCTCCTGGGTTTAGACAGTAATAAAGATGTTAAAAAAAGGAGTGGCGATTTCTGTTTCCAGCAGTGTAGGCCGAGAAGATGCCCTGAACAGCCCTCTTGACGGACACAAGTTAAATACTAAGTAATTAAAAAAAATTTTTTTTAAATACATTGCTGAGCTGGCATGAAAGTATGGCCTTCTCAGAGGTGAGAACAGAAGTAAATGCAAGCGTGGGTGCACAGGAGCTCTGGGGCTGGCTTCCACACAGGGTCTCCGCTTCTCCATTAGCAGACACACAGATGTAGGCAATGAGAGCCGTGGCTAGGGAAGTCTTAGAGGCGATCTCCAAATAAGCCGAGACTTTGACAAGCTACACCCTCAGTGCAGTGGGAAATGAGAAATGAAGCTAGCCGTATAGAAGAGAGCAGCAAGGCAACTTGCCTGACTCGAATTTGGTGTTAAGAATGAGAAAAACCTGGGGCGCCTGGGTGGCACAGCGGTTAAGCGCCTGCCTGCGGCTCAGGGCGTGATCCCGGCGTTATGGGATCGAGCCCCACATCAGGCTCCTTCACTATGAGCCTGCTTCTTTCCCACTCCCCCTGCTTGTGTTCCCTCTCTCGCTGGCTGTCTCTATCTCTGTTGAATAAATAAATAAAATCTTTAAAAAAAAAAAAACCTCTTAAAAAAAAAAAGAATGAGAAAAACAATGTCTGGTATCTCCCTCGATAATTCATAACCACACACCAGCCCACATTTGGGCTTGGTGGCAAGAAAAAAGCAGGGAGGGAGAACAGAGAATAGGCATAAAATGGAAAAGAAATAAGATTGTAAAAGTAGATGAAAATCCAAGCCTATATCACATAATTTTCCTCAGCTAATATCTTTTCAGTAGAATACCTCTTGATTTTTAATAACTGAGTATCATAGAACTTACATATCTGTGAATACATTTTTTATCAGTCATGGGTGATATAGGAGCAGTGTCTAATTATATTCCAGATACTCGATGCATTTTTAACAAAATGATGTGCTGAGGAGTATCAGGTTACATTCTAAATGCAATGGATACATCATCAGAATCACATGGAGATTTTTTGAAAAGCATGTAGAGTTCTGACAAACGGGATACTGGCCCTGAGCAAAACGTCATAGCGTCACACTCAGGGGGAACCAGCCTTTGCCACTGTGTGCGTGTCCTGAGCACACTTCCAAAGGGCTTTCATATTTAGTCCTCAGTT
The DNA here is from genome assembly GCF_024610735.1 of Ursus americanus. Classification (NCBI taxonomy): domain Eukaryota; kingdom Metazoa; phylum Chordata; class Mammalia; order Carnivora; family Ursidae; genus Ursus; species Ursus americanus. The sequence goes on along the minus strand of NC_142137.1, from coordinate 8,321,476 downwards.
TTGACTAGTAATGAAGTCTTTCTCTCTCTCTCTCTCTCTCTCTCTCACACACACACACACACACCATCTAAGAAAGCTTTGAAGGAAAATATGGAGAAAAGAGAAAACAAATGTAAATAATGGGAATTCAAACAAAGCTCCATTTTACAAATATTTTCATGCTTAAATGGGGGTGACCTCCTTTGGAAGTGCCTCGCAGCGTTCTTGTTCGGGGGCCTCTTCAGCAGCGTCAGATGATAGAGAATTTCTATGAGCTTCTGAGTTGGCTAGTTTGCTTGAAATTGCCTGTTATCAAGTCACCCATGCACAGCAGCACGTTCTACAGCCAGTGACAATTACTCCCTGGTCCTGCTCCCTTCTCAGTTTTCTTCAAGTATCAAGTTTTCTCCTCACTTCGTGAGTTACGGTTTATTGCAGGTAATTGTCTTGTTTTTATTGGAAATTTTTCACTGCATTTTTTTCTAACAAATACATTTTTTGCTTGTATTTGCTCTGCCGTATTGTCAACATAATGTTCATGATATGCATGCAGACGTCCATGTTTGCTAACCATTAAACATGTTTTAAGCATTTTGCATCCTAATATGACCGTTTGTTATTTATATGATAAAGTATTTTACTTATGACAATTAGTTGGGAGGCAGGGTTAAAATAGAACATTTATCTATTCTTCTCATTTAGAATAACAGGAAATAAATCCTCAGTGTTTTCATGCAAAATATCTGATGTTTTAGGAATGTATTATGGATATTAGAAGGTGTGATGGGTTAATTTTGTGTGTCAATTTGACCAGATTATAAGGTCCTAGGGATTTGGCTAAACATCATATCTGGGTGTGTCAGTGAGTGTTTCTGCGTGGGATTAGCATTTGAATTGGACAGAGTAAAGCAGATTCACCTCTCCTACTAAGGTGGCCATCCTAAAGTCAGTGGAAGGTCTGAACAGAACAACAAACTGAAGGGAGGCAGATTTTGCCTTTTCGGCCTGGACATTGTCTTCTGCCATTGAGCTCACATTTATTCTAGTTCCCAGGCCTTTGGATTTGAAGTACACCACCTGCTTTACTGGGTCTCCAGCTTGGAGACAGCAGATTGTGGGATTTCTCAGGCTCCATAATTGTGTGAGTCAATTCCTTATAATAGATTTCTTCAGATACGTAGATAGATAGATGATGGATTTTTTATATTATCAATCACAATAAATGTATACTGAACACTATAGGTATAATATAATATAAAATATCCAGCCATATACTATTTAAAATAAACCGCATGCATCACAAAAATATCTAAATATTAGAACCAAAGGATGAAAAGATGACATACTAGATAAATAAGCAAAGGAAACTTGGGGCCGTTATCTTAATATTAGATAAAAATAACTGTAAGAGAATAAGGATAAAGAAAGCCATAACATCACATTAAAAAATTTAGTTCACCCTATAGTTATATCAAATCTAAGCCTTACGCATAAAATGAGTTCCAAAATCTATAAATCAAAAGTTGACAGAACTACACAGAAAAATCAACAAATCTACTACTACAGTACTCTTTGAAATATGAACAAACATTAGTAAAAATATAGGAGATATTAACTGAACAATTAAGCTCGATCTAATAGACATTTAAAAATAGAACACTGAATACACATTTGAAAATACACACATACATATTAATGTATAGCCTATATCCAACATTTGTAAAAACTGAATTCTTGCTAAGATAAGAGCCAGCCCAACTCATTTGTAATCATTCTCTGATCATGATGTAATTGAGTTACTTAGAGAAAAAGCTAAACCCACAGGGGGAAAATTGGTAAATGTTGGCTACATTAATATTAACGATGGCTGTTTACTGATATATATCAAGAAGTGAAGAAGCAGGTCAAAAACTAGAAGATATTTGCAAGACGTATGACTCAAAGGATTATACAAAGAACTCCTAGAAATCAACAGGAAACAGAGTGAGCAGCCTAATACAAAAGTGAGGAGAATTACTCTTAGAAGAGCCATTCCAGCTGTCGCATAAACACATGAAAACATGCACAAACTCAGTGATTGGGAAAGGTAAATTAAAGCCACAATGCGGTGTGATTTCACACCCACTGGGAGGGTGAAAATCTAGAAGTTGCGCGACACCAATGCCAGATGTAGGTCAAACAGGATCCCTCAGCTGCCGCTGGTGCAAACCAGTATCTTGTTTGGGAATGCCTAGGGAGGTGGAAACACTATGAAGAAAGACAAAGGAATGAGTAGCACAAAATTCAGGATGGCAGTTGTCCCTGAGGGAAAGCAAAGAGAAGATGAGGATTATTATATGTGTATTTTATTCATGTTTTTGCAGGGATGCTACATTTTGTAGGGATGCTACATTTCATGATTTAAAAAAATATTAATGAAGTTAAAGGCTGGAATCAGCCAATACTGAAAGTTATTTTGACACTTGGTAGGTATTGTGTTGTGGTTAACAGGAAGGCACTGTGCTGTTAATTTGTCTTTCATCTTGTTTGTGCTTTTTCTTTTTTTCTTTTTTTTTTTTAAAGAGTTTATTTATTTATTTATTTGACAGAGATAGAGACAGCCAGCGAGAGAGGGAACACAAGCAGGAGGAGTGGGAGAGGAAGAAGCAGGCCCATAGTGGAGGAGCCTGATGTGGGGCTCGATCCCAGAACACCGGGATCACGCCCTGAGCCGAAGGCAGACGCTTTAACCGCTGTGCCACCCAGGCGCCCCTGTTTGTGCTTTTTCTAATGGTTACCAGTATTGGGCCTGAGCTCTAGTCAGTTATACCAAACATGTATATTAAATTTCAAGATGTGCTGTGTATTTATCACAAATCCAAAGTACCTTCTTTACCGTAGAGCTTTCTAAGAGGGGCGAAGAACGAGGAAAAAAGGAATGTTTAAACTAAGACTGTTTGAATTAACATTCCTAATGCTGAATAGTAGGGTCTAATATTATTTAAATCTCTCAAATGTTTACTTTAGTCAGATTGTGATTTTTTTAAAAGAGTTTTTACTTTTATTTGGCTTGATTTTTCCTATAAAATCATGCTGTTAAGGTATTCTGATGTATTTATGAACTCTAAATTATTATCAAGTATTGGTTTCAAATTTCTTTTAAAATGATTTCAAGTTTTTTAGAAGCCTTCAGGAAAACGAAGAACAAGCTATTTCTCCTTTTCTTGTGATGATTACCAAACTTATTAGATCCGTATCTAGTCAAGCCTAAGGTTCTGTAAAGACCCTGTAGTAATTCATTAAGTCAACAACCAAAAGCTTCTCTCACTTGGCTCTAATGAATCACCTAAAATATCTATCTCTGCCCACAGTCTTCTAGGACCATCTGTCTCCTCTTCGAGTTGAATTTATACTGTCTGACTTATATATATTTCGAGGGTTGGCTATACAGAAGCAAGCTCTGAGAGCAAGCACCAATGGCTACAAGGTTTATTCTTGTATCTTTCCCCAGGGTCTTTGGAGGAAAAAGGCATTTCTTCCTTTCCCCTAATCTAATATCTTGAATTCTGTCTTTGATTTTATTTTTTTTCTTCTTTTTGAATGGATTTTCCTTCTACAATGATTCCCATTTCATGATGGTTACCACAGGGGAGGTGAGTGGGGGGATGGGTGAAACAGGTGATGGGGGTTAAAGAGTACACTTAGCTTGATGGGTGCGGAGTAATGTGTAGAATTATTGAACTACTGCATTGTACACCTGAAACTAATACAACACTGCATGTTAACTGTACTGGAATTAAAATAAAAAACTTAATACAATTTTTTTAAAATCCCCTTTTCATGACTCCCTTTATGTCTTCCTTTCCTCCTTCCCCCAAATGTTTATATATCATTTTTTAAAAACAAACAATAAGAACTTCCCGTGACACCAATGAGGTATTCAATGCCAGTTCCTTTCATCCCCCCCTTCTTTCACTAGCAAACTCTTTGAATTATTGTCAACTTGATATCTCTCCCTTCTCGATCCTCATGCCACAGCCAACCTGGCCACCTCTCAGAGCTTCTCTTTGTCTTTTCTCAAACTGTGTTTCAAGCACACTGGCCCCCTTACTGCTCCTCAAAGTTAAGTGCACTCCCGTTTCAGGCCTTACCATTTGCTCTTCCCTCTGCCCCATGCTGTTCTCCCATGTAGTCATAGGATTTCCTTCACATCTCTGCTCAGATGACTTCTTCATCAGTCTATTTTAAAAAACCAAAATAGCAATATACCCCCACCCTAGCCTCTTCGATTTTTTATTTTCCTTCATAGTACTTACCCTAGCTGGCAAATATTTTTTGGTTGTCTGCAAACACAGTGAAAAAGAAAAACTTCAGAACAATGCCTGGTGCATAGTTAGAACTTAATAAATATCTGTGGATTGAATCAATTAATGGATGTTCAAAGTGCCTCATCTCAGGTCTATAATGATTCTTCTGTTTCCTTGACGTCCTGTTCATCTGTCTGTAGCATTTGGTTCTTATAACACATGATGCCTTCTCTCAGTTCCTCTGATGTTAAACCTTTCTTTAACCTCTCCCTGCTCTTCTGTCTTCTTCAAGAGTTTCTTTCAAATTATTGCTTCTTAGTTCTGGGACTTAGATATTTCTTTTTCAGTGCTCACATCCTTAGAGATTTTTTTCTATTCTTCCTCTTCTTTTTATTGTGATAAACACACAACATAAATTTATCATTTTAACCATTTTTAAGAGCATGGTTCAGTACTGTTAACTATATGTACCTTCTTGTGCAACAAATCTCTAGTACTTTTTCATCTTGCAAAACTGACACTCTGTATTCACTGAACAATGACTTCTCTTCACCCCTCCCCCAGCTTCTGGTAACCACTGTTGTACTTTCTGTTTCTATGAGTTTGACTACTTTAGATACCTCATAGAAGTAGAATCATGCAGTATTTGTCTTTTTGTAACAGGCTTATTTCATTAGCATAATATCCTGAAGTTTCATCCATGTTGTAGGATGTGAAAGGATTTCCTTCTTTTTAAAGGCTAAATAGTATTCCATTGTATATATGCACCACATTTTCTTTATCCATTCATCTGCCTATGAACATTTAAGTTGTTTCTGCCTCCTGGCCATTGTGGATAATTCTGCAATGAACATGGGTGTGTAAATATCTCTTTGAGATCCTGTTTTCAATCCTTTTGGATACATAACCAGAAGTGAGATTGCTAGATCATATGGTAATTTTTCAAGGAATGTCCATACTGTTTTCCACGCAGCTGCATTATTTTATATTCCCACTAACAATGCACAAGGGGTTCCAATTTCTCCACATCTTCATCAAATACTTGTTATTTTCTGTTTGTTTGTTTGTTTGTTTGTTTGTTTAATAGCAGCTGTCCTGGGGCGGCTGGGTGGCCCAGTCAGTTAAGCATCTGACTTTAGCTCAGGTCAGCATCTCCGGGTCCTGGGGAAAAAAACCCTGTTTGGTTCCCACTCAGTGGGGAGTCTGTTTGTCCCTCCTCCTCTTCTGCTCCTCCCCTTGCTTGTGCTCTCTCTGTCTCTCTCTCACGTAAATAAATAATATCTTTTAAAAAAAATAGTTGCCATCCTAATGAGCATGAGGTGATATTTCATTGTGGCCCTGATTTACATTTTCCTGACAGTTAGTGATGGTGAGCATCTTCTGATATGCTCTTTGGTCATTGGTATGTCTTCTTTGGAGATATATCTATTCAAGTCCTTTGCCCATTTTTAAATGGGAGTTATTCGTGTTTTTGTTGTTGAATAGTAGTTCTTTATGTATTCTGGGCATTAATCTCTTATCAAAGGCCTTTTCATTCTGTTGCTTGTTTCCTTTGCTACCCAGAGATTTCTTCTATTTAAGACTTTTTTATACTTCACTTGACTCCTGATTTATATCTGTGCTCCTCAGTCTTGCTTGCACACCTCTTTGTACTTAAGCCTTGCCTTGTCATGTCTTTCCTTTCTTCTTTGCCTTCTATACAGTATAGCATAGGATTATAAAGTAGAAACTTACTCATTGAGTTGCCAAATTGAATGACTTAAAACTATCACAACAATTACCTTCGTAATAACCTTTGGTCAGTTCTCCATAGACCTAAAATTCATAAATCTAAAAGCCATGGACTGGTTTTCTTTGAATTTTTTCAAAGTAATTAATACCCTAAATAGTCATGACCCAAGTGCAAGTAAAGTGTAGGACCCATAAACAATGTGCTAAGTGAGGCAGCGAAGGCTCATTATGGACCCTTGTTATTGACTGACTCTGTGATCGTGGGTGGTGCACTTAACTTCTTGATATTCACTTCTCTATTTGCAAATAGGGATAAGACTGGGGTGCAAGAGGTACTGCTTTTAAGAGCTTTTAGCCCATGATAGGTGAGATATGAATTATGACATTAGGCTAAGACAAACTTTTCTTTTTTTTCTTTTATTAAATAGGAGCTTATCTGTTTATTTATAGATAACCCATCCTATTCTGAAAAAAAGAGTTTTAAGTCAGTGTTCAAAATACATAAGACTTTAATTTTTTAAGTAAAAAATGTCAGGGTAAATGGACAATAAGTAGTAGGAAAAATAAGAGAAGAATAGAAAAAATGAGATGATGAAAAATAGGAGCTGAATCAATAAACAGAAAGTGTGTCTTGAGATGAAATCCACTTGCTACAGATGGACTGCAAGTCTGACTGAGATTTTTAGCAGCCAGCTCAGATAGAAGAGCATGATCAGTTCAATGATTCATGAAGTCCACACGTAAAAACAAACCAACTGCTCAAAGGCATAACTATTCTTGGTACTAAGATCAGAGGGAAATTTCCTGCTCTAAACAGTGACACTCAAGTGATGAAGAGAAACATGCACAACAATTGAGTAAATGATGCAAAATTCTTCCTTTTGATGTTTTTGAGGGTTTTCTTTTAAAAAAAGTATTTCTTTCTCCATGTTACTTTTCAGTAACAAGAAGTTGATGGTAAGGCTATAATGGTCAAAAACTTGGGTAGGTGAAAAATAATTTTTAGGGGGAATTTGAAAGGAACAACTAGGGAGTAGCAATTCTACATCTAGAAAGAACAGGCCAAGAGTACAGAAGTGACAAGTTTTCAGGTCAAACCAAGGGCAAATTAGGAAGTCAGAAGCCATCTGGACAGATTAAGTGTGGTGCCAAAGCCCTGAAGTAGCAAAGTCTTAATTTTAAGCAAAAGATAAATAAAATGAATTTGTAGTTGGGACAAGGTCATAATATAATTGTAATGAATAAAATTATTTTAACATTTAATGGTATCTCTTCTGTGATTTCATTTCATTTCATTTATACTATTTCTAGAAAAAAAGTGATGTATTTAATTATACTGTCATTGTCCTGAAAGGACTTCTACATTTAGGCTACGATTAGCTTTGACTATTAGTCCATTATGAAGGAAGTAAAGGCAACAGAAAGATGATCAAATGGCATGAACAGACAATTCAAAAAAGAAGAAATTTGTATTTTTATGGTCATCGGTATAGTCAATCTGCATAAAATATTTTCAGTTTTACTAATAAATAGAAATTATAAATTACTAATGCACATTGAAACATCAGTGATATACTAGTATTGTCTATCAATTAAAATTACACAGCAATTTTTAGTTTAATTGATACTACAAAGCATTGGCTCTCTCATACGCTGCTGGTGGCAGCTGCAAATGGACGTAGCCTTATAGGATAGTTGGGTGATATATATGAAAATCCCTAAAAATCAACACATTCTTAAATTTAGCAATACCACTTCTAGGAATTTATTCTTAGGAAATAATTTAGAAGAAGACTAAAGATGTTCACTGAAGAATTTTTAAGCGATTCTTAAAAATATAAATGCTAAAAAATCTAACAATAGGTAATTTGTTTAATAAATTATACTTCATCCATAGACTACTAAGCATTCATAAAAACTGAAGGCGTCATAGTAGAATTGTTGTCTTGGGAAGATGTTCATGACCTATTGTTTTGTGTTAAAAGTGGGGTTACGTTATGAAGTACTATCATGCTACAGTTAATCAAGAAAGTGTGGTAGTGGTATAAATTTAGACAAATAGATTGGTGGAATGAAGTAGAGACCAGAAATAGGGGCAAATATATGCACAGTAAATTGATTTTCAATAAAGGCACAACAAATTTGAAAGGGAAAAGAAAAACCTTGCAACGAATAATGTTAGAAGAACTAAATGTCCACATGAATAAAGAAATGTACCTCACCCCCCTACCTCACCCCACACACCAAAAACAAACAAACAAGAGAACCAACAAGAAAACCCACAAAAAACCAAAAACAAGATGGGTCAAAGCCCTAAACAGAAAATCTTAAACTATAAGGCTTCTAGAAGAAAACAGAGGAGAATACCTTTGCAATTTCTAAAGAGGCAAAGATTACTTAGTTGACTCACAAAAAGCACTAATCATACAACATAAAATCAATAAATCGGCTTTATCAAAATGTCATCATAAAACTACACCATTAAGACAATGAAAAATGTACCACACACTGGGATTTAATATTTACAATGCATATATCTGACAAAATACTTGTATCCGAAGTCTAAATAATGTCAACAAGTCCATATCTTTTAAAAAACCCAATCTTTAAAAAATGAGCAAAAGGTTTGAGCAGATACTTCAAAAAAGATATATAAATGGCCAATAAATACACGGAAAGGTGCTCAACAACATTAGACATGCAAATTAAACCACAATGCAAATTGATGCAAATTAAATGCAAATTAAAACCACAATGAGATACCACTATATACCCACCATATTGCTAAAATTTAAAAATGGAAAGTGAAATGTTGGTGAGTATATGTAGCAACTGGAACTCTCATATATTGTTGGTGGAAGTGTAAAATGGTACTATCACTTTGGAAAATTGTTTGGCAATTTTGAAAATAAAACTAAACATATATCTACCTTGTGACCCTGCAATTAAACTCCTTAGTTTTTACCCAAGAGAAATGAAAACATATGTCCACAAAAAGACTTGCAAAAGAATGTTCGCAATAACTTTATTTATATTAGCTCCAAACTGGAGACAACACAATGTCTATCACCAGGTAAATGAATGAACAATTTGTGGTGTATTCATATGATAGGACACTAGTCAGCAATAAGAGGGTATGAACTACTGATACATGTAACAACATTAATGAATCCAGGAGCTAGTACTGAGAGAAAGAAGCCAGATAGGAAAGAGTACATACTATTTGATTCCATTTCTATGAACTATACAAACAAATGAAACAATTCTATGGTGAAAAAAATCAAAAGAGTGGTTGCTTTTGGTGAAGTAGGTAGGGCGTGGCTGGAAAGGGGCATGAGAAAACTTGTTGGACTAACAGGAATATTTCTTAATTAGTAATCGTTACGTAAGTGTGTACATTTGTCAAAACTCATCAAATGTGTGCTTAAAATCTGTGCATTTTATTTGTGGAAGCCAGTTTCTAAGATGACACCTGATAATCCCCAGGTCGTGGCACTCATACCTTATCACATGGCAACCGGGTTGGTCTGTGTGACCCTTAAAATACAGTGGAAGTGATACATGTCCCTTCTGAGACTGGGTTGTAAAAGAGACCATAAAAGATGTTCCCATTTTGCCCTTGCTTTCATGCCTTTTCTCTTTTGGATCATTTGCTCTGGGGAAGCCAGCTGCCATGTCTTGAGGGTACTCAGGTAGCCCTGTGAAGGGCACCGGCAACCCCCCGTTTGGTAACCGCTTCCTAGCCAGAGCCTGCCAACGTCCAGACTGGGAGTTTGGAATGGTTGGTCCTGTCTTCAGATGGCTGTAGCTTGGCTGGCATCTTCACTGCAACCTCATGGGAGACTCTGAGCCGGATTCACCCACCTAAACCGCTCTCAGATTCGTGACCCACAGGAACTGTGTGAGAATAATGAATGTTTATTATTTTTTTGAAGCTGCTAAAATTTGAGGGTACTTTTTAATGCAGCAGTAAACAACTGATGTGCTTTGCATACAAATTATAGCTTAATTTTCAAATATTACAAAAGTATAGAAATTAACATCAGAGTATTGGTCTATTTCCTTCTAAAATAGTATTGTACATCAAAATATTGACAACAGCAATCTGGGTGGTTGGGATTATGTGTGGTTTTCTTCTTTATGCTTATCATTATTTTTATTTCCTCCAAGCATTATTATTATTTTTTAAGATTTTATTTATTCATTTGAGAGAGAGAGAGAGCGCACAAGCAGGGGGAGCTGCAGAGAGAGAAGGAGAAGCAGGCTCCCCACTGAATTGGGACCCCGACTTGGCACTCTATCCCAGGACCCTGGGATCGTGACCTGAGCCAAAGGCAGACACTTAAACCAACAGAGCCACCCAGTCGCCCTCCTCCAAGTATTACATCATAGCTTATGAAATAAAAAGTTTTAATACAAGCAGAAGATGGAAGTAACTCTTTTTTCCCCTATGTTTATCCATCTGTAGATCCAGGGTTGGTGGGGATCCTAATGAAATCCACCCTCTTCAAGTGATTACAGGAAAGGGAGCCATGGATCTGGCACACTGAGTTTTTATCTTACTATTTCATTAGTATGTGAGAATCTACTTTAATTTTACTTTTAAAAGGTGTTTTACTTCCCTTCAAGAAAAGCTATTCACAAACCCAAAAGGGGGCCAAGAAATATAAACAGTGCCCCTTTCCTTTGCTTACCTACTGGATATTCGAAAGAGTAGAGAAAATCTATGTTATAACCTTTCCCTGGTAATGGAGAAAAGGGGAAAGGCAATAACAACCTTGATTTTTTTTTTTTTAACAATACAACCTGACTCTGGTTTAAAGAGGTCAGTAGCCACTGGGGCCTTTGTTTCCTACTCTAAAACATCTTCCATTTCTCTCCACCCAGAAAGTCTGGCTTTATATGGGGAGCCAGAGCAGAGGCAAGATTTGGGTGGGGGCCAAAAGCCAGTTCCAGGCCCTGATAATGACAAAAGTTGGGGTCAAAACATATACCAAGTACAAGGTGATGGGAACTTGTCAGGGGTCCTTGTAACTCTCTCTGCTTCCTAGGAGTTCTTCTAGCCCTGTTTGGACCTCCTTTTCTGCCTAATGACCCCCAGCTTTGCAGTATTCTCAGACACACTAGGAAAAACAGCCACATGGCTTGACCCGAAGTCGCACGCTCTTTGCTCACATGGGCTGGGGACACATTCCTTGTGTGGCGCACACACCTTTCACTGGATGTAGGTGTGATCCACCAAGTGCTGACAAGGACGAGTGGAATCATACAGTTTTGTCCTTTGGTGATTGGCTTACTTCACTTAGCATAATGTCTGCAAGTTTCATTCATGTTATAGCGTGGGTCAGAATTTCCTCACTGTTTAAGGGTGAATAACATTTCATTGTACATACATATCCGTTTTGTTTACCCAGTCATTTGTTGATGGGCACTTGGGTTGCTTCCACCTTTTGGCTACTGTGAATAATGCTGCTATGAACATGGATGTGTCTTTTCTACCAGTTTATCACGAGCCAAGGACCAAGTTGGATATTTAAGACATTTTCTTTTCTTTCTTTCTTTCTTTCTTTTTCATTTTTTTTAAGGTTTTATTTATTTATTTGAGAGAAAGAGCATAGGCAGAGGGGGGCAGAGAGAAAGGCAGAGGGAGAAGCAGACTCCATGCTGAGCAGGGAGCCCCATGCAGGGCTCATCTCAAGACCCCGAGGTCATGACCTGAGCTGAAAGCAGACGTTTAACCAACTGAGCCACCCAGGCATCCTGACATTTTCTTTATTTAATTTTATATCTTTTAAATTTTTCAAGGGTCCAGGCTATGGTCTGAGTAAGAAAGAATTGGCAATACAAATGAATCAGGGGTAGGAGCATGTGAAGGCAATTGACCTACAATGTATTGCTAAATTTGGGCTCAAATCTCAGACTACTATAGGTAAAAAAAAAATCATTTGTCAATGATCTTTTGATAATTCCTAAGATAAATTGCTTTCAATGAAATAAATTTAAGTATTATTTGGCTTGAACTGAGTTCTTTTTAGAAAACAACAGTTTTTAAAAAGTGGCATTGAAATTGAAAGAATGAGCAAAGATTGCTTTCATGGCAACATTTAGAATTTCTTATAAGAAACAACTTTATTTTCAAACATATAAGTATATTTGAAAATTTTAATAAAATATTATCAGCTTGAAATTTGTCCCCAAATCACTGGTGCACTTGGGAGTGGTCATCCGATTCCAGAGTGTGCAGCAATGCCCAAGAACGCTCTCTAAGGCTGTGCGGTCCAGCATGGTAATCATCAGCCACGTGCAGCTACCGAGCACTTGGTAGGTCGCTCGCCCGAGCATTTGAGATGGAGCACATCTAAAATACACTTAGTACCAAAAAAGAATGTAAAGTAATTTATTAATAATTGTTTTATATTGGGTACATGCTGAAATAGTAATATTTAGACTATATTGGGCTAAATAATGGCTAATGATTTGTTAAATAAAATATTATTACAACTCATTTTACCTGTTTCTTTTTACTTTTTAAAAATGTGGCCACTAGAAAATGTAAAATCATTCATGGTTTACATTATATTTCAAGTAGCCCTACAGATGAGATTATCTGTCATAAATTTTGTAGAGGACTCAGATGGTCAGAACAATGCCTATGCTTTTCTATGCCATCAGCATGAGCTGCGTCTCACCTGGAGTGCGGAGAACCTGAGACCCACACCCTCTCGGGCTGGGGATCTTACCTTGCTCCCTGATTGGGTCTTCAGAAATGCCAGACCAGCATGAAAATGTGCTTGCAGTCTTGTGTTCTCCATGAGTCTGTGTCTTAACATAAAGGTACATTCTTGTAGAGAGAATCTGCTTTTACTTGAGAAATTGAGTTCCAGAGTTTATAAGAGTTAGGTAGTGACCTTGCAAGCCGTAAGTTCTTGACCCCAGGAGTGATGAGGTGAAACGGCGGTTGAGGAAGGTTTGGTGGTTTGTACAGCAGAAATCGGAGCTAGCAGCTGGAGCTTCTGAGGACAGATGAGTCCCAATATAGGGGCAAGGGTGGGCTTGGGGGGACAGAAAGACGGCCCAGTGTGCAGGCAAGGGAAGAATGAGAGCCGAGTCCGGCTCTGTCTACCGAGGGCGGTGGAGTTGCAGACGAGACAAGGAAGCCTGCAATGATTGAGTTGTCTTCGTTTTCATCCTTTATTGCAGGTTCATTTGTTTTCCACTTATTTTGGCTTCTTGTGGGCCCTTTAGCCTGTTAGCGCCTTGTTTCACACTAATCACAAGTGGCTGTTGTTGCCAAAATGTGACATATCCAATTTAGGATTCTGCCTGTTAGTTCCCTCAAGCTCTGCTGGATCATTTGCTGCAAACCCCCCCTTTTTTTCTTATTAGTGTGTCATTTTACAGAGTGTTGGTCAAGCTGCAGGGTTCCATGCAGTCTTCAGGCTCTGCAAAGATCTGTGCTCATCTAAAAAGTTTGGTTAAAGCTAGTTAGTGTGTGTGTGTGTGTGTGTGTGTGCACGTGTGCACATGTGTGTTTAATTGGTTGTGAAACTGCAGTGTTATAATGGTCCAGAAATGCATTTTAGGATTGGTGGCATGTCTGATAGTATGAATAAAAATGGTCCACTCCATCTAAATTCAAGATATTGGCCTGTTTCTCTATTAGGTATGAGAAACAAATCAGACAAGTTGCAATTAACACTAATTCAACCAGTCATAGGGTTTTGTTTTTAAGACCCAAACTCAGTGCTATCAGAAGCATATACATGTTTGCTGAGATACTAGTGGTATTTGTTATTCATGTTGTTAGGAGTACACTACAGAGATCCATCAGAACAGATGACGAATTCACTTTAAAAAAAAAAGATTTTATTTATTTACGAGAGAGAGAGAGAGAGAGAATAAGCAGGGGGGAGGGGCAGAAGGAGGGGGGCAAGTGGACTCCCTGCTGAGCCAGCAGCCTGTCACCAGGGGCTCCATGGACTCCATGGGGGGCCCTATCCCAGGACCCTGAGATCATGACCTGAGCAGAAGTCAGACACTTAACTGACTGAGCCACCCAGGTGCCCCAGACCAATTCACTTTTGAGAAAGATCAAGTGGCTGGTGGGCACACAGCTGACACTGCCTTTGGGCAGTAACTTCACCCACTTTTGTTAGCAGATCAAAGGTATGGAAGTCCCAGTTCCCTGCAGTGGAAACCACAGGGAATGTTGGCATAGGGCTGCTTTCAAAAAGATTCTTCACAAGGAGTGACCTGCCAGTGGTCAGCATTCCGAAGTCATGGGGTGTACCAGTGTACCAGCGGAGGCAGAGAGGAGACTGCACTGGCCAGCCAATGAAGAGCCCCTGCCTTTACTCAGGGAGTCGTGTTCTGAAGGCCCAACAGGGAAGTCTCTGAAGAACTCTTTAAAGTGCTGATGGGTGAGCACCCATTTCCAAATGCCTGCCAGGCCCCCAGAACATGAGGCCACCCTAAGGCAGTACCAACCAAATGAAAACAGCTTATCCTCTTCCTGCCTTGGTTTCTTCCTTACTATGTACCTCCAGTCCACCCTACCCTCCAACTTTGATTCTGATGGAGGATGAGATCAATTGAGCCATCCAGGAAAAGAAAAACTCCATGAAGAAGAGTTACTTACCAGATGAAAATTGAGGTATAGATTATTATATTGGACTAGACATTTTTTGTATGCATGGGAGCATGTGTTTTGTTTTTAACTTTTTATTTTTAATTGATTTAGACTCCCAGGAAGGTGTGAAAATAGTATGTAGTGTCTCATACCTTTCTGCCAGGTTCCCCGAGTGGTGACATTGTATACACCTAGCACAATATAAGAAACCAGGAAATTGACAGGAAATTGACACTGGCATCATACTGTTAACTAGATTACAGACTGTATTCAGTTTTCACTGGGTTTTACATATACGTGTGTGTGTGTGTGTGTAGTTCTGTGCAATCTGATTTCAAGTATGAATTGGTGTAACTACCATCACATTCGAAATACAGCGGAACATAGAGCTTTTCTAACACCATGAGGAAACCTTGTGTGCTATACCTTTATAGTCAAACCCAATCCCCATCCCATCCTTGTTCCCTGGAAATCACTAATCTATTCTCCGTCTCTGTGGTTTTATCATTTGAGGATATTACATAAATTAAATCATATAGTATATTACTTTTCAAAACTCTCTTTTCCGCCTATTAAGAGTAACATCCTTAAGATCCACCCAAATTGTTGGATATATTAGTAGTTTGTTCCTTTTTATTACTGAGTAGTTTTCCATTGTATGATTGTTCCAGAGATTGTTTAACCACTCACCTGTTGAAAGATACTTGGGTTGTTTCCAGCATTGGGCTATTATAAATAAAGATTGGTTTATATTGATTTATAACAATAAAAGTTATTTTATGAATAGAAGTTTCTATTTCTCTGAGATAAATGCCCAAAAGTTGCTGGTTGTATGATAAGTGAATATTTAGGGTTTTTTTTTTAAGATTTTATTTATTTATGAGAGAGAAAGAGAGAGAGCACACACATGTGCACATGAGCAGGGGAGGGGCAGAGAGAGGGGGAGAAGCGGACTCCACATAGAGCGGAGACTCCAACTCGAGCTGGATCCCAGGACACTGGGATCATGACCTGAGCCAAATGCAGACACTTAACTGACTGAGCCACCCAGGTGTTCTGTGAATATTTAGTTTTATAAGAAAATGACAAACTGTTTTCTAAAGTGGCTGTACCACTTCACATTCCTACCAGCTTTGTGTAGAGATCCAGTTTGTCTGCAATTTTGTCAGCGTTTGGTGTTAATGCTTTTTGGTTTAGCAGTTCTCACTGGTGTATAGCACTATCTTGTGCTTTTACTTTGCGTTCCCTTAATGGCTAATGATCTGGAACACCTTTTTGTGTGTTTCTTTGTCATCAATATCTCCTTGGTGAAATGTCTGTTCATGACTTTTGTCCATATTAAATTAGATTGTTTTTGTACTGTTGAGTTTTGAGATATCTTTATATATTCCAGATATAAGTTCTTGGTTAAATAAGTAGGTCGCAAATATTTTCTCCCAGTCTGTAATTTGTCTTTACATCCCTTTAAAAAGGTATTTCACAAAGCAAAATATTTTAATTTCTATGAAGTCCACCTTATCTTTTTTTTTCTCTTGGAAACTATGTTTTTGGATTCATATCTAATGCTCTTAACCTAGTTCTATGTCTAGAAGATTTTCCTCTTAAGTTAGGGTACTTAAATATTTATTTACTACAAAGTCAGCAAAAGAAGGGCAAAGGAACAAAAACAGCCCAGACAAATAGAAACCAAAAAGCAAAATTTCCTACTTAAGCCAATGATATCAATAATTATATAAATATGGGTGAACTAAACACCCTACTCAAAAGGCAGAGATTGTCAGGCTACAAAAAAAATAAGATCTGACTATATGTTTTACAAGAGACACACCTTGGATTCAAAGGCACAAATAGTTTGGAGGTTAAAAGATGGAAAATGATAGTTACATCATTAAACAGTGAGTATAAGAGGACTGGAGTGGCTGTAATAATATCAAACAAAATAGACTTTAAGATAAGAAATATCACTGAGGAAAAAGGGATGTCTCATATAACAAGGAGATATAACAATTATCAATGTATGTAAAACCTCACAACAGAGCATCAAAATACATGGTATCAAAATTGACAAGATTGAAAGGAGAAATAGACCATTTAACAGTAATAGTTGGAGATTTCAATGTACCACTTTCAATAAATGATAGAACAACTAGACAGAAAATCAACAGGGATATATAAGTCAACAACACTATCAACCAACTTGATCTAGTGACATTTATGGTACACTCCATCCAAAGACTTCAGAATACAAATTCTTTTCAAGTGCACATACAACCTTCTCTAGGTTAGACCATATGCTGATTCAGAACAGAATTAAATTAGAGATTCACAACATAAAGATATCTGGTAAAATCCAATTTCTTTGGAAATTAAATCACACACTTCTGGATGACCTATGGGTCAAAGAATAAAACAAAAGGAAAAGTAAAGATATTTTCAGCTCAATGAAATAAAAACACAACATATAAATGTACAGGGAAAGAATCTAAAATAGTGCTGAGCAGAAAACTGATAACTTTAAATACCTTATACCTTAAAAAACAGAAAAAGAAGAGCAATCTAAACTAAAAGCAAACAAAAGGAAGCAGAAACAGAGTGTAGTGGAAATTATTGAAACAAACAAACAAACAAAAAAAAAACAAAAAAAAAATAGAAAAAATGAATGAAACCAAAAGTTTAGTTCCTTAAAAAGATAAACAAAATTGACAAATCCTTAGTAAGAGTGACAGGGAAATAAGAGAGAAGATAAAGATTACCAAATCAGGAATGAAAGAGGGGACATCAGTACTAGTGCTATATAAATTAAAATGATTATAGGAAAATACTATGAAATATTTTATGCCAATAAACAACTTAGATGAAATGGACAAGTCCCTAGAAAGACACAAATTACCAAAACTGACACAAGAAGTGAAAAATCTCAACGGACCTATGACAAGTAAAGAAACTTGAATTGGTAAATAAAAATCTTCCCACGTGGAAAACCACAAAATACCATTAAGATAAATTTATAAAGACAGAAATAAATGAAGAGACATTTTATGTTTTAGCTTGGTAGACTCAACATTTTTAAGATGTATGGCCTTTCCAAATTGATCTATAGAACGAGCACAATCCCTTTCCAAATCACAGTAGGCTTTTATTGTAGAAATTGACTACCTGATTGTAATTTTTTTTGATATGTCTATTCTGCTCATCTATAGTCTCCAGCTATTCAAGAAAACACCAACTGAGGTGTTGCTCTGGAGTAAGTTTAGAGATGGCATTAATGTCTTACTCATTTGACTTTCAGTGAGAAAGTTTATGGTGGATAATCTTGATGGTCTTGATTCAGTTGGTCAGAAGACCTTCAAATCAGGACTGAGGCTTCCCTGAAGAAAAAGAAAAGTTCTCTCTACAGATAGTAGCTTTCTCCCATGCCTTTGAGTTCTAGGCTGACCTTCCTGCCTGTCTGCCTATGGGTTTCAGATATGCTTAGTCGGCCCCTTCAATCATAAGTCAATGTCTTATAATAAATTTCATAATATTCTACTGGTTCTGTTTCTCTGCTTCAACTTTGGCACACTTAATAATTTACATGGACACATGAAAGGTCTAAATTAGACAAAACAATTTTATCACAGAACACAGTTGAAGGACTTACATTATCCAATTCCAAAACTTAATGTAGAGCTATAGTCATCATCAAAGTTTGGTATTGATGTAAGGATAGGTATACATATCAATGATAACATAATGGAGAGTCCCCAGACTAACCTTTATATTTATGGGCAGTTGGTGCAAATCCACGTACATACAAAGACTTGTACATCAATATTCATAACATCATTACTCATAATGGATCTGAACGGAAACAACCTAAATGTCCATTGGTGGACAAATGGATAAACTATACGGTGGCATATCGATAGAATAGAATATTATTTAGTCATAAGAAGGCATGAAATATGAATACATGTTACAACATGGATGAAGTTCACAAGCATTGTGGTATGTGATACAAGCCAGACACAGAGAACAGTAGATTGTATGATTTCATTTACATGAAGTGTCCAAAAAAGGCAAATTTATAGACAGAAAGTAGATCAGTGGTTCCTGGGGCTGGGAGGGAGGGGCATGAGGGAATTTAAGGGTAGTAATAGAAATGTTCTAAAACTGGGCTGTCATGATGGGTGTACAACTCACTAAAACTTACTAATGATACCATTGAACCGTACATTCACAATGGGTCTTCTTATGGCATGTAAATTATAGTTTAATAAAGCTGTTAAAAAGTAAGTAAACAGAAAAATCACAGGGCCTGTTCCAATGGTCATCAAGGGAAAAGGAAAGGAAAATTCGCTACAGAGCAAATTCGAAGTGACAGCGGAAGACAAAAATAAAGTCGCTTTTGCGAATACACTCCAGGAGTCCAGCACTTTTCACACACAAGTTACAGAGGTCAATATGGTGGGAACTAGATAGTGTGGTCATCTCTGAAAACTCCATACTTTTTCATGACATAAATACACTTTTTCTCAATACCATGAGAATATATGAAGATATGTTAAAACTTTGATTCATCTATAGTTACATTACCTTGAAATATAATTTTATAATTTTCAGCTTAACGAGCCTTAAATCACCTTCTATGGGATTCCAAGTATAATGGGAAAAGCAAGGAAAAGAATTTCAAGTCAGAAGACAACGGTAGAAATCCATGGACTCAAGAGTCTTCATTCAGTTCCCACACCAGCCAGTTGACTTCCCTTGGAAGGAAAATGGCTCCCAAGTCAAACTCAATCTCCTAACTCTAGCCAGTCACCCAAAAAATGTGGGCCGTAGTACCGGTGGGCTCAGCAAAATAATGGGGTGGCTCAGAACACTTATCTTCAAGGGACATGAGGGACAACACAATTCACAATTTGTATTAACTAGAGAAGGCAAGGACAAAAAGGATAGGAAAATCCAAGGCACGATGTCACGCTACTTACCAATGACAAATTATATATTTAATGAGTAAGTGGGGAGAGTTTGTTAAGAAGTAAGAGCATTTGACAGAAAGCCAGATTTTGTTTTTACGCAGCACCAGGTGATCAACAAGGCTGGAAAGGACAGAATCTAGGTTAAATGTTTGGACAGGAAAGTAGGGGTTCTGCAAACACCTGCTCTTCCCTTTCCTCCCCAGGGAAGGGGCACTGATTTCCAATCACACGTTAATATTTGGAGGCACTTTACAGACTGTAGTTTCATAATCACTGTACTTACCATCTGTCTTTGTTAAGTTTCCAAAGGAATTTGGCTATTACCCTATTTTTGTTTCTGACTTTTAACCCAGGGTTTCCAAGGCAGGTCATTTTAAGGGACATGCTTAGATTCTTTTCTACTCTACAACTCTCTCAGTCATACCAGCAAATAATGCTGAGCTGTCCCTTGAAGAGAACTAGAAGCAGATGCTGGCGGCTTTTTGGATTCAGGGTCCCACTTGCTGTGATCACTATGGAAATGGAACCGAGTGACCTGCATTTGATAGACTTTAAGCTAGCATGGAGATATAAGATATTCCGGAAGCAGAAGCATTTTCTGATTCCAAATTGTATGGAGAAAATTTGGCCCTGACTGATACTGAGATTATTGCCTTCAATGGAGTGTAAAAGAGTCCCTCAGATTCAGATTTCTTAACTCCTCTTTTGAAATGGAGCGGATGAAACTTGCTTATCATTGTACTTAGTGAATTTCATTACAGGACTGTTATATCTGTCAACGGGTGGCCACACACCACAGCTGACTTCTCCAGTTATCAGAGCTGTCCAGCTGGATGCGCTGTCTTTCCTCTCGGCCCTGAGAGCATTATCAGTGCCTGGCCAGAGTGGGACCCCACGGCCCACTGCAGACCAGTGGCATTAAACTTGCTAGACAGTACTTCCCTTCTCCTGTCCTACCTGCCATGGGTGGCCAGACAATGTCTTCCAAGAACATCATTTCTAGAAAGGCAGGTGTCACTCTCAAGTTTTGTAGGCAGCTAAGAGACCTGTGTAAAGAGCAGAGGGCGATGTTATCAGGGACGGTAATCCCAGTCATTGGATGCAAACTCTGTGCAGCGTCGTCTCTGGTGCCTGCTTTATAGCCCAGCTGCAAAAGTGTGCTGGGTTCTTCAGTTCAGTTGCTGGTCCAGAGACTCTGAGAGAATATAGTCTCATTTTTCAGTTTTTACTAAGGACAATTAGATGTTTGAATTTAATCTCATCAGCTAAGAGAATGTAAACAGAAAGGCAAAATTTTTTTTAAATGGGATAAAGAAAATAGAGAAAGAATTCTTTAATTTTTCAAATACTAGGTAGGACTCCTTATTCCCATTTCCAAAATTTTGGAAAGTAATCTTTTCAATTTTACTATTTTAGAAAGAGTCTGTGATTTTAATTTTGATATCCGTGTTGGCCTAATACTTATTTAGGACAGATTTAAAAAAAAATTTTCAAGTGGTTTGAGGTTTTTGGCTTAAGCATTTGTTACTGGCTGTTGACGTATTGCCCTGACTTCCCAAGTATGTGGGTCACAGAATGCCTACTTTTAATTCAAAAGTTATAATCAATTTTTGCAAATGATCCATAGGCAATTCAAAAGAAGGTATAATGCCTGTAGGGAACAAATATTATAAATCTATTAGTTCAGGGTTAGTATCGAAATTATTTAAAGCTTCATGTCCTTATTATCTACTTGAACCTGTCAGAGCCTGAGAGTGCTGATTAAACCTTTCACTATGATTGTCTTTCTGACAATCTCTTTTTTCAAAAAGGTCTTATATATTTCTTCATTCATTTTATGTATTTTTAATTGCTGTATATTCATTATGGAGATACTCCAATATAAAATAATTCTCTTTTATCATATTCAATGTCTTTGGTTTGAAATCTACATTGTCTGGTATTAATATTTTTTCCCTTGCCTTTTCTTTCTTTTTGCCTGATCCAAACCCATCTAAAAATTTCTTAGGGGCGCCTGGCTGGCTCAGTTGGTTGAGCCTCCAACTCTTGGTTTCGGCTCAGGTCATGATCTCAGGATCATGAGCTTGAGCCCCAAGTCAGGCTCCACACTCAGCGGGGAGTCTGCTTGTGATTCTCCCTCTTCCTCTCCCTTCCCGCAGCCCCTCCCTCACTCTTGAATGTGCTCTTTTTCTGTCAAATAAACAAATAGATCTTAAAAATTTTTTTTAAAACTTTCAGAATCATTTTGAGTGTGTTTTGTAAGAATCATCCAATTACAGTTTATTTGCTAATCCAGTCTTATAGTTTTTGTGCTTTAGTATAAAATTTAAGTCGTTTTTATTGACCTAAATGAGCCACTGGTTCTTACGCCTGTCATCTTGCTTGATGTTTACTTATTGGGCCTTTTGCATTTGCTTTGCTATATTTTATTCTATAGAGGATATAATAACAGGGACATCTTGTTTCAAATTTGAAAGTTAAAAAAAATACCTTAAGCATATCTTTAACTTTCAGAGTTTAAGAAAAAAGAAAGAAATGTTGACTTCCTAATATGTCAAATACATGCCAATATTAACCATATTAATGGCTATAGACTCAGACTCTAGTATACTTAGAAATATAAGACTGATTAAGAATTTTTATTTTTCAGATTCGTCTGGCAATATTTGTTATATTTATTTATGTTTAACTCCAGAAGTTTATTTAGTTTTAATGCTGATGCATATCTTTTCATATACTTTTAAATGCTTAAAGTCTTAATTACTATTTATTGCTTTTTAAATGATCAAGTACTGCTTTTTTGTCTAGAATTGGTTTTTGA
This sequence comes from Ursus americanus, assembly GCF_024610735.1. Classification (NCBI taxonomy): domain Eukaryota; kingdom Metazoa; phylum Chordata; class Mammalia; order Carnivora; family Ursidae; genus Ursus; species Ursus americanus. Next base: position 8,299,069 of record NC_142137.1, on the reverse strand, counting down.
GTAATTTGGGGGGATTGTGACTTGAGGGACCCATTTTGGGTATCTTTGAATATTTAAAAGTATCTATTGCTATTTTTCATAAAGGACAACCTAATTGGGACAAGAATTTCTAGGTCACTGTTATTTTCACTCATATAGTCACTCACCAAGTTCTAGGTTTTGATGTGTTACTTTCTCTCTCTAGAACTCAGTTTTTATTCATAAAATGATGATGATAGCTCTTGCCTCAGTTACCTCGCAGAATTTTGTGAGGCTAAAATCAGAAAATGGACAGCAAAGTACATTGAAACTATAAAGGATCACTGATGTTATCATTTCTCCCTGAGTTTAACATGAAGTGCAATGTTTTATATTTGTCTGGACTGATCCATTTTTTGTTTGCTCATCAGTCACTCCTGCTCAGCTCAGCAACCTCTTCAAGGACCTTTTCTGGATTCATCTGTTAACTATAGCCTTCCTGGTCAAGCCATCTGATGGGTCATGCCTGAAGAAGCTTTCCTGCATCTAAAATACTTTTTATTTTTCTTTTAAAATAGAAAAATGATTCTTGGTCACTGAGAAAAAATTGAAAATAGAGAATAACACACACACAAAAAGAAAAAAGTAGTAATATTCGAATTAATTTTCAAGCAATTAATTGAGGTATTTAATCCTTAAGTATTTCTAATACACAGGAATAATCACATTTTAGTTTTTTTCTTATATACACATCACCCTTTTCTCCTTAGAAATGATATCATGTTAGGGGTGCCTGCGTGGCTCAGTCAGTTAAGTGGCCAACTCTTGATTTCAGTCAGGTCATGATCTCAGGGTGCTGAGATTGAGGCCTGCAATGGGCTCCTTGCTGGGTGTGGAACCTGCCTAAGATTTTCTCTCTCTCCCTCTCAGTCTGCCCCTCCCCCTCCCCTGCCCATCCCGGCTATGTGTACTCTCTCTTAAAAAAATTGATAACGTACTATAATGTTCTATAAGCTGATTTTAAGTAATTTTTAATTGATGTGTATAGCAATCTAAACCAATCATAGGTATAAATTTGATTAATTTTTCATGAGGTGAACCCATCCAGGTCACCACCCTGCAGAGTAGAAAGATAATTGTCAGGCCTCTGGAGACATCCCAGGTAGCCTCTTCTTGAACTACGAGTTCTCTACCCTGGTTAAGCACCATCCTGACTTCTACACTACCTGTTAGTTTTGACTACTGTTGAACTTCATGGGAATGAGCCATGCGCTGTGCTTCTTCTGGGTCAGCTTCCTCAGTGCGGCCTTGTTTGTAAGGGTCATCCATCTTGTTAGCAGTTCATTCATTTTCATTGTTGCACACGGTATTCCATCATATGACTGGACCACCATTGATTTTTCTTTTCTACTATTAATGAACATTTGGTTTATTTCCACTTGGGGCTATTACAAATAATGTTGCCATGAATATTTTTGAACGTGTCTTTGAAGTTAATAATATGCATTTTGGTTGGCTATATATTAGGTAGTGGAACTGCTGGGTCATAGGGTATGCATATGTTCAGCTTTAGGAGATAATACCAAGAAAGTTCTCCCCCTCCTCCTCCCCCTCCGAAACAGTGTATGAAATTTTCAGTTGCTCCACGTACTTGTCAACTCTTGGTAATTTTAACCATTATATTGGATGTGTATTAGTATCTCATTGTGGTTATTTGTATTTCCATGAAATTGAAAAGGCAGAGCACTTAAAAATTTTTTTTACATGTTTATGACTACTTAAATACTTTCTTTTGTAAGTTCTTGTTCAAACATTTTGCTCATTTTTCTATTGAGTCATATTTTTTAAAGTTATTGTTAGGAATTTTTATACTTTGGGTGGGAGTCACTTGCCAGAAATATGCACATTAATATTTTCTTCTATGCCTTGGCTTGCTTTCCACTCTTTTATGCTATCTCTGGATGAACAGAAGTCCTTAATTTTAATATACGCAATTATCATTTTCTTTATTGTTATGGCTTTTTGTGTCATTAAAAAAAGCTTTGCCTATTCCAAGTCATAAAGTTATACTCCAGTATAATATGGAGGCTTTATCTGAGTTTCACATTTAGACCTAGCTTTTACCTGGGGTTGATAATTAATTGAGTTTTAAGTCTGGTGTAAGGTCATGATTCACTTATTTCTCTCTATATTGAAAAGGGCATATTCTTTTATGCAGCATCACTTTTCTCATGAATGAAGTGACTGTGTAACTGTGGGTCTGTTTCTGTAGTCTTTATTCTGTTTCTTACCTTCCATTTGCATATCCTTGTATCATGACTCAGCTTTGTAATAACCCTTGATATGTGGTTTAAGTCTTCCAGACTGGTTCTTTGAGAACGCCTTTACTGTTCTGGGATCTTTAGTTGTCCATGTACTGTTTAGAATTATTTTGTCAGAAACAACAACAACAACAAAAACCTGGTTGGGATTTTTATTTGTATCGAATTGAATATATAGTTTAATTTGGAGAAAAACAATAGCTTTATAATATAGAATCTTCCAACTCGTGGACATTATGTAACTACTTATTAAGATTTTTTCAATTTGTCTCAAAGTTTTTTAGTTTTCAGATACAGATCTTGCATAACTTTTGCAAAATATATTATTAGGTACTTAATTTTTTTATTTGATGTTATTATAAATGTTATTGTTCTCCAAATATCATTATTAAATTTTTATGTTGATATATATAATAAAACTGATTTTTGTATATTGACTTTGTATCTAGCAATCTTGCTGACTGAATTTACTTTTAATTCACACAATGTATCTGTATCTGGATTTTCTATCTACAAATTTACATTGTCTATAATTATTGTTAGTTTTATATTTTATTTTTGAATTCTTAAGACTTTGCCTTGTTGCTTTGGCTTGGTTCTATGGCACAGTGTTGACTGGCAGTGCTGGTTGTAGGCATCCCTGTCTATTATTTGACCTCCAGGAGATAGTTTTCAAATTTCACCATGAAATATGATTTTGATTGTCAGATTTTTTTTTTAGATCCTTTTAATCAGATTAGAGAAGTTCACTTTCCCCTAGTTTATTAAAAGTTTTTGTTACAAAGTAATACTGAATTTTGTGAAATGTTTCTCAGGGAAGTTTTTATAATTACAGATTCCATTTCTTTAGTAGAGCTATGACAACTTGTTCTATTCTTTTCTCAAATTTGCAAAGTTGTGTTTTTATAAAAAACTGTCTTTTACATTTGAGTATTTGAATGTTTTGCATAAAGTTGTCCATAATATTCTCTGTATATGTGTGTGTGCTGTGTATATGCTTTTAGCTCTACTTATTGCTGTATAATTCACATGTAATTATATTCACCCATTTTAAGTATATTATTTGATGAGTTTGACTTTATCCCGCTGTTTCCATTCTCACATCTAGATTTTGGTTGGCATAGCTTAAGATTTTTGTCTGCTTTATTATTATTATTAATATTATTATTAAGATAGTTAATGTTAAATTAGCATTGTTATATCTTAAGTGTCTGTTTAAAAATTATTTGTGATATTTGCACTTGTTTACCCTATTTACAGCAGTTATTTGGAACTTCTTTGCTTCACAACTCTTTTAAATTCTGTTTCCTTCCCTTTTCTTGCAATTTTTCAATTGCCTATTATAACTTTTTTGACTCTTGCATATTTGATAATGTCTCTCTGTTTTCTTTATACAATCCTCATTTCTATTTGGATATAGATTTGAGTATAGAATTCTGGACCGCAACTTTTCAAAATTTCTTTTATTTTATGTGACAGAAAAGAAATTTGAAAAAAAGGACTTATTTTTTTCCTTTGTTGTTCTTTCTGTTGTTATTCCTTCCTCTCTGTTAGCGCACTAGCATCGGGCACATTGCATCTAGTTTTCAATTTTGTCAGTCTCCTCTCCAGATACTCAAGTAGTACTACTGGATATTGTTGACCCAAACTGTTGAATGGGTTCCAAATGAATTGGCATCTATCTATCTCTTGTTTTTCACTTGGTTTTAGCCAAAATCTCATTATAACATATTTGAGGGGTGGGAATATTTTCCGATGTCTCTTCTTCTTTCTTTCATTCAATCTGGTATTGCTTTCTCAGCAAGGTACCTTAGTATCTTCCTGAATTTCTACATGCAATATGTCCAAAAGTCCTCGGAGTTTGTTCCTCATAGATGCTTCGATTTCCTTTTTCCATGGCTGAGGTGAAATTTTTTCCAACTTCCTATATCCTACATTCCACTCGTTGCTCCATTTTGACTGTGGTGGTGATTTGGGAAGAGATTTAATACCTGGGCTCAAAATTATCTTCTTACCTGGTGGCTGCAAGAGGAATTCCTTTCTTTCTAACTCCTTCTTCCTCTCATAGTAGTAACTTTGTCTCGATTGTTTTTATTTTGCCCCATTACCTCTGTAGATTCTCTGAGCAAGTAATTTATTGACTCATGGTTCAATCTTCTTTTCAGGAGTCATAAACATTTGATACACTCAATAGCCTGAATTAATACCCCAAATAGTTAACTCAGACTAATTATAAAGTCCAACATAAGCACTTTTCTTTATATAATCCATGAAAATCATATCAGCAATGCTGAGATTCAGAGAAGGGATAGAGTGATGTAAGACGCTCAAGATAGTCTCTACACTAAATGGACTTAGAAACACAGAATTATAGGGGTGCCTGGGGGGCACAGCGGTTAAGTGCCTGCCTTCAGCTCAGGGCGTGATCCCGGCGTTATGGGATCGAGCCCCATGTCAGGCTCCTCCGCTATGAGCCTGCTTCTTCCTCTCCCACTCCGCCTGCTTGTGTTCCCTCTCTCGTTGGCTGTCTCTATCTCCATCAAATAAATAAATAAAATCTATAAAAAAAAAAAAAGAAACACAGAATTATAAAATTCCAAAGTTTAAAGCATCCTTAAAACAATTCAACTCAACTTTCTAATTTTATAGACGAACACCCTGGGGCCAAGAAAGTCAAACTTATCCAACATGTGAAAGTACTACTTTGAACAGAGGCAGAGCTAAACTGAGATTTAGGAAGACACTCATTTTTCGGTCTACCCACCACATTTTTCTTCTTCTGGAAAAAGCTCCATCTTTTTAGGAAATTCTTTTAGGGAACTCTTCTCATCTTCTCCAACTGTGTAGCCCTAATAAGGGTTGAAAGCAATATTGATCTGACCCTATGAACATAAAAATAAGTGTGTGACTTTAGGTGACCTAGTATTCTTACACAAAATTTAAAAATTTGACCTAAGGGAAGGGAGCAGTTACTCTGTCTTAGCAAAGCTGGGGAGAGTTGAGCTGCAGAAGACAGTGTTTCCAACATTATGTAAAAGCTTATTTAAGAGAATGAAAATGAATGCTTTAAAGTGTCAGAAAGGAAAAATGGACCTAGCAGGTCTTGACAGCATTTCAGAGCCTGGTTCCAGACATCTTGTGACCACCTAGGTTCTACTCTGCCCGTAGCTTGGGTATCTAAGTTCAAGAAAGAATGCCCTTTTGGCCTAAGCTGGGTTGAGTATTATTTTAGTTACTTATAGTCAAAAGAGTCCTAGCCAATTTATGTGCCTTTAAGAAAAGGCGGAAATGAAACAGATGGAGAAGAGTGGGGAGGGAATTCTAGGCAGGGAGGGAGTTGAGCCAAGGTTTGGAGGCCAAAATGCCATGCTCTGTTCTGACAGCTTGGTAGAATTAACACCTCAGCAGGTCAAGGATGACAGGGAGTGGAAAGCATAAAGAGTACACAGAATTGGTTCCCTGGGGTGGGAACATCTGGGTATTTCACCAGGAGGAGCTCTGAATAGGATGGTAAGAAGATACTACACAGGGTTACCTCATAGTTTTGTCAGGAATATTTCCTGACATATAAGCACTCTCTTCAGTAATGGCAAATAGTAGTAGCAAACTAGAGCAGACAAATATTGCACATTTTTCTTATCTAGCTCAACCATAAATTTCCCACTGAATTGAAAGGGAAGAAAAAGCATTGACTCATCCACAGAGGGATGTAAGGCAAAAAAGAAAGAAGTCACTGTAATTAAGATTGCAAAATTGCTTCGGTATCATCTCATCTTTGGTGGCTCAAGTATTTCAGATTTATTGTCCTTTTAGGACTGGGAAAATGAATCAGTGGGCTTTAAACTGTGTTTGTCTTCTAAACACATAGCCCTTTTTTAATTCTCATTTCTTTGTGGTATTTCAATTCCTTATCTTGAGATCCTTCAGCTTATCAGTTATATTTTCAGTCTTCTCATTGGAGTTTATTGCACTTGCATTTTATTGTTCACTTTACCCTATACAATTTAGTAGACTTCAGAGTGGGGTCCCTGTCAAGAAGGGAGGAAATTACTGACCCATGTAAGCCAATCAAAATTGGAACCCCGGTGTTAGAAACTGTGAAAGAGTGAAAGCTCATCTTACTCTAGCTGTCAGGGCCCAGCGTTTTCTTTAAAATCATTCAGCGATGTGGAGTTGGCAGTGAGACCATGGAAGGGATTGGCGAGCCGAGGAATGTACGATGTGTTAGAGTCATATCACTCTTTTCAATTCTGTCACGGACCCATTTGTGCGCACGACTGTCTTAGAGCAGGTATTTAATTAATTAATTCATTTATTTATTTTTATAAAGTTGGTCTCTCCTTTTTTTTTAAGACTTTATTTTTTTATTTGACAGAGAGAGAGACTATGCCAGCACAAGCAGGGGGAGGGGCAGACAGAGGGAGAAGCAGGCTCCCCACTGAGCAGGGAGGTCGATATAGGGCTCGATCCCAGGACCCTGGGATCATGACCTGAGTTGGAGGCAGATGCTTAACCGACTCAGCCACCCAAGTACCTCTAGAGCCTGCATTTTAGTCAGAGACCTATTTTTCCTCTCTGCCACATCATGGTAATGAAACTGTTCAGCCTGATTTCCATGGACTTTAGGAGACTGACTGAGAAAAATGTTTTCTGAAATGAGAGTCATTTTAGCATTAGTAATGGAAGGGAACCAGGAAGTCGTTATGAATTTCCCCTAGGCCATCATGAGCCTTCTCTCTGGCCATACCTCTAGCGGAAATACCAGTCCTTAGGAAATGATCAACTTTGTGGTAGTCGCCTGATATCTTCTTCTTTTGAAGTCCTGCTTCTGGGAAAGGCTTTTTCTCAGATTAGCTGTTAGTGCAGTTGGCCTATAGTCTCCTTTTCAGCCATGTCCCCCTAGTGCCCTGACTATACAATTTATATCGGAATCGTAAGAGCAAAGGAACACGGAACTGGCTACATATTGTTTGATAGCAGGAAGAAGTGATACTCGAACTTCCAGAGCCACTTACAAAGCTTAAGCAAAAGTGCATGAGGTGCTTGTTCTGAAACATAGCTACAATGGAGCCATAAATAGCAGACAGCCTATTCACAGACTGACATTTCAGGATGACAAGGCTGGAACATGGCTGCATGCTGCAGCAGCCTATGTCTGATGGGTAAATAAGACACCAAGAAGAGGTTGAACATGACCTGCTGGTTGGTAAGTTTTGTTCTGGACCCTTAGGGCTTCTTTTTTTTTTTTCTGAGAGGGCAATCTCACAAAACAGCTAGCATGTTTTAGATGCTCAGTGAGGTTTTCTTTTTAAATAAAAGAATAAAGGGAAGGAAAAGTTAATAAATATGTTTTGCAACAGCAGCAACAACAAAAGCATGGTGAAGTATATAGAGAAAGAGATGTTAATATTTGAAAAGTGCTCACTGCTAAGTTCCCAAGGAAGTGAGATAAATCTCACCACATTACATGCAACAGAAACTGGCGGGAAAGCTCAACCAAGATTTCTACTTCTTCAGCCATTATGAGTGAGTTAAGGAGACACATCTAGAAGAATGGGATTTATGTGGGTGTCAGTTCAAGTCCTCTGGGAAGCAGACACCAGGAGAGAGTTAGAACTACAACAGCTTTTTTAGAGTAGGGCCTGTGAAGGATAAAGGGAGAAGGGGCGGTTGACATCTGGAAAGGAAGAGAAGAAAGGCAGGACACTGGTATAGGTAGAACCTCAGACACGAGTACTATTCTGGGAGAGTCTAGGCCAGTAGAAGATCCGCTGCAGAAGAATCCCGTGTGAGCAGGATGGCCAGGATCTGGTACTCCGCCAGGTTCAGTCACTGGCTAGGACTGCGTGTATCCTTGATTCAAATACTACAGTGGATCCTGAAGACACACTTACATGGCTGCCCCCCAGGAAACCCAACTTCCTAATGCAAGTCCCTGTTTTAAAGTTTACTGTATTTATTTTGGAAGTTATTTCATAATAAATTTAAGGTTAACAATGTTGCCAAAAGAGATACATAGAGTTTTATCCTGTACCACAGATATCTATGAGTGTTGGAGCTGGCATGGAAAGGAAGACAGGCTGTTATATAACAAAAATATTTCATGAAACTGTGTACTTTAGCTTCTGGTTATGGCGGTGTGCTTTATAAAGGCCTGATGGTTCCATTGACAGCAGCTAGAAAAGCCAGGGGGAAAAGAGAGGCAAAAACAGTTGTTTGAAAGGATTAGGGGCTGCCATGGCAGCCAAGACCTAAGGGACCAAGACCTTAGAGAGAAGATGAGTGTGCTGTGGTGAGAGGGATGATCCACATGCTGCTTTTCTCCTGGGGCACTTCCCAGTCTCGGACGAGAGACAGAGGCTGAGCTGTCAAGCAGAAGTGCAGGCAAGCTCCCAGAGCTGGGGAGCAAATCGGAGTTTGTACCTGCCGAGGCGGCCAGGGATTGAAGGACCAAGATCCCAGAGGAAAAGTTGGTCCAGAGAATTTGGTTTACACTTTACGTGAGTCTGCCCCTTGAGGCTTTTCCTGGTTCTTAAACTAAGCAGGGTCAGAGGCTATGAAAATGAATGGAAAGCAGATAAAAAGCAGAGTGAAGTTTTGTTGTTGTTGTCGTTGTTTGTTTTTGTTTGTTGTTAGCAGCTTCGTGGGGCTAAAGAGGTAGGGATGGGAGTCCAAGACCTATCAAACTGTGAGCATTCGTCGATACCCTTAGCCCTCAGCTCACTACCCCGCAAGGGCTGAGTTGACTAAGCATCCAGAGAGTACAGGAAGGATCTGCTCACTGCCTGGCAAAGGACAGCATAAATTCACTATGCAGGAGGACAACATTGCAGCTCTGCAATATTTCAGTCACAATTTTTGACATTCAGTAAGAAATTGCCACTCACATAAAGAAATAGAACAGAGAGAAACAGACATTAGATTCATGCTGATGGATGCCCAGCTATTACATTCATCAGTCATATATTTCTTTCTTAATAATTGTGATTGATACATTTAAGAAAACATTACAAGATGGAAAATTTCACCAGATAATTGGAATCTATCAAAAAAAGGGACGAAGTAGAATTTTGAGAGTTAAAAAGTACAATGACTGTAATGAAGCAACTAGTATCAAGTGGATACGATTGAGAGAATGAGTGAACTAGAAGACAAGACAGTAAAAAATATGTAGACTAAGGCAGAGGGGGAAAGGGATGGAAAATGTGAAAAGAACATAATAATGCAATTCTCTTATAACTGATAGAAAAAAGCAGAAAAAAAAGTAAGCACATAAAACATTTGAAACACATAATTACAAACTTGATGTAATTGAAATATACAGAACACAGCCATATGACAGAATCCACTTTCTTTTTAAGTACCTTTAATCAAAATTGACTATATTCTGGGACATAAAGCAAGATGTAGCAGTTTTAAAAAATTGAAACAGTTAAAAGTATGGATACTGACTATAATGGAATTAAACTAGACATAAATAAGCAACAATAAAACAAATAGAAAATCCTCCCAAATTTGGAAATTAAGCAGTATACTTCTAGACAATCCAAAGAAGAAATTATTGAACTGAGTGATAACAAAATGTGACATATCAAAATTTCTGGTATGAAGGGAAAGCTTATTTGAAGGGAAATTTATGGGCTTATCCACAAATAAAAAAAGGAACGTCTTAAAATCAATGATTTAAGTACCCAGTTCAGAAAGTTAACAAAATGGCAGTAAATTAAATCCAAAGAAAGTAGAAGGAAGTAAATAATAAAGATTGGAAATTACTGAAGTAGAAAACAAATGTATAATAGTTATCTAAGTCTTGCGTCAAGTCATTTTCTTGCATGAATTGACATAAAAACTTTACTAAAATTTGGTACCTATGAGATATTCGACATCAGTACGAGCAGACAGCTTAATTTAAAGAGATAATAGATGTGAATTTGAGATTCTATAACAACCATTGTATAGTAAAGCTACTGAAACGGAAATGTAAAGAAAGCAGCTAATAACTTAGGTTTTAGAATCTTCTCTGGAACACATTTCATGGTGTTCCCATAAGCTTGGCTATTTAAGTTTATAGTTTGAAGTTTCTCTTGTTCCACATTTTTCTTTGTCATTTCTGAATTTATAGTTTAATACATATTACAGTTTATGAAAATAATTTTTTGAAGAAAGACAAGAATTGAAACCTTGAAAAAAATTGACACAGTGAATAGCTTCCTATCTAGAAAGAAAGAGAATAGGCAGAAATAACAATATAAATAAAAAGGAGATGTTGTTACAGATCTGACATACATTAACAGGATAAAAATATAAACAACTTTAAACTTTAGATGAAATTGTCAAATTTCTAAAGTCACACATCTTACAAAAACATCTGAATGATCCTATGCATGTTAAGTTAGTTAATATGAAATTAAAAACCTACTAACAAAAAAAACTCCAGTCCGTGAAGGTTTCACCTGTGGATTTGTCCAAGAGTTTAAGGAAGAAATAACTTCAATCATACAAAATCTTTCACGGAACAAAGAAAGAGAAAGCATTTCCCAATTTATTTGATAAGGCTCATAGAACCTTGATACCAAGACCTGATAACCACTTACTCAATTTCTCTCATAAACTTAGATACAAAAATCTAAAGCAAAATAATAGCAATTCTTATCCATCCATTAAAAAAAAAGGCAAAAAATTTTAACTAATTTGGATTTACTTCAGGAATATAATATTGGTTTAACATTTGAAACCAATTGAAACATTTGAAACCAATTGAAACATTTAACATTTGAAAACCAACCAAGGTCATTAACTTTCCTTTAATTGGGAAACAGCAACCAATTAAAGGAAAAAAGGAGGTTACCCTAAGAGGAGTTGTGACGGCAGTGAGCGTGAGGGTGGAGACTTCTGGATGGAAGTAATATCTTTTTCTTGACCTGGTGGTGAGTACATGGATGTGTTCATCTGAAAATGCATTGAGTTGCATACTTATCTTCAATAAATTTTTACTTTAAAACATTTCATGAAACTCATTTCTTATGGAATTTTTGGACCTGCAATAGGTAATCAATCCAGCAGGCTGCTGAATTGTATTTCAGAGTTTGAAGGAGTCTTACAGTGCAGTCCAAAATCCATCCACATACATAAAGCCATTACATTGGAAACCTGACATTACCCTATGAATATTTGAACCTCTTCCTTCAGAATTTTATTCATGATTAGTCTAAGGGGCGTACAAGAAAATATGTTTTTTAAAAATTAAAAATGATATATTCTATCTTTATTGTTTCCCTACTTATTAGACTTCAAGTGGCTTCACTTTTTCCCCTCAAAGAAGGAATGTTTACCATCATAAGGATATTTAATAACATCTTTGGAATAAGCATGAATTTTCCAAGGATTGTCTTTGGAGGAGCCACTTTATTGGGACTCACATACCCAATTGCCTTTCACAGTCTGTGTGCTTTCTATATACATCAGGGACATTAAGTTTTGGTAGGACCTCATTGCCAAACACTTTTCCATCCTTAGTATAAACCCTTATTTTACTAATGTCTCCAGACTACCCTGGAGAAAGCAGTGCCAGGTAGTAATTAGCACTTTTGTTTTCTGGATATGAGGGTGGCCAATGTTCAAAGAACCAAAGGATGACCAATATATACATAAATAAAGGTCAGTAGTTCTCAAAGTGCAGTGTCTTCTCTGGATCGGAAGCTTCCACACCACTGAGCACTTACAGATGCAAAATCTGGGTCCCAATCCAAACCTGCGGAGAGAGAAGCTCTGGGGTGGGGCTCAGAAATTTGTGTTTTAACATGTCCTGTAGGTGATTCTGATCTATGCTAAAGTTTGAGAACGCCTGGCATAGGAAAGTATTGTAGCAGAAAAAAATGCAGTCTTTGGAGTCAGCCTTAGTCCTTGCTTTGCCACTTCCTAGTTGGGAAATCTTGGGTAAGTCCCTTGATTTTGTATATATTGAGTTTTCTCAACAATAGATGGGACGAATAATCCCTACAGTTAATCAAGTACAAAAAGGATGTTTTCAATATGTAGTGCTGATAATACTACTGAGAACACTACTGATAATTTTTAATTAAATGTTTTATAGATAAAATAAGATTTGGAAATCTAGTTTCCACTGGAATAAAAAGAGGTACAGAATTTTCCTTGGTTCATGTGATACCACGGAACAGTACTGATTCCATTTGTTTAGTTATAAAGCACATTTGGAAATATTCCTGGCTTTGTCAATTCATGGGAGGCTCTTCCTTGTTGATGAAAGCATCGCTATGTGGCAGCTTATGCTGAATACGATTCTGCTCAGCTCAGGACCAACGGCATATCCTGGGACTTTGAAGGTGACACCGCTGAATAGAGAGCAAGTACATTTCTTTGAAGAAAATTGCTGAGCATGCATCAAAAACATTTTTTTTGCCCCTACTTTTTTTTTTTTTTTGCCTTCTTTCATGCTTTAGTAGATGTAAGACTCAAAGAGTTGCCAAATCTCTCCACTGCTCAATTAGAAGCCATTCTCTTTTCTGATAAATGGCTCTGCACTTGAAGTGCTCCCCACCTGGAGACAAAGAAGCAGAGGAAATGCCCTGGCTCTTTCTTTCTTCCTTTTTATTCCCTGAAGTAAGCATATTCAGCTCCAGTTTCTCCACCACATCATAGAACCCACACTACCAAATATGGCAGAGAGAAAACATTTTTTGGTTCATTTTGTTTCCATTTATTGTCTCTGTTTTAGTGTTAATGATTTGGGAAGGAAAGTCTAAACTGGCCACTTACCCAGATGATTCAATCTGGTAATGAAGTGAAGACGCCATGAAATGTTGGCCAGATGTTAGGTCGTTAACAAGCATATTGGATCAGAACATTTTTCTTCATGTTCTTCTTTGTTTTGCACAGGCTCTGGGCCTGAAAACTGTCCTTTAGCTTGTGTAGACATGGCACTGACAGACACAGATACTTCCTCCATGCTTAGCCCAGAGCTGTGCTCCATGCTGGCAGGATTCTATCATTCTGTTACTTTTCCTTGAGACTTATTCCAGGAGCAAGAGTATGATGTAGCATGCATTCAATGCATTTTATTTAATTCATCAGATTGCTATGTTTACATACAAGTTAATTCATGGTACTGTGCAAATTAAAGAGCTTGTAAAAAAAAATGAAGGCTTTCAAATTAGTCTGAGAGATACCTATTATTCACTGAATATGGGAACCAATCATAGCATACTTCAGTAACATCTTTCTTATATTTACCATCATCTGAGGTGTCTACAAACCCCATATTGCGTGTCACTCCCAACATATGGGTACCTTACTACTCACACATGAAAAACCTCATTTGCAGATAAATGTGACCTTCACATTTCTAGAATCTCACTTTTAAAGCACACTGCCATATTGGTTAGCTCTGGATGATATTAAACATTTCCCCAAACAGAAATGGCACCATGTATTCCATATATGGATGCCCACCTACAAACAGACATGACGTCAGATGTGTGTTATAACACAGGACTCACGTACATTCATATGCATGGCCATTTTGGCACTTGAAAATGGTACATTTTAGGTGGTACATGGGATGAGAGTGGCCCCTGGAGATAGAACTTATGAGTGGTCTGAGCAGATTGAAGTTCTGAGAAGAGCAGAATAGTCAAGCAGGATGACCACAGTGGAGAAGCATTCTGCCTTCTTCACAGTTACATTCCTTGTGTGGTTTTCAGTTGTACTTACAGGTAAGCCATTTCATCTACATTTGTGTGACTGTGGTAGAAGGCTACCTACCTGCTAATGTACAGATCCACATACTAGTCACAGGGCTTCACGTGGGGTATGAGGATGAATGTCTTCCCAGGGGGATATTTGGAACTAATGGGGGTGTTTCCAATTGCCGCATTGACTGAAGGATGGGAGGTGTTCCAACATTTAGTGTCTAGCATTGGGAGATGTTGAAAATTCAGCAACATCCTGAACAGTCCTGCACAAATAAGAATTGTCATGCTAAAAATGTAAATTGTCCTATCTTTGAGAAGCAGCTGTTTTTTGTTTTTTTGTTTTTTTTTTTTATCATATCCATTGATAATTCCCATCTTGGGATTTTGGGGTTTCTAATAGTTGTCATGAGTTGTAGGAATCTGTAAAGCACATTGATATTTCAGATCTCAAGCTCATCCAGACTTCTCCTCTGACTTCTAGAATATTATCCAACTGCTTACTGTACATCTCCATCTGGATATCCCAGAAGACCTAATTCATCACATCCAAAATCAAACTCATTCTCTTCTTCCTTAAACCTTCCCTATCTCATCTCAAATATCCCCTGTGTTGGTGAATGTTATTGCCATGGTAGTCAAGCTAAAAAGCTGATGATGGTCCTAGGGCTAGGGGCCTTCTTCTCCTTACCCTCACATTTAATCAATCACTAAATAATGGGTTTCCACCTCCTTGGTTTCTTTCACTTTTTTCACTATTTTCTTCATTCCTGCTGCTACTGCTTTAGTTCAGCCTCTTTTCATCTCTGCCCTGGACTATTTCATTCATCTTCTAACTGATCTCCTTGCCTCACTGCATTAATTAGGAATCTTTTGGTTGAAAGTGACAGAAACCTTGGCTAAATTGGCTTTTCTAACTTAGAAAGCAGAAGATTCGGGGACAGCTCGATCTGGGGTCTAAAATGACATAATTAGAGCTCTGATTCACTTCAACGGTATACTCTACTTTCCCCTGTGTGGCTCCATCTCGGGCAGGCACTCCCGATGGAGATCGTGCCCCAGCTCAGTTCCAAGCCTGTTCTTCCAGCCATCTCTGTGGAAAGAGACAGCCTCTTCCTCAGTTGCTTCAGCCTTGTCCCAGGCTTAGCTCTCTTTGGCTCCCATCTCTCTGTGATCCCAACTAAGCCAGAGGAGGAATCAAGTCCCACACAGACCCCATTGAATGGCCATGGGGAGCAGTTGGTTTCTAAAGAAAAAATCAGTTTTGTTAGTAGTAGAAAAAGGAGAATGTGTACTTAGGAGGAAATATCTATTAAAACTCTCTCTGACCTAAGCTGTATCCAGTGACCAGAGTGATCTTTTTCTGCATATTGAATCACATCTTTTCCCTGATAAAATCCTCCCATTGCCTTCATGATAAAGTCTAGAAAAGTATGAGCAGCGCTCCAAAATCTGACCTCTGCTAACTTCTCATGTTCTGCTTCTCTTCTTACCTGGCTCCTCACTCTGCCTTGGCTACAACCATCGAGATTCCATAAATACCTCATGATGTGCTGTGTTTTGCATTTGCTAAGAAAGCACATCCTGTTTCTCTACCTAGAAAATACCTATGCATTACTGTCAGAGGCCCTTAGTTAGATTCTAACAGGATGCCTGGTGGCCAGCAAAGAGGAAGTCATGGCCAGTTATGGGGAAAGTCGGAGGCCTATGCTGGCAGCACTCCAAAACAAAGCCACATGAAGCTGAATCTACCCAGATGAGTCCAAGATGGCTGACAAATGAGGCCAGAAACCTTGCTCCCAAAAATCCCCACTCCGAGTAATGAATATTCTACTCCCTAGTTAACAACTGTCAATAAAAGATAGAAACCCAAACTCCAGGGCACACAACTCTCTCTCTCTTTCTCTCTCTCCCTCTGGTCTACTCTCACATCTCAAGCATGTGCTTTCACTTTAATAAACTTTCTACCTTGTGTTGCTCCTCCCCTGTGTTGTATCTGTCCTTGAATTCTTTCTCCTGATGAGACCAAGAGCCCTCAGCAATATCTTTGGGACAGGCTAGGTGAAGACATCAGGGCCCAGGGTCTCACCAGTTCACCCGGCAGCATTACCTCCTCTCCTCTTTCTCCAGCCTCTCCTGCCTTTGCATCCCCACTGGACCTGCACAGATTTCTATCAGAGCACCTGTGACCCAGTCGATCCCGATTGGTCTGCCTTCCTCTCTAGACTGTCCGGTCCTTAAGGTAAGGGATAGACGTTTCTCTTTGTATTCCGAATACCTAACAAGGTGCATGATCCACAATTGGCACTGATAAAATATTTACTGAATGATTGAATCAATAAAATATAACAAAAATAAAATGTTTATCATTGATATAGTCAAACAAGATACAAATATAGACCTTTTTTTGACAGTGGAAACATTTAAATTCATAGGAATCAAAGAAGTTTTTAGTGCTGAAGGGGGAATGATGACTTTGAGAGGAATACTGGATTATAGTAGTATTCAGTGGGGCACTCTGCTGATTAGTTCAGTGATCGTTATTTTGAGGGGAAAATTTGGCAACTAATTTGGTGATAGCCATAGTTGAGATCTATTTTTATGTAATCACTGTGGCCTGAGAAAGTAAACCTTAGCCTGTGCGTCGATGGCAGTGGACGTAAGGTCAGTGAAACCACTGGCGTTGTTTTGTCTCCCAAATCTAAAATCTTCCTAGCGTGCTATTCAGATGGAAACAACCACCAAGCACTCAAGCTAATGGCCAAGGTCATTTTTCCAGCTAGGCAGTGATGCAGCTGTGTCCGGTGCCCTAGGCAGGACTTGAAAGAACTCTGCTTGTCTCCCCATTGCCAGTGGGGGGAGTGCCCCTCCCCCACACCCCAGGTCTGCTTTGAACAGTGCTCCAAAGGAAGCTCGCCCTTGCACAGTGAATGCTAAACAACACCTTCCTTTCCCCCTTGAGGCTTAACTCAAAGAACATTTTTCATTAGGACTTTTCTAAGAATTTAGGGAGAGCAAAATTTGGGTTTCGTCAGGACAACGAAAGCTCCAGATAATGGGGATCATGGCTGTATTTATATAAAATTTCGTCCTGAATTACTGTCTCTAGAGTTCAAAATCGCCTGGAAAGTGCCAACCCTTGGTTTCACAGTGCTGCGCTATCATCTGAGCTAAGAATGGAGCTCAGGTCTCTTAACTTCCCAGCCATCTATTAGAACACTGTGCCTCTCAATTGTGTCTTAAATTAGGCACATAAATGAATTCACTCACACTCTTCCTGCCTACCAAGTTTCTGCAGAGGAACTTATCAGCGCTACAACGCTACAGTTGGGAGAATTTCCTCAGCTCTAGAGTTAGACTCCTACAGACAGCAGGAGTGGGAGAAGCTCAGATTGAAAAGCTCAAGTCTCCTTGAATCTCCTAAGAACTGTACCGTCCCCTCCGCCCCCTCCATCATCAGTCAGAGCGAAACAAAGGAAATCCTTCTCGTCCCAGGCCAAACTTCATCAGGGAAGTCACGCGTTTAATGTGAGAAACCCTTAGCCCAGCAAGATTCTACAATTGTGGAATGGCACTTGCGTGGACACCACTGTGCGCTGTTCTTTGCCACCCGCGGAGGTCTAAATGGGGGCTCTGCTTCCTTCACCAGGCCCCTGGCCCCCACTGCCTCCATTGCAGGAGTGAAGAGAGGGCCTAATGAATTAGAGCAAATTGCTTGGCATGGCTCTGACCTGAGAGCTGAGAGGGGCTCCGGGGCAAAGTGCCTTTCATTTTTAATGGGCTCTTGCCTATCTCTTAAATATTTTCTTCTTTTTGGTCACTCGAAGCTCTAGTGCCTGTGGAGTGGGGGAGGGGAGAGGGAAAAAAAAAAAAAACCATACAAAAACCCAAAAGGAGAATATAAATAAATATCATTTGGAATCTTGCATAATATCAGCCAATGGCAACAGCAGGTTTTTGACAGGCCTGCGAACTTCCCCAAAACAACATCCTGCCAGCCTGGCTGTGATTCAGGCATGAGTCAACGCTGTGAGATGGGCCGCTGCCAGCCTGCTTCCCCAGCCCAGAATGACTCCCCCCAGGCCCGGCGGTCTATTAACATTTAGAATCCAGGCCGGACTATGTTCTTAGTGGTGCTGGTCCCCCTGAAGTTAACAACATTAGGATATCTTTTCTTCTGGCATGGGGAATAAATCTAGGATGAAAAAAGAAAGATGCCTCTTCATCACAAAATGATCTTTGATAAAAAGGGGGTCGGTCCAGTTTTTACAGCTGACAGGATTCTTATAGACTGGAGAAAAGCCCTTTCCCCACCCCCTGGAGTCTTGTTATAATGAGGCCCAGGCCTGCGATCTCATCTCCTTTTTTGTAATCCGAAGGAGGGATGGCTCGAACTGGGGGGCGGGGGAGGGGGAATATGCCATAGGCACCATCAGAACCCCAAATGCTGTACAAATAGCTTCCTGTTGATATTAGGAGACTACCTACCACAGACACTTTTTCTCAAAGGCTGCCTTTTACTTGGAAACGAGGGCTGTGCTTCAAAGAGCAGTTCTCGCTCTGTGTACACGAAGTAGCAATCACAGGCTACCCCCGCCCCCCAAAACCGCCACCTTGCTAATTAGGGATGCTGGCCTCCTTCGAAATGCCCATGATGCCTTCTGAGCTGGGAAAGCACAGCACAGTCGTGATTCTGCAGGCGTTGACTCAGAGTAGAGCTCTAAAACATGAAATTTTCTCCAAGTAAATATGGAGCCAGGAGTGAGACATAATGGAGAGGAAACAATAGACTTTGTTGGAAACAATGTTCTTTCTTTGTACCTGAGCTAAGGTGCGATTTATAAAATCCTAATCAGGGAGACTTCTGTTTCCCTACGGGCTTGTTCCTCACTCCTTTTCTTTAACCTTTTGACCCATTAATGAACTGTGTTACCCACAGTGCTTTTTAAAATTATTCTTCCACTGCCGAAAATACGAAGTAACTTTCAATAGTCTCATACCCATTTGAGAATCTAGAGGAGATGGTTTATGTTGTACGAGTCCCCGCTTAGCACCATAGTCTTTGCTTCTTCAGTGATGGTTTATACCTGCTTTTTTTGTCCATCTGTGGTAGGGGGGAAATCTCCAAAAGTCATTAGCTGGCAAATTTCTTTAAACGGAGAATTTGAACGACCTTTAGAAATTGCAAGCATGGAAATGGAGAGTTTCAATAAAGAGGATATTTTGGAAATACGGTTCTTGCAAATTCTGATTTTTTATAAAGATTTTATTTATTTATTCGACAGAGATAGAGACAGCCAGTGAGAGAGGGAACACAAGCAGGGGGAGTGGGAGAGGAAGAAGCAGGCTCCTAGCGCAGGAGCCTGATATGGGGCTCGATCCCATAACGCTGGGATCACGCCCTGAGCCAAAGGCAGACGCCCAACTGCTGTGCCACCCAGGCGCCCCCTGATTTTTTTTTTTTTAACAGCTTCCCTTGGTTTACACCTTACATGTCACCTGTCTTGTGGGAACAGTTGTCCCTTGTGGTAAAGCAATGACTCAGGTGTTAAAAAAGTTCTGGGAAACATGGCGCTCCTGCACTCCCAGAGAGGGAGCGGAGTTGCAGGATTATGCTGGGAGGATTATGACGGCTGTCAGTGGGCTCTCACTTCGGAAGCAACTTCCCTGCAAGTTATGCCCACATCTCCTGTGCCAGCCAGAGTGTGGGTGTGAATGGGCTTGCTCACAAATGCTGGCCCTAGTTTTTTGTTTTTGAAAATTTAGCCTTTGCTGTTTACTCTAGCTTCAGACATGATATTTTTTAAAACCACACTTAGAGTCTGCAGCATCTTTTCTCTCCTTGCCAAAACTCTGCCATAACTTTGGCCGTGGAAGTTGACCTGGTTTCTCAGCGATTCATAAGCTGTGAAGATGGCAGGGACGCCCAGCTTGCAAATTCCGGCCCTCACAGGGTCATTACCATTGGTGTGTTTCTACAGACTGACTCCATCGGTTCCGGCCTCCCGTATTAGCAGCTGCCTCCTCTTCTCGCCCTCTCGATGGCCGCAGAGCTCTGCTTATCATCCATTTCCACGCTGGCTTTGTGTGCCTCTTTGTAAGCTGGGCGCGGAGCTTCGTGGCCTTGTCAGCGACTAGTGGATAAGCCGCCTCGCCAACTGCAGTCATTCTGCACCTCCTTTGTCTTGTTTCCTTTTCGATGGCCTCATTTTATAAGCATTCGGACGAAGGACTCTTTTCAAAATAAGCAGCCGGTATGGGTGTGCTATTGTTCCGTGCAGCGGCTGCCCGGTTATTATTTTTTAAATGTATTCGCTGCATGGGCTTATCATGTAAACTCCTATTGAAAACCATTGCCCCCAGGGAAGGATTTGAGCATTTGGATAATTTCCCGAAATTCTCAAGTGTATGTGTTTGGAGTTTCTTTTTCCTCCCCTCCAAATGGATGCAGCCATGTCAGAGCGATCCATAAACAATATTAATTGCACAAAAGCACCAAACTGCCAATCTCGAAGCTCGCTGCTCATCCCCTGCTGCAGACCCTAATCTCCAAGAAGCCCTCCCTTTTTCACAGGATGCAAAAGAAACACACCAATTGGAGTCCCATTTACAGGATCGAAGCTTCAGTGATAGTCTCCCAATTTTCTTGGTGTCAGCATCGTGTCAGTTTTGGACTAACAGCTGGAAAATTATTCTACCTGTACAACGTGGCTTGTCTTCCTAAGCCAGCAGAGACGCGCATGAATGCAATAATGTGTGTGCATTCTGGGCCCAGACAGGCGATGTGCTGCCTTCCACTTGATTTGATAATCTAATACAATTAAGGCCATTAATAAGTGAAGTCGTTTGGGAACTTGGTTCATTGCCTAAAATCTGTGCAAGGCAATGTCATTTAAAGATCTTTTTTCCTTTCCTTTTAGATTTTATCCTTTGAAGAGATAATTCAACTCAATAACTTCTGTGATCTGTGAGGTTAATTGTCAACCAAAGAAACTTTGCTACTGGTTCAATGGAACTGATCTTTGAATACTTTTTCACTGAGTTATCAGCTACTTCTTGATTTTCTCTCTCGGCCTCCTATTTCCCAATAGATGGATTATGTTCCAAAAGCCACAACCACACATCAGTGTGGCTCACATCTTGCTGATGTCTTACGAACACAGGAGTCAAGATTATTATCCAAAGTTCATTTTTTAAAAACTACGTTTGCCACGATCCTACCCAACCATTCTTTCACATAAATTCACATTCTCACACAGCAGCTAACCTCTAACAAAAGTCCAGCATTTGAAGTAATTGAACATTAATGTGGACAGCAATAAAAATTCTGTAGTTTAACCCCAAGACTGGTTGGGTTCCACAAATGGTATTTTAATGAAGGACCCACTGAATTTAGGACAGCTGCCAGGTGTTATGCTAGGCTGGTAGCTGAATCTTGGATCAAACACAACTTTGCAATGACTCATACATTTTACTAATTTATAAGTGCAGCCTTCCTTGAAATCCCAATGTAAAGACCAGAATCCTGATCTATAAAAGTGAGTATAACCTTGAAGTCAATGAAAATGAAGGTATTGTTCACTGAATAGAGAGTCTGTGAGCTTATCACCTTTCCCCTCCCACATCTTCTAGCTTTTTATTTTCTTTGAGTTTCACATGAGGGACTGTGTGATGCCAGAAGCATAAATCTGACTTCTGGAGGTTTGTATAGCAATAAACAATAAAACCTTATCTGAACAGCCAACAGAAAAAGGTTGGATGGCAAATTCATTTAGAAACAGCATCAGGCTACCCAAGTGGGCATGTGGGACTATGTTCTGAGCCTGGCTAGGAAAGAACCATGTGTGATGGACAGTTGGGGAAGTATTCTCTCATCCTCCCTGCTCGCTTTGGAAGTTCCTAGTCTTTGAACGTTCCTTGTGGCCCATCTTTATCCACCTCCTCACTACCCCCCACCCCACCCCCTCTCCATATGGTGTTAATGCCTTGTAGGACCTGTCTGGCCACTGCCAGAGGCTCCGAGTCCAGCAAAGTTTCCCTTTCATGTACTTTTCCTACCGTTAACTCCTGATTTTCAACCCTTGCATATGAAAATGATCTTATTATAAAGTTATATAGAAAAACAGGATGCAAAATGGTACTTTTGAAAAAATCCCAAATACACAAAAAATTACTTTATTGGAAGAAAATACATCCACATATGAATAGTCATTGTATTTTGATCTTTCTACTTTTCTCTAGTTTCCTTTTTTTTTAACCATAAACATACTTTTGTAACTGGAATGTGCCCCCCCCCCATATAGTATATGAGATACAGCCTGAAATACATCCAAATCAAATTAAGGAAATAGACTTACTTAGAACACAAATTTATAACCACAAATTATAATCTTTTGCCTGCACTTGAAAGGGCAATGAGATAATGCAAAGGAAGAAGTGAAACTTTTAAGGGACTGTTAGCAGTTTAAGATTCTCAGTTGGTGTTGATTATGGATTTCACTCAATAAGGTAAAAATGACATGCCCCGGAGAGGCTGGCCATCGTCACTGGTTTTCTCTGGCAAAGCAAGAGTAGGTATGTAGGTCTTTGGCAGAATTCTCCATGCTTGTTGCTGTAAAGAAGCATCTTAGTGGTCACACTGGGATTCTCTGATGAGCACATTCACTAATTAGGAACAGAAAGGGGACCTGCTGGGCAGGAGGAAAGAGAACAGAGTGGGAAGAGCTGGTGCCCCAGATTCCAACTCTGCTGCTCTTCAGGAAATAGGGAAGCTGGCTGTGCTGCCTGCGTTGGATCCAAGACGCCTGCCCAACCTCGCTGAGGGTCCTCACCCTGCCTGAGCTCTGCTCCGCACTGCAATGGGGAGCGATGGGAGCACCGCACGTAGGGAGTCACATTTTACAGAATTCTGTGTGTTAGCATTACATGTATGCATGTATCAGATGATTTGTATATATGCACATAAATGCCATCTAATTTAATATTTAAACCACCTGGCACAGTAACTAGTGCTTTCCACTTGCTGATAAGGAATCCGACACTTGGAGATGTCACAAGATGCTAAGAAGGCATGTGCTGTGCTAGAAACATCTCTTGACCAAGTCCCGGGCACTGTTCTCTAAATCACAGCTACATTTATTGAGGAATCATACTTTTATTTCCTGATCTGGGGCTCTGGAAAATATTTCTGTACTCAGATTTGCAAACTCCGGGGGGCTCCTTGCTGTGAAAGCAGAGGTGCCTTTCACAGGCCCTCCTCTTCATGCAGCTGTGGCTTCGACGGCAGGCCACCCACACTTCTGCTGCACCACCTGGGGGCCCGCAGGAGTCCGTTCAGCCACTGTGACACATGCTCAAGGGAGTTAACAACCAAGGGCAACCCATGGACCATTGGGGTAGAGCACATGGATGAACACTCCCTTGTCCCATTTCTTGCATGGACAATCCTGAGGTCTGCTCTACATGGCTCCTGAGTGGTCCAGAGTGGGACCATGGACATGAGGGGGAAAAAATCACATTCCAGTTATAAAATTAATGTATGTTTATGGTAAAAAAAAAAAGTTAAAAACTAAAGAGAGGTATAGAAAATACTCACAAACGATAGCTCAGTAAGTACCTTGGATTGGATCTCTCTCCTCTGGTTTCCCTGCCAAGTTATCCAGCTGGACTCTAGTTCACATATCTTCTTTGGGACACACCAGAGACCTTCGTATTGATGATGTTACTTTTGGGGATGATTATACAGAGAAGTTTCCTTCAAAATGCAGTATAAAAGTAATTCTTGATCTGTTTATTGGAATTCATAGATTTCATATTTCTTTTCATATGCATTATTTCATTTGGATCTTTTCATTAACTTTTCACCACTTCTCCCCATTAAGGCTCCTAACACCTCAACCAAGTCACCCATTTATCTTGGCCTGGATAGTGACCTCATAACTGGCCTCCTTGCTTTTGCCATTACTCTTGTTTGAACCCTCATCCCTACATCATTCCATTCTCAAAACAGCAGCCAGAGTGATTCTGTTTAAATAAAAATTGGATCAGGTCACTGCTCTACTCAAAAATGCTCTATAGCTCTCCATCTCACTCAGAATAAAAGCTCTTGTGAGAGCCTAGAAGACCTTACTTAGTCAGGCACCCTGTCACCTCTTGGACTTTATCTCCTCCAGTTTTTACACTTGCTTAGTCCTCTCCAGCTGTGTTGGCCCCCTTGTTGTTCTTCAAATAAGCTAGGAGTTCTCCTGCCTCGGGCCTTGGCACCAATGGTTCCATCTGCATGGAATGCTCTTCTCCATATATCCACATAGCTCCCTCTTTCCCTTCTTCAGATATCTCTTGAGTTTTACCTTCTCAATAAGGCCTTTCCTGATCACTCTGTTCAAAATCGCCATCCTTCTGCACTTTCCCAGCATGCACTGTCCCTCTCCCAGATTTATTTTTTACCCATAGTAACTGCATTCACTTAGGTATATTGTTTACGACCGATTTCTCCTGCCTGGTAAAAACTCCATGAGGCCAGGGATGTTTGTTTCGTTTGCTTCTATTTCCGGTTTTCTGAACAGAGCCGCACATTGTATACTCAGTAAATATTTGAATGAATGTGAGAATGGATGAATGAGGTTTGTCAGTTTGGCCCCATCCCTATTTTACAGATGACAGAATAGAGATTCAGAAAGATGAAGGGACTCTGCCAAGTGCATACAAATATACCAAGTAAAGTCTTAAACTTGTTTCCCTATCTCCAGTAATGCTCATGTAAGAAAAATGGCAATAGTCCTTGGATTTAGCAATTCACACTTCAACTAGATTTATTAGAATACAAAACTTGTCTAGGGAAAAGCTGATCAGTAACTTAAGCACAAGAAAAGAAAGTACATTTGAACCATACACGCTTTCATGTGTGCGATAACTGCAAGACAGCTCAGAACAAAATCTGTGACCCCGTGACCCTGTCTCCAGGATGTGACAACATGCATACCGGCTTTCAGAACTGTTTCTCCTGTACTTCTTTTTTTCTTTTAGCCTGATTACCTTAACTACTTGTTTTTTTATTTTGTTGCATTCTATGAGCTTTCGTAAGGCATCTCCAGTCCTCTTTTGGAGTGTGTCAGGGTAAAAATAGAGAAAGAAACAAAAACCATTTTGTGGTGTCAACCTACTGTAAAGGACTAGCACGATCTGACTTCAAGAAGAGATCAAGGTGGGCTCTAGCCTGAATGTAAGTGGGGCTCACTGGGCAATGCTGAGATAGTCTGGTCTCTTCATTATGACAATTCAAAGAATAATCTTTTGAAAAATATCACTTAAAAAATTCAGATTTGTGCTTTAGTCTTTTAAGAAGCTGACAAGTGAGTGAGGTGCCTGAGTGGTCCGTCATTTAAGCGACTGACTTGATTTTGGCTCAGGTCACTATCTCAGGGTCAGGAGATCAAACCTGCATGGAGCTCCGCGCTGAGCGTAGAGCCTGCTTGGGCTTCTCCGTCTCCCTCTGTGCCCCCGCCCCTGCCCCTGCTTGTGCTCTGTCTCTCTAAAGAAAAAAATGAGAAAAAAGCTGACAAGTGAACGGATAGGTGCTATTGTCCAGCACTATGACAGATCTGAGGTTTAACCTCCTTGTAAGCTGACTAGTCGGTGGGCCATAGTTCGATGGATGCTGGTAGACAACCTGAGGTTTCTGGGTCAGAGGCAAAGAGCAGTTGATTGCTCACAGCAATAACAGCAGCCAGTGTTTTGGCATTTTTGCTCCAGTTCTCCAGGTTTCTGTTCCCACATGGCAACACAGAGAAAGCCAAATGACACCTACACACACGGTGGGTTGCATTACAGGATAGGACTCGTGAGCTTAGGGAACCTGACCATTTTATACTGGGGTAAGCATGCCTCCTCATTGCTTTGGAGGGAGACACCAAGGCTATTTGCTAGACAAACATCTTTGAAAAGATAGCCTGGAACATCTGCAAGAAATGCAGAAATATAAAGAGCCATCTAAAATCGTCTCTCAACGTATATATTTTCTAAATGCAGAAAGAAGCATCTTCAAAGCCATCCCTCTCCACGCCTTTCATTCTTAATATCTTCCACTGGCAGGTGGCCACTCCCTTAATGCTCTTTCTTAGTCTCAAGTCCACAGACCAAGCTCTCTGTCAGAGCCAGCAATGGACTTTGGTCTTCCTTCCTTTCCTTTCTGACCTTATTCTTTATTATTGGCCAAGAATAAATCTCAACACTAGGTACAACATGACTTCCCCCTCATTTCCCCACTTCTGTCTTTTTCTACTCTGTCTCCATTCAACATCACGAAACCTTAGGGACTGAGCTTGGAAATACCAGGTTTCCTTTAGAGAGCAGGACAGAAAAGCTGAGAACATTCATACCTGAAGGAGTTTTGTCCCTGACCAAGGGGGTCTTCAGTACCTCTAAGTTCTTTTCTGTTCTCCATTCTCTTCTTCCTCTCCCTCGGGTTCAGGGCTCTAATATTGCTTCCA
Organism: Ursus americanus; assembly: GCF_024610735.1. Lineage (NCBI taxonomy): Eukaryota > Metazoa > Chordata > Mammalia > Carnivora > Ursidae > Ursus > Ursus americanus. The sequence goes on along the minus strand of NC_142137.1, from coordinate 8,272,594 downwards.
GATGGTTTTTAGTTAAGAAAAAAAGGGAATCGGAAAGAGGTCTCTGGTTGAGGGGGACTTGCGTTAATGACCATTTTTGAGACCTTGAGATTTTGTCTGACTGTAGTTTAATATGAGCAGCGGTGTGACATGGCTTATAGGTCTACGTAATCAGGCTTTTGACATTTCTAGGCAATTTTGGATGTTTTTCCAGTAAGGCACTTTTGCATCATCCTCAATAGCTTTAATATTCTTTCCACTTTCTTCAAAACTCCTGTCCCTCTGAACTCCTGTATATCACCCCCACCTCCTGTTCCAGTAAACTTGACTGCTTTTCTCCTTTTCACCCACAATAGACTTGGCCTCATGTGTCCAGAGAAGATAGAAGTTCTCATATTCCTGCCAACAAATTGTCAATCCTACCTGCATTTATTCCATCTTCTTCATTTTCTTATGCAAAGTTCATCTCTCCTTCTATGCTCTCAGTCCCTCCTATGCCTCCTGGATACCCATCCACTCTTCAGCCATGTCTAATCCTGTCTCAGTCCTCACCGTTTCCTAGAATGGGCTTCCTGCACACTACCCAGTCTCTCTTGATTGTGGAACCCAAGGAAGACTTTTCAGTCTTCCCTTCTAGATCTCTCTGCAGTACTGGACTCACCCTACCATCTCCTTCTTGAGCCACTCTATCTTTTGGATTCTGGAAGATCATGAATTCCAGGTGTCCTTCTGTTCCCCTGGCCACTCCTTTTCAGTCTCCTTAGCTGGTCCCCGTCTTATATGCAGCTCCTAAGCAAGTCCTTAAGACTTGGTCCTGACAAAGGCTAAAAGATTCAGAAACCATTATTCGGAATGGAATTTCACTCTCCATATCTGTCTCTTACCTGTATTTGTAGTGTCTTGGCTTCATTTTTCTAGTAAGGGTAGACTTTCTCTACATTAGAGGGAACCTGAATGCCCACAACCTAGACACATAGCCTAACAGTCTTCACTAGACCATAAATAAGGATTTCCTTTTTTGAGGTAAAGTTTTTAAAATCTCAAGGAAGAGCTCTAATGGGCCATGTGTCCTCTCCTCAGACTGGTCCTATGACTGAAGAAGAAGTCCAGGCATAAGAAATTAATACAGATTTTGGCACCAAGAAGAGGGTACCCCTGTAACAAATACCAACAATTTGTAAGTGGTTTTGGAACTGAATAGCAGGCCTAGGCTGAAAGAATTTTGAGGTGTATGACAGCAAAAAAATGTAAATTGCCTTGAACAAAACATTGGTGGAAATATAAACATTAAGGCACTTCTGGCGAAGGCTCATCGTGTCATTGAAAACTGATGGAAAGGTGATCTTTGTTACAAACTGACAGAAACTTATCTAACTGGTGTCCTGCAGTTGTGTGGAAAGCAGAGCCTATAAATGATGAACTTGGATATTTAACTAAGGGGATTTCCAAACAAGTTGGGTCCTAAATGCCATCTTAAGGGTTCTTATCACAGAGATATAGAGGGAGATTCGTCCCACTCACAGAAGATTAGGAGGTAATGTGACCACAGAAGCAGCGGTGGGAATGATGCAGATACAAGACAAGAAATGCCAGCAGCCACCAAAAGCTGAAAGAGGCAAGGGATAGATATTCTCCTTGAGGCTCTAGAGGGAGCTTGGCGGCCCTGCCTGGAATCTTGGCTTCAGACTTCTAGCCTCCAAGAACTGTGAGACAATCAATTTGTGTTGTTTTAAGCCAGCCAGTTGTTGGCCATTTGTTACAGGAGCCACAGGAGGTGAATGGCACAGCCTGGATCACCTGCCATCCCAGAGGCCAGCAAGCCTGAGAGGTGATGACAACCTACCACCAAAATCATGTGTGCCATTGAAGAAAACAAAAAACGAACAAAACCCAACAAAGTCAAGCAGAAACTTGTTCTCCTCTCCCTTGTATATATTTTGTGTCTGACAGAAGGGGTGCTTACCAAGACTAGAAGTGACTACCGCTGGCCGTCTTTATCCTTATGTCACTTTCCCCTCAGCAGTAGTCAGTGCTGCCAGATGCTGCCTGCTTCTTCACCACCCTCTCTCTTCGATGTCTTTGCTTTCCATGGCCTCGCACCCTCTGGCTTCCCCTCTGCTTTTCTGACCATTCTTTTCTTCTCGGTTTCTTCTGTGTATCTTCCTTTGCTAACCTTCCCATCAATGTGGGGGTCCCTCAAGGGTCTGTCCCAGGTCTTCCGTATTTTTCTTTGCTTTCCATTTGGTAGACTTTGCCTGGAATTTCCATTTGCTTCCATGGGCTCCCAAATTTATACTGTGCACTTAGACTTCTTTTTGGAGCTCCAGATATACATTTAGAACTGCTTACTTTATATTTTCACCTGGATGTCTCATGTTCCTCACACTTAGCATGTCCCTTCCCTACCCTCATTCCCAATGGTCCTTCATCCAGTATTTCTCATCTTGGTCGGCAGTACCACTGTTCACTCAGTTGTTCATGCTAGCACCATGGGAGTCACCTCTAATCCCATCCCTCTCCTCATAGTCAACTTCAATCTGTTTCCAAGACCAAACCCTTCTACCTCTGAAATAGATCTCACATGTGGTCCACTAACATCATTCTAACCCAAGCCATGACCACCTCTCATCCAGGCTTCTGCAGCAACTTCCCAACTGTTTCCTTGCTTCTACCCCTTGCTCTGCCTCATTTTTATACACACTAACAAGAGTGAGCTGTTAAAAATACAAAGCCAATCATGTCACTTTCTTAATTTAAACTCTTCAATGGTTTCCTAATCAAAGCCTATAAGGTCCTGAAGGAGCTGTGTAGTGGGTACACAGAATACTCATCAGGAATAAAGGATTTATTCTCCCAGCTGTTGGGAGTACAGTCAGCTGCCAGCCCTGAGCTGCCAGCTCTCTTTGGGGATTGCCTCAACTGAAGAGAGCTGCCTTTCCCAAGGAGATGGCCTCCTTTCTGGGGTGACCTTCATCCAATAACTGAATGATGATGGAGAGGATGGTATAAAAGCCCAACCTTCTCACCCCAACTTGGTCAGCCACAACTTGGCCAGCTCAAATGAACCATCCCTGGGGTCAGCTGATCCTTCTGTTGAGACTGCAGCTCAGCTTCTGTTCCATAATGTGTCCTTCTTCTTCCTGCCATGAGTGGTAATCCCAAGACCACTCGCAGTAAAACTCTTCCACACTAATCCCCACCTTAGAGTCTGCTTCCTGGAAACCCAGCCTACAGCAATCTGTAAAGTCAGTGTTGAGATCAAGGAAGCTAATAATCTCACTGTCCTCCTTGGTGCTCGGATTATGTCTAAAATACTGTCATACCCACAGTGTATGCTCAGTCTTTGGGGCTACATTTTAAGAAGGACATTGATAAAGTAGAACATGACCAAGGAGGACAACTGAGATGTTGAAGAGCTGACAATCTTGTCATAGGACAAAGGGTCAAGAGATGAAGCTAGTTGGTCTGGAATAGCTTCAACACAGTTCATCATCCTTAGATTTTTGAAAGGCTGCCAAACGGAAAAATATTTCACCTTGAGTTGCTCCAGGGACTAGGTTTGGTCGCGGTGGGTAAAATTTCCTGCAGCACAAGTTTAGGATCACTATAAACAAGTTTCTAGCAGCAATGTAATGGCATCTTAGTGAAACAGAGTTTAGTTTTACTGGACCTGTGTGACCACATCTTGAGAATGAAGCAGCAGAATCCTGAGCCCAGAGAAAGTGTTGATCAGATGCCTAAATTCTCCATGACAGCATTCTATGACTTTCTGTTCTAGGGCATGGTTTTAAAAGTACCTGCAAAGGTTGATAGCTATAATCTGACAAATGGATTCCATAGCCAAGTAAATTTGAGAAAAAAGTTAAATAATGTCAGGCAAGTCGTTTTTACTGCAGGAGCTCTTCGAGTTTTAATATTTCAAAAACACATGGTGAAAGTCCGTAGAGGCCACCAGGACTCAGCACTGCTTCGAAATCTTGACCAATGGCTAGTCAAAATGATGGGGTTAGTATTCTGTGGAAGCCACTTCAAGAAATTCTGCTTTAGAACATATGTTGTTCTGAGCTGTTAGGAGAAATTCTTAACCCAGAATCATGAAGCTACAATCACTAAATATTAGTAATTAAGCTTCCTACAAGTGTGGATCATGGCTAAAAAGTTAGGAATTCTCCCTGCTTTGCAGAGAAGGTTTATTTGTTCACATTTGTACCTTTAGCATATGAACATGCCTGCTAATGTCATCCCTGGTAGTAGTAGAATGGATAATGGATAAAAGCTCGAGGATTATCATTTTTGTTTATATTCTTTATTAGGTGTTACACTGACCCTTTTTCGAATTTACTAACCATTTATATTTTGAAGTGTTCATAAGGTCCCTGGATAAAGAATCCCGCCCAATACATTTATATGTAGAACACACAGTTGGGGGACATACTTGACTACCGAAGTCAAAATTCAGATCTTCAGAGACAGAGAGACAGAAAAACCCAGAAAATTGTACCAGTTTTACATTAACTAGGCTCATTTCTATCTTGTGCTCTACGGACACGGTAGTGAGTCCCAATTATCCAGCTGCCTAATCAACACCCATAATTAAATTCTCCACATTTGCTCCCTTTTATTCAGCATTCCCAGTGACAATGTACCCACTCTAGAAGAAAGAAAGTAAGAGTGCAGCCAGGCTGTTGCTTATGCCTGTCTTAATTCTGTGAACTCTTTTATCAAATGCCCATTCTAAAGATCTGGTAATTGGCTTGAGGCTTTTTAGTAGAGTGGGAAGCACTCAAAAACCCGAGCCACACAGTGTCAGGTTGGTCCTAGGACAATGAAAGATATGTAGCAGCTCTTACTGTTTCCAGACCACGATGCTTTTTGACTGATAGGTGAATAGCTGCCCAACTTATAGCTTTAACTTCAGTTGAGGAGGCAGAAGAAGAAGATGGTGAGAATTGTAGGATTAACTCATGTTTTTCAGAAATCTTTTCAGTTTCTATTACCAACAAAAATTTGTGGAGTAACCAGCACTTTAAAACACACTGTGGGCAACAGAATTATTTTTAATAATAATAAAATAATTTTTAAAAAACTATTTTTGCTATGGAGACATTTTCTGAGGGCAAAAAAAAGTTATCAGTTCAAAGTCGGTGGGTAGCATATTAAAGAGAACTGGGCTATTCAAACAAATACCTCAAAATCTTTCAAGTTTCTAAGGAGATAAATCGAATGATGGCAAACTAAATATTTAATTAATTAATGGTAGAGTTGATAAATTGTCTCTAAGATGAACAATGCAGGGCTATTCTGTAAGCACATCAGTTTTAACCACTTTAGGTGCTACCCGTAGGCTGGGCTCCTTTTTGGTCAAGAATACACTCCCCCCCCCTCCGACCCACCCCCTGCATATAGACTTACAAGGCAGCTACCAAACACCAGAGATCATGTTCCTATAGCAACTACAGTCCATTTTATTGCAGTCATCTTTACACAAAATCAGTTTTAGAAATCCACTATGATGAACAGGGGTATTTGTTCACACTTGTCCAAGTGAAGCTTTCTATACCACATGTGATAGCATGTCCTTGCTATTGGCTAGGACTGTATTATGTGTCAGGAATCATACAGATTTGTAGTTTGATTAATCAACACTGCATCTTACATGAATCAAGTCCTCAAACACAGGGGTCACAAAGACAATTACCTTAAATCACTCTATGCCCAACTGTGCCATCTACAGGCTGAAGAAACTCTCTTGAGTGTGGTCAAAAATGTCTCAGATGCCAAAGAGGGGATCTTGCTCTTCTATGTACCCAAGTACATTTCTTGCCTCTCTGTGTTCCATAAGAGAAATTCCACTTCCTCCCCAAGACAGTAGAAGACCTCAGGGACACAAGAACCTTGTTGAAAACGTTACTGAGTATATTACTGTATTTAGTAGAATAATTGTGGGGTTGCGGTCAGGTGGCCTCTGACTCTGCTATTGATTGGCTTTGTGACCAGAGAGAGTTAACTTAACCTCCTTGGGTCTCAGTTTCTTCATCTGTAAAATGAGGGTTTGGGCTAGGTGACCTGCAAAGTCAATTTTGGCTTAAAGCATCTGTGACATTATGTTTAATGGAATCAAGGAACTTGAATGAGTGAGATTCACCCCTCTGGAGGTAATCAGAAAGGAGAGTGGAGAATGAAATTACCTCCTTTCTTGCCAAACCAAAGTGAGCTCCAAGAAATACAAATATATGTATCTATAATTTGTTACTTTTGTTACTAAAAAGAAATGGAAACTTCCATCAAATAAGACAAAGCTATGAGATTCTGTTTTATGTTTTGGAGCTCGTGGTGGGATGGATGTTTATTGTGGTTCTGCCTCCATGACCTTGTTCCCTGGTGGAGAATATGCATGGTGAGTTTGTAATGGGAAAGCAGCAGGGCAGAAAGAGCTAGATGGGCCCAGAAATTCCAGTTTGGAGTCCGAATAAGAAGGTCAGTGTTCTCTCTCACTCAATCTGGGAAGCAACAGGAAATGGGAAGAAAAGTTCACTCTTTAAGTAGTGCTACACTCTCTCTAATGGATCTCAAAATGGCTTTAGGTATTTTGAAATTCCTCCCTCTGCAAAAGCACAAAGTCATTCTTTCTCCCTAGATGCTACCGCGCCTCCTGACATATGAAGAGTTATGGATACTTCCCTCATGATCTCAGGCTATTACTGCCTCTGTTCTTCAGTCTGTCTCTCCTCCTTGTTGCCCTTGTTACATGGTGTTGGCAGAGCAGAGTTAGAGTATCTCAGTTGCTGCTCCAGCATTTGCTTTATGGTGACAGAGGCCATATTTTCCCAACCAAAATCTAGGAAAACATGGTGTGACAAGTATGAATGTTCTCACGAGGAAAGTAGGACAAAGCAGTAGAAATTAAGGCTGTCCTGGAATACCCTGATATACCAGATCAGTTGGCAGCTTGCCATTCTTTGGTGGAAGGAGAGGACCAACGACTCTTCCAGTTAAATGATATGATTTCTTCATAGTCATCTGGGTTCTTTAGACCACCATGCCTTGAGTCCTTTTCTTGCCTTCCACATGTATGCAGAAGTGTAAGTGCCATTCTTTGGTGGAAGGAGAGGACCAACGACTCTTCCAGTTAAATGATATGATTTCTTCATAGTCATCTGGGTTCTTTAGACCACCATGCCTTGAGTCCTTTTCTTGCCTTCCACATGTATGCAGAAGTGTAAGTGCCATTCTTTGGTGGAAGGAGAGGACCAACGACTCTTCCAGTTAAATGATATGATTTCTTCATAGTCATCTGGGTTCTTTAGACCACCATGCCTTGAGTCCTTTTCTTATCTTCCACATGTATGCAGAAGGGTAAGTTTTGGGATCAGCTCTGAGGCCAAAATATTCCCGAGGCTTTGAGCTCCCTCAAACACCAAAAGAAAGATCGTACTTTAAGACATATAGCATCATTTCCTCTCACATTTTATAATGCCTGCCACCCACACTTTCCTTGCCAGACTCAATCCTCAAGTGCCTATTGGCTGGAAGCCCCTGAAGGCACGAAGTGTTGTCTATCTTATTCACTGCTGCATATACAGCATCGAGAACTAGGCTTAGTTGATAGAAGGTGCTCGATAACCATTTGTAAGATGAACGGGTGATATTCTTTTATTAAAGACTGGACTATACCAATTCTTTTTGTAAATTTGTGGTAATACTAGAAATAAGGACATTTTGACAAGAGAAATCTGTGATAGGAAGAAAAAAGACAACTCCTATCCTTATTTGGTTTCAGTCTTGGATGAATCCTTCTTTATATATTTAGCAATATTCAGCTGTTTTTCTTTGTGAATGACGGACCTCTCAGATGCTTCTTGTTTATTTTTTTGACCTAAATAGCAGTGCATACAAAGGGCAAGAGCCCTCGAGGTACAATGTCAAATATAGTCGGCGTATGAAACCTGTTTCAGTCCGATCTTTAGTCATTGTTTCCTCATTTGGGCCTTTTATGAGAAATGTCTATACAATTCTATCTAAAAAAATAAAATAAGATTGCCACTTCTCCCTTAAAGTCATTTCTGTCCTAGTTTATCTTCCATTTAAAAAAATCTAATTCAGTTTCAAGTAATAATGACAAGGTTCCATTTATTTCAAATCACCAAAATGCCAATGTTATTTCAGTAATGTTATTCTCAAAAAAGTCTTACCACTCCAGAACAACAATTTTATGTTTTTATAAATGAAAAAAAGTAAAATGGCGACAAAACTTACCTATTTGGAATTTCCAATAATTTGGACAAGAAACTGGGCTGAAGTTTGTTTTTACAATACCTTGGAGGGAAAGATTTGTTAAGCTACTTACTATGGCAAAAATTTAAATTATGTAGAAAAGCAACTAGGAAGGGAAGGAGATTAACATAAATAAATATGCAAATAGCACACTCTTTTCTGTATGATAAAGCAGCTTCCTAAAAAAAACTCCACTAGTCCACATTATTTATCGAGTTTAAATTACTATAAGAAAGCCTTACATGTGTATACTACTTTTTTGTACAATTTACTGAACAACTGTCTATAATGCTTTTAATTATCACAGCAACCCTGTGAGCTAGGGATTATTCCCATTTTGTGGACAGGAAAACAGTTGCTTGGAGCAGTTAATAGATTAGCTCCAGGACAGATGACTAAGTGACAAAGCTGGGACTTAATTAAATATAGGTCTTCGAATGCATGATTCAAACTTCACTTCACTGCAACACAGATGCCTGTAACAGTTTTAATATGTTCTGTAATTTAGACTTTTCATTAGTCCTGACAGACCAATTAGCCAAAATTAATGTGTTTTCCCCAAGTCAGTGGATAGAGTCAAGAAGAGTTTTGAAAAAAGATAGGAAGGAACACTTTTCATGATCATTAACCAGTGATGATAATAAATACATCTCATACCCAGAGGAGTTCAGAATGTTCCCATCTATATCTTTATAACTGAACTCTAAGTTTCAAAGAAACCTCACAGATCATCAGTTCGTTCTATCTCAAGGGAGAACATGAGTGTCTTGCCTTGTGACCTGGAGTAGGAGAAGAGTGAACATGGATGTGAATGCATGTTTGTTTGTTTGTTCTTGCCCTTAACAGATGGAGGATTGCAAAGGAGAAGGAATTAGCATAGCTTCGTGTTTTTCCACGACAACTCTAGAAAACACTTGAGCAATGCTTTCAAAGTCAGAAAGAAAATTATTTTCAACTTAGAATTCTATACTCAGCCAAACTATCAATCAAAAGAAAGGGTGAAATTAAGAGATTTTTAGACATGTAGAAATTTTACTCTCATGCTTTTTTAAGAGGCTACTAGAGGATGTGCTGTACCAAAAGGAGAAAGCATATCAAGATGGGGGAATAATGCAATGCAGGAAACAAAGCATACACACTTAGGGGAGAGGCAGATATTGGTCAAGAGGGATCCCAGGCAGAGAGGGCAACTAACCTAAACCGGAGAGTTTCAAACATTTGTGGCCAAGGACAGCATAAGGCTCCATATTCATGGCCACTCTTCCCAGGTTTACATAATCAAAGTAGGTGGCTGACAAGATCCACAATGATTAGATAATAAAGTATATTTCTAATAATTAAGTTTACACTGAAGCTTGGTGCCTCTCATTTCTCCCTGTTGACTGTGACACAGAAGAAAATATAAATCACCGGAATAACAAGTGTGTGTGTGTGTGTGTGTGTGTGTGTGTGTGTGTGTTTGCATAGAATATTTCTGGAAAGACTTATAAGGCAGTAAGTGATTGCTTCTGGGGAGAGGAGTGGGCAGGTATGGGGTGGGAAGGAAACTTTTCACTACACATTGTGTATATTCTTGATTTTTTTGAGTTGTACACAAAAAATAACATGAAATGTCTCCTCCCTCTCTCAAAACTCCCCAATTCAACAAACATGCAGATAAGTGCTCAATCTGATTGGTCGCGGATAGTTTGGGGATCACTGAAAGAGATGATTCTCACTTTCTTGTGTGTTTTCTTTTCCTCTAGTTAGCTCAGAGGCATCTGGAATGCTAGCTCAAAGATATGGTTTCAAATGTATTTCAAATTATTTCCTGAAGGGTGGCTCCAGCTTAGACAACCACCAGCAAAGAATTGAGAGAATCTATTTCCTTATACCACCTAGACTTACCTTTTTATTTTTTACATTATCACATTATTTGGAGATGAAATTACTGAGCAATACTCAAAAATGTGCTGGTTTGGTTTGGAGTTTTGGTGTTAATTTATCTGGACACAGACTGAGTTTTTTTTACAAGCTGGTGGCACATTGGCATCTCTGCATGAAATCTCTGCTCATGGCCAGGCTCCGCACAGTCTTTCAGTACACCTTAGGATTTTGTCATTCCAGGACCAGTGGAATACTAATTGTCCCCATGTAATATTTGTAATGAAGAGCTGAATTACTCTGCGTGACAGACAAAATCAGCTTGGCCACTGAAGGCAGCCTCATAAGCGTAGCATGAATTTGTCATCCACTGCTGGGTGCTTCAAACATTCAATACTGCACAAAAATTTCTGCTGGTGCCTTTTGCCACAGCAACACCCAACAGTGTCAGTGCCGTGATTCAGTCCTAGCAGCAGTCAAGATGCAATTGTAAAAGCTCTCAGGCAGTCGGTTCTTTGCTGGCCGGTGTGACCAGGCAGTGTAGACCCTACTGCAGTGTGGGGTAGTGGAGACAATGTGGGTTTTAGAATCAGACCCATCTGCTTCCTACTTCCGTTCCACCTCTAACTGGCCACGTAACTGTGGGGACGTGCTTTCTCTGAATCTGTTTCCTCATCTCTAAAACGGCCATTGTAATAGTTATTTTATACGGTTAGAGGGTTGCGGTAGGGATTAAATGAGATACAAGACATATATACAAAGCACCTGGCATACGGTAAGAACTCAGTTCACATTTAAATAAAATGAGTTAACCATATTAGCCATATTAATGATTTTTAAGCACTTAGAACAGTGCCTGGATCATTATAAACCTTTAATGAATGCCCATAGTAATTCGTAATTGTTTATACTGTAGTGGATAGTTTCACTGAATCGAAGATACTCTTTAATGAATCAATCAAGTAACATCTATTCTGAAGTTCTTCTACCTGCCCAGACTGGGAGGAGACCCAAACTGCCGTTCCTTCCTCAGGCATATGTAATCTAATGAAGGAGATAAGAACGATGTGAAATTAATTATCTAACTATAAAAAACATGTTATCTGAAACAGGAAGGGAATAGAAGAGGTCATAGAAGTTATGGAGACTCAAAAGGAGAAGAGAAGAGGAGAGAAAGAGAATGTGGGGGGAGGAATGATTCTGTGGGTTGAGTTGTGTCTCCCCTCCAAACCCAACCAAAATTCATTTTGAAGTCCTAATCCCCAAAATGAATGTATTTGGAGATGGGACCTATAAGAAAGTGATAAGGCTTAAATGAGGGCATAAGGACGAGACCCTGATCTCATATACTGATGCCCTTATAAGGAGAGAAAGAGACACCATAGTACTCTCTCTCTGCCCTGTGAGTACACTGCAAGAAGGCAGTTGTCCACACAACCAGGAAGACAGCCTCCATTAGAAATCAGTGATCTTGGGGGCGCCTGGGTGGCACAGTTGTTAAGTGTCTGCCTTCGGCTCAGGGCGTGATCCTGGCGTTCTGGGATCCAGCCCCACATCAGGCTCCTCCGCTAGGAGCCTGCTTCTTTCTCTCCCACTCCCCCTGCTTGTGTTCCCTCTCTCGCTGGCTGTCTCTGTCAAATAAATAAATAAAATCTTAAAAAAAAAAAAGAAATCAGTGATCTTGGACTTCTAGATTCCAGAACTGTGAAAAATAAATCTATGCTGTTTAAGCCACCCAGTCTATGCTATTTTTGTGATGGCAGCCTGAAAAGACTGAGATAGAGGGAGAGAAAAAGAGGGGGAACATATTTTGGTAAGGCCAGAACAGGGAATTTGCACTGTCATTTGAAATGCCTTGAAGGGAGAAGCAGAGGGAAAGCGTATTCTGGAGGCTTGAGTGAAGAGTCTGGGAACTGAACATGGATGCATAATCTAGGACCAGCTCAGGAAGGACTTTGAATTCCTTCAATAGCAAGAAGACATCAAGGGTGGCAATATTTCAGGCAAAATAAAATTCAAGGTAGGATATGTTTCCTCAACCAGTTGGCTGTCCTTTAGGAGTTTGGGGGGAAAGTTTGATAAATCATTCCATGTGAATCTTCACAGATAATGAGAATCAGGCCAGCTGGCAACAAATGAGATAAGGAATTGTAGGCCTGACCCTGACCAGTGAACTCTGAATTACACTGAAATTATGAAGCACATAATCATCATTTGCTCACACAGCATTCATTCTATACAGACTGTCAAAGGGGCAAAAGTTCCTGTATTCAACTGTATTTCAAAGAATCTTAGACTGAAACAAGAAAACGTAGACACCATTTAGTCAAATCCCACCCAGTGGAAGGCTTTCCTTTTTAATTTCCAAGAGAAAGTGCCATTAATTCAACCCTATCTAGACACTTCTTTAATGCAATTTTTAGAACAGCATTCTCTCTTCTCAGATTTGAGATGTTTTGAATCCTTTGAGAGCAATAACTGTACGTTATTTACTGAGTGCTTGTTACTATATGCTAGTCACTGTGCTGAGTGTTTTTCTTGCTTTATCTCTTTTTAACCATCCATTCTCACTTAAAAACACTTTTGTTATTGTCCACATTTCACAGATGTGCCAAGTGAGGCTTAGAGAGGTCATGTAACCTGCCTCAGATCACACAGCTAGGAAGCACTAAAGTCAAAATTTGGACCTGGGTGGACCACCCTCATAGCTTGAGCTCTTAACAGATGTCCTCTTGCATTGACCTACGTCAGTGGTACTCAATCATTTCTCCACCCACTCCAGAGAGACCCTTAGTGGAGCTAGAGTCAATGTGGGGATATAGCTTGAAAAGGCCATCCTTATTCTCAGGGTATTCTTCTAGGTCCCTTTCTTTTTTGGGACCCCCAAATGATTACCACCAATCCGGACATATTAGGCAACATCTGGGAGAAAAGGTCTAATTTTTTAAAACATTAACCAACATGGTTAAAATATGTAATACTTTTTCCAATGAAAAATACTCTGTGAAAACAAAACTCTGTATATGACTAATATGGCTTCCACAAAATAACCTGGCATCTTAATATTTTAGGGTGTAAATTCAATAGTAACATTGCTTGCCCTTACAAGCAGAAGTCTGCACTTTTGGAAACCATAGAATCACATGAGATCCATTCCTTCATTTTCAAGAAGGTAACCTCCAAAATCCAACCTTGCCCCCCCACCTGGAAAGGCACCATCCTGTCTCTTTTTCTTAATTGCAATAATTATTCATGCTGCATCAGCAGTTTCTCCAGCTACAGTTTTAAAGGCCATCCTCTCTGTGTAAGCCATGACCTAATGTACAATTAAAAACAGTTGGACAACATTTATTTAGCAGCTGCAGATATTCTGTTAAGATTGTCATGAGGACAGCCCATAGTTTTCTAGTGTCCAAGCTCCATAAACCCAATTCCTTTAGAGTTTCCATGAGTCAAATAATTTAGTTCAAGTTCTGTGAGACATGCATGCATGTGACCCTGGTAGGACCACTTAGCCTCCATCTGTTCTCCACTGCTGACCTTCACCTTTACCTCATCAGTCAGCTAATAAAAACATGACATAGGCCAAAAGACAGACCCCAAATAGGCCAACAAGGCACAAAGTTCAAAACCTTCTCATAGAAGGACAATAGAATCATCTTCATTAGATGAAAGGCAGTGTGTGGTCATTTTAGTTATTCCTTGGAACTTTGCTCCAGGTACTATGTACATCTTAATTTATAGAGTTATGGATTAAAACACTCTTTTCTATGCTTAATTTTTAAGATTAGCTATGTATTTTGGGTTTTATTAACTGTGGCACACAATAGACTATTACAATCAGAGCACTGCTTTGCAAACAATAATTATAAAGGGTTTGACTAAGACATAAAATATAATTTAAGGCTGTGTCACATATTCTACGTTCTTGATTTTGTATCTTTCCACCATTTTCTTCTTAAAAACAATAAATCATGGTAATCTTAGGTCAACTAGTCATCTTATGTTTTTTCCTTGATAAATCTCATGTGCATTATATCTGATATTTCTGTGTCTAATTATTTTTCCCAAAGAGGCTTGCATTATCCTTATTGCCAATCTGTGCATTGGCTTCTAATTCTTCCATATTGTGGGATTTAATCCTATGCTTTGAATAATAAGTCATCTATTTTGTAAGCTTAATGAGTATAATTTCAATGACATAGAAGCCACTTAGGAATATGTTAAGCATCTGTGGGGACTAGCATAAATTCTGCACAATTTCACTCATTACTAAAAGATACTTAGCATGGAGATGTCCCACCATCCTATCGAATTAATGCATGGCTTTCTTACCTTTGTATTCTCCAAAGTCCAGGAATCAAAAACAGATGCTCTTGCTTCTAGAAGTTATTTTGATATCTTCTAGGTTATGTAATAATTTCTGGCACTATCTACTCATTATTCCATCTTATCTCAGTTACATGCATTAAATTTCTTCTTAATCCAGAGACATTAATCAGGCTTGGTTTTTATCATTGGAATGTATCATTTTCACAGTTGTTCAGCATCAGGAGGGTTTTTGTTTGTCCTGCATTAATGAAGTCTGGCTTTTGTGGTGCATAGCCATGAGTCCCAAACCTCACTTTTCTTCCTCCAACCCAATAAGGAAAGATATCCTTTCTGTGGAAGTGGGAAGACTTTCCATTACGTTATTTCTGTGGAGGTATTTGAAAAAAAGAATCTGTTTCTCACTGAATTACTTCCTAAGATGAAATTCAAAGCCTCTCTTATGGAGTACACTGACAGTGTCATTGCAAAATAAGCCTGCCAGTTCATACGCTGGGATGAAGGAATCAAAGACTTTGAGACCTGAAGCCTTTCTTTCAAGATCCCAGAACACTCCTCTGGTGTTTCAACTCTCAGCTGAAGCCCCGATGAAAGAAAAGAATCTAAATTTGACCAATAGTCACAGAAAGCATTAAAAGGCATTCTTAAATTATAGCTAGGACATGTCACATTATGTTGTTCTCTCAAAAATAAATAATTGAAAACCCGTGCAGATTTTAAACAATAATACTTTTGTCTCCCCAGAAAAGGAAGGGCATTATCCTAAAGATCTGCAAAGGTGTGATACTAGTCACATGAGAAATATTTTCACAAATGAAGGGTCCTCTTTTCTCAGTCTTTATGCTCTTTTCTTTTTCCTTCTCTTCGGTATAAATATTAAAAGCAAAACTATAAATAAAACAAATTTCAAACAATGAAACATTTTATAAACAACAAGTTTTGGAACTAAGATTAATATAACAGATATTCTAAATGGCTAACGTTTAAACAACTTAAAAGTACTCCCAATCCTTTTCACTTTAACATTATTGTTAATATCACTGATATATTTTAATCCATATCATATGGGTATAGAGATTTTAGACATAGAAATCTTTTTATATTTGCAGAATTGTGCTTCTGAAAAAAATTTCTAGTTGGTAGAACTTCTGCTGGCAAAATCATCGTCTCGTAGGAGACCATCAGGAACTGGGAGAAGTCAATAAAATTCTACTAAACATAAATTCTTAGGAACCATGTTCAATAAAATTTCTAGAAGATTTCTAGATGTTTTTGTATTATCTATTGCAGCATAACAAATTACTCCAAAACTTACTGGTGTAAAGAAACAAACATTTATTATTTCACAATTTCTGTAGGTCACAAACTCAGGAACATCTTAGCCAGGTGATTCCAGCTCAGGCTTTCTCATGGCATGGCAACCAAGATGTCATCAGGGACTGCAGTCATCTAAAGGCTGAGAGTCTGGAGTCTGGAGATTTAAGCTTATTGGCTATGGGTGGGAGGTCTCAGCTCCTCCCCACTGAGCCTCTCATTCAGGCTGTTTGAGTCTCCTCAAAAAAATGGTAGTTGTGTTTCCTACAGCAGAATATTTAAGGGGGAGCAAGGAGGAAGTCACATGCCTTTTATGTCTTCACTTTGAAAGTGACTCACCTTCACTTCCACCTCTTTCTGTGCATTAGAAGTGAGTTACTAAGTACAGCCCACACTTAAAGGGAGGGGAATTAGATTCCACCTTTTGAAAGGAGGAATATCAAAGAATTTGTGGACGTCTTTAAACCACTGCAATTTCCAACACAAACTAGATTTGTTGATTTTAAGAACATGATCTGGTGGGGGGTGCCTCGGTATCTCAGTTGGTTAAGCAACCAGCTCTTGATTTCAGCTCAGGTCCATGATCACAGGGTCATGAGATCGAGGCCCATATCCAGCTCAGTGCTGGGGGCAGCCTGCTTAAGATTCTCTTTCTCCCTCTCTCTTTGCCTCTCCCTTCACCTCGCTCCCACATGCTCTCTCTCTCTCTCTCTCTCAAAAGAACATGATCTGGTGGGTAACCCTTTTCCTGATTCACCACATTGAATCAGGAAATATTTGTGAGCATTATAATACTCTAAGGTAGATTTTCCCCTCAAGTTATAAGTCAAGTGAACCATATCTTTTCAGTAATTTTTTAAAAATGAGCCCTTTTACTGGAAATGAAAATTAAAATCACAATGAGATATTACCTTACACCTGTCAGAATGGCTAGAATCAAAAACACGAGAAATAACAAATGCTGGTGAGAATGTGGAGAAAAAAGGAACCCTTGTGCACTGTGGTAGAAATGCAAACTGGGGCAGCCACTGTGGGAAACAGTATGGAATTTCCTCAAAAAGCTAACAATAGAATTACCGTATAATCCAGCAATCACACTACCAGGTATTTACCCAAAGAAAACAAAAGCACTAATTCAAAAAGATATATGCATCCCTATGTTTATTGCAGTATTATTTACCACAGCCAGGACATGGAAGCAACCCAAGTGTCCATTCATAGGTGAATGGATAAAGATGTGGTAAATATATACTATGAAATATTCCTTAGCCCTAAAAAAGAATGAAATTTTGCCATTTGTAATAACATGGATGGACCTAGAGGGTATTATGCAAAGTGAAATAAGTCAGTCAGAGAAAGACAAATACTGAATGATTTCACTCATATGTAGAATTAAGAAACAAAACAAATGTAAAACAAAGAAAAAAGAGACGAACAAAAAAACCAGACTCTTAAATAGGGAGAACAAATCCGTGGTTGCCAGAGGAGAGGTTGGTGGGGGGATGGGTGAACTAGATAAAGGGGATCAAGAGTGCACTTATCTTGATGAACACTGAGAAATGTATAGCATTGTTGAATCATTATATTGTACACCAGAAACTACTCTAACACTGTATGTTAATTATACTTTCTATGAATGAATAAATAAATAAGTCCTTAACTGATTTAAAATTTAATATCCTATACGCTTGCATTTTCCTTTGCCTAATTGTTATAAACTTTAGTAAAATGCTTATGTAACTGACAGGAATTTTAACACATTATCGGGATGTTTAAGGGTGTGTATATTTGGGGGGTGGGGCGTGTGTGCTGCTGCCATGTACCTTGCACCGAAGGGTGGAGTAAAGGGGACCCCTTTGCCTACCTTACTGCGTGGATCCGCCAGTGTGGTCTAGAAGAAGCTGAGTCATGTTGCCATATTCTTTTATTTATGGCAACTGAAATTATCATTAAATTGTTTCATGGTAACGAGCTAAAATTTTGCTATAGAAATATAAAATCACAGTATTCCAAGACTATGGCTGGCTAAATCACAGTTGAAGGATTGTTTTGTTTTTTCTGTCTAATGTCATTTTGTAAAAAACTTTTTGTATATCTTTAGCCTCACGTTTATCACTTTAATGGCTCCATAATGGTCCCCTGAGATGATATACCATAGATTATATAACCATTCCCTAATCGCTAGCTATTTGTATTCCTTGATTTTTCCTTCTACTTTCACAAATAATATCACTCTAAACATCTCTGTACAAATAGCTTTCTTTTTCCACCATTTCAAGCTCTTCCTTAGGGCAAAATTCCCCAAACTGGATTATTTAGTCAAAAGATATGCACTGTTGTTGTTTTTTAATCTTTATATTATGGAAAATTTCAAACACATGCAAAAGTGAAAAAAATAACATAATTATCTTATATACCTAACTTCCTTGCTTCAATAATTATCAACTCATGGCCATTCTTGTTTTTCTGTACCACCACCCCCTTTTATCCAACCTCATCCTCCAAACTGGATTATTTTGAAGCAATTCCCAGACATCTATATTTTCAGGTATGACCACTTTTTTTGGTTTCCAATACTGACTGTCTTATTGTCCTCCAGAAATTCAAATGAATTTCCACCCTAAAATCCAAATATGACATGACAACAAAAGAATGAAACATAAAAGAAAAAAAACGGACTTCATCAAAATTAAAAATCTTGCTCTGTGAAATTTCCTGTTAGGAAGATGAAAAGACAAAAATACAACCTAGAAGAAAATATTTCCATGATACGTGCGTGACAGAAGATAAATATAAATATCTTATTTTATATACACATATTATATATGATAAATATATATAATATATAATATATATAATATATAATAAATACATAATAAAGAACTCTCGAAACTCAACAGTTAAAAAAAACCCTTTTAAGTCAATTAAAAAATGAGCAAAAGACAAAAAGTGACATTTCATTGAAGAGGACGTACAGATGACAAATAAGCACACGAAAAGATGTTCGCCATCATTGGCCATCAGGACAATGCAAATTAAAATTGCAGTGATCTATCCGTACACATCCACTAGGACAACAACCATAAACGAATAGTGACAATAACAAACGCCTCTGAGGATGTGGAGAAACTGAATCTTTCACATGCTACTGTTGGGAATGTAAAATGGTATACAGCCATTCTGAAAAAGAGTTTCCCAGTTACTTAAGAATTAAATATATGTTTACCACACAACTCACCAGTCACACTCCTGGGCATTTATCTTAGAGAAATAAAAACTTAAGTTCACACAAAAATCTGTGCATCAATGTTCACAGCAGCTTTATTCATAAAAGCTAACAGACTGGAAACACCCCAAATGTCCTTCACTGGATGGATGGTTAAACATACTGTGGTAGACCCACTCCGTGAAATCTTATGCAGCAATAAGAAAAAATAAACTCTTGATATTTGCAACAACTTGGATGAATCTCAAGGCAGTTATGCTGAGTGAAAAATGCCAATCTCAGGTGTCTGTCCGACTGATGAGTGGATAAAGAAGATGTGGTCTACATACACTAGAATATTAGTCAGCCATAAAAAAGAATGAAATCTTGCCATTTACAACACCATGGATGGAGCTAGAGAGTATTATACTAAGTAAGAAAATGTCAGTCAGAGAAAAGACAAGTACCATATGATCTCACTCATATGTGGAATTTAAGAAACAAAACAAATGAACAAAGGGGAAAAAGAGAGAGAGAGAGAGAGAGGCAAACCAAGAAAAAGACTCTTTAACCAGAGAGAACAAACTGATGGTTACAAGAGGGGAGATGAGTGGGGGGGATGGGTGAAATAGGTGATGGGGATTAAGGAGGGCATTTGTGATGAGCACCAGGGGTTGTAAGGAAGTGTTGAATCACTACATTGTACACCTGAAACTAATGTTACACTGTATGTTAACTAACTAGAATTTAAATAAGAACTTTAAAGATTACACACTGTATGATTCCATTCATATACCATTTTTATTTTTATTTTATTTTTTTAAAGATTTTATTCATTTATTTGACAGAGAGAGACAGCCAGCTAGAGAGGGAACACAAGCAGGGGGAGCAGGAGAGGAAGAAGCAGGCTCATAGCGGAGGAGCCTGACGTGGGGCTCGATCCCATAACGCCGGGATCATGCCCTGAGCTGAAGGCAGACGCCCAATCGCTGTACCACCCAGGCGCCCCAACCGCTGTACCACCCAGGCGCCCCCATATACCATTTTTAAAATAACATAAAGGGTAGAATGAAGGTTTTTTTGTGGCGATGGAATAGTTTTGCATCTGGATTGCCGAGGTGGCTGCGGTGTCATCACATTTACACCTGTGGCAAACTCACAGAGACCGCTACACACAATTTTACCAGTGTCAACTTCACGGCTTTGATATTGTGTACAGAGTTATGTAGAATGTAACCATTGGGAAAACTGAGGAAAAGGCAAGACCTCTCTGTACTATTATTGCTTTTTACAGTGTTTCTGTAATTATTTAAAAAGTTAATCATTCAAATATGGATTTTCTGTTCATATTTTTGCGTTTACATGAGTTAAATTGTAGCGTAGAGGCCTGCAGAGCTGAGATTCTGTTTTTACCATGGAGAAATCTATACAACAATCATCCCTGTAGGATTTCTTAAAACTTTTTGAAACAATTCATCCTGTGGTGGAAGTTGGAAGACATCGCTTCATATTGAACGGACTTAAGGAACACTTGGCTGGTCTGTCAGACCTTCCTACTAAGATGGTGTCCTACCAGGGCATTTTCTGAGTAGATACGACTGAAATCATAAAAAGTGGCTCTTGCTGCTTTGCCAAAAGTCGTTTTCTTTAGGAAGAAGAACGCTGAGGGAAGTACTTTTACTCGTCCATATTTATTACAGCTGAAACCTTAAAAGACATTGCTAATCTTGACATTTAGTCTCCTAAAATTTGTAACTCAACACACAGATACTTAGACTATCAAATCAGGCATAAGTAAATGAGAAACTTATGGAAACATGAGTAGAAGTGACACACAAAATGAGAAATATTTAGGCAGGCTTACGAAGGCAGCAGCTTGGTTAAGAGGAAACATACCTATACATGCATGCACGCACGTGTTCACACACACACACTCACACACACGGACACACACACAACTGCATATTCCAGGAAACTGAATACTGTTTGGATCCCACTGAAACTGCCGTGACAGAGATGAAAATAACAGCAAATCCCTAAGCTTCAAAAGCAATAGGCTTCTCTTGGGTTTCACGTACTTTTTATGGTATTTGATATTGATAACCTTCTTGAGATTCCAGAGTCCCTTTGACTTTTGATACCACTCTTTCTGGTTTCAATCTCTAGCTCCTTGATTAATAGTTCTTGGCCTTGTTTTCAGACTTCCCTTTCTCCACCATCACTTATATGTTGGCTTCTCAAAAGTTTGGTCCTCTTCTCTTCTCTGCTAACGTGGTCTCTCTTGGGAATCTTATTGGTGGCTTCCTGGTCCACTGATACACTGATGACCTGCAAATCTATACTTCCAGCCTCACCTCTTCCTTATATTCAAAAGTCATACATCCAATGACTTTCTGCATATTTTCTCCAGAATTTTATATCAACATCTTAAACTTCCTATGTTCAATGCAAAATTCACTATTTATCTTCCCACATCTGCTCCTCCACCAATCCCCACATTTCTGGACATACTTTGAAGCACCTGGGTCAGAAATATTGGTACCCAACGTTTACTTTCATTGACACACCAACCCATTGATCCCAACTTGTTTCTCGTCCTTTCCTCTTAATATCTCTTGACTCTGTCTTCTTCTCATGCCCATTGTCACTGCTCATAGTTCAAGATATTTTCATTCCTTGCTGGGTCTATTTCAATAATCTCCTTCCTATTCTTCCCTTGTCCACTCTCATTCATACCTTCAATTTATCTCCCGTACTTTCAATCATGAGTTTTCTAAAGCACACATCTGTTTATAATACCCTCCTGTTGAAAGCACTTCAGTGGTTTCTCATTGCTCACAGGACAAAGTCTCTCATGAATTAGTCAGTCTCTGGCCTCATTTCCTTCTTCTCACTGACAGGTACCTATCTTCAGCCTCTCTCATCAATAAGGAGTTCTTCAGATCGGGCTTTCCATGACTCTGAGCCTGTTCTTGCTACTGCAAGTCCCTCTGCTTGGGAACCCCCACCCCTCACCATCTTCCCCCACCACACACCTGCAGAATATTTACTTATCCTTCAAGACTCAGATTGTCACCTCTGGTGTGGAGCTTTCTTTGACCCCTTAATACACTAAACTATTCCCTTCTTTGTACTCCCTGTGTATCTCATGGAACCTTCTCCTGTCTTGTCTCCATGACTTTAGTTTACATGTGTGTCTCTCTCTACAACTGTGAGTTTCCTGAGAAAAAGACGAATTTAAATTTGTCTCAGCACCTGGCACCATGTCAAGGGCATTGTAAGAACCTAATAGTCACAACTAACAGTTTTTTAGGAATTACTACATGCCAGGTATTATTCTGAGCCTTCTGCGCAGACTCTTACTTCATTCTCTCTGCCCTGTGAGATAGGTTCTATTTCCCCCCACTTTACAGATGAGGACATGTTGCTTGTATTATAATTAAATGCACTGAAAATGCACTTGACGAATATTTATTGAATGAAAGATAAGAAATGGATGAATGCCCAACTACTCAGTCTTCTCCCTGGGAATAAGACCCTGAAATATCCCTCTGAATTTAGTTCCCTGCAGGAAGGCCGCCAGCCCCATATGTTATCCTGGCATAAACTGTTGCGTTTTACGATCTGGAGAAGGTTTGCAACCCATTTCCATTACCACAGCCCATCTTCTGATTCCACAGCACACTCCAAGACATATGCCTGTAATATGCCACTAAACATTTTTAACATAAAGGACCCTGATCGTGTAGCCTGCTTGGCTAGTTATTTATTGATTTTCTGGGGCGGAGAGTCGTGATTGCTGAATTCTAAAGCCAAAGACAGAGATAAATTCATAGGTCCTATATAAAAATCAGCTTGCCTCTTCTCTATATAGTACCTTCATAAATAATTCTTCAGGAGACTCCATCACTTTTAAATGCACTCTTCTAGTTCAATACTTGGCACACATTTTGGTTTTGAAAGAAAGAGCTCTAAAGAGTGCAAAAACAGGGACTTGGAATCAGAAACCTGAGTTTTGAATTGCAGATAACTTTGGATGAAGTATATAATCCCTCAGCCTCAGTTTCTTCAGCAGATGAGCAAATATTTGTCAAGCACTATCCTCAGCTAGCACCGTGCCAGGCCCCATATAGATGGGGACACTACGTCTGCAGGAAAGGGTTGTTGTTGGGGTTGATATAGACAGACCCTCCGAAGCATAGATAGCCCTCAAAGCACCCAAAATGTTGGTGTTTTTCTTTCCCACGTGGCAACTGAAAACGACTATGTCCTAATAGAGGAGAACTCAAATTCCACCCAAATCAATTCTTAGTTTGCAAATTTAAAGGTATTATAGATGATGGGAACAATACTCAAAATCAGTAGTGTAAAGATACACACATAAACATGTAAATATGCACCTGCAATGCTGGAAAATTAATACAGTTTGAACTTTTGTACTGTTAACAGTTTGGATTCCATTTGACTGGTTGTTGTGAAAGTATAACATTACAAGTTAGTCTGAGGACAAATAAACAAGAAGCAAACTATGATATTGCTTTTGTATATATTTGCATAGTGTTTTCTTTTTCTTTTTTTTTTTTTTAAAGATTTTATTTATTTATTCGACAGAGATAGAGACAGCCAGCAAGAGAGGGAACACAAGCAGGGGGAGTGGGAGAGGAAGAAGCAGGCTCATAGCGGTGGAGCCTGATGTGGGGCTCGATCCCATAACGCCGGGATCACGCCCTGAGCCGAAGGCAGACGCTTAACCACTGTGCCACCCAGGCGCCCCATTGCATAGTGTTTTCTAAGTGAGAAACATGGAAGTGTAAAAAAAATGGGAGAAATTGCACAATAATCTAAGGAACACTGCTGAGAACTTATACCACGTTTTAAGCATTCGTATTCCTCACGACGCCAGCCCCATTGCTGAATGCTCCCAGGAGTCCCTCCGCCTAGAATTTTTAACTGCTCGTTGTTTTGTTAGCTTGTTTCATGTTAGTTGTTTTATGTTCCTTTGTCTTCTCTCACTTGAAGAAGACAGCATGCTCCTCTCCAAAATGTGTCTTCACTGCATGTTTCTACAAGAAAATATTTTTTAAAGCCTGGGGAATTTTCCAATATTAATAACTGTTAATTAGTTTTAAATGTCTCATGCCTCCGAGGAGGTTCTGAAGTTTACCTACATAAACAGTCACGGCATAACTTGATTACTTACTGCTTTCAACCAGAGCAAGAAACTTAGGAGTTTGTGATTTTCCTTTAGCTCAGCATTGGTCCTTTTGCCTCCTCTTCTCAACACACACACACACACACACACACACACACACACACACACACACACACCCATTTTCCAAACCCAAGAAAATGGAATTAATTTCACCATCCTCTTCTGCTACACATAAAACTCATTTATCCTTTATTTATCTTAATAAATTAGATAAAAATGCCTTCACATCGTTCCTATGCTTCAATTTCACTTATAGAAGTAGGTGTTAATTGCACAGTTAAAAAAAAGATGCTATTAATGATATTATCTGCATTGCCTGTGTAATATTATGGAGTATAAATTTAAAACCACCACACTTCGACTTCCTTAAGCTGCTTGCTAAAGTGTTATATTAATTCTTATCACAGCAATACCCCTGTATCACATAAAAAAACATATTTTCTAAAACGCTCTGATAATGAAGGCATGATAGCAGGAATATAATACTCTTAACCTGGCAATTCATCACCCAAAAAACAATTTTCTCAGATGATCTATTGCCAAGATTCATGCTGCTGGATGTGCATAAAGAAGAGACCACTATTGTTCTGTAACCACAATCTAGTATTATTTAACAATAAAAAGACAGATGTACAAACAGCCTTTGGATTGAGTATAATTATTTAAATTATTTGAAATATCCTTAAATAGCTTCTCTCAAAACTTATTTCCATTTAAGATCTTACACTGCTGTCCTTTCTCAAATTCTTTATGTATCATTTCTTGTCAGAGATTAATTTGAATTAATTCCAGTTTTCAGCTTTACATTAATTGCATTCCAATTAGCCCAGAGAAAGCCGTACTACTTAAAGTTGTACACCAGTACTCTTCCGGACCCCCTAATTCCCCCCGTCACTTTAAAATGCTATAGAAATGCAGGATTTCAGAACCGTCTCAGTCCAGTTGAAGATGATGGTTGGTGTTTACCAGCTACTCACAACCCGGGCTGCGTGGAGGCAGAATGCTAGTCACAGCTCCCTGGATAAGGGCTGGGTTTTCATATGTAGGATTAGCTAATGTTCTTCAATGAAATAAATTGATGTTTGATATTTTTTCATGCCCCCAAACATAAAAGCTGTAAACAGCCACAACCCTTTGAAAATGGAATGGCCTTCTGTGACCCTCAGGCTGAGATTTAAGAGTTTTCTGTCGCTGATTCATTCCCATTCCCATGGAAACAGTCACCAAGAATGATTCTGCTGTCATTATTTGTGAGCACTTATCCCGGTCCCAATGATCTGGTGCTGTGTCCATGGAAGTCAGAAAGGAAATGAGCATCAGTCTTACGGAATGAGCTCGAATAACTGTCAACTGATAGGTTGAAAGTCAGATACTTCCCAAGAAATCGGCCTTTTAAAATAACGTGCCCAAGTGTTTTTCTAATGATAGAAGGCATTTATTGCATACAAATTCTAGACGGATGCACTAGAAACTACAAGTAGTTATTACATATGGAGGACTGGGAACTGGAAAGATGGGAGAGTAGAATGGAAACTTTGTAGTTTCTTTTGTAGCTTTTTTATTACAGAAAATTTTAAACCTAGGAAAAGCAGAAAGAATAGTCTAGTGAATCCCCATATACCAGCTACCCAACTTTGACATTTACCAACTCATGACCAGTCTTGTTTTATCTATACTTCTAACCCCTACTGGATTGTTTTCAAGCAAATTCCAAACATCATATGGTTTTATCCACAAATATTTAGTATTTATCTTTAAAATTTAAGATCATATTTAAAAATATAAACAATACTATTATTGCATTTTAACATTTTCACAGTACTTTCAAATATAATAAAAGTATTTTGAAATGTCCTCATTTTTCATAAAAAATATGTTTATGGTTGATTTATGTCATGATCCGGCCAAGTTCTTGGATGGCATTTGATTACTAAATCTCTTAAGTCTCTTTTAATCTATAACTTCCCCTCCCTTTCTTTTTAAAATTTTCTCTTGAAATTTATTTTTTAAGAGATCAGTAGTTTCCCATATTCCAGATTTTGCTGATTTCTTCTGTGGTGTCGTTTCACATGTTCCACTGTCCCCAGTGTATCTGTAAACTGGAAGTTCTATCTAGAGGCTTGAGTAGAGGTGCGTTTGATATTTTGACAAGAAAACTTCCTACGTAGTGCTCAATTCTTCCATCAGGAGATAGAAAATGTCTCATCTTTTTTTTCATGGGGTTAACAGAGATTGCTGAACATTGTCTAAATTCACGATTTCACTGGAGATCTGAAGTAAGCGAATGAATCACCTATTTAAAAAATTAATGAAACACTGGGCGCCTGGGTGGCACAGCGGTTAAGCATCTGCCTTCGGCTCAGGGCGTGATCCCGGCGTTCTGGGATCGAGCCCCACATCAGGCTCCTCCGCTGTGGGCCTGCTTCTTCCTCTCCCACTCCCCCTGCTTGTGTTCCCTCTCTCGCTGGCTGTCTCTATCTCTGTCAAATAAATAAATAAAATCTTTTAAAAAAATTAATGAAACAGAATTCTTAAAAACTTGGAAAAGAAAATAATGCAGTAAGACCACACTGTAATATCCTAAGTGAGGTCTAAGAAAATCAAACATGCAAAATGGCCTGAACAAGCCTGTGTAACTGGCCCACCTGGCATTCTGGAAGTCCAACCAGGTTGTCCAAATCCCTTCTGGTCCCAGTTGTGGTTTGGAATCATCTGGTTGTACATGTTTACTCTGATGTAAATATTGATGAGGATAATTCTGAGACCTAATGCTGATGGGGACTTCCCAGAATCTCCTAATGAACTGGTGCCCACTTTGTCAGTCCAATCTGGAGAAATCAGGCTATGAGAACACTAGGGACAATAGGACACATGCTTCAAGCTTTCTATTTCTCAAGAAGGGGCTGTCTGCTATTTCCTTTGTAGGTTCTCCCTCCCTTCAATTTTCATATTACTCCCCAACTCCCAGCATGTAAAAATTTTAGTGACATGGGGACTTTGCTGAGGAGTGTAGTTAATTGCAAATGGCATTGGACCCAAATTCATACTGCTGCACAAAGAATTTTACTGTATATGCATGAAGTGTGAAGAAAATAAAAATCACTCATAAACTTGCCACACGTAGATAACACTGCCACCATTTTGAAGTATCTTCTTCCAAATATTCCAC
Organism: Ursus americanus; assembly: GCF_024610735.1. Taxonomy (NCBI): domain Eukaryota; kingdom Metazoa; phylum Chordata; class Mammalia; order Carnivora; family Ursidae; genus Ursus; species Ursus americanus. The sequence goes on along the minus strand of NC_142137.1, from coordinate 8,245,249 downwards.
CAATATTCTTACATCCACACATGTAAAACCAGGACAACTCATTTTTAGACTTTGTTTTGAAAAATGACATAGGTTGTAGTAGACACATAGCAGCGTAGCTCTTGTTTTATAGAGCAGGGTTAGTTCTACCCACCTTACACCTTTGCCTGACTGACTGAGTCAAGCAGGCAGTACACTAACCAAAGCTGAACCAAGATCCACTCATGGGAACTGAATGGAGACAGAGATGCAGGGTGGTCAGAGTGGACACATCTGATGGTTGTGCTCTTACAAGATTTGAGAACTCAGGTTGCTGAAGACCTCAGGGCATTCTTTGCTTCATTCCTGAAGCTTCTTATTCAGCTTTTATTTTGGTTCTGCAGGTAGCCCAGTTTCCTTCCAATATGGTCATTATTAATAGAGGCAGATTCTGCTACTTGACCTTAAACTATTTCAATTGATCCATCAGTGGATTACCACATGTTTCTCAAAATTGTAAATTTTAATGGATATATGTTAGATGTCCCATATATAATCCTTCCATTATAACCATTCATGATTGTTAACAATTCTCAATAATAAAAATAATACTGTAATAATATACATAAACAATGTATAAACTGCTTCTACATTTTAAATTATTTACTTAAAAGTTGTTCAAACTTTTATGATTTACACTGTAAAAAATTCATTTTAAGAGAAGTGATATCAGGTTACCAAACCACTATAATTTTGTGATGTAATGTTTTGTTGTATTTTCATCACAAGTGATTATTATAATTTATGAAAGTCTTTGTCAATTCAATATGGGGAAAAGTCATGTCAAAACTATTTTAATTAGGGCCTTTCATTGTTAGTGATGCTGAGTATTTTGGACATTTGTATATTTATTTTGCCAATTTACATTCTTTGTCCATTTCTTATAGGATTATTCATCTTTTTTTGATTTGGATAATACTCTTTCCTATAATAAATATTGCAAATAATTCTTTCTTGTTTGCTCCTTTCCCTTATGTTTGTTTTTATTTTCTAAGTGTATGGCTACTTTTAATTTTTAGGTATTTATGCTTTCAATATTTTCTTTCATATAGTTCTATTTGCTTAGAAAATTTCTGTATTTCAATTTTTTATAAATATTCTTATAATATTTTTCTTTTTAAACACCCAGTCTTCGAGGTTTTTGATTTCATGGTGTGGAAAAGATCTTCTTTTTTTTTTTTTCTTAAATGAGAAGCTAGATATTTCAATAATATTTATTAAATAAATAGTCTGTCATTTGCTAATCGTTTTGAAGTAAGAAATTTATCGCATGCTAAATTTTATAAATGTTCTATAACAGTTTAAAAAAATTTGTATCCACTTCTATGCCAGTTCCACTATAACTTCTTTATTTTTCATTCTATAATATATTTTAAAGTCCAATGAGAAATCCCATTCTTCATTTTTATTTTTCAAAAATATTTAGGTATTCTCATTAGTTAATTTTTATTTTAGATAACTTTAGAAACACATTTGCTCTTGTCAATAACTTTAATGAGAAATTTTGTTTAGAAATGAGTTGGTATGTTGATATTATTAAAGATTTCAGGTACATGATATATCCCTACATTAATTCAAATTTTCTGTCATGTCTTACAGTAAAATTGTTTGTAGTTTTTTAAAAATACATGGCTGTAGTACATTACTTGATAAGTTTATCCTTAGATATTCTATATACTGGATTCCACTGGTAAATCATAAAGGCATTGGTTTCACTCTGTTTATGAAAACTAACTCAGTTCTCTCTCATTGGGAAAGACAATCCTATCACCTATATGTAATAGAGATTTTAATCTCCTCTTCTCCAGTACTTATGTCTTTCATTTTCTTTTGGCCTTGTTACATTGTTCTTTGATGATAGAGGAGATGATGGTCACACCTGTCATGGCTTTTATATTTTGGAATTATATGATATTGTCTCTAGACTGAGACTTTATTATGAATAAAGCGTAACAATTATTAAATACCTCTCAAACTGATTGACACAATACAGTTCTTCATTCACCTGGTGAGATAAATTTATTAATTCAGTTCCCAAAGTTGAAGCATTTTACTTTCTTTTTCTAAATCCTACCAGGCCATAGTGTATTATTCTCATTAAAGGAAAGGATCTTATTGTCTACAATTTTATTAAAGAATTTTAACTTCCTTACAACAAATAAGATTGGTTTATCATTTTGTGCGACCATAGTCAAGTTCTAGTGTCAATGCTACCTTCCATTGGGATTTTGATTGGACTTGTGTTACAACTCACTAATTATTTTAGAAAGATTTCCATCTATTTAGTAATCAGGATTCTAATCCTGAAACATATTTTCTCTCTATGTATGGAAGTCTTGATGTTGGATCACTTTATGTGAGGAAATGTCTTTTGACTTGAGAGTTAAAGAATGCATAAGAGTGAACTAGGTGAAAACCAAGGGTAGTGGAGGGCATTCTAGGAAGAAGTTTTAGAGAGAAATTACATTGTCAAATTTGCCTACTGAATAGATCTTCCTGGTGACAGATATAAATAATTCCTCCAGATTTTTTTTTAAAGATTTTTATTTGTTTCAGGCAGAGAGCACACAGGAGAGAGGAAGCAAGAGAGAGAGCTCAAGCAGAGGGGAGAGGCCAAGGGAGAAGCAGTCTCCCCGCTGAGCAGGGAGCCCGATGTGGGGTTCGATCCAAGGACCCTGGGATCATGACCTGAGCTGAAGGCAGACACTTAACCAACTGAGCCACCCGGGTGCCCCGACTCCTCCAGATTTTAAAAGAAGACTATGAAAAGGAATAGAAAATGGAGCTGGAAAAGAAGGAGCAGGGAGTATGGAAAGATGGAAGAGATTTTATCATATCTGAATGGTAATAGAGTAGAAACAGAGCAGAAACAGAAGGAAGAAGAGGTTAATGGTACAATAGAAAGATAATTCATAATGTAAGGTTTCTGAGAAGGTGGGAAGAGATGGCAAGTAAGGACAGACTGAGGGTTGGCCTTTGATGGGGAAAAGGGTGAGACTGCTGGCATTTTTTGGGTAAGAAGAGGGTGGGTTCAGATGCAGGTAGGTGTGTAGGAGGAAGGGCAGAAAGTTAAGAGGACTCCCATCTGATGAGGTAGGGGCAGTTATCTGCTAAGACACAGGAGGGGTGGGCAGGTGGAGGGCCCTGATGGGAGGGGAAGTGGACAAAAAAACTGTTGTAGGATTCCTCAGGAGTGTGGAGGACCCAGATGAGAATGAAGATTATGAATTTAGTGTGGTTCTAAGGAATGGATATTTTCCCATTACTTTTTCTGACTGGCGAGTGTGCACATATGGGATAGGCAATACTGTTAAATGTATTTTTTTCCTATTCTAACTTACTGAGCTGCCTTATTGATTACAAGAAGTTTTATTTTATTTTTTATTTTATTTTATCAAGTTTTTATTCAAATTCCAGTTAGTTAACATATAGTGCAACAGTTTCAGGAGTAGAATTCAGTGATTCATCACTTACATACAATATCCAATGCTCATCTCTACAAATGTCCTCCTTGATACTCATTGTCCATTTAACCCATCACCCTTCCCACCTCCCCTCTGGTAACCCTAAATGTGTTCTCTATAGTTAAGAATCTGTTTCATGGTCTGCCTCTCTCTCTCCCCCCCCACACCCATGTTCATCTGTTTCGGCTCTTAAATTCTACATATGTTTGAAATCAAATGGTATTTGTCTTCCTCTGATGGACTAAATTCGCTTAGCATAATACACTCTCGCTCCATCCATGTCATCGCAAATGGCAAGATTTCATTCTTTTTTATGGCTGAGCAATACTCCATTGTATGTGTATACCAAGAGATTTTATTTTAAACGTGATTTTCTTTCATTTTTGACCTATAATCATGCCATAAGTAGGCAATAATATTTTTTTCTCCTATATTTCCAGTGTTCTTTAAATTTTATATTTTATCACATTTTATTCTATTGGCATGAACTCAATGTACAGTATTGTATAATAGCATTTATAGCAGGCATTTCTCTTTGCTCCTGATTTTAATGGAGATGCCTCTAATATCTCATCCTGAAATGTGATGTTGGGTTCCTTCTCTGGTGACTAAATAATGTTCAGAAAGTCTTGAACTTCTAGTTTTCTAATCTCCCGCCCTGCCCAAAAAAAAGAGTGGGTTGTATCAAAAGCTCTTTCAGCATGTATCTGTTATCTGTCCCATAGTATTCTTTCTTACTGAATCTACTTAATAGATCTGGATTCTGGGACTAAATCTCACTTGGTTGATTTTTAACGTAGCCTTGAATTTAGTTTGCTAACAATTCATTTCAGGTTTTTGAATAAATCAAAAAGAAATTGGCTTTTCTTTTTGTTTGAGTATCAGAGCTATGTTAGCTTTATAAAATAAATTGTGTAGCTATCTATATCTTTCTGTTCTTTGGAGCAATTTATGTAGCATTAGCTGTTCCCTGAACATTTGAAAAAACTCCATCTGGTTTTAGAGCCAGTACTTCTTTTGCACCTTGCCATGTTGTCTGTGGTTGTGTGTCTGTTTGATTTTGACTCCTTCTGAATCAATTTTAGTAACTTAGTTTTTTAAGAGAAGTTTATATTTTTGATTGGAATTTTCTAATATTAACATTGAGCAATGCAATACGTTTTCCAATCTTTTAAAATTGTTTCTGTTGTTACAACCTCTGTATCATTCCTGCGGTTATCTATTTGCTCTTTGCATCGTTGCACTTTTTCTCCTGATTTGAGTTTGCCAGAGCTCGGTCAACTTCACTCTGCTTTCTTTGTTGCTTTTTGGCTTAAAATGTGCCTTATTCACTTCAGTTCTTTCTTTACTTTTTTGGGCATTCGTCCCTAAAATGCTGAGTTGAATGATTTATTTTCCATCTGTTTCCTTAACATTTAAATTATTGTTTTAACTTCATAGTTTAAAACATATTCTGTATTTAATTTTGTTTTGATCAGATGATTTTTAATGGGTGTCATTCTGGGAAAGATATATATGTCTTTGTTGTTTTAAAAGAGTTTGTTTTCATTGTTGCTTAAGCTTTTGTTATTAATGTTATTTTAATACATAGTAGACAGATGTTTCCAGTTTAATTTCTTTTCTTGGAAACGAGATTGTTGGTAGTAAAATACATGACAAGTTTCATAAAATTTTCGTGATATTTGAGAAGAAATTTAAAGAGTACAAGATTTGCTTTTAGTTTAACACTTCAGAAAATATTGGTTTTTGGGGCGCCTGGGTGGCTCAGTCGTTAGCGTCTGCCTTCGGCTCAGCGCATGATCCTGACGTTATGGGATCGAGCCCCACATCAGGCTCCTCTGCCGGGAGCCTGCTTCTTCCTCTCCCACTCCCCCTGCTTGTGTTCCCTCTCCCGCTGGCTGTCTCTATCTCTGTCAAATAAATAAATAAAAATCTTTAAAAAAAAGAAAATATTGGTTTTTGTCACTTTTCTTTGAATACCTATAGTTTTTAGAATTTATAACAGTGCCATATTATATAGGGTTTGCAGGTTCATATACATAATCTCTTTGTTATGAATTTTACCTTTTGTTAACATAAAACGATCCTTTGTCTCTTGTTCAATGCTTTTGTCTTGCATTCTTTGGCATGATCTTTTTGATCCCTGCTTGGTTATTTGTTTGCCCCAAAATATATGCTCGACCTGCATTTTCCCCCTTGCAGTCTTCGTAGTACATTATTTCTGACCTTTCAGTACTATTTTCTGTCAGGTGTATCTTTGGTAAGTAGACAGAATTGATTGCTTTTCCTCTTTCACCTAAGCAGATGGGTTTTGTTATGCTTAAACAGGACATTTTAAACTGATTAATGTTTGTTTTAGTTGATGGGATTGGCCTTTTTTTAGACTTTGCTGTTCTTGCATCTTAAGTTTGTGTCATCTGGTAGACAACTAACAATGTCAGGTTTCTCATTTTTTCTGGTTTTGGGGGATATTTGTTTCAGAGGTATGTTCTTACTTTTGTTTTTATTAAAATCTCTTCCCGGGTTCGACAATAGTTTGTGGCTATCTTTTTCCTCCTTAATCTCCATCAGAGGTGCTCCGTCTAGACCTAGACTCTGACAATAGACTCTTGTTTCCTTCCTTGGGTCCTGCTCACTGTCTCTGTTGGTCTTCTCAGATCTATGGCTGCTGTTCATCTCGCCATACTCAGTCCTAGTTTCATCTTCTGACGCCGGCAGGTATCCTTCTCACATGTCCCTGACAGACTGAGGTAGGGTTATCTTCTACCCCCGTTGACTGTTTTTCTGACATTTGAATAATTGAAGTTCCCCAAGCCTACGTCCCTTGCCATTTGTTGTCTCACTGTTCACCCCGTCTCACTGTTCTCCGCTCATTGTTTCTGATTCAGCATTTGACTTGTGGGAACTACGCTTAGTAGGGCAGCAGGCATGGTGCCAGGGACCACAACCAGTCTGTTTGTTGTTTTCAAGGATTTGAGGTACTGATATTTGGGCTTGGACCACAGTATTTTGACCTCTTCACAAACGGTGGACTGGTAGGTTGTTAGTTGGCATAGACTCTAATTCCAAGCCAGAGGCAATTAGTTGGGAGCAGACAATGGATTTGTACTTTCTTTTTAGCCATCAGATTTCCTCTGTTTCTGGCAACATGGCATGCATTAAACATTGATTGTTTTGTTCAATTTACTCCCTAGGGTTTATGTTTAATTGGTATATTCTCTTGCTACTTGTAATTTATTAGATGCCAATTTTAGCTTTTAGTATTGATATGAAATTTTTATCTTCTTCTGCTTCATAGATATTTTCATCCCTGGTGAAGAGATGCCACAACCAACAGTTTTTTTTAAATACTTTTTTGAAGTATAGTTGACATACATGTTATATTAGTTTCAGGTGTACAACATAGTGATTCAACAATTGTACACATTACTCAGTGTTCACTGTGATAAGTATAGTCACAATAAAATATTATTACTATATTCGTTATGTTGTAATTTTTATCTCCATGACTTATTTATAACAGGAAATTTATACATCTTAATCCCCTTAAGCTATTTTGTCCTTCCGTCCACCCACCTACCCGCTGGCAACCACCAGTTTGTTCTCTGTACTGAAGAGTCTATTTTTGTTTGTTTGTTCATTTGTTTTGTTCTTTACATTTCACATATAAGTGAACTCATATGGCATTCGTCTTTCTCTGTCTGACTTATTTCACTTAGCATAATACCCCCAGGTCCATCCATTTTGTCACAAATTGCAAGATTTCTTCTCTTCTATGGCTGAGTAATATTCCATTGTAATATACATGCCACATCTTCTTTATCCATTCACTCATTGATGGGTATGTAGGTTACTTCCATATCTTGCATTTGATATAATGCTGCAATAAATGTATGGGTACATGTATCTTTCTGAGTTAGTGCTTTTGTTTCTTCAGGTAAATAGTAGTAGCATTACTGGATTATATGGTATTTCTATTTTTAATTTTTTGAGGAAACTCCATACTGTTTTCCACAGTGGCTGCACTAATTTACATTCTTACCAATATTGCATAAGGGCTCTCTTTTCTCCACATCTTCACCAACACTTGTCATTTCACACAAGCAATACTTAAAAGAAAGAAAAACAACTATGGTCATGCTAATAATAGCCATTTGTTGACATTATGTTATATTCTAGGCATGGTGACTTAATGGTAAATGTCAATCCTGTTTGGAACACCTTTTCCTTAATTTAAGAGACCAGTGGATATATTTTTTCCCAATTGTCATTTAAGCAATTGGTTTGCCTTATTTTATGCACATTGAATCAATATATCATCAAGCTTTGCTTTTTGTCCTGTGCTAGAAAGCCAAGAATCTACCTAAAGCAAGTTTATCAGACTGATGGTGTTCCACTTTGTATTAATCTCAATAATGTCCTCAAATCACGCCACTTTTTAAATTTATAATGTATTTCTGGTTGATGCTATTTACAGTCTATTAAATCTGCCTTAAATACTTTCTGTAACAAAGTGGAATAATAATAAATAAATTCATGTTCTTACACCTGCCTTCAAAAAGAATATTGGATCTGTAAGACATGTAATTGCACTTTATATTAGGCTACACTAAACCTTGTGGTTGGTAAAGCATTGAAAGTCACATGGTTTAAATTCTTGCTTTTAGCCGATTTAAAAATATTTCTTTAGAAGCTAGATGTGCTGGCTGGGTAGTCTCTGGCAGAGATGACACTAGGCATTGTAAAGTTTTTATCTCCAGGAGCTTTCACTTCCCTTTGTCCTCTTTCTTCCCACTTGGGGCATCAAGGACAAAATGGAAAGAATACATGGTGGTGATGGGCCAGGCAGCCACACCCCAGCTCAGCTCCAGCACTTGTCAGCATCTCAAGATTAGGCCTCTTCCTGAGCTCTGCTAGCCCCTCTTCTACCACTCTCACTAGTAAGTAATCATATACATACACCAGAGAGGTGGCAATGTATGAATTTGAATAAATACAATAATTATGAAGCTTTTCTGAAACACACCAGGTTCCCAATAAAAGGTAGATATTGTTACTACTTAGTTATGATCCGTCCTCTTCAATGCCTGCCTAAGAGGTTTTCTTGGGGGCTCACTGCAGCTTTCCATTTGGACCTGCTTCCTATACTCTGCATCCTATACTCTGTCTCCTCCCTTTTTCAAAATATTCATATTTTCCTACATTCCCTTAGGGCCTTAGTTTCTGCTAAATTAGCATGATAATCTATTGAACACAAATATGTTATCATTTAAGGTAATATTTTCCTTTTAACAGGAAATTCTGGTGAAAATTAATAAGACAAAGAAATAAATAAGCGTACTTGGAAATTCAGGTCAATAGGGGCCATGTTTTTGGTTGGATAGCACTTTCGAAATCACAATATTGTTAGAAACTTTTTGTGAATTTGAAGCTGTAAGCCAGGGGATAGGTACTTTTAACATTTCTACAACATTGCTAAACCAAGGTTGGTAGATCCAAGAAGGTCATTAGTAATGGACAGCCCTCTAGGTTCTGGATAAAAATGAGACAGGTTAAAAATATGGAAAACCAATTGAATTGTAGCTATGGACACACAAATTAAAAAAATACCATTTATCTTTGATAACGTGATACATCAAAGATCCAAGCCAAATGAAAGATATCTAAGCTTTGCTAATTCAAACCCAATAGTATAGGTTTTGAGATGTGGGTGGTCTTCTTTTATAGATGAAATCAGTTAAATCAGGCCCAGTTTGGTTGAAACCATCTCATGGGGGATACAGGGAGAAGTTGACTGTGAATCACGCTGAGACTGACGAGGCAGAGAGAAAGCTGCCAGCCTGGGTGCATGCCAAAAAGCAACAAGACTACAGCTGGGCTAATTTGAACTCCCCGCCAACCCTCAAGAAGGCAAACAAAGAGCAGAAAGATTCTCTGGTCACCCGATCAATATTGGCCTCATAAAGCTGAAGAATAGCAGAAAGAATCTACACGCCCCATTTAAAAGCTGAGATTCATAGTTCTTGGGACTTCCCGAAAAAATAAATGTACATATGCTGCTTTAAATGCCTGAAAAAAAATCTAGGTATTTCAGCAGGAACTTACAAAAATAACGTTTTGTAAAATTCTTCAGGAAAATTTCACTACAAATGTAGGTTATATTTCATGAGTGTAAGGGAGAGCTCTAGAGTATCATCTGTAGAGAGAAACTCTCTCTGTTTAACCACAAATCTAAACCCTTACATTTTGGTTTGAATAGAATGGCGTAGCCATGTTTTAGTTCTCTTTTAAAATTACCTACTACTTTTTATATTTTGATTTTTACATACCTTGAAAGTATACAAGAATATGAAAGGAAATGTTCTGAAGCTGTATCATGAGGCTAGAGAAAAAGCCTTCCAACTGATTCCTCTTGGAACACCATTCGTGACATAGTCTAGGGTCCCACTACAATACCATCTATGTGCAAAAGATATGCTTACATTTTTTTCCCAAAATGATAACTGGCACTGTTGGTAGAGTGCAGGAAAAGAGACATTCTTCAACTGTTGGTGGGGAATATTGGCCCAAACTTTCTGAAGACACACCAGCATATGACTCAAAGCCTTAAAAATCTTTTACCTATTAATTCGTCTTACAGAAATCTACCCTACGAAAATAGTATTAGATGTGCACAAAAATGTATTACAAAGAAAATCAAGCAGCACTACTTATAAACATGAAAAATTAGAAACCATCCTATTAGAGGGTTGCTAAAATTAAAGATAATTCCTTTCTGGGTAAGATCATATTTTTTGATAGAAACAAGATGGAAATTGCAGGACACCAGCAGACATAGACCTGCTTAAAAGCTTTTACTCCCCATAAGATGCAGTGTCCAGCAATATCCAGTGACATCACTTTCATCCCTATTGCTCCTGCCCTTGGCCCAAGGTGTGAGTCTATGCTTACCTCTGTGATCCTGAGCACTAGATAATCTCACCTTGGCAAGGTTGACTGGGCCTTAGCTGGTCCTCTGCAAGCCTCCAGGTGGCCAGTGTGAGGACCAAAGGAAGAATGAGCTGATCCCCTTTATTAAGGATATTGCTTTTCCTGGGGCAGAAGTTAAGGGACAATCTCTTATTCCATTTGGGACATCTAAGAGCAGATTTTCTCTGCTTAGGAAAAAATTAAATGTAAGCAATCTGGTGTATGAACAAACTTTTTTCAACAAAGAGGGATTTTAAGCATGGGATTTACAGGTATTTGCTTACGTCATGGCACCTCTGTGGGCTCTCCCTAGGAAGGATTACATGATTTGTGGCACACTTAACTTAAAAATTATAGAAATCATGTTTGTTCATCCTACATGCTTCTTAGAAATAGAAGTAGATACATGACAGCAGAAGGGATTTTCAAAGAAGTCTACCATGATAAAACTCAATGGTCTACAAGTGATCAATTAAATATATTATGGTATAGCTATGCTATAGAATATTTATTATGTGGTCCTTAAAACCATGCAGTAGAAGAAAAAGTCATTATATGAGAAAGTGCTTAAACATACAAACAGATTATAAACCAGCGTGTGCAATGCAATCCTAATCCTGTCCAGAAGAAATTGAGAAAAAACACTGGAAATGTTTATACCACAGTATAAACACTTCTGGTTGGTGGTGCTACCAGTGTTAGTTTTATTTTTTTCTTGTTGCTTTTCTGTAGTTTTAAAAATTCCCATCCATTGTGTACTACATTTGTATTCAGAGAACAAATGGTTAAGAAAAAAAATTTACTTATTTACTCAGTAATTATTTATTGAGTACCTATCATGTGCCAGATATTATGCTAATGTTGAGGGTACAATAGTCAACACAAGACAGTTTCTTTATACTAGAGCTTATTTCTAGTTGGGTGAGGGCACAGAAAACAAACCAATAAGCAAATTAAGTATGCAGTATATCAGGTAGGGACACCTGTTGTGGGGAAAAAAAGAAAAAGAAAAAAGAAAGAAAACCAGGGATAGGAGATAAGCTTGCTGGAGACAGGAGGGGAGTGTGGCATTAAATAAGGGAAGGGTGGGCGCCCGGGTGGCTCAGTCGGTTGAGCCCTGACTCTCTAGGTTTTGGCTCAGGTCATGATCTCAGGCTCCTGAGATACAGCCTTGCATCAGGCTCTGCACTCAGCAGGGACTGCTTGAGATTCTCTCCCTCTCCTTCTGCCCCTCCCCTTGGCTTGTGCTTATGCACTCTCTCTCCAAAATAAATAAATAAATCTTTTAAAATAAATAAAGGACGGAAGGCTCTGTGCTGGTAAATGTGTAGATTTCAACTGAATGCATTTGAATTTAAAATCCTTGCTGGTGGCCACAGGCAGTTTCAAGAAGTATATCATTATTAAGCATATACTAACGCAGACATTATCATACAGTCACAAAAAAGGCAATGTCTCTGGTGCACAGGGGAAGCAGCTTAGACAGGGACATAAGTGCACAGTAAGCCAACAGCACCAGTGGGCTCCATACAATCAATTGGATTGTCCAACTGTGACTATATAAAGTATCATTCTAATTAAGATCTTTGTACAAGGACTTGTGACAAGAGCAGAAAATTGTACCTAAGCACATATCTCTTGATAAGGATGTATGGATAGATAGATAGATGATAGATAGATAGATAGATAGATAGATAGATAGATAGATAGATGATAGATAATTGATAGATGATAGATAGATAGATAAATAGATGATAGAGTAATCATTCATTCACAATACCTGCTTTCTCTGGAATAGTGTGGTGGCCCTCCTTCCTTTCTCCTCCTAGCCTGGTCCTATCCCAGTCAGGCATGCAGAAGTGTGCTGCATGGACAAACTACCTTTCACAAAGGTTGTGTCAGTCTGGAAGGCAGTGTACTCTTTCCTGCTAAGGTGGAGCGGTCAACCAGTCGGTATCAGGAAGATTTTTAGAACCCAAATATTTTCCCCTGCTGTTCCCAACAGAGATCGTTCAGGGAATACAATGTTTTTGTTTGCTGAGAAGGTGTCTTAGTTCTTTTGGGCTATAACAGAATACCCCAGACTGGGTGGCTTGTGAACACCACACATTTATTGCTCACAGTGGTGGAGGCTGGAAAACCTAGAGCAGGCCACCAGCACGGTCTGGTGAGAGTCTTCTCCCAGACTGCAGACTGCCAACTTCTCACTGTGTCCTCGCATGGTGGAAAGAGCAGGGGAGCTCTGTGGAGTCTCATTTATAAAAGCACCTATCCCACTCCTGAGGGCTCCACTCTCATGACCTAATCACCCCCCGAAGTCTTCACCTCCATATACCATCACGTCGGGCATTAGAATCTCAACATATGAATTTTGAGAACATAGGAATATGGCAAAAGTATTCCTGAATTTTCAGAACAGGCACATTTACATTTAGACAAAAGCACAAAGTGCATTTCAAGCCCAAATACAGATTATTTTGTGTTAATCTGTGGAACTGCATATTTAGAAAATGACCAGTGAAAAATAATTTGCTTGGCTTGAAGAACTTCGGTAAATAATTGAGAATTGTCCACTCCATCTGTAACTGCTTTGAATGATTTTAAAATTGTGTTTAAGTCTGTGTACTCACTGCTTCTAGCCCAGATACATCATGACTGGAATGAATAGGTACTTGATAGATGATGGGTGTGATCATGAGGATGACATGATTGCGATGATAAGAGGGACTCTGAAACCAAGTCTCATTAAAGCATAACAATACTGCAGCAATATTTTGCCTTTCCCAGAGGAATTTGTGTTTAAAAGGAGGACTACAGGGGCACTTGGGTGGCTCAGTCAGTTAAGTGTCCGACTCTTGATTTCAGCTCAGGTCATGATCTCAGGGTCATGGGATGGAGCCCTGCATTGGGCTCTGTGCTCAGCGTGGAGTCTGCTTGAGATTCTCTCTCTCCCTCTGCCCCTTCCCCACCCTGCTTGCACTCTCCCTCTCTTAAAAAAAAATGGAGGACTACAAAGAGAAGATATGCAGAGCCTAGAATAAATGTTGACTGGTGTAATTTGAGGCTCTGACATTTTAAGACGAGCACAGGACTGTCCATAAGTCCTTCAAACTTGCCACACGGTCGTCTACAAACCCCGATTCCATACAAACCCAGCGCAGATTTCATAATCTTGGTGTCAGCTAAAATAGTCATCCTTGTTTTTCATCCCGAGGACATAAGCCTCTGTAAAGAACCTCTCTTCCCACTCTCCCATGTGCAGTGGCTTCATCCTTCTCCAGGGCAAGTAGCACAGAAAACTAGCTCTCTCTACAAGTCAGTGCTGCCTCACTTCTGCCTAAAGACCAGAAAGGGGAGGGTTTAGGGATGGGATAATTAAATCCCACATCTTTTAAGGGACATCAAGACTATTGAATCCAAGCCTTTGGGCTAATACTCCAGTGGCTTTTATGACACATTAAACATGAAAGAAAAATGGATTCAGCACCAGTCCACATTAATTATCTTTGGCCCTTTGGCTCCCAGCACTATGTCAGGAGTTTTGAGATCTTCAAACTATCTTCTGCTGGATATAAAAAGAGAAATATAGAAAAATATAGCAAGTGGAATAATAGCATTTGTCAGTTTCATTTACAGTTCGTTTAGCTTGGCTGAATTAATGAGTACCTATTAGGCACACTTGCAAGGATCCCTTTACATGTTCTTAAAGAATACCATACAATTAAATATCACTGTGGTAGAATCATAAATAGCAAAAACAGAAAAAAAATCCCTCAGGTTCCTCAGACTGACATTTTTATAGAGCGGCTACTTTTTACCAGTCCAGAACAATTCCTGGTATCAGGCAAAGAACAGGCATTTAGAGGACACCTCTTATGTGCATATCACTGCAAGGAGCACACGGGGCTCCTCCTCCAGGAGATATTGTATGTCCTCTCCCTCCATTTGCCAAACTCTCCTAGCACTTTGTTGGTGACTTTTGGGGGCACCTCCTATTTACTGTCTTTGTGTGTAGTTTTTTGCCCATTGTTTTATCCCTTCTTTGGCTCATCAGCTCTTTCACACAGACCCTATATTTTACAGCTTCATAGTCCCTGTAGTACTTTGCTTAGTCTTTCATAAATGGTAAGGTGTTCAATAAACAATTTTGAATTAATAAATACCAAAAAGGGAAAAGAAACATTGCTGCTCCTAAAAGCCTATAATAGCTAGTAGCTAATAATGATAAACAATAGCTTAAAAAAAAAACTCTCTGTGTTCATGACTTGGCACTGTACTTATTTACCTTATTTAATCATATCCCCATCTGGAGAGGACAAATCTGAGCCTTACAGAGGTTAAGTCAATAGTAGCTTAATATTACACAGGGAAGCTCCGGATTTAATCATGGATATGACTCTAAATGCTATGGTCTTAAACTTTATAGCATGCATTCTTGTTATCTTAACCTTTATGCCATGCATTCCTATGATTTTTAATGGTTGTTACTATGTTAGCACTATTACTTTGTCATCATTACTATGATATCCCATATTCAGAATTCATTGTTAAATTTGATGAATGCTCTAGAGCAAAAGATCAAAGACAGGCACTGAAGTAAGTTGAAAGAATGCAGTATTGGCCTTGAATTTCCTTCTCTTATGGCCTGAAGAATGTTAGCATCATTATGGCTACTCAAGACAGATTTAGATGGAGTGAAATAGTGGTCTTGATTCTTTTTTTCTGGATACCACGGTGCTTAGTAGAGGGAGAAAATTTTATCGTACAAGATTACCCATCTCAAAAATGATCTGTACCTTTTCTGAATAACTGGTGATGGTCACATACTATTTAATAGAGAACATTTCTGAGGCATTAGTACAGCCGAAATTTACTGTTATGCACATTTATGGAGCACCTATGAAGGTTTAGAAGGATGCTTAGGCACTTGGAATGTAAGGTTGAATAGAATGTGGTGCCTGGACTTCAAGGAACACCTGAGTAAACAATTATAGTGACATTTGTTACATCTTATAATAGTCTTTCAGAAAATGCTATAGTTTCCAGGTGTAGAAATAATTCTGCCTAATGATCAGGAAGAGATTTACACAGACAGTGAAGAACAGGTTTTCAGGGTATGCTAGTACCAGGGCTAAGGTGTTAGCCCAATGAGCAGCTGATGGAAGGCTTAATTGTGGGATCTAGTTGCTCCTATCAGATTAAATGGAGGTCCTAGAAGAAGAGAGAAGGTGAATGTACAGGGCACAGGTTAATCTGCATCAGGAAGATGTCCTGGCAGGTGTGGTGAGCACAGCAAGAAGGAGGTGTGGTGGTGGGTAAAGAACAACTGGGCAGTTGGTATCAAGAAGCTCTAGCAAGAGCAATGGGGCCAGGTTCGAACATCAGGATTCAGGGTCAAGGCTCGGGGTCTAAGATCTAAGAGTCTGAAGAGGTAGATCAGATTCTCATCCTCTAGAGCCATGGAACTTGGTCAGGTAGTTAAAGCTGGGTCTTAAGTCTGTCATAAGGAACAAGATCAGAGCAAGAAGAGTCTTAAGCAGATTTAACCACAAACGTCAATGCTCCTGGTGAGGGGTTTCTTAAATCTCTCTTAATAAGGTTGGCTTCAGAGTGTGAGTATGTGTGGGTGCAAGAAGAGGCAGAGACTGAGAGACTGTAGGAGGATATAAAAAGCTCCAACTATGGGAGCAAAGGCAGCAAACGAGCCTCCTTTGGTCATGATAAGTAATTCCTTAGGTTCTTCCTTTTCGCCCTAGAACGTTAACTGCTAAGGTTTACTTAGCATTTATTTTGAGTTATGATATTAGTAGAATAATGATATCACTAGTAAGTCATTTGGCAGTCCTGTCTGTTACTATTGAAATGTTTGTAAGACCTTTCATATTTTTAGAAATATGTGGTTTCTAATTATGGTAGCTTATTATAACACCTGAAAAAAATTAGCACTGCAATATTTAATTAATTCATAATTTAAGATAATTTGAAAAGGGCTACTCTAAATTTTATCTTTGATTGATTTGCATTATCTATCATTCACTAGGCTAATTAATTTGGGCAAGATTACAAGGAAAATTCTTAAACGACTTTTGAAAATAGTTTTCTAGCACTCTTAAATGTGTTAAAAGCTACCATATATATCAATACTTAGTGGGTAATTATTATAATAATAATCATTACCTATTCATGAAAGTAGTTTCTCTAGTGATGTTTACTTGGCACTGTAGAAAGAACCCTCTTCGAATCACTATGGATATTTATGATAGTTAGGACTCTTTTGGTTTTAAATGACAGAAACTCAATTTGAACAAATGTAGGCTAAAAAGGATGATTTTGTCACTCTTTTAATTGCAGGAAGAGCAAGAGTTCAGCTGGGCTTCTGAAATAACTAGAACCAAGAACATAATAAATGGCTTCAGAGCTTCCTTTCCTGCCATTGGAAGCCTCCCCTATATGGGACAGTGCCATGACTGCCCTAAGGGCAGCGCTCTACATTTCACTCCATCACCAGGTCAGAGAAAGTACAACTATTTCTATTTCTGAATTTTAAATTCTGGTAATGGCTATGGTTGTCACAATTTAGGTCAAATGTCCATTGCCAGACAAATCAGTTATGGCTAAGGGAGTCAGAGTATTACGGTTGGTTCAAATTAGCCACTCATACATAGATGAATTCTATGACTTAAGAATGGACTAAGTATTTTTATTTGTTTTATTTTTAAAAGCATTTTTAAAAAGATTTATTTATTTCTTAGAGAGAGAGAGAGCGCGCACAAGTGGTGGGGAGGGGCAGAAGGAGAGAGAGAAGAAGGCTCCCTACTGAGCAGGGAGCTGGATGCATCTAGATCCCTGGGATGATGACCTGAGCTGAAGGCAGATGCTTAACTGACTGAGCCACTCAGGCACCCCTAGACTAAATATTTTTTAAAAGAGAATTTAAATATATAAGTAAATGGAAAGGCATACCATGTTCCTCTATGGGAACTCTAATTAATAGAAATTGCTCATTCACTCAGTAAATATTTGCAAAGGATCTCTTATGAGCTGAGCATGGTAATCCCCCCAAATATTTATAATTTCATTGAAATTCCAATCAAAAACCCAGATAACTGCTGTAAGGACATTGACAAGTGGATTATAATGTTCATAAGGAAGTGAATGTGCATAAGATTGGTTTAAACATTTGTTTAAAGATACAATTTTCAATATATGTAGAAGTAATATTTGATACAACTACAAAATAAAAGGGGGAAGGACCTATATGGTGGCAAGTTTTTTACATTCCATTTGAAGTGGTAAAATATTGATTCTAGGTAGGTTATGAAAAGCAAAGTGCAATCACTAAAATAACTGTGCTAAGAAATATAGTAAAAGCACAATGCATAAATTAAAATGGAATAGAAAAATGTTCAAGTAACCCAAAGAACAGTAGGAAAGAGAAAACAGAGGATGAAAACCTGAGAAAAAAACAGAAAACAAACTAGAATGGCACACCAAAATATGAAAATGTAAATAACTACATTAAATGCAAATGATAAAAATACACCAATTAAAAAACAGATTGTTAGAATAGATTTTTAAAAAAGATTTTATTTATTTATTTGACAGAGAGAGGCAGCGTAAGAGGGAACACAAGCAGGGGGAGTGGGAGAGGGAGAAGCAGGCTTCCTGCTGAGCAGGGAGCCCTATGTGGGCCTCATCCCAGGACCCTGGGATCATGACCTGAGCTGAAGGCAGACGCTTAACTACTGAGCCACCCAGGCGCCCGTGTTAGAATAGATTTTTTAAAAATGTGACCCAACTATATGCCGGTTATAAGAAACACACTTTGGATAGAATGATAGAGGTGGATAAGAAACACATTTTAATGGGGCGCTTGGGTGGCCAGTTGGTTAAGGGTCCTGGGATCGAGTCCCGTGTTGGGCTCCCTGCTCAGCGGGAGCCTGCTTCTCCCTCTCCCTTTGCCTCTCCTCCCAGCTTGTGCACTCTTTCTCTCTCTCCAATAAATAAAAATCTTTAAAAAAAAAAGAAATACGTTTTGAATAAAATGGTATACATGGATATAATAATGGTCAAAGGATTTTAAAAACAAATCATGCAAACACTAATCAGAAGAAAAATAGTGTGAATATGTTAATATTCACATGATATGATAAAAAACTGGTTAATTCAATAATAAGACACAACACTCCTAAATATGTGTGCATCTGGCATCAGTGATTCAAAACAGACAAAGCAAAAACTGAAAAAACTGAAAGGAAAAATAAATCCATAATTATGTTTGGAAATTCTTGTACTCCTTTCTCAGTAATCAATAGAACTAGTGGACATAGAAAATCAATGAAGATAAAGCAACACCGAGCAACATAATCAAATAACTGAAGTTCCCTGATGTTTATAGAACATTGCACCCAACAACAGCAGACTAAGCATTCTTTTCAAGTATACATGGAACATTCATCACGATAGACCACACTTTTAATGTATTAAAAATATGTTGGCTAACCATAATGGAATCCAACTAAAAACCAATAATATAAAGATAAAAGGAACTCTCTAAATACTTGGATATCAAACAAAACACATCTCAATAACCCACAGGTCAAAGAAAAAATCAAGGAAAATTAGAAAATCTTTTGTGTTGAACAAAAAGGAAAATTTAAAAAAATCAAAATGTGTGAGATTTAGCTAAGAGGAAAATTTATAGCATGCAATGCTTATAGTATTTTAACAGAAAACTTGTCTCAAATCAATACTATTAAGCTTTCTCCTTTATAAACTAGAAAAATAGGAACAAAACAAATCCAAAGCAAGTAGAAGGAAGGAAATAATAAGGACAAGAGCAGACGTCAATGAATACAAAAGTGATATTGAGAAATAGAGAAAATTGATGAAACCAAAAGCTAATTCTGTGAAGAAAATGAATACAATTGATAAATTTCTAGCAAAAATGACAAAGGATAAAAGAGATAAAATGAAAATTACCAATAGCAGGAATGAAAGAGGGGATAGCACTATGTCCTACAAATATTAAAAGGATAATAATTGGATATGTGAACAACTCTATGCTCATATATTTGACAATGGAAATAAGATGGATCAATTTCTCAAAAATCACAAACTACCAAACTTACCTGAGGTGAGATAGATAGCCTCAGTAGTCATATAACTATTAAATATTGAATGTGTGATTAAAAACTTTCTGAAAAAGAAATCTCCAGGTCCAGATGATTTCACTTTCAAATTCCATCAAACATTTAAAGAAGAAATAACATCAATTCTACAGATTTTATTCAAAAAATAGAAAACATTTCCTAACTCATTTTATGAGGCCAGCATTACACTGATACCAAAGCGACAAACATTTCAAAAAAGAGAAACCACATACTAGATCCCTTATAAACATAAACATAAAAATCCTCAATAAAATATTAGTTAAATCCAGCAAAATAGAAGAGAAAAAAATACACCATGACCAAGGGGGTTTCTCTCCAAATGTAAGGCTGGTTCAAAAACTTGGAAATCTGTCAATATAATCCATATATTAACAGTTGATGGTGGAAGATTAAATATCATCATCATTCAATATATCATCAATCATTCAAAAACAAACAAAAAAGAAATACTTAGGTATGAGTTTAACACAACGTGCATAGGATTTATATAATGAAATCTACAAAATGTTGATGAAAAACATTTTTTATTTTTTATTTATTTAATTTTTAAAGATTTTATTTGTTTGTTTGACAGGAAGAGAGACAGAGAGGGAACACAAGCAGGGGGGGTTGGAGATGGAGAAGCTCGCTTCCCGCTGAGCAGGGAGCCCGACGCGGGGCTCGATCCCATCATGACCTGAACCGAAGGCAGACACTTAATGACTGAGCCACCCAGGTGCCCAAAAAACATTTTTAAAAAAGGCCTCAGTAAATGATAAATACCCTGTATTTAAGGACTGGAAGACTCAACATGGTAAAGATGTCAATAGTCCTCCAACTAATCTATAGCCAAAAGTCATGAAGATACAGACAAATTGGCTCCAGAATTGGTACATAAAGCCAAAGGAATTCAAATAGTCAAAACAATTTTGGAAAAGTAAAGAAAGTTAAAGGAATCACATTACCTGATTTTAAGATTTACTATTGACCTTATGTTAATCAAGACAGTGTGATACTGCAGAAGAGATAAACATATAGATCAATAAAACAGGATAAAGAGTTCAGAAAAAGATCCATAAAATTATGGCCAATTGATTTTGATAAATGCTCAAAAGAAATTCAACGGACAAAGAACACTCTTTTCAACAAAAAGCATTAGAAAGATTGGAGAATTATGTACAGAAAAATGAACCTCAACCTTAACTTCACAACCTACAGCAAAGTTAACTGAAAATGATTCATAGACTTAAATGTAAGTGGGGGTACCTGGCTGGCTCAGTTAGGAGCATGTGTGACCCCTGATAGCAGGATTGTGAGTTCAAGCCCCATGTTGGGTGTAGACATAACTAAAAATAAATAAATAAACTTAAAAAAAGAAAGAAATGTAAATGTAAAATTATAAGTCTTTTAGAAGAAAACATAGGAGAAAATCTTTGTGGGCAGGGTTAAGCGAAGAATTCTTAGATATGACAACAAAAACACAGTCCATAATAGAATAAATTGATAGCAAACTTAAATTTTCTTATAAAAATGGAAAACTTCTGCTTATATTCCACAAAAAATCGCACATAAAAAATATGGGTATTTATTGTACTTCTGTTCAAAACCACCAAAAACTGGAAACAACCTGAATAAATGATCTTCAGCAGATGACTAGGTAAACTGAGGCTATATCCATACAGTAGAATCCTACCCAGTAATGAAAAAGAAAGAACTGCTGATATAGTCAACGCCTGAAATGAAGTTCAAAGGCACTATGCTCAGTGAAATCAGCAGTCTGAAAAGGTTACATATTCTATGAGTCTGTTTATATGACATTCTGGAAAAGATAAAAGTACAGTGATAAAGAATGGATGAGAAGTTGCCAGGGGGCTGGGGTAAGGGGAAAGTATGACTAAAATGGGATAGCACAGAGATATTTTGGGGTGATGGAGCTATTCTTTATTCTCTATGTGGTGGTAGTTACACAAATCTATACATGTGTTAAAATTCATTGGACTGTATACAAAGGAAATGAGTCGATTCTATATTATGCTAATTAAAAAAAATAAATACACAGAAGAAAGAGACTTTAATTCACCTCTTTAAATATATTTTTTTTCTTATACTCATGGGTTAAAAGCCTAAAAAAATACTGATTTGACTTTACAAAATTAGTAATTTCTATGGGCTAGGAAATAACAATATTAAGAGATAAGTGACACACTGGGAGAAAATATTTTCAATGTATATAACAGGCAAAAGACTAACATACAGAATATATGAAAAGCTCCTTTATATAAAAAAGAAAGACAAAAACCAGTAGGGAAAAAGGCACAAAAGATCTCAAGAGGCAATTCCCAGAAGAAAACACCCGAATGGCAATAAACATATGAAAAGATGGTCAAACACAGTAGTAATCAGGAAAACACACATTAAACAACGAGACATTTTTCGCCCATGAGAACGCCCAAATTGAAAAAGATGGTTAGTACTGATTTAAGCAAGTATGAAGAAATTGCCCTTTCTTCCTCTGTTTGTGGGAGTGAAAACTGGTGACGCACTGTTGGAACACAATTTGGCAGTTCCAATAAAAATTTAAAAGCAATGGCTTTTGACCTAACAATTCCATTTCTAGGAATCTCTCCTAAAGAAATACTTCCACATATGCATAAACGTGTATGTATAAGGGTTATGCTGTGACACTGTTTTTATTCAGTAAAAATTGAAAAGAAGATAAATATTTATTGAAAAGAGATTTAATGAATTACTGTAATTCATATTAGGAAGTACTATTCTGCCATTAAAAAGAGATAAATCAGTGTGCATTGATATGGAAATATAACCCAACAGATTGTGAAGTGAAAAGGCAAGTAACAGAAAAATGTGTATAACATGGTGGCAACTTATTAAAAAACACACGCATACATATATATTTCATGTATACACACACATATATAAATGTGTAAATAAAGGAGAAATGGTCTAGAAGGTTGTTTATTTACTTGATTTCTATCATCTACTCTGTGGTAGGTAAATGGAGTTGGACTAGGCAGTGTGAATAGGGCAGTATCATTTTCTAATGGGAAATTAATTCAATTTAATTTCCTTCAATTAATTAAATGCCCTTAAATTACAATAATTTGAGGAGGGTTTAAGAATTTACTAAGCTACACACAGGCTGTCTGGAAACCTCAGGAATAGTATACCCTTCTTGGAGTACCTTTATTTGTACTTCAAAGAAAGTCTACCTTTCTTTGAGCTTCAAGGGTGGGCAAATTGTGGGAAGGTAAATATATGGGGTGACGAATGGAAGAAAAGAGCGAGTCGGTAAGGTGTGTGTAGATTCTTTCTCAGCGTCATCTTATCTCCGGTGATAAGGTTGATATCGGCCTCCTGGTGTGGGAAGTTGTGGGGGTACCGCCACAAGGGGCATTTACGTTCTGCTTTCAGGCAGATGGGGAGCAGGGACAGAGAGCTCAGCCTGTACCTGCTTTTTCTCAATTGCCCTCCGCTCAAAATGATCCTTATGCCAGAGTGACACATTTGGGGGTGGCATACTCCAAATCCCCTTTGTATGTACTGAGCGAATGTTTTTCATGTCAAAAAAGCCGACGTGAAAAATCATGATGGTTTGAGCTGTCACATTTTCCAAGATTCACTTTAGAATGAAGTTAAGCTTTAATAAGTAAAACCAAAGATTTATAAGTCCTTTTATAATTATTATTTATTAAGGTAATATTTCCTTTTGATAATAAAGTGATTCCATATATTGTTTGTTGAAAATATGGAATATGGTGAAAAGTGAAAAGAAGAAAATAGTTTGTATCTCTAAGTAACTACTATTAAAATTTGTGTGTGTGTAGATACTCTTAGCTCATTTTGCAGAGAGCTGTAGGATTTTTGTTGTTCTGTTTTGGGGGGACAGAGAGAGAGTACACTCAAGCTGGGGTGAAGGAGAGAGAGCATCTTAAGCAGACTCTACACCCAGCGCGGGGCTCGATCTTACAACCCTGAGATCATGACCTGAGCTGAAATCAAGCGTCGGACACTCAACAGACTGAGCCACTGAGACACCCAGACAGGAATAGGTTTTGTTTGTCCTACTACAAGAAAATCGAAGCCTAGCCGCGGGGCTGTAAGATGTTCTTCTCACTCAGCCTCTTCCGTCATCGTCGTCACACCTCTGGCTACCTGGTAGCCCATTATCCGAATGTGACATAATATCCTCACCCACTTCTAGGCTGTTCAGCATTTACATGGTGCCAGTTCCTGAAGGCTTTTTGATTCCAAGGAAAAGACAAAGTCAAGGGAATGAGAGAAGGGACTTAGTATTCAAATGTCGAATCTGAATAGTCAATTAGAATTGTTCCTCAGAGTGAAGGACTCAAGGAACCAGTAACTTACATTTCTCTGCAGACTGTGTTTCTCTATCACTGTGTCACATAAGCCTCCCTTGGAGTACAAGTAGACGACACTCAGAGAGGCAGGTCCTGGGGCCCAGAACTCTAGTTTTACGTGTCATAGTTCATACCAATATTAATGCCACTGTGTGGAGCTGGGCTTTCAAGTAATCACCCTCTACTTCGAGTTCGTTCGATCGAATTGAAAACCCAACATTTCCTGGGAGGCTCGTTGCTAAGGCTCATTGCTAAGACTCGTGTAGGGGCCAAGGGTAGGGGCCTCAAAACGGGCCATTCTGGCAAAAGGATTATTTTAAATAAAAGTTACTTAAGAAACAGCCAGTGCAAGGACACAAGGACCCTCCTCTGTGCCCCTGAGAGCAGGAAATAATCTCCGTGATGAAAAGTACCCTCCTGTGCTAAGAAGTGAAACGACATCCTTAGCACCAGAGACACAAACTTGAAAGCCAAGAAAGCTTGAGAAACAACGCTTGGCACTTTTTTTCTAATCTACTTCGTCAGCCCAAATTCTGCTTCAAATTCCTTACAGTTAAAGCTCCCAAAGATCTGTTTTCTTTATCCTGTCAATTCTTCACAAATTCATTGTCTCTTTGTGTAAAAAGTATAAAAAAATACCTGTCTTGGCCATTTCTTTAGGTCTTAATTTCATAATGGGGCCTCTGCACACATGCTAAAACTTTGGCTTTTTTCTCCTATTAATCGGTCTCGTATCAATGTAATTCCTAAAGGTGCTAGAAGAACTGGGTTAGGGGGGAGGTGAGGGGAGAAGGAAATTTCTCCTCCCCAGCACTAGATCGGCATTCCCAAAAGTGCAGGGCACAAAGGCATTTCAAGGTACGTTCCTGCCGTGGTTTATTGCGGTAGTCCATTAACAAACTCTCATGCCCCCCCCCCCCAAGAGAGTGACAGTGATAATCCGCGGTGTTTCTATAGCACTTCGCAGTTTACAAAGGGATTTCCCTTTACTGTTTGATCTGATTACCACCACAGTCCTTTAAGGAGGCAGGTAGATAAAGGTGGAAAGGAAATCTGCCCCCTCCCTCTCCTACCTCCCCCATCTCCAAATTCCATGATGACTGGGCTGCAATTACTGGTCTTCAGGGTAACCATGTTTTAAAAGACACTTGCATGAGAGGAATCCTATTTCTTTGACCTTTTGCATCCAGCCTCGAGGAGCAAGCTTGCTTAGTGCCTGGATTTTGGAAGTAGGCTAGCCATTTCTCTAACTTTAGTTCCTTCTTCATGTGTAAATGCTGCATGCTCTGGTCTCTGGGGACTGGTTGGCAGCAAGGTTTGGGCTTCCAACAGAGGGAGAAGACACATGAACCTTAACCGAGCTTGAATAGCGTACTGCAGGCCAGATGACTGCAGGGCACAGGCACCAGCCCCGCGAACAAGGAAAGGGTCTGCTCCTCTTCCTATGTTATTTGTGCGTATGTGTGGCCCTGCAAGCCTTCATCCTCCTGATTTCACCAATACTTCCAACGATGATTTGGGCTCACATTACAGAGAACGAGATGACCCAGAACCAGCTGTGACTTGTCCAAGGTCACACAGCTGGTAATCATAAAGCTTGACCTCGCTCTCAGGGTTTCTGATTTTCAGTCACCACTCTGGATTTCTGGGACTTTCCTGAGACAAGGTCCATTTCTGGCCACTCTTCCTCTTGGAGGAACAAGCAGTGGGAGGAGCTCCTTCTCAGGTGTGGGGCTTTTCCTGTTCCCCTTCACCACAAAGACCTCCCTGTTATCACTCTTTCTCTCCTGTGACAGGAACAAAGAATAAGGCTACTGCAGTTCCCTCTTTCCCAAAGCAGGAAATTTCAGGAACTGTGTTCAGCCTCTGTGTTCGGGGTGACATGAACAATAGTAAGTCTTCAGCAGCCTGAGGGAAGAAGCGGAATGAACATGTTTAAAACCCCTGGTTCCAGAGCATGTCTCCTGTACTCTCCAAGCATGGGCTTTCATCTTTTATTTCCCCGAATACTTATTCTGCATCATTTATCACAGAGACAGAGCTTGGTGGCTTGTTTTGTTTTTCGTACGTACTGATTCTGTTCTAAGTAGCATGAAAATAGATGGCAAAGAGTACTGTACAAACTCAACTTTCAGCTTTCTGCCATTGAACTCAAGAACATGGCATAGAGGGGCGCCTGGGTGGCTCAGCTGGTTAAGCATCCGCCTTCAGCTCAAGTGCTGATCTCATGGTCCTGGGATAGAGCCCCGTGTTGCATCAGGCTCCCTGCTCATTGGGGAGTCTGCTTCTCCCTCTGCCCCTCCCCTGCCCCCCCTCGTGCTCTCGCTCAGATAAATAAGTAAAATCTTTTTTAAAAAAAAGAACCTGGCTTATATAGTTTACCTATTTCAAGTTACTTTCTAATAGATTGTAGGAAAAGTTCTTTCTGTCAATCAGGAGAAACAACCAATTTTCACTAAATGTTAAGACAACTCGGCCCTTCTTATTTGCTTTTAGTCTCATCACAAACAGGAAGCATTCTTTTCCTTCTGTCAGACATGATGGCCTCTGTTTATAATAAAATAAAATGTACGTGTTGCAGGACAGGTTTAAAAAGCTGAAGCTGAAATATGCTTTCTTCTCTCGGTAATATTATTTTTCACTACCTCTCTATTTTTTTAAAAACCCACATGGTATAGCCATCTGACGCATGAAAAGAATAATAGATGTGGAAAACTGCCATTTTTCTCAAAAAATATCTCCTTCCCACAATCATAAAGAAGACCATTGGACTTTTATTGCTATGGTTTCCAAAACCCTGGCACTGGCCCCTCTGTATGCCTGCAGGGCATTCTCGTTGCCACTGGTTTGGTGAACTCAGAGTACACATGACTATCAAAGGTAAGCCATCAACAAAATCACGTTTGTGACCCCACAAATAATCCCTTCAGTAGTCTGAGGTTTCCACGGTGATTTCCTTTTTCCTAAATTCCTGCATTGTTCTAGGCAAAGTCTTCGCAGTGGTGTGTTTTCAGTGTTTGCATGGCTGAGCATGGGGGGGGGGGGCGGTAAAAAGCTAAAGCAGAAACTGCAGTCAGTGACCTTGAAGGACACAAGAGAATGTGCTACCCAGGTGAGGCATTCACGTGAAAGCAAAGATCTTCATGCTTACTGCAAATTCATCAGCATTCTGGTTTCTGAACAGGCCCAAGTACAGGAGGAGGGTTATGCGCGATAATGAAAGGATGACTCATCTGATGCCTAAATAGTGAGTCTGGGTTGTCATACGACTTTTTCATCGTGCTGTCGTGCAATCATCTTCGACACTCTGTGATGTCATCTCCCTTCCTTGTAAGTCCAAGCCCCCAGATGCAGCTTATCAGGCTGCTTGTGATGCATGTGCTTTCAAGAGCCTTACGTCCATAATATCAGGGGAGGAGAGACATTAAATGACGTCCTCTCCTATCCCAGCCCCACCCCTGGGAAGTTTTCCTAGTCTTCTCAGCAGAGGGGATAGCCTGCTGATGGAAGGGGATTATCTGTTAAGATTTCCAAAGGCTGATACGATTGGGGCCAACTCCTTCCACATTGAGGTCCTCTCCAATCTCAAGAGGAAGGGCAGTAAACAACCATAACAGTGGAGGTGGCGTTGCTGGTGGGGGTAGTAGGTCGCCCATGACTGATGTAACACAATTTTGGGGGCCATCACTCCCTCTTGATGTGGACTGTAACACCCTCAGCAAAGGCAAGTCACTGGAAGAGAACTTGGAGCCCTGGTACCTACCTCAAAAGGTGACAAATACCCTTGTGATTGTCACTTCTGCTCCTTAGGTCCAGACGAGGCACAGCTCTCTTCTGGAAGGATTTGGAGCCAGTCATTTGAGAGAGCAACTTCATATCAGAAGTCTTGGCGGGTACTCTCAATTTTAGGGGCAGATGATCATTCTCATTTAAGAATAAATGGGCTGGGGGGTGCCTGGCTGGCTCAGTCAGTAGACCATGTGACTCTTGATCTCAGGGCTGTGAGTTCAAACCCCATGTTGGGCATGGAGCCGAAAAAATAAATAAATAAATGAGCCAAAAAACCAGTCGAATTATCACCAACTAACTTAGGTGGTATCATGGGCTGAATTGTGTCCTCCAAGAGAGGGACACTTGGATCCCCAGTACCTCAGAATGTAACCTTACTTGGAAGTCGAATGTCTACAAAGTTAATCAAGTTAAAATGAGGTCGATGCTATGGACCCTAATTCAATACGATTGGTGTCCTTATGAAAAGAGGAAATTAGAACCCAGAGACATGCACACAGGGAGACCACAATGCAAAAAGCAGGCAGAGACTGTAGTGATACATCCATAAGTTAGGGAACACCAAAGAACGCCAGCAAACCACTGGAAGCTAGAGGAGAGGCATGGAGCACAATCTTCCTCGCAGCCCTTAGAAGGAACCAACCCTGCCGATACCTTGGTCTTAGACTTCTAACCACCAGAACTGAGACAGTAAGTTTCTGTTATTTAAACCAGCCAGTGTGAAGCACTTTGTTGTAGCAGCCCTGGGAAACTAATACAGATGGTGAACTAATCATAGAAAAGTACTTTAATTCTGGACAAGACCTGTTGCTAGAGAGATTCCTATTCTCTGACATCGTACAGTTGATGGGTGGTATTGGGAAGACATTACTTTGAGTCATTTTCAGGGTCGTAAGCACAGTAATGGCACTGTGTTTAAATGGGATACCAAAGGCCAACTTCTGAGGCATCTCCGGTGCGAGTAGTAAGAGATGCTCCCTGTGTTGAACTGGCAGGCCTCTCCTTGCCATGGTGCCTGCCCCTTTGTTCTTGACTCATCTCCATAGCTTTTCTCTCCTGCAAAATGTTACATCTGCTTTACAGGTGACAGTGTTTACCTTGCTGGCTTCCTGGGTTGGAGTAATGGGACAGAAGAAGAGAAATTATCATAATTTTTCAGTCTCAAGCTAAATCTTTATATTACTGTCAGAATCATAGCAAACAGTTTCTCCTGTTTCGTGTGATAGGGAATTTCAACCACTAGGCAGGAGCTACAATTGTCTCCCCGCCCCCACTACCATTTTTCTTTTTGTTTTGAGTGTTCTAACCTCTGCTGGAGGCAAACTGAGCTGCTGAATCATTAGAATGGACACAGTCCAATGGTATCTGCTTTTAGCGGAATGGTTCTTCAGAGAATCTGTTTTCATCATATCAAGAGCTACGCCAGTCAGTTAACACAGAGGAAATATTAAAGGCAGTATTTTTTCATTAAGGTAAGGCGCTAGATAGCCCACGTGCTATTTTTTTTTTCACTTAAACACGAAAGTGAAAGCAGTCAACAAAGTCTTATTGAGGAAGAAATAAGAAGGAAATTGATTTCAAAACAAACAGATGCTGCCAATATGATATCTAGGAGACTAGGAATCTGGTCCACTTTCGTCTCTCATCTTTTTCACCCTCTACTGAAGTACCACCCACTTTTTTTCCCATTCATTTCAGCCTGTCTCCCAATATACCATCTGTCCGCCTCATCCAAGAACGCTTACAGACAAAGAAGAAAATAGAGGAACATAAAGGAGGCCAAATTATGCTAAGGAGTTATACCGGAGACCTGATACTGCTCGTCCCATCGCTTTGCCACCGGGCACTGTTTCAAACATCTCCCTCCCACTCTCCCCAGGTTTACAGGTGTAATGAAGGCCCACAGCCAGCTCAGAATAATGATCTCTACAATTCTGAGGATGTAGACTTCAGATTATAAACTCAACAGGACTAGAGTTTCTAGTTGCAATACAGAGAAAAATAAGTATTTCTGTGCACACAAAGGTCACAAAATTGACAAGTGTTGGGAGAACTTCTCCGGCATTCAGACCTCCTTCCTACTCTTCTTGGGAGTGGGGGAGAGGACGATGAATGATGCTCACCTGCAGAGCACTAGACCTTCGCACAAATGTGCTTGGTCGGCTGTGGTAGAAATCACCAGTCATTTAAATTCCTACGCCTTGGTGACTTTGTTGCTACCTGAGTCATCCACCTGTTTTTCTGTCCTTATATTTTCATTGCTATTCACCCCACCCTTATCTCAAGAGAACTTTTCAGGATGTAATTTCATCTGATTGTGGCAAAATTAATCCAGCCTAACTCGGACACCTCAATTGATGTATTTCCTCAACAGCCTGATTTGTTCTATTAGTGGAAGCATGGAAGATCTCATTCCTTTACCATCCACGTCCTCTTAGCCAGGCCTTTTGGCGAAGCCCTTGATAAGCTTCTTCCCCCCTGCAAAACTCATCATCTGTCTGTGGATCTAGCCATAAACAAGGAAAGAATCTTTTCTTATACATCTAATGTCTGGGTCTGGAATTACACCTCTTAGAGCCACATTTACACTTCCAATCATGACATAGCATTGAATATTCATCTTTAGTTTTTCATCAGCTATCAATACAATCTTTTGATGCACTGCTGGGGCCCAGCCTCTGGTTTTTTATATCCAGCAGTGATTGGGACTTTCATGTCTTCCTTGAATTATTCTGAACCTACTTTTACAAATTCCATTGTCTTCTTTTCTGGCTAATCTTTAATTTATACGGATCAAATTGCCTTGCCACAAACATCTTGTAAAAATATTACCTATTTGCCTATTTTTTTGACATACTCTAGAAACTTGATCGATGCTTTTTTTAAAATCTCCTTTCTTAGGGTCTCTTATAAATGCATTTAAGACCATTAGGCTTGGGAGACAGAACTTCTCAATCTCCATGATTTATTTGTGAAATGTCCCAGAGTAGAGGAATCCATTATGATCCTGAAACAGTGTATTGCAGTAAAGAGCACATAGGGATACATTTAGCAAACAATAATGACAATTACAGAAACAAAGAGAGGAGGAGAGAGAGGCATCCCCTGAGGCTGGGAATTAATTGAAGGTGGGATGTCACCACAACAGACAGGTTTGCCTTTCCCAGCCCCCAACCTCCATCATAGCCAAAGCTCTCCTTCCTGACAGTAAACCAAGGCACAGAGAGGCAAGAATAGGGATTCTTTTTCTCAGAATGTCTTGTTTTGGGTTGAAAATAAAGAAAACTGCTAAGACGTTTGGTGCTGCTCATTCTTAAGGGAAGTGCCTGTGTAACATTTAGATAGCTTTTGAAATCTATACACGCTCTTCCTACCTGCTGTGCTCAATTTCAGAACCCAGTGCTGTCATTAAGGAAAAATAGCAACCTTTGTTCTCTCCTCCAGGCATAACATGCTGCACGGGTTTTTTGTTTCCAGGAAAACAACAACAACAACAAAAAAACCCAACCTCCATTATTTTCTTAGGCTATGGAAGCCGGACCAAGTCTGTGTCTCTAGCCTTTTTTGTGCATGGGCACGGGACACACCATTACTGTGGTTCACTGGGCAAGATTTCCTTCATGTATTTTAAAGTCCCTCATGAAGACATCAGGCCACTTACTGTAACGGATGGTTTTCATTCTCAGTGTAATAAAGGCACATTCCTGAGGCAGACATTTCCGTCAGAGACGGCAAACATCAGAAGTTTCAAAGGCTTGGTTCACAAGTATATCCAAGCTTTCAAAGCTTGGCAGCATCTCTGGGATTTGAAAACTGGATTGGAAATCTGAGTTATATTTTTTGTACTTCTTGATTTAGCCTGCCTTTTATACACTCCATTTTTCTATCTTTAAACATATCAGAGAGACCAGAGTTATGGGGAAATAGATATATACTCACAAATAAAAGATAAAAAAAAAAAAAGCAAGCGTTGTGAGTTTATTGAGATGCGGTAAACATTTTCATTGTGGAATGTAAAACTCTCTTTTTTTCTTTCTTTCCGTTGCTGCTCAGTGTAGGAATGATTGAGGCTCCCGGAGCTCATTCCTGCACATGTTAGATGGATGCGGGATGACACCTAGGTTTCGTCTGTCTGCAAACCAAGTGCTGGGCTGAATGGCAAGGGAGGGCCCGCCCAGCCTCAGCACAACAGAAGACCTCCCTCTTCCACCTCCAAGGCTGGAGGCTCACCTCCGTGCACCCTGGCTTTCCCTCTTTCTTTCCTTTTACTGTGCAAGTGTTACCTCTCTTCTGATGTTTGTCCCTATCGCCTTCTCAAGAAGCTTCTACTATTTTATGCTAAAACTATATAATATTTCGGTTCCTCCTCCCAGCTGCCGCCCAACCCTGCCCCCCCTTCTATAGCACACTTCCCCCCTTACCTCACTTCTTACTTCAATTTCCTCACCTCCTACAACACGTTGTTTCTTTCACTAATATAATATTGCGTTTTTGTTCTTGATAATGTATATTTGTCTTGAGTTCTATTGTCATGTACTAAGGTTGCTACCTTTCATCACTGGTATATCTTTTCACGTCCTTTGATTTTCAACTTCTGTACATTCTTTTTATAAAAGAACATCTCTTATAGACAGTGCATTCCCGGGTCGTGGTTGGTTTGTTTGTTTATTTATTTATCTATAAAAGATCTTATTTATTTGACACAGAGAGAGAGAGAGAGATTACAAGTAGACAGAGGGAGAGGGAGAAGCAGGCTCCCCGCTTATGAGAGAGCCCGTCTGGGGGCTCTGGGGTCATGACTTGAGCTGAAGGCAGATGCTTAACCAGCTGAGTCACCCAGGCGCCTCCCCCCCCCCCCCCCCCCGTCTCATTTTAAATCCCTCTGAGATTCTCTGTGGTTTCTGAGTGAGTTTAACACATTTATGTTAATTTTAATTATTATTCTATTAGGGTTTATTTCTATGACCTTATTTCATATCTTATACTTACTGTATTTTTTTTTCTCCTTCCCTAAAATCTTCCATTGGCTAGATCAACTTTCATTCTTTTGTTGTGGAAAAATAGAAATCAGAACAGCGAGAGACCAAATGACACTCAGAAAAGTAGGAGAACTCGGATTTATTTAACGCCCGCGGAACCAGATGAGCTCAGTGCTCAAAATTCTGGGCCCCAGGCAACGGGGTTGGGGTTATAGGGCTTTTACAGGGGACTGCAGGCAGTCAGGCTCCAAGGGCTATGCTGACTGCTGGTAGGTGGGTTTAAACTAGAGGAGTGGGGGCTGCTTTAGGCGGGAACAGTAGCGCAGGGAGCCTGTGGCGGGAAGCTTGTTTACAGAAGCGGAAGCGACTGAGTTGGTTATCTCTTGCTCCCAGTAGGGCTTCTGGTTATCTCCACCTTACTGTTAGGAACTTTCCATCTGCTGTGGCCTCCTGGCCTGGGTCTGCTCTGGTCAATTTTCCTCTCACTTTCAGTTTGAGAGTTACACGTTCTCTTTTTGTCATGCCGATATTTGTGCCTAACTACATAAGATTTATACTTACCCATATTTAAAAAATTAATTTCTCAAATGCGTGAGTTAATCAACATAACCTCTTTCCACATGTAGGATGAGTGCTCTAACACACGTTCACCTCCTCTGGCCTGTCTATCAACCCCACTCCCAGATGTCACCATCTAGAGCCTAAGTTCTGGGTTGTGATGGATGTCCTTGTTCCTTTTTTGTTTATTTGTTTGTTTCCTTTTTTAAAAAATGTGTTTTCACCCTTGCCTTTTAAGACAATAGATTTTCTTAATTATTTGAGTCCTTTTAATCCCTATATCTTTTCTAACATCTTTCTAGATTTATTTCTCCTATTAAAATTCTTCTTCAAAAAGTGTTTTTTAAAAGGATCTTTATATGGCAACCTTTGAAGCTTTATATGCCTGATATTTATCCTTGCACTTATTTATTTGTACAGAAGATTAATTTTATGGAAGGCCCAATGGTCTCAGATTAAATAGTATAAATAACAAGATAGAATGACCGTCTTACTGAGATTACAAATTTTAAGCTTATTCTTTTCCCCTTACATTGCATTATTTACTGATTCTGTATTCACAGAAATATACCCGCTGTTCAAAGAGAATGGCATCGGGAAGCTGGAGGATCAAAGTGTATCTACGCTGGTTACAACAGTTGATAATGCCACGGGCAACACAGCTTCTTCCTCCCGCTGCTGGCAGCAATTAAATGGCTACTCATCAGGGTCTAAGGTGCAAAAATAAAAGTATCATCTCAAATGTGATTTGAGATAATTTGTAAATGCATTCTTAAAGTTTTAAGGCTCCAGAGTAAGTAGGAATAGACTAATACATATGAATAAAATCAAGCATGTTTCTCTTTAAACAAATTATTGCATTTAAATGATAGAGTGGAACTAATTCTAGGTTCAAAGTTCTTTCTCATCAGTATTTAAAAAATATTAGTCCATTATCCTCCTGTATTCAGTGTTGCTATTGAGAAATCAGATGTCAATCTGATTTGTTCTTTCAGAAGTGATACACTTTTTTGGGGAACCTTTAAATGCTACTAAATTTTACTTTTAAAGGACATTATCAAATTTCATCATAATGAATCCAGTAATGTGTGTTTCTGTCCTTTTCGGCCTTCTATGGAACTTTCTAATTTGAGATTCTTCATCTTTATTTCTGAGAGATTTACCTTGTTTATTTCCTCTCCTTTGGTTGTGTGTGTGTGTGTATGTGTGTGTGTTTCTTTCTCCTCTCTCCCTTTAGGGACTCCTTGAATTTGGCCATTAGTACTTCTATTTACATCCTCTCTCTTAACTTAAAAACATTCTTTTATCCCCCCCTGCTGTGCTCTAAGGCCAGTTTCTCACCCTGCTCATTGGGCTCCCCAGTTGCAATCATAATGCTATTCAGCCCACCTATTGTCTCCCTTGTTTCACCTGCTACATTTTTCATATGCGCTATTTTCCTCTTCATCTTTATGACTTCTTGTTACTACTTTTTCTTACTTTCCTTATCTTTTTGAAGGTAAAGGTTATGTTTAGTTTAAAATCTTGATCTTCCTGTTCTATCATTTCTATTTGGTGTGGAAGAGTTTGCTCGGTGGGCTGTTTTTTGGTTTTGGTTTTTTTTCCTATTGCCTGTTGCCCTCCATTGTCTAATTATTTTCTCCCGTGAGCTCCTGTTCCTCTGGTGGCATCAGTTCATTGTTCAGGTGGTGTGTCTCGGCATATGACATCGCTAGTCCAGTCCAAGCCTTAGCCTGTATCTCTCCTGTTGAGGTTAAGGAGGAAGGACGGATGTGCTCCTGGAGAAGGCTTCAGGTACCCAGCACTCACATGAGATATGAGCTTATTCAGTGACCATGCCTTTCATCATCTTTCTCTTAACCCCACTGAGAAAGCACACTATAAAAGTGATAATTTTCTTTGCTTTAGTCTGCTTGCTCCAGGGATCCAGAGGAGGAGGATGGGAATGCGGGCTGCTCGGCACAATCAGGTTGACCTGGCGTTACTTCCCTTCAACACCAGCACTGAGTGACTTGGGCTGCTGGTGCTAGCCTCTCACAGGATGGATGGAACAGGACCTGTTCTGGGCCATGTGGAGTTCAGGAAAGAAAAGAACTCAGAGGCTAACCCTCAAACTGTTTTCTTCATCCACAGTGGTATCCATCTATCCCAGGAGAACATTTCTTTCACCCACCTGGTTCTTAAAGCTTTCTGGTCCTCAGGAATTTCACAGATTTTACGGTAATCTATAGGGTCCTCTTTACCTCTTTCTTCTGTTCCTCCTGCTATATAGGAGAAAGCATATGCTTTCAGGGCACTCATCCTGTCTCCGTAAGCATCATTGCATCGCCATCAACACACAGCAGGTTCTCCATAAATACTTGGCAAATACGGGAAAGGTATAAACTCACACTATCTGATATGGTGATGGGAAGATGTTGGGCAATACGTGGGGGTAGGCAAATGCCATTGTGGGTCTAATCCAAATCATAATCACTGGTCTAGTTCTGAAGATGAGGAAGCAGAAGTCTTATTAAACCCTCCACGGACACATAAGATAGTACAATTTATCATTACTACAGTATTTTCAATTAATGATAAATATTCGAATAACAGCCATTCATATCCCATGTGTGTTTTTCTTTCAGCTCTGTTTTTGCTTCATATATTTTGAAACTCTGTTGTTGGTGAATACATACTGAGGGTAGCTAAGTCTTCATGGTGCTTAGATCCTTTTATCATTATGTAATGTTCCTCTTTGTCCCCACTAATTTCCTTTATTCTGAAATCCACTTACCTGGAATTAATATAGCCACTCCTGACTTTTTATTGTTAATATTTATGCAATATCTCTTTTTCCATTCTTTTACTTATCAATAACCTATCTTTTTGGATTCAAAAAATTTCTTATAGACAGCAGTTAGTTGGGTCTTTTTTTTTTTTTAAGATTTATTTAGTTATTTTGGAGAGAGAGGGAGCAGGGGGAGGGGCAGAGGAAGAGGGAGAGAGAGAGAGATTCCCAAGCAGACTCCCTGCTGGGTAAGAAGCCTGATGTGGGGCTCGATCTCACAACCCTGACATCATGACCCAAGCGGAAATCAAGAGCTGGATGCTTAACCTACTGAGACACTCAGGTGCCCAGAAGCCCCATTCTCCTTCTGTTATTTACTTTCTGTTTAGATAAATTCCTTTAGCAATTTTTTAAAGGTAAGTCTGCTGACAATACATTCTCCTAGTTATCCTTTATCTGAAAATGTATTGATCTCCCCTTTATTCCTGAAGGGTATTTTTAGTAGGTATAGAATGCAGGGTTGATTGTTCTTGTTTTCAATACTTGAAAAATGTTCCACTTCTTTCTGGAAAGAAACAGAGTACTGAATATCCTCTCTTCTTTCCATCTTGGTTGGTGTAGATCAACAGTGGGGGCTTGGCTCCTCGCTGGGTCTGGCTGGTTCTAGAAATGGGGAGAGTGGAGAGCCAATTAGTCCCATCTTGTGCTACCTCATTCCACCCCACCAATGCCAGGTAGGGGTGAAGACTCCGCTGCCCCTGGGCCCTGCTGATACCACCCTGGTGTAAGAATCAAAGCAACACCTGCTTCCAGTGGGTAACCATGTGCATTTTTCTGTGCCCTCTCTTGCCTCATAAGAGAAGAGGTGAAAAAAGAAACACTTTACAGGTCTAATTAGGGAAAACCGAACCAAACAGATGAAACAACAACAAATTAACTTTCCTTGTTTCTCTCTTACTTAGTGTTAGGTCCAGGTGAAATAGTTAAGTAGGTAAAGTAGGATCTAAATATGTCTTCTCTGTTATCTTTGGTGTCTCCTCACCTGCTATAGGGCACTCAGGCTGTTTTCTGGATACTACAGACTCTTCCTCAAAGAACTCCATCAAAATTTAGCTGATCTTCTTAGTATAAGCCTTTTGGTTGATTTTTGTAAATTGCATCATGTATTAATTTGATAAGAATTTTTTTATGTTTAAAAGTTTTCTCCTTAGTGATCTGTTCCTTTCAGTCTTTGGTAAATGACTGACTAGCAAAACTGACAAACTAAGAGATTAGAGGATGATAAATTTTTAATGTGTTATCCCTTTTAGGAAACAACTGGGAGGGAAGGAAAGAGTTATACGAGTTTTAAACATTTTTTTCTAATGTAGTTGCATTTAAATGGAAGTCTTAAGTACTTTAAGCCGAAGCATCAACATTGAAAACATTTCAGGAACAGAGCTGGTACAGAGACAGAGGCACTTTGGGCAACAGATCTTCGGGAATCCTTAAATAATTTATTTATCGCCAACGGTGGACTGGCTCTTTTCTCCTTAATTTGCACAGAGAATCAAGAGCTGTCTGCTAGGTGCTTAATTAAACAGTATGTGCCATTTCTACTCTTCTGTATCTTATTGAATTGATCGTGTTTCTCATCTGTCAGGGCTCTTGGATAAAACAATTGCCTTCCTAGGGTGTCATTTTATCTTCTGGTCTGCATTTCTGGATGAGTGATTTTAGATTTTATCGTTGTCATTATTTGGTTGTTGCTGTTTGATTTGTGAAATTTATGATTTATGTTCCACAGGACAAAACTTTAAGATTTTTAAGAGAAAAGGGAATCCTTGGTACATGACGGTTATGTAGCTTTTTTCCCCCATCAGGATTGATGCCTGATTTTCCTCTCATTGTATCTCTCTGTAAGCAGCATGGTTGTACTGCCAAATGCTCCTTAGGAATTGGTGTTGCTTTTTAAAAACCATAGTCTTCTGAGGTTTTTAAACGGACAGCTTCAATTTGTAGCTGCCTTAGAAATCTGTATGTGGACACCATGATATTGACTGGGAAAGTCAGAAAGGCTTCTCTCAACCCATATGTCTCTCTGTAACAATACCTAGAGAGGTTCTTCAAAAGAAGACAAAAAGGAGCCAGAAAAATGCTTACCTGAGAATGAGTGAACCTACCTTAATACAGTTTGTTAGTGTAATTACAAAAAACAAATTAAAACATACATATAATGTTGGGTTCTGATAACAATTTCAAATTCTCCTTTGCTAAGGAACTGGGGAGAGGGAAGGGGCACCCTCAGTTAAGGGTAAATAGGATAAAAGAACCCATTACATTTTTTGCATAACAAGGATGCAACACCTCAGGGCTCATGTTGGTTCATTTGTGGTTGTTACTCTAATATTAGAAGCAGCATGGACTCTACCTTCCAATTTCATTCAAATTTCATCACTAATTTGACATGTAAATTTTCTCTTTACTCATCTTAAAATTTTGTAATATAATAATGACAGTACTAATTGTACCTTACAATTGAATAGTACTGAAGAATTTACACTCTTACATAAAATATCTCAGAAAACATCATAAAAGAAGGGTGAGATATTTGTTTAAAATTTATTAATAACTACATATATTGAACTGTGACCAGAAAATACAACTTTTAATTATACTTTTTAACCGGGCACATTTTCATACATTTTATATGTATAGGTGATTTATAGAAGAAGAAATACAGACAATCTCAGCTTCTCTAACACATGAACTCTTCTTCCACTGGGCAGATTCCAGTAAGGGGCAGATTTTATCCAGCCCTCCAGAGCCTGTGAATCAACAGAATTGGGAGATAGGCTGTGCCCATATCTCAGAGATCAGTCGTTCAGTGCCTGAGAAAGCCATTGATGGCATCAGAAACAATCTATGTGTTATATCATCCAACAAAGTTAGATTTTTTTTAAGATTATTTATTTATTTATTTGAGAGAGAGAGAGAGAGAGAGACACGGGGTGGGGGGGGGAGGAAGAGCATGAGCTCATGCGCACAAGCGGAGGGGAGGGGCAGAGGGAGAAGGAGAAGCAGACTCCCCGCTGAGCAGGGAGCTGGAACCCAAGACCCTGGGATCATGACCTGAGCCAAAGGCAGATGCTTAACTGACTGAGCCACCCAGGGGCCCCAACAAAGTTAGATTTTTATGGGGACTTCCCACCCCTTTAAAGAGATAAGTTATTGATATTAGAAAAAAGAAAGAAACAAAGAAAGTGGAATACCTGGCTCCTAAGAAAGGGAACATTATCTAAAAATTACGAGGAAGAACACAAGTCCCTGAAAATGATTTGCCACAAGAAATTTAAAAAATTTTTCCAGATATTTCTACTTGGCTAAAAGGTGAATACAAAAGAATATAGTTTCTTTGAAAAGTTGAAAGGAAAAGATGGCTGGATTTGATACAAAGCTAATAGGCTTAGGCGTTGGCTGAGATAGAAAAAAAGGTAGGATGAGATGAGGTGTATATACTAAAGGAATATGAAAGTGCAATGGTAGAATCAAAATTACAAACTGATTTTACTTCATGAGATAAAGGATATCTTAGAAAACAGCTTCTTTGAAAAAAAAGAAAAGAAAACATCTTCCTTGTATCACCAGTTATATCTGATAATTATTGCTGATAAACCTTTAGAAAGGTTTGAAGGGAAAAAAAAAAGATAAGCTAAAGAGAAAAGTTAATTAAAAAAAAGAACTTAAAAAAAGGAAACAGAGACAAGATAATGACCCTAATGGATAAATAAGGGAGGTGGAGCATACGAATTGTACATTTTCCAAAGAAGAACACAGAGAAAATGAACCCAAGCAATAGTCCAAGGTCTTTAAGAAGCATATTTTAGGTGAGACTGAGTGCTGAAAAGAGCCATCAGGGGCCAGGAAGTTTTAGAGAAAAAAATCTAAAACCAAAGGAGGAATTGGAGGAAGATGGTCAAAAAGCATAAACTTCCGGTTACAAGGTACCACGTACTAGGGATGTAACGTACGATGTGATGAGCAGAGCTAACTCTGCTCTATGGTACACAGGAAAGTTAAGGGAGCAGGTCCTAAGAATTCCCATCACAATGGGAAATATTTTTTCTTTCCTTTTTACTGTGTCTATATGAGATGGCAGATGTTAACCAAGCCTATTGTAGAAATCATTTCACAATGTATGTAAATCAAACCATCTTGTTGTGTACCTTAAACTTATGCAGAGATGCATGTCAATTATTTGTCAATAAAACTGGGGGAAAAAAGACATGCAAAGGTAAAATTTTTGTATTTTTAGAATAAGTTATGTTGTGTGAACATGTTTTAATATTATGTCATATATAAACATGTCCTAAAAAATTGAAAATGTTTACATTACAATGTCAATTATATACAGATATAATATTCTAGAGAATTGAAGATGTTTATATTACAATGGTGAGTGAGAAAAAAAAGAATGCACACACAGTATATCTTAGCCATATAAAAAGATGAATTGGAAGCAATTATTCCAAAATGTTAAGAGCAATTATCTCTAGTGGTGGGATCATGTATGATGTATTTCTTCTTCTGAAATCCACACGTCTGCCTGGGCTTCTTGGTCTTACTGACTGCCCTGCTCTCTGACTCTGTCCTCAGCATCCTTCATTGTCTAACTAGCAAGCATCTCAAACTTAACATATCAGAAACCAAACTACTGATTTTTTTCCCTATCCTTCCAGTCTAGCATTTTTCTATATCCTCACTTAATTGCATAGGTTAAAAATTTAGGATTTGGGTACACAAATTTTCCTTATATTAGTTACAACATATATACATATATATATATATATATATATATAATGTATATTCTTAACTATTGTTGCATACCTAGTATATTTCATACTTTTAGAGAGAAGCCTAAAGCCTTGTCTAAAGAACCCCAGAGCCAATCTGAAGGAGTTCCTAATAGCTAAAGTTGGAAAAATTTGAGCAATAAAATAGATATGGATAGTATTGAATTTTATCCCCTATAATAACATAAATACCCATGAATCTATGTTGAAATAAATAAATAAATAATCAAAAGATAAGTAAATGAGGGAGAAGGAATGGATCTTTCCCACTTAAGAATTTCGATTAGTAAATATAGAAGGAAAGAAGAAAATAGAAAACTGAAAATCAGAATAGAAGTAGAAAATCACCATTAGGCAAACAGCCCAGTAACTTTTGGCAGGCACGACCCACTGATGGATGCCAAAATGACAGGACAAAGGCTGGAGAAGCAGGATTTGCATAGTCTGCAAGTATCATCCTCAAGATTGTTTAACTACAAGGGGAAAAATAGTAACTCTACAGTAAAGCCAGCAGAGACCACCGATACCACACGATCAAGGTCAACATCCCGGGTAACAGGGTATATAAATATCATGAACCCCTTGATATGAAGTACTGAGAAGGATAACCCACTTCTGTGCCATTTTTTTCAGACATGCACAACCTCATTTCAATCCTGGGGAAACATCAGGCAGACCCCAAATTGGGGAACATCTACAAAATAACTCATCGGTGCTCTTCCAAAGTTCTTAAGTCATGAAAGACAAGGACAGACGGAGGAACTTCCGCAGATTGGAGAAGATTAAAGAGAAATATCTGCATTCAGTGTGGGAGCCTGGAATGGAAAGAGAACATTAGTGAAAAAAAAAAACAAAACCCTGATGAAATATAAATAAAATCTGTAGTTTAATTAATAGCATTGTGACAATGTTAATTTCTTAGTTTTGATAATTGTAGTATGTAGATTGGGGATGTTCAGAGAAGCTGGGTGAGGGCAACTGAGAACTTTAGTATTTTTGCAACTGCTTTTATCTTTATAAGCCTAAAATTAGTTCAAAATAAATGTTTCTAAAGGTAGTCTAAAGTAATATATCCAATAGTATCTCAATTTTCTAACTGTATTTTCCAGGTAAGCGAACATGAGGAGCCACTGGCAAGTTGGGAGAACACAGAGAAGGGGCTTGCTGTTATGGAGGAAAGCGGGAATCTGGGAGGGGCTGTGTCCGAAGCTTTCAGAGTGCTTATAACGGGGCTGAGGGTCACTGTTTCTCATTGGCAAGGAGAAGTTCTTCCTTCCTCCTGCTGGGATTTGTAAAGTAAGCCTCTCCCTGTTTGGCTTCTGAGTGGTAGAGGGTAATAGCTCCCCCTTCAAGACTTCCCCTGGTCCATTTTCAATGAGGTTTCCTTTATTTATTTTCACAATATGTATTTGGTTATACACTAAAATGTTTCTAAGTGCTGGGATTATGAGTAATTTATTTTTCTCTTCAAAATTCCCTGCACTCTATTTTTCTTTTTTAAAGATTTATTTATTTGAGAGAGAGACAGCATGAGCACAGGGAAGGGGCCGAGAGAGAGAGGGAGGGAGTAACTTCAGCAGACTTCTGGGCTGAGCCGGGAGCCCGATGCAGGGTTCGATCCCAGAACCCTGGGATCACCACCTGAGCTGAAACCAAGAGTCAGACGCTTAACCAACAGTGCCACCCAGGTGCCCCAATTCTTTCTGCATTTTAAAATTTTTCTAGTGAACATGTATTGCTTTTATAATTGTAATTAAACTAATAAATTATTCTTTTAAAAAATCTAGGCAAACAAACCTGGATGTCATTTCAAATTATTTTCTTGCTTTCCTTTCTCATGCATCTAATCCATGTACAAGTCTTGTCAGTTCATCCTTCAAAATATATACATTCCCACCACCTCCTCTGCCTACCTCTTAATCCATGCCTAATCCATCATTTTATCATCTTCTCTGGCCCTCCTGCTTCCACCTGTGCCACCTAAGTCCTTCTCTGTGTGACACCAGAGCGATTTTTTAAATCAGACCCCATCATTCCTTTCCTGCCGTGCCTCTGCTGTGCTCAGAGTAAA
This sequence comes from Ursus americanus, assembly GCF_024610735.1. Lineage (NCBI taxonomy): Eukaryota > Metazoa > Chordata > Mammalia > Carnivora > Ursidae > Ursus > Ursus americanus. The sequence goes on along the minus strand of NC_142137.1, from coordinate 8,202,268 downwards.
ACCCAATGGCTGTATTTTGCCTACCTGGCCCTTGCTTCTATCTCACCTGCCTTTCACCAGTGACCCTTGCCCCCTGACCCCTGTACACTTCGGTGCAGACCTGCCTCTTACATAATCAGATGGTTCCTGTCTCAGGGCCTTTGTACTTGCTGTCCATGCCCAAAATGCTCACGTCCCCAGGGAGACATTCGCTCAGCCCATTACTCTCTATTCTCTGATCCTGCTTTATTTTTCTGCATAGCAGTTTTGAAAATAGGACATTATTTTTTTTTATTATATTCAATTAGCCACTAATGCCCAATTAGAGCATATTTATCATCTGTCTCTCTCACAGGACTTGAAGCTCCATTGCTCCCTTCTTGATACTCAGAACAATGCTGGCACATAGCAGGTGATCAATAAATATGTATGAAGTGAATGAATCAAAGTCCTGCCCAATCCATAGCTGGCAGGAGAGCCCACCCACCAATTTCTGCAGCTCTGACCAGGGGTGGGATTGGGGGAGGGGGGTACTGCTGGTGGGTGGGTGGGGCGACTAGGCTTCAACTCTTGATCACCCCTGTCCTGTCTTGCCCCTTGCCCCTGGCAATCCTCACATGTCCTACGACTCCCACATGTCACCAACAATAAGCATTTGTGGGTTTAGCTGACATTAGTGAGGATTACCTGGAGAAAGTAGAGAGGGAATGAGAACAACTTCAGGACAAACATTAGTCATCATCGTTCTTAAAACGCTGTGTTCTCACCACCGCCATGGACTTTCATCCATATACCCGCTGTCCGTCTGGGGGCTCTCTCCCTCTTACGCCTCCCTTCCCTCCCTTCTTCTGTCTGCTACTTTGTCCCTCCCTTCAAGAGCAAAGAAAAATCTCTCCCTTTGCCTCACATAGAGCAGTTTCCCTTCCTCCAGAGGGGTGGAAACTGTCAAGACCTGGGACTTGGGATGAGGGTGAGGAGCACCTTTGGTCCCACATTTCTCAGAGCACCTTCCCAAGATTGTTCCCTCCCTGAGAAGTCAGTGTCAGTTGTCATGTTTTTCTCCACCTCGTTACTTCTACTTTTCTGTATTTTCTATTAGAGAGAGAAATTAAGGTCAAAGAAATTATTCTGTCTGGTACCCAAGTACAAAAGAAATAAAGTCAGGCAGGCTTCAGATCTTTCTTCCATAAAAATTTATACTTGCAGCACATGGAAATGTTCTTTTCTTTTTTTTTTCCTGACCAAATTAAATTTTTTTTTGTTTTTCTTAGTTTTTGTTAATTTGGTAAGGGAAAATGGTATCTTTCTTTAAACTGTCCTTCTTTTATCATTTATTTATATTTGTTTCAACATCTTTACACAATTAATTGAATCTTCTCCTCAAAAAAAAAAAAAGACAATGGAAAAAACTTGACTGTATCCCTGTTCCTTGGCCCCTCTGTTTCTCTTGTAGTCATGTCATCAACACCCAATGTCATCGATACAGAGGCACAGTTTTCACATTTGACATCTTACAGTTGAGGATGCGTGTTTGGTAGTATGTATGGTGAGTGTGTCATTGCAAAGGTATTTAAAGATTATACTATAATTTGAGATTGAAATAGAAAGTTTTCGTGTACAGGGAGATGAATGGAAACAAAACCATAAGACATAAATTTAATATTGATGAAATAAATATTCACTGTTGGAGAAATAATCACAAGTCCATTTATTTGCAAATTGATGACCAACTGCTTTATAGGATTTAAGGAAGCACCCCCCCCAAGCAGATGAAGCTGAATTAGGCTTTATTTTTTCCCCCTCAGGTACATACATAAGTTTTGCCTATTACATACCAACTAGGGCAACTGAAGGAGATATTGCCGAATCCATTGGAATACAAGGAAAAAAAAAAAAAAGCCAGAAGATGCAGGTTGCACAATGTAAAGGCATAGTTTAATTGGCAGCTTTTTTCTTTCTTAATAGTTTGCCTTGTAATTGATGGAATCTTAGAATTAAACACTTCATTACTATTAACTATTAATAATTAGAAGTCATACGTGCTTTGGGTTTATATATTTCTTTCACATATATTATCTTATTTGATACTCTTTACACACCTGCAAGACGTCTATAACACCTTTTATTTTATTACTATCTTATAATAATATTTGTCATGATTATTATGACCATGTTGCAATTGAGAAATAATTGTAACATATGTAAAATACATAATATGTTCCATATGATTGTAAAAATAAAGATAAAGGTATTTATTATGATTACTATGTCTATGTTGCAGTTGAAAAATTGAAGCTTGGAGACTGAAAGTGATTTGTGTAGGGCAACAAAGCCCTTAAGTAACAGAGTGTGAGTCTTGTGGTCTAATCATAAAAAAGTCTGAAGACCCTATCCTCCTCAAGCCTTGTAATATGTCTGTTTCACTGTGTGGTCTCTCTAGACCCTCGAAGGAAAAGGTAACTGGATGTTTCTCCAGACACATCCTCCATCCCTCTGTCCCAGTGTGGAAAGGAGCTGATTTGGTTAGGTGCCTTGAGGGTAAGAAACAGAAATCCCAACTCAACCGGGCTCCCAAAAGAAGAAAATGGATTATCTCACAGGAAATCCAGAGGTAGGGCAGCTTTCAAGATCAATTGATTCAGTGACTCAGTGATGGCATCACTCTGCTACTCTCCCTACTGTCTTCATGCTCAGATTGTAGCAAGCCAGTTCCAGCCATACAAGGCCAAATACCCAGACATGAAAGCACACAAAGACAAAGAGAGAAATTACCTTCCGGGGGTTCTCTCTCAGGGAAAAGGAAATTTCTCCCAGAAGTTCCTCAGCATGACTTCTCTTTTGTCTTATTAGACTTAGAAAACAAGCTCATTCTTGAGGTAATAACAGGCAAGGAACAGGAAATTACCGTTGCACCAAGAAGATGACACCTGGAGTTGGAAGTGGGGTCATCTTCTCATGAGTCACAACCAACCTTCTTAGGCCAAGAAAAGGAAGTATTCCCAGATCCTGTTCCATCAGAGAATGTTTTACCTAGGAAGTGTGCTGTTGGAATGTACTTGCTTTTTAAAAACGGCACCTACACAACTATTCACTCTAGTGTTTTGATTTAACCCCTTGTTAGGAAATCATTTTCTTTCTTTCTTTCTTTTTTTTTTTAAAGATTTTATTTATTTATGTGACAGAGAGACAGCCAGCGAGAGAGGAACACAAGCAGGGGAGTGGGAGAGGAAGAAGCAGGCTCCCAGCGGAGGAGCCTGATGTGGGACTCGATCCCAGAACGCTGGGATCACGCCCTGAGCCGAAGGCAGACGCTTAACCACTGTGCCACCCAGGCGCCCCAGGAAATCATTTTCATCTTATAATATTCGAAAAATTACACACACACAATTTATAAAATCATATGGTGGCTTCTTGTGTTTTTATCTTTTATAATATTAGCGCAATGAGTGGGATCCCCTTGAAACTCCAGGTACTTAATGCTTTACTATGACAATGGAAATGGCAGAAGAGAACAGAAAGTCAGGTTCGCAGAACAAGGTATAAGACCAAGAAGACCTTGCTCGGTTGCTTGATAACTGAATGCCAAGGTCATATGTGGCAGTTGCACTATTAGATCTGAAGTGAAATCATGAGCAGGTTATAGAAAAGTCCTTGTATTCTTTCAGAAGCCATTTAACAAGTAGCAAATAAGAGTGGAGTTGGACTATGACAGGATAATAGATTTTTCTGCCAGGAAAAAAAAAAGGATGTGCAGTCATTACCTCAAGGAACAAAGACTGTAAAGAGGAGCTTAAAACTGGGACTTTGTTCTGGAAAGCATTTGTAAGTAGAATGCATTCATCCTTAAATAAAAATCGTATCTGTTGTTACATATGAACTATGATGTGTTTTATTCTAGTACTGAAAAAAATATAGTAGTGACTTTGCTAATACAAAGGATGTGTGTGTGATTAAATACTGCTATCAGTGCACACTAAATGCTAGAAACTGGGCAAATGGGAAGCAATACATTTGTATTTTATATTATAAGGGAGAGGACTTCCCAATCTCCATGAAAACGAACTTCACAAAATAATCTTGGTTTAAAAAGAAGTATTGGAGAGTGCACATCCCATCAGGCAAATCTCTGACCAGTGGAGGACGGAACCCATGTATAAATGTTTCTCCCTTCCCACTCTCCTTGCCCCTGCCCAAATGGATGGTCCTGAAATACATCTCCTGTGGCTACTCAGAAATTCCTGTGGATTTAAGCAACAGCCATCTGATGCAGTGGCTAATTCAATAAGACACCTTAGTATGGGCTCTCCCTCCTTCCTCACTTCATTCACTCCCTTCTTTCATTCCTGCTGCCTGGGATCACGCTTATCAGAATGCACTATCATGTAATCCTTGTCTCGAGCTCTGTGGAAACCCAGCTAAGGCAGGTACTAGCTAGCATGCTTTAGAGTGCATGTGCCTAGCCTTCACCTTCTGGAATCTGTCCTGTGGACAAGCTCACTAAAATGTGTCGGAGACATATGTACTTGAATGTTGCCTGTAGTATTCCTTGTAACAGGCAGAGAGGGTCATACTGTTATAGCATTAAATGAAACGATTTATGGGAGAGGTGTGTGTGGAAATATATATAAATCTCCTTGCATATTGTGTCCGTATGAAAAAAATTTGTAAGAAGAAACTCCAAACTGTTAACAGTGATTATCTTATAGCCTGTACAATAATCAGATTGGAGGCACATGGTTTCTTTTTTATTTTTATAATAATACTGATAAAATCCAACCCAATAAAGATCTTTTTAAAAAAGGAAAGCAATCAGATTTCAATGTTTTTAATGTTATCAGAAAGGAAAAATACCTAAAAATATATCCAATGAGTCAAGGCGTAGAAGCAAGGGAAGTTTGTTTTCTTCCCCAATTTTAATTTTTTCACTGTTTACGTCTCTTCCCTAACAAATCTCTATTCACTTCTGGCCTGAGAATGACTCACCTTCTGTTTTCTCTCTCTCATCCCCAAATCCATCAAAATTGAACTCATCTGATTCCTGCTGCTTCAGGGTGCTAAGTTACAAGGGTGCTGATAACATTGTCTCAAAGTCAGCATTTCCAAACCATAAGAGATCTTCATGGTCATGTCATCATCTTAGAGATGAAGAAACTGAGACCCAAAGAAAATAAATGATTAGCTCAGAGGTACATTGCCACAGAGCTGGGACTAGAATTCAGATCTCCTGAATTTGGAGCTCTCTCCATTAAATGGTAATCAGAAAAAGTCCTTTGGTTATGGTATAGGCTGATATTGTGTGACTAGTTGATTTTAATCCCTTCGGGTAATAGAAGTCCTTAATCTACTTCAAAAGCACTCATCTTCAAAGGGAACTGAAGAAGCAAATTGAGTGAAAGAAGGCCCTTAGGAAATACTTGGGGGGTGAGTTCTTATGCTATTGCTCAAACCACACCTTGCATGAACCAGACAATTCCATGTGCACCCCACCTTCAGCTCTACTAAGAAAACCCGTACTAGCATTTAGTAGCCATTGCACAAGGACCAAATGGTGGCAGGTGCTTTGATATGACTCTGCAGAATTTCCCTTCACTATTAGGCTTGAAATGGCTGTTAAAATTGCCAAACAGACCAAGATTCATGTGAGCCTATATGCCCAGTGCATACGATTCAGGAGGATTGCCATCAGGTTCTCTCTGATAATTTTTCTTTGATTTGCTAACCTTTCTTGATGCCATTTATCTTATTTTTTCCCTTTTTAGTAATGTCTTTCTAAACATCCATGTTATAATCGGTGCCGGAACTCACTGGTTGTGCATGACAGAAGGAACTTAAAGAAAATTATGCGTTGCTCTGATCTAGCCTAGGGCACACAAATCAAAGCCTCTGCTGCAGAGAAGACATAGTAAAATTGAAAGTAGCTACACTTTATATGGAAATTAGCTGTTCCTAGAATGCAATACAGTTAAGCATATATCAAAACCAAAGACAAGGAACATACGAAATATATCTCTGCGCTTGGAATATTCCCTTTCCCTTTTCTTCACATATAGGACAATTCTCAGTTTATTACATTACATCAAAAATTTAGAAGTTTATTTTCTTAACATGAAGATATGCAGAGTTGGCATATTTGAGAAAAAATTGGAAATTTTCCGTCTTAATTTTTTTAATATTTCACGGAAACTTAAAAAATAATCAGGACCTGAAGCAGTAATTTGAAAACACTGTGTCCCAATGCCTTTTGCTGATGTAATCAAGAAAACATGAGAAAAAAAAGTATGTTTTTCCTCCAGAGCAGACATATGCAAATTAAGATTTTACTTTATTTTTCTCTTGATTGCTTTTTCTTTTTAAATTACAAAAGAAAAATCTAAAATAAGGCAGTCCATATTTTTTATAATTCTTAAAGCTAAAGGAGAGAAATTCTGTTGTTCAAAATAGCTGTCCTGATCATAGATCGGTCTTCACCTAGGGTCTGACCATCACCAGCTGCCAAATGCAGACTCTTTGTGGGGAAAAGAGAAGCACGAATCACACGGGTTTGGTCACTTTCTTGCAGATGGCTTCAGACCACAAAGTTTGCTGGTTTTCGAAACTGTTGATGTAAATGAGATGAGAATCTGGCCTTTAATTCTCTTAAAATACCTCTGCTTCTGCTTGCAAAAAACAAACTGCACGGGCTAATTTAAAATAGAAAGGGAATTTATTAAATCTTATCATGCACGACATAGAAAAATCTTGGAGAACCAAAGAGTGACTGACTGGAAGGCTGTGCAGCCAGGAACATGTCCAAACCCTGTGGAGGACGGCTCCCGTGGAGGGACCCCAGTGGCTGGACACTGAGGGCAGTTCTCACCACCATGCCAGGAGCCCAGCACCTCTGCTGAGATGGGTTAAAAAAGAATCTGGCACACCAGGCTGTCTAGCTACTGCCTAGGGGACCCATTGCAATAAGTCTGTGCCTGCCCCATCCCAATGATTAACAAAATATTTTTCGTATCACTCACGCCTACCCATACTACATTTTTTAGTGGAGTGATTCCCTTTCTTAAAAAACTATGTACATAACTATAAAGGTTGGTATGTGCCTAGAAAATATGGTTTCTCTGGGGAGTGAGAGAAGGGTGAGGTGCAAGTCGAAGCGAGAACTTAATTTTTACTTTCTATATTTCTGTGTTGCTTAAATTTACAATGAGAGTATGTTCCTTTCACAATAAGCATCTTACATAAAGAAGTAAATTATTGTTTTTCTTCTTAACACATTTAAGGTCATTTTCGTATTTGTGAACTATAATGTATGAGCTATAATCACTCACTATTAGAATCGGAAGAGACTTAAGAAGTCAAATGCAATTCCCCAGCCAAAGCCTATAATGGACAGTCCACATTTATTTTCTCCAATGCTTCACTTCCTGGTCTCGCTCACAATAATTCTGACTTTATTTTTATTCCACGTATCTTTATTTTATTTAATTAAACCTCATTAAGTTTTATTTACTCTGTTACTTTTTTCCTTATGTCATCACAGGAAAGCCTGAGGGCTGGATTTTGCTCTTTGGGGTCAGGTAAGCCAACATCAGCCCCGGAGTTGGCCCGAGTTGCACCCCATTTATTCTTGACTCCCTCGACTCGGGGGTACTGGACTCCTGCCATTACCACAACACAAAACTACTCTGGAAAAGGTCACTATGATCCCACAGTTAGAAGATCAATGGAACCTTTTCTCTTGTTAACACATTCGATGGCTTTGCGGTAAACAAAATTGGCTACTCGTTTTCTCTTTCTTGGTTTCCAAATAGCGTTGCCTCCTGGTTCTTCTCCCTCTCCAAGCTATTCCCTTTCAGTCTATTTTGCTGGCTTCTCTCTCTTCATGCAATCCTTAAAACACTACTCTCTCTTCTTCTCTACATTTATAACCATGATCTTCCTCGCTTCTAGAGGACTTCAATAATCTTCTGTAGCCTGTTGATCCCCAAATCTGTCTGTCTTTTTTGGATTGTCAGCAAAGTCCTGACAGGCAATCCTGCCTGTGGCCATGTTCGGGCACTTTGTTTGTTTGTTTCATTTTGGCTCTTTGGAGAACAGGAACAGAGAGCTACTCACAGGTCAGGAAAGAAAAGCTACAACAAAGTTAAACCTCAAGGAGACAGGAGCTAGAGGGTGGCTCTGCAATTAAGAAGGCTTTTTAGGCTAGAAGTAAGAGTCAGCAAATTTGCCGATCTTCATTCTGATATCCCATTATAAATGTGACTTGGCCACACCCCTTTTTAAACTCATTAAAAATGCAAATTCTTGCCTTATTTCTTGGTTTCCGAAGGGACAATATGACTCTTTACACTCCTATTTCACCTTTTTTCCCCTGACCTCGAGTGTATGGGATTGAGTTAATCATACTCAGACACACTATAATTTGCCTTTGCAAGGCCAAATTAATTGTTTTAATTTGTTTTCTGTCTTATTTCTCATTCTTACTCCTTCCATCATTTGAGGGAACTGCATCAAAGGCATTGCCTTTAATATGTGCAGTGTATGTCCTTGGATGGTATGTGTTTCTGAAAGAAATATAAATGACCCTTTATTATTGCTTTCTATTTCTTTTTTTCACTCAACGCAGTTTTTAAAATTTATGTTTCTGTATATACATCTAGTTCTGGCTGCTGCAGGCTTTTCCAGTGTATGTATCTATCACATTTTACTCATCCACTCTCAGGATGATAGACATCTGGGTTGCCTCTGACTTACCTGCTTCCAAACAATGCTGCAACAAACACCTGTACATACATCCATTTCTCTATCAATGACATTACTCTTTCAATTTACATATATAGAAGTTGGGTTGCTAGGTATGTGCATAATTAAGTTATTAAATATCGCCACCTTACTCTTTAGAATGGCTTACCAGTTTACATTTCTTTTTTTTTTTTTTTAAAGATTTTATTTATTTATGTGACAGAGAGACAGCCAGCGAGAGAGGGAACACAGCAGGGGAACAGGAGAGGAAGAAGCAGGCTCCCAGCGGAGGAGCCTGATGCGGGACTGGATCCCGGAATGCCGGGATTGCGCCCTGAGCCGAAGGCAGACGCCTAACGACTGCGCTACCCAGGCGCCCTACCAGTTTACATTTCTGCAGTGTTTGAGGGTTCCCCTTTTCTCTACATAGTACATTCAGGGTTTTGCCAAAGCGGATTTGCACTATAGCTTATCATTTCAACCCAGTTCAACCAGATCCAAGATTGGCCGCTCTTGGATCAGGCGTGTGTACCTTTTCCAATCATGTGTAGCTAGTGAAAGGTAGGGTCACATGGTAGGTACTATTGCTGATTTGAGTTCTGCAGGGGCAGTGGGTGGGGCAGCTTCTCCTTAGAAGTGTTGTGGATGAGGCAAGACCATGCGCTTTTCATTCCTCCTTCAAGTCTCCTCCATTTCGTTGCTAGTTATCATTCCAAATGCAAATCTGCTCTGCTTGCCTGTGTTGAAAGGTTATGCCTATAGGCTACAACCTAAACTTCTTAGTATGCTTTGCCATCTGGCTCCTAACTTCCTCTGTGGCCACAGTGGAACTCCTGTGGTTTTCCCAGCAGGACACACTGTTTCATACCTCCTTGCTTTTTCTATGTGCTTGCAAAGTCCTTTGGCATCCCCAACTCACTTTTCTATTACAGTCCTCCCGACCAACCTTATCTATTTTTTTTTCTTTCTTTCTTTCTTTTTAAACAGTGAGGAGGGGCAGAGGGAGGGAGAGAGAGAGCGAAGCAGACTCCCTGCTGAGCAGGAAGGCTGATGTGGGGCTCGATCCCAGGACCTGGAGATCATGACCTAAGCCGAAGGCAGAAGCCCAACTGACTGAGCCACTCAGGTGCCCCAACCTTATCTATTTTTAAGCCTTGACTCTAGACTTACCATGTCTTCTTGGTTGACCTGGCTCCCTACCAGCTTTTCCACGAGTGTCTATTCCTTTCCTGTACTTTATGGTGCTGCTGTTACCTTGGCTGCATGCTCTCTGAAAGCCAAGAAAGCATCTTATTTGGTTTTTTCTTCCCAGAGCCTAGCACAGTGTCTCAATCTAGTGAATGCCTAACAAATGTTTTCAAATGAATGAAAAACGAGCCACTTATTTTTACAAGGTAATAAACGAGGGACTGGAGAGGTTATATGGCTTCCTCAGTGGTATACAGATAGTAGAGGAGAATGCTGGAAGCAAAATCCAGGTCTCTTGATTTCTACTACTTTCCATTATACTATGAAAAACCCCCTCATTTATTCTAATTACTTCCATTCTACAGGGTAAGAAACTGAGAAAGTCGTCTTTCTAATGTCAGGAAACACTGAACTACAGTTCTATGTAGACTTTTAAAACTTCCTTGGACTTTCCCTCCTCTACTGAAAAATACTGAACTGTATGGATACAGACATTATAATAATATTTTGGGTTCTAAATTATATGAAGAAATTCACCATGGAGCTTCAAACTAAAGGAAGAAATTCCTTAAATCAAAAAGTAGAGATACTAATTTTTGAAAAGCTGACATCAGTGACTAAATAATATTTTTCTCTTTTATTTCACCATTTTCCTCCCATTTTGACTGCTTATCGGAGATATAGCAATCAAAGTCATCATTTCTGTCAAGAAACTTTGCAGAGAAGTTTACAATACTGAATGTACTATTATAAAAATATGTCCTTTTCAGTTTTCAAAGGGCCTTGAAGTGTTTTGCAGAAATTCTCCACGCACTTCAGTACTCTCTGCTCTCGACCTTGAGAGAGTGCTACAGAGTTCCCACTAGAGCTGGGGAGGAGAGAATCCATTCTGTCCTTATTTTTCCATCCATTCCAAGAATCATTCAGCTGGAGCTGGTGGTGAGTGTGGCCATTAACTCCAGGCATTTTCCCTGCCACTTTAGAATAGGATAGACAGGTGTCAGAGGGAGCATGTAGGGGGTGTGCGAGGCTTCAGCATAAGACTGCTTTGTAGCTTGCTGCTAATGCTTTTTCAATTTACACATGTCTGAGGAAGGGCCATCGCTCTCCACAGTACCGAGAATGGAGTTCATTATTTCTGTGCTGTGAATTAAGGGCAGGAGTCACAATTCTCCATGCAAATCGAGGTAACTCAGATGCACCGTGAAGCTTTGTACCTGATGGTGCAAATCCTGCAATAAGACTGGCAGCTTCTGATTCTCTGCTTGTTTCCAGTCACTGAGAAAAGAATTTCCCATCGATCAAGAGTGCCACACAGGCGGATCGCAGTAATGTTTATAACCATCCGAGAATCATAATGTTTATCACATGAGAGGCAAACTAGAAAATTATTTATGATACAATTCATGTGTATCATTTAGACACACCCAGCAATGTTCTTTCTAGTAATGCTCACGGATGGTTTCAGTGGGAGGGGCTGATGGCAAAGGAAGTAGGAGGTGGCAGTAGTAGTGAGATTTGTGGCCCACTGTTTTGTTTTTAACCTTTGATAAAACGATTCACAAACAAAAACACTTGAAAACTGCTGCATTAAAAGCATGTCATTTCCAGAAGCAAACTAACGTATTACCTCATCATGAAATAACACGTAGTTATTGGAAGCCTGAAAGATATATTCTGGAACCACGACTTCTAGACATACGTTCATGTATAATTAATTATATTATTTATGTCAATCGTATAATATACATTTATATAAATATTTATATTAATTAGCTAGATGCTTGGCACTATATACATCATATGTAAAGAAAAACTTGCCCCTTGCCCAAAGTGTAGAATAGCTTAAGAAATATGGTAAAGTCCGTTTGTGGAAAAGAACAATTTGTGGATTCATCAACTAATTGAAGTAAGTCATCCAGTTAGCTTTATCCGCATGAAACATTAAGAACTATTCAAAACCCACACAAATATTTCCTCGATTTTGTAAAATCTGTTTTTGATTATGGAAGTATGTGATGGGCACAATAAGCATAATCTTTAAATTAAATTATACTTTATTTTATGCTATCCAGAAGTTGATGACTTACAGAGGCTGGGAAAAGTAGAAGAATCAGTTCCCGTTTGACTAGGATTCTGTTTGTTCTGTTTACTTACAGACATAATGAATAAATCTAAAGTCAACCCTTCATTTTTATCTGAATATGTGCATATGGGCAATTTCCATGTAAGGGTAAACTGATATAAATATAAATACATATCAAGAAGTGTTTCACGAAAATTTAAAGAAAATGAGTTCTTTCTTTCTTTCTTTTAAAGATTTTATTTATTTATTTGAGAGCGAGAGAGAGCACGAGCTGGGGTAAAGGCAGATGGAAAGGGAGAAGCAGACTCCCCACTGATCAGGGAGCCCTACCCAGGGCTCGATCCCAGGATCCTGGGATCATGACTTGAGCCCCAGGCAGACGCTTAACTGATGAAGCCACCCAGGCGCCCTGAAATGTGTTCTTCCAATTTTCTTTTATTCATTTACTTGTTGGGTTACATGAAAGTAAACAAGATACACGAGGTCATCCAGGCGCTTGTTTGGACCCGTCGAAGGGTCAGAGTGTCTATTCTACATTGGAACACGATCAAAAGAGGAAGCTCATTTTCCTTTTTCAGGTGAACCCAAGAGAGGCCTTGATGAGATTCTCAATGTAAATCTCTAGTTTCTTAATCAGGTATTAATTATGGGATGAGACAGGCTTTTAAAAAAGGCATTTGAAGCCATACTGTCCATATGTTTTGGTCAGTACTTCACTGAAATCATCTCCAAATCAAGATGTTGTCCTCTTCATTTTTAAACACATTTATCAGAGAAGGAAACGTCTTAGATTCCATTGATAGTCTACCCCCCAAAAAGATGTCGTGTAGATGAGGTGGCAAATCTCCTGGTGTACAAAATGCTGATGTACCAGCTTCGGTGACAGCGCTTGTGAGTACCTACGTCCTTTTCAAGACTCAGAGGTACCTGTCAGGACCATGACATCCTCAGCAAAGAGAACATGAGCAGGTTTGGATGCTGGGCTCTCCCTGCTGAGAAGGAAGGGAGCAACCCTTCAACCTCCATTTTTCCCATGAGCCATTTGGAATCTTTTCGTCTGTAGTCCGCCAGAACGTTCTACTTTTTATTTCTCCTCCTCCTTGGATGATGACTGTGGGCCCCAGGTGCCAAACTGTGGAACATAATTGTCTACTGATGGTGACATCTGGTTTGTTGGCAAGCTTCTTCCTGAGTTTCTTTTTTTTTCCTCAGTGAATAAATGATAGCTTAGAGCTGGGTAATAATGGAGCTTTGTCTCCTAACATCTTTGGGCCAGGTTTATTTCAAATTCATTAGCTTATGCTGAGAGTAAACTATGAACCATCGATAACCCTGGCTGCAAGTTAGTCTTCAGAAAGTCTTGCAGCCATAATTAGCCTGGAATAAATTCTGCAGCTGATTTTTTAATGAAACATTTTTCTATCTCCAGGGATGTGAAAGTAAGGAAGATTTTTAAGTCATTTACAAGGGAAAAATCAACTTTTACAATTGTTAAGTGCTAATCGAAAGTACAAAGAGGGTGCTTTTGTGAAATTGTCCCCAGAGACAAAATTTACAGAAGACTTCTGAATTTACATAATATGGATACAATCTAGCCATTCTTTGTCCTTTTTAACATACCATATTCACTATCCATAGCATCCTTTTACTATCTCAAGGTTGTTTGTGTCTAACCATCCTTATCTATGTCTTGGCCTGAAATCTACTGAAAACTGAAGAAAAATCATGAGTACTTAGAAAAGAAAAAATAGTAAATGATACTTATTTAAAAGCAAAATTCAGATATTATTTTTTTAAGGAAGAGAAAGTTCAAAGTATTAACTCCTATAATTGTAGAAATTTGACCCCAAACTTTTGGTCCTTTAATATATAGTTCATGCCTTTGTCTTTTTTTTTCTTTTGTCATTAAAGAAAGAAAATTCTCTGCTACAAAGTTCAATACTAATAGACTGATAAATTTCTATTTGCTCAAATAGTAAGTCTACTAGCTTTTCTTTTGCTAAAGAACAGATAAAAAATTACCCTAAAAACTAGATGATACTACCATGTAGCCTTATTTTTCTATAAATAATTCTTAAGGAGATAAAGTCAGATGATTCAGAAAATATGGATGTCACTGATGCATTTGTGAGGTTGTGTTTGCCTAAACTTTATTCCTAGTAAGTAGTATGGTGGTTCTACAAGGTCTAGAAAGCACAGACAATTATTACAAAGGTCAGTAACCAAGTATGCCATTTTCTTGAGCTTCTAGGCTAAACAACTAATATCAAGAATTGGATTTTAATATACAAACCAAGGCCAGATGGAAGTTGGGGTATAACGATAACCGAGTGGAATCGTCTCTGAAGAGGTGGGCAGATTTTCACAGGGAATAGTCTGGTGCAGGAGAACATCATGGATTGAGGAGTACAACATTCAAGGGGGGGAATAACAGGGGCAGAACAATGTCTTGACTGTGAGGCTGAGAAGGAAGAAAGTAACTTCAGAATACTATAGGGAAGGAATGGGAAACGTGGCCATTGTCTGGAAATAGAATGGAAAAGAGAGAAATTTAAAGGGATTTTAAGAGGGGACTTTAAAAAAATTAAGAAGAGGACGTAGTAAACACTACAGCAGAACTTTAGAGATGCAAACCTTGAGAATGATAGGTTTAACTAAAGTTTCTGGAGTAATAGCTCTGAGACAGACTTGATCTTGTTCCCTGACTCTCTGAATTATTTGAGAGCAGAGTCGCCGTGTTCCCCTTGCACTTCCTCACCCTGGATTCCATGTCTTCTGCCCCAGCTTCCATGATCTCTAGAGACGGCTCCGCAGAAGACTGCCGGGGTCTCTCTCCCAGTCGATTTTTCTCACTCACGTCCCTGTTGACCACTGCTGACTAGCAACAACTGGGGTTGTCTCCCTCGGTTTCTGTGGTCCTCGGCTCTGCTGTTTCTCCTCCTCCCTGTCAGCGCTCCTTCTCCGGGCCTCCCTCCTCCTTCTGCTCGCTCAGCTTGGACATCGCCATCTCTCTCCGCACTCTTTCACATGGTACCCCACAGGATTTCAGGATTTCGGACACCTCAGTGAAGATGGGCCTAATCCCATCCTTACTCTGACTTCTTTCCCAAGCTCCACCCCCACATTGGCCCGCCACACTCTGCCCGGATTTCCCAATGGTATCTCAAGCTTAAGCGGTTTGAAACATAATCATCTCCCCATCACAAAACCTGCTTCTTATCTTATGTTCCCTAACTCTGCAATTAGCATCACTGTCTTCCCAGTCACCCAGACTCAAAAAGATTATCTTGGATTTCTCCCTCTTTGCTCCCTAAATTCAATTGTCAAATCATTCTGCCTTTGCAATGTCTCTCACATTCATTGGCTGTCATTGTCACCATTCTATAGAAGCTTCTGTGACAATAACTTTCTTATTGTTCATTTGACTCCGATATCTCCCATAAGATGTACTGTTAGTGTAATATGGATAAATACTGAATTCATAAGTACTATTAACATTCATTCAATCAACAATTATCGAGTGCCTGCCCTATGCTAGACAAAGGTCAGTGGAGATAGAGGAGAACAAGAGATTCTTACATTACAAAGGAATATCCAGTCTTTCTTTAAAAGAAGGATTCTGAATTTCTGATCTGCTAACCTCACATAAAAAGAATGAGAAATATGGTTTTATTTGTAGAGAAATAAATGTAGTAAAGAAGAGCTGGTTGATGGTAGCATCTATTAAATAATGATAAAGGCTATTAAAATTGCTTGTAGAGTCTCCTTTCTTGAGCATTTTTAAGAATAAGACAGGTTGATTACAAGCACTAGGTTCAGGACCAAAACAAAATCATGCTAATGAGACTCAGTGTACCTACTGATCCATTTACTTCAGTCTGCCTTGTTTCAGCTGGTTCTCACACTGGGATCCGTCTGTGCGTGACCTCGGAGTATATTTGCTGGAGGCAAAGGCTTCCATTTTCTTTGCCTAGTGGTAACCAGAGAAGGATGTGGATATTGCTCAAAGGGAAGTGAGTGGCTTTAAGCCTCTGTTTAAAAATCCTAAGTTTTTGGTTTAAACGCTGTTTTGAGTAGTTCATTATTGAAAATACACTTCTGCTTTCAGAAAACGCGCGAGCTCTGCATCAAAGGCAAGCTGCTGATTGCCAAGGGAGGGTGTGGTACAAGAGCAAGCCAAGAGCTGATCATAAGAAAAGGGGAAGGCTTCCAGCTAGTTAATGAAGCAACCTGCCTACAGTGCTCGGGTTGGAAAAAGTGATCAAGGACTTTCCTTTAGACAAATGGTGTCATCTGATTGCTCTCCCTCCCTCATCATCAGAAGGTTTGTGCAATACAGTGGGATGTTGTAGAAAGGACCTGCTTGGGATTTGCCATCAGACCTGGGGTTGGGCTCCAGTTCTATTCACTTAATGCTTATAAAACCCTGAGCAAGCCAAGTTCGCGGAGCCTCAGTTTCCTCACTTACAAAACAGGACTTAACAATAGTCACCCAGTTCACCTGGTTATTGTAAAAACGTCAGATCTGTCAAAGAGCACCATGAGCTAAAAATACCCTAAATTATCTATGCAAATATTCAGTAATAACTAGAGGGGAGGTGTTGAGAACCAAAAGTTTGCATTTTTAATTAAACGTAAGTCTTAAAACAAGTTTGACAGATACGATGTGTAAGAAATAGCAAATAAGTTCATAATCATACTCAAGTGTTTATTTAATTCTATCCTGCATGTGGATTATTTTTAAAAGTAAATTTCTATTTGCTCAAACACTATGTTCCAAAATCCACTTGTAAATTAGTTTTTGAAATGCATGTCATATTTTCCCACAGAACAATGCTATAAATGGTGGTTAAGTCTCCAGCACACCCTGTAAAGACTACCCAAAAGTAACTGAAATGTCAGGCTTTTGCAGTTTGGTCCAGGACCCTGGCCACTTTCTAGTGTCTCCATGTAGCATAAGCTATAGGTTAGATATCATTTGTGCTTTTGCTGTTCCTTGGAACATGGGAAGAAGGACTTGTGGAACCTCAGATAGTGGGTGTATCCTCTCCATGTTCCCAGGGCATGGTCAGAAGGAAATATGGCTGCTTGGAATAGCTGCATACCTGTCTGCCCTGCACCCAGCACATGTCATATTAAGAGTCTTCATTTCCTGTCTGTTCAACCTACACTTGTTGCGTGGGTCGTGGTGAGTCCTTGAAAATAAATTCTTGAAAAGAGTAAGCCTCATGGTAAAATCCCATCCACTCTTGCTGCTCCTATGGGGACTCCCTTCTTCCATAAGGAGATATAGCCATTAGGGAATGTCTGTCATGGGTCCAAGAAACCCCAGGTCATGTGGGGGGGAGGGGTCAGAGGAAATAAAGGGCTTAGAATGTTTGTTCCCTCTCAGAAACTTCCAGGGTAGGAAACCCCTTCCCCTAGCACAGGCCAAACAGACACGTGAGTTAATATTTTCAGCGGGAAGTTTGTAAATTAAAGGTATCCATGTAATATCCCTTCACTGCAAATTCTTGTGTTATTTGAATAGAGGGGATATTTTTACTTTTTGAAAGAACTTAAAGTGAAAAGCACACTTGTTAATCCCTCAGCTAAGATGGGCACCGTTTTGATGTCTATAATAGTATAAAATGATGAGGAATATCTTAAAAGATAGAGTTCCATGGTGGGACAAACAAGCTTGTTATATATCTATCTATGTATATATATAATGGTTTTAAGTCAACAGATGTAGAAGAGAAAAATCTGTGAGAAGTTTGTATGATTAGAAATAGCTAAGCCAATACTTTCAGTTTGAATGATATTATGGTGATGTCTAAATGGTAAAAGCTTCCAATCTCTCAGCCCCAACGTGGTAACGGGGTTGCCACCTGCGGTTGTACAGTTTGTGGACTGGACAAAGGGAGCTCACCTCGGCGTTATTGATGTTAACTAACCCAGTGAAACTCTCTGGCTCAGAACTAAGCTGGAAGGAAGAGACACCTTCATGATATTTACACTCAAGTGCCCAGCAGGCTAGCAACTATCCTGTTTGGCTATCATCAAACACTATATTTATCCACCCACCTGCCAGGAAGAAAAAAAAATTGCAGCCAGGGAATATCTTAAGGGAATTAGTACAACCAACTCCATTAATCTCTGTTTATTATAAAGTTGACACTTTAAATATTTATTAGTGATGGAGAAAGGAGGTTCATACTTATTGAGAGCCTATGATGTGGTAAGCACAGTGTCACCCTGCTGAAGTCTGCTGAATCCCCTCAGTCAGAATGGGCAAAGGCAGTGGAAAGGAATACAAGCAGATAATAATTACATTTTAAATGCCAATGACTTAAATTGGCATATTTCTTTTCATAGAATTTGAAGATACTCTCTCATTTATCACAGCTTGATGTAAGAACTGATTATCTACATCTGACAGGTAAGTTATAAAAACGTTAAATGATTAGTAAAGACTTACTGATGCATTGTACTCTAGCCCCATACCCTTAATCCTGTGCTCTTTCTATTGCACCAGGAAAAGGCAGATTTAAGTGATGGAACTCTGTAGACCGAGTTCTGGAAGAGAAAGTAGTGTGTGGGGTTGGAGTTGATGGAGGAGGGGCTGACATCGGAAAGAAGTTAAACTTGGAACAATAAATTTTAAGTCAGCAGATACAAATGTTAACTATCTCTGAAAACCATACAAACAAAAAATGAAAACAGCTAGAAATGTTCTTATAACCCAGGGAGAGAACAGAGGACTCTCAGAACATTTTATGTAGCAAGTATCTTAAGAAGGAGGTCCTGCCAAGGCAAGGCGGGGAAAGTTGGAAAAAGCCACGGATTCAGTCTCAGTGGAAAAAGGAGGGCCAGACATTAAAACCAATATATGCATTTAACGATTTGAATTATCTTCTGGGATATTATAAGGAACAATCATATTGACTTGACTTAGCTGATAGTAACATATTTGTTCTCATAGGCCAAAAAACTTAAAAGAGCTTCACTGTTATGAATACAATATATCCTTAAACCATCATGGAGCCGTGGAAGACACCACAATAATACATAACTCCCTGGGAAACAGAAACGGTTTAGCCTTTCAGCTGATATATAAATTCAGTTCAGTTCAGCCAAAGACAGGCTTTAAATACAACTTCTGATTAATTGTGAATTGAATGTCTCAACCAGATTTCTCAGAAACCTGTGCCTTTATTCAATTCAATATGCCTTTTCTTCACAGCATTTATCATTCTGTCCATCATCTTTTCATCCTTTCATCTGTCTTCTATCCTTCCATTTTTTAGCACCCACCTATCCTTCAGTTCATCCGTCCTTCGTCCAGGCATTCATTCTTTCCTCCCTCCACCTACCCATCTAATAATCCCTTTATTCTTTCTCCCCGGTTAAGTTACTCGCTTGTGGATAAGAAGGTACGAATAAACAGCACCAGAAGTCCAGATGTATTTAGGTGTGCAATTTCAGGCCAGTTGGAGGATGTATAATCACATCATTTATTATAGTCCTGGTAGCCACCTAGTTAGTTTATCATGCTGCAGCTCGGAACTAAAGATAATCAGCTATAATGATCAAGCTTAATTTAATAACATTCTTTGTTTACCGTTTGCAATACTTGTATACATATGGAAACTGCCATTTCAGTTTCTGAAAGTACATTAAATCCATCCTATCTGTCTTGATGAGAGCTTTCTATTATTAATTTCAGAGAAGTTCTACTCACTTCTGCAGTATTTGAAGAACATATTTGTTTTCATCATTAAGCTTAATGGACAGAAATAATTTCTTCCCTTTGTATAGTGCTTTACAGTTTATAACACTCTTTTTTAGATCCACCATCCTTGATTCTCAATTAAAAGCCAAAGTCAATATTTTGCATATGTTTTGCTACAGATCTCATTTCATCTCAGGTGAGCCAGCCGACCCCCTCGGTCCCCCGGGACATGCCCCAGCGCTGTTTTCATTAACTTCCCCCTGGTGTTTGTTTGGATATTCAGATGATGATGAAGTGGCTGTTGTTCTCATTATTCCTGCCTCAGGATGTGGTGGACCACCATCTGCAGATGCCGTGTAAGTGATCATCTTGGCACTGACCCATATGCCACCTTCGTAGTCATGAGTATTCTATCCGAGAGATGCCATCTGGTTTTCACGGAAGCCAGTGGAAAAGTGGGGGTCTCTGTTTTACCGCTGAGATGTGTGTTCAGAGAAAAAACATTGAACGTTTTCTGCTCCCATCAGGGACAGAGCATCAGCTGTTGTGTTCTTTGTATCAAATTTTCTCATAGCGTATACCTCCATTGTTAGAGTTGTTTATCAGCGGTGTTGAGACGCCCTCCACACTCAGCAGAGCAGGGCTGGGGTGTGGGTTGGGCAGGAGAAAGAGGGGAGAACAACTCTCCCAACCACAGAATCTACAGACCTTCCATGATTAGTCCAACACACAGATTCTGACTTCTTAGTTTTTTAGACAACGAATACTTTTTGAGGTTATCATTTTTATGTGTTAAAGTTTTATTCAGAAATAATTTCAAATTACAGAACAATTGCAAGAACTCTGCAAAGAACTTTCATATATCCTTCACTCAAGATTCATTCCTGGCTTGCATTTTGGCACATTTGCTTTATATTCATAAATCTTGAACCACTTGGGAGTTAATTTTAAAAACGGTACCCCTTTTGCCCCTAAATACTTTAGTGTAGATTTCCTAAGAGCAAGACATTTTTTTTTTTTACATAACCATGGTACAATTATCAAGTCCAGGAGATTAAAATTGCTATAAAACTATCGACTAAGACATAGTTCATAATTTTAAGACTTAAAACCAGGGCTGAAGTTACAAAAATTCTCCACCACATTTCTTCCCTTAATCAGGTTGGTAAGATTTTTTATAGCCCTTCTCATCATACGGCCTCTTCTACTATGGAAACTTAACAACTTTTGAATGCCCTGTGCACGTGTCACAAGTTCTAACACAAAATAAGTGCCGCAGGCTTGACTCTTACTGAGCTGGTAGAAGGAAATTCGTCCTTTGTCCTACAAAGTGTTTCTGAGATTTGGACACGTGTCAGTTTCTTACTTCTCTCCTTCTCTTTTTGGCGCCATGTATTTAGTGCGAGGTTGCAACTAGAGTAAGAATCCTAAATGCTTTAGTTTTGTTTTTTTCTGCTTTACTCTCTGGCTTCTCTTCCCAGCCCTTATTCAAGCGAGGCAGTCTTGTCTTTCAAATTGTTTCTTCTTATTCAGAAACTCACCCACTCCTTCAGTGATCAAGCTCCCTCCCCTGTGATAAGGTTTTAGGGGAACAACATGTACTCTTTAGACTTTTTAGGATAGTGTCATTGATTTTTCATAAGTCTTCAAAAGGAGATGCATAGAAATAAGCATTATTTATAAAGGTATCTTTTTCATAATCAGTAACTATTCATCTCTTCTATTAGCAGGTTTATCAATCGCAGAGAGGGAAACAGGCATCTGAAAGTAGCTGGCAGTCAAGGATACAGCAGGAAGCTTGCTTTTGGAACTATATACATTCTTACCTAGTTCCTATCTCTTTACAAATTTTCTGGGCTTCCTGCATTTAGTTTTATAATTTGTGTTCTCTTTCCACCACTAATTTATTCCCTTGCTTACTAATTTATCCAGATAAAGGTCTTGAAACTACAAAACATAATGATGATTCATTCCAAACGCTATTTCTTATGTTTACTTTGCACTGACAATAGCGAGTTTCATATTTCAAAAAGAATGTTTTCCTATAAAATACCTTTTTTAAAAAAATGGCAAGACATCGAGATAAAAGACCCCAGTTTGGCAGAGTAATTAGTTGGTCAACTGCTTTTTTTTATCCCATAAATTACTTCTCTGTCAAGTGACAACAAATGTAATTTGAACTGAGATTAATTACATAATAATTATGCTTAACATAATTGGTTAAATAGAGGAATTTCTTATGAAATGGTAGATTCTTAAATTTATACAAATAAGACCAGATGGTGAACAGCTAGTTTTAATTAAATTAGGTTTGGTAATTATAGATGATTAATTTTAAATTTGACTCAAATTAGAAAGACTATATTAAGGAAATTATTTTTAGTTTTTCAATAGGATGATAATGTATCATGATAATTATAAACCCCAATACCTGGGATCAAATTAATAATCCCTTAATTTTACTTTGATAAGACTTTGGAAAACGTTACTAAGAAAAATGATAGCATCTCCTTCCTCAGAGGTCTTTGAGATTCGGTCAGGCATCATGAGTATAGGAGGTTAGGTGTTTTCTTCACAGAGAAGGGGGACAGGGAGGGCAGTGGTTTTAAGGATGAAGTAGATGATTTCCTGAAGAGCTTCTAGTTCCTGGACGCGGTGACTAAGTCGGTACTACAGCAGAATGCATGTTAAACTATCAGACCACAGAAGTGGCTTCTGAAAAGGATGTAAAAATCCCACAAAAGCACGTATGTCAGAGAAAGTGTTTTTCTCCACATTTTTTTTTCATTCAGAAGGTATTTTCACATGGCTTATCATATGAACTCTGGTACAAAGAGTCTGTGAATTGCTTCTAACCACAGGAGCCATGTGTCACTCATCTGTGAAAAAGTCTGAATCTAAAAGTGCAAAAAAAGAGAAGCCTGGCTTACTGAGGGGCCTGCCCCACACTAGGTAAGATTCATTTTTATTCTACATGGATGGCTTTTGATTATGTTTGTTTGTTCATTCATTCATTTATTCATTCATCAAATATTTATTGCATGCAAAGCTCTTTGTTGGCGATATGGTTTTATTAAGCACTTGCTTTCAAAAGAAAAGACCGTTCATGCAAAAGCTCACTTTCTGATTTGATTGTGTCTCTATGCTTACAGCAACATATGTCTTCAGCTGTTCTTACTATTTCCTTTAACAGGAAAGCAAAGCCCGACTCTAGCTCAAACCCAACCTTATGCTGAAGGGGCCCGAATCCTCAAACGGTCCAACCAGGAGCCCAGCTACTGAGGTGAGGTTTCTAAATGAAAGTGCACACAAAGGCACCTTGTAGGGTCGTGCGTGAAGAGACCGGGTATGGCCACCTGGCTGGCTGAGGGCGGGACCCCAGAGAGGTCCCACTGTGCAGGATGGGGATTGCACCCTGGTTCACTGACTCGTATAGGACTGATATTGGCTGCAGCAGAAATTCACTTTCAGAAACTACAGGAGTATTAGCTGGCTTGAGACTAGAGGCCTGAAGCCAGCCAGGAAACCCTTTTTGTTTGGGGTTAAATGCTCTACATCTGCCAGATTATAGACTGGAAGGAACAGGAGATTAGAACAGGAGAGTTGGGTTTTTATTTTTAATTATATTATTCATTACACAAATCATGCATAAGTATTATAGAAAGCTTATAAAGGCCCCAAGAGGCAAAAAAAGAAGTAAAAATGATTTTTAATCCCACCATTTAGCAATTACCACTCAATGTTTGGGGGTACATCCTTCTAGATATTTTTCTATGGATATCTATTTTTATCTTAGAAAGAATACAGGTGTTTGTGTATATACTATTTTTTAACCCAGTTTTGTCACTGGATAACATGTTGTGAGCATTTTCCTGTCACCATATTTATTTCCCTTTGAACAATGACTGTGAGGGAGGCATGGTGTTTCATAATATGACCCTTACTTATTTGGCCAATCCATTATTTTTAGGCATTGAAGACTTTATTTTAATTTTATTTTTTCTTAGCCTGGTAAACTCCCTTGGTCCACTGTTCCTGAGTTTCTGTCCAGAGAACAAGGGTTATTCATCTAGAATTGGATCGTGCTTCAGGTGGCATTCATGAAAATAGGAAATCTAAACTCTAATTCCTCTCTTCCGCGTTCATTACTTTCTGCACACTTGCAATTGCCAGTGATTATAGCTTATTCTTATCAAGAAAATTTTAGGTTAGTTTCCTTGTGGTGACATAAAATAACACCCCAATTTAATCAGTAAACTATAATACTTTATTAGTAAACGACGAACGAAAGATTATTACTGGATGGATGTCTTAAGTCAGTGGTTTCAAACCTTGGCTGCACATGAGAACCACCTGGGGCGCTTCGAAAAGTCCTAAAACCCGGGCCTCACCCCAGTGCAATTAAACTAGAACCTCTGGGTGAAGGCCTGGGCACCCGCCACTACTGTCAAGCTCCCTGGGTAATTACCATGACGAGTCGAATTGGAGCCGAATTGGTTCTCTATCAGATCCCTTGCTGTTTCTGAACGTGAAGGTTCTTTGACTTCTCGGAATCTCGACTCAAACAATGACAAGGTGGTGGGGCTGACCTGAAGTGGGAATCAGCCTCTGGAGAGGGAAGTCCAACAGGGTTGCTGCCTCCTCCGTTCCCTGAGGCCCAGGCTGGGGCTGTGGTGGGCAGTAGCTGGCTCTGAATCCACGGGAAAAAGCCTTGCTTTGCAGAAGGGATGGGCCGTGCCCTTGAGGGTGATGACAGCAACATGGACGGCAGTAGCCTGAAAGGTCTCTGAGTCACTGAGTGTCCCTAACAGCTTGATGAGGCTGGCGCTGTGACAGAAAGTAGGTAATAGAAAGTAGAGGTGAAGAGTACGCCCTTGGTCCAGGCTTAGCCCCTAAAGCTGCGTAACTTCCAGAAAGGTACTTATGTCTCCGTGCTTCAGTTTCTGCCCTTGGGAAATGCGGAGAACAGAGTTCCCACCTCTCTGTTGGGACGAATAGATAAATTAACACTGGAAGAGCTTTTAGGAAAGTGCCTGGCTTTCACTCATCAAAATACCAAACAGCACAATGGTTCTCCACCAAAGGTGGTGTTGCTCACTCCCCGCCCCCCAGGGGGCACTTGGCAACGTCTGGAGCTATATTTTCATTGCCACAGTGGGGCTGGCGATGGGGGCGGGGAGGGATGCTCCTGGCATCAAGCGGATAGAAACCACGGATGGTGCTAACACCCTATGATGCACCGGACAGCCCCCGCAAGAATCAGCTGTCCCCAAATGTCAGTAGTGCTGAGGTTGAGAAACCCTGCAGTGGATGTTAGTTATTTAGCCTTTTGGGAAGGAAGATGAGCAAGCTTAGGGAGATTGGGCAGTTTATCTAAGGCTATACATCTGGTCCGTGCTGGGGCGGGGACTTGAACCCAAGTCAGAAAACGCAGAGACATCTTCATCGTGCTGTGACGATGTGGTCTATGGATGTGGGGCTTAGCTTCATCTCTCAAGTGTGGGCACTTCTTCCCCTCATCCCTAGGTTTTATGAGGCAGTTAGGGCTGGTGGCTTTTGGTCTACTGATGACAGTATGTGTGACAGAGAGAGGGAGAGGCTGTGTTGGAAATGGCGGTCTTCACCAACTCTGACTACCATCACCTCTCACCCTTTCACCCTTATCAAGGAGAGAAGGAAAAAGGGAACTAAAGAATAGTGGTAAAAGGGTGTTCTAAATGCCATTATATGCTCTTTGGGATTGTTGGAAACGTAGGGATGGATGTGTGCCTTCAAAAAATGCAGGGGATCTATTCAGCTTCACGTTTCTCTGGAATCGCAAGCATGCTGCATATATGTCGCTGTCCTCGTGGGTAATTTAACAATTGTACATATTTCAATTTCGAGGCTATTTCATTCATTCTCCGGAAACCGTGAAGAGACAAGAACTGTAATGAACAGGCTGATACATTATAGCGGGCATCCACAGTTCAGACAATTTAAAAGCCAGTGAAATTAATAAAAGATATATCAAAGTGTGCTTTTTCAATCTGCTAGAGGAATGGGAAATTGCATAACACCTGGTGTAGAGACCGTGATAAGACAGCTCTAAGTGACAGACTTTCTTTGCAAGTTTATGATCACCTCTGGGTGCCCATTACCGAACTTACCGAATCCCGCTTACAGCATCATTTTCGGTGGACGTTTCTCAGAGCTGCTCTCAGGCTAGGACTCGTGCAGAGCTGCCCTTGCCCTCACTCCAGACCCACGTCCCTTCTGTGGCTGCGCTCACTCGGAAGAGCCGTTATGCCTCTCTCAGTACAAATCTAATTCCTCACCTGTCTCTCTGTGTGTTGAAGGCTATGTTCTCCCCGTGCCCATTTTTCAGCCGTATCAGCTGTGTAAATCGACACATCTTCTTGGATTGATTTTCTCTGTGAGCCGGGAGCCATTTGCGGAGTTTCTGCCTGGGAACGTAATTGGAGCTGTTTCACTGTTGAGTTTCTGAGAGGCTATTTTAATTTCCATACCGTAGGTCTTCTTTCTTTCTTTCACGTGTCCCAGATCTCAATCTGTTTCTATAGTGAATTGATTCTACATTTGATAATAGCCTCACTTACAGTATATTCTGGAGTTTCCAAACGCCAGACTTAGTAAGAATGAAATGCAGGTACATGACAGTTTTTCAACACTTCTGGAAGAGGCATAATGCTTGAATGCAGGAATAAAATTACCTGTCTGGTAATGGAAAAGGGAGAATACAGTGATCATTGCCTTTTTATCATAAAAATATGTTAAAAAATGAAATATAACGATCCCACTGCATTGCAAATGGTCTATGTCTTGTTAATGTGAAAAGAAAATCATATGTAAACTAAAATGGGCGTATTTCATGGCAGAGCATGCTTTTATTTTATTTTACTATTTTTTAAGATTTTATTTATTATTTATTTGACAGAGATAGAGACAGCCAGCGAGAGAGGGAACACAAGCAGGGGGAGTGGGAGAGGAAGAGGCAGGCTCATAGCGGGGGAGCCTGATGTGGGGCTTGTTCCCACAACGCCGGGATCACGCCGTGAGCCGAAGGCAGACGCTTAACCGCTGTGCCACCCAGGCGCCCCCAGAGCATGCTTTTAGTATGTTGACAGTTATAAATCAGTTACAAAGTGTTAATCCAACATTTTACAGAAATGCTAAATGAATTTATTCAAATCTTTAGAGCATTACAAACTTTCTCCCCATTCTAGATCAAAACTAAAATTCAAACATACTAGTTTAGTAGAGCAATACAAGTAGCTTTACTTGTCTTTACCTAGTTTTTGCAAGATAGTGAAAACATTATTATAAGGATGTTTCTAGGCATGAGTCCACATGTTTTTATTCAATTTATGATAATTCAAAAATAATTGCCTTACTGATTTTTAAGCTGATTTTAATAGATGCACAGTAAATGTTAATTTTATACTTAATAAATCAATTTGCAATTTGAGTGTCTTATATTAAGCCAGTTTACTCCATGTTTGAATACAAAAAGATTAAAAATGTCATCTATTGCAAAGTAAACTTACCTATGCATTAAAACTAATTTCTGATTTTTAATAGATTTACCCAACTAATTGAAAATAATTTAACCTTTAAAGTGTCTCATGAAAACAATGAAATGTTCAAGACCAGAAATTTAAATTAAATTAAGTTAAAAATAATTTTGTTAGTTTAGAACAAATGTGTTAAATTTTTACATAAAATTGAGAATGTTAATTTTAAATGGAGAAATTCTAGCCTTAAAAAATAGTTACATAGTTGCATGCATTAAATACAAAAATCACCCAATGCACAAAGCTAAAAATTATTTTATTTATTTAAAATATAGAAAGAACAATTTCAAATAATATTTAAAAATTTTTTAGTCTTAAATTATAATCAAAATCATAATAAATTGATTAATTATAAAGCAAGCTTTAGATAAAGGGGATATATTTTAACTAATAATGCAAGTCAGAGTTTTTAAATGATGTCCATGTTTTCTTGTTTGTCTGGATCAAGAGAATATGTGTAAAACAAATAACATTCTTGAATTCAATCAACTGCAGTTTTATTTAAACTCAGGGCTATAGGTATGGGATGATGAAATATATATTACATTTAAATGCGATTCTCTGTAGAACTACCCTTTACCTCCCTACACCTTCTTCTTGTTCTCTCTCTCTTTTTAAAGATTTTAATTACTTATTTGAGAGAGAGAGAGAGAGACAAAGATAGCGACAGAGAGCATGAGTGAGGCAAGCAGGGACAGGGACGAGAGGGAGACACAGGCTGCCCACTGAGCAGGGAGCCCAATGTGGGGCTGGATCCCAGAACCCTGGGATCATAACCTGAGCTGAAGCTAGATGCTTAACTGAATGAGCCACCCAGGCGCACCTTCTTGCTATTCTCTTGATTACTTCATTCCAGATAGGTGAGGTTTCCAAATCGAGACTTAACCATTCAATTGCCAGAACATCAACACTTCGGATTTTGTTTAATGGAACTACTTCTTTTTTTATCAAAGGTGCAGAAAATAATGCAGCAAGCATTAATCTGGATATAAATCTACATTTATTAAAGACAAAATCTTACAGATGCAGGCAAAGTCCATTTTGTACCTCTCCCTATCCTGTTATCCTCCCACTCTCCCTTCTCAGAGGTAGTTAATATTCTGAAGTCAGTGAGTACATATACTGCTCATATTTTTATGCTGATCCACTGATGGGCTAATATTTTCTGCTGTATCTATATTTCTATGACCACCCTTTTATTTTTTGTTTGGCTTTTTCTATTTTCAAAATGTGAACAATTCTTGGGGTGCCTGGGTGCCTCAGTCGGCTGAGCATCTGACTCTTGGTTTCGGCTCAGGTCATGATCTCATGGGTCATGGGATCAAGCCCTGTGTAGGGTTCCTCATTCGGTGGGGAGTCTGCTTAAAAGACTCTCCGTCCTTCCCTCCCCTCAAATAAATAAATACATCTTTAAAAACATGTAGACAATTTTAGATGCGGACATTCTAAAGTTACCTATATGTATATTTGAATATTCATATGCACATTTGCATGATATCACGTATGTATATTTGAATAATAATAAAACACCCTGTCTCTCCACTCAATTATGGGTTGCTTTGTGTGCCCTTCCCAGATCTTATTACTCCTTCCCTATGCTGTTTTCCCCAGAGTTAGGCACTATCCCAATTACGTTTCTTGGCCTAACTTTTATTGTTTTTTGCACATATCCCTAAAGAGTTATTATTTGGTTTTCACTGCTTTCTATTTTATATAAATGGAATGAATGTATAGATTCTTCCATGACTTACTTTTTCATTTGATGATATGTGGTTGAGACTCATGCATATAGCTATAGTTTGTTCATTTTCACCGTCATATGTAGAGCTCCAATGTATAAATATATAATACCATGAGTTATTTATCCATTTTCACATCAAGGGGTATTTGAATTGTTTCTATTTTTCTCTTACAATCAATGCTTTAAAGGACAGTTTTGTACATGTACCCTGGTACACCAGGCAAGAATTTTTCCAGGGTTTTTACCTAGGAGTGGAAATACTATGCATATCCAAATATGCTAGGTAATGTCAAGTTAGGTGCGTGTGTGTGTGTGTGTGTGTGTTTAGATAGTGTGGCTATTTATCCTTCATAATAGGTAGTGATATAAGCTGGAATACACTGATGCTGTTGTAATAGCAGTTTATGGTTGGCACCCATTCTATGCCTATGTTGTACTTGTTAAATATTTTGAACATCTTTACTTATATGTGTTGTAAATACTTTCTTCTGGTTGCTGGCTTTCCACCACCCTTTTTTGATGTCTTTTAAGGAACAGAAATTATTTATTTTGGTGAAGCCAAGCATCAATCTTTTCCTGTAAGCGTTGCACACTTTTTACAACTTGTTTAAGAAATCCTTCCCTGCCCTGAAGTCATAAAAATTTTATCCTATATTTTTCTCCAAAAGTTTCAAGTTTTATCTTTCACATTGAAGTCCCTAATCCATGTGGAATTTATTTTTTATATGCTGTGAAGTAGAGATACATTTTCAGGTCTCCATGGGAGTAACAGACTGTCCCAGCTTTCTCCTCAAAGACTTCAAGACTGAGCGTAAGTAGGCCCCTCCCTCTCTTTCCCCACCCATTTGCTCTGGTTCTCCCAGTGGTCAGAGGGTCCTTCTCACTGCTTCCATCACCTCTTCTTATCAACGTCATTACTGCTTTTACTGCTCATTTCCATTGATTTTCCCCCATTTTGTCCCCCTGCCTGCTTCTCTCCTGCTTCTTACATCTGGGCTTACATCACTTTTAGAGACACTGGCCACTGGTCAAGAGGGTTATCTTTTACTATACAATGTTATTTTAAAAAATAATAATATTTAGGTCTTTGGTTTTTAAATTCATCATTTATTTCTGGGTATTCAGGGGCTCTTCATTTATATTCTCTCCTCTCCTCCTGCCTGCTTGTGGAATACTGGTCTCCAGGAAGTGGTGATTTTATGATAATCACATCCAAGACATGAGGACAGAACTAACACATCCAGCACCCCTGCTATGCTGACTGGTAGGGCCCAAATGCACTGGAAGAGGTAAGCACACTTTTCACTGTGGAGCTCCTAGAGTGTTACTGACCAAGGGATGGCAGGTCCGGCAGTCGATGACATCCAGTGACACCGTCAGGTGTAGCAAAGGGATGGGGTGCTGAGGTTTGTGCAGGGTAGGTAGGAATTATATCCCAAGTAGGGTAGATTGTGACAATGTAGCTTCTTCCTGAAGTGGTCATTATCTCTCATCCTGGCCAATCTGTCAACTGGAAAGTTGAGAGCTGACTAGGACCTAAAGGTCTGGTGTGAACTGTGGCAGATGGTTGGAATGGCTCTCAGCAAAACCAAGAGGCAGCCAGTCCTGACGAGATCCAGCTGAAAGCTACAGAAAAAAGTTTTCTCCCAGAAGCAAAAGATGGTGCCACAGGAGTTTGGAGACTAAAAGAAGTCAGTTGTCTTCAAGAGACAAAACAGCAGGTGTCCTGCAGTATTTCTTGGGGACAGGATTCTCCTCCCTGAAAAATGTGTGAGAAACATGGCAAAGTCACACAGCTAGCTACAATGTCTGCTAATCAACTCCTTCACCAACAAAAATTCTCACCCCTACTCTCTCTTGTTAGGTCACACATTGCTGCCTGCCTTCTGAAAGCATGTTGTGCCCATAAAAGATTCACACATATGAAGTGGTTCCTTATAAGAGCAAAAGAACATAATTACAGCGACTCTTCCCTTGGGTCATTCTACTATATATCCTACCCCCACCATCACAGAAAATCATCATCAGAAGGATAGAAAATAGTTTCAATTGCTCAAGAAAGATTAAGATAGCCAAATTCTTTACAGTCTCACTACCTAAGCTTCAAGATTTGCTCAAAACACATACCCTTATTGAGAAAATTAATTTTCTCATGTATCCATTCAACAATCATTTCATAGACACCTGTTCCATGCTAAATGCTGCCAAGATCTGAAAAGAAAAATGAGCCTTCGGTATGAGAATGGGGCAAGAAGTCCTACCCACGCTGGTCATTTAAAGGATCTATAGGTTTTGAAGCAATGAAGAGAATTCTATGTGACAGGGACTTCCTCAGGATTACAGGAAGACTCATAAGATAGCAAAATCGATTTTTCTCTGTGGGCTACTATATATAAAAGGTTGTCAGGTCAGCAGTATAAAACTCAAGGCTCCACAAAAAAATGCATCACGGAGTCACAAATTCATTTTTGAAAATGCTAAGGTGAGCAGATAAACCAATGAGTTATACAAGTCACCTATCGTCAGGCATAACATCACAGAGGAAAATTCCTTTTCTCAACCCTTGAAAAACTTGCAAAGTATAATCAAAAGCCCTCTGCACATAAAATTGCACTGTATCTTTAGGCCATTTGTTGAAATAGAGGCGGGACAAAATGTGAGCTAATGTGTTGCAATGACATGCCCTTCCTTTTCCATCACATTATTTGCTTCTTCCCCCAGTGCCCATTTTTTCTGGCTTGAGCCTTTAATATTGTTCAAGAAAAAGCACTCTCTCAGTTGTAGGACATAATGTACTACTTACTGAATGGTCTTGCTTTTTCATGACAAAGTACTTGTCTATTTGAACATGTTTAGTTAGGGATACACGCCATTCAACATTCAGCGTGGAGTTAATAAGTATTGGGGCACAATGTCCATGACTGAACATTTACATAATGGATATTATGTCCTTTTGGCTCAGCAATCATCTAATAAATTAATATTAAACAATAATTTCCAGGCTGCTCAGCACATGGTGAATGTCCATCCTTCATATTCTGAGCTTAATATTCTTCTAGCACTTTTCTACCCTTGAGACCCAGTAATATGTCTCATGGACAATAAAGCAACATCAGGGATTGACACAGTGCATTGACGGGACGAATGTTCACTGAGTAATTGTGCAGCTCGTGTATATTGGCAGAATCAGAGTCTTGTCTCCTTATTGTGGCTTCTTCCAAACTAATGAAACGAACACACACACACAAAACAAAAACCAAAAAACCCAAAACAAAACAAAACAAAAAAGAAAACCCAACCCTCTTTATGATATTATGTCTTGTATTATTATTGGTCTCATCAGATGTGATAGTCCTGTGGGACTAATAATAATAACTACTTTTAATAGTTAACACTTATTCTGCATTTGTAAAATAAATTGTTTTTAGAGAATATCGTCAAAGATGGATAAAGTGGTTGCTCTAACAGCCAATGTTTGTAACACAACTTGAGAATGAAGGCCACTGAACAGGCAATAAATGCAAAAGGATGTTCATATTCTTTTTCCAACTCATGGAGGTTGTATATAGGAGTTTAGAGCCAGGATTCTTCCCCAATTGTCATCTTCTGTCTAGCACCGCAATATACCTAGGAAGTAAGGAGGGGACATAAGATGTGGAAGAAAAAGAAGAGTCAAAGAGGTGAAAGTTGGGGAAGTGTATGCTGTAGATAAACCTTCCCTGACAATTTTGCAAGGGCATACCTTATATCTTAGTATTCCTTAAAAATTACTTTTGTTCTTAATATAAAAATAGTTGGAATAATCTTCCAGATTAATTGAAGATTGGAAGGATGAATACATAATTTTGCAATGGAAATGTCTGGGGGTCACCATTTTAACCCAGAGATCAGTCTTAGCATTGCTAATGGTGAGACACCAGATGGTGTCTGCCTCCTGGGGTGATGCAATGTGAAGGTCATTGCCCCTCCATGAAGTGTTCTTGATCTAGCTCTGAGTTTACAAGATATACATGGGGTAGAAGAGTAAATTTAATCAGACTGTGAGAAAATAAGGAGGTAAATCCAGAACTTGGATATCCTACAGGACAATTGGCCTTGTTCACTCAACAAGTCAATGTCATTAAAGAAGAGGAGTGGAGCATGAGCTCAGAAACATAACAACCGAATGGAATGTGCGGTTGTAGAGTAAATCCTGGTTTAAATAAACCAAATGCTGAAAATATTTTTTGGAGAAGTAGAGGAAATTCGAATAGAGATTAGATATTAGATGTTATAAGGGAATTATAAATTTTGTTAGATGTCATAATATTATTGTGGTTCTGTAGGAAAATATTCTTACTTGTTAGAGATGTATACTAAAATGTTTAGATTGAAATGTCTTGACACCTATAATTTAATACTTGAGCAAAAAAAAAACTTGAAGCATTGTGGAAGAATATTAACTATTATTAAACATAGGTGATTTTCTCTAACTTTGTGTATGTAAAAACATATTAATAAAAAAATTAAAAATTCAAATAAAATAATTGGAGTCTTGTGTATGATTTTTACTGATTTTTTTCGTATAAATGGTCTAGACTTCATTTTTTTCCCTCTGAACTGAGACGGTTTTATAATTATTTAAAAAGTAATACATGAACACTATCTAGTCTTGGTGAAGACGGGAACAACTGGAACTCTCATATATGATTGACAGTAGTGTAATTTGGTGCAACCACTTTGGAAAACTGTTAATATATATTAAAGCTACTATATAATACCATTTAAATAAAGTTCAAAAAGAAACAAAAGCAAACTGTAGTGTTAGAGGCCAGGGTAAGTTGTTACCCTTGGGACAAAGAGTTAGTGACTGGAAGAAGGTATAAGCTTCTGGGAGGCTGAGTATTGGTTACACTGGTGGATTGGCTTTGCAAAATTTACTAAATTGTGTATTTATGATTTGTGTGCTTCTATGTGTGTGCATTATGTGTCAGTAAAAAGTTTACACCACAAAAATGTAACACATGTTTATTGTAACAAATTCAAACAATAGTATATTACTTTCCTTTGGGGAATTGACTGCTATGTCAAGGAATGGTAAGTAATGGCCTCTTACGGCCCCATTGCAGAGTCCTTTTGTTATGCTTTGTTATTTTAAGTGAAAAATCTTGATTTGGCAAAAATAATCTTCCCATCTATCTAGTTAATGCATTTAAGACATGTGTTCAAAAAAGCTATTGTCTGATAATACTCTCTGAACATGCAGTGATGGTATTTTAAGACAACAATGCTGCTCTATGTTTCCAATGTAACACGTTGAAAAAAGAATGGACGATTTAACACTGAAGTTTCCACTTTGTGGGAATTTAGGTTAGAGATCTAAACACAACCAAACCTCAAAGAGGTACTTCAAATCTTTGACAAAATGTCATACCGAAGTGAAAATAAGCTATGAATTTTGACATTTTCTCAATTATTACTTTATGTACTGTTTTGTATGTTGGAGCATTATACTTAGACATGATTTAAATGTCAGCCAAAACAACTGTTTTCTGCCACCAATATAAAATTATTCTTATGTGCTTGGAGCCCTTGGTTTCAGTTCAGCTCCTTGCCTCACCCTGGCACCATAGCTGATCTGGCTTCTCTGCAGGCTGTTGCAGAAGTTACCAGATCACAACTTAATGTCAGGGAATGAGGGGCACAAAGGACGCAGTCATTATTATTTTCTTCAGCTCAATGAAAAAGCAATTATTAAGATTTTACTACACGAAGGGCACCAGGAAGGGGCTGGATATTACCCTTAACTATGGCCTATATGCCCTATTTTTACTTATTTTCCAGCAGGAATAATGGATCTGAAACATCCATGGATGAGAGCAAAGCAGAACCCCACAAGGCTGCACACTTCTGTCTCCTATACTATAATACATTACAGTCTCATAGAGGCTTGTATACACAAGGTAGGCAAAATAATATTTTTCAATTTTTATATAATAATAATAGTTTTAATTAATCAAACATCGGTGTACCAGGTACCAGCTGAACCATTCACTAGTTCCATTTGAGTGTGATCTATTGTATGGTTAAGGTAATATTAGCTGGGATACCAGTAAACCTTGACATCTCAGTGGCTTAACACAATAGACAGTTATTTCTTGCTTACATGGAGTCTAATGTGCAATAGAAGAGTCTGCTCCACACAGTCATTCAGAGACTCGGGCTGACAAATTCTCTGCCTTTTTCAACACAGGGATTCCTAGATGGACCTGGGATCAAGAGGCGGCTAACCCGTGAATGAAAAAAGGGAGAGTGGAAGATCATACTGGAGGTATTTATGGGTCATGCCTGGTAGCTTCTCCCCACATTCCTCTGTCCAGAATTTAGTCCCATAATCTTATGTAGCTGTAAGGGAGGCTGAGAAACACAGTCAACCCGAGAAGACAGGGAAATGGTTTTGGTGGGCAGCTAGTCTGCCTTTGCCATATGGGTCCTTTAAGGAAAGAATGATGAGTGTGGACATGATTGGGGGAAACTCAAAGTCAGTCGGGAAAGAAAGAATTTGTTATTCTTAACAATCAAGCAATAATCACATTCTAATATCCCAAATGTTTGTGATCTCCAGGCATTTAAAAGATCAAAGAAGCATTCTAAGTCATGAACCATGGGAATTATAAAGTCTGTGTATGTTGAATAAAATCTGTCCAGCAACCGTGTCATTACTCAGTTTATCACAGGACAAATCACTACATTTGTGCCCTGGTATTTACAACCACCTTCGCTTACCAAGAGTTTTATGTGTGTTTATCATCCGATTTGTATTTTGAAGGCCAGTTGAGAAGCGGTGCTGTAGAGGAGTCATGGGGAAGGAGAGTGGGAAGGTACACCTCCTGGACTGCCTGCTATCAAGAAATACAAACTTCGTTTTTCCCCCCACAATGGCCTACATTCTTTTTTTTTTTTTTTTAAGATTTTATTTATTTATTTGACAGAGAGAGAGACAGCCAGCGAGAGAGGGAACACAGGCAGGCAGAGGGAGGGGAAGAAGCAGGCTCCCAGTGGAGCAGGGAGCCCGATGCGGGGCTCAATCCCAGGACTCTGGGGTCATGCCCTGAGCCAAAGGCAGACGCTCAACGACTGAGCCACCCAGGCGCCCCCACAGTGGCCTACATTCTTTACCTATGCCAACCAGGCATGAGCAATGACCCTTTTTTCTTTTGAACATTCTGTCCTGTTGATGGGACTTGCTAATGCTTTTGCTGTTCACCAGCCAGGATGTCAGCTTTAGTGTACACACCATAGGTTGTCAAGCCCTTTTGTGTTGTTCCAACTTTTAATCCATTATTTAAACAAGGGAACAAAAATGTGCTTACTGAGTTTATACAAGGTTATCAATATGGTTACAAAAAGATACAGAAAATATTTTTCTTTTGAAAAATAAGTTTGGGGGCACCTGAATGGCTCAGTCAGTTAAGTGTCCAACTCTTGATTTCAGTCAGGTCATGATCTCAGGGTTGTGAGTTTGAGTCCCACATTGGGCTGTGCACCAGGCATGGGGCCTGCTTGGGATTCTCTCGCTCCTCTGCCGCTGCCCCCCTTGTTCACGTGCTCTCTCTCTGTCTCTCTCAAAAAAAAAAAAAAAAAAAAAAAAGAAAAGAAAAGAAGAAAGAAAAGGAAAGAAAAAAAAAGTAAGTTTAGATCTCAAGATATCTTTGGTAGCAGTAATAGAACCAGGGTAAAGAATACAGGTGTAAAAATATAACAAAACACACATGCATGCATACACACACACACATCTGATAAGCTGGCAGTCAGCAATACATTGGGATGAAGAAATATGACCTATTGGCCTTTCCTCTTGACAAATCTACATGAAAATATCTGATTTGCTAATGGACATGTATTAACATGTATATGTATTGCAATAACTGAAAGAAAATCCTAGGATAGGAGTATTTTCACTGGCATATTTTGAGGATATTTTCTGACCACGATTGAGGCTGTGAGGATTCTGGAAATATTACATCAGCCACTAGGACTGTAGTAACAAAGCATGTAAGATCTTAGACACTGAACTAGAGTGAGAGTAAAGCCTCTAGTCTGTGCAATGGCTATGTCAGCAAAATAATTTCCTTTAGTCTGCTTAATGCTTCAAACAAACACACAGT
Source organism: Ursus americanus (assembly GCF_024610735.1). Lineage (NCBI taxonomy): Eukaryota > Metazoa > Chordata > Mammalia > Carnivora > Ursidae > Ursus > Ursus americanus. Next base: position 8,165,109 of record NC_142137.1, on the reverse strand, counting down.
CTAAAACAGATTTTCTATCAAATACTTTCTACAGCATCCTTTAAAATCTTTAATAAGAACTAAACTCTGTGCATGTCTTTTCTATCTCAATTTGGTGCTTACTGTTGCATGAACGCTGAATAGGATACCACTTGAGATCAGACCAACATTATTTTCAGAAATGCAACTTTTAAAATAACAGGGGTGGGGCCTCTGGGCTGGCTCAGTTAGAAAAGCATGCAACTCTTGATCTTGGGGTCATGAGTTCGAGCCCTACTTTGGGTGTAAAGATTACTTAAATAAATAAAACTCTAAAAAAAATAAAATAAAATAGCGTGGCTCAGTCAGTTAAGCATCTGCTTTTGGTTCAGGTGATGGTCCTGGGATAGAGCTCCACGTCAGGCTCCCTGCTCAGTGGGGAGTCTGATTCTCCCTCTCCCTCTGCCCCTTCCCCCCTGCTCACACACACTCTCTCTCTCTCTCAAATAAATAAATAAATAAGGTCTTTAAAAATAAATAAATAAAAATAAAAAAATAGAATAAAAGGAGTAACCATTACTATCAAAAAAACAACTTTAATTTCTTTTTTTTATGCTGGAAATGCTAAGTATAATGTTTTACTACTTTGTGCTATGAGATTATCAATCAATAGTTATTTATTCCAGGAAATAAATCAGAGAAGAAGAATTTAAAAAGAAATGATCCTCTAGAAAAGGTAAAGCTATAAATCATTTTAATGTTTATTTGGTAGACATTCTAAAAATACGTATTTTAGTGGTGCCTGGGTAGCTCAGTCGTTAGGCGTCTGCCTTCGGCTCAGGGTGTGATCCCGGCATTCGGGGATCGAGTCCCACATCGGGCTCCTATGCCGGGAGCCTGCTTCTTCCTCTCCCACTCCCCTGCTGTGTTCCCTCTCTTGCTGGCTGTCTATCTCTGTCAAATATATAAATTTAAAAAAAAATACGTATTTTAAACAAATGTTTGCTAAATTCTCTCAATTGTCTTTCACCTTGCAGGAACTAATTAAATATTTTAAGTCTCTTATAGTTTGAAGGTGATAAAAAAAGTTTAGGATATCTTACAGGAACATTTAGGAAAAATATGTGAGTGTACACAAAATCAGCATTGCTTCTTTGAAAAGCTTTTAGTCCAACAATCTTAGTATTTAGCTCATATATGTCCTTTATGGAATGGGAGAAAAAAGGTCAAAACTTCATTTTTAATTTAAGGGTTTTTTGGTTTTTTTGTTTGTTTGTTTGTTTGTTTGTTTGTTTTGTTTTTTAGAGAGGGAGAGCACAGGTAAGGGAAGAGAGAGAGAGAGAATCTCAAGGAGGCTCTTTGCCCAGCTTGGAGCTCAACAGGGTCTCCACGTGGGCCTCAGTCTCACAACCCTGAGCTCATGACCTGAGCCAAAATCAAGAGTCAGACTCAGCCAACTGAGCCACCCAGGTGCTCCCTTCACGTGTAATTTAGAGGTTGCCTATTTACTGTTGTTGAGCCAAGGCAACTTTCGGCACAAGGACCTGGGAAATTAGTGGAATTCAAGTTGTGACACCTGGAGAAAAAAAATGATGTGGACCCATGGAAATTCTGTTCCCAGAGAACATTTGAGTTAACTAAAATGTCGTGTCCAGAGCCTCATATCGGACGTATTCAAACACAATACCACATACCGCTATGCAGACCTCCCCACACACGTATACAGACATGCGGACATGTCTGCAAGCCACCAGTACCGGTCACGCGTGCACCAGACACACACATACATATCACAGTCACACAAACATGTACATCACACCCACAGAAAATGCACATATATACACGTAACATACTCATGCACACCTGACCACACATGTACTCTACACTTACTACACATTCACACATCAGATACACACATACACACACACAAACACACACACACTTCTATACACATTCATTTTTCGTCCAAGATAAATAGGTGGGAGGGATTCAGCAGAATATTCCATTATTCTATTACTTTTTCCCCACTGTATTAGTTAAAAAATCTGTAATGGAGATTTGGTCCTGACATTTCCAAATTCTCTACCTAAATTGCATATTGTATATCAGCCATGGTAAACCTTGGAGGCCTTAGATTTGCATTGCATTTTATAATGGAACAGCCAATTTGAAGAAATACCATCCTATTTGTATCTTAACCTTTCTGCTCATCTCACAGACATATACTATCTCTCCTAATATTTTTGGGGCGATTTAGAATTTACATAGTGCTTTCACATGAACAGTTTGATGTAACCCTCACGGAGATGTATTGAGGTAGATATGACTCCCTACTGGTGAAGATACTGGGTCCTCAGGGAGTTTAAGCGCCTTGTCAAAAGGCCATAAATGAAGCCAAAGGCATTTGCTCTTTTTCCTGTCCATATATGCCTCAGTGCACCTGTGTCATGGATCAGTGGATGACATTTCCACACTTTGAACTTCTTGAACATTGGATCTTTTTAAATTTCTATTCTCAGCTATTGCCGCCAGACCTCTCTGGCACTAATTGCACTAATTGCAGGAATCGGCTGTGCACAGACAGCCGTGACACTGTAGCCTGATCCCGCAGCCGATTCATGGTCAGATTGCCCCTCTAGGTTACAGGACAACAGAAGACCCTCCGAGAAGCTGATCACATGCAGGGGCATCACCAGCCTAAAGAATGGTCAACATGTTTCAGGGCTGAAAAAAATTTCAGGTCATATATGACCTTTACACTACTCTGAATGATACCTGGCACGTGTAGGTACTTAAAATCACTTGCTGTATACATAAAGCACATGAAATTAGGTGACGCTGACAAAATTAGGAAATTGGTTTCACTCATTTTGCTACTAAGGTTTACTAAAACAAGATTCTTCCTTCCCTCCCTCCCTCCCTCCCTCCTTCTTTCCTTCCTTCCCCCTTTCTTTTGCATTGACTAGGTTATTTATCTGATAGCAAGGATTTTATACACTTGTCCTTTCATTTAGGTGATTGATTCTAAAATTGACAAATGTTTTTTGTTCTATGTGCAAACCATACCATAGCCAATTACAATGGTCAGACCATAGCATGGGTTGTTCCGAAAAGTATTCCTTCCAGAAATGATTCCAGAAATGAGTGACCATGCAGTAACTGATAGAAGTTACTGCTTGGCATTCACAAGCTTTCTCTCCACTAATGCTTACCATTTATCAAAATGCCAGCATGAAATTCTACTCCTCCACTTATAAATAATGAAGAATTCCCCCACCACTGTTAATTCAAAATGAAGAAAACAGATTATCTTGCATTCATTTCCTGAGTTTCTTTGTAACAATCCCTTCTACTTTGGGAGGCTAGACTCCCTTTTTGAAGTGTTTATTTAACAACCTCACTGTAGTGAAGTTACCTAAATTACAATCCTGTCAGCCAGTGAGATGCTGCTGAGAACAGTCATATTTATAGAGGATTCTTAGGTTCAGAGAATTTCCTTGGCATCTGATTTCTACACATGCAAATATATACTTAAAATTTAATATTTTGATAATTCATTTAAGGCAACCATGGTCAATAAAAAGGAATAGTGTCCTAATGAAAAATAGAATAATACCTTATAGAATGTGTAAATTTTACTATTTGGCTCACTTTTAAAAACCCAGAAGATGTTCTGTTTGGGATGTTAAATTCAAATGCCAATCTTATGCATTTTTGCTGCTTACTAATTGAGCATGTAAAGGTGATAAATGTTCTGGGCAATGAATTACAGGGAAAATTTCAAATTGTTATTTTTCATAATAACCATATGATACTTAAAATACGGAGGAACAGAAGATTGTGTGCAATATTTTACTGTAGAACCTTTTTAAAGGGTTTGGATGGAGAGCAGCTAGCCATGGTGCTGATAGCCAGGAACCGACAGGTGTGGAGCTAAGGGGGCAGTGAGTTCACGATCAGAGGTCAAAATAACACCTGTTCTCAATATGTCTATTTTCCAGACATGTAAGAATTAGTAACAGACTGACTCCAGAGATCACAATGCAGCTTCCCAGTGAACTTTTAACACACATTAACTCTAGTCTTTCAAAACCAAGACATAGAGAATGAATAGAATCGGTGGGGGGAAAAGATGTTCATCTCAGATGCCAAAAGCCAACTACAGAGTTGTACTTCTTCATTTTAGTAGTCGATTAGTTCACAATAAGTAGCTGTTCTTGAAGACAGAAAAGTTTGAGTTTTATTTTACTACTCAATAGCTGTATAACCTTAGGAAATTCACTTCTCTCCCTGAATGATTTTTTACCTATAAAATGGGATGATGATAATAATAAGTATCTCCTGTGGTTTGCTTTTATTGTCCCTTTCTACTTACTTCAATGAAAGCTCTCTCAGGGCAGGAATTTTTTTTTTAAAGATTTTATTTATTTATGTGACAGAGAGACAGCCAGCGAGAGAGGGAACACAAGCAGGGGGAGTGGGGGAGGAAGAAGCAGGCTCATAACGGAGGAGCCTGATGTGGGGCTTGATCCCAGAATGCCGGGATCACGCCCTGAGCCAAAGGCAGATGCTTAACAACTGACCACCCAGGCGCCCCTCAGGGCAGGAATTTTTATCTGTTTTGTTCACTGATCTATCCAAGAATTTGGACTAGTTTATCAGAACATAGTAAGTGTTCAGTAAATATTTGCCAAATAAATGAATCAGGGAGAAGAAATTTATTTAGTTTGGAGCTAAAAATGTCCTTGGGGTATTTCTAGGTACTAGGGAGACATATGATCAAAAGACAATTGGAAAAGAAAAAGTAGAAAAATAAAACCAAAAAAGATGAGAATTTAAGAGAAGTGTTATGATAGGTAAAGCAAAATTAGATAAAACTAATTGGTATCTGAGGTTCCACTAGAAGATACAAATCTCCACCCCAGATCTCTAGTTTTGAGAAGGGGCACTTCTAAAAACTGCAACATTTAACATTTATACTCTATGTTACGGTATGCACTTTGACTTATTTAGAGTGTTTCTATGACTTTGTCAGAGTCATAAGTAGGCACCCAGGGTAAATACTTACTAAGGATTTGTGTTTCAGAGAAAGGAATATCAATCTGGCATTGGAGGCCCTCCTTAACTTCCCGCCCACCTTATCTTCTGAGATTTCTCCCTGTGACCCTTCCTTCTATTTTTCATATTGTCCAGGACAACCGTAGTTTATTCTTGCCTCTGCACTCAACTCATGATGTTTTTCCCTACCAAAAGGAGCAGGTTTTTTTCCTTTTTACCTAATCAAATTTTACATATCTTAAGGTACCCTCAAATATTAGCAACTCTTACAACAATACTTATAATTATTCCTTATTCCATTAATCTCTCCTATTCATTGGCTTTCATTATTTAATACTGTACTATTACACTTTGTCATTTAAACATAAGCTGTTTGATATTATTTTTTTCCTTTGTGTAAGTGTGCTATTACCATTTGAAGGTGAAGATACTTCCTATATTACTGTTACGCATGTCAAAATACCAAGTACATTTCCTTAGTACACACTGGGTACAAAATAAATGTAGATTTGATATAATCCGATTGCTTGGCTCAATCTTCGTGTGCACTCACCTTGAAGAACTTTGAACAATTAAATCTTTGTCTATACAGGGATTATTGCGTGTTCTTCCGGTTAGTTGGGGGTTCATTGTAATTTAATTTTTTGTTAATGATACATTTGACAAGATGAATTTTCCTGAAGTATGTGAACGACGCTAAGATGGAACCATTCATAGTAACCTCAAAAGAGATGAGAACTTGGAAGGCTCTAACTTGGAGGTGGCCATTGAAAGTGACCTTAATAAATCAGACAATCAAAAGTATATTATAAATTCTAAAGAAAACTATTCAGAAACATATTGAAGGAACTAAAATGCCCTCCTCTGATTCTCACCTGGATTTTAGTTCTGAACCTGCCGGTCTGCCTAATCTTACCCTCACTCATCTAGCCTGTTCCGTACTCCTGAGCTTCCTCGCCCCAAAGGCAGCCCCTTTCTACCCTCACTCTTCACATCCCTCCACATACGTTCTTGTCTCTCTAGCTTGGCTCAACATTTTCTTCACATGGCTCTGATTTCTCAGTCATTTTTGTTTCAATTATTTTTCTATTCCTTTCTTTCTTTCACGTTCTCTATCTCTCCTCCCTCCCTCCCTGTTTCTCTCTCTCTCTTTCTTTCTTCTCCTTCTGATATTTCCATTATGCATTTTTGTACCTGTTGTAGTTGTCCCATAGTCCTTGGATATTCTGTTTTGGGTTTCTTATTTTCTGTGTTTGTTCTCTTGGTTATTTAGTTTTGGAGGTTTCTATTGAGATAACCTTGAGCTCAGACATCCTTTCCTCAACCATGTCCAGTCTGCCAATAAGCCCATCAAACACATCCTTCATTTCTCTTACAGTGTTTTCGATCTTTAGTAGTTCTTCTGGTTCTTTCATATCTCTGCTTACATGGTCCATCTGTTCTTACATGTTGTCTGCTTTATCCATTACTATCCATTACAGCCCTTAGTGTAGAAATCAGAATTGTTTTTAATTCGTAATCTGATAATTCCAGTATCCCTGTCATGTCTGGTTCTCATGCTTGCTTTGTCTGTTCAGAATTTTTTTTGCCTGTTGATATGCCTTGTAATATTTTCTTGATAGTCAGATATGATGTACTGGGTAAAAGGAATTGCTGTAAATAGGCCTTCAAGTAATGTGATAGTGAAGTTTGGGGGAGGGGAAGCGTTTTATAGTTCTATTATTAGTTCACAGACTTTTAGTGAGCCTTTGCCTCTGGGCTGTGAACTTCACAAGTGCTTCTCAGTATTTTTCTTTGTTAGGTGGGAGAGGATGGCTAGCATGGGCTGCAGTTAGGTATTTTCCTTTCCCAGGTCAGTTAGATTCTGATAATATCCCAGCAGTTTAGGCTCTGGTTAACTAGTTTCTCCTGAGGACAGGCCTTGTTATGAAGAACAGAATGCTCTTTTGTATTTCAAAATGGTTCCTTTTCCCCTCCCCATATCAGAAGCACAGAAGATTTGTCCTCAATAGTTACTGTGGGAATCTGGTCAAGCTCCTGGAGGGAAATCTCACAGTGCTGTGGGGCTCCTCTGTCACTGGAGTTTTTAATTCTCAGAGTTGTCTTCACTGAGCCTTCAGCAATTCATCAGTTACAGTTCAGATTTTCCTACCCCTACTCATTCCTGGGGCACTTTCTGCTTCTCTCTGTTTCAATAAATTGTTATTCTCTGTATTTGCCTGTCAGTCTTTTCAATCTTAGGGGCAGTGGTTTGCCTGGTGTCCTCACCTCTCTTATGAATCCTTGAAGAGTTGTTGATTTTTCAGTCTGTTCGCTTTTTACTTGTTATTAGGTATAAACAACCTTGTTGGAGTGGTGACTTCCAAGCTACTTACATATGGAACCAGAAACTGGAAGTCAGCACTTCTTTTAAAAGAGCTTATAGAATGTATGGTCTGTCCAATATACTTTAGTAACTGATTATGCCCAGTTTTATACTCATCTCTGTTTTCTCTGCATAAGTCTTGCCTCCCTTTACAGATGATAAATTGATCAAGTGGAGGAAGTGCCTAGCAGAGCTTGAGCATGAAACAGATGCATGATAAAGAGTCTATGTGTCCAATAAGTGTTCTTCTGCCTGAGATCACTACAAGAAGTCCAGCAGACAAGGTCCATAGCCATCTTGCGAAGAGCTGAACTTTTCCTGAGAAATAATAACTGCTCCCACTTACTGAGCTGTATTCAAAGCACCATTTCCTTAGGTCAATTTATTTAATCTCAACAACTTTATGAGATGAGTAATGTTCTCAAACTCCATCTTACAGATTGTTTTGCACTGTTTCATGAGATGGTTGGTTAGGTGTGGCCCCGGGGGGACACAAGAGAGGCTCAGGAAAACAACGTTTCTTAAACTCATAGGTCCTAGAGAGATAGGCACTGTGTGCCATGAAGAGGCCACATGGGGACAGTGTCCAGGGATTGGGCTCAACTAAGCAGGTGGGGAGATGAGCATGAGGATTCATGGGCAAGTGCTTCTCTTGAGGGTCAGGATGGGGTACGTGCATAAAAGGTATGAGGGGATTTCATCAGTGCATTTGACTGTCACTAGGTTATAATCACAGTAGGGCAAGAACGGGAACTTGTGGAAGGGGCCAGCCTTATCTCCTTGGTGCACCTGGTCACCTGGGCAGGTGCTCATAGTCTGTTTGTGAGGATGTCAAGGCAGCAAGAAAATATGAAGTTTTAAACTCACAATAGGCAGATGAAGAAACTGAAGTTAAGAAATTTGATAGAGACCAACCAGTTAATAGGTGATGATACCACGATTTGAACTCAGGCAGGATGACTTAATTATTAGGCTAACCCACCTCCCAAGAGATGATACTAGAGTTAAAAAGAGGACTAATAGGAAATACATTTCCTGCATTGCTATGCTTGCCAGATAGATGATGTCGCTCCATCTTAATCACTGTTCAAGCATCAGGCACTCTTACACAAGATGCATCTGAATGGAACACCAACAAAGATGTCAAGAGTGGCCAAAGACATGAAGATTAATGGCATGTACTGATTAGAAGCAAGGTGATTTCTTATGATTTGGTAAAATTCTTCAGAGCAGAACACACCATTCCAACAAAGAAAAGGATGGGAGAAGATGAAGCCAAAGGAAAGGATGGGTGAGGAGAGGGGAGAAGGCAGGAAAAGCAAGAGAGGGGAACTTAGAGAAATTGTGATGGAGAGTAGGCAGTGACCAAAAGCACTGGCAGTGAGGGACTGAGAGGACTGTGATGAAGAGACAAGAAACTAGCAGCTAGAATAGTGCTGTTGCTGTTCTCGACTCTGGCTGGGCAGCACTCTCTTCAGGGTGTCACAAAGCCAAGAGGAGTGGGTTCCTGTCAACAGGATGACAGCAACAGTCCTGCAGTATAGTCTGATAGAATTTCGTGATAATGGAGTTGGAGATGTTCGCTATTTGCACTGCCCAGTATGGTGGCATTAACCACATGGGGCTACTGAGCGCTCAAATTGCAGCTAGTGCAAAGGAAAAACTGAATTTTTCAATTTATTAAAGTTTAATTAATTTAAATATAAATAACCACACGTGGCCAGTGACTACTGTATTGAATAGAAAACATCTAGGACTTTCAGGTGGCAAAGTGATTCTAGGGAGTTCTCTAAAAAAAGTACATTTCTTCATAACCCCCTAACTCTTTAGGTATGTTGATGGCACAGAAAAATATGTGAGTATCCAAAACTCAGATCCTGAATGGTCCAGAAAAGGCTACATTATATTCTATTTGCTAAGTGTTATGGACTAAGTTGTGCCCCCCCCATTAACATTTTAGGTACCCCCAGTACTTCAGAATGGGGTTGTGTTTGGAGAGAGGGCCTTTATAGAGGGGATTAAGTTAAAATGAGGATGTTAGCTTGGGCCCGATTCCAAGCTGACTGGTGTCCTCATAGAAAGAGGAGATTAGGACACAGAGAGATACCAGGGACGATGTGTGCACAGAGGAAAGACCATGTGAGGACACAGCAACAAGTTCAGGAGAGAGGCTTCAGAAGAAGCCAAACCTGCTAACACCTTGATCTTGGATTTTCAGCTTCCAAACTGTGAGAAAATAAATTTCTGTTGCTTAAGCCATCTAGTTTATGGTATTTCAGCCACAGGAAACTTTTCAAGGTACTTAGAAACAAGTGTAATACATTTTTAAAAAATTCAATGTGATTTAAGTAAAAAATTTCAGGACCTAAAGGTTTAACCTTTATAAAACCTTATTTCTTGACCAATCCCCCAAAACTGAAATCACAATCAAAACCAGTATGTAAGGCTCAGAATCTTGCAGTGGAATGTTCAAAGGAGGATACAAATTATAAGCTACAATTATCTGCTGCTAAGAAGTATTTTATATGCTATTCAATTTAAATTCTAAAAGCCATATTAATGACAGTTAAATGGTAGTTCCCTATGCAGAATGACAGGCTTTAAAATGTGACTCTTCCATGCAAGATTGAAGGGAAATTTCTGGTTGCTGGGTCCTGGTTTGGTGCTGTGAAGGTCAGCATTCTTAAGTAGGGAATTTGCATTAGTGTCTGGGTGTTGCAAGAGCTGCATAAATTACCTATCGCAATGGCCAGCTCTTTCAAAGATCGCTGCTGGCAGATATGGTGAGCATGGGGAGGAGAGAGGGAGGCTCTCCCTCTGTTTTTCTTGTCCATAAAATATGTTGTCGAGTTTTATTTTTTTTTGTTTTGAGATGAATGTTGTCTTCACGTATATTTTGTTTTTTGTGATATACTCCAATTAATCACATGATTGCTAGGCATGGCCTGACCTATAATAGTACTTTGAATTTTGCAGATATCAAGGCATTATGATAAGATTCACTGTTTTGCTGAAATGTGAGAAGGCTACACAAGCAATCCTAAAGCTACACATTTTAATAAAAATTTTCTATAAATTTGAATCAGTAGTACATATTTGGAAGCAATTGATAAATAGGCAAATTTTCACCTACCTGACGAAAAAGGGTATAAATTTAGTTGCAGAGACTGCAAGATCTTAATAGCAAAACATTTCCCCTCGTATATTACTGATTTACATCTCCAATTACGATGATTTTTGTCAAGAAAAACCTCATTTGGAGTCAGCGTTAAAACTGGCTTTTCTCCAAATGAAATTACAAAGAATTATGAAATTATGAAGTTGGCAAAATCAGTTTTTTTCTGCTCCCCCACATCTTTGGTGTTATTGTTCTAAGTGTGGTGTTGGTTCCTCTGGGCTAACCCCCAGTGCTTTGGACTTTTGGTGGCTCTTTCTTGCCTTAAGATTTATCTGTAAGAGGGGCACCTGGCTGACTCAATGAGAAGAGCCCGTGACTCTTGATCTTGGAGTTGTGAGTTGAGTCCCACATTGGGTGTAGAGATTACTTAAATAAATAACTAAACTTAAAAAAAAAAGATTTATCTGTAAGATAACCTATTTTCTCTGTGCTCGGTGAATTTCTAGCTAATAAACAATTCTTGCTAATATATGAATGGGTTATGATGGTCTTTCAACCTTTCTAAGCATAATCTTTGTTATCACCCTCTTTTGGTAATGATGTTGCAGGTTAAATAAGAGATATGAATGGAGGTATCTGACTCCATTGTAGACGGGGGATGGAACAATATTCCTTCCCAGATGGGGCTTCTGTTTCCCATTAAAATTTTTTTTTAATTTTATTGTGTTATGTTAGTCACACACAGTACATCATTAGTTTTTGATGTAGTGTTGTGTATAGCACCCAGTGCTCCATGCAATATGTGCCCTCCTTAATACCCGTCACCAGGCTAACCCGTCCCCCCACCCCCCATCTCTTCTGAAACCCTCAGTTTGTTTCCCGGTGTCCATAGTCTCTCATGGTTCGTCTCTGATTCCCCCCCTTCATTTTTCCCTTTCTTCTCCTAATGTCCTCCATGCTATTCTTTATGCTCCACATATAAGTGAAAACATATGATAATTGTCTTTCTCTGCTTGACTTATTTCACATAGTGTAATCTCCTCTAGTTCCATCCACGTCGATGCAAATGGTGGGTATTTATCCTTTCTGATGGCTGAGTCATATTCCATTGTATATATGGACCACATCTTCTTTATCCATTCGTCTACTGAAGGATAAAATTTATTTCTTATGAAGCTGTGGAGTCTCCCTATGTTTGTGAAGGTTTTGTTTCTTTCAGTGGGCACTTCATTTGGGAAACTGGTCTTTGAACACTAATGATCCTTCTTTGGTATAGAAAGGGGAGCGACACCCATCCCAAAAAAAAGCCCTTTTCGGGCACCATTTTGTGAGTCAGGTGCCTGGTTGGCCCATCAGAACCAGCAGAGAGAGCTGAACCAGAGAGATCCAGCCCTTATTTTCAGAATGGGAATTAAAAATGTAGCTGGGCCATTCAAAACACTTGTACTGACCAGGAGAGGCTAAGGTGCGAGGCCATAATAAGCAACCACCAAATTTTAGTGACTTATTGATAATAAGGTTTTTTTCTTGTGTATATGGGTCAGGAGCTATACTCCAAATCACCCCCTCCCAGGATCTAGGCTGAGAAAGTACTCCTTGTATCAAATACTGTCAATCACCATGCCAGAGGAAGAAGAAAGCTCTGGAAGGTCTCACACCAGCAAGTCAGTGCTCAGCCCAGAAGTGACACAAGTTACTTCTGCTCACAACTCACTGGCAAGAACAAATCACGGGGCTCACCCAGCCACAGGAGCCTCAGAAATGTCATCCCCATTTTTTTTATTGTCTGAGTAAAAACTGGACATATTTGGCCAATAGCATAAATGACAAGCGCAGTGCCTAAAAGCATTCTCTTTTACTTCGGAATTTATGAGGACAAAGCATCAGCTGCAATTAAGTAAATGTACATAATGAAAGAATTGTATGCATAACTAAACAGTTACGTTAGTCAGGAACAAATACATAGCGAATGATAAATAACTCTGACCAGTAGTGGCTAGAAAAGCAACTTTCTCCTAGGCCTGGTTTAGATAATCTTACTTTGTTGTCCTGCTTTGGTATTCAGGGCAACTCCATGTCAAACTGTCAGCTTTTATCACGGCTGACATATTCATTGCGAAGAGTTCCCAGTTTTTGCTTCCAAATGGTAAAACTTTAATTTTTAATGCATAGAAACGTTCTGCCTCAATTATACAGATTTAATTAAGTGGACTTTATATTGATATGATTATTTTCCTTTTTCCTTTACACCATAGAAGTCTATGAGTCATAGGAAACGTGGGGTGGAGGGAGGTTCTCAATATGAATATGTCATTCAGTGTGTTCCCCAATCTGTGAATCTCTTCTGTAGAAGAAGTTATAAATAGATATGACTGAACCATATGAAATTGCCATTTTTGCAGGACAAACAGTTGAATCTGTCAATTTCGTATATTTTAACCAGTAATTCCTCCATAGTTTTAGGTTAGAGAGATCTTTTCAAGGATGAATACTGCTTTTAGAGTCCCTCCCATTTAGTTATAATCCCTAGTAGAGGTCAAGAGTGCAGATTTTGAATTCAAAAAAGTTATGAGGTGTTAGGTAGATTCTCTGGTCTTCAGTTTCTGATGGCCATAAAAATAATACCAACTTCATGGGGAGTTGTGTGGATGGAATGATCGTGTATTTCATACTTATAATATTGTCCCTGGCATCTGTCAAATGCCCCCATATGGTGTTTTATACATTATTTCTTCTCATTTGCAAATGTTGCTGACTGCCACACAACCACGCTAAAAATCACCATTTGTAACCAAATTCGGCCTAGTTAGAGTTTGCCTAATCAACTGTTTCATGTCCTCCATGTGTGTAGTGAAGAGGCATTTACTCCAACCAGAATGGCCCACTCCATTCAAGGAGAGTCAATGCATAGACATGCCCTCTTAGCCCCCTTCAGAGCCCCCCTTCAGAGCCCCCTCGCCATGGCGAGAGCCTTTGAGTTCACCCCAGAGGAAAGAAGAACCCAGAAAAGGGGCAGGGAAGAACACAGGGACTCTGCATTTCAGAGTGACTTTGATGCTACCCAGGAAAGATGTAGGACAAGGGCAAGTAGAGGTGCCAGCCCCATCAGAACAGAGCATAGCCTCATTTTCCATGTTTCTGCTTGCATGCTGTTTTGGTGGTGCTACCTCAGGGATGTGCTAGAGCAATTCCTCAAGTCCTCTATTTCTCTCCTTTAAAGAGCATGCACAGAATGAGTCCATTCATAAGCAGAGAGACGGCCATGTGGATTGCCAATCACCAGGAATACTGAGTGTCTGGATATCCCCATTTCTTCCTCCCTTCCATCACCAAATACACGTTTGGTAAGAATTCAGTGTTCTTGCAAATAAAGTTCATTCCTATACAGATTGGCATGCACCAAACTGAGAAAGAACACTAAGAGAATTTTTAATTAATATTAATAGAAAGAAAACATTACAATGATTCAATTTACTCTTCTCTAATAGCTAACTTGAGACAGCACACAGAGTTGGTGCAACACCCATTTTAATTTCATCTATCCTAATCATGCTTGCTCAAAATAAAAGCTTATAGCCGCATAATGTGAGATGAGCAGGAAGTATCCTCAATGCCTATTTAAGCCATTGCATTTCATAGAGTTAGAAACTTACGGCACACAGAGGGAGAGTTATTTTCAAATTCTTCAGCTTATCAAGAATATTGACAAATCCTTATATCAATTTACTTTTCATTTACTTAATTCCTTTATTAAAGAAGTTATAAGTTCTATGTGAATAAGTTCTCAGTCTTTAAAACACCCTTCTAAGATAGGAAAGCATTGATTTATAATTTTATATGGTATCTAAGCCATCTTAGAAATGGAAAATAAGTTACCTGGAAGTCAGTAATTTTACAGCTTCTGTCATAAATGTGTATCAGAATTTTTCAATACTTCATAAATGCTGAGTGTCATAAAAAATTAACATTCAATTAAAAAAAATTTTTTTAATATTAGCGTATTCAACAGAAATTGGTGCTGTAGAAATTGATGATGAAGTTTGCTTTAAGCATAAGAATCAGCTGTCCCCCTGCACACTCAGAGTTACCAAGGTACCTCTCCACTACTGGCCTGAGCTTCTTGGCTCTATACTCCAGCCAGCCTGGGGGCCACTCCATGTCTAATCAATACTCCATTGTGTTGTGGTGGAGTGTATCCTCCCACCAGAAACAGGCCAGACTGGATATAAATAACTGAATGCTAAACCTGGGAAGCCAGTCCTGGGCTAGTAACCCTTCAGCACAGTGAGTTTCATGAGAAGAGAGAGGACACCACAAGTTATATCCTTTTCAGGATTCCTCCATGGAAGCATCCTCAGTCAGGTGAGTCACTCGATCTTCTTTCCTGCTTGTGTAATAAGAGGCATTATCTCTTTGCCAGACTCCCTATGGGAGCTTAATCAATATTAATTGAATGAATGAGTGAACTGACATGAAGTATGGGGTGGGTGATGCTGAAAGACTTGCCTTGCAATGGTCATATGGCCCTACTGGCACACAAATAGAATTTCTGGAGGTTATTACTTTTCTTAGCTGGTGGCCGAGACAATGGCTTTGCAATTGACAATGGTCCTCTATGTGAGAAAATGATAGTACGTTTTCTGCCAATTTTGCTCCATTTTGGCATTGAATAGAGCTGAAAAATTGTTTCATTCACATAACATTTTGGGTAGAAAAAGTGAGAGAATGGCAGGCACACTCTTCCATTTAGTTATAAACTTTAAAGCTATCGAAGAATTTGGATTATTAAATACTAATTTTTTAGGGACTTGCCTTTATTGTATCTTTCCAAAACATTCTATTTAATTTTCAAAAGAAATAGTAGTACTTACTGTAATATTCATATTTCATTCTACCTTATAGTATTTGTTTAAATACCTTCATTACCATAATAAGCATGGTTGGCATAAACAAGTTTGAAAAATGAACACAACTAACTCTTGGTCAACAATGACAGTAACAACTCAACAGATGACAGCAGAAGCGCACAGGCATTCTGGAGAGTACCGAAGGCTTCAGTCTGCATGTTTTGCAGAGGACGTAAGAGGGCCTATAAATCTAGCTGATTAGTTGAACAGGGGTGGATTAAGATAGCTTGCTTCCCTTGTACTGCTGTCCCAGTGCCCACAGCAGCCTCATCCCTCTTATATTCACTTTTATTCCTTTTTCACCCTTTGAAGTCACTTGTACTTGTCTGCCTCCTTAACTACACAGCCTGGCTTCTAATAGTTGCTCAGTATATGTCAACTAGTGAATGTTGGACACCAGCCAATCACACGCTGTCAGTTACGATCCTCAGATACCTGATTCTTTTTCTATGTTTTTTCTTCCTCACTATTGCCAGACCTGGAGCTCTTTGGATTGTTTAGTGCTCTACTATATTAGGAATTTAATCAAAGTGTATCTGTGACATATGGGTGCATTGCTTTGGTGCTTCTAACTATAGGTGACAGAAAAAAAATTTTTTTAAAGATTTTATTTATTTATTTGACACGCAGAGAGAGAGAGCACAAGCAGGTGGAGCGGCAGGCAGAAGGAGAGGGAGAAGCAGGCTTCCCGCTGGGCAGAGAGCCCCACATGGGACTCAACCCCAGGACCCTGGGATCATGACCTGAGCCAAAGGCAGGTGCTTAACCGAACCACCCAGGTGTCCCACTGACAGAAAATTTCTAAGGATTGGTGGCATTAGAAGTTTCACTTCTTCCTACTATATAAGCCAAGTCCTCTAACATTTCTTCCTGGCCTTAATTTTCCATCCTTTCATCATGCTTCTAAAGGCAAACTATATTTTAAATTATAAAGCCCAGGAGTAAATACATGTACAAGAATGCCTGACTAATTCTGAGAATGATTAAAGTGACCTATTAATGCTTATTGACAAGATTGTTCACATATCTCAGGGAGTATTACATTTGTTCGATTTTCTACATGTTGCTTCTATTGGCATGTTAAACAAAGCTAAGTGACGATGCATTCAGAATGCAACTTTATTTTTTAAAAAACGCATTAAATGGGGTTAATTTTAGCCTGCCTGAGCACAGAAACCTGGTCAAGACCCTTGGTTTTTGTACTCACTCTTAAGTAATGGACAGCTCTGTAGTCATTTGATGTCCCCCAAATCATCTTAATTCAATAATTACACATCCAGTCTGAGATATTATTCAAATCACTAAACGTTACTTAGCATTAAAATCTTTTCCCCTTCTTCAGCTTAGAGTTACTTAAGGCTGGAAGCCTCCAGGGGGAAGAGGGACAGGGTAGAGTTTTCTTTATTTTTCTGCACTGGGCTTCTCCTTCTCTCACCTGCACTTACTAGCCAATTCCTGACCCCTCTGGGGGAAAAGAGACAGTTGGAGGAAGATGAGTGGAGGGAGAATAGAAAAAGTCTTACTTGCATTGGCACTGTTATAAGCTGGTTTCATGCTTTCTGAACCTGGCTGAGCCAACTCTTTCTCCCAAAAGATGTTTTCATGGTCTCTTCTGAGGTTCCCCAATTGACTCTGGTGGCACTTTTCGTGACATTGGTGAATGCATCTCTATTCCAGGCTGTCACTTGCAACTCTTCTTATAGCCCCTAACAATTCTGAATTCATCTCCAGTTTCTTATTACTAAGATCCTCCACTCCTCTGTGTGGCCCTTTAGGACAGGACATAAGATGACCGCACAGTAATTCCATCTCCCACATGACTCGTATCTGGTCCACAAGAAATACTCATGGATCTGTTGACCCAGCAAACTCTGGGAGTTCAGGCTGCTTCTGGTACAACCACTCTAACCCTGTTGACACTGGGATACTTCAGCTTCCTCAGACATCAGTCTTTGTGTCTCCCAACTCCCAGCACTTCTAAGGTTCTCCAAGTCATCCCATGAAAGTGAGATGGTGGACCTAAAACCCGTCCTTATCTTAGAGTACTCACAGAATGGCAGCAGCTCACTCAAGGAAATGTCATCCCCACATTTTCTCCCCATTTCATGCACTCTCTTTATTTATATCTCTGATTTTGTTGGGAGTCCCCAGGTCTTAGAAGTAGGTCTCCGTCATTTCTTTTGTAAATTCTGCCGATGAGAGTCTGTCTAACACTCTAACTTTCTGTTGGCACTTAAGTCAAAACGGAGACAGGAGGACTTCCTTTCTAACATCCTGGTAAATAATCATTTCTATACCATGCTCCTGGTTCAGATCAAAGCTTAACACCACCTAAGAAGATGAGGAAACTGAGGCCAAAAATGTGTATAAGAAATATATGACAAGTCAAATACATCTAGAATCTAAACAGTTCTCAGTCAATTTTATTTGATTCATACAAAGTTCTTCCTATAAAAATTCTGCTAACCTTTCAATAACCCTCCAAACTGGCATAGAGGAAGTATTAGTTGTCACAAATGAAAATTGTAGATCTACAGAAAGCAACGCCAAAGTTAGAGGTGACCCTTGGTCAGAGATTCCTGCGCTCTCAAGGGCTGGGATTACCCTTTGGGTAGTTACTCTCTTCTTGGCTTGAGTCCTCACCTAGAACCTTGAGAATATCTCTTCAATAGGAGGCCCAACAGGCTAACACAACAATTCTTTCCTTACCCTTTGGAATTATACTCAAAAACTCACATATAAGTATGTTGGTACAAGGTAACAAAAAAACAGAATTATTAAGAAAAAGGAAAAGCAATGCAAATCAGGTACTAAACCACACAAAGATTGCAGGAGTCCCAAATCTTGCACTACTCAAAACATAATTCCCCAAATGTCATTTTCAATTTCTGGATAAAGGACCTTTTCCTACTGGGACCTACTGTCACCTCTGCTGTGCTCTGTTGGCATGAGCCGTAGCCATGTGCTTGGTTATTTGCCTCCTGTTGGTAAAATTGCTCCCACATGGTCTACCCCTGCCCCCCCCACACACGTGCTCTGCCCCACAAAGATGCTCTGGCCTGGCCCACTCACCTCCCTCTTCCGGAACCTGATCTCATGCTGAATTAACTCTTGGCCTGCTCCTCTGGGTCCAGTGACCTTTATTGTGCACCTGTTCTGGGAAAGATACTGAACTGGACAAGACTCTTCTGGTTGCAAATGATAGAAAGTCAGTTTGAAGTAGTTAGGCAAAAGGGTGAATTTACTGGCCCAAGATCCAGGATGGGTAGGGGTACAACTAGTGCCATAGGAGCCAGGGACCCATTCCACCAGGACTCTCTATACCTCTGTCCCTTATCCCTCCTTCTCTGGCTTCATACCTTCATCTGGAATTTTTCTTTTTCCATAGACTGGGGATATGGCCATGACCAGGATCAGATCCTCACAGATTTCTGAGAGAAAGGGCTTCCATCTTTCTCAATTCTAGGGGTGAACAGAAAGTCCTGGAGAAAGATTTTGGCCCACAAAGAATGAGCTCATCTTCTGGGCCAATCACCGAGGACAGATGGGCAGGATCAGGGCAACTTCTGCTATGGAAAAGGGAGATATGGGACAGTGCTTCCAGGAAGATGGAGGTGAGCCAGGCAGTCCCCACAACAGATGTCCACCAAAGGCACAATACCAAGCAAGACATTAACGAAAGGGAAACCTAACATTCTCCTGAATTAGGTAATAATTCCAAGCAACCTCTTCTAACAAACTTCCACTTGTACTCTAAGCTGCCAAGAGAAAGAACTCTCTCCTTGAGGCCATCTGCCACCTGGATACTGGGAAGCCATGCCCAAGGGGAAAAAAACCATACATCATTCAGAACTCCTTATGTCTTGACTGGGAAAGAGTTAGGGAAGTTAGATAAAGAGTTACAGTGCAAGTCAGAGCATTTCTGGAAATCTCAATATTCTACTAATACCCAATTTTATTTGGTTTATCAAATTTTCTCTCTGTAAAAATCCTGCTAACCTTTGAAGAGTCCTGAGAATGGCATAGAGAATGAACTAACTGCTGACAGAAATTGGAAATACAGATCTTCAGGAAGTTACATGAAAGGTTAGAGGTGGCTCTGTGCCAGAAATTCTGTCATACATTGGCTCTCATATCTTCATTGTGGGGAATTTAGATCTTGATTGGGTCCTGGCCTCTCCCTCCTCTGCATCAGGACAAGCAGGGCTTCCTCTAAGGGATACAGTCTGGTTTAGAGCACCTGGGTGGCTCAGTAGGCTAAGTGACAGACTCATAATTTTGGCTCAGGTCATGATCTCAGGGTCTTGAGATCAAGTCCTACATTGGGGTTCCCCACTGAGCAGGGTGTCTGCTTGGGATTCTCTCCCTCCCTCTCTCTCCCTCTCTCTGCACCCCCCACCTCGCTCTCTCTTTCTCAAATAAATAAATTTTTTAAAAAAGAAAAGAGCCACAGTCTGGTTTATCAGAGGATTCCAGGCCTCTGATTATTCCTCGGTTTATTCATTGATGGGCTTGTGACATATTGTATAATTGAGACAAATTACAAAAATCTAATTGTATCTAATTTCATATTTATTGGGTAAAAAAAAATCAAACTACTTACCTAGAAATAGATGCTATTTTTATTATTAATTTTTAATCATACAACTAATGCATCCAGCTTCTTCCTCCTGGAATTTATTTTCTTCTTCCTGGGGTATATCCTCTAGTAATTCTTACAAAAACATTTATGAGTAATAAGCTTTCTGAGGACTAGTATATCTGAAAATGTTTTAGTCTACTCTCATATTTGAGTGACGATTTCACTGTATATAAATTAGAGGCTCAAGTCTCTTTCCTCTCAGCTTTTTGGAGAGGATGCTCTAATATTCTTTTGTGTACAATGATCCTGCTGAGCAGTATGCTGTCAATTTTATTCCAATTTTTTTGTAGGTATTCTGCTATCTTTCCGTCCCTTAGCTTTTAGGATTTTCCATTTAGGCTTGACCTAACAATGAAATGTCTAGAACAGGGTTTTGTCACCATTGTTGCCATTGTTGTTGTGTTTGTTCCTTGATGGTCCTTTCAATTATAGGACTCAAATCTCCCTTCTCGTCTAGAAATTTTTTTGGTTTGTATGTCACTAAGTATTGTTTTCTCTGTATTTTCCATATTCTCTCAGTTTGGACCTCTAATGGATTGATACTGATTTCCAGCCCTATTCTGTGTTTGCTTGTTTTTTTAAACTTTTCTTTTATACTGTTTCCTTACTTTTTCCATTTGTGCTATATTCTGGAATAATTTCTTGCTAAAGCCTTTCAGATCACTAATTTACTCTTTAATTGTGTTTATTTTGCTATTCAGCCCATTTTTAAGATTTTCTTTTTTTTTAAAGATTTATATATTTATTTGTCTGAGAGACACAGAGAGAGAGAGAGAGAGAGCAAGCACAAGCAGGAGGAGCAGCAGGCAGAGGGAGAAGCAGGCTCCCCACTGAGCAAGGAGCCCGATATGCCATTCAACCCCAGAACCCTGGGATCTTGACCTAAGCTGAAGGCAGACGCTTAACGACTGAGTCACCCAGATGACCCTCATTTTAAGATTTTCTTATTTCAAAGGTTTATTGATTTCACTTCCATAATAAGTAATTAGTTCTAGTTCATAATCATTCTTCCCAGCATTTTGAATGCAATACGTTTCCTTACCTCCCTGATGATATAAAAGAAGCTTAAGTTATATTTCCACACTACTTCTGCTAGTGTAAATCCTTTCGTTTGTCTAGTTTCTGTTTTTTTGACAAAAGTCACCCTTTTATAGTGTTGGTGTTCCTCAAACTTTGAAAATATTTTCATCTTTCTTATGAGTTTTTTAAATTCAAATATAATCAACGTTCAGTGTTATATTAGTTTCAGGTGTACAATATCATGACTCAACAATTCTATACATTACTCAGTGCTCTTTGTGATAAGTGTACTCCTAATCTCCTTTATATATTTTTCCTATCCCCCCACCCACCACCCCTCTGGCAACTATGTTTGTTTTCCAAATTAAAGAGTCTGGGTTTTTTGTTTGTTTGTCTCTTTTTTCTTTGTTTATTCGTTTGTTTTATTTTTAAATTCCACATGAGTAAAATCAGATGGTGTTTGTCTTCCTCTGACTGACTTATTTCACTTAGCAAAATACCCTCTAGGTCCATCCATGTTATTACAAATGGCAAAATTTTCCTGGAATGGAAGGCAGTGGGTTTGGGTGTGCTTGGGGAGCTTTCAAGGAGAGAGGGCTGCTGAAGGAGCCAAGATGCCCTTCAACAGATGACTGGATTAAGAAGCTGTGGTCCATATATACAATGGAATATTACTCGGCTATCAGAAAGAACGAGTTCTCAACATTTGCTACAACATGGACGGCACTGGAGGAGATAATGCTAAGTGAAATAAGTCAAGCAGAGAAAGACAACTATCATATGATTTCTCTCATCTATGGAACATAAGAAATAGGAGGATCGGTAGGGGAAGAAAGGGATAAAGAAAGGGGGGGTAATCAGAAGGGGGAATGAAACATGAGAGACTATGGACTATGAGAAACAAACTGAGGGCCTCAGAGGGGAGGGGGGTGGGGGAATGGGATAGGCCGGTGATGGGTAGTAAGGAGGGCACGTATTGCATGGTGCACTGGGTGTTATACACAACTAATGAATCATCAAGCCTTACATCGGAAACCGGGGATGTACTGTATGGTGACTAACATAATAAAATAAAAAATCGTTATAAATTTAAAAAAAAAAGAAAAGAAAAGGACAAGAAGGTAAAATAAAAACTTTTGTTTAAAAAAAAAACAAATGGCAAAATTTCATTCTTTTCTAGGGCTGAGTAACATTTCATTATATATTATATGTATATTAGATATAAAATATGCATAATATATTAAAATATATAAATATATTAAAGATAATATATAATATATAATGAAATATATATATAAAATGAAATGAATATATATAATGAAATGAAATTTTTATCCATTCATCTGTCAATGAACACTTGGGTTGCTTCTGTATCTTCTAAATAATGCTGCAATAAACATAGGGGTGCATATATCTTTTCAAATTTGTGTTTTTGTTTTCCTTGGGTAAATACCAGTAGTGGAATCACTGGTAATTCTATATGGTAATTCTATTTTTAATTTTGTGAGAAACCTTCCTACTGTTTTCCACAGTGGTTGGACCAGTTTACATTCCCATCAGTGCACAAGTGTTCCTTTTTCTCCACATCCTCCCCAGCACTTGTTATTTCTTGTGTTCTGGTTTTAGCCATTCTGATAAGTGTGTACTGATACCTCATTGTGTTGTTAATTTGCATTTCCCTGATGATTAGTGATAGTCATCTTTTCATGTGTTTGTATGGCCACCTGTATGTCTTCTTTTTTTAAAGATTTTATTTATTTATTTGAGAGAGAGAGAGAGAAAATGGGTGGGGGAGGGGAGTGCAGGCAGAGGGAAAGGGAGAAGCAGATGTCCGGCAGACCAGGGAGCTCGATGCTGGGCTCGATCCCAGGACCCTGGGATCATGACCTGATCTGAAGGCAGATGCTTAACTGACTGAGCCACCCAGGCTCCCTATCTGTATGTCTTCTTTGGAAAAGTGTCTATTCAGTTTCTCTGCTCATTTTTAATTAGATTATTTGTATTCTTAATGTTTAGTTGTAGAAGTTCTTTATATATTTTAGATATCAATCCCTTATGAGTTGTTTTGGTAGCTGAACTTCTCTATTAGATTTTCTGTTAACTCTTTGTACAGTGTGGTGGGGGATAGGGAGCTGCTGTTTCCAGGGAGAGTGATGGAGGAATGAGCCATGACACTAGGTGAGGTAAAGATGCTCCTGATTCTTCTGGGGCATTGAGAACACCTAGAAGAACTGCCTTGTTACTCTGTCCCAAGCTTCAACCGCTCCTGGGTGGAGATGAATATACCCAGTGTGTGTCTGTGTG
This sequence comes from Ursus americanus, assembly GCF_024610735.1. Lineage (NCBI taxonomy): Eukaryota > Metazoa > Chordata > Mammalia > Carnivora > Ursidae > Ursus > Ursus americanus. The sequence goes on along the minus strand of NC_142137.1, from coordinate 8,141,737 downwards.
TGTGTATGTGTCTCAATCCGTCTGGCTGCCGCTCTAGTACACTTGCTAATTCCCTCTGGTCTCCTTCCTAAGCCCCCTGGCAATTGAGTTTTTTTGGTGCTACTCCTATGTATGTTCTGAGAAGTGATTTTCCAACTTCATCTTAAACCATGTGCTTTCCATTTTTCAAGCTTTCATTGGTTTCTTGTTAAGCAAAAGTTCCCCTCAATTTTTATTATGTATAAATAAAATTATATAATTTTATGTAATTTTTATAGGTATTTTTAATCATTTGTATGGATTTTGGGTGGGAGTAGTGTTTACTAGTTTTTCATTTTACCATTTTGAAATCAGAACTTTCTTTTCTTTTTTTTTTAAACAAACACTATTGTGCTGACCATGTGTTAAGCACAACGAGGCATGGTTGTTAGAATAGTCTTCTCATAGAGCTTTTTTCCTGCCACTTTAATGCAAAATTCAAGTTGGAAAGCAAAAAAAGAAAAAATTTGAGTTTAAGGAAAACTCTGTAATCAGCTCAGAAGTTCATCAATGATATCAAGCCAAGTCAGGCATCAAGAAAAAAGAAAAGACATGAGCTATAGGCAAGAAAATTGTTCTCTGGTCCCCCAGTATCTTTGTAATCCTCTATGTATAGGGCGATCGTATATCACAATTTGCCTGTGATGGTCCCAGTTTGTGCCTGTTGTCCTGGTGTAATTACTAACAGCAAACCTTTCATTCTCAAAAGTGTCCTGGTTTGGATTATAAATTATATGATCACCTTATAAAGACACTATATGAAGAAAATCAATGAATGAACGTCTTTTGTTGGTGATAATATGTGGAGCAGTTGGGGGTATAGAGAGGAGGAATAGTAAGTTACCATTCATTCATTCATTCATTATTCATTTCTTTGTTCATTCACCAAAGATTTATTGAGGCCCTACAATGTGCCAAGCAGTGTGCTAAGTTCTGGATATACAATGAGGAACAGTACAGACACACCCATAGACCTTCCCCTGAAAAACAATTACCAAACTAACAAATCTATTTCTTAGATGCAGACCTCAGATGAATTATACGATCTCTCCATATTTTCCCCTAGTTCAAGGACTTGGTAAAACACTGTAAACTCTCTGCCTACTCTATCATACCCTGACAGGGAAGTATTAAGTTAGCATATGAAAAGCACGCCATTGTTTAAAAAGAAAGATGAAATACTAATCTACCCAACAAGGACAAAGCAGGGGGTTGTGCAGTTAGTAACGGATTTGAAGTCACTGGATGGCCAGTTTGGATAATTAAGCAAACAAAACATACCCCTGGAAAAAGTACCTAGATTGATGATTAGCACGGTTTTGAATTCAAAGGACAATTTCACCACCTTCTTCCTCACTTAGGCACGGAGATAATGTATATAACAGATCGATCGCTTGCAATTTTCTGCTCATTATGCTCAACCCCTCTTTATCAAATTCCCCACTCGGCATGCACATTGCCACAAAATCAAAAGCAAAAAGCAAGTTGCAAACTGCAACCACTGTTATTCTTTTATTTTTTAAGAAAACGCAGTTTCCTTAAAGACTTTGAATATCAAGTGTTCCTTTTGTTATTTTATTTAGGTAAAATTTTGCAAGGAGTTTTCCTCTCATTTCCTAGAGATCAGTATTCCTAGAAAGACTGACTGCAAACCCCAGGGGAACTTTGAAAATGTCAGGAGCTTCTTAAATGGTGTGAAACCCACTTACAGCTTATTTCTTACAAGCTTTGATGTGGAAATAGTGGAATGGGTATTTTTAAAAAATCCAGTGGCAATAGGAATGTATTGTTTGTGATATTATCCATAGTCAGTTAACCCCTGGTGAGAGGTACTGCTAAAATCCTCCAAAGAGGGGGTTCCATCCTGCATGATGATTTTCTCTTCTGTGGTTTATAACCCTCATCTCGGTCCCAGATTTCGCACAGATGTGATTACAGAAGGAGAGGAGTCCATGCAAATCTGTCTTTATTATCAGAAAAAGAACTCAAAATCAATGGTAGCCAAAAGGACTATTAAGGTAAAGGTAAATGTCTTGATAATATCTATATGTAGATAGTAAATAAAGCACCTATGCTCTCGTGTTTGTACACATAATTATTAAATCCTAAGCTTGTTTCCCTCTGCTCCTCTACCCTAATCACCTTTCTTTGTGGCATTCTGATCTACCCTGTCACCAGATCAGAAAACTAGAGTCAGTTTCAATTCTTCACGCTCTATATCCAGTCTTCCTCAGACCTTTCAGTTCTAACCCTTACAGGTCTCCAACTCTACCTGTCCTTTTCCTGGCACCCTGCCATTGCCTTCCCTACCCTCTTCATGTCTCTTTCAGGCAGCTGTGACAGTGTTCCTTAAAACCTCCCAGCTTCACTTTATGCTTCTGCTGTAACAGAGAGATTCCTAAAATTTTAGTCTGACCATGCTTTTCTCTTTGCTTAGAAATACTCAGTGGTCCTCTTAGCATAAAAAGCAATGATCGAGATCCATAGTCCTTTCCTAGCCACAAGTGCACCTGTCTCTGGGACCACCCCACGCCCGGGGCATACAGAACTACTTGTGTCTCAGACCCATCAACTCCCTTTGGGTCTCCATGGCTTTGTATGCTTTCTCATCAACCCAGAAAACCCTTCCACCACTTCTCTACTTAGCAAACTCCTATGCATCCTTCTTGCAGCCTTCTCCTATGAAGCCATTACTGAGTTTCTTTTTTTTTAAGATTTTATTTATTTATTTGAGATAGAGAAAGAGCGAGCAAGACAGCATAAAGGGGGGGGGGGGGCAGAGAGAGGCAGAGGGAGAAGCAGACTCTCCACTGAGCAGGGAGACCCGATGTAGGGTTTGATTCCAGGACTCTGGGATCAGGACCTGAGCTGAAGGCAGACGCTGAACCGACTAAGCCACCCAGGTGCGTCCATTACTGAGTTTCTGTGACAGAGTTATTCACTTGCTTTTCTGCATCCATAACTCTATAATTAATTCCATTACAGCATATATTACACACTACCATAATTATTTGTCTCTTCCAGAAGACAGCAGAAATCATATTCTTTTTTATTATGTCAGCTGCTTGCAGTGTTTGGCAAATGATATGCTCCTTAAATATCCACTGAATAAATTATTTACATTTCCTTGCTAAATAATACAATTTATGAGCATTAATAAAACTTTTGTCTATAAGCTGGGTGGTTTATTTTTTGTTTATTCCTACCATGCTGGAATGTATCTGTATATGTGCAGATTATTTGTGTCAGTTGCCAGACTGTTTCATGGTGTTAAATAATAAGATACTCTCATAATGCCTGCAGAGCTAGGACAATGTTCTTTAGAGAATGAGGGTGAGAAGGACATCAGAGCATGCAGAGCAGAGTCCTTCACCAGGGCCCTACCCAAGTCCATGTCAGGATGTTCCAGGAAATGACAGCATTACTCCCAGTGACCTGCATGTGTGTTTGACTCACTTTTACAGAAGAACTTGAGTAGAAGCCAATTCAGGAATGTCTAGAAATGCCTCTGGAAAGAGCTGTCTCCTCCTGAAGGAGCTATCAGGCAGTCAAAAATTTCCTGGAGGAGACAATGGATCTCCAAAGTGGATACCATGGACTGAATGTAGAGGTCACCCCAGTCACTCTCAAGCCTACCCACACCCCTGGCCAGGGAACCAGCAGCTTTATCAGCCTGATTCCATCTAGCAAACCCACTGGCTGGAGGCTGGTCTCCTGGACCTGAGGGCGTGCTTTGAATCTCCACCAGTCCTGGCTAATCTGTAAGTTCTAGAGAATGAAAGGATCTGGCAGCGCACCTCCGACTATGTGTGACTTTGATCAAAATTAAAGAGATATTTGCCAAGCAAATTACTTCTTGACAAGTAGCATAGTATAGTGCTATGGTTCTCAAAGTTCACTGAACCCAGATCACTTTCTTCAAGTGACAGGTAAGCATAAGCCCCAAATATAAAATAAATAAGACAAGGACTGCTCTGGTTAAAGCAAGAGTAGGAGCCCTACATGCTCGGCCTCCTGCTGACTGGGTCTGAGGATCCCTAAGGAGTCCCCAGAGCATGCTGACAGCCACGGGCTAATTGGATTCCACATGCCACTGACCCACTGCATCACTGGGGACCCACCCATTCCAGCTCTCCCCTGCTGGCTCTTGGCCTCAGTGCTTTCTTGCCTTCTCCACAGTCTTACTCTCACCAAAATCACAAACGTGCTCCTGCACCTCTCCTTTCCTAACGTCCTTCCCTTGACTCCAGCTTAGGAGTCTCTGCTCCCCTTCTCAGAAACCTCTACCTTGACTTTCTCACCTCCTGTTGTTTCTGAAATACATTTGACTCTGTCTACTCTGTTTTACCTCCTCTGCTACCACCAAGTCCAAGTCAACACATCTCTTGCCCAGACAATTGCAGTGGGCTCCTATCAGGTCCTCCTGTTTCTGCTCTTGCCTGCCTAGTGTCCATTCTCCACAAAGCAGCCAGACAAATGTTTTAAAAGCATAAATTAGGACATGACACCTGATGATTAAAATATGTCAGTGGCATCTCAGTGTGTTTAGATTCAAATGCAAACACCTTCTCACGGTGTACTCAGACCTGCAGGATCTGCCTTCTTCCTATTTCTCCAAGGTCAGTTCAGGCCATTGCCCACCCAGCCTTCAGGGCCTCTGCGCTGGCCGTTCCCTGAGTCTGGAGTGCTCTTGTTCCTTCTGCACCTGCCCGATGCCTCTTCAATATTTTTTGGGCTCACTTGTATGCTATCTCCTCAGAGAGGCTGTCCTCAACCTTATAATGCAAAGCTTTGTCCTTATTTCTCTTTTTTTCCTTCACCCCATTTATCCCCTTGACAGTACATACCACAGCCGACAATTATCTTGTGACCGTATTTCTGTATGTATTTGTCTGTCCCTTCCACTGGAATTTCAGCTGCATGAGAGTTGGAACACGTCTTCCTTGTTTACCTTCACGTGCAGTGCCTGCCCCAGTTCCTGGTACAGGACCTCACGCATAGGTTAAACTAGTTTTATTATTCTTGTCAAAACAAAGTCCCTTTGGGGTGGCAAAAATGGTTTAAAAGGAGATTATGGGGATGGATGCATAGCTGTGAATATACTAAAAACCATGGGGTTGTACACTTTAAATGGGTGAATTCATGGTACATGAATTTTACTTCAATAAAGGTGTTTTAAACAATTAAGTCACTCTGCCTTTTTAAGCCTTAGTTTCCATATTTGCAAAACTGAATAATAATACCCGAGAGAGGAGAGGATGAGTGTAATTTTCATAAGTTTCTGTTCATTTTACCATAATCACTCTAGATACCCTTACAGGAGGTAGATGCGGTCTCAGTCCTGTAGGGTACAGCACACCTCAGCAATGTCCCGGACAGATGCATTTATCCACCCCCTCCTAGCTGCCATGGTCTGGGGACTGCTCCCATGACATTTATTCTGTAGCATTTTAGCCTGTCCTGCATCTGCATGGGTCAAGCACACTCCTGTGGGGTGTTGCAAATGTTTGCAGGAAGAAGACCCCACAGAGCTGGAGTCAGACACCGACGGGGTCTTCTGTGCTCCAGATGTCATCTCCCAGGCACACAGCTGCCCAGAGGGAACAATTAGGAACAGCTGTCCACTTCCCATGGTACTTGGTGGTGGTCAGTGGTGGGTTGGCAGACCTGTGCTGAGTTGCCCTGGACTCTGGACCTTCTTGTTTCTCTTTTTTTTTTATTATTATTTATTTATTTATTTTTATTTTTTTTTATAATGATTTTTTATTATATTATGTTAGTCACCATACAGTACATCCCCGGTTTTCGATGTAAGGCTCGATGATTCATTAGTTGTGTATAACACCCAGTGCACCATGCAATATGTGCCCTCCTTACTACCCATCACCGGTCTATCCCATTCCCCCACCCCCCTCCCCTCTGTAGTGGACCTTCTTGTTTCTCTTCATTAACCCCTCCTGAATGCCAAGGTAAATTAGAATCCTCTGGAACTCATTATTGCAGAAGAAGTCTTGGTAGCCAAGACGAGCTCTGGATTCAGTGGCAAAAGTTCCTGCTCTGCACAGAATGCGTGTAGAAATGTGAAAACTCTGGTTTAATCAGTTATGAGACGCATCCTGCTGTCTTTCCTGCCTTAATGTTTGCTACGACTCTAGTTCGGTTCTAAGTTTCCTTACCCTGTAAAGCCCACACCTCCACAGCACCGTTTATTCTGCCCTAAACATGCAGTACCAAGCTGCAGATTCCTCCAGGACATTGTGACGCGTAACTCTTAAACACGATCAGAAAAATAAGTGACTTACTGCAGCACATGAACATGTCAGAATTTTTAGACACTCTCTCTTTGCACTTGCTACTTTAAAATTGAGAGTTGAAGCTACGTTAGACTCTGCAGTTAAAATGACCCAGTGATATAATATTGCTCTGAAGTGTCCCCTCATAACATCAATGCTATGAATGTTACCTTTCTGTACACCCAGGATTTCGCTTCAGCATCGATCTGTTTTGATCTTTGTAAGTTATTTTAAAGATTGCATGTACCTGCCCTTTGCTGTGTTGAGTGTGTTGGAATGACTTTTGGTCAAATATAATAAAATTCTACCCTATTGCAGTTTACTGGTCTTGCCTGACTTAGCTGTCTCCTACTCCCTGCCCACACCCTACGGCAGCTGTGATCTCTGCCCTGAGAGCTCCATCCTTACTTGTTCAGAAAGTGTCCTTGAGCCTCAACAGACGCCCACATGGGAGGCTGAAAGAGTCCACTCTGATGCCACTTTAGCTCACAACTCATAGTGGAGCGAACCAGCCCCATAGTCCCCAGAAATAGCAGTGATCCTCAGCCCTGGAAAGTAGGATGCCTTCCAATTTTTAGTTTTACATGGTATTTGTCAATTCTCTAGCCTTGTTTATCTTGCCAATGCCACCCTATAGGATGGAAAGTCTATCAGTTTCCACAACCACGTGAGGCCCTCCCTTTAGCATGCCCCAATTCTTCCTGCTGGACCTTTGCTCGTGCCCGGCTCTGCCAGGGATGCTCTACTCTGCTTGTCTGCTACTCAATTTTCTCCACCTACTTAACAAACATTGACTGAGTCCTGTTATAGATCAGGCAGGTTGCTAGGCCCTGAAGACACAGTGGTAAGGGAAAGAGACATATGATTCCATGGAGCTTAGGTCTAGTTAGAGGAGGGAAACAATGAAGATGTAAGGCATGACTAAGCAAATAAATGTATAATTACACACTGAGGAAGACATATCTGTGGAGGAGTAACGGGAGAGAGGGGGGAGACAGCTCCAAACAGGGCAACAGAATAGGTTACGTAAGTACACAGTCAGCTAGCATGGGTCCAAATTCTGCAGCTACTACTCTCTGTATGTGCATTTGTGAATAAATTACTGGACTCTAATTCTTAATTTACTTGAATCCTTGAATGAATTATCCACATGCAACCCTGTCACTAGCCAGTGTGGTGGCTTTATGCAAGTTAGGAAATGGCTCCTCTGTCACAAGATGTTCTACCATCACCTGCCAGAATTTGTCAAAATAACTCTGCAGATCAATGGTAGAGATGGTGGTGGAGTCGTTCCCCCAGACTGGCACAAGTTTAAGTGGCAGCCCTGTCTGTATGTGTGTTGAATACAGCAAGAATAAGAGGAGGTCAGAGTGAAGAGGAAGAAGACTTTCTAGGAACCAAGGTCAGCAGCAATTAACAGAAAGTGACCAGAGGCTGTTGGTTGACAGCAACCAAGAGGGGGAAGAGGTAGAAAGTCCAAGGGGTGAATCTCCAAGGAACAGAGCTTTCATGAAGAGCAAGAGTGCTAATGGTATAGAAGCAAGAATGGGGTACAAGAGAGGACACCAACCGCCTCACACCAATGGACTTGAGATCTGGGAAACAAGCAGGCTCTCTATGAAAGCATTGTGGGAGATAGTGGTCTCTTTCTTTCCTAAGATTTAGCTCAAATATTTTCTCTTTCATGAATCACTTCCTGATTTTCCCAGCTGGAAATAATTCCTTTCTTCCCTAAAATCTCTAGCAACTAATTTGTGCCTCTTTTATCTCCAGATTATTTTCTATTTTAACTCTAAGTCATTTTGGTAGGTTCTTATCCACTCTAACAGAATGTTTGCCCCTTGAGAGTGGAACTCTGTCTAACACATCTTGGTATCTGTTATAATACTGTCTCTTCATTTATTTGGTGGTGGTAGCGACTTAGTAAATATTGAATGAATGAGTGAATGAATCTTAATTTCTCTTTTTGTTCCCAAATCTTAGTGAAAAGAATTGAATATGTTTACAAACTCGCTTCATCTATATTGCACCCACAGTCACTGTAAATGTGAGCTTCAAGTTTTGCAATCTGGATACAAGGTGCCATCTGAATTGTATTTGATGGTATTGTCTGTCTTTGTCTCTCCTTACTGTAATGAAGTTATTCCTTCTATTGTAATTTTTGAGTGCACCAATAATTCTATGCTACTAATTATAATAATTTTATTGGAATCTTTTTATGGCTTGAATTTTTAAGCTATAAAATAAAAATCCCATGTTATTTGAAAGTTATTGTAAAATTAATCATGCTGTGAATTCAGTTTTCCTTTATTTTTAAAAAATATTTTTATTGTTGTGAGTTAGAAATCTCATATGTGATTGTTTCTTCATTAAATCAATTACATATTTTAAATTCATAATAACATGCTTTAGCCAGTATAACAATTGAAAACTGTAGGTTCATCCTGTTTTGAAGATAGCAGAATACATAAATAATTATTTGGGGAGGACTGGGACAGAGAAATTAGTTGCTTTAATGTTCAATATTGGTAATTAGTCCCTTTTTGTGATTATGAAGAATATATTTTTATCCTGGAACATTAAATAAAACACTATTTAAAAGTTTCTCCTTTGGCTTTTTAAGAAATATCATTTTGTTCCTAAAATTAAAAAAAAAATCCTTCCTAAGTCTTTTCAACAAATGGTGCTGGAACAACTAGACATCTACTTGCAAAAAGAGTGAATCTAGACACAGACATTACACCCTTCACAAAAATTAACTGAAAATGGGTCATAGACCTAAATGTAGAATGCAAAACTATAAAACTCATGAAAGACAACAGGAGAAAATCTATATGACCCTGGGTATGGAAATAACTTTTTAGATAAAAACACCAAGGCACAATCTATAAGTGAAATAACTTATAAGCTGGACTTCATTAAAATTAAACACTTCTTTCTGAAGGACAATGTCAAAAGAATGAGAACACAAGTCACAGACTGGAAAAAAAATATTTGCAAAGAATACATCTGATAAAGGACTGTTATCTAAAATATACAAAGAATTCTTAGAACTCAACAATAAATAAACAACTCAATTAAAAAGTTGGCAAAATGGGGCGCCTGGGTGGCTCAGTCAGTTAAGCGCCTGCCTTCAGCTCAGGTCATGATCCCAGGGTCCTGGTATCGAGCCCCGCATGGGGCACTCTGCTCAGCAGGAAGTCTGCTTCTCCCTCTCCCTCTACCTGCCGCTTCCCTGCTTGTGCTCTCTCTCTCTCTGCCAAATAAATAAATAAAATCTTTTTTTTTAATTAATTAATTAAATAAATAAATAAAATAAAAAGTTGGCAAAAGACCTTAACAGACACCTCACCAAAGAAGATATACAGATAGCAAATAAGAATATGAAAAGATGGTTAACATCATATGTCTTCATATGAACTGAAAATTTAAACAACAAGATACCACTCCCTATTAAAAAGGCAAAAATCCAAAACACTGACCACACCAAATGTTGACAAGGAGGAAGAGCAACGGAGCTCTCATTATTTGCTGATGGGAATACAAAATAGTACAGCCACTCTGGAAGACTATTTGGTGGTTTCTTACAAAAGTAAACATAGTCTTACCATATGATCCAGCAATTTTCCTTGATACTTACCAGAATCAGTTGAAAGCTTATGCCTTGCACAAAAACCTGCACATGGATATTTATAGCAGTTTTATTAAAAATTGCCAAAAATTGGAAGTAACCAAGTTGTCTTTTCATAGGTGAGGGGATGAATAAACTGTGGTACATCCAGATAATGGAGCATTATTCAGTGTTAAAAAGAGATGAGTTATCAAGCCATGAACAGGCATGGAGGAAACTTACATGCATATTGCTAAGTGATAGAAGCCGTTCTGAAAAGGCTGCCTATTGTATCAGTCCAACTATATGACACTCTGGAAAAGGTGAAACTAGAGACAGTAGAAAAAATCAGGACTAGGGGTTAGAGGAAGAGGAGCTGAATAGACAGAGCACAGATGATTTTTCGGACAGTGAAACTATGGGCATACCTGCTTTACTATGCTTCACTTTATTAAGCTCCACAGATACTGCGTTTTTTACAAATGAAAGGTTTGTGACAACCCTGTGTTGAGCAAGTCTATTGGCACCATTTTTCCAATTGCATTTGCTCGCTTTGTGTCTCTGTGTCACATTTGGATAATTCTTGCAATACTTCCGATTTTTCACTGTTAGTATATTTGTTATGGCTAGCTTTGATCAGCGATCTTTGAGCTACTATTGTAATTGTTTTGGGCTGCTGTGGACTGTTCCCATATAAGACAGTGAAATTAATCGATAAATGTGTGTGTTCTGACGGCTCCACCAAGCACCTGGTCCCCCATCTCTCTCCTTCTCCTCAGGCCTCCGTATTCCCTGAGACACAATATTGCAATTAGACCAATTAATAGCCCTACAATGGCCTCTAAGTGTTCAAATGGAAGAGTCACATGTTTTTCACCTGAAATCAAAAAGTAGAAATGATTAAGCTTAGCAAGGAAGGCATGTGCAAAGCCAAGATGGGCCAAAAACTAGGTCTTTTGTGTCAAACAGTTAGCCAAGTTGTGGATGCAAAGAAAAGGTCTAGAAGGAAATTAAAAGTGCTACTCCAATGAACACATGACTGATAAGAAAGTGAAATCGCCTTATTGCTAATATGGAGAAATTCTAATGGCCTGAATAGATCAAATGAGCCACAATATTCCCTTGACCCAAAGCCTAATCCAGAGCAAGGTTCTAACTCTCTTCAAATCTATGAAGGCTGAGAGAGGTGAGGAAGCTGCACAAGAGGGGCGCCTGGGTAGCGCAGTCGTTAAAGCGTCTGCCTTGGGCTCAGGGCGTGATCCCGGCGTTCTGGGATCGAGCCCCACATCAGGCTCCTCTGCTGGGAGCTTGCTTCTTCCTCTCCCACTCCCCATGCTTGTGTTCCCTCTCTCGCTGGCTGTCTCTCTCTGTCAAATAAATAAATAAAATCTTTAAAAACAGAAAGGCTGCACAAGAAAAGTTTGTAGTTAGCAGATGGTGGTTCATGAGGTTTAAGGGGAAGCAGCAAATGCTGATGGAGAAGCTGTAGCAAGTTATCCATAAGATCCAGCTCAGATGCTTAATGAAGGTGACTACACTAAACAACAGCCTTCTATTGGAAGAATACACCATCTAGGACTTACACAACTAAAGAAGAGAAGTCAATCCCTGGCTTCAAAGCTTCAAAGGACGGGCTGACTCTCTTGTTCGGTGCTAATACAGCTGGTGACTTAAAGTCGAAGCCGATGCTCATTTACCATTCTGAAAATTCTAGGGCCCTTAAGAATTAAATCTATTAAATCTATTCTGCCCGTGCTCTATAAATGGCATAAAAAGGCCCGGAAGACAACACATCTTTTTATAACATGGTTTACTGTAACCCACTGTTAAGACCTACTGCTCAGAAAAAAAAGATACCTTTCCCAATATTACTGCTCATTAACAACGCACCTGGTCACCCGAAAGCTCTGATAGAGGTGTATGATGAAATTCACGTTATTTTCATGTCTGCTAGCACAACATCCATTCTGTAGCCCGTGGACCAAGGAGTAATTTTGACTTTTAAGTGTTATCATTTAAGAAATACATTTTGTAAGGCTACAGCTTCCGTAGATACTGACTCCTCTGATGGATCTGGGCACAGCAAATTGAAAACCTTCTGGAAAGGACTGACCATTCTACATGTCATTAAAAACATTCATGACTTACGGGAAGAGGTTCAAATACCAATATTAACAAGAGTTTGGAAGAAATTGATTCCAACCCTCATGGATGACTTTGAGAGGTTCAAAATTTCAGTGGCGGAAGTAACTGCAGATGTGGTGGGAAGAACAAGAGAACTAGAATTAGAAGTGGAGCCTAGATGGGACTGAATCGCTGCAACCTCATGGTCAAGACGAAGGGGTGAGGAGCCGCTTCTGACGGATGAGCAGAGAGAGTGGTCGCTTGAGATGGAATCTTCTCCGGGTGCAGATGCTGTGGAGACGGTTGAAATGACAACATAGATTTAGAATATTACACAACCTTAGTTGGTAAAGCAGCAGCAGGGTTTGAAAGGACTGACTCCAATTTTGAAAGAAGTTCTACTGCAGGTAAAATGCTGTCAAACAGCATCACAGGCTACAAAGAAATTGCTCGTGAAAGGAAGATTCAATCAGTGCAGCAAACTTCATGATCGTTTTATTTTAAGAAATTGCCCGGCCACCCCGCCGTTCAGCAGCCACCACCCTGATCAGTCAGCAGCCACCAACATCGAGGCAAGACCCTCCACCAGCAAAAGGATTATGACTCACTGAAAGCTCAGATGATGGTTAGCATTTTTTAGCAATAAGGTATTTTTTAATTAAAGCAGATACACTGTTTTAAGATGTAATGCTATTGCATACTGAATAGGCTACCATTTAGTGTAAACATAATTTTATATGTACTGGGAACCCAAAAAATTCATTTGATTCATTGTATTGTGATATTTGCTTATTGTGGTGGTTTGGAACTGAACCCACAGCATCTTCAACGTATGCCTGAACTCTGTACAGTGCTCTCATGGTGGATACACGCCACCACACATTGGTTAAAACTCATAGAATGTACAATGCCAACTGTGGGTAATGACATAGGTTCATCAACTGTGATAAACATACCACGGTGGATATTGATAGAGGGGAGGCTGTGCACATGTAGAGGCAGGGGGTATATGGGAAATCCCTGTGCCTTCTGCTCAGTTCTGTTGTGAAGGTCAGACTTCTCTAAAAATTAATGCGTGTTAGGAGCCCCGGGTGCTGTGCACAAACGATGAACCATGGAGCACTGCATCGGGAACCAATGAAGTACTGTACGGTGACTAACAATAAAACAAGGAAACAAACAAAGAAACCAACAAACAAGCCCTAGTGTTCAAGATAAAGATTATTTCTCTAGCAACGTATTCCTGGCACTTCTCAAGGCTGAACTTCATCTATCTCTCCCACCTCATCCCTCCATGACACCATTCATCCACCTCGAAAATATTTACTTAGATTCTTTACAGGCCACATATTGCTAGGTGCTAAGGCAAAATGGTGAAAAAAGGGGGCACTCTTATAATACTTATAACAGTAAATTGTAATGATCGATTTCCTTTTCGTTTGAAGACTTTGAATTCCTTGAGGACAGAGATTTTATCTTGTGTACCAAAAGATAGGAATGCAAAGAAATCTGTGGCTAGATACATGAATAAGTAAATACATAAAATTTTCCTTTACAACATTTTGAAATTTTGAGTTCAGTTTGCATATTGGTTTACATTTCCTTCTGAAATTTTTCTTCTGAAGGCTTTTAAGTAAGTGGACATTTATTAAGTATACGTACATTTTTAAATTATTGTCCTTACTATTCAGAACCCCCTGAGAGACTCCCCAAGAGTAAAAGAGTGTGTTTCATGTCTCAGCAGCATGCTTGCTTTTGCAACAGAGCTTAACTCTCTTCGGAAAAGTGCAGAAGTGCATACCTTCTCTAACTGCTCGGGTTGACAATGACTGACAGCAGTCTTGGCACAGGAAGAAGATTTTCAGAAATAGAGTTCAGCTTTGACTTCACCAATTAAAAGAAGTAAGATTTCTGAGTCATCTGTCTTTGAGATCTTCTTACTTGGTCATGGTTTTTTCCCTTTTTACTTCAATCTACATAGGTAAAAAAAGGTATTAGAACAATTTTTAAGAAACTCTTTAAAATACTTGCTAAACTTTAAATTATGGAAAATTTCAAACATATGCAAGAGTAAAGGAAGTAAAATAGTGATTCTTCATGGACAAGCACCCAGCTTCCACTCTCACCAGCTCATGGTCAAACCTGCTCCAGCTACCTCCTCACTCGAGTTGTCTCCAGTCTCTGCTGGCCATCTGGATTGTTTTGAAGCAAAGTTTATCTGTAAATATCTGAAAGATAAGACCTTCTTTAAAAAGATGTAATATATAATACCATATCATACCTAAACAAATTAACAATAATTCCCTTCTATCACCAAATAACCTATTAGTGTCCAAATTTTTCTTTTACCCCCTCAATTTAAAAAATTGTTCGTTTGAATCAACATCAAATAAGGACCATGCCTTGCAATTGGTTGATGCCTCAATTCTTTTTTTTTTTTTTTAAGATTTTATTTATTTATTTGACAGAGAGACAGCCAGCGAGAGAGGGAACACAATCAGGGGGAGTAGGAGAGGAAGAAGCAGGCTCCTAGCGGAGGAGCCTGATATGGGGCTCGATCCCATAACGCCGGGATCACGCCCTGAGCTGAAGGCAGACGCTTAACCACTGTGCCACCCAGGTGCCCCGATGCCTCAATTCTGATTTATTTTACAGTGCCCTCTCCTTCTTTTTCCCTTGAAACATTTATTAAAAAGAGTTTTGGTTTATTTGTCCTGTAGAGTTTCTGGATTTGCTAATTGCATCCCTGTGAGGTAGTTTACCACATTCCTCTATTCTATGTATTTCCTATAATTTGGTAACTATATCTAGATGGTGAATGGATTCAGGTTCAATTTTTTTTCTCCTTATTTACCAGTTTTCAAAAATAATGAATTGATTCTTCTCCAAATTGACCAATGAGGTTTTTTTCCAATGTCATTATGAACTTGAGAATTTAAATTTATTTGATGTATTTCATTTTGAACATCTATACATTTGATATTCCAGAGATCCCATATTTGCATGGGTGGGTGGGGGCCTCTTCAAGGCGCCTCCCTGGCTTTGTTGATATGACTCCAACAGACCTTAACAGCTTCCCAGCTTTCACATATGATATGCCAGACCCCTCTTGCCGTGAACCTGAAGTCTACCCTTTCTCCATTAAGTCTTGGTTCATTTTATAGGGAAATGGTTATTTGGAGACCACAATCTGGGTACTAGAGGTATGCTATCGGGTTTGTCACTGTTTCGAGGATTTTTTAGTAGACAGAGTTAGTGTACAAAATATATTTATTTTAAGAATATAAACAAATATGTTAAATGCTTTTCATCATTTTACTCAAGCTATCTGACTTTTGGAACAGACTATTTTAACATATACTTTTGGAGTGACATTATTAAAAACTTTCAAACTTCAGATTACAATAGTGGGAGATAATGTATGAGAAAAGATTCCACTTGAAAAATTGTTCTTCTGATATGAGGCCTCTCCTTTAAAGAAACTGTTGAGTTGAAAGGCATGTTCAAAATCTTACAAATGGATTTATGAAGAGTAGAATTGATCATAATATAAAATTACTTTAAAATAATCTCTAAAACAAAAACAAATATATAATTGTGTTTTGTAAAAATATCAAATAGAGAAAGAGAGTGCAATACAACAAAATGATTTTGGAAAAGCATGATACCACTGAAAATAGATATACTTAATTCAATATCCTTTGTGAAAAATACAAAATTCAGGAAGGATTTTAAGTTTTTCCTATAAATTCTTACCATGTAAATGATATGTGTACATAAAATTCGTGGATTGATTTTCATCTTTGAAAGTTTGAAAACTTTTTTTGAATAACAGTATTTCCAGAGAGGGGAAAAGTCCTCTTTTCTACATTACCTACTGTATCCTTAGCCTAACTAGTTTTGTTTCCAGAATAATAGGCTGATTAATTTCCAGCTTTATCAAAATTCCTGGTTATATCAGATTTGTATTAAGTACAATATTTTTTAGACATCCCTGTTCGCTTCCTTTATACTCTGCTCCACCACAGTACGTTAGGACTTCTGGGTTCATGACTGTCAGCCTCTTTGTCTGTACAATGCATTTTCATCCACTTTCAAATGGATGAGAGCAGAGAAGAGCAGAAATAGCTTTACCCCAGAGTCAATTTCCCATACGTTCTAATTCAGGAGTGTGGAGGAGAGACAAATTATGAAGTCTCTATTTTTGTCACAGTCTTGCTCCCCACCACTACCTTCTCATCTCTGAAAGCTTTTCATCCTATCATTAAAAGGACTGCCAGCAATGTGTGCCTATATTTTGGCATTTAGCTCATAACTATTGAGAACACGTACACATTTCCCCTCTAGCTAGATGATGAAAAAATCCTTAACCGATCTGAAAGACGCCCAGTCACCAAGTTCAGGGCCCACCATCTCCATTTCTATGTGGCCTCCGATGCTCCCTGCCCCCTGAGAAGGTGGTGCAGAGCTCACCTTGCACAAAGAGCAGTTGCAGATGCTCAGACAGCAAGCTGCCGGGCAAACCCGACCTGACACGGACAGGAAATGCCACAGTGAGAATGACATCTTGTTCATGTGTGGTACCCAGGTTTTGTCACTCCGCATGAAATAGAACGTGGACAGAGGGAGAAGGGTCCACATAATATGGAAAATGAATCTTACAAGCAAAGATGAAAGGAATGTGGGTAGTGCAGTTTGGTAGGAAAAACCTGGCTTCTGTGGACACCACACCTGGGCTGAGGGGCTGGAGGTGGAAAGCAGAGACAGAGGGGTCTAATTTTTAAGCCATGGACTTCTGTTTTTTTCTCAGAAGACGTGCCTTCATTTCATCTCCTATCCATTAGTTTAACACAGACTCATTTCATATGCACAACTAAATTTCATTGCAGTGTGAGGAGTTTAGGAATAAACAGCATAGTTTCAGGGGGAGAGGGGTGGATCACAAATATAATCTTGGGTTAATCAAATCTCTCAGCACAAATCTGAAACAATAAATGCTTTCAGGTGGTCCCTGTTGACGTTTCACACTGTCAGGTCATAAGAACCCCCTACATAAGTTTCATCGTTTCATTTCTAATCAGTGGCTTGTTGTTTTGTTTTGTTTTGTTTTGTTTTGTTTTGTTTTGTTTTGTTTTGTTTTGTTTTGAGGGAGAGATGGGAGGGGGGTGGAGAAGAGTCACTGCTCTCTTTGAGAATCTGACGCCTGCTAAGGATCTAATCTCCCCCCCAAAAAATGCTGAGACACACCTATTTCTACACACAGTTTCAGAAGGGCATAGACCTCTACTCTGCTTCATTCCAGTTTTACTTCCCAGTCCAAGGACGACCTAACTGCCTTTGAACCCTTTTCTGCTTCTGGAAGAATAAAGTCCTTCTCAGATGGAGCCTCGCCCCAGACTGACCCAGTTTAGTTCCCCAGCCACCCAATCATAGTCTTTTCATTCCCACCCTTACCTACCCGGCCAGTGACCATGGGCCTCTACCCCAGTCTCATCTGCCTCTCCAGCTGACCTTCTAGAATGCATTCCCTTGCTCTTCTACCTAACCTCCTCTCTCCAGAATCCTCCAGTCCTTATGGTCCTGGCAGACGACTCCTTACCGGCTCAACTCTGCAGGAAGCCCCTGGCTCTTTGAGGTTCAATTCACACTCCCACCCCCACCCACATCTTTACAATCACTCCTGCGGGGAGCCACAGTAATGACACCATAATGACAATTCCACAGTCTTTCCTCACAAATTTTAAAGCACTCAAGACTGCCCCATTTACATTTTAACGCAAGAATCATTAGTCCCTTGACAGAGAGAGTTTAGCTCTTCAATTCACAGCACTTTTTTTTTCTTTTTTACCAGTAGGGAACATTTAATCACAAGCCTTGATAAAGAAGATAAAATATGACTTAATGGCTCCCTTCATGCATATGTTTCATTAGAAATTACTCTATTTTCAGAGCTACCAAAAACTCACACTATTTTCTTTTCTTTTCTTTTTTTTTTTTTTAAGATTTTATTTATTTATTTGACAGAGAGAGAGAGGCAGCCAGCGAGAGAGGGAACACAGGCAGGGGGAGTGGGAGAGGAAGAAGCAGGCTCCCAGCGGAGGAGCCTGATGTGGGACTCGATCCCAGGACTCTGGGATCACGCCCTGGGCCGAAGGCAGACGTGCTTAACAACTGAGCCACCCAGGCGCCCCTCACACTATTTTCATAACTTAAAAATAAGCCAAATCAGCATATTTCGTATCCGACCAGTTTATGTTTTCCCACAAAAGTGATGGCATCTGAGACCTAATATTCTGTAAATTAAACATAGAAACCTCTCGTAGTTTTCTGACTTTTTTTTGAGAAGTGATATAACAGTTATTAAAATTACATTGTATTAACATGCCTTCATATATGACATGCATAGTGTATTAATTATAAATTTAATTATAAATCTAATGAAAGTCTTGTTTTTCCATGGGTGAAATAACTGAACAGTTCTAATTAATTACTGGTCTGAATTTCAGGTTATATGTAGTTTATTACCAAGTACATTTCTGTGATTATTTGCTTTTTTTTGTGCTCTTTTAATTTGTATGTCAATGAAAGAATTGTTAAGAATGTCTACAAAAATTGTGCCAATACGTGATACACTTTTTATGTAGAATTATTTGAAGAAATCTCAATGTTTTCTTCATTAGAATAAATGGTTTAAAAAAATCTTTTTGACAAGACGTTCTCTCAGTAACTTATTCACCTTTCTGGGAAACTTACTGTTAGTTGCTGCACTTCTCTTAAACCGGGGTAAATCTCAGCAGTGAAAAGAGAGAAAAAGTGGGGACAGTGGAGTTAGTATTGCCAACTGGCTGACACACCGTCAGGAAAATGATCCTCATCGACAAGGATGATATTAAAATGAAATTTCCCACTTAATTTAGAGTCCCTCTAAACATGACACCAAGTTTTGAGGACAAGGTGATTTGGGGGCCAAATGCAGCAAACCTAAAGCCAACTTCTTGGCAGTCAGTGAGAAGATGGGGCGCCTCCGAGCACCGGCCGTCTCCATGCTGCCTGGAGCCCACAGCTCTCAACAGTGGACTTCTGTGTTAGGCTTACCTGCTTCCCTCTCGTATTGCTCAGTCAAAGGCGTGGAACTCAACCTATTTTACTCTTTTTTGTGTTCCCAGTACCAGCTCTTTAACGGGTGATCAGGAAAGTCTTAAATGTAGATATGAGTTCCTGCTGTGGCCTGAATGTTTGTTTCTCCCCCAAATTCATATGCTCAACGTGATGGTATTATTAGGTGGTAGGGCCTTTTGGAGGGATTAGGTCATGAGGGTGGAATCCTCCTGACTGATATCGCTGCCCTTATAAAAGATAGCCCCGAGAGCTGGCTTACCCCTTCTGCCATGTGAGGTTACAGAGAAAAGACGGCCATCTGGGGCTGGGTTCCCGCCAGACACCGAATCTGCTGGGGCCATGACCTTGGATTTCCCGGCCTCCAGAACTGTGAGAAATAAATGTTCGTTGTTTGTAAATCACCCAGTCTCTGTTATCTTGTTCTAACAGTCCACACAGACTAAACAGTTATCTATGAAAATCTTCTTAGGACTTTTAATTCAATTATTTAAATTAACTCTTGTCTCCTGGTTGCTTAATACCTACCGAGTGCCCAGCTGACGGTACTTTTCTGAGCTGCTTTACTTCATCAACATGTACTCATCCTTCTGTCTCAAGGAAGACCTGAAGTCTCAACTAATCAGGACTCCCCCCCACCCCGGTCATCCTGGACTAGTTTGCTCCCCTCCAAGGTGATCCCACAGTACCTTGTGCTTCTACTTTCATAGCCAAGTGGGAGACCAACAACCCACCCAACTGGTATTGAGATTACCGTAAGGGGAATGCGGGTGAGCTCCGGAAGATGTAGAAGGAATTCTTACCTGAACTTCCTTTATCTGCCTGGAGCAGAACTTCATGAATCCGCTCCCATAAATCCGCACCCACCCCGGGTCTCTACTCAGAGATGCACCAACCTTGGGGGGGGAAAAATTGTGCAAACAAGTCTCATCGGAACCTTTTATCCTTTGAAACCCTTAAAAGTCACCCCCACCCTTCCAGCCTTCATTAAGTTCATATAAAAACACTTATCCCAGGAGCTATTATCTCTATAGGGTACTCCTCCGTGTGTAGAATTTTTTCTTCCGTTAATTTTTCTATTTCAGTTTATTTGCAGGCCCCTGACCAGTCTAACCTAAGTTGGTAGGAAAGTTTTCCCAACACATTGCACTGTTTATTACAAATCGATTTTCATATGATTATAAACTCTCTGAAAACAGAGACTGAGTCTGTCTTGTACTCACTGCCTTCCCCAGAAGGTTCTCTAAGCAGGTACCTATCCTTGACTATTTTTTCACTTCATTCACACCTGAACAGCAAACTTACTGGAATTAGAATTCATGTACGATAGTCTTTTTCTCCCAAAGCTAATTAATTGAACTAGTTATTTAATCCTTGCTGAATATACCAATTCTTCTTCTTATCCACGTCCCTATCTCACTCTCCAGATCCATGCCGTGTTTTCCTACCCTTTACTAACCACCAGGGACTGACAGTTATTTACTGACACAGTAAATAACTTGATGGGTTGTTGTTGGTTTGATTTTGTGGGGGAAAGCGGGGAGGAGAGTGGGAGTGCTAAAAATTCTGGGGTTTTTACATATCCTTAATAACTGAAAATGGCCAAATATTATTGAGTATTGATGTTTTGTTATGGCATTTGCCTGGGAATATTATTCATGCTTTGAGGTTTAGATTTCTAGGTGGAGTTTCTTTGGATCAGCCAATTATTCTTCCATTAACTCTTTGATCTTTGTTTCTGGTCTATCTATTCTATTTTTTCCTTTGGGGATTCTATATTCCTTAGTTGGATCTCAGTGATCTTTTCCCCATTTTTAAATTATCTCCCTCATCATTTTAATCTTTTATCCATTTCTTCTGTGTTCTGAGAGAGTTTTGCAAATTCTATTCACTAATTGATTTTCTACAATATTCTCCTTCTATTGGCTATTTCCATCTCTTTTAAACTTGGCAGTCATGTTTTTCAAATTCAAGCAATCCTTCATTATTTCAGATTTTCATAATTGTTTATTCAAGTTATATAAATGCAATTCTCTCTTGAATCTTAATGAGAAGACAAATCAGATATTTTTCAAAGCAGTTTACTGAAAATCACAGTTCTCTGAGTTGGATTATCCCCCCTATTTTTCTTTGGTTTAAAAATACATTTGTAGGCAATAAAATATTTCTCTTTACCCATCATTCAGAGGGTGCTATATACTTCCCAGGTTTTGCTTACAATTAAGTAAAACTTGAGTTTTATCAGGTTCTGTCAGAGATTGGTTGTGAGTTTCTGTCCAAACCCTTAATTCAGAGGGGCATCTGAGTCAGGGTTAAAGAAATAAAGGAAAAAAGGCTTCAGAAGATACCAGCAGAATCCTGCAGGGAGTGAGTCAGAAATGACCTAGAGCTTGAGTTGCTGCCAGTAACCATGTTTTATTCTTTGTATTCCTAGCACAATATCTGGCAAGAAAAAAAAAAAGGTTTGATGGATGGATGAACAAATGAATGAGTTCAAAGTTCAAGAGTTTTTAAAGTAGTCACTGCAAGAAATTTCCATATTAAAAAATAATCAAACTTTTAAATATTCATTATTTTAACACACTGTCAGCTCAACAAATTGTGGGTTTAAAGAAGAAATTAATTTAATATTTTTAAGTCCCAAAGTGTCATTTTTATTTAAATACCATTGTTTTCTAAGTCCTGAATCAATAGTCTTTCTCTCTGTACTTGGAGAGAACAAATATGCAGATGAATCATCCGACTTGCAAATAGGCCATGCAAGGCACGATGGCCATGCAAGGCACGATGGTCATGCAAGGCACGATGGTCATGCAAGGCACGATGGTGTCAAGAAAAGAGCAAACCGATTTGTGAGACTAGACCAAAGTCCCATTTCCACTATTCCAGCCATATGACTTGGGCATGTCATTTAAACAAAGTCTTGGATTTTTAATCTGAATAATCTGCTTTATTTATCTCAAAAGAAGGGGACAAAAGTGTATTTTAACTGTGAAGTACTATGCAAATCTCAGTTGTAGTTATTATTATAATTTCAGGTACCATATTGATTGTAAACAAAATGTTCTCCGAGTTAGAAGGCAAAGCACATGAAAAATTTCAAGAATGGTAGAAAAAAAACCCGACTGATTTCTGGCTGCCAATGAAGGAGAAACAAAGGAAGTGAGTTTCAGCAGGAAGCAGAATTGAGAAAGTAATAAAGTCCTTGCCTTTCAGAATGACTGAACACAGCTCAATCCACCTGAGAAGATCAGGGTAGCTCTCTCCTCCAAAAACACATCAAAAAGAGAATAAAGAGGCTGTTCTATGTTGACCAAGGAATGGCAAACTGACAACTGCAGGCCAAATCTGTCCTGGGGATGAGCTTGATTTGATCAACAAAGATGTTGTTGTTGGTACTTTTTATAATTTGAATTATCTTTCTGTCATTGTAGTCCCCACAACTTTCTGTTGTCTCATACCCAACCCCTTACTCATTCAAGCTACCTGCAGAGCCCTCAAGGCTTTCGAAGTTTTGAACTCTGCTGAAGGCCAAGGTCCTAGCTGACGCCCTTGCTATTGCTGCTTCCAAGCTTTCCCCAAAGCATTCTAACTGGTCTCTATGTCTTCAGCCTATCTCTTCTCCACTCCATCCTTCATATGATAAATCTGGTTAAGTCCTTAAGTCCAAATTTCTTAAGACTGACATACAATACCTTTTAAGAAAAGTTCCCCAAATTTCCTTTTTAGGCTTCCTTGCTTCCACGCTCCTCTCTTTAGTTACTCTAAACCTTCCATTTGGGAGACATGTCATCCTTATTCATACTTTTGAGCCTTATGGAAGGTGTATTCTATGATGAGAATGTCTGTTGAACTGCCTTTTATTCTTCATGGCCAATTCAAATCTAAGTGCCGCGAGACCCTTCCTGATCTTCTCCCATTACTTCAGGAAGAGTTAGTTATTCTTTCTTCTGTGTTTCCATAGCACTCTATAGCCAATTCTAGGACTTCTGTTGCATGTAAGTTTATGTATCCATGTCTATTTTCCCTGCCACACTGTAAGATCTTCAAGGCCAGGGGCTCCACCTAATTAATTTTTGGATCTACCTCAGTTCTTAAAATGATAATTATCTCAAGATTGTAATTTAGTAAAAGGTTTGGAGAATACATAATTTTCAATGGACATTCCCTTAAGGCAGTTAAATAAATAAAGTAACACAGGAAGAGTGAAGAGTGCCTTTTATTTTCTGTTTCTTCTAGAAACAAAAAATACTGGTATGTAGATCTTTTTGATTGGGTAAGTGATATTCTGTGGGGTATGTTACCTATCATAGAGATGGAGAACCAGTCTTTCAAACATGTATCTTTGACAAAGCAGAGCAGCCTGGAACACTGTCAAGCTATCGTTCTATTGCTATGTGCCATCTGCTTGAATACATACACCTGTGAAAAGTACCAGTTATAACATAAGCTAAAGAAGAATTGCTTGACACACTCTAGGGCATAGAATCTTGAACCCAGGTGACAAAGCTGATGGACCAAAACGCCAGGACAGTGCAATATTATCAATGTCAACAAACAGAAGCAACACTCTGTTTTTCACATTGCTTTAGAAGAGACCAAGAGCAACAGATTTGATTTGCAATACAAAGGTGATAAATAAATAAATAAATAAATAAATAAATAAATAAATAAATAAAATCTGTATCGAGAATGAAATGCCATAAGAGGGATTTTGTGATTCCTAGAGTATACTCGCTTAGAAAAGCATGCATAACTTTGTGAAATATTCCTCTGTAACAGTGATCCAGCAGAATACTAGTTCTTCATGACCATTAGATTAGTAGATTAAGGTTAAACAAGAAGAGTTGTACAAAAATGTTTCTGACCTTTGAAGCTTCTGTGCAGTTGTATGGTGAAATAAGAGTTACATCTGGCATATATCTCTATAATCTCAAAATAAGGAATTAACTCTTTATAGAATGTATTAATACATTAATTCAATAAATGTTATTGAGACTATATCAGATACTATTCTAGGTGCTGGGATGAAAAAGATGAACAAAATACACAGATCCTTGTACTTATAGAATTTGAATTCTGGTGGATGGAGCTGACATGTTAGTGATGATTGCAGATTTCTTAATTCTTTTTTTTTTTTTAATTTCAAGGTCTTCTGGAAATACTATAGATAGTCAACATTTTAGAGTAAGGATTTGACACTATGCAAAACGAAAGTCAGTGAACAGTAATAAATCATCTAAAGAGAATAAGAGATAGACTGAAAGGTATTTAAAGCACAACTGAATAAAATTTTAATTGTGTAATTTAACACAAGAGTTAAATTCATTCTGAAATTATGAGAGCCTGAGCTATGGTTAGCACATTGTATAGTAAACCAATTATATCTTGCACTTGCACTCTCCTTCCATACCTAAAACTACAAAAAGCATCAGTTACATAGTGTAGGTTGAAGGAAAACACACGCATTCATATATAGACATATATGACATATACATTCATACATGAGGAGCTACATTTATATCTGAAAACTGAGACTTTGACATCCTGTGAGGTGAGAAGAATCACCCAAGATTTCCATATGAAGCCGGGACCTTAGGAGAGGATTAAGTAGATCTAGATCCATAGCTTCCCCCAACCACCCTGAGGAGGGCCATCTGCTTTACTTAGTTCATGAATTCAAATGGTAATTTCTTCAGGAAACATCCTCACAGATATACTCAGAAATAATGTTTTTACCAGTTACCTGGACATACTTTAACCCGTTAAGTTGACACATAAAATTAACCATCACAATATGCTGTGCTTTCATTACAATGCCTCTAGGTAAAGATTGATTTACTTATCAATTGTGCCTTCTCTTTTTGTGGAATTATGTCTTTTATCGAATCTGAAAGTTTCTCCAACATTATCATTTCAAATATTGTCTGTTTCTATGACGGCTTGTTCTCTCTCTGTGAGATTCCTCAGATTGAGTTCTATCAAATATAAGCTCCCCATTAAAAATCCCCCAACCACAGGAAACAAAGTACAGTGAGTACAAGTGAGCAAAAACAATGCATAAAAGACGATCAACCATTGAAAACTTCAGATATTAGAATTATTAGATAACAGATGTAAAATAATTATGTTTCAGTAATGGAAGCAAAATAAAAAATGAACAAAGAACAAGAGACTTTCCCAAAATCCAGGTACACTTAAAGAATTAAATACAATGCATAGAAATGAAAATTATAATTAAAAACACAAATTTGAATGGGCAGAACATTCAATTAGACACAGTTAAAGAGAACATGAGTAAACACAAGTATAGATCTGTTCAGCTTATCCAGAATACAGCTCAGAGAAACAAGGAGTGAGAAAATACAAAGGGGAACTTAAGAGACTTGGAGGATAGAATAGAAAGTCTAACTTGCATCCAATTAGAATCTCACAGACAAAGAGAGAGAAAAACAAAACAAAACCGAGGTCATAGAAAACAGGCAATATTTGAAATGAGAACGTTGGAGAAACTTCCAGATTTGATGAAAGACATGAATCCACAAAAAGAAAAGTCATGATTGATTAAATAAATAAATCCATCCATACCTAGAGGCATTGTAATGATGTCCAGATAACTGGTAAAAACATTATTTCTGAGTATATCTGTGAGGATGTTTCCTGAAGAAATTATCATTTGAATTCATGAACTAAGTAAAGCAGATGGCCCTCCTCAGGCTGATTGGACATCATCCAATCCATTGAAGACCTGAACAGATCAAAAAGGTGGAGGGAGGACTAATCACTCTCTCCCTTTGAGCTGGGACATCTATTTTCTTCTGCCCTCAGACATATGTGCTCCTGTTTGGTAAGCTTTCAAATTTGGACCAGGACTTACACCATCACCACCCTCCACCCCCTGGTTCTCAGGCTTTTGGACTCAGACTGAATTACACCACTAGATTTCGTGGTTCTCCAGCTTGCAGATGGCAGATTGTGGGACTTCTCAGCCTCCATAATCATGTGAGCCAATTCCTATTTTGTATATATATATGGTTCTGCATTCTCTGGAGAACTCTGACTAACACAAATATCAAAGAAAAATAGTCTTAAAAGTAACCTGAGAAAAAAGACAAATACGATAAACCATTTAAAAGAGAATGACAACTAGACAAAGCACCCTTCTTAACAGCAATAGTGGAAGACAGTGACAGTGTAATTTACCTTTAAAGTGAATTGTGTACTCAACTAAATTATCTCTCACGAAAACTGTCTTTCAAAAATGAAAGTGAAATAAATATATTTCCAGACAAACAAAAACTGAGAAAGTTACCACTAGCAGACTTTCAATAAAGGAACTTTTAAACTTCAAAAATATACTTAACACTTAATAGCATTCACTATATGCCAGGTTCCTTATATTTATTACCTAATTCATCCTCAAAATAATTCTGTGTGGTAGACACTATCATTATCCACATTTTACAGAGAGGTTAAAGTCCATGGTCACACAGCTAGTGAAGAACAACTCCAGGGTTTGAACTCAGGCTAAGTAGAAGTCTAAATAAAGGTGCATTTCAGGACAAAAGAAAATATTACCAGAAAGGTTCTGAGATTCAAGAAGAAATAGAGGGCAAAGAAATCAGTAAATATATTGGTATATATAAACTAATGTTGTCTGTATAAAATGTTATTACTAATAATTATGCTAATTTGTGGAGTAAAAAAATCATATAAAATTGATAAAAACTGCATATAAATTCAAAGGGAGTAGTGTTCTAAGTCCATGTTCTAAGTATAAATTATTCTAACGTCTATGTATTTGTCAAGATGATAGTAAGAAATGAATTAACTTTAGACTTTGTTAATTTAAGAATAGATGTTAGAGTGGTGTGCGTGATTTCTGAAAAAGGCTGCTGCTTATGACTAAAGACGTAGAATGGCTGAGTGGATTTAAAAAAACAAGATCCAACTATATGCTATTTAAAAGAGACTCACTTTAGATTTAAGGACACAAATAGGCTGCAAGCAGAGAGATGGAAAAAATATTCTGTGTAAATGGTAGCCAAAAGAGAGCCAGGGTGGCTATACTTATATCAGACAAAATAGACTTTAAATCAAAAATTGTCACAAAGAAGGACATAATATAATGATAAAAGTGTCAATTAACCAGAAGAATATAACAATTATGAACATAATTGTACTCAATATTAAACACCTAACATATAAAGCAAACATTGACAGATCTGAAGGGAGAAATAGAGAGCAATATAATAATGAAGTAGGAGACTTCAACACCCCACTTTTGATAATGGAGAGAACAACCAGACAGAAAATTAACAAATAAACTGAACTTGAACAACACTATATCCCAAATGGACCTAACAGACATTTACAGAACATTCCACCCAATACTAGCAGAATACACATTCTTTCCAGGTGCCTATGGAACATTTTCCAGGATAGATATGTGTTAGGTCACAAAACAAATGGTAACAAATTTAAGAAGACTGAAATCATACCAAGTAGCTTTTCTGACCATAATGAAATGATACTAGAAATCAATAGCAGAAGGAACATTGGAAAATTGACAAATATGTGGAAATTAAACAATATGCTTTGTATAGTCAATGGGTCAAAGAAGAAATCAAAACAGAAATAAGAAAATAACTTGAGACAAGTGAAAACAAAAACACAACATTTCAAAACTTTTGGGATGCAGCATAAACACTTGTAAAGGAAGTTTAGAGCAATAAATTCCTACATTAAAAAAAAGAAAGATCTCAAATACACAACAAAACTACACACCTCAAGGAACTAGATAAAAAAGAACAAACTAAGCCTAGAGTGAGCAGAAGGAAGGGAATAATAAAGATTAGAGCAGAAATATATCAAATAGAGAACAAAAATATTTCTTATATCAATAAAAGTAGAAGTTGGTGTTTTGAAAAGATAAATAAAATTGATAAACCTTTAACTAGACCAGGAAAAAAAAGAAGATTCAAATAAATGAAGTCAGAAATGAAAGAGGAGACATTACAACAGATGCCACAGAAACAAAAAGGATCATAAGAAACTACAATGAATAATTATATGCCAACTAACTGAAAACCTAGAGGAAATGGATAAATTCCTAGAAACATATGGCCTGCCAAGGGTGAATCAAGAAAGACTGGGAAGCCTGAACAGACCAATAATATGGAGATTGAATAAGTAATCACAAATCTCCCATCAAAGACAAGCCTCAAAGTAGATGGCTACTGGTGAATTCTACCAAACATTTAAAGAAGAATTAACACCTATTCTTTTCAAACTCTTCCAAAAATTGAAGAGGAAGGAATACTCCCAAAATTATAAGGCCAGGATTACCCTGATACCAAAACCAGATAAAAATACTACAGGAGGGGCGCCTGGGTGGCTCAGTCGTTAAGCGTTAAGCGTCTGCCTTCAGCTCAGGGCATGATCCCGGCGTTCTGAGATCGAGCCCCACATCAGGCTCCTCCGCTGGGAGCCTGCTTCTTCCTCTCCCACTCCCCCTGCTTCTGTTCCCTCTCTCGCTGGCTGTCTCTCTCTCTCTCTCTCTGTCAAGTAAATAAATAAAATCTTAAAAAAAAATACTACAGGAAAAGAAAACATCAGGTTAATGTTCCTGATGAATATAGATACAAAAATCCTCAACAAAATATTAGCAAACTGAATTCAACAATACAGTGAAAGGATCATACACCATGACCAAACAGGATTTATTTCTGGAAAGCAAGCCTGGTTCATCATACAAAAAGCAATTAATGTGATAAACCATATTAAGACATAAAGGAAAAAAAGTCACAGGATCATCTCAGAAAAAAATGATAAAAATTCAACACTCTTTCATGATACAAATGTTCACAAACTAGGAATAAAAGGAAATTACCTCAACACAATAAAGTCCATATGTGAAAAGCACACAGCTAACCTCATACTAAATGGTGAGAAACTGACCATTTAGTATGAGGTTAGCTGTGTGCCTTTCTTCTTATATCAGGAACAAGGCAAAGTTTCCCACTCTCATCACTTCTATTCAACATAGTACTGGAAGTCTTACTCATGGCAATTAGGCAAGAAGGAAAAATAAATAAAATGCATCCAAATTAGAAAGGAAGAAGTAAAATTGTCTCTGTTTACAGATGACATGGATTTATATATAGGCTACCTAAAGATTACACACACACACACACACACACACACACACACACACACACATGAACTGTTAGAAGTAATAAACAATTTCAGTAAAATCACAGGATTCAAAATCAACACACAAAAATCAGGTACATTTCCATATAATTACAATGAATTATCTGACAAGGAAATTAGGGAAACAATCCCACTTACAATAGCATCAAAAAGAATAAAATACTTAGGAATAAACTTAATTAAGGAGGTGAAAGACTTATATGTTGAAAACTACAAAACATGATGAAAGGAATAAAAGAGGACACAAATGGAAAGATGTCTCATGTACATTAACTGGAAGACAATATTCTTAAAATGTCCACACTACTCAAAATGATCTACAGATTCAATGTAATCCCTATCAAAATTCCAATGGCATTTTTACAGAAATAGAAAAACCACTTCTAAAATTCACATGGAACCAAAAAGAACCCCAAATAACCAAAACAATTATAAGAAAAAGAAAGCTGGAGTCAACACAGTTCCTGATTACAAAACTATAGTAATTAAAACAGTATTTACTGGCATAAAGACAGACATAAAGACCAATGGGAACAGAACAGAGAGCCCAGAAATAAATCCACACATATACAGTCCACTAATTTCAACAAGACTATGAAGAATACACAATGAGAAAGGATAGTTTCTTCAACAAATGGTGTTGGGAACTGGATATTGACATGCAAAAGAATGAAATTGGACCCTTACTTTACACCACACACACAAGTCGACTCAAAATGGATTATAAGCTTAAATGTAAGATCTGAAACTGTAAAACTCCTATAAGAAAATGTAGGGAAAAGCTTCATGACATTGGTCTTGGCAATGATTTCATGGATATGGCATCAAAAACACATACAACCGAAGCAAAAATAGACAAGTGCGACTCCATCAAATTGAACAGCTTCTGCACAGCAAAGGAAACAACTGCCAGAGTGAAAAGGCAACTTACAGAATAGGAGAAAATATTTGCATGCCATATATCTGATCATGGGTTAACTTGCAAAATATGTAAGGAATGCCTACAATTCAACAGCAACCAAAAAAAGTATTAAAAAATGAGCTAAGGACCTGAATAGACATTTCTCAAGAGAAGACCTAATAATAATTTGGTTGACCAGTTGAAAATTCTTGGATAAAAATAACTGCTCCAAAGCAAATGTCAATGATTCGGCACATTGATGCTTTTTGTGGAATTTCTAAAAATTTCTGGCCTCTGAATATCTGAAATGAACCTCTTGCAGGAATGATCAAGGAAAAAAGAAATTGGGCATAAATAAATTATGCTATGAAATAACAGGCAAACTTCAGACAAATGTGCTAGAAATTTAAAAGATAAAGAGTGTATGGAAGGTTTATGCCAATATATTTGGTAATTTGTTTGATATTGACAAATTCCTGTAAGAATACAACTTAACCAACCCACAGGAAGAAGAAAGAGAAAGCCAGAAATGCCTGTAACCATTAAAGAAACTGAAGCAGTAGTTTAAAATCTTCCTACATAGGAAACACCAAGCCCAGACAGTTTGGCCTCAAAATGAGATACGACTTTATACCTAGCAAATTAGAAAAAAATAGCAAGTCTGACAACACAAAGTTTTGATGGTGATGTGAAGCAAGCAGAAGTATTCTCCACTGAAGACAGGAGAATGAAGTGTACAGGCATTTTTGGAAATAACGGCATTACAAGCCTGAGTCACAACCCATACATCATAACCCAGTATTTCCATTTGTAGGCATGTTTATCCATTAGAAACTCATGTCTCTGACCTAGAGACAGCCACAAGAATGTTTATAGCAGCAAGCATCCTGCCTATATTCACACCAAGTTAGACCATTTAGAAGTGAAAATAAATACAGCTAATAAAAAAAAAAACCTGAATGAATCGTATCTACAAAATGCTAAGTGAAATAAGCAATCTACAGTACAACGTCATTTTTATAAACACTAAAAACAGTATTTTGATGATCAATATGTGATAAAATTTATTTTAAAAAAAGCAAGGCACGATCACACAAATTTCAGGAGGTCAGTTACTCTGATGGGGGAGATAGTGCATGGGACAGGAGAGGTATAAATATACATTTTTTAAAATATTAGGAATTGATTGACTCTTAAGTTGGGTAATTATGTTCATGAGTCTTCATTTTATTAGTGTTTCATAATTTACTTATATATATTCTTTTTCTGTGACCAACATGTGGGGTGACTGCAGGAGGACCAGTTCTCCTGTGTCACTGTGGTTCAGGAGAGGGCTGCCCTGAGCAGCTGTTATGGCTTCTCCACTCCCTCCGTAGGTCCCTGTGATGGAGATGGGTTAGCTTCAGGACAGCTGCTGGTGAGGTCATCAAGCTTCCTTCTCGTTCCCATGCCTACCAACTACCTTCTGAGAATAATTTAATCTCCTATGCACTGACAGAGATTGTGATGATGAGAAGAATCACAAGTGTGCAGAACTCACCCTTCATGCCATTCAGCTTATGTACATCAGTCTCTTGTGAGTTTGGTTACCATAAGACAACATCTGTTAGAAGATTCAGCACAATGACAAGATGGTATTTCTTTTCAGGCAGAGCTAAGGGTCAGATTACAGCCCACGGGATCAAAGGTGCTGCCACCCTGAATGTCTGGTCTCCCTTCCAAATCATGCCTTTTATCTTTCTCTGATGGAATCCCAACCAGTTCCATACAATATGAATTTGTTTGGGACCCCCAAAAAGTTTTTTCTTATATGTGATAAAAGAAAAAACATTTCCTTAGGTTCCTATATAATACATGTAATATCTTATATTTGAGGGTATAGATGGATACATATTTTAATCCATTTACTTTCATTGAGCATCAACCTAGCAAGTTCTATTCTAGGCTTTGAGGTTACAGGATTCCTACCATCGTATGAAAGCTTATGTTCTAGCGGAGTGTAACAAATCCAAAGGAATCTTCTCTGCACTAAAAATGTGGTATTAGAGAAATTAGAAGAAAATCATAGTTAAATAATGATTAAATGGTAAGCGTGAGATGGACTTTAAGAAACAATAAAGGAAAAAACTAACACACTAGCATTAGTAGCACTGACACATACAATTATGTGAATATCCAGGATGTATTTTTAGGTGATATATTCCCTTTAAAGTGAAATCAGATTGTGTATTACCCACAGTTGTAAAATACACATACATAATTATGTATATGGGTAGAATAACCAGTTTGGATAAATACACACCAAATTATTAATAATCATTTCTGGATAATAAGATTTTAAGTACTTTTAGTTTTATTATTCATGCTTTTCTACACTCT
Organism: Ursus americanus; assembly: GCF_024610735.1. Lineage (NCBI taxonomy): Eukaryota > Metazoa > Chordata > Mammalia > Carnivora > Ursidae > Ursus > Ursus americanus. Next base: position 8,109,081 of record NC_142137.1, on the reverse strand, counting down.
ACTTTTTTAATAATAGACATTTGCTACTTCTATAATAAGAAAAAAATCAGTGGCAGTATTTGCAGTTGAAAATAGTAATTGTAGCAAGAACAATGTTGCCAGCTTATATGCGAAGATCTTACTACGGACCTACTTGCAGTAGTGGTGAGAATTGTTACCAATCCATGCAGCTTCTTGTCCCCTAGGTGACCAGTGATACACATTCTCTAGATACTTGGCAGGCCTCAGGGACGTGGGTATCTTCATGTTTTTATTTCTCATCAGCGTGCTTCATTGTCACTAGGTTAACCCATCTGCTTTCTCCTAGGAATAGAGAGAAGAACTTTCACCCACAAATTGCTGGTGCCTTTGGTGAGCACTGGATGAAATGCTCTGCCTGGGCTGGTTCTGGAATGGCTGTGGAAGGTCGGAGTGATGCGCCACCTGCAGGTCCGGAGGCCTGGAGGCTGAAGAAAGGATCGCAGAGCCCAGCAAGCCCAGAGTAGCCGAGAACCGGAAGCCAGGCAAGCCAGAATGACCACCTCAATCAGGAAGCATGAATGTTCCCTAGAACAGTGGGTTTCACCTTCTCAGACACAAGTACCTTTTTTGGATAACAAATATTTTGTTCCATAACCTTAACCAAAGCTAAATAAAATTCATAAATCATATAATTTACTACACACCTGCTTTTTGAAGAAAACCTAACATCACTCCCTAAATAAAATATTAAAAAGAACCAAAAGAAAGCAATTTATGTAATATACGTGTATATCATTCTGTGTAGGCTTGGGCATAGTGGTGGCATAGTCAGAGTATACATAGAATTACTGTGAATGCACTAGTTATACAGAGAGACCAATAAAGATACATTGATTTAAGACATAAACGCCGTAGTGATGCAATTTTTCAAAATGTTTCACTCTCAATTTACATGGTGGTTGTATTCCTGGAAAATTCAATGTGTATTAAAAACATGACAAAGGAAAAAAACAACAAGGAACTTTGGACGGACTTACGCATAAAAAAGGTATTTAGGCTCTGGGCCCAGAATAAGGAAGGCTCTTCACTTACATGAATGCCCGCCAGAACATCTGTAGATTGTATGAGACGCGGGACAGTTCTTAACTGTGTGAGACTGCCCTGTGAACTGCCTGTCTAACATCCCAGCCTCTCCTTCCACCCTTCCAACCGTGGTGACCACAGAGTGCTCCTTCTCTTACAAATTTCCACAGATCCTGGAGGGCAGTTGTGGTTTGCATCTTTGAGCTAGCCCAGTGCTGTCTTAGAGATGAGGCTAGACTGCGTTTGCGCTTCACTCCAGTCGACTGTTTAAATGGCTTGACCATGTCCATTTAAAGGGCTCAGTGCGGGGCGCCTGAGTGATGCAGCTGGTTGAGCATCCAACTCTTGATTTTGGCTCAGGTTGCGATCTCAGGGTCGAGAGACGTGTGGAGTCTGCTTGAGATTCTCCCTCTCTCTCTCCTCATCTCCCTCTCCCTCTGCCCCTCCTGCCCGTGCTTTCTCTCTCTCTAAAATAAATAAAATAAATTTTTAAAAAAGTAATAAAATAAAATAAAAGGTTCAGTATGCAACTGGCATTTTCTGTCAATGTTTGAAATACACAAAACTTTCATTCCAAAATTCCATTTCCGGGAATTTGTCCTTTAATTCTCTTAACTAATTATACAAACAAACAATGTATAATAGGGCATACATCACTTTTAACAGCAAATCTCTCTGGGCAAAGGGTTGAGAGATGGAATTCAGAGGAGGAGACTTTGACTTTTTACTTTTTATCCTGTAGTTTTTCATTATGATGAGCATGTCTCAGTTTTATTAAAACAGTAGTTTTTAAGTGCTACTTTTCCTCAAAAATAACAAAGGCTGAGACTGAAATGATCAACTTGAGTGTTGAACCCATGGCTTGCTTCAGTGACTCAAACGGTTGAGCACATTAGCCCCAACATATTGTTGTGATGTCACTAAAAATGTCATCTTGACATTGTATTATCTTTGAATCATTTTTTAATCAAATAAAATTGAATAGCCACACTTTATCTCAATGTGCTCTTTCAGGGTTATTCCTAAACCGGTTCATTTCTCTGAGGTCTTTTAGAGCAAAAATGAGTTAGTCGGGAGCTACCCTTGCAGAATATGCCAGGAATTCTCCAAAGTCAGACCCTGGGGATGGCTTATGAAACATGGGCTTCATCGTAGGCAAAGTGGGCAAAGGCAGATCACAAATTTCATATGTTGTCTCAAGCTTCTCGTTTTTACTATTTAAGGGACACTAGGAGATACAGATATTCTGGAGAAATCTTTTTTATTTTCTATGTTCCTCCCATTTCTTTTTTCTTTCTGCTTATTTTTCTTTTTCTATATTTCCCATCCACCCACCCAATGGGTTCTTTATTAACAAAAACATTTATTAAAGGGAGAAAGAACTAGAGAAAGGGAAAAGAAAGCCTTCCTCAAGAAGGTGATGGAAGAGAGAATATTTCAGCCCACTGGAGGTGTGGTCTTGACGTTAGGATTCTCCTTATAACAGATCATGATAGAAAATTTCAGAACTGAAGTTATTTAATTTTTTTTAAAAGATTTTATTAATTCATTTCAGAGAGAGAGAGAGAGAGCAGGGGGAGGGCCAGAGGGCCAGGGAGAGAGAATCTCAAGCAGACTTTACGCTGAGCACAGAGCCCGATGTGGGCACGATCTTGTGACCCTGAGATCCTGACCTGAGCCAAACCCAAGAGTCAGACGCTCAACCAACTGAGCCACCCAGGTGCCCTGGAATTGAAGTTACTTTAAAATGATATTTACTGATGGTTCATTTCCCCCCATTTATTCTTTAATAATTTTGACATTACAAAATTGTCATGTGATTTCTTTTTCTAGACTCTTGTGCTGAGTTAACACTTGAGACCTCATATGACAAACATTAACAGCTTCTAAATGAACTTCTAGCACGGTATTTCTACCCCTCCAGTTGTTCCTCTGATGCTGGAGAAACACATGCTATGTAGACATGAAGTGATCCTTATCTTGCTCACAACTCGTGTTGTGCAGGCTTAACACTCAGCAACCTGTTTTGAGAGAAATGGTATATATATATTTTTAAAGATTTATTTATTTATTTTAGAGAGAGAGCACAGGGGAGAGGCAGAGGGAGAGGGAGAGAGAGAATCTCAAGCAGACTCTCCGCTGAGCACAGAGCCCGACGTGGGACTTGATCCCACGACCCTGAGATCATTACCTGAGCTGAAACCATAGTCAGACACTTAACCAACTGAGCCACCCAGGTGCTCCGAGGGAAATGGTATTTTAAAAGAAATCGTAAATAGCACATTTTCCAGATTTTTATGTATAAGGAAACTGTGTCCCCTTGAGTTGAAAAAGTAACCCCAGTGGGCAAAAATTTTAGCATGCAGTAGCAAAAACCACAGGTGGATCAGCCCACCGACCAGCTCAGAGAGACATCCCATTAGGCCACAAACTGAAATTCCTTTCAATATCCGCAATCGCTCATTACATATGTCCACTATTCTTGCTTAGGGGTCTTCAACTGGTTATGAGCGCACTACATGCTCTTCCCTGGGCCATGGATACCAAGTCAATGCCTTCAAAGCTCTAAGATTCATAATTTAGTTATTTATTTAGTTATTTTTTATTTATTTAATTTTTCTCTCTTGAAATGAGCAGAATATTTACAATATTCCATGTCATTTGATACAACTGAGAAATCAGTGGACCGTTAAACCAAATAAATTATTAATGGTAATAAGATCCTTCACTGAATTTTTCTTGAAGCTTTCCAATGTATTTCTACCTATATTCTTATTAGACATTCTCAAAGACTATATAAAAAAAAAAGACAGATTAGCGTTATTCCCATCTCACAGAATAGAAAAGTAAGGTCTAGAAATGGTAAGTTACAGCCTGGGTCATACGTGCCATAGCTGATGTTCTGCTCCCAATCCCACCTACGTCCTGTCTAAATCCACAGTTCTTTAAGCACGAATTCGAAAACAATATGATACTTTCAATTCTTCAATGCTGTCGAAACAATAAAGTCTGAGCTGTACTTGTTTCTTTACCATGTTTTGGATACAACAGATAAGACAACAAACCCACAGACTAATCATAGACCCCGTTGGCTTTTGCCAATTCTCATTTTTACTGGCAGCTGCATTTCAAGAAAAAGCTAGTGAACTGCAGGGAGTAGACAGTGCGGACTTCTCAAGGTATCCGTACATCCAGACCCCTGTGTAAAGCAGAATCGACGGCGTCTGTTTCGAATGGAAGCCACAGCGAAGAAGTCACAGCTGAGCCCCAAGAAACCCGCACAATGTGTGCCCTTTACACATCAGCCGCCCCCCCTCTGCTTTGAGAATGAAAGATCCTCCAGCCACACTGCGATCCTCTCCAGATACTTAACACGGACCAGCTACAGTGGAGCAGTAGTGGCAGGAGAAAGGGAAACAGCTCTCCATTGTAGAAAGCCTAAGCTCCGGGCTCCGGGCTGGGCGTTTTGTGTGCGTTACTTCATTGAATCCTTGTAGCCGGAGACAGGTAGACATTCTCCTTTCTAAGCTCCTACCTGAAGTTGAGAAGACCGTGAAGGACACCAGGAAGAGAGTTCATTCAGAAGGCGGGCCAAGGGACTATTTCAGAAGTACCTGCCATTTAGTACTAGTTTTCCCCCTTATTTGTCATATTTTGACATTCTCATACTGCTGCTTGCCCGATTTTTCAAAGAAGTGAAATATTTAGACATGGAATGTTTGTAGCCTTTTTAATTATGGAGTTTTGATGGCTATTTTGCAAGAGTTTAATCAAGGGGGGAACAAAAGCTGTATTAGCCGGTTTTCTCACCCCCTTTACTCGCACTGTGTTTGTTTATTATCTGTTAGCACCTACTCTTCATATGGTTTGAAATGAGAGGATGATCCGTCTCCTCATTCCCGATCCTCTGCTTGGCGATGAGAAACAAAACAAAACATATGAACAAAGGAAAAATGCCTTCCTGTCATTTCTCAGCCTTCTTTGCCGCTGCTCAGCTGGGCTGTTAGAGAGTGGGGTTTAATGAAAGAAGGTGAGAAGGTGAAAAAAACCGCCCTAATGAGCATGTGTTTAGTTATAGGGGAAGATCACTGAGAAGCGGCAGTGATTTTCTTTGTGTCTGACATAACGCAGTGTCCCCCAAGGTCAAGGAAGCCCATCGTCTTTCCTTCTTCACCCATTCATTCCCTACCCCGGCAACCAGCTTCTGCGCCTAGACCAGATTTCATTTTTGATGGTGGAGTTAAAAAGATTCAGTTTTCATCTCCGGCTTTAGATCTTGTGAAACATGCCAAAGTGGTACAGGCGGTTCTTCTGTAGGTTACCTGCATCCCTCGTAGAGTATCTTGTGCGCAAGGACCTCAGATCTCAAGCCTGGGAGGAGAGCCCCAGCCGCGTCCGTGTGTAGGCTTGCTGGCACTTACCCTTTAGACTGGGGATGAGGAAGCAAATTCCCATCTAGCACTGAAAAACAAAATGCTTTAATGCTTCAAAGGAGAGCCAATAATAGCTGTCGAAACTCTAAAGCAATGCTCGGAATTAGAATGAAATCGTGCAGTCATAATATCATTCCCAAAATGTCTTTAATCAGCGAGCATTCCAGCCCTGTGGTGTGAGCGTCACACTGAAAATACCAAAGAAAACATGAGGGTCAAACTTGGATAGAGCTCTCAAAACTCTGAGAGAGCGATGTGTTTGCTTCGCCAGTTCCCAAACCAGGAACTCTTTACTCATCAGTCCCAACAGACCACTCCTGTGGGGAGTGGGAGAGAGGCACGGCCAACCACAAGTAAAAAAAGAAACCTCGAAGTACAGCTCCTTCAGGATCAACAGCTATCTCAGGGAGGCAGGACATGCTTCTCTAATGTTCCATGCCCAGTAAAACTATTAACATTTTGGCAGAAATAAATTGAGATCTTTCTTTGAAGTTGAAATACGCAGCCTTAACTGTGCTCTCATCCTCTACATTTCACTGAGTGAATAACCTAAATTACACAGAACGGCAGTAAATTGGCTCATCATAGCCCTGTTCTAATTTTAAAAGGATAAAGAACTAAAAAACGAAACAGTTTCACACGTAGCAGTGCAGGGACCAGTGAAGCCAGTGAAAGGGCTGCCATGCTCTTTCCCCAGACGGTCATGGGTTCAAATTCAACCTGGGGTTGCGGTGACCAAGAACCACCCAACGTCTCGTGCTGAATATACGGGTGCCCTCCACATAACTAGGGAGGCTGACAGCCTGCCTCTGTTGCTCTTGTTGACCTTCTCAGGAGTGTAGTGGCTGGCCAACCACGTGGGGAAACTAAGTCATTTCCTCCCGTTTAAAGGTGATCCTTGCACTGGGTGGGCTCTGAGGCACTAAAACGCATCTTGCTTTTATGCTGTTTGCTGTCTGCTCCTCTTCCAGTTCCGAAGGAAAAGTACGGCCACCGCCCTTTGACCCGGGGCGGGGGGGGGGGGGAGCGTGTAACAGCCTGTTGGGCCCAAGACAGACTTTAAATTTTAAACATGTTCAAGCATGCTCACAAGAACACCATTTTTCAAACAACAAAATAACTCTGTTTCAACAAAGCTTTCACATGTGGTGATAAAATGCCAGGTCGCAAGTCAAATTTTGACTCCATTACGGAGCATTATCCTTGAGCTCTAAATGGAAAGTCAGTACAATTCACCAGCTGTCATGCTCCAGCCTTCGCCCAGCCCTGAACAGCAAGAGAATCACAGGGAAATAGTGATAGCTGCTGGAGTCACTGCTCAATTAGACTCTTAATGATTGGCTCTGTCCGCAGGTCACTTCAGCCAGTCACTCAACAACTAGACTTCAAGCTATTTGGATCCCAGGTTTCTGCTTGGAATTTCATAGAATTCAGTGGGAAAAAAATCCACCATCAATCAAAAGAGATTCAGGATGACTCAGAGACCCTTCAGGTAATTAGATTGCTCCTCTTTATGAAAAAGCAAAAGCTGGTGTGAATGAGTTGAGATATGACATTTCCATGGAGTACCTTTCGTGGGTTGCAAATGGTTTTCACCTTTAGATTTGATATTGAACACCAAGGCATAGGTTGATGAGTGGGAGAATGTCCTATCAGGGGTACCCGTGGGGTGTGCTGGAATGGTGGCTTCGAGGGATCCTAAATACCCAGGCCTCCCCAAGAGCACAGATCACCAGCCCACAGGGAAGACTGGCACTGCCCATGTGAAATCCTGTTGCTAGAAAGCCTTCCACGAGCTCTCCAATTTTCCCGTCGCCTGAAAGACGCGCCCATCACAGCAAGAAGACCTACCTAGATCCTTTCTTTTAAAGGCTAGCGATCGTTTGAACCTGGGCTACGTGCAAGTGGCAACATTCTGAAGTTGGTGTCAAGTCGCCAACTCACTTGGGAAATTAGAGTGTGGGAGTCACAAGAAGAGCAAAACTGTATGTCCTCCAGCCAAGGGTGTAGGTGAAGGTAAAAATCTAACAACCATGACCCCTAAAAAGAAAATAGAAGCAACAGATGCTGAAGCCTCCCTACCCGGCTTTTACATCTTAAGATGAAACTGTCTCCCCAGTGGAGGTGGGCTGAAGATGCTTTCCTCTGCTGTGCGTACAGCCTGCACCAGGCACCAGGTTCAATGCCCAGCGCTCATCCCACATCTACCCACAGGTCAGTTATTCCTCCATCTATCCATGGGTCCGTCAGGTCTTTGGTCCTTACCCATTCCATCTACCTACCCAGTAGAAATCGATCATTTCACCTGTGGATTCTTAAATGGTTACTTCCCCCATGGGGAAATGGGAAATAATTTTCCTAACCTAAAGCAATCTGGGGAGATTTTCGAAGACTGAACTATCACTCTGCAGGAAACCTGTCTAGTCTATGATTGGTCTGATGTTTCCAAAAGGCACTTAAGGCCTCCAGAGTTCTGGGCTTACCACCCTCTGGCTTCCTCCCCACCAATTTCCCCTCTTTCTTCAGAGGTTGGCTTTTCCAGATTCTTGCCACGTAGTCCAAATATGGGGCCCAGATGTTACAAGTGCCGTTGGGCTCTGGCCTGGGGCGAGAGGAACGTGGAGGTCGCTACCCGAGGGCGTGCGGAAGGAGGACTGGGGCGGAATTTGCTGGATCCCTCGCGAGGCGTCATAAAATGAACGCTGAGGCAACCACGGAGAGGAGGCCTGGGAAGCGAACCAAGTGCCTTCGGCAGGGTTCTTGGGGCCCGGAGTGACGTGGCTCCCTCCATCAGGTGGAAACCGTGCAGTTCTCCCTCGGCCCGACTCACGAGAGAGAAAGATGTCTAAACAACCACCGGCGCCGCGCCACAACTCTGCCTGGGCCCCCGGAGGGAGGGGAGCGCCTTTTCTGCTGAAGCAGCGACTAGGGCTTGTTTGTAGGTTCGCAATTCACCATGATAAATGTAAAGACCAATTAAGGTTTGATCCGTGCACACGGGAGGCAGACGGCGGCTGATAGTGGAACCAATTAATGAGCATGTACCCTAATTCCTGTCGCGGCCACCGGGCGCACCGCGGTTCCCCAGGCGCCTGTGGCGGCTGTCCCCGAGCCCCGTGCGCCTCCCGCCCGGCCCTGGAGGGGGGCCTCCTCCTCGTGAGGGAAGGTGCGAGGAGCTGGGTCCCCCGGCGGCTGGGCAGGGGGCGCGCCGCGCGGGGAGGCGCAGAACCAGCCGCCTACTGAGCACAACTGTTTGTAGCCGGGGCGTGCGGGTGGGGCGTGCCCGAGTGGTCCGCGCCGGGCGGGGGCGACGGGGGCTGGAGAAGAAGGCCAGCGCGAAGCCAGCCGCTGCCCCGAGGGCGGAGGACAGGTGGTCGCGTGGCCACCGACAGGTAGCAAACTGCTCGGGGGCTGCGCAGCGCGGTCCCAACGCTTCGCCCGCCCCCAGGCCTGGCTCACTATTGCCCGCCGCGGGGGCGACCTGGAGCAAGCTGAACCGCCGGTGGCCGCACCCCCCGGTCGGCGCGCCTGGGCCTCTTGCCTCCTGCTCCCCTCTCCCTTCCGGCTCAGCCCGCTGCCCCAGACGTGACCCCCGCGCAAGGTGTTGGCTCGGCGCGCAGCAGGGGCGAGCGTGATTAATGGCCCCGAGGTCGGGGGCGGCGCAGGCACGAGCCCCTTCTTGGCTCGGCCCGGGTGTGAGGGTATCCGGGAGGAGAGCCAGGTCCTGGCAGTGGGAGCCCCCGGGACCGCGGCGGCGGCGGCGCAGAAGAAGCAGGAGGAGGAGGAAGAGAAGTAGGTGACGCGGGCCGGAGAGGCTTGTCCCCTCCGGCCCCAGGGCCGGCGCCACGGCAGGTCCCCCGCGCCAGCAAAGTTTGGAGCCACGGGTGCCGCGCTGCGCGGTGCGCGGGTCCCTCCCCGCGCAGTTCCCTCGGTGGGGTCTGTGCCGCCGCCGCTGCCAGGGCAGGACAAAGGCTCATTAACACGTGATGGGACCGCGCTTCATAAATGGGACTGGAGCGAGAGGGAGCCAGAGACAGAGCGCCAGCGGAGGCAGAGGCAGGGACCGCACGAGCGTGGCGAGGCGACGGGCGCCTGTGCTGGCGGAGACCTGCGGCCCCACGCCGAGCCAGGCGGGGCGCGCGGGAGGACCCATTGGAGAGCCCGGGGAAGGGGCGAGGCTCGCGGGCGGCGGGAGCGGAGGGGTCGCCAGTCCCGGTCGCTGTCGCGGGCGGGCGCAGGAGGCAGGGGACGCCGGCGTGCGGGCAGCGTGGACCGACTGACTTACTGACCGACCGACGGAGGCACACCCCGCTCCACCCCACCCCGCCTCGCCCGCATCCCCGCGCCGGCGCCGCCTCCCTCCGGCTACTCCCTCGGCCACCCCTTCCTTCTGCACTTCTTTTCCGCCTCCGCCTCTTCTTGGCTCCCGCGGCGCCAGTGCCTTCCCCTGGCCCGGGCGGGGCGCCTCGGCTCCCGGCAGAGCTCCGTAGAGTCGGGCGGAACGTTTCGTTCTAGCAGAGAAGCAGCCCTGCGCTGGGCGAGAGGTTGCCGAGGGAGCTTCTCCCCGAGGACCGGGGGATGCGAAGGGTAAGACCTGGCAGGGTTGCGTTTGGAAATACTTTTTCCGCCTCCCGCCCCCTCGGGTACTGACCAGTGTAGTCCCCAAGTGTCCTTCGTGGAGTTCTTATTCCGTGTGAGCGAATCGTGCGCTAATGTTTACTTAGCTCTATAGCCCCAGCTTGTAAACTGTGCTCTGTGCTACTTCTGGAGGTTTCTACCATTTACTACTTATTGAATGTGTGTGCACCTGTGTATACACTGATGTGTGTTTGTAGAAAACGTGTAATTGTGCATGTTTGAAAAAATAGGCGCTTGAGTTGGTGCTGAACGTCTATAAACCATTATCAGCAACTAAGTGTTCCCAAATACATCGATCTCTGCACCAAACCTAGGAACTGTCTAAAATAGTAAATGTCATATAAAGAAATGTATGTCAAATAATAAACTTTGGGTGTAGAAAATATAGCTGCAGGAGCCACTCTTTTGGAGGAAAAGTAAATGTATATTTAACATCTAAATTTGAATGTTGATGGAACCATCTAACCCGGAACTAGCCATTAGATGAAAAAAGTTGCTGTGTTTTTGGAAGACAATTTTCGGTAAGGCTCACAATCATAAGTGGATCGCCTCTCCAGTAGAAATGTTTGCAGTGACAGACGTGAGAAACTGTCATTTGGTCATTTGAAAGTTTGAAAGCAACATGCATGTTTCTAATGTTAGTTTTAAATTGAACAAATGAGAAAAAAAATTGTAATCTGTCCATCATTTTGCCTCCCTTCTTTTTTATTTCCCTTCAAATTAAGTGCTATTCTTGTCTTTGTTGTTGCTTCTTGATACATTAAGCATCCTTGGGCATTTAATGAGAGATTAGAACAGAGTTACTGGTTTTAAAGGTGTTGAAAGATATCTCTATGGGTCCCATAACTTCTCCTCATTTTTTATGACCAAGTTAATGTCTTTTCAACAATGGGGGAAATGCAATTTCTTAGCGTAAACTCAGTGAACATTGAGTATCAGTGGGGTGACCGCTGCCATCAATCTATTTTGCAGAATATGGAGAAGCTCAGAGCAACTAACCTTTAAGGTTCCCATAGGACTTTATCTGATTTAAAGTGTTGCTTTTCTAATCCCACCCTACTGACAGTTTGCAAGGGAAAATATACTGATTGATTTTTCTCTGTCCCTTGCCCCCCCTCACTCCTTCTGCCTTCCCCCCATCTCTCACTCAGTTAAAAGCAATTTAATCAAAATAAAAGGCCATGCATAGTTTCTTAAGTGAGACAAATAATTTTCTGATTATATCCATACATGAACAGAATCCACACACCTCCAGGATTTTCAGTGTTGCATACTGCAAGCGGTTACTTGCAGGCACGATAGCGTTGCTGTAGTTGGGCAAGAGGCAAGAGGATGGACGTGGTTTTTAAAAACTAATCCATTTTAGGTTATCAAGAGAACTTACTGTAAACAGATTCTTTTTGTTCCAAAGATGTCTCCCACTCCAGGCAAGGAGCAATCCTGGCTGAGGTATGTATGAGTGTCTGATGGGGAAAGGTCTCATTGTGTTCCTAAGTCTCTGTGGGGGTAAAGTGATGCCACAGGGGGGAAATGCTCAGTTCTGACCTTTCAAAAATAAGATTACTATGCTTGCATACTCATTGTTAGGAAGGCAAATTAGATATTCACACCCCCCAATTTTAATAGATAGCTTCGGTATAGATGAAAAGAACGTTATGCCTAGTCCCTTAAATAAACCATAGATGATATTATTTAATTTGGTGTGTAAAGTTTTACATTTTGGTGAAAATCTGATTTCATGTTGGAGTAGTGCTCGGCTTTGTTTGTTATCCACTGTTTTCTGTCTTTTTCTGTTACCCTTTTCCCAGTGGACTCTGTGCCTCCCTGTCGCCTGTGAGATCGTTCCTCTCTAATAAGCCTAGCTGCAGGATCAGTGTGTTCTTTTTGGCATTTCAAAATGTTAAAATAGTGAAATTGTTAAATGTTACCAAGATGAAACTGCTGGGAATGAAATTCTCTGGAAGAACCACTCTATCTGTGGCATATTACAGTCTATTCCAAAAGAAAACTCCTTGATTCGGTCTACCTATTTTCTCAAGAAAGAAGCAGCCCCATTGATTGTGTTGATAAGTATTTAGTATGCAGTGTCAGCTTATTAATTACTAAGGCAAAGCCTGAAAAACTCTTTCAAAACAATCTTGTGACATTCTTCTTTGCTTTGACTCGGAATTAACATGAACCCCCAGGAAATTTAGACAGGCTTCTTGGTTGCCTTGCATATTAGTGTTTGGAAGTAGAATTGGAATACTTGGCTGTTGAAGAATAAACTATGATGAAATGGAACTTATAATAGCAGTTTATAGCTCACCACGCTTACCAAATGTTTCTTCCCAGAAAACAGTTGGCCTAATAAGAAAAGGGATTATTTCCCATAATTAGCTCTCCAGGAATGCTGAGAGAAAAAAAGAGTAATAAATTGAATTTAGAGATACCTAACAACACGTGATGACTAAAATGAGATTTGGTTATAGCGTCTTGAATTTGGTTAGTCAGATGGAGACTGTCCTTGAGGTTGCTGACTGTTATTCTTGGGGTAATTATGTTAGCTCAGTTGCCTAAGAACACAGATGAGAGCTTTCATTCCTGCAAAAAAGGATGCTGTGTCTTCACCAGTGTAATCTGTCTCTTCAGTTTTTGTATTCATCATTTTCTAATTGAACTGACAAATTAGTTAGAGGGAAACCAGCCTTCGGGTTTAAATTATTTATAATTCTGCTTTTGCCTCTGAAAAGACCTGGATCCAACATTATTTGAAAAACTGCTGGGGCCAAGTTTACATAGTGCATATCCATATTTTGAGGGACTGCAAGCTCTGCTGGTTTTTCTTTTCTTGATTGAAGATTGGTAGAGAAGCTAAAGAATAAGAGGAAATCAAAACCAATCGATACACTTTTTACTGGCAAAATTTTGACTTCATGCCCCCCCATCTCCAGCGCTTTCTTAATTCTTTTCTCATAACAATGTTCACTTTCTATTATAACTGCATGAACACTGTTCCTGAGGAATTGGGGGATACAACACTTGGCCACTGAATTGTTATTTAATGTTTTTGATAATCATTTAATTTACTGGTCTGTATCTTCTTAGACTAGATTGGGTTAACTATATAACATAACATAGATCAACTCAGATTTCTCCCAGATATGTTCTGGACTAAAAGAAAGAATAAATGTCATCCAGAAAATATATAACATCAAATTATATACCGCATAATTTTAGATGATTGGGATGTATAAACACACTTGTATACATTTTTATGAACAAACTTTTTCATAGATGTGTATCATGGCTGACATAAAAATTTGGACCCATTGTCTTTATATATCTGAATATATAATTCAGATTTTAAATAAATACTACAAATTTGGGGGAAATGTCCAAATTCAAGGCAGCTGTGCAGATGGACCCAGAAGATTCAAGGCAAAAGAAGTATCCACCTTGCATCAAAACAAGGCCATTCTGATTTTCCAGGGTGGTGGAAATCTGTTCCAGTCTCATGTGTTCTAGGAATCTTGCAAAGATGCCAGGGTGGGAATAACTAATTTTGATTACAGTTTTCTCATCAACACTGATTGATGTGTTTAACACAGTTTTCACCAGTCCTGCTAGTTGTTTATTATTTTTGCAAAGAAAGTTGGGAGAAAAAAATACAAGGTTATTACTATATCACAGAATGCATATTAATATCAATATATCTGTAATATACAGCACATTATAGTGCCATCACAAATAAGTTAAAACTATAGGAAATATGTGAGGGAGGGAAAGGGAAATTTGTTTTTAGTAGTTTTCCAGTACCTCTCTTGGTACTACTCAGATAGTTTGATGTTAGAGGAACTCCTATCTCAAACAGGCCTGAATGGATAATAGGTATGTTTATGACCTATCAGTGATAATAGCTCAAAGCCATTACATAAAGTAATCTGTGATTACCTCTAGTTCTTAACAGAAAATATTTACTAAAAGCTTTCCTGGGTCATGTTTCTTCACTGAAAGGGTGCCTCGTGGAAAGTAAAGTACATTTCATTACAATCATTTCTCTAGCACAGTTGCCATTACAAATATATTCGAGCTAGTTTTCCTTGATATTTTCCATATATTTGAAAGACTTTCCATATGGATTATTAACAAATAACTTCTGGATGTCCTCTACTTTAAAGTCTCATTCGGACAGGTTAATTTCCTAGTTCGGTGACCATGGAGGCTCATTGTTATGTTTTATGGGTATTTGAAGGAAGAATTGTTTACTCACCAAACCTGAGCAAATGGGCCCGGCAGAGTCATAGCAGTTGTTCTAGAATCCTGTAAATTCTGTTGTAGCCCCAGCTGGAGAAATGTTCACACCTGCACTTTAGGCAAGCTTTCAAAATTTTGCTTTGTTTGTTTTATTTTCTTTTGTTTTTGAATATGTGAGTTGAGACTGGTTAGATGGGAATCAATATTCCTTAGCCAACTCTTTTTCTTTTTTCACCTATTGTGCTATTATTGCATTATATTCTGTAGTTTTGAATAAGCTTCTTAAGATAGATTTTGCATTTTTTGAATGCAACAAGGGATTTAAGTTCCCTTTTCTCCTAACACAGATGGCAAATCATTTTTTCCCTAAGAGCACAGTATTTTATTATCTAATTCTTATTTTTCCCCTCGAGTTTGGATTCTTAATTGTGTAGAGTTTGGATTCATTGAGCAGAAATTTGATATCTTTGGCTTGATTCTTTACCATCATTATCAACTCTGAAAAGCATTTAAAATTTGTTTTTGACTTCAGGAGATAAAGTGCAGTATAGTTTCCTAAACGTGACAATGTAATATCTATTTTTTTTTATTCCTACTAGCAAATTCCATGCTCTTGCTTTTTAAAGAAAAGCAGAGGCATTTTTCAAAGATGTGCCAGGCAATCTGTTGTGGTGGTTGAATATACTGGCAAATGCTTTCACAAACTGTGTATGTCAGTAGTATATTTAAATATAATTAAAATAAAATATAATTAGGAAATAATGTTTTTCAAAGTTTATGTTTAAATGGGAGGGTTCCCTTCTTTCCTCATTATTTCTTCATCTGTTCTTTTAGACCATCTATTTAGAGAAGAAAATTGGAATATGAGTTCTATAAATTGAGTTAAGTTACAAGGAGTTTTACATTTAAATTGGTGATAAATTCCAGTGTGCTTTTTAAAAACAAATTTCTCCTGGATATTCGTCTAGGAAATTTTAGAACATTGATTTCTGTTGGCCAAGAGGCTAAACAAGATGTTTCTAATATAGCAAGTGAACCAGTACCATACGCAGTATGCCTTTGTCTGTCCTGTTTGCTTTTAACTCAGCTGTATTTAAAAGTAATCAACCTGATTTATTCTTTAGAAAAGAGACTTAATTTAATGCCACTATGATCTGTGTATTTTGGTTTATTCCAGTGTGGCTTGTTAAATGGACTAGATTTCCAACTCATTTCAATGCACTGCTACCAGAATTTGTAAATGTTTTCTCTAGCATTTGTACAAGTTGTGGTGAGCAAGCAGTATGCATGTGGAGGAGAAAGAAAGCTGAACGATTTAAACCGTAACCAAAGTAAGCAAAAGATTATCCAGAGAATTTGGTGCTTTTGCCTATGTGGGAATTTGACTCTGGACGATAGACAACTAGTTTTGGAAATTACATCAAACTTCTTACAAACAACAACCAGGAAAGGGAAAACCTTTGGATGATTGTAGTTCTCAGCTAAGGTAACTTAAGTATGAGTAATCTATGATCCATTTTTATTGATGAAATAATTAGAGAGGAAACAGTCTGCCCAAAGTCAGATGTTTAAGTACTTTGGGATACATTTCCATATATTTATAACTTTTAGGTATTTTCGCAAGATATATGCCAGCTATAAGCAGTATAAATTGCATAATTTAATTCTGTAAGGTAATTTGCAGCGGACCTGCGTTACTTGGCCTACTGCAAAATTTCCATTTTAGTTTGTTGTTTTCTGGGTGCATCTCCTGTGACACATTGGGAGGGAGGGAGAGACGAACAGAAACAGAAACATTTCCAGCTTAAAAAAATAAGCTGAATGTTAACTACTATTACTGGTTCGCGTTCTTTTATTCTCAGTCATCATGGGTTCCTTCACGGTGGCATTGAAAGGAATGGCTAGCAGGCCTAGAAAGCTTTGCATAGACTTTGTAAATAGAATTAGGAGAAAATGGTGTGTGGAGTTCTTAATTTATGTCTGCATGCTGGGTAAGTACACACTATATCTTGAAGCCACTTTGTTGGTCAAAAATATAACAGTAAATTTGCTAAAAAAGTGCAGAGAAGCCCGGAATTGTAGACCGAAAAACGCTGAGAGGTTCCCCACTCATTATGTTATGTTTATTTTCAGGCTAGACCACATTATTCTATTTCGGTCACATAGAAATACCTTGGTTCTAAGCAGCTTCTTTGGGAGACTACTTTCCCATGCAGCGGGCTCCTTTAGCCATCCATTTCAATGATCTAAAAACCTACACTCACAGAACAGTCTTTCTTCCTATCCTCAATTCCTAAAGGTTAATTTTTATCCCCTCCCCAAGACCCGTTTAGTCTTTCTCATAGGTCTCCATGAACCTCCTGGAGGGCCTTGCGGCAACACACCTGTGAGCCAGAACCTGAGGTTTCTGCCTCTGTAGGTCTGAGGTGAACCCGAGAATTTGCAGTTTTTGAAAGTTCCCTGGTAATGCTGATACTACAGGTTGGGAGATCACCCCTTGAGAACCACTGGCCTATAAAATCCCTCTGCATGCGCTCGCAGACCGCTGTGTGCCGTCCCGGACTGTTCTTTGGGATCTATGTACCCGGATGTCCAGCCAGTTCTCACCCACCTTATTTCCTAATTCTTTATCTTCACGTCACTTTTTCTGAATATTCGCAGTTCCTCAGCTCTGTTCATAATCACGAAATTGCACCACACAAATCCTAGGGAGGGTTTGACCTTGAATGAGTACAACAGAACCACCTCATGGTTTCGATGACATCAAAATCCTATACTTGCCTTCAATTTGCGCACTTCCGGCTTACTTGAAACTACATTTCCAAAGCATATTTTTCATCTTTACTGAAACCTGGTTTTTCCGGTTCTGTTTGTATATAATTATTTGCCCTTGAAAGCGTATTTTTATGTTTGTATCTTGCATGTTACTACACACTGATTTTTTTTTTTAACATTTCAACTAAAGGAGATGGCACATAAGTACCTAATTTATAAAATTGTGTTTGAAGGGAATCCTGGATTTATATGATAAAAGCTTATTTAAAATTATTCCAGTGAGAAAATGATAGGAAGGAAACGGAATTTTTTAGAAAGCTACCATATCCTTGATTCATATGAGCATTTGAACAAATATTTGCTTCTCTTGTGAAATATTCCATTGTAGCCCCTGAATGATAAATAATTTTCTGTCCTTTATCATGACAGAATTATGGCCTGTGTTGGTGATTTTGTATATGAAAACCGGAAGGCCAAATGTTTCATAAAATAGAAATGAGTTGGGTTTGTTATTAGAATTGATTTTGGGCTCCTGAGATAGGCCCATCTTACTTTTAGCATCTCTTGGCATAAACATATTATTTGTTTCCAGTAGAACTACTTTGCTTTACTCATCCCTAATTACTTTCTTGAGGCAGACTTCCAAATATTCACAATTAATTTTATCAATATATTAAATTTTCTCAATGTCCCTTTGCCCCAGAAAAGCAATTAAAAATTTAGTTTTTGTAGGCAGTAATAATAACCGATTTTAACCCTCCATAACATATTTCCTTATTTATGTTTTAATTAATTTGGTTGTAAAATACATAAATTGTTGTAGCAGGAGGAGAAGTCGCTCAACCACAGCAAGAACTATGTCCACTGAGTAGAATAACAAATTGATTCCTGAGGGCTTACAAAAGCCACTCCATCTAGTGGTTGAATTTTCACATAACTTCTCTTGACAAGTGGTTTTGAAAACACACTTGCACGTGGAGAAACCCCTTTGGGAAAGATTAATGCATAATAACTGGCATTCGAGCGAGGGAAAAACTTCATTATAATCGTAACTTCCTTCATATATTGTCTTTAAAGGTCTATCAGCAGCACGTAATCAGGATTCATTCAAGGTTGTGCATGTCACAAAAATCTCTTTATCATTTCTATGTGCCTAAACATTGAGGTTCATAACACACACCCAGGCTCAACAAGGATCAGAATTAGAAAAATATACCTGATCTTTGCCTCAAGCTTCCACTTATATAATTTCCATTTAACGATGAGATAAAAGATCCTGGGATGAATAATTGTTGATGCCTTTTATGTAACCTTTACATTTGGGCAGTTGCTTTTCTTTTTTTCTTCTTCTTCTTCTTCTTTTTTTTCCTTTTTCAGGTGGATGTTTGTATGAGACCAAAACTCAGTTTTAATTCCCTAATAACCAACAGACTTTATGCCAAGGAAAATTACCCACAGCGCCGTGTCGCCGATGCACACCAACAGTCAGTTAGGAAACAGGTCCCAAGTACCTACCCCGTGCTAGGCACTGTGCCAGGCAGAGGACACGTGCAGCAGAGAAGACAGGTCCCTCCTCTCAAGATGTTCATGATTTGAAGGGTTTAGACACACGAAAGACTGCCATAGGATGACTCAGCAGTGCCCATCCTCTCTCCTAGGAGAAAAACTCAAAGCCTATATAGGAAGAGGATTACACAACCCAGTTACTGGGCCACACAACCCAATACTGTTGGATGATGCAATATCATGCCTATGACATGTTTTTATATCCCGTTCTATCCTGTCATCTGTGGGAGGAGAAGGACAGATGGGTGGCCTTTATTTGACAGAGTGGGGTGAGATGGAAAATCATTTCTCCTGCTTCCCTGACCCGTATCCATGACACAGGTGTAATGCATCCATACGTATTTAATGTCTACGGTGCTAGGCTCGGAGTATGTGCCCAGTAACAATGGGATACGTGAAGCACGTGAGGGCCTATAACTTTGTATCCATGAGCCCCACTGTTGTGGTAGCACAGCTGTGTGCTCTTTGGGCACCAGGAATCTGTCACAGGCACTCCCTCGTCGAGCCTTACAAAGGTTTACAGAATTTCTTCTGCCTCGATTCCAGCCAGCATCCTAGGAACTGGCTGCAGAGAGTCTCCTTCCATCTGGGCCTACAATATCACGCTGCTCATGGTGGGAAATGGAGTGATTTCAAGTGAGTTTGAATTTCTCCATATGGGAATGAAAGCTTCAAGCTTTTGTTACTAACAACCATCCCGTCCCATTCAGACCTAAAGAAGGTGTCCTCTCTATTCCCCGCTGGTATTGTGGAAACTGTCATTATGGCCCACAATCCTTACAATTGACTAAATGAAGGGGGAAAATTCTAATTAAAAAAATAGCAGCAAAGACAAGTTATATTTTACTTATTCTTTGCCAACAGTCACTGAAAATAAGGTGCTAATCTAGGGTTAGGGTGTATAGCTTGTAGTGAATTACCATACTTTGTCCTGAAGACCATGGGGCAAGGGTGATTTGCAAGCAGTATGGCCGATCTTTTTGCTGTCAACAGATCTTCCCTTCAGACTTCAGTTGTTTGCTGTGTAGAATGATCAGGTGCTGCTTATTACCTCCTTTCCCCACAATCAGTTCTTCCCCCTTAGAAATGAAGAAAAGTATTTCATTATATGGTTCCTGGACCTCAAAGTTAAGAGCAGTGACTTCGAGTTACCCAGCCCTGGGTTGAGTTCTAGTTCTGTTCTTCTAGTTAGAGATCTAGAACGTTAC
Source organism: Ursus americanus (assembly GCF_024610735.1). Classification (NCBI taxonomy): domain Eukaryota; kingdom Metazoa; phylum Chordata; class Mammalia; order Carnivora; family Ursidae; genus Ursus; species Ursus americanus. The sequence continues at coordinate 8,089,181 of NC_142137.1, read as the reverse complement.
CACAGTTTGCTCATACGTAGAATGGGAATTGTGATAGCACCTAATGCGTGTAAATATTTAAAAAATAATATATATTCTTAGCACATAAACTTTCTAATGTTTCTTATTAAAATGTTGGGGAATTGGAATTTTCTCTATGGTGCATTTATTTAATCACCCGAATCACCCAATCACCCTGAGATTTGAACCTAGAGAAACAAGACTTGATTTTTCCTTGGGCTTAATTTGTATGTTTGTGAATTCAAAGAGAACGTACTCCTTCGTTGAAAGATGAAGAAACGGAAAGGTACGCTGCCCTCTGGCCAGCATGTGGCGCTCTTTAAGCTGTTGCTGTCCTTGGCAGTGAACTGTCAGGTAACCTGTCTACTGGGTTCTACATAGTTTATGGGCTGGCTTTTAATGACCCAATTTCACATACATGATAAAGACAGGCTTATGGAGTATTTTGTATCTGGACCGTGGCTTCTATTGAGTTGAAAATTTTTCATGTTCTTTTTTAAGGGAAAGCTAAATCAATTATACTTGATTACTTTCTTCATAGATATGTAGAAAAGGTAGCTCTCTTTAAAAAAAAAAGAGATAAAGGCACTTAGTAAAAGGAAACATCAAAACAGGAGAACAAAGTTAAATGGTAAATGTATACATGGAACTGGTTACAAAAGTCAACAAATCATTTCACTTGTATCATTGCCTTTGTGATAGGCTTTTCTTACGCATCATCACCTAATAGTGAATGTTCCATCTGATGTAGTTTTAAAAGCATCATTTTTTAAGCCCTAAAATTCTTTAAATTTTAACAAGCTTTTAAATGTTAAATAATTAGGTATACTTCAAGTTAAATTTGAACAGAAATATAGCCTTATAAGTGCCTTAATGTCTATTTAGTTCATATTAATTGATATATTTTCATGAAATATATTTTCTTGCTAACAAAGACCAGAGAAAATGGTGCATTTAATAACTTCTATTCCACATTACAAAATATATGAAAAGCTAAAGCTTTGAGAACCAACCGAGCATTACCTACATAATAGAATTTTCTTTTATATATGGAAAAAGGAACTGATACTAATACAAGGAAGAAGGATTATGTATTTTTGCCTGAATTATCAGGATAATTAAGTCAATCCTTTACTGCTCTTTGCTATAGAAGATAATGCAAAAAGTGACCAAACTACTTTAATAATTCCAAAACTCTGATGGTTATGTAAGAGTTAGAAAAGACTCAATTGCCCATTCAACCATAGCAGAAGATTCATCGAGTTACGGTGTTGGCCCATGAGATCTGCCATGTATATTGAGGACATGTCTTAGACATAATACAATTATAAGGGTCAACTAAAATTTTCCTACTAACTTTAGAGAAATACATTATCAAGTTACTTTTTCTTGATCAAATTAGTAGAAACCAGACTTGTTCCCAGAAATGAATGGAAAATAACAAATACATCCACTGGCACCTTCATTCTCTTGAACCCTTCACAAGCTAGCTGAGCAGAACAACACAAAGCCAACAAAGAAATAAGGGAGAACAACAGGGTTCATTTAAGCAAGGGCTTGGACTCCTGAATTTGATATCCTGGACTCCTATCAACTTAGAAACTATGAGCTTGGCATTGTGTCCTTAAAGCATTTCTACACTTAGGATATTAGAGAAGGAGCCTGGAGGGCTGAGACAGTCTGTAACTATATCAGGAGCACTGGTCCTTCTGATACTTTTAGAAGGTTTTTTGCCCAACTAGACATGACATCCTGTGGGGAGACCCAGAGATGCTGCACGGTCCAGAACTGCAAGGATTTTGACTCCCGTGATAAAAGTCTAAATTATTGAAATGTCTCTCTAAAACAAAGAAGGTCTTCAGCAGGGCAGTGAAGACTAAAAGAACCTGCTATTAATTATATTGATATAGAAGAGTCTTGTTTTTTACTCAATGCTCACCCTAATCAGAACATGGATATTTTATACCCTCAATGGTTACAGAAACAAAGATGTAGACTCTAGGTAGACTTTAGAATGCTTCATGCTGCTGATGTACCCAGAGCACTTCTTTGATGTGATACCATAGTCTGCCAGTTATATAAGTTTAGGGGTAGTAAATGGAGAAACAAGTGTGCATTTAGTGAGATGGACAAACAGAACAGGTAATGTCATTCTAAAAACTTAAAGTTTTTTTTTAAATCATAGATTCAACACATTAAGATATTTTTATTTTTATAAAGGAATGAGTTATAGCTTAAATTACTAGAAAAAGTTGGTTATATTTTTAAGAACAGAATTCTGGGAAAATCCCCTTAAATGTCATTCAATCATTGTTTTACTATAACAGTAATAAAAACCAACTGCTTCTTTAATAGGTGCATCTACTCATCTTGCTAGAAATTTCCAATTATGATTTTCCCAGTAGCAAATGAAAACAAAATTAATGGCAGCTGCATCCCCCAAAGCCTAAACTGTATTACTAATGAACTCTCAAAGAAAACTCTCAATGCAAAAAATAATCAGGTGAAAATTACTGTAATAATCCAAATGTAGAAATAAAGGAAAGAATTACTGAAATGCAGAGGACTGCTTTTTCGCCATGATCCCATTAACCGTTAAAATAGCCTGTGCACAGTGGTACTTTGACGTTACTAAAATCCTTGAACTGCACAAAATCCATGTATACTTTAAAACTGTATTCCGTAATTAAAGTTGGCTGATATTGGACAGAAATTAGTCAATATTTCATAACCACACCATGCTCTGGCTCAGCTTTAACAAGTTAGTTTGTTTTAATGAAAGGGCTTGGTTGCATTGCAGTGGGAAATTGTGATCACATATGTGGTGATCTGAATACAGAGTAAATCTCAGGCACCCATGGTTTGCATTACTGCAACAAGGTCTGTGATCCTTTGTCTTCACTGAAGAAGCTTTATAGCTCTTCCAGATACTAAAATTTTAATCCTTGAGGCCATGCCAGTAGGCAGATTTACCTAGATGGGCTGGGATAGGAAATAGTGATTTAGTAGGAGCTAGTCTTAATTACTATTGACAAAATGCCTTAATTTGAGTTTGTAAGAAGCTAGAAGACTTGAATATAATACAGAAAGCAAAATGGCTGTATTCTAGTTGCTGTTCATTCCTAACACAGTGCATAAAATCCAAGAGCAAAAATTCTGGAGTCTGAGAGACACGGGTTCAGCTACAAACCCTCCATCTTCTGGACAATTTACATTAACATCTAATGACCTCCATTTCCTTATCTGTGAAATGGGGATTATAAATAAGCCCCTGACAGAGTTGTCATGACAATTTAATGATAGAATATGTGTGCGGTCTCTGGAATTCCTGGAATTATATAATAGACATCCAATGACGTTTCCTCCTCCCTTACCCATGTGTGCATCTTCTATTTCTTTCATGCTTTAAGTGCTGAGACAAAAATTAAAATTGGATAAGCAGCCTATGATCTAAAAAGGCAATGTGCTATCTTGAAACATATATGGCAAGAGTCATAGTACTAAGTAATGATTAATAATTAATATTTACTGAAGACTTAAATTTTGTGCCAGACACTATGTTAAGTGCATATCTGCTTCTTTTTTTTTTCATTTAATTTTTAGAACACTTGTATGACTTAGGCAACATCATCATCCTCCTCATCCCCATTTTGCAGATGAAATACTGAGGCTTAGAGACATTAACTCCTTGTCCAAGTACAAGTCTCACAGTAATCTTGGTCTGCTAACTCCTTTTTTTCTTTTTAAGTTCTTATTTATTTGACAGAGAGAGATAGCCAGTGAGAGAGGGAACGCAAGCAGGGGGAGTGGGAGAGGAAGAAGCAGGCTCCTAGCAGAGGAGCCTGATGCGGGGCTCGATCCCAGAACGCCGGGATCACGCCCTGAGCCGAAGGCAGACGCTTAACGACTGAGCCACCCAGGTGCCCCGGTCTGCTAACTCCTAATTCAGTGTTTTCGTCATTACTAGTGTTTTGACTGGTTGGAATCAGTGGGGAACAGAAGGGAGACAGTAGCATCCCTGGCTCAGGTTAAAGGGATGATGGTTCATTCAGGTTAAAAGCAGCTCTGCACCTGTACCGTCCAGTCTGGCAGTGCTAGCGGCAGGCGGCGATTAAGAACTTCAAATGTGGCAAGTACCACATGTTGAAGTAATAATATTTTGGATACATTGGGTTAAATAAAATATATTATTAAAATTAATTTCACTTTTTACCTTTTTTTTTTTTTACCTAAGGAGTGGAAACCTTAAAATTGCATATGTGACTCATATCACATTTTTATTAGCACTGCTCTCGAACTGGAACCTCTGGGTTTGTTCTGGCTCGATCCCCTACCAGCTGTGTGGATGGCAAACTCCTTACCCTCTCTGTGCCTTTCATCTGTGAAATGGGGATAAGACCAGCACCCGCCTCACAGGGCCATTGTGAAAAAGAAACAATCTGATAGACGTAAGACGCTCAGGATGCCACCTACACATAACAAGCTCTCCCTAAGTGCATAAAAAGGGAAAATCAGCAAGACTGTGGTCTTTGTGGTCTGCTTGATTAGAGAGTCCAAGAAAGAAGAGGAGTCCAGGGTAAGTTCAAAGTGTGAGATTGGACAACTAATATGATTATTCATAATTCCATAAGAAATGTGAAAAAAGACAGAACTGGAGGTAATTTGCTGAAGCACTATTTGTAACAGCAAGCGATGATAAACCACCTAAATGTGCAACAGAAGCAGGCTGGTCCCATCCATCGAACGGATGCTTACGGCACCTGCTAAATGCAGGGAGGTTTTGTGGACCGATGTGGAACTGTCTTCATGTATACTTTTAAATGGAAAAGCAAAGTGCAGAACAGTACATATGGTATATTAGTATTTGTTAAAAAGAAAGTAAAGAAAGTAAAGAATGAATCTATATATTTGCTTGAGTATACACAGAATATCTCTAGAAAAAGCGGCAGGGACATTCTTGCCACTGGAAGGAGAAGTGGATGGTTGGGACGTGGTGATGGGAGAGACTGACTTTGCTTTGTATCCTTCTGTGCCTTTTGAATTTGGAATCACATGGATGTAATATATGCATATAAATGATGAAAATTTCAAATAAATTTGTTCAAAATTGGGAAGCATGAAGGGCAAGTTAGTTGCTTGAAATAAGAGTACTTAGGGAATGGAGGTCCTGGACTGGCTCCCAGTAGGAACGTTGGGCTCGAGTTTTGGTTTTCAGGCCAAATATCCATTGAATTAATTACCTTTCTCTCTTCTAATTTTTAGAAAAGGCAAATAAATAGTATTAAATCACTGCTTTTATGCACCAGTTAATAAAATTCAGCTGCCTCTTATTAGAATCATGTGAACATTTCTAAGGGAGACCAGCCCTGTCTTTCTTGTCTGCTATCATGTTATCAGGCTGGTGAAAGAGAGAAGAGGAAAAGACACCATCCCTATGCTTGGAAACCACTTTCTAGTTATGGAAGTAAATTTGTAAGCTCATGATTAAATCATACAGTGGGGCCTATAATAGAGGGAAAAACTGGGGGAACTAGTTCTGCCTGGTGGGAAGGGCTGGCCAAAGGGATGTCAGAAAGGGAGGTAAGTTTGGCACCAGGTCTTGAAAGATCAATGGAAATGTGTATTTCAGACAGGGAGAGGCTCAGAGGGAAGGAGGAAGGTGTGCAGGTGTGATCCAAAGGGCGGCATGTCTCCCGGGGCCAGTGAGCACTGTGTATGGTTGGGAGTAGAGAGGCCAAAGTCAGATTTGAGGATATGCCAGGACCATTAACAGCTCTCTCACACATTGTGGCTATTTTCTGTGTCCCTCAGATGATGGGTGAAAGTGTTCATATGTGAATGGAGTTGTTTAGCAAATGTAAGTTTGCAGAGAGTGGCATTGACTCAGGAGACAGCCTGGACCCAGGGATGGCAGGATATGGGAAGGTGGGCCACAGTTAGCATCTTGTCCCTATTCCAAGTTACCAAATAAACAAGAAGGGGGGAAAAAAAACCACATTGTGATACTTGAGGTATTAATTTAAATTTTTCTTCTTTGCCTCAGTGTTCTGTCTGCACTCACTAATCCTACATACTCTTGGCATAAACATCCTTTCCCTGGGGAAGGCTCCTTCAGCCCCCCGACTCCCAACAGCATCTGGTGTAGCTCCAGTCATAGCTGTCACCACACTTCATCATAATTACGGGGTCAGCTGTCTGTTCTCTGCCACACTGGATACTTCTGTGATAGGGACTCACTTGATAATGTTCGTCCCTAGCCCCTACTGCCTACCTACTGCAGTGCCTGGCACAAACCGGGTGCTCCATAATTTCTCGAATGGATGAATAAATGAATCATGACTTCAGATAGGTAGAATCTCTGTATTTTAGCAGGAGAACTCAGAATATTTTCATTTGTTCCAAGATAATAACTATCCTTCCCCCCTCCATACGTGTGATACATTTTTAAAAAAGAAAAATACAATTAGGAAATCAAATGTTGGTTTTTATGATTATTTTCTAATTATTATAGGTACCACTCAGTAATTCTAATATATTTTTAAGCAAAAAAAAACCTAACGCCATGTTTTAAAAAGACCTTTGTAAATAGTAAAATCAATTGCCTGGCTTTTTATTTTGAAATAAACGCCAAATTGCTTATCTTAGAATTGAAGAGCCCTTAAAATTTGGCCCCCTTTTCTCAGTCGTCCTTATTTCCGGTGCCGTCTACATGGAAAGCCTAGATGATACACCATTGAGGCCTGTTTCCTGTCTCCCAGCGTACTTGTGTCACCATGCCACTCATGGGGGACACTGTCAGGAAACGATCTCCATCATCACTGCTTCCCAGTGTTCAGGATCGTGGTCTTCCTAGGAGCCTGAGTGCAAGTTTGCCCTTCATGACATTTTTCTTGGTTGGTGTAGACATTTTTGAAGTTTGCCTCAGCCGTGCATTGGTCCAAATGTCTCCTCTGGGGGAGGAAACTTGCCTGATGGAGACAGGCCAGCATCCAGATTTTCCCCCATGGTCATCTGTTCCTCTGGTTCTCAGAAGTCTCTTTCTCCCCCTTCACACTCAGCATACAGGCCGCACAACACAGTTCCTGATTCCACACCGCCTCATTCTTTGGTTGTGTTGTACGTTCAGTCTTACCTGTGTGACAAGGTGATAAAGTCTTTAAGAGCAGAAGTTGTGTGACATGTTGCTCCCCCCCATCCCCACCAGCGTTAGGACGCTATGTGTGTGTGACGGTAGAAGCCAGGTGGTAGACACTTCCTAACACAACTATGAGGTGCACGCCATGCCCAAGACACACTTCCTTCCGCTTGACTGTCAGACCCTGAAGGTCTGACACACAGGATCGCACAGTGACTTAAATCCAGACAGCTTAAATAATGAAAGAAATATGTTTCTAGTGGGCGCCTCCACATCGCCACTTTGGGTGGCTTTTCTCTGACTGACTGACTGACTGACTCATTTTGTTGACTGAATGTGGCAGGGATTTTATCTAGGCTCAGAGACAGGAATGAAATAACATGATGGTACACATTTGGGATGTTTACAGTCGGTTTTAAAAAAATTATTATTCTCCCAGTCTTCTCACCATTCAGCTTTTTTTGTTTTCCCTCCTGTTAGGAGTCCGTGCTGCGGGTCTCTTTCTCAGTCCTTTTGAGTTTGGCCTAACCCAAGACGGAGGTTATGAAGTCTATCCTAGATGGCCTTGCCGACACCACCTTCCGCACCATCACAACAGACCTCCTCTACGTGGGCTCCAATGACATTCAATACGAAGATATCAAAGGTGACATGGCATCCAAATTAGGGTACTTCCCACAGAAATTTCCTTTAACTTCCTTTCGGGGAAGCCCCTTCCAAGAAAAGATGACTGCCGGAGACAACGCCCAGTTGGTCCCTGCAGACCAGGTGAACATTACCGAATTCTACAACAAGTCCCTTTCTTCCTACAAGGAGAACGAGGAGAACATCCAGTGTGGCGAGAACTTCATGGACATGGAGTGCTTCATGATTCTGAACCCCAGCCAGCAGCTGGCCATCGCCGTGCTGTCCCTCACGCTGGGCACCTTCACGGTTCTGGAGAACCTGCTGGTGCTGTGCGTCATCCTGCACTCGCGCAGCCTCCGCTGCCGGCCCTCTTACCACTTCATCGGCAGCCTGGCCGTGGCCGACCTCCTGGGGAGCGTCATCTTTGTCTACAGCTTTGTGGACTTCCACGTGTTCCACCGCAAAGACAGCCCCAACGTGTTTCTCTTCAAACTGGGCGGGGTCACTGCCTCCTTCACGGCCTCCGTAGGCAGCCTGTTCCTCACAGCCATCGACAGGTACATATCTATTCACAGGCCCCTGGCTTATAAGAGGATCGTCACCAGGCCCAAGGCCGTGGTGGCCTTCTGCCTCATGTGGACCATCGCCATCGTGATTGCCGTGCTGCCCCTGCTGGGCTGGAACTGCAAGAAGCTGCAGTCCGTTTGCTCGGACATTTTCCCGCTCATTGACGAGACCTACCTGATGTTCTGGATCGGGGTCACCAGCGTGCTGCTGCTGTTCATCGTGTACGCGTACATGTATATCCTCTGGAAGGCCCACAGCCACGCGGTGCGCATGATCCAGCGCGGCACGCAGAAGAGCATCATTGTCCACACGTCGGAGGACGGCAAGGTGCAGGTGACGCGGCCCGACCAGGCGCGCATGGACATTCGGCTGGCCAAGACCCTGGTTCTGATCCTTGTGGTTTTAATCATCTGCTGGGGCCCTCTGCTTGCGATTATGGTGTACGACGTCTTTGGGAAGATGAACAAGCTGGTTAAGACGGTGTTCGCGTTCTGCAGCATGCTCTGCCTGCTGAATTCCACCGTGAACCCCATCATCTACGCTCTGCGGAGCAAGGACCTGAGGCACGCTTTCCGGAGTATGTTCCCCTCGTGCGAAGGCACCGCACAGCCTCTTGACAACAGCATGGGGGACTCGGACTGCCTGCACAAACACGCCAACAACGCAGCCAGCGTTCACAGGGCCGCGGAGAGCTGCATCAAGAGCACGGTCAAGATCGCCAAGGTGACCATGTCTGTGTCCACAGACACGTCTGCCGAGGCTCTGTGAGCCTGACGCCTTCCTGGCGGCACGGGAAAAGAAATTCTTTTTTTTTTTTAAGCTTAAAATCTAGAAGAGTCTGTCGTCTCATCGGTTATATTTTTTTAAGTTGACCATGCTCAGTGAAAGGTGATCCTCACCAGGATGGGTTATCAGTTCTTCAGCATTTCGATAGTGTAGGTACTGAAACTGAGTTCTTCAGGGGTTGACAGTGAAGAAAGCCTGCTGCTGATGTGACTGAAGCTTCTTCAGAGTCTCAGCGAAATAGGAGAGACACCTGCGGCTACACGGTCTCAAGTCTAAGGACCCGTAGGAAAACACCATCTAATGAGTAATGCCTTTGTAACCACAACTCTCATTATAATGTGAAATGTATTTGTCCATAAGTATCAGAGATGTCCGTTTTTACAAGTTGCAGTCCTAAAGTAGAGCTCTTTTGTAAACTGTATCGTGTCGTGTGAGACGTGTTTCAGTGTTAACTGTGTGTTATTTATATTTGTCTAGTACAGCCAAACTGAAAGGGAGGCTTTCATGAGAACAATGGGACACAGCAGCGGATAAACACCAGTGAGACCACTTTTTTAAAAATTTATTGCCCGTGACTTTAGAAACCTTAGTATTTTTCCCATTCTCTTTAAATTTGACATTGAGATAACCATAAAGGTTTATTTTTCTGTTAACACAACAAGAAGAATTTGAAGACTGATATTTCAGAGTATTGAGCAGAATTCATTGACACTTAAAAATTTGTTAGCCCTGCATTTTCATACATGGACATTTATTATCTTCTGGACTGTGGCTGTTCTGTTGGGTGATGGATTACAATCAGAATGGAAGAGAGAAGGCATATTGACTTTTCCGGCTGACATCTCTGACTTTCTTTAGTCTTTAGCTATTACTAGACCTCTTAAGACAGCATGTGTCAATCTTAATGTATGTTGTTATCACTGTGCAATTGCTGTTTACTTGAAGAGTACTGCATTCTTATATTCCAGGTTTCAGTAGATTTCATGCCTGGGTGGCCAAATGAGTCTTCATTTTTTCTTAATTGAAAAGAAGTATTGTCTGGATCAGTAAAATTATACTGTGCGTGAGTGTGAATATAAATGTGTGTGTGTGTGTGTGTTTCTATCCTGTAACTGTTACAGTCGTGTCATAAAGTGAGAAAACCATGACCAAGTGTAAATCGTACCAGTTGCTGCACACTTGCACATGAATTCAGTTTCTAAAATTGAGTTCTTCCAGAAAGGTCATTAATAAAAATACTGACCATAAACATTCTGAAAATTCCTCCCCACCCCCCTGAGGGATTGGGTCCAGTACTACTAAAGTGACCTTTAGATATTTCATAAGACCTGTGTCTAGCAAGGAATGATCAATGACGAACAAGTGAAGGTCTGTATTTGCCATGTCAGTGCTGGGAAACGAGCGTCTTGGCTTCGGAGCAGCTAAGGTAGACCAAGTCCACGGGCAGGTATATCATCAAAAGGGATGTGGCTCCAAAAAGCCCCATGGTAACTAACAATTGTCGGTTGAACGGGTAGCGGTGTGATCCTGTTTAAGCAGCACTGGACCCCACTTGCTGAAGGAGGGCTACCCGGTCTGGTCCATGTGGCTAAGGAGGCCGGGCGGACAGCGGGTGACACAGAAAAAGGTACTGAAGAGCCGACACACTTGTGATTGAGGCCTGGAGGACACATGACTGCTTCTGTGCTTCCCCCAGATGCCCTCGGTGACAACCCAGGACCCGGCTTTGACTGGGTGGGTTTGGGCTAAGGAATAGGCCTCTCCTCCTTTCTTGGTATTAAGATGAGCATGGCTTTCTTTCTTCTTATGCCCCAGCCTCATACTCCTCAATGGTGCGATGCGTGCTCAGAATTAGGCCTTTTTCCCAGTAAGCATTAATATTGCTTTAGAAGCCACTTGACCCTGACAAATTTTACTTACAAATAGTCTTCTCATACAGATGAAGCATGGCTCCTCCAGGACCCAGAGACCCACACAGCATGAGTTAGAGTGGAGAGCTAGCATTTATCGGGTGACTTCTAGCAATCTAGATGGACGAGCAGCCTTCCGGGGCAATGTCCTCTTGTGCAGTGTATCGTCTGCAGCTGAATGTGGCCTGTGGGCAAGCTGGGGTAGATTTAACTGTCTGTATAGACAGCTCAAATCTGCCTGCTGGTTGCCTCACTTTATCTGTCTGTAATATGCAGGGGAGGGCTCAGGATGCTGGAGGGTGAATAAGATCTCTTTAGAAGAAAGAGAAAAGATAATTTACAAAAACTCACCAAGGTCTGGTTCCCCTGAGGAATTCCCACTCTTTTGTCCCGCATTATCCTGAATACCAACCCACGTGTCTCGGAGCTCACCAGGCAGAACCAACTCTCTCCTCACAGCTACTGAAGACCTGGGGAAGATGAAATTCTTGTTATTGGTAGAAAAATTCCAGGATTCATTTTTGAAACTGTATCTGTGTGTATGCGATGTAGATTTTATAGTGTGTTGTGCTTTCCAGATCTAAATCATATATAATGAATTAAGGGACAATGGGGCTGACAGCACTAAACTTGGTGCTTATTGATATTCTAAGAAATATCTGTGAAATACCATCACATGTGTTACACTACCTTCATTTTAAAACACTTCAATTAGTTTGATTCACTTTGATGCTTTTAATATCATTTCCTAACCCAAGAGACTCAAAAGTTCTCCCTAATGAGTATACTTATTAGAATTACCACTCATTAGTATCATTCATTACCTAGTCCCTTAATTAGGCCCATTAACTTAAATATAATTTAAATTTCCATAAGTTGTACAAGGTCTGACTTCAGACTTACCTATGTTCCTCTGAAGGTAACATATTTGTCCCGACCATGCATTTCATCATCACGTCTGTCTTCAGAAAGGGCCAAATTCCTAACCTGTTCAATTTTTTCAGAGTAATGATGAATCTTTTAGCCCTACACCAATAGTTTCATTTAGACAAGGAGGGCTGTTTCCAAGAACCTCTAATTATCCATTGCATATGAGATTTATGGAAAAGAAACCTGGACCTGGGAGAAGCTGCAGACATATGCCTACACTTGAGATGATTCCCAAGCCTTCCCACCACGTTGAGTCAAGTCTATCCAGCATGACGTGTCAAGGAATTTTGGCTGCCTAAACCCACGTTGCAGGAAGTAGGCCCAACCACCAGATGAGAATTAGGCCCTGGATGAGTAGCACTCTAGTTACTGTCCTGTTGACTCATTTCTGCCATTCCCCATCTGTAAAAGAGACCACCAATATCATGCACAAAATTAGATTTCTCGCAATCTAACTGTATATTTGTATGATATTTTAAAATCTCCTAAATGCTGGGCAATGGCTATTCACAATTGTCTTGCATTGGCCTTCTGATGAAATGTTAACAATGCCTATTGTAATATAGACAAAACATTTTATCTACTGATTTGGGCTGAATGTATATAAATAGGTTTTAAAAAAACGTCAGATGTTTAAGCAGTGGCCTACAAATCAGTAATTTTCAGAGAGAAGAGTTTCTTCACATTGCTGTGGCATCCTAAAACCTATCTTCACGTGAACTTAGTGTGCTAGGCTTGCTGGGGAAAAGAGTCCCCAAGAACGGAAACCTTTTCTTGTGATAGTATGAATCAAGATACCGGATTATCTGGATTCTTCTTTCCAATGTTTCAACTGGGAAACATAACTCTTTATTGTCTGTATATCTAACATTATTCCTTTTCCTCTTAGAAGAGTATCGTATCGTTAGATGTTTGTTGAGCTGGTCACACCCTTGCAACCGCTGCAATATCTTCGTTAGTGATCTGTATAATACTTCGTACACGGGCACCAGTAAGATTGTTATTCAATGTGGCTTCAGTTATTAAATTACTAGAGCAAAGTAGTACTTTCGTAATATTTACAATGTATTAAGCCCACACTATATTTTATTTCAGTGATATAATTAAACTGTTATTTATTCAAAGAGAAAACATCCCATCATGTCTATTGTCCAAAGTTACCTGGAATCAAATAAAAATTCTAGATTCTCATGAAGAACATGAAATGCCTTTGAATTCTGCCTTATTTCACAGTCTAACATTAAAACACTCATCAGGATTTAAGTTCTAAAAGATTGTCGAAAAACCAATGTGTTTCCAAAAAGCACTTAAGACTTTATTTGAGAAATGAGGACAGATTGGATTGATGTAGTCATTTTTAACATGGGAAAAACATGCATAAAGCCATCATTTATAGAATAAAGAACATAAGCCTGCCATGCCTTTTTAAAGCATTATTTCATTAAAGGGTTTAGTGATTTTGCAGTAAATTAAAACAAATGTACTGTTCACAATGTTTAATGAAATTGGAACTTAGCAGATTTAGCAAAATATATAAATCTGAGGAATTTATAAACACATATTCTGAACCATGTGAGAAAGATAATTGCTTTTCAATATAACTTATAAAAACACGTAATTTTTATTTGAACAAGAAGAAAAAATAGTTTGGAAATCTTATGATGAAGTAAAAAAGGCATTATAATGAAGTTTACACATTATTATTATCTGAAGGTATGTTTGCAGTTAATTTTGAAAAGAAAGCTTTAAATTTTTCAAATGATAAATTGGCAAATATTTGAAAATAGTTCTCTTTATTATTTTAATGGCAAAATAAAAATTTATCATTCTGTCTATTTTAGTAAACACTGTGGTTAACTGCATAAGCCGAATGCTTCTAACAAAAAAAGCGAATGACGTGTGTTCTTAGTTCTTAAACTTTACATGGGGACTTGATGGGAATAAGATACTTATTTCGGTATCTTCGTGTAGCAAAACTCAAAACTGATCCCCTATCAATAATATGTGTTGCCATCGATAGTGAAATATACATTTAGAATGATGTAGAAACAGAAAACTAAGTGAGGTGTGTAAGAGGCTCCACAGTGTCCCCCGCAGATGGTTCCAGTGGAAGAGTTCCACCTTACCTCTGGAATATTCTATGATAAGCGTTTCTCCTGGATTGAAGGTGATACGTGTGAAGTTTTTGACCCCATACAGGAACATAGAAAGTGAACAATACACATTATCATTGTTCTTCAACTCCCTGTCCCTGAATGCTGGTGAGGGAAATTAGGAGTGTATATTTCTGATTAGTTTAGGAGGTGATGAAATGGGAAGATCGGGTAAGTCTCCGAACACCTAGAAGTACAGGTCACGGGCTACTGTTCTTCAGAAGTTTCTGGTAATATTAAGGAATGAATATATAGGATTATGAGACATGTTTCCCTGTGACATAACCAAAGGAAAAGAGAATGACAGAAAGAAATGAAATGGAGTGAGGAGTTAATTAAAATAATACAGCTGTAGACTTGGATTAACAGAAAAATGAGATTCTGGGACCAGTGTTGACTGCAGAAGCTTTTTCATTGCTTTGAACACGGGTTTTCAAATATTTGTAGAGCAGATGAATAACTTTTCTTTTACCACTAAGGAACAGATGACTTATGTAGCACTTCAGTTGTTAAAGGTAATAATATTAGAGGGGTGCCTGGGTGGCGAGGTCAGGTAAGTGTCTGGCTCTTGGTTTTTGCTCAGGTCATGATCTCAGTTGTGGGACTGACCCCATGATAGGCTCTGCACTGGCATAGAGCCTGCTTGGGATTCTCTCTCCCTCTCTCTCTCTTCTCTCCCTCCCCCACTGCCCCTCTCCCCCACTCTTCCTCTCTCTAAACAAAACAAAACAAAAAACAAAAAACGAAACCATGGTAATAATGTTAGAATTCCTAACATCCTTAGGTAAACCTGATCCATTTGAAAATGTTCACATGTTCCTTATCCAGTATACAACCTTTTGGCCAACATCAGAATCTTGGCAAATCTCAAAGATACTCAGTTTTGACTGATGAGGCAGCTATTGTGCTAGAGAGAACACTGAAAAAGAAATGATTAGACCCAGAATGTAGTTCTGGATCAGTCACCGTCTAGTTGTTTGGCTTTGGGCAAGCTACCACCTCTGATCTGGTTTTCTCATCAGTAAAAATGCCAGCTCTGAAAATATCAGTAGCATCAGATGATATCAGATGTTTTGAAGAGCTTTGGAAATTGTGAAGGGCCATACTAATGTAAAGTATTAGAATTAGTCCATGTTCACATCATTCATTTTATCTTAGTTATCCAGTTAATGTCCACACTAGTCCTTTAGCTGATAATCAAGAATAAAGAAGCTACGTTGTGCCAGCACTTTACGCTGGCACTTTATATATATGTCTACATACATAATACATATATACACACACACACACGTATATTATTTATATATGTATACATATATTATATATTTACGTTATATTTATTATTTAATCCTCAAGCAACTTTATGATGTATATATTATTAGCCTTATAATATTGGTGAGGTGAAAGCTGAGTGAGGTAAACACCACGTGGCTAAGGTTAAAACCCAGGTCTTCTTGATTGCAAAGCCCATAGTATTTTTCTTAAACCACAGTGACTCCAGTCATTCATTCATTATTCATTTAAAGCCATAGAGTCCATAAGTATACATTGCACACTTCCCATGTTCTAGGAAATGCAAAGTTGAAGAACATCACTGTTACCTACCAGAATGCCTAGTAAAAATAATGCCCAAAGTTCTATTGTTTTCCACTACATTTTCACACATACAGGACCTGGAAGTCAAGTATCTTGCTCAAGCTCAGATTGGTAGTTGGTAGTAAGTTGAATCTCTGGAGCTCAAACCCAGGTCCTGTGGTTCTAAATTCTGGATCTTTCCATCTCACCCCATGGCTAGGGAACATGAGATGTGACAAGGTCTGCAGCTTGAGCCAGTACTTGCATTTTCCTTCCTTCATTCTCCAGATGGCAGCAATTCGAGAACTTGATCAGATCTATTCTGGATGTCAAAATAAATTAAATTTGTGTTCTTTATTACTTGCCTAGTAAGAGTCATCACTCACTTTGCGTAGCTGAAACAGTGGCTGAGGAGAAGTTTGATTTATTTCATCCCCAGATCTGGGTGCTACAAATATATTCCTCATCCCACTGACAATAGTGATTTTCCCAGCTCTTTGGTCACTTTCTAGAGCAAAGTTTTCATTTTAATTCTTTTAGTTAAAAAAAAAAAACAAATCTTACTTTATTTTTAACTTATACACAGAACAAGGCATCTAGAAAATAATGCTCTACGAGTCAATGAAATGTGATTTGTTAAAATTGTAAAACACAAGTTAACAAGTATTTACCTAGAACCTGCCTTGTACTTGGCACTGACAATAATGGTTAGCATTTATCACATTTATTATGAGATGCATCATCTCATTTAAACCTCTTAACCAGCCTGTGAAGCATTATGCTCCCCATTTGCTAGATAGTAACCTGCACAAGGTCACCCAACTATTCAGTGGTAGAGCTCAGATTTGCTCTTAGTTACTACATTACTGAATTGATAGCTACAAGGCAATTGCTATTTAGCAAACTGTACGGTGCCTTTATTATGTTCAATTCAAGCAATAATGCTATGGTTAAAATGCTGTGCCTTCATGGGAAGTCATCAAATTACTTAACATCTAATGAAAGAAGGTGAACACTTAAACAGGTAATCTCAATGCAATGCCATCAATGCTAAAATAAAGGCGGCTATGGAAAACCAGAAAGGGCACAAGAAACTGACTTAGTAATATTGAATACTGAAGCTGAATATTGAAGACCAAGTGGGAGCTATCCAGGAAAAGAGGAAAGGGAAGATAAAGAATGTTATGGAGAAGATGGAGATAAAGCATATTAAAGGGAGAGAAATAATGGCCGGGGCGGGGAGGCAGGTGAGAGATTTAAGAGGGCATGATATGTCCAGAGAATGAAGCACAGTCTCATGGGGCCAGGACACGGTACCCATAGGAGAGTAACGAGGATGAGGGCCAGGGGCCAGAGCACCAAGGGCCGTAAATACTAAAGAGATTTATTTCTCTTCATGCACTTCACTGTGATTCACAGGGGCCGGCGCAGATTTATATTAGGCAAAAAAGGTCAACGTTTGGGAAACCTTCCCCTGATTCTGCTTACTCAAAGAGATGTTTACAAAGCATCGCATGTGTACATATGTAGGAGTATCACTTCCTGCTCGGCCCAGCGGAGCACCAGGGGTGGGGGTGGGGGCTCCATATCCTGTTTCCTCATTAGCTGGCCACGTACTTTCCTTCCTGATGACATTACTGTCACTGCTAGAAAGAGCATTATTCACTAGGAACTGAGGGACATCAATTAGCTCCTGAAACAGAGCAGTCATCAGTCACAAAGTGTTCCTGGTCATTATTCACCTGGGCTGGGGCAGACCCTCTGATCTCAGGATGACAGAGACGGTATTGAACACCAGCCCTTGAGGCCTCCAGCCCTCTGCCCTCCTGCCCCCTTTGTAAATAAGATTATTGCTGCTGCTTCTGCCTGGTTTGCCCAAAGAGATACAGAAATCCTTCAGGGAACAAATAGATAAGGACTAAGAGGGAGAATCTTTTAAAACCATCCAAAGCAACCCAACCCTACACCTGACCCAAGTGTAATTATCTCATTCATATTGAATAACACGGACTGCTTTTCAATTAAGAATTTGAGTTTATAAAGGGAAGAAAAAAACCTAAAAACAGCTTTTGAGTTATGCTGCGGGGAGGGGAGTAAAGCTTTACAATATTCTGGCATTAATCCTTTCCCAAATTAATTGCTTATTTCACAGTTTTTGTAAAGATCTTACCATACATATATTCACAAAATCTATATAAAGAAATTTTGTGTCTTTTTAAGGGGAGGGGCTTGCCATACTTTTTTCTTTACAACCATTTTTCTGGTTTGTGCCTCATTCAAATCTCTGATTATTCTAGAAAGGAACCGAGACCCTTTAGCCATTCAATTCAGCCTCTGATTGCTTGTCTTGTTAAATCCCAATCTTTCTAACCTGGGTGGCTATGAGCAATTTGTCTTACTTGGTCATCTGATGCAAATATTTTCAAGTATTAATCTCTTCCCAGTGATTGAGGAATCAGAGAAAGCCTTACAGAATGCCTTTTGTTTCCTAATAGAAGGAAAACGCCTATGAATTTTAGCACTATTCACTGAAATTAGATAAATCCAAATATTTCTTTGACCCAGACTATGTCACACCTACTGCAAAATGCCACTATCTCCCAAAGACAGCCTCCAGGAAGAGATGAGCAAGATGGGACATGTGCTGTTACAGCAGATACGGATCGACGTAGATCTTGGTACAAGTTACCCCTTCTAGTGGCCCCTCAAGAAGATGGGGGCACATTTACATTTCCGAAGAGCCCCAGTTCCAAGCCTGCTTGGTTGAGGTCCCCAGCTCTCACAGCCATCATGATGTCCAAGTGGAAGGGGAAGAGCAGAACTCACACGTGGGAGGAGGACTGTTGGACAGTGTTTTCTTTAGCAACAATTCTGATAAGTCCCAAAGCATGAGAGCTCTTTGTTCTAATCACATTATGTCCAAGCAAAGGGAAATAGGAAAAGAAATATTGATTCTGGGAAACTGATTATAAAATTAAATTCTTTAACAAGGTGGCCTCAGGAGAGATGCTTGCAGTAGAACAGAAAATTCTTGAGGCTTGGTGAGCATGCTAACAGACTACGTAGGTAGTTTGAAGCTAGAAACCAACAATGCTATGGTTAAAACGCAGTGCCTACCAATGGAATCAGCTTCTATGGCTCTCTTCTAAAAGGCACACAGCTAGGCTTCTTAAGGGTGAAGAAGAACCAGGTCTGCTTCTAAGGGGATTAGGCAGGTAACCAAGACATGACTTCTCATCATAGGTGGAAGGGTAAGAATGAATACCAAAGCCAGGGAACAGTCATGAACCAAGGGCCTTGGCAAGGCTTAATGTCATTCTTCTTGCTTTCATCATCTCGGACAGTAAATACTACAACCAGTCTAAAAAGGAAATTCCTGCCTTTGTGTCCAGGGCTAGAATATTCAGAGTATAGCTAATGGATGTCAGGCAGTGGGCCAAGAGAAACTAAAACTGTAGGCAAAATCAGCTTTACTATACTTAAACACTTGCAATTTTTTTTTGGCTTATTTTTCATGGCACTATATGTTTGTGCTGGAACTCTGAAGCCATCTGCACAAATGAGAGCAAAGACAGAGACGGAGCAATCATCGGGAAAATGGGAACTAAAAACACTAGCTTTTGTCTCGGGATAGAAGAGCAGAGAGGAGGTAGAAACCTCAGAAAAGAGTATGAAATTTATAAATGAAAATGAGCTTACTCCAACTTGTTGGGTCTAAATGAAAACTCAGTAGGCAACTGGTTAAAGTGTTTGCAAAGATATTAGATTTGGAGACAAAATTAAAACAAATACACCCAAACATATATAAACACAATAACCAAGAGATTTAACATTACATAAAGCAGAAGCTTCTAAAGCTGGCTGTGTGAACTGGCCCATTTGCTTTTCTCCTATATACAGAGAATGAGTGTTCGAGAAGCGTAGGAACCTCATCAGGTGTGGCCGATTAAAAACCCATGTCCGATTTACAATAAGCACTTCTCAGCTCGAGGAGTCTGTGCATCTACCAGGTAGTCAGTGAAAAGCATCTTGGCAGACTTAGCTACACAGGTGTTTTAAGACAACTCGATATATTCAAATTCATATTCATAAAAAAGATGAATGGGGCGGGAGTTATTTCCTCACAAAAATACTTTGCACCTGCAAAAGAGCCCGTAACAGGGTGTGCCTTGAGTGGTCGACTCCTCTGGTGGATTTAAAACATAGCTCCATGTTGAGAAATCTATTTATAAGAACTTTTCAGATATAGCTCTATTGTTCAGAGGGAGATGTTCCTACGGTTTAATACTCCTCCACCCACCCTACCTTCTCATCCCACACAAGGCTTCTTGCCTCCTTCTGTATTCTTAGCCCGCCACTGTTTGCCACGCATAGATTGATGAGCTGGCCATGCTCGGTTCTTCAGGGCAGAAGACCCCTCCACAGATTTGAAAATGTGTTCGGGATATAGGCAAGCCCCAGCTCTCCACAGTAATAGTGAACGGAATAAAGTGAGTAATGAAATCCATAAATAATCCCCAGATGTCCAAATCCTCGATAGCCTAATATGAAACATTCTGAAAAGATGTTTCCACTGATGCTAACAAGTGGGAGAGGAGGCCTATTAACGTCTGATGCCTTCTCTCACTGACCTCTGTCTGCTGACAGAAACAGCAGGCAGGCAAATGGTCAGAGAGCAGGCAGCACCGGCCTGGGAGCAGAGACACTGGGCAGACTGCCTAATGAGCCCCTAAATAACAAGGAAAAGAGCATAAACAAGGCAGAAGCAAGCCAGAGGGGATTTTGCTTCCATTTACCAATGTCTATGTCCACCGAATGCCGAGAAGACTAAGCTCCCCGGCCTAGCGTGGTACTCGGACCCTGTCCCGCGGCTCTCCAGAATGGCCCTGGGCCCCGGGCCGCCTCCTCCCGCAGCGGCAGAGACCCCACGAGGCTCCATTCTGCATTGGAAGGGATGCGAGGCCGGGTTCAAGGCCTGTCTTAATAGCCGAATTCGCTCTTGGCTGTACTCCTTCCCCACCGCATGTCTGAGGCCCCATTAGTCCTCCCTGCTTGTAGGGCCGACGGACTCGAGTTGTGATTCAGCGTCATCACAGCTGTAGCCACACCTTGAGTTTGTGAAGTGCTGTATTCACGGAAGGTTTTATTTGGGGGCGTATTTAGGAAATGAGCTAGCAGTGCAAGTACTGTCAGATGGGCGTGTGTCTTTCCAGGAGGGCCCAGTAGGGCCCGGTCCCTTTGTTCTGTTTCACCTCCTTACCTCTCTCCGAGAGCTGGCAGCCTGCAGCGGAGTGCGGTGTTTGCAGCCAACACTGAAAAGACAAGTGGCAGACCTCTGCTACGTAGCAGCATGGCTGGGAGAATTCTTCTTAAAATATGATTCTGTCTCCTATGATCAAGTTCAGTGCCACCTCGCCCTCCCTGGAGCGTCCCGGGTTAATCTGTGCACAGAATTCATATATAAAGTCAAACTCTTTGCTATAGATATTATTTCTTTCCCAGAGATCATAGATATGCAAAAAACTGAAGGCACTGAAAATAAAAAAAAAGAAATAGATGATTCTCCGTAGATTTAGAGGCACACTTGAAACTTCTCCATGTAACAGATACTAGTATTTATTTCAGTACCAATTTTAGATCTAATTTTGGGAATTCATTTTGGGAACATAGATTGAAAAACTTGTACATTTGACTTTCCAAAACAGGATTGTACCATGATTCCCAGCTCTCAAATATCACATTATGATGTTTTGGTATAATGGCTGATTGCTATATTGTCTTTAACTTTTTAGCCAGACTAAAGCACTATGCAAAGACCAGATTGTTTTACTCTGTTCCTTAACAATAGTTGTCATGAACCAACCAGAATTTGATTATTTGTTGATTTATATGTTATTCATTCAACAAACACTTGTGCAAATCTATTGCCTATGCTGGGAAAATAGCTCAAAGCCCTTAGGAGGTTATACGGTTCTGTGATAATTTATAGTACATAGGCAATCCTTTGCAGTCACGGATCTATGATTCCTTGATTTAGAGTATCTATTAAGTTTTTGTCAACATTCACTTCTCCCTCCAAAAACGACTATTTTTACCAAGCCCGGTGAGACATGAAGCCACTTGGAAAGGTGTTAGGATAAAGAAGTATAAGTGACACAAGACTTCCTGCTAAGAAACAATATTGATTCTGTGCATTTCACACTGTACGAGACTAGTTTGCAAGGCAGGGAATGGTGGAGGAGGCTGACCCCATAGCTGGGGGCAATGAGCGGTTGCTAGGGGAAGAGAGCTGTGGTTTTTCAATTAGAAATGAGTTCGGATTAACAAGATCCTTTATTAGATTGCAAATGTCCTTATGTTGTATTGAACTTCTCAGTCATTCATACCTTAGAGTAAATGTTTTTAAATAATAGCTTCAATTGTATGTATTTTTTAAATAAGCACTTTTACTTCACTTCCTAGGTACTGTGCACTATTCCAGAAGGTTCCTAAATCAGTTTTAGATAACCTCATAATAAGAGCATCTTTCTGCAATACTGAGGACAGTTCTTCAACAACTTAAAAAAAATGTCACCTTATGCATAGAAAATAATATTTGTATATTAATTACACTAGAGTCCATTGCTAAAGTGGCTCATGAGTGGAAACTACTGCTCTGTGACCCTACCCAGCCACCCTAAGGACGGAGGAAAGAAACAATCATTTAACACACCTGTAACCTATTTCTGGCACATTGGCTGGATATGTCTGACTTGAAGCTGAGATTTAACTTGATAATTATATAGGATAGGGAGTATTTGGAGGGAGTTGAAAGGCTTTGAACAACCAAAGGGTAGCAAGAAGTCTTCAATTCTTTTAATCTGTCTGAATATGAAACGAGAGGGCTTTTCTTTATCAATTGTTAGGATGTCACTAGTCAGATTTAAAAGCCATATGGTTCTGGTTCTTAGGGAGGAGAGCCTATAATCTATGATACTATATAAAGCCTAAACTTTAAATAATACATATCTACTATGTAGATTCTGATCTATTGTCAACTTCCCCTGCAGATCAGACATCCGTTCTTCTGGTAATTCTCCTGGGAATGTCTTGATCTCATTTGTGAGAAGGCCAAGAGGCTGCTTGCTCCACCTCGATCTGATGCCTTTTAAGCTTCCAGAGCTCCATCAATGAAATAAGTGCTTATTCTGCCCTGGGAATTTCCGTTTCTATATAAACATTGTAGTAAGTCATTGTTTCTGAATAAAAGTGGTTGAAAGATGATTTTGATGGGCTACAATGTGAGAAGTTCTGTATTCTTTTAAAGTTAGTAATAATGCCGTTGTTCATGTATATGACATTTTCTTCTACTTGGAAAGTGTTTTCCAATAATTTATTAGTTTCACTCGATTGAATGCATTTGCCCTTTGATCTCCATGGTTCTTATTGAAGGCACGTTCTTCTTTTTCCCAGTAATAACTGGTGTTATGGCAGACTCTTTCATTTGTTTTAATTTATATAATTCTTTGACCCCAAGAAGTCAGAAGTCACTTACAAACAAATTGCTTTTTAAAAACCCATCAGGCTATAGCCATTACCTGCCATTTGCAGATGTAGATAGATACTAGAATCACCTGAGAATTCCTTTGCTTAAAGGTCATATACAAATACATAGTAGGTTTGGGAATTAAAGTGTTCTAGCCACTGTTATATCCTCTTTAAATGATGCAGTGATGGTAAGGTGGAGAAAGGAAGCAGAGACTAGTGAGGAGAAATATGGTCCAATGGAATTATTACAAATTAAATCAACGCATCGAAAATTCCCTCAAGCTCACTGCAGGCATATCTGAACTTGCCGAATAACTGAGGTTAAGTGCAAAGTTTAGAACACAGAAGATTCTCCACCTGTGGGAGGTTTGACTGCAAAAAGTTGGTATGTCCTCTTGTCCATAAATCCAGAGACTCAGAGACAGTTACGTTTATGGAAGTTTAGCTGATTGAGAGTAGAAGTTCTGGAATCCCAGTGCCTGGGTTCACAACCCAGCTCTACCACTTTGTGGTACGTTGGGCAAGTCATTTCACCTCTCTCTACCTCCAGTTTTCTCCATTTGTACCATTTTGAGAGCTCATAAGAAGCCATACATAAAAGGCAGTGAGTCAACCATTTGAAGTCTGAAATTAATCATTCTCATCTTTCCTTATTATTTTCAATATCTGTTCCCCCAAATAACCAGATTCCCATACTGAAAAATCTGTTGAGATAGATACCTTCTACCTCAACGAGTGTCACTGTGTCATGGGGTGTTTCTTTGCTCTGCAGCAAACAACCCCTACCCTTGTTGTCCCCAACATGGTCTAACCTTGGTCAAATACCAAGGGGGACCTTGGACCTATGAATCTTCCACTCCTCATAGCAAAGTATCATTGGGAGCACTTTGATCATGGATTGGTTCTAAAACAAACTCCAGGCATGTTACTGAATTTACATTAGGATATTAGGGATCCTGCGGAGCCTGGGTGGCGCAGTCGTTAAGCGTCTGCCTTCGGCTCAGGGCGTGATCCCAGCGTTCTGGGATTGAGCCCCACATCAGGCTCCTCCACTGGGAGCCTGCTTCTTCCTCTCCCACTCCCCCTGCTTGTGTTCCCTCTCTCGCTGGGTGTCTCTCTTTGTCAAATAAATAAATAAAATCTTAAAAAAAAAAAAAAGAACATTAGGGATCCCATATTGGTTTCCAACATTCCAGCTATACTTACAAAAGATTTTCCATCTGTCAATCACTTTCTTGTCCTTCATCTGAAGAAAAGGTCTTCACTTGGGAATTTACTTTAGGACCACGTTCAAATGCTGTCAAACAAGTAGCCCAATCCCTACCCCTTGATTTTAAAATGACCTGGAGCTTAATCTACTCCTCCACCTCTGCCCACCCATCAAAATGCCCGTGGTCCCCAGTGCGGAATACTAACAGAGCCCTTCCTATATTTGATAGCAAGCATTTTCTTCCACTATAGAGATGTGGAAG
Source organism: Ursus americanus (assembly GCF_024610735.1). NCBI lineage: Eukaryota > Metazoa > Chordata > Mammalia > Carnivora > Ursidae > Ursus > Ursus americanus. The sequence continues at coordinate 8,064,499 of NC_142137.1, read as the reverse complement.
TGTAAAAAAGTACTATACCAGTATTGAAGGAATACATCTTCCTTTTTCCTTCTCTACCCTTCCCCCAGTCCAATGCTAAGTCACCAAATGTTGCTTTCAGTGACCCTATTATTAGGGAGAGGGATGTATTCTTGGCATCCGAATGCATTCTTCTGTGTCCTTTGCAGATAGTGATTATGTCTAGTTCAGAGCAGAACTATTAATGCTGTACTGCAGACACAGCATGGATTGACCTGGTTACCAAATGACCATAGATAATAAGATGTCTATAGGAAAGCTTCCTCCAAGTGCTTAACAAAAACCTTACGAACACGCTTTAGAGATGAAAATTATCTCTAGATTAGGTTCAGCCTCAAAGATGCTATGTGTATGGAAACTGTTGCTTAAACTTTCAGCGAGGTCAGCAGCTTGACTTTCCTTTGAGGTGGGCAGTCGCAGAGATGGACCAAGAACACGTCACCAGTCTGTCTGTCAGCAAGTTGTGACATAGAATTGTCCATTTGATCTGCCCTGACCTGGACTTGTGGTAGCCCTGGGCAGGCTAATCATTTGGCATCCCTTCATTTTTTTTTTAAGATTGATTGATTGATCGATTGATTTAGAGAGTAGGGGGAGGGGCAGAGGGAGAGGGAAAACATCCCCAAGCAGATTTGGGGCTTGATCCCAGGTCCCTGAGCTGAAACCAAGAGTCAGATGCTGAACAGACTGAGCCACCCAGGTGCCCCTTGGCAACCCTTCTAATGAATCTTCATTAAATGTTTCTTCAACGTATATTCAAGATAAAAGTTGAGTATTACTCAGAAGGAGGGACAAAAAGAAGGCCACAGGTAGTATTGTATCAATTTATATGCCCACCCAATCACAAAATTAAAGGCTCTACAATTAATGGAATCTACTTTCCTTAGAAGCTATTTTATGTACTTTAAGTACTCAAGTACTTTAAGTAGCAGGTAAGTGGCTGGACGGTGGGCACGATCCATAGAATGTATTCTTGGCAGAGTCAGCCCCTGTGTACTATTGGCCTTCACTCCCGGTCTTTGGTTAGGGACCTCCCTTTGCCCCTTTGGGTGATCATGGATCCTCCTGCTGGAGGCAAAAGGCCCGCAGTCTATCCCCCTGAGGGAAGTGAAGAGGAGAATTCAAACAGACTATAATTAGCTATTGATTTCTTCCTTAAGATTTTACCAAGATTCAATTCAAAAAGCAAGGTCTTTTAAACCTAAATTAGTCTGCAGAAAAAAAAACATGAAAAGCTGAAGGCACCATAAGAGTACCTAGAGCCAAGTAATTTCAATGGCTCCATTCCAGGTGCTGTTGAGGTGTTTTTAACTGCAGTAAAGAACTCCCTCCATTAACTTGTAACAAAAGCCTTGAGCAATGATTCTCAAACTTTAGCTGGAGTATTTGTTAAAACACAGATTGCTGGGACACACTCACAAAGTTTTACATTCAGTAGGTCTGGAATAGAACCTGAAAAGGGTATTTATAACACGTTCCCAGGTGATGCTAATTGCGACAATCATTTCTTTCCTGCCTCCTTTTAATATTTTAATATTTCTCTGCCTCTATAATTTTGTCTTCCCATTTAGAATATAATTATCTTGAGGGAAGGAGCAAAGTATGTCTTATTCATTACAATAACCTTAGTTTCTTCCACAGTGCCTCAAATTTGTAGACTGAATCAATGACATATTTATTACTTTATTTTTTGCTTCCATCTCTCTCAAAACCCTATCTTAATAAGAATGGGAGTTATAATAACTAAGGCTAATGTCCATTAAAACAGCCTAGAAACAGTACCAATTGTTGACATACATAACCTCATTTAATTATCACAAAAATCTTTTGAAGATTTTGTATTATTCTTCCTTGTTTTACAGTTGAAGAAACTGAATATAGAGATAGTAATTTGAGACAGGCTACATTACTAGCAAATTCAATGTCTAAGCTTTATTTTTTTTAAATGTTTTTTTATTATATTATGTTAGTCACCATACAGTACATCCCTGGTTTCTGACGTAAAGTTCGATGATTCATTAGTTGCGTATAACACCCAGTGCACCATGCAATATGTGCCCTCCTCACTACCCATCACCAGCCTATCCCATTCCCCCACCCCCCTCCCATCTGAAGCCCTCAGTTTGTTTCTCAGAGTCCATAGTTCTCATGCTTCATTTCCCCTTCTGATTACCCCCCTTTTTTATCCCTTTCTTCCCCTACCGATCATCCTAGTTATGTTCCATAGATGAGAGAAACCATATGATAGTTGTCTTTCTCTGCTTGACTTATTTCACTTAGCATTATCTCCTCCAGTGCCGTCCATGTTGCAGCAAATGTTGAGAACTCATTCTTTCTGATAGCTGAGTAATATTCCATTGTATATATGGACCACAACTTCTTAATCCAGTCATCTGTTGAAGGGCATCTCGTTTCCTTCAATGATTTAGCTATTGTGGACAATGCTGCTATGAACATTGGGGTGCATATGGCCCTTCTCTTCACTATGTCTGTATCTTTGGGGTAAATACCCAGTAGTGCAATGGCTGGGTCACAGGGTAGATCAATTTTTAACTTTTTAAGGGACCTCCACACTGTTTTCCAGAGTGGCTGTACCAACTTGCATTTCCACCAACAATGTAGGAAGGATCCCCTTTCTCCACATCCTCTCCAGCAATTGTTGCTTCTTGCCGTGTCAATTTTTGCCATTCTAACTGGTGTAAGGTGGTATCTTAGTGTGGTTTTGATTTGAATTTCCCTGATGGCTAATGATTTTGAACACTTTTTCATGTGTCTGTTAGCCATTTGTATGTCATCATTGGAAAAGTGTCTGTTCATATCTTCTGCCCATTTTATGATTTGTTTGTTTCTCGCATATTGAGTTTGAGAAGTTCTTTGTAGACCTTGGATACCAGTCTTTTATCTGTAGCATCATTTGCAAATATCTTCTCCCATTCCATGGGCTGCCGCTTAGTTTTTTTGACTGTTTCCTTGGCTGTGCAGAAGCTTTTTATCTTGATGAAGTCCCACAAGTTCATTTTTTCTTTTGTTTCTCTTGCCTTTGGAGAGGTGTCATGAAAAAGGTTGCTTTGGCCAATGTCGTAGAGGTTGCTGCCTATGCTCTCCTCTAGGATTTAGATGGATTCCTGTCTCACATCGAGGTCTTTCATCCCTTTGGAGTTTATCTTTGTGTATGGTGTGAGAGAGTGGTCAAGTTTCATTCTTTTGCATGTAGCTGTCCAATTTTCCCAGCACCATTTATTGAAGACTGTCTTTTTTCCACCGGATGTTTTTTCCTGCTTTGTCAAAGATTAGTTGCCCAAAAAGCCGAGGGTCCATTTCTGGGTTCTCTATTCTGTTCCATTGGTCTATGTGTCTGTTTTTGTGCCAGTACCATGCTGTCTTTGTGATCACAGCTTTGTAGTACAGCTCGAAATCCGACATTGTGATGCCCCCAGCTTTGTTTTTTCCTTTTCAACAGTTCCTTGGCGATTCGTGGCCTTTTCTGGTTCCATACAAATTTAAGGACTATTTGTTCCAGTTCTTTGAAAAATGTCCTCGGTATTTTGATCGGGATAGCATTGAAAGTGTAGATTGCTCTGGGTAGCATGGACATTTTAACTATGTTAATTCTTCCGATCCATGAGCATGGAATATTTTTCCATCTTTTTGTGTCTTCCTCAATGTCTTTCAAGAGTGATTTATATTTTCTAGAATATAGATCCTTTATGTCTCTGGTTAAGTTAATTCCAAGGTAACGTATAGTTTTTGGTGCTATTGTAAATGGGATGGATTCCCTAATTTCTCTTTCTTCAGCCTCATTATTCATGTATAGAAATGCAACTGATTTCTGAGCATTGATTTTGTATCCCGCCACATTACTGAATTGCTCTATAACTTCTAATAGTTTGGGCGTGGATTCTTTTGGGTTTTCCATATAGAGTATCATGTCATCTGCGAAGAGAGACATTTTGACTTCTTTGCCGATTTGGATACATTTTATCCGTTTTTGCTGTCTGATTGCTGTTGCAAGGACTTCTAGTACTATGTTGAATAATAGTGGCGAGAGTGGGCATCCTTGTCATGTTCCTGATCTTAAGGGAAAGGCTTCCAGCTTTTCCCCATTGAGAATGATATTTGCTGTAGGCTTTTCATAGATGGTTTTTATGAGATTGAGGAATGTACCCTCTATCCCTACACTCTGAAGGGTTTTAATCAGGAAAGGATGCTGTATTTTGTCAAATGCTTTTTCTGCATCTATTGAGAGAATCATATGATTTCTGAATTTTTATTTCTGGATAAAATCTAAGACACTGATCGATTTGCGAATGTTGAATCACCCTTGCATCCCAGGTATGAATCCCACTTGGTCATGATGGATAATCCTTTTAATGTACTGTTGGATCTTATTAGCCAGGATCTTGTTGAGGATTTTGGCATCCATGTTCATTAGGGAAATCGGTCTGTAATTCTCCTTTTTTGATGGGGTCTTTCCCTGGATTGGGGATCAAGGTAATATTGGTCTCATAGAATGAGTTTGGTAGCTTTCCTTCTGTTTCTATTTTTTGAAATAGCTTTAGGAGAATAGGTATTATTTCTTCTTTGAATGTTTGGTAGAATTCCCCAGGAAAACCATCCAGGCCTGGAGTTTTGTTTTTTGGAAGGTTGTTTATCATTGACTCAATCTCTTCATAATTAATTGGCCTGTTTAAAAAAATCAATTTCTTCCTGTTTCAGTCTTGGTAGTTTATAGGTTTCCAGGAAGTCCTCCATCTCTTCCAGATTGCTTAATTTATTGGCATAAAGCTGTTGATAAAAGTTTCTAATATTCCTTCCCATTTCATTGGTGTTGGTTGTGACCTCTCCTTTTTCATTCATAATTTTATTAATTTGAGTCCTTTCTCTATTCTTTTGGATAAGTCTTGCCAGTGGTCTGTCAATTTTATTAATTCTCTCAAAGAACCAGCTTCTAGTTCTGTTGATCTGCTCTACTGTACTCCTGGTTTCTAATTCATTGATTTCTGCTCTAATCTTGGTCAACTGCTTCCTCGTGCATGGGTTAGGCCTGTCCCTCTGTTGCTGTTCCAGCTTCTTGAGGTGAGAATATAAAAACTGCATTTTAGATTTTTCTATTCTTTTGAGTGAGGCTTGGATGGCTATGTATTTGCCCCTTAGGACTGCCTTTGCAGTATCCCATAGGTTTTGGACCGTTGTGTTTTCATTCTCGTTGGTCTCCATAAATTGTTTCAATTGATTTTTGATTTCCTGGTTCATCAAATCATTCCTGAGCAGGATGGTTCTTAGTCTCCAAGTGTTTGAGTTTCTTCCAAATTTTTCCTTGTGGTTGAGTTCCAATTTCAGAGCGTTGTGGTCTGAGAATATGCAGGGAATAGTTTCAGTCTTTTGGTATCGGTTGAGACCTGTTTTGTGTCCCAGAACATGGTCTGTTCTTGAGAATGTTCCATGGGCATTAGAATAGAATGAGTATTCGTTGGTTCTGGGGTGTAGTGTTCTAAATATATCTATGAGGTCCAACTCGTAGAGTATGGCATTCAAAGCCCTTGTTTCTTTGTCGATTTTTTGCATGGGTGTTCTGTCTATTTCTGATAGTGGAGTGTTGAGGTCCCGTATTATTAACGTATTTTTATCTATATGTCTCTTTATTCTGGTTAAGAGTTGGCTTGTGTATCTTGCTGCTCCCCTGTTGGGGGCATATATATTCATAATTGTCATATCCACTTGTTGGATACATCCTTTAAGAATAATAGTGCCCTTCTGTGTCTCTAACTATAGTCTTTAGTTTAAAATCCAATCTGTCTAATATGAGAATTGCTACCCCAGCTTTCTTTTGAGGTCCATTGGCATGAAAGATGGTATTCCATCCCTTTACTTTCAGTCTGATGTATCTTTAGGTTCAAAATGAGTCTCTTGTAGCCAGCAAATGGGTGGGTCATGTCTTTTTATCCAATCTGCAACCCTGTGGTGTTTTATGGGAGCATTTAGGCCATTTACATTGAGACTGATTATTAAGAGATATGATTTTAATGATGCCATGTTGCCAGTAAAGTCTTTGCTTAGTATTGACTGTGACTTTCTGTTCTGTATCACTCTTGGGGCCTTTTTGCCTTTATAGAACCCCCCTTAATATCTCCTGTAGGGCTGGTTTTGTGGTTACAAAATTGGTCAATGACTGGCGATTCTGGAAGGTCTTTATTTCTCCATCAATTCTGAATGACAGCCTTGCTGGATAAAGGATCCTTGGCTGCATGTTTTTTTCTGAAAGAGCTTTAAAAATGCCCCCCCCCAACCCTTTCTCTCATTCCAGGTCTGTGTAGACAGGTCTGACGTAATTCTGATACCTTTGCCTTGGTACGTGAGAAATTTCTTTGCCCTGGCTGCTTTCAATACTGTATCCTTGGATCTAATATTTGCGAAATGCACTATGACGTGACGTGGCGTAGGTTTGTCGTGGTTGAGCTTGGGAGGGGTCCTCTCTGCCTCTTGGACACGAATGTTTGTTTCCCTTGCTAGATTAGGGAAGTTTTCAGCTACAATTTGTTCAAATATCTCTTCTAGACCTCTGTTTTTCTCCACCCCCTCGGGGATGTGATGATTCTGACATTGGAACGTTTCATTGAGTCAGTAATCTCCCGTAACCTACATTCTTGCGCGTGGATTTTTCTAAGTCCAGATTCTATTTTACTTTTGTCTTCTACTAACCCATCCTCCAATTTGCTGATACGTTCTTCTGCCTCATTCACCCTGGCCGTCAGAGCCTCTAGTTCTGAATGCATTTGGCTCATAGAATTTTTAATTTCTGCCAGATTCGCTCTCATTTCCGCCCTTAGAGATTCTATATTCTCATTAACATTTTCATTAATACTTTTTTCACGTCTACAGATCATCTTGACCATTGTTACTCTGAATTCCATTTCTAATAATTTAGTTACATCCATATCCATTAGTTCTGTGGCAGAGGCCACAGACTCATTGTCTTTTCTTTGCTGTGGGGGGATTTCTCCTTTCGTCATTCTGATGAGGAGAGGTTGCGGGATTGTCCAGAGCCCAAATTATTGACCAGGACCCAGGCCGTGTGCCCTTGTTTTATAGGGATCTTAGGGATGTGGGCTTCTTGATTTTTCAGCCTGCCTTCTGGGGGAGGGGTCTGCCGCGCCGATACTCAGGCAACCCTGATTGGGTAGAGTCTCCGGGTCCCCTGCGAGGGGGGATGAGGGTGGGCACACTGTGATCCGGTTATTTCCAGGCTTTTGTTCTCTGGCGGCTTTCCCTGGTGGTTTGCTGTGCCTCTTCTGAGAGTCAGAGCAGCAGTGGCCGAATCTCAGCCTCTGTCTCAGAACAGAGGGATCGCGGACTGTTCTCCACTGATGATCTGGCCACTTTAACTCTGTTTCTGTTGGTGCTGCTCAACCCTGCAGCATCCCGGGATGTGCGCCCCACACCCGGCGTCCCAGCCCTCACTTCCAGGGCTGGCGCATCTCTGTCCTTTGTGTTTCTAATGCCGCCAGCCGCCAGCCTCCCTGTGCACACTCCGGACCTTCCGGTCCCAGTCTGGTTCCAGCGAGCACACCGGAGCTCCGTTTCAGTCTGGTGGTGCGCGTTCCCTGGCTCACAGTCTCAGTCTGCTCTCTCGCGGGTGCTCTCCATGAGTCTGCCCGCTCCCCCGTGCAGGTGGCTACCGCTTACCAGCACCCGAATGGGGCGGCTCCCTCCCCCTTCCGTTTATCTTACTTTATCTGTGCGCGGTTTCACGGCTCCCCGCTTCGTACCTCAATACTCGGCGCTGGAGATGTTCATTTGTAGAGATCCAGATGTATCTTGCTGCGTCTCAGGCTGATTCCGTGGATGTTCAGGCTGGTCTGGTACCTATCCAGCTCGACTCAGGGGACCGGCTGAATAAGGGGTCCCCTACTCCTCCACCATCTTAACTTCTTCCTCCCTTCTCGGGCTGATGTGCCACACCTCAATGCCCAAGCTTTAAACCAGGAAGTTTAAAGTGCTTCTCTCAGACCTCTCTGTAAAAATCACCATATGCTATTCATGATCTGTCCCTGTTTACCTCTCTACCCTTTCGTTCACCTCCACACCCAGTAACCCAGACATGCCATGTTTTTTTATCATGCACCTTCTACTTTTAGTGGCTTTCCCTCTTTATGGGTCTGGAAAACATCCACCCATCTTTTGATACTCAACTCAGCTATCTCCCACGCTACAAAACTTTTCCTGACTGCCCAAACCCAGCAGGTAAACTTGACCACTGCCTCCTTTATAGCCTCTTTGTAACTTATCCATCTTTAACATTTTATTGCTTTTTCTGCACTGTTGTGGTCTTACCTAGAATAGGACCTCTGCAAGGTCAAAACTGTATCTTAACTGGTTTTGGTATCTTCAGAACTTAATATAGATCTTCATAGTGGATATTAATAAGCATTACATAAAGTTCCCTTATTCTTATAATATTTATCATTACAGTATAAAATAAAAATATCTATTTTTGATATCTAACCTTTTGTCATACTAATACATACACTTTTTTAGCATTAAAAATTTTTAATCTCTATTTTCATTTCCAGAAGTTCTATTAAATTCTTTCAAAATCTACATCATCTAAAATTTATTATGCTCAAGACTTGAGTAGCTAGTTTTCATTTGTTTTTATGTCTTGATTCTCCTTCATGGTGACTCATTTCCTCGTGTGGTTTGTAATTTTTTAATTTGTGAACTCATCTTCTGCAGAGCCTATTTTTCCCTGGAGATCCTGATTGCTCTGAATGTGGGAGAAAGAAACAAAACACGTTTGAGTCCTTTCAGATGTGTTTTCACTGGGGATTTCAAGTCATTTGATAGTCCAAAATCAGTTTCTAATGCTAATTTCATGGTTTAAATTTTCTGTACCACCCTAGTAGAATAAATTCAGACTACACCTACATTTGGCACAACCTACATGTGGCTTTAAATTTCTCATAAGCAACTCTTTCCCCTTCCCCTGAGGCCTTGGATAAACAGTAAGCTTTATTTCTGTCTTTCTGAGCTGGTAGGAAAAATTTTTCTAGATCTTTTGACAAATAGAGCAGCTTTTTAAGACTTCAAGCTCTATGCACAGAATTGTTTTTCAGCCTCTAACCTCACACAGATACAAAGCTATGTCTCTGGTACCCAGTCTCTGGTCTCTAACTACATACCTGATTTGAAACATCCTTGGGCAAATGGCATCAGCTCCTACCTACTGCTCTGGTTTTTGGTTTCTCTCTTAACTTCTGCCACTTTGGATTTCCTTTTCATTCTTTAAGCTATGTACGAAATAATTGGTAGAGAAATATTTTTTCCATTACTTGAATTTGCATCCTGTCTTCTCAGACTTCCATGTTGTTAAAAGTCCCACTTCAGATTTTCAGAATGCTTTCATATCCTTTTTCATGTGGACCATCTAAAAACTGTCGGGAAAGATGAGCCAGGTTTTAGGCCTTCTTACACTAAGTAACTCTGCAGATTGAAATAGGGATGCCCACACTCACCAGTATTGTTTAATGCAGTACGAGAAGTCCTAGCCTCAGCAATCAGACAACAAAAAGAAATAAAAGGCATTCAAGTTGGCAAAGAAGAAGTCAAACTCTCACTCTTCGCAGATGACATGATACTTTATGGGGAACACCCAGAAGACTCCACCCCCAAATTGCTAGAACTCAAAAAGAATCCAGTGATGTGGCAGGATACAAAATCAATGGACAGTAATCAGCTGCATTTCTATACACTAATAACGTAACTGAAGAAAGAGAAATTAAGGAATCTATCCCATTTACAATTGCACCAAAACTATAAGATACCTAGGAATAAACTTGACCAAAGAGGCAAAGTTTTTGTACTCTAAAAACTACAGAACACTTACGAAGGAAATTAAGGAAGACACAAAAGATGGAAAAACATTCCATGCTCATGGACTGGAAGAACAAATATTGTTAAAATGGCTATGCTACCCAAAGCAATCTACAAATTCAATCTACCCTATCAAAATACCATCAACTTTTTTCACAGAGGTGGAACAAACAATCCTCAAATTTGCATGGAACCAGAAAAGACCCCAAATCACCAGGGGAATGTTGAAAAAGAAAACCAAAGCTGGGGGCATCACAGTGCCTGACTTCAAGCTATATTACAAAGCAGTAATCAGCAAGACAGTATGGTACTTACACAAAAACTGACACATAGATCAATGGAAGAGAATAGAGAACCCAAAAATGGACCCTCAATTCTATGGTCAACTAATCCTCAACAAAATAGGAAAGAATAGCCAATGGAAAAAAGACAGTCTCTTCAATAAATGGTATTGATAAAACTGGACAGCCACATGCAGAAGAATGAAACTAGACCATTTCCTTACACCATACATAAAAATAGGCTCAAAATGGATGAAAGACCTAAATGTGAGACAGGAATCCATCAAAATCCTAGAGGAGAACATAGGCAGTAACCTCTTTGACCTTGGCCACAGCAACTTCTTGCAAGACACATCTCTAAAGACAAGGGAAACAAAAGCAAAAATGAACTTTTGGGACTTCATCAAGATAAAAAGCTTCTGCACAGCAAAGGAAACAGTCAACAAAACTAAAAGGCAACCTACAGAATGGGAGAAGATATTTGCAAATGACATATCAGATAAAGGGCTGGTATCCAAGATCTATTAAGAACTTATCAAACTTGACACCCAAAAAACAAATAATCTAGTCAAGAAATGGACAGAAAACATGAACAGACATTTCTCCAAACAAACCATACAAATGGCCAACAGACACATGAAAAACTGCTCCACATCACTTGTCATCAGGGAAATACAAATCAAAACCACAATGAGATACTTTCTTACACCAGTTAGAATGGCAAAAATGAACAAGACAGGAAAAAACAAATGTGGGCGAGGATGTGGAGGAAGGGGAACACTTTTACACTGTTGATGGGAATGCAAGCTGGTACAGCCACTGTAGAAAACAGTATGGAGGTTCCTCAAGAAGTTTATGGAACATAAGAAATAGGAAGATTGGTAGGAGAAGGAAGGGAAGAATGAAAGGGGGATAAACAGAAGCGGGAATGAACCATGAGAGACTGTGGACCCTGGGAAACAAACTGAGGGCTTCAGAGGGGAGAGGGGTGGGGGATTGGGATAGGCCAGTGATGGGTATTAAGGAGGGCACATATTGCATGGTGCACTGGGTGTTATATGCAAATAATGAATCATGGAACATTTCATCAAAAACTGGGGATGTACTGTATGGTGACGAATATAACAAAATAAAAATTATAAAAAATGAAATTAAAAAAAAAAGAGGTTAAAAATAGAGCTACCCTATGACTCAGCAATTGCACTACTGGGTATTTACCCCAAAGATACAGACTAGTGAAAAGAAAGGGCACATGCACCCCAATGTTCATAGCAGCAATGTCCACAATAGCCAAACTGTGGAAGGAGCTGATATGTCCTTCAACAGATGAATGGATAAAGATGTGGTTCATATATACAATGGAATATTACTCAGTCATCAGAAAGGATGACTACCTACCATTTATATCAACATGGAAGGAACTGGAGGGTATTATGCTAAATAAAATAAGTCAATCAAAGAAAGACAATTATCATATGATTTCATCCGTATGTGGAACAGAAGAAATAGCACAGAGGATCATAGGAGAAGGGAGAGAAGCTGAATAGGAAGAAATCAGAGAGGGAGACAAACCATGAGAGACTCTTGACTCTGGAAAACAGAGCTGTGGAAGGGGAGGTGGGCGGGGGGATGGGGTAATTGGGTGATGGGCATTAAGAAGGGCATGTAATGTAATGAGCGCTTTAGTGTTATATGCAACTGATCAATCATTGAACACTACATCAGAAACTAATGATGTACTACTATACGTTGGTTAATTGAATTCAAATAAAAAATAAATAAATAAAAAAGAGATCTAAGTGCTCATAGGTAGTAAGTAGTCTTACCAGTTTAAAAAACTCAGGTGTTCTAGTTTTGGCCTAATACTAAGGTCCAAGGACTCAATCAGTATCTAGTGAAGCTAAAGGTAGCCTTTTAGCAGGTATGGATTAAAACTTGCTCTTTTTGTGGGCTCTAGACCTGGGTTAATTTTCTTGGATCTTACCTTGCTCCACTCCTCTCTCCCACATCCATCATTTCTCCTGAATATTTTTGTGGATATCTACCATTTTCAAATACACTAAAAAATCTTTCCAACCCAGGTATCTTCTAAGCCATCTCTCAAACCTTATAAATTTACCCAAAGCACTTTGTCCATAGGAATCCTTCTCCCTTCCCTAATCATAGTGAAGATGTTTATCTCCACCACACATCTTTCTGTTTCAACTCCATCCTTTTATGCTCATACATCATTCTTCCACCAGTAAATGGAGGAAATTAGGAAGAGAGGTCAAATTTAAACTGCAAGAGAATGATTGAAAGACTTGTGGATCTACTGAAGAATTATATGCCTATTATAAAAATTATGTACCTTGTCTGTCTTTGTTGACCCATTTTATTATACTCCAGGCTCCTTGGGGTGAAAGCTGCCTCCAAATGCAGTGTGCTCTGAGATGTTTGGGTCCCATATAAAAATAACAAAGCCTACATACGGAAGACAATCATGGTCATTTGGAATTGACTCCTTCCAACACACTTAGCCCAAGGGCCGTATGTACACCAAAAAAGCAAGAGTAAGGATCAGAATCCTAAAAAAGAGAATTCACTTGGGTCACCTTTCTTCTACTTCAAATCTTTTCTCTCAATGAATCTTCTTCGTTCCTGAAATGTTTGGCTTTGCATCTTAGCTTTTTGTTTCGTTTTGTTTAGACTTGTTTGCATTTAGTGAGTTGCCTCCGACTGTTTATGTTGGTCCTGATTACAATCCCTTTAAAGCATGTTCTGGAAATTTTTTGTCACAGATCTCAAGTGACAATAAGAAACACTCTGTTAGTTGGATTTCAAAGGGACCCATTCCCATCTTCCATACAAAAAGAGAGATGAAACCCTTTTAGTCTTTGAACACCAGTGAAATATTGATAGAATAGATAGTGAAAATGTATACATAAGTCCTACACCAAACAGTTTATTTCACATTCTGAATAACTTAAGAGCGAATGTCAGATCCTTACACTAGATTGAGGGAAATTCTTTCTCCCTTTCCTCCCCCCCAAAAACCTACTAAAGCCAATCAAAAGTCTCACTAGCTCCAAATTTCATTACAAGCAAAAAGTAAATATTTACAAATGGAAATCAGAAGAGTAGACTCTCATGAGTAGTAGCTTCAAAACATCTTGTTAATTAGTCAGGCTTCGTCGTCTCCTTACCTTAGGTCAGTGTATGCAAGGGAAATCCATGTAGAAGCACTTGTTTTTCTGGGATGACTTACTGCTAGTAAAAGATGTTTGTGCCAAAATGGAATGTTTAAGGTTATCTTCTTGTTGAAGATGACACTTGTCACAGTGTGATTGCCAGCAACAAGGGAGAGTTAATGCAAATAGTTTAATATTACCACGTCTGAGATGTATTCCATTAGTGTCACAGCATGTTGGATTAAAGACATTCTTCTAGCATGTTATATCTCTATTGTCCCTTCATGTTTATGGGCTGCTGCACCAAAAAGAATGAAAGGGTCACCCAGCTGTGATCTGAAGACATGTTAGGATAGGATATTCTTTTAACCCATTATCATTATTATTATTTTTACCGGTGAAAAGCTCTCAGACAGCTTAGATTAAGCAATTGGCAATTCAACTGTAGACAATGTACAGTGTTTGGGGGGGCAAAGGTGACTTAGATGATTCTATCTTGCCATCATAATATCCCCAATGTTGTCGCATAGTTCCTTCAGATGGAAGGGGTAAGGAAACCAGCTTGGTACATAAAGGCTGTTTTTCTGCTCCTCTGGCTCCTGTACAGATCTATTGCCTTCTGATCATTTGACTGATTTGTTGGCTCTCTGACTCTGGGCAGTACCTACAGTCTGAGAACATGATACTTGTGTAGAGAGAAGTAGAAGTTTGCAGAACATGACAATCGTGTCCACCAGGAGTCCACTTATGTGCATCTACTGGGGGCAGTGAAGGATGTTGTTGATGAATGCTAGTACGGCTGCTCCTGAAATCAAATGCTTTCTTCAGGGTATAATATCGCTTTATTCAGGGATTCTGCAGGGTTTCTGTGGCATTGGGCTTTGTTTGAAAATTCAAAGAATTCTCTAATGGCAAGCTTGGCTGTTCTAAAAAATAATCAATTAAAAACCCAAGTGCTTTAGACACTATGAAAGCAAGTCACAAATGTCCCTCATTTGCATCTGGAAAAAAGAAGAAAGATTGAATGCTATTTTAGTATCAAGGACAGCTGTCACCTAATGGGGTGAATTCTTTTCACAAAGAAACTATAAGCAATGGAAAATGCCAAGGTCTATCATTGTGTTTGCAGGTTAAACTAAATAATATGTTCTAAATATTTTATTGTGTAATTGGTTTGATGTTATTGCTTTGTAGGGGCTGTAGAGATGTGGAGAGAAAGGTGACTGCCTTTCTTCAGGTGCTGTAGTCCCATCCATTATGTTAGTATTTCCACTACTTGGTCCCACTGACTTCCCAAAGAGGTTTTCCCCAAGTGTAACATGTTTTGTTCTTACTTATGCATTCAATATATCATCCTCATCTAGCTGTCTCATTCACCATTGCACGAGCTTTATCAATATCTGGGAAGAACATTATCCATACAGCACAGCTATATTTCTGTGGTCTGCTCTGGATGTGAATGGTCAGAAACATTATTTCTGGCAAATTTCTTCAGGAAATAAACATGAGATATATCACCTTTGCCTGGAAGGTGAAGGAGAGGGAAGAAGACCCTGAGCTGTACACTCAGATCAAGACTTACTCCTGCCATGGAGATGAGAACGCTATGGAACCCTGACAGAATTCTAGCCCTTGCCTGGAGCAGGAAATATGGCTCCAGAGCCCCAGAGAGCAGGGCCTCACCACACACCCTGCACAGGCCAGCTCTGCTTTCTCACAAGGCAGAGAGGAAAGTCAACCACAATAGTAATAGCTGATATTTTTTGAGTACTTAGTATCAGGCATGTTAAAGGCTTTAAGTATATTAACTCATCTAATCCTCTCAATAACCCATCTATACATGAACTAATTGAGGCACAGAGGAATTTAGCCCCATGCCCAAGGCTACAGAGCTGGCAACAGCCAAACGGGAATTTGAGTCCAAGCAGTGTGTTCTATGCTTGTTACTCTTCAAATCTCATTGAATCTACATTGAATGTCATTGTCAATGCAAAACACATTACGTACTGAAAAGGAGGGTCATAAATCGAGGTAGAATTTTGAAAATACACAGCAAGTACTAGACACTGTGGTAAACGTCAGTGCCTAAGCAAAAAAGATAAAGCCCCTGATCTTTAAGAGCAGCTGCCTAAAGGAACAAGTCAGGTAAAATAGAATAATATTATCATGATTGTCGTTGTCGTGGTGGTGGTGGTGTGTGTGTGTCTAAGAGAAAAAGACATGCTCTAGTTCTTGTCAGATTTGTTTTCCAGCAGAGTCTCAGCTTTTCCTTCACAATAGGCCCCTAAGTACAGATGACAGTTGACATTTCAATCAGTCTAATACTCATGGGGAGACCTTCCCTGTCCCCTTTCACTTTGTTTTGCATCTTGTTTGCATATATCTTCATAAGTGATGAACTTGTGCCTCTTCCTTAGACCAGTTGTTTCTTGACTCCTGTTGCTTCTCTTATGGTCCTCCCATCCCTTTCTTTCAAAGTGCTCATTTCTTTCTTTTCCCCTCAGCCCACCTCTTGGTGGTTGTTGCTTCCAGATAGCATTTTACTCACTATCGGGAACGTTTTTCAGGCTGGGCTGAATATTTGGGCTCAGACTTCAGGTCCAGAGGCTCTTGGGTACCAGATTCAGTGTCTCTGCCGTTGATTTATGGCGTCACCTCACCCTCCCCTCCAGTCACCTGATGAGGATGAATCACCTATGATGAAGGTGGAAGAGAAAAAGAATCCTAGGAGGAGAAAAACTGAGTTCTAAGACAGAGGAGAGGAATGTGTTGGAGTAAAAGTCACCAAATGATCTAGGAGACTCAGAGGAGATTCTCACCGTGGAGGTAAAGAGGATGGTTGGAAAGCTCCTACTTGTGAGAGAAACCTGTTGTGACCTCTTCCTTGATAATAATTAACATCGAAGGGCCAGCCCAACCCCATTGGCTTTACATAGGGTTCCAGGACCTGTAAATTGAAGAAAGAAGCAAATACTGTGGAAATAGGACTGACTACATAACCGTGATGCCTGGTGCAAAACGAAAATGCTGGTCCCCTTGTTAAAATGTTATTAAGAATTTCAGGCTCGTCGCAGATCACATGCCATAAAGACAGCCCTGCCAGGAAGCTCCTATAAAAGGAGAGAGGGTCTTTCTCTGCTGGAGAGCTGTTTATTTCACAATTAATAATTGGGTTTTGCCTGTGGGCCCAATAAAGGAGAAGGCACGTGACAATGATAGGCACGCTGCTTGAGAACTTAAGGAAAAACATAAATTTTATAAGCAACTGTCAGGCACAAAAAAATTCTGTGATAAAGTCGTATGAGCAGCTAACAATCTCCCCAGCAGCAGAAAGCTATCATCTCTCTCTGTGTGGGCATTTGGAAATAACTTCAAATTGAAAGATATAGCCCTTGAGGCCACAGTGTTAGATTCAAAGGTAGTAAAAAAAAAGTGGGGGGGAAGAAAGGTGTAACTTGGAGAGACTAGATGATAAAGAAGAGGGAGTTGCTAGAGAAATGAGAAAAAAGGGTGTGTACATGCTTGTGTCATGCACACGTGGGTTGTGAGGGAGAGACAGGGAAAGACACCTGTGAAAAATACAGATGGATAAGCAAATGGGAAATTGTATAGGTTAAGGACTCAAAACAATTACAAAACTACAAATGAGATCTTAGGAAGAAAAATGGTTGATCCGTTGAGTGCATGGAGCCGGGGGGATGGGCTGAAAGAACTCTGATTAATCAGCTTGGAAATCCTTAAATTAGTAACTAATGAAAAACAAATTTGCTTTTTTCTCTCCTCATTAATTTGTATTATGTGAAGGAAATTACATTGACAATAAACAGTAAAGAACCGAACATTTTGTTAAAACAGAAGATACAACTGTATTATTAAATAAATACCCAGCAGTCCCTCTCCAATTAGCTACTGTTTATAAAGTGCAATGAGATTCCTGGATGGAAGGTGCTATAAAACTGTGTATAATGATAGTTCTGACTACTGGTAAAAGGACCACAGATGAAAAAGGTATACATGCTGCACAGGAATGCATGTTTAAGAAAGCTATCGTATAAAGAAAAAAATGATACAGAGGAGTGTGTTCTGGTTCAAAGGGTCTGAAAACCTCCTCTGGGAGAATGACAGATGCATATACCAGTTCTGCATGCTGCACCTGCATGGACTGTGTTCCGGGGTGAGTTGGGGCCAGAAGGGGGCAGGGAGAACTGGTTAACAGCTATTTTTCACAATGGAATTTTTCTGCCTCTTGCCCAGCACCTGAATGGAACTGACAGGGATTCTGATAAATGCACCAAGAGGATAGGAAATCTTGTCAGTGTCACTGGACTGCTGTCACTTGGGGAAGCTCAAAAGGGTAACTCCCACAGATTCCTGGAAACTGGGCTTCGACAGACCTTGGAAAGAATCTGGCACCTGGATAGACCCTGAGTCTTCCTGCAATGGGCTCTAAGAGTAGAGCTCCAAATATAAAACAGCAAGAGGAGCAAGACAAGTAGGGTATAGAAAAAAGGTGTAGGCAGGTGGGAAGGGCCCCAGGATCAAGTGAATCATAAAGATTTTTGCCTTATGATTTGGGGATTGTTTCTGTCTCTCTCTCTCTCTCTTTATGTGTATGCATGTGTGTGTGTGTGTGTGTGTGTGTGTGTGTGTGTGTGTATTATGTGAGCCAAGGGATTTAGGCAGGAACTTGCCCTCCTTTGAAACTTGGCCTAAGGACAACATGAGAGGAGATTTGGGCTATTTGTTTAATGAAAAAAAAATGGGAGCAAAGAAATGAAAGCATGAAGTTGAATGTGAAAGAGAGGCAACTTGGTATTTGTAGAGCAAGTAATTCAGCAGTTGGCAGTAACTGAGACAAGGAATCGATAATTAGGACTTTCAAAAGCCTGAATCATTTTATACCAATAGCTTCAGGGTGGCAAGGCAACCTAAAGTTATTGGCTCATGTGATTGCCCCCCTAGCCCTTTCTCTTTGCATTGGGTAAAATGTCTCCCTTTCGCCTGGCCCCGGCCCATGCTGTATCTGCATTAGAAACGCCATCACAGTGGTCGAGAATTATTTCACTGGGATTTACATTGACTCAGTTCTAAGCACAGCATTCAGACACTGCTGGGGCTTTACTCCACACTAGACGACGAGCAACAGGCTGGCCTCTCAGAAGTGGCCATTCCCAGGGCTTGGCACTTCACAGTGGGCTGGCCTTGGGTTTTCTCTGGGTAGCAAGAACAGAAATCTATCCCTGGTGCAATCTGACGCTCAAACTGAGTAGGTAAAGGAGGAGGCTGTGAAAAATGGCGTGGGGAGGGGGAAGCGGAGAGGAAAAGATAAAGGTGCTGGAAAGGCAATTAATGATGGAAATGGGTAATATGACTTGGTTACCCTTTATGTCCCTTCTACTCTGAGATTTCATAATGCCACAGTCTCCTGGGGAATAGGGAGAAACATAGAAAAGAGTGTGAGAAAAACAAAGAAAAATCAGAAATTTAAAAATAGCCAATATTTAATTTGCACATTCTATAAACCCGGTACTGGGCTAAGAACTTGACATAGTTTTTATTCTTGAATTTTTACCACAATGCCATGAGTGTGGATCTCCAATAATAAAGTACCTGTGAGATGGGTACTAATCTTCTCTCCTTTTTACAATTAGGAAACTGGTGCTGATGGAAAGACAGTCTGTAGCTCCAGGAGGCGTATAGCTGGACAAAAAAACCCTGAATCTGTCCAAATCTAGGGTCTTAACTCCCACCACAATGTTACACTGTCTCCTTCAAATATGGACTGGAAAAGGAAGTGAAGAGCCACCTAAGTTAAAAGGACCCGAGAGAAAAGGATGAGGAGGTGAATGTTCTCAATCTCTGAGTTTTAGAAGAGATTGCAGATATGAGATAAAGACATTATTCATTAGCAAGAAAGGCTCCCATAATTGTTCAAAACAAACTCTCTGGATAGACATTTTCCAGCTCAGTAACTGTCCCCCCACAGAGTGGAAATAACCAGCTTTGTTGAATGATACCGTTACTGAGCATTAAAGGGAATATAATTAGGTAGAATTCTCTCCTCACAACTTGGGAGGTGGCCGTTGATGGAAATGGGTAATGTCCTTCTTTAAATACTATTCATTCTTGAGTTACAGTCATGTGAATCATATAGCTCCATCTTTAGAAAACCGAATTCAATGCATGGTCCACTCTCCTGACAGCACGAAACGTGCATGATATTAATCACTTATTATTCTCTGCTCTTCATGCTTTGAAATGGAGAAGAGTATGTTAAATACTTGGCAAAGTGCCTAAAGCAGAGAGGCCTTAAGCAGGGTTAGTCTTCTTACTCTGCTTTCCCTCAGTCCTTCTTTGATCCAAGGGACTCCAAAGATTTTTGATAGCACTCCCATCAGTTAAAGGGAGAGAAAGAGAGAGAAATCTCAGCTTGAGCCATTGTGGTGGATACTGTGGTGCTCTTCTTAGATCCTCTCTTCAGGGCTGATGCATATAATCCCCTGCTGCTGCAAATATGCACTGCTGATGGTCATAGCTATATCCTTCACCAGGATTGCCCTCAGCTGAAGTCGCTCTCCTCCCAGGTGGCAGCCCATGCCTAACAGCTGGCCAGTGAGGAAGGAGGAATGCCCAGACCCCTTACCTTTTTTTTTTTAAGATTTTATTTATTTATTTGACAGAGATAGAGACAGCCAGCGAGAGAGGGAACACAAGCAGGGGGAGTGGGAGAGGAAGAAGCAGGCTCATAGCGGAGGAGCCTGATGTGGGGCTCGATCCCAGAACGCCGGGATCATGCCCTGAGCCGAAGGCAGACGCTTAACCGCTGTGCCCTTTACCTTAATTCAAGAAAATTCTGAAGGGCCTTCCCAGCTCCAGAGCTCACAGTAGGGTCTGCTAAGACCTCAGCTGCAAACACATGGCAGGTCACCTTCTCCCTGTGCCCCGTCCTACCTCCTCCATCGCTGGCAGGTGTATTTTCCAAGGGTTCCCCCAGTCAACCTACTAAATGAAACTCTATTTCAGAGTCTATTTCTAGTGAATCCAACGTAAGACAACTGTCAGGTGTATTTTTATAATGAGTAATGCATTTAAATGTTGAATATATGAATATTGTATTCAAATATTTCACTATAAAACATTCACAAAATAAAAATTTAAAATAAATGTGAATAACATTAATAGAAATTAAAGTTTTAGTATTTTCTTCCCATATCTCAATGAATTCTCTTGTGCAACTTCTCCCCTTACTTTACACACACACACACACACACACACACACACACACACACACACACACAAGAGGAGACTGTTCTTATTTAATAAAAAATGTGAAAGATTCTATCTTAAGTGTCATAGGGAATATAAACATGATCTTACAGTGTAGTTGGGAAGAAAGAAAACACTTCTACAAATAATCAATGAATGCTACTGCATAAGGAAAAACTGAGGCATGTGTGTAATAATACATAAGAAATAGAGACACCAATACCCCAGGATACCCATGGGGGCTCAGGCCACCCCAGTTAGGGGAATTATGGAAGGATTCCTGGAGGAAGTAGGATCAAAGGTGGTGGTAAGGAGAGGAGGAGCAGGATGGGCATTCCCAGAAGGAAGGCTCAGTGAGGAGTGTGCAAGGTAGTTCTAGAAAGTGAAGAGAAACTTCAGGTGCATAGGGCTTTTGTGAGAAAGAAGTAGAAGATAAGGCTGGAAAAGTGGGTGAGGCAATCTTACATTGGTGAAGACACTGAATGTAAGGCTAAGGGGTATGCGCTCTGCTTTGTTGGCAATGAGGAGACAGCAAAGGGTTTTGAGGAGTTGAATGGAAGCCTTTCAGGAAGATTAGTTTGGTAGCAACATGCAAAGAAAGTGAGCAGAAGGGGCTCCTGGGTGGCGCAGTCATTAAGCATCTGCCTGCGGCTCAGGGCGTGATCCCGGAGTTCTGGGAGTGAGCCCCACATCAGGCTCCTCTGCTGGGAGCCTGCTTCTTCCTCTCCCACTCCCCCTGCTTGTGTTCCCTCTCTCGCTGGCTGTCTCTCTCTGTCAAATAAATAAATAAAATCTTAAAAAAAAAAAAAAAAGAAAGTGAGCAGAAATTATACCTATAGTACAGAGAATTTAGCACTAAAAGGAAAATAGATTACTGGCAGGTCAAGGAAGAAGTAGGAGACATGAATGAGAACAGAAAAGTATTCATAGAAAAGATGTCACAGAGGAAAATCTACATCATCTGAAGAATAAGGAAAAACACCAGAGGACTGGGTCTTATGCTGTAGTAACATACAGGATATTGTGCTCTTACCAAACACAAGGACATCAGGAAGGACTAACTCTGGAGAAAATATCTTTGTTCTGACATTTTGATTTAGGGTGATCATGTGACATCTAGGTGGAAATATTTAATAGTTATACATGTAGGGCTGGAGTCAAGAGAAAGGATAGAACTAAGCATGTAAATTTCAAAGCCATCTGCATAGCAATCCTACTTGAGTTCTTGAGAAGGAATCAGTCTCTTAGAGATTCATGTAGAGTCAGAGTGTCAGGGAACGGAAGAGGGAGACAGATGGATCTGAAGTGGGGAAGGGGAGTGTTGGAAGGTAAGGAGGAAAAGATTCTCAAAGCAAGGGCAAGAGTATTGTCAAGGTACTAAAGCTGCAGCAAATCCAGAAAGAATGAGCAGAAACCATTGGGCGGGGTGACCAAGAGGTTATGACAGTCTTTAAGAGAGCAATTTTATCTGAAGAGAGGAAGAAGAGAGGTGTTTTGAATTGTATATAGCTTTCTTTTTAAGTTTGTGAATATAGTGAGAGAGAATGTGAGGGTGGCAGCATCACAAATAAAAGCATTTTCAAGATAAGGATCACGTGCACAAAGAAGAGGGAGAGAAAATGATGGTGCTAGAGAGAGAAAGGGTGGTGGGTCAATCAAGTAGACGCAAGGAGCATGCGAAGGAAGCCTGCCTTGGAAACGAGTGTCTCAATCCCTCGAATCAACAGAAAATGAAGAGCATGGGTATAGAGATAGGTTGCAGGTCTGCTCTGAGTTTCCCAATTGATGGATTTACACAAATTCCACTCTCTGGGGTGAGAGCTACCGCTATAGACATACACAGTCTTTCCCTACGCATTCACACACACACACACACACACACACACACACACATATATATATATATATACACACACACACACACTCCACAAAAAGACAAGCTCCCACTGAAACTTAAGTAATTTTAAAAGGGGAGTGCTTTGGCATTTTTAGAAGATGAGAAATTAGATGTCTGGCTCCCGGGATTTCCTTCATTTAAAGACATTGCTGTCATAAATAAATAAGTAAATAAATAAAATGAACGACACTGCTGTCATAAATAAATAAACAAATGAACAAAAAAAATGAAAGGCATTGCTGTCATAAATAAACAAATAAACAAACAAATAAATGAAAGACATTGCTGTCAACCTCTCAGAGGTGTAAATGCCAGCCTTCTTCACTTATGTCCTTCAGCACTGCTAACATCCAAAGACCCCGGTTTAGGATAAAGGAAGACTTGTCTTTCTCAGGCACTCCACAGGGTGCAAAGCTAATTTTGTCCTGATGTGAAGGAGATATCTGGTCCTTGAGATCTGACTGGGCTAAGTGCCCTCTTTGCTAAACACTAGCTACATAGTCACATTAAGATCTATCAGAACTTTCACTGGAAGGGGGTTGATTGGTGTTTCATCTGTGAGGCTGCATAAGCACTCTTCGTTATTCCACTCACAAATATGGATGGGATAGGCAAGAGTAGACTCTGGAAGAATCAAGTCTAGAGATCTAGACAGAGCAAATGAGACATCCAATGGGTATATGATAAAGGATATTCTGAGAATAAGGAGCCATCTGGTGGAAAAGGCAAAGCAAGGAATGGTTTGGGGCATGGAGCAGAAGACTTAGATTCAAATCCTGGCCCTTGGACTTGGTAGTTGTGTGGCATTGAGCTGATAACTTATCTGCTTCATGTTTTGGTTCCCTCACTGGTACCCAATGATAACACCTACACTGAAGACTTGCTCTGAGGATTAGAAGGGAGAACACATGGCACACAGTGGATGTTCAGTAACTATGGGGGGGGGCAGCCAAGAAAAAGATGACAAAACTGCAAAAGAAAAGCTGTCTTCCTTTCTGTTGGATGGAACAGGAAAGCCAGAGGAAAGAAAGATCATGTTTTCCCATAAAATTTCGGGTGGGCAAATACAAATTTGATGTAAGAGATAATAGAAAAAAAGCCAATGAAGTGCCCAGAGGAATGGAAAAATATGCCCAAAGATTGTCATAGCAGCAAGTGCTAAAATATGATTGGAGGTTCTGATAACTCTGGCTAGATTGCTTTTAAATAATTTGTAGGCTGTTAAATTATTTGTAAATGGCTGAGACAACAAAACGTTTCAGCGCTTGCATTCATGCACATTTGGCAAACTCTTCACAACTTTTTGAAGGAGGGCAGGATGCAAGCAGGAAGGGCTAAGAGGAAGACTGCAGTTTTCCAGATGTGTGGCCCTCAAGGCACAAAAAGACAATGTTGTCATGAGCATGGAGAGACAGGGAATAGAATCACATTGATTTGAGCTGAAGAATCTATCTTGGTTATGAACCTCAGAGAACTTGGGGGACAATGAGTCACCACATTCCATTTAATATGCACAGAAAATTTGGAACAAAATCAATTCAGCAGTGGAAGCTGGCCAGTTACCTGGAGAATCATGAAGTGAGGAATGCTTCTTATTCAAAAAGCAGCTGAGGTTATTCTCCAAAAGCCAGGCACAGACTAGGAAAGGCAATTAAATTTCTCTATGCCCTCTGGAGACTCCTGTGAACTCCTTGGCTAACTTATTCCTATAATTTGCTGAAACCACTGCTAATATATTTCAGTTATAACTGACCAAAGACATCATAGCTCCAACAGTGGGCATTACTTACAACTCATACGAGCGTGCAGATACATGCCAAATTGCACACATATATGTAACCCGTGTATACCATATGTATTCTAGGAATATGCTTTGGAAAGATAGAACAGGGATTTGGAACATATAGAGAGGAGACAGAACCAAAGAGCTTTCTCTCCTTTTTCTCACACATTTGTCCTCATTTAAGTGGATTTCCTATTCGTACCCTAATGTGGCCTAAGGAAGTGGCTTGATGAGGTGTGGAAGTGCCTAGTAGATCTTCTTTGTCTCTCTTCACAAATGACATGATACTCTATATGGAAAACCCAAAGACTCCACCCCCAAACTACTAGAACTTATAGTGCAATTCAGTAATGTGGAGGGATACAAAATCAATGCTCAGAAATCAGTTGCATTTCTATACACGAATAATGAGACTGAAGAAAGAGAAATTAGGGAATCCATTCCATTTATAATAGCACCAAAAATCATACGTTATCTCGGAATTAACTTAACCAGAGACGTAAAGGATCTATATTCTAGAAACTATAAATCACTCTTGAAAGACATTGAAGAAGACACAAAAAGATGGAAAAATATTCCATGCTCATGAATCGGAAGAATAAACATAGTTAAAATGTCTATGCTACCCAGAGCATTCTACACTTTCAATGCCATCCCAATCAAAATACCAATGACATTTTTCAAAGAACTGGAACAAACAGCCCTTAAATTTGTGTGGAACCAGAAAAGGCCACGAATTGCCAAGGAATTATTGAAAAGGAAAAACAAAGTTGGGGGCATCACATTGCCGGATTTCAAGCTGTACTACAAAGCTGTGATCACAAAGACAGCATGGTACTGGCACAAAAACAGACACATAGACCAATGGAACAGAATAGAGAACCCAGAAATGGACCCTCAGCTCTTTGGGCAACTAATCTTTGACAAAGCAGGAAAAAACATCCAGTGGAAAAAAAACAGTCTCTTCAATAAATGGTGCTGGGAAAATTGGACAGCTATATGCAAAAGAATGAAACTTGACCACTCTCTCACACCATACACAAAGATAAACTCCAAATGTATGAAAGACCTCGATGTGAGACAGGAATCCATCAAAATCCTAGAGGAGAACATAGGCTGCAACCTCTTTGACATCGGCCACAGCAAATTTTCATGACATATCACCAAAGGCAAGAGAAACAAAAGAAAAAATGAACTTGTGGGACTTCATCAAGATAAAAAGCTTCTGCACAGCCAAGGAAACAGTCAAAAAAACTAAGCGGCAGCCCACGGAATGGGAGAAGATATTTGCAAATGACACTATAGATAAAAGATTAGCATCCAAGATCTACAAAGAACTTCTCAAACTCAATACACAAGAAACAAATAAGCAAATAAAAAAATGTGCAGAAGATATGAACAAACACTTTTCCAATGAGGACATACAAATGGCTAACAGACACATGAAAAAGTATTCAAAATCATTAGCCATCAGGGAAATTCAAAACAAGACCACATTGAGATACCACCTTACACCAGTTAGAATGGTAAAAATTGACAAGGCAGGAAACAACAAATGTTGGAGAGGATGTGGAGAAAGGCGATCCCTCTTACATTGTTGGTGGGAATGCAAGTTGGTACAGCCACTTTGGAAAACGGTGTGGAGGTCCCTTAAAAAGTTAAAAATTGAGCTACCCTATGATCCAGCAATTGCACTACTGGGTATTTACCCCAAAGATACAGACGTAGTGAAGAGAAGGGCCATATGCACCACAATATTCATAGCAGCATTGTCCACAGTAGCTAAATTGTGGAAGGAACCGAGATGCCCTTCAACAGATGACTGGATTAAGCAGATGTGGTCCATATATACAATGGAATATTACTCAGCCATCAAAAAGAACTATTTCACAACATTTGTAGCAACATGAACGGGACTGGAGGAGATTATGCTAAGTGAAATAAGTCATGCAGAGAAAGACAATTATCATATGGTTTCACTCATTTATGGAACATAAGAAATAGCAGGAAGATTGGTAGGAGAAGGAAGTGAAGAATGAAGGGGGGTAAACAGAAGGGGGAATGAACCATGAGAAACTATGGACTCTGGGAAACAAACTGAGGGCTTTAGAGGGGAGGGGGCTGGGGGATTGGGATAGGCCGGTGATGGGTATTAAGGAGGGCACGTATTTCATGGTGCACTGGGTGTTATAGGCAAGTAATGAATCATGGAACTTTAAATCAAAAACTAGAGATGTACTGTATGGTGACATAATATAATAAAAAATTATTATAAAAAAAGTTAACTTTGAAAAAGAAAAAGAAGATCTTCTTTGAATTATTGCTAGTCACAGGGCTGGTGACTGGCCTCCTCACACTCACATAGACATGCTTCTGAAGAGAGATCAATTCCGCCAATGTTTACCACCATGGCTTCACTCCTAAGTGACACTGCTGATCCTGCCTGGGACATACATTCACGTAGGCTGGATCTAATACTACCTTGATTCGCCAAAACAACTGATAACTTTTATCTTTGGCAATCTTGGCAAGTCCTGGAATCTTAAAGGGAGCCATGGCCAATCACATATCTTTTGCTAACTTTCACATGGATAGCATGGATCCGGGACAGAAATACCTCAAACATCTACAGCAAAGATGTCCTGTCTTGGAAAGAGTAATGATGGGTAACAACAACAGTATTTTAACCCAGAGTAAAGCCGAAGTCCTTATAGTGGGTCTGAAATGACCTAGAAGATCTATCCTCTTACTCATGCTACTACAACCCCTCACTCAATCTACCCAACCACATTGGCCTCCTTGTTGTTCTTTGAATACACCAAGCCTATTTGACACAGCTGTTTCCTGCTCCCGACATTCTCTTTACCCAGATATCCCTAGCTAAACCCCCTTGCCTCCTTCAAGCCTTTGTTCAAATTTCACCTTCTCAGTGAGAACCGCCCTGACACCTTTATTTACTGCAAGCTGTCTGGTCCCCCTGGGACCCTGATCTCACTGACCCTATTCTGCATGTGCCTTTTCCCTTAGTTCTCATCATCTTCTAACATACTATACACATGACTTACTTACTATGTTTATTATTTGTCTCTTTGGATGAAATAGAAGTAAACTCCATTAGGGCAGGAATATTTGTTTTCTTTACTGACATATCTAAGTGCCTAGATATTCCCTGGAACAAAGTAAGTGCTGAATAATTATTTGTTAAATAAATCCGAGTACCTAATTTTATGCCAGGTACAGTTCAAAGAACATTGCATTTATTTAAACTCTATGATAACTTGTATGGTTATTATTCTGAGTTTATAGATGAGTGAGGCCCAAAGGTTAATAACTAGTCCAAGGCTACCCTTCTACTAAGTCTCATGGAGCCAAAATTCAAAGCCATGCAACATGATTTCAGAGCCCACATTTCTGCCTCTCAAGAAGCCCACATAAGGAGCCCGTGGCTAAAAGGAAAAATTTCTCTCCAAAAGGAAAGATTATATTTTCCTGTATAGCAGAATGATCTTAAACACTCACAGAGATTCTGTTACTGCAATGGGATTTTAATAATGCTTTCAGAGTCTTGTAGCTAGGATGGAGATTGAATATGCTAATAACTGTAAATAGCAATTCCATTTACTAAGCATATTAGTGAGTCTCTGGATTCAACAGGTATTAAAATATGCTAATAGGGTTACTGAAGAAATTGTTGACCCCAAAGGGTTCAATTTGGAGCAGCAAACCAATTATCTCAACCAAAAGTTACCTGCAATTGCCTGGTTGCTTTTTGATATGTTGATGACTTAAAATGTGAACCATCCATTTATTAATTTCTGCTTGTTAAACTTGAAAAATCTGTGCCATATTATTTTTAATTGCATCAATTAAAATGAGAGTCACATACCTACCATGGATGTCATTGTGTGCATGTAATTAATCAGATGCTGAGGAAAAAAGTCCACTAAGTTATTAACATTATAAAGCACATCAGTGAATAAGGGAATATTATGGATTTTTAAGCCTCATACTGTAAAATAATAAATATCTTCACATACATGATCACCCAACAATTTAGATCATGTTTAAGGAGAAAACCCAAATTAGCTCTTCCTTATTTTTTCAAATTATAGTATAATATACTTCATTTTTCATTTATTAGTTTTTACTTTGAGTTGCATGGTACTGCCCCCAATAACAATATAGCACTAATACCATGATGTAGGAATCCAGTGAATTAAACAGGCCATATGTTTTTGTGTCTGGCTTCTTAAGCTCAACATTATGTTTGCAAGATTCATCCATGTTGTTATGTTTAGTGACAGTTCATTCATTCACTTCGATGTGTAATATTCCATTTTATGAATATAATACCATCTATTTATCCATCTCATGGTTGATGGACATACGGGTTATTTTCAGCTTGGAGCATTATGAATGTGTGTCTAGATATTTTTTGTACATGTTATTTGGCATCTATTTGTATGCATTTCCATTGTGTATTTACTCACGAAGGGAATTGCTGGGTCACGGTTCATACATACGGTTAGCTTTAGTTGATAATGTCTATGTCCCCAAAAGAAGTCCCTGAAACAAAGTCACAAGTGCCATAGTTTATTTATGCAGGAATCCCAGGAAGCACTGGTAGTAGAAATGAAGACATAAGAAATGAAATAAAGCCCTTAATGAGTGTATTACTGAAAAAGTCACCACCCTGAGCACCTACAGTATAATGGAACATGTCTGAATTATCCCAACTGAGGGCTGAGGAAGCTAGGGTAGTTATCTACGAAATCGCCATCTCTCATTGGCTGAGAGGTGCACCGGGGAACATTAATTTTCTGGCATTTTTGTTTGCCCTTTCTGAAAGCTGAGTGTGTGCTCACATCCAACATAAGGCTCTCAGGCAGACAGTCAGAAGTCAGGGTAATAGGTAATAGCTTCGCACATGTAGAGTTAGTGCTGAGAAGATGTGCGCCAGCAGTATCTGTTGTGATAGCTGAGATCAAAAAAGAAAGGAAAAACTCCACATAGCAAAAATGAAGAGACAAATCAAAACCAAAGGGTTACTCAGGAGTGAACTACTGCCCAAAGGAATTTCAGATCAGATACGGGGTCTAAAGTCCAGAGGCTGGGACAAAGGGCATGAACTTGGGCCTGTGTGAGGCTGGAAATGAATTCCTTGTATTGAACCCTTAGCTGGAAGACCTGCCTTGTTCATAGGATGGGATCTAAAAAACTAGGCTCACTAGATCGAAACAGAAAGAAGCCTGCTTGCTTGTCCAGTGCTTTAGCTGGGGAGATAGGGCAAGGTGTCCATGAGAAATTAAAACCCCAGGCCTGTGCCATATACAGATGTGGGGTCTGGATTAATACCAATGGTACAGGAATATTAAGCCAACAAGGCACATCAGAAACTTGCCCAGGATCAGTGAAACACCTTGGACTGCTGGCAGAAGTGAGTTTGAAATAACTCTAGAATTAGGAAACAGATTTCTGCTGCAGACAACTGAGCCTCAGTCCTACTATGAAACTCTGGGAGGTTATGTAGTACGACCCTGAGTTATCTCGGCTGAAGGCGGAGGGATGGTGATATTTATCCATTAACTCCAACACTCATTTATTGAGGCCATCTCCCAGGGGATCTTAACTCCCCAGTTCTTTTGGCAGGAAGTCTCACGTGCCAGCCAAACAACTTCTGGCACCCAAAGGAACTCCCAGATAAGAGTTATGGGTGTTTGCTGTTAGAAACTGTCAGGCTAGTGTACGTGCCAGCGGGGAATGCTGAGAGATACAGGCAGGGCACCAACAGCATGTTCAACACTGCACTACACTATGCTACACTATGCTAGGCTACACTGCAAATAGTTTACACCCCCACCAGCCAGGTGGTGTTCCATTGCTTTATATTTTTGTCAACAACGAGTATTGCCCCTCCCTTTTTCTCATTTTACATATTTTAAGGAGTGGTTGTTGATATATTATTGAGCCTTTATGTTGTATTTCCCTGATGATGGCTAATGAAGTAGAGGACCTTTTCATATGTGTACTGACCATCGGATATCTACTATTATGATGTGACAAGTCATTTATTTGCTCATTTTTCTATTGGGCTGTTCTTTATTTGAAAGAATTCTTTGTATTTTCTGCATGAGTTTTTTTCCAGTCATATTTATTGCAAATACCTTCACCTACTTTGTGATTTATCCTTTCCCTCTCTTCGTGGTGGCCTTTGATGAACAGAAGTTCTTAATTTTAATTTACTGCAATATGCAATTGTTTCCTCTACAGTCAGCACATTTTGTATCCTGTTTAAGAAATAGCTGTGTATTCAAAGGTCGTGAAAACATTTGCCTTTCACATTTAGCTCTCTCATCCGTCTGGGAGTGATTTTTATATATGATATGAGGAAGAGGTCAAAATTTACTTACGGTGTAGGCATCCATTTGGCCTGGCACCATTCATTGAAAAGGTCGTGCTTTTGGCCATTGCACTCCCATATAGTTTACGAAATTCTGGTTGGCATTTCTTTTCTTTCAGCACATTACTTACATCTTTCCGTTGTCTCCTGGACTTCACCTTTCCTACTGGAAAGTCAATACTAAATCTTATACATTGCACTCTTCAAGGCAATGTGTCTTTCTGTTTTTTCTCTAGCTGTTTTTAACATCGTCTTCGTCTTTGGTTTTCAGCAACCTTCCTGTGATGTGTTTAAATGTAGTTTTCTTTGTATTTATATCGGCACTGCAAACCTAGGTGATTGTTATCGACATCCGGGGAAATTTTTTGTTTGGTTTGTTTGTTAGCTTCTGGTGTTAGCATCCAGTTAGAACGGAGACAATCACCTTAATCCAATCAGGGACCGAGCTAATTGAAGCTGGGTTTATCTAAGGCCTGATCTATTTCCAGTTTGGCCATATTCATAGGTCACACTCCTTCAGAGTCCATTGAAAGCCTGGGTGTTTTCCAGGGCTCCCCTAGCAAGCCTTGAACTTCAGTGTTTAATCTTCTTAGCCCTGTGAATCTGCTGAACGCTCTACTTACATTCTCTGTCCTTTAGCAGCTACTTTCTATTTGTCTTTTCATTGTCTCCCCCAGTGTTGCTTATGAATCAGCAAATTCCTGAAGGGGAAAACAATGTAGAATGTTGAACCCACCTCGCACTTCCCTCTTCTCCATGATCTTGAACTCTAAGTTCTGGCTGCCTTTTTGGTGACTTGCAAATAGTTGTTTTTTTATTTGTCTGTTTTGGTTTGGTTTGGGGGCTTGGGAGTGTTTGGTTTTTGTTTTGTTTTGTTTGTTTTGTTTTGTTTTGTTTGTCCAGCTTTTCTACTTGTTCTTGGCAGAAGAATCAATCTCCTGCAAGCTAGTTCCTTATGGCCAGAAGCAAAATTTTCAGTGGTATTTATACAATAAACTTTGTTACCAGGTATTTTTAACCAGCACCGTCACACAATTTCAATATAATAGCTGATGTTCGTAATACCAACCTGTGACATTCTGATCCTGATGTGTCTTCTGAATCAACAAAGACTAAAATAAGAATAATTCAAGTGTTTAAAATATTTGATGAATTTAATTCATTTCACAGGTAATCTATGAACTCTGTATATGAGAATTTGCCTTTAAAGTATTCCTGTCGGGGACATCTGGGTGGCTCAGTTGGTTAATCGTCTGCCTTGGGCTCAGGTCATGGTCCCAGGGTCCTGGGATCAAGTCCCACATCAGGCTCCTTGCTCAGAGGGGAGCCTGCTTCTCCCTCTCCTTCTCCCTCTCTCTCTGCCCTCTCCCCCTCCCCCACCTCCCACTCATGCTCTGTCTCTCTCTCTTTCTCTCTCAAATGAATAAATAAAAAAATCTTTAAAAAAATAAAAATAAATTAATTCTGTCAAGGTCTTCCTTCCTCTGCCTTATGCAACACAGCCACAAAGCATCAATTCTGCCAGGTAAGCACTTGAGTAGCCTAAAGCTGCTTCTTAAAACTGTCTTGGTCTGTCTGTCAGCTCTCCAGAATTTCCATGCAGAAGAGGGACATTTTCCATCTGGCTAAGGATGAATTCGTGGCAGAAATTTAATTTTTATGCAAAAATATCATCTTGGCTAACAAGATGCTTGGAATCTAAAGTGTATGACTCACCTAGTCTTGAATTGTTTGCTTTAAAGCTCTTGTTCAAAACCCGGCAGAGACAACCGATATTCAGGAGGAATTGTCTACGGACATCATGACAATCATTTATTTCTAGCTGCATGGTAGAATTTCACTATATATATATAAAATAAATTTGGTCTCCTTCCCCAGACTAGCTGAATTAAAACATCTTGAAATTTTTCAAAAACACTTGCCGTGATTCTAATGGGCCATCAGACATTTTTAAATACTTTTATATGACCAGAAAACTACATATCTAAATTGTATTATTTTGGCTTCTAGGAGAAATAGCTTTACATAACCATGATTTAGTATTGTGTTTCCACCTATTCCTGAGGGTGAATGTAGGTGTGACCAACAGTTTGACATCATCTGTGAAACTATTTTGGGCAATATTGTCCATTGTGTGGCTCAATATTGCTTATATGAAGGACAGTGAATTCAGCAGGATTCACTCACATGGCTTCCATTACCACCTGCACATCAACGACTCCCAAATGTGCATCTTGGGCTCAGGTCTCTCTCCTGAGCCTATGGCACAGCTTTACCTGGTTGTGCCACTAGCAGCTCAAGCCCAACATGTGCAAACTGAACTCATTGTTAATACTCACACTCTCTTAGATCCGAGACTCCTTTTGATTCAGTGAATGGCATCTCCAGTTACCTAAGATGGGAACCTGGGAATCATCCTCTGCTACCTCTCACATCTACTTCTTTCTCTACCCACTTCTATTGCCTGGGTTCAGGCTCAAATTTCTCACCTGGATTCCTGCAAAGGACTTCTAGCTGAATATTTATGGCTCTATTCTCTTTAATCCATTTACACAATTCTTTTAAAGATTTATTTATTTATTTGAGAGAGAGAGAGAGTGTGCAAGTGCACGTGTGGGGGGGAAGGGGCAAAGGGAGAGGGAGAGAGAGAATCTTAAGCAGATTCCCCTCTGAGCACAGAGCCTAAGATGGGGCTCAATCTCATGACTCTGAGATCATGACCTGAGCCAAAACCAAGAGTTGGACTCTTAACTGACTGAGCTACCCAGACATCCCCATTTCCACAATTTTTAAGATAAGCTTTCTAAAGCAAAAACCTGATTATTCACTCCCTTGTGAACTGCCAACACCTCCTCCAGTGTGTTTAGAGTAATATCTAAACTTACGAATAAAAATCTCTCTATAATCTGCTTCCCACCTTCCTCCTCATCCTCATCTCACACCTTGCTTCTGTCATGTTCTAGAATAACCCACAGTCTCATATCCAGACCTTCTCATTTGGGCTTTTCTGCTCAGAATGTTCCCTCCATTCTTTGTCTGGAAATCCAACTGGTTGTTCATAATTCAACTCAGAAATAACCTCTTCCTGAAAACCTTCCTGACTCCTCCAGGATGGCCTATTCCAGGTTCCCCAAACACCACTGCTGGCTCATCACACCATATTGATACTATTTGTTTACATAGCTATCTTTTCCTTAATCTATAAATTCCTTCAAAATGGGAAACTTGGTTTTATTATATTTATTCCCACTGCCCCACAAAATAATGGGCATAGTGCAGACCCACCAAAAACATGTTTGAATGAGTGAAATTTTTAATGTGCTTTTTGGGCTTTTGTCAATTAAGGAAAAATTCTCCTCAAAAAAAAAATAATTATGATCCCTTTTATACTTCATTGCCAGAAAGTTTAGAATTCAGGTTTATCTCTATTGTAATACTTTGTCTTAGACAAGTTTTCTAACCATACATCCCATTCTCAATCTCCCTCATTTTCATCATGTAGCCTCTGGTCTTTGACCCCAATATAACCCACCCAGAACCTGCTGTTTTATGGATTATGATGTGGCATTCCAAGCCCAGAGCATAATGAGCTATGTAATCAAACAGACCTTGGGTTCAGGCCTGGCCTACTATTTATTACCTGTAAATATTAGATAATTTATTAAACAACTCTAAGCACCAGCTTCCTCATTTGTGAAGTGGGGATAACAATAGTATCCACTTTACTGATGGCTGAGGTTGTGGTGCTATGATTAAATAAGGTAATGCACAGTACACACCTCAATACCGTAATTAAAATGCAGTACACATCAACGGATATCATTATTGTTATCAACATTACTAGCACATTAGCAGGAGAGAAGCTACTATAGGCAGACATAGTTAACCTTCACTGCTCTATCCTGAAGGTAGCAAAATGTCTACCACATTGACAATTGCTCACTAAATAGTTATTACTATGAATCCTTAAGGGCTCCAGATAAGTGAGTTTTTGTTGTATTCTTATACCACCATAGTGATTTTTAGTTTTCTTTTTCTTGTTTTATGTTGTCAGTTATCCTGCCTTATTATGAAAAGGTCTCCAGAATTTATGTATTCTGGTTTTCCAGTATCATTATCATAGTCATCATTATCATCCCACCACCATCACCACCATTACCACAGCATTACATACAGGACCCTGGGCTTCCCTAGCTCTAGGACTATTCCTTCTCTTATCCCCAACGTAACAGATTCTGTAGCCTTCTCTGCTTAATTCCTACATGGAAATTTTGGGCTAGAGGACATGAACTTAGGTGTTCTGGGCAGGACAGTGCAGTAGATGGAAGGTGATCTCAAATGGGAGATGGGTAGCTTGTATTGAGAAGCTGACCAGAAGCGGACAAGGAAAGCCAGGAGGGCCAGTGAGTCTGAGCTTGGGATTATGGGTACCTGGAAGTCAAAACTGAGCATAGGGTAAAAGCAATAGGAAGAATGAATCAAGGAAAGAAGGAGACCAGGAGTCTGCTTGGCTTCCCCATCTTTCTAAATGCTTTGACTTTGAAAACCCGTTGGAGAATTAATTAGCTTGAAAAGACACCTGAGCTCTTTTCCAAGGAGGTAGAATTCTTTAACCAAGGCCCCAAATTTTTTTGCCATAGATAAAAGAGTTAACCTGCAGAACTATATGACCCTTGGTGTGAATGAGATGGTCAAGATGTAACTAACTGGATACCTGTCCCTGTTTGACTAGAAAAAATGAGTCTACAATAAGAAGACCCTGAAGACCTGAGTTCTTAGAGGAGGCAATATGATTAGGAGAGATGACGGTGAAAAAGGAAAGGGAATAAAAGAGGCAGAAACTGAATGTTAAACTTTATTTAATGAATCGAACTGTGCCTGGAGTCACAACATAGATTCTTAAGTTAGCTACAAGCAATGTTCCTGGCAGATCACAAAAACACAAGGGTCAGGATAACACTGGCTTAGAGCAGCCATGGCAGGATTTATGCAGTTGGAGCAGAGGAAGCCCCAGGAGATGGTAATCAGGAAGCAGGAGGTGAAGGATGGTCGAAATTAAGTAGAGGCACAGAGAGAAATTGAGTCAAATTCCTTGTGGTTTCAAAAAGTGTGAAGAAGAAAAGAGTAACCTAATTTTTTAACCTTGTAGCTCTCAGGTGTAATCTCTTGTTTGGATTAGTTCCCAAACTACAATCTAGTAATTCTCAAGACAGTACCCATAAAGAAAAATACTTCAATGTCAAAAGGTAAAGAGCTTAAACTTTTTAAATTTTTATATTTCTATGAACTTGACTGTTACCATATATATCTAATAGGCTTAAGTCTGTGAACCAGGTTTCATTTTACCTGACTTCCAACGCAGGGACTGTATCTTTCCACAGCACCTTCTAGCATGTTACCAATTATTGATGTGAGGATGATTTTTAAAAAATAATAAATAATAACCAGGAATATGAGCTAGGCTTGTTTTTTGTCATAATATTAACATTACTGCAGTACATTTTAACATATTAATCATGAGGCAGTATCTTATTATTTAGTATTTGCCAGAAGCAACCCAAAACATTTACGATTCTATTTTTCAAATCTCTTTTTTCATTCTATTGAAGTTTTTTTTTAAGACTTTGAATGAACTCAGAATTATATACATAAATGTTTCTTAAATGATGCATAATTTTGATTAGGACATGATTTCCACATATTGTTAACGATATATTTTATTTTGCTGGAGGAAATTATACTGAATTTCCATTTTCTTGTCTGTATTATATAGAGGTTAGACTAGATGATTACTAATGTTGCCTAGTCCTTTAAAAGTATATGACTTTATATGATATCTTTAAAAATTCTTAGATAAGTGTAATTCCTCTCTCAAGGAAATATAATTTTTAATCAACATGTTATGATGACTTCCTCATATGTAGCCATTTATAATGTTCACAATTCTAGAGGGAAAATAATAATGAGTATCACCAAAAAAATACTCAAATGGATAACAAATGTATGATACACTTTGAAAAAGATTACTACAAATGATGAATAGGTCATAAACAAAAATCATTGAGCATTATAAGGATACATGTAAAGGAAACACATAAACCAACATAATGACAATATTTCCAATGATTCTATATCAGACGTTTGAACATAATTCAGTTTTATTACATGCCTTGCAGGGTTCTCAATACTATGAGTACTACAGAAAGTATACAATATTTCTTCTTCCTCATAGTAATTACTATATTAAAGAAACAAGGCTAACACATAAGAAATAAAGGAAAATATAACACTGAATTTTTGTGCTATTGGGTCTAGTGCTGTACACAAGACTTAATGATTCCAGAGAAATGTTAAAAGAAAATAAGACATTGGGGCGCCTGGGTGGCACAGCGGTTAAGAGCCTGCCTTCGGCTCAGGGCGTGATCCCAGCGTTATGGGATCGAGCCCCACATCAGGCTCCTCTGCTATGAGCCTGCTTCTTCCTCTCCCACTCCCCCTGCTTGTGTTCCCTCTCTCGCTGGCTGTCTCTATCTCTGTCAAATAAATAAATAAAATCTTAAAAAAAAAAGAAAAGAAGACATAAAAATCATAATTATGAGAATAAGAAAATCAGTAAATGCTCAGAACTTTTACAGTAGACCTTAAGTCCTGTGTTTCAGAGGCATAGCATACCTTCCCTGTGGCTTAGTCAATTGTGCATCCCTCCCCCATCCCCCTTTCAATGTTTGAATGACAAACTTAAATGAAAGAACAACAATAGCATTCAAAATTAAGAAATTTACTTAGAAATTGCTACTCTGGATCTAATGTTGATTAACAAAGAATCTTTCTTCTTTCTTTCTTTCTTTCTTTCTTTCTTTCTTTCTTTCTTCTTTCTTTCTTTTTTTCTTCCTATCCCTGGGGTTAGGTTCAGCTCCATGTGACAGAGACTCAAAATAATAGTGGTTTTAACAAGATAGAAGTTTGCTCACTCTAAACTAAAAGTCCAAAGGTTTGAGGGCCTGTGAATCTGCTCCATAAGATTTTTAGGGATCCACACTCTCTCAGTTTTGTTGTCTATCATTGCCATGGGGACCCTATGAGTCAAGCAGTCACAAGTCTAGCTCAGTTTCTGGCACTATGAGAAATAAATCCCTGGTCTTGCTGGGATTGACAAAGAATTTACTTACCTTTAATCTACCACAAATGTAAGGAAGGCAAAATACTGGAATGAGTTGAGTCTTGTAGATATTGTTCATAACAACCAAAAAGGCTGTTTAAAGTTGTATTTGGTCATCGAGCCTTACATCGAAAACCGGGGATGTACTGTATGGTGACTAACATAATATAATAAAAAATCATTATTAAATAAAAATAAATAAAAAATAAAGTTGTATTTGGAGCAAGAAGACAAAGTAAAATACTGTTTCACTGATCTGGTTGAATGACATGAAATAGCTTGAATGACAGAACGGAAGTAAAATGTCTCAACTTCTATTTTGCTTGTCTTCTCTGTCAAGAAGAAATGTCAATCAGATGGGAAAGGGCAAAATTAACATTGATATGAGGGAATTGCAGGCAAACATAAGCAAACAGACACAAAGAGAAGAATTTAGTTGCTTTGAATAATATTTTCCCCTGCCTTGAATGACTCAACTTTCAGGATTTGTAAACAAAGAACATTTATTGAACACATAATATATGTCTGGCAGATTCATAGGGACTGGGAGTTTATTAAAAGAGAGTGAGAGAGCAGTTCCTGATTTTAGAGATCTTGCAGATTAATAAATTTTGAGATAAAATGGGAATTTGCTGTGCTACCAATGGTATTTGATGTATGAGGGATCACAAATAACAGGAACCAAACTTAGCTGGAGTGTTTGGAGATAAAATTTATCTCAACAGAAACAGAAATGATGGAGCTTATTGGAGATGAAATTTAATCGGAATGAACAAATTTCAAAAGTACAAGTACAGGGTACAAGAGAAATCACTAAATAACTACATGTGTGAAAAAGGGTAAAGTGTTTTAGTTTATTTTAAGTGCAATGTGATTCACAATATAACAAGTTTGGGGGGAAAAAAGTAATGAAATCCTAAATTACATTTACATGTAACTAGTCTGGAATATGGAAGAAGACAATCCTATTCTGCTTGTATGTAATTGAAAGAGACCTGTAGCATTGTGTTCTATGTTGAGCTTTTACTTTAAGTTGATTGCCAATAACCTAGAGAAATACCTAAAGGAGTTCCTAGAAAAAGAGGACAAAGAGTCTGGGGAAGGGGACACATAAGGAGAGGAGGAAAGAAAGCTTTTGATCAGCTATTATAATTGTCTTCAAACCTATAAAGTGTTTTCATGTGAGTCTGATTCATAATAGAAGGAACTTTCTAATATTTACACTTATTTGATGAACAAATGTATTTATTTATTTAGAGACTCCACAGGTTTTATTAAATCTCATGATTTAAAGTGTTCTGTAGGCTTTTCAGCAAATAATCAATTTCATAAGGAGAAAAATGAAAGATTAAAAAAAAACCTAAATGGATATGTAGAAATGAAAAATACGGTATCTGAAATTTTTTTTAAAAATACACTTGATAGGATAAACACTGTAGATTACACACTGCCAAAGACAAGATCAATGAAGCTAAAAACATAATAGAAACTCTCCAACATAAAGCACACAGAGAAAGGAAAAGAATAAAAAAATGACTTATAAGACTTTATCAAGTAGTAAATATACATGTAATTGAAGTCACAAAAAGGGGGAGGAGGGGGTTTATGGGAGTAGAAAACATATTTGAAGCCATAATGGCTGAGAAATTTCCAAATGTCTTGAAAACAGTAAACCCAATGATTAAAAATTCGATAAACCACAAAAGAAAAATGTAAAGAAAACCAGACTAAGTCACATCATAATCAAATTGCCAGAAATCAGTGCTAAAGAGAAAGTCTTAATTTCAGGCAGAGAAAAAAGACACATTATGTACAGAGGAACAAAGTTAAGAAAGACAACAGATGTCTTGTCAGGAGCTAATTAAACTAGGAGATAATGGAGCAACATCTTTGAAGTTCTGAAGAAAAAACCTGTCAACTGAGAATTTGATATCACAGAAAGTATCTTTCAAAAGTGAAGGCAAAATAAAGACTTTTTTGGAAAAAACCTGAGAAAATTCATTGGAACCAAATATATATTACAAAAAATAATAGATGTATTTCTTTGAATAGAAGAAAAATGATACAAGATGGGTACATAAAGGACTGATAAATATATGGATAAATAAGAGATTTTTTTCATAAATGTATCTCTTTAATAGATAATTGATTGTTCAAAGAAAAAATAATAACAATGCATTACAGAGTTTGTAACATATATAGAGGTAAAATATATGACAACAAGAGCATAAAAGATGGGAGGGAGAAGTGAAAGTGTATCGTAAGGATTTACACTATATATAAAATGATATGACATTATATGAACATAGATTATGATAAGTTAAACATGTACATTGTAAGGCTTAAAGCAACAACTAAAAAACTAAATATAATACAGAGGTATGAATAATAGGTAATAAAGGAGATAAAATGAAGTCATTAAAAAATGTTCACTTAATCCCCCAAAAGACAGGAAATTACAACCTTATGGGGCAAATAAAAAATAAGTATCTAAGAACAAATACTATATAGTTCCTCTGATATGAAGTATCTACAGTAGTCAAAAGCATTGAAACAGAAAGTAGAAAGGTGGTTGTCAAGGCCAGGAGAGACCAGGAAGTGGGGGAGAAAAAATTAGGGTTTAGTGGGTACAGTTTCAGGGTTGTAAGATTAAAAAGTTCCAGAGATCTGTTGTACAGCAATGAGAATATACTAAATACACTGAATTATACACCTGCAATGGTTAAGATGGTAAATGTAATGTTATGTGGGTTTTTTTTTTTACTACAATGAAACAATTTTTTAAAAATAGCAAGATAGTAAATTTAATTTCAACCATAAAAGAATTACACTAAATGTTAATAGTTTAAATATTCCAAATTAAAAAGCAGAGGTAACGTTAGAAAATAAAACCCAACTATAAACTGTGTACAAAAAATCAGCGTTAGGGGCACCTGGGTGACACAGCGGTTAAGCGTCTGCCTTCGGCTCAGGGCGTGATCCTGGCGTTATGGGATCAAGCCCCACATCAGGCTCCTATGCTATGAGCCTGCTTCTTCCTCTCCCACTCCCCCTGCTTCTGTTCCCTCTCTCGCTGGCTGTCTCTATCTCTGTCGAATAAATAAATAAAATCTTTAAAAAAAATCAGCTTTAACTATAAAGACATAGGTTGAATCAATGTGAAAAGATAGAAAAAGACATACCATGTAAACACTAATCAAAGGAAAGTAGGAGTGGCTATATTGACATCACAAAAATTAGATTTCAAAAAAAGGAATATAAGAGAGATAAAGACATTTCATAATCATAAGGGTAACACTTCATCAGAAGAACATGATCTTAACTATGTATGCAGCTAACAACGTGGTTTTAAAATACACAAGTCAAAAACATAGAACACAAAGAAAAGGTAGAAAAATCCACAAATCAGATTGGACATTTCAACACTCCTTTCAGTAATTGATAGGACAGAATTGTAGAAAATCACTAAAAATATAGAAGACTTTACC
Organism: Ursus americanus; assembly: GCF_024610735.1. Classification (NCBI taxonomy): domain Eukaryota; kingdom Metazoa; phylum Chordata; class Mammalia; order Carnivora; family Ursidae; genus Ursus; species Ursus americanus. Next base: position 8,023,167 of record NC_142137.1, on the reverse strand, counting down.
AACCACTACCGACCAACGTGACCTACCAATTGATTTTTGAATGTTAAACCAACATTGTGTTCCTGGGATCAATCCCACTTTATTTTGATATATTATCCTTTTTATATAATTGTGTGTTATATAATCATGTATACTGACTTGTGAATATTTTCTTAAGAATTTCTATTCTACCTGAAAACAGAAGAATATTCAGTTGACCTTGAACAACATGGGTTTAATTGTGTGAGTCCACTCCTACATGGATTTCCTTTCCAGTAAATACAGTACTGTAAATGTATTTTCTCTTATAATTTTCTCAATAACGCTTTCTTTTCTTTAGCTTACTTTATTGTAAGAATACAATACATAATACACATAACATACAAAATATGTGTTAATCAACTGTTGATGTGTTATTAGTCTGGCTTCTGGCCAACAGTAAGATAGTACTAGTTAGGTTTTGGAGGAATCAAAAGTTACATGTGGATTTTTAAATGTATAGTGGTCAGGGCTCCTAACCCCTGCGTTTTTCAAGGGTTAACTGTACATTCTTTCCAAATGTGTATTTATCAGTCGCCAAGATAGAACATATCCTGGGGGATGAAACAAGTCTCAATAAATATAAAAGTATTGAAATCATAGTAGATCAGCAGGTATGTTTTTTGACCATCATAGAATTAAACTAGAAATCAGTAACAGAAAACATTTTTAAAACACCCTAAATATTTGGAAATTAAATAACACACTTCTAAATAACCCTTACGTTAAAGAAGAAATCGTGAGGGAAATTAAGAAATACTTTTTAGCTAAATGAAAATTAAAACAACATCAAAATGTGTGAGATGTAGCTAGTTCAGTGCTTAGAAAGAAATTTATGGCTTTAAATGATTATATTAGAAAAGAAGAAAGATCAAAATGAATGAAATTTCCACCAAAACTAGAATAAAAAGAACAAATTAAATCCAGGGTAAACAGATGAAAAGAGATAATAAAGATAAGAGAAAAAGATACCAATGAAATAAAAAAACAGACAAGTACTATAGAAAATCAATAAAACCAAAAGGTGGATATTGGAAGAGATAGAGAAGATTGCTAACCTCTACCGAGGATGGTCATTGGAAAGACTTGACAGCCAGTTGACCCGTGAACTAGTCCTGGGGATCAGAGGCTCCTCACCCTCTCCCCTGTCCTTGGAGTGTGGGTTCTGCCCGCTTTTCCTGCTCCCAGAGGCTGCTTCTTGAGATAGTGATGTGGTAGTTGAGAGTACCTGCGTGGTATACACAACTGAATCCAGTTAAGGCCTCTTATAAACTTTTAAGATTTGGTGGGCAGGTGTGCCACCCAAAACAAGACTTGTGTGTAAGTTCCCTTCGCTTATTAAAAAACTGCCACGTACCAACCTAGAGTGACCTTTCCTCTCTCTTCTTTTGGTCTCTGCCTACCCCCTGAGTACAGGGGTCGATTTCAGTTTTCACCTGGGAAGCTCCTGAAGGAATTGCAAACTAATAAACTTTTAGCAGCATGAGAGAGAGAGAGATGAATTGCCTATTTCAGGAATAAAAAGGGATCATCACGAAAAATTATAGACATTAAAAGAATAATAAGGAAATGTTATTAAAAAAATCTTATGTTCATAAATTCCAAATCTTTGATGAAATTAACAAGTTCCTTGAACAACACAAACTACCAAAGGTCATTTAAGAAAAAATATAGAACTTGAATAGCTCTGTATCTATTCAATCACTTGAATTCATAGTTAAAAACCTTTCTACAAAAAAACTTCTGGCCCAGATGATTTCACTTGTCAATTCTGTGGAAGTAGACCAGTGGTCTAGGAGCCAGGGGAGACTGTAGGGAACTGACTACAAAGGAGCACAAAGTTTTGGGGATTATAAAATTCTCCTGTATCTTGATTTCAGGGATGGGTATGTAACTGTATTAATTTGTCAAAAGTCATCAAATAGTATACTTAAAATCAATAACTTTTATTATATGTAAACTACACATCCATAAAGCTAACTTAAAAAAAAAAACCAATACTACACCAACAACAGAAGAATGAAAGCTCATTTTTCATGTATGTTATCGAAGAAATTCAAGTACAGGGAAGGATATTGGGCTAGACCAGATAGTCTTCATCCCCACTGTACTTTAGAGGCACCTAGGCAGCTCTTTACTAATACCAAAGGTCAGACCCTACCTCTAGATGTTCTGACAGTTCGTCTGATGCTATTGGACTAAACTAGAATTCAACAGTGTCTTCTAATACTAAACACTGAAATTTCACTGTCTTTGGTTATTCTTTTTAAGTTTAAATGAAGTTAATTTGGCAGCATTATTGTTCCCAACCTCACCCAGCCACCTGGTTGCCTTGCCAAGTATATTTTCAAAACCATTAGGCAATATGCTGAATAGTTTAGCAATTATAACTTTAAAATGTAGGTTATAGAAAAACAGAAATACTTTAGACTACAGCTGAGATACAGTATCCCAAGAACATATGCGAGTTTCCCAGATGGCCTAATCCCAAGGGAACATATGTAGATATGTAGACGTATACTTATTATGAACCATCAGAAAGCCCAGAAAATCAGTTTTTACAAAGAGAAAGAAAGAGAGACAAGATAGAATAATGAGTTTGCATTATTCAATATATTCCCTTTCAATCTTATTTTCTATGCCTTAATGATTGTCTGGAGACAAAATTATTTTATAGGCTGTCTTAGATTCAACCATGTGACTTTGAGAAACTAAGTCTTTCTCCTGATATAAATAGGAGATTAAGGGGAATTTTTTTTTTCTGAAGTTATGTCAAAAAGGCTCTAAATTTCAAAGTCAAGGAATATGTAAACAAATTAAAGATACTTCAGTGGGTTGGTTTTTCTTGATTTACCTTTCAAATGTAAATGTCTTTTCTTACCTCTTGTTTCTACAGTCAGTCCCAAATTCTTTTCATCTTCTTTATTAATCACAGAATTTTGATGATATAATCTATGTAACCAATTTTTTGGCATAATAGCCAAATGAGGCTTTGTTTTGCAAATTGATTCATTATTTATATCAGATGTGTTCACATAGACTTAATATTTCTTATATCCCCACATTATTTAGCACAATGCCAGACGTTGGATTGATAACATAATTTTTGAATTCTAAAATATCATTTTTTCACATCTTAACATTTCTGAAATGAAGATTTATCTTATAATCTCATAAATGTATTCATTTAATGTAATATTCTTCACATTTTCTAAGAAAACTAATTGACAAACATCTTAGAATTGAAAAAAGATGGTATTTTTTTTTAACTGGTGATTTGTATTCTCTGCAGAGTATGTAGACCCTATCCTTTTACCAGCTCAATGCCTTTATACATTCTGCACGTTCTTCACTAACAAGACATTAATAGGAGTAATGTATAGAACTAGTAATAGTGAACATGGACATCCCCACTATAGTAAGCAAGATTTCTTTTCCCTTCCTACCCATCTAATTCTCTGTTCTCATTCCATACCCAATGTCAAATATGTAAATGACCAGGTAATGCCTGATTTTTCCATGGGATTGAACAACCCCAGATGACTGCCAGTCTGATTACGAACTCCAAATGATTATAAAAAAGAAAACAAGTAAGAAGTTATTTCTTTAACAAATTAAAGTGTTTCAAATCTACCTTAAATAATAATAAGCGAAAACAGATCTACAGTCCATATTTCCCAAGTTCTTGATATTCATTCTATCTGCCACAGTATGACATGAATGCATCCTGCCAACGACACAAATCTTACTATTGCTTTAGAACTAGAAGGATCTTAATCAAAACTGAGTATGCGGTAGATGACGCTCACGTTTCTGAAACCAGAGTGTTTGCAAAAATGACTTGTCATGCTCAGTGCAACAACTTGAGGACAGCAGATTTTGAGCCCACCCAAATGTTGTTCTGTGTATTTAATTATAGTTTTATATGCTGTCACTGTGGAAAACTTTATACAAGAATGAAAAAAAAGTATACTAGTGGTTGGGGGGAAATGTTTTTCAATATTAGAAAAGAAATTGAGTTTATCTAATCATCCATCCCATTGTTAGAGATACACTGCAAATATATACTTAAGAATTAGATGTTTATTTCTTTCCTTCCTCTGAGGTCTTGCTACACTTCAGTTTTATTTACTATCTAAAGTGAACTCCGTTGATGTCAATATGTTAAACCAGAGTAGCTTCTCATCACTGAAATCTATGATAATACTTCTTAGATATTCTCAGGGATAAATAAATAGATTAACGGAAGAAGACCCTGAGACTCATCCTAAAGCCACCACTGAAGTGCACCATGGTTCAAAGAATAAATATACATTTTTGTTTTTTCCCCTGCAGCATCTGTATTTTGCTTTTCAGACCCGACCACAGTGACATTTTTGAACATTACTGTATGGATGCCTCATTGCTACTATTTGCATTCATGTTGGGCAAAAATGTCAAGATACAGTCCAGGAAAAAATGCCAGAGGAAGAGAATAAAGAATTGGCAATAAATATCCAGTTTGAGGGTGACCTCCTATCTGTCTTTTCTCTAATTAGGACTCGTTACTTCCCTTATCAAGCCTCTAACCTTAAGTTCCTTGCCTTGGCTGAGTTTAACAGGGAAGAGGGCTGTCTTCCGAGTATCTAATTAAGTAGATGTTACATTTTCAAGATACTACTGCTTTCTTTTATCCAAAGTAAACATGAAAGCTAATTTAAGGAAATAAATACATAAATTGCTAATTCAGAAACATTTCTAATTTTATATGTCACAAAAAAGTTTTCCTAAAAAAAAAAAAAGCCATGCTGAGGTTAATGATAAAAGTTGACCCCTTATGCATCACTATTGGCATAATAAATGCTTTATAGGGTTTTCATACCTGGGATGATTTTGGAAATAATTCACTTAAATATTAACAGTTATTGAGGAGAGGAAAGGGTGGGGAAAGAACAGAAGAGATTTCCAGGTGCCCTCTGTGGCAGATGAAGAGGGCTTGCTTGTCCTCTGATGAGAAACCCAGCAGCTGTCAGGGAAAGGATTGCTTCCAGAGACATGGAGAAGATACAGCTGGTGATGGAGATAGGCACACAGGCAGAGGAAAGGTGGAGGAATAAAAATGGAATCCTTCAGGGAACCATGATCATCAACTCCATCAGAAGCTAGGGTTGAAACAATCACCTCCTCCGTCAGGACTCTAGTGGAACCTCCCCCCTAGAACTAGAAATGGGCAGAAATGAAGAGTGTTAGAGTCCCCTCTGGAGATAAGAAGTCGAAACAGAAATTGAAGGGTGAAGAAGCTGGCAGCTCCTATCATTGGCGGTGTTGGTGGGAGCAGGGGAATGGAAGTTCCGCATACAGAAAGTGACATTCCTGACTGGGGAGTCCCCTGCTTTAAGGGGGCTGCTTCACCTTCTCCTTTTCTCCTCCTCCTCCTCCTCCTCCTCCTCCTCCTCCTCCTCCTCCTCCTCCTTCTTCTTCAAACCTGCTTCTTTTGACATTGTCTTGGTCAGAAAACTTATTGAGAAAAGCAAATTAGTTTTGCCTACTTTTCTAAGAAGCATTTGGCAACCTTAGAAGATTATTGTCATTTTAAGAGTTCATGGATAATCTTAAAGCAACACTAGGAATAAGACTTGTGTCTCCTTTCCTTGCTTCTTATTTTCCCTTCCACCTTTGACGATGCAATCCTGAGAGAGAAAAGTCTGCTACATATCTACTTTCCCCTCCCCATGTTCTCCTGACAGGGGATTTGGAGGTGGCTGGTAGGGATGAGGTGTAGTGGCCAGAATGGGGTGGTGTGAGGGCAGTGGTCAATTCACCTGGAACTTTACAAAGACAATGGGAAACACTTGGTCACTTGTGTCCACCTGCTCTTAGTTTCCTTTGGACTCGGAGGTAGCTCCTGCTAAAATATGGTGATTCAGGGACAGACTGAGTGTGACTAGACTGGACAGTAAGTAGGTATCAGTCACTAGGAAATTTGGCAAGAAAAATGCCAGCATGGAGTCTACATGTTCAACTCCAGTCTTGCTTCTCTTGCATTTATTCATCTCTACTCTGCAGAGTGGAATCCACTGAGCTCTTCCTCTCCCCTCTACCTCTGCAACTCCCCCTTGAGTCTGCACCTACCACTGAATTTATTTTTTAAAAATTTTTTATTATGTTATGTTAATCACCATACAGTACATCATTAGTTTTTGATGTAGTGTTCCATGATTCATTGTTTGCATATAGCACCCAGTCTTCCATGCAATTTGTGCCCTCCTTTATACCCATCACCAGCCTATTCCAATCCCCCAACCTCTCCCCTCTGAAACCCTCAATTTGTTTCCCAGAGTCCATAGTCTCTCGTGGTTCATTTCCCCCTTCTGTTTACCCCCCTTCATTCTTCCCTTCCTTCTCCTACTGATCTCCCTGCTATTCCTTATGTTCCATAAATGAGTGAAACCATATGATAATTGTCTTTCTCTGCTTGACTTATTTCACTTAGCATAATCTCCTCCAGTCCCGTCCATGTTGCTGCAAATGTTGGGTAATCATTCTTTCTGATGGCTGAGTAATATTCCATTGTATATAAGGACCACATCTTCTTTATCCATTCATCTGTTGAAGGACATCTTGGCTCCTTCCACAAGTTAGCTATTGTGGACAATGCTGCTATGAACATTGGGGAGCATATGGCCCTTCTTTTCACTACGTCTGTATCTTTGGGGTAAATACCCAGTAGTGAAATTGCTGGATCATAGGGTAGCTCTATTTTTAACTTTTTGAGGGACTTCCACACTGTTTTCCAAAGCCTACCACTGAATTTAAAGCAAGAAGGATTTTTCAGCATAAGCCTGTCTCCCACTGAATCAAGGTTCATCCAGGGATTCTTTAGTGTGGAAGCACTCTATCAAATCACTTGGCTCAGGTATAGTTTCCCAAATTAGGTCTCTTCTCCCCTCTTTGGTCCAAAGTCACAGATCAATGTTCTTTTCCACTCAACTTGCTTAAGGTCCCAATACCTTAGTTTAAATCATCTAATACTTTGCTTTTATCCAAAACCTGATTAAGAGATTGACTTTGTAAGGGAAATAATTTCAGAGAGTCTCTGTCTTCCCTAGGCACTCAAAGCTCTTTCAGTGGGCTAAGTTCAGTTCTAGGGAAGCTGTCCACTTACACCTAATTCCTGCACCCATTCACATAAATACCTTCTCTAAGAATCACTGTAAAGTAACACTTTAGTCTTGACTTTGTTTATGCCCTATCTACTTATAAAAATTACTTGAATTTGTTCACAAAAATGATAAATACAAAAAAATTGACTGAATAGAAATAAAAATAGAGAATGAATAATAAAGCAGATATTAAAGCCCCTACCATTACTGGAAAAGATTAGAAAACCTAGGGTGTTTTTTTTAAGTTTTTTTTTTTATGTTAATTCCAGTATAGTTAACATACAGTGTTGTATCAGTTTCAGATATAAAATATAGTGATTCGACAATTCTACATATTACTCAGTGTTCATCATGATAACTGTACTCTTAATCCCCATCACCTATTTCACCTATTTCACTGGTCCCTGTCCCCCCCTCACAGTTAAGAGTCTGTTCTTGGCTTTTTTTTTTTTCTCTCTCTCTCTCTTTTAGAAAAACTAGTTTTAAGTTTCCTGGCAGTAAGGGCAAAAAGGAAAATACAATACTTGAAAGGAGAAAGCATACCAATTTTTTATGAAATAAAATTTATCGTCCTTTCTAACTCAGAGATATTGTTTGTACAGGCATTGTCTAAGAAGCAGGGAATGGTTCAATGGATAATGTTTTCAGCCAATAAAGATAATAAAGAAGGAGTTTTCATAAAAACATCTGTGCAGTAACCTTTGGCAAAAATACTACAGGAGACACAAGGGAAAGAGCATTTGAGTTTACCAGGGGGTGGAGCAGAGGAGCCTTTACCAAAGAAAATGCAATGCTAGTGCTGAGTATAATTTTAGCAGATAGAAACAAGAAAACAGGGATTTTCTAGAAGCAGAGACATAGAGTTCATAAAGTTCCAAAAGTTAGTTTCGTGTTCAGTGAAGCATCAAAAGCCCAATCCTGTAGGATCAAGACGTAAGGGACATAAGAAGATAGGCCGTATAGGACCAATATGCACATCTTGGGCCCCTTGCCTTTGGATATTCTACAAGCTTGCATGAACCATGAATCAGTGGTATTTGTGGATCTCCGAGCTAAATAGAGAATTCCTTTACTATTCCTGAGCCTTTGCCCAAACCAAGTCAGACCTATAATGCTTTCCACGTAAAGCAGTTTTGGTTGTCTTTCTGCACACAGGCTCGATCTAGCTATAGGGATAGAAAGGCTCTGTTTGTATTCTACAGTCTTTCAGACAAACTCCAGGTTTTCTTTGGTCTATATGACAAAGGCTGATAAGCAATGGGGAAAAGATGGTTTTCTAACCATCTGTTAGTAAAATTAACAGGTAGTCAAAAGGGGTCATTCCTCAGCAGAACACAGAGATCCCCAGAGACAGCCTGAGGTGAGGTGTTAAAGCGGAAATAAATAGTCTCAGCGTAATATGCTTTTCAAGAGTTTTTGGGCTAGGGCTAGGAATTGGGGAACACTTGGTTTAAAAGTTACACAAATGTGTTCCATGTGGCTCCTAGACAGGTAACCACGTTCATTAATGACCTCCTGAGACTTACTAACAAGAAGACAGCTCTGTGTCAAATCATCTTAGGTGGGAAAAAGCCTGTATTTAATAGATCTCTTGTGTGGTTTTGTGATTGGAGTTGGCTCTGAGTATGCCCAGAAATGAAACATTTGAAAAATTGTATCAGTAAAAGAGAATGGAAAATATGGCAGCAGATAGGGGCATTAAACTCCCAAACAAGAGCCTCCTCTCTTCTTGTACCTAATTTCATGGGAGTGGGGAATGATGCAAGCCCGTGAGCTTAGCCACAAAGAAAGCCTCCATGGAAACATTCTTGGGCTATCCCCAGCTTTAATTCTACACTCCTTTTGTGAGTTTTCATTTTCAATAGAAAAATCTGGGGCTAGGACTGAAAGTTCTATAGCAGCCTAGGATCATCAAAATAAAAGGGCTTGGTATTGTAACTTGTGAGTGATGGCTCTAACTACTTCTCCAGGGTAAAATTCCCGCAAATTGCTTATTGATGAATCAATTGCCCTGAATGCCAGTTACCATTACAAGATGTTACCAAGAGATATGCTAATTCCTCTCCAGAACGCTATTGCTTTATGTCCATTGCTAATCGTGGGAGGAAAAGCTGTGCTAGTTTCTAAGACAAAAATAATCCAAAAGCTAGACATATAATAATCTTTGCCCTGTAAATTCCATTCTAACAGTCACTTGTGTTCATGATAATAGAGTTTGAAGATATATTCTAACCTGTCAAAAAGAGTTCCAAATCACATGCATAAATATGAACTAGATATTCTGAGTTATTCCCTGAATATAAGAGGTACCTTCTGAAGCAGAATTAACACCTTTGGATCTCTGGTGTTTGAATACAACACTGTAGGGGCACCTGGGTGGCGCAGTCGTTAAGCGTCTGCCTTCGGCTCAGGGCTTGATCCCAGCGTTCTGGGATCGAGCCCCACATCAGGATTTCCTTTGTTCCTCTACAATTTCATAAGTGGCTCCTCCGCTGGGAGCCTGCTTCTTCCTCTCCCACTCCCCCTGCTTGTGTTCTCTCTCTCACTGGCTGTCTCTCTCTGCCAAATAAATAAATAAAATCTTTAAAAAAATGAATATGACACTGTAGCCTTAATTTAATGACCAGTACTTACATAACCTTAAGAAATAAATGTAACCTCCAGATTTATCTAAGGGTTGAGAAAAGTTTTGTGATAGGAAAACTCAGTTTAGTTCAAAATGTCTGTCATTATAAATAGTAACTCAAACTTACTGTTATTTCCACTTGCTAAAAAATTAATGCAAATGTTTTTGTCTAACCTGTAGTCTACCTGGACAGAGGAAGTACCTCTGTGCATCATATTACTCGAGGATTGTTTTCTTCAAAATTCTTTGTCACTATCCACCATTGCTAGGAACTAAAACATGTATCCACAAAGTTCTTCTTACAAAAAAAGATATCCTTAGGAGAATAGACACAGTAAAGCATTAACACATTAGCATAAATTAGTTGGCTGTAGATTAGTTACCATTTTCACCTTTGGGTTCTTAATTATGTTATTTTTCTTACTACCTTCTAAAGGGTTGTTTCTTTGTGTCCATGTCTTCAGAGACGAGGAACTCCTCAAAGACTGAGAATCTCCTTAGCCATCTCTATATCCTCTTGTCTTTATTTCCCCTTGACCCCCTTATGTCTGGCAATATGGCAAGCAAATAGTTTTCAATAAATGGTTATTGAACGAAAGAATTAATAATTAAATATTAAAATATAGCTAGTTGATTCAAAAATTCAGGAGTGGAAGTAAAATATCATACATACATACATACCATTTTTATCATAAACAAGTCAACTTTATTTTAAATTATTTTATTTTATTATTTCTGAAGATTTATTTATTTTCTTTGAGAGAGAGAGAGAGACAGAGAGAGAGTGTGCTGTGGGGAGGGGCAGGAGGAGAGGGAGAGAGAATCTTAAGCAGACTCCGCAATGAGCATGGAGCCCAATGTGGGGCTTGATCCCACAGTCCCAAGATCACGACTGAGCTGAAACCAAAATTTGGATGCTCAACAACTGTGCCACCCAGGCACCCCAAATTATTTTATTTTAAAAAAATTATCCTCAGTATATGGTTACTGTAATGCAAAGAAGTAGATTGGTATAAAGACCCTATTCCATCCATATGTGGTCCTTTCTACTCCCCTTGAATCATTTTACACTTCCCAAATATCTCTATCGTGCATCACTTCCACTGAACGTTTCCGGAAGGTGATCAAGAAGCATGTTCAGTAGGTTGCATTATACTTCAATATAATACTCTGAAAGTATTACTTTTCCTAGGCAATAAATCACAGCTGTTATGAAAAATCACAAAGAGCCGAAGAGTCTTCGGTCTATGATTACTTTGTTTGTAACTTTTACAATGGAAAGAAATGGAACAATGTCACTGAGACATTTCAATGCACATACCATGGTTAAGGCATCCAAGGTAAGCTTGCACTTGTTGCCAGTGTAGTGACCTGAACTGCTTTGGCCTATTTCTAGATGAACTGACTACAGGGGCGAAACACCAGTCACACAATGCATGCCCAGGTGAGGTAGAACAAGAACCACATTGCTGTACTTTTTAGTCAGGATGGTTTTAATATGGAAGTACCAGAAAACTCAACACATTTAAACAATAAGGAAATATGTTGGCATTGGCAAGAATACAAAAGTCCAAAGGTCGGATAGCTTGAGGATTAGCTAATTTAGTGGATCCAAATTTTTTGCCCTTTGGTTTTTATGTCTCTAAATATATTCTATGTTCGCCTCATCCGTAAGATGAAGTCAGGGTGGCTGCATCACTTCTGGGCCTCACAACCATGCAGGGTAATAACGGGGTGGGGGGGGAGCTACTCTTTGCTGTGTTCTTGCTTAAGATGGAAAAAGTATATCCCAGCTGTGTTGCAAACTTCGTGTCGTATCTCATTGCCACACGCCCAATCAGGAATATGCCACGCCCTGAACCTGAAGTCACCCTCCCAATCACAGGACGTCTGTACAAAGTGAGGGCATGAAATGGGCATCGAGGAGAAAACTGTCATTTCCAACCAGACCATCAGTGTTCCAGGACTACAGGACAACTATTAAAAACAATTCTGATACTTTCAGCTAAAAATGAAACTTCTCTCTTTTGAAACTTACCCAAAATAGCAAAAGGGATACTACAAGGTGCGGGCACAACCTCAAATCACACACTATAAATATCTGCCAAATATTATAAAATTGGGGTCAAAATAAATAACAGTATTGAGAGACAACATGTACTTCCTCAGACCTCTGGCAAAATACTGATAAGCTAAAATAAGTGTCACTGTCCAAAAAGCCCCATCCGAGGATGTTGTAATTAGAAGAGCAAGATTTGGTTATATATCAGGCAGCTGGGAGTGGTTACAGTAGAAGCAAGTAATATGATTTGACAGAGGGGATAAACATGAGAGCCAAACTGCCGAACAGAAAAGATGTGACAGACACATGAATGGAATTTCTGAAGAATAAAACAGAACATACGAAACAGAGAAAAATATCCAACAATACAATGGAAGAAAACTCTTCTGGAATAATCGATAGAACTGAATTTATAGGTTGAAAGAAAAACCTTGACCCAGAAAAAAATGATACAGAATAATCAATACCAAGCTATATCCTGATAAGATTACTGATCTTCAAGAACACAAAATGGGAATTTTGAGTTTACCCACAAGTAGAAAAATAAGTTTCCGAAGGAGGGAGAAATAACCAAGTGGATCCCAGAGACTTCGGTAACAATTAATGCTGTAAATCACAGATCAGTCTCTACAAACTTCTAAGGGAAATTCTAAAGGAAGTGGGGCTTTTCTTTAGATTAAATGCTGTCAGGAAGCAGCAGTATTTTTGTGATTGAGCACCCTAATAATTCTTATCTGAAAGGTGAGAAGAATTTAGCAAGGCTAAATTGGTGATTGATAAAGAATCAGCCATCACTCAGACTAGACAATTTAGGGGGATATTTGATGATTTTTGTGGTTTGGACCATGTTCATGTTTTTGTCTGAAGATGGTTTTCGATGAAATTATTTGTTTTTGGCAGAACACCACGGCCTGGTGTCAGGGACTGCTGTCCTCGTCCTCAATTGTCTGTAGTGGAAAGTTATATTGTGAATATGAATGTCTGTGTATTGTGTTTTGGGACTTCTAGTATTCCTTAGGAACTGGAATCATGCAAATAAAATTGATACTTATAAGTTGCTACAATGAGCAAATGTGGTTCCAAGATTTCATTACGTTATGCATCTGCTGTTACAATTTTTGAATGTGGGCTTTGTGCTGCAGTAGTTACAAAAACTATAGTCGTGATAGTAATAACAGTTGCCGTGTATTGTGTCTAAGATGCACCACACAACATATAGGTGCTCTATCCCTGCGTCTTTTACCTTTCTCAGAACCCGGGAAGGTAGATATAATTACAGATAATGAAAGAGAGTGTACATAATTTCCCCAAGCTCGCACACAAAATACATGGCAGAGACACAATATGTTTCCATGTCTCTCTAACTCAAATCCCATATCATTTAAGTTGAGAAATGTTAATAATTTTTCAGAAACCTATTATTTTCTATTAACAGAACAGGAAATACTAAAAATAGCAGTAGCAGCAGCAAAGATTGCATAGAAACTACATTTTTGTTAAACACACACACACACACACACACACAAAACCCCTTGAGACTGCCTCCTTTCCCCATATAGGGTTTTTTTTTTTAATCTGAAATTTATTGGGTTACCTGATATTTGCATAATGACTTTGTTATCATCATTTTTTTTCTTTTAGCTTATCTCAACTAATTGGTTTAGAATGACTTTCTTTTCCTCCAGATTTCTAGCTCCACTGGGGTAGAATTTAGGTAGTAAGTTTCTCCAAAGCACAGTGAGGAACCCGTCTGTGGTGGTATAAATCACAGATGATCACAGAGACCAAAGCTCCTGACCTAGGTAGCATCTGACAGCCCTCCTCTGCTGGTCCCTTTTGCTAATGTACTGATGAGCTGAGAGACCAAGACAAAATACAGTGACATTTTTGGCTGACAATTCTTTTAGAAGATTTCCCTTTTTGAGCTTCCCTTGAACTAAAACATTGCATGGAAGATGCCATCTGGGCAATAAAACTTCCCAGGAATTAGCTCACCAAGAACGCTTTATCTTTTATAAAGTTTACCCCAGGCTCCCCAAAAGCCTACTAAATGAGGGTTGAGTCCTTGAGCTGCAACAGTTTCCCATACTGCCTCATCTGGGTTACCAGTTTTGATTGCTCTCTAGAATGTTGAAGAAATGGCAGAGGAGAGATGAGGGTTATATTGGTTTAGGGGTCCTGGTGAAGGGGGAACCTGGCTTTAGAGATCTCAGCTGTGAAGGTATCCCGTTTGACCTAAGGGAAACCCACCAGTTGCAGAGGAAGATGCTCCAGGCCGCACAGAGAGAGAGGATAGTTTGACTCCAGTCAATACCTAGATGAGCCCCTTGGTTTGGATAGAGCAGAATAAGAAAGATCGATGGGAGAAGAACTGTATCAAGATATTGCATGAACCAATCAACAGGAACAAAGAATTTTTGATATTTATTTAGTTGGCAATTGGAACTGATATTTATGTGTAAAATTTTTACAGAGAGGAAAACTTTTTGGCACTTTTGTGTCAAAGTTTGAATCCAGCTGTCTCATATCCCTCCACATTTCAAAGATGGTGCTTCTTTCTAAGGCCTGGATAGCGACAGCTCAAGCTCCCAATCCACTTGACCACAAGAATCAAGCCCTTTACAAGGCTTCCCTCACTGATTCTATAAGAAATGTTGCAAAGTGCACACACCTGTCTGTACCCTATCACCTCCTGACCCCTGACCAGCCCGTGTCCCCTCACACTGCTGCTCCCTTCCTTCTACTACTTCTTCCAAGTGTAGGTACTGATCTATCCCTCACTTCTCCAAAGCTCCGCTAAGATCATCACATTTAGCCAAATCTTACTGCTGGCTTAGGAATCACAAAAGGTAATTAAAGAAATTACAAAAAGTTTGACAATTGGTATAAAACTAAAATACGCCCAAGGCCCCTAGACTGTGCACCTTTAGGGTCCCCTTATGGGTACCTCACTTCTGGAGCCTCATGACCTTCTTTCCAGACAACAGTGCCAACCTGAGCATTCTTTCTCACCCAGTCTAAGCCCTTGACCCCTCAGAGGCTTCCTCTCACTCCCAGAGAAGCCTCTGCTGAGATATAACTCCTTTCACAAAGAGGACAAACTTGTGACTGCACGATGGAACTCGTCTCTCCTACTTTTACTACTTAAAACAACAAAAAAAAATTTTTTTTGCTTCATCTTTGCTTAACCATAAAGTTAAAATAGATGTTTTCCCAATACAAAAAAGAGGCACTTTTCTCTTAAAAGTTAAACTCATATCCTCACCTCTAATAGAAGTTTCAGACTTATCCCCCACCCTGTCAAAAAAATGGAGGATCCAGTCTCAGGTACAGCACCCTGAAAAATGAGGCATAGGCAATATATTGCTGATGATGTTACCATAAATGTTATCAATTCCACTGTTAAAACAAAACAAAAAGCAGTTGATCGTATCAGATTTTCTAAAAAAAGAAAATATATATATTGATGGATATATTTCTCCCAATATCCTTCTTTCTGGAGAGCAAATCTCTGTGGAGCATACTTTGGACCAGAATAATGTCAGATTTCTTATATATTATGGAATTGTATCAATGTACTAATAAACAATTTAATAACATAAAGTCTCTTATTTTTTTTCCTAGTGAAAGCATATTTTGTTTTTTGGTTTTTTTAGAGAGTACATGTGAGAATGAGCAGAGGGGAGGGGCAAAGGGAGAGGGAGAGGGAGAGAGTCTTAAGCAGCCTCCACATCCAGCGCAGAGCCCCATGTGGGGCTCGATCTCACTACCCTGAGATCATGACCTGAATCGAAATCAAGAGTAGGAGGTTTAAGCAACTGAGTCATCCAGAAGTCCCATGAAAGCATACTTTGAACCATTCTTAATCATGTAATAAAAGGTTCTATGGGCTTCTACCAACACAGCAGAGGAGATGGGATCAAGTTGGGTCTCCTTAGTGAAATTAACACTACCCATGGTCATGGTCCCTTGTTTAAAATTGCCACCTCAGAAATTTCTTTTGTCACCCAGCCTCATCTGAGCCCTCCATTTTGCTAGAAGCCTTTAAATTATTAAGTGATTATCTCAGTATGTTACATTTCTTCTAGTTCTTTATGAAATGATCTTGGTGCTAAGTTTTGCCAATTTCATTGAACATAGCCACCTTTATTACTGAATGATGTAAATGGCTTTTTGGCCATCTGTAGTCAGTTATTTTCTCATGCACCTAGATTCTATTTTCAGTGCTGAGATGGTAATTTCCTTGTATTTATAGGACTTCTCTCATACACACCCTGGCCTTTCTCTATAGGGTTTTGCATCCTGACCTCATCCCTAACCAACAGGATGATAGCCCCAACTATTCATATGTAATCCCTTCTTTCTTTTTTTTCTGAAACCCTTCAGCCCTCACTCTGCTCTCACAGCCATCTTCCATTGCTCATTTTAGCTTTCTAGATAGCTGACAGGGTCAATATATTGGTCTGAAATTTGCCTATGGCAGTTTAGCATCTAGAACCATGACTAGCCTTCTGAAGTAATAGGGAGTCTGAACTCTATTTGCATTAAAATGTTACAACATGGCTTCTGTTAGGTCTCACCCAATTTCTAACCTGAGTACAGTTGATTGCATGATTTCATTGGGTTCCATGCCTTTGCCTATTAAATTCTGCTTTCCTTTTTAAAAAATCAATCCTATTTATTTCAGAATTTCTGTTTATCTTATCGCCATCTTAAATGTAGCATACTCATAAATTAGTGATGTGTGGGAAGGAAGCTGGACTTGAGGTCAGAAAGCCAGAGCTAAAATCTACCATTTAACACTCATATGTATTGGGTAAGTTCTTCAACCTCCGCTAAGTTTTAGGTTTCCTCATCTTTAAAAGCAGGCTAATGCTTACCTCACACAGATGTGACAGGGATTCAATTAGATCACAAGTCTACTCAAGAACATCTCACACAGCATCGGGAAGATTAGCCAAATGATGTTGAAGCAGTTTTAGGTAAAAATTTTAATATGTGTACAAAGTATATGCCACATAATTAGATCATTTTCTTCTGTTATCTTTCCAACCATTGCATCTGGGAAGGCACTAATGCCTTGCTTATCTGGGCGTATTAGCTCTAGAGTTTCTGTAAAAGCAGGAATTAGGTGCAGCATTCTAGTATAGTACAAGGAAAAGGAGCGCTACATTTGCATAGCACTGGGAAATCTTGTATTTTTCATATCAAAGAATTGAAGCTGGTGAAATTATGAGAATCTAAAAGCCCCACTGCCCTCACTTAACTCCTAGTCTTCCCCTTGGTGCTGTCACTGGTTGGGTACAGAAGAGAGAAGGAACTACCTCTAGTTTGTAAGTCAGGCATTCCATAGACCACCCAAGACAACCCTTGGTTTGGACATGGTAGCCAGAAGAGTGCATTATATTTGTACTTTTTAAGTATGTAGGAAAACCTTCTTAATGAGCACAGAGAAATCAAGAAACATAGAGAATTCTGGGTCCCACCATTTCCAATTTTCAGCCCCATTTTATGAGAGTATGCACCTCTAGAGAGCAGCCACACACTCACTCTGCAGGCCTCTCAGAGCTTGGGACACTCTGCCCACCAAAAAGTTTTAATGTATTGTTCAGAATAGATTATTCTTTCTCAGCTCATAAATTCCAATCATTTTCAGATCTGAAAGGCATAATCATCACCATAATTTGTGAGAATGACCATTTTTACACACCCACTATGTACCAAGTACTATGCTAGACATGTAAGACACAAGGACTATATCATGCTGTTAGAGTCCTCAAGAAGCTTATAATTTAGGTGGAGAGGTAAGAAAAATGAAAAAGAATAAGAAAGAAGCATTTCAATATAAGCAGACAAGTTCAGAAGATTAGAGGTAGTAGAGATCCTCACAAGGTGTTTGTGGTTGTAGCACAGGATGCTAATACCTCCTCCCCTGCCCCCAACACTCTCTGCACCTCCCGCCCTCCAGCATTTCCCCATCTTCCTTTTAGTAGTAAGGCCCTGAATTTACCTGGGATCAGACTCCCAGATGCAGGCCACATCTCCCAGCCTCCCTTGCAGCTGTGATCATGTGACTAAGTACTGCTTAGTAAGATGTGAATGATAAATGGCCTGAGCAACTTCCAAGTCACACCTTTCAATAAAATCCACTTTATCCACCATTTTCTCTTTTGCTTTTACTGTAGGCTGGTACGTGGACCTGTACCCTTTGCCCTTACTAAAGCTCTTACCATTTGGAAGAGTAGAATAAGATAGAAAAATCTCTAATTTATTTCATATTCAAGAGTGGCCTCGCCATTCCAGGCTGCCTGCCTACCTAGACTATTGCATAGGGAAGTAAATCTCTATCTTATTTGAGTTATTAAATACTGTGGTCTCTTTATTATAGTAGCTTAACATGTACAGTGGTAAAAAGGAAGTGTCTTGATGAAAGGTCTTGAAGTGTGGCTAGGATTAAATGAAAAGGGAAGTGAAAGTAAGGGGTGAAAGTGAAAGAAAGAGGGATGGTGGGAGTAAGAAAATAAGAGTTCTGAATTTAAAAATGAGAGCAAAGATGTGGATGCAGCACAAGGAATGCTCGAGGAGGAGTTGACGGATCAATTTTGTTGAAGGTAAAGATATACATACAGGAGGGGTAAAAGACAAAGTTCATGTTGGGTTTGGGCCAAACTATAGAAACACTTAAGTAATAAAGTAAAACTCTTCACATAGGAAACGGACCAATGTTTTAATAGAAGGGCGCTGAATGGCCAGGGGCAGCTAGCAGAGATGCCCTAGGAAGGCTAAGGGAAGGGGAATCTGAACCAGGATGGGAAGAAAGAACAGATTCTGGGGAGATATTTGCTGGCCTTGGTGACGACTTAGGTATGTAGAGGTGAGATTTTGAGTGTAGTGAGTGGAGGATAGTAATACCACAGAGGAGGTACTTTAAAAATATACATATAAAGGAAACTTTGGTTTTACAGACTCTAAGATGATAGCAGTAAATCCATGAGGAAATATCCAACAGCAGAAATGCAAAATTAAAGCTCTGGGGATCTGTTCAAGCTGGAGATACATAATTAGAGGCATCCAAAAGAGAGATTAAAGCCATAAAAAAAAAAAGAATGACAGAGAGATGAAAAAACAACAACAACAAGAACAGTGTTATTGAAGGTCAGGGGAAGATATTTTATAAAATAGGGATAAATTGACATGAGAGTAGGTGAGAGAGAAGGTAACTACAGAAATAGACTGAACTTGGCTCCTGGGTTCATATTCTCTTTATCTGTATATCCTCACATCTAGCTTTACTTAAAAATTTTTTCTCTAAAATCTGTTCTTTTTTATTCTCTCTGCTGCCAAGACACTCATCACATCCTGCCTTGATTTACACAAACTCCTTCTCATTGGCCTCTTTCTCATCAGTTCCCTACTCCAATCTCTGCCAAATGTTACTGCCAAGTCCATTTTCCTTTCCTGCTGTTCAGACTGTGTTTCTCCCACTCCGCTTTGGCTTCTCTTCACCTTCCAGCCTTTCCACGACTCCACCTGCTTACAATTCTTCCTCATCCTTCCTATAAGCCCGCAGTCCACACCCCACCCCCACTCCTTCCTCTGGCCCTGTCACCAACTCTGCCATCTTCAACCATCAGACTCCAGCACTCATAACTTCAGGCCAGCACCCTACGTCATCCTCCCCCACAGACCTCCCAACTCGTGTGCATCGACACAGCTTCTAGTCCTGCTGTGAAGAAACCCAGCATATCCACTTCCTTTATGAAGCTTGCTAGCTCTAATAACTGTATGCTGTGTGCTTTCCCCCAGAGTATACAAAAGAGTATTGCTTGTACTGTACTCTTTCCTGTCCCTATTACCTCTAGGGCCTTATATTGTTTGTTCTGGAAGAACATGATTTCATTACTGTCAGATGATTTCTATTCCTTGTAAAGCACTTATTGGTGTTACCTTGGGGTACTGTGTAAATAATACAAATCTCACAATGCCTCTTTGATGAGAGGGCTTAAACCCAACCAGTGTGTCCAAAAGCACCTTGAGTTTTATCTCAGCAATGCCTGGAAGAAAACCATATCTGTCAAGAAAAAGGAGAAGATTAATGTACAGAAAGGAAGCTGTGATGTTTCCATTGTCCTCAACAAATAATGTACAGCAAAAAAAATGTATCTGAGTGAAAAAGAAATTCAGTGGGCCTTACAGATAGCTCAGCATAAAATCCTCTACAGCTGTGGAAACATTTCTCAAGGACATATTGCACTGTCATCATATAAATGCAACAATTTAATTGCCATCTTTGAACCTTTGCTCATGCAAGTTTCACTTAGCAGAGATACTAATGAACTTAATTTTTGATGGAAATACTCACTATAGAGCCTAGAGAATTAATTTCAAATAAAGATCTACATTTATAAATACATAAGTACAAAAAATAATAAACTAGTATACATGTCTCTAAGAGCATAATTTAAATGATTGTTGCTTAAGCCTAAAATTCTTATCAAGAAAAAAGACTTGAATACCTGTCATTAATTTAAATGCACTTGATATTTTTACAAAATGTAAAAATTGAATATCAAAGAAAGATGTGTCCCTTTTTTGCATGTTATTTAAATGGTGAAAAAAAACCACCTCCTGTATTCAACATCCAAGTTTTATTTTCAACAAGAATCAGAAAACTGTCAAAGACAAACTGTTTTCCATCATACAAATGACTTGATCACAGATAATAAAATTGCGGTAACCTCAAAGCCTAAATAACCATGTAAACGGGTTCTCTGTTCTTTGAGACAGATGGTGGATCACAGCAGAGATGGGTTATGAATTCCAAAAAGATTGTCCTCCAGGATATAACAAAAAATAACTGGAGAAGTAGATTTAAAATATAGTTAAAGTGGAACCAAAATAGAAAAATCACATCAATTTTCAAGAGATCAAGAAGACAGAAACAGAGAACATACAGCTTGTATTAGAACTACTCTGGGAAGAAAATCATTTTGAGTTGAAGTATTATGCATATGTTAACAGAAGGAAGTTGGAATGTATTTCAACAAGATGAATTACATTATCTTCTTCATTATATGTCATGTCCAAAATTGTAGGAAACTGTAGCCTACTATGTCTATCAACCACCTTCTCACTTGCTGCTGGCCCAGAGGTATGCCCAACAGCCCTAGTCATTGTTGGGAGCTCTTAATCTCCTGTTTCTAGATCTTAGCTGAATAATATGAGAGTGAATTAGGAATTATTATGGAAAACATCAGGTCTAATTAAGGAGATCTTGCATTTCAGTAGGACTCAAATGAACCCAGATTAAAATATAGACCACCTTATCTAGGTAATGATCAACAGTCATCATCTATCAAAAAGCCAATAATAAATGTTCAGAAAGGCATGGGCATATATAGCTTTGCAAAAAAATCGGGAGTACCAATTTCAATACTGAATCCGTTATGTATTTTCAGGTCATTTGGCTATATTATTTTTTATGTATATGTACACACACACACACATCATCTGCTCCTGCATACATTCCCAGCCTCATCTGCCACCGATTTTTCCCCCATTTCTGCATTTCAGCTTAGCTAACCTTCTCTCAGAATGTGTCATGCTCTTTCCTGACTCAGAGCCTTCACACCTGCTCCTCCCTCTGCCTGGGCCCTCCTCCCTGTTAACCAGGGTAATGCCTATTCAGGCTTCAAGTCTCCTTTAAATGTTATTTCCCCTAATACAACTTCACAGAAGCTTGCAGCTTTTCTTCAATATGTTAATCCCAGTTGTGATTAATTGTAATGTCTGTGTCTTGGGTAAATGACAAACTCCAAAAGAAGAGGGAACCTATCTTTTTTTTTTTTTTCCACAAACTGTACTCCTAATGCCTAGTACAGTACCTGGCTCATAGGAATGGCTCAATGAAGGTTAGTTGAATGAAAGGACAAATGGAAGATTCTTTTGGTGAGTAGGGTGCTATCTGAACACTTCAAAGAATCCTGCTGCTATGTATGCAGAGATGCCTTGCAGTACAAAAGGAAGGCTTCTTTTGGATGTATTATTGTTTTGCTTCGTTTACCTCCTGGACCCAAATGCAAACCTCAAGGCTTTCCCTGTGGATACTGTGATGACCAAGGAAAGTAACAAGTGCCCAGAATTTGGGAGTAGATAAGAACTAGAAGATGCCTCTGGCTTAGTCGACCTGGAGAGGGAAGTGACTGGCTCCATAAATCTTTAGTGGTGTGCAATGGAGACCTCAGGCACCATGGCAGAACTAGAACACCTCCAACACAGGGACTATGACCAAGTGGCAGAGGACAGAAGGTCTTCGAGAGACCTGGAGTGATTTCATTGACACCTCAAGCATATTTTAATCTACTTCAATATAAAGTTTGTTGATTATTATAACTAGTGCAGTGTGGTCATAGTACTTAAGAGAGGAGCCCCTGCTCTTGGGAATAGGACGACTTCAGGAAAGGCCATCAAAGTAAGTCTTTACGAGTGGAAGTTCTGAGTAACACCTAGATAGATCTAAGAGAGAAAGTGCTACTATGATCAAGATACATTGCTGATATGCAGTGTGTTACACATTATGAAAGACTAGTTCACTGAGTCTTAACTCCTTGTAAATAGACTTATCAGACAGCTCTGCTCCCCAAAACTGCATTTCTGAGTTGGTATAGTATTAACATTCATGTATGCTTTCACTTTTGTTCCACAGACCGCCAGTGAATTTGAAAAATATTACACCTTCATCCCTTTCTTGGAGAGTCACAATGTGCATAGCATATTGATGGGAAGTGCTGTGCTAAAGAAGTCTTCAACTCATATGACCATGAAAACTTTTTTTCGGAAGACATTTATGTCTCAATAAGGATAGTCTTAGTAAAGCTGCTGTATCAAACAATCTCTAACCTTCAGTGGCTTAAAATACCAAGGTTTTCTTCTATCTCATGCTACATATCTATTGTTGGTTGACTGGAGATCCTGTGCCATGTGAGCCTCACTCTGGGATCCAAGGTGTGAGAAGTCACCATGTAAGCATTGCTGCTTGGTCTAGCAGAGAGGAGATGTTTTCACAGTGAAATATTCTAGTCTGAAAGTGACACTTGGAATTTTGTCTCACAACTCATTGGTCAGAACTAGTTACATGGCCCCTACCCGACCATATGGCTGGAGAATAGACGGTCAGAAATACTCAGTGAACAGCACTGACAACTAAACCTGTTAACCTGACTGAACATTCATGGTAATTGAAATACAATTTAGAAACCACAGCTATTCATGGTTCTAAAAATAAGGATAATAATAACCATTCAAGAATGTTCAACACCTATGCCATACTTAATCAGGAATAAGAAATAAGGAAGGCTGACTTTTTTTCCCCACATTTATCTAGGAGGAAGAGGGGTGTCACCAAAAAAACACAATTATTTTGGAAGATTTTATTAAAACAATTTCTTTTCCCTTTGAAGTCTCTCGTGGAATTCCCACAACAGGTAACAATCATTTTCCAGCCAATTCTCCATTGCTTCTCTCAAATACAAATATAAAATAGGAAGCTTGGATAATTCCACAAAACAGCCTATTTCTAGGCTACTAGAGGGATGTATACAATAATGCCCATTTACAGTGTCTTCTTCACAGATAGGCAGAGTTAATGCTGTCATCAGGTAAATCTTGTAATAAGAGCAATAAAGTTGTCATTGAATTCATCTATAAAAAATTAAGTTTATTTTGTGCTACTATCATAAGCTCTGAAAATTAATTTCTGATAAGTCCACCAAATCAAACTGTCTAGTGCCTTGGTATCTGGCATGATAGTTGGCCATAACTGTATCACATAATGACACAGCACAAAATGACAGTGATGACGTTCAGAAATAAGAAATAATGGCTTTGAGATGTCATTATCTGTATACCAAACACAATGAAGGTTCTTATCAGTGGACATTCAAAAGTCCTTAATTTACTTTTTTCTGTGAGAAATACAGGGCATGTTAAATTTATATCATTTACTCAGCCATCTCCAAGTTCCACCCCAGTTCCTCCTTACAGACTTCTTTTATACAATCATAGTTACATTACCTAAAATAATGTAAAATGCTTTGTGTGATTCTTGGCATGGAGTAGTTACTAAGTGTTGGTGGTTGTTGTTGCTGTTATTATTATTATTATTATTTCATGTCTTACAAGTGAATCCTTGTATGTCACATGCCCTGCAGGAATTCTTAAAGTATGATTTGTTTTAGTTGTTCAACCCAGTCCTCCCAGAATAGAGAAAGTCTAATATGCAAGGCATCTTCTATTTTACATTTTTCTTATTTGGGACAAAACAGGCAAATCACCTTAGAAGTGACTGAACTGATCAAAAATGTGTTTAGAATAGTGTGTGTGTGTGTGTGTGTGTACCTCTCATAAATGTTACCAAGTAATTATCTGAAATGGCAAATGTTGAAACAAATTAAGATAATTTTCGATAATACCATCACAAAGATACACTGATTAAAACAGCCCCTTCTCATATTACATTACCTTCAGACCGTGGGAAATCACTTGCAATCTTATTAAAGTATTTCACCGTATATTTTATTTTTATAGTAATGAATCTGATATGCTCTCCTCTCCTTTGGTTTCTTATATATCATCCATATGTCATTCATTCCATTCACTTAAAGCATCATCTTCATTTCCAGGTATTTCTGTTGGTGATTGATCAAGAGAAGTTGAATCTTTGTATCTCGTTGAACTGAGCTCAGACTGTATCTCAGTTGTTGAGGCTTTTTCTCCCCAGAAAGACTTGACTGCCCCCCTGAAGAAGCAAAAACAAACAAAAACCCGTCAAGAACTGAAAACCAAAACTAAATAGATATATATAATTTTCTATAATTAGAAGTGCCTCCTTAGTCACAATCTATTTTTAGTTTGTGGTGTATCTGCTACATTTATGATAGTAGATGAGTCTGCAGACTGTTCCAGGGGTGTAAACTCATGTAAGTATTAGAAATATTCTTTTAAAAAACGAATTAGAGTAGGTTACACTAACCAAGTTTTAGAGTTGTGAGAACTACAACTGAACAATACACATATTCATTCAAAACACTCTTTTTAAAGCAATTACTATGTAAAATTATAAAAATTGCTTTAAATCTCTCTTGTGACGGGAAGCAAGTTGTGAGCTCAGGTAACCTGAAGTAGAATAGTTGCAGGAGGTATACAAGGTGTTAGACTGTTTCAAGACGCATATGGGAGGCATCATGGGCAGGGCTTTGGGTTCATCAAACAAGAAGGGGGGACGAGAAGGAGGACATCAAGCAAGGGTGATGACTCAGCTCAGCCCTTCACCTACCAGTTTATAATTATGAAGATCAGTATAAAGATCACAAATATACAGATAATAACTCCTATGGTCAGCACAAAAACTAAGACTGCATCAGTGTCTGGTCGGCTTGATCTTTTCATTTGCAATTCTAGAGAAAAAACACACACCTGATGATTATTACTACTGGAAAAAAAAGAGATATATCTACATGGAAACTATATCTAAAAACAACTCTAAAAAAACACAAAGAATTAGTGGAAAGAAAGTTATTAGTAAACTTGCTTGTGACCTTTGAAATGTCCTTTTCAAACATGCAGAAAAGTCAAAAGAATTTAACAATGAACATCCTGTATTCCCACTAGCTAGATACTACCATCAACATTTTACTATCCATTTCTCCATCCTTCTACAAATTCATTGATCCATCTTATTTTTTCAATGCATTTCAACATAAATTGCTAATGTTTGCACACTTCCCATAAAAATCTTCAACAGGCATATCAAACAAGTTCAATACTTGTTTATATTTTTTATTTTGAGGTAAAATTTACAATGAATTGCACAAAGATATTAAATGTACATTTATTTAGTTTTGACAAATGCAAACACACATATATAATTCAAACCCTATGAAGACACAGAACATTGCTATAACCCATCAACTCCCTTGAGCCCCTCACAGCTAATTCCTGACCCATCCTCCAGAGGCAGCTACTCTACTGATTTTCTTTTCCACCACAGATTAGTTCTGCCTACTTTAGAACTTTATAGGAATGGAAACATACACTATGTATTCCTTCATGTGAGGCTTTTTTACTCAGCCTGTTTTAAAAAATTCACCCATACTGTTGCATGTAACAATAGTTTTTCCTTTTTGTTAATGACTAGTATTCCAATTTGTTTATTCATTCTTCTACTGATGGGACATCTAGGCTGCTGCAGCTTTAAGCTATTATAAATAAACTGTTATGAATATTTTTATGCAGGTCATCTGCAAACATACATTTTCACTTCTCTTGGATAAATACCTAAGAGTGGAACTGCTAGGTCATAAGGTAGAGGTACACTTAATTTTCCAAGAAACTGTTAAGATCTTTGCCCCAACTGAACCCTCTTACACTGTCGGTGGGAATGCAAGTTGGTACAGCCACTCTGGAAAACAGTGTGGATGTCCCTCAAAAAGTTAAAAACAGAGCTACCCTATGACCCAGCAATTGCACTACTAGGTATTTACCCCAAAGATACAGACGTAGTGAAGAGAAGGGCCATATGCTCCCCAATGTTCATAGCAGCATTGTCCACAATAGCTAAACTGTGGAAGGAGCCAAGATGCCCTTCAACAGACGAATGGATAAAGAAGATGTGGTCCATATTATACAATGGAATAATAGCCATCAGAAAGAATGATTACCCAACATTTGCAGCAACATGGACGGGACTGGAGGAGATTATGCTAAGTGAAATAAGTCAAGCAGAGAAAGACAACTATCATATGATTTCTCTCATTTATGGAACATAAGAAATAGCAGGAAGATCAGTAGAAGGAAGGGAAGAATGAAGGGGGGGGAAGAAGGGGGAATGAACCATGAGAGACTATGGACTCTGGGAAACAAACTGAGGGCTTCAGAGGGGAGGGGAAGGGGGGATTGGGATAGGCCAGTGATGGGTATTAAGGAGGGCACAAATTGCATGAAGCCCTGGGTGTTATATGCAAACAATGAATCATGGAACACTACATCAAAAACAAATGATGTACTGTATGATGACTAACATAACATAATAAAAATAAAAAAAAAAGAATGGGAAGTCAGGTGTGGTGATATCCAAAAATTGTATTTAATATTTAAAAAATGTCAACAAATTATGCATTCATACTAGATACAGCTACACATATTAAAAAAAAAAAAAGATCTTTGCCCAAACTGATTGTACTGGTTATACATGTCTTGTGAATTATTTTCTCTCAGGTTTTGGCTTGCCTATTCATTTTTCTAATGATTTATTTTAATGAGCTAAAGTTTTTAATTTTGATGAAGGCTGATTTATCAATGTTCCCTTTTATGGTGATTGTTTTCTGAGTCATAACTAAGATACCCTTGCCTACTCCAGTAATCATTCAGATTTTCTCCTATGTTTCCATTTTAAAGCTCTTTTTAGTTTTTACATTTAGGATTATGACATCTCTCTCATTTTTACATATGTTGTGAGGTACGGTTTGAAGTTTATTTTTTATGCAAATATCCGCACCACACTTTTAAATTAGACATTCTCTCTCATACCTTTCTGCTCTTCCTGCAAACAAGACGATCAAAGAGACAAAGCCAGTCTACTGTATGTATTATAACATTCCTACATTGTAAATTGGTGAAAAGCCAATTTACATCAAATATTACTTACTTTACCAATTATATAGCTTTTTGTGGTTCTTCCCAGTCCCCCAAATCATAAGATCATAAAGAATTTGTGTGGAAAAGGACAGAGAGATCACCACGTGCAACTACTGAATTACACAGATAAGTAAACCAATGTTCAGGGCCGTTTAATGATTTGTGCAACTATATTTTGTATATTGCAGTATTTTAATTTTTGTAAGTACCACTCTATCAGAAGTAGTTTCCTGTATGGGCAATCTCAACTGCTTATCTGTCTGGATTTTCGTCCTACTCTTTAAACACCATGGAGTACAATTTTTCATTTTCCTTAGTAATTCCAGTGACGTAAACTCTAAATAGTTCCAAGTGTGACGGAGAAATCACATCTTAATTATATTCCAACACTGTTGGATTTTTAAAAATCTTTTTGTTTTTGATAATTTTAGATTTACAGAAGCAGTGAGATTTTTAAAGCTCAAATGAAAGACACCTTTTAGGATTAAAACCTGAGAAGAAGAAATGCCAAATTCCTTTCCATTTATGCACTACCCTGCAATACTAGCCAAGAGAGGATAAAGAGTGAGAGGTATAAAGATTTTACTTTATTTCAAGGGTAGTCTTCTTGCAAGGATTATTTTTATATCTAGATTACTTTTATATCTAAAAAAATAGGCTGCATTTCCTATTGAAATTTCTTAATGAAAAATACACTAAATTTTGATGTTCTCACTTCTTAGAAAAACTAAGCTATGTTTGCATTCGTTTTCTAGGGCCATGATAACAGAGTACCACAAACTGGATAACTTAAAAACAACAAATTTATTGTCTCATGGTTCTAGAGGCTGAAAGTCTGAATGCAAGGTATTGGTAAGGCCATGCTCACTCCAAAGCCTCTGGGGGCGGTCCTTCCTTTCTTCTTCCTATTTCTGGTGGCCCCAGATGTTCCCTGGCTTATGGCAATGTAACTCCAATCTCTGCCTCTGTTTTCACATGGCTATCTGCTCCCTGTGTGACTTTGTGTCTTCACATGACTTTCTCTTCTCTCTCATTCTGTATTTGTGTCCACATTTCCCTCTTATAAGGACACCAGTCATAGTGAATTAAAGGCCCACTCTATTCTAGTATGTATGACCTTATCTTAACTGAACAAATTACATCTGCAGTGATCCGGTTTCCAAACACAGTCACATTCTGAGGTTCTGGGAGTTAGAACTTGAGAAGGGAGACACAATTCAATCCATAACAATGCCTAACTATAAAGACAACTATTGTAGAAGTGAAAAATCTGATGTATAGGGGATGGATGGGAAATTTTCATTAACTAAACCATATTTACCCTAAAGATATTTCACTTGTGTATTGTTCAAGCTGGTGCCATATTGTGTTGACATTTATAGACAAAATATTTGTTTGATATCCAAACAGCCAAAAGGGTCTGTCACAGTGGTATTCCCAATTGTTATGTTTAAAAGAAACTAATTGATATCAAAGTGTTCTAAAAACATTTTGTCATTTAACCAGATCATGTACTGAGAAGGCAGAGCTAACCCGCCAGCCTTGGACTGCTACAAGAGAGACGTCAACTTTGTCTCACTTAAGGGCTAACATTTCAGGATCTGTGTTCTAGCCCTTAGCTTACACACTATCAAGTGCATATTGACTTCTGAAACAAACTAAGGGTTGCTGGAGGGGTGGGGGTGGCAGGAAGGGAGTAACTGGGTGATGGGCATTAAGGAGGCATGTGATGTAATGAGCACCGGGTGTTATATACAACTGATGCATCACTCAACACTACGAGACTAATAATACACTATATATTAATTAACTGAATTTAAATAAAATAAAATAAAAATTTTAAAAAAGATTTCTAGTCACAAGAAGAGCTATGGTCCTAACAAGGACTAGGCTGTGGGGACGAAACCTGAGAATGGTCCCCCAAAACTTTTAATACCCTGAACTAGTACTCAATGAGCTATTTTTTAGTTTCATGAGGTTTGGTCCTTTCTTGCCTTTTTTAGCAGTTTATTGAAATTATCCTTTTAATAACACTTGATATCTCAGCATTAGAGTCAGATTATTAGCTTTCACCATAAATGTTTTTTTAAAGACAGTAAAGACATTAAAGAAACTTATAGTTTATTTTTAAAAGTCATCCCTGAAACACTTTAGCTTATTTCCATTTTAATAAACAGTGTTATGCTGTATGGTATCTCTAAACTATAGCATAACTTCTTTACTTGGGATTGAGAGAAAGAATCCATGAATTCTCTTAAAATATCAGGTAGCTTTTGGCATATTTGTTTATGTGGGTATTTTTCTGGGAAAAGCCTCCAGAGCCTTGATTGGTTTCTCAAAAGAACTTGTGACCAAACCCCCTCATATCCTCAACAATAATGACAACCATAATAAAATGGTTAAGAGCAAAATGAACAAAAAAATAATTGGATATATTAGACATCATAGTCTAAACTGAAAGGACATGCACATGGATCTATTTTGCAAGGGAAGCACAGTTTCTTTTTTTTTTATAATTTTTATTTTATTATATTAGTCACCATACATTATATCCCTAGTTTTTGATGCAATGTTCCATAATTCATTATTTGCGTATAACACCTAGTGTACCATGCAATACATGCCCTCCTTAATATCCATCACCGGCCTATCCCAATCCCCCACCCCCCTCCCCTCTGAAGCCCTCGGTTTGTTTCCCAGAGCACAGTTTCTAACATGTAAAATTACATTCAGGACAAGATTTGTCTTTTGTGACATATGTTAAGGACTGCCGTATTATTTCATCAAAAAATATTTTCTTCAAATGAATAATTTTTGAAGAAACATGCTTTGACATAATGTTTCTTAATTTTATTATTTTATCGTATCAAAAAATTTATAAGCACACATGAGGATTCCGGTATCCATTTTCACTTTTGTGATAGAAGTAAGAGCATGTAATTCAAGTTAGAGGACTGTTCTTTGGCGATGCTTCAGGAATGCACCGTTTCCCAAAGTGAAACACATCTGACTCTATTTTGTGAAAAAGAAATTAGCACTACCTTGTAGGAAGTCTAAATGATACAAACCAGTGGTTTTCTAAAGGTTGTCTCCGAACCAGCAACACCTGGGAACTTGTTAGAAATGCAAACTATTAACCACAAGAGACTATGGACTCTGGGAAACAATCTTAGGGTTGGGGGGGGGGCTAGCGTGGTGATGGGTATTAAGGAGGGCATAAATTGCATGGTGCACTGGGTGTTATACGCAAACAATGAATCATGGAACACTACATCAAAAACTAATATTGTACTGTATGATGACTAACATACCATAATAAAAAAAATAAAATAAATCTTTATGTATAAAAAAAGACAAGAAATAAAGTTTAAATAGGGAAAAAAAAAAAAAGAAATGCAAACTATTATGTCAGCCCCACCCTAGATCTACTGAATTAGAAACTCTGGGAGTGGGGCTTTCAATCTGTTTCAATGAGCCCTCCAGATGATTTTGATGCTTTTTAAAGTTTGATATAAGCAAACCGAAACATTACTGGGCACTTACCACTTGTTGTATAGACTGTGAATTTAACAGATGCTATTATTTCATTATTATCCAAGGTGATACACTCAAAAACCAAGGGATGAACTTCCCTGCGTACTTCCAGGACTGCTGAATCATTTGCAAGGATAATGGGTTGCTATTTAAAAGGAAAACAAAAAGTACCAACATTCTTCATGTAAACTTAAGATCAGGAAACAATTTATTTCCCATAACAAAATAATAGTCATTGTCTCTCAGTGTAGGACAATAATAAATTATGCACATGGATTTTAGAGTCAGACAATCCAGACATCAAGTTCTAACCCTACCACTTCTGCCTGTGTGACCCAGGACAAGGTACTCTATGCTTCTCAGTTGCTTATCTGTAAAGTAGGTATAATGATAAGGATTACCTTATAGATTGTTATGTGGGAGAAAGAAACTGTAGCGCTTGATGTATGTCTGATATTTAATAAGTCCTCCATTAATGTTAGCTACTATTACCATCATACAATTCCCATACATACAAATGAAAGCTTTGCTTCCAAAATAGATTACTTTATATAAAAGGGATGTTTTTAAGTTCTGATAATAGCTGACCCCAAGACATATGTAAAGTTTTAGCTCCACTTAATAATGTAATTATTATTGCATTAAAATTCAATTCAATTTAAATCTCAATAATGACAAAGTTGTAAGATTTTTAACTTCACATTTATGCAAACTGCTTCTAAAGAGAGTTTTCTGATAGCCGCCAAGCACTGGGAAACAAATTTTATCACTCATAGAAAGCACCACATTACATATGTTTATTACTTACTTGGTCTGGCCTTAGAAGTTTCCAAATATATTTGAAACGATTTACAGGAGATGTATGAATACATGCCAGTCTAACACTTTCAAGACTTTCTGAAACTGGTCTACCCCCTAAAAATATGAAAAATTAAATACATTGATACCATTAGGCATTATAAATAGCTTTAATCAAAGGCTACTTTTAAGAGCCAGTTTCGGTTTTAAAATCAATTATATGTTGGAAGTTCTCAAAATTATTATTGAGGGTATGAGAGTAGAAGAGCAGAGAGGAGTAATGGATGCAATGTAAAGTCACCAAAGAAGCAGCTGGGAAATACCATAGCTGTGTGTTCCTTCAGCAGAATAAATAGCAAGGGCAATCAATTTAGTGATGTTTTAGATTAAACTTTGAGATCTGCTAGTGACTTTCAATTTACTGGTTAGAGAACCCCCACTAGAGATGATGAAATCTCAAAGTACTGTAATATGATATAGAACAGTTTTCAAAGTTTCCAATTTAAAGTTTGCCAATTTACTGATAAATTGTCATTCCCAAAGTGTCAAAAGTGTTTCACTATAGGACAGCCTTGACCACAGACCCTGAGTGTAATAAGTTTCCAGTGTATTAGGGAGAATATATGTTAAATTTTAGACAAATGTAAAGCAAAGAAGTAGAATTTTAAGTTTTATTATAATTTCCTTTCAGTATATCAATTGATCAATTCCTTCCACCCATGGCAACTTGAGGTTAAGGCTATTTCCCCAGAGTAAACTCTTCCCCTCCATCTCCCTCCAATACAGAGTTCAACTCACAGCCACAATCTACTGGTCCACGACATTCTTCCACGCGTACAATACACTTGGATTCACCTCCAGGGCATCCATTTGTTAGTATAACTTCTCTAATACCAACACCTTTGGTAAAAGAAATCAGCAAACGTTAAGAAAAATTCATTCCACTTTCTTTACTTTTCCATCTAGGTCTTTTTTGAGGCTTTTCTCCTAATTTCAGAAGTTAAATTCCTAAATTCAGAGTGATAACGGTTAGAATATTTTTATGCCCCTCATTTTGAATTATTTCATAAAATAGCATTTCCCAAAGTGAGTTACATAAACACTAGTTCCTCTAGTTGTTAACATAAGAAAAAAGGATTCCAAAATTATACACATCTGAAAATTATACATTAAATAAAATTAAAGTCTCCTCTTTATTACAGAATTTTGTTGGAACTTTTTTTTTAACATGATAGTAAATTAATGAGCTGATAGTAAATTAATGAGCTATTGTGTGTAAAGTTTCATAGATCTAAGATGTAAAATTTTTACATTTTAACATCTTTGAAATCAGAATTTATCTTAGAATTGACAGCATGTGCCAAATTGGCAGCATTTTTCCTTTATAGAGGTGCATAACATATGCTTCTCATAGCTGACAAAAGTCTTAGATTTGATGAAATATAGTAGGACACAGGGTCTCCCAAATTTGTCTGGCCATGGAAGTTTTAGAAGTGGTTTTGGAGCTCTGGAGGACATTCCAAAAATCACATTTTAAAACATAAATGATGCTTTTTAATATTTAGATTAGTAAATTCTCTGTATTAAATATAGGAGGACAAACTATTAATGACCAAATCTCAATTTCTAACAAGACACTCTCTTGAGATTTACCGCACTTTTTTACAAAAAGAAATCAAGTCTTTACTAACAGATCTCAGACCTCCATTAGGTTTGCTTTTCATCACCAGAATTGAGGAACATGATAAAATGTTCTATCATGTGAAACATGTCCTATGGTAAGTGACCTGTGATAAGACTGTGTAGCCACAGGCTAAGGAACAGTCCCTCTTGATTTCCTTGTCTACCAGATTCCCTTTTTCAGTCCCTGAAGATGTTAATCATAAAGCCATTCTCAACAGCAAGGGAGAGTTGAAGTCTAGAGATGACTTAAAACAGTGCTTCTCAAACTTTAGACTGCATACAATCACCTGGAAATCTTATTAAGAGGCAAATTCTGATTCAGTAGGTCTGGAGTAGGTTCTGAGATTCTGCATTTCTAACAAGCTCCCAGGCGATGCTGATGCAGCTGGTCTGTGGACCAAACTTTGAGTAGCAAGGGAGAGGACTCTACATGCGATAAGGAGATGAAAGGTTGGAAGAGGAAATATCTCTTTTCATTTTAATTTCTCAATTTTAATTCCAGCATAGTTAACATACAGTGTTATACTAGCTTCAGGTGTGTGATATATTGATTCAGCAATTCTATATATTACTCAGTGTTCATCGTAAGTGTACTTTTTGAAGAAAGATCTCTTTTGATTAAAAGAGATGCCTAAGAATGGCTGCAGTAGAGCTCTGTTGGATTTATAAAAGGTACCTCTCTAGATGCACAGCCTTCTTCTGAAATGCATAAATATTTTCCAAGCAACTTTATTTATGAATTTATTTAGCCAAATACAGTTCATTGTGATGATGTGTATAGGTGTGAGATTTTCTGTAAGTCGAAGTAACACTAAAAATCTGCCTGGGTATTCCAGAAAATGAAAACTTTTTGACTGCTAAAATATCGTTTTGAGAGTTCAATACAATTTTCACCAAAGTGCTTTTGTTCCTCTAAATCATTGTTATAAACTGAAAATATTTGTAAGTATTTTAAAATATTTTAGATGTAAAATGTTGCCTTTTAAGGTATCTTTCTCCTTAGAATTTATCACCACCTGACATATTACATGTTTTAATATTATGTTTTTGTTTTTATTATGTTCAGTTAGCCAACATACAGCAAGTACATCATTAGTTTTTGAGGTAGTGTTCAATGATTTATCAGTTGCGTATAACACCCAGTGCTCATCACAACACATGCCCTCCCTAATACCTATCACCTGCTTACTCCATCCCCCCACCCACCTCCCTTCTGTAACCCTCAGTTTGTTTCTCAGAGTCAAGTGTCTCTCATGGTTTGTCTCCCTCTCTGATTTCTTCCCATTCAGTTTTCCCTCCCTTCCCCTGTGGTCCTCTGTGCTATACCTTATGTTCCACATATGAGTGAAACCATATGATAATTGTCTTTCTCTGCTTGACTTATTTCACTTAGCACAATCCCTTCCAGTTTTCTCCATGTCAATGCAAATGGTAGGTATTCATCCTTCCCGATGGCTGAGTAATATTCCATTGTATATACAAACCACATCTTCTTTATCCATTCATCTGTTGAAAGACATCTGAGCTCCTTCCACAGTTTAGCTATTGTGGACTTTGCTGCTATGAACATCAGGGTGCATGTGCCCTTTCTTTTCACTAATCTGTATCTTTGGTGTAAATACCCACTAGTGCAATTGCTAAGTCATAGGATAGCTCTATACTTCTTGAGGAATCTCCATCTCATTTTCCAGAGTGGCTGCATCAGCTTGCATTCCCACCAACAGTGTAAAAGGGTTCCCCTTTCTCCACATCCTTGCCCACATTTGTTGTTTCCTGTCTTGTTAATTTGTGCCATTCTTACTGATGTAAGGTGGTATCTCATTGTGGTTTTTATTTGTATTTCCCTGATGGCTAATGATGTTGAACATTTTTTCATGTGTCTATTAGCCATTTGTATGTCTTTTTTGGAGAAGTGTCTGTTCATGTCTTCTGCCCATTTCTTGACTAGATTATTTGTTTTTGGGGTGTTGAGTTTGATAAGTTCTTTATAGATCTTGGATACCAGTCCTTTATCTGAAATGTCATTTGCAAATATCTTCCCCATTCCTGGGTTGCCTCTTAGTTTTATTGACTGTTTCCTTTGCTATGCAAAAGGTTTTATCTTGGTGAAGTCCCAAAAGCTCATTTTTGCTTTGTTTTCCTTGCCTTTAGAGACATGTCTTCAAAGAAGTTGCTGTGGCCAATGTTGAAGAGGTTACTGCCTATGCTCTCCTCTAGGATTTTGATGGATTCCTGTCTCACATTCAGGTCTTTCATCCATTTTGAGTTTTATCTTTGTGTATGGTGTAAGAGAATGGTCCAGTTACATTCTTCTGCATGTGGCTATCCAGTTTTCCCAGTACCATTTATTGAAGAGACTCTTTTTTTCCATTGGACATTCTTTCCTGCTTTGTTGAAGATTAGTTGACCATAGAGTTGAGGGTCCATTTCTGGGCTCTCTATTCTGTTCCATCAATCTATGTGACTGTTTTTGTGCCAATACCATGCTGTCTTGATGATTATAGCTTTGTAATAGAGTGTGAAGTCCAGAATTGTGATGCCCTCAGCTTTGGTTTTCTTTTTTAACAATAACCTGGTAATTCAGGGTCTTTTCTAGTTTCGTACAAATTTTAGATTTGTTCCAGCTCTGTAAAAAATGTCAATGGTATTTTGATAGGGATTGCATTAAAAGTAGATTGCTCTGGGCAGCACAGACATTTTAACAATGTTTATTCTTCCAATCCATGAGCATGGAATGTTTTTCCATCTCTTTGTGTCGTCCTCCATTTCTTTCATAAGTGTTTTGTAGTTTCTAGAGTATAGATCCCTTACCTCTTAGGTTAGGTTTATTCCTAGGTATCTTATGGTTTTTGGTGCTATTGTAAATGGAATCAATTCGTTTATTTCTCTTTCTTCAGTTACATTGTTAGTGTATAAAATGCAACTGATTTCTGTGCATTGATTTTGTATCCTGCCACATTGTTGAATTGCTATATGAGCTCTAGTAACTTGGGAGTGGAGTCTTTAGGTTTTCCACATAAAGTATCATGTCATCTGCAAAGAGAGAGTTAGACTTCTTCTTTGCCAATTTGAATGCCTTTTATTTCTTTTTGTTGTCTGATTGCTGAGGCTAAGACTTCTAGTACTATGCTGAACAATAATGGTAAGAGCGGGCATCCCTATTGTGTTCCTGACCTTAAGGGAAAAGCTCTCAGTTGTCCCCATTGAGAATGATATTCACTGTGGGCTTTTCATAAATGGCTTTTATGGTATTGAAGTATGTTCCCTCTATCCCTATACTTTGAAGAGTTTTAATCAGGAAAGGATGCTGTACTTTGTTAAATGCTTTTTCTGCATCAATTGAGAGGATCATATGGTTCTTGTCTTTCCTTTCTTAATGTGCTCTATCACGTTGATTGATTTCCAAATGTTGAACCACCCTTGCATGCCAGGAATAAATCCTACCTGCTTATAGTGAATAATCCTTTTTGGAAGGAACGCAAACACTTGGGAGTTAAAAAGCATCCTGCTAAAGAATGATTGGGTCAACCAGGAAGTTAAAGAACAACTTAAACAATTCATTGAAACTAATGTGAATGAAAACACGTCAGTCCAAAACCTATGGGATACTGCAAAGGTGGTCCTAAGAGGGAAACACATAGCCAGCCAAGCCTCTCTCAAAAAACTAGAAAAATCCCAAATGCACAAGCTAAACTTACATCTAAAGGACCTGGAGAAAGAACATCAAATAAGGCCTAAACCAAGCAGGAGAAGAGAAATAATAAAGATTAGAGCAGAAATCAAAGAAATAGAAATCAGAAAAACAGTAGAACAGATCAACAAAACTAGAATCTGGTTCTTTGAAAGAATTAATAAGATCAATAAACCTCTGTCCAGACTTTTCCAAAAGAAAAGGGGAAGGACCCAAATTAATAAAATCATGAATGAAAGGGGAGAGATCATGACTAACACCAAGGAAATAGAAACAATTATTAGAAATTATTACCAGCAACTATATGCAACAAAGTAAGCAATCTCGAAGAAATGGACGCATTCCTGGAAACTTGTAAACTACCAAGACTGAAACAGGAAGAAACAGACAATCTGAACAGACCATAACCAGCAAGCAAACTGAAGTAGTAATCAAAAACCTCCCAAAAAATAAGAGTCCAGGGCCAGATGGCTTCCCAAGGGAATTCTACCAAACGTTTAAAGAATAAATAATACCTATTCTACTGAAGCTGTTTCAAAAAATAGAAAAACTTCCAAACTTGTTCTATGAGACCAGTTTTAATATTATTTTTTTCTTTGCCCCTATATACACCCCTTGAAGGCAAGGAGTTTCTTCTGCTTTGTTCTAGCACTTATAACAGTGCCTGGCACATAGTAGGCAAAATTCAAAAAATCATGTGATGAATGAATAAATATGTAATTTCTGAAACACATCTTTAAATAATAGAATAATACAACAAAAATTACTAGAATTGCCATAAAAATAATTCTCTACCTGTGAAATTTCTCAAGGCAGCAAAAGAAAGATGTAAATTACAAATGAATATTCACAAGTTTATTACATGTATTCCTCTGATTTGTGACTCTGACGCACTAAGAAGTTAAAGTAAAACATGGGCTTAAAATTATCTTAAGGGACAGAAAGTAGAACAGTGATTGTCAGGGGCTGTGGGGAGGGGAGAGCAGAGAGTTGTGTTTAATGGGTACGGAGTTTTCACTTCAGGCTAACGAAAAAGTTCTGGAGATTGATGGTGGTAATGGCTGCACAACAATGTGAACATGTTTAATGTCACCTAGTTGTACATTTAAAAATGGTTAAAGTAGTAAATTTTATGTTAGGTTTGTTTTGCCACAATAAAAATACGTTAACTCAATTATAAATAATTCAAGTGTAATTTTTTTAAAAAATCATTCTGCTATAGGTCTGCATGGATTTTCTGTCTTCTTACCATTTGGTTTTTCTCTTTCCCTCCCTTCACTAGCCTTTTTTTTTCCAGGCAGTTCTATTTAGAATAAACTTAATTTTATTGTGAATTATCTACTGTCTTATCAGCATGCTAGTCTATAGTGGTTGTCAAAAGATGGTCTTCTAACCAGCAGCATCAGCTTTATTTGTGAACTTGTTTAGAAATACAAATTCTTAGGCTCCTCCAAAGGCCCAGTGAGTTAGTAACTCTGGGGTAGGTCCAGCAGTCTGTGTTTTAACAAGCCCTGCAGGCGCTTAGGGTGAACACTTAAGTTTGAGAAACACTGGTCTATTATAGTATATGCAGCCTTAATCTCACCCCTGTGTAAGGGATTTTGTGTCCAATTTCTGTTCATGGAATGATACAAGGAAGTAATAGTTTTTGAATATTGTCTTCCC
Organism: Ursus americanus; assembly: GCF_024610735.1. Taxonomy (NCBI): domain Eukaryota; kingdom Metazoa; phylum Chordata; class Mammalia; order Carnivora; family Ursidae; genus Ursus; species Ursus americanus. Next base: position 7,984,255 of record NC_142137.1, on the reverse strand, counting down.
CCCAAAGCTAATACCTCTTTTCTCCAAGACATAACATATGAATTGAAGAAACGTAGAATTTAGAATAGACTATTACAAATAGGCAAATTTGTTGATTTGCCACACAGTGTGTGGGAAGACATCTGTTAGATGCATCACATCTTTCATCTTGTGAACATCTGTGAGATAAAGTTTTACTTGGTGAAGGCAATTTATGCCAAATATATATACATATACATATATATATATATGGAGCTGGCTTAAAATAATACTTAAGAGGTTATGCACTGAAAATATCTTACCTTTTGAGTTTTGTGTGTAAATTATAGTTTGAGAGATAAATGAAAGTACACAAATTACAAATAAAAATTGCCCGTTTTTACCTTTCCTTCCCCCCAAATACAATATTGTTGATTTATCTGCTCTATGCTACTTACCACATGTAACGGTGCACATCCCAAATTCTACTTCTTTGACTACTGTCGTATTTGAAACTAAACATAAAGTGCAAAGATACATTATTTAATCATATGAAAACTTCTCAAAGGGAAAAACTCTTACTTGAGGATGAGGGATACAAGCACTTATCATACGGGAAGCAGATAGTTTTTAAGTTTTATTAAATCAGAAAAGCAATGTCATTCCTAGTCCATCTTCTATTATTGCTTAAATCAAAAGAAGCCTAAACTTTTAAAGAAATGGATTAAATTAGGAAATACCTTGCAAAGGTCTATATTTAAACTTTTACATAAATTAAAAATAATTTTTTTCATCAGCTCAATACATGGTGAGTTAAAGTTTTACAGGTCAGAAAAACAAAACAAAAGTCTGCCAATTGCGGGGCTCAATTTTTTTCTATTCTCTATTTTTCAAAAAAATTTGAGTGCATCATTTACATCCAAAAATAAGTCTTTATACCAAATGTTCATTAAAATTATGTTGTAGAATGGTTCTATGCATTCTTAGGTTAAGATGATAAATTATTCCCAAGAATTTATTTAGCAGGATGATTTAGGAATATACATATATTTGAGTAGTTAAATATTGTTGATTTTAAATCATGTTTCTCTGTTTCTAATTGTTCTGAAGTTTGGCATTGTTTCCACCAGCTATAGGATATAACCAATTCTTCGTAGCAGATGAGGACTAATATCTCAATATAAAAAATATTACATGAGGTGTTAGAATTTTTTTAAGCATTGTATCCTAATTTAACAATATTACATGGGAAAGTACAATGGAACTGGAGTCCAAATTGCTGCTTCTACAACTAATCAGCTGAGTTTGAGCAAATTACGTAAACTGTCAGACCTAGTTAGCTCTTCTGCAAAAATTTGGAAGGGAGAACCTATCTTATTTGATTAAGAATTAAATGAGAGTATTTTTAAAAATTAAATAATACATGTGAAAACCTTCTGTAACTTATTTAGTGCTATAAACATGCTTAAGATATCATAACTTCATTCACACTCAGTGCACATCACATTTTTTTCGTGTTCTGATTACTGTAAGAGAATACCTTCATAAACATTGCTATTCCACACTTACAAGCACCAAATACAGTTCCCTGAATACAGAGTATGCTCTTGATGTATGTATGTTAAGTAAATCAATATTGACTTTGTTAAATTATTTGGACTATCATGATCAATTTTGAATTGATGTTTTTGCTTGAAATGCTTGGATACTTTGTGCTGGCACACTATGAGATATAAATTAAAAGCCAAATCTTGAACATAAAAAACACAGGTAGGAGAATGAGTTAATACTTTTAAACTTTTAAATATGACCTCTTTCCAGAAACCATTAAAATATTATTAATCAATTAATCAATCAGCCCTACTATTCACTACCTATGCTACTTTGAGAAAGTTACTTAAGTTCTCCTAATTTCAGAAAAAGATTGGAGTTAATAAGATGATCTCTAAAGTCCTTTTTGGCTTTGAGTGCCCATTAGGTCATTCAACGACTTCCATTTTTTATGGGAATCCTATAATGATGGGTCAGAGAAATTACATGTATCTGGACTTCAGTGTGTTATTTGTCAAAATTTACCTGAGTAGAAAGGAAAAATATGGTCTGATTGTCAGTAAACTTTTATGTGTAACTCATTAAACAGTAATATCCACTGATGCTAACTAATTGGTTGGTATCAATGTGTAAGGAATTATGTCACAGGACTCTGTCCTGTTTAATATTTTCATTAATGACCTAGAAAATATTGGTATCATGCTGACTGAATCCAGAGATTCTGAAAAAGTAGAAAGGATAGCAAATATGTTTGAAGATAAATCTGGCTCTAAAAATGCCATGATGGAATATTACATAAGACTAACAAAATGAAACCTTTAGAGAAGTAAGTCTTGCACGTAGAGCTGAAAAGTAACTGTCCCCAAAATATGATAGGCTGTCTTAATTTGATAGAACAGGTGAAAATGAGTGAAGATTTCAATAGTAAGTTCAATAGCAGTCAAGACTGTGCTGAGGCCATCCCAGAAATCTGCTTGGTTTTAGACTTTACTGATAAAAACCACTGTCATCCACAATGATGCAGATAACGATCCTACTCTTTTTTGTTCTGGCCAGATCCTGGAATGTTCTCTTCAATTCTGGACAGTACACTTTAACTTGGTATATACTATCAGAGTCCAATTTTAATTTTTGAATTTCTTTTGTAAGAGTTGATATATAAGGTTGATATTTCATAACTTTTATTCTTTCTTAGAGGTGTTCCAAAGAAAAAGAGAAAATACAGTTATATTTATATAGGATAAAACTTATTTTAAGGAATGAAACTCATTTTATTTTGCAATTATTATGTAGATCTATTGTTGGTCCCTTTTACAAATTTAAGGAAGGATATGGGTATAGGATAACTATAAATCTAAGGGTCTAGGTATAGGTATACCCTTAGATTTATAAAAGGTATGAGTATATAAATGGCAAAAAAGGTATGGAGGAGTATAAGTAAATCTAACATAATATTTTAGTAATTTTTCCTATATTTTTAAACATTTTGTTATTTCATCATCTACAATGATGGATTTTATTATTTCTTATTGATTATTCCCAGCTATGTGTTTTTAGAAAAAGACTAAGATAATGAAATGGAAGAAAGTTTGGAACTGCCTACAAGGATGATCAATTGTAAAATAAATCATAGCTATTATATTATCCTTTGTTTTCTTATTTCCTTCCCTCAAGTATTGCATCATCTTTCAGGAAAATATAAAAGAACTCTAGAGGCACCTTTCTGGTAGTCTATTTTCAGCTTGCATTGGACACAGTTTGAGATTTTTTAATTTTTCTTTTTTTTTTATCTTTTCTTTTTGGTCCATTAAAGGTAAAAAGAAGAAAATTGACAGAGAAAAAATTCCACAATTGTTGGATGAATCAGAAGATGAACATAGACAGCAGCACCTTAGATGCTGATGATGGTGAAACTGATTGCATAAGCAAAATGAGTGAGAGATGACGATAACTTAGATGAATATCCTAGATGAATTTTCTCTAACTCAAGAATCAATGAATTAATATTACATTTCTAAGGATGAAAAGGATATATGGTATTCTCATCCAGTTAGTCTTTCAACAGGAAGGACTTGATCCTGAAATGTTTTGTGAAAAGAAGCTGGACCATACTGCTTTGCTAAAAAGATGTGGACAACATGCTTTCTTTTTTAAAGCTGTTTATCCACCAAAATTTACTTGATAACAGGTTTGTAAATGGAAAGATCATGATGGCAGGTATGTATTCAAAGGTGACTAAAAAGAAAATAGATGATGTAGAAATAAATAAAATTAATTGGATCAATCATTCTGATTGGTGTTTATAAACCTAAAATGAAAGCATTTTGCAATTATGGAACAAATAACATGGTAGTCTTCTCATTAACAAAATATGTGGCTTCACAGTTTTCAAAAGTATTGTGTTTTGACAATGCACAAAGTAATAAACTAGAATCTATTAGAGATGTACTTGAAATCTGGAATCAGTACTTAAAAGATGGATACAATCCAGACTCATGCCTAATGGTTAGTGAGCATTTAGTTGCATTCGAAGTATCTTTCCCATTTGGGATATATACATCTTCAAAACCAGGAAATATGGAATAAAAGTTTGGAGTTTTCCATATTTACACTCTTATTAAAATTTCAAATTAGTTGTTTTCAGTAACCCTTATTCTTACTTTTGTAAATTACTTGTAAAATGCTTTAAATTTAAAAAAAAAGGCCATTGGATAGCAAATAGTGATGAATGTTTTTACTGGTCCACTGAGGGTAAGGGGCTTTGTCAAATTTTTATAATGGCTCTGGAAATTTTCCAATCTTAGACACCTCCAATTGTTTACAGTTCTGAATTCTCACTGTCCCCAGGAAAAAGCAACTATGCATGAAATCGTACAAATAAAATTCCAAAAAATACACAGACTCCCTAAAGTTCAAGGATGAGGAAACTGAGACCGTGAGAGAATAAGTAACTTGCTCACATTTTAATTTGTATCTAAGGCATTATAACTTGATTGCCTGGGTTTAGCTTAAACTCTATTTAGCATTTTACAGGTAGAACTATCCTTTGAACAGTTTAATACTAAAATTAATTCAATTACTTTTAAAACTGTGAAGCAACAGTTATTAAATTTTAGAACATATTTTGTCTAGTCTCTTTCACATTTCCAAAGTCAGGGACCTCTCCAAGTTCCCTGTAATGCAATGTTATGAAGGCAATGCAAACCTCCATCCCACCATTAACCTCAGATACTTAATTTCTCTCCATCGCTTAAGGTCACTATCTGTCATCAGGAAATAAAAGAAAGGCAGATAAATACAGCATCTATTCTACACGTACAGGAGAAAGGAGATTGCCAAGGACATTAAAAGACTCTTGGCTGGATCATTTATAGAGAAAGGGAATCATTTCTCCTTTAGATGGCTGCAAACCAGCAACTGGCCTTCTACCTACCAGCATGTGAGTTACTAACCAATATAACATGTATAATAGCTTGTCAGGTTTTATTGCTTAATGAGCCAGCAGAATGAGGCAAATTTATGGACCAAGCACAGGCTCATTCTCCCTTGGTTAACAGGTATCCAACAAAACCACTAGTTGGATCTCTTGATAGGTGTTTTCCACCATTCCTCTGTGGATGGAAGTTGAATGTACAAATATTACACCACCACGCTACAGAGATGCTCAAGGTAGAGCTGCATGAAGCTGACATGGGGCTTCTGGGCAGTTTTGTCAGCATTTTGGTCTAAGATGTGTCACAGTGAGGGGCATTCTTAATTCTTTTGAATTCCAACCTAAAAAGCAAATGTGGAAAGGAGTAAGACCTCAAGCAATTTGGAACTTAAAAACAAAACAAAACAAAACAACAAACCTACAATGGGAAAGAAAAACATGTAACTGCAAGGAGTCAAAATAATTCCCATTGGTGAGAGGTTACTCCCGGACTCCTACCCCTAAAAAAAAAAAAAAAAAAAAAAAAAAAAGTGGGGGGAGGGCATCTCTTTTCTTGTCCAGAGCAATATTTAACAGTAATTCGGTAACAACTCCTATGTACGTGCTTATTTGTTTTTCTTGCTATGGCCTTGGAGAATTAGCACATTCTCTTCAAAGCCATTAGGCATATGGAAAAAAGTATAAATTCGAGGCTGTTTGCAAGCGAGCTCTACAGATGTTAACAGGGTTAATAATTCTCATTGTCCTCGGAGGGCAGGGCTTTACCCTCAACTGGCCCACGTCAAGGAGCCTCCCGCCCTCACCATCCTCCTCAGGCACAGACTGGGCTTCGTTCTCAGCCTCGCTCTCGCTCTCGGCCTCCTCCTCGCCCTCATTCTCGCCCTCGCCCTCGCCCTCATGGGCCAAGCCGGGATCCTGGGCGGCGGTGACGTTCGTCCCACACGCGGACTGGAGGCCCGCCAGGAGCAGCCAGCCGACCGTCAGCAGCAGCCCGTTGGAGCAGCCCGCGCCCCCGGGGCTCATGGTTCTCGGCCCCGACGGCCGACCAAGGCGCAGTCGCAGCCGCCCGCTCCTGACAAGAGGTGCGTCGAAGAGAGTAGCCGCCAGACTCCGAACCCCCGAGCCGCGCCCGGGCAACCATTGAGGCGTCACGGCTCGTCACCGGCGAGCAGAAGGCCACCTGACCTCCCAGAGCCGCTGGAACGCGCGCGCGGCTGCCTGTCGCACCTCACTCGGCACTTCCGACGGCGCTTGGGCCGCGCGGCTCGCTTTCCGGCGTTGCAGGTGCGCAAGCGGAGGCGCCGGCCGCGCGCCTTTCCTCCGTTACTAAGCAACCCGCTAGCCACAGCCTCTGGCCTTTCTTGCTCATCCTTCTCTCTTTTGAAAGATCTTCGTCCTTCCTACGTTTACTCCTCTCCAAACCATATCCCTAGACCCTGAAGCACTCTTCGTGTGAGTTGGTTTCAAATTCCTCGCACAGATTATCCAACCCGGCATGTATCAAGAAGGATTTGTCATGGCCTTATTAAGTATGGTGCCCCAAACTAGATCCATAGCTGCAGGTGAGGCTTGATTTGCGGAGGATAGAAGAACGCGCTTTCTTTCTTGGATCTGAATCTTTTGTTAATAATACACCTGAGTGTGTATTTCTGTTTTAAGATTTTGTGCTGTGCCATCAATTCCATGTGGGGCTTCTTTATGCTAGAGTGGGGGATGGGGAGAGAAGGGAAGAGGGGAAGGTACAACTATCCCCAAGCTTTTTGTACTCCATTCCTTTTTTGGATAGCTGATGTTTTTGGAACCAAACCTAGAACCTTTGTCCTGTTAATTTCTGTCTTCTTACTTTGTGCCTATTTTTTAGCCTCATTGAGATTTTTTTGAACTCTCATTCTGTTGTCTTACCCGTATTAGGTATTTCACCCAAGTTTGATTTGGAAAATATGTCTCTTTCAGGTCACTAACACAAATGTTAGAAAGGGTAACAGGCCAAGAATAGGGCTAAGAGGCCACTCTCTGACAAGAATCCATTAATCAACACATTGATTTAACCCAAGAATCAATTATTTTACCAAAAAGAAATCCTGTCTTTTGCTAAGGTTGAATCAGACTAGAAGCAAGAATACCTTGGCATTGCCACTTGAATCAGAAAATCCTAGAGGTAAGTGTAATCTCCCCCATCCTCTTAATGGTATTCAGTATCAATATGCCCAAATATATCATAGAAATAAGTGAAATCCCATTAAGTTCCTTCCATTGGTAGTGGTAATTTCAACAAGTCTTTTTAAAATAATTCAGCCTTCTTTAGGAATAGAAACAGAGACTTTTTGAGTCAGAGGTTTAGAAATCCTGTAATACTCCAATCCCTTCATTTTTAAGTGAGGAGATTAGGAACTGACTCTCCAGTAAATGGCTCAGGTAAGATCATCCGGCAAATTATTTGTAAAGCAGGCTCTCACAACCACATCTCCTGAATGCTCATTCAGTGCTTAGTGATTCATATAATTTAAAGTTAACAATGAAGAAGCATTCAGTGCGGTAATTGAGAGTCAAGAGTTCAAGCACTAAAAACAAATTAGGGTTGAAATTTTTTTATCTTGTTATTCCAAGTTTGATTAGATCTAATAGCTACAATGTGGTAGTAAGAGAATATTGATGAATAGATGGTTCAATAGGTTTATGTGTGCAATTTGAAACAGAGCTCATTTGGCTATGTTTCTAGATGATATTATCCCATACTTTGAGGTTTAATATCAATTCCTATGGGACATGAGCTTAAGTGAACTTAAGGCATACACTCTGGCTTTTGGAACATGTGTATAGCCAGCCAAGGCAGACTAACAGATAAGCAAGCAACTGAGAAAGGTGTTAGGAGGGTTGATTACTTGAAACAAAAGCAAGAATTTTTATTTGAATTTTTCTCACAAAGCCTTCTAGTTGAAATAAGTAAAAGACAAGAACTGCTAAAAATGATCAGTATTAAAATTTGAATTGGTATTGGGAGGGAGTCTCTGGTAATATTTTATATTAACTAAAAATACCATAAAATACTATAGTGCCTGACAAGACTAGGAGGGAAATTAAAATGGGAAATTTAAAAATGATCTTGAGAGACAAAGATCCTTGTGTCATGGTCAAATTAATAAGTCAAAATTTTTCCTTTTTAAATTCTGAGAAAAATAATGTTTTCAAGTCAAACTTTAAAAAGAAGATCTACAGTGGGGTGCCTCGGTGGTTCAGTTGGTTAAGTCTCCGACTCTTGATTTTGGCTCAGGTCATGATCTCAGGGTCCTATGATTGAGCCCCACATCTGGCTCCCACGCTGGGCGTGGAGCCTGCTTAAGATTTTCTCTCTCTCTCCTTTTCCCTCTGCCCCTCCCCCCTGTGCACTCTCTGTTAAAAAAAAAAGGAGGAGGGGAGGAGGAGAAGAAGGTCTATAGTATTTCACAGGCAACATTGTTGAGTGCTTCGAAAGTCAATTTAGGACACATTTTTCTGAAAATATTCTTTTTGGGTAAAGGAAGTCCCATAAACTCAAAGGTATGTAATTTAACTCAAGGAAAAATTAATGACCAAATAAACAGTTTCAAAGACAATCTAACTGGAAATTAAAGGTCTCAAAGAGGAGCTGAAAGACTTGACTCTGAAATAAAGAATGTTAAAATATTATCTGTTAGCAACAATACAAGTCACTTATAAAATATTGTGAATATTGTGTTATTCATCTAAATTACAGGAAAAAGTATATCTGTCCTCAATAAATTTACACCATCTCCCATTGAAGCCACAAATAAATGAAAGGTAAATATTGAAGACCCACTATCGAGAGGAGTTGACCCTATTCTAACCTTTGTATACAAAGGACCAGGAATTACATCCTCAGTCTTCTGACCTGCCCCACTTGAGTTCACTCAGCTCCTCTTAGCCTGCCTGGCTTTAAACATCTTTACCCCTAGCTCCAGGTTCCAAGGAGCAGAGGTTGCGCCAGTCTTCTGTGACTCCTCTTCCCTACTCCACCCAAACAAATGTATCTCATCTCTATTGGTTTGACTTTGCCTTGAACTTTCTTTGTGTGAGTAAACTTGGCATACCCTCAAGGTAGTAAAATTCTTTTATCTGATCTCCACTCTTATCTTCCCTAGAGGACCTCTGCTCTGAAAAGAAACACCAGTTTGAAGAGTGGTGCTATAAACACAAGATAACAAAGCCCTAAATAAAGGATCACCATAAAAATGAAAAAAGAAATGAATGAAATTACAAAGTAAGGATTCACAAAATGGAGTGACTACCTGCCTAAAAGAGATGAGGGAGAGGAGCCAAGTAAAGGGAATTAGGAAAATCAGTAGATGTTTTATTTAGACAGGTTAAGTTAGGTTAAAGGTTAAGGTTAAAGTTAAGTTGGAGGTACAAAAGGAAGTCAAGTGGAAATGTCCAGTGGCCAACTTGAAATAACCACACACACACACATACACACACAACCAGAAGATAAAAACCACTGCCAGTGAAAAGATGGGTATGAAAAATACATATGTACCTCCAGTTAATATAATGTTCTAAGTATTGTTGTAACATTACATTACTTTACAAAGTTACTAACATTACTGTATTTATGAAAATAGGTGTCTGGGAGATAAATTTATTTTTGCGTTAATATGCTTGAATTGGTAAAAAGCATTCCGCATAATAATCCCCCAGAGAGAAGGCCCTCAAACCACTTTCATCCTATTTACCATTTTTAAAAGAGAATAATTTTTTCTTCCTGAAGCAAGTTCCTAAGAACAGAACTTCTCTCCTTTTTGTTCAGCACCCTTAGCCTTGTTGTGATCTCATTCTCTGTCCATCAGTTAGACCTGTATTGTTACACAGTGGAGGGATTTTGTGGTAGAAACTCTAGGAAGCCCCCTGGACTTTTGTGTGTAGGAATAGTGGTTTCAAAAAGTCACATCGTCTCAAACTATCACATGTTCGTTTTAGTAGCTTCATGCTCTTATTCCAGCGTCAGCCTCTCCCCCTTTATTTTCTCATCTAATGCAGCTGCCCACAAAGGCCGTTCTTTTTAAAGGCCTTCTTAAAGCAATAAGAACTTACAAGGTGTCAGGGAAAGAGGAGAACCCAAAAGATGTTCTTTCTCTATTTTAATAACAAGGGTTGAAAAGGCCATTGAAAATTAAATCATATTCTATAAAAATGTAGTCTCATTTTGTGAAAGTAAGTGTTGCATTGTGAATAAGTCTTGATAGAAGGTAGATGGTACTCTCAAATTCCTCTATTTGTAGGGCTTTGTCACCACATTTTCCATTATTGAATAAGGTGCCCTGGTGACTAACATAATAAAAAATTATTTTTTAAAAAAAGGTGCCCTGTGTGTGATTATTCAACTCGTAGATGCACAGCCCCACTCAGCTACATGTGCCCCAAATTAAGACATAAACCAGTTTTAGAATTTGCCCTGATTTGGGTTTCCCCTGCAATTTTTGTAAGTAGAGTGCCTCTTTCTTTTACTTTTGAGTCCATGGTAAGAACCAGTACTCTCATTTCCCTTTGTTACTCAGGAACAAAGTCTGTCCCACAATCCCATTTCAGTACTGTTTTACTCACACTCACTCCAAACCCAACTCAACTTCTTTCTTGTTTTGTTCATTGAATTCTTCCAAAATAGATGTGCCTTTCACTCTGCGTTTTGAATACAGACTTCTTTGTGACAAGTCTAAACTGTCCTAATTTCCGAACTCAAAGCTTACCCCCCACGGTAGTTTCCTTTCTTTATGGTTCTACCTTTAAGTTGACTCCCTACCACTACCATAGCACAAACCGCACAGGGTGTTGTAACTATGGTTTTATCCCATAGTTTCAGGATATATGTTAACAATACGTATACTAGTCTTTGATATACTCAGGCCCAGTCATACCAGAGCTATTATACCCTTCTGCATGTAAGTTGAGAAGAACATAAAACTGGGTATCTTTAGAGTCTTTAGTAGGAAATTTTTGCCTGGGACCACTAAATATCTTAAGCACCTAAGATATTATCTTAGGGTTTCCACTTTACTTTCACATGGCTAATGACAGAGGATGGGTATTCTGGGGAAGAGAGCTTGAGAAAGCAGGTAAAAATAAGTTTTACACTTACCAAAATTGAAGTTTTGCAGTTCACATATACTCACCTTAAAAATACACTGAGGGCTTTGAGATGCTAGTAAAGAATCTGTCCCAAAATGAGATTTTAAAAAATTAGCATTATTGCGATATGTCATATAATACACACAGCACATATCAAAAGTGTACATTTTGAGAGATTTTGAGATATATGTATATACCTGTGAACTATCACCACAATCAAAACAGTGAACATGGTCATTACTCCAAAAAGTTCCTCATCCCCTGTGTAATCACCTCCACTTCCCTGTATCCGTATCCTCGTCCCCAGGTAGTCACTGATTTGCTTTCTGTCACTATAGTTTGTATTATTTTAGAATTTTATATAAATGGAGTCTTAGAGTATGTATTCTTTTGTGTGGCTTCCTTCACTCAGCAATATTATTTTGAGATTCATCTGTGTTGTCATGTATGTTACTAAGTTTATTCTTTTACTTTGCTGGATAGTATTCCATTGTATGGATTTAACACCATTTGTTAATCCTGTTGGTGGACACTGGGGAGATGTTTCTCATTTAGAACTATTACAAATAAATTTACTATGAACATTCTGGTACATATATCTACGTGGACATATGCTTTGTTCTCTTGGGTAAGTAAGAGTAGAATGGTTGAATCGTATGGTAAATGTATGTTTAACTTCGTAAGCAACTGCCAAACTGTTTTTCAAAGTAGTTGTATGATTTTACATGACCCCCAGCAGTGTAGGAGAGTTGTAATCCCTCCACATCCATGCCAAAACTTGGTACGGTCAGGCTTTTAAATTTTATCCGTTATAATAGTTATAAAGAAATATCTTAATGTTTTAATTTGCATTGCTCTAATGCCTAATGATGTTGGACATCTTTTTTTGTGTTAATTGGCCTTTTGTGAAGTGTCTGTTCAAGTCTCTTGCCCATTTTTTAAATTGATTTCTTAATATTGACTTTTGAGAGTTCTCTATATATCTGGGATAAATGTCTTTTGTCAGATTATGTGTTTTGCCAAGTTTTCTTCTGGTCTGGAGTTTGGCTTTTTATTCTTTTAAGTGTGTCTTTTCAGGAGCAGAAATTTTAAGTTTCTATTTAGCCCATTTTATCTGTTTGTTCTTTTATGGATGTTGTTGGGCATCCTATCTAAAGAATATTTGTACAGGAATCATGAGTTAGGTTTTTTTATGAGCAGAGGTATGGTTTGAATTTCACTTTTTAACATTCGGATATTCAGTTATCCCAGCACCATTTGTTGGGGGGAAAAAATCTTCACTGGATTGCCTTTGTACTATTGTTACAAATCAGTTATCCGTATATGTGTGAGTCCATTTCAGCACTCTATTCTGTTCCATTGATAATGTCTATGTTTACTCCAATATCACACTGTTGTGATTACTGTGGTTTTATAATAAATCTTGAAATCAGGTAGTTTTAGTCCTCCAATTGTGTTCTCCTGTTCCAAAATTTTTTTGACTATTCTAGGTCTTTGCATTTCCATCTGAATTTTAAAGTCAACCTGTCCCAACAAAAAGTCTACTAAGATATTGATTGGGCTTGCATTGAATTCGTTAATTTATGGATAATATACCTTTTACAATTAGTGAATCTTCAAACTCATGAACATAGTAAATTGCTTTAGATATTCTTTAATATTTCTTAGCAGTGATTTATAGTTTTAGCATACAGACCTTTTATATCTTTTGTCAGAATTATCCCGAAGAATTTCATATATAATGGTTTTGTTAATGGTATTCCTTTTTATTTTTGATTGTTTCTGATTTGTTCATTTCTGATTGTTCATTGCTAGTATATAAAAATAAACCTAATGTTGTATATTGATCTCATATCATGCAATCTTCCTAAACTTACTTAGTAGTTCTAATAGATTTTTTTTGTACATGGCTTTGGCTTTTCTATATAGACAATCATGCCATCTGTGAATAGACACATTTACTTTTTCCATTCCAATCTGGATATATTTCTTGCTTAATTGAAATAGCCATAACCCCCATTCTAAGGTTAAGTAGAAGTAGTGAAAGTGGACCTCCTTGTCTTTTTCCTGATCTTAGAGGGAAAGTATTCAGTCTTTTACCATTAGATATGATGTTAGCTGTACATATTTTACAGTTGCTCTTTATCAGGTTCTGTTCCTAGTTTGCTGAATATTTTTTTTTTAATCAGGACTGTATGTTGGGTTTTGTCAAATGTTTTTTCCTGTGTCATTGAGGTGATTTGCTTTTAGTTTGTTAATATGATGAATTATATTGTTTGATTACCTAATGTTAACCCAACCCTGCATTCCTGGAATGAAACCTACTTGATCATAATGTATTATCATTTTTATGTATTGTTGCATTCAGTTGGCTAATATTTTGTTTAGAATATTTATGTCTATGTTCATGAAGGATATTAGTCTGTAGTTTTCTTTTGTTGTAATATCTTTGTTTTAGTTTTAGTGCAATGCTGGGCTCATAGAGTGAGTTGGGGAATATTCTTTCCTCTTCACTGTTCTGGAAAATTTGGTAAATTTTAATTATTGTCTTTTATTTGGTTCAGCGTCACCTGGGTGGCTCAGTCGGTTAAGCATCTGCCTTCAGCTCAGGTCATGATCTCCAGGTCCTGGGATCCAGCACTGCATTCGGACTTCCTGCTCAGCGGGGAGTTTGCTTCTGCCTCTCCCTCTGCTTGTGCTCTCTCTGCCTCTCTCTCTCTCTCTCTCAAATGAATAAATAAAATCTTAAAATCAAATCAAATCAAATATTTGGTTCAATCACCTGTGAATTATTGTCCTGGATATTTCTTCATGGGAAGATTTTTAACTACAAATTCCATCTCTTTAATAGATATAGGTCCGTTCAGGTTATCTGTTTCTTTTTGAGTGAGCTTTGGCAGTTTGTATCTTCTAAGGAATCCATGTCATCTTAGTTGTCAATTTCACAGACCTTACAGTGTTCATAATATTTCATTATTATCCATTTAATATCTGTAGAATAGTGATGTCATTTTTCTCATTTCAGATATTAGTAATTTATGCCTTTTCTCTCAGTCTGGCTGGAAGTTTATCAGTTTTATTAATATACTCTCAAAGAATTGGCTTTTGATTACAATGACTATGATTTTTATACTCTATTTCATTGGTTTCTGCTTTAATCTTTATTTTCTTTCTTGTTCCTATTTTGAATTTAATTTGTTCTTCTTTTTTTACTTCCTTAAGACGAAAGATGAGGTCATTGATTTGAGACCTTCCTAATTTTTTAATATAGGTGTTCAGTGCTAAATTTCTTCCCAAGTACTGCTTTAGCATTAGCTCACTGTTTCTGATATGCTGTTGTTTCATTTTCATTTAGTTCAAAATACTTTCTAATTTTTATTTTGATTTCTTCTTTGACCCATGAGTTGTTCTTAGAAGTTTGGTATTTAGTTTTTAAATATTTGGGAATTTTCCAGATATTTTTTCTATTATTGGTTTCTAATTTAACTGTATAATGGTCAGAAAACATATTTTTTTGTGTTACTTGAATGCTGTTAAGTTTATTGAGATTAGTTTTATGGTCTAGAATATGGTCTAAGTTGGTAAATTTCCATGTGAACTTGAATGTGTATTCTACTCTTGATGGGTGGTGTGTCCTATAAATGTTAGGTCAAATTGGTTGATAGTGTTTCTCAAATCAACTATATCCTTGTTGATTTTATGTTTACTTGTTTTACCAATTATTGAGAGAGGGTTATTGACATCTCTAACTGTGATTGTGAATTTTCCCTTTGTTCCTTTCAGCTCTATCAATTTTTGCTTTGTGTATTTTGAAGCTCCAGTATTAGGAGCATACATGTTTAAGATCTTTATGTTTTCATGATTAATGGCCCAGTTACTTTCTTAAATAACCTTTTTAATCCCTGGTAGTATTCTTTTCTCTGAAATCTACTTTTTCTTATGTTAAAATAGCTAAGCCAGCTTCCTTTGACTAACGTTAGACTAATGGTATATCTTTATCTATCCTTTCATTTTTAACCTAATTGTGGCTTAATATTTAAGTTGTGTTTTTGATAGGCAACACATAGTTGCTATTTGTTAAATTAAACTTTTTATTTTGAGACAATTGTAGATTCACATGTAGTTGTAAGAAGTAATATAGAGAAGTTCCATGTGCTCTTTACCCAGTTTTCCCCAATGATAACATCTTGTAAAACTACAGTAAAATAGCAATCATAATTTAGTATTTATACAGTCAAAATATAGAACATTTTCTTCACCTGAGAAAGCCCTCATGTTGTCCTTTTTATAGCACACCCACTTCTCTGCTATTCAAACTGCTCCTTTAACCCTTGGCAGTCACTTATCTGTTGTTCATTTCTATGATTTTGTCAATTCAAGAATGCTCTATAAATGGAATCATATAGTGTGTAACCTTTTTTCTTACTGAGTATACTGTGTATATCAAAAGTATGTTCCTTTTTATTGTTGAGTAGTATTCCATGGTATGAATATAACACAGTTTAATTTAACATTCACCTATTGAAGGACATCTGGATTATTTCTAGTTTTTAGCTATTACAAATAAAGTTGGTATAAATATTTGGGTGTAGATATTTGTGTGGAAATAAGTTTTCACTTTTCTGGAATAAATGACAAGAGCACAATTGCTGTTGTATGCGAAGTGCATGTTTCATTTACTTTTTTTTATTTTTAAAAAATGTTTATTTTAGAGAGAGAGAGAGCATGTGTGTGAGTGGGGGAGGAGCAGAGGGAAAGGGATAGAGAAAATCTCAAGCAGACTCCCCCTGAGCACAGAGCCTCATGTGGGGCTCCATCTCCGGATCCTGAGATCATGACCTAAGCTGAAATCAAGAGTTCGCTGCTCAACTGACAGGACCACCCAGGCACCTCAGTGCATATTTAGTTTAAAAAAAAACTGCCAAACTATTTTCCAGAGTGGTTGTACCATTTTACCTCCCCACCAGCAATGTATGAGTGATCCAGTTTCTCTGCATCCTCACCAACATTTAAACCTCACTTTAAAAAAAATATTTGAGACACTTTGGTGTATTATATAGTTTAGATGCTAGTCCTTTGTCAGATATATGGCTTACAAATATTTTTTCCAGTCTGTAGCTTGTCTTTTAAACTCTTTTTTTTTTAAGATTTTATTTATTTATTCGAGAGAGCAGGAGAGTGACAGAGAGAGCACAAACAGGGGGGACAGCAGAGGGAGAGGAAGGGGCAGGCTCCCAACTGAACAGGGAGCCTGACACTGGCCATTCAGGAAGGCAGATGCTCAACTGGCTGAGCCACCCAGGCACCTCTCAACCTCTTAATAGAGTCTTTCACAGGGCAAAAGTTTTAATCTTAATGAAGTTCAATGTATTAGTTTTCTTTTGATGGATCATGCTATTGGTATCAAGAACTGTCTAGCTCTAGATCCTGAAGATGTTCTTCTATGTTTTTTTCTACAAGTTTTACAGCTTTATATTTTGTGTTTACATTTGTTATCTATTTTGAATTAATTTTTGTGTAAGGTGTGAGACTTAGAGGTTGTTGTTGTTGTTGTTGTTGTTGTTGTTGTTGTTGTTTTGCCTTTGGAGTAATCCAATTACTCTAGTACAGTTTGTTGAAAAGGCTGTTCTTGCTCCATTGATTGTGTTTGCACCTTTGTCAAAGATCAGTTGGCCAAATTTATGCGAGTCTATTTCTGGGTTCTCTGTTTTATTCCAGTGATCCATGTGTCTATCCTTCTGCCAACAATACAGTCTTGATTACTGTGGCTACACAATAAATTTTTAAATAGAATAGATTGTTTTCTCCCACTTTATTTTCCTTTTTCAAAATTTATTTTTAGCTATACTAGTTCCTTTGCCTTTTCATATAAATACTAGATTAATCTGTATCTATAAGAAATTTTGATAGGAATTGTGTTAAACCTGCCTATCAATTTGAGGAGGCTTGACATCTTTACTATGTGGATTTTCTGATCATTAACATGGTATTTATCTCCAATTACTATTTATTTATTTTGTAGTTTTTACCATAAATGATATGTACATTTTGTTAGCTTTATACCTATTTTTAAATGATTTTAAATAGTACTATGTTTTCAATTTAAGTTTCTGTGTGTCCATTGCTCACGTATAGAAATACAATTGATTTTTGTATATTTATCTTGCATTCTATGAACTTGCCAACTCACTTATTAGTTCTAGAAATTTTGTGCGAATTTCTTGTAATTTTCTATATAATCACATTATTATGCAAGTAGGGACAGTTTTATTTCTGACTTCCAAATTTGTATCGCTTTTATTTTCTTGCCTTTCTACACTGGTTAGAACTTCCAGTACTAGGTTGAATAAAAGTGATGAGAACAGACATCTTTACCTTGTTCCCAACTTGGGAGGAGAGCATGAAATCTTTCACCATTAAATATAATGTTGGCTATAGGTTTTTGTAGATGTTCTTTAACAAGTTGAGGAAGTTTCCCTTAGTGCTCTTTCTCTGGGAATTTTTATCATGAATGAGTGCTGAATTTTGTCAGATGCTTTTTTTGCATCAACTGATATTATCATGTGATTTTTCTTCTTTTTAGCCTGTTAATATGATGGATTACATTGATCAATTTTTGATAATTGAATTAGGTTTGCATTCCTGGAATAAACCTCACTTGATCATAATGTATATACTTTTTAAATATGTTGCTGAATTCTACTTGCTAGTATTTTAAGGACTTAAAAATTGAAATCCTTGAGGGATATTGGCCTATAGTTTTCTTTTTCTGTACCGTCTTTGTCTTTGGTGTATCTGGGTAAAGCTGTCCTCACAGAATGAATTGAGAAGTATTTTTTTTCTAGAAGAGATTTATAAAACTGGTGTTAATTCTTTAAACATTTGGTAGAATTCTTCAATGAAACCATTTGTGCCTTGATATTTCTTTGGGGGGAAGGATTGTTAAATTTTGAAATCCATTTTCTTAATAGTTGTAGGACTTTTCAAATGATCTATTCTTTGTTGGGTAAGTTTTAGTAGTTTGTGCTTTTTGAGGAACTGGCCCATTTTCTCTAAGCTGCCAAATTTATGGGTGAAGAATTCCCTTATTATCTTTTTGATGTCCGCAGTGTCTGTAATGACATCCCTTGTTTTATTCCTGATATCAATAATTTGTGCCTTCTCTTTTTTTTCTTTGTCAGTCTTGCTAGAGGTTTGTCAATTTTATTGATCGTTTCAAAGAATGAGCTGTTTGTTTCATTAATTTTATTTTCTGTTTTTAATTTCATTGAGTTTTACTCCTATGTATTTCTTTTCTTCTGCTTGCTTTAGGTTTATTTTATCTTTTCTAGATTCTTATTTCCTTTGAGACTTCCTCTTTGACCCATGGATTATTTATCAATGTATTCTTTAGTTTCCTTGTGTTTGGACATTTTCCTATTACCTCTCTGTTATTGAGTCCCAGTTTTATTACCCTGTGGTTAGAGAACGCATTCTGTATGATTTCAGTTTTTTTGAACTTTTTGAGCTTTGTTTTATGGCCCAGGATATGGTCTGTTTGGGTATATGTTGTACTGGTACTTGAATCTGTACTCAGTTGTAGGGTGGAATGTTCTATAAATGTCAATCATATGTTGTTGGTTGATGGTGCTGTTGAGTTCTTCTATATCCTTGCTAATTTTTCTGTCTAGTTGTTGTATATATTGCTAAGAAAGTGGTGTTGGAGTCTTCAACTATAATGTTGGGTCATCTCTTTCTCCTTTCAGTTCTGTTAGCTTTTGCTTTACACATTTTGCAACTCTTGCTTGGTGCGTACCCATTTAGAATTGCAGTGTCTTTGTGGTAGATTGACCTGTTAATGATTATGTAATGTTAACTCCATCTCCTCAAATCAGGGAGTCCACTAGGCTCTGATTGGCTTCACCCTTCCTGGAACAGAAGAGAGCCCAGAAATACACCCAAACAAATACAGTCAACAGGTCTTTGACAAAGGAGCAAAGGTAATCCAATAGAGAAAGGATCGCCTTTTAAACAAATGGTGCTAGAACAACTGGTTATCCACATGCAAAAAAATTAAGTCAAAATGGATCTTAGCCTTAAATGTCAAATGCAAAGTATAAAACCACTAGAAGATAACAAGAGAAAATCTAGGGGAACTTGGATGAAAATATTGAAAATAATTTCTTAGATACAACACAAAAAACTTGATCCATAAAAGATAAAATTAATTAGTTGAACTTCATTGAAATTTCAAAATTTCTGTTCTGTGAAAGACACTGTTAAACAGAGAATGAAAAGACAAGCCACAGACTGAGAGAATATACTTGCAAAGCACATATCTGGTAAAGGACTGGTGATCCACATTATACAAAGAACTCTTAAACCTCAACAATAAAACAAGCCACTTGATTTAAAAATGGGCAAAATATCTGAACAGACATCTCATCATAGAAGATATACAGTTGGCAAATAAGCCTATGAAAAGATGCTCAACACTACATGTTGTTAGGGAATTGTGAATTAAAACGACGATGATATATTACTACATACCTAAAATCTAAAACACTGAAACACCAAATGCTGGCAAGAATGTGGAGCGGCAGAAATTCTCATTCATCGCTGGTGGACATGCAAAATGGTATGGTCACGTTGGAAGACAGTTTGGCAGTGTTTACAAAACTAACATACTCTTAGCGTATCATACAGCAATTGAACTCCTTGGTATATTCTCAGAATGAGCTGAAAACTACATCCACACAAAAACCTTCACAAAAATGTGTTTATGGCAGCTTTATTCATAATTGCTAAAACTTAGAAGCAACCAAGAGGTGAATAGATAAACAAATTGTGGTACATCCATACAATGAAATATTATTCAACAATTAAAAGAAATGAGCTATCAAGCCACCAAAAAAAAAAGGAGGAAATTTAAATGCATATGGCTAAATGAAAGAAGCCAGTTTGAAAAGGCTGCATACTGTATAATTCCAACTATATAACATTATGAAGATAAGAAGGTTAATCATGCCAGAGGCTCAGAGGAAGGGAGAGATAAATAGGGGGAGCACGGGTGATTTTTAGGTCAGGGAAACCATTCTGTATGCTATCGCACTCGTGGATATGTGGCATTATTTGTCAAACACTGTAAACCCTAATGTAAACTAAGGACTTTGGTCAATACTAATGTATCAATATTGGCTCTTCAGTTTAACAAATGTACCACACTAATGCAAGCTGTTAATAATAGGTGAAAGTGGAGGTAGAGAGTGAGCGGAAGGATGGAGTTTCCCTTGCCATATGGGAACTCTCTATACTTTTTGCTCAATTTTTCTGTAAACCTAAAAGTGCTCAAAAGATAATTACATTAATTTTTTATTAAAAAGAAGAGTGAGAAAGAGAGCCAAAGTAGGGAAAACAGTGAGCATAGGTTATACTTCCCAAACTTTTCTCAACCCGTTCATGGTAGGGGGTGACTATCCAAGAGGCTTTAGCTACCTCCAGCCTTACTCAGAAAATTATGATCACAATATGTCAACACACCTGCAGTGCATTTATGGCTTAGGCTGCAGAACACCTGTTGGGAAATTTTGCTCTAAGAAAATGAGAGAAAAAGTGAATTTTGATGATAGTCTTAATTATCATTGTGAAAAATTATGAGCTGCATACTGATTAATTAGCAAATTTGGAAATAATTATTTCTCTTGCTGGCAGGATATGGTGAATCTGGAATGCTTGAACAATGTAGGTTTCAAAATGTTTTAGACCTTTTCTAAAATCCACAAGTTTTTAAAACCCTATAATATTGTATATACTTGAATCCAGTAATTCCAATATTGGTAATTTATGCTATGGAAATGAATTTAATGAACTAAATTATTGTATGAAGATGTTTGTTACTACATTATTTATAACAAAACATGGAAACTATCCAAATATCCGTATAATAGGAGAGTGATTAAATAATCTTTGTGCATCAACACAATGGAATATGACACAGCCATTACAAATCATGATTAGGAAGTTTGATTATAGTTGGAATTGTTAATAATCATGATTACAATTAGCTCAACATAGCAGTATATGAAAAAGTATAAATACAAAAACTTTAAATATCGCATTCTTTTCATTGAACCTCCACGTTTGTCCACGCTCACCCCTTAGCTTGGAATAAACAAATCAGTGTACAATAAAACTATGTAAACATCATATGTGAATATACAAATACCAACAAGTATTTGAAATTGAAAAGCCACATGGTAAGATTTAGGTTTTCTTTTTAATTTTTAAATTTTTATCATTGCTTGTATAATAAATAATTTATCTTTAAATGATTAGTAGTGCTATCTAGCATAGCACTCTCCCAGTCCATTAGCGATTAAAGATACTTGAATGATCACCTTTGAACAGTTATCATGGCAATACCAACACTGGCAAAAAAAAACCCAGAAAACTGAGGTACTTTTTCAGATCATTTAACATCCTGCCCGTCCCCTCATCTACCCTCCCACCACTTTTTAAAAATTACAGATAATTGAAACAGGCTTTCTCCCCCATAGATAACTGTCTCAACTCTCAACTCACTTTGCTGGTTAAAATATGTTACAACAGTGCTTCTCAAAGTTTAATTGTATGTGAATCACCTGGGGATCTTGTTAAAAGGTGCTTTGGTTTGGTAGATTTAGGGAGGGGCCTGAGAGTCTTCCTTTCTAACAAGTTCCAGGTGATGTTGCTGGTCCAAGGACCATTCTTGAGTAACAAATCATAAAGCATTTGAGTAATTTACTTACCTAGTTCATCCAGATAAGTCATGTACTTACATACATACATATATGTATGTATATATGTTTATATATGTATCTATGTATATGTGTATACCTATGCATGCATACACGTATATTTTAAGTGTTCTGTAGGTTTGGCCATCAACATCAAGCAAATTTTGGAAATTGCCCAGTTTACACTGCAATTAATGCTATCTAGACAACTTAGTTACCTTAGTTTTCTTATTTTTTAAGCGAAGATAATAAATAGTGGGTTACCTACTATCCCTAAATTCTGTGGAAAGAAGAGAAATGAAATGTGGTTGAGTCAGATCATTCTTGGCAGAGGTTTGACTTGTTCAATGATAAAAGCAAATTTGGTTGTAAATGTTCAAAAAGCATCAGTAGACTCTTATCACTCTTGCTGATGGAGTTGACATCTAGCATTCTTCTTTCTCATAGACTCTGCTCCATTAACATTTGTTCAGTGAATGCCACATGAACACCTACAGCTATATCTTTGTATGTATCCTATGCAGCAATTTTCAGCTACTGGCTAAAAACATCTTTTTTTTCATGGTGTTCTCAAATGATAACCTGATAGACTTCAAGTATAATGAAAGTATTCATTTTGTGGAAAATCTTAAATCAGTGAGATGCTGTTTTCTATGACATAGCACTTGAATTGCTAATATCTTCCAGAGTCAGTGAGTAACTCTCATGGATTTTTTTTTCCAGACACTGTCCTCAGCAAAAATAATGCTGAGAGGCCAGGGCACATCTGCAGGGTGTAAAAAGGCAGCATCTGAAATACTCTTCTCACTTTTCTTTGCATACATAATGCATTGCTTTCCCCCACTGAATAGGGATTGTTGCCATAGTAATTTTTAAAAACACTCCTAGATCAATATTAGAACTGCAGAAAAGTATCTTAGATATGCTAAGCAACTTGGGAGTCTAAAACTTTACCCTCACTCTTGTTCATTTGTTCAACTGTGGAATAAAGATTTTAGCAACTCCTCATGACTGGTCATTTCTATGATGTGAAGAATTAGTCCATCAACAAGTGTCCTGTGAATGCTTCCCAAGTAAAGGACTATGTGAGCAGCTAAATAGCAACAACGTTAAATGCAGAGGCTGTGGATCTGCCGATCTGGAAAAAAGTACATTGCTGTATGCATCAGGGGGCCAGATCCCAGCTGTTCCTTAAAATGCACACTGTAATTTTTACCATTTTATCAGTTCACCTAAGAAAATTAAGTATCTTTCTTGTTCTACTGTCTATTCATTGTTAGCTTCCCATCACAATTCCCAGCTTGTCCACATAAATACCACACAAACCCTGCACAAAATATGAGGAACAAGTTTCAATTCCTTATATTACAGAATGTTTAGAAACATTCAGATGGTTTAGAATCAAGAGCTAGAAGGAAAAAAATACTCCAATTATGTGTCTACTTCCTTCTGTAACTAAGCTGCACATACACAGGCGGTGCTTATTATGCCAAGATGTAGACATGTATTCCAAAAGAGCCCATTATCTTCAAGTACTATTGCACAAAGCTCCTCAAATTATCCCAATAATGAATGTGCCTCTGAGGAGCTGAGTAGGAAGAAGCCTGGGTCCCAGCTGCAGGCCTGCTACTAGGCATATGACCCTGAGCAAGTCATTTTACCTTTCCCGAGCCTGGTTTCACGTGTGTATAAAAGATGAAGCTATTCTTCACAATCTCTGAATACCCTTCTGACTATAAAACCCCATGGCTTGGGATCCCTTCATCATTCTTTGGGGTTTTTTGCTCCATTTTTATATTCCTTGCTAACATTCTTTGTACTACTAAGTATTTGTTCTCATGGAGACTTGGCGGTAAACACAACTGTCAAAAAGATTTAATTCAGGGTTTTCCCAGTCATGCATAGTATAGGAATAAATTCAAAGATCCACTCCGGAAGTTAAAGCTTCAAGGATACTTGTTATGTCAAACTTCAAAAATATATCCATGACAACTAAAAAGTGAGCATTATCAAGTAACTGATCAAGATGCCTTAATTTTCTGTAGATCCAAACTTGGAAATATAAAATAATGCCCTGTTATGTATGGCTTCTAACCATCAGTCCTATGTTACTCCCCTATTGTACTCTTGATTGAAATTATGTGAAGTTAATCCATTGATTTGTAAAATAATATTTGGCCTTTAAAATGCAAGCTATTTTCAATATAAATTATCCTTTGTTTGGTTTTAACAGTCACTTTAGTTATATGAAAAGTACTCTAAGTGTGGGGCTTAGAATGCTAAATTATAATTTAAACATTATTTGGCATAAGGTTGTGCCACTAAGTGAGTTCTGGTTATCTTCATTATGGCAAAGTGCCATCTACCCAAGTAATTGAAAACTGACTATATTTTCATTAGTTAGAAATTTCTCTTGGTCTCCTCCTTTTCTCCCAGTCATTGCTCGCCACTAAACCTTTCCTCACCAGTATCTATTTCTCTAGTTGGAAAAAATTCAGAAACAATATTGTGTGGGACCCCTAGATATCTAGATGTTAGAGAAGTAGTGATATAAATAGGAAGCACATTCAGGATCTCTCTCGAATTAAATAGAATTATTGTGACTTCCATAATTAAACAGCTTTATACTATTCTTGACATCAGGAAACATGGCAGAATGGGCTGGTGTGTTGGGGCGCCTAGGTGGCTCAGTCGTTCAGCGTCTGCCTCCGGCTCAGGGTGTGATCCCAGAGTCCTGGTGATGAGGAAATAGAAGGCTGGCTGAAGACAAAGCAGAAGCTGACACCCTGCAACTCCCCCCCCCCATGTATGCAACATTCCACGGCACTCCTGGCTGCCCTAAAACTAAGGAAAGGACCTGCAGCTTATTGATAGGGACACAGTGATAGTGTAAACAGCCTTGGCTTGACAATAGCAGGGCCTCCAATATCCTGCGAGTCTTCTTTGACATATGAAAGTCACTGCAGCTCATTGATAAGGACACAGTGATAGTGTGGACAGCCTTGGCGTGACGGTGGTGGGGCCTCCAGCGTCCTGCAAGTCTTCTTTGACATATGCAAGTGCTTTCTCAGCCTCCCTTTTTCCTCACCTCCCCCAACCCCATGGTATATAATCAGCCACCTCTCACAACCCCACGGACAGCAGCTCTTTCTGCCCACGGGTCCTGTCCCCGTGCTTTAATAAACCACCGATTTTGCACCAAAGACGCCTCAAGAATTCTTTCTTGGTTGTCGGCTCCGGACTCCACCCCACTGAACCTCACCTATATTCCAGGACTTCATCACTGGGATCGAGTCCCGCATCGGGCTCCCTGCTGGGAGCCTGCTTCTCCCTCTCCCACTCCCCCTGCTTGTGTTCCCTCTGTCACTGGCTGTCTCTCTCTCTGTCAAATAAATAAATAAAATCTTAAAAAAAAAAAAAAAGAATGGGCTGGTGTGAGCAGGCTTCCTCCCTGTATCATCATCCTTACGTATAGCTCCCAAAACATAGACATGCTGGATAAAAGAGGACAACACCACAATTCAAGCCTAGCACAAAAGAAAGGCAAAAATGTAGGAAGCAGACACCAAGAAGCCAAAGCCAGAGCAGTGTGCCCTAGAAGTAGCCTAAAGGGACTGGAAGGGGAGGCCCTAGGGACAGGTAACTCAAGGACAAGCAGTTCAACCTGGGCCCCATCAGGCTGCCAACCGAACTGAACCCTGGGAGTGAAGGTCAGAGCTGTGAAGCACTGCCTGCTCTAGGGAAAAGTGACAAGAAAGACTCCCCACTAATTTGGAAAAAACTTGAGGAAGGTTGCCGTTAGTCTGGGGCCTTGGGTTAGAAAACAGTCACCAAAACTCAAAACCCAAGTTCTGTGACACTTGGGTGTAGAATTTGAATTTATACTACTTGCATGGTGGGGAAGCCCCAGGCCAAGAAACAAGCCTTTAAATTGTCCCAGAGCTATTGACACCCTAGGGCCTAGAGGAAGGAATTCCAACTGTGGAGATCTGGGAAGGCCTCTAGTGGTATTTAAGTCAGAGCTTGGAGGATAAACAGAATTTCAATAGACAATTAGGGGAGGAGTATTCCAGGTGGAGACCTACCTGGGCAGTCACAGAAGGGGGTATGTGCCATAACAGGGTTTGTGAAGTGGGGAGAGTGAGGAAACAGGTTGAATGGGGGTAGATTAGAGACAATATGCTTAGTTTTTCATCATGAAAATAGTATTGTGTTCAATATGTCATAATGTATAAGGCAAGTAACCAAGGCTTGTTTCTTTCTGCTCTATAATGAATAGTATGAATAATGAATGATATGAATGAGTGAAAGGATTATTTAACACTGGCTAACCTTCCCCTGAGTTTTCTCGGACAAATCATTGCTCACCTTCAGATAGATAAATCCTTGGTGCTGCTACTGTCCATGCCGCTTTCAATAGAGAAGACCAAATGAGAGCAGCTCAGTCTTCATGTAATTTGGAGCATCAGCCCTTGTTATTTTCAATTTAGGGCTCATATTTGCAACTACTGTTTGTCTGGTATGTCTCACTCAATCATAAACAACCTCTCACTGAATCTCCATTTTAGCTGCCTTGGGAGATCACTACCTATCTCCTTATACCTTCTCTGGGATCTCCCTAAAGTATATTTTATATAGTCTACATAGAAAGTCAGATCATACTATAAAGAGCCTTGGGAAGACATATGGCTTGCTGTTCTGCATGATGGGGTGGGTGTCACATAGAAACTTAATTTTATTAATAAGCTTTTTCAATAAAGAGCCAAATAGTAAATATTTAGGCTCTGTGGGGCTACATGCAATCTCTATCACATATTCTTCTCTGTTTTTGTTTGTTTCTATAATACTTTAAAAAATGTAAAAACCATGGGGCACCTGATGGCTCAGTTGGTTAAGCATCTGCCTTCAGCTCAGGTCATGATCCCAACGTCGTGGGATCAAGGCCCACATCAGGCTCCCTGCTCAATGAGGAGTCTCCTTCTTGCTCTCCCTCTGCCCCTCTCCCTGCTCGTGCTCTCTCTCTGAAATAAATAAATAAAATCTTTTTAAAAAGTGTAAAAACCAGTCTTCGCTCACAAGCCATACAAAAACAAGCAAAGACCAGATTTGGCCCACCAGCTGTAATTTAAGAAGCCCTGCTATAGATTAATCCAAGGAATACAACATTTTTGGCATTTAATTACAAAGAAGTCCGGAGCTAGCATGAGTGAATGCCTGAGACCCTGAGGGATGACTGTTGGAGTGCTGAGACCAGCTAACAGCTAATGTTAGGAACGCAAGACCATGCTTGCCTGAGCAACCAGAGCATCCATCAAAAGGAAATCATTTTCAAAGTGAAATCATGCTTGCATGACGAACAGCAGAATATCAATCCAAACAGATGTGTAGGAGGCAATGGAAAGTCAGAACCATGGAACAGTAGATTATTAAAAGCAAATGAAGTTAAGTGCCAGAGAAGATGTATAAAATAGCTAGAATGGAAGTTTAAGGAAGACCCTATATCAAAATGAAACTGTACCCTGCTGCATCACCCCTCCCAACGTAAAATCACTTCAGACCAGCTGACCACCTATTATAATTATAAACTTATACGTAAAATATCAAGCTCTGATTCTGGAGAAAAGGGGAAGAATGTTGAGAAAGAGTAAGAGATAAAAGAGAGGGGAAAGGAAGAAAGGTAGGAAGGAAAAGGAAAGGAGGAGAGAGAAAGGTGAAAGGAAAGAAGAACAATAGCATAACATCCAATAAATCAAAGAAAGATGACCATTGGCATTTGTCTTAAGCCTAAAGACGGTGACAAGAACAACAACAACAAAAGCATCAGTTTTCCTTTCTCTTCGTTTCCTCCTACAGGGAGATACAACACAGCTCCAAGACTAGTCACATGACCACACCCACCTGCAGGGAGGCTGGGAAGGGTATAAAATAAGTGCATTGACTTTGCTGATAAAATCAGGAGGAAAGGGGCCATGGTGTTGGAGTAGGCTGTGACAGTCCTTGCCATACACGGCTAATGTGACTTTCACCTCATTGTGGTGATCAAATATTTTTCACTGAAGCCAGAGATCTGAAACCACAGGATATTTAAGAAGCGTTCAGAGCCACAGGTACGTGATCGATCAAAGTATTTTGATGGATGGACATTAGTAAACACTAGGGCATTAAGTAGAAATGAACGTGCATAAAATGTACTGCTCTTTCAAGCTATTCAAAAAAACATGACAATAACCTTGAAAGAACAATAGTAATATTAAAGGTAAGTTCTTTGAAATGAAAACAATTTAAAAGTAGTGTTGGACAGGGAGAAAATATTCACAATACATATACCTGACAAAATATTTGTAAGCAGGTTATCTAAAGAATTCTTAGAACTCAACAATAAAAAGGCAAACAACCCAATTTAAAAATGGGCAAAAGATTTAACAGACACTAAAAAGGAGATATATAAATGGCAATAACTGCATAAAAGGATGCTCAATGTCATTAGTCACCAGGAAAATACAATTAAAACCACAACGGGATTCCTGTATACACGGAGTAGAATGGCTCCTCGTTAAAAAGGCAACCAAGTGTTGGCAAGTAGAAAAACATGGAACACTTTTCATTGTCGATGGGAATGTAAAGTAGTATAACCACTTTGAAGAATAATTTGGCAGTTTCTAATGAAGTTAACATGTATCCCTGCAATATTATTCTTAAGTATTTACCCAAGAGAAATGAAAACATGTGTTCCCAAAAAATTATGAATATCCACATCCGTTGTATTCATAATCTCAAAACATCTGGACACTATCCAAATGTCCAACAGGTGAATGAATAATCAAAGTGTAGTTTATTTCTACAATGGAATTCTACTCAGCATTAAAAAGGACAAACTACTATACTGAACACCCTAGATGAATCTCAAAAAAGTCTACTCCATGAAAGAAGACAGACACATAAAAATACATAATGATGATCCCATTTATACAATTACAGAATAGATAAAGCTACTCTATCTATAGTGACAAAAAGAAGGTAAGTGTGAAATCATGGATTCATTTATTCATTAAACATGTATTCACCAAACACCTGTTATGTGGTAAAAATTGTTCTAGGTGTTGAGGATTACTGTTAGCAAGCTCAGTCTCATGGAGGACTTGGGCTTAAAAACCAGTAATGTCCATGCAGGGTAACAGGTGCTATAATGGAGGTGAGTACATAGTACAGTGGGTATTCAAAGGAAGAAGCCACCACATGGGCTTGAGGTCATTAGGAAAAGCTTCACCAAGAAAGTGCTTGAGTCGGGCATTGAAGGATGAGCGTGCGCTTCCCAAAAAGTCCAGGCGAGGCAGTATGCCCATACACAGAAAGAAGCATATTGAAAGCATACAGATGAGAAATGGCTTTGTACAGTAATGCTTTGGGGTGTATCATGAGTTTCATGCAAGTGATGGGGGTGTGCCCTCATCAGGAAGGGCCTATGTATCATGTGGAGTCCTTTGACCGTTGTCCTACATGCACTGGGCAACCAGTGAAGGGTTTTAAGCAGAAGAGGAAGGAGTCTGATTTGCAATTCTAGCAAAAGCAATGAAATGAGGTTCATTATGGTTAATTTATTAAAGAACTGGACTCAGTTCTGTTATTAAAGACCTTAGCAAGAACAACTTACTTTATCAGAGCCTGTAATACTCCACATGGCCTGACCACTACCCTACTCCCTAGTCTCATTTCCTGTCACCTTCTCTCTTAAGCACTGTTCTCTGGTCACTGATCTTTCTGCTTTTCCTTGGACATTACAGGCTCATTCATGCCTTGGGACTTTGCATTAATTTTTGCCTTTGTCTTGCTCTCTGGTTCCTTATTATTTTAACCAGCATTCAAATGTCACCTCTCACAGAAAACCTTTCCCTGACCTCCTTATCAAATGATTGCCTCTTCCTCATTAACTCATTTTTTTTCTTACTGAATCTTCTTTCTGGTATCAAGAACCATGAAGGGTCTAAGACTTTACCCTCCTTGCAAGCTAAGTTAGCCTACCACAGTCTCATAGATTTTGGCAGAAGACAGGAGATGTCTGGGTCAGAGACAGAGGACCTTATTACATACAGTACAATAAGTGCCATAAAGTTCATGTTTATATCAATACTTCTTGCTGTCCAAGTCCCAGAGGTGAACAGTGTGGCTCAGGTATATATTGCAAACTCAGCAGGTTATACTGTGTATGTTTCTTCTTGTCTTTGTTATAAGGGGACTTGTCATTAAATTTAGAATCTACCTGGGTAATTAGGATGGTCTCATCTCAAGAGATCTTACTTACATCTGTAAAAACCCCTTTTCTCTAAATATGGTCACTTTCACAAGGTCTGAGTATTAGAATATGCACATATTTGGGGGGAGGCACCATTCAACCTGCTACAGAGGTATAGTCAGAAATTTCTTGAGTCAGTTTTTTAGGAGAATGTTCCAATGCTCAACAATATCAAATGCCTGCGAATAGTGTGGAATGGGAAAGGAGCACTGAATAATTTGACTTAGTCCATGTTGAGTGGTTTTTGTGACAGCAAATGGTCTAGAAAGCCAAACACTTTATATAGATTAGTTTTAAAAGCAGCAATGGTGTGGCTAGAATCAGCTGATCAGACTTGAACAGCAACACTGTAACCTGAAAAAATGTCTATGATAATGAGGCACCCCTGATAGGTCCGAGAAGGGTCAGAGATCCCATGTGGTCCATCTGTCAGGAGTGCATGCAAGCTAAGCCCATGAAATGTGGCCTTCCCCGCTGCCAAACAGGTCAACTAGGGCAGGAATCACAAGTCTAGCATGCAGCTACAGCCTGAAAACAGTGAGTCCTTTGTGCTCAAGCTGTGGTGGTGTATGTGCTGCCGTGTCTCATATGATGACGGATTTCTGCAGCAACAGTGGCAATTCCAGTCGCGCAGCTTGATAAGCAGTTTGAATTCCAGCTGATCTCATCAAAGAGCTGATCCTTATCAAGGACATCTACATGAGGGAGCCACCCTGGTAACACAGTTGGTGGCCTTAAAGAGGGGTGTCTTTAACCTGCCATCTCTAGTTTTCCAAGCGGCAAACCAAAGAGCTAGGCCATTGACGACACACCCAGGAGTCAGCAGAACTGTAACAAAGGTCATCAAGAGGAATATAGCCAGAGCTATGAGAAGGCCTAGAGTTCTGCCCACTGAGACAACTGATCACATCCATTTTGCCTTTGCACAGTTGAACAGCCACAGCAGCCCAGTGGACATCATTAGGTTCCAGCCAAACCATCAGTGAACCAGGTCCAGGCAAACTTTTCCTTAAAGGACCAGATAGTAAATATTTTAGGCCTGTGGGCTGAATGGTCTCTGTTGAAACTACTCAGCTCTCCCATAGTGCAAAAGTAGACAGTACATAAATGCTTGGGTGTGATTATATTCCAGTGGAACTTTATTTACAAAAATAGGTGGCCAGTCTGCAGGCTATAGTTTGCAAACCTCTTATCTAAGGGAATCTCAGTAAATCAAGGGCCTCATTGAGCCAGTGGCTTTTGTTCAGGTGCTACAGTGGGGGATAATATTTCCCCCAGAGGAAGAGCTACTACTTTTTCATGCAAAGCCAAGATGCTGCCAGGGCCAGGAGGCTGCATTCTTGAATATACCGTTTCCATGTGACAAGCAAGGCTTGGTGGGCCCTTCCCGACTTGTTAGTGTTTGAGTCTAAGTTGACCCACCTCACAATGGGAATGTCAGAGTCAAAAGATCCCCGTGAATCAGGCATTCGGTGTTGACGAGAGTTAGACATCAAATTAATATTTGCTTTTCAAAAGGAGTGTACCTGGTAGCCATGTCAGGGAAGTGAAATCTACTGAAGGCTGCCTCTCTTCACCAGAGGTTCCAAGCATCAAAATCAGTCACAAAGACATGTAGTTCAAAGGGATCATAGACTTTTTTGTTGTTTCTGTTGTTGTTTTTGAATTCCACTTAAAGGGTGCTTATTTGTACACTAGCCCACATAAAGGACCAATTAAAATACCCATGAGGCACATACTGTCTCTAATACTCCAACAGGACAATAAGGTGCTGGATCTACATTATGGTGGTGAGTAGCTAAAGAAAACTTTTGTGTAGCAATTTTTCTTTGACTGATGAAAGGATTGAACACTGTGACTCCATTCCTATGCACCACCCCCGCCCCGCCCCACCACCCGCCAAAAAAAACCTTACTCTATGAGCAGGACCCTGAATTTTGTCAGGTTTATTCAGCCACCCCTACTGGCAGGCATGTGATAATATCACAGTCAGGACCATTGAGACTTAGGCTTCTGACTTGACAACCAATAGGATATCATCTGTATAGTGAAAACTCTGGGCATCAGAGTGAAAGGGCATTCATGCGAAATCTCAACTCACCAAATATCAGGGTAGTTTGTCCAAGTAGCACTTCTATATATGAGGCTCTTCCTGATCAGGAGAATCCCCTCTGACATTTATTGGACAGGGATGTGCAAGATTATAACATCAACTTATCAGATAGATTCATATGTAGAAGCAACAAAAACAGTCCACTGAATCCGCCCAAAGGGCCCCATCCACAAGGTCATGTTAGCTTCCCTCCCCCACTGTGTGCCCTGCCCAAACACACAGAACTTTGTAGGATGAGGATGTGTTGGCTCTATCCAATAGAGTTTAAAAGTTTGAGGTCCTTCCCTCCCCAAAGTCACTTGTCACAGAGTAGAAACTCAATAAATACATGTTGACTAAATAAATATTGTGCTTCAAAACCCAGCTTAGAGGATTGCCTTGAGAGGAGCCATACCAGACCCCTGGAATTGAGATTGAGTGTTCAGGCATCTGGGCTTTCATAATACGACTTATACTTATAGCATGGCACTTCTAATTGAACGTTTTATGATGTAGTTCTTTTTATTCATGTTTGTTTGCCTAGATTGAAGAATCCTTGAATGGGAGGATGGAATCTTATTTACAGGGCTTAGGCTAGGATGATGCAAGCGAAGCACCTCGGGTGGGAAATTTAAAGAGGCACTCACTCTCAAGGTCATGCAAGTGTGCCCTCGGTGCCTTGCTTGCCTCACCCTAGCCCAGCCCTGTTTATTTATCTTTGTATCCTCAACAACCATTAACGTGGCTCTCATCTAATAGATGTTCCATCAATGTTTATTCTGCTAAAATGAATAGAATTTAAAAGATGACAAATGAAAAGATCTTGAGACCCATTTTGCTGAGTTATCTATACCTGGTACTTGCCCTTCGCCTCTTCAGAGTCATGCCCTATCATTTCTGTCCCACTTCAGGGCACAGAAGGCTGACCTATATGAACTGCATCAAAAGGCACTCTTGCCTATAGCTTCTAGGTGGGGTTGGTCAATGGGGACTCCCAGTAAGAGTTGGAAGAGCAGGAGGAGAACGTACTCCGAGTATTTATTCCCTTATCTCCCTCCCTGAAAGGCTACCTGGGATTAGGTATGTCCCCAACAAAGACATAGCTCTAGTCAGTCCTCTCCCACAGTCCGAGTTACTCTCTTCAGGTTCCAGTAATTGCTGCCTCTCCTTGTTCCTTCCTGTCTGAGATGGGCAATGGCTCCCCATTGTGGCTAGCTCTGGAATGCATTCCCATACCTTTTTGTTTCCCTCAATTTCGCCTGCACCTTTTTGTGTAGTTAATTTATTAAAAACTCTCTCAATTACCTCATTTGAGTGTACTTTTTCCCCTACTGGTTCTCCAAAAGAATGCAATATTGGACCTCCAGAGATATTTTTATAATAAACATGGGGGAAAGCAAAGATATAAAATACACCTCCTAAATTTTTTTATATGAAAGATGCCATTTTAAAAGAAAATTTTGACAGCAACTATATGGTATTTTATTGATTTCAGCCAAATGGATTTAATTTCAATAGCCCATG
The DNA here is from genome assembly GCF_024610735.1 of Ursus americanus. NCBI lineage: Eukaryota > Metazoa > Chordata > Mammalia > Carnivora > Ursidae > Ursus > Ursus americanus. The sequence continues at coordinate 7,950,536 of NC_142137.1, read as the reverse complement.
ATACCTAAAATGGATGAAGTAATGAAATTAGGCCAAAGGGGAACTTGGTTGAAGGCTGGAAAGACTGGTGATGTATTATGGATGATGGATGCTGGAGGGTGCGGATATTTTTATAATTCACCTTTATCATTAATAAGTTAATAGCAAACCTATACATCAAAATTAAAATGTTCAATTAAAAGATTACATAGGACCTTAGATGACTCCAAGAATTATTAGACCATAAAGACTTACAGAGTCTGGAAACTAAAAGATGCCTATTCAAAATGCTTTTAATTATTTTAATGATTAACAGTATAAGTATGAACAGTCTTAATACAAAATGGCAGAAATGGTCCTGGCTAGTAAAAGGAAAGCTTTAATTGAATAGAAAAGGGTTAAATTTGATATACTGTTTCATCCGTGAAAGTCAATTACTGAAAAGTAGCAGAGCAAATTGATTAATAGGTGGCTTTAACAACGGTTTTTATGCCTTGGTCACTACAAATAGAGTGAGGGGTGGTAGAAATCCTACTAATTAAATTCATAATATCTTAATAAACCCAGAGAATTTGGGATAATAAGAGCAGGTTTAGCTTAATATGGGGCTGACGTGTTAGATTCTCTCTTTTAACAGTGTCATTTAAAAAAAAAATCTTTGGACAAAATAGGAAAGGCAATTCCTTAACCCTTTCTTCTCTGCAAGTAATTACCTCCAGAAAGAATATGATTGTGAAATTTTAAGCGTGTTTAGAAGATACAGAGCAGAATTGAATTATTATGCAGATAATTGAATCCCTGAGCTCTTCTCTTTATGCAAAGACTCCAGATAATTGATGCAGGGATGAATTCTCCAGATTATGATCTCATTTCTGGACTTTGCTTTAGTAATTGCAGATTAAAAGTCAACCGACATTTATTGAACAGCAGCTGATCCCAAGGTTTTCCATATGCTGTCTTAGTTCATTTTCCTGACACCTTTGTAGTGTAAGTGTCAACTGCATCTTACAGATGAGGGAACTCAAGTTCAGAGAGGTTTATAACTTGCCATGGAGTTGGATTTTAACTCATACTGCCACACGTTAAGTTGAGCACAGTGTCCTCTAAACCATGTGGACAAATAAATAAGAAATGAAACTTGAAGGTGGGTGTCAAAGCCACAAACTCCAGGTGAACAACAGGACCCCAGAAATGTGTTTCCTCCTTGGAAGTTCTAACTGTAAATGCCTTGAACACGGCTGAGGAATCTGTCTCCAGGCACTCTCAGAACAAAGGCCAGAGTAAGTTTACAACAAAGTTGCTTTGTTTTCTTCATCTGTTACCTGTCACTTTCTATGTACCTTTTTTACCTGATTTTTTGAGAAACAGGAAAATGTTATGACGTGAACTGGTCAGCAGGTAAAAAGAGTCTCACGATTTATCTAAGGAACATAGAGAAGCTTTCTGGAAGACTGCATTTCTCTTTGCCAATGTTACAGATAAACATTTTGTTTTACATATAGAAGATCAAAGCTCTGAAAGGGAACAAACAATTTAAAATTCCAATGCCTGAGAAAAAAAATGTATCCAAAGAGATAATTCATTGGGTGCTTACTGTCTCCTATTCATAGAAAAAAGAATGCATACAATTGAAAATATATGAGAAAACTGCAAGAAGAGGAGGTGGAGAGAGACAGAACAGAATAGCTGTTGTCTAGAAGAGAGCAGATGGTTCTCAGTTGGTAAGAATACCAATCACATTCCAGTGGTGTGTGACTTAGTAGAGCCAAAATAAATGACGTATTGGTCCAGAGAGAAAACTGCCACAAGTGTAAGCTGGCCAGAGAAATGAAGAGCTATAGGATGCATTCAAGGAAACACGGTTTTCATTTGTGTTTTCCCGTTGGTGTGACTTTGCACCGTGTATTCCTCACCTCCTGCATGTTGAACAATGGCGTGAGCTTCTTTCTAGACCTTTACTCAGTAGCCCACCCCAAAGCTGTCTCGGTTTAAGCGCCCAGCAGAAACCAATCTGTAAAAAGCCCCCAACCCCCGGAGAGGTCGTGTAGTCCATTTCCTATCCCACCTCCCTGCCTTTCCCAGTCCATAAATTACAATGGCCTTCATCAGAAATAGTCTTGAGCAAGCCTACACTTTTTTTTTTCTCCGAGGAACCACTAGAGTAAAACTAGAAAGAAGGATCAACTAGTCTTTCTGAATTATTAAACCCGTTAGAAAGCAGGCAGTTTCTATGTTTATTCATTCATTCCTCAATTGTTTAACCAGTGCCTAGTCATTTCCAGATGATATGCTAGGTCCTGGTGTTCCTGAGGATGGCGTGATCCGACTTTCAGCCTAGATGGGAAGACAGGACACACAACACACTGCAGTTAGGGTATTTCCAAGATAGGAATGCCAGTGTAGGACAGCACAAACAAGTTTAGAAACTTTACTATTCAAAACATGCTCTTTCATGATTGATGGTGCTGTTCCTTGCGAATAAATGTGTTGCAAATCCAAACTGGTCTCTAGCCACAGAGATGCCTACAACCATCCCCCATCTATAATTCGGAAGTCACTTCTGGACAAACTGCAAGTGGCCTTGGTCATGTGGGATGGCTTTGATAAGCCATGCTCCTTTACAGGGAAGAGATGTTCTCTTTATCTGAGCAGTTTCCCAGTGAGCAGACCCTGCCTCAGTTGTCACAGCCTCTTACTGAGTTCCTTTAAATGTAGTGGTCTTTTCCAAACCATGAGAGACGACTGACTCTGGGAAACAAACTGAGGCTTTCGGGGGGGGGGGGGGTGAGGGAATGGGCTAGCCCGGTGACAGGTATTAAGGAGGGCACGTATTGCATGGAGCACTGGGTGTTATACGCAAACAATGAATCATGGAACACTACATCAAAAGCTAATGATGTACCATATGGTGACTAACATAACATAGTAAAATAAAATTTAAAAAATAAAATAAAATTTAAAAAAATTAGGGAAATCATTACATTAAAAAATGTAGTGGTCTTTTCTTATTTTAGCTGTTTTGTGGGGGGAAACCCAAATCAATTAAGAAAATTCCCCACAAGTATTTAATGCCTCTAATTTGTATCATGTCTATGTCGGAGAAGGTACAGTAGAAGATATGCACGGATGAGGTCAGTTTTTTCCTTTTATTAAGCTTGCAGGAGTCCTGAAAATGGGGACTCCTGAGCACAGAGAACAGTTTCTCTTTCTTTCCCTAGCTAGTTTCTCCTTCTGTTAAGCTTTCAAAGTGGAGAATATGGTCTCACACTACCAGCACTACTCCCATTTCCAGTGCCGGCTAATGCTTCTCCGGGGGTGGGGGGGTGGGGCAGAGAAGCAGGATGGGAGAATTCCTTTCAGCTTCTTCTCCTTGAACCTTCCTCCTGCTGCAGAGATGGCAGGCGTGGCAAAATCGGGATATTCCCATCTCTTTGCTGCCCTTTTATTCTACTCTATGTGCCTTGCAAAAAGTCACAGGAGGTCACCAAGTACATAATCCATCATGGTATTTTGACAGAATACCTTCAGCCCTGCTGAGGGAAGACACCAGGTCATTAAGGGCTTTCAACACAGAGGAGGAGGAACCCGATTATATATGAACCAAATTACCTCTCTCTTGGCCATAAGGGATATTAATGTTGAAATGGATTTCCTAGAGGATGTTGCAGGATCCTCCTGCCAGGACCCCTTGAAGAAGAGATGTAATACCACCTGTGTCTAATATTAGATGGGGGAAGGAGAAGGAGAAGACCTTGGGGGTGAACAGTTGAGCCCCCATATTTTCTTCCAGTCTCAGAGTTCTATTAAACTTCTATTAGATATTAGTCACAAGTGCTTTTGGAAAGTATTAGCCATGAAGTGAAACAAACTGCTAATCATTTACCTTCACTTATATCACTTTGGGGTGTACATCAGTTGTTGACGAGAAATAAAGAAATTAATGGAGACTGACTACCAAAGAGAAATTGCTACCTCCCTTTCTGCTCCCTGTAGGCTTTCATAACCAGAAGAATCAGTTACCAGAAAGCCTGATGAAGAAAATAAAGTTAAGGAATAAAAACAAGAAGAAATGATCTTTAAGTCAGTGACCCCATTTTATCCCCTTCTAAACAATCACAACTGCACTCAACATTTGTATCGACTTAAGTGAAAATGTGAATTGGGCCCCTAGTTCCCACTGATTAATCACACTGAGAGACAAATCAGCCAAGAAACCAAGTGAATTAAAAGGCTTCTTTATTTGCTGAACAAGATAAATAAAACCTAGGAACAATCCTTTAACATAGACAGTTATGACTCGGTTGTGAACACTCAGCACAAAATGATCCTAAGGCTACGGAGAGAAATGACAGCTATCATTATTATTGTTAACATTATTAGTTGCTATTAGGACCACATTTTATAAGAAGCTTATAAAAAAATAGATGTGCCACAGTAAAACTTATCTCGAGAACTTAAAATATAGCTAGGGAAAAAAAAAGAAAGATTCAGACTTCCCTGATTGTGCTTGAATAAAATTAATGTTTAATACATGCTGCCATGTAATTTTTTGGCTCATGACTGTGACTAAAAGGCTAAGTGGACCTTTACATTCTCGGATAAGGAAAAAGACATAAAGAAATCAGGATGCTGCAGCAAAATAAATACCATTCCAGTTGATAATTATCACACAATACAGTAACTTTCAGTTAACTTGGTCACAGTTTAATTAAAACCTACGTTTTATTCGATCAGATCTCCAGGAAGCTAGTAATCTGCATCTGCATTGTGCTTAGATTGCGTATTTTGTTCATCTCCAGTTGTTATTACCAGGTAATTCAGTAATGATTGCTTGCAACTGGGCCCTGGTACTCATAAAATTTATCACCTCACCATAGAATGACCTCTGCTCACCTCTCCTTAGGTGTCTCTAACTTGTTTTATTCATGAAGCACTCTTGTTCCAGGAGGCGAAATACAGTTATCAGGTCAGCACCTGGCTTCAGATAGCTCATTAGTTAGTGGCCCTACGAGAGCTTGTTTCATTGCATTATACGTTTTGGGCTGAATGTACAGGAAAAGCAAAAGAGTGAACAAACAAAAAGCAAGGTACTGTCCTTTCCGTGAGAAAGTCTGTGATCCAGTTTAGAAAGGCATCTTTGTATCTTAAACCCCACAGGGCCCCCCAGCCAATTTCACCTCCCCTGGCCTCTACGTCCTACCGCCCAGCACTACTACCCGGCACTCTTCTATCTCATCCATCTCCCTGAGACCTCTCTGATCTGTCACTCTCATTAGGATAGCTGAGTCCAAACTCCTTGACCCTCAGAATCCACACAATCTGGTCCCAATTGCATACATTTCTTCTCCAGCCTCACCCTCGACACCTCACAATGATACTGGCTCCAGCCTTTTTCCCTGCCTAAGCCATCACCTCTCCCTCCTTTATTTAGCCATATTCTACCTGCACTTCAAGTTCTCCTCCTCCACAAAACTTGTCAGAATATCCTAGCCCTCAGCCTTTGCTCCCTTTCTCATTCACAGGACTTTCTGCTTTAGCAAAGATTTCATTTAGTAATCAATCTGCCTAATTAAATCTTTGCTTTCCTGTGCAGAGGCCAGGATTTATACCTTCTGGATGTCCCCCAGCCCTGTCCCAACACAATTTCTCCTACCCCATAGTCCTCAAGAAATGCTAATCAGTCATGATGAATGATGATAAACATGGTAAGTACTCGATGATGTAATGCCTGAAAACACTCCTAATATGTTGACATGTACAACCATTGTATTTCAAATTTACTTGTGTCTTGCACCTCCCAACTACACTCTATTTTCTCTGAGAGTCTAGATCATGGCTTCTACTTTTTTGTTTCATTCCAAATTTCTAGCATAGCACTGTGCAAACTGAGATTAGAGATTTACTAGATAATTACTGGTTTAATTTAATTAATTTGGTATAGCTGACACAAGTACCTGCAAAATGAAATACAAATATCTATGGCACTGCTAAGACTGTAAGTTAATTACTATTCTTCAACAATGTTAGTAGACGGTCCTTATATTGACATTTCACTTCTCAGTCTAATGGGTTATTTATTTAATTAATAGCCACTTGCCCATTAGAATCCATTAGCATATCAAAATTGTTTTTTCTGAGACTTGCCAAAAAGAATAAATTGTACATGTGTTTACTCTATGAGTCTTAATTGTATTACTTTAAGATGTATTACATCTCTTTGATGATCTAGGAGTCCCTAATTAACAAATTAAGTATACAAACATTAGCTTTAGAACTCCTTTGTAAAAGCAAGCATAATATGTGAATTTACTGATGTTTTAAATCTTTTCTGCAATAAATCAAGATAAAACAAATCAACTTGATTCTATAGGACTTCAACGGGCATATGTGATAACACAAATGCATGAAGATACACTTGGGTTAATGTTAGTTGCATTTCCTGGGGTTTCCATGATTGAGTTTTAGGCTATTTCTTTCTTAGGGTTTTTGTCAGATCAGAAGAAGAAGGCTTTGGTGATTATGACATTCTTAGCTATAATAAAGTTCTGTGTTGGAATCATCTTGGCTTCTACTCCCTACAAACAGTATATTCTCTATTGAGATGACAGCCCACTAAGAAAAAAGAAAGGTAAATAGCAGAGACAAAATAAATCAATCTCCAAGCCTACCTAGTAAGCAAATGAACCAAGCCATTGCTTTGAATCTGGGCAGACAGAGCTTAAAATGGCTGCTGCGAGACACACTAAAGAATTTGATGTCATTTCTTTATTTCTTGGAATTTGTATGCTGAAAGACTTCACTTTATCTTGAAGACATAGAGAAACATGAACAAAAATAAACATGAACAAAGGAGATCACGGTCATGTTTTTATTGAGACTTAAGTGCAATCCACAGCCAGGTCTCTCACCACTCCTGTTTCACTGAAGACCAGATCATTTAATGAAATTATTGAATTATTAAAGAAGCACTTCTCACCAGCCCATCAGTCACTGTTTAGGGATTTATATTTCACAAACAAAATCAATAGTCTCGTGAGGACATCACTGCTTATACTGCAGAGCAGCACCATCTGTCAACACTGGAACTTGGGGAAATTTTTATATGACATACAACTATGGAGGCATCTTATATGCAGAGACCTTAAAAATAAGTTACTATGACTACCTCTTAACTGCACCCAACTTGACACATTTAACAGTCCCAAGAAAAGGCCGTAGTTCATGAAACTCACTGTTAACATTCTCAGCAGTCAAAGCTATTATGGATGGCAAAGATATTCTCACCATCCTGGTCAACCAATACAGGAAATGCCCAGTGCAGAAAAACTAGCAGTTCGAATTCCACGGAGTGCAACCCCCACTCCTCTGCCCATTCGCACAACATATGCATGTACATATATTTGTGCATAAGCATGTTCTGTGTGCATTCAAGGCTATAAATCAAAGGCCCAGGAGTATGTATTCATACCACCTGATACCAGATGTTTTTCTTACTCTAATACCAGAAATCATGGAAAGATGTATTTTCCTCAGAGGGTGAGGAGGGTTAGGAGACAGAATTTTTGCCACAGAAGTCATGTGCAAGGTAGAAGCCAATTCTGATTATAGAATTTCCCAAAATAGCCCCAAAGAGCTTCCTCACCCCCTCCGCCATGTGAAGACATAGCAAAAAAGCCATCTATGAACCAGGAAGCGAGCTCTCACTAGACTATGAATCTGCAGGCACTCTGATCTTGGACTTCCCAGCCTCCAGAAGTATGAGAAATAAATGTTTGTTGTTTAAGCCACCTAGTCTGTAGGATTCTGTTATAGCAGCCCAAATAAAAGAAGGATTCTAGGGAGAATTTGTAGAACTCACTCCAACCATTAGAACACTGCAGGTTCAGATGGGTTTTAACACGTGTTCCAAAGTCTCTGTTAAGAAAACAGAAGTGTACAAGGTGAAATAGTGTCTAATTCAGTCATTACACCAGTGTCCTTAGAGAAAAAAAGACATAATGTTCTCAAACCACTCAGTGTACATTGCATGCACTGTACCACTGTTTGCTAGCTATAGATTACTCATTGTTTATGGATGTCTACAGTGCATCAGGCACTATTCTGGGTCTCAGTGGTGAGCAAAACAGACAAGATCCATGCCTTCACAGAGCTTCATTCTGGTGGGGAAATGGAAAATAAGTATATCAATAAAAATAATACAGTCCCATACTGATAAATACTATAAATAAAATAAGACTAATAAGGCAATACAGTGACATTCTGAATTAAAAGAACCTTTAAAAAAATTATAAGAGTTATTTGAGAGCAAAAATCCATGTCCTGTTTATCCTAAGACCCCTGGAGTCTAATGCATGAGCACAGTACTTAGTAGGAGTACAACTTTCTGCTTTATTTTAGCAGTTGTTGGATTAATTCTAAATGCATAAAAAAATAAGACATCAGCTGAAGCAGGAACTTTGAAAGAAAGGATTAGAAATTCACCAACAAAGCTTAAAATCCTTAGCAATCGAAATTCAAATGCAAATGGAAAGCAGCGCAGGGAAAGCACTTAGAGTTGCTCTCTGCCAAAGGATGAAGCTTCCAGCCCTCTGATCAGGGCACTGCACAAAAGCCTCCTCATTCATCTAAACCCCAGTACGCTCTGTGCTCCGTGGAAAGAAGAGAACATTGGCTTCACTTTGATTCAGATCTATTATGGCAGGACATGCAATTGCTTCATTACTGCTGGACTTGAGGGAGATTCTAGGACGAAACCTAGGCATTCAAAACTGTTCAATGCTGAACCTTCAGCCACAACTCCTGAGGGGTCAACTGAGACACCAGGTGGAGAAAGGAGTCATCCTCCCACAGACAGCAGGCTGCTGAACCAGTGTCCCTTCTGACTTGCCAATCAATAATAGCACATTACAGAAACAGGCAGGAAGAGGCCATGGGTCCAAGGAGGAGGTGTTAGTTCATTTATTTATTTCTCTGAGTTTTGTTGGTATTAGCTCCCACAGACATGTTTATTAGAGGAAGTATGGTGTGGTGGTTATGTAGTTCTTAGTTGTAATAAGATCTTGTGTTTGAGTCATGCTGGTCTCTATTTATAACTGTAATTTAAAAACAAACAGGCGAACAAACTGTGGGTCCTTAGAGCAGAGATACATTTTTCAAACTCATTAATTAGGGCAATATTTATATTGCACTAGTAACAGAGATTGTTTATTACAATTCAGGTTTCCTGTTTATTAGGATCACTAGTAGGAAATATCTTCACTTTTACAGGGCAACCCTCTGTCACAGAGAGAGGACTGGTCCCAGGGTTCTGTATGTGCTCACTTGTGCACTGGCTCTGTGACTACTGACTTCGTGTCACATCTGGATTCAAATTTTGGCTCTTTTCTCTCTTAGCAGCATGAGTTTGGGAAATTACCCATTCTCTCTGAGTCTCTATTTCCTCCTCCATAAAATGCAGTTGACAATATGTACTTCAAAGGTTTTATGATGATTAAATAGTGATGTGTATTAGTTTGCTGGGGCTGCCATAACAAATACTACCAACTGTGTGGCTTCAACAGCAGTAATTTGTTTTCCCACAGTTCTGGAGGCTGTAAGTCCAAGATCAAGGTGCCTACACGGTTGGATTCCTCTGGGGTGTCTCTTTTTGTTTGCAGATGGCTGCCCTCTCGTTACCTGTTCAAATGGTCCTCCCCCTGTGCACATTTGGATCCCTGGTGTCTCTTTACATTCTTATAAGGACAGGAGCCATACTGGATTAGGGCCCCATTCTAATGGCCTTATTTTAATTTAATCACCATTTAAATACCCTATCTCTAAATACAGTTACATTTTTCGGGTTAGAACTTCAACACATGACTTTGGGGGGGACACGATTCAGTCCATAACACAATGTTGATAAGGTACTTAATAAACATGAGATTGCTTCTCCTTACCCCTAGTTTAGGGGTTGGCCTAGATTAGCAGATCTCAAAGTGTGGCCATGGGTCCCTGAGGGTTTACAAGCTTCTTTCAGGGCATTTGTGAGATCAAAACAATTTTCACAATAATACTAAGACTAAGGCATTATTTGCCCATTTTTTAGTGCTGACTTTTGCACTGATGGTGTGAAAGCGATGGTGGGTAAAACCACGGCCCCTTGTCACAAATCAAAGCAGTGGCACCAAACTTTACTTGTAGTCATTGTACTTTTCAACACCATGCATTCACAGTAAAAACAATCATCAATTTCACTTAAAGATATCCTTTTTCTTTTTTTAAAGATTTTATTTATTTATTTGACAGAGAGAGACAGCAAGAGAAGGAACACAATCAAGGGGGGTGTGAGAGGGAGAAGTAGCCCGATGCAGGGCTCTATCCCAGGACCCTGGGATCATAACCTGAGCTGAAGGCAGACGCTTAACAGCTGAGCCATCAGGCACCCCTAAAGATATCCTTGATGAAGAAGTCAGAGTTACTAATTTTATTAAATCTTAACCCTCGAATACATACATTTTTAATATTTTGTGTGATGAAATGGGATATTCACATTAGAGTGTATGTCTGTTTCATACTAAAGTATGATGGTTATCTCAAGAAGAAGCACTCATATAGTTATGTTGCAAGCTGACCTAAGCTGCCATTTTCATGGCATCCCAGTTTACTTGTAAGACTTAGATACCTACTGTGATTTGACAGGTTGACACTGGTATTTGATAACATTTTCTTGAAAATGAACTAAATAACCTCTCAATTCATGCAAGGTAAACAACGAAAAACAAAGAACACAACTTTTTTCAGTATTTGTCACCAATGATAAAATTGGAGCTTTCAGGTAAAGGTTAGAATTTTAGAAACCTTGTATCTGCCATCATGAGCTTAACAGCTTTCTAATAGTTAGCTATTTTCCTGATATGACCAGTAGTGATATTTTAAAATGTGATTTAAAAAAAATATTATGTAAGGAAAGGTGTCAAAATTTGGCAGATCTGCATAATTCAGTGAAATAATATTTTCCAAATGACCAATGTATGTTTTTACAAAATCATGCATAGGTAAAAGACTCATTCAAAGTAGAAGGTAAGTCAATAGATTTTAAAGTGAAAGTTCACTGATTTGATTTCAGATTCTGTATCTTGTTGAGCTCTGGTGCAAGATCAAAGAAGAATATCTATAATATGTAGCAAGACTATTAAAGTACACTTCCCTTTTCCAATTACATACCTGTGTGAAGCCAGATATTCTTCATATAGTTCAACCAAAACAATAAATCACAACACAGTGAATAGAGACACAGGTATGGGAACCCAATTGTCTTCTTTTTTTTTTTTTCTTAAGCTTTTATTTATTTATTTATGAGAGAGTCAGAGAGCATAGATGGAGGGGGGAGGGGCAGAGGGAGAGAAAGAAGCAGACTTCCCACTGAGCAGGGAGCCCACTGAGCAGGACCCTGGGATCATGACCTGAGCCGAAGGCAGATGCTTAGCCAACTGAGCCACCCAGGCCCCCCCCCACAATAGTCTTCTATTAAGCAAGACATTAATTTACAAAAATGTAAAACAATGCCACTATTCTCAGTCCACTTTTTTTTGCTTTGGAAAATAGTGTTTTTAATAATATGTATATTTATGTTACCACCTGATGGGTTTATTATTATTTACAAATGAATTATTAAATATATATTTTAAACACTTCTTAGCTTTTTTTTTAAGAGAGGTAGCACACACGTGTATAAGAAGGGGGTTTGGGAAGGGGCAGAGGGTAAGACAGAATCTTAAGTAGGCTCCATGCCCAGTGCAGAGCCAAAATCAAGAGTTGGACACTTAACCGACTGAGCCACCCAGGCACCCCATTAACTTTAACTTCTAATATAGCAAATATTTATAGATATAACCCACATAAACGAAATCTCTTTAGGGGTTCCCAGTAATTTTTAAGACTACAAATGGTTGCTAAGGCACCTCTCCTATACCTAAAAAATACTGGTGACTGCTGGCCTAAATCAATGTTTCTAAGGTGTAGTATACACACTGCTGATCATACATGAGATGGTTCTAAGGGGGCACAGATCAACTATAAAAATTTTATCATTATGAATTTATTTTCATTTTCTATGGCAAATGACACTGCTTACCACTTTTCATGGTTTTATAGTTTTCCTCCTTTCATACACTGATTTACATTAAAAAATCAATTTAATGGAAATACATAGATATGGTAAAAATGGTGATGTTGTAATTGAATGATGAAAGTGTGGAAAACCCTGGTTCCCAGAAAGATTTTCAGAAGCATATATTGCATAGACTTATTTTTTCTAACTTGGGTCTTCTCACCCAACATTTTGCATATTAACAATTACAACGGTGAAAGGGAATTTACTTAGATAACAAATTATTTTCCCTCCCATTCAGACCACAAAGTTCCATTTGAGGCCTAGATGATTGGTTTGGTTTGGTTGTCTACAGTAATCATTTGAAGTGTCCATTTCACTGTGGGTTTTACAGACAGTAGTTCTATTTACACAAGTGATACTACTTGGTGAAATAAAAAACATTGCTCATCAATCTCATCTTCTCCCTACAAGCTATATCAAGCTCTGGGCTTCCCTTGACACAGGAAACATCCCAAATCCATGTGTTGCGGACACTGACTTATACCTAGATTCACTTCCAATTCCATGGCAAGTGGCTTGGAAGCCAGTCTGGAGAAACAGGGTGGACCGGGGTTGGGGGGGGGGCGGTGCTGAAGCCAGCATCAGGAGACTTGGGTTCGTATCCTGAGACTTTGTCCCAAGGCTTTCCTTCCCTGCAAAACAAAGGGTTGAACTAAATGATCTTCCAGTTGGAACAGCCTAACTCAGAAGATCAGAAACAGCTTCTGAGGAAGCCATTTGTCTAGCGGACTCTGAAGGGATGAGAGCACCCACCCCACCCCACCCAGGCTGCTGAATGTCGGGCTCTGCCTTCATGGACACAGACTCCATTTCCATAACTGTGCTATTTTCTCTTATCTGTGATTCTGCAATGGTACCAAAACTTAATATAGTTAAAGGAAGGGGGTGGACACATTAGAAGGGTGACAAGACATGGCTGCCTGAGCCCCAAGAACTGTGAATTCTAGTCTTAGCTCTGCTACTGTCTCAGGACACACCATGTATCCTTCCTAAAACCTAGGCAGCTTCCGGACACAGCATTAGCCTATTCATGGGACTGTTGTAAGAAATAATTTATAAAAATGGCAATGAAAAAGAGTTTACAAAATGAACTACTAAACTTAAACTTGGGAAACATGCTGGGAACTCTTATCCCGTTCAGCTAACTACAAAATACAAATTTGCTGTTGAAAAGTCCTTAAGAATATAACTGTTCAATCAATACATCACCAGCAGCCTGGCAAATTAGCATGAAGCCACAGGCCTGAGACCTGAAAAATTAAATCAGTGTTTAATAGAAATTGGACTGTGAGCAAGAAAATTTCTGAAAATTTAAAATCTGGCCCACAAAACTAGAGGAACATTCTACACCTTCAGGGCTGGGTGCATGTAATGATCAGGTCCACGTTGCTACACATATAACTCATACTGCACTATATGTGAGAAGACTAACAAAAATGTTTCAGGGAGCTCACAAAATGTTAACATCTATTTGCAAGATGGACATATAAAATGTGCTTTTATAGGGGACTTGAGAAGACATTTTTCAAATGAGAAAAAGTGTTGCTGTTATTACTCTACATCAATTTACTGCTTTAAAAAGTTTCACTTAAACCAAGCAATTTAAGAATTAACTAGGAGGGAGGGGGGAGGCCAGTTTGTTCTGATGCTCCTTCCTCTAAGTCCTATACAAGACAACTCGGCAGAACTGCAGTTGATGAAGGTTTGTGTATCTGTGTACAGCACCCACGTGGAAACCAGGAAAGGAAAACAGCTGGACTAGTCCGTTGAGCCAGGCCTCTCTCGAGAGTTGTGGTCATTCCTCCCTCTGGTGGCTGGTGGGACAGTTTTTCTAGTTACCTTTTCTTGGTGATGAAAGCTAGTCACAGTTGTCCCCAGAGCAGCCTCCTCAAAAGAAGTGCTTCAATTCTGGGATAACACAAGGCTTGAAGAAATGAATTGTAAAAGTTTTTGTCCCGTCTTTGTTGCTGGGGACTGCCTTTCTGCCTGCCTAACACACAAACCCAGCAACAGTCCATCCTTGTAGGACATCAGCAGACTTGCCTGACCGCCCTGTGTTCTTTTGCTGGGTACAAAGGTTTAGTCACGGTCAGATCCCCTTACTTCATTGCTACGGAGTTAAACTAAATGACAATTTGGCACTCTGTCATGTCTCTCAGAGGCAGCAGGAAACGGCAGCTCCACTGAGAGCAGTTGGAAGGGAAAAGACACTTTTTGCTAGAATCAGCCAACCCAGAAGTTTCTTATTCCACAGGTAGTCAACAAAGTACTAATGACTTCAGAGATTTAAAAGGCCCCCAAAGACCCTATTCCAGGCTTCCCCTCCAGGTTTGCCCTTCAGAGCACTTTGTAACTGTAGGCAAATGGTAAACCGGGAAATGGACTCTAAAGTAAGTTTTCCCAAAGTCTGGGCCACAGAATGCAGGCTTAATGACGCAAGGGAGGGGACTTCTTTGCTGTTATTCCACTGCAGGGAGCTGAAAAACATCAATTCTTTGCAAATTGCAAGGCTCTGACAAAAGAAAACTCAGAGGGAACAGGAGGAAAAAGAGAGAAGGGAGAATCAAACTTCCCTCATTATCAACCAGGTATGCACACAAAGCTCTTGTGTAAATCCTCATTCCTGTATGGGTGTTAAAGGAGGATTATTTTAACAGCTGTTAGTCTGACATTACTTGTTGGCATCTAAAAATATGTCAGAAGCTGTAATACAGACCAGGGATGAATTGTCCCTTTTTCCCAAGTGTTTTCTCTTCTCTTTTGAAACCTAGTAACCAATAAATGATAACTTAATTCCTTCAGCAATGGAAATTACATTAAACAAAGTAGAATTGAGGTCTACTCCACTAAAATACATCAAGTTAGCTAAAAATGTGATTCAAAATTGTCAGAATTAGAGAAAATAACATGTAAAATTATTGAAATGAGACAAATTATTTGCAAGAAAAAATACCACCTCAGGCACATTTAGTGGGTTTTGCCAGAGGGGTGGGGGCAGGTAATAGGTCTCTAGGGAATTATTTTCTTTCTTTAGTCAGATGGTCTGTCTCCCAGACAGTACCCTGATCAAGCTATCCCTCTTCCATCAAAAAAAAGAAGTTAAAACCAAAGGAAGAATTCCTAAAAGTTAGGAAATTGAGTGTTTATTTTTGCTATTGTTTTCATACTAAATAAGAACATGAAAGAAAGCTTTCACTCAGCAGCTGCATCTAATTTAATATGAAGCTCCCCAAAGAGGAGTGAACAGGATGTGATGAAAGCAGTTAAACATGGATGCTAATATTTTGTGAGGCATCTGGTACTACTCCACCACCTAGAAATCTAAGAATCAAATTAGCAGATTCAATTCTGCCAAAGTTATCAAATTATTGTCAAAAGGATTTTGCAAAGCAGGCCCCTCCTTTCCAACATCTGGTCTACCCATCCAGCGAAGAACCAAAGACTTGTATGTGATTTGTTGATAGAGAACATTTTACCAGTTGCTGGTCCAGCTAAATACCTCCTGTACTGAGAGCCTTTGATTATTGTGTCAGTCAACAGAGAACTCTGATAAACTAGTGCATCTGTAGGGGTCCATATAGAGGTGATTCAAATGTTGTATTTGACTCATAAAATATCAGAGTATAAAATACGCACAAATTTTATAAACATTAAAAGTGTGTCAAGATTTTAAGTAAACACCCAAGAACCCCACAAGCAAATACATAAAGGTGTACTATTTTTTTTTTTTTTTTGGCCATGACAGAAAAAGTAGTTAAGGGTTCCCCTGATATTATACTCAGAGCCTTGAAATCTGCTTGAGAATTAGAATTTAATCCTAAAGAAATTGCAGAGGCTACTCCCCAGGACTGCTGTTTGTCTTTGCTGAGTTATTGGAATCAGACTGCTGGGCACAATCTGCTAGGCAGAAAAACTGAAGGGAAAAGTGGCCAGGAGCTTTACTAGCCAATGTCTTGCGAGAATCAAAGAATGAAAGAGTATCTATTTGTCTGGGGCATGTAAGCCTTGGCCTTTTCATAAAGGAATTTCTTTTCTCTCCAACCGAAAGGAAAGCTGGAGTTCCAGTGTGCGTCAGCCATACTGGATTCAAAGAGAACTGACTGGAACCTGATCAGCAAGGATGTGGCTTGTGTAGCTCAAATTTATGGCGGTGCATCTGCTGTGAGCGGCGTCTTGAATGGAGGCCAGGAACCCTTCCGTCAGCCGCATCCATATGCTATGCATGTGTTCACTGCTACGCACATTTTTTAAATTTAGCTCTTGTGGGTACATGTTCTACACTTTTCCCCTGTACGTGCTTTTTTAAAATATGCTTTAGAAAATATACACAATCTTTTCAGAGTCTTTCCTGACTCATTGGGGGTTCTTTTGAATGTTTTCCTTTTGAAAGCCTTGAGTTAAGTAGTCAAAAATGTACAACTAAAGCTACTCTTAGTCTACTAAGATTAAAACCTACTGCTTAGTCTAACACACAGCTGTTACAGGATGACCTGTTAGAAAATCTCTTTTTTTCTGTGTAGAAGCAACCTCTAGCTCCTTTTGGTGGACAGTCATCCTGGCCAGTTTAAAGCAGATTTTGTGTTGGTTTTCCAAACATGTTTCATTTTTAAGTTCAGCCAAAGGACAACATAGGTTTCAATACAGAATTATCAGTATGACTGCCTAGGACATGTCTCCTTTAAGTCCATGCTTTAGGAGGTGGGGACCCAGACATTCCTGGTTTAAAAATTCAAGCAACTGTTATCCAGCAGATTAACTTCCACTGCTCTTTTGTCAAATGGCTGAGCAGTGAATCAAAATCATCAGCTAGGTCAGGTGTGCCCGGAACAAGACCGAGACATCCAACCTCCTCCATCAGTTGGCTGCTGTGTTCAAGAAAGCTTGGGCTTTCATCCAGCCAATATTTAGTGATTACATTTTATCATCTCTTTTGTACCTCAGAAAACAATAGGTGTCATTATTATGGATGTTTATGAATATGTTCTTATTTAGCATTTAAATGAATACTTTCAAAATATTCAATTTGTGTTTCATTTGACCCTGAAGTCAAAGTTCTATTTTTCTTCTCGCATAGACAGATAAGATACCTATGTTTTCATCTTACTGTTTATAAATTCTTGAGGGCAGGACTATGCTTTCTTTCATTCTGATTTTTTTCTTTCTTCTCTTTTTATCTTACTTCCTCCATAGCATCTCCAGTCCTATGCATCGAGAATACATAATTCTTAATTGGTTGTGTTTCCCTCTTCTCTCATGAGCAATCTTAAGATTTGGGAAACGGTACATCTATAGCTTCTTGAAGTATTTTCCTCTAATATTTTAAATCATTTGAAAAATACAGCTAATAATATAAGGTGAAATACAGAACTCACATTTTAATATGTATTTGCATTCTTAACTGCTCTAAGGAATCCTTTACTTTTTTAAAGATTTTTTTATTTATTTGAAAGAGAGAGAGCATGAGCTGGGGGAGGAGCAGAGGGAGAGGGAGAAGCAGACTCCCCACTGGGCAGGGCCAGGGCTCCATCCCAGGACTGTGGGATCATGACCTGAGCCAAACAAAGCTGCTTAACTGACTGAGCCACCCAGGTGCCCCCTGAGGAACACTTTAAAAGACAGACTGCTTCAAACTTTTCAAAGGAATCCAGAGTGTTATTGGAAAAGCTGATACTTTTAGAGTGGGTGACAGCAAAATAATTGGATATCAGCAACATAATTGATTATTTCAGTAAATTCAGCCTATAAAATGAACCAGTTTGGAATATTATATAGAACAACCATGAATTACAGGAGAAGAAAACTAACCCCCAAGAAATGGTTTTGTGAAGCATATTTCTAGATGTCTTCCCTGAAGAGAATAACCCATTCAATTTAGCTGCTATCTTTAGGGTCACTGCATTTGATCAAATGATAAAGAGGAAAAACTCTATGGGATTTTATCCAAGGCTGGGAGCCACTGAGAACTAACACTCTGAGACTGAATAACACAACACACTTCATGAATCTTTCTTAAAACTACTTATGAACTCAACCATTTTCAAAGCAGCATTCAGAGTATGAAACATCACATGACTGACTAATAGTAGATTTCTGTATGGTCTAGTGACTCCCTATACTCTTCTGGGCCGTCTCCTCTGGTCTTGAAAGCAGCCGTCATGCTGTGTATTTCCTTGTGAGAAAGGGTTAGAGACCAAGGTATAGTTCACTTGAAAATCTTCTCATTCAGCGAAAAGGAAGTCATTCAATTTCTCTAAACATCTGCAAACATTTGGTCTTATTCCACCACCACATAAAAAAAAATCATCTTCTTTCTCCTCCCCAAGGAGGAACATTATCATTAAATGCTAGCCTTCTCCCTGAGATGGCTCTATCTCCAACCCATCCTGTCAGTCACTAAGTCCTGCCTCTACTTGCTCCTAAATCTCTCTCATCTACCCTCTTGTCTTTATACCCACAGCCACTGGCTTATTTCAGACCCTCCTTACCCTGGATTACTGCAATATCACCCTTCAGACTACTTCTCTACTTCATCTTCAGCACTTCTACCAGAGGGATATTTTTAACTTTTAATTTTGAGATAATTTTAGACTTAGAGAAATTGCAAAGCCAGTACAGAGTTCCCATACACCATCCATTCAGTGTCCCCTGGTACTAATCTGTTACATGACCGCAGTACAGTTATTGACAAAAATTTTTTTTTTAAAGATTTTATTTATTTATTTGACAGAGAGAGAGAGATAGCCAGTGAGAGAGGGAACACAAGCAGGGGGAGTGGGAGAGGAAGAAGCAGGCTCATAGCGGAGGAGCCTGATGTGGGGCTCGATCCCAGAATGCCGGGATCACGCCCTGAGCCGAAGGCAGACGCTTAACCGCTGTGCCACCCAGGCGCCCCTGACAAAAATTTTTTTAAAAAGAATCTGATCATGTCATTTCTTAGCTTAGAATGCTCCCATTGGTCCCCGCACCTTCAGGATAAATGCAAACCTCTTGCTGTTGCTCCAGGGCCCTCCACAATCTGATCCTCCCAGCTTCATCCTCCACTGCATTTCTCCCCGTGATGGTTAGTTTTATGGCTACTTGACTGGGTCACTGGGTGCCCAGATAGTTCATTACACATTATCTCTGGGTGTGTCTGTGAGGGTGTTTCCAGACGAAATTCACATTTGAATCTGTTGCCTGAGTAAAGCAGAGTGCCCTCCTCAGTGTGGGTGGGCCGTGTCCAATCCATTGAGGACCTGATTAGAGCAAAAAGGCAGGAAAGGGGAGAACTCATTGTCCCTGCCTGTTTGAACTGGGGCATTGGTCTTCTCAGACCAGGACTTAGCTTGTCAACACTCCTGAGACCTTTGGACTCAGACTGGAACTATACCACTGGCTTTCTTGGGTCTCCAGTCTGCAGACCGTAGAGAATTGGACTCTCAGCTTCCAGAATCTTATGGGCCAATTCCGTACAATAAATTTCTCTTCCTCTTTCTCACCCTTTCTCTCTCTAGGTTTGGTTTCTCTGGAGAACACTAATACACTACCTGAGCTCTACACACCTTCTGTAAGAAACTACCTGGGGTTTCTCGAATTTGTTCTTATTCTTCTGGGTCTTTCCGTATACTGTTTTCTCCCCCTTGGGTCCCTTCATTCCACTCCCCATCCCCACGTTCCAAACTTTCCTTTTTCCCCTGGCTAACACCCACCTGGCCTTTAAGAGTCAGCGTTGTTCTGCTCTCAGGCTCTCTCAGCACCTCGGCATCTGTTTGTCGCAGCAATGTCACGCTCTATTATCACTTCTGCTCACCAGATCCCCTCCTCCAGTTTCTCAGACCATAGCTAACATATACTGTGTTTTCATTTATGTCCAGAGCAGGGTCCAGCAAACTCTGGCCCCCATGCCAGATCCCACCCTTCACCTGTTTTGTAAATAAAGTTTGGTTGGACCATCGCTATGCTCACTGATTTCCGTATTGTCTGTGGCTTCTTTGTACTACGATGGCAGCTGAGTGGCTGCAACAGAGACCATATGGCTCACAAGTAGAAAATGTTTTCTATCTGGTCCTTCCCAGAAAAAGTTTCTCAGCCACCAGTCCAGTGGATAAAGCAACAATCAACTATATTTTACATTTGATTAGCAAGGGCAATGTATGCTAAAAAATCAATGAATCTGTCCAAAAGAGGACTTTTTAAGGGTATTAATCATCATCATTTATACATCAAAAAGTGGGAATTGGCAAAAATGTTTTAAAATAATTTCCGGGGGTGCCAGCAGTGCAGGGAAACAATCATTCTCACACATTGCTAGAGGGCAATGTGACAATATGTTTCAAAAGTGTTAACATCATGCATAACCTTTGTTCCAGAAATTTCACTTCTAGGAATTTGCCCTAAGGAGTAATCACAAATGTTCACAAAGATTTATATCCCACCTTGCTCACTGGAGCATTATTTACAATATAGAGAAATTATACCAACTAAATACCAACTAAATAGCTAGCAGAAGAAAAACTGGTTAAATAAATTATATCCACAGGCTGGGAAATTAATGTAGCTATTACAATTTGTAGGAGAACTCATATTAACATAGGGAAATGCTTATAATATATTGTTAACCGGGAAAAGCAAGTTTTAAAACTAAAAGTAGAATATGATGCCATTTTGACTTTTTAAATATATGTAATACATGAACAGAAACAAACCAAAAGACTAAAAAGAAATATGCTTGAAGACTAACAGGAGTTATCTCTATTATCTCTGATATTTATTTTCTTTGTTACTCATTTCTGAATTTTCTCTGGCAATTATAATTTTTTAAGAAAAGAAAAAAGTGTAGTTTTCCCCTCCCCTCTGATTTGAAAGGATTTTTGTTTTTTTAAGTTACATATTTCAAATAAAGAAAGTAAAATTAAAGATGCTCTGGCTGAACTGAATTCAGGAGCTAAGAAATGCCTTCTTCCTCCATTCAACCCTATCCCAAGAGAATCAGTACAACTCTGCTGGAACATTGGACCAGGAGAAGGAAAAATGTTCCCTTGGGCATGTCAATATTGGGGTTATTTATTGCCTAAGGTCAACTACAGTGAAGTTTAAACACAGATCAGTGGTAAAAAAGGTTGAAATCTATAAATTTCTGGGGGTACAAGGAGTGGGATGCACTGTTCACCTAATTTCAAATAACTCTTGTTATTGTTTTCCCCCACTTTCAGCTGGATATTAAATATTATATAGACACACTATTTAAGAACAGCCTGGGGCGCCTGGGTGGCGCAGGCGTTAAGCGTCTGCCTGCGGCTCAGGGCGTGATCCCGGCGTTCTGGGATTGATCCCCACATCAGGCTCCTCCGCTAGGAGCCTGCTTTTTCCTCTCCCACTCCCCCTGCTTGTGTTCCCTCTCTCGCTGGCTGTCTCTGTCAAAAAAAAAAAAAAAAAAGAACAGCCTCACACAAGTGGACCCTCCCAAGGATGAAGAAAATTAGAACCTAAAATGCCAAATAACCACAATGAAGGACCTCAGTGTTTGTATGTGTGGTGACACATGGAAGTGGGGAGTAATATGAGGGCAGGTGGAAATTTCTAATTAATAAATCTGTGGATGCAAGTTTTATGTCTGTGGGTGATTTACAGAAAATATGGTTGAATTAATTGGTCACTGTTTTCTAGGAACCTCAAATGTTTCCTTGTTTGCTCTAAATCAACCTCCCATCACTCCAGCCAGGCTCTCCACATTGCCTCCCATCTCTTCCTTGCTATACCCTCTCTGCCTCCCCACTTCTCTTTCTCTTTCTAAAATATGATTATAACCAAGTCCTGTTAAAATGGTCAAGGGCAGGGTTTCTCAATGTGTGCTCCACGTATCACATTCACCTGGAGAGCTCACTAAAAAAGTAAATCCCTGTACCCCACCCCAGACACACCAAATCAGAATCTCTGAGGCTGGACCCCAGGAGCTGTACCACCATCAAGTTCCCCAGGTGATTCTCCTGCATATTAAAGTTTGAAAGTCTTGGGTCAATGAGTTCCAGCATTTCAAGGTAGATCCATTTTTACTGAGACTTTGGGAAGATAAAAATGACTCAATTTAAAACATAAATGTAAAGGCTAGAATTTCAAGAATTGGTGAGAAATACTTTGAAGGAGGGGGTGGTACTTTTTGGCTTATTCTCTTCCCACCACCCCTAAAATTCACATCTCCTCTGCCTTCAGTTAAGAGAAGCAATCATTCCCTTAGGGAAGAAAATGGGGCTGGTCCAAGGAGGGATTAAATAGCAAAGCAATATTCATTGTTAATGTCTTTAAAAATTTTCCACTCTTTGGAGTACTGGATATTTTAAGTTCTTCCTTGTGTTTAAGCCCTAAAAGTATCCATTCTAAGTACCCAAGGGCTTATTTTTTACTTTACTATCCTACTTCATTATTTATATTCCTTAATTTGTTCCTTAATCAATCCACCCTTCAAAAAATCTTTTGATTGAAATAATACCTTGACTGCAATTGCTGATTGGAGTTTTGTCTTTAAGGCTTAATTTGAATGAATGTGTTACTAGCTGGGAGAGGGTATGGCATTAAATCTGGGGAAGGAGTATTCTGCTTCCTCAGTTACTGATAAGTAGCAATAGGCAAAAAGGGACCTCTTCTGGGGGGAAAAGTCTCATTTTCCTTTCATTTGCATTCATATCCACATCAATTTCTAGTACAGTGATTCTATCTCTGCAACTGTATCCTCAACCTCAGTTTGAATTTCTGGGGAAAAAACCTGAACATATTATAATGCCACATTATTTTAAATTGCCAATAGATTCCATTACATATTCTGCTGCTGCACGGTAACCTTTATCTAGCCGCCATCTTACTTATTCTCAACGGTTTCAAAGGTGATCTATTGCTCTTCATGAATACGACGGTTGACAAGCTACAGACTGCTGAGTTTGATCTTAATAGCAGTTGAAAGATATTCATCAGACTCTTGCCTCTCTAACGTCTGCAGTAGATAACAAAATTGTGAAATGTTACATTTGAAAGACCAAAGATTGACAAGTTCATAGCTATTCCCATTTTCTTCGTTTTGGTATTGCTGTGACGGAAACATCTCTGCAAATGAGGGTATCGTAAACGCTTTGCCTAATAAACTGTAATGCTTCCAGACCCCAGGTCAGACTAAAGCACTACAGTTTCTGTTGCTGTAGAAATGTATAAATGTGACGAGCTGTGATGGGAGGTTTAGCTGTTCATTCCTGAGTTATAAATTCATCCTTGCTGAAGACTGCATTAATAGGGTTCTGCTGGTGTGGATGTATGTGTGTAAGTTTTCTCTGTATGTGCATGATCATTTAAAGGATGGTAATAAAAAGGAATGAAGGTACTCAAACTCCATTTAAACCAAATGTTCTAAAAATAGGAACTTTAAAACATTATAGACCCATGACTTTTGTGTGTCTGTGTGTGTGTGTGTGTGTGTGTGTGTGTGTGTGTGTGTGTGCATGAGGTATTTAAAAACACAGACATCTGACTCTGACACTAACAAATGATTTTCTGGTGTTCTATTAGGAAAATAAAAGGCAATTTTCTGATTGCTTTGTCCATGGATATGTATATATACTGCAGGGGTTTTTTTGTTTCTTGTTTTAAATTTCAAGTGTCGTCAAATCAGAAAATTCTAGTCAAGTCGGAGCAGTTAGTGCTCTAATAGGTATATTCAATCAAAAATAAGATTAAACTGGGGAGTTTCTATGACATTCTAAAACTGAGGAAAGCCAGGAGGTGAGGAGAGATGGGGTAGGTGGGTGATGGGGAACTTAGAATTCACACTCTTTGAACACTCCAGGTGCTATAATCTAACATGTTCCTGCCAGCAGGAGCCCCAGAGCTTTAAGGGATAACCTGACCAACAAATAACTCCCAAAATACAGACTCAAAGTAAACTTGGCAGACGGGATGCTGGCCCAAGATAAACAAGACTAGATTTAACAGGATATAAAATACTATATTTGGTTTCAAAAAATCAATTAAACAAATATAGACTAGAAGAGACTTGGCTAAGTGGCTGTTCACTGGAAGAATATCTGAGACTTCTACTTGGCAACAACTTTAACATACACTAATAATAAGATGGTAGCAACTTGCATTTGTATAGCAGTCTTTGGTTGACAAGGCACGTTCACATATATTATCTCATTGGATCCTTCCAAAGATGTGAGAAAATTGTTTTAATACCTAAAAATAAAGATACAGAGTACTAAAGGCAGGAAAGATTAAGTGCCTGTTCCTGAATAACACACCTAGAATCTGAGAGGTCAATAAACCAGAAGGCAAAATAGGTAACTAAAATTTACTGAGCACCTATTATGTGCTGAGCTCTTTATATATATTATCTCCTTTAAACCACTACAATACTCTAAAGTGGTCAATGTTAGTTCCTGTTTATAGATGAAAAATAGAAGCTCATATGCTTAAAATCATAGTAATAGTGGTTGTAACGGGCTGAATGGTGGCCATAAAATGTATGGGGTCCTAATTCCTACAACCTGTGAATATTACCTTACTTAGAGAAAAGGATCTCTTAAGATATGATATGATGTGACGACAAAGCAGAAAGAGATGCAGTCACAATACAAGGAACGCCAAGAGCCCCCATAAGCAGGAAGGGCAAGGAAGAATTCTCTCTGAGAACCCCTGGAGGTAGTGCAGCCACATCAATACCTTGACTTCAAACTCTGATCTTCAGAACTGTGAATACATTTCCATTGTTTAAAGCCGCCCAGTTTGTGGCAACTTGTCACAGCATCTCAAGGACACTAAAACAGTGATGGAGGTGGTGTTAAAAATCCATATTCACTAGACTCTAAAATCCATGGTTTTTGTGTTGTAGAGATAGATGCTAAAAAAAGAAGACTGTAGGAACTGGGGGTGGAAGGAAGGTTGGGGAAGAGGGACAAGGCTAAAAAACTGTCTTCAGGTAGTGTATCCAGGGCAGAAATACGGAGAAGAATGCTTTCCACCACCTCAAAACAAATCAGTTCCCTCCCCCTTCCCACCAAACTGCAATTTCTTTAAGGAGAAACAACAAGACCTCAAAGACAAAGAGCAAATCTCGAACTGTGGAATCAAAATATGGATTCAATTAATACACGTCATTTTAAAACCAAAGAAGAAGAGCGAATTAGAAATAACTAAAAAGAAATTTAATAACAAGTAAAAACTCACAGGATGGGGGGTAAACTAACACACTCATGGTTTAAAGAGAGACCTAAGGGAGAATGATATTTGTATAAGAATATGTCGATGTACTAAAAGGTGCCATGAATGCTGGGACCCTCTGGTGGGCTGAAAACTTCACCTGTAAAAAGAACCACGGCAACATAATGAAGAACTATGTATGTGTTAGAGGTACCAGTACAGCCACGCCCACTCAGAGCAAAATTACACAGACAGATGCTAACACAGGAAAAAATGATGGACTTCAAGAATTATTTTAATGTAGAAAGAGGCCCAAGACAGAAGATTAGACTTGTTACGTTTATTTACACAGGCCTTAACCACACTAATGAGAGGGGAATTAAAGAAAGTCATTCTGGCTCAATTAAAGGAAGAAATTTTAAACAACAGGACATTTCAAGAATGAAATAAGCCCCCTCGTGTGACAGTGACATTGTGAGAAATATGAAAGTGGAAACTAAGTAGCCTGTCAAAGATGCTATAGATGAGATTTCAGTATCTCTAAATTTTAAGGTTTCTTCTAACTCTAGGAAACTATGATTTGAAAAAAAAATACACAAATTATAAAAAATAATTCATAAGAATGTTTGACAGACAAGATTTTGATGATGTGTAACATTTCTCTAAAAGGAATCAAGATATAACTTAAATCTAAATGTTTAATTTACCTTAAAATACAATGGTTGCTAATCAAAGTTCATATTATATATATATATAATGCTAACTATATATACATATATATGTATATATATATATGTATGTATATATAGTTAGCATTTTTCAGTGAAATTTATCATGTAAGTAGAGGTTGTGTAGCTATTCAACTACACTAATGGA
The DNA here is from genome assembly GCF_024610735.1 of Ursus americanus. Lineage (NCBI taxonomy): Eukaryota > Metazoa > Chordata > Mammalia > Carnivora > Ursidae > Ursus > Ursus americanus. Next base: position 7,924,372 of record NC_142137.1, on the reverse strand, counting down.
ATCTACATTTGGCAGAGCACTAGAAGTCATCTTTTACTCTTTCTTGGCTAACAGCACCTGAGGAAGGGTGAGGTGGTGGAAGCAGGTGGTGATCTGGAGACAGAAGTCTAAATTAAAGGCAAGAGGCACAACTTATTAGCTCTTAACAAGACACTGAACCCCACAGAGGTTCAATGTCTGTCACATTAAGTAGGGTTAATAGTCATCTTACCTCACTAGCGGTTGTAAGAATCTAATGAGAAAATGAGTATGAAAGCGTGCTGTAAACAGTATTACATACACATGATTGATTATTACCAAGACTTCAAGTCCTCACCATCCTTTGATGTTCCTGTAACTCTTAACATCTGTAAGCTTTATGCTGGGCTGGCCCAGAAGCAGACCTTGAGACAGGGATTTGTGTGCAAGTGGTTTGTTTGGACCATGATCCCAGGAAGATCTACTAGGAGAGCTGGGAAGCAAGACAGGGAAGGAAAGGAAGTCAATATGGGTGTGTATTACCAAACAAGTTCCTGATGCTGTGGGTAACTCACATGCAATCCTGATGAGGACCTCTGGGAGGTGGCATAGAACACACCTGTGAGAAGAGGAAGCTAAAGGCTTGCTCCACCAATTCCCATCAGTCTTCAGGTAAGGTCTCCTCTCAGGGCACTAGTTCTCCACACTTCTGACCTGCCCCAGCCCATGCTGAGCATGCTCCAGCAGTCAGAGAGGGCCCTCAGGCAGAGTCACAGGTGCTTGCAGAAGTCACTGGGTCTGTGTACTTCCATACAGGAAAGGCCAGGGGAATATGCACAAGGCACCAACAGCATCCTCTCCACGCTCTTATCTTCATTTGGAGAAAACTAAAGTATAAAGAAGTTGAAGACCTGGCTACAAACACATAGCTGCAAATCAAAGACATATATCCCAACCTAGTGAGCTACCCAGTTACGAAGACTGTCAAATTTCACCTTACCTGTACCAATTCTTCAGAAGATTGTGGTTTTCCTAAAGGCCATGTGCACAGGGGTTGACAGTGATATTGTGGCATTTCTTAGAACAAAGGAGCATCATACTAAGAAATACAGAGATATGAGTAGTGTAAAAAGGCAATATCAAAACCAAATGATAAAGAAGAATGCAAATATTTGTAAGCAAGTTAAGAGCGTATGATGGTTCAGATTTAAGATGTTCATCAATATTCCCTAAGCCCGCCTTTCTCCACCCACACTCCAACTACTATCTTGGCAAAGGTTTTTGGAAATCCATAGAAGGAATTTCACCCATGTCTGGTTCTGCTCCTCCTTTTCCAGGCACATCTTACATCATATCACATGGTCTTGGAGAGCATAGTTTTCTCTCTTTCCAAGGGCCAGCCCTGACCTGTGTGAGACAGCATGCTAATCTTCACTTATCTCAGCTGTAAAGTATGATCTATTACAGCACTGACCTGTCACTCAGGCTTCCTAATGGTATAGGAGTGGGATTCAGTTCAGCAATCTACTGTGAGGTGTGGGAACTGGGAGCTCCATCGTTGTGAGCATTTGATGTCGTTGACTTCCATTGTGGCCTTTGAGCAAGTCGTTTAACCTCCTTGGTTCAGTTAACCATATGGAAAATGAACATGATAATATCTCACAAGGGCACTGTGAGATTACTCAATGTTTATAAAGTGCTTGGGAAATGAAAGGCCCTGGATGTGTCTCACAGTGTCATTAATCATGTGGCCAGTTGAATTCAGGCAGCTGGGATGTTAGAGAACTCTTACTTCCTAGATAATTTCACTGCAATACCTCACAAATCATGAAGCTTAAATCTATGAGACTTTGGATGATGAATTTCATGCCATAGTGGAGGACTCGGAATTTTTTAAGTGTTCACATTTGAACCACCCATGCATAGACTGATTCTTCCTTTCTCAAGAGCAGAAATTTATTCAGACGCTCACTCTTCCCTTTCAAGAGCCATACTTTTTCTTCAAGCACAATGGGTTTTTCCTTGTCTTCATCTTCTCTGTTGCTTTGTTTGTTTACTCAGCCATTCAACAAAGATTCATTGAGCCCTAGATCTATTCCAGGTATTCTGCTAGTGTTAGAAACAAAAACACAAGTAAGACCAGTTTCTACCTTAAAGGAGCTCCCAGTCTGGAAGGGGAGGCAGACATATATACTAAAAATTACAAAGGATGCTTCAAAGTGCTATGGAAACCCAAATCAATTTCTATACTATGTGTCAGAAAGTGAATTAACCTGAGTTCCCTTCCAAAAAGGATCTCTCCTTCTTGAAGGCTCTTCCTTGAATTCCACAATACTCCATTGTCTACCCTGGTTCTATCCCTATCACTCTTCTCCTTCATCAGCCCTTCTTTTCTCTCGGTTCCTTAAACATAGGCAATTCTCTGAGGTTCTATACTCGGTTTTCTTTTCTCTTTACCTTCCCTTCCTAGGTACCAAATCTATCCCCTGATGTCAGTGACTGTTAGAAATACACAGCTCTCATCCTGATTTTTCTCTTCAGCTTCAGACCTAGCTGGCGGCCCTCCAACTCGACATGCCCCCCCAGAACTCACCAGTTTCCTAACAATATAATTTCCTCTCCAGGAGTTATCAAATTTCCCTAATATACCACCATTTCCCTTGGAACCCAGGCTATAAACCCAAGCATCACATGGACTCTTTCTTCTCACTCATCTCCAACCAAAATGACTGCCATGTCCTCTTTGTTTTGATTCTGCAAAGCCTGTCAGCTACTATATTCCACTGCTAGCACCTCCCATTTACACACTTGCAAAAGTATCTTATCACCTGTCCCTATGGAGAGGTTCTCCTTCTCCAGTATAGTCCACATACACCGACAAGCAGAATTTTCTGAAGCATTCTATTTATATCACCCTCCTGCTCAAAAATATTGATTACTCCCCAGTGCCTACTATGTCAAGTTCAATTTCCTCATTCTGGGACTTTGGACCCTTTGAAAATGTTCAAAAACTTGCTTTTTAACCTTTCCTTCCACCACACTCCCATACTGAACATAACATGGAGCCAGGTGGGTCTTTAAGTAGATATCCCACTAGGCTCCTCTAGGTCTTTAGGCACACTGTCCCTTCTGCCTGGAATGTTCTTCCTGCCCGTCTCTGCCTAGTACAGCCCACCTACACAGCAGGGCAAGTTCCCAACACTGCCACCACCACACAATACCTCTTCCTAATCCCCAATTGCATTTGGCTAATTCTTCCTTCAAACCTCCAGAACTCTTTTTGGTTTACCTCTAATGGTGTGAATTTTGTTCTACTTCTACTCTCTTTGTCTTATTCCCTTCCAGATGGAAAGCTTCTTAAGGAAACAGAATATATCTTATTCCATCTTCCTTCCTTCACATAGCCCTTACTGCAGTACTGATTGAAGCAAACAAATTTAATCCTAGAAACCTCAACCTTGCTGTTGCTTCAACTACTCTTCATTTATTTAAATGCTCCTTGTTCTACAAAATATTTTAAATATAATAGCTGGCTTCATTATTGTGAAGAAAAAAAACTCAAAAGATCAAAACAAAAAACTGCAGTGTCTGCTTTAATCATGTAAATATTTACTCCCTATTTCAATTTAACAGTAAAACAAACATTTCTTGAATCACTGAGTCTGTGCTGTTTGTTCAGTGCTGGAATATAGAAGCAAACAAGACCTTTTCCTTGCTCTCAAGAAACTCGGTCAAGTCAGAGAGACAAACTAATACATAAATGCACTGCAACACTGGGTAATGAGTACAAAACTAAAAACATGACCAAGACACAGAGGTGGAGACAGTATACTGATCTGAGGACACGTGTAAGAAGACTCGCCATAGGGGAAGCCAGACAGAATTGTCCCAGAAAGCCAAGAGAGGACGACAGCAGTCCATGCAGAGAGAGCAGCTTTCGCAGAGGCCCAGGGACGTGAAATAATACAGGACTGATTCTGCACTGCTGCAGCACAAAATACTTACGGAAAGGTGCCCAGTGGGATGACAACAAAGAAGTACAGACAGTAGCCATATTGTAAAGAACCTTTGATAGCCTGCTAAGGAGTTTGTGTTTTTTTTTCCATAGATGATATGGAGCTGGTAAAGGGTTTTAAGCAAGGCAAAGGGCCTTAATTTCTTACATTGAATTTTCTTATAGTAGGCTCAATTCTGATTAAAGAAAACAACACCACCTAATGCTGGCTAGAAAAAAGAGGTCAGGCTAAGATCTGGAGAAAAAGCACTGCATTTTTTGAGGAGTGTTTATGCTTAAATCTACATTGGAATCTGTAGGTGGAGGGCTCATTTCCCATTAAAGCTGCATGTTAGAACAGCAGTAGCAGTACTGAGAGCTCGTAAACACAACAAGTAGTAGGCTAAGCATTATTTATGTATTACCTCATTTAATCTGCCCAACAATCATGAGGTCAGTATACAGAGGGAGAAACTGAGGCACAGAGGAGGTAAGCAGCCCAACTAAGGTGCCCCAGCTGGTGAGACAGCCAGCAGGGACCCAGGCAGCCTTCCAACCCCAGCCCGACACAGCCTCCCCACAGTGGCGCAAACACTGTTGCACATATCTGCACTTCTGTTTATTTTCCTCTTCTTTGCAATGTGACAGAATTGTGTTTACTACGTATGGGGGAGCTGGTGGTACGTCTTGGTGTTCATAAAGAAGGATTCAGATGGGGCCGCCTAACACTTCGAGGATCCAGACGGAAAGGGCTCCTCGTCACTCACCCCGGGACCTCATGCTAGGAAAGATCCAGATTGTTGATTTAAAACAAAAATACTACCCAGTGCTCCATGCAATACGTGCCCTCCTTAATACCCATCACCGGCACTGGGTGTTATACGCAAACAATGAAGCATGGAACACTACATCAAAAACTAATGATGTACTGTATGGTGACATAACATAATAAAAAATAAAAAACAAACAAACAAAAATACTACTATCAGGGTGGAAAACTACATTTACAAGTTCAACACACGTTTTCTAAAAGTAGAGAAGACTGCAGGAGGGGAGCGGCATCTCTGGCAGCCTGGAGGGAGGAGGCATCTCATTTCCCACTCACGAAGGAGCCTGGCTCTCTGGGACCAGAGCATTTCCAAACAGGCTGTGCTGAGAACGCAGCCACTATGAAAACAGCAGGTCCCTGGATTCCAAATCTTGATGTAAACATATACAACACAGACCACAAAGCTCATTTTTCATCATCCCACTGCAGCCTCCCTAATGTTAGCACTTTGGATCATATATAGTGAGCTTGTGTGTATAGACACATGTATGCTTACACACATAGGACTCACATATGTACAGGCTGAGATAGTAATGTAATAAGAAAGGTTCCAAAAACCATGTCTGGCAATCTGCTATGACTTTGGAGCCACAAGTCACATCGTGGGTGTGCATGCACACGCACACACACACACACACACACACACACACACACACAGAATGCTATACAATACGTATCTATGGCTCTCTCTATTTTGGGGTGTGGAGGTCTGGGGTAAACGGATAAATCTCACCTTTCTTCCCTATGCCCCCTGTCTTACTGCCCCAATTTTTGGAAAAGCTTTGAAAAAGCTCTAGGTCTCTATGTGTTTATCTGTGTACCTTTCCGAGGGAAAGAATATGTAATAAATTAATTGAAACAGACCTCCTGCAGAAAACGGACCTGTGCATTACATGACAAAATTCATGCCTCTTTTTCAAACTTGAAATTTTTTCTGCTTAAAGTTGTTGACTAATGGAGCAAGAATCCTAGTGTGGCTAAAATGCCTACCCAGCACTTCTGCCTTACCCTGTTCCATCTGGAAGTATCAACATCCAGCAGCCCTCTCTCCTTTTTTTTTTTTTAATGATTTTTTATTATATTATGTTAGTCACCATACAGTACATCCCTGGTTTCCGATGTAAAGTTCGATGATTCATTAGTTGCATATAACACCCAGTGCACCATGCAATACATGCCCTCCTTACTACCCATCACCAGCCTATCCCATTCCCCCACCCCCCTCCCCTCTGAGGCCCTCAGTTTGTTTCTCATAGTCCATAGTCTCTCATGTTTCATTCCCCCCTCTGATTACCCCCCCATCCCTTCCTTCCTCTCTACTGATCATCCTAGTTCTTTTTTTTTTTAATTAATGATTTTTTATTATATTATGTTAGTCACCATACAGTACATCCCCGGTTTCTGATGTAAAGCTCGATGATTCATTAGTTGCGTATAACACCCAGTGCACCATGCAATACGTGCCCTCCTTACTACCCATCACCAGTCTATCCCATTCCCCCACCCCCCTCCCCTCTGAGGCCCTCAGTTTGTTTCTCATAGTCCATAGTCTCTCATGTTTCATTCCCCCTTCTGATTACCCCCCCCTTTCTTTATACCTTTCTTCCCCTACCGATCTTCCTATTTCTTATGTTCCATAGATGAGAGAAATCATATGATAATTGTCTTTCTCTGCTTGACTTATTTCACTTAGCATTATCTCCTCCAGTGCCGTCCATGTTGCAGCAAATGTTGACAATTCGTTCTTTCTGATAGCTGAGTAATATTCCATTGTATATATGGACCACAACTTCTTAATCCAGTCATCTGTTGAAGGGCATCTCGGCTCTTTCAGCAGCCCTCTCTCCTTGAAAGCTCCACAAGCACACCCAAACCCAATGCCTTCCATTCCAGGCCCTTTATGCACATCAAAGTGAGCTTAAGGAATGTGCCATGTTTTAAGTGCTAACACACACGGAAGGTACAGCTCCTTGCCCCTGAAAGTTATTTTCCAGGGCAAGGACACTCACAGAACTGTCCAATTTTTGATGCTGGGTGGGTTTTTAGGACCTTTATGACGGGGATTTGGAAGTAGGGCTCTAAAGAAAGCCCAAGCAGCTAATTGGAAAGCTACCCCAGTTTACAAGAAGTGAGATGAGGAAAATTATACCATCTAGATTTGGCGATGACAAATGAAGCTGGGGAATAGGAAAGCGCTTTGGGCACAGATAAAAAGGAGTGCGAGACCATGCTAAGCTTTGAAGATGAAGAGTGGCTATATTCCATTAAGGACCATGGGACCAGCCTGAGATTTACTAAAGAAAAAGTATTCACTGCCTGAATATTTTAAGAAAATGAAAGTTGTCACTCTGGAATAGACTGGAAAGAAGAAAGAGAAGTCAAGATATAGAAAGGAGGCAGCTGCAACGAAGGATATGGGAAACAGGAGAGCATCAGAAGGAAAGCACCCTTTGGGGACCTGAAAGCAGGGTCAGCTTTTCTAGGTGATGCTGCAAAATGTTCGTTTGAATATTATTAAATGTAATTTAGAGGTGAGGATATAAGTGGGCCCCGATATGCAGAAGAGAAGGATCCAGTTAGTTTACAGTTTGTTAAAATCATAATCATAGTTTGTTTATCATCAAGTGTCCTAAAGGGACCCAGCCATCTTGCAAAGGGGCCCTTGATCAGCAGCTCACCATTTCTGCCTCCAAACCAGTGTCTCCACAGCTGTCCCGAGAGGTGTTGAACACTGGTGTGAATACCAGAAGGTATGTCTATGCTTGAATTTGATGGGGTAGATTCCATTCAAACTAGTGACTGCCCATGCAGTGGCAGATGGGGCTCAGAAACCTCAGAGGACCGAGGCATGGACTGTGTCAGGCAGCTGGCCCACTCTGTAATCTTCCTGCTTCAGTTTGTGTGTGTCTGTAGCAGGGCAGGAACCTGTTTTGTACTTTGGTATTAAAATGCCTTGCCTAATCCCCAAGGGGCACTCAAATGTGATGGTGATCAGATTTGTCACCACCCAGAATCAATTCTTGGTCATTTACCGAGGACTGGGAAATATATAGCTCAGATAAATTAAATCTGGAGTTAATCTCGAGCCTTTTATAAGCCACGGTTATAAATACTTGCCAACAAAATCCTTTACCAGAACTGTTTTTTACAAAGGCGAGTTTCCTCTGTTCCCCCCTTATTTCATTTCCTCTAAATATAACTAATGAACTGGACAAAAACTTAGTAAAGGGTAGATGATGAAGTGAACCTCTGAAAATTCAAGTGCTGACTCCCACTGGAAATAGAACTCTTTATAACAATTTTCCTCCGGAACTTGAAAACTAATTATGGCTATTTTTAAGGAGGGTCAATTAGTTCAGAACAGAGTTAATCAATAAGAATATACTGAGCTCCAGAGGGTGCCAGGCACTTCGGAAAGAGGCTAGCTGTCACATCGGGGTCTTCTCTGGTGCCTGAGTGAAGCTGACCTGTATAAAGATGATTTTCTGATGTTCAGCCAGGGCCCATCTCTGTGAAAGGAAGAGGCAGTAAAGGGAGTCTCTGGCCCCTCCCCAATTCTCCTACATTATTGCCCTCGCCAAGATGTCAAGTCTTTCCAAGCTTTCTTCTCAACTAAGATGATTAGAATTCAAGGAGCCCTCCGGCAAAGGGGAAAGTATGAGATCAGAAAAGCTAACAGGACCCAAATGGGCTAGAACTATGGACTAATAAGCAATGAAGTTAATATTGTGGGGTGATATTTTGGAGTAAAGGCCTTCAATTCCACCATGTAGGTGACGTTGACATGGCCTTGACAGCTCGAAATGAAGGGAGAGAACTCTACAGGAATAGGCATGTTGGAAGATGCTCACCTCTCCACTCTCCTCTGCATCATGGGCTTTTTTGGGGGGAGCAGGAGGACAGAGGGAGTTAATGGCAGTGAGCAGGCCCTGCCTTCATCTCAGCACTGTGGGAAGACTGTCCTCCCCATCCCCTGGTCTCTTTGTAAGGTCATTCCTAACACTTGGTCTCAAGGCATATACAGATTAGATTCAATGTTCAAATCATTTCAGATTGATCAAGGACACACTCAATTGACAATGCTCTCTGTAACAGCTCTGCGTCGCCAGGTGTCAGACTGCATTTCCTGCCTATTCTAACGCCAAACCCCAGGTATGGCTGCCACTACTTCCACTGAATTCCAATTATTTCATTTTGAAAGATGCCACCCATGGGTCAGTACATAGGGAACCTAACTTTGAAGTTAGGACTTCTCTAAACCATGCTGGTTTAAAATCCCAGGGAATTCCTTTTTGCAGCAAAGCTCCTAGGGTGTTTTTACACAAGGAAATGAAAAACTAAAATTACAGTATAAGGTATTCAGCTGATTTCCCTAGGGGTTTTGGTTGGTAAGAAATGTACTACTGTGAAAATTTCATCTATCACAGGCTCGTAAAATTCATCTCTTTCACCGCCAAACCCACATAGGCTATTCAGAAACTTCAGATTTGGGGTACCTTATTTGCTATTTATTATTTGGGAATAATACATTTTTTAAAATTCTCTATCCATTTTTTTTAAAGTTATGTGTTTCAAATATGTGTTCATAAGCTTTTTCAGTTTGATCTGAATTTTAATTTCATTTTTATAAATAGATAACACATGTCCAGCGCACAAAATTTAAAAAGCATAAAATGATGTATAGGGAGAAATCTCTTTACATCTCTGTCTCCTAGTCACCCAGTCTCAGAGGCAACCACTGCTACTATAAGTTAGTCTTACTTCTAGATGTATTCCAAGCAATTTGTAAAGCAGATATTTTTTTAACACAAATGGTAGAATATCATACAAAGTGTAGTACATCTTGCTTTTTTCATTTAACCATATGCCTGGGAGAGCATTCCACATCAGTATGTTCTTTTTAACTGATATAAAATATTCCATTGTATAGTCATACCAAAATTCACTTAATTAGTCTTTCACTGATAAAAACAACCTAAAAAATTTAGCTTGCTTCTAATCTTACATTAATATAAACAATACTGCAATGCGTAAGTCCTTTCACAGAAGCTGAGTATAACTGTAGAATAAATATTTAGAAGTATGATTGCTAGGTCAAAGAGTGTGTTTGGTTTTTAATTCTAATAAATATTGCAAATTGCCTTCTGCAGAGGTTGTAACAACACGAGCAACATATGATAGTGCCTGTTATCCACCCCTTGACCACAGAGTGTATTATCAATTTTTAAAAATGTTTGCCAATGTGGTAAGTGAAAAATGATATCCCATTGTAATTTTATTTTGATTTTGTTCTTATCATAAATGAGGTTGAGCTCCTTTTCATATGTTGTAGAGCCATTTATATTAACTTTTCTGTCAACTGTCCATATCTTTGCTAGTTTCCTAATGGGTTTAGGGTCTTTCTGGTACTAATTAATTCGCTTTTTACATATTAGGGAAATCAAGCTTTTGCTGAGAAAGGCTTTTAAAATGTTTTCCCAGGTTTTTATCTGCTTTTTTACTTCTGTAACCCAACTTCTACTAGTTTTTGCTATATACAAATGTTTGATTTTTTTTATAACATTTTATTTATTTATTTGACAGAGATAGAGACAGCCAGCGAGAGAGGGAACACAAGCAGGGGGAGTGGGAGAGGAAGAAGCAGGCTCCCAGCAGAGGAGCCTGATGTGGGGCTCGATCCTGTAACGACAGAATCACGCCCTGAGCCGAAGGCAGACACTTAACCGCTGTACCACCCAGGCGCCCCTAAATGTTTGATTTTTTAATAGGATTCTAGAAATATCTTAATGCTTTGAAAATTACTCACCAAATAATTTTTAAATATCACAGAACTGGTACCTGTCCTTTTCAACCCAGGAGACTTAAAATTTTACATCAGACCTTTATTACTTTTCCTTGGTGCATAACAAATTACCACAAACTTAGCAACTTTACACAATAACTACTTCTTATCTCAAATTTTCTCTAGGTCAGGAGACTGTACAAGACTTAGCTGAGCCTTCTGCACAGGGTCTCACTAGATTACAATTAAGATGTTGACCAGGGCTGAGGTCTCATCTGGAGGCACGTCTGGGGAAGTTTCCTCTAACTTTCTGCCTTTAACAAAACCGCCTCTCACCTCACCTGAGTTTTGGGAGATGCTATCTCCTTGAGGCTGCAGGGTTTATAACCATTGTCTTCTTCAAAGCCAACAATGAAAAGAAAGACTCTAGCACAAGAATTCCAACAAACAGAGTCTTTTATAATGTAATATAATCATGGGAATGACATCTCATCACCTTTGCCATATTCTATTGGTTAGAAGCAAGGCCACAAGTCTCACCAATGCTCAAGGGGAGGGGCTTATACAAAAGCACAAGCACCAGAAGGCAGGGATCACTTAGGACCTGTCCGCCCCAGGTGTAATATGAAGTTCTATGAAAAGTAGAGAGAGGAAATGGCTGGAGAGTTTTCCCTCAAACACTTAAACAATAGTAGGAAAAATAACTTCAATGTAAGACATAATGTGGAAACTTCTATCAGAGTAGTATAAAATAAAATATTATAAGCATTCAGAAAAGGAAGTGGTATGGATATGGGTAACCTGCCTGAATCTATTTTTTAAATCATATCTCTAGCTCACTGTCACTTACAGCAATGTGCTAGCTAACTGTACTCTTGTGTGGAGCATCAGGGACATCTAAAGAATTTGGGAAGTTTTGAGAGAAGGAGCACATGCCCCACACTGCATGTTCACCAGAGCAGTTTCATTTGCTTAAAATTCCATATTAATTTTGTTTCAAGAAAGCCTTTCTCAGTTTACAAAAAAAAAAAAAAGATTTTTAAGAGTATCTATTAGTTTCCTCATCTTACCCCCCCAAAAAAAGATCAGTCTAATTTCTTTTTAGTCACATTTTATTTTTGACCATATTTTTGACCACAAATAGCTTTACTAAGTTTGATTGCTTTCTTTATTCATTAGACTTAATTCTAAATAATTTTGGCTGCTACCAAAGAAATAAAATCTTTGCTCAAAGAATAAAGATCAGTCATTAATGTGAAGATTCAGGAGAACAGGCTGTAGCTTCTGAAGAAAATTCCAGAAGACAAAATCTGCAACTATTTTGAGTAGAAGTATCATTTTTGAAATATGAGCATAACTCCTCAAGATGAGTACTTTGAAAAATATAGTACTCAATGATAAATGGAAAAGATCTTAATTATTCACAGAATCCACATTCATTTTTTTTTTAATTTGGAAGACATTCCAAAAGTCTATAATATAAGGTCTGTATTTGAATGAAAAACTCTGTGACAATGGCAAATGGGAAGTGAACCATCTTGATTCCACTTTGTCACCCTATAAAAAGTAACTTTCTTGAAGGGTCCACTAATGTTTATTCATAAAGCAGTCACTTGTATTTTTCAGGTATAACTTACTCTATTTGGTAAGGAAAAGACATGCTATAAAGTTCATTTGCCATACACCTCAACAGTTGTCTCTAAATTTTGATATACTCATTTAAAACTTAGTCAATCACTCTGCAATCAAGCCCAAACAAGCCCCATAATTTTCTTATGAAACTCTGAAATTTCTGTGAGAATTTGACTAGAGAGCAAATGTGTAACCGATAAAATTTTAGGCCACAAACTCATGTACACACACATACACACAGAGACACAAAATCACTCTATTTTCCTAAAACTCAATTTCTATTTCAAACCCAAATTCCAGTCAATTCAGAGTCTCTCCCTCACGGCCTCTCCATCCTCAACTTCTGCTCAATCCCTGGTGTGTTGTTTACGTTTCAGTAGACACTGTAGGGTCAAGATGTGGTGAAGAGACAATTGGTCCTGGATTGTTGTCACTTATCACTGCTAGATTCCATGGAGACATTATATCCTATCAGATCTCTCTACACAGTTATGGTCTACACAATTGTTTCTGACCTGGCCCAGACATGAGATCTCCTCTCCCCAGGTCTGGATTTCTTTCATCTATACCAACACCCATCTTAGACACCTGATAAATATTTTCCACGTGTACCATTCTAGAGTACAGGAAAATTCTGCAAGGTGGTCTCAGACTGGTCTGTCTACATGTTCAAATAGTAATCTCCACTCTACTTCTAGTCTGGATAGGAAGTCATGAGGCTTATACCTCCTCCAGTTCCACCCTGGCGGGGGGGGGGGGGCAGGGGGACAAACACAACCTCATTTTGTTCTTAAATCCTTACAAACCTAACTGAGGTTGCTATCATGTATACTCTTCCATTATACCACTGAAGACTCAGTTTTGAGGGAAGAGGACAGGAGCAAGGCCTCTTTTTAGAGACATTTACCAGCATATAATGCTCTTCCTCTCCTCTAATTATCATCCTCTCTCTCACACAGGTATTCTTAACTTATCTGAGAAAGGAAATCTGACTCACACAATTAAGCAGACTCCTAAATCCACACTTTAGACTTTATTCCCTGAGTCTTTCAGGGCTTAGCACTTGAAAGTCAAACACTCGGGCTCTTTTAAATCAAAAGCTTTGGCTCTTAAACTTTCATTTCTGACCAAGACGGAGTAACAGACACATTTATCTTCCTTCCTCAAACAACGGAAAAACGGGACAGAATTTATGAAACAGTGGTTTCTAAGACATTACGCATCAGGGGAAAAAGGGAAGTAATTCCTGAGACATGGACAACAAATGAGATGACCCCTACAATTGCATTAGTTTACTGTCTGGAGAGTTTCAATGCGGCAGTACATGGGTGCGAGAGGATCCAAGTAGAGCCCAGCAGTTTCTGCAACTTGAGGAGAAGAAGCTGGGAGTTTAGGAAGGCAAAATGTTAAAATTCACGGGCAACATACTACAGAGGAGAGTGTTATACAGAGGAAGAATTCTAGAAATATGAAAACGTTGCCAATAAGACTTCCGCTGAGTACTGATGAGTATAGGTGTGAGGAAACTACTTGAGACCAAGGAAAGAACCACCCAAAAGAAGCAAAGGGAAAAAATCTAAGAGCTCACATAGAATTGAGAATAGTTCCTGTTCCCACCAGCAAGAGGGGAAAAGCTTATAATCTGTGGAGCATGGGTAGAGTACTCAGAAGTGTTTTAACTCAGGAGTGGAGAAAACTTAGCCACATTAGTTAGGCAGCTCTAGTCCCACCTAAAAAAGCTTTAAAACTAGACTCAAAAACATCGAACTGTTTCCAAGTAATTCAGCCACACCCCAGAACAACCTTCAATAATATTTGTAGACACAAAAACATATTCATCACCTAACAAGGTAAAATTAACAATATCTGGCATCCAATAAAAAATTACCAGGCACACAAACAAACAGGAAAATACAACTCATAATGAGAGATTTAAAAAAATAATTTAAACAGACTCAGTAATAAAACAGATGATAAAGTTAATAATTTTAAAGAATTTTAAATTTTATTTTTAAAAATTTTAAAAATTATTATGACAAATTTCCATATGTTCAAGAAACTAGAAGAAAAATTAAACATGTTAAGTAGAGAAATGAAAGATATTTAAAAGACACAAAACTTCTAGATATGAAAATAATAGTGTCTGAGATGAAACACACCCTAGATGAGATTAATGGCATATTAGCCAATATAGACGAAAAGGCTTAGTGAACCTGAAGATATAGTAATAGAACCTACCCAAAAATGAAAAAGAGAGAAAAAAGACTGAAGGAAATAAAGGAAGCATCAGGGGCTCATGGGCAACTTAAACCATCCCTGTATGCTTGGAATTGGGAGTCCCCAAAAGAGAGGAGAGAATGGGAGGATGGAAAAAGCTGATCAAACAACTGGTAATAATGATCCAAATTTGATGAAAATTACACACTTAAAGATTCCCAGGGGCTCAACAAATCCCAAGTCCAAGAAAGACATCCAACACCTCTTCTTGAAAGAAAATCTCTGTAAACTATGAATAGAAAGCAAATTCCTCAGCCTGATAAAGCCTCAGCCTGGCTATGAGAAACTTACACAACTAATAACCATCATACCTAATGACAACGGACTAAATCCTTTCCCCTAAGATCAGAATCTAGACAAGAATGTCTGATTTCACCTCTTCTCTTAGAAGAGAGAGGTGAAGAAGAGAGAGGTGAAGAAGAGAACCTCTTACATTGTATTAGAGGTTCTAGATGGTGAAATAAGGCAAAAAAGAAAAAGAAAGAAAAGGCATTGAAATTGGAAAGGAAAAGTAACACTGTCTATTTAAATGATATGATTGGCTAAGTAAAATCTAATAAGTGAACTTAACAGGATTTCAGATACAGATAAGTTTACAAAAATTTATTGCACTTCTATACAACAGCAATGAACATCAGAAACTAAAGTTTTAAAAAGCAATACCATTTAAAGCATTAAAAATGTGAAATACTTAGGCATAAATCTGAAAATGTGGTGAAGGTCTGTGTACAAATACAATAAAACACTTGCTCTGTGATATTAGAAAAAGCCTAAAAAAAGGAAATTTTACGTTGTTCATGAGTGAGAAGACCTACATTGCTTAAATGGCTACTTTTCATTAAATCAATCTATAGATTCAATGCAATCCCAAAGAAAAATCCAGCAGACTTTTTGTAGGAATTGACAAGCTGATTCTAAAAATAATATGGAAACACAAAGGAGCCTGAATAACAAAAATCAATGGAAATAAACAAAAACACCTTAAAAAGAAGAAGAAAGTTGGAGGGCTTATAGAACCTGATTTTAAGACACAAATCAAGGTATCGTGGTATTGGTCGAAGATAGATAAAGAGAATAGTACAACAGAATAGACTTACCACACAAAGACAAGTAATTTTTGAAAAAGACAATAAAGTGAAGAAGGATAGTCTTTTCCACAAATGGTAATGGAACAATTAGATATCCACAGGCAAATAAATGAACTTCAATCTATACCTTTCACTACATTAAAAAATTTACTCAAAATGGATCATAGACTTAAAGGCAAAGTTTACAATTATTAAACTTCTAGAAGAATACATGGGAGAAAAGCCTTGTGACCTTGGGTTGGCAAAGACTTCTTAAATACAATACTAAAAGCACTATCCACAAAAAGAAATGATTGATATAGAGGATTTCATTAGAATGAAGAACCTCTGCTCTTCAAAGACACTTTTTTTTTTAATGATTTTTTATTATATTATGTTAGTCACCATACAGTACATCCCCGGTTTCCGATGTAAGGCTCGATGATTCATTAGTTGTGTATAACACCCAGTGCACCATGCAATACGTGCCCTCCTTACTACCCATCACCGGTCTATCCCATTCCCCCACCCCCCTCCCCTCTGAGGCCCTCAGTTTGTTTCTCATAGTCCATAGTCTCTCATGTTTCATTCCCCCTTCTGATTACCCCCCCTTTCTTTATTCCTTTTAAAAGAATTAAAAGCCAACATTACATCAAAAACCTAGGATATACTGTATGGTAACTAACATAATAAAAAAATTATTATAAAAAATAAAATAAAAGAATTAAAAGCCACAAACTGGGAGAAAATATTTGCTAATCCCAAAGATGATAAAGGACTTGTATCCAGAACATTTAAAGAATTCTCAATACTCAATTTAAACTCTCATTTTTTTTAATGGGCCAAAGATTTGAACAGACAATTCACCATAAAAGATATACAGATGGCAAGTAAACACATGAAAGAATGCTCACCACCATTAATCATTAGGAAAGTGCAAATTAAAACCATAACCAGATACCACTCACATCTATTTTAATGTCTGCAGTTTAAAAGACTAGCCATACCATGTTTTGGCAAGGATGTGAAACAACTACAACTCTTAGACACTCCTGTGGGAATGTGAAATGGTGCAAATTCTTTGGAAAACAGTTTGGCAGTTGCTTACAAAATTAAACATGTACCTACTATATGACTGAATCATTCCACTCCTAGATATTTAGCCACTAGGAAAGGAAACATGTCCATACAAAGACTTGTACACAAATGTTCATGGCAACTTTACGTATAATAGCCCAAAATCTGGAAATAACCCAAATGTTCACCAACAGGTGAATGGACAAACGTGCCACAAGTCATACAATGAAATACTATTCAGCAATAAAAAGGAACGAACTATTGATATAATAACTTGTATTGATATAATAACTTAATTTTTCTGAGAGAAAGAGGCCAAAAAGCGTAAAAGCTGTATAGTTCTATTTATATGAAATTATCAAAAACCTGCAAGCTAATCTATAGTGACAGAAAGCAGATCAAGAGTTGCCTAAAAAAACAAGGCAGGGGTGGGAGAAGGGAGGAAAAGCACAAAACAACTTTGGGGTGGTGGATAGGTTTGTTATCTTGATTGTAGTGATGGTTTCATGGGTGTATACACATCCATGAGGTCAAAACTCATAATATTGTGCACTTTAAATATGTATAATTCATTTTATTCAATGAAGTTGTTTTAAAATGCCTTGACTCTTGAAACTTAAATGCATTTTCTCTCTTTCCCTCTCTTTTTTTCTGTATTAATTCTTCTCCAAGGCAATGGATGCCACCAACTGAATGAAGGAAAGGCAAAGTAGACAAGGACAGGCACCAGGGGACTACTAGCCTAAGGCTGTATCTCAAAACGCACCATGTTACATGAACTCTATAGTCCAGTGGATACTGGACTAATGGTGGCTAATCTGGCTGTGTCATGTAGCTCTCCTTTTGAGAGGGTTCTCTTGTCATCAGATAAACGTCTAACTTCATTGTGAAAATGTTCAAGGTCAAGGAGCTTGTCCATAGCAGAATTATAAGATGAATAAATCTTGTCTATAACATTCCTCAATTCCCCTCCTTGAACATCTCTTCCATAACTTTCTGTATTACTCTCCCTCCTCTCCCATCCTTACTTATCCTGTAGTCAAGACCCACTGTTTTCATGCTTCCACCAACCCACTCACTCCTTTGTATTCTGGCAGACATCAAAAAGGTAAATGACAAATTTAGCCTGATTAAGATATTAGTAATACAGTGTGAATCACTATGCATAGCATAGGGTTTAAGAACATAGACACTGGAACAAGGCTAGCTGGGTTCAAATCCCAGCTCTATCACTAAATGGCTGTCTAACCTGGAGAATGTTACTTAACCATTTAGAGCCTCAGTGTCTTTGTCTATAAAATAAGCATAACTGTACGACCTCATGGGTTAGCTACAAGGATCAAATGGTCAATATTTCTAAAGCATTTAGAACAGTATCTGACACATGGCAAATGCTGCATACATGTAAATTAGTTATATATCACTGTCCAGGGACTATTGTTTTAAAATGAACATTGACTTCAAGAAAACTAACTCTTAATAGTGGAGTAGTATGTTTCCTGGAAACCCCATGGCAGAAATGTCTATCAAGAGATAAAAGCAATTTCCTGGCACATATCCCATGCCCCTACCTGAGTGCCCACTTCTGCCTCTGTATCACCCCACTGTAAGATGCCTCTGCCTCTGTATCACCCCACTGTAAGATGCTCAACTCCTGGTTGCAAATTTGTGAAGGAGCACTAGCCACACCTCCTGGTTTGGACCAACAGAGCTCACATGCTGTCCTCACAGCTGCCATCCTAATGCTCTGATCTGTTCAGACTTCTCAAAGCCCTAAGCCTGAGAGCCGCCTGCCTCTCAGCTAAAAATGCAGTAAGTCTGCTGCTGCAGATTCGAACAATAATAAGCACACATGTTAATTCAGTTTTGAAACCTCCTGGGTGAAATCTTAACTCTTTCAAGGATATGTAAACCCAGACTGAAATGCTCATTAAAAACATTTCAGAGCTGTTAATCACAGTGGCTTTTAAAAGGCAGTGGAGCCGCAGCATCAGTTGAAGGGAACCCAAACTTTCTCAGTGTTATTTATCCTCCATGCCTAAGCCCTCTTGAGAAAGAAAATATATCCAGAAGGATTAGAAGATTTCTCCTGAAAATCTATTAACCCAGTATTGGGAGGACTGGGATATACCCTCAACCAGAAGGTTTTCAGGTTTCTAGCTTAGCGGTTTGTCATTATCCTATAGGACAGCAAACCTAATTTGTAACACAGCTGATTTCCATCTGGGTCCTGGGGTCTAAGACCACAGGGACTCTTTTACTCAATATCCTTCCTACAATCCTTTATTGAGTGTCTGCTTTGCGCAAGAGTCTATAGTGGATTCAAAGAGCTTTGCTGCACAAGCCCTGCCCTTCCAGAGTATAGGAACCATATTTGGGGGGTAACTGTCCCACCTATGGCCCCATTGTCAAAATACAATGGAGAGGAGAGGAAAAAGCAATGTTTATATATATGACATTTCTTCCCAGCTCTTCAGGGCAACACCTGGTGTAGCCTCGGCAGTTTGAGCCCTCTGGACAGATATCTGTGACCACAGCGTGGAGACTCGTGGCCCTGTGCCCACATGCACAGGCACCTCCAGCGATGAGAGGCATCAGCCTCCCCACCACAGGCCACAGGGGAAATAAAGGAGACAACACGGGAACTTTAGAACTGCGTCCACAAATGTATGTGAAATATTCCCAGAAACTCTCAAAAGTAGGAGGGGGGTTGGAAAAAGGAGTTTCAAAAATGTTTCCAAAATCCCATATTGGCTGGTCAGCACTGTAGGTTGAAGGATACTGTTCCTAACAATATTGTGACAACCCCTCCTCTTTCTCACTTTTGTTTTTTAACTCTAGGCTTTGTGTGGCCAGAGAAGCAGGGATTATATGTGGGAAGCAAAATTTCCCTTTAACCGTGCTTCCGTTTGTGAAGAGTTTTCATTTCGCTTCTGTTGTTCTTGAATTTGATGAACAAGGCCACCCAGACTCTTGATCATATCATAAACTTTCCCACCCTCGACCCCTTTCTCTCTGAGAACTGAAGTTTCCTGATTTACCTTCTCCATATTCAAAAGAAAATTTATTTCTAGAATGGAAAATGGAGATGACATATCTAATCAAAGCCTCTATAAAATAGGGATTTCATTAGCACCCTCAAAGTCTCTACCTCCTGAAGGGAGAAATGTGTCTGCCATAAGATAGCGGCATGGCAGAGAAAACCTTTGATTAAACTTAAAACTTAAATCTAAAGCAAATAATAAACACAAGAGCATTTGCAATGACATAAATATCTTAGTTCGGACCATGGTTCAGCAAAGCACTGAGGCCCCTGCTTTCAGCAGGCTAGGTCTTCCTTACTATGCTAAGCACATGTGGGAGCCAATGTGAAATCTGAATAATGCTTTGAAGGAATGCAGCTCATTCTGGGAAGATGAAAGCACTTTGCAGACGGCATTATCTCTTTAATTCACATGCATCCCCTATGCAAGCAGTAGATAGGAAGTAGGAATTTATTCTGGGATTCTGACTCCATTATTGTTAAGTGATTTGCATATTTATGGGAGCTGAAGGACCCCTGAAAAATGAACACAGTGAAAGGAGAAATTCATAGGACCGAGGTTAGCCACCATTAGGGTAATGTGGTAGCTGGTAGATGGTGACACCGTCTGTTTACCCTTGGGCAGTGGCACCAAGGAGGCTTGCTCATGGAAAAACAAATGATCTAGCTTGGCTGAAGCTATGGGTGTCTGTGGAAAAGTTGCTGTGACAGAATGGAAAGGGATACAAGGACCACAGGAGAGAAGGTAAGGGCAAGAAAAGGGGCAGGGAAGTCAGGATGCAATAAGCTTTGTACACTGGTATGAGCAAAGAGTTTGGACTTACTTGGGTAAAACATGGGGAGTTGTTGAAGGTTTTATAAGATGGGGTTGATATATCAGAACTGATTTTAGGAAAACTAACCAGTGAGGAGAGCGTTTGGAAGAGAGAGAAAGACTAGAAAAGCAAGGAGGGCCCAGTCAAGACCAGGCTTTGATCTTGAGAATGTGGTTCCCGAAGCACTGATCAACCATCCTCTCTCAAGCACCTCAAGAGCCACTGATGGTACTGGACCTTTAGTAAGTGAGGTTCACCAAAAAGGAAGGGTCAGGGCCAATTACGGACGCTTTGGGGCCTCTACGTCATTGAAGTCTCAGGTTGAGCTGCCTTAGGTAGCTAAGGTTCTGGTCCTCAAATCTCTAGACAAAGGACTACTCTCTGGACAGCCTTTCCTGGCCTAGCTGACTTCTTGGCTCTGCTCCACCCTTAACTCTTTTGATATCACTTTTCTTTATTCCCTCCTTAGCAGCTAATCAACTGAGTCACTTCCTAATATCACAACAGCCCCAACGACAGTACTTAATTCAGCAAACATTTCCGAAGTACACCATGTGCCAGGCACTGTGCCACCGACACTGGCAAAATCACAGTGAACAAGCCCCAAATGCTCTACCCTTGCTGACCCATGGTTTTGTGGATTGAGTATAAACTGCAGACCTCCAAATGAAAGCTATTTAAACTTATTAACGCTGAAAAGACTCTATTTAGCAGACAGAAACTCTAATCTACATGGGCTTGCATTTTGTTTTCCTTTGCGCTGCATTTCATGGACAGCTGTGCTGTACACTGTAGGACGTTTAGCAGCACTCTTGGTTTCTAGGCATCTACACTAGTAGCATACCTCCTGTCCCAACTGTGACCACCAAAAATGCCTCCAGTTGTAGCTAACGTCTGCTGGAGAGAAAAATCACCCATGGTTAACCACCATTTTAGATGAGCTACACAACTTTACATATATTCAATCTTAAACTGTAAGGAAGAGTTCCAGGTCACACTTTCAGTTTCTCTTCATGATAGATGGTCTCTAAACTCCACAGAAAATGCTGCCCCAGACCCTAGAAAATGGGGTCCTGGGAGAGAAACAAGATAGCCTAGAAGAAAGGCACCACCCTTCCCAGCCCAAACCAGGAACGGAAGATTCAGGGAAGAGTGCCTTAATTACAGGGTAGTCGGTGGTCTTCTTCCTTTTCCTCCTGGCTTGAGTACAATGCCCAGAGCTGTAATGACTTTGACTATTGCTTTCTGTGACTGGAGACAATCTTCACTGGGAAGGAGGCACTGAACTCCATCATCCTCTCAGGAAGGCCAGAAGTGTGAGGGAAGTGGGTGTCAGCCCCAGGGAGCTCCTTCTGCACTGGGGACTTTGTTCCACTCCCAGAGATGTCAAGGGTTTGCAGCCACTTGGCTCTAAGGCTGAGGTGAGGTGGTAGGGATAAGAGAGGATATTTGCAAAAATAACTGCACTGCCCATCTGCATCTCAGGGTGCGCATGCCGAATTTAAAAGAGAAGAAAGATTAATGATGCTTTGGTTCCTCAGAGCCTCATAGAGGCATCCAGGTCCATGATCCCTCCTCAGCTTTACAGACTGGAATAATAAATTTGTCAGTGCCCCTGAAGTGAATGCAATTCAGGACGACCAACTTAAACTAATCAAACTCACCAGAGAGAGATTCAGGAGCCAGGTCAACATTTTATTCCTATTCATATACAGCGAGCAGTAGGCCTTCCAAGGCCTGAATATTTGTATCTGCTCTCCAGGCCACCTCTTTCTTTATATCAAAGTTCCTAAGGTTCTATCCATACCCAAACTCTTTCAACAAATTACTTAACACATTTTTTTTTTAGTGCCTTCTGTGTGCCTGGTTCTGTGCTAGCAAATCAAACTGTATAATCTCTGCCCCCTAGGAGGGTACAAGCTAGTCAAATTAATAATTGCAAGCTCCCCCAGTTGACTAGTAAATCACAGGAAAGAATATGAAATGATTTTAAGTAATGTATTCAAGGTAGAGAAAATGCTGATAAGCTATTTTAAACCCACAACAGAAGAGAGAGACCTGGCATCTCTCTTCAAAAACGAATGTTTAAGCTCTAATAAATTCCAGCTTCAACATGTGCTTCCTTATGAATAAAGGCAAATTATCGTGCCTCCCTGAGTGGCAGCGTCTTCATTCGTAAAATGGTGTACAAATGTGTTTTTCTGTCCTCTGCAGCATAAGGTTGTTGTAAGGAAAACACATGTTAAATGAAAGGGCTCTGTATTAATGAAGGGGCTGCTGGTGGTCACAGAGACCGTGGGCAGAGCAGCTGCTTACGTTCTCTGGAATTCCACCCAAAAAATGGGTTTTAGGTGCCTACTCAATGTGTCCAGTCCTAATTTAAGAGGAGGAAACAGGGCTAGTGTAAATATGGCAGGTCTGCATGGATTTTGTGAGTCTGCTGAACTATGTGTCATTGTACTCTAAAGGATCATTTATTCAGGAGAGGTGTATTGAGAGCCTCGGTGCGCCAGGGACTATGCATCTGTTTATAGACGTAAAAATGGATGATCTGGGAATCATTTCCGTGGATCCAATAACAAGCTTTCCTCCCGCTGCCTGGTTCCTGCAGATTAGTTGGTTATGGCTGATAAATTGCTAAGTGTGTGTAAAGTTCTGTAACATTATTGATTCAGGTGTCCTTCACAAAGAATAAGAGGAGGAAGGAGGGAAAGGAAAGCCTATCGGATTGCTCCTCCACTAAAATAACAGAGATGATGTTTAAAACTAACAAAATAAAGCCTCTTTCTCCTCTCAAATCCTATTCCCAAATCATTTCAAAGGGTTATTATTAAACTTCAGAAAGTCTTGCAACATTAGAGTATATTACATTTCAAAGATCCATTAAGTGCCATTTTGCCGCAGTGAAAGGCAAGGTAGAAAGAACTAATTCAAGAAGGGAAAAAAATTCTGGAAGAGAAATTAATTTTAAAGGTCAATTGTTCTCCAGAAACAGCTGAATACTCTCCATAGGAAGCAGTGGCTGGGCTTTCAGCAAGGTCACTTTCTCTCCTTAATGTTCAGAGTCAGAGGAGACATCCTTGCGTTGGGCACCACATGGTTAAGTCACGATGATCTGAAAAGCATCACACTATTTATTCTCTTTCTTAAACGACCAGCTCCCTTCAGCCTGCCACCTAAATATCATGTCCTTATTGCAGCTTTACAACAAGCATCTGCCACCTGGAAAGGGATGGTGTGTGACATAAAGAGAGGTCACAGGCTCTTCTGTACTGTAGTGGTCCTCAACCGGGACCAATTTTGCTCCCCAGGAGACATTTGGTAATGTCTGCAGTCATTTTTGATTGTCACAACTTTTGGGGGGAAGGGGAGGTGCCACTGGCATCTAGTAGGTAAAGGCCAGGCTACTAAACACCCTAAAATACCTAAAACAGCCCCTCACAACCGAGAAGTACCCGAGACCCAGAAACCCTGATGTAAAGTGATTTGCTTTATTTTTCTACTCCAAGCTCCACCCTCTTAATAATGAACTCACAGGTTGACAACTGCGTGATCCATTGAATGTAAGATAGCCACATCAAGCCCTTTTAATTAATGGACAATTCTAATTAGTTCATTATCTTTTTCTCCCTCCTTCATTCTTGATTCATCTTGGGCAGAAGCAGAAGTAACAGCATATGGATGTCTTACAGCCACCAGCTCACGTAAAGGAGGGTAGGAATGTTGCTGTAATCATGCTGTCTGGGCTGCAGTCCAATCAAATTTCAGTATTTTGCATGGCATTTTCATAGCCTCGCTTTGCCAGGCATCGGGGAGTTGAAAAACAAGTCCCAGCGGAATTTGCTCAAATATATCTCATCGTGTGAGAGGAATCACAGAGAACTGGATGATGTAATATTGATTGCCTGTTAGTAAAGAGAATAAGAATGTCCGCCAAAGAATCAAGCCCAAGAGCAGGAGATGAAGAGGAAACGATGAGAGGGCTGATATGGTCAGTGAAGACATCAAGTCACGTGATGTGTGGACCGAGGGGGCTGCAGCGGCATTGGGGGCAGTGACAGTCATCTCTTTCAAAATGGTACAGGTTTTCTCTCACAAAATTTGCGTCGATATATCACACTCTTCTGTTTGATCATCTTTATGTCCGTATTATCTATATGCTGCCATCCAGCAACGTGATCTAAGCCAGAACAAAGGCTTACTGCAGTCCTTCAGTTACTGAGCAGGTTTATTCCTCTGTCCTGAATTCCATTTAGCCAAATAAATGTTTTCATCATAGATTCTGTTTGTTGATAAAGAAAGAGGACTACCTCAATAATCTTAATAGATTCTCTGCTGTTTGATTCGGTGTGCTTAATACTCAGATGTTAACTGCTTTACCTCTAAGAGGTACTCGTTAGAGGTAATTTTCAAGTGTATGGGTCTTTCTCCCCTTCAGCACATTTCTGCCACACAGTTTGTTTCCATTCAATAATCCCTTGCTGATACTGCCAAGGAGGGGAGGGGGCAGAGAGAAAAAGGAGCCAAGCTAGTGCCTCTCTGGATTTATTTACAGCTGAGTAAGTCACTGAGCTCCAAGAGCCTGAAGCAAATGCAAGCATTTGAAGATCAGCCTACTTTGTTCTGACCATCTTCCCTGCATCAACCATTCTCACAACCAAATCACCACCACAAAAACACCCAGTATTCGTGGAGTGACTGAGAGGTTCACACTTTCCCATAATGATTCTCTGTAACTGTATGAGAAGGCAGCCATTCTTCTCACAGCCAGCTGGAAGCCTGTGGGTAGAATTCACCCATTACACCCACTGGATTTGTTTCATGTTAACACAACCAAGCTTTTTCACAGAGGTAGAACTTTAGCCTTTTCTTAAATGCTGTCTCTTTTCTCACCCTGGGATTCCAGAGTTCCCCTCTGATAACTGTATTCCAAATATGCCATGCTTGCGAGTTCCAGGGGACATGAGGAGAACTGCAGAATAAACCTTGTCTGCAAAACTTGACTTAGGGGACCTGGAATTTAAACTCACCTCCTAGACATCTCTCTTCTTTTGGCTCTCATGTGCTGCTTTAGCTCTACCCACTCACCTTGGCCTAAAGGGGAGCTTCTGGTCCATCCTGAGCAGCTCCCCTGTGCTGCTGGCTGTAGGCACGAGGCCTGTGTTGGTGACAGCAGAGCTCTCCATCTACCCGTGATTTACACCGAGGCAGTCACATTTTTTAGGGTTTTTTTCCCCAAAAAATGTCATATAACTCCACTTCACCATGATAAATACCTAGTGTAAACATTTCAGTCCCCACACACCCACCCCAGGAGAATCACCTCCTTCCTTTCTGTCATCATTAGTTAATCTCCAGATATCAACAAGCCACTTGCATTGATGATAAAGCAAAGTATCTCCAGATACTTTGAGAACTTAAGAGAGACAGAGAGAAGCTCAGCCTTCATCCTAAAGGAGGAAGCTTCAATCAAAAACTGGATGAGGAGAAAGTTTGAAGCCTCCACTGAACCTGTCCCGTACCCCTGGCCCTGAGTTGGGTGTTTTATATGTGTAGGTTCATTCAGCTCAGGACAGCCATAAGGTTCATAAACTCAGGAAGCTTAAATAATCCCTATTTCAGGGAGAGTTCAACAGACTTGTCCAAGATCACGTAGCAGTACGTGGCCTGGTCAGGACTCAAGGTGGGTCGTTCCTGTTTCTACCCCTTCAGGCTCCTTCTCAAAATTAGTGTACTCCAGATGAGACCCCCGAATCCCAGGAAAACAAGGTAAAACCACACCACTGAACTCTGAGTTAAGTTCTTACACACAGACACACACACATCTCAACAGTGTTGACTGACCAATCCTACATCTGATTTAATCTCATGCACATTACCTGTCTCTGAAGATGAGAAATCTCAACCTCTTGTGTCCTGCCAAAGGATAACATGAGAATCCTGGGTCCCCCAGGGGTAAAAAATTAATTCCTTGCCTAGAGAGAAAAGCATAGGTCTGAAAGGTAAGAGATGTCCAAGTTTTGCCTAATTAGATCCCAGACAGTTGCTCAATCTTTGTGATCTTGGTTTCCTCACTGGCCAAACTGAAATTCATTTAATAAATGGTTTTTTAGCATCTATTCTGTGCCAGGCACCCTTCTAGATGCTGAAACACAGCATCTAGAACCAGACAAACAAAGTCTCTTCCCTAACTGCCCTTACATTCTATGAGGAAACAGAGGCAATAAACAAATAAACAAAAGTAAGGATTCCAGAGAATGATAAGGCCTTTAAAGACAATAAACAAGGCAAGGTAATATAGAAGCATGTGTTGGAATAGAAATAGGGTGAGGGCAGTGTCTCTTTAGAGTGGCCAGAAAAGCTTTCTTGCAGTAGGAGGCATTTTAGCTGAGTGCCATATGGAGAGGAGACAGCCATTGGAAGAGCATGGTCAGGGAAGCACGTTCTGTTGAGGGAGCAGTCAATGCAAAGGCCCTAGGGCAGGGACCAGAGTGACATGTTCAAGAAACAGAAGGAAGGTCAGTGTAGAAAGAACACAGAAAGCAGAGTGGGCAAGGTGAGAGTGGTATAGGATGGCAGGGCCAGATGCTGTGGGTCCTGTAGGCCATTAGTAATGATGCTTGCCTTCCCAACTTGCCAGCATTATTGTAAGGCTCAGATGTGACTAACACTTTAGATGGGAAAGTCCTTACAACCTAAACAGAGATTATGTAGTGTGGTCTTCAGCCCTGAAGGGTGCTATATGTTCCCTATTTGTTGCCAAAGTCTTTGCCAGTGGTACTCATGTGCAATGCTTATTAAATCACTCTTACTGCTGGGATTGTTTTTGAGGAATGGATTGTTGGATCGGATGAAGCCAGAGATATTTGGCCCCAACTTTTCCTTCTAACACTGTTTTCTGAATATGGAGAGCAGGACAGGGTTGGTAGATTCAGGGAAGGGACGTTCCCCCAGCTTCTAAAGCCATCACGAATAAGGAGCAGAAAAAAGCTACACTACTTACTCTGGTCAAGAAACAAACCACATGGAGCTCTTTTATTACAGTTCTATCTTTTTCCTTTCTTTTACCACATATTTGTGGTTGGTAATTTGGGAAAGAATAAAAACCTTTTGAGAAGAGATCATGTCTCCATATCCTCTGTCTTCTGACGAAGTTAAAATGCACATGCTGACAAGAAAATAGGCAGGTTGCCCTCTGTGCCCATCTAGGAACACAAACCAGAACCCAGGCTGCTGGGGATGCCAACAGAGCTCTGGGAACAGGGAAAATCATTAAAAATGTAAAATAAATGCAGTGTTTGCATGTGGTTGTCTTTGGGGCATTTTGCTTTAGACCTTGAATGTGTTGGAAAACAGTACTGCAAATGCTATAATTATTTTAAGATATAAAATTATTTAAATTGGCTAATGAATGCAGACCCTGACACCAGTCTGCATAAATCTGGATTTATTAGTATGTTCTTGCAGACGGTAGGTGGGGCTTGGAGGCAGCTTTATTCATTAGCAGCATTATCGGCACCCTCTTCCCCTCCTCGGCCCAAACCAAAACAGAATGTCCTAAACTGCATGGTCACCTAGAGGCAAATACACCTCCACATACGACAGCTCAATTAAGTCTCATAATTATTTTATGTTGCTAGTATCTATATTTTACCTATAAGAAAGCCAAACTCATAGACGTTAAACGTCTCGCCTAAGATCACACATCCAGAAATGGCACAGTCACTTGAACCTAGGTCTTTTGTTTTCAAATCATCCCTCCACTGTTATATAATGATGGAATATTACCAATTAGCAGATTGATCTAAAGTGATGGGTTCTGTTAGAAGGGAGACTTTTTTTGCAACTGGGTTTCTAGCAGTTTCCTGGGATAAAAGAGGATCCGTGCAGAAGAGCATCTCTGTCCGTAGAGCCTTTGCTTATTCATCGAGGTGTCAGATCACTTTTTGCCAAGGACACTCTTTCCCCCCCCACCCTCTTCCTCCCCAGCCATTTTACTAGCAACTGACTTTGCCGTGGTTTTAAGGCAGACATTGGCCATCATCTCCCCTTAAGGGCAACAGGTCTCGTGAAGGTAATAGAATTCTGCAGCAGCTGTCTCCACCTGCAGCTTCCTGAGCGAGATGCTACTTCTGCCACCTCTTTGTTTTCTGAGAATCTCTGTATTATTATTGTTGTTGTTATTCTCTAGTAGACGGTGGAGATCACAGCTATTGGAGAGAGTGCCAAAAAACGTATTTTCTTCCATTTCATGATCATTAACCTTATCAATTAACATTGAGTACTTGATGATGCATGACACCAAAAAGACTTTGGATTCCGTTCAATCCCAAAGACTACAGCTCTCAAATTGAACTTGGTTAGAAGGATATAAAATTGTACACTGAGGAGGAAGTCAAAGTGCTATGAATTCTGGGGATCAACATGAGGTTACAGCCCCAACTTCTGAGCAAGATGCCCCTGAAAAGAACTTGGCAGCCAACTATGGCATGGCCAGCTCTGATCCTTCTGATCCCACCCAACAGAACTCTGGAAGATTTGATCAGTTTTGTCATTTGGGATTATTTGGGAAGACTGAGTTAATCCCATTTGTTGTCCCAGAGAGTACAGAGTGAAGAACGTCAGGAAATTAAGTGACATCTAGTTTCATACTGGAAAGGGCATCACATCTTCTATATCCCAGGGAGCAAAATTCTCTATCAGCCTTCTACTCTCTGCCTGCTTTCTCTGAGACCTACACACAAGCCTCTCATTCTTGCTTCTAGCACCATCCCATCCAGGAGGAAAGATCTGGTATTCATTACCTCCCTTGGAGGCTTGGGTGAAAAGTCAGGCAGGACTGAGGCATGAGAAGACCCAGACAGACCACTGTGGAAAACATGAGTGCCCCTCATCCAAGAAGCCCGTGCAAGGAAATCACCCTTTGTACTATACCCATTCACAAAAGTGTGGATGCTGGATTCTCATTATTTCTTTTCCCCTCTTCCTTTGAAAATTAGTTTTCTATTTCAGCTGGGATTTGTATTTTAACCCCGAGGTTATACCTCTTCTTTTCCCTAATACAACTGGAAACAACTGAATTTAGCTGGAGACTATGATCACAAATCCTGTGAATTTAAAAAGCCCCAGAGGTATCATTGCCCATGTTCCCAGATATCAAAGTACCTGATTTTAAAAGGGCAAACCTAGACAGTTCAGTAAATATACAATAAATCTGCAACATGTTCTGGGTAATAAATACATACTAAATTCCTACTGTGTTCTGAGAACTGTGCAAGGCTAACAAAAATGAGTAACTTAAGTCTCTTGAGGAATTCACACTCTAGTGGAGGGTTATATTTTCAATGTAAGAGTTGGTTATTTAATAAATGAAGCAGAAAAGCATGAACAGGGAACACTACACTCAGCCCTTGAGTCTGAGGAGCCTTCCTGGAGTTGACCTGGGTCCTGAAAAAGAAGAAGCAAGCCAGTAAAGAAGGATGTAAAGGGCACTGTAGGCACAGAGAATATTGTGAGCAAGAGCAAGACGTGGAAGACAAGATGGTATGTGAGAAGTGATACACAGAGTGCCACCACGATATAAAGTATACGATAGGGGATGGAGGACCTTGTAAACGATGCTAAATAGCTTGGATTTTATTCTCTAGTCAACAGGGAGACACCGTAGGCTTTTGGCAGAAGAGCAAAGTAGTCAGATTGCCGCATTGGATAGATTCTCTAACCAAGTACGGAGGATGGATTCCAGAGAGACAAAACTGAAGTTGGCCAGAGTGGCTCTTACTAGAGGTATATATTAGAATCTCTGCAGAATATTTTAAACTATAATTTCCTCAACTCACCCCAAATTTTAAAAACATCTGTGTTTAACACATTCCAGAGATTCTGAAATATACCCTGAGCTGAGGACCATGAAATTGGGAAATTATATTGTAATAGTCCAGATAAAAATGATTAGGGCCTGAACTAGGACCATGAGAATGGGAAAGAGGTGAAGAGAAATTTGAGAGCTACTTAGGGAATGTAATCAGCAGAACCTGTTCACTCACTCACTGATTCACTCACTCATTCATTCATTCATTCATTCATTCAACAAATATTAGGCAAAGCACTGCAACAGAAACTCAATGATGAGTAGATCTCACTCAGTTCCTGCCACTAGAGACTGTAATGACTAGTGCAGGATTTCTCCAGTGGAACACTAAAATCTTTTTAGCAACAGGAAAAATAAACAAAGAAAAAATTCTTGAGACAGTCTGGCCATAAACTAGCTCTGACATGGATTTGAAGCACTGGTGGTCCAGGGAACTTCGAAAAATTTGGTGTAGGCACTAGGCAGAACAAAAGTAAATCCTCTTCGGAGAAACACAGTTTTCCCCCTCAGGCCTCAAAGAACCTCAACAGACAGTTTTTCAGGAACCAGCTACATACAATTAAAATGATAAAGTAAAAATATAAATAAAGAAAATAAGCACACGGGACACAGACTGCAGAAATAGACCCATAGAGACTTCACTTATTAGGTATGTCAGAACGTTTGTATATTAGTCTCCTACAACTATGGAAACTATATTTAAATATATAAAAGAAAAGCTTGAAAATAACATCAGGGACAGGAAACTGTAGAAAGTGATCTGGCAAATATATAAAGGTCTGTTTGAAATAAAAAATATGGTAACCAAAATGAAAAACTCAGTGGACCATTTTAATAGTACAATAAACAGACGAACAGAGAGTTTGTGAACTGGAAGATAGGAAATTACCCAGAAAGGGTAGCAAGCTTTTTCTATAAAGACACAGGTAGTAGATCTTTCAGGTGTGCCAGCCATATAGTATTTATCACAACTACTCTGTCCCAAACAACTACTCTGTCCCAAAAGGGTGTGGCTACATTCCAATAGAATTTTATTTACAAAAACAGGTAATGGGACAGATTTGGTCCACAGACAGTGGTTGCCAACCCCTGATCTAAAATGAAGCTCAGAAAAGAGAAACATACGCAATACAAGGAAGAGATTTTAATCAACAAGGAAGATAGAAGAAGATCTGACCTATGTTTAACAAGAGTTCCTGAAAGAAAGTAGAAAGAAAATGGGGCAGAAGCAATATTTGAAGACATAACTGAGCATTTTCCAGAAATGCTGAGAGATAATGGTTTGGTGACTGGCAAAGCCTAATAAATTCTATGTAGATCAGATAAAAAGAAAATCACACCTAGATACCTATCAGGAAACTGAAGACCATTGAAGACAAGAAAAAAAACTGAAAATGCAGACAACAGAGACAAAGGAGCTGCACACCTCCTGGCTCCTGATTATGTATACCAGAATGTGAGTGGGCCCCAGAGTCTGTCAGGTGCACACCCCGATTAAGCTGATAGCTCATTTCTGATTTGACAGCAACAAAAGATGCTAACAATTGGTGGTCATACCTATTTTGACATATGAGAGCATCAGGGACAGTGCTGCATGGATGACTGGGGGATAATCTAGGATTGAAGGGGGCAGAGGCAGAGGCTTGTATAATTTGTGGACCTGCTGTATGAAAAACAATTCAAAATGATAAATAGGAAGTTAAATATAGAGCTTTGGACAAGGCTGTTCCAGTAAAAGGTCCCAAAGTTTGAGCTTCATCAGCTTCCTGGTAAATCCACCCCTGTAGGTGCAGTATGCTCTTCCTCTGAGGTTATCAGCTCTCCCTCCTCCAGCAGCAGTCTCCCTCCAACACAGGCAGCAGAATGCCGTGCTCATCCCAAGCGTGGCCTTGGAAAGCTGATCCAGTGCTCTTCTGTTGCCCTGTCTTTGTTCAGAAACCTTCTGAGCCAGACCACAGAAGACTCTTAACCCTGGGTCTCCACCACATCACGGGGGCTTATAAGCCAGTGGGGTTCAAACTTTCTGAACAAATGGTTAAAGCACTAGTAAACATCCATATATATTTACTTTAGGTTTGTGCATGCCTATGTACCTCGCTTGAGCTATTCTGTGATGTTTTTCCTATTAAAACAGGGTAGTTTAACTAATGATGTACTGTATGGTGACAAACATAACAAAATATATAGTGTATATATATATATATATATATATAGAGAGAGAGAGAGAGAGAGAGAGAGAGAGTAGCTTGAGTTCCTTTCCTACTTCTGCATTCCCACACCTTCAGCCCTCATGCAGGCCCTCATCACTTCACAGTGTCTGGGCTTATCTCACCACCTGCATTCTAGGTCATGCACTGCCACCAAAACTTACCTTCCATAAATAACCTCTACCAACGGTCTTCTCAACCACCAGCCAATGGTGGTTGACCCAACCAGGATGGTCATGGTGCAAAGCAGTAAATCTCAACCCCTGTAAATATTTCTGGTTCAAAAGATGGGACAATACCTGGGGCATCTCCCTCATTTCTCCATTGCCTCTAGCTCTCCAATGTCCAACCCAGCACTGGGACCCGCAAAAAAATTCACGCTTCCCAGAGAATCCAGACCTGCTACTACTGTCGCTTCCAAACAAGCCACATCAGTTTAGGCCCCAAGTGGAAACTGCAGGGAGACACAAGCCTGCACCACAGAAAGGCCTGGGAGGCTTGCCTTATGCTGTCTAGTTCAGAACTGTCTCGTGCCTTCACCCTGGTCACCCCTTGTTAAGCAGAGATCTGCCCTGTGCAGCCCAAAGATGCTGCCCTTTGCTACCCGTGTCTAGCACTTCTGCTGTCCCTTTCTTCCTTCTTGCACACAGCTTTGGGGTTCTGTGGACTACAGGCCCAGTTGGAGGAGTCACCCCTACTTCCTGTGTTTCCTAAGTTCATTCTCCCCACCCCAACCCTCTCATCTGAGAATCTAATACCTTCCCTTTTTCCAGAGAGAGTGAGGACTCTCCTTATGAACTGATCTGCATGGGCTTCCCAGCCCAACAGGTAGCTTCCGCAAGATCACCCAGATATCCTGGACATTTGAAAGAAAATTCCTGCCTGAGTAGTTAAAGCTACACATCTGTTATACAAGATTTTTATCTGGGAATCTGCAAGCCTTCCTTATTTTCAGAAATGAATTTAGAAGCCCCCCTAGTCTAACTATGCCTTCCACCTCTGCCTCACAGAACCCTACGGTGAGAACTGGCCACTCACCAGCCCCACCAGCTCCTCTCTCTTTTTAGGCTTGTCTTCTTCCTAGAATTCCTCGTGTGTTTCCCTCCCCTCCTCTCTTCTTAGCCAAACCTTTTATATCTGCCCCAAGGCCTCTTTAATCTTCAGAGTCCCCTGACCACTCTAGCCCACTTTGACCTTGCCTTTATGCCTGGAGCATTTGAAGTCTTTATTGTAGAATACATTCCTTTGCAACTGTGGTTCTCAACACTGACTCGGTTTTGTTTGCTGTTGTTTTTGTTTTTGTTTTAATATACAAGCTTGGGCCCCACCCCTGGAAATCCTTATTCTGGAGGCTTCTGGAGCTTCTGAAAGCTCCCTGGGTGATTCTGATGTGCAGCCAAGGATAAGAAACACTACTTTAGAAACACACGATCTTGTGATTTTATGTAATTGCCTTTTATGTCTAAGCCTTGTTTCAGCAAATAGAGTATACATTTATTGAATACAGAAGCTGTAGCTATAATTTTTCTGTACCCTCCACATAATCTTGTCTAGCAAGCATAAATAGGTGCTCAGTGACAACTAAATGATGGACTGATTGATTCAGCATGTTGTTGGATGACAAGCACTTGGATAGCAATGGGGAGACCTGAGATGTGTTTCTGACTCTGTAACCAGCAAGCCACTATCCTCTCTGGATTTCTGCTTCCTCGTTTGTAAAATGAGGGTGATAATTAGGTTTTCAAACTCCTGGGAGCTCAAAGGAAACAGAAGAAGTTATTTTCAATATTTCAAAAATCCACTGAAAGTTATACATTTCGTATCAATTTGCAGATTAACAATCTATCAAAATATGCATTAATGAATAACAGTGAGGAGAAATAATAAAAGGAATCTTTAGTTGTGAAAAGGTATAAAAGCACTTTGAAAATTATAGGATTCTATGATTTCATTTGCTCAGTATTTATGATCCAGATTCCCTGGGAGAGAGTAGAACAGAGTGTAAGTAAGGAATTTGGAGTTTGACTAACTTGGAGTCAAATCCCAACCCCAAGACCTACTAGCTACGTTAACTTGAGTAAATTCTTATCCTCTCTAAGCTTGGTCATTCATTTGAAAAATGGGCATACTGACAGCAGCTATTCCATAGAGTTGTTACAAGGATAAACAAATCAAGTCATGAATTTTTATACTTCGGCCTTAACGCATTGCCTGGCACATAGCAAGGCTCAATAAATGTTACTAGGAGTATCCCTGGTATATTAATCAGCTCAGGCTGCCATAAAAAATACCACGGACATGGTGGCTTAAACAACTGACACTTCTTCACTTACAGTTCTGGAAACTGGAAGTTTAAGATCAAGGTTCCCACAAAATCGGTTCCTGGTGAGGGTTGTCTTCCTGGATTATAGACAGCTGCCTTCTTACTGTATGTTCACATGGTTTTTCCTCTGTGTGTATGGACGAAGAAAGAGAAAGAGGCAGCTCTCTGGTATCTCTTCTTAGAAGGGCACTAATCCTGTTGGATCAGGGCCCCAGCCTGATGACCTCATTCAACTTTAATGACTTCCTTAGAGGTTAATCTCCAAATATAGCCACACCAGGAGTTAGGGCTTCAACACAAGTAGAAGCACCACTAGTTATCATCCGAAGTCCGGGGTGTTGAGGGTGCTAATGCTAATGATGCTGGGGATGGTGCAGCCCAGCACTGCTGCAGTGGTGTCTGGTATCTAGACTGGACCAGGGGCAACGTGACCCAACAAGAGGTAGCCCCCATTTTCATAATGACGGCTAGTTTCCCTGGACTACATTCTGTTCTTTTCTTTTCTTGTCAATCTTTTGTTAGATTAACCTCTCCCCTGATGATTGAATGCCATGATCACCAGCAAGACAAGTGTTTGATGGTTCGGTTGATTGTCATATGTGTGACACAAACCTGGTCTGCCTTTCCTAAAAGTAATTTTTGCAATCATTGCAAGTATAGGTAATATTGAGAGAGAATTCTCAGCTCAGTACTTTACCCCCATGCCCAGTCATTAGGATTTCTATATTTCATATTAAATGCTTTCACTCTGGCATGTACTTTTCTCAGCCATGCTTGGGATGGAAATGCCCCTGCATTAAAATGGGAAAATAGCCTTATGACTTCCGAACCTCTTCTCAACCTTGGTTCTTATCTGAAATTGGGAGTAACTTAAGAATTTTCAGGCTCAACAACAACAACAACAACAAAAAATCAGGGATAAGCATGACAAATTCTCCATCCAGAGTCGACTTTTATTTAAGGCTGTTAAAATGAAGCTATTATTAGTTAATGCTCAGATTAATCAGCTGGATACTGCTCTGGATTACACAAGTGGTGGTAAAAATGTGGAGAAGGCATTTGGTTGGGAGGACTTTCTTCTCATCTCCTTGCTTCTTCTGTGACTTAGACACACAGCCCTTCTTCCCATACCCCATAACTCACTCATTTACACAGAAGAAAGAGTTGCTAACTGCTGTCCAGAGCCTAACTTCACTGCTTTGAACAGTGGTGCAAGCACCATGTCTTAGACTTGCTGCAGCTGTGAAGAAGGCCTGGCCTTCAAAGGGTAGGCGTGGGCCTCGACACCCTCTTCCCCGCTCTGACTCTATGGGAGAATCAGGACTGTCAGGCCTTTCCTGTTAGGAAGAAGCTCTTTGGCCCCTCTTTTGCCTTCAACCTAAGCCACAGGCTCTAGTTCAGTTTAACCAAAGCTACCTTTCACAGGGTGGAGCGGGGGGTGGGGGTGAAGGTGGAGAGGGTACATGTTATAATTGGGCACTTGCTCAGGTATTAACAAATCTGGCTATTATTCCCCATTTGGCTCCTGATCTCTGTAGATATGATTCCTTCAAAAGGAGGGATCAGTTTTAGGATTCAGACACCAAATTCTCTACCTCGAAACTTTACTAGAATTCTCCTACAGGGATTGAATACTCACTAAAAAAATCACTTTGTGACTCTTAGGTCCCATGCAGTTCTTTCCTCTGCTCTCTGAGTAAAATTCACACTCTACATTATACAAAATCTAAGACACTTTATGTTGAGGCTAGCAAAGGCAGAAGTAGGACGTGACCCGTTTTTACTTAAGAATATTACGCAAAACTGGATGCATCATTCCCAAATGATTTGTACAAACTTTGGCTTTAGCCTGTGTTGAGACTGCTTAAGAACCTGGTGCATTTCAAAGACTTTATTTAGGAGTTCACCATCCTTACTAACTTACAAGTGAGGTCATCTACCTCACCATTGAGGGCTTTCCAAAGTATTAGGGTCTTAGAAGTGATTTTATATACATCCCACCCCACTAAGAAATGCCTCCCCTGATAGATGAGAGTTACTACCATCTACACACACTTCCATGCCAGGGGTACACAAGGGGCATCAATATAATCCACAAAGCTGTTTCTTTAAAAAAAAAAAGTCTGAAAAATAAATAAAAAATAAATTTTAAAAATGTCTGAAGGAGCTATAGCAATATTTGAAACATTGAAAAGACTATGTGATGGAAACAGTTATTTGGTATTTGATATATTTGAGTGATACATATTTGATACAATACTTCATGAATGCCTGGAATATTTCATTGTGAGAAAAAAGGTTTTAGTTGCTGATTGTAAAAGTGAAAAAAATGAAACTAATGTGCCTATTAATTACCTTAAATCATTGTTCTATCAGCATTCATTGAAGTTGGGCTCAACACCTATATCCCCCAAACTAAGGAGATTCCATAGTTTCTCATTGTTTACACTAAGAGTATCACACAATCTTTAGAGCCAAAATGGCCCTCCCTCCTAGGACAGATCTCTGGCTTTAATTCCTCTTTCTTCTATCTAGCAGTTTCTCCCCAGTAGACAAGCCTTCGTTTACGTGATTAAGTCATTCCCTGTCTTTCTTTTCTCTCTATCTCTCTGCCTGATCCAGATTCAGCTGATCATCAGTATGTACAGGGTCTTTAAAAATCACTTGTCTATCCCTTTTCCCTAAGAGACTCACATCTAAACTAGTCCAGATAGTTGGCAACCTCCGCTCTCTTAAAAGCCTTCAACCAGGGGCGCCTGGGTGGCACAGCGTTTAAGCGTCTGCCTGCGGCTCAGGGCGTGATCCTGGCGTTATGGGATCGAGCCCCACATCAGGCTCTTCCGCTATGAGCCTGCTTCTTCCTCTCCCACTCCCCCTGCTTGTGTTCCCTCTCTCGCTGGCTGTCTCTGTTGAATAAATAAATAAAATCTTTAAAAAAAAAAAAGCCTTCAACCAAAGCATTCTTCATCTTCTGGGGGTAACACATCAAGGATTAACAATTCTCAATGCCAACAAAACCTTTCCACTCCTCTTGTTCTAGTTAAATCTCCTCTCATTTCATACTCTGGAGACAGGGAATAACTGAGGCTATTCTGTGTAAAAGTATCCCTTCACGTACATATATTATTTTTAAAAGGTTAGGTCATCTTTAAAATATTACTTTCTATAACATAAAAAGTCCACAGTATATCCAGCTAACGGAGGAGGGTTGACTAGAATGTATGGGCATATTGATTTTAATATTAGAGATAATTCAGTTTATATACAGCCTCGTGGCCCTCTTTTCCCTCATGTTCCCATATCTTTCTCACTATCCAAACCATCATCCCAACCATCTTCTAATCTAATACATGTATTGGTTATCAGGCTAAATTGTTGGTTTTAGTAATTTGGCCAAGTGAGTTGCTTTGTTTTCCTAAAGAGCTGTAACTAGGACTCACTCACCCCCCTGTGTCCAGGCCCTGTGCCAGGCAAAGAGTAGGTACTTCATATATATTTGTTGGTTGGGAAAAAAAAAAAAATGAACAGATCAGGGAATCAGAAACACCTAATTGGATTTTGTTCAACCCAACCAGATAGTATGTATCTTACAGCTACCGATGTTGAGCTCTTCACACAAGGCTTGTTGCCTTACCTACAATATATGTTCTTCCGTTTACAATCCTGATATGAGGTAACCCAGCTTGAGAGAAAGGATTAGGAGAGGTAAAAGAATGACTATAATGTTCCCATCCTTTCGTGTCACCCTGGTCTTGCCCTCCCTGCATGTTAATCATTGAAGTCCTGCTGTTGTACAGATTTTTCTGATCCTCATAGGCAGCATTCAAGTCTCAAGACTGAGGAAGTCAGCCAACAGACCTTGCTCCTCCATCTTTGTACTGGGCAATGGCGTGTGTATTCTGGTTCCCCTGTGCCACCTGCTGGTCTCCTGAGTCACTGCTTCCAAAGTGCTTCAGGAGGGCCATACTTTGGCTGGAGAAAGGGAAGGAGGAGCCCTTTCACAGCATAAGTGCGCTGTGACCCAAGAGTCCAGGCTGGGTTGTGAAATAATTCATTCCCGCTACATGTCAGGAATGGAGATGAGGAACCCAAGGCACTGAGAAGTGTTTCCCCCAAAGCCATAATCTGAGTTTATCTGTAGGAATGCTTAGTCCTTCTCAAAACATCCTACAACCACACAGTCCCCCAAATATCTGCAAAAGGATGTTTAAAAGAAAGCAAGCAAAAAAAAAAATCTCTACGCATAATAAACACATGTATGTGATACATGAGTAGACAAAGTGAGAAAGAGGTATGTGAGTAAACTTATGCCAGTCTCTCCAGAATAAAATAAAGGAGAAAGGGGGGAACAGAGGGAAGGAGAGAAAAATAGTTTTTCACCAAAAAATATTGTTTAATATCCATTAAATTATTCCTAAATTCTCTAACTGAAAATGTTCCAGATTTCTTTTTTACTTGAACCAATCTTTTTGGAATTGTATACTCTAGAAAATAATAAACTATAAAATAAAAATAATAAGCCATAAAAATCATTGATTACAAGGTTATTAAAAATTAGATGCACACACCAAGATATAAGGAGGCTGCCTATAGAGGCAGTGGTACCTATTCGGTGGCAACAACTCTGGGCTCAGAGCTCTGATTCAATGGGCTTCTTCAGAGGTTCACTGAGGGCTTCGCCGGGGGGGATGGGATAGGCTGGTGATGGGTATTAAGGAGGACACATATTGCATGGTGCACTGGG
Source organism: Ursus americanus (assembly GCF_024610735.1). Taxonomy (NCBI): domain Eukaryota; kingdom Metazoa; phylum Chordata; class Mammalia; order Carnivora; family Ursidae; genus Ursus; species Ursus americanus. Next base: position 7,884,753 of record NC_142137.1, on the reverse strand, counting down.
TGTTACACGCAAGTAATGAATCATGGAACTTTACATCAAAAACTTGGGATGTACTGTATGGTGACTAACATAATATAATAAAAAATTATTATTAAAAAAAGGTTCACTGAATGTGCACTATAATCTCAGCCAGTTCAACTTTCTGTGCTAAAACTGAGCATGAATGATTCTGTACAGAGGATTCTTATGTCTCCTCCCATACATTCTTCATCTAGATCACTCTTGGGAATATTTCTAAATTTTCAGAGACATGTGCCTTCGCCTTCTGTTTTAAGAAGTATTTATTTCTTGCACTGTGTGATATCTGCCAAACATTACTTTTATGTAAAATAATTTCCCTTCTGAAGATCTTCCCTGCTCTCTTCTCCTGAGCCAATGGCTCAAAGATTTGTATAGAAGCCATGTCAAAGAGTGACTTAAAGAGTACTTTCCATGTCTTCCTCAAATGCCAGAAGAGCTAACTCCTCAGTAACTCAGACAATTCTTTCCCACCATCCTCCGGCCTGAGCCCCAGCCAAATTCCACCTGCTAAACAACAGGTCTGAGTGAAGTCTAAAACCCCAGGCCCTCAGGCAGAAGACTCATTTAAGAAGACTGTATTTAAAAATCAGAAAAAGAAATAAGAAAGAAATAAAGATCTCAGCTTTTTTCTTGGCACTATACTTGGCCCTCTGGGTTATCCCAAGGACAAGCCATTTTTCTCTGTATTTCAGTTTGTTTTTAAAATGGAGACACAACAATTAGAATTGGAATGCTGATAATATAATATAATGATGGTTAATATTTACTAAGTGATGACTATGGGCTAGGCCCTGTGCTAAATACTAATGGTGGGTTCTCTCAGTTCTCATAAAACCTTATGTAATAGATACTCTTATTATCCTTGTTATAGGTAAGGACAGAGGAACTACAATGGATTAAAGCACTTTCTTTTTTATTTTAAGATTTTATTTATTTATTTTACAGGGGGAGAGAGAGAGAGCACAAGCAGGGTGAGCAGCAGAGGCAAAAGGAGAAGCAGGCTCCCCACAGAGCAGGGAGCCCGATGTGGGTCTCGATCCCAGGACCCTGGGATCGTGACCCTAGCCGAAGGCAGACACTTGACCGACTGAGCCACCCAGGCATCCCTGGATTAAAGCACCTTCTTAATTGTTTCTTCAGCATCCGTTCCATCAACATAAATGAACACCTACTATTTGCCAGCCAATAAGCTGGATTCTGGGAGCACAGAGCTAAATGCAAACATCATTCCTACCTTTAAGGTCCTCACAGGCTAGTATGGGGACCACAGCAGTAAGCTATCTGGTGCAGAGGTTTGAAAGAAGAGCACATCATACAGAGTGGGGACTCTCAGAAGGGAGAGGGATATCTCTGGGTGGCGGGGGGTGTCAGAGAAGGTCTCTTGGATGAGCAGCATCTTGCATGGAGTCTTCAGTTGGAGGAGAAATGGGAACCACAGAATCCTGGTGACAAAAAGGGACCTGCAGGAACATCTACCCCAATTCCCCATGTTCAGGTGAGTACTCTGAAGTCTGGATTGGGGGTGTTGGCCTGCCAGAGTTCACACATCACTATGGCAGGATGGGTCCTGTGCTCTAGGAGCAGACAGACAGAAGAGGTACCAGCTGGATGTATATTTGTGAAACTGAAGTGAATGACAGATAGCCCTCTCATGATTTCTATGTAAATCCTGATCCTAAAAGGCCTTTAAATACTTCACGAAAGGATTTCTTCACCTAGTTGGAGTCCTGCTCGAGTTGTGATCGAATTGCTGATCTTGAATTCCCTTCAAACACTCAGACTTTCTATCTTCAAACTCAGTTTTGCCTGGACAGTCATGTAAGTTGCCTTAGGATGTCATGCCCTCTTGTTAAGGGCCAGAAACAGGTTTGGGGAAGTCTGGGAGACCCTCACCCATGGTCTGGTCTGGAAGCTCAGTAATTCAGCCATGGCAGAAGGGAACTAAGGACCCCTGTGCACCTCCTGAGGGCCAAACAACTCTGGATGCTTTGCTTTTGTGACTTCTTTTCAGATGGACAATGACTAGGCGGGGTAGCTCTTGTGATCCTTCATTTGAGGCTCTGGGGAGGGAGTAAACTGCCAAGTGGTGACTGGCAGTCGGGACAGGAATCAGGTCTGCTAAGTCTCAGAACCTGGGATTATTTCCTACCTGACATGTCCCACTCTACCCAGGCCATGCCATTTCCAAATGATTCCCCAAAAGATGCCAGATTTATGAGCAGAAATGGACTGATGCTCCCACCATAGCAAAACCAACTCCAAGTGCACGTCTCAATGACAGTGCCTCTGCATTGCCATCTCTGTATCCCAGGACAACATAACACCCACAGGAGATAACACTTACAAAATAATAACTGTGTAAGGCGCCGGGCTGAGTACTCTATATACAAGATCTCATTTCATCTTATTATTATCTCTATTTTGTACATGGTTAAGTAACTTCCCCAAGTCATAGGTAAAACCAAGTCATCTGACTCCAGAATTCAAATTTCATGCCTACATTCCAGACCACTGTTCCTCACAACCTCTCTGTGAAGAAAAAACACCAGTGGGCCCTGTTGTCTGAGAAAATACCACCATGAGGCAGCCAACCTCGGTACCTTGCAGGTTTTTCCAGTTCTAATTTTCAGGTCCTGTTTCAGTTACCTGTGTGGATGGTAATAGCCTGATGCACTGGTACGAATAAAATAGGTCTCCCACCCCCTAAGCAATCTTCAGGGTGGTAAAGGAAGTCTAGATAAATGAGGGTAGCTTGAGCATTTTGAAATGACACATGAAATTGGTTGGCTTTATAATCAGAAGAGAGAAAGCGTGGGCTTTCAGAAGGCCCGCTCTTCCCCAAGACCCTTCTCATGACAATGTGCCATCTTCAACTCTTAATAGAAAGGGTACAGATGCTAGAATTCAAGCCCTGGCTTTACCCTGGCCAGCTGAGTGAGCTGGACCGGGTAACTTCATCTCCCTGAGCCTCAGTCTCCTCATGTGTATGGTGTATGTGCCATGATGTATGGGAGTATGGATCAACATGACCCATGTGAAGGAGCTGGCACTGTGCCTGGCACCCAGCAAAGGATCAAATACATGTTCACGAAAAAATAAAATGACAGCATGGTTTCAGCGCTCTCAGGGACTCCCTGATCACCAGGCGGGAAGCGTCACCACCCCCACCCCCAGTGCCGCCTCCTGATCCTGTGCTGGCACTGCATCACTGTGTCTCTGCCAGGGCAGGTGGCTTCTCCAAGCACCTCAGGAGAGAACATTCGGGATCAGGGAACTATACCCTGGAAAGCTCCTGAGAGCTGACTTTATCCAGCACCAGCTTTTCCAGCCCCCAGCTTCCCCCAGAACTCTTGTTTCTGAGTGAGAAAACTCATTTTTCAACCCTCAGTTAGGTGGTCTGTGAGGGGAGGGAGAAGTTGGAAGCGGAAAAAGGAACAGCCCTGGTCTCGGGGTTGAAAGCTTCAAATCCCTCAGGGGTTCAACTGCCTTCAGAGTTATAGGCCCATAACAGTGGAAAACTGCCTCCTGGCTGAGTTCAGAGCTGCCTTGGGGCCCAGGGGGCTCCTGGCCGCTGCTGCTTGTGAACCTCTTTATCTCTCTAATGCCATGTTCCCTAAATCTGTGGTATTAAAATGATGAGAAAGGGCGAAGGAGGGTGATTCATGCCCGGGTTACACTGACAATGAAATTCATCGAAATCAAATTTCTCCCAAGCATGCCAACAACATCCCGGCTGGTGCCTGCCTCAGCTCTAGGGCTGGGTTTGTTTGGTTTCTACAATGATTTTTCTTTTTAATGTCATTATTTTTATTATTTTCGCCTAATGTTTTTATAATGTGCTTACTGTGGAGGTTGCTTGGTGCCTGCCAGCATTCTGGTGATGTGGGTGGGGGTAGGACAGGCTTGTTTACCCCAAAAGCTGTTATTTTGCACATACCTCCAGCCACCGGAAGGAAGCGGGGTCCTTCCTTTCCCCTTCCCCAGCCCTGTCCTGACAATGAACCAAACACTAAACATAGAATCATTGACTTATTCCGCCCTACACTGAGGGAAATCCCAATATTAATGAATGAATCCAACCAACCCCCCTCCCCCTTTGCGCAACCATGTGCCATCCTCCCAGCTAAATAGCTCTGGTTACCTCAATCATTTCTTGTATGTCATGGCTTCTAGCTCCATCTTTTGCCACCCCACCCTGAAAAGTTATCCTCTGCCCTATTTTCCAGTATTCCTCTTAAAATGGGACACACCAAGAAAGCCTAATAAACGATAGCACATATCATGGAATAGTAAGCACCATTTTTTAAATACTTGACATCTGTACGTATTAACCTGGAGAGGTGCCAATGACATATCCTTAAGTGAAGAAACAAAGCTGGAGAGTAAATGGGTTTTGCAGGATCCACATTATAAAAAAACAAACGATCCCAATGAAAATCTTACACTCGTGTTTATTTTGATATGTTTGTATCAGCGTGACTAATAGCATGGAAGGATGCACCCCAGGCTGTTAACATGAGTTGCCTGCTTTAGGGGGTGCTGGAAGAAGAATATTGCTTTTTTTAAACACACCTAATAATATTTCACTAACTGCAGTTAACCCTTGTTACTCTGGTGATTTTTTAAGAGGAATTTGAGAAAAGAATTTTCAATCAATCCATAAGTGACATATATTTTGATTTTTATTTTAAATATGACAGACACCCAGGGTGCTGCAGCCATGGTCGGACTTGTGCACGGCTCACTGGGATGGGCATTGACTGTGCTTCTATTCATACAGCTTCATTTGCATCACCTTTATGGTTAACTCCTTAGGGATGGAATCCACTAAAAGCCCTTAGTTGTCTTCTTTAGGACTACTGCAAAGGATTGATTTCTTCCTTCCATCCTATGTACTTTGAAGCAGATTTTTTTTTTACTCCAAGTGCGTGACTTTAAGTTTCTTATTAAATTTTTCACGTTGGTTTTAGTCTTTTGTTCCACTTGTCAAAATCTTTTAAAAATCTGATCTTACCCAGCCTATTAGCCATCCTGCCCAGCTTCATGCCAACTGCAAATTTGATCAGCAGGTCTTTTATGTCTTGATCTAAGTCCCTGATAAAAATGTTCAGCAGGACAGAGCCAAGGACGCAGTCTTATACTGTCTCATTTTAGGTGAACAAATACAAATATTTTTTTATTCATCTTTCATTGAGTTCCCTCCATTGTGTGCAAGACTCCTAAAAAACAAGAGGTTTGTATTGGGCAGATCAATAACCATCCCCATTATCTGACTTGGTGATGGTAACAATAAACACTAATCACAATCCAACTTGAGCCAATCTAAAAGCACAGCGCAGTGTTAGTCAGAGGGATGGAACATATGGCTCTGTCCACATCTGCTCTGAGGCATCCAGATGGAAGTAGGAGGTGGGCCGGGGGGGGGGGGTGAGTAGACAGGGGGGTAGGAGTGAGGGAAGAGGGAGCAGGCAGGTGAAGGCAGACAGGGGAGGGCTTCGGGGACGAGCTCCCAAATCGATCTCCACGATTGTGTGGTTAATGTACAAGCAGCACGCAACAGCTGCTGATGGCTCCCATCCGTGACAGTACAACTATGTGACAAATACTTCCCGTCATACTTAGAGAGCCGAGTCTTCTGCTTTTTGGTTAATGGACCTTTGATGCGCCCACTGAAATCACTTCTTCCCAGGCTTTAGGAGTGTTTGTCACAAATGTGTGGTGATGTTTTTCTTCTCCACGTGGCTGTTTCCTCAGTGCAGTAACTGAGCAAGTGGCCTGTACTGCCCTTTTCCTCCCCCAACACTCCTCCACAGCCTTCCAGAAGCTGCCACACTCCCGACTTCTATATCTCCTCATATAAAAGAATAAACACTCACTTAAGTGATACAAGATGCAAATTCAAGCCCAGTTCTTGCTGAAGATTTGGGGCATAGTTTAAAGCAACATTTTACCCTCCTTGTGTCTAAAAGAAATGTCATGATGGCAGCATTTTTCTAAGATGAGATGAGACAGCATGTGGCAAAGAGGTAGATGCTAAATAAATATTAGCTGCATCTGAGTCCATAAACTGCAGAACACACAGGCATGACTTATTCCAAACTTCTGGCTTTGACTATTTGCAAACATGGGTAGGGCCAGTAAGTGCACTGTGCAGTCCTCAGTGTTTTGGCATTGCTCTTCTCGGCCTCCTGAGAATGTGTTGAGAACTGTGCAGGACTCTTGCAGTTGCACCGATTCCTTCATTCATCTGACATGTGCTGACTGTCAACTTTATGCAAACACTGGACCGGGTCTGAAGCATACAAAGATGATTAAGGCAAGATCCTCACACCCAAATAACTCGGTCAGTTGCCTCATGACCCACAGTAAGAAATACTCCTAGACCCAGTACTCATTCTCTCTCTCTCTTATACACACACACACACACACACACACACACACACACACCAGCAGCAGCAATAGCAGCAGCAAAAGTCCACATGCCACTTACTAAATGAAATATGCCTGATATTTTCTGTTCTATTTCATTTTAAAAATTGATTTTACCACCCACTATTGGGACATTGACACACAGTTTTAAAAACTCCACTCTGGGGTTGGATAGATCAATGTTTATTAGACCGCGATGAGAATGCCAACCAAGAAGTTCCCAGGCCTGCCTGGGAGAGTCAGAAGATCTAACACTTAAGCTTGAAGGATCCTGAGGTATGCACAGGGCAGCTGGTGCTCCTGGAAGAGGAAATAGCATGGGCAAAGGCACCGAGGAATGAAAACATGAGGACTCCGGAAACTCCAGTTTAAATGGGTAGAACACAGGAAGTTTGTGGAAAATGGGGGAAATATAAGGCTTTAGAAATAAACTTTTTAAATAAGCAAAGTTTAAGGGACCAATGACTGAACACTCAAGGGAAAAGATTTTTACTGCCAAGCAGGAAACCCAATCCAGCACAGAGTCTAGGCTCTGGGAGATGAGATTTCAGGTGAAGAAGAAAGAGGGTAAGTTTTTTTTTAAGCCAATAAACCACAAAATAGTCATGACCCATATTTAAAAATTAAGTTCCCTTGAGTATTGCTGATTGTTTAGCAGCATCTGGACGTGTCAGTTCAGTAAGCACTGGGCTGAATCGGGGTGTTTTCTGCCACATACAAGAGTACCCACCTTGGGATTGTGGCACCCAGAAGTCCTTTTAGAAGAAGTCATGTGTGAACCACTGACAGCAGGATCAGCAGCCCAGTCAAGTTTGTCATGAAGAGCACTGTGACCTGCTAACAAGTCTGGGCATTAATCTGGCTAAGAAGGCCGCTGGCAGATTTGAAGCAAGAGACTATCTAAAAACTGGTCGAGGCATTAATATGGCTGTTGAGGAGCAGATGGATTGAAAGGAGAGATTCACTGGAAAAAGGCCAACCAAATAAGCAGCTAATCTTAATATTTCATGAGATAGTGATGAGAACCTGAAAGAAAACAGGGCTGGTGAGGATGAAAAAGAGGGGATGGGTTAGGAAATACAAAGTTGGGATATCAACATGACCCAGAAACTGATTTGATATAGGGAGTAGAAAAGGAAAAATCCAAGGATAATGCATTAAGTTACCAGACTCAGTGACTGGGAGGACTGTGGAGCTCCCACAAGAGCTGATTTAGGGTAGTTTGGGAAGGAACGGAAGGATCAGTACAGTACAGAGTCACTGCCAGGGGATCCAGATCAGTGTCCTATGAATTACCGTGACCAGAAAACAGAAGTATCTCCCACCCACAAGGCCCATATGCCCAGGAATTATAAGAGCTACTTTCTTCTATTGGACCACCTAAAGAACCAGTGACCGGGTCAGAGTCAGGAGAAAGGAAAGGTGTCTACTGTCTGGTGTGCATGGAATGAAGGCTGTCTCTGCTGTCCAAGATAACAGCCCCATCTCCTATGGATAACTGGATGCAGTGGGGATTCTTGGCGTTGCCAAGCAATTCCTCCCTCTAGCTGGACACAGAGCTAGATGGATAGGACAATATAGGACAGAAGCAGAAGGAAGCATTTGTTAGCTCTGCCTCTAAAAGTACTCATTGTCTGTCTGTCTGGTTTCACAGGAGAGACCCACGTATACAGAATCTAAATACTGTTTCAGCATTTCCCCTGACCCAAGGTTTAAAGGATGACGTCTGTAGTAGGTTGAACTGTGTTTCCTAAAAAGAAACAACCAAGTCCTAACCCCCAATACCTGTGAATGGAACCCTATTTGGAAAAAAGATCTTTGTAAGATGTAATTAAGGAGAAATGAGATTATCCTGGGTTTAGGGTAGGTCCTAAATCTAATGACTGATGTCCTTACAAGAGAAAAAGAAGGGATTTGAGACCAGAGACACAGGGAGAAGACAGCCATGAGAACACAGAGGCAGAGACTGGAGTGATGCATCTACATGCCAAGACATTTGCCAGCAGCCACCAGATATTACGAGAGGTGTGGAACAGAATCTCCCTCTGAGCCGCAGGAGGAAACCAACCTTGCTTACACTTTGATTTTGGACTTCTTGCCTAAAGAACTGTAAAAGAATAAATTTCTGTTGTTTTAGGCCACCATGTTGGTGGCAATTTGTTAGAACAGCACTAGGAAACAGACAACACCCCATTTAGTGCTTTCAGGATATGGGTCAAGGCCAAGTAGCATCTTCTCAGAAGTGATTATTACTCTCTGGGAGCTTGCTTCTTGCGTCTCCTCCATTCCCCCTGATGCAGACATACCTCCTCAATCCGGGTCTCTCTTTTCCACCTTCTCTTTGCTCTTTTCCCATAGCAGCAGCTTTTCTTCCTAACTCAGATGCTATTCTGAGCTCAGGGTAACAGCCAATTAAGCAGGTCTCTACTGAAGCCCTGCAGTGTACCGGATGCTAAAGGTACCCTGAAGACCCCAAGTGTGATGAGGAGCAGAAGAAAAACAATTTTCTTAAGCATTTAACAGGAAGTTGGGAGAGCCTTCTCACCCTGCATTCCTTCATTCCCATCATCACCATTGGGCTACTGAAGAAGTAAAATGCATATTATCAATCTTAAACTTTTGCTTGCTTGATCTGAAGCTGCTACCCTAAATTTTCCCTTCTTTGGAAAGTTCTCCTGGGAAGACCATAACCCAAAGCCTTTCCTATCCTATGTCTTCGATTTACACTACCAGCATCCTTCCCAGGCAAGAATTCTTAGATTTCAAAAACTATCACAAAATAGCTTCTTGTCAAGAAAAGCTTAGAGACCTCAGCTGGACTCTAAGTCTTGGCTTGAGCCTGTGGATCTGGGAGGTTGTGTGATCTTAAGACGTCACAACATTCTCATTTCCACTTGAAAGCCTAACACTACACAAAGAACAAATACTTCCTCAGATTGCCTAAGTTCATTAACTGGCCCTGATAGTGTGATACTGGAGTTGCAAAAGTATCTTCCTTCCTGGAAATTCAAAAAAAAAATTAAAGGAGTTAGCCAAATCCCCCTATGGCCCTGGCCTAGTCATTTAACCTCTGCTTGGCCCACTTTGCTTATTTATGCATTAAATGGGGATCGTGAAAAGACATCTTATGAATTAATTAACTAATGATTGAAAGGGGTTTTAAAAGTGCTATGCAAATGATAAGCATTATTGGAAGGCCCGTGGGAACCTGAGACAAAGCAGGGAGCCAAACTTCAAATTGAGGATTATAACCAAGAAGCAAATGTAAGCACTTAGGAATGTGAAAGAACTATTAATATTGGTTACTATGATGTATTCGCTTTCTCTAATCCAGATCGAGAGGTGAGAAACTGTTAAAATGTGGATTCAGTTTTAAAACCCATGCGAGCCCAGATGCTCTGTAAGTGGTTACACTTCAGCAAACGCCTGCGCATTAAAACAAAATCAAAAGATCGAAGCAAACTGGAACTGGAGAAGAAGCAGGTGCATAAAACAAATGCTGTCAGCATATGTGTGAGCACAAACAATTAATTGTGCCCACATAAGTCATATGATTGGCATTTGCAGATGTCCATATATATAGTTCAAATACTGCAAAAATAAAACCTCTTGAACCCACATAATTTTAATATCATACTCATTAAAGAGATAAAACCTCTCTCAAACCACCAGCCTGTGGAAGCCCTCCAGGCAAAGCTGCTTAGGTTTCTGTTTTCCATTCTTCAATAAATGGACCCCTGGCTTTATGTGGGCTTGGGCATATATTGATCCTTACAATTATAAACAAAATGTGGCATTAATTCATCCCTTTAAAAAATTCATTAAAATTAAGCTATGGAGATGTGGTTGTAATGTCTTCTAAAGGACTAAAAAGCCATCTTCACCACAAAGAAAATCAGAAACAACTCAAACAAGTTTTTCCTATTTCAGCAACTTTTGGCTTTAGTAATTATAGAAGAATGGTTTTGCCTGATTGGAAAAGCAGCTTTCGGTGTCCAGGCCTGACTTAGCTTCTGTGTTTACTCCTGAATGGTACTTTAAAGCTACCAGCTCTGTCTGGTCTTTGGTTCACCGAGCAACAGCAGAGTTTCTGGACTGGCAGCCTCTACTTCCCGCATCTTTGCGATCTATGTGCAAGCAGCAGAACCCATGGCACTCAGGAGGACACAGCTGAACTTGGAGACCAGAAGAGTAATCCGTACCAGAAAATCTTTCTGCCTTCCAAAACATTTCCTTTTCAAAAAAGAACAAATGTTTGATCTTTATATTCCTGTGCTGCTTTTGTTGCTATTAATTCTGGTCCTATTGAGTAACCAGTTAGGGCCAAAGAGGCATTCAGGATTGCCTAGGCAAATCATGGCCCTCTAATAATACTAACACCTTAAGCCACAGATACTTTTTCCATATCTATACCATTAATGACATGATAAAAATGTTAAGTGTTCAAAAATGTGGCAAAATACATTCATAGGCATTCATTTTGAAAGAGTATTGTGATCATAACGACAGTCAACCCAGATGGTCTTTGAGCAGTGATTCACCTGTACATATTTGGCCTCCCGGGACCTTCCTGAGTACCAAACGTCCGTATAAATAAATTAGAGCACTCTGTCTAATAAAAATGCCCTTTTATATTTTTTTCCTAATCTGTTCAAGCTCCTAAAACGGCCGGAGAAGTGGGAATATCAGAATCTCTTGAAGCGTTAGAATAATTAAGGGAAATTTCAACAGAAAGAAAAAATTTTAAACCTTGCACTATATACAAATTGTCCTGTATTCCAAAAGACAAATAGCCAAGAAGTTAAACCCTTCATGGTGGCCATCTCAAAAAATCCTAAGTCCTAACTTTGTTCCCATGTTCTCATGTCTTCGAGAGCAACTTCCTTTCTAAACCATTCTCTCTGGCCACCTTTCGAGATAACCCCATTCTCTAACCACAGGATCCACCTCTTCTACAGTGGTATATTTCCCACATCTGAGATATTCAGTCTGGATGAAGAACCAGGTGCCTCCAGGGCAACAGACCACAATGGCCTTTGGCTCAGCTTAAGTCCTGAAGCAGAACACAGCATGGATGCGGGTTCTCCTTCAAGAGGTAAGGTGATGATACACCTATCCCTGTTGTCAGCAGGTAACTTTTGGATTTCTCTGTCTCTCTCTGCCTCTCTGCCTCTCTCTCTCTCTCTCTCTCTCTCTCTCACACACACACACACACACACACAACTAAAGGACAAAATTCATTCTCAGAAATTATAACACTCTAAACCAATAGTGAAAAAGAGAAATATTTTCCTGACTCAGTCTTAATTCATAGTGCAGGCAATTCATGTTATTCACAGCAGGGTTGATTCCTTTATCCTTCCTTTCCTAGCCTTCTCCCCATTTACAAATTATGTCCCATTAGGCTTTCCTAGGATTAGATATGACCCATTAGGAAGCCAGAGATCTCTTAAAAATCTTTAACCACACAAAGACTGTACTGAATTTTTCATTTATTCATTCATTCATTCATGCAACAGATATTTAGTCACTTGCTATAGGCACCTTGTGAGGCATTCAGAGTACAATGGCGAGCAAAACTCCACACAGCCCATTGCCTTTATGTAGAGTATGACTTAGAGAAGCACAGCATCCTCTTCCTTATCCTCTAGGCAGAAAAGAGGAGGGATCTTTCTTTCAGTTACATTTGTTAGAAGCCCACATAGAAAGTATTCCCTAAATGAGTTTTCATTTTGTCATTTATTTTGGACCAGGTTGCCTTTTATTCAGAATGCTATAGGGACAGAATTATTTTAACACAAGGCAATGAACTAGCTGATCCTGGGAGCGCCTTTCAGATTTTTGTGATTCCTTAATGAAATGATCAGAGTGTCAAAGCCTAGAGACTATCTAGCCCCACTGCACACACCCCATTTCACAGATGAAGAGACTGAGGGACAAAGCTGTGAAGTGTCTTTTCTAAAGTAAAACAAGGTGTCAGTGGGAGAGGGAGAGCTATCTGTGTCTCCTGCCTGCTGGTTCTAGGCAGTACCACATTCCACCACATTCTACTGCCTTATACAGAAAGCCTGACTTCTAGAATCTGACCCCTAGCTGTTCTGCTGAACCTGCCTTTTACCACTGGTGAATCTAAGAGTAACCTCATATCCCTAATGTGGACCTTTCTCTAACTACTCACATTCAGAAACTGAAGTGAGTAAACATGGCGCCAACAGTCTCACAGTGCTCCATGTGAAGAGAACCAGCATTCCTTTTCTGGAGGAAGATGTGTAAATGTATAAAAGATAGCTGAATGATAGGCAGCAAGAAACATTCACTTATATCACAGAATTAAGGGGTATCTACAGTTTTTTGATCATTACATTGAAAATCAGATCCATTTTAAGGTTACCTAAGAAGAAACTACAAGTAGTAAGAAGACAATGTCAGGAGATTTTCAGAAAATGGTTTTTTTCATATTTTCATTCATTAGCAGGTGAAGGCAGTGACAGATAAATTGTACCCTGCCATAAGACACATGTCAGGCAAGGTTACAGAAGCTGACACTCTGATTTTCCTACATGTACTACATATTTCATTCATTAACGTTAGGAGACATGGTCTTATTACTAAGTGTCTGAACATTTACATTCTTTTACTTATGGATACAAATAGTGCCTACATCTGGAAATACAGAAAATGAAAATTAGGTATAAGCCACATTATTAACATCACTCCTCTATCATTTAGAAACAGATTTTTTTTAAAAAAATGAAAAGGCCAAAATTCAAAAACATCTTCAAATCCTAGCTTTACAGCCCTCGTTTCATCTCTTCATCCCTGGTCTCCAAATCCTAACCCTTAAAGGGTTAGTGGGGGTTAAAGATCACTCTAGCTTGGAATGTGTGTGCACATGTTTTAAAGGTTTTATTAGGTGCTCTTTTATTACCTTTTTGCTTGAATCCCTTGTGGCCACACTCCATTTTTAATAAGCTGGAAATCCTGTCAAGTGATTGTTCAGTGGCTGCATTTAACTAGCAGACCAGTTGCCGAGCCAAAAGGTCAGCTGCTGAGCTCACTGAGGAAGCTGAAGAGAAATCAAGCAGGCTCAGCCTCTCCCTTTTAAATGAAGGCCCTTTCATTCTGCTGCTTATTCAGAATCAAAGGGATTTCAAAGCTCATTCACCTCCATGGAGGAAGGGGGCAAAGGGGAGAGGGTCTATTTTGCTACTCCACATCAGGAAAACAGAAGACTTGGCTGAGCACAATCTTACAGTACATTGTTGTTATACCATGACTTATGAATACAGTTTTCTTAACCTCTCAGCCAAGAAGTTAACAAAAGCCGGTAATATGTTTCCTGCTTTAAAGGCACACTGGCTCCCATGCTCTCATCTCTTTCTTTTACACATAGAACCACCTGAGGTCAGAAGGAGGCACAGAGTTCAGGAGGGCCTCACAGGAATCTTGAACAATCCTAGTCATGAGTGTGGCTGCCACTAGAAAGGAAGAAAGGCGAAGTTTCCAATGTAGGAAATAATTGCCAAGAGACACAAACTCAGTAAGATAGAGACATACCAGTCCTATTTCCAAAGAATAAGGGGGAGGCAGGTGGGCTCTGGGACAATGCCTGCTTTGCCATGTACCTGTGTGCCTGTGAGTGTCTGCTGAAATGCACTTCCCACATCTGAAAAAGATGCTAACTTCAGGTCTACTTCCTTCCAGCACTGTGCTGCTAACGATACGTCATTATCAGTGGTTTCCATACTGGGTGGGGAAGCCCAGGATACAGAACATGTTGAAATGTAGCCTTTGCCATAGGCTAGGTGGGAGTTCAATAATATCCAAGTTTGGGCGAGAGGTTTTGAAAGGAGTTAACAAAGATGACCACAAATGTAGAAACACCTCAGCAGGTGTTGCACAGACTGGCAGGGTCCCCCACAAAGTCAAAGTAGGCCGACCCTACTTTGGCAGTTTTTATGACCTGCTGGAGAATCTGACCGCACTGCTGCTCTGTATAGCCATGGGAAAAAGAACACTCGACCACACACACACACACACACACACACACACACACACACACACACATACATGCATACGTGGATGCCACATAGACCATTCCTATTTAAGATTATAGGCTACTCTCCACTAAAATTACACAGCCATACGGTTAACCCAATACTTGAACTTATTTCATGTTAGGGGTTTAAGGTAGAGAGTGTTTGGGGTCCCAAACTAACACTCACCCATCTTCTCCTCCATTGCTGTGGCCATTAGAGGAGACATGCCAGAATGGACATCTGACCAAGAATCCAAATATTGGTTTCATCAATGGACTAAGCAATCACCTAAATAGCCCCATGCCTGAGGTTTAGGCTTCCTGGGAACAGCTAGATTGGAGAATGTGGTTTGACTTCATATCTTCTACTCCAAATTGAGGACAGAAAGACCAATGGAGAAGAGGAGACCGATGGTGAAAAAGCTAGAACAGAAAGTGAAAATGCCTGTCTCCACCCGCATCACCAACATCAGAGAAAGACCTGCATTGGGTATAGAAAGCAAGGAGGAAGTGGTCCTTCTCAATGATCAAAGGGCAAGCAATGAAAGGAGGAAGAGTGGAGCCCATTACCCGCCTCACCTTCTTTTTTGAGAGACACAGACATATGGCCATTCTTTTAGAGGAACACAACTCATCCTCTTATAATTTGCCAAAAAGAATATCAAGCTTCAGTCATTTGTATTGCCCATTCACTCACCCAAGGATAGAAGTAGGTGGGAGAATAGAGAAAGTGCCAGGAAGGGTTGACTCCGATGTGACCTTTTAAGGAAGAGAGAAGAAGTTCTATTCTCCATCAAAACATGGCAAAGGGGTCAATACATATTCCTCTCCCCTAAATCACTGCAAACATAGAAGTAGAGAGTAGCTTTTGAGAAAGGCTCTCATACAGCCCCATGGTGACAGCTCACTAAAATCTAGGGAGGCCAGCAGAGAAAACAAGGTATTTTTTTTAATAGGGAAATATAGTGGATACACAATGTTACATTAGTTTCAGGTGTACAACATGGTGATTTGACAAGTCTCTACATTAAAGCAAGATATTTTTAAGGTTCCAACAGAACTGTACATGCTGTGGGAGATGACAAAGAAATAAAAGGAAGAGTTCTTATCTTTGTAGGACCAGAGCAGCAAACTTGCATAAGATTTAACAAGAAAAAACATAAGAAAAATATGGAATAATAGAATAATCAAGTTCAAATTGTGTGATACAGATTATAAGCATTGTTGGGTACAGAGGACTAAAAGAATGTTGTGGCATAGAAATAGTCAGGGAAAGCTTCTTAGAGGAAGTGGCACTTGAGCCAGCCTGAGTAGGAAGAAAAAGGAAATCATTACAGACAAGAAAAACTATGGGATGACGAGGGCAGTACATGGTAGAAGAGGGAAGGGGGAAAACCCAGTACAGGAGGAGAAGCCAGTGTTAAGGACAGTGAGAGAAAACATAGAGTTAAGATGGAGATCGTTATTGGGGACCCCAAAAGCCAGAAAAAATCATTAAAATTTGATGTGATAGGCAATGAAGATTATGACAGACTTTCTAGCACAAAGATATCTGCTGAAACGAATAATCCTACCACCAGAATTGTCTTTGGGCTATGGAACAATATTTGGAAAAGAGGATTCTAAGTCAAGACCATGGAGTCTCTGGGATTTAGAGTTCTCGGAACAAACCTTCTAATCCTACGAAGCACTTCATCACTCCTTTTTTATGATATACCTTAGGGTCTGGAAACCTTTGTGGGGAGGGGGGAGTATGCCAAATCTCCAGTTATCTTCTCCTCCCATGTGAACTTCCAGGGATGGAGGGGAGCAACTGGGAGGAAATGGGAAGACACGTAACAGCAATCCACCCCCCCACCCCTCCCCACACACACCTCTTGCTCTCCAACTAGACGACATTCTAGAAAAGGCAAAACTATGAAGAAAATAAAAAGATCAGTGTTCAGGGGCTAAGGAAAGGGTGAGATAAATAGGCATAGCACAAAACATTTTTGGGGCTGTGAAAATATTCTGTATGATACTATAGAGGTAGATACATTTGTCAAAATCCATAGAATATGCAAAAGCAAGAGTGATCCTAATGTAAGCTGTAGACACTGAGTGATTATGATGTGTCAATATAAATTCATCAACTGCAACAAATGTACTACTTTGGTGGGGGATGTTGACAGTGGAGGAGGCTATACCTGTGTGGAGGCAGGGTTATATGGGAAATCTCTGACCTTCTTTTCAATTTTACTGTGAACCTAAATCTGTTCTAAAAAATAAAGTCATATAAAAAAAGCCATGAGAGCTTTTTTGCTCTCTTTCTCTTTTTCCCATGGCACCATTAAATGCAACACAATATGCAGCACAGTGTAGAAGACCTCTCTTCCCAGATTGCCCAATACCTAACACAGAACCTCGTGCAGGGTTGATACTTAAAAGAGCAGTCCCACCGTATCTGCAGGGAATGCATTCTGAGATCCCCAGTAGGTGCCTGAAACCATGGATAATACCAACCCTACATATACTATGTTTTTCCCATACATACATATCTGTGATAAAGTTTAATTTATAAATTAGACATAGTAAGAGATTAACACAGTAACTAATAATAAAATAAATAGAAAAATTGTAACAATATACTAAAATAAATTTATGTGAATGTGATCTCTCTCACTCTCTCTCAAAATATCTTATTTACTATACTTACCCTTGGTCTTCTTGAGATGATGTGAATGCTTACATGAGGAGATCTAATGCGGTGAATGACACAGGCATTGTGATACAGAGTTAGGCAGCTATTGACCTTCTGACAATGTCAGAAGAAGGATCATATGCTTCCAGCCTGAGGTTGAAACCATGGAAAGGGAAATTGCAGAGAAGTTACAGAGGCTACTGTAAATACTTGTTGAATTGAATTGAAATGAATTGGAGAGATGAAGAAGTGCAGGGGGAAAAATGCCTTCTCAAGGACATTTGCCACCCAGTATCCTTTCCCACTTTCTAATTACCTTCCAGTTTCAATTTGGGTAATGAACTCATCCCACCATATGCAGTTTGGGAGGGGTGCTAATTCCAGGGATCCAGGAAGCCATTGGATCAAATTTTCTTTGTTCTCACCCCAACACTTCCAGGCATAAAGTGTGTCTGTCATTTGGACACTCTTTAAAACAAGAATGCAAGAAATAATTGCATATCACCAATGGCCACAGCTGAAGCGGGCGTTGTGCCTCCTGATTCCTGGCCTTACAGACATGCTCTGTTCCTACCTATTCACAAACCCAACTGTGCATGCTCTGCTGATTCCGTGTCTCCTTCCAGTAATTCCTGTTTATTACCCAGCATTGGTTTCCGTTGCTTGCACCCAAGGAACCCTAATCACTTCCTGCCCTTGAAAGGCAATGGCAATGATACAGTGAGCAGTTTGAGGACCTAATCTGGGTAATGGGGTGATTTCCACAGGAGGCAGTTCAAGGGTAAAAAATCTTGGAACTAAACAGATATTTCCAGGCAGCAAATGGAGAGTAGTAAAGGTTGACCTCAATATCTTTATACTTCATAGGTGGTTCTGCCACGAAGAGTTTTCAGTCATTTGAACTTAGACCCAGGTGGACTGAGAAAACCGCCTGCACGTTTCTTACAAATGGATCAACAGTGCAAACTATTTTAAGACCTAACATATGAGGATGAATAATTTTCACATGCTTTGCACTTCACTGAGAGAACAACCAAAACGGCTCGTCAGGCAGTTGGTCTCACTGCTCAACCTCACGCACGTGCGGCTGGGCAAGTGAGTCAGTCTTCTCCAAGTTCTGCTTCCTGCTGAATGGGAGAGCCAACGTTGTGAGTCAGCCCTGCTTAGAGCCAAGAGTCTTTGATTCAGGATTACTTTCTGCCTTACCACACAAGGTTCACAACATCCAACCTGTTTTCTTGAGGGCTAATGCCCAAATACTTAGAAGTCCTAGTCAAAACTGCTTCATTAAAAATGTTCATTTTCAGAAATCATTGATCCTCACTGCTCTCTTCCAAACAAAAACATGAATAAGTAGAAAGAAAGAAAAATCAATGAAGAAAATAGCAAAATGATAAGGGGTACAATATAACATGCTAATGCTAAATGCCAACTTCATGGTTCAATACCCAATTTATTATGATGAAAGCACCAGACAGAAGACAGGCGTCAGATGAAATGAGGACGGAATGAATGTGCTGCCGCATAAAAACTATTTATGAATATCCAGGCTGTTTGTCATTGAATAAAAGCTATAATCATTTGATAGATACACATTTTGTTAGTGCTACTTCAAACTGATCCTTTATCAAATTGCTACAATCCTTTCAGGTGTGGGAATCGCAGAGCATCTTTGAGGGAAATCACGACTTAATGCACTAGAGCTGAAAGCCTGGCAAAAATAACAGAGCCACAGCCCCATTACTGAAGGGCTATGGTATGAAAGACCTGTAATGCATTTCCGTTGAAAAGGATCTCTAAGGTCACAGAGTCCAAACCCCCAACCCAGGGCTGAAGCTTGCCAGTTAGAACACACTCATCAGATAATTTGCAATGGTGTCATATCACATACTAATGGTATGGTAATTCTCCTAGTATTTCAAAGACTGGGAATCTGATCCAAGACAGGAATAGATTAGTAGAGTTTATTCAGCTTATGTATGAATCCTTTCCTTGCCCTCTTTAGAATGGAAATATGTCATCATAGTTCAGTTTACTGAGGTCACAAAGATAGGACAGTATCTTCTTTGATTTCAAACAGAATCATTTATAGATAAAAGAAGATTCCTCTACAAAATAAAACAGCTTTTCAAATAGCCTCTCACCACAGTTAGTAATAATTTATGCTTGGTGAACAGGAAAATATGCTGAATTTATTCATTTTACCATGCACTGCCTGTCGAAAGGGCACGCTGATAAAGAAAAAAAGTGGGGGTGGGTAACTTATTGGTATTTGAAAATCTGATATAAAATATTTTTGTAATTCTTCTTGCTCTCAAGAGGAGAAGAAAATTAACTCTGAAAGTGGCAGAACAGAAAATTCCTACTGTTGTTAAAGCCATGGTACCCAGCATTTTACCACAGAGATGGTTCCAGAGGCTGGTTTTGTCTTTTGCCCTCCAGTATAAATTTTTGCTCCATTTTTGAGCCCTAAAAAAAAAAAAAAAAAAAAAAAAGTATGCTGCAACAAGCACTCTCTGATTATGAGCCTAGAGTCTGACCCAGATTCCCTGGCATTGACCTACCCTGTCACATTTTCATGAACACCTCTGAGAGCTGGATAGCAGTTTACTCTTCTCCTCTGCCAACCAGCTCCTTTGCTTCAACAAGGGCTTATTTTAAATCCTATTTATTTCTGAAGTAAACCATGATTTTCTTACATGGTTTCAGGATGCATTTTGGAGGGTTTGGCTTGTCAAACTTCCAGGAGATGGGTTTTTATGCCCGGGTGGTCTTCTCATGCGCTCTCAACTACGGAGCTGTTGAGACTCCATACCTTTATATAATAGTTCCGAGGACATCTGTGGCTTTCCACTTCATGTGGCAGCCAGGGCATTAGGTACATCTCGAAATTTAGGAAATTAGCTTAAATTAAAGCACAGATAACTGGAAGTCTGAACTCATATGTTCTCTCTCTTTTTTTCCCAACAGGTCTGATAATAAAGTCTTTACCATAAATTAAAAGTAAAGCATGAAGTTTGGGGCATTTTGAAGAGGGAAACGGGAGCTCAGATTTTGGCAAGTTTACTTTATAGACCTGATATATGGGTTTTTTTTTTTAAAGCACATCACAAAATTTTAACTGAAAACCATTACATGATATAGCTTAATGATACTGTCTCACTTATAAAAATTACAATAATCATGAAAATACTGTGTTTTTTAGACAAAAGCTGCTTTCTGAACCCACTTCTTTTCCCATTTAAATCTGAAAGAGCACAGTCAATGCCACCCACTGAGAATTCTTGGTGGTAGCTGGGCACAAACCTCAAATTTCAAAATAACTACACTCTGGCATGCCACAACCACATCCTGGAATATCAGAGGCCAAGGAAATCCAATGATGAAAGTTTTTCTTAATCTCACTGGAATCTATGAGGGGGTAGGGGGACTGCATTGCTCTAGTTACTGACCCCCTAGCTACTGACCCCCTGCTTTCAGCATCTGACCTTTCCTTCCCTCAGGCTGTATCTCCAAATATCGTTGCAGCAGCCTGTGAGGCTATGTGGAGAGCCAGGCAATCCATCTATGAGCCCAACACAAGACACACCAAAAAGTCCTCTTCTTCAGAGGCCCAGTCCCTCTTCTCACATTTGGAGACAGTGATGAAGCAGAATTAGACTCATCATTATGTGGTAGTTGTGAAGCCCAAAGGCAGTGTGGGATGCTGAATGAAATAACATTTTCCAAAGTATCATCTATTCAAGGGTTTCCATATTCTCCTAAGATTCCTTTCATCGCTACCAATCAAAGGGTTAAAGATTTGGAATCTTTTGTTTTTGTGTGACTGGTTATTTATCATTAGATGGTAACCACTCTTCGCCCTTGCCCCTCTGTAAGTCATGAAAACTCTCACTCTAAAAACCCCTTAGACTATTACCTTGACTTTACTGTAAGGGATTTAGGTAATGACGTGGTCTACCAAGTAAATAGCGGGTACCCAGCTTATCCATCAGATAAGGTCACAAATTAAGGGATGGCTCTTCCATCTCCAATGGATTTTCATTCACTAAGGAAACATCATGGTAAGCCAGAAAGTCTGAGCTTTGGGTCAGACATATTTGGACTTAAATTCCAGGTCTATTAACTGTGCATCCTTGAGTAAGTTGCTCTCATCTTTGAGTCTGTTTCCTGAATTATAAAGGACTATTATGAAGAAGCAATGCAAAACAAGCACTTAGCACTGTGTGGGGCACATAATAAGCACGTAAAAGATGTTAGCTATTATTACTGTAATTTCCTTCATAGGGATGCTGTGCAGAATTAAATTATATAACATCTATGGAAGACCTGGCCCATTAGTAGGAGCTCAACAAACAGTTCCTTTCCCGTGAGGAAAATTGGGTCCTTTTGCTTGCGTTCCAGGCGATCTGAATCCAAGGTGCTTCTCTACCGCCATCTAATAATAAACACCTCTCTCTCTTCCCTCAGAGGAGAATGCTGTAAACATCTCTATGCCATGTTGGGGAGCCCCTCCCCACCATTGTCTAGTTCTAGCAAGTCTTCTGCACCTGACCATCTGGTCTTCTCTTTTCCTAACACTGAGATTGTTTTGCCATTCTTATCATCCAGTTTCTAGGTGGGATCTGAATCCTGCCCTCAGCCCACCCACCCCTATTTCTTTCTCTGCTGCTCTGTGCTCTTCAATCCATTCCTGAGGTGCTCGGTACCCAAGCACATTTTACAATGACAAAGCAAACACATTTGCGTTCAGATCAATTTTGTCTTAGACAAACGGGTACATTTACAATACAGAAATAGGAGAGGATTGGTGTGTTTTATTACAAAGAATTAAAGTTATTATCCCACAAATCTGATTGACTGAGCAGCCAAAACAAATATGTTGAGTAATTTCTTCCCTCACTAACTAGTTCTTTTGCCTGAATTTTCCAGACAACAGCTTTACATGGCAAAGTCTCAAATAGTATATATTCATCCCAGCACTTGTATCCTGTTTGGGATATGATTTTGAGAGAAGACATCTTAGAGAGTAAATTCTTAGGGAAAGGATATAAATACATAAATAACAGACAGATAGATAAAAATGGATAATTACCCAGATTTCAGAAACATTGCAAAAAATAACAACAATAATAATATAATGACTGTAATTTTCCAAGCATCTTCAGACCACAAATGTAATGCTGGGGGAAAATAGATGTATTTGTTTTCCTCTTGCCTTATGGCTGAAAAGAGCAAGCCATGCATGATTTTTACGACCTGGCTAGTGATGTGTCCCTTTAGGGAGCTATTAACTCCATCCTTGTAGATGGTGCCTGATCCCCGTCAAAATTAGAAATTGCTTAAAACCAAAAGAAAAGCATTTCATTCCTAAATAGGCCATTAGTGATATTGGATAGTTTGTTATGCTGTAATGTAATATTGAAATTCCTAGAGGCAACTGATTTTCAGTAGTGAATTAAAAAAAAAAAAAACCTGAGTATTTGAGGAATGAGTGGAAAGAACCCTGGACAGCTAACTATTTTATAGGTTATGTGTCAGCAGTTGACCTTTTGAAAATAAAATCGTTAACCTTCCCAAGACAACTAAATGCAAATGAGCCAAGCCCAATTGTGCAATAGGTAGGAAAACATATGGATGGAAAACTAACATCTATTTGGATTTCAAGGGCAGGAGGAAATACATCTGAAACAAAATGTCAGGATAATAATCATCATTCTCAAAAGAAAGTAAGTGGACCAAAAATAGCCAAGGACAATTTTTGTACTTAAAAATTATAAGCACGGATGCATTGGGGAATGGGAATAGACAAGTACAACATGGTTTTTACCTTGAGCATGTGTCTGGATACACTGTCCGTACCTCAATGCATGGCTAGTATAACCTTTGAGAACCTTCACCCAGGGATGCAGAATTCCAAGAATAATGCATGTAAGCAAAACAGCATCATTCCTTATCCTACTGTTAGAGAGAGACTAATTTACTGGCTGCATGTTACAACAGATTAAAAAAAAAGATACCATTGTTTTCATGCCTATCTGTGTCTTCAGGCTTAAAGTAAATACCTGTTTGAAAGACTGCAACTTCATCAGTTAAGGTACTGGAGAGATTCACGACCAGCTCTAATTATGTAAGTACAATACTATGTGTACTTAAAGGCTTTCAAATGCTATTTCCCATTTCTCACCATTTGTATCTAAAACCTTCAATTAATTTCCTTTTCCTGAATACAGTATCTGAATTACAAAAATGTGGGGAAAGTCACTAGTCTAGTGAATGTATCTTTCCATAGACACTTAATTTCCTTTCTGAAGTTACTGTAATTTATTTTAGGAACTGAGCCCTTTTTCCTGGAATCCTTCTTGTTCTCATTGAGACAGACATGTTCTCCAAGGACAGTCTGATATTTCTCCTGGCTAAACTCTGGGGACATTATCAAAGTTATGGTACAGTAAGTTACTATTTCACCAAAGGTTAAAAAAAAAAAAACAGGGAAGAACACATGTGGGGGTGGTACGGTGGGAGGGTGTTAATCACATTCAAGTTAAAATATTGTTAAATTCATAGAACTTTAAAATTTTTACATCAATGTAGATGATTTTAACAAATATACAAATCAAAGCCTTTCATAATCCCTGGCCTGACTGAAGGGCTTTTTCCATTAAAATTGCCTATTCCATCCCAAATATGGATAATATATAATTCAAAGTCGAATCATGTCCCTTGAGTTTCCTGAGATTGGATAAATGTCTCAAAACATCAGCAAACAGGCCTTAAAGGGAGGTGACAATCTATAAACCATTCTGATGCCTTGTCAATAGGAGGAGGAAGGCAGGATGAGACTGTGAATCAAGCAACCTTTTCATGACCCCAACCCTCCCCCAACCTCTGAAAAATAATAAGGACTGTTCCTTGGGTCTTTGTTTGAAGAAGCTAAGAATTGTGAGCTTCTGCATTTCCACAGAGACTTAAAGTAACCACAACCCCTTCCATTGAAAATTGCTTTATATTTAGTGACCTGAGTTCAAGTAGATGAAGTTTTGCCACATTCAAGAGCTCAGAAATAATTCACACAACCACTACACTGAGCAAGACAACCAACCAGGGCTAGTGTGACCCATGGGAGTGGGGGTGGAGGGGTGGACAGGTCACAGAAGGACATATTTCAAAGTGGTAGAAGGACTGTGGAACAAGAACTTTTGAAAGCCTTTCAGGGACCCTGAGATTTTAGCTGCCACTA
Source organism: Ursus americanus (assembly GCF_024610735.1). Taxonomy (NCBI): domain Eukaryota; kingdom Metazoa; phylum Chordata; class Mammalia; order Carnivora; family Ursidae; genus Ursus; species Ursus americanus. Next base: position 7,860,345 of record NC_142137.1, on the reverse strand, counting down.
AGCAGAGAAACGAGCTCCAGATTCAGAATTAGTGAACCAGGTTTCTGGCCAGCTCTGCCATTAATTTTGTGACCTTGGTTACGTTTCTTTTTGTATTATTATTATGTTATGTTAGTCACCGTACAGTACATTTCTTAATCTCTCTGGGCCTCAGCTTCCTCATCTACAAAGTAGGTGAAACAATTTCTAAGTTACTGTCACCTCTCAAAAGTCCATAGTTTTGTTACTCCTCAGAGATAGAAGAAAACCACTCTTAACTGTAATCATACCATTGGAGGAAGAAAGAAAACAAACTGTGTTTTCTCAGTCTAGCTAATGACACTCTGCAGCCCAGCAGTGAGGCAGTCAGTGAGAGGCAATGGAACAAATCAACATCCTTAGGCTAATTACATGTGGAAGACCTCTGTGCATCACCATGGTGACCAAAGGAAGGAGAACCCCAATAAAGGTCAAAGACCGGAAAAGTGAGTATGGCATTATGATAGGAAAAGATAAAATCTACCACAGCAGCCTGTGACTGGATCACAGGCCCCAGTGCAGTGACACCCTAATTATTTTCTAAATCAGTGTGTCAAAGTAGGCACATGCACCACCTGCTTCAGAATCACCTTGTTACAAATGCAATTCCCTGAACTCACCCAGCACCACTGAATCTCTGGGGAAAAAAAAACAAAAATAAAAGTAGGAAATCTGCATTTCTCAGAAGTTCCCAGGTGTTTATTTTGCACAGTATAAATAAGAACTACTGATCTAGCCAAGTGGAGAGAAAGAAAGTGGAAGAAAATGAAGAATGAAATGCCCAGCATAGATACTCACAGAATACCCCTGGAAGTAGAGGGGCAAGGGATAACCATGGCTGCCCCCAAGGAGGTCTGCGGTACAGGGTAAAAGAGAAACTTCTTTTTCACCATAACTCTTTAACATTGTTTGCATTTGATCATGAGCAAGAATTAAATAAATAAATATTTCTAATCCTAAAAATTTTTAGAAGTGCAAACTAAATTTTGGTACACTTTCTAGGAGTTAGAAAAATAAATACTCTTGAAAGTTGAAAGATAAAATGACAACAATACTTCAAATTTTCTTTCTTTTTTTATTACACTTCAATATGTTAGGCAAAACATAGCCTTAGTTTGTACTTTATCAAATGAAGGATGGCAAGGAAGACTGTCAGGAAGGATACTTAATTAAGATGCTTCCCCTCAATTCATCTTATTTTTAGGTGGTAGCCTAAAATTAGTACCCTGTTACCCACTACATTATTTTTTTACTTCCTGGGTGATTAGCAGTTCTTACTAACTTCAAAACACCCTCATAAGCAGAAACCATATCTCATACTCCTTCAAATTTCACATAGCTCTTTTCATACCACATCAGATATAGTTCTTGCTCAGTAAAATTCTTATGAAATATTTTCTGTAACACATAACACCTCCTCTTTCACAAGAAAACTCTGAAATTCAATTAAATTAAATATCTTTCTACCTTGAAAAACAGCCTGTAAGTTGTGAGGTCCAGCGGTCGTGAAAGAGGACGCCTAAAAAGGAAAGAGAGAAAGAGGTCAGGCCCAGGGCAGAGGATCACTTTCACACATGCCCAGGACTAAGGAAGTCTCCTTGAGAAAACTCTAGGACTAAGAGGCCCACAATTGTGAGCCGAAACTGGAGACAGGCAGAGGTCATCTGCCAAAGCACCTGTTTTAAATTAGGCACCATGAGGGTGCCTGAGTGACTCAGTTGGTTAAGCGTCTGCTTTCAGCTCTGGTCATGATCCCAGGGTCCTGGGATCGAGTCCCTAATCGGGCTCCCCGCTCAGCGGGGAGTCTGCTTCTCCCTCTACCACTCTTCTGCTTGTGCTCTTTCTCACACTCTCTCTCAAAAATAAATAAATAAATAAATAAATAAATAAATAAATAAATAAATAAATATCTTTAAAATAAATTAGGCACCATGAGCTTAGGTGAAATTCTTAAGAAAGTGTCCATCATCCAAGCCATTCAAGACTGTGCTGTGCCCTCCATGAGATGGGGACAGATAAGCAATGCCTGGTATAAGAGAACTGCACCAGCAAATCCTGCGAAGTACCTCTTACAGAGGTCAGCTTTCTTCACCCCTGCCCAAGACAGATGGAGACTGAGCACCTTTGAGACACTTGCCAATTACCTGACAGAAAGCAGGAATTGCTTCAGTGGTTCAAACAGTAATAAGATGACTGCTTGGCAGTGAGCACTAGACAACCCTTTGATGGAAGGTGGGCATCTGGGCCACTGGACAAAACAGTGCTGCCCTAGAAAAGCAGCAGAGCAACCTCGGAAGCTAAGTACTCCAAATTCAGAGCTCTCCTTCTATAGTACAGAGTTATGAGTTGTCTCTGGAGAGCAGTTGCCCAGTCAAGGACCACTTTCCCAGTCCTCCTGCTGCTAGAAACGACAGAATGTGAATGGAAATGATGCACATCACTTCCAGACTCAGGCTTTTCAGCAGCTTCTGCACCTTTGCTCCCCTCCCCATTCCACTGGCTGGATGCAGCTGTCAACCCCTATGTGCCAACAGAGCCATGGGATGGAGGAAGCCTAGGCCAGAATCATTTCATGAAGGAAACATCCACCAACAAAGAACCACTGCTTTGGACTACTATCTTAGCAGGAAATAAACTACTGTGTTTGAGATATTATACATCATGGGATCCATTTGTAATAGTGTCTAGCTAATATTACCCTGCTCATGTATTTGACTAGGCCAAAGGTAAATGCTAGAGTCATTCCCAGACTTCAGGGATAGTATCTAGATGTGAATAAGATTCAGTCCAAGGGGGCAGAAGCCTGCAGCTGCCCTACTCTGATTAGGTGTTTGCAAGGGACAGAAGACTCTTATGATAAGCATTACCTGGCTTGAATGGGAAGTATTCCTTTCTGGATTTTCTTCTCTCCAGGACACACTAAAGGATAACATCCAAAGGAGATATAACTCTCCTCTGTTGCTCTCTCCATCATGTTTCCAAGGCCTGGAACACCATCTAGCTGCAAAACATTTCAAGAGTTGATGAGTTTCCTTTTCTAAAGAGTGGCCCCATAAAAGAACAAGGCCAGGGAACCCAGCCACAGCCCAGAGCAGAGCCTACAAACTCCCCTAAGAATGTCAACTGACTTGTGTTTTCATGCAATAAAGGACCCTAGAAGATTCTAATAGGGGCTTGTAGTTTACACACATGCGCACACACACACACACAAAGATATTTGCCCTTTGAATTCCAGACTCAGGTCATATCTGTCAGAGACAAAGCCCCACACTGGCTCCCATGGTGGATAAAAAATAAATAAGATACTACCTGTGACCTCCAGAAACTGATAGAATATAATTCTAACCGAAGTGTTACAAAGAGAAGGATGCAGAATATGCTCTCAGAACAAACCAAATGTACCATAAGAACAAAAGGAATAATTCCACATGGAGCAACCAGGAATTTTCCTTGACGGACAGAATGAATCCTGTGTGTAGGAGAAGGATCACCCAGGGGGCAGGCAGAGAGAATAGCTCAAGTACAGGAGGGAACAGGAAGCTTATTTACACTGGATCCTCTTGCTTACAAAAGCATTTGGTGCCATAATCTCAAGCAAATGAGTAATACAATCTTAGTTACTAAGCTTCTTAGCTTTTTCCTTTCCAAAAAGAAATTAAAAACAAACTGAGGGCCTCAGAGGGGAGGGGGGTGGGGGAATGGGATAGACTGGTGATGGGTATTAAGGAGGGCACGTATTGCATGGTGCACTGGGTGTTATACGCAACTAATGAATCATCGAACTTTACATCAGAAACCAGGGATGTACTGTATGGTGACTAACATAATATAACAAAAAAACATTAAAATAAAAAAAATACAATTTTTAAGGAATAAACCTACCGCTAAGAATTTTCTAGGGTATTAGGTACATAAAGAGAGGCACATACTCTGGGGCAGAAAACTCAGATATAGGAGAGCCCAATCCGCAAGTTGCCAAGATTGTGTAACATTCAGGTTTCCAGTGAAAACTAAGACATTGAATAAAGAGATAGAAGTGAAGGCTGGAAAATTCAAATTGCTTTTGGGTAAATGACCTATGCAACAGGGTGGGGCCATTACTCAGTAATGCCAGACACCCAGTAGGCGTTCAATAAATGCTTGTTGAATGAATGGCCCCTACATCATGCATATCCTTTGCCATGATAACATGTGCCAGGAATACTGTTAAAAATTCATTGGTTCTGTTGCCCTAATTTAGTGACTCATCCTCTGTCTTTCCCACCCACATGCAGTCAGATCACAGAAACTTCTCAAGGCTAACCTAGGAAAACAAAGTATACATATACATATATGCATATATTACATATGCCTACATATATAATACATATTATTTATGTAGGAAATACAATGTATGACTCCTATCAGAAAACATGAGTTGTAGATTATATTTCTTGCATAAATCATATATAAATATATATTTATACCAGATATAAATATATATCATATATAAATATATATTTAAATATATATTTATATATCATATATATATATATGATATATATGATATATATATATATATTTAAAGGACTTTCCAAGCTGGGAATCCCATAAAATTAGGAACTGCCCTCCATTCAAGCTCCAGTTCTGTCTTGCTTTCTTCGTCACAGAAAGAACAAGGAAGGCTCATCAATCTAGATAGTTACAGATCTTTTCAGCAAGGACAATTTTAAAGTGTCTAACATGGTGAGAATTATGAAATCATTCTCCACATGTACATCTTTAAAGGTCTATATGCATAAATTAGTTTCCCATAGTGCTGCAGAACTCTAATTATTTTTTAATTTATACAAATACATGCAATTAAAGTGCAATTACAATGCAATTAAAATGCCAGTATAATTAAAATGCAGAAAGAAGAAAATTTATAAATGTGTTCATGAATCCCCTTGATTTCTTCTTAGGTTCAATTAATGCCACTTATGATTTAAAGATTGTAAAAAAAACCTACATTTCAACTAGAAAGACCATCCCCATCAATCCATGCACCTTAGAATGTGATGTCTCATCTGGATTCACAGGGTTTACCTCCATAATAATGTTGGACAGAACTGGCCAAATGAGAGTTGCTTGAAAAAGATAAAGCCAAAAGAAGGGGGGAAAAATAAGGGTGTCTGCCCTACAGAGGAATGAAGAATGTATGTAAAATACATTTTTTCAGTACTTCTTAAATGTTGACCAGATATATTTACATATTTCTCTAACAAGAGCTATGACCCTCTTCACTCTAATTTCTCTGTAGGTAAAACATTCAGTTAATAAGGACTGATCTAAGGTGCTATCTGTACACAACAGATATTTTTAGGAAACTGAAAGTGATTTCTGCTAAAAGACTCCATTTTTTAGCCTTTTATAGATAAAAGCTTTAGGGGCGCCTGGGTGGCACAGCGGTTAAGCGTCTGCCTTCGGCTCAGGGCATGATCCCGGCGTTCTGGGATCGAGCCCCACATCAGGCTCCTCCTCTATGAGCCTGCTTCTTCCTCTCCCACTCCCCCTGCTTGTGTTCCCTCTCTCGCTGGCTGTCTCTATCTCTGTCGAATAAATAAATAAAATCTTTAAAAAAAAAAGCGTATAATTTTAAAAAAATATATAGATAAAAGCTTTCATCGGAAGAGGGGAATAAAAGACAGGCAGCAAGCAGCCAGCGACATACTAGAAACTGAAACTTAAAAGGCTAGATCTGATTACATTATTTTTCATACAACAAACATTTATTGAGTACTTTTGGGTGTATAAAATAATGTATGGTCCTAGTCCTCTAGGTAGCCATGATTTGGAGGAGAGAACAGATATGTAAGAAGCTCATTGCTGTGCAACGGGATAAATGTTATAGGGTTATGTGCACTGTGAAGGCACAGAGAAATTAATAATAAAGAGCTCTCCAGGAAGAAAATGTTTGAGCTGGGTCTAGATTAAACAGTGGCTCTCATCCCCAGGGGCCTCATTGTCTCAGTGACTGGGGCACAACTGGCATTTAGTGGGTAGAGGTCAGGAAAGCTAACCATCCTCACCCAGGGTCAGCTCTCTACACCAAGAATTGTCCTGCTTCCCACATGATTTTCAAATGTCAAATGTCATGCCAGGCATTTAGGACCTTAAAAACCTGTTTAAAATTATCTGAGCCTTATGTTAACTCAAGTTTTACATATAAACCACAAAGGATGTTTTGCTTTCTTTTGTTTTTGGCCCCATTAGTTTATCCAGGAATATATATATTTTTTAATTTTCCAGGAATGCAAGCACTTTGTAAAACAAAAATGAATTGCATCTTTTTTTGCCCAGAACTTTACATTCTTATATAAACATATCAAGGTATATTTATTCTTCAATCTTTTGAATAGGGCAAAAAAATTTTTCTTCAGTATGTCTTTTGACAGGACTCACGCATTGTATTTCTTACATAAATATCAAAATATGTCTATAATTTCCAGTTTCAGCTTCTTGTACTCGAGTGGGAACAGGACAATATCTAATGAGTAGGAGCCCAAACTTCCTCCAGTTTTTCAGAATGGTGTCTTTGTGCACATTTGTGAGAGTTGCTGTGTGATATGAAAGACTGCACACTGCACAGCTCCCGGTTTCCTGCCATACGGTAGACCTAGTGCATACCTAGCACTGGAATTTCTGGGCCATCGAGTCTGTGCATCTTCAATTTTACTTGATGTTACCAAACAGTTCTTCAAAGTAGCTGTCTTATTTATGCTCCCTCCAGCAATGTTCCCACCACCTCACTCACACTTGGAGTTATCAGACTTCTTAATTTTTGCTAATCTTACTAATAACATAATGGTATATCGTTGTTTTAAGTTTCTCACCTATTTAGAGATTGGACATTTCTTACATGATTATTGGCCAGTCAGGTTTCACCCTCTATAAATTACATGGTACAGTAATCACCCCCCACCACTACCCCCATAGCCACAGTTTCACTTTCAATGGTTTCAGTTACCCATGGTCAACTGCCATCCCAAAGCAGATGATCTTCCTTCTGACATATCAACATAAGGTCAATAGTAGCCTAACGCTATGTCATAATGCCTATGTCATTCACTTCACTTCATCTCATTATGTAGGCATTTCATCATCTCATATCATCACAAGAAAAAGAAGGGTTCAGAATAATAAGATACTGAGAAAGAGAGACCATATTCACATAACTTTTATTACAGTACATTGTTACAATCGTTCTATTTTACTATTGTTGTTAATCTCTTAGTGTGTCTAATTTATAAATTAAACTTTATCATAGGTATGTCAGTATATGGAAAAACAGTATACTGTACTTTAGAGTGTTTCTTGCAATTACACATAACATATTTTTTTAAATTATATTTCGATATTGCTGATAAATCAAGTAGTATTATTTGCCCTATTGATTAATGCTAATCATTTGTTAAGTGTTGTGGGGCGCCTGGGTAGCGCAGTCATTGGGCGTCTGCCTTCGGCTCAGGGCGTGATCCCGGCATTCCGGGATCAAGCCCCACATCGGGCTCCTCTGCTGGGAGCCTGCTTCTTCCTCTCCCACTCCCCCTGCTGTGTTCCCTCTCTCGCTGGCTGTCTCTCTGTCACATAAATAAATAAAATCTTTAAAAAAAAAAGTGTTGTATTTTCTATATAGACACTGCAAATAATTCCAAATGCCGATCTTCTTTTTCCTTGTATTGTGCTGACTAGGACTTCTTTTTTTTTTTTTAAGATTTTATTTATTTTATCCCCACTGAGCAGAGAGCCTGATGTGGGGCTTGATCCCAGGATCCCAGGATCATGACCTGAGCCGAAAGCAGATGCTTAACCGACTGAGCCACACAGGCGCCCCTGTGCTGACTAGGACTTCTAATACAATGCTGAATATGAGCAAAAATAGAGGACATATTTGTCTTTTTCTTACCTAGAATACTTCAAAGTATGATACTCATACATACTTTTGCTACTTTTATTTGATTAAAGAAGTTTGTTCTATTCTAGTTAGCTAAGAGATTTTATCATGAGTGCTGACAGTTTCCCAGAATGTTTTTTTTGCAAATTTCGAGATCATAAATGGTTTTCTCCCTTAATATTATAGTAAAAATTTTATATATTGAATATTCCTATATTTGATTATTATTGTTATATATTTTATACTCATCTCTGTTTATAAGTGAGGATAACTTGTAATTTCCTATTCACATATTTTCTTTTTTCAATTTTGCTATCAAAACTATACTAGTCTCAAAAAATGAGTCGGGGATCTTTCCCCCTTTTTTATGATGTTGGGTACATACATGTCTTGAATTGATCTATTTACCTAGTGAAATGTTCTTCCTTTTCAGGTAACAATGCTGTTAATTTTATTTATTTATTTATTTATTTATTTATTTATTTATTTGTTTATTTATTTATTTATTTATTTATTTATTTATTTATTTATTTATTGAGAGAGAGAATGAGCACGTGTGATCCCAGTCATGGTACAACCTATGTCAGCATGAGTCGCTATAGGTTTTCGATGCTGCTGGACTGTTGGAAGGTAACCCCTCATCAGCTAACATACATCTTCTGATGTCTGGGTCCCAAGGGCTATAGGACTAAGCTTAATAACCCTAGTGACATATTCCATTTGAAATAATCATACCATATGAGGAACATGGAAAGGGCAGAAGGCAGAAGTTGCCATTTGGGGGTTCACTAGCCAACACACCTATACTGGCAAACAATTCACATATACTGCACTGCACTGAGCATTCCCTTTACAACTGACACATTGGGTTTGTCTTTTTTTTTTTATTTCAATGACTATAGTAGTCATTACTAGGAGTTCTATTTTATTTATTTGCAAACGTGTCTGCAACTATTTGCAAATATGCTCTTCATTGTATATCATACTGTCTTACTTTCTATGATTTTAATGCTTACTTTTACATTTTTAATTATTTTAAATACCTGTTTTATCACTTCCGTTGCTTTCTATTACCTGAAGACTTGCGAAATTCATGCTCCTATTTATTGTGCCAGGTGGCTCTCATCCATGGTATATTTCCTCATCTGTTTTATAATCCTGGATTGTGACTTCATCTTCAACAAGTTCTACTGAAATCCTTTACCACAGGGGTGAAGGTATGATCCTCAAAAATGGTTTTGCATTTGCTTCTGTAAAGTATCCCAGGGACATCATCTGCCCACAGCAATTTTTATTGAATTTCTTGGCTTGAGAGTGCCCATAACATGCAGATATTATAATTCCAAACTCTGGGTTTCAGGTTCTCAGAAGAGATTTTTCTGTTTTTCCCTCCCCCTTCCCCCACCACACACACACACACACAGAAAAGCCTTCTCCTTATCTCCCTATGTTGGTGCATGAATTGTTTTTCAGTTCACCTTTACAAAGAGGGTCCAGACTTTCAAAATCCTGGCTTTACACAAGGGTTTTATTTCAAACTCTCTGCCTATACAAGACCAGCCTCATTTCCTCTTTATTGTAGGCATTAAAACCCTTCTGTCTCAACCTCCAGGGAAGACTTAGCATCAGCTCAGACTCATACTTCTTTGATTTACAGTTTCTTCTTTATCCCTGGGAACTGTAGGTTTCCATTTTCTCATAAACACAGTTATACATTTCTAAGAATTTTTATTGCATTTTATCCAGCATGTATAGAAGATATTAGAAAGAGAATTTTCTAACTGTTTTATCTGCCAGCTTGCTGGAACCAGAAATTTTCCCTTTTATTTTTTAACACACACTTCTCTTTTTGCACTAATATTATAATGCTTTATATTCACTTTAACTATATGATTATAATAATAAATTTAACTGAAACAAACAGATCTGGGAGCACACGTACACAATCATCCAATTCTTTGTGACTATACAACTCCAACTGGTAGAAGAAGTTTAGGGCATACTAAAGAGTGTCCTGCAAGCCAGGTGTGTTTTGAAGGCTATAAACATCAATTTAGTGTGTTTCACAAAAAGAATGGGGAATATTATAAATCCAATAAGTGGGTTAAATGGAAAATAAGAAAGCATCCATCATAACTTTTAGGAATGAAGCACAGGAACTGATAAGAAATGAATCTAGAGAAATATGTTAGTTTCATGCCCTGAAAGCATGAGTCGTTCTGAGTAATTTGGCCTTAATCCTTAGGAAATGGTGGGGAAGCGCATATCAAAGTATATGGCCCTGTGGGTTCTGAATGAGAAAACATACAGGAAACAATCTGCATAAAGTTTTGCACAAATGTAAGATATTTTTTCTTATTTCAATATCTATAAAAGCTTTAAAACGCCCCTAGAAGTTAGTGAAGCAGTGTAAGCATTCTAATATTTAAATGGCTGTAAATTCTTAAGCTACTTCAAGGTCTTTGCAGATGCTCTCCTATGGAACACTGGCTCCACTCATTCAGCCTGTGGCACCTCAGTAATTTTTTCAGCCACCCAGTGAACCTCAGTTACATCCTCTCCAAAGAGGTCTGACTCTCAGCACTTAGTGATGGGAAGAAAGAACCCTCTTCCAGAGTGTTCATTCCCCATGTACCCTACCTCAGCCCGAGAGCCACTGGTTGCTACCTATATTTGCCATTCTTATTTTCTTTAGAGCTATTTTTTACCCGTTAGTAGTTATGACCCATTGTTAATTAATAATTCTTTAATTAAGCTTTTTCTGTTTGAATTACTGTGTTGTTTCCATCTCCAAACAGGACCCTGGTTGATAACACACACTGAAATTTAAGAACCAATGTCTTATATCACAGAATTATCCCAGGATGCCAGTAATTTTCACCAAAAGTAAGTGAATTATTCTAACGACTATATAAATAAGTGTTACCTGGAGCGCCTGCGTGACTCAGTTGGTTAAACACCCAACTCTTGATTTTGGTTCAGGTCATGATCTGGGGGTGATGGGATCCAGCCCCACATCAGACTGTGCGCTCAGCATGGTTGTCCCTCTCCCTCTGTTTCTCCCCTCTGCTTGTGCAGGCTTTCTCTCTTTCTCTCTCAAATAAACAAAATCTTTAAAAATAATAAATAAATAAATAAATAAATAAATAAATAAATAAATAAATAACTGTTCCTAAAAGATTGAAGGTCATAAATACCTGAAACTTAGAGGCTCAAATAACTATTTACTCAGGGAAATTCTGATATACTGTGTACTTTTATGGCCATATATGTAACCTGTACAGTGTATTGGTACTTTTCTGATCATAAAGCCTATAAAACACTAATTAAATTTTTTAATCCCAAGTAAGTATGACTTAAGGTAAGATTAATCATCTGTGGAACTAAAAGATAATATTTATAATTACAGTCAAAAGTTGTTTGCGATATGCTAAAATTCTATTTTAGTCATGAAATCAGTATAAAAGTCAGGAAAATAAAATATATTTTTAACAGGGATTTACTAAAGGAATATCCTTGTGTTCACTTCAGCAGCAAATATACTAAATTTGGAATGATACAGAGAAGATTAGCTTGGTCCCTGTGCAAAGAGGACACGCAAATTTGTAAAGTGTTCCATATTTCTCTTTTGACAAAGGTGGTAAATTCAGACATCATGATCTAATAAGCCTTTTTTTTAATAAAGAAAGTATCCTTTTTCTAAAAGAAGTACAAGATCTTACACATAACATATTATAGCCATTACTGTAGTGAGATAAACATTGCTAACAGCAAGAAATCCGACCTTAATTTACTTATTGAATTAAAATAAAAACACCTATTCAATCAAAGTGACCTGTCAGTGCTGTAGTTTCTACGGCTTCAGTGAACACATTTCTTTTAAAAGATTGGGCTGTTGAAATGTAAGGTCCAGAAAAGAAAGTGATAACTGCATATCAAAGCCACAGGTCACAAAGTTTCAGAACTTTAGTTTTCCTTTCCAAGCAAACTTTAATTATACGAATCTAAATTTTCACAAGGCCTTTTATCAATCCCTCCTCCCCGAAACTGAGTCAATTGTAAAAATCATTCTTGATCCAGAACCTTGAAAGATTTTGTATTCAAGGCACATTCTTAACATCAGATTCATCAAAAGAAAAAAATCAGAAAGGTATTCTCATCTTAAGGTATTTTCTTGACAATATTAACATTTATATGAATATCCTTAGGCTTGACATTATTCAATCTGAGACAAATGACTAAAAAGTGAAGGTTTTCTCCTGGCAGAACCACAGCAACTTGCTCAGAGGGCTGAGGATCCCCTCAAGTCTCAGTATCAGACTGAAACTTCAAACTCTTGCTGTCTTCTTGGTATGTAAATTTTGATTAATGTTGTGAAAAGTACTATTTTAAGATTTTCATTCTTGCTTCCAGTTTCCTTTGAATTTTAGTGGCCTTGATTCTTTGTCTTCTAGGCATAAATGTCACAGCAGAATCTCAGCAGATCTCCCGGGAAGCTGTTGGGTGAGGAGGGCTAAGACAGTGTATAGAATTCATGAGAATCATAAAGGACATCTTGGAGGACTTGGTGCTCAAAGGGATGTTCATCCCAGGTAGATGGAACCATCTTCGGTGGTGGCTTCTGGGAGATGTAAGGGCCAGAGAAACTTGTCCTCCCACTGAAGGAAGGTGGTTGTGTATATATGTCATATAACTGACATGGTGTCCTCACTCGTGGTGCCTGTTGTTTGTTGGTATCTTTAAATCAGCTGTGCAGCCCCTTTCTTTCTGCTACCTAGCCTAGGCGACAGCCAGAGCTTCACTCAGTTATTTAGCAGGCATTTATGGATTCCCTTCCAACAACAGGCATTGCATAACCTTACCCTAGCTGACAGCTTCACAGACATACATGCAGTGATGGCAGTAGAAGGGAAGGGTTGAGAACACTGGCTTTGAGATCAGGCAGACTCAGGTAGAAATCCCAATTCTGTTACCTACTAGCTTTGTGATCTTAAGTTTGGCATCTATAAAAAGAAGATAATACTTCATAGCATTGTTGAAGGAACTAAATGAAATAATATACGCAGGGACTGAGCAGGTGTCTGGCATATCATAAGAGTTCAATAAATTGTTGATATTACTTTGTTGTTATTGTCATAATTATTTCTTAAATATCCGTTCTGAGCTCCTGCCCAATATTTTCAACTGTCTATAGTTCTCTCTCCCTAGATATCCTCTGTAAGTACATCAGATGCAGTATTTCTAAAACTGAACCTGTTAGCATTCTCAGGAAATCCATCACTATTTTTTCTTAGTAGCTCCATCTGCCATTATCTTTATGGACAAATAAAAGCCACCTTTGAGTCCTGTTTCTTCTTCACTTCGATATTAAATATGTCATCTATTCAGTCCTTTTCAACTCCTAAGTGTATCCCTCTCTCTCCATTCCAACTGGCACGGCCCTGGTTTATAATTTCATTCTTTCTTGCACAGCCCCTACATACAGCCACGGGAAATCTTCTAAAGAACCCTGAGTTCAAATATTCTGTCCTGTTGACTATATTAATACTTATTGAACCATGTTCTAATTTTTTTACTCAAGAAATACAGCATCCCCACTGGCCTCCAGCCTCCCATCTGTGCACTAAGTCATGTGTCACTCTGCCACCAGAGTGATCATTTAAAAAAAAAAATCTCACCATATTTCTTCCACTCAAAATATGGAAAACCTTCCATTACTGAGCTCCAGCTTCACTTTTGAGTCCCATCTTCTGCCAAACCTGTGTGTGTGTGTGTGTGTGTGTGTGTGTGTGTGTGTGTGTGTATGTTTGTCTTATATCCACTCTAGTCAAATAGAGCCAGGTTTTCCCAAGTCTTGGAGATTTCCGTTTGTCACCTCTACCTGGGATCCCTTCCTAAACCTGTGCCCCTATTCTGCCTTTCCTCTAACTGCCATTGATTCTTTCTCATTCTTCAAAAGTCACTTCCTCTGTGAAGATTTCCAAAACTTTTCTGAGGACATTTAACCAGTTTTGCTTCTGGCCTCATACGGTAAATACTCCACCACGGGCTTGTTATGAACAATTTCTCCCATGTATGACTCTCCCACCAGACTCTGAGCATTTATCCTACTAGACTTTGAGCTCTGCAGGGGCAAGACAACAGTTTACTTCTTCATACTGCAACATGTGGTTGGTCTTTGATAAATGTTTGATGTTTGAAAGGATGAATGGACAGCTTAATCAGATGCAGAGGGAGGGAGCGCTCAGCTCAGTTTGGGAGGGAAAATGGAAAACATTCACTGGTATTTTTTTAGTGGGGAGGAAAGTAGCATCTCAAATAATAACACATTTTGCAAATGAAAGCACGGCTTTGTCTTTTCTCTTATAATGAAATGCACACTTGGAATTACACAATTACTATAGATATTCAAGTAGCCAAAGGCCTGTGGAGTCAAAGAGTATAACAGAAAGGTTTCAGTGCACACTGTGTACAGGCCCTTAGGAAAACAAATGATAAGTGATGACCAGTGTCCCAGGGCATGTGCACAAGGCTTTGGGTTACCGGTGGAATTATTTGGTCACTTGAGGAAGACTGATAGCCCCATGTAGATAGGTATGAGTGGGCATTCCACTAATAGAATTAAGGGAGACATTCTCCTGAGCCAAGGAAAACAAAAACAAAAACCTTTATCTCCAAGCCAGTTCTATTATAGAAGGTATATATTACTTCGCTGGGGCTGCCATAACAAAGTACCACAAACTGGGTGCCTTAAACAACAGAAATTTAATGTCTCACAGTTCTGGAAGCTGGGCATCAGAAATCAAAGTGTCAGTAGGATTAGTTCATTCTGTGTCTGTAAGGGAGAAACTGTTCCACACCTCTCTCCTAGCTTCTTATGTTTGCTAGCAACCTTTGGCATTCATTGATTTCTGATGCCTAGCCTTGATCTATGCCTTCATTTTCACTCCCTGGGTATGTAACTGGGTCCAAATTTCCCCCTTTTATAAGGACACCATCATAGTGAATTAGGGACACATCCTGTTCCAGTATGACCTCATTCTAACTTAACTAATTACAGTTGCACTGACCCTATTTCCAAAGAAGGTCACATTCTGAGATACAGCAGATTAGGACTTCAACATATCAAGTTTTGAAAGGACACAATTCAACATATAACAAGAGATTAGATGGTGTTCATCCCAGAAGATCCTGTTCTTCCTGCATCTTGGGACAGTTTATGAGAGACACACAAGGAAGAGAGTGGGGATATTGATGGCTTAGAAAGAGAAGTGGGAGGAGATCCCTAGCAAACACTATTGACTAACCACTCAGTCACTGGGACCTGGGGAAGGGACAGACTATAAAAGGAGGGGAGGAAGGGTCTTCAGAACCAGACCCACCTCTAATAACTCTTCTGCAGGTCATGGAAGACTAACACCAAGAAGCTCTTGGAGATAAAATCACCACCAGACTTGAAGGTGTCCAGGATTGGGAAGATATTGTGCCAACTGGTTTACCAAAGTTCCAAGGTGTTTGAGAGAGGTTGATGAGTCACGAAATTGAAGTCTTGTCTAATTCCTTGTATCCAAATACTGGTTATACATAAAACATAAATCGTTTAGAGAAAAAAGGAGAATTTGGTAAAACAGTCTCTCTGCCTTAATTTACAGAAGATGAAACCAAGACTCAGAGGGGGGATTATATGCTATGATGTAGAAGAAATAACACAAGACCAAGAAGCTAGAGAACACTGTTAAATCCACATTTTGACACTAAGAAACCTTAAGCAAACTATATCAACTCACTGAGCCGCACTACCGTATCTTAAAATATGATACATCCTTCAGAGAATGGTCAGTTGATTAAAGGAGGTAATGCATATGAAATTACCACTCAACTCTAAGAAATGGTTCAATGAATTCCTAAGTACAGTGATTAAATCCTTTTCCTATTGAATCTACAACATCTAGCACACATTAGATGTTCAACAAATGTTTGTTGAATGATTGAATAAATTCAATCTCTAATAAAGATAAAATCCTAGAATACAATGTCCAGATCTCAAACCTGAATACTATCTGAAGCCTTGAAAACAGACTTCCCAAATGTCCTTTTTTACAACCACGCAACCTCAGAATCATAAGGACAATAGATTTCCTAAAGGCAGCATCTCAATTTTCCAAAAGAAATTCTATTGCTATGGTTGCTGCTTGTGTTCTGAGCGGCCTATTGGAAAGACCACATCCCCTGACAAAACTCAGGAGGGTTCTCTGTACTCAGGGAAATCTCCCCTGTGTATTAACTACACATCTGGTACACTACTCAAAGGGTAAGCGAGTGAACCCAGAAAACAAATCCATAACAGCCAGCATAAACCTCTAACAGTTATTATTCCAGAGTCCTGTGGCCGTGGGGAGACCTTTGTGCACGTTGTTATGGCTGAGTATTATTACTGTATATTGCAAATTCTGACCTAGGGCTTCTTTCTCTCTCTGGTGATTCACTTTCTTAGTACCACCTACATTGTTTCTTGTAGATTGATCAAAATGTTCACATAAAATCTCTTACTTTAGTACCTAACCAATGTTGGAGGTTGGAAAAAGGAAAGTTAATTTCAATACCAATGGAAGAAATTATCCTTGTTGTAGGACTTGCTGAAATATCTAAATCATCTGTTACAAGGGGACATTTTTTCAGGGAAATTGTCCTTTAAAATTTAGATGGTGCTCACCAATGTGCATCTGTGGTTTCAGTCTTTAGAGTGATTAGATTGTGATGCCTTACCCTAACAAGTGATGTTTAAGAGACCATTAGATCCTGAAGGGACGTACTTTACAGCATTTAAATAAACCTAAGTTATTGGGCCCTAAAGAGCATAATTGATCATCATTTTATATTTGATCGAAATGCTTTGCAATTATTTCTGCTGGGGGATTTATCCATTTGCATCTTGCAGTCAGTTTTAGAATTTTATTCCTTTGATCTTGCCATAATATCATGATTAATTGATTGATTCAAGGGTTCAGGAGTCAATAAACTGAGTATTTGTTATTATTTATTATTTAACTGCCCCCAGTGTGCCGGCTGGCATTCAGAGGCTAAAAAAAATACAGTCCAGCTCTCACAGCTTCTTAAAGACTTGATTATGCAGGAGAAAAAAAAGAGAAGAAAACCCCTTTTTTGTTCCATCATGTGAATATTAACGGAAAAAAGATAACAAAGAAAATACAGTCTGTATTTTTTTTGGCCATTATTTAAACATGTTCTGAAGATCTGGATTGTTGTTCACTTTTAATTTATTTTTTCAGTTTCCATATATATCCATATAAATCCATATTTATATCTGTACCTGCATCTGAAACTAAATCTCTCAATTTAGTTATTCCTCATATTATAAAAATAATTCTACGTGGGCATAGTTCAAGAAACACACAGGCTTAGAAAAAAATGAGCAATAAAATTGTCCTCAGTTCGGAAAAATAAAAAATACATAAGTCCATACTTATTGTGTCAGGATAACTGATTGTGTCAGGGTAACCAATGTGCTTTTCTTAGACTGAGACTAAGGCTTCCTTACCTAATAAACACTCCTTCACAGGATGGATTTAGCAGTGGCAAAGAATAGGTCTCTGATCCCAAGAAACTATACCCTCATGATGCTTAGATTTGCTGTCAGAGCCCTGGGCAAGTAAGAATATGAACAAAGTGGCCAAATGAGAGGCAGCACAGTGAATAAATATGTTAGCAAAATAATGCTATAAATCTCAAATCATGCTTTTTAAAATAATCATTCAAACATGCACCCTAGAGAAAAGGGGATTTGTTTTGTAAATAGCGGCATGCGTGGGTATGATAGCCTCCATACAATGATTAACACGACAGCAGGATGAGTATTTGATGGCTATTTTTCACTTTATAAGGCATTACATAAAAATATACAGAACTTAGTGAATTTTTACTAAGGCAGCGAAAATAAAGTCAGTATTAACACCAAAACATAGATATCCTAACTCAGGATTTCCAGAGAACTATTTCTTCCCAGGCCACATTTCTACCCATAAGCTGTCAAATTACACAGAGATGCTGTTACATAAATATGCTACTCTCGCTTGAAGCTCCAGGAGAGATGTTTGCATAACCCAAAAATGGAATTCACCACCAAAAGCCCAATAAAAACCCAAAGGTGTAAGGATGCTACTGAATGAAGATTGATGGTATGTCTTAAATGTACCAGCTGTATAAAATATGAAATCATCCACCATGCTGACGTCCCGAAGGAACCCAATGAGGGGCACATGCAATACCACATGTTTTGCATGACAGGCGAGACAACAGTGGTCGACCAGATGTTGTTCTCCTTCTCATTTGCATGGTTAGGACATATGGTAACTGGGAAGAATGAAGCCATCTCTTAAGCAGTGATATGAATGGTCTGAAAGATAATTGTTTCAAATTATAAACCCTACACCTGTCATGGATTAACGGTGGTAAACCTCTGAAAATAAACATATTAAGTACAACCTAAACACCTATGTCATATGGTGTTTTTTATGCCTTAGCACACATTTGCAATCTCTGAAATAAATCACAGCTCTTTGAATAGTCTGAGATTGCATAGTTTTATCTGGAGAAAGGTTTGGTTTCCTTACACATGTTAAACTTGAGAGTATTTCAACACTTGCAATAGCAATATTTGGATGTCAGAAGATCTAGATTTCAGCACCAAAGGATAATTTGGTATATAAAACATCTGGTGTGTTTGTGAGAGAGTATCAGTTTTAATTCAGTGGTTTCCATATTCTTTCTGTTTCAAATATGCTTTGGGTAGCAAGTTCGGTTTCTGGTTTATGTACATGTCTTTTCAATGGCTAAAGTAGACTAACATATATTTTTAAAGATTGCCTTACATAAAATAACAGCAAAGAAGAAAGTAAATTTGCTCACCATCCTAGAAACCTGAGCTGGGAGCCCTGCTCCAACTTATTATCCCTCATCCTAGGGATACTGAAGACAAAATCTTCATAGTGACCCCTGGAGCACAAATAACACCAAAATCCTAAAATTCAGTCATGGAGAGAAATCCCAGGAAGTATGTAGAGTTGGGACTCCTTTTTCTTGGATTTGGACCTAGCATGAAAAAGCCATTCTACTCTTTCCTCTTGCAACATAACTGATTTCAAGACAAGGAAATTTTGCCCCACCAATTGTTCTTATGCTTATATTCTGGCAGATCTCCTAAAATTCTACTAATGTCCTTGATGCAACACTACAAACAAGATACATTAAAGGAGTCTAACCTGCTGTAAAACATAATTGATTTTTATGAAGCATCTTTTGCCGTAAGTCATCACAGAGCAGTATTTTGAAGCCAGTATGGGAACCACACCAAAGAAGAAGAAGAAGGTTTGAAGTGTTATTTTCTTCTTCAAAGGTGTTGAGTGGAGCTTCTGAGTTGGAAACATCCCTTTAGACCAATGAAGATAAGATTTTAGAAGGGTGGCCCAAGATCAGCAAAATCCTGGGGAAACATCCAATAGCTTCTGTATCAGAAACCATAAAAGGGGAAGGATTTAACTGTCCCAGACATATTGTAATTGAACACTTTAGGCCAATATCTGCTGGTATCAGCATCACACACTGAATAGGTAAACCTACTCTCCTTAAGTTGGTGTTTATGAATACTGAAACAGAATTCTTGGGCCAAATCAATCCTCAAAATGGAAAGTTAAATAGACCTAGGAGACTGCCTGGCCAACCACTTCTTGTGTTTATTGGCATCATTTCTTCATGTCCAGGCACAGCTATGTCTATAGAGCAGAGGGCAACACCAATACCACAGCCTTGCTATACAAGGGTGGCTCCTGTCAAAATCATGAGTTTGGTGTGACTGACCAAATACTCATCATCTCAGTGCTCTGCTCTCTGTTTTCAGTGTGCTCCCCCAAACAATGTTCAGTTCTTTCCCTATCCGCATCCCTGCCACCACAATGCCAAGGCACTAGTCCCCTGGTGAAATAATACTGTCAACCCAACCACAGTTTCATGCTGGAGATATCTTGTAGATGTTCTTTATCAAGTTGAGGATGTTCCCCTCAATTCTTAATTTGCTGAGAGTTTATCATGATGGGTGTTGGATTTTGTCAAATGCTTTTTCCATATCAAATGATATGATCACATCATTTTTCTTCTTTAACTTGTTGATGTGGTAGATTACTTTGATTTTTAAATGGTGGATCAGCTCTTATTTGCTTTTTAAAACACGAAGGGGAAACAAAACTCTAGTCAATGGTTATAATTAGTAATAAAAGCCACTCTAACATTTTCTGACATGACACAAAGATGAGAAATACATATTAATATTGTAATTATTTTAATGTAGAGAAGGCATAAAACCATTTGGATTTACAAAAACATAAAATAATATTACTGAACATTATTATAAGAATATTTTAATTCTTATCTAAAGTTGGAAGCTCTAGGATTCTTCAAATTCTCTCTTTTCAGAAAATGTTTTTTTTTTATTTTTAGCAGGAAATGGCCTCCTTGATAGAGCTACATCACCAACTTCTAACTGAAGACTTTTACTTCTAGGACTTTTAAATCTTACTGTATTTCCCACTTAGAAGCATAAACAGTATCAGGTTCATATTCTGGTGCTTGCTTCAAAGGACATATAAAGTGGAGCTCATATCTGGATTTGTTCACAGGACTCAAGTCCCCTCTAGTGAACTAAATTATAATGAAGTATTAACAGTGGAGTCCAGAGGTGTTAACCTTCCCAGGAGTACTGGTATTTTGTTTCTTTTTACCTAACACTCACCTGGAAGTTAACCACCAAGTTGGATGTTCAGGCACTTGACAGAAAAGCTACAGGTCATGTCAGTAGAGCTGCGAAGCATTTGATGTCCCTCTCCAAACATACTATATGGTTGATTGCCTAATTAAACTACGCATAAGGCTTTCAGAATCCTCAGGTGGCTAATTTTTAAATTTTATCCTGAGTTTTTAGTTGCAATCAATAGGAGGTATGTGCTATAGTGAGCTTCGCCCCCACCCATAGCAGAAATATAACTTAACAACTCATCTCACAGATGAACAAACTGAGGCCCAGGGAGATGGACAATGATGACAGCAACTCCTTACATTTATTAAAGACCTTTATGGTTTACAAAGCATTTCTTTGGGGATACCTGGGTGGCTCAATCGTTTAAGCACCTGATTTTGGCTCAGGTCATGGTCCCAGGGTCCTGGGATAGAGTCCTGGGATTGAGTCCCACCCGGGTCAGCTCCTTGTTCAGTGGGGAGTCTGCTTCTCCCTTTGTCTGCTATTCTCCCTGCTTGTGTGTACTCTCTCTCTCAATCTCTCTCTGACAAATAAATAAAATCTTAAAAAAAAAAGCATTTTCTCACATTATCCAGTTCATCCTCACAATAATTCATTATGAAGGTATAGCCTCATAATGCCACAGATTCCAGAGAGTTGCAATTAATATTATACAATTATGACTGTTTAACATTTCACTTTTATTTCTCTCTGCTGTTTTCCTTGATTTATACAAGTAATATAATCCCACGGAAAATGTAGGAAGACACGGATTTACAGTGTTAGAACATAAATTTGCAATTAAATAGAAAAATGTTAAGAGACAGCCCAAACTGAGACCAAAAAACACTAGAAACATCCTATACCTTTCTCAAGATATTCAAAGATTATGGAGAGGATAAAATCAAAATTCATGCTAAGCTGATCTATGATGAAGTGAGAGAAAAAGGAATTTGGATCAAAGTAAGTTTCCTGCCTGGGAGTTATCAGCAGAACACCCCTATCCATATCAGTATAGGGGCAGTCCAGATATCTGGGAGGAAGGAGCTCTTTGCCATTGGTAAAAAGAGGTTCCCTCTGTTTCTTAGTTTTACTTATGATGTTTTTTATTTTCATCTATTTTTGCTTTTACCACAACACTCTCATAAACCAAATCTCATTTCAGCCACACAGTAACACAAAATTGACAAAACAGATGCTTGCTTTGCTTTTTACAGGTTTTTTTACTGCTGTCTTTTCAGGTAAGAAACTAAAGCCCAGAGATTTTGAGTGCTTTACTGAGGGTTACATGGTTAGTTTAGAAGTGAACAGGAACTAGGATTCTTAACAGAACATGAGTCAGAAGAGGTCTTCAAAATGCAGGAGAGCAGATTAAACATGGCAGATTGATGCATACATAGGACAATGTCCTAAATTTCATCAAATAACAAGAAAGGAATTTAAAAGATTTTGGCCCACAAGAGCAAATGACCAGTTGAAGAGCTGCCAGCAGAGAAGAGATTTCAACAAATAGCTAAAAAACAGTAAAAGGACAGAAGTTTGGTTTTGATTCACAAGGAGAAGGAAGGGACAGCTAAGCTGCTACAGAAGAAAATCCTGAAAAGAAATGAGATTGTGGCAAATTCATAACAATGGTAAGTCCAGGACATGGGGCACAAGTTATCAGAGGAGGTAGGTGGGTGTGTCAGGGCAGAAAACAAGACATGGTGCCAAATCTACACATGACCTGAGTTGAATCTTATATCATTCTCCCACCCAACACAACCAGTCAACTATATCCTCCTCCATACTACTATCTATGCTCCATGCAGAGTCCCAAGAATTCTTTTCTGAGGACACTGAACCCAAGTCTCAATGATCATCACATTGTGTGCTGGGAGTTGAGGATAGACATGAAGAAAAATGAAGCAATAAAGTGACAATTCTGCACTGAGAAGGGTAGGACTCCTTAGTTTCTTTTCCCACCTCTGCTTCCAAAAACCAGGAGCCAAATTTAACTCCTCAGGCAGGAAATGAAAGAATTTTTCTCAGAAACTAAATAGCCAAAACAAAACAAAACAAACCCAAAAAACAAAACACAAAACAAACAAACAAACAAACAAACAGAAAACAACAAAAGCAAATTTTAAAAATACCAGATCTTGGTAGAGGGAAAACCTGGTGTTGGGTCTCCAGTGTCAAAGCTGACTTTCCCTGAACAACGGCTTCCCCTCACTACACACAAGCCAACACACACACAGAGCTTTCAATCTCCTTTTAAGTGTCTCAGTCTAAATATGAATAGACAGCCTAGGATAACCAGACATTAGAGGAAGGCCTCCAATATGACAGCGGCCAAAACAGGCAGAGAGAATAGAGGAAACACTGACAATACACACAGAAATTATTAATACGATTCTCAGAAAAATGAGCAAAGACATTCAATCCCTGAAACAAGATCAGGCTGCCTCAAAAAAAAAAAAAAACACAATGTAAAAGTGTGTGTTTAGGTTGGGGTTAGGGAATTAGAAAAATATAGCTTTTGGAAATTAAAAATGTAACAGAATGAAAAACTTGGGAAATAAGGTGAGGAAATTAAAAAAAAAAAAGAACTAATAGATAAAGAAACAGACAAGTGGAGAGAAAAGGTAAGAAAATCAGAAGATCCATTTGAGAGCCCTGTACCTAACCAACAGGGGCTCTAGAAAGAGAGAGCAGTGGGGAAGAAATTATGAAAGACATACTATTCTCATAACAAAATTCACCAGGACTTAAGAGTAAATTTTAACTTAATCTTTAGATTAAAATAGTCAATCACAATAAATGAAAAAAGACTGACACCAAGGCACATTGTTGTGAAATTTAAATATCTCAGCAAGAAAAAGAATATTGTTTTAAGCTTCCAGAGAGAAAAACAGTTTACACACAAAAAATTACAAATCAAATAGCAACAATTTCTCAATAGTAATTACATAAGGTAGAAGAAAATGCAGCAATGTCTTCATAATTTTGAAAGAAATAAAATTCTATACCCAAACTATCAGTGAAGTTTGAGTGCAAAATAAAGACATTTTCAGACACTCAGATCTCAAAAATTTTACTTTCTTCATACTATTTCTTTGGAGGCTGCTGGAATGCACATTCTAGCAACCCAAGAAAGGAAGTCACTGGAGGAAAAACAAAACAAAACAAAACAGGAATTCATCTGAAAGGAGCTGCAAATGGGATTCAAAAATAAAGCAACACATCTGGATTGGAGTAGAAGGATGAAAAGCTCCAAGAACAGTTTTAAGGGGAAAAGATGAAATTGATTTTATGAGCATATGGAAAATATTGATAGGTATGTGTGATAGAGACATGAGAGCATTTGAGGGGAAATTACGATAGGTCCAGAGAAATGCAATAAATGCAAGGAGACGCGTATTAATTCCAAAAGGACCGTACAAGATAAGAGGCATGACTGTAGTATATTACTGGGCTTGGCAGTGAATATTATTTCCACCATCATAACATTCTAAGCACTGATGAATGATTAAAGCAAAATTTATGATAATACTATTTGGGGGTGGGGTGGGGAACAGGATCTGGGGATGTGTGTGTAAGAATAAGCTCTCATTGAAAGGGGAACCCTTCTACACTGTTTGTGGGAGTGCAAACTGGTGTATTCACTCTGAAAAACAGTACAGAGATTTCTCAAAATGTTAAAAAAAAAAAAAAAGAACTACCCTATGACCCAGAAATTGCACTACTAGGTACTTACACAAAGGATACAAAAATACAGTTTTGAAGGGGTATGTGCACCTCGATATTTAAATCAGCATTACCAACAATAGTCAAACTATGGAAAGAGCCCAAATGTCCACCAACTAATGAATGGCCAAGGAAGATATATACAATAGAATATTACTCAACCATCAAAAAGAATGTAATCTTGCCATTTGCAACAACATGGATGGAGCTAGAGTGTATTATGCTAAGTGAAATAAGTCAGTCAGAGAAAGAAAAACACCATTTGATTTCACTCATATGTGGAATTTAAGAAACAAAACAAATGAACATATGAAAAGGGGGAAAAAGAGACAGGGAAACAAACCATAAAAGACTCTTAATGATAGAAAACAAACTGAGGGTTGATGGAGGAAGGTGGGTGGGAGATGGGCTAAATGGGTGATGGGTATTAAGAAGGGCACTTGTCATGTTGGGAACTGGGTGTTATATGTAAGTGATGAATCACTAAATTCTATTCCTGAAACCAATATTGCACTATATGTTAACCAACTAGAATTTAAATAAAAATTTGAAAAAGAAAAAAAACTCGAAAAAAAAGAAAAAGTCTTCATTTTCTGTGACAAAAAATTAACAGATGATGTCCAAAACTATTAAATCAAAATTGTGTGACATATATGTCACATTAACAAAATGAATGATGAAAATCAAATCATCATCTCAACAGATGCAGAAAAAGTATGTGACAGAATTCAACATCAATTTATGATAAAAATTCTCAACAAGGTAGATACCGAGGGAATGTACCTTAATAGAAGTCATTTATGATAAGCCACCACTCATATTCAACATCATACTCAACATGAAAAACTGAAAATTTTTCTTCTAAGATCAGGAGCAAGACAAGGATACCAATATTTGCCCTTTTTATTCAACATAGTATTGGAAGTCCTAGCCAAAGTAATTTAGTCAAAAAAAAAAGAAATAAAAGACATCCAAATCAGAGAGTAAGAAGTAAAACTGTCACTATTTGCTGATGACATGATTTTATATACAGAAAATCTTAAAGACTCTACCCAAAAACTGTTAGAATTAATTTAAAAATTCAGTAGAGTTACAGGATGCAAAATCAATATGCAGAAATTTGTTGCATTTTCTTATACACTAACAATGAACTATAATGAAGAGAAATTAGGGGGGAAATCATATTTACAATTGCATCAAAAAAATATAAAATATCTAGGAACAAATTTAACCAAAGAGGTAAAAGACCTATACACTGAAAACTGTAAGTCACTGATGAAAGAAACTGAAGAAGACACAAAGAAATGGAAAAATATTCTGTGCTCATGGATTAGAAGAATTAAAATTGTTAAAATTTTCATACTACCCAAAACAATTGACAAATTCAATACAATCTCTAACAATTCCAGTGACATTTTTCACAGAAATAGAACAAACAATCCTGAAATTTCTATGGAACCACAAAAGATCCTGAATAACCAAAACAAACTTGAGAAAAAAATGCAAAGCTGGAGGCATCATGCTCCCTAATTTTTTTTTTTTGGCTTTTTAACTTTTTATTTTAATTCCAGTTAGTTAACATATGGTGCTATATTAGTTTCAGGTGTACAGTATAGTGATCCAACAATTCCATGCTCCCTGATTTCTTTTTTTTTATATAATTTTTATTTTGTTATATTCGTCACCATACAGTACATCCCCAGTTTTTGACGCAATGTTCCATGATTCATTATTTGCGTATAACACCCAGTGCACCATGCAATATGTGCCCTCCTTAATACCCATCACCGGCCTATCCCAATCCCCCACCCCCTCCCCTCTGAAGCCCTCAGTTTGTTTCCCAGAGTCTCTCATGGTCCATTCCCCCTTCTGTTTACCTCCCCTTCATTCTTCCGTTCCTTCTCCTACCGATCTTCCTATTTCTTATGTTCCATAAATGAGTGAAACCATATAATTGTCTTTCTCTGCTTGACTTATTCCATACTCCCTGATTTCAAACTATACTACAAAACTTTAGCAATTAAAACAGTATGGTACTGACATGAAAAAGGCACACAGATTAATGGAATAGAACAGAGAGCCCAGAAATAAACATGTATGGCCAATTAATTTATGACAAAGGAGGCAAGAATATACAATGGGGAAAAGACAGTCTTTTTAATAAATGGTATTGGGAAAACTAAACAGCCACATGCAGAAGAATGAAATTAAAATACTATCTCAAACCACACATAAATATTAACTCAAAGGGAATTGAAAACTTTAAAGCCAAACCTGAAACCAAAAACTTCCTAAAAGAAAACATGGTCAATGGTCTTGGCAATGATTTTTTGGATCTGACTCCAAAAGCAAAAGCAACAAAAGCAAAAATGAACAAATGGGACTACATCAAACTAAAAAGCTTCTCCACAGCAAAGGAAACCATCAAGAAAATGAAAAGCCAACATACCAAATGGGACAAAATATTTGCAATTCATATATCTAATAAGGGATTAATATTCAAAATATATAAAGAATTCCTACAACTCAAAAGCAAAATAACAAACAATCCAATTTAAAAATGAGCAGAGGATCTAAATAGACATTTTTCCAAAGAAGACACAGTGGCCAACAAACACATGAAAAGATGCCCAACAGTCTTTTTCGTGCCATAGCACAGTCATGACTCATGGTCCCAAGAAGCATCTAAAGCATGTACCAGCTCCAAAGCACTGGATGATGGATAAACTGACTGGTGTGTTTGCCGCTCATCCATCTACTGGTCCCCAAAAACTGAGAGAATGTCTCCCTCTCATCATTTTCCTAAGGAACAGATTTAAGTATGCCCTAACAGGAGATGAGGTCAAGAAGATCTGTATGCAGTGTTTTATTAAGATTGATGGCAAGGTCTGAACTGATATAACCTACCCTGCTGATTTTATGAATGTCATCACCATTGACAAGACTGGGGAGAACTTCCATCTGATCTATGACACAAAGGGTCATTTTGCTATTCATCAGATTACACCTAAGGAGGCCAAGTATAAGTTGTACAAAGTAAGAATGATCTTTGTGGGGACAAAAGGAATCCCTCATCTGGTGACCCATGATGCTTGCACCATCCACTATCCTGATCCCCTCATCAAGGTGAATGACACCATTCAGATTGATTTGGAGACTTGGAAGATTACTGATTTCATCATGTTTGATACTGGTAATCTGTGTATGATGCCTGAGGGTGCTAACCTGGGAATATTGGTGTGAAAGGGACACCCTGGTTGTTTTGATCTAGTTCATCTGAAAGATGCCACTGGCATCAGATCTGCCACCCAGCTCTCCAACATTTCTGTTATTGGCAAAAGCAACAAACCATGGATTTCTCTTCCCCATAGAAAGGGTATCTGCTTCACCACTGCTGAAGAGAGAGACAAAAGACTGGTGGCCAAATAGAGCAGTGGGTAATATGGTCTCTAGGTGATGTGGTTAAGTCTTTATACTTAACTAAAGATAATAGAGCACAAAAAAGAAAGAGAGAGAGAGAAGGAGGGGGGGAGGAAAGATGCTTCAGCATCAGTAATCATCAGGAAAATGCAATCAAAACCATAGCCTTGCATCTTTAGAATGGTTACTATCAAAAAGACAAGAAATAATAACTGTTGGCAAAGATAACAGCATTGCAGCATTATTTACATTAGCCAAGATATGAAAACAATCTATGTGCCCATGGATGGGTGAATGGATAAAGATGTGATACACACACACACACACACACACACACACACACACACACACACACTAGAATACTACTCAACCACAAAAAAGAAATCTATTTTCAACAAAATGGATGGACCTTGAGGGAATTATGCTAAGTGAAATAAGTCAGAGAAAGACCATATGATTTTACTTACATGTGGAATCTAAAAACAAACAAATGAACAAGCAAACAAAAAAAAAAACCAACAAAACACACAGATAAAGAGAACAGTGGTTGCTAGAAGGGAGGGGTCAGGAAATGAGCAAAATCAGTGAAAGGGGTCAAGAGGTGCAAATGTCTAATTATAAAACAAATAGCTGGGGGGCGCCTGGGGGGCGCAGTCGTTAAGCATCTGCCTTTGGCTCAGGGCGTGATCCCGGCATTCTGGGATCGAGCCCCACATCAGGCTCCTCTGCTAGGAGCCTGCTTCTTCCTCTCCCACTCCCCCTGCTTCTGTTCCCTCTCTCACTGGCTGTCTCTGTCATGTGAAATAAATAAATAAAATCTTTAAAAAAAAAATAGCTGGGGCACCTGGGTGGCTCAGTCAGTTACACATCTGCCTTCAGCTCAGGTCATGATCCCAGGGTCCTAGGATCGAGCCCCACATCAGACTCCCTGCTCAGCGGGGAGCCTGCTTTTCCCTCTCCTGCTCCCCCTGCTTGTGCTCTCTCTCTCTCTCTCTCTCTCAAATAAATAAAATCTTAAAATAAAATAAAATAAAATAAAATAAAATAAAATAAAATAAAATAAAGCCAGAGGGATGTAATATACAGCATGGTGACTATAGTCAATAATACTTTAGTGCATACTTGAAAGTCATCAAAAGAGTAAATCTTAAAAGTCCTAATGACAAGAAAAAGATTTTTTTGCAACCTCGTACGGTGACAGTTGGTAACCAGACTTATTGAAGTGATCATTTCACAATTTATACAAATATCAAATCACTATATAACACTATATAACAATGTTATATGTCAATTATATCTCTCTAAAAATAAATAAAATAAATGCAATTACACACACAAATTGTGGGACATGAACATATTTAGTTAGGTGACAATGGTCATCTCTGAGGCTAGGATTTGGGATTGAATGGGATGGAGTAGATGACTATATTTTTTCATTTTAAGTCTTAATGTAAATATTACTTTAATTGAAATATTAATTTTTAAATAATTTTCAAAAATAAATGTAGCCCTGGTTATCTCTCACTCTCTCTCTCTCTCAGAAAGAAAAGTGAGTTCCCAGCTATGTCTTTCTCAAAGGGGCTGACTAGTGAACTAGGTGGATAAGGAGGTGAGGAGTCTCCTGGGTAGGGCATCCCAATGAAAACAGAGCCAGACAGAGTCAGTTGGACCCAGTGGTAGAGCCTTAGTCCTCAGAAGGCAAGGAGAGCCCAGTTCATGCATAGCACACCCCAAATCCCCACTGAACTCCTGCCTAAGGGTTATGGAAAAGGGAAGTGCAGCTGACCCTTGAACAACATGGGTTTGAACTGCACAGGTCATCCACTTACACATGGAAGTTTGTCAATAAATACAATACAGTACTGTAAATGTGTTTTCTCTTCCTTATGGTTTTCTTAATAACATTTGCTTTTCTCTAGCTTACTCTGTTGTAAAAACACAGTATATAATACATATAACATACACAATGTGTTAACTGACTATGCTATCAGTAAAGCTTTCAGTCAATAGCAGGCAATGAGTAGCTAAGTTGTGGGGGAGGCAAAAGTTCAACAACAGATTTTCAAGTGCACAGAAGAGTAGGTGAGGGAACCAGTGCCCCTAACCCCCACATTGTTCAAGGGTCAACTGTATAAGCAAAAAACACAGACTAATTCACTTAGAACTATGTAGGGGCACTCAGCCCAAAGACAGTTCAGTCTTGGAATCCCACTAACAGAATGTGTCCTGAAAATGGGGAAATCCCTGGCACGACCCTTCCCCATCTGGGCCCCTGTAGAGTTCCAGCACATTGGAGCAGCATCCAGAGGAACACATTGTACTAGAAGAAACGGACGTGCCTTCAGAGACTCATCAGAGCAGGGCAGGAGTCTGAAATGTGTAAACTGAGTGCCGGCTGATCTTGCTCACGAGGCACATGTCAGGTACCTCCTGAGGACTCTCCAAATTCCCTTGGGGGATTTGCAGCCATCCAATAGGCTGTGTGAGCAGATGGAGTGACACCAGCAAGTTCAGTACCTTTCCGTTTCTATAGCCCTGTTGCCCTCCTGGGCTGGTGACCTGAAAAAGCAAATCTTCCTGAATGAGGTACAAATGTGCTGGCTCAGGCATCTGGCTCTGGCACAGAGTTTTACCTGACCAGCTTGGAGTGCTCTTGCCATGGGCAGTCTTCCCGAATAATACCAATCAGAGAGAACATAAAGCTAAGCAACTGCCCACACCCCCCAAAAAACTTTCAGGAAACCACTCATGAGCTGTCACCCCTCAGACAGTTCCACTAAGTCTGAGAAAGGGGCCATGACAAGGGGGCAAGTCCATGGCTGCCGGCTCCATAGTCTGAGTTCCACAGCCTAGGAAGAACAAGGGACCCCGGTGAAATGAGCTCTCAGCTATAGTGTCTGCTTTTCTCCATGGCCAGACCCTTCATCTTGGCCCCTGGACACACCCTCACCTTGAGGAGTCAAAGCCAAGGCATGATCTTGATGCTTGGGTACCAAGGAGGAAGCTCCCATCACCTCCTGAGAGGCAAAGCAGCATTTCTGTGCCTCTTCCCTTCCTCTGGTGGTTCTGCTGTTACCATGCATAAGGGGAATTTTCCCCTTGAGGACCATTTCCATTTCTCTAACAGCAGGGCCTCTCAGAGACCTCATTTGAACCCCTAACCTGCCCTTTCCAGCCCAGATACTCCAAGCCACACATCCCGTCATTCAATGATACAGCCTCTCCTAAGGAAAATTTCCTGTTGTCTTTCATAGGTTGATCCTTTTCCTCCAGCTGGACATTCTAGAACAGCAAGGATCCACCTTAGACATCTATTCTATTGTCCCCAAAGCACCAGTCCTAGCCCAATAAATAAGCTGGTACTCAATAAATATGACTTCACTTATGTTTCAACTCAAATGGCTAGTTTCATAAGGAACCTGAAAAGGGGCTTATTAGGGGGGAAAAAAACAAACAAACAGAAAATTTTACAGGTCCTTCAAAGTGTTTTTGATATCCTCTCCTTCTTTTTCAGCCCCTTCTGCAACCCCCCGCATGGTAAAAACACATAAATAAGAGTCTAATAGAAGCCAGACATTTAAAATAACATATTTTCAGAAGATTTTTTTAACAAAGCTTGGACGCCTGTGCAGGCTGTAAATTTACAGTTGATGATCTTCTGCCAGAAGTTCTTTTGGGCGCTTACAGCTGTGAAATACAATCTTTAGTTGACTACACAACCCCTTCTTGCTCCCAGTCTGATTCCAAAAGCCTGTATTCCTGACAACATAACTCATCACAACAATAATGAAATAACAAGAATATTTATTTGGATTTACACACCACCTTTCACCTAAGGGTCCCTGAGCAACTTGAAACACAGCTAAAACGGTTCCAAACCATGTACCTCTCCAACTTGGATTTAGAAGCTAAAAAAGGAGTCAGTAATTCCTTGGCAAAAATCATACACTTTTCCCATAAATGGAAATAGTGAGTCCTGGCTCTTCTTCAATAATCTTCTCTACCCTCCTTACACCTTTCTTCTTTCCTGAGAAATAAACCATTGGCATAATCTAGACCCTGCCTTTAGATTTTATTGTTTTGTGCTTTGAAGGTTTGTGCGGTTTTTTTTTGCAAAAGGTAAGTATACTATAAAAATTAAGTGTCTTTCTACTTTGCAAGATTCATTGAAATAACTTTTATTTGGGATACCTAAGAGAATTGGGAAATTCCCTCTCTTTTTTATTTCCTTATTTTTTCAACACTTGCATTTTTATTTTTTCATGAACTATAGCTATTTCTGTTTTTTAAGATTTTATTTATTTATTTGAGAAAGAGAGAGCATGAGGGGGGAGGGGAGGGAGAAGCAGACTCCCCACTGAGCAGGGAGCTTTACATGGGGCTCCATCCCAGAACTCTGGGATCATGACCTGAGCTGAAGGCAGATGGTTAACCAGCCGAGCCACGCAGGCGCCCTGAATTACAGCTAGTTCTTTACTTGTTTATCCTCCTCTGCTACATGGAGAAACTTTTTAAAAAATAAAATCTATATTTGTACCTTTTCCCTTTGTAGGCCAATTTCTCTCAGTGCCGTGTGCACAGAGTATATAGATCTGTGATGAACTGACTTGTTTCTGAGTTGCATCCACATTTAAAATTTTTCTTAAATATATAATGACATCAATGTTTACATTAGGGTACAAATGAAGGGGTAAAAATAGCAAATGTCTAAACCCTATCTTTCATTCCACTGGACCTAAACAAACAGCTACCAATGGTACTAACCATCATCACTAGAAATAAGGAAACCAATTTGCTAGACCTACCAGCACAGAACCCAGATCTCCTGCTTTGGTCAAACACAGCATTAGAGGGAAATTACTCTGAGCCCTTGAATTATTTCAGCCCTATTGCTGGACATATAAAATAATGACTCTTTTAGAAAACTTTGGCTCTTATTCACTCACTAAATCTAAATAAGGAATCTACAGTGTGTCAGACATCGTGCTAAGGGCTGAGGATACAAGAATGTAAACAGCACTGCCCTGCCCTCAAAGAACTTAGAGTCCAGGGAAGGAAGCCATCAGAGCAACAGAGAGCAGGATAACACTGTAAGCAGCATGACGTAAAGATGCACAAGGTGAAAGCAGCTCCATTGGAACCGCTGACTGATGCCTCTTCCCAACCACAGGCTGGGCTGTGAATATACTGGGCTCTGAACCTACTTCCCTCCTCTGGAATATCTAGCTATCATCACAGCTGGGACAGTGCCTTGTCTTGGCATCCTGAGAGCGGTATTTCGCTGCATCCTCTAGAAGCTTTCTGGCTTCTTCCCTGGATGCCATCTTTCTGTTCTCTCTTGGCTCTTTACTCTGGAGCCCACAGGCCTGCGTGTTTTCTCTTTGTACTTTAACACTGTGGCTAGATGATATTTTCAGATATTAATGTTTTTTTCTCTATGTATTTGTTTGTTTCCTTCCTCCATTTCAGACTGGTAGCAGTCTTGATATGCCATGACTTCCAGAAGGCAAGCATCAGGGCTGAAACCAGAAATAACCAGCAAGTCCTTCTGGCTTTTTTTCCCCCCAAAAAAACATGTTTAAGCCTTTAATGGAACTCGGTGGTTTGGAGAAAAGATGAGAGAGAGTGTGAAAAGCAGTAAGGAGGGGGCTTCACCCTTCCTTTCTTCTCTGCCCTAGAAAGAAATATCCCTAGGGTAAAAGTAGGAGACGAAGGAAGAGAGATACCAAAGGGTCCCAGAGCAGCCATGCTTCCCCATGATCCCATAATGTTGACAGCAAAACTCCAGATGGAAGGGCTGGGTGGAGTTTAGGCTAGGCAGACAAAACCCCAGGCAGCATCACATGGCATAGCCATAAGAGAGAAAAAGGGATCTGATAGGAAGGGTGGCAGCCTTAGCAGTAACCTACCAGGAAAGATGACCAAGGACCAGATAACCACTCTGCATCCTGATGCCTTAGCATTGCATAAGAGGAAGGGAAACTCAAACAAATGAAGTTAAACTTTTCCCCAGACTAAATGAAGGGATGCTCAGTATGAAGTGAAGCTGACTTATGAATGATAACATACGACATCTCTAACATACCTGAGTTGTGTGGGCTGACTAGCACCACACTCTTCCTGGATGCCCTTCTCTATGCACAGGGCTTTATCCCGTGTTGAATTCTAGATCTAAATCTCAAGTTTTGCTTCCTTCCCCTACAATGTGGACTGATATTTCAAGCTGCTTTCTAAACATTTCATTTCAAACCTATCAAGCCCTAAAGTGACTTCTATCTTTTTTATTCTTCCCCACCCCCACCTTACCAACCCAGTTCTCTCCCCCATATTCTTTTCTTTGACAATAGCATTGAAGTCCACTCATGTTAGAAACCTCACATATACCCTTAGTTCCTGTATCTCCCTTACCATCCAGACCAGTCAGTCGTACCTTAGGAATCCTCTCCATTGCCTCAGTCATATCCATTTCCCAGGCCTCAAAATGTGTACTCTATTCATATATTGGCCTCTTCACTGGTATCTGTGTTATCAGACTCTCTTCTACCCCGCCCAAGGTATCCAAGATCCTAGACACTTCCAGCTTCCTATTAGAGAAAATCCACATTCCTCATCAGAGAATACAGGACTCTGTCTAAATACAGCCTCTGACTATTTCATCCTCCACCACCTTCTATACTCTGCACCTACATACCCTCACACATGTACCCCAGAATCTTACCACCTCTCATGAGCCAAGAAGAGACTATTGCTAAGCAATGGATTAGGAAGTGGTAAACTTCTGGCTTAGTCTAGATGATAAACTGGTTCATAATTAATCATGAAGAAAGTCAGAGCTAATGTGAAAAAAAATCTTCCTTGGTTTCCTTCTAAAATTCTTTCTTTGTTGCAAGAAAACAAACCCAGGAGAGTCTGTCACTTAGAATAATGGTCAACACGAACGGCAACTAAAGCTGAATTCTGTAAGGCTGCTCTGGCCAGCCTTCCAAGAGTCCTTGGCCACTTGTGTGGTGCAGTAATATTGCCATTCTTACAGGATTTTTGTAAGAGTGAAGGAGATAGTTGAGAGAGGAGGGGAGTTCTCTGTAAACATCAAAGTGCTGTACAAAATGTAAGGATTCACTCTTTCCTGTAAATAAATATTCATTCATTTCTTTCTTTTACAATTCAAAATTCCTTAGAAAAATACAACTCACAGAGGGTCTGTCTTATGCAAAAAGGAAATGCCACATACCCATGAGAATCCAAATCATTTTTAAATGAAAGTGTGTTGGGAAATGGGAGGGTACCTTTGACTGAGAACATGGGAATCCATATGAATTCAGAAACATTACACCATGGTTGTTATCAGCAGGGAAGCCCTGGTGTGTCTGGCTGAATTTTTAATATTCTAGCTTTTTAATCTTGCATGACTCTCCCTGGCAAAGTCAGTCCAAAAGAAGAGACGCTTAATAAACATTTGAGGCTGGGGACTAGCTGTTTGTGAAACTCACTGTCCATTAAGTAATTGTAGGTTAGGCTAAATAAAATGTTTTATGGAGAGTAATATATCCATGGTGAGGCTTCATTAAATATGTTACTGTTTTTATGGCCCCTTCAGTATGGAAAACAAATAACCTGTCCTTGTTCTCCAGAGACTACGCTGACCCTCAAACCTACTCTGCACTTGCCTTGCATGCAGATAGAGTATCACAGCTGGTTTACAAAATATAAGAGTGCAACCAGTTCTCTGCTGCTTACCGGGGCACTGATAATACATGATGAGGAATAAAGTTTTATTTCAGTATTCCCCGAAGTGCATTCTATGGAACATTTGTTCTGTAAGATGTTAACATATATTCTGAAAAAATGAAAAGGAAGGAGCCAGCCATGTTAAGTGGCTCCTTCATGAGCAAACAGGCTTGAGAAACAATAGGTTAAACGAAGGTAAGCAATTTTCCTTCCTTCAGGATATTTAAAGCCTTCAATAGGCCAAAATGCTCTGTGAATCTCCTAGAGGGGAACAGAGTAAATAGAGCACCTCTAAAATTATTTGACCATAGAACTTATTTTCTAAAGAACACAAAAGGTACTAATGTTCCACAGAACATAGTTTAGAAGAGGCTGTTTTATTTAATAAAGCCAAGTAACCAATGACAACCAGTTCAATAATTTCCAGAACATCATATTTCTCAGTGAAAGTCCTAAGCAAGGGAACATCCCCCACAAGCAATATTATTACAAGAAGCATAAGACAGAATCATCTGCAAATGAAGTTTTGAGTAAAACACATTAAGATTTCACTACAGCCTGAGGATCTATAATTCAATACTTGAAGTCATTGTTTCTCTTATGGAGAATAGGAAACAAAATTGACAAAGGAAGTTGCCATATTTTCTATACTTTGCTGCAGGATGACAATTCTTACTTAAGCACAAGAAGAAAAATATTAAAAAATAAAAATCCAAGTATGTTTGCTGTCCATATTTTCCCTTACAATTATAAAAATCATCTTAAGAGCAGCAAGCTTATAAAGTCATGTACGACAGCCAGAGTGGCCAGGGTGACCAAGAATAGGAGCAGCATTATGAAAAACCTCTCATGTGACTCTATGTTGTCATCACATAATGGATGCTGACAGTGCCCCTCCTGGATCCCTTTTACCTGGCACACACCCCCCCCCACCATTGTCATGAATGTTGGTTACTAATAGCTCCAGAGGCTTCCTCCCAGGAGAACTGCCCTCTGCAGAATAGGAGCTAATCTTATCCAGTAGATTATACCACTCATCCATCCCAGGGCAGCTTGTAACCAGTGACTGATGTGAGATACAAAAGTCTGGCCTCCTTTCCTCAAGGCAGGACCAGCTATGTGGTACGATTCATCCGCGGAGCTCTTCAGGAGATCAGGTTAAAGCTGGCCTCCAGCTGGCCACAGCCCTGCTTAGCTCCATGCCTGGCTGTATCCTATTTCCCCTACTCTCTTGTTCCTGAGACCACTCCAATAACCAACATATATCCAAATGCCAGTCGCAG
The DNA here is from genome assembly GCF_024610735.1 of Ursus americanus. Lineage (NCBI taxonomy): Eukaryota > Metazoa > Chordata > Mammalia > Carnivora > Ursidae > Ursus > Ursus americanus. The sequence continues at coordinate 7,823,447 of NC_142137.1, read as the reverse complement.
GCTCTGCTGTTAGGGAATCCAGCCTAAGACATCTAGTTTACAACTTTGTATCTAAAGAGACAGTGCTTTCGTTCAATTACAATAATACAGTTCACAATGGCTTGTCCTCTTACTTGCTTCAGGAAACTTACATCGTGTTCTAATAGGAGGCCTTAGATCAGTATTTCACATTGTGTGGTCTTGGATCATGCACATTAGAGTTATCGGAGTGCTTGCTAAAAAGTAGAGATTGCTAAGGCCCACCCCAGACCTACTGAATCTGAATCTCTGAGAGTGGGATCCACAAATTATATTTTATATATCAGATACTTCTGAGGTAGTCGAGTTTAAGATCTAGTATCAAGATGCCATGATTTAGCCAGCTTCCCCCCACCACCTCCCTCCCTGCAGTAACTGAGAGGCACTCTCAAGTCAAGCTAACTTGTCTTCTTACCTTCTGCCTACTGATAAACTCCTCTGAAAGAAAACAATGCATAAATTTCCAAGTAGAAACTTCCAATGCGGCCTATAGAGAGAAAAAAAAATGAAACCCACGCAGATTATTGTCTTAGCTAATGACAAACTACTTCAAAATGTAAATTTTGTTTCATTTCTTTGAAATTGAAAAATGTGATTTGAGACGACACTCTAAATAAATAAGTTGGAGAAGCTATGTTTAATCATCTAAAATCAATTATTTCTAAGTATTTAGGAGCTATGGGAAGGAAGACAATCTGAAAACATTTTTTTCAAAGCACAATGCAGAAAAGATCTATAGTAGCTCATAAACATCCAAATTGCCATATTTATTCATCCCACAGAAGTTGACTGTTGCTTGAGAATTATTTACCTAAAAAGTCTCAGATCTCTGTATACACTGTGAAAAACATCACTGAATGCCATGTTTTTGCATACCTCTGACAAGCATGGGACAACCACAGTTGTTCACAAGTACCTCAATCAGCAGGACAATCAAAATTAAACACGGGTGTAAATTAGTGACAAGAGATCAAACAGAGCCCCAACAGCAAACTTGCTGTCTACCATTGAACCAAGATAGGTCAAGAAAATCAGGGGTGGGTGGAGATGGCTTCTAGGGAATGGTATTTACTGAGAAGCAGCTGATTCAAGCCTAGACTACTTGGCAGGCAGACACCTCTCTTCATTATCACTGTTTTGGAGTGTGTGTATGTGTGTGTGTGTGTGTTGGGTTTTTTTGATCCAAGAGAAATGAAATTATCTTGATTCAATGCCAAACAGAGCAGCCACGCAGTTCCTCACTGGCCGGCATTTCTTAATGACCATCTCATCAGGGATCCCAAAATGAATCAGCCACCCCTGGAAAGCTCACTCACCCCTAGAAGATGTTCCTAATAATTATCTAGTGCTTGGTTAATACAGAATACAAGAGTGCACTTCTAATCAAAGTGAAGCACCCTTTCAAGTCCCAGAAGTCCAAAAAGCTACGTGGTAGGAGGATATTGGATTGTCCAATTTGTTGTTTTCTCCTGGAAGTTGAATCATGGACTGTGTGATAAAAAATCTAAAAACAAAACTCAAAGAGAAGTCTAAACTTGCAAGTTATAAAAATACATTAAAACCAATATTTTTAAGAAGAGATATGCTAAAAATAAAGTGTCGCAAATAACACACTTTTGAAGGAAAGGCAACTCTACAGGTATAAACATGTAGTTTCCAAAGTCCAAAGTGGTTCCAATGTGTCATTTTTAAATGAGCTCAAAGTTCCTTAGAAAATGTGTTATTAGGGTAGCTTCTGTTGGGGAGAAAGTTATACATATCACTTAATGGGATTAACACACAGATATCCGGGGCCACACCTGTCAAGAGCCAGCATCCTTACCTTGAATTTCATAATCAACGCTGTTGGTATACCACGGTAAATTGACCAAGAGGATTTGGTCATCTGAAAAACCTGAGATTTTCAAACAGACACAAGGAAAAGGAGAAAGAACTATTTTAGAGAAAGGATCCTGGCAATGGCAACACTAAATACAAGAATGCTCCAGGCTTGGGGCGCCTGGGTGGCTCAGTCACTAAGCGTCTGCCTTTGGCTCAGGGCGTGATCCCGGTGTTATGGGATCGAGCCCCACATCAGGCTCCTCTGCTATGAGCCTGCTTCTTCCTCTCCCACTCCCCCTGCTTGTGTTCCCTCTCTCGCTGGCTGTCTCTATCTCTGTCAAATAAATAAACAAAATCTTAAAAAAAAAAAAAAAAAAGAATGCTCCAGGCTTATATCAATAAACAGTCTCACTGCCCTGACAGTTTCAGGAAAGGTAGGAAGAGACATGACGATTATGAACTCGACTCCTCAACATTAATTCCTGTGGAAACACTAAGACAAATCACTTAACTATCTATTTGAGGGCACCCAGAGGAGCACCAAGTTCAAATAACCTTACCTGGCTCCATGAAAAACTAGCCCGAGAGCACCCATATAGCCCTTCAACTACAAGTTTAATCTACATGGTGTCTACATAAAGGAGGCAGAATTAGAGGTAATTTCCTCAAGAAATTCAATTCCACTCTACATGATATTCTTAGCAATTTCTTATTAAGATATGGTTTAGCATCTAACTGGTTAAAACCCAGACCCAAACACAATTATAGCGGCTTGGTATCCACCCAAGCACCATAGAGTATCCTCACAATGAAAGCTGTGATTAAAAGTATGCACCTCAGTCCTTCAGATGACACAAAGTTGAATGGGGCTGCTTAAAAGTCATGAAATCCTAATTAAAAACAAGTATAATAAAAGGAAGAAGAAAAGCTCAATTTTATTAGTCATCAGGGAAGCACAAGTTAAAATGATGTATGGTATCATTATGTACTACCAGAATGGTTAAAATAAAAAAGACTGACAATATGACATGCTGGTGAAGGTGAGGAGCAAGCTGATGGGGAAGTAAAATGGTTCAACCAATTTAGAGAACTCTTTGGCAGTATCTCGTAAAACTGAACATACATATACTGGATGTCTCAGTAATGCCACCTCCAGGTTTACAGCCAACAGAAATGGGTACATATGTTTACCAAGTTACTTCAAGTTTTAAGCTATTGTGAAGAATGCTACTATGAATATTCACAGAGCATTCAAAAATTCAAAAGTAGGCAAAATAAAGCAATAGTATGAGAGGTCAGGATAGGGCTACCCTTGAGGCAGGAGTAGGAAGGGGCTTCTGAATGCTAATAATATTTTGTGTCTTGATTCAGACACTGGTTACACAGATCTATTAATTTTGTGAAAATATTTTGAGTTATGCATTTATAGTTTAATACTTATAAGTATATACTTATGATAGTATTGTATGCTATATGCTATAAACTGAATTGTATTCCCCAAAATTCATTATGTTGAGGCCTAACCCCTAATGTGATGGTATTTGGAGACAGGGCCTCTGGGAGGTAATTAGGTTTAGATGAGGTCCTGTGAGTATGGCCCTTATGATGGGATTAGTGCCCTTACAAGAAGAAATACCAGAGATCTCTCTCCCTTTGCCACGTAAGGACACACAGTGAGGTGGCTTGCTATTTGCAAACAAGGAGGAGGACTCTCACAGGAACTAAATGGGCATCACCTTTTTCTTGGATCTCCCAGCCTCCGGAGATATAAGAAATCAATGTCTGTCAATTAAGCTACCAATCTATGGTATTTTCTTATAGCAGCCTGAGCAGATCAATACACTACTATAAAAGTTTACTTAGAACAAAACAACAACAAAAAAGCCACTGTAAACCACTAGAAAAAGTAGTCCAACAAAACCAGAATACACTTGAAAACTGTGATCTCAGTACAATGCCTTGTGATGTTAATGAGAAATGATGATTGAGAACTTCTCAAATTTCCAAATCTGCAAATACCATTTTAGAGAGAAACGAAGTGCCACTGAGATATGGTATAAGACAGGACAGGCACTCGTTCCATGACTGGTTCCAGATACCAGCCCTCAGTCTTTGAAACTCAAATCTTTGCTTCCGTAAAATGACAAATGACTACCTGTTTGGTGTGTTTTACACACACACACACACACACACAATCCCATTACTAGAACATCTACAAAGTCTACTATATAAGATTTGGAAACATAAAGCAAAACCAGAGGTACCAAGAAAAGACTGGGCAGAAAGTGTCATTATGGTCCACAATTAGTGGGGTATGAAATGTCTTTCCTGAAAAGTTAAAATTTTAAATATGTCATGTCTCCGGTTAACAGAACATAGGCTTCTGAAGGAGAAAAAGAAAAAAAACAATCAATGATACTGAGACTAGATATCATTAAAAGATGATATTTAGTTTGGGTGAAAAACATTTTAATAAATGGTGGAAACCATGCAACGTAATAAAAATAACACTTCCGAGCAAAAACTGAAGGTATCCAAGTAGTTAGCTACTAGAGGGGCACCTATGCAAAGTGCACGATTGAACCTCCACCCACTTGGTAGCTCCACAGACTTGGCTCAGACAAGTAACTCAGCCTTGTCACGCCTCAGTCTCCTCATCTGTATACAGGGTGATCATAATTATCCCCCATGGGATCATCATGAATCAACTGCATTAACATAGGTGAAGTGGGCCTGTCATCTGTCATCTAGTAAACAATATGCACAACAGATTGTTATTACAGAACAAGAAAGAGTTTTGAGATTCTTAGAGCTAGTAAACAGGACTCCACAATAGTTTTCCCTTCCTCACCTCGGGTAGCAGAAAAGAAAAGAGAAAGCAAGGCTAGTTGTAGAATGAGGTTACAAGGACCCCCAGCCCCCAGAGCATCTCTCTCACTTGCTCAAAGACACCAGAAATGCCTAAACATGTTCTACGATCAGAAAGGCTTGAAATGCAATAGCCCCTTAAAGCAGCCTCGGATTTTCACTTTATTCACACTATGCAGTAAATAATTGCTGTCAGGACCCTTTTCAGGGACTAATTTGAAAACTGGAATACAGAGGACCCTGGGGCACAGGACACTTGAAAGCAGAAGGGAGAGGGGTAGCTGGGTGGCTCAGTCAGTTAAGCATCTGCCTTTGGTTTAGGTCATGATCGCAGGGTCCTGGGATGGAGCCCCATGTCAGGCTCCCTGCTGAACGGGGAGTCTGCTTGTCCCTCTCCCTCTGTTCCTCCCCCTGCTCATGCTCTCTCTTTCAAATAAATAAATAAAATCTTTAAAAAAAAAGCAAGTTGAAGGAAGTCTCAAGAAGAGAAGAAGCTAAAAATGCTGGAGGCCAACTTTATCATTTCTTTCTATCATCAGACTAGACACAGGGAACTCCAGCTGACCCTTGAACAACATGGGTTTGAACTGTGTGGGTCCACTTACATGACGATTTTTTTTATAAATACAGGACAATACTATAAATGCATTTTCTCTTCTTCATGATTTTCTTGATGACCATTCCTTTTCTCTAGCTTTCTTTATTGTAAAAACAATATAAACACACAATACATATAACATACAAAATATGTATTAATCAACCATTTATGTTATTGGTCGGCTAGAGGGAGTCAAAAGTTATACATGGATTCTTAAACATGTGGGGGTCAGTTGCTCAAGGGTCAACTATATTTCCTTATGAAAAAAGAAGATTTAAAGACATTATCTGGGTAATACAATCCCCCCAAACCATTTCTCCTCAGTTATTTGCATCTGTCAAACAAAGTGCTTTTAAGCTTGAATTAACAGTGGTTACCACTTCACATGCATTTTACCTACGTAAATACGAGTTTAGTATGAAACACTAAGACTACCAAAGAACGCTATAGAAAAATGGATGTGTGTAATTTAACTCTAATAGAGATGCAAACCTTTGGAAAAGTGGGTGCATATTTTTATGTATTTTAAGTGTGAAAGTAGAATGCGGTTAAAGCGAGCACCCTGTTGAATAACATACATCTCTACAAATGGATCTGTGATGAGCTTTTAAGGATGATTTAGTAACTGGCTATAAATGTCAACCACAAAAGTTAGCAGGCTGTCTCTAACAGAACTTTTTAAATTTATGAAATATAGAGACCTTCTTGGAATGGTTGTTCAGGCCCAGAACGTAACCTCACATCACACTTAGAATCTGTGCCTGCCTGAGGCATCAAGCCATTCCTAGACGTCCTCTGGAGACCCTTGCAAGGTCTGTGGTTTCACAAGAAAGATAACCTACAAGAAGTGAAATCAACGTGCAGAGAACACACCTCCATTGAAACATTCCTTCGAGTGGATTTTCCACATTATCTACTCCTGAGAATTCAGGACGATTGTTCCTTCTTAATTCAGGGGAAAAAAATATTCAGAGGTAAATCTCCTACCCTTCCTGATTCCACAAAGAGAAAAAATCAAACACTTTCCCTTTCCGTATTGAATTAAGGATGGTTAAAAGTAGTAGACTGCTAGAAATTATTGTGACAATACAAAGCCACACTAAAATAATTAGTGAGATAGGAAAAGAGAAAGAAAAGCAGCAACAGACAGTGAACTAAAAAGATTCCAAGTAAATAATTCTCATTTTTTAGGATCTTGGCCTGAGGCTTTTCTGTGAATTTTAGATAAAGATATTCAGCCTCTGCAGAAATCTTTAATAAAACACCCAACCCAACAAATAACGTACTTTCCTGCTGTAGCAGAAGACTGCAGTTAAATTTTCCAGTGGTCATGATCTGTGTTTCCATGCAAGGAAGAGGGCCAAGCAAAAAAGGATTTTTCCATAAAGCAGTTAAGGTATAACGCGGATTAGGAGAAAAATAAAATGAGTCTTTATCTTCTTCTATGTAAATATTTTCCTAATATACCACCTGCTGGAAGCCTCTGGCAGAATATGATTGTAAGAACACAACTTCTGTGAAGCAATTTTCTGAGTTCCTGAGTAATTCAATTAAAAGTGGGACAGCTCTTGAATTATCCAAGATACTATCTCAAACCACAGCTTTGCCCTACTTTTACCAACATGCCCCAGAAATCTTCATTTATCAGTTTTCCTGTTTGGTAAGATGAATTCCTTTAGCTTTCTCCTTGAAAGTCTGAAATCTAATCAGTTAACAAATAACCTTTCCACTTCCAAGTCTGGGAGTCATCTTGGACCTCCTCACCCTCTCACCTTCATGCCAACCAGCCCCGTTGATACTACACACACACACACACACACACACACACACACACACACACACACATCCCTGCACAGAGTGTACTGAAATACGCCATTGAATATGTTATTTTCCCTGTAGGCTGTGCCTTTTTTTTCCCCTCCTTTACACCCACTCAAATTCCAGACCTTTAAGACCAAACTCAGTCATTTTCTCCAGGAAACTTTGCTGGATAAAACCTACTTCACTGCCTTAACACTTATATCGAGGCAAAATCCTGCCCCCAAAAATCCAGGTCTTTGCTTATAAAGTACTTTGATTCTTTTTAACATTGTTTGAAATAACATGGCTCTTTAATATTTGGTTCTTGGTTCTCCCAGCTCCAACCCCTACTTCCACCCCAACTCCCTCTGCTCTCGCCCTCCACACACACATATACACAACAGACTGATCGTGACCAGGAAGCTGTTTGATTATTTTATACACTTTGTCCCGTACCTTTTCTCCCATCCTTCCTAGATTACCAGAATACAGTATTTTCAGCACTAAACTTATTGAACAAATAAATATTTGTTCACCATCCTTTTGATAGCTAGAGACAGAAGGACATGGAAACTGAACTGCCAAATAAATACGTGATCCAGTAGGCACCTAAAATGTCAACACCAATGGTTCTCTTAAGGATTGTCACTGGGGGTGGGAGCTGGAACAGAAAGGATTTTAATTAATCTATATATTGGATTGCTCAGTGTTTTCAAAAAGCTGTTTGATTTTTTTTCCCCATCTCTCAAACACCAGACTATCACAAACCTAGCTCTCTGACCCATCAGACTGGAGACATATCCTTTTGTCAGGCTGCCTCTTCATTCCCTGCCAGATTTTCTTCTCTGCAAATACCACAGAGGTAACAGCTGGAATACTGTAGAGCACCCCTATCATAGCATTTACCCCACTGTCATGTGATTATTTATATGTTAATCTCCCACAATTAAGATTCGATTATAACGAATTAAAATATAGGGTGTCAGTTAAATTTAAATTTCAGATAAAGTGTTAAAAAACAAAATTCAACAGAGTAAATTTTGAAGATCTTACCAACTTTATTCAATGACTCATGAATTGGGCAGCATCCCATCCAGCAAATAGAAAGGAGCTCTAAAGAGCTGTACAAAATGAAAGATTTTAATAAGCCAAAGGGGGCAGAATAGGCAAAGACTAGATTCTTTCAAGCAAGGTCACCTTCCTTTAAGGGATGGCAGGTGTCTATCAGATGAGAGACCTCACTGGTGCTGATCAGGTAATTCCAGATTGAGTGGTTAAGATTACACTTCTTGGACAGGCTGAAACTACAATTAGGTAATACCTAATACAATTAGGTATTAAGTCTCAATTTAGTGATGTGGGCTTAGCACAAGTGACTCCATTTGGGGCATGTTATCTCCTTTTTAATAATAGCAAATAATTTTTTAATATATGTATGTCCCAAATTTTGCATGGGACATCCTTATACTTAAAAAAATCACTTGTTTTACATCTGAAATTTGAATTCTACTAAGCATCCTCAATTTTATCTGGCAACCCTATTCAAAATAGGCTAATATCATTGCTGTACCCATCACACCCACCTCACCTGATGCTCCATACACAGGAGGCATGCTGTAAATGTTTCTTGGATGGATGTAAATAACTTTCATGCAGAGTTTAAATGGCAGTAAGTCACACTGAAATTTAAACTTTCACAGTAGAAAGCACAAAAAGGTTAAATGTGGGGTGCCTGGGTGGCTCAGTCCGTTAGGCAGTGTCTGCCTTCAGCTAAGGTCATGATCCCAGGACCCTGGGATGGAGCCCACATCTGGCTCCCTGCTCAGCGGGGAGCCTGTTTCTCCCGCTACCCCTCCCCCCCTCCCGCTCGTGCGTGCACTCTCTCTCTCTCAAATAAATAAAATCTTTAAAAAAATTTTTTTAAGAAGATCGAATGTTCATTCTTTTTTTTAAAAAAGATTTTATTTATTTGACAGAGACAGCCAGTGAGAGAGGGAACACAAGCAGGGGGAGTGGGAGAGGAAGAAGCAGGCTCCTAGCAGAGGAGCCTGATGTGGGGATCGATCCCAGAACGCTGGGATCACGCCCTGAGCCGAAGGCAGATGCTTAACGACTGCGCCACCCAGGCATCCCCAATGTTCGTTCTTAAGCCCAACACGGGTAGATCCATCTGAAAAGAAGCTACTCCTCAGAAAGAATAAATAAGAACAAGTTCAGAATAGCAGCACTGCCCAAGCGATTCCCTCAAACATTGTAAGGACATGATGACGGATGATCCAGTCCAGAGGAAAGGCCACTGTCAAGTGTGCAGCTGCCTATACGTGCAGCTTTGCAAAGAGGCAAAACTTCGCGGCTGCATTTCCCTCAAGACTGCTTTATCTTCTTCCCTCCTTCTTTAAAAAGTATCCTCCAAGTCATATTTCTCAAAAAAGAGATAAGAAACAGGAAAATCTACCACCATGGAGTTAGAAGGAGATAAGAGAAATAAGCTGTCTAGATTCCAGCTTAGCAAAGGAGAAAGAAATTAGGAATCCGATGTTTCATAGTTGGAACGATGAATACAGAGGATAAAGAAAATAGAAAAGTTTCTCTGGGGTTGAAGTACATACTGAGAAAAATAAATAAAGGACAGTAAAATATTCAAGTCTACATTGAGGAGCAGCAAAGCACTTCATCATGACAATGTTTTTATCGAATTGCAGTTCAAAGGTTTCTCCATGAGCACATCTTTATTAATTCTTCAGATACCCAAACCTCATTAGTAAACCTGTCATCAGAAAGCAGAAAGAATGAACTTATATAACTTATATAACTCATGGCTCAGAATACCATTAAAATATGGCTAAAAAATTTTTATTATATATACCTAGGAAAGGAACATGTGTTTTATTATACATACCTAGGAAAGAAACACTCTTGAGTGCAGAAAGTGTGGCTTATGTATTAGCCCTACTCCTTAGTAGCTGCAAGTCCTTGAACGAGTTTTTTCACCTCTCTGGCTGTGTCTTTACCATGGAGGTATGATGCTTACCATAGAGGGTGACCATCAGTTAATTTCTAGAGAACACCCAGCATAGTCCCCAGGACACATCTGTTTCCTTATTCGTTTACACTTACTACCTTGCTATCATCATCCTCATCATCCCCACTATCATCATCATCATTACCATCATCATCAATATTAATTCTGATTACTGGCTATGTGCAAATTGCTTTATATGCTTTCATTATCCAGCATGACAGATCTAGAATTCTAGTTCTTATTCTTTTGGTTCTAAAGGCCCTCCCCTGTTTACTACACAATATTGCCTCTAAGAATAAAAATTTTGTCACTAAAATCCCTTTACTTTAACCTTATACTGTCTGCACTTTGAAGAGTCAGAAGATTTATTGATATTTAATAGCAGGAAAGCTGAGGCCCCAGAGATGTGAGAATAAAGTATACCCTCCCTCCTGTGGAAATCAGGTGAGGAATTTTGATTCCTCCAAACTTCAGTGCATAAGAACCTCCTCAAGACCAAGAAAGAACACTACTCCAGTCTAGGACCCTGCTGACAGGGATAATTCTGGGAGTGGTGAGGACAGCTTAAGAGAGGAGAGGCACCTGCTGTGGATGATTAGAGAAGAAAGCAAGCATTTCCTGTGGCAGCTGGAAGTCAATTATCAAGGCTGATAATGAATGAAAATTTGAAATATTGTTTACAAAAATTAAAGAAGAAATACCTCTAGAGTTCAGGATTTTTAAATCAATGTATTTTGTTTCTCATTTGAAACCAAACGTTTCAGAATCTCAAAAATGGCATACCCAAACTTACTCCTCAAATGTGTTCACACAGGTGCACAAAAATGTTTAGATAAGGAAATTTCTAACAGCATTTTTTCTAAGAGCAAAAGATTAGAAAGAATCCAAATGTCCACCAAGAGGAAACTTGATAAAGTACTGTTCATCCACTGGAACATAATACCCTGCGATGGTGAAAAAGAATAAAATAAATCTGTATGTGCTCATCGGGACAAACTCTAGAGCCCAAGATGATACCTTTGTGCAAATTAAGAAAAGGGGCCCCTTCCAGGCAGACCCAGCCTCCTGCCAAAGAACACAGTTTATTGAATTTCAGCGCCCACTCTCCCCTCAGCCAAGTGCCTTGTGCATAACTATGTACGATAGTTCTGCCAAGATGTATTAAGGGGAGAAAAGGGAGGTGGGTGTAATTTGATACCATTTGTGTGTGTTTCGAACAGCATATACACAAATACTAAATATATACTTTTATGCATAAATATTTCTGGAAGAACACTCAAGAAATTGGTAACAATGGTTGCCTTTGGGAAGAGGAAATGAGGGTTGTGGGTGGGGGATGATGTTTTAATGCATTCTCTTTCATACTTTTTTTTCTTTTTACCATGTGCATGTAACTTTATCAACCAGAAAAAAAAAAAAAAAAAACTTCTTTTCTAATGGCACGCCCAGAGACCATGGACGCAAAGGGCCATGGCTACTGCTGCTAGGCTACCTGTCCTCCCACATATCTGCACGCCCCAGCAGCCCACATGTGGTGTCCTGGCCCAGTTCGGCCCATGTGGCTTCCATTTATCCATGTGCAGCGCAGATTTTTTAAGTATATTTTTGAGCTGGAACATACTTTGCTTTTATACATTTCTCAGCAATGACAACTCTCCAAATTATTTTCACTGGGTGCTTCTCATTTTAGCTTGATACCCAGCCTGATCCAAACCAACCATGAACTCTTTTTTCATTTCTGCTAACCACAGTGAAAAAACAACATACCTACAGCAATGTGTGCAACAGCCTCTGAAAATCTCCGCAACAGTAGGTTTCCGGGTACAGTTTATAGACTGTGTGTTTGGTATCATGCTTCTGCACATAGAATAAACTACTCTGGAGGGTGCTAACTGATTGAAGCCATGGTTCCAAGAGCACTGGTTAAGAACTACACTTGGTCTGGAGCATCTACTTGCAGTGCAATCCTGGGGAAGTTCCATATACACCCTATGCCTCAGTTTTCTCATCTGAAAATTGGGAATAATATTATCTCCCTCAGAGGGTTTGTGTGATGGTTAAATGAGATAATGCATATGCCACACATAGTTACCATTCAGTAAGTGTTTGCCGTCATGACTACTGCCTTGTGGTAAGATGGTTGCTATCTGGTTGGAAGGTTGAGGCTAAAACAATGAAAATGATTAGGTAACCAAAAATGCATTATCATCAGAACAATTCATCCATACTTACCAAATGCAGTCTCACTCAGTACATTAGCTTCCATCATTAGCTTCCAGTTGTTATTTGATATTGAAATTAAGGTACACTGAAATACTACAACACATCCTTCATGTTGTTGCTTGGATTTAACATCTGTTTAATTATAAAAACTATCCATTATTAAACATTGACAGAATAGTAAAATACAGACAAAAAGGAAGTAGTTATCATTTATAATCCCATTTCCAGAGAACCACCACTAAAGTTTTAACATATTTCCTTCCAGTCTTTTTTCCATGCATTTCGGTAGCTAAGATTACATTAAATATATAATTTTCTATCCTTTTCCCCATTCAGGCTTTGGTCAATATCATTAAAAACTCTTCATAAATATAATCATTTTAATGTGTGGCTAATATTTCATTTCAATCATTCATTTCTTTAACAAACTCCTACTGAGAACCTATTATGGGTGAGGCACTATCCTTACCGCTGGAGCCACAGTAGGAAATAAAACAGACCAGATCCCTGTTCCCATGAAGTTTCCATGCAGTGCTAAGGGTTGTGGTACAAAATAGAGTGGCCTCAGGAGAAAATAGGAGGTGGAAAAGTAGAGATACTGCTTCAGCAAGTTTAGCTGCAAAGTGGCAGTAGCTGAAGGGAGAGGTGGGGTCAGTGCCATACCTTATTTTATTCAATTATTGCACTAATGTAGAAACACAAATGTGCATCTTAAGTGAACTCTTGGACATTTGGTAATATTTCAAAAAGACTTCTTAATAAAAGTTGCTAATACAGTTCCTAAACCGTTGTTGGTGAATCTATTTTGATTCTCATGTGTATCTGCAATAATTTCATGGTCTTCCGAAGTCATAAACAAAGAGTTGGTTTTAAGGGCATTGGCACTGATGCCAAGTCCTCATGACTCCACTTTGGATATCATGTTATAACCTCACAATAGCCACCACTCTCACTTTAAAGAAGAATTTGATAGAAACCATCTCTGCCTGGTATCCCATCCAACTGGTTTGTTTGTTTGTTTGTTTGTTTGTTTGTTTGTTTGTTTGTTTGTTTTTAAGGCTCGGAAGAAAGGAGTATTGTTCTTACAGGTTTTTGTACTAGAAATGTTTTATAGTTCCCTCCCACACTGTCTTCTATGGGAAACCATCTGCCCACAACCTTGTTAAGGAATGGTGGCCATGTTTTGTAACATATGGCCCTACCACTCCCCCACCCCAATACACACACACACTGACCACACCTGACTGAACTCAGCATACATTCTGACCCAATGACCTATGACCAATGACCTATGAACCTAAATGGTTCAACTTGAAAATTAGACCCTTTCTTAATTTTCATTTGGGAATTGGAGTAACAGGGCAAAAAACAGTAAAAGCAGAAATTGAAATAGTGTCAGAACCAAAGAAGCCTTAGCTGTCTAAATCACGAGAAGCTGGAATTCTGGAAGACTAAAAACTTTGAATAAACAGAATAAGCTGATCAAATAGAAAAAGGAACACAGAGAGATATCCATAGGGAAGTAGAGACACTGTGAGATTAATTCTGATCTTTCAAACAACTCCCCGATTGACACAACTAAAATATCAGCTAAAAATTATGTTAATGTTTTTAAATGCATCGATGAACTGGCATAAAACAAAGTTTTTTGTAGATCCCAAAAATGCAATCAGAGCAGGGACCCTGGTTGGTTAAGCGAATACCAAACTGGCTTTACGCTGAAAGTTTCTGCCAAACCCTGGAACATCTGAGCATCTGTTTTGAGGGCTGCACAAGGCTGGGGACCCACCTAAGATGTACAATTGATCTTGGTGCTAAGTGGATGGTTAGACAACCTCCCATGGGGTTTCACAGCAATAAGTCAGTCCTCGCATGGCTTGAAGTCCAAATTCATGCTCGCTATGTTGTCTGAAAAACTTCCAGCAGGGAGTATAATTCTTAGAGTTCCTGACTTAGTAGTCCCAACTGCAACTGATTTCTCAAAAGATCCCACAAATGAAGTTCCAGAAAAATATACAGCTCTCAGACAGAAAAACCACAAAACACACAAAGAGACACCATGAGGGGAAAAGACCACACAGCTCTTGAAAGAGAATCACTTTCACCCTGCCATTCCCATCCTTAGGTAGCTAAGAGATTCTCTTTAATGCTGCGATAAAGTCTTCCTTTATTTGATCACATTTTAGAGAGACTTTGTTCTTCAAAAAAATCACAACTCCCTTGTTATCAGCTTTTGCCCTTAAACAGTGGGCTGACAGCATGGATCTTAAGGACAGCGTTAGCAAGGGCTCTGTTGCCTCTACCTGCCTTTATCTTTACTGTTACTGCATTGGTTTCTGAATTGCATCCCGCAACCCCACTCATTCCTTTGTCATCACTGAGTACCAATGATCTCATGCATCTCTCTTTGGTATCTATTTGAATGACATACTGGATGAACAAAAGGGGCTTGCTGTAGCCAACTGGGACTTAATTGCAGAAGAAACGTATTAGGAAACTCTTGTGGGAAATCTAGCTTATGCTAATCAAACACAATTTGGATGATTGTAAATGCCTGGGAATTAAGGAGAGTGAAACCAAAGAGGTAAAGGGATGGCCACCTAATTCCCCAAAAAGGTTGAACACAAGAAATAACTAGTCTTATCATTTTTAGACACAATAGGAAATAATCCACAGCCAAAAGTCTGGTTTCTACAGATAAATCTTTCACAGAAAGGTGAATAAAGCAACTGTTAGCCAGCTTTAAAAAACATAATATGGCACTATTACGAAAGATGGCATTTTGTAAACCTATGCTCTGCTTCCGGGAATGATCACACTGCTTCAAATCCCCAGGCCTATAGATGGGGATAAAAATGTCCTCAGTTCTCTAGAGAACTCTATCCTGGCTGGCTGCCAGCTGCTCCTAAGACTGCTTTTTCTTGAAATTCTCACCAGCACTTCTGTTTGTAGTCTCACTAAACAAGCAAACCACCTGGTTGTTGACAAGACTCTGATGGGTAGACATTCAGGGAGTGGCAGGAAGACAGAAGGGAACAGAACTCCTGACCTTCCTCTCAGGATGAATTAACACTGTTTGGTTAATACAATTAATCACAGGGACGAAAGGTGTGCTCAGGAGCTAAAGCCTGTGCCTTCTTCGCTCCTTCTCTTTACTCAGTGAGAAACTATTTTCAGATTAATTGGACTTTTATCTGAAACACCCAGTAGTGTGACCCTTCTTTGCTCTGCAATGAGCAAACCCAGGCACAATTATATCCTGCTGAAGGTCAGGTACACAGCGATATTTGAAAACAATTCATCATCAGGCATTAAGAAAGTGAGAAGAGCATTCCACTTCCTCCTTTCCTTGTTGGAAAGGCATTTTCAACTTCAGATTAAGTGAAAATTTAGGGTCCAGTAGTAGCAATTCTGTCAAAACAGTAAATTAAGTATTCATCACTTGCAGATGAGCCTGGGCAAAATAGGATTTGTACTATAAAGAATCATTTTGGATACTGGGGCATTTAGACTACAAAGTAGTTATTATATATTTCAGTTGCTGTCTCAGCAAAAGACTTTTTCTTCCCCCATCTCAGTTTGCTTCATTTGAAAAGACCTAGCTTTCCCTAGATTTGAGAAATCAGCCCTCCTTCAAGGATCTGATTTGCAGTACTGTGACTACTGATCTTGTTTCTAGAACTCTAAAAGAACAGGAAATATATCTGCCCATAAACAAATAAACATGTTTTCACACATATTTTTAAAAAGAATGCCACTTGGAGTTTAGTCTTAGTAACTTCTGATTCAGCCAGTTAGTCCACTAATTTAAATTACCAAGTATTTCTTAAACATCTACATTTCAAGGTACTATGCTGTGCCAATTAAGTCAAATGTCAAAGGGAGGGATGGAAAAGTTGAATTTCATGAATTTCATCACTAAGGGTCTCAAACCAAAACATAGGTCATTTTCTAAAATTTGTGAATTCTGACTTAATTAAATGGAAGTTTTCCTACATAATCCTTATCAGAGAATGTTTAATGGCCCTATTTGTCACTAGGAATCTATTCCTATTGGAAAATTAAATGTCATTTTTCTCACTATTATCATCATCAACAACAAACTCTTACCAGATGCAAGGCATTAGAATCTAGGGAAGAAATCAGGGGCGCCTGGGTGGCACAGCGGTTAAGCGTCTGCCTTCGGCTCAGGGCGTGATCCCGGCGATCTGGGATCAAGCCCTACATCAGGCTCTTCTGCTATGGGCCTGCTTCTTCCTCTCCCACTCCCCCTGCTTGTGTTCCCTCTCTCGCTGGCTGTCTCTATCTCTGTCAAATAAATAAAATCTTAAAAAAAAAAAAAAGAATCTAGGGAAGAAATCAAAATATAAAAGGACAGGTTGGAGAGAGTCTGAATACCCTGTCTGTTATGGGGGTTACACAAATCTATGCATATATATATACACTCATTAAACTATACCCAATAAAAGTAAACTTTACTGCATTTAAAACTTTTTTAAATACATTTTTTTAATGTATAAGAGGAATTCAGAGACAGATTTACCATGAAGTTAATGAAGCTGAACATTCAGGGCTGCTAACAAGCACAAATCCTTCCAAGGCCTTGTACTTATTTTGTACTCTTTTTCATAAAGTGGGCTCCATCCCAAACGGTGTAAGCTTCAGGACATAAAACTTGCATTCACTCCTTGGAGGTATGATTCTAAAGTAATTAAATTTATTTCCATGTGTTAAATACAGGGAAAGTTAAAGAACAGAATGAGGCAGCAAATGCTGAATGCTGGGAATTCGTAAGAGTGATATAAGAGGACTAGGGATGTCAGTGGGATTTGAATTGGGTCTCTGTAATAAAGTCTGACTCCATCTTTGATGTTTGACTACTGACAGCTTTCAAGCCCCATCAGTCTTGCACCTCTTCTGCCAGCTGATACAAAATTTGGTTGCCCCCTCCTTTGGTGCCAGTAGTAAGTTCAAAACACACTAGCCCCAGCCCATGTGGGAGCCCTCATCCAGTCCCACTTTCTAATTACAGTAAAAGCACAGTCTCCTTTTCCTACTCTCTCAAGTCATTTCAGACCACTTTGGAAGCCTGCCTTGTTCTCCATAGAAATTCCCATTATGTGCATAACAAACCTTTCATTGCCTCTTGGTGCATGCATAACATCATCAGTCTTGACATCCAAACCAAATTTTGGGTGGGAACTGAATATTGGATAATGACTCCATCCTGTTCTGCTTCTGCACAGTGACCATAATGGTCTTGACAATCTGTACAATTTAGATGCACCAAGAAGAGAAGGGCATTTTTGGGGAAAGAAAATGGCTTACACAAAGACAGAGAGTTAGAAACATGAAAACTGTATGCAGGATGATGTAATTGAAACCACAAATCTGAACAGATGAGTCAGAAAGGTGGTAATAAAGCTAAAGTGGTAGTAGGGGGTCATTGAACAGGTTTAGAAATACAGATTTCTTTTATACATCAAGACACTACCAATGATTTTTTTTGAATGGGGAAATAATTGAGTCAAGTAAGTATAAGAATATTATCTATCTAGTTATAGGAAGTAAAATGGGCTGGAGGCAAAGAGGTCAGAGAGAAAGAAACTGTCAAGCATAGGATGGTAAGGGCTTGCATTATTGTAGTGTCAATGGGATGGGAAGGAAGAGAGGGATGGCTGTAAAAATACAGTGAATATAGACATAGCAACAGAGATGTTGGGAAAAGGGGAAGGAAAGAATTAAGAGTGGCTAAAAGATATAAAATGATTATAACAAGAATAAATTCCATAAAACAAGCATCAATCACTAAATGGATAGTCCTTTTGTGGCACCTATTTGTATCACCCATCATGAAATGATTCCTATCCAATTCAATTCAAGAAATATTTATTGAGCATACATTTATTCAACAAATAATTAGTAAGGACAGTCACTGTACTAGGTAGGAGGCAAAGAGATAAATAATCAATAGCCCCTTGCCCTCAAGGAACTTAAATTCTACCATGGGGAAACTGCTCTTTATTCAACTTACTATAAAACAATCTGGTAAGTGCTATATTCATTTAGGAAGAGGGGTTCTACGAACTTTGAACCGGGAACAATTAACTTTTCCAGGAAGATGACATGTAAGCTGTACCTTAAAGAATGAACAGTTTTAGGATGCATAGAGAGAAGGTAAGAATATTTCAAGAAGGGAAGGAGCAAGAACAAAGAAATTTTTCAAGTGAGCCATGTGTTCAGGCTAAAAACATAGCCCTCAGAGTGGCTTATGGAGCAAAGCATACATGGCAAGATGCAGTCAAAGAGAATGTGAAAAAGCTGACTTGAACCAGATTACAGAAAAGAAATCACTGAATGTTAAGGCAACAGGAAGCAACCAAAGGATTTAAATTGGAAAAATGATATGTCCTGTGTTTCAGAAAATGTACTCCGATAGTGATGGAGGACCATAGCAACACAGAGAGTCTAGATGCAGGAAGATCAATTGAAAAACTTCTACCAGGTTGAGAAAAGAGATAATGAGACACTAAATGAGGTGGTAATGGAGAGGAAAAGAGGAATTTGAAAGAAACCATTTGGAAGTAGACTCTGTAGGACTTGGAAATCAATTGAATATGAGGACTAAGAGTAAGGGAGGTGCCGAACCAACAGTTGATACCTTGGGCATTGGATGGTTGAAGGTGCTCTTAATAGAAGAAACACAGAAAAAGATGAGAGGCTACAACAGGGTGAGATGAGATGAGAAGTGTGGAAACTGTGGAGCTTGAGAAATCTACAAATGAAAACAAATGCATATACAGCAGGAAGTTAAAATCACAAGTCTAGAGAAATAGAGTTTCATGGACCACCACCCCCACTCCAGTCACTATAAATCTGTAGTGGTTGAAGCCATTGGACTCAAAGAGAGTACTTAAGGAAAGAATGAAGAGCTAAAGAGAGATGAGGGATGAAGATGCAAAACGTGAGGTAAAGGGCAGAAGGGAAGAGAAGAGTAGTAGGAAGAAACAGCAGAGCAATCAGCAAGGCAAGGCACAAGGAGGGCCAGTGAAATAGACTGCAAAGTCCCCCATGCACACACACACACAAAATGTACATGTGTATATGTATATATGATTATATTTTTTAAATGAAAGGCTAAAATATAAAAACAATGGTTCCTTATAAGCGAGAGAATGGGATGGAGGTTGAGGGAAAAGGAATAAAGACTAAAGTTCTTTGAATATATCTGGTTTTACAGATTTGACTTCAGAACAATGTAAATATCTTACAAATTATAAAACAAAATTAAGTTTCAAGACAGCACTTTTTAAAGTTAAAAAAAAATTGAACCTAAATGTGTATTTGTTTGGTGGCAAAACCATACAGAAAGGAACAAATTCAAGTGATTTTAAGGCACAATAACATGAGTAAACACCAGTGAGCATAATTGCTGGATTGTATACTATGTTTAATTTTGTAAGAAACTGCCAGCCTCTTGTTCAAAGTGGCTATACCACTGCATTTCCACTAGCAGTGAATGAAAAAATGCTCCACAGCATTTGGTGTCGTCAGTATTTTGAATTCTGGCCATTCCGATAGGCGTGTAGTGGTATCTCATTATTGTTTTAATTTGCAATTCCCTAATGACATATGATTTGAGCAGGTTTTCATATGCTTATCTGACATCTATATATTTTTCTTGGTGAGGTGTCTGTTCAGATCTTTTGCCCATTTTTTAACTGAGTTATTTGCTGTCTTATTGCTGAGTTTTGAGAGTTCTTGTATATACTGGACACAAGTCATTTATCAGGTAAGTGTTTTGAAAATATTTTTTCCCAGCTTGTCACTTGTATTTTCATTCTCTTATATAAAGACATTTTGAGACAAGCAAAATCTCAGGAAATATACTTCCCTTGTACCTTTTCTTAGGAAGCAACAAGATGTTCTCCATCCAAACAAGAGAAAGAACTCAGACGAGGAAACATGGAACCCAAGAAACAAGATCCAACACAAGAAATAGCCAAAACGATTTCCTGGATTTTTGTCAAAAACTTCCAAGACATCGTGAGTAAACCTAAAGCACAGGTCTCACACCCCAGTGAGTGAAAGCCAATTGTTAAGGGCACATAACGGAAATAATATTAAATTTATTTTTATGTTAGCTTTTTTGATTTTCTATTTTCGTTTCATCGTGTACATACTACTTTATTACAGAAAACATATTTTATAAACAAATAATACAAATATTGAAGGTATGTGCTGAAAATTGATAACAGTCCATCATTTTAAAAATCTGGGGGCGCCTGGGTGGCACAGCAGTTAAGCGTCTGCCTTCGGCTCAGGGCGTGATCCCGTCGTTATGGGATCGAGCCCCACATCAGGCTCCTCCTCTATGAGCCTGCTTCTTCCTCTCCCACTCCCCCTGCTTGTGTTCCCTCTCTCGCTGGCTGTCTCTCTCTCTGTCAAATAAATAAATAAAATCTTTAAAAAATAAAAAATAAATAAAAAATAAATAAATAAATAAAAATCTAGAGGCTCCTAGCCTAGGGAGGATCAGTCCAGAATGGAATAGGAGGCCAGAGGTGCACAGAAAGAATTTTACAGAAGGAAATGGAACTGATAAAGTGATATGACAGTTCTGACCATGTAGAAAATTGTATAGAGAGCCATTTCACAGAGCTACTGGAAGGCAGGAAGACTTACCATGTTTCAAAGAAATTTTAGCAAATGAAAATGACAATTATTAACTCCAAGAAAAACACAAAAAATACGCAAGAAAGAAAACATAATCATAGCATATTACCTACATCGGTAGTGAATAATATTCTCATAATTATCGTGAAAACACTGAATATGTATTTAACTAAAAATTAAAATACAATTACATCAAGATGATTCAAGAAACGGAGGATAAGAGAAAGCAAAAGTCCTCACTATCTGTATACTCCTGGTAAATGAAGAAATAGTAGGTTATCAATATTAGGGGTTTTTAATTAGTTAATTAATTTTTTTAAATATGGGGGCTTTGGGGGGGTAAATATTTTTTTAGATTTTATTTATTTATTTATTTATTTGACAGAGAGAAAGCGAGCACAAGCCCGGGGAGCAGCAGAGGGAGAGGAAGAAGCAGACTCTCCTGAGAGCAGGAGCCCCTGTCC
Organism: Ursus americanus; assembly: GCF_024610735.1. Classification (NCBI taxonomy): domain Eukaryota; kingdom Metazoa; phylum Chordata; class Mammalia; order Carnivora; family Ursidae; genus Ursus; species Ursus americanus. The sequence continues at coordinate 7,801,957 of NC_142137.1, read as the reverse complement.
GCCCGATCCCAGGACCCCAGGATCACAACCTGCTCAGAAGGCAGACGCCTAACCAACTGAGGCACCCAGGCGCCCCAAGGGTTTTTTATTCTTTTCTTTTTTTCTTTTTTTTTTAATATTCTGTCTCAGACTCCTTCCTACTTGGCCAGCTTGGGTCTCTGGTTCCCAATTCCTGATCTGCCCCTGGGGGGGGGGGGACACTACCCCTTCCTTCCCGAGCTTTGACCTCGAATCCACCTGCTGCTCTGACTTATTTCGCCCCCGCACCCCTTCACTCCCAGTCTGAACGCCCTTCTTCGCTCTAGGATTCCCCACGATTTCTTCTGGATGAAAAAAGCGGAGGTACAAATACAAAAACAGCAAAACAAAGTTCAAACTTACGGGTTTTCTTCAGCGGACAAGTCAGGAAAAAAGAAACTCGAGGTGCTTAAGAACTCACACAACTTCTCCACATAGCTCCCTCTCACCACTTAGCTACTGTTCCTGTGAGAACCCGCAAAGCAAGGCTAAGCCTCGGGGCAAAGCGCGGGGAGCGCGACTACGGCGGCTGAAGAGCGCCAGCGTGGTGCCAAAGCTGAGGGGCTCGGGGAAAGCGCGAACCGGTGCCCTCCTACCACAGACTGCGCCGGAAATCGCTGGTCAAGCATTGCCCTGGGAAAGCCACGTCCATGATCAGGGTATCTCCCCTGCCAGGTAAATATAATACTAGTTTTAAGGATGGCACTATGTATCAAAAGAAGCTGCTGTAGAATAGCTAGAAGTGGTTCCTCTTGAGACAGGACAAAGCAGGTAAGGCTGAGGGGAGAAGCGAGGGTTCTCCTTTTATACCACTGAGCGCTATTTCATTTCGTGGAATATTTGTGTGTAATAATGTAGGAAAATATTCAAAATACAATGTTAAGTGAAAGGGGAGGATTAAAGTCGGTAAAACATTTATAGCACTATATAGCTATTGAGATAAATTTACCGAATCCCAAATATACATGCCTTCTGTTAATATAAAATCTGGATACATCAAACTACATTTTTTATAATATTTTTTATTGTATTATGTTAGTCACCATACAGTACCTCCCTAGTTTTTGATGTAAAGTTCCATGATTCATTACTTTTTAAAAATATACTCAAGGTAGTTATCACTGTATGATAAGCTAATGGTAATTTTAACCTAATTTTTTATCCTTTTTTTTTTTAACTATCCACAATAAGATATATTACTTTCTTGGGGGGGAGAACTTTTTAAAAACTTTTCTAACCTTCAGTTACTAAGGAAATGGCTGAATTGCAAACAGGAGTCACATGTAACTGACGTGTCTGGGACCAGAGCAGCCTAAAAGACACAAATTGGGTAGCACTGGGTCATAACCTTTCTTTGCTGACTCTCACCCCGCCTGCTGTTGTGGGATTCTTCCGCTGCAAAGAGCTCCCAGCCTCCCAGAATTTCTGGATATTCCCAGGGGCTGCCTCAAATGTGCTCAAACAGGAGCCATACCATGTGGTGTCAGACAAGGCTGCTGCTTCCGCTGGGTGAGGCTCTGCTGGGCACATCTGCACCCAGCAGAAGCCTTGGGGCCCTGGAGGTGACACTACTGCCCTGTGACCTCTGGAACTGTCAATCCACCAAAGCCTCCCTCTACCCTACCTCTGCCCTGAGTTACAGTCAGTTTGAGGGCTCTGAAAGAAATTCTGCCAGGGCCCTGGAGTTTTTTGTTTTGTTTTGTTTTTTAAGATTTTATTTGCGAGAGAGAGAGAGAGAGAGAGGGAGCACAAGCATAAGCAGGGGGAGCAGCAGGCAAAGGGAGAAGCAGGCTCCCTGCTGAGCAAGGAGCCCAACGCAGGGCTCGATCCGAGGGTCCTGGGATCATGACCTGAGCTGAAGGCAGATGCTTAAGCGACTGAGCCTCCCACCCAGGTGTCCTGTGGGCCCTGGAGTTTTAGAGAGATTTTGGTAAAAATAGCTCTTTCAGGATTTTGTTTATTGGCTTGTAAACCTAAAGTTTCACACACACAGAGAAAGAAAGAGAGATCGTGCGCAAGAATCAGCGTAAAGAACTGGGAAAAAGGAAAGCATTCTATGGACGGATGTTCTTTCTTGACTCCTCATATTCCCTGGGGGCTTCAGTTGAGCCAGAACTGCCAGCTAGACTCCCTCTTCTTTGAGTCCATCTGGCTCAGTTCTTTCCTTGGGGGCTCCTTGATGTGTCCGTGAAAAGAATTTTGTTGGGTTCCCCCACAGACTTGGGGAAATGCTCAGTTGTGTCTGATTTCCAGAGGAGAATGTAGATAGATAGGTGCTATTACGGATCCACATTTTCAGATGAGTACACCGAAGCACAGAAGAGTTGAATAAATTGCTCAGGGTCACACAGTACCAAGTGACAGTCTGGCCCTAGGGTGAATGTTCTCACCCACCACACAGCACTGACTTGGGAGGGTGGAATGGAGCCTCCTCTCTGTGCCAGGCTCCATGTGGTTACAGGTAGACCGCTGCCTTCAGAGACTTTACCACCTAGGGATAATAACAATTACAACTGCAGACATCTGATAGAAAGTGTAAGAACAATCCATGTATCCTCCAAGCCCAGTTAAAGTACCACCTCCTTCATGGAAGTAAGTGCCACCTCCTCCATGGACCCTTCCTGGTGTCTGCCAGCATGGAATCTCTTCCTCTTTCTTTTCCCACAGCCCTTCAGCTCTACAGAACATAACACTGCCTGAGTCTCCTTGCAGTGAGCGAGTCATGTGAGATTCTTTCACTACACCATAAGCTCTGTAAGGCCCGCACTATCCAGTTGCTCTTGTTTGCTACAGTGCTTATTACAGCGTGGGGCACAGAGCAAGTGTTCAAAGCTTGCGTGTCTTTGTTGAGTTACATTGGCACTGTGCAGAGCACATGGTGAGCGTGCTGATTGATTATTAAATGATGAACAGTGCCCATTGAGGCTCCCCCACAAAAGGCCCCCCCACTCTACCCTGTAGAGCAAAGCAGTAGGCCAAATCCTGTGATGTGGCCATTTTATGAAATAAATTGTTCACATATTGGCAATATCACATGGGTCAATTCAATATAAGAAAAATATCCTATCTGAAATAGTCGATAAACCCAGGTAAATGTTTCCTTGGAAGATTTTGAAAACCCCATTTTTGGATATCTTTTATAATCTACCTATAGCTCTTAAGTATTCATTTTTTAAAATACCCCAAAAGTCCAAATTCTGGACTACAAATACTAAAATATCCCCAAGCCCAGACACCAGAGATGAAATTTGACTCTAACAACTTTGTTCAGCCATGAGTCCCTAAGATGGTGTGCAAAAGGCCAATTGTTAACAGTCTACCAGAAGAGAAAGCAGTTTTGCTCACTTAAATCTCTCCATCTTGGGGTGCCTGGGTGGCTCAGTCATCAAGTGTCTATCTTCGGCTCAGGTCATGATCCTGGGGTCCTGGAATCGAGCCCCGCGTTGGGCTCCTGGGATTGAGCCCTGCGTTGGGCTCCCTGCTCAGCGGAAAGCGTGCTTCTCCCTCTCCCTCTCCCACTCCCCCTGCTTGTGTTCCTTCTCTCACTCTCTCTCTCTGTCAAATAAGTAAATCAAAAATCTTTAAAAAAAAAAAATTTCTCGATCTTGGCCCAAGAGCTACTGAGAAATATCTCCTGGGGCCTGGTAACTTGGGGTTGCTATGTGCAGTAAATCCCCCACTGTCCTTTGCATCCCACCCTTTAGCAGATTGATCTGCCGGCATATTGATATTTGGGGACTATACTGACCTTTGGAACAAATGTCAATAGTGGGGATTCATCCAGTAGATGAGAATGTTCCTCACCTGGTAGCTTTCTTCCGCCTGGCTCAAGCTTCTGCAACGGCAGGCAGTAAAGGTAACCGACAATGTAATTTATCCACACTTCACTTGGAAAAAGTATCATTTCTTTGTACTCTCTAGAGACCCTCATCTCATAAAAAGGCCCAAGATGCCTGTCAGACCAAACAATGCCTATTGTGTTTTATTACATGGGATGAAACATAAGACTTTATGCTCCATTAGCAAAAGGTTTCATTTTCACTCCAGGAAGGTAGTTCAACATTACAATATCTTATCTTGTTCTCTCTTATGTTTTTAATATAAACGGCCTTAAAATTCCCTACTTTCATCCCTCACGCCCACCGCCTCAGGCATCCAGAAGCTGTATTATCAGATTTTACAGTCAGAGATAATGTGGTATTGTAAGAGTGCTGATATATATGTGGTGTGTGCGTGTGCGTGTAGTTTTTTAAAATAAAACTACAGCCTGATAAAAAGAAGAAGTTTGCTCTCTAGTGGCTGACTTATAAAAGGCTCTGAAAGGCACACAATAAGATATCTTAGAAAAAGAGGAAATTTGATAGCGATATTTGTGTAACAAGGTCTGAGTAATTATTTTTTTATTTTGTTTTTATTTTTCCTTACAGTGAACAACTATATCATAGAAAATGTTTTATGAATACTTTTTCTAATTAAAACTCTTCCTATCAATAAGCTAATTTCAATTCTAAATTCTTAGAGTAGCAATTAAGTTTCTGGTGTTTTATTAGTATATTGTACCTTTAGAAAGCTCTGTAGATTTTTTTAATACCATATAATTAATGTGTATTATAGACACGTTGCCCAATAATATATTATCATTAGAGCTTTTCAAGCCATTTTTAGCCCTTTGCAGAAAGATTATATAAATTCAGGGAGAAATCATATAATTTTTAATATGATGCTAATTGAAATCATTGTATTACTCCTTTTTCTACAGCAATTCAATTTATAAAATGTTACTATAAGAACGATAAATGAAAAAATTTATTCAGTATGCCCCTCTTTTTAACCATCCCCCCTGCCATGTTTTACTTTCCCGTTTTATTCTCCCACTAATTCATATCTGTCTCTTCAAGTCCACACTGTTTTCCCCAACTCTCTCCAGTACCCCTGGTCAGATAACAGGAAAGTAAACACCACCACTGGTCCCTGAAATTCTCACCCTGCGTGCTTCAAAAAAGGAAGGGATTACCTAAGAAGGTATCTTACCTGCACAGTAATTAAATACTTCAAATGATTTTCAGATCCAATAGATTTTTGTCCTCATTTCACCTATGAGAAAGAAAACAGCATTAGAAGTTTGAACTTTTCAGCAGGTCAGGACTACAGTGCAAGTAAAGTACTAGACATTGCAAAGAAGAGAGTGTTTTATGGAGCAGAGGACCAGCATACAGGATAGTGCAATGGGTGATTAAGAAGGGAAAAGCTGCAATCTGATTGACATTTTTGAAAATTATTCTGGCTGCTGTATGGAGAAAGTGCCACAATCAGGACAAGTAGAAACAGGAAACCTCTTTGGAAACAATCACAGTCACACATGCAATGAAATATAGTAGCACGGACAAGGGGGATAGCCATGGATTTGTGAAAAGTGAATGGATTTCTGATGGATTTTGGAGGTAGAACTAAATGGTGATGGATTGCAGGTAGGGGTGTGACTTTTGACTGAGCAACTGGGTGAATGATGATACAGCATAATGGAATTGGAAAGGCTGGGAGAAGCAGGTTGGGGAGGTAAGTGGCACTGAGAATGGTTGGTCATAGTTCAATCTGAAATGCCTATTCCAGAGGAGGTGTCAGGTTATCTTTTGGAGATATCAGAAAGTAACCTCAGGAGGTGTGTGCCCAACTAGATCTCTTCTTGTTAGAAGTCTGGAGCTTTGGAGAGAGGTCAGGACTGGTGATTGATACTTAGAAGTCTTCCGAATATAAATGATATTTAAAGAGGAGATCCTCAGAGAGAGACTGTGGATGGAGAAAAGGCCTGAGCTGGTCCCTGGAAAGAGAAGGGAGGCCCATCCAGGAAGATTGAACAGAAGTGGCCAGCAGTGGGGAGAGAAGCAGAAGACAAGTGAGACAACACTAGTGAGAGGTCAGATAGGATGAGGACACCGAAGTGACGGTCGAATTTGGCAATACAGAAGTCCCAGATGACCTTGACAAGAGCCCTTTTAGTGCAGTGATGGGGACAAAAGGCCTTCTTGTCCTTGAACCTCTACTGTAGGTTCTTATACCTCCCAAATATAGGCCTAAAAAATTCCTTCTTCATGCAAATATGCAAGACAGAAAGGAACTAGTTGGTGCAGTGTCTGGGAAATCTTCTCTTGTCTATGTTGATAAATTATACTCCATCTTTAATCTGCAGTCATTTTCTTTGAACCGTTTTAGAGGCAAAGTGGGCAGGGAATGGGATTCTTGAATATCAGAAATCAAGCTGTCTACCATTTCACAGAGTAACTCATCTTCCCCCACAGAATAGATGGTGAGGCCGAGGGAAGCTGAAATAAAGGAGAAAATAACTAGGCAAGGGCAAATCTGACCTAGACAATGTGAGCAGACAGAAGGTAGAGGGAAGGAGAACGAGGAAAAGAGTACCTTGGGGAGGGAAAAAGATATAAACAGGAAAAGATAGAATGAAGGATAGACTTTTTTCCTTAAGGCATAGCCCAAAATGGAAGTTGAACTACCTGCCAATCTCAGACAAAACAGAACCCAGACAGAGTAAATATGGAAAGCATTTCCACTTCAAACTACATGCCAACGGTTGGGGAACAAGGAAAGAGAGTAACACGTTGAAGCAGAAAGGAATTATAATGTGAACAGGTGGACTGCAGAAGCTGCTTATTTTCTAAAAGTCATCTTAAAATTCACATAGCTATTTCAAAACACTCCCCTCCCCCAGGCTTCCTTGCTGGTTAGTTTCTGTACAACTGCATCTCTTGTTAGGCTGTGGGAATGCCCAGGAAAACTGAAGTGAGAGACTAAACCAAGAAGAATGTGGCCAATAGAATCCCTTCTTTTTACTTCATGTGTTGATATGAATAAGCACAGTATGGAAAGGCAGAAACTTAAGTTATAATTGAAGGAAAAACAACCTGTTGATTCTGCTCGTTCACACTCCAGGGATGGGCTTTTGTTCAACTCACATTATAGCACATGCAATTTAATGCCTCAATATGATGCTGAAGACTACCATGTTTGCTGGGAATGGCACTGTGTGCTAACTCCATAGAACTTACAGGCTGTCAAGAGATACCAGTAAACCATGGCCAAGTGGGGGTAACTTTCAGCTGAAAAGGACTGGCCAGAACCCTCAAGCTAGTCTTGGGGTTATTCTTCTCATTTCCAACCGTGGCCTCCCATTACATTCTCCACCAGCCCAGCCCTCCCTCACCGGGGATCCCAGCAGTGGGTGTGCCCAAGGTCTAAGCTTAGAAGCCTCTCTTCACATGGTTTTTTCATGGGATTGAGTTGCTAGTTCACTTGACCTATTTGCTTCCCACATCAGAAACGCAGAAACTTCATTCTTCAAATTCCAGCTTGTTTCTCTTCTTCTGCTTTGTGACCACCAGTTGTTTCACTGTTATTTAAAAAACAGAGCACTCTGCATAGAACTGGGGAAGGGAATCATACATCTCAGCTCCCTGGACCATTAGCAATGACATCTGGAGAGAAAATACTGGTTGATGAAATGGCATTAAAATTATGTCATGACTACTGTCTCTCCTGTGGTTCAGAAGGCAGACATCAAGAAAAGGATCAATATTAATTTGTGGACCAACTACCTAAAATAGACCAGAAAGACTGCCTTCTAGGTCTGCTGTACTCCCATCCCTGAAGCAAGACACAGAAGAGACTATCCCCAACTCTTCATCTCCAGAATCAAATTTCAACAGTAATATCCTTGAGAACTCTTCTGGTTCCTTACTAATTAAGAAGGCTCCAACCTTAGGCAATACCAAATCATGCCAGAAAGTTATGTTCTCGGATCTTTATTGAGACTTTGCAGACTAATTCTGGCATGTTGAGGTAAGTCTCCTCTCCACCACAAAAAAGTAAAAAGTTAAAATAGAAGAAACCATGAGCTCAGATGGCAGAGGGTTTATCTGAAAAAGATAAAAGAGGGCAGCCCAGCCCAGAGGCCAAATATTACTTTAGAAGACTCTCTTAGTTCTCATGACTTCAGGTAAATATCCGATTTGCCTCAATATTTACACATGATAGTTTCTATGGTTTGGGGTGTTTGCACTTTGAATCGACATTAAGAAGGAATAGGCATAAGGGTATGGAAATCCAAGAAAGGTAAAGAAAACAGCTTTCATAGGTTGTTCAGATTTCTGAACAGTTCCAAAGAGGAAACAAGCCAGGTATACACATGTGCTTTAAATATAACACCCCAAACAGCAGTGAAGGCCCCACTCTGCTTTGTGCGTGTGTAGAATCTTGGTATACCCCCAAATTATGAGATCGTCATGAGTACATGATTCTATGTCTTATCTTACAATAAAAAAAGGAAAGATTAAGGATAAGCTAGGGGCTAGATTTGGGGGTAATGAAAGTTGGGGAAAACCCACATCCTTTGATATGTTTTTCTTACGTAATTGTTGCTACAGAAACCACTTCCTATCCATAGACTGTACATATTTCCCCTGTTATTCTAACAAAGTACACAATACCACATTTAAAACCAGGAGAACAAGAGCCCAGTAACATATATTCAGGGACACTTAAAGCTCTAAAATAATAGGAAAGAGATAATGAGGTTGTCCCAAGAGTCAGGCAACGAAGTGCACTTAGCAGTGAGAAAACCTACTCTTTATTGTTAGCATTTACCGTCCAATCCAAGCTAGAATAAATGCTCTTGAGCATCAGAAAAGAGGCTTCTTGTACTTCTACGACTCTCCCTCTATCAAGAAAAGATGGTGGAACTCATGCTTCATAGAATCACAGAATGTGAAAGCTGGAAGAGCACTAACTTAATCTAAGGTCCTCATTTGACAGTGAGGAGGCAGAGAAACTTGCCAAGGTAACATGGCGACTTCAGGGCTAAATTGGGAGTAGAAGTCATTTTCTGACTCCCAGCACAGGAACAGAAATTCAGGGAGTGTTGTCTGACGGCTGAAACTGAAAGACTCAGAATCTTAGAGTAGAGGACTCCTTGATCTTTCAAGCTCAACTTGCCTTGCATTGCAGAAATCCCCAGAAAGTTACATTTTTATTCACACTATGGACTTGGGCAATCATGACTCCTTGCTTAATCCATCAGTAAATATCTATGAAGAGATCACTGTGTTTGAGGAAACAATGGAGTTTAAGTGTAGTTCAGATCTCATGGAACAGACATAATCCCTGTACTTGTTCAACTCTCAAGAGTGCTCCAGGACTGATATCACAGTTCCAAAGGTTTCCTCAGGCTTTGGAAAGTATCTAGCTCACTTTTTTCTCCTCCCCTTTTCTTTCCACGTCCTTATCATTGTGCTTTTGTTAGCTACATTAACATCCAAAGAGGTGTCCTCTAAAGGAAAGAAACATTTTAAAAGGGACTGGGAGCAACCAAGAAACAATCGAAAGCATCCCGGCCTTTGATGTGATAACATGATTGACAGTGATGGTGGTGAGGGAGAAATTTTATACCAGTTTGGCTTTGCATTGCTGAAAATCAAAGTTCTTCTAAACAACTGGGTCAGACTGTAGTTATTCAATCCCTTTTATTTTCTCTAACAACAAATCCCTTAGATTGCCTAGAGTTAATTAGAAGCTCCCAAACATTAAATATATATTTCTTTTGTCTGCTGGAATTACTGCATTTTCTTTTTCACAAATGCCTTGATTGAAAATATTTCAGCTCAGTGATACTTACCAATCTGTCAAATGCCCATCAGCAGTCCTGTTGATGTGTTGTCTCAGATCCATTAGTTCTATTCTTTTCCATGCTCTCAGTCACCCACTCACTTCACCAGTAAATACATACACACAAACCACAAAATATTGTTCTGCCCCAACCTTCTGGAATTTTTTTTAAATCCAAGAATTCTACTCTATGACATACAGTAGTAAAACTCATGCACTTAAAAATAAATGTAATTGAAATTTCTCTAGACTGGATTCTTCCCTTTTGTGGTTCTAAGCCTGATTATGGGCCAATGATGCTGTTTCCCTTAATCAGCACACTTGACCTCTGGCTAACACAGGTGGAATATTCTAAGTGATGAAACAAAAACAAGAGAAGTGTTAGCAAACCAAACTGACTTTCAACTCTTTTAGCTTTCCACTTTTGTGCTTTTAGATGATGCACCACCCATAATATCATCAACTGTTTGTTTCAGATGTATTTCTTGCACAATTTCTAATCCTATGATCGAGAACCTAGAAACCGGCTGAGAAACTAGATATCTCTTTTTAAAATATGGTCAAAATGACTGTTGTTTCAATTATAAAATTATTCAAAGATATGTGATATAAAATATTATAAAATTTATAAGACCCTTCCTCAGTAGTGGTATTCCATAGAATAGTATCTTTTATTTGTATAGAGTTATGTCCTTTTGAAAATACTTTCTCAAATAAGAGTAATAGCTAACATTTATTAAACAATAACTCTGTCAGACATTGTTTTAAATGTTTTACATACTAACACATTGCGTTATCTTGTCCATAATTTAAAGAAGAGAAAACCAGGGGCGCCTGGGTGGCACAGCGGATAAGCATCTGCCTTCGGCTCAGGGAGTGATCCCAGCGTTATGGGGTCGAGCCCCACATCAGGCTCTTCTGCTATGAGCCTGCTTCTTCCTCTCCCACTCCCCCTGCTTGTGTTCCCTCTCTCGCTGGCTGTCTCTATCTCTGTCAAATAAATAAATAAAATCTTAAAAAAAAAAAAGAAGAGAAAACCAAGACATTGTTTTCAATGTAAAGTTTAGTTCTTCTGCTAAATAAATCAGGAATTATCTCACTAAGCTTTCAACAATTTGTAAGAAAGATTAGATCTGTAGCTTCTGGTCTCTGCTATTGTACTTCATTTGTGAATACAGGAAACTGAAACTCTTATTTTCTCTCAGAGAAGTTATTTTATGTTCAGCTTATTTATTTGGGTATGAAAATACAAAGTCCCAAGTTTTCATTTATGAACACCAAGAGTCAATTAATATCTGTAATAGGAAAAAAAAACAACTTACAAGGTAAAAGATTTATTTTTCTGTTAACTGTATGACCTCGGGCAAATTGTTACTATAAATAAAATCTCTGCCCTGAACAGAACAGAAAAAGAATTTGTTGAACATGAATCTTTTTTTAACATTTTTTAATTTGAATTGCATTAATTAACATATAATGTATTATTAGTTTCAGAGATAGAGGGCAATGATTCATTAGGCTTATATAACACCCAGTGTTCATTACATCATGTGCCCACTTTAATGTCCATCACCCAGGTACCCCATTCCCCCACCCATTGCCCCTCCAGCAACCCTCAGTTTGTTTCCTATGATTAGGAGTCTTTCATGTTTTGTCTCCCTCTCTGATTTCATCTTGTTTTATTTTTTCTTCTCTTGCCTTTGATCCTCGGTTTTATTTCTTAAATTCCACATATCAGTGAGATCATATGATAATTGTCTTTCTCTGATTGACTTGTTTTGCTTAGCATAACACCCTCTAATTCCATCCACATCATTGCAAATGGCAAGATTTCATTTTTTTTTAATGGCTGAGTAGTATTCCATTGCATATATATGCCACATCTTCTTTATCCATTCATCTGTCAATGGACATCCAGGCTCTTTACATCGTTTGGCTATTGTGGACATTGCTGCTATAAACATTGGGGTGCAGGTGCCCCTTTGGATCACTACATTTGTATCTTTGGGGTAAATACCTAGCAGTGCAATTGCTGGGTCATAGGTTGCTCTATTTTTAACTTTTTGAGGATGCTCCATACTGTTTTCCAGAGTGGCTGTACTAGCTTGCATTCCCACCAACAGTGTAAAAGGGTTCCCCTTTTTCTGCGTCCTTGCCAACATCTGTCATTTCCTGACTTGTTAATTTTAGCCATTCTGACTGGTGTGAGGCAGTCTCATTGTGGTTTTGATTTGTATTTCCCTGATGCCAAGGGATATGGAGCATTTTTTCATGTGTTTGTTGGCCATTTGTATGTCTTCTTTGGAGAAATGTCTGTTCATGTCTTCTGCCCATTTCTTGACTAGATTATTTGCTTTTGGGTGTTGAGGTTAATAAGTTATTTATAGATTTTGGATACTAGTCCTTTATCTGATAAGACATTTGCAAATATCTTCTCCCATTCTGTCAGTTTTCTTGGTTTTGTTGACTAGCTTTTGTTGATAAAAGCTTTTTATCTTGATGAAGTCCCAGTAGTTCATTTTTGCCTTTGTTGCCCTTGCACCTGAAGATGTGTCTAGCAAGAAGTTGCTGCAGCTGAGGTCACAGAGGTTACTGCCTGTGTTCTCCTCTAGGATTTTGATAGACTCCTGTTTCACATTTAGGGCCTTCATCCATTTTGAGTCTATTTTTGTGTATGGTGTGAGAAAGTGGCCCAGTTTCACTCTTCCGTGTGTGGCTGTCCAATTTTCCCAACACCATTCGTTGAAGAGATTGTCTTTTTTCCGTTGAATATTCTTTCCTGCTTTGTTGAAGATTAGTTGACCACAGAGTTGAGGGTCCATTTCTGGGTTCTCTATTCTGTTCCATTGATCTATGTGACTGTTTCGTGCAAGTACCATACTGTCTTGATGATTACAGCTTTGTAATAGAGTTTGAAATCTCGAATTGTGATGCCACCAGGTTTGGTTTTCTTTTTCAACATTCCCCTGGCTATTTGGGGTCTTTTCTGTTTCCATACGAATTTTAGGATTATTTGTTCCAGCTCTGTGAAAAAAGTTGATGGTATTTTGATAGGATTGCATTGAATGTATAGATTGCTCTAGGTAGCATAGCCATTTTAACAATATTTGGTCTTCCAATCCATGAGCATGGAATGTTTTTCCATTTCTTTGTGTCTTGCTCCATTTCTTTCATGAGTGTTCTATAGTTTTCTGAGCACAGATCCTTTGCCTCTTTGGTTAGGTTTATTCCTAGATTTCTTATGGTTTTGGGTGTAATTGTTAATGGGATAGATTCCTTAATTTCTCTTTCTTCTGTCTCATTGTTAGTGTATAGAAATACAAGTGATTTCTGTGCATTGATTTTATATCCTGACATTTTGCTGAATTCCTGTATGAGTTCCAGCAATTTTGGGGGTGAAGTCTTTTGGGTTTTCCACATAGAGTATTGTGTCATCAGCAAAGAGTGAGAGTTTGACTTCTTCTTTGCCAATTTGAATGTCTTTTATTTCTTTTTGTTGTCTGATTGCTAAGGCTAGGACTTCTAGTAATATGTTGAACAATAGTGGTGATAGCGGACATCCCTGCTGTGTACCTGATGTTTGAGAATGGTATTTGCTGTGGGCTTTTCATGGATGGCTTTTATGATATTGAGGTACTTTCGCTCTATCCCTACACTGTGAAGAGTTTTAATCAAGAAAGGATGCTGTACTTTGTCAAATGCTTTTTCTGCATCTATTGAGCGGATCATATGGTTCTTGTCCTTTCTTTTATTAATTTAGTGTATCACATTGATTGATTCGTGGATGTTGAACTACCCTTGCAGCCCAGGAATAAATCTCACTTGGTTGTGGTGAATAATCCTCTAAGGTACTGTTGGATCCTATTGGCTAGTATCTTGGTGAGAATTTTTGCATCCATGTTCATCCGGGATATTGGTCTATAATTCTCCTTTTTGGTGGGGTCTTTTTCTGTTTGGGGATGAAGGTAATGCTGGCCTCATAGAAAGATTTTGGAAGTTTTCCTTCCATTTCTATTTTTTGAAACAGCTTCAAAAGAATAGGTATTAGTTCTTTTTTAAATGTTTGGTAGAATTCCCCCAGGGAAGCCATCCAGCCCTGGACTCTTGTTTATTGGGAGATTTTTGATTACTGCTTCAATTTCCTTGCTGGTTATGGGTCTGTTTAGGTTTTCTATTTCTTCCTATTTCAGTTTTGGTAGTTTATATGTCTCTAGGAATGCATCCATTTCTTCCAGATTGCCTAATTTGTTGGCATATAGTTGCTCATAATATGTTCTTATAATTGTTTGTATTTCTTCAGGTTGGTTGTGATCTCTCCTCTTTCATTCATGATTTTATTTATTTTGGGTCCTTTCTCTTTTCTTACTAATTCTTTCAAAAAACCAGCTCCTGGTTTCGTTGATCTGTTCTACTGTTCTTTTCATTTCTAATTCATTGAGTTCTGCTCTTATCTTTATTAATTCTCTTCTCCTGCTGGTTTTAGGCTTTATTCACTGTTCTTTCTCAAGCTCCTTTAGGTATAAGGTTAGCTTGTGTATTTGAGACCTTTCTTCTTTCTTGAGAGAGGCTTATATTGCTATATACTTCCCTCTTAGGACTGCCTTTGCTGCATCCCAAAGGTTTTGAACAGTTGTGTTTTCATTTTCATTTGTTTCTTTGAATTTTTTTTTAATTCTTCTTTAATTTCCTGGTTGACCCATTCATTCTTTAGTAGGATGCTCTTTAGCCTCCATATATTTGAGTTCTTTCCAAATTTCCTCTTGTGACTGAGTTCCAGTTTCAAAACACTGTGGCCTGAAAATATGCAGGGAATGATCCCAATCTTTTGGTACCAGTTGAGACCTGATTTGTGGCCCAGTATGTGATCTAATCTGGAGAATGTTCCATGTGCACTCAAGAAGAATGTGTATTCTGTTGCTTTAGGAAGAAATGTTCTCAATATATCTGTGAAGTCCACCGGTTCCAGTGTGTCATTCAAAGTCCTTGTTTCCTTGTTGATCTTCTGATTAAATGATCTGTCCATTGCAGTGAGTGGGGTGTTAAAGTCTCCTACCATTATTGTATTATTATCAATGTGTTTCTTTAATTTTGCTTTTAATTGGTTTATATAATTGGCTGCTCCCATGTTAGGGGCACAAATATTTACAATTGTTAGATCTTGTTAGATAGACCATTTAATTATGATATAGTGACCTTCCTCATCTCTTATTACAGTCTTTGGTTTACGATCTAATTTGTCTGATACAAGGATTACCACCCCAGCTTTCTTTTGATGTCCATTAGCATGATAAATAGTTTTCCACCCCCTCACTTTCAATCTGGAGGTGTCTTTGGGTCTAAAATGAGTCTCTTGCCAACAGCATATTGATGGGTCTTGCTTTTTTATCCAATCTGATACCCTGCCTCTTTTGATTGGGGCATTTAGCCCATTTACATTCAGAGTAACTACTGAAAGATGTGAATTTAGTGCCATTGTATTATCTGTAAAATGATGACGCTATACCTTTCTGTATATTGTCTCTGTTGCTTTCTGGTCTGTGTTACTTTTGGGCTCTCTCTTTGCTTAAAGTATCCCTTTTAATATTTCTTGCAGGGCTGGTTTCATGATCACAAATTCTTTTGGTTTTTATTTGTCCTGGAAGCTTTTTATCTCTCCTTCTATTTTGAATGACAGCCTAGCTGGATAAAGTATTCTTGGCTTCATGTTTTTCCTGTTTAGCACCCTGAATATATCATGCCAGCCCTTTCTAACCTGCCACGTCTCTGTGGCTAGGTCTTCTGCCAATCTGATGTTTCCGCCCTTTAGATTATGGACCTCTTGTCCCGAGCAGCTTTCAGGATTTTCTTTTCTCTGAGATTTGCAAGTTTTGCTGTTATACGCCAGGGTATTGACCTATTTTTATTGATTTTGAGGGGGGTTCTCTGTTCCTCCCAGATTTTGATGCCTGTTTCCTTCCCCAGGTTAGGGAAATTCTCCACTATAATTTGCTCCAATATACCTTCTGCCTCTCTCTCTCTCTCTCTCTCTTTCTTCTTCTTCTTCTTCTTCTTCTTCTTCTTCTTCTTCTTCTTCTTCTTCTTCTTCTTCTTGGATCCCAATCATTCTAATATTGTTTTGCTTTATGGTATCACTAACTCTCAAATTCTTCCCTTGTGATCCAGTAGTTGTTTATTACTCTTTTTCTCATCTTCTTTATTTTCCATTTTTTGTTTTCTCTATCACTAATTCTCTCTTCTGTCTCATATATCCTAGCAGTTAGAGCCTCCATTTTTTATTGTATTTCATTAATAGCCTTTTTTATTTCAACTTGATTAGATTTTAGTTCTTTTATTTCTCCAGAAAGGGATTCTCTGTGTCTTCTGTGCTTTTTTCAAGCCCAGTTAGTATCTTTATAATTGTTATTCTGAACTCTAGTTCCAACATCTTACTCATATCCATTTTTAAGTTTAATTTTTAAGTCTCTGGCAGTCAGTACTGCCTCTTGTTCTCTTTTTTGAGGTGAGTTTTTCTGTCTTCTCATTCTTGCAGAAAGTGGTCGCTTTTCTATTTTTAGAGTTGCAGCTATTCTTTTCTTAGATCTCTGGTTGAGTTTGCAGGTGTTGAGAATGATTTAATAGCTATCTAGCTGAATTCCTAGGACCAGATAAAACAAAGGTCTCCTACTCCTCTGCCATCTTGGACTATCTCCCTAAAGGGTAACCTCTCTGTTGAACATAGATCTTGAGTAAAATTTTTAAAATTCCAGAATTCTTGAACTATAAACAAAGCAGTGGTCATCACTTAAAGAACTAGCCTTCAAACAGTAGGCTAAAAAAACAAAATACATGTATTTTACCTACTTTTTCTTTTCTTACTGCAAACTTTGTTTGTGACCTTTAGCAGTGGCTCAAGTGCACCTGTGTTTATTTCTGTGCATGCAGAGAGATAGAAAAACAGATGGGCAGTATGAATATCAAGTCCTTGGAGAGGTATCTGGCCATTTGTAGCTGGAAGTCAGATTATTTTTTTTAATTCAGAACAATATTTAGGACAGTTCTAAATCCATAATATTATTAATTTTAATTTGACATACGCCCCACAAAAAATATACCATCCCTGTTACTAGAGACATTAGTGCTGCTGACTTAATTCATCAAAGTAAAGTTGCCTAAATACCTTAATTCAGTCAGGTCCTCAAATTACAGAAGTGCAAGGGTATATCCTATATATCCTTATATCCTCTCTAACTCATAACACCATGACTTGTTGGGAGAATCACACAACTAGAAAATGGAATACCTGAGTTCTAGTTCTTGGTTCTCCAACTGACTAACTGGTCTCTGAGCCCCCAATTTAACATACACTATAACATTCTCAAAGCTGAGAACTTGATCTTGATACACACATAGTGAGGACTCAGTAACTACTCATATGTAAATAAAGAGAATAATCAATGATTCTAGTTGGTAATCACAAATATTTCTCTGAATCAGAGTCAGAAGTGATAAACCACTTATATTCAAATACTCATAAATGATAGTATGAAATTTGTAACAGACACTTGGAATGCATTAGGCATTTTGGAAAGAACTCAACTGGCCACTTGCAGATAAATGTCCCTGTTTATAAATAGGGACAAAAACTGACATTTTCTCATTAAACTCGTCCTCTCCCCTACCAGCAAGGCTGCAGGGAGATTTCTGACCTCCATTTTACTAAATAAGAAACTAAAAGTCAAAGAAGTTAAGTAGTTTTGCTCAAGTTCACAGAGATAGCAAGTGGATGATCCAGAATTTAACCCAAGACTAACAGATTCCATGGAGACCAATTTCTTTCTACTATATTTTCCCACCTCAACATTCCTATATTCACACATATGCTAAGGTAATATAGCTCCTCAAGGGCAAGGAATGAGTTCTGTCCATCACTGTATTGCTAGTGCCAGTATAAGATGAGTAAAAATCTACTAAATGAAGGAATTCATGTTCAACAACACACAGTTTCCCAGCCAGCATAAGAAATGTGCCTTGGACAATGTTTGCTTCTCAGGGCAATTGGACAAGACTCCATCCAAAAGCATCTTTGTCTGTTACTCCAGTTTGTCTACAAAGATTATCATTTTCTCTGTGTGTGCTATGGTGTGGGAAGGGTTGGGAAGCGCTGCATAACTTGTCAATGTGAGCAAGGGCAAAATATGTGCTCATCACAGTACAAGTGATTTCCAGGCTGGGAAGAAAGGAAATCCTAAAGTTTGAAAATCACAGCTTGGCCACAGTTGGATGAAAACCAAGCAGTGGACACCATGATAATGAGTTGCCCGAATGAGAAAGAATTCCTTGGCAAGGGAGAGAAGAAACCCCATACCAAAAGCAAAGAA
The DNA here is from genome assembly GCF_024610735.1 of Ursus americanus. Lineage (NCBI taxonomy): Eukaryota > Metazoa > Chordata > Mammalia > Carnivora > Ursidae > Ursus > Ursus americanus. Next base: position 7,783,910 of record NC_142137.1, on the reverse strand, counting down.
GGAAGCAATAACATATTAAATCATTCATCAGAGCTGTGGATGGGATTGTGGGCAAGCCAGGGGGTGGAGGAGGGGGTAATGTGAGTGCCCTAGGATTAGAACTCAAATTGTTTTGCGTAAGTAGTAAAGAAAACCATGATGTATCTTAAGAGAAGATCTAAGCCCTTTATACCATTTTTCAAAATGACAGTAGCTATCATTTATTGTGTATATATTATATGTTAGGCATTTAATGTATACGTATTACCTCTTTTTTAAAAACTCCCACACAGCTCTCCGAAGTGCATATTATTATCCTCACTTACACATCAGGATTCTGAATCTCACAGGGGGGTAAGTAATTTACCTATTACTATTCACCTGGTAAGGAAGGAATAGCCAGGACTCAACCGCAGTATATCTGACTCTAAAGCTCACATTCTTCCCACCATGCCTTGCTGCCTCAGCCCATATTAGCTCCATCTGAGAGGCAGATGTTTTCCTTCATCTTTTTTAGCAAACATCTTCCAGTGAGAAAAAGTGGAACAAAGACTTATCTAACTCCCAAAGCCCTTTTATAGCCTAAAATTAATGGTGGCAGGGTGCTTTGAAAATGCCAGTCCAGCTCCTTGAATGCTAGAGTCTTTGCTGGGATTCTGAATCCTTGGGATAAAAGACTCTAAGAGCTTCTATGTCATACAACAGCCACTTGTAAAGATTTCAAGAAGAGCAGGGAGCCCCCTCCTTTTTGGAGAAGACTTCAGAACCCTAGGATGATGGGGTAGTATGAAGACACTTCATGGCAGAGCTGTCTCCTATATAAGCTCCTGGTTAGCGAAGGGAGGGAAATGGTCCTTAACCTTCCAGAAGTACCTCAAGAATTTTTTATAAAATATGCTGAGCAGAAAAATTAGGTAAGAGAAAGCCTGTTTACTTGGAAGAAACATGAATTGCCTCAAAAGGATTTGAGTGGCATAAATTAGTGGAAGGCTAAGAAAAAAACAAACTGAAATTTCCCAAATACTGATGAACAATGAAAACCACCTACTACTGCCTAGACCACTGGGCCACCAGCTTCTTACAGTTACAACTTGACCACAAACCTCAGAAAGCCAACCAGAGAAAAGATTGCTTAAGACAGCAGAGACAGCAGCCTTGTTTTGTTATGTTTTGTTGTTTTGTTTTCTTAGCTCTGAGACAAACCCCACCAGGAGCTCACATGGAGAATCAGATTGATTGAGCAGTATATGGCTCATTAGGTGTATTGAAGAAAGGTAGGACAGACACTAGAAGATGGAAAATGGAAAAGCTTAGAAACAGACAGACTATGGGTATTCAGTTCTCTTGTCAATTTTAATCTTGCTTCCTTGTTATAGCAGAGCACGATTCATTGTGGCATGGTTTCCCACCCTCCATCTCTCATCTTCTTTGCTTTTCCCCTACTTCACTACCTTCCCAAGACCAGAATGGAATGCCAATTAGCTTTCACTGTATAACAAATCACTCCAAATCATTAGCGGCTTTAAACAGCAGTGATTTATTTAGTTCACAGTTCTGTGGATTGGTCAGCAATTTGGGCTAGGCTCAGCTTGGTTGTCTTCCGTCCTGGTCTAAGCTCATTTCATGCTGCTTCTTAGCTGGGTGATGTTGAGGCTAACCTAGGCTTGTTCCTTGGGAATTCAGCAGGGCTCCAAGAGTTAGAAGTATGCAAGGCCTCTTGAGACCTAAGTTCAAAACTGACAGAATTCAGTTCCCTCAAATTCTCTTGGCCAAACAATTCACAAGTTCAGCCAAATTCAAGGGGGAGGGAAAGGGACACCATCTCTTCATGGGAGGAGCTACAAAGTTACATTGCAAAGGGTCATGGATTTAGGGAGGGAAATAATTATGGTCCTTTATGCAAAACATCTAACATACCGGGAGTTTCAGGGAAAGGGCTACCACTCCTGTTCCTCTCCTTGTGCCTTACTCTGCTTTCCTTGCCCCCTTTCTACTCAATGACTCACCCAAATTGCTACAAGTTCTTACTTCTTGGATCTGCCAGACTCTGGAGATGATCCGGTCAACAAAGTTTTAGACAGCTACCTCTTCTGCTTAGCCTTTGTTTAAATGTCAAATATTTTGCTGAGACAAGACAAATAACATTAGGAAAAAGACTTCCAGCGCTGTAGGAATTCGGTTTGTGTTTTTTTCTAAATTAACAATACAGTTTTCATGGAGTCCAAAACCCAAACCACTCTCATATTCTTGGCACACTATTTGCTCTCAATAGCTTCAAGCTTACTTTTAAATCCTTTGTAATCCTGCTGGAAATCATTAAACAGTGACTCATGTAAGGTCTCTGATGGCCTCCAATAATGATTTTACCATCCACATCAGAAATTTTTTTAAAGCTCCATTTAACAAATTTAGTCCATTGCTGAGATTTCTTCTTGGGAGGGTCCCAATTATTTCCTTTTTTCCACAAAGAGCTTCAGGGTCAGTGAGTCCCTGGCACTCAAAGCTCTCCAGATGCCAGCTGCTACAGTCTGATAAACCAAGGTGCCTCCTGAAAAAAAACAAAAAACAAACAAAAAAAAAACACCATTTCTCCTGCTTCTGCCCTATCCTACATCCTGGAATTTGTTCTGAGATGTCTCTAGACTCTCCTTTACCTATCTCCTGACTGCAGAGCTTCAAAAAAGGATATCATTCTCAGTTCAAAGCTGGAGCATATGCTGGGGAATTGAGCTGCTTAAAGTTAGGTCTCCTATATCTGAGTGCCTCACAGACATTGAAAATGTACCAGCACCAAGCTCCATAAATTCAAATAACAGTAGAAATTATTTCAGGTGCCTATCACTTTTCAAAAGTTTGTGTTATAAAACTTTGCTTTTAAGAAAGACCTATATTAGTATCTGTTTTCACTGACTGAAAGAAATTTAAAGAGGATTTTTCACTTTTATAAAAAAAAAGGTAAAAAGTGAAAATAGCATTGAGCATCTGTTTTGCAGTGAGCCATTATAGAGGCACCCCAAGTAGCAGAAGTGGCACTCCAAACTCCTTCCCCAGAAACTACACTCAGCATCTCAGCTTCAAGTACCACAGCTTTGAACTGTGTTTGTGAGCTTCTGTGCTTTTTCTTTTTAATGTTTTTTTATTATATTATCTTAGCCACCATACAGTACATCCCTGGTTTCTGATGTAAAGTTCGATGATTCATTAGTTGCGTATACCACCCAGTGCACCATGCAATACGTGCCCTCCTCACTACCCATCACCAGTCTATCCCATTCCCCCACCCCCTCCCCTCTGAAGCTCTCAGTTTGTTTCTCAGAGTCCATAGTCTCTCATGCTTCATTCCCCCTTCTGGTTACCCCCCCCTTTCTTTATCCCTTTCTTCCCCTACCGATCTTCCTAGTTCTTATGTTCCATAGATGAGAGAAATCATATGATAACTGTCTTTCTCTGCTTGACTTATTTCACTTAGCATTATCTCCTCCAGTGCCGTCCATGTTGCAGCAAATGTTGAGAACTCGTTCTTTCTGATAGCTGAGTAATATTCCATTGTATATATGGACCACAACTTCTTACTCCAGTCATCTGTTGAAGAGCATCTCGGTTCCTTCCACAATTTAGCTATTGTGGACAATGCTGCTATGAACATTGGGGTGCATATGGCCCTTCTCTTCACTACGTCTGTATCTTTGGGGTAAATACCCAGTAGAGCAAAGGCTGGGTCATAGGGTAGCTCAATTTTTAACTTTTTAAGGGACCTCCACACTGTTTTCCAGAGTGGCTGTACCAACTTGCATTCCCACCAACAATGTAGGAGGGATCCCCTTTCTCCACATCCTCTCCAGCAATTGTATCTTCCCTTGTCAATTTTTGCCATTCTAACTTGCGTAAGGTGGTATCTTAGTGTGGTTTTGATTTGAATTTCCCTGATGGCTAATGATTTTGAACATTTTTTCACGTGTCTGTTAGCCATTTGTATGTCATCATTGGAAAAGTGTTTGTTCATATCTTCTGCCCATTTTATGATTTGTTTATTTGTTTCTCGCATATTGAGTTTGAGAAGTTCTTTGTAGATCTTGGATACCAGTCTTTTATCTGTAGTGTCATTTACAAATATCTTCTCCCATTCCATGGGCTGCCTCTTAGTTTTTTTGGCTGTGCAGAAGCTTTTTATCTTGATGAAGTCCCACAAGTTCATTTTATCTTTGGTTTCTCTTGCCTTTGGAGAGGTGTCATGAAAAAGGTTGCTTTGGCCAATGTCGTAGAGGTTGCTGCCTATGTTCTCCTCTAGGATTTTGATGGATTCCTGTCTCACATCGAGGTCTTTCATCCATTTGGAGTTTATCTTTGTGTATGGTGTGAGAGAGTGGTCAAGTTTCATTCTTTTGCATGTAGCTGTCCAATTTTCCCAGCACCATTTATTGAAGAGACTGTCTTTTTTCCACCGGATGTTTTTTCCTGCTTTCTCAAAGATTAGTTGCCCAAAGAGCCGAGGGTCCATTTCTGGGTTCTCTATTCTGTTCCATTGGTCTATGTGTCTGTTTTTGTGCCAGTACCATGCTGTCTTTGTGATCACAGCTTTGTAGTACAGCTCGAAATCCGACATTGTGATGCCCCCAATTTTGTTTTTCCTTTTCAACAGTTCCTTGGCGATTCGAGGGCTTTTCTGGTTCCATATAAATTTAAGGACTATTTGTTCCAGTTCTTTGAAAAATTTCATTGGTATTTTTTTTTTAAAGATTTTATTTATTTATTCGACAGAGATAGAGACAGCCAGTGAGAGAGGGAACACAAGTAGGGGGAGTGGGAGAGGAAGAAGCAGGCTCATAGCAGAAGAGCCTGATGTGGGGCTCGATCCCACAACGCCAGGATCACGCCCTGAGCCGAAGGCAGACACTTAAACGCTGTGCCACCCAGGCGCCCCCATCGGTATTTTGATGGGGATAGCATTGAAAGTGTAGATTGCTCTGGGTAGCATGGACATTTTAACTATGTTAATTCTTCCGATCCATGAGCATGGAATATTTTTCCATCTTTTTGTGTCTTCCTCAATGTCTTTCAAGAGTGATTTATAGTTTCTAGAATATAGGTCCTTTACGTCTCTGGTTAAGTTAGTTCCAAGGAAACGTATGGTTTTTGGTGCTATTGTAAATGGGATGGATTCCCTAATTTCTCTTTCTTCAGTCTCATTATTTGTGTATAGAAATGCAACTGATTTTTGAGCCTTGATTTTGTATCCCGCCACATTACTGAATTGCTCTATAACTTCTAATAGTTTGGCCGTGGATTCTTTTGGGTTTTCCATATAGAGTATCATGTCATGTGCGAAGAGAGACATTTTAACTTCTTCTTTGCTGATTTGGATACCTTTTATCCCTTTTTGTTGTCTGATTGCTGTTGCAAGGACTTCTAGTACTATGTTGAGTAATAGTGGCGAGAGTGGGCATCCTTGTCGTGTTCCTGATCTTAAGGGAAAGGCTTCCAGCTTTTCCCCATTGAGAATGATATTTGCTGTAGGCTTTTCATAGATGGTTTTTATGAGATTGAGGAATGTACCCTCTATCCCTACACTCTGAAGCGTTTTAATCAGGAAAAGATGCTGTATTTTGTCAAATGCTTTTTCTGCATCTATTGAGAGAATCATATGATTTTTGAATTTTTCTTTCTGGATAAAATCTAAGACACTGATAGATTTGTGAATGTTGAACCACCCTTGCATCCCAGGGATGAATCCCACTTGGTCATGATGGATAATCCTTTTAATGTACTGTTGGAGTCTATTAGCCAGGATCTTGTTGAGGATTTTGGCATCCATGTTCATTAGGGAAATCGGTCTGTAATTGTCCATTTTGATGGGGTCTTTGCCTGGTTTGGGGATCAGGGTAATATTGGCCTCATAGAATGAGTTTGGTAGCTTTCCTTCTGTTTCTATTTTTTGAAATAGCTTTAGGAGAATAGGTATTATTTCTTCTTTGAATGTTTGGTAGAATTCCCCAGGAAAACCGTCCGGGCCTGGAGTTTTGTTTTTTGGAAGGTTGTTTATCACTGACTCAATCTCTTCATAATTAATTGGCCTGTTTAAAAAATCAATTTCTTCCTGTTTCAGTCTTGGTACTTTATAGGTTTCCAGGAAGGCCTCCATCTCTTCCAGATTGCTTAATTTACTGGCATAAAGCTGTTGATAAAAGTTTCTAATAATCCTTCCCATTTCATTGGTGTTGGTTGTGACCTCTCCTTTTTCATTCATAATTTTATTAATTTGAGTCCTTTCTCTATTCTTTTGGATAAGTCTTGCCAGTGGTCTGTCAATTTTATTAATTCTCTCAAAGAACCAGCTTCTAGTTCTGTTGATCTGCTCTATTGTACTCCTGGTTTCTAATTCGTTGATTTCTGCTCTAATCTTGGTCAACTGCTTCCTCGTGCGTGGATTAGGCCTGTCCCTCTGTTGCTGTTCTAGCTTCTTGAGGTGAGAATATAAAAACTGCATTTTAGATATTTCTATTCTTTTGAGTAAGGCTTGGATGGCTATGTATTTCCCCTTTAGGACTGCCTTTGCAGTATCCCATAGGTTTTGGACCGTTGTGTTTTCATTCTCGTTGGTCTCCATAAATTGTTTCAATTGATTTTTGATTTCCTGGTTTATCAAGTCATTCCTGAGCAGGATGGTTCTTAGTCTCCAAGTGTTTGAGTTTCTTCCAAATTTTTCCTTGTGGTTGAGTTCCAATTTCAGAGCGTTCTGGTCTGAGAATATGCAGGGAATAATTTCAGTCTTTTGGTATCGGTTGAGACCTGTTTTGTGTCCCAGAACATGGTCTATTCTTGAGAATGTTCCATGGGCATTAGAATAGAATGAGTATTCTTTGGTTCTGGGGTGTAGTGTTCTATATATATCTGTGAGGTCCAACTCGTCGAGTATGGCATTCAAAGCCCTTGTTTCTTTGTCGATTTTTTGCATGGGTGTCTGTCTATTTTTGATAGTGGAGTGTTGAGGTCCCCTACTATTAACGTATTTTTATCTATATGTCTCTTTATTCTGGTTAAGAGTTGGCTTGTGTATCTTGCTGCTCCCCTGTTGGGGGCATATATATTCATAATTGTCATATCCACTTGTTGGATACATCCTTTAAGAATAATATAGTGCCCTTCTGTGTCTATAACTATGGTCTTTAGTTTAAAATCCAATCTATCTGATATGAGAATTGCTACCCCAGCTTTCTTTTGAGGTCCATTGGCATGAAAGATGGTATTCCATCCTTTTACTTTCAGTCTGAATGTATCTTTAGGTTCAAAATGAGTATCTTGTAGACAGCAAATGGATGGGTCATGTCTTTTTATCCAATCTGCAACCCTGTGGTGTTTTATGGGAGCATTTAGGCCATTTACATTGAGACTGAATATTGAGAGATATGATTTTAATGATGCCATGTTGCCAGTAAAGTCTTTGTTTCTATAGATTGTGACTTTCTGTTCTGTATCACTCTTGGGGCCTTTTTATTTTTATAGAACCCCCCTTAATATCTCCTGTAGGGCTAGTTTCGTGGTTATGAAATTGGTCAGTGACTGGCAATTCTGGAAGGTCTTTATTTCTCCATCAATTCTGAATGACAGCCTTGCTGGATAAAGGATCCTTGGCTGCATGTTTTTCTCTGAAAGAGCTTTAAAAATGGCCCCCCAACCCTTTCTCTCATTCCAGGTCTCTGTAGACAGGTCTGACGTAATTCTGATGCCTTTGCCTTGGTATGTGAGAAATTTCTTTGCCTTGGCCGCTTTCAATACTGTATCCTTGGATCTAATATTTGAGAAATGCACTATGACGTGACGTGGCATAGGTTTGTCATGGTTGAGCTTGGGAGGGGTCCCCTCTGCCTCTTGGACACGAATGTTTGTTTCCCTTGCTAGATCAGGGAAGTTTTCAGCTACAATTTGTTCAAATATCTCTTCTAGACCTCTGTTTTTCTCCACCCCCTCGGGGATGCCGATGATTCTGACATTGGAGCGTTTCATTGAGTCAGTAATCGCCCGTAACCTACATTCTTGAGTGTGGATTTTTTTAAGTCCAGATTCTATTTTAGCTTTGTCTTCTACTAACCCATCCTCCAATTCCCTGATATGTTCTTCTGCCTCATTTACCCTGGCTGTCAGAGCCTCTAGTTTTGACTGCATTTGGCTCATAGAATTTTTAATTTCTGCCAGATTCGCTCTCATTTCCGCCCTTAGAGATTCTATATTCTCATTAACATTTTCGTTAATACTTTTTTCGAGTCTACACATCATCTTGACCATTGTTACTCTGAATTCCATTTCTGATAATTTGGTTATATCCATATCCATTAGTTCTGTGGCAGAGGCCACAGACTCATTGTCTATTCTTCGCTGGGGGGGATTTCTCCTTCTCGTCATTCTGATGAGGAGAGATTGCAGGGTTGTCCAGAGCCCAAATTATTGACCGGGACCCAGGCTGTGCGCCCTTGTTTTATAGGGATCTTAGGGATGTGGGCTTCTTGATTTTTCAGCCTGCCTCCTGGGGGAGGGGCTTGCTGTGCCAATACTCAGGCAACCCTGATTGGGTAGAGTCTCCATGTCCCCTGCGAGGGGGATGGGGATGGGCACACTGTGAGCTGGTATTTCCAGGCTTTTGTTCTCTGGCGGCTTTCCCTGGCGGTTTGCTGTGCCTCTTCTGAGAGTCAGAGCAGCAGAGGCCAAATACCAGCCTCTGTCTCAGAACGGAGGGATCGCGGAGCGTTCTCCACTGATGTTCTGGCCACTTTAACTCTGTTTCTGTTGGTGCTGCTCAACCCTGCAGCGTCCCAGGATGTGCGCCCCACACCCAGTGTCCCAGCCCTCACTTCCAGGGCCGGCGTGTCTCTGTCCTTTGTGTTTGTAACACCGCCAGCCGCCCCCGCGAGCTCCAGAGCTCCCGGTCTCAGTCTGGTTCCAGTGAGCACACCGGAGCTCCGTTTCAGTCTGATGGCACGTGTTCCCCGGCTCACGGTCTCAGTCTGCTCTCTCCCGGGTGCCTCCGTGAGTCCACCCGCTCCCCCGTGCAGGTGGCTACCGCTTCCCGGCACCCGAACACGGTGGCTCCCTCCCCCTTCTGTTTATCTTCCAATATCTGTGCGCGGTTTCATGGATCCCCGCTTCCTACCTCAATACTCATCGCTGGAGATGTTCATTTGTAGAGATCCAGATGTATCTTCCTGCATCTCAGGCTGATACCGTGGATGTTCAGGCTGGTCTGGTACCTATCCAGCTCGACTCAGGGGACCGGCTGAATAAGGGGTCCCCTACTCCTCCGCCATCTTAACTCCAAATCTGAGCTTCTGTGCTTTATCTCAATTTATTTTGTGCATCTGTAAGCAAGACTCATCCTAAGGTATCAGAAAAGTCTAAGAAAGGTTATTTCAGTGCTCTGGGAACACTCAAACATTTTCTTCCATATAAATTAATGGTAATTATTTCTTTGCTTTACTTCATTTCAGTTTACGAAGGTTTCGTAGGAACACTATACTTTCAGATGGCACGGGAAACCTGTATTTGGAAAGCCTTCCTTTCCTTCTCAGTGTATCTTCACTTCCTTTACCAATTGTTATCCTCTGCCTTTCTGTCCTGGGGAAAGAGGTGGCCCTAAATTCCATGAACAGATTCGTCCTGAGTTTTTACATCATCCCATCTACCATGCAAACATCGCACCATTAGTATTCTCTCTCTCTCTTCATTTCAGTCTCTCCTCCCTTAAAGCCATGCCCTCATCCTGCATACATGGTCAAGAGTTCCTATTCCCAAAATAAACTTTCTTTCAGCCCACCTGCTGCCATTTTCTGGCTGCCTGTCTGTTCTTCACAGTTCCATTTCTTCACCCCCATCCACAGCTCCACCCACCATAATTTGCTTTCAGCCTCCATCACTCTACTGAATCAACAATGGAAAAATCAAATTACTTCCTCACACCCTTTTCTACTTGACCTCTCAGCAGCAGCAGCATTTGTCCCTCTTGGTAACTGCCTTCTTCCTAAAACTCTTACCTTGACTTTGGAGACAGGTACATTCTTCTAATTCTTCTCTTAACTTCTCTCTCTGCTTTTCCCTAGTTTCTTCCAGAGACCCCGCTTCCTCTATTTCATCCTTAATGTTGACCTTCTTTTCCCCTTTGGCTCTTCCTGGGAAAGATGTTTCCCCCTTACCCATCTTAATGGACATCTCATTCTAGACATGCCACAGGCTTTTAGACTCAATACTTCCCAAGCCAAACTTATTTTCTTCCTTCCCACAGCTCCCTTCACTCAACTTGCTCTTTCTACATTCTCGGCTAACAGAAATACCACTGATGGTCTCTCCAATATTCATCCTGCCTTTTATAGTAATAGAAGTTATACTTGGGCACATGGCTATTCAACTAAAGACTACATTTCCCTTGCAGTTAGATGAGATCATGTGACTAGGTTAAGGCAAGTGAAATGTGAGCATAAGTATTGCAGACTTCTGGGTCATGCCTTTATTAACCATTGTGGATTCTGTTGTCTATAGCTAAAAACACTGAGCAATATAGTAATTGGTAAAAATAGTAATAATAATAATAATAATAATAATAATAATAATAATAATAAAGTTTGTGAGTTTGAGGTGCTCAGTCATCCAGCTCATCCCAAATGTTCTCATTTGAATTCTTAGGAGTCCCACTTTCCCTACCAATAACCTAATCTTTACTTAAGAGAATTGGCAAAAGTATAAATTCAACTTATATTGTAATTCAGCAACTCACGGGATTAGAGTCTGGATATGATTTTCAGCTATATGATTCCTTGGCTATGAGATTAAAAAACAACAAAAACTGCTCGAGACAACCTTAGAAATATCTTGGTCCTCTGGTCATTCATTAAGTTGAGAATTTAAAACTTGAACCTATTATTTTTGTTCTTTAAATTCTCCAGTACTTTGAAGCAGTAAGCCAAACCCACAGCTTTCATATTCTTTATGTGCCCCCCATAATGATTTCTCACAATAGCCACTCACTCCCAAGCACTTGCATGGGTAATCATTTAAGTACCTCTTTCACTATAGGTGACAAAAAATACCAGTGTTCCATCTTTAATAATAATGAGATTCTTATTGCCTTCAAAACCCAACCTAAACATATATTCCACCCTAAATTTCCATTTCCTTGAGGATCTGTTTAGAGTGAGCACGTTCAATATAGAGGAATAGCGCACATGAATGTTTGGATATCAAAGGAGTAGACTAAGGCAAAGAGTGCTAATTCTTTATCCCTACATCCACATTTCCCTTTCCTCCTTGATAACAGAGTCCTGGTTTTACTTGGGATGGCAAGCCAGCCAGCTAAAATGTCACATTTGCCAGAGTCTCTAGCAGCTGGGTATGGTCATGTATCTAATGGCCAATAAGACATAAATGGAAGAATTGTTTAGGACTTCTGGAAATCCTGCCATAAGGGAACTATCTCAGCAGGGCAGGATCCTTTCTGACCTTCTGCCTTTCCTCTTGTTTACAGCCTGCATTACAGATAAGATGCCTTACCCCCCAGCAACCATCTTGGATTATGAGATGATCTTGAGAATGAAAATAGTGAACTAATGGGGTGGAACAGAAGGATAGAAGGTGTCTGTGTTTCTGATGCCTGTGAGGTTTAGTTGCCTACTTCCAGATTTCATTTACGTGGGAAAAAAATAAAATCTTCACTTATTTAATCTTATGTTACTTTGAGTTTTACTGTTATATTCAGCCTAAACTAATTTGAACAGATCTATCCAATAAATGTTTCAAGGGCAAAAAAAAGGTGGGGGGAGGGGAGAAAGAACCTCGATAATAAAAGAATGCAGAACTAACAGCAGACTTATTCCAACCCAAGATGTCCCTTACTTAGAGAATGACTTTTATTACAACCTTCTTCAATAACCCTATGAAGAGACTCGATTTTATTATCCTCATCTTTCAGTTGAGATAATCCAAGCAATGAAAATTTAAAGGATCACTTCTGGGATTACAGAACCATGCGGCAGAAAGGTAACCAAAACTCAGAGTATGTTTGCCTATATGTGTAGTCCCTATAGTCATCCAATGAAACACCAAAAATACAAGAAGTAGGCCATAATAGGAACAGCCAAACTTTCCTCCTATGGGACTAGGCCTGGTTTAGATGATTTACCAGCTGGCCCCTGTTGCATAAGCTATTTTCTATGAAGACTTGTCAGACAAGTCCCTCTATAGATCGTAAAAAGAGAAAAGTGGATGGCCCTAAAATTTTAGTCTCCCTCCAGCTTTCTTCCTAAGAAGCTGGGGCAGCACTTCCGGTCAACACATATTCTGGATCTCAGCACAACCAAGAGTCTGATTAAAGGGTGTGGCTCAACTCTATGAAGCTTTCAATCCTTTCCTAACAGAGCTTTATATTCATTTATTCTATGTCTGGCTGAAGCAGGGATCATGTATGAGAGATTTGTATTAGAAGCACAATGACAATATTTGGTCAAAAGGAAAAGAAGACAGAACTTTGCCTTACAAATTAGGGATAAATATAGTCAGGCCAGCTATAAGGGTTTCTAAAATTGAAATCAGAAAACCAAAATTAGGCTGATGCTTCCATGGCTATGACTGTGACTGGATGAATTTTTCAGATGCAGGCAAAGCCTGCTTTGAGAGCCCCCATCACCCACCTGAGTGGATGTTAGGATTCAGCATCCCCTACTGCTTGAAAAGGTTTGAAAAGTTCAATTGTGCATTTTTTAGAATATAATGTTCATTGTGAATCCTAAAGGAATAGACCTTGGTGAATAACAGAAAACATTAAACAAACAAATGTTGCTTTCAAGACATGTGTGTCAACAAGTAATTTGATCATAAACTTTCTATTAGAAACCAGCTCACTGCCACTTCACAGACAGTCCAGTCTTCTTTCCTGTAGCTCCAAAGCAAAATTTTCCAAAAGAAGATCAGAGAAGCCCCAAGAAGGGATCTGGGGCTCTAGGAATAACTGGTCCTTGATGATTCTAGTGTCAGGTTTTTTGATCTTACTGGGAAATCTTAGTCAGACTATTGGCACATTCTTCGGATGAATCAGAAAATGGCCAGTCCATAAATCTGAGTTGCCATGAAAAAGCCTTTTTTGGAGAACAAAATCTTTTTGGCCAATAAACTAATTTGAAAGAATGGGTTTCAACAGCCCACTCACTGGAAATAAGAGGTTCTGTATCAGTCTTCTTCCTAAGCTGAACTTCCCATCTGTTGGCCTGCTCAAAACCCTATGCCTTGTCCACACTGGTCCCTTTGCCTGTGACATCCTGCACTCACCCATTCTTTAACTGGCTACTTTCTACCTGGATACCCACTTGGTGAATAACTCCTTGCTTCACATGTCACTTCCTTCAGGAAGTTTTCTCCAACCACCTCAGACCCAGACCAATGCACCTCCTCTGAGCTCCCTACACTTCTGGTATACCTATACCATAGCATTTATCACACTGTATTAACACAATAATAGTAGGGGATTTTAACACCAACACCCCACTTACAGCGACGGACAGATCATCTAAGCAGAAAATCAGCAAGGAAACAAGGGCTTTGAATGACACCCTGGACCAGATGGACTTAACAGATATATTCAGAACATTTCATCCTAAAGCAGCAAAATTCACATTCTTTTCAAGTGTACATGGGACATTCTCCAGAATAGATCACATACTAGATCACAAATCATGCCTCAATAAGTATAAAAAGATTGAGATCAAACCATGCATATTTTCAGACCAAAATGCTATGAAACTTGAAGTCAACCACAAGAAAAAATCTGGAAGGACCACATGAAGGTTAAAGAACTTCCTACTAAAGAATGAATGGGTCAACCAGGAAATTAAAGAAGAAATTAAAAAATACATGGAAACAATGAAAATGAAAATATGACAGTCCAAAACCTTTGTGATGCTGCAAATGTGGTCCTAAAAGGAAAGTATATACCAGTACAGGCCTACCTCAAGTAGTAAGAAAAATCTCCAATACACAACCTAACCTTACACCTAAAGGAACTAGAAAAAGAACAAATGAAGTCTAAAGCCAGCAGAAGAGAAATAATAAAAATTAGAGCAGAAATAAATTATATAGAAACAACAACAATAACAGCAAAAACAACAACAACAAATCAGACCAGATTAATGAAAGTAGGAGCTGGTTCTTTGAAAAAATTAATGAAATTTATAAACCTCTAGCCAGACTTTTCAAAAAGAAAATCAAAAGGACCCAAATAAATAAAATCACAGATGAGAGAGGAGAAATCACAAGCAACAGCATAGAAATATAAACAACTATAAGAGAATATTATGAAAAATTATATGCCAACAAATTGGGCAATCTGGAAGAAATGGATAAATTCCTAGAAACATATAAACTACCAAAACTGAAACTGAAAGAAATAGAGAATTTGAACAGATGATAACCATAAAATAAATTGAATCAGTAATCAAAAATCTCCCAACAAACAAAAGTCCAGGGCCAGATGGCTTCCCAGTGAATTCTACCAAACATTTAAAGAAGAGTTAATACATATTCTTCTCAAACTATTCCAAGAAATAGAAAGAGAAGGAAAATTTCCAGACTCTGTCTATGAGGCCAGCATTACCCTGATTCCAAAACCAGACAGACTCCACTAAAAAAGAGAATTACAGGCCATATCCCTGATGATCATGTATGCAAAATTTCTCAACAAAATACTAGCAAATCAAATCCACAGTACATTAAAAGAATCATTCACCATGATCAAGTGGGATTTATTCTTGGGTCTCAAGGGTGGTTTAATATTTGCAAATCAATGAACATGATACACCACATTAAATAAAAGAAGAAAGGATAAGAATGATATGATCCTCTCAATTGACAAAGTACAGCATCCATTCTTTTTTTTTTCCTTTTCAAATTTTTATTTAAATTCTAGTTAGTTAATATAGTGTAATATTGGTTTCAGGAGTTGAATTTAGGGACTCATCACTTACATATAACACCCAGTGCTCAACACAAGTGCCCTCCTTAATACTCATCACACATGTAGCCCATCCCCCACCCACTTCCCTCCATCAACCTTCAGTTTGTTCTTTATCATTAAAAGTCTCTTATGGTTTGTTTCCCCCTTTCTATTTTTTTCCTTCCCATATGTTCATCTGTTTTGTTTCTTAAATTCCACATATGAGTGAAATCATATAGTATTTGTCTTTCTCTGACTGACTTATTTTGCTTAGCATAATGCACTCTAGCTCCATCTGCATCATTGCAAATGGCAAGAGTTCATTCTTTTTGATGGCTGAGTAATATTCCAGTGTGTGTGTGTGTGTGTGTGTGTGTGTGTGTGTGTGTGTGTGTACCACATCTTTTTTAGCCATTCATCAGTCAAAAGACATTTGTGCTCTTTCCATAATTTGGCTGTTGTTGGTAATGCTGCTATAAACATCAGGGTACATGTAACCCTTTGAATCTGTGGTTTTTATCCTTTGGGTAAATACCTAATAGTGCAATCGCTGGGTCATAGGTTGGTCCTATTTTTAACTTTTTGAGGAACCTCCACACTGTTTTCCAGAGTGACTGCACCAGCTTGCATTCCCACCAACAGTGTAAGACAGTTCCCCTTTCTCCACATCCTCACCAACATCTGTTGTTTCCTGTGTTGTTCATTTGTGCTTTCTAATTGTGGTTTTGATTTATATTTTCCTGATGCTGAATGACATTGAGCATCTTTTCATGTGTCTGTTAGCCATGAGGATGTCTTCTTTGGAAAAATGTCTACTCGTGTCTTCTTCTGATTTCTTTTTTTTTTAATTAATTAATTTATTTTTTTAATGTAAAGTTTGATGATTCATTAGTTCTTAACTGGATTATTTGTCCTTCGGGTGTTGAGTTGGTAAGTTCTTTATATATTTTTGATACTAACCCCTTATCTGACATGTTATTTGCAAATATCTTTTCCCATTCTGTAGGTTGCCTTTTAGTTTTGTTGATTGTTTCTTTTGCCGTGTAAAAGCTTTTTATCATGATAAAATCCCTATACTTCATTTTTGTTTTTGTTTTGCATGCCTTTGGAGATATGTCTAGCCAAAAGTTGCTGTGGCCAGGGTCAAAGAGGTTGCTGGTTGTGTTCTCCTCCAGGATTCTGATGGATTCCTATCTCACATTTAGGTCTTTCATCCATTTTGTGTCTATTTTTGTGTATGGTGTGAGAAAGTGGTCCAGTTCCATTCTTCTGCATAAGGCTGTCCAATTTTCCCAACACCATTTGTTGAAGAGACTCTTTTCCATTGGATATTCTTTCCCGCTTTGTCAAAGATGCGTTGACCATAGGCACACCTAGGTGGCTTAGTCAGTTGGTGTCTGACTCTTGAATTCAGCTGAGGTCATGGTCTCAGGGTCTTGGGATTGAGCCCCACATTGGGCTCCATGCTCAACAGGGAGTCTGTTTGTGATTCTCTCTCTCCCTGTCCTTCTGCCCTTTCCCCCCCCACACACAAAAATAAATAAATCTTGAAAAAAAAAGATTCATTCATTGACCATATAGTTATGGGTCCACTTCTGGTTTTCCTATTCTGTTCCATTTATCTATGTGTCTGTTTTTGTGCCAGTACCATACTGTCATGATCACTACAGTTTTGTAATATAGCTTGAAGTCTGGAATCGTGATGCCTCCAGCTTTGCTTTGCTTTTCCAGGACTGTTTTGGTTATTCAGGGTCTTACATGGTTCTATACATGCCTAGATGGTAAGAGTACTGTGTGGCATGGCACAGTACAAACAATGCTGGGCTTAGCATCAAAAAATCTGCCTCAGAGAACATGATTCCATCATTTATATACCAGATTACTTAGTCTCTCAGATTCAGTTGTCCCATCTGTAAAATGAGAATTATAATCCCTATTTCATGGGATGGTTGAAAGATTAAACAAGATAATATAGGTGAAAGCATTTATCTAGACATCCAGTAGCCACTTACTAGATATTTGTGAAATGCTACTTTTTCATTAGTATTAGCATCGATACACAATATGTACCTTCTGCTTTGAAATAGGTTTTATAGCATCACAGGTAAAAGAAGGTGATTCCTTCTTATTCTAAATTTGATTCAATATAATGGAAATGATTTTTCAAATTCTGTTTGACTCTTGCATTTAGTTATTGGGTGGGATTCCCTCCCCCAGCCCACTTGCTGCCCACCTTAAAGTTTCTTATCCATAACTAAAATACCCAAAGGACGGGCAATCCCAGATTCCTCATTTGTGAAATAAGGAGTCAGACTAGACTGCCACTCAACCGCCTTTGATTTATGATCTGTCCCCTTGCGGTTTGTGTTCTCTGCTCTACCTCAAGGACCTGGAACAGTGTCTGGCATATTGTAAACCCTCAATAAATATTGCTTGAATGAATACATGCCTGAATGACTGAATTACTCATGTTTAGAATAAGATAATAAACATATTTTTCAGTGTCTTCCATAAATTAATTAATGCCATTCTGGAATTAATAATTTGTTGAGTGTACTTTGAATAAGAATCCTCACAGCAGTAGCTCTCCAAAGACAACAACAGTTGTTCCATTTGTTCTGCTAAGCTGAGGACAAAATGGTGCTTAGGTTAAAAAAAAAAAAAAGAATGTTGAGAGTCTACTCGCTAGTGAAGAGCACTGACTTTGCCAAATTGCAGAAATACAGTGGACACTTGTTCCTTTGACCTTCTCTAACTACTTCCACAGAAGACCCTACTGCCCACAGCCTATGCATAATGTAAAGTATTTATGATAATTAGTCAAGGACCACCAGACATTAATTGCTTCTAAAAGACAATCCACAAAGGGTTTTTCTGTGCTCATATATTGCTTGCTGTCTAAAACATCCTAGATTTGAGAACAAAGGAAGAAGGCAGGAGACACAAGAAGTAGGACTTCCTTTTCCTTCCTTTCCTTCCCTTTGGGGTAGAAGGAAATTTTGAGCTCCAGAGAAAAGTTGGTCTCTGCTCCAATGGCCAGGGTGTTCTACAGTCTCAACCTTGCAATTTAAGAATCTTTTCTGTTTCATGTTTGTTAAGCCCCAAGAAATGAGTTTGAACATAACTGAATAAAGCTGTACAATGTAATTTTCCCTCAATCTCATGTAGCAGAGTTAGGATCTCTGTATCCAAGAGGCAAATGAGTAGAGCAATGGGCCTCCTCTGTATACCCAACCTCATATTAAAGTCTGCATTCACTTCCACTCCACCCAGAATGGACAGGAGTTGTATTTAAATGCTGGGTAATTTGTGAGAGGAACAAAGTGCTTTAAGGCACAGGGCTTGGATGAAAGACTATATAAATCCAAGTCCAGAGTCATTACCTCCTTTTCCTCTGCTAAAAACTTGTAAAAGGCATTTATGCCATCTGAGTCATGAACCTACTCCTGCGTACCAATTCATTTCACTGAATGAGTCCTAATCCCTCATGTTTTGAAGGGTGTAGTCAAGTCATTAGATCTGACTAATGAACCTTTCCAAATCATGCACACCATTTAGAGTAAGCCTTGTAGACCCACACAGTTAAATTACATGTCATTTAATCTCCCAAAGAAGCAGGGAGCTTGAAAAGGTGGGATTCAGCTCTGAAACAACCACTTAAAGGTTTACCCTGTAATCTTGGTGTTTAGTTAACATTTGGGAAAGAGAATAGCTATGCAAGTCATTCAAGGCTGCCCAGTATGTTGGAAACTGGTTGGTGTGAACACAGAGTATATGATTTTCACAACTTTAACTGAAATAATTTACATTTTTGCAATGTAATGACCACTGTACATAAATAAAATGCCCTAATGGCTTCTTAGCTACAAAGAATATAGGCAAAACTCTGACTTCATTTTGAAAACATGCCTCAAAGTGTATACTATACAAAATTCATCCTCATCTAAGTGCAAAGCCATGGATTAGCCACTGTGGGGGATCCAAAGTTGGGTCCATCATGGTCCCTTTTCTCTAGCAGTCCACATTGTAGTGGGAGATGGATATTATAGAAGACATGATGGAGTAAGAGCCTACTAAAGAAACTAGTTATTTCTGTGGAAGGTGGGAGGAAGGAAATCTTAATTCTGACTAGCAGTTCAGGGAGGGTGAGAGAGAGGAAATGGACCTAAAGGATGAGGGAGATTTTAACTGAACAAGGATGAGAATGATGACATTCCAGGAAGATGAAATAGCAATAGCAATGGCATGGAGGCATGAAACACTTACAATGCAGAAACTGCATAATAACATCAACTCCTAAATCCCACCTACATGTATTAACTACGCTATGCTCAGAGCACAAGGTTCTTGAGAAAAAGAAGCATAATGCTGCTTCTCCTTCTGTACTCTAAAAGTACATGATGAACCCCCAAGTACCTTTTATCATAGTCATTGTCAGAAGAAACTAAATAGTATCTTTATTACTCCATACCCAGACCATAATATGGTAGTCCCCTTCTTATCTGAGGTTTTGCTTTCCATGGTTTCAGTTAACCTATGGCTAACCACCATACAGAAGCAAATGATCCTCCTTCTGACATATGATCAGAAGGTCAATAGTAGCCTAACATTACATCACAATGCCTACATCATTCACCTTACTTCACCTCATTACAGGCATTTTATCATTTCATGTCATCACAAGAAGGGGGGTGAGTTCAGTACAATAAGATATTTTGAGAAAGAGGGAGAGAGACGATATTCACATAATTTTTATTATAGCATATTGTTATATTTATTCTATTTTATTATTGTTGTTAATGTCTTACTTTGGCTAACTGTATAAATTAAACTTTCTCATAAATATGTCTGTATAGAAAAAAACATAGGGTTCAGTACTATCCATGGTTTCAGGCATCCACTGGGGGTCTGGGAAGTATTTCCCACAGATAAGGGGGAAACTGCTGTAATAGCCCCTAATTGACTTTTTGGCCATTGGTTTTCAGTTTCCAAACCATTCTGCATAGTAAGGCCTTATGCCCTATTAACCTTCTAAAAGATGCATTTCTTCCAATAAAAAGAAGTCAGAGAGTGGAAGAACATGTAATACTCTTCTAGGGTATCCTAATGTTCACAAGATAAAGCCTGAACTCCTCTTGATCTGGTTTCAATCACTCATTCTATCTTAATCTTCTGCTAATCTCCATCATACAAGCCATGGTAGCATCCTATCACTTATCGTCTTATCACTAAACCACACAGAACCCAGGGACTTAAAAAGAAGGAAACTCTGCTAAGATTGACTAGAGTCGAGGAAGGGAGTGATGTTGCTTCTAGCAACAAGACTCTGGACGGTGTGGGGGAGGGGAGGTGGGAGGGAGTAGAGGAGAGGGAGAGATGCTAGGAAAGTGCTTATTATGAGAGAAAAGAATTCTGTTTTATCTCAGTGAAAATTGTATTTCAAATCTGAACTTTATTTTTTTTTTAAGATTTTATTTACTTATTTGACAGAGCAAGAGAGCAGAAGCAGGGGGAACAGCAGAGGGAGAGGGAGAAGCAGGCTCCCCGCCAAGCAGGGAGCCCAATGCGGGGCTCGATCCCAGGACCCTGGGATCATGACCTGAGCCAAAGGCAGATGCTTAACGACTGAGCCACCCAAGTGTCCCAGTAGTTTACTCATTTTTGTGTTAAATTTTCTATGTCCTATGAATTTGACTCCCTTAGGTACCTCAAGTACATGGAATCATACAGTATTTTTCTTTCTGTGACTGGCTTATTTCACTCAGCATAACGTTCTCAAGGCTCATCCATGCTGTAGCAAGTGCAGAATCTCTTTCTTTTTATTTTTTTTATAATAGTTTTTTATTATGATATGTTAGTGAACTTTAAAAGTAAAAATCAAAATAAAATTTTAATAAGATGTTAACTCACATATATTTTGGTCTAGTGACCCTCTTACATGACTATTTAAAATGATCACTTATGGGGCGCCTGGGTGGCACAGCGGTTAAGCGTCTGCCTTCGGCTCAGGGAGTGATCCCAGCGTTATGGGGTCGAGCCCCACATCGGGCTCCTACGCTGGGAGCCTGCTTCTTCCTCTCCCACTCCCCCTGCCTGTGTTCCCTCTCTCGCTGGCTGTCTCTATCTCTGTCGAATAAATAAATAAAATCTTTAAAAAAAAAAGATCACTTATTTATTCATTCTCTAAATGTTGACTGAGTGCTCACACAGTCCCAGACACTGATCTAAGCCTAAGTCCTTGGCAATACAGCAGCAAACATGGCAGAAGTGACCCTACAGAGTTTACTAAAAACTAAAATGTAATACTAAAATGAAAGGATTAGGCCAGAAGATCTGTCTATGATGTGCACTCACACAACTACACTCCAACTCTTCAGAGCAGTGACAAGAGACTTCTAGGCAACCAGGTAGGGCAATAAAAGAGAGATGTTCCTCTTTATAAAGAAAGAGTTGCTGGCTGCATCTGAATCCCAACACCAAACTCCTAAGAGTGAGAATCTAATTGGCACACCTTCAGTTTACCCTGTCCCAACTAACAGCGACAGGGAGTTGGTGTCTGTAACACAAACATGGCTGCCAGGGTCCTGTCACTCTGAGAGACATGATGAGCAGGGAAGATCATCAGAGAGGTGTCTGCTGTCCCAGGAAAATGTATACAGGATTCCATAGCCTCACCTTGCACTGAGAAATTCCTTTCAAGATTCAAGTTCCTCTGCTAGACATCAATAGAAAGAAAGGGGGAAATAATCCTTAATAATGAAACCCAAAAACCATTTCAATCCAAATTTTAAGTTACACGAGAGCAGAGGCTTCCACACACTTGAAACTCTTAAACCCATTAAATGTTAACATAAATATATATTTATGCAAAATAATTACATTTTCCAAAACAAAAAAAATTATTTATTGAGAATAGTCTTGCTTTATCTTTTTGTAGATATCCTTTAATGTCTAGCTTTATAGACTGCAGATATATTCTCACATTTCCTTCTGCTTTCAATCTATTGTGATATCATGTCATATACCCTTTGGAAAACTCCACTGTACACTCCTGAGATAATTTTTTTAGAGAAATAAATAATGTCTTCATCTTATTATGAAAATACATTTGACCACATATGCCCCTGAAAAAGTCTCAGTGACCTCTAGGGATCTCCAAACCATACCTTGAAAATTGCTATACAACAGATTACCTACCATCTGCTTGTAAGTACACATTTAAATTAAACAAAGCAAATTTCACAGGAGTAACTTCTTGCTGTCTCATTCAATTTGGTTTCCTATATGAATCATACGATTTTGATTATTTTCATGAGTCAATTGATTTTGATAAATTTTACCAATAAATAAATAGTAGGATATGGTTTACAAAAAAGCAGACCTAGAATTACAACCTAGGTCCTCTACATACTACCTGTGTGACATCAGCCAAATCCTTTAAGCCTGTGTACCCCCATTTTTAAAT
The DNA here is from genome assembly GCF_024610735.1 of Ursus americanus. Classification (NCBI taxonomy): domain Eukaryota; kingdom Metazoa; phylum Chordata; class Mammalia; order Carnivora; family Ursidae; genus Ursus; species Ursus americanus. The sequence goes on along the minus strand of NC_142137.1, from coordinate 7,761,507 downwards.
AGGCATACTAATGATACTTATGGGGTATGAGGATTGAATAAGATAGTATAAGAAAATCCTTAGCATCATGTACAACATATCATGTTAGCTGTTTTCGTTATTTTTGGTTACTTGGCATATCTGTACTCACAGCCCTTAAAGATTAATCTCTCTTTATACCTGGAGAATTAGCCCTACAACTGATGATTTGTGCCTCGTATCCTAGGTGTCCTTACCCCACAGGAAAAAGTGCCAAGTAACTATACCAATAAGATGGCTTTGGGGCACACAGTGATTCTAGAGGAAATGAGGTCATCTTCCATCCATATGGCTGGTCTCACAAAGGTAGTCTGGAAAATGCCTTCAAGTGGGTTGGCAAAATTAAAATATTTGTGAGCGTACTTATAATAATACTGGTTTTCTTCCCAAACTTTTGGTTTATACCTTGATCCAAATAATTTGTTTCTTGTAGCCCTAACAGAAATTTCCTTTTTGGTAAAAAGGAAAAAAAGAAAAAGAAGAAGAAAAAAGGCTTTCTGATTTGTTATTTGAAAATCCAATTCCATTTTATCTACTTTTCATCTTCATCTGTTCCATATTGACAGAAAACAAAGAAATGAGAGAGAGGGATGTTAAAATTTTCTTATGAGGCCCATGTGGCCCTATCAAGCCCATATAAAATAAGTAGTTAAGAAAATGGGAGCCCCACAATAATACATTATACACTAATTGAATTTAAATAAAAATAAATAAATTAAAATAAAGAATAAAAATAAATAAAAAAGAAAATGGGAGCCCCGTCACTGCCCTCTGGCTTACCCTAAGCTGTCTTCACCCTCATTTCATAACTTTTGTTGAGGACACAAAATACATAAGCTATTTAATTCTTTTTATCCAACGCCAGTATATTTTTATAAAACGAAACAAAAAAAGTATTTCCTTGGAGCACATGCTGGGTGGCCAAAGACAACAAATGTCTTTTATAAAGAGACAATCCATTTGTAGAAGCAATAAAGGAAGAGGATAAGACATTATCTTATGTAGCCACTAGTAAGTTTTATCCAGCTCCTACTCCCACTGTATCCTGCCAAACCCTGACCCAGTGTCTGGGACCTAACATGCCGTGATAAAGAGCCAGGAAATAACTCAGATAATTGGCGAGTTATGATGACTTGATTTGAAGAATATCCTTTGCGTTAGTTATTTTTTACCCCAAAGCTCTTTCCCATACACTTCATAAGGAAACATTTAGATTCCCTTTCACTCTACAATCTCCAAACACAACTAAAATTCAGTGCCCTTTGCTTAATTTTAAGGAGGGAATACAATAAACATCAATCCAGAATTACATAATCCAGAAAAACATTTTCAAAAAAAATTTAATCGAAGCATAACAAAGCACGTACTGATAACTAATGAAAGCTTTTGTGTTTGGATCAAATAATAAAATGTTTATTTACATAAATCATAAATTTTGGCCTTTCATAAAGCTAAAAGACTCACATTTTTGTTAGATACTTTTCATAATTTGGAGTATACAACTTCTTCAGGCTTCTCCTAGGTCAGTCATCTGTTAGGATAGTGTGGGAGTAGGACCTGGATAAAACTTACTAGTGGCCACGTCAGAGAATGTCTTATCCTCTTCCTTTATTGCTTCTGCAAATGGTACCTCTTGTGAATGACATTTGTTGTCTTTAGCCACATAGCATGTGCTTCAAAGAAATAGTTTACTGTTTCATTATATAAGAAAATACCTGGGGGGTGGGGCACCTGGGTGGCACAGTCGTTAAGCGTCTGCCTTCGGCTCAGGGCGTGATCCTGGCGTTCTGGGATCGAGCCCCACATCAGGCTCCTCCACTGGGAGCCTGCTTCTTCCTCTCCCACTCCCCCTGCTTGTGTTCCCTCTCTCACTGGCTGTCTCTATCTCTGTCAAATGAATAAATAAAATCTAAAGAAAAGAAGAGAAAAGAAAAGAAAAGAAAAGAAAAGGAAAGGAAAGAAAAGAAAAGAAAAGAAAAGAAAAGAAAAGAAAAGAAAAGAAAAGAAAAGAAAAGAAAATACCTGGGGGGGAGCCTGGGTGGCTCAGTCAGTTAAACGTCTGCCTTCGGCTCAGGTCGTGATCCCAGGGTCCTGGATCGAGCCCCACATTGGGTTCCCTGCTCTGCCGGGAACCTACTTCTCCCTCTCCCTCTGTCTGTCACTTTCCCTGCATGTGTGCTCTCTCTCTCTGTCAAATAAATAAATAAAATCTTGAAAAGAAAAGAAAATACTGGTGTTGGTTAAAGAAAATTAAATAACATGTATTTGAGTTCCCAACAACATTATTTTATTATACTTTATTTAATAACATTTATTTTAATTATTAATAAAATATATTTACCATATATTATAATACTTGTTCTTTTATTACTTGTTAAAATTCTAATCATTTAAAAATTTTGGAATTAATATTCAAGTTTTTATAAAATGCAATATAAATAATCATCTGATATTAATGAGAATGTCTTGGAGAGGAAGCTGGTTAGGAAATGTGATCTTTAAAAGCAAGGGATCTAGAGTTGCCCACAAATCTTTGTCTCCCAGGCAAGTTTAACATGTTAAAATACCAGGTTGAGAGCTTTAGCCCCTCAGAATTTATTATTGAGCAGAGCTATGCAGTTACTCAGCATCTTCTTTCCCTGTGCCCTAGCAACAGTACCATCACAGTACTAGCCCTAGTGTTCCATGAGGGCTTAAGTACTCAGCAATCAAATGGAATGATAGGTTGACCAAAGGAAACATTGTAGTTTTTACAGGATGATGTTCCATAATGTGGAGAAAGTTAAAATGGAATTTTTTAAAGCCCATAAACATTATAAACATTTTATTTTTGGTCTGTATGGAAAAGAAAGACAAGGAGAATCTTTCTGAGATCATGCCCTTAAGTAATTAAAATTCTCTATTTTTTAAGCCAAACTCTACTCTTTTACCATAGTTTTCTACAAAATTTAGTATCTGTTTTGGCATCCATACTTTGCACAAATTAATATAAAGAGGATTCTGGAGGATGAAGTATAGAAGTAGGCAAAATAAGAAAAGATTCTATTTTTCCAAGGAAATAGAAAAAAAACACTGGAAAAAGTTTCTTGAAATTTTTCAGTTATCCTAAAACTTTTCATCTGTGAAAACTACCCAGTTTTCAAAGAAACATTCCTCAGATCTTTGTAACTACAGCATATTTATTAAATCATGATTTTAAAACTACTGTACTTTTATTATTACTATTAACTATCTTTAAATACTGGAAGCATTTCTGATGCTGAACAAAACATTGTTTACCAGTGGTTTTACCATACTATTTTAATAAAACAAATAAGAAATCAAGCAATAAGATCATTAGGCAACAATATATTATAAGGTTCCATTTCTAGAAATGGCAGAGTAGCTCACCCTAGATCAATCTTCCCAAAATAGCAATGATAAACTTTGGACAAGACACAAAAAAACAACACCTACAGCTATTTGAGACTGGCCAAAAGTGGGCAGAAACTGCAGGTGATCATCATTTAAAGGAAAAGTATGGCACTGGATAGTTGCCCAATTTTATGTTCTTTTACCTGAGGCAGTCCCCAGTTGATACTATAGCATGATGGCTAAAACTTTAATAGAAATCTTGCTGGCTAAGAAATCAGAAGCCAGGGTGCGTGGGTGGCATAATTAATTGAGCATCCAAATCTTGATTTCAGCTGGGGTCCTGATCTCAGGGTCCTGAGATGGAGCCCCATGTCAGGCTCCATGTTCAGCACAGAGTCTGCATGAGATTCCCTCTCCCTCTCCCTGTGCCCCTCCTGCTTGTGCTCTCTCTCTCTCTCTCTAAAACAAATAAATCTTTTTAAAAAATAAAAATTAATAAAAATTTTGAAAAGAAATCAGAAGACAAAAGCCACGGAAGTAGCAGATGGAAAGTGAAGGGAGAAATACTGGAAAGAAGAGAGCCACAGAGGTGAAGCCCCAAATTCTATGAATAAACTCTGCCCAAATCTCTGGCCAACACTAAGCTAAGCATATGTTGGGAAGATACCAGGAAGCCCAGAGAAGGCTAAAAGATCTAAACAGAAATTTTAGTTGTTACAAAGCACAGGGGAATTTAGAATTTGTAATCAATTTGTAATTGCCTGCAAAAACAAAAAAGGAATACTCTTCATAGTAACATACCAGAACCCAGAGTCCCTGAAACATACTCTTCACAATATGCATGATATAATCCAAAATTACTAGGCATAGAAGAAAAAAGGAAATATGACTCATATAAAAGAGAAATGGGGATGCCTGGGTTGCTCAGTCTGTTAAGCTTCTGCCTTCAGCTTAGGTCATAATTCCAGGGTCCTGGGATGGAGTCCAGCATCAGGCTCCCTGCTGAGCAGGGAGCCTGCTTCTCCCTCTGCCTGCCCCTCCCCCTGCTCGTGTTCTCTCTCTCTCTCTGACAAATAAATAAAATCTTTTTTAAAAAAAGAAAAGAGAAGCCCTGTTGTTTAAAAAAGAGAGAGAGAGAGAGAAGTGACAGTCATCAGAAACCATCCCCAAGATGACTCAGATGTTAAAATTAACAAATAAGGGTTATAAAACAGCCATTATGATCATGCTCAAATATCTAAAAGAAATGCACTCATAATGAATGAACAGATAGAAAATCACAATAAAGAAAAAGGTATTTATTATTAAAGAATCAAATGGAGGGGTGCCTGGGTGGCTCAGCTGGTTAGCCGTCCAACTCTTGATTTCGGCTCAGGCCATGATCTCCAGGTCATGAGACTGAACCCAGCAATGGGCACAGCACTCAGCAGGGAGTCTGCTTGAGTTTCTTTCCCTCCCTCTCCCTCTGCCCCTCCCCGTCAGCTCTCGGACCTTCACACACGTGAGCTCTCTCTCTCTCTCAAATAAATAAATGAATTTTTAAAAAGAATCAAATGGAAACATTAGAATTAAAAAATTTAATATCTGGAATTTTAAGTCACTAGATGGGCCTAACACTTTATTGGAAATGACAAAAGAGTCAGTAAATGTGAAGATATATCAAGAGAATTACCCAATCTAAAAACATAGAGCAAAAATTGAAAAAAGCAGAATGCTTTAGAGACTTGTGAGAAAATGGGGGATAAAAGGTATAACACACATGGAATTGTAATCTCAGAGAGAGAGAAAATAGAGAAAAGGGGGCCAAAAAAAGTTTTGAAAAAATAATGACCCCAAAAGTCCCAAATTTGGTTAAGGACATACGTTAACAGACTTGAGAATTTCAGTGAGCCCCAAGCAGGATAAATAAAAAGAAAACTACTGAAACTCAAAGATAAAAAGAAAATCTTTAAAAGCATCATAGAAAAGCAACACATTATATACAGAGAAACAATGATACAGGGGAAAAGATAAGGAAGCCAGAAGAGAATGGAACAATATTTTTAAGAACTGAAAAAAAAAAAAGGAAAAGGATTTTTTTTTCCAGTAAAAATGCCCTTTGAGACCAAAGGAAAAATAAAGATATTTTCATATAAATCAAAACAGAGTGTTTCTTGTCAGCACTACAAGAAATACTTAAGAAATTTCTTCAGGCTAAAGGGAAATGATAGTAGATGGAAACTTGGATCTCTCAAAGGATCTTCAGAAATGGTAAATATGGAGGTGACTGGGTGGCTTAGGCAGTTAAGTGTCTACCTTCAGCTCAGGTCATGATCCCAGGGTGCCGGGATGGAGCCTTACAGTGGGCTCCCTGCTCAGCAGGGAATCTGCTTCTCCCTCTTCCTTTGTCCCTCCCCCCCCCATTCGTGCGCTCTCTCTCTCTCTAATAAATAAATAAAATCTTTTTTAAAAACGGTAAATACAAAAAATTCTTTCTTCTCTTATTTTCTTTAAAATACATATCACTATTTAAAGTACAAATGATAGCATTGTATTGTGGGCTTTTTTTCACATGTACACGTGATATGTATGACACCTGTTGCATAAAGGAGGAAGTTGGGGATAAAAGCACAGAAGATCAGTGCAAAGAGAAGCTTCCTGACAGCCTTTTTAAAAAGTCAATGTACAACTTCCATCCCGTGAAGTGTATAGATCTAAGGGCACAGCTCGATGAATTTTTACGTGTGCATTCACATATAACCACCATCAAGATCAAGATTTAAAACATTCCGTCCCCCAGAAGGTTTCCTCCTGTGCTCTCCCATTTGACACCACTCTCCTCACCTTTATCACCACAGATTAGTTAGACCTGCCTGTCCTGACATCCATTTTCCCCGTGTTTCCTTTTCCTGTCTCTGAAAGCTCTGTTCTCTGCTTGGTACCTTTAAGGCTGCATTGATTGGCACCTCGTCAAAGGCACCTTGGAGGAATACGTGTACTTATTCCTCAAAGCTAGAAGAATAGACAAATTAATTTCTGAAACAGGAGGCATGGGGCTAAAGAAGACGAAAGGATGTGGACGGAAAAGAATGGGAATTCTTCCTTGAACACGCTCTGCCTACCAACTCCATGGAATGAAAACAAACACCGCTTCTTCCCACTAAAACTGCACTTTCACCACCAAGCCTGTAAACAGCCAGAGTCTGACTGTGATGATCTCTAAGGGCTCCCAGTTCCAACTTTCTCTGAATTTACAGCTTCAAAGCTCTTCCCCAGAGCTATTCCAGGAGCACCGAGTGCCTGCGGCAGCAAGGACACCCTCACCCCAAGTCCCAGAACTTGTTAATGATGACAGTGTTGGCCTTGAGTGGAGGGTTTCTGATTAGAAGGCGGTAGGTGGGGAAGGCAGCAAGCTCTGAAGATAAGTTAATTAATTATTTCAGTGTGTGCAATTACGCAAACATCAAAAGCCGGCAGCACGAAGGGCTCTTTGATCTCTGGTTCAGCACCCTTTCAAGTTGTTCCCTTTACGCTTCTTTTTTCTTGCTTCTTTCCCCCCTTGATTTCTAGGGAGAATTCTAATAAGTGACCTCTAGCTCCATCCACCCACCCAGCGGTGAGCAGGAGAGGGGTTGGAACACCATCCTGAATACACAGTTAGCTCCTTGCATCTTAGCATTGCCAAAGCCTCCTATCCCCAGCTTCATAAACTGAGATCACAGCTTTCCTTTTAGAGGAGCTCGTTCGTGCACTAACAGAACTGTATGAGAATGTTCTCAGCAGCATTATGATATGAGCAAAAAATCTAGTAGCAGGTCAAATATCCAGCAACAACAGAATAATATAGTGTGCATCCTACATTGGAATACTATATATCCATGAAAACGGACAAACTACTACTCCATGTAAACATATGGACACATCTCACCAATATCATATTGGGTGAAAGAAACCAGAAGTGAAATAATACATGCTGTACAATCTCATTTATATAAATTTCAAAGCATATAAAACAAATTTACAGTGTTTCTAGATAAATAGGTGGCAAAGCATAAAAAGAAGCAAGGAAATGATGAGCATTAAAATCAGGGAGGAGGGAGGAGTGTGGCTGGGAGGGGTGTATGGAGGAGGGATGTGTTTCTGGGAGCTAAAAATGGTCTACTTCTTGATCTGGGTGTAGGTTCCCTGGGTGTTCTCTTCATTATGCTGTACTTTTTTTTTTTTTTTCTGATCTTTTCAGTAACTGTATGACACTTCACAGTTTTAACAAAAGAAAAGCCTGAGAATCTTAAGACTAGTTAGGGGAACTGGGGTTTCAAAAAAAAAAAAAAAAAAAGGAAAGAAAAGCCTCTTCAGCTGCTGCAGTGCCTAATAAAGCTGCAAACCCAGCCCAAACCCACAGGCTGTCAGATCCACAACGTGTGAGCACAATGTAGGCAGTGGAGATGGATCTCTGAGTTAGGTTTTACAAAACAGAAATCTGTCCTTTGAGCCGCCCACCTTTCACCAGTTCAGCACCAGCCCCAGGCACTCAATGGTGTATGCTCTCACAAAGTTGCGGTGGGGAAGGCCCACCTTTGGCAGGGAGGTATGGTTGGCCCTGCTCCTTTTCACCCCTGATAAGTGCCAGAATTCCTGAGGGAAGCAGCAGTCTCCCTGGTGCCGGAAGAGGAGCCTATAGGGCTGCCTGGGGATAAATCCTTGCAGGGTCTATGCTTCCAACAGGAAAGTGTTGTTTTCAGAGCCTTCAGGCCCTAGTGAGAAGGATGTGCCCCTCTGATTCCCAGTGAGTGACAACAAGAGAGTCTTCCTAATGATCCTCAGGCTCAGGCTGCGGTTTATACTTTCTGTTGGCTCACCCAGCGGAGCTTTGTGGCATCACAGATGAAAGTGAATCAGATGAAGATCACTGATCCAAAGAACTGGGTTCTACGGCACCTGGACCCAACTGACTCCCAAGAGTCTTTGAATTAATGGCAAGAATGGGGGGAACCCAGGGTGTCCTCACCGCTATGTCAGGGATGTCACTGGTCATTTTCATAGATCACCCTCTTCCTCATAGAAGCAAAAAAGTCCTTTCTGTTCTTTTTCCTTTCAACATCCAAATTAGAGACTCCGACATGTTATAACAGGAGAAGCAGAACATGCTCGAGTCTAGCAAAGGGCACCGCCTGCTATGGATGAAGTCAGCCCGCACGCATGCAGACACATGTGGGGAAGAGGTGTCTATTCCCTGACACTTTTAGCTCCGCCTCCTACAGGACTCTGTGAACAGTGCACTCACCACGCACCTTATCTCCTCCATTACTGGTCTGCAGGCTCCCAGAGGTCTATATAGGAGAAGTTCACCTTTGTTTCCCCCTGCCTGACACAGTGTCTTGTCCCTCTGTGGAACAGAAGGAAGAGAATTAACACTCGTTAATTAGCACTCATTACCACATTGGATGTTTAGTATACCTGTTCACACTTCCTCCTCACAACCAGTCTCTGAGGTAGATGTTATTGTCACTGCTTTACTGATAAAGAAACCAAGGCTCAAAAGTATTAGAGGACTTTGGGGCGCCTGGGTGGCACAGCGGTTAAGCGTCTGCCTTCGGCCCAGGGCGTAATCCCAGCGTTATGGGATCGAGCCCCACATCAGGCTCTTCTGCTGTGAGCCTGCTTCTTCCTCTCCCACTCCCCCTGCTTGTGTTCCCTCTCTCGCTGGCTGTCTCTATCTCTGTCAAATAAATAAATAAAATCTTTAAAAAAAAAAGTATTAGAGGACTTGCCCAAGGTTACTCAACCAGTTAGCATCAGGGCTAGACTTGAGTCTAGAACCATCTTTCTGCAAGGCCCCTGCTCGTCTCTCTCTGTGAATGACTGGATGAATGGGATTGATGATGTATAGGAGAGAGATCAGTCTAATCCCCCAATTGCTACTAACACTGCTTCCCAGCAGCCCTTGTTTGAGATTACCTGGCTTTTTAAATTCACTGGCTAGTCCTGGTGAATTAGGTGAATTCACAGGCTAGTCGTGGTGAATTAGAACTGGAATTAGGCCAAAGATAATAGAGAAATGATCTTGCACTATTTTGTGAGATATTCCCTCTGCCTTCATAACCAGCAGGGCTAAAGTGAATGCCACTGCATTATTTGTGACTCCTCTGTCCCTAAGCACTATTATGCCCACAAAGATTAAGCAGACTCCTGAACTCACCCAGGTCTGTTCCTTGTTCCTTGTACCATCATCTGCCTGACTAATGCCTGCTCATCCTTCAAGACCCAGGTCCTTCAGGAAGTCCATCTGCGCTCCTCAGTAGAGCTGCCCGCTGGCTCTTCAGTTATTGCAGACTGAGTAGGGGCTAGGCAACGGGGGGTCTGAAATAATTAAGAGGCCCTCCCCTAAAGAAAAAGCAAATCAAACAAGGAAGAAAAGAAAACAGACATGAGAATACAGTATAATAGAACATTGTGGGCCTCCTGGTGTGGTACAATTGAAGTTATACAGCTATAACATATTCTTTTCTGAAAAATAGAACCATTAAGCCTCTAGATCTAACTACCAATTTACAGAAATATAGGGGATAGAAGCACGGGGTAGAAACACCACAGGGGTGGAACTAGCCAAAATCAGACCATGGAAACAAACAACTGACCTGATTTCTTCAACAAATACATGGGAGTAGAGGCCATGATAGCAACTGTTATAGGCTAAAAGAAACAAGAAGCATAGCAACCAACTGCAACTACAGACCTGAATTTGAAAACAAAAACTACAAAAAGACATTTTTGAAACAACTGGAGAAAAAATGAACATGAACCAGATATTAGATGACATTAGGAATTATTTTTAATTTTGTTAGGTATGATAATAGTTTTACAGTTATGTTTTTCAAAAAGTCCTTATCTGTTAGAGATATATCCTGGAGTATTAGTGAATGAAATGATATAATGTCTGGGATTTGCCTTGAATTTCTTTCCCAGGAGAAGTGATTGGGGGACAGATGAAACCAGAATGTCAGATGTTGATAACTATTGAGGCAAGGGCAGGGATCATTATACCCCTTTCTCTAATTGTATGTATGTTTGAAATTTTCCATAATAAAATATTAGATTTTTCAAAATCCAGTTGCATGCTAAGTGCACTCATGGACAAATGCTGAGGAAACTTGGGGAGCAGAGAGGAAGGGTTCTAAACTAACCTGAAGTAGGTAGGGACAGCTGGACAGTAGAGACAGGCTCTCAACTACCGAGCTAGTCTGGTACTTATTGTACTGCATTATCATGAGCACAAAAGGGATGTAGCTGATTCATCTTTGAGACCTCAGCACCCAGAATAGTATGGCAACCAACAGGTGCTAAATAAAAATTATTTTTTTTTAGGCGGGGGAGGAGCAGGAGAGGCAGAAAGGGAATCTTAAGCAGGCTCCACACCCAGCACGGCACTGGATGCAGGGCTCCATCTCATAACCCTGAGATCGTGACCTAAGCTAAAATCAAAAGTTGGAGACTTAACCAATTGAGTCACCCAGGTGCCCCCTAAATAAAAATTATTGAATGAATTAACCTATAATCATCTAAAGACCACTTTGATGTTCCTATTAAAGCAGCAACCACCACAAACACTGTATACTGTGCTGGACATGGGGAATACATAGAAACAGAAAATGGTCTCTGCTCTCAAAGGAAGACAAACCATTCCCATAAAGCAATGATCTTCAAAGAGGAGCTAAATGTGTTAAGTACTAAATGAATTGGTATGACACGCTAAACATTGCATATCTGGAGGATTCATCTGAGGATTTGTGTGCAGAATGGCTCACCAAAGTAGGGAGGCCAGTTGGATCCAGGCATGGAGGGATGAGGGCAATCGGGGTATGAATACAAAGGAAGAAAGGGATGGATGTGGAAGAATTGATCACACTATGAGGAAGTGTGTAGACTGGAATAATGGAGTCCCCAGAATTCTTCTCCAAGCCATCAAGGCTCACGTGGATTCTTCCATTGTCACTGCCAGGGGCATAGTGAAGGGAATATATATGTTCACGGCAAAAGAGAGCCCTGTAGAGACATTAGTTTTTACAAATACAAGGTGTGGCAGAGACTTTTGTAGGGGGATAAGGTGCCAGTACATTACATCGCTCCTGCACAATTGTACCCTCTCTCCCTATTCCGACTCAAAACTTCCATCCTCTCTCCCAATGCCTCAAGAAACCCAAATGGAAAAATTCCCTCTCAATATTCCTTTGGTTTCCTCTAAATGACATGGACAAGCCATGCCAAGACTGAGGAGGGGCCTCTGCCCTGCCCTTCCTCAGATGGCTGAGAGAAGCCATTCTAGGCAGATCATCACACAGTATTTCTCTGGTCTATCTGTCTTCAGAACCTTCATGGGAATATCTTTCCCAGACTGAGCTCCCTCATACTTAGAAACAACCTGCAAATGGGCAAAGAAACTCCTGGAATGGCTCTCACCAACCCAGCAGGATGTAGGCCCAAAGACAAAATTAAGTCGACCTATAGAAAAATTCAAGTCAATTTATAGATCATTTTAAAAGGTCGTATCTCTTGCATACCTGAGTCTAGGGACTGAGATTTATGACAACCACCTAAGGAATAGATCCTTTCTAAGCCGACTTCAATAGCAAGGGGGTTTACTGGAAGAATACATAAAAACCTACAACTTTAAATTGGGCAGCATGTCCAAGCTTCAAGAGAGATGAAAACCAGCTATGGAAGTCATCAGAAACCAAGGCATCTTATCTCTCTCTCTCCTTCTCTGTCTCTGCCTGTCTCTGTCTCTCTATCTCTGTTTGTCTGTCTCTTTCTCTGTCTCTTTCTCTCTCTTTCTTTCCATATTGTCTCTCATCTCTGCTTCTCTCTGCTCTTCTACTTCTTATCTCTTGCTCTCTAAATACTAACTTCATGTAATCACTTGCATATACATGGGCCAAACATAGCTGCCTAAGTCTGATTTTTTTTTCTTTCCCAAAAACAAACAAAAAATTTTAGTGACAACAATAATATTGGTTGACATTTTGGCAAATACCTTTAAGGGCTTGCTCAATAGCAGATGGCTGAATTCCTACATGTTCTTCTACAGTCAGTCTGTTGCAATATGCTGTTCTGCTTGAAGTATATGAAGAATATGCAGCCTCACAGAAACATGTAGCAAGAAAAGAGTAGAGTATTTTAATAGGCTTTTCAAACGCTCGTGGATAATTTTTGATAACTGCACCAAAACTCAGCAAATGGTAGTTTCTTAAGGTTTAGATGCAACGTGAAAACTGAAGTTATATCAATGGGCAGGGTGGGGAAAAATGAGTTTTTCTTACTTCTTTTTTTTTTAAAGATTTTATTTATTTATTTGACAGAGAGAGACACAGAGAGAGAGGGAACATAAGCAGGGGGAGTGGGAGAGGGAGAAGCAGGCTTCCCACTGAGCAGGGAGCCCGATGCGGGGCTCGATCCGAGAACCCTGGGATCATGACCTGAGCCGAAGGCAGATGCTTAACAACTGAGCCACCCAGGTGCTCCAAGTTTTTCTTACTTTTATATTAAAATCCATTAGTCCATCTACTTTGAATAGACCTCTTACCCATGTATATGTTATTTGGAAAACATGGGTTTACTAATTTTATGTACCTCTTCTAAATATTGACACATTTCATATAAATATGTATTTTTAAATTTTTGTTATTTTCCACCTTCTTATTAAAAATATCTCAAATATATAGAACAATGGGAAACAATAGGACAATACAATCTGCATACCCACCACTGAGGTTTGCCTCAGCCATCAACCCTTTTTTTTTTAGTTTTGACAGTGCTTTATTTTTTTATAATTTTATTTTCTTTTTTCACCATATGTATACTCTTTAATCCCCATCCCCTGTTTTTCCCATTCCTCCAGTCACCTCCCCTCTGGTAACCATCAGTTTGTTCTCTATGATTAAGAGTGTTTCTTTGGGACACCTGGGTGGCCTTAAGCATCTGCCTTCAGCCCAGGGCATGATCCCAGAGTCCTGGGATCAAGCCCCACATCGGGCTCCCTGCTCCGTTGTGAGCCTGCCTCTTCCTCTCCCACTCCCCCTGCTTGTGTTCCCTTTCTCACTGGCTGTGTCTCTATCAAATAAATGAATAAAATCTTTTTAAAACAAAAAAGAGTGTTTCTTAGCTTGTCTCTCTCTCTCTCTTTTTTAAAGATTTATTTGTTTATTTTGGGGGGCAGGGAGGAGTAGAGGGAGAGAGAGAATCTCAAGCAGACTGCATGCTGAGCTCAGAGCCCCATGTGGGGTTCAATCTCACAACCCTGAGATCATGACCTGAGCTGAAACCAAGAGTTGGACACTTGATGGAGTTCTGTTTCTTAAATTCACATATGAGTGAAATCATGTGGTATTTGTCTTTCTCTGACTTATTTTGCTTAATATTACATTCTCCAGCACCATCCATGTTGTTGTAACTGGCAAGATTTCATTTTTTATGGCTGAATAATATTCCATTGTGTGTGTATATATACATATATATACCACATCTTCTTTATCCATTCATCTATCGATGGACATTTGGGCTGCTTCTATAGTTCAGCTATTGCAAATAATGCTGCAAAAAAAATATAGAGATGCACGTATCCCTTTGTATTAGTGCTTTTGTATTTTTGGGGTAAATACCCTGTAGTACGATCCTGGATTATAATGTAGTTCTATTTTTAATTTTTTGAAGAACCTCCATACTATTTTCCACAGTGGCTGCACCAATTTGCATTCCCACCAACAGTGCAAAAAGGTTCCTTTTTTCTCCATATCCTCACCAGCATTTGTTTCTTGTGCTGTTGATTTTAGCCATTCTGACAGGTGTGAAGTGGTATCTCCCTGTGGTTTTGATTTGCATTTCCCTGATGATGAGTGATGTTGAGCATGTTTTCATGTGTCTGTTGGCCATCTGAATCTTTTCTTTATAGAAATGTCTGTTCATGTTTTCTGCCCGTTTTTAAATTGGATTATTTGTTTTTCGGGTATTGAATTGTATCAGTTCTTTGTATATTTGAGTACTAACCCTTTATCAGATATGTCATTTGCAAATATCTTGTCCTGTTCTGTAGGTTGCCTTTTAGTATTGTTGATTGTTTCCTTCACTGTGCAGAAACTTTTTTATTTTGATGTAGTCCCAATAGTTTATTTTTGCTTTTATTTCCCATGCCTCAGGAGACATGTCTAGGAAAATGTTGCTACAGCTGATGTCATATTAGTGCCTGTGCTCTCTTCAGGGATTTTTTATGGTTTCAGGTCTCACATTTTGGTCTCTAATCTATTTTGAGTTTATTTTTGTGTATGGTGAGAGAAAGTGGTCCAGCTTCATCCTTTTGCATGTGGCTGTCCAGTTTTCCCAACACCATTTGTTAAAGAGACTGTCTTTTTCCCATTGTGTATTCATTCCTCCTTCATCAAAGATTAATTGACCATATAATTGTGGCTTATTTCTGGATTTTCTGTTCTATCCCATTGATCTATGTGTCTATATGTTTTTATGCCAGTACCACACTGTTTTAATTACTACTGCTTTATAATATAACTTAAAATCTGTAATTGTGATACAGTCAGTTATATTTTTCTTTTTCAAGATTGCTTTGACTATTTGAGGACTTTTGAGGTCTCATACAAATTTCAGGATTGTTCGTTCTAGTTCTATGAAAATATATAAATATATTTTTTAAATCACATTTGTCAACATCACTACGATTCCATCAGAAAAATCTTTAAGGACTGAAAAGCTATCAAGTTCATGGTGGCAGAGAAAAAGGTTTTCAAAATTCCAGTTTTCATTTGGAAGCTCAAATTTTATCATTGGCAAAAAATTCTGTTATTTTCTTTGAAGTGACAAGAAAACTCTGTTCATTTTTTAAGAAAATATTTGCTAAATACCTGGGTCTGAGAAACCATAGTTTGTTCTTTCAAGTAAAAGAATGGTGTTTCTCTAAAAAGCTACTTATTTAGCTCACAACTCAATCATATGAGCGGTTTTCCCCAAGACAGCTTCCTACTTTGGTATGCAATGGAAGTGCTGTTTGCATACTTCCCTTTTCATCGCACAGAATATTAAAAAGACATGTAGTCAAGGATCAAGACTTAATGAAATTAATAATTCTTACTGTTTCTTCAAGAACATTCTTGAGAGAAACTGACTTTTGGAACAGCCGGGTGGCTCAGTCAGTTAAGAGTTAACTCTTGGTTTTGGCTTAGGTCATGATCTCAGGGTTGTGAGATCAAACCCACATTGGGCTCCACACTAGGCACGGATCCTGCATAAGATTCTCTCTCCCTCTCCTCTGCCCCTCCACCCTCTCTAAAAGTGAGAGAGAGGGAAAGAGAGAGGGAGAGAAATTGGCTTTTGATTTTTATTTTCTTTCTTTTTCCCCCTCTTTTTTTACTGTGAGTGTATGGTGGTGAAAATATATAATGACTACAGTTGGGTGCCACTGCTTTGATTCATGCCAAGATGCTAGCTCTTTTGTTCTTATACCATCAGCAAAAAAGCCCAGTAAAAAAGGCAAATAATCACTTAGCATTATTATAAAAATTGTCACAACTTTGAGGACCCCATGAAAGATTCTCAGAGACCCCCGGTTGGGGGTAGGACAGTGCTATATTTAAGAATTGGCATTCAAAACCATTTCAGATTCAAGCAATTAATAAACACCCTGGGTCCCAATCTCCAATTCCAGGGAGAGAAAAAAATATATGACCCAGCTTGAGTTAGGTGTCTTCCTCTAACCCTCAGTGTGGCCAGGCATGTGGTCACGTGGCCCATTGCCCACTCAGCAAGGATCGCAGGACCAGACAGTCTGAAAAGAGGTAGGCAAAGCTTGAAGAGCTAAGATTCAGGATAGGGAAGGGTCAAGAGCCCCCGTGAACTTTAAAAAAAAAAAAAAGGTTGGAATAGGCAGAGAATTCAGCAGGAATAGATCTTGGAACCCCACCAGAATACTATTAACAACGGAAGTATATACAAAGTTTTACAGATTCCACCCAGCTTTCACACACATTACCTCATTTAATCCTTCCAACAGTTCTGTGAGGTAAACATTATTATCTCCACTTTACAAATGAAAAAACAAATACTTAGGTCAGGTAACTTGCACAAAGTTCACCTAGTAAAGAAGTGACAGACCCTGTCTTCTAAGAAGACATTTAAGTGAAGGGGTCATTCGCCTACAGCACAGCTACTTGCCATGCTAATTATACTCTAGGTAAAGAGCAAGATGGGCTCAAAAGTGTGGATAAACTTTTGGGAACAGGCCTCCTGTACCCAGGGAGGAGGTGGGTGGGAAAAAAAAAAAGGATTTAAAACTTCCTGCCTAGACTTTAAAATTAAGAAAGGGAATGAAGCTGGAGAATGAGAGATTCCTGACTTCCCTGAGCTCTGAAAACTTGGATACAGTGATGACCTTGTGGGTTAACTCCCCCATTCCATACCGTTGGCCACTCCAAAAACTCCCACAGGAATGAGCCTGCCTTCTACCCCATGGCCACTGCCAGTGAAGTACTTCTTTATGTGGGAAAAGAACACTACTTTTGAAAAATAAGTGTGAACATATGTATTATTTATTAAATGTCTGATGTGAATTCCTGTGTTCTGACTAGGAATTAAAGGATAAACTTTGTTACAAAGATAAATATTTTTTACTATGGTAGACCAGCTGGAGGACCTCCTACTTGAGAAAGAAGCATAAGGTCTAAACACAGAACTCTCCATTTAGGGAGTCTGGCTTTGATCCTTTCCCTGACACAATCTAGTTTCCCGTAACCCCTTTCACCTAGTATCAATTTTTAGGATATTATTCCAAGTGGGCTGAGCCAAGAGGAAATGAAGATTAAAGCTAAAAAGGAAACCAACAGCATGCTTTTAAAATACACAAGCAAGGCCTGGGCTTTCCATTAAGAAGATCTGGGCTCTGAGTTTTAAAGCAAAGCTGGTGAGATGCCATCATGAAGGGGAATATGGCAGTTCATGGTTAGGGTGTCTAGTACAGTGGTCGCTAGCAACGTGTGGGTGGTAAGACTTGAAATGCACCTCATCTGAATTGAAATTATGCTGTACATCGAAGACAATGAGTTAAATAAAATACGTTCTTCAAATCAATTTCACCTGTTCCTTTTTATTTTTTTTTAATGTGGCTACTAAATAATTTAAAGTTCTGTACATGGCTGACATTGTGTTTCTGTTGACAGTACTTGCCTAGAGGGGTCAACCCAATAGCCCTGCTAACCCCGCTGCTCTCAGCTCCTCCTCATATTTATTCTGAGCGTTATCAGTCTCTTCTCTCTGTAATTTTTAAATTTCTTCTCACAGTCTAATGATAAAAAAGAATTTTGTAGGCCAACTCTTTCAAATTTAGTTTGGGCAAGTTGTGATGATAAAAAAAAAAAATAGAAGAAGGTGAAGGAAGGGATCCAAAGTCCAAGGTCTCCTGGTTTATTGAAAAGGTTAAAAAAAAAATTCTGCCCATCAAGTTTTCCCTTTCTTGCTAAAGAGAGGGATGTACTCCCCATGACAGATTGATGTCCCTCTAAGGGAAGAGAGAATAAATAATATAATAACGACAGATTAGTTCCTATTTGACATTCATTAAAAATGAGTCCATTGAATTTGAGGTCTCCCACCACATATTAGCAGATGCTCAAAAAGCTGGAACTAATTACTAGTTAAATGTTATTACTTTGTGCAAATGAATCTAAATAAGTTCTGACCCAGAGCTAGACTGCTGGGTGTAGGGAGGCTAGCGAGGAAGGAGGTGGAAGGCTGCCGCAGGAAGTTTTCTGTAGAAAGCTGCAATGTGACTGTTCAGTCACACGTAAATATTTTAGAAAAGCTAAAGGATATTTGGGACATCTAGAGGAATTTTGTATTTTTACTTCTAGGCTTTCAGCAAAGCTTTCCTTCAGCCAAGCCCAAAGCAGCCTTGAAGGTGAGGATCAAGGCTACCAGAGGATGAGGTAAGAGTTCGGTGACCTTAGCTGGAAAGCCCAGAAGGACGGCAGAAAAACAAAGGTGTGGGGGTGGGGAATGGCAACCCTTGCTGTCCTTCTCTACAGGACCCTGATGTTCCATTTCCTGGGTTCCCCGCTGCCTCACAGATGACCTTCACCACCGCTCCTGGGAGTGATTCATTGCTTCGCGCTGGACATCTCTACACTCATCAGAGGCCTGTTAAGCAAGTTGCACAGAAGCTGCAGGTAGCCCATCAAACCCAGGGCTGAGGTGCGACTTCTCCCCCGTTGGCCTCTCCTCCCATTGATTGGTACTCTCCACGGCACTCCTGGGGCCCTGCTCAGCCACTGAAACGCTTTATTGAACAAAGTGGTAGTAGGAAAACAAGAATCCAGGCAGGAGTACAAATCTTTAAAATACCAACCCGCCCAGCCTTGTTTCTGTCTGGCCTTCCTAGACCTGAAGTTGTTCCGTCCTTTTCTGTTCTTTCCTAGTGCCTGCTAGATTTGCTCAAAGGTTATGCGTTGCTGTGAGGTTTCTGTGACTGTCTTTGGCAGCACCCCGGAGAGCGTTTCCAATGCCCTAATGCTTCTCCTCCTGCCTGTGCCTGTGTTACCCTCCCAGCTGCCTGGGAACGACCCTACTCGGCAAGTTATGACATGAGAATGGGCTGGAGTTTTGCGAGGATGTTTTGAAATGATGAAACCGATCCCTCCCCCAAGGAGCCTGACTCAGCAAAGATCATTACAAATGCTCTACATCTTATAATCGTGGGAAAGGGAAATCTGAGTTGGGATTCATTTGGAAGATCCCACTTTTCAATGTTACACAATTGGTTCTAAGACTTTTTTGGAGAAGCCATCAGCAGAATAGAAAATACTCCTTAAGTTTAAATGTGTATATGGTATAAAAATACTTAAATCTGTACAGACAGAAAAGCTTAACACTTAATCATGCACCTTCAAAGTATGTCACAAACTTTATAGAATTCATCATAACCCACACCCAGATAGAGAGTCATAGTAACAATCTCTGTGCATTTTCAAATGGAGAAACTGAGCAACGGTAAGAATTTTAAAATTTTCCAAAGGCACTGAAAACCGGGTATGGATTAGCAGATGTTGTTTATTGAGGGTGGACAGGAGACAAAGGATTGGGGAGAGAAAAAAAAAAAAGAGGGCGGGGGGATACATGGGGAAAAAAATAATCATTCTGAAATTCGAACTGCTCTTTGGAAGTGAATATAAGAGCATTTTTTTTCGTGGAATAGTCTTTCTTGAAATAACTGCAGATAATATATTCATTCAAATGGACCACTTTGGGCCAATGTTTTCTAGAAGACAACCTTTCTTGCTCGACAATACCCTATATTAGCCCATAGTGTTTGTCACAGGACTTTCTTTCCTTCTTCCAAAACACTTTTTCTCCTGTTTCTCCTTACAGTTCTTTAGTTGAATAGCTATGGGACACGTGATAAACTGGTAGTTAAGAACAGGATTAAGAATCAGATAAAAGTTAGTTCAAAAGCTGCTTCCACTGCTTAATAGCCACGTTGAACATGGAAGAATTCTTACCTTACTAAAATAATTTTATAGATGGGATGATGATGGGACCGATCCAGCAACATAATGCACATGAAGTAGATAGCATGGTACCTGACATGTATGTTCTCGGTAAGTGGTAATAATTACCATAATTCTGTTTTAAAGCAAGAAATTCCAGCTTCTCAGAAACATCAATGCCAGCAGCCAAAACATACTACAGAGATTTTAACGGTCAGTCTGTGAGAGTTTATTTTCCTCTCCCATGTTTGGAGCCAACAGAAGTCAGACAGATGGAGATCAGAACATCAATCTGGTTATAATCGTTCTCCCACCTAATCTGCAGTTTTGCTGTCCATGGTTTCAGTTATCCGCGGTCAACTATGGTGACCGTGAAGCAGGTGATCCTCCTTCTGACATCTGTCAGAAGGTCAACTGTAGCCTAACGCTGTCACAATTCCTGTCACTCACATCATTTTATTGTCTCATATCATCACAAGGAGGGTGAGTGCAGCACAATAAGATATTTTGAGAGACCACATTCGCATAACTTTTATTACAGTATATTATTATATTTGTTTTATTTTGTTATTAGTTATTGTTGTTAATCTCTTACCAGGCCTAATTTATACATTAAACTTAATCATAGGTGTGTGCGTATAGGAAAAAGCATAGTCTATGTAGGGTTCAGTACTGTCTGCAGTTTCAGGCATCCACTGGGGATCCTGGAGCGTACTCCCCACAAAGAAGGACTACTGTACTGATGAAAGTGGGAATCGTAGAATATGGCTTTGACGTGTGGCCACAGTAGGCATATACAGCTTTACCTCAGACTTAGACAAGCACAGCTACACCACCATAGGCCTCACCCTCAAG
This sequence comes from Ursus americanus, assembly GCF_024610735.1. Lineage (NCBI taxonomy): Eukaryota > Metazoa > Chordata > Mammalia > Carnivora > Ursidae > Ursus > Ursus americanus. The sequence goes on along the minus strand of NC_142137.1, from coordinate 7,740,766 downwards.
GGCAGGCCCCTTAAGACATGGCGGAGAGAAAACTAGGCAGGAGGATCTTTAAAAGAAAAAGAAAAAGGAGCTGTGCAAAGCATGCTCCGTTTTTCCTCTCAGGGGTGAGGAGAGGCCAGGAGTATAACTCTAGCTGAAGTTCTTCCACACAGAAACATAGAGAGCAGGGAGAATATTCTCACTCACTCGATGCCCAATAAGGATGTATTTTCTTTTTCTTTTTTTTTTAAAGATTTTATTTATTTATTCGACAGAGATAGAGACAGCCAGCGAGAGAGGGAACACAAGAAGGGGGAGTGGGAGAGGAAGAAGCAGGCTCATAGCGGAGGAGCCTGATGTGGGGCTCGATCCCATAACGCCGGGATCACGCCCTGAGCCGAAGGCAGACGCTTAACTGCTGTGCCACCCAGGTGCCCCAGGATGTATTTTCTTATTGGGGTTGCTCTACAAAAATACTTCAATTCTTCTCTTCCTCCAGGACATCCTTCCTCACTAGTGTTCTTTTTTCTTCTTCTTCTTCTTCTCCTCTGTAGTACACTCCGAGTTTGCTCCCCAGGTTCAGACCTGCACCCCCAAACCCTGCTCCTTGCATTCTGTACTGACACAGTAGTAATGCACAAAGATGTTCATTTTCCAAGGCTCTAATTTTTATAGGCCTTTGCTCCTCACAAGATTATTACACTCTTCTTCCCCCTTACAACAAAACCCAATTTAGAAGAATATAATGAGAATAATAATACTTCGAAAAGGAAACTGAGAAAAAAATATAGTATTCAATCATTCCATCTTTATTGAGCACCCAATGCACACATTCAGGGTGCCATGAATATGACTGCAAATAGGACAAAGTCTCAGCTCTTTCCAATGGAGTTTCTACTTGATGTGGGCAAAACTGAGCAAGCTGCCCAAAGAGGTCCATGTCCACGTACATGGGATAAAACACCAAAGATCTGAATTCTGGCCTGGCCTCTTCCACTAACTGACTGCATGATGAAATTTTTCCAGGCCTCCATCAAATGAAGGGGTTGTGCTAGAAATATAGGATGCTGACAGAAGTTCTCAAAGACTTTCCTCCCCTTGGGTCTTCCCAGGAAGAGCCTCCCCTAGGTGGCCATGAAATCAAATACCGGCATATCTCACTTGGCAGCTGTCCGAGGCAGACACTGATGGGAAACTTAGAAGAATCCACAAGTCAAATACCACTCGCTTTTATTTTAGACAAAATTGTTTTAAGCTCGGCAGTCCTTTGTGTAAAGCCAATGCAGATAAGAAAAAGCACGTGGAAAAGAAGCAAGTGCAGCAGTGAGAAGCAGCAGACCATGGGGGCCCTGACTTACCTCAGTATTCCTGAGAGCCCCTATTATTCAAGAAATAAGTTTCATTAGTCTGAAAAATTCATCTGCATTCTCTTATATGTAATTTACCCAGTGATGATGGGTAAATGACTTTCCTAATTTCTTTCTTTCTAAGCAGTTGGAAGCTCAGATGCTTCAGGGATCAAACAAGTAACGAATGTGTCAAGTAGCCAAAGAGATTCAAACTCAAAACTGTTTGAAAATTGTGACCCCTGCCCATCTTAATCAATGTTAGTGGGAGAGAAAGGTACCCCTTGAACTTAAAAATTTACCCTCTGAGAGTGACCGTACTAAGAATCAACAGATAATGGATGAGATGAACCATTGATCGAAATCACCTATTCTGAAGCTGGTCTGTAAACATATGGCTGAGAAGATTCACTGTCTCCAGTTTTAGTCAAGTGATCTGGAATAAGTCTTAAAAGAGACAAGACTGATGGAAATGAAGAAAACAGGAAATGTAGTTGCTGAGTTGTCCTTACACAGCCATTTCTTTCCCTTTCTCCAAGTCTATTAGAACCCACCTCCCATAACAGGCTGTGAAAATGTCAGATACTGTCTTTCCCAGCCTCTCTTGCAGCTAAGGGTGAAGAGGTGATACAATTCTACCAAAGAAGACATGAGGGGGAAACTTCTGAGAGTCTGGGAAAAGTTTTCTTTGTGATGATGGTGATGATGATGATGATGATGATGATGATGATGATGATGATGATAAAAACCATTGGAAGAAAGCTTATCTCTTCCCTGGACCCAGAGACTAAGGGGAAAATTGGAAAGCCTTCAAAGTAACTGCAGACAAATGTCAGCATAATTTGAACTTCAGAAGGGTTGATATTACAAATCTGTGTTTACTCTTGGAGAATGCTTTACAAATCAAAAGGTTGTATCTATCTCATTGGATACTCTCCAAATCAACTCTGTATTAAATAAGAAACCATGTTTGGAAAAGAAATTCTGAGAGAAAATTGTTATGTTTACTAGAAAAGAGTTGACAGTGAATAGTTTGCTATGGGACATCAAAGTTCCTCGGAGATGCCTAGAACAATTTTTATGGAGATGCTCCAGCAGGATTAGATATCCTGTTTACAGCAAACATTATGCTGGATTTTGCAACTGCAGTTAGTGATCTCTGTCAAAGAAACTATTCAGTCCAAACAAAATATGATGGATTTTAACCATTTCTTCAGCTATCTCCGCATAAAAGAGGATACCAAGAGACCATTCCTACTGTTTCAGTTAGTTCTTCTGTGCCACTTCAGATCCTTTCCCCCGTGCCTTCTCCGTGGCCTTTGGCCTCTTGTACCAGCTTAGCCAACACTGTGGCAGCCAACTGTATGTAAATGGAAGCAACTCCAATTAGGGAGACCAACAGCCCCTCACTTCACTCATGTATCTCCCTTCCTGACCTGTAGCTTTCCTGTTGATGCTGAGGTTTCATATAAGCACTCAGCAAGTGCAGGGGAGTTAACACCCAATGGGGGAGAACCTCTCCAAAAGAGACAGGAGCCAACAAATAACTCAGTAATTCTTCTTCCTTTCTCATCTGGGAGAACTATCCTGAGAAGCAATAATTTATATGTCTCTCAAGAAACTGTTCTTCAAAATGAGGGAATCAGTCACTCTTTTTTTGTTTATTATAATAATATTTTTTATTATATTATGTTAGTCACCATACAGTACATCCCTGGTTTTTGATGTAAAGTTCCACGATTCATTAGTTGCGTATAACACCCAGTGCACGATGCAATACATGGGTAGGACTCAGTCACTCTTAATAAACATTGTCCCATTTCATTTTCCTCCTTTACTGCATCACTCTACTTTTCCCTTATTTTTGCTCCCCGTTCGGGAGTTGCACTCCCTGATAAAGTAGGAGCACATAAGTCTTGGTCTCAGGCTCTGCTTGAGCAATACAGGAGCAGACTGTATTTGTTTTCCATTGCTATGTAACAAATCACCACAACGTTAGCTTGAAACAACACCTATTTATTGGGTCACAATTCTATAGGTCACAAGTCCCATTTGGTGTGGCTGAGTCTATTGCTCAGGTTCCACTGACCGAAGTCAAGGCGTCGTGAAATCTTCCACAAAGCATCTGAGAACTATCTGCCCAGTACCAAAGAAGGAAGCATTCGTTCATTGGCTATTGCCCCCCATTGATCAAGCATGACACCATGGATATTCAATTCCCCTGGAATTCCTGTTTGTCCATGCGTGAGTGTCCAGAGAGTCTGTGGACATCACTCCTCAGTATCAGAGATGCTCTAGGGCAGGAACGAGAGGCTGAAATAAGACACAATCAGAATAAAACTGCAAGCAGCTAGCCTAAACCTGCAAGAAACTATGTACCACAAGCAGTGCCCAGAGTAAGAGGTGGGGCCAAGAGGACATAAAGTGTGCACAGAAGATGTTCAAAATGACTAGTTTTGATAAATCCAAGACAAATTGATTCATACCAGAAATACATGTATGTGAAAGAATGATGAATCCTGGAATTTAGCTTTTTTGGTGCCCCGAAGAAGCATTTCTGGCATCTAATTAAATGTAGCTAATTGAATGCATGTATTTTAGTCCTCTCCCTGCCAAAATCTCATGAAATGAAAGCAAATAATAATAATAATAGAAAAAGCCCCTAGGAATGAAAAAATGAGAGAGAAAATGAAAGCAGACAAATGAGATCAACACAAATTTTGGAAGCTAGAATACAAATGGGTAAGTAGTAACTGATTTAGCAAAGTGGAAATAGTTGAATTCTAAACTTTTGAAAGCAGAGAGGGAGTTGATAATAAGCATCCCTCATAGCCTTAGAAACTGAAGACACCAGTAAATGCCAAAGGCAAGCAGAGAAGTTGAGCAAAAAAACATGATCATTATGTAAGTCTGTCTAAAGAATATTTAAAACATCTGATCCCTTCTCCCCATCATTTTCCTCTTCCTTGTGTAGCCAAAAATCACTCTTTCCCTTCCTAGGCAAAAGACTGTTGTCTACTTTCTTGAGAGTAGAAATTGATTGAATACCCAATGTGCTAAACATTGAGAAGAAACTTTCAGGTCTATCAGCAAGTTTCTGGATGAATTACTGATAGGTAATGTCAAAGGAAGACTTGGAGACAGAAACATTTAGAAAAGGAAAAAAAAATGTTACCTGCAAAGACTATAGGAAAGTCAGAACCATAAGGACTGGCTCACAAATTAAAAACACAACTTTTTAGAGGAAAAAAGAAAACAGAAAATTACCCAACTACCGAGTTTACATTAGTCTGCTCTTGATGGAAAAAAAACTTTCTCACATGATTATCTCCTTCACAGAAGCTGTGACTTATCAGACATTCAGTAAAAATTAGGGATAGAGTTGTTTTTGTTGGGGAGTCCAGATTTATGAGAAATATTCAAGTTTTCATTACTTGGGGGACCAGAACCAGACAGAGCCTGTTATTTTTTAATTGTCCCAGGGTGAAAAGTACCTAGTTGTATTGGAATCAGGGCAAAATATCCATTTTTGTGTCTACAGTGCAATAGAAAACATAGCAAACAGACAACAACAAAAGTGAGGCAATTGTTTACTTCAAGGAAAACAAGATTTGTATGTGCTACTGTTCTCTGTTCTATATCTATCTTGGCCTTAGACAGCTGACCTCTGTAGACTGCATGACCCAGGGCCCTTTATATTCTGGCTTCTAATTGGGTTTAGCCAGTGAGTATCTGCCACTGCTATCAATGGTTAGAGCAAGAAATCAAAGGACAGGAGAGGTTGGATATTGATTCCACCTTTACCCTGATCCCAGCCACCAGGGGTGCATTTTGGATGCAGCTATGTTCCTTGACCTTCAGTCACAGCTCCTGTCTGGTGACCTCTCCACAACTGATGCTCTCTATAGGTCCCATGTGTACATTGGGATGGGGTGGGTGGGAAGAAAACTTAATCCTCATCTGCCATAGTAGGAAGTCTACAGATGAGATCTAAAACTGAAAAAAGTAATAGTAGTATATTATTTAGAAATACAGAAATAAATGCTAGAAAAATGCTAACTTATTTTAGCTATTTTTGAAGGTGAAAGTTTTTACCTCTTAGAAAAAAGAATTAGGAGATAGATAAAATCCAGTATCATTATTTTACTTTAAAAACTGTGTACATGTATTTACCTTTTAAAAATAAAAATTTGAGGCAACTGGGTGGCTCAGTCAGTTAAGCATCAGAATCTTGGTTTAAGCTAAGGTCGTGAGATTCAGGCCTGTGTCCGGCTCCACACTCAGCAGAGAGTCTGCTTGAGATTCTCTCCCTCTGCCCCACCCCCCTCCACACACACACACTCTCTCTCTCTCTCTCAAACAAATAAATAAATCTATAAAATAAAATAAAAATTCAATTTTAAACAAAGACTTCCTAAATTGACAAAAATGAAAAAAAAAAGTCGATGCTGAATCCCCCTTTTTGACTTTTTGACAAATAGAAAAAAGAAAAATGCTCAGATATACCCTGGAGTCTGTTGAGACTTAGAAAAAGGGCCCCACTTGCAATGACCCCCATTTCAGGATTGTTGCCAAGGACTTGGCAACTGTGCTTAGCTAACTGAATGCTTTAACTCAGTGTTGAATTCCAGTTGGCTCCAAATGTTTGTTCATCTTTGAGAGACCCCAGTACATAAGAAACTAAATCCACAAGGCCATCTTTTTTCTCAAACATTAGTACTTTGTTACAAGAAGATATTGAAATACCACATTTGAACTTATTTTAGGGTGATCATCCCAATATTTTGAGAAAGGTAAACATTAATTTAACTTGATCTGGAAAGTTATTGAAGAAAAATGAACCTACAAACATAAAGCCACTGTAAGCTCTTTAAAGGCAATGTGTCTACAGATGTTCTCTGGATATTCAGCCAAAAACTTGGATCTACAGTGAAGTCTTACCTTACCTTAAGGTTAGTTTCAAATGTTAGCATGCATGGAGAAAAGCACATTTTGGCAAATTCCCCTTGATAATCCCTTAGGAAGGTTCCATGTTGGAGGCTACTATACTTTCTCAGTAAATTCAGCTCCATTGCTGAACAGATTGTTGTCTCTTGAGTTGAACACCAGGTGAAATAACCTGACACACATTGAGGTTATAAAAGTTAGTATCTTCATCAACAGAATCATACTCAGTTTGGTGAGATTTTCACTCTATGAGAAGCCCTGGGGTGTTGAGCAGAACTAGCAAAATGGCCTGTTCACATGTCTCAGCTCCCATTCACTCAGGGGCATACACTTACTGACTAGGATGGTGGATGAACTTTCCCAGACAAATCAAAGAATATTTCTCTCTTTTTTTGTGGGGCATTTAATTTACACAATTAAATGCACATATAATGCAAGATATGTGTAATTTGGAATTAAATAAAGAATAATCTAAATTGGTAGGGTGGAAATACATTTTTACAATTTGAGTCCAGATGTGCAAGGATATATTTCTCTTTGTCTAAGGTTGAACTTAAATTTAGCTCTCAAGATCCCATCTCCTCAGGTTGTAGAACACTAAGTTGGGCCATTTCTAGAGACTTAAGTATCTTAAATCTTCAAATGTAGTCTCTTATGGTTCTCTACCTTTCTCTTTTCTTTCTCCTCTTTTTCCAGAATAATCTAAGTTCCAGGGGGAATTGTGTATCGTTCTAGCATCAGAGGAAGGACATTGGTCCATGTGTCATCTCTGTTCTCACTAGACTTCCTGAGGTGTGGCTTGTTTCACCAAGCCTTGGGCAGCCTCTGTTTCTGCTGTGATCACGGTCACATTCAGGCTGAAGTAATCTGTCCTCTTTGCTACTTTGGTGCTTCAGGGAAGCCTGGGGGTGTGGTGGCCTCTCCCACAGTGGCTCTCATTGACACTGCAGATCCTCTGCCACTTAGCCACATCTCTCATCCTATCCCTTGCTGAATTGTTTTCCCATGACCTCTATTCTGAGATCCCTTGTTTCACACCATGGTGACCCTCTGACAGACACACCCACCCTCAGGTATGAACCTCATTCTGGGTCCCACTAAGACATGCAAAGTAATTTTCAGATCTGTTCCATCCCCATAGAGAAGGAGAGATAAACAAGCCAACTCTTTCACACCCTTTCCACCTAAACATCCTGTGCTTCCTTTACTTCTCCACTCTGACCCACACATTGGCTCAGGGTGCACTTCCCAGAACTCCAGAAGGACTGAGGCATCCCTAGACCTACCTGAGATTTCCACCCACACCCAATCGGAATTCTTTTCTTGAGAGAGAGGGTACAAAGTGCAAAGCCCCACACGAACACCTCAACTTTAATCTTCTTCAAATGCTCTGAACTCCTCCAATTAGCCCAGAAAGAAGTCCTATCTCCTCTCCGTCTGGTTGGAAACATTTGACATTGATATACATATTTCCTTATACCATGTGTAGATGGTATGCCTTAAATTAAATGGGCCGGAGGAATTTCCTCCCTCCAAACCCTGGCTTTTGCAAACCAAAAACTCTTTAGTTTTCAGGCTATCATCTCTGTTATAAACTTTCCACCAAGTTTGGAGAGTTTTCAGAGATTTCATCAAATATTCTTTCTGCCTCTTTCTCTCTCTCCTCTCCTTTTGAGACTCCCATTATACATATGTATGCTTGATGGTGTCCCAGAGGGTTCTGAGTCTCTGCTCATGTTCCCTCATTATTTTTTCTTTCTGTTCCTCAAACAGGACCATTTCAATTGATATATCTTCAAGTTTCCTGATTCTTCCTTCCACCTGCTCAAATTTGTTGTTGAATCCCTATAGTGAACTTTTCATTTCCATTATTAGACTTTCAAAGTGGTCCATTTTTATATTTTCTGTCTCTTTATCTCTATCTCTTTATTCTATCTCTACATCATTCTCCTACTTCCCTTTAGTTCTTTAGACATGATTCCCAGTAGATCTCTGAAGATATTTTAAATAGCTGATTTAGTCTTTATCTAGTAAGTCCAATATCTGAGCTTCTTCTGGGGCAGTTTCTATTGATTTGTTGTTATTGTCTTATACATGGGCCATACTTTCTTTTTTCTTTGAAAGTCTAGAATGTTTGTTGCAAACTAGATATTTAAAATAATATAATGTGGCAACTCTGGAAATAAAATTCTGCCCCTACTCAGGGTTTGTTGTTGTTGCTATTTGTTGTTGTTTGTTTTGTGACTTTTCTGAATTGACTTTGAAAAGTTTGCATTATTTTCATGCTGCTACAGTCTCTACTCCATTAGCATAGTGGTGACCTACTAATTGGACATCTGGAACCTTAAATATCTGGAAACAGTAAATTTACCAGTCTTTGCTGAAGGGCTGGGTGTGTATGTTGGGACATGCCTTCAGTATCTAGCCAGGCAGTTGACAACTTTGCCCTAGCCTTTACCTTCTGTAGAGCCCAAGGTCAATCAGAGGTGAGAGCTCAGGACTTTCTCGGGTCTTTCCCAAACATATACACAGGTCTTGGTATGCATAGACACCTACATGTGCACAGGACCTTCTAAATTCCCAGGAATATATCAGAGATTATCAACGAACCTGTAGACTTCTCACCCTTTACTTTTTCCTTTTAAATGTTTTGTTTAGCCTATTGTTTGCTTCAACTGTTAGGTACTACCTCAGCCAGCCACAAAATTTAACAAATCCTCCTAAGTGTTTTCAACAAACACGCTGTCCCAGGGGAAAATGCTCTTTGCAGTGGTGGGGGAGGGGGGGACTCCAAGTTAAATAAAGATAGTCTTGAAATGACTCTTTTCCAGAGAACCATCATACAGGTCAAGTAATGACAATTCTCTGAGCTGTTGAAGGAGCACCAACCCCATTCTGTCCTTTCCAATGGCTACCACACTGCTGGTTTTCATCTTGATTATAGGCCATTGGTTTTCAAAGTACCGTGGAGCTGGAGAGTGGGGCATAGGAATAGAACAAGTTAAAACGCCACAAAGTTCACTGTTATTGAGAATCAGCTGTTTCCTTGAATAAATGCTTTCTGGAGTGCTGCAACCCTTTAATTAATTTCCAGAATTCAGAAAGAAGTTGATTCTATATTTTGCCAGTTTTCTTGCTGCTTTCATGGAATTTTCAGAGGTCCTTGCTCTGCCATTTTTGCTGATGTCACTCTATTACAGAGTTTTAAATGCATTTTAAAACGCAAAGCTAAGCAATGATTATTTTGTTTTCAGCTGTGCATATTCTCTCTGGATGATGATGATGATATAATACTAATATTGATATTAATACTAATATAACATTGAGAACAATGTGCCAAGCACCATTCTAATAATTTTAAATGTATTATCTCAATTAATCTTCAGAATAATCCTCTTTGGCAGCTACTATTACTATTCCAGTTCAGAGACAAAGAAAATGTGACAGAGAATTAAAGTAACTTGCCTAAAATCAATAAGAACTAAGTGGTAGGAACTGGATTTGAGCCCAAACCATCTGGCTCTAGAATCAAGGCCTGTGAGGCAACCAGAATGAAAAAAAATCTCAATATTTCAAAAACCTTAACCCACTACATAGGCTTTTGTTTTATTAAACTTTAGATTACTTTAGGTGTAAGAAGCATTCATATCAGATATTTTTTGATCATTTTGTCAAGTAATTTTAATATTTGTATAAAAACAAATTATTAAATCTGCAACTGAAGATTCTTTCATTTTCAGGTTTATTAGAATTTTCATATAAACAATCTAACAAATTAAAAACGAAACCCATTATCACACATAATTATTGCCTTCTGTTTGAGAAAATAGGATCATTATACTTTTGAGATCCCTTCCAGTGCTGAAATCTTTTTGAGGCATTGGTTCAGTTTGTTCATTTTCAATTCAAAAAAAAATGTCAGTGTTTACCTTGTGCCAGTCGCAGAGGATGTGATGGAGAACAAAGTAGATTCTGCTATCATGAGGCTCATGGTGTGGTGGGAAAGAGCCATGAAGCAATGACACGTGGGATGAGTACTATGAAAGAAGAAACACAGATACCACAGGATCGATGTTGAGAGATCTGAGCTCCTCTGCGAGATTAGAAAAGGCATCTTTGAGGATGTGACATTTAAAATGAGACCTGAAAGACTGGATGGCGTGATGGAAAGTCCAGGCAGAGAAAGCAGACAAGTGAAAGCTACAGGTCCAGAAAGAATGTGGTTTACTCCGGACCTAAGAGCAACTTAGGGTGGCTAGAAAACAGAAACTAGGAGGAGTGGCAGACCTGGAGGTAAAGGGACTTGGCTGAAGGATCTGTTTGTTCAAAAGCATTTGTTTAGATGGGCTAAAAGTCCCCAAAGAACAACATGTAATATTTATATGCAAATACTCTTAGCTCAACACTAAGAAGTTGCCCAATGGCAACATACATGGCAGGATCCTGCTTTCTGTTTGATAGTTTTCGATGAAGAATTGCCTGCATTCTCTGATAAAGCTAAAATCTATCTGGAGGTGGTGTTAAGATGGAGGGATAAGGGGCACCTGGGTGGCATAGCGGTTAAGCGTCTGCCTTTGGCTCAGGGCGTGATCCCGGTGTTATGGGATCGAGTCCCACATCAGGCTCCTCCGCTGGGAGCCTGCTTCTTCCTCTCCCACTCCCCCTGCTTGTGTTCCCTCTCTTGCTGGCTGTCTCTATCTCTGTCAAATAAATAAATAAAATCTTTAAAAAAAAGATTGAGGGATAAAAGGCTCATGAGCAAACTGGTAAAAGTGAAACAGAATATAAAACTTGAAAGAGAGAGAGAAAGAACAAATCATGCCTGGAGGCAACAATACAACTGAACTCATTCCAAGGTTCTCTCTAACCAGACTATCTTCTCTGGTCAGGTATTTTGGTTAAAGAATTTTATTTATGTATGTATTCATTTATTTATTTATTTGAGAGAGACTGCACGAGCAGAGGAAGGGCCAGAGGAGGAAGGGGAGGGAAAGAATCCTAAGCAGGCTCTGCACTGAGTGTGGAGGCCCATGTAGGGCTCGATCCCACAACCCTGAGATCATGACCTGAGCCGAAACCAAGAGTCTGACACTCAACCAACTGAGCCACCCAGGGGCCCCAGTCAGGTATTTTATAATACATCATCCATTATCTTCATGACATCTCTCTGAGATATTACATTTACTTCTTTAATATGAGGAAAACAAGGTTCAGAAATACACCTGATGTCATTCAGTTAATAAGTACTTATTGAGTGCCTACCACATGTTGGTTTATCAGTGAACTCATGCTAATAAAACTTACATTCTGACAGGAACTTGCTTTCACACAGATGATAAACATAAACCAAGATTTTTCTTAAGGTTTTATTTATTTATTTGACACAGAGAGAGCACAAGCAGGGGGAGCAGTAGGCAGAGGGAGAGGGAGAAGCAGGCTCCCCAATGAGCAGGGAGCCTGATGCAGGACTTGATCCCAGGACCCTGGGATCATGACCTGAGCAGAAGACAGATGCTTAACCAACTGAGCCACCCAGGGGCCCCTAATCCAAGAGTTTTCTAACTAGAAACACTAGAATCTCCTTCTGTTATACCACACTGAACAAGAAAGGGCTATCTTTTTTCTTTAAAATGATATAGAAGGCCCCTGAGTGATTCATTAACAATAAATTGTACTTTAATGTCAGTTGGACTAAGCTCTCCATTATTTGCTGGTAATTACAACAGGTACCTTGACTTTTAGCTAGAGTGTCTAATAAGAGGCTGGCTTACCCATTTGACTGGGTAGTTGGAAGCATTCAGACCCATGAAGACTGGGGAAAATGAATATATCCCCGCGGCAAATTGATGTTCCTTGTTTCCCTTTGGCCGCATCACCCATTCTCCTCCTTCAGACTCTGATCATCTTTTCTCAGAGCCCTGAAGAAAAAGACCTCCAAAGCCAGGACTTGTCTGTCTTCTAGGGACATTAAAGGTTCCCTAGGGCCCTGTTCATCGTTCTGATGTGTTTACATTGGTGTCTAGTTCCAGATCCCTGACTCCCGTCTCAAAAGAACAAGGCAGAGATATTTGCCTTTTCTGGTTTTTTGGAATTCCTCTTACTTTCCCTCTGCTGCCAATCTAGCACCCTGAATTAGGGAAGTGTGAAATCTTATCACAGATGCCATATCCAGGGAGGTGCCCACGGAACTGCTCCCCTAGCAGTTCTTTCTTTTGAAGACACTGGTTCTCTGAGAGAGTAAAGGGGGGAAGCATCAGGAGGAGAAAGGGAAGGTTGGGGTTGCCCTCTGCTCTTCCTTTTGAAATGTTTTCCTGCATTATAGGTGGGTGGGGGAGAGGTGACTGGAAAGGGGAAAAATATTTTGTTGTTGTTTCTTTGTACTTTTTCTACTCAAAAATGCAACACAACACATTTATAACAGAGGACTTCACCCAGAAGACTTCTTTGTCCATAATTAACAACTTGAAATCTTTATAGATCTCTTTCACATCCTCGCTTTTAGAGCCATTGAAATCTAAGATCATCTATATATTTGTATTATTATGGTATTATTAGCTAAATTTTCAAATAAATACCAAAAGCTACTTGGCTAGAAAGAAAGATTTCTAAAGAGATCCTCTTCTCAAAACACAAATGGATTCATGTACATAGCATCAGGTAATCCTGGAGGAGTACAGCCTCTGTTTGCCCTGTGTTGTGTGTATTGTCTTTTTTTTTAAGTTTTTATTTTAATTCCAGTTAGTTAATGTACAGTGTTATATCAGTTTCAGGTGTACAATATGGTGATCCAACAATTCCATACTTCATCTGGTGCTCATCACAACAGGTGCCCTCCTTAATTCCCATCACCTATTTCACCCATCCCCCCCACCTCCCCTCTGATAACCATCAATTTGTTCTGAGTCTGCATCTTGACTTGTCTCTCTCTCCATCTCCTTTTTTCCTTTGCTTATTTGTTTCTTAAACTGCACATATGAGTCAAATCATATGGTATTTGTCTTTCTCTGACTGACTTATTTCGCTTAGCATTATACTCTAGTTCCATCCATGTCATTGCAAATGGCAAGTTTTCATTCTTTTTTACAGCTGAAGTGTATATTGTCTTGATATCAGTTTACATAACATCCTCACTGTCCCTTTGTGGCCCACTCGCCTAGGAGATACATATCTAGTGAAATTCATCCGCCTGTAGTCTTATACCAATGACTATAACTAGAGCAGACAAGAGATTAATGACCACAACTAAGACAACAAATCTAAAAGGCAACCTACAGAATGGGAGAAGATATTTGCAAATGACATTTCAGATAAAGGGCTGGTATCCAAGATCCATAAAGAACTTATCAAATCAACACCCAAAAGCAAATAATGTAGTCAAGAAATGGGCAGAAAACATGAACAGACATTTCTCCAAAAAAGATATCCAAATGGCCAACAAACACATGAAAAAATGCTACACATCACTTGGCATCAGGGAAATGCAAATCAAAACCACAATGAGATACCACCTTACACCAGTCAGAATGACAAAAATTAACAAGACAGGAAACAACAAATGGTGAGGATGTGGAGAAAGGGAAGTAAGTGCAAGCTAGTACAGCCACTCTGGAAAACAGTGTGGAGGTCCTTAAGAAGTTAAAAATAGAGCTACCTTATGACCCAGCAATTGCACTACTGGTTACTTACCCCAAAGATACAGATGTAGTGAAAAGAAGGGGCACCTGCATCCCAGTGTCCACAATAGCCAAACTGTGGAAGGAGCTGAGATGTCCTTCAACAGATGAATGGATAAAGATGATGTGATTCATACATACAATGGAAGATTACTCAGCCATCAAAAAGGATGAATACCTACCATTTACATCAATGCGGATGGAACTGGAGGGTATTATGTTAAGTAAAATAAGTCAATCAGAGAAAGACAATTATCATATGGTTTCACTCATGTGGAATATAAGAAATAGCACAGAGGATCACAGAGGAAGGGAGGGAAAACTGAATGGGAAGAAATCAGAGAGGGAGACAAACCATGAGAGACTCTTGACTCTGGGAAACAAACTGAGTGTTGCGGAAGGAGAGGTGGGTGGGGGGATGGGGTAATTGGGTGATGGACATAAAGGAGGTCACATGTTGTGGTGAGCACTGGGTGTTATATGCAACTGATGAATCATTGAATGCTATCAGAAACTAATCATGTACTGTATATTGGCTAATTGAATCTAAATGTTTTAAAAAGAGAACATTAGTAAAGTGCAGAACTCCAGATTTGACTGTTCCTAACCTAATATACCAACTTGCTGGGATCATCAAGAGAAGACACATAATTTGTTTCTTTTTTGGTCAATGTTGTAAAGAATATAAGCATCTTCAGCATCTTCACTGAAACTTTGGCATCAAAACAAAGTTTACAGTCATAGATTCTCCATATTCCATGCGATTTTGAAGAGTTGTTTCACTTTTAGAGAGTATAGCATATAATAAAGTCCTGTGGATTCTACCTTGAAAATACAGTATACCTCACATCCTTTGTCATCTCTTCTTTGTCATTTTGCTACTTCTCTTTCTGAATGTGATTGTATCTTCTATAGTAGCCTCTGAATTGATCTTAATTTCCCCTGTCCGATCCATTCTCTATACAGCAGGCTGAGCTAAAACATCCACTCATCAGGTCATCCCCTTATTTAAGTCTCTGTAATGGCTTCCCTTTGAGTAGAAGATAAATTCTGAAATCCCTGCAGAGCAAGGCCCTTGACAGCTTCTTCAACCTCTACTTCTTTGCTCACTGAATTCCAACAACATACTGACCTTGATTTCTCTTGAAACTACAAGTTCTTTCCTATCTCAAAGCTTTTGCACACATTATTTCCTTGGCCCGGAATGCTTTGCCTGATTAACTCCAATCATTAAGATCTCATCTTAAGTATCAGTTCCTCAGAAAGGCCTTTCCATTCATCCTGATCTAAATCAGACCCTTCTTTCATTTCTCTCATAGCACTCACTTTTCAAATTTACACCTTAATTTGTGTGTTTATTTGTTCCATGTCTACCTCTTCCACTATAGTAAGTCTCCATGCATACAGGGATGTTGATGCCTTGTGCCCCACTATTCCCAGGGCCCAGAGAGGTACACAGCACAATGTCATTATGTGCTCAACAGATAACCAGTCTATGAATGAACAGATGAATATTTGTGGAAGGAAGACAATTACAAACCCCCAAAATATCCCTCAGCCTCTATGCTGAGCCCTCCCACAGACAACATGAGACTTCCAGAGGACTCAATATAGTTTCTTCAAGACACATTTCACTCCAGAGTAACTGCAAAATTTGGGGGTTAGGACATTCCGCTCTATCTCTGTTGCTTCCAGCGAACCAGCTAACTGATTCTGCCACCAACAGTCCTGCTCTCTGCCTCTACCCTCTACCCCTGATAACTTACTCTGAGGCCAGAGGTATGAGAGATCTTTTTAAAGACTACATTTTTTATATGACCATCGCAGGCTCTTCACTGTCTTCTCCTTCCACATCTTGTGCCTATAAGCCACATGGGTCTTCCTTTGTCCCTTGAAACTATTTCAAACAAGCTCCAGCCCACCAGCTCTACCCACCAAATGTGATTTGAACCCAAGCTTTGTTCCTATACTTACTCCCACCTCTCCACTCCATTCAACTGTCTACCTAGCTTCTGAAATTCAGCTTTGTCTCCCAGTTTTGGCCCTAATGTCAGTACTGAGGTTCAGTGACTAAGGAAGGAGTCCAATTTGGCTTTCTCCACAACTAAGGGCAAAGTCTGCATTCATCTTTAAATCTCTCACTGTGCTGTGTGCTCTTGCCCTGGCACTAGGCCTCTGCCCAGCACTCAGGCCAAGCTTAGACAAGTCTCCCCACAAGACAGGAGGTCAGAGACATGTGGTCCTTGGCATCTCAGAGGCCTCACTTCCCTCTACTCTTCTATGAACATTCCACTTGGCCTCTCATTCCTTTGTGTCCTCAGTCCTGAACCCTCGCCCACCCCACCCCTACTCAGGCATCCACTGACTCTGCTAACCAGTTCTAATTCCTCCATCAAGCTCATCTCCAGATCTTCTAAGAAGGCCTTTCCATCCCTCCTGCCTATTCTCCGTGACTTATTCACATTCAGCACGTGAGAGTTTCTACAGAAGGGTGGAAAATGATGGACTCAGATTTAAACTTCATCCTTGTCACTTACTCGCTGTGGGGCCTTGAGCAAATAACTTAATATCTTAAAGTCTCATTTAAAAAAAAACCTATGAAATGGTAACAAAATCCACTTATAACATTTGGTTGCTAGCACAGATGTGCCACATGATAGGCATTCGATAAATGTGCAATGAGACATAAAGAAAGAATGTATTGATCACTCTCAGGGACACGGTGCTATGGCTATAGCAAAGCAATGGAACCCTTATTTTTGGCTCTATATTCTTTTGAATGCTGAGAGCAATCATGAGAGCAGCATAGAAAGGGAAAGATGGTGCTTTAGGCCTTAAGGGATGAGTGAAATATGGATAAGAAGATGAGAAAGGGAAGCTTTCCAAGAGGACCAACATTAGTATAAGCCTGAGTGCCTCACAGCCATGGGGCCATGGGAGGCAGAGCTGAAAGCAGTGAAGAGGGTATGTCGAGGAAAAGCAGAAAATTAGCTTGCGTGCATAAACAGAGAATAGGATGGAGAAGTGGCCAGCTCAGGAAAGATGAACCCAAAATGAGAGTCAGGTTTCCCCTGACTCCTTGCCTCATCTCTGTAACTTTGGGTTTTCCCTTCTCTGTAAGGGATCACTTTGGGGTGCATCATCTCTAACCATCTGTTTATTTGTACCTCAATTCACCCAGCCCAGGGAGTGACAGAGTGTACACCTCACCCAAGTAAATAATTACTGTTTGTAAAATCCAAATGCTACTTAAAATGATTGGTATGAGGATGCTGCTGGAGATCCTGCAAATGCCGTGGCCTAGCCGCAGACATGCACACAAAGACAGGGGCCACCCTCTCCGTTCCTCGACTGCGCATCACTCTGCTTGTTCCTTAAATGTTTGCCGACATCACGTGCTGATAGTTGTGAAATTCCTCCAGTGTATCCAAATTTGCAAAAGCTCTTGAAATCTTGGCTCTCATGTAAAGTGGCTGGGTTAAAAAAAATAAAATAGACTGAAGCTAAACTTCTATTTGTACTTATTTCTTTATTTCTTTGGACTTTCATGTTTGGTTAAGTTATAATAATAATAATAATAATAATAATAATAATAATAATAATACCAATACTAGCTCCAGAGAAGTAAAAGAAGTAAAATGCTCATGATGACAGATGTGCCAAGGATTTTACCTATATCATGACATACTCCTTACAACAACCCTAAAAACTGGTACTATTATTATCCTCCCTTTAGAAATGAAGAAACTGAGGCACAGAGGTGTGTCAAGTAACTTGCCCAAAGTCACACAGTTGGAAGTGGTGAAATTAGAATTCAGATAAAGCAATCTGCCTGCAGAGCCCACACTCTCAACCGTCTTGCCATTCTACCTGTGTAATGAAGGCAGCATCCTGATTTTACAGAGAGAGAAATTCAGTTGTAAAACAATGAAGAGAATCGCCTCAGGCCAATGAACAAGTGAATCAGTGGCAAAGTCAGAACACTCTAGAATCCTGGTGTTCTCAGCCCAATTTTTCTATCATCCAATCTGTATAAAGACATTCCTTCTCTTATCATCATCCTTCCACTTTTAATGGTTCCCAAGGCAATGGGACTTGAGCAAGAAGAAACAAAAATCCATTTCAAAAGCAAAGCTGCCCTTGGGCTAAAATTCCATTTTCGAAAGCTCAGGATTCCTAATAAAAAGAGAAATCAGTCAACCCCAACCTTCTGGCACACCACAGAATGAACTTCACATGGTCCAAAATCCAGAGCAATGGACAAGTCTTTCCTCTTGCTTAAGAGACCAGGGAATGTGAACACCAAGTGGGGGGCACCACAGGCCTCTGGGGATTTTTCATTGCTGAAGTTACAACCTATAAAGGCATGAGAGTTACTACTTTCAAACACGTGATGCTTCATGGATTCTATTTAAATCCCAAGGAGGCCTTTTAAACAACCCCATCTTTCCTCCTTAACTGAAGAGGAGAAAATAGGGTTTGGGAATCAAAGCCAAGCTTTCCATGTGGGGGTTGCCTAGAGAACCGATAACATTTTCCCTGGTTCCCCAATGCGTATTAGAAAGGGGTGCAAGTCTTAAATGTTACAATCCTATAAAAATGTATCGCCTTTCTGATTTAAGGCCTTGTTGGTAGCATAGATTTTGACACAGTTAGTTGTAACCTAGTTTTAGAAAAGAAATATCAGGTTGGGCTTGATTCTCCTCCCCTCAGCTACAGCTACAGATAGCTACAGTAGTGAGAAGACCTTATTGGGGATGGTCTCACCCCCGAGGGGTAATGACCCCGATCCAGTCTCTGGGGGAGCTCCCTACTATATCCGAGCTGCACTCAGTAACGACACACTGCATGCAGGACAAGGGACAGAAGGCAGCTGGTTCTGTGCACCAGAGCCAGCCAAGATTGAAGTAATAATAGAAATTTCATGTGGCCTGTTCTGTCTGTCGAAAATAGTCCAAAAGTTTTTCTACAGCGGCCAACCAGAAGCCCTACTCAGAGCCAAAGCCAACAACTGGAAACGAAGTTGCCAAACCCTTATTTCCCACTCTGTGTTGTATTATTTGGTGTTTTTTATTTTTCCCTTGGCATTTTGAACTTAGATGTGAACTCTGGTTGATACAAAAGCACGAAGTTTTCCCTCAGCTTCCTGTTTCAAGGTAATGTCACTGAAGGCAATGACCATCTGCATGGGGTGGGAGATATGATGTGGAAAGCAATGTTTTCTGGGTGGGCATGCATGAGGAATTTCCAGGAGTATGAAATAATCATTTTTAGTTTAGTTTTAAGTTCATGTATAATCTGGCTTCACTTCCCTATGTTGAGGATACGCCTATGGTATCCATTTTTACTACATTCTCACCATGGCAAAGGGGCTTAACTTAGGTTACTGTTCTTTTTACCGGGGAACAGCTACATGGAAATGAATTGAGTGGAACACCATGTCTTTAGGAAAACTGTCCTTCTATGAGAAATTGGCTAATGGGGAGCTCTGCCTTTTAAACACTAAGCTGCGCCTTTCACAAACACTCAGGAAGCTCTCCCTCAGATAAGTTTTGTGATAAAAAGAGAAGTTTCTGTTCACATATATCATCAGGGTAAACAGTAGAAACATAATCATGAATTTGCTCATAAATACTTCACATTTTCTGACCTTCCCCTAATTCAGTTTTTCTTTGGGTTTTTAATTCTCATGCAGAGAGTGCCAGGCACATGGGAAGTACACAAAGAATATTGAAGAGGCTGACTTCATCTTGTGAGGTGTATTATTATGTGTATAATTAATAATAGCATGAGTTGAATTAATAAGACAAACAGAGAGATGGCCAAAAAATACCAGACCATAAGCATAACTCATTCCTGAAAGGAAAGATCACCTTTAATTTGAAGAGGTCTCTGGGCTCACGGTCTCAGTTTTCTTAGCTCATTGCACATATGCAATGTCTCACCGCCCTGTACATTAATCAGCCCTTACAACATCCCTATGAGAGAAGTAGATGAGGGTATCATTAGCTCCCTATGGCAGATGGGGCAGACCAAATATGTGGAAATTAAGTGGGTCGCCTTAAGTCACTCAGAAGCCAGTGGAGGAACTGAGATAGGAACCACAGGCTTCTGCTTCTGTGCAACCATCCCACAGAGCCACACTGTGAAGCCAAGCATGACCCCAGATTGCCACTGAGAAACCGGTCCCCCCTAGTCACTGC
This sequence comes from Ursus americanus, assembly GCF_024610735.1. Taxonomy (NCBI): domain Eukaryota; kingdom Metazoa; phylum Chordata; class Mammalia; order Carnivora; family Ursidae; genus Ursus; species Ursus americanus. Next base: position 7,720,618 of record NC_142137.1, on the reverse strand, counting down.
CAGACAGTGTCCCTGCTCTGGGGGCCGCGGCGAAGGGAAAAGGCGCCCAAGCCAAGGTGCCTACCCCTCAAAAAGAAAGAAGTTCAAACATCTTTAAACTTCAGAGTTTATTTTCGAAGTGTCCTTCTCAGGAGGTAGGTAAACGATAAGCAATCTGAGAAAGCTCTTTATTTTAAAGAAAAATAAGGGATTAAAAGGGCAATTGCAATGGGCTTTTTCCAGATTAAAAGGATCTGAAACATTTCTGTTCAATGAGCTTGGAATGAAGTTCAAATTCAGTTCATGAGCTTATCTCCAAACTTCATTTTTTAAAGTACCTCAAACATAAACTCTCTCTCAACTTGATCAAAAGCCTCTTCTACTTCGAGAGGCAGGGTAACAATCAGCCCTCTTGTTCGTTTAGCCAAGTCACTGTTCTTAATCAGCATAAAAAACATCAGGAGCCAAAGGGTGGTTTTTTAATAAAAAGTGGTTTGATGAGGCTCCAGGCTGGTGGCAGCAATCTCAGCCCAGAAAAATCTGAGGCGACTCCTCAAATATGCAAACAAGCCCAAGAACAGGGAGCCAATTCCAGGAACCAGTATTTCTTCAAGCCCCACCTCCTCCTCCTCCCCCCTGCCCCCCCCCATTCCACTTTTCAAACCCTTGTTTGCCTCAAAGGTTCAGTGCCCTTTCTCCTTCCTAAAAATATGTCATTTCGGCTTTTCTTTCTCTTCTTTTTCCTCTCTCAACAATGTGCTCCTAAAACCAATAGGTGAGACAGAGCAAAGCATGAGGAGGCACCTCGGCAGCAGTCAGAGCCAGAGGTCAGGGCCCCCCCAATAGGGGGAGAAGGGTGTCCACACAGGAGGGCTGCTTGGAGTGAGGACAGTGTTCCTGCAGGGGGCAGCCTAGCGTGCGGAGGCAGAGTCTGAGTCGGGTGAGGAGGGCGTCCCTGTGAAGGGCAGCCGGGTGTAAAGTATCAGAGTCCAGGCCCAGTGGAGGACATTCCTCCTGGGATAAGAGGACAAAAGTGGAATAGAAGATTGGGTACATAGAGTCGATAAATCGAATAAGTAACTTATTAAGGGTAATGGAGCCAGGTTTCTCATTGTTGGGAAAGGAAGTTACAAATATTGAAACAGAAAGCTGGAATGAACCTTACAGAAGTTGCACTGGAATTGGAAGTATCCAGGTGAACTCATGGATTCCAATATATTTATATAGATATAGAAATAAATGTGAATATGCCTACATACATATTGTGGAAAGTAGAATATGGGACCCCCAGAAATGTCCACATCCTAATACCCTACACCATGAATGTGCTACCTTACATGGCAAAAGGGGCTTTGCAGGTGTGATTAAGTTAAGGATGTTGAGATGGGAAGGTGATCCAGAATTCTCTGGGTGGGGACCATATTGGAAGGCAGGAGGGTCAGAGACAGAGATGTGACAACAGAAGCAGAGATGAGAGAGAGAGAGATTTAAAGATGCTGTGCTACTCACTCTGAAAATGGAAGAAAGGGCCACAAGCTGAGGCATTCGGGCAACTTCTAGAAGCTGGAAAAGTCAAGGAAATGAATACTCCCCTATAGGAACTCAACCCTGCTGACACCTTAATTTTAGGACTTCTGATCTCCAGAATTGTTAAGTAATAAATTGGGGTTATTTAAAGCCACTGTGTTTGTGGTCATTTGTTCAAGCAGCAGTCAGATACATATGGGTTAGCTCTGTCCAGTGAGAGATCTTGGGATCTCAATAATTCCAGTAATACCTCAGCAGCAAGGAGCACATCTACTTTATAAACACCACTGTCCACTGAAAGGGACCAAGGCTCCCTGAAGAAATACCTGCCTCAGGGCTGGAGCTGAGGAAGTATAAAATAAGTCTGAAATCTGTTTTGTATCAGAAAGCAAGGAAGTGCTCAAAGAATAGTGGGGCCATGTTGAAAGGACACAGACATCAGCTTGAAGGGGTGGCCTTTGGACAAATCTCAGACAATCTGAGCAACACATTATAAATCACCAAATAAAATAAAAACACAGCCCCTAAAGATATCAACTAATAAATGAATAAATTAAAAGTTTGGCTAGGAATGGGACATTTACATCATTTCAAAATACCTCCCCACAAAATACTAATTAATTACAGAAGGGAAAAGAATAGTTGTCCATCAAAGCAGGTTGGCAGATAAAACCTTATTCAAACGATCAGAGTGAATATTATCAGTAATGGGACAAATCAAAACTGCAGGCCACCTGATAGGATGCAATGAAAACACAGCATCGATTCTGTGAGATTCCTGCCAAAGAGGCACTAGCTGAATTTAATCATAAGGAAACATCTGACGAAACCAAATTCAGCAGCATTCTACAAAACAACTGGCCCAGATTATTTAAACGTTTTCACATCTTGAAAGTCAAGCAAAGACTAAGGGATTCTACCAGATTGGAGACTAAAGAGACATGACAACTAAAGCAGCCTGTGATTCCAAGTTGAGTCTTTTTGCTATAAAGGAGTTTGGCAAAGTTTGAGTAGCATCTGAGTGTGAAATGATAGTAATGTTCCAGTGTTAATTTCCTAATTTTGATAGTAGCACTGTGGGTATGTAGGAGAATAAAGTATCAGGGCATTATGGGGCATTAGTTTGGTAAATTACTCTCCTACATTTCTGGAACAAACTTCTTTGTGGTGCACCTAAAACATTTCCATAAATTAGAGATCATTTCAAAAAACTGCAAATGTATACCCTTTGGTCCCCCAATTTTTTCTTACACTGTATAATTAAGATGAAGTCTTCTCCTTCCAAGCATTGCAGGAAACGGGTATTTTGCCTGTACTTGGGAGGCAGAGCATGTTCAGGCCACACGCCTTAACGAGGATGTCTTGCGTCTGGGGCATGGAGCCCAGCAGGACCGGTCACAGCACTGATTAAATCCTGGGGAGTGTGAGATGCAAGCAGAGGTGTAAAGAGATGATTGTGAAAAGCAGTCAGAACGTTCTTGCTTCCCTTTTTCTTATTTCCTAACATCTGATTAAAACTCCCCAGTTGGCTGTGAAGTATCAAGTAGAAAAGTTGAGTGCCACTGGTTAGCATTTCTGTTTTGCCGTCACTTTAATCTCCCTAGGGCTCTCTGTTAGAAAAAAGCAGACCAACTATTCTGGGAGACTTGGCCTGAAGGGAAGAGGTTCTGAAAAGGTCACTCTTTCCGAAATCCCAGCTCTTCTTTTCTTTAGCTTTCCTTAGCACATTAATCCCAACTCACTCACACATTCATGTGTCCTGATACAAGCCTTAAGTGATATTTTAGGCTTCGAAGAAACCTGGCAGGGTGCAAAATACAGTTTAAAGTAGAAAGTAGACTTGTCCATGTCCAAGAAGACCAAAAATCTTAGCCACCCATTAAAAATACATATGCCCTGTGTAAAGAAAGAGCTTTAGGGGCACCTGCCTGGCTCAGTTGGTAAAACATGTCACTCTTGATCTTGGGGTTGTGAGTTCGAGCCCCACATTTGAAATAGAGATTACTTAAAAATAAAATCTCTTAAAAAAGAAAGGAGCTTCAAAAGAGAATCTGGGACAATCAGGGGAAAATAAGTATGTATTCAATATTAGAAATTAGGGAATGATTGTTTATTCTGTTAGATACTGGCGTTTGGTTACGTAGAAAAATGGCCTTTATTTGGATCATGTATGCATGTGTATGTACGAAGGTATTTTGGTATAAAATACCATGATGTTGGTAATTTTATTTAAAATGGTTTCTATATATAGATATAGATATATACATATGCAGACATGCATATCTATATGTGAATCAAATATGCGACATGGAAAAATGTTAACAATTGTTCAATCTAGGCAATAGGTATATGCGTGTTCATTGTACTGATTCTGTAGGCTTCTAAAGCCCTTCAGTTAATTTATCTTCTGTACGCTAACATCCTCGTTACCTTAGAAGCCTGCTTCAAAAAAGACTTTTTAGGAATTGTGGCTGGCATCCCATACTACGTATACTTTAGGGTGAATTTCGCTGCTGTGTGCTATCCCAGGTACTTTGGGGAGACTCGAAATCATTATGCATCTGCTTTTAAGTTCAAGACTGAACATTTAATATAGTGATATTCCCTTTACCATCAGGGTATCCGACACAAATTCTCTCATGCCAGGAGGAAGATGGGGTGTTGGATGAGTTATTCCCCATCTCTCTCCCGCCACTAAAAAAATATATGTATCATTTCCAAGGGGCAGAGATTGTGCCTCCCAAAAGGCCTCAGGCCCTTGCACGATGCCTTTGCTCTTCTCTCTCCCGGCAACGCCCAGACAGACGAACACACGCACAATCACACATAGAGTCTTACTTGACATTCGAGGCCTAGTTTGGTTGTCACTTCCTGGCTCCTCCAGGCCTTTAGTTGCTCAGTTCCTTGGGCTCCCACAGCATTTTATTCACGTCCCTGCAACAGCACTTTCCACTTTGGTAATTTATAAATTTGTTCATCCGTCTTCTTCATAGGCTCCAAACTCTTCAAAAGGAGGAACTGTGTATCATTCACTCTGTACATTGACTGACACATAGTAAGCGCTCAATTAAAGCTCATTAGTGAATAAATGCCTTTGGTTTGAGGTCTAGGCAAGGTCTAATGACATGTAAAATCATGGGAGCCATCGGCAGCATTTCTAATACCGCTCTCCAGATCCTGACACTTAATCTTCAGATCCTGGTACTTAATGCTATGCAGAGACATTAAAGAGCAGTCATTGCACATGGGATTAAAATTGAAGAACATTAAAGGTATTTAAAGCTTAAGGCTTTTTTCCCTGACAAGTTTCACTTCTTCACAGCTTGAAAATCAGAGCCCTAATAGCCATGTAGAACACCCATCAAACACTTCCACAGGAGACTAAAGGCACAAAATCTTCACAGAGGACATACGGACACTCCAGACAGCAGGGATGGGGACCAGGCAAAAGTACTGAACTCAGGAAAATCCATCTGGAAGGGGAAGCATTTTTTGAATCAGATGTCAGTTAACATTTACACCAGACTCTATGGTAAGGGCTTTCGTTGTATTATCACACGTCGACCTCACAACAGCCCTGTAACACGGGGCCTATTATCATCTCTATTTTGTAGTTGAAGAATGGGGTAGTGAGTCACTCACCTGAGTCACTCTGGACCCAGATGGTCTTGCCCTGGAGCCTATGCTCCACATCACATCGGATGATACCTTGCCGTGTACAGATGTGCAAGACTCATTAAATATTAGCTACGTATTATGAGTCATGTAGCCAACCCACTTAAGGTCTCGAGAAGGAAATTGAGACCATGGAGGTGAATGGCCTGTCTGGTTTTATACAGATTGTTCCCAGCAGAGCTGGGCTAGAACCGAGGGCCCTGGTGGTCAGTCCAGAGTACCTTCTCCCACCACAGAGCCCAACCTCTCCCCTTCTCACAGTGCAGCGTCTGGATAGCCAAACGGTGCCAGTCATGAGACTTCCCCTTGTTGGCTTTGGAGTAGTTGGTGAAATTAGTCAGTGTTTCATAGTAAATGAATCTCAGGGTGCTCGTTCCACCCAGACGATTATGTTTAATATGTTCCAGCTAAGTTAATATACCAGCAATCATCGCTGTGAATGAGATAAAAAGTAAGGAGTAAAAAGGGAGGTGGTTAAGGCTGTTTCCCTCCTCAGCAAGTTTCAGTTTTTCCACAACCTGACACAAAATGGCAGTTCTGCTAGAAATGGTATTAAATATCAATTTTCTAGCAACCGAACTTCACATTGGACACTCGTGTAAGTGAAACAATTTCCACCTTGTGCTTCTTCGTGGATGCAGAGTTTTGATTAAAGGCAAGTGATCAAGCATTTTTCAGGTGACTCAGGAAAGAGAACCACAAGGGAGAGAGTGTATTAACTGAAATGATTTTCTTTTTAAATGCTTGATCCTTCTGTGCTTACTTTTAAATTCACTTATGATTTCATTTGTTTTCACTGAGATTTTAGATTTTCCAGATTTAACATTAAATTTAAATGAAAGATAACAATAACATGAATTCCATATTTGTCAAAACTCGAATATTGGATAACTAACCAGCAATTTGCAGTTTTATTCTCTGCCGTCCACCCTGTCAGGCAACAGTCAGACAAGGTACTGACATGTTTCAGAAATCCCTTTAACAAAGAAAACAATAATTCGCACCGTCAACTCCTAAGTGAAACAAACACTCTTCTGTCTTCTATCCTCTCCTAGAAGGGTGGAGGTGTCTTTCTCCCTCAAGAGGCCTCCTGCCATGCTTCCCCGGGGAGGACAGCTTTCCCAGGATGCACCTCTTTTCAAACCTTTTCAAGCCTAGTTCCTTTTTTCAGGTTGACTCTGCGATTTAATTGAGACGTGTGTAGGCCAAATAAATACCACCTAATGAAATCCAGATCCTCTGCCTCTTCCTGCAGAACCTACTTGCTCTCCTGCTGGAGAAGTCATCCAGGTTTTGATGGCAGCTGAGCAGTCCCGGTACCAGAGAACCCAACGAGCATTCACTTTGTAACCATCAGAGCAACCACCACTGTTTGAGAGCCTACTGTGCGCTGGATACCAGGCCCTGGGCTCACCGAGTTGTCTGACTGGGCACGGGTGGATCACCTTCTTAGAAATAGATGAGGCTGGGAAAAGCAGGCATTTTTGTCCTGTCAAGACACACAAGTGCCCCATGGTTCAGCTGCTAAAAAATTGACATTTCATAACACTCATTTCTCTTCCTTGTGAAAATAAAGTGACCCTTGGATGTGCTGCATTGGTAATTTTACTGGAGGCTCTTTCATTATTCCTCTTTAATTTTAATGTATAGTAATCTTGATTCTTCAATGAAGAGCTGTGAGAAAGAACTTCCTTGTCAAAGTGAAGGGAACAGAGGTGTAGGGCACATTCCAGCCTCTGCTCACTTCTTCTCCCTCTACCCCCACCTTGGGCCTGTCACAGGCTCAGGGCTGGTCAAACCACTTGTCTCAAACCCAGAGAAATCTGCCCCAGAGGACCTCTTGGGATGTCACAATATTTCTGGTCACCAGAACCAAGGCCATCCAGGCCTCCAACTCAATCTAGATAAAACTACCTGGATTGATAACATTCCATGAACTAGGACCAAGGACAGGATGACACTTTGTAACTACCAGAGGGAATTTTTAGAGAGAAAATAAAAACAGGATCTCAAATTCTTTCCACTGAATACCAAAGGGAGCCTTATAGGGTTAGATCTTGACTCTCCCAAACAATAAAAAGCAAACAAAACAGAATAGAAGACCCCTTGTGCTTCAGACGTCTTTCGCAATGATGAATATTTAATGCATTATGAACTGAGGTCATTTGTCTTTATTAGAGTTTACATAGAGCTGAGGTAGCTAGTAGATATTCTGATTGCCAAAGAAGCTGGAATGATTTTTGAACTCTGCATGGCCCTCTCTGGTTTAATTCCTTTTATAATATATTTATTATTATAATGCAGAGCAATGCCTTTGGTGCTATAAGAAATTTAAAAAAAGAAATGACTAAGATAGTCTTATTTTTGGAGTTTTCATCTAGTTGAGAAGACATGTCTATATATAAAACAAAAAGTAAATCAAGAAAAAAGAGAAGCAAGAAGAGCACTAAGTGTGAAGGGGTCTTTTCAAAATCCTATCTTAGGAGTGGTAGATGGTAGTGTCCTGTGGTGGCCTGAGAATTTCATTAATGAGCAGACTGAAGTGGCAAATTACTAATAAAACACATCCCCTTGGCCTGAAGGAGCTTCCAGTCTAGTGAGAAAGGTAGAAGTGTAAAGAAATTGGCCACAATAAACAAGGCAAGAGCTGTCAGAGATAGAAAGGAAAAGCTGTGAAAACTGAGAGACAAGAGTGACTGGCTCCTCTCAGGAAGAGCAAGGAAGGCTTTACATAGAAGAGGACATTTGAGTTGAGTCACTGAATGTGGTGGTTTTTTAAATTTTTGGAAACTCTTCTTTTCAAGAGGTGAAACTTAATTCCCCCCCCCCTTGAGTGTGGGCTGGACTTAGTGACTTATCTCGGGGTGACACGAATAGAATAGGAGGAACTGACAGTGTGTGTTACTTCCAAGACGAGGCTATCAACACCACTGTGGTTTCCTCCTTACTCTCTCACTCAGATCACTCACTCGAGGGAGGTCAGCTGCCATGTCATGAGGACACTCAAGTAGGTCTATGAAGAGGGTCACATGGTAAGAAAATAAGGTCTCCTGCCAACAGCCATGTGAGTGAGCCATCTTGGAAGTGGCTCCTCTAGTTCTCATCAAGCCTTCTGATAACCGTAGCCTCGACCAACATCTTGACTGCAACTGCGTGAGAGACCCCTGAACCAGACAACACAGCTAAGCTGTTCCTGAATTCCTGATCCCCAGAAACCGTGAGATAATAAATGTTCATTATTGGTTAAAGTCACTACATTTGGTAATAATTTGTGATCCAGCAATAGGTTCCTAATACACCAAATAAGCCTCAGTTCGCCACGTTGGACGGGTGGAATTATCCAATCAGAAGAACTCAAAGGGCTATGCTGAGGGATTGAGTGTGGCTGGTGTGGAGGACATATGGTTATAGTTCCTAAGCTTTTCATGTGTTAGCAATTTCCCTAAATCTTCTTAAAAATTGAATATTTTTAAATGAATGAGTACTATTGAATATGGCTTCCCATTGCACTTTGGAAAAAAATCTAAATTCCTTGCCACAGCATAAAAGTTCTTTCTCTAGCTCACCTTATGCCACAGTGCACCTCGCTCACTAAGCCTACTTCATCCCGGTTTTCTTCAGCTCCTTTTCACCTACAAGGCCTTTTGCACACGGTTTCCTCTGCATACAATGCTCTTCTCTTTACTTTTCCTCTCACCGACTCCTCCTCCTCTTGGAGGACTCAGCTTGAGTGCGTTTTCAAGGAGAGCCCTTTCCTGACCATCATGCCTGTTCTCTTTCGCAGCCCTTGCTTGTCTCCCCCACAAGAGGAACTGCTCCTGTTATTTCTCTGCATGTTTTTGTCTGCCTTCCCTTCCAGAGAATACGTTCCACTGTGGCAGGGACCACACTGGACTTTGGTGTAGTATCTTCAACACTTGGCACGGTGCCTGGCATGTGGTAGGTGCTCAGTAAATATGTACTGTGATTATCTTCTCTTTTCCCTTGTGTGGTGAAAAGCTTTGTATTAGGTATTCCCATTTTAAGACCGTTTGCCTGTGTTATCCCCACGTTGGAGAGAAGCAAATGAAATTGAATTCCACAACAAACTTTGAAAATATACTCTGTTTAATCTTGTGCAGCTTTATACTTACATTATTTGATTATCTCTTCTCTCATGTCTTGAATAGTAAGTCATTATTATGATAACAAAAGGCAATAGAAACATTTCATCCTGCTCCTTGTGAAAGCATCCCCCTCCCCTGCCTCGACTCCAGTACCAGGAGATATTTTTAATGATGAGATATTTAAAATATATGGAAAAGTAGAAAGAATAATACAATGAATATTCACCTCCAATAAATAAAAACATTCTCTGGGTAACAAACCTAGCAAAAAATTCAATAATTTCTATTACCGTCTAATACCCACTTTTCTCCAAAATTTCTTTTATAACTGGTTTGTTTAAACCGGAACCCAAACAAGGAACACACGTTGCATTTTGCTGTTATGGCTCTCAGGTCTCTTTTAATCTAAAACATTCTGTGTTTTTCCCTCCTTCTTTCATCACAGGACTCGTGGAGAATTGAGAAGTTTGGGCCATTTTCCTTGTAGAATCTCCCAACTCCTTGATTTGTGTGATTGTTTCCTTCTGGTATCACTTACCGTGTTCCTTAATCCCCTATATCTCCTGCAAACTGAAATGCAGATTTAGAAGACTTGATTAGATGTCCATTAAATATTTTGGCAGCAACACTTCACGGACAAAGACCTGTACTTCCTACTGTATCATGCTAAGAGGTATATAACGTCTAGTGTCTCTCTATTGGTGATGCTGAAATTAGTCACTGGGTTTGAGTGGTGACCTCCAGATTTCACTATTATAATGTTCTATTTTCCCCCTTATAACCGGCAAGTCATCTGTGGATTAATCCTTTGGCACCATGCACATATACAATGGACTTTTCCCCATGTTGAAAAAAGGAGACCTGAAGGCTGCATCTACACTGTGTGCAGGGTGGACAGGAGGATCCCAGGCTTCGGTGTACTATGGTTTACTTCTTTGTTCATTCCAGCTGTGCTGCACTGGCCAGGAGACAACCCACATATGTTCAGCAATGGTCACCTGGGCACGACTGGCTAAGAGACAGACGGTTGACACAGGCATGGGATATAGGGAAGCCAAAAGTAGCTTGCCCTTTAGTAGCACTGAAAGGATATATGTTAGGAGATTTAAGGAAATCCAAGACTCAAGATACAACGTTAAGGAAAAACACAGGAGACCAAATTGTACATACACTCTGATTAAAGTAAAAAAAAAAAAACAACCCAAGAAATATAATTCAGAAAAACAAACTGAAAGAATACTACTTCTAATGATATTTGAGGTAGGGGAATGGGATTATGAGTTTTTCAGCTTTTTGTAATTTTATCTTACTTTTATAATAAAAATATTAAATGTATAAATAAATAGGAATGCAACAAGTTAAGATGTTTTGAGAAGAAAAATCGTGGAAAAGTATATGAACAGAGAGCAATAGAATGAAACAAATTTAAGTTTTCAACTCACTTTGCCTTTCATGTTGATGTTTTTAAGGCAGATTAGAGACATAGTGACATCCTAACTATAAACCCTTCAGCGCATATCACTAAGAAATAAGAACATTTTCCTCCATAGCTAGAATGAGAGTATCTCACTGAACAAAATTAAGATTAGCTCCTTAATATCACCTAATATGCAGTCCATGTTCAAGTCCGCCCCCCCCCCCCAATTTTCTCCAAAATGTTTTTTATAGCTGGTTTCCAAACTAGGATCTAAACCAGAGAAACAAGTCTTTAAATGATCATACAAAAAATTTTTAAATCATTTATTACTTACATACAGACTTTTCTTTTTAATATCATATCTCACCTGCTAATTAATAGAAAGAAATATTTTATTGTTGTCATTGCGGCAAATGGATGTCACATGCATCTGGTTAGGATATTTGCAGGTGTTCTCGGTTCTAAAATTTGCCAACACTGGTAACATTTACACCCTCATGATTCCCAAGTCCTAAAATCACCATGAGATTTAAATATGTTTAAAAGTTGGGCCCCAAAAGTAAATCTTGTCCAGTGACTCAGAAGCAGAAGCAGAAGCAGCTCCTCAGCAGTGAGTATTGTATCAACAGAAGAAAACAAGGTTTGACGGCTAAGTTCAAGTCAAGACATCAGGACGAGGGAAACAATACATTTCTATTTGTCAGTCAAAAGGACATAGGTCTGAAGGATTACAGAATCTCCTTTCTCTTTATAATGACACTTTAAACTTTCCATGTCTTCTCTCAGGATCCGTTCATTTCCCAAAAGAACAGAGAGTATTCATTTCTCAACAACCCTTTGCCCAAGTGTGGAAATTAGCAAGTCAAAGACGATAAATCCAAGACGTGAAACCATGAATCTTTCATCCCTTTCTACCCTAGAGTATTTGAGCTATTTCAAAATAATAAACTGTGCCTTTGTTCTTCTATTAAATACTTCTGATGAATAGGGGGTAAATTGCATTTTAAATTAAGCTTTTCATTAAATAATAACACCTGTGTTATTTGAAAGAAACAAGAGAACTTGTTTACAATTTTTTGTTTCTGTTTTCCCATCAGAATGTGGGTTACTTTCTTGATCAGTAACACTGAAATATGTCATAATTACAACTTTCCTTTTATATAGAATCTTTAATCCAGAGACCTTAAAGTTCTTTAAGCATTATCTGCTTGCAAATAATCTTGATACCTTTGAGGATATGAAGGTTAAGAAGAGAAAATTATCTGCACTTTCAAAATGACATGAGTCAAGATTCAAATCAAGACTAAACCTTGGCCTGACAATATCAATTTGGAGTAATTGAAATCTCAAGGATTGACTTAAAATCTTACAGATCCTCTGCTCTTCCTACGGTAGTACCTACGGTACTGACGTGAAACATTCTGGGTGCTCCGACACTAACTCAATGAGTCCTCACTCAATATGCAGGCGTTTTTCTGTAACTATATGAAATATCTATGTATGAATCAGTAGAATGGCTTATATGTGTGGGGGTTTTTTGCCCATCTGTTTCTTTTTCATGACTAGACACACCCAAGAGACAGAAGACTCTATATAATCAGGAACGCAGGAGAAATAGACACTGATCATTTATTGTTCTTTTTCCAGATTACACAGGTAATACGTATTCGTTATAGAAATCTTGAAAACCCAGAAAAAGCGCAAAAAAGATATAAATTACTCATTCTCCTACTTTCCTTTCCTAAATAGCTGCCTTTATCACTTCGATTTATCTTAATAAATTTCTTGTCATGCCTATGCATCTCAGCTGTCATCTGGACTCTCCCTATCCCTAAAAATATGAACAAATTAGACACAAATCTCTTTCCAGGCCTGTGGAAAGTTCAATAGCTTCCTGACTATTTCTGCAAACTCTTCTAGGCCTGGTGGCAGGTGTAGGTAAGGGCAATTTGGAGAGGGCTGTCACATGGCCCCTCTAGATCTGATGTCTTGCCTCTGCTAATTCCTGTTCTCTGCTTGGGAAGCCCCTTTGTGGTTTATACACATACTAAGTATGAGGCCCTTCTGTGCCAGACTTTACTGAAGACTCTGGAAGGCTTGACAAGATGGAAAGAGTGATAAAGATTTACTTCACTGCAATATAAACAACTTACAATAGTTAACATCCCTGTTCTTTAGCTTTTTGACAACTTGGACAGTAGCTTCCCCCCATTTTGCTGGGCTTTTTTTTTTTTTAATATAACATCTTCACTAACCTACTTTAACTCCACTCTACAACTCTACTCAAAAAAAAAAAAACTATTTCCATTTTATAATGTCAAGCTATTCAGGTTTGCCTAAACTTCTAATTTAGGGGCAGAGAGCCCAGGTAAAATCCTAGGGCAGTAAACTCCAAGCCTCAGCTTTAAGCACTTAGCTAATTGCCTGGCATATCTAATAAACATGAACTACCTTCATTCTTATTGAGAAATATTTCATCTGGACTCTACGGAGCCTGGAGAATTTGTCTGGACATCCTCTAAGTACCTTTTTCTAAGGACCAGAACACTTTTATAAAGAAAGTGTGAAGTTTGGAGATTAAGAACACACAGTCTGATGCTGGAATGCCCATCCTCTGTGATATACTCAGGGCCCTGTCACACATGGGGTTCTCAGGGAGTAGACACTGAGATGGAGTTTAAGGTACAAATGATTATTAGGGATCAACAAAGAGGGAAGGAGAAGGAAGCAGGATTGGGCTGGAGCAACCAGCTGTTCTGGTTTGCCTGGGATGAGGGTTTCTTGGGACTCAGAACTTTTGGTACAAAAACCAGGACAGTCCCGGAAAAAAAATGGGTTGGTTGGTCAACCTAGCTAAGACAGAAGTTGAAATGTGACACAAGCTTATCAAAGCTTCTGCCAACCACTCAGGGAGCTCTATTGTGACTACTACCCATCAGAATTGTCCCATGATGGGCCAGGACTGCTGGGCTTTATACCTTGTCTTTCTGTCCCCCAGTGCAGGCTGCTCTGGGAAGACCATGACCTTGGGCCAAATAGCCAAGGCAGATTCTGAAGGCACTGACAGGTGGACGCAGCTGGGCAAAAAGTCCTTTGAAAGACAGTGCCTCTCATGTCTACCACAGGTAACATTTTGTGCTTCAGTTTCCTTTATCTGCAAAATGGGCATGATGATGGTGAATACTTGGTAATTTTGTTATGAAAATTGAATGAGTTAATATGTGTAAAGTGATTAGAACAGTACCTAGCACACAGTAAGTTCCTAAGTATTAGCTATTTAACCAGATCAAGTGTCTTCCTAGTGTTTATTATTAGATCCTAAAATTCTTTTTTTTTTTTTTTGAGAGAGAGAGAGTGCATGTGCATGAGCATGGTGGGAGAAGGGGCAGAGGGAAAGGGAGAGGGAGAATCTTAAGGACACTCCATGTGCAGTGCAGAGTCCGACTCAGGGCTCAATCTCATGACCCTGAGATCATGACCTGAGCTGAAGTCAAGAGTTGGACGCTCAACCAACTGAGCCACCCAGGCACCCCCAGATCCCAAAATTCTTGATCTTTGGGTCTCTTTTGTCAACCACCATACTAGCTAACATTCATCATTCCCTTAGTCTGGTTGTAACGCACATGATAAGTCTACAGCTTTCTTCATTTAATCTGTTTGGATTTGGCCATATATTGGTTTCTTGATTACAGCCAAGAAACTGGATCTGAGGGTCTTCCGCTTCTCTTCTTACTCCCTGGTTTTCTCTTATGCTAGCTTCTTATGCTAGCCTATTTCTATTATTGGATAATGGAGAGGATAAAACAAGGAGAAAAGTGACAGAAAAGTAAAGACAGAAGGAAGAATTTTTAAGTTAAAAGTGGCTTTCACAAAAAGAGAATTTAAGCATGAGAATCTGGAAGCTAGGGAAAAAGTATAAATGGCAGAGTGACTGAAGACCATTTTTAGCCTGGGTAACTTTTGTGATCATGAGGCTGATGAAATAAATGATCCTCATCCTGACTTCCCTTTCCTCCAAAATAAGCCACGTTGTGTAATTCATTGGGCAGCCACTGGCTTTCTGGTTCCTCCATTCTGAAGAAGCTAAAGCTACTGAAAGTCATGTGGATCACTTTATGAGTAAGAACAGGAAATAACACTAGGTTAAAATCTGGAGTGTGACATTCTCAATGTGAAAATGCTTCCTTCCCCTAAGAGCTAGACACAAATTACTTTTTATAGTAGCCCTTGGCTTTTCATTTACCCAGGAAGGAGGTATGAGGTAGTAAGTTTCCACACCCTCTTTTACCTGGATGACGTCCTTCTGTGTCATCTTAAACGATGCTATTCACAACAAGAAGGTGGATTATTTGCTCCCTCATCTCATCACCTGAGCTAAAGCAAGCAAGCAAATCAAGCAAAAGAACAATCTTAGAAGCCATTAAAAACAAACAACAAACAAACAAAACGCTACAAGACCTCTTTTGACTTGTTCTTCAATTGAATTCCAAGCATTATTTGTGTAGATTCCCTTGCCTGAACTGTTGGCATGAAAGGTGCGATTTTATCCTCAAAGCAGGGTGTTCCTCAGGCACTAAGCCAATGAAGTTGGCTCTTCACTTCCTTCTCTGCTACATTTCTTCAGGGCTTTCTGCACGTCAGAAGCCTATTTATTATAAAATGATTCAGGAGGAGATACAGGAAGTATTGCTCCTACTCTGACATTAGCTACTCACCTCTTTCTGGCCAAAACTGGCTTACTTCACCAAGAAAGCCACAGAGTCTCCTTCATTTGAGTTCCTTTCCAACTGTGTAATTATCACAATGTAAAGTAGAAAGAAATTCACAGTAGAAAGGACTTCTCTGCCCCCTGCAAGGGAAAGTGACTGGCACTTGCACTTCTGGTGAGGAGCCTGGGCTGTCATGCACGGGGGTTGGCCTGATTTCTAATACTCATGCCGCTGAGCTTCTCGTGTGCAGGTGACCTGGCCGAGCTAGGTGACCCAGCTCAGGACACGTACCTTTGCATCTCCAAAGTGGAAGTGTTCACTGTCCCTGCAACCTTTTTCACTTGCTTGGTCCTTCTCAGGAACCACAGCACATGTTTCCTCTTCCAAAATTTTATGATTTGAGGCACCTGGCCTGGACTAGGGATGCTCACTCTTCATCTCTTTCCAGGAATCACACAGATAACCTTGATCTTGGGGCCCAGCCAACTGCACAAACCATTCTCGGGGAACCTAAAGGTCACATTTCCTTTGTGTCATAAAGTGAGGTTGAGCCAGATGTGCCTGCTTTTACATCTCCACAGAGGCTTAGGGTTCTAATCCGAATGGTAATGCGACGAGGGGAAATGGCACTGGAAATTTGTACTTAGAATCATGGTCAAGGATGATCTGTGTGCAGAAAGGCTGCCAGAAACCAGAGAAGGGAAAGGAAAGGCTGCAGATTCAATCTTCCCTTTACATAATGCACCTTGGAGATCCTCTTACCAATTGGTGGGGTGCCCAGCTGAGGCTTCTTCTTCGACAATGCATGAGATAAAATTTCTGGGCTGGTATTTGAGCAAATGACTCACTCACCTTTTTGTCATCAAGAAGATGCAAGAAAGTATTAATCTTGCCACACATTTTGTAGTTTATTCTTATACTTTTCTGATTAAAATGAGAAAAATGAAAAAGAAAGCACAATATCTGGGAAATCTCCTTCATGTGCCCCAATCTCAAATTTTATTTTATGGATGTGGACTAAAATCACACCTCAGAACTGCTTGACCTTTAGAATTAATACATTCTAAGGTTTCAGGTTAACTATACATGTATCATGACACTTTTTATATTCTACAAAAATAATTAGACATATTCAGTATCTTTTTCCCTCATTCTCTCTCTGTCTCTGTCTTTTTTACTCTACATTTTCAATATAACCACTGCTAAAATGATCTGAGAAACCATTTCATATACATAAAAACATGCTTAGCTCACGTGTGGTTAGATACTTTAAAATAGTATTTGTACATATCCCTGTGGATGTTTCGAAGAATTGATTGTCAGAAAATTTAAGAGAGGATAGATTCTGCACTACAGTGGTGGAAGCAGGCACTGATGAAAAAACCCCTTCTCCCTGAAAGTCAAACTAACCCCAACACATCTTGAATCACATTTCCCCTCTACATCTCCTGCTGTCCCTTGTCTTGTAGCTTGCCTTCCTTCTTACCACGTTCCTCAAAATATATCTCCTTTCCCCTCTAGGATCCAACTGGACATAGGAGGAGTAAACTGAGATCCTGAGATACTTTTTCCACAGTTCATCTTCAGTTTGAAATCAACTAGAGGGCTTACGCCTTCCTTGGAATGTCTCTTCCCTTTAAGTCCTTTTGGGCCACTTTGGCAGCTTGTGAACTCTGTCTCTCAAATGTGGCTGGCTTTCCCTCCTCACACTCACCAGTCTTTCCTTTCTTTGCCCTGATAAAGTTGGAAAAGGTTGTTGGAGTTCACTTTATAGGAGCGAACTGTGTTTCCCAAAGGAGTCATCATATACATCAAAAAAGCAATGGAAATCTTGTACCTATAGAATTCTGAGACATTTTTTATAACATTTTCTAGAGAAGAGATTTTTTTGAATGCTATTTGCAGGACTTGATCTATGGGCATAATATTGCTTTATGATCTTTTATGAACCATAAGCTGAAATTGTTCAAATAGCTATGGGTGGACAAATGCCAAATAGCAAGGCTGGGGTGGAAAGTAGTGGTAAGAAGGGATTTTACTGCTCCATTTACTCACAGAAAAACCCCACCCAATAATTTCTGCAAAGCAAGTCTATAATACATTGAATCCTCTGCTGCTCTCTAAAATCTTGAGCCTCTGAGTTAGGGTGAGTAAAAACTCCTGATTGAAGTCATTAAAATAAACACTGATACAAGTGCCCAGGGAAAACTGGCAGGGGTACTGCTGAGAAATCCCCTAATTGTTCCATTTTCCTGAGACTCATCGCTTGTGCTGACATTCTGAATCTACTTGCCAAAGAACTTGCCTGCATTCTGTTAATAGACAAATACCCGAGGGTGTAGGGGAAGAAGACATCTGGAAGAAAGTATCCTGGCAAAGGCAGGCTCTGTCAGCATAAATTTCACAGGATAAATGGACTGTTTCAGGTCATATTTCTTTACTTGTTGAAAAATAGCATTATAACGACAACTGTGAAATGCTGAAAAATAAAAAATAATGCCTCAAAAGTCTGCCAGTTTGGTCCTAAACTGTTCCCACTTTGAGGACAACAGGTAGAATAAGGCTTGAATGATGAACTGTAACGTCCCAACCAGTGATGCTTATTTGCAGATGTCTATTTGCATGAGGTGATTTGCATGGGCGAGTGGGGAGACGAGTCTGTGTGTTGGGGGATAAAATAAGGAAATGGAAAAGATTAAAACAGCACCCGATTTGGTCCTTCAGCTCAGTCCCAGGTGCTCACATCTGAGCCTCAGAGAGAAGGGCTGTATGTAGCCACCAAAGGAAGTATTTTTATAAGGGACACCTGTAAAACAAGTGGACACGGGGGTGCTGTTGTGCTTTTGGTCACAGATGACACAGAATGAAGACATCAGAGGCAGCACACATTGACGTGGTGTCAGTCTTGCCATGCTCGGCACTGACATAGGTACTGAGCCAACACCAGCAAATGGCTTCTTAGCCCATAGCCAAAAACCCAGGAAGCAGTAGAAGAGAACATAAGAGAACTGTTTGTGAGCACATAGGCGACAACCCTGGGGACTCTGGAAGAGACTTTGGGCGAGGCCAGGAAAACTGCATGAAGCAAGCAGAATCAAGAGCCAGTAAAATTTAAGATTTGCCATTCATGTGACCCTCTTCCTATCTAGTGGCTGGTGAAGCATGATAAATAAGAAAAATAAATCACTTCTAAGTCCTTCACCCTAATATAAAATCACGAAAATCAGTGTATTAGCCAAGATTTTTAATTGCAGATGACAGAATTCCCTCTCACTAATTTAAAACTAAAAAGAATATATCAGGGACGCCTGGGTGGCTCAGTCGGTTGAGGGTCTGCCTTCGGCTCAGGTCATGATCCCAGAACACTGGGATCAAGTCCCACATCAGGCTCCTTGCTCATCGGGGAGCCTGCTTCTTCCTCTGCCTGATGCTCCCCCTGCTTGTGCTCTCTCTCTCAAATAAATAAAATATTTTTTAAAAAGAATATATCAAAGGATATTAAAGAGCACATAGATTTCTGGAGGGGTCAGAGAATAATGCTCTGAAGCTATTTTGCAAGAAGTTATATTTAATTACACTGCTGGCCAGTGCGGCAGGGGTGGCCCCACGCAGAGGGGCTGGGGCTGATTTGGCAATCCTCCGCGGGTGTTGCCAACACTGGGGCTGCTGCCATCTGCCTCCGATGCCTCCACAGACCTCTCCAGAAAACGATTCTGCATGATCCCTTCTTTCTCGTGGTCTTCTTTTCTGCATTGCAGCCTTTCAACGGCTACATCTGACTGCAGAAACCAGGTCACGTGCTTATACCCTGGTTGCAGAGAAGACTGGTATAGTGTTTTCTAATTTTACCTTGAGAAGGCGGGATTCATAATGTATAAGTTTCCTTGATCTGGGAAAGGCTTTTAAGAAACAGTACATGGCCACAAACATAACAAATGTCTACTAGAGTAGGCACGAGATAGGTGACCAAACTCTTGGAAAGCAGTGAGAGGCCAGTGTTTCTCTCTTTGTGTTTGTCTAGGACTTTTGACATGATTGGTTCAGGAAACAGCCATAGAAGAACTTTTCCATAACAAAAGGAAGTCTTTCATGCAGTATTTGGTCTATAATTTTTTTTTCCCACCTAATGCAAGGAGATAAAATGTCCTTCCCTCTCATCTTAGCTTTAGAGGGTATTCCCAGAAACTATGCAGAGGTATTAGCACATTAGAGGGAAGTCATGTCTCCACCTTGTCCCAGATTTGAGAAATAGTAGATAGGAAAAAACTAATGAAAGCATCTAAATAAAGATGTTAAAATCTGTGTGGTGCAAAGCAAAAAGTTTCCACGCTACAATTTAAGTAATTGTAGACAGAGAGAATGAGCATTCTCCATAATCAGTGGGTCACGTCAGTTGGGAGCGCCACGGACAGGCACAAAAGTAGATCAGCATAAGGAACAAAATCAGACTAATATAAGAAAAAATTCAGGACCTGAACCATGTCAGCAACTTTTCTCTAGCCAATATTGTCAAAGACAGAAAAGCCCAATGGATCTTATCCCACACATCAAGATCTATGGATTGGTTGTTGCTACCTCAAATACCTTGTTGAGAACTATCAAGAAAAATGTCCTTATGGGAACCTGTTTTCACATGGTCGATACTTACAACTTTGCATTCTGCTTTTCTCTTTATTCACGGAGTCATAAATATCATTTGATGTTGTTTAATATTGGTAGTTATCCTTTCAAAATATCTACATAGTATTTCATCAGCCGATGAAGCCTAATTTACTCAACCATTTTCCATCATTTTATATTTATGTTAGTCCTAAGAACTTTAGAAAAGTGAGTAGAATTTCTCAAAAGGCGCTTTCCATTATTCAAAAGAGATTAGCATAAGAATAGAACCTGAACCACTTTTCAGGGATATGACCTCGCAGCTGGGTCAGTGTTGGGCCTATGGAGATTCCGTAAACACATCTAAAGAAACAGAAGCTTTATGAGAAAACAGGCCCAACCTTGGAAACTTTAAATGTAAAGACCCTACAAGTCCTGACATAGATACCCCAGTAAGATCTCTATTTTTGGATAGAATATCTCTAGCACACTTTGGGAGAAGATCCAAAGTGGGACTAGCTCCCACCTGAAGTTCTGGAAACCACTCACCTGGAAATTTTTGTCTCCAGGGTCTGGATAGTTACTGAGGAAAATGCAGAAAACCACTCAACTTGTTGTGGGTTTTGAGATAAGACTTCAATTCCAATAATCTTCATAAAAAACAGAGCAGTCTTTCCACCCAGAAATGTATTCACTATAAATTGTGGAGTGTCTTAGACAGGAAGAATTTAGATGAAAATAACAGAGTTCCACTTAGCTCAAATAAAAAGAGGATTGTTTAAAAGGCAGACTTTATTATTGGCTTACAATAAGCCAGTGCAGGAGATAAAGCTGGACATTATGGGACCCAGAAGGGGATTATGCAGATTTTTTCCTCTCTCCCTGCCTCTCTTCTACCTTTTGAGGTCCATGTCTCTTAATTTGTCTCTGGGTATCTGCTCCATCCTTCTGCTCCTTTGTTTGCAGATCCGCTTTTTCTGCTGACTCATGGATTCTCAGGTTCCCCTCGCATGTTAACATGAGGCTTTGGCCTGCTGTGGCAGGCGAGGGGGGGCATGACCTTGCAGCTTGGCTCAGCACAGCTAAATGACTCAGCCTCTTTGTCCCTATTCCAAATTCTTGGGAGAGTATCCGATCAGCCCAGCTTAGGTCAGATGTCTATCCTTGGGTCAGTCACTGAGATTGGTGGAGCACAGTCACATGGTGTGTAGTGCTGTCCCTCCCAGAGTGATGAGTGGGGCAGAGTCTCTCTAAGGTGGAATGTGGGTAGGGAGAAGGGAATGTTTGGCATCTCTGAGACAGACTTGGATCTGAGAGAGGTATGCTGAGTTGTAATAAAAAGAGCATCAAATCTGGAGTAAAAAAAAAAAAATCTCTGCAACTTCTTAGTCATGAAAGAAGACAAGGCTCCTAATCTCTCAGAGACTCGTTTCCTTATATGTAACCTGAGGGAGCTGAACAAGATGACCTTCCAGCTATTGCTATTTATGATTATTATTTTCATCTTCAGAATCTCATAATGTAAGGAATGACCAACTCTAATATCAACGATTTGGCAGGTTTTATATGAACAATCATTCAAAGAGCTGTCTTTGCAATAAGTCCAGTGGTGTATTATCCCCAACGTTACCATTACTGCAAACATTTTTGGAAGGCCGTTGCATGCCCTAGCAATGTTGAAGTCCCTAGCTAGGTACGCAATTCAGCAAATGTTTCCTGCTTAGAGTAGAATTCTAAAAGAAGAGGAGAGACAGATTTTGTTCTAAAAGAGTTTCCCTGGGGCTCCAAGGTGGCTCAGTCTGTTAAGCGTCTGCCTTCAGCCCAGGTCATGGTCCTGGGGTCATGAGGTCGAGCCCTGTGACGGGTTCCCTGTTCAGTGGGAAGTCTGCTTCTCCCTCTCCCCACCCTCTTCTCATGCTCTCTCTTGCTATCTCTCTCTCACATAAATAAATAAAATCTTTAAAGAAAAAATAATAAAAAATAACATAAAAAAATAAAAGAGTTTGCTTGTCAAGGTGTTAGCAGCTTGAAAAGTAATATGACAAAATTCGTTCAATTCTAATGTCGGTGAACTATGTTCTAAAATGCGCTATTGGTGAACTGCCTACTGCAAATGAAGACAAGACTGTTAATGGAAACTGCTCTCTATGCCAAATTAATACAGCTATCTCACAATATGTGAAATTGAGGCTTTCTTATAAAGTTGCCTACACAATGAGATTAAGTTTTCGCCCATTGAAATCCCCTGCAGTATTGAAAGAAATTACAACTGGCTCTTTTAATATTTAGCACATTCCTAACAAGATAGGAAGGATCCAAACAGAAACACTTTAAAAATAACAATAATAATCCCAGTGAGAATTTCAATTTCCCAACCTATTAAAAAAGCGCCAAGCACCCACACGAGCCCATGATTGGCAGTAAGTAAAAGTGTCTCTGGAATTGACCCAGGCCACCTCCACTTTTCCCAGTCTGGCCTCTACTTTTTCCTGTATCCAAACCCTCACTTGGCTGCACACCTCAGCTCTCATCATTTAACTGCCTCTTCTCTTTGTATGTAAATATATAAATGTGTTCTCTCCCTAATGCACTCTGCAGCACTGGCAGAAGCAGACTTTTCTCCTTTCCGTTCTAGAAAGCTCTCATCAATAATCCCAAACCCTGGGCAGGGGCAGCCTTTGTTGCCAACCCCCATGCCTGTTCACCACCGGGAAAATATAATTTTGTAGTATTTCTTTAATTTTAATATATCAAGTGTTTCACTTTTATACATAAACTCTGTACTCTCTTTTCCTTCCCAAAATGGAATACCTTATTTTTTTTATCTGATTATAAAAGTAATCCATGCTTGTTTTTTAAAAAGTTCAACAATATAGAAAAGAAAAAAAAATTAAAGCCAAAATTAGAAAAAAAGACACAATATAGAAATGGATAAAACAGGAAGTAAGAACTTTCCGTACTTCTATTTATTCCCAGAGATGGCCACAATTCTTGGTTTTGCATCTGTCCTCAGAGATGTATGCGTGTGTGTACATATCACGTACACACGTGCAGGCAAATGCATGTAGATGTGTGTACACGTACTCCAAATACAGTGTGTAAAGCATAGCATACACTGAACGTGTTTAACAAAAATGGGATCGTATTATTTATTCTTTTTGTTGGTTTGCAGGCTTTTTTTCTTTTTACTCTAAATAGCTTGCTGCGTACATCTTACCTATGAATCCGCCTCATTCTTTATAATGGCCTCTCAGTGTGCCTTTGTACCATAACCTGTACCCTCCACTAAAGGGCATTTACAGTGTTCTAAGTTTTTCTTAAACATTAAAAATACTGCAATAAACATCCACATATATATATTAATTCTAGGAATTTATCCTAAGGAAATAATTAGAATAATTAGAAATAATTAGCATAAGCACAGGCATATATATATATATACATATATATATGTATATATATATGTATATATATATATATTTCCTTAGGATAAATTCCTACAACTAAAATTGCAGGGTTAAAGTTTAAACACATTAGAAATATTACAACATAATGCCCAGTAACACACCAGAAAAATCCGATCACCTTATACTCTCAGCAAGTTTCCTGCAGTTACCCTTATTCTTCATTGTCACCAGTGTGGTGGTCCAAACAGATGAAAACGAGCACCTCACGTTCTTGTGCTGATCTGCATTTCTCTGAGCATGAACACCTTTTCAGGTGTTCCTTAGCCATTTGGTTTTCTTCTATTAATTGCTTGAACCTGTGTGTCTATACCACTCCCATTTCCCTCCTCTCCCACCCCATGTATACGCACTTTTGGTTGAGAGTTGCATGTCCAGGTATATGGCAGATGTTCAATAAATTTCCTCTCCTAGGAATTTGGATTTGGAAACAGGGCACCTCTAGTCTGTTGTATTTATTTACTTTTAAAGATTTTATGTATTCATTTGACAGAGACAGAGCACAAGCAGGGGAAGTGGCAGGCAGAAGGAGAGGGAGAGGGACAAGAAGGCTCCCTGCTGAGCAGGGAGCCCGATGTGGGACTCGATCCCAGGATCCTGGGACCATTACCATGACCTGAGCCAAAGGCAGACGCTTAACCGATTGAGCCACCCAGGCACCCGTGGTCTGTTATATTTAAACCAGAAAATGATGCCAAGCTGGGCTAGGCCAGCAATTTGGGATTACGTGCATCATAAAGACGACAAAGTAGATCTGCAGAGAGAAAAGAAAGAAGTAGGCATACCTCGGAAGCAGAGATGAGAGTCTTGGCCTCGAGTACTTCCTGTCTTCCAGGCCTATAGGAAAGCTCTGTCTCCTTAAACTAGTTTGAGTGGATTTCTGTTAAGATAAGCAGTATCACAAATTCTCCACCATGGGAATATTGTGGGGGAAGAAATGATTTTGAGAAAATATTCTGATCTTGATTTTCCCCTTCATGTTTCCTAAAAAGCCCAAAGGAGCCCTAAGAAATCTGATTCCCAAGTTCAAAGGGAAGCTGAAGCAGAAATTGTGCAATGGGCCAGATGTATCTTCAGTGTAGTGGTCTTTTGATTTGTTTTTCCAGAATTCTCTGTACAATCAGACACCTGGACCCCTGCTTCCACTCAGCTCCCTATGAGCCCTCCCAGCACTGCACACCTTACCGTAGCAATGGCTCTGCTTCTTGAGCACTTACTAGCTGCCCGTTATAGCATATCTGTGCACGCTACATTATTTAACTGTAATTTAAATAAGGTCAGTAGGTATATTTTTACTCAGTTTTACAAAAGAGGAAACTACAGCTTAGGGAGTTTTAGTGAGTTGCTCAAAAACAACTCAGCTAGGACGTGATGAAGCTGGATTCCAGTTTCTGCTATCTGACCCCACTATACCTTCTGCTCCCTGGTTCGTGTCTAGAGACCAGAACTAAGGCAGCATTGGTCTCTAAGGTGTAATCGTGGTCTCCAAGTTCATGGCTCCAAGCCCTGTCTGACTGCCACCTTCAGATGCTTGTCTTTCTCAGAACAGGAGGCACATATATCCCAGCCACTGGCAACCTTTTTGACCGCATACAGAGAAGCTTTCCTGTTCATTTCCAGAGTGGTGGGACCCTTTGCTGAACTAGTGAGCTCTGAGGACTGTGCAGGCTACATCCTGAAGATGGGCTGTGGCCACCAAATGTGCCTGCACTCACCTCTCTACCCCAGGCTAGCCCCTCTGACGCGGGCTTTCCATCCCTCCCAAACCGCCATGGTCTACCTCCTCGATAACAACAGCAGCCAACACTTAGAACGAATGACTTTGCCATTCATTTACTCCTTACATCAGCCCTTAGAGTTAAATACTAACACCCACACTTCACAAATGAGGAAATGGAGACACAGACAGGTTAAGTGACAAGTTCAAGGTCACACAGCCAGTGAACATCTGCCAGGATTCCAACCCAGATGTCAGAAACTCCTTTGCATAGTTTGCATATGATGAAAGCTAGGACTCTCTCCTCAGAAAAATGCACAGACTCATAATTCTGTCTAGTTTCAGGGTTTTATTTTGAGGAGTCCTACTATAGGTCAAGTGCTTTTTATTACAGGGCTCAGAAATCTCAGGTGTCCTCAGGTGCGAGGCAGGGAATGTTGATGAATGAAGAGACAGAAAGGTAGAGTGGACAGTAGAAAGATAGAGGTAGAAAGGACAGTGGGCCCTGGATAGTGCATGGACTCCTAAAGCATTCTAACGAAAACAACAAAGCTGTACGGGACCAAGAACACTTAAGTGTGGGCTGAACTCAATGACAGTGCAATCAGTTCACAAATTCTGCTAGCATGGAACAAAATTCCTTGTTTGCTTATTACCCAACAGTTATGCTGGGAGCTCCTAATATTCGAGAAAAAAAAATGTGCTGAATTGCTCTTCCAGCTCAGAGTGGATCTGCAGCTGATTCAAGTCAGACTTTCCAATTTCAGGGTCTAGAGCTATTGTCTCTTGACTCTCACCACCCCTTCAGGGGTCCAAGGTCCCAGCCCCCCTCTGTTGGGTTTTGGATGGGCCAGGGATGTTTTGAGAGTACAGTTGTCCAGGTTGGATGAATCAGTTGGTGTTACTGCTGCCAATGGTCATGGGGATGGAGAAGGGACGCCGGCTCCCAGAAACACCAGATTTAGGCAGTGGCAGTTCCCAGCTCCCACAACGGAAGATGCTCCACTGTGGCTGAGTACTGTCTAGACTTTCTGCTCCTTCGGCCCCGTCCTCTCTTTTCTCTTCTCCTTTTTTTTTTTTTTTTAAGATTTTTTGTAAGTAGTCTCTACACCCAGCATGAGGCTTAAACTTGCAGCGCCCCCAAGACCAAGAGCCAAGAGCCTCGCGCTCTACCGACTGAGCCAGCCAGGTGCCCCACTTTTCTGTTCTTCTAGTCTCTCTTATGTCTTTGTTCTTCCCCACACCCATCCTCAAGAGGTGAGAAATATTTTTCTAGTCCTGGCAAAGCTGCCTTCTCTCAGTACTGCTAGTTTTTTTCCTTCGTGGCCCTCACTGTATTTTGATATTACCGCTTTAAAGCACCTAGCATAACTTCCTTAACGGGCTTAGGCTTTTTGGAAATACAAAAGCTAGACACTATTTCTGCTTTCCACTTGGTAATGTCCCTCCCCTAAAGCAATGAATCACAGTGATTACTGCTTAAATAGAGGAGGGAAGCCGTTGGGGTGGGGAGAAGGGGGTACAAGGAACGGAAGGGCAGAATATTAGGAGAAAAGTTTCCATTCATATTAAAATATATTATCCCACCACGTATTTTCTGTCTTAAGACCCCTTTACACTCTTGACAGACCCCAAAAATTGTTTGTGTGGGTTATATGTATCGATGTTTAATATATTAGAAGTTAAGATGGATAAATATGTAAAATCTTTGTTCATTTAAAAATAGTGACAATAAGCCCATTACATGTTAACACAAATTACATATTTTTATTTAAAATAACTGTAATTTCCAAAACAAGCAAAAACAAACAAAAAAGATTCAATAAGAAGAATGGCATTGTTTACATCTTAGTAAATCTTTTTAGTTTCTGGCTTCATAGAAGGCAGCTGGGTCCTCGTATCTGCGTCTGCATTCAGCTTTCCCATCACACAGCCTCTGGAAAACCTCCCCGTACCCCCGGGAGCAAATGAGAGTGAAAGAGATAAACAGCTCAGTATTATGATGAAAACACCTAGGGGAGGACAGCACTTTGAGAACCACCACCCGAGATCCCGAAGTACAATCAGAGAATGCTGGAATGCCAGTCCTGGGGGCGGATACTCATGGGTGTGACTGGGGGAGACAGGCATTTCTAGGATTGGATCCCGGCTCCTCAGCTTCCTACAGAGTGGCCTCGGGAAGGTTGCTGAACATTTCTAAACCTTAAATCTCCTACCTATAAATAGAGAACAAAAGTGCTTACCTTCCCAGGTTGTTGAAAGATAATGAAGTATTCTCCAAACTTCATTGGTCCCAGTTTTTGTCAACTCCATGTAACACCTACATTATCTTTAAATTTTTTTCCATAGCCCACTTTTCAAACATATATTTTTTTAAAAAATTGTATATCCTTATTATAAATGCAAAACAACGCGCCCTAAATCAAAGGTGCAATGAAAGTAAAACAGACCTTGTTGCCAGAGACAGTGTTAAGCCCAAGGCCTGCTCTCCTTTTTCAACAAAAGGAAGTAAGTCCATGTCATTCCAGACCTGCACCGAAGAGACTCCAGCAGTAGGGTTAGGCACAGAAACTTAAAGAAGAAATAGCTTTCTCATTCTGTGATGCAATTTGACTTCTGTCTGGCCCATGCATCTAAGTCCCCTCCCCTGCCACCTGAAATCACTTCCTGTAACGCCCCACGCTTAGGACACACTGAGCTCATGCATATGAAGCACTTAGCTCGAGGCCTCGCCCCTGCCTTTGTAGCTTTTGGTATCTTTTCTAATTCTTCTTTTTCTTTTCCCACACAGGTTAAATGACCCACATAAGCCCATAGTTATTTGGTCGAGAACTTATGTACCCCAGATAAGAGCATGGACTCTGGAACTGAGTTCTGTCACTTTAGAGCTGTGTGACCTTGAGCAGGGGACTCAGCCTCTCTGTGGCTCAATTTTCTTATCAGTAATATGGTGATACGATGGCATCTAATTCATAAGGTAGGAGTACATGACTTAATACATGTAAAGCACACAGAATGTGCCTGGCGGGTGGTCAACACTATGAGCTAACAGGGTTCCTTCTTTTTCACCAGCTGAGTCTGACAGTAGTAGTCATTCACAGGCTACTATTGAGAAGTGCTTCTCAAACTGAGGTGAAAGACCACGTTTTTCTCTCACAATACATGAGGACCAATATTTTGTAAACAGAACAAGTGTATTGCTAGAAAAAAGAATAAAAAAGTAAATGTAAGATACAAGTCCACATTTTTTAGTCCAACAGGGCTCACCTGTGTTTCACAGAGAGCACCTTCTCTCTGTGACTTCACATGGTGCAAGGGGCAAGGGTGCTCTCTGGGGTCTCTTTTATAAGAGCACCAATCCCGTTCATGAGGGCTCCAGCCTCCTGAACTAATCACCTCCCAAAGGCCCCACCTCTCAATACCGTCACACTGGGTCTATACAAAATTCATTACATGTGAATTTGGGGGGACACAAGCATTCAATTGTAGCACTTTGTCAACAAAACTGGTCTTCTGGTGATGCCCTTGCATGTTGTGATGATGTCAAATCACCAGAAAAGTTTCTAAACCCTCATTGTTGATTTCTACACTTAGTGGGTTGTGGCTTGGAGCAAACCCACAGACCACATTTTGAGTAGTACAGTGCTGGAATGACAAGTTGCATAATTTTAGGAGAAATACTGTTGGGTAACAGATAATGCTTCAGTTTTTTTATCCAGACCATTTCCACTTTTGAAGAAAACAGCTGTCTCCTGTTCATACACCTGGCATCTCAGGTGCTGGAGAAATACTTGAGAAGAACACCCAGGCAGTGAACATAATGTTACAAAGTGTGCAGAGGAGAGAAACCTGGGGCAGAACTAATCCTTTCCTCTCAAACTGCAAGCCCCGGCCTTCTATTCATACCCACAGACTTCAGAAGTCATTGTTCACACACACCTATGAGCTCCATGAGGGCTGGGACCATGTAGTTCTCATCTGTCACTGGAGCACTTACCACAGAGAGGGGCATATAGCAATCACTCACTAAACATTTGTTGAGGGAGTGGATCCTAAGAGGCTTAGCTGTCTTACATCTCTGCTGGAGTTCTGTGGGGGGATAATTACTAGGGAAAGAAGAAACAGTTTAGCAGCATGGGAAATGCACGCATCTCTTTTTCTTCTTTCTACTTTCCACACACAACACTCGGGTGTGTTGTCTCCGTTGAAAGCCATTCTGAATGCTACTCTTTCACAGAGCAGAAAGACATTTGGATGTGGGAATTCTCACGGATCCACGTGGGCGTTTTTAGATTGCCTCGCCCTCTTTCTTTTACTCCAGTTTCTATCTCAGAGGCCATGTCTTAGGTATCTTAGTATCGCTGTGATCTCACAGAGGGCCTGGCACACACCTGAGGACCATGACACGCTACTATTAGCACATCTGCCAGGGAGAAGCTAACGGGAGCAGAGCCTCTCAAATTAAACGTACACAGGAATCACCTGGGGGAATCCTGTTAAAAATGCAGATTTTGCTTCAGGAGCTCCAGGTGTGTGTCCCCGTGTCCCCAGGTGTGCTCCCAGGCGATGCCTGGTCTGTGGGCCACATTTTGAGTAGCAAGCAACCAAGGGGAATAAAAGGAACCTGAACGTCTACTTAGCTGCTTGTTAGCAAATAAAGTGAAAGATGTCGTTAATATATTTAGGAATGATTTTTAGTGATCTGTAGCTAGCTGTTTTGGAGACATGAAGAAAGACCTTTTTAGGAAAGGAAAATAAGTCATGTGGGCCACATGTGATTCCATAATACTCCCTTGGAACTCACAATTGCCTTAGAACAGAAATGTGATACTGCAACAATCATCTTTCAAAGCTTGGTACTCAAGTATCAAGTTCCACAGGGAAACAAAACACAGTGAAGTAGTCATAGGATATATTCTTTGATGTCTTCTGGAACATATGCTGACGCTGTCCTTAAAAAACTTCTATTTTTTTTCTTGACCACTTGTTACTTATTTCCATTATGATGCTTTGTAAAATTTAAATTAATCCATCTCTTTCTCTCCAGGTTTTTTCACTACCCAAGTCAACAGTGCGGAGTGCAAGAACACACCTTTGAGATCCTATAAACTTAGGTAATCATACCAACCCTGACCCATTTAAGACTGTGTGACCTTAGGCATGAGCCATAGGTTCAACAGTAAAATGAGATTAATACTACTACCTTAGATTTTTATTAGGATAAGCTGAGAAAGCACCTCGGCCATGGTGGGGTCCCTATAAATAATATTTCTATTCCCCTCAAATATTGCCCACTTAGGCTCTCCCATATAAGTGGAATTAAAGTGAGGCACACCCTGTAACCCAACTACACTGATTTGGAACCTAGATGTTGTCTGAGTTCCCTCCTAACAAGGGGCTACAGAAGGGAGAAGAGAGGTTGGCTCAGAAATTAGACCCTAGCAGTTGTGATTGGTCTCTGGGAAAGAAGGTTCTGGAAACTCATTCACTACTTCAGACTTGAAGTAGAGTTTGTCTTAGCATGATAATGGTAGCCATCACTTCCTAAGGGTTTACTATGTATTAGACACTGTTTGGGGATGTACTGGCTTTTACTTTTACTAAAATTAAGATGACTTATTTTTTTCCAGAAAATTATATTTTATTTTTCAAATTATTGTGATAAATGGGATTATTGTAGAAGAATCTTCAGACAATCATGTAAGGTAGAAAGTTAACCTTCTTTGAGGGTGGGAACATGTCTTATTCATCTTGTTCCCACAGATACCCTCCATGTCTCACTGCTCAGAGGTAGACCCTGTCAAGAGTACAGACTCTGTCCTTTAAGATAGGAACAATTTCTTGGACTAATCAGACCACAAAGAATAACTGTGGGACACAAGGTCCAGATGAAATCTAGCAGTTTCTTGGACACCCAGTGAAGCCCTAGCTTTAACACAGGCCCTGAGATCCACAAGTAACCAATAATTGCTCCCAGGTTCATGCTTGTTA
Organism: Ursus americanus; assembly: GCF_024610735.1. Lineage (NCBI taxonomy): Eukaryota > Metazoa > Chordata > Mammalia > Carnivora > Ursidae > Ursus > Ursus americanus. Next base: position 7,689,434 of record NC_142137.1, on the reverse strand, counting down.
TCAGGGGATGGGGTTGGAAAAGCTGCTCCCAGAGGAGGAGTTGGGCCTGTTTCTTCATTTCCTTCACACCACCTGACTGACCCTTATAACAGTGGGCTTGCACAGGGAGCCCCCAATGTTGGGGAATTGTAGGTACTATCTCGGTCTCTTGAAAAGCCTCATCAGGGAAGGTTCACCACGGCATCATGGAAGCCCAGGACAAAAGGCACAAGAGGGAACGGGAGTCAGACATGGACAGCGACACCGACTCTGAATCAGGCTTGGACTCAGGCAGGACGACAGAACTGACAACTGCTAGAGACAAACTTCAGGGGCATGAGGTGCCTCACCATTGGGAAGACGGTGTGTTAAGCTTTTCACTGTTCATTCAATGTTTTTTTTGTTTTATTTTGCTTTTTAAAGATTTTATTTATTTATTTGAGAGAGAGAGACAGAGAGAGCAAGCAGGGGGACGGAGAAGGACAAGCAGACTCTGCATTGAGTGTGGAGCCTAATGCAGGGCTGGATCTCAGGATTCTGAGATCGTGACCTGAGCTGAAATTAACAGGCGGATGCTTAACCAACTGAGCCACCCAGGCGTCCCTCATCCAATGTTTATCAAAGGTTTATTTTATGCCTGTTGCTCTGTGAATGAGTAGAAAATGCATGGCTTAAAGTATTTAACATAAATTAACTTTCCAGACAACTGGAAGTTTTAATTTTCTTAATCTTAAATACTATCAATGGAACATTTTCCAATATCCTATTAGTTACACAGTTTTCGAAGTGCATATTAAACATAGTTTGTGCTTTACTGATGACTTGGGGGTCACCATCTTATTTAGGGTTGCCAGATAAAATACAGAATACCCAGTTAAATGTGGATTTCAGATAGAAACAGGTGATGTTTGGGACATACTTGTACTAAAAAGTCATTCCTTGTTTATCTTAAATTCAAATTTAACTGGACATCTTATATTTTTATGTTAAATCTGGCAACCATACCATAATTATATGGTGCTGTAGTAATACAGTGATGCCTCAGGTGCAATTGGACTGATTGTCCTGACATTTCAGTGGCTCAAGGCTGACGTGCTTTCCTAATTTTGCAGTTACTGTGTACAGTCCCTCTCTTTACTACACAATGATTGCATTGTTTGTTGTAGTTGCACTGTAGCATCTTTAATTCCCTTTTCCCTCTTCCACTTGATTCTTCTAATTGGTCTGGGCTGGAAGATAAGATCCCCACACATGACTGAGTTTTTCATAAAGTAAGAGTAAATGGTTTCTGAATAAGGATACAGGTACTTGATGGTACATACTTGAGAAAAGCATGCACATTTTAAAATAAGGACTTCATAAAAACTTATTTTGACTGCTCAGAGACTATACTGCGGTTTCTTTGAAAGTCCCTCAGGATAAGTGAATCGTGGCTTATTTCCTGGAGTGCGTTGTTCTTTATAGAGCACTATACAATTAGAAATCAGCCTCCAATGGAGATGTTAAAGCTAGATAGAAGAGAATTTGCAATCACATTTTAACCGCAAGATTTTGGATGTTGATCCTGAAAATCTCTAGGAAGAGTGAAATAGATACTGATTTGGCTCGAGTATCTTACAGTTAATCATGCCTTGGAGCTGAGGACTAGCCTAGGTGACCTCTTGAAATCGGTCACAGATATATGGTTTTGATTATTCTAGGACTATCCAATCAACTAAAAATAATGACCACATCCAAAATAATGAAACCAAAGTAATATTAGCCATATCATATCTACAATGGAAAATATGTATTCTAATATGTATTCCAAATATGGTTCTTAGAAGAGGTTCCGGCCAGCCTGCAAAACCTTATGTGGAAGGAATTATAATGTCTATTCTTCCCTACTGCACTCATTTACACAATGATTAAACATTTTTTTTTCTGTAGGCAATGCTTGTTCTGAATATAGATTTGAAGTGACTCCTGAATTAGAACTGCTATTCCTAAAGCTGAGCTTACGATTACTCAAACTCAGCATGCAAAGTCAGCAAACACCTCTCCACACCTTATATATTTGCATTTATCTTTATTTGACAACTGAAAATTGTTTGAAAATGATTTATGGCATAAAAAAGATCTTCAGGCTCAGGATGATGATATTTGATGTCACCCAGCTATGTCTACATTTACTGGCTTTAGTCAAAGAATGACTCACCAGAATCAGATCCTGGGGAATATTTTGGGAGGTGCTAGAAAAGTCCAATACCAAACAGAGACCAGCATCTTGGTAAAACAGTTTTTCTTTAGAGGCTTCGGAGATTGTGCACGTCAGGAAATACTTGCTAGACTGTCACAAAACTATATTCTAATTATTTCAAGTGTTTGAGATTTGTTATGGGCCTTTTAGTCACAACAAGAGCAATTTTGGTCTGTGTAGGTCACTAGAGACATTAGCTGTACTATATATTTAGATTCATGTGACCTGATTCAACTTATTAATGTGTTAAATATAGTTTTCTTTTCCTCTTGATCAACAAAATACATATTTACTTCTAAACCAAGTTAAGACTTAAGGGCTTTCAAGTATTGTTTTTATTTTAATTTTAACCTAGGAAACTTTTTAAAGTTTTTTTGCCTTCAATTGCTTTTTTTCTACCCTGAAGGGGTTGCTACATTTTAGTGGACATCTATCTTAAGAGACAAGGATAATGTGGGCTACTGGGAGAATAGGGTGATTAAAAAAATGTTTATTTAAGAAACATTCAACAGGTATCCGTTGAAGTGTGCAAGTTACTATCATCTTGGCAAGGAACTAATACAGTGGTGGGAGAAGCAGATTCATGAACAGAGAAATTACATTGCAATGTGGTTAGACTAATGATGAAGATATAAAGATAGGTATCTGTCTCTCTGTGAAGCTGTAAAATTAATTCAGCCTTGAAGTGTTGGGGGAAGACTTACTATAGGAGTTAATGACTGGGTTGAGTCTTAAAGAATAAGTAGTCAGGCAAAAAGTATGGAGCAGAGAGACAGACCAAAGACACAGAAGTGAATAGGGAAGAGTTCCCCTTGTTTCTCTTAGCTTCTGAACAGGCTCCTTAGTCATTGGTAATAGAGGAGGCTGCCTGAGCCTTGCCACTGTTTAATAATAACAGAGAGCCCTTTGCAGATACGCTGTGCAGTGGTAATTGCATGGACAGCTATTAGAACTACAATGTCAAGTTTACCAGATATCCCCTACCACCTTTACATAAATCTCCTCATTTGCCAGGCAGTGCAGGGTGACACAAATGATAACCGTAACCCCCCTGTAATATAAGTTTCCTAGGACTGCCATAACAAAGTACCAGAGACCAGACAGTTTGAACGGCAGAAATGTATTGTCTCAGTTTGGGAGGCTAGAACTCAGACCAAGGAATCTGCAGTGTTTGTTCCTTCTGCGAACTGTGAGAAAGAATCTGTTCCATGCTTCTCTCCTAGCTTCTGGCGATTTGCTGGCAATCTTTAGCTTTCTTGTTCATAGATGCATCTTCAGGTTCACATGTGTTCTGCCTGTCTGTTTCCAAAATCCCTTTTTTATTAAGGTGCCAGTTATATTATTAAGGTGCCCGCCCTACTCTGGCATGGCCTCATCTTAACTAGTTATGTCTGAAATGACCCTCTTTCCAAATATGGACACGTTAGGAGATACCTGGGATTAGAACATATGAATTTTTAAAAGACACAATTCAATTCCTAACAGTCCCTTTTCAATGTAAGTTCTAAACTCAAGGTAAAATCTCAATTTCAGAAAATATTTATCAGAAATATAAGTGCTTTGTTATTTGCTTCCCACAGCTTAATCTATCTTTTCCTACTCATTTACATAAAATATGTACATTCTGTTAATTTCATATCATAGGTTTTATGTTTCATGGTGTTTAGAATTTAGCAAAAATTTACCTATTAGGTGTCAGAGTTAAGCTGTTGTTTCATTAAATGCTGATCATTTTCAAAAAATATTTCCCAAACAATATATCTTAAAATTAGTGCAGCTTAGTCACTGACACAATGTGATCAGGACAGTTGATCTTTAAGGTATTGAACAATTCAATAAAACAAGAATAGTTTAAACTACTGTCAAAAATGATATGAGGAATAATAGACAAATGGCACAGAATATCTTTTAGTTACTGAATAAATGACAGGAATAAATAAGCACTGGAAGCCAGTATGTGATATCAATGATCATTTGATAATATGGCATTCATACAGATAACTAGTTTTGTACTGGACTGATGATAGCTTTCTTAGGCAAAAGATTGGTGACACTTTTTTACATGATTAATGCTGTATTTGATTCTTATTTTAGGTACCTGAATAACAGTACAATTTTTACCAAAAAAAAATTTTTGCTTATAAAATGGGTTCATTATCGACTCTCTTAGACATTTCATTATGGTTTTTTATTTAATTTTTACAGTTCACAAGATGAACTATACTACAATATTCAACAGATAATACAATTTCTGCTATCACTCGTTTTTTATCCAAGGCGAAACAATTTGGTTCTGTATGTCTTTCAAATCTATTCATTTACAGGATAAAGCTGCTTTTGCAGAATTTAATAAATGAATGCAAGAAGCTACCTGGGAAGGGCAAAGCATCCAGTCCATTCAAGGATCCCGTAATCTGATACTATTACTGTTGTTCTCCCTTGCAGTCCTAAATAGATTCCATAATTTTATTTCCTAGCCCCTCATTATGACAGGTTTTTTTTTTTTTTTTAGCACTCTTATTACTGAAATTAATCTGTCTTGGACTGTTAGGTTGGCTAAGTTTTCTATTTCCTATTTGTTAAATCACTGTGGGAATGGTATCAGAACAACTATGTCCTGAATTTTAAAGGTCTTTTAAGACTGTTTTCTGCATCAGTTGGCTTTCCCCTCTCCCACTCTCTCACAGCCTTTTCTTTTTTTCTCTTTTGCTTAGTTCCTTTTACACAAGCAGTGTAGGGGATTTAAATTCCAACCCGGAACTCGGAATGGCGCGCCTTGAATGACGGGAGTCGTAGTTTTCGTGACTCCTTCTTAATCGCTTTTCACGCCGATTCCCTTCCACAGTGAAAAACTACAACTCCCAGAACGCGCCTACGGGGGCGTCCACCCCTGTGCGCACGCGCCCTGAGGCCGCAGAATTTGAATCGGCGGCGTTGTTATTGACGCCATATTGGGGCCGGCGGCGGGTGGAATAGTCGTACAGTGGAGGGGGAAGCGGCTGGACGTGTCCGCTTGAGCTCCTGCCGCAGCCGCCACCTAGCAATCTCTCTACATCGACCGCCGCTCTCAAGCTTCTGACCTTACTCGGGCGTATTAGTAGCCGCGTTCCAGCCTCATACCTCACGGGGCTGGTATCGACTTCCGAAGGGAACCGGTCTCAGCACAGGAGCGCCTCTCAGGCGCGGCGCAAAGCTCGAACGGACGGCGGGGGCGGCCGGAGCCTCTCCCGGGGGAGCTGTGCCTGAGGAGGCGGAAGAGCCCCCACTGACGCGGCTGTCGTGAGCGGCCGCCACCGCCCCTCCTGCTCTCGCCCGGGCCGACCGGGCCACTGCCCCTGCCCCTGCCGCGGAGGCAGCGGCGGCGGCGGCTCTTATCTCCTCACCGGCGCTCCACCAGCCGCCTTTCTGCTCTTCAGCCGGTCGGTTAGGCTCTCCTCGAGTCGCAGCTCTCCCCCACTTCCCTCACCCTCCCCTCCCGTCACCCCTCCCCGACCCCACCCGAGCCCGGCCCTCGGCTGCCCCGGCCATGGCGTGCGGAGCCACTCTGAAAAGGACTCTGGATTTCGACCCGCTGCTGAGCCCGGCGTCGCCGAAGCGGAGGCGATGTGCGCCATTGTCGGCGCCCACCTCGGCTGCTGCCTCTCCGTCGTCGGCGGCCGCCGCCACCGCCGCCTCCTTCTCGGCTGCCGCCGCCTCGCCGCAGAAGTATCTCCGAATGGAGCCGTCCCCCTTTGGCGACGTCTCCTCCCGCCTCACCACAGGTGGGACTCGGCCCCGCAGCCGCTGGGGTGGGCTAGGGAACGGGGGTCCCTGGACGCGGAACGCGGCCCCAGGGGTGGGGGTGGCGGACGGGTCCTCTTTTTCTTAGCGAAGTAGTAGAGCGACCACATTTCTTCTAGTTAGGTCCTCCAGCCTCGGCGACACAATGGAAATGGCCTGATGTCAAGGGGGTGGGGGAGTCGGGAGGTGGGGAGGGTAGGGGCTGTGTCTTGCCGGGTATTGTGGGGAAGAGGAAGATCCTTTTCTTTGGGCTGAATGACTGGAATTGAGTGTTTCCGTAGTCTGGAGAGCCCCAGCGGAAATGATCAGAGAGGGTGATATTATTCATAAATTTCGGCGAGAGAAGGGTAATATTTCACCCGAATCTCGATGTCTGTCTCCCTGAATCGATTGGCTGCAGCTATTAACTGTGGGACTGGGTGGTTTGAGGCGAGGCGGCAGCCCCTCCTCCAGTTCAGACATGGCTGATTTTAGTACAGAGGGGGTGGGGGGTGGGGATGGATGTCACTGGGGCGAGATCTAGGCCTGTCATTAATCACCCACAAGAACGCCACTTTGGCTGAGTCAAGACCTGTTTCCCTAGCAGGGTCAACAACAAAGAAAATGCTCTTCCCGAGTACTGTAATATGATCATCCTATACGTCTAGACCCTGAGAAACTTGAACTTTTAATGAAGAGCGAATTGTATTGAAAATTGGGCCTGAGTAGTTGCTTTTAGTTGGAGGTGCTTTATTTCTCCTCAACAAAGTATGTTGGGGGAGAACAGCTTAGGCCTTGAGAATAATAAAGAAATCAACCCAAGGTTCTAAGGGACTTAAGACTGCCTTTGCTTTTTATCTTGAAACATTTCCTGAAAGTGACTGTGGGGAAATGCCTTTTGGCTGCTTTGTACTGCATGTGTATGCCCAGTTTTTTCTGTACTTTGAAAATCCTTGTGTGCCACTGGCACAGTCCTAGGATAGGCTTTTGTGGACTGGTAGTGTAAATCTCTCTTCTTTGTGTGTATAGCATGCAAAGGTTTCATGTTTGAGCCCTTGGTAATAATATCATCTGCAGACAAAGCCTTTTAAGTGTTTTGTTATCATTAACTTTTTAAAAAACCTGTGGGAGATATATACCTCTATATTTAGTAACTTCCATTTGGAATTGTTTTGTTCAAGTCAGGTTTTTAACTATCCTTCCTCAAATTTTTAGGGACAGCCTCAAATGCCTAGGCTACCATTTCTGCTATTAAATATTTGACCTCACTTAAGTATATACTATTTTAGAGTTGTAGCGAGTTTTTAGAATTCTCATATAATTTTATTTAGTAACTATACCTAAGCTGCTTTGTATGTAAAGGCATTCATTGATTTGCTGTTAGGCTTTGCATTAAAAAAGAAACAGTGTTAAGCATGTGCTGTTGATTAACATCATTTTTAGAGTTTGTCAACTCTAAATGATATCATTGAAAATTGAAAGGATACCTAGGAATCTGTACGTAACAACAAATAAGGCCACTTAAAAATAGCCCTGGCTAACTAGCCATAAATTTCAGCGGAGCTGGTGAATTAATACAGTGTTAGGTTGGGGAGTTAAAGTATATCTCCGTGCTGCAATGATCTTGAGCACATATGGTAAACCAGCCAGGAGCTATAATATTTGTCTTCACTTTAAAGGGAATTTATTCAGAAAGAATTGTGATCCTTTACAAATTTGTCATTGATGCATTTTGTAGCATTGGTTAATGCAGTTGGCTCCACATTGTCTCAATTTCAATTGAATGGACAAAATTTTAGTAAAATGACTGGAGTTATTGAAATTGGTTAAGCCTGATGTTTCAAATTAACGTTTTCCAAAATACTGCTGTCTTCTCGTCTTCAAGATGTTTTTGACATCTACTCTGAAAGTTTGATCATATCCTGAACTCTTAAAATCATAACGTCATTGATAATTTTGAATCTGCTGAAAGATAATTTAGTTTTTTCAACTGACTTGAATATTAACAGAAAAAGTTGACTTGAAAAGCAGTTGAAATTGCTGAAGTTTTGAATTGTTAAAATTTACTTTTTTTTTTTACTGTAATTTTGAATGATATTCTACATGTAATGTAATTTGGCTTTGTTTTTAGATGGCCAGCTTGGGCAGGCTCCTGTATGGTTTTTGTAGTAATGTCATAATGGGAGCTGCAGTGTTGTGCAGGTATCAAAAACCTTTTCAGTTTTCATGCCCCCAATCTTGGATATAATTTTTCCAAGCACTTAATTTTTAGATTTTTGTTTTAACACTGGTGATTCTCAAACTTTACAAGAGTGAATATCTGTATATCTTTGGCTGAAATAAGTAGCTAGGGTTGGAAGTGGAAAGTGACTTACAAAGTAGAGATTGACTGGGACTCTGCGGAAACTTTGTTTTCCTTTCGTTTCTGTGAGTTCAAGTATAATTTAAACAATTTAGAACTAGAGTACTGAAGTGAATTTTTTCAGTGCATGCATATAGTTTATTGTTTTATCACCGTTCTTTTCCAAATACTTACATAGTGTGTTTTGACCTGTAGCTGAAATCACATTGTGGCTTTACTAGTTTCAGGAACTTGGACTGAAACCCCTAGTTTATTTTAGTCATCCCAGGAAGGTGATTCCAAAGTTTGACTTGATGACTATTTAAATTATTTAAATTTTTATTTTTCAAACTGTTGCAGCTTAATGCCAGGAAAAAGGAAAGGGCTAGCAAAAAAAAAAAGTTTTATTGGAACACAGCTGTGCTCATTCCCCCCCCCCCCCCCCCCCCCCCCCGCCTTAAAGTATGATCCATTGCAGGCTACAACTGCAGAGCTAGTATTTGTGACAGGGACTGTATTTTCCCAAAGCTCAAGTGTTTACTGCCTGATCCTTTACAGAAAAAGTGTCCACCCGTGCTCTAGAATGTCAGCAGTAAGGTTTATAATGCCCAGGATATGAAAAAGGAAAAGTGAATAGGGGGAGGGCGGGTAAACCGGTTGGGAAAATGAATACTTGTACTAGTAGCTACATCAGTACTCACCCTGGTAAGTTAGTTGAAAACAGATTCAGAGTGTTCTGTATATTTCTCCATTGGTTTTTGAAACATCTCAGAATATTATCTCTTAGCCAAAGATTGTCATAACATTCCCAAGAACAAAATTACTTTCATAAAACTGAAATACCATATAACATTACAAGAGACTGTGTCAGTCAAATCAAACACATTATTTTTCATAATTGTGTATTGAATGAGTGGTTTGGTGAAGAGACCCTTCTGTGGATGTCAGCACTTTGGGAATTTGCTAGGCACTTTCATACACATTGTTTAGGTCTTGTTACCATTGCTCTAGTCTGCCTTAGGAATTGAGTTGGGTGAAGAGTTAAATTCCTTTGTAAGAACTCATTGTATTTGCTGGAAACTTGCCATTAAAAATGGAAATTGCAGCTTGTGAATGGGGAAGGGTTTACAGGAACTTAGATTGTTCAGCAGACATTGATGCATGCCTGCAAACGGAGACACCAGCTGGCTTAAATGAAGTATAAACGGTTCTAGGCAAACAAATGAGATGTCTGTTGGAGGAGGCAGCATTTCACTTCAGATGTCATTTATATTGAGCCAGAAGTGTTTTTAATATTTTGTGGTTATTTAGACATCTGTTAAATTGCTTCTAGTTTCTCAGTGGATTTGGCAAATAGACTGTTTTTAATGGTCTTTGTACTTCAAATTTTAAACCTGATATTTTTCTTAGGACTGTGTATATAACTGCAGTTATTTCATATTAATGTGGATTATGCATCTAAGAATCGTGTGAGTTTATGGCCTTTAAAAGCAGAGTACAACTGTATTCATTACTGAGCTATTTTGTTTTGAAAGTAGAAAAATAAAGCCTAACTTGAGCACAGAAACACATAAGGTAAACAGGGCTAGGTCAGAGAGCAGCTAGCCCTTCTTTAGTTATAGATGCTAATAGTTACTGTGGTTGCCACAGAAATAATTTGAGATGTAATATATTTCTTTAGTTCTTGAATGGCTTTATAGGAAAAAAAATAGACTGTGTAAGTACTCAGATCTTTTACTAAGTGTTTGATGGACTCAGGAAGACACAATGGTAGAAAATCACTTCTGTTTTAAAAGGTTGTAAATAAGAGATTCCCTGGAAGTGCCCAGTTTTGCATGTTTTTTCTATTTGAAAACAAACTCTTGATTCTCCCTCCACTTAAAGAAGAATACAGAATGATAACCTGGGTTAAGTTTGGACCTCTTGGATAGGTGATTGATGACACTAAATAAAAGTATTGGGGTTTTGGTCTTTCTTTTTAAATACCTGTAACTAATTAACCAGCAAGTTGTGGTCCCTGTAGTCTTTGCATTAACACTGTGCTAGTATTGTTGACTCCCAGATGTTCTGTGTGCGTATGTGAAACCACAGTGAATTTCTTGCCTTTGAAAAGACTACTTTGAAAAAGTGTGAGGAGTGGAATACTTGTTCAAGCCTCTATGAACCAGTCTGGCATCTGCAGATGGTAAAGAAGATTCATCTTTGATTTTATTGCTCAGCTTACCAGTGTTTTTCAGCTTTCTAAACACATCTGGGAAATGTGATCTATCAATATCAGTCTTGTAGGAAAGATTCTTAACAGGAATTGCCCCCTGGATTTTGAGGGGTTACAGTGGGTTATATGGGACTTGTATAGTTTGAAAGTAACCCCAAAGGTATTCTTATCTGCCATACCTTCCCTCTTAATGTGTTATCACAGAGTTTTAAGATATTTATCACATTTATTTGTTGAATTAATCAAGCCTTGGCATTTCCCAAGGTTCTTAGAGATGCTGAAGTTTAAAAAAAAAAAAAGTAATTTCCTTTCCATCCCATTTTCTGTACCACTTTTTCTTTTTACATCGTTTTATGACAATATTGCCACAATATGTGACAACGTATTTAAAAAAAAAAAGATTGTGACTCAAACAAATGAGTAGTAACAAGAAATACAGCAGTTTTAAAACTGAACAATACTTTCTCTGGTATTTATTTTGGGCCTTTTGATTAGAATTTTGCAGTATGCCATATTGTGTAATCATCTTTGTGATGGTAGGCTTTGGTTGGTTGGTAGTGGTTTTTAACCTTCCACCATTAGAAAGACAGCTTATAATACGCTTGTAGTTTGCTTAGGGGGTTATAACTTACTTTCCTCCTCCCTTTAAAAATCTTGTCATTAGTTTTTGTTAAATGTCATAGGCAGATGACATCCTGAAATGAACTAGAGCTTTGCGACATTTTGATTATACTAAAATTGTAATCTTTCCATTAATACATCTTTTGGGTTTGACTTAATTTTTCATTTCTAGATCTATTCATGTACCTGGTTTTTCTCAACATTATTAAAAATCTAAATATTTACTTTAGAAGTCACTTGTTCAAGCCTTTATGAACCTCATTTGAGTTCTGGATACTGGTTAAGCAAAGAGACAGTCTCTCAAGGGACTGATAGAGCCACCACTGTGGATACTTTATTAGCTAGCTAAACTTAAAGCATAAAGATTACAGTATTTTTATTCATCGGTATTATCTGTTTTAATTCCTTGTGGAACTTCATCTACCTAAACATTATATCCACCTTTGGCAGCATAAGTATTGAAATTGATTTACTAATTAAATCACACTGTTACTACTTTGAAACCTTAAAGTGATTCTCTTTTTAAGGTGAGAGTTGAAGCTTGTTTATTGGCTCTTTCTGTAATTGTCTTAGTTTATGGTGTATATTCTGAGTTTGGTCTAGCATTCATTTCCATTAATGTTAATTCTTAGAAAACTCCCTCCAAAAATCAAACTAAAGGTTGGAGGGGGGGCACCTGAAAGCGTTGATTTTGTTTTGTTTCTTAAAAAAAAAAAAATACAGTATTTTTGAGCTGATCTAACAATTGAAAAATAGGATGTAGAGCGGAGGGGTGCCTGGGTGGTGCAGTTGGTTGGTTAAGTGTCTGACTCTTGGTTTTGGCTCAGGTCTTGGCTCAGGTTGTGATCTCAGGGTGGTGAGATTAAGCCCTGCCCACCCTGCCCACCTGGCTCAGTGGGGAGTCTGCTTGAGATCTCTCCCTCGTCTGGTCCCTTAACCACCCCCCAAATAAATAACTAAATCTTAAAAAAAAAATGTAGAGTGGAATTTGAAAAGTTGCAGAAAGCCAGTTGCCTTTTAATTGTTAACAGAGAATTGCCTTGTTCCTGTTCCTAAAATACAATTCTCTGAAAGAAAAACTTTTCTAAGTGGTATAATTGGTTAAAAGTACAGGAAGTTTTGGGTTGATGCGACAGAACAGGGGAACCTGATGCTCATGATTAACAACCATCCTTGGCCTAAAGTGAAATAGTACATTATCAGAGGCTGGCCCTGTTGTCATCAGTCCTGTATGTGTGGCAATGCTGACCTACCAATTTAGAATAATTCTCCCTTTTAAAACATCAGTAAAACATTTCTGGTTAGATATAGCTGCCTGTCCTAAGAGGAGGCGGTTTAGAGATGTTGAAGTATCCCTTATATAAATATTTGAATGTAACATGAAGACTTAAATAATTATTCTTGCCAGTGTCACAATTTTAGGGCTGTGGGTAGATGAGAATTATGCACTGCTTTGGTTACTGTTGTCTTAACCAGGTTTGAAGTTTCAGGGTATGAAGTATCAGTAATATATAGTAATAATCCCTCTATTCTGACATCCTGGTTTTTAACAAGTAGCTTTCCTCCTTGTGGTTTATTGTAATTTAGGTACTTGTGGAATACCGGCTAGGTATTGAAGTAATACAATACTGGGGAGGGCAGTAGATGTTGAGCTTAAGCCCTGACGTCAGGCTTGGCTCTGCCTTGTACCAGCTGTGTGACCTTTCAGAAGACATTGAAGCGAGCCACATTTTCTTCATCTATAAAATAATGCACATGATGATAGTAATATCTGCCTCCTAGGATGGTTGTGAGGATTAAGAGCATTTCCTGTCCCTAAGTGCTGGAGATAGTCACAGTGGGGCAGCCTCAAATGGGACTTTTTACACTGTCCAGCAGTCCTGCCATTTCAGTGAGTAACCTTGCCTTCTACTTCACAGATAAAATAGGGGCCATCTAATGGCAGCTTCTTCATTTTTCCCAGTACCAACACCATCAGTATTTGTGCCTATCCTGTTTTCCCTTTAATAACACTGAGAAAGTTTAAATGAGATAATTAAAGCACTTTATACAATGAGAGAAGGATTCCCCTTCTCCGAAGTAACTTTATCCTCTTGATTATTTCTCTCTTTCAACTGGACCTTTGCTTTTGGCTTTAAATATTGTCAGGACTTCCATTATAAAATAATAAATAAAACATCCTCCTTTTCTTCCAGCAGTCATCCAGATTCTTCACCTCAAAAACAAATTCAGAGAGCTTTCAAATAGCTCTTGTCAAGTCACTGATGATTTCCATTGCTTATAATCAATCCTCATCTTGTTTAACCTTTCTTACAGCGTTTATACTGTTCTCCCACTCACTTCTTTTTGGAATAACTTTTTTCCTTCTGTGACAACGCTTTTCTTCCACTTCTGGTTGCTGTTTTCATCTGGCCATTAAACTTAGGAGTTCTAGGTTCAGCTAGCACTCCTTTCTAGCTTAATAGCTCCATAAGCAATCACATGCATGCTCCTGACTTTGTCACTTATAGATGAAGCTCTAATTTATATATTTAGTTCAGATCACTCTTCTCAGTATCCGGTCATGGTGAATTTGGACCTTTTATTGTTTTTATCTTCCCAGAAGCCATTCCTTCCGCCAGAAGTAAGGATTTTTGTGAAATGTGTTGACTTTTAAATATTCACAACTAATTTGCAATATGAGGTAAACAAAAGATGTCTGTGGACTTCCAATCACTGCCTTCTGGTATGAAAGGTAGTCTTAATTCCTTTTTTAAAGCAGATATAATAGAAAAGTAAATGCATTTGTTTACTGTCAATCACATAACATGAATTTCATATTTTAAGGAAGCTGTTTTAGGAAAAATGAATCACTATATGTTTCATGTAATGAATCTAAGTTTAATTTGATTTACAATCAAGTTTAAATTGATTTATAGAATATTTTCCTGCTAGAGAGGGACATGTCTAATTTTGAACTACAAAGGCCATGCAGGTTAGGATGGCATATATTTTTCTACTTGAAATAGTCTGCTGTTACTGCTTTCCTTCTCCCCTCCATTTCCCAGAATGTCCAATAATAAACAAAACAACCACTTCATGTTTTAATTGCTACAGTAGGGGAGTTACTATTTTAAGGAGGGGATAGAAACATAAATGCCCATAGTTCCCAGGCAAGTAATATAAATGAGTGAAGTAAACTACCTGGGAGTTAATGAATTCCAACCTTGCTACTGATCTGCAGCATCAGCTGGAAACACAGTAGAAGTACAGAATTTTAGCTCCATCCCTCAGAGTCTATGTTTTAACAAAATCCCTGGGTGATGTATGCATCAAAGTTTTAGAAGCATTTGAGAATTTCTGCCTGAAAGATAGCAGCCACTCTTCAGCTGAATTTTCCACATAGTCCAGTTTTCCTCTCTTAACAGTAGCCAGAAATCTTTCAATTAAGATCATTAACTTTTAAAATGTTGGCATAAATTCACACTTCTTTTTTAAAAAGAAGCTATTCAAGCCAGCCATGTCTTTGGGGTCAGTTTATCCTGTGTATCACCAGTTTGCAACCTCTGGTTTCCAGGTAAGCTATAGCTGGGTGTGGGTGTGGTGCTTTCAATAAGTCGTCGTAGTCTCGCGGTTGTTCTTCAGCTTGATCGTGGCGCCCTAGAGTCCTCAAGGAGTCAGCTCTCTGTCCTTCTGGACCTCACCTTGTTTTCATGGCCATGGTTAACTGTAATAGAAGCTGGACTTTTTGCATGGCATTAAATGTTTTCTGTAGCATGTATATTTCGGGTTTTGGATTGTTCAGTTTTTCCTTTCTCTTCCCTGTTTACTGCTTTTTTGGTTTTCCTAGGTTGTAAGCTATTTGAGAAGATACTTACAGATAGTAAAGAGCTAAACAACAAAAGCAACAAAGTTAACATATCCCTTTAGAATCTGGTGTAATATAAAATAGAGGTATGAAATAATAATTATTGGATATCAGGGAGGAACCTCCTGCTGAATGAGCGTTGTTGGACTCCTTGCATTAGTGACTCCCAGTGTGTAGTTAATTTGTAAAATTTATACTTAGACCTGCAGGGTTTTAACAGATTGAGTCATCTATTTCAAATAAGTAATCATTGGCTATTATAGTACCAGTGAAATAATAGAATTTGACCTGTAGTGATTGATTTTTCTTCCTCTTGTAGGAGATAAATGAATGCCTCTTTACAGTAAAATATTATGTATTGTAAACTTAGAATCTAAGCCAGTTGCTTTTGAATCACTGTACAGAGTACCCTAATGTTTATATAATTGTGTGCAGCTATATTATGCTTATTAGGACTAACGTTAATCCAAATAGTTAAAACTCTAGATATAATTTGACAGTCTTGTGTTAAAATTTGGTTCCAGGTCCCTTTGACATGGTAGTAATTTTAAAGTGAATTAAAAAAGGCATCAACTCCTTCTTTTTAGTTAGATAGCTTTTGGCTGAGTAAGAACATTGTCCTTAGGATTCCTTCAAGAAGAACTGTTTTAGTTTCTGGACAGATATCCTGGGAAAATAATTTATTTCCAAAGATGGGCCTCCATAGCAACTGTTAATTTTGTATGTTTTAATTTATAAAGTAGACGTGGCAATGTCTAGTATGTAGTTCAGAGATCTGGATTTGGTTTGTTATTTTATTTGGGGCAATTCCTTATTTTTAGGTTTTAATTTCTACTCAGGTTTTTTGTGCTTAATTGTGCACAGGTTTTCCAATTCACTTGTGTCCCTGCTTAGAACTGACAAACTTTGAAGATTTATTTTATTAATTAATAGTTAATGTTTTTTTAAAGATTTTATTTATTTGACAGAGAGAGAGAACACAAGCAGGGGGAGCAGCAGATAGAGGGAGAAGCAGGCTCCCTGCTGAGCAGGGAGCTCAGTGCGGGTCTCCATCCCAGGACCCTGGGGTCATGACCTGAGCCAAAGGCAGACGCTTAACCCGGACTGAACCACCCAGGTGACCCTATTTTATTTACTTTTAATCCCATTGTTTCAGTTATCTGTCTAGATGAACTTTCACTTAATTTTTTCAGAGATAATCCACAGAGAAATTGGCATGTGAGGGTACAAAAATGTCTTAAATTCCTAAACTTTAAACTGTTAATGAGACCTGTTATATTTGATTTACTAATTATGTCAGTAGGAAAATGGCAAGTCTGTGCCGGTCTGGAGCAAAAGATTAGTTTCACATGTCGTGGATTTTTAGACATCTTATGGACTATACTCTAGAAAGATATTTGTAGTTGCTTCTAATTCCATATTCCTCCCTTTGCTCTCAGTTCCATCTTGTTGCTGTTTCTCTTACCTGTCTCAACTGTTATTTCTTAATCCCATCAACTGCTTTCTTCTGTTTGTATTGACCTTACTGTGCCCAGGCTTTCTTAAATAATCAGTGGCAACTAAAACAGTTGGGGAGTAGGCTTAATGTTGCCACAAGCCAGGCTTTTTCTTTTCACATTTTACCTAGATTTTTTGCTCGGTTTGTTATTTTAAATCCCAAAGGAATAAGTGCTGGCTCATTGATAATCTCTCACCTGTTAAGGAGGAGAATTATATTGGCAATCTTAATGGCATTTACTAAATATGGGAATGAAAGTGCCATTAGTCACAGAATTTGCTGATACTGACTTTCATGTAGACCTAGTACAGTGTTAGAAAGTCTTAGTATTTTATGGTAAAAGGAGGATATAGTTTTTAGGATTTTGAAAAGGGATATAAGAACTATTTGTGGTGTAGGTTGTTATAATGATAACTGTGTATTTTGCTCTAAGTGATTTGCTGCAAATTCAGTCTGCGCACATAAGCCAAATATGAAGGCTGCATTATTAAAACTGGAATGTGCAACTGATACGTAAGTGAAGCTTCCTTTGACTTTTTCTTTAATGGAGCATAAATTGTGTTGGCAACACAGTGTCAGATATTACGTGTACTTGAGATAAAATGTCACTTGCTAGTTTGATTAGAGATGTCTAGATTTAAGTAGTTTAAGACTAAGTAGACGTCAGAACTTTATTGACCGAATAGAAGACCTTTATCCAGCTGGCCTAAGAAGTGACTTCAGTCAGCCAGGTATCTAGGTTGAATTTAGCATGTAAATTGTGGAAAATTCAGTCTGGGGAAATTTCTTGAGTTAACAGCTTTAAAACTGTATACCTATCCAAACTGAGATAAATGTGTTTGAGGCTTGCAGTTAGCTTAGGTCTTGGTCAAGTTAAATTGGACTATTTACTTTATAACATTGTGAATTACATGTTACCAGTATTAGAGCAATTATGCACATAGTGAGGCTTACATGACATAGTTGCATCATATTAGATGTAAAAAAGCATTGCAGGCAATAGCATTCAAAATTATTCAGTTCTTTGGGGTCCCTGGGTGGTTCAGTCAGTTAAGCATCCTACTGGATCTTGGCTCAGGTCATGATCTGAGTCCTGGTATGGCTCTGTGCTCAGCGGGAAGTCTCCTTGAGGATTCTCACCCTCTGCCCTTCCCCCGTCTCGTATGTGAGCATGGGTGCTCTCTCTTTAAAATAAATTAAATCTTTTAAAAATTCTTCAGCTCTTTAATTGACAATATCAAGTTGGCAAAGAGGTAAGGCAGCTGGAACTCTCTCATATATTGCTGGTGGGAATGTAAAATGGTACAGTTACTCTGGAAAATGGTTTGGCAGTTTCTTAGAAAGTAAAGCCATGCACCTACCACATAATCAGGCCATCCAGTTCCACTTCTAAGTATTTATCCAAGAGAAATGAAATTTATCCACCTGTAGACTTGTACTCGAATATTCATAGTAGCCTTATTCATAATAGCCCCAAATTGGAAACATTCCAGATTTCCATTAAAAGATAAGCACACACACACACACACACACGATGGAGTTCTAATTAATAAGAAGGAGGGACTTAATGATTCATGCAACATTATGTATGAATCTCAAAAGCATTTTGCTCAGTGAGAGACACAAAAATCTACACTTTTTATGATTCTATTTATATAAAATTTTCAAAAAGGCAAAAAAATTCTGAGTAGTGAAAGATGAATGTTGCCATGGTAATGAAGATGAAGGTGGTGAATAGGGGCATGAGAGAACTTTTTGGGGTGATACATTTCTTTATTATGATTGTGATGGTTTCAAGACCTGTACACATGCATTCGTGAGAAGCCATCAAATTGTACATTTAAATTGGTGAATTCGTTTTGTAAATTATACCTTAAAAATTCCTTGTTATGTCATCTCTTAAGTATTAGATGGTATGGAGGTTTACAAAGCTAAATTTTAAAATGTTTTACTACATCTTAATCCCAGGCTAGATCTTTTGAGACCATCAAATGAACAAATTGAGTTTGTTACAACTATTATTTTGGTACATCACAGTTGTCCTTTGATTTTTGTGAAGCAAAAAGAAGACTAACGTAATCTTGAACTGTTGTAATCAAAGAATAAGTCACACAAAAGATGTGAAGGTCAAGTTACTCTGAGTCTAGTACATTTGAAGCCTTTGCTTGTGAATAAACTTTTAGGATGCTTTATGTACATGGCCCTTTTTATCAGAATGGTGGTGGCTTTGATCACAAAGTGATAAATGAGTGAAGCTTGCTGTCAGAGACCAAAATAGCATTACTTTTAAAACCTTTTATTTGCTACTAAAGAGTTCTGTTATTAAAAAATAAGGATATCTGTGTTTGTCCTGATTGTTAGAGGAAGTTGCAGTTTTGTTGGACCCCTTATGACTCTTAGGAAACTCATTTCTATCAAGGTGCTTAATGGTTCAGTAGACAGCCATTTTATTTCATGTCGGTAACTTCATTTTTAAATCATGGACTATTTCAAATAAATGGAAAAGGACTGAAAATGACCATTTTAAATATAAACAAATGTTAAGATTCTGGAAAATGTTGCAGATAAAGTATCCCTTATACAACTGTCCAATATGATTCTGTGGTGCTTACCCACAAAATTTACATAAATGGAATCTTCTTCACAGGATGTATCTTTTTGCAACTTGTTTTCTTTTTTTTCTTCCTCAGTTAAAATAATGAAACTGGCAGAATCTAGAATGTTTAAGGGACTGATTGATGTCCTCTCAGAGTCTTATCTCTCAAAAGCCCCAAAGTTCTTCTTACTAGAGAAACAATATGATGTGAGAAAAGAGAATTAAGTATATATCTAAGAAAACCACCAGTATTATATTTTTTTAAAAAGGATTAGTCTCATCTTACATAAATTTTTAGACTTCAGCCAAGTTTTCATTTTTAAATTAACACAAAATTGTAAAATTGATTGCTAAAATTAGACTCCATTATATTTATAAATCATTTTATTGCCCGATAATTGCCACCTTAATTTTTGTTTAATTTTGCTTTGGATTGGGATTAATAAATTTAGGATGTAGTTCCACGTGGATAATCTTATTTAGGGGCTATGGTGGTGGTGAGAAAGTCTGTTTCAAGGGAAGTAGAAACCTCAAGGAGAGATTTTCTGGAGAGCCTAAATGGTAACTATTTTGGATTAGAAGTCTTTCTAAAATGAACCATACTTGCCTAAAGGATATGCTTGAAAGGATTTTACCCCTGGTTGGGTGGTTGTGGTTGAAGATAATGGCACTGTGGTATAGTAGTTCTTTTGAGTACCTGTTATGTACCAATCGCTTTACACAGGTTTTTACCACCAAGATTCAGAACAACACTTTTTCCTGTTAATACTGTAACAATCTTTGCTGTTAATACTGTCATAGTCACCAGTTCTGTTGAGTTGAATATTAATGGCCATGACCAATTTAATGTGTGGTAATTTTTCAGTTCGCATCCACTGTCAGATCTACTTACTGTCAGTTCTCACTGGTTTGTGTTTGTACATAGTGCCCCCCACTTCTAATTATTTATGGTCTTCAAAAAGACTGTTTAACAGTTCTGTGTGTGATGAATAAGTGGCCTTTGAATTTGGGATTTTTAAGAATCTGAGTGAAGTAAAGTGAACTAGAAGTTCACAAGACTCCCTTATCTTTACATTGAATGAAAAATTTGTCTTTTGCTAATCAGTGCTAAGAGAGAATGGTGTTATAGAATAGCTGAATTCCGCGTGGTGTGTATATGCTGTTTCTGAATGAGTGCCCCCATTAATGCTGAAACAAATTCCTTGAAACATCAGTTTTCTGGATATTATTTGAAGAGAATATTTTCAGTGGATTGATTGTACTAATTATTGGAAACCCAACCTTTTTTTAAACTTCTTAGATCTTGACAAAATTTTTTTTCTAGAACAAATTCTGTACAACATAAAACAAGAGTATAAACGCATGCAGAAGAGAAGACATTTAGAAACTAGTTTCCAACAGACAGATCCATGTTGTACTTCTGAGGCACAACCACATGCATTTCTCCTCAGTGGACCAGCTTCACCAGGTAATAATAAACTTAATAAATGAAAGGAAATATAATTTAATATGGGAAAAGGTGATCTAAGTTGTTTTTAATCACTCAAGCTTCTGTTTCTCCTGCTTGGTTTTTAAAAAATACTTAATACAAATAATTCATGATCTCTTAGAAATGGCACAAAGTAAGTACTTGCTACCTGGATTCTCACCACTCAGAGATGACCACCTGGATAGAATATCTCCCAAGTGGACTTCCCCATAAGTGATGATGATTTGTAGCCTTCATTAAGGAAAAAGTATTAACAATATACCATGTATTTCTCTGTTAAGTATAGATGTACCTTGCCATGGTTGAATACTATGCTATTTTCTGGACTTGCCATAATTATTTAACCATTAATGAAGATAATCAGACTGAATTTCTGGTATTAAAAGCATTTACAAAAATGTCCTTGTACATATACCTTCACACATTTGTCCTATTAGGATAGATTTTCAGAGATGAAAAGTGGCTCTTATTTTTAGAAAAGTTCTCAGCAGAACAGTTTTCTTGTGACCAAAGTTGCCTGCCCCTTTCCCTTCCCTCCCAGCAGGGATAAGAAAACCTGGCAGAATAGAAAAACATTCAGGGGCTGCTGGCTGGCTCAGTTAAGTAAAGCATTTACCTCTTGATCTCAGGGTTGTGAGTCCAAGCTCCATGTTGGGGGTAGAATTTATTAAAAACAAAACATTCAAAAGCTATAAAATAGATTAGAAGACATAAAATTGTTCAAAACTAAATTCTGCAGTACTTCTGCCAGTTGGGGGCGGGGGCAGGTGTGTAAGTGGGCGAAACGTTAGGGGAGGTGAGGGTAGAGACTAGACTTAAATCAGCAGGACACTAAGTTCATCATCATTCTTCTAGTCAGTTTACTTGGATCAATTAATGGGCAGCCTCAACTAACAAAGCTAGGAATTTGAAAGTAAAGATAGCCTTCATAGTTATAAAGCTGGTATACTTTATCTTGTAATAGACACAGCTCTAACAAGCATAATTAAGTAACTGGTCCCAGCCATGCAGGTTACAAAAAGCAAATGAAAAGAGGAATTGAGGGTACCAGGGACAGATACACAGAGCAGGACTACTGATAACAAATCTGTGCGTTTGAGTGTGTATAAAAATATTTGCAGCAATGTTAAAATGGGTATATGATGTCATAATCCTGAGTTCTCAAAAGATTAATTTCAGATGTTCTTCTCAATAAATGAAGAATGATGTTTTTGGAAAATCAAAGTTCCTTAAGTAGTACTTTAAGAGGAATGCATTCCGAAGAAATCTTTTATATCAAGTATCACTCTCTGATGATAAGTGGCTGTTTAATAATCTTTAAGGACTCTGAACCATAAAATTTAATGTTGAATTTTAAGAATATATTCTTAGTATTTATTTTTACCAAACATTCTCCTAGCTGTTACAATTAATTAAAAAACAAAAACTTTAAGTTTTGTTTGTATCTTGTACCTTTTTCCAGTCACCATTAGACTTTTTACCTTATAATTAGGTTGCATATATCTTGCTGTGTTTTTCTAGAATTGTAAGCTGCTGATAAAAAATGCTTTTATATGAACACTGAAAAGATCTAAACGAAACATCTTCAGTTAGAAGATACTTTTTATGATGGCGGCTCTAAATCATGTGCTTTTTCTCTTCATGTTATACATAGGGACTTCATCTGCAACATCCTCACCATTAAAAAAAGAACAGCCCTTATTCACTCTACGGCAGGTTGGGATGATCTGTGAACGTTTGTTGAAAGAACGTGAAGAGAAAGTTCGAGAAGAGTATGAAGAAATATTGAACACAAAACTTGCAGGTATAAGATGAGCTTGTTTTAGTTAGAGTCTCCCAGAAACTCACTGTAAGAAATGCATTATTTCCCACATGTCCTTAATGTCGATTAAATTACCCTTTCTATCCCCTGGTTACAGTATGTTTTCTAAGAACCAGTTGAATTTCAGTTCAAGAAAGGAAATGAACCATCCTGTAGCTCATGGCCCTCCTTAGTGAACTCAAGAAATAGTATCAGTGACCGTTGTAGATCAGCAACAGTAGTAATGTGAACTAGATTTTTCCTTTGATATTCCTGTGCTAAAAACTTGACTTTGGGTACTTAACTCAATTTGGTTTTAGATTTTTAGACTACATCTTTCATGATAACTTTCCCATCAGTCTAGACAATTTTTGTGCATGGTGAATTAATTAGGATTTTTTTCCCCCTGATTTTTAAGCCAGACACTCACTTAAGTGGGTATGGATAAGTAGAAGTTTTTTATTCTAAAGTTGTTAAATGAAGGTGCTAATACAGGCAAGAGAATTTGCTTAGTTATGTAACAGTTTTTCTATGACATCTTATTAGGTTACATGTGGATGCTTTTGAACATATTTTGTTAAGCTTTTGTTTTCCTCTTTCCAAACTGCCACTCATAGATCACTTAAACTTTCAGAGTAGAAAGATACCTTTTTATTTCAAACCCTTTAATAGGTTAAGAAATATGCTTCCAGCCTATACATGAGGTCATGTGATTTGGACTAAAATGTAGGTTTCTTGACGGAGTTCTGCTCTTTCATTTGATAACACTATTATTTTTTTATTATTACTGAGGTTATGTGTCTGATTCAAAGGCCAACTTATAGTTGTTTCACTATTCATACTAGATTTTTCAGTTTATCTGGCTCTAATAGAGCACATTTGCTAATCATGTAATTGATGTGTACCTTTACCTACAGAACAATACGATGCATTTGTGAAGTTTACGCATGATCAGATAATGCGACGATATGGAGAACAGCCTGCTAGTTGTAAGTATTTCATCTTTGAACTGAACACAAAACCATCTTTTAAGGAGAAACATTAATTGTAATTATCTACATACTCAAGAGAATTTAACAGAAAATTATGGAGAAAAAGGCTGGAGGAAATAGGCAGCAACATTTTACTAAGGCTTACTTTTGGTTACTTAAATACCTAGGGTAGTGTTGGGGATGAAAATCTGGTATGTCTTTGAATTTTGACCTGGACTTTGCACTAATTTTCCTTTTCCTCCCCCTTTAGATGTTTCATGAATCACGTTTTCTGCATTTGTGGGCTGCCTTGTTCCTTGTTGAGTTGTTGCGAGAGGTCCTAATTATGACATGCAGCAATGCCAATACCCCCCTGTGAATACAGGTTATTTCAAGCTTTCGTCAGTGGCAACCACTCTTAGGCAGCAACTGGTTTTGGAAATTTCCCTGATGTCAGTACCATCTGGATGTGGACCTTTGCTACCTGTATTAATGCCAGTGGCCTCATTTGCTGTATCATTACAATTTGGCTTCTTATATTAATATGTTTGAAAAGGATTAAAGCTGGTATTCTAAGAACATGCCCTTCACTGGTTGTGTAAATAAAACTGTAGAATGACACTTCAGATGAAGTTAGTGTGATTTTAATTGTGCACTACAACCAAGCTGTAACCAGTTATTAATAATTTAGAATGTAATCCCAGGACATTATTAAGCAAATAGCCTGCAGTGCTTCCTGTGAAATAGTGAAGGAGGGAGGGCATTTCCGTATTCCAGGACTTCTTGGGGTTTCAGAAAGGGTTTCTAGGATTTTTTTTTTCTTAAGTTTTCTTTTTTTTCTTTTCTTTTTTTTTGGTAGTTTTTATTTATTCTGTCTTTTTAACAAATGTTTATTGCTGCATTTTTCCCCCAGTGTGTCATTGTTTTACTGCCCTTGTAGTACTGGAATATAGTTGGAAGAATAAAACATTTACTTCTAATCTGCTTTCATGTACAGATGGGTAGTATTTGAATAAAGCCAGTGTTTTAAATGTAAGCATTTTCCAGGAATCAATGAAGTTAATTTTCTAATAAGATTTAAAAATCTTTTCATATACCAAATAATCTAAGATGTGAGTGCTATTTTCAAAAACTGAGTTCTGATTCCAAATTGTTTATAACTGACTGCATGATAGAATGTTACAGAATAAATCAGTTTTAACAGCTATAGAATTTTTACCTCCAAGATAGCAGTATAATCCAAGTTTTTTTTTTTACAGGATGATAGATGAAAGCATGATTCAGCACACTTAATTCCCTTTCCAAACATAGCTTTGTTATAATGAAGTGAGCAAAAAATGCTTCAGTGATTTCTTTTGTTGAATTCTTTTAGCATATTTCCACTAATTAAGTCAATCATAAATGTACTGGGGCATATATATTTATAATTGACCTAATTAGTGGAAGAAAAAGGGTTTTTTTGCCTTTTTGATTTTGGTGATTATACCTCACCAATTCTTTGTTTAAACAAGGCCAGGACTTGAGGGCTTTCACAAGATCCTCAGATAATTCATGTGCCCATTAAGTGCTTGAGAAACATTGGTATAGTGCAGGGTAACCATAAGTAAGGTGGATAATTCTACCTAGTTTTAATGGACTGAGATTCTCAACCTCAGCACTACTGACAGTTTGGGCCAGATCACTGCTGTGGGAGTTCTGTGCATTATAGGGTGTTTAGCAGCATCTCTGGCCTCTACCACTAGATGCCAGTAGCACCCCCCAACCTGTAACAACCAAAAATGTACTTCCAGATAGACTGCCAGTGTTCGGGGCTGAGGAAGAAAACAGTCCCCAGCCAAGAACCACTGGTATATTGGGATTTCGAGGAGAATGCAGGCAGTTGAATATGGAGGAGTGGAAGTAGAGTGAATGTAAATAATACATTTTATCCCTTCTTAACCCAAGTAAGATCAAAATGACCACCACTCTTAAGTCAGCATGTGTGAGTTTTCATGATTTAAATTTCTAAAAAAGCTCTTTTTTTAAACTTTGGAAGGCAAGATATACTAAAAGGAAAGTCAGCAATCTGAATGGAGCCACAAATAATATAGTTTTAATTCTAGATTCAGGTTGGATCAAGAATAAAATTTCCTCCACAGCCAAATTTCTGCTTATTACCTCACCAAAAAGTCCTAGCTTATAGGCTACTTACTGATTTTTGGTAGTTATGTGAGGTAATGCCAGAAAATAAAAAATGTAGGCAACTTCTTGGATTTAGTTGTAATTAGAGGGACCCAGTAGTTTAATACTCTAGTCCAAATACCAACCACAGTTGACCTCAATAAGAAAGATCATATTAACTACCTAGGAATTCTGAATTCCCAGAGATCCCTGAAATTGCTTTTTAAGAGATAAACAGCTACAGGATTACATGTGCTAACAATCAATCATTCTTTTAGTAAAAGCCAATACTGGTATGGTACTACACTTAGGTTGCTATAAAGTATTCGGTAAATCCCTGATTAACAAGGGCATATCACCAGGTATAATTCTTTGCCTATGCCTATTTTTGCTCAAAAATCTGAGAATAGATTTTGGAAATTTAGAATATCAAAGTTATCTTTGGCCTATGGCAAGAACTTCTCTCTAAAGAAAATGGTAAACATAAATGAGACATTAATTGCATCAGCAATATTAACTAACTGGAGAGCTTTTAGGGAAGATTCCCAGGTTCCAACCCCTAGACTGCTTTAGAAGGTTGTGGGGAGGGGAGGACTACTGGAATCTGTTTAGGTGATCCAAGCAGCCAAGGTTGGAAATAATTGTCTTCGTCTTATTTGGGAATTCTTTAATCCCTGACTTCAGTAACTGGTGTTAATAAGCAAATACTCTGCTAAAGCACCTAATAGCCTGTCCCTTCTCTATTCCTAGACATGGCTCTGCAATTCCCTGCTCCTGCACTTGCCCTAGGTAGGGAGCATTAGATCCAAGCCCATCTCTTTCAAAAACAGTGTCTTCTCTGTACGGTATCCATTTTCTACTAGATCATTCCCCAAATCACAGTAAACATGCTATTAAAAAATCTCTTGAGGGGTCCCTGGGTGGTACAGTTGGTTAAGCGTCTTGGTTTCAGCTCAGGTCATGATCTTGGGGTCTTGACATCAAGCCCCGAGTCAGACTCTGAGCTCAGAGAGGAGTCTGCTAGAGTTTCCCTCTCCCTGTTACTCTGCCCCTCCCTGTGCTCACTCTAAGTCTTAAAAACAAAAACAAAAAAACTCTTGATCCTGTGATCCCTTGTCTAGTTATTACTCTATTTTTCTGCTCTATAACCTTTATAGCAAAAGTCAAGAATTTTCTAATCTTCCTCCTTGCCACTTTTCACCATCTTCTGTAAGGAAAAAAAGTCAGAAAAGCTAAAAGAACAGTCTAGTGATCCACTTAAAGTGAAAAACTGTTTTGCCATATTTGTTTCACGTGTATTTTTAACTTCCAAAGAACATACATGATTAATCTCCTCAAGATAAGGTAGTTCTCTTGTGATACCATTATTTCACTTAAAATACCTAATATCCGGTCCATATTAGATTTTCCCATTTGTTCCCCAAATGTCACTTGTAGCTTTTTTTCTCCCTAAAGCAGGATTCAATCAAGATTGTGACTTTCTGAAACAGCTAGACCTGTTATTTGAATGTTTGTGATGTCATGAATTTAACCTTTTAGATCACTTTGCACTCCCTGTAATAACTGAAAGTTAGGTCTGCTGTTTTTATTTAAACTTTTTGTGCAAGAGCACAAGATGATGCTGTGGTCTTCATTTACATCACGCAGTGTATGGCTTTCACAGGACATTTGGTAGGTCATCTGATACATATTCCCTATCAGACATTTCTCCACTACTCTTATTAACCACCAATGATTTCCATGTTGCTAAATCTAATCAACATACGACCTTGAAACACTCTTCAGTTGGCTTGCAAGATACCACACTTGCCTGATTTTCCTCCCAATTTATTAGCTGCTGCTTCTTGATCTGGTTCTTCTATATAACTGTCTTTTTTTCCCTTTTCCCTGCTACCCATTTTTCCAAGTGTTAAAACATACATATGGCCCAGAGTTTGACCTTGGGCTCCTTGCCTCTGTTCATATTCAAGTCTGGTGATCACATCTAATCCTGGAGACATAAGATTATATTCACCTCTCTATGGAGACATTTCCACTTGGATATCTGATAGAATTCTCAAAACTCTGGTCTAAAACCAAACTTATTCCGCCTCTTAAACGGTCCCTCCTGATCAACCCAATCAGTTAATGGCATCTCTCTTCTAGTTTCTCAGCCAAAGAACAGTCCATCTAATCTTGGTTCCATCTGAAGTCTCACCCTCTTTACTATGTCTTAGATTATTCAGTGATTGCCTAACTGGTCTTTGTTTCATCTGTGTCTCACCACTCTATCCCAGTTTTCTCATAGCAGAGTGATTGTGTAAAGGTCTAAGTCTTTTACTTAGAGAGCTTCCTAAGTAAAAATCTAAGACTTTACAGTGGTCTCCAGGGCCCTAAATTACCTGTACTCCACCCCACCTTATTTCATTGTAGTCTCTCACCTGCTCACCCTGCCTACCCCACACTGGCCACCTCTGCGGATCTCCCATGTAGCTCGCATACTCCTGCCTAAAGACCTTTGTTACTCCTGTTCTCTTACCTTCAGTGCACTTCTATAAAACTTCATGGGTAATTCTTTTACCAACTTTTGTGTTGTTCAAAAACTCATCTCAATGAGCCCTGCTGTGACCACTGTTTAAAACTGCAGCATGGTAGCCTAGTTTTTGGTGGGGTTTTTTGTTTTTTTCTGTAACATACTATATAGTTATCTGTTCTGCTCCCTCTGCTAGAATGCAATGAGGGCAAAGATCTTCATTCACGGAAGTATCACAGTGCCTGGAGCATGGTATGGCTGTAAGTAGTTTTTGAATGAATTTCAAACTACTTCAGAGTTTGCAGATTAGTATTTCATTGAACAAAGATTCGGTGAATCAGAATATCCCATTTGTAAAGTATTTTGGATGAGGTTTTACCGTATTAAGAAACAGACACAGAATTGAGGTGACATTTAAAAGGGCTGGCTTTGAGGGGTTTGTGCTCCATAATGATCACAACAAATGAGCTTCATGAGCTTTAATTTTATAGTTTTGGGTATTCACTATAAAAACACAACAGTTTCCATCCTGCTACTCTTACCTAATCTTTATGGTAGTAAGAAAAAGTGGTTCACTATATGATAGGCATTTAGGTAGCAGGAATTCAACTAAGTGCCCAACAGGCTACTACTACTCAGGGTGCCTCAGAGGTAAATCTGGTCTGGATGAGGCCAGTTCCTCTGTATCTAACTGTGTAAGCATTTTGCTGTATGAGTCTTGTTGAAATTCATATTACTCATTGGCACCATTGGAAAGCTGGAAGAAATCCCATTGTTGTACGTATTGATGGTGTCTTCACATTAACAAGCACAGAATATTGGAGAACCTTTCCCATTGCTGACTGCCTCACTTAAATAAGGCAACAGGTGGAAAATGCTCAAAATCATTCATACATTCTTTCCTTAGATTTTACCAACTGTTATCAAAAATGAAACATGACAGTACACTTGACTACAGGGGAAGGACTATAGAATATTGAAAAAAATACAGAGCTAGCTGCCATGAAGGTGAGTCATGGAGACCTCACAGAACAGAAATGGAGTCTCTGCTCCAAACATACCCATTTGGCAGAGGCTCTGCCTTTAACACGTGGATTCCAAAGTGTCAAAAGCCTCGATTTGTCCAGTTTCTTCCCATATCGTGTTGATGTTTGTGTTTGCATCTCATAAATTCCTTATTTCCAAGTTGACAGCTCTGTGCACCTATGTACATGTGTTTATTACTCCGTAAGAAACCCTGGTGTCTTCTAGATGAAGATGAGAAGACAGTCATCTCAGAGTAATGCTTTCTGGTAATTGTCTTTCTCAAAGCTCTACCGGGCTAGATGCTTTCTGTTCTGGCATGCAGTTCTTTGTATTTGGTACCTTCAAATTTCCATTTCTTTTTGAGCCTGGCAACATTCTGACAATTTGTTTTTGGGATATAGTGAATTTAACATTTTTTAAGTTTTTGCAGCAGGAAGAGGGGGAAGGCAGCAGTTACCCATTAATGTCACCTCAGCCCATCATGGAACAAAGATACTCTATACTATATGATACATTCTTCACACTCCAGAATTGAGGTTTAAGCTATCAATTTCTTTATAAAAATTTTAAAATAATTATACATCAAATTTGTCTTCAAAGCACACACAAAAAAGGCCTACAATTTCACAGCACTAATGTTTGTGACCCAAGATAGTTTTTACTGAATTTGGATGTTTTCCTCGTGGTCATATTTGCATGGTAATTTTTGTAAGTTAGTGAATACTCTTAAAGATATGTCCCAGAATTCTCATGGGAGTAGAACATTAAATAATGAACTTGCGGGTATCTTTGTTTCATTGTCTTGATGAGTTCTTGTCATGGAAGAGATCCATCCAGATGTCGTTTCGTTTGGGTTTTACTTTTTCCTCAGCTGGATTTTGTAAGATTGAGATTTGATTTGCAAAGGTCTTAGAGGCTCTACAACTCCACGACAGGTCATCCTAAAGTAGAATATTTACTGCCTTTAAGTGTAACCAAGAGCTTGGGATTTTTTAAGTTTTTAGACTAAAAAAAATGGGGCAGCAGAGGCAGTTTTAGAACCTATATAGTCATTAGGAGAAATCAACCTTCAGGATATTTATCTTACTATACAATTTACTAAAGTGAGGAATGCCAGTCCAAGAAACTGGGGGAGCAGGAATGAGTGATATTAAATCAACTAACACATTTATACTCCTGGATAAAGGAATTTATTATCATTGTAAACTGTGTGTGCTCAAGAACAATGTATTTATAATTTAGTAATGACTATGAAAGTTACAGTGATAATGTGGAGAAGTTTTAGTTACAATGTAAGCATGTCATTTGTTGGGTTCTAAAGTATTCGAAAGGTGTTTTGATATATTCCCCTTTGGGGTTAACAGTCTACTTTCTGATCAGACACCACACAAGGATTACACATTTCTCACCAACAGTCTTCTGGTGGTATGTAAATATGACTGGTCTCCTTTTTCTCTTAAGCTTAATGTGGTAACTTCTGGCTTCATTCACCGGCTTTCTAGCAGCCTCCCCATGTTAGCCTTGCCACATGGTCAGTCTTCTGTTTGGTAGGTTTTATAAATCCTAAAAGTTCTAGTTCAGAAACAGCTCTAATAAACCGAGCACTGGAAGCTATGGCTAAGGAAATTCACCACATTACATTTTTCGACAAAAAGAGGTTAAAATCTCCATGTTAAAACATCACTTGCTAAACTGCAGTACAGTTCAGATACATATGCTAAATGAAACTATAGCCCTTACTGGAAAACATCAAATGTAATTAGAATCCACTTTCATTAAGACATGAATGGTAAAGTACCTAATGCTTACCTAATTCTAATTTTTCATACACTATAAAAATTGCTTCCCCTTCAATTTCTATAAGTATATAATCACAGAAAAATAGAGAATTACAAAAATGACAGTGTTTGGACATTTTTGCTGAATTCTGGAGCATGACCTAAGTAGAAGTTTTAGACCAAATATTTTACATTTGGTCTCATTTTAGATTAAATTCAGAATAGATACTTAGAAACAAGTTATTCCGGGATGGTATGGTTAATATTAACAATAAGGTTGTTTGGAAAACGTCTTTATAAATCTCCGTTGTAGGTCTAGAGAAACTATAAACTTATACTCTATGTATACTTGGACATTACAAAACTGGTTTGTTAAAAGGATACTGGATAATTTCATTCCTTTCTTCTGAGGTTATAGAATTTACATCCATTTTTTCAGCAGCTGTCACAACTGTTGCAAAAGCCTTTTGAGAGACAAGACAGAAGAAAATAAAAATCTCTACCATTGCCAATACTTTTTATTGCACTTGATGACTGTACAAAGCCAGGTCAAGCACTGCTGCCACTGATAGGGGCACATTTTAAAAATATTACACCAAATTTCATATTCTCAAAACTTCTCTTCTTTTAAGGTGCCAATTATGCATATTTTTAAATGGTGACATCTGTTAAATAAGGCCTTCAACAGAGTTAACTTTGTAATACCCTTCTGAGTATGGAAAGACACTATCTTAGTAACTAGTCTTCCATTGCCTTGCCATGTATTCCTTGTACTTTCTGATTGCTAAATCTGTTGTATAGTTATTCCAGTATTTTTTTTCTTTTTTGTGATAAAGGAAATGCTAGTTAATAATCACTTTTATTTAGCGGGAAAACAGAACAAACGTGCACTGTTTAGCTTTCGCTCACTGTTAACGGTGGGGTTAGATCACATATTTTGACCTGGCATGAACACAGAACTGGCTTGGTCGAGGTGTGGAATCAGTGCAAGGGACGTGGAGTGAGACTGTTGAGCAATTAGCTGCTTTTCTGGAGGAGATTTTACAGTATGAGGTCATTTATGCTTTCCAAACAAAAGAACAGGGCATTAAAAAAAAAAAAAGAAAGATGAGTTCCAAAGTCCCAAAAGTATAAAGACCCTAAGAGAACTGTCATAGATGGTTAGACAAATAGCTTGCTCTGTTCCCCATGACCTACCTCGGACCAGTCCACAAGGTTGATCAGCCTGCTACACTCTAGGTGCAGTTTATATGCGATGCAGATGTCCGGGGCGACATTTGGAATGCAGCCTTCTTCACTTTTCAGTGCTTCATTCTAAAAACAATAGTAAACTAAGATGACTACTTTTTAGAAATGATTAGGAACAAAAGCAGACATTAATGAACCCCCAAACTAAATTTAGTAAGCCAGTAAGTGGAGTCTTTGGTTTCCTTTATTTAGTGAGTTGCATTTACTCCCCAGCAGTTACCTAGTTCTTGTTTAGAATTAGGTCTTCATCATAATCCCCTTAGCTCCTAGTCACTAGAAGAATACTCAGGATCAGAAGAAAAGCGTATTTTTCATTTTAATCAAATTACTTCTTTTTTCATTATAATCATACATTATTAATTACTGAGAAATTACTGCATTTCTGGTTTCCATAAAAAATTTATGGACTTCCTTGGGGATTTTCAGTAAAATGCCACTTGCAACATTTGTAATTATAGCAATAATTACACTCTATTAATACCAACACATCACTACCAGGGCTGTAAGTTAGCTCTCCAAGAAAAGACTATGTTGTCAAACGCTGCAGAGCCTAACTAACCCCTACAAAGACAATTAGTGTTTGTTTGTTTAAAGATTTAATTATTCGGCGGGGGGGGGGGGGCAGAGGGCAGAGGGAGGAGAGAAATCCTCAAGGAGACTCTGGACTGAGAGTGGAGCCCAACACAGGGCTCAATCTCACAACGCTGAGATCACGACCAGAGAGGAAACCAAGAGTTGACGCTTCACTGACTGACCCACCCAGGCACCGCAACAATCAGTGTTTAATTTATTCGAAACCCACGGTTCTTACTGAGAAAGTATCTCACACATAAATACACACAGAGATTGTACTAAATCTCCCAAAGACTCCTAAAACCATACCAGATCTCTTCTGTGACCTACCATTAAAGAGAAGAATTTTAATTTGTGGTTTATATAATAAAAATACTTTGTGCTTTAAATATGAAATTATTCAAGCTCTCCACTACCACCATCATTGAAAACCATTGATTTATATGTTCCTACTCAGTACTCTCTTGCAATGCTCAACATGCTAGCCTGAGTGCTATTTTGGAATAGGAAATGGTACACTGGAACATTCTTCATAGGTTTTTATGGAGTCTAAAAATTTTTTTTAAAAACCTGGAAGAGGTATAATCCTGCACTACCAACTCCCCCACTACTCAGGACTGCAAATTTACAGTATTTTTGTGGTAAATAAAGCCTGGGGTCTGAATCTGCTTTTTACCTTGAGGTAATAATAAGGGTTGTTGAGCGCAGTGTGGAGGGCGATTCTTGGAGCAGCGTTCAGGTGTTCGCGCAGGGTGTGGGCAGCACTGAAGTACACCACCTCGTGCAGAGGCTGTGTCTCTGGAGGCAGAAGGTAGTCTCTGAAACAGCCCAAGTGACGTATCCGCTTTTACATAAGCACAGGTTTATTTTCAGTATAAGAGTTTTGTCAGTCCTCTGTGGAAGACTGAGCAATTAACTTAAAAAGCAAAATCAACAACCAAAACCAAACAGATGGAACAAAAGCCAAACAGCAAAGTTAGTACAGGTTCAGTCAGAACTGTACCTCTTCCAATGTAATTTTTTAAAACTTGCATATTCATTCGAGTTTAAGAAACCATATTTCAGTTCTGATTTAAACGTTTAGGAGCGAATGTACCTAAGCTACATTTCTGCTCAAAACCTTAAAGGTAGAATTTCTTACCGTATTAATGAATACTTCCTTAAAGTAATTATTTAGAAAACTGAGATAGTCACATTCCTTACCACAACAAACATTTAGCTCTCGACAGTATGTTTAAACACAGGCCTTAGATCTGGGATTAAGAATTTAGGAAATTCTTTTTGGATCACAGAAAATGTTTCAATTGATACGTTTCACAGCAATGATACCTGGAAGGTTTTTCTATGTTAGAATTAAATTTTACTTTAAGAAGGCAGAAAAGGCTAAGTTTTAGCTTCAGAATATTGGAAAACAAGCAAATTATTCACTGTTAAGATTTCCGTTAAACAAACCACCGTAACTTTTTTTTTTCCTATTTATGAGTTAGATGACAACCTAATTTTAATGAAATCTTAACTTAGGAAATAAAGCATTAAAAAGTTCACTTTCAGTGTCTAATGAACCTATCAGCTTGCCTGTGCCATGACAGTGACATCACTCTTGGGTGGCGTAGAGGGGAGCAAACTGGAAGGGAGAAACTTTGGCAAACACAACCCAAAGCTAAGAGTAGTATGTCACTAACTTGATTAAAGTAGTTAACTCACATGCCTTCATGACGATTCAGGGGCTTAGTCCTGTACTGGGCTTTAATATTTTGGCCACATGACGGATTTGTGTCAGCTCCTTTTCCCACCAAGTGCGGGCAGAACAAAGCAGCTGCCTCTGCCCAGCCAACAGGGAAATTACCCTCCTTCCTGGTGTCCTGGCTTTCTCCCTTCCTGGGAGAAAATCCCACTACACTTGCTCCACCTGTTTGGTCAGTGGCTTTGAGGAAGAGAGGAAGTGAAGAGGGTATTAACCATGTATGTCACTCCTCCCCATCTCAAGAGAACTCCTGGCCCTGTGCTCATTCCACTTGTAGATGCCAAGGCTCCGTCCCCAGAGTAAAGCAGAAAAAAACCCATTTGCAAAGCATGTGGTTTTGACTTGGCCCTAAGGATCAGCATTCTATACCTTAAGTACTGCTAACCTCTTACTCAAGTTAATTTAGCTGTAGCCTCTGGCACGGGTTTTGTAACATCAACTGCCTCCCTCGACGGCTACCTACCCATTTGTAATTTCTGACCATAAACTCTTCCTACACCAACCTTAGGCTGTTTCTCCCCAATCATTACAATGACTCATTAAAAGACCCTGTTGAAGTCCTGCTACATAATAAGGGCTGGAAATCAAACAAAGCAAGCAGAGTCAATTTCAAGAAAAATTATTATCTCACATTTGTACTCTTCTCCCTTTTTAACATCTTTATATTTAATGTTTAGAAATTCAGGTAATTCCCAAGGCAAAAGGCCTTTTTGGATATCCTCGAAAAAACCTCCATCCGAGGCAAAAATAAAATATTTGCCTGTATTTTGTTCACACTGGGCTGCTACATTAGTTGACCACAAGTGACAAAACATCGTACATGATAATTTCTGTCCAACGGCAAATGTGGAAATTAGCACAGAAATCTACTTCTGCACCTTACTTGCCGTGAGAAGAAATAAGCCGTGAGCCCAGCACCAGAGCACTGCATGGTGCTCATTTGGATTCAGATCAGAGTTCCCGAACGAAAGAGAGGTGGTTTTGAGGGAATGGGGAGGAACCACTTAGTATCAACAAGGGCTACAAAGTTGAAGCTTGTATTTTGATAAAAACAGTAATGTAGAAAGTAGCACTTTTATTCTCCATTCTCAGGAGTTTCATCAAGAACTGCTCATGGTAAACTGGGAACTCTGTCTCTTGGAGTCTACTGCTTATATTTATCTTTAACTAATGTCTTTTCTCCAGGACTCCAAGCTCTGTTCAAACACCGGTGATGTGGCCTCCCTGGAGAAAGTATGGAGCGATAGAGAGGGACTTCTGCTGAATGCCAGCAGACCAGGACTGTGCGACTTTCCATTAAGTCCTGGCTTCTTTCTGAGTTTTAGCTGCCACATGACTCCTTAGGTCTCTTTTGGCT
Source organism: Ursus americanus (assembly GCF_024610735.1). Classification (NCBI taxonomy): domain Eukaryota; kingdom Metazoa; phylum Chordata; class Mammalia; order Carnivora; family Ursidae; genus Ursus; species Ursus americanus. The sequence continues at coordinate 7,653,680 of NC_142137.1, read as the reverse complement.
CTAACATGCTATAGTCCTAATCTCTTCCTGCCTGAGATAGTCAATCTTGATGAAGATAGTAAATCCTGGTACGGAAAATTTTGTGATTTCACAACACAGCTCCGTCATGCTCACCTTTATTTCAGTGACTTCTCAGAAAGTCAGACTTTCTGAGAGGTAAAAAGTCAGACTCAATTAGGTCAAAGATCGTGGTCAAAGATCAAAAAGGAATGTTGTTAGATTTCAGAGCCTGCAATTTGGGATTTCTGGGAATTCAGAAAGGAACCTGACATTTGGCCTATAAATTATGCTAAAATACACTGTAATTTTTTTCAGCAATAGCAATGGTCACAAGTTGGTAAAAGAAAGGAGCCAGATGCTTGGGGCAAGACACTACCAGAAGAGGAAAGCCCAGCAGGGCAAGGGTCACTGTATGAGCTCCAGAAGGTCAGTTCAGTACTGCGTCACTTGTCCAGGATGCACTTCTCACTTTAACCTTCCTTCTGTCACACTTGGCTGATCACCTGGACCTCCTTCGTGACATTAGTAATTTCTCCCCCATGATTAGGAACAATTACCCTCTTCCCAGTGTCCTGGAAAATGGAACTTTTCACTTTTAAGAAGACGTAATTTATCAGAAAACTACTCTCCGTCTTCAGTGACTGAGCTGTTCTTTTCAGTCAGTACTTGATTTTATTCAATGCCTAGCCTCCTGTTTGAACTGCTGTTAAAAAACAGAAGAAGTAATGATAAATAAGTTTTTTTTCCTATTTTTTAACTACTAAATCATTTTATTTTTCACATTTCTTGTTTTTTCTATAGCATGTCCTAACTGCCTAAAAGGCAGCTTTTCGGTGGGTAATTTCACACACCTACATAAAACTGGCTTTTGGGAAATCTGTGAATTAGAATGACTTGGGTTTCCCAAAATGGAATCATCTTAAAATACATGCAGGGCTAATGGACTTCCAAATTACTAGGAGCACATTTCTCAACATGAATTCAGTGCTGATAATAAGTTGCACTGGTACTCTCTAGAGTTAGAAGTCCTTTACTCTGGTTAAAGAGGACATTACAGCTAGCCTGCTCTGTCCTGTGGGCGTGGCCCGATCCAGCATACTCCCAGCAAAGACAGAGCAAGGATAAAGTGCAGTGCAAACATTCTGTTACTAGAAAGGGGGAAAACACTTTGTTTTCACCCTCATCCCAACCCCAACTCCAGCCTAGATCAAATTTTAATTTGTATTCTTGAACTGGCAGTAAAGGACTGAACTAGTCATTTGATCAGACATCTTAATACATCTTAATAAGGATGAAAAATGAATCAAAATTACAATTCTAAGCTGGATGGAGGGACCTGGAAAGCACAAAGCCTAATCTAGGAGAAAGTGTCCTGGACTGGCTATGGACAGCTGTCACCCCAGTTGTGTTGGGAAAATAGCCTGATTTTTAGCTTTTAAGAGCAACAGACTCACCTCACCAGACTGTCAATGAAGCTGACAACTTTTTCTCTGAGTACTTCAAACCTGCTCTGCTTCTTACTTGTTCTTCTTAACTCCTTCATTTCCAGTAAGGACTATGGATGAAAGAACATATTTTTTCTGGTGATTCTGCAACAGAAAATTCCTCACAGGGAGTCCTGGGTCCATACACAGAATGTGTAGAGAAAGAACCAGATCAAAATGGGTTGTTTATTTATTTTAAGGTCTAGAATCTCTCCTAAGTGCTCTTACTTCAAATATTTATCAAGTGGATTCTCAGGCAAGGAGAAAAAGGATAGCTCGCTTCACTGCTGTTATGGTAGAGTGCCTACTACTTCAATGAAGAGAAAGACTTAAAAGTGTAAGGGGAAAAATAAATTCAATGTGTTCTGTCTTGCTTTGGTTGAAAGTTTACTCTACATTTATCATAACTCGGTATCATGATACAAAGAAGGACCTTTACTTTGACCACCCAGATCCGAAAGTTAGAAGTATGTGAAAAAGATTATGTTGGACATACTGTGGATCAGTTTCTGGTCTCTACTGAATATGCATTAAAAAAAAATCAAAAGTATCTAAAATTAATGGGCTAGGGTCATTTGGATTTCTCTGTTTGATAAACAAAAACAAATACATAGGATAAATAATCAGATTCCTTTCTGCAACAGTGTTCCCAGTTTTTCCTTACTAGTAGCTGATTGTCTTTTTCTCTCTGAGGCTAAAGGAACAGTTTCCACCTATGCTGGCTAGTAAATTCCAGACTTCGCAAATACAGCATGAGGACGGCAATGGATCACATAAACGGGATGTTCAGTTTATAAGTGAGTCATAAAACCTGCTTTGTTCCCGGTTGTGGCTTAAAAATAAAAACAAAAACATTTGGGCAGAGCTAATCTAGACCATGCTCTGAAAACAAGGAGTGCCAGGATGCAGCTGGAAGGAAAAGTTACCTTCTGAAGATGATAGAGGTCTGTCTTCTGAAGCCCCTTTGACTGTGACCCAGAAGTATCTTCCTCTTCTTTGGCTTCTAATTTTTAATGCAAAACCAATATACAGCAACTAGGTTAAATCCATTCAAGTCAAAGAGAACAAGTATTTCTCCTACTCCAAGGGAAATAAAGTTTCATCTATTTTTTTTCAATGTGGCAAGGGACCAAGTTTCCATCAAATAAATGATTTCTCCAGGAAGCTGAAGGTCAATAAATATTACATAAATTACGCTGCAGAGATGGCTTCAAAAAAACCAGCTACTGGATTTTAAAAACATGACCACAATGAAAGCAAAACAAAGTACAAACATACAAACCAGCCCCAAAGCCAAGAGCAAAAAGCTCCAAATCTTTGTGCTGTTATAAACAGCCATTAAAAACAAACAAATTTAAACTGTATTCCTTTGATTATGCCAAGACGGTCAACAACACAAACCTACACCCTGGCAAACCTGGCCTCAACCTTCCAATTCACTCTTTTTGACACAAGCTATTTGAGTAGGAAAAATGCAGTGTGTAAAAGGTTCGATATCATCTACTAAAACAAAGTGCACCACAGTTGTTTAGCAAAGGGAACAGAAGACCGAATCTGGTGAAGGTGTGGTTGTGCTTCCCGAGAGTGCGAGGCTCTAAAAACCCAGTCCTAGCGAAGGCAGGTTTTCGGAACCTCACGCTCCCATGGCGTATTTGGACTAAATCTAAGACGAGAGGACGCAGCCGCAGAATGTGTGCCGGTCTCAATACATTTCTTCACTATGGATCATTTTTGGTTCAAGAAAGATATAATTTAAGATTAAAATATCTAATAAAGTTTTTGTCCCATTAACACATAGCAGAGCCTTAAAAATAAATCTGCTATGACACTCTGACTTACTTAACCCTCCAAATGTAATTTTAAACCCAGACTATAAAATGTAGTTAACTGTTAAGGAACCAGAAATAGCATATAGTCAAATATTTGTACTTGTCCAATGGGGGGGGTTTAATTTCACTTATTATTAATAGTGTATCATTTTGAGAATAGAGAAACACAGGTATTTCTTCAAGACACTGTTTTGTTCCAACTAGTAAAATTCTTCACCTTTCGAACGTTAATGATCTTAATCGCCAACCTTCCCATTTCTAAAGCTGCATTCCTTTATTTAGCACATCACAGAATTTATTTCACCAGCTTAATTTATTATAATATCTGAAGTTTTATTTTATAAAAATGAGTCCAATTTTGTAAAAGATTGAAATTTACCTTATTTACTTATATTAAGTCTTTTACCTAATTTATGTCTTTAAGGGTGTCCCCTCACTGTCCCAGTGACCACAGTTAAGGGGCATTTAAATTATGAATGAGAGGGGAAAAACCAAACAAAACAATGGGCTGGTTTAAGAGAAGCGGGCTCTAGCCTGGGCGCTAACACGGGCTCCCTGGGGACCTAGAGCAAGTTACAGTCTCTTCCCGGGCTTTAGTGTCTGTTTGTAACTGAACTCAGTGATTGCTGTTACACTAGTTTTGAGTCCTTTACCCTCTTACTACTGCATTTCCTCATTCTGGCTGCTCATATCACTCCAGGCAAGCGAACTGTCTCTTCATCTCCACTGACTAAGCACTCATCAGGTACCTAGCATTCAGCTGTGGAGAGATATGCAGGGATTTCGGCAAAAGCAGTTTCCTTTAATCCAAAGGATTTTCAAGACAAAAGACCACTTACTTGCCAAACATCCTAGAAAGGACTGATCAGACATTCCAAGGGAACTATTTTCACCATGCCATGTCCCATCTATGTGCTTACACACCAAGCTGCCTCTTTCCCCCAACCTCCCAAACTGCAATTTCCCTAACCGGGGGGAAATAAAGGGTGCACATTCGTTCTGTCTTACCTAAAGAATGCCATACTTTAGTGCCACAACAAGAGTGAGAAGAGCCCACGAAAAGCGAATGATCAGTATCAGTCCACGGTGCCCCGTGAGAACACAGAAGTCCGGCTGCGTCAGAACACAGAACGTGGCCACCTATACACAGTCAGGCTACACCCGCACTCAGCATACAGAAATGGCGGCACGGCAGTCCGGCAAAATCAAGGAAACTGTACCACTCCAACCCTGGGAATGGCAGGCTGCCTCAGTTCATTTAGGACTGCGAGATTCCAGCTTTTATAAATCCGATTAAAGCCAACCTCATGCATGTCTTGGTAATCAGCATACCAATGAGCCTCAGTGCTGTGAAAGTGATTCACGGCTCTTAATTTTTCAGGCTTACAAATGATTTATGCAGTGTTTTTGAAATCTATAAAGAACTTGATGAAATGCTTAAGAAAAAACATCTAAAAAGAGTCCTTAATTACAAAGCCCTGCTACTCTCTCCAATCTTTTTTATTTCTTTTTGTTGCCTTTTTGTTTTTAAAAGGTAAGTCCTCTAAACTGTCCACCTGGGGGAAGAATTTTTTTTCCTGCCCATTTGATGATTTTCATTGTTTAAGCCAAATCTGCAAGAGAACCATTTGTCTTATTTGTGATGGTCAAGATTTGATATTTTGAGGGTTGGTATGCTGACTGACCATGAACTACTTATCTCTTCATCTCTGAAACATCAGAAAGTGGGATCTTCCATGTTATTTTACCAAAATGACTCTCATAGCCAGTAGAACTGGCAAGATATTATATTCTCACCATCAAGACTCTGAAACTGGGCCAAAAACTCCTCTATTCTCTTTGCCGTGCTCCCAAGCTGCTTTTCAGAAGAGAACTTAAAAACCTGGAAACATTTCTGAAGTATGGTCATCAGTTCATCCTTTGCCAACATCCTAGAACAGAATCAGTGACAGGAGATATACTGTAACTGGAAAAGTAATACACTTAAAAAACACTGTCTGCATACTAAATGTTTCTGGTCAGATGAAGATGGTGTAAATTCTTCACTAGTAGCTACCAAATTTGGGGGAAGAGATCTTCAACATACACATTTCAGAAGTATTTAGAAAAGTTCTCATGATGAAGCTCAACTTAGAAGATGTACAGAGGTCCGCACTCACAGCCTGACGGTGGCATGTACACTACGTTTGTAATACAGACAAGCTACTAAACCCCTCTGACCGCTGGTTTCCTTGTCTATAACATGGAAATAAGAATTCACATATCTCACACGTTAGACAGAGGCTTAAAAATTAATTAAGTGAAAAGACGCATTTGAGACTCCAGCACAGTGCTTACCACCCAGCAGGCATTTAAGGTTAGTGGCCCTTTTCTTCAGATCTAAGTATGAGACAGAATGTCTGCTGAGGATACAACATGTAGGCTAAACGAAAGCTTGTTTGAAAGGATTTAAAAAAAAAATCACAATCATTTCTCTAATTATTGTCATTTTAGCTATGCTTTACATCTTCTATGGGCTTTATGAACATCAGTCAGTAAATCCACTAAACTTTAAGAGGTAAGCAATCCTCTGTGTTTGATATAGCACAGGTGGAATGGTTGTATAACTCATTCAAAGCCACAGAGGAAATCTCTGTTAGAAATGGAGAGAACACAGATCTTCTAAAATTAGGATCCTGTTCTCAAGAGCCATTACTTACAGTATCTCTCCACTAAGATCATATTCGGTAACAGAATGAAATGTAATCAGGTCAATATTAGTAATTATTAAGTGCCAAGACACAAGTATAAAAATTATTCTCAGCAAATGGGACTTCAGTAATGAAGACTAAGATGATCTTAAGTTCTTATATCAATCATGAAGGCACACTCAGACAAATCCAGAATGTGGACCATTCTACAAGATAACCAACTTAGGTTTGACATTTTTCATAATTAAAAGCCTGGGAAAAATATTAATATTACTAAGTTAGCTAAAAGATATAAAGCTAAGTAGACGAAGACTACTGAGAAATTAAGCTGGGTTTAAACTAAAATTTAAACCCAAACCTAAAAATTAAAAAAATGTCAAACGGCCAATAAATATGGAAACTGGTAGGTAGGGGTGGACAAAAATAAACTTTTGCCTAGTTTTAAGAAAACGTATAAAATCTTCTCTTCCTCTTCTCACAACAACAAAATATTTATCCAAAATATTAAGTAATCTTTATCTAGGGGATGAAAGGCAACTAACAGGTCAAAGAAAACTAAGCCAACACATTTAATTCTTGATTACATTTGCCATTAATTATTTAAGATGTCTGCCCTTCCATTGCCCAGATGGAGTTAAACTATTAAAAGAGTTAACTCAAAGTCAGATACACTTGAACAATCTGTTACACTTAACCTTTAGCCCTACTCAGATCGCCAAGATCAGCATTTCCTGGGTCCAAGGAATCACTGACACTGACTTGCTGGGAGGGGCAGAAGGTGAGGTGGAATTCACACGGGCAGCACCATGAGAACTAGTGTCCCAGGCTTCAGGCAGCCACACCTAGCATCTGTCTGCAGCTTAGAAAACTGAGTATCAAGGTAGGCAAAGCCCAGCCTATTACTCACTTTCAGGGCGCTAGAAAAAATGGCATGTCATATAATTTTGAAATCAAACTTTATAGTCATAACCTTTAATGTGGCATTTGCTTGGACGGGGTAGATCCTTCACATCAGATGTAAACTTCTAAGAATTCAGAGAGTTATTACTCTTTTCATTATTAGCCAAAGACGATGTTCTTGTAGTTTCCAGAGTAGCAAATGATCTTACAATTTCCAAAATCGTACTCTCTGGTTTAATATAAAACAAGACTTGAAGAAAGGCTAATTAGAGCTAATAATGTGATCAACACAATAAAGCCATTAATTAAATTTTTTCAATTAAATTATACATACACAGAATCAACATATACCTGCTATCATCACTATTACCTAACATCATTCTAGAGTCTAGCTGCTACAACAAATTAAGAAAAAAGGAGTGGTATAAACATTACAAAGGAAGATGAAATTTATTATTTGCATATGATGTGACTGTAAGGTTAGGAAATCTAAAAGAACCGCGTAAGTACTCAAGAGTTGAAGGATGCGTGGATGGAAGACATGTACACACATACACCTGTGTTAATGCCTTACATGTACATGTAATCCATCTTATATTAAACTATGTAATGGGGGAAAAAGCATGTTCAAAATGGTAACAAAAACTACAGAAAACACAGCAAAATACTTTACAACAAATATGTAAGACACATCAAAAAATGAAAGCCCTGAATAAATGGACATTTTTAAGTTTTACCCCCAATACCGTACAGATACAAACTCATTCCAAATTAATCTATACCTTTAACACTTTTGAAACAAAATTCCAGTGGGTATTTGTTTAAAACCCAGTAAAATGATTCTAAAACTTACCTGGAAAAATAATCGTTCCTAAAAAGGGGAACAATGTTGTATATACTTAAGTGTGTGTAGTACGGCTATGAAGATATCAAAAGGTGTAAGATACAGCGATTAAAATCAGACGGTACTTTATAGGAATGATCAGGCAATAGTGAGAGTAAGAGTCTATAAAGAGGTTGAGGAATATATGGGAATTTAATCCCATAGCATTTCTAATCACTGGGGAAGACATGGGATGCACTGGAAGTAACTAGTTTGAGAAAAAGAGATTACTACACCTCAATATAGTTCAGATAGAATAAAAATGCGATTACGACATGGGGTTTGGGGAAAGAACTAGTCCATCAATTGTAAGATACTAGAAGAAAATGAAGCTATTTAAGCCTGGTAATATCTAGCATCAGCAAGAGTGTGGGGAAACAAATACTGATAGACTGCTGGCACAAGTGTACCTTGGAAAAATACTACTAGTTTAGACCCAGAGAGTCTGTATGTATGTATTTATTTTGTGGAAATAATTATACAAATGTACCAAAGCATTCACTCTTGGTGACTACTGTTTAACAGTGAAGAATGAGAACCTAAATACACATCAAACCAGGAACTGATTAAAATATTACATTTTCAAAACAGGGGATATTATGTAGCTGTGACAAACAATGACGTAATGCTAGTGATGATGGCTAACATTTATATGAGCTTTGGTGGCATTTGACCTTTACTACACTGTATGATGTGGTTACTATTATCATTCCCATGTTAAGAAATGAGGAAACGAAGACAAAGAAAACTTAAGTAACTTGTCTAGAGTCTGGTAACTGACAAATTACCAAACTGATCTGAACCAAGTCTGGCTTGGCATCCATGTACTGCATCTTAAGACACAGTGTCCATGGTAGAGTATTAGGTGCAAAACAAGTAAGTACCACAGCAAAAACCAACCAAAGTCCACAAAAATCCAAGCTGACATGGGGGTTTAATACCTGTCTGTGCCTGGAAAAAAATCTGAAAGGACAAACTGCTAACAGTAAATGACGGACTTCAAAGTTATAGAACACAAATGGCAGTATCAGAAAAGCACTGTTTTCATTTACATTATCATTAGAATGACTCCAACAAGCACTTTGGACAAACCAAACCTAACTGAACAAAACTAACTAAAAACTAAAAAATGAAAATTTTAATTCATCCCTGAAAGTTTGTTAAAATATACTAGTACCCCAAATAGAAAATTAAGGATTGAGTCTAGCCACTAGACCGGCATTTTTCAAACTGAGTTTTCAAAATGGGTGTCAACAATCAGTAAGTCATAAGACCTTCCCTCCTTCCCTCCCTCCCTTTCTTCAGTGAACACTTATTAAATGCCCAGTACATACCAGGCACTGTTCTTGGCATTTAGGATACATCTCAGTGAAACAAAAACCCCTGTCTTCGTGAAACTTATATTCTAGCAAAGGGTGGGGGGTGAGGGGGTAGGGCACAGACAAAAAACAGTATCTCACTGCCTCATATTACTATATATACGCTAAAAATTGGTATTACAAAAAAGTATTGAGTAGAATTAAGGGGGGGAAGTTTGGGGAGGAGTAGCTGGGTTTCAATTTTAAAATGATTGTTAGGCCTCATCGAGAAGGTGACATTTGATCAAATATGTGAAGGAGGTGAGAGAGTTAGCCATATAAATATCTGGCACAGAAAATAATGCATGCAAAGGTCCTACACTGAGTGTGTCTGCATGTTCAAGAACAAGGAGGCCAAGGTGGCTGAAGTGCAAAGAGAGAACAGGTAGTAAGAAATGAAATGAAGTAAGAGAGAGGCATAAGAGAGAGGCAATGCACGGCTAGATCATGTGGGGTCATTGTACAGACTGTGGCTTTTACTGAGTGAAAGGGGGCGTTAATGGAGAGTTCTGAGCAAAGGAGTGACGTATTTTTTTTAAAAGGGTTGTGCTGACTGCTATTTTGAGAAAAACCTGTAGGGGAACATGTATGGAAGCCAGGGAAACCTTCTGCAATTTTCCAGGTGAGAGAGGACAGTGACTTGGACAGTGGGGGTACCGGTGAGGGAATGTGGCAAGAGGAGGTTTGATCCTTGATACACTTTGAAGGCAGAACCCAAGTTGTTGGCTTTCAACAAAGAGAAGGATAAAAAGACCACTGGAAGATTCTAAGTTTAGAGGGAGGAAGATCAGGCATTCAGTTTCGAACATGTTAACTTTGAGATGTATTTTGGATATGCAAGCAGAGACGTTAAATAGGTACATGGAATAACGGACTGGCACTCAGAAGAAAGTGGGCTTTCAACTAAGCCCTGGTGCACTGCAAAGTTAAGGTGGCAGGGAAAAGAGAAACCATCAAAGAGGACTGAGAAGGAGCATGCTTCCAGGTAGGAGAAAAACCGAGTCCGGGTCCTGAAAGTCATTAAGGGAAGGACTGACAAACTGTGCTAATACTGATAACAGGTGAACACAAATGAAGACGTAGAACTGACCACCAGATTTAGGAACATGAAGGTCACCAGTGACCTTGATCAAAGTAGTTTATTAATAAGAGTGCAAAACCAAATCAGTTAAAAAGAGAATGAGAAGAGAGGAACTGGAGACAGTGTGACAATGCTTTTGAATTCTGGCGGATTCCATTTAGCATTTAGCTTTAAAAGAAATAGAATAAAATTGAAAAGAAAATATCAGAATTAAAAAGTGTGAAAGCCACCCCACTAGATTTAAGAGAAAGGAAAAAGCACATTAGGATAGGTCACATTAATGCTGAAAAAGAGCTATTTATCTTTAACCAACCTGATTAAATGATTTTTTTTTAAAGATTTTATTTATTTATTCGACAGGACAGAGACAGCCAGCGAGAGAGGGAACACAAGCAGGGGGAGTGGGAGAGGAAGAAGCAGGCTCATAGCGGAGGAGCCTGATGCGGGGCTCGATCCCACAACGCCGGGATCACGCCCTGAGCCGAAGGCAGACGCTTAACCGCTGTGCCACCCAGGCGCCCCTGATTAAATGATTTTTATCACCATCAGGTAAATGATTCAAAAAAGGCTTGTGTTACTTAATGTGTTAAAAAGCTTTATGGGTTGTAATAAAAAAAAAAAAGTTTCCTTAACTAAGACAGAAAGGGAATCATTTAGCAATCATTAAAAACAATCATCCTGCAGGGCAATGGAGTGTTCTGCTTCATCATGCAGAAAGTCAATAATTCCTGGTTAAGTACTGATTATATAAATGTCTGACTGAGGACAGGCAACAAGGAGAAACTGGTCAATCCATGGCTAATGCAAAAATCCTCTAAATAATGAGTTCTCACGTTTTAAACATTTTCGTTAATCAGCTTTTAAAAATATTCAAAAACTCAAACCTGCAAATGTTATCAACGAAGACGAGAACAAAAAGCTTACAAAAAAACATATTCACAGAGATTATCTGCTCTAAAGACAAACAACAAAGCAGTCGATATGGTAACAAGTGAAACAGAAACCAAAAATATGCATAATTCCTAAGCCTTGACATTTCATGTTAGATGCTACTTCCTCTGAGAAGCTGCTCGACCTTCCTCAACGGAGTTCACCCTCCGGCCTGTTAGTTCCTTAGCACCTGAGACCTCACCCATCACAGCACTTATTACTCTGTATTGTAATTGCCTACTTGGCCACCTTAATCTCTCACTTGACCAAAATTCAGTGTAGGTAAGAACTAGGGTCATCTTTGTAATTAGATCAGTGGCTCCACATATCAAGCATTTAAAAAACCTTTTCTGAATGGATGAACAAGGCAATGGGCACCCACTGATAGTTTCATGACCTCAGGCCTCAGTGAACAATAGTTTCTCTACTGACAAATTGGTTCAGGTAGGTTTCACTTTGTGGAAACCATGCTCTTTTCTATATGTCAAAACGAATAAATTAAATTGTATCATATGGTTAGAAACAACTTTAGTAAACTAAAAAAAAAAATATATATATATCTTATTGATGCACTACTTTTAAATTTTTATGTATCATATATATCTTATATATTTACATTTCTTTTTCAAAAGAAAAAAGTTGTCAAATTAAATTTGATTAGCGATTTCTGAGTTTTTAAAGTAACATTTCTTAGCTACCTGCTCATTTTCTAACAGAAAATGGTAAGCACTAAATGTTTAATACAGAAAGACTTAAAATTTCAGATCTTTTTTGTCTATTGAGATAAAAAACCACTGCTATTAGCAGTGGATTACCTTGTTTCAGTTTCAGAACCAATCTGAGATCACCTCCCTCAAGCCATCCAGCTTCTCTACCAATATAGCCTTTTCTTTTCCTTTGATGGCTTCATTTTTTCCTCAATTTTTGTGTACTCTCTTCTTATTCCCCTTTATTTTCTAGAACAGCATTTCTCAAAGGGTGGTCTTTTGGACTGACTACCTGTCCACATGTGGTGGAGTACTTGTTCAAGGCAGATTCCTTGGGCCCGCCACACCCAGGTTCCCAAGAGACTCAGGATCTCTGGGGAGAGGGCAAAAGTATACTTGTTTAATACTCCTCAGCTGATTCTTATGCACACGAAGGCCTAAAAATCAGTACTGTAAAAACCACAACTATCAACGTCTTTTGCTACAGAATGAGCTTCAACAATTCAGCTATCTGATTTTACCACAAGGGTACAAGATGACTGGGGAGGACCTCGGGTGATGCAAATTCAGGACTGGCAATCCTAGTTCTAAGAAAGAAATTATACTTTAACTGTCCAGTCTCATACCTTCTGCATGGACAGATCCTGAACATCAAAAGTTCAATTATGCTATTTAGGAAGCACTGCATAGACTGTGGAGCTGTGCTATTTTTCTTGACTAGATCTTTAAATCTCATCTAAAGTTGATCTGCAAAGTCAGGAAACAATGCATTGTTTAGATTCCAAATCTCTAGTCTCTGTGAACTAAGCTGAAGTGATCAAATGTTAATATTATTACTTGGGTCATGTTTTTTTTTTAACTCAATGAAAGCTGAGCTGACCTGCTAATATATTACTGTTTAACTCAAAAGCCTTACTTAGAAATCAGAGTAATTTCTTTCAGCCTAAAGTAAATTCCTTCAGCTATCAATCAACTTCAATTTACAAATCTGTTTCTATAGCAAACTCATAGGGTTACACTTGCGATAAGCAGACTAGAAACGGTGGCTCCTTTCATTTACAGGTCTACACTCTGTGCCCAGATGCCTCGTCTCAGGGTAGGACGGGGGTTTTGAGTCCACAGAAGCTTGCCTGGCTGGTTCACTTTAGTAACTGCGGTGTGTTCTGCGCATGGACTACTGGCCACAAACCTACAGAAATTACCTTTTATACTACCTCTCAAATAATTGGAACAGGGCTAAAAAATGGACCTGACTTTGAAGATTCAGATTTAAATTCCAGCTCTGTCAACTGCAGAAAAGTCACTCCATGTTTCTGGCTCTGGTTTCCTTATTTGGAAGAAAATGAGATAATCCTTGATGAGTAATTCTCAATTATGGGGCGAGGGGCAGAATAAATTCCCTAAGACGGCACACTTCTCATTACCCTCAACCCAAGAATCACTGCCAAGCAATCCATGGCAACTGATGCGAGATCACAATATTCTTCAGGTCCAGCTGGTTCCATCGTGTTCCTGTAAGCCAAGGACTCCATGACTTTTATTAACCCTTAAAACTTTACTACTGAAGCAAGGATTTTCAAATTTCAGAAGTCTGAAAAATTCTTGGTCAAGTGTTTGATTTCTATGGCTGTTTAGAAATTTTCTTCAATAGAAAGGTAAATTTCTCCTCTTACGATCTTTCACAGCTGATCACAAAAAACCCAGTGTACTCACCTAGCTCACTGCTGGGTTAGCATCAGTTTTACCACCCAAATGGTGTTTTAAGTGAAATATATCCATATATAATGATACATGCTTGAGTGAAAAATTAACCAACTCATATCCTATATAGGGATGTGGTCTTCATGCTCCAAGAGTTGACTGAAAGTCTATGGAAGACATGCAGAACCAATGCATTCATATCAAATTATGACTATTATAAAGCCATACCTGCGTGCTTCCCACATGCATATCAACATCTGCTGCACACAGTTTAAAAATAACTGTGATATAAAATCCTGTCTTTTCCTACTCACGAATACATGACAATTCCCCCCATTATAAATACCTTGTAAATACATCTTAGAATTGAGATAATTAGGGGAGCCTGGGTGGCTCATTTGGTTAAGAGTCTGCCTTCAACTCAGGTCATGATCCCAGAGTCCTGCGATTGAGCCCTGTGTCTGTCAGGCTCCCTGCTCAGTGGGGAGTCTGCTTCTCCCTCTCCCTCTGCTCCTCCCCCCTGCTTGTGAGCTCTCTCTCAAATTAACAAAATGTTTAAAAAATAAAATTGAGATAATAAACATATTAGTAAACATATTAATGTGCACAACATAAATGATATTTGTATATATTGTGGAATGATTACCGTAAGTCTAGTTAACATCCATCACCACAGTTACACATTTTCTTTCTTGTGATGAGAACTTTTAAGATCTACTCTCTCAGCAACTTTCAAGTATGCAGCACAGTGTTATTAACTATAGTCATCATACTATACGTTACATCCCCAGGCCTGCTTTACTCTATAACTGGAAGTTTGTACCCTCTGACCACCTTCACGTATTTTGCCCACCAACCCCCCAACCTCTGGCAAGCACTCATCTGTTCTCTGACAAGTACTAATCTGTATCGAGTTCAGTGTTACGGCAGGACTGCCTTCTTTTTATGGCTGAATAACATTCCAGTGTGTAAGTGTGTGTGTTTCTCTATCCATTCATCCACTGATGGGACACTTAGCTTGATTCCATGTCTTGGCTACTGTGAATAATGCTGCAATAAACATGGGAGTGCTGGTATCTTCTTGAGTTAGCATTTTCATTTCTTTCAGAAAAATACCCAGAAGTGAAATTGCTAGGTCAAATGGTAGTTCTATTTTTAATTTTTTGAGGAATCTCCAGTTTTCTGTAATGACTGCACTAATTTACCTCTCCACCAACAGGGCACAAGTATTCCTCACCACTTGTTATTTCTTCTCTTTTTGAAGACGAGAAATCCTAACAGGTGTGAGGTGTTATCTCACTCAGTTCTGATTTGCATTCTCTGATGATTAGTGATGTTAAAGCATCTTTTCATCTACCTGCTGGCCATCTATACGTTTTCTTTGGAAAAATGTCTGTTTAGATTAGATCTTCTGTCCACTTTTTAATCCATTGTTTTTCTGAGTTGTATGAGGTTCTTTATATTTTTTGGATATTAATCCCTTATCAGATGTATGATTTGCTAATATTTTCTCCCATTTGATAGGCTGCTTTTCATTTTGTTGATGGTTTCTCCTTTACTGTGCAGAAACTTTTTAGTTTGAAATAGTCCCACTTGTTTATTTTTGCTTTTGGTGTCAAAGCCCAAATATCATTGCCAAGACCAATGTCAAGAAGCTTCGCTTATGTTTTCTTCTAGTTTTGTGGTTTCGAGTCTATGTTCAAGTCTTTAATCCATTCTGGGTTGATTTTTATGAATGATGTAAGAAAGCAGTCCTGTTTTCCCAATACTATTTACTGAAGAGACTGTCCTTTCCCCATTATATATTATTGCCTCCTCTGTCATAAATTAATTGTCCAAATGTGTGGATTTATTTCTGGGCTCTCTGTTCCATTCATCTGTCTTTTTTTAAATCGATACTATACTCTTTTGATTACTAGAGCTTTGTAATATAGTTTGAAATCAAGAAGCATGATGCCTCCCCACCTGTGCTCTTTCTCAAGATTGTTTTGGCTGTTCTTCTGTGGTTCCACACAAATATTAGGAATTAAATACTTCTTAATGGTCACAGAATATTTCATCAAGTTGATCTATGGTGAAACATGTCAGTTTTCCAGATAAAAGGCATTTTTCAAGAGAAATACTGTCTTTAAGGAACTTAACCAAAAATACTCAAGTTGGAAATGTTATTAGACTATGTTTCTACAGCACCTTAGTTTTTCTTCCCAAATGACATTCAGTGATCATTTTAATCTTATTTTCTCTCATGACTTGAACTGTTTGAAGATAGGTGATGAGAATGTCTGGTTTCCTAAATTCAGATGATTGCTCCTTAGAATGCCTAAACTGACAAGTGTCCCTGACTTCCTGTCCACATCCAATTCCCACAAAAGGGAAAAGAAATCCAGTTTGGAGATTCCCAGATTCTTATAGTGCCCAGACTCTAACCTGTCCTTGTTGCACCTGCCATATTTTAGCCTTAGTGCTTTTTTTATTCCTATGTTTCTGACCTCAGCTTAGCCAGACGACTGAAACTTCACTTTCTATTTGTTGCTTCTGCTTTACTCAGATCCCCAAATCCATATTTTAGATCTTATTAGCGAAGAACAATGGAAGGTACAGCAGCTGTGAAGTCAGATCTGGATTAGAATTCTGGTTTCATCAACAGCTAAGAGATCTCAGGCAAATCATCTAAACCCTATGTGTGCTTCAGTATCCTGAGTTGTAAAGTTTGGATAATAGTATCTCCACGAAGGTGTGCTTATGTATTAGACAGGAAAATGTACTGGAAGTGCCTAACACAGTGCCTGACACACTGCATGCCTTCATAAACAGTGGTTATGACTGTCACCATTACTATTATTGCTCATGTTTTCCTACTCTAGTTTGGAATTGGCCTTGGCATTCTTGATCCTTGACTTGTATCCCAAGATTACTGATGCCAGAAAGAGAAGGAAAAGAACAAGCCCCTCTCTGACAAAGGAATCTATGAATCTGAGAATACTCAACTGGAAAAGGAAGAAAATCGTTAATCACAAAGATAAAGAGGAAACTCGGCAAGAATCAACTGGGTGTTAAGACAGGCATGTTGACTTGAATAGAAAGCAAACGAAGTCTCGGTTGACATACAGAAGTACACAGAAATCTCTTACTGGCATTTTAAAAAATGAAATAAAACACAGCTTTTCAGTGGCAATCTAGTTTCCATGGGGAGTTATTTCTCCAGATAGCATAAAATTAGTGTCCTATCTTAAGTTGCACCTGCAACATCACCAATTTGTATTATTAAGTCTCTGGACTTAAAGTGCTTTCAGTGTGAATTTTCCTCCTACTGTGCCCATCTGTTCTTTTCTTTTGGGCCCAGAGGAAGCCAAGACTTAATAAATACTCAGTTCTCAGACTTTTTTTAATGATACTTTCATAGAAGCATTTATATTCACTGAGGAAAATTATAAGTCTGTGTGCAGAAACTTAACTCACATCTGATTTCCCTTTTCTCATTATCCAAGTGGTCATTATTTTTATGGAAGACTAAAAAGTCACCATATATGTAAGAAGTAAAGCCAAGAAAAACAAATGACTCTAACTTTAAAAGGTAAATTTGTCAGGGTGGTAAGCGATCTGTGGTATCTCATACCACCACCAAGAGATCTCACTTACATAGGATTAGGTAATTTACGATACCCAGTGTTCATGCAGACAGGGCTAGCTCAGATTGGGAGGGGGAGGCACCAAGCCCACTGCCTCATCACTGCTCATCCAGTTCGGCAGTGACCGCCTGCACAGGACACATTTTACCCAGTGATGCTGCTTCTCCACCCATCCTGCTCGGGGCCATGGCGAGCTCACTTTCTATGACTACTTCCCCTGCCATGACATCACCCTAGCAAGATTAAAATTACCCATACCTAGGGCGCCTGGGTAGCACAGTCGGTTAAACGTCCGACTCTTGGTTTTGGCTCAGGTCATGATCTCAGGATCATGAGATCGAGCCCCACGTCAGGCTCTATGCTCAGCTTGGAGTCTGCTTAAGACTCTCTCCCCCCGCCCCTGCCTCACCACGCACTCTCGTTCCCTCTCTAAAATAAATAAATTTTTTTAAAAAATAAAATTATCCATACCTAATCTAAGCTCTCCTCAGATAGTGTCAATATTTGACTAAACACCCCTTTTACTTTAAAAATCACAAGTTCAAAAACAGGGTAAAACCAGCAAAGAAATGGATGGTTGTTACATTAAAAACACCATAAACCACAAACAGAAATTTAACATATATACAGATATTAGACACAACATGGCTACTTATGAACCCCCTCGCAGGCAGAATTCCGCAGGAGGGTGTTACTTACTGGCAGGCTTACAGCAGACAAAAAGAAAACAAACCAAACTACCTCAGCAGCTGCAAGGCTGACACGTACTCTTCTGAGTCCCATATGTTCTTTTCCAAACAAGTGCAGTACAGCTCTCTGATCTGTAAGTAACAAGTACACTTGTGAGGAACCAAAAGTCATGTACTAAATTGCACACTACTCGTTTGGCAAAATCATCAACGATCAAGATAAAAAAATAAATCTTATTAAAAATGACCATTTTCTTTAGATGACTACAGACTGGGCATACATCACATAAGTCAGGCTTTGTAAGAATAACATTTACGTAAAAGCAAAATGAGACTATGTTGGGATTGGCTGATATCACTGATCACACTGAAATAAGAAAGTAATAAAATAAACACGATAGGTGGTTATTAAAAGGAATGCTTAACAGCAGAAATCATCTCTCAACAAATCATTCCTATGTAATTATATTTGTTCTCTAAGCCTCTGAGTGAAGGGTGCAAGAATTTAAGAATACAGAGTCATTACACTAACATCCACTCTACGGATGGTTCACAGGTTTACGGTAGGACATGAAGGCCAGTGGGGCATAATTTTGCAAGCACCGAAGTGCTGCCTACCTTTTAGTTCTTGGTGCAACGCAAGGTTAACCATTAAACATTCTCAAACAGATTCTTTTCTCCATTTTGGTAAGGTGAGGGATGAGCTCTCTCAGTATACAAGACAAAGAAGTGTGAAAGAAAAAGAGCTGAAATGCCGTAGGACACATACATTGCAGGGGAAGCACCACCACCGAGATCCATGTGGCTGTTTCTAGTCGTGGCCATCAGAACAAAACGTACTGTCTCCGTGACCGGTATGTGTACGGCTGGGATGGATTCAGACTGTGCCCTCAGTGCATGATCTGGATCCATTTCAAGTACTGCTGCCTGAATGCTGCTGAAATCAAAGCAAGAAACTACGAATATTCTTACTGCAGAGATTGCAAATGAGGAAGTTCTGGTTACCTGTCGACCCAATGGGTACTTGGGAAGAGAAGAGGTGAACTGATGAAGACATCTCAAAACCAGGAAGTAATTTGAATGGTACGCATGTAAGTTTTCTAGTAATGATTGTATTTCCTCCTAAAAATCACAGGATACGTTATAAATATGCAAGTCAGTAATGAAAATAAAATCTATTTCATGAATATGTATAATTTCTGGAAAATTGATTCGAGAAGACTCAGAATTACAAATTAACCTCCTCAATTTTGAGAATTAGTAATGCACACAAAATCCAGGATAAAGGCTGGGTATCTTTGACTTAGTACCAAGTCTGGTGGTACCTTACACACACCAAATGTGATATTGTAGTTTCCTTCTATCTACAGCACTGCCATTATAACTAGGTTCCCAAAAATGTAAGTGTGCAAAAATGCACCTTGCTAGATGCCTGCCTGTGCCAGTCACCTGGCATGTGCCACAGTGAGGCAGGCCCACTACCTTCTACCTTGCTGACATCAGAAGGGTGAGGAGATCACCAGGGAGTGCAGTATCAACGTCATTAACAGTTGCTGAGGTTCTACTCACCGTCTGTGCTTTCTGAAAGTACTGGTAGAAAGAACTGTGTTTCAAAGGAAAGAAAGAAAGACTATAGAAGAAACACCACAGGTGACTCTGATAAATGCCTGCCTTTTGTTAAGAATTCCAATACTGGCTTTATTCAGTTTACCATTAAGAAAAACATGAAAAAGAGAAATCCATTAAGCTTTATAATGTAGACTCCAACAAGTATAATATGGGAGGCAGTGTCTTAAGAAACTGATGGGATGACTAATCTCACAAACCAGTTTCAAAAGGGTTTTTTGAGGGGGAGGTTGAATGGGGGTATTATGTTTTCTAGACCCTTCCGAAGTAGTTTAGAAATGACTTTAAAACACTACATCCTAGCAACATCCAAGTATTTTTCAGATCTCAAATACTTTTATAACTGCTTCATCCTGTAACATTTTCTTAAGAGGATTATGATCTGGGGCATGGCCTTCACATTTTTTTCTTTTCTAAGTCAAATGAAGGACTTTAACTGCTAGGCTGGGTTTTATACCCCAGTAATATCTTGCAGATACCCATTATTTTTAGCAGTCAAGCATGCAGAAAGTAACACCTAGATATCAATAAATTCAAGCAAACCTAACCTATATAAAACAAAAATCTGTTATATTTTCCTAAATTCTAACACACTTAGACATCAATTCCTTTATTAGCGATCTATAGGTTATTATCCGAAAGCACAGGGCAAATGAAAGAAGAGCTTTTAGTATCAAAATGTTTTTCCTCCCAGTATTTGAGTTAATTGGCAATTTCAAAAATCTAGGTTTCCTATCATAACAAAGGGTACTTTTACCACCACTGGGAAAGTACATTTTAATTCTAATTTTACGATAAGCTATAACATAGAGAGTGCACAGAGCCACTAATTGTTTGCTTAACGTATGCCTAAAAAGCTTTTAAACAAAGAAAGTATTCTGGAGAGAAAGGAATCTATGAATAATAATTGTACCTCATGCTTCTTGCACTACCTATTACCTTTGCATGGCGGAGTAACTGCATGCACAAATAATGGGTGATGCAGGAGAACTGAATTTACACGGATGAGGAGAAAAGAAATACTTCAGTTTGCGGGCAATGCTATACTCCAGGAACTATGCCTTGGGTAAGGGTGAGACGAGAATTATGCACATGCTCTTCTCCCAAATGGTCTCAGACCCTTTATACTTGTGCGTGATTATATCCCCATGCCCAGTGGAATTCCAACACTTAAAACATGTTTTGTTTTGTTCACATAGCATAGCAAACTATTTCATCTGATGCTCAACTGAGGAAATGGAGTTCTGGTTCCAACATGAGAGAAGATCTGTTATACCCTTCTAAGGGATTTTCAAGAGTTATTTTGACCTCCCACACTTTTGTCTTCTGCACTGACTTTGGAACCTACTCTCCACATAAAGAGATTTCACTGTTGTTTGTATCTGTGTTATCAGCTATAGCAGGAAACGTCACAAATGATTAACTTTCTTCATGTACCCTGTTCTCTAAATTCTTTGTCTTACTGAGATACATTATCTCCAAATGCCTCTCTACCACCTATCCAGAGCAACAATTCTTGATGCACTTTTACAGGCTGTGACACTGAGAAAACTCTCCACTCAATACATTACTGCAGCATCACACTATATGCACAAATAAAAACAAAGCCTGTTGAAATACTCCTCCTTTCCATTCATTAAATTCTTCCTCTGGTATCATTGCTATACACTGGTCATAGCTGCCACTGTTTCATTTCGTAATTGTATTTAGGATGATTCTTCTCAACAGAGATACACTTTGCCTAGTAATATTATTTCCCAAAGAAACATACTTTCTTGGGGCGCCTGGGTGGCTCAGTCGTTAAGCGTCTGCCTTGGGCTCAGGGCGTGATCCCAGCGATCTGGGATCGAGCCCCACATCAGGCTCCTCTGCTGGGAGCCTGCTTCTTCCTCTCCCACTCCCCCTGCTTGTGTGTTACCTCTCTCGCTGGCTGTCTCTCTCTTTCAAATAAATAAATAAAATCTTTAAAAAAAAAACAAACATACTTTCTTGCATTCTTGAAACACGAAGACTTTGTGGTCTTTCCTGATCTTTGACAAAGAGATGTGAACAGCAAATATTTCCCTGATATCAAATTATCCAATACTCCTTGCTCCTCCTCAAACACCCACGCATGCTCCAGCTTCAGGTACTTTACACTTGCTGTCTCTGTTTGAAATTGCCTTCCTCAACATTCCTGCATGGCAAGCTCTGTAACCTCCTTTAGTCTTTATTCAAAATTCACCTTCTCAGTAATGTGAATTTAAAATGTCAATGTTGTCAGGGCACCTGAGAGGCTCAGTCTGTTAAGCGTCTGCCTTCAGCTCAGGTCATGATCTCAGGGTCCTGGGATCGAGCCCCGCATCGGGCTCTCTGCTCAGCAGGGAGGCTGCTTCTCCCTCTCCCTGCCGCTCCACCTGCTTGTGTGCGGTCAAATAAATAAATAAATAAATAAAATCTTTAAAAAAAAAATAAAATGTCAATGTTGTCTTGCTGGATGTGGGCCACATTTACTAATTTTTCAACAAAAAACCAAAGTCCGAATTTGTAATGTAAAATGTCTCAGTTTGTGTATGTTGGCTCGGGTTTTTTTTTTTTTTTTTTTAAAGATTTTATTTATTTATTTGACAGACATAGAGACAGCCAGCGAGAAAGGGAACACAAGCAGGGGGAGTGGGAGAGGAAGAAGCAGGCTCATAGCAGAGGAGCCTGATGTGGGCTCGATCCCATAACGCTGGGATCACGCCCTGAGCCGAAGGCAGACGCTTAACCGCTGTGCCACCCAGGCGCCCCTGGCTCAGGTTTTTAAAAAAAACGCTATGGACCTAAAAAACCACATTAATATTAGGCTGTGGTTGCTAGTCAACGTATTACTATACATTTTATATGTATATTACATTACTCTATACCCTTTAAAATCAGCCATCTCCAATCACATCAATCCCATCTGCCATTCAGTTAAAAATTATTCATGTATTACTGCTTACTAATATGACAAGGCCTCTGTTGTTATTGAGCTGGTTACTTCCTCTGGAGGGGAAACTAATCAATGGCTATGTAAACTTAAATATATACGGATAAAGAAAATATGATCAGACAGAATTACATTTGCCATGATGCTCAGTTTTTGCAATTCTCTTTTAACTTCCATGGTATTTATATCACTCTTGTGTCCAGATTTTAGGTATAGGGCAAAGAGTGACTCCAAGAAGATTTTTAAAACGTTTGTAAAAATGGCTGTACATTTTTATAATTAGTTCCTTTCAATCAATTCACTAATACTAAACGCGGGGAACACACACACTGGATTTTAGAAGTAAGAGGTATCAGCTGTCCAAGAACACAGCACTTTCTCGGTCATCCTCTTGCTACAACTAAGCATTATTTTTCTCATCAGAGAAATGCTGGCTGACAGTGTTTGGTTCCCTGTGTCTTACCATGTGACGGCTGCCTACTGGAGTGCCAAACCGCAGCTTTCTCCCAGCTGCAGTGGGGCGTGAGCACTCATCCTCTCACCAGCCTCAGCCTTTCGTTCCCCCAGCTCGGGAGCACTTGATGAAGGGTTTGGATTTGCGCTGCCACTTCCCACCACACTACCAGGCTAGCGCCTCTGATCACAAGTACTAGTTAGTTTGTTCTGCAATCCCTTTCTTCCTTTCTTCTCTTTTCATTATTTTTTCTAATGAAATTTTCCCTCCTCCTGCCCTTAGGTCTGTCCAAAGAAACCAGAACGAAGAGGTGGAGGCAAAGGTGAAAGGCCGGTTTCCATCAAACCCGTGACCTAATTCTGTGCCTTCTGACACAAATCACCACAAAAAGCATACTGAATGGTGAAAGGAAATCCTTGCTCTACCACTCACTTGCTCTGTGACCCTGGACAGTTCACTTCCTCTCTCGGCTGCACATCTTCATTTGTGAACTGAGCACAGTGAATCAGCTTATCTTTCTAGCAAGAATATATTACAATTCTAAGAAGTCTGACACTGACTTCCTACTCTCAACCGATTTAAAATATAGCCGGGTACATAGGGTATGCAGGAAATAAAGACATAAAATATTAACGAGTCAGAATAATAAAACTTCAACTGTCCCCGGCAAGGGACTGAATCTAAGTTTTCTACATAACATAAAGTTGAACTCTAAGGGTTGAAACCAAGCCAAATAGCTTTAGGGAAGATCTGAATAAAAATATACAAACTGATTTCCTTATGTGAAATACATGGAATTAGTCATTTATTAAATATACTGAGCATAATGTAACTTGACAATACAGGATCAACACAAATGGCAAATCATTACTGATAATATAGAGGTGTGGTTGGTGTAGACAGCACAGAATTAAAATGGACCTAATCTTAGCTATGGTGTTAGCACTTGCTTTTTTAAAAAAAGTCTTTTGAAAATAAAGTGTATGTATGAGTGTGTGTCTATGCAAATGACATTGGTATATACCCATATCTGTATAAAGTACACAACTGTATCTATCTGCTGGGGAGAAGGGTAAGTCTCCTGTTCCGGCTTCAATGTGAGCAGCAGCGTGCAGCGCTGCATGACACCTGCTGCCGGAAATAACGGGCAAAGCCGCCTCATACCAAGTGGTGTTCTAAGCCTCCTGTAAATTAACTTCACTGTTAACTTGCTACAGTATTTGAAAAGCCCATTTCTCAAACACTAATATAGAACCTCAGGCACCTTCACATCACCTTATACTAATTCTCCTCAACCACTTATTCTTCAGTGAAGTGTCACAGAGAATGTGTGGGCTTTGATGTCAGGCCTGGGTATTAACGCCAGATCTTCCTTTTGCTAACTGTGACACTTTAGATAGGCAAGTTACTGAATCATTTTGTGACTCTCCTCATCTACACAAAGGGATAAAAACATCTGTCATACGTGGTGGCTGTGACTCAAAATGAAACAATGCATAAAAACTATCTACTAATTGGGAAAAGCTGTTAATATTCCAGTCCCCCAAAACATTTGTTCATGGAAAGAAAAAATTTCTCACTATTCAAAAAAAAATTCCAGTATTTCAAGACCTCATGTTTTTTATTACCAGATAATAATTATGCAAATGTGATATGAGGCCACAATCTTCTTCAAAGCTCTCCTTAATACTGGACTTGAAACAAAATTTCAGCACAAGTGGTAATAAAAATCGTATCTTTGTAATTATGAAGAATTTGAAAGTTCTGTTAAAGGCACTTTGACAGCTTAATTTCTCATGAACTATTGTTTCTTAAGTTAAAGGTTTAAGTTAAAAAAACAGCTTGATTACTAGAGCAACACTATGAGGCAAAAACATGGTAAAAATATATACAGTAACTGCTCCTATTACACCTAAAACCCATAGAAATAATTTACCTATCTTCAATTAAACATATGCACTAAAATAAAATAAAATTTTTAATGAGGAATCTAAATAATTTAACTAGTCAGAAAAAAAATTATTACTAATCTGTTTAATGAACAAGTAAATGAACTAGCATTTTAGAGCCAAAAGAAACTTTAAAGATTATCTGGTTAAACATCTACCACAGGATTTGAAAGCTACTGAGTCATCAGAAGTTTGCATTAATGGGAGCTTGTGCAAGCTTACTCGGCTTAAACGTAGAAAAACTTAACTGTCAGAATACACTTTTTATCTAAGTAGTCAGGGTAACTAGTCATTCTGTGCCTTTTGGCATGAATTAATTTGAAGCACATGGTACCTTCTCTGGAGCAAGCTTGTCAAAATCGAGACCTGAATGTAATTAACTTCTAGAGATAATATCCATTTTTGGGCTATATGATGCACAAGGAAGAAAACAGCTACAATATACGGGACAGTATACAAGATCATTGGTACCGCTGCTGTGACGAGTTAGTGGCAGGGGACAAAAGGAAGGTTAGATCTAAAGAGACTTTAGATATGGATATAGCATAGATTCATAAACTAATGTACACTTTGGACTTTGTTGTAATATATATTTGAATAAACTGAAAAGATGTTTATGAAAAAAAAGAAAGAATACACTTTTTGGCCACTGTACCCAGCTGCACTGTACAATCATTCACAAGACAGACTACTTAGAAATGGAAGAATGCACAGAATCTTTAGTCTGTTGTCAGCTATATGGCCTTCTAACGTGGTGCCTTTGTTGAACTTCTAGTGAATCTTCTACAAATGTTCTACGCTTTAGTCCCCTGAATTTTTAAATTTAAAAGTACACTCTCAAAAAACCCATGAAGTTTATGAAATAGAAACCTGGCATATAGTTTAAAAGCTGTAACTATGAAACTGAGTGTCCATAATTCTAAAGGAGTTAAAGGGTTTGTTGTTGTTTTTTTAACATTTTAAGTCTAGTCAGAGGATAATTGAGATGAGTCATTTAAGTAATTGAGAATTTAGATAGTTCTAAATTTAAGAAAACAAGGTAGAGGAAACAATAAACATTTCCTTCTAGGGAATCAGTCCAATTCAAGTGGTTCTCAAAGACGGTCTTCAGACCAGCAGCATCAGCATTGCCTGGGACCTTGCTAGAAATGCAAATTCCTGGGGCCCACCTTTGAGCTACAAAAGCAGAAACTCTCGGGATGGAGGCCAGAAATCAGTATTTTACAAGCCCTCCACGTGATTCTGAGACACGCTAAAGTTTGAGAGCCATTGGTTTAGTTCATCAGGGTGGAAAGCAAAGTAGATTTTCAGGGCAGAAAGAATCTGGCTATAAAGAGTATAAATTTCTCTAGAGTATACTTTGAGGTCTAGGTCTTCAGAATCTAAGGGCAGAAAATGGGTACAAAGTGACAAACTTAACAGTAGGCATGTCTATATAACTAACATAATCCGTATAACCATGTAACACAAGAGTATTCTATATAATATTTATAATACAGAATACATAATATATAAAACTATGTGTTTGTATTGATCTTAATTTTTATCATAGTGAAAAGCAGTAACAATATTCATGGTTTACATTTATGTTTTACTGTATATTTGTTTTTAACTCACTCCCATTTGCTGAACAGACTTTGATTATCACTAACCCTATGAGGAAATCACACAAGGAATTACTGTCCTCTTATTGAGGCTTAAATAGGATGAGTGATTTTTCTAAGATACATCTGGCTAATGAGTAGCTGGCATTGAAATCCAGGATTCCTGAGGTTAAAATCAGGATCTTCCCTTGTATCATGTAGTATCATATTATCATGTAGAGTTCTTCCTAATTTCTTTTATTGTGGTAAAATACATACAAAAATTGATTATGGGGGCACCTGAGTGGCTCAGTCGGCTAAGTGTCTGCCTTCAGCTCAGGTCATGATCCCAGGGTCCTGGGATGGAGCCCCAAGTTGGGCTCCTGTTCAGTGGGGAGTCTATTTCTCCCTCTCTCTCAGCCCCTCCCAACTCGTGTTCTATCTCAAATAAATAAAATGTTTTTAAAAATTGATTATGTGTTTTAAAATAAACTAGAGAAAAAGCATTATAATAAGAATAAAATACACAGAGATACTTTCACTCTACACTATAAAAACCAACAGACACACTGATTAATTATTTTCATAGATCTCTTCTATCCTTTGAATTTAGCAGGTAACCCGCATGTAACTTTTTTAGGGTAAGGGTACAAATCCTTGTGCACCTTCATATTTCTCACTATGTAAATCTCAAGAAAATATGCCTTTAACAAAGTATGCAATCCTAAAATGAATACAGCAAAGATTATAACAAACAGGGCTGCTAAGTGCACTAGGAACAAGTACAGTATAAATAAATGCTCAGAAAATACATGAAAAGTTACTGAGAAGCACAGATAAATGTCAAGCTATTTCTACAACAGACCAGCCTGGAGATGCTCTCCCTTTGTCATCTCAATGGTTAAAGGTACTCTTTAAAAATCTATTCCTGGCTTCCGAAAATACACTCTAGCAGGAAATGCACTTGGCAACTAGCTGACTCAGCAGAGAGCTAATCCATCTAATCTTAAAACTCAGTAAACATGCACACATCCCTTTCCACTGGTTCTTCAAGTTCCTCTCTACCAAAAAAACCTGCATTAGGATTTGAAAACTTCTTATTCTGCTCTAAAAAGGTTACAGAGATTATTAAAGTGATTATTAAGCCCAGCCTAGAAGTGATTTTACATTATGGCCCAGTGTGGATGCTGCATTAGAAATAATGGTTTAATATAAGTCAATGTCCAGTGTCACACTGTATGTCAATTATACCTCAATTATAAAAAAGTCATTCTTTATTTTTCAAGAATTTATAAAAAGGAGGTAAATTAGTATTCAGAGCTATACAGCACACATGCCCTCTAGAAACTAATATTCTTCCGTTCAAAATTTGAAAATAGTATGTATGAGCAAAACCTACACACAGCACTAGGGCTACTTCAATCTCATCTTAATTTTATTATAATTTTCTACAACTTTTTCCTCAAAAAAGGCATGAAAAATATGAAAACAATGTGACACCATGCATTTCCAGTGTCCATCACTAAGGGACTTACTAAGTAGAATGAAGGTACATTCATTCCATAGAGTACTATACCACTCTCAGTACTGATACGGAATGATTTCCAAGATGAAGTGCAAAACAAAACAGGTGCAGAACAGCATACATGGTGTACTTATCTTGTTACGATACGGAAGGGAACTCCGGCAGTGTGTAAAATTACTTGTGTATGTTAAGAGTATTTCTAGAATGATGCGTAAGAAACTAGTAACACTGACTATATCTAGGAATGGGAAGTGGGTGGTTGGAGGATAAATGTGTGAGGGAGTATTTACACTGTATATTATCTTTGCCTTTTGAATTATGTACCATGTCCAAGTATCATTTATTCAAAAAAGAAAAAAAAACCCTCCTTCTTTTGATATTCCCTATGTTGGATTGCTAACTCTTAATTTTCTAAGCTCATTACTTCTCTCCTGGCATTGTATAATCAATATATATTTTTTCAAATCAAATCAATACCCACTTAGCAGTGGGTCCCTAAGCTACATGGCTTCTATGTGCCTTTATTTATGATAGCTTTTAAAAGAACATTAAAATGAGACTGCCGGCAGATTCCAAAACTGTTATGTGGAAACAAAGTTGAGATCTAAAAACAGTTTCAATTACACTACAGGATAAACCTGTAGTTAATACTTTTTTCTCAATAAAAAATGTCATCTTAAAACTAAAGTTTTGTGTCACCTTCAAGTCACATTCCTGTATGATTATCAAGACCCACTAATTCACTGTGAAAAACATATTAGGATGGACAGATATGTTTTATAAACTCACTGAATAAACATTATATGCATATCGTTTCTCATGAAGAAAAAAAGAATAAAACTGAAACAAATACATCCACATTCCTACCTTCAAAAATCTCTCATCAGTCAATAGTGCAACTTGCTTTTCTGAAGCCTGCTTTTCCACGTACCTAAAATTTTCACCATCCCATACAAAAAGAGAGAAAATTAAACATTCTGAAGATCTGAATATCATATGGGGGAAAGAACTACTTAGATCGTTGGTCACATTCTTTCATTTCTTCTCAAAAATAAACTCAAGAGATAACACTCGTGGTTTAATGGTAATTTTTAACTCCTTAAATCAGCTATACTTCATAATCTAGGGATCTAATCATAAACAAAAGCCGTAAATTCCAGAATCTGGAAATGTTATTTATAAAAGTAACTCTGGAGAACCTGCAAATTATGTCCCTTTGTAAAAATATTTTTCTTTATGCTAAATTAGTTCAAGTCCAACAAAGAAATCTCACAATTGAAACAGGACTTTATTGTGCTCTAAATAAAAAGGTTATTTTTCCTTTTCCCCACTTCAAAAATAGCTAGATCTGAGATCCTTTTTTTTTTTTACCCCAACCTGTATTATGTGTTAAATATGCACTTCTCTTTTTACCTCCTAAACGATGGAAGACGTCGGATATTTTCACATTGATTATCTGATAAAAAATTTATTCTCCTCTTGGCTTCTGGGAGATTACAGCACAGAACACTGAGGGGCTGGGAGTAGAAATGTTCTAATAGAGAAAGCTGAAAGAAATGTGAAGATAAAAAAATATGAAGATTAATATATTTGTTATATTTTGGTAGTAAATCTTTTGCCCTTTGCCTACTCAATTTTCAGGGTTTTTTTTTTTGAACGGTAAAAGTATGGCACTAATATATTTAATAACATCACAATAACACTGCAAACTGCATAAATGGTTCTGTATCTTCAATATTTTAAGACTGATTTTTGTGGACAAGGTCAGAAAATTGTAATCTCTGAAGTATAAACCAGAAAAAACTAATATAAATGGATAGATGAGCTTTCTACAGAAGCAACTCACAATAACAGTAAATACTGTGGGGATGGGACTGGGGTGTGACCTCAGTGTCTAACAGATGCCCAAATACAAGAAAACACCCATCCAAAATCAGTGAAAAAATCTGATCTGAATAAGTAAAAATGTTACAATGGTAGAAGCTTTGCCTACTGATAAAAAAGAATAATGAAAAATGAGGGATGACTAAAGAAAATACATCTTTTTAAACTGAGTTTTATTTCATGAGAAAAACACGGTATAGTATCTAGTAAATTTCAGTGTCACAGTAACTAGAATGCTGTGGTCTCTACAGCACAAGGGGAATGATCTTCCAGAGTCGACCGTAACTCGTAAGACATATCTCACAAGACTACACAAATGTTAAAAACTCTGACTCTAAGCAACCTTCTCATTACCAATTTGGTTTAGTTTCTAGATACCTAGATACCAGAGACACAGTTCCCTAGGTAGTAGACAAACACATTCTTGGACTGGAAAACGGAATTTCCCATTACAGATTAATAAATTAACATGCTGGCTTATATATCAGTATTAAGGTACTGAGCTTGATCCTTCCTGGGTAAACTGATAATGAATTTCTAAGCCTATAGAGCTGAGGATCAGAAACCCAACGCTAGAGGAAATCCTCCAAAATAGTTCATTCTGGAGGAAGAATAAACCTATAAGACAAAGAGGCAGCCTAACTCAGAAACAAATACCAAATAGCATTGTTCATGCCAAGTGCTAAATTATTTTTGCACATATTAACAAAATCTCAGTTCTTACTTATATTTTCCAATTATATTGTGGTAATATTTATTCCAGTGTTAACATCACTTTTTAAACATGAGAAAAGTAAAAACCAAACAAGGTAAGGGGCTTGGTGGGGAGGAAGAATGGGAGGAAGTCACACGAGTTATAGTAGAGCTAGCTTTCTAAGTAAGAATCCAGTATCACTTCACCACTTTGTCCAAATGTGTTCTCAAAATCTGGGTCAACTAACAAGCCAGTTAACAAATTCATCTAATGAAGGAAACACTTAAACATACACAGAATGATTATATACCTTACTGTACCTCCTACAGAAATCAGGACTTACACATATTTTCTACTGATGATTAAGAAACCGGCCAAATGGGGTCTTAATGGCTCTACCACTTATTAGCTACGTGACCTTGGCCCAGCTACTTAACCTAAGCCTCTGTTTCTTCACCTGCTCAACTGAGGATAATAGTTCCTACTAATGAAGCAATGTAAATATTTAGTAACATGCCTAGTACACAAAGGAGGTGCTTAGTAAATTACGAGGAACCTATAAAATCGCCTCATCTGATCCCCTATTTCACAGATGAGAAAACTGAGACCCAGAGAGATTACATAATTTGGTTAATGTCCTCTTCTTTACTCGCTTTCTCAATGTTGAGATGACAGTTTCTATTTCCTAAAACTCTTCTCCTGACTTCAGTGTTATGCTACTTTCTATTGGTTTTTCTTTAGTCTTTCCTATTGCTCTCCCTTCAGCTTGCCATCAAGTTCTAATCTTATTCCTTTTTCACTCCTCTAGATGATGCCTCATCCTCATCACGTGACTTCACCCACCACCTTTTAATGATAAATCCTAATCTATTTTTTCCAGATCTTCTGAGTGCCAAATCTTTCTACCCAACATACCCGAAATTAACCATATACAAAAAGAAACTCATCCTTTTCTAACCGGCTCTTTGCTTTATATTAACATGTATACTTAATGGTACCAACCTCCAATCCATTTGCCAAGCTAGAACCTGTGTGTGTCACCTATGCTCCTATCTGCCACATCCTATCATCCACTTAGTCACCAGGTTCTGTCGATTCTAGCTCATCCTCAAATCTGTTTCCTCCTCTCTAATTCCACTATCACTACCTTAGGTTAGCCCTTGTTATATCTTGTCTATCTCCCTCTACTGTTGCCTTTACCTAGAATACCTTCCCATTTTAACTTGGTGATTCCCTATTCCTTAGGCTATACTTCTGTTCTCCAATGGAATCTCCAGGCATGTTTCTTTCACAGCACTTACTACTGAGAACTGTAATTATGAGTTTCCTCTTCTGCCTCCTTCACTAAACAAATGAGCAATTGGAAGGCCAAGATTTCCTTGTCCTCTGTATCTCCAGGGCCCAGCATAGTTCCTGGCTTACAGTAGGTTCTTAATAAATACTTCTGAGTAAATAAATGAATGAAATAAAATGTATGAGAGAGGCAAATCAGGAATGTAGTATATCTTGATATCATTTAATTTCACGTATTGCTAAGGTAAATATTTCGTTGCTTTAAAAATACTTATTTTAAAAAGTCAAGTTGAGGGGCACCTGGGTGGCTCAGTCAGCTGAGCATCTGACTCTTGATTTCAGCTCAGGTCATTATCTCCGGATCCTGGGATCAAGCCCCATGTTGCTGGGATCCCCACTCAACGGGGAGTCTACCTGTCCCCCTCTCCCTCTGCCCTTCCCCCTGCCCTCATGCACGTGCACACACTCTCTCTCATAAATAAACCTTTAAGAAAAAAAAAAAGTCAAGTTGAAAAAAAAGATACATATTAGCCATAAGAGAGCACTGCAGTTTTATATGGAAGAAAAATACATATGAGAAATAATTTATAAACTCTAAGGCACTACACAAATGTGAGGTATTATCATATTGTACTTTTGTACTGAAGATTACTAATATATCAGTTTTAGGAAACTTGACAACTGGCATGTATTCACAATGAGTATACCTCGCTAAAGTATTTTAGGTAGTTGCCAAGAGAAGGAATTAATATTAACTTTTAAATAACTGGATAATAGGGTCCTTTTTTAGATTAGAACAGATGTTATGAAGCTGAGTTCATGAATTTTCTTCTGGCAGTTCATGAAACCTTAATAAAAATGTATTCCCAATACAGAAGAATATAAATGAATAAACACACATATATGTGCAAGGGACAGCAAACGATGGCCCACACCTATTTTTGTACGGCCCAGGAACTACAAATGTTTTTCATATCTTTAACTGGTTATTTAAAAAGAAGAAAAAGAATATGCAACAGAGTTGTAGCATGCAGAGCCAAAAACATTTAATATCTGATCCTTTACAGAAAGTTTGCTAATCCCTTATAAATAGCATTTCTTAGGTAGAAAGTATATAAACTTTCAATAGACTCTCACAAAAAAAGTCCTTACACCCTACCCCCAAATATTAAGAATCACTGGAATGCAGGGGGAAGGAGGGTATCTTTCTCCATTTTTGAAATCCTAATTAATGTAATTCTCTACATTTTGCTGCAAGGTAACAAAGGAATGATAGGACCTAGAATAATATTACATGAATTTACTTATTTTGGAGTTTGCCATTTAAAATGCCTTATCACATTAAATGGTTTGAATATGCAAATTAATGCAAATTATTTAGAATCAGCTCAAGAACTTTCACACCCATTAGTGTCTTCTTACCTGAAGTCCTTTTATAAAGTTTTGAATTGAGAAATCATGGTACAAAAAGATGTTGGTCAGAATCTGTAACACTTTTTCACTTAGTTTAAAGGGAAACTGAGTTGTAAGAAGTAGCTGAAAGAGATAAATGGAAGGGTAGGATACATTCCTTATTAGCCTTTACTCTTCATCAATATCAAGTATACGTAATGAGGCAAAGAATGATACTATGACATATAACTACGAAAGCTGTAATAGTAGCTACGCTTTTTTTCTTTTTTTTAGGTCAAATATCAATCAAAACTTTAAATTAACTTATACAACAGTCACAACCAAAAAAGAAGCTATTCATACATCTCCAGAATCAAAGATATTCATCCATCACCTTCCACCCAATTGCTAATTTTAAAAAATACAATCTATTAACTATACAATCCCTTTTCTCCTACCAGAAGTCACTGAAGAAGCTATAGGTTTTGGCAATTCTTATTATCAGATTTCTTTTTCATCCCTACTGATATACATTACCAAAGAGTAACACATTATGTACTGTTGAATGAAAAACCCCAAAACAACAGATGTCTATTAAAAAATACAAAATAGCTGAATTTGTATTATTCAGCTAATTTTCAATGGCCTATAGTGAAGAATTTATATCTGAAAATGAAAAGTCATTCTAGGCTTTTAAAACAGAAACATAGTTACAGAAGGCCAACTGCATTTGGCCACAACCAATTCCATTTTTTTTTTTTTTTAAGATTTACTTATTTGAGAGAAAGAGAGGGCAAGTGAGAGAGCGGGGAGGAGGGGCAGGGAGAGAGGGGAAGAGAATCCTAAGTAGATGCCACATGGAGTGCAGAGCCTGGCACAGGGCTCGATCCCATGAGCCAGAGCCGAAACCAAGAGTTGGATGCTTTAACCAATTACACCACCCAGGCGCCCCAACCAAGCAATTTTAAATACTGTAGCTGGAAAAATTTTCCCCAAAGTATCAGTAAACCAATGGATACCACCTTCATGGGAAAAAGATGAAGCAGTTAGTAAATAAATGGAAGGCTGTCGGGCACCTGGGTGGCTCAGTCGGTTAAGCATCGACCGTCGGCTCTGGTCATGATTCCAGGGTTCTGGGATCGAGTCCTATATCGGGCTCCCTGCTCAGCAGGGAGTCTGCTTCTCCCTCTGCCCCTCCCCCCTGCTTATGGGTTCTCTTGCACTCTCAAATAAAAAATCTTTTTTAAAAAAATGGAGGGTTGTCATTAGTTTACCTTCACAAGTGGCATAAGGCACACCTTAAAACAGTTGAGTTTAGCAAACAATTTGTGGAAGTTCATTACTAATTTAGGTAGAAACACAGAACTAATACTAATTTAGGAAGAAAAACAGAGCTAAGGTCTAAGGAAACGTTAGTATTTATTTTCTGTCAAGAGCAGCAATGACAGGAAAGAGTCCACTAAAAATTACAAATTATTTTATACAAAATTAAGAGTCAAAACATTGTTACTGTTATTAGGAAGTCATTAAATTCTATTAAAAATTATTAAAAACCTAAAAATTTCCATTGAGTAATGACTGATAGGTAGGTAAATATAGAAAGATACATTCTTTTTATAAAGCTTGTATTTTGGGGTGCCTGGGTGGCTCAGTTGGTTGAGCGTCTGCCTTCAGCTCAGGTCATGATCTCAGGGTCCTGGGATTGAGCCCCGCATTGGGCTCTCTGCTCAGCGGGCAGTCTGCTTCTCCCATTCCCACTCCCTTTGTGCTCCCTCTCTCTCTCTCTCTCTCTCAAATAAATAAATCTTTTTTTTTTAAAAAGCTTGTATTTTATCTGAGGAGGCAATATTGTACCCTATTAAAAATCATTAAATACAAAAAAATGTGAAGAAATATATTCAATATCATACTCTGAGAGACGCAGAAATTTATCACTAACGTTTTTATTCATAATCTATTCTAGGCAGACTTCTCATCCTAGTTCACTGGTACAGTTTTTTCTTTTTACCTTATCAAGTACCGTAGTCAGGTGGTCCTTGCAAGACAGAGACTGGAATAGTTCTATGCACAACAGAGATGATACTGCATGAGGAAGCAACCGATGGATGATAACAGGAGATGTGGCAATTCCAAAAATGAGTATTAGTGGAAATTCATGTAGATGTTGACTAGTTTTCAAAGGAAAATACAAAGTGGAATTTCATTAAGAAATATATTTCAATACATCAAATTTCAAATTAAGACAACCTTTATAAGGCACTGCTGAGGAGTATCATTCCAAATACTCAAATTTTCTAGGTCACGCAGTTTCCTCTGTTAAAGTAATATAGTTATTTCCGACACACTCTAGCTCTGAAATCGATCTACTAACAGATCCTTTCATTTTAAATATAAGAATACAGAGGTCCAGAGAGATCAGATGCCTCCCTCTAAGGTTATACAATCTCAAGTGTTAGAAGAGTTAGGTATCATTCAATTTAACCTCTCAAAGTCTGAGCCATACCTACAGTCTTCCTAACAGATATCCAGCCTATGCTTTAAGAGTTCAGGGACATGAAACTCACAAACTTTCAAGGTAACTCTTTCTATTTATATGCATTTCTAACACACACTAGGTCACCCAGCCATACATAATAGCTAAGCATTAGAAAACTTTCCTTACACATACGTAGGACCTAATTTTAAAGGACACCACTTAAAGATGTTACATCCTTTCCTTGAATTCTTAACTGAAACTTACTGGACATGACTTATTCGGAGCATGACCAGTATGAACACAAACGATTTCCACAGAGTAGAACAGCACGGTCTTTGATAGCTACGCGGCTCTCTGAGCTCTTTGGATCATGGCTGATGAGTGTGCCTGCTCCCTCCTATTGGCTATTGCTTTTTAGTGTTCTAGCAATATGCAGTTCTACCTTCACAGAAGTACAGTGCCTGGATTCTGTTACTGTTGTAGTTCTTCCTCACTTTAGATGGCAAAGGTAGCCACAAATTTAAGCTCCAAAAAAGTACAGATCTTCTGTCACTTTCTTATTCTGTATTTTTAAAGCATGTAAAGCAGTTTGGTTTTAGCATTAAGAAAAGTCTTAGGATCTAGAAATCTTAGTTTCAATGAGAGAAAAAAAAGACACCATTAAAATAGGAATTACAAGTATATTAGTAAATTATAACACAATATAGCTTTACGCAAATGTAGCTATAACTATTGAGCAAGTTTACATATAGAAAAAGCCAAAATAAATTATGTCCTAAAAAATACACCATGGGAAATACATGTCACTGGATTTTAAATGGGGTTAGTTACCTCAATTCTGAATCTCACAGCACTACCTTGAAAATCCAATGAGACCAAGAAAGTAGTTTCTCACTGTAAGTATTATATAAGATGTTATTTAGAAAACATACTTGCTCAGAAGAGCTATATATAACTCAGAGCTCCGAAGGGTGGATAGGTATCAGAAAATAAGACCTGACAAACGTATCTCAATCTGGAGTAGTTTATCCATTAATGGGATGACCCTGGTGAGAAAAACTACATTTTATACTGCCGTATCATACTAATTAAAAATTGGCTACCTTTAGTCTTTTGATCTCATTCTTGGGTCAAAAAGCAAATGAAAATCTTATAGGAGATCTTTAAACATTCAATTATAAAGAATTTGAAATCATTCTGGTTTCTACACAGTTGGCATTAAAATGAAGATTAAATTGACATTCATTTTCTCTGGAAAAGGGTGCTCTTCAAGTTAAAAGTTATATGTTTCCGTAATAAAAAGAATTTTATGTAAAACCCCGGTGATATATGATCTACCTGCTCATAATTATGAAGTCTTGGAGTACTTTTGTGGTGAAGCTTTCCATATCCTTTAAGATAAGCACAACAGGAGGAGACTGCCATTGGCTAGAAGAAGTCCTCTTTTTCCTTGGCATTTTTGGGTCTGTCTTCTTTTAAGCCATTGTGAAGAGAAGGAGTTAAAAGTAAGCCTTACCACCCAAACGATGCTACAATGCCACATGTTGACATATCTCCCTTTACATTTTACAGTAAAGCAGTTTCTTTTATTTCTCCCACGTAATAAAGAGAAACTCATTCCAACGGTTATGAGCAGAATCTTTTTGTGTCTGACATGGGAATAATAACCAAGAAGAAAAAGGTTCAGTAAAATCTATAACTCCTATGAAATATTTATATTTTCTGCTATCTGAAAAGAGAAAAAAGCATGGGGAGAATATTTTCTACAGATCGTATTTGCTGCTAAAAGAACGCTCTATTTTGCTTTAAGGTGAGAACTAGTATTTTTAAATAAAAAGCACAATGAACACTACTACTCGCTGCTCTACTACTGCTAAACTTCAAGTTGAAAAGCATCTTTAATATCATCTGGTCCAATCTCAATCTTTTCAAGATACCTGACATAAACTGAATGTACATTTGATTTCTCGAATATTTAAAACTGTGGATCAAATTATTATGATAAGCATTAGACCCAATTTCATCCCTATATATAGCAAAATGAAACTTCACTTATTACTGACTTCAGCAAACACCTTTATCAGAAAACGTTGCCACAGTATTTTTTCCCATACTATCTGGCTACACAGCATCATCAAGTAAAGCTGTGGTTTTATGGTGCAGTTCTCCATGAATCATTTAGGTTATTCATTTTCACCAGAGACTGTCATGGAAGAGCAGAACTTCTTTTTAGCTACCTGTTTGTTGAATATACTTTACTTACAGACCATTTATTCCTCTAGAATTCTAAATGTGGAACAAATTAGGTTTTTTTAAAAAAATTACTATTTCTCATTGGATTAAGTTGACAATGGGCACTGGCAGCACGGGTCTACTGCACCAAAGCAAATACTGAGGGACCTAAGAGATAATACATTAAAGTCGCATCCACTGTCAGAGGTAGCATCCAGAGCAGAACCAATTCCTGACGTTGCTTTTGTCACTAGATGACATTCTTCCACAAATAAAATGGCCTTGCAAGAACTGAAACACTTAACAGGAATTAGACTGCATACTGATAAAAGAAT
Source organism: Ursus americanus (assembly GCF_024610735.1). Classification (NCBI taxonomy): domain Eukaryota; kingdom Metazoa; phylum Chordata; class Mammalia; order Carnivora; family Ursidae; genus Ursus; species Ursus americanus. The sequence continues at coordinate 7,615,403 of NC_142137.1, read as the reverse complement.
ACCTTTAAATTCTAATAGCCTTATGAAAAATAGGTAGCTACTGTTAATAGCTAGAGCGCATAAACATATTCTTGTTAGAACAAAACCGTACTATGTTTAATATAATTCTAAGCCTCTTCAATCATAAGCCAATTTCCTGAGAGAAAACTTGTCAGTTTACACTTACCTGTGTGATATTCATATACCAACTGGAAAGAGAATCCACTGAACAATGTGTCTTTTTCTGGGCAACCTGGGTACTTCCCTCTTTGGATTCCTCATCTACACAGCAGCCAGTCAACTGTGAGGCCAGCTTTTGCAAAAAATGTTTTATATCTGCAAAACAGGTAAAAAATGTGAAAGTTTATCTCCCTTTAAAGCAAATATGAAACATCTGAAAGTTCTTGATCAGTATATATTTGGGTAGAATGTGTTTTTCTACCCAATTAACATCTTTAACATATTATTAACATATAACATATTAACGTTAATATTCATTAGTATCTCTTTAATATTTAAATTTCACTAATTCAGACCAACAATAAGCCAAAGTTTGAGTTTATGTATATTGTCCATAATAAAAGTGTTACCTAAGCAAATGTGTAAATATGAAAATTATGAACTATATGAGAAACAATCTATATTTAAATTACACTAGACAGTAAAAGGTTTTTAAGGCCTCTGAAAAAAAGATGGAAAGTGTCACTTACATAAGTTACTTTACTGATTACAAACCTTCCTTAGAGTCATTTTTAAAAATCAATCAGTTCTAGTCAGCTTATGAATATGAAAGTAATATAAGCACATAAAGCCCTTATGTCAGTTCAAATCTAAGCCCATTTTACTCTCTTAGCGTCCACATCCTTTATGATTCAATGGCTTCATATACCTAAGATTGGCTCTGGTGATGGACTACTTTTTTACCATGCTGGTCTTTCAGGGTACAACAATAAGATGACTTGAGGCTGTAAATATGAACCTATATATTCTATTCTCTGTTGGACTAAACAAGAGCTGCCAAATCCCCAATCCTTAATTCTCAGCTCCCCGTCCCAAACTTTCCAACGTATTCAACTTTTAATGGGTTAAGGAACACATCTGATAAAATGCCGAGACTACTACTGACTGTGAAGCTGATCTGGCAGGGGTGGGACTGGAATAAATGAAGCAAAAGGTAGCAGAGTCCTGCAACAGTCAAGATTACTGCCATAGGCAATAAGCCTCACCCTGCCAAAAATGCAGTGCCATGTTCTTCCCACAAATAAAAAGGGATAAAGAAAGCAAGAGAGAGAGAGAGAGAAGGTCAGAAGAGATTTATAACATCTCACCAAGGTTATTATGGCATTTATTCTGTACCTGGACAATCTTTAGCTTGCAATGAGACTACATACGGAGTGACATTATTCTGAAGGGCTTCTGTTAGACTTCTGAATGTTAAATCATGATCTGTTACGTTCACACCTATGGAATAACATAGCAGTATTACACCATCATTTGTAGTATTAACAATTTAACAAAAAGGCTAACATGTCAAGTGGATTAGTAAATAAAAATATTTTTAAACACAATAACACAAACCAAAAAAATATACTGCATAAATGAAGAGACCTCCATTGACAACAGATACTTGGAGGCACACACAATACTTGTCAGAAAAGGTATTTTACACAATTTCTCTTTAAAAAAAGTTACTGAGGATATGTAGTTACCTCTTGAAAACATCTTAAGAGTAATTTCGTTACTTTGTCAAATTCATGAAGAACTCTTTAAAACAATGATTCAAAAATAAGAGCTATGGATTCCAGGCTTACTGTGACCCTGACATAACAAGTGAGGAGAATCCAATCACTAATTAATGACTGTTGTAGTAAACACAATAGGTAAAGTATACAGTAAGCTGATTTCTGAGGAAAGAGACTAAAAACGAATAAAACTTTAGGTCCTTTAGGTATTTACTAAGCCCCTCGCGTTCTCATGTCCACAAATCAGTTTAGTGCTGTGCATGTAGTAATCAGAGTTAAGTGTAATTTCCCCCATAACATTGGGAAAAAGTTCTACTGACTGATAACTTTCCTTGACGTCACAATCTGTGATTTCTAGAAAGTGCTTTGGCACTTAGGTAGGTGCCAAGAGCAAGCATCTTGAAACTGGTTTATAACTGCTACTATAAAACTTCAACTGGCTAGAAGAAAAACAAAAGGTTCAGAATCCAGGCCACCAAGAAGCAAAAAATTTTTTTCTAAAAGAGCCAACAAATAAAAACGTTGACAGTTTATTTTTAAATGGACACATACCTTTTTGAAAATAGAAAATGTGCAACCGGGCTGTAAGCATTCTTTGATCGCAGATTTTTTTTTTTATAGCATCGAAATGATAGTCCTAGCATGCATTATGGTCTATGATCGTGATACCGCCATCTCTGAACAACTTTGGCAGGTTAACAAAACACTGGTTTATCTTGTCTTTCACTGACTGACTTTATAAGCAATTTAACATTCAGTTGCTTAAAACAATGAACTGGTCCACTGGAAACAAAAAATCAACAATATCTTTAACTGGAAAATGTTCTCCAAAGACTACTGACTTTGAAATATAACATCTCCACTAGCTTCTTTTCTCCTTTTGGCAGTAAGCAGACAGAGAAGGGATTTAAACAGTGCTCTCAACAATCTATCAAGCCATTGCTCTTGATTACGTTTTCCCCACTCCCACCTCCAATTATTATAACCTGGCATAGAGAAACAAAGTACCAAACAGTATAATCCAGGCATCACTGCGCCTCAGTTTCTCATCCATAGATGGAAAGGGTTTTGAAATTAAGTGCAGGCTGTGCTGAAAAGCTGTTCAAATTATAAAAATTATATAAAATTATTATAAAAATCATTCCTTGTGCGTTGTTACTCAGAGTGCTCCTGGGATTAGCAGTGTGGGCATCAGCAGGAGGCCTGTTATAAATGCAGAGTTTCAGGCCCCACCTCAGAACTACTGACAAAAACCTGCATTTACTAAAATCCCTTGGAGGTTATTTGTAGGTACACTGAATTTTGGTAAGTATTGCCCTGAACATCAGGAATGAGATTTAGGTAATGAACAGTAGTAAAGGCAGTATTAAACAACAAAATTAAGTTCTTATCTCAGTGTCCACTAGTTTAACAAACCTTGAATAAATAATAAATTGTAACTGCAATGAAGAGTACATTTGAAATCCAAACAAATCCAACTTTCTTTCCAAAAGAAATAAGGAAATTTGCTAGTATTCTAAAAAATTTTTTTCCATTATATAATATTAATACATATTATAAAACAATCTAAGATTGATAAACTAAGCACATGGAAATAAAATTAAGGTCATAGATAATTCCACTGAAGAGACAATTAAAAAAAAAAAGTAAATCTATTTACCCACCAGTGTTTCCTTTATTATCAAATACAGATCTCATATATGCTCATAAAATAACTAAAAAGAATAACACAAATATATTTCCCCTTCATTTTTCTGACAAAAAGTTGAGGAGGTACTAGCTAATCCTGGATCAATTTCTTTTAATTTACAGATGTATGATTAGCATAAAGAACTTTTATTGGTTTTGAAAGTATGTAAAGAAACTATAATTAGTTTAATTCTATTATCAAAACAGGTTACTCTCCACTATCCTCAACCACAAAACCACTAATTAAAAAAACCAAACATACACCCATACATACCTAGAATAAGAGCAGCAGTTGGAATTTCTCTGAGTTTTATTTGACAGCCCCAGTCTTTTGAATTCTTCTGGAATCCAGAATAAGACTTTTGCAGAAATTCAATTAGACTATCAAACAGGTTTTTATTTAATTCCTCTTGTAGTTGCTATGAAGAAAACACAAAACTTTATGAATTATTATCAGTAGTAATCAGATGTATCCTTCAAAGTTTGGGAATGAAAACTGTCATGAATTCCAAAGATTACATGTAAAATGATTATTAGATGGAAGAAATTTTAAAAAAAATGTCTTTTCCTTAAACTGCCAGTCATTAGTACTTTGGATTCCCTCATTAAAGAATCTCATTTATTCATTCAACATTTACTAACCACCTTACAAATGAAAGGTAGTCTTTCTAAAAAAGTGAAAGAAAAAAAACTGAACAAGAACACTTACAATTAAAACACATTGTGTATAGTGCTGTGATAATACAGAGTAGGACCATCCAACACAAGCTAAGGAGGTGACATATTTGAGTCAAAGCATTAGGGCAGGTGATGGAGGAGGTGACTATAGGGAGAAGAAAGTTAGAAGGAATGGGGAGTAGAGGAAGCAAGGAAGGAAGCACCAAGCACCTGGGAACCACAGACAGAGCTAAGCATCAAGGACATGAGAAGTGGTAGGGAATGAGCCTGGACAAATAAGCAAGGGGCTAGGCCTATACAATTATACTTGATGTTAAATAGGTTGAATTTTATCCTGTGGGGAGAACCACTGAAGGGATATGAAGTAGAGAAATGATTCCATCAGGGTTAAGAAGGGTGAATCAGGCAGCACTGTGAGGTGGAAGGGGAAGCTGTACTGGCAGTGAGGTGGGAAAACCCTTGCGGCCTGGCACAGGGCTGTACCTGTCTGAAGGGAGGACTTTTCTAACTTGGCCACTGGTGCCACAGAGGCTGAGTGACAGACCTGAGGGGTCTGACATCAAAGGCACAGACATCAGTTAGGAGGATCATCATGATGCAGGTTAAGAAATGAAGGCCTGGGGGCGCCTGGGTGGCACAGTGGTTAAGCGTCTGCCTTCGGCTCAGGGCGTGATCCCGGCATTATGGGATTGAGCCCCACATCAGGCTCCTCCGCTATGAGCCTGCTTCTTCCTCTTCCACTCCCCCCTGCTTGTGTTCCCTCTCTCGCTGGCTGTCTCTATCTCTGTTGAATAAATAAATAAAATCTTTAAAAAAAAAAAAAGAAAGAAATGAAGGCCTGAGCTGGAAACCACAAACTCCAATACTTTCCAAGGGTCACTTGGAATATATAAATGGCAAAGCCCTAGGTGGAAAGCAATGAAGAGTGAGGGGAAGCAGTAATAAATGAAGTGCATAACCCTCCCCTAGGCATTAAAAAACAAACAAACAAAAATACAATACTGTGCTGGTCAAACAAAACAAGTCCACTCAAGATGTTGGCCCTAGAGCTACGAATCTGCCAGAGTAGAGAAATTATTTCAGAGCTGGAATATAAAGAACATAGAAACTGGACATGAGGATGAGGGAGTGAAGTAGTTTAAAAACAGCTTGACTTCTTACTTGAATAACTGAATGGACAATTTAAAGAGTGCCACCATTTAAAAGCTGTGAGGATATGTAAAGAGCCCTATGCCTTGGCAGTTATTATTATAAATGTATGTTCCAGTACCTGAAGATATGCTTAATACTTGGAACATGAGCGGGTTTTTTGTAGAATATACAGATTATACTAAACTAATATTACCTATGTTTCAACAATAGTCTTGAAAACTGATGGAAAGGAGGATGGGAAGGAACAAATATGAGATTTACATTATTAGAGAAATACTAAGTCATTAAAGAAAGTATTCACCTCAGTTTCAGATTTCATCTGCTGCCATATCAACTGATAAGTTTCAAATCGAAGCTTACTGTCCTCAGACTCATTTTTCCCTTTATTAAAATAGTCCTCTAAAAACACAGAAAGAAATAGGTCAGTTTCTTTTTTATGTAATAAAAGTTAGAAAGTCTGTGCAAAGTCACACAGTAAGGGATGGGACTGAAATATGTATCAAAAATAGAAATATGTATTAAGTATATATATATATATATTTGGAGACAGGTAACATTTAATATCCTATATTTAATTTTATTTATATATTTTTACTATAGTAATTGTATTATAAGATTAAAATATCTTTAATTTTTAGGTTATATTTCTATCTGTACTTTTAAATTGCTAACAGTATATAATGGATTTGGTCTGAAACTTAAACATTTAATATTAACATATTTTTATTATATACATTATATATAATATATTATATACATTATATATAACATATTATATTATTTATATATATTGCTCTTATTCGAAAGCCTTGTATACTTTGCTTCATATATTTGCTCTGAACACGCCTTTATGAAATGATTCTTAGGACGATTCTTGCTCTTTTATTCAATTGACATAGGTTAGCCCGGCATTTTATTTAGTCAATTATTTTACATGCTTTTTTAATGTTTTCCTCCAAATGGTTAGCCATTCATCAAAACACCATTTGTCAAAATATGAGTGGTTTTCAAACTTTTTAAACCATGATCCTCATCAAGGAATACATTTTACATCATAATCCAACACACAGATGTTTAACAGAAACAAAAACAAAGGTCCCACAAAACAGTACTTATCATGTGACAGCAAATGTTTTCTATTCTGTTTTTTAAAACTATTAAAGACTAAGTTCATTTCATGACTCACACCTGGGCTTTACTCAGTATGTAACATGCACTTACTAAATAACCCATCCTTTCTCCCACTGATTTGAGTTGCCCTTCTTATCTCAATACTTACAAATGCACTTGGAACTATTTTTTTAACTTCTTTTGTTCTACTGAATCCAAGTCTATTCCCACAGCTGTCCTGAACTACTTGAAATCATTAAATGGTTGGCGCTTTGCAGTACATTCACATATGGGATAATTCCAGGTCTCCCTCCTACCACCATCACACATATTCATTCTTCTTCAAAATATTTTGAGCCATTCTTTCAAATAAACTTTTCCACTGCTCAAAAATAATTAAAATAGTATTTTGACTGGATAAAATAAAATCTGTAGGTTGATTTGGGAAGAAATGATATTTGTAACATGTTAGAAAATCTACATCCAAAACACTACAGGTCTCTTCCTTTAATCAAATATCTTACATTCCTTGTAGCTTTCTACTTTCTTTAATATTTCTTATTGTTTGCTGCTAGATATTGTATTGTAACAACTACAACTTTTAAAGGATTCAATAACACTAAAAATACATGTTTTGTTCCTGACTCCACTGAGAAGCCACTAGCATTCTACCATCAAGTTTTAATGTTAACTGGTAGTTTGGAATACGGATTCTCTTTTATGTTAAGGAACTTTCCTTCTGTTCATAGTTGACTCAGAGTTTTAGACAAATATTTTTTAAATTTATCAAAAGCCCTAGAATATACTGAAGCTATCATATGGTAAAATGATAGACAAGGTTATAGTACAAAAATGCAAACAAAAAAGGGAAATACACCATCATTAAGAGACAAAGCAAAATAACAAGGTAGCCTTAAATAGAAGAAAGAAGTCATTAATGAGTAAAATCATACAAAATGTTAAAATGGCAAATCAAGACATTAATTTTTTACGTGAATACTAACCAAAAAACAGTCAGAAACTGGGAAACAACAGCAACAGGACAATGTAACTTATCATCATGACTTCTCTCAAACATTTATAGATCAGGAAGGTAAAAAACAAATCAGAACTGAGAAGACCTACAGAATATAAGCTCTCACTATTGACAGGTTCCCTCTTGCTCCTACGCACAGTGCTTGACTTCAGTGTGAACATCTCCTATAGGGCCGGTGCCACCACTGGTCTCAGTCTCTCCCGGCCCCCCTCTCTCTCCAGTTCCTGCCCTGTCGTCTTCATGGATGTACAGTCATCCACAGAACACAGACAAGAGAGAGAGTTACCAGTCTTCTCTTAGGTACACATCCAAGTGTCTACAAGTCAGGGGACAGATGGTGGGCAAAATGCAGGGCATCTTCCTACTTCAGGCAATCTGTTTCAAGAATTGAAGCCAGTGAAGGCAAGTGCTAAAATCTGGATATGTTTTCCTTATTTGTATACCATCTGTCTTATAATCAGGGTCAATTCCTCTAAGATTCTCATATTGAAACAGTATCTACTAGGCTTAGGTCAGCCCAATTAAAAAAAAAAAAAAACTAATGCACTTCAAAGCAAAGTTCAAATTGTACACATTAGGTTTACTAATACTAAAACTTTGAACAAATCTTAATTATAGCCGAAATTCAACAGAAAAAGTTCTAAGCAAAAACTCGCCTATCATGAGAGACAGTACCAAGTAATGGTTAGACCAGAAGCTCCAGAATCAGACAACTTGGGTTCAAACCCCAGCTCTGTCGCTTACTAGCACTACCACTAAGAAAGTTCTACGTATCCTCATAATATTTTAATGGAGATACTCATAATATAGTCCTCACAGTTTGCTGAGAGGATTAAACAAAGTAACACATATATAGGGCTGAGAATAATCTAGCACATAATAAAAACTGAATAAATGCTAGCAATTTCATTAGTTATAATGACATTGCTGATGATACTAGATGTCATTTCATGCTCTGTATCCTTCATAGATAATGGGAAACAAAACCTGAATTTTTTCTGAAAATGAACTACTTTGAGTTTAGCAATCTCCAACATTAAAGAAGTCTGTTCACAAGTCAGTCACTTAAAAACAATTTATAATGTAGCTATTCTTTGTTCACTATTTCCAAGTCTGTTACTGTCACTTTTTATTGGGGGTGGGCAGGGAATATAGAAAGTTTCACTGAAACTAAGTCTAAGACAGTGTAGAACTTGAGATCACTGTTCATTCTGTTAAGAGAAACTGGATTCTTATTATAAATCGTATTTTCTACCCTCTGGCTCCCTCAAGATGAACCGTGATTTTATTATTTGCTCCTTGAGCACAGGTTTCTTATCTAGCTGGTCTCAAACTGAAGGAGTAACACCCTAAGGTCTGCATCATGCAATGATTTAGAAAAATCCTATTCATTAAACGCAAGTTCTTTATTTCCTTAGTCAAACAATGGTATAGTTCAGTTTTTCTTTTTTTAATTCAAACCTATTGCATGAATACACGTAATTCCACATCATAATTTTTCCATCAGAATTAATCTTTACAGTACTGAATATTGAGTGTAAGTAATAAGCCTGTGAGGAGCTTTTAAAAAAGTACCAACACCCAGGTACCACTCCCAGAGATTCTGATTCAATTGGTCTGAGACGGGATCTGGGCATTAGTATCTTTAAAAAGTTCCTCAAATTGAAATCTAAATAAGGTCAATGGATTGTACCAATGTTAAGTTTCCTGGTTGTGATACTGTACCAGTTACCCAAAATATTACCACTGGAGATTACTGGGTAAAGTGTACAACTCTCTACACTTTCTTGCAAGTATATGTGAAAATACAATTATATTCAAAAAAACCCCAACCACAATTAAAAAGAAAAAAGTTCCCCAAGTGATTCTAATCTGCAGCTACAATTGAAAACCAGCACAACACACATTTTAAGACAGTGATGCCATGATTTGTTTGAAAAAGTCAATTCTTCCTAACATAATCACCAAGCAGGTATCTGAAGATAAATGAAGAAAGACAGTATCTTTTTTTTTAAGTTTAATTTTATTGAGAAATAACTTACAAATGATAAAATACGCCCATTTTAACAGTTTAATAAGTCCTAACAAAAGTATACACTCACATAACTACTCTCTCAATCTAGAAAACCTTTCCATCAGTCCAAAAAGTACCTCTTGCCCTTTTGCAGTCAACTTCCCCTACTGCCCCCCAGGAAATCACTGATATTTTTAAGACAGTTTCTCCCTTTTTAAAAAATTTCCTTCTGAGTTAGCCTTATTATTTTATTTATGTATGTTTTTAAATAAGCTCTACGCCCAACGTGGGGCTTGAACTCACAACCCAGAGACAAGGGTCACATGCTTTACCATCTGACCAGCGAGGCACCCCTAAGACAATCTCTTTTGAAGAATGGGGACATATTCTTTGAAGGAAATTTACTTTCTAATTTGCCTTTTGAAGGTACATTTGGACTCCCTTTTAGACTGAAAGTCTGGGATGTACCTTATTCCTTTGACTGTACCTTGGAACATGACTAACATGACTATACCTTACATCAAGAAGGTAAGCAAGGCAAACTTAAACAAGAGAATTACTAACTTCAGCTAGGGTTAGGTAAGTTCAAGATTTAGGGGAGGAAAACTAGCCAATTCGATATTAAGACATCTTACCTACTGGCACAGAGATCTTTCTCTTCTTGAAGTTTGGCTTAAACACAAAGCAGCCCTAAAAAAAAAAAAAAAGAAAGAAAGAAAAAAGCATAAAGTCAAAGTAGCCAAGGATATCGACAAATCTGATTAACCAAGTATTTTATGGATAAGCAGATTTTTTTAAAAGAATTTCTTTAAAGTGCTAAGAAATCATCTCTCTTCTGATTTATAGCAGGAAAATTCTTTTTTAAAAAAAGATTTATTTACTTTTTAGAGAGAGCGTGTGCACATGCAAGAGGGGGGCGGGGAGCCAGAGAGAATCCCCAGCAGCTCCCTGTAAAGCGCGGAGCCTGGACAGGGGGCTCAATCCCAGGACCTTGAGATCCTGACCCGAGCTGAAATCAAGAATCAGAGGCTTAACCGACTGAGCCACCCAGGTGCCCCTAGCAGGAAAATTCTTAAACAAGGGGAGTATCCATTTCTTTCTCCTCCTTCCCATGGGATGCTCATCTTTGATTTTGCTCTTAGGGACCTAATCTAAGAGACAAGGAAAATGTAAGATGATGAAACAAACCCAGAAAGGTTCCATTTTTATAAAACTTAAAGAAGAACATTAGTACTATTCATTAAAACAAAGATAAAAAATAGTGACACTCTCTCATTTCGAAAGAAATATTTTTTATTTAAACTTCAAATATCCATAACCTGGTCAGGAAATAGGTAATTTGGCTATTGTTTCATCTTATACATCTTTCTTCATCTGATAAGTCTTACTCATCTGCTCTGGGAAACCTTCCCCAGTTCTCTAGTTAGAATTATTCCTTTCCCTAAGATCTCACAATACCTGAATACTTTTATTTTCTTTGCTTTGAATCACTTTCACTGCGTATCATAGTTATTTGCGGTTCTGTCTCACCAAGTAGTTCACGAGTGCCTTCAGAGCACAGACTGCATATAATTCATAATTATTTCCTCAGTGTTAGGATACACATTAGGACAGTGTTAGCATACACATTAGGCAATCAGTATATGGAATGAATGCTTGTCAAGTAATTTTCCTGGTAATTTCCTAGTTACATTTAGTTTCATGTTATTATTTGCCAAGTGATATATAGTCCCCAAGCTACTGGTCCTGCGTTTATCCTACCCATCCTATAGCCATGCACCATGTACAACTTCTTAAAGACTGCCATTTTTTATGGAAAATTAAAGAAAGAATGAAAAAATATACCTAGAAAAAGTACTCTCAGGATAGTGCTAAAGAAAGCTGTGCAAATACAAAGTGGCTATTTGGATTACAGGCTCCAAAATAAACTGTGCCTTATACTCCTATATCTGCAACTAGTGAACCATTGAAACACGCATTCACATTTAGAAAAATCTTGTAGTACCACAAAGAGCTTGTCATTGCCTCCTTTCTATATCCACCTGCAATTCAGTACAAGGAAAAGGAGCTATGAAGGAGATAAACGAGTGCCCAGAATAGATCCTAATGTATGGCAGGTACTAATATGGTTAACCTCTCTGAACTGCTGCTCAAATGATGGTGTTTGAGATAGAAGAAGCAATCTAGGAGGAGAGCTAACAGGTAGAAAATATCACAAAGAAAAGGAAGCTTAGATAGGTTAAAAAAAAAAAAAAAAAAGCTAGCAGTCCTATGAGCTCCTTAAATAGTCCTAAAAGATTCTTATTGATGCAAGGTCCCCTTCATCATCATCTCAATATAAGCATTTCTATTACAATGCCATAAATGCTTTCCTGAACAAAACCTCACAATTCTGCAAGATACACAAAAATATGAGCCTTTTGCATTGAAAAGAGTTAGGGGGCAGACCACTCAAAACCTATGGAATATAACCAACACAAAACAAAAACAGTACCAATCCTAATAAAAAAATACCAGTGTAAGAGAACCCCAACTACCTCCATCTGACCCCAAATTTTCCAATTGATTTAAGATCTTCTTTCCAGCTTATCTCTTAACACAGGCAAAAGATCCTGTGAGCACAGCATCTCCTGATGGGAACCGAACTAAACCCTCAAGCAGTAAGGACAGCCCTGAGCCAGCAAGACCCCGCCTATGATTGACTCCTACACAAGGATCAACCTGACCTTTACTGCCCTCCTTTGTCCCACATTTTCCTCATAAAAACTTGTAAGTATTTTCAGCACTTTGTTGACAGTCTTTGAGACTATAAACTGCTGTCTTCTCAGTGTTGGCCTCATTGAAATAAATTCCTTTCTTGTTTCACTACCGCTCATTTCTCTGACTTTGGATTTTGTCAGCAGCGAGGGGCTGAAGCTGGTCTGTTTGGGATATCTGGAGCCAGGTGCTCTCGTACCCCTGCGCCCAGACTACAAGAGGACATGTTAAACTTCTTCTGGTATATTTGAACCTAGCATCATAAGTCAATCTGCTGTAAACTTAAGCTCTATGGCTTTAAGTTCCCCTTTGATATGTAGTTTCAGTTCTGACACTCCTTCCCATAATTTTAGTTTAATTTTAATCAAAATTAAAGATAAGATCCATGGTAGAGCCTTCTAATCTATTTAGTTTTAACGTGGGGAGAAAGGACTTTGCAGTTTTTTCATCTACATTCTCAACTGTATCGCAGTTTGACTTCAGGGGCTTCTGGCTGCACTCATATTACTAAAGGTCTTACTTTACTTGGTCTGTAGCAGTGCTGTACAACAGAACTTTTGGTAATGAAGGAGAAATATCACGTCTCTGCACTAATATGGTAACCACCACCACATGGGGTTATTGAGCACTTGAAATGTGGCTAGTAAAACTGAGAAAATGCATTTCTAATTTTATTTAATTTTACTTTATTTTGATTAAAACTGAAATAGCCACATGTGGCTACCAGCTACTGACATTAGACAATAGTGATCTAGGGTTATCTTCTTAACAACCACACTATCAGGTCTTCCTGCAAGCCCTGGCCATCTAGGCAGCCCATATGAGGTCTATGTGATCTCCTCTGACACACACACCCCTACACTACGACTTCATTCTTATTTTCACAACGCTTCCTCTCTGATTATACTGATATTTCAACTTCTTTAACAGGTCATTTTATTTCTATCTTCTGGGCCAAAAACCATGTCATTCTCTATGGCATAACAGTCTCCCTACCCTCCAACCCTTTGCCTAACTTCTATTTTTCAGGTCTCAGCTAAAATGTCCATCTCTCCAAAAGGCCTTCGCAGACCCCGAACAATCTGCTAACACCACAATTTGTTATCATCAGTTCATCTGTGTATAATGCCGTTCTTGAGCGCGAACACTTAAGTCTATTTTGTTTACTACTCTACGTCGTACCTAACGGAGCGCTTGGCGCACAATAAATATTTATGAGAAAGAAAAAGGGAGATTGGGGCACATCCTCGGGGAATTCGACCGCCACAATTAGAACTTAAAAGTCTCCCAACCAAAACAACCAAGGCAGATCGGTGTCTTCGCTCCTCGAGCAAAACTGACCTCAACTGCACCTGGAGTAAGGACGCTTCAGCTCAGCCCGCCACTCCCTCCCCTCGAGCCGGTTCACTGAGGCCTACGTAACCTCTGCTACATCCCTTTTCCAAACGACAATGAGGCGACGGCTGAGTCTAGTGGGCTTCCGCCCCCCACGTACCTTGGACACCGAAGAGGTGGCCATGGTCACCGCGGCCCGCCGGATTACAGCTGCACTCGGGATTTCCCGCGCTCCCTCGCGGCAGCAGGGCAGAGGTTAGTGGCAGGCCACGCGGCTTCTTGATTGGTTGGCAGAATCCTCCGGGCGGGCTTCCGGCGCGCGTAGGAGGGTCGTACAGAGGGGGGCGGGGCGAGGAGTCGAGCCGGGCGGTTGGGGCGCGCTTCGTGGAGGCCGGCATGGCTTGTGGCTTCCGCAGGTCCATCGCCTGTCAGGTACGGACCCGGGAACTGGCAGAAGGAGGGCCCGAGCGGAACCCCTACCCCAAGGCAGCCCTCAGTCAGCGAGGGGGGGGGATTCCACGGAAACCGTTTCTGCCGCCTCCTCCCTCGATGCAGCTGCTCGAGTTGCTGAGGCCGACCTAGTGGAGCGTCGGCCATGCGACCCAAATCGGTTTCTCAAGGTAGAAAGTAAACCTTGAGAAGCAAATGTTGCTTCTCTCACTCCTTCCCACCCCACAGCTTTGTATGCTTTACCCTAGTGGAAAGTCATTGGGCCACGATTAGAACCCTTTAGAAATTAGTGTTCTTTACACTTAGTGAAATTGATAATGGATCTGGATTTTCATTCGAAAGGATTTAATTTAGAAACTGGTCATTTGTTTTGCAATCATTTTGGCCGCCTGTCCTAGCATTATCTTCGGTAACTCCAAAGATAACGTGAGATGCTGTTTTTCTTGATTAGAGTCCTCTGTGTGAACAACTCTGGAATAAGGAAAGGAATAAAACACTTCAGCATTAGATTTCAGCAAAAAAAAATATTTCTGAAATTCATCATCTTTCGGAATTTTGCAACGAAACTTTTTATTGTCTTGACAAACTAATTTCCATTTTATTAATAGACTTGTTAGGGGACGTATTTTGCCTGGTATATAATTTCCCTCAGTTCATTTTTATAGTATTTCTGGACTTTGTGGGAAAATTCCTCTGCCTTGTCTTTATGCTTATAGATGTATTGCCCTGCCCAAAGCTGGCTTCTCAGATACCACCAAGGGACCTTCTGATAGGACAAAGCTGAGTTTATGGTTTACCGGGGTAAGAAAGAACACCTCGGCAGAGTTTCGGTAGTGTCTGGGAAGGCAACGTCAGATTTTTCTTGAGAATTTGAGGTATGGTTTAAGGCTGGTCTTTCAGAGGCAGAGGGTGAGAGGGCAGGGCAGTGGAGGAGATGGCTTGATTAGGTTTTGTTACTGATCTTCACAGTTCCGAGATTGGGAGAAGGCAAGTGAGTGCAGGGAGTCTTAGGGTATAAACTGTTAGTCCTTTTTCTTGAAGAATTGGTGATTTTCAAGAAGTTCCTGTAATGAATAGTCAAGCTATTTATCTGGGCAGGAGTCTCCTAGAATAGTAAAGTTATGCCAATGAAGAAAAAGAAATAATAAAGTCATACTAATGTAGACAGTAGGCTATATCCAGGGTAGGTAGTTTTGGACCATGTCCAAGCTGTGTTTGGAGGGGGAGAGGTAAGATGGTTTCTGTTCTCAACCCATAGGTCAAGATAATGCCATGACCAGAAACATTTTGTGTTTAGTTTTGCAAAGGCTGTATTCTTCCTTGTAAAGAAGGTAAGTTGGAGAAACAGGAACTAATATGCAGTGTGTATTTGTGCTAATTACTGTACATTCACGTTTAAGCCCCATGATGACCCTATGACGTAGAAGTATTAACCTTACACAGTTGAGCAAACTGAAATCCAGAGATTAAAAACCTACGGTAGGCCAGAGTCTACACATGGTCAATAAATTGAAGAGTTGGTTTATGAACAGGGGTCTAACTTCAAAATCAGCCCTTTCCTATACGCTGTGCTATCAGTTTATGAAGGCAAGAAGCACATTCTGATCAATAGACGGTATCTAATAGATTCGTATGGCAACATAAACTAAGCAAATATATATTTCTCCAAACATGGAGTCATTGAAGGATGATCTGAAATGAGGTTAAATAAAAATATGTGCAATACATATCTTTATGAATGAGGATCCTTTGCTAGTTTAGGAATGAAGGAATGTATTACATGAAGTGGCACATTCATTCAGCAAATTTTGATAATGAATCTACATTTTTTTAAGCACTATCATCAGTCCCAAGGTTGAATAGAATATGGCTTCTGTCCTGGCATGGCTCTGGACTAACTTTATACATGTGCGTGTATATATATATATATATATATATATATACGCACATGTATAAACAGCTAATCGCAGTACAGTCCATAACCAGTGTATTAGAAACATGCGTGAAGTGCTAAGGGAATATGGAGAAGACACCTTCCTAATGCCAGGGAATGCTTTGTGGAAAAGGTAATGTGGGGCCTCAGTCCTGAAGGGAGGATGGATAGGAGTGTACCAGGTTAGTTGAGTGAGAGCTTGGGGAGTGGTAGGGTATTCCGAAAACATCATATGTGTGAACAACAGACCCATGGGAGAGGATGGTGTATGTTGATGGAACCGCAATA
Organism: Ursus americanus; assembly: GCF_024610735.1. NCBI lineage: Eukaryota > Metazoa > Chordata > Mammalia > Carnivora > Ursidae > Ursus > Ursus americanus. The sequence continues at coordinate 7,599,240 of NC_142137.1, read as the reverse complement.
TTTGGATATGACTGAAATTTTAGAGTATGCCTCTTGGGCCTCACTTCAGCAAGTCCTTTGGATTCTGTCTTCAAAGCAGTGTCTTGAATCTATCCATTCTTTTCCATCCCTATTGCCCTTCCCTTCCGTCACCCCAAACCAAGCTACTGTTATCACCTATGTCATCTGCTTACAACAGCATTCTGATGGTTCTGTTTTCATCCTTGCCCTCCCTCAAATACGTTCTCCTTATAGCAAGGAAAGTGACTTCTCAAATGTAAATCAAATTGTGTCACTTATCTGTTTAAAACTACATTGCACAAACTCTCTGCCAGAACCTTAACATCTTTCTTTCCAACTTCCGTTCATACCACCCTGTTCTTCCTTTCTGCAGGATTCTACCCACACTATAATTTTACTTTTCTAACAAAGCCAAAGTCTTTCCGTTCTCATTGCATAGATTATTCCCTGTCTAAAGGAAATGATTTTATATCATGACCCTTTGTGCAAGATGGAAGTTTCACAGAACACTACTTTATAATGCGTGTGCCTTCTTTTCTGTACTACATTTTTTTGGAAAATCCTGGTTGGGACTCACTGAATTTATACCCAACTGACAATCTATAGTTTGAAAAGTGTGTCCTTCAGTTGCTCTCTCAGACCCATGTTTGCTTCCATCATAGCATTTATGAGTTAATAATTATTTCATTAGCTAATTAATTATTATTAGGGAATTAGTTATTTTGTTGTTTTGTTTTCCTTGTTTTGGTGTGTTTTCTCTATAGGCTTCACGAAGACAGCATGGTTTTTTGGGGTTTTTTTTGTTTTTTTTGTTTTTAAGATTTTTATTTATTTATTTGACAGAGAGACAGCCAGCGAGAGAGGGAACACAAGCAGGGGGAGTGGGAGAGGAAGAAGCAGGCTCCTAGTGGAGAAGCAGGCTCCTAGCAGAGGAGCCTGATGTGGGGCTCAATCCCAGAACGCTAGGATCAGGCCCTGAGCCGAAGGCAGAGGCTTAACGACTGCGCCACCCAGGCGCCCCGAAGACAGCATGTTTTATTCACTATTTCTCTAGCACCAGCAAAGTGCCTGAAACATAGAAGACTTTTAATACATATTTAAAGAATAAGTAAGCTGTTGTGATGTAATATAAAGTTTGCAGCTTCACCAAATGAGTTCATAATTTTAAAGCTGTGAGGTAAAATGGTAAAAGTGGAAAGGATTAAAATTGTAGTCCCTCCATTTGTGTGACTGACTTAATCTTGGCAGGTTATTTTGTCAACTATAAAATGATGGTATTGATTCCAAGTTTAGAGGATTATTGCAAGGATTAATGATGATGAATACAATAATAGCTATTGTTTGTGGAGTATCTCACTTTTACCATGCAGTTTTTCTGAACTTTATGGGGCTGTTGATAAGATCTGATGACATAATGTTAACAGAAAGTGCATAGTATCAAGAACTGTGAGGGGATTGTGACTTTACCCTACTAGTCTACCACAGTTCCATGGATGGTGGCGGAAAACATGAGATCCCTAGGTGAGAGAAAAGGATTTTATTATTCACAGCAATAGTATTAGCCAGAGTGTCGACATTTTCTTGTGTCGGTTCCCCAAACCCCTCTTCTAACTACAGGGTGATGTGAAGAAGGTCAGATAATACCTGCACAGGCCTGGTGCTGTGTCACATAAGAGAGGGACCCTGAGTCTTTTAGAATGGGCAGTAAGCATGTTTCCCTTTGCTCTGCAGTAGGACACTATTTCTGTCTTACAAATCTGTTTGCTATATGAGCATCCTTGAAAAGATTTTATGCTTTGCTTACAAGACATGCAGAAACCTAGGAATCCCATATGAAATTTGTCTCCCATCACTTAGGACGGTGTACACACGAAATGTACAGTACTTGATATTATGTTTAATCTTTTCAGTCATCCTATTTGTAGCAGTCTCCATTTTATAGAGAACACTGACAGGAAGATGAAAAGAAAAACCTAAAGTTACAGAGCAACAAAATTGTAGAATTGAACTACTAACCCAGCTTTTTGACTCAAAGCTCGAATTCTTTGTATTCTGTAGAATAACCTTTATAAACTGTTCACTGTATCTAGCTCAGAAATGTAATGATGGAGTGTAGATTTGTTTCCCTTTCTCAGTGCCTTTTCATTTAGATATTGATGTTAAGTTTAAAACATCCAGCTGAAGGGCGGCGGGGTGGCTCGGTTGGTTGAGCGTCCAACTTGATTTCAGCTCAGGTCTTAATCTCAGGGTTTTCAGACAAGCCCTGTGTTGGACTCCGCACTGGGTGTGGAGCCTACCTAAAAAAATAAATAAAATAAATCCAGAGAGTTCTTTTTAATTTTTTTACTTTTAATTTTGAATGTCAAAATTCTAGAAAAGTTGTGATAATAGTGCAAAGAACTCCATATACTTTTTTTATCCAGAGCCGCCAGTTATTAACATTTTGCCACATTTGCTTCATCATTCTGTCTATATGATTTACATTTCCCATATCATTCGAGAGTTGGTTTCATAAAGCATGCTCCTTAACCTGTTGATACCTAATTATTTACTTCCTAAGAACAAGGCTTATCTTAACACAGCCACAATATAGTCATTAGAGTCACATAATATCATACAATACTTTCATTTAATGTATAGTGTGTTCCAGTTTTGCTGCTTTTTTTAGTAGTCTTTTTTTCCAGTATAGGATCACAAGCTGCACTTAGTTGTTGTGTAATTGTATCTTAAGTGGCCTTAAGCTCTTCTCATTAGTTTATATTTACATAACGTGCTAGAAGAGGTGCACTGCTAACAGTGAATAGAAGACAGGCTTCCTTGACTGCTGATGAGTTCTTTTAGATTTCAGGTGTGAATTGACAAGGCAAGAAACAACAATTGCTGGAGAGGATGTGGAGAAAGGAGATTCCTCCTACATTGTTGGTGGGAATGCAAGTTGGTACAGCCACTCTGGAAAACAGTGTGGAGGTCCCTTAAAAAGTTAAAAATTGAGCTACCCTATGATCCAGCCATTGCACTACTGGGTATTTACCCCAAAGATACAGACGTAGTGAAGAGAAGGGCCATATGCACCCCAATGTTCATAACAGCATTGTCCACAATAGCCAAATCGTGGCAAAACCGAGATGCCCTGCAACAGATGACTGGATTAAGAAGTTGTGGTCCATATATACAATGGAATATTACTCAGCCATCAGAAAGAATGAATTCTCAACATTTGCTGCAACATGGACGGCACTGGAGGAGATAATGCTAAGTGAAATAAGTCAAGCAGAGAAAGACAACTATCATATGATTTCTCTCATCTATGGAACATAAGAACTAGGATGATCAGTAGGGGAAGAAAGGGATAAAGAAAGGGGGGGTAATCAGAAGGGGGAATGTAACATGAGAGACTATGGACTATGAGAAACAAACTGAGGGCCTCAGAGGGGAGGGGGGTGGGGGAATGGGATAGACTGGTGATGGGTAGTAAGGAGGGCACGTATTGCATGGTGCACTGGGTGTTATACGCAACTAACGAATCATCAAACTTTACATCGGAAACCGGGGATGTACTGTATGGTGACTAACATAATATAATTTAAAAAATTAAAAAAAAAAAAAGATTTCAGGTGTGGCCTCAAGGAGCAATTAAATTTGATGACCAGTTGTCATCTAGTCTAAGCTGAAATATTTACGTGGGGAAGATACTCATCCACATTCACGTGAACAACAGGACTGACGGAATGGTCTATGTATACTTCACTTCTAACCTGTTCTCAGAGGCCCACCAACATTCAGCTCTGCTTAAAACTACAAGTTCTTGGGTTGCCTGGGTGGCTTAGTCCGTTAAGCATCTGCCTTTGGCTCAGGTCGTGATCCCAGGGTGCTGGGATCAAGCCCTGTGTTGGGCTCCTTGCTCAGCAGGGAGCCTGCTTCTCCCTCTCTCCTGCCTGCTCTTCCCCCTGCTCCCTCTCTAAAGATCCCTGGGTCATTCCAATGTGCAAAAATGCAAAACAAAAAAAACAAAACAAAAAAAAAAACAAAAAAAGAAACCCCACAGGTATAATGATTAAGAACATTGACCGCGGAAGACATATGGGTTTGAATCCAGCCTTTCCTTTGATAGGTATGTAAAATCTCTGTCCTCTTCTCTAAAATCTGTAAAATTGTTTAGTTACTTTTTAGTCTTGTCATTAGAATTCAATGAATTAATGCATAGTGCTTAGAATTGTATATAGTGTTTAGGATTGTGTTTGGTACATGGTATACATTCAATAAATGTTAGTGATTGTTACATTATGTCCTCAGAATTCTGAAGTCAGGGTGTTTTGAACCCCTTCTTCACACTACAATCCCAGAGGCCTTATTAAGGGGACCTAATTATTATCCATTATCCTAGGTGAACATTTTAACCCCGCATAAAGTTAGGTAACCAGAAAACTGCATACCTGAATTATATGGCTGAATTTCCAATAAGTATCTTTTTAACAGTACTCTTACAAAGTTGTGCTTTGATAAAAAAATATTTCTCATTTTTGCAAAAATAACTGTGTGGCCGTTGTAAAGAATTAATATAGAGGTAAAAGAATTAAAAAAAACACCTCCCTCATAAATAATCATTATTAACATTGGTTGACCTTTATTTTAGATAATATTTGCAGATATACACGCAGAATAAAAGGAATACTGGATAGATAACGCTTTCTTACAGAAATTGGGCTGTATCGTAATGAGTTTTTATTTTGAGGTTTTTTTGTTTTAAGTTGTATGATAGAAAATGTCCAACTACTGGGGTGCCTAGGTGGCTTAGTCGGTTAAGTGTCTGCCTTCACCTCAGGTCATGATTTCAGGGTCCTGGGATCGAGCCCCATGTTGGGCTCCCTGCCCAATGGGGAGTCCACTTCCCTCTTACCCTGTGCCCCTCCCCCAGCCCGTGTTCTCTCTCAAATCTTAAAAAAAAAAGTATCCAACTACTACATGTATAATAGTATTATGATTCCCCACATACCCATGACCAAAATGCTGCTTTAAATTAAAAATATTAAACAGTTTTGCTTGAGCTTAAGGAGAAATTAAAATGCAATTCAAATAATTATTGCTGTATTTCTGAAATGAGTCCTCTACTTTATGAAATGAGATTTTGGAAAACATTACAATGTTTTTTAAGATTTTGAGAGAGTGAGCGTGCACACACTCAAGAGAAAACATAAGCAGGGGGAGCGGCAGGCAGAGGGATAAGCAGACTCCCCATTGAGTAGGGAGCCCAATGCAGGCCTCAGTCCCAGGACCCTGGGAGCATGACCTGAGCCGAAGGCAGACGCTTGACCGACTGAGCCACCCAGGCACCCCGAAAAACATTACAATTTGGAGTCTTTTTTAAAATTTTTGGTATTTCAGGGGCGCCTGGGTGGTTCAGTTGGTTAAGCATCTGCCTTCAGCTCAGGTCATGATCTTGCAGTCCTGGTAATGTGGTTTTGGAATATAGGTGAGGTTTGGTGGGGTGAGGTCTGGGGCCAACGACCAAGAAAGGATTCTTGAGATGTCTTTGGTGCAAAATGATGATTTTATTAAAGCACAGCGACAGGGCCCGCGGGCAGAAAGAGCTGCTGCACGGGGGTCTTGAGGAGTGGCTGATTATATACTCGGGATTTGGGGGAAGTAAGAAAAAAGGTTTTTAAAACAACTTTCATATGCTAAAGAGGACCAACCCAGAAGATATCAGAGGCCTTGCCATTGTCAAGTTAAGGTGGTTTTCCCCTCTATCAAGGTATTAACATTAAGATAGTTGGGAGATTCCTGAAAGAATGTCATACAAGTCCCACCCAGGAGTGAGGGGTGGCGGGAGGTTGCAGGGTGTCTGCTTATGCTTTGTCTTTAGCTAGCCCTCTGCTCCCTCATTACTGGGATGGGCCTCATGTTGGGCTCCCTGCTGAGCAGGGAGTCTGCTTCGCCCTCCCCCTCTATACCACCACCATTCCTGCGCACGTGCGCTCTCACGCTCTCAAATCTTTAAAAAAAAATTTGATATTTTTAGTTTATATAGTATCAATCCTTGCCGTTAGAGGTGAGGACATTATCGTAGTTGGTATAACTTTCCTCTGCATTTCCTAATTTGGGTACCTTTCTCACTCAAATTGTGTAACACTTATTGTCTATTAACCGTATCTGCACAACTTGTTTCTTACACATTTTTATTTTATTTTTCTAAGATCTACTTATTTTATTTTTAGCGAGAGAGAGACAGTGGAAGGGGGCAGGGAGGACAGAGGGAGAGGGAAAAGAATCTCAGACAGACATCCCACTGAGTGCAGAGCCCATGACCCTAAGATCATGACCTGAGCTGAAACTCAGGGAGTCAGACACTCAACCGACTGTGCCACCCAGGTGCCCCTCCTACACATTTTGTATTGAATTGGATAAGATGCTTACCACCAGTCCTGTTCCTAAGGTATGGCTTAATTGGCTGGATTTCTTTATAAGCAGATTTTTCAGAAGGGCTCATGGTACCTTTTTTTAAACTTTTTTAAAAAATTTTTATCTTGTTTAAGATTTTATTTATTTGACATAGAGAGAGAGAGATACCACAAGTAGAGCAGCAGGGAGAGGGAGAAGCAGGCTCCCTCTAGAGCCAGTCGCGGGGCTCTATCCCAGGACCCTGGGATCATGACCTGAGCCGAAAGTAGATACTTAACTGACTGAGCCACCCAGTGCCCCTAACTTGTTTTTTGTTTTTTTTTTTTTTTAAGAAATTTTGACTTCTCAGATAAAATAACCCTAGAAGTATCAAAAGGTTTAAATCACCTGGGTGGCTCAGTCGGTTAGATCAAGTGTCGGCCTCTGGGTTTTGGCTCAATTCAAGATCTCCTGGGTCCAGGAATCAGCCTCATGTGGGGCTCCCTGCTCATCAGGGACTCTGCTTGAGATTCTCGCCCTCTGCCCCTCCCCCCACATGCGTGTGCGTGCTCTAAAATAAATAATTTTTTAAAAATTCACATGTTTAGAAGTAATACAAAAATCTTCATTTTAGAAATAAGTCAGTAACACCAGATTATTTAATTCTGAATTTGAATTTTCCAAAGATGGATACTGCAGATGCAAATGCATACAACCATCCAATGTTATTTTAAAATTTATCAAATTTCATATGTTGTCAATTCAGATTAAAAAAAGAGCTGAGCAGGTGAAGCATATCAGTTTACAATTTCTGTGGAGAATCTCGTCCTATATAATATCATTGCTAAATTATTTACTTTAACCAGTTCGTGATCTTTGTGGTTAGGTAATATGGCTACAAAGTAAAGTGCATTTATTTCATTCCTGGAGTTTTCTTGATTGGGTGCTTTATTTTTGAAATTTCGTAACTTAAGCAGGATGTATCTCATTGTTGAATTTTCCAAATTATATTTTCCTGACATAGTAGTTTATTTTGATCTGTAGATTTTTTTTAAACAAAATATTTAATCATGGAGAAAAGTATAGTTATTATGTACCTATCACCCAGCTTAAAAAATAAACTATTACTGTTAAAATCTGGGTACCCATCCCTGGCTGCAAACTCTTTCCTCCCATGTGAGGTTTTGTGTTTATTATATTCATGCATGTCACTTATTACCTATGAATGTATCCCTAAATGGTATTCTTTTACAAGTTAATCTTATTTAAGTTGTAGTCAGACTGTAATCGTCCTTCTGCAACTTGGGTTTTTTTGTTTCTTAGCCTCAGTTTTTTAAAGGCGTATCCATAATGATGCATGGAGGTCTAGCTCTTGCATTTGATTGTTGGGTATCATTGCAGCAGTATACCACAATTTAGATTTGGTTCCTTATTTCAGGGAGATTTTCCCTTTTATTGACTATTATGCCCTCCCATCACCTTGGTCACACTTCTGGTCCAGCCGCCACTTGTGCGACCAGTTTCACATGTGCTTCCAATCACTTATTGCCAGTAGCGCCTCATCTAGTCTAAAAGCCTACTGGTTCCAGCCTATACTTAGGTCAAATGTGGCGGTTAACACCCTCAAGTGGGTGGGGAATGGAAGCTCCTGCTTCCTATTTTTGGATAGACCATTTTGGGAGACCTGTATGTGCTTCTTAGGAGGTACCGTGGAAATTAAGCCCCCATTGCCTGTAGCAGTAACCTTGACAGCACAGTCTTAACTTTTCCTCCTCGTGCTTCTCAGTCTGTCACTTACCCCCTCAGGAATCACCTCCCAAATAAACTACCTGCACAGAGTTCTTTTCTCAGGCCTTGCTTTTGGGGGAGCCAAGATCTGTATCTATGAATACTTTTTATTTTTCTTGGGTTTTGTTGCTTAGTCTCTATACCTTCTGACGAGAGACCATGAAGCTCTGTGCTACACAAGACTGCTCCGTTTTGCTTCAGAACCTTGCATCTTTCCTCAGCTATCGCTTTTGGAACAGTGTGGCTTTGGGTTTTGTCTCTTTATCGTTATGGTATATGCTTCTGGAGAACCACTGTACCTATCTTCCTGTCTGCTTGTTTCTTTCTTGCTCTTTTGTGTTTTAGGGACACCAGTTATCCTAAGGTTGGATTATCTTGTATCCAATTTTATTTCTCTTTCTCTGATTGCTTTCAATTTATGTTTCTTAAAATCTGTATTCTCTGATTATCATAGGCCTCTGTTATTTATTTTCAATTATGAATGTTCGTTTGTATTTCTTAATTATTTAGTAAAAAATGTTTGATCATCAGTTTGTCTATTTAATATTTAAACTGCCTTTTATCTCTTTTTCTGCCTTTCAGTTCTTACTACAATCACAAATCTTTTGTGAAGACTTTTGATGAATGTCTTTGTATTCATTTGGTTTTATTTTTCTAGACAAGAGTTCTTTGATCTTCTTTCCCTCCCTCTCCTCCCTCTCCCCCACTTTCAGTTTGCCTACTTGTTTTGCCTATTTTTCATCTTGCTCATGCTTGACCATTCTGCCCACACGTTTCTGTTTGTTCCTGCATTGTGTGAGATTTCACTCTCCATTTGAGATTTGTTCTTGGCCCAGTTACGTTGCTTTTGTGATTACAAAAATATAAACTCCAGGGCTTTTCCACTCTTTTGTCTCTCTGGTAGGTTCTGGTGTCCTGTATACATTACTCCTGAACTCTGACTTGGCATATTAAATTTTTGCTTAGCCAGCTCTGATATTTTTTCACTTTCCGATAAAAGTTCCTCCTCTGATTCTTACTGCCCACACAAAACCATATCAAGATCTCCGTTTAACTGGGGAATGTCTTGTGTTTCCATTGGAGAGAACTTTAGTGTCCTGCCTAGAATCTTCACTTCTGAAAAGTAATGGAATTCACTTCTTTGTTTTACTCCTCTCCCACAGCTCTATAGCATCTCCCTCCAGTCGTTGATGAAAAAAATCAATGGGATTCATCTTTTTCTCTCCAGCTTGGGGTATTGATGAGAATTGTAAATTCAAGTTAGGAGCCTTGCCAAACAGGGCTTCTCCATTCCTCTTCAGAAGCTGCTCTTTGTCTTCTTGGCTATCCCTTTTGAAGTTTCTAACTTTGGACTGTGCCTATCCTGTATATTTGTTGCTGGAGAACCAACCAGTCTGCCTGTTTTTTTTACCTACCTTCCTTTCTTTCTCCTCACCATTCTTTCTTCCACGCTTTTCATTTTAATTTGATAATGGGTGGGAGTTGGGAGGTGGGAAATTATATAAAGAGGACTTCATTCCACTACTTCATCCCAGAGTCTTTTTAGGTTTTTTAATTTGTTTTGTTTTTAATTATGGGAAAATATATACAACATTAAATTTACCATTTTAACTATTTTTAAATGTGCAGTCAGTGGCATTAAGTCCATTAACACGCAGCCATCACCACCAACCCTATCCAGAGCTCTTCATTTGTAAAACTGAAACTGTGTTCATTGTAAAAAGTGACTCTCCAGTTCTCCTTTTCCCTCAGTCTGTTTATTTTGGTTTTTTAATTTACATCATATAAAAATGTTTCTGTGCCTTTGGAAAACTGCTATTGAGGATATTTTCTGCTTTGGTATTTAAATCTTTGTGAATATAACTTGGTCTTAGAATTTACTTTTAGGAAAAGCTTGTTGCCAGGCAGCACTGTACTATATAGTTAGATTCCTTTTTGTACCTGGTTGCTAAAAAGCACAGTAACTATCTTTACCTTAGGTTTTCTGGTATGATTTTATACCTCCATTTTATTTTTATGTGTTAATTCCCCTCAGAGCCTTTTTTGGAGCAAGTGAGGTATAATAAATAAGCAATTCTTTTAAAGATTTTATTTATTTGAGAGAGAGGAGAGAGTGAGAGAGAGCACAAGCACGGGGTGGGGGGGCAGAGGTAGAGGGTAAAGCAGACTCCCCTGCCAGGCAGGGACCCCAGGATCATGACCTGAGCTGAAGGCAGGCGCTTAACCTACTGAGCCACCCAAGAGCCCCAGAAATAAGCAATTTTTAAGTAGCTTTTAGTTTATATTGGAAACAGAATTTTTTGTGTGTTGTTCATCTGAATGTAAACATTTTATTATCAAAGTTCAAAACTTGTCAGCTGAAAAGCTTTAAAATTGACCTGTATAACTAAGTTTGTTTTGTTTTGTTTTCCAGCAGACTTTATATTTAAGATAGGCAGAAAATCTTAGTGGTTATGTTAAGTTTGGGAGACATTATGTCCAAAATAAAACCTTAATTTTAAAGGAAGAAGATAATATTTATTATATGCTTATTATGTGACACATTTTTCTTAATCCTTATAAGAACCTCTAGTTTAATAGATTATCCCCATTTTTCATAGTGAAAAGCTCATTTATGTATGATGACTTTCCCATGGACTCATAGCTAGTAAAAGTAGAGCTGGAATTTGAATCCTTTTTTTTTTCTAGGAGAAATTATAATATATAAATATAATATTATTGCTGTACCTGTATTGGCAAAACACTTTATAGTATAAACATGAACTGTTATAGCCATTATTCTATAAATGCATTGGAAATGTTTATCTACTCCTAGGAAAATGGCCTAAGGAAATAACCTTTTTGTAGGGGCTTTAGTAATGTAGTTCCCAAAGACTAGAATTAAAAAAAAAAAAAAAAGACTGCAGTCTGAGATTTAAATTTAAAAATCAGCATATACTCTGGGGCTGGGGTGGCTCATTTGGGCATCTGACCTTTGACTTCTGCTCAGGTCATGATCTCAGGGTCGGGGCTCTGCACCAAGCTTCTGGAGCCTGCTTAAGATTTTCTCTTTCTCTCTCTCTCTCTCCCTCTCTCTGTCTCTCATAGGTTTTTGTCACTTAGCATAGTGTATTCGAGGCTCATTTAAGTTAAGTATCTAGATAGTCTTTTTATTGATGAGTAGTATCCCATTGAATCTGGTACAAATTATTAACAATCTTGCTCTGTTTTGTTTTGTTTTTTTTTTTAATGTTTAGCTTTCCAGAGTGTTGGATCTTCCACCAGAAAACTTGATCAAGTCAATATCTGCGGTTCCAATTTCCAGAAAAGAGTTAAGTATTTGTAACAACTTAAAATGCTGCTGACTTTGTCAGTATTGAAAAAAAAAATTGTTGTTCTTCAGTTTACAGAACAGACCTTGAAATTAACCATAAAATACATTGTAACCTATTACTCGGATTCACTTAAATAATGAAGTTAAGATCTGTATTTTACCTACTCTGACATGGCACGTTAAATTAGTACTCTTATGTTGTTTGATGTTTATGCTATTAATGACAGTTATGGCGAAGTCTTTAAGAAAAATTAGCAACAAGGTCAAAATTTAATTCTGTAGTAGCAAATAAAAGGACTAAGATTGCAGTTAGAATTTCAGGGTTTTAAGGGATTTAAGAGATTATACACCTATCTGATGCTTGACTACTATAGTACTGTTTTTACCTGCTAGGATTTTTTGTTTGATTCCCTTTGAGGACTCCCAGTGATAGAAAACTATTGGTTACATATAACCCTTAGTTTCTTTGATACAGGAAGATATCTCTTTGTAAGGTTGGTCCTTCTAATTGATACTTCTTTACCATTTGGCTAGAACAATTTCAGAACTTGGATAAAATGCCCTCTCAGTCAATTAATAATGATAAGACTTAGCTATATGGTAGGCATTTAAGCCCCAAGCTTTGAAAAGATATAATTATCAGTGCCATTATGACCTAATATTTTGTCTCCTTAACTTTGTCAGGAATTTAAGAGAGGGTAGGATGAATATTATTGTTCCCAGAATAGACAAAGAGTTAAGTGGAAGAGGAAGAGAAAGGCTGCATGTGGGCTTGTTGAAAGAAAGCATCTTTAGAGGGGCCTGCTGCAACTTCCTTTACTGAGTTCTAAGAACAAAGGCAACCACAGTCCAAGAGGATCTCATAATTACACATCGATTAATGTGATATTCCAAGCCAGTTATCTATTTCATAAAAATTTGTAAATGGCATTTTGCATAATAGTGAAAATATCTGCTTTTATGTTATGTTTCAGAGGCCTTTAATAAGCTGAACGATCTTGGCCCATCTTTTGAAAAAGATTTTCTTCACCTGCCTGGAGCTCCTTTGGGCAGTTCTACTTTAATGATACTATACTTCACTATACCTTCGGTGGTATAGAGAATAAATATTGGCGAGGATCTTAAACTTTTTCTAGGCTACAAGTCTAAAGTTCTGCATATTAAATTGATTTAAAATAAAAAGAATCTCTGCTGCTGTGTCGTAATAAACTCAGATGTCCTTTACAAAAACAAAGCCTAACTGTTCTGTATTTCTCACTTTATTCTAAAATGCTATTAAGTGCCAGGAGAATTTGTTTATATGGTTTATTTAATGTCCTATGAATCAGTTTATGCGGGCCTCCTAATTTTCTCGATTATATTATCAGCTATGGTGGAATTCCTGCTTAATACTGATCATAGTAGACAGGATTAATGACTTTGTTACCAGCCAGTAATACTCAAGTCTGTGGGGTTTCACCCTAACACCAAAACAGCTCCTCAGAAGTAGTGGAAAAGTAGCTATTGCTTTTTAAATTTTTTTTTTTTAATAAACAATATGAAAGTAGAGCGAATAGTTTATGAAACCTCTATGTGTCATCACTCACTGTCATTGGCACACAGCAGTTGTGTTTTGTCTGTACCCCTACCCACTTTCCTTCTTCACAATGGATTGTTTTGACAGGTAAATTAATTTTTCTATCACAAAAGCAAAACATAATGTTGAGGAAATCAGGAAAATATAGAAGAATAAGGAAAAAAATCCCTAATATGTTAGCAAGTTGGTGTACTTTTCATACTTCTCTTTGAATGTGTCTTAACAGCTTTTAAAAAAACATAGCTATGGGGGCTCCTGGGTGTCTCTGTCGGTTTAGTGTCCCACTCTTGATTTCAGCTTAGGTCCTGATCTCCGGATCCTGAGATCAGGCCCCATGTCGGGCTCTAGGCTTAACTGTGGAGCTTGCTTGTGATGCTCTCTCTCCCCATCTTTGCCCCTCGCCCCTGTTTGTGTGTGTGCACTCGTGCTCTCTTTCTCTAAAAAAAATTTAAAAACATAGTTATAAAGCTACTGTATGTATGATTTTTGAACCCTTTTTCCTTTGACATCATTTGTTTTTGGTAAATATCACGTTTAATGCTCCTCTGTTGATGGACCTTCAGACTGCTTTGTTCTGACTTCTTACGTAATTCACATTCAACAATTATCTCTTTAAATAGACAAAGCATTAAGGAGGGCATGTATTGCATGGTACACTGGGTGTTATACGCAAGTAATGAATCATGGAACTTTACATCAAAAACTAGGGATGTTCTGTATGGTGACTAACATAATATAATAAAAAATTATTATTTAAATAAATAAATAGATAGACAGACAAAGCAAAAATTCCTTGTAGATATATAACTAAAACCTCCCAAAAGGGAAAACTGGGAAACAGATCAAGTTTGGTTTATCCACGCCCACCTCCCTAAAGAGTTTATTTCTCTGTTGGGCCTTCCTTCCTGGCAAATCACCCTTCATATAATTTCAGAATTCATGTTTGAAATACTCCTAGCTTAATAAATTGCTGTTAATTATTGTTAATAGACTAAATGGGTGATTTTTTTTATTTGTCCTTCTACCACGGAACAAATTGGAAATATTTGTGATTCTACTGAGAAAAATTTTTTAATTGAAATGCATTCATTTATTATTCATGTCTAGAATAAAATTACAGATAAGTATAGAAAAATCATGTGACCTCCTGGTGTTTCCTGGATGTTTGAGAGCCATCCTATAGGTTGATGGTCCTATTATACCTCGTATAAAGTATCCTAGCTGTTTGCCAAAAATTTAATCTTTGGTATATTCAAATCTGTATAATTTCAATTAATATTGTTGTGCTCATTACTTCTAATTTGATTTTTTTTTTAAATCTTTGTGTGTTCGTGTCTTTTTCCCATTTTGTTAAACTACTGTCTTCAGTTTTGCTCATTATTGGCACAAGTCCTTGGCTAAACTATCAGTCCTTTGGTAAGAATAAATACAATAAATACATTCAAACTTTATGTGAATTTCCACAATTTCACTTAATCTTTAGAAAATTGAATTGTCATGTCCTCAGGACTCGGGCCTGTTTAACATTTTTATTTAACATCAGAACTAGGATTAGTATAATTTAACCAAGATTTAATTTCTCAGCAACACTGTGAAGTAGGTACCATTATCATCACCACTTTACTAAGGTACAAGAGAGGTTAAGCAAAATATCCAAGATCACACAGACACTGATTAGTAGATGTACTTGGGGGATGCCTGGGTGGCTCAGTCATTAAGCGTCTTCCCAGTGTCCTGGGATCGAGCCCCTCATCAGGCTCCCTGCTCTGCTGGCAGCCTGCTTCTTCCTCTCCCACTCCCCCTGCTTCTGTTCCCTCTCTCGCTGGCTGCTGTCTCTCTCTGTCAAATAAATAAATAAAATCTTAAAAAAAAATAGATGTACTTGGGTCTGTAGTTACAGCTCAAATGTCAGTAGGTGAGTTTAGTTGTAAAGCATAATCCATACTAGGCTGCTGGATAATGTATTAAGGCTCAAGAAAAGTCTTTTTTTTTTTTTTTTAATATATATTTTTTGAGAGAGCACACGATCGGGGTGGTAGGGATGAGGAAGGGCACAGAGGGAGAGGGAGAGAAAGAATCCCAAGCAGGCTCCATACCCAGCATGGAGCCAAAAAGGGGCTCAATCCCACAACCCTGCGATCATGACCTGAGCCAAAAATCAAGAGTCAGACACCGAGCTGACTGAGCCACCCACATGCCCCAAGGCCCAAGAAAATTCTTAATGGTCTTTGTTGACTAGGTGGTTTAATGTGATGTGAAACAGATATCAGGTATTTTAGGCATGTCCCTGAATTTCAAGAGTAAGAATTAAGTCATTTGTACCCCTCTAAAATATATCCTTTTGTGTCAGTGACAATGGATTAGACAGACAGTGGTTTAGTCCATTTATTCTGCCCATAGAGTCTCATCCTCTAATTTCTAATTCTCTAATTCCTTATTAAATGTCAGAAGATGTTTCAGCTTGGGTAATTATGTAGATGTGTGTACATCAGTTTACATTTTTATTACATTTTGAACTACCGATCTCACAGAGATATTATAAAGTTACAATTAGATAATAGAAGAGGAGGAACTTTAGAAGATAAAGTTCTAAATAAATAGAAGTTGATATTTCTAATTTCTTTGTTTTATATTTTGAAAACAAAACCCTTCCCTTCTGATAAAATTGTGTCGATGTGGAGAATCCATAGTGGTTAGTCTTTTTTGTTGTTGTTGTTTTTACACTAGTAATGTTTTTATCCTATTTCAATTTCTGTCTTTAGAGGAGTAGCTGATTTTCAGCTCTCTGTGGATTCTATTTTGGAAAACAACAATGACCATTCAAGACCAGATATTCAAGTTCAAGCCATGAGACTGGCAGAGAAGGTACTTCAGCCCTATTATCTTTTTTAGACATTTTAACAAACTTATTATTTTAAAGAAGAAACTCTGCAGGCTATCTCAGGCATAATAATGAATTTAATAGTGTTTTTTTGTTAAAGGCACCTTGGAAAATACAATTTAAATTCATTTTAGCCATGTGCTATAAGGTTAAGATGATTTTTCAAATTAGTTATAAAGCATTCCTCTTGAGCTGACATTGTTCAATTTTTTGATTAACTACTTACAGGAGGACTGAAGTGTTAATTAAATTTACAGATTGAAGTTGGATGGACTTCTGAATTTAAAAGAACAAGCTTGATAAATTAGAGCAGTGGGTTGTAATTTTTAAAATGAGTTTCTGAGAAGATGAGCATTAAAATATGAGAAAAAATGATTAGATGTAAATAGAATCATGATTGCAGAGAAGAAGTGGCTAGAAGATTTAATAAACCTCTTTCATTTCTAATTTCTCTGATGGGTTTGGTATCTAAAAGAGGAAAGGATTATAGAGAATGACCAAATTTAAATTATTAGTGTAATACCATAAAAAACAGGGTTTTTAAAATAGGGTTATTACATGTGACACAGAGGCTTCTGGGCACACTGAAGGATTGGAACAATGAAAGTCACTATCACAGAAAAAGATGTGTAAAGAATGAGAATAATCAAAGAGCTTTGGTAGCTGAGTAAATATTTATTTGATCAGAAAATCAAACCAGATTTTTATCAGGAAGCACACCAGGAGTAGAAATCTAGTTGGTTAAAATTTTAAGGTATATTCACTAAAGACCAAGCATTTAAATGATTTCCATTTTATGTGTGGGTACAAGTGCTGCAGCATAGGGCCTGACAGAATGACCTGTCCTGTGGCTCTTGTGCAAGGTGGGTGAGATAAAAAGAGTTCACTGCATGTCAAGGCACATAAGGTGGGGGTGAAGTGATGCTGGCTTCCTTCCATGTTAGATGGAGAATTTGAAGTGAGGGAATGGGAAAGAGGAAGAGATTCTGAAAATAGAATAGTGTTCTAGGCTGGAAAAGAAGGAAACTTGTCAGAGTGATGGACTTGAACAGATTGGCCAAGGCCCAGGTCCAGATGCCATGACTAAGAGATGAGATGCATCTGCTGCCTTTGGGCTCCAATTTGATAGTATTAAAACTACAAATCTCATTTATAACGTACTTACTTTACTTGATTTTTTATCTTTTCAGCTAAAATGTGATACAGTGGTGAGTGAAATCAGCACTGGTCAAGGGACTGTAAATTTCAAAATTAACAGAGAACTATTAACAAAGGTAAGAATGGGTTCTGTTCCAGCTATGCTCCTTTACTCACTCTGATTTAGCTACAGTGATTTCCCCCCAGTTCTTAACACTTTGCCTCCTCTTGCCTCAAAACCTTACACATTCTGATTCCCCTTACTGGAGTGCCACTCCAAATTAAGTCCTGCTTACTCAGTTCTTGATATTTCATGGGCTGTGCCTTTCTGTCCCCTTCGTTTATGTGCTCTACCAGCAATGGGTATCTCTCCTTCACAGAACTTACCATAGTTACTATTTTACATTCTTTTTATTTGATTAATGCCTCTTACCCTTTAAATTATAATTTCCATTTGGGCTTATAGCATCTGTTTTTCTCGCTATTGGATCCCCAGTTCCTAGCACAGTGCCTGGCATGCAGTAGGTGTAAGATAACTATTGTTGAATAAATAAATGAACTTTGTATTGAATACACGAAAAGTACTGCTGGTTTCAGCTCTCTGGTAGCCTGTAATCTGTTGGAAGCATTTATACAGAAGAAACTATAAGATAGCTTATTCTTTTAATAAACCAGGTATTAAAACAAAAAAAGTGGATTGATACAATAAGCATAAGAAAGATGAGAAAACTCAGGATGGCCAGGAGGAGTTGGGGAAATGACATAAAGGAATTGGGTCTCATGTGAGATTGTGGATGACAGATAATGCTGGATAGGCAGTGGTATGAAATCTTTTGTTGAGAGTTTCATCTCAATTGAAATTTAAAATTTATCATAGTGCACGCTTTAGGCTGTTATTTTTTTTTAAAAAGAAATATATACTGGCATTGAGTTGGTCGGGCTTAGTAATGCACAGCAGAGAGTCTGCTTCTCCCTCTGCCTCTCCCTCTCCCTGTGCTC
The DNA here is from genome assembly GCF_024610735.1 of Ursus americanus. Classification (NCBI taxonomy): domain Eukaryota; kingdom Metazoa; phylum Chordata; class Mammalia; order Carnivora; family Ursidae; genus Ursus; species Ursus americanus. The sequence goes on along the minus strand of NC_142137.1, from coordinate 7,581,168 downwards.
CTGGGCATGCATGCTCTCTCTCTCTCTCTAATAAATAATAAACAAATAAATATTTTATTTATTTATTAAAGAGAGAGAGCATGAATAGGAGGAGGGGCAGAGGGAGAGGGAGAAGTGGACTCCCCGCTCAGTGGGGAACTCGACATGGGGCTCGATTCCAGGACCTTCGGATCATGACCTGAGCTGAAATCAGGCACTATAACCAACTGAGCCACCCAGGTGCCCCAACAGTCTCAGTTTTTATAAAAGCAGAAATGCAGCTCACCAGAGTGCCTACCAAACTCCAGTCTACTTCATAGGCAGCAGTATGTTACCTCTTTTGTTTTCCCTGAGATGGGAAAATGTGCTGTTAGATGGAGTTTGCCTTTCCAGCCAGCGTAACTGACAGAGATATGGTTTATATATCAAGCAAGGCGTGTGTTTACTTAATAATTTAAAATTTCAATGGCCACAAATTTTCATGCTTTATTACAATGAACAAACTATGAGATTTTCTCTGATTTAGGAATGCACACTAGCTTGCTTATTAAAAGTATTCCCAAATCCTTCTCAGTTGACAGCAGAGGGACAAGATCTGGGCCTTTGAGGTCCAGCTACTCTTTCTCACCTGGAAATCCTCCCTTCATTGTAGCCTTGAGAGTCTGGTTGTTAGTGTGATTTTTATTAAAGGAACAAGCAGATTGCTCACAGTAGCCCTGCTCAGTGTCACAATAAACGTACATCCTAAACTAGTGAACACCCATAGACCTGTGTTGAAAAAGGAGTATTGAATGTACCTGTGTTGTAAGTTATAGTTTTTTAATGATAATTCTTGTTTGCTCAAAACCTAAATTCTACATCTGGCTCCATTATTTTCAGGCTTTAAGCAGTGGTCATTTGCATGTCTAATGAATTTTTGAGATCATAGCAAGAAAAAAATTCAACCCTTTGGGACCATTATTATTATTATTTTTTTAAGATTTTATTTATTTATTTCACAGAGAGAGAGATACCCAGCGAGAGAGGGAACACAGGCAGGGGGAGTGGGAGAGGAAGAAGCAGGCTCCCAGCGGAGGAGCCCGATGCGGGGCTTGATCCCAGAATGCTGGGATCACGCCCTGAGCCGAAGGCAGATGCTTAACGACTGAGCCACCCGGGTGCACCTGGGACCATTATTAATACATATTTTTACATAATAAAGTCATCAAGATTGACGTAGCCAATGACCTGTGTCTGAAACTTATTTTTCAAGCAGAGATGAATTTGTCATTGCTTACACATGTAGAAACTTAGCCTTGCATAAAACGTATCTGTTCATGCATTGCAATTGAATTAACATGGGCAGCACCAGGAATGATTTAATGTTAGCTTACGTTTGGATCACTAACTGTGGCAGTATAATGTCTTCATGTAAATCATCTTCAAACGTAGGAGACTACAATGTGAAATTAAAGACAGTAGGAACTGCCAAATCACTGGAACTAGATAGTGAATTTTTCAAAGCTATAAAGTGGTATGACCAATTCATACATTGTGAAGAGCTGTCACTTTGGTACCAAGCTTCCGCCTGTCAGTAGCTTACAGATGACTTTCAAGAGTCATTTAGAATAATAGTTAATTCATTAAGGGGAGGGAAAAAAAGAAAATACAAGTTTAGCTAAAAAGGAAAAAGGCAAACAAAATTCTGTTTTTTAGGTGTGCCTTTAAAGTACACAATGGATAACATCATTTTTGTTTTACATGTACACATGTATTTCTTATTTGCCAAATTCAATTTTGCATGCTCTACTAAAACTTAAGGGGAAAAAAGACAGAAAAAGAGATACTAGTTTAAATGGCTCTGATTCTTTATTATTTTGCTGACTGAGCTTAGGCCAGAAGGCAATAGATGCATTCAAGTCACATGTAGTACCAAGTGGCTGAACACATGGAAAGGATGAATGGTTAAACTCTTTTCAACCATTGACCAAAGAACAAATAGGTAGTAGTAGCTTCCTTAGAAGTCCTTACAAGCGCATCTTACATTTTAGTGTACCTGTCAATGAATAGATGGGCCTCTAGCTTGTTCATCTATTGGAATATCAAGAAATTTTACTAGCTTACTGACATTCTATAGTTTAAAACTTTTGTGTTCCCACTAATTTAATAAACTTTCTGCTTATTATTTGCTGGGGACTATATTACTGAAATCTAAAGATAAAGTGGCATGGATTCTGCCCCCCAAGGAGCTTATGATCTAAAAGAAGAGCATAGGGGCGCCTGGGTAGCGCAGTCGTTAAAGCGTCTGCCTTCGGCTCAGGGCGTGATCCCGGCACGCCGGGATCGAGTCCCACATCGGGCTCCTCTGCTGTGAGCCTGCTTCTTCCTCTCCCACTCCCCCTGCTGTGTTCCCTCTCTCGCTGGCTGTCTCTCTGTCACATAAATAAATAAAATCTTTAAAAAAAAATAAATAAATAAATAAAAGAAGAGCATAAAAAATATCACAGTATAATATGTAGTGGATATGATAATGTGATGGATGATGTAATGGAGGCATGTATAAGTTGCAGTCCCGTGTAAAGAAAGGTACGGAAGTCTGTCTTGAGGAGTAAAGAGGTAATCTCGAATTGGGCTAAAGATAAAGACTGTATCTGGGGCGCCTGGCTGGCTCAGTCAGTGGAGCATGCAATTCTTGATATCGGGGTTGTGGATTCGAACCCCATGTTGGATGTAGACATTACTTAAAAAATAAAACTTTTTAAAAAATCTTGAAGAAGAAGAAGAAGAAGAAGAAAATTGTATCTGGGAGATACAAGGGCAGGTATTCCAGGCAGAGGAGACAGCCTGAGCCAGAGTACAGAAGGTCAAGAACATAGCATCGTCTGGATTTCAGTGGATGATAGAGTATGGTTCGCACATAAGATGGCATGGGGAGGATATGAAATCTACAGTGTGAAGGGTCTTATGCCCTGCATAAGAATTTCAGCTTTTTCCTGTGTCATCATTTTCCGTGGTCTGTTATGTGTACCACAGGTGGTACATTTGATAATTTTTTAGTATTATACTAATAAAATTCATCGCATTTTAATATTTATTACAAAAAAATAAGACCCTACCACTTCTACCTTGTGATTTTTATGGATATTATAATGTGCCTTTTAACAAATCGATTTTCTCAAAGTTAAAAAACAAAGGTGAAATGCATGTAAAGTAAAAATCAGGGGCGCCTGGGTGGCACAGCGGTTAAGCGTCTGCCTTCGGCTCAGGGCGTGATCCTGGCGTTATGGGATCGAGTCCCACATCAGGCTCTTCCGCTATGGGCCTGCTTCTTCCTCTCCCACTCCCCCTGCTTGTGTTCCCTCTCTTGCTGGCTGTCTCTCTCTCTGTCAAATAAATAAATAAAATCTTTAAAAAAAAAAAAAAAATCAAACAAGAAATTGATAAAATCTTCCAGATGTTGGGAATCATTGAAGGAGTTAAATAGAACACAGACTTAATTAAATATGTATGTTATATAAGGAGATAGTTACATATTATTGTTTTGTTGTGGTTGTTTTTGTAGTGGTATAGCTGACAGATGATGAGGGTCTAAACCAGGGCAGAGGAGATAACTATAATGATAGTTAGGAGATGGCATGTGCATGGTTTGGTGATGAATAAATAGGTGGTTGATTATGAAGGTTGAAGGAAAAGGGTAAATTTTAGGAGCTCCTACGTCTTTGGCTCGGTTAGCTGGGTGAGGGGGTAAAGTTGATGGAGATGGAGAATGCAGAAGGAAGAGGAGTATATTCCATTTGAAGTGCCTGAAATGTCCAATCTTGGAGTTGGACATACCAGTCTGTGGCACAGGAGAGATGTTATTAGGTAAGTAGTAGTTGAAGTCTTAGAACTTTATACCTAGGAGAAGTATGAAGTAAGGAGCTGGAAGCAAGAAGGGAGTACAGGGTGGGGAGTGGGGTGGCAGGCAGTAGAAGAGGAGCCTGCAGAGGACACTGAGAAACAAAAGTCAGTAGAGCGTGATATCGTTACAACCAAGGAGGGAGGATGGTGGCAAGGAGAGTAGTCATCAGCTAAGATGATGTTTGAAAAGTGGTCCCCTGGGGAGGGCAGATGATCAAAAAGGACTCTAGACTTTTGCCTTATCTTGTTTACTTTTTTATTTTACAAAAAATGTACTCATAAAAGTAATATATTAAACAATTTAAGCATTCTGTTAGGTGTGGCATTTCAAATTTTGATTTTGAGAGTACTTGGAGTGAAATAGTAGAGAAGGAGCCTCTTGGTAGCGGATGGATCAGATTATCAATGGAAGGTTGGGAAGTGAGGCACGTAAGATAGTCCTTTATTAAAGTTGCTTTTTTGTTTGTGCTAGACATATCAGTGAGCTGAGGGTCATTTGTTAAAGGAGAGTTTAACTTCCTGTGATTGCCTGTTGTAGAGTCTACCATCCATTACATGAAAAGGGATGGAAAGTGAAATGGATGCGTAGATGTTACCTTTAGAATAATCTGACTCTGAATTCTTCCTCACTAATATTTACCTCCCCCCTTGCAGTCTTGCAGCCATAGTCTTAGAGTAAATAATTAACATTTAATGGGCCCCTAATGTATGACAAGCACTATTCTCTTTAATGTCTCCATACATTAATCCTTTCTCTCTGTGTCCTACTATATAGTGTGAATGAAAGGATTATTATTTCTTCTGTGTCCTTGTGCAAATACATGCTGTTTCTGATCCTTAGTTTTTGCATCTATTAAATGGGAAATGTCCATTTTTAAGACTGTGAGGCTTAAAGATAACATAAAAGCATCTGGACTTTAACCTCGCGCTTTGTAGATGCTTCTTAAAAGTATTGCTTTGCTACCTCTTGCTACTTTCTCCGCCTTTTCCATCAAGTGGCCATCTTAACCAACTCTTAACGATAGTCAATTTTTCACATCGTAAACTATATATTTAGGACTCAGAATCCAGTTTGTGAAGCAAAACCAATATAAGAGTAAATAGCCTATCACGATAAATTGAAACCCCTACACTAAAAGATAAATACATTTATAAATAAACACATCACACCATTAGCAAAAAACGAAGTATGAATTTTGTGAACCATGTAATAGTTCTGTATACATTTCTAAAAATGAACCTAGAATGTTTTTGTTGTTTCTGTTAGGTTTCCTTGTTTTTTATTTATGTAGCCAGTAGGCATTTGAATTACAGTTTTGTATTTGTTTTCTACCATTTCTTGTGATCCTTAGTATTACAGAAGTAGCAGCAGCATGCAGTAGTTAACACATTAGCTATGGAGTGAAAAAGGTTTTGCTACATGACCTAATAGCAGTATGACCGTGGGAAAGTTATTTAACTTCTCTGTGCTTCTCTTTCCTCATTTGTAAAAATAATACTTATGTCCTAGGGTTGTTGTGCGGATTAAATACATAAGAAATGTCAGAACAGTGCCTGGCATATAGTATACATTCAATAAATATTAGATGCTCCTTCTGCTTTTGGTGTCACTATTTGCTGTGGGACTTTCAGCAGTTACTTAACCTCTCTAAACTTTAGTTTCTTTATCTGTAAAATATCTATATCATTAGTTCCTGTAAGAATGAATATATGTGATGTATAAAAAGGGCATAGAGCCCCCATAGATGTTAGTTGTTCTTATTACTGTTCTGACTAGCATTAGCAACAGGAGAAGGTGGTGGTACTGACAAGGCTGTAAAATTCTCACTTCTGTAAATTAGAATGAATAAGCGTAGTAATTAAGAATACAGCAATTTTTTTCTATATTCCATGCCTTTTGCTTTTCAGACAGTACTACAACAAGTAATCAATGACGGCTCAAAATATGGATTAAAAAGTGAGCTTTTCTCTGGGCTTCCCCAGAAGAAGGTCGTGGTTGAATTCAGGTGAGTACCTATTCATCTTATGTGTTGGTTAATCAAGGTAGCTGGGCAGGTAAGTGTTTTACCATTATCATCTGGGGCCTCAGGAAATTACACATGGAAACATAGAAAACCAGTGAGATTATATTATTTTCTTAATATTACAGTGAATTGATCACTGTACCATGAATAAAACTTTTGGACTCCAATAAAAAAAGTCTGGTGATTATGGGCTTTTTTTTTTAATTAAATATTTAATAGTTAACTTTTTTTTGGAAGAAATAGTTCTTCCATTTTAGTAGAGTCTTAAAGCTGAGGTAATGGTTACTATAATATTAAGAATTTTAAAGTAATGTGATTGCCGAAGAACAGAGTCTTGTAGTATTTATAATGTATATATTTTTAAATTACCGGAAAAATAGCTTGAAGTTTTTATATGCCTCTAAATAATCCTCATAATAACTTTCTGATGTGCTATCAGTACAGTACATCCATCTAATTTTTGAACTGTTTTTAGGTAACCAAAACAGAAAGGGAACACTTTCAGAGCATAGCTGACCAGTTGACAGTTCATGGAAGAGATCAGAGATACTCTATTTTATTGTATTTGCCTTCCTAAAAGTGAAAGTCTTGATGAACTGTTTCCCCACTCGGAAAGTTAGAACTTGTTATAGCCTTTTGTTTTCTTAACTATATATTCCTGTGGAGAATTTTTAAAAATTGATGAGGGAATTATTTCAGGTTTCCTAATTCTTTATTATAATTTATTATGGTAACAAACTTAGTTATGATTAGCCCCTAGATAACCAGAGGCAGGAGTAGGTTTTATGGATTCCACACTTGTACTGTCTCTGCCATTCTTAAAAAAGACAGACTCTCTGTCTTAAGTAAACTTGTTTGTTTATGACAAGACTGATTGGTGAGTAAACTCATGCTCTTGTGGAGTAAACAGATTTTATGAGTAAGATATCTTATACTACCAATACACCCCAATCATGATATTTTAAGTTGAGTTTAAACATTAGTTACATCACAGAAAGGATACGGACTTCATGAGGTCATCTTCACACCAGGAAGGAATTACACTAAAGCCATCCCTCAAAGAAAGTTGCCTGCCATTTTTGTTGTCTTTTCTTGTATAACAAGCTACTCTAAAATTTAATACAGGAATTGGCAAAGTTCAGCCCATGGGCAAAATCCAACCCACCACATGTTTTTGTAAATAAAGTTTTATTGGAACATAGGCTTGTACTTTATTTACATGTTGTCTACAGTGGCTGCTTTCATACTACAATGACGGTTGAGTAGAATTGAATGGAACAGTTGAGATAGAGACCAGGTGGCCTGCAAGCCTAAAATTTTCACTGTCTGATTCTTCACGGAAAAGTGTGTCAGCTCATGATTAGTGTCTTGAAACAGCCATTTTAATGTTCGTGACTCCGTAGATCACGAAATCAGGGATGGCTTGGCTCAGTGGTTCTTTGACTTTCCTATTATGTGTAGCTCTGGTCATCCAGAGACTGTACTGGGGTTAGAAATCCAGGTGGCTCATTTACTTGTCTGGCAACTTAACCTGAAGGCTGGCCAGGCATCTCTCTCCCCCCCCCCCCAGTGTCTCTCCAACTGGCTTATTATTTTATTTCATAGTATTTTATTGTCATTTGTTAAAAAATCAACTTTATAGGAAACAGCACAGAGGATCATAGGGGAAGGGAGGGAAAACTAATGGGAAGTCATCAGAGAGGGAGAAAAACCATGAGAGACTCTTAACTATAGGAAACAAACTGAAGGTTGCTGGAGGGGAGGTGGTTAGGGAGAAGGGGTAATTGGGTGATGGGCATTAAGGAGGGCACATGATGTAATGAGCACTGGGTGTTATACGCAACTGATAAATTGCTGAACACTACCTCTGAGACTAATGATGTACTATATGTTGGCTAATTGAATTTAAATAAAAACATGTTACCATGAATAATTTAAATTTAAAAAAATTTAAAAATCAACTTTATTCTGCTTACTTTAGTCCTCCTTTTCTAGTTTCTTAAAGGAGAACCTTAGGTTACTTACTGGTTTGAAACCTTTCTTCTTTTCTAATACAAACATTCCATGCTGTAGATTTCTGTGCTTCAGCTCACAAATTTGCTATTTAATTTGCTAGGGGTCAACTTTTTTGCTCTCATTCTGTCAGGAATCACAGTCCTTCACTGTCCAGTTTATAAAACCAGTGTTTCATGGGGCGCCTGGGTAGCGCAGTCGTTAAAGCGTCTGCCTTCGGCTCAGGGCGTGATCCTGGCGATCCGGGATCGAGTCCCACATCAGGCTCTTCCGCTGTGAGCCTGCTTCTTCCTCTCCCACTCCCCCTGCTGTGTTCCCTCTCTCGCTGGCTGTCTCTCTGTCACATAAATAAATAAAATCTTTAAAAAAAAAAAAAAAAAAAAAACCAGTGTTTCATATATTTTTCTGGTTTTATGGTTGTTTAAGGCAGAAGGGTAAATCTAATCCTTGTTATTCTGTCTTGGTGGGAAGTGGAAGATTCCTTATTTTTTAACCTATAGAAGGACAATTTGCTTTCTTTCTAAATAATAAATGAATATTCTTGTAGAGTCATAATTCTACAGTTGTGCACATATTAATGTAGAGTCAAGTATTTAAATTGTAATACCCTTTATATAAGGCTTTAGAAACAGATCAAAATTAAACTCTCATTTTACCACTCTTATCTGTGTTCATGTTAATTTATTTTTTTCTAATATTGAGAAACTTGTGAAATTTTCAAACATACACAAAACACAACAGTATAATTAAGTCCCACATCCTTCTCACTCAGAATCAAGAGTCATCAAGATATTGCCACATTTGCTTCATTTTCCTTTTTCTTTGTTGCCTCAGTTCCCTCATCTGTAAAGTAAGAGATGAGAGATTACCTCACAACTCTTACGAGTATTAAATGGGTTAATACGTGTAAAGTGCATGAAACTGTGCCTGTCAGGTAGTGAGTGCTCTGGAAGCATTTGCTGTTGTTAAATTATTGATGACAACTTTTGATAGATAATATCCATATGAACAAAATTTCTCTGAGGTCAGTAATTTTTAAGAGGATAAAGGGTTTACAGCTGGCATATGAAACTTAATTCCCAGTAATGTGCATTGTTTTTGTCTCAAAACAATATCTCTGAATTTCCTCATCCTTTTTATCCTTAAATGTATCTGCTTCCTAAGTGTGCCATTTCTGTGGATGGTACTACCTCATGAGTGACAGGATCAATTTCACTAAGGATGATTCTTTCTGAGTTCTAATTTAGCTTTGCTCTAAATTTCTAATTTTTCACTTATCTTTGCCCTAAATTACCAAAGGCCTTAATCCCCAATTATGCTAAACTGTGGAGGCATGACCTAGTTCATTTTAGAGCTTTTGTTCTTAGAACAGAAATATAACTTTCGTAATTATTTGCAGTTCACCTAACGTTGCCAAAAAATTTCACGTTGGACATTTGCGTTCTACCATCATAGGTAAGTGTCGCTAGTTTCACAGAAAATACTAAACATGACTTCGGGGCTGTATTTTATAATGCATTCTAATGCTGTAATGCTTAAATAACATAAGGCAAAAAACAAAGTTCAGATTTATATGAGCTTGATGCTAATTAAATATTACATAAAATGGGAAAAATTGGTTTAGAGGTAAAAAAAAATTTGTTTCAAAACCAAAAGATTAACTCAGAAACCAATTTTAACTGTTAGGTTTGTTAATAATTTTAACTTTTTAAAAATACATATGCATATGGAGAAGATCTGACAGATGCAAAAATGAAAACAATTATGTGGGAATGATAATCATAAGAGTTTTTTGTTCATATACTTTATTTTAAAAAAGAAATGATGTTATACATTAATTATATCAATTTTAAAAAAGAAGCTCAGTCTCAATCATTTGAGTACTAACTGGAGCTTTCAAGATTGGAAATTGAAGTAAGACTGTTCTAAGAAAGATTGCTATTGGGGCGCCTGGGTGGCACAGTCGTTAAGCATCTGCCTTCGGCTCAGGGCGTGATCCCGGCGTTATGGGATTGAGCCCCACATCGGGCTCCTCCGCTGGGAGCCTGCTTCTTCCTCTCCCACTCCCCCTGCTTGTGTTCCCTTTCTCAGTGGCTGTCTCTCTGTCAAATGAATAAATAAAATCTTAAAAAAAAAATAAGAAGAAAGATTGCTATTATACTTCATAGCTATAATGCTTCAGTGTATATGTATGTGCTAAGATTTTCATTTAAAACATGACATGATCCACTAGCGTAATTTAAAACCTGCAGTTAGAATTGGAAGAGACTTTGAAGTTTATCTCATGCAGTCTATCTTATGGTATACAAATCTGTCTATTGCATGCTTGAGGGAGAGTCATTTAACCTGTTGTTTGAATATTTTTAAGAATTGGCACAACCCGCACTTTGTGGCATAGATCATTATTGAACTGGAGTCACCTGTCATTGTTGGAAAGATCCTGTGGGGCATTTTGAGAGAGGAAATGGTAGGACTTGATTTTAAAAAGAATATAAAAAATATACTGTATATGAAAAGCTTCATGAGTAGGTCAAAACTATAGGAGTGAGTAAATGATGGACAGAACGTGATAAAGTTGTTTAAAGTTGTTAAGGAAAAATTTGGACCAGGAAGAGATAATACTGAGAATTTATTTACCATGTTCAGTGTTTTCATGTATTAGCTCAATTAATTTCACAACAGCCCTGTTTGGTAAATTTGGTTAACTGTGGTCTATGGAAACATATATACCAGAAGTAACTTTTCCAAAATCATTCCAAAACCCTAGGTTTGTGTCATTTGGTTGATTTGCAAGATAATAAGGTGCTAATTAAAAAATTAATTGAAAGTAGGAATACAGTCTGAGTAGCAGCTGAAGAAGGTTGCTGTAGGAACTATGTAGACTGGGAAAGTGTAGACATAGAGAAGCTGGAAGAGAAGTAGCTGCAGTAGTTTAAGTCAGATGTGCATATTGGTGAAGGATTATTTGCAGGAAACTAAATGCACTGTTGTAAAAGCAGGCAAGGATTTATTACAAGATATTGAATAGTTTGCAAAGTTGTTGGAAGTGCTGAAGAAGTTTTGGATAAAGTAACATAAGTGACTCCCCAAATCATACCATAGAGCTTGGTCATCAAGGGTGCTTCTGCCTTTTCTGCAGTCCCTTCCAGTGGCAACCATGCTACCACTGTCACAGGAAGCTGCCGCTAGTCCTGTCATGCCTTCTAGAATTCATATTAGCAAAAGAGGCAGCCCCATACCCTTTCAGTTCCCTTGGAGGTCATATGACAGGACACTGTGCTCTCTATTAGCGATGCCACCAAAAAAAACAAAAAACCCTCCACAGCTGTGCCTTTCAGAAAAAAATAGAAGTAGCTTCCCTTTCACTTCGTTTCTGCCTTCTGAGTCTCATGCAAAGTGTATCTGAATGCGCAGACATGAATGACTTCTGAAACCCTAACTGCAGGAGATTCTGAGAAATGAAATTTTTAGGCTTCCAGCCTCTGCAGCAGGTGAGGACACACTAGGAGAGTGGAGTAGATGTCGAATGTTAAACCAGTATCAGTAGTATAGGAAGATGAAGTTCTTGGACTACCGTGTACTCTTAGGGAGCAGGCATGAGGAGATGGACTTCAGGGATTGGAAGAAGGAAGAGTGAGCTATTGAGAAGAAACACTGTATGGCTCTGGCTCTTTCGGGCATAGCCAAATTATTTCTTCTTAATTACTGAGATTCTGTTATTTTCTGTTTTTGGAATTGCAGTTATTCTAACATGTATTCCCAGCTCCCATTGATGCTTCTGAAAATTCAGTTCTTGTGAAAATTGTGAGATTCTTTTGAATAACTGCCCCCAAAATAATTCTCTTCTCCCTTTCCATAGCATAGATGAAAACACCATAATGAATGTTTTAGTAAAAAAAAAAAAAAAAAATGAGTTGGTAAATTTTATCAAAACAAAAAAACTTCTGTGTTATGCTTTGATAATAGAAAAGCACATGGTTCTTATGCCAAAATGGATAACAAGAATGAGAAACCATATATTTTGTTGATTACTAGGAAATTTTATAGCAAATCTCAAAGAAGCTTTAGGACATCAAGTAACCAGAATAAATTACCTTGGAGATTGGGGCATGCAGTTTGGTAAGTAAGTCTGAGATTTGATATTTCATTTCACTGTTAAGTTTAATTTCTTTTAATATTATGTCACTTGATCATGACAGTATAGGAGAATCCAGTGGACAAAGTGTGCCTCTTACCTTTTTTTTTTTTCCCTAATGGCTTTTTGCATAAAGCTTGTTTTCTATTTGTTAGAGTAATTCTCACCACAGAAATAAGTTTGAGGGAGGAAACTTCACGCATTCAGAGCAATACCTGAAAAATACAGGCTTTTGTGGTTTTATTAAAGAAAAGTAGCTTACATGTGTCAAATGCAGAAGTGAATGTACCAGGGAAGAAGTAAGTCTAGCTCTGTATATCCTTCTCAACTACAACCGTGTCATTTTTAAAACAAGTGAAGTCCAGCCTCCCTGGGCCATCATACATGGAAGGTTATCTGTTGTACCCTGAGCCAGTGGTGTAGAGGAAAAAGAAAGTGGAATACTTTGGCTCCTTCTTAAATTGTACAGTGGCAGGGGGTCAGAAAGAAAAGAGAGGAAGAAAGGAGTGAGACCCAAATAGTTGAATGCCGTAAATTATCTCTAACGTCCTGAGTTTACTCGGAACCATTCCTTGCTCATAGTACACCAGTAATCAAGGAGGGGCAGGATGAAACGAAGTTGCTACGGTAGCGAAGTACTGGTAGCATGTGATACGCAAGATTCTAAAAACCTCTGGCAACTACTGTGTGTTTTAAGATCCAGCCCTAGTGTCACACAGACTTGCCTACATCTCACATCATGACGTTCCTAGTATCCAGCTCTACTCACATACGCTTGTCATAGTCTGTTCTTATTTGTGTGCTTCTCTCGCCTGCCATATGATATGTTCCCTGATGGCATGGACCATGTCTTGATTATTTTTGTGTCCATAGTGCTTGGCACACAGGAAGCACTAAGAGTGATGAATGAATCCGTCCTCAGAAGTATTTTATAGTACTAATCCAAAAGAAAGGCTAGATAATATTTTAAAGCTTCTATAACGTGCAGCGTGCACTACCAATTCTGAAGTTCACTAATACTGTTATGTTCTATCATATCTAGTGAAATGAAATCGGAGTTTCCAAAGACAGATTTATCACGACCTTCTCTTTCATTTCAGTTAATAAAAATCTCTTTTAGACTCTAAAAAGCGTAGAACTTGAACCAATTATCACTGCCGTTAGTATTCATTGTGGAGGAATCAGTAAACATGCCCTGCATTTTAAAGATCCATCTGCAGTTCACTACAGCTGGTAGTCAGAGGTTTAGGCTCTAGGCTCAACAGTCAGATTTAATAGATGGCATCCACTGTACATTAGTTTAACCGATTTATGCATTTCACAGGCATTAGCAAATATGGTGATTATGGTATTCTTTAATTTTAGCTACAGAATTTTATTGCAATGTTTCTCTAAAGAACTGCTACGGCTAATGATCTGTCTCCATTTCCATTATAACCATCATTGTTGAAGAGTTTTAATTTTGGCTGTTTCAGCTCTCTTCTGTTGAAAGTTGGCAGATAGTTTCTAAGCACAAACTTAGTATTTGAAAATATATTAGGTTGAATGTTAAATGGGGATTGGCCTTTACTTTTCCTGTTTCCGTTTTTTAGGCACTGTGGGTATCCTTCCACATTCCGCTCCCAAGACCCTGAATTGTAATCACATTTGCTTTTGCTTAAAGTGAATAGGGCTGGTACATTTTTCAGTCATCCTTCTAGTTCTGTCTAAAGCTTCAAAATATTTTGTATCTTCCGTGTTCAGTAGCATCCCACTTTTTGCTGAGCCTCTATAGAAAAATGTTGGTCAGCAAGGTCCCCTGACAATAGCTCCTTTAGATCTGAAGCTTAGTAATTGATATAGTTGTAGAAACAGGTTGGTTTTTAAAATAATTAAACCACCTTTTATTGCTCCTGACCCCAGGCTGCATATATCCTTTTAAACTGAAATTGTGATCATCTTTTAGCAAGAATACCTTAAGAATATAAGTACTCATAGTCTATTACCTCAATTACTATTTAAAAAAAAATTAAGGTTCAAATTAACACTAACCCTGAATGCTGAACTTATAATCAAAGACAAAAAAAAAAATCATTGACAAATATAAGACACATATATAGCCAGATAAAAAAGAATTTTGTTGATCAGTCACCTTGAATGGAAGAGGTAATCAGGTATGTTTTGAGTTTTATCTTTTATATCTTTTATGTTCTCCTTCAGTTATTGGTTTAAGAACTCATAACACCAAGCCAATTTCTACCTTTGTTTTATTTTAACACCTGCAAGTTTAAAAAGAAAGTTCTGAAATCACTTCCCATCAGTTGGTTTTCGCAAAGTTTAAGCATCCAGTTTCTAGCATCATGATGTCCTTCCCCAGGATAGCTGTTTTATTTTGCTTGTTTTATTATGTCTGCTAGGAAAGTGTTGGGCACTGTTAGTACAAAGACAGGTTAGTCCTAGACTCTGCCTTTTATGAGTTCATAATCTATTGGTGTCTGTGAAGTTAATTGCAGTGATCTATTCAATATAGTGAATTTGTGATTCAGTACATTGAATTTAACTTATGTGAGTTTATGGGGTAGCCGAAGATGATAGCATGTGTTTGCAGTGCTCTCAGGACACATAATTATGAGAGCTTGATCTTTTGATACAACTATACCTGTTCCCTGCCATGACTGTTTTCTACTGTTCCATTTTATAATTTTTTCATGTACGGATTATTGTGGTAGGTCTTCTGGGAACTGGCTTCCAACTGTTTGGCTATGAAGAAAAACTTCAATCCAATCCTTTACAGCATCTCTTTGAAGTAAGTTGGCAAGAAACAATAGTAGAAAATGCTTCAGTTTTTTCTTTTCAGAGTCCCAGGCAGCTTGGATTAATTTTAATCCCAGAGGTTTTAAAAATATTCCTTAAAACAAGGAACCAAAACAATTGAAAATGTTGCTTTTAGTTTACTAGGGAGTTCTTTTCGTTTTCATATCCATGTTTTCTTATATTTCTGTTTTAGTTGATTTGGGACAGTATTTCTCTAGGTATAGAGTTGTCTTAGAATAAACACATAAGATAACAGATTCAACAAAGAAATTTCTCTAATTTTTTTTTGTCGGTTGCTATGTAACTGCAGCTGTCTTCATGGCAATAACTATAATTCTTTTAGACTTGAAAAACATGATTATATACTTTTTTCCTCTTGTTCTGTGGCGGAAGATACATGTGTTTCTCTGAATGTATGTGTGCTTTTTTCCTTTCTTGTTGCCTCCTTTTCCTGGCTTTTGCCCAGTGTGAACTCCTTCCTTTTCTGCCTCATTTAGTCCTTGGGTACTTTGATTCTCTGTCCTCAGTTTTTCCTGGAGTTCATTAGTAAAGGTCTTCCTGTCCAGTTAATCTCCAGGGATGTGTTTCCTTTTCATCATCCTGCTTGTTATCTCTGCGGCTTCTGGGCCTCACAAGAAGAAACACTGATACAACATCAGCTGTGTTGGTGTCGTTCTAGGGATCGACTAAAGCTGTTATACCTGTGTGTGAGGAAGAGCACTTAGCAAAATAATGCTTTACTTCTCTGGCCAATGCTACCAAGAATGCTTCATCATTTTCCTTTTTGATAAGTGATTTTTGTCCTGGGGCTTTGTAGTTAAATTTAACAAAAATCACATTGTAATTCTTAAAGACCTTTAAGGGTTTGTAATTTCCTCCTGAGTCCAGGCCTGCACTGCACTTTAAATGCCTACATTTTGATTTAGAATATTAACCAAAAGATTTTTTTTTTCTCTTTTTCATTGAGTTTTGTTCATAGGCAAGAGTTTCAGAATTAGTAATTCTTTATGGTTGTCTTTAAGTAAAACGTGCCACCTTAGTGCCTGGAATTTTTATTGTATTATTTTTTAAAACTTGGAATAATGGCAAGTATTTTTTTTTAACACAAGCTTAGTGAGCCTTTCTTCAGCTCCAGGCCCACAAAGACACCCGTGCCACAGGAAGTACAAACACCTCCCTCGAAGATCTTATGTCATTAGGAGAACATTTTTAAGAATTTAGAGTACAACTTGATATGAAGTTCCTATCTCCCACCCCACCTCAAAGGTTTTATTTAATCCCGAAAATAGTCTTTGTTGCTCATAATATTTTAAATATTTTAGTAAAGTCTGTTCTCAAATTCCATAGAAACTTAAATGTATGTTTCTTTCTATTCAGTGTACCACAAATCTTCAGGCTTTTGAGCCTCAAAAAGTGGGAGATTGCATATCTATACAGAGGTTGTTAATTGATGGGTGGACGAAAGGAAGGAACAAGGGCAGGGGTACGTCTGTGAATAACTGAAACCTCGAGGAACAGTGGCATTGGTTTCATTAAATGTTCTTTGTCTAAAACTTCATAGGGAAGCAGCATTTATAAACAAAAGAGAGTAAGTCAAATACACCCACCTTGCTGTTTGTAATATAAGATAGAAATCCAGTAGGGCGCCAACTGGCTCTCTTCCTCCTTCCTTGGCAGGACAGAAAAAAATGCAGAGCCTAAAGTGGCAGCCTCCAGGTTTTTTTATCTTTGTGCTAATTTTTGCAGACCCAGTTTTCATTTTAAAATAATAGTTGTCATTGTGGATTACTTTCAACAAAAACGTGTAGCATAAATGAGGAATTTTTTTAATTTTTTAAATTTTTTTTATTTTTTAGCTTTAGGCACATATTAATAAATGATTTTAGCCTGTTCCTAAAAGAAAACCTGTACTTTGGTTGGATCCCGGGTTTTTCCCTTGTCAAATTGTAGTTAGTTGTAAGCTTTTTGAGAGGAAGGAGCATGTTTTCCTAATCTTTTATTGCCAGCCCCAAACACCATGCCTGTGTTAAATTTTGAATGAATTTGATCTTATGGTTCTTTTTGTCCCTTTCTCTGTCTCCCACTTAAACTTTTCATAGTGTAGGGATAGAGGGTACATACCTCAATATCATAAAAGCCATCTGTGAAAAACACACAACAAATATCATTCTCAATGGTGAAGAACTGAGAGCTTTTCCCCTAAGGTCAGGAACATGGCAGGGATGTCCACTATCACCACTGCTGTTCAACATAGTACTAGAAGTCCTAGCATCAATCAGACAACAAAAAGAAATAGAAGGCATCCAAATCGGCAAAGAAGAAGTCAGACTTTCACTCGTTGCAGATGACATGACACTTTATGTGGAAAACCCAAAAGACTCCACCCCAAAATTGCTAGAACTCATAATAGGAATTCAGCAAAGTGGCAGGATATAAAATCAATGCACAGAAATCAGTTGCATTTCTATATACCAACAATGAGACAGAAGAAAGAGAAATTAAGGACGCCATTTACAATTGCACCCAAAACCATTAGATACCTAGGAATAAATCTAACCAAAGAGGCAAAGGATCTGTACTCAGAAAACTATAGAATACTCATGAAAGAAACTGAGGAAGACACAAAGAAATGGAAAAACGTTCCATGTTCATGGATTGGAAGAACAAATACTGTGAAAATATCTGTAGTACCTACAGCAGTCTACACATTTAGTGCAATCCCTATCAAAATACCATCAGCTTTTTTCACAGAACTGGAACAGATAATCCTAAAATTTGTATAGAACCAGAAGAGACCCCAAATAGCCAAAGGAATGTTGAAAAAAACAAACCCGGTGGCATCACAATTCTGGACTTCAAGCTATAATCATTAAGTTGTGTAATATAAATCCTACTGTATAGCTTCAGGAAAGAACTAACTATTGTAGGATACACTAGTTACCATTCTTCAGAATCTAACTTCATCATGCAGTATACTGATGAAGAACCCAAGGGCCAGACCCAGGATTCTGGCGTGGGCAGTCTGGTTCCCAAGTGCTCACTGCACTGCCCTGCCCTCCACTGGCATTACAGAATGCCTTTCTGGCCCTTCATTTCCATTGGTTGTAATTACTTACATGACATTTTCCTTTTTTCATCCTCAAATTGCTGTACCAGGAACACAGTTGGTAGTTTACTTGTCGCAGTTTCACCCTTCCATCGCACCTGTTTTGAATTTGGCTTCAGCCATCCGGTGGCAGTTTGTGCCCTACCTCCTTCTGATTGGCACCACGATCAGTACCCCCTGCCCAATTTTGGTTTCTCAGTTTTTGTATGTAAAAATTATAGGTTAGTTTTTAGTATTTCTTTTTCTGTAATGAAAATATTTAACACCTACAGTCATTTCTCTGCTGCATTCCATTTTTGTGCTTTGTTTCAGTACTGGTTTTTCTATGTACCTATAGTCATTTTTTACCCATGATGTCTGGCTGTATTATGTGTGGACTTGGAACTTTTGTTGGTCAGCATTTAAAACCTTTTATTTAGTTCTGATTTATTGTCATGAAACGGAGGAAGTGGTTTTATAATAGTTTATTCCCCGTGAATTAGCTTATAAGTTAAATAACTAACATATTTGCTGTTTAGAATTCACAGTATTGGTTCAAGGAAAACATACATAATAAGCTTTGAAACATGTATCAAAAAGCCTTTCCACTTTCAAAAAAAATTTTCTTATGGTAAAAAGTTAACAAGTGTTAAATCTAAATCCTGAGTATGTGGATGTCATCATTTACTTTTTTACTTGTTTTAATGATAATTTTTTAAAGTAATTTCTCAGGGTTCCTCCTAGGTTTAAACTAAAATGGACCTCAGGGCACCTGGGTGGCTCAGTTGGTTAAGCATCCAACTCTTGATTTCAGCTCAGGTTGTGACCTCAGGGTTGTGAGATCTAGCTCCACATCAGGCTCCGTGCTGGGCATGGAGCCTGCTTAAGATTCTCCCTCTGCCTCTCCCTCTCTCTGTCTCTCTCAAAAACAAAAACAAAACCATACTTGAATGGACTGTAATAACATCTAACACTGTTTTAAGAATGTATAATCCAGTCTCTTTTTTTTTTTTGGCTACAGAAGTTTTTAGAACTTGACTCATTGCATAATGCTTATTAATAAGAATTTTGATAATCATAGAAATGCCTCCAAAATATGAGCAGCCTCTCATAGAGATAAATATTATACCAATAAAGCATGCATTAACACTGTATCCTACTACTGGCACTTATAAAGGTAACATGATATATTAATACAATAGTATAAATTTTCTCTTAAGTTCATAATGACCTCAAAAGTATTTATTATTTTCACCCTTCCCCTTTGTAAAATGATTTGAGGTAATTACAGTGATGGGCATTTAATGAAAGGACATAGAAAGTCAGAGGATAGTATATTGCTAGATAGCAGTATATTAGCGGTTTGACCCTGAGTTTCCCTATATCAGTAGCAAAAAAGGGGGGGGGAGGGTCAAGTAGAAAATAGGGCAAAATCAAAACACCAAATTCACGAGTGATAATATTTACTTGCTCTCATTGTTTAAATGTGGAATAGTATCTATTCCTCAAGAGACCATGTTTTTCCTAGCTTTAGATTCTCAAAAAAAATTTCACAAACTTAAAATAATTCAAGACTAAATCAATTCTAGACACATAGGGGATTATTTATGCAGTTAAAAATTTTTATTTTATAAAGACTTGAATTCAAGAGTTCTTTATTTAGGTCATGTTACTTTTCTCCAGAGAAAGTGGTTGTTAGTTTGGGGTGTATTTTACTCATTATAACACTTACATGCAAGAAATAGCTCTTAAATTATAAGCCTAATTAAATCTGAACCCAGCCATACTTTTGAGAGTGGTTTTAAGAGTCAACTTAAGTCACTGTTAAGGATTTCTCATCTCCCAAATCACAGAGTTCTCCAGGCTCTAATGTGCATCTCAGGATGGGCATGGAGGCCTTTCCTTTGCTTCAGTCCACACTGGTCTTGACTGATATGCCCAGTATGCAAGCCTACATAATGACCTGGAGGCACACAGCTCTGCTTGTATGACCAACCTAACCTGGGAGATCCTTGCTGTGGCCCAGTTCCTTAGGCCTAGAGATCAGCCTCCCTGTGTGGGAATACTGCAAACGATTTCCCTCAGAGGTCCCGCTGCCACCCCAGCGACTGCCCAACTTTTGTTTTTCCTGGGAATGTTTCCCTATCCCCTCCTCAATCTAAGCAATTCTCTTTTCCTCTCTCCTGGCAGCTTTTCTGCTTTACCATTGCTCTTGACCATCTTCTCCAAAGCTACTAGCCTTTCTCCCTAAACCCTACACTTCTGAGGGTTACTACAGTGTCCATTGTCCTCTGAGTGTTCTTAGAACAAGGATGGGAATACTGAGTAAGGCCAGAGTACATGTTAATAGTTCAGTAATTATCACACCCCGTTGAAGTGTGCAAAAAAAAATTTTTTAGCATGAGAAATGTGTAACACTGTGTACTATTACCTAATATATAGAAGTTAATCCTTATCACCCTTGAATAAAAGAATAAGATATCATGGATATTATTATAAACAAAGAATAAAAATGGGAGATTACAAATATTGAAAGAAGATGAATAGACTAAAATGCCTTTATATGCTGGTAATGACATACCAATGAAGAGAAACTTGATAATCACTTTTCAAGTTTTTTATCTAGCAAGTTTAGATTTTATTATTAACTGGTATATTGATCTTTTAAATTATAACTATTAATTTGTTTGAATTTCTTTAATGTTTAGTTTAACATTAGAAATCCATCTCAACCAGCAGTTCTATAAGAAATTTCTGATCAAGAAACAACGTTAAACTAACAATGAGCTTGCTTGTTTGAATTATAATCATGAATTCATTGTTTTTTCTAAAAAATGAAATCAAAATTAAATGCATTTTATGATAGAAGACAAATGTATAGTTAACAGTGTCTTTAGTGTCTAAGTAATGCTAACCATTCTTAGCAGTTATTCTCCATTTAAAGACAAAAATAACCAGTGTTGGGGTTAGAGCCCTGTACCAAAGAATTAAACTGTGTCTGTGTTGCTAACGGTATTCTAGAATCAAATTTAAGAGAGTAAGAGGGCATTACATACTACTTTCATTTTTTGCACTTCTTTGTTTACGTATGGACAGATCATCTTAAGAGCTGACTGTAATTATCTTAATCAGTTAAACTAGAAATAAAATGTCATGTGCCTTTTGGGAATACCATCATCTAGAAATAGTGAAAAAGTTAATATTCCTTTTAAAGTCTTAAACACTTAGTTTATTCCATAATGGAAATATAGCTCACTTTTGCATTCTGGTAACTAAAAGAAAAATTATTTCCATCCTCAAGAACATTTTGCTTAAGCGACATTCTTATTATTAAACCCAAATTTAAAATTTCCTTTTTATTCCTTTTGTGTCTAGATCTAGCCTCAAAAGGAAGCTGTCTTCAAAATGCATACTTTTTTTTAATGCATACTTTCTAAGCATTAAAAGTTTGTGGTAACTAAATTTAAAACTGTCTATAATTTCAGAAGTACATAGTATTTATTTTGTGAAGGAAAATGCATTTCTTTTCTAAAATGGTGATGAATGTTAATAATTATAGTTTTATATTGTGCATTTACAGGCAGATTGTTAAGTGCTAATTAAGGCTCTTCTCTTGTTCTGCTTAATAGTGCCAGTTGATTTTCAGTAATGTTTGGTTTATAACTACAAATTGCTGAAATGCCAAGATTCTTGGGTTTAGTTTTGTTTATTTTTTTTTAATTATCTCTATTTTAAGTTTTAAGGAAGGGAAAAGATTCTGGTGAAGTTTTTTCTAAAAATCCTCTTATCAGTAGTTCACATGCATATTAGATTTTTAAATGTTGGCTATCTGAGTTTGGAGTCCTAGATTTTAAAAAAAAAAAAAGCCTTTTCTGAAAACAAGGATATTTTGTGTATGTTTGCTTATAAATGGTGTGAACATGAGTGTGTGATGGGGGTGTGTGTGAAAGAGATTTTGAACCACAAATCATTTAGAGACCTATGTATATCATCATCTTCTGTTGCTAACTTATTCTGGACTTATTTCATAGGAGCACATGGAGATTAATTTTCTATGATATGTGTGCCTGGTCTTCTAAGGTCACCACCAAGTTTGGTAACTCATTAAGAGGACTCATAGGATTCCACGTATAGTTGTGCTCACAGCTATGATTCATTACAGCAGAAGGATGCAAAGCAACATCAGTAAAGGGAAAGGCATATGTGGTGAAGTCTGTTGGAAACCAGGTCTAAGCATCCAAGAGTCTTTTCCTAGTGGAGTCACACAGGATACACGCAGGTCTTCCTGCAACAAACTGGAACAGTACACATGAAATGTTGTCTGCCAGGGAAGCTCATCAGATGCTCCATGCCCAAAGTTTCTTTTGGAGTTTGATCACGTAGGCACCCTCTGCTTAGCATGTTCCAAAATAGCATAAACTCTATTGTTTTCATAACTTAAGCATAGTGACCCACTCCTATCAATTAGGTTGGTGGGAACATTTCCCAAATCCAAGATCCCAGATGCCAGCCAAGGGCTAACCTTGCGAACAGGACATTTTGAGGATAGCAGTCTCTGGTCTGCTATATTAACTCTTTTCTGCACAATGTGCTTTAAAGAGGAAAAAAAAATTAGGTAGCTTTAACTTTTGGGGGGAATATTTATTCATTTAATTCTGCCATTCCAGTAACTAACACAAACCATCTATGAAAGGTAAGGCATTTTGACCTTGACAGAAATGTTTAATGCCCTGTTCCTTTCGTTTGGTGGTATCTACTGGGTATAAGCCACATTACAGTTGTCCCAGTGTACTTACTCTCCAGCAGTAAAATCACTTTATCTGCCATTGATATTTTGATGATATTACTATAACAGTTTAGATTCCTCATATTTCTTTGGTAATTTATTTGCTGATTTTTATTACTTTTATGCTACTTTCATAGCTTTCTGGAAAAAATATGAGGAGAGTAAATTTATCATTCATGTTTCATCCTGTAAGTGAAGTAAAATCTTTTTTTTGAGAGGGAAAGAGAGAGGGAAAGGGAGGGAGAGAGACAATCCTAAGTAGGCTCCACACCCAGCGCAGAGCCCAACACAGGGCTCCATCTCACAACCCTGAGACCACCACCTGAGTTGAAATTAAGAGTTGGACCCTAACCGACTGAGCCACCCAGATGCCCCTAGAAGTAAAATCTTTATATGCGTAACTTCAGTACTACTTGAGGTGCAAAGTTGATGTTTCAGTATCATTTATTAATCTTGCATTTTGGAGACTGGAGTGCTATTAACTAAACTGTGAACATAGAGTCATAGAAATGGAAGAACCCTTACTAAGCAATCCAGCTCCATTGCTGTCACTGGGTGGGGCAGAACTAAACCAGCCAAGATAGATGATGCAAAAACACTCCAGAAGTAAGTGGTCCCCACAGTTCTCAGGAGCCTAAGTGGGAGTGTAAGTAAGCCAACTATCCAAAGGTCTTCCTAGATCAGCTATTTTCCTAGTCTTTTGCAGATTTAGAGAACAGTTTTAAAAATCTTTCTTAAAACAACTGCCACATCAATCTTTGGCCTTGTCTTAGCCAAATTGA
Organism: Ursus americanus; assembly: GCF_024610735.1. Lineage (NCBI taxonomy): Eukaryota > Metazoa > Chordata > Mammalia > Carnivora > Ursidae > Ursus > Ursus americanus. The sequence continues at coordinate 7,557,692 of NC_142137.1, read as the reverse complement.
GCCATTCTACTTTCTTTGATCTTTTCTCAGAGAAGTTGCAGTGGTAATAATTTGCCTTTTTGTTAAAAAAAAAAAAAAAAAAGAAATGCTAGCTTAATCTAACCCAGGCATTCTTAACCTAAGAGTCTGTGAATTTGGAAGGGAAGTAAAAAATTACACATTTTCCCTAACCTTTATCAGAAATTTAGCATTTTCTTCCATTACAATATCACACTTTAAAAAAATAATAATTGGATAACTATTTCAATGTATTATTTCCTTTATAAGCATATGTGTTTTACTTTACGCATTTAGATACATATTGAGAAGGGGTCTATAGGGTTCAATAAGGGCCCATGGCAAAAAAAAGAGGGGAAAAAAAGGTTTTACTCTGATGAGGGCAATGGGCTAACCTTTAAATGAAAATTATCAGAATTGTGTTTTGTTTTCTTCCATTAAAGGTAACAGTGACTAATGTACTTCATTTAATGTACTGTTGTGCTTTTAGGTTTATGTACAAGTTAATAAAGAAGCAACAGATGATAAAAATATTGCAAAATCAGCACATGAGTTCTTCCAGCGATTAGAACTGGGTGACACGCAAGCACTTGCACTGTGGCAGAAATTTCGGGACCTCAGCGTAGGAGAATATGTGCGGATTTACAAGGTGCCCACCTACTCTCCTGCTCTCCTGTGATGGGTTGCAGCTCTTGACGGTACTACCAAGTAGTGAAGTTGCTTCTTTTTTTTAAAATGGGCTCCATGCCCAACATGGGGCTTGAACTCATGACCCTGAGATCAAAAGCCATATGCCCTGCTGACTGAGCCAGCCAGGTGCCCTGTGAACTTGCTTCTAAAGCTCGTGTTTTAAAACTTAGATTTGTCATTCAGTTGAAAATTAGGACTCAAATAGTATTCTTTGAGCTGGAAGTTGGAGCTTCGAAAAAATCCTATGAACTTCACAGGCAAATATCAGCTGGCATTCTGGTATTTGTTTCAGTCTGGCTTCTCTTTTCTCTCTTTTCATTCCTTCACTTTTTTTTTTTTTTTAAGATTTTATTTATTTATTTGACAGAGATAGAGACAGCCAGCGAGAGAGGGAACACAAGCAGGGGGAGTGGGAGAGGAAGAAGCAGGCTCCCAGCGGAGGAGCCTGATGTGGGGCTCGATCCCATAACGCTGGGATCACGCCCTGAGCTGAAGGCAGGCACTTAACCGCTGTGCCACCCAGGCGCCCCTCCTTCACTTTTTCTTAATCGTTTTTTTCTCCTTTCACTTCCTTAGGCCTGTATGTGATACATATAAATTTGTTCATTTAATAAACATTTTAGGGGGTGGGAAAACAACAGTGAATAAAAGAAATATGAGTCCTTCTGTCATGGACTTTACAGTCCAGCATGGGCACAGAGAATTAACCAAATTAAAGACCGTGGGAATTCAACAAGAACATATACAGTCTGTTAGGTGGTAATGATGCTATGAAGAAAAATGAGGCAAGGGAGGGAAGATGGAGTATGCTGTCTGTGGGTTGAATGAAAAGAGTTTTGTCAAAGAAACCCATGCAGCTGGAGTAAGGACGCAGGAAGAAGAGCAGAAGGAGAGGAACGTGAAGAGGTTGTAGGGTGGGGCCTAATAGGGGACATTGTCCAGGGTGGTCCCGTCTAGCTTCTTGCTGTGCTAAAGATGTTCGGTGACGTGCTGTCCAGCCACTAACCTCAGGTGGCTGTCGAGCACTTGAAGCATGAGTAGTGTTAAGAGATTAAATTTTCAATTTTATTTAATTTGAATAGCCACGTGGGCCTAGCAACTGCCGTATCAGACAGCACAGTACTATTGTGAGGACTTGACTCGTGTGGGAGGAGTTATCAGAAGGTTTGATGCGAAAGAGTGACTTGTTCTTATTTTCCCCATCTGTGTGACAGACTATAGAGTATCCTGTCTTGTCTGAGGGCAAGATAATAGGACATTTAAGTAACTTTCTTTTGTTTCTGAACCCTTTTAGCGTCTAGGAGTACACTTTGATGAATACTCCGGAGAGTCATTTTATCGTGAAAAATCTCAAGAAGTCTTAAAGTTGCTGGACAGTAAAGGACTCCTACAGAAAACAGTGTATGGTTGGGTTACTTTTCTTTAGTAAAGTTATTTCTTCTGTGAAAAATGGGTATTGGTATAGTCTCAGGACAACAGAATGTGGTGTGCAGCCTTCCTGGCATTTTATAGTGCTTTTTCCTGTTCAAAGTACTTTTCTACATACAGTCTTCTGCTGCCCATGACAAAATCCTGGTAAGGCTGGAAGAAGAGTTGTTACCTGCTCTTCACATATGCAGAAACTGAAGCACAGAAAGTACAAGTGACTGACCTACTGTCACACAAGCTGATAATGATATAACTGAGAAAAGGAAATAGAAATTGCATCTTCTTACTCAACCCTGCCTTTTTAAAAAACCATATCCTGTTCAGAATGTATTTAAGGCACCTTATGTAAATAGGTACAATACAAACTTTTGAAAGAGTAAAATGAGGAAATCAGGAAGCAGAGGCAGAAAAACTAATACAGAATCGGGAATGATAATGGCATGTTGTATTACACGTACTGGGATGCTGTTCCCTTACTTAAGGCAGATTTCTAATTTATCTTTGACCTTCCTGTCAGCCAAACAGAAGTAGTACCAGTCATAGGAGCCCAAGCTAAAGGTACAATATGTAAATAGGTACAATACAAACTTTTGAAAGAGTAAAATGAGGAAATCAGGAAGCAGAGGCAGAAAAACTAATACAGAATCGGGAATGATAATGGCATGTTGTATTACACGTACTGGGATGCTGTTCCCTTACTTAAGGCAGATTTCTAATTTATCTTTGACCTTCCTGTCAGCCAAACAGAAGTAGTACCAGTCATAGGAGCCCAAGCATCTGTAATACAGAAGCAAACCAGTTGCTTAGAAGTGCCAGTTTTCATAGTACCAAAGAGTACTTTCTCTCATCATCTTTATGAGGAAGACACAGAGAATGTGGTTCATAACATGCTTAGTAATGTCCGTAGGCAGATTCTTAGATTGCCATATACAGATTCTACTTTTTGATAAGACAGGGAAGACAATAACAAAATTCCGTGGTTTAATACTCGAGTATTTTTTGGCATGTCAAAAATTAGCCCAATATTGAATACTATAATTTGCATTGGAAGAATATGTTTCATGGTTAAACTACAGTTGAAATCTCATTTTTCAACTGGGTATGTTAAAGACTTAACTAAGTACCTTATCCAGAGCTACAGAGTTTAGAAAGATAGGATAACCAAATATTAATTACATCATACTTACCCACTCTTAATAGATTCATGGTTAGATTCCTTCTTGTTTTTTTTTATTGTTGGTTATACTGCTTATTGTTACAAGTAATAGAAAGTAGCTTCTGGTTTGCTAAAGGTGATGTTATAGATACTGTTCTTTTAAAGGTCTTAATTTACTATGTTTCTTCAGTTACCTTTTTGTATTTTTAGAAAAGGAACAGCTGTAGTGGATCTTTCTGGGAACGGTGACCCCTCCTCAGTTTGTACTGTAATGCGAAGCGATGGGACTTCTCTCTATGCAACTAGGTTTGTATCTAATATGAAGGTCAACATCAGAATGCACATGACTTCATGTTCTTTGTTGTAGGACCAGTGTTAAAACAATCATTTTATCCTCAAAGCTGTTATTAAATCCTAGTTTCTAAATCTCTTGCCGTCATCACTTCAAAATAAATTGGGTTTCTGTTTATTGCCAGTTATAGTTCCTGGAAAGTTTTGATATCATCAGAAATGTGAAAAAACTATTTACAGTTAGTTAAACATTATAGGATTTCCACAGCTGAATACATTGTTCTACAAACTGTAAAAGTGAGGCACCTCATAATTAACTATAAATATTTTCCAATTGCACACTGGCAGGAAATGTATACTAGAAAGTGGTCATAGTGGCTCAGTGGTGTCCTCACTCTGTCAAGACCATCTTACGTGCATATAAGTGTCAGTCCTCATTCTAACTGCGGTAAAATAGGCCAAGGGAGAAGTAAGCCATCTTGCCTTTTTTTTTCTTCTTCTTCTTCTTCTTCTTTCTCCATGACTGACCCCTGTGGAAAGGAATAGTCTCTGTTAATCAGTAAAAACTGGATTATCAAGCACTTATATCTGGGACAAAGCCAATAGGAAGAAGAAGAGGGGACCATAAAAAAGGCACACAAGCCAACACGGCCATACTCAGGCTGTGTTGGCAAAAGGCTCTGGTGTCTTCCAGGCTGGAGTTTATCTTGGATCATAAACCCACTTTTATAGCATAGTTAAAGAAATGATATTTACTGTTCTTGTTAACTACCATCATTTGTTCCAACAGCTTTATACAACCATCTGATTCTCCTCCTGTGCCTTAGAAAATTGATCCCTTGCTTTCTGTTACTTTTTGGCATTTCCCTTTATCAATTCCATACAATTGGAGTTAGGAAGTCAGAAGAACCTCTGTATGTAAGAAGTACATTTCTTTTTCTAGGTTAAAAAATAATAGTAGAAAAATATTTTGTGCCAACCAATTACTGCTGGACAGATTACCTAGAGAAACCCTTAAGCAGTGGCTATAGGAAATGTTTCCATGCACATCAGATACTCCATGTCCTAATGATTATAGCTTTCCTGATTTGGTTATCTTTCTTGGGCTAACATTCATTAGGTCTGGATTTTTCTGTGTATTTACCTTAATGCGTATACTTTGTCTTTTCTCTTTGGGAGAATAATTGTGTTTTTTGCCGCTTGTTGAAATGTTTGATTTTTCACCTCTAACTTTAGTTTCTGCCCTTTCAGTGGGTTCCTTATAGAATACATCTATATATGGATGTGAATTAAAGGAGTTGTCAGTATTCTCCTGCACTTTTCTCTAACAAGAGCACAGGGTGAGGCTGGAGACCTAGAGTTTTGTTCTGAGACCACAACTACCACTTACCCTCCTTGGGCCGTGAATCCCTACTTTGAAATAAGAGGCCTGAACTAAATAACCTTGGATTCCTTCCTGCTTTCAAACTCAAGTTCTACAAACTCAACCTAGAGCTTTTTGTTAACATTCTCCTTTTATATTTCATTGGATCAAAAGGCTTCTCTTTGTTTTGTCCTTGGCCCAAACCAAAACTCCAATAGGGGTCTATATTTGTGACTTCATCTGGGGGATAATCTTGTGTTTCACAGCCTTTTTTTTTTTTTTTTCATTGTAGCCCTGCTCTCTGGAGCCTTTTTGCCAATTTTTCCTACTTCCCCACCTCATGAAATTTTAATATCACAGATATCCTGTACATTTGTATGTATTGTATGCATGTATGTGCTTTATACATAAAAAGAGTAAGATTTGGGGGCGTGTGGGTGGCACAGTCAGTTAAGCATCTGACTTTTGTTTTTGGCTCAGGTCGTGATCTCAGGGTCATGAGATCGAGCCCTGCATTGGCTCCACACTCAGTGCGGAATCTGCTTAAGACTCTCTCCCCCAATCCTTCTGCCCACCCGCATCCCCTACCCTCCTGCTTGCGTGCACACCCCTGCTTTCTCAAAATAAAAAAATCTTAAAAAAAAAAAAAGAGTAAGATTTTGTTGTTCCTTAAGAGCCGGCTTTTGCCTCTGTTGCAAATGCATGCTCTATATCAAGATCACGAGGTGGGGGCTAGACATTTTGTTGATCCTCAACATTTCAAAAGATCTAGGAACTTTAGAAATCTTCCCAGTGTCGTATATTGTTAACCAAAAATAGCTTTAATTTTAAATTTCAATACTCTCATAATTTCAACTTGAAATTTCGTAGTTTATGGTTTGTTTTTCATTAATTCATACTAGATGCAAACTGAGTCTTACTTAGAGAAAGAAGAGTTGACTTTTTGTCAAAGGACTTTATGGTCTTTTACAGTGCTTTAGAAGGTGTTGCTTGTGACTGATTGAAGATTTTGAAAGTCCTCGATAGTACTAATAGAAGAGTAGCTAAAAGATACCGGGGTAGCTGCCACATCACCTGAGTTTTGAATATGTTCTTTAAGAAAGTGTACTGCAGAAAAGTGACACTTAGGTGATTCTTTCCAGTAGAGGCTTAATTAACGAATCATTAAGTATTTACCTACAGACACTCTGCCTAATACTACTACTTTTCCCAGAGCTTATGTTTATTTATTTTGGTTTTTTTTTTAATCTTTCCACAGTACTTTTATTATTATTGCTTTTCCCAAAGCTATTTTTATTACTATTATTTTATATCAAAGTGTGGAGTTGGGATTATATAATCATGGGTAATATACTCTAGGCTGTGGGATAATAGGACTTCTTAATTAGAAAAGCCTCATTACGGGGCGCCTGGGTGGCACAGCGGTTAAGCGTCTGCCTTCGGCTCAGGGCGTGATCTCAGTGTTCTGGGATCGAGCCCCACATCAGGCTCCTCTGCTATGAGCCTGCTTCTTCCTCTCCCACTCCCCCTGCTTGTGTTCCCTCTCTCGCTGGCTGTCTCTATCTCTGTCAAATAAATAAATAAAATCTTTAAAAAAAAAAAAAAAGAAAAGCCTCATTACTATTAAATAGGTAAAACAAATTTTTACCCAGATCTGCTTAGTAACTCTTAATCTATGGCCATTTTTTTTTCAGAGATCTTGCAGCTGCTATAGATCGAATGGACAAGTATAATTTTGATACAATGATTTATGTGGTAGGTAATCACAATAAAAAAGTTATCTCTACCTCATGAAAACTACAAAGATAGAAATTATACATCATGTTGAAAACTATGGAAAAATAATTTTGTCAAAATATAAAAGGAATTCAGTGTTAAGTTTATTTAAGATAGAAACCGCTATGTTAAAAGAAAAACAAAACTCTTTAAAAGTGAAAACATTCACATTGCTTCATAATAAAAAAAAAAATTACCCAGATCAGGAAAATGGTTATGTGAAATGAATATGTATAGGTTCCCATAATGCACTTTTTAAAAAATAACTTTTTATTTTAAATCTTTAAGAATCACAAGTTTTAAAATAGTACAGACTTTCCATGGACCCTTCACCTAGCCTTCCCCAAAGATAGTATCTTACATAACCATAGTACTTTGTGCCAGGAAACTGACATTGTTAAAGACCTTAGTTAAATTCCACCAATTTCAGGGCACCTGGATGGCTCAGTCAGTTAAGTGTCTGACTCTTGATTTTGGCTCAGGTCATGATCTCAGGGTCCTGAGATTGAGCCCCATATCAGACTCCGCCACTTCTCTCCCATTCCCTCCCCCTCTGCCCCTCCCTGCTCCTGCTCTCTCTCTCTCTCTAAAATAAAATCTTAAAAAAAAAAAAGAGAGAGAGAAATTCCACCAGTTTTTACATGTACTTGTGTGTGGGCCTAGATATGTTGGGAGGCAGGGGTTGGGAAATTGTATCATGTGTAGATCATGTAACCGTCATAACATTCAGAATAGACAACAGTTCCATGGTGCAGCAAACACCCTCTTGGCAACCACTTAGTAATCATTTACCCCCTACCCTAACCCCTGGCAACCATTGCTCTGTTCTCCATCACTACAGTGTTGTCACTTTGAAAATGTTATATAAATGGATCACAGTAGGTAATCTTTTGAGATTGGCTTTCTTCACTCAGCATAATGAATACTTTTGAGATCCACCCAAGCTGTTGTGTGCATCAGTAGTTTGTTCCTCTTATTGCTAAGGGTTATTCTGGTCTCTTCCCTTTTCTTCCTCTCCATGTGCCTCTCCCTTTCCCCTAAGAAAAGAAAGTTGCCATTAAATATCTTATTAGAGCTGAGCTTCGTCCTTCTTGGAGATAAAGGTCATGATAGCTGAAGGAGAAAGAATTGAAATAGTATACTGAGATTAAAGTTCATATTTCCTCCTGACTCAGTCGAGTGCTACGGCTTTCTTCTCTTGTAGTGCACTCAGCTTAGACCTTCTATTGGCATCTTCTTTGTGTACTTATTTAAAATACATCAGTTGGCAATGACTCTGGTGTGTCAAAACTCAAATATTTTGATTTACGCCTCACCTATTTTTGTAGGTTAACTTATCACTGTTATTTTAAATACATTTTTTCCCCAAGACAGATAAAGGGCAAAAAAAGCATTTTCAGCAAGTGTTCCAAATGCTGCAGATCATGGGATATGACTGGGCAGAAAGGTAATGTCTGCATGGTTCGTAACTGTCTGCTCTAGATCATTAAGGGTTTGTTAGGTCAGCCAAGTCCCAAAATATACCAAGTTGTTAAAGGTCGTCATTCAAATTTCACTTCTTTATTTCAGGGTGTTAGTGTAGAAGCAGATTTGTTTTTTACATTAATTTATGTCTTGGTTATATTCATTTCTAACTTATAAACATTTAATAATGTGTCTTTATTAGACATCTGCTCTCACTGGCTTGATTTCCAAAATTCTTGATCCCTCCCTTTTTTCACAAAGGCAACTAGTAATTTAATCACAGCTTAGTGGTTATCTCTGTAAAATGAAGCTGTGTGTTTAACATCTTTTGTGGCATATAACAAATCACATCCTGTTTCAGTTGATTAATTTTGAAAAGGCCCTCTATGAGAGTTGAAATTCAGACTACTCTCTAAAAGGGTATTAGGCACTTTGATCATCCGTTCTGTTCTCTTCCATTTCAGGTGCCAGCATGTGCCCTTTGGAGTGGTGCAGGGAATGAAGACTCGAAGAGGAAATGTTACTTTTCTGGAAGATGTTCTAAATGAGATTCAATCAAGGATGCTACAGAACATGGCTTCTGTTAAGAGTGAATTCACTTTATTGTTGTTACAGTCATAACTTACATGCCACTTGGATGTTTTGCGGGACTTTTGTGCAGTACGATTTATTTTGACCATCCCTCTCTTCACTTTCACTAACCTTGTCAGAAATAGCTCACACTAATTAGAGGTGCCAGAGGTTTTAGACTTGCTGCTTGGTGTCATTCAGTTCAGTAATCTGAATTGATATGACCCTAGGCCTCTTTTCATGGACAGCTTTAGCGTTGTCATTCCACTGTTGGAGTGGTTATGTGACATTCCCGTGTTATGTAATAGGAAACAGGTCACAAGTACTCATGTCTTTGTTCAACCTTGGAAAAGTATCATAAGGGCTGTTTATGAGAAATGTGAATTTGTGTTTCTTTCCTTTTAACGTAGGCAGGGGAATGTCTTTATCCAAGGTAAATTAGCCCAAATTTGGAAAGTAAATTGCCCACTGTGAACCTGTTTGTTCTTCTTACTGGCAACGTACATTTTTGGCATATTTTTTCAGAATCCTTGATTCTGTACAGTTTCATGTAAGTTAAAGATAGCTGCCTTTGTCTGTTCCAGCTACCAGAGAACTGGAGAACCCACAGGAGACTGCAGAGAGGGTCGGGCTCGCTGCACTCATTATTCAGGTCTGTTAAGACTGCCTCCTGTGAGACCCTTTTGTTTGGTATTAGAACAAACCCCAGCGCTAAAAATGTACTCTTGTCATTCTAGGACTTCAAAGGTTTACTCTTATCTGACTATCAGTTCAGCTGGGATCGTGTTTTCCAGAGTCGTGGGGACACAGGAGTCTTCCTGCAGTACACACACGCCCGCCTCCACAGGTGAGGGGCGTCTGCCGGGAAACGCTGAGCCCCTCTGGCCTTCCTGGGGTGGGGGTGGGCTGATGTTCTCCTAAGATCAAAGGTCCTGTTTGCTGGGCTTCTCCAGTATCTCATATCCAAAACTAGTTAGAAGTACAGTGGACCACCTGTTAGGTTTGGTTTTTAAAATATTTAATGAGCATCTGAGAAGTGCTTTTATGTATATTACCTTATTTAGTACTCAGAATAATGCTGCCATTATTCATTATTCTTTTCAGAGGAAGAAACAGAGTTAGGAAAAATTGAGGTATTGTGACAAACTTGCAATGATGTGTCCTTGGATGACTTGTTTAATCCTTTGTTGCTTTTAAACTTTTGATAACAGTTTGGAGGAGACTTTTGGATGTGGTTATCTAAATGACTTCAACACTGCTTGTTTACAAGAGCCACAGTCTGTTTCCATTCTCCAGCATCTTCTCAGGTATAGTTTTCTGGTACTATTGAGTCTGGACCTGCTTAGTGAAATGACTGTTGATGGTTTGCTGACCCTGGGGTGAACAAACCAGTAGCTAGCTCTTGCCCCCCTGCCTCCAGACAGCACTTTCCTGAAGGTCTGGCCAAAGTGTTGACCTGCCCTTTGAGGGCAGACAGTAGAAGACACAGTTAAGGTCAGTCCTTGGGGCTTAAAAATACCACTCCTGAATCAGTACAGGTGCCTGACATCCTCCAGGTCATGGCGTGAGAATGGAAAGCCTGGTGTAAAAGCATAAATGTTTAGTTTTGGGAAAGATCATCTTCTCCTCACTCTGTTTGCCAAGTGAAGGAAAACTTCCGCCTGTGTGCAGCTTCTGTGAACCCTGCCTCGTGGTTTCCGGGCACAGTCTCAAACACCTACTTGACGCCCTGACACTAGGCAAGAGACCACGCTTTGAGCTCTCGTAGCCCTGCTTGTCAGGAGATACTAGTCTCTGCAAAGGATGTGGGTAGTTAACAAGGTAGTTTTCTCTGATTGCCACACAGTGGTCAGTGGCTCTTTCGTGGGATCAGAGGAGTCAGTTTTCTTACATTTGACCAATTTTTGTTAGAAAATAAAAGCCAACCTGGTTTTCTTGGCATCGAAGGCTAGATTATATTCTTAAATATGGCCATAGGCTTTTTACATTCAATTTAACAGCCTGAGTCCTTGTTCTGGGCTAGGCGTAAGGGATATCAAAATGATTTAGAAAGTACCTGCCATCAGGGAATTTGTAAGAAAGAAAAATGTGCCTTTACCTTCAAATGCACACAAGGTCTTTCTTCATATACCTTCTACTCTTTTTTTAGAGAGAGCAAGAGCATGCGTAGTTGCAGAGGCAGAGGGGGAGAGAGAGAGAAACTTAAGCAGGCTTCACCCTGGGCTCAGAACCTGACACAGGGCTCAATCTCATGACCCCAAGATCATGACCTGAGCCGAAACCCAAGAGTCAGATGCTCAGCTGACTGAGCCACCCAGGTGCCCCTATACCTTCTACTCTTAATGATGTCCAGTCAACCTTACATCCAAGATCTTAACAGCTTAGTGTAATATGTGCAGCCTTCCCTTGCCAACCGCTCCTGTCACATTTCTTTTAGGTTCGACGAGGTGCTTTATAGATCTTCTCAGGACCTTCAACCCAGGCACATTGTCAGTTACCTTCTAACTCTAAGGTACTTTATAACCTTGCTGTTTTCAGATATTAAAGACATTGGAGATGTGATCTGACAAAGGACCTTTCTTTCTTCTAAAGTTTTGTTATAAACAAACCTCCTGGCCTAAAAAGTGAGATGCCTTAAGTTACAGAAATTCTTGCTTCATCTTTGCAAAGCAGCAGTTAATGTTCATTTATTCATTCAGTGTGCTATAAGAACCAACAGCTTCGTCACAGGTAGTTAATTAACAGCACATATGTGCTCGGATAGAGTGGACGTAAGAGACAGTGTTACGGCATTCAGCCCAGCCTTGCTGGACGAGAGAGGGCTTCTTGGAGAAGAGGAGTCGATATTAATCAGGAGAAGCAAGGTGGCAGAAAAGGAAGAGAAAGCCCACGGTTGAGCAAGAACATAGCGCGTTGATGGAACTACAAGCATGGTCCTGGGAAGGGTGAGAAATGAGTGTATAAAAGCTCTTCTGCCTGTATTAGGGCATTTCAGCTTATTTTCAGGGCAGTGGAGTCCATAAAAAGACTTTAAACAGAGACATAGAAAAATCAGTCAGCTAAAGGGCAGAGGACGAATTGGAAGGCAAATCAGTTTAATAGGAATTTCTTAGTAGCACGTTTCAGAAACTCTGAATAGAAGTTGAGTATCTTCTAGATCAATTGTATCTTTCCATAAATCTATTTAAGAAAGGAAATACTTGTTTTTACTCAAGATTTACTGAAATCAGATTTATTGGTACTGTTTTCTTGATTATCCTTTTTAGCTGTCTTCCCCAGATTTAAATAAATTTTTTTCCTTTAAATTCTACCTAGTCATAGAGAAATAAAGAAGCCAAAAAGTCTAATTAAATGTCAGTCATTGAAATGAATGTCAGAAGCATCATTTCTCTGGCATATTGTTCTGTTTGCTGCTCTACCTAAACAGAAAAGATACTTTAGAGAAGAGTGGCCAGTGTGTGTGCAGTGGACCCATACCTAGTCTTTACCCCACCTCCTCACCGTACAGAGGGGCAATATCCAGGTCATGTTGTATCTTTCATCCTAAAAGATGCCTAAATGAGAAAAACTAATTTTTAGAAAGGAATCCCCTGTCTTTGTCAAGCAGTGAAATCATAACCTTAAGAACTTAAGGTATTACGATCAAAATCTAAAGTTTTAGTTTAACGTGTTTTACTTTTCCTGTTACAGAAAAGCAGTGAATTCAAGTCTCAACTTCCAGTGTTACACACATCCTTTACTGGCTCTGGGCTTTCGATTTCCTTAAGTTGAGGGAGTAAGATACCAAGCTTGTGTGTTACAACAGGAAATTACTACTGGTCTTCATCATTTCTTTCTTTCTTCCCGATTCAGTCATCTTGCAGCTATGGCACACAAGACACTGCTTATAAAAGACAGCCCTCCCGAAGTGGCTGGGGTATGTTAAGTGTTTTCTATATAATCTCTACATCCTCCGATTAATGTTACTGAGTCAGTCTTGTGAATGTTCCTAAAATAGCATCTTGTGGTTCGGCTACAGTAGTGTACTTATGGACTCAGGTGGTAATTAGAATTGGACTGTTACAGTCAGTGTTTATGTATTTCCCAGTACTGGACTATGAAACACTCTTCCTACGTCAAGTGTTCAAGTGAGGAGTTCCCCTTATCTGAAGCTATACTTCGGGTAACATGATACCGTCACTCCCACTCCCCAGCTCTTGGCTACCAGTCATAAGGGATGCTAGGCATTTGTCTTCCCTTGCCGACAGCAAACACTGGCGCACTCTGAGATACTGTTCCTACTTTAAATTGGAAGAAAGAATTACTTTTAAAAATGTTCTTTATTCACTTATAGTTAGCCTGTTGTTGAATTGAACATTTAATCATTCTTTGTTTTATTTCATAGGCCAGACTTCATCTTTTCAGAGCTGTGCGTTCTGTCCTAGCCAATGGAATGAAACTTCTTGGAATAACACCTGTATGTAGGATGTAATTTCTAATTAAAATAGCTTTCTAAATACTGAGTGAATTCTAGTTAATCTATTCTCATATGCCTTGTTTAGAATTTAAACTGTTATTCTGTATCAGAATCAATATTTTGGTAAGCCTAAGTGATTTATCAACTTATTAAATCTTTATCTAAAAAAAAAAATCATTTGAGTTCCTTCCTGGTCAGTAAGTACTAAATAGAGTTTTATAAAACTAACTCAAATCTTCTAAAATTCACTACGGTCCTAAGGGGGATAAAAGATTAGACTGTAAGCTCCAGCTTGAGGTTTTCACAGCATCATTCTTCCAGAAACTGTTCTTATAACAGAGATTATCTCATGTTTGCCTCAGATAAAACTGATAAAAGCAATTTCAATTTTCTTATAATACTGGCTAGTTCTGAATCAATTTGGGGAGACCAGAATTAAGCCTTTTTACCTATACAGCTGACAGCCACTCCCAGAGAGCAGATCTCATGCTTGTCTGTCGTTGGTCTGTACAGGTAACTCTTCTGCATGAGCTAGGGACTGAACAGATCTGAGTAACAAGGAGTTACTTGTATACATATTTTACTGGGAACTTTTTTATAAAAATTAGTCCCTTAAAGCATAATTTGAAATGGAGTTTCTTAAACTATTTCTTTCATGTACCTCTATATTGGTCAAGGATATTTTGTGTGATTTGATTTGTTCAGGTAACGTAAGTAGGATGCAGTCTGTTCAGTCAGTACGGCTATCCTCATCTGCCAGTTATTTCCATTCAGACTGCTATCATTTATTCTAAATGTTGTTACTGGAAGTCTTCTGAATATTGGTGACAATCTACTTTTACAAATAGAGAAGCATATTAGCATAAACCAAAGCTTCTCTAGTTGAATGAACATAGTTGTATATTGGCAAGTATGGTACACCTTCTTAGTCCTAGAAAAGACTCATCCATGCAGTCTCAATTTTAAATACATTAGCTTCCAGATTACTAATTTTTATTTAAAGTCTTGTTATTATTTCCTTAGCACAAACCAGCCATGGAATAAAAATGTACAGTTGGGACATGTTTTTCATGTCCTGTAGCCTTCTCCACTTGTTTGGAGAAATGTTTCCCTTCCCAGATCTGTGGTAGCTGCCTCGGTATTTGAATCTTGAGTGAAATGACACAGGGACAGTGACAGAGCCCAGTCTTTCCAAAAGCAGCTCCCTGAAAAGACTGTACATTATCTCCTACAACCTAGAGCCCCACTGCCTTGACTGTAGTCCTTATAAACTCTTGTTTTTGCTGAAGGCTAGCCAAGAGTTGTTTTATATGCAACCAAAGAACCCTAAAATTCCAACATAGAAAAAATGGAAAATTTAATGTTTTGGGGTTTTTTTACGTTTTGCATTATCTTAATGGTTATAATCACAATACCAAAATGATCATAGGTTTCATATAAATAAAGTTTATTGCTGAATTTTCCCATTAACATTATAGAAAATTTTTTAAAAACACTGAAATTTCACAAATTATTGACAGCCCAATAGTTTTAAACATACTTTATAAAAAAAAGTACAAAACTGACATTAGAAATATTTTTTGAAGAAAAGTAGATCATCTAACTGCAAAGACACATGAATCCAGACAATGACTGGCACAAATACAGCACTTACGGGAGTACTCGTTCACCACCCAGAAGTCATTGTCTGCATTGTGAAATAGATTCAGTTTGAGAAGTTACACATTCAGTTTGTTTCTGAACTAGCCGATCTTGGTTTTCCCTCTCCTTTGTAAGAAAAGAGCTAGGTCTTTACTGCTGCTGGGATGAAATACTGTACATGAATTGGAGAACAAGGAGGGGTTGTCCTTCTCCCCTGGTACCTGAACAAGAAAACAGTTCATACAGAAATGGCTTTGGCACTTTAACCCTTAACCTTGTCCCAAACCTTGTTACTTAAATATTGTATCCTCACATGATTTTTTTTTAACACCATACCTCTCCATACTTTTTATATACATTATATGTACAATAATAAAATTCTTTCATTCTAAAGCAAAACAGGTTGACCCAAAACAGGTCACATTAAATCTTTGTAGCAATTCACTCAGTTTTCTTAATTCTTATGACACAGTTAACATACTGTTTTTTGTTTAAGCTACCTTCTGGGATTGACTTAAGGCTCTAGTTTAATGCAAATAGTTTAGTCTTGGTAGGAATCTCTTTTGAGGCTGAAATCACACGCCACCGACTCTCTCTTTAGAAGCTGTTTCTCCTTGTTGGATGGATGTAGTGTCTTGTCTGGGTAATCCATAGAGATATATAGAAACACATACAAGAAGAGTGCCCAGAGCAAAGGTGAGTGCTGAAAAGAAGAAAATAAAATAGCTTAATATGTATTTGTGTCCTTATAACTGTATAACAGTAATCAATTTTAAATTCTGAAATCTTTCAATTTTAGGTTTATACCATTAGATAATATGGAAAATAAATCTAAGCGTTCTATTTTTATGATGGTAAGGTTTAGAAAGATAATCAATTCTAGCTCCCCATCCCTCAACCCCCAGCCCCCCGCCAAAAAGGTACAATCAAGGGACTGACTATGTGCTTTTCAAGAACACAAGTATGCCTGTCCTGGACCACTGCTGAAGATCATACCAACTTCCCTATATGCTAATTTAAAGAAAAGCAGTGGAACGTGGCTTTTCCAAGGTACTAAAACCTGTAGAAGTTTACAGTAAAAGGTAGTTGAGCAGAATTCCAAGTTAGATGACCAATGACTCAAACTAGTGAAGATTTCTGAATAAGAGATAAGGTGGTGATTTACTGAGTACAGTTCCATTTTCTGTTAGCTTTTTTTTTTTTTTTTTGGTAAATCTTAATCCTGAAAATCAGGACATAAGAAATTACAGCTTGTCCAAACTTGACAAGTAGGTATTTTATACATAAACACTTACGTCAAAATCAGTGTCAAAACTGTATATTCTGTTCAAAACTGAACTGTATTCTATATAGAGTACATCACAATCTCATTAGCTTTATTAAAAAAAAAAAAAAAAAGCACTCAGAAATGACATCAAGCTGTGATTTTTAGTTCACTCCTAACTAGAGAAGACTAGGTTTGCCTTCAAAAAAGGGGAGTAAATTAAATCTAAATAGAAAACTAGAAGACTGCTAAGATGTTCTAATTAATTTCTTTGACCATCAGTAAGGACACTGACCAAAAGTATTTTTTACTGCTCCCAAGTATTCCTTAGGAGCAAAGGCATAAGGATTTGTTGAGCTAAGGAAGGATCAGAACTACAATTAAAAGTTCACTCAATTCAGGTAAGAAATACATCTAAGAGAGGACCTATAAATACTGATACTGAAATGGTAAGTGGTTGGCCTCATACAGAAGACTTCCTGTGTGCTAGGCACTATTCTGAGCATTCACCTGAATCAACCCTAGCAGATGGGTGATACTGTTAGTCCCATTTTGCAGATGAAGAAACTAAGACACAGGTTAAGTAATTTCCCCAAGGCTGCACCACTAATAAATGGTACATGCAGGACTTAAACCATACTATAAAATGGTTTTTTAAGATTACAGGCTTGGCATTCTTCTATTTGTATTTATAACCAGAGTCAGTTTTAAAATCAAACATAAATATAGGTCAGGTCTCTTACTTAATGTCATTATTTAACAGACTGAGGTATAACTGATCAGTAAAGAAAATGACTGTTAGGGCAGCATGAAATGTTAAGTCGACATCACTGCTCAAATAATTCAGAAGCCAACTTTTTTTTTTTTTTTTTTAAAGATTTTATTTATTTATTTGACAGAGATAGAGACAGCCAGCGAGAGAGGGAACACAAGCAGGGAGAGTGGGAGAGGAAGAAGCAGGCTCCCAGCGGAGGAGCCCGATGTGGGACTCGATCCCAGAACGCCGGGATCACGCCCTGAGCCGAGGGCAGACGCTTAACGACTGCACCACTCAGGCGCCCCTCAGAAGCCAACTTAATGCTACGTGCGGGCTAAGGGAATATATATTAGAAGGACTAGCATAGTGAGGGTGCCAGAATGCCAGCTATGGTAATGAAATTTGTATTAATTACATATTAAATGAAACAAAGATATCTTTAATTTAGATTTGGATTTTGCTTCAAAACCAAAGCCCAAAAGTTAGGAATTTTCTGTTCTTTCCTCATAGAAAGCCTTGTTTAGGGAATGATTCCTTTTAGCAATGTAATTAAAATAAAGTCCTTGTATTCATTTCCCTGCATACCTAACCACACTATATTCACCCAGAAGCAAGAACTACTCAGTTGTCTTGTATCTCAAACCTGGGGGATGGGGAGGTCCTGACTACAAAAGAGCTTATCAGTAGCCCTCTCACTTCAGTAGAACCAGCACCCCCAGCATAGAGCTCTAGGACCACTGCGACCACGTCAGTACTGCTGAACCACATCCCATACAACTATAAACTAACGAAACAAGGAATTTTGGTAAACACTAGGACCAGCTGCCATATTTAAGAACAGATTAAATGAATCAAGTGGGAAGCTCTTCTATGTTAAAAACTTAAAAATACAAACGAAGACATACTTATCTGTAACCCAAACAGCATCACTGAAGCAATGGTAGAAAGGACAATGGCGGCTGCCGCAGAAAAGCCCTTCATGATGTTGTCTGTGTACTTGACCACAACAGAAGTGTACAGGCCTCCAACACTTGCAAGAACTTGTATATACAAAGAAATAAAATCTTAACACTCAAACAATGAAACATTCTATGATGGTAAAGCAATTTTCACCCCCAGAGATGCCATACTAATTTACCTAGGAAAATACTATTTTCCTTACAAGTAGCCATCTGAGAGAGTTTGTACTAAAATCGAATAATAGTTCCTACAAAACAACATTGTTTTTCACATGCCCAGAGAGCTATGTGGTCTACTACTAAATTGTACACATTTATTGCTAACACATTAAATACTTTTGATTGTGAAAGGCAAAATTGCTTTGGGATAGCTATGCCACAAAAGTCATCAATAAAACCAAAATTACATTTTCAAACTGGTGTTCACAGTATCAAAGGAACAATTTCAAAATGCTATAAAGGCTTAAAACAGACAACTTTTTTTTAAAAGACTATCCAGAACTTTTAATTCCTGGATACTTACAAATGACAAACCAGACATGATATGTGTAACCATAGAAAAATCCTTTTTCATTAACTTCAGGTCCATCTGACAAGTAGACGCCAACTAATGTCACAACAATCCCTGATAGATACATCTGAATGTTTCTCACCCAAAGGGAAGTGTCTGAACTCTTTAAAACTTTTTCAAAATATACTCCTGGAAAAAAAATTAGATACGCAAATATGAAAGATACTATTAAAAATTAATTTAAAATGCCTTTCATTTAGAACGCTAACAGAATAGTAACAGGTAGGATAATATAAAGTATGTGATTCAGGGAACAAACACATTTTACATCAAATGCACATTTATTTTTTGGTTGTGACACGTAGCACATAAAACATTATCAACATGTATTTTTATAGAGCATATAAAATTAATAACAAAGAGGGAACTTTCCAACCCACATTTAACAGGAGACTCGTAAATTATTTTTAAGAACAGTTTCTGCCTTTATTGTAGCAGTAAGATAGATCACAGAAGCGCTCTGTTAATGCCAATAATAGAGTTCCTTTGGTCAGCTGGAAAACTATACTATTAGAGTCAATTACCTTAATCATATCCCTGTAATATCTGCCTAGTAATGAAAACTCCCAGCTCTGCAAAATAACCTATATAATCACCACTTGGGATTTTTTCAGAATAACACAACCAAAATAAAATTTAAACAGAACTTGCTGAGTGAAGTCATTTTCCTTTAGAGTTCCACAAGCCAAGTTCATACATGATGTCAGAAGGACCATAAGTTAACTCCCTCACTAAGTAATACATTTGGGGTATACATACATTTTCTTGGGGTTGAGGGCCCATAGTCTCTTTCGGATACTCCAAAAGAGCAAATGACTCCTCACCACATACACCCAAAATCACATAGCACTGCTTTAAGATTTATACTTAAAATGAATACATGTATACAAGGATATCAGAGATTTTCATTATAAACACCAAGTTAATTACAGATTTAGAAACTGCCATTCAAATACTAATCAACTAAAAATTCTAATGAAAAACAAGATTGTTCTTGGTGAGTGTGTGTTAGAAAAAGAGAATGGGAACAAACGTAATGGCTCTTCCTATTCCCATTTTTTAATATTCTTCCTGGGAAAACCACTCAACTATTAGGTGCTCAGTTACTCCAAGCATAAAGGGATATTAAACCACCCACCATTTCCTAAATTGTGTACTGAGAGGTTGAACTAAATAGAATGCTGGACATAAACACTTAATTATTCAAAATGGTGCTAAAAGTCTAGTAGCATATTTTTTGGGTAACTCAGTTCTTGTTTCTAATTTGCTGGTTCCTAGAATAAAAATTTAGCATGATGCTATCATTAAGTATATTCCCAAGTTTAGATTTTCCCCTTATCAAACATTTTTTTTTACAAGCAATAATTCACTTCCATATTATATCAGCCTCCTTTCCTAGTCAAAAGGAAGAAGAATCCTAACTCTTGAAATAACACGAAGATAACAAACATAGCTATAACTAATACACTTTTATTAAAAAGAACTTTCAGGTTCTTCTCTGTTGGAACTATTTCTAAAACACATGTTGCACTTAACATTCATACCTTGTCTCACACATACAACTCTAGACTTCCATGTTTATTTGATGTTAGTGACTTTGATTCTCATCCCTCCCTTTTTGGCTGTTACTTCTATGTGTTAACTTTTCTGAGGTGCTCTCCACCCCACCCCCCTTTTCTCCCTACTCCATAATTCCTAATCTGTTAAAGCAGAGGAAGAACTTGAGGTTAACAGGGAAAAACAGATAATGAGCTGGTAACTTACACCCTAAAGCATCAGAATCTCCCCTGAAGGTAGTGTCACTTCCAGAAAAATGGAAAGAGGTACTCAGGCTTTCTAACTGCTAACTTCCTCCATTTTCGGAAGTCTTCATTTACTTTGGGTTCTTAGGTGGACTGAGGATGGTAAGCATGATGTATGTTCTTACATAACCGCAAGTATGAATAAGGACTGAGGTCTGAACTGAATTAAACAATGCCATCCATCCATTTACTGAAAATACAGCTGACACAAAACTATAGGAAAATAAACCTTACTGGGAATAAAACTGTTAAAATGAAATAAGATAAACTAGATCCCTATTTAGAGTTTAATATTTTTTAAAAATTTTAAAGAATAAAATGATGTGTTTGATTTACCTGCAAATCCTGAGCACAATACAGCAATAGCAACAGCGCCAAACCCTAACCAGGGATTCTGTTCCACCTGCAATAATAATGCTTTGAAAGTTACTAGTGACTCACAAATAGAATTCATCCAAGAGAGCAAACAAAGGACTACAAAAATCTGTGTTATGGTTCTCTGGAAAGGACGGCCACATCAGACACAGCTATCCTATAGAATAAGATAGAAACAAACAAGAGGCCATCCCAGAGATTAACCAAAGCATTTAAGTTACAAAATGTATCCCTCAAATTGCAGCCATAGTGAATGCTTACCAGAACATGTGTGCCTATTTCCTAACAGTGGGTACCCTAGCACAGTATTTTACGTTGTCAGCCTGCCTCTTAATTTTAACTTCTGCCACCACCCTAACTCAGGGCCCTGATAGCATCAATAATGGAAATGTTAAGAGTTTAACTCATTTATTCCCTAACACCTGTAAGACGATACAATGACTTTTAAGCTTTCCTACTTTACTGAATTTTTACCAAATATTAATACCTTACTTGCTATGTACTAGACATATTTCTTATATACTAAATGAATAAAAATGAAGGTGATACACAACTCTGGTTCTTAAGTAGTTCATGGATAGGAGAGAGTGACAGGTGTATATAATCATAATTCTGTGCTAGAAGATGCATGTATATGTGCCCTATTGTTTCAACTTTATCTCCTCTTTCTTCCCTAAACTAATCAAGGAGTTTTCATCAGTCTTTCCTCAGAGATAAATACTATCTCAATGGTAACAGTGAAACTAAAGAGTTGAGACACATTTCAAAATAAAAGTATTGCTTATTGTTAAATGAGAAAGCCTGGTGTAGGTGACTGCAGCTGTTATTGCTACTATTGATTACTAGCAAAATGCTAGAACAGATGACTTAACTTAAAAAGTTTAATGGGGGCGCTTGGGTGGCTCAGTCAGTTAAGCTCTTGATTTCGGCTCAGATCATGATCTCAGGGTGGTGAGATCGAGCCCCGCGTCTGGCTTCACACTGGGCATGGAGCCTACTTAAGATTCTCTCTCTCTCTGTCTCTCTGCACCCCACCGCATGCGCACGCACTCTCTAAAAAGATAAATCAACAAAAATGTAATGGTCATCACTGGAACACAGTATGGCTTCCCTAAGAATGAGACAAACCAAATTTCCTTCTGAAGGGATTCCTGGTTAGCATTAAGTGATGAGGGGAATTCCATAAAGACACTGTTTTGCAAGAAATTTGAAGGTTTGCATAGTATTTTTGTGAACAAGACAAATGTAGTGAGAATAGCAGTACAATTCTATCATAGCTAAGTGAATTCTCATACAGCAAAGTGCTAATGGAATAAAATCAAGCTAGACCCAACAACCAATACCAGCTTACCAGGCATATGAATGAGCTCCCTTAGAAACATCCACCAGGCCCACTCAGGTCTCAGCTGACTGCAGCCCTAGCCAATATCTTGATGGCAACCTTTAAGGGGCCTCAAGCCAGAACAGCCTAACTAAGACACCCTCAAATTCCTGGCAGATCCATAAAAACTATGAGAGAGAAGGTTTAGTAAGCAAGAGGGGAAAAAGTCCAGCTAAAGAGAGATTTAGAAGTATAGCCACAGGGGGAGAGTTAAGATGGCGGAGGAGTAGGGGACCCCCTTTTCAGCCGGTCCCCTGAGTCGAGCTTGATAGGTACCAGACCAGCCTAAATAACCACGGAATCAGCCTGAGACGCAGGAAGATACATCTGGATCTCTACAAATGAACATCTCCAGCGCTGAGTATTGAGGTACGAAGAGGGGGAGCCCTGAAACCGTGCACAGATATCGGAAGATAAATGGAAGGGGGAGGGAGCCGCCGCGTTCGGGTGCCGGAAAGCAGTAGGCACCTGCACGTGAGAGCGGGCGGACTCATGGACGGCATCCGGGAGAGAGCGGACTGAGACCGTGAGCCGGGTGCGCGCGCCACCAGGCATCTCGCGGAACACCGGAATCCCGGTGCGCTCACTGGATCCAGACTGAGACCGGGAGATCCCGGAGCACGCGCGGGGCGGCTGGCGGGCCACCTGCACGGGGGAGCGGGCGGACTCGCGGTCGGCACCTGCAAAACAGCTGGGAGCACGCGCCACCAGGCTTCTCACGGAACTCCGGAATCCCGGTGTGCTCACCGGGCATAGACTGAGACCGGGACACCCGGGAGCGCGCGGGGGCGGCGGTGGCTGGCGGCATTAGAAACACAAAGGACAGAGAGGCGCCGGCCCTGGAAGTGAGGGCTGGGACGCCGGGTGTGGGGCGCACATCCCGGGACGCTGCAGGGTTGAGCAGCACCAACAGAAACGGAGTTAAAGTGGCCAGAACATTAGTAGAGAACGGGCCGCAATCCCTCTGTTCTGTGACAGAGGCTGAAATTCGGCCTCTGCTGCTCTGACTCTCAGAAGAGGCACAGCAAACCGCCAGGGAAAGCCGCCAGAGAACAAAAGCCTGGAAATACCGGCTCAGAGAGTGCCCATCCCCATCCCCCCTCACAGGGGACACGGAGACTCTACCCAAACAGGGTTGCCTGAGTATCTGCGCGGCAGGCCCCTCCCCCAGAACATAGAAGGCAGGCTGAAAAATCAAGAAGCCCACAACCCGGGCGCCTGGGTGGCGCAGTCATTGAGCGCCTGTCTTCGGCTTAGGGTGTGATCCCTGCGTTCCGGAAAGGAGTCCCTCATCGGGCTCCTCCGCTGGGAGCCTGCTTCTTCCTCTCCCACTCCCCTGCTTCTGTTCCGTTCTTGCTGTCTGTCTCTCTCAGATAAATAAATAAATAAAATCTTTAAAAAAGAAGCCCACATCCCTAAGATCCCTATAAAACAAGGGGCACGGCCTGGGACCCAGTCAATAATTTGGGCTCTGGACAACCCCGCAACCTCTCCTCATCAGAATGACAAGAAGGAGAAGGCCCCCCCCTCCCAGCAAAGAAAAGACAGTGAGCCTGTGGCCTCTGCCACAGAAATAATGGATATGGATGTAACCAAATTATCAGAAATGGAATTCAGAGTAACGATGCTCAAAATGATGAGTAGAATTGAAAAAAGTATTAACAAAAAGGTTACTGAGAATATAGAATCCCTAAGGACAGAAATGAGAGTGAATCTGACAGAAATTAAAAATTCTATGAGCCAAATGCAGGCAAAACTAGAGGCTCTGACGGCCAGGGTCACAGAAGCAGAGGAACGGGTTAGTGAATTGGAGGATGGGTTAATAGAGGAAAAAATGAAAATAGAAGATGGTCTTAAAAAAATCCACGCCCACGAATGTAGGTTACAGGAGATTACTGACTCAATGAAACGATCCAATGTTAGAATCATCAGCATCCCCGAGGGGGTGGAGAAAAACAGAGGTCTAGAAGAGATATTTGAACAAATTGTAGCTGAAAACTTACCTAATCTAGTGAGGGAAACAAACATTCGTGTCCAAGAGGCAGAGAGGACCCCTCCCAAGCTCAACCACGACAAACCTACGCCACGTCACGTCATAGTGCATTTCGCAAATATTAGATCCAAGGATACAGTATTGAAAGCGGCCAGGGCAAAGAAATTTCTCACGTACCAAGGCAAAGGTATCAGAATTACGTCAGACCTGTCTACACAGACCTGGAATGAGAGAAAGGGTTGGGGGAGCATATTTAAAGCTCTTTCAGAGAAAAACATGCAGCCAAGGATCCTTTATCCAGCAAGGCTGTCATTCAGAATTGATGGAGAAATAAAGACATTTCAGAATCGCCAGTCACTAACCAATTTCGTAACCACAAAACCAGCCCTACAGGAGATATTACGGGGGGTTCTATAAAAGTAAAAAGGCCCCAAGAGTGATACAGAACAGAAAGTCACAGCCAGTACAAACAAAGACTTTACTGGCAACATGGCATCATTAAAATCGTATCTCTCAGTACTCAGTCTTAATGTGAATGGCTTAAATTCTCCCATAAAGCGCCACAGGGTTGCAGATTGGATAAAAATAAATGACCCATCCATTTGCTGTCTACAAGAGACTCATTTCGAACCCAAAGATGCATTCAGACTGAGAGTAAGGGGATGGAGTACCATCTTTCACGCAAATGGACCTCAAAAGAAAGCTGGGGTAGCAATTCTCATATCAGATAAACTGGATTTTAAACTACAGACTATAGTTAGAGATGCAGAAGGGCACTATATTATTCTTAAAGGAAGTATTCAACAAGTGGATATGACAATTATAAATATATATGCCCCCAACAGGGGAGCAGCAAGATACACAAGCCAACTCTTAACCAGAATAAAGAGACATATAAATAAAAATACATTAACAGTAGGGGACCTCAACACTCCACTCTCAGAAATAGACAGAACACCCTGGCAAAAACTAAGCAAAGAATCAAAGGCTTTGAATGCCATACTCGATGAGTTGGACCTCATAGATATATATAGAACACTACACCCCAGAACCAAAGAATACTCATTCTATTCTAATGCCCATGGAACATTTTCAAGAATAGACCATGTTCTGGGACACAAAACAGGTCTCAGCCGATACCAAAAGACTGAAATTATCCCCTGCATATTCTCAGACCACAACGCTCTGAAACTGGAACTCAACCACAAGGAAAAATTTGGAAGAAACTCAAACACTTGGAGACTAAGAACCATCCTGCTCAGGAATGACTCGATAAACCAGGAAATCAAAAATCAAATTACACTATTTATGGAGACCAATGAGAATGAAAATACAACAGTCCAAAACCTATGGGATACTGCAAAGGCAGTCCTAAGGGGGAAATACATAGCCATCCAAGCCTCACTCAAAAGAATAGAAAAATCTAAAATGCAGTTTTTATATTCTCACCTCAAGAAGCTGGAACAGCAACAGAGGGACAGGCCTAATCCACGCACGAGGAAGCAGTTGACCAAAATTAGAGCTGAAATCAATCAAGCAGAAACCAGAAGTACAGTAGAGCAGATCAACAGGACTAGAAGCTGGTTTGTTGAGAGAATCAATAAAATTGACAGACCACTGGCAACACTTATCCAAAAGAAAAGAGAAAGGACCCAGATTATTAAAATTATGAATGAAAAAGGGGAGGTCACGACGAACACCATTGAAATTGGAAGGATTATTAGAAATTTTTATCAACAGCTATATGCCAATAAACAAAGCAATCTGGAAGAGATGGAATCCTTCCTGGAAACCTATAACCTACCAAGATTGAAACAGGAAGAAATTGATTTCTTAAACAGGCCAATTAATTATGAAGAAATTGAGTCAGTGATAAACAACCTTCCAAATAACAAAACTCCAGGCCCGGACGGTTTTCCTGGGGAATTCTACCAAACATTCAAAGAAGAAATAATACCTATTCTCCTAAAGCTATTTCAAAAAATAGAAACAGAAGGAAAGCTACCAAACTCATTCTATGAGGCCAATATTACCTTGATCCCCAAACCAGGCAAAGACCCCCTCAAAAAGGAGAATTACAGACCGATTTCCCTAATGAATATGGACGCCAAAATCCTCAACAAGATAACTTGCTAATAGAATCCAACAGTTCATTAAAAGGATTATCCATCAAGATCAAGTGGGATTCATACCTGGGATGCAAGCGTGGTTCAATATTCGCAAATCAATCAGCGTGATACATCATATCAACAAGAAAAGACTCAAGAACCATATGATCCTCTCAATCGATGCCGAAAAAGCATTTGACAAAATACAGCATCCTTTCCTGATTAAAACCCTTCAGAGTGTAGGAATAGAAGGTACATTTCTCAATCTCATAAAAGCCATCTATGAAAAGCCTACTGCAAATATTATTCTCAATGGGGAAAAGCTGGAAGCCTTTCCCTTAAGATCAGGAACTCGACAAGGATGCCCACTCTCGCCACTATTATTCAACATAGTACTAGAAGTCCTTGCAACAGCAATCAGACGACAAAAAGGGATCAAAGGTATTCAAATCGGCAAAGAAGAAGTCAAAATGTCTCTCTTCGCAGATGACATGATACTCTATATGGAAAACCCAAAAGAGGCCACTCCAAAACTATTAGAAGGTATAGAGCAATTCAGTAACGTGGCGGGATACAAAATCAATGCTCAGAAATCAGTTGCATTTCTGTACACGAATAAAGAGACTGAAGAAAGAGAAATTAGGGAATCCATCCCAATTACAATAGCACCAAAAACCATACGTTACCTTGGAATTAACTTAACCAGAGACTCTCATAAAAGACCTATATTCTAGAAACTATAAATCACTCTTGAAAGACATTGAGGAAGACATAAAAAGATGGAAAGATATTCCAAGCTCATGGATCGGAAGAATTAACATAGTTAAAATGTCCATGCTACCCAGAGCAATCTACACTTTCAATGCTATCCCGATCAAAATACCGAGGACATTTTTCAAAGAACTGGAACAAACAGTCCTTAAATTTGTATGGAAACAGAAAAGGTCCCGAATCTCCAAGGAACTGTTGAAAAGGAAAAACAAAGCTGGGGGGCATCACAATGCCGGATTTCAAGCTGTACTACAAAGCTGTGATCACAAAGACAGCATGGTACTGGCACAAAAACAGACACATAGACCAATGGAACAGAATAGAGAGCCCAGAAATGGACCCTTGGCTCTTTGGGCAACTAATATTTGATAAAGCAGGAAAAAACATCCGGTGGGAAAAAGACAGTCTCTTCAATAAATGGTGCTTCGAAAATTGGACAGCTACATGCAAAAGAATGAAACTTGACCACTACCTCACACCATACACAAAAATAAACTCCAAATGGATGAAAGACCTCGATGTGAGACAGGAATCCATCAAAATTCTAGAGGAGAACATAGGCAGCAACCTCTACGACATCGGCCAAAGCAACCTTTTTCATGACACATCCCCAAAGGCAAGAGAAACAAAAGATAAAATGAATTTATGGGACTTCATCAAGATTAAAAGTTTCTGCACAGCCAAGGAGACAGTCAGAAAAACTAAGAGGCAGCCCACGGAATGGGAGAAGATATTTGCAAATGACACTACAGATAAAGGACTGGTATCCAAGATCTACAAAGAACTTCTCAAACTCAATACACGAGAAACAAATAAATCAAAAAATGGGCAGAAGATATGAACAGACACTTTTCCAATGAAGACATACAAATGGCTAACAGACACATGAAAAAATGTTCAAAATCATCAGCCATCAGGGAAATTCAAATCAAAACCACCCAGTTAGAATGGCAAAAATAGACAAGGCAAGAAACAACAATTGTTGGAGAGGATGTGGAGAAAGGGGATCCCTCCTACGTTGTTGGTGGGAATGAAAGTTGGTACAGCCACTCTGGAAAACAGTGTGGAGGTCCCTTAAAAGGTTAAAAATTGAGCTACCCTATGATCCAGCCATTGCACTACTGGGTGTACCCCAAAGATACAGACGTAGTAAAGAGAAGGGGCATATGCACCCCAATGTTCATAGCAGCAATGTCCACAATAGCTAAATCGTGGAAGGAGCCGAGATGCCCTTCAACAGATGACTGGATTAAGAAGTTGTAGTCCATATATACAATGGAATATTACTCAGCTATCAGAAAGAACGAGTTCTCAACATTTGCTGCAACATGGACGGCACTGGAGGAGATAATGCTAAGTGAAATAAGTCAAGCAGAGAAAGACAGTTATCATATGATTTCTCTCATCTATGGAACATAAGAACTAGGATGATTGGTAGGGGAAGAAAGGGATAAAGAAAGGGGGGGTAATCAGAAGGGGGAATGAAACATGAGAGACTATGGACTATGAGAAACAAACTGAGGACTTCAGAGGGGAGGGGGGTGGGGGAATGGGATAGACTGGTGATGGGTAGTAAGGAGGGCACGTATTGCATGGTGCACTGGGTGTTATACACAACTAATGAATCATCGAGCCTTACACTGGAAACCGGGGATGTACTGTATGGTGACTAACATAATATAATAAAAAATCATTATAAAAAAAAAAAAATAAAATAAAATAAAAAAAGAAGTATAGCCACAGAACTCTCGTCCTGTCCTAAATTTTCAGTGAAGACCCAAAGACATACGTGTCAAATCTGTAGAACACATAATACCCAAAAACCTAATAATGGATAATAAGGTCTGGAAAGACCTCAAAGGCCTGAACAATGAACCAAAGCTAACAAGATACACTTAAAAAATATACTGCATTTTGGTTTAGTAGAAGCCCACTGCACATAACACGTTAGCGATATAAATTCTATGTATGTGAAACAACTTTGTGTATAATCAGTTATAGAATGGCTATCCTCCCCCCAAAACTTACAGGCTAATTTAACAAGTCTCTAGTATTCAGAACAAAGGAGGTAATTCACAAGTTATACCTCACGCTGCTCAGTCAACATCTAGAGACAGTGGGAAGTTTTAAGACTACTGAGGAATAATCAATGAATGCATCTAGAAGAGAAATATACAGCAGTATTGGGGCAATCCAGGAATCAAGAAATCTTTAGGAACTATATTAAAGAAAAAAACAGGCGCCTGGGTGGCTCAGTCA
This sequence comes from Ursus americanus, assembly GCF_024610735.1. Lineage (NCBI taxonomy): Eukaryota > Metazoa > Chordata > Mammalia > Carnivora > Ursidae > Ursus > Ursus americanus. Next base: position 7,528,620 of record NC_142137.1, on the reverse strand, counting down.
GTCGAGCGTCAGACTCCCTGCTCATTGGGGAGTCTGCTTCTCCCTCTGCCCCTACTCGTGCTTTCTCTCTCAAATAAATAAACGGGAGGGAGGAAGGAACAAACAGTGCTGTCTTGATGGGGAGGAAAGAAAGACTTGGATGGTGGTGGTGCGACACTGTCCTCAAACATTCAAAGGATCATCATGTGGAGTTAGTAGGGATTTGAATTATTCTGACAAGAACAAAAAACAACAAGAGGCAGTTACAAGAAGCTGCACTTGGCTTAAAATATGAAAGAACTTTCTATAGTGGCCCAAAAGTAGGAAAGGTGCCCTATACTCTGCTTTAGCTTACTGAGCTTTTCACATACATTACCTGTATATGAGGTGGACCCAGCATCTTTTCTAATGGTGTGTAGTGTTACTTAAAAGTTCATATTTAACTTCTGTTTGCTTTACTTCCCAATAAATTATTTCTGAGTGTCTACAACTAAATTAAATGTGCAGCGAATATTTGGTCACTGTCTTCAAATGCCACTAAGAATATAAGCATGTTTAAATATGTGAAGACAATATATATTCATCTAAACCTCATTTCCTGGGGGGGGGGGAACCTCCACCTAGTTTTAGGAGAAACTACCTGAAAATTAACTGACTTCCTACTTTCACGGGCTCTCTGTACATCCCCAGGCACCTTATACTTACAGGAGAACCATGGTCTTTTATTTACTAAAAGGTAAAGAGTATTTGGTTGTAGAGGGAAACTCCAGAAGATCATTCACTAGAGTTCCACTTCCTAATTCTCTTTGGGAAAATAATCTATAAAGTGTCTTACATTTTAAAAAGAGATCAGGTATGTCCTTAACATTTAACTCTAAACTGAAAATTAGGAAGGCACTTTTGGCCCTATTTTAGCTATTGATAATCAGTAAAAACACTACTACCCCTTAATCCCTATCACTGACAGTGGGAGTATGTACAAAAAGTTTTTAAAAACAAAAAAACCATGAGTTGAGGGAAAAGTTGAAAATTAGATTGCTCAGTGTTCTTTAGAAGATGTCTAAAAGAGGCCTGTGAGTTCTGAACATACATACTGTGGAAATAGGCACAATTTTAGTCACAGTTTAGCTATTAAGTGTGTAACTTTGGACAGGTTACTTCACTTCTTCGGACTTAATTTTGTCCTCCATGAAACAAAGGGGGTTGATTACATTAAGGTAGCTTCCATCTCTAACATATTTTATGCATATTCCCCTCTAGAAAACTCAAGGGGGAAGGGGAGACCAGTCAGTTATATTATCTTTAATTATCCTAAGGGATTTAAAAAAAAAAAAAGCCTATCTGTAGGGCAAAGATGATTTTCAGTCAAAGAAATGTAATCGTGCTACATTCATCAATGGGACTGTTTAAAGCATTATAAGACTTAGAGAAGTCTTCTATTTTGGTTATGGTGAGCATCTTTGTTTCTTACCACGACTTTTGTAGCCTGGGCTGGTTCCCACTGTACAAGTATGACTCCACCACACAGCATAAAAACTGAAATCCACTGTAATTTGCTGAGTGTCCGGTTTAACATTAAAACCGTACATAAAGCAGTGCAGGGAATCTTCAATTGATAGGTCACCTAGAAACAAAACAATGAATTAATGAACTCATAACAGCCTCTGACACAAATATTTGATATTAACAGAATTATGGGAAAAAATATAATGTGATAAAGGGTTAATAAAAATCTTTTCACCATAAAAACTTAGTTTTTTTAAGGTTCTACACTTTTCGTTGTCATTTACCTCCACTTACCTGGTATACTGCTGCATCCAGATTGCTAAGAGCTAGGAAAGCCATATTGTTCTGAACAGCATACACTAATGATGGCACACTTAACTTCATCAGTTCCTTGGGGCTCCCCAAGACATTTTCTCTTAAAGATGCCTTGAATCTACCAGGACTACCAGTTTCTCTTTGAAAACAAAAGGGTGAGAGAGAAAGGTGAGAAAGAAAATTAAAGAGCATCTTTTTTTTTTTTAAGATTTTATTTTTAAATAATCTCTACACCCAACATGGGGCTCAAACTCACAACCCTGAGATCAAGAGTTGCATGCTCTACCAACCGAGCCAGCCAGGAACCCCAGCAGTGTCCTTTTGATAAGATTCCTTCACACACAGAATGCTGTATTATGTTAGGTCCACTGATGTAATTTAGCAAATTTATTTTGTTTTTATAATTTTCAGCTAATTTTAGATTAAAAGAAACATACCAACAACTGTATGAAAGTTCGATTTGGGAAAATATGACAATTAGGTTTACCATCATCAACCTCTGGTCAAAGCTCCAGAAGTTTTTAAGCATATTAAATAATGACATAACAGGAAGCCAGAATTGCTGGTACTACCCATAAAAATTTATTCCCTCCCACTTTAAGGGCCATTACATCAAGTTCACCCTTATTATTTTAATTAGGTTGCAAAGCTATCTTTAAAGACTTTTTTTTTAATTACAGATTTAAATTACAAGGAAAAAGGTTTGGTAGTTACGGAAGTTATTTGAGATAGGGACTCAGCAATTCAGGCCAATATTTGTAAATTAGTTCAGTGCTTATGAAATAGACAATAAATCAAAGCATATCCTCATAAAACTGAAGTACATATCTATAAATTTGCAGGGAATAATTTACTAATACCAACAAAAGTAAACTCTACTTGTACTGTACATAAAGTTTGCTACTTGATGCTTACTGATTATACATGCTCTTAACTACTCTTATTTTTTCTCAGGAGGAACTAGCTAATCTGGCTTATTTCCTGTCCTGAAAATTTCCTGAAAATTAAAAAAAATGTTTTATAACAAGCATCAGCAGCAAAAAAAGGGTCCTTATCAAAAGGGTCCTAACTGCAATTCACAATATCCTTAAGAGAGAGGACCATAATATTTCTGTAGGGAAATAGATCTGTTTCAACTCAAAGTTAATGAGTCACAGTGAGCCTCTGCTATGTTTGGTTAACAAAATCAAAAGTCATTAACTGAATTCTGTCATATTTAAATACTGCAAAAATAATTACTCATGTTCTGAAGGGGAGCAGAAAGTCCACAATGTCAAACTTATTACCTGTGCCTACCCATTGTAGAACTCTTCAGCCCCCAAGAAAATACTTAAATATGACAGGAAATTTGGCCTAGGTCATGGAAACAAAAGACATCCTTCTTAGTTACAGGTCTTCCTCTGTTGCCAAATTCAACATGCTCTAACCACAGTGGTAAATGTGTATGCTGAAAAGGAATGCACACAACCTGGTAGGAGTCTACAAACTCCACCCAGAAGAAGGAAAGCATACCAAAAAGAATACTACTGAGAAATTCTAGGTAGTGGAGTTTTCCAGGTATCTGAAAATTGGCCCTTTAAACATTTCACAGTCTTTTTAAAATTTTTAATGCAAATCTAATATGGCCTATGTACTTCCTCAACACCTCAAACCACATTTTTTCAGAGAATGTTTTCCCTCAATTACAGAATTGAAGAACAAAATTAAAGAGAAACATAATTAAAATAAGAAGGAAGACCCACAGGAGTACAACTCAAAAGAGCTATCGTAACAGGATGATATATTAGAAAACATACCTGAACATTTTCTTTAATGTCCTATTTCTTACTAGGAAGCACAAGATAGCAGAGATGTTAAGTCTTACGGACTATAAGATACAGGACACTGCTTTCACTGTACTGTTACTTTTAATGCCTTCTAAAATACATATATTGCTGTATCTGCAGAGTGGTTCCCTAAAGAACTACTAAGAGGTACCTGTTTGTACCCATTTCCTACATAGCACTGCCTTGTCCACTGATCTCCTACACTGGATTCCCCAAGCTGTAGCAGAGTGGCTATTATCCCTTCCCTAATCCCTTGCTCTGGGCAATGCCATTTTACCTCCACCCCTTAGAGATACTTTAAGCTTTTAATGGTATCAAATGAATTACTGCCTATCCAGAAAAGAGGTGGTCTTTTTATCACAGACTCGCTTTGCCCTGTTGGAATATGGACTAGGTAAGTACCTCATTACTATTCCTTTTTTTTTTTTTTTTAAGATTTTATTTACTTACTTATTTGACAGAGAGACAGCCAGAGAGGGAACACAAGCAGGGGGAGTGGGAGAGGCAGAAGCAGGCTCCCAGCAAGGCAGGGAGCCCTATGTGGGGCTCAATCCCAGGACACTGGGATTATGACCGGAGCTGAAGGCAGATGTTTAACGACTGAGCCACCCAGGCGCCCCTCATTACTATTCCTAATAACCACCATGCCTGCACCAATAACAAAATTGCTGTGGTCCCTTTTCTCCCTGACACTTTTCTCCTTATCTCTTCTATTGCACTTTCAGCTTTCACATAAAAAGAAGAGCCTATGAGGCATCACTGGCCAATCTGAGTAACCAGTAAATACAGTGTATCAGGACTGACCTTCAGGTCTTTGGCTCTCCGGGCTACGTTCTTTGTGTTGGATGCTCAGGAGCTACTGTTCACTGCCAGGAAGGCTTTAGTATTTTTTTTTCTGGTTCCTTCTCTAATGCAGATATTAGAGAAGCCAAGCTATATCAGAATGTTAACTACTGGAGAGTTCAAGTTTCACTGTAGTCCCTTAAAACTACAGCAATATTATATAATTATAATAAGATACTTTGAATTAAGTTACAAAAAACAGAAAATGCGAAAATAACTTATAAAAGAAAACAAAAGCTGAAGAATAGAAAAACATCAGAAAGTAGAATAAAAAGATTTAGGAAGCATAAGAAAGAATATGTGGGAATCTTAGCACACAAAGTTTTAAAGGAAGTAAATGATGTCAGTATTAATCAGATTAAATCCTGCTTAATTTAACACATGTATTAAGACTATAGCTCTTAAAGCCTGTATTTAGCTTCACTTGCTAAAGTTTAAAAGAAATAACAATATATCTTCCAGAAAACACTACTAGTCCTCTACTGTTCTACTATTAAAACAATCAATTCTAAATATACTACAGCCTTGAATATACTATAAAAAGGAACACATAAAAACCAAAGGTGGTTTTTTCTTCCATTTTCCTGCCCTGTTGTTTTCTTAGAAATCAAATCCTTTACTAAGCACCTTCTGTTAAAAGCAAATATACTGGGGTGCCTGGGTGGCTCAGTCAATTAAGTGACTGCCTTTGGCTCAGGTCATGATCTCAGGGTCCTGGGATCAAGCCCCACATCAGGCTCCCTGCTCAGCGGGGAGCCTGCTACTCCCTCTTCCTCTGCAGCTCCCCCTGCTTGTGGTCTCTCACTCTCTCACAAGTGAATAAATAAAATCTTAAAAAAAAAAACATATGTATTAAATTCAGTTCTATAAATGACATTGCTAGATAAGCATGTATAATCAAAAAGCAATAACAAATTTTTTTTAGATGTAGTCTCCCATTAAGTGTCTTATTTAAACAATTTGTTTTTTTATCACTGTTACAGACTCTGTGCAACCTTTTGTTACCCGAAGAAATTCTGAAACTCCACATTGATTGCAGAGATTCCACTGCACCCCCCACCTAAAATTTCTTATCAACCGGCTGAAATGAATTCTTTCTGACCTATGTTTGGTCAAAAAGTAGACCTAATTCTTCCAGCTCCTGATCTGACAGGAACTACTAGGAGGCATAAGTTCCTCGGATAGTTACCAAGGCACTGTGCAAAATGGGACACAGAAGTTACTCATGAGCTTAAAGTTAAATCTCGTTTATAAATTTCTTATCATCTGCAAAGTTAAATATGAGTAACTCACATAAAAGACTTGAGGACTAGATGTAACCAATAACGAGGTTATTTGAGGACAAAAATACTCATCAAGGTACATGACTTGTACTTCCTTCCTATGACCCTAAACCCATTACAACATGGGTACAAAGAGGCAGTGAAAAATGTAAACCCAGTGTTAAGATTTTATTAGAAGAACAGTATTTCTGGTCTTCTGGAAGAGTGACTGACAAACAGTAGGAAAGTTTGAAAGGAAACAAAGGAAGTTTGAAAGGTTAAGTAAATGTTTGGATCTAATGTTACGTGTAGTAATAAGTTATGAAAAAATACAAACCAAGTTTTAGCAATAAAAAGAAAATGTAAACCCAGCAGGAGAAACAGAATAGAACTGGATAATCTATAATATAATAAGTATTTGATGGCTACATTATTCTAGGTAACTAGAAAATAATTTTTCTGGAGTAAAATATTTTCTTCAGTCTTACATAATGTATTTGTTTTATTACTAAACACACCCAAAACATAGTACATTTACACATCCTGCTAGGTTTACTTAGTCTTTATAGACTGGTGAATAGCAAACAATAAAAAGTTGACTTTGTTCTAAGACAATGGGAAAGCTTTGCACTTCCATTTCTTCATCCCACAAGTGACAGATTTAAATAAAAACGGTCAGTTTTAATAGCTATGATAGCTTTTAGTAAAGCATACAGCTAATCAGTCATTTTCCTGTGAACTGCAGTAACTAGTTTGCAAAACCAAAATATTTGAAATGTTATACTGTTTTATGTTTCAATCAGATTACAACTTAGAAACTGGTAATTTATAACTCGAAGATTTTTAAAAACCAACTTAATTACATATAGAACTTTTGCAACATCAAACTGCAAATCTGTCCCCTCCCCTAAAAAAGTAGGATTTAGCAATTTCCTCTTCAATTTAAAAGTCATCTGATGTAATCATAAATATGCACAACAGGTATGTAAAAAGACAGTTATTACACCTTTGTTTAGACTGTAAACAACCCAAACGCCATCAACGGAGCCCAGTATATATAATACACCCATATACCAGAACACCATGCAGCTCTTAAGAAGAATGAGACAGATTTCTATGTACTGACGTGGAACACTCTCTAAGATAAAACACTGAAGCAGGGTGGGAGGGGAAGTAAAGTGGAGACAGTGCATACCATGTACATGTGCTAAGTACACGTAATTAAAACTCACCAATTAGACCATGTAAACTTTAAATCTTATCAAAGCAGCCATCCATTAATTCTTCCCTGCACTCCTTTTCTTGCAGTTCTAGCTCACTAAAATAAGTATAATTTCACATTCCAAAAATTACTGTAAATTATATGTAAAATCAACAAGGATGGGAAAACCTAAAATTAAATACAAACAAAATCTGTCAGTTTTTTAAGTGAATAACAAAATTACACTAAAGGGGAAAAAAAAAACTAACCCAAGTAGTCTAAGAAACAGTCTTTTTACTATATGCTCTAAAACTAAAGGCCAAAAGAACTACATAAAAAATAGTGAACTTTAGTTAGGTTTTTCACAGCTGTAATGTTAGAAACTCTGAATCTATTTATATACTTGGAGATTGAGCAAATATCTTAAGGATAATGGAAGCTAGATTTATCACATTAGAAAAGGAGCAAATATGGAAAGGGAAGTTTAAAATAAACTGTGGTATTAGAATTACAGGTATCAAACAATATATATCTCATGTTATACACACAGACATATACATACAGAAGTACAGAAACAGACCGGTATATATGTACACGCATACATATATTTCCTGCCTCTGCTGAAAGGGCCAGGAAGCAATGATACTCCAGAAGCAATGGGCACACCTAGTGTTCTAGACTATGGTTTCTAAATACCACTCTCAAAAAAAAAAAAAAAAAATAAGGCTTCTTGGAGAAATGTTATGATTTCAGGGTTGGGGCAGGTAGTATAAGATAAGCCTTAAACGTCTTCCTATGCTAACTAAATAAACTGCTCAAAGATTGATGGGGAAAAAAAAAAGGAAATGAAAGGAAATCAGGAATGAAACAGGAAGAAGCTTGAAGATCCCACTGCCCTAATCTGGGATAATTTTAGCATCAAACTAAACAATGATAATGGATTCCAGCCCATACAACGAATCCATGAATCTATGCTGTGTGTGTGAGAAAGAGACAGAGAAAGATAGGAAAAGCTTAGGGTAGAAGGCCAACTAATAAATGTACAAGGAGTGATGGAATTAAGAAGTTACCATTTGGCAACATCAATGGGTAATAAACTTATGTGAGTGAAAGTGATAGGAGAAACAGTATTTAGTTAGCCATGAAGTATCTCTCCACAAGCTATTCATTAATTACAAAGAGAAAATTGATAACTTTATGTGGAGAAACTTAGCAGGCACTACCTTAATCAAATCAAAATTAAATTACCAGTGATGGGGCAAATGGATATTGTGTGCCTGATGATACACTGCACTGAGGACACATTCATTTCTGTGGTATTTCTGACCACAAAAACAAAAAATACGATTACACTGAATCATGAAAAGCTTTAAATAAACATAAATTGAGGGACATACAGACTATGCTCTTCAACAATGTCTAAGACATGAAAAAAAGAAAGATGGAAGAACTGTCTCAAAGGAATCAAGAGGTATGACAACTAAATGTAATTATTTTACTATTAAAGGACATTAGGGCAAATGGCAAAATTATCTAAGGTCTGTCAATTAAATAATAGTGTTGTATAAATACTGATGTCTCGACTTTGGTATTTTATGATTAGGTAACAGAATGTCATTGTTTTCAGGAATTATGCACTGAAGAATCTAGGGACAAAGAGGCATCTTATATAGAACTTCCTCTCAAAAAAAATGCACAAATATATACAGAGAAAGAATATAAAATATGCATGGGCAAAATGTTGGCATTCAGAAATAAAAGAGAAAAAGCAAAAAATAAAATTGAAAATTACTGAAATGTCTAACAATGCTACTACATTCTTTTTTTTGTCCTAGCTAATCAAAAACTACTCAATTACGTCACTGTTCTGAAAGATTCATAATTTGAAAATTAGAGATCAGGGAACATCTCTGCCAATCACTTTCTAGGTATCTTTGGCAAATAATCTTCCCTCAGCCTAAGATTTCTCATCACAGAAGATGAAATTATAGCTACAACTAAAATAGAGGACAAGAATGAAATGAAAATTGGCTGAATTTACCTGCATGTTTCCCTCACAGTCTGAGGGGAAACAGGAAAGAATGTTCCCCTAACACCATCATTCTGGCAGCCTGCCACTCTCAATAGCACCAGTCCTGAATGTCTGATGCAGCAAATTTAGTTGCTGCAATCTTAAAAGATGTTTGGCCTTTTACATAACACATTTTGACAGTGATTAACAGATTGTATTCTAGAATGTAGTTTCTTGCTTTCTAAAGATAGTTAGATATCTGCTCATTAGGTTTTCAAAAATTCATTTTTCACAATAGCACCAAAAAGCAGCATTACTCTGGTTTTTCTAAGGTGGTTTTAACTTACAACATCATATATTACAGCAGTAAGGATTTTCCACATTTAATGCCCAGTTTTCTTAGGAGACCACACCAAGGTATGCATTTCTCTACCTTCTGTTCTCTTACCACAATCTGAAAGATGTGTTTTAACTTTTTTCTGAAGAAATGTAAATGAAATCCATGGTGGTTGTTGCCCCAATACATAGTGCACTCCTCACCAAACCAAGTCTGTGTTTCCTTTAAAAAGTTAAATATCCTAAACACATCACACAGAAAATTTTCAAGTGAATTTCACTTACAATTTATTTTTTTACCATATATGAACAGGGCAAAGAAAAGATTTGAGATTAAAATTAAGCTCTTGTCTTCCAGTGTTTCAGCAAACCAGCCATACCCTTCAGACTACAAAGGTTTTTCCCATACTAATAATACCCATGCTTCAGGGGATGCAACCCCACTAGTCCTACCCCAGGAAAGGGAAAAGGAGAGGGAACCAAAGAGAATGGAGTCTCTGCCACATGACCTGAATTGCCATGAATTCTATCCAAACAGGATTCCCTAGGTACAGAAACTACCTACCACCTCAAATCCCGAGAGACTGCTGTTCACTCAAAACATGAGTCTGGAACCTTGCTGATCCATTTGGTCAGGTCAGATTTATGAGACAGAGATTATATTAATTAGTCCCTTTCCAGTCTCAAAGTTCTGACACAAGAGATGAGTGACTAGACTTTAGATCTCCAGACTCACCAGGAACCATCCCTGGACCTACAACTGCCTCTGCATAAATTCTTAGGACCTAAATATTCTAATTTACCTACCTGGGCACTTGGTTGAAGTTATGCGTACCTCAGTCCGCTTAATTTAATTCTTACAAAATTGTAGGACACTGCCTCAGACCAGACTGACTCTTGTTATATTTTAAATAAGCTGACTTCCGTTTGTCTAAACGTACTGCACCTATGACTGTGTGTTCCTCTTTATGCAGGTTCTGTGGTTTCTGGTTAAATTGTCCAAGAACTAGGAATCTTTAAGGTATATGGAGTTAAAGGGCACTAAAACTGAGAATACTTTTATGAGATTACTCTCTTCTGACAAGCCCTTCTAATCCCATGACATTAAATACTTTATGTGATAAGGACATCCATATTTATTTCTCCAGCCCAGACCTCTCTGTGTTCCAGACTCATCAATGCAACTGCCTACTCTCCATAGCCCACTGGATGTCTCAGAGGCACAAAAAACTTTATATTGTACCTACCCAAAATTAAATTATTGATATCCCCTTCCCTAAAATCTGCTTTTCTTCCTGTCTCAGAAAAAAATAACTCTATTTACCCAGTTTTTTATATTAAGAAATAGGAATATGATTCTTAACACCCCGTTCCCTCACCTACTGTAGCTGACCCTTATTATCCTGGGTTCTGTATGTGCGAATCTGCCTATTTGCTAAAGTGCATTTGTAACCCCAAAATCAATACTCTCAGCACTTTTACAGTCATAGGCAAACATGTACAGAGAGGCCAAAAATTTGAGTTGCCTAATACACACATTCCCAGTTGAGGTCAAAAAAGACAATGATCTCCCGCCTTGTTTCAGCTCTCATACCGTAAGCTAATGTAGTCTATTTAGTGCCATGTTTTCCACATTTGGGGGCTTTCTGGTGGTTATTTTGCTCTTTAAAATGGCCCCCAAGCATACTGTCCAAATCCAAGACAGCTGTAATGTGCCTTAAGGAGAAAATACATGTTACATAAGATTTCTTTAGGTATGAATTATAGTGCTACTGGCTGTGAGTTCAATGCTAATGAATCAACATATATTAAATAAGGTGTCTTTAAACAGAAACACACATAAAACAAGGTTATTGATCAGTTGATGAAAATGTTGTGACAGAGGCTCACAGGAACCGAACACTGTTTTTCCCCTAGGAGCACTAGATCAATATTCACTAATTCAGTATCCATGGTGACTTCACAGAACAAAACTACTGTGGAAAAGTACGAATCGACTGTGTACCCAAACCCATCACCAAGTCCTATAGATTCTCCTTCCAGAACATAACTCAGATCCATTAGCTTCTCCTTATCCTGTGTTCTCAGAGTAGGCCGTTATGTCTAGCCTCTAATAAGCTTCCTTACTTCCAACTCTTGGCACCCTTCTAATCCATCTCCTCAAAGATCAATGTGATTCTTAAAGCAAAATGGATTGCCATGGTTAGTCCCTGAATTAAACCATTCAGTTATTTCCAAGTCCACTTCAATGCAAAATTCTTCACAGGCCCATGAACTTACTCTCTGATACCTTGCAGACCTCTCCTGCTTCAGCTTAGCCCCACTCCCTTCTCACAACACTACTGTTGTTACTTAAGAGTCAAGGATTTTTCTGCCTTGGGTTCTTCAAACATAGTTCTCTCTGCCTTCTCTATGCTCTTTTCCTACACAACTTCTACTCAATCTTCAGGTCTAGGTTTAAATATAACTTTCTCAGAGAGAAAGCCTTCCAACCCAAATGGAGACCCTCTATTATACTTATTTACAGCATCCTCTACTTACTCTTAACAACACAAATTTATTACTTATTTGCTTAATATCTGGTTCCCCACTAGACTATAAGCTCCGTGGGGACAGAACTATGCCAGTGTAGTTTGCAACTACACTTCTTACATCTGAAACAGTGTTAAGCACATAACTGGGGCTTGATAAGCAAATGAATAAATGAATGAACTTGACTGTCCCATCACATCTTTTAACAATATATTGAAACAGACATGGCATGACTATGTTTAAAATGTTTGGAGGAAGGGAAACACAGATTATGTGGATGTGGCAGTGATCTGTTTCTCTGTAAGTAAACCTTAATCATGAGCAAGACACTAAGAATTTCAAGAAATTTCCTGAGTCTCTGCCCCCATCTCTACACACTATAAAATGATACGTACTTCTTTAACAATTAGCCAAGACTGAACATATTACTGAGCAAAGAGCATTACTGTAGAGACCATACTAAATAAACAGCCAAACTGGTCTATGAGGTTAGGCTCTGCATAGTTCAGATAAAACTGAAGTTCTGAAATAGTATTTATGTCAACTCTATAAAATTATTGCACTTTATCACAGGGTAAAGAGTAGGAAGAAGGGAAGAAGCTTGTACTTCCTTTAATAATTTTTTTTCCATTTAAATAGTAGTTCCATGTTTTTTCCTTTTGCTTTCCTCCAAAATTTTCAAATCAGAATATGGTAACACACTAATTTTTATATTAACTTTAGATCACAATATGGGAGAAATTTTATTTTATCATCAGGATCTACTTTTTACTTTTTCTTCTCTTAAGAGAAGATTTTTAAGGTATAAACTTTTAGTTACTTCTTGTATAATTCTTTCAAATTCTCCCACAATGTCCTGAAATTGTTATCCTCTCTGAAATGATGAAGTATTGCTTCTACTTTGAAAACAAAAATCTAATCTCTTACCACAAATATTTTCTAATATTTTAAGTTTTTCCATCACAGTAGAACAAATCAGTAATATCCAACTTGTGTTTCTGACAAACCACGTAACATCCCATTTGCCTTTGACCCACTTTTTTTTTTAAGTTACCAGTTTTAATAGGTGTACAAAGAAATGACAGCATGGAGAGTATCTAGAAAATCTTTTACTACTTTGCAAACCTCACAGGATTAAATCAAAAAGACAAATATAAAGTTATTGGGTCTTTCATTTGCTGCAACTCTTAACTGTTCAATTCATTCTTAGTAGCCCAGAGTCTGGCCATGTATTTTATTCATCTTTTCCATATTAGAGTTTCCTAACAGCTTATTAATATAAGTTAGCTGTCCCTTCAAGATCTAGAACCAACTTTCAGCATTTTCACTGGGTATCTTTCCCACATAGCTGTGCTTTAGTTTCATCATCAAGGGTCTCATCACATGTTGCTAAAGAAGCAACTGCATTGTCCTTTCATCTCATTTTGTAAGTATCAGTCTGTGACTTCCTAGGTTGAAATAATTCTCCTTTATCTTTCACTTTTTTACCATTCTAAGAAATGAGCATTCTTACTATTCTGAGTAAATTCTTTGAAGAAATAAAATATTTTCTTGTTATGAATAGCAGGTATTTAGTTTCTACCAATGTGTTTTGAATAAGCACTTGAAGATTTACTAACATGTTCTCCATAAAAATTATATTCACTTTAAAATCCAATAATTTCAAATGCATTTAGTTTCATGTTTTGTAAATTTTTTGCCAGTGCTTTTTCCACTTAGAAACTGTGTGCTTTAAATGATTCTTCTTGACCGCCAAATATTGTTAGCCACATGTCAAATGCCAACTACCAAAACTGTGTATGTCATTATTCTTTACTTTCCTTGGTTCTCGCTGGTCCTGTGCACCCTGCAGGTGCAGGTTCACAGAAGAGCCTCTCCTGTAAGCCTTTATATTGTGCTGGCGACAGACACAGCAACTAATTAGTGATGATGATGACGTTGATCAAGTACAGTATCTGGTTTTCCACACTTGTTATTTCAGCACCATTATGACTTGTCTGGTGAATTCTTAGAAAATTTTGTGCTTTTATTTTTATGTAATTATCAAAAAAGTTTCCACAAAATAAACTACAACTGCCCATACCCATAGCACTGAATAACTGAAGGATAAGAAATACTACACACCAAGCTTTGCAAGGCTGGAAAAGCATCAGAGTAAAACAAAGTCTGTACAGGTGCGCTGGCAGAACACAGCACAATGGCTGAGTTACACCAAAGGCCTCACTGCTTTTTTCTGAACGTTGGTTTTTAAAAATTCCTAGCAGTTACAAAACAACCGAATCATGATTTGACCTTACAGTTTAAAATGGCTGATGCCATGCCTTACAGTCCTATTTCATTCTTGAGTCACAATTTTGTCTCCCCTTGGAATTTGGGGAATAAAAAGAAGAGATGGGTTCCCTTATCCCTCTTCTTCCAATATCCCTATATTTGTCTTAAAAGAAGCCAAGCCTTAAGATTTTATTAAACTCTTAGGTTTTATATAGAAGTTGTTGAATTTTAGACAGAGAGAGATTTTTGCCTTAGTAACATTGCCTTTTTTATCGAACATAAGAAATAGCAGGAAGATCAGTAGAAGGAAGGGAAGAATGAATGCAGGGTAAACCGAAGGGGGAATGAACCATGAGAGACTGTGGACTCTGGGAAACAAACTGAGGGCTTCAGAGGGGAGAGGGGTGGGGGACTGGGATAGGCCGGTGATGTGTATTAAGGAGGGCGCATATTGCATGGTGCACTGGGTGTTAAACGCAAACAATGAATCATGGATCACTACATCAAAAACTAAGGATGTACTGTATGGTGACTAACATAATAAAAATTATTATTAAAAAATAAATAAAGGTACAATAAGACCTCTTATTTATCAGACATTATCAGAATGAAGAATCTCCTAAGCAAAGCCAAATCTCCATAAAAAAATATCTTGTTAAGTAAGAAACTGTGAAAGGTCTGAGATTTTACCCTACTTGCAACCTAACAACTTAAGCTGCCACAGTATCTCAGCCCAAAAGATAAATTTTAAGATTTTGAGAGCATGCGCGTGCACGAGCACGCGCGCGCGCGCGTGCGCGCACACACACACACACACACACACACACACACACCAGTGGGGGAGGGGCAGTCCAAGAGGGAGAAGCCGACTCCCCGCTGAGAGATCCTGACCTGAGCACAAGGCAGACACCTAACTGACTGAGCCACCCAGGCATCCTGAAACTCAAATATATTAAAGCTTGCCACCATGTGGCCTCAAGTTATCTTTCTGTTCTTTTCTCCCTCCGCAAACCATTTTTAGAGTATTTTCTTCACATGATTATTTGTTATCATGTGTGTATTTACTGGTTTATTTTCTCACTCCTCCTCTAAGCCTAGGCTCCAAGGACAAACCATATCTATCTCATTCATACTTGTATATTCAACACCTTTGATAGAACTGTAACACAGAAATCGATAAATATTTGTTAAATGAAATTCGTAAGTGTTTATATGAAATTTGTTTCTACATAAAAGCTTACACACATGCTATTCCTCACTGGTGGCCCACTCTCACTAACTCACATCTTGAAACTTGTATGAATTCTCACCTGCCATGTGACCCAAAATGGTTCACATCTCACAAATCTTTCCCCAATGCAATTTCCCACCAGATTTTACTTAATTCTCACAACCCTAAATTATTTTCTGCAATTAAAAAATAAAGAAACTAAAGCTTAGAGAGGTTAAGAGATGTGCGCAAAGTCATAATCACAGTGCATCTAGGCTTAAAATTAAGTCTGTGTCACTCCAAAGCCCCTATTCCTAAACCTCTTATACTGTATACTTAGCTAAAATGGTTCTCATACGGTGTTACCAATTCAAAGCCCAGTGCTGCCACATATTAATAGAAGTGTAATACTGAGGAACCGCCAATGCTATACAGGTAAAACAGGGGTATAGTACTTACCTAAGAAAATGTATACAAATTAGATAATTTCTATGAAAAGCACTTAGCACAGTGCCTAGCACTTAACACACAAAACACTCAAGAAACATTAACTACTATTATCATCATATGCCTCTAAAACAGAAGTCAGTCATTCTTTTCCGTGAGGGTCAAATAGTAAATAGTTTAGGCTTCGTGAGCCACACAGTCTCTGCGGCAACAAAAAGAGGCAGCAAACAGGGTTTGGCCCACAGGTCGTAATTTGCCAACCCCTGGTTTAGAGCAGGGTTCTTCGACCTCAGCACTACTGATACGTGGGGCTGGATGAGTCTCTGCTGCGGAGCGCTGTTCTGTGCATTGTAGGAAGTTCTGCAGCATCCTTAGCCTCCCCCCAGCAGATGCCAGTAGCACCACCCAAGTGGACACAACCAAAAAAGATCTCCTGTGGAGCAAAACCACCCCAAGTTGAGAAACACAGCTCTAGAGCAATCGAACATATGAAGGTGTAGCTTGAATCTTCTAATAAAGAAAATACCTTAACTAAGTGGAAAATTAACAATTTAACACACTAAAAAGTATTTATACTCACTTAGCTAAAATTCCCACACTTAGTAATAACTTTATAACTTCTGTGATACACACGGCTGTGGTTGAAAAGTAGAGTTCTCTGTCTGATGTCCTTGTATATCTTAAAGCTATGGTATAAGCTGCAGCCACCAGGGTCATCACTGCCAAGCAGTATAACTTGAATAATAAACTGACATTTTCTGGAAAATATGTGCAACAAAGATATCGTTTAGTAGACAGCATTATGTTTATAGAAGTTAATGTTATACCTCAAAATGCTTCCCAATTTCAAGCACAAAATACTTTTTAAAACCCATGACATTTGAAAATTTATTGCAAAACAATACTTTCCAAGTACATGACCACAAACATACATACACAAAACACAGCTGACTTTTAAAAATCAACCAGTTAAACAAAGATTTTGTTCCTGAAGAATGCCTCAACTGCAAGATTCTGTAGCATACTGACACTAGTTTGGGATTTAATTACATATTTAATATATCTTTATAACATAATGTTAGTATTATACATTTATAGTAGGCATATAAGGCACAACAAATATTTATTGACAATAAGCCTAAATCTGTAAATTACTGCAACTATTTCAGATTATTTGAGTTCTATCATTTTAAGTTTTGCTCACCATTAATCTTGCTGTCCCCATCCTGTGTTAGTTATCAAAACAATTCTATTTTTTCCACTTATTTCCTGCGTTGCTACAAAAAGACTCTTAAGGTTGGTCTTACTAGAAATGGGAGAATGCTTAAGAGCATGATACACAACCACAGACAACGACCCTGGGCAGGGCTTTATGATAAACGTGGGTCCCCCAACCAGGAAAGTAACTTGGCACCCATGCAGAAAGGTACCCTTTAAGTATCTGTTTAACATTTATTCAGAGCTGAAGCCAAATGCTCTGTAGGAGAAGGGTGGAGAAGGAATCCGGGTGTCGCCCAACCTGTCCTAGCTACAGTTCTGAGGTCCAGAAATTCAGCTCTGTTCCTTACATACCCCACTCAGCAAAACAAAGTGCTTCGGGGTTAATCAGAATCACGCCCATGAAATGGCAATTAGTCGTCAAATATCATTACTCTAATGTGCCATCCCTGGGGGGAAAGCGGTGAATCTCACCCTCCACCCAAAATATCAAAGTGTTCCTTCTAACACAAACAACATTCTCCAGGGAAGGAACTCTGTTAACGACTGCTTTCTCCATTTCGTTACGGTTTCAGCGCTGTTTTAATGCCCCAGTGATGTTTTCTGGAACCAGCCGCTGCTTGGGCTCCGCGCCCTGAGCATGCCCTTAAGCCTCTGAGCATCCGTAGGACAGAAGGCGCAGAAGAGACCCCAGCCGCGACGACCCCGGCCGGAACGGAGCACAGTCCTGCCTCCCGCGGGGTGATGCGGGTCCAGCCCGGGACCTGCGCTGCGGCCCCTCTCCGGGTCCGCCCCAGCCCGGGCCTGTCTGAATTTGGTTTCCCCCCCCCCCCCCACTACAAAATCGTCGGGGCAGGCGCGGTCTGGGGCGGCCAAACAGCCCGGCGCGGAGCCCGCCTGGGGGAAGACAGCCGCAGTAGGACGCTGGCTGCCCCGCGCCGCCTTTCGAGGCGGCGGAGCCGGCTCACGCCACAGAGCGGCTCCAAACAAACTCCTGATGCCCGACGCCTCGGCCTGGCCCCGGAGCCCCGCGGGCGCGGACAGGTGCTGACGCTTGTGCGCCTCCGCCCCCCGCGGGCTTCCCAGTCCCGGCAGCCCCCGGCCTCACCTCTTGGGGCAGCCATGGTTCCCCGACAGCCCCGCGCGGAACTGACGCACGCCCCCTCCGCGCGCCGTCCTCGGGACACCCGACACCGCCTCCTTGTGGTCATAGAGACGAAAAATCACTGGGCCTAGAGCGCCTCGCCGGCCGACCGTCCGCCGACTTCCTGCCCAGCCTGGCACCAAGATTAGGCTCAGCAATCCGACCTACCCCCGACAACGGGAAGACCCGGATGGAGGAGAGGCCTTTACGGCCGAGTCCTTGCTAACAAGTGCGTAAAACTCGGGTCGAAAGCGTCATTCTGTAAACTATACCTCCCGGCCGGCTAAGGAAGCCGAGTCAAGGGAGGAGAGCGTTGCCTTCTGGGAATTGTAGTCCTCATCGAGGTGATTTGGTAGCAAATAGGACTTGGTGATTTATGCCTGTCAAAGCTGTTGTAGAAACCCCCAGAACCGGTAAAGTAACTGAAACTACTTTCGG
Organism: Ursus americanus; assembly: GCF_024610735.1. Classification (NCBI taxonomy): domain Eukaryota; kingdom Metazoa; phylum Chordata; class Mammalia; order Carnivora; family Ursidae; genus Ursus; species Ursus americanus. The sequence continues at coordinate 7,510,081 of NC_142137.1, read as the reverse complement.
CAACATTTGTAACTTCCACCTTGCTCATGACCTTGCATTGTTACCTCTTACTTAAACTTAATATGACTTATGTATTTTTCAGAAGTCTTGTGACTGTGTCCTTATTGTCAGCATTGTCATTGATTGTATTTACTTGGCCGAACATTCTAACTACATGATCTTCTCACAACAAAGGGGCTTCAAAAATATTAGGCGTGTCAACAGGCATTCACTTCAACCGCTATAATCTTCACTTTTACTAGAGGATATTAATTAGCGTAATTGATGTTAGAAATACTTCATTGGCAAAATGAAAGGCTTTCTAGATAACGTGGATTGGTTAAAAATACTATAAAGGTACCTCAGCCCTTACAGGAACAGGGATACAAGAATCTGAGATACCCAGAAGCCTGCACCTCCTGTAGCACCATCTTTCCCTCAAATGACTTTTTAGAGGTTTGAGCGGTTGTTATACACCATTGTCTTGTCTTAGATATACATACACAGAGATAAACCTAGTCTGTTAACATTATCGGGAAAATGCATGCCTGGTTAGCATCACATTACTATTAGAAGCAGCTTTGCAGAGTCGGACATTTGATTAATCTCATTTTGGAACACTGTTGGAACTTCCCTCTACCAGGTTGTATGTGTGCTCACTGGTGCTTCTCACCTCTTCCTGTAATTGGTACAGTTCCCTACCGCATATGATCCTATATATACACTTAAACCAAAAACTCACATGTGGACTTGAAATTAATTTTAATAATGGAAAACATTCTATCATACATTCCTTCTTTTGTTTTACAATTACTGCTTTGTACAGTTTATCTCTTCCCATTTTGGAGTATCATTATGGTCTCAACTTAATTCAATTAAGTATAATTATTCTCCTTTTGATACTCAGGTTATCCCAATATGGCCCTTGTAAGTCTACTCCTTTCTTTACATCTGCACAAGATTTGTGAAGCATTCTTTACTTCTGGCAACAAGAGGTTCCAGCCAATCTTGATATTTCCCTGTCCTAGGTCATGGAATCAACTATACTTCAAGGAACTATAGTTCTTTCTGCTAGAGAATAGTATCTCTCTCTCTCTCTCTCTCTCTCTCTCTCTCTCTCTCTCTCTCTCACACACACACACACACACACACACACACACACAAACTGATTATATTTAGGGTGGTAGGTAAAATGCTGTTGGACTGTTTTTGTGGCATTTCTGGTTCACATATCATGCTGCTGAACCCTACTTTTTTTTAAAGATTTTATTTATTCATTTGACAGAGAGATAGCCAGTGAGAGAGGGAACACAAGCAGGGGGAGTGGGAGAGGCAGAAGCAGGCTTCCAGTGGAGGAGCCCGATGTGGGGCTTGATCCCAGGACTCTGGGATCACGCCCTGAGCTAAAGGCAGATGCTTAACGACTGAGCCACCCTGGCGCCCCTGAACCCTACTTTTCTTAATAAATTTTAAATACCCAAAAGGCTTCCTACTCCATTGGCATGAACCTGGACTAGACTTTGATGCCTCTTGTCCTAACCTGTTTAGCCCAAAACCACCAGGGACAAACCTATATTTAGAGAGAAGTCAGGATTATTGACACATTCCAGTGAGGGAAATCTCACACCACAGAAATTGTGTGGGATGTCTCTGGGAAAAAAAGGAAGAATTATAAAATCTAGGGGAAGGATAGGCTTGGGTGAAATTTAAAGGAAGCAGTGTTTTGATAGATTTGAAGCAGGGCTGTTTATAAAGAAGTCAACATCAGATCTGGACTGAAGAATAGTCCCAGGATCCAAAGTTACCAGGTGTGGACTGCTGTATTCAGGACCCCCTGAAATGAGAGCTTTGCTCCTCGTTTGGAAATTGAGGCTGCTTCTTTGTGTCAGAATGACTTAAATCCTCCAAGCAAAAGCAGGCAGTTTCATTCCTACTGATAATCACAATTTCAACAGCAGGATTCCTAACAGTGTATGCTTTCAGAGAACAAAATGTTTCACTGAGTCCCAAAGTAGACATTCAGAAGAAAGGGTGGTTATTATACTTTACTGAGCATACCCTTCAGGGAAATAGTATTTCCTGTTAACTTTCCAGCTGGCATTTCTGTTTGTTATCTCAGCCCAACGAATGGCCAAGCAGATATTTACATCCTTTACATTCGAGCTAAATTTTACTTTCTAATTCTGAATTACCCTAAGTCTTGGAGGAAAACCTATTGACTTAATGTGCTTCTTTAATGTATACCTAGCCTTCTATACAACCGTGGTTATTGCAAGAAGCAGTCATCTTCAACATGTGAACCACAGGGTCATTTGCCTGATAATGAGCTAACCTGAGTGTGTCTCAAACAGCTACTGCTATCACCATCTGAAACCCTACTGATATGCCTGATTGTCATTACCAAGCTGCAGCATTTGCCTTGAAATCCTGCTCACTTCTATCTCCACTCAGGCATGAGAGCTACCCTAGTCTCAATGAATTATATAAAAGGAAGCCCATTACTCTATCCATTGGTACTAAAGTAAAAAGGGAGGGTGTGCGGTAAGCAATACCAAAAGGCTTAAGGAAGTTACAGTTAAATTTAAGGATGTAGCTATATAATGAATTGTTGCAGTTTGTAATTGAGAAAGTTAAAAAATACAAGGAGACAATGTAAAATTCAGTGTCTAGACTTAAAGAGCAAAACATGAGTAGCAATCAACAACATCTAAATATTTCTTATTGGAGCTTAACTCTCCCTTGCCTCTGCCTCCTTTTTTGGCTACCATAATCTCATTTTCCTTTTCCTGCAAGCAGTACTGATTTTAGTCTGTACTTATTCCTACCATTTTCTGCTTGCTGCAATCTTACTTCTACTCAAGCCAACTCTATTAAAACGGAGCTCAGCAACTGCCTACTCCATTGACCTTTTCTCATTTCTCATCCTCTTCTGTTTATTCATCAGACATTGACTGAAAGCCATAATGTGCCAAGCATTATTCGAGGCACTGACTGAGAGCTTGAAAATAGAAAGTGGGCAAAATGAGGATGGGAGTGCAGTAGAATGAGACACTGGAGACTCCCTTCTCTCTTGGCTAACATTAACAAAGCACGTACCATGTAAATGCTTTGCATGGGTTAACTCATTTAATCCTCTTGACAACCCAATGAGTCAGGAACTATTAGTATCCCAATTTTCATGATGAAGAAACTGCCGCAGAGAAATATTAAGGAACACAGCTAGTAAGGAGTAGACCTTGACCTTACTTCCTTGGCCACAGAGATTCCTTTATGTCTTTTTCTACTCCTCTGACTTCTCCTCGGTTTCATTTTGTCTCTTCCTCCTCATTCCATCCCCATCCCCTTGGGGATGACCTCCCAAATTATCTTCGTCCAGTCAAATTCCAGTCACCTCTGCTTTATTTGTCATCCCTTAAACACAATTTTGCTAGTACTGAATGTGTTCTCTTTTTTGATCAACCTGTTCCTCTTCCCAATTATCCTCGGTCTCCTAGGGTAGACACCCTGACGTCATACTGTGATTTTTCCTTCCTTTTCCTGAGATGTTCTATCCTGTTCATTAAATTTCACATTTGCCCTTCATGTCATCCATTACCACATGCCCTAATTCTTGCAACACAGCTTCCTAGCCATCTCCCCAAACACAGCATCTCTCTCCCGCAATCTTCTGTTCAAGAATCTGCAATGGTCTCCTAATGTCTGACTCCAGACAGGCAACATAGTCCTCTGCCTGGCTTTCAATGTTCTCCAAAAGCTATACCAACACAACTTATCCAACTTTTTCCCCACCACTTCTCAAAAAATAATCGCCTTTTTCCTCTGTCCCTCTCTTCTTTTCCAATGATTACTCTGCTGCTGAGCTCCTTATCAATTCCCACCTTGACTATTAAAATGATCACTTGACTAGTATCCTGCCTCCAGTTTGTTCTTTATTTCCCTTTTCTTCCTTCATTCATCCAACAACATACTATACAAATGCCAGGGGTATAAAAATAGCTAGAACACAGTCCGAATCTCAAGAAATTCACAATCTAACAGGGAGAAAACGGACGACCACATGTATACCTATTGACTTTAAGTACTACACTAAGGGTATAAATAAAATCTAGTGAAAATTCAAAGGAAGAAGCAATTAATTCTTCCAAAAGTGATGAAGAAAACCTTCACGGAAAAGGTAAAATCTGATCAGGCTGTTTGAGGACAAATATAATCTCATGAGGGTGTCTGTGGAATCCGCTCCAGGTGACAATGAAAAGCAAGAGCAGACGGTGGTGGCATTAAAGCTGATGACATATCTGAAGGTCTGGCTCAACCTGCCTAATATGTACAGTGTACGGAGAGAGCAAGAGAGGGGCAGGAAATGAAACTGGAAGACAAATGGATATATTCTGGAAAGTCTTACATAATATGTAAAGGAGTTTTTCCATTATCCCCTAGGTAACAGAAATGAGTCTTGGTAGGTGTTTAGGTGAGGGAAGTAAAAGCTGGGGAAAGGGGACAGGGTGACAGTGATCAGATTTATGTGTTAGAAACATTATGCCAATGAACCAGGTAATAGAGCTAAGTTCTAACAATAGCAGTGGTGGTGAAAACAGAAGGACACAGACAATTCAAACCAAATCAACAGCGCTTGATGACTTATTAAATGTAGGGGCTGTGAGAGAAAGGCAGTCAAGAAGTTTTTAATGTCCACTACTGAGTAGATGGTGGTGCTTTTGACCACAGAAGTAAATTCAGAGGGAGAAACAAGTCTGTCCGAGAAGATAAATTTGGCCTGCAACCTGTTGAAACATGGGTCACTGTCTGACTCAGGGTCCAGCATGTGGTTGGGAATCTTTAGAGAGCCCCGGGGCTCGGGTAGATGGTAAGATCCTACGAAAGCACCATCTGGTCTAGCTCCCTTTATTCTGGTCCGTTGTACTTAGCAGGCAACTTTCCGATATCAAATGTAGCTTTTCAAACTGGGTTTAGTATTTTTATTATTTGGAAATTTTATTTTCAGCCTTAGCTTGATAATCCCGCATTATGACTTCCCAGCCATTCTTTTCTGTGTTTAAAAATCCTGCAGAATTGAATGAGGTTGACAGAACAGATAAAATAAAAAAGCTGATGTTGTAAAGTTGAGTGTTGGCTCTCACCATCCCACCTCCTTCAAGGATAGATCCCTGCCCCCACCCCTCACCCCAGGCCTTGCCTCAACAGCCAGCCAGCCTATCTTTAACATCATTTTTAAACTACAGGTATGAAAATCATAAGCACTGAGAAGTAGGTCTGTTTGAAGTTTACCTGTATGATATATGTAGAAAATGGATTTTGAAACATATTCATATTATAAATAACATTTAACCTACATAGAAAAAAAATTATATAAACACCTTAATAAAAGTCACCAAGGCAGGAAAAAATGCACTAAATATAAATGATCCCCCGTCATTAAAGCATATTTCACAGTCCCTCCTCCTGGGAGTCTTTATTTTCTCGGAGCTGGTGTTAGAAGTATGTTGAGACAATAATAAAACTACAGCTCTACAATTCAGCTATCAGTAATTCACATGGGCCCTGAATACAACCGCCAATGGGGATGAGGCAGATAAAGGCAGCAGCAACGGGGGCTGGAAGTGCCTGTCTTATGGAAGAGCGCAGCTACTACTCACGGGAATGCTAGCCAAGGACTGCCAGATACTCTGATTCTTTTTCAAGGGGCCAGAAATCCAGGTTTGACGTCAAATTTCCAGATTTTTAAAATTCATGTGGACCTCTGCTCTAATTATTCCAAATTAATGAGGTCTTATTATATATCAGTTTAATCTATGTTAACATTTAATAGCTAATGAGGCTGAAAAGATTGACTAGACTTTAAAATATTAATATTTAACATTAAATATGATTTTAGAAATAAATAAGCTTCTATTTCAGTCATAATCTTATAAATATATTAATATCTAAAGAGCATGATAATTTCAGCCTTTAATGCTGCCAAACTTTTTCTGACAAATAAAAGCTGAGTGGACAGAGTTTTACTTTTCAATTTTAATAGAATACAAAATGTTTTCTAGAGAACAACTTTTAGTTTTTTGTAGCAGGTTGACAGTAAATATACATGAGAATCCAGAAAACATTCACACAACCCATGAATGTGACAGCCCCACAAAATTAACTAATTGTCAGGGATGCAAAGATACTTGTCAATATTTGCCACTACTCATAACTTGGTGAGATCTACTTCAAAAATTCAGTCTCTAACTAGGTCTCATCAACAGCTCTAGTTAAGTTCACCTTGACCCCAGAGGTGACTTTACCCTGTCCCCCACAGAGACCAGCTATGTAAATCTGGGGCCTGGGCACCCGGCTGCCGCCTTCTCTCTTAGACTGCGTGCTAGCGTCCTTGGGTGGGTACACCTGTGAACAATTTTCTCTTCTCATGTGACTGAGATCAGTTTGTACTGAGTGAGTAGCTTTCCGACGCAAATTGGCCTAAAAAGAAAGAGAATACACGGGAATTAACCCATCTCTAAAGAACAAATAATATCAGCCTAATTTTTTTTCTCAATCTACAAAGAAATTAGCCCTACAACACAGCATTTTTCTACAAAACATTAAAACGTTAGAAAAACTAGAACATAATAAATATCCTTGCCAAGATGTAGGAAAATACATAAAAGGTTAAAAAAGGACCCAAAGAAAGAACATACAGATTCAAACTTAACAGCAAGCTCAATTATTTATTAATATATTCTTCTAATCCCTTTATTATTATATTTTGAGATTCATACCATTTGGATTTTCCCACCATACTTGGTTTATTGTTTTAAAAGACAAAAATCTAAGATTTCCTTTGTCTTTTTTAAATGGACTTCACCCAAGACTTTTAATATAAAAAGTTCTGATGTCTTCAGGTGATATTTTACAGTATCCTACATCTTGCTTGCTCTTTTTATGGATTACTAGTAAACATGAAGTTAAACAGATTACTCAGGCTGGGAAGCAAAGAGGTGTTTATAAAAAGGAGACTAGAATTTACTGAAGTAATAAGGAACTCTAAGAAAAAAACTCAGAAGCATTAGAGCCTGTGAGTTAAAAAGTAGAGACCTGGAATGAGAGGAAACATTCCAGATTTTGAGACACTGTGGATGAGTGAGAACTGAAACTACTTCCCGCACACTGAGTTTATTGTCTACATTAATACGACTTCGCTATTCCGTTATCCTCGTTACCATGATTTGACCATTCCGAGAGACCCCTACAAAAGCAAATAACTTGACTGTTCACTACAGAACATCCTCAAAGACGCACCTTCAGTCCTGAGCATCGACACAGAGACTAAGCCCTAACATTCTTTGTACCCCTGCCCCATTAATCTTTACCATCAGTGCTGGGCTCCTTTTTCATGATCTTTACCCAAGCCAGTTCCAGCCTTCATCCCATCCCCTGACCTACCCTTGGCACTCAAAGGCCTGCCTCGCACCATACTTGGCATTCTCAGTCAGTTCTGGCCTTGCTGTCCCCCCCCCAAGAGACTGCCAAGGCTCTAATGAGGTGCTGGTTCCTCCGACAGCTTTAAGCAATACGCTCAGTTCTGTCCTATCGGCAGGTCGCACCAGTAATACATGGGGAGCTGGCATTCAACATGATGCAACTCTAGAGGATAACTGGGTCTCTGGCGGGAATCAGAATGAAGTGGAGGTTGAGGAATGAGAAGAGAGGGGTCAGTCAATATGCAGCGCAGCCCCACCGAATACTCCATTCTCTGAACATTTCCCGTCCAGACCTATGTTGGCACCTCTACCTCTCATATCCTGTCCAGCCAACATTCCCCTCTTCTCCTTTACCTATTTATACCTCAGTCAACTTTTATTTCACTTCTGTTATACCACTGACCAAAAGGTACTGACCTATTTTTAGCGTATCAGTGTTACTTGCTAGACGACTGGCTTCAGAAGAACAAAGTAGTGACAGCTCTGTTACCTAGTGTATATCCATCCGACGGGCTCGAGTGAGTTTAGTAGATAACAGAAAAGAACATGGGGATGGAGCTTCATGAACTACAGAAGAGTAACTGATAGGAATGGTAATGGAACAAAAGGATGTGGAAGATATACCAGGAAGCTAATCCTTCCTCATCCCAGGAAATCAAGGGGTTGAAAAGCTGCCACCAGAAAGGGTGGCAAGAAAAATATCAAGGTTGGTGAAAAGGCTATGAAACACTGAATATACAAACGGACAAAGACTAGACATTAATGACAATAGAACTCTGACCCACAACATCTGTAGCCGTAGCTATCAGCCCAGAACAAGCAGGAGTTGGTCAGCTTCCCTATTTTTCTGCTGCCCCCACCTTTCAACTAAGGACCAACCAGAGAAAGCCAATGAGGCCCACCAAACCAATCACATAAGATCCCCCACTTTGAGTTAGCCTACCTCCAGCTTCCCCATGTCAACAACCTCCAATCAGAAAATGCCTGACACCTTCCCCTTTCTTTCACTATCAAGCTCTCCCACTTCTCCTGCCTGCTTTGGCGTTTCTGCCAACTACAACTGATGGTGATTGACTCCCTTGTTGTAGCAAACTTTGAATAAATAGCCTCTGTTCTTGTTTGGGTAGACTTTGTTTATTTCCATACCTGATTTCAGTTGAAGAGATGGACAAAATATACTAAGAAAAGGCTGAAAATATTAAAGAGTTTATTTCTTTCATACTCTAAATACTTGTTTAAAACGACGAGGTACTGTAAAAAGAGTGAGGGGGAGGAATTCCACTGAGTCAGAGACGGATGAGAGTTTCAAAGTCATGCTGTGAGGACAAGCACCTCTTATGATTAAAGTGACTGAGAATCAGAAGGACAAGAGAGCTCAGTGACTGTAGAGAAGATGTTGACAACAAGAGGGGACACTATCTGGGATATCACAGAGGTAATATCCTGCTCCTCAAAAAAAAAAAAAAAATCCAAAAAAGGGTATACTTTCAATGATTAGAGGAAGCTGAGAGTGCTTTAAATACTAGAACCTCACAGAGTATCACAATAGATGGATATAGAAAGAGAGAGCGAGCAACTACCATTGTTCTAGTTACTGGATGGTATAATTTGAGAATATGGTTTCATTCTTCCGTATATGCTTAAAATTAGAAGACAATCTTACAAGGTAAAGCTGGCAAATTAATATGCAAAGAACTCTGCATATAACTTATTAGTTTATATAAATAATTTAAATTACTAAGTCTCTGTGTAACAATACATTAAAGTTCCCCCAACCTATAGCTCTCGGCCTTAGTGCCATCTTCTTGGAAACCCCCACACCAAGGGAGCCAAGTGGAGGGAGAAGTGACATGGAGGCAGAAGCGAGAAAGATGAGGCCAAGATCCAAGTCAACAGCCAGCTTGTACACCCATGGAAGCCACAGGAGCAAACGGGAGGAATGCCAGAGGCCAGAGACGCTGGTACAAATTGTTGAGCTGCATGCCGACTTTCTAGAACTTGATTCAGTGGATCTAGAACATCCTTTGCCATCCAATCACAACAACCGCCTTTGAGAGACCCACCCTGCCCAGACCAAAACTGTCCCTTTTCGTCCTATGCCTTGGACCTGTGACTTGCGGGACTAATTCTGTTTTCATATGCGGCTGAATGTAACATATATACAAAAAATCATCTCTTCTGCTATCTTAGCTAAAGAAAAAAAATCCCCAACCTACAAATAATTTTAGAAAACATTGTTACAAACCAATTTTATAGCTTTTCTTCTTAATTCCCATTCGTTCCACTCATATGCTCTCACAATTGTTGGTGGCAATATGTGCGTATCCGTCTGTGTGCTACTTTCACACTTTGTAATTGGTTTTATATGTTTGTCAACATCCTTCATCTAAAGAAATGAAGTTTTTATAATTAGTACTTATTAAAAATAAGCATTATTTAGGGTAACTAAAAATAGTTAGCTAAACTGACAAAAATGTTAGAAAAACAAGAATTTTTGAACATGGAATATACTCATAAAGACAGCAGAGAAAATAAGCTTGTAGTAGTGAGATAAATGTGGTAGCTTTCCTGGGCTTTATGGCTTTCTTTGTACATGACTTTGTGAACTTAATATGGGAGGTATATTTTGGAAGGGGAAAACATAACATCACTCATTCCTAAGTCAAATGCCCCTCTCACATTTGGTAGCATAAGTGAATACTTTGTTGAAAACTGACAGAAGTTTAAAATAACCATTAAATATTGAATACGAATCACGTTTGTTTAAAGTACCAAAACATCTTTAGGATATATCTTTTTTTAATGATAGTGGATGATGGGATTTTTAAAGTTCACTTATTTATCATCTCTACACCCAAGGTGAGGCTTGACCTCATGATGCCGAGAAGAGAGTCGCGTGTTCTACCGACTAAGCTGGCCAGAAGCCCCTAAGATATATCTTAAACCCAGACTGTGCATACACGGCATATTATCCAAGGTGGTTTTGTTTAATTGGATACTTTGATTTTCTGCTGCAGCACTCACAACCTCACTATTAAAATATTAAACATTAACTCCAGGCTAAACAAGATAGGATTGTGCTGGATATGAAATTGCTGGAGAGGGTGGTAGAAGTTTAAGGAACTCAGATCATAGTGAAGAGAAGGGAGAGAAGACAGCTTCTCTCTTTTTGTATCTAGTATAACTAGCAGTGTCATATTAGTTTCAGGTGTACAACACAGTGACTCAACAATTTTGTACATGACTCAGGGCTCATCACCATAAGTGCACTCTTGAGCCCCTTCACCTATTTCACCCATCCCCCCACCCACCTCTCCTCTGATAACCACCAGTGTGTGCTCTATATTTAAGAGTCTGTCTCTTTTTCTTTGTCCATTTGTTTTTGTCTCTTAAACTCGACACATGAATGAAATCATTTGTCTTTCTCTGAGTGACTTATTTCACTTAGCATTATATCCTCTTGATCCAACCATGTTGTTGCAATGGCAAGATTTCCTTGTTTTATGGATGAGTAATATTCCATTATATATATTATATGTTATATATATATAACCACATCTCCTTTATCTATTCAAGATTAACTTCTTACTCCAAGGGGTGCCTGGGTGGCTCAGTCAATTAAGCATCTGCCTTCAGCTCGGGTCATGACCACAGGGTCCTGGATCAAGCCCCACATCAGGCTCCCTGCTCATCAGGGAGTCTGCCTCTCCCTCCCCATCTGCCTCTCCCCCCCACTCATGCTTTCTCTCACTCTCTCAAATAAATAAATGAAATCTTTAAAAAAAATAAGATCTTAAAAAAAAAAACTTCTTGGGGCGCCTGGGTGGCACAGCGGTTAAGCGTCTGCCTTCGGCTCAGGGCGTGATCCCGGCGTTATGGGATCGAGCCCCACATCAGGCTCCTCCGCTGTGAGCCTGCTTCTTCCTCTCCCACTCCCCCTGCTTGTGTTCCCCCTCTCGCTGGCTGTCTCTATCTCTGTCAGATAAATAAATAAAATCTTTAAAAAAAAAACAAACTTCTTATTCCAAATCAAGCAACAGATAATCACTGATTGCTCTACCATTTAACATAAAATACAATTTTTGCCTTCAAAATGATGTTATGATAAAGCTGGATAGATAAAAACATGCTTCGAGATGATTAGCAATATTACACAATTCAAGGAAATGGCTAGTAAATAATTATAAGGACCACAGCTTTGAAATATGAAGGTCACTGAAGAAGAGCTGGGAGTTAAAGATACAGAAAGAGAAAAAGAAGACTAAATAAATGGGGAGAAATTGTTCTTTAGTGGGAAACGATGCATTATCTACATATAGCACACCTTTCTGAGGATCTGATTCTAGTCTTTCACTGTCTTTGAGGTATCTTACAAGTCTGTAAGTTATAAATAAATGGTAGCAAAGCCAAATAATTCTTGTCTATAGACATGCAAGTTTCTAATTCCTTCAAGGTTTTTTATGGAACTTGACAATGTAATTCTCAAATGTATAATGGAAAGTCAAGAGTCAAGTATAGCCAAGATTCTTTAGAGAGGAAAGGCTGGGGGAATTTAGTCTACAAGTATCAAAACTTATTATAAGGCTCTAGTAAGGTGTAGGTACAGGAATTTTTTTAAACTGAAAAATTAAATAGCCTAAAAATTAAGCCTGTGCATATAAGACACTGTAGATGTGGGGAAGAGACAGAGTATTGAACAAATGGTCTGGGACAATTCACTACTCAAATGGAAAAAAATTAAAATTAGATCTTCACCTCCCCCTAGACACAAAATTCAAATCCAAGTCAATTAAAGACTTGGGTGTGAAAGGTAAATCCATCTTTTTTGCAAAACAATGTAGGATGTAGGAGAATATTTTTGTGATCTATGATACTTGAGGATTTCTTAAACAAGACACAAATGTTGAAGACAGGAAAGAAAAAAGATTAATAAAATACATATTAAATTGAAAAACTGTCATTTGTGAAAAGACAGCACAAAAGAATAAAAAATATAAAACTGGGAGAGCCTAGGCCAGTGGAACGCAAGTGAGAGCCTAGAAACAAACCCATTCTGTGTGAGAATTGTTCATTCAGTGGAGGTGTCACCATACTAAGTGTCCTCATACTGAAAACCATGTATTATTATCATCATTCCCAGTCCCTGCGGGGACCACATACAGTTTTAGAAGTAGGCAGAATAAAAAATATAACTAAAACCAATATGTTTTATTAAGACATAATTAATGAAACTACTAATTATTAAAAAAAAACTAAGTAAAGGGTACTTCTTATGGATGGGACAATGCAATATAATAAATATATAAATTATTTGATTAATGCATGACTATCTGAGACAATTTTGAAAAAGTAAAAGGGAGAGGAAAGAGCTTGCCCTATGAGGTAATAAAACACACTAGAAAGCAATAGTAATGAGGGGCGCCTGGGTGGCACAGCGGTTAAGCGCCTGCCTTCGGCTCAGGGCGTGATCCCAGCGATCTGGGATCGAGCCCCACATCAGGCTCTTCCGCTATGAGCCTGCTTTTTCCTCTCCCACCCCCCCTGCTTGTGTTCCCTCTCTCACTGGCTGTCTCTATCTCTGTTGAATAAATAAATAAAATCTTTAAAAATAAAAAAAATAAAATAAAATAAAAAATAAAAAAAAAAAAAAGAAAGCAATAGTAATGAAAGCAGTATGGTGCCAGGGCCGAGACAGACACAGACCTGACAGCTCTAAGTTATCACCTGTGTTATCTGTGCTAAGCTCCTTTAATTTTAGATAAGGAAATACTACAGTTTCAATTATTTATCTAAATGTAGTATTTCTCTTCCAGAGTTTTCCAGTCTCATTCATCAATTTGACTCCTTAGCTTGTTCTCATTATTCTTTAGGGATCTCATCAGTGTCCCTCTTCAGGGGTGAATCTCTGAGAGCATTAAAGGCCCTCTTCGGATCCTGTCTCTGCTTGCACTTAGGAACCATTCTACAACAAAGTCTAACTTTTTAATTAACTATACTTTTAAAACTCATATATTCTTAAAATACCGACTCTGCTTACCTGAGAATATGGAATGAGGGTTTCAAACTGTTGATGAAGTTCCAGGAGCTGAATTAATTCTGCATTTTTTTTGGCCTTTTCTCTAATTAAATCAATATAATTTTCAGGATTTTCTGCAAATAAATATGCAGCATCTCTGGTATTGAAAGTGTAATACTTTTCTTTATATTTCAAAATCCCAATTGCTGGATTTCCTGAAAATTAAGAAAAGGAAATGAATTAGGCATGAAATATTAAGTGATTCTATGTTTGTAATACATGCATAAAACCAACCCCTATATACTGCGTATTTAACATACGATGTACGTTTTCATTTTGCTAAAATGGTACAATTTGCATTATTAAATTATACATTTTATTAAATTAGATTTTATGTGAAATTCATATTAAATTAATTTTAAAGTATGGGTTATATAAAAATTTACTATCCAGATATAAGGTGTTTGAAAATCTTTTATGAGAACCACTTGTCATCTGGTTTTTTTAAATCTCCTTTAACTAAACTATTACAAGCATTGTTTTAAAAATAATTCTATAAAAACTATAAAGATGGGACATCTTTTCCAAAATATAGGTTTCGTCGTCTTCTTTTTTTTTTTAAGATTTTTTATTTTTAAGTAATCTCTACATCCAACATGGGGTTTGAACTCACAACCCCAAAATCAAGAGCATGCTCCACTGATCGAGGCAGCCAGGCACCCCCAATACAAGTTTCTATGTTAGAGAGAATTTCCCACTGTGAACAGATACTACATGAAATATGGATTATTATTTTTTTTAAAGATTTTATTTATTCGACAGAGATAGAGACAGCCAGCGAGAGAGGGAACACAAGCAGGGGGAGTGGGAGAGGAAGAACCAGGCTCATAGTGGAAGAGCCTGATGTGGGGCTAGATCCGATCACGCCGGGATCACGCCCTGAGCCGAAGGCAGACGCTTAACCGCTGTGCCACCCAGGTGCCCCTGAAATATGGATTATTAAATATCCACATAGTTGGTGAGAAATAGTAATACTGTCTTACTTATTTTTTCACTTGTTCAACAAAATTTATTGGCCCTATTCCTGGCACTAAGAATATAAAAGAAAACAAAGTTCCTGGTCTCAGTAAATCAACAAATACACCATCGGCAAGAGAGTACTGCAGGAAAAAAAATTAGACATAAAGCCAGCTAAACACATAGTAAAAGAAAGAGGGTGAGGTTGATACTTTAAATTGGGTGATCTAGGAAGGCTGAACGAAATGAAGGAGCAAGGTACGTAGCTGCGTGGGGGATAGAGTTTTCCAAGTAGAGCGAATAGCACGGCAAAGGTTCTGAAGGTGAAAATGTGTTTGGAATGTTCACGAAGAGCAAGAAGGCCAGTGGGGCTGGAGTAGTGAGCAAGGGAGATTGGTTGGCAATGAAGTCAGTGACGTCATCTGAAAAGGACCCTAACTGGTAAGGCACAGTGTCACCTTGGGATTTAAGCCATGTAGTCTGCAGTCTGAACAGAAGGAAGGAAGTCCTACAGAATTCCTCTGAGGCAGTGCAGGTGGCTGCTACCCGGAAAAGTAATGTAGCAAATAGAAACAATGTGGTAGACAAAGTAATTAGGACTAGCGTATTCAGAGAGGATTCTGAAACTCAAGAGCCCCACAAGCCCTTCTAATTTCCTAATTCTCTTTTTTTATTAGAATCCTAGTTAGTGGAAGCTGGAAAGGGCCAAACAGACCTAGACGAGAAACCAGGCTCTCCTGAATCTTAGCCCATAGCTTTTCCAACTACATCATGCTACCTGTCATGGCCCCACGGCCATGATTCTCTGTGTTTGTGTCTCTCGTGACTCCCTTCCCTTCTTATTTGGGATGCATGGGTGGATGGATGGAAGTAAGGAGAAAGGAAAGGAAAAGAGAAAAGAAGATAAGAAAAGAAAAGGAAAGAAAGAAACCATCTATATTCTGTCATGTTTTACTTCTTCATGGCTCTCGACTATTTCCTCCCCAGTATCAGTGATCCTCACGGGGCCTCTGAATACTGTTCTCTTAGCTCCCTATGGTAAACCTTCTGTTACTCCCATTATGAAAAATCTAATACCATAAAAAATGAGTCCGTTTGTGTGTTCTCTAGCCTGTATACGCACACAATTCTAATAATTCTTTCTAATAAAAAAGTAATACCAACTATGAAATATAACAAAAGAAATAATAAAGAACAAACACAAGGAAGAGGTTAATGGTGTAAGGTAAATTAGAAATAATTTTGTCAGGGATGCCTGGGTGGTTCGGTCGGTTAAGCAACTGTCTTTGGTTTGGGTCATGATCTCAGGGTCCTGGGATCGAGCCCCGCATCAGGCTCCCTGCTCAGTGGGGAGTCTGCTTCTCCCTCTGCCCCTCCCCCTGCTCGTGCTCTCTCTCTCTCTCTCTCTCATAAATAAATAAATAAATAAATAAATAAATAAATAAATAAATAATGTTGTCACTCTTTTCATTCTACCCCTGACTTATTTCCAATTCTTGGATAATAATTTCTGGTTTACTCTTTGTTTTAGGGAAGCTTTTGTAATACATACAACATAGAGAGATTTCACTTGATAAAATACTAGCCATTTCCTTAGATCTGACTTATCCAGAAATCCTGATTTATGTTAATGGACTATAACCATGAAGTGACAGCATATTGTTTAATAAACATAACCAGCCAAATTAGTGTTGCTCTTTCAAGTAATTACTTTGGAAGATGATATATTTTAGTAATGCCATGTGAATTTCTGGAATCCTTCATTGGGCATATGAGTCATCCATCTTCTTATGATACCGTGGCATCCATATTTCATTACATACACATTCCATCACTTATCATTTGTAGCATAATTTCTTGGTTATATCAGTCTACCAGATTATTCTGTGAGAAGATGAAGATGGTCTGGATCATCTTTGTGGCTCCTTTCCTAGCTCACTATCAGATCCCATAAAATTTTATTTATTTTTAATTTTTATTATTATTAGTATTTTTTAAAGATTTTATTTTATTTATCTATTTGACAGAGAGAGAGAGAAGGCACAAGCAGGGGGAGCAGCAGGCAGAGGGAAAATCAGGCTCCCCACTGAGCAGGGAGCCCAATGCGGGACTAGATCCCAGGACCCTGGGATCATGACCTGAGCTGAAGGCAGACGCTTAACTGACTGAGCCACCCAGGCGTCTCAGATCCCATAAAATTTTAAAAAATGAATAAGTAAAAAAAAAAAAAACAAAAGTGAGTAAGTGACAACGTAGCGCTTTATTCAAAGGAAAAATGGGGAAGTCCAAGTAAGGTTGTTCCCAACAATATACCTGGAAGGAGAAGACCATCTGTTGTAGCAAATGTGTAAGCACAAAATCCCCGATACTGAATTAACAACTTATCAAAATTTGCTGTTGTTTCTGGGAAAAGCCATTCTTGTTTTCTGAAATCCACCAGATGTACTCTATCTTCTAAAATGAAAGAGGAGGACAAGAAAAACTTTAACCAACGAGAAGAGTAAACAACCCAAGGAAATGAGCAGAAAAGACTGGCTGCTCTGTGACTAAAGTAGAGATAGATCAACTCAAGATAGCAGAGCTTTTCGTAACATACTAGGTGGCCAAGTGCTCATATACGAGGACAATTCTTCGTGAGACACCAGAGAATGTTCTGAGCAGAAAGATTCAAGGAAATATCTCTCAGTAACTTACTTTTGATAACAAGGTGTACAATTTTTGCTGTTTACACTTTAAAAAGTTCTTCCTAATGGTGGTTGGTTTACTTATTTACATGTGATAAACACTTTGCCTAAATTTTTTTTCTCCAAACAAAAACACGTATTTTATAAAATATTGATCCCCAAGGGTCTTAGCTTTTGCAATCCTACTACGCTTCTGGGCTCGGGCTCTGTATCAAAACACCAGATACCACAGATGCCCCCTGTGGCCACAGCTAGAAGTGAATGCAAATGTTGGGGAAAATAAACCTTCCTTCTTTCTTCCTGATATGCCTGAAAGCCTCAAAACAGTGATGACATGTGGCAAGTGTTAATTAAATTATTTTAGAAGAATATTAGGTCTCCCAGTTCACTGGGATCGGTAACGTGGTAGTTTCCTATTGAATATAAAGTTGTGGCATATGGGGAGAAACACATTAACCCTAAGAAGGAAATTGTTTTGCCAACATGGTTGAGTTAACTATCTATTGTCGAAGTGACCCTCATTTTTCAACTTCACGTAGTATCTGTGTAGATATGCTATTTTAATAAAATAAAAGGAGTAGGAAAAACGTGAACTGGAAGGATGCTTTTGAGTCACTCTAATTTAGCTTTCAGGGTTTTTTTTTTTATTCTAATAGTTTAAGAATGGAAATAACCACTTCATTTTTATTTTCCACGAATTTGAAAAGGAAATTTAGAGAGTCATTTATCTAATTTCACTCTCTGGAAAAACCGTTTTAGGCAACAACACCCAGACTCTATTTTGGTACTTGTCATGAACTTCAAGTTGTCTGTAACTAAGATAGAAGACACCAAAAAAGTAAAAAGCAGTTTGTTGATAAAGACAGCCTTTCCATGAGAATCAATGCGTCTCCTAAAGGGTCTAAAATAACCTCAAATTTACAGGGATAAAATTCATTGATTTACAAATTTCAGCCTGACTCTGAGGAAGATATACCACAAATAGAGCTTTACTTGCAACCAATATGGCAAGGATTAATACCCTTTTCTACTACGAATCAATCAATAATCAAATCATTGAGACTACAATAGAAACACACAGGCAAGGAACACCACTGTCAACTAAAACACTGACAGTAACATTAAGCATGTTTATTGCAGGATAGTAAGGTCCTCAGTTGATATACTTACTGTTTCCCGAATTTCCTTGGTGAATATTAGTACTCTTTTAATCAAGAAAGATGCTGAATACCTTATCAGGAAAATAGAGCATGAAAATTTCACTTTTTCTTTTTTCTTAAGTAAACTCTACACCCAACGTGAGGCTCGAACTCACGACCCTGAGATTCAGGGACCCATGCTCCTCCGACTGAGGCTGCCAAGTGCCCCGAGCATGAAAATTTTAAAACAAGACAGGAACTTTATTCTAGAGGCAATCTGAAGAGGAAGAGGAAGTCAAGGATGATTTCTATTACCCAGGTGTTCTTTCACCCTACACACGTCAGTTTTCACAGTCAGCCCATCAAGAAGATTCTGCATAACTTTCTCAGGAAAGAGTAGTTCATGAGCACCCAGGAATGGTTCAAGGTGAGTTGTTAAATTACTGAGGACACTAATCAAAACAGTTTCATCCTGGAAGCTAGTCCACAGGTTGGAAAGTGCGATGAAGATGGGCTGAGGAAGAGAAAGCAAATGTAACTGTCTAATAAAATTATAGATCACTGTATTCTTAACAAATTCGTGTTCGTAAAGAAATTAATTCTTCCTGAAGATAAGTCAAAGCCTCCTGAGGTTAAACAATAAAATCTACATAACAACTGGACTCATAATTTATGAGAAAAAAACTTGCATTTTATTTCAATGCATTTTATCTTGGAGTGATTGTCATAAATTTACCCAAAAAAGGCAAACATTTATGGATGCTTGGCCTCAAAAGGCCAAGGGGAAATAGTTTCTTTTTTTAAAAAAAAGCTAAATATGACTCATTACTATTAGATTTATCTGACTCAATCATGATTCAGAAGAACCTGGAAAATCTAGAGATACATCTTAGGGTATATCTTGTGAGCTTCAGTGAAAGCTTTTTATTCAGTTGAAGTTTTTTATTCATATTAAAGGTCACTGACTTACAGAACAAAGATAAAAAAAAATTAATCAGGCCCTACTAATAAGCGAAACAACTTAGCCTTTTGTTTCCTGGTTTTTAAAACCTAGTATTAGGAATGGTTACAGAAAACTATCAGAGCCTCAAAATGCTCTATAAAAATACTGCATCAGAGAGGGAGATGAACCATGAGAGACTATGGACTCCGGGAAACAAACTGAGGGTTTCCGGGGGGAGGGGAGCGGGGGATGGGCTAGCTGAGTGACGGGTAGTAAGGAGGGCACGTGTTGCACGGTGTGCACTGGGTGTTATAGCAAACGATGAATCATGGAACACTACATCAGAAACTAATGATGTGCTGTGTGGTGACTAACATGACATCAAAAAAAATACTGCACGTACATCTTACACCTCCTTGGGGCCACCAGATTTGCCCGTAAGATGGTGCAGATAATCAAAAAATCTGTACACGTGTAGGCCTGGTAAACACAGTAATTATCCTCTGTCTCTTCATAAAGGTCACAAGTTACACCACTTCTTTGCTGAAGGCAATTTTTAACCAGCCACTGTGAACACGTTTCCAATGCTGCATTATAGATTCACTCCGCTGCCACAGCCTGTACCGATACCACGGCTACTACAAAACACAGCTGCATCTCCTCTAGTACCAACTGCCTGCAAAGGGGAGTCCCTCATCTGACTTACCACTACCACGAATAACCGTGGAGAGCACGATCAACCTGCATAAAACAAATATTCTATTTGCAGTAATTAAATACAATTAGAATTACTTCTGATTCAATTGTATAGGACTCAAAGGTATACTCACCCTTACGCAAGGTCAAAGTTGATGGCAAATACTTACAAAGACTTGTGATGTTGGGACAGCTGTCTTTGATTTTACAATCATTTTTAAAAGTTCCAGTTGGGCTCCTAACTGCTTTATCATCATTTCTACTTCTTGAGCACAGGTAATTATATCTGACTGTGAAGACAACAGAATTTACAGTAAAATTTTTATAACTGCACTACAAAAATCATGTGTTTTAAGCCCTACTTGCTCCCTACATCCCCTGAAGGTAAGCACAATGAAAGCAGAAATTCTATTCCGCCTGGGATCCCCAAACCAAGAACAGTCCTGGCATACGGAGGGTGCTCCAGAAATATTTGTTGGATGGATGAATCTTTTGAAATACAATGGCTCTAACTTTTCCCAAAGGAATTCTTTTTCTCTTTGCTATGCAGTGTAATTACCTTCCTGAGAAGTGGACCCCCTGACACAGCTCTGTTCTGCTGTCATCCTCCCACTCCTCAATAATAAAATTAGTGAGGTGTTCCTCTGAAAACTATTTTGATACTAGGATTTTAAAAAATTACATCCAAGGGTGCAGAAAATCTTAAAAATCACATCACTGAAAGAAAAACAATATATTTCCGATATGACAACAGTAATCTGAAAATAAGGTGTTAAATGCTGACTCTGAAACAATTACTAACATTTATTCTTACTGTGTGCTAAGCATCATATTAAATACTTGTAAGTGTAAAAAAGAGGTGAGTATAAACAGGAAAACAAAGATATTGAAAGGTGAGTAAATTGCCCAAGGACATGGGCATTAAATTTAATTTAATGAAGGGTAGAATCATGGTTCCGTCCCAGACCGTTGGAAGCCAGAGCCCAGCTCTCACCCATTATATTTACTGCCTGAGATGTGACCAGAAATGGCAGTGGTATGGGCTCATCAGTACAGTGCAAGAGCGAGTTACTTGAAGAGAAAAAAAATGCATTTGAGTCTTCAGATACTTGTAGTCAAACCACATGCTTTACTAAACAATTTTTAAATGACAAATAATTACTTCATAAAAAGAGCAAATATTACTGTATTTCAACTAACAAAATTTTTTATTCACAAATGTAACATGCATCCTGTTTTAATTTTACCCATACTATTCTTTAAGCATCTCCCTTCCCCTTGCTTCATGCCCCATGTAATTCTATCCTTCTACTAAGGTTCTCATCTACCCCATAGAGTTTTTCCCCTTCTTTGTTAGTTTTGTTTTAGAAATCAAATATGAAAATGGTGTCCTTAAAGCCTCTTTAGATTTGTGCAACAGCAACAAGAAACAGAAATAAATCTGCATCTGCTCTTCAAAGTAACTTCAACACATAACGTCTTTAATCCTGTAACTGAAGATACTCTAGACTCCTCCCTGGAGCTATGTTTTCAGGGACTCACAGAGGAGGCATGGAGAAGTTTTTTTTATTTTTCCTCATGATGACCTAAAACAATCACTCTGTTTACATTTATCTAAAAGAACTCGTTCACAACTAGGTGGAGGTTTTAGTTGTACAGTTGGTCCTCACAAATAAATAGAAAGATATTTTGTGTTCACAGAGTAGAAGAATTAATATTGTGAAAATGTCCATACTACCCAAATCATGTACAGATTCAGTGCAATCCCTATCAAAATTCCAATGGTATTTTTCCAAGAAATAGAATAACAATTCTAAAACTTGTATGGAGCCATAAAAGACCCCAAGTAGCCAAGTAATCTTAAGAAAGAAGAACAAAGCTGGAGGCATCATGCTTCCTAATTTCAAACTATATTACCAAGCTGTAATAATCAAAACAGCACGATACTGCCTAAAAACAGACACATAGGGGCACCTGGGTGGCGCAGTCGTTAAGCGTCTGCCTTCGGCTCAGGACATGATCCCGGCATTGTGGGATCGAGCCCCACATCAGGCTCCTCTGCTAGGAGCCTGCTTCTTCCTCTCCCACTCCCCCTGCTTGTGTTCCCTCTCTCGCTGGCTGTCTGTCAAATAAATAAATAAAATCTTAAAAAAAAAAAAAAAACAGACACATAGATCAATAGAACAGAACAGAGAACCCAGAAATAAATCCATCGTATATGTTCAACAAATTCATGACAAAGAAAGCAAGAATAAACAATGGGGAAAGGACAGTTCTAGAATAAATGTTATTGGGAAAACTGGGCAGCAACATGTGAAAGAACAAAACTGGACCACTATCTTAAACCATACAGAAAATCAACTCATACTGGATTAAGGACTTGAATGTTAAGACCCAAACCATGAATTTCTAGAAGGAAACAAAGGACAGTAAGTTTCCTGATATGAGGCTTGGTGATGACGTTTTGGATTTGATACCAAAAGCAAAGGCAACAGGAACAAAAAATAAACAAGTGGGTCTTCAAACAGAAAAGGTCTACAGCAAAGGAAACCATCAACAAAATGAAAAGACAACCTGCTGAATGGAAGAAAATATTTGCAAATCATATATCTGATAAGAGGTTAATATCCAAAATACACAAAGAACTCATACAAATAGTAAAACAAAAACAAAAACAAAAAACAAAAAAACAAACAAAAAACCCAAACAATCCAATCAACAAATGGGCAAAAGATCTGAATAACATCTTTCTAAAGAAGACATACAAATAGCCAATGGGTACACAAGAAAGTGCTCAACACCACTTACCATCAGGGAAAGGCAAATTAAAACCACAGTGAGATATCACCTTATACCTGTTAGTATCAAGAAGACAAGAGATAACAAGTGTCGGCAAAAAATGTGGAGAAAAGCAAACCCTTGTGCACTATTTGTGGGAAAAGTAAATTGGCGCAGCCACTGTGAAAAACAGTATGAAGATTCCTCAAAATATTAAAAATAGAACTATCATATGATCTAGCAATTCCACTTCTGGGTATAAATCCAAAGAAAATGAAAACAATAATTAGAAAAGATATATGCACCCCCATATTCATTGCAGCATTCTTTACAACAGTCAAGACAAGGACGCAACCTAAGTGACCACTGATGGATGAACAGATCAAGAAAATAGGGCATAGGGACGCCTGGGTGGCTCAGTCGGTTAAGCATCTGCCTTCAGCTCAGGTCATGATCCCAGGGTCCTGGGATCGAGTCCCACATCTGGCTCCTTGATCAGCAGTGAGCCTGCTTCTCCCTCTGCCTGCGCTCCCCCTGCTTGTGTGCTCCCTCTCTCTCCCTCCCTCCCCCTGTCAAATAAATAAATAAAATCTTGGGGAAAAAAAAGAAAATATGGCATATATATATAATGGAATATTATTCAGCCATAATAAAGAAGGAAACTCTGCCACTTGTGACAACATGGATATACCTGAGGGTGTTATGTTAAGTGAAACAGGTCAGAGAAAGACAAATATTGTATGATCTTACCTATATGTGGGGTATAAAAAAAACTAAAAATAAGAAAAATAAACCAATCTCATAAATACAGAGAACAGACTGGTAGTTGCTATAGGCGTGAGGTGGGGGTAGGGGTGAAATGGCTGGCAGGGGTCAAAAGGTACAAACTTCCAGTTACAAGGTAAGTAAGTCTTGGGGATATAATGTAACAGCATGGTGACTATAGTTAATAATACTGCATCGTTTATTTGAAAGTTGCTAAAAAAGTAAATCTTACAAGTTCTCATCACACACAAAATTTTTTTTTACTGGTTGGTGAAGGATGTTTTTGCAATATATACATAAACTGAATCAATATGTTGTACAACTAAAACCAATATAATGTTATGTGTCAATGATATCTCACAAAAAAGCCAGTTTTACTTAAGAATATCTTTGATGATGCAGTAAAAGTATTAATTTTATTAAATCTTGATCTCTAAGTACAAGCTTTTTAATAAGTGTGATGAGATGGAAAGTACATATAAAATACTTCTGCACATTAAAATGCATAGTTCTCTTGAGGAAAACACTTACTGATTGAATTTTGAGCTGAACTAGTGTTTTTCCCCCAGCAGAACATCATTTTTACTTGAAAGAGCAACTGACCGACAAACTAGGACTTTTGAGCCTTAGCGATTTGGCGGATACTTTCCTGAAAGTAAATAAAATGAGTCCATCACCGCAGGGAAACAACGGCTTTTGTTGCCGAAGATCAAATTTGCATTTTGAAAAACTTGTATCTGCCACCATGAAACTGACAGCATCCTAACACTTAAACATATTTCTAATGAGACTGTTGGTGAAAAAAAAATGAAATTAGTCCTCTAGGAGTGCTGTCACTTTTTTTTTTTTTAATTTTCATAATGTGGTCAAAAAAAAAAATGCTGGGGAAAAAAAAGCATGTGATGCCGGCATGGTCCTTCCCTGTTCCCTTTTAATTGATAAATTCCTGATGCTTTGTTCCACGGACATTTTCAACAAGTCTAAAACAAGCAGAAATTCCACCTGATTTTTTTACTTGCATCATCAGGAAAAATCAAGAAGTCCAGGGTTGTCTATTCTGTTGTCTATTCTGTGACTAGGCCCTGCAAACACAGCTTCGGGAGAAGTCCACAAAAGTCTTGACTCGCACGTTGTAAGAAGTGTTACGTGCCAAACGCAGCACTTACTGGCACCGCAACAGTAAGCGGCCCTCTCTTTGGTGACTGCCTTGCACTTCGGAAGCCCAGAGGATGGGATTCTGTTCTCCCAGCTGAGTCAACAAGACTGTAATCACCCCTCCCTCTTCTCCTTCACACTATCTGAATTTGCTTACTGCAGCAAAGTCCTAATTGAAAGAAAATAAAATAACTCACTACCTTACCCAGGCTATAATTAAATTTTTAAAATGTTTGCATAAGCTGCATGTAGTATTGGCAAAAGAAAATTTTTTAAATCAAAATCAACCCTTTAGAAAGTTATATTAATATATCTGTTCAAATAATGTGACTTTATAAAAAAGAATATTCACAGATTTCATAGATAGGAAAAATTCTCAGCTCAACATAAACTGACATATTTTATAACCTAGAGATAATACTGATTAAACCAACATCCATTCTGTAATAAGCAACCTTCACTGTAACTAAGGTGGAATCATGGGAGAAGACTGGATACTTAAAAACAACAAAAAGAAACACTGATTCAGCCAAAAAGAGTCAGATGATCAAGAGAACTCATTCTGACCCTGACTGAAGTTAACATGAAATAGTCACAAAGAGTAGTGAGATCAGAAAGTTAACTTTCTCAATAATATAAGGACCAAAGAGCTTAGAAATGAGATACTGTGTAGAAAAATAAGAGCTCTCCAGTTCGTACCCCTACAGAAATAAAATCAGAGCTGCTCTGCTAAAGCCCTAACAGTGATGATGGTGGCATTAATAACCATTATCAGCCTCGCACGACTATCAATTTATTGAGCCCGTAACTATGTGCCAGACACTGCTCTACCTTACTTAGAAAATGGAGACTATCAATAACCCATTTTACAGATATGGAAACCAAGACACAGAGAAGTGAAGCGATTTCCTCAAGGACACAGATTTAGTAAGTGGCGAAGTCAGGATCAGGACCCATGCATTCTGGTTGCAGAGCGTGCTTGTCCCTCACGCCCTCTATTCGCTGTCCCCCTAGCTGAGAACGAGAACTCCAATGAGACTTTCAGACTGGAAGTTAGCTGAATATGCCCGTGACTGAAAGCTCTGAGAAGATGTGATATAATGCACAACATTCTCCACAACACCCTTACTTCATGAGCGACGGTCTCCAAAGGTTCTTTCTTCCGATATCCCCTCCCAACACAGATGACAAAGTAAATGTGAGACTCTTACTCCTGCGGAGTAAGATAAATGGATTGTAAAATCCTCTTAGTATCTGACTAGCTATACAAGGCGGAAAACCACAACTCAGTGTTAGAGGAACATCGACCCAAAAGAATGATTTGGCTGAGAACAGCTGATCTAGAGTCCTCCTTTCTGAAGGCAGTTAGATAGCAGGACAGTTGTGAGGACCGCCTCCTAGTTTGTTGCCATGAAGTCATCTGGATGTTTATCTTTCTATTCTTTACAGTGAAGGTAAGGAGAGGAGACAGATCGATCGCATCGAGAAGTAGTAACAAATCCTTAAGATACAAGTTAAAAACACATCCTGCTCCATCCCTCAAGACATTAGTATTCACTCGTGTAAAAGACAGTCCACTGACCCTGAGTCTCACAGTTATTGGAAGGTAGAGGTTGTGTACAGGTAAACAGTGCCCAGGGGGACGAATGTGTTAATGAACTTGATGGGAGAAGTGCTTTCACAATGCAGACGTACATCCAATCATCCCATTGGACACTCTGAATATCTTACAATGTTGCCAATTATACCTCAATAAAGCTAAAAAAAAAAAAAAAAAACCAAAGCAAAAACATTGACTGGTAGGAACATAGCTTGCTGCCAAGATGTAGTTAACAAACCGTGTCCCCTAGAACCCTAGGGTGGAATGGGGATGTCCCTTGGTGACAAGGTCCTTCAGTCCTTTCATCTAGACACCTATTTTGTATTTTTGGGATTCTGACTAAGTTTCCATCTGAAAGAAAGAGCTCTGCCACTTTAAAAAAAAAAGCTTAAAATCACCACTTTACCAAATTTTCCAACTATTTGGGGATACTGTTTGGCTTGTTCATTAAATCTAAAAATATTAGCAATAAAAATCTTTTCATCCAACTTTTACAACAATAAATAATTACATAAAAATGATTTGGGTGTCAATCCCTGCCAAAAAATATGTTAGATACTTGCTGTGTATAAAAACAATGCAGCATTACTTACATACACACACATACCACTGCTTACCCACAGCATGCTAACAATCGTTCCACTGGGTACTGAAGAGAATCAACTACTAGAAATCAATTCCTACCAATATTTTCCATTAAAATAAAAATCCAACTTCCCCATTTCTATTTCCATTCCTGGCCATACAGATGCAATATAAATTGAGCAGTTATGAAGGTTGCCTCCTTAAGCAATGACCTGATTCTGCCTTTTGGGTAGCCCCGCAACATATAAAGTGGTTGTCTTGCATGGAAAAGGCCAAATCTTACGACATTCGCTCACCAAAATAATCTGAAGGAAGATCTCGTACTGCCGCATGTTATACAGTGCTTCTTTTAACATATAGGGCTGGAGCTCTATACTCAGGAGTGGGTTGTTGGCTGCTTTCTCGAGGATGGCCGTGTAGCGGTATGCCTGGTCCTGGGCAGTCTGAAGTTGGGCATCGATGTGCTGCGTGGTGGCTGGGATTGCTTCGTGCAGAATGGCTGGCACTGGTTTTAAAAGGATATCGAGAACCATGAAAGAATCTACAAAAAGAATTCTAGAAAGTGATCATAACTTGAGCATTACACTGAGTTCGTTTTTTTCTCAACCAAATCAATAACAAGACATGTATTTCATGCACTTCTTCCCACACCATGAAGGAAAGAATTGGGTGGGTGGGGGGGGAACCTGTACGAACAAAAGATATTGTCAGAATGATAACCAAAAGGTAGCAGATCAGGTTTTGCCACCAAAATATATAAGAATCTAAAGAACAGATAGGCTTCGGTATCATGTGCTACTGACCATAGGCCTCTAGAAAAGGCATATTTTGTGAAAAGAAAAAAAAAAAAGAAACTGATCAGGATACTGAAAAATAACAGAATAGTCTAGCAAGACAGGAAACTTTGTAATGAATGGGAATTTGACTATATAAAAACTGACCCTATTGTACTAGATAGGTGATCTAGTAAGAGACACGAACACCTTATCAGTGGGCCTACGTAAGGAAGTCCCTTCTGATCCCCTGATCAAATATTTCATGAGCGCTTTCAAACTCATAGATGATGACTGTATTAAGTATAGAACAGCACATAAATGCTCCTGGATTTGCAGATTTGCAAATATCTCCTCTTGGACCTTTCCATTCCATTAGCTGCATTAACCACTCTTCTCTTCTCAGGGTGATTTTTATTTTTAGATCACTGAGTTTTACTCCCTTTTGGTTATCTGACTTGGAATAAAGAACATAGAGCCCAACAAACTAGAGAGGCTGGCCTTCAGGAAGACCCCTCGTTCCTTCCACTGATTCACTCTCCCACACTAGCTTCATTGTACTAAATTCCTACAAGTCTTGCCCCTGGAAATTAAAAATTACTATCTGTTATGAACACTAACTGTACTAAGGTAGAGTCGAAACTACACACCTTAGGGGCACCTGGGTGGCTCAGTCAGTTAAGCATCCAACTCTCGACCTCAGCTCTGGTCATGAGCTCAAGGTCATGAGGTTGAACCCCACATCGGGCTCTGTGCCAAGTGTGGAGCCTGCTTAGCATTCTCTCCCTCTCCCTCTCCCTCTGCCCCTCCCCCAGCTCACATGCACTCTCTCTCCCTCTCTAAAAGAAAATTACATTTAAAGACCCTGCGTACCTTAAATCTAAGAATGCCAGCGAAATACTGTGCATTATTTTCCTCACCGTGCCCATTAGATTTTAAATATACCCACTGAATATACCTAGATATACCTACAGTCATCAATGCCTTCTCCTCCCTTTCCACAGTCTCGGTTAAATAAACGAATCCCCGTAAGGATCCTGGTGAGTTCTTTCAGTTGGCGTTCTTTGTCCTTCTTAGAGAGCGTGAGAAATGTCCCAAGTTCAGCCTGAGGAAAAACACTCTGTAGAGCGGCTAAAACAAACCACAAAAAGGACAACAAAATAGTAGAATAAAGATATCAGAACTTAAATCACAGGTTTCTTTCAGCAGAAAGTTTAGAGGCCTGTCTTTATAGAGCTACTTACATGATTCTTCAAATTTCTGATACCTGGCTACAGAATACATAGCAACATTTATCACATATCAGAGCTGAGCTACTGAAAATAATGCCATTGTCTTGCGTCTCTTTTCAATAATTAAGCACCCGTCAGTAATGTTTTGACAATGGACATTAAAATCAGCTTTCCAATAGGATTCTGAGTAGAAAAATCGCTGCTTTAAAATAATTGTGGAGGAAAGCCATTAAAAGCCTAGAAACCTTGCCTATTTCTTACCTTAAATTATCAAAGTGGGCAAATACTTCCTGAGGATAAAACAGTGTCCTTTTCCATCGTCCGTTTTAGCTGACAGAAGCAACTCCTTTCATCAGTATGAAATCTCCCTTTCCAGCGCTCCCCATCCCCCAGCCAGCCTGGTACTCTTAAGCACACCGCCGCTGTTTCTCTAGGAGTGATGGGCCCCTGGATAGGTACAGTGCTAAGAAAATTAACAACACACACTTCGCAGGGGCCGTGCTTGGGTTTCAGAGTTGATACACAGTGTAAAAGGAGTCTGGCTAAGTTTTAGCCTCTTATTTGTGCTGATTTTTTTTTTTTCAGATAAAAAGGGAACCTCAGTCTTCAATACTTTTAATTTAACATCTTTTATAAGATACAATGTTCACATCTTTTCACATGTGGAATGGAAATTATATAGGTGTTTTACCTGTCGCCTCTCTGACAATCTTGATATCGGTAGGAGACCCCAGCCCGGAGCGCAGTAGCACATAGCTGACAATCTTTCGGTAGAGGCTTTCCAATTCTTCTCTAGCACATGCTCTGTTATCTGTAATTTCTCTCATAACGGAGCCTAACCTAGACTCCAAGACTCGGTGATGTTCTTCAAGAAATTCCTCTAAAATGGGCAAAGGACAATGTTCCATATATTTGATTTAGAATCCTCACGTAAGAGAGCAGGGCCAGAGGAAAAAAATGGCTTGGGTATGGCAATTCTATTGCAGAAAAACAAGTATTTTCTTAAGATGTAGTAACCAAAATACAAAACACACAGTGGCCAGCAAGTACCCTCAAGGCAAAAATCTAGTAGGAAAGATTTATTGCAGTGCTTTAAATGGCATACTTTGTCAAAATACGGAACACTTTCATCAGACAACCCAAACAGTAATATCCAAAAGGGCTAAAACCTCCTAGTTAAGTTGATAGTGTAGAAGGCAATTTATAATATATATGTTATAAACACAAACAGTAAAAATACACATACTATCATATATTTACACATAACGTTCCACACAAGCACATACAGTAGAAATACACACGTATGTAGCGTAAATTTTCCTGTTCAATTATGTGTATTTTTATTTTAGTTCTAGATAAATTTCCTTTGAATAGCATTACCGATAACATGATGTTGCATCAAGAACTGTTTCCCTCTCCCCTCTTCCTGTGATATGATGAGGTCTAGGCTTCATTGTGGCAGGAGCCACGATTCACCAGCACTACAGTTCTTGCAACTAACTCAGTAAGACACCCCATTTTACTATTCCAAGGGCAATAATTCATGTATCACCCATGCGCCGTTCACACCTACCTATACTCTTACCACAAAAGCAACTGAGAATTTTATGCAAATTTTAAAAATCTAAATTACAATTTCATCAATTCCATAATTACTTAGCACTTTAACATCTCAATAGTATTAAGCAAAAAAGCAAGATATATAATGACTATATGTAGCATAACTGAAAGTTCAATAGAGGGAAAAAAAGACAACAAAAATCACCAAATGGTTAGTAATGATTGTGTTACAGTGGGACAAAGGCAGTCTAGTCTAGAGAGGAATTTATTTTCCTTTTCCTCTGGTTGCCAATGTGTCTTTGATGCATGGGTTAAACTATTTACATAAGGAAATATGTTCTAAATTTAAATTTCCCATCATCCATTTCATTTTAGTGTAGTTATCTAATTAGGTAAGCATTATAAGATAACAATATAAAGCAAAAACAAAAAAAATCAGCAAATTAGAAACTTTTAAATTAATGGGCTGGTTGTTTTAATCTCTAATTATTGTGTATTATTAGTGATACAACCGTTAAAACACAATAGACTTGGAAGCATAACTGTCACAGGCATAATAATTAGAATTTACTTTTAACACTCACAAAGGCCATTGGTGTTTTTCTTATTTAGCATTTCCACCTTTACTATATTCTTCGAAGTTGGAACAAATTTCAAAAGATAGATTTAAAAAATTGTTCCTTATCAACCAAATAAAGCCTTTATTACCCGAAATACAATAGGAATCTGTCAAAAAGTGTTTCAAAATAGTTAGATATATGTTACCTCGACTTGTGTAATTCATATCAAAGTAGACTTGCATCTTAATGGTGTCCAGGGATGGATTTTTGCTATCCAACAGCCGAGACACACAAAGCTAGAAAAGAATACCCATGAGTGTTTCTAGTTATATTTTTTGAACTACTCAGAAGTACTTTTTAAAGTTATTTTCAAAAAATTAAGAGAAACATCAAAACAATGGTTTCTGACGTTTATCCACCAATAACCCCTTTTGTTTTATTTTGCTCTTTGAGGACTTCAAGCTTCATAGCTGACCCAACTGACAACATTAAGTATACGTTATTTCCCTGAGATCACTAGCATCACCACCAGGTGCTAAGGGCCTCGCTGAAGGCAAGAAACTTGACCCCTTGGCTAGTCTATGCAGTCTGAATGTGGGTAAGTGCTCCATGAAGCTACGCTCCCGCCTAGAGCTCACCCAGGGCCCCTTGTTATGGTCAGTCGGAGCCTTGAACAACACTTCTTCTTTGCTGATTTTGGGGGTAACTTGCATTTTATGAAAAGCTGTTCCTCTGCTCACATTTCTGTCTTCTATTTCAAACTGCTGTCCTCTGCTCTGTTTTCTCGCATTTTTCCTACCACATCGATGGCTCATTCCACTTCTCTGCTTTGCCCCCTTAGATCAGATGAACAACAACCCGAATTTTTCTTTTCTCTCCTCTCCTCCCCTCTCTTTCCCATCTCACCCCTTAGGCTTTATATCTACACGTGGCAGGCACATCAGCACCGACCACCTCCACGCACCTCCTTGAGCACCAACCCTGCCTTTCCGGGAGGGGGGACGAAATGCCAGAGTGAGGCCTGGACGCTGTGCCTTTATGGAGCCTGTGCACCTGGCTCCGTCCAGGTGGAAAAGTCCAGGTGGAAAAGCTAACAAAAGTTAGCTCATCCACATGATTATTTTTTTTAAAGATTTTATTTATGTATTTGAGAGAGCGAGCGAGAGACAGCACAAGCTGGGGGGAGGGGCAGAGGCAAAGGGAGAAGTGGACTCTCCACTGAGCAGGGAGCCTGACTCAGGCCCATCCCAGGACCCTGAGATCATGACCTGAGCTGAAGGCAGACATTAACCAACTGAGCCACCCTGGCGCCCCTCGTCCACATGATTTTTAATTGAGAAAAAAGAAAACAGTCTGTGTCCTTTGAAGCAGGATATACATTGATAGTTTATGTACCTGCCATATTAAAAGTATATTGAGTTTAATTCTTTCCAACTTAGTTGAGTTAGAGGAAAAAAGAAAAACTCTTCTCGAGCCCTGAAAAAGAGAAAATTTTATTTTCTTCCTCTCCTTGGTTCTCCTTCAGAGCTTTCCAATAAAATTTCTGACTGTCCGTCACAGTCATTTGCAAAGTCATATTGCTAAGAACAGGCTTCCCACCACATTTAACATCAGCACAGACAGACCCAGCTCTAGGCTGCCTGGAAAATCAAGGCATCTCCACTGCAGGAGCAGCCTAACAACGGATTCCCCAGTCCAGGCTTCCGAGGCGCTTCCTGACCCCTCTGGCATCTGCATATAGACCTGTGCTCCACTCTGTGAATTGCTGGACGTGAGAGAAGATGGGGATGAGGAACATCTTCTCTGCCATTTGTTTGAGCCCAGAGAATTCCCATACACAAGCTTGGGAAAGCTCGCTTCAAGTCCTTTGTGTGAAGGAAGGAATTAAAATTAAAATCATTAAGCAGGGGAGAAAAAAAATACTGTTGAATTTTTAGGAAATACATCTAAGAATATTTAGAAAATAAATATGTAAGCACCTATATCCAGTGAATGAAGCTTAAAACATATAAAAAAAATGGGACACCTGAGTGGCTCAGTTAAGTGTCTGACTTTGGCTCAGGTCACGATCTCAGGGTTTTGGGATTGAGTCCCATGTTGGTCACTTGGCCCACTTGGCCCTCTGCCCTTCCCCCCTGCTCATGCTCTCTCTCAAATAAATAAATAAAATCTTCCAAAAAAAAAAAAAAGTGAAAAAAACTAACAATGTCTAAAATTGCTGACTTCTTTGGTTCTTAAAACTGGTTTTCCAGTATATATCCTTGATTTCTAACTATGAATTATTTGCTATGGCTTTAATTTTTCCTTTAGAATTGGAAAACACAAATTACATTGAATCAATAATTATCTGAATCTTAATTTAGTGCTATGCAATTTTATAGTATATGACAAGTCAATTAATGTTCTCAATGTAACATCAGATTAATAACAAGATGTCTTTAAACTACTGTGGCAGACGTTGCCACCTGCCAGTACCCATACCCATCCTTCCTTCCTAACAGCCCCAATCTGGACTGGGGGAAAGATTTGTGCAGCTGAAAAAAGAAAAAGAAATCAATGTCCCAGGCCTGTTTGCAGTATCATTCTGGTCAATAAATGTAAGCAGATGAGAAAAATTCTGAGAAAGCTATTACTTTCTGATTAGAAAGTGACAGACCCAACTGGCACACACATTTTGCCCTTTGTTCTTTCCCCTCATTCCTACGGAGAGGTGGAGTAGCTATCGTTTAACCATGACATGAAAGCCTTATGCATGAAGGTGACTCCAGGAAGCCAAGAAAAACAACCTATGTATCTCTAGACTTTATGAGAAACAATAAATCTCACATTTGCCTGCACCACAATGGCTCATACAAATATTGTATTCAGAATTGCCAATAAATAATTAAAATTTGAGAATTGTTGTATAATCACCTTAACAAGTTTCTGTACATCACTTTTCATGAGGGTTCTATCCATGTTAAAGCCATTACTTGGGTCCAAGACAACAGCTTTCACCTGAGAGTAGGAAAAAACCTAATAAATAATTTTATTTCACATAATTATGAAACTAGTTTGTTTCCATTTTTTAAACTGCCTTCTGATTACTCGGGGGTCAATTATTCAGCTGATTTTATTACCCAATTCATCAGCACCTTCACTAGAAGTTGAAGAAAGGAAGCAATAACCATCAAATCTGAATATGGTGTTTGAAAAATTATACGGAGAAATAAATTGAAAGCAGTGACTAGATTTTAAATTGGGAAACTGTTTGAATATTTTATCATATTTTTATTATGTATTTGTTAAACCAAAAGCAAGAATAGAGACACCAAGCCAATGAGTAATTTTTACAACATGAACAAAAATACATGTTACAACTCTGACACAGAGCAATATTATTGATGCTTCTAAAACAAACCGAGATCTTTTAAATCAGTCTCTATAAATCTAGAATGACATGCTTCGTAGAGAAAATATTTTTCACTAATTTGTCCAATAGTCTCAATATGTTTCAACCAAATAACATTTAGGAAAGCTTCACAAAATTTTAAGAGGGAAATGAGCACCACTTAGAGCTATTTTTTAATAAAGCAGTAATTCAAAAATATTCATTCTTACCATAAAAGCAGCGAGAGTTTCAGAAACAATCTCTCCGTGGCCTGCACATTCTTGTCCTATTTCTCGAATGATATTCTTTATAACACTTTCTGCTTGAGTGGGAGGCATTCTGCCTAAATAAAACAATGAGTTTTTTTTAAATTGTATTTATATATGATTTTTTTCCTCTTTAGATTTCTCATTATAGTTGTAAAGAGTCATACTATTATTTACGAACTTATTAGTGTTTACTAGCATCTATAAACATTTAAACTGTTCTGTATTTATAAAAATGAAGGATCTGTTGATGACAGAAAGAGCAACCAGGCCTTCAAACTGGAATTGAAATACTTCCTATTTTGTGAAAATGACATAAGTAGAGCCATTTTTAAAATAGAGCTGGAGGGGTGCCTGGGTGGCTCAGTCGTTAAGTGTCTGCCTTCGGCTCAGGGTGTGATCCCGAAGTCCTGGGATCGAGCCCCGCATCAGGCTTCTCCGCTGGGAGCCTGCTTCTTCCTCTCCCACTCCCCCTGCTTGTGTTCCCTCTCTCTCTGGCTGTCTCTCTCTGTCAAATAAATAAATAAATAAATAAATAAATAAATAAATAAATAAAAATAGAGCTGGAGCAGGCATTTCATGGGATACCTAACATGTCTTCTTTTCTAAATCTTTGAACTAAGCCAAACTGCCAACATTCCAAGAAGTCCGCAAGAACGAGATAGCCCCGTTTGAAAAGCATGATGATAAATGTGAACTTTTGACGAGCTATTGCTTCACCTGACCAATGACTGAAGTACAAATCTAGCCGTGCTTGATAGCGCCAATGAGCTCTTCTTAAAAACAACTTACCTCAACTTTTTCTTCCATTAAAAAAACCTAAGTCCACCTCCTTTAATTGGCACACTATTTGGGTTTCAACCCAAATCCGTACATCCCCAATTGCAATCCTTTTATCGAAAATAAAGTGGTTTCTTGCTTTTAGGCTGACAAGTTAAATGACAGTGGTCACCAAAAGTATATTTATATCATGAAGTTTTTTTTTAAAATGTAATGACTAAACAGTATTGGGGAGGTAGATTTAATGAGAAACTCCAGCCCTCTCTGTGCAGGTGGCAGAGTACAGTTTTTAGGAGGAAATGCTAATTCCACCACATTCACTAAGTGATCTTTCAAAATTATATGGGACTTTGGAAACAATTCTTGCTCGGATCGTCTAAATTCTCTTACCTGCGCATCCAAGTTGGGAGTTTGAACTTTTGACTGAAAACATAAAAGCAAATAATAATAATAATAATAATAATAATAATTAAAATAGAGCATATTATGTGAAATATGAAATTTTTGAAAGATGAACTCCTGGTTATTAATTCCATTCACTACAAATCAGTGAAGGGTGTTACGTTTTAATGATACTGAGTTTCCCGATCTAAGCATCAGTCACTGAGCACAGAAGTCTTTGCGTGCAGAAAATAACAAAGGCAATCCGTGTAGATAAAGCGAAGTCTCAGCATTATTAGCGTTCAGATAAGACAGCACTTGGCATTTTGTCCAGTAGAACCAGACTGCCCGGGAATCCGCTGTGACCTGATCATTTTCTAGCCGAGACTCTGGGCATTTTGTTTCCGTGTCTGTAAGCCGGTTTCCTCTGAAAAATTTGCTATGACTACCCTTTCCCCAGAGTTGTCCCACGACCTAAATGAGTTCTATATACCTAAGTGGTTAAAATAGTGCGAGGCACCAAGTAAGCGCTAAAAACAGCAGTTTGCAGTAAATCGTCAAAGTGTGAGCTGCGCGTGTGCGCGGCCGTGTGTGCGCGTTCGCGAGCGCTGCCGGGCACCGCGCAGGGGGTCACTACTGACTCCCCTCGGTGCCCTTCCTTCCCCGCCCCACTTCTCCGCCTTTCCGGACTTCTGGCCTTTGTGGGTGCGGGCGGCGCCGGGCAGAGACCCGAAGGCTCAGACTCCCGCTCAGAGCGAGCTGGAGGTCCGAGCGGCGGACCTGGGCGCCTCCGACCGGAAACCACCGCTGTCTCCGCCCAGTTTGGGCGCCAGGAAAGGGATTCTCACCGACCATGAAGTCTCAACCGAGGCTGCACGGGATCTCCGGCCACAGGGGCTCTACAATCTCCCCACGCTCCCTCTTCTAGCGGTACCGAAGGGCGCAGAGCCTCGAGGGGGCTCACCTTGGCTTGGAGAGCTAGAGCCCAGTCTATCCGATTCTTCCCCTCCGCCCCCGCTTTGCCCTGCGTCAGGCAAGCTGCGGGTACTCCGCGAGGGCCCAGTAACCATGGAGATAGAACGCTGGGGCCGGCGTGGGTGGGGCCGGAATGGGCGGGGCCAACGTGGGGAGGCGTGGCTGGGTCCAAACCCCAGAGATTTTCCCCGAAAGGATGGGCAAGAATTTTTAAAAACAGAAACAAAATATGGAAGGTCCCAAACCGCAGGTAGAGACAGGCAGTTCGTTACACGTTAGTGGTTAAGGGTGTCAAACACAAGATTTCTTAATGATATTTACTTGTGAGAAAACAAAGAGAAATCTCACTAAAAGCAGACTTGGGAGGCTAGAAGGGGGAGCCCCTACCACTCTACCATTAAATTATAGGAAGAATTGTCAATTACAGACCCCAACAGAAGAATCCTCAAAAGGAAGGAATAATCAATTACAGGCCTAAACAGGGAAAGACAAACATTGTAGCCTATAAGAAATTGACTACCCCTGCAACTCAGCCAATGAGAAACCCTTATCCCCCTAAACGCTCGCTTTTCTCCAACGGACTTTTATTGAAAACAACCCCTCCCAACTTCCTCTTTCTTCTCAATAAAATAATGTTCCTTTCCTTTGATGGATTTGCCTATGGTTTTGGGTAACTCTCTTGTCTCAAACTGCAGTAGTCTGTTATTCCTGAAAAAAACTATTTTGCTGGTAAACTAACTGGCAGCTTTATTTTTAAGGTTAACACTTGCTAGCATGGGAACCTATATGACCTTTAAAAGGGAGCCAGGGGGAGGCACAAGCCAGTTTGGAAAGGATGGGAAAATCAAGAGGTTGTATTGTTGTATGGAGTTGATATAAAAGTATCTAGTTTTAAAAAAACAAAAGCAAGGGGCGCCTGGGAGGTTCAGTGGGCTAAGTGTCTGCCTTCCGCCGCGGTCGTGATCCTGGGGACCTGGGATCAATCTCATTGGAATCGCTGCTCCTCCCGCGTGCTTCTCCCTCTCCCTGTGCCTGCCGCTCCCCTTGCTTGTGCTCTCCTGAGGGCGCGCTCTCTCAAATAAATAAATAAAACCTTTAAAAAAAAAAAGAAATATATATATATATATATATATATATATATATATATATATATATATATATATATAGCAAAAAGGATCACAGTTTAATTTCATGTCCTAGTCAAAGGAAGTCTGTAACAGGATGGTATGAGATGTCAGAAGAGAAAACCGCACATTCAGGAAGTACATGATAAGGACCACACCCTGACTGGAGTTGGGGTAACAAGGTTTTGTTCCTTTACAGTAAGGTTCGTTAGGTCTGCCTACTGACCTGAAGTACAAAACAGGATTAAACCTATACCAGAAACCACTATCAACAAAGTTCTATTTTTAAACAGTCTACTGCCAGTAATTTTTCTCAAACAGCAGAGGAATAGAGTTGACCCTTGAACATTCTGGAGGTTAGGTGCTCTGACACCAGCCTGCCTGCTCCCCCCACCCCCACACGACCCCTCCCCCCCCCGTGGAAAAATGGTATATAACTTTGACTCCCCAAAAACTTAATTACTAGTAGCCTACTGTTGACCAGAAACTTACCGATAACATAAACAATTAACACATATCTTGTATGCTGTATATATTATATACTGTATTTTTACAATGAAGTAAGCTGGAGAAAAAAATATTAAGAAAATCATAAGGAAAATACATTTACAGTGTTGTACTCTATTTATCCAAAAATCCACATATAAGTGGACCTGCACAGTTCAAACACATGTTGTTCAAGGGTCAACTGTACAGAATATACTTTGCTTAAAGACACTCTCAGATTACTAGGAAATGAATAAACACAAAAATGCACAAGTCATAGTATAAAATGATTTTGCTTATTTTTCCCCTTCTAGAAAATTTTCCAAGAATATGGACGAAGCTTGTGCAAAATTAGATGCGTAGAGTAGTAAGATACATAATAACAAAACACTGGAAATCTAAACACCTGATATTTAAGGAATGTTGATAAAGGGAAATATTAGGCAGATGTTAAAAATAATGTGAACAAAAACCTTAAGTGTTTGTCTTATGTTTTTAAGAGCCAAATGCAAAATGTGTATACAACATGACCTCAGTTATATTCATATATGTGCATATATAATATATATATAAAGTGTATAAATCATTTACCAGTATCATTAGCAGTATTTGGATCTGAGTAAGAGTAAGTTATTATTCATTTTATTTTATTTATTATTTGAGTATGGCTAAGTTATTATTTTTATTCCTTTATACTTTTCTAGTATTTCTAGATTTTCTATGATGAGTATATATTGTATATAAAATAAAATGAAGAAAAAAAATAATGGTGAGAGGGGCTAACTATTTGTTATAGACTGAGCCCAATTTGGAAACTGTAAATATACAAGGTAAAACAACCAAAAGGAAAGTGAAACAGCAAAATTTTAACAATGGTGATATCTAGGCAATGAAATCGTGGCTGTTTTCTTTTTTATACTTTAAGATATCAACGAAAGTGTCTTTCATGAGCATGTATTACTTATAAATTAGAATATTAAATATTTTTAAGATGCTAACAATAAGGTCATCATGTTAAGTATAATTTTAGATGAAGAGGCAAATCCCGGCACAAATATTCCCTGAATGTGTCTGATGCTGCTAATTGCCCATTTAGTATCAATTTTCTTTTCTTTCTTACTAAACCTGATTGTGTGATTGTGTTGTGAATGACAGTGTTCTGTGCCAAAAAAGAAAAAGGTATCTCGCCCCCTCTTTCAGCTAGGGGTGGTGGCATGTGAGATGGTCCTGGCCAGTGAAATATAAGTGAATCACTGGATAGGATGTCAGAGAAAGCCCTTACATTTATGTCTATCTCCTTCCCTTTTCTCTGTGCTTGAAATGAGAATGTACTGTGAACATGAAGATGAGGACCACACCTTAAGGAGGGCGGAACAAAACTCCACAAAGGAGCCTGGGTCCCTGGTGATATTATAGAGCATCCATATCAGTCCTCTTGTCTAGC
This sequence comes from Ursus americanus, assembly GCF_024610735.1. Classification (NCBI taxonomy): domain Eukaryota; kingdom Metazoa; phylum Chordata; class Mammalia; order Carnivora; family Ursidae; genus Ursus; species Ursus americanus. Next base: position 7,470,298 of record NC_142137.1, on the reverse strand, counting down.
TACCCCTGGACTTTCCATTACATCAGAGAAAATAAACCTCTACCTCATTAAGCCATTGTTATGTAGGTTTTCTGCTACATTCAGCTAAATTCAAACCCTAACTGCTACCTACAATAGGTGTGCCTTTGGAAATATTATTTCACTTTTTGTGCTACACTGAATTAGTGGTTCTAATTCCTTGCTCCCCCTGGCATGCACACCCTTACTACGGACTTGTATCCTTCCTCCCTCTTTGACTTTGAGCTTAGCTATAGGACTTGCTTTGCCCAATGGGATCTGTGGAAGTGACAAGTGTGCCAAGTTCAGAGCCAAGCACTTAAGAGACCCCCCATTTCTTCTTTCCCTCTTGAACCTGTGTCACTACCATTACAAGAACATACCCTGGCTAGCTCTTTGGTCCCAGGACAAGAATGAGAGGCAACTGGAGCAAAATTGCCTAAACCAATCTTTCAGTAAGATATACTGTTATCCACTTGGGCCTGACCCAGATCAGCCCAACTCCAGACAACCTGTAGATGTGTGATAATAGATAAGTATTGTCTTCAACCACTAAGATTTTTGGGAGTTTATCGTACATTATTATAGTGGTAACAGTTCATCTGTAAACCTTTCAACAGTCCAAATCCTCACTTATAAAACATAGATAATAATAGCATCTACCTCACAGAGTTGAGCATAAAAGGAGGTACTACTTAGAAAGCATTTAGCATATGTCTATATAAATAAAAGGATCATTAAGTTTTAGGTGTTATTATTATTATTATTATCTTTATCACTGTTATTGAAAAAATCAAGTATGAAAATATATTTCATATTCCCATGATTTATTGGACTTCTAGTCCTTATAGAACTAATTTTTCCTAGTTTTAACATAACAGCAACTTAAAAAGAAACATGCGAGACCTAGAGTACCTCCAGAGAATCTTGTCAAAAAAAAAAAAAAAAGGGACTTAAGATGGCGGAGGAGTAGGGGACCCCTTTTTCAGCCGGTCCCCTGAGTCGAGCTGGATAGGTACCAGACCAGCCTAAATAACCACGGAATCAGCCTGAGACGCAGGATGATGCATCTGGATCTCTACAAATGAACATCTCCAGCGCTGAGTATTGAGGTACGAAGAGGGGAGCTGTAAACCGTGCACGGATATCGGAAGATAAACGGAAGGGGGAGGGAGCCGCCGCGTTTGGGCGCGGGGAAGCGGCAGCCACCTGCACGGGGGAGCGGGCGGACTCACAGAGGGCACCTGCGAGAGAGCGGACTGAGACCGGTGAGCCGTGAATGCGCGCGCCACCAGGCATCTCCCGGAACACCGGAATCCCGGTGTGCTCACGGGATCCAGACTGAGACCGGGAGCTCCCGGAGCGCGCGCGGGGCGGCTGGCGGCTGGCGGGCCACCTGCACGGGGGAGCGGGCGGACTCGCGGTCGGCACCCGCGAAACAGCAGACTGAGACCCTGAACCGGGTGCGCGCGCCACCAGGCTTCTCACGAAACTCCGGAATTGAGGTGTGCTCACCGGGCATAGACTGAGACCGGGAGACCCGGGAGCGTGCAGGGCGGCCGGTGGCTGGAGGCATTAGACACAAAGGACAGAGACGGGCGGCCGGTGGCTGGCGGCATTAGAAACACAAAGGACAGAGACGGGGCGGCCCTGGAAGTGAGGGCAGGGTCGCCGAGTTGGTGCGCACATCCCGGGACGCCGCAGGGTTGAGCAGCACCAACTGTAACAGAGTTAAAGTGGCCAGAACATCAGTGGAGAACGGGCCGCAATCCCTCTGTTCTGCGACAATGCAGCCTCTGCTGCTCTGACCCTCAGAAGAGGCATAGCCGGCCGCCAGGGAAAGCCGCCAGAGAATAAAAGCCTGGAAATACCGGCTCAGAGAGTGCCCATCCCCATCCTCCCTCGCAGGGGACACGGAGACTCTAACCAAACAGGGTTGCCCGAGTATGGCGCGGCAGGCCCCTCCCCCAGAAAACAGAAGGCAGGCTGAAAAATCAAGAAGCCCACAACCGGAGGCGCCTGGGTGGCGCCGTCATTGAGCGCCTGTCTCCGGCTTAGGGCGTGATCCCGGCGTTCTGGAAAGGAGTCCCTCATCGGGCTCCTCCGCTGGGAGCCTGCTTCTTCCTCTCTCACTCCCCTGCTTCTGTTTCGTTCTTGCTGACTGTCTGTCTCCCTCTCTCAGATAAGTAAATAAATAAAATCTTTAAAGAAGAAGCCCACATCTCTAAGATCCCTATAAAACAAGGGGCACGGCCTGGGACCCAGTCAATAATTTTGGGCTCTGGAAACCCCGCAACCTCTCTTCATCAGAATGACAAGAAGGAGAAGCCCCCCCCAGCAAAGAAAAGACAGTGAGTCAGTGGCCTCTGCCACAGAAGTAACGGATATGGATGTAACCAAATTATCAGAAATGGAATTCAGAGTAACAATGGTCAAGATACTGAGTAGACTTGAAAAAAGTATTCAGGAAAATATTACTGAGAATATACAATCCCTAAGGGCGGAAATGAGAGCGAATTTGACAGAAATTAAAAATTCTATGAGCCAAATGCAGGCAAAACTAGAGGCTCTGACGGCCAGGGTCACGGAAGCGGAGGAAAGGGTTAGTGAATTGGAGGATGGGTTAATAGAGGAAAAAATGAAAATAGAAGATGGTCTTAAAAAAATCCACGCCCACGAATGTTGGCTACGGGAGATTACTGACTCAACGAAACGATCCAATGTTAGAATCATCGGCATCCCCGAGGGGGTGGAGAAAAACAGAGGTCTAGAAGAGATATTTGAACAAATTGTAGCTGAAAACTTCCCTAATCTAGCAAGGGAAACAAAAATTCGTGTCCAAGAGGCAGAGAGGACCCCTCCCAAGCTCAACCATGACAGACCTACACCACGTCACGTCATAGTGCAATTCGCAAATATGAGATCCAAGGAAACAGTATTGAAAGCGGCCAGGGCAAAGAAATTTCTCACGTACCAAGGCAAAGGCATCAGAATTACATCAGACCTGTCTACACAGACCTGGAATGAGAGAAAGGGTTGGGGGAGCATTTTTAAAGCTCTTTCAGAGAAAAACATGCAGCCAAGGATCCTTTATCCAGCAAGGCTGTCATTCAGAATTGATGGAGAAATAAAGACATTTCAGAATCGACAGTCACTAGCCAATTTCGTAACCACGAAACCAGCCCTACAGGAGGTATTACGGGGGGTTCTATAAAAGTAAAAAGGCCCCAAGAGTGATACAAAACAGAAAGTCACAGCCAATACAAACAAAGACTTTACTGACAACATGGCAGAATTAAAAGCCTTTCTCTCAGTACTCAGCCTGAACATTAATGGTTTAAATTCTGGTTTCAAACGCCACAGGGTTGCAGATTGGATAAAAAGAAATGACCCATCCATTTGCTGTCTACAAGAGACTCATTTTGAACCCAAAGATGCATTCAGACTGAGAGTAAGGGGATGGAGTACCATCTTTCACGCAAATAGACCTCAAAAGAAAGCTGGGGTAGCAATTCTCATATCAGATAAATTGGATTTTAAACTACAGACTATAGTTAGAGATGCAGAAGGGCACTATATTATTCTTAAAGGAAGTATTCAACAAGTGGATATGACAATTATAAATATATATGCCCCCAACAGGGGAGCAGCAAGATACACAAGCCAACTCTTAACCAGAATAAAGAGACATATAGATAAAAATACATTAATAGTAGGGGACCTCAACACTCCACTCTCAGAAATAGACAGAACACCCTGGCAAAAACTAAGCAAAGAATCAAAGGCTTTGAATGCCATACTCGACGAGTTGGACCTCTTAGATATATATAGAACACTACACCCCAGAACCAAAGAATACTCATTCTATTCTAATGCCCATGGAACATTCTCAAGAATAGACCATGTTCTGGGACACAAAACAGGTCTCAGCCGATACCAAAAGACTGAAATTATCCCCTGCATATTCTCAGACCACAACGCTCTGAAATTGGAACTCAACCACAAGGAAAAATTTGGAAGAAACTCAAACACTTGGAGACTAAGAACCATCCTGCTCAGGAATGATTCGATAAACCAGGAAATCAAAAATCAAATTAAACAATTTATGGAGACCAATGAGAATGAAAATACAACAGTCCAAAACCTATGGGATACTGCAAAGGCAGTCCTAAGGGGGAAATACATAGCCATCCAAGCCTCACTCAAAAGAATAGAAAAATCTAAAATGCAGTTTTTATATTCTCACCTCAAGAAGCTGGAACAGCAACAGAGGGACAGGCCTAATCCACGCACGAGGAAGCAGTTGACCAAAATTAAAGCTGAAATCAATCAAGCAGAAACCAGAAGTACAGTAGAGCAGATCAACAGGACTAGAAGCTGGTTCTTGGAGAGAATCAATAAAATTGACAGACCACTGGCAAGACTTATCCAAAAGAAAAGAGAAAGGACCCAGATTATTAAAATTATGAATGAAAAAGGGGAGGTCACGACGAACACCATTGAAATTGGAAGGATTATTAGAAATTTTTATCAACAGCTATATGCCAATAAAATAAGCAATCTGGAAGAGATGGAATCCTTCCTGGAAACCTATAAACTACCAAGATTGAAAAAGGAAGAAATTGATTTCTTAAATAGGCCAATTAATTATGAAGAAATTGAGTCAGTGATAAACAACCTTCCAAATAACAAAACTCCAGGCCCGGACGGTTTTCCTGGGGAATTCTACCAAACATTCAAAGAAGAAATAATACCTATTCTCCTAAAGCTATTTCAAAAAATAGAAACAGAAGGAAAGCTACCAAACTCATTCTATGAGGCCAATATTACCTTGATCCCCAAACCAGGCAAAGACCCCCTCAAAAAGGAGAATTACAGACCGATTTCCCTAATGAATATAGACGCCAAAATCCTCAACAAGATACTTGCTAATAGAATCCAACAGTTCATTAAAAGGATTATCTACCACGATCAAGTGGGATTCATACCTGGGATGCAAGCGTGGTTCAATATTCGCAAATCAATCAGCGTGATACATCATATCAACAAGAAAAGACTCAAGAACCATATGATCCTCTCAATCGATGCCGAAAAAGCATTTGACAAAATACAGCATCCTTTCCTGATTAAAACCCTTCAGAGTGTAGGAATAGAAGGTACATTTCTCAATCTCATAAAAGCCATCTATGAAAAGCCTACTGCAAATATTATTCTCAATGGGGAAAAGCTGGAAGCCTTTCCCTTAAGATCAGGAACTCGACAAGGATGCCCACTCTCGCCACTATTATTCAACATAGTACTAGAAGTCCTTGCAACAGCAATCAGACAACAAAAAGGGATCAAAGGTATTCAAATCGGCAAAGAAGAAGTCAAAATGTCTCTCTTCGCAGACGACATGATACTCTATATGGAAAACCCAAAAGAAGCCACTCCCAAACTATTAGAAGTTATAGAGCAATTCAGTAACGTGGCGGGATACAAAATCAATGCTCAGAAATCAGTTGCATTTCTGTACACGAATAATGAGAACGAAGAAAGAGAAATCAGGGAATCCATCCCATTTACAATAGCACCAAAAACCATACGTTACCTTGGAATTAACTTAACCAGAGACGTAAAGGACCTTTATTCTAGAAACTATAAATCACTCTTAAAAGACATTGAGGAAGACACAAAAAGATGGAAAGATATTCCATGCTCATGGATCGGAAGAATTAACATAGTTAAAATGTCCATGCTACCCAGAGCAATCTACACTTTCAATGCTATCCCGATCAAAATACCGAGAACGTTTTTCAAAGAACTGGAACAAATAGTCCTTAAATTTGTATGGAACCAGAAAAGACCCCGAATCTCCAAGGAACTGTTGAAAAGGAAAAACAAAGCTGGGGGCATCACAATGCCGGATTTCGAGCTGTACTACAAAGCTGTGATCACAAAGACAGCATGGTACTGGCACAAAAACAGACACATAGACCAATGGAACAGAATAGAGAGCCCAGAAATGGACCCTCAGCTCTTTGGGCAACTAATATTTGATAAAGCAGGAAAAAACATCCGGTGGGAAAAAGACAGTCTCTTCAATAAATGGTGCTGGGAAAATTGGACAGCTACATGCAAAAGAATGAAACTTGACCACTATCTCACACCATACACAAAAATAAACTCCAAATGGATGAAAGACCTCGATGTGAGACAGGAATCCATCAAAATTTTAGAGGAGAACATAGGCAGCAACCTCTACGACATCGGCCAAAGCAACCTTTTTCATGACACCTCTCCAAAGGCAAGAGAAACAAAAGATAAAATGAATTTATGGGACTTCATCAAGATTAAAAGTTTCTGCACATCCAAGGAAACAGTCAGAAAAACTAAGAGGCAGCCCACGGAATGGGAGAATATATTTGCAAATGACACTACAGATAAAGGACTGGTATCCAAGATCTACAAAGAACTTCTCAAACTCAATACACGAGAAACAAATAAACAAATCAAAAAATGGGCAGAAGATATGAACAGACACTTTTCCAATGAAGACATACAAATGGCTAACAGACACATGAAAAAATGTTCAAAATCATTAGCCATCAAGGAAATTCAAATCAAAACCACACTGAGATACCACCTTACGCCAGTTAGAATGGCAAAAATAGACAAGGCAAGAAACAACAATTGTTGGAGAGGATGTGGAGAAAGGGGATCCCTCCTACATTGTTGGTGGGAATGCAAGTTGGTACAGCCACTCTGGAAAACAGTGTGGAGGTCCCTTAAAAAGTTAAAAATTGAGCTACCCTATGATCCAGCCATTGCACTACTGGGTGTTTACCCCAAAGATACAGACGTAGTGAAGAGAAGGGCCATATGCACCCCAATGTTCATAGCAGCAATGTCCACAATAGCTAAATCGTGGAAGGAGCCGAGATGCCCTGCAACAGATGACTGGATTAAGAAGTTGTGGTCCATATATACAATGGAATATTACTCAGCAATCAGAAAGAATGAGTTCTCAACATTTGCTACAACATGGACGGCACTGGAGGAGATAATGCTTAGTGAAATAAGTCAAGCAGAGAAAGACAACTATCATATGATTTCTCTCATCTATGGAACATAAGAACTAGAATGATCAGTAGGGGAAGAAAGGGATAAAGAAAGGGGGGGTAATCAGAAGGGGGAATGAAACATGAGAGACTATGGACTATGAGAAACAAACTGAGGGCTACAGAGGGGAGGGGGGTGGGGGAATGGGATAGACCGGTGATGGGTAGTAAGGAGGGCACGTATTGCATGGTGCACTGGGTGTTATACACAACTAATGAATCATCGAGCCTTACATCGAAAACCGGGGATGTACTGTATGGTGACTAACATAATATAATAAAAAATCATTATTAATAAAAAAAAAATAAATAAATAAATAAAAAAATAAATAAAAAAAAGAAAAAAAAAGGGTAGGAATTGAATAAAGTTACCTTGAAAAAATTCAGTATGAGAACTGTTATCAGTTTTGTTTTAAAAGAAAGGACTTTAAGTGTCAGAACACCAGAGCACAAACCTACATTCAGTAGTGGATTTAACTTAACTTAAATAAATAGAGCTGACCATTTGTGATGGAAGTCATACTAGAGGAAGTGAGCTTCATTTTATTAAATGTTTTTTATCTCAAAGTTAAAGGATTACTTTCAAGAATGTTGTGGACTTAAAAACCCATCACTTACATCATACTCAATGGGGGAAAAATGAGTTTTCCCCTAAGATCAGGAACAAGACAAGGATGTTCACTCTCATCACTTTTGTCCAAAATAACACTGGAAGATCTAGCCACAGCAATCAGACAAGAAAAAGAAATATATATCCAAATTAGTAAGGAAGGAGTAAAACTTTCACTGTTTGTAGATGACATGATACTATATCTAGAAAACCCTAGAGACTCCACCAAAAAAATACTAGAACTGATAAGTGAGTTCAGTAAGCTTGCAGGATTCCAGTTGCCTCAGCTTCTGGGAATGTTGATCTCTGTCCATTCAACCCAGTTGGGTTTCCAGACTCTGTAGAGTTTACTCACTTTCTTGTGATCTGGAAATTGCCTCCAGGCAGAAAGTTGGGGCAATCAACTTCATATGTTTCTTTTCTCTCAGATGTCACAGTCTTTGTTTTCCAATATCTGAAAATAACTGCTTTCCATATTCTGTCCAGTTTTCTGGCTGTTTGTGACAGGAAGTCCAGTTCTTATTCATCAGGGTCAGAGGTGGAACCATGAATAATCTTGGAGAGAGGATAATAGGAAATAGTCATCTAGGAAAATAGAGAAGTATGCTTAATAAAAATTTTCAGCTCATTATTGGGAAGTGTGAATGTTCATTTGAAGGTCCCAATCATGAATATAAGGTGAAACCAATCTGCCATGTTAAGTGACTTACTTCAGACATTGTTCAGTTTTCCAGGAGCAGCATGGCAAGAGCAGCTCTTTGGCCTTGTCTGGAATTGGAGTGTGGCCAGACTAGCTGTTATGATGATAGATTAAGGCTTTTCAACCGGCTTTGATCAACAAAAGCAATTACGCAGTTCTTTAGATATTGTAAAGACCTTACTAAGAAAGTTTCCATTTCCATTTATTCACAGAGATATATAATTAACTTTTGGAAGAGTACTTTAGAGTTTACCGAGTTATTTCACAGATAATAAATGAGCTGTCCCTTACAATAGCCTCATAAGAAGGCTGTAACAAGAGACAAAGAAGGGTATTACATAATGATAAAGGGATCAATCCAACAAGAAGATATAACAAGTGTAAATATTGATGCACCTGACACAGAAGCACCTAAATATGTGAAACAAATATTAACAGACATAAGGGAGAAATTGACAGTAATACAATAAGATAGGGGACTTTAACATCCCACTTAGATCAATGGATAGATCATTCAGACAGAAAATCAGTAAGGAAACTATGGCCCTGGGGCACCTGGGTGCCTCAGTCAGTTAAGTGTCTGCCTTCAGCTCAGGTCATGATCTCAGGGTCCTGTGATCAAGCCCGGGAGTTGGGCTCCCTGCTCAGCAGGGAGCCTGCTTCTCCCTCTACCCCTCCCCCTACTCATGCTTGCTCTCTCGCTCTCTCAAATAAATAAAATCATAAATAAATAAATAAATAAATAAATAAATAAGAAACAGCAGCTTTGAATGACATATTAGACCAGATGGCCTTAACAAATATACAGAGCATTCCATCCAAAAACAGCAGAATACATATTCTTTTCAAGTGCACATGGAACATTCTCCAGAATAGATCACATGTTAAGCTACAAAACAAGTTTCAATAAATTTAAAAGATTGAAATCTTATCACATATCTTGTCCAACCACAATGATATAACACGACAAATCAATTACAAGAAAAAACTAAAGAAAACACACACACGGAGGATAAACAACGTGCTACTGAACAACTGATGAGTCAACAAAAAAAATCAAAGAGGAAACTAAAAAATACCTTGAGACAAAGGAAAATGTTCAAAATCTTTGGGACACAGTAAATAAATTAAAGAGAGACACTTATAGTTATAAAGGCTTTATGTTAAGAAATAAGAAAATCTCAAATAAACAATCTAACCTTACAATTAAAGCAACTGGAAAAAGAAGAACAAACAAAGCCCCAAATTAGTAGAAGAAAAGAAATAATACAGATCAGAGTGGAAATAAATTAAATAGAGACTGAAAAAAACAATAGAAAAGATCAATGAAACCTAGAGTTGTTCCTTTGGAAAGATAAAGAATATCAATAAATCTTTAGCCACACTCATCAAGAAAAAAAAGAAAGAGAATTCAAATAAATTAAATCAGAAATGAAAAAGAAGTTACAACTGACACCACAGAAATATAAAAGATTATAAGAAACTACTATGAAAAATTATATGCCAACAAATTGGACCACTTAGAGAAAAACGGATAAATTCTTTTTTTTAAAAGAATTTCTTTATTTATTTGAAAGAGAGAGGGTGAGTGGGAGGGTGAGGGAGAGAGAATCTGAAGCCGACTCCACGCTGAGCACAGAACCCAACATGGGGCTCCATCTCACAACCACAAGATCATGACCTGAACTGATACCAAGAGTTGGGCACTTAACTGACGGAGCCACCCAGGCACCCCACCAAAAACAGATAAATTTTTATAAATACATAATCTTTTAAGACTGAGTTAGGAAGAAATAAAAACTTTGAACAGACCAATTGCTAGTAATGAAATTGAACTGGTAATCAAAAAACACATAAAAGTCTAGACCAGAAGGTTTCACAGGTGAATTCTACCAAACATTTAAAGAAGAGTTAATACTTACCCTTCCCAAACTATTCCAAAAAATTGAAGAGGAAGGAATAGTTCCAAATTTATTCTATAAGGCCAGCATTACCCAGATACCAAAGACAAATAAAGACACTACAAAAAAAAAAAAAAAGAAAGAAAAGAAAATGACAGGCCAGTATCTCTGATGAACATAGATGCAAACAAGCTCAAGAAAATACTAGCAAATCAAATTCAACAATACATTAAAAGGATGATTCACCATGATTGAGTGAGATTTATTCCAGAGATGCAAGGATGGTTTGATATCTGCAAATCAGTCAACCTGATAACACCACATTAAAAAATGAAGAGTAAAAATCAGATGATCAGGGGCTGGGTACCAGCAGAGATGTTGGTAGCTGCAGCAAGTCAAGGGATCCAGGCCAACCTGGGCCTGTAAGAGATTGGTGTCCACTTTTCCAGTGCTTTCCTAACAGTCAGGGTGCCAGGAAATTCACTGAGAAATACTATATGGAGCTGAAGAAGGCAAACCCAGACCAGCGCATCCTAATCTTGGCCATTAGTCTTAGCAATATTTTTTGTGTCTGTCTCTTCAACAAAAGCAAAAACAAACAAATGGGACTACATCAAACTAGAAAGCTTTTGCACAGTGAAGGAAACCATCAATAAAACAAAAAGAGAAGCTACTGAATGGGAGAAGATATTTGCAAATGATGTGTCTGATAAGGGATTAATATCCAAAATATACAACTGAACATCAAAAAGACAAACAATCTGATTTAAAAATGGACAGAGAACCTGAGCATTTTTCCAAAGAGGACATAAAGATGGCCAACAGACACATGAAAAGAGGCTCAACCTCACTAATCAACAGGGAAATGCAAATCAAAATCACAATGAGATATCACCTCATTCCTGTCAGAATGGCTAGTATCAAAAAGACAAGAAAAAACTCGTATGCAAAGATTGGAAGAAAAAGGAACCCTTGTGCATTGTTGGTGGGAATGTAAATTGATACACCCTCTATGGAAAATAGTATAGAGACTTTTTTGAAAATTAAAAACAGAAATACCATATGATTACGTAGTTCTACTGGTGGGTATTTCCTCAAAGAAAATGAAAACACCAATTTGAAAAGATATATACACCCCTATGTTTACTGCAGCATTATTTACAATAGCCAAGACATAGAAGTAACAGAAGTGTCCATGGATAGATGAGTAGATGAAGATGCGGTATGTGTACACACACACACACACACACACACACACACACACACACACACGATGGAATATTACTTGACCATAAAAAAGAATGAAATCTGCCATTTGCAACAACATAAGTCGATCTAGATGGTATTATGCGAAGTGAAATAAGTCCAACAGAGAAGGACAAATACCGTATAATTTCACTTTCATGTGGAATCTAAAAAACAATAATTGAGCAAACAAAACAAAACAGAAACAGACTCATAGATACAGAGAACAAACTGGAGGTTGCCAAAGGGGAGGTTGGTGGGGGGATGGGTGAAGTAGGTAAAGGGAATTAAGTGGTACAAACTTCCAGTTAGAAAATAATAAGTCACAAGTATTCAGGTATGCAAAGTATAGGCTAGGAAATATAGCCAATAATATTGTAATAACTTTATATGGGTACAAATGACGACAGATGATAACTGCACTTACCATGGTAAGCATTTCGTGAGGTGTATAAACGTCTAATCATTGTGTTCTACACGTGAAACTAATATTGCATGTCAACTACACTTCAAATGAATAAAGTTATTTTTCAAAATCTACTTTTCTTTATAATTGTCAATTATCTCGAAAGGTAACAAATGACAGGCAAAAGCATTAATTCTTTGTTTCCCTCTTTCTCTCCATCACATGAATCAGCCAGTAGAAAAACAATAAACCCTCGGATCAGATTTTCACCACTTTAATCAGGGGGAAATGGAGACTTATATTGTAGCCACCCAAACATGGGGTCCTGTTCTTTCATGTATTACAAAAGAATCAAAATTATAAAAACAAAAAATGAATAAAAATTAAATCAGTGAATACTATTATAATCAAATTAAAGCCTCTATGAAAAAGTGGAGGCAATAGTGATTCTTTCTTAAAATTATTTTTCCCTTAAACCAGGTAAATTTCATACACATAGTCCTCATCGGGAAAACAGGATCCAAAGCATAAAAACCTTTGCTAGTGTAGCCTCTGTGGCAGTGATTCCCAACTGGAAAGTGAGGGGTAGCACACTATGGGAGTCCCCCGTGATGAACTCTGATAGGCCCTACTTACCTATTTTGTGTCTGTGGACAATGTTACCATGTCTCCCTGTCTTTTACCCACCCACTCCCACACCCATCTCCTCGTCTTTAACAACCAACTCTTCATTAATGTCTTTCAAATCAGTTCAATTCTCTCCGTCCCCACTTCTCCTGAATTAAAGCAACTATCTTTTCTTGTCTGGGTGACTGCAACAGCCAACTAACTGAGCTCCCCGACTCTAACGTTGTACCCTCCAAATCTTTGCCTATACTAAAATGATATCTCAGAAATATTAATCTGATTGTGTCAGTCCCCTGCTTAAAATCTCATGAAGGCTTCTGAGTGGCCTTGGGGTGAAGTCCAAACTCCTTGGCATGGCATATAAGGGACTTTATAACCTGACCTCGGCTCCACTCATCCAACCTCAGCTCTTGCAACTGCCTCCCTCCTCCACCCAAACCGCACTCCTCCCATTCTCTGGGCACGTTGGATTACTCACTGGCCTGGTTTGCACATAGGTTACTCCCTCTATCTGAATGTCCCTTTTCCCTCTTCGCCTGGCTTATTTCCCCATGTTTTCAGAAGTCATCTCTCTTATGAAGCGTTCTCTGACCTGTCAATATTGAGTTTTTAGGGTCATAAACCTTAACCTCTATCTAATTTCAAAACATTTTCACCACCTCCCAAAGAAAGTTCTATACCCATTAAGGAATACTCTGCATCCTCCTGCCCACAGTACTTACATGTGGCAGAGCTCTCAATACTCTAGGGAAGTCTATTTTCCTGTCTGCTTCCTCCACTAGACCATAAGCTCCTTGAAGGCAGAGAACATCTTTTGTGGAATCTCCAGGACCTAAGAACAGAGCCTGGGATCAAACAGTCGCACCAGACTATGGGTTAGGGAGGTAAGTATAGTGTGGGTAAGTGAAAAAAAGAGAAATTTCAGAGTTCTCTGATGTTGTCCACCTATTTATTCTTCTCCTCCCCCTCTCCCAATCCTTAGCAACCACTGACCTTTTTCTGTCTCCCTAGTTTTACCTTTACAAGAATGTCTTACAGTATGCAGGTTTTTCAGACAGGATTCTTTCATTTAACAATATGCATTTAAGTGTCCTGGCTTGATAGCTTGATTTCTTTGTAGCATTGAATAAAATTTCATTGCTTGGATGTGTCACAGTTTATTTATTCATCCATTGAAGGACATCTTGGTTGCTTCCAAGCTTTGGCAATTGTGAATAAAGCTGCTATAAACACTTGGGTGCAGGTTTTTGTGTGGACTTAAGTTTTCCACTCCTTTAGATAAATACTAAAGAGTACAATTACTGAGTCATATTGTAAGAGTGAGTTTAGTTTTCTAAAACACTGCCAAACTGTCATCCAAGGTGGCTATCTCATTTGCATTCTCACCAGCAACAGTGAGAGTTCCATGTGCTCCACACTCTCACCTGCATTTGATATTGTCAATATTTTGGATCTTTGCCGTTCTAATAGGTGTGTAGTAGTATCTCATGGCTTCAATTTTGCAACTCCCTAATGACATGTAATGTTGTAACAGCTTTTCAAATGCCGTTTGTCATCTGTATAACTGTTTTGGTGGGGAATCTGTTCCTATTTTTTGCCCATTTAAAAAATCAAGTTGTTTGTTTTCTTGCTGTTGGATTTCAAGAGTTCTTTGGATATTTTGAGAAATAGTCCTTTATCAGATAATGTGTTTTGCCAAGATTTTCCCCGTCTGTGGTTTGTCTTTTCATTCTCTTAACCAGCTCTTTTGCAGAACAGAGTTTTTAATTTTGAATGAGTCCAACTTACCAATTTTTTCTTTCACGGTCATGCTTTTGATGCTTTACTTAAAAAGTTAGTGCCAAACACGGAGCACCTGGCTTGTCAGTTGAGCACGCGACTCTTGATCTCAGGTTCATGAGTTTACGCCTCACGTTGGGCATGGAGCCTACACAAAAAATTAAATAATTTAAAAATAAAAAGTAATTGCCAAACTCAAAGGCGCTTAGACTCTTCCAGGCTCATCTTCCAGGGGCCTTGCAGTTTGTACAGCTAGATCTATAGTCCGTTGTAAGTTCATTTCTGTAACAGGTTTAAGGCTTGTGTTTGTTCATTTGTTGTTTTTCTGTTCCCGATGTCTGGTTATTCCAGCACATTTGTTGAAAAGCTTATCCTTTCTCCTTGGAATTGCCTTTGCTCCTTTGGTCAAAGATCAGCTTACTGTATCTGTGTGGGTCTATTTCTGGTCTCTCTCTTCTATTCCACGATCTGTTTGTTTATTCTGTAACCAGTACCACACTGTCTTGTTGCTGTAGCCCTATAGCAAGTCCGGAAGTCAGGCCCCGTCAGTTGTTCCATTTACTTCTCATGTCTTTTCATCTCTTACTATTCGAATTTGAACTTCTGGTTAGATGTTGAATAGTAGTAATGGTAATACTGAGCTCCATTATTTTCAGAGAAATGCTTATATTATTACATTAATTACAGTACTTCCTGAAGATAAGTACCTTTCTTTCTTTCTTTCTTTTTTTTTTTTTTTTGGTTAAGGAAGTTCCCTGCTATTCCTGGTATGGGGATTTGCTTTTCTTTCTTTCTTTTTTTTTTTTTTTGGAAAGTAATAAACCATTTAATTTTGTAGAAAATATTTGCAATGCATTGTTATTAACAAAATTGCGTTCTTAAATACATTTTATTTTTTAAAACATTTTTAATAATTCAATTAATTAACATATAATGTGTTATTGGTTTCAGAGGTACAGGTGTATGATTCATCAGTCTTACATAATACCTAGTGCTCATTACCTCACATGCCCTTCTTAATGTCCATCACCCACTTACCCCATCCCCTCACCCCTCTCCCCTCCAGCAGCCTTCTGTTTGTTTTCTATGACTAAGAGTCTCTTATGGTTTGTCTCCTTCTCTGGTTTCATCTTGTTTTATTTTTTCCTCTCCTCCCCTATGATCCTCTGTTTTGTTTCTTAAATTCCACATTTTAACAGTCATTCCAGGTTATTCTAGTTCAAGTGGTCCAGAGACACACACTTTGAAAAAGTAATTACTACAAAGGAAATACAGGGTCCAGCAAGGAATTCCCTATCTTTTCAGCATCATATACAAATTTTGTCTTTGATTCTGATGGACAATGATACACTTGTGTATTAGACACTTTAAAAAATAGATTAGCTATGTTGATGACTGAATAACAAACTGACTTAAAATACCAAAAGCTGTCATAATTTATTGATGCTTATAATTTTTTTTACCAATATTAGAATTGCTGAAGACTTCTAATACAATAAATTGCATATAACTGTATAACTATAACCACAATCAGGATAATGAACGTATCATTAGCCCCCCCCCCCCAAAGCTCCCTCCTGTCGCAGGGTAATCTTTTCCTTTCATTCCTCCCTTACGCTCCCATCTCAGGCAACCACGGATCCGCTTTGTGTCTCAATAGATTAGTTTTCATTTTCTGAATTTTTATATAAATGGAATCACACAACATGGATTTTTTGCTTGTCTAGCTTCTTTCAGATAGCATAATTGTTTGGGGATTCATCCATGCAGTGTATATCAGTAGTTCATTCCCGTTTATTACTGATTAGTATTTCATTGTATGGATATACCACGATTTTCTTATCAGTAAATCCAAGCTTTTATTGTGGTAAAAGTAAGTTATTTGGCTCAGTAGAACAGATAAGAAACTCTTTAACATTACAGAAATTCCCCAAACAAGGACATGAAGAATAAATTATGAGAAAAGACTGTTTTGATCAAAGGTAGGATCTTTGTGATGAGATCAAAGTCTGAAAGAAATAAAGAAAGCAAAGGAAGGTGAAGAATTTGGAAAGCAAGAATAAAATATGAACTGAGAAATCTATCATAAGATGTTGGTAGCAGGTATAACAGGGAATCGCAAAACATTTAAATTTAATGAAGTCAATTTATCAATCTTTTTCTCTGTGGTTAATACATTTTGTGTTCTGTTTAAGAAAACTTTGCCTGGCCCCAAAGTCATGAAGATACTCTAAGCTGCCGTTTAGAAGCTGTATTATTTTGACTTTCTCATTTAGATCCACACAATACTATGAACTGATTTCCATCTTGGGTGTGAAGTAAAAGCCAATTTTTTTTTCTTTCCCATATGGATATCCAGTTGATCCAGCACCAGTTATTAAAAAAAGAGCATTCTTTCCTCATCACATTGCGATGTTTCCCTTGTTACAAGCCAAGTGTGCCTAAGTGTGCTGTTATTGGCCTGTTTGGATTGTGTATTGCAGGCTTTTATCCATCTTTGCATCAATACCATACTGTATTAGTTATCGTAGCTCTATAATAAATCTTGGTAAGAACAAAGTACCCATTGTTCTTCTCTAAGATTAAATCGGTTATTTTTAGCTCTTTGTCCTTCCATATAAAACTTAAAATCATTTTGTTAATTTTCCCAAAAATACTGGTCAGATTTTTGTTGGTTTCTACAGATCAACTAGAATCTATAGATTAATTTTAACATCTTTATAATATTGGGTCTTTCAATCCATGAGCATGGGGTATTTTTCTATTTACTTAGTTCTTTAATTTCTCTCAATCCTGTTTTGTCGTTTCCTGTGTATATGTTTGGTATATATTTTGTTAATTTGAGGACCATTGGAAAAGTACTGGTGCCTGAGCCCCTCTCGCAGAGATGTTGAATCAATTGGCCTGATACAGGTTCTGGGCACTGATATTTCTCCAAGATGCCCAGGGGTTATATTGTGCCCCCACAGTCGAGAAACACTGCTATGGAAACCTCTCTCGAGGCTGACATTAATCTACCATCAGCATTCTTAAGCTGTTGTCATTTACCCAGTTAAAAACTGTGCGTATATTATCATCCAGTCTTGGCCCTTTATCTCCAGAACCTATCAACGTTATCTTCTTTGGAAAGAGTCTTTGCAGGTGTGATTAAGTTAAGGATCTTGAGCCGAGGAGATTACCCTGGATTATCCGGGTGGGTCCTAAACGCCGTTCCAAGTACCACATAAGAGAGAGGCAAAGGAAGATAAAAGACGCACATGAAGTCACTGTGAAAAGACAGAGAGGCAGCTACAAGCCAAGGGATGCCAGCGATCTCCAGAAGCTGAAACAGGCAAGGAACAGATTTTCCCTAGAGTTCCCAGGGGCCTGACGATAACTTTATTTTTAGACTTCTGACCTCTAAAAGCTGTGGGAGAATAAATTTCTGTTCTTTTAAGTCACTTCGTTCATGTTCTATTTCGTACTGTAGCCCTAGGAAATTAATACACGGCTTTTTCAGGTACCATCTGCTCATCTAAACCTACAAGTTGAGTATGCCCCAAAAGAGACAGACAAATGGACATAAACGGCTGTGTGATCTTGGAAAAGTCTAGCGGGAAGTCCGCTTGAGGATTCTCTCTCTCCCTCTGCCCCTCCCCCCACTTGTATGCGCTCGCTCTCTCTCTCTCTCTCTCAAATAAATAAATCTTTAAAAAAAGGAAGTGCTAACAGTTACTGTAGGGAAAAAATTCTCATAAAGAGAGAAAGAATGTGATGTAGCAGGTAGAGTGGGGGTTTTTTTGTTTGTTTTGGTTTGGTTTTTTAAGGAAAAATATCTCTTTTTCTAAGACAGAGGTTTTTTTTTTAATAATAATTTTTTATTATGTTATGTTAGTCACCATACAGTACATCCTTAGTTTTTGATGCAATGTTCCATGATTCATTATCTGCGTATAACACCCAGTGCACCATGCAATACGTGCCCTCCTTAATACCCATCACCAGTCTATCCCATTCCCCCACCCCCTTCCCCTCTGAGGCCCTCAGTTTGTTTCTCATAGTCCATAGTCTCTCATGGTTCATTCCCCCTTCTGTTTACCCCCCTTCATTCTTCCCTTCCTTCTCCTACCGATCTCCCTGCTATTTCTTATGTTCCATAAATGAGTGAAACCATATGATAATTGTCTTTCTCTGCTTGACTTATTTCACTTAGCATAATCTCCTCCAGTCCCGTCCACGTTGCTGCAAATGTTGGGTAATCATTCTTTCTGATGGTTGAGTAATATTCCATTGTATATATGGACCACATCTTCTTAATCCAGTCATCTGTTGAAGGTCATCTCGGCTCCTTCCACAATTTGGCTATTGTGGACAGAGCTGCTATGAACATTGGGGTGCATATGGCCCTTCTCTTCACTACGTCTGCATCTTTGGGGTAAATACCCAGTAGTGGAATGGCTGGATCATAGGGTAGCTCTATTTTTAATTTTTTAAGGGACCTCCACACTGTTTTCCAAAGTGGCTGTACCAACTTGCATTCCCACCAACAGTGTAAGAGAGATCCCCTTTCTCCACATCCTCTCCAACATTTGTTGTTTCCTGCCTTGTCAATTTTTGCCATTCTAACTGGTGTAAGGTGGTATCTTAGTGTGGTTTTGATTTGAATTTCCCTGATGGCTAATCATTTTTTTTATTTTTATAATTTTTATGTTGTTATATTAGTCACCATACAGTACATCCCCAGTTTTTGATGCAATGTTCCATGATTCATTATTTGCGTATAACACCCAGTGCACCATGCAATATGCACCCTCCTTAATACCCATCACTGGCCTATCCCAATCCCCCATCCCCTCCTCTCTGAAGCCCTCAGTTTGTTTCCCAGAGTCCATAGTCTCTCATGGTTCATTCCCCCTTCTGTTTACCCCCCCCTTCATTCTTCCCTTCTTTCTCCTACTGATCTCCCTGCTATTTCTTATGTTCCATAAATGAGTGAAACCATATGATAATTGTCTTTCTCTGCTTGACTTATTTCATGTGTCTGTTAGCCATTTGTTTTTTTTTAAAAGATTTTATTTATTTATTTGACAGAGAGAGAGACAGCCAGTGAGAGAGGGAACACAAGCAGAGGGAGTGTGGGAGAGGAAGAAGCAGTCTCATAGAGGAGGAGCCTGATGTGGGGCTCGATCCCAGGACTCCGGGATCACGCCCTGAGCCGAAGGCAGAAGCTTAACCGCTGTGCCACCCAGGCGCCCCTCTGTTAGCCATTTGTATGTCTTCATTGGAAAAGTGTCTGTTCATATCTTCTGCCCATTTTTTAATTTGATTATTTGTTTCTCGTGTATTGAGTTTGAGAAGTTCTTTGCAGATCTTAGATACCAGTCTTTTATCTATAGTGTCATTTGCAAATATCTTCTCCCATTCCGTGGGCTGTTAGTTTTTTTTGACTGTTTCCTTGGCTCTGCAGAAGTTTTTATCTTGATGAAGTCCCACAAGTTCATTTTATCTTTGGTTTCTCTTGCCTTTGGAGAGGTGTCATGAAAAAGGTTGCTTTGGCCGATGTCGTAGAGGTTGCAGCCTATGTTCTCCTCTAGGATTTTGATGGATTCCTGTCTCACATCGAGGTCTTTCATCCATTTGGTGTTTATCTTTGTGTATGGTGTGACAGAGTGGTCAAGTTTCATTCTTTTGCATGTAGCTGTCCAATTTTCCCAGTACCGTTTATTGAAGAGACTGTCTTTTTTCCACTGGATGTTTTTTCCTGCTTTATCAAATATTAGTTGCCCAAAGAGCTGAGGGTCCATTTCTGGGTTCTCTGTTCTGTTCCATTGGTCTATGTGTCTGTTTTTGTGCCAGTACCATGCTGTCTTGGTGATCACAGCTTTGCAGTACAGCTTGAAATCTGGCATTGTGATGCCCCCAGTTTTGTTTTTCCTTTTCAACATTTCCTTGGCAATTCGGGGCCTTTTCTGGTTCCTCACAAATTTAAGGGCTGTTTGTTCCAGTTCTTTGAAAAATGTTCTTGGTATTTTGATCAGGATGACATTGCAAGTGTAGATTGCTCTAGGTAGCATGGACATTTTAACTATGGTAATTCTTCCGATGCATGAGCATGGAATGTTTTCCATCTTCTTGTGTCCTCGATGTTCTAAGACAGAGTTTTAATCAGAGCCTTAGGGAGCTTCTAAGGCTGTGTGGACCTGATACTATAGTCAAAGTGTTATGTCCATGGGCATTTTTTTTTTCTGGAAAGAGGGGTCATGGTTCTATCAGATCCTCAGGATTTTTATGATTCCATAAAGCCGAAGAAGGGTTGAAGAGACCGAGAGGGTGAGAACAGAGTGTGCTGTGGTGAGGACCTGCCTGTTCCACAACACTTCAGCCTCACATTCTCCATCTTCTCATTGAAACAAACTTCACAATTATCATGTTGGGCAGGGAGGCCAAGCAGCACAGCACAGTGGTGGAACCAAGGGGTGCCTCGGGGGCAAGAGCCCTAGAGTCTTCTTACTTCCCCAGTAAATATATCTAAGTAGAGCAGTGTGCTATGTGAATATAGCTTCTAGACAAGTCCTCAGCTCCTTCCAGGACGTTGCTGCCCCAGCCTAGCTTACACTGAACATTCCGGGTGCAGCCATTGGAATAAATAAGTTAGTTGATAGTGTATGTGCCAGGAAGGTAGACTTAAGACTGGCCTACGGAGGCAAAGGTGGAATTGATGGATCAGGTAACCATTCTTGTTTCCGTGCTTTAGAAAACCATAAAAGGAGGAGTTGAAGGCAGAGGAATCCTAAATAACCTCCCAACACAGCAATCCTATTATTTTAAATCTTCAACGACCCAGATGTGCTCCATTTACATACTTTCTCCAGCAGTACCCCGAGCAGAGGACACTAGCAAAGGTCAAACTGATGGAGAAACAGTATGGGAAAATGTGCCAGGCTGACCAGGATGGAGTGGAGTTTACCACGTGTGGATTTCAGGAGGTCCACTGGGTGAAAAAAACGAATAGTCCTATTTCTTCTGCGGCTCAGTGAGATGCAGCTGAGGCGTGTGGAGACTAGGTATCAAGACATGGTGAAATGAAAGCTTCCTGGTGTGTGACCAGTGCTGCCACTGAAATCGTCCTCTAATGTTGGAATGCTTGGAGGCCCAAATTTCTGCTGTCTACAGCGTGTGTAAGTGAGGCTCTCTTAAGGCTGAAGAGCAACCTCTATGAGGGAATTAAGGGAGTACGTACGGCCAAGTGTGTGACTTTCATTCCCAGAAAGAACAATAATCAGGTTGTTATCCTCAGAGGTAAGCACAGCTCCTAGGAAGGGAGCTCCTCCTGCTGCATTAATATCATCTTTCATACAAAAAATCAATGCAAAGGATTACTTCCAAATTCAGCCTCCGTGATATACAATATGTGGCAGCCACACGAAGGACTGAAATAATTCCTATGTAGACCACAGTGCTTCTTTTCTCACCTGCATGTCAGGGGCCGTCTGCTGTCAGAAGAGGATCCCCTGGCTACAATTCTTCCATTTCCCTCCAAGTACATTACTGCATTAAGCTAGCTCCAGACCAACAGCTCTGTAGAATTCAAGAAACTGACATGAGATCACTGTCAGGGAGAAGTCACCCACCGTCCCCTGTCTCTTTTGCAAGTCCGGAAATATTCATCAGCACTTAAATCCATTTATGACCCATTGCAATACTCAAAAGGGGTTCTGTCATGCTGGAATTCATAAGGCACCCTGTAATAACAAATGTCCCTGCCAATTTCCTTCTTAGTGTTTTGGTAATACTATTCCTTCCTGAGCTTGTCTTTGCCTGTCCCCATCCTACCCAAACCACAACCTCAGCTGCAGTCTTATTTTCTTCGTGAAGACTTTGTCATTGTTCCAGCACACAATGGCCTCTCCTGGGACCTCTGTTCTGTCCCTGGGGCCCCACTCTCGTCCACACTTCATCATTCACACGCTGCTTCCTGGTAACATACGCTAAGAGCCAGTATTTACCATATGTCCGCACTGTTGTAAGCACTTCCATTAACTTATTTAGTTCTCATAATAACCCTATGAGGTGGTTACTATTATAATCTCCATTTTGCAGAAGAGGAAACTGAGGTCTAGTGAGGCTGAAAAAACCCTGCCCAACATCATCAAGGCTATTACACGCTGTGGCCACCATTAAACCAACATCGGCTTTTCAGATGTGTTTATAGGCACCCAGAGGACAAAAACTATGTTGTAGAATTCTTCGAGAGTTCTCACGGTGCCTAGCCTAGCACTAGGATCCTACCGGCTGATGTCCAGAGTTTTACTACAGTTTACTAATTTTACAGGAAGTCCGAAGACCCAGGAAAGAAGGTCATTTTGTCCCATTAATCAGGCTGATGAAAAACTGGTCTGGCAAGATACTAGAGTAGTAACAGGAAGCTTGTACCGAGGATGTGCTATAAGCCGGGCGCTGTGGCAGGGGTGTTTACATAGTAACCTATTGTATCCTTTTATATGTCATTTCAGAGACGTAAATTATACATATTTGATGATCGAGGAATCCGAAGCACAGAAAGGTCAAGTAACTTGCTTGAGGTCACAGATACTCCAGCCTAGGCTTACTCTAAGCGCTATCACCTCACACTTACTATGGGAGAATGCTTATCTGCAAAGGAGTTTAGAAATTGTGAAGACTGTACAATGAGGAAGATGCTTTCCCCATACTATACCGACTCCCAGTCTGCAGGAGTGGTGCAGGAGGGAGGGTGTCCACAGACACTGTGCAGTCCCGTGGGGTCACTGGTTACTGTTGCCAGCTTGAGCTGGCCTCAGGGGGGCACTGCTCCCCTTTTAACACCTTGGCTTCTGCCAGGTTCCTTTTAAAACTCACAGCGATCCTAATGCAAGGCTGGAACATTTTAGTCAGAATTTACCAAAGCCCAGGGTAATAAAACAAACAAAGAAAGAGCATAACAAAGAGTACCGCAATCTGCTTACACGATGTGGCCAGCTCTCCAAGGCTTGAACAAAATGGACTCTTGACCTGCCTTCCTGCTGAGGCTCCATTCTTGTGTTTACCCCACAAAAGCACTCACATGGCACCTTTCGTCTAAGCCCTTAGAGGGTTGGGTCCGGGAGAAGTAAGACTTTTCTGTGGGGTGACACAGAATTCAGATTCCTGTTTCCAGTATGAGGACACACGCTTCCTCCACAGACGATGGACACGTGTTTAGTGCTCTCTTGGGGAGATGACTTCCATTTAGCCACTCCCTCCAGGAAGGAGACCTGTGTTTTATTTTTTTATTAATTTTTAAATTTTCATCTATTTTTTGAGACCTGTTCTCAGGTCTTGTATGGGAAACAAGAACAGTAATCTTTGAGACAGCACATCCTAAATCTAACGTCTGGATAAGATATTTATATGTCCCGTAGTAGGTGGCCACAAACCAACTCCTTTCTTCAGGGTATCAAACAACGAAAAGAATTCTCACAGCAGAATGCCTGAGAGATTAAAGAAGCCAGCGGATGAATGCCCTCCAGCCAGGAGCACGTCTGACAAAACAGCACACATGTGCACGTGAGGTTGCATGTGCGTGCATTAGGGGGTGGTGACGGGCATTTGTTTCTAGATACTGTAATTTGAGGTGCTAATGACTGGGAGATCATCAAGAAGACTACACATGGAGATTAAATCGAGGATGGAACATTCACAATCACGTCTATGATGCTGCCTCCAAACCTGTTGCCTGCTGCTGCCAGGAGCCTGACTACCTTGAGAAGCCCAGACCCATAATTGTAGATGCTCAAATAGTTATCCGTTAATTTTACTAAATGACTGTTGAATACTTTTATTTTTAAAAACCAACTCTTTCTTAATTTAGGAACATTGCTTTCTTTACCTAGAAGTTTTTTCTGGGCTTGCCTTTGGGATCAATTTGGTCTTAGCTTGTAAGGAATTGACCTCATCTAGTCCCAGGGTATATGGACTCTTGTGTGTTCCAGCAGGTCCTTCTAACCTGGCACCCGTCACAAATACAAGGCACTGCAGAGTCCTTGGTTATTGATGAAAACAGATGAAATGGTTTCTTCTACTCCAAAAACACTTATTTCCAGTCATTTACAAAAAATGTAATTTATAGTTGCACCTGTTTTCTAGGAATATCTGTGGACATAGATATTGGTGCCATCTTTACAGGAAGTAAAGGTCTGCAAATTTGGCCCACAGGCCAAATTCATCCCCTTGCCTGTTTCTGAATGACTTGCAAGCTAAGAATAATTTTTATATTCTTAAGTAGTTGGAAAAAAACCCAAAGAACAATAATATTTTGTGACATGTGAAAGTGATATGAAAGTCATGGACTGGAGCGCAGTCGCGTTCATCCTCTGCGTGGTCGTGGCCGACTTCGCTCTACAGCGGCCCGCTGAGTAGCCACAGCAGAGATGGTGCGGCCTGTAAAGCCGAAAATATTTTGTATTTGGTCCTTTACAGAAAAAGTTCAGCAACCCCTGACATTGTCTATCTTTGATGTATAAACTATATCTTCATTCTTTTTCAAATCATCTTAGTGGCCTGATTTTACAGATAAGGAAATAAGAAACCCAAAGAGGTTATAAGTAGTTTGAGCGATACAGAGCCTGCACTAAAACACTTGGCCGAGTACCTGAAGCTCTCTAAACCTTAGTTCTATCACTTACCAAAAAACAGTGCTGACCTCACACAGACGTGGTGGAGGGGAAAGGGAATGACGTGTTCCAGGGGTTTAGCGCAGTGTCTGCCAGAAGCATTGACTAACTGTAGCTATTTTTATTAGCCAATAGTATCATTAATACTATTAAAATTCAGGTCTTCTGATTTGACCCAGTACCCTTTTCACTGTAATAAACTGTACTCCCCCAAAGAAAAAACTGGAATAGGTTCTATAATCATTGATTGTTTTATTAAGACTTGAGAGAGTTTCTACTCACTCTCCAGACATCTGATCCACTCATATCCTCAAGTTTCTACCAGTGTGACATCATAATGGCCACAGATGGTCTTTTGGGAGACGGATATCACTTACACAGGAAGGCCTTACGACCATTTCTCCTCTTCTGGTCTGTCCAGCGAGAATAAGGACGCTCCTTCTACAGTAACCAGAAGCTCTCAGGAGGTAATAGACGTGAAGGCGCTTTGAGAATTGAAATGTCTTTGCAGTAAAATCATACATCTATGAAGCCTTTTGCAAAAGTAGGTGATTCCTAAGATTGCTATCTGTTCATACGCTATTGAGAATCCGGTCATCAGGTGAATTATGACCTAAATCTAACCCCTAGGTTCTCTTTATTCCTTGACTTGGAAAGGAGAAAGAAGTAGCCAGCTCAGAAGCTTGGAGGGAGTACCAGTGTTGGAAGATGAGAAGAGAAGTTGTCAGCAGAGGAAAGAGAACAAGTGTGGGTTCTTGTAAGTCCCTGCCAGCTGTGTACCTAACCATTCCCCACCCCGTGTCTCTCTCTATGGACCCTGTGTACCTCCATCCATCTGCCTTCCTTTCTCCCCCGTCTTCGCCTTTCCTCCTGTCTTCCCTGTTCCCTTCCTCCATCTCCCTGCCTGCATGCCGTTCAGTGTCTCCTTCTCTCTCTGTCCTCAAGAGTATTAGTAGTTTTTATACAATAAAATACTTCTGTTCCAAGTCCTGAATGTTATTTATTCTTCTGCTTGTGTAAATGGTTGTTTCATGTTACTTGAGATGAAAGAGATAAATAGGACTTTATTCCACTTACTAGGATGAGCACTGAGTGATGTGGAGAATCACTATATCGCACACCTGAAACTAATAGAACGCTGTATGGTAACTATACTGGAATTTTAAAAATGCATGAATACATAAAAATAGGACTTATTGTTTGCAAGCTCTTTCACATGTGTTATTTTGTTAATCCTTGGGTCTTCTCAAAACCCCAATAGAAAACAATCTTGGGTCTTCTCAAAACCCCAATAGAAAACAATCTCCAAATTTAAAAAACACATAATGATAGCAAACAAGCTTTCATCTACTTTTTTTCTAAATAGGGAAGTGTCTCTTGACTGAGCGAAAGAGCCTCCTGCATCATGGATTTGGAGCGCCACTTGGTTGATTGAGCTCTTTATTTTCTGATTTTACCGTGGATATCTTTCTCTGATCCATTTTGAAGATATTCATGATTATGCTCCTGACTAGCAAGTAACTTCCTGATTCCGGAGCATGGTATTGGAGGGCCTCCAAGATTACCCTTGACCGCTCTTCCCAGTCTCCCTCCTCGTAACCCCCCTCTATGTACCGCACGGTTTACATCGTCCTGACTGTGCCATCCTCATAAATCTCTCTCTGCTTAGATTGCCCTGCCTTCTTCTCACCCACCTGCCAATGGGGACTGAACTAGTCCTTGGCAGTCCTCCTGATCACGACCGGCTGTTACATTTCTCTCAACTCCTACAGCCCTTTGTTAATGCCTTCACTGGACCACTCCCTACATCTGGCTTGCGGTGTTATTATTGTTTTTCAACCCATCATCTCCCACTACCTGATAGATCTCTGTAATCCCTGCAGATTCAGTGCAGTGACTGACTACAACAGCTTTTCCACAAATGCTTCGTGAAATGACCAAACCTACCACCTCCAGCCTAAATTCTCTATGTAAGATAGGAAAAAAAAATTCAATTCTTAAAGGTTTTCATTATATTTTGGAGTCAAATCACTTTCCTCATTTCAGATTTCACCTGAGCATTTTTGACATGAAGTTCGAAATGCCACAGCTAGGTGTTTTTCCATCTAAAATCATAGTTCTGGGAAAAATGAAAAACATCTGCCATCGACAGTTATTTAAGTAGGGCAATCACATAAGGACTAGGCAAACATGACTACTAATCTGAGGCTGACCTTTAGGATGGATTTAGGTTTTGCAAAACTATTACATGACCTCAAGGCTAGCTTTACTTTTAGATTCCTGTAATCCAGAAAACACTCTGAATTATTTATTTCTCTGCAATGGGTCATAAAATGTGACATTAGCATCCTGGAAAAAATTACATTTGAATCCATTTATAATTGAAAGAGAATATGTTTGATGATATTTTTTGGAAGCACCCCCTCTACAAAAAAGTAGGAATAGGTTATATAATCATTTATTTTAAAATGTTAATGGTGTTTTATTAAGACCCAAGACATCCGATCCACTAATGTCCTCAAGTTTCTGCCAAGGTGACATCATAATGACCACAGATGGTCCTTTGGGAGATGGATATCACTTAGTCAGGAAGAAAATACAATATATTTTCAGCTCAGATTTCTTAGCAACATAAGGAATTAATTTTGTTAAAATCAAAAGCCATTTCCTCTAAAAGCTACTGGGTTTTTTTCCCCTTTCAAGTTCAGCAATTCCCCCCCATACACAGACTTTTTCATGTTTCCTTTTAAAGGTTTATATAACCTATCCTCATGATTTTCTATAAACAGACTCTGTTATAAGGCTTATGTTATAAGGTTTATGTTTATGTTGGGTTTTTTTTAAAGTAAACTTTATGCCCAACGTGGGGCTCGAACTCAGTACCCTGAGATCAAGAGTCACGTGCTCTACCGACTGAGCCAGTCCAACATTCCAAAGCTTTTTATGTTTAAATAGAAACAAATGAAATACTAAATTGCGTTTAGGTTAAATAGGAGCCAGGAAAGCAAGCTAGGGGGCTTGGCCCTGGGATTATGGAGGAAAATATGTGCAGATGTGTCCATGATGGAGGAGAATGGCATTGTCACTTTTCCTGTCTTCTCAAGCAACGTCTCCCCCTGCAGAAAAGCTCAGTGTCTCCGACAGCACGCCTAGAGATTGTTGGATCATGAATTCAAGCATTCCTAAAATGGACCCTAGTGCTATCCTTTGAGATGAAATAGGGGCTAAGTATTCAATAATATTCCTCACGCTGGGTTCCTGGTCCCCCCGAAGGGATCCATCGTAGGTTAAATCATTAGAAATACGGCTTGTGAGAAAAAGGTGGTTGATTTGCTATTGATTAAAAACCACGCCGACGTCTTCCTTCTCCTCATTTGTAGTCTCTCAAAAACACCCATAAGCCCTCCCTAACTCTCTCTCAACTCTTGCCCCGCTCCTGGCACAAGTAAATAGCTAAGGGCACATTTAAGTTTTATCATAGTTGGAGGGGCATTTTGGGTGAAAACCATAAATTTGATGCAGTTTAGAAACTCATGTTAGGCAGTTTGCCAGAGAGTTAAGACATTAAACTATTCCTTCTAGGAGCTCCGTATCATCACTTACTGTTTTTATCAAGGAAGATTTAGGTTTGCAAGGCTGGTCATTTTCTTTGAGGCACTCTGCCTATCATTCCTGAAGTTATACACCAGGAAATGGGGCCTCAGAGAGAACACAGGTTCATGGGTGTTCTTTCTTAATGCAGAAATTCTTAAACTTACTCAGTTCCTGACGACGTTAGTGTCTCAATAATTTTTTCATGGCATCCCTAGGCCAAAAGAAGGGCCTAATTATTCTGGACCTAGGCCAAAACAAGCGCCTAATAGGTCTAAGCAACTCAATAGTAGTAGCTTGTGTGGAGCTGACAAATGTCATTGTGTTTCCCTCGAAATTTAAAAATACCCAGTTTCACCCCTGTGAGTTTGCTTCAGGGCCCAGGGCGACTTGGCACACAGTTGGAGAATGCAGTCTTAATGTTTTAGGGCAGTTAGCAAATAATCCAATTCCAATTCATATACGGTTTCCTTATGAAAAAATAAATAAAAACTGCTATGATTTTACTTCTGTCTGGATAACAAAATGGTGATCTATCAACATGGATAGACCTCAAAAACATAATCTGAGGTGAAAAAGGCATAATGTGAGGTGAAAAAGTGTCAGAAGAATATGTATACAAAATAAGAACATCTACTGAAAGTTTCTTTTATTTATGAATACGAAACTGTGGTAAAATGAGGACCGGAGGGGGTGAACTCAGGAGAGTGGTCGTCTCTGAGGAGGGGAGAAAAAAGAATAAAGAAGACCCACATTTTATCTGTGCTATTTTATATGTGTCATTAGAATATATAAAGCAAACATGACCTTGCTATGGACTGAATGTGCTCCCCTGAATTCGTATGTTGAGAGTCTAACCCCCAGTGTGGCGGTGTTATGGGGTGGGGCCTTTGGCAGGTAGTGAGGCCATGGGGACGGAGCCCTCACGGATACAACTGGCGCCCTGATACAAAGAGACACAGACTTTGCTTTCTCCCTCTGCTCCCTGCCACGTGAGGACACCATGAGCAGGACAGCCATCAGCAAGCCAGGAAGCAGGTTCTCACCAGACGCTGGTTGGCTGGTGCCTTGATCCTGGACTTGCCAGCCTCCAGAACTGTGAGAAGAAAATGTTTGTTGTTTAAGCCACCCAATCCATGGCACTTTGTTATAGCCCCTTGAGCCGATGAAGACAATGACCACATGCTGACACTTGTTAATTCTGGGGAGTGGACTACCTATAGATGTTTCTTATGCTTCTCTGTACTTTTCTATATCAAAACAGAACAGAACAAACACGCAGAAACCAGAAAGTATTGAGCAAGAAATAAAAGAGTAGTGCAGGCATTATTTTCTTTTCTATGTATGACCAACTCGTATCTTCAGCTATTTCATTTAGTTTTGGATCATAAAATAATTCTAAATCTTTTCCAAGGGTCAGAATAGCCATATGATACCTACCTACTCTGTTGTATTCAAAAACCATGGCAGCTGTGCTTTAGAAAATTAGCTGCTTGTTAATCCTAATAAGGTGTAACTTTTGCTACTAATTAGTTCCAGAAGACAGATTTACATTCAAATTTAACACATTATTGTATTAAAGAAGAGACCAGGGGAGCCTGGGTGGCTCAGTAGGTTAAGCGTCTGACTTGTTTTTGGCTCAGGTCATGATCTCAGGGTTGTGAGACTGAGTCCCGATAGACTCCTCACTCAGCCGATGGGGGGGTGTAGGTGTCTGCTTGAAGATTCTCTCTTTCTGCCCCTCCCCCTGCTCATGCACGTGTGCTGTCTGTCTCAAATAAATAAATAAATCTTTTTAAAAATAAATCAAAGAAAATAGAGGCCACATCTTGATAATTTTTTTAAAATTTCAGAATCTTATGTATGGTAGATGTTCAATAAATGTCGTTGGAATCCATGAAACTAATTTGTCCTTCTCTCAACATTAAAAAAAAATAGCAATGAGAAAGAAACTCTAGATGCAGAAATGTAGCAGTTTGATAATGTGGCTTGTAGTTTTTGTTATTTTTTAAATGTGACAAATTCAGATGTTTCAAAATTAAAGGTGTAAACTGATATGCAATGAAAACTAAGGCTCCATTCAACACTTGATCCCCAGCCACTCAGTTCTCTCCTAAATAGGCAACCAAAATGACCAGTTTTTGTGCATATGTCTGGAAAAGAGATATTTTATACATATACAAGCAAATGGATATATATCCTTTTTTTTTCTCCATTTATACAAATA
The DNA here is from genome assembly GCF_024610735.1 of Ursus americanus. Lineage (NCBI taxonomy): Eukaryota > Metazoa > Chordata > Mammalia > Carnivora > Ursidae > Ursus > Ursus americanus. The sequence continues at coordinate 7,439,466 of NC_142137.1, read as the reverse complement.
GTAACATACTCATAGTCATGGCTCGAAATACCATCCACAGATGACTTTGATTAGACAGGCACTTGGATGTCTAATAAATATTTCAAATTCAACACTTGCAAACAGGCTCCGTCAGCCACTTTCCCATTCAGCCCATGGCACTGCCAGCCTTCGGGTGGCTCAGCCGTCCTTGACTCCTCTCGTTCACATGCCACATCCAGTCTGTCAGGAAAGCCTGTTGGCTACTAGGAAAACATTTCCAGAATCTGATCCCTGCCCACCACCCCGCCGGCTGTCACCCGGGTGATGGCCACCAGCGTCTCTCAGGAGATGAGTGTCCCTGCCTGAGGTCTCTCCGCCTCCACTGTTGCTTCCCGCAGCCTATTCTCCACAGCCCACCAGGCAAAGGCTTTTAAATTCAAACTCATACAGTGCCGCTGGGTGCCTCAGATCCCTACAGGGCTCCTTGTGCCTCAGAATGAAAGTAAACCTCCTTCCACAGCCCTGCACTGATTGTCTCCCCCTGCCTTCCTCACCTTCTTCCAGCTACTCTTTCCAGACCCCCTCTGCTCAGCCTGGCCAGCCTGCTTCCGCACCAGCGGACATATGCCCACCATAGTGCCTTTTACTCTAGCTTCCACACCTGGAACTCTTCTCTCAGACACTCTTCAGGCAAATGCCCTCACCTCCTCCAAGCCTTTGTTCAAATCTTCCCTAATAAGACTGAAACGGACTATGGTATTTTTAACAGTGCACATTATCTTTTCTCCAACCCCAGCCCAGGGGAACTCTCATGCCCTGCTCTACTCTTTCTTTCACCCACAGAACTCCCAGTTCCCAATATACTACTATATAATGTCCACGTTTGTGGTTTACCAATTGTCTCCCTTAACAGAATGTAAACTCCACTACAGTTAAGATCTTCGTCTAAGTTATGGACATAACCCAAGTGTCTAGTGTGATGCCTGACACATAGCAGATGCTCAAATGTATTTGATGAATACATGAATGTATAAATAGATTATACTATGCATATCATTTGCACCTTGACTTTTTCACTAAATGATATATTCATTCAACAAAGACATTTTGAAATCTTGGAAATTTTTAATCAGTGCATACATTTTTTCCCTCATTCTTTTTTTTTTTTTTTTACAGAAGCTTATTGTTTCATTGGAATTACATCATTAGAAAGAGGTATCATAATTTACACAAGTCATATAACTGGTTCTATTTAGATTGATTCTAGTGTTTTATTTTTAGAGAATTCTGTAATGACAATCTGGTTCATGTGTTACTTTATACGTGTAAGACTATCTGTAGGATAAACTGTGAGAAGTGGAACAGCTGGGTCAAAGGGTATTATATGCTTTTTAATTTTAATAGGTACTGCCAAGCTGAATTCTATAGACCTTGTACCAACTTACATTCCCTCCAGCAATGTGTGAGAATGTTTGTTTGCTCACACTGTCATCAACACAGCTTATAATCCAATTATTTTTGCCAGTCTGGTAGGTAGACAATGAATTCTCAATGTAGCTTTCCTTTGCATGCCTTCTATTTTGAGTGATTGGAACATTTTTCCATAGGTATAAACGATGTTTGATTCTTTTGTATTTTCTATGGGATTGTTGATCTATTTCTTTGTCTCCTAGGAGTCATTTATATAGCAGAGAAATTAACCCTTTGTTTGTGATAGGAAATGCAAATATTTTTCTCTGGTTTGTGGTTTGTCTTTGGGACTTCTCATGATTTTTGGCCCACCAGATTTTTTAAAAATGCTCTTACGAGGTTGAATGCTCCATGTTTATTCATGCTTTTTCCTTCTGGGTTTTGTGTCAGACGTAGATGGCGATCCTCAATCTGATTTATTTGAGCATTCTTAAATGGCTTCTTCTAATACTTTTGCAGTTTTGTTTTTACTTTTGAACCTTTGATCCACCTGGAATATCTCTTGATGTGCTGAGATAGGAGTAGGTAACTTTGCTATGAGTACCCACTTACCCCCAAGCCATTAATTTGAATAAGCCATTTTTTTTTACGACTTCAAAGTGCCATCTTTGCCCTAAGCTAAATTAACAAGTGACATTAAGAAGATTCAAAATAAAATATTCTCTCATTTGGGACAACATCCCCAAGTTCTCCCTATACACTTATATTTTATTCTTTTTTTTAAAAAGATTTTATTTATTTATTTATTTATTTATTTATTTATTTATTTATTTATGAGAGAGAGCACCCTGGGGGAGAAGCAGAGGGAGAGGGACAAGCAGACTCCTTGCTGAGCACAGAGCCTGATGCACGGCTCCATTCCATGACCCTGAGCTCATGACCTGAGCTGAAATCAAGAGTCAGGCACCCACACATATTGCATGGTGTGCTGGGTGTTATATGCAAGTAATGAATCATGGAACATTACATCAAAAACTGGGGATGTACTGTATGGTGACTAATATAACAAAATAAAAATTATTTTAAAAAAAAGAGTCAGACACCCAACTGACTGAGCCACCCAGGTGCCCCTATATTTTATTCTTTAATTCTATTCTGTGCCTTTGAGTCTCGCTCTACTCATGCCTCAGGACTACTATTTCAGTTTCTAATGGCATATAGTGAAAAGGCCAGTGCCCATCATCATAGTTACTCTCAGACTTTCCCTAAATATTCTTGCTGCTTATTTTTCCACCTGAAATTTAGAAACAACTTGTCTATCACCTCTCAAAACAATGCCAGGAGCAAACCCAAGATAACAACAAAAGCAACAACAATAACCGTGTGGTATTTCTCTGGGTTTCTACCACATTCCCGCTCTCCAGCTCCAGTCTTCGCTATTGCCTTTAGCATACTGAAATCACTGGAAAACAGTCTTTCCCTGTTCTGTCTCTGAGCTCATTTTTGCTGGAGTTTTGGTTGCAGGGGCCAGCATGGTTTCATCTCCGTAACTGCCTTAGGCTGTTGTTGTTCTGGGCTCTGAGCCTCAGCAATCCTGATATCCTTCTATTCATTTTTTCCTTAAGAGTTCATGCTATAGCATAATTTAAAGTGGTTTGTTCAAAATCATAATTATAACGGGCTTACCATAATACGCCTTTTATTAACTTCTTTTAGACAGAAGTCTTATAATCCTGAAACAATCCTACAGTCATTCCAATTCAAACTGTATGCTACAACTCTGTCCTTCACATTTTTAAGTATATTTTCCACTTGAGTTCTTAAAGGTTCAGAGACACAACTGGTTTCTGTGCAACCACTCAGGTGAAGTACATACTCTATCTTGCTGCTTCCCATTCCTTAGTGAAGTGCTTAACATCTGTAGTCAGTAAACATACTCCACAGGATGAAAGGGGTAAAAGAATTTTAAAATAGCTGTCAGCAGGCTTTTCATAAGATTAAATTTTTAAAAGCCTGAATAAAAAAAGTTCTACCCATCATAGACGAAATATACTTTAAAATCTACAAGCAGTAGACAGACTATAATTCACACAGACAATGCACACACAAACACATAAAAAGACTGAGGAAATATAATGAAATCGGTACATCCTACAATTTAGAATAAATGGCTTTAGGATCTGCATGAGAAATGCAGAACCATATGTGTCTTATGGGCTCATTTTTATAGGGATGAAAAATATCTAACATTTGGAGTACTTCCTTTCTCTCAGGAGCTATGCTAAACATTCTATTGAATCCTCACCAAGACCCTATGATCCAGGTTCAATGATCATCTACACTGCGTGGAGGAAAAACTCTGAGGTTTAATAAGCAATTTGTCTAAAGCCAGCCAGTTACCAGCTGGTAGACTGGGATTTACTCCTAGGAGGCTGAATTCCAGATCTCTCTGCTGCTACTAGGCACAAATGAGATGCTAGAATGGAAACATGTGCAGGGTTCTTCCTAAAAGGGTAATTATAAATGATTTTTTAAAATCAGCTTTATAGAAGTTTAATATACATAATAAAATTCACTAATCGTGTGCACAGATACATGCTAAAAGATGTATTCAGTGATGTTATCATCACCAAAATGATAATATTGAACATTTCCATCACCCTCCAAAATTCCCCTTTGCCCCTTTACAGTTGACCTCTTTGCCCCATACTCCTTGGCTCCTGGCAACCCCACTGATGTCCTTCCTGTCATGAGAGTTTTGCCTCTTCTAAAAGTTCATATAAATTAAACCATATAGCAGTTGTCTTTTGAGGATGAATTTTTTTTTTCTTGAGAGAGAGAGAGGTGGGGGTGCAGAGGGAGAGGGAGAGAGAGAATCTTAATAAGGCTCTATGCCGGGCATGGAGCCCAACGCAGGGCTCGATCTCACAACCCTGAGATCAGGACCTGAGTCAAAATCAAGAGTCAGACGCTTAACCGATGAGCCAGGCAGCCCCTTGAGGATGAATTTGTAAATGTATCATAATGCATTTAAGACTCATTATGTTGTTCATGTATCAGTAAGTTTACTCTTTATTGTTGAGTGATATTCCATTGCAGGGGTATGCCACAATTTATTTATTCACCAATTGATGGACATTTGGGTTGTTTTCAGTTTGAAGTAATTACAAAGAAGGCTGCTATGAACATTTGAATACAAATCCTTGTTTGACATATGTTTTAATTTCTCTTGAGTAAGTACTACAAATATGACCTCTAGGTCATAGGGTATCATGTAGTCATCTAATAAGGTTATATTTATCTTTATAGAAAACTTCCAAATAATTTTTCAAAGTGTGTGAACAATTTTGTATTTCCCCCAGCAATGGGTAAATGTTCTAGTGACTCATATCCTTGTCTACCCTTGGTATTGTTCATATTTAAATTTTAGGCATTAGTGTGTGGATGTGGGTGTAGTGGTATTTCATTGTGTTTGTTGAAGTCCTATTATTTATCATGCATTGTGCGATCCACAGGGAATAAAATGGTTAGTAATATAGAGTTGATCTCTTCCCTCATAGAGTTTACAGACCAGAGGAGAAGACAAACAATTATGACAGAGAATGCTAAGCAGTATTGTCTTATGGCATCTCCTAACACAAACATCTTCCACTTTCTGACCATCAACTCTTCTTTTCCATAATCAAAACATTTAGACACAAAGTTGCTTAGAGAAATAGAAAAAAACAAAAAGACTTTAGTAGAGGTGATATTAAATTCCATATCAAATACATTCTTACACATATTAGCTGCTTTGTCAGTATTTACATCCCGAAAATCAGTTTGAAAATACACAACTCTTTTAGAGGAGACAGGTAACCTGATGTTCTTTAGAGCAAAGAACCAAAAATATAAACACAGCATTATTCCTGATTTGTGCTTCTAGAATCCTATAGAATTAATTCTTTGTACACTGATATTACTTGTGAAAAGTCTTTGAAAAGACAAGATAAGTGTGGTCAATTTTCCAAACACTTATAAATTAGGTTCTGAAGATACACAAGGAGACCTACAGCTCCCAGTCTGGAAGATGATGAAGATGTTATCAGATCACACCATTACAGCAGTTAGCATAGTACAACCTGAGCAAGGGGACCGCAACGCACAAGTGAACCAACATAATGGCATTTCTCCCACGAATGCAGAGAACTGGGGAGGATTTCACAGAGGTGGCATCAAGGTCGGAGTGATGAATTACCAGGTCCAGAGGTAGGATGGAAGAAGTATCCAGGTAGAAGTAGTCAGGTATATGGCTACTTGACCTTTATTAAGACATAACCTTCCCAGAATAGCAGACAGGTACCTCTCAGATGTCATAAAAAGTGATCCGAACCAAAAAAATCATAATAAAAATCTGGTATCTAGAAATTCCTCCATTCGAGCAAAGATACAAGAGAAATGCCCTCCCAGAAAACATTGGCTATGTATGGCCCCATATTTTCAGTTTATTAATGCTGGTATTAATCAGTTCTGAACAACTGAGTGGGAAAGTCCATTGTTTAATAGAAAAGAGTGAAAAGATAGCAGTCAGTGTGAACAATAGTGTAGTTAAGAGAAGTCAGCTTGGCAGGGGTACTTAATTGGTAGTTAATTTGAAGTTTACAAAGCTCTCCTTCCAATTTGGAGGACTACAAAAGGTAACTTTTTGTCTTGAACGAAAGGACCCTGAGTTAGGAAAGGAAAAAGAGTAGCCTAATCTGGAAAGGACACATAAGCTTTAAGCCAATTCTCCTGAAATTTCAACAGAAGCCAACGCAATGCATATTCCATTCCATTAAACTAACATCCATGATACTTATGAACTGGGACTCACCATAAAATCCACTGAAATGTCACTCCAAGTACCATTACTTCTTTGTGAAATGGCTTTTCTTTCACTCTTTAGCCTCAGGGAGGTCCTCAGGCTTGAAAGACTATCCCTTGTCATTTTACTTTTACAGTTAGATGCCCTGTGAGCATAAACAATGTAAGAGACTAATGTTCCCTATCTGTAAAATGAAGCTAGTAATATCTTCTTTGGGGGATTCTTGTAAGGTAAAGTACGTCAAGTTCTTAGCACAAAGCTGGCACCTAATAAAAAAACAAACAAAAATGTATTAACCACCCAGTCTTTCCAGCCAGGGTACTGCAGGCCAATGATCTGCAAAAAGATACCCTTTAGCAGTGTGACTTATCTCAGAAAGACTGTTCCCCAGAACACGCCCTTCACAGAACCACCCTCTCACCTGTAACATATCTGTGCATTGCAAAATATCCTGAAGCATCATTTTCTTCTTACAATAGGAGCTGGGGTTCCTCAAGGTAATAGAGAAAGAAGGCACACAGGAAGATAATTTAACTGTGAAAAAATTTGCACTATGAACAAAACAAAACACAAAATTCAAATCCTAATCAGTTTGGAAAAATCATTTTAATGGAATATTCAAAAGAGAAAAAACTTGAGTTGCCTATTGTTCCTTTTATTCAAAGGCTGAATGGTGAAGCCACCTGACATCCAGATTTTTCTTTCTTTTTCCTGTGTGGTCTCTGGTTGTTCCCATTTCAAAATGGCAGTTGTGGCTTTCGAAGGAAATGTTCAGGAGGGCAGCTGCCTTGGTGGCAGGCCACTAGGATTCCTCAACATTAAAACATGCACCTAAAGACTCCAGAAGGGAATGTGGCTGTGAGAGGCCTTTGCTCGCTCTTAGGGGCAGGCAGGTCCATGGCTGCATGCTGCCCTGCCTCTTAGCCTCAAAGTCAGTTTTTGGCTGTCTTTTCAAGCAACCCCTCAACAGATGCTCTATTTAATAACTTTAAAAAGGCAAACCATTTGTAGTCATTTAACACAATCTCAAAGCCTTAATTGCAAATGATGGTGAGATGGCCAGAATGGCCAAAATTACCATATGCAGTATCCAACTTCTCTAGGTCCTCCACTACTTATTATTTTTCTGGTGGTACCGTAACCGAGCAGGTGATGTTGTATTGGGAACTATCAGGGCCCATCTGGAAGACCCAGGTGCCCAGCAGCTTGGCATCGAAGTGCAGCTGGCATGTGTGGAGTAGCAAGAGGGTGGAGAGCAGCCAGTGGGGTCAGGGACCCATGATGGCAGGGCCCCAGAGGAGAGGAGATGGAGGAGCAGGAGCCAGAGCGCAGCAGCTGAGAATTTCACTGTGGTTTTCATTTGCATTTCCCCAATACTAATTCTGAACAGCTTTTCATGTATTTAATTGCCATTCATATATCTTCTTTGGTAAAGGGCTCAAATTTCGCTGGGGAAGGATTGTCTTCTTATTGAACTGTGACTGCTCTTTATATATTCTGCACTAATGACCTTAATCAAATATATATTTTCCAAATATTTTCCCTCATTTTGTGGCTTGCCTTTTTAGTTCAAAATATATTTTCTAATTTAACTTATGCTTTGTTCTCTGATATATGGGTTCTTTAGAAGTTGTTTAATTTCCAAATATTTAGGGATTTTTCAGATATCTTCCTGTTACTTCTATTTTAATTTAAAGGATATATTTCGTATACTTTCAATCCCTTTAAGTTTATTGAGACTTGTTTTTTTGGCTCATTTTATGGTCCTTATTCATGAATATTCCATATATATTTGAAATGTTAATTAGGTCAATTTGCTTCCTACTGTTATTCATGTCTTCTAATCCTTGCTGATTTTCTGTCTTCTTTTTTTATCAATTACCCAGAGAGGATTGTTGAAGTTTCCAACTATAATTGAAGATTCATTTATTTTTTTCTTTCTATTCTATCAGTTTCTGTGTCATAGAATTTGCAGCTCTGATATTTAGTGAATACACATGTGGGTTTGTTATGATCTCTTGATGAATCAATCTCTGTCATTTTGAAATGTCCCTATTTTCCCCTGGTAAGATTGCTTGTTCTTTTTTTTTTTTTTTTAAAGATTTTATTTATTTATTTGACAGAGACAGCCAGCAAGAGAGGGAACACAAGCAGGGGGAGTGAGAGAGGAAGAAGCAGGCTCCTAGCAGAGGAGCCTGATGTGGGGCTCGATCCCAGAACGCCAGGATCACGCCCTGAGCCGAAGGCAGACGCTTAACAACTGCGCCACCCAGGTGCCCCAGATTGCTTGTTCTTAAATCAACTTCGCTAGTTAATAATATAACTATTCTTCTTTTCTTTCGACTAGTGTTTTCATGGTATTGTCATTTTCCATCCTTTTACTTTTAACCTATCTCTGTGTCTTTATACCTAACTTGGGTTTCTTATGGGTAGCATATGGTTGAGTCTTGCTTTTTATTTTTTTTATTTTTTATTTTTTAAAGATTTTATTTATTCGACAGAGATAGAGACAGCCAGCGAGAGAGGGAACACAAGCAGGGGGAGTGGGAGAGGAAGAAGCAGGCTCATAGCGGAGGAGCCTGATGTGGGTCTCGATCCCAGAACTCCGGGATCATGCCCTGAGCCGAAGGCAGACTCTTAACCACTGTGCCACCCAGGCGCCCCTTGCTTTTTATTTTTTAAGATTTTATTTATTTACTTATTTGAGAGAGAGAGAGAGCATGAGCAAACAGGGGGAGGGAGAGGGACAGACTCCACGTGGAGCACAGAGCCTGACTTGGGGCAATCCCACCACCCCAAGATCATGACCTGAGCCAAAACCAAGAGTCCGATGCTTAACCCACTGAGCTGCCCAGGCTTACTTTTTTATCCAATCAGATAATTTCTATGTTTTAATTAGAGTGGACCATTTACACTGAATGTAAGTAAATCTGCCACATTGATATATGGTTTCTACTAATATCACCTCTTGTTTCTTTTTCTCTCATTTTTTGCCTTCTTTTGGATTAATTGAATATCTTTTGTGAGTATTAATGGAATACATTATTGGCTTAGTTGCTACACTTATTCACCTTTTGTTTTAGTGGTTGCTCTAGGCTTTACGCTGTACATCTTTAACTTATCACGGTCTACCTTCAGACATTACACGGCTTGACACAGGTGTGTAGGAGCCTTCCTGGGGTAGCTTCCATCTCCCTCCTCCCATGCGGTGTAACTGTTGTCATACATATTACTTCTACTTATGTTATAAATCCCGTAACACGTTATTTTTTTCTTTAGTCAATTATAAAGAGGCTAAAATGAGGAAAAATATCTTTCACCTTTACTCATGTATTTATCACTCCCAGTGTTCCTTATTCCTTTACGTAGATCCAATTTTTTATCTGTTATCGCTTCCTGCTGCCTAAAGAACTTCCTGTAATATTATCTTGCAGAGGTGTTAACAATAGATTTTCTCAGCTTGTCTGAAAAAGTCATTATTTTGCCTTCATTTTTGCAGAAGGTTTCATTGGGTCTAACTGGTTTTGCTTTTCCCTCAGTACTTTAAAGATGTTGCTGTATTGTTCCTGGCTTGTTTCGTTTCTGCTAAGAAGCTCGAAGTCCGCCGTCATTCTTTGTTCCTCCTCAGGTAAAATATCTTTTTTTCTCTGGTTGCATTTTAGCTTTTTTTCTTTATCACTTACTTTCAACAGTTTGCTTTATTTTTTTGCTTGGAGTTTATTAAGTTTAATAGATCTGTGGCTTTATATTTTCCTCAAATTTGGAAAATGTTCAGCTATCATTTCCTCAAATATTTCTTCTGCACCTCCCACATTTTCCCCCCTGTGATTCCAAATACATGTATGTTAGGCTTTTTTTTAATGTTATTCCACAGGTCTTTGAGGCTTTGTTAATAGTTTCAGTCTGGTTGGGTTTTTTGTTTTTTTCTGCTTCAATTTGGATCATTTCTATTGCTATAACTCCAAGTTTATCTTTTCCTTTTAATCCCACTCAGGGTATTTTTCATTTTAGATGTCGTAGTTTTCATCCTACAGGATTCATTTGAGATACACACCTACACACACACACCTACACAGAGAGCGAGAGAGAGAGAGAGAGAGAGAGAGAGCGCTGTACCACGAACCGCTCTTTGAGAGATGCTTTGGGTGGTACATGAACATGTCGCTTACCTCAGTGGATGTTGACCTGTACACTGCAGTCTCAGGAGACCATACCGCTACGGCAGGCACTTAATCTCTGTGTCCATTTCTCCAGGGTAAACCCCTACCTCCTCCCCATTGCAACCGACCCTCTTGCTTTTGCTCCTCCTTAGGGCAACCCCACCCTTTGCACTCACTTCTGTACCCTTCTTCACCCTCTTCCTTAGCCTTCCTGGTACCTAACCTCCTCCCAAGTTCTCTGCTCTCACTCTCAGGCCATCGTTCTTCAACCCAACCTCAGGGTACTGTCTCAGTTCCCAGCCTGATGCTTCCACCAGCCTCCTATTTCTTCAACTTGCATCAACACCTTCTTTTCACTCTTCTCCCAGCACTGAACACTCATTCCTCAGGTGCTCACAGCCTCAGTCAAACTTCAGTCCATTACTCTGGTTCCTCCAAATCAACCTCAAAACTTCCTGACCATCTAACCTCCAAATTCTTTTTAATTAATTATTTATTATGTTATGTCACCACACAGTACATTAATAGTTTTTGATGTAGTCTTCCATGATTCATTGTTTGTATATAACACCCAGTGCTCCATGCAATACATGCCGTCCTTAATACCCGTCGCCAGGCTAGCCCGTCCCCTCACCACCCTCCCCTCTAAAACCTTCAGTTTGTTCCCCATAGTCTGTAGTCTCTCTAACCTCCAAATTCTATTCACACCTCTGTATCCAGCCCAACCTTTCTTTCTCAGGCTGGAATTCATTTTGCTGAGGTTCTGTACCCATCCCTACCAGATTCCTGCCCAGTCTTGTTCTTAGCCCTTGGAGTCATCATTACCTGCTCAGACCCTCTTCTCTCCGGGTTTAGCACTTCCGCTCGGCCCTGCCACTCTCTGTGAGGCCACTGATGCTTCCTGCCTTCTCTCTTTCTTCTCAAAGCATAATGTTTACTTAAGTAAAAAGTTATTTAAATCAAATACCAGGTAGATAATACAAAAAAGAATTCTGAGAAATGGGGAGATTATGATGATGGTATGCAATGATTGCCTTTGTTACCTGATCCAAGGAGGCTACAAGACCATATGAATACAAAGAGGTATCTTTTATTTTCAATTAAGGATTTAAATAATAACCTCCTTTATTTCTTTTACCTCTTATTTGGAAATAAAGAATACTAAATTGTTTTTTATTAATTATTCAGAAATTAAGGAATAAAATGCAAAACAAAATGAGTGATAATTCCGGCATTTTCTTAACAATATATTGTGCATATGTTATGTTCCAAAGTTAAAGTGAGTCATAAAGTCAAGATCAGATACACACTTCAAGTAAACTGAATTACCAAATACTACTTGTTTGCTGAGAGTCTTCTCAGGGTATCAAAGATGAGACACAGGGTGTGACATGGACATACCCCTTGGAGACTGGCTTGCCTAAATTCCTCAGCAATAGAACAGTGGGGTTTATTCTCACAACTCACCCATTATGTTTTCTTTTTTAAAGATTTTTATTTATTTATTTGAGAGAGAGCAAGCGTGAGCAGGGGGAGAGGGAGAGGGATAAGTAGACTCCCCGCTGAGCAAGGAGCCAGACACAACTCGGGCTCCAGCCCAGGACCCTGAGATCATGACCTGAGCCGAAGGCAGATGCTTAACCGACTGAGCCACCCAGGCGCCTCCACAATTCACCCATTATGTTTCTGATGCTCCCTGGCCAAATCCAGTGAGTGTATCTGTAAGACCAGAGAACGTGAAGCCAGACCATGAGCCTCTGGGGCGGCCTGGAACTGAGTGACCACAGTTGCAGGATTTTCTTTTGTATCTTCCTGAGGCCTTCCCCAGAGCCTGCAATTCTCCTTGGATTTCAGAGATCCCAGAGATCATATTTCATCAGATAGGAATCTGTTGACCTGAAACAACAGAGGAAACAACCATCTACTCTTGGCCACCTGACGGCTTGAAAAGAACAAAACTATGTGAGAACTAGGAAAATTTATCCTTCGGATTGTAGAAGTCACTTTGCTGGGAACAAAGTTTGCATCAAGCCATTCCTTCACTAATGTGGACAGGACTTAGCACTAAGCAAGAATATCAGGCTAGAAGGCGACTCAGGGTAAATATTAACACCTGCCAGTATGGCATAACATGAATTAGGAAATGGGGCTATGGGCACATTATTGTTGCTTTTCCAGCCCTTGACAACATTATAACACATGTATTCAACGTTCACTTGGCTGACTTCTCCGAGATTAAAGACTACCACCTATGTCATGTACCAAGAACCCAAGCACCTAACATAATACCTGACATCTAATAGGTTGCTTCCTGATGCGTGTTGAATAAACAAAAGTGATCATTAATAGCCCATGTGTCTCCATATGTATCCCATGTTTCTAGATATTATATTTTCTAGATTGTAGAGATTCTAGAAATATGAGATTTCTAATTGAAATCTATAACTCTAAAATTCTATTATGCAATTAAATGATATCCCTTCAAATGGACAAGTGATATAAATAGTTCTTCTTGGGAACCCGGAGTTGGGAGTGAGGGGACAAGAAGTATTGGTGCAGTATAAAGTGATACATCAGAGTGCCTGGGTGGCTCAATTAAGTGTCTGCCTTCAGCTCAGGTCATGATCTCAGGGTCCTGGGTTTGAACCCCAAGTCGGGCTCCCTCCCTTTCTCTCTCCCTCTGCCTCCCCCCTGCCTATGCTCACTCTCTCTCTCTCTTAATAAATAAATAAAATCTAAAAAAAGAATAATAAAGTGATATGTCAAGGATACTGCCTGGCTCTGGAGTCTGTACGGGTCCTCAGTAGACGGTCCTCTAGTCTGTAGTCCAGTGGCGGGAAACAGACACCCAAAACAGGTAAGAAGGGAATAGAGCTAGGAGAAATAGGAAATAACACATATGGCCAAGAATTTTTAAAAAGCAGACTGACAGACTTGGAGCCTCAAAAATTTTAAGACCCAACATGCAGTTGCTATATACAAAGGGATAATTTAAACTTCATTCAATTCAATATTAAAGTGTTTGTATTGGGGACTCACTAGAGTAAAACCCACTTATTTTCAATCCTGCAATTTGCAATCAGATAGCAATAGGTTGAATGCATCCCAGCTTCTCAAATACTGTGACCTTATGCAGAATACCTAACCTCAAATTGCCTAAACTCTTCATCTGGCTGCTGTGAGGCCAAAGTGGAAGAACGCGGGGGAGGTGCTCACTCGCTGCCTGGCTTAAGCTAAGTGGACAACAGATATGGTAATGCCTTCTTCTTTCCTTTTCTGGGTGATCTCAGCCAAGTAAGAAGAGTGTGGCAGAGGCAAACGGATGTCAAACTCCTCTGATCTGTAAGGGAACCTAAGTTTTGCTGAATGGTGTCGACCTGGTGTCTGTGTAAATCAGCCCTCCCAAAGGAAATAGATTTAAATGAGCTTTAAATAGGTCGAGTGGAATCCAATTTAGAGTGACTTCTTTGTAACATGAAGGTCCACTGATTACTAACTAGCCCAACTCCTATGCTTTGTGACTAAGCTGGGTGGGGGCTTTTCCACCTCTCCTAGTGGAACTATGCATCTGTTTTCCAGCCTACAGATCTGTTTTCTCCAAAAACAAGATTTTTTTTTTCTTGGTGGAATGACTCTAGAAAACTAAATTGAAGTCATTTCTCAGGATCCTCCAGGAATTCATATAGCTTCCTAAATATCAGAAACTATGGGAACTGCACGCACTTCCATTATACAGGTAGCATCTAACACAACTAAGAAAAATGCACTCTTAAGTTCTCCTTTAAAGAATTCTCCAAAATGTTTACAATTTTAATAACTTACATGGGCTTAGTATCCAAGGTCTATAATGGTCTCTTTAGGTATTGTACTCAAAGTAAATGATACCAGGAGAGTTAAGTGTTCTCAAGGTACATTATGCTAAAAAAAAAAAAAAAAATAGGTTCACTCAAGGAATCTTGCTTTTTGAAAATAGCCCAATTTAGTCTCAATCAAGTTTCCCTAGAAAACCCTGGAGTAAGGCTCCCACTGAGATTTCAAAAACATACCTCACTTTCAATTTTCACTTGACTTGGAGATTCTCACCTTTGAGCTACAGGCAATTGATCTCTGTCTGGAACCCTAGGGGGAATCTGTCCTTGACTTTGGAATGGTGGGAGGGAGTGTGCCCCTCCATAAATTTACCCTTGGGGTTTGGTATCTGGGAGAGCTCATTGAGCATGTTTGGGGAAATTTCTCCAGGTCTGCTCTCCTTCATTCTTGGCTCTCAGTCATGGCCACTGGAACAGTCAGGGTTCTGCACAATACTTCAGAATTGCCCTGCTACAATTCCAATGTATTTTGAAAGCAACGCATCATCAGCGGCTACTCGGTGTTTACACAGGCACTAAATCAGGCTGACGTGCTGTAATTGTGGGAAACACATGGGCTTACAGTCAAACAATTCTGTGATCTTCAGCAAGTGACTTTGCTTCTCTGAGTCTCGGGCTCCTCATTTCAAAATGGGGGTCCTCGTAGGTATCTTACAGGGTTGCTGTGAGGTTTCAATAAGACAAGGTTTAGTAAGGAAGCTAGTGCCCTGTCTGACACACAGCACATGCTCAGAAATGGCCATTGCTATATTTTCCATTGTGTCATTTTTTAATCCATCAGGATCATCCTTATCAGTGACATAGAAACAAGAGACTACTGAGAGGTCCCATTGAATGTGGCACTGGAGATGTGAGTGACATCTCATTTTTAGTCTACCATCAGCTTTTCCTGCTTTTTAGGGCAAATTATGAATTCACTTTGAACTCTAATTCTCAGGGTATATTATCTGGGAAACATTCAAACTAGGAAGAACTATTGGTTGAGGCGATCAAAACAGGGTGAAGGATTTAGGTAAGAGCAAAGATGATGTTCCTTCAGTGTGACCCTGGGAGAAGTGAAGCCGAGTGAGAAGAAGAGAAGTGAAAGAAGACCCTCCTGCCACGGTTGGTGCTGACTCCAGACTCTACAAAGTAAGTGGCAAACGGGGGCCTGGGATCAGGAAGTCTGTCCTAATAGGATCCCCTGTGACTACCCCTATGACAGGGTGATGATTAGCGCTTTGGGGGAGTGGGTAAAGGAGTCCTCTGGTGGATCCAAATTGCTTTGAAAACTCTAAGGAAGCTGTTGGTTGGGATTGAGGTGGGAGCAGGGACAGCAATGTGGACAAGGAATATATTAAAAACACAGATAATTTAATTTCTTCCAATCTGGTTGAAGACTGAGAAGCTACGTTCCTTTTTTCAAACCAAAAATACATTGTCTGCTTTCTTTTCACGTTACTCACTGTGTCACTGATGCCAAAGGGGTCATGCTTAACTGTGGCCATAAAGTGAATCCCTTCAGAAGACAGTTTCCTTCTGTTCCCCTATGGTATGTGCTCAGATTTGAAGCTGGTGGATGACTCCGAAAACTCAGATACCACAATCTTAGGTATAAGTTCCTTTGACTTCTATGAGACAAAAATGATGCATGACAGAGAGGACAGACCACGTTCTTCTTGTCCTCATCACAGAACCCACAAAGACACACACTTGCAGAGTACCAACCAGGCACCAAAGCTTTGATGTTCAGGCTGAACACACTAATGACTAAAAGTGTGGACTGAAGACCCACACTCTCTGGCTGTGATCATTACTAGCTACGTGACTTTGAGAAGTGACTTAACCTGTCTGTGACTGTGTTACTGGTCTGTACCTTTCACAGACGGCTGTGAAAATGAATGAGTCCGCTTGTGGACCATGTTCAGCGTGTGTGGCACACGCTAGAGCCTCCTAGTGTACTCGATGCTGAACAACCTTCCATCTCTGCATCCACGTGCCTATGCCTTGTAATATTTTGAACTCTGGCTCTGTCATTAGCTGTGTGCTCTGGGGAAAATTCTTAAACCTCCCTAGCCTGGGTTTCCCATCCTATAAATAGGGGACAATGATAATTACTTTCAAAAGTCATTGTGAGGATCAAATATCAATGTTTTTCAAATGCTTCACAAATGTAAACACCCGAATATATACATAGCTTTTGTTAGCTATAAAACAACAACAACCCCCATCCTGTCACTCTCGTGGATTGTTGTGAGAAGAATGTACATAAAAAAGCAGTGTAAAGCACTGTATAAATGTTATTACATCCAGCAGGTAGGCAATCAATCAATAGGGATTGCTGCAGTCCTGCAGTATCAGGGAGCTAAATACTGAGGAGAGTGTAGTCCATTTACAACTGTCAACAAATCGTACTTTTACCATTAGGAAATCGAAGAATGGTCAATGTAAGCAGATCAACTGAAGGCTTGCTCAAGAACAGTACTTTTTAATTTACTGAAAAGTGCTGTCCAAGTTTTTATTTTAAAGCCACCAACACAAGCTGGTGATGAATAATTTAAGGATGTTACATTAGGGTGGATAGATTTTTGAAGTATTTATGGCTGGGGTTTTCTTTCATTTTAATTTAGTAGATGCTGACATGTGTTGGTGCTGAGCACTGTGGTACTTAACAGTCGTCTGCACTTTTCCCCCAAGAAGGTGGGTTCAGAGCGCTCCTGGGCTGGAGTATAAACACAGGAAGACTCCCTATCCCTGAAGCAGGAGAGTGCCCTCTAATCAGAAGGGGGAATGAAACATGAGAGACTATGGACTCTGAGAAACAAACTGAGGGCCTCAGAGGGGAGGGGGGTGGGGGAATGGGATAGACTGGTGATGGGTAGTAAGGAGGGCACGTATTGCATGGTGCACTGGGTGTTATACACAACTAACGAATCATCGAGCCTTACATCGGAAACCGGGGATGTACTGTATGGTGACTAACATAATATAATAAAAAATCATTATTAAAAAAAATGAATTTTCAAATGAAAAAAAATAATAAAAAAATAAAGACATATTTTTTCTTTCACAACTGGCCAATATAAACAAGTCCTCTCTGAATTAGTTTATATAGGGTTCTCAGAATTTAAGTTTTATCCTACTGAATTTGAAGAAAATTGTTTTTTTCCCTACAACGCTATTGCACTTCACCAAATTATAATCTTTACCGGAAATTAGCACACATCTCCACAATGGGAACAATCTAAAAACATGTCCCTTTCCTTGTTTTCAACTGCGACAAACACAAAAATAGTTACATGTCTGATGTAGACATGAACAAAGCCAGTTCGAGAAGTTTGTCTGGACTTCTGCCAAGAAACCTTCCCCCTCCTAATTAGTTTTGATCCCTCTCACTGTTTTCTCTCCTCAAATAGACTTAAAACTCAATGTAGCCTGGAATGTGCTTTTTGAATATTTTGGTTTTCCATCAAAATGCCTGCAGCCCAATAGTACATATAAGTGGGGATCAAGAAATGGTTTTTGAGTCGATTTATTTAGTCTTTGGAACACTGACTTTTGTAGTGAAATTTCAGTCAAAGACTTCTAATCGAGAGTTGTTTCTTCCTCTTGAATAACAAGACTGGAAGGTGTTTTCTTTCTTTCTGGCAGAAGAAAATCTGCATGTCCTGGCGAAAGTTTAGGAAATGTGTAATTGATGTATTTTTGAAATGCTTCCCTTGTTTCCTGTAATTCCTCCTCCAGGAAATCTTTCCAATTTGTCATAATGCCTAGTTGTTTGGCTATGGACAGCAGCTCCCCCTGAGTGTTAACCAGTTTATCCATCACATTTCCAAGCGTGGCCTGATGTGTCTTCTCTGCTTCTTGAAGCACTTCCTGGACCTCTTCTTGCTTCTGCCTCTGAGCCATGCAATAGTAAACGTTCATTTCATGTTGTTTTTCTTTTATCATTTGGCTCACACTCCTGCTCTGATCCTTCATAGCTGTTATACCAGTATTCAAAATTTCCTCCATGGCTATTCTACAAAAGATAGGGATTTATAAGTGAGATGGGTTAGCCACTAAAAACAAGAAGAGATTGTCTTTTGCCTCAGATGCATGGGAAATTGTTTAGAGGGGCCATCAGTCTGAGACAGGTGGGCAGAGATGACCTTTTGGATTGCAGTAGCTGTAAACAATCCAAAAACATTTTTCAAGCAGGGAGATCACCCCCTGACTTCCCTGCTGGGGACTAGGGTGAGGCCTACTAGCCTAGTGTTTGATGGTAATTTTAGGGACCTGAGTCCTCTGTGGCCAGAAAAATATGAATGCAATGTGATTAAAAATGAATAGGGTCAGAGTTCTAAACCCCTAGAGAAAGCATTTCTGTGTATCAATCCAGCAACTTCCCTTTAGGTGGAGGGAAGGAAACTGTACTCACAGTTTTATCTGAACAATACTCTATGATAGCCACCTCAAACCTTTTGGTCTCAAAACCCCTTTTCACTCTTAAAATGACCAAGGAACCCAAACAACTTTTGTTTGTATGGGTTACATCTAGTGAAACTGACAGTATTAGAATTAAAAGTGAGACATTTAAAAAATTATGTATTTATGTAAGGTATGATTAAATCTATTAAGTATTAAATGCAATTAAGTTACCTTTTATGAAAAACATATTTTCCATATTAAAAAAAATTTGGTGAGAAAAGTGGCATAATTTCACATTTTTTGCAAAACTCTTTACTTGTCTGGCTTAATAGAAAAAAAGATGGATTTTTCATATTGCTTCAATCTGTTGTGACATCACATATCATAAAATTCTGGAAAATGCCACTCTGTACTCATGAGATGAGAGTGAGAAGGCAAATTATATCTTTGTATTATTAAGAAAATAGCTTTGACCTCAGGGACCCCCTGAAAGGGTTTCAGGGACACTGAGCATTCCTTGGGCCACACTCGGAGAACCACTGATGAATGAGTTCACAGACCTCTGGCTGTAATGTATGTAATCACATGTAATTTATAGCAGCCAGCTGTTTTGAATTCTTACCATGTCCCAGGCAAGTAAGTGGGTGAGCATCCCATGCATACATCAGCTTAATATTTCCTCAACGCGCGTCCGTGAGGTGGGTCTGTGATTCCGCCTATTTTACCGATGAGGACACTGAGGCTCACAAAGGTTAAATGACTTCCCCTATTTCACTTAATCAGTACAAGTGGCAAAATGAGCAACCCAGGTGGTCTAAGTCCAGGTCAAAAGCTTTTAGCCACTGAGTGCACTTCTGGTGGACGTCTCTGATTAACCTGGTTCCAGTAAAACCTCCCAAGATTTAAGAATAAAATAACTTAAAAATATTGATTCAAATATTTATGATTGTTCCTAAAAATCCTCCTCCTCTGCCTCTGGTCTAATACAATCTTCCCAAGGCTTAGCACCTGCCCTATCTCCTAACTTCTAACCTCCAAGATGCAATTCTCTCATTGTCTCCGGTTCTTTCAGCTTGACTTTCAAACGCGACAGACTTCCCCAATCACGAGGTCAACATCAGTTGTCCTTAGCCTCTGTGGCTGCTCTGCAATATTTCTCTCCTCCCTTTTCCCACCAATCAGACTACATCTATGATTAATAACAAGGGTTCACCTTTACTGAGTACTTACTGTGTACCAGGGACTGTGCTAAGCATTTAACATGCATTTGCATCTCATTTAATTTTCACAGTAACTGCAGATGGCACAATTTTTCTTTACTACCTCTTATTATTCCCATGGAACAGGGGAGGAAATTGAGGCTTAGGGAGATTTAGTTACTGTTCAGTGACACAATTGAGCAAGTGGGAAAGTTCCCGCCCTTGACCATTACCTGCTGCAATACTGTGAGAGATCATTATAAATTTTTTATCGGGAGGACAACACAATGAAAGTAACGTTTTAGAATTGTTATTTTGGTATTAGTGGTTAAACTGAAAAGTGATGGGGTGAAGTATAGAGATGAATTGGTACTATTTTGCAACATTCTTGGTGTGCAATGATTAGGGTCTGAATTAATGATGAAAAACAGAGGCATAGGTAGAGGGAGAGAAAATGATAGGTCCAAGAAATATTACAAAGCCATAAGTGCCAGAGTTTGTGTTGGCTTGGATAAAGGGGAGGCAGAAAGAAGAAGAATCAAGACTAACTTCCTGATTCTCAGCCTGGGTCACAGGAGAATGGAGGTGCCATTGGAAGTCACACTGTGGCTAGAGCCGGGGGGGGAGGGGGCTCTACATATACCCTGAGGATTTAACCTGATGTTTTATAGAATCTTCAGGATATTGGAGAGGCTGTAAAGGTGGCGACCAGGGACCCTGGGGCTTCGATTACAGGGAACTGGAAGGAAGCTTCCTTGAGCGGCCCTCAAATCTCCATAGAGAATGTGATGCTCTTTCTTGGGAACCACAGCTCTGACCTATGCAGGTGTGAGCTTCCTGCTGGCTTTGCCTGGTTTTCTCCTGGCCCACACAGAGGATGTGTTCATCTATGGGGCCAACTAGAAGGCTCCAGCAGAGCTGGTCCTAAGTAAAACTGCTCAAATAAGGTACATCTTAGATCATTCCAGCTCCCCCTCCATCACAGCCCACTCCTACCCCCCTTAAAACACCTTGCTCTCAAGATCTGTTCTCACTAAAAAGATCTGGTATTTTTGGGGATGTCCTTTCCAACTCCTCCCAGTCTGCATTAGAGCCTGAATTTTTGATCCTATGGGATTCAATCCTTTTGGTTTAATCCCATAGGATCTTTATTCTGATCTTTATTCTGATAATTTCCTTGAAATCATAGAATTGAAGGCAGGAAGAAAGTGGGTGCAGGACATGGAGAGAAGGTCTGGAGTACCCATTCAGCTTTCTATCCCCCCTGTCTGGCCTGGTGCCTGGTGTGTATAAACAGGTAACCAACGAGTGGGTGAATGAACGGGTAGTATAAATGTAGTTCTCTCCAATACTTTTAATGCCAAATAATACCAATTTAAAAATAGCTGGATGAGAGCATTTTTAAAGCCTGAAATAATTCATGCTTAAAAAGGATTCTTAGCATAAGCAAAATATTCATCATAAAAAAGTTAATTCTTGTGGTATAGCTAAAATATTTTTTGATTTATACAAATTACCCACAATTTTTTTTTTTTTTCTCAAAAGAGGGTCTAGAAATCATATCGTATGGGGAAGGAGTAAAGGAACTGGTTTAGTACTTTTTGGTATTTTTTCTTTTCTCCTCCAAACATGCTTGGCCAGTGTTTCACTCTTCTCAAGTATCTGAAGGATCACTATGCGTAGAGGGGAGGCAGAGCTGGAAGCCAAGCATGGACGTGAGGATGAGACCCAGCACATTCTGGATCCACATTAGGAAGCACAGGACAAGTAGAGGCGTCCAGCATTTTAACCAACCACTTCAACCAGCTGTAAAATTCCTGGAACAGCAGCACTCAGGAGGCTCACCAATGCCTGGCGGGCATCCAGCAGAAGGAGTGGGAGGTCCAACTCGGTGACCTCCAATGACCTTTCTGACATGACGTGAAAGTTTACGCTTTTTTCTGTAAGTGATGAGGTCTATCTGCCATCTCTCACTTTATGAGGCTCTAATCTTGGGATTTCAAAATTACTCACCATATTTACATGCAGTGCTGGCCAGAAATTGAACTCTTTTTGAATAATTTTAGTGTCTGTCCATATATATCTACAGGATTCAGTCTGATATTTTATAAAATGGGTTCTCAGAGAAGAAAAACAGATTACTAAATAAAAATAGAATCCAATAAATAATAATTCAACCTCATTAGACTCTTGAGGAAAAAATAAAGCATGGAGAAACCATAACAGCAATTGATTTGTGTTTTGCTCTTTAGGGACCCTCTTAGCTCGCTCTCTGTCACTGTGTTTGGGAGGCTACTGAAATGGTACAAGATACATTGCTTACAGGTTTAAAGAATAATATCTGGCTGTTCCTTCCCTTCTATCTACTAAGTAAAGTTTTCATTTTCCCCATATATGTTGCTAAGAGCACACTTCTTTCTATGTCCATCAATGAAAGTCCTGGCTCTTAAGACCAATTCCTAAATTGTAAAGGGATTTGTTCCCAAGATTCATTTGTATCAAATATTTAAAGTGATACTGAGCATTTGCCTGATGAGCCCACAATATACTATTAATCCATTTTTTCACTTGAACTATAGGACCGTCAGCACTATTTCAATCAGTTATAACCACTGTGTTTTAAGGAAAATATATTCTGATTTTCCTTAAGAAACAGGGAACCAACTGCTCCCTGGTCTTGCAGGAGGATTAGTGATACCCCCACACTGAGACAGGTGACAGGCATTATATAGGGTGACTGATATTCTTCACCTTCCCTTGGCTCTGCCTCATTACACTATCCACCCTCCCTTCTACATGTTCGTTCATGCTGTTCTCTCTCTTTCCAGTCTTTCACAAATGGGACCTCGATCCTTCTCTCTAAGGCCCAACCCAAGACTAACTGCCTCCAACAAACCTACCTCACCATATAGCCCACACACTTGTTGCTTGATGTTTTCAGGACTTTCCCAGAACTTACATGTTCTCTGTACCCGTCCATCTAGCCTTGGTCTATGGGGCAGCCATGCTTTAGTTACTACACATGTTGAGGAAACACCCTCATTTCCTTGCAGCAGAACTCAGGACCACATCCATAGAAGGCACTTTATAAGCTCTGCTGAAATGAGCAGGGTAGTGTAATGGAAGGTCATCAACTTTGGTATAGTATAGACCAGGGTTCACATCGGGCCCTGTCACCTCTTCTCTATGTGACCTTCGGCAGGGTGCTCAATCACTCTCTTAAGACTCGGGGACTTTGTCTGAAGATATGGAGGATGACAGAATGCCTCGGGAAGGGATATGAGAATTCAGTGAGAAGCACACAAAGGGCTTTGTATGTGCTGCGTGTTAAACAAAGAGTAGCTCTCATTAGGAATTACAGCCATGAACACAAAAGTTCCTGAGCAGTCACTTCATTCATGCCTTTATCCTGGGCTAGAAAACACCTAAAACCTTTTAAGCAAAACTTGCCTGCTTGTTCTCTTCTCTCCTTCTTCCTTCCCCCCACCTTCTTCCTTCCTTCCTTCCTTCCTTCCTTCCTTCCTTCCTTCCTTCCTTCCTTCCTTCCTTCCAAAGAGTACAGTGTTTCCTAGATAACCTATTTAGAATCTAATCACCCCAGTCCACAAAAAAGTTTTCTGTGAATTTAGCTTATTTGTCATAATATGTAAATGTTCTGAATCCTTAATTCTTCAGTGGAAGTTTATAGTCAAATAAAAGATCTACAGTCGAATTCTAAACAGTGGTCCTTCTCCATATATTCGTTTCTGCAAATGCTCTAAAGAACACTGGAATCCAGCAATGTCTAGAAATAAGATCTGATGTTCTGTGGAATGGGTTCAGCTAATTGGAACATATTCGAACCTTTGTTTAATAAATATTTAATGCACGCATACAATGTGCCAGGCTCTCTTCCAGGCATTTGGAATACATCAATGGACAAAATGGACATTCTAGTTGGATAGCCTTAAACAATAGACGTGGCAGTTCCCTAATTTTAGTCAACTGATATAATAAAAGGCAGTCATTGAAAATCTTCTATTCAATCCTCCTAGAGGAAAGGGCTGGAGGTGGGGGGGGGGTGAAAGAAGCAGAGTGAGGGAAGGAGCAGACACTGCAGGTGTGTGAGGAGTAGACCCAGAAGCTCCTATAGGAGAGGCAGAGTTCCTGTAGATGGAGGGCGGGGAGAAGGGAGAGGAGGATACCGCCTTTCACTGCATTGGACCACAAGTCATTTGGGCATTACCACCTTCTCTAACTTTCTCCCAGAATCCTCTTTCACCTTCCTTTTCCATCTCACCAATGATTTATAGTCTGTGCATGGAGGAAGGTACCACTGAAACAGTCACAGCTGCAGCCCTCATTCCTTTTTATCTGCAAAATAAACATCCTACAGGGTTTGACCTTTGGCCCTGTTCTAAACAGTTCTAACAAAGAAGGTTTTACCCGTTAATCTCAAATAGATCTGTTTCTTAAGTCAAAGAGCAAAGCAAAAGAGACAAGTCCTAGACTAGAAGGCCAAACACAGAGGTTTCAGTCTTGGCTCCGCTGCTGAACCTGCGTGATCTTGGGCAGGTCACTTAATAGCTGGAAACTGTGGTTTTCTCTTGGTCCCAATAATCACTAGGGATCCTGAGTGCTGTCCTGTTAAAATTGGCCAATTCCATCAAATGTTCATTGCATACATAAAAATGGTTACTTTGGTATTCTTTTAAAAAAGTGAACTCAATTATGTAGAAATTATTTGTGACTGTGTACAAATATAAAGCTGTAATTACATCAAAAGGGCACAGAAGGACGCGGGCCCCATTATTTAAAATGAATGTCCCTGAGAGACAAGGAGGGTAGGGAAGCAGTGAGTCAGGACTTAGCAAGTTTTGCCCCATATGTTTCCAAAGTGTCGATTTCATTTACAGCATGTATTACTTGTGTAATAAGGAAAGACCAAAAGTAACACATTCATGCTGGGGTAGGATATCAGCTAGCGAATGTGAAAATTGACTTTTATGTGTTTATAGGGAAATATTTCTTGAGACCTCTCCTCAGCCTCTTAAAACTGGAGATACAGAATGCAAAGCACATTATTTAGGATGGTAGTTACCTCTTGAGAGGGGGGAAAGGAAGGAAATGTGATTGAGGAAGAACACACGGGAGCGTCAGAAGTGTTAGCAATTTTCAATCTCTTCAGATGAGTGGTAGGTCCTTGAATATTCATGCTATTTTTCTTTAAACCACACACACGCATAACAAATCACATATTGTTCTCTATGTTCGAAATACTCCATAATAAAAATGTAAAAACACGGAACCTGGGAAATATCCACCTATGTGCCTCAACTGTATCCCTTTCTCCAAGTTGATTTGGCCAGAGTAAGATACTGATTTGCAAATGTGTTCTCTGGAATACCTTTTCTGGGCCTGGATTGCTTCTTGGGCCATCTGCCTCTCTTCAGCCCTGGCCCTCTCCACAGCCTGGACCTTCTCCCTGTGGCACTCCATCATAATCCTCTGGATTCTATGCACCATGCGTTGTTCCGCAGCCAACTGTTCTCTCTGAAGTTCATCTTCCATGTTTTGGTGCACCTCTATCTTGGTTTTGGCTGCCATTTCCTTAAGCAACAGTTAAATAGGTTTAGATGTTACAGCTTTGATGTTTCAAAATGAACACTAAAAGGTTATTCGAATCATAGTTCATCAACCCAATGGAATGTGCACCTGTGAACATTGATGATTTAAAAGAAGAGTGTGGGGGCACCTGGGTGTCTCAGTCGGTTAAGTGTCCAACTCTTAATTTCAGCTCAGGTTGTGATTTCAGGATTGTGAGATCGAGCCCCACCTTGGTCTCCACGCTGGACATGGAGCCTGCTCAAGACTCCCTCTACCCCTCTCCTCCTGCCCCTCCCCACCTATGATTTCTCTCTAAATAAATAAATAAGTACAGACCGTGTATAATATGGAAAACTTTCACTTATATGATGCTAGTAATATTGCAAACTATAGAGCATATAGGTAATACTGGAATATTCCCTAATATGCAAAAAGGGAAAATAGGTCTTTTTTTCCTTGATCATCCAAACATTTATAGTGTCATGTTATCTTTATACATAATTAGAGATATAGAATATGATTCTCCTTCAGGAAGTCAATCCTGGAAAATGACAGAAATAATGACTATGCCTCCTGAGTGTCTCCTGGGTAGGGGGGAACCTGAAGCTCAGGCAGCTAACAGTTGCCCATTACTGTAGTCACAGAAGCTTGTCTGCTGGTCCTCTTCCCAACTGAGCATTCCAGCTCATTAGCACTGAGGGGCCATTTCTCCTTCACCAAGGGGACGGGAACAAGTTCTCTACTACTCCAGGGTAGAAGGACCTGTAGATGCCTTTGGCCAAGTAAAGGAAGGAAGTACCAGTCAAACCAGGACTCAAGAGAAACAGATTCTCAAGGAAAACCCTGTAACCATTTTGGAAAGGCCTACCAACTCTGCGGTGTGCCAGGCACTGTGCCAGCCTCACTTACTACAAACACAGGAAGGCTGGGATCCTCCTTCTAATGGAGGTCTAGTGGAGGGAACCAGAACTTAATCGTGCAATGAGTGTTTTAGTAGCAATGTAAGAAACGGGGAGCAATGAATTCTGTCTAGAGTTTTATTTTATTTTATTTTTATTAAAAGATTTTATTTTATTTATTTGACAGAGACAGCCAGTGAGAGAGGGAACACAAGCAGGGGGAGTGGGAGAGGAAGAAGCAGGCTCCTAGCGGAGGAGCCTGATGTGGGGCTCGATCCCAGAATGCTGGGATCACGCCCTGAGCCGAAGGCAGATGCTTAACGACTGCGCCACCCAGGCGCCCCCTGTCTAGAGTTTTAAAACTTTCATTTAAAAGTAAATTTTTATCTCTGTTTTAGGGATAACAAGAGAGCATAAAGAAATAAGTTATTTCACATAGTGAGTCAGTGGAAGAACGAGGAACAGAAACAGGATTCTCAATGCCAGTTTCTTGCTTCACTGCTGGCTGTGATGCTAGGGTCTTTCAAGAGATTCATCAATTTATTTTCATTCCAGAAACCCTGTATAATCTTTTAAACACAGAGAACATGTTTGCTTGCTTTCTCTCTTCCTTTCTTTTGAACTCTATGTCTCAATGGAAGCTGGAACACTTTAGCTTTTTAGAAAAAAAGTGTCTCAACAATTAAAATATTTGTTAGACTTCAGTTTTTTCAAGAGAAGCAGTTTTCAACTTCTCACTTTGGCTACTCCAAGGGTGACAATTTTTAAAAAGCAATAAAATAACAAAAACAACTTTAAGAATCTCTCCAGAGTGGCCTCAGTTCATGTATTTAGAGAGAAATGTCAAGGAAAACATTGGCTGTTTAGAAATGCCAGCTAGGTTTTCCATATGCAGAAGGCTTTGTCTCTGAGAGGACTAGAACTTTTTAACGATAAAACATTTTACATGGAAATATTTCTAAATGTCTTTAACATTTATCTTACTTCATAAAAAAGAGCATAGTGAACATACTTTAGCCTTTCTTGATCATCTAGGCTGGTAGATAAAACAGAACGATTGTATTGAGCTAAATACTTTACACTATGCTTAGTCATTGTTCAAGTTATGGGGCTACTTGCCTCTGTTTTAAATGACCCCAGACTGCTTTGCTTTTTGAGATCTGATATCTGATTTCTATAATTTTTCTTGTTCCTCACATGCTATTGTGCTGAGGACCCTCTGTTCTCCATGCTGCCTGAGCTCCTTTCCGTCATTTCTAGTTCGGGGCATTTGGTCTGTCTGTGGTACCGGGCAGCCACAGCTGCTGGGTTCAGGCTGTCAGGTAGGTGTGAATAACACTTGAGCGGGGGTGGAGAGGTTCTGCTGCGAGTGATAAGCCCGAGTTTCCGTCTTGTAGTCGGAGGCCTTTATTTAAGTTCCTCAGGGATATTTTAAACTATTTCTAGGTTTACAAGTATATTCTCAGTAATTGAGATTGCTGAATGGTTGAGCTCTAGGTAGATAAAGTAATATCATAAAATATTTCTATCTGAATCACAGAATTTAAAAATGATACCCCAGCCGTTTATTTTGGCTGGGTTCTGAACTTGGATTCGAAGAATTAAACCGAGTCCTTCTTTTATGTAATGATGTATTAAAAGCAAAATCATTTTACTGCCTCACAAAGCATGTGGAATATATATCTAAAGTTACAAAAATAATTCAATGACTGACTGTTTGGCAGTGTCCTTATTCAATGGAAAGTCTCCCAGTTAAATTACTTTTACTGAAATGCATTTTGAGTAAATCAGCTCATATATTGAGATACTGTAAGAAACAGCCTCATGAAATCCATCACATTTACTGCGCTGATATTTGACAGACATTTATGACACAATGTCTCCCTTAGGAGAAGTTTCTCTCAGCTATCACATATAGAAATATCTGGGCCTCTCTGAGTATCTGATTTGTTTCTGCCTTATGGATGTGGTGATTCATGGCATTTTCCTATTTGCACTAACTGCCAGAAAGTTCAAGGCCCAAATAGTGATAACTGCGTAGGAACTCATGCATATATATATTTTTGTTTTTAATTCACTCCTGACTTCATTATATTTTCTACTCTAAGTTCCCCTTTGCTTCCATTTTGTCATTTGCTTTTCAATATTATTGTATTTGAAAAAGTTAATGTAAACATCTTTTCAAAATACTACCTATATCCATTGGATAAGATCTTGAAATTTTGTTTAATAGCAAGTATCTGAGCCTTATGCCAAATTCTTAATATCATAAGATTAATACCTGGTGAGATCTATATATCTTAATTTAATGGTATTTGGTTTTAGAATAGCTTGGTTTTCTGCTCTACATATTGGCAATCTCAAACTGTAATACGTGTAAGAATCAGATGGGCTGCTGGTTAAAAACCTTGCCCCTGACTGTGTAGGTCAGGTGGGGCCTGGCAATCTGCATGTTAAGCTCCCTGGTGAGTAGACTCTAAAGCAGGTTGTTCATAGACACTGAGCAGGGAGGATCCCCACTACCCTTTAGGAACCTGCGGCACAGCTCCCTTTCCTGCTGACAAGTTTCCTGAGGACAAGGACAGTCCATTTAATCTCATCTAACACCCATCTGATCTATGGTAGGTGCTCATTACCGAAACAATGAATAAATGGGCCGGTAGTCCCTGAACTGTTTATTAGTTCTGTTCTTATTAAGTTAGGCTGAATGGGGGGCCAGACTTCTGCCACTCTCCCTCCAGCCTCTACCCATGAATTATCACAACTACAGCATGTCCTGTCCTGTCCCTCCTGTGGCCGACATGTGGAAACAGTTCTATATCCTTTTCCTTTGATCAGATTTTGTAACTGAGGTACTGGGCTAAATACTGAATTCTGGACCTCTGCCTGGAAAGTTTGTCTCAACCTATAGTAGTGTGTCTGAACAAGTTCCAGGTTAGAAAGAGGACCCCTCATTTTGTGACTGCTGGTGCTGCAGGAAATACTGCAGTTAACAGCTCAGGGTCCCTCTTCGCACTGCAGTTAATGCAAATTGAGGGAAGGGGAGGTAATCAGAGAGCCCAGGAGAAGCCTACTTCCTTCGTTCGGCTCCAACGTGAACACTTGCTAACTCAAGGCTCTGTGCTGGACACTGAGCTAGAGTGGGAATGAGAGACACGCCCTACCGAAGGCTACAGTCGTCTGTGGGGCAGAAGTAATCACACGGTCTATTTAACTGCAATGCTGATGGGTGAGGACCGCTGTAAAAGGGGACAGGGTGTCAGGACAGTGCATGGGGGCAGGGCAGAGCTGATGAGGTAAAGCTTCCCTTGAGTAGTGTTTGAGCTAAATCCCATGAAGTGGGGTTAGAACATTCTGGCAAAGACCCTGAGGTGGGAAGGATGTGGTGCATTCAGGTCTGAGGACCCAAAAAAGGGCCCTGAGAGAGAAGGGCTGGGGCAAGAGAAGGGGTGGGTAAAGCAGATGGGGTGGCTCCTTTGGGCCCTGAAGCCCCATAAAGGTTTGGATTCATCACATCAGAGACCATGGGCTTCTCCCACATCCGCCCACCACTGCTGCCTCTCATCTGTGAGTTCAGCATCTCTTCTGTGGAAATCCTGGGTCTCCCAACCAACCTCCAAAAACACCCATCAAGGTTTACATATTTTGTTTTTTCTCCTAGTCCTTTGCCAGAGCGTTTTACTAACTATGCACCCTTAAACAGACAACCAAGCAGTCCTAAAACCTGTAAATCTCGTTGGTGCGCCTCTTCCAGAGTCTGAATATTAATCCTGTGTTGGCCATTTGCTTCTTCAAGTGCTTTCTCGACGGCTTGTTTTTGACGTTCATCAGCCTTTAAAAGAAACAGCCCACTTATTAATATTTATATATTAATGTATAAACTTTTATTAACACCAATTTTTCATGTTTACTGAAAAATTAGCAACCACCATTGGGCCCCTAATTACTTGCTCTGTTCCCATCTCCGATCCCCCACAGCAAACTGGCTGCCTCAGCCCGAGATGCCCTAACATCTCAACTGAGGGCTAACATCACTGTTTCGGGAATTGCTAAAGAGAGTTTTACTGTAAGCTGCTGGGCTGTCTTTTCTTTGGCACTTTATTTCTTGCTTGATTGACTATCAAAGTAATGTCTGCTCATTGCAGAAAATCTGAAAAACAGATAAGTGGAAAGATGCACAAAGCTGGAACTTGCTGAGAAAGGAGGCTGAGCACCAACTCTGACCTCCTGTGTCCGGCATTCAGAAAGAGTATTTATTATTTAATTTGAAGAGAATGCCCAGATCATTAGATATGCTGACATGCAAATTGTAGATTATTCATAAAAGCATTGCTTTGTCTTAGTTTATAATAAATAGTTTGCAATTAATTTGAATTTTACTATTATTGATAAAGAAATGACTACTAAGGGGCGCCTGGGTGGCTCAGTGGTTAAGCGTCTGCCTTCGGCTGAGGGTGTGATCCCAGGATTCTGGGACTGAGCCCCACATCGGGCTCCCTGCTATGCTGGGAGCCTGCTTCTTCCTCTCCCACTCCCCTGCTTGTGTTCCCTCGCTCACTGGCTGTCTCTCTCTGTCAAATAAATAAATAAAATCTTAAAAAAAAAAAAAAGAAATGACTACTAAGACTTTTATTCATATTACCCTTTGCACTTTCAAAGTACTCTAACACCAAGCTTGTGCTGGCATGGGTGCTGGACAATTCTAACACTCTTTGCTATGATGTCTATGTTATAAAGAAACTGAGAAATAATGTTCCAAGGGCTGTAGCTTGTCCTGCTCTCACAGAGCATTAATTCCCTTTGGGAAGTTGTTTATGTTATTCTATCTATGACTAGAAGAAGTATGAGCTGGAGGATTGAGATCTTGCTTCAGTTAAGTGTCTGGGATCTGACGGTGAGTCCCAACACACTCAAATTGCCCCTACAACCCTCAGCAGTCACTGGGACAAGGTATCAAGGACTTTGGAGGAGCAAGGAGAGCAGGCCATAATGCAGAATTCGGCAAAACAGGCACTTGGTCAGGGGTGTTAACACACCGCACAAATGGATGGTCTACATATGAAACAACTATCAACAAGGATGTCTTTTTTTTTTTTTAAGTTTTAATCCAAAGAGATTAAAGAGAGCAGGAGGCATCCACACAGAGGGCGATTTGGAAGGAAGGAAGTCCCTAATGGTGTCTGCTTCTCACTAAACAGCTCCTGTGTGCCAGGCACATTATTGCATTGAACCCTTTCGACAATGCTATAGAATCTGACTGCTCCTGTTTCACATCTGAAGAAGCTGAGACTGTAGAGCTGAAGACCTGGCCCAGGGTCCCACGAATAACCAGGATTCAAAGTCAGTTCCGCCTATTGTTTCGAACAAATCCAAAAAGTGAAAGAACTATAAAGATGCATTGAGGTTGATATCCAACTTCTCTTACCTGAACCCATATGTCAGCTTCTGCTTTCGCAATACGTTCTTTGAGTACTGCCTCTTGAAATTGCTCTTCTTTGTTCAGAATATCTGCCCCAATATCTGTGTATTTGAGGAAAAACAATCACAAGAATCCACAGACTGTTTTTTTTTTTCCTTTTCACTATCACCTAGTTATTTATTAATGTTCTCTAAAAGATATAGCCTTTTAGATGTCAATCTTTTCTTTAAAGATACCGATGAAAGGGGTAAGTTTTCCCCTAACTAATGAGGAGGGAACTCACAGCACTGTTGGGTCTGGAGATCGTCTGTTCCCTTCATTACACTCAGGCCACACACTAAGCAATTGGGGAAGTAAAATGGCAGAAAAGAGCGCATTCTGCGATTCCAGAGCAACAGAGTGAGAGAATATTGAAGCGATATCAGCACATTATCCTGCTCCTCTCTCTGCTCCAATCTGGGTGCCGGCGTTACCTCCCTCAGGGAAGGGGTAGCAGGACGCCCTCTTCACTCTGGTGCGGCCTTTCTTCATGTGCAGGTCTTCTGGTTCAGCTGCTGCAGTTGTGGAGTGAGTAAATGTGTTTGGTACTTCTCGGTCACTGACCTCATTTAATTTCCACATGATAATATTTCCATAATAATAGCCTCCCTACTCGGACAAAAAAATAAAAGCCTAAAGAGGTGAGAGGACTACACGGTACCAGATAGCTAGGGGTGGAGCTAGACCTGCTGCCGAGCTCCATCCCGCCTGCCAGAGCGGACTGTCAGAGGTCGCTCAGGTCTGTGTGCAGGCGACGAGCCTTTTCAGTGCTCATGGCACACACATGGTCATCTTTTGCCCAGTCTAAGCTCTTACACTATTTACTCTTCATTCCATTTATTTCTCATATCTTAGATTTGTTGAATTATTACCTTTTCATGTGATTAGGTCTTGACGATCAACTTCTGAAAATTATAAAGCATATCCTATATTGCGTTGTCTCTCTCCCAGTGTCCAGCTTGGTGATAAGCACAGAGAAGCCACTGTGGACGTATGTGTCTGCCCAGCATCTCTGTTCTCCCTCTGGTAACAGGACCCATTTCTCTCAAGAACGTTCCTCTCTCGTTTCGGGTTGTTCTGGGGGGACTGCAAATCACAGCAGCCAACCTGCTTGGCCCATCATATCATCGCCATCCTCCAGGCCATAATAGTTGGCCCAGGGTTGGGCACATGTTCCAGCCTGGCTAACCAAGCTCTTCTTTAGGATTTTATATAAGGATGTAAGGAGAATATAGCTTTTTCCTCTGAGATTTCTAAACTGGTGGTAATAGCCACTTAGAGCAGTGTGGGACACTTCTACTCTTTTCCCAGGACTAAGCCTGGCTGGTAGTAAACAATCGGGCCAACCATTGAGAGCAAGCGAGGATAGACCGAAAGCCCTGGTACCAGATTCCTCTTGGGTTTCTCTGTTAAAGGGTCAAGGAATTCTCTTTTATGCATAGTCTGTCTGAGTTTTGTTTCTGTCACCTGCCACTGAAAATCCATGTTTGGTGGCATTAAGAGTCTTTGCTACTAGATTATTAGTGAATCTAAACACATAGGGCAGTGAATACTATGGTAGAGATGGACACATACTACACAGGCCCAACACTGTGTAGATAGGATTATGAAAGATCTAGGAAGAAAGGTGACTAAGCGTGGACACGAATGTATTAAAACTTCATAAAAATGTGACACAACTGTGGGCTGCTTTTCCTCTTTTTCATGCTTAAATTCCATTATTTTATATTAATTCTTCTCAACCCTGACTGTACAACAAGATTCCAGCATAGCTTTAAAAAAAAATACTCAGAAAGGAAAAGACTACTAGTACAAAGAACAACTTGGATGGATCTCAAGGGCATTATGCTGAGTGGAAAAAAAAAGCCAATTTCAAAGAGTTACATACTATATGATTCTATTTATATAACATTCTCAAAGGGATAAAATTATAGTGATGGAGAACAGATTAGTGGTTGCCAGGGGGTCAGGTTAGGGTGTGTTAAGGGGTAACACAAGGGAGTTCCTTTGTGGCGACAGAACAGTTCTCTGTCCTGATTGTGGCGATGGTTACATAAGCCTACACATAATAAATTTCATAAAACTACATACCAAGAAAAGAATGCATGTAAGGTCTACACCTGAGTTAACAGTATTGTTCCAATATCAATTTCCTGGTTTTGACAATATACTAGCATTATGTAAGATATCAATGAGAGAAATTGGAGGAGTACAAGGGAACTTTGTTCTGTTTTTAAAACTTGTGAGTCTTAAACAATTTCCAAATAAAAAGCTATTAAAATATGAAACAAATATAAAAAAATTAAAAACCAACACATGCTGAAGCCTGATTCTGAAGGTTCTAATTTAGTGGGTCTGTATTAAATTAAGTCCTATGACTCTGTATTTAGATATTTGTAGTAAAAACAAATGTTTTAAAAGCTGTGTGCTTTGGGGCACCTGGGTGGCTCAGTCAGTTAAGTGGATGACTCTTGATCTCAGCTCATGTCTTAATCTTAGGGTCATGAGTTCAAGCTCCACATTGGGCTCCACGTTGGGTGTGGAGACTACTTAAAAAACCAAAAACCATGGGAGCGCTGGTGGCGCTGTCGTTAAGCGTCTGCCTTCGGCTCAGGGCGTGATCCCAGCATTCTGGGATCGAGCCCCACATCAGGCTCCTCTGCTGGAAGCCTGCTTCTCCCTCTTCCACTCCCCCTGCTTGTGTTCCCTCTCTCGCTGGCTGTCTCTCTCTGTCAAATAAATAAATAAAATCTTTAAAAAAAAATCCAAAAACCAAAAACCAAAAAAACACAAAAAATAAAAGCTGTGTGCACTGCTAAAGTTGAGGACTACTGCCCTATGCAATATTCATTTAACATTTATACAGACATTCCCCCATGCTCCTGAATTTATTCTTTGACTCTTTTGACTTAAAATAGTTAATCACAAATACAGGTCACTGGATAAAAAATATTAATTTATAGCTAGTTAGATTTAATTTATCCACTTAATGTTTGGATTCAGATATCTCAGAAGGCATAAGAAATCAATCAATAAATGCACACCTAAGAGTGGATATCCACTGATCTGGGAGTAAGAAGTCAAATCATTCTAGACATCATAATTAGTATGTCATACTAAACGTACTGAAAGTTAAAATCAGTTTTGGTATTGATATTTGTAGAGAACAATTCCAATTTGATCTCCCCTATACTGTAGTGTTTTCAAAACACTCTACATTCTTTAGCTTCTCATACTTTCAAAGATCAGGAGTGAAATCAAATCACTAGTTTACCAGGTTACAGGAAGAGAGGATCAGAGAAGTATTTTGAGAGTCCTTAGGAAAACATTTTAAGGCTCCAAGTCAGATTGCAAACTCTGATGGAAATAAGGAGAGAAACAAACCTGTGATGACAATCTGATTTGCTTAGACAGTAAATAGTCTCAGGTTATCTCCATGTTACCTACATTTATGTCACCAGCTACTAGTAAAGGTTATAGCGTCACCCACTTATTACGTTGTTACTTAGAGGTATTTCCTCTCCTATGTGTAAGGAAGGTGCCCAAGTATGGGCAAGGGCAAAAAGAACTCCCATTTACTACTACGTGTCAACAAGTATTTCATTAAAGCCTCATAACCAACCTGCAAATAGGGATTAACATCCCTATTTAATATAGGATCAGATCCCTAACATCCCTGTAAGGAAACAGACCGAGAAGCTAAGTGTACTGTCTAACACACACAACTGGTCAGTGGAGAAGCTAGATTTCAACCCATATTCTTCTCGCGCCAGACACCCCTGCAAGGCAAGCAACTTTGATCAGAAGAGCTGATAAAAGTCTACATAACAGAAAGAATGACACATAATGCTGTCAAATATTAGAACAAAGGAAAAGAGCATCCACTTACCCAGTATATCTTTGTGGGTGTAAAAGCGTGTCTTAAATGGCTTGTATTCATGGATCCGTTTGAAGGTTTCCCCAAAAGGGGCTGGTGGAATTATTTTATTACAAACAGCACAGCAAACAAAGCTTGTGTAATTCGGATTTCTGATCATAATTAAATTTTAGATGTATTTTACTATGTGCAGTTAAAGTACTCTTATAATATGAAAAAAAAGTTTTAAGAAAAGCTAGAAGTTTAAGAAAGCTGGAAGAGGTTCCAGGTTTTAGGACAATGTTAGAAGCTGGTAAGAATGAAATGATTTGCCATGATTAGGTAGTAGTTGTGTGCCTAATGGCAAAGAATGGTACTGAAAGCCTTTGTCATATAAGGTATGGGCACTGGATTTGGGAAGATTTAAGCAGTGGCTCTCTTCCAGCTCTAGCATTACATTGTTAACTTACTTAGCAACTGTTGCTAGGTAAGACAAGCTTTGCTCATAAAAGCAACTACAAATAATGACAAAAGAAGCATGGTATAGCCATTCATTTCCCAGATATTCTCTGTACTAGTTTCCTTTTGCTGCTGTAACAAATTACCATACATTTAGTGATTTAAAACAACACAAATTTATTTTCTTGCAGTTCTGGAGGTCAGAAATCCAAAGTGAGTCTTACAAGGCTAAAATTAAGGTGTTATCAGGGCTGGTTCCTTCTGGAGGATTTAGGGGAGAGTCTTTCCTTGCCTTTCTCACCTTCTAGAGGCCACCAAATTCCTTGGCTCATAGTCTCACATCACGTAGTCTTTTCTATGCCCGTGGGCATGGTGACATTGCTTCTTCCTCTGATCCTCAGCCTCCTTCTTACAAGGATCTCTGTGACTGTATCATCAAACCCATATGGATAGTAAAGGATAATTTCCTCATCTCAAAATCCTTAACTTGATCATATCTGCAAAATCCCTTCTGCCATATAAGGTAACATATTCACAGGTTCTAGGAATTAGGATCTGAACATCTTTGGGGGTGGGGAGCAGGGGAATCATTATTCAGCCACTTTCTGTCTCTGTTCTTTTCTTTTCCCCCCTTCCTTCCCTTCCTCCCTCTTCCTCTCCCCTTCCTTTCCTTCCCTCCCTCCTTCCCTCCCTCTCTTCCTTCCTTCCTTCCTTTTAAATGGTTTATTTAAACAACTGATTTCTTTCAGGCCAGCAAAGGAGAGAACTTAATCTTTTCTCAGGTTATCTACAAATGTGATGTTTTGGTGTCATGGCAATAAAACTGAGAAACATCACAGTTATCTTAAAGGAAAAATTACTTTCCTTTAGTCAGCACTCCTTCAGTCAGATTTTTAAAAAGCCTGGTTTGTAAAATCACGTAGTTAAGTAATTTGTTGTCCTTATTTAAAAATGGAAAGTCCTGCATCCCAAGAACCACCTCCACGCCTGAAAAAGTAGGAAAGATTGGTCACCCTATGGAGGATAAGGCTACAAACCAATAAATAACTTCACTGTTTATTCAGGAAATTCTTGAAAATCAATTTACCAATGGACCAGCTTGCTCCTCTGGGCAAACAACTCTTCTATCAGAACAGATTACTTCCCTGGGCAAAAAAGGTCACCTACCGCTTATTAATGGTTTACTTACCGAGACTTGCTTCAAGACCTGAGTTTGCCTAATCTCAGCCAGATTCCCACACTGAAAGACCTTCCTTTAACCACTTGAACCCTGACCCCAAAATGCTATACATCTCATGCCCAGACCATTCCCTTCTCAGACATTGTCAAAGTGGCATTTTCCCTTAGAGAATGAATGAGAACATCAACACACAGCCAGACAGCCTTTCACACTCTGCACACAAAGCCTGTGCTGTCACTTGTAACCACCCTGTAAAAAGTATCATAGTTAGGTTACTTGATCCTAAAATTCAACGTGATTGTTCCCTCCCATTATTTTTCACAGCTGTGCACCTTACTGAATCTACTGCATAGGTGTCAACAAATATTTCATTATAGCCTCATAACCAACCTGCAAGATAGGGATTATCTATGAGAGAATAGCCCAATGCAATTGGAGTTTTTCTTTAGAAAAAACAAAAGTATATTATACTGAGGTATGATGTTTTTGATTACAACAAATGTTATCTATTTTAGTTTTTGTAAATTAATGTTACAATGATATTATAAACACAAAATCAAATTTTCTTATGGTTATTTTCCAATAACCAAAAGCAACAACACAATCCTATTAATGTCGGATCCCTAACATTCCTATAAGGAAACAGACCGAGAGGCTAAGTGTACTGTCTAAGGCACACAACTGGTCAGGGGAGAAGCTAGATTTCAACCCATATTCTTCTCGTGCCAAACGGACACCCCTGAAAGACAAACAACTTTGATCAGAAGAGCTGATCTGAGTGTATACAGCAGAAATGACACATGTGAATACAGATGTCTCATGACTTACGGCTGCTGTGTGCATTTCCCATTGCCCTTCTGTGCTTCGAAGGTCTCTTGATAGTTCACCGAACTACTATCTCCCCACCCCAAATATCAACTTATTTTGTTGAATAATAGACTAATTCTAAAAGATGACAGTGTGACATTAAATGCGTAAGTTGAAAATAAAAGAATTCTGGTTTAACAGCCAAAGTGCCCTGGGAAACCAAAAGCAAAAGATAATACTTTAAATTAAAAGGCATTTTATACCATTTAAGTGCATTTTAAACTGATTTAGTGTACTATATAGAGAGACATAGCAAAGAAATATTTAGGGCTCAGAAATAAAGATTTGATTTAGTTGCATATAGAGAACTCAATTAGTTAAGCTCTTTAATATCCACAAACAAGACATAATTGCATTTTCACATCTTACAAAACCACAATAAAGTACTGGAAATTAAAAGCTCATACTATTATGATAAACTCTGCGAATGCCGTTATTGTTACTTGGTAATAATAAATGAAACAAAATTTCATAGGTGAGATTTATTACTGAGCCCCAATTACAGGGATTTGAAAAATAGGGTAAAAATCTACAAATGAAACATGTCCAGAACCCTTGTCAGAAAAATCTAAATTATACAAGGTAAACCCAGGAGAGTAAGAAGACCTTCTTTTCTTATCTGTTGAATAGTTCTAGTTTTAAAATAACCATAAGAAAATTTGGTTTTATGTTTATATTAATTTACAAAAACTAAAATAGATAACATTTGGCTGTAATCAAATAAAAACATCATACCTCAATATAATATACTTTCTTTTTCAAAGAAAAACTCCAATTGCATTGGGTTATTCTCTCATTTGTTCATGTTAGTAGTTGAGTGGGACTACCTTTTCAAAGGAAATAAAATTCTGGACCGAAAATAGCTGAAATGGAGTGCCAAAATATATGAGCCATATGTGATTCTGTAAAAATTATCTGTCTTGAATGTTGACTACAGGTTTTATAATAATTTACAATTTTTTCTTTCTTTTTTTTCCCCATAAATACAGGTTCTATGCCAGGAAGAAAATGAACATTGCCTTTGCAAATAGCAAAACAAAACAAAACCCTCACAACAGTTGCAAATGCACAATTCACCCTACAATATTAAAATACCCTGCAAATTTAACAGCACTGGGTACTTTATTATATAGAACTTAATAATTAAAACGATATCCATTCTCCTAGCACTTTGATACGAGGACTTAATAAAAGAACAACATTGAGAAGCTCCTGCTGTGGAGAAGAATGAGGTAAAGGACTGCAGCCTCAAGGCCTGGCTGCAACTGCTACCTTCTTTCCTCATCAACACGTTCCAGAACAAGAAGCTGATACCATGCACCCACAGTCTTTCCTTCGAAGATTTCAGAGCCCTTTACGAAGCTCCATCTGTGGTATCCAGCACTATTAATCCCATTTAGATGTCCTCCTCCTCATGTAACTGTGTCCCTCACTGTCAATAGCTTCGTATAGGTCTTTTGTGTTCTCTTGTGTCGCATGTAGATAACCAATATAAGCCACGCAAAGCGAAAGGGTTATCAATCCAAAAGCCATTACAGGTTTGTTCTGCCAAAGAAAAAAAATGATAAATCCTCATTAAGACTCATAATTTAAGGAGACCCAAATATCCACTGCACTTTCCTCTTGACATACCAAGTCTTTATTACCACACTAGCATTGCTCTGGTGATATTTTCCATTATAATAATTTACTCAGTTCCTTATTCAATTAATTCAGCTCCTGATAATTCAGAGATCAGAGAAGACTCTCGCTTCTCCTCTCCAGTCTTTCTCCTGTGTATAGCCTGGATCTCAGGCCTCCACCTACAGGATGGTGGTGGTTGGGAGAGGTGCGAGGGAAACGAGGCATGGAAATGGCTCTGGTGCTCAGAGTTTTCACCATTATCTGGTGACATGGAGTAGTTGCTTAACTTGCCTGAATCCAAGCTTCTCCACTGGCAAACCTTCAATTAGTTAATCTTCTTAGGAAGTGAGGAATGAAGTATATATGCTACTCTTCTTGCCTGAGTTCATGGATCACTAGCAAAAAGCCTCTCATTTTCACGTCATATATTAAGTGCAGCAAAAATAACAATGTAGGGGCGCCTGGGTGGCACAGCGGTTGAGCGTCTGCCTTCAGCTCAGGGCGTGATCCCAGCGATCTGGGTTCAAGCCCCACATCAGGCTCTCCCGCCATGAGCCTGCTTCTTCCTCTCCCACTCCCCCTGCTTGTGTTCCCTCTCTCGCTGGCTGTCTCTATCTCTGTCAAATAAATAAAATCTTTAAAAAATAAAAAATAACAATGTATACACTCTTCTCTGGGAACCTAGTCTATAACCTCAAGAAATTTAGTGATTGGGGCAGATACTATGCTGTTATAATAACCTTGATTAACTGCTGAAAAATCCAAGACCGTAAGAGACAAAGTGATGTAACTTTGAAATTGGAACAAAAAAGTACGAAAAGATGTTCACAACTCTAAGGAAATGTTTTGTCCTGTCTATAGTGTAACTCAGATCTTTCTTTTTGTATGTTCACACTCAACAAATTAACCTTTCTTAAGGTCAGTGTGAGTGCACAGTAGTGATACAAGTTTCAATTAGTATTTTCTGCTTCTGTCACATCTGTTACATTACTATTTCAAATCCTAATCATCAAAAGAATAAAGGTCGAACTTTTTCACTTGGATGGACACATAAGAAAGGCCACAAGCTCAAAGGATTTAAATCTACAAATCTTGAGATGCACTTGGCAATTAAAACAAATTTCTTCAAAGGTTTTAAGACATTCTACCTTGACTTAATGATTTGATTGTTAAACTGACCTATTTAACTTTAAAACAGTTTACACTGGCAATTATGTTACTTATATTCTAACCAAATTCAATATATTTAAATATATTGTATAATATTTTACTTCATTTACATTTATTTTAAAATAAATTTGTATTTATTTAAAAATAAAAATGGTCAAATATATTCAAAACTTTGCAACAAGAATATAAATGATTAGCTAACTCCCTTACAATGTACAAGAGTATGTTTGAAACTTTTCATATTTGCAATACCCCTTAAGTAAAAATATTATAATAAGAGCTAGAATTGTAGTCTGTAAGAATGATCAGATTTTCATTGTTTAGATCTTATTTACTTAATAGTACCTGATCAAACAACAAATATTTCCTTCAAATTAGTGCAACTATGAAAATAAAATTTTAAATAGGAATTTGAGAAGTTGATCTATTAAAGGGTAACTATATTCTGTTAAAGTTCTCAAATACCCTCAAAATAGTTTTATATGTGTATTTAGAGAAATAGCATTTAAAATTTTCCTTCCACCTGCTTTTATTCAGAGAGGTCTTATTAGTCAACATAAAATTTTCATGATACAATCAAATGTTACAAGAAAATGAAAACTTTGTATTTCTGACAGCCTAGTTAAACTGAACATGTCTTATCCTGGATATATTTCTTACAGGTTTTATGAAGAGCTCTGGATTCACAGCTCGAAATAAGGTTGTTGTGCGGGCCCCTCTGAGTCCTGGGTTTCGGAAGTCTTTCTCTTTGGATGGTTCCTTTTTAAAGCCAGGAGACTCAGGTGCTGAAGACATCTTCTTGACTAATGATGATTTATTACCTAAAAATTAAAAAAAAATTTTTTTTCCTTCATGACCATGTTTTTTTTTGATAATGTTCTTTAAAAAATCATTCTGTACTCAATCATTTTTTTGAATTCCAGTCCAGATATATACCAAAGTGATTGCCAATTATTTTAATTTTATTTTTTTATTTTTTTAAAGATTTTTTACTTATTTATTTGACAGAGACAGCCAGCGAGAGAGGGAACACAAGCAGGGGGAGTGGGAGAGGAAGAAGCAGGCTCCTAGCAGAGGAGCCTGATGTGGGGCTCGATCCCAGAACGCCGGGATCACACCCTGAGCCGAAGGCAGACGCTTAACGACTGTGCTACCCAGGCGCCCCGCCAATTATTTTATTACTTTGTATAACATGTACTTTGTATGGTGCTTTAAATTTTGTTTGGTAAAACAATTATTTTATTTCTCATCTCTTAGAACAAACCAGCGAAATGGGCAAAAGTTGTTTTCCTACTTTCACAGAAGCCTGGAGAATTGTTCCTTGGTCTGAGTCACATTGTATCTTGTTATATGAAAGGGGTCCTAAGGGTAAGAGGGGCTGGGGGTAATCCATATCCTTCTTTATTTCCTCCCATTTTCTCTTCCTCACCTTCCAACAGCCGAAAGCCCACTAGCACTCCTCAATTTCTCCCACAGCTTCCCCCCTGGCCCATGCTCCTTAGCTTCTGCTGGCCGACCCAAGCATGACTACCAAGCAGTAAGGGCAAGTAGTTATTTTCAGTCCTCATTTGCCTGTCAGTGACTTTCTGGGAAGGACTGGTCTATCTTCTCAATCTGAATATCCTTTTATTTTCCTCTTAATTACTCCATCCTATTAAATCCAAATGTGTCTTTTGGCTTCCAGTACTCCCAGCTAGAGTGTCAATATTTTGTGAATATTCTCTTCTAGGTACTATTAAGCAAAAGCTTATTCTTATCATTCCCACCACCTACTGCTGGGGAGGGTTGGAAGGGAAGAGGTAGGCAAAGAGACCTTCCAAAGGCTGAAATTAATGACATATATAATAAAATTCTCTGGGGAAAATGCTGTAACCCTACCATACAGTAAATGTCATGAAACAAGAATCAAACATTCATATTTAAACACTCATTGGGGCTTTGCTCATACAAGGATTAAGTCTTCCATTTTACAGACTTTATAAAAGCAATATTTTTGCACCTTTATTAATTATGGAGAAAATTAGGAGTTCAGTTTTTTTTTAACTATTTTATTTCTTTTTTTAAGGAAGAATTTTATTTATTTATTTATTTGAGAGAGAGCGAGCATACACCGGAGGAGAAAGGCAGAGGGAGAGGGAGAAGCAGACTCCCTGCTGAGCAGGGAGCCAGACAAGGGGCTCAATCCCAGGACCCTGAGATGATGACCTGAGCCAAAGACAGACGTTTAACCAACTGAGCCACGTAAGCCACCAGGAGTTGCTTTTCAAAACTTTTTATTGAAGTGGTTACTTCGTCTATACCACTTAGTTGGATAAACACCTCATCAGATACACCTACTTGAAGGAAAGGATTCTCAACGCTCCCTATACTCGCCAGGGCTTCTGAAATACTCACTGTTACCTGTTCCATCATCCACTGGATGTTACGGTTGTCACTGTCCTCTTCATTATCATCATCATCATCACTTTCTGGCTCCACTCTGACATTGGTTAGCGCTCCTATAGCAATTTTTGGATTTGCTAACTCTTGGAAAATAGTTCAACTGCTATCTCTAGCCACAAAGTCTTTGAAATCAAACTGGTTTGGGAGACTAAGGGAGATAGCAATTAAGTACCAGACTATTTCAAATGCCATGCTTGGTTTGCAGTCTTTCAGGTTGACCTCAAGGGATTCCACAGGAATCATGCCTGTTTTCTCCCAAAATTTCATTATGTGGATGGCTCTACATGTAGACCACCAGATCTCAGCAATCATACCAATAGCTAGCTTCATTCTATTTTCTCCGTTTTCTCTTTACCATCTAAATTTAGAAAGAGTTGTTTCAGGGGCTCAGTCGTTAAGCATCTGCCTTCAGCTCAGGTCATGATCCCAGGGTCCTGGGATCGAGCCCAGCATCAGGCTTCCTGCTCAGTGGGAAGCCTGCTTCTCCCACTCCTCCTGCTTTGTTCCCTCTCTCAATGTCTCTCTCTGTCAAATAAATACATAAAATCTTAAAAAAAAAAAAAAGAGTTGTCTCAGAAGTGTGCTTTCACTGTGAAAATTATACTCCCATCCAATGGCTTTAGAATGGCTCATGCAGTTCAATCGGAAAAACTCAACACGTGCATGATCCAAGCATAGGAGTGTGCTGTAGGCAGAGCAACTGTCTACCAG
Source organism: Ursus americanus (assembly GCF_024610735.1). Lineage (NCBI taxonomy): Eukaryota > Metazoa > Chordata > Mammalia > Carnivora > Ursidae > Ursus > Ursus americanus. The sequence goes on along the minus strand of NC_142137.1, from coordinate 7,395,384 downwards.
CAGGAGGATATGGTGTTTTGCTCCTTCCATTCTCTTGTCAACATTTCCCGGCCATTCATTAAATAAACCTCTCATCCTTCAGGTACATGTACTGGCTTGTAATCACAGGGGAGCAAACGAGATTTCTGAAGCACTGAGGGTAAACTGACTTGCCAATGACAAGCAGTCTCACCCTTTCTGTCCAAGATGCATTACAGCGGAACAGAGCAATCATCAGTCTTTGTTTAGATCTTTTGCAAAGTCCACCTTAGCCATGAAGTATATGTGGTAACAACTCATAAAACACAATTCATCAGCATTTCAAACATCATTCAAACTGTAACTAGCAATTGTTTTTTTTTTTAATTTTTCCTGTATGCAAGTTAGTCATTTTCTCCACTAGAACACTGGGTTTTGTTTTGCTTTTCACAATAGACAACTTATGAAACAATTCCATAACATGTCTGAAATTTGTTCAGCCAGAATACACTCGCTTGAAACTCATCATGTCCAAGGCTGGCAAAAAATCCACTTTCTGCTGACCAAAAGGTCCACCTATGTGCCTGTGTCCTGCAGTAACTTTAAAAAAAAAAAAATTAAGCTTATTTATTTAAGTAATCTCTACACCCAACACCCTACAGGGGGCTCAAACTTACAACCCCAAGATCAAGAGTTGCCTGCCCTTCTGCCTGAGCCAGCCAGGTGCCCCGTCTTGAACTAACTTCTTGATACTACACAAAAACAGTTATAATAGGGACTTGGCATTTCCTTCTGCTTTAGGCCCAGAACCCCTTTAACTTCCTCTTCATTTATGGCCTAATCTTTCAATAATATAGGGGGAGGGATGGTAAATTCCTTTGCTACTCCTCCTTTATTATGGCAACAACCTACTCCTATTGTTTTCATTTCCTTCTATGAAAACTGCTAGCATTTCATCTTTCTCTCTCTGCCATGACAGCAGGGTAGATGGCATGTACTAATGCATTTGGAATTTAAGTGTCGAATGCTGGTCACCAGATGCCTAAGCCAGGTGCCAGTGATGTTTCTACTTAAGTTAATAACATGACTGACTGTAATATGGAAAAGAAAATTCAGAAAGAAGCAAACGTTAAAGTCGAAGCAATTGGCTAAGCCCATAAAAAATGTGAGGCAGGAAATAGTTAACACAATAGCCATGTTAAGACTAAATCACAGCCTGAGTATACTGCTACTTGAAACTGGGGCATTCGATAAAAATACTAGGAAGGCCTGAAAAAGCAAATACACAAAGGCCAGTCATTCTAACCATAAACTGACAAGGTGGCATTTTCCTTCAATTATTGAGAAACTGCTGCATGTAATTAAAACAAAGATATTCAGTACACTATGGTTTAAAATTGTTTACTGGGAAGAAAAACAAGGTAACGCGGAAGCTGGGTATGACGGCACATACTGTAAAGCTCAGAAGGGTCCTCAAACCACAGTTGATCACTTATATTCTTTGTTGATGAAAATGTGCCAAGAATTGAGGATGGTTAATTCAATCCTTACCTCAAGTCCAAAAACGAGAGGGGGGGGGGACAGGGAGAGAGATTTCACTATTTTAATATCAAAGGGATGAAAAAAAAATGTAAAAATCAAATCAAATCAAAGGGATGCAGTGATCGTCAATGTCCAAATTCAACCTACATGAAATGTCTGTAAAAACTACAGATTAAGGGGCGCCTGGGTGGCACAGCGGTTAAGCGTCTGCCTTCGGCTCAGGGCGTGATCCTGGCGTTATGGGATCAAGCCCCACATCAGGCTCCTCCGCTATGAGTCTGCTTCTTCCTCTCCCACTCCCCCTGCTTGTGTTCCCTCTCTCACTGGCTGTCTCTATCTCTGTTGAATAAATAAATAAAATCTTTAAAAAAAAAAAAAAAACTACAGATTAAGAGTGTTCTAACATGAATTGTACCCAGCAGGGAGCCCAACACAAGGAGCCCAAACCCCAATGTGGGGAACCCAATGCAGGGATTGAACTCACGACCCTGAGATCAAGACCTGAGCTGAGATCAAGAGTTGGACCACCCCGGAGCCCCTGTAATGACTTTTTTGCAAGATTCCTTGGTCTCCTCTTTTCCTTAGCAGAACCTATGTTTTCTTTGTAATGAATGAAGTAAGTAAATAACTAAGGCAGTATTATACTGCAATCTCCAGACATCCATATTCACCTTAATAATACATTATTTATGTTAAACTTTTTACCAGAAATGACAAAGAATACCTGAACTGGAAGCCACCAGAAATGTTTATTAAAGGGACATTTACAAATTAAGGGATTACCTACCATATTACATTTGAAAAGATTTCATATACCACAATTTTCATCATTTGTGATACTTTCTGCAAAGTACATAAGTAACATTTTCCACTAAATATCGGTCTTTTATCAGATATGGTATAAGACCGCTCAATTTTATTGCCTTTTTCTTAAAGATTTTATGTATTTATTTGAGAGAGAAAGAGAGGAGGATCAGAGGGAGAGGGTCACTCCCACGACCCCGAAATCATGACCTGAGCTGAAATCAAGAGTCAGACACTCAACTGACTGAGCCACCCAGGGGCTCCTATTGTTTTTTATGAGCCACAGTCACTTAAGATGTTATAATAGTTCCCCCCAAAATTGCATGAATTTGTTTACACAATCTATTGAACAAAGAAATCTTAACAACATTCTACACCTTAAATAAAAAAATATAGATTACTGAGTCCAAAAAGGGCTTTAGTAGCCAAAAATTTGTTACATATAACTATAAGAAACAAAACAACACAAAATCTTTTCGTGTAGAAAGTTCTTTTGAATCTCTTCACATGACTGGCCCACGGAGCTATAGATACATGGTTGGAGCAGAAATTCAAGATGTGTTGGTTGGATAAGTAAAGCATATAGAGTGCAAAACCTTAGTTGTCTGTTCACAGATATGTTCACTGTCAAAACTTTTGGGGAAGACAAATATGTACATCGAAAGTAAACTTTTAATCTAGAAGTAAAAGCTGACTATTTTCAAGTGCAGAGCTAATATAAATTCCATTTTTAAAAGGTGCAAAACTAATCATAAAATCAAAGCACAGCAATAATCTAACATCACCACTCAAATGAACTGTACCTAAGACAAAAACATCTATTTAACATCTAGCACACTTCCTTTAGAACTTCTTGTCTTCCCTCCCATAACTTTGTCCAACTTCTCCCCTTACTCTTTTGTTTCCACTGCAAGTAACCAGCACTTACTTATTTGCGTATGATATTAACCAATCTCTACTTAAACTCACTTTCAAGATAGGTTTATTTCTAAGCTAGGAAAAAAACCCTCATTTATTGTGTTAAAAAGGGAATCACACAAAACAAACACACACACAGAGTCTGGCAGGGATGATGGAAACTTGGCATTGCACTGCTCCTGGTGAAGCAATTTGATTAGTCTGTGTGTGGGCCCACTTGCAAAATACTCAATAAATCAGGTATCCAAGGGGCCACCCTCGGCTGGTGCAATCTATCCAGGAGCCCCTACTCATATTTCTTCTTCATTTTTCCATCACTCATTTCTTGTTCCCTTATTGACAAATGATATGAAACTGTCATTTATAGATTTTTTAAAAAATAGAGTAAGATTTTTCATATCTACCTGTAAATAAAAATTATCTAAATTAAGCTGCATTTACTTCATATGTCCCTCCCTGGTAAAAAGTTCACCTTTTTCTTCTTCCCACCTTCTTGTGAAGGAAATATGTAACGGGAAAAGGAAGCAGCAGAGTGAAAGGATGCCTCCTTACACATCTCATGGTCATTCACACCTCAAAGTGTGAGTGAGAATGGTGCCCTCCTGGAATTAATAATAATGTACAATGTGTGAGGCTGTACAATATAGTCCTAGACAGTCTGAACTATCATTTTTTGATGATTTTCCCTCCTTTACTAAAATTCTTGCTCAGGCGGATGATCCAGAATGTATTTAGCAACCGATACTAAACAATTCACTGGCATGACTATCTATATTACATTGTACATGGAAATTAGACCAAGATAGAGAGACCACGAGTTACTTTAGGGAAAAATTTAATCTTCAGATATTCATTTTTGAAATCAGCAGCTCAACAGAAGATGTCAAAACAAAATTATCAGAATTATAGAATGTTAGTGAGAAGGAACCTTAGCAATAATCAAAGCCTTTCTTTTAAGACTTAGGGAATTCTAAAATGGACAAAATATTTTGGCGAGATATAAAATACACTTGTTATTTTAGTTTTACATACCACACTATCTTAATATTTAAGAAAATCATTTGAAGGCTGGGACAGAGCACCTTAAAAAGAATTTAAATTAGAATAAACAAGTTTGGGATAGAATCAGAGGGCTTTATGTCTTAAGGGGATTCAGCACAGCCTCAAATTCTAACTTTGTGACGTATAAGCTGGAGGTCTTGGAATAAGTGACAACCTCTGTGGGCCTCAGTTTCCACCTAAATGGGTAATGTTATCTACTGCACAGAACAGCTGGATTGCCTGAGATAACACTTTTTAAAGGACATAACAGATGTTCAATAAATGATAGCTATTGTCATGCTTACCATCTAGTCCAATTCCTTTTTTAAAATAGAGAAGCCTAGACCCAAACGGACTGTCTTTGCCAATGGGAGTGAGATAATCCAGGTCTCTCAATTTCCAGCCCACCCCTATTCCACGACTTCACCCCCACACACTCCAAAATCGATAAGGTACTGCATTTACAAGTTATCACCGGAATTTCAAAACATAAAATTGTAATCACTTAAATTTTTAAAATGGATTCTGTATTTGTGTTTTGATGTAAAAAAAATAAACACTGTTTAAGAAAGTCTCTAGAATGTACCGTACCCGAGGGAGGGAGAAAGGTTTTCACAATGGCTGTTACAGTCTGAGGCTGGAAAGTATCACCGAGGTCTACTCCCCTCCCCACATTGTGGTACCCACACGATAGCCGGCTATTACTCAGACAGATGCATCTGAAAAAGAAACTCCAGAAAAAGAAACTGAATTCAATTAAGTTCCAGACACTGCGCTGCAAGGGGAACACGTGGCTTTTCACGCAGTTACTGACGGAAGGAGACACTTCATGTGAAAACAATTCCAACAGCTCTGCCCCCTAAATAGGAGTTCGGTGGGCTGGGCCACCGAGAAACTGCCCAGAAAATGGGAGGATGCTTGTGTCCGTGACCAGTGTCGGGATTCGGGCACGCGAGGGGCGGGAAATGGGCCCTATGGGACCAGGGATCCTAAAGACGGTTCAGAGCGCCCACGGAGTGGCGACGATTCGGGGTGCTCGGGACAACGCCGTCAGGTCCGGCGCACCTGGGAATGAGGCCCGCACTTCGGCCGCCGCGCCAAAGCCAGAGACCAGAGCGTGGTGGGGAAGCCGCCCTATTCCCCCACGTCAGCCGCCACCGCTCACCTGCCGCGAGGTCACCTCCCCTAACCGTCCTCTCAGCCGCCCTCGTCTCCGCCTGCGGGACAGAGCGGCCCAGCGCACCCAGCAGGCTCAGCACCACAGCGGCCCCTACAGCTCGGAGGCTGTGACGCAGGGGCGAGTGCGCTGAGGGACCCAGGCCTGCAGGGCTCCCCACCTCCCAGGCCCTGGCACGGCCCACGGATTCACCTGTTGGAGTTTGCAAAGGGCGCTTTCAGTTTCTTCCTTTCTTACCTTTCGTTTTCAGCCACCCAGGGTTCTCGTTTCGTGTGTCTGTGTTTTGCAGAAATAAAAGGAGACACCATCTAGAAATATATATTTATTTAGTGAAAGGGGAGAGCATTCTGAGGTGAGAAAGAAGGCTGGGATCTGGTAACCTCCTGCACGGATTTTAGAGGCACATTCAAATGTACAGTTAATACTCTGTCATTCTCTTAGTGTCTTGACATTCCAAGATGCAAGGTGTGTGTAGCTATGGTTGTGATAAGAATAGATACGGTTACTGTTTTGTACATACTTTCCTGATGTTAAAGTTTGTTGGTATACCAGTTGCATTAAAACAAAATAGGGGTGGTCCAGGTGGTTAGGGGTCTGACTCTTGATCTTGGTCCAGGTCTTGATCTCAGGGTTCTAGTTCAAGCCCCATATTGGGCTCCACACTGGACCTGGAACCTACTTAAAATAATAATAATAATTAAAATAATAATAATCTTAAAAATAGTAAAACAAATAAAATAGAATAGCAGATGCCCAGATTTGGGCATGAATTTGTGTAAAGTTTGGGCAAATGAATTTTGAATTTAAAACTCATTCATTCAAGCCAAATTAACTTTATATTTGACTTGAGGTTTAATTTCTAAAAGCTCATCAGCAGCTGGTAGTACTAGACAATCTTCTGACAAAATAAGTTAAATTTTAACTAAAAAGCTTTTTATGACATGAAAAGGTGCTCATTATTGCTAATCATTGGGGAAATGCAGATCAGAATCACAATGAGATCACCTCACACCTGTTAGAATGGCTATCATCAAAAAAGACAAGAGATAAGTGTTGACAAGGATGTGGACAAAAGGGAATGCTTGTGCACTGTTGGTGGGAATATAGATTGGTATAGCCACTATGGAAAAGAGTATGGAAATTCCTCAAAAAACTAAAAATAGAAATACCATATGATCCAGCAATCCCACTTCTGGATATATATCCAAAGTAAATGAAATTACTATATCCAAAAGATATCTGCACCTCATAACGTTCATTTGCAGCATTTTTACAATAGCCAAAATTGGAAATAACCTAAGTGTCAGTGGGTGAGTGGATAAAGAAGGTGTGGTATATATGTACAATAGAATATTATTCAGCCCTGAGAAAGAAAGACATCTTGACATTTGTGACAACATGGATGGATCTTGAGGACATTATACTAAGTGTAGTAAGTCAGACAGAGAAAGACAAATACTGTATATCAAATATATGCAGAATCTAAAAAAGACAAATGTGTAGAAATAGAGACTAGAATGCTGGTTACCAGGGATTGAGGGCATAGGATAAATGGGGAGATATTGGCCAAAGATTACAAACTTCCAGTTAGAAGTGAATAATTTCTGAAGATCTAAAGCACAGCATAGTGATTACAGTTAATAATACTGTATTTTATACCTGAAAGTTGCTAAAGCAGTAGATTTTAAATATTCTCACCAAAAAAAATTAACTAGTTGATGCTATGGTGGTTATCAGTTTGCAATATATATGTGTGTTAAATCAAGACATTGTACATCTCAAACTTGCACAATGTTGTATGTATGCGAATTATATCTTAGTAAAGCTGGGGTGGAGGGGAAGTTGCCCACAAAATCAGGCAAAAGACCTACATACCAAATACAATACCAGACTTCCAGATGATGTTCAAAACTCTCTCAAAGAAAAGAAAAAGCTATTTGTGCAGTCGCCACAGAACAATGGAGGGCTACAAAATGTTCTTGTGCTGAATTATCAACATACCTGTATTTTCTCCTTATCCCTTAGGGTTCTCCTCCCTAATCAGTAAAATGCCAAGTATCACTAAGGAAACAAAAGTACCTTTACTGTCATGATCAATCCAAAGTGATCAGGTGAAAGAATATGAAATTTAAGAATATGTAAAAAAAAAAAAAAGAGCTTAAACTGTAGGTAAAGACAGTAGAGAAAAGCCTAAAGGCCTTGCCAACGTCATGGGTATGAAAACGATGCAAGTAATATGAATAAACAAGAGTTCTTTCCATTTTATCATGCTTTTAAGAAATTACTGTGAAGAATGAGGCCAGTCTGAAATCAGCTTTTATAATCATTTTAAACAGAACCATCAATACTTAATATTTAACAGGAGATTTGGTATTTACTAGGATTAGAGATTTTGTATTTGATGGGATTAGCTGCATAAAACAAAAGTTCATCTGTGTGAAAATGTACTCAAATTTTCAAAATATATCTACTTTCATCAGGAGTTCATCAAGTGTGTCCCAGGGACAATACTGGTGGTCCGGGAGCCTTCTTAAGGGAATCTTTGATGTGCTGGTTCTTTTCTTTTCAGGCATGAATTAGTTGACTAACAATATTGAATAAAAATCATACATTTATTTATTGGTGTTTTATCCAAAGCAGGGTTTGTTTTGTTGTGTTGCTGTTGTTTTTATAAAATAAATGCTGGCTTCTTTTCCCCAGCATTAAGCCAAGCCAAAGTAGGTGATATAATTATTGTGGGCCATGGGGATATCTGACTCCATTGAATGAATTATTAGCTGACAAACTAGAAGAAAATTTAGTATGTGTAGTATAATACAAAAATAATCTCTATTCTCTACTCCTCTATACCCTCCCCTAACCCGTGTCCACTCCCACTCTGATTCTGGGATCGGCCTTGTGACTTATTCTGGTTAATATGATATTAACAAGTATGACACAAGCAGAGGCTGAAAAGGTGCTTGAACTGGTGGATATGCCCCAACTAGCCCACTGGAGGTGAAAAACACATAGAGCCAAACCAAGTCATCCTCATCATTCCAACCTAGGCCATCCCTCGGCTGGCCATTGGTCTGCTGGTCCCCACACATGTGAGCAAGCCCAGCCAAGATCAGACAAGCCTGCCCAGATCAGCTGAGCTTAAATAGGTGTGTTGATTGTTGTGCACCTTTATCGTGGAAATAGAGAATTGACACAATGTCCTCCACTGCAAATTCCCTGAAATCAAAGAGCATTTGATTTGCTTGGTAGCTTGAGAAGTATTCTGCTTCCAGTGGGAATTGTAAGAAGAACAAATGGTTGCTATTTGTAAAAACTATATTGTGGTCCTAGTGTCATAGGAATATCTGTTATGGGAAGGAAATGAAATCTATCAAATGGTAGGAAACATAAATGAGTTTAAAAAATGAGAATGGGGGGGATCTGAGTGGCTTAGTTGCTTAAGCTTCTGCCTTTGGCTCAGGTCATGATCCCAGGGTCCTGGGATCGAGCCCCACATCAGGCTCTCTGCCCAGCAGGGAGTCTGCTTGTCCTTCTCTCTCTGCCCCTGCTTGTGTGGTCTCGCTCACTCTCTCTCTCAAATAAATAAAATCTTTAAAAAAAAACCGAGAATGGGCAACTGATATTATTTACTGTTTTTCTTCCATATAATATTTTTAGCAAACTGGTTTTAATACTTTCTATGTCATGTCATCTTATACTTACTTTTATCAAATTTCCAAATACTAGAAAAAATAATGACTTATTCTATATTAATTTTTCTAAAGTCTCATAATCTTAAAGCGCCTTAAAAAAGAAAAATTAAAAACGTTTTTATTCCAATTTTTTTAATTGAGTGAAGGAAGCAGGAGTTCATTATCAGTGCAGTTAGGTTCAGTTTAGTAAAAAACATTCTAGTGCATTAGTGCATTCAGTGTGACAGGTACTATACTAGACATTGGGAATTCAAAGATTAAGATATATTCTCTGCCCTTGAGGATCTTAAAGATTTGCGAAGGACACAAATATAAAAACAGATCATCTCAACATAATGTGATAAACGATAATGTAATGATGTGCACACGTTTCTTTGGAAGCACAGAGAATGGTATGTAGCTTGGCCTGGAAGGGCTGATGACTGAGCTGAGAGAATCAGAAGCATTAACTAAGGCAAGGAAGCTAGAAGGGATGTTTCAGGGCAGGGGAAACAATTGAACACAATCTTTGAAGCATGAAACCATACAGTGTGACGGGGTGTGTTACATATTCACCCGAGAGTGAATGATAAAATGGAAAATGGGAAGAAATGAGATTGGAGAAACAGATAGGGGCCAGTCCAGGAGGGCTCACATCCATGGTAAGGGACTGGCACAGTATTCTGAAGGTCATGGGAAGTTACTGAAGCCATTTAAACAAGGAGCTACATGATCAAATGTATGTTTCACATAGATTTCTCTGAGAACAAGATGGGCTAAAGGACACAGAACTCATTAAATAGCCAATGCAGTATTCTAGGAGAGAGGGAAGGAAGACCTGGATTAGGACAGTAATAGGAAGTATAGAGAATGTGGGATGGATTTTGGTGATATTAGCAGGCAAAACTGGTAAGACTAGTGATTGTTTTGGGTTGGGGTAGAAGGGGCAGGAGGTGAGGGGAAAAAAGGAAACTCGCTCGCTTGCTCTCTCCCTCTAAAATAAATAAATCTTAAAAAAAAAGAAAAAGATGGTGTATCATTACCTGACATCACAAAGTTTCTTTGTTGTCTTTCTTCTCCATTAGGATGCAAGTTCCATGAAGGCACAAACACCCCATGAAAGCTCCATGGAAATCCATATAAGTTCCATGAAGGCTCCATGTTTTGCTCATAGCTATATTTCCAGACACATGGAAAAGCTCTGGAAATATCCGTTGAAGCAATGCTGTGTGAACTAGGGAGATGTTAAGGAGGAGATACCATGAGGAAGCAAAGCCAACCAAAGCATTACTTTGGGCCTATGGACCATGAGAATAAAGGTGGAAGTGAGATATTGTGAAAGCAAGCCCTAGTGGAGGAGGGTAGAGCTGCCAGGGTAGGTCGACAGGTGCCAGTTGATTCTGTCTTTAATTGCACCCAGGGCTACAGAACAACTTATCTCTAGATACTGAGACATAGATCTTTTATTCCTTTGTCAACTCGCTCCCATTACTGGGAGCACAAAAGCACAACCCCTCAAACTACCCTTCTTACTCTTCCACCCTTGCACAAACCCAATTTCCAGAAAAGAGGGAAGGTCTCAGAGGTAGAGAAGGGCCCCTGGGAGACTTTGATGCCAGGCTGTTGTAACTAGCCATGCCCCAGAGTAGGGAGGGCCTTGGTCCTAAACCATGCAAATAAGTCAGTGATATAGCAGTATCAATGTTCAAGTGACCTTATTTTTATCCAGGTACTAGAGAAACATGAGGACATTTGGGCTGTATTAGAAACTGCTGTTTGCAGCACCATGCCTTTGAAATAAAACAATTTGGATGTACATATAAAATGCCACATATCACAAAATTTACAAACTTTTTTTTTTTTTAATGCAGGCTCCACACCCAGCATACAGCCCAACACAGGGCTTGAACTCACAATCTTGAGATCAAGACCTGAGTTGAAATCAAGTGTCAGCTGCTCAGCGACTGAGCCACCCAGGTGCTCCCAAACTGATAAGCTCTTAGAGTTCCCAGTGCCTCACGGATGCACTCATAAGATTCCTTAGTGTTTCTGAAGCCTTGCCAATTGTTCTGACATTCATATACCCTCAGCATAATCCTACATCAGCGGTTCTCAAACTTGAGTATGCATGCATCAAAATCATCTGGAGGCCTTATGAAACACAGGTTACAGAATCCCAACTCCAGAGTGTCTCATAAAATAGGTCTGGGGTGGGGCCTGGGAAACTCCACTTTAAATCCCGGTGCTGCTGCTGCCACTCCTCGGACCTCACCTTGAGAACTTCTGACCTACTCCATGGGTTGCTTTCCCTCTTCATTTGCCAAATAATATATAATTGCTTTTTATTATATGGTTTTGAGGTAGAGAAGCTGAGGGAATTCCATTTTAGAAAGGCTCCATCTCTGCTGTTTTTCTGTGAGGTCCTATTTACTCATGTTCGATATTTGCCTCTGAATCAGCCAAAGAAACTATGTTCCCACCTCAAGGCGGAAGCAAGAAAGTTCGTCATTCTCTGAATTTTGCTCTAGGCCCCAGACACCTAGTAACATCTAAGAAGAGCTGGATTCCAAGTGTGTTCCAGGACATTACCTTTGAACAAACCTCAGCTGATGCCAGCATCAATCCCCCCTACCTTTGGTAATTTATAGAATAACACCTATTGTTCACTTGACACTCACCTTTGATCAGACCCTACGTTGGATTACTGAAGGAACACATGCCCTAGACTCCTTTCTAATATCAACCCTCAACCCTAAGCAATGATGAGCCTCATTCTCCTTTCCTTTCCTAGTCTCCCCAACACTCTAGTCGCTATTCTCTCGTGCTATGCAGCAAACTCTTCTTCCACTTTCCCCAGCTCACATTTGATTTCTATCCTGAGTGAAGCTGAGGACTGTCTTGGCTGGTCCTGCACCCACCCCCCCGCCCCCACCCCCGAGTCCTCTGACCCAACCTGCCTACATCAGTTTCTACTTTGGGAACAGGGATGTATGATATTCTAATTTAAGAAATTCCTCTTAAGATTTAAATATCTGACCCAATAGATCAGACTTCAGCAAAGCACACAAAACAACTATTTCAGATGATGGATATTTAAGCATAGTTGGTGTTTATCATAGGTCTCTATGGATTATGATCAGTGAAACTATTATTGAGTGGGACAATTTTATTTGGGTGCAATGACACCATGAGAAGGTGCTTCTTAAGACTTGAAAAATAGAGATTTTAGGAAATTTAAAGACTCTCTTCTAATTATTTTTACCCCCATTCTTTTAGAACTTAAAGCAAATAATTGAGTTAGTTGGATGCGTCGCCAGGGCGCTGGGTTGCAAGAGCACCTGGTTCCGGGGGTCCCACACAGACCAGGTTCGGCCACTCACCACTGACAAAATCCAAAAACAGAGAAATGAGTGGTAGTGAAACAAGAAAGGAATTAATTTCAGTGAGGCCGACACCAGGAAGACAGCAGACTAGTGTTTCTAAGACTGTGTCCAAAGTGCTGAGAACACTTCCAGGTTTGTCTGAGGAAAACGTGGGACAAAGGTCCGTGAGCAGCAAATGTCAGATGGATCATTGTCATGGGCAGGGTCTTGCTGGCTCTGAACAGTCCTTACTGCTTGAGGGGGTAATTTTAGTTTCCATCGGGCCACGCTTTGCCCACTGGGTCTTCTGCCTGAGCTCAGAGATGAGCTGGAAAGAACGTAATCACTTAGAAAGTACAGACTGAGGTCCAAATGGAGGTTGTAGTGGAAGTCCTCTTTCAGATGCATGAAATATAATAAAGTCCTTTACTGTAATAGTTCTATAGGACGTCCTGCAATGCCATAAACAACAATGGAAGGTCTCTTTAAATTCAAACAAGTAATAAAGATTCCCTTGTCTTCTATTTTGCTTGATTTTCTCTCTCTCTTTTTTTCCCTGTTCCTTCTTTCCTTCTTAAACACTTGGGGGAGTTTTCCTCAAGTCATTTGGAAGCTGTTCTACAACAGGTGAAGCAGAAGGCAGGGTTATTTGTGGATTACGGTTAAGTGTTTGTAGTCACAGTAAAGCTGCAAATGTGCTGAATTATGGTAACCTGCTGACAAGCTAAGTGCTTTTCTTCATTAATGATAGCAGTCATTAAAAAGTCACAGTAAAAAGATAAAATCTCCAGAAAAGGAGCGTCTCATATGCTAACAGGAGTCGGGGTTTTCTATTCTGAGCAAGGTGCTCACTCTTTTTGTTTTAGATCAATAAACTTCTACCACTCACTCCAGCAACCAAGAATGTCTTCCAGCCATGTCTCAAATATATTTTATGCTTGTTTTTGTTTTTGCAAGAGGTAGAGCTTTGATCAATACAATTTGAAAAAGCAGGCAAGGAAACAATGCGCTGCATTAGCCCATTAATGCCTGATGGAGTGAGGCAAAAGGACTCAGGCACAGAAAAATGGAAAATGGGTGAATCAAGGCAAGCAGAATAACAGGATTTTGTAATTTTGAGGAATTACTTCCTTTTGTTCAAATTTTCTTTAATAGTGTTGTTGCATTTATTTTTAATTACAATCATTTAAGATATAAGCTGATGCCAGAATTTAGGCCTTTTCTTTGCCCACCTCTATTTTTTAAGTAATCATTTTGTTTAATTGAAGCCTAACATAAACAGAAAAGCATACAAGTCCTAAGTGCACAACTCGATGGATTTTCAGAGTGAACACCCCCAAGTAACCACCACCCAAAGTAGGAACTCGACTATCACCAGCATCCCAGACTACCTCCTTTCAGTTACTATCTCTCCCCTCTGTCAACTGCCATTTTGATTTCTATCACCATATTAATATTTTAAACTTCATGTTTTAAAATTTATCCATCTTGATGCATTTATCAGTTATTCATTTCCATTGCTATAGAGTATTCCACTGTCTTAAGAATTGCGATTCCTTGCACCAACATAAACTTAACTGATGGGACTGATAGCTGAGACCACCTCTGTCAAATTACTGCCTTTAATCCCCAGGGAATTCTTACCAAAGGAAATTCAATAGCAGATCAATAAAGTACTTCAGTGTTCACATCAGGATGACTATGCAAACCAATTCTTTTAAGCAAATAGTTTTCTTACCTGGGTAAACAACTCACTTATCAGGACAATAGTTTGCTCTTCATAAAACTCATCTCCAGACTGTCACCTAGCTATGACCAACAATCCTAAAATACTGTGTCATGAACTTCACCCAGTCCCAACCAGTTCCCTACCATAAAAGACCTGCCATAAACCTGAGTTCAGAATCCTCAAACCTACAAATACTCTTCCCTGATGTCCCCTTTTAGAGACACTACTAATGTCACCAGCTAGACCCGAAGACTTGCCTTTAATGCCCACCTGCTTGTCCTCAACGATCTTTGTCCCACATTTTTCCTTAAGCTCTTCTTTTCAACTTATCTCTTAATTTAGGCAAATGGAAAGCAAAGACACCCATGAGCAATAGCAACTGCCCTAACAAGACCTCCCAGCCAGCCCAGACCAGCCAGACCTGTTTGAGCTGAACCTCTGACTGGCACCTGTGCAGATGGACCAGGGAGTGACCTCTAGAATGGCTGATGATGACCTTTATCTCATTATAATACTAAAATCTTCACCCAAGGAGGAGCCTCAGCTCCATTTATATAACATACAATGTGTGTATAGGCGTGTTTCCTTAAGGCACACGCGTGACCTTATTCTCCCCTCTGCATACAATGACAAGGCTTCCCTATCTAAACATTCCTCCTAACCCTAAATAAAAGGAACCCATTCGCTCTTGCTCAAGGAGTCACCACTTTGGAAGTTATTCCCTGTGATCTCCTTATTTGCTGCAAGTAAAATCTCCTTTGTGTGACAACTCAACCTGGTGCAGTTTCTGACTCACCCAAGAGTGAACTCACATCTGTTCGTTTCCACTAAGACTCTGTAAGATTTGCTTAATCAACATGTTTTCCTGGTGGTCTTTGTGAGGAAGTTGCCAATATGATTATATCACAATTTATTTACCTATTTTTATGCTGATGGGCATTTGGGCACTTCCAGTTCAAGGCTGTTATGAACCCTGTATTGCACGTACGGATGCACTTGGGAGTTGGGATTTCTGAGTCATCAGTGGGTGTATGTTCACTTTAACAGATTTAATAGTTTCCCAAAGCGATTGTACCAATTTCTACTCTTACCAGCAATGAATGAGAGTTTCATTTGCTACCCACTACAACCAATAGTTGATATGGTCGGCCTTTTTAGTATTAGCTATTCTGATGAGTATGTAGGAGTAGCTCATTATGATTTAATTTGTATTTCCTTGATGACGATTCTCTTTTCATACGCCAATTTTAAACTTAAAAAAAAATGATAGACTCACAAGGAGTTGCAAGAATAGTACAGAGACCCCACATATCCGTCACCCAGCTTCCCCCAACAATGATGACATCTTATGTAACCATAGTGTTGTATCAAATCCAGGAAAAGATCAACACAATACAGTTAACTAGACAACAGACATTGATCATATTTCACCAGTTTTTGGATGCAGTCATTCTTTTTCTATGTCATTGTGTATAATTCTCTGACATTTTGTTTTATGTATAGGTTCCTATAACCACCACCAAAATCAAGATTCAACAGTGTTGCATCACCACAAAGGAACATGATCGTGCTTTGCTTTCCTAGTCTCATCCTCCCTCTGCTTCCCTTTAGTCCCCAGGGAATTGACATTACTGACAGTAATGACAACCATTTATCTGTTCTACATCTCTATAATTTTGTTATTTCAAGACTATCATGTAAATGATGTCATACAGTATGTAATCTTTTGAGATGGGCTTTTTTCCCCACTAAGCATCATGTCCTTAAGATCCACCTAGTCTGTTGCTTAAAGTTTTTGGCTATTACAAATAAAGCTGCTATAAACATTCATGTGCAGGTTTTTGTGTGAACATAAAAGCTCATTTTTTTTCCAGGATAAATTTCCAGGAGTGTAATTTCTGGGTCATACAGTAAGTGTATGTTTAATTTTTAAAGAAACTATCAGACTGATTTCCAGAGTGGCTGAATTTTTTTATATTCTCACCATCAATATAGGAGAGATCCAGTATCTTCACAACTTCATCAGTATTTGATATTACTTATATTTTGTATGTTAGCCATTCATAGATCTGTAGTGGTATTTCATTGTGCTTTTAATTCGCATTGACCTAATGGTCAGCAATGTTGAACATTTTTTCATGTGTTTATTTGTCATTCATATATTTTCTTTGGTGAAGTGTCTGTTCATGTCTTTTCCCATTTTCTAATTGGATTGCTTTTTTTGTTGTTGAATTTAAAGAATTCTTTATTTGTTCTGGATACAAGTCCTTTGTCATATATGTAAATATTTTTTCCCAGTCAGTGGCTTGTCTATTTTTTTAACAGGGTCTTTTGCAAAGCAGAAGTTTTGAACTTTGATGAAGTACAATTTATCTACTTTCCATTCTTTCTTTCATTCGTTCGTTCTTTCTCTTCTTTCTTTACTTTTCTTTTTCTTTTCTTTTTTTTCACCAGAGCTTTTGGTATCATTTCTAAGAGCTCTCTGCCTATCCCTACTTTGTGAAGAGCTTCTCCTGTTTTCCCTTCTAAAGGTTTTATAATAATACGTTTCACATTTATCTCTATAATCCATTTAAAGTCAATTTTTGGATAAACTACAAGGTTTGGGTTGTTTTTGTTTGTTTGCTTGTTGCCTATTGCTGCCCATTTATATGCTTGTTTTTCTTTTTTTTTTTTTTAAGATTTTATCTATTTATTTGTCAGAGAGAGAGAGAGTACAAGCTTGGGAAGCAGCAGGCAGAGCAGGCAGAGGGAGAAGCAGGCTCTCCACTGAGCAAGGAGCCTGATGTGGGACTCAATCCCAGGACTTTGGGATCATGACCTCAGCTGAAGGCAGATGCTTAACTGACTGAGCCACCGAGGCGCCCCATGCTTGTTTTTCATTTGGGCATCCTCTTGCAAAAATACCTGTTCTTTTTCCTATTTTTCTATTGGCCTTTTTAATTTTTATTTATTAATTTGCATGAGTTCTATAAAGATACTGGATATGTCTCTTTTCAGATGTATTACAAATATCTTCTCCCAACCTGTGATTGCCTTTTCACTCTCTTAGTGATATCTTCTGAAGTTCTAATTTTAATGAAATTAAATTTATCAATTTCTTGAAAAGTTGAAATTCACTTTACTAACCCTTCTGATTAGTGCTTTTTATATCATGTTTAAGAAATTTTTCCTTGGCCGTGAAAATAGTCTTATTACCTCTAGAATCCTAGAATCCTTATTGTTTTCTCTTTCTTTTTTTAGATCTATAATTCTACAGTTATATTTTGTATATTGTGTGAGGTATAAAATAAGATGCATTTTTCTCATATGGATTTCCAATTGACCAGCCTTGTTTATTGAAAAGGCTATTCTTTCCCCATTGTGCTGCAGTACTATCACTGTAAAAAATTAAGGACTGTATATGTGTGAGTCTGTCTGGACTTTCAGGGAATTGGGGGAGCTGGTTAAGCAGGCTCTGTAAGGCTGTTATCTCCTTGTCCGATGTTGGAGTTTGAAGTCCACAGAGCAGGCATTCAGGAAGGGAAGATCATGAAGCAGGCTGGAACTCAACAAGCATGAATTGGAAACCCATAAGGAGCACTGAAACCTTTGCTGTTGTTGCCTCTGACCTTGGTGACAGGGGCATCCTGCAGAAGCTTCAGCCCTCAGTCACAGAGCTAAACACATACCTGGCCCAGGAGTCAGAGAAGTTGAAGGAAGATCCTGGAGAAGGTGAACTGATTGTGAGTCCAGCTGCTGCCCCACAACAGCAAGGGGAGTCAGCATATCAGCGACCGTGAGCTGCAGCTACAGTAGCTGCTGCTTCCCTTTCACCTTCCAAATCTCCCAAATATCTCCCTACTAGCATGCTTTAATCAGGAACATACAAGATAGAGAATTCTGGGAAATGTAGTTCAGCCTAGGCAAACAGACACGTTCCAAAGCCATCACAGAGTTATTCCAGTATCTTTGTGTTTTCTTTGAGAAAAGGAGATGGAGATGTGTTTCTTATAAGATTATTCCCACTGGGTTTAGAGTATTACATTGTCACTTATTTCAGCACTTCTGTATGTCATTGTTTTCTGGAGTCCATTATTAATGTTAATTGATCAGCAATCAGTCTTACTTGTTCTTTGAAAGGAATGCATCATTTTATCTGGTTGTTCTTAAGATATTCTCTTTGCTTTTGGGTTTCAGTACTCTTACTATGATATGACTAAGTACGTTTTCTTTGTATTTAATCCTGCTTGGGATTCATAAAAGTTCTTGAATTAGTGTCTTGATAATTTTCATATGGTTTAGGAGATTCTTGATCAATATTTAAATATTATTTCTTCCCATTTTCTCTCTCTTCTCCTTTTGGGACTCCAAAACTCATATGTTTAAAACTTTTCTTTGTGTTCTAAATGTCTCATTCTTTTTTTTTTTTTTTTGTATTTTTCATCCTCTTTTGTCTCTGTGCTTCAATCTTCAATCTGAGTATTTTTCCTGACTTGGTTTTCAGATTGCTAAGTCTCTCTTCAGCTAACATGAGATAATAAAATATATACATATATTGGTCTCTGCCCCCAGTTCCTGGCACAGAGCACCTGAGACCCTTGTAAATTCCTAAGTTATAAGAGCACTAGGAACAGCTTTTTTTCTGAGGTGATGCTGGGCGAGCTTCTGAATGGGGGCTGGTCACCACAGAGATCAAGCCACGATTAGAAGCTTCAAAATTTCAGCTCTACCTCCCCATTCTCCAGAGAGGGAAAAAGGCTTAGACATGAAGTTAATAATCAATCATGCCCATATGAGGAAGCCTCTATAAAAATCTGTAGTGCAGGGTTTGAGAGTCTCCAGGTTGGTGAACACATCCACATACCAGCAGGCTGAGGTACTCTACCCCCACAGGAACAGAAGCTCCTGCACTTGGGACCCTCTCAGATCTCGCCCTATGTATCTCTTCATCTGGCTGTTCATCTGTATCCTTTATCACATCCTTTAATAAACTGGTAAACATTAGTAAGTGATTCCCTGAGTTCTGGAAGCCACTCTAGCAAATTAATCAAATCCAAGGAGGAGTTTGCGGGAACCTCAGATTTATAGCTAGTCAGTCAGAAGCATAGTTGACAACCTGGACTTGAGAGCGGCATCTGAGGTCAGGTGAGAGCAGTCTTGTGGGACTGAGTCCTTAACCTGTGGGATCTGACACACTCTCCAGGTATGAAGTGTCAGCATTTAGTTGAATTGTAGGACATTCAGCTGGTGTCACAAAGAACTGCCTGGTGGGAAAAAAACCCACCTCTGGTGTCAGAAATGTTGTTAGACAGTAAAGGAGACACACAGGAGGAAAGACAGGTTTTTCCCAAAACAGCTTATTTGTTGTTAAAGCCATCTAGTCCATTCTTAATTTTAGATATTGAATATTAAGTAGAAATTCTAATTGATTTTTTGATACATTTTATTTCTCTGATGAAATTCATCTTGTCATCTACTTTCTTGAACATATTAATTATAGCTATTTTAAAGTCTATATTTATTAACACCAATATCCTAATACCTGTGGGTCTGCTTTGTGTTCTTGTTTTTCTCACATGAATCTTTTAGTATTTCTGGTAATTTTTTATTAAATGCCTGAAATTGTGTATTTAAACTGTAGAAGTTCTAGATAATGCTATTTTCCTCCAAAGAGGTGGTTTTTTGTTTTTGTTTTTGTTTTTTTAGGCTTCTGGGATTCAGTTAAAATAGGATCATATTATCTTCATCTAATAAGGAATTGATCTGATTCAGAGTTGAGTCTCAGCCTTTTAAAAGCCTTGTCTATTTCTTGTTTCCTTGCTGAAAGTCTGGGAGTCCATACCGGGACCTCTATATCTTGGTAAACCCTGAAGACCAATTTTATCTCCCTATAACTATGAGATGCCAATAGCTCTGGTTAGGTTCTCGGTCTCATAATACTTTCCTCACAGTTCTCTTTCTCCTGGTCTGTGCTGCTTCCATATCACTACATGTTCAAGGGAAACAGAGAAGTTGAATATTGACTTACCCCAGTGAGTTTCCTTTCTTTCAGGGATCTTGGCTCTTTAAGTCGTGGTTACATTGGTGGCTCTCTGATGCCTTCAAACAATTTCATCTGTTTTGTTTTTGTACTGAATTCAGCTCTCTAGCTGTTCTCAACTAGATGGGTGATTTGCTACAAATTAGTCTGCCATAGTTGAAAGGAGGAGTCCCCTTCTATTCCTTTTGATTCTGTCTTTGACTCTCAGTACCTGCATTCCCTTGCTTTGAATTGATCAGAACCTTTAATTCTGGTGACAAAGTTGTACAGACACCTTTTATCTCCTCCCCTTGTCCATGGCCACCTCTTCTCTGGAGAATCTTTATAAGAAAAATAAATAAACAGGGGCACCTGGGTGGCTCAGTTGTTAAGCGTCTGCCTTTGGCTCAGGGCGTGATCCTGGCGTTCTGGGATGGAGCACCGCATCAGGCTCCTCTGCTGGGAGCCTGCTTCTTCCTCTCCCACTCCCCCTGCTTGTGTTCCCTCTCTCGCTGGCTGTCTCTCTCTTTGTCAAATAAATAAAACCTTAAAAAAAAAAAGAAAGAAAAGAAAAATAAATAAACAGAAAAAATTGCCCTGCATTCAAGGGTCAGTTGAATTGAACAAAATTCTTAGGTCCTTACCTCTGCCTGTCCTGTAGGAGTACGGAACATCACTGACTCAGTGCTTATCCTATCTCATTACACGGTAATCATGTGTGTAAGCCTGGGAACATCTTTGTCTTCCTCTAGACTGAGTTCCTTAAGGAAGCTTTACTGCCCGCACACCCTTCTGTTGCCTCTCCCTATGACAATAACTGTTCAATTTTCTCCAGAGAATACACAGAGACAATCCAATCATTTCTCTAGCATAGTTGTTCAAATTTTGCTTTTTATTATTGATAATTTAGAAAAATATTTTTCTGATTACTTTCTACTAATAGCATATAAATTGGAGATTATTGCCAGTTTGGGGGAAAGACTCCATGAGGTTTCTTCATATTTAGAAGAATTTTCCAGACCAAAATCTGCCTTGATATATTTCAAACTTCATTTCTCCTCCATAACCCAAAACCTTCTGGTACTGGGCTTCACTAGATGCATTCAAATGGTAATGAGACCACAATCTCTGCACCTTTGTTCTAGCAATGGGTGAGTGGGCACAATGGGCAATAGGATGATTCTTGAAAACCATCCCTACACCAGAACACTTTGTAATAACTTAACTCTAAACAAAAGTGAATGTGAACCACACAAATATATTTCACTAAACCAAAACTAAGCCTAAAACAACTTTCCTTAGCTAGATCCTCAAAACATCCACAGCCACTCCAAACTCTGATAGGAGAGGAAGTGCAACAAAGGAGATATTGTAGTAGAAGGAGACAGCAGTCTCAATTGATTATCTTATCAGTTAATATATCTTAAATTTGCAAATTTTATAGAAACATGTGCCTATGAAAGCACACTACTGGGGCCATTTCCAGGGCCTTGGAAGGGGCTATGCTGGTGAGAAGGGCCTTTGTCAGCTTCAGAGTAAATCTACCTTGTATTTAAGTACTATTTATTTGATTACCCCCCACAGGGTAGCTAACGTACAATGTGGACTCTGGGAAAAAGGAAACTTAGTGCACTGTTGCTGGGAATGCAAACTGATACAGCCACTTGGAAAACAGTATGGTGGTTCCTCAAAAAATTAAAAAGAATTACCATATGATCCAGTAATTCC
This sequence comes from Ursus americanus, assembly GCF_024610735.1. NCBI lineage: Eukaryota > Metazoa > Chordata > Mammalia > Carnivora > Ursidae > Ursus > Ursus americanus. The sequence goes on along the minus strand of NC_142137.1, from coordinate 7,373,453 downwards.
ACTACTGGGTATTTACCCAAAGAAAATGAAAACACTAATTTGACAAGATACATGAACCCCTTTATTTATTGCACTATTATGTACAATAGCCAAGACATGGAAGGAACCCGTGTCCATCAATAAATATATGGATAAAGAAGAGATGGTATATATACACAATGGGATATTACTCAGCCATGAAAAGAATGAAATCTTGCCATTTGCAACATGGGTGGACCTACAGGGTATAATTCTAAACGAAATAAGTTAATTAGAGAAAGACAAATACTATATGATTTCACTCATATGTGGAACTTAAGAACAAAACAAATGAACAAAGAGAAAAGAGACAAACAAAAACCCAGACTCTCAAATATAGAGAACAAACAGGTGGTTGCCAGAGGGGAGATGGGTAGGAGGATGGGTGAAATAGATAAAGGGAATTAAGAGGACACTTATCATGATGAGCACTGAGTAATGTATAGAGTTGTTGAATCATTACATTGTGCACCTGAAACTAATATAACAATGTATGCTATTTATACTTCAATTTTAAGAAAAGACAAAAATAAAACAGCTGAAATTTAAAAGAAAAGAATGTGGACTCTGGAATAATCATAGACAAAGAAAAGAAAGCTCAGTCCTCGCCCTTTATATAAATTCATACACATGGTCTTAGGGAGATTCAGTACCACATCAATCCATGTCCCTTGTCTCATTTCAGTATGGCTTTCTGAGGGAAGGAGTAAGAGAACATTGATTGTTCTCCATACCTTCTCTCTCTCTACATGTCTAGTCAAATATACTGCCCCCACCTCTTTTCTTTCTCACTCTCAAAGTTCTCAGAGGACAAAGAGTGGTGAGAGTATTCTGAAATACATTGTCCTTACAGAAGACTGGAGTTAATAAAGCCTTGTCTCCCTCTATTCCCCGTTTCTCCCCAAACCCACTGGAATAGTCCTTAATCTTTCTCCCAAATGTCTGATGGAAGACTATTATATACACTGGATTTACTTCTCCACTTTTTTCCATAAGCTAAAGACGTTGAAATCTCTGGGATTCAGGGTGTGGCTACAAAGTGTTGGCTCTGGGTGCCATTGTCTTAATTTTATATACGACCATATGAAGGCTGTGTGCAAAGTTAGCTGTGTTTATTACACACGAGAAGCAAAATAGAAGCATACTTGGGCATTAAAACTAGAAGAACGGATGGCTATGTTATGTCCGTGTTTACAGAACACCATCTGCTGAGCTGTTATGGCAACATGCAGAGTGGCGCAATCCATAGACCTTAAGCCCTGAATGGGATTAGAAGTGGGTGCTTTTCATCTGAATTACAAAAAGAGATGTCTAAGGTACTTTTTTATGTTTTTTCTTTTTACTTTTTTTTTTTTAGTTTGGTCAAGCACTGGAGGAAGAATTTGACCTAATTATTTCATCTTCTAATTATGGGTGTAAGTATTAATACTTTTGCCCTTCTACCCCATTGGACTAACCAATGGCCTGAAGAAATAATGCTACTACTTTTAACATAGTGTGATCCTTTTTCAAACATGAATCTCAAATTACTTTATCAACTATCATTCAGTACTTTGTCCTTTGAATCTTAAATTGCAGTAACATTTATTGAATGCCTATTATATATTAGGCACTGTTACCCAATAATTTCACATTATTCCCAGATAATCAGAGCTGTCAATTCCCAAGCATATAATGAAGTTTTAGTTGCAATGAGTCCAATCTATTCCAACCATCCTGGAATAGGAGATCCTTACTCAAGTACGTATGTATGTTTCACATTATTAATCTCCGGGCTACATTTACAGATTTATATGTATTTCCTATACGAAATGGGATTTTATTGCCTATATTTATGTCTTCATCTAAAATTTAACTATTAAAGGGGCACCTGGGTGGCTCAGTCAGTGAAGCAGCTGCCTTTGGCTCAGGTCCTGGGATGGAGCCCCATGTTGGGCTCTCTGCTCAGCGGGGAGCCTGCTTCTCCCTCTCCTTCTGCCTGCTGCTCCACCTCTCTCTCTGTCAAATACATAAATAAATAAAATTTAATTTACCTTTTAAAATAATATTCTTGGGGAAGGCATGCCAGTGATTAAATTAAGAACTGTTTATTTGGCAAAAGTTGGTGGAGAAGAGATAAAATTTGTTGTTTAATCTCCAATATTTGTAATAACATCTGTATGCACACAAAACCATTCATATTGTTTCTTTTAAAGCAAATTTAAATAATAAGGGATGAGAGATAAAAATTTAGGCTTATCTGTCACACAGGTGTAGTAACGGTTTTATTGTATATACTGTGAACATATCAGTTGGATCTAAGTGTTTTCCAATACTGTGCACTTGTTTTCTTTTTCTTTCTTTCTTTTTTTTCATAGCTCTTATTTTTTTTATTTTAATGTTTTTTTATTATATTATGTTAGTCACCATACAGTACATCCCTGGTTTCTGATGTAAAGTTCGATGATTCATTAGTTGCGTATAACACCCAGTGCACCATGCAATACGTGCCCTCCTTACTACCCATCACCGGTCTATCCCATTCCCCCACCCCCCTCCCCTCTGAGGCCCTCAGTTTGTTTCTCAGAGTCCATAGTCTCTCATGTTTCATTCCCCCTTCTGATTACCCCCCCTTTCTTTATCCCTTTCTTCCCCTACTGATCATCCTAGTTCTTATGTTCCATAGATGAGAGAAATCATATGATAGTTGTCTTTCTCTGCTTGACTTATTTCACTTAGCATTATCTCCTCCAGTGCTGTCCATGTTGCAGCAAATGTTGAGAATTCGTTCTTTCTGATAGCTGAGTAATATTTCATTGTATATATGGACCACAACTTCTTAATCCAGTCATCTGTTGAAGGGCATCTCGGCTCCTTCCACGATTTAGCTATTGTGGACAATGCTGCTATGAACATTGGGGTGCGTATGGCCCTTTTCTTCACTACGTCTGTATCTTTGGGGTAAATACCCAGTAGTGCAATGGCTGGGTCATAGGGTAGCTCAATTTTTAACTTTTTAAGGGACCTCCACACTGTTTTCCAGAGTGGCTGTACCAACTTGCATTCCCACCAACAATGTAGGAGGGATACCCTTTCTCCACATCCTCTCCAGCAATTGTTGTTTCTTGCTTTGTCTATTTTTGCCGTTCTAACTGGCGTAAGGTGGTATCATAGTGTGGTTTTGATTTGAATTTCCCTGATGGCTAATGATTTTGAACATTTTTTCATGTGTCTGTTGGCCATTTGTATGTCATCATTGGAAAAGTGTCTGTTCATAACTTCTGCCCATTTTATGATTTGTTTATTTGTTTCTCGCGTATTGAGTTTGAGAAGTTCTTTGTAGATCTTGGATACCAGTCTTTTATATGTAGCATCATTTGCAAATATCTTCTCCCATTCCGTGGGCTGCCTCTTAGTTTTTTTGACTGTTTCCTTGGCTGTGCAGAAGATTTTTATCTTGATGAAGTCCCACAAGTTCATTTTATCTTTGGTTTCTCTTGCCTTTGGAGATGTGTCATGAAAAAGGTTGCTTTGGCAGATGTCGTAGAGATTGCTGCCTATGTTCTCCTCTAGGATTTTGATGGATTCCTGTCTCACATTGAGGTCTTTCATCCATTTGGAGTTTATTTTTGTGTATGGTGTGAGATAGTGGTCAAGTTTCGTTCTTTTGCATGTAGCTGTCCAATTTTACCAGCACCATTTATTGAAGAGACTGTCTTTTTTCCACTGTATGTTTATTCCTGCTTTATCAAAGATTAGTTGCTCAAAGAGCCGAGGGTCCATTTCTGGGTTCTCTGTTCTGTTCCATTGGTCTATGTGTCTGTTTTTGTGCCAGTACTATGCTGTCTTTGTGATCACAGCTTTGTAGTACAGCTCGAAATCCGACATTGTGATGCCCCCAGCTTTGTTTTTCCTTTTCAACAATTCCTTGGCGATTCGTGGCCTTTTCTGGTTCCATACAAATTTAAGGACTATTTGTTCCAGCTCTTTTAAAAATGTCCTCGGTATTTTGATCAGGATAGCATTGAAAGTGTAGATTGCTCTGGGTAGCATGGACATTTTAACTATGTTAATTCTTCCGATCCATGAGCATGGAATATTTTTCCATCTTTTTGTTTCTTCCTCAATGTCTTTCAAGAGTGATTTATACTTTCTAGAATATAGGTCCTTTACGTCTCTGGTTAAGTTAATTCCAAGGTAATGTATGGGTTTTGATGCTATTGTAAATGCAATGGATTCCCTAATATCTCTTTCTTCAATCTCATTACTCGTGTATACAAATGCAACTGATTTCTGAGCATTGATTTTGTATCCTGCCACATTACTGAATTGCTCTATAACTTCTAATAGTTTGGGAGTGGATTCTTTTGGGTTTTCCATATAGAGTATCATGTCATCTGCGAAGAGAGACATTTTGACTTCTTCTTTGCTGGTTTGGATACTTTTTATTCCATTTTGTTGTCTGATTGCTGTTGCAAGGACTTCTAGTACTACGTTGAATAATAGTGGCGAGAGTGGGCATCCTTGTCATGTTCCTGATCTTAAGGGAAAGGCTTCCAGGTTTGCCCCATTGAGAATGATATTTGCTGTAGGCTTTTCATAGATGGTTTTTATGAGATTGAGGAATGTACCCTCTATCCCTACACTCTGAAGGGTTTTAATCAGGAAAGGATGCTGTATTTTGTCAAATGCTTTTTCTGTATCTATTGAGAGAATCATATGATTTTTGAATTTTTCTTTTTGGATAAAATCTAAGACACTGATAGATTTGCGAATGTTGAACCACCCTTGCATCCCAGGGATGAATCCCACTTGGTCATGATGGATAATGCTTTTAATGTACAGTTGGATTCTATTAGCCAGGATCTTGTTGAGGATTTTGGCGTCCATATTCATTAGGGAAATCGGTCTGTAATTCTCCTTTTTTTTTTTAATGATTTTTTATTATATTATGTTAGTCACCATACAGTACATCCCCGGTTTCCGATATAAGGATCGATGATTCATTAGTTGTGTATAACACCCAGTGCACCATGCAATACATGCCCTCCTTACTACCCATCAACAGCCTATCCCATTCCCCCACCCCCCTCCCCTCTGAGGCCCTCAGTTTGTTTCTCATAGTCCATAGTCTCTCATGTTTCATTCCCCCTTCTGATTACCCCCCCCTTTCTTTTTCCCTTTCTTCCCCTACCGATCATCCTAGTTCTTATGTTCCATAGATGAGAGAAATCATATGATAGTTGTCTTTCTCTGCTTGACTTATTTCACTTAGCATTATCTCCTCCAGTGCCGTCCATGTTGTAGCAAATGTTGAGAACTCGTTCTTTCTGATAGCTGAGTAGTATTCCATTGTATATATGGACCACAACTTCTTAATCCAGTCATCTGTTGAAGGGCATCTCGGCTCCTTCCACGATTTAGCTATTGTGGACATTGCTGCTATGAACATTGGGGTGCATCTGGCCCTTCTCTTCACTACGTCTGTATCTTTGGGGTAAATACCCAGTAGTGCAATGACTGGATCATAGGGTAGCTCAATTTTTAACTTTTTAAGGGACCTCCACACTGTTTTCCAGAGTGGCTGTACCAACTTGCATTCCCACCAACAATGTAGGAGGGATCCCCTTTCTCCACATCCTCTCCAACAATTCTTGTTTCTTGCCTTGTCTATTTTTGCCATTCTAACTGGCGTAAGGTGGTATCTCAGTGTGGTTTTGATTTGAATTTCCTTGATGGCTAATGATTTTGAACATTTTTTCATGTGTCTGTTAGCCATTTGTATGTCTTCATTGGAAAAGTGTCTGTTCATTTCTTCTGCCCATTTTTTGATTTGTTTGTTTCTCGTGTATTGAGTTTGAGAAGTTCTTTGTAGATCTTGGATACCAGTCCTTTATCTGTAGTGTCATTTGCAAATATCTTCTCCCATTCCGTGGGCTGCCTCTTAGTTTTTCTGACTGTCTCCTTGGCTGTGCAGAAACTTTTAATCTTGATGAAGTCCCACAAGTTCATTTTATTTTTTTTTCTCTTGCCTTTGGGGATGTGTCATGAAAAAGGTTGCTTTGGCCAATGTCATAGAGGTTGCTGCCTATGTTCTCCCCTAGAATTTTGATGGATTCCTGTCTCACATTGAGGTCTTTCATCCATTTGGAGTTTATTTTTGTGTATGGTGTGAGAGAGTGGTCAAGTTTCATTCTTTTGCATGTAGCTGTCCAATTTTCCCAGCACCATTTATTGAAGAGACTGTCTTTTTCCCACCGGATGTTTTTTCCTGCTTTATCAAATATTAGTTGCCCAAAGAGCCGAGGGTCCATTTCTGGGCTCTCTATTCTGTTCCATTGGTCTATGTGTCTGTTTTTGTGCCAGTACCATGTTGTCTTTGTGATCACAGCTTTGTAGTACAGCTCGAAATCCGACATTGTGATGCCCCCAGCTTTGTTTTTCCTTTTCAACATTTCCTTGGAGATTCGGGGCCTTTTCTGGTTCCATACAAATTTAAGGACTATTTATTCCAGTTCTTTGAAAAATGTCCTCGGTATTTTGATCGGGATAGCATTGAAAGTGTAGATTGCTCTGGGTAGCATGGACATTTTAACTATGTTAATTCTTCCGATCCATGAGCATGGAATATCTTTCCATCTTTTTATGTCTTCCTCAATGTCTTTCAAGAGTGATTTATAGTTTCTAGAATATAGGTCCTTTACATCTCTGGTTAAGTTAATTCCAAGGTAACGTATGGTTTTTGGTGCTATTGTAAATGGGATGGATTCCCTAATTTCTCTTTCTTCAGTCTCGTTATTCGTGTATAGAAATGCAACTGATTTCTGAGCATTGATTTTGTATCCCGCCACGTTACTGAATTGCTCTATAACTTCTAATAGTTTGGGAGTGGCTTCTTTTGGGTTTTCCATATAGAGTATCATGTCATCTGCGAAGAGAGACAATTTGACTTCTTCTTTGCTGATTTGAATACCTTTGATCCCTTTTTGTCGTCTGATTGCTGTTGCAAGGACTTCTAGTACTATGTTGAATAATAGTGGCGAGAGTGGGCATCCTTGTCGAGTTCCTGATCTTAAGGGAAAGGCTTCCAGCTTTTCCCCATTGAGAATAATATTTGCAGTAGGCTTTTCATAGATGGCTTTTATGAGATTGAGAAATGTACCTTCTATTCCTACACTCTGAAGGGTTTTAATCAGGAAAGGATGCTGTATTTTGTCAAATGCTTTTTCGGCATCGATTGAGAGGATCATATGGTTCCTGAGTCTTTTCTTGTTGATATGATGTATCACGCTGATTGATTTGCGAATATTGAACCACACTTGCATCCCAGGTATGAATCCCACTTGATCGTGATGGATAATCCTTTTAATGAACTGTTGGATTCTATTAGCAAGTATCCTGTTGAGGATTTTGGCGTCCATATTCATTAGGGAGATCGGTCTGTAATTCTCCTGTTTGAGGGGGTCTTTGCCTGGTTTGGGGATCAAGGTAATATTGGCCTCATAAAATGAGTTTGGTAGCTTTCCTTCTGTTTCTATTTTTTGAAATAGCTTTAGGAGAATAGGTATTATTTCTTCTTTGAATGTTTGGTAGAATTCCCCAGGAAAACTGTCTGGGCCTGGAGTTTTGTTTATCACTGACTCAATCTCTTCATAATTAATTGGCCTGTTTAAAAAATCAATTTCTTCCTGTTTCAGTCTTGGTAGTTTATAGGTTTTCAGGAAGGCCGCCATCTCTTCCAGATTGCTTAATTTATTGGCATAAAGCTGTTGATAAAAGTTTCTAATAATCCTTCCAATTTCATTGGTGTTGGTTGTGACCTCTCCTTTTTCACTTATAATTTTATTAATTTGGGTCCTTTCTCTATTCTTTTGGATAAGTCTTGCCAGTGGTCTGTCAATTTTATTGATTCTCTCAAAGAACCAGCTTCCAGTTCTGTTGATCTGCTGTACTGTACTCCTGGTTTCTAATTCATTGATTTCTGCTCTAATCTTGGTCAACTGCTTCCTCGTGAGTGGATTAGGCCTGTCCCTCTGTTGCTGTTCCAGCTTCTTGAGGTGAGAATATAAAAACTGCATTTTAGATTTTTCTATTCTTTTGAGTGAGGCTTGGATGGCTATGTATTTCCCCCTTAGGACTGCCTTTGCAGTATCCCATAGGTTTTGGACCATTGTGTTTTCATTCTCGTTGGTCTCCATAAATTGTTTCAATTGATTTTTGATTTCCTGGTTTATCGAATCATTCCTGAGCAGGATGGTTCTTAGTCTCCAGGTGTTTGAGTTTCTTCCAAATTTTTCCTTGTGGTTGAGTTCCACTTTCAAAGCGTTGTGGTCTGAGAATATGCAGGGGATAATTTCAGTCTTTTGGAATCGTTTGAGACCTGTTTTGTGTCCCAGAACATGGTCTATTCTTGAGAATGTTCCATGGGCATTAGAATAGAATGAGTATTCTTTGGTTCTGGGGTGTAGTGTTCTATATATATCTATGAGGTCCAACTCGTTGAGTATGGCATTCAAAGCTTTTGTTTCTTTGCTGATTTCTTGCTTAGGTGATCTGTCTATTGCTTATGGTGGAGTGTTGAGGTATCCTACTATTAGTGTATTTTTATCTATATGTCTCTTTATTCTGGTTAAGAGTTGGCTTGTGTATCTTGCTGTTCCCCTGTTGGGGGCATATATATTTATAATTGTCATATTCACTTGTTGGATACATCTGTTAAGAATAATATGGTGCCCTTCTGTGTCTCTAGCTATAGTCTGTAGTTTAAAATCCAATCTATCTGATATGAGAATTGCTACCCCAGCTTTCTTTTGAGGTACATTGGCATGAAAGATGGTATTCCATCCTTTTACTTTCAGTCTGAATGTATCTTTAGGTTCAAAATGAGTCTCTTGTAGACAGCAAATGGATGGGTCATGTCTTTTTATCCAATCTGCAACCCTGTGGTGCTTTATGGAAGCATTTAGGCCATTTACATTGAGACTGATTATTGAGAGATATGATTTTAATGATGCCATGTTGCCAGTAAAGTCTTTGTTTCTATAGATTGTGACTTTCTGTTCTGTATCACTCTTGGGGCCTTTTTACCTTTATAGAACCCCCCTTAATATCTCTTGTAGGGCTGGTTTCATGGTTATGAAATTGGTCAGTGACTGGCGATTCTGGAAGGTCTTTATTTCTCCATCAATTCTGAATGACAGCCTTGCTGGATAAAGGATCCTTGGCTGCATGTTTTTCTCTGACAGAGCTTTAAAAATGTCCCACCCCCATCCTTTCTCTCATTCTAGGTCTGTGTAGACAGGTCTGACGTAATTCTGATACCTTTGCCTTGGTACGTGAGAAATTTCTTTGCCCTGGCTGCTTTCAATACTGTATCCTTGGATCTAATATTTGTGAATTGCATTATGACGTGACGTGGTGTAGGTTTGTCGTGGTTGAGCTTGGGAGGGGTCCTCTCTGCCTCTTGGACATGAATGTTTGTTTCCCTTGCTAGATTAGGGAAGTTTTCAGCTACAATTTGTTCACATATCTCTTCTAGGCCTCTGTTTTTCTCCACCCCCTCGGGGATGCCGATGATTCTAACATTGGAATGTTTCATTGAGTCCGTAATCTCCTGTAACCTACGTTCCTGAGCGTGGTTTTTTTTTGAGCTCAGATTCTATTTTAGCTTCTTCCTCTACTAACCCATCCTACAATTCGCTGATATGTTCTTCTGCCTCATTCACCCTGGCCATCAGAGCCTCTGGTTTTGCCTGCATTTGGCTCATAGAATTTTTAATTTCTGCCAGATTCACTCTCATTCCACCCTTAGAGATTCTATATTCTCATTAACATTTTCGTTAATACTTTTTTCAAGTCTACACATCATCTTGACCATTGTTACTCTGAATTCCATTTCTGATAATTTGGTTATATCCATATCCATTAGTTCTGTGGCAGAGGCCACAGACTCACTGTCTTTTCTTTTTTTTTTTTTAAGATTTAATTTATTTATGTGACAGAGAGACAGCCAGCGAGAGAGGGAACACAGCAGGGGAGAGGGAGAGAAAGAAACAGCCTCCCAGTCAAGGAGCCCGATGTGGGACTCAATCCCTGAACGCCGGGATCACGCCCTGAGCTGAAGGCGGACACTTAATGACTGCTATCCAGGTGCCCCTCATTGTCTTTTCTTTGCTGGGGGGGATTTCTCCTTCTCGTCATTCTGATGAGGAGAGGTTGCGGGGTTGTCCAGAGCCCAAATTATTGACCGGGACCGAGGCCATGCGCCCTAGTTTTATAGGGATCTTAGGAATGTGGGCTTCTTGATTTTTCAGCCTGCCTTCTGGGGGAGGGGCCTGCCGCGCTGAAACTCAGGCAACCCTGTTTGGGTAGAGTCTCCACATTCCCTGCGAGGGGGGGTGGGGATGGGCACACTGTGAGCCGGTATTTCCAGGCTTTTGTTCTCTGGCGGCTTTCTCTGGAGGTTTGCTGTGCCTCTTCTGAGAGTCAGAGCAGCAGCGGCCGAATCTCAGCCTCTGTCTCAGAACAGAGGGATCGTGGACCGTTCTCCACTGATGTTCTGGCCACTTTAACTCTGTTTCTGTTGGTGCTGCTCAACCCTGCAGTGTCCCGGGATGTGCGCCCCACACCCAGTGTCCCAGCCCTCACTTCCAGGGCTGGTGCATCTCTGTCCTTTGTGTTTCTAACACCGCCAGCCGCCAGCTGCCCCCGCGCGCTCCTGGAGCTTCCGGTCCCAGTCTGGTTCCAGTGAGCACACCGGAGCTCCGTTTCAGTCTGGTGGCGCGCGTTCCCCGGCTCACGGTCTCAGTCTGCTCTCTCGCGGGTGCCGGTCTGTGAGTCCACCTGCTCCCTGTGTAGGTGGCTACTGCTTTCCGGCGCCCGAACATGGCAGCTCCCTCCCCCTTCCGTTTATCTTCTGATATCTGTGCGCGGTTTCACGGCTCCCTGCTTGTACCTTAATACTCAGCGCTGGAGATGTTCATTTGTAGAGATCCAGATGTATCTTCCTGCATCTCAGGCTGATTCCGTGGATGTTCAGGCTGGTCTGGTACCTATCCAGCTCGACTCAGGGGACCGGCTGAAAAAGGGGTCCCCTACTCCTTCACCATCTTAACTCCTCCCCTGTGCACTTGTTTTCTTAAGTAAAGGTGCACAAAATGCTCATAAGTAAAATATGGCCTTTTACCTCTTGACTTAACAACAAGAAAAAATAACTAGAGCCAGAGGCACATGCATCTATCAACTTCTAGCTCTGAGTTTTGAAAGAGTGGTGGTTACACTCATGATAGGTAGCACATGAAATCTTTTTCTTAACAAAACAATATTGCAAACATTTCTTGGATGTGGAAAATGGGTAGAAAGTATTTGATGCTTTAAGTGCAAGTATTGAAAATGTGAGCCCTTTCAATGACCTGGGAAGAGACATGGTGTCTGGATGGGGCCGGGGACCATGGTTCTGCTGGCAGCCAGCCCAGATATGGGGCAAGCTCATCATGCACTGGGTCCAGAAAGAGCTAATTAAAGAGAGGTTAAAATCAAGGAGACAATGCTCATGTTTTCATTCTAAAAATGTTAACTTATTTTGGATATAGAAATGGTACTAAAATGTGACCGTTCCTACATCCCTCAGGTATTCTGTACCCATGAAGCATTTTCCCTTGATCCTTTCCTCGATCCGTCATAAGAGGAATGAATCACTTACGGCACCAGAAGACACCGCAGTGGAAGGCAGAGAGCCCCTCAAACCACCCTTACCAGAAACATGAAACCTCAGAGCACTTGATATCACAAACATCAATCATTATTAAGTAATATTTAGTGTGTCCTTGGAGTTGTCCCAAATGCTACAAATCTCCTACAAGTTCCTCGTGTAACTGAGAATTACTTCTTCCTTCATGTAGGTGTCTTCTGTTCACAAATGGTATGAAAAGCAATTGCTCTGAGATGTGCAAGCAAGTTCCAAAAGGTAACTTTTGTGGTTTGTCAAGTCTATGCATGTATCTCTCATTTCTAGTGCCATTTTTTGTTTTTTTGACAGGAAATTTCACAATCCAAGGTCAATGCTGCTTTCAGTAGACAAGGATAATAGTGAATAGTTAGTATTTCATTTAACCATCATAAGAATGCTGAAGTAGGGAATGCCTTTCTATTTTGCAGATGAGGAAGCGGAAGCTCAGAGAACTCAAGCCTCTTGGGCAAAGCCACAAAGTTAAATAGGAAATAGGTTCAAGATTCCAACCCTGGTTTGTCTGAACTCAGAGTCCATAGGATCTCTACTATTGCAAAAAAAAAAAAAAATCTTGAAACTGACAGAATTAGCATTGAATTCTGATAAGTAACTCCCTTGGACCTTGCCTTTCCAGACTAAACTCCTCCAGTTGCTCCAATCCTTTTATGTATGTTTAGAGATACCCTCTGCACCCTGACCAGTCTTTTAGACCTACTTGAGTTTGTCAAAGGTCCTACTGAGACCAGAACAAAACACAGTGCTCCAACTGTGTCTAAACCGAGCGGAAAAGACTCCCAACCTCCCTTGGAAGAGACACGCTGAGACACAATAAAGTTCAGAGCACAGCAATCTGTATGTGATGGTCCCCCGTGTATAGTAGCATTTATTTTGCCATCACTGAAGCCTGCTGTGATGGTAACTCTCAGAATCTTGGCCATATTCTTCTCATATGATGTCTGCACTCAACACACCTTTGTGGTCTTTCTTAACAGAGTGGTCACCAGATAGGTCTTTCTGAGGGGCGCCTGGGTACCTTAGTCATTAAGTGTCTGCCTTTGGCTCAGGGTGTGATCCCGGCATTCTGGGATCGAGCCCCACATCAGGCTTCTCTGCTGGGAGCCTGCTTCTTCCTCTCCCACTCCCCCTGCTTGTGTTCCCTCTCTCGCTGGCTGTCTCTCTCGCTCTGTCAAATAAATAAATAAAATCTTAAAAAAAGAAAAAAAAAAGACAGGTCTTTCTGAGCCCCCATCCTTATGCAGTTCATCCAAGGGGACACACTGGACATTTGAAGACTCTGGTATATACAGCATTTGCTCTGGGCTCTGCTCTTGCTGACGTTTCACAGGGGCCAGAGTCTCACACTGAAGAGAAAGCTATCGAAATCCAAACCTGAAAGAAGAAGGCGAGGAGAACAAGGTTTACAGAATTCATTCCATTCTTTTTCTAGTTCTGCCTTCTCTTATTTCTCCCCACCCTGAGCTTTCTGACTTGCAGATGCTGTTATTTCTACCACAGTGCAGCACTCTTTTTGCAGTTTTTATTGTCTGTTTCTTCCAAATGAAAAATGGTGGTGGAAGAATTAAATCTCTTTGTCAAAAGCATAGCAAGAGTCATGAGTGTAACTGAGGTGGTGTAGGGGTCAGCAGAGACACTTTGTCCAGAACACACCCATGTTCCTGTCTCTCATTCCATAAAGATTCAACCCACGTCCCACCTCTCCTATAGAGCATTTCCTGATTGCCCCCTGCCCCTGGCAATTTCTCCCTCCCCTGGCTTCTGTGTAAGGTGCTGCAAGATCCTTGACAGGGACCTTTGTCTAGAAAACTCTCAAATCCTACCTTTGTTTGGGTTAGTGCTAACATTGGAAGCCTGGGATCCTCTGAATCATTAATGCTCAAGGCTTCAGTATGGCCTCCCTGAAGGTTGCCCTAAAAACCAACTCCCTCAATCCAGCTGCTCCTGGCAGAAGGTGTCTCAGTACAGAGACTTTCTATCCTGGCTCTGGGACCTGAGGCAGGCTGCTCTCTGTGGTTCTGTTTTCTCATCTTTAAAATGCAGGCATTAAATTTCATGACATATAATTCTTTTCCAACTATGAAATTCTATTTGTAAGCTATTATTCTAAGAGAAAAATGATTTCATTTTTATTTCCACATATCTTTAATTTAAGCTGAATTCATACCTAGGAATAAAAAGATAAAGTACTTTCTCTCTCTCTCTTTTTTAAAGATTTTATTTATTTATTTATTTGACAGAGAGAGACAGCCAGCGAGAGAGGGAACACAAGCAGGGGGAGTGGGAGAGGAAGAAGCAGGCTCCCAGTGGAGGAGCCTGATGTGGGACTCAATCCCAGAACGCTGGGATCACGCCCTGAGCCGAAGGCAGACGCTTAACGACTGAGCCACCCAGGCGCCCCTCTCTCTTTCTCTCTCTCCACTCCCCTTCTCCCTCTCTCCCTCCCTTTCACATCTGTTGTTATGTACATAAAAAATGTCTGTTATTGATGCTTCCTGGCTTTGTGAGAGTGATTTTTACCATGTTTTCTTACTTTCTGAATTTCTAATAGCATATATGATATGAAGTTAAAGTAAGTTCATTAAAGATACATGGACTTAAATTGTTCTTTTGCCTATTTTCGGTAGATAGGTTCTGATAAATAATCTTGGGAAATCCTTTAAAGAGATGAAACACTCTGTCTTATTGTTCCAGCTTCTTTGTGTAGATGATGACAGTTTTATAAAAAGAGATATTCAATGAACTGTGGGTATGTGAATAGCTTTGAATTGGTTTTTCCAGTTTCAATTCTCTTCTAACATATATTATAAACAGCAGAGACCCAAGAGTTCTCATCTAAGTTATGAGCCAAAACAAATGATCGGGTTACACCTGTTTGGCTCATGCTACCTTGGAAACCACTAGACTCCATTTGCCTGAGCTTAAAGCACTGGTTTCCTCTTATGGAAATAATATAATCAGCTCATGATTTTTTTTAATCAAATGAGCAACTGACTGGCTCTCTTCTTAATCTCCACATCTGTGTCTAGAGGTAAGTTAAGCTTATTTCTCTTACGATAGGATTTGTTTATTTAATGGGAAGATGGCATTTCTTGTAATTGGGTAGTCGTTACCTCTTTCCAAAAAGTTTTGGTGAGGGAAGTAATCCTAATTATTACAAGGTAGATGTCCTGCTTTCCAGTCTTGTGCCACATCACAGATGCCCTTTCTGGATAAGCTGCCTCTAGGTAAACTTGCCCATTTGGAATGTGTGATGGACCTGAGGGCTTTGGTGGCTGTGGCCAAGTCGGAAAGCCTGGCCTGAGCACAGAATGTGAATGAGTGGGACTTGAGGGCCTAGAGGAACAGCCCAGGACCCCTCGGTCCTTCTGTGTGGCTTGAGGACAAACTTCGCACTATTCCTAAGAGTGGAACCTCTAAAAAATGACAATGCCTTGGGGCACCTGGGTGGCTCAGTCAGTAAAGGGTCTGAATCTTGATTTTGGCTCAGGTCATGATCTCAGAGTCTTGGGATCAAGCTCTGCATTGGGCTCTGTGTTCAGCGGGAAGTCTGCTTGGGATTCTCTCTCTCTCTCTCCTTCTACCCCACCAGTGCTCATGCACACTCTCTCAAATAAATAAATAAATAAATAAATAAATAAATAAATCTTTAGAAGGTATTTTAAAAATAAAAAAAATAAAAATAAAAATGGCAATGCCTTAATTCATACAGGAAATTAAAATACCAGGCAAGAGGTGTATATACGTAGGTGTGTTGGCTCACCTAGGCACTGTTTTACTCAGTATTGTTCATGGACCCTCCGTGCTGACTATTTTTTAGTACACTGTTATTTGTATGTATGAAACCTACAATTAGATGTGAGATAATTTTAAATCCACAGGCTAACCCTTAGACTTACAGCTCTTATGCATCTATATTTACAAAAGAAAATCAAACATCACAAAACCAATAAAATTAAGATTAATTAAAGTTTAGTGGACAAAAGATATGGTTTGGCTGAAATTAAATTACTACTCATTAAGAGAATAAGGTACTGGGGCACCTGGATGGCTCAGTTGGTTAAGCGTCTGCCTTGGGCTCAGGTCATGGTCGCAGGGTCCCGGGACCGAGCCCCGAGTTGGGCTCCCCCTGCTCTGCCGGGAGCCTGCTTCTCCCTCTCCCTCTCCCTCTGCCACTCTCCCTGCTTGTGCTCTCTCTCTCTCTGTCAAATAAATAAAAAATCTTTAAAAAAAAAAAAGAGAGAGAGAGAATAAGGTACTGACTGCAGAATCCCAAATTCTTTAAAGTTGGTCCTACCTGTCCCACTGTGTGTCAGGTTACAGCTTGTTCTTCCACCACTTGTCTCCATTCGAACTGCCAGCGGGCTTCATTCATGCTGTGCTGTCCATATGCCTTCATATAGCGTTCTTTTTTTTTTAATATTTTATTTATTTATTTGCCTGAGAAAGAGAGAGCACAAGCAGGGGGAGCTGCAGGCAGAGGGAGAAGCAGGCTCGCCGCTGAGCAAGGAACCCAATGCAGGACTTGATTCCGGGCCCCTGGGATCATGACCTGAGCCCAAGGCAGATGCTTAATGGACTGAGCCACCCAGGTGTCCCCTTTAAGTAGCTTTCTTGAGCAGGACCCATCATGTCTTGTTTCTTGGAAACCCAGATAATTAAAGTTCTGCAACTTGATTCCAATATGATTTTAAATAGAATATTAATATCAGAGGTCTGCAAATGGCTTTGCAAAGGCCAGATAGTAAATAGTTTCGGCTTTGAGGGCTGTACTATCTCTGTCGCAACCAGTCAGCTCTGCTATTTTAGCATGAAAACAGCTATAGACAATAGTAAATGAATGGGCATGGCTGTGTCCCAACAAAACTTCATTTACAAAACAGGTGGTCGACTGGATTTGACCTGAAGGCTGTGTAGTTTGCCAAATGCTGGTAAATATGAGTACTGAAATCCTGAGGCAGCCCTTGGTTATGAACTAGTCATCCAGCATTGTTGTTTTTGTTTTGTTTTTGTTTTTGCTTTTGTTTAAGATCATCAAAACAAAATACACACATATAAACTTCTCATAAATCCTTGAGAATCTAATGACAGACCCTCATGGGTCCTAGATCCTGGGTTGAGAAATACCTTGCTTTAGGGATTTTCCAAATAGGCTATTGCTAAAAATGAAAATGCTTTGTATTCAAACGGGGTTTTATGGAATTTGCAAGTGTCAGCAGGTGATGGAAAGAAACCCTTGAGAGGAAACTCTATTCTTTAGAGGTTAAATAATTTGTGTACAGGTAGCACAGAGTTATTAATGAACCAGAAAACCCAGCACACTGTGGGGAGCTGGAGACCACTCATTAAGGATCTGGGTTCTGCTGCTGGGTTTTCTACTGATTTGGGGGAGTCTTGCACAAGCCCCTTCCTTCTCTGAGTTTCCCCTTTTTCATCGCTACATTGGAGGTCATACCACAGATCTTACCTACTTCAGAGGATGGAGGTAGGGGTTGCATGAGATGCTGTGAGGCAGAAATGCTCAAGCACTACCCAGGGGCAGGCAGTTATTACTGAGACGTGAAAGGAGCTGGGTATGGAAGCTGACACATTTTTTTAGGACTTGTCACTGGTGGTCTGTAAGGAAATTGGAAATCCAGTGCCCCTCAAACATAAGTTTCAAAATAGCACTTTTGGATCATTTCAGAGCAGGACCCGGGCTCCTGGCAGTGTTAACGATCCATTCAGAGCACAGAGAAGGCACTTGCGTGCAGACGGCTGAACCACACTGGAAGTGTAGTTTGGTGTGGGGGAAGCTGATGGCATAGCAAAGGCTCCTCTTGCAGTAAGTGAACAGGTGGGCAGGTGCTCAGTCCCAAAGGCTTAGAAACTCGGGTGTATGACTCACCCCCAGGTGAGTCAGCTCTAAGACACTCATTAACCAAACCCAGAGGAGACTGATTTATAAGGGGCCTCTCCAGGGACTGGAACTCTTGTATGTAATATCAGGAGAATATTCTCGCACGGTTTAGGAATCTCCTCAGCAAGAAAATTATTACTCAGAAGTTGCTTGGTAAATTGGAAAAATGAGAATCAAACGACTGTAATGAACATTTAATCCAGGATGTAGAAAAGTCAGATGTATTAACTGTGCTTGCTCCTACTATATGGTTATTGTAACTCTTTCTCAACCTAAAACTTGTACATGTTCTCGTTGGCTCTGACACCAGCATGTTTGCAATAGGGTTGTCCCAGAAAATCTAGAATCCTTGGTTGCAGAACAGAGTGATGGAGTATTTTATATCCGTACATTATAATCTTTTCCCCGTATATAGAGGTATGTAGACATTGTGAAGGTCTACGGAGTTTCTGTTCACCTAGCATTCATGCCGAGCTCTACTCTTCTGTTAACCTTTGCTGCCATGTCATTATGCCAATCACAGGCCCACATGGTTGATTAGCTTCTTTCATCATTTATTATCCACTTTACTTATGTACCCTCTGGTTGCTGATGGGAAAATAAGTTTCCAATTCTCACTTTGATGTTTAAAGTCTTACATAATTTAACACCCTTATTATCTACTAACATTCTAGTATATCTCAGGTTATTCCAGGAATATAGGACAGATGATCTCTTTGGGATAGTTTTCTTCTACAAATTATTAATCCTTTGCCATGATGGTTTTTAGTCAGTTCACACTCAAAGGAGGTATTTGTCTCCAAATTCTGAGTGATTTAATTTGGTCTGATTATGCTTTCCCTCCAGGATGTCATATTTTACGGAGGCCTGTGATTGTAGTCTTCGTTTTTAAAAAATCAGTGAGTAGAACCTTAGTATAGCTGGTGGAGGATTTTTAGTTGACTTCAACTTTCACCGGTTTGATAATGATGATACATTTAAATTGATATTTGTTATGCATCAGGTGATATCCTAACTGCTTCAAATGAACGTATTCATCTATATCTATTTACTCATAGCTATACTAGCGCAAGCTCCTCCTAAGACAATAGACTCTGACATGTTCAAATTTATGTCTTCTATGTATTCGTTTGGTTGCGACTCCTGGATATGCGGCACACAGGGGATAGTTATTTTAAATTTTACATTTACACAATTCTTATTCAAAGTCTCCATTTTGAGGTTTAGATCTCTGCGGTGAAAAGAAGGTTTAAAACACTTTGTCAGTCATTACTCTTAGAGCATTCCAACTCTTCATCCCCACAGAGCACGTGCGCACATGTGCACCCACGTACCCTCCGTCTCCACTTCCCAGATAGATTTCATTTGGGACTTTTAATAGAATTATGAAATACTTGAATCAATATTGATGCCAATAATGAAAAAAACCCTTGCTATAGGTTTAACATTTTAATTATTTGAGTAAATAGGAATGAATGGGAATTTCTTATTAATATTGATATTAGATATGACAGTAAAGTGATATGAAAATTACTTTAATTTTTCATTTTTTAGCTCAATTTTCTTAGTGTGGTCAGGGGGAAGAATTAAGGCCCTTGAAGACTGTATGAGTGATTTATTCCACGGCAAAGAGCAAAGAAATTTGAGACTGAATATTTTACCTGAGATTCAGCGTCAACTTTGATGTTTCTTTTTTCCTTCCCTTCTCTCCCCTCCCCTTTCCTTCCCTGTCCATGTGAGTCTGCATGCTTTATGAAATTCTTAATATTCAACCTTGACTTATGTTCACAACAAACTTCATGAACTGAACCCTCAAAAGAGTGAACTTCTTGTCTATAGTGACATAGCACAGAACAGCCCACTGGGACCTCTAAGGCTCTATGTGACCTGGCTGGACCTCCTTTTCTAGCCTCATCTCAGACCACCCAACCCTCCCTCACTGAGGTCCAGTCATGTGGACCTTCCTTCTGTTCCTCAAATACATAAATTCATTCTGTCCAGCCATTCCATTTTCCAAGGATGTTCTTCCTCATGGCTTCCTGTAGTTGACTTCTTGTCTCTTGGGGCTCCATTCAAAGGCCACCTCATCAGAGAGTTCTCCCATGACCACCCAGTCCGAAGAGGTTCTCCTGGCCCCATCAAAATTACATCATTCTGCTTGTGCTTCTTCACAGTCTTCATCATTATCTGAAACTATGTATTTATTTATTTATTTTTATTGTTTCTTTCCTTCCCTAGAATATAAGCTCTGTGAGAGCAAGGCCCTTCTCTATCTAGCTCACTCTTGTATCCCAGCACCCAGAGCATATACTTATCACAATTCTTTTTCTAAGGGAGAGAGAGAAAGAGAGAGAGAAAGTACGGGCAGGGAGGGGCAGAGGGAGAGGGAGAATCTTTAGCAGGCTCCATGCCCAGAGCAGAGCCCGATGTGGGGCTCGATCTTACGACCCTGAGATCGTGACCTGAGCAAAAATTGAGTTGGATGCTTAACCAGCTGAGCCACCCAGGCACCTCTTTATTTTATATTTTAAAAACTGTACTCATCCTAGTAAATGTAAAGCAATATCTCATTGTAGCTTTGATTTCCATTTTCCTAATGACTGATGATGTTAAGCATCTTTTCATGTATGGACTGGCCATTTGTATGTCTTCTTTGGAGATATGTCTATTCAAACATTTTGCCCATTTTTGAATTATCTTTTGTTGTTGAGTTTTAGTAGTTCCTTATGTATTCTGGATATTAAAACCTTACCGGGTACATTACTTACAAATACTTTTTTCTCACTTTGCGGGGTGTCTTTTTGCTTTCCTAATAATGTCCTTTGACGAACAATGGTTTTTAATTTTGATGAAGTCCAATTTACTTTTTTCTTTTTTGTTGCTCATGCTTTCAGTGTCATATCAAAGAATCGATTACCAAACTCAAGGTCATAAAGATTTACCCTTTTGTGCTCTTCTAAGAATTTCATGGTTTTGGCTCTTATATTTAGATCTTTGATCCATTTTGAGTGAAGTTTTTAAATGGTGTAAAATAGGGATCCAACTTCATTTTTTTCCGTATGGATCTGATTGATGCAGCACCTTCTTCTCACGCCCATTTTTAATTCAGATCAAATGTTTGGGGAAAATTTGCAACTCCCCCAAATTATTCCTGATATTGGCAATACTGAACATTTTACTTTCTGAAAATATTTGATTGAGTTTTTAAATTCCTGTGCAGTTAACTGCTAGTTCTTAAGAAAAAAGAGAAAATCATAGGAGAACTAGTACATTAAAACTGGCAAGTAGAAACGCTTCAAAAATTGGCAGTTATCCTTAGTGGTTTAAGAAAAGGGATAAATTAAAAACCTTTATTAAAAATAAAGAGACAAACCAAATTATTATTAAGAGATAAGAATGATGAGTTAATGACTTCAAAATAATAATGACTGCTTTCATATTCTTAAAGGGCTATTAGATGGAGGTTCCTAACATCCACCTGCATATGAAAAAAGCTAGAGAAAAAATATACTTAACCTGCAATTGGAAAGACTTTCAATTTGACATCAAGAAAAGGCTTTAATGCCAAGATGATGATGATGATGATGATGATGATGATGATGATGATGATGATGTTTATGGATCACCTACCAAGTGTCAGACACTGTTTTGAGCCCCACATGGCTGGTACTATTATCATCAGAGCTGAACTTGGACTTGAACCCAAGAGGTCCAACACTGTGTCCAGGCTCTTATTCACTATGCTAACCCACCTTTGTTAAAATTGAGCTAACATTAGAACACCTCTCTCTCCTGAGAAAAACCATTGCCTTTCTATCAGTCGAGAGCTTCAAAATAGGATAGACATTTATCAGTCAAATAAATTCATAGTCTTGTCACATTTGATGGTATCAGTCTTCCAATTCTACTCAACTTCTTTTTTACTGCTTTCCTTTTAGCAAAAAAAAAGCCTGAATCTACTCTTGCCTTCCTCCCTTCTCTAAAACGCTCAACAGAGTACTTTCAAATGTTTTGTAACATTACATAAATATCCTTTTGAATAATATGGACAAATGCCCAATGACACGTGTTACAGGAAAACATAATACTTTTTGTTTTCCCTTTTTAATCTTTGGGACTTTGTTTTAATAATTCATGGAGACATTAACCTTTCAGGTGGATTTGAGAATTCTTTTTATTTAATACAATTTTGTTTGTGTTCTGAAAACCCAAGGACACTGAAGTATTTATTCTCTGCTGAATAGAGCACTGTGTACATGTATCTTTGTTTTCTCTGAAAACATCTCTTAACCTTCGTACATTTCCTCAGGGCTCAAGCTTGTGGGCTTACCGTATTGTTCTCTCTGTAAGAGGTAATGTGACATGCTCCAACAGGTGTGCTGCTATAACAATATCCCAATTTTCTTAACCTCCTCATTCCTCTCACACCATCATTTCCATGATACTCTTTCAGCTGAATTATAGAGAAAGCAAAACATAATTAATTTTTGTAATAGAAAACAAAAACCTGAAATGGCAAGGATTTCACCTGAGAAATCACAAAGTATATTAGTGGCAGACCTGGAGCTCTGGCCCACATCTTCTGATGATAGCAGAAAGTTAAGATAAGTGATTTTTACTTGGAGAGATTTTGCCTCATCTCCACAGGGTACATTTGGAAATGTCTGTGCTACATTTTTGGTTGTCTGAAACGGAACAGGAGATAGTATTACTGGCATCTAGCTGGTAGAGGCCAGGGATCCTGCTATACAACCTACAATGCATAGGGCAGCTGCTCCGACAAAGAATTATCCAGCCCAAAATTTAATGGTGCCACTGTTGAGAAGCTCTGTTTTAGAGTGATGGAAATTGGATTTGAATCCTATTCTGCATCTTACTTTGTAAATGCGGGGAAGTGGCTTCATTTTTTAGAAATCTGCTTTCTCATCTGAAAGAACAAAACATCCACCACCATAAACAAACCAAACCAAAAAACAGAACTCCCACTTTCCAGGGTAGTTGAGAGACCAACTCAAAAGCACTGAACAGAGAGTGCTGAGTATATAATGGGCCCAACAAACAAAACCTGGGAGCCACACCACAGAATTCAATTATAAGACAAGATAGAAGCCAGAAAGACAACATCACTGAAATGAGAAAGAAAGCTCCCTAGCATCC
The DNA here is from genome assembly GCF_024610735.1 of Ursus americanus. Classification (NCBI taxonomy): domain Eukaryota; kingdom Metazoa; phylum Chordata; class Mammalia; order Carnivora; family Ursidae; genus Ursus; species Ursus americanus. The sequence goes on along the minus strand of NC_142137.1, from coordinate 7,350,657 downwards.
TATAAACTTTTTTTAAAACTATTTTTTAATTTAAATTCAATTTAGTTAACATATAGTGTATTATTAGTTTCAGGGGTAGAATTTAGTGATTCATCAGTTGCAACAGAGCACCCAGTGCTTATTACAGCAAGTGCCTCCTAAATGCCCATCACCCAGTTATCCCAACCCCCAACGACTACCCCCCAGCAACCCTCAGTTTGTTTCCTATAGTTAAGAGTTTCTCACAGTTTGCCTCCCTCTCTGTTTTTATCTTATTTTTCCTTCCCTTCCCCATGTTCATCTGTTTTGTTTCTTAAATTCCACATGAGTGAAATCATATGGTATTTGTCCTTCGCTGACTAATTTTGCTTAGCATAACACCCTCTATTTCCATCCACATTGTTGCAAATGTCCAGCGTTTACCCTTTTTGATGGCTGAGTAATATTCCATTTTTTATATATACCACATCTTCTTTATCCAGTCATCTCTCTGTGGACATCTGGGTTCTTTTCATAGTTTGGCTATTATGGACATTGCTTCTATAAACATTGGGGTGCATGTGCCCTTTCGAATCACTATTTTTGTATCCATTGGATAAATACCTAGTAATGCAATTGCTAGGTCATAGGGTAGTTTTATTTTTAACTTCTTGAGGAACCTCCAAACTGTTTTCCACAGTGGCTGCACCAATTTGCATTCCCACCTACAGTGTAAGAGGGTTCCCCTTCCTCTGTGTCCTTGCCAACATCCGTTGTTTCTTGACTTATTAATTTTAGCCATTCTGACCTATGTGAGTGGTATCTCATTGTGGTTTCAATGTGATGCCAAATGATGTTGAGCATTTTTTCATGTGTCTGTTGGCCATCTGTATGTCTTCTTTGGAGAAATCTCTGTTTATGTTTTCTGCCCATTTCTTGACTGGATTTTTTGTCCTATCAGTTTTTATATGGAAAAGAACAAAAGAGATGGAGAGAGGTGCAAGATAATTAAGTAGCATCAAGGACATATTAGGAGGAAAAGGAGGGGGGGAGATGATAAGACAGGAAATAGAAAGCCGTGGGAAGGATGTATAGGTAAGAGAGATTTCAGCAGTGACCTGGAGGGGAATTTGAGAGATATTTAGGAGGAATCAGAAGAATTTGGTGAGCAATTAAAAAGGGTCATGAGAGTGGAGTCCAGGATGAATATGATATTCAACTTGGGTGCTTGGGTATTGGTGATGCCATTAAGCAAGAAAATCAAGGGGCAGGACAGATAATAAATTCAGCTGTAGATATACCAAGTTTGAGATGCCTGTGACATATTTAAATGATAACCAAGAGGCAGTAAGATATGGAAATCTGGGGAGGAGCTGAAGATTTGAGAGTCAGGAATCTGAAAGCAGTAGCTGAATCCATGGGAATGAATGAGATTTTCTAGGGAGAGAATATGGAGAGAAAAGAACAGAGGACAGAGCTTTTAAGAACTAGACAAAGAAACCTAAGATGGCACAATCAAGAGGATCAGAACAATAGAAAGAGAAGATAGAGTAGTAATACGGATGTCAAGGCTGAAACAGTTTCAAGAACACAAGAGTAGGCAATAGTGTCATAGAAAAATTAAATGAGATCCAGAGCATCCAGAAGATTTGGTAGTTGAATAGGAGTGCTAATTTCAGTGTGCAATGGTGAGCACAAAAACCTGACTCAGTGAGTTGAAGAGTAAATAATAGCTGAGGAGGTAGAAATAAGGGATAAAGAAAGATTGGAGGCTTGTCAGAGAGATAAGCTATGCAGATTTCTCCCATTAAAAATGGATAACATTTAAGTACACTTATATGCTGAGATGAATAAAACGGTGATGGTTGGAGACAGAATATAGAACCAGGGAAAATGGATAGATCAAGAATGGGCTGTAGAGCTGGAATGATCATTTTGAGGCAATATGAGACTGACCCCTCATTCTAAACTGGGTGGAGCAGGTTAAGCTGGGCATGGATGTAAGTGGGTCTGGAAGAGTAGGAAACATGAGTTTGAAGATGTTCATATTGGAGAGCCTCACTTTTCACTATCAGACTGTGGGCAAGCTCTGCTGTTGGTATGGGATACAGGACACAAAGGAAGGTAGGTGCAGTGAGTGAAATTTAGGGATTAGGGAGGGGTATTGACAAAGTAGAAAAAGTGAGTAGAGATTACAACTTTGAGAAGTGGGTATTGAGGGCTATCTCAATGTACCAAGGTCACCTTGGGATTCATATCTAATTTTTTCTAGATCAGTAACAGAACCCATCCACCCTTAGAGAGAAGCAACAAACTGAAGAAGTTTTTGAAAATGGGATAGTGTGTGTGGGATCACCAACCAAATTCCAAATTAAACTGGGCATGAGATCAATTACATTTGTGGACCAATTTGCGTCATCTACTTGTTTGAAAGTGAGTCCTCAACATCCAAAGTTGAAATTTGAGTTTATATTCCACAATCCCATAATCAAGACAGTGGAAATGATCAATGAAATAAAAATAAATGAATCATGATAAAATTGTTTTCTTTTGCAGAAGCTTACCTTCTTTTGAACCCAAGTCATGAGTTGGATGTTCCTCAGAGACCTCCTAACTGGAGTAAACAAATACTCAACTGGGATTGGGCGGATTTGGTTGGCTGTTGTGTTCATCTTCCGTTTGCTGGTCTACATGGTGGCAGCAGAACATGTGTGGAAAGACGAGCAGAAAGAGTTTGAGTGCAACGTTAAACAGCCTGGTTGTGAAAATGTGTGTTTTGATCACTTCTTTCCCATCTCCCAGATCAGACTTTGGGCCTTACAACTGATCATGGTCTCCACACCTTCACTTCTGGTGGTTCTACATGTAGCCTATCGTGAGGGTAGAGAGAAAAGGCACAGAAAGAAACTCTATGTCAGCCCAGGTATGATGGATGGGGGCCTGTGGTACACTTACATTATCAGCCTCGTTGTTAAAACTGGTTTTGAAATTGGCTTCCTGGTTTTATTTTACAAACTGTATGATGGCTTTAGTGTTCCCTACCTTATGAAGTGTGATTTGAAGCCTTGTCCCAACACTGTGGACTGCTTCATCTCCAAACCCACCGAGAAAACAATCTTCATACTCTTCTTGGTTATTACCTCATGCCTGTGCATTGTGTTGAATTTCATTGAACTGAGTGTTTTGGTTCTCAAAAGCCTTATTAAGTGCTGTCTCCAAAAATACTCTAAAAGACTCAAGTCCTCAGCACAGGAGTGCCACAACCTCAGATATGTTGAATGTGGTGAGATAGGGGCTCCTCCCCTACTCCAGAATCGCCATTCAGATTCGGCCATAAGCTCACCCCAGCGAGGTGAAACGAAACTGCTTTTTGACACACAAGAGGGTTAAACAAGGAGAACCTGCACCCTTTCTCAGCAAGACCCGAGCTGCATTGGAAAACAAAGGGTGTCAGCCTCTACGTCATTAGGGAAATTTTTTTTTTCTTAATTTTCAATATGTGCTCAGCTGTATACACCAGACAGAGATCTCATTGTTGTCGGGTTCAAGTGGGTATGTGAGCTGTGTTTGATAGTTAATTGCAAATTAGTCTGCAGAAATTCAACAAGCAGCATTCTTTTAAGCGCTTAGATCCGTCAACTGGAAAATATAAAAAGTGACATTTCTGAAAAATATGACGGCCTCCAGTCTGAGGTTGAAGCACTGAGGATCTTTCCAGAGTGGCAGCCGAGGCTCCCCTCACTCAGCCCTACTTAATCTTTCCAGAGAAAGAGTATGTTGAAGGTGGGGCAGCAGCTAACCGAGGGCACACAGAAGCACTGACACTAGTGAGAAGGCCCGGCCTGGGGAAATGACTGCAGAGCCCAGGACTCCGCAAGTTAGCGCTTCCTGGGTATAAGTGGACTGGGGGAGAGGGATACACATATTACCAAGAGATATTCTGCTTAAGCCTGACACCTGAAAGGGTCACTCTAGAGTCACATGGGAAGGCAGGTCCTACCGAATACATTGACCGGGGGCAGGGTAGGACTCAAAAAGAGAACATACCCAACTTGATAATTACTTGACACTTCTACCACTGAACACTGAAATATTTTGTAAATTTCTGTATTTGTTGAACCTTTCTATAATCAGGAATTCAGAATGTATTATACAATATATCATGGTTGGCCGGCAATTTACTAGTACCTCTCTTTTAATAGAATAGATAATAAAATGTGTACTATGCTTTTACATTGGTGTGAAAAATGTAAAAAAAATTAAAATGTTTATTATTACTTGATTTGGAGCCTAGCTTCTAGGTTTTGTTTTTGTTTTTAAGAGAGAGAGCAAGCACGTGAACATGAGGGTGGTGGGTGGGAGGTAGAGGTGAGGAAGAGAATCTTAAGCAGGCTCCACGTCCAGCATGGAGCCTGACATGGGGCTTGATCTCATGACCCTGAGATTATGACCTGAACAGAAATCAAGAATCAGAGGCTCAACTGACTGACCCACCCAGGCACCCCTTACTTTCTTATTTAAAAAAAAAAAAAAAAATCACAGATACATCATCTTTGGATTTAATACTCTGATGGATGTGCATTTCTCCAGGATGAAAATGAAGTGGTTTTGTTGTGTTGTCTGTCATTTTGTTACTTGACTGCACTGAGTATTTGATAATACTCAGTGAAATAAACCTTTTCTGACAGTTTTAGAACACGACTTGCAACCCTGCTTGGTAGGGATAGCTCAGAAATCATTCTTCTCCACTGGGAATTTTTTAATGAGGTCAGTGCATTAAAAATGTAATTTTCACTAAAACTGATGTCTTCCATGGCCCTGCCCTCTTCAGCAGAAAGCCACTGCGATTCATGCATAATGAAGGTTATTTCTGTCATTATCTACAAACTGTGTCACCAACAGTGGCCATAATCTGTCTTAACGACTGTGCCTTGGACAACACAGAGAAAGCTGTACTTTGTGGTTTTCCCCATCTTTCAATTTATGCCTCAGGTCGCTCACTGTCGCACTCATGAGCTTACCTCACCTTCACAAATGCAGGTAACCACTGAAAGACTTAAAGAAATACATAAATTTTTGACAGTAATAGGGAGTTAAAGAAGTTTAAGGTTTTTGGGGCCCAGATCATGGCACAGAATCTAGAAAATAGAGTTTTAGTGCACAGAACTGGAATGGAGACGATTTTTCAGTCTGAGGATAAGTTTGCTGCCAAAAATGTTTTTGAGGAGCTCGGCCTCTTAACATCAGTTATGACAACAAGGGAAAACGATTGGTGAGACATATGCATGCCTTGCTTTCCCACTTCGCGTGGAGAGGAGATGGAAAGGTAACAGGAGGCAAGGACTGTGAACGAAGTTGTTTAGACAGGAAGGGGAGTGATTTTTTTTTTCTCCTTTAAGCTTAATTAGTTTACAAAATGAGTTTCCTGTAAGAATACTCAAAATTGTCTTGGTGCCAGTGAAGCCCCAAAGCATTTGACTGAGAGAAACTGGCATTTAAATTTTGGCATCTTTATTCTCTTATCAATAAATTAATATTTATTGAGCTATAATCAATAAGAACAAGACACTGTGCTATGTACCTTCAGAGATAAATAATTCCTGCCTCAAGAAAATCTCCACTTTCATGGAGGAGCTTGGAGGTGAAGATGGGGGAGTAGCTCACACCTGTGTCCTGCATTGACATGGTCACCTCACTTGACTTGACCCCCCTACAAGAGTGGTGCTCAGAAAGCAGACAAAAACCTTAGAGATGAAGAAAGCGAGACCCCAAAATTCAGTCATTTTTTTTCCAGGGATATACATCTAGTAAAAGCAGAATTAACAATCAACCACGGCTCTGCCTTAAACCACTTTCTCACCTCATCAGGCCTCCCGGATCACTAAACAGGTGTCTTCTTAATTTCATTCAAGCCATTCCTGAGCTATTTTGGCTCTCTAGCACTCATCCCCAAAATCTTTCTGGTTGCAGATTTTGTCTGTGGTCACAGGGTTTCTTCTCATTGGAGCTGGAGGGAATTTTTTTTTTCAGTGCTTATATGAAAGAATGTCTACGGGTGCAAGTGCCTATGGTTCCAGTCTTCCCAAGGAAATCAAACCAACTTCCTTAAGACAGAAAGACTGCAAAGTTAAGAGGAGAGGAGAAAACGGCAAAGACCTGGGGATGTCTGAACTTTTCAATCCTGCTGTCCCCGACACAGGCTCCCCTCCAACCCTGCTTTCTGCAGTTTAGTAATATGAAAGATAAATTCCCCATTTTTGCTTAAACTGGTTTAAACAGGCTTTCTGTATCTTGAAAATGGAAGAATCCTAATAAAACCATGTCTTCATACATTTCTTTCCTGTACAATTAAGAAAAAGAGGAGGTAGGACACTTCTCTTGCTCTTACTCTTCCCTTTTTAGGTATTGAGCATCCTAACTTACATGTGTGTACGTACAGAACGTTTGTGTGAATAGGGGGAGAAATGTGAAAGGATCTCCACATTATTTACGATAAAGAAGAGGTGAATTTTTTCTTTATAAATCTTTTGTTTCACTAATTTTTGTTCTTAAAATTTTAATAAAGAAAACAAAGCAATTAAAAGCCCAAAGTGCCCCATCCCATCCCATGCGTAGCACACCTTTCTCAAATATCAATGCCAACTTATTCCTAGTTCGTATTTTATTTTGTTTGTATATTTAATATTGCAGAGAGCATAAAAGAGAGGGTGCATCCCACTTCTGTAAAAAAAAAAAAAATTGGCGAGGAAAGAACCAGTGGTGGACCATGTAAAGGCAAAAAGTGTCAGCATTCCTTTGGATTTTATGACAAAATCCCAAGGGCGGTGTTCTGAGAGAAACCTACCAGAAGCTCTTTCTTTAGTATAAAATTGGGTCTTTTCTCACAGAGCGAATCTTCCTTCAGCTGTAGAGGACAATGGTAATTGTGGGGAGTTCTGAGAATTTTCCACAGACCTATCTTGTTCCTACTGAGTCAGGGAAATTTTCCTATTCTAAGAAGATAAAGATTATTATTTAAAAGGCTGTGATGTATCCATATATTCTGTTTGAAAACAGAGTAAAATGAATTCTGATGTTACCCAAATAGGTCAACATCCCCATCTACTTAAAGGTGAAGTATCTGATTCTTCCCCTACTATGGAGATTTAATTTTCTATTAAAGAATATTGTTCAGAGAAAAGTAATATACATAACTTGTTAATTTTTTTTGTCTTGAAAAATTTTTTTCAGACATTAATGCTGTCAGAGTAGAGATGGACAGATGGCTGTGGTATAGAGCTGTCTGTACAGAATAAAAGGAAATTGAAGAAGTGGACTCCAGTTTTCTATCCTTTAGGAAAAGGTCACTGTTGAACTCTGTGCAATATACTGGGTCCAGAGAAGACAAATATTAAGCAATCCCATTTCACTTTCTTGCTATAAAAATTTCATTAACTAAATTGATGATCACCAATCCCTTGTAACTAAAAGAAGTATCAGTCATTAGGTTAAACAAGTGCTTTCATTTATAAAGCATTTATTTCAAAGGCGAGTCAGTGCAGTAACTTGAGATTTGACTTTCTACAGAAGACTAGCAAATGCGATAAACCAATCTTCTCGGACAAAATGACTTCTAATTACATTAATTTGATGATGACATTAAAAACCACTCACTGTGGCTAAGGTGAAGGTTGTCTTATTCATCTTTTCATATCCTGTATCCCCACAGTATAGGTCCCTGGTACTTAGAAGTTCAAGGTTTCTTGGGGAAAAAATCTGTTCCTCTTGCTTCTTCCTTCTTTTGTGGACCCAACCATTTACTCCTCTTCACCTAAAAGAATCTGATTTTGTTGGAGGTGGCAATGTCCCCAACTAAAAAGTCATGTTTCCAGGTCTCCTTTCCCTGTAAAAGTAGCAATGTGAAATCTTCTGGTCAAAACAAGATTTTTTGACCAATGCTTTGGGGAAAGTTAAAAAGTAGGGCTGACATAGCTTGAAGCTTCTTTTCACTCCCCATCCCCTTCCTGCCTGAGACACCACAGCTAGAGCTGCAGTAAACATCTTTCTACCATGAGGGGACTTTGAGGATGGAAGCATGACCTTATGCATGAAGCAGCAGAAAGACAGCTCCTGGGACATTTGCTGCCATCTGTCATGGAATCGCCATATTAGCTCTGAAGTCACTATTTCCATGCTTTTGTTTTTGTTGTTATGTGAGAGAGAACTCCTACCTGATGTAAGCCATTGCCTTGTTAGGCTCCTTTACTTATCGCCAAAAATAGCTCCTGACTACATTCATGTTAGTGATTGGGTTGAAGACACAGAAGATATGCTTATATCTACCGAACACAAAAGAAATGACCAGTATGTTGAATGTCAGACATAAAACATGATTAAAAATCTCAGTGGAATTTTGTTCAGAACAAGTCAGATGAAATGGAACACATAGTCATTCTGCATCAAGATTTAAAACTTTAATATGAGACAAGGATTGATATTAGTTCATGACATAAAGTCCTTGGAGTTTAAGCTTATGCCTTAGAAATGAGCAAAGTGTAGTATAAGACTATTGAAAACAAGTTAAACTTGTTTTGAAATTGAATTGAAAACTTCTTGTTGGAAGTTTGTGTCCGGACTATAGGGAATGATTTTCCCAATCTTGAAAGAGAAATAGCTTATTGCATGTTCCAATGTTTCAGAACCAGGACTAATTGGTGAATATCAAAGAGACAAACATTTTTATCTACTATAGAAATATTCTATTAATTCGAACGACCTCAAAATAAAATGACTGCCCGGTAAAGTAGTGAGAACCCTAACACTGAGAGAGATGATCAAGAATATTCCTGAATTGTACGGCAGGTATATAGCTAAACGATCTCCAAATTTCCTTTTGCCTCTCGAAGATTCTATGGCTCTCATACCTAGAGTATACTGGGTAATGGCAAAATAAGACTTTGTATTGGTTATCTCATTATATAAACCTGACACCATAGAAAGATCTCTCATAGAGAATCACCTTTAAAAAACAAATTTAATGTACAATAAGACACCTCTTTAAACAATTTAGGCAGTTTCATAGAACTGATTATAACAAGATTTATCTTTTTTTTTAAAGATTTTATTTATCAGAGTGAGAGAAAGACAGAGAGAGAGAGAGAACACAAGCAGGTGGAGGGACAGAGAGAGAAGCAGACTCCCAATTGAGCGAGGAGTCTGACCTGGGACTTGATCCCAGGACTCGATCCCAGGACCCTGGGACCATGACCTGAGCCAAAGGCAGACACTTAACCGACTAAGCCACCCAGGCATCCCAAGATTTATCTTCTTTATAATCATGGCATCGTAGTAACATGTAAGGTACTTAATATTTTCTATAATTTCATTCTTTTCTCCACCTTGAAAAATATTTCATTTCAAGGCTTGGATCAAATATTTCTACCAGAGAGCATTTTTTAAAAATGTAAAATGGGGATAAATCATACATATGTCATAGCTTGTTAACCAGATTAAAGATGATCCATGCAAAGCGTTGGTAAATGGAGATTATTTTTTTCATGTTAGATATTGTAATTAACAATACATGGCTTTATTATATCACTTATCCCTATATAATTTGCTTGTGCATTTGTATCCCCCTCTAAATTATGAGCATACTGAATGTGGGCAAGAGCCATATCCTTTGCCATTGTACCCTCAAGGCTTAACCCACAGTAGTAGCTCAGCAACCATTAACATATTCATGAATCTTACAGCCAGCTATGTTGCATGAACTAAAAAAATCATGGTATTCTGGAATGGAAGAAATCTTTTGAAATGCTTATAATGAGAAGAGTACAACTCAGAATGATGGAAGTGACTTGCCTAATCATTACATAAAGTGATGGAGTAAGAATACCGGATTTTTTTTTTTAACTCCAAATCTAGTCTTTCAGAAGTTTTCTGTACAAAGTTGTTTCAAAGATCTTTGGAACATTGGTATCGCATAAAATAACCAACTGCATTGCACTCCGTTGTTTTTTGTTGTTGTTTTTTACCTTAGTGGTCAACTAAATTCCGATTTTGTTGGGAATGACAATGTGCCCAGCTTAAAAAAAAAAATGTACATTTCCAAGTCTCCTTTGCATGTAGAGGTAGCAGTGTGACCACCTTCTTGTCAAAACAAGATTTTTTGCTGTTTTCGATAGTTAAAAATACATATAATACATGCAAGGTCACTCTAGCCTGTTTCATTATAAATGGTGGTCTATTAAAAAACATACATCATACTCATTTCCCAATTTTCAAAACTGTACTTCAATAACTGTTCATTTTATCGTTAAGTACTCAAAAATATAAATGACCACATCTTAGCCCATGTCCTTTATAACGTATAAATAAAAAATGGAAAAGTAATTTGTTTCAATTTCTAGAGCTTCGCTCTACACCACATTTCCTATGTTAGCTTGCCATCTTGTGGCCTCTTATTCCTGTGCAACTCAGTATCTGACCACCACACACTCCACACATCCACTTTTTCATTTGTTTTATACTATGCAGCATGTACGTTGGGTGCACATCCAATTTCACTCCCAGTCCAACTTCACGCCAGCAAAGGTTGACAAACCTGTAGTCAGAAACACAAATGCTGGCAGCTACAAGTGAATCACCTAATTAAAAAAAAATATGCTCTGAGAGACAAGTACTTAAAAAACATCTGAATATTTATTGAATAGAACATGCATACGTTTGCTGAGAAGGAGTGTACGTAATTTTTTTTTGGTGAAGTCAATATGAACATGGCCTCTGATAAAGATGGGAAAGCAAGGTTTTAACAGGATTGAGATGTAGATTTTACCAAATCAAAATAGTGACATGGTCTTTCTTCCCATTCTGACAGAATTATAAAATCGACTACAATGTTTGCTTTCTCTGCTGAAGGTATACATACGTGTGTGTGTACACGCACATATATACCATTGTGACTACAATTTAAATTTTCCTTCAAGCAGTAGTCTAGGTTTAACCTCAGTAAGAACATATGGGTCTCTAAGAATAGATGAGTCAGGTGGTGACATATGAATAAAAACTGTGACAATTACCTCCAATACCAGCTACTTCCTTTCTATGGCTGTGATTAAATGAGTTGACATATAATGAACTCAGAGGTCTGACACAACTGTTTATTAAATATCATCTATTGCCCTTATGAGACAGGGAACGCCAGATTTCAGTCTTTGGCTTCCCAAACCTCCCTTCCAGGATCTCTGAGCTCAGCTCCTTAACTGTTGCTCCCCTGCCTGCCCAACTCAGTGTTGCCGAAGACCGGAAGGCTCTGATGAATGGAGCACGTCTGCCCTTTGCTTCAGAGCTGTACTTCTGAGAAAAGCTGCCTACACCGATTCTACAGCTTGGTCAATGAAAAGGGAAAGAAAAAAAAAATGTATCCAACCTGTAGGACTGGGTTTCTGCCAACAATTTTAAAATCAAAATTCAATTTTTCTCTCATTGTTGGGAATATTGGCTTAGAGAAAAAGAATAACACAGTTAAAATCTCAGTGATTACACACAACCTACCATTTTGTGGTAGAAAGGCTCACACCATTATACAGAACATTCTGGATGATTCTGGTCATTTCACTTCTAGCAGAACAGCTGTTGCCTTTCATACTTCTGGCTCATCAACTTTGGCTGGGGAGCTCGTGTAGGATCAAGATTTTACTGGAAGAAACTAGAATTGCTTTAGTTTCTCATTTTATACTGGTAACATGTAGATTACGTTAAGAAACCTTATTTTTGAAGTGTAAGACCATCAACATATACCACGACATGTGACAGAACTTAAAATTTTGCCTTATTTACTCATAAGTATATTGCACTGCCTCCCATAATTGCAATGATAATTTTCACTCTATAATCCTGACACTCTCCACATTCATCCTTCTGCTTTTCAGCCAGCCGGACAGTAAAGAAAGCATTCTAAGCGAGGGGTCAGACCTGTTTTGTAGGTTTGTTATTACAAGTCATTACATTTCTCCATGTCACTGCCCTCATCTATAAAATGGTTGCTACTTTTTCTATTCCTCTTATGGGGCAGGGCTTGAGAATTCCATTTTAAACTGCCTAAATAAGGTGAGACCACCACCCAAATGCCGTCACAGGATGAGCAAATTCCTTTTGAGAGCACATATACTTGAGAAAAACCTTGTAATGCTCCAGCTTTAAGAAGCTGTTAAGTAGGTTTAGTAAATACTTTTAAGGATTGTTTTGAAATTTTCAAATAAGTAAATGTAATAATAATTTGTTTACAGCTGTGTTTTAGGGTTGGAGGTAACAGGAATTGCCAAAATGACTTGAATGTTTGGACTGTATTGATTACAGAAATGTTTTTTCAAATATGTAAGAGATTCTTTGTATACCCCATCCCCTTTCCCAACCTTAAGTGTTTAGGTGTTGGTTAACATCTTGAAGCCTCCACATAAAAGGATTTACTTTAGCTTGGTGAGAAGGGGTCACTCTCCTTGTAGGGGTGACTCCTAGGTGCCTGTTCCCAATGAAGAATTTCCTGGTGTGATCTGCTCCTTAATAGTTTGAAAGCTACTCTGTCCTCAAAACCCCAGGGACTTAAACACTTCACTGCTACGGAGGGACCACAGCACATGAGGGGTATCACTATCACCCTGACGTCCCATTCCTCTTCTCCAACCTGTCCTGGGTAACAGGGATTTTTATTAGGGAATCTAGAGATGGTAGTACCAAAGGCAGTTTTAAGGGCAGCCTGCATAGTGAATATCCTTTTGACATGCCCATAGTTCTTTGAGGGAACACAAGAACCTAGAAGCTGAAATGGCAGCAAACAAAACATTGGACTACTTGTTTCAATTACAGGGCTCCCAATACACTGACTATAGAGTGAGAAGAGAGCTGGTCAGAATCCATTCTACCCCTCCACAACTGCTTACTTCCCTTTCTCTTAGCTTCTTTGGTTTAAGAGTACACGGCTGTAGCAAAGATCTCTAGTAGTGAGCCCTTTGTTGTTCTGTGCTCCCTACCTTCAACAACACAGCTACCTTCTTCACAGTGCAGATGTGATTCCAGAAGTTCATCTTTTTTCCCCCTTTGGAGTCAATATTGATTAACCGTAAACAACAACAAATATACATATGTATGTATGTACGTATATAACATTAAAAATATCATTTACAAATTATCTACTAATCACCTGGGGGGGGAATTCTTTTCAGCAACCACGACAATTTTTACATCATTCCAAATAAAGACATTGAGCAACTTGTTATTTCATTTGGCTGCCTATGCTTTCCAAATAAAGGCATATACAAGCCCCGGAGTCAAGGAACATGGTTTCAACTCTTGGCTATGCCACATACTAGCTGTGTAACTCTTAGGCAAGATACTTAGCCTTTCCTCATCTTACGCAATTTCATCTTAAAATGAGAATATTAGCACCTAAGAATTAATGTTAGAATAAATGGAAATACAAGGAACTTTCTTAAGCACAGTCTAGCACATACTAGCAGCCAAGAAATATTAACTGTTACTATCATTAGCAGATCTGATACATGGGACCTAGGCCTGGAGAGCTAGAAAGAGCAGGTTCTTGTTAGACTTGTAGCCTTGGTCTTGAAGAAGTATTCAAAGTTTCTCTCCTCTTGGTCACTAAAAATGCCCTCTCCCTACTACCTCCATTCTTACTATTCGAATTCCTTTCCCCCTGACTTCCGCTTAAGCCTTTCAATTCTATTAATTATGTTCTTTAAAGAGTTATCTCTAGGACTGTTTGCCACTTCACAAATTTGTATTCTGTAACCTTAACTGAATCTGGATTTCGTAAGACTTCTGGGCCAAGAGGATACAAGAAACTACTTTCCCAAACTCCTTACGTGTTCCACTTAGCCTGGAAGCATTCTCCCTGACAAACCTTAATTAAGGACGTCAGCACTTGACTCTGTCTCCTTACACCCAGTTCCTACTAGGGATATCTTCTGTACACAGTCCATTCAATAAATTAGACAAAAATTCTTTAAAATTTTCAACTCCAACAACTCTCATCTACATTCTAATTCAGCAATCTACTATAGCCATTTCCAAACACTTAATTTCAATTTCACAAATTTCAATGCCCTGGTGTTTCATACCTAAATCTTGGCTTTATTCCCATTATACTCTCTCTTTGGTGCCACAAAGACCTCCAGTCCCTTGACCACTCTCTTCTCTTCAGTCCTTTTGGCTTTGTTTCCTTCTCTAATTGGGCCTAATTCATTGATGTATTTACTCCTGCCAGGACTATTCAAACTCTTCTCTTTCTCCTCCATTCAAGTTGAGGAAGAGTACTGGAAATATTACATAATCATACAGATGGTGCCACTACAAGATCATGTTCTCAACTCAGCTGTGCTGAATGCTATCAGTAATCCTTTTATATCTGCTACTTAGCTCCTTCTCTTACTCTTCAACTCAAACCTTTAATTTAAACCTTGGTTTCCTACTCTTCCAAGGCTTGCTATTCTGTACATTTCTGTTTCCTTTCTTGATGACAAGGAGCTCAACATTTCTATTTAACAACAGTCTAAGAGTAGGGCGCCTGGGTGGCTCCATCGGTTGAGCATCTGCCTTCGGCTCAGATCATGATCCCAGGGTTCTGGGATCAAGACCAACATCGGGATCCCTGCTCAGTGGGGAGCCTGCTTCTCCCTCTCCCTCCGCTTGAGCTCTGTCAAATAAATAAATAAAATCTTTTTTAAAAAACCCAAAACAATAGTCTAAGAGATGTCCTTTTAATTGTGTACAGCTAGTATTTCTAACCTGCGTTCTTAGGAGCAGGTTCCATCTACTACTCTACTTAAACTTCTATCTCTTTAACAGCTACCTCCCCAGAATCCACAAATATTCAAGATTCATCTCAAAATCCTTTAAATGTGGGAAAGCACTGACCCATTTCCTTTTCCTTTGTGCAAGACACTTAAATAATTCATTGCCTTGACTTCCTTAGCTCATTCACCAATTGAATATAACTAGACAAACATCCATCACTTGACATCCACTAAAACTTCTTAAAGATCAAAGATTAATTTTAGTAGCCTCTTTATTAATGATCTCCCAGTGGCACAATACAGGACCAACTACCCTTCATTATTCTCCTCCAGCTTCCATAATGCCCCATACCCTTACCTCCATTCCTGGTCCTCACCTAACTTAAACCTTCCTTTCCAAGTCGTCTTTGCTAGTTTCTTTTTCTCTGCCCGCAAAGTGTTGGTGTTCCTCACGGTTCTCTCCTTGGTGATTTATCATTCCCTACATGCTTGCTCTTTCTTCCAATTCCAGCAAAATGTAGTAAGTGCTCACTCTATCTCAGATTTCTAAGCAAAATGCCCGTGAGACAGAATCCAAGATACTTGTATTCAAGGGATCAAAGTCCACAACTGTAGTTTCAGACCCCTATAAAGAACTTATCACTATTCCTCTCTGCCTTAATGACCTATAAGAACCTCAAACTCAATATTAACCGTTCTTCCAACCCTATTCCTTCTGTATTACTTTGACATACAGAGTCACCATTCACAATTACTCAAGCCAAAACTTAAGAATTTTACAACATATGCTACTTTTCACATCTTAACCCCCCCCCTACCAAATCCTTCTCATTGGAACTTAACCCCTCTCTACCAAATCCTCAATGGAACTTGAATATGCTTGATTTGCCTATACTGTAAAAAACTGGTTGGACTCCATGACACTCTAGCTACCACTGTATCATTCCTCTTTTTTTTTTTTTATTTCAATAAAACACCAAAATAGGTGTTTACACTTGCTCTCTACACTTCTCGAACTGACTTCCACTCAAACTAAGTAATTGCAAAGATCATGGATTACTTTCCCACCGCTAAATCCAAAGGATACTTTACAATTCCCTTATCTCAGCAGAATATGACACCTTGAAATTGTCCCATCCTGCAAGTCTCATGATTTTTTCCTATTTCTCTTTTAATGTACTTTGAAATTCTGAGTTTCTCAGTTAGGTCCTGGATCCTTTTCTATATATTCTTCCCTTAGGCAATCATCAATTCACAAAACTGCTCTTTTATCCTTCCCTACCTAAATAAAAAAATTTCCTTTCTCCATCCACTCCCCTCAGACCCACTAAAACCAAAAACCTGCAAATTTTCTCCATTTCTATCCTCTTTTCCCAAAACCCATAATGATCATGTCCTGTCAACTATTCTAGATCTCTCAAGTCCATTCACTTCTCTCCTTCAGCCATCACCACTCTTCAAGACAGTATTCGCTTTTCCCTGGACAACTTGGGACAGCCTCCTTAACTGGTCTCCTTGAATTTTCCACAGGAACACTCCACTTCCTCACCAGAAAATGAACTTCAAAAAACAGCCTGGAGTTTTCTCTAACTTCCCTCTCCTTATCTCCTGCTTTAGAGAAGTCTTTATTAACTGCTTTCCTTCACCAGACTACATAGCATCAAATTCTTACCCTATTATATATTCTTACAATGCCCTTAGCACTAATAATTATAGCAATTGTGTAGACTCGGAGCTCTAGGAAAGTCAGAATCAATTCTCTTTATCCCCCATTTAAGCATTCAAGTTGTTTTTACTACCACTAAATATGTACTATGTCCAAGGTTGCGGATTGTTCTTTGGCACAGAATAAAAAAGCAATTATAACCTGATAAACGCTATCAAGGAAAGTTGAGTGCTGCAATGGAGTAATGGTTAATGAGGCTGAGGTCTAAGGCCTAAAGAATGAGTGAGTTAGTACACAGTAAAATATAGCATTCCAAGCAGAAGGAACAACTAGTGCAAGGGCCTTGAGATGTGAAAGAGGCTGGTTGGTTTGACAAACTCAAACGAAAGCAATGTGGCTAGAACACAATGGGCAAAGGAGAGCAACAAGATGTATTTAGATAGGCAGGCATCATAGTAAAACAAACACCTTATTCAAAGGGCAATGTGAAGAAAAAATTTCCTTTCTCCACCCACTCCCCTCAGACCCACTAAAATTACATTAAAAAAAAAAAATTAACCTAGCTGTTTGGTGGGGAATATTCTGGAAGAAAGCTCATAAGGAGAATGTTACAGTGGTCTAGGCAAGAAATGATTTGGATGAGAAGTGGGTTCCTTTTTTGCTTGAGACAAAAATCCCTGTAATTGTGACCAAACATAGAGAAAGGGTGTGAATTGGTTACCATATGTTAGAGAACAGAGATTGAGAAACCTAGGTAGTGATTTCACTTATCCAGACAAGGAATACTGGAAGATGAACAGATTGAAGATGGGGTAGGGAAAGAAATGATTTGGAGGTGTTAGTTTAACTGAGGTAGGCAGTTGAAATTACAAGCCTGGAACTATGAAAAGTTTGTTCTTAGAGGTATAAATTTGGGTGTGACAGAAGATTCATACTGAATGCCAGAGAACAGACTAAATCATCCAGAGAGAGAGTGGAAACATACACACGCGATAAGCCAAGGTGAGGTATTGGGAGAGGAAGTAGGGTTGGACTCAATGAAGCAGCAGCCAGAAAAGGGAAGATAACCAAGAGAGTATTTCCAAGAGTAAGTCATCAACCCTGCGGAATGCTCCTAAAGCAGTGAATGAGCAGAAAAAAGAACAAATATGGCAGCATGGAAGAGAATGATCCTGATGAAAGCAATTTCAGAACAGTTGTGGGGATATATAAAGTGGGACTAAATGAAAATAAATGGAATGTTTGACAACTCAGATTAGCTCTGATGGGAACCAAATACAAGGGATTACAGTTAGATGGAATCGCCCTTCCCACCTCCTTTTATTAAGAACAGGAGCTACTAGGACACATATATAGACTGTTGAAAAGGATCTAGTAGGAGAAAGTTTGATGAAGACAGAGTACCTAATTCAAAGTTTTTGAGGTTAGGAAGGACTGATTTTTTGATAAGCATGCAGATCTATAGATGGGCTCATAAATCTGGTGGTGAAAAGTGGAGAAAATTCCTGTCACATTTTTTCTATTTTCTCAGCAAAATGTGATTAAAAGGGCATTAATGAGGGGAGTAGAAAAACTGGAGAAAAAAAAAAGTCATTTAAGTTTGTGGAAGCAAGTTATTACAATAACACTGCAGAAAAACTGCCAGTTTTGAGTCTCTTTGAGATTATAAACTTGCCTGTTGTAACAATTTCCTCCCATTCAACTGCTCAAGAGCAGACAGAAGGTTTTGAAATTGTTCTAGATCATAACACAGAGAGGGGGCATGGTCTGAGGATACCTGCAAAGAAGTGGATGTAACAGAGGGAACTAGTCTCTTAAGTAGGACAAGTTGAAGACATGGTGAGCAGATGAACAATGAGAAGGTGGTAGGATTAACTGACTAGTTGCGATGAGGTAGAATTATTTTTTTAGTGGAGATATCCCAAGCAGGTAGGATAGCAGTTTGTGGCTGGACAAAGGGAATCTGAATTCCAAGTATGGAAGTGATCATGTAGGGCTCCCATTTATGGAGAGCAGATCACTGAAATGAAGCACCTCAAATGAGCAAACCCATAGAGAAATAAAGCAGATACTATCATTTTGTTCACTGAGAGGTAGGTAGTGTTGGGAGGCACAGATAACAAACAATATAAAATTAAAAACTGTTATAAATGGACATGTGAAACTTATCAGTTGGAATGGACAAATTGGCCAATCAGAAAAATCGCCATTTGTAAATAGCTGATACAATCTGCACTGGGGCACACACCTGCTGATTCTCAGCCCTCGTTTAATGAATGTCATTTTAGAGGAGTGTTACCTAAAATGTGCTCCCTAGAACACTAAGTTAGTAGGATATATCTAAGTATTAACATCAAAAAAGAAAAATATTTTCATTGTCAATTAAGTCTGAAAAATTCCCATCATTTAACAGTTAACGTGTTCTCTGCACAGAACTTCCAGTCTCTAATACACTACTATGCACTGGATTCTTTAAGAGCAAGCTAGAACGTGCAGTTTAGAAACCTTTGGTGACAGACGTTCCAACCTGGTAGTATCTCACTACAATAAACGCTTTGAAAAAGGGTGCCTTACAGTTCTACTCTTTCTCAACTCTGTTAACATCTTTTCTTCTGGCCGACACCATTTTTTGCCTCAAGTCTCCCTGCTTTTAACTTCCAACTTATCCAATCCTCTATATAATACCAATTATTTAAAATTGGCACCTGCTCAAACTGTTGAACTTAAATGCATTCAGTCACCACTTAGTAAATCAAAACTGAACACTATATGGCATACAAGAACCTTCATGATCTGGCCCATTTCCTCTTCAGCTTCTCCAACCCCGTATCTTTCCACATAGACCACCTGCAATACTGCAAATGTGCTACGCTGCTTTATCCTACCTCCATACCTGGAATTTCCATTTCCCCTATGACCATCTAAGGACTAGTCATTTATCTTTCAAGACTCACCTTTTCTACAGACCTTCATGAACACCCCCACCCCCCCAGCAAAAGAGCATTCCCTTTGATATCTCTAGCTATAGTATTTATGTAGTCTTAATAGCTATAGCCAACTGTTTGCTTACCTGATGATCAAAAAATTGCCTTGCCAAAACTTGACCTCTGCCTAGCCCTTCAAAATAATTTATGCTAAATTTAACATTGCTGAAAATTTCCCAAACTGTTACCGTTTCACTTCATGTGATAGATACATTTTGAAAAAACGTGTTCTGATCTGTAGATTCAAATTCTTTGGGGAAAAAAAATCCATTTTTAAATGATAAAACCTAGGCAAACGGAGGCTGTAGGAAGAAAATATCTCAAGACAATAGACTGAGGAAAAGTATACATGAAAAATATATACTTTAAGATTCCTTTTTTAATACTTAGGCATCACATTCCATATTAAATTTTACCAACATGCTGTTCTATAAATTCATATTTTATACCATAACTTGATTTTTCTGTTCCATGCTAAGAAGCCCACTCTGCCATAATTACTTTTAGCAAACAGTACCTGGAATATAAAAAAATTAACTCAATGTTGGCAAACTTTCTCCTGACATGTAGGAGAACAATTACAGAAATGTCTAGGAGTCAATTTTCTTGAGCTAATGAGCAAAAGAAAAGCCCCAATACAATGGTATTTTCACTTAACAGTGCCTCATCACTACACTCACCAGAAATAAATCTACTTGCTACTGCACTATTTAGGGCAGTTTTGCCAAATGTCTATCTTTAAGAGCTAGGTCAACTTCCAAGAAAACTGTACAGAAACATTCAGTTGTTAACAAAAATTTAATATTAAAATTATTCAGAGTTAAGTTATTGTTAATTTAGGAAAAAAACATGTATTAATTACCCATAAGAACAACTTTTATTTTAATAAATAACAGTGGGCTTACCAAAGGGAAGGGATTTTAATGTGTCAAGTTTTATGCATATTGGTAATAAACCTTAAGGAGGTGAAACCAACTATTCAATATAACCCATTAGGTCCTAAAAATAAAACTATAATGCTTTAATAAAACTTAAAAAAATACTTTCCAAAAGAAAATAATTCACTCCTTGACCATGCTTATTTATTCAGAGTACCAGCAATTTCAGTTAAGTGCTTCATTTTTCCTGCAAATCTGATGTTGCACAGGGAATATACACATTTTCATATTATTACAACATCATCAATATCTCAGGCTAATATTGTGAATGCAACTGGTTTATAACAAACACAAAGTCAAAAATCAATGCTACTATATATGGCAAACAGAAACAAAAGTAAATTCAAAAGATGATTTCTTTTGTTTCCCATACTGACTTTAGTTGGACTTCAAATGAAGGTAATAAACTCTCCTGAAATAACCTCTGTCTCTGCCATGAATCCACAGTATAAATATGGTGAATAAAGCTAAACTATAAGAGCTAACTATATACTGAATAACCAAAATAATCAATTATAACAACTAATACTGCTCTGGAAGACCAATCTAATGAAAAAGTATCATTAGATGTGGTGGGAAAATACAAATCTGTACAATCTAACATCTATAAACAGTAAAATCAAAACATCCAACTTCCTTATAGAAAGTGTTTCATCTATGTAATTATAAATGTTAAGACTCTTGCATTTTATAAACACAAGATGGGCTCACTTTGATGATACCAATTTTAAGATTTATAAAAATGTTTAAAAAAATCTTTCCACAAAAGTTTATACAGTTTAAAGCTATACACCAATCTATAAATCTCAGAAAATGGAAAAAAAAAAACTTTGTAAGATCACATGTATAAAACAAGAAATGAAATGTGATTTTATTTAAGGCAATACTGGGCTACTTCACAAATCACCACCTCAAATATTTACACTGCTCCACACTACTAGTTTCTATCACATTCACAAAGGATTTTTTTAATACCAAATGTTTAAAATCTTTGATGTAGTAAATTCTTTATTCACATTTCCATTATATTTCATGGAATCATAGTAACTATATCCAATTAGAAGCATTGGAAAAAACCTGTAGCTATAGGAAACTGCTAAAGAATCTGCTATAATTTCACATGAATACCATCCCCAAATCCTGGAGGATAAATTTACAAAGCAGAGCAAGGTGTTGATATAATGTGCCTACTTTGTGAAAAGTAATTTTGAGATCTTGTAAATAAATGTTTTATGTAAAAATCAATGAACTATGGCAGACTTTCTACTTTTAGTTCAAAAAATTCTTAATTTAAAACAATAAAAGAACAGTTTTAAAAACTTGATCACTTAGTTAAAAATTAAAATTCCAAATATAAATGTGTCATTTAATAGTTTAGACTTACACACTGCTGGTGGCAGCAAATGATTTACAATAATAAATATATACAAAAAAGGTATCTACAAAGATTACTGTTCTACATGAGCAGTGACCTGGTGAAACATATCAATCACACAGATAATTCAATTTAGTTCATGGAAAGGGCAACTGGCTAATAGAAATTTGAGGTGTAGCTCAACTATTTACAATAACTGAAGTTTTGATTCTGTTCCTCAAGTCCCATAGGGATAAAAAAAAAAAGTTTTACATGACAAATGTCATGTTTTTTTTTTCTTTTTCCTTTTTTTTTTTGGCCAGGTTAATTCATGTCAACAAAAATTAATGAAAAAGTTTCACAATTCTAGCATGCTTGATGGCTTCCTATTTAAAATAAAACCGTAAATAATGTATTTAAAGTACATTAGTGATCAGTACTGCCCTCTACCTGTGGCTTTACCCATACTAATTTCTTTCATAACAGACACATCTGCATCATTTGAATGTACTTCAAGTTTTGTCAGACTGACGGTAGGTTTCATTTCCTGAAGTTGTTTTAACACAAGTTCAGTGCAATCTTTAAGAGTCTTGTCTAAAACAATTTTTACATTATCACTGCACTGAAGCTGTGATGGATTGGCAAACTGTACAAAGGTTTCACTTTCTTTACAAGAACATACATGATTTCCACTAGTCACAGCAGTCTTATCAATATTTTTTCTTGAATTTGAATGGGATCCTTTCTTATTTCCACTATTTGGATGGTCTTTGTCAGAATTTTTCTTCTGCTTCACTGCAGACTCCTCAAGAAACTTCAGAAATGATACTTCGAATCCCATTGGTTTAAATGAGCTCCAGTCAAAAGAGGCAGGATGCTCCTCTGTAGTTTGAATTGCAACAGCAGTCTCTTCTTCTTTATGCGTACTACTTAACTCAACTGCCGATGCTGGTTCTGCTTTTTCAACTTTTCTCTTTTTATTTTGGGAGACATTTTTTTCTTTATTAACTCTCTTCAAATTACTTGTTTTTTGTTTTTCTGACTGGCAGGGATTATTTTCCTGAAAATCATTACTTACATTTGAAGAGGTATGAGCTTGGGTCTCCACACTTGCATTGTCTTCATTTATTAATTTTGTAATAAATAATTCTGTTAGCTCATCCATTTCGTCTTTTTCGTTTTTTTCACTTTCCCTCTGTAGAACTGTAGCTGTTCTGGAGTTATCGTTGCTCTCTGATACACATGAATCAGAATTTTTCACATCACTCTTACCACCTTCTTGTTCAGAAGTGTCCTTTAATTGTGAGTTGCAACACCGTTTGAAGACAATGAGAAGATTACGGTGTTGTGATGTAAATGCCTTTGATAATTTATGGCATTTATAATGTCTAATTATATTGCTTTCACTTGTAACAACTGATGTACACCCTTTTATCATACATGGATACTGGGTCACAAATCTGCTTGTACACTCAGATAAGGCATCATTTCTAGCCTTTATAGAATATACGTGCTTTCCACGTTTCAGAGAATAAGGCTTATTTTCTTCAATCTGCACAATTTTTGCAGTCTTGTTTTCTAAATTATTTTTTTTCTTTCGTTTCGTCTTAGGCATTTTGATTCCTTCCTTTCCAGATCTGTGTTTTGTCCCCCGATGCTTAGACTTTGTCTTTTCTTGGTTTGCTTTGCTTGATATATTTTCCTGACCAGGTGTTAATCTTCTTGGCCGAATCAAATGAGCTTTATGTTTGTCATTATGCTTATTAAAAATGTGTCGGAGGAGATTTGACCGAGTTGCATATATACGGTCACAGCCTTCACAGTCACACTTGTATATGCCATCTTCTTCAGTTTTACTTCCCCTTATCCCAATTCCATGATCTGCCTCAAGATGAACAACATAGTTCAAATATGTGGTAAATGAAGACTTACACTCTAACTGGTCACATGGAAATTTTCCAACATCCACAGAAGCAGTCATACTTTCAATTTCCTCAGGAGTCATTTCATGAAGTTTCATGTAGTGCTGTATCAGGCCAGTAATTGCTTGGAAAATTCGAGAACAGTCACTCACCTGACACCGAAATTCTTTCACAGTCTGTTTAGTTTCAATTTCTTCACTTTCCTTACCAGCTTCACCTTCTTCTTCAACTTCTGCAGAAAATGCAGGTAGATCTGACTTGTGTACAGCCTGGTAATGCAGAATTAAGTTTTGCTGTATAGTAAAAGCAGCAAAACAACCCTGGTGAACACATCGATAAGGTCTGTAGGGACTGTACCTTGTTGGAAACTCAAGGGAGGGAGAAACTGGCTTCTTGCGTTTTTTCTCTTCCTTTTCTTTTTTAAGTCTCCTAATTTTCCGTCCTTTGGTTTGTATGTTTGTGAGAGAATTTGTATTACATTGTTCTGAAGTAAGTGTGATCCCTTGCAAGGAACTTTCTATTTTTTCAGGACTTTTTTTTTCTACAAGTTGTTTTTCTGGGATCACTGCTACATTAATGAGGGCATTTTCCTTCATTGCTCCCAAGTCTAAAGCAGGCTGGAATTCCCTTTTATTTTCCTCTGTCATAGTTAGCTGTCTTTTTACTTGTGTAATTCGTGGGGCTGACAAATTTTCACTCTGAGATTTTCTTCCATAAGGCCTTTTTATTTTTAACTTTACCATTTCTTCTGTTGTAAAATGATGGACCAATTGGCAGTGTGCCCGGAGATTAGAATTTCTTGTAAATGTTTTTGTACAGGTAGGTACTACACATTTAAATGGAGCAAACTTCAACTGATTCTTCTTAATTTCAAGAATCATCTCTGGAGTGTACTGATGAATCTTACCATAGTGTTTAAATAAAGCATCCTTTGTCATAGCACTGTAATTACAGCCCTGGTTTTGACACACAAAAGGTTTATTAACTTTGTCACTAAACTGAATGTTGCTAATCATTTCAGAAACTGGCTGAACAACTGTGACATTTGGAATTGGTTTAACAGGAGTGGGAGTCAGTGTCACTGATGTATTTATTAGTACACATTGAGATGCTGGAGTGGACAGGTCATTTTCTAATTTTAATTTCTGCAAGCCTTCTAAAATTTCCTGTATTTGATCCTCCTTGTGTAATACTTCGGATGGAGGAATGTTACTTTTTGCTGGTATGACACCTATGAAGGAAGAAAACTGAGAAGAATCAGGTAACTTGTTATTTTGTACAGTGTTTACTGAAGGAAGCTGAATGTTGTAATTTATTTGAGCATTCTGTGATGTTTCACCAACACCGTGAGATCCACTTTTTACCTCAAGTATCTGAGAATTCATAGCACTTTTAATAATTTCAAGAGTCTTTTCAAAGTTTTGTATGACATTGTCTTCAGAAATCTGCAAATCAGAATTTATTGAAGTTGTGCATGAATTCAAAGCCATCATTTGGGAATCACCATTTTCAGTTTTTAATGTTAAAGGAGCTAACACTGTATGGGACTCTAGATTGGTTTTAAAGTTTTCTTTCACATCAGTAATAAATAACTGATTGTCAACATTATTTAATTTCTGTGTTAGGTTTTCCACCAAACCCTGAGGCTCACAATTTGGAATTACATTTGAATGGAGGTTACTAGTTGGTATCTCAATACTCTTTGCTATAAGTCCCATTGCCGTTAAGTCACTTGTTACCAAGTTTTGGGAAGCATTAGGTGCAATTAGGGGAGGAGCAACTTTCTTTCTTCTCTTTGAAGCACTGTTTCCCTTTTTATTTAAATGACTAGACCTCGTGTTCTGAGGACCACTTATAACTGAAACACGTGAACTGTTACTGGCAAAATTTTGTGATGGCCCATTAGAATTAGGGAATGAACTAGAACACAAACCATTTTCAACGGTCTTCAGTAGTAAGTCATTTGTTGGGAAAACAGGCAAACTGCTGCATTCCTCAATGGAGGAAGTTTTGGAGCTTGGTGTCCTATTCTGGTTTGTCAGCAGGGGGTTTGGGTGGCATACAGTTTGCAACAGGGGAGGCACAGGTGGATTTGGCATCACTGTTGCATTTACTTGTGCTGCATCTGAAACACAACCTGTTGGAACATGAGAAAGCATTTCGGCACCCTCAAATGTACTGGGAATGCCAGCAGTTTCCAAAGCCTGTTTAATAATTTCACTTCCTTCTTGACTAACACTGGTACTAAAGCCAGTCACACCAGTCCGAGGAAATGTATTTGGTAAAAATGCTGATGAGCGATTTTCAGCAGCAAGAAGTTGCAGGAACGATGGATCTTTAAAACATGCTTCTGGATTGAAGGCAGATTGTTGAGGCTGCTGCAAATTTACTGCATTTGTGGAGAGAATCATGCTGGCAAGAAGAGAAGGCTGTCCATTATTCTGTAGAAGTTCTTGAGCAATTTCTGCTCCATCCAGTGGTTTACAGTAAGATCGCTTAGACAAGTGTCCACCCAGAGATCTGGGATTAGTAAAAGCCCTGTAACACCTGCTACAGATAAATTTCCCATCTCTG
This sequence comes from Ursus americanus, assembly GCF_024610735.1. Lineage (NCBI taxonomy): Eukaryota > Metazoa > Chordata > Mammalia > Carnivora > Ursidae > Ursus > Ursus americanus. Next base: position 7,324,472 of record NC_142137.1, on the reverse strand, counting down.
ATAATTGCGGGCCATTTAGCCCTTTTGTTGTGCTTGGGTTTTCTTTCCTTCCCATTTGGGCCCCGCCCACGGTCTTTTTTAACTTTTTCAGGTCCAGACTGTTGGGCACTGGTGCTATTAAAGTCATTTGCAACATTGACTTGTGAAGGAAAAACTGCATTTTCACCATTACCTCCCTTTAGAAAGGAGGAATTAGTGTTTCCTTCAATCTGTGAGGAAAAATGATTTGTATTATTTTCCAGTTGGGAAAAAACAGAATTAGCCCCACTATCTGCTGGTGAAGGGAAGAGAGACATTGAACTACTTTCTGCAGGGAGAGGAAGGAAAGGATCTGAGCCACTGTCAATATTCAAAGGCAAAACTGTTTTGGTTAGATCTTCCATTTGTGCTGGCAAGGTAGTAGCAGATAAATTTTCCATTTGGGAACATATAATACCACCACCTTGTTCATTTTTATCCTGAGAAGGTATATTTGGATTTATGACACTTTCCACTGAGGGCAACAGTGGAGTTGACACACTTGTTAAATGAGCTGGAAAAACGGAAGGCGAGACATGCTGCAACTGATTTGAACAAGTAGGATTCCCGTTGGCTTTGGTCTGTGGTGTAAAAAATGCATTGTTAGAGCTGCTCACCTGTGATGGCAAAAAATAAACAAACTTTCCATTATTTGGTGTATTTAAGTTGTTAGACTTCTGACCTTTTTTACTTTTGCGTTGCATTTTAAATGCAGCATACTGGTCAGGGTGTGCTGTCTTCATGTGTTTCCCAATACTCTGTGAAGAATTATAGGTTCGAGTACATCCCTCAACCTGGCAACTGAATTTCTGAACTGGCGCTTTTGGAGGCACTGATGGAGTTCCTAAAGAACTACTTGGGTTGGGCTGTGGTGGAACAAATGTGATACTTTCCAATGTCTTAAGAGGTAAATTATAAAGACTGGATGATGTTTTAACATTACCTCCACATTCAAACTTGGAAGCTGGTAAACTGTTTTGAAATCCTGCCTGATTTTGCACAGAAAAGGTCATCAGGTTATTCACTTGTCTTTCTAAGTTTTGTGGGGTAAGGTCACCTATTTTGAGGGTTTCTGAATTTACTAAAGAATTCTGAGTAATCTGGGCTTCATTAAAGCAATCCTGTTCTTTTCTTTCTTGAAAGCCTGGACGACACAAATCGTTACAAGTATTTTCAACTGGTGTATGTAAGTTTGTGACCAGTGATTCACCAGTGCCTTCCACAGTTGAGTTTTCTTGCTTTCCAAAGTTATCCTCGATCCCCTGATTGAGGGACACTTTAATGGACACAGCTACTTCACTGGCCTGAAGCAGAGGAGTAGTCACAGGGTTCTCCAAACCATGTGACAATGGTCCATCAGCTGGCCCGAGCTCTGATGCAGAAATCTGGTCTTGTTTGGCCACAGCTGATTCTGTTTTGCTTTTATCCCAAGCATCACTTCTATCTGCAGGTAAGGTGTTTTCAATGTTATTTTCTGAAGGAAGCACAGACCTCTCTTTCTCGATGCTCACTTCTGTGTTCGGATTCACTTTAGAAGGCTGAACACAATCTCCAGATGAAGTACGTTGGTCTTCAGGAGGCAGCACTTTCTCAGGAGTACTGTGATCGTCCAGGTGCTTTTCCAGCTCACTCTGAGAACGATAAACTTTACCACAACCTGTGAACTTACAAGTATAGGTATTATAATGCTGTGCTTCATGATCATACAGTAAATAAGCTTCTGAAAAAATTCTGCCGCATTTAGGAAACATACACTTTGCTCTAAAGACTTGATGTTCCTTTCGGTGTGTTAAGAGCTCTGCGTAACTATTAAAACCAGCCTTACATTTCATCTGTATACAGATATATGGTTTACTGCCACAGTGCATTTGTAGGTGATCATTAAGATGAGTAACACTTACAAAATGCCGTCTACAGTACTGGCAAATGACTTTTTTGCTTTGCATTTCAAGAAAGCGCTTGGCATCTTCATTATCCTTATGCCCCTTTACATGAGCAATTAAATTTTTAAAGTACTTAAAGCCCTTTTTACAAAAAGTTACAGGGCAATTAAATTCATTAACAGGTACTGGTTTCTGGACTGGGATCACTTCTGGTTCATAAGATTTATCTTTGTCATCATTCTCATCATCTGAACCATCATTGTCATTAAACACTATGAAGTCTGTTGAATAAAGACTATTCTTTTTTATAGGCCGCTGTTCCTGCTTGGTCACAGCATTAGTCTTCTGATTCTCATTGGTAGTTGTGATCTTAGGTGGCCTCCCCAATCTTCTTAATGGTTTCATAGCTGCTAGTCTCTCTTTACTAGACTGTTTAACATGCAATGTGACATGAGGGACAAAAGTTTCTTTAGAATTGAAGTTCTTTGCACATATAGGGCAACTGTAAATCCCATCTTTGTAATGTTTTTGAGCATGTCGTACTATTCTGTGACCAAGGAATTCTTTGTCACATAGCACACAATACTGCATGTAGGCTTGCCAATTCCTAAACCTAGCAGAAATAAATCCCCTCTCTCTTAATTGTTTTATCTCTCTCTTCTTCTGCTTTTCATCACAGATGTCTTTAAGAAGGCCAGAATTAGCACCAATTCCACCAGAAAGTCCATTCATAGAAGTTTCTTTAATCTCTTCCTGGTAGTCCACTACTTTCTCATAAACTTCACTGTCATTTAGTTCATCTATTGAAGACACAATAGATGCTTCCTCCCCCATTAATGCAAGACATTGCCGTTTTAACGTTTTCCAATCCCAGAATTCTGGATCAAAGGGCCACTGAGTTTTCAATACAAGTAAGAGCTCACAGCGTAGAGAATTTGGTATTGGAAGATTCTCTTCATCATATTTCTGGTCTGGCTGGTTATACAGCATTTCCACAGCATAGTATGCATCCACTGTAGGCTCAATAAGAAATTCACTCAGTTGACAAGCACGTTTAACTTCCAGATCATCAGGCAACAAGCATGAAATGGTCTTGCAAATAGATATTTTCACTTCAGTATTTTCTGTAGATTCCAAACGAAGGGCTTTTACACATAATTCTATACAGGTGGCAAGTCCAGCCCCTTCAGTCTGTGAAAAAGCAAATAGGAAATGTTAATTTAATCTATACTAACCAACACAGATTTGTGAATTTAGTAATTTTAAAACTGGCGTTTACTATTCTCAAATTTTGCAGCAGCATATGAAATGCTGCCTTTTCTAAAGCACTGTAGCTTAGCTGTGTGTGCATGCGCGCGCACGCGAAATGAACTGTAAAGAACTGCAGAGAAAGGATAAACACTGGGAACAAAGAGAAGACCTGGGTATAAAATCATCAAATACAGCTAGGCAAACTTGGAAGTTATTACCTTCTCTAACTGTTCACAGCCCACTTACAAAATACAGATCAAAACAGCATTTAAACTTGATAAAACTGCTGTGAGCATTAACGAGTATTATGTATCTAATGTATCTGATATAGTTTAGTATGTCTGGTTACATAGGAAGTGATCAATAAATGTCAACTTTATCACAAATCTTATTTCCTAAGTTTGTATTTACAATCCTTCTGAAATAAAAACTCTCTTAACCCAATTACATAACTCTCATGAGAAAGTCCCCGTATTTCCTAACTTACTAGTAATGAAAGGAGATTTTCACATTTAACAGAATAAAGTAATTTGATCCTTCATAGGGGGACTCTGAATGCCAAATCACATACCTTATTGTTGAACCACCTTAAAAATTAGAAGTACAAGAAGACACAATAAATATTTTTCCTTTTGAATTAGCATCTTGAACTATCATTATAAGATAGCAGTAATGAAGGTACGAGTCATTTGAAGATGTATGTAGTGAAGAGATAAAAATGGGTTTTAAAAGGACTGAGAGAACATAAATACAAGAAATAAGCCAGCTATAAGATGTGGCCACATTCAAGGGAATGGAGTATGTGTTATACAGGATCACAGGCAGAAAAGAAGTAAGTAAAAAAAACCTGATAGGGTCTGTATTGTTACAAGCTAAGAAGGAAATAAAATATTTTACTACAACAGAAGCTTAGATTTGTAGGCCAATAGGAAAGTGAGGGGAGGATACTAAATTGGCTTGACTTTAGGAAAAGCAAGGGCACAAAGACCAAGAAGAAAATGGACAAGAATAGGTATGAGACCTATTTTTAAAAGTGACAGTGAGGAAAGGACAACAGGGAAAGAAGTGGGACCATACTTCTCTAGCTCTTACATCAAACCTGTATGGTTATTTTCTACTATTCTGAGATAAATCTGAGCCAGAAAACGTTTACAGTAAAACATCTGCACCTCTGTTACATGCCTTAGGGGCTACTACTAATAATGGATAATTAGGCCACTCCTCTGTCATAATAGGAAAAAAAAGGCATATGGTGAGGAAAGGTGCATATCAGAAGACATCTTGGAGAAATCAAAGGTCAAGTCGACCATAAAAATCATCTGAAGTGATAATGAAGACATATACCAGAAGGACTAGTAAATATGTACAGGACGAGAATTCTAGAAAAGGATGTATTTATTTAGAAAATTCAGGAAATGATGGAGAAAGAAATGACTTTAAGAAAGGATTCAGGAAGCAGGTTTTGTGGATGCCATCTGTGTTGAGGAAGATGACTGTAACTATTCCGTCACGTGACTGTAGATCCCTTTATAAACAACAAAAGCAGATTCAAAAATTCTACTTACTGCTTAGAAAATGCAACTTAAATTATTTCAGAGAGAAACTCAACAGTTCTATTCTAATACAGTCTGCTATCGGATTCAAGGGTGCATTTCGACTCATTAAGGGCAAATGGCTTTGAATAAATTTACTTTAAAAATATCTTAATGTTGTAATTAAATGTGAAATCTTAATGCCAATGAACAACAAAGTTTTTATTCTTGTGAGTTTTTCATCTTTGTGTGTGATTAAAAATTGTTTATAGGCAGTAACAAGTGTTTTTAAAGATGAGTTTGAATTAATAATTTCCCATAAAATATGTGATTAAACAATTAGCCTATAAAAATCTACTTAATTCATATCATTAGTTAATAAAAGTTACTGATAACACCAACTTAAGTCTGAGAGTGACAGGAACAGAAGAAAGTTAAGTGCTAAAAATTCAGAGGAGGAATAGAGACTCACCTCCACTGACAATGATCCATCATGAAGCAACCTTCTGAAAGATACAAGGTTTTATCTTTGGTACCCCCCACTTTTCTGTTCCTTTCCACTAATTGCCTAGTATTCTTGGCCCAAAGCTACCAGAGGCCTACAGACTGATTAGTTCCCCCATGTACACCCTATTCAGCCCTTCTCCATCCACACACAGCATCATGTCTTACCCTGCTTTAAAATTTTTAAATGGTTACCTCTGTATCTCAGAATTAAATATATTCTTTTTTTAAATTTTATTTATTTACTTATTTGAGAGAGAATGAAAGAGAGAGAGCACGAGAGGGGGGAGGGTAAGGAGGGAGAAGCACACTCCCCACCAAGCAGGGAGCCCAGGATTCAGTCCTTGGACTCCAGGATCGTGACCTGAGCCAAAGGCAGTTGCTTAACCAACTGAGCCACCCAGGCACCCAGAATTAAATATATTCTTAATGGGGGAATACAAAAGGGCCTTTACAATCTTTACCTATGCCTCATCTCGTCTAGACTCATCTTTTATCTTTTGCCCTACTCAAACAGCCTATATTCCAAGTAAACTGAAATAACTGTAATTCCTCAAATATGCCATTCTCTCATTTTGTCTTGATACCACTTGAGATATTCTGATTTAAGAAATACATATATATATTTTGGTTTTAATCCAGGGCTCCCAGCAAATAGCTCCTAAAACCTTTGTAATTTCCTAAGTGATAAGAGCTTTAAGGGCATCTTTTATTCCCAGCTCCTGAAATAGCTCTAGAGCCTTAAACTGTGAAACAGGTGCTGTTATAAGGCCCTTTTAACCACAAAGGAGTTTGTGTTAATGAGGCGATTTTTGGAAAGCCCCAAGATAACCACCGGATGGGGGCTGATAGGGGAACAAACCTGTGATTAGAGGATTGGAACTTTCAGCTCTTGCCCACACCCCCACCCCCAAGGAAGGGAGAAAAGCTGGGGTCTGAATCAATCCCCAATGGTGGCTGATGATTTATCAGTTATGCTTTTTTATGGGCTTTACTTCTGAACCCAAAGTGTCTCCAGAAAGGTACTATTCAACAGAACTGTCTGTGATGACAGAAGTGTTCTTTATGCTATTCAATATGTCACTAGCCACATGCAGCTACTGAGCACCTAAAATGTGGCTACTGGCTACCATAATGGACAGTGTGGCTCTTGTCCAAGTTCTTCCCTCTCCAACACAATCTCCTTATGAGTGGGGTGTAAGGTTGAGGGAAGAGAGCCACTTTTACCTAACCTTCTTGATTAAGTAAGAAACAAAATACAAACTGGTTAGAGTTACCAGGTGCTCAAGAGAAAGTCAAGATTTATACCCAATCTGTCTGGCTTCTAGTTTCAAGCTCCTTCCACTTTGCTGTACTGCACGTCAAGTTAGACAAAGCAGTGGCACAACCTATATTTTAAAATTGCACAGTAATTTTTTAAGAAACTTACTATTAAGTTCATTTTTAACTACAGTACTGTAATATATAAAATGAAAAATCAGAATGCATTAACAAGGTCGACAGACAAAAACTGGAAAGCAGATGAATTCACTCCTCCTGTTCTTTACTCCTGAAAGAGAAATTTTATTCTCCTGAAAAGAAATCATTTCAAGAGAAAAAGTGGAGATATTTATTGATCAACTACAGATTTTAAAAGTTACCTTTAAAGGGGGACAGGAGAGTATCTTTCAGTCTCTCCTTTCAAAAAAAAAAATTACAGATGAATTAAGAAAACCTTCTTGGGACTTCTGGGTGGCTCTGTCAGTTAGGAGTCCAACTCTCAATTTTGGCTCAGGTCATGATCTCAAGGTCCTGTGATGGAGATTTTCTCTCTCCCTCTCTGTCTGCCCTTCTCCCCTACTCGTGTGCTCTCTCTCTCACAAATAAATAAATAAATGAATCTTAAAAAAAAATACTTCTTTCATGCTGCATCCCCATTCTTAAGGATTTCTAAGCACTGTTTGGCACCCCATTCTATGCAATGGTAGCAACTCTGGAGAATGTCCTCTGTGTACATTTAAAATGGAAACCAACTGCATTACTGTAAGGGTTACTGTAAGGAAATAAATTCTGGGGTGCCTCAGTTGGTTAAGCATCTGCCTTCAGCTTGGTCATGATCCCAGGGTCCTAGGATCGAGCCCCCTGTGGGGTTCCTGGCTCAGTGAGTCGTCTGCTTCTCCCTCTCCCTCTCCCCACTGCTCGTGCTCGCTCACTCTGTCTCCGTCTCAAATGAATAAAAAAATCTTTAAAAAATTAATTCTGTAAAACGTGGATTCCAATTTAGATAATTAGAAATGCACATGCAACCTCTGCTTATCACTTTCCTCTTCAGTTGTATCTAATCTGTTTAATCTACTTATTAAGTGTTTTCATTTCAATGACTATGTTGTTTATTTCCAAAGGTTTTTTGACTTTAAAATCTGCTTGGTCATTTTGATAGTATCTTTCTTTCTCATGCTTTAATTCCTTATTTTATGTCTTTAAATGTATCTGTTTTATAGAATTTCCATAATTGTGTTACTTAAAGTGTTACTCAAGTAATTCTATTCCTTTTCTCTACTGAAATTCATTCATGCCTCTCTGTTTCATATGCTTTACAAATCTTTTTTTTTTTTTTTTTTTAAGATTTCATTTATTTATTTGAGAGAGAGAACAAGAGAGAGAGCACAAGCAGATGGAGGGCAGAGGGAGAGGGAGAAGCAGGCTCTCTCCCTGCGGAGCAGGGAACCTGACATGGGGCTTGATCCCAGGATTCTGGGATCATGACTGGAGCTGAAGGCAGCTGCTTAACAGACTGAGGCACTCAGGCGCCCCTGCTGTATAAATCTTGATGGTTAAATTTACTTACGTCTTTAAATATACAGTGTCTATCCTTGTATATTTAATCCTATTGTTATTTTTCTCTGCCAAAACTCCCTCATGACAAACTGTTTCATGTTCCATAATTCTTGATCATGAACTCATCTTAAGATGAGGGGCTTTACCTGAGAATCCTGCACTGAGTATATGTCCCTCTAAAGAAGTTCTGCATTCTGCCAGGTATTACCAGCCCAGTACTTCCCTCTTACCTTCTTTTTCTTTTTTTTTTTTTTTTAAGATTTTATTTATTTATTAGACAGAGATAGAGACAGCCAGCAAGAGAGGGAACACAAGCAGGGGGAGTGGGAGAAGAAGCAGGCTCATAGCGGAGGAGCCTGACGTGGGGCTCGATCCCATAACGACGGGATCACGCCCTGAGCCGAAGGCAGACGCTTAACCGCTGTGCCACCCAGGCGCCCCCCCTCTTACCTTCTTAAACGTTACTTACTCGGCATGGGGATTTCTGGACTATCTAAATAGGGTAAATTTAGACCCCAAATTTGTGTGAAGGTAGACCTATGGTTACAACTTCTTAAGGGAAACATTTTTCCTTCTCTGACCCACAGCCCAGTAGCATATGCACAAGCTTCCCTATCACCTATCTCTATTAAAAAGTAGTATTTTTCTAGTCTACTTTTTCAATGACATTATAGGACTTCACAGGTGGGGCAGGGGGACAGAGAGCTCAGCTCCAACTCCCCAACTTGAGAGGGCCCAAGATCTCATCTCTTATCCCCATAAAGCTATATCCCACCCAATGTGCAAACAGGTAGTAACATATCCCAATACCTATCAGGCCAGGAGAAACCAAGCAGCAGCTTAAGCTTTCTGCTCCAGTTTTAAGTTCCTCTTCATTTTGAGCCTATGGATTTCCCCTAACATTCTTGCAATCTTAGATGCTATACATCAAAAGAAATGTTTATTTCGTCAAGTATTTTGGGGCATTTTATAGAAGGAGGATCTTTAGATAATGTAATCGCCAGACTGCCAGCATAGGAAGCTATCTCTATGTTTCTTCATACTTTCTAAATTTCTACAAAGCCAAATTCTCAAAATAGCATAACACCCAGGAGTAAAAATTGTAGAATGATAAAATACTAGCATATGTGTATTACTTTTCTTTAGGTCAAGAGCAACTCCCTGGCTCTCATTTGTATTTTTAAGTTTTTCTGTATCAAATGTCTATTATAAGACTAATAAGAAAAGCAAGGTTCAAAACTCTAAACGAAATAACAAAAGTCAGTGGAAGAGGTGCCAAAATAATTTTTTATTGAAGATAATTAATATATTTTAAATTAAGAAAAAATAGCTTGATTATTCTTACCTCTGAATTAATAACTTTAATCAGGAAGAAAATGTGATATACCGTCTTGGTTAACAGAGACAGCTGCCGACATCTCTCTAGGTACACTTGTATAGATGGTTCTACTCTTTGCTGTAATTTACTCCAAAAGAGAGTGAGTTCCCTAAAAAAAAAGCATAAAAAATAAGTTGGGAGCAATAATATAATAACCAGGGACTATGTTGGTCCAGTCATTACATTTGAAATTAAAACTGGTTTCAGATTCCAATTCTACATGTGGAAATTAAGTTTAAACAAGATAAAAATATAAATTTATCTCAACTTTTTAGAGACTAAATGAAATCAGGATATGATTTATCGTTTTTTAAATATTTTTTAATGTCAGAGAGAAGCACTACCTGTTACTAGTAAAGCACGTCCCATTTAAACAAGTTATACAAATGGCAACCGAGCCACATTTGAACTTTATGTAATAAAGTACAAAATGTCTGTGTGTGTATATAAATGCATATATAGATCAATGGTGTATTTTTAAAAAGCATTTAATTTTATCTTCTACCTGAAACTGAAAATTGACCAATTTAATTGATCAATTAAATTTAAAATTTATTACTAGATAAATGTTAACAATCAATGATGACACAGAACTCAAAAGAAAGTAATTTCTGTCAAACTGGTGAAATGATAAAAGAAATTTTGAAAAATGAACTTTGAAATTTATTTCAAATGCAATTAGGATGTATTTTTCACAGAAAATAATCCTACTGAAATGATGAATTTTCCTCCCTTTTACCTATCGTCCTATTTCTCTTTGTCCTCCATGGTTAATTTTCACAAACATCTTCTTCCTTGCTTCAACTTTTTCCACAAAGTATTCTCAATACAGGCCTTTCCTATTATTATTTCCTCAGTTTGCACTCCTAGCTCTGCCCTTTCACCACCCACTTGAGTAACTTGCTCATTTACTGGATTTTAACCTATATATTAAGGACTTCAAAATCTGTCTCTCCAGTCTTGACCACTTTCATTTCATCTCTCTAGTTCTTCGTAAGACTTCTCCACTTTGATCTTTTCTGAAACCTGAAACTTAATATATGAAAAAGATGATTAACATTCTTTCCAGTTCATCTTTGTAATTTAATGCACCATTATCACTGACCCTATAAGCCTCTGCTTTCTATTATCCTAAAGACTGTTACCTTCAAGATTTTTTTCAACCCATCCTACATCCATAAAGAAGCCTCCATAACTTCCCAGCTGTACTGTTAACTGGTTTTCTAGTTCACTTTTCTAGCTCAACTCTGTCCTGCCACTTCTTCCCCCCAACTCTGTCCTCACTGTTCAGACGCCAATCCATTCTCAAGTACTTGTATTAAACAGCATTTCTTAAACATAAATTTCTACTTTGCCCTCCTACTTAAGAGCTTATAATAGACTGCCTTGTTGATACAAAATCCAGACTTTGATGACTTTTTTAAAGCAGTGTAAGAGTTAATTTTTTAGTCACTACTAATATTTATGTTACATGGAAAATCTATTTCTCCTCAGTAAATGCATGCTTTTTTATTCTCCCTTCAGAATCTTTCTACCCACCTTTCATATCAATCCTCTGTGTACTGCATATATGATTTTCCCTTCACAACAAACTCACAACTGCTCAGAAAACCTCTATAATTGTGAACTTTATTCTTCTTTAATTACACATTTATTTAGCTTGTCTGTCCCATATTCATGGGATTTGTATGTCATATGTCATTTGGTAAAAATTCTTAAAATTCAGAATGTTGTAAGCTAAATTTTGTGTTTCCAGTACTACCAACACAACAATGAAGACCAATAATGCTATTCACTGGCCAATAAATTGTCAGTTTTAGCTAACACATTAATTTAAGACAGCAGATCTTAAGATTTTTTGAGTCAATTGAAGTCAACATCTCTATTAGTTGTACGTTTCCCAAAGATTATATATAACAGGCTCTGCACACTTGAAAATGTACCATATAAAGAAATGTGCACTCAAGAAGTTAGTGAAGTAGAATGTTATCTCACAGATGGAAAATGAACTGGATTTCCATACAAGAATGACTAAGCTAGTTATGTAGTTGAAGTGTGTATTATGCACAGAGAAAAAAATATTCACAGCAATCACAGAGATTGCTTACATATCTGAAAAAACTGTGGCATTAGAAAAAATAAACCTTTCTTTCACCTTCTAACATCTAAAAACTTCCTGATCATTATTAATCATTATACAATCATTACTGGTATCCTAAGGAGTTGTGTGGTCCTTAATATAGAAAAAATTTAAAGTCATAATATGAATTACTTGATAATCAGTTTGCACAACATTGTAATAACTGAAAATAAGCTTTTTGCTTTGATAAGATTTTAAAAGATTAAAAAATATGTTCTTAAGCTCTCTGAATTCTCACAACCTATCTTGTATTCTTATTTAACTTTTCTTTACAAAATAAAACCAACTCACCAAGCACAGTACATATCTCCTTGTTGGAGCTGACGTGATAAAAATGCAGTACATAAGACAAGAGCACTTTTTTCATCACCCTCAGATTCTAAGTTACAAATCATTTCTAGTGCATCTTTGCAATCAACTTCTGAAATCTACAGGGAAAAAGGATATAGAAAATATGCCATAAAATGGTTTTATTATTAGGATATACAGTAATATACTTTAGAATCTTCACTAGTGTTTATAGATCATTTTTATAAGTAAAACCTCATTAACTCATATACTGTCAATTCATAGTTTGTCATTACTGGGCTGCAGTAAAGAAATAATCGTTCTTCAAGTCAGAGAACCAACTATTTTCATGAACTTTACAAATATTTATTTATTTGAAATAACTAATGCTAATTATAATTACCCTCTACCCATTAATCAGGTCTATGATACTGAAAAAGAAAAGCTGTGTTTTTTCCCCCTTTTATCTGGTAATTTAAAAAGCATTAGAATCAGCAGAAAGACACAGAAAGTTCTACTGGATATAGACTAATAAAGTGTGTATTCATCTGAGGGGAAGAAAGTATACTATGAAACATTTTATGTAGTTATACCACCTTTAAATTAAGCTCACCTCAGTGTTCTATAAATCTCCATTATTTTTCTTTTCATATAAATTCATTCCATCTCAAAGCCTGTCAACAGTCATGCATGCATAAGTATAACCTAGATGAAGGCAACTTCTTCATTTAATTACACATGTATATCTATTGCTTATTTTTTGAAAAATTAAATTTACTACCACATTACAATAATTTAATACATAAATAGATCTCTATAAGCATTTGCTGTAAGACAAGAATATAGCGAATCACAAATCACTGGTGTTCCACAAAATAAAAAGATTAATTCCAACATGGTATAACTGACAAATGGGAAAAAAAACAAAAACAAAAAACCAAAAAAAAAACAGAGACCAATACAGACCACTGGCACCCATGTACCACAGAGATAACCATGCCCCTCCCTGTATATCTTCTCTCTCTCCTGATCAACTTTTGAGTACAGGAAAAGTGTGTGTGTGTGCGTGCGCGTGCGTATCTGTAAAATGTAATGTGTTTAGGACTGAACAAGTGTCTAAATGAGGATTATCTGGAGGTTGATCTTTGAGGAGGATAAAGGCTGCATGAGGACAGATTGAGACATTCCATTTTATAAAGTTGGGCTAGAAAACTCTAAAACAAGAAAAGACCCAACTCTGAGTCTGTGTATTTAACAATGATTTCTTACAGTAATGATGAAGTTAGTGGCAGAGTTAAGACTGAAACCTAAGTCTTGGAATTCCCTGGTGCAGTGCTCTTTTCACTACTCCTCCGTCTGACTCTTTCTAACAAATCTTTACCTTTAAGTGACCCCACTTAGACAAATAAAAAAAGGGCTGAACAACATATAATCATACAATAAATATTTTCAAATATCTACATTGTTAAGTGCATTATCAGACATATTTTATTATTTAATCATAAATTTCCTACTAGGTAGGTATTATCATTAACATTTTATACATAATGAATGTGGGGTTCAAAGAAATTATGTAATTTGCCCAGGTTGCAACAGTTAATTAAGTGGTAGAGCTACAAATCAAATTTTATCTAACTGACATTAAACACGCTTTTTCCATCACATTATCTTTTATTGTAAGCTGTGTTAACTTTAAACAATTACCCTGGTACACACATGCAGACAAATTTTAGAAGTCAACCCATAAGTTATATTTTTTCATGTTAATAATAGTAATAATAATAGCAGCTACTATGTATTAGTGCTAGCTTCTCCAGAAATAGCACTGCTAACCAGCACAATAGCTTGTCTGGTAGATACTACTGCCAACGTTTTAGAGATAAGGTTCAAAGAGGTTAAGTTATTTGCTCGAAGTCACATGCTTACTTAATTAGCGGCAGTCAAGATTTTAACCCAGGTGCAGCTTCAAAGTCTGTGCTCTTTCAGAATTCCCCATGCACAAGCAAATTGAGGCCCTTTATTGCTAAATACTGATTTTTACATGTTTAGGTTTAATAAAAAATCTTATATCCTGAAAGTGTGATTTGTTTTGAATCTGATCTTCTGCTGTTGTTCTTCTAAAACCAAAGCCACTCTTCTTGAATGCTCAAATGATACAAAATGTGTACATTATATATAAGGAAATTTATTTTCCCAATGACATTACCTATATTATTAGCTTACACTTAATAATTATAAATATATATGTATTTGTATGTAAAATAGCCTCAATATATTTATTTCACATATATACAACATATCAACTGAAACATTTGCCATATTTGGTAATACAGAAAACCTCACTTTTTATAGGTATACTAGGAAAACAATTTTTATTGTGTACTTCATAGCTTTCATTTCCCTGGTTTGCCACTAGATGGTCCTCCCGGAAAAACAGGACACTAAAGAGAATGGCAGGGAAATGAAACCATAGTTAAACTAATGGATGGCTGAATTCAAACCATGAAAGTGAAATACAAGTCAAATATAGCTATTAATGAACAAGAATTATTTTTTTTAAATCCAAGGCATCAAAAGTAGGAATTACCAGTATATACCTAAACAATGACAATATATTAGAGACATCTTTTCTCTATTGCTTTGAAAAATGAGCAAAAATTTAAACACCAGAAAATTTAGAACTGTGAACAAATTTTTAAAGTCAGAATGATCTATTTGTTAAAGACATATTATGCTAACTCCCTCTAAAACAGAAAAATCATTTCAAGAACGTGAATAATGATTTTTATGTTTTAATATGGCTCCTTATGCCAGGTATTCAAAAAATACAGAACACTTCACCAGTATTCTACATACATTGCCAAGTGTACCTTTAAAAGGTCTTGCTTATCAACATAAAATTGCTTTCCAACTAAAAAAGAACTTAGAGGCGCCTGTGTGGCTCAGCTGGTTGAGTGTTGGACTCTTGGTTTCAACTCTTGGTTTTGACTCAAGTAATGATCTCCTGGGTCGTGGGATGGAGCCTCTGCCCCCCCCTCCCCCATCTACCCCCCCCCCCACTCCATCCTTCTGCTTGAAAGATTCTCTCCTTCTGCCCCTCCTCCCACTAGCTTTCCCTCTAAAATAAACCTTAAAAATAAAGAAGAACTTAAATGGTAAATTTACCGTACTAAGAAAACATAAAATCAAATCATGACCTACTATTTTTTAACTCTCAGGTTAGCCAACATTTAAAAGACAATCTCCAGTGTTAGGGAAGAGGAAATTTGATATACTGTTTATGGGAGTACAATTGGTATAATCTTTTTTGGATGGTAGTATGGCTCTATCTATTAATTTAAAATGTGTAAACTCCTTAATCCAGCAATTCTGCTTCCAGAAATTTGCCCTACCAGTGTACCCCTGACAAGAATGAAAGGATGTATATATAAGGAAACCATTTAAATGTCCGCAATCTGACTAAAGATATTACAAATCCATACTATGGAATTATGCAGCCATGAGAAAGAATGAGGTCGATTTATATGGAACGATATGGAAGGATGCCCATAATAAATGGGGAAAAGTGACGAGCAGGTCAGGGTGTGTATATATAAGTTTGAAGCATATAAAAATATATGTATGTGCATAGAAAAATATCAGAAAGGTTATGTATCAAATTTTAAACTTGGGGGAGTATTAAATGGGGAAGGGATGGTTAGAGAAAAAGAGGATTTTACTTTTTAAATTTTATGTTTAATGACAAAACCAATAGAAATACTGGCTCTAAATAGATCTAAAATACTAAAACACTGTTCACTTTGTTTTATACGTATACCAAGAATACAGGCCAAGCTATTCCTTCCAGAGAAGCCAGATAAATACTCATCTCTCTCAGCCCCATTCCTCAGCCATCTACCAGGGCTAGCTGGTAGATTACAATGAAAGGATCCTGGGAAAATCCTACTCAATTCCTTGCCTACTGGCTTTCCTGGACAAGGATTTCCTCAAAAGGACCACAGAATTCAGGTCAGAGTTGAGTCTTTCCAATATCTATTCTTACCATACACTAAGGAATGGGTAAAAAACTCAAATGCTTATAAGAACCAGACAGGTAGGGGCGCCTGGGTGGCACAGCGGTTAAGCGTCTGCCTTCAGCTCAGGGCGTGATCCCGGCGTTACGGGATCGAGCCCCACATCAGGCTCCTCTGCTATGAGCCTGCTTCTTCCTCTTCCACTCTCCCTGCTTGTGTTCCCTCTCTCGCTGGCTGTCTCTATCTCTGTCGAATAAATAAATAAAATCTTTAAAAAAAAAAAAAAAAAAAAGAACCAGACAGGTAAAAGCAAATCAATGTGTGAGAGAGAGCATACCTCATCTGAAGGGGGCAATACCCGGGCAATTGTTCCAAAGTGACTACCTTCCCTTGGGGCAGAAATAATACAGGCCTTGGTGACAGCCAATCTTAACCCACTTCACACGGAACAATGAAGAAAAAATTTCTGTATGTTGGTAATGGGAACATAAAAGAGTAACCAAACAACCTCTAAGCAAAAGAGGACTTGTTTTAACAAGGAATGTGTAGACTTACACATATCCTGTCCTGTTCTGCACTTTATGATCTAGAGTTGTTTCTGGGTGAGACTTTGGTGAACTCTGTTTAAAAACATGAAAAGCCTTAATTCTACTGCTTAATGTAAGAAGGAAAAAAAATCATTTTATATGACATCACAGATACCTGGGGACCTCACAGGGAATTTTCCTGAGGATCTCCCAGAGCAAGCTAGGCTGCTGCTACTCAACTCTGAAAAATTAAATCAAAGGGAACTTAAGTTCAGTACTGCAAGATCTTTTGATTATTCAAGAGAGTCAGAAATACAGATTTTTCCTGCAGATTACAAATTCATAGTCTTCAACTTCAAACAGGGACTTCAGAGCTAACCTAATGACCCTATGTTTAGTTTCCTATTAGAAGTTAAGCTTCTTTAGGCTAAGACTTATGCCTTAACTCACATTTAACCCCCCACTACTTAGCACCCATCATTCCCTTAATAAAAATTTGATGAAGGGAGGAGAGATGAATGGAAGACTGACATAAGGGCAAGGAATGAACTGATAATGAAAGCTTTACTAAGAAGCTGAAAAATATCTAAGATGTAGCAGCAACACAATAATTTAAGAATTTTAGAAAAACTGTTAAACACATTTCAAAAGCTATCTCAAGAAACTTTGTATGTCTGCCAGTTAACTGTCTACATAGCTATTCTGAACTAGTAAGAAAACTTCAATCTTCTATATGTCCAAACTAATAATATAATTTCCTAAGCTACAGCCCTGAACTCTAGTCTATCCAGCCTAGGAATTGCCAAACATCACTCTTCCCAGTACCCTGATTATCCTCACCATCCACAACAACCTTATTTCTAATCTTGGTTCAAGCCTACCATCTTCCTCTTTATTTTCTCAAACCAATCAATCAATCACACAATTACCACTATAATTACAACTTCTAACCTCATATGGGCATTCAGCTTTTTGTCTGAAGCTATCCTTCTTCCAGACTGATTATAGTATCTGTCTAATCAGCTGATCATGCAAGCTGTCTTAATTGTCTTGATTTGTATCTCAACTCTTCCTGTTACATCTTTAAGTGTGTCCTCTGTCATTTTCTTCTCCTCTCTCTATTGCTCTGGGGTTGAAGGATACTTACATTAGAGAGACAAGACACCTGTGTGCATTAAATGCTCAATCAACACTGTTCAACACATTATAGTTTTCTTTATCTAAATTTTTAAATACACATTCCCTGTTTCTTGATCAACAACTTTTAATTTTCCTACCCTGTCTCCAACTTCATTTTAGAATTATGAGTCCTCCAAAATGCAAATTCCCATTTGGACCATGATTCTATCTCAGAATTCTGTAGTATAAAACAAATACATGAATACTATGCTTTATGCCAAACTAGAAGTAAAAAAATCATATGTCTCACAGAGAATAAAGTTTTACATTAAATATGCAGATAAAAATTTGACCTTAATATATATAAATACCTATCTATCTATATGACTTCTCCCTAGGAATACATTCTGTTTTTGAATACATTATGCGTGTGTGTGTGTGTATAAAACAGAGAACATATTTTTAGGAGGAAGTCATATAAATTCTATAGGTACTTAAATTAGCCAGTTAGATCTACAGGTATCCTGAAGTCAGTAAAGTTTAGGCCCAATCGCTAACAAATAAAAACATCCTACTAAATTTTTAAGCCACCTCCATATTTCCATAATTTAACCAAAGCAGTAAAAAGATTCAATTTAAAAAGAAGTTAGATGAAATCAGTTTACATATAACCCTGAAAGCTGCTTAGAATCACTACCCCAGAGCATACTAAAATTTAAGACTGACAACAGTCCCTCACTATCTAAAAGAAGTCAAAGACATTCTAACTAAAAATTAACTTCTTCACTTTTAAAAATAATTACTAACAAAAAAAAACCATACTCACCTCTTCGATTAACTTTTCATTTGGTGATGATGTACAAAGACAAACAAGGTAAGTTTGCTTAAAACTACCTTTTGTACCAATCTCTGGATGGTCAGAACACAGCTTTGCTAGAGCAGTTGCTTGACTTAACTGATTGGTTTTGATTAGATGTTTAATTCTCATATCCAACAAGATGGGACCCTCAAAAGCTAAAAATTCATTCACTTTAAAAAACAAGACATAATAGATTATTAACATTTGGTAATAATTCATTTGCAATACAAATACTTAGAAGGAATATCTTTTTTAAAGCACAGGAACTAATACTCTTTTTTTTGCTTTGCAATTTTCTATTACTGTCATGATACTATAAAATACTTGACTTTATAAGCAAAAGAAAATTCCACTGCTAACTTCTGAAAGTTGCATTAAATATTTTTACCCCTGGGAGTACCATTTAGAATGAGGTGAATTAACTTCTTTATGATAATAATTTTGCACTGAATTCTAACAGTCCATGCTATTAAAATTACACTAAATTCTTTTCCCCACAGCATTTATTCTTGAATATCAGAAGTTAGCATCCCTGGAAATCTGCAGTGCTGGGGAATGACACACTTATACTGGTAACCACTGGATATTCTAGAAGATAAGATTCAACCAATATTGCATTCAATACTGATGATGTATTTTTTATTTTACAAAGGTGAAGTCTATTTTGCTTTAATAGATGTTTTAGGACAAATGAATTATCTACAGAAAAATAAATAAGGGGTAGGGGGAGTCTACTGAAACTTCTGTAGGTTTATAATTTTTAAACATCAACTGATAAACCTCAACATTTGCTTAAGACCCACTTACACATAATACATTTCTATTCTGTTCAAATCTTCAAATTTCCTACTGCTTGTCTTCTCAGCTACAAATAAAATTTTTTATTTTTCGAATTTGTGAAGGAGACTTCAAATTTTAACAAGTACAAATTTAAACTCTTCCCTCTTTTCCTTACCAGAATGAGAAAATCATGTTTAAAATTTTACTTGGTGATAGTTAGCCTGAAACCTTTGGAAGGCTTTTAGTAATACAATTTTAAATACTCTAAATAAAACATACAATTTTTTTACTTATGAACAGACTGGAAGATATGTCTAGTAAGTAATTTGTGGGTTAAAAGATGGAGAATGAGAGATGTTCTTCCTTCTTTAAATATCCTTTGCTACCCTCTAGTACTTTTATTTTTTAGATCTAACTGCACTGTATTCCACTGTGTAAAGATTCTTCTATGAAACAGTATAATCATGGCTCCTCAGTATTAAAACCATGAACATATAAGCATTTTAACACAGGATCCCAAATTCCATCCTTTTCTTGAAGTCTAGACCTTTGTACCTGAAACTCTATTCTTCTGACACATTAAATCAAAAAGTATAAAGATTGAACACAGATAAATAAAACTAAATGCCTAACTCTGTGGTGCCTCTGACTGTATGTCTCACATATACAGGGCATTACTTTTTTTAGTATCACATGATCCCACTCAGACAATTATATCGCAAGTATGTTTTCACCGTTTATTTCACTGCCAAACCAAAATCAGGAAAGATTCTAAATGAAAACTTAAAAAAAAAAAAAGTTAAAAGTTTTCTGGCTATAAATAAGTCATAGACTTAAAAAACTAAAGCTTAGTTTCCTAATACAATAATTCTCTCAAAAGGGAAAATCTAACAATAAAAAGTCTGGGAATTACTTAAAACACTCCCACTAAAACTCATAATTAACAAATTCTGAGGACTGTGGCAAAGAAATTATTTAAAAGTGGCAAGTATTTAACAAAACTGATGACACTGAATAGAATCTCAAATAGTCCCTAAAAATCTCAAATAGCAACATATAAATTAGAATGACAAATTGTGCAAAATAATTTTCTGTGCTAATTCAATATATAGGAGAATATATGTTAATATTGTAAAATTTCAAAAACATAGATTTTTTTTTTTTAAAATGATGGGAAACCACTGCCACACTTAGGGCAAAACTGTTTCCAAAGAAAATATAGAATATTAGAGCAGAAGGGACTTTATAGATCATTTCGTCCAGCTCCATCATTTGGCAGATGAGTAAACTGAGGCTCACAGAAAGTAAGTAACTTCCTAGGGTCATAAAGCCAGTTAATGACAGAACCAGGACCAGAATAATGTGTCTTCTGACTTCCAGCTTAATACAGTGGTGGGATAAGAAAACCAAATTCACATTAAGTGTGTCTACTTCTATTTAGAATGGCACTTTATAGCAGTAAAGAGCTGTAAAGTAGCATTAACTTTTAAAGGAAAATAATCATGTATTCCGAAGCTCAGGATTCAAATGGATCAAAAGTACATTATATCTCAATACTCAATTCAGAACCTGCAGAATGCTTACTCTTCCTGGCCTTTTTCCATTTCTCATTCCTTTGTATCTTTCTCTACTTCTCTCCAATCCAGAGCATGCTTCTTCTTACAGCATTATAATATCACATCAAAGACTACCTGTTTTAGGGCTTGCCAGACTTATGAAAAAAGTTTTATATTTATCCTTGAGTAGCTAGTCACATCACATCTCATTCTCTACCCTGCTTTTTCCACTTCCATCCCATAAAACTAAAAATATCTTGAATTTTACTGTGTGCAGCCTTTTAATCTCTTTTCTCTGTATTTATGGACTTGAACAGAAAAGCAGATTTTACTACATTTGAGCCTATCAAGAGAGCTGGACGACGTAAAACGATAATGTAAATCAATAATATTTAGCTAGCTCAGTAAGAAAGAATGGCTTCTTCGCATAGAATGCCACTTACGCGGTATTAAAAAATACTAGTTTCTACATTAAAGATAAGTAACTTTAACTATATTACAATATATAAGTTGATTTTGTGATAAATCATTACACAAATATTAAATGAGCATGTCCTATGCACCAAAGCTTAGACTAACTAGGTCCTGGATTTCCCTCAACTTAATCTACTGGGCATGTATTTCCATGGCCAGATTTGCCCACAATCTCCTCTGCAGCATCTCTGAACTAGCTATTTAGCAAGCATCTCAAACTCTGCAAACCAATCTCTATACCACAGTACGTATTATCTCAATTCACTTAGTCATGCTCAAGCCAGGAATCTAACAGTGGCCTTAAAAAATGCTCTCTTGTGCTTTCTTTTCACCCACACATCCAATTCACCTCCTAATTCTGTCACTTCTAATGCCTAAATACTCCATCCCATTCACTTTTCTCCACCTCTACTCCTACCATTTACCCACTCCTCCCAGCCCGTCATTAATCCATCAGACCACTCTGTAGCACTCTGCTAGTCTTCTGCATCCACCCTTACACCATCACATCTTCTCCAGCTTAAAACACTCAAAAGCTTTCCCTTTGCCTTCCATGAGTAAATTCTAAACTTTTCACCATGGCCTACCTGAATCTGCATCAATTATTCCTTTTTAAAAAATATAATTTGTATTTTCTCTTAAAAACAATTTACCATTTGGAAAGAAAGAGAGAGAGAGAGAAAGAAAGAAGAGGAAGAAAGGAAGAGGGAAAGAAAAGGAAGGAAGGAAGGAAGGAAAGGAGGGAGGGAGGGAGGGAGGGAGGAAGGGCAACCAAATTGGAAAGGAAGAAGTAAAACAATCCGACTACAGATGACATGATTTTTTATGTAGGAAACCCTAAGGATGCCACAAAAAAACTATTAGAATAAGTGACTTTAGCCAAGTTATAGGATACAAAAATTAAAATACAAAAATAAGTTGCATTTTTATATACTAACAATGAACAACCTGAAAAGGAAATTAAGAAAACAATTCCATTTACAGTATCAACAAATACTTAGGAACAAATCTAACTAAGGTGAAAGACTTGTACTCTGAAATCTACAAAACATGGCTGAAAGAAATTAAAGACACAAGTAGATGGAGAGATCCCCGTGTTTGTGGATTCAAAGACTTAATACTGTTAAGATGTCCAGCTATCAAAGCTATCTAAGAATTTAATACAATTCCTGTCAAATCACAATGTTTCTTGCAGAGAGAGAAAAATTTACCCTAAAATTCAAATGAAATCTCAAGGGACTCCCAATAGCCAAAACAATTTTGAAAAAGAACAAAGTCTGAAGTGTCACACTTCCTTACTTCAAAATTATTTATAAAGCTACAGTAATCGGAACAGTGTGGTACTAGCATAAAGACAGACATATAGGCAATGCAACAGAGCAAAAAGGCCAGAAACAAACCTTCATATATATGGTCAAATGATCTTCAACAAGAGTGCCAAGATCACTCAATGAGAAATGGACAGTCTCTTCAACAAATGGTGCTGGGAAAACTCATGTTTACATGCAAAAGAATGAAGCTGGACACTTACCATATACCATACAGAAATTTAACTCAAAATGGATTAAAGATCTAAATGTAAGACCCAAAACTACAAAACTCCTAAAAGAAAACAAAGGAGATACACCTGAAGACATTGGACTTGGCAAGGATTTACTGGATATGACACCAAGATACAGACAATAAAAACAAAAACAGCCAACTGCAACTACATCAAACCTAATTTTTTTTATGCATCAAAAGACAGAATCAACAAAGTGAAAAGGCAACCTACGTAATGGAAGAAAATATCTGCAAGTCATATATCTGATAAGGGGTTAATATCCAGAATATATAAAGAATTCTTACAACTCAACAATAAAAGATCAAATAAACCTATTACAAAGTGGGCAAAGGACTTTAACAGACATTTATCCAAAGATGACATACAAACGTCCAACGAACACATGAAAAGGTACCCAACTAACCATCAGAGAAATGCAAATCAAACTACAATGAGGTATCACCTCATAATCCATTAGAAAAATTACTATAAAAAAAAAAAACCCAACAAACTCAGAAAGTAAGTGTTGGTGAGGATGTGGAGAAATTGGAACCTTTGTGTACTGTTGATGGGACTGTAAAATGGTGGAACTTCTATGGAAAACAATCTGGAAGCTCCTCGAAGTTAAAAACAGAACTATCTACCATATGATCCAGCTATTCCACTTCTGGGTTTGTACACAAAAGAACTGAAAGGAGGGTCTTCAAGTGATATGCACATGCACCCCCATGTTCACAGCAGTACTACTCATAAAAGCTAAGAAGTGGAAGCAACCCCAATGTCCACCAACAAATGAATAAACAAAATGTGGTATACATCCATGCAGTGGAGTATTATTCACTCTTAAAAAGGAAGAAATCCTGGGATGTGCTACAACATGGATGACCCTTGAGAACATTATGCTAAGTGAAATAAGGCAGTCACAAAAAGGCAAATATGATATGATTCTACTTATTAAGGTAACAAAAGTAATCTAAGTTATAGAAACCAAAAATAAAATGGTGGTTAGCCAGGGGCTGGGAGAGGTGTGGTAGAGGGAGTTGATATTAAATTGTTACCGAATTAAAAAAAAAAAAATTGTTGGGGAGCCTGGGTGGCTCAGTCAGTTAATCATCTGACATCAGCTCAGCTCATGATCTTGGGGTCCTGAGATTGAGCCCTGAGTCAGGCTCCATGCTCAACGGGGCATCTGTTGGCCCCCCCACCCCTCCCACCACTCGTGTACGCTCTCTTAAATAAATAAAATCTTAAAAAAAGAAAAGAAAGTTACAGAATCTTAGTTTTGCAAGATGAAAAGTTCTGGAGATTTTTTTTTTTTTTAAAGATTTTATTTATTTATTCGACAGAGATAGAGACAGCCAGCGAGAGAGGGAACACAAGCAGGGGGAGTGGGAGAGGAAGAAGCAGGCTCATAGCAGAGGAGCCTGATGTGGGGCTCGATCCCATAACGCCAGGATCACGCCCTGAGCCGAAGGCAGACGCTTAACCGCTGTGCCATCCAGGCGCCCCTGGAGATGTTTTTTACAACAATATGAATATACCTAACACTACTGAACTATACAATTAAAAATGATTAAATGGTACACTGTTATCTGTTTTTTACCACAATAAAAAAATAAATTTAAAAAATCAAGGCAGTACTGTTAGTCACAAATATCCAAATTCAGAATTTTTGTTTTTTAGATTTTATTTTTTTATTTGAGAGAGCACAAGCAGACGGAGGGGCAGAGGAAGAGTGAGCAGCAGAATTCCCACTGAGCAGGGAGCCCGGTGTGGGGCTCGATCCCAGAACCCTGGGATCATGATCTCAGCAGAAGGCAGACTCTAAAACTCTAACCGACTGAGCAACCCAGGGGCCCCCACATTTAGAAATTTAATAAAAACACAATACTTCAAGCTGTAGGCAAGTGGTTCTTAACCATGGCTGCATAAGTATGTTGATCTTCTAAAAAGTACTGATGCCTGGGGCTCAGACCCAGAGCCTCTGGTCTGAGGCAGGCCTCCAGCACTGAAATGTCTAAAAACTCTCTAGGTAATTTAATCACAGACAGGTTTGAGAAACACTTCTCTAGGTATCTGTATTTCGGTGTCCAAATTACCAATTAGGGATAGTCTTAATCTTCACTCTACCCTTCACCCTTTCCTGAGGGAATATGTTACATTTATAAGAAATAGAATTTTTTACTTAAAAGATTTAAGAATTTCTTAAATCATGTTGCTTGCTTTTTCATTAAATCTGAAACTTCATGGTCATTACTTGACTACGGTAAAACCTTTTGATCATAACTGATTTTTTGACTTGGTTGCTATAAAACAGAATTTTTAAAGACTAGAGGCGCTTGGGTGACTCAGTTGGTTTAAGTGTCTGCCTTCAGCCCAGGTCATGATCCTGGAGTCCCTGATCTACCCACATCAGGTCCCTGCTCAGTGAGGAGTCTGCTTCTGCCTCCCCTCCCCACCCCCCACGCCCCACTCCTGTTCTCTTACTCACACTCTCTCAAATAAAATCTAAAAAAAAAAAAAAAAAGAATTTTTGAGGACTAAAAAAAATATCCATGCCATAGATGAACCTAGTTAGTAAGCAACACTAAAATTTTCGTGTGAAATAAGATTTCACTATGAGATTTGAATGTAATTAAGTTGACGTATTTATCCATGTAACTTTATTATACAATACACTTACTAAAACAGAATGCTTCAAGAAACCAATGAGTGTATTTTAAAACCATTTCTAGTAAAAATGACGATTTGGGGGTCACTACATTTATATTTAATTATATAGGAGTATAATTAACATTAAATATAAATATGTCATCAGCCTAAAATGGGACTGAACACTTTTATAGGCTTACTACAGTTAAATTCTATCAGCTTAATTCTATCCAGTCACCGGTCCTCAATGATCTAAGGGTTATACATAAGTAAAAGGTAGTCTAATTTAGAAGTGATTTTTAAAAATAAAATCTAAAATGTTCCATTCACTTACTTTTTATATCAGGACAAGATCAATTAAGGGCACAGAAGGGAGAAGGCCATAAGGCAAAAAAAGAGAAATCAAACAACAAGAAAGAAAAGAAAAGAAAAGAAAAGAGAAAAAAGAAAGAAAAGAAAAAAGAAAAGAAGGGAGGGAGGGAAAGAAAAGAAGGGAGGGAAAGGAAAAAGGAAAAGGAAACAAAAACGAAACAAAACCAAAGAGAAACAAGTTAGGCCAACTGTTATTTCTAAAAGTACTTAATATAGTCTTTAAGGTACTCTTTTTAGTGACTCTCTGTAAGAAATGTCCTAACACAAAGTAACTGTCAATAGATTTGAATCTAGTTTTCGAAGTCACCTCTTCTGGCATTCTCTGTACAGACATGTAAAGCTATATATACTACACACGAAAAATACAACAGAAGTATCAGGGTGAAAGAACTGGAGACTATCCAAAACTAAATGCAGCTGCCTGCAATCAGATCTGACCTCATCCTATTTACCTGGAAAGTATGAGTTATCACCTGCTCTCTCCTCCCATCTCCCCTCCCTTCAAATATTACATCTTATGTATGCTAATAGCTGATAAACCAGGGAACAGTTTTTCCACCTTCACTTTTAAATGCAAAGTTTATTACTGAAATAAAGACTTATTTTCTCACAAAATTCTTAAGGATTTATAAGTACTGTGGTAAGCTTAAGAAATTTCCTTTGAAAAAGAAGGGGTTCCGGGGTGGGGGGGAGAAGACTGCAGGGCCTAAGATTCAAGAAAGGACTGGCAAGCTAACAAAAATGTAATTTGTGCAACTGCAAATTATCCCAATATAGAAGTATAAGGGACAGGTTTGAGGGAACTCAGTGTGACTGTAATAGGGAGCTCTCTCAGAGTTTAGACTGTAAAATGATCTGTACAAAATGGAAAGCAGGCTCAGGACCAACGATGCACACACAAGTGTTACGAACCTATGCAAGATGTTATTAAAGCCAGAACCCAAGATGACCCATAGCACACCAAAAATGTTGAGAACAATCAAACTAGCAGAGGTGGGTAACTTCTGGAGAAAAGATTGCCACTTGGGTTTGACTATGCATTATTTATGATAACGGAGAAAAAGGAGAATTCCTCTAATGGTGGTTCTGTTAATAAGCTTTGTATTTAAAAGGGCAGAACAATGCAGCAAATGGAAATAAATGGGAAAAAGTAATTTTCAAGATAGGGATGAGCAACAGATATAATCCTGAATAAGAGTCTCAAAATTAATTATATTAAAAGCATGGTGTGTGATTGTTCAGAAGATACATGAGCATTAAGAGCCAAGACAGATTCATTAATCATAAATTAGGTTATGCCTGTCACAAAAATTATCTCAGTATGTATCAGAGACCCAAATGTAAAATGTGACACTATAAAACTTCTATGAGAGAAATCTATAGAACTCTAGGTTTGGTAATGAGTATGTATGTATGCATTGCTATTTTTATTTTATATTATTTCATTTTAATTCCAGTATAGTTAACATAGTGGTAATGAGTTTTTAGATAAAACACCAAAAGCACGATCCACAAAAGAAAAAATTCATAAGTTGGACTTCATTAAAATTTTAAATTTCTGCTCTGTGAAAGACACTGTTAAGAAAAAGGATGAGCCACAGACTGAAAGAACGTATTTGCAACACTCATGTCTGATAAAGAACTCGTATCCAGAATATACAAAGCACTGTTAAAAATTAACAATAAGAGAACAAACAACCTGATTAAAAAATAGAAAAAAAATCTAAAGGGATGCCTCACCGAAGAAGATATACAGATGGCAAATATGCATATGAAAACATGTTCAGTGTCTTATGTCATCACAGAGATGCTAACTGAAACAAAAATGTGATATTACGACACACCTATCAGAATGGCTGCAATTACCAAAATAGGTAATCCCAATTACCAACGAGGGTCTAGAGTAACATGAATCGTCATTCACTGCTGGTGAGAATACAGAATGGTACAGGCACTTTAGAAAACAGTTTGGCAGTTTCTTACAAAGCAAAACACAGTCTTACCATATGATCTAGCAATCTTACCCCAGTATTTACCCAACTCGTGTGAAACTTACATCCACCCAAAAACTTACATGCAAATGTTTACAGTAGCTTTATTCATAAACAGCAATGGTAGTAAACAAGATGTCTTTTAATAGGTGAATGAAGAAACTGGTACATTCATATAACACATACTATCATGGAATACTATTCAGCAATAAAAAGGAATGAGTTGTTGAGATACACAAGACATAGATGAATGTTAAATACATATTGCCAAGTAAAAGAAGCTAGGCCAAAAGGCTATAATTGTAAGACAATCTTGAAAACGCAAAACTATAGAGATGGTAAAGAAATCAGTAGTTATCAGGTGTTCACGAGAGGCTTCAGTGGGTGAAGACAGTTGATTTTTTATGGCAGTGAAACTATTCTGTATGATACCGCCATGGTGGATACATCGTACTATGCATTTGCCAAAGCCTATAGAACTTTACAGCACAAACAAGAAATCTTAAGGTATGCAAATTTTTAAAAATTTAGGAGGTTGGGGAAGCCCAGGATGAAATTAATATGGCAAAAAAAAAATGTGTATTATAAATGTTATGAAAGAACTTCACTGAAAGAGGAAGGGAAATAAAGTGCTCACCTAACTAACTCTGGATGAACAGAGTCTATAAGAAAAATGGCAAGAGAAATCGTACATAAGCATTGTATTCTAATCAGTAAAGTTGTTTTCCACAGAGGTATAAGTTATCAATTCTGAAACCACTATACATGTACACTAACACTGATTAAGTATATAGATGGCCAATGGTAGGAGGTCAGTCTGAAAAGACTATAATATTGCATGATTCCAATTATAGGACATTCTGTTGAAGTGAGAAGTTACAGATAAGCAAAAAGAGGAGAAAAGAACGATCCCTGTGGTATGGATTAGAGTGGAAGACATTAGGATGAACCTTTCTATTTAGTTTGATATAAATACAGCTGGTTACATATGGAAATATTTACAGATGTGTCTACACACAGATTAGTATACCTACATATATTTTCTTGCTTTGTCTGTTGAGAGGTCCTAGAAGCAATGATACCCTAGAAGCAATGTCACTTCAGTAGCAATAAACACACCCAGTTATCAGGTCTATTACTGTTCTCCAAGAAAAAAGAACTAGGATTCTTTGGAAAAATAGCCAATTCTACAACTGGGGCGGGAAATAAGGAAAATAAGCTGAAGTACCTTATAGAGCTAGAAAGCAAGAAAGTACTCAAATAAAAAACATAATCTATAATGACAAGGGTATGTCAAAGGGACACAGAAATTAAATGAGAGGGTTCGCAATGGCCAAGGCTGGGACAATTTGAGTAACAAAATAAATAATAGTATTGGATTATACCAAAGTATAAAATGAATATCCCTTAGTCTATACTGATATAAATAAATGACTGAAAATGGGGGAAATCTGTGTAAATTCCAAATAATCTGTGTAGATACTTCCCCCCTCCAGGAGGTGGAGCTTAAATTTCCACCTCTTAAGTGTGGGTTGCATGATAACTTCCTTCCAAAGAGTACTATATGGAAAGGGAGAAAAAGAGTAACTTTAGAGTGGAGAAACCTGACAAAACACAGCACCACAGCCAGGTAAGCAAGGTTAATATCAACAATGAGAAGTCATGTGGATAGTATGTACCCCTGATATGATGTGATAACAATGGCACTTTACCTCTGTGATCTTCCTCCCCAAATCCACAAGCCCAGTTCTAATCAAGAGAGCAACATCAGACAACTCCCAATTAAGGGATATTCTACAAAATACCTGACCAGTATTCCTCAAAACTGTCAAGGTCATCAAAAACAAGGAAAGTCTGAAAAACTGTCACAGCCAAGAGGAGCCTAAGAAGACATGACGACTAAATGTAATGTGGTATCCTGGATGGGATCCTGGAACAGAAAAAGGACATTAGGTAAAAACTAAGGAAATCTGAATAAAGTATGGAAGTTAATTAATAACAAAGTATAAATGCTGGTTTATTAACTGTGACAAATGTATCATACTAATGTAAGATATGAAGAATAAGGAAAACTGGTAGTGGGGTATATGGGGAACTCACAATTTTTCTGTAAATCTAAAACTATTCTAAAATAAAAAGTTCATTTTAAAAAATAATAAATTAGGTCATACTAACCTCAATATTAAACATTATTACTTAAAAGAACTCTAGCCAAATACTTGTTATGGTGTTATGGTCTTTCATCAAATACTTATTTACACAAAAGGAGAACCATAGAGCAGACAAAGGAAAAACAGGCATATTTTATCAAACAACCATAATCAAAGAGTATTGATTAAAGGACTGAAGGTAAGAAGGAAGATTTCGTAAGTATCCGAGGGGCTAGGTTTCTGGACATGACCATTTTATGGTTATTTTCAAGGACCTGGATGCCAACAGAATATATGTTAGTAAGAGGAAACTGGTAAGGACAAAAACCTTGGATAACAAAATCAAGACTGAAAAGAATACTGAAAAGTTGCAAACACAGAATGAATCTAACAGTGAAATTAAGCAGAAAGAAAAAAAAAAAAAGCAATGCCTTGTGTGCCAAAAGACAAAGTATAAAAATGCAGTTGATAATTTAAGGGTAGCATTTATTTTTTAAAATTTTTGTGTGATTTTAGTAATCTCACTGAGTTGTGAGAATGATATAGCTACCCACAAAGTTTAATGTCACCTTAAGTCACACTAAAAGTATAAATTGTTAGGATGAAAAATGAGAGTACCAATGGCCTCAAAGTCAGCCAGATTATATTTAGGGTACACATAAGATTCTGAGAATTACATATTAAAGAGAACAACAAAATGCACTAAAAAAACCAGGAATCACGATTTAGATTTAAAATCTTTAAAAATCTCAATTGCTATGGCACGAGAAGAGGGATTTATACTTTGTTTGGCATGGCTCTAGGGGTAGCACTAGATTCAAAAGATGAAATTCTAAGAATACTGTTTTCACAGTTTTCGTAGTGAAGATTTTCTAATCACAGGTTAAGAACAGACTGAACTACACAGCAAATCACCTCTCTAGGGAAGAAATTGGTGTTTAAGAGAAAGCCAATTTATTTATCAGTGATATTTAGAAGGGAGCTGAAATTGGGTAAAAAAATAAGCGTTACTGTCTTTCTAATTCTGAGACTATGACTAAAGAAAGGTACAAGTAATATATAAGCTTAAAGTTCCTGTGATATTCAAAGGCCATCTACTTGAACTATGTTGATTTAGTTATTAGAGTTACTTCATTCTAAGATGCTAAAACCTTAAAGTGAAACCAGCATTTTCAGCCACCCTCAATTCCCCAAATCAAAGAGCATTTCTTGGGTTAGCTGGGTTTTAGTGAATCCAAATTTACTCAATTAAAAAAAAAGTTCAGGATTAAGTAGATTACTGTTCAAATATTACATCAAACCTCCAAAGGCTTCACTATAAACAAACTAATGAGCATAGCCTCCTAAGGTGTATTCATTATTCTCTAAGCTCTGGTTCTCTACAAACTTGCTGTAGTTAAGTTAAACTAAGAGGCTGGATATTTAAAATTTAAAGTTCCCCATCCTTTTGAGTCATCAAGTTTGAACATGTAAATAAATTAATATTTTTGTGTAAAATGTTAACTCCTTCAACTTTTTCAAAAGACGTAATTATGAAACATACACTTCTAAGTTTATGTGATTATCTGTAAAATGACTCCCATCAAAGAGACATTCTAAGTAAGTGAGGACCAAGTAAAGATTATGGCTGCAAAAACTCTGTCGTTTAACATCTGATTGCTTCACTGAGTTGTATTAAAGTCTGGCTACCTACAACTACTGCTATCGTAAGAAACTCCTCTTGGCTCAATAGTCCAAATTACTCCAGTAGCTATGTCAGGCAAAGAACAAGAAATAAAGCAGCAGAGATGGGCAGAGACTTTGTTAACAGAAATGATGTTAGGCACATCCAAGCAAGTAAGGAAACTGAGCACATATTTTTTTAAAATAAATTTTAAATCTCTGCTAAGGTGAAGGTACCATTTTCTTGCTTTAGTGTAATGTGTTGAGTTTAGCAAAAAAAAAAAAAAAAAAAGCTCTTCAGAAATTGACAACAGAAAAATGGAGTTAATTCTTTATTTAAGCTAGGTGCAATTTATTAAGCTAGGTGCAACAGGGCATGATATAAAAAAGGAGAGAGGTCCTGACTTCAATTCCTGGCTCTGCCTCAAAACACTGGCAATGTAATATAGAAAAGACAACCAATCTTCCTGAGCCTCCGTTTCCTCATCTGTAAAATAGGGATAATAAAGATCCTACCTTTTTCACAGGATCATCAAGGTTAAATTTGAAACCATGAATATAAAAGCACATTTCAAACTGTTAGGAACTATACAATGTAATCTGATATTATTAATCTATTACATCCAGTATTTCCAAAAGCTGAATAAATTAGAAAGGATAATTTGATTGTAAGAACAAAATCTTAGTGGTATTAGTATACTGGGAATATAACTAATAGGCCAAAGGCAAAAAAATCTAAGATTCTCAACTTTTAAATGTTGTTATTATTAATTTAAATAATCAGAATCCACTCCGCATTTCTCCAAGGTCTTGAGAATACTGCAGTTAATCTGTGGATATCCACAATGGAAGGGGGTACTAAAAACAATCTGCTTGTGAAAATTAAGGAATGGATAACATCGCTAGAACTATCAAGCAAAGCATGGAGAAATGGTTAAGAGGGGAGCCAGGTAGGAAAAAACAGCTTGAAGAGAAGTTTGGAGATTGGCTGGAAAGCCTTTCGGTAAATACCAATGTACCAGAAGAGTTCACAACCAATGGACCGAATATTCCTTTCTCAGAGCCTTCACAATTTGCTATAACATAGCAAAATGCCTAAAGTTTGCCATCAATCAACAAGCAAAGCAGCAATCAACAAAAGAAGAAGTTTGTTTACTTCTTCAGTTAAGTACCATGGGAAAAGTTCGGGTGAAATCTGTGCACCTTCCTAAATAATTTCAAGGAAAATACCAAAGACAATAACTGCTCTATTCTTCGTGGTATATATAATTTTTTGAGCTCTGAACATTAAGTGTTTACATATTATTAGTGATTTGGCCATCTACTTCCAACAGGGTATCTGCCAGTTTCAGTTTAACTGGGATCTTTATTGTCCAAGCTCATACAGTAACAACAAAACAGAATAAAATAAGATGGAGCGATAAGCTGTTTGAGAAAGAGTACTAATCTTAGAGGCAGAAGACTTGAGAGTTCTAGGTTTAATTTCTTTCTCTATTTTGAGGAAAATCATTTAACTGCCCTATTTCTGTTTCCCATCTGTCAAGTATGTTATCAAATATAAGCTAGATTGCCACCTGTCAGGATATTGCAGAGGGAATTCCTCTATTTGAAAAGATGTTGGGAAAAAATTTTACTTTTTCTGTTACTCTAAGACTGTGTAATAGCCTATAAGTATATCTTCCCCCAAATAAAATGAAGGTGAAGGGCCTCAAGCACCTCAGCTAAAATTTAACTAAATGGTCCTTCTTTGGGAAATCTTGAGATGAATTATATTTATCAAAACAATTTTAAGTACTTATTTTTTTCTAGTCTAATGATTCTTTTTTTTTCTCTCTCTCTAGAAAATTTACCTTTATCCTTATCCAATGGTTCCTGGGAAAGAATAGTGCACAGTACCGGGTTTTTCCACACCCCAGTCTCTTGAGCTAGAGTAGCTAAAAAATGCAATTCACAGCTGCCATTCTCCATCAGCTTTTCATGAGCTACCTATAAATATTAAATAAACATCCAAAGAATTACAACAGATTTTTAAAAGCAAGCTTATCAGGCTCTAAATATAATACTAAACTTTTGAAAAATAAGACTTTTATCTTAAAAATTTCACATCACATTACAAAGTGCTGAATTCCTTTACTTCTGATTCTTAAAGATGAATCTCAAGAATTGTATCAATTGTAAATTTTAAATACAATGTATTTCTAGAAATAAGTTAAAATTATTTTCCCCCAAAATCTAAACCAAGAGCAAAGTTACTTCTGAAGGAAACTATCAGAATATCCACAGCATAAAAGACCTTACACATTTTATATCCTTTGTGTTAGTAAAAAAAAACTTTTTCCAGAAAGACTTCTACCATTAATAAAGGACAGATTTGCATCAAGGCCTAAGTGACAACATGCACATATTCCAATAAAAGGGACTTATGAAAACAACTAGATGCATGATTTTTCATTTATTCATTACATAGCCTTGGAAATATTCTATTTAAAACTGACACTAAAATTTGCTTACTAGTTGTTTCCAAGTGTTCATGCAATTAGCATATTGTTCAAGACACAAAAGACCAATGGTTTTTATTCAATTCAGAAAATGTTTATTGGGAATTTCTATGGGCAAAGGACTAGGGAAGAGAGCAACTGGTCCCTGCAACTATGGAGCTTATCCTCTAGTGGGGTAAAGAAAGGTTAAAACAGTAAAACAAAGGCAAAATGAAACAAATGCTGTTAAGCAGGTATAAAATAACCCCAAGGAAGCTCTGATATGAGAGCAAACTGTCATGGAAATTCTTAAAGCTACATGCTATGTTTATACAAAAAGTCTATTCCTCAAAACCATAAAGTCTCCCCACTGCAACAAGTTCCAGTGCTTTAAGAAAGTTTCTTCGAGCAACTGCTGAAAGCTACCATATAAGGATTTAAAGAGTTATTTCCTTCTCATTAACCCATATGAAAAAGTATCAACTAGTGCTATGGTTTCAAAAAGGAAAGTTTAGAAGTTTATCATATGCTGACAAAATAGCATGAGGAATTCAGTATTATATGTGTATATAAACAACTTAATTCTGGGGTAGAGTGCCAAACAATGAAAAGTTCCTAAAATAATTATTTGCCTAAAAATAAATACTTGCTGGCAAAACAATCTAAGACATGAGTTACTGATATGCTGAAGTAGAAACTGTGTCATCAAAAAGTTAGTTGCAACATGACAAACAAGACAAGACACCTTCATTTCAACAGTTAAGTATTATGTGTAAGACACTATGTGAAATCTTATGATATTAAGATATGAATCCTACCTTAAAGAATTTTGCAATTGATGAAGACTTTAATGGTTAATATTAAAATACGAAAGCTGCCTTCTCTACCTAAGTACAGTTTATTTCACATGCTTCTAAAATTTGAAACTAATTCTCTTTACTATATCTCCTACAGAAAAAAAACATCACGCCAAAATATACTTTATGAACTCTGGCTAGAGAAAGAGAAATACTTTCCGAAACTAGCTAGCAAAAACATTCTTTTTAATCAATTAATCAAAACTTACTTGAAGCTATAGTATAACCAGCACAATCTAGTGCTTGAAACAAAATTTAACATTCTTGAAAACACTCCAAGACAACTAAGTACTAAATTGTGTAGTACTTCTATAAGGTAGAATAACAGCACTAAATAAAAGAGACAAAGCATGTGTTTTCAGTTATAGGAGAAAAGCATGGACTTTGGAATAAAGAACCTTGATTCAAGTAACTACTCTGTAATATTGGCTGTATAAATCTGGGTAGATAAATATTTTAAAGTATGAGCCTCAGTTTCCTCACCTTTAAAATGGGAAAAATATACCTACCCCCACAAAGTTTTCATAGGGATTAAATGTTAAATTCGTATAAGGCATATTGCAGATGTTCAGCAATTAAGCTGTTTCTAAATACAAATTAGGACATTTTCTTTTTTTTTCCCTTACTGGTCTGTGAAAGTCCTAATTAACTGATCCTACAGAACAGTGCAATATTCAACCAATCTATCTAAATATGTATCTTCATTTAACACATATTTATTGAACACCTAGTATATGCGTGACATTAGTGTAAACAAGAGCTGCAATTAATGCTTGTTATTACATAGATGTTTTAAAGTGTAACCAAATAATTATTAAGAATAAAGAAAAAGGATATAAGATATACCTATATGAAATTTAATAGATAAATATTCTCACCTGCACCAGTGTCTGAAATTGTTCCCACTGTTTATCTGATAACTCAACAGGCAGACACAGTAAAAGTTCAACACAGCTTCTAAAAAACAAAAAATTGGTAAGGATACAAATATTTATTAAAATTCAAAGTAAAATAAAACAAATAAAGCTACTATCAGTAGACACCCGTAACTATTCTATTTAAAATTAAACTACCGTTAAGACTGAGATACAGAATTAAAACAAAAAGCTAAATCTAATTTTTTATTTACTCAAAGGTCTACTCACAATGCCAAGCGTTCCAGAACCAATGCTACATTTTCACATTCAGAGGTAAGATAAGGTCGGGCTTTAACATAACTTTGGATAGCCACTGTGTATACCTCCAATAAAGGTAAAGGATCTTCTGAAGTTTTCCATTTCTCTGCATATTCAAGGAGTGTCTGTTTTGGAAGGAATAATAAAAAGTATTCAATGTAAATCAAAATACATATTGGCTAATTAACTTTTTCTTTCTTCTCTGAGAAATTTTGAAAAATAACATTTTTTATTTATAAAAACAAAAAGTAGCTTACACTGATTAAAATATTAAAAGTAATAAAGTCATAGTCTTATTTCCAACAGCTCTCTGTCAGAGAAAAGATTAGTGTAATTATCCAACAACAGCATCATTTCATGAAGGATATGTGTCATAAGCATTATATTCTTCCTTCTCTAGTCAAAATGCCACCTTTCACCTCAAAACTTCTAACATTTAAAAGTTATTTTAAAAAGAAGATTCCCAGACCAGCTTGACCAGAAGACATGCAGTAAAGAATTTCAAATATTTATGTTTCTATTTTTCATATAAGGAGCATAAAATTCAACACCTAAAATAAATAAATTGCATATAGTAAGAGAAGACATGTGATTTTTCAGTTAATAAAAAAAATAATAGTACCACATATCACAATTTTTACAACAACCATTATCACTTTAAAAAATCATCTAAAGTACATCAACATACGTAAAATCAGTATTAAAGATATTAAAGAAAAAGGTCAAGTAACTTTTGTAAATAAAAAACTTATTTTTTTAAAATAAAAAACTGTTTATTCCTTAATGAAGTAAATATTTCAAATATACCTTATCAGAATTACTAAAAGTAAAAAAAAACCCACAAAACAAAAACTCCCCCCTGCTGTTTATCCTATAGAAGAGGTAGAAGAAACTGGCAGCAGCATTTAAAGACATCCACACTTAAGGCTCTACACTATTAAAATACTGAGTTAACTAAAAAGTATTATCTAAAAGGTTCTATAATTATACTAAATAAAGAACTCCAATTGTTTTTATAATATAGAAAACTGCCATAGTTGGTCCTCTTCACACTTCAAGATTTAAGACTCAGCTCACCACATGTGGAAATTCAGGTGCCCTCTCCCAGAAAACAGGGTATCGTGAATGAAAACTCCGTGAGGGCTTATACGCTCTGGCACACAGAAGTAGCTTTTAAAAAATACGTAGATAGGTAGAAAGGTAGGAAGTAAGTTATAAAGTTAGGGAGGGAGGAAGGAAGAACTTACATTCTACTATCAAATACTCAAAACACTGCCTTGTCCTCTCTACTACCTCTAACAGTAGCTAATGATCAGAGAGAATAAGGAAGGATGGACTAGAAAGGGTACTCTGGTAAATTAAAGAGCAACATAGTAACAACTCACTCTCTGACCAGTCACATATGCACAGACCCTGATCCTCTCCAAGTTGGACAGACGTGCAGGTAACCTGGAGACCCAAACTTGCCACTGACATCTGAAGTGAGGGCAGTCTTGGGGGGCGGATCCCTTTAACCCCTGGGGTCTGAATTCAGCCAGTTAACGATCAGAATTTAATTTTAATTGCAGGACACTCCCTATTTGGTGTTGGAGAGGTCGAGAAATGGCATTGGAAAAGAGCATGTATTTCGTGTTGGCAGTAAAAAAGAAAAAATTCCTCAACAGAACTTATAAATATCTAGCCCCGAGGCTTCTTCCTCTTCCTCTGCCCCTCCCCCACTCATGCGCACGTGCTCTCTCTCAAAAATAAATAAAATCTTAAAAAAAAAAAAAAAAGAACTTACAAAATCTAAACCAAACCTACCAACTGAATGCAAAGATCTGCATTTTGGGATTGTTTGTAATCATCTATCTATTTCTAGGAATGAAATAGAGTATAATGTTGGTTTTAATGTGTTCCTTGGGCATTTTATGGTGATGTGGCAGAGGAGGACCTCACATCTTCAAGAATTTCCGAATTAACACCAACTGTGCATACAATTCTTACTTAAGCGAGCAACTGTCTTTCTACACAAAGTTATTAAATATTATTTTCCTTTTCCTGGAAAAACGTGTTTAGAGGTCTAGGAAATTTCATGCCTGGCAAATATTTCTAATCTAACATGGATTAGACTGAATGAATGCTTAGGTTTCCCCTATTAGTCCTCTAGCAGTAATGAATCAATTTCTATAAGAGTTTTAACTTTTGCTGAAAAAGAACAGAAAATATAGCATACCAATTTCCCAATGGATTTGAAATTATAAGCTTCCTCCTTTCATCTCCTAACCAAACGAAACCCTTAAAAAGGTCATACATTTCTACATATATGTACATATCTAGGCATACCTCATTTTGTTGCACTTCACTTCATTGTGCTTCAAAGGTTTTGCGTCTTTTAAAAACTGAAGGTTTTTGGCAACCCTGCATTGAGCAAGTCTATCAGCACAATTTTTCCAACAGCATTTGCTTACTTTGTGGTCGTCACATTTTGGTAATTCTTAAAATATTTCAAACTTTTTTGTTATTATTATATTTGCCATGGTGATCTGTGATCAGTGACCTTTGATGTTACTACTGTAACTGTTTAGGGCACCACAAACCACATCCATCTAAGACTGAACTTAATCTATAAATGCTGCATGGTGCGTGTATTCTGAATGCACTTCAGACCATCCCTCTCCTTCTCCCTCTCCTTGGGCCTCCCTATTCTCAGAGGCCTAACAGTATTGAAACTAGGGCAATTAACCCCACAATGGCCCTCTAAGTATTCAAGTGAAAGAGTCACACATCTCTTACTTTTATATCGAAAGCTAGAAATGACTAAGCTTAATGAGGAAGGCATGTCAACAGCCCAGACAAGCTGAAAGCTAGGCCTCCTGTGCCAAACAGCAAAGTTATGAATGCAAGTTAAAGTTCTTGAAGGAAATGAAAAGTGCTACTCCTATAACACACGCATGCTAATAAAGTGAAACAGCCTTACTGTTAATATAAAGTTTTAGTGGTCTGAATAAAACCAGCCACAGGATTCCCTTAAACCAAAGCCTAATCCAGAGCAAGACGCTAACTCACTTCAATCTATGAAGGCTGAGAGAGTAAGTTGCAGGAGAAAAGGTTGAAGTTAGCAGAAGCCGGCTCAAGAAAAGGTTAAAGGTTTAAGAAAAGAAGCCATCTCTGTAACATAAAAGTGTAAGGTGAAGCAGCAAGTCACCCAGAAGGTCTAGCTAAGATATTAATGAAAGTGGCTACAGTAAACAGATTTTCAGTGTAGACAAAACAGCCTTCTATCGCAAAAGATGCCACCTAGGACTTTCTTAGCTAGAAAGGAGAAGTCAACGCTTGGTTTCAAAGCTTCAAAGGAAAGGCCAACTCTTTTGTCAAGGGCTAATGCAGCTGGTGACTTTAAGTAGAGCCCATGCTGAAGATACTAGGGCCATTAAGAATTATGCTAAATCTACTCTGCTTGAGCTCTATAAATGGGACAAAACTTGAGGGATAGCGCATCTGTTTACGACATGGTTTATTGAATATTTTAAGCCCACTGTTGAGGAAAAGCTTCCTTTCAAATATTACCACTCACTGACAATGCACCTGGTCACCCAAGAGCTATGATGGAGATGTACAAGATGCATGTTGTTTTCATACCTGCTAATACAACTTCTGTTCTGGAGCCCATGGATCAAAGTGTGACTTCAACTTTCAAATCTTATTATTTAAGAAATACTTTCATAAGGCTACAACTGCCCGAAACAGTGATTCTTCTGATGGGTCCTCAGATCAAAGGAAGTTTAAAACATTCTGGAAAGGATTCACCATTCTAGATGCCATTAAGGACATTTACGATTCAAGGGAAGAGGGCAAAATATCGACATTGGAAGAAGCTGCTTCCAATAACTGCAGTAACTGCAGATGTGGTGGAAACAGCAAGAGAGGGACACCTAGGTGGCTCAGTCGGTTAAGCATCTGCCTTCAACTCAGGTCATGATCTTGGGGCCCTGGGATCGAGTCCCGCATTGGGCAGCAGGGAGCCTGCTTCTCCCTCTGCCTCTCCCCCTGGCTTGTGCTCTCTCTCTGACAAGTAAATAAAAATTTGAAGAGAAGAGAAGAGAAAAGAAAAAGAAACAGCAAGAGAACTAGAATTAGGAAGCGGAGCCTGAAGGGGTGCCTGGCGGTCTCAGTCAGAAGAGCATGGGACTCTTGATCTCGGCATGAGGTAGTGAGTTTGAGTTCCACATGCGGTGTAGAGATTAAATAAAAAACTAAAAGTGGAGCCTGAAGATGTGACTGTATTGCTGCAACCTCATGATAAAACTTAAACAGATGAGGAGTTGCACGTTAGGGATGAGCAAAGAAAGTGGTTTCTTGAGATGGAATCTACTCCAGGTGAAGATGCTATGAAGACTGTTCAAATGACAACAAAGGATACAGAATATTACATAAACTTAGTTGATAAAGCAGCGGCACGATCTGAGAGGACTAACTTCAAATCTGAAATAAGTTCTACTGTGGGCAAAGTGCTATCACACAACATCGCATGCTACAGAGAAATTATTGGTGGAAGGAAGAGTCAATCAGAACAAACTTAAGTGTTGTCTTACTTTAAGAAAATGTCACAGGCCACTCCAACCCTCAGCAACTACTACCTGATCAGTCAGCAGCCATCATCGAAGCATGACCCTCCACTTGCAAAAAGATTATGACTCGCCAAAAGTTCAGATGATGGTTAATATGTTTTAGCAATAAAGTATTTTTAAATTAAGATAAGTACAGGGGTACCTGGCTGCCTTAGTCAGTGAAGCATACAACTGTTGATCCTGGGGTTGTAAATTTAAGGCCCACATTCAGTGTAGAGATTATTTAAAAATAAAATCCTTCAAAAAATTAATTAAGTACATGTTTTTTAGACCTAATGCTATTGCACACTTAGTAGACTGCAGTACAGTGTAATTTTATGTGCACTGGGAAACCAAAAAATTCATTTAACTCACTTTATTGTGATATTTGCTTTATTGCAGTGGTCTGAAATTGATTCTGCATTATCTCCAAGGTATGCTTGTACCTACATTTTCCTCAAGACCTACATTTCTTGATATGTCTAGCTCTCCAAAGGGTACTCAAATATTACTTCCTTCCTGGGGCGCCTGGGTGGCGCAGTTGTTAAGCGTCTGCCTTCGGCTCAGGGCGTGATCCCAGCGTTCTGGGATCGAGTCCCACATCAGGCTCCTCCACTGGGAGCCTGCTTCTTCCTCTCCCACTCCCCCTGCTTGTGTTCCCTCTCTCGCTGGCTGTCTCTCTGTCAAATAAATAAATAAAATCTTTAGAAAAAAAATATTACTTCTTTCCTTTATGAACAGAGTTTTTCTGTCCTCAGATGAAAGAAGTTTTTAAACTTAACTCTAATAGGTAACCAAAAATTAACTCTTTTGGGTTTAATAGAGTCTGAACTGATGAGAAAAATAACTGACAAATCAAAGAATGTTAGAACCAGAAAATACCTTAAAAACTATCTCTCTTCACCTCATTTTAGAAATGAGGAAAGAGGGAGAGGCAGCAGATTCTGGTGAAAACGAGACCACTCAGGTGGCTATTTAATAGTCTGGGAATAATGTAAATAGGGAGAGGGTAGAAAGATGACAGTGGATTGAGATAATATGAGAAAAGTGACGACATACTCATAATGATTACATATAAGAAAGTTAAAAAGCTCGTTAAAAAGCAAATATCTATGCTTATAAAGCTTTGAGAGTTGATATTTATAGCCAGTAAGTCTATTAATAGTAGTACTTCCCTTGTTTCTCAAGACACTAAGATCAGCACAACCACTGTGAAACTGGAAGTATCTCCAACATAACTGGTTAATAAATTATGCTTTCTTCAATTAAAAAGGAGTTACTTACTTATATCTACTGTCTTAATCTATACAGGGTTTTTAAGTGGAAATTTCAGAATGATCAGACCCCTGTTCATTTCACAGAATTAGAAGAGACCTTAAAGATCATTTAATTCTGTTTTACAGAGTAGTAATTAAAGGGTCTAGTGATCTGCATACTATTAATAGAATTGGTAATTGGCAAAGCCCTCACTCTCTGTGAAATATTCTGTCCACTACAAACAAATACTGGTTGTGGTACTGTAAGAGAACTAAAAATTTGTGATGCTACTTTGTAACTAGGAAGTACCTTTTACCTCTATTACTTCAATTATTCCTTATAACTATGAGATGAGGTACTATTTATCCAATTTGCCAGACATACTAGAATTAAATAACTTCTTTATTGACAAAGCTTATTTTAGTTTGAAGTCAGACTCAAAGCAGCATACAATAAAAAAGGTTTTTCATATAATAGGAAATTAAGAGGAAGGGCAGGTTCCAGGATTGGTTAGTGTAGTAGGTCAACGGTGTCTTCAAGATTGTGATGAGCACTGGGTGTTGTATATAAGCAATGAATCACTAAAGCCTTTACCTGAAACTAATATTACACAGTATATTAACTAATTGGAATTTAAACAAAAACTTGAAAGAAGAAAAGTACAAACAAAAAAAAACAATGTCTTCAAGAACCCACCTATGTTAAGAACCCACCTATGTCTTCACTTTGCTATCCTCAGGTGGTGCCCCCACAGAATCCCCAGGCCTAAAACAGTAAAACAGGTTTCTTATCCAGACTAAGCAGTAACCAGAAAGATGAGACTATCTCTTCATGTGCATCTCATTTAGGAACAAGGAAACCTTTCTCAGAAACCCCAAACTCAATTCCCATCAGATTTCTCCTCAGGTCTCAATGGCCAGAACTGCATCACACACCTTCGTCAAAAATCACCCAGCCATCATGGAACCCCCTGGTTGACTTTTAAACCAATCAGAACCCACTCTCCAAGGCTGCAGCTAGGGCCTGATTCCCTCAAGCATAAAGCCATGTGGAGGAAGGAAACTGTGTGAATAAAATCAGGGTTCTATTAGGAAAGTGAGGGAGAAGCCAGTCTTACGGTTTGGTTGTCTAATGGTTTTTATGTCCACATACCCTCAAGAATGAAGAAGTGAATGTATGTGTGCATATATGTATGCACATTTATATTTATATATACACATAAACAAAGATAAAAGTCATTGTGATCTGGTTTTGAGAGAGGTGTGAGGGGACAGTATAGAAGATAAGAATTAGGGACAGAAACTTAAAAGTTTTCCTGTAGGGCACCAGATTGCCTCCATTAATGAGTAAAATATTAAGTATGGCAAGAAAATATAAAACTATGTTAAATGAAGAATGATTGATGGTACTAAGGATGCTTAATCTGGATAATAACATTTACTGAATATTTACTATAAGTTAGGCACTGTTCTGAGAGCTTTACATGTAATACCTATTAGCAATTAGATAAACTACAGTACTATATTAAAATTGGACGAACTGGATTAAAGTAACAAGCCCCAACACTACAGAGCTAGTTAAGAGGCAGAGAATAGATTCAAACCCTAACAGTTGACTTTAGAGTTTAAGTTCTATGCTCTACATTTCTGGAGAAATTTTTTATTCACAAATTCACAAATGTGAAGACCTGTCATGTAAGAGAAGAGTAAATTTTATTCTGCGTGGTCTCACAAAACAAACCAGGACCACTAGGTTAAAGTTTGAAGGAGATATATTTCTGCTTCCTCTGAGGCAGAGCCATCAAACAATTAAGAGTTAACCAATATAAGACAGGTTGTCCTCTTGGGACAAGAGGATCTACCACAGTTATTCAAGCAGGAGCAAGATGACTGAGGTCAGGATGCTGTAGGACAGTCATATTTTGGAGACACATTCTATCACAGTAGAAGAGCCTACACTTACTGTGGTGTGGGGGGGGGTGTCCTAAACCAGTGCTTCATAGAGGTTTTCACTGCTGTATTATTTTTAAATTATTCAAATTAACTTCTGATATTTAAAAATAAAATTTTTAAAGGTAGGGGGAGGGACAGAGGGAGAGAGAAAGAGAGAATCTCAGGCAGGCTCCATGCCCAGCACAGAGCCCAAAGTGGGCTCAATCTCACAACCTGAGATCATGACCTGAGCTGAAATCAAGAGTCGGAAGCTTAACCGAAAGAGCTACCCAGGAGCCCCTAAAAAATAAGTTTTCCATAAAATTTGGGTTTCTGGCTTTTCTTTTTAAAAAATTTAGGAATCTTGGTAACTTTGGGCCCATATTCCACTGTGACAACAACTGGCTGGTGCTGAATGATGAGCCAAAATCCTTGAGCATAAACTCTCTGGTTGCTACAAGCCTCACCTAGCTGTCTCCCTCTTTAAGGGATCTACTGCACCCCTAC
Organism: Ursus americanus; assembly: GCF_024610735.1. Classification (NCBI taxonomy): domain Eukaryota; kingdom Metazoa; phylum Chordata; class Mammalia; order Carnivora; family Ursidae; genus Ursus; species Ursus americanus. The sequence continues at coordinate 7,280,170 of NC_142137.1, read as the reverse complement.
AAGGTATTTGTGGTCACAGCCTCTACCCTGTGGCATATAGAACAAGTCTAGAGAAGAGAAAGAAGTATAAGTAAAAGAAAGGTTAAAAGATCACGATCTAACAGGATCGCTAATGCAGGGTTTTGCAACCTTTTTCCTTATCATCCCTTCCTAAGGAAACTTCTGATTTTTTTTTCCTAACCATCCCCCATCTCCAATGAGATGTTAACACCCAGATGTGATGTATACCTGTTTATGGGTCACAAACTATTATAATATCTAAGTTTTTCTCTTGAAGAGCCAATTTTAACCCCCATGGGAATAAAAACGCACACTTTAACATTTTGGCTCTTAAACTTATTTCTCATTATCTAAGTCATTAGAGACTGGAACATATATACTCTAGGGAGAAAGACAGTATAGATTAACTTCCAGCAGCTTCCTTTTGTTCCTCTAAGCATTATTAGGTGAGAAAACAAAAGAATTTTGAAAAAAAAAAAAAAACACAGGAGTGTTAAAGTTAATGAGCATGAGAACTAAATCACATTACTGTCCTTTGTAAAGCTGAGACTAGTGGAGCGTTGGATATCTTTATACTCTTATACTCATGTTCAGTTCCAATTTATATCTAGGATTGTCTAGAGTAGAAACTCTCCAAAGTTTTGACCTCATGACTCTTTACTCTCTTAAAAATTACTGAGGATACCAAAGATTGTTTTTTATGTGGGTTATAACCATTGATATTCACCATATTAGAAATGAAAATGAAGATTTTTAAACTATACATTTTTGAATGGATTTTAAATAACAATAATAAACCTACCACATGTTACTAGAAATAAAATATTTTTAGTGAAAAAAACTTCAAAAAATTAGTAATATGAATGCCATTATTTTATATTTTTCAAATTTCTTCAGTGTTTGACTTAGAAAAAAGCATGATTTGCCTATTTCTGCATTTAATCTGTTGCAATATCACACATCATATAACCTCTGGAAGACTCCACTGTACACAAGTGAAAGAAGGCAAATAACATCTTACAGTTTTGACCTTTTGGATCCCCTGAGCATTTGGTGTGTAATGCTCTTTAAATTTCAAAGTTATTAAAATTTATTTTAAGGTTTTGTGTAAAAATGGTGGACTGGATACGCACAGTTTTGTACCTTGCTCTCTCCAAATTTCACTAAAACAACAATTTTTTTAAAGTAGCATAAACCCAGGAATGCCTGGGTGGCTCAGTTGGTTAAGCATCTGCCTTCAGCTCAGGTCATGATCCCAGGGTCCTGCGATGGAGCCCTGTGTTGGGCTCCCTCCTCAGCAGGGAGTCTGCTTCTCCCTCTCCCTCTGCCACTCCCCCTGCTTGTGCGCTCTCTCTCTCTCTGTGTAAAATAAAATAAAATAGTAGCATAAGCCCCAAAAAACTAAGAAAACAAATGAAAGAAAGAGAAACAAAATATTAAACCCTAAAAAGCATATAGAAGAGTGGCACTCTAAGAAAAGTGACTCTTAAGGAGACTTTATATAGACACTAACTGCAGGAATACCAAAGGGTTCAGGAATTGGGAGCACTACGTGCCTCTAGAAATGGGGGTGAAGGTGGGTCTAGGAAGAAGATTGGTTGAAAGTCTACTTAAGTGGTTAAGCCTCTCTGATTTCCTAGTCCCTCTCCACAGTTAGATGACCCAAGCTAGGAACTATTCCTCTCTATTGCCAGCAGAAGCTTATTCTGTAGAGAAGTTTTCTTTCTTTCTTTTTTTTTTTAAAGGTGTCTGTACACAATTGAGGGGAGGTATCTTACTTTTATAACAAGGCATTAAGTCAACTTTACACACTGACCACAGAGGCAGCTCCCTTTCTCAAATCCTCTTCCCAAAATCATTGTCAGAATCTCCAGAAACTTTAGTGGAGTCCTTCTCTGGGAACTCAAGAGAAAAGACCCAAAGATTCTACCAGGCTTTTCCCAGGGGGGAAAAAAAAACCCCAGTTAGGTTCCCTTACAGTGAAGACCACAACAAACCTCATTCAGGGGCGTGGGGCTCTGAATCCTTTTTCAGTAGTATACCTTTAAATATACACACAGCCAAGGACCAACTAGACATTTGAGGAGAGCATCTAATAGTGAGAGATCAAAACAAACAGTAAGAAACAAAAACAACACACACACACACACACAGAAACTCAAACAAACAAACAAGACAGAAACCTGGAGTAAGCAGAGAGACTCTGAGATTATGGGAGAAGACAAAATCCAAAAAACTATTATTAATGTCCTCAGAGGTGAGAAAGTGTATTAGACTTATGAACAAATGCCATATCATATTTAGAAAAAAAGATTTAATTAAAAACAATAGTAGAAATTAAATCCTCAAAGAGCTAGAAGATAAGCTGAGGAAATGTCTCCAGTAAGTAAAATAAAAGGTATAGGAGAGAAAAGATAAGAAAATTTGGAGAACAGTGCTTGAGGTCCTCTAGTTAACAACAGGAATTCCAAAAAGTCAAAACAGAGAAATGGAAGGAAAGAAATCAAAGAACTAATTCAAGTGAATTTCCAAGAACCTAAGCACATGAATTTTAATGGAAAGACCCAGAGTGCCCATCACAATTGCTGAAAGTAGACCTACACCATGGTACCTTTTCATAAAATTTCAGAGCTCAAGGACTAAGAGGATCAAAAAAGGCTTAAAGGAGAAAATAGTAGACTTCTCAACAGCAGCACTGGAGCCAAGGAAAATGAAGCACTGTATTAAAAACTGACGGGAAATTTCCATCCAACTATCGTAAGTATTAAGACAGCATAGTTATTTTCAGACATGCAAGTTCTCAAAAATTTCACCTTCTAAGCACATTTTTCCAAGATGCTACCAAAGGAGGAGAATTTTGCCAAAATGAGAATAAAGCAGGGAAGAAGTGAGAGTGATATTCAAGAAAAAGGGAATCTAACAAAGAGAGAGGCGATGAAGATCCAAGAAGAAAGCTGTGTAACAGGCCTGAAGAATAACTGCAACCCAACAAGATGACTCTAGGAGAAATTTCTTCAAGGGGAACTTGATAGACTACCTAATGTGCCTGAATAAGCTGAGAGGAGATTTACACAACTGAGGGAAGAGTTTGGATTCAATCAGCAATACATACATAGAAAATTCAGCTAAGGCAGTAAGTCTATAGAAAATGGCAAACAATTAGAGAATGAACATTCTTTACAAACACAAATAAAACATTTACAAAAATTAACTGCAAACTAGACAGTCACAAAAAAAAAAAAAACCAAACACAATTAATGTCATACATTTCATTCTTCACACAGTGAAATAAAGTTAGAAACTATTATCAAAAGACTACCCCTATAAGGAAAACTACAAACTTGAAAATCTTTAAATGTACTTCTAAATTACGGCTGGAAGAAATCCTAATAGAAATTAGAGAATAATACTTAGACTTGAACTACAGCAAAAACACAATATCAAAATTTGTAGGATGCAGCTAAAGCAATCTAAAAAGGGAAATTTATACATGCAAATGTTTATACTCCAACTTCTGCTATAGTTTTTTTCTTACAAAAAAACAAAAAACAAACCCACACATTTGTTTCAACACAGTATGAGCAAGACACGAATTTCCCACTTGCTTATGTGTGATTCTTTTGGTGAGAAACATCAGGTGAAAGTAGAAAACTGAACCCAGCGGAACTGAGCTGTGCAGGAATATGCAAAATACACACAACTAAAAACATGTACCATCTATCTCAGTTCACCAGGTGTGTTGAACCACACCTACACACACATGGTATTACACTTTCTTTCCAATGTCAGAGAACTCTCCTTCCACCACCTCACAATAACTTGCAAGCTGTATCCCTTCTGACACCTACAAGCAAACTTAGGTTTTTTTTGAGGTTAAGTACCACATTCATGTTAGTACTTATGTATGTCTTAACTACTAAATGGATATAAAACAATATTACTGTTTTTATAAGGTTCACTGTGGGGGGAGGGGGAAAGGAAGGGAGGGAGGGAAAAAGGGAAAAGAGGGAGGGAGAGAAAAGGAGGGAGGAAGGGAAGGAGGGAGAGACATGAAGTTTTTGAGTGTTGTGCCTCTAACCCCATTTTCTCCATAAACCCCATGATTTTGCACAACAAGGTGATTGCTAGGAGTACATACATTGTGATAAAGCAAAACTGACTGCATTAGAAAAGATACAATGAAAAACACTTATGGGGCACCTGCGTGGCTCAGTCGTTAAGCGTCTGCCTTCGGCTCAGGGCGTGATCCCAGGGTGATGGGATCAAGCCCCACATCCGGCTCCCTGCTCCACTGGGAGCCTGCTTCTTCCTCTCCCACTCCCCCCTGCTTGTGTTCCCTCTCTCGCTGGCTGTCTCTCTCTCTGTCAAATAAATAAAATCTTAAAAAAAAAAAAAAAAAGAAAGAAAGAAAAACACAGAGGATATTATTGGGACAAATACAGAAGTCTAAACATGTACCGTAATTAGATAATATTAATGTGTCAATATTAAATTTCCTGAGTGTGATGGTTGTCTTTGGCCTTAGGATACAAAAATATAAGGGGGACAATGTCATGATGCCTGCTAACTTAAAAAATCCAGGAAAAAGAGAAAAGAAAGTGTGAGACAAAGCAAATACAGCAAAATGTTAACAACTAGCAAATCTTGTGAAAGGTATCCATTGTACTATTCTGTAAATTTTCTGTAATATAAAGTTTGGAAAAGCAAAATACTGGCGATGGCAAGTGTGGTGGATTGAATTCTCCACTCCCTGCATCCAGGCTCTTTTTGACATGACTTTGGAATACTTCCCATACCGGTAGAGAATATTTTCGTATCCTTTGCAACTTGTTTTAACCAAAAGAATGGGGCAGGAGTAAGGGCAGGCCAGCTGTAAGTTTAAGGCTCTTGCCCTGTCTTATGCTTCTACTATCAACATAAGACGATACATCCAGATTACCCAATCAGGAGGATGAGTAGAAGATGTCCTCTGGTTGCTCTTGTTAAGGCCAATCTGTCAGTCAACATCCAGCCAACCTCAAACCTATGCATGACTCCAGTCAAGACCCACAGAATGCCTAGCCAACCATCTCCTGATCTTGGATGAGCGAGCAATACATGCTTACTGTTACATGTCGCTAAGACTTTTGTGGTTATTATGCAGAATTTTGTGAAAACTAAGTAGCCAACTTAAGCCAACTTAACTTAGACAACGAACAGAATAAACTCAAAGTACAATAATTTTTTTTAAAAGTAAAAAAAGTATAAGAAATAAATGAAATAGAAAATAAAGATACAAGAGAAAGGATCAACAAATCCAAACACTGGTCATTTGAAAAGATTAAAAAATAAGAAGGGGCGCCTGGGTGGCTGTCGTTAAGCGTCTGCCTTCGGCTCAGGTCATGATCCCAGGGTCCTAGGATCGAGCCCCACATAGGGCTCCCTGCTCAGCGGGAAACCTGCTTCTCCCTCTCCCACTCCCCCTGCTTGTGTTCCCTCTCTCACTGTGTCTCTCTCTGTCAAATAAATAAATAAAATCTTAAAAAATCTTTTGACAAAATTTATCAAAAAAAAAAAAAAGATAAAGCACAAATACATAGAATTAGGAATGAGAAAGAGACCACCACTACAGAAGCAATACAATTTTTTAACTGTTAACATAATACATTAAATAACCTTATTCCTTATTTGAAATGCTTAAAAATCTTTTTTTTTTTTTTTTTTTTTTTTTTTTACTATTTAACTTAATTGATTTTTAATGAAAAAGCTTAAAAATCTGAATGGGAAGTATTTTAGAAAAAGTTTCTAAAACTATCTCAAAAAGAAGTAGAAAGAGAACCCACTAAAGAACCTGAATCCAATTAAAAAAAAAAAATCACCAAATGATTTTACAGAAAAATCCAGCAAACAATCTGTCAGAAAACGGATCATCTATTACAGAAACTTCTGGAAAAAAGGAAGGAGAAAATGGAGGGAAAGAAAACTCTCCCAATTCATTGTTTGAGGCTACTATAAACTTGAAAACTGGGCATACATAGTATGTGAAAGGAAAATCACAGGCCAATCTCACTTATAAACAAAGATTTTAAAATCCTAAATATTGGGTGCCGGGTGGCTCAGTCAATTAAGCTTCTGCCTTTGGTTCAGGAAATGATCTCAGGGTCCTGGGATTGAGCCCCACATTGGAGCCTGCTTCTCCCTCTGCCTGCTGCTCCCCCTGCTTGTACTCTCTCTTTCTAATAAATAAATAAAAATCTTTTTAAAATCCTAAATATTACTAAACCACATCTTCAATAAACATTTAAAAATTTTTTAAATATCCTGAAACAATCACAAAGTTACAGAAAAGCTGGAAATATAGTACAGAGAAAAATTTTCCCTGAACCTTTTGGAAGTTAGTTGCCAACCTGATGCCCCATTGCCTTTAAATATTTGTCTTTATTTCCTACAAACAAGGACCTCTTATATAAACAGAGTATGACCATGAAAATCAGGAAATAAATACTGATAAGTTAATGCCATTTAATTCTCAGACACCATTCAAGTGTGCCAATTATCCCGATCATTCCTTGTAAAGAGAAGGATACAGTTCAGACTAATGGAATGTATTTAGTTTTCACGTCCCTTCAGTCTTCTAAGACTCATTCAGGACCCTTATACTATCAAAGATTATGGGCCAGTTATTTTGTAGAATGTCCCTTAATTTGGGTTTGGTATTTTCCTGTAATTGTATTCATGTTATGCATTTTAGCAGGAATATCACATTAGTGATAGTGATTTCTTCTCACTGTACCTCATTGTAATAAGTGATACGTGATTTCAATCTGTCCCTTTATGACATTCATTTTAATCACTTGATTAAGTAGGGTCTGCCCTCCTTTTGGGCTCTCACTTATTAGCATGCCGCAACTGGCTATCTCTCTAGGTAATTCCACCCTCCCCCAACCACCCTTCTCCCTCTGCTTAGGCTCTGACAGAAATGCCCCTCTGCAGAAATGCTTCAGGCTGCTCCCTTCCTCCTTCATGGATGCTCTCTACTCAATCACACCTGGACTCTAAATCTCCACACACAGCCATGTGAGCCACCTCCTTATGAAGCATTCATCATCCTAACTGGGCTCTGACTCCTGCCCCACTGAGCTGCTACTCTGTGCAGATACCCTCTTTGCCCAATCTGGGCTTTGACACTCACTCTGGGTCAATGCAGCACCCCTGCTCCCATCCCCAGATTACCTACTCCACCCTGCGTAATGGATTCAAAGATAAGGACTGAGTTATTAGGAAGGAAAGAATGGCTACAATGTATTTTTTAAATGTATTCTTGACCCAGTAGGATTTATCTGAGCAATACAAGGACAGTTTAAAATTAGAAAAAAAATCTATTTACTAATTTACAATAACAGATTTAAAGGAGACACTATATGATTATTTCAATAATTACTCAAAAAATGACGTATAAAAATGCAACCCATTCAAAGTACAGGAAAAAAAAAAACCTTCTTTGCAACAATGAATAAAAGGAAAGCTCCTCAACAAAACTGAGGGTATTCAGTAAAACCCACAGCAAATCTCATACGTATGAGTGAAATGTTAAAAATGTTTCCCTTTAAAGTCAGAAACCAAATAAAAAATGCCTGCTATCACTGCTTCTATTCAACACTGTAGAGCTAATCAGTGTAGGTAGAAATAAAGTTTAAGTAATAAAGGCTGGATAGGAAAAAAAAGAATGTCATTTATCGGAGCGCCTGGGTGGCTCAGTCAGTTAAGCGACTGACTCTTGGTTTCTGTTCGGGTCATGATCTCAGAGTCCTGAGACTGAGCCCCACTATGGGCTCTGCACTGGGCATGGAGCCTGCTTAAGATTCTTTCTCCCCTTCTCCCTCTGCTGGTGTGCGTGCACACACTCTAATAAATAACTATATATATATATTTTAAATTGTCATTACTCCAGACAATGCATACATAAGAAGTTGAAGGGAATTCAGTATAGTTGCAGGGTTATCAAGCCAATGCAAAAAATCAATTCTGTTCACAACTAAATAAGTAGAAAATATAATTGTTAAAAAAATACCACTCATAATAACTAAACCCACGAAATACCTAGGAATAAATTTAACAAAATATTTTTAAGATCTTGTCAGGAAAAAAATATGAAACTTCACTTAAAGACATAAAAGAAGGCCTGCATAAATGGAAATAACCTCATTCACGGATGTAGTAAGATAAAATTAATAAAGATGGCAATGTGACCCAAATTTAATCTATAAAATCAAAGTGATGTCAATGAAATTCCCCATAGGATTTTTCATTTAACTTGGTAAGTTGATTGTAAAATTCATACAAAAGGACAAACCAATTCTGAAAAGTCAGGTGGCAGTATTTGCCCTAATGAGATAGCAAAACTTATCCTGAAGAAAAACTGAGAATGTGATATTGGTATAGATGATGGAAGAGAATCAGAGCTTTAAAACAGCACTACTAGGCATACATAGGAACTTGGGATATAAAAGATGTGCCATTAGAAATCAGGGAGTAAGTACAGACTATTCCTTAAATAATGATGAAACAACTAGCTATCCTGGGGAAAAAGTTACAACTATTATCAGCATACAACAAAACTATATCCCATATGGGACTGAATAAAAAAACGTTGAGAAGTAATACTTTAAAACTTTAAGAAGAAAACATAAGAGGAGAATATCTCAAGATTTTGAGAATATCTCAAGGGAAAATTAAGGACTTCTTAAATAAGACACAAAATACAAAACCATAGAGGAAGATAACGACAACTGCAGCAACATTAGAATTTAAAACTTCTGTTCATCAAAACCCCACAAAAAAACAAATGAAAAGCCATGAACTGGGAAGAAATATTTGCAGTCCATATTCCCAAAGAATACTTATTAATATATTCCTAATATAAAAATAACTCTTAGAAATCAGTTAAAAAGAGAAAGAAAGAAAGAAAGAAAGAAAGAGAAAGAGAAAGAGAGAAAGAGAGAAAGAAAGAAAGAAAGAAAGAAAGAAAGAAAGAAAGAAAGAAAGAAAGAAAAGGAAGACAAACACACAATCCAACTGAAATGGGCCAAGGATAGAAACAATTAGCTAAATGGCTAATCCGGTGTAAAAAAAATTCTGATCAACTGAAATCTCAGGTAGACTTTGGGGTAAAAGGTACCTCTGACCAGAATCAGTGAAAGTGAAATGTTAAGATCATTTCCCTTTAAAGTCAGAAACAAAACAAAAATGCCTGCTACCACTGTTTCCATTCAACACCATAGGACTAATCAGTGCAATTCAAAAAAGAAATGAAAGTAATAAAGACTGGAAAGGAAAAATAAAAATGTCATTATTGCGGGGCGCCTGGGTGGCACAGTCGTTAAGCGTCTGGCTTCGGCTCAGGGCCTGATCCCGGTGTTGTGGGATCAAGCCCCACATCAGGCTCCTCCACTATGAGCCTGCTTCTTCCTCTCCCACTCCCTCTGCCTGTGTTCCCTCTCTCGCTGGCTGTCTCTCTGTCAAATAAATAAATAAATAAAATCTTTAAAAAAAAAATGTCATTATGGCAGACAATGCATACATAAAAGGTCCAAGAGAATTCCAACGACCAAGCTTGTCAGAAGTCTGACTTTAAGAACAGATGTTCATCTGCATCACTTCTAACTCCCAAGTCTGCCTCTGTATCTCAGGCTTGAGAACTTTCCATCAGCATATTTTCTTCTAAGGGTGCTACTCTTATATACCTTTCTCCTAAACAGTGAGAATTCAGGAGAGTCTCTTACTTAAAACGAAATTCAAGATCATTTTATCATCTTACTTCTACATTATTCTGGTCCTGACACTTGCTGCTCCACATCTTAGTCTACTATCCTTGGCAAACGGCCACTATCATAGCTATCTCAGTAGCACGTTAGCATTTTCAAAGAAAATCAATTATGGGAGCTTCCAGGATAAACACAAGAAGGTGCTGGGAGAGTGACATCCCTGGAGAGGTCATAGAAGCTCTCCGCCCTTTCCACCTACCTTGCCCTGTGCATCTTTTCCATCTGGCTGTTCCTGAGTTAGAGTCTTTTATAATAAACCAGTAATCTAGGTCCCTATAACCATTAAGGTGGTGGGAAGATACACAGTAGCTGAGCACCCTTTCTTCTTAACACCATCCTCAGAATCGGCTTTGGAGATACTTTCACCGTGTCCACCTTCTGCAGCAACCGGGCATAGTGCTGACTCCTTCATAGTAGTGAGGAACTCTTTAGGCTCCAGAAAGGCGGAAATTAATCTGAAGAGCACCACAATCCTCTCCTGCTCTCTCTTGCAAAAAAGTTGTCACTGATATTTTCATCGGATAAAGTTCAAAAAATGTTTCAATTTACAAAGGCTAATTGTTGAACTGGTGTCCATAAGAAACTGCCCACAGGAGCCAAAGCTGAAGTCTCATGTGAGCAGAACTGGCTCCATTAGACCATGGTTCATCCCCTTTTAAAATCAAAATTTTCTTCTTCTGGCCTACAAGTATTTTTTTCAAAGAAGTAAAGAAAAAAGCCTCCACTGGCATTGCGTTCTGTCCATGTTACACTACAATCCATGATTTAAGACTATAGAATCTTGAATAACCTATATCACTTTAACAAATAAATGTTTTACTATGACCAAGAAAATAAATTATAAATGACATTAATAATTCACACTCTCATACACTCATTCTAGGGAAGGAGGTAATCATTCAGAAACTGAACTTCTGGGGCGCCTGGGTGGCACAGCGGTTAAGCGTCTGCCTTCGGCTCAGGGCGTGATCCCCGCGTTCTGGGATCGAGCCCCACATCAGGCTCCTCTGCTGTGAGCCTGCTTCTTCCTCTCCCACTCCCCCTGCTTGTGTTCCCTCTCTCGCTGGCTGTCTCTATCTCTGTCAAATAAATAAAAATAAATAAAATCTTTAAAAAAAAAAAAAAGAAAGAAACTGAACTTCTGATAGCTTTCAATCCAAAAAAGTTCTTCAATATAGAGGCTTTAAACCCTCGCTCTCCAGAGTCTCTCAGTCTCCAAGGCCTACTTTCTTCGCAACACTTTGGCGGCATGAACACCATGATCCCCAATTTCTTACTCCCTGCCCTCACATGGCCAGTTCTTGTACAGTATAGCCTTTGCAATGAGCAAGGCTTATACACGCAACCAGATCAGTTTCTTAGTGTAGAGGGTATCAATATTGGATCAATATGAACATGTTTGATACTAAACTATTCATAATGCTTACAAGTGACTAATTCCTATGAAACTCAATGTAATGGAAGCAGTGACAAAAAAATGCCTACTACATAACCTAGAGAAGGAATGTTTTTAGATCCCATCCAATGAATTAATTCTCATAATGCTATAGAATTATTTCTGTACATAGGGCACCCTAAAAAGGACAATTCTGACCATGGAGTTTAATATCCATAACATTTCTAACTTTGTATTTATATTCCGAGAACCATGACAGCATATGTCTGGCAGACCTGTACCTTTATATCAAGATTCCAATAGTAAAACAGTCATAGTAAAGGGGAGCACATGGCTCAAGTCTAGAGGGATGACTTTATTCCAACATATAGCTAAATGCCACATGAGAGATCCAAAATCCTGCAGAAAAAAAACAAAACAAAAAAAACCAACCAACCCTCTACACATAATTTAACCCTAATATGTTCAGGAACCTACAAACCCATTTGCACATAGCCATATTTAAAGAAGCAGAGTCAAGATGGCATAAATAATAACAGCATGAGTTTCAATCTGAACTTGCTGGGGCTTAGCCAGGAAAGGTACCAGAGAGTCTACTGGGTGCATCTATCATAGACCAATTGCCACATATATGATACCCCCACGGCTATGGACTGAATACATGTGTCCCTCAAAATCCCTATGCTGAAATACTAACCCCCAAGATGATGGTATTAGGAGGTAGGTCAACTAATCTTTTGACAAGGGGGCCAAGAACACACAAGGGGGAAAGACTCTTCAATAAATGGTCTCTTCAACAAATGGTCTTGAGAAAACTGAATATTCACACAAAAAAGAATGAAACTGGACTCCTATCTCAAACCACTCACAAAAACTAAACTGAAATATACTGAAGGCATAAATGTAAATAAGACCTGAAACCATAAAATTCCTAGAAGAAAACATAAAAAACAACTCCCTGATGACATTGGTCTTAGCAATGATTTTTTTTTTTTTTGGCTATGACACCAAAAGCACAGGCAACAAAAGCAAAAATAGGCAAGTGGAACTACATCAAAATAAAAAGCTTCTGTACAGGGGCGCCTGGGTGGCTCGGTCGTTAAGTGTCTGCCTTTGGCTCAGGGTGATACCAGCGTTCTGGGATCGAGCCCCACATCAGGCTCCTCTGCTGGGAGCCTGCTTCTTCCTCTCCCACTCCCCCTGCTTCTGTTCCCTCTCTCACTGGCTGTCTCTCTCTCTGTCAAATAAATAAAATCTTTAAAAAAATAAATAAAATAAAAAGCTTCTGTACAGCAAAGAAAACAATTAACAAAATTAAAAGGAAACATGAAATGAGAGAAAATATTTGCAAATCATGTATCTGATAAGGGGGTTGATACCTGAAATATATATATCTGAAATATACAAGGAACTCATGCAACTTCCTAACGACAACAAAAAAATCCAGTTAAAAAATGGGCAAAGGACCTGGAAACATTTTTCCAAAGGAGACATACAAATGACCAACAGGTATCTGAAAAGGTGCTCAGTATCATTAATCAGGGAATGCAAATCAAAACCACAACGAGATACCACCTCACACCTGATATCAGAAAAGTAAGAGATAAGTTTTGGCAATTATGTGGAGAAAAGGGAACCCATGTACACTACTGGTGGGCATGTAAATTGGTACAGCCATTATGGAAAACAGTATGGGGTTTCTCAGAAAATTAAAAATGGGGCTACCATATGGTCTAGCAATCCCACCTCTGGGTATAAACCTGAAGGAAATGAAATTAGTATCTCAGAGATATCTGCACTTCCATATTCACTGCAACATTGTACTCACAATAGCCAATATATGGAAATAACCTAACTGTTGACAAATGAATAAAGAAAATGTGGTATACATTCACAACAGAATATTATTCAGCCACTAAAAAAAAAAAAAAAGAAAAAAAAGAAAAAAAATCCTGCTATTTGCTACAATATATATGAACCTAGAGGACATTATGCTAAGTGAAATAAGCCAAACACAGAAAGTCAAATACTGTATGATGTCACTCATCCACGGAATCTTTAAAAAAAAAAAAAAAAGTCAAACTCACAGAAACAGAGAATATATAGTGGTGGTTGCCAGCGACTGGGGGTGGTAGTGAGGGAAATTGAGAAATGCGGACCAAAGAGTACAAACTTTCAGTTATAAGATGAATAGATCCTGGGGATCTAATGTTAGCACGGCGACTAGAGTTAGTATGTTGGTAAGAGAGTAAATCTTAAGTGTTCTCAATGCACGTGCACGCAAGCGCGCACGGGCACACACACACACAACTGGGAACTGGGAGGTGATGTTTTAATTACCTTGACTGTAATCATTTCATAATGTATATATTAAATCATTATCTTGCACACCTTAAGTATATATAATTTTATCTGTCAATTATACCTCAAAAAAAACGGGAGGTAAAAGCATTTCTCATTTTAAAAAAGATTAAAAAACGAAGAGGCACCACAGGCTGGAAGAAAATGTTTTGTTTTATTTTGTTTTGTTTAAAGATTTTATTTATTTATTCATTCGACAGAGATAGAGACAGCCAGCGAGAGAGGGAACACAAGCAGGGGGAGTGGGAGAGGAAGAAGCAGGCTCATAGCGGAAGAGCCTGATGTGGGGCTCGATCCCAGAACGCAAGGATCACGCCCTGAGCCGAAGGCAGACGCTTAACCGCTGTGCCACCCAGGCGCCCTGGAAGAAAATGTTTTTTTAAGTGATATTATCTGATAAAGGCCATGTCTCTAGAATACATGAAGAATCATTACAACTCTATAATAAAAAGACAAATGACCCCTCAAAATGGGCAAAGGTTTTAAATTGACAGTTTGCCAAAGAAAACAAATGGCTTAAAAAGTACATGAAAAGATGCTCATCATTAGTCATCAGGGAAATGTAAATTAAACCACAAGAAACCACTACATATCCACTAGAATGGCTTTAATTAAAAAGACAGACAATACCAAGTTTTGGTGAGGATATAGAGAAAGTTTGTTTAGGATTGTTCTGTGGAACCACACTTGACAAATTTAAAACAAATTAGTGTCACTTAAGACACAGATCCCTGGCTGTCTGAATTTTCTGATATAAGTAATCAAATTTATAGAAATAATTTGACACTAATGAAAAAGAAAATACCAATCAACCTATATTAAACACTGCTTAAACATTAATGGTTCAAATCCACATTACCTTTTTAATAACATTAACTGTAATTCAGAGGTACCTGATAGAAAGACTTAAAAAATACTCCTAAAATAGAAATTACCTGAAAACTACTTTTACTATAACACCCTCAATACCCAGATTCAGAGATGGAAAATTAAAACTTTTGAAAGACTTCTTCATTGCAAAGCATATATATAAGAAAAAGAAATTAAACCTCCACAGTTGTCAGAAATAAAAAGATTACAGGAGACACCATTTCACCCTGCAAAATGGCAAAAATTATAATTTAAAAACAACCAGTGCTGTAGAATGTTTATTAGTACAGTCTTCTGGAGGTCGAGTTGGCAATACAAACATTTTACATGGGCACAACCGTTAAAACTAAAAATTCTGGTTCCACAAAATAATCCTGAACAAATTCTGCCGCGTACATGCAAAAATAGATATATAAGGGTATTTTGACATTTCCTGTAATCCAAAATATTGGAAATAACATAAATGTCACCAATAGAAAACACTTTAGTAAGTTAATGGTATGTCCACGCTATGATGTTTTATTTAAAAAGAATGAAGTAGGGGCGCCTGGCTGGTTTAGTTGGAAGTGTGTGACTCTTGATCTTGGTGTCACAAGTTAGAGCCCCATGTCGGATGCAGAGATTACTTAAAAAAATAAAATCTTAAGGGGCGCCTGGGTGGCTCAGTTGGTTAAGCATTTGCCTTCCGCTCAGGTCATGATCCCGGGGTCCTGGGATTGAGCCCCACATTGGACTCCCTGCTTGTCGGGGGGAAATGCTTCTCCCTCTCCCTCTGCCTGCTGCTCCCCCTGCTTGTTCTCTCTGTGTCAAATAAACAAATGAAATCTTTAAAAATAAATAAATAAATAAATAAATAAATAAATAAATAAAATCTGAAAAATATTTTAAAAAATAAATAAAAAGAATGAAGTCGTTTTGAATTTATTGACATGTAATGACCAGGATACATTATCAGGTGAAAAAAAATGTATGCACAGAACAAAATACATGATCCCTCTTTTTAAGCTTGAACGTATAAACACGAATCAATTATACTAATGTGAATACACAGAAAAACATCTGGAAAGATACTCAATTTTGTAACTAGTTACTTCAGAAGTAAAGGGTGGAACAGGATGGAGAAGATAATAACTTTTGTATTGCTTCGATTTTTAAAAAACAAGAACGTTTTTTTTATAACTTAAAAAGAAATAGTGAAAAAAGAACTGGAAAGGGGCCATTAATACTATGTACTAGAGAGTTAAGAATAACTAATCACAAGTATTGTATCTGTCAATACTCAAACAAAAGATGTTTCCACTATCTAGAAAATTGTTAGAACTGACTTTCAAAGGATGCTGATGACTGAATTACATTTCTATAAATATATTAACATCAGTGACCCCCCCACCCCAACCAATGAGATCACTGGTTCCTAGTAAATTAAACTATATAAGCTGATTATACATGAAAGTCCAATGATTGGAAATGAGTATTGTATCACTAAAAACCATTAAAGTTGATCAAAAGTAAAGTAAACCACGCTTCAAAGATGTTTTTGGCTATTTATTTTTATTTTTAATTTTTAAAGATTTCATTATTTGACAGAGAGAGAGCCAGCCAGCGAGAAAGGGAACACAAGCAGGGGGAGTGAGAGAGGAAGAAGCAGGCTCCCAGCAGGGAGCCTGATGTGGGGCTCGATCCCAGAACGCTGGGATCACGCCCTGAGCCGAAGGCAGACGCTTAACCGCTGTGCCACCCAGGCGCCCGTTTTTAGCTATTTAAACATTCCTTTGAAGGAATTTTTTCTTCAGTCTTCTTAAAAATATATATCCACTTGCCTGAAAACTCCATTTCCCGGTAAATTTCCCCACAGCAAGCATGAGTATTTTTCACTGCTTTGAGAATTTCAAAATCTTTTAGGATTTTCTATCTTGACAATGTTCATCAATGCCTCTGAAAGTACTTGAATGAAGAATGCTGATAGTAGGGCATAACCACAGTAGTTGAATTTTGTTAATTATGGGGTTTTAGGGTTAGCAAGGGTGTAAAAATGGAGGGATAATTAGTACATAACACATAACCTGTACTTTAAAATTTTTCTTCTAGACCAAAGACTTGTGCTAAAACACACCTACACACACACACACACACACACACACACACACACAGGGACTGGAGTGAAGAGCTATGTCAAAGGAATACATGAGTCAAATGAAAGAGCCCCCAATGCCCAAAGCTGGAATAATTTGGGCAAGAAAATACAGTACTGGATTATAACCCAAAGTATACAATAAATATCCATGAATCCACACTGATGTAAATAAGTGACTGAATAAATAAATGCAGGAGAAGAGACAAACCTCCCACAGAAAAAAATTCCCAATAATTTACCTACACTCCACTCCCAAGGAAGTAGAGTGTAACTTCCCACCTCTTAATTGTGGGCTGTGCACAGTGACTTGTTTCCAAAGAGTACAGCATGGAAAGAGCTAAAAAAGAACGACCTTACAGTGGAGAAACCTGACAAACACTGCTAAGCCAGGTGATCAAGGTTAACATCAACAGTGTTAGGTTATATTGATAATATGCACCCTTAATATGACTGTGATGACAATGGCACTTTACCTGTGTGGTCTTCCTGCCAAAATACCATAACTCCAGCCTAATCAAGGGAAAAACATTAGACAAATTCCAATTGAGGAATATTCTACAAAATATCTGACCAGTACTCCTCAAAACTTAAAAGTCATCAAAAATAAGAAAAGTCTGAGAAATCATCACAGCTCAAAGGAGCCAAAAGAGATATGACAGCTAAAAGTTAATGTGGTATCCTGGATGGGATCCTGACAGAAAAAAACCTTAAAACTAAGGAAATCTGAAAATAGATTTTAATGATACTATATCAATATTGGTTAACTGTGATGAATGTACCATACTAATACAAGATGTGACTGATGTGGGAAACTAGCTGTAGGGTATTTGGGAATTCAATGTACTGTCTTCACAATGTTTCTGTAAATTTAAAACTATTTTAGTAAAAAATTTATTAAAAAAAAAAAATAAAAGATTTGTCGGGGCACCCATGTGGCTGAGCCGGTTAAGCATCGGACTCTTGATTTCAGCCCAGGTCTTGATCTCAGGGTCATGAGTTCAGCACTGTATTGAGCTTCACGTGAGCCTACCTCAAAAAAAAAAAAAAAAAAAAAGAGAGAGAAAGAAAAAAAAAAAAAGATTTGTATTTATAATTATTTTTAAGATCTGTACTTTTTTTTAAGGTTTTATTTATTTACTTGAGAGAGAGAGAGAGAATGCAACAGGGAGAGCGCGAGGGAGAAGCAGACTCCCCACTGAGCAGGGAGCCCAATGCGGGGCTCAATCCCAGGACCCCAGGATCATGACCTGAGCCAGAGGCAGATGCTTAACCAAATGAGCCACCCACATGGCCCCTAAGATTTGTATTTTTATTTTATTTATTTTTTTAAATTTTTTAAAAAGATTTTATTTATTTGAGAGAGAGAGGGAGAGCATGCGCAGGGGGAGGGGGAGAGGGAGAAGCAGACTCCCCCATTGAGCAGGGAGCCCGGTGTGGGGCTCAATCCCAGGACCCTGAGATCATGACCTAAGCCAAAGGCAGATGCTTAACCGACTGAGGCACTTAGGTGCCCCAGATTTGTATTTTTAAAAACTCTTCATTATTATACTCATTTTCATACCTGATATTGGCTATTTTTACTTAGTTATCAAACTTGATACTGGCTCTTTCAACACTGTGAACTAAACTTGCTAAAATAATCAGAAGCTAATACAGCTGGCCATTATTAATCTAAACTTGAGAATTTTCTCAGATAAGGCAAAAAATTAAGCAATACTGACATTCTATAAACTAATTTTAACATAAATATATATTTAAAATTGTAATCATGTAAGTTGCAACCATGTTAATTGTTATCTGACTGGCTCTCTTCCATCCTCCCACTGAAATATTCATAAAATCTCCCTTGGATATATGCAATGTTTAAATAGTTCTGGAAAGTTAAAATACTGACTAAAAATCTGTTAGGCCTCAGGATAAATTAAAGTAGGAAAAGAAGACCAGGAAGATGATAAGATGTTTCTACCTATCTGCCAATGGGAATCTTTACCTTAGTGATCTCTCTATTCCAAATTAGGTACCAAAGCAACCTGAGTTGTTTCCCTCCCCTTATCTTACTGTCTATTTGTACACCTCTCTTTCCAGATGCATTCAGGAAACTATAATTTCCAAGGATGCAAATGAAAAATGGAAACACAAAGACTGTGATGGAATCAAAAAGAACCAAAATACACTCTGAGGGAGGAGTTGTTTTTCATGTCCTGTTTCTGGCAAATAGATTGCTCAAATTATCCAGGAATTAATTTAAATTACCCAGACATGTTTTGTTTGGCTCATACAGTGTATGGGGTGTTTCCCCCAAGACATTTTTTAATTAGTTGCCAATATTTCAAAATTGTAATGTTATACTAAGAATCTGGATTTCTAGTTCTTCTGGAGAAATCAGAAGATCTAGCAACACCAGGCCAGAATTCCCACATAGCAACAATAAGAAGGCAGCCAGCAGTTAGTGAATCTGGGTGGGAACGCTGGTTCCTCACTGTTCTTTCCCTACGTAAGTCATTCATTTACTTTACATTCCTGGAGTTTGTAGACATTTACTGTCACTGCTGGCAGAGACAAAGAGTTAAGTAATGACAGTAGTTTTTAATCCAGAAACACCAAACTATATTTAGTCATCAGTAAATATCAAACATTTGTCCACAGAACAGTTCATCCAACAGCCCTTCAGCTGTAGATCTGGCTATGGATATATGTATTTTCCAGTACTAAGTGGCCAGGCCTTGGAATTTGGATATTTAGTCAAATGAGTTACTGGACAAGATGATTTTACAAAAAAGTTCACTGATAACTTATCACAATTGACCTGTACCCATAATCCACAATACTTTTTATGTATTTAAGTCAGAAAGAATGACAAATTGCTATATGTAGGCCACTTTTTACCTAAAAATTTGACCACTATTTTTATTAGGATGAGAAATTCAACACAAGGTAATTTATCCACTCACATAATAACTCTTAAAGACCAGAGTGATGATGGCAGAATTGGAATCCTGAACTTAAAAAAACCACATACAACAGTCTTGCCCTATTTATCTACTCCATGAAGCCTTGCTGCTTAAGTAGTTAGGAAAAAGTTTTGAGTTCAAGTTTTCAGAGTAAATATGGGTTCAGGAGTACAGGAACTTAAAAAAAAAAAGACTGCACTCAGCATAACAACGCAGCTTGTCTCTTTGGAGACTCTTCTATTCCAATTATCCTTCGCTAAATTACCCACATTTCCCCATTATTATCCACTTGAAATCTTATCTACTTAAGACACATCCACACATCCCCATAAATTATTCTAGATGTTCCCTAACAGAATTACACACACACACCCCCGCCTCTTGTTTCTAAGTTGGATAGTAAGCTTGTGTAATACTTAGAGAAATAGTAGAAAACCCTTCTTTCCTGCATGACATAATGTTCCTAGAATACAAAATAACATTAAAGCATGCACTGTAGGGGAGCCTGGATGGCTCAGCTGGTTGAGCGCCCGACTCTTGATCTTGGCTCAGGTCACGATCTCGGGGGTCATGGGACCACGTCACCACAGACTCTGCTCTGCACTCAGTGGGGCGTCTGCTTCCGCTCTCTCTCTCCCTCTGCCCCCTCCTTCCTTGCATGCATGCATGTGCGCATTGCTCTCTCTCTCTCTCTCTAATAAAAAATAAAACTTAAAGAAAGCAAAAAAGCATATACTGTAAATAAAAAAAGACTTGTGATTAGCCTGGGAGTTTTACCTCTATTAATAAACACAGAAAAGTATGTTCTAAAATAATACAAATAGTACATCAACAAAATTAAAATTATTAACTCTATTAAACTGCCACACTGTGTTAAATGAAGGAGCCTTTATAAATAAATAAAATTAAAAAAAACTTTTTAAATAAAGTTTGAAAAATAGTAACTTCTTAGTAAGATACAATATATA
Source organism: Ursus americanus (assembly GCF_024610735.1). Taxonomy (NCBI): domain Eukaryota; kingdom Metazoa; phylum Chordata; class Mammalia; order Carnivora; family Ursidae; genus Ursus; species Ursus americanus. The sequence continues at coordinate 7,259,687 of NC_142137.1, read as the reverse complement.
GTATATGAATTTCATGTTATATTTTCTTGCAGGGGCCAGCATGGAAGAAAAAAATGTATTTGACAACAATGTATATTATAAATTTTCTTCCCTATTACTCTTACTGTTGCAAAGAATTCTATTTTCCATTATGATTAGATTCATTCCTTGTAATTATCCTTCTCTAGTACATCACACTCCTACAGAATTTCACATGTCAAACAACAGAATAAAATACCATTCTTTTCATTTCAAGGGAGGAAAACGCCTATTTGTAACTTTACTGAAAAGTACTTTTTCCAAAAAAAAAGTACTTTTTCCTTTTCAAGAACATTCACTTTATACATAGTAATTATATCCTAAGTTTAAAAAAAAAAAAAGGATCCTCTACAGAAAACATCATTTGCTTTTAAAAATTTACTTAAAATACTAACTAGGTAAATGTTCCACTGGGAAGACCATCATCTACACAGCCAGTGGCATCAGTTTTATCTTCAATAGTATCTTGACCCAAAGTTGTCACAAATGGTGAAATTGAAGCAATAGGTCCAGGAGTTAGGAAACCCCTCGAACAAGAGTCTAGTATCCTATTTTATTGATTTTACTTTAACATAATTTAATACAATATGCAGATTCATTACTTCTGCACCAGTATGAAAGCTATTAGACATAGATTTAACAAATTTTGCTATAGAATCAATAATCTATAATTTTATTCCTTCCTTCTTCAATTTCTGGAGATACTGTCATTTTCCATTTGAAATACGTATCACAGCTTCAAAGAAAACACTAGCACTAGGGTGCACAAACGCCAACATATAAGTCAGAAATTCAGTATCCACTGAATTGAGAAAAATTTCTGGGAATGAAGGTAGTGTTAACACAACACTTCAATCAACTGCACAGAAATAACTACAGATACGTGTTAAATGTTATGAAAGATATCAGGGGATCTTAAAATTGGAAAAGGTATTGATTTTAAATAACCACAAGATTCAAATATGAAAATGATGAACAATCAAATTTACATGCCTACAAATAAAACATTTAACAAGTCAGTACTACTAATAAATTGGTCACAACAGCAGTTCTGTGTCTCCATGCCTTACCAGTCCTACATCCTCTGGGAGCGTGGGGGTGCTTTTCTTTTAATCCAATCTCTTATTTGGGTAAATTTTTAAAAGATAATTCACATGACTGTCATTTGCTAATTTATTAAAAAAGAAATGTCCAGGTGGAAATTTTTTGAGCTATCAAATATGCTAATAACTTAATAGGACTAAAAAGTTCTCACTTGATGTTTCTTGACTGTTTAAATTAGAGACATATTTAACTATGAAAACACACTTACACAATTATTCCATTCCTTCATCTCAACAATTTTGAGACCAGTGACTTTTTTTTAAGATTTATTCATTTCAGAGAGAAAGAGAGCATGCATGCAAGCACGCACACAAGCGGCGGGGGGTGGGAGGTGCAGAGGGAGAGGGAGAGTGGAAGCAGACTCCCCACTGAGGGCTGAATTCCAGGACCCTGAGATCATGACCTGAGTTGAAACCAACAGTCAGACACTCAACCAACTGAGCCACCCAGGTGCCCAGGGATCAGGGACTTTTAAGGATGATTCCTACACAGTTATAATCCCACTAGAATGAACAACTGCATTTTACAACCATGTTATTTTATTTTTTAATACTAAACTAAGTTTCCATGGACTAGGTGATGACCCAAATAATGCCATGTATATGAAGGAAAAAGTATTGGTACTAATCTACAGATATAGTATGTAATTTATTTTATTTTAGCCTACTGTATCAGGGTCCAACCAAGAAACAGGAACCACATGGTGACTTGAAAAGGGAAAGTTCCACTTAAAGAATTATTAATTATAACAGGGGAGTAACATACATAAATGTGTAAAGAGAAGTCTAAAGAATACCAGAGGGCTGAGTGCAAGTATCCAAGAAAAAAACATAGAAGAGGTCCAAACTAGGCTATGGACAAAGGAGAAGATGTGGTTGCAGCCTACTGGATGTCAAAGAAGTTTGCCAGGTTGGGCTGTCTGGACCTAATAGGCTGGTCAGTGAGCACACACAGGGAGATGAAACGTTAAGAACCTGACCCAGCAGTGCCTAAACAGGGAGGGCCAAGGAAAACAACTCTCTATGGTATAAGATGACGTGCAGGGGGAACTGGGGAATTAGCTGCTGGCTTTCCAGGAAGGAGACATGATGTTTATGATGTTCGGAGTTTGCAATGTACATGTCGGGGGAACTATGGTTAGATGGTCACTTGGGGCTAGGGCTGTGAGCTCACCAAGAGTGTGTTTATTATGGGCACTCAACCTGGGGCAGAGGACCACTGGATGTCCCCATATCTGTCCCACTAACAGTCATGCATCAGGAGCAAGAAACTAAAGTCCCTTCCTTGTGTAGTGTCCCTTCAGTATGCTCTACTAACAAAGCTGAACATCAATCAAAGAAGAAATGCTTAAAGGGTCAAGCTCCAATATCGCAGAGCAAGTAACTGAGTTGATTTAGAGCTGAGAGGGACTCTGATAACCCGGACACTTAATACTCAGGTATCTTCATAAAGGGTAAAGCATGAAAGAAACAATAAACCAGAAATACCCGCTACATTAAATTTGACCAAAAGACAGTAATTAAAATCTGCAGTCACATCTCCAGTACACTCTGAAAATGGGAAAAATAGGTCAGGCAGTTATTTAATAATTTATCTCAGAAACCTCAGCTACTCGTAGCACTATAAACCAGCAGTTTCCAAAGAAAGAGTATACAGTGAAATATAGAAGGGGGAAAAACTTCTTGTTCTATGGAATTTATCTAAAATGTAAATTTTATAATTTAGTATACAGACTCAAATAACTATATATGCTGCAATAGTACATATATGTGGTGTGTATGTGTGTACACACTCTCTCAAACTACCTTATTGTGCTATACTAACCCTTCTTCTTCTTAGGATGAAATTATATAATGCCTACCCCATGAGATAAAGTGAGGTGAATGACATAGGCACGATGATGTAGCATTAGGCTACTACTGACTGTTAGAAGGATACGTTAGAAGGAAGATCATCTACTCTGGACCACAAATGACCATGGGTAACTGAAACCACAAAAAGTGAAACAGAGGATAGATAAGAGGGGGACTACTGTGTCTATAAACATATACAACTTATAATTAGACATTCCTATATTGAGGTTTCATATTCAAATGTTTACTGGTAGAATACCCAATTAAAAGCTGCTTAAAGATCACTGGTGTGACAATGACCCTACTTTTCTCCAAGAGTTTTAGGTACTTCTTTTTGCCAAATAAAGAAACAAAACACATCACAAATGCAGGTATTTTTTTCTTAATCCAGTAAAATAAAGAAATTATCTCAGTTATATGTGGAGGAAAAAAGTTGTATGTGGAGATTAGAAACCAATTTCTTCAACAAGTTGCTCCCATTACAGTTCATAAATATGTATGATTACCTTTAAAAGACTCATACATTACTCAAATAAATTCAAAACTAATAAAATTCCCACTACTGCTAAACAAAGAACCCTAATTAACACATTATTAAATAAGGCTATTACGTAATCTCCACTACAATAGTAAAATGCTTATATTCATTGTTCTGCTTTCCTGATAAATTTAGTTTTCAAATTATTAAAGTTTACTATTGTAAATTCCTTCTGTACCCTAAAAAAACAAACAAACAAACAAACAAACAAACCTACATAGTCCTTCCAAAAAGAAAAAAAAAATGTTTTACTTAGTTTGGGTTTTGCTTTTCCTGTTTTTGTTTCGTTTTGCTGTTGTTGTTTTAAAGGCTCCACACCCAGTGTGGAGCCCAATGCAGGGCCTGAACTCACAAAAGTGAGATCAAGACCTGAGCCAAGACCAAGAGTCAGATGCTTAACTGACTGAGCCAATCAGGCGCCCCTCTTGCTTGTTTTTTAAACATTAAATCCTAGTTACTTGACTTAGACAAGTTACTGTACTGCTTTGCACCTTAGCAATCTCATATATAAATAGGAATAGCAACTCTATTTCAGAGGGTTGTTGAAGATTAAATGAGTTCCTCTCTCTCAATCTCTCCCTTTCCTGCCCCAACATACATACTCACTCTCTTTCTAACACACACACACACACACTTTCAATAGTTCCTGGCACATAGCCAGCATTTAATAAATATAAGCTATTGACTACCACTGATCATGTACTCATGTTTGCTTTATAAGAACTCCATTTGACCAAACTCAATACCTGGCCGAAAACAGATACCCAATGTCAGAACTGAGATGAAATAAGAGTGGTCAGAACGAACTTAATTTCAGTAAGTAACAGCCTCTTATAAGCACAGAATTTACTCTCCCCTCCAATAATTAAAACCACCTATTCAAGGGAAAAAGAAGAGACAAACATCCAACAAGATTTAATTACCTATGATTCAGTAAAATAAGGCATGGCCCCTGCTTTTTTTTTTTTTTTTTTTTTTTAAGATTTTATTTATTATTTTCTCTGAGGAGTGCCCAGGTGGCTCAGTTGGTTAAGTGTCTGCTTTCAGCTCAGGTCATGATCTCAGGGTCCTGGGATCAAGCCCCGCATTGAGCTCCCTACTCAGTGGGGAGTCTGCTTCTCCCTCTGCCCTTCCCCCCCCACTCATGCTCTCTTTCTCTTAAATAATAAAAATATTTAAGAGAAAGAGGGGGGGAAGGGCAGAGGAAGAGGGAGAACCTCAAGCAGACTCCACACTGAGGGCGGGGCTTGATCTCATGACCCCGAGATCATGACCTGAGTTGAAACCAAGAGTCCAAGAGTCATATGCTTAACTGACTGAATCACCCAGGTGCCCCCTGTCTCCTGCTTTTAAGAAGTTCCAATCTGGGGGTAAGGTGAGGAGACAAATGCAATCATAACACAGAGAAACTATGATAAAAGCCAGAAAAACATACAGTCTAATATAAATATGTGAAATGTCATTAAATCTATTTAGGAGTGTAGGAAGGCCTCCTTAGAAATTAATACCTAATAATTTTATCACAGATTAAGGGAAAGAAATATGTATAGACATCAGGTTTATAAAAGGAGGAAACACTAAAGGAAAAAGCTAAAGCCAAAGCACAGACATGAGGGAGGATATGAAAACTGTGGTATAAGAACAAAACATGAAGCTCTAAGGCTACAGAGAAGTAAGGAATATGGCTCCCCCATCAGCGAGGCTGGTGCACTGGGAGCCAGGTCATGAAGGTCATGAAGCCAGGTCATCCAGCCAGAGAAGACTACAGGAAGCAGCACATGAATAAAATCAACTGAACTTGGTGACTAGATTGTGGAGGTGAAAGAAGTTAGAACTAAAAGTGACTCGAGGTTTCAAAACCTAAATTTAAGCGTGAGTGAGGGCAACGTCACCAATACCAACAGGACTTCTGTTTGGTGGGGAGTAGAGGAATGTAAGGGAGAGTGGATGAGTTCAATTTCAAGCATGTTTAATTAGAAGTACCTACTGAACTCCATGAGGAAGAGTTCCGTAGGTAGCTGGAAACAGGAGCCAAGACCTAAGAGCTAAGAAGAATATAAGGTCTGAAAGAATGGATAGATACCTGGAAATTCTATCCAGACCAGGTAACAAGGGATGCTGTCAGAGTGAAAGACTGCTGAAGATTAGTATGTAAAGCATGGATTATCAACCAGGACAACATGAGTCACTTTCTGGTAAGAGTCCAATCTCAGACATGACGATAAGGTGAGAAAATGGTTGAGGCTATTCACGTAAATGCAAGGAAGAAAAGCACATTTGAGGAAATGTCACACACACACCCTGCAATTTTGGATCTAGTCCTTCTAAATACATTAATTTTAGCTAATAATTACTGTGCAATTCCAGCAGGTGAAAGGAAGAGTCAGTACAGATGACCAAGGAGCAGTCACAAAGGTATGAGATTAGGAGAGCAGTGTGAATAAGCTGAAGGGAGATGAACTTAAGATGGGATCACAAACACTTTAAATTCCAATAGGGGCTGAGCAGGCATCCACTCCAGCCCGTAGCCATGAATGAGTGCAATACTGCCAGATCTTCTGACTTTCCAAGATAAGCCAAACATCCATATTTCAATACAAAAGTTTGTAATTTTTAAACTCTCGACAATTACGTTTTCTTAAAAACAACAGAGTCACATAAAGTAATCTGAGCTGGTGGATTGCTACTTGGCTCTACAGTTAATGTTAAGTATCACAGATATGCTGAGCAAGTGACCTTTAAAACAACATTTTCTTTAGTATGGTGAGGGGTAGAATCTAAACTGCAATGGAAGGTAAGAAATGAAGACAATAAATACGGTACCTTTCTAAGAAGCATGGCAATAAAGATTAGAAAACCAGTTTAACCCCCCCCCCATAAGGTAAGAAAGGTCTCATATGTGAGTGAAGGGCTTAAAGAAAACAAAGAAATCTGAACATAAATGACCAACAAAGCAAAAAGATGAAAAAGACATGCACACTCTACAGGTTCAAGGACAGAAGTGATGGAAAAGAAAAATGACGAAGACACAATAAAAGTGGAAAGGTGCTCTGAGAGGGTGGGGAATCAACTGCACAGATAAAGAGATCCACTTTACAGGGAACAGCCACTTCTCTGGAAACCTACGGAAGAAAATGAAAGATCCAGAGAAAAAGAAATGAAGACTGGGGGGAATGTGTAAGATGGTGTAGGTCTTCTCCATGAACTCAAAAAGAATTAAATGTTAGCATGGAGTATATTTGTGGAAGTGTGCTTAAGGTTCACTATTATTTAACTTTATTGTTCCTCTGATAAGGTACAATTTCTCTATTCACACTATATACATGTCAGTGCCATGCTTCCAGAGAAATAAATGTATTTTAAATATCAGGTACCAAAAAATGTGTTTATTTAACGTGTCTTAGTAGGTAAAACAAAAGTAAACAGCATAATTAAAACTCTTTTAAAATTAAATAGACTATATGAAAGTTCTCAGTGATGGCTTTATTACGTCTCTAAGACAAGAACATTCATTATGTTCTCCAGAATACAGAGAAGAAAGCAGTAAAATGAAGAAAAATAAGGGAAAAAACCCATACCTGTTTAAGAAGAAAATAATGTCAGAAAAGTATGCCTGAACTCCCTTTACAACCTCTGGCAATGGTACTGGTATATGCTAGATTAGTACTTCTCAAACTTTTCTGCAGAGGTAACTTTTCTGTTTTACACATCAAGATATCAAGTAAAACTTTGGGGTCAAGGGAAAGAATTCCCTTAACTTTTTTAAGTTTTAAAACCACTATCTAGATGACAATAAACTAAGGAGTAGTTTACTAAGATTAATGTTCTTTTACGAAGGAAAATTTCAGATCTAGTCTTCTTAAGTATATTAACAGCTAGCATTTACTGTGTACTTCCAGCATCGTAACATGCAAAATGCTCACCAAACATTATGCCTTAATCACAACTTTAAGGCAGATATTACCTCCAGTCTGTAGATGAGAACACAGACACAAAACCAAGCCTGAAGTCCATAAGGAAGTAAGGGAGTTGTAATTTGAATCATAGTTCAAAATCTGTACTTTAATATGTAATACTACCTTCTCTTATCCCCAGCCTCTCAAATCCCCAATATAAAATTATGGAATTTTAAAATTTGGAAAGGAAACGTTTCAACTGTAAAGCTAATAATCTTCTCCTGGTACATTGCACACATCAAGTTATCTCTCTCCCACTCACACCCCCAAAGTCAAAAGAATTTTTTAATAATTTATTATGAAATAAAATTCCACCTTCTCTAAAATACAGACTTCAAAAAAGTTGGTAGATCGGTACTCTGTTATTTTTCAAGGTGATGGTTAATAGATGGCATTGAATATGACAGAATTATTGTTTTCAAATTAAACTAGGTCATTATCATATATAAAACATCAAAGGTATTTCCAAAGTAGTCTCTAAGTGTAAATGAAAATGTTGCTTTATATTATAACAATCATTTAAAATAATTATGTCTTTGATCAATTCTGACAACGAAGGTCTGTAACATTTCTATTTCAAGGATAAAGAAGCAAAGAAAAGTTAAGTAGCATGCCAAGGGACTTTATAAACAATTTTGTGAAAATTAAAACCAGTGTCCTAAGAATCCCAAGACTTTAATTCACAGTATCTAATGGACTGTCAAGCAAAGTATATATGAAAGACAGGATGTAAAGAGTAGGTTTTTTCCATTAAGTAAAACAAGATCTACAGAAGATGATTCTCAGGGTGGGCGGGGGTAGGGGGGAATCAAACACCACAAATGGTTTCATTCAAGAGAAGTAAATCCTCAAAGGTCTTTCTGGTGTTAAAAATAATTTCTCTTTGGCAGCGTTTGCAACACCAGGTCACCTTTTCAGAAATATTTTATAAATAGGTCACAATATTGAATATGCTAAGTATGACTTGACAACATACTCAGTTTTACATAATAGGGTGAATCTTAATTACTAAAGAAACAGCAGTTATGACATGAGCATTCAGAACTGCTTCCTATAAAATATCTTCATGCTGACCATGAAGTGCACGATCAATTTGTTTGAGGATATAATTTTATTCATAGTATCTGTTGTTACATGCAATATCCCATTTTAGGCTGGGAACATTTTTTTTTTAATTTCCCTAATAGAGCTTTACAATAAAGTTATACAGGGGCACGTGGGCGGCAGGTTAAGTGTGGGACTCTAGGTTTCAGCTCAGGTCATGAGATGGAGCCCCAAGCTGGGCTCTGCACTGAGCACAGAGTCTGCTTAAAGACACTCTCATCCTCTCCCCCGTGCCTTCCCCAACCCCCCTTGCCGCTGTAAGGGAGTGCGCACTCTCTCTCCCCTTTTCTGAAATCAATCAATCTTTAAAAAAATAAAACTTATGCAAATATGGTTTGGATAAGTTGTGGTAAGTCAAAAGATCAAACTACTTAAGTATCAATTTTAGTATTTTATTAAACTTCATGTTTTATTCTTTTGAAATATAATCTTGTGAAAGTTTTGTTCAAAAATTTAAAATAAAAATTTGTATTTTTCAGAATATAAATTGACAAAATGATAATGCTTTTGAGTTAAACATAATGTTTCACATTTTTTATTGATGGAGATTTATCATATTTGCAAAATTAGGGAAAGATCAAGAATATGTACAAATGTTTACACAGAAAATACAAAATGTAAGCTATTAATTTAGAACAAATAAAATTCTAAGTCCCTCATTTTGATAATGGCTCATCTAAAAGTAGTAGTAAAATCATTCTTATTTAACGAAAATAATTTTCTCTCAAAAATCACAAATATCGGCTTCAATTAACTTTGGTAAGCTAAAATTACCACAGGAATTAATTTAAATATTTGATATGCTAACTTTCTAATATCCCTATAAAATTGTTTGGGATGGGAATCCAGTCAATTATTAATTACCACTTTTAAATTTAGATTACCTCTTTTTAAATATAAAACCTATATCTGAGAGCTATGAAGTTAATATATAATGTTGCCTATGTCAGTTATTAATAAGGATGTCAAATGTTCCACATTAACACACTGTCCAGATATTTTAACTGCTTCACTTTAGCCATTTAACCAAATATCTCAGCCTTCTTAAACAAATGCCTAAAAAATTTAACATTTTCTGATGATTCAGTGTCATACTAAACAATTATCACATAGTAATGATGAGATCCTAGGAGGCAATTTGGATAAAGTGAAACATTTAAACAAATGGAACGGTATTCAATCCTATGGTCTCACAGGTCTTCAGAATAAACAATTCACTGTTAGTAAAGAATCTAACAGTGCCTTTTTGAACATTAATTCTCTTCCTCTTCAATCTTAGTCCAGCCTCTCTCTAACTCCAAGCTTCATTCTCGCCCCACCTTATTTCTTCAAAGAAAGCATGAGCTAAAGATCTTGTTCAGATTAGAGAGGAGCTCATATCCAAATCCATTTGGCTTTCCACTACATAACACTTCTCCTCTAAGCAAAATCACAAAGGAAGTAAAACAAACAGGTATACTTGTGAGGAATGAAGAGACCAATTTCGATGGAGCAGAAAGTTCCTGCTGAACAGTGAAAGGATGGAAAAAATGTAAACAGAGCAAGTAGAGCCCTGGGCTGAGGCTTAAACGTGTATGTTATCCCACGCACCAGTATTTCTCAAGTTGGGTTCCACGGTCATAATGCTGGGTTTCCAGCGTTCACTGTAAGAAATTTAAAACTGTATTTAAATTTTGATTCTCCTCCTAAATAAAATGTAAGAATGTTCTGAATCAGCTAGACTAGAAGGCCACCTTATAATTCAGGACTGCCTGCTTACCTTTATGCTTACTACTAAACTGAGCACAGTGATCCCCCATAGGTAGTTTTCAAACTGTTGGCTATAACTATCAATGGACTATAAAATCAAGAGCAGCTTTGCAAAATAATAATAAATAATAAAATAGAATGCACCATACCTAGTAAGGATAAGTACTGTTTTGTGATATTTTTGTTTCAGTGTGACAAGTTGTAAAGTTAAAAAAAAAAAGTTACATCTTACTATAAGCTGATGTCAAAACTTGTAACTCTAAGATCTAAAGACTCACTCTCTTGGGTTTCTGCAAACTCAAACTTGAGAAAACACTGTTACAAGTATTGGACTGCCAATTAGGTAGAAAGATAAAACGCAGGATACTGGGGACTTTCAGAAATTGAAAGTAAGATTAAAAGCAAGTTCATCAGTTACAAAAAAAAAAAAAAAAAAAGAAGAAGGCTAAAGATTAGGACCTAGGATGCTATTATTGGACTGCACAATGTTCAGACAGCACAAAACACCAAGCTGAGACCAGATTTAATATTAAGGTAAAGAACTATTGTAAATAAAGAGGTTGTTCTACAAATTTCCCAAAGTCTGAGTGATGTAGTGGGGGCCCCCTTCTTCTGCTTAGAGACTGAGATTAGAAAACGGGACTGGAAATGCCTTTAGCCAATCTAAGAGAAAAGGAACAAAGAGATGTGCTTTGATTAGAGAATATGGACTGACAAGAAAAAAGCAGAGGCAGGGCTACAGAGAGGAAAAATTGAAATCTGACCTATAAAAGTGTCTGACATTGCAGTGGGGATTAAAGAGAATGGGGATATGTGGTAGACTGTTATGTTATAAAAAGAATCACATCTCCTTGTACCCAAAAGAAGATGGGTTTGACCACTTGTACCCAAAAAGACCTTGGCAAACATGACACAAGCAGAAGCTTAAAAAGCAGTTGTGCAACAGAACTTGTTCTCTTCTTGCCATGTAAAGAAATTCCAGGTTACCTTACTAGATGGTAAGAGTGCAGCAAATGAGCCAACCCAACTAAGGAACCTTGACCAACCCACCTGACAACAAGACAAATGAGTGAGACCATTTGGGACCATTCAGCCCCAGACAACCTACCAGGTGACTGCAAACCACCCAATGGACCCACAGACTTGAGAACAGTAATAAAAACAGCTATTCTTCTGGAGCACCTAGCTGGCTCTATTGGTAGAGCATGTAACTCTTGATCTTGGGGTAGTGAGTTCCAGCCCCACATCAGGGGTAGAGCTTATGTAAAACAAACAAAAACCCCAGCTGTTCTTCTAAAGCCACTATGTTTTGGGGTAGTTTGTTACACTGCAATAAAATGGATACAGGATACTTCGAGAAAAACCAAAGTCGGGGGGTGCCTGGCTGGCTCAGTCAGTAGAGCGTGTGATTCTCAATCTCAGGGTGTGAGTTCAAGCACACACTGGACATGGAGCCTACTTCAAAAACAAACACCTAAGGTTGTAGCATTGTGAACTTCTTTTCGTCTGTTTCAGTGTCCCAAATTTAGAAGGGTGAGTCTTTAAGCAATATAACCATATATTATCTATACTTAAAAGATTAATTAAAATTCCTTCATTTGGATCCTAAACCCTTACTCTGGTTCTAATCTACCTTTTCTATCCTATTTTTCAACCCAACCCCTGACCTTTTCCTCCACGATGCCAGTTTGAGGTTGTTCCGTTTTTCTGAGTGTTTATTCCCACCCTTCCCACTTCTGTTTAGTTACCCAAATTCATTCAAGACTCAATGTAAATAAGTTTTCCTTTCCTGATCAATTTTTACTAAATTAATTTCAAAATGCTCTTAATTCACATTCCACTTATTATTATTTATCATTAGACACTTTACCATCTAATATTATTGCTTAACTGTTAATATATGCATCAAATTTGTAAGAGCTTCGAAGGCAGAGATCTCCATAGTTCCCTTAGTGCTCCCACATGAGGAATTTAATTACCTAATTAAAATAAATTAAGAAAGGGGCGCCTGGATGGCTCAGTCAGTTAAGCGTCTGCCTTGGGCTGAGCTCATGATCCCAGAGTCCTGGGATCAAGCCCCACATCAGGCTCCCTGCTCGTTGGGGGAACCTGCTTCTCCCGCTCCCTCTTCCTGCTAATCTCCCTGCTTGTGCTCTCTCTGCCAAATAAATAACATTTTTTAAAAAATGAATAAGAAAAAATATATGTAATACTGAATTTTAACACATCTTCTTGGCTAAATATGCTTACTCACAGATTAAGTTTTTGTAAAGTGAAGTGAAGGAGGAAAAAGTAACATTTTTCTTCTGAGGTGCACTGTGCAACTCTCAATGCTAAAAAAGAAATAATGAATCAAGAGATTCTCCTGGAAACAATACATAGTTAAAAAGTTATATGGGGTATGTAACAAACCCATTGATAAAAAACAAACTTTCCATTTTATAAATGAAGCTCCTCCCATAGTGACTGGTTAATTTTATGAACTGGATTTATGTGTGGGAGTTGGGAAAAAATAAGGTAATTTCTCAACTTCGACAGAATTTCAAGGAAAATAAATACGGCAGTAGCTTCATATAGTTAACATTTATTTTCAAAAATCCTTGGTTTTGCAGGTTAGTCATATAAAATATTATGAAGGGCAACTGCAGAATACATCTTATCTTCCTCCATTTCAATTTAGGACCAGGAAATAAGTGTCAAGAAGGAGGCAAGCAAAATTTGGTAAAGTTTTCCTTTGCTAAAACTGGTATAAAGCATATTCTGGAAAGTGGAATTTAATATCTCCAATATGCAATCATACTAATTATGAACATTTAAAAATTACTTCCCTTGAGCATTACCTACGCTGTTAAAGTTTAAATGACTTATTACTCCCTCAATACCTAAAGTAATTATCACTAATTAACAAGGCAGCCATCCTTTCTTCTGATTTGAAGTGTCCTAAAAATTAACTTAAGATATCCTCTAATAATCAAAAGAAAAAAAAGTCTAGTTTTTGAGGAAAGTGAGCATTTTCAGAACGTTGCCACTATAACAAAGCTAAACAGAACATGGAGATAAAAGAATCAACTTGTATCAAACAGATGAAACAAAAATATACTCTGAAATATTTTAACTACATAATTTAAATACTCAGCAGCTCTCCTAACAGTTTTACTTTGATTTTTGCTTCTTATTCCAAGAAGGCATCAGTTAATAAAAGCACTAAGGTCCATCTCAAATCCTATCTCAGTAAAACTTTCTCTGATACCCCAGGCAGAAATGCTTACCTCCTACTTTGAACAATTTATTGAAATTACTATATGTAAAATTAACTTATTTCTCTAAATACCCACTAATAATTAACTGATTAAAGACAGCCATAGACTGGAATTATTAGTGTTTATTTTTTTTTAATTTTATTTATTTATTTGAGAGAGAGTGAGAGAGTAGGAACGGGTAGGAGGAGCAGCAGACTTCCTGCTGCACAGGGGGGAGCCAGCTTCTCCCTCTCCCTCTGCCTGCTGCTCCCCCTGCTTGTGCACTGTCTCTGTCAAATAAATACAATCTTTTAAAAAAAAAGCCTCAGATTTACAGGAGGAGCTATGGAATGATCTCAAAGATATATTTTTTGGTGAATAAAAGCAAGATGCAGTGTACAGTATGTCCTCATCTTAATTTTTTAAAAAGAGCTAACATGTATTTCTGGAAAGAGGGATAAAAAACTATTAGAGGGACTATCTTTGTTGGGGGTGACAGGAGGTCTGGATAGGAAGATCAAGTTTTTGTTATATGCCCTTTCTCTGTTTAAATTTGTAAAAAAAAAAAAAAATTCAGTAAACTTCTTTTTTTAAAGATTTTATTTATTTGCCAGAGAAAGAGAGATGGTGCACAAGCAGAGGGAGCAGCAGGCAGATATGGGACTCAACCCTGGGACCCTCGGATCATGACCAGAGCCTACTGCAGACGCTTAACTGACTGAGCCCCCCAGGAGTCCCTACACTACACTTTCAATTTAAAAAATAGAATAGAAAGTAAATTTGTTAATGACACACTGCCTTTTGACACCTCTTCAACTGTCATCTTGAAGTTTTATTTAATTCTTATTATTTTATATACTACAAAAGTCCTCTGTATCTTACATCCCCTAACATCTAAATCTAGTCTTTGCATTAAATGCTTTCTTAAAAGTACAGAATTTTAATTATATCAAAAGGTCAAATCTGTGCTTTAATCAGGACAGTTAAGTATGCTGAAATTGCTACCCTCTTACCCCAGTAAAACTGAATTGTTTTAGTAATTGTTTAAGTAATTGCTTGTAATTTCTACTAAGGAAGTAGAAATTTTCTTGACCTCTCAAGCTCTGTGTGAATTTAAATATGGTTGAACAGCATTTACCTGGACCTGTTCTACATCAGCTACGTTTCTTAATATGATATCTATATTATCTTAACATGAAAAGATCATAACAACTAAAAAAATCTTAATATATTATTTTTCTTTCTGTTCAGTGTTTTCTCAAAAGAACACTGTGGGTATTTAGGTAGAGGAATACATTTCAATGAGGTGGGACTGTCCTAATCACCTCAGAAAATTTAGTATCCATGGCCCACGGGCACTAAATGCCAGTATCACATCTGCAGACATTGCAATGACAGAACTGACCCCACATATTTTCAAATGCCCCTGAACAGAGAACTTCAAGGGAAAAAGTACTAGGCAGTTGAGAAACACTGCTTATATGAATTAAAGTATGAAGTATCTGTGTGCATGTGTGCACTCGTGCAAAATACAAACATATTTCCAAAACTGCAATCCAATCTTTTAAAACAATTATCAGCCACCAAAAGATAAATAACCAAAACCAGTCACAACTCATGTATTAATCAACCACTCATCCAGCCTTGTATATAATGTTGTCAACAACTACTATGCCCTAACAAATCATTCTTCAACTATTACAATGGCTTAACTTTTTAAATGAATAATTACTTTAAAATCCTTTTAGAACAATTCTTCTATTGACATGCTTCGGTTTAAACTCCCAAATAAAAACCTTCCACTCTACTGCACTGATCTCCTAAATAAAAGATAGATCACATTTTACAACAATTAGTTGTCTACCTTCCTTCAGAGACTGTAGGCTCCTTGAAGCCAGGGACCATGAACATGACTGTCTGGCCCACAGTGTAGATATTCAATAACAATGCTGAGTGAGTGAGTGAATACTGACCCCGTCTAATACAATAAATAGTCCAAGAAGTTCCAATTATAATCAATTTTTATGTAATGATCCTTACACAAATAAATGCAAGAAATTTTTCTGGTTATCCTATATTCTTATCTTATTCTAAGTCGATTTTAAGAAAATCAATGAAGTAAACTACATTACCCAGATTAAAGCTAGCTAGTAAAGATTTATAGAAATTTGAGATTTTTGACAGGCACTCCTTTACACTCATCCCCTACAACCTTTACCTCCTCCTACTTAAGCTTTAAGCAAATGTCCAGGTAAACAAGTAAAAATGGGGCATACTTCCAACACAATATAAAGAACAAAACAATACTGTTAACAGTAAGAAAATCTTAATGTCTTTTATTTCTATTTTACTTCTCAGAACTCAAGAAATCTGTTATATTGTTCTTCATTCAAAAAGAAAGAAAATCTATAAACTAGTAATATGCATAAGCAACTTCTTTGTAGGTTTCACTATATTCTCCAAACCTCATCTGCTGAGGTAAAAATTCAAAATACATAGTTCATTTTTTAAAACTAATTCATTTTTTAAAATAAATGCAACAATAAGGATTACACAAGCACTAAGTGTTAACAGGTATAGATATTAAGTCTGAAGCCCACTAACTCTAACAAATATTTGTTCATCTTTGCCTTTCTGAAGCATGTGAGTATCAGTTTTACGGAAAAAGCTTACAAAGAAAACGCTAATCTCAAGGTTCGAAACAAGACCTAATTTCTAGCTCCTAGCATTTCAAGTACCATTTTTAAATGGCTCCAATAAATCCTTTGTTAACCACTGCTTTGCTCAACTCATATCAGAATGTTAATAATGGCTAGGATACAATTTTAAAGAAACAATTATGCTTCAAGTTACTGCCCATCTGACCAAATCACTAAAACAGATTATTAGAGGAAAAAAAAAAAAAACATTGCATTTGTTCTAGAGGGGATCAAATATCAGATACATTCTGTAACTGTTCAAGTAATGGAGATTACTTTTAAATGTATTTAAATTATTGTGGGATTTTAATGCATGAAATATTTCATTATTCTTGAAATCCAGAAACCCAGCATTTGTTTTATTACTGTTTCCTGCAGCACTGGTCAATAAAAACTATTTACCTGTTATAAAACTAATCACTTAAAACACAGTAAATTCCTTTCATACTGATAAAAAACAATGATGTTTCATCCACTAAAAATACTTTTTAAAGTGATAACTTTGATATTGCATACACTCAAAAAGTCCAACCTGCATGAGATTCCACTTTCCCAGAATTATTAATCCTGCATATAAATATTGCTGGCCAAGAATATTTACAGTAATTAGCTTTAAACCCATCAGTGGATGTAGCTATCTGAAAAGTATCTTTCAGCAAAGCTAGACTTTAATATTTTCCAGTGGCTAGAGCGGACTTTACTTATAAAAGAAACACTTCCTTTTATGGGTACTTTAAGTATTCTTTTACAGCTAAAGTAAATCTTTATATCTAAAAGACCAATTAACCATGAACTGGCACTGCCAGGGTAGGTCAAAATGGCAAATTTCAACAATTCTTTAAAACAAGGATTCAAGGGAATGATGGAATCTGCAATTTTGCCATACGTATTCATCAGAAGTTTATTACCTTAAGTGGGGAGCATTCACATTGCACAGACTCCTAGACAAGTCACCACTTGATCTCACAAAGTTTTTTTTTTAAGATAATGAAGTACTACCAAATAACTAGTGACAATAGCGTGCATACATTAATGGAGAATTTTTTGTATGGGTTCGAGAATCCCTCATCTTCTAAAGGAAAGATTTCTGAACACTAAAAATTAAGTAAAAATGTAATCTATTCCGAGATTCTAAAATAGTCCACCCATTGTTCGGCCTTAGGGTATCTTTCCAAAACAAGTTCTCTATAATGATACAATGACAAGTTAACTCTAAATGCGACCTGTATAAATTGCCTTTTTCCTCGACACGACAATCTAACCAAAATCTTCACCACAGCCAGCAGCAGCTGCTTGAAATTTCAAACGTAACTGGAGGGTTTGTAATCAGGTCCAAATGTAGACCCAAACTCTCCGATTTCTACCAAGCAAACAGTGCTTTTAACATTCCAAATCCTGGTTAGAGCGCAGTTACCGGAAAGCAGTGTCCTTATTCAAGAAAAGGAAGGAAAGGTCTGAAACTGACCTGAGCACAGGTCCACAAGGACCTCAATCCTCTCCGTTTCACCAGGAGGCCAAATAGAGAAGGCTCCAAGTAATAGGGGCGGTGGGGAGATGGGGGAGGAAGGGCAGAGGAAACCGTACTTCTCGAAGGGTGAAAGCCAAACAGAAGCTGACTCTGGGAAGCCGCCCCACGGGATACAGGGAGAGCTCCTATCCTCTACCGAGGAGAGCAACCTTTACCATGGAAGCGGTGCACCAGCAAGCAAACGCAGTAAGGGACAACCTCTTCGCCCCCACCCCCGAACGTCTCGGCCGGCTAGAAGGGGTCGGCGAGGACTGTTCCTCGGAACATCAACAAAGGCCCCTTCAGTCCTAAGGCGAAACTCGAACAACAAAGGCCGGGAGACAGCGAGGACCGGGCCGGGGGCGGGACGGATGAAAGCAGGGGGAAGCAAAGGAATCAAACCAGTGGGGGCGGAGGCCCGTCGGAGTGGGAAACCAGAGGCGCAGAGGCGGGGGGCGCGGTAATCCCCAGTGCACAATAAGAGGAGGAGGAAAGAGAGGACCTGGCCTCCATTCCTCCTTTACCCTCTCCCTGCGGCAGAGAGGACTCCAGTCCTCGGCCGTCTACATCTCCTTGGCCTCGGGGACCGCGCAGTCCCGAGTTCGGGGAAGGAAAGGGGAGGGGGGATTTTCCGCCCTGACCACAACTCCCTTCCCCCAGTCAGGAGCTGCCGACAACAACCGCCACAACGGCAGTCACACAAAGGCGCCTTCCTCGTACTCCCCGCTCCCGCCTGGGCGGCGGCGCCAACGATGCCAAAGAAGCGACGACCACCGCTCAGCCCCCAGGCGCTCGCTCGCCCTCTTCCCCCTCTGGCTGGGGAAAAGGGGGAGGGGACCCCCGGGCGCCCTCACCTGGCACAGCTGCTGACAGTACTCCGTGGCCGCTTCCACGGCCGGCACGCGGCTCTCCCGCAACTGTCGCTCCAGCTCCTGGAGCCGCTCGCCCAGGCGCTGCAGCTCCGCGACGCAGCCGCCTCCGCCGCGACTCAACCTCTCCTGCTCGGCCTCTTCGTCCGCCATCTTCACACCCCGCTCCGTCGCGTACGCACCTGGGTCACGTGATAACACAATGCCACGTTCGGCGGGGTCACGTGCCGGGCGCGCTCGCACGCCGCCGAGCACGTACAAAGGGCCCGATGGGGAGGATGGGGGAGTGGGGAGAGTGGCGCGAGGGAGCCCGAGGGAGGTGAAGGGAAGGGGAAAGGAAGAGGGCGGGGTTGGGGCGGTGCGGAAAACCGCGGTTTACTTACCCCGAGCGGGAAGTGGGCTGCAGCGGCCGAAAGGGGCGGGCCGGTGGAAGCCTGCTGTCGGTCACGTGGGCGCCGCGACTGGGGGTGGGGGAAAGCCTGGGGAGGGGCTGCCCTCTCGAGTGTCCCGATTCCGGTGTAGCTTTCCCCAGTCCCCGAAGTATTCTACGGACATTTGCCCCAGTTCCCCAAGAGGATGGGCGAGAGAAAGCTCTGGGTGGGCTAGGGCAATGGCTGCATATGCGGTTGGCCTGTAGGCAATCCAGAACAGGGGAAAAGGGAGAAGGTAAAACCTACCCATGGACCGCAAGCGTGAAAGCCAAAGCGGGACTATGAACTGTCAAAATTGTCTCTGACTTCTCACCAGGCGGGGGAGGAGGGATCTAGTTTTGAGGTACCAGATCTCATCCCACTAGGCTCTCCTCTTCAGCCCCAAGAACGCCTCTCCCCTGGAAACACAATCTCTAGGGGGTGGAGGCAACAAAGAAAAATAACAATTGGATCAGAGCAGAATGAGGTTCAAATCCTCAGTCTGGAAAACCGAGTGAGCTCATGAAAAGCATAGCTTGAAAGATTAAGCTCTATGAAATTGTGGACGTTGTAACCAGATGATTTTTAAGCCACGAAAACATTTCTAGACTAAGTGATAGCCAACTAATCTGTTTCACTGTGATTTAAGACTTTCTCCTACACATTACAGAAATCACCATCACTGAAAACACTATATGAAAGCTCTTGAAAAGAAAGTAGGTCAAGAAAAAAAAAAAAACAATAAGAACTCCATTAAAATCACAACGGAGGAGAGAAAATTGATGCTAAAATAAAAGAACAAGGTTACCAAGAATTATAAATTCAACAGCATTTTTTGTCCTGGTGCTGCAAATAGAGATGGCATTCTCACCATATTGTATATGGTTACCTGAAAGGAATGAATATGTGGCACTTGAACAAAACAGAAGAGGTACAACAAAAAGTCAAGTCCTTAACCCTAATGTTCAGAAAAATAAAATGAATATTTTGTTAGTAGTAGAAAATTAGACAAGATGCTTATCTTTCTTAAAACTGAATGGTCTACAGAAATTCAGAAATAATGATACTGATCAGGCACCTAGTCTTTTCACTATCATTCCAAGTGAAGTATATTTTTCTAGTACAAGAATTTAAAATAAGACTTCCTATTGTGCGCAGCATCCTCTTCCAGAGATTTCTAGCAGCTACAGAAAATATTCTAGATAATATGTTGTCTGGAATTAATGTTTTGCAATGCATCAGTGGTAGCAACATCTGTTAAGTGCCAATGTATAAGGGGAGTGGGCACAACTGAACCCCTTATGAAAAACAGTATCAGTTAAAATATTAGTACAACATATGTGTACTGATATTACATATTAACATACATGTACTTATGGAAGAGTCTGGGGAGTACATTAAAAGGCTAAGGAGTGGGGATATTTTTTAAAGTATCACTGATAGCTGAAAAAGCAACAATTAAGGCAGCTAATAGATTTTAATATTTGCAGCTCACTTTCCCAAGTGAAGTATTTTAGACATCCAAAACCAGGTTTCTCCAATTTATGTGATTTTAGGATGACGGTGCAAATATAAAAAGTGAGAAATATGAAATTAGCCAAATGTACCAGTAAATCCAAAGATAGATACCAAAAGGTTAGCAAGGTATATTTTCATTTCAAGTATAATGACTTATACCACACCTAATCTACAGAAAGAAAAACAGAGAAAAGAAAGGAATGTATATGAAAAGAGAAATATATCCAAATACTGATTTTAAAAAATAGCCTGAGAATGTAGGTCAGTCCCACCTCCTGCCCAGGAGAGCCCTAAAACCAAGGAGACCTGATTAGCAAATTGATGCTGAGCACTATTAAGGTCTTGCAAATGTCCCTCAGCATGAACGACTAAGTCCTTAACTTTTATCTGTTATCTTTGAGCTCTACCTCCCCGTTCCTCTGTTTTAGAGCCTATAGGAAATGGAAGGACTAGGAGTGAGTGGTGTAATATTTAATCATCATTTACTAAGTATTTATGCACATGCACTGCTTGGTTTGGGAAAATCAAAGGTGAATAAAAACTATTCCTGCCTTGAAGAAGCTTACAGTTGTGATGAAGAGTCACCTGCAAAGGCATTATTTACAACATGACAAGTGTTCTATTATGAAAATGCGTGTAGATTCAACTCAGAACACAATAGTCTGAGGTGCTAACTAGAATGTCTACAGAATCTCAACAAAGTACAGGTTTTTAATTAAATGAGAAGGACTGGAAATACTCTCCGTTGAGGTTGACATTGTCTGGAGATCTCAGAAATCTCATTCTTATCCATAGAAAACATGTATCAACAAGTTCATGACTTGTTTGTACCTAAGTCCATTTGTTCTTAAATACCAAACTGTCAGTTCATGGGAATCATTACACACACACACACACACACACACACACACACACACACACACCTACTTACTGAGACGTTCCTGGGAGAATTCGGAGGCCTGTTCCATCCAGAAACAAGAATAAACCCTAGGGCCAAGAGAATCTGCCTCTCTGGGGGAACTCAATGTCTGCACAGTGAATGCCTGCGCCCATTTTGGACACAGCGTGACTGCTATGGACATGATATAATCATATGGACTTCCATTCCCAAGAGGCTCAATTTCAGAGTAAATCTGAGAGACAGGAATAGACCCCTACCCAACTCCTGCGATCAATAAAGCTGGGGAAACCTTTAGCGGACAGATGTGTTTGCATCCAGGCCACCTGTGCCTGCCTGTTTCTCGCGTTGCCCAGCCTGCCCCGACCTGCACCTCGCCAGTGCACATTTTTTCACTAGAATTCTTGAAATAGCAGGGCCCAGGGGGAAGGAAGGGAGCTGGGTTGTGCCTGCTAACAGAACCAGAGGGCCGTGCCAGGGATGCAGCGAACGCGGTGTTTGCGGAAAACGGTTCGCTGAGGGTTGAGGCTGGGCAGGTCCTTCCGACCCCGGGCGCAGAGAGCCACAGCAGTCGGGCCCCCACCCCAACAGGCGGGGAAACAGCGCAAGGTCGGGAGATGGCAGAGACAGCGTGCCGCTCTCTGGAGCGGCTGTTTCTGCCTTCCCCGGCTCTCTCCCTGGGCACCCGCGGCCGAGAAGGTCCACAGGACTAGAGCCGGACTAAAGCTCGCTCCGCTCTGCTCCGCTAACCCTGTATGCGGTCTCCAGTCGGCGGAGGCCAGACTTGGCTCCGCAGACCGTGGTCCAAGCTCGCTAGCCCGGCAGCCGCGGGAGCGCTTGCGTCCTCGGTCCTGGGGCCGCCTCCGCCGCCGCCGCCCGCGCGCTAGCAACGTAGCGTTGGCCAAGGCGGCTTTCCCACCTAGCGCTGCAGATCAAGTCCATAGGGCGGCTGTGTCTCCTGGCCCGGGAGCCGTGGGCGCCAGGGGCCTCCCGGCCCAGAAATGCTGGAGCCTCGACAGGGCGCGGCGGGGCGCTGGGCCTCCGGAAACCGACCGGGAGGGGATGCTCCAGTCTGTCCTGCCGAGGCCGCGGCGCGGGCACTGCTGCTTACTGTCTGGTAGGCTCAACCTGCTCTCTTTCAAAGAGCTGGGCCGCCGGCCCCGGACAGGCCGCCTCGGGGAACTCGGAGATGAGGGCTAGAGTCTATCTGGGGCTCGGTCCGGTAGAAAGTATCCCCGGAGTCTGGGAACCACTGCCGTGCCCACAGACACAAAGAAGGAGCATGGGTTTGAAGCTCTATTGGCATCGGTTAAAAACGTACCACCCTTTGACAAGGAAGACATTTTTCTGGAGAGGAACAGTGAAAGGAGTCAAATAAGATGAAAACACGAGGCAGGTGCTGTTCCACATGCTGAAATTATTCCAAAGGCACCGGGACACAGGACCCACATTTAGGAGGATTAATTTTAGTCCTTGAGTTGTCCCAGAAAGAAGATGGACAGGTAATTAAATGAGGAGGGATATTTTTATTGCCTATTTTGATAACTTTTTTTCTTTCCCCAGGAGGAAAAGCCACATGTGAATGAGAAAGAGGAACAATCCCTTAAGGAAATGCTTTTAATACAGCCTCAATTATTCAAACGTACAAATTAACCAAGGTGAAAATAATCACTAAATAAAGCAAGATAAAATCTTGGAAGCATGAGAGTAGTATGCACCGTTTCTGTAGAGAATCCTTGAGTTAGTTCACAGTACCTCTCCAAAGAAGCAAAGAGAAAAAAGTAGAAAGTACCTTTCTTTTCTTATATTTCTGTTTTAATCACTGTATCTCATTTACTTCATTGAAAATCTATCAGAGAGTATTACTTCTGTGGCATGAAGGATCATAATTTTCCTTTCTTCCCTTCTAGGTTCTAGTGATTAAATTGCTATAAAACAGATTAACAGGAGAAAGCAAAGTTTAATAACATGTGTACCTCCTGTATACATGGAACAGACACGGGAAACTGTAAGCCAGAGCATGGTGGTTTACATGGAACAGACACGGGAAACTGTAAGCCAGGGCATGGTGGTTTACATGGAACAGACATGGGAAACTGTAAGCCAGGGCATGGTGGTTTACATGGAACAGACACGGGAAACTGTAAGCCAGGGCATGGTGGTTACGCAGATTTAAGTTCTGGTCTTGTCTGTGGACATGAGTTTCTAGAGATTGAATCATCCCCTTCTTCCACACACAGTGAAGGAGGGAGACGCCCTTACAAATGGAGATTTCCCTTGTAAATATAAATGTCTCTTACAAAAGAGTAACTTCTACTCAGTTCTCAGAGCTTACCCGTGTCTGCTGTTTCTTAAAAATAACCAGTTTAATATAATCCTCAGGCTAAGAGACACATTTTGGGGTAACAAATTCTGCTGCCCTTTAGTCCCACCTTTGAAACTTTAAATAAGAAATTTCACAATCGGGGCGCCTGGGTGGCACAGCGGTTTGGCGTCTGCCTTCGGCTCAGGGCGTGATCCCGGCATTATGGGATCGAGCCCCACATCAGGCTCCTCCGCTATGAGCCTGCTTCTTCCTCTCCCACTCCCCCTGCTTGTGTTCCCTCTCTCGCTGGCTGTCTCTATCTCTGTCAAATAAATAGATAAAATCTTTAAAAAAAAAAAAAAAAGAAATTTCACAATCAAGAAGCTTGAGTTGCTCCATCTCACAGAAGCTGTCTCTTAGTCCTGACAATTGGTCAGTTCAGTTACACACTCATGTCTCATTTCAGAAGGCAGTCTAGGTGGGATCCCAAAGTTAGGCCTATATTGTGTAAGCAATCAGGTAATTAACAAGAACCATTTCTGTGGAAACAAAAGAAAAGCAAAGGTTAATGATTGGAACAAATTATAAATCAGTTTCTGAGCCCAGGAGACAGCCAGTCAAGATTTCTAGTTGTCAGGGTTGAAGAACCTTCAGATGGAGTGAGGGGATGCAATGACAATCTGAGAGATTTTCCTGGTTTCCAGTTTGAATGGCTCTGATTATATCATCTGTGTACCAATAAAATTTCTGAGAGGACCATACAAGAAGCGTGAAGAAGATTGTCTAAATATGAGCTATTGTGGCAATTTTTCTGAATTTTTAAAAAGATTTATTTATTTGAGAGAGAGAGCATGGGAGCAGGGATGGGGAAGAGCAAGAGGGAGAGGGAGAAAGTCAAGCTGACTCCGAGCTGAACATGGAACCTGACTTGGGGCTCGATCTCATGACCCTGAGGTCACTAACTGAGCCAAACCCAGGAGTCAGATGCTTAATGGATTGAGCCACCCAAGCCCAATTTCTGAAATTCATATCAAGTGTCTAGTTTCAGTTTGCAGGGCTTGGAGGTGAAGGACAGTTTTAGTTCTCAGTGATTCCAAATCAAAGGATGGGAGAAAATTGGAAAAGTTAGTTTGGAGATTGTAGCCAGCTGAGGAAACTAGAAGAATTTAGGATCCATCCAATTTACAGGAAATACCAAAACCTCAAAGACAATTAACGTGACTGGACTTAATAGGACTAAAATCTGGTATCTGCACATTATAATTTCTACTGAGGCATAATTTTTCTTTCTATAATCACTATTTTATCTTATTTGAAAATGATCTAGATAGTCAATAAATATCTCATCATTTATTTTAATTTAGCAAAACTGAACTTCCAAATTACCAAAGAGATTTGGGAAACTGTTTTTAAGTACACACACCTTAAAATATAATTGTTGCTGAAAAGTTTATCTATAACTCTTATCCCACTTACATCTCTCTAAATAATTCGTTCCCAGCAATTATGTTTAGAAGAATTTGTTTTTAAGTCAATTAAATAGAGCTCTCCTAAAACTTAACTTTAGCAACAAAAATATCACACATCTGTAACAGGTGTATACATGCATAGATGAACATAAATATACAGACTCGAAGAAATCTTAAAGCTTTGTTTTAAAATTTCAGCTGTCGGGGATGTACTGTATGGTGACTAACATAATATAATAAAAAATCATTATAAAAAAAATAAAATAAAATTTCAGCTGTGAGAGATGCCTGGGTGGCTCAGGTGGTTAAGCATCGGCTCTTGGTTTCAGCTCACGTCGTGATCTCAGGATTGTGAGATTCAGCCCTGCATCTGTCCGTGGAGTCTTCTTGAGATTCCCTCTCTCCCTCTCCCTCTGCCCCTCCCACTGCTCATGCTCTCTTTCTCATTCTTGCTCTAAAATAAAGAAAGAAACAAATAAATAAAATCTTTAAAAAATAAAGTAAAATAAAACTTTAGCTATGAGGTGGGCATCATAATGCAAAACTTATTGGTTTATAAAAGAGAAGTTGGATCCAAGCTGTGTTTTTGGCAGATGGAATAAATCTTGCGAAGGCTAAAGCTTTTTCTACTAATATTTGTGAGGAATACATTTAAGACTTTTTATTAGCCCGCTTTCTAAATACCTACCCCCTTCATATTTCTTCTGATGAGAAACATCTCCCTGAAGCTTGCATTTTGAAAAATGGTTCTTAGTTCCCAGAGAAGAGGGGAGTAGAAAATCTATACCACAAGGGCACAGAGAAATTATCCAAGTTTTCTCCAAGATGGTGAGAGGGAAACTGAAGGGACCCAAAGAAAAAAAGCTGTTGTTTTTTTCTTTGCTCCTTTTCCTTCTTCTATTCTTGCTATAACCTGCACCCCTGCCTTAATGTATGTCCTTCTTGTAAAGGTCAAGGAGTTAATGTTGGGTTTGTTTTTGTTTTTTGTTTTTTTTTTAGATTTCCTGCATAATAGAGAATATCTAAGGAGTCACCAGGCAAGGTTGTCAAGTACATTTTCCAAGACCACTGACTACAGACACCCTGACACCAAGACCCCTGGCTTTAGGGCATAAGTGACTTATGGAGGACGCCTGAACACTTGTCCTTATTCGACCAGTTCCTGAATGCCCAAGAAGACATGTACACCACCAGATGACTATCCTCAATAAAAACTCCAGACCCCAAGCAAAAACAAGATTCATTCTCCTTTTCCTTTCTGAGTCTCTCAGCATCTTCATCATACCTGCTCTCTCTTCACGTATCATCAGTAAACTCTGGTCTCACTTCCTGCTGGCTCAAGTCTGATTTCTATCTTGCATATAGCCAAGGACCCTTCTGGCTGGTCCTTCAGGACCCTCCCCTGCCCCCCGCCCCGGGTCCTCAGACCTGGCAAGGCCTCACAG
The DNA here is from genome assembly GCF_024610735.1 of Ursus americanus. Lineage (NCBI taxonomy): Eukaryota > Metazoa > Chordata > Mammalia > Carnivora > Ursidae > Ursus > Ursus americanus. Next base: position 7,233,006 of record NC_142137.1, on the reverse strand, counting down.
TAGGAGTTTTGAGGGTATACATAAGTTTACATTAATCACTGTTTTGTTTTGTTTTGTTTCGTTTTAAGTAGGCTCTCTGCCCAATGTGGAGGTTGAACTAATGACCCCGAGGTTAAGAATTACGCACTCTACTGACTGAGCCAGCCACGCACCCCTACATTAGTTACTATTTAAATTTTTCCTTTCCTTAAGTGCAAGACATTTGTGTTTCCAATTTCCTGATCTTTTATAATACCTACAAGAATTCTGAGATGAGTAGGGGTTTTGGGATTGGTGAGAATAGTTAGCTTTGAATTGCTTCTAGAACCACATTTCTGGTTTTGCAGAGAGTTGCAAGATAGACAGTTGTTTCCACTTCCTTAAAGAACTGGATTGCAGCCTGAGTATCAAGGGGCTGATCTACCCAACCAATTAAATTATCTTCAATTTGTTTCTTTATATCAGGAAGACTTCCATTACAAATAAAATGGGAATTTAAAAAGATGTCTTTGTTCTAGAACTTCAGGGCTTAATGTTTTATGTCTTTAAAAAGTCTGTATAAAGCATTTATCAAAGGCCTTTGGATGCTCCTCTTTCTGAACGCATAACTCAACCTCAGACCAATTCCCTAATATTGCTCCTATCAAGCCCCTGTCAGCCTCCAGCTGAGCTGTTTCCCAGTCATTTGTAGGAGGGCCTGGAAGAGATTCTGCTCATCCGTTTCCTTTGGGGGTAAGGTGGGGGGAGGGGGGAGTTCCCCCCAGGGGGCCATCTGGCTTGTCTGATAAATATAGTATAATCTTGGGAATGAAGAACACCCTTTAGCAGCCAATCTAGGTCCCTCTGAGTGGGCTTGTGAAGGACCATTAAGCACTCAGACTAGAGTGCTCTCTATAAATCTTGTAGAGAAAGGTAAGTCAAAAAGGGCAGTTGGGAGTGCCTCGGTGGCTCAGTTGGTTAGGCATCTGCCTTCAGCTCAGGTCATGATCTCAGGGTCCTGGGATCAAGCCCCATTGGCAGCAGTGGTGTTGGGCTCCCTGCTCGGTGGGGAGTCTGCTTCTGCCTCTCCCTGTGGCAAGTTCTCTCTCTCTCTCTCAGATTAATAAACAAAATCTTAAAAACAACAACAACAAAAACCCAAGCACGTGGGTATTTAAGGGATTTTGTAGGGGGGAGTTGGAGGAGTTTTGGTATGTAATGGGATTTGCTGGGGCAATGAGGCTGGATTTTGAAATAGGGGTTAAACCAGGGGCCCAGAGATATAAAAGATCTTCTGAAGAGTGAGGGACAGGGAGGTGGGGATAAAGGGGTGTATGAGAGAGTGGAGAAGGGGAACTTACATTAGATGTGGACTCTAATTTTTGTACTATGTTTAATTTCTGTTCTTCCAACTTATTAGGGGAGTCAGTCCCTAAGGCTAGCTATCATCCTTTGTATCTACTTTTCAATTTGGTCTTTCCATAGGTTCTAAGACAATTGTTTAGGATAAAAGCTCTTTGGGGAAAAAAAAATTTAGATACAGAAATTTGTCCAGTTCCAAGGATCCATCATCCAACCATTGATGAGTAGGAACTTACTTTCATCTTAATAATGACTCAAACCAACAAGCCTTTTTATAGCTTAACTGCAGACATAAGAGGCATCCCCAAGGGAGAGTGCCAAAGATGCAGCCCTCACAAGATTCAGAAAGCTCACTCCCAGAGGTAGCCTCAGAAGTCGGACTTCATTGGCACAGGTGGTAAGAATGGTGTAGTGCAGTGTATCCAGTTTCCCACAAGAATGTGAGATGCCTCCAGTCACAGACCTGCTAATCTGTGACACTGGGCAGGCACTACTGGAATAGGACTTTTCCAGCACTAACAAAACAACAGAGGTTGAGACAACAAAGGTCCCTTATGAACCAGGACCCCTTATAACAAACTCCCCTGAGAACTGGCACAGTTGGACAAAGAGAATGTGGTTGCCAGTTGCAAGTTCTGATTGTTACCCATACTTCTGACCTACTGGCTATAAATCAGAAGTTTCCATGCCTCCCTCTCTTTTTGGATCCACAACCTATTGGGCTGTCAGCCAAATGTACATGCATCCTACAGTTGGCAGTGAGAATATTCTCTCTGGTCACAAAGCCATGCTCCCAAGACATAGAAGACTAAAGGAAAGCCTCATCCAGTTTTTCAGATACGCACATGAACAACCGTAAGCCTTGGGTTTCTTGGAGTCAAACTAATACCGTAGAGGGACTTCATTGCACAGAAATTGTCTTGGGGTTGGTGAGTGACCTTGTGTCAATCTAACCTGTTCTGTGACCAACTTATCCTAACATGGGGGTCTTTGCGTTAGGTGGCAAGCTCTCTAACTGCTCTTAAGTGCTCTATTTGTGCCCACCAATATAGTGGCTTTGGCTTCCAAGATGCCCCTTAGCAACAACCTTCACCTCCTGTGTGCATTAACCTACAGTCAAGTTTGTCTAGACAGATGCTGGTCTGGTGAGAACCATGAACCGCGAGTCCGAGGCAGGCTTGAACAGCAGGCACAGAGCATGCCTAGGCCTACATTCTACCTTATGGTTTTCCTCTTTATGACAAACAACTGGACAGAAACTAAGAAACCTTACGGTTTTCCTCTTTATGACGAGCACTGGACAGAAACTAAGAAAGACATTGACTATCTCTGGGAGGAAAAGGATCAATAAAAACCATGAGTATTCAAAACAAATCTTTACCAGGGTCACTATACCCAAGGAAATAGTTCCACAAATATTTTCTCTGCTAATGTAAATTCAGAAAAGCAAAACAAATAAAAACATAAAAAAGGACTCTCATCACCTTCACTTCCACCAAACCCTGCAGGCAGAGATCTGGGAGACTGATTTGATAAGAATTCTCACCTTCTGCCAGCTTTTTGTCAGAGGTCCCAGAATCTCTCAGTGGCAGCAGCCTTAAAGCAAGCAGTATCTGGCCGGTGAAGGTCCCACTTGGCTTGCCAAAACTGTAGGGGTGGAACGTTGGCCCTTCTTACCATCTAGTTTTTTTGGCTGGCCTCATCATTATTGATAGACAACAGATTAACAGGAGAAAAATTAAGTTTAATAACATGTATACGATGGCGTTCAGGACAGGCCCCTCCCTGAACTCAGGCATGTGGATTATTTTGAGCTGAAAGCACTTGAGACCTTGTGGGCTCAGGAGAAACTTTTGTTCCTCCCTTAACCACACAGAAGAATCTAAATTGGGGGGGTCTTTCAGACTAAGAATTATTAGCAGATGTAAATTTTATCTAAGTGACCCATCTGTGGTAGGGCAACCATCTAATTACCAAGTATCTGCTCTTTTTATCACCTTGTGAAGTGCATTCCTCTCCTCTGAAATCCCAGACCCCTACTTCCTCTACTTAGTTCAGAATGACATATATGCCTCATTTTGCCTGACTGTCTTCGGAATTTCCTTGTCTATGTGAATTCCCTGTGGGTATGCCTATTAAATTTTATTTTCTCCCATGAATCTGTCTTATGTCAATTTGAATCTTAGTCCAGTTACAAGGACCTTTGAGGGGACAATGTTGGGCGACCCAATTGGGTGGAGCCTGGTGGCATGGGTGCTGAAAGAATATACCCAAGGCAGAACAAAGGAGATAGAAGGTTTTTTTTTTTTTAATTTTTAAAAAGGTTTTATGTATTTGACAGAGATAGAGAGAGAACACGCACGAGTAGGCAGAGCGGGAGGCAGAGGGAGAGGGAGAGGCAGGCTCTCCGCTGAGCAGAGAGCCCAACAGGGCTCAGGGCTTGCAGGGTTCGATTCTAGGACCCTGAGATCTTGACCTGAGCTGAAGGCAGCCGCTTAACCAACTGAGCCACCCTGGCGCCCCAGGAGATGGAAGTTTATTGAATACACTGCAAAAGAACAGCAGGCAGGACAGCAAAGGAGAGACTGTCTGACAGGAGGCAGTGGTGAGGGGCTATAGTGAAGGAGGGAAGGTGAGGAGGTATGGGAACATATGGAATTTTCCTTTTTTGGTACCTGTGCCGGGTTGTAAGTTCCTTATTGGTCAGCTAGGGCCTGTGGCTATTTCAAGGTGGGTTGCCAAATGAGCCTGTTTGCATTCAGCCCCATGGTTGCTGTGGGCCCCTTTATCTCCCTCCGGTTTCCATTCATTGCTCGAGCTTGTTGCCTAAAAGTAGCCTCTACAGACAAGAATTCTTTCTCCCTCATATATACTTCCTGTATACATGGGAGAGACCCTGGAAAACTGAGTACCTCCCCCAAATGGCCAAAGTCATCACCTTAAATATCATCTTCAACTAAAGACAAAAGAAGATGTTGGATGGGGGGGGGGGAGTCAGTGATGGGAGGTTACCAGGAAAAGCACACCAAACCAGGGTATGGTTGTAATGCAAATTTAAGTCTTATTTTCTCCATTGATAAAAGTTTCTAGAGATTGAGTCATTCCCCTCTTCCTGGCACAGAGAGGGAGACACCCTTAGAAACAGAGGTTTCCCTCATAAATATAAATGTCTCTTACAAAAGAGTAACTTCTACTCAGTTTTCAGAACTTTACCTGTGTCTGCTGTTTCTTAATCAATTTATAATAATAACTAGTTTAAAATAATCCTTATGCCAACTCTTAACTATAGAAACAAACTGAGGGTTGCTGGAGGGGAGGTAGATGGGGGGAAGGGGTAACTAGGTGATGGGCATTAAGGAGGGCATGAGATGTGATGAGCACTGGATATCATACACAACTGAAGAATTATTGAACTCTACATCTGAAACTAATGATGTACTATATGTTGGCTAATTGAATTTAAATTAAAAAATAAATAAAATAAACCTCATGCTAAAGAGACACATTTTGGAGAGGCAAATTCTGCTCCCTTTCAGGCACCTGATTTTTTTTAATGCTTTCTTTTAATGCTTTCTTTTATTGAAATAAAATTGGTGTACAATGTTATATTACTTTTAGGTATATAACATATTGATTAAACAATTGTATACATTACTCAATGCTCACCCCAATAAGTATGGTCACCATGTGCCACCATACAATGTGATCACATTATATGTATTATATATATATTATATATATATTCCCTATGCTGAACTTTTCCTCACCATGACTTATTTATTTTATAACTAGAAATTTGTACTTCTTAATACCTTTTAGCTATTTCACCCATAAGCATCTGGATTTTTAAAAACAGTCCTGTCAAAGTGTGATGAACTTGGAAATGTACAGGTTTCTTCCCGTTTTAGGACATCAACTTTAAAAAGGTTTGCTTTAAGAAATTTTGGTGATTTCTGTGAATCTTACATATTCTTCAATAAAACAAAAACAATCATTCAATTAATATCAGTTGGAGTATATAGTATCCTATTCACACACTGGGCAGAATCAGTCCCACTAAGCACTTACCCTCTCTCATACCTTTACAAAAATGTTCTCTTACTATTTCTCTCCCCACATCCCCATCGTCTTGAGTTCCTCTCTAACCACAGCTCCTCTGTGAAGCCTTCCTTGGTCTGCTTGGGTGGAGCGAAGTCTAGGTGTAACATTGTCATTAGAGTAAATTTAACTCGTTTGTTCTGCTTTCCCTTACCTGCCCTTACCATGCAGAAATAACAGCTCCTCAAAACTCCCATGCCTTTGATTCGCTACATATTATATTTGGTTTGGAATCTGTCACTTTGCCTTTTATTACAGTTGATCTATAGATGAGCCTTGCTCAGGAGCCTTGCTCAGGAGCCTGTAAGCCCTTTGAGGGTAGAGATTGTGTTTTGTATTCAGCCTCAGTTCTCCAATACCCTTTAGCACATTGCAAGGTAATAATAACTACTCAATAAATGCCCATTGAAACAAATTCAATTCAGTTTGTATTTTATAATCATATGGATACAGATTTATACTTATCCTCATTATTTAAAATGTCTTAGAGTCTGCAGGGAGAACATATGCCCTCCAAACTTTAGGAGCTTATTTACAACTGTCTTTTAAATATTTGGGGGATCTATACTTGAACAATAAAATTGTCTATAATCAGAATTTGTAACAAGTACAATCAAAAGAAAAGATACATGTGCTCAGTTGTTACATGGTAACAGATGGGCTGCAAACATGTGGGCTCTAGCTTTCTCTTTCACAAACTTAATCTGTGCTTTAGGTCTAATTTAATTTTGTCTTCGCTCTTATATTTTGTCACAATACTGATTTTTTTAATCATTCTCGAGAGATTCTAAATTTCCAACCCAATTGTTCTCTTACCATGACTGGTTCTTTTCTCAATTTCTTCACCATGAGTTTATGAACTAACGTCCAATGCACTGCTTAATAGGAGCCCTTACTACCTTCTTAGAAATCTAAGGAGGAAATAAATGTGAGGAGACTACTTCTGGGTCCAAGTAGGACTTATTCTTCAGGATCTGAATTATCTGAGAGAAAAGCTTTTAAATTTTGGTGTAGTAAAGTTCAATTGGACAAGTTAACTTAAATACAGATTCCCAGACCACACTTCTAGAATGTCTGTCTGATTCGGTAGGCTGGGGCTGGGCCCTGGAAACCTACATTTCTGACTAACACTTCAGGGGCCTTCAGATCATACTGTTCTAGACCTATGGTTGTCTACTTCTGCCTTTCCTTCCTTCCCTCTAGCTCATGGCCCTTGCATCAATTTTTTCTTTCTTTTTGTAAGTAAACTGTATCAGGGCGCCTACGTGGCTCAATTGGTTAAGCTTCTGCCTTTGGCTCAGGTCATGATCTCAGGGTCCTGGGATTGATACACACATCCAGCTCCCTCCTCAGTGTGGAGCCTTCTTCTCCCTCTCCATCTGCCTGCCACTTCCCCTGCTTGTGCTCTCTCTCTCTGTGTCAAATAAATAAGTTAATCTTAGAAGAAAAACAGAAACTTAACCCCCAACATTGGGCTTGAACTCAAGACCCCAAGATCGAAAGTTGCATGCTCTACCCACTGGACCGGCCAGGTAACTCTACCAATTTTGTAAAAAAAATGTCGAAACACCTTCCTTCTACCTTCACTCACCAATGAACACAAACCACTTTTTAAAAACTCATAGCTAACCCTTCATAATTTGTTCTGATCATTCTGATTATCCAAAGCCTTTGTTTTGTGAAACACTTGGATCCGAAGCCCTTAGTTCATGCTGGGCACATAATTGATGTGTTTTCAATAAATGTGCATCTTTCAACCCCTTCTTCATGCATTCTCTAGTGAGGCTACTTGTTGAGAAGAACTTTATTACTTCTTAAGAGCCCTGTCAGAAGGGGTGTTCAGGGGTGCCTGGCTGGCTCAGTCGGTAGCGTGTGTGACTCTTCATCTTGGGGTTGTAAGTTCAAGCCCCACGTTGGGTGCAGAGATTATTAAAAAAACAAAACAAACAACAACAACAACAAAAAACTTAAAAAAAAAAAAAGAAAGGGTGTGCAGGGATAGAAGGAAAAGAGTTCAAAACTTTCCCTGTATTTATATGTTATGATAAACTGCATTTTAAAAATACACATAAGGGTAAGTGGAAAGGGAAGGAAGACTTAATTTAAAATTTGATTTATGAATTCCAACAGTTTCTTTTTTTTTAAGATTTTATTTATTTATTTGACAGAGATAGAGACAGCCAGCGAGAGAGGGAACACAAGCAGGAGGAGTGGGAGAGGAAGAAGCAGTCGCCCAGCGGAGGAGCCCAATGTGGGGCTCGATCCCAGAACGCTGGGATCACGCCCTGAGCTGAAGGCAGATGCTTAACGACTGCACCACCCAGGCGCCCCATATTCCAACAGTTTCTATAATTACTGATTAGGTGCCATTTATTTTAAAACTATAAATATAATTCATATTTGCATATATTTTTCAAGCAGTAAAAACAGACATAGAATTTTTAAAAAATCTTCCTCATTCTTGACCTTTAGTCCATCACTGAACTCAATAACAGTTTATTTATTCTTAAGAATTTTCTTCTGTATATGTAAGTATTTGCGTGTATATCACCACTTCACTTTCTTAAACAAATCAACTCATACCACTCAGGCATTTTTCTATTTTGCTTTTTTTTCTCTTAACAATTCATTTAGAAATATTTTCATATCAGCATTCTTTACAATGACTGTATGGTATTCCATGGATAAATGAAGATAGTTTACTTATATCATTGATGAGCAATTAGGTTATTTCCTTTTTTATATTACTATAAAAATGCTTCAGTGACCTTCCCTGTGCATATATCTGCTTATCTGAGCAAGCAAATATCCATGGGATAAATCCCCCTCCCAACAAGAAATTATTGGATCAAAAGCAATGTGTGCTTTTAATTTAGTCAGATATTGCCAAATTGCCCTTCCAAAATGTTGCACCAACTTATAGTCCCATCAACAGAGTAGAAGAGAGCCTGTTTTCTCTAAATCCTTAGTAGAACTGTTTTGTCAAAGTTTTAAAACGATTTCATAGTTAGGCAGCAGCTCTTTTCCCCACGGGTCCTGTCCTTGTGCTTTAATAAACCACTGCTTTGCACCAAAGATGACACAAGAATTCTTTCTTGGTTGTTGACTCTGGACTCCACCTCACCAAACCTCACCTATATTCCAAAACCACATCACGTAGCGTCCGAACTTGGGGCTTTGAGTCTTTACATCTGGACTCTGAGTTTTGGTGCAAAATTGGTGAGTACTCTCTCTCCTCTTCCTTTACTCTCATTTCAGGGGCCCTTCAAGGTGTACAGTCTTATAGGAACACTTTCATGTCAATTGCTTAGGCTCCAGTCCTCTAGCCCGTGGCTACTCTATGGGGAGGAGAAAGTCTGCCTTTTGGCTAGAAGTTAGTACCTGGCTGGGATGGTAATGAGACCCAGAAACTTGATGCCTTCTCTTTACTGCTGTCCTTACACAAAGTCGTCCTGGGCACGGGACAGCCACCTAAGTGATTAGCACAGCTGCCAACCTTAAGATTCCCATGTGAGGTTTCCTCCTGATTGACGTAGTGTGATCCGCTCCACAACCCTGGTCTAGCCTCTTCCGGCTGAGGGAACTCCACTAGGAGCTGGCAGAAACCAGGGACCGTTTCCTAGGGAAGTGGCTGTAAGGACTACAGGTGTTGGAATGCCACTTAGACCATGATGAATTTCTATCTATACTGTTTTCCATCAATGTCCTCTACTAACTACTTAAACTACAAAATTTGGTGATTTCCCCTTGTAAACAAAACAAAACAACTCATAGTTTAAAAATAGTATCTCCTTTTAATGAGCATTTCTTAAGTTTTGGGTCAAATTGAGTATCTCTTGACTTGATCATAGCTCCTATTAATTTCTGACGGATATAGTCAATGAAAATCAGATAGTATTTTAAGCAATTGTTAACTCTACATAACACTGATATGGAATTCCATAAATATACTGTGCTTGGAATTGTTTAAGTTAGGTTTAAAATATACTCTTAAGGGAATACCTTACTCTTAAGTCGTTAGAGAAATATTAAGATGGAGCTAATGTTTCTTTCTTATTTGATATTTCTGCCCATCGAATAGCTTTCTGGTGTATCATTCCTCTTTTGAATTAGTGACAAAGGTAAATGGCTTGATTTCTAAGGAGAGGTTACTTATTTTATGCATGAAATATAATGTGAAACAAGGAGGCAACTTCCTTTCCCCTTTGCTTCAGGATGCTCAGATCTTGCTGTCCCTTCCATTCCACTGTAGCATTTCCTTCTTTGGTGCTCTGCCCTTTTTTTAAGTAGAGAATGTAACAACATTTATAAGCACTCAACTGTCCGCAGCTTCGGTGTATCATTTAGAAAGCTAGAGTCATTTCTCTCAGAGTCCTGACTGCCACAACACAGCAGGGGAGTAAAGCTGAAAGGAGAAACCACTAGAAATCTGTTTTCCTTTTGCTCAAGTTTCCTGTCAAATGCATAAAACCAGGACTTAAAAATGAGCCAGATGTGGTTCAAGTGAACTTCCAAGATTAAAGTCAAAACATGATTTTCTGACTTCCAAATGATCAGTCGGCATTGCTCCTCACAGGAGTATTAGAAACTGCTCTGTACTTCCTATTTGAGGTTATAAAGCTGTAAACTTTAAAAACTAGTTTTATGACAAACTCAGTCTTTTGGAGTATTTTGCATCTTTCATATACTTACACAATGTATATAGGAAGCAAAAGACTACTTTTAAAAGGGTAACTGATTACCATCACTTCCCCATACAAGCTTTTTTTTTTTTCACTGAGAATTTTCACAGTTACTCCAAATGCTTTCCCTCCAAAGCACAGTAAAAGTAAAGCACCTCATTCTTTTTTTTTTTTTTTTTTTTTTTATTAATAACGATTTTTTATTATATTATGTTAGTCACCATACAGTACATCCCCGGTTTTCGATGTAAGGCTCGATGATTCATTAGTTGTGTATAACACCCAGTGCACCATGCAATATGTGCCCTCCTTACTACCCATCACCGGTCTATCCCATTCCCCCACCCCCCTCCCCTCTGTAGCCCTCAGTTTGTTTCTCATAGTCCATAGTCTCTCATGTTTCATTCCCCCTTCTGATTACCCCCCCTTTCTTTATCCCTTTCTTCCCCTACTGATCATTCTAGTTCTTATGTTCCATAGATGAGAGAAATCATATGATAGTTGTCTTTCTCTGCTTGACTTATTTCACTTAGCATTATCTCCTCCAGTGCTGTCCATGTTGTAGCAAATGTTGAGAACTCATTCTTTCTGATTGCTGAGTAATATTCCATTGTATATATGGACCACAACTTCTTAATCCAGTCATCTGTTGCAGGGCATCTCGAAAGCACCTCATTCTGTTAAAGATGATTGCAGATGATCACATGTGCCTTGAGTGTGTAGTGTAGGATGCCCAGAAACTTGCAGTGAAGACCTTCATGAATTGGAGCTCAAGCTCTTTACTTCCACCTCTGATCTCATAAAGGCCTTATTTATATAATTATTTTGGAAAATAACTTCTTTGTGACACATTTATCACGATTTTTTCTCATAAAACTTAAAAAGGATTTTAATTTCCAAGTCTTTTTTGAGAAGCAAAATCAATGCAATGCAAATCAGAATATCTAATTAATAAATTTAACAGGAAACCATATAATTTTGTTACCTACATTCACCCATTTGTTAAAGGCTAGCAAGGTTTCAAATGGTGGAGCTCCTGCCGGTCTTTCAATTCGTTCAGTCTTCTGATGGCAGACATTACCTTGAGGGCAGAAGTGGTGTTGTGTGTCCAGGCTCCACTGGCTACTGTTTTCATGCAGGAACCACAGCGCCAGATCCCCACAGCTGGTCTTTTCACTTTGGTTCTGCCACTGAAGGAGAAAGTGTATTTGGCATACTGGCTTATTTCAATTTTCCTCACCATTTTCTGGAGGGAGGCACCATGATGGGTCCTGGATTTGACCATTCTGACCTTGGTGTGTTTAGCTATGTTGCCACAAACTAGGACCGAGCCCAGAAAGAGCCACGTTTACACTATTAAGTTTCTAGTTTGGGGATGTATCTTCTAAGGTCCTTAAGACCTGAAATTGCATCTTAGTTGCTCAAGATACTGAGTTACTAATCTCTTTGTTCTTGCCTCCGGTGATATAATGTAATTCCATTATATTAGATCTTTGATCTCACTAGAAACTCTTCAGGCTGCTAAATGTTTTTGTAAGTATCTGCTAGCAACCTTTTCTTTTCTTTCTTTTTTTTTTCAAGATTATATAAATATTTGCCTTTATCTTCTTTAAGTATTCTGCTATCAACCTTTTCATTATATCCTCTCCTTTGGCAATCTCATCCATGTTCATGGCTTGAACTTTTATTTTTATGAAGATGACTCCCCAAATCAAAATCTGAACTTTTCCCAGAGCCTTAGTGTCACACATCCACCTGCCTGTAGGGGAGTTCCACCTAGATGTTTGGCTGGCATCTCACTCCCCAGATGAAGTCTTCAAGGTTCTCTCCCATCCTTGCTCTCACCCAGGCTCTTGCTCTCCTCTTTCTGTTAGGGGCATTACTATGCTTCCAAGCTTTAAGTTCCAAAGCTTGAGTTCAGCCATGACTTTTTCCTTCCTTTTCCCTGTTGCCATAAGTTGTTCAGACGTGCCAAAGAAATAATTGTATCCTTTCTCATTGTATCCTTTCTCTTCTCCATTCCCAATGTCATTCCCAGTGGCTCTCCTAAGTATCTCCTATGGTAAGTTTTCTTAATTTGTCTTTTTACCATCTTCCTCTTCTTCTGTTTTGTGCTAAGGATTTCCAACTAGAGCTGTCCTAAAGTACAACTCTGATTTTGAGATGAGACAATCTAAAAGAGTTGAACCCGAATCTGGAGTGAGCTAAGTGTGGGGGAATGGTTAAGCCACTTTATTTCTCATTCCTTCCTTCCTTATTTGTATTGTGGATTTTAATAAGTCCCACAACCTATGGTTGTTGCAACTGAATGGAAATATGCAAGTGAAATTCTTACCCCTGGCACATAATTAACACTCAATAAATGTTAGCAGTTATTATCCTGTCACTTTGCGCTCCAAACTGGCCGCGGCGCCATGTCAACCAAACAGTGCAGCTCTAACCTACCTTTCTAGCTCAGAATCCCACTTATTGACCTTCTAAAATTCTCTTTAGTCATATATGCTGAACTGTTCTCCGTGTGCATATCACTTATCTAAGATGTTTCTTACTTTCTAGTTGTCTTCTAGCTATTTATTCGATTTCCCCTGTCTTAGTCAACGTTCTCTTAGTTACAGATGACCTACACTCTTCACAGTAAGTTAAGTAAAAAGGAAGGAAATTATTAACTCACACATGTGGGCTAGCCAGGAACTGGAAAGCACTCGGGAACCATGGAAGGCACTCTCTCAATCACTCTTGATTTGGGGCCCCAGGTGCTTCATTTTCTGCCCTTGCACTTTGATTTTCTCAACTTCTCCTTATACGCAGGAGCAACACATCTCTCCGTAAAGGGCTTGTCATTTCCATCACTTGCTTCCACACACAGATCAAATGGCACTGCATCCCACTTCCAAATTTCGGGGAAAGAGAATTAGGTCAGCCCTCATTCTAAGCCAGCCAGTCAGTCATAGCAGCGGGGCAGGTCATCTCAGACAAACCTGGTTGCTGGGGCCCACCCTATGTGGGCTGGGCAGTTCTCAGAGAAGGTCCCTTCAGGGTCAGATGCTCCAAAGTTAATGTATCAAAAAACCAGGTCATTAGAGCATGAGTAGTGTTTTATCATTTCTGTATTTTCTCGTTGTTGCATAGACCCCTTCAATAAGCTGTTATGGAAAGAGCTGAAAATTTCTATTGTGAGGTTGCTAAAAACAGTGCTGATATTAAAAGTGAAGTTAAATTGATAATTTACTTAATCTGCAGTGAACACTACAGGTTCGATTGGAAGTTACAAGACCTCACAATGCAATGGAAAATCTTGCCACAAAATGAAGGAAATACTCGAACCTGCCCAAACCAGGGAACTTTGAAGAAATGTAAGAAGTCCTCTCAACTCATCTTTGGTAAATCTCCATTTTGGGTAAAGCTTTGCATACTTTGGAGCCCATTAGAAGAAAGATGCTGATAGACTAGAAAGTATCCATACAGAGTCAAGGAGGGCGATAAGAACAGAGAGTGTGCATTAGTTTCCTAGGCTGGCTGTGATAGAGTCGTGCTTTCATAGCACAAGGTGCATGGCCTAACATGACAGAAATGTATTGTCTCATAGTTCCGGAGGCTAGAGTTCTAAAATTAAGATGCCGGCAGCGCCGTGTTCACTCTGAGCCCTGTGGGGGAGAATCCTTCTTTGCCTCTTCCCAGCTTCTGGTGGTGGTGGCTGTGAGTCCTGGACATCGCTTGGTTTGCAGCCCCAGTCCCTGCCTCTGCCGTCACACGGCAGCCTCCCCATGGGTCTCTGTGGTGGTTCGTCTATGTATCTACGGGTCACAAGACATTTTCTCTTTTTTCAGGGTACCCGTCATACTGGAGTAGGGTCCACCCTCATGACTGTGTCTTCCCTAAGTCACATCCGCACAAACCCTATTTCCAAGGAAGGTCACAGTCACAGGTAACAGAGGTCAGGACTTTGACATCACTTTCTGGGGGACACAATCCAAACTGTAACAGAGAATGACCTATAAGTCTCTTTTCAAAGTTGAAATATATCTTAGTCCAAAAATGAGTCTTTGAGGATGTGATACATTAGGATAAACACTGGGATACTGTGGTGGTCAGAATGATGCCCTCTCACCTACAGATGTCCATGCCCTAATCCCCAGAACCTGTGAATATGTTAGGTTACAAGGCCAGGGAGGATTATGGTTGCAGGTGGAATTACAGTGGCTAATCTGACTTTAAGATAGGTGATTATTCTGTGGGGACCTAGTGTTGTCACAAGTGTCCTTTTAGGGGCACTTGGGTGGCGCAGTCGTTAAGCGTCTGCCTTCGGCTCAGGGCGTGATCCCGGCATTCTGGGATTGAGCCCCACATCAGGCTCCTCCTCTAGGAGCCTGCTTCTTCCTCTCCCACTCCCCCTGCTGTGTTCCCTCTCTCACTGGCTGTCTCTCTGTCAAATAAATAAATAAAATCTTAAAAAAAAAAAAAAACAAGTGTCCTTTTAATGTGCAAGAATGAGGCAGAAGAGGAAGACAGAATGATTTGATGTGAGAAAAGCTTGACTAGCTGTTGCTGGCTTTGAGATAGAAGGGGGCCACCAGCCAAGGAGTGCAGCAGCCTCTCGAAACTGGAAAAGGTCAGAAAAGGGATTCTGTCCTAGAGCCTCCAGAAGGAATGCAGACCTGTCCAAACCCTAATTTTAGCGTAGTAAGACCCATTTAGGACTTCTGACCTCCAGAGCTATAAGATAGCAAATTGACATTGTTTTAAGCCATCAAGTTTGTGATAACTTTATTATAGCAGTCATAGGAAACAAATACAAGTGCTAGTGTCATAAAACGAAGATAGTGTTTAAGCTGGTCAATTTTAATATAATGAGGAACAACAACTTGAAACTTTAAAATAGACATACTTAAGGTAGATATTAGTAATTTGGCTCAGATAAAGATTTATCAAAATCAATTGCTAGCATGTTACTGCTGGAGGTAGTTAAAAGATGCCACATTAAATAGGGATTTTGATGCAGAGAATGTTTCTACATTTGTTCAATAGCATGTACTTAGAGGACAAGTAAGCCTTTCAGTCATATTATTTGTGCTTTGTTTCCCTTTACCAGAATAAAATTTACTAAAATGATGTATATGCCCATTAGAGTGTGTTGAATTCAATTAACATAGCTGGATCTAGAATTTCAATTTCACTGACAGCATCAGAAAGTTCACCTGTAACCAGCTCCCTCTGGGGAAGATGGCCTTCCCGTGTAATCTGATTTCCATAGTTACATGGAATGAGAACCTGGCCCCTTGAAAACAAGGTATTGATCTGGTAAGAATGTACCTCATTCTTATTCATAAAAGCTGTTTTCAGTTGCAAGCATTTAAGTTTCTGAAAATCACCCTATTCTAAAGGAATACCAACTAAAGCTTGAAGGGATGATTGTTACCCTAATTTTGTTTCTAACATTTTATGGGTTACTATATAGCCAAGTTGTATCATATTCTGCAAAAATAATATTAGCCATAGAGAAGTCAAGAAGTTTCTGGCTCTGACTCTTCTCCAAACTGCAGATTTCAAATGGTCCTATCCCTTTTTGGTTTGTTGGCCCTTTTCAACAAAATACCTCTGATTCTGGAGGAGATAATGCTAAGTGAAATAAGTCAAGCAGAGAAAGACAACTATCATATGATTTCTCTCATCTATGGAACATAAGAACTAGGATGATCAGTAGGGGAAGAAAGGGATAAAGAAAGGGGGGGTAATCAGAAGGGGGAATGAAACATGAGAGACTATGGACTCTGAGAAACAAACTGAGGGCCTCAGAGGGGAGGGGGCTGGGGGAATGGGATAGACTGGTGATGGGTAGTAAGGAGGGCACGTATTGCATGGTGCACTGGGTGTTATACACAACTAATGAATCATCGAGCCTTACATCGGAAACTGGGGATGTACTGTATGGTGACTAACATAATATAGTAAAAAATCATTTAAAAAGAAGGAAAAAAAATACCTCTGATTCTAATCTCTCAACCAAAAGGCAGGAGAAGGGGGAAGGCTGGCTCTCTGACAGCTTTTATGGAGAGGTCAAAATGACTACAGAAAGATTTGTGAGCCCAGAGAGTTTATGGTTATTTTACAGAATTCCCAGTATCTTGCAGAGATTTATAGTTAATTGTTAAATTTAATTCTCTCCAAAATGTTTACTTCCTTCCTTTCTTTTCCTTCTCTCTACTATCGAAACATTCCCTGGCAGGTTTCCTTTATAACTTTTATGTGTGTGTACATGCGTACTGCCGTTCCAAATAACACCAAGTTCAATTTCATGAGGATAATGTGTAAAAATCATTGCAGCAAGTTTCTTTAGATTGAGAGAGAGACTGCTTATACACTGTTGCTGGCCTGCCATGTTAACATAAGTGAGAATTATTCATTGGTAAACACTCAACCATGAACTTCTTCTTGGCAGGTGGGAGAAACCTGCAGGTGGGTTCCAGAACCTAAAGAAGTAGTACAGATTGGACTATGAGGGGCTATGATAAAGGACTAGGTACCCATACTAAGGAGGATTATACTATACACAGGAAGCAGGAATTCCCAGACACTCTGCAAAAAAGGAAAGTGATGTATGAAAAGTTTGAGGTCCTGGTGTAACAAAGATTGATTTCTATTATCTCCGTATTTTCTGTATCTGGAGTTGTCTGATTTTCATTACCAGGACCTCTAAGTGCTAGTTAGATTCTTTTGATATGTGTACCTATCCACAACTACATTTTTGAATTTCCTTAATTTTAACTATGTATTTTCCCTTCTACTCTCAATATCAATTAGTGTCTAATTTAGGTGCTATGATCATTTTAATAATTTGATCCTTCAGTTTTTCTTTTCTTTTCTATTCTTTCTATTCTTTCTTTCTTTCTTTCTTTCTTTCTTTCTTTCTTTCTTTCTTTCTTTCTTTCTTTCTTTCTTTCTTCTTTCCTTCCAGTAGGCTCCACACCCAACATGGCACTTGGACTCACAACCCTGAGATCCAGAGTCACATGCTGTACAAAGTGAGCCAGCCAGGTGCCCTGGCCCTTTAAATTTTTAGTTTCTCTCATTTTGGTGTCTTGACTTGGGGGCAGGTGGTATAATCAAATAACCCAAAGCAATTAATGGTTTCATATAGCTTTTCCTAAGAGAGGAGCTTGGTTTTGCCTTCCTGGAAAGCAAACACTCTATCTCCAACCTTTTTTTTAAAGGGAAGGTTTTCTATGCAAAAATTGCAGAAAATCAAAGTAGTCTCAAAATATCCTGTTATACTGTATTACCAGAGGCAGAGCAAGTGTGGAAGAAAAAGTTCCCAAATTTTCATATCCCAGCTATGTGAAGTAAATGAATTTTTGAATTATATCTCCTTAAATTTTTGTCAATTAGTATTGAGAATTGCATTATTTTCTCAGTAAAACAAACCAGGACTTTTATTTTATTTATTTATTTTTTTGGTAGAATTTATGTTTTTTGTTTTATTTCCAGTGTAGTTAACATACAGTGTTATATTAGTTTCCGGTGTACAATATAGTGATTCAACAGTTCCATACATCACCTGTGTTATGTTAATGAGGTAACTTTTTTTTTTATACTCATAGTTATAGTTATTACATCAAAAGGATAAAGATTAGAATTAGCAATGGAAAAAGGTACATAGAGCAATGTCTAGGACATTCCTGGCAGAAGTTTCCAGTTGTCCTATCCCAGTAGTTATGGGGACAGTGCTTAATTCTCCCAGCAATGATGTATGACAACACGCATGGAGTATTGCCAACCAGGGACGTTCACCTGAACCTTGGTGTCCAGTGTTTTTCTTGGTTGGTCACATAGGTGGTCAGGCTGATATCACAGGATCCATAAATCACATTGTTGGCATAGACTCTCTAATGTAATCTAAGGCCCTTAGGTAAACAAAAAACACCCTTGTCGGGCAGGGTATTCTAAAGGCTTACAGGTTACCTTCCAGGAGCCAGACAAAGGCCAAACCTTTCTTTGTAATGTGGAGGGTGTAATCAACCCAGACCAGCTGAGTGAATCCTTGGCCACATAGTATTAACAGTAGACCTATGAGGGTTAGAAAATTTCACATTAAATATGGATTTTTAAATTCTCTTCAAAAACTGGACAAATTGGCCCATGTGTCAACTTGTCCACCACTGATGGGAGCTGAGCAGCTGTTTTTACTTTAGAAAGGCATGTTCTTTCCAGCTTACCATAGTCCTTCAGTATATTTTTTTATAATAATTTTTTATTATATTATGTTAGTCACCATACAGTACATCCCTAGGAGAAGAAAGGGAAGAAGGAAGAGGCGGTAAACAGAAGGGGGAATGAACCATGAGAGACTATGGACTCTGGGAAACAAACAGGGCTTCAGAGGGGAAGGGAGTGGGGGATTGGGATAGGCCAGTGATGGGTATTAAGGAGGGCACGTGTTACATGGTGCACTGGGTGTTATACGCAAGTAATAAATCATGGAACTTTACATCAAAACCAGGACTTTTAAAAAAGCTTTCACAAGAGACAAGAATAGCAAGGATGAATTCAAACTCAATTTACTAAGTGCTATGTTAGGTCCTTGGGGTTTTTGATTGATGATAAACCTATGTATATTACTTGTGAAATGTCTATTGATTTCAGCCATATGGTAAAAATCATTGCCTAGTTGAAAAACAATAGCTGTGAAATGATAAAATGAAAACAATATCATATTTATTTTTTAAAAGATGAATAGGAATACAATGAATGTAATAAATTCCCCTTGTAACATAGTTGACTAGCGGTAATAAGAATGTAGATAATATTGGGAGAAGAATATAATATTAACCACTTTTTAATAAAAAGCCTTTATGCCATATATCTTCAGCAGCTAAATTTACTTTCCTACAGCTCTTTGTATACAGATAATTTTTGCTCATACAAGCTTTTGCATTATTTACAATTAGTTCACACTTTGTGGTGATAGAGATTTTAGCAAGAAAATATTAACTTCCTTCCCTAAATCTCCCCTGAGATCAACAACTTGCAAATACATTCCTTGTCAGAGATGCGCAGTCTCCATTTTTTCACACCAAGATAACAGCTCCTTACACAGCTATTCTTTTACTTGATTAGGGGCACAATGTCACCTTTGCTGAAAGCAACCCACTGCTTTCACAGCAATCAAAGATCAAAATTCCACTTTATAGATATAAATTGCACATGGACTTTCATAGGAAAAAGGTTGTTGATAGCGTTAAGTTGTTGCTTGAGCTAAGACTTGGGAAAACATGAAGGAGTCCAGGATAAACTTAATTTCATGATTCATTTTTAAAAAGTATTTAAATTTGTTACAAAATCCTGTTTTCCAGAAGTTTCATTTTTTTTTAATTTATTCATTTGAGAGAAAGACAGAGACAGAGAGAGACACAGTACAAGCAGGGGGAAGCCCAACGTGGGGCTCAATCCCAGGACATGGAGATCATGACCCGAGTTGAAGGCAGATGCTTATCCATCTGAGCCCCCAGGTGCCTCCCAGAAGTATCATTTTAATAAGTTCTTCAGTACTTTTTGCCGTACTACTGACATTGAACCAAATTATCATGATCTATAACTAGATGATGTTTCAAAATATGAATGTATGTGGTCACTTTCCTTTTTTTTTTTTTTTTTTGGCTTCCTAACTCTTTCCCAGTAACACAGTACTGGGTGGTAGGCCATCATTGCCTCAAGGACAACTGAACCAGGAGCCGAGGCAGCAACTTCCTCTTTTCTGTTTGTTTGCTTGCTTTTTAAGTTCAAATCTCCAGGACCAAGTATAAGGCAGAAGATTGGAAAGAATACCTGGTAAGTGACTTCCACTCCAACCCAACCTTCCTTTGCTCCTACCTGAGAGCAATGGAAACAAAACAACAAGATGAAACCAAACCCCCATACGAACCTAACCTTGCACTGGGAGAGGACGACAACATTGGAAAGTACACCGTAGTCAGATGTTAGTGACAGGTCCCTTGAAAAGAGGTCTGCATCTCTTCAAACAAAAGTCTGGGTTAGGAGACGGATGTGAATAGACTCTCCAGATAAATGTGAGTATCTAAGAGTGGGTGTATCTGCTGTCCTTCCTTTTTCCAGTTGGCCCAATGGGTCAGATGAGATGCTTTGGGTGGCAGAAACAATAAAGAGGCTTCCAGGAAGAAGTCCAACTGCACATAACTTGCTCTCTCCCCTCCTCCTTCTCTCTTTTTAAAAACTCTACACCGTGGATACGTAATTGATGGACTAGGGCTATTTATAAAGAATATCAATGAATCAGTCAAATATTTATTGAATGTCATGTCCGACCACTTTCAAAAACTTTTGAGAAAGTTACTGTACAGCCCACATAACCCATGTTTTAAGAGCCAGAGAAAGGAAGAATTCAGAGTAGAATGAAGTAAGTTTCATGAAGGAGATAGGAGTTGGGTGGGAAGAGGAGACATACTCGTTTTCAGTAAAAGTATAACAAACTCCAAGCACAAAAGCCAGGCAAGGAAGGAATAGGTCTTCAAAAGAATAATATTTTAGGGATGCCTGGTTGGCTCAGTTGGTTAAGGGTCTGCCTTCGGCTCAGGGAGATCGAGTCCCATCCGACTCCCTGCTAAGCGGGGAGTCTGCTTCTCCCTCTGCCTGCGGCTCCCCCTGCTTGTGCCTTCTCTCTCTTTCTCTCTGCAAGTAAATAAATAAAATCTTTTAAAAACCCCGAGTAATTTCTTATTCCTGAAATCCCCTGTAGGCTAAACCCAATCAATGAAGCACAGCCATACAGAAACTTAAAAGAGTTAAAAAGAACACCAAATGACAACTCCTTTTCCCCTCAACATGTCCAATCCGGTAATGGGCAAAGGAGCGCCTTTGTGGAGGCTCAGCTGTGGATGCAGATATTCTAGGAGACCACTTGGGCAGAAAAAAGGGCCAGGGAAAAGCTACTGCTCTCTATTTCTGTTTCTGTGGCTAGTCTTCAGGTGGAATTGTCAAAAAACACCAAGAATTATTCTGAAATGTAAATTTCCCTAATAGAATCATCAAACTAGAGAGTGCGTTGTGGCTTACATGAAGAACCAAGCACTATAGTTCGGGGGATTTTCTCAGTTGCCACATAGTGACATCGTGTGTGCGTGTGTGTGTGTGTGTGTGTGTGTGTGTGTGTGTGTAGTTCACAATAGGGCCCTTGCGCTTGTACCTGCTACATCATTCTCTCCAGGCGCTTTTCACACAAAGCTTAACTTCTGCATTACTATTGCATTGCTTACTTGGAAGACGTATTATGGAGTTACTGTGGACCAACTTGTGTCCGCCCCTCCCTCACCAAATGAATGGTTAAGCCCTAACCCCCAATATCGTGGTATTTGGTGATGGGGCTTTGGGGAGGTAATTAGGTTTAGATGAGGTCATCAGGGTGGGGCCTTTGTGATGGGTTTAGTGCCTCTTTAAGGAGAGAGGCCAGAGCCTGCTCTTTCTCTCTGCCACGTGAGGACGTGGTGAGAAGATGTTTGTCTACAAGCCAGGAAAAGGATTCTCACCAGAACCAACCATGCTGGCACCCTGATCTCGGATCTCCAGCTTCCAGAACTGTGAGAAAATAAATCTCTGTTGTTTAAACCCCATAAAGTATTTTGTTATGGCAGCCTGAACAAACTAAGACACAAGAATTGGACTTGCCAGCATGAGGATGCTTTCTGAATGTCAAGTGCTTATTGACTTTTGGTCTACAGGAATGCATCAAGATGAACAGAAACTACTGCTTCTTACCACTCACGTACCAGCACGTCCGTGCTGGAGCTGGGTCTAGTCATAAAATGCCAGTGGCCAGGACATACCAACTGTTACTTATTTAAAAGAATATCACTTAGAGAACAGAAGTATACACAAATGACAGAGGAGCCCTTCGTGTTGTCTCAGGGACTGGGAAGTCGCACAGTTTCCTCTGTTAAGGCCAGGCTTTTACAATTTGAACAGATTACAAACTTCCTCTGAGAGTCTAATGGAAAAATAATCCTGTGCTGCTAATTACTGTTGCATACACAGAGCTCAAGATTTTTTGCTTGACGTGTGTGGCTAGTTTAACAAGTATAAACCTAAGAAGCAGAGATGAAAGCTGAAGATATGAACCATCTACCAGAGAAAATGCCCAACTCTGTAGCAATGTCTTCTTAGAGAAGCGTGGTGTAGAGAAACTTCAGGATAATCAGACTGAATGATTAAACTAATCCCAGATTGGTAACGGCTTGCATTGGGGGTAAAAGCATGTGCAGGAGAAAACTGCTTAAGTTATTTAAGTCCCTCATAAGCCAGGAATAAGAATTATCAGTCTCGCCTTTGGGGGAAAGTCACATTATTCCATAAATTATTACGACCATGCTGCATATATGGAATCAGAGCTGTCTGCATGAAAGTGACGTCTAGAAATTATATTTGAAGTCTTGTAAGGCCAGCAATCCTTCCCTAGGTGCAAGTTCCTTCTATATGAAATTCTAGTGTACTTAATTTTATTTCTATATGCTTTTTGATAATCATGAATTTTCCCCCCAAATAGTTGCATAATTATTTTGGGAGCAATAAAGGAAATATAGTGTTGAAAATAAAAGAAGAAAATGACAAAAGTGTTGATGGCAGATTAGGAGAGCAGGATTTTAGAAATCTTGAGTTAGACAAAGATGGAAAAAATTAAGCCAAACGTTGGAACCAGCCTGCTACCTCTGTTAGAACAAAGGACACTGAGATGCCTCTAAAGGAACAGGTGAACTGGGGCTTCCCCTCAGGCCTACATTGGGATTTGGGGGACAACAGTACAAGTCCTGGGTAATAAAAGCAGAAAGGCTTTAGCATTTGGGTGAAGAAGCGGGTGCACAAAAAGGATAACTTTCAGGATGTGTACTATCTCCAGGAAGTGGAACAAGTTTACCAGCATTTCCAGGAGACTGCAAGTGAAGGGGACTTGGAAAACTTTCTAACAAGCAGGAAATGGTAAATGAAAGTCGTATGGTGCCCATTACGACTCATTTAAAATATTTTTAGGCCCAGGCTCAGCCAACCCCAGTCCCTATGTAATAGGTCGAACACATGGGAAAAGGAAGACTGTGTTTGGTAGCTGTTTTTATATCTGTTCAGGTTCATAATTCCATGTTTGCAACCCTTGGGAATAGATGTGTTTCAGAATTCACAGACGTTTTAAAAAAGGTATTAATTTTAGAAAAAGTATATGTGTATATATATGTTTTGCTAAGAAATATTGGGGTGCTTGATTACTTGATCATGAGTTACTTTCCCCAGCTCTACCAGAGGCTATAGACGTAGATACAGATAGAGAGAAAGACTATAATACTATTGGTATCTCTCTTTGGTACAGTTTGGGAGAGCAGCTCGTAATCAAGTGTACCAACATTTCTCGGCAAAACATAAATATTCACACAAAGTAAGATAAAGATTATAAATGGTCTCCTCAGTTCAGGCCAGGATTTACTGCCAACTGAGTTATGAATAAAATTTCAGTTTTAAGAGATTTTTACATTTCAGACATAGAGCTGTGGGATTTTGAACTTACGTGACTTTTTTTTTTTTAAGCCAAAACTCAGTTTTGGCTAAGAACTATGGAGTTATGTATGCCAAGTTATACTTTTTTCCATGACAACTGAGGTCATAGAATCCGGGTTGGACGAAGTATAGAGTAGATGGGCTGATTCGGCGTTCCCCATGGGAGCTGACTAGAAAGGCATTTCCTCATAGAGACCAGGCGTGCACAGGACCCGGAATAATCTTGCTGTGTGATGCTGGTCAGAAGGACATGTTCAAATGTTCCACAATTTTGTCAAATGTCTTTGATGAGGTTGAGGAGGTAGGCAACCTTATTAGCACCTGTTGGGGCCTTACAGGTGGTCAGGAGTCCAGGATGTTTCAATTCTGGGCTGCTTAGCTTATTTATCCCAGAATGCCAACTCATTCCATCCAACTCCAGTTTGCCCCCACACAGTGAAGAATACGTTCTGCTCAGTTTTTGTGATAAAGTGTGTATTTTATTGCTCACCAGTAGCATTCTCTCTCTCTTCATCCACAAGATCCCAATTACACTGCTAAAAAAAGATGCTGCATGGACTATGACTAGAAATCAGACTGAGAACAAGTGTGCCTTTAACTAGCCTGCCTTTATGGCTTCAAAAACTGCAGCCTGGTCTGTAATTATTTTAGCCAGCACCTCTGACAAAGCAAAAGAAACAATACCAACACCAAACCCTGGTAAACTCGGATGTGAAAAGCAGGAACATTTCGGGAAAAGTGAATAGAGTGAGCAAAGCAGAGAAGCAGAAGGTAGGAAATACAGGAGATGTGAGGAACGTAGGTAAGAGCCTTGCAGGGCAACTCCATCTTGGATCAAAACTGAAAAGAAAGCTAGAAAAGCAGTGTGGGACAAGGCAGGGACTGACGTGCACGTGCTTAAGTGTCTCCATTATTAATCTTTGTAACTTTTGTGCCAAGCGTAGGGGGGATGATGATGATGATGATGATGATGATAATAATAATAATAAATTTGCATACAACTTTTTTTATGTGTCAGGCATTGTCTACATGCTTTACGTGAACTAGCCTTTTTTTTTTCTTTTTAGAGAGGGAGAGAGAGGATGGGGGAGGAGCAGAGGGAGAGGAAGAGAGAGAATCTTGAGCAGGCACCATGCCCAGTGCAGAGCCTGAGGTAGGCTCGATCTCACGACCCTGAGATCACAACCTGAGTCAAAATCAAAAGTCAGATGCTTAACTGACTGAGCCACCTAAGTACCCCTGAATTAGCTTATTTACTTCTCACAGCAACCCCATGAAAAAGATACTATATCCACATCTTCTAGATGAAGAGACTAACAAAAAGAGCAGGGAGGCAAACTTGCCCAAATTTATGGAGCTAGGGAAGAGTGGAGGTGGGATTTGAGCCCGGACTGCCTTCATGCTAATGAATGAGT
This sequence comes from Ursus americanus, assembly GCF_024610735.1. Lineage (NCBI taxonomy): Eukaryota > Metazoa > Chordata > Mammalia > Carnivora > Ursidae > Ursus > Ursus americanus. Next base: position 7,207,946 of record NC_142137.1, on the reverse strand, counting down.
ATAGGGATCAAACAAGAGGAAAAGTCAAAAGTAATCCCAAGAAAAGTGGTGATACTATTAGCAAGATGGAGAATGAGGTTGGAATGAAAGTGAGGTTGTAGAGGGAACAATGGAGTCGTGGCCTGGCATCTAAACTCCCTTGTAGCTTATCATAGCCCTCAAGTTTTGTTTTGGGACCTCCCCTCTCAGAATCTCAGTCTGTGTAGCTCTCATGCATTGGACTCCATCGGGACCTAGAATGTGGAGGCAGGGGATTCAGGTGATTCCATCCTGGCCAGGCCTTCGTTTCCCTTGGCCCTACTCATCTAGGGGTGACTGATCCCAAAGGAGCCCGTACGACAGTAGGAGTCTTTCTTGAGGAGAAAGATAGATGCTCTTGACTCCTGAGTTCAAACTCAGAGGTAGTGAAGTCCAGAGCTGCTATAGCCAGGCAGCTGCTGTCGTATGGCGCCTGGGACTAACGCCCACGCAGAAGAAGGTAGAATCAGGCTACAGAGGGATGCTGAGCTTCAAAGACAAGATTTGAGCCCTGAACTCAGTCCAACTGTCCCTCTTATTGAAAGCTTCAGTTATATGAGCCAATAAATTCCCTTCTAAAATGAGCTCCATTTTTATTAGTTTTTTTGTAACTTAAAAATATATATACTAACAAAAATAGAACAAGAATTTGGAAGAGAAGTAAGTTTGGTTTGAACAAGTTGTGCATGAGGTTGTTAGAGCAGTAACTGGAGATGTTCCACAGACATTTGGAAATATAAACTAAAATGCAAATGTGCAGAGATGTCTGCTTGGAGATCTCCCTTTTACAGTTAAAGTTGACGATAAGGAGTCTAATTGAACAACGCGTGTGGCTAAGTAGGTGATATAGAGTAAGTGGAAAATCAGAGACAGAGCTCCAGGGCGGTGGTCTTCATAATATTTTCATTATATATGTGCCCAATCAATGCATTTTTTAGGTGCTAAAAATTTTCCATTGTAAGTTTAAGTAGTTGCAAAGTGTGTAATTTCCTGCATATTCTAAGCTTGACATTTTAAATTAAAATGGTTATATCACTCTTTTAAATGTATCACATGTAATGCAAATGCTGTACCAATTTGATATCTATCATAAGCCATTTAAAAAATATATATGAACTCTTCTTTAATAAAGGAATTTTACATTGTCGTCTTTTCTTTCCAAACTCATTTCCATTGCACTTCCCCACATAATTTTATCCCAACATAATATATTTCAATATTTGAAAATCTTTAGTGGATAATCCTGACATCCTTCCCTGCCACAAAAAATATTTTTAGTGCCAATTTACCAAAACAGCATACATAAATTATGATTTGATAAATATTAACACAAAACGTGTGTGGAGATAGCTGTGACACACAGTTGTACACTCTGTGCTAAATACGAGGGTGATGATGATAATGACAATGGTGGTAATAGTCACAGTTCATGGGGACTGCCATTCATTTGGGGCCACACATTGTCTAAGTCCACACTAATCGCATGGTGTGGCAACTCTTACCACTCACATTTTAAATGCATCTATGGGTAACTGTTATCAGTAGAAGATGGGATTTTCAGCATCAGTTCTATTTTTGTTTATTTTAATAAGGTAAGCTCTGAGAAATCTTTAGTCCCATAACTAATGGAATGGAAGAAGTTTTATTGTGGCAATATTACTCAATTTAAAAAATTTCTTTCAAGTTATATGCTAAAAATATTTTAGCAACTGACAACTTGATAAGGGGCTCCTTCAATTTTGTTGAAAGCATAGAATTAGAAACCACCTAACTTACAAAGTATTTGTTACTCAGTCATTAGAGTCCTTTGATTTCTGGGAAGTCTCCCAAAAAGGCTTCACTAAGAGTTATCAAATGAGTATTAGTTACTCTTACTCGTTCACTACAGGCATCTCCATATATTCAGAAAGTGTTGGGAAAATTGAGAAACTATTGATGTCAATTCACCATTGCAAATATATTCTAGCTTGTGATTTGCTTCTTTTTTTTTTTTCTGAGAAGGGGTAAAATTCTTGGAGCTTTAGGTTAATTCATTCAATCTATGAAAAATGTCCAACATGTAAAATGGCCACACCAGTCTTTTTGTTCAACCAATGAGCCAAATCACACTTATTTTCCATCAGAAGAAATCTGATTTCTTTTTCAGTCAAATGTATGAGTTAGTATTCATCCCACCAATTATCCCTGTCCTTCCTAATGCTAATGCTAGGATAAGTGTTTAGATCAAATCATGGAGCTTTGCTAGGAGTTTGTTACTGAAAGAAGGAAAAGACTGTTACTTTGCTTTACTAAGATTCTTTTGTTTTGCTCTCAAGAGAGTGTATCTTCAGGGGCGATGCACTTTGTGATACTATGTAGATGATTCAGGCAATGAGGTCTTTGAGCAACAATTGCCATGACTTCTGCTGCCCCACTCTACTATCCATCTAAAATGGAAACATCTCAGGGGGCCTGACTGGCTCAGGCTGTAGAGTATGTGACTCTTGATCTTGCGGTTGTGGGTTTGAGCCCCACCTTCAGCATAGAGATTACTTAAAAAAATAAAATTGAAACATCTCAACAAGGATTTCTAGCATCTTCATTCACTCTCAATGGAAATAGATTTAAGGCAGAGAAAGGTGTTGAGGTCTACTGTGGGCTTACTGTGTCTTAGTTAAAGTTGGCTTCATCACGGCTTCATCAAAGCAGATATTTTGAATTCTCCTTATGTTTTCACTCTGGTTTTTACTCTCGGGGCAATACAATGTGGTAAGTTCTGCACTGCATGAGAGACATGTCTTTATTTTGTAATGTGAAAATGCAATTATGAAAAGAAAGGGAAGGTGGGAAAGGAGAACAGGCAAGTCTAGACTATGATGTGTTCTCAGGCAGATCAAGTTTAGAAAAGACTGCCTATGGAATTTGAGAATTTGGAAATTGATGGTCCTAAAGACTTTGAAAAGTCTTAGAGTACTCCCAGGGTCTTGCAGACCCCAGTTAAAGACTGTGCTTTACTGTTTGGGGAAGAGGAATCTTCTGAATTAAATAACAAGGAAACCCTGCAGAGAATGGGTTCCCTAAACCTGGGACTTGTGGATGGGCTTTAGTGTAGTGCATAAGCCACCTAAAACTCTGCTAAATTTTGTGTGTGTGTGTGTGTGTGTGTGTGTGTGTGTGTGTGCGTTTTGGAGGGAGGGAGAATTTCCATAGCTTTCATCAGTAAGTAACTACTATTAAAAATATTTAAAGTTCATATTATGGAAGGAATGTACTAAGTAAAATTTCCTGTGACTCATATATCCTTTCTTATTAGTGAAATTTGAAAGGTTCCAAAAAGTTTTCAACAGCTTATAAAACTAAATACAATAAAACGAAATAAAATATTACTTTAGATATGTGAGGGGACCAGAGTAGATAGAACATAGTGTAGGAAAGTATTACGAAGTTAAGGGCAAGGGTAGAGCACAAGATGCTTGTTGAGAGGGTCTTTGTTCCCTTGTTAGGTCAGGCCATGCTCTCAAGAGAGTGTATCTTCAGGGGCGACGCACTTTGTGATACTATGTAGACGATTCAGGCTTGAGTGGTCATATACTTTCTACCAGTCAGCACAGGAAGGACACAACCATCTAACAATGTCGGGGAGATGGGACACCTAGTCCTTTCACTGAGACCAAATCGAAATCCTTCCATAGTATTTTGGGAAGAGATTTCTGAGGAGCATAGTGGGCAATGTCCTCAATGATTCCTTTACGTTTTCTGTAACAGTGACCTTTATAGGATTGCGCCTTACGGTAGCCTTCAGTGAAACGATTACACTTCCTGAGAATTTACAGGTGAGAAACACTTGACTAAGGTATTTATTTTCGTGCATTATGTCAACTAATCCTCACAAAAACATTGTTATATGGAATAGAATCATGCCGAAGTGATGGCATGGGACTCGGAGATAGGTCATAAACGGCAGTGTGGCTTCCTGCCTCCCTTTGTCTTTTTCTTGGCTCACTTACTCTGGGGGAAGGGCCGCACCCCCACCCCCACCATGTTGAGAGGACAGGCAGGATTATGGCGAGACTCACGAAAGTGAGCAACTAAGGTCTCCAGCCAATAGCCAGTAAGGACCTGAGGCCTTCTGCCAACAGCTACGCGAGGGAGCTTGGAGATAGATTTTCCAGGCACAGTTGAGCCTTCACAGAACAGCAATCCTGGTCAGCAGCTTGACTGCATCCTCATAAGAAAACCTGAGTCAAAGTACCCAGCCAAGTCATTTTCAGATTCCTGACCCATAGAAGCAAAGATAATAAATGTTATTTTAAACAACTAAATTTGGGAGTAATTTGTTATGCAACAATACATAACAAATAGAAGTGGTAAAAGTATAAACGTCTCTGCTTTTTTAGTCAAGACCAAAGAATAATTTAGAAAATATTTTACAAAATCTACAGGTAGAGGCCTTAGCTTTAAGAGAATATGTTTGAAGCAAAACCTTTCAAAAATTTGATGATGGTCATGTGGTCTCTCCCTAGAAATTGTACAAATGCACAACACTTAAATATAATTTCAAGGAATTTAGTCTTCCTGAGGCCCATCCAGGGATCCGTGGACCCAAGGTTAGGAATGTGGTTTAGAGTAGTGCTTCTTGAACGTTACTGGACATATAAATCTTGTTAAAAATTCAAATTCTGATTTACTAGGTCTGAGTTAGGGCCCCGGTTTCTGCAAATCTAACAAACTCCCTGGTGATGTAGATGCAGAGAGACACAGGTGTTGGTATTTAACGGTGTACTGGCTGCAAGCACAGTTTAGGGGCCTGGTAAGGCAGCCGCCTCACCTCTGCACAAAGCTAGCGACGGCAGCATCTTTCGGCAGGGCCAAATTCTTCTCCAAAAGTGGTACTTGGTGAGCTCTTAAACATAGACAAAGGCAGTCTCAGAAGGTCAAAGTCCTTCACCCTGATCATGTCCACAATTATTTCATCCTAGAAAAAGTTTAGACACTGGCCTTGGCCATAAAACTATTTTAGTAAAGGATCCAGAGGATGTATACCTTTAAGAAATACAATGTCCTGGTGAACATGTTAAGCTAAACTGATTGTGAAATATTGATAAGTAGATTTATGGAGTTTTAAATTATGAACCCATTTAATGCTGAGTGCTATTGAACAAAAATAATGACTTTAATTCTAGAATACTTTCTGGGGGACATAATGGTTAATTCTTTATTTCCTTCTTTTTTTAAAAAAGATTTTATTTATTTATTTGACAGAGAGAGATAGCCAGTGAGAGAGGGAACACAAGTAGGGAGAGTGGGAGAGGAAGAAGCAGGCCCCCAGTGGGGCAGAGAGCCTGATGTGGGGCTTGATCCCAGGACCCTAGGATCATGCCCTGGGCTGAAGGCAGACGCTTAACAACTAAGCCACCCAGGCGCCCCATGGTTAATTCTTTCTTGAAGTCAATCTTGAAATGTTTGAAAAGAGACATATCATCTGTATAAGAGAGTGTTTCTCTTTCGTTTCTTCATAGTTGGGTCATGTATCCAGATCATGGAAAAGTGTCAAATCTCAAGAGCAAATAATAATAATAATAATGATAATAATAATAATAAATCAAAGTGTGTGTGGGGGCATTGCAGATTTCCATTTTGCCTCAATGGAAATTGTTAGCTAACACATCAAGAAACCACTCTTAAAAACAAAAACACCACTCTTCTTTTTTCAGACTTTTATTCTCAAACTACTTCAAATATATACATATTTTTAAAAAATATTTATTTATTTATTTGAGAGAGAGAGAGAGTACAAGCAGGGGGAGAGAGAGAGGCAGAGGGAGAGGGAGAAGCAGACTCTCTGCTGAGCTGGGAGCCTGACGTGGGGCACTATCCCAGGACCTGGAGATCATGACCTAAGCCAAAGGCAGATGCTTAACCATGAGAGCCACCCAGGTGCCCCTATATATAGATTTTAAATAAGCATACAAGAAAACAAAATTTCAGAAAGATTTCTGTTTGAGTTCATGTAACCTGACCAATAATTTTTTCTATTGTCAAAGGACAAGATGGATGAATAAAAGACAAGAAAGCTATTATTTGTGGCAGTAATGCTCACCAAATGTTCTATTTGATCTCCTGCATTTATCATTCTCCTTATAGTTTGTAAGCCCACGTGACTAGTTTTGGCCAATGAAATGGGAACACAAGTGATCTTCATAATGGGGCAGTGAAAAGTCTGTGTATGATTTTCCAGTCCCTCTCTTCTTCTGATCAAGGATGCCATGCATTCCATACAGATCATCTACCCGTTGGTGGGGCCATGGTCAGCCTGGGTCCCTGAGTGGAGTTGAAACTCCTGCTGACCTGTGATGGATGTGTAGTATGAGCAAGAAATAAAGCTGCAGTATGGTAAGCCTTTGAGAAATCAGGATTAATTTGTAACCACTGTGTAATCCCATACATTTCAACTAATACTTTAAAAAAAAATGTAGGCGATAGAGCGTATTAGAGGGTGGTGATGGCTGCTTGGGGAGAAACAAAAGAAGAGAGGAGTAGGAGGTGCAAGGAGATGTGATGTTAAATGTAATGCTAAGGGAAGACCCACCAAGAAGCTGACACCGGAGCAGATGTGAAGTGGGGGGAGAGGATGAGCCGTGTCTGAGGAAAGTGCACTCGGGGCAGAAGGCATAGCCCTGAAGTGGAAAACTGCCTGCTACCTCTAGAATCAGCAAGAAGGACATGGTTGGAGCAGACAATAATGGAGAGAGTAGACAGTCAGGTAACAGAGAAGGACAGAGATGGACCGGTGTGAAAAGTTTTGGATGGATTGTCTCACTCCACCCCTGAAAGGGAAGGATGGGTGGTGGGGGTGACAAGCAAAATGCAAGTTAAGGTTTAGCAGAGCAGCACATGCAAAGGGAAGAGGGACACTGGTATGTTCCAAGAACAGGTGAACACAGAGAAGGCTGAAGAGGTGGGCCTCAGTCAGGCAGACCCCTCAAAGCTCAGGGGGCCATGGGAGGGGGGTGGGACATTGCCCAGTTGGCAAGGGCAGCAATGAAAGGATTGTAAGTGGGGGGTGGATGGGGCTATGCTTTAAAAGATTCTCACTGGCACTGCTGAAGAACAGATTGGCGGGGTTTTGTGGGGGGAGGGGGTGGGGAGAGACACACAGGTGAACAGATTTGCCCAAGTCTGGAGGCTGAATCAATAGGAATTGCTGTTGGACCTTATGGGGGGGGGGCGGAGGTGGAAATGATACCCTACCTATTGGCTTTCAACTAAAACATCTTTTCTTCCTCCCCTCTCCCACTAATACATTTTTGTAATAGATTTCTCCACAGGATAATTGGAGAACTTAATAATGTTAATAGGGAAATGGCTTTTTCTAAAGAATGCCTGCTCTTCACAGCAAATATTGGTTTGAGAAAGCCGCATTAGTTTAAAAAACACAGAATTAGCATACACATTGGGAAGATGTAGTAAGTTACCAGGTTAAAGAATTGCCTTTGAAAAATAGGATTAAAGTACTATTGGTGTCTAAACTGACAGGCTTCTATGTGTAGAGTTGAGTTAATGAAGGTCAACAAAGTAGCATGAATTCAAAAACAATGCTTTGGGCTTAACAATTTACAGTCACAAAACCTTGTGCTCCTACTCTTTTATTCATTTAGGTTGAGCTTTTAAAGTCAATATACAGCACATGAAAACAATACTAGTACTTAATAGGAGAGATCCTAGAATGTGGAAATTTGGGGTTTGAGTTCAAATGTTGGCTCTACTGCTTTCCAGTTTTCTAAGTGTCTTTCTTCATTTGTAAAACGGAGATAACATTTCCAATCTCTCAGGGTTGTTCCTTTCGTTCAGATTTGTTATGACCATATTATGGTAATATGATGTATATCAACTGCTTAGTCTGGGTTTTGACCCTCAGAAATCACTGATGAAAGCGATGATGTTTTCATCAACCAAGATCTGAGGTTCCACAGTTTAACTCACAAATTTATACCTTGAATAACTTGGCCCCAGAGCTTTCCCTCATTATACGTTCTGATCTGATACTTCAACACAGACCCTGTTGTAATCCAAGGTGAATTTGAGTGTGTGTGTATGTTATTTCTTTCCTTCTCCTTTTTTTTTTAAAGAGAACTAAAGAGAGTCATCATTTTTAGGGAATAATAAACCATTAGCATCTTCCACTTTGTTTCAGATGACTTATTACTATTTATGGCTTTTTGACTCTTACAATCTTTATCAAGCTGCTTGCTGGGAGAGTCCAGTTGGTTGAGAGAGTGGGCATGTCTGTGATCAGCAATCCACTGATAAGAGGTGAGAGCTGCAAAATTGCCCTTGAAGCAGCAATGCTGAATTTTAGAAGACACTGATAGCAAGAAGCCACCTATAGAATCAAGAAGATTCTTGGTCCCTTTAACCTTTGCAGGGCCTTAAATTTTACCATACAATCTCAAGGGTAAAGGACTTCTAGATAAACTATATAAAGGAAAAAGGGGAAAAATAATAATTTTTTCCTTATCCAAATATTCAATTTGAGAGAAAGCAGGGGGAAATAAATATATCATCTATAACTACATCCAAGATGGAGATACAGCCAAAACTTTTTCTAGATTTATCTTATATGCTACCTCTCAGCACATCCAGATTCTATGCTTAAATACTTTTAGAGAGAATTTTTCCTTTTGGATAAATACGTCTGAATCCTCGGGAGTCACTCACCAGAAAGCTTAAGACAGGGCTCCCCAGGAAGTCACTGCCAATCCTTCATGGGCTATTTAGAAAAAAGTAAAAGATAGAGGAACGTAAGATAGAAGCTATACATCCAAAATTCAGGGTGAGCCTTTATTTGGGAAATGTGAGTGTTAAATTACCTAAGGATGAAAGAGGTAACTGTGGCTAATTCATCTTCATTTCTGATGGATTTTTTTTTAATCTGAAGAGAAAAACTCTAAAAGTTCTCTGACCTGTTTCCCAGCTACATTTTGTTTCCTTTAAATTTTGTTTCACATTTTGTCTCCTCTTTTCCTTCAGAACATTATTACAACTTGTAAGTATGTATTTATTCGTGCTTGTTTAGTATTTATTATCTCTACACAACCATAAGCATCTGGAAGGCAGGGATCATACATATTTTGTTCAGGTATAAATTTTGGTTCATCCATCTTAAGCGTCTGGATGAGCATGTCTGGTACATGGGAGACATTCAATGAAAGTTACTGAACATACAGTTACATTTTATAATGTTATATTTTTATATATGTGATAAGTTCTTTTTAGAATATACACACATATATTTTCTATCTATAGAATATATATATCCCAGAAAGCCAACATATTAGAATCCTTACCTTTAATTTACCAATGGTCATAATACAATAAAGAAATCTTAGCTGTTGAGGGTACTCAAGGGAGTTTAATAGCTTAATCAAGTAAAAACAACTTCACAACTGTTCACGCCCTAATGTTGTCTGGAACACAGACAGCTATATGGGCGGCAAGCTTCAGTCTGTGTCCGCACTGTGCTACGTAAAGAATATGCAATAGAAGATAGTCTTTACCCCAAAGGAGCCAACAGTTCAGTGGGAAGCAAAGCAGTAAATCCTCACCGTGTATGATGAGAACTATGGCAGGGTTTGGACAACACAGTAGGAGCACTCTTGGGGATGCTTCCCTCAGGAGAGGGCAGGCCAGGGATGATAACCAGAAAGATGATGCTAGCGCTGAATCTTAGAGGATAATAGGAGTTTTTGGACAGTTGAGGAAAGGACATTGCAGGCAAAGTCATGAGGCATGAAAGAACATGGTAGGTTCAGGGCGCCATGATCAGTGTGATATTAAAAGAACGAAAATTTGGATACCTGTGTGAACATGGGATTCTTGGTTTCAGCTCAGGTCATGATTTCAGGGTCGTGAGATTGAGCACATGGGCTGCACTCTCAACAGGGAGTCTGCTTGGGATTCTCTCCTTCTTCTGCCCCTCCCCCTGCTTGTGCATGCTCTCTTGTGCTCTCTCTCTCTGTCTCTCTAAAATAGCTAAATAAACATTTTTTAAAAAAAGAACAAAAATAAAAGAACAAATAGTTGATGTGGGGGAGTGATGACAACAAAGTTGGGGAGCTTGACAAGGCAAAATTGAAAAGGTTTCAAGGATCATGCTAGGTAGTTAAGATTCTGCTTCCAAAAGCAATCGCACAGTACCTGGCACAAACTATTGACCATCACGTTGCTGATGGCTCTGATGAGGAGGCTGGTCCCAATCGATCCAGAAATCAAAAGGCATGGTCACAGAATTGACGTTTGGCATTGGGACTGTTACACTGACATTTTGGCTTTGGGAGAGAAACATCGATGTTGAAATACTTAATTTTCTGTATTTTTAAAATCCAAAGATCACAGGCATGAATATGACAGGGCAGCTGTATATGAAAGGAATGATGAATACAATGGGAAAGCTTGGAATAATACACATTTAATACTTGCTCAGAGCCCCTCTACATTTCTGATACACTAATGACTAATAGCAGGGGTCTAAGCTGGGAATCTGTTGGTGAGCTCCTCGAGGTTCTTAAGACTTATCTTGAAATTCTAGGCAACGTTTTGAGAACATATGCATTTATTTTTCAAAAGAGACGGTTTCGAATTTTTATCGGATTCAAAAAAGTCCTTGACTCCAAAAAGGTTAGGATCCACAGGCCCCTATTATAGGCAACTAATACAAAAGGACACGAAGTGACATTGTTTGGACATTGCGGTGTGAATTACAGTGGTAGTGGGACTTTCTTTTTGAGGCAATGTAGAGTTAGCAGGTAGGCCAACATGCAGTGGTCTAGTAAACAATCACAAATCAATCGCCCCGGTCAGTGGTGGGAGGTGGGGGCGTACGGGGCTGTGCATCACAGTGTGGGGGACGGTCTCCTATATACAGACCTTTAAAGATTAGGCTCCTTCCATGCTGTGGCTCTGCCAGCTTCAGTGTGTCACTTCAAAGGCCCTGGCATCATCCAGGTAGTACAAAGGGGAAAAGCGAGAGCACATGGGGAAGGGATGTCCCTCTTAACTGCAATGGTGGGGCAGTAACACATCCCTTCTCACACTTCATTCCAAAGAAGTGATCATATGATCCCACTTCTAGATGCAAGGAAGTCGGGAAAATGTAGTTTATCTGGGTGCACAGGAAGACATTTGGTGAATATCTAGCTAGTCTCTGCCATGGGGAGTTTTAAAAAACAATTTGGGGGTGCCTGGCTGGCTCAGTTGGTAGGACATGAGACTCTTGATCTTGGTGGCTGTAAATTTGAGCCCCACATTGGGCTTAGAGATTACTTAAAAATTAAATTAAAAAAATAAAAAAATTTGGATTGTTATCTATTCATTATGGTTTTGGTCTACTTCTAAATGAAAAAAAGGGGTTGAACTACATATCCTTTCTCAAAGAACTTCCTATGGTTGTGTATAAGGGTTTTTAAAAGTGTGTCCTTTAAAACATGTTTTAGATGAGGGGAACAACCTAAAGAATTCTCTGATTCATCAATGTCCTCAAAGGTAGTCACCCGCTCAGTGTTTCGGATGAAATGTAGGCTAGGAGTCTAAGACTTCAATATGGAAAAAAGTTTTCTCCCTATAATCCTTTATTTATTTACTAGAGATAGCTAACAGTTTTTGAAGGCCTAGTGTATTTTATTGTCAAATAAGAGTCACTTTCTGCTCTCATTCTGATAAGATCCTTTTTATTTTATTTTTAATATTTTTTTATTATATTATGTTAGTCACCATACAGTACATCCCCAGTTTCCAATGTAAAGTTCGATGATTCATTTGTTGCGTATAACACCCAGTGCACCATGCAATACGTGCCCTCCTTACTACCCAACACCAGTCTATCCCATTCCCCCACCCCCTCCCCTCTGAAGCCCTCAGTTTGTTTCTCAGAGTCCATAGTCTCTCATGTTTCATTCCCCCTTCTGATTACCCCCCCCTTTCTTTATCCCTTTCTTCCCCTACTGATCTTCCTAGTTCTTATGTTCCATAGATGAGAGAAATCATATGATAGTTGTCTTTCTCTGCTTGACTTATTTCACTTAGCATTATCTCCTCCAGTGCTGTCCATGTTGCAGCAAATGTTGAGAAATTGTTCTTTTTGATAGCTGAGTAATATTCCATTGTATATATGGACCACATCTTCTTAATCCAGTCATCCGTTGAAGGGCATCTCGGTTCCTTCCATGATTTAGCTATTGTGGACAATGCTGCTATGAACATTGGGGTGCATCTGGCCCTTCTCTTCACTACGTCTGTATCTTTGGGGTAAACACCCAGTAGTGCAATGGTTGGATCATAGGGTAGCTCAATTTTTAACTTTTTAAGGGACCTCCATACTGTTTTCCAGAGTGGCTGTACCAACTTGCATTCCCACCAACAATGTAGGAGAGATCCCCAAAATCCTTTTTAAATCATTAGTCCAGGAGCCCCTTAACTCAGACTGCAGAGCAAGTCTGTTCCAGAGGGGAACATGAAGATCCAGCGATACAGGTCATCTAAGAACTGGAGCATATTAAAATGCTTTGCTTTGAAAGACTATTTTCAAGAGACTACTTTAATCATATAGAATTTTGCTAATTAAACAGCCAATTTAAATGCCAACTCTACTAACTGGATTTTGAGTTACATTCAATCTTAATTGTTTCTGTTCTCTAAAAATATACATAAGAACTTTTCAATTTTAATTTCACTTTTTACACAGCAGTTAACTCTCCCACACAGTCAGCTCCAGCAGTCGCAAAAGCAGGAATAAGTGCTTGCTGAGGGTATAGTTTCCCAGTTTTGAGCTTTTAAAAAGTCATCTCTTGAACTGTTTACTTATATTTATTTATTTTTAAAAGATTTTATTTTTGAGTAATCTCTACACCTAACATGGAGCTCGAACTCACAACCCCTAGATCAAGAGTCGCATGCTGCACTGACTGAGCCAGCCAGGTTCCCCATGTTGAACTATTTAGACTAAATTCTGCCCTTTATCTTACCAGTCTCACAAAAGCCGAGCAGACAGTGTGGCCAGTTTGAATGTAATTGTGGTCAAATTTTGACTTTACATAGTCTTTTTTGGACTTTAAATAGTTTCTTCTCCATTAAAAACAGTTCTGCCTCTTTGGATACATTGGGTTAAGTAGAACGTATAATTAAAATTTAAAAAATCCAAACAAACAAGTCCTGCTTCTTCCTCTTGATTGCCAAGTCAATATTTTGGCTCTGTCTTTGTGTGTTCATTTAAAAAATATATTAAAAATTTCGGGGCACCTGGGTGGCTCAGTCAGTTAAGTATCTGACTCTTGGTTTTGGCTCAGGTCATGATCTTGTGGTCGTGGGACAGAGCCCTGAGTCCGGCTCTGAGCTCAGTGTGGAGTCTGCTTCAGATTCTCTCCTTTTCCCTCCTGCTCACTCTCTCTCAAATAAATAAACAAAATCTTAAAATATATATATATATATATTAAAAATTTTCTACTTAGCCATGTGACCGTGGGCAATTCACTGTGCATTATGGAACCATAGCTTCTTTATCTCTGAGATAGGAATTGTCTCACAGGTTTGCTGAGAAGACCTCAAGCAGGATGATGAATAGGAAGGGGCTTTGAAACCTTTCAAGGGCTGTAGAAATACAAGCTACCATTATCAATCTAACCCAAAAAACCCCAAATGGGTGGAGCAAGAGTGCTGCAGTTCAGGGAAGGAAAAAGTGTGACTTGCAGAATCTTTTTGAGGGCGAGCAGTGAGAGTGGGGAGGCAGGATTTGTGCTGGGTCATGGCAGACAGGAAGGAGTTAAATATGTGGAGAGTAGAGGAGAGGGCACCCTGGGCAGAACTGGAAGATCTGAAAATGCACACAGGTGGGAATGAACACTCAAGCCGGCTGGCTCTGAAGCAGGTTTTGTTGACTTAGGTGTATTGAGGAATAAACCTGACAAGTAGATTGGGATCAAGTGGAAAGGGTCTGTTAATCGACAAGGACCTTGCATTTTTTATTAGGATGTAGTGGGATGAGGTTGGCATCTTCAGAAGCCTCATTTAGCAAGAAGGGAGAGTGACCAGAAGTACCAAGACCAGTCAGAGGGCGGCCTGGTGAGAAGAAATCAAAACCTGAACTGTATGACCGCGGCGAGGTAAGAAAGAATGGTATATGAGGGAAATGGAAAATCACTACTGAAGGACAGGGGGGTGGGGGGATGGGGTAACTGGTTGATGGGCATGAAGGAGGGCGCGTGTTGTGATGAGCACTGGGTGTTACATGCAACTAATGAGTCATTGAACACTACACCAAAAACTAATGATGTACTATATGTTGGCTAATTGAATTTAAATTAAAAAAAAAGAAAATCACTACTGTCATCATTGCACAACTGCTGCCCCCATAAATACCACAAAAAACATGGCATTGCAAGAGAGTAGCATGGATTTGGTAGGACAGGGAAAGGAAGTAGTCAAGAATGATTCTGAGCTTTAGAGGTTCAGTGACTAGGAAAATGACATCATCAACAGGCAAGATGGCGCTCTTTTGGGGAGAGAGGGAAGCAGGCTGCAGTGTTGGATATATTAAGTTTGAGGTGAAAGCTGGAGATGCACATGAAATTTCAGGATTTCACTGCCTGCAACCCCTTGCTTTGAATGTTATGTCCTTGTAATATTGAGTGTTGTAATACTGCTGTCTGTTTCTTGCATGCACCATACTGTCATACTTCCATGCCTTTTCTCTTGTGTTGCCTCTGATGAAATGTCCTTCCTACCTTTATTTTTATTATTTTTTAAAATCAGATTTAGCAATGTGTAATCTACATATGAAAAAATCCATCCTTTCTAGGATGTATCGTTTGAGTATCTACAAAAATATACAGTCATGTAATCACCACTACAGTCAAGATACAGAAATTTTGGTGTATGTCTTTGGAGTCAATCCACTCACCCCATCCCCCAAATGCTAACCTGATACCTGTCCCTATAGTTTTGCCTTTTCCAGGAAGTCATATAAATGGAATCATACTTTGTACAGCATTTTGTGTCTGGCTTCTTTCCTTAGCATAACGATTTTGAGTTTCATTCATGTGTTGCATGTATCAGTAGTTCATGTCTTCTTGTTGCATAATAATGTTCCTATGTATGCGTGTGCCATAGTTTGTACGTTCACTAGTTGAACAATTGAACTATTTTTAGTTTTTGGCTATTATGCTTAAAGCTACTATAAACTTTCACATACAGTTCTTTGCATGGACATGTGTTTTAATTTCTCTTAAATAAATATGTATGAGAGATTTCTGGATCATAATATACATATATGTTATATATTTAACTTCATAAGATATTGCTAAACTGTTTTCTACAGTGATCGTACCGTTTGCATTCCCACTATCAATTCCAGTTGCTCTGTATCCTCATAGGCAGTGGCTGTTTTGGGTGTCTTCTCTTTCTGTCTCTCAAGAAAGCCAGCTACCATTTGTCAGCAGCCCCAAGGAGACATCTACTTGGTAACTACGCTGTCCCTGCCCAGCAGCCATTGAGGAATGGAGCCTTGCCAGTGACCACATGAATGAGTTTACAAGTGGATTCTTCACCCCGACTGAGCCTTGAGATGACTGCAGCCCCATCTGATAGTTTGGCTGCGATCTCATGAAAGACCCTGATTCAAAACCATCCACCCAAGAGGCTACCAGAATTCTGACTCTGAGAAACTACATGAGATAATATATGTTTTAAGCTGCTAAGTTCGGGGTAATTGATACACAGCAATAGATAGTTAGTACACTGAACTAAGATGCTGGCATGAAGCTCAACAATGATGCCAGGTGTGGAATAGAGATTTCCTGGGAAATTATGAGGGAAGACTAATTCTGTGTGGACTGTGCTTGAGGTCAGAGCTTCCAACCCTAGTTCTGGGACCACATCCAGAATATCTTTATCTCAAAGGACATAAATAATTTTCAAAATAAAATTAATTTTATTTATTTTAATTTGAGAGAGAGAGAGAAAGGCAGAGAGAGCACAAGCAGAGCCTGGAGGGGCAGAGGGAGAGGGAGAGAGAAAGAAGGAGACTCCCCACTGAGCAGGGAGCGCAACATGTCGCTCAATCCCAGGACTCGGAGATCATGACCTGAGCAGAATGCAGATGCTTAAACCGACTGAGCCACCCAGGTGCCCCAAAATTTATTTAAAAAAAATACAGTATTTGGGGGGTAAGGAGAGGGGGCCACATACTCAAATAAAGATTGTGTTGTCTCAATTCTCTGAATTCTAGGTGTCAATCTCCACATTGGTTTTTTCCATCTCTTTATCAACAGTTCTAATGCTATATTTTATGGCATTCTATTCTTTTGACAATTTTCAGGTATATACAAATTTTTTACCTCCCACTCCTCCTCCTTCTCTTTCTTCTTTTTTTCCTTGGAATCCAGCTTTAGTGTTTCGGAGAGTGACCCAAGTTAAAACAGCTCCCATGGAATCGGATCAGGCATAGGGAAGGATGAGTGGGGGAAATGTTTACCTCTATTTCCAACTGGTCCCCGAATAGCAGAGAGCACGTAGATCCTGAAGATGAGAGGATGGGAGCTATGTGGATGTGGAGAAGGGCTGGTGGGTCATGGCTGATTCATAGTGTCTCGAGAAGGCTGGCAAAACATAGAGGCACCTTTGTGGGAGGCAGAGTCTCCCAGTGAACGATGACTGGAACTCACATCAGCCCAAATGAGGGGGTTCAACAGCAATGAGAGGCTGAGATTAGGCAGAATCCTTCCACCCTCCAATTCAGTTTGAGCTCCAGGGTGGTTGGGTATGTGGGGGAGAGGGATATCAGCATAATGTTTGTGACAGGGTCTCTTTTTCCCTTAAACATATTTTCTTTTGGATAGCAGCCAAGGTTTCAGGCCAGGACAACTGGTGCTGCTGGCTCTCCTTCGTGTAGGAACAATGGGATTTCTGTTACCTGCACCAAAAATATTGTCCAAAGGAAACTTCCTTTTGCTTAATAAAAGTGGCTCCAATTCCCTCTCACCAAGTTCCTCATTGTCCCTAAAGCTGCACAGGACCGTTTATACAGTCCCAGAAGGAAAACACACAGGTTTCCAAATGTAGCACCCTTACCTCTCACAGCAAAGTGGCCAAGCCCTTTAGGACAGAGATGCCTTAGGCAAACCCACGTGACATCTCATTCCCCAAGCTTTCCCCTGCAAAACTGGGGTAGGAAGTTCTGTTCTGTTGGGCTTCATTTGTCCCTCCCACGCTGCACTATAAATATAACTAAACTTCTCTATCAGTACCATTGATTTGGCTCAAAACCCGTTTCTCTTGTGAAGCTTTTCATCGATAGCCCATCCCTGAAAGCTTTCTGCCACGGAGTGGGAGGAGACCTGTGCAAAGTGGAAGAAATGGGAAAATGTTAAACAAATTACTTTTCACCTGTGAGATTTTCCTCCCTTTTCTCCACAGCCTTATTTGCCTAGTCTATTGACATTTCAGACTAGAGGAAGATGACGCATAAGTGTACCTGCAGTTTCTCTCTCTCTCTCTCTCTCTCTCTCGGAGGGCTCAAGTGACAGAGATTGTTAGCCTGAGCAACAGGATGTTTGCATTATTGATTAGGCTACGCCGTTTTGGCTGAAACAGTGGAGAATAGCCTCAGCTACTTTGCATGTGTCAGGTCGGCCTGCTTCTTGTCCATCAATTCTGGGCAGATTTCGTTGCTGCTGCATGTGTGAGACATCACGTCTCACGTTGTTCTTTCAGACTGTCAGTCACCCTACCTGCTGTGCTGATTAAAAGCCTTATCTCAACCAAGAAACTGTCTGTTGCTGTTTTTGTGTCTGTGACCGCGGGGTCGTTGTTAGGGGCGTTGGGCTCTCTTTATCGCAGATTCCCACTGCTGTGTGTTTCGGCTGTTTGCGTAGTGTGAAGGCTCACAGAGCTGAATAAACGACTTTACTATTTTCAATTTAGTTGTACTACAGGGGCAGCTGAAGATGAAAACAAACCGTTTTGTTCCTTAACTACATTTCTGGCTTACAAAACAAGGCTGAACAGTCATGGTTTTCAAGCTCTGGTATAGAAAATGCAAATTTCTTAGCTCAACTGACAGAGATTTGGATGCAGTAGGTCTCAGACGGGACCCAGGAACCTGGATCTTAAACAGCCTGAAAATTCTGGTTATCGATGAAAAATGGGACATATTGCAAGAAATGTAGCCACATAGCATCAAAGAGTCGAGTGGAATTTAGGAAATCAGGATTCTGTCTTAGTAGCTTCATGACAAGTCAAAGAGAATGTTGAGGAAAAATCCTAATACCTCGATTTATTGCAAGCAGTTTGTTAGCAACTTAAGGATATGATTTACATCTAATTTCTCTTTGGTTTTTAATGTACTTTGGTTGGTACGCTTGGTAGATAGTCACTAAACAATGAAATCTACTATTCAATTATCTTAACAAATTTAAGACATCTATTATCATTTATAGAATGATTTTTATTGATATGAGTCATAATAGAGAACCCAAAACTAGACCCCAAATATTTGAAAATTTAATAGCATTTCAAATTAGTCCAGAAAAATAAAGGATTGATTATTCCCTACATGCTATTGTAACAACTGATTTTCCATTTAGATTTAAAAAGAAGCTGGGTTTCTACTTCACTCTTCACTCTCAAAGAAGTTATAGGTGAATTAAAGATCTAAACTGAAAATAAATAAAGCAGTTCACACTGTAGAGTAAAAAACGAAGACTTCTTTTTAGTATCTTGGCATTACATAAAACCAACACGTCTAAAAGTTTAAGATAGATATCTTTGCCTACATAAACTATTGTATGATAAAAATACCATAAAAGAGTCAAAACTCAAGCTTAAAATTAAAGATGAAATTAACAACTTGTGAAAGATTTTTGAACAAGCAATTAGTACAAAAATAACCCATAAATAAACTGTAATTTGTGAAATGACGTTTAACCTTGCTCAAAATTACATAGATGCAAATGAAAATAAGATTATTTTTCATCTATTTCATAAAAACTAACACATTTTATAGCATTGGCTTTGAGGAACGGTAAAGAGCACTTGAGCAATCTCTATACAGGTTTAAAATACTCATATTCTCTGATCCAATTGCACTTCTAAAAATGTATTCTAGAACTATAATTGCACATGCAACCAGAACAAGGATGATAATTATAGCATTGTTTGTAATAGTAAAAAACTGGAAATGATGCAAATGATCATTAACAGAGGGCTGGTTAAATAATTAATGGTCCGTAATACTTTGTGCTATTTAAAAAGTATGGTTAGATCTGCATATCTGGATGTGGGAAAAAACCACCAAAATACATCATTAGGTTTAAAAAGAAGAAAGGGGCACCTGGCTGGCTCTGACGGAAGAGCAGGTAACTCATGATCCTTGGGGTCATGAGTTTGAGCCCCATGTTGGGTGTAGAGATGACTTAAAATGAATAAGTAAATAAATAAACTTTAAAAAAATAAAAAGAAGTCAGGGTACTAAACAAAGTGTATGTTTCTATTCAAGTGAAGGGGTTCAATATAGGCCCCTGGGTAGAATGTGCCATTTTGGCATGGGGATTATTTTGAGCTGAAGACTCAAGAGAAACTTTGTCCCTCCCTTAACCACATAGAAGAATCTAAATTGGGGGTCTTCCCTTGAATAAGGGTTATTCACGGAGATAAATTTTATCTGAGTGACCCATCTATATGGTAGGGCAAACGTCTAATTACCAAATATCTGCTCCTCTTATCATCCTGTAAATTGCATTCCTCTCCTCTCAAGTCCCAGACCCCTCTCTCTGAAGTCCCAGACCCCCCTCTCCCAGACACCTATAATCCCTTCTCCTTAGTTCAGAATGGCATATATGCCTCATTTTGCCTGTTTTTGGAGTTTCCATGTCTATGTGGATTCCCTGTATGTATGCCTATTAAATGTGATTTTCTCCCGTTAATCTGTCTCATGTCAATTTGGTTCTTAGTCCAGCTAAAAGGACCTTTGAAGGGACAGAAATTCTTGCTCCCTGACACAGTAAAACCTCAGAAAACATGTCTATATATGTAGAAAATGTCAGAAAACATTAAGAAATTGTTAAAAATGGATTAACTTTGGGAATGGGAGTGAGGATTTTCTGGTAAAAGGAAGACTTATTTTTTGTTATACATACTCCTGAATTGCTTGAAAATTTAAAATCGTGTCATGTATTATTGAAATTACTGAAGAATAAACTACTCGAGAAAGCAAGCATTTAACATGCCTCAGCTGTTCTGATTATAGCACAATGTTTGTGATAATCATACTTTGCTACTAGAAAGATCAAATTATGTTTAATAAAACAAATCAATTAAGCATATGAAACATTTACAAAGGTGGTTATTTAAAAAATATTCAGTGTGTAGATGCCAAAACTTCATTAGGGAAAATTCATGCATTTAGCCTAGCATGTAAGAAATTCACTGTGTCATACTGCTACGCAAAGATGTTCCTGACACACTCTCCATAGCATGATATGTTTTCGGGACCTTGCCTAGTAAAAGTGACTAGTGGGCCTGTAATCCCAGGGTCTTCAGCCAGTCTACCTTCTTGGAAATATGCACTCCAAATTTTAGCCTTTGGGGACTAACTATAAATGAATGAGGAGTGGTTTGGATGTCTCACCCACCAGCCCTACCAGTTATCTAAGAGGAGAATGGCCGGGTATGGGATAGAACTGCTAATAATACGGGAGAGCAGCTACATAAAACAATGAGACTTAAAAACATATTCTAGCTACTGGTACTTTATCTGGTTGTAACTGAAAATTGTTATTTCTCCATTAACTAAACATTCATTTCCCCAGTTATAATTAAAAGTAATATATGCACTAAAAAAGTAATACATGCTCATTTTTGAAAGTATGGAGAACTATAATTTATATTATATTAACAGAAAGAAATGCCTCTAAATTATGAGCACAAACGCAGTTTCCTCCAACTTTTGTGTTCTTTTTATCATGTTAAAGAGAATTTGGATGGGGAATGGGAGAATGGGAGTTATGTATAATTACTTATGTATACATAGGATAAATGCAGAAACAATAAAACTAAAAATATCACTCCTTTCTTTTTGTTTCAAGTTTTTATTTAAATTCTTGTTAGTTAACATATAGTGTAGTATTGGTTTCAGGTACAGAATGTAGTGATTCAAACGTCACTCCTGAATAGGGAAATTGGGAGTCTGGGGAGGGGGAGAGGTCACATGCAGAAGGGCCTGTTTCTAAAACTCCTTTGCTTGATTTATTTATTTTGCCACATCATGTTTAAAAAAGAATACAAAAGCACTCTAAACTTTAAAAATACTAAAAGAACTTTCATATGAACCCCTAATATTCCCCATTCTTACACAGAAACTTGAAATAAAAATGAAACCCATTACTAAATAATAAACCAAATGAAAATAATTTAATAAGAGAACACAAGAAGCATCATTTCTACTTAATCATGCAGATAAAAAAGAAAGAAGGATCAAAAGAAGGCACAAAGGGAAGGGAGAGAATAGAACAAAATGGAGGGAAAAGAGGCTATCCCTAAGACTAGAGAGATTTCCTTCCCCTGCAGCTATCAAGGCTCAAGATTTCCACAGTAAGTCTGCTGCTTTGAAAATGTACTGCTAATCCTTCGAGATGTAAATGATAGAAATTCATGAATAATGGTGACAACAATTGTCACCAGAAAAAGGTGAATGGATAGAGTGTATCCTAAGAGAAACCACTGGAAGGAGATAATGGAAATCTGAAAAGGTGTAAGAACTGAAACAAATCAACTTATCACAGATAATAAATCACAGAACAACGTTGCTTTCTTTGGTCTGTGTCTTTATGTGAAACAAGAGTTGCTTTTTGTATCACACAGATCTTCTAAACCCTCCCCTGTGGAGGTCCTTCATAGTTTATATCCAAGCCAATTCCTACAGAAATGGCACTGAGCAGAGTAGATGGAGAGAGGAAACTTGGAGGGATCATAATCTCTGGATAAAAGCCAGAGCTGAATGCTGAAGAGCTGGGTAGTTTTAGAGAGCCATGGATTGGGAATCTTGGAGTTAAGTGCCCCACAGCTGGCAAGCTGTAATATGTATTTTTTGTTTAGGAGGAAACTGAGCTTTACCAAAGTGAAATTAAAAAAAAAAAAAAAAAGAGGGGCACTAGGGTGGCTTAGTCGGTTAAGCATCTGCCTTTGGCTCAGGTCATGATCCCAGGGTCCCAGGTTGGGCTCCCTGCTCAGCAGAGAGCCTGCTTCCCCCTCTCCTCCCCACTTGTGCTCTCTCTCTCTCTATCTCTGTCTCTCTCTCAAATAAATAAATACATAAAATCTTCAAAAAAAAAAAAAAGAAGAAAAGGCACAATACTGAGAACTAATCAGTCCTTCTCAGAACCATCTCATACTTTCTCTATGCATCCTTATCAAATCCAAATACATAGTAATGTTAGAAAAATCTAAATAGGTATGTGTTTTATTTTCCTGTTTCCTGTTAGAATAATGTAAGCCTGGTAATGTTCTCTATCTATTATCTGAAATTTACAGTTCCTCTCCTGATGTTTTAAGTAAATGACAGGTACTTAGCTAATTAAATGTAATACTCATAGAGTCTTGTTTATAGGAAAGTGTCAACTTTCAGGATGTTGTGTGTAAGTCTTGATAAAATTACGTAAAAAATGAATGTACTCTCTTTTCATAGGCTGACCTTGCAGTCACCACTGCCTGAAAATGGCTCAAAACAAAAAAATGATCTAAGGGTTGAAACAAGATAAGATCAAATTGATGTCATGGTAATTACATGAAGGACCATTCAATCATTGGGTGGAATTTACTGTTGATCCCTGGGCTTAGATGCAGGTGGGAACATGCAGTTTTTATCACTCTGCTGGTATAAAAGACAAGTGAAGACCTTACGAACTGTAGTTACTGAGAAATCATAAGGCAAAGCTAAAATCCCTCTTCAGATCCACCATCAACTGCCCTGAACACATCCTGCAAAAAGTCCGGAGGAAGGTAATATGAATGAAACAATTTCTGGGATTTTAATTGAGGGAGGAGTAAAATATTCTGTAATATAGGTCAGCTATGCATAATAAACCTTAGTGAGGAGAAAGAGAGACATTTACACATTCTCTTTTCAGCGCTCATGATTGAATTGGGAGGAAGTCTGCAAAACTGTGGTCTGTGATCACAGGCTAAGATGTTATCTAACAGAAGCCAGAAACCAATGTCTCCTGCTAAGATGTGCAAGTGCCCGTCAGTATCTAAAAATTTTCTTCAAGAAATCTTGGGTGTCATTTGAAAGACATTAGTTTGAGTGGCTTTACAGGGTCAAGTAGAAGGAGAGTAGATATTATGTAAGTTGCGGATATTGTTTTACCATCAGTTTTTATTTATTTATTTAAATTTTTTTTGTTTATTTTAGACAGAGGGAGAGAGTGAGCACGAGAGAGCTTGTGAGTGGGGGGAGGGGCAGAGGGAGAAGGAGAGGAAGAATCTCGCTCACACTCCCTGTGGGGAGCTAGACTTTCCGCTGGATCCAGGGACCCTGAGATCACGACCTGAGTCAAAATCGAGAGTCGGGCGCTTAACCGACTGAGCCACCTATGGGCCCTTAATCCGTTTTTAAATGATGCATAACTAGGTCTTCCATCTGGCTGGTGATAAAGCAGCTCACTTGTTTAGCCGAATGACCGTAGCTTCTGATAGCTTTTGGACAGACGTTCTCCTGTAGACTTGAATATAGTAACGCTGACAATTTTCAGACAACATTGTTTCCATTTTCTTCTTTCATAAAATGCTACAAAAATAAGAGTCTGTGCTATTTCCCCAATTATTACGGATGACTGTAATTCTGAATTTCTTGACCAAATCTAGTTGGTGTGTTCTTTTTTTTTTTTTTAAGGATTTTATTTATTTATTTGACAGAGAGAGAGACAGCCAGCGAGAGAGCGAACACAAGCAGGGGGAGTGGGAGAGGAAGAAGCAGGCTTATAGCGGAGGAGCCTGATGTGGGGCTCGATCCCATAACGGCAGGATCACACCCTGAGCCGAAGGCAGATGCTTAACCGCTGTGCCACCCAGGCGCCCCTAGTTGGTGTGTTCTAATGAGAGTTTCTGGAAACTTTTGCTAACCTTAGTTATATTTACATGAGCACTAGTTGAAATGGCAGCTTACTGGGAAATTGAACTAGAAAACTAAAGTGCTCTCTTTAGTAGTGCTGAGGAACAGGATTTGGGCACATGGAAGAATTATGGCTTCCTTGGGAATTCAGAAGCTCCATGGAAGCTTCATAGAAGCTTTTTTTCCTAAGCCCTTACAATCCCTTCCTTACTCAAAAATAAGATTTTTTATATTAGATCAGAGGAATCTTTTTAACTTTCCGAAGGTGTCTTTTAAATAATTACCTAACACCAAATCAATTATTTAAAATATTGGTCATCCAAATTGCATTGTAATAGTTTGCTATAGTCTTGAGTTATTTAAAAAAAAAAAAGATAAGAACAGTTACCATTTATGAAAAGCTCATGTGCTTTTATTTCAATTTTAACTTTGGTTTTGGTTTAAGTTTCTTTTCTCTCTCTCTCTTTTTTTCAGTAATAGAGTTTTTGAAATTTTGAGTCATATTTCTTACCATTTCCTGCTGAAAAAGGTAGCATGTGAACAATGTTAGAAAAGCAATTGATTATGTTCCAGAACAGATTCTCGGTTTCATTGTACATTTCTTATAAATGTGGGACTCAAATTTACATGAAAACTCAAAGTAAGAGCTGGGAAATAGAAATAGCAAAATCAGAAGGTAATGTGCATCTTGTTCAAAAATAGATCAAGATATTTTGCTTTCACAAAGAGAAAATGTACAGGAATCAATTAATATTTCCATTGAGAACAGTATGACCCATAGCACCAAGCTTCTCTTTTTACAGATTGTGAATCCTGGAGTAGTTTGGTATCAATTTATGATCTTTGCAAATTCTGGTTTTGGTGTATAACATTTCAGCATTACCTATTGTAATGTTGCACAAAGTAATCTGGTAATTTCTTGGTTCATCAGACTCAGAGATAACGTTATAAAAATGCTCTAGCATCCTTAATACATTGGGGTCTCAGAGAAAGAGAGGATTTAGATGAGGCTCAGGCTGAACCGAGTGTGGAATCAAGGGCAATATTGGGAATCAAAGTAGAAAAGACAATTGTAAAGCATGATCTATACGCAAATCAATGTCCTAAAGGGGGTAATGGACTAACTATGTACTTCTGGGCCATAGGGGTGGTACAGGTGGAAAAGTGTGATCTTAGGATGAGTTCACTTTCCAAGTGATCTTAGCAGATCCCTTTAATTTTCTGAAGTGTAGTTTTCCAGTCTATGAAATAGGTGCCATAATAACGCTTTCCTCATGGAGGTGTAAAAAGAATCAAACAAAGGAATGTATGTGAAAGCCAATGTTTCCCTCTCTCTCCCACAGTCAGACACTAGTCCTCATAACTTGATCAGGTTTAAAATGCCTCTTTATCCAAATGAAATGGCTTTCTTAAGGCTGTTCCGAAGAAGGTGAAATCAGATAAATATGTAAAATAAAAAATTACATGGGCAAGTTATATTTAAGCTGGCACAACATAATGTTGCTCCAAACAAAAAATGTCAGCATCTTATTTAAGGATATGCCATCTGAAAAAATCATTTAAGAACTTCATTGTAAAATATAAAGATTTGAAGGCAGTATAGTGAAGCGTGGTTCAGAGCTTGAGGTTTGGAATTGTCAAGAGATATTCTAAAATCTTGGCTCCACTAGCAACAAATTTTGTGACTTTGGGTTACTTTGCCTCAAGAATTTCTTTATCTGCCAAAATGAGAATAATACTTCACAAGATTGTCATGCGTATTGACTATGTTTGTGTGTCAAGGTGTCCAAAAGAACATCCAGCACACGCAAGTGCTCCATTGAATGTAGGAGTTATTTTTAAAGCAGAGTTATTATAATTACCGAAGCCAGTATTGCAGATACGGTGTAGAATGCTAACTCCAATTTTATTTCACACATTCTGCATTTCCCAAATAGAGTAACTGAATACGTGTTATATAAATAACCTCCCACAGAGCAAAAGTAAGGAGACAGTAGAAAGAGGAGAAAGCAGAAAGGCAAGATTGGGGTCCTATATTTCAGACCCTGGAGGAAACATTTTTGTTATGAGAGAGCAATAGATAACTGCCCAGTTATCTACTGCTGTTCATCAAACTACCCCAAAACTTAGTGGGTAAAACAGGTTACTGTTCTGTCATGGTTCTCTAGGTGGCCCTGGCTCACCTGGGCAGTTTTTAACTTGGGTTTCTCAGGTATCTGCGATCCGGTGGTAGCTGGGGTTGGAGTCATCTGGAGGCTCAACTGGACTGGTCCTCTGGGATGTCTTCTTCATTTCTTACTTCTTGGCCTTCTTTTCTCTCTCCATGTGACTTGGCTTCTTATCATAGGGTGGTCTCAGAGTAGTAGCACTTTCTATATGGCAACTGTCTTCTAAGAGACAGGAAGCAAGAACTACAAGGTTAGGGCCAGGGTACAACCAACAACTGGCCCGGTGTTGCTCCTGCCATATTCTATTGGTTTCGGTGGTCAGAGGGGCCACCTCACTCAAATGGGGTAAGAAAATAGACACACTGTGATTTTTTAAAAAAGATTTATTTATTTATTTGAAAGAGAGAGAACATGAGCAGGGAGCAGCAGGCAGAGGAAGAGGGAGAAGCAGATTCCCCCTGAGCAGGGAGCCAGATGCAGGGCTTGATCCCAGGACCCTGAGATCATGACCTGAGCTGAAGGCAGACGCTCAACTGAATGAGCTACCCATGTGCCCCTAGACACACTGTGTTTTGATGTGGAAATGGCAAGGTCATACTACAGAAGAAATGTGGGCTGAGAGATATATTTATTGCCATCTTTGGGAAGTACAACCTGCCATCTGAAAACTTAGGGGAAATGAACAACAAAGGAGCTTCTCTTTGAAGCTCTTCTGCTGTTTTTATCACAGAAAAACAAATCCTTATAAAGTAAAGTGCCAGGAAGGAGAAATCAATAATCCTGACCTGTCCATTCTATTATTGAAAAACTTCAAGGCAAATGAAATATGTTTTTATGCTTTAATGCTTTTAAATGGGAATGATGCTTGGTGTGTCAAAAGATTGCATAGAAATAGCTCAGATAAACATAACAAAATACAATGCATAAATTTTAAAATTTACAAGAAACATTCTTATATTGCTATAATAATGCTCCATACAAAACTTTTCTAGTCTTTGGATATTTTACTTTTCTGAGTGATAAATTGATACTATCCAATGTTCTATTCCTGCCAGCATTTATTACTCCAATGTTAATTTTAAAAATTGGGTGTTTTTAAACAACAAACATTTGAAATTCTCACTTAGAACAATATGTTATGGTGCATAGAGTTTGTCTTATAATTTCTTATTTTGTATGCAGACAATTTAAAAAATGCTGATGTGCTAGGAAAACCAGAGGGTAATGGAAAAATGAAGATTTTAATTACATAATTAAGTTAACATTGTAAAGTGCCTTTAAATAACAATTAAAGTAGACAGTATGCATCTTATTATAAGTCCCTTAAATTTATTTGAGTAAGATAAGAAACTTCTCAAAATATGATTGTTAAAAGAGTGGTCATAAAGGGATTAAAATCATTTTCATAAATCCATAAGCCCTTCAATTTTCTTCTAATTACTGCTTGCTTTTCTCCTTTATTTTTATTTTATTTTTTTATTTTTTATTTTTTAAAGATTTTATTTATTTATTCGACAGAGATAGAGACAGCCAGCGAGAGAGGGAACACAAGCAGGGGGAGCGGGAGAGGAAGAAGCAGGCTCATAGCAGAGGAGCCTGATGTGGGGTTCGATCCCAGAACGCCAGGATCACTCCCTGAGCTGAAGGCAGACGCTTAACCGCTGTGCCACCCAGGCATCCCTCTCCTTTATTTTTAAAACAAATATTTTTTAAGATAAATATCTTAGGGTCATCTTTTGTTCTGTGCTTCTTTGTGGAAACCCCTGTTTTTTGTAAAGCATACTTGTACAAGTTGTGCTGTATATTTCTCTTGTCCACGGGACCCCCTTTTTTCCATTTCCTTTCTCCCCATTTCATCTGGAAAACAAGTTGGCTCCCCTTAAAGATTTTGTGCAGGCACAAAGCACTGTTGTTGTTGTTTTTTTTTTTTTTAAACAATTCTTGGCATTTAATGAACCTCCCTCGACATGGTTTTGAGCTACCAGGGCGCAGCCCCCCCTCCCCATTTCCCCTTCCCCCCAATTCTTCTCCTCAGCTCTTCTACTGAAGAATCTGGCCTGGAGCTTTTTCCCTTCCCACAACTTGGTAGTAGCCAGATGGCACCCCTTCAATGATAGGAGCAGCTCCGGGCCTGTTTCTGGCAGCATTTCCCCGAGTCCACTGACAGACTTGGTCCCGTAGTTTATCAAGGTCGACAGCTGGCCTGAAGCTCTGGCTCCTTGTTGAGTGGTCATGCCTCACACCGACTTTTCCAAAGTAACCTGGGTGTTACCTGTCGAAGCTGATCCTGTGCCAATGATGCGTGCTGCTAGCAGGACCCTGGCCCCTGGGGGCTGCCAGTGCTGGCCCAGGCAGCCGTGGCCGGGGCTCACGTGCCCCCGAAGTTTCCAGGTCTTCCTCAATCTGGATGGCATGTCCGCAGCCCCAACGAAAGAGGCACAAAACGCTGTTAAGTGATTGAGAGACAGAAAACCCATCCCAAATATTGCCACTCAGCTGTGCGATTTCACTTGGCCTTATTTTCCTCCGGATCCTGGGGCACTTTGAGGTCCCCTGTTTGCCACCTGTAGCTGCTTCATAAGTTATGGGGACTACTGAGTCCATGAAGCTCCTGCACAAATATCAAAACACTAGAATACGGATTTAGTGCTGTACAGAGTCTCTCTCGGTCAAGCAGATGTTCTTCATTCTCGTTTGCTTGTCATCTCCCTTTTTTCATGTCGTCCACCCAGCAGATGCCTCAGTGCCTACAAATGCCTTCAGTACGGCATTCTTCACTCTCAGTTACTCGCCTTTTTGTCTGGGTCAGAGAGCAGGAAGCCTCTCCAAGTCTGTGTCATCCATGTTTGGACGGTGCCTGACATGTAGCCGGTGCTTATTCAAAGCCTCTAAATCGTTCAAGGGTGCAACTGGGACCTTACATTTTGCACTTAACAGCACTGAACTCCTGTCAAATTATCCCAAACTCATCTTTTTGTTTATTCATTTTTATTCTATTTTTAAATTATTTTTCAAAGATTTTATTTATTTATTAGAGAGAGCACAAGTGGGGGGAGGGGCTGTAGGAGAGGGAGAAGCAGGCTCTCCACAGAGCAGGGAGCTCCCTGGGAGGACCCTAGGATCATGACCTGAGCCAAAGGCGCTTAACCGACTGAGCCACCCAGATGCCCCCCAAACTCATCTTTTTATAAGATAGAGAAAACAGTAATTACCTATTTCCAAGAGTGGATGAGATGACTGGGGACAGATTGAGGGATCATTAACCAGCCTCTCTTGCCCCCTCCCAAATTGCTCAGCCATCTACCTCACCACCTTTGGAAAAACTATCAGTGAATGTGTGTATGGGTCTGAAAGTCTCTGTGGTTCCTGGAAGCCAAATTTGAATGTCTACTTGGAAGAACTGGGAACCTGGAGAATGATTGAGGCTAGGGGCTGGGGCATGGGATCATGCAATCATGCTGAAACTGCGGTTCAGAACACACTACAAGAACGAGGTAGAAACCCACTTACTACAACTAGAGTGCATGAGCAAAGAAAAATAGTTGCCAGGGTCACTCCAAGCTGAGTTTCCTTACTACCGGCTCCAGGCTTTTAAAATTCTTCCTCCTGGAGACGGAGGTGGTTATTGAGCAGGAGGCAGAGGTGTCCCGACTCTGTGGAAGTTGCGGGATGATGGATTCCAAACATTCCGCTTTCCCTGGCGATGTTCTTCCTTCAGATCTGTCCTCAAGGTGAGCTGTGGCTATCTTCTCTCACCAAGCAAGATGCTAAAACTAACAGGCCTATCCTCTGTTGAATAAACAATCATTGAATACCTATCTAACGCCAGGCAATGTGCCAGGGATTCAAGGCTTTACTTTAAAGGTTCCCTTTCATTTGTTACTGTTCACAGAAGGCCGCTGACTTTTCCTCTCCTTGGTAGTTAGCTGGGTTAGATGGGGCAATGAGGTGAAGCCTCAGGTTAAGTAAACCTCTGGAAGTCAGTTAGATTTCTACCGTTTGGTTAACGAAGAATTGTGCCTCTAGTCTTAGCCAGTCATCTCAAAAGCGTGCTATGAGTCAGCCGGGCTTCTCGGCGTGGCGAGCGTGGATGAGTCACCCCTGCCATCGCCACCTTCTGAAAAACCGAAAACCTTACTCTGTGGCAGTGGGGGAGCAATGGCAGCATCTTTGCAAGTGAAGGGCGGGATGTTACATTGTACCAAGCACTTGTCATCTTCTAGAAGCAATCTTTCACATATACGTACATCTACATATATGTGTGTATATGTGTGTACAGATCTGTACACACATAGAGACACACACATCCACCCATATGTAAGTGTGCAAAAACATATTTAATAAGCCTCGAAGTCTTTCCATACTACGACAGACAGGCAGGGATTGTCGATAGACAGGCACGTAACTTTATAAGGATTTTTTTCCTGTGGTAAAAACAGAGCAGAGGAACTGCAAAGAGAAGTGCCCTGGTTATTCATTGCCCCAAAGTTTTCATGTGATAGCAGGTTGTATTTCCAAAGAAAACCACAAAAATATCTTAGACTAAATTCCCTCTGTAGTATGGTGTGCCACTTCCACGTCAAAAAGTGGGGTGTCTATTTTTGTACCCCATTTGATATACAGGGGGTGTGTGTGTGTGTATAAGATACTTGGTCTAGCTGGCTAGCTAGCTTGTATATACTGGTAGAGTGTTTACCTAGTTTGTAAATCATTTACTATATTAATTATATATAATCACAATAAATAGTATTATGAAAACATTTTACATAATAATATTAAATCATGGCAATAATATTCGTGTATACTTTCAAGAATGCTATCTTTTTCTCCGTCTTATCAAGAATTTGAATTTGTGCACACATAGTTTGAAGTAAACTAAGAGTTGAGACACCCAATTTAAACCTTGAAGCTCTTATGTATGCTTTTTATTAATGCTTTCTTTTGAATTCTTATGACTTTTATATCTTAGCATAGAGTGGCTTTTACTTGTGGCATATTTAACACTTATAGATTCACATATTAGCCAGCTACAAATTAGGGAACTCAGTGAGAACATACAGTCTCTAATGAATTTAGTATTTGAAATTACTTTATTAAACATTTATTCTAAGTCCCCATTCAAGAGTTATCCTGTTCCTTAATGACAGCTCTACATTAGCAACTTCGGGTTGATACTATTACTACTGTTCTAAAGTCCCAGTGCAACATAGTTGCATCTGCTCTGTGCAAGAGCTTATGCCTAGGATGGTGGTGGGTCAGAGGGGCATAGTTTCTACCCCTAGGAGGTTTTCACAGAAATGGAGAGGCCAACATAACTGGCTGAAGTTCAGGGCAGATTGTGGAACTTCATCTAAGAATTCTAACCAAGCAGTAGGGGGATGCCATGGAGAGAATTATGTATTTTGGCTTTGGGGTTGTGTGAAACCTTCACGGGAAGCTGGCAGCTGGGCAGCTCCTTACAGGACTGAGGTGGATGGGTGGAGATGGAGGAGAGAGGCTTTCCCAGCCAAGTTGAGAAAACATACATTCTCTTGGACTCACACCGTCCTGATGTGGCAGGTGGCAGGAGATAAGAGCATGTTGGAGCATTGACCTTGGGGTCAGATGTGTAGAGTCTGTGATGTCTGCAAGGTACTCACTGGAATGCCAAAAGAGGCTGAGGTTAGGAAACCTGATTTCAATTGAGCATATGGTGCAAAATAGCATAAATCCCAGCTGAATGTAATTATTTTTCCTGTCCTGATTCTTAACGTTTTTCTCCCAAATTCCAAAACAAAAGGACCTAAAGGTGATTAGAATGATAAAAATATTTATTAAGATGTTTTCAAGTTTTGAAGGTTAATCCTTTTCGGCTTGTTTAATCCCATTTCTTTTTAAAATAAAGATAAAGTCACTTCTGTTCCTGAAAGCTACAGCAATGGTGACTTTGGTTCTGCTTTTTCAATCTTCACTTTGTCATAAAGCAGATTCTGAAATGTGCATTGACTTCATGCTCTCACATTCTGCAATCTTGTTATAAATGTTTCTCTCTGAATTAATTCTGATATAATTGTTCACTGCATAATGCTGAATTTTCATAATATATGAGCTGCAATATCAAAGCACAAAAATGATACTAGTTTAAAAAAGGAAACCAGTTTCAATTCTGAAAATTTCCTTGTGGCTTTGTATATCACTTAAGCAGTGGTTCTCAGCCTCTTGGTCTCAGAAACTGTTTATGCTCTTAAAAAATTGTTGAAGAGTTCAAAGAATTTTTTATGAAGTTGTATTTCTCAATATTTACTGATTTAGAAATTGCATTAGGAAAAGTTTTAACATATTTATTCATTTTAAAACAATAAGAATTAACCCATCGCATGTTAACACAAATAAATATTTATAAAAAAATGACAACTTCCAAAACAAAAAAATAAGTAAGAAAGGTGGTATGGTTTTATCTTTCCATAACTTTTTTTTCTTTTTAAAGACTGGCCTAATAGAACATAGCTAGATTCCCATGGGCATCTTTACTCCATCTGTTGCAATCGCACATGTCATGTAGCCTCTAGAAAATTCCTTAGCACTTATGAGAGGCCGAGAGTGAAAAAAGTGAATAGCATCTTAAGATTACTATGAAAATCATTTTGACTTCACAAACTCACTGAAAAGTGTTTAGAGTCCCCAGATCACACTTTGAGAACCACCAACTTAGAATAATATTTATTTGGTGCTAATTAGGTATGGAGGTAAATAAAGCCCATAATTACTTACGTATAAGTATATACGTCAGGGAGAAATAATAACATACCTTTGTTTTAGCCTTACCTATATTTATACAGTTTGTTTTTCCATATTATAAACAGTTAGTTCATCTGACAATTTTTTCTTAAAAGATGTACAGGTTGGTATAAACCTTTGGCAAAAATATGGTCTCATTATGTCAATCTGCATGAAAAATAACCACAAATTTTGACTCATGCAGTTTTAAACCTTATTTTAGAATGCCTTTTTTTTAAAATAAACTATTTGTTTTGAAAAATTATAGATTTAGAAGAAGTTGCAAAAATATGTACAGAGAAGTCCTGGGTATACTTTATCTCCCAAAGATAATACTGTGCCCATCTGTAGTTCAATGTGAAAACCAGGAAATTGACATTGGTGCAACCCACAGAGCCAAGTCAGATTTCACTGGTATTGTGTGTGTGTGTGTGTACGTGTGTACGTGTGTGTGAATGTGTGTGTAGTTTCATGCAATTTTATCCCATGTGTACATTAGTGTGACAAGTATCACAATCAAGATCCAGAACTGTTCCATCAGCACGTGGCTCCCTTTATAGCCACGCTTCTCCCCCTCAACTCCCTCCCCAAAACTAGCTCCTTAAAACTGCTAATTTATTCGGCATCTCTCTAATTTTATTATATTATATAGAGTGTTATATAAATGGAATCATACAGCATGCAGCCTTCACTCAACTCAACACCCCTGACATCCACCTGCTTTGCCTGTGTATCAGTAATGTGTTCCTTTTTGTGTTGCTACATAGTATTTGCTGGTGTGGATGTACCGTTGCTAGTATAACCACTTATCTGTTGAAAGTGTTTGGATTGTTTCCAGTTTTTGCCTATTATAAATAAAGCTGCTCTGAACCTCTATACACAAAGTTTGTATAAACATAATTTTCATTTATTTGAGATAAATACTTAAGTACAACTGTTGGGTTATATGGTAAGTTTTATAAGAAGCTCCCAAATGATTTTTTCATTTTATATTCCCACCAGCAGTGTTTGAATCATCCTGTTTCTCTGCATCCATACCAGCATTTGGTGTTATCATTATGTTTTGTTTTAGCTATTCTAATGGGTATATACTATTTCACTGTGGTTTTAATTTGCATGTTACTAATGGCTGATGATGTTAAATGCTTTCCATGTACTTATTTGCCATCTATATATCCTTTCTGCTGCAGAACCCATTTTCTTCTTCTCTCTCTCTTTTTTAAAAAAAGATTTCACTGGGGCACCTGGGTGGCTCAGTTGTTAAGCATCTGCCTTCGGATCAGGGCGTGATCCCAGCGTTCTGGGATGGAGCCCCTCATCGGGCTTCTCTGCTGAGAGCCTGCTTCTTCCTCTCCCACTCCCCCTGCTGGTGTTCCCTGTCTAGCTGGCTGTCTCTCTCTCTCAAATAAATCTTAAATTTATTTATTTGAGAGAGAGAGTGAGTGGGGGAGGGGCAGAGGAGAGGGAGAGAGAGAATCTCAAGCAGATTCCCCACTGAGAGCAGAGATCGACATGGGGCTCAATCTCATGACCCTGAAGCCATGGCTGAGCAGAAACCGAGAGTCAGTCACCTAACAGACTGAGCCTCCCAGGTGCTCCTGCAACAACCATTTTCTAATTGTATTTCTTTTCTGTTGAGTTTTGAGAGCTCATTGTCTATTCTAGATACTAGCCCTTTGTTGGATATGTGGTTTGCAAATATTTTCTTCATGTCTGTACGTTGTATTTTTATCTTCTTAACAAAGGATTAACCTATAATTTGGATGAGTCCAATTTATTAATTTTTCTTTTATGGGTCATGTTTCTGTTGTTAACCCTAAAAACTCTTAACCTAGTTCTTGGCCCCCTAATTTCTTTCTTTCTTTCTTTCTTTCTTTCTTTCTTTCTTTCTTTCTTTCTTTCTCTTTCTTTCTTTCTTTCTTTCTTTCTTTCTTTCTTTCTTTCTTCTTTCCTTTCCTTTCCTTTCTTTCGTTTTCTTTTTTTTTTTTTTTAGAGATTTTATTTATTTGACAGAGAGAGACAGCCAGTGAGAGAGGGAACACAAGCAGAGGGAGTGGGAGAGGAAGAAGCAGGCTCCCAGCGGAGCAGGGAGCCCGATGTGGGGCTCAATCCCAGGACCCTGGGATCACACCCTGAGCAGAAGGTAGATGCTTTAACGACTGAGCCACCCAGGCACCCCCATTTTTTTCTAAAAATTTTATAGTTTCACATTTTACATTTGTCTATAATTCATTTTCAAAAATTTTCATGCAAGGTATGAGGTTTACATTCAATTTTTGTTTGTTTGTTTCCCTGTGGATGTCCAAAAGTACTGGCCGCCCTTGAATTCCTGTTAAGTTGTTTTGTCATCTTTGTCAAAAACCAGCTGGCCATATTTGTGTAGGTCTATTTCTGGGTTCTCTATTTTGTTCTACTGTCTGTGTATTTATCCCTCTACCAGTATCACTCAGTTTCGATTACTGTTGTTGTATACTAAGTCCTAACACTGGGAACAGTGATTCTTCCCACTTTTCTTTCTTACATTGTTTTAGCTGTTCTAGATCTTTTGTGTTTCAGGAATAATCTTGTCTATGTCTACAAAAGCTGTACTAGGGTTTGGATAGGCATTCCATTCAATACAAAGATCAATTTGGAAATAATTGACATCCTTACCATGTTAAATCTCCCAATTCATAAACCCGATATGTCTCACCATTTATTTAGGTTTTCTTTAATTTATTTCATCAGTTTTTCATAATTTTCAGCATACAAGTCCTGTATATATTTTGGTAGGTTTATGCTTAAGTATTTTCTTCTCTTTGGAGCAATTGTAAATGGTATTGTGTTTTAAATTTGTTTTCACATTATTGTTTTTAGTATGAGGAAATGCAATTAATTTCCGTGTGTTGATCTTACGTCATGCAATCTTGTTCAACTTACTAATTAGTTCCAGGACCTTTTCTGTAGGTTCCCTCCGCCTTTTTTCTAAACATAGACAATCATGTCATCTACATACACGGATAACTTTATTTCTTCCCTTTCAGTTTGTGTGCCTTTAATTTCTTTTTCTTGCCATACTGCACTGCCTAGAACTTCCAGTACTATACTGAATAACAGGTGAGAGTGGACATCTTTGCCATGTTGCTGACCTTGGGGGGGAAACATTCAGTTTTCACCATTAGGTATGATGTCAGCTGCAGGTTTTTTGTAAATGCTCTTTATCAAGTTGAGAAAACTCTTTTGACTCTTGTTTGTGGAAACTTTTTATTATGAAAGAGTATTGAATCCTGTCAAATTCTTTTCTGTGTCAACTTATACATCATATGATTTTTTTTCTTCTTTATCTTATTGATATGGTAGTATGGTAGATTACATGAAATGATTTTCAAGTGTTGAACCAAACTTGCATATGTGAATTGTTCCCAGTTGGTCATATATAAATCTTATACATTGCTGGTTTCAATTTGCTATTATTTTGTGTTTTTTTGCATCTAATTTTATGAGGTATACTGGTCTTTCATTTTCTTTCTTTCTTTCTTTCTTTCTTTCTTTCTTTCTTTCTTTCTTTCTTTCTTCATACTGAATTGGTCTGGTTTTTGTGTCAGGGTAATTGTGGCCTTGCAACATGAGTTGGAAACTATTCCTTTCTCCTCTGTTTTCTAAAAGAGGTTCTGTAAAGTTGGTGCTAATTCTCCCTTAAATGTTCTGAATTGTTTTTTATTGGTAACTGATGCTCTGTTCATCTTATCTCTCATGGTTTGAATGTAAGCAATCCATAACACTTTCACTTAAAAAATGGGAATAAAAACTTGCCCATATTATCTTATATGAGGTTTTTGTAGGATAGGTAGGGATGCAGTCCAGTTCCCTGTCTCCCCATTCTCAGGTTTGTTGAAGTCAATGCTGGCTATGGTCAAGCACTCAGCTGACCTTGGCTAGCCTGATCTTATGCACTCAAAATGCTTAGGTAAACTGCATCTACAAGTATAAATAAGTCAAGAAATGCATTTAGGAAAACTCTGATGAACATTCTGTGCTGTCTACTCTTGCCACATTGCTGGGCTCTATTGTGAGCTCTAAGGCTCACCTACCTCCAGTGACTAAAAAGCAGGAAAGACGTTGTCCTTTCCTTCTGTTCTCCTACCTAGGAATGGAGGAATAGAAAGGATGAACTCAAATGCTTATACATTTTGTATATCATATATAAGCTTATCTATTGTATATGAGCTTATCTATCTATCCGTCTATCACCTATCATCTATCTGTCCGTCTTCTTAGACATTATCTAGTTTAAGTTACACGTCTTACAAATAAGGACCCTGAGGCTTAGCAGAATGATATATTTAGAAAGAGAATTTTTTATCAGCATCGAGTCCAATTCTATTGGTTTATATGTGAAATGGAAAGATTCGATTCCCTAGCTCTTTCCTAAGGAAAAATTGTTTTTTTATTTACATGGCTCCAGAGTGTGTTGGGAGCTGTAAGCTGAGGGGTCAAGACATTGATGGCTATTATTAATAGTGATGTTAAAGCTACTAGTTGTTTTTTATGACTGGTAAGGCAATTTTAGAGTAACTTTGTTTTCCTTGTGTGTTTTGCAGGAGAGCCATGCATGACTACAGAAAATATGCAGCTGTCATTCTGACCACACTGTCTGTGTTTCTGCATATTCTCCACTCCTTTCCTGATGGAGAGTTTACAATGCAGGGTATGTGACCAAACGGATTTGCAGTAATAGGAAAAAAAGCACATTTCTAGATGTACATCAATAACTCCATTAATTACATTTCCACCTTCTTTTCAGATGTGATAAATCTTTGCTGCTGGATACATATCCAGGCACTTTGAGATTGTAAACATAAAGTTAAATTAAGTTCAGAAAATGTATAGTGAAAATTGATCTAACGTCCATTTAAATAGCAGCATGAACATTTTCATCTGAAATAGAATCCTTATTATTCTTTATCTGAGTTTTCTAAGCAGAAAATGCTCCTTATTCAGTTAGCTCAGTTTTTCTTTTTACATTTATCCCTGAAGATAGATTTAAACATTGCCTTTGTAGATGAATTTCACATCAGTTAACAAGTGAGAAAAACAAAACCATTTTACGCAGTACATTTGTTTTGCTGTAATGTTTGAAAAATCTCATATAGTAGCTGATAAAATTCCATATGCTGTGAAGCTGTGAGCTACTATTGGTTATGGTTTTTCCTAGACAGGTGGTAATGTTTTAATCCCTGTTTTCAAGTGCGGTGCTCCATGTAATGTCAGGCTCTCCACTCATCACGCTTTCTTAATCCTCACATATTTTTCTCTGTCAATATTTGGAGTTTCCATGGGGGGAAAAACAATAGCATGTTCTGAAGGGGAAAATTTTTGCCTCTGGGCAAAATTCTCCTTTCAGATGAGCATGCTGTTTTCATTTGTCAAGTTTTGTGCTCCCTAAAGGCACGCTATTAGCATTGGGATAGAGAATCCATGGTTGAAGAGACAGAAACTACTACTCTTTTTTTTTTTAATGTTTATGGGAGAAACTACTGCTCTTGAGATCTCCCATGCATATCTGCAAAAATTGTTTCCTGTGAAAATAAATATAATCAGTACAAATAGATACTATGCATGAAAATTAACAGATAGCCAAAAAGTATTTATTATTTTCCTTCTATTTCCAATGGAAGAAGAATATTTACCATCTCATAATCAGGGAAAATTCAACTTCTTTTTATTTTATTTTATTTTTCAATTAAAAAAATAAATTCCATGCCCAACGCGGGGCTCAAACTTATGATCTCGAAATCAAGAGTCATCTGCTCTACCACCTGAATGAGCCAGGTGCTCCTGTTTCTTTTTGAATCATTCTTGGATTATTTTACTCTTTGTCTTTTTTGGTGATAGGTTGCCCAGAATGCAAGCTAAAGGAAAACAAATACTTCTCCAAGTTGGGTGCCCCAATTTATCAATGCATGGGCTGCTGCTTCTCCAGAGCGTACCCCACCCCAGCAAGGTCCAAGAAGACAATGTTGGTCCCAAAGAACATCACCTCAGAAGCCACATGCTGTGTGGCCAAAGCATTTACCAAGGTGAGAACTTAGAGGGCCCCAGAAGTTTTCTAACAGTCCAACCTGAGAAATGTCTTCAGAACACATCCATGGGGTTTAATGCCAGAGGTTTCTAATGACCCATCCTTTGCTTGACATTGGTACAGGGATTTGTCTCCTTAAATCAAAAGTAACCTTGTGGGGATAGTCTGGATTTATTCAGAATGAAAGGAATAGCTGTGGAGATGACGAGGGGTAGGTTCGAAGAGAGTATAGCATACACAGACAGTGCAAACCTAATCTTTTAGAGGGAGATATTAGCTGAAATGAAGAATGTGCAAATGGAGCAAGCATCTATTTAGTCCAGCTGGCTACAGACAATTTTATTTAACATTTTTCAATTTTGTCCAACCATCCATCCATCCATTTTTTTCTTCCTTTCCCTTTTAGGCCACAGTGATGGGAAACGCCAAAGTGGAGAACCACACGGAGTGCCACTGCAGTACTTGCTATTATCACAAATCTTAAATCTTTTGCAAAGAGCATGTTGATGACCTCTGATTTCCTGGAGTGAAAAATTAATTTTTTCGGTGTTTATGGCCTTGTGAGATAAAACCTTTTTTTCCCCTTACCACACTCCTTTTGGCATGCTTCGAGGATGTACTGCAGCTTTATTGCCTTTCTTTTTATCCTACGGTATAATCTGAAATCTAGTTCTTTTCATTTGGAGTGAAATGCAGCATTTAGCATGACCATAAAAAGCTGGTTCCTCTAGAAATAAAGCCTTTTAAATCATCATTCTATCATTGGATTCTAATTTTTTCTTAAGAGTTTAAAACCAGTTACTTTTGCTAAGATTAATTGAAGGGTGTGAGCCAATGGGTGAGCCATGCACTCAGTGACCCCACACTGGAGAACATTGATCCCACCAAGCCTCCCAGAGCAATCTGCATCCTTTAGCCAGTGGGCTAGTTATAAAACAACCTGTTGGGGTGAGGAAAGAAAGCATAAGAACTTCTACTGCTATGCATTGTTATATCACCCCTTTGATGACTTTTATAAAAGTACATATACATCAGTATTGTAATAAGTGTATAAAGTTTATAAATAATTAATTATGCATATATTGAGGATGTTTGGTCAGATACTTTCTACTGGGAGAAGTGTGCAAAATTAGGGAAAAAAATTAGAGAGCACTGCTGAAGGTTTTGAGCAAGACAAAATCCTTCCCAGCCTGAAGTTTCTATCCACTTGGCTTATACCCAGCCAAAAAAATAATACATTTTATTAGTCCCTGGCAACTAGGTTATAATTGAATGGTGGTTAAGGAAAGGGCATTGTTGTCCTCAACAAAAATTGGGCATTGCTTTGATATTCCAGAGGCATTGGCTCTTACATTCTACACTCAAACCTAGAAGGGAATGAATACATGATGAGCAAAGTACTCACTGAACCCTCACTGTGGGCGAGGTGGGATGCCAAGCGTTTACTTTAGTAAAATTTTATGTAGTTATATCCAAATGCTTAAGAGCAGTGCCACATTTACTGAGTATTTATACTTAAAAACAGAGATAGCCCTTCCTCTGAGGATCATGGTTTTATACATTAAATTATATTAGCTATGGAAGAGATCAAAGCCACTAAAAAATTCTACTCCTAAAAGAGCCTGACATTAAAATAAAAATCACACTGGTCACAGATAAGGTTTTCAAAAAAAATTTCAGTTATCATCAATTTGTCAAGATTCCATTTCTAAGTGAAAAGCTAGTTCTTAACAGTTTAGTAAACACACCGGGTGTCAGGATGAAAAATTAAAATGAGTGCAGGTACTTTTTAAGAAAAACACATGAAGATATTACTTCATTTGTTCATTCATTCATTTATTATACATTTATTTAGTGTCTAGCAAGTGCTGACATATTGTTACATTATGGGGATTCAGAGATATCGGGATTTCCTGAAAGACAAAATGGAGAAAATATAATGTAGCTTAATTCGAGAGAATAGTGGTGGTGATCGTTAGTTCATCCAGACATCTAATAGATATTCACTGAGAATCTACTATATGTCAGGTCTGGAGAGCCTGTGGGGGAATTCAGTGGGAGAGGAAAGCTGCTGATATGCCCTTCATCAGAGTGTTCTTGTCTGTCTGGGATCATCTAATTGACAGAGG
This sequence comes from Ursus americanus, assembly GCF_024610735.1. Lineage (NCBI taxonomy): Eukaryota > Metazoa > Chordata > Mammalia > Carnivora > Ursidae > Ursus > Ursus americanus. The sequence continues at coordinate 7,166,681 of NC_142137.1, read as the reverse complement.
GGAAGGGGACATGCCTATGGTCATTCAGATCACTCAAATCAACCCTAGAGAGCACTACAATGAAATGTCTTGGCCATATTGACCTCCCATCTTTGCAGGTGCTACACATGGTGCTGGGCCTATCCAGGTCAAGATGAAGAAGACACAGACCTTCCTCTGAAGTAGTCTACTGTCCAGTGGGGAAGAGAGACATAAGCAAAGAATTACAGTCTAATGGGATACATGCTATGGGAGAGGTTTGGGACTTTGGTGGCACAAAACTGGGGATGGTTAACTTGGCCTGGTAGGATTTGTCATGGACAGCTTCACCGGGCAGATGATACTTGAGTTGGGTCTAGAAGTTAAGTAGAAAGAAGGGGGAGGGGCTTGGTCTAGTTGGAGGAAAACAGCGTAAGTAAACATCCTGAGATGGGAATGTTTGATGATCACAGAATTGCAAGAAGTTCAGTGTGACTGGATTGCAGGGAGATAGATGAAGGCTGCAGCTGCAGAGACAAATGGACACTTGTCAAGGTCCTTGTATAACATGCAAAGAAATGTGCATTCCAACTAGGACAGTAGCTTCTCAAACTAGAGGGCCTGCGGTTCCTGAAGCTACAGGATGAACATACCCCTTCCTACAGGATCAAGTTTGCTTAAAGATTTGGGGAAATGTTACTTTGATTTTAAAACAAGGACTGATGTATTATAGAATTGAATGCAAAATTGCAAAAATCAGATTAAAAAAAGAAAGCTTGTGTTGAAGGTGGGGCCTTCCAGATCTTGCTCTTTTGACCCCTCCCAAACCTATTGGGAGCTTGCCTTAGGAGTACTTAAATGGAGGAGCTGCTATTAAGGAGTTGATATGGTCAGTTTTGCACTTTGGAGAAGTCATTTTGGCAGCAAGCAAAGGGTGATTCGAGAAAGTGAGAGACTGGACACAGGATCACAAGTTGGGGTCTTTGCAATTGTCTTGACACGAGATGGTGCGAGTCTACTGGCAGTGAGGGTGTGAGTAAGAGAAAGAGACAGATTTGGAAAGAGTTAGGAGGAAATGAAGAGTTAATTGTGGGTGTAGCTCCTGGCTTTTGGGGTGGCTGGTAGATGATTTTGTCAATAACTGGGAAATGGAAACGTTTTGCAAGGCAGCAGAGTGGGAAAATGACATTCAGTTTGGGGCCTGCTGAGTTGAGGTGTCTAAGGAGTACCACATGAACATGTCTGCTAGGCCGCATGTACAGTGATATGGAGCTCAGGAAAGGACTCCAGCCCCGAGGGACAGCCTTGAAGGTCATCAGTGGTGGGTGAGAGAAGAGAAGATGCTGGATTACCAAGGATAGATTCTGGGCTAGCCTGGCTGAGAAAATGATTATTATGTCTTGTGGGGCAGTCAATTTGAAAGCCCTGATATGAGCCTTCGAGAGAACAGATTACAATCTCAAATATATAAACAGCCAGGAGGTAAAGAAGCAGGCATGGAGGCTGGCTATTTTGTTTCAAGCCTATCTGTGAAAAATTCCTGAAAGGAAGAGGTAGAATGAGTACCTGTTTGAAGGATTATTCTATTAAAAAATTCTCTACCATTTATCTCAGCCGGAAAACTGCCTGAAATTCTCCCATTTGAGATTCCTTCCTGGGACTAAAATACAGTCTCCCAGGCATCCTCTTTTTACATGATAACACATCTGACTGAGGCAACACAGTTGACCATTAACACCGCAAGATAAGTTAAAGAGACCACCAGGTCTGCCTGCATGGGTCATGGACCCTGGTCCCTAGGGAGAGAGGGGTGTCAGGCAGAATGATAAAATGATAAAACAAAGAAGCAAGACTTCTGTTACTTTGTAGTTGTGTCAAGAAGTGACCCTGAGCAGAAATTCCTAAGTGATTAGAGGGACGCCCTGATGATGAGGGCTCAATGAGGAAGCCAGGGAACAGGGATCACTCCAGTGCATCAGTCTGTCTCCTGAGAGCAGGAGGAAAGGGGCAGGAAAAGATGAGAGAGAAAGAGACACAGGGAAGGGAAGAGAAAGAAGAATGAAGGGGGTAAAAAAGTTGGGGCAGGAAAAATGTATGTGGGATGGGAAGGGGTGGGGGGTAGTTAAGAAAGGGTGCTGGAGGAGTCTGCAGCCTCAGAGGTGGCTGACCTGGATTAAAGCAGAAAGAAAAAGCCACGGCTCTACACAATGCCACCTCTTCCCCCACGGCTGCTGGAATTCAAGTAATCACCCAAAGTCACTACCTCTAGCCTCTATGAAGCCTTTGTGCAAATGGATGAAAATGCCCTCTCTGGGCAGGCAGAGCACCTTAAGTAAATGGCTTCATAACCAAATGGCACAGAAAAGTGGATATCAGTCTGTCCTTAATCCCTTTGTGTAGTCCACACACTGTGCAACCTTACATGGCAGCCATGATCATGATCTCTTTATCTTAAGATGACTGTGGGGAGATAATGTCTTAAACTGGTGAGAATCTTAGATTCCACATGTCTCAGATTCCAATATGAGATTCCAAATGTTGATTCCTAATTATTCTTATAGTGTTGGGAGGCTTCTGGAGAAAATATTCCCCCAAATAGTTTGGTTTTGCTTTGACTAGTTATGGGGAAACTAGAAGATAGTTGCCCAGAGTCTCGTCCAACAGGAAGATAAAACCAAAAAATCCACGTGTAAATGACCCTGAAGCTGACATGAAGAAGTTGGTTAGGACCACAAACCTCAAGAGGTCCAGAAAGCTCCCCTTACTTGATGAAAAGTTAATCGGTGTCAAACCACCTGACATCAGTACAGCACTTTTACTTTCTCAGAGCTTTGTGTGCCTCATGTAGGGGCGTCTGACTCAGCCCCTTGTGGGTGGCAAGTCAGGGCAGGGGGCACTATCTCCATCTGACAATTGGATAAAGGAGGCACAAAGAACTTTGGTTGTATAGGGTCTGAGAATGTGTGGAACCCTGGGTCTCCCCAAGTCCAGCTTTGTGTTGCTTCTTTCAAATTCCAATTTCCTCTCAAGGTATGAAGTATTTGGTTTAACTGCAAAGAACCTGTTTTTCCCTGGGTCCTGAATAGGTGAACTCTCTTGGAGATTTGCCCAGGGTGAAAAGCCATCCTATTAAAAGAAATGAGGTCTGAATTATGAACTGTCCACGGATGTTTTGTCTGGAAGCTGGAACTTCAGTTTTACCTCTACTGCTTTTTGTTTTGTTTTTATTTATTATTATTTATTATTATTATTATTTTTATTCATTCAACACCTCCTTCTGACACTTTCTTTTTGAACTTCATTAGGAGAAACACAAAGCGATTTCTCTGTTCTGAAACCCAAGTAGGATTTCCATATTCTCCTATTCCAAACTGTGTAGCATATGGAATTGTAAATATTAAATGCTGTTTTCCAAAGACCTGAAGCCAAGTCTGAGTTTGCTTGAAGCAAAGAAAGAAGTTAATTATTGCATCAAACTTCAAAATGGGAGACATAAAATGGAAATAACGGTTGGATGTTTTTTTAATGAATTCCCTTTTGGAACCCTAGAGAAGCCCATGCTCTGATAAGTTCTTGCTTATTGAGCCTGACTTCCAGAGCTCACTCATCTGAAGGGCTTGCGAGCTGAGGCTTTGGGTAGAGAAGGAGGGAAATGGGGGTCAGGGAGGAGTCTCTGAAGAAGCAGACAGGGAGTTTGGCACATCATTGAAAAGATTGTTTCCAATGAAGATATTCCGCTGCTTAAAGCCATTTCCATGAATGAAAGGTGTGCAGAAAAGTAGGAGAGTAAAGCCGGAAAGCACAGAAAACTATATCAATTTTCTGCAAATGCTCTTGATCAGAAAGTGATTGACTTACAGTCACTTATTCAGTTGTAAATTTTAACAGTGATTGATTCTCAAGTAAGTTGACAGTAAGTAGAATTTCAGCATGTACAGATTTCTTTCCACATACCTTTTTCTCAATTGCAGCTCCTGTTGGGGATAATTAGAAAAAGGCAGCATCAGGGCTAGGCCTGGGAAACAGAGGGGAACTGGGAGGCAAAGCGGAAGTAGCAGTTTGCCTGAGATGGTTTCAGAGGGATGAAAGAAGAGGAAGAAAGGAAACCTGGGCTTGACCTAGAAATGCACCTGCCACTTTGTGAAGACGGAGGAAGTCCTATGGGCGTGGGATAAGAGAGTGCTGGCAGATGCTTGTGTTGAAGTTATGGTGGGAGAAATTAAAGCCTTAACTTTGACTATTAGGGAGAGACTTTTTTTTTTTGAGATTTTATTTATTTATTTGAGAGAGAGGAGAGACAGAGACAGAGAGTGAGGATGAGCAATGGGGAGCCACAGAGGGAGAGGGAGAAGCAGACTCCCCACTGAGCAGGGAGCCCAAAGTGGGACTTGATTCCAGGACCCTGAGATCATGACCTGAGTCGAACCGAGTGAGCCACCCAGGGGCCCCTAGGGAGAGAATTCCTTAACTATTTTAATTAAATTTTGGTTAGTCTAGTGACTGCGTGTCTCTGTTACCACTCTGTGATGTGGAAGACCTCTGCTTGGACAGAGTGAGCTCTGACGGTGTGCCCTGTGGTCCCTGAAGCGGAAGACGGAAGTGTTCACCATGGCACTGGGAAGCTGAGCCTGGCTAAGGAGAGCCCCTCCCCGTGCTCTCTCCTCCAGCCCGTCAGTCAGCAGCAGAGACGCTGCACCTTGTGGACAAACGGCACATTGAACATTTGGAGGAGGTGATGGGTGAGGCTGGCGAGCCTGTGTGCTTTTCCAGGGACGCCTGGCAGGATGGGTCTAGCTGACCGGGTGCATTTGTCTTCATACTGATGTGAGCCTTCTGTTCATGTGCCTCTCCTGTGCCCTTTTAGAGGCATTCAACTAGCTGCAGGGTGACAGGGTTAATGCACGGGCATTCAGCAAATTATAGCGTCAACATTATTCAGAGAGATTTGATGACCTATAGTGAAAGCTCAAAATCTCTTCACATTATTACATGAATTTCAACAAGACAATTGTCAATGAAAGAAAAGGAAAACCCATTGGTTCCTTTACATAGAGTTTAAACTATTACAAAGTTTTGAATGTTTGTGAAATATTGGCTATAAAATTCTTTTACTCCTAACATGCACAAAGTTTTCATCTGGTAAGGACTATCAAGAATTGGAAGAGATTGTCATTAAAAAGGCATAATGATGAATTTGACACTTTTTTCTAATCAAGGCCTATATGGACATCTCCAAATACCCCCCAGTTCATCCCATTTGTTTTCCTGTGTGCCATGAGGGGAAAGGTTAGGAAGCAGTAGGATAGAAGACAAGATTTTAAAAAAAGACAAAAAAAGACTGGTTGCTGTCTCTGACGAAGCATACAGAAATGCATCTACTGAACATTCAGGAAAGAGAGATCCTGAAAAATGTTTGGCAAGCTAAGGAAGGAAAATAGAATTAATTATATAGTAACCTGCTATATAATTTAAGATGTGTGAAATACCATTAACATTATCTTCATTTGGTTCACTACTTTTACCAGTTTGAACATAAAAATATTTCATTTTTTTTAAAGATTATTTATTTATTTATTTGACAGAGACAGCCAGCGAGAGAGGGAACGCAAGCAGGGGGAGTGGGAGAGGAAGAAGCAGGCTCCTAACAGAGGAGCCTGATGTGGGGCTTGATCCCAGGACCCTGGGATCACGCCCTGAGCCGAAGGCAGATGCTTAATGACTGCACCACCCAGGCACCCCTGAACATAAAAATATTTCTAAGTGCCTTCATAGGTTCATTCCACCAAGTCCATTTTCTCTCCTGTGGTTGGAAAAAGGGCCACTAAATATTTTTTTTTCATCTCTTTGGGCTTATTTGCTCACGTGACTCTTTACTTGAACTTGAGAGCTGAATTTGGGTAGGATGGTGAGAATGACTTACTATTAAGATTTCAGAAAGTTCTAGTCCCAGTTTGCTGTAGAGATAAATTGGGACTAGTGATCATAGCCTTTTTTTTTTTTTAAAGATTTTATTTATTTGTTTGACACAGAGAGAGAGAGAGACAGCCAGTGAGAGAGGGAACACAGGCAGGGGGAGTGGGAGAGGAAGAAGCAGGCTCCCAGCGGAGGAGCCTGATGTGGGGCTCGATCCCAGAATGCTGGGATCACGCCCTGAGCCATAGGCAGACGCTTAACGACTGCACCGCCCAGGCGCCCCACTGGTCTTTTTTTTTTTTTTAACATAAAATTGAATTTTAAATTAATTTATTTGGGAGATATTGTTGGAACCACTATGCTTTTAATTTATCTGTTTCCCCCTCACTTTTACTGAGATATAATTGACATGTAACATTGTATTCGCTCAAGGTATACAACATAAAGATTTGATATCTGTTTATTGTGAAATCATTGCCACAAGTTAACATCCATCACCTCACAGAGTTACAATTTTTTCTTGTGATGAGAACTTTTAAGATCCACTCTCTCAGCAACTTTCAAATATACAATATACAATATATTGTTAACTATGGTCACCATGCTGTACATTACATCTCCAAGTCTTATTTAGCTCCTGAACTTTGAAGGACACTTTCCCTCCACCTATCCATTGTTTGCTGGGGGAGAGGGGTTGTAGCTGGATCACTTTGCTGCCCTAATTGGCCCTCCTTACCCCCTCAGAAGCATGAAGAGAAGAGAAAGAAAAAGAGAGGTAGAGAAAGACTGAAGTTGGGAAGGTTTATGGGCTCTCTCACTGGGCACATCACAAACTTTCCTCTCAAAGAATTCTACCCCGTGTCTTTGAAGAAATTCTGTTATCAATCCCACAATTTTCCTAAGGGCACCTCCAGTTGCATCAACCTTTGAAGTTTTTAGGCTCTTTTATCCCAGATATCAGAAACTCAGTAAATCTTTGACTTTAGAACAGAAATAATATACTTCTGCTTTTTAGCATGACTAGTTTCAACATAAAAATGGGAAGCAGCAATTTGTGGTGAAAGTCGGGGGTGGAGGAGACCTTCCTGAAGGCTGATGCTTACCCCACACCAGGAATATTACAATATTTCAAATTCTCCTAGCTCAGGCCCATTTGAGTCCCAGATGGTCCCTTTGCCTTTCAGAATTGCATCTTAGGAAGGTCAATGAGCCTGGGAATTCAAGAGTTGTACATTTAAAGTTATGTTATAAAAGGGCAATAAATTTATGGCCAAAGGCAGGTTAGAAGAGGGGTTGACAAACAGCTGCATTCTCACTTCCAGAATTTCCTATATTAGTGTTTCTCTACCTTTATGTTTCCCCCCAACACAACTGACCTGAAGGACTGTGTGCATACACATTAGTAACAGGTGCTCACTGCCACTTTGAAGGAGATGGTATGGTTGGGGCCCCCCACAGGTGGTTCTGACACTCGCCCTAGGAGAATGTGCCTCCTCTCACACCTCTTCTCATACCCACCTGTAAGATGGCAGCACATAATTTAAAATCTTACTGGCCACTTTATAGCAGCTTTTGACATGTTCCAAGGCTCCTAATCAATCTGTTCCAAGGTTTGAGGAGGAAATGAGTGGAGAGTTTTTATCAGAGCAGAGTATTGTAGCGCAATCTTTCTACAAGGCTGATTTCATTTTAAAAGCTGAAATCAAATCTCTAAATGAGAAACTCCACTTGATAGAGGCATATTGAAAAGCACAGGAACCAACCTAAAAGAATTCCCAATGACCAGAGTTGGAACAATTTGAGCAACAAAATAAATAGCAACAATAATGGATTAAACCCATAATATAAATATCCATGAATCCATGCTGATATAAATGCGTAACTGCATGCATAAATGAGGACAAGATACAACTTATCCTTATGGCGGAATCCCAATTAATAGAAGGGGAAGGAATGAGAAAAATAGAAAGTCATCACCACAGTAATAATTGTTGCAGACAGGTCCACTGTTGGATGCTAAAATTGGTGGGCAGAAGTTTGAGGAAAAACAGGATATTTGCATTATCAAAAAGAATTTGCTCAAAGACCCTACTCATTACAAAGGGGAAAGGCATAACCTCACACCAGTAATAAGGTGTTATTCACATCAAAGCCCCCAAAATGACATGCCAAGACAGACCAGAAATGCGTAATCTCAATCTAACCATAACAAAGCATCAGACGAATCCAAATTGAGGGAAAACTTACAAAATAACTGACCAGTTCTTTTTAAAAAGGTCAAAGTCATGAAAGACAAGGGGAGATGAGAAACTGTCACAGATGGGAGAAGACTAAGGTAATACAACAGCTAACTGCCAAGTGGGGTTTGTGGGTTTGATCCCAGAATAAGAAAAGGACTTTAGTGGAAAACTCTGAAATCCAAATAAAATCCGAACTTTAGTTGATAGTACTGTGCCAATGTTAACTTCTAGGTTTTGATCATTGTACTCTGTTTATGCAAAACGTTAATGTTTGTGGGAGGTGAGTGAAGGGTACATGGGGACTCTGTTCTACTTCCCTACTTTGTGCAAATCTATAATAATTTCAAAATAAGAAGTTAGCAGAAACCCTCCTTATAATCATATGCCTACATCCCCTACTCTACTGTATTGAGTCTTTTTATGGTCATTATTGATCAGTTTATGTGCCAAATTCTATTGTTCTTGTCTCTTTGCAGCATCTGACCCTCTGAGCCTCTTCCTCCTTAAAACTCTTTTTCCTTGGCTTACAGCACATTTTCTTCTCCTGATTTTCCTCAACTCCACTCTGTTTGAAGCCGTCTCCCATCTCTGTCTCTCCAGAAGGTATTTCTCAGAGTTTTGTCCTTTGCCTTCCTTTTCTTTTGCCCATATGTTCTAAGGTTGCATTGTAATTAAAGTCCCCACTACATGCTGTGATTACAGGCTCTTTACAGTGGGCTCCAACCCAATGCTCCTGCCAGTGGGCTCCAAGCCAACCTTCCTGCCTCATTTTTTCATATAATTCTGCCTACATTCTGGCCACACCCAGGTTCTGTTTCACAAACATGTATATCCTTTCTTGCTTCTGAAGCCTTGCTCTGGATAGTCTCACTGCCCGAAAAGTTTTCCTTCTACTCTGCCCAGAATCCTGTTCATTGTTCCAGACTCAGTTCATGTGTCTCCTTCTCTGTGATGCCTTCTTCAATCTTCTCTAACTGTATTCATTCTCTTCTTTTTCCCTCAAGGCATGCTGGACCTTCTTCTATTATATCTCATATTTGTCTGTCCACCCATCCCTCCAGCAACAAATATTTCAGAGCAGCTGCTCTGTGTCAGGCCCAGAGCTAGGTTTTGTGTATACATTGGTGAGTGAAATAATACAGTTCTTCCCTTGAGGAGTTTATGGTCAAAAGGCAAAGACAGAAAATAAACCAATGAATGAATAACTATCTAACCACAAATTGTGCTAAGAACTATAAAGAAAACCAATATCATGAAGTGATAGAGAATAATGGGGCGGGGGTGGGTAGACTTTTTAAAATAAGATAGAGAAAGTCTCTTTTAATAGGGCTATTAATTTTTTAAAAAGATTTTATTTATTTATTTAACAGAGAGAGGGAGAGAGTGCACGAGCAGGGGGAGTGGCCAGCAGAGGGAGAGGGAGAAGAAGGTTCCTTGCTGAGCAGAGAGACCCATGCAGGGCTCGATCCCAGGACCCTGGGATCATGACCTGAGCCAAAGGCAGATACTTAACCAAATGAGCCACCCAGACACCCTAAAATGACTATTAATTTTATTTAAAAAGTCCTCATTAAAACAATTCTATCAATATGGAAAAACACAAAAATCAGCACAAAAAATTACTCATAATCCCACTACTCAGAAACAATCATCATAAACAGATATTTTAACCCATACACACAAAAAAGGATAAATATGCAGACTTACATAGTCACACTGTATATGCTGTTTTAATATAGTTTCATTTGGGTTCAGTCTAAGTGGAAAAGAAAAAATTGTTGACTTTCAAATAAATGTGAAATAGATACTTTTTCTAAGACAATGATTCTCAACCTTGGCTGCCCCTGAGAGTGCCTTGAGATGTGCTGGCTTAAGGTGGAGAGGAGGGATATTCGGCTCTGCTGGGATGGAAGGTTTGGGCAAGGGACCACTTTCCATGGGTGGGAATGTCTAAGGCAGGCGTTGACCCACAGACAGCACCTTACAAGGCAGGAAAGGAAGTCCAAGGACACGTCAGTCAGAGGCAATGGCTTGTCCCCATGCTCTGGGGCCTGCTCTGACCTGGTGTGAGTGAGGAAGTCATCCAGGACTCCAGCACAGTGGTTCAGTGCTGTGTGCAGGGAAATGTGGGGCCCTGGCTAAATCTGAACGGGAGACCCACAGGACAAAGGGGATGCTTTAAGGAAATTATATGGTTCTCAACTGAGTTTTGCTTTCAATCTATGTAAAGGGGTCAGTAAAAGAATTATTCATGTTTTCATTTAAAGAATTAGTAAAGAAATTCAATTAAGCTGCTTAATTCTTTAATCACAAACTGTTGTGACAAAATCTTCCTGACTTTCAATCTTGTTGAAAGTATCTAAGATAATTTTCTATGTTTATTGGAGCCCTAATTCAATGCCTTTCCAGACTCTGAAAGTCTAACTGCTAGTGGCTCCCCAGGTTCCAATCACCTCTGAATTCTTGGTGACCACGTACCCCACACACTCCTCACTTTGTGATGGATCTCTGTGACACTGACCGGCCACTCCTCAATAAAGCCAGACTGGACTGCTCCCAGGGCCACAGCTGGGTCTCTGCCCCAGTTCCTGCCCCACCAAGAGCCCAGCTGACGTGTTGAAATAGAAAAAGCTGGCTAGTATAGCTGGAATGGGTGAAGGTAGCCAGGGGCCACATCACAAAGAATTTGCTTTTGTCCCAAGTACAGAGAGAAGATAAATACTAATTGTTCTCTTGTCAACAACCTGCTCATAGCCAGAGGAAGACCATACACAGTTCAGAGATTAACTCTGATAAACAGGGTTTAATTATCACTTATGTGGCTGCAAATAATGGAGAATGATTATTGGTTAAGAAAATCCTAGGTGTAATTGCTGCTCTGATAATGACTCTTTCCCTTGATGGCCTGACGCAGTTTGCCTAGTTCGATAGACGGAGGATGAATTAGTGATTGCACTGAAGAATAAAAGCCAGAATGTCATGTTCCTTTAGGTAACGGGTTCCTTTAATTTCCTAATTTAAAAAAATCATAATCTCATTTAAGACTTTAAAAATTACAGATCCTTGTGCCCAACCCCAGACCCAATGAATCAGTATCCCTAGCTTTTGAGCCTAAGTATGTGTACATTTCAAAACTCAACAGATGTTTCTTTCTTTTCCTTTTTTAAGTAAGCTTCACACCCCAAATAGGGCCCAACTCAGAGCTTAGAACTCATGACCCCAAGGTCAAGACCTAAACTGAGATCAAGAGTAGGATGCTTAGCCAACTGAGCCACCCAGGCGCCCCCACAGGTGTTTCTTAAAGATTTCATTTCTAAGTAATCTCTACATCCAACTCCCACTTGAACTCACAACCCTGAGATCAAGAGTTGCATGCTCTACCAACTGAGCCAGCCAGGCACCCCTCCACAGGTGTTTCTAATGTCCATCATTTGTAAAGAAATGCTGTTCCAGATGATTCTGAAAGTCCTCTTTAGTATAAGAATGCAAATTAAAACGGGGACTGGTGTCATCTATTTTTATTTTTGAAATTGCTTTCTTCAAGGATATTTGGTCTTAATTTTGAAGTAATGCTTGAAAATCCTTTATTTTGCATTTCTTCTCCCTTAACTCTCTCAAATAAACATCTTGGGCTAAGTTTTAGCAAGAGAAAGCAGCAATGATTATTGCTAGTCCCTGTAGTTTTGGCTCTACCCAAATTAGAGGAATTTCCCAATAGATTCATTTGTCATGTCACTTCACATTTTTACGTGAAGAAAGCTGGTTAGGGGGTTCTTATTAATGCATATTCCTTCTCATAGGACCTGGGAAATAAAAAAAATCACTACTACCACAAACAACAACTCCATGAAGTCAGAGCACAAAGGAAAATGGTAAGTCTTTAAACTTGTTCTTGACCAAATAAATTCAAGTGTTTATTGTCTGTCCATTCTCTACTCAGAAGGGAAAGAGAAAAATATTCCACTTAGTCACATTCTGTGATTGTTCCATTAACCAAAATATCAAAGAAGGCCTAGATGATTATTTTCACTCAAAGAGACAGATATTGGTGGGATTCAGAAGTAATTTAATTTCCTGATCCAGGAATTAAACATACTGAAGTCATTTGCTTGGACTATGTGTTCTTTCCAATGTGTTCACTTATTTAAGAAACATTATTGAGTTTCCTGAACCTTTTACAGAAGCCACAGAAACTGATATCCATTAGAGGAGAGATGTAGATCAATGTGTCTTGGATGAACACAGGGGTGCTCACCAAGAAGATGTCCATGTGTGTCCCCGCTTACAGGTGCGAGAGCCATGTGATCTCTTCTGACCAATGAGCTATGAGTGAAAGTGACGTTCATGTACGTTCTCGTTGCCTCCCACGGACGGTTCCAGGGTGAATTTCCAGGGGATGGAACCTCCATAAGCCCGGGTTCCTGAGTAACTACTATATGCAGCAGGGCTCCCCAGCCGCAATGGGCATGTAGCATGAGTGAAAAACTAAGCTTAGTTCGATTGAGCCACTGAGAATTGGGCCATTGTAGCACTGCCTACCTAGACTTGACCAGTGCAAGCATTATGACCTACCAAAAAATTCCCCAAGACACAGACCTTGTTTTTTTCAGAGTGGTCAGTGTTTGGTACATCAAAATCAAACCTATGGGGAGCGGTGCACATTAAAGCAATAAAATATGTAGATAAACAAAACAAAACATATCTTTTTTCTTTTTCTTTTTTTTTTTAAACAAAATACATTTTACTTCACAAGCTTTGTGGCCAGAAGACTCTGATACTTAATTAGGGAATAGCTCCACATTCAAGAATGTTAAAATTATTTAAAAAATATACTGTATGTTCTTTCTTGATTATTCTTAAAATTTCCTGGTAATAGCAGTTTCTATTACATTCTTAGAGATTGATGGAGTGTTTGGTTGACCAGAGCCCTCAGGAAAAATTAATCTGCCCAGTGCTTGGTGCCAGTGAGGTTGCTATTCTCAACCTTTGGCAATTCCAACAATGCTTTGCTACCTCAGGAAATGCAGAGGCCCAAACACCTCCCACCCACCCTTTTAGGAGCTTCCACTTAAGCTTTCAGGCTCTCAGGACCGCAAATATTGACTCCTGTTAGTCTGGGGGAGGAATTCTGTCTAGCTTTGCTCTGGTAAGTCATTCCTTCAGAGCTTCTCATACACCAGCTCAGGACCTTTAGCTATAGAAATTAAGTGTATACAATTTCAAGAGTTTCTGCTCTCATTCTGCTTATAACCAACCTGAGGAAAAGGTCATAAAAGCAAGGATGGAATAACAATAAAACAAGTGAACAAATGCAGGGAAATAAATGAGTGGCTAAAAAAGAAAGCTGCGGGAATTCCTACTAGAAAACAGTTATTTCAGGCTGGCCGAAAGTAGAATTTAATCTATGTCTTAAGTGGTAAGTCAACTTTTGACAAATGGAGGTGGTCATACAGGCATGTGGAGCCTTGGGTACAAAGGCTTGGTATAGGCATTAGTGAAATAAAGCAAGAACTGGGGAGAGAAGCTTGGAAAGACAGGTTGGAAGCAGATTGTTGAAAACATTGGATAGTGGAAGGACAGGAAACTTTAGCTTCTAGATCATGGAGAAGTATTATTTTTATTTAATATGGAGAGTGTGAGGAACCTGGTGGCATTTTAGTGACAATAGTCTTGTCAGCCAGCTGCAAGATTCCTTGGAGAGGGAGGGACCTGGAAGTGCAGATGTTTCTGTGGAGGACCAGCAGTCATGTGTGCAGAGGGCTGGCAGGTAGAGAGGCTGTGATGGGAAAAGGGGGTGCAAACCCAGATATGTAGGATCAATGACACTGATAATGGTCAACACTTGTTAGCTTGTATAGTGGGCCAGGCAATGTTGGAAGCATTGTACACATTCATTCAGTTCTCACAACACCCTGGGTGGTAGGTATTGTTATTATTTGTGTTTCAAAGATTCAGAAACACAAGTGAGGTTAAGTAACCTCATGGCTCATTAGATTTGGGTGATCTCCAGTGACTGCCACGGATGGAAAGGGAGGTCAGCAGAATCAAGACTCTGCTGAGCAGAGGGGATGGGGAGCTTATTTTAGGTGAAATTCCCACTGGAAGGCTGGGTCTTCCTTCACCCTCAGATCACAGCGTTGCTCTGTGGGACCAAGGAGCTGAAGGGGCGGGGCCAGCAAGGTAGCTCATAACCAGGACTCCTTCACTCAGGAGCAGTGCATTAACTAGGACACCTGAGGACTCCGTGAAATGAGCTTACAGGAAAGGAGGAGCATGTGTTTTGGTGCAGAGATGGTGAGCCAGGTACTGCCATTTCCTAGCTGTGTGTCCTTGCACAAGTTACTTAACCTTGCTGAGGTTTCATTTCTATACTTGCCACGTAGAGGTGATAATAATTCCTTCCTCATAGGGTTGTTGTGGTTATTAAAGGGAATGTGGAAGCAAATTGCTCAGCACCTGGCATGTAATAAAAGCTCATTCAGTGTCAGGGTGTTATTTTTTTAATTACCCAGCACCACCAGCTATTTTGTTATTACCCAACTATATTTTGTTAAAACTGTGTTGGGTAAATCAGTACAATAAAAAGAAACTGAAAATTGAAATGAATGTTATTATAGCTACACAAGAAAATGCGAGAGCCAATCAAGACACATCTGATTTCCATCTTCTCTTTGTCAGAGGACCTTTCAGCACATGCTCTATAGGTAATGAAAAGCTCATTATTCTTTTCTTCTCTGGGTTGCAACCCTTCCTTTCAGGAATTTGATAAAGGGGGAAAATGCAAGTTGCTTTATCTAAAACAGGGCAATAATTGGTTGTCCGAGCGGCATTTGTATTTGATTTTCCCAAATCAAATAGATGTTGGAGCCAGATGGACTGTCTGGGCCCCAAGGGCATCCCTGGCCTTCTTTGCAGGAACACATTTAACATACACCCATAAGAGAAGCACACGTCCACACAGCGTCCATATGCAAAACAGCTTCAGAAGAGGCAAATGTCTCTGTGCAAGTGAAAAGGCTGAATCAAAAAATAAACAAATCTCTGCATAAGCACCTCAATTCTGTCATTATTGTGGGCCACCGATCACACCGTCAGGAGACTGGACATAATTGATCTCTGAAAACTGCTTCAGCAACCTCTTTCCATAGCTGGCTGGTTTTTTGTTTTTGTTTTTCCTTCAGTAGCAGAGATGCGTTTTTTTCTTTTTAAAGATGGCCACTTCCTTCTACCCCCTTTCTTTCAGTGTTTGTGCTCCTTTATGCATCAACACAAGAGAGAAAATATTTAAATGTTTTGTGTGCATGTCTGAAAACCGGTCAGCAGCTGCCTGCTTTTTAGTTACTTGCTTTCTGCGACCCCAAGATACTTTTGTGGACTTTGAGCACCGCCCAGTGGCGATGTGTGGCCAAAAACATAAAAAAAAAAAAAAAAGAATTTGGAGATGGAAGAAAGTATCAGAAACAATTGATTATTTTTCCTTGAAATGGGCTGAAGAAATGGGTGACTCCGAAGCAGGCATATGAAGAGGTCATTGCAGTCGCCATGACTGTAATTCTCACCTTTTCTTTCTCTTTGCTTTTGTTCCTTTGGTTATTTCATGACGTTTCATTATGTCGTTGCTGCCATGTATTAAAACCAAAGCAAAGTAAACCAACCAACCAACCCCCCCCCAAATACAAACCCGAGTTTTTGTGATAACTTGTAGTATTTATTCCTGAGGCTGTTGTTGAAATAGACACTTTAGTAGTTTAAACACTGGATCAATATCAACGTAATCCAAGTCTGTGTGTTCCCGCCGCCACTGTGGGAGGACCTCTGAGAAGGGCAGTAGACTGGTGAGAGGAGAGCTCCCTTCCCTGCCTGTTGCGCGGGGCCGTCCCATCATGTGTCCCTGTTGTTTCCTGTGGACACCGCCTGCTTGTCAAGTACATTAACCCTCCCTTATTTGCAATTTCAGTTACACACGATCAGTGGTCCAGAAGTTGATGATCCTTCTGATGTATCATCAAAAGGCCGGTGGTAGCCTGATGCTACGTCACAAAGCCTGTGTCATGCACCTCACTTCATCTCATGATGCGGGCATTTTATCGTCTCACATCATCACAAGAAGGGTGAGTACAGTACATTAAGATATTTTGAAAGAGAGAGAGACCATATGAATATAACTTTTATTATAGTGCACTGTTATAATTGTTCAATTTTATTATTAGTTATTGTTAATATCTTACTAGGCCTAATTTATAAATTAAACTTTATCAGTGGTATGTCTATATAGGAAAAACACATATAATGTCTTCCTATCTGAGGTTTCAAGCATCCACTAGGGGTCTTGGAATGTATCCCTGTGGATAAGTGTGGCTGCTCTAACTGTGATAGGGGTCTCATGTTCGCTCTTCTCAAGCTCAAAGCCACGTAGGTCTTTCAGACATGACAGGCTGCTGGTGTGCGGTGAGGTACCAATGTCAGAAAGACCAAGCACGGGGCCTTCGTTCCACTCACATCAAATTTTCCCTCATTGGTTTTGGTCCCAGTATTGTTGGGGCCCACTGAATTATTTTATTCATCTGGTCTAGTTTTACATCGTCTAGAAATATAATAACCATTCCATCTGTGTCTCACGCTACTGATAAACATGTAGAATAGGGGACAGCCAACAAGAACGGTGGCAGCACAGCTGAGTTCTGTCCAGGACTCCTTGGCAGCATTCTGTGGGTAGGTTTCAGGAATTTAGCCAGCTGCTTCTTATGCAATTAAAAAAATAATCACAATGACACCATTTTATTTATGTATTTATGTATTTTTAATTTAATTTATTTTTTAAAAAGATTTTATTTATTTGAGAGAGAGATAGTAGGAGCATGAGTGGGGGAGGGGCAGAGGGAAAGGCAGACTCCCCGCTGAGCAGGGAGCCAGCCAGGGGCTGATCCAGGGACTTCAGGATCATGACCTGAGCTGAAGGCAGACGCTTCACCGACTGAGCCACCCTGGTACCCCTTTATTTTATTTTTTAAAAGATTTTATTTCTTTAATCTCTACACCCAAGATGGGGCTCTAACTCACAACCCCGAGATCGAGAGTCGCACGTTCCGCTGACTGAGCCAGCCAGGCGCTCCTCAATTACATTGTTTTGAGTTGTCTTTTATATCCGGGCATGTATTATTACCATGTATAACTTTGAGGGCTGAAATGGCATTTCTGCAAAGTGGACCCTGAAGTCTACATTATTATCCTCAGTTTTTAAGATATCAAACCAAAGACTGGAGACATTCAATGATGTGCCTGTGGTTGTACCCGGCTTGGAAGTGATTGAGCTGGGTTGGCACATACACCTGACCGACCCCGAGGTCTACACATTTCTGCTCTACCAAATTGCCCCATTGTTTCATCTTCTGAAGACAAGGATCTCTAAAAGGTAATCCATGGTCAAAGGAAGCAGAGAAATAGAATTACAAGTCCACAAAGTTCAGTTCAAAACAATTAGTACTGTTGGGAACATTAATTCATTATTAAATGAGTTGGAATGCATATTTGTAATTGTTCTTGGGAATACCACAAAGTCACCTTGTGATGAGAACGTCAGCTTAGCTTTTGCTAACATGATAAATGGCATAAGTACCAACTACTCATTAATGAATTAAATGTTTTCAGATTTATAAAAAAATTGTATGCTTATCTAGGATGAAGACTATCAGTGACAGTGCAGCCTTGCACCTCTCCTGACCCCATTGGGGGTGCTTTTCATGTTCTGCTCTTACTTGTGATGCTTAATGCAAGTTTCTGTTTGATAGCTTTCATTAGAATGCAGATTTCCCCCCTATATGTAGCTTGCTGAAAGTACTTTTAAAAAAGCAAATTTTTTATATGTCTAATAAAATGGTCATATTAAATATTTTTATTGTAAAATACATCATAAATAGAAAAAAGTCTATAAGACATATACACACAGTGCAAGGAACAGTATTAACATGAATATCCTTGCATGAACCCATTTTTTAGGTAAAGAAATGTCTCTTAGAATCCCACCAAGAGAGGCCCTGGGTGGCTCGGTGGGTTAAGCATCTGCCTTCAGCTCAGGTCATAATCCCAGGGTCCTGGGATAATCCCCTGCTCAGCGGGGAGTTTGCTTCTCCCTCTCCCTCTGCCCCTCCTTCCCACTGCTGCGCGCTCTCTCTCAAATAAATAAGTAAATAAAATCTTAAAAAGAAGAAGCAGCAGCAGCAGCAGCAGAAGAAGCAGCAGCAGCCCACCGAGGGGTGCCTGGGCAGCTCAGTTTGTTAAGCATCTGACTTTCACTAAGGTCATGATCTCAGGGACCCAGCCCAGTGTAGGGCTCTGCACTCAGCGGAAAGTCTGCTCCTCCCTCTCCCTCTGCTCATGCTCGCTCTCAAATAAATAAATAAAACAAACCTTAAAAAAAAAAAAGAGCCCACTGAGATTTCCCTTCTTTCTCCCCAGAGATAATTATTATCCTAACACTTGTGTTAATGGTTTGCTTTTCTTTATGGTTTCATCATCTATGTACATATCTTAAGAATATGTAATTTAATTTTGCCTATACTTGAAATTGATAAATGGAATTGTCGTATTTCGTTATTCTTCTGTGACTTCCTTTTTTGGGTCCGACATTGTTTGTGAGGTCCGTCTGTGTCGTTGCCTGGTAGCTGTAGTCCAGTCATCCCACAGCATTCCACTGTATGCCTGTGCCGTTGTGTATTCATTCATCTTTCTGCTCACGGTCACCCGGGCTGGTTCAAGTTTGGGGCTATTACACACTGTGCTACAAATATTTGTGTATATACCCCTTAGAACACATATACCGTTTTCCCCCTGTGGCGGCCATGGAAGCAGTCTTCCCATATAGCGCAAATCTGTTGGGTTGTTTTTCTTTCATCAGTGACTTTTAGCTTTAGGTGAGTTTTTGGCAAGACTTCAGCCCTTCCTATAAGGTTTATTTTCTCACTGATATTCAAAGCCACTGTCCTACCCTTACAACCAGATTGCCGATGGTCTTCCCTGACTCATATCTCTCCTTCCTTCCCAACAACCACTGATTCAATACATTATATGTTCCTCTAATTTGGAACTTTCTACATTACACAAACTTCTTATGTTGTCACAGTGGGCTACATAATTTGCATGGCCTGGTACAAACTGAAAATGTGGGGCCCTTTCTCCAAAAGCAGGAAAAATATATAGTTTGTCCTTTCTTCCACAGTCTCTCTCTCCAGTTGTTATAGTGTTTTTCATTTGCCGCTTAATATCATTGTAAGTAAAGAAAAACTAAAATTCTGAATTGTCATGAGTTTTATCATTCATCTTTATATTGTGTGATGCTGGTTTTGAATATGTATAAGCATTTATCTTGCACGCTTACTGACATCGCACAATTTGTATTTTGTAGTTTATACACGCGTATGGATATGGTTCTCTTCAGGACAGTGGAAACACTTCACAAAACTCACTCAACTGTTTTTCTTTCCCTTTTTGACACCCATACATTCTACATGTTTATTTCTTACTTGCTGTGAGTCTTGCTGAACTTGCACAAATTGTGGGCCTGCCAGAATCCAGTGCTCATCAGGTGAATGCCGTGGGCAAATGGAGCAGCAAGGGATGCCGGAGACCCACTGTGTGTTGGGAGAGTCTCCTCCGCTCAGGCACGTGACACATTATCCATTGGCCTTCACTCATAAAACGCAAGTTCAAAGATAAAATCATTCAGAATTTCAAGACAGTGGGAGCAGAATATTAAACCAAACGGCAAGGAGTTAGGCTTCTTTTTTTTGTTTAATTATTTTTTGTTATATTATGTTAGTCACCATACAGTACATCCCCGGTTTCCGATATAAAGTTCGATGATTCATTAGTTGCGTATAACACCCAGTGCACCATGCAATACGTGCCCTCCTTACTACCCATCACCAGCCTATCCCATTCCCCCACCCCCCTCCCCTCTGTAGCCTATAGTTTGTTTCTCATAGTCCACAGTCTCTCATGTTTCATTCCCCCTTCTGATTACCCCCCCCTTTCTTTATCCCTTTCTTCCCCTACCGATCATCCTAGTTCTTATGTTCCATAGATGAGAGAAATCATATGATAGTTGTCTTTCTCTGCTTGACTTATTTCACTTAGCGTTATCTCCTCCAGTGCCGTCCATGTTGCAGCAAATGTTGAGAACTCGTTCTTTCTGATAGCTGAGTAATATTCCATTGTATATATAGACCACAACTTCTTAATCCAGTCATCTGTTGAAGGGCATCTCGGCTCCTTCCACGATTTAGCTATTGTGGACATTGCTGCTATGAACATTGGGGTGCATATGGCCCTTCTCTTTACTACGTCTGTATCTTTGGGGTAAACACCCAGTAGTGCAATGGCACTATGAGGTGACATGGCGTAGGTTTGTCGTGGTTGAACTTGGGAGGGGTCCTCTCTGCCTCTTGGACACGAATGTTTGTTTCCCTCGCTAGATTAGGGAAGTTTTCAGCTACAATTTGTTCAAATATCTCTTCTAGACCTCTGTTTTTCTCCACCCCCTCGGGGATGCCAATGATTCTGACATTGGATCGTTTCACTGAGTCAGTAATCTCCCGTAACCTACATTGTTGCGTGTGGATTTTTTTAAGTCCAGCTTCTATTTTCGTTTTTTCTTCTACTAACCCATCCTCCAATTCGCTAATACGTTCCTCTGCCTCATTCACCCTGGCCGTCAGAGCTTCTAGTTTTGATTGCATTTGGCTCATAGAATTTTTAATTTGTGCCAGATTCGCTCTCATTTCCGCCCTTAGAGATTCTATATTCTCATTAACATTTTCGTTAATACTTTTTTCAAGTCTACACATCATCTTGACCATTGTTACTCTGAATTCCATTTCTGATAATTTGGTTACATCGATATCCATTAGTTCTGTGGCAGAGGCCACAGACTCATTGTTTTTTCTTTGCTGGGGGGGACTTCTCCTTCTCGTCATTCTGATGAGGAGAGGTTGTGGGGTTGTCCAGAGCCCAAATTATTGACCGGAACCCAGGCCGTGCGCCCTTGTTTTATAGGGATCTTAGGGATGTAGGCTTCTTCTTTAAAGATTGTATTTATTTATGTGGCAGAGAGACAACCAGCGAGAGAGAGAACAGAAGCAGGGGAGTGGGACAGGAAGAAGCAGGCTCCCAGCGGAGGAGCCCGATGAGGGACTCCTTTCCGGAACGCCGGGATCACGCCCTGAGCCGAAGACAGACGCTCAAAGACTGCGCCACCCAGGCACCCCGGGATGTGGGCTTCTTGATTTTTCAGCCTGCCTTCTGGGGGAGGGGCCTGCCGTGCTGATACTCAGGCAACCCTGTTTGGGTAGAGTCTCCGTGTCCCCTGCGAGGGGGGATGGAGATGGGCACGCTGTGAGCCATCCAGGCTTTTGTTCTCTGGCGGCTTTCCCTGGCGGTTTGCTGTGCCTCTTCTGAGAGTCAGAGCAGCAGTGGCCGAATCTCAGCCTCTGTCTCAGAACAGAGGGATCGTGGACCGTTCTCCACTGATGTTCTGGCCACTTTAACTCTGTTTCTGTTGGTGCTGCCCAACCCTGCAGCGTCCCTGGATGTGCGCCCCACACCCGGCGTCCCAGCCCTCACTTCCAGGGCCGGCGCGTCTCTGTCCTTTGTGTTTCTAACACCGCCTGCCGCCCCCTTGTGCTCCCGGAGCTCCCGGTCTCAGTCTGGATCCAGTGAGCACACCGGAGTTCCGGAGTCGTGAGAAGTCTGGTGGTGCGCGCTCCCCGCTCACAGTCCCAGTCTGTTTTCTCGCGGATGCCAGTCCGTGAGTCCGCCCCCACCCCGTGCAGATGGCTACCGCTTCCTGGCGCCCGAACGCGGCAGCTCCCTCCCCCTTCCGTTTATCTTCCTATGTCTGTGCGCGGTTTCATGGCTCCCCGCTTCGTACCTCACTACTCAGCACTGGAGATGTTCATTTGTTGAGATCCAGATGTATCTTCCTGCGTCTCAGGCTGATTCCGTGGATGTTCAGGCTGGTCTGGTACCTATCCAGCTCGACTCAGGGGACCGGCTGAAAAAGGGGTCCCCTACTCCTCCGCCATCTTAACTCCAATCCAGGAGTTAGGCTTCTGAGCATGAGGCCTGAGAATGGGTTGCATGCCCATTAAACTGACCTTGGGCTGCTATTTGCCTCTGGACTCTTATACATTCTGTTCTTGCTGCTTGGAAGATCTTTTCTCCTGCTTCTGCTTCCCCTGCTAACTCCTATGTATCCCTCAAGCCCTGGTGTAGACCCTAATGTCTCTGGAAAGCCTCTCCTGAGTTTTCTCGATGAGGTTTTGTGCTGGTCTTCTGTGTTGTAATAGCATTCTTGGCTTTTCTCTATTATTTTTTTGTGATCCACTATCAACTGGATTGCATGAAAATGATATGTATCCTCATTTAGATCAAGCCTTCCTTGTGAGCAGGAACTTTGTGTCATTCATGGTTGTGCCTCAAGAAACTAGCCCACTTTTGACACATGTTAGGTGCTGAATAAATATTCTTGAATATATCAATGAATGAATAAATTGAGCAATTCTTTTGTTTCAAAGATTTTATTTATTTGAGAGAGAGTGAGAAAGAGAGCACGAGAGTGGGGAGGGTCAGAGGGAGAAGCAGACTCACTGCTGAGCAGGGAGTCCAATGACGGACTCGATCTCGGGACCCTGGGACCATGACCTGAGCTGAAGGCAGACACTTAACTGACTGAGCCACCCAGGTGCCCCCAAGCAATTCTTCTTTTTAAGATTTTATTTATTTATGAGAGAGAGAATGAGCAGGATGGGGGAGGGGCAGAGGGAGAGGGAGAAGCAGGCTCCCCACTGAGCAGGGAGCTTGATGCAGGACTCGATCCCAGGACCCTGAGATCATGACCTGAGCCAAAGGCAGACACTTAACTGACTGAGCCACCCAGGCGCCCCAGAGCAATTCCTTCACTATAATTTGTTCTAACTTAATGATATCATGGGGCTACTGAGATATGTAAGGTTTTGTTTTTGTTTTTTGCCTTTGTATGAAATGTCGTCAGACTCGTAGGCTTCTGATTTTATCTGTTTCTTCCCACAACATCGAACTCTTATCTGCTATTTCTTGTGGAAGTTGGTGTGTTGGCTTTCCTCCTGCTTCTAGTATGTTGAGGGCTTGGAATGTAGATGTTACACCTGATAGAGTTTTGCAGAAGCGAAGAGTAAGTTGCTACAGAACAGAGCATGAGTTGCTTCTCTGGGAAAGTGCATGAAGTGTAGTAGACGAACTATCCTGGCTGTTTAGTCACATTGCATTGCGGCTTATTTCCCAGTTCTTCCCTATGTTTGGAATATATGACGTGTTGCTGTTTTCAGCTCTACTCTCCATCCTTAGCTCCTCAGACAGTGTCGTTGCAGGCTGAACCTGTCACTCTCTCTGCTGTGTGACAGGAAGGAGGCATCCGGGCATGCCCTGCACATTCTGTTTGGAGCCCTTTTGGGGCCAATCCGTGGGAAAGGCAGCCTACTTACCTGTATTTCTCCTGCTGGTTCTGTTTCTTCCTCTGTGTCTCAAGCAGTAAAGTTTCTTGTGAGTTTTGAAACTAGTTTGAGACAGCAGAGGCCTCCTGTAAGATTATGGTGTGATGCTGCCTGGACCGCCCATCCCCTCTCAGCCCTGTGCCTTGTGGCAGCCATTCCTTCCTTCCCCCTGCCATCCCCTCATTGATCCATCTTGTCCAATAGCTCAGCCCCTAAGCCAGCTCCTGAGCTGTATACCCAAGAATGATCAGTCAGCTGAAAAACCATCCTTGTCAGTGAAGAGTCGTCAAGTCCCAACCCTGTTTCTCAACCCCACCCTGATTTTTAGAACAACCCCAAATCCTTTTACTTAAAAATTCCTTTCCTGCTTAATCAGTCAGCACTAGAAACTTGTAACCGATATAGCCTAGAACAGAGAGAAAGATCTTCTGGTCCCTCTTTGTCCTCTCTTTTTTCTTCCCTCTCCTGACTCACAGAGCATCTCATTTTTCTGTGAAACCACACTCTTTCAGAGAATTTTGAGGTGGAGCCTGTTGGCTCTGCTGCATCTGTTTCTGAGCCTGCTTGTCCTTCTCAGGATCAGCCACCTATTACAGACCAAGCTTCCCAGCATGAGCGAATTCACCTTTAATTCCCCAGTGAATATCAAGGGTACCTCTCACCTGTCCCTTTTATTCCACATACAGAATTCACACTTGTCATCTGAACTTTTAGGTCAGAACTCTGGAGCTGTCATAAACTAACCTAGTTTCTCTAGTGCAATTTCCTCGTTCAGTGGAAAATATTTAGCATGTATCTATTGACACCTGCTATGTTCCAAGAACTAAGGACTGAGATTTCAGCAGAGAGCTAAGCATACAAATTCCCTGCTCTATTCCAGCTTATATTTTAGTAACATGTTTATTAGTTATATATTTAGTTAATATGTATATATAATCAATACATGTAACTGTATGCTTCATTATATATGATTTATTTACTATATTATGTAAATTATATAATATGTATACTGTAAACAAATAAATAAGTATATAGTGTGGCAGATGGAGACAGAGCTATGGAGAGAAACAATGGGAGAGACGGAACAAGGATGGCCAGGGGAGGATATGGGAGCAGACATCCTATGCAGGGACTGGCAATGTGCCATTTGAACAGAGACATGAAGAAAATGATGGTCTATATGGGTAAGAGTATTTCAAGTGTAGAGGGAACAGCAAGAACACAGGCCCTGAGCCAGGAATTGCTTGTTGTGATGATTAAATTTGACCCATAAATTATTTAGAATACTTCTTAATCTGTAAATATTTCTAAAACATTTTGTCACAGACTTTTTAACCAAAAATATCATCCTTCTTTCTCATTCGGCTTATCTAGAGGCAGAACTAATGTGTCCTACTTAGGGTTGTAGAAGCTGTTAGGCTTGGGCTTAGACAGCTTTGTTTTCTATGTCACCCCAACATGAGACTTGAGGACACATTTCTGGGATTCCAGCCTTATCAGGTCACCTGCAGGTTAGTCTTCACACGCTCCCCTTGGTGAGGTGGGTGCTGGGCGTTTATGTACTTCATGAGTCAGAGTTGAGCCCCCTGGGGTATTGGAAGGAGGACAGGATTAGGATTTGTGTATTTATTCCCTGCTAGATGGCCGTGATGACCCAGGAGGGCAAAATGGCACTTTGCCAAAAGCCAGGGTGCTCCATTCAGACTGTTGGGTTCTGCCACCTGTAGCCACCTCGTTGTATGACTGATGCAATACCACAGAGGCGTGGTGAGTATGAGCACTCCGGCCTGTAAATCACGTAAAATCATGTTAGACTGAGCAAGCCCGAAAGACATGTTGGAAGCGAAGGACACCAATGGACATGAGGCTGGGGCACATTCGGTCTTCTTAGTCAGGGTTCACATCACCATATTTAACAATAAATAGGCACAAGCACCAGCCCCTCAGGGATGCCTTTTAGATGCGCTGTACCAGATGTTAATTCTTCCGTTGTTGGATTTTGAGGAGAACAGAGGGTGACCAGGGGAAAAAGCTAGGGAAATGGCTTTTTATGTAATGAGTTTGTCAGCTCTGCTTTTAATGACTTTAATGAGACAGCCACCATATTCACAGTACGGAGGATTGTCCAGAGACTGTACAAGGGGTGGGGAAGAAGAGCAGGGAATCTTGAGGACCACCCCAGAATCGTGCTACTGGACGTGTTCTGAGGATTGAATGAGTAACGCATGTCACGTACTTAGCACAGTGCTTGTAGCCAATGTTATCTATTATTGTTATTTTTATCCTTAAGTTACTGATTTCTTTGAGCCTTGATCTTTTCGTCTGTGAAATGGAGATGAAAATAACAGGCATATTATAAGAATTAAATACAATAATGTAGGTGAATGCGCTTTTAAGGTTGTGAAGAGCTATGCAAATGTTAATCACATCAACCTGCACGTAGGGCAGAAGGTGAGCGGAGGGAGAGAAACCAGGTCTTCAAGGACATCTGGGGAGCTGACATTTCTGGAAAATATGAGTTTAGCTTGCACTGAGTGAGCCCAGGGGGGAAGGGAGGTTGGGGGAAAGGCTACTATGTAACTTGGTGCAAACGGAATTATTTATCTACTATATATCTATATCTATGTTCTTTCCATTAGCTGGTGACAAGGAACACATTATTCTGCTTTACTATATGCTTTTTAATAATATTCAGTCAATTTCAATTTAATAAAGAAAATAAAGTCTTAATTTAAAAAAGTCTTTAAACAGCAATGGAAAAATATTTTTTTTATTTACAACTGATGGGCGAAAGTAAATGTGGGCCAACTGTCATGCTTATGGTGTTAGGATATAACAACAGAATGGTGGTCACACTTGTTGCTCAACATATACATAAGATAACTACCATGATTACAGGTGATCCTTGGGCATGAGAGGATTGGAAATGCAAGGACAAACACAAGTACTGAATTACATGGCAGTCTCGCTAATAAGGCAGTTAGTTATCCAGATGACTCAAAATATGCTTTTTAAAAAAGATTGTGACTAAAATAAGAAGACAAAATTAAGTTTCTCATAGAAAGTTACCCTTGAGAATGTATCTGTGGATTCCAGTTTGAGGAACACGGATTCAGTCTAACCTGTTTGCTGTACTGCTGGGAAAATGTCAGTTTCCATGTGGGGCAGGAATATTAACCGTGGCTTGTTTTTCTTCTTCATCTCAGAGGTTGGTTGGTTTGTTTATAGACACCGGAACCCCGGAATACTTCTTTTATTTTAAATGCATATACTTGATCAGGCAGCAGACATCTGATGATGCAGCCACACTCCCCTATACAGTGGACACCCTCGGGCCACCTCAGTTTTCAGAGCATAGACTTGAAGTCCACATACTAAAGCTTGGAGACTTTCCCTTGGGAACTGCTTAAACAACTTAGATTCTCCTTTGGTACTCGGAATTCAAGTTAATTCTTTGGACCTGATTACGTATAAACATCCTATAACACGGCAGTGTGCAGCTTAAGGTCACATGTTCGGAACATGGTTGAGTTCAGCTCCAGGCTTGTCCACTTAAATTGCTTAGTCACTGTAGGCAAAGTTACCTAAATTCTCTGAGCTGCAGTGTCCGTGTAAGACGGGGATAGTGGTAATACCTACCTCCTAGGATTGAGATGATAAAACGAATAAAATATGTAGAACAGTGCCTGACATATAGTAAGCATTCAATCAATATTTACTCTTTTTATGCTTTGCAGAATCTGAGATGTGAATGTGTCTAAAGGGTGCAAAGAAGAACTCACACCCTTACCATAAGAGACAGATACATCATCCCTATTGCCAAACTCTGTTTCAGAATGAGCTGGCTCACACATTTAATAGACAAGTATATGTTTAGGAAAGGGAATTTATACAGAGATGTTTGTTAAAGTTTCTGTTGATTTTATTTTTGGTGAAATGATCTCCTGTCCCCAGGATTTTTCTTAGATCCTTTGGAGGCAGTGTGGAGAACCTTGAACTTCTGGTCCACAATAGCTCTAACTACAATCCTACCTTGGGATAGGCTCTGGTCAGGCATACTTTTATTATTCTTCAAATCAGCCAGAGTTGAGCATCACTGAGTTACACCATCTATACATTCAGATCATTATTAGCAAAACTGACATAACCTTTCTGTATCTGTCTTTTCATCTGTAACATAGAAACATTGGATGAAATACTCTCTAATTTTTCAGTTCAAGCACCCTAAGTTTGGCTAGCAACCATTACTCTTCCATGCATGAACATTTTAACAAACTTAACCCTTAAAAACTGTATAAGTAATTCAGCTTCATTGTCGAAAAATTAGAAATAAAGACTAGCAGAATGGGGGAAAAAGCCACTTACTGACATTTATATAAGATTTTCATATTTTCAGAGTGGGTATATGTGTATGTGTTAAACTTAACATTATTATTATTATTTGTTTGAGAGACTTTTTTTTTTAAGATTTATTTATTTTCTAGAGTAGTGGGGGAGGAACAGAAAGAGGGGAGAGAAAGAATCTCAGGCAGAATTCCCCGCTGAGTGCAGAGCCCCATGTGGGCTCCATCTCACCACCTATGAGATCATAAGCTGAGCTGAAATCAAGAATTGGACACTTAACCAACTGAGCCACCCACCTACCCTGAAAAGCTGAGTAGAATAACATATCAAAGGTTCATCTTGTACTGTTGGTGGGAATATAAATTGGTGCACCCACTATGGAAAAGAGTATGAAGGGTATTCAAAAAATTAAAAATAGAAATACCATGTCATCCATCTAGTCTGACTCTGGAAATATATCCAAAAGAAACAAAAACATTAACTTGAAAAGATATCCACACTCCCATGTTTATTGCAGCATTATTCTCAATAGCCAAGACATGCAAACAACCTAAGTATCCATGGATGAGTGAATGAATAAAAAATGTGGTATGTTCTGTATAATCATGTATAATGTTATCTGGCTATGAAAAAGGAGGAAATCCTGCCCCTTGCAACAATACGGATGTACCTCGAGGGCATTATGGTAAGTGAAATAAATCAGAGAAAGGTAAATACCATGTGATCTCATTCATATGTGGAATCATAAAAAACCAACCAACCAACCAACAAAAAAGAAACTCATAGATACACAGAGAACAGGTTGCTAGTTGCCAGAGGCAATGGGGGTGGGGGTGGATGAAATGGGTAAAGGTGGTCAAAAGGTACAAATCTTCAGTTATAAAATAAATAAGTTCTGGGGATGTAGTGCATAGTGTGGTGACTCTAGTTAATACTACTATATTTATATTTGGAAGTTGCTAAGAGAGTAGATCTTAAAAGTTTTCAACACAAGAACAAACATTTATATCTATGCGTGGGGGTGGATGATAACTAGACTTGTTTTGATGATCATTTTGCAATGTATACAAATATTGAATCAGTATGTTATACACCTGAAACTAATATAATGTTACATGTTAATATATCCCAATTAAGTGGCACCTGGGTGGCTCAGTTGTTAAGTGTCTGCCTTTGGCTCAGGTCATGATCCCAGAGACCTGGGATCGAGCTCCTCATCTGGCTCCCTGCTCAGCAGGAAGCATGCTTCTCTCTCTCCCCTGCCTGCTGCTCCCCCTGCTTGTGCTATCTCTCTCTGTCAAGTAAATAAAATCTTAAAATATCTATCTATCTATCTATCTATCTATCTATCTATCTATCATCTATCTATCTATCTATCTATCTATCTATCTATCTATCTATAGATATATATCCCAATTTTAAAAAGTCCCTCTCCCAAAAGGTTTATTTTAATAACAATTTTTTATTATGTTATGAAGTCACCATACAGTACATCCTTAGTTTTTGATGTAGTGTTCCATGATTTGTTGTTTGATATAACACCCAGTGCTCCATGCAATTCATGCCATCCTTAATACCCATCACCAGCCTATCCCAATCCCCCACCCCCGTCCCCTCTGAAGCCCTCAGTTTGTTTCCCAGAGTCCATAGTCTCTCATGGTTCATTCTCCCTTCTGTTTACCCTCTTCATTCTTCCCTTCCTTCTCCTACCAATCTTCCTGCTATTTCTTATATTCCATAAATGAGTGAAGTTATATGATAATTATCTTCCTCTGCTTGACTTATTTCACTTAGCATTATCTCCTCCAGTCCTGTCCATGTTGCAGCAAATGTTGAGACATCATTATTTTTGATGGCTGAGTAATATTCCATTGTATATATGGACCACATCTTCTTTATCCAGTCATCTGTTGAAGGGCATCTGGGCTCCTTCCACAATTTAGCTATTGTGGACAATGCTGCTATGAACATTGGGGTGCATATGGCCCTTCTCTTCACTACGTCTGTATCTTTGGGGTAAATACCCAGTAGTGCAATGGCTGGATCATAGGGTAGCTCAATTTTTAACTTTTTAAGGGACCTCCACACTGTTTTCCAGAGTGGCTGTGCCAACTTGCATTCTCGCCAACAGTGTAAGAGGGATCCCCTTTCTCCGCATCTTCTCCAACATTTGTTGTTTCCTGCCTTGTCAATTTTTGCCATTCTAACTGACATAAGGTGGTATCTCAATGTGGTTTTGATTTGAATTTCCCTGATAGCTAATGATTTAGAACATTTTTTCATGTGTCTGTTAGCCATTTGTATGTCTTCATTGGAAAAGTGTCTGTTCATATCTTCTGCCCATTTTTTGATTTGTTTATTTGTTTCTTGTGTATTGAGTTTGAGAAGTTCTTTGTAGATCTTGGATACCAGTCTTTTATCTGTAGTGTCATTTGCAAATATCTTCTCCCATTCCGTGGGCTGCTTCTTAGTTTTTTTTGACTGTTTCCTTGGCTGTGCAGAAGCTTTTTATCTTGATGAAGTCCCATAAGTTCATTTTTTCTTTTGTTTCTCTTGCCTTTGGAGATGTGTCATGAAAAAAGTTGCTGTGACCGATGTCAAAGAGGTTGCAGCCTACGTTCTCCTCTAGGATTTTGATGGATTCCTGTCTCACATCGAGGTCTTTCATCCATTTGGAGTTTATTTTTGTGTATGGTGTGAGAGAGTAGTCAAATTTCATTCTTTTGCATATAGCTGTCCAATTTTCCCAGCACCATTTATTGAAGAGACTTTTTTCCACTGGATGTTTTTTCCTGCTTCATCAAAGATTAGTTGCCCAAAGAGCCGAGGGTCCATTTCTGGGTTCTCTATTCTGTTCCATTGGTCTATGTGTCTGTTTTTGTGCCAGTACCATGCTGTCTTAGTGATCACAGCCTTGTAGTATAGCTTGAATCCGGCAACGTGATGCCCCTCGTTTGTTATTTTTAATGTCAATTTTCCTCCAAAGAGTCAAGGTCATCCAATTCCTGCATAATAGTAACTTATATTTGTAATTATTTGGTTTAGTGTAAATCAAAGCAAATGATTCCTAGCTTTATAAAGGATATCTTTTTTCACCCTCATTTATCACATGCTTTTGTTCCCTTAAGGATAAACGTACCACCATGATTGTATTCTTCACCTTACTCATTAGGATTTTCTCTCCTCACACGCACTCTACTATGTGAGTTTGTAGCTAATGTACTGCAGGTAAAATTTCATTCTTCTGTGCTTTTCCTAATGCGTGAGAATGTTTACTTTGAATTTTAGAGGTGTTTAAACCTGTAATCAAATTGCTGTACATGAGGTAAGATTGATGAAGCTTTGAAAAATTTAATTTAATTCTACTTTATGAAAAAGGAGTATCGTACACTTTATAATGGCTTGAGGTCTAAGCTACTTCAAGGGAATTCACAAGTGTTTATTCACAAAACCCACTGGAGTGGAACTATGAACATTATCTCTCACAATATTTTCTTTTTCTTTCTTGTTTGATCACCATCTAGTAAGCAATTCTCACATGAAGATACGTTCTACCAAAACCAAGCACGTTGGATTGCAATCCTTCCTGAGCTATTCTCCTTGCTACTGCTCTCTTTTTACATATAGATCAACTCTGAAAACTGACTTTTAAAAGCCAGTTGGCTCTTTGATTAAAATGTCGTATAGTAGTGCCATCTGTCATTGATGACATATTTTTCCCCCTCAGTGCCTACCTAGAGACTTGCAAACATTATTTAAGTTTAAGTTAGGTGTCTGGGCTAGAAGTCATGTTATTTTGCTTCACCATTAAGCACAGTCACCAACTGAGATCTTCTAGGTACCATTGTAAAAGATAATCATTTCCTAGTTTAAGGAGACCATCATGTTCTTGACTCCTGTCATTTGTTAGCATACAGATTTGATGAGCCCTTGCTAGGAAGTGTTATAATGTGAAAATATACCTACTTAGCAAAAAAACATCTACTAAGAGCCAGCAAATATTGAATATGAGATGAAGATGACTTTTATCTCTTGCCAATTGACAATGAAAAAACTTGATATAAACAAATAAAATTACACTTAACAATCCAAAGGCAAATATAACCCCAGTTTTAAGAAATATATCACTTCCTTTTTCAGATGCTGTTCACGAGTTTGTGCTATTTATATTTTTAAATCTTCTCTTATGCCATCCTCATGACCACAGCTTCTCTTATTGGGTTCGCCAGTGATGCCCATGTTACTAAAACCACTGGGAAATTCTAAGTCTTCATCTTGTCTTTTCAGCAGCGTTTGGCAGAGTTGGTCATTCCCTCACTCTAGAAATACTCTCTTCATTTGACTTCCAAGATGCCACATTCTGTTGCCTCTCCTCCTGTCTCGTTAGCCACATTTTCTCAGTTTCCTTTTTGCTTCTCCTATCTTCGCAATCTTTTAACCTTGAAGTTCCTCATGGTAAAATCCTTGAGCTGCTTCTCTTCATTACCTCCACTCACCTCATTAATGATTTTATCCAGTTACATACTTTCAAATATCAACCATACACTAACAACTCCTAAATTTATATTTCTACTCTGGACTTTTCTCCTGAACACCAATCTAGACTATCCATCTATTATCTCAGCTACTTGGAAGTCTAGTAGACATGTCCAAAATCAAATGCCTGACTCCTCCACTCCCCTTCCTACCTGGTTCCTCTCATGGTTTTCTGCATCAGTGAATAGAATTCCATCTTACCAGTTGCTCAGTCAGAAATCCTCGGAGTTATCCTTGACCGCTTTCTTTCTCATGTACCCTATATGTAATCCCTCAGCGAATCTCTATTGTTCTATCTTAAAAATATATACTTTTCTTTTTTTTAATGATTTTTTATTATATTATGTTAGTCACCATACAGTACATCCCCGGTTTCCAATGTATGGCTCGATGATTCATTAGTTGCGTATAACACCCAGTGCAGAATGCAATACGTGCCCTCCTTACTACCCATCACTGGTCTATCCCATTACCCCACCCCCCTCCCCTCTGAGGCCCTCAGTTTGTTTCTCATAGTCCATAGTCTCTCATGTTTCATTCCCCCTTCTGATTACCCCCCCTTTCTTTTTCCCTTTCTTCTCCTACTGATCATCCTAGTTCTTATGTTCCATAGATGAGAGAATTCATATGATAGTTGTCTTTCTCTGCTTGACTTATTTCACTTAGCATTATCTCCTCCAGTGCCGTCCATGTTGCAGCAAATGCTGAGAACTCGTTCTTTCTGATAGCTGAGTAATATTCCATTGTATATATGGACCACAACTTCTTAATCCAGTCATCTGTTGAGGGCATCTCGGCTCCTTCCACGATTTAGCTATTGTGGACATTGCTGCTATGAACATTGGGGTGCATATGGCCCTTCTCTTTACTACGTCTGTATCTTTGGGGTAAACACCCAGTAGTGCAATGGCTGGATCATAGGGTAGCTCAATTTTTAACTTTTTAAGGGACCTCCACACTGTTTTCCAGAGTGGCTGTACCAACTTGCATTCCCACCAACAATGTAGGAGGGATCCCCTTTCTCCACATCCTCTCCAACAATTGTTGTTTCTTGCCTTGTCTATTTTTGCCATTCTAACTGGCGTAAGGTGGTATCTCAGTGTGGTTTTGATTTGAATTTCCCTGATGGCTAATGATTTTGAACATTTTTTCATGTGTCTGTTAGCCATTTGTATGTCTTCATTGGAAAAGTGTCTGTTCATATCATCTGCCCATTTTTTGATTTGTTTATTTGTTTCTTGTGTATTGAGTTTGAGAAGTTCTTTGTAGATCTTGGATACCAGTCCTTTATCTGTAGTGTCATTTGCAAATATATTCTCCCATTCTGTGGGCTGCCTCTTAGTTTTTCTGACTGTTTCCTTGGCTGTGCAGAAACTTTTAATCTTGATGAAGTCCCATAAATTCATTGTATCTTTTGTTTCTCTTGCCTTTGGGGATGTATCATGAAAAAGGTTGCTTTGGCTGATGTTGTAGAGGTTGCTGCCTATGTTCTCCTCTAGAATTTTGATGGATTCCTGTCTCACATCGAGGTCTTTCATCCATTTGGAGTTTATTTTTGTGTATGGTGTGAGAGAGTGGTCAAGTTTCATTCTTTTGCATGTAGCTGTCCAATTTTCCTGCACCATTTATTGAAGAGACCGTCTTTTTTCCACTGGATGTTTTTTCCTGCTTTACCAAAGATTAGTTGCCCAAAGAGCCGAGGGTCCATTTCTGGGTTCTCTATTCTGTTTCATTGGTCTATGTGTCTGTTTTTGTGCCAGTACCATGCTGTCTTTGTGATCACAGCTTTGTAGTACAGCTCGAAATCCGGCATTGTGATGCCCCCAGCTTTGTTTTTCCTTTTCAACAGTTCCTTGGAGATTCGGGGCCTTTTTTGTTTCCATACAAATTTAAGGACTATTTGTTCCAGTTCTTTGAAAAATGTCCTCGGTATTTTGATCGGGATAGCATTGAAAGTGTAGATTGCTCTGGGTAGCATGGACATTTTAACTATATTAATTCTTCCGATCCATGAGCATGGAATATCTTTCCATCTTTTTATGTCTTCCTCAATGTCTTTCAAGAGTGATTTATAGTTTCTAGAATATAGGTCCTTTACATCTCTGGTTAAGTTAATTCCAAGGTAACGTATGGTTTTTGGTGCTATTGTAAATGGGATGGATTCCCTAATTTCTCTTTCTTCGGTCTCGTTATTCGTGTGTAGAAATGCAACTGATTTCTGAGCATTGATTTTGTATCCTGCCACGTTACTGAATTGCTCTATAACTTCTAATATTTTGGGAGTGGCTTCTTTTGGGTTTTCCGTATAGAGTATCATGTCATCTGCAAAGAGAGACATTTTGACTGCTTCCTTGCCGATTTGGATACCTTTGATCCCTTTTTGTCGTCTGATTGCTGTTGCAAGGACTTCTAGTACTATGTTGAATAATAGTGGTGAGAATGGGCATCCTTGTCGTGTTCCTGATCTTAAGGGAAAGGCTTCCAGCTTTTCCCCATTGAGAATAATATTTGCTGTAGGCTTTTCATAGATGGTTTTTATGAGATTGAGAAATGTACCCTCTATTCCTACACTCTGAAGGGTTTTAATCAGGAAAGGATGCTGTATTTTGTCAAATGCTTTTTCGGCATCGATTGAGAGGATCATATGGTTCCTGAGTCTTTTCTTGTTGATATGATGTATCACGCTGATTGATTTGCAAATATTGAACCACGCTTGCATCCCAGGTATGAATCCCACTTGATCACGATGGATAATCCTTTTAATGTACTGTTGGATTCTATTGGCAAGTATCTTGTTGAGGATTTTGGCGTCCATATTCATTAGGGAGATCGGTCTGTAATTCTCCTTTTTGAGGGGGTCTTTGCCTGGTTTGGGGATCAAGGTAATATTGGCCTCAAAGAATGAGTTTGGTAGCTTTCCTTCTGTTTCTATTTTTTGAAATAGCTTTAGGAGAATAGGTATTATTTCTTCCTTGAATGTTTGGTAGAATTCCCCAGGAAAACCATCTGGGCCTGGAGTTTTTTTATTTGGAAGGTTGTTTATCACTGACTCAATTTCTTCATAATTAATTGGCCTGTTTAAGGAATCAATTTCTTCCTGTTTCAATCTTGGTAGTTTATAGGTTTCCAGGAAGGATTCCATCTCTTCCAGATTGCTTAGTTTATTGGCATATAGCTGTTGATAAAAATTTCTAATAATCCTTCCAATTTCAATGATGTTCATCGTGACCTCTCCTTTTTCATTCATAATTTTAATAATTTGGGTCCTTTCTCTTTTCTCTTGGATAAGTCTTGCCAGTGGTCTGTCAATTTTATTGATTCTCTCAAAGAACAAGCTTCTAGTCCTGTTGATCTGCTCTACTGTACTTCTGGTTTCTGATTGATTGATTTCTGCTCTAATTTTGGTCAACTGCTTCCTCGTGCGTGGATTAGGCCTGTCCCTCCCTGACGTGGCGTAGGTTTGTCATGGTTGAACTTGGGAGGGGTCCTCTCTGCCTCTTGGAGACGAATGTTTGTTTCCCTCGCTAGATTAGGGAAGTTTTCAACTACATATTGTTCACATATCTCTTCTAGACCTCTGTTTTTCTCCACCCCCTCGGGGATGCCAATGATTCTGACATTGGATCGTTTCATTGAGTCAGTAATCTCCCGTAACCTACATTCGTGGGCGTGGATTTTTTAAAGACTAGCTTCTATTTTCGTTTTTTCCTCTATTAACCCATTCTCCAATTCACTAACCCGTTCCTCTGCTTCGGTGACCCTGGCTGTCAGAGCCTCTAGTATTGCCTGCATTTGGCTCATAGAATTTTTAATTTCTGTCAGATTCGCTCTCATTTCTGTCCTTAGGGATTCTATATTCTCAGTAACCTTTTTGTTAGTACTTTTTTCAATTCTACTCATCATTTTGACCATCGTTACTCTGAATTCCATTTCTGATAATTTGGTTACATCGGTATCCATTATTTCTGTGGCAGAGGCCACAGACTCACTGTCATTTCTTTGCTGGGCGGGGGGGGCTTCTCCTTCTTGTCATTCTGATGAGGAGAGGTTGCGGGGTTGTCCAGAGCCCAAATTATTGACTGGGTCCCAGGCCGTGCCCCTTGTTTTATAGGGATCTTAGGGATGTGGGCTTCTTCTTTAAAGATTTTATTTATTTATTTATCTGAGAGAGAGAGACAGACAGTCAGCAAGAATGGGAACAGAAGCAAGGGAGTGGGAGAGGAAGAAGCAGGCTCCCAGCAGAGGAGCCCGATGAGGGACTCCTTTCCGGAACGCCGGGATCACTCCCTAAGCCGAAGACAGGCGCTCAATGACTGCGCCACCCAGGCGCCCCGGGTTGTGGGCTTCTTGATTTTTCAGCCTGCCTTCTGGGGGAGGGGCCTGCCATGCCAATACAGGCAACCCTGTTTGGGTAGAGTCTCCGTGTCCCCTGCGAGGGGGGATGGGGATGGGCACGCTGTGAGCCGGTATTTCCAGGCTTTTGTTCTCTGGCGGCTTTCCCTGGCGGTCTTCTGTGCCTCTTCTGAGAGTCAGAGCAGCAGAGGCCGGATTGGCACAGAACAGAGGGATTGCGGCCCGTTCTCCACTGATGTTCTGGCCACTTTAACTCTATTACTGTTGGTGCTGCTCAACCCTGCAGCGTCCTGGGATGTGCGCCCCACACCCAGCGTCCCTGCCCTCACTTCCAGGGCTGGTGCTTCTCTGTCCTTTGTGTTTCTAACGCCGCCAGCCGCCAGCCGCCCCCGCGCGCTCCTGGAGAGGATCTCCGGGTCTCAGTCTATGCCCGGTGAGCACACCGTGATTCCGGAGTTCCGTGAGAAGCCTGGTGGCGCGCGCACCCGGTTCAGGGTCTCAGTCTGCTGTTTCGCGGGTGCCGACCGCGAGTCCGCCCGCTCCAAGATACTCTGTCCCGTCCACTGCAACTGTTTCCCTCTGATTTGTTGTGTCCTTTTCAGAGCTTGAGTGGCATGTAGCATTTCTGGGTTGTCATTCTATCTCCACATCTGTTTCTTTAACAAGAATTTGAAGGCAGGAACTATATTCATCTTGACAGCCTCCACACAGTATCTACTTATTTGAAAACTCTCTAGGGAAGGGTGGGTCCTCAGTGTCTCACAAAACTTGGAGTTCTTGCTCTGTTGTGGAACTTTCTCATGACCCATCCAGCTTCAGTTTCTTCGTCTTCTGGATCCACCCCACCCAGGAGCCAGGGAGATTATCCTAAAACACAAATCCAGCCGTGATATTGCTTAAAGACAGTGAATAGTTCTCCTATGACTCTTCTTCCCAAAGAGGGTCTTTAGATGCCATGTAGATAGATGTCTGAGAAGCGCGCCGACGGTTCGGCCGGGTTTGTCTGAGGCGCCTCCTGAAGTCTTGGGAGGTCAGGTGCCTTTCTCAAAGCTGGCTTCCAAGGACGCTGCACTCTTCGCACTCCCCAAGGGGCGTCCAGATGCTCTTGGGAACGAGTATGATCACCGCACTCAGCTGCCTGAGCCCAGGGTAGAGCTCAGAGTCTGGGAGCAACTCTCCCGCGTGGAGAGGTGAAGAGCGCGGTCAAAAATATATACTTTTCTAACCACTTTTCACCACTAGTTCCTTGGTCCTAGTCCATAAGACTATTATTTCTTGCTTAGGTTATTGCAGTAGACTCCTAACTCATCTTGTTCCCCTAACTCTTAACACAGGAATGATCTTTCTGTTAAAGCATTAAGTCAGATCATGGTGTTTTTGTTTGTTTGTTTGTTTGTTTGTTTATTATTTGACAGAGAGAGAGAAAGAGAGAGAGAGCGTGGGAGCAGGGCAGAGGGAGAGGGATAGAGAGAATTCCAGGCAGACTCCCTGCTGAGTGTAGAGCCTGATGTGGGGCCCATCTCATGACACTGAGATCATGACCTGAAACAAACTCAGAGTTGGTCATTTAACCAACTGTGCCACCCAGGCTCCCCTCCTCAGTGCATTCTACTTCTTGTTCCTCTGCCTGGATTGCTTTTCCTCAGACATCCACATGGCTCTCTTTCTTAAATCTTTCAAGTCTTTTCTCCAACACCACACTCTCCTTCAGCCCTTCCCTGACCTCACTATTTAATATTTTAATGTACTCTCTGCTCAATCCAGTGGCATTCCATCCCACTTTCATATTTTAGTTTTCTCCATAGTATTTATTACCTTCTAACAAAGTTATATTTTACTCATTTGTTTTGTCCAGTATCTGTCTCCCCATGTATAAACTCTATGAAAGCAGAAAATTTTTTCCCCTTAACCTATCCCCAGTACCTCAAACCATGCCTAGCAAATGGTAGGTTCCCAATAAATGTTTAGTTGAATGCATGAATGAATATGGCAAGGTAAGTGCTAGTAATGGCCTAGAAATAAAAATACTTAATTTTTTAGAAAAATTTAAATTTATTTTCCAAGGTGTCATCTAGGATTGAGGATGAAGGGAGAGAGAAAGCAAAAGTATTTCAAAGGTATCGTTTTATTGGGAGAGGTCAGGAGTCAGGGACTTAAACAACATTGGAACAAATGGAAATGCATGCCTTTTGAATTGGATTGAAAAATAATATCATAAAAGGTCAATTCTCACAAAATTAACAAATACATTTGATGCAATCCCAAATAGAATGCCTAAGGAATTTGAGGGTGAGGGAGAATTGGAAGATTGAATAAAGTGATTTAATTTTTTAATGGAAAACAAATACTCCAAATCCCCCAAAATAAATACATTGGAGGAAAAAAAGGATAGTAAGAGAAGACTTGCCCTAATAGATATTAAATGTATTGACCTAGGAATTCACAGATAGATTCATGGAACAGAGTAGAGCAGAACAGAATCTAAAAATATACCCCATTTTATGTGAGAATTAATAAATTCAAAACTGGTAGATATATCAATTCGGTGAAAAAGAATGAATTATTTAATAAATGGTGCTCGTGTAACTGGCTGCTAATATAAAAAAGTAAACGTGCACTCCCACTTTTATCCTCATTTTAAACCATAAAAAAATTTCCAATGGATTAACAGCTTTATGCAAAAATTTTAATATCATGGAAGAAAATTTAGGTAACTGAAAATCTAGGTGCTGGAGATATCTTACCCATGACTGGAAACCTGGAAACTGTTAAATAAAAGATAGAATATCAGATTATATCAATAGGGCAAAAAATACTATAAGTCAAAATACAAATGAAAGCCTTGGGAAAATATTTATAATACAGACACAGACAGAGGGTTAATGTTTATAAAATTCAAAGACCTGTTACAAATTAAAATAAGTTGCCAAAGACCTCAGTAGAGACAAAATCAAAAAACATGAACAATTCGCAGAAGAGAAAATTCAGATGGGTAGCAAGCATATGAAAAGATTCTCACACTCACTAGTGACCTGGAAATGCAAATTAAAGCAACACCGAATATCATTTTAGAACTCTCAGACAGATGGAAATGAAAAAGCCATTGCTGGTGAGGATGCTGGGCAAAGGCTTCTCACATTCATGGCAGGTGCAAATGGGCATTGTTACAGCCTTTTGGTAATATAACATTTAGCAACAGTTTTAAAATTACAAATACATACACACCCTGATCCAGAAACTTCACTCTAGGAAATCAACCCTTATAAGTAAAATTACCACGACTTAAATCATCTGTGCAATCACGTTTATTGTAGCATGATTTATTAGTAGAGAAAATCTAGAACCAAAGTGAGTGCCATCATGCAACAGCAAGAGCATGGACTTTTCTGCAGCCATGACCAAGAATGAATTAGTTCTATGTATTCCAGTTGATTTGGAGGGATTTTCATGAGATACCATGAGTGAGAAGAGCAAGTTGCCAAAGAGTGCATAAAATAATCCAGTTTTTTCTTTTTAAGATTTTATTTGTTTGGGAGAGAGAGAGAGAGTATGCAT
Source organism: Ursus americanus (assembly GCF_024610735.1). Taxonomy (NCBI): domain Eukaryota; kingdom Metazoa; phylum Chordata; class Mammalia; order Carnivora; family Ursidae; genus Ursus; species Ursus americanus. The sequence goes on along the minus strand of NC_142137.1, from coordinate 7,126,258 downwards.
GAGAGGTAGAGAACGAGTGGAGGAAGGGCAAAGGGAGAAGTAGACTCCCCATGGAGCAGGGAGCCCAACATGAGACTCAATCCCAGGACCCTGGGATCATGACCTGAGCTGAAGGCAGATGCTTAACCCACTGAGCCATCCAAGTGTTCCAATAATCCAATTTTTGAAGAACAATTGCAAACTCCTGTGTGTGTATATGATTAATAGAGTTCTTACATGATTATGTAAGAAAAAAAATTATGGTAGACGAGGTTGTTGACATGGATTGCCTGAGGCAGAAAGGGGAGTAGAAAAGGGAGGGAGAACTAAACGAAGAAGAAGGTTAACATAAAATACAAGTGTGTTGATATAGTTACATTTGTGCATTTACGCATATTTCTATATATTTGTATATAAAGGTAAAATAAACTGATATCAAATACAATGAAACAAATAAGATGGCCTGTATGGAATTATCCCTCCCGTACCCTCCCCTCTCCTCCCACCCACCAGTTTTCTACCTCTTTTCTTCATTTTGATTTGCTTACATAAGTAACGGTGCTATTTCCTAGCTTGCCAGTTGTCTGGCCTGGAAGTGGGAGTGGGTAGGTGAGCCGTTAGCAGTGGGGTTGGGGGGACTGGTGCTACGAATATGGCACAGGCTTGCTCGTGTAGACTGGTTTAGACTATGAGGCAGGTCTTCATTACTGGTCCTATAATCTGGCCTGAATGATGAGTAGACATTAGCCTAAGTTGTGCCCTAATTAGACCGATGCCTCTTTTTCTGCATTCTTTTTTTTTTTAAGATTATTTATTTATTTATTCGACAGAGATAGAGACAGCCAGCGAGAGAGGGAACACAAGCAGGGGGAGTGGGAGAGGAAGAAGCAGGCTCCCAGTGGAGGAGCCTGATGTGGGGCTCGATCCCACAACGCCGGGATCACGCCCTGAGCCGAAGGCAGACGCTTAACCGCTGTGCCACCCAGCCGCCCCTCTTTTTCTGCATCTGTTTGAGAATTCCATCTGATCACACTCCATGGAACTTTCAATGTGTATTCGCATTTCATTCAACAAGTCAATACATGTTTCCTTAGTGCCTACTGTATGCCAAACACTGAGCTAGGCACTACGGTTTGTATAAAGATAAATGATGGCCCACTGCCAGTTCTCAGGGGGGATTTTGGTTTGTGGTGAGAGACAGACATTTAACATTTACTATTAAATGGGTATGTGCTAAAATGGAAGTATTAACAAAGTAGGTGGGAGGTAGAGGAGAGAGAAAAACCAGGGAATGCTTTCGGAAGAAGTGATTGCTGAACCTGCTGTGTCTGAGGGCACAATACAAGCAGGGCTTGGAATCACAATAGTACTCCATGGCTTTGGGATATGGGGGTTGTTCAATGTGTCTGGAAACAGAGCAGGTGGACAAGTGAGGATTGCAGAACTGTTGGAGATCAGGTCACGGGTAGCCTGGAATTCCCTGCTAAGGATTTACAACAAGGGCATAAATATGAGCTGGCATGTACATTTTAGGACCCTTGGTCTAGGTCCGTGTTCCAGATGGACTGAAGGCAGAGGCCAGTCAGGCTCGAAGTTATGCAGCGGTCTCTGTGATGGACACGGGAGGGGGTGAGAACCTGGACCAGGGCTGCCGAAGCAGATATGGAATAGGTCGGGAGAGATGGGTGACTGGCATACTGAAATGACTTAAAATAATTTGACACATTACTGAACTAAGGATTAAAGAGAGGGATTATTGAAAGTGATTCAGATTTTTGGTCTGAATGAGTGGGAGGAGGCAGATGATACTAATGAGTATGGGGAGGAAGAGGAGCAGATTGGTGGAGGATGAGAAGTTTTATGTGGGGTACCATTGGGGCAATTATTCATTCATGCCATTCAACAGGTAATAATTAGGTGCCTACTTTGTACCAGTCACTGTTTCAGGCACCGGGGATACAAAATTGAACAACACAGACAAATCTTGCTGTCAGTAGCTTGCATGGAGAGATAAACAATAAACAAGATAAATAAGTAAATGTGTTTTAGAAGGGGTAAGTGCTATGGAGAAGAATAAGGCAGGGAAAGGGAACACGGAAAACTGGGGGAGTTTGTGCTGCAGCTTTAAAGAGCACGGTTGAAAAGATCTCACTGACTTTGGGTAAAGATGTGAAGGAGCCAGGGGAGCTAGGCGTGTGTGGGGAAACAGTGCTCCGGGCAAAGGAGACAGCAGGTACAAAGGCCTGGAGGTGGGAATGTGGCTGGCATATTCAAAGGACAACAACGAGATCAGCCTAGGTCATTCGGACTTTGAAAGTAAACAGGTAAACGCATCGATGAATAAAGATGTCAAACACACTGATGGGGAAAAAAAAAAGTGTGGAGCTCAAGGGAAATTTGAGCTGGGGATACAGATTCAGGATAAACTCTATAGACCTGAAGGTTGAAGCCAAGAGAATAAGGAGAGAGGACAAGAAAGGTGAGTGAAGGACAGACTGTTCCCAGGAGTCCCAACATAGGACACTGCAGAGCTAGAGCTTAGTGCAGGACGCTGAGAGGGACTCAATGTGCCAGGGCGTTGACTTGGTATGGAATTCCACAAGGAGAACAGATTTAAATGCTTTACTTAATGAATTTATAAGCTATGATTATTAAAAGTCATAGTGTATCCAAAATTACCTTGGACAATATCTTACAGGTAGGATCTTGCCTGATTCGAGGAAGCTTTGCCAGAATGCTAAGTCCAGCATTGGCAAAGACTCCACCTCCCTGCAGCTTCTTTCAATTCCCTGTGTTTTCTGTTCGTGTCTCTAATTATTCACTTTGAAAAAAGAGGGGAATTAAGTTATTCTGACTGGTTACTAGGTAAGTGCAGGCGGTTTTGTGTGGCTGGTGCATGGCAAGCTCTGTGGCACAAATTTATACTCCTAAATCACGTTTGGTGAAAGTGTAGAGAATATCCACTGCTTTACGGGAGCTCTATTTTACCAGCCTGTTTTTCTTCTTTCTTACCCACTCAACTACAGCAAGGCACCCGAGTGAACTCCTATGTATCGTAATCAATAATCACTTACTTGCTCCTGGAAACAACATATTATTTCTTCTGTTTGTTCCTGGGTGCTTTTCCATATGCAATAAACTCTGCTGACATATGGTTCCATTGATTAAGAGCGTTGAAGCTTAGTGACTGAGGGTACAGAAGGAAAATATCGCTAGGGGTCAGTCTGATACACTGTGTGGGTTTATTTGTAGTGCAAATCAACTGGTTCTGGTTTGTCTTTATGGAACAAGAACACCAGTTAAATCGGAATTGCAGACATAAAACCAAGGGTCTCCCAGTTTCCTCATTGCTACTCCTTTTGTTAAGGAGAAGGTACCGGTTAAGAATGAAGTTGTTGGCAAAACTCTTCTTTGGTCCAAGTCCTGAATTAAATATTTATAAGCTGTATGATCACGGGCAAGTTATCTTAACTCCTTAGCCTCAATTTTCTCATTTATCTGCCGGGCTTGTTTGTGAAGATTAAGTGAGGTAAGTCATGGAGAGCACGTAATACAGTGTCAGTAGCCATGGAAAGTTTGGAGGAGGTCATAGTTGCTGTGATAAATTCACACCCACCCAAAAGAGTTGCTTTTCTGTCAACCTAATTACTGGATTCCGAATAAAGGGGTTATAATTATTCATTACTTGTTAAGTGTCCTGAGGGATTGAGTTAGCCTGTATGTAATGTGAAACCATGGAACTCCCAGGTTGAACAGACCAGGCCTTCTCTTTTTCCTCTAACTCTGAAAGATGTTCTATCATGAAAAAGGCTCACTGTGCTCTGTGTTTTTATAATGTGGACTCAAGCCTGTGGTCACGTACAGCCCAGGTCGCTATCTAAGTGACAGGAAGTTACGGTGTTTTAACGGTAGAAAAGCCAGAGTACAATTTTCAACTTCCTCTTATAAATGTCAGTGTCTGTTTCTAATAATCATGAAATCAATCTTAGTCTGTTCCCCACCCCGAGGATATAATAAGCTATTAAATAATAGCTAATCATTTGATGATGGAGAGGGAAATTCAGTAAGTATATACCCTCAGTGACTTTTCCTCATCTAGCACCCAAGTAAAATTATCACTATTTGAACCTAAAGATTTGAGTCTGTTCAACTTGAGAATGTCAACTCTGTTTTTATTCTACCAAGCTTCTAGTTTTCAAAAAAAAAAAAAAAGGAAAAAATCCAAATGGCTGGCCTGTAGTTAGAATCTGCCCATATGTAACTGAGCAGCCTACCAGATACCTGCATTGTAAAGGGAGTGTTTCTTACTTGAGCTCATTTTGGCATGACATGAGCAGAGTTTCTGAAACCCTGGTGTAATACATTCTTCAGAGAAGTAGAGGTCCAGTATCTCCATCAAAATTCCATTAAGCATGTTAATGCTCCCCCCCAAAATGCAACAAGAATAAAGATGGCAGAGGGGCGCCTGGGTGGCGCAGTCGTTAAAAGGCTTCTGCCTTCGGCTCAGGGCGTGATCCTGGCGTTCTGGGATTGAGTCCCACGTCGGGCTCCTCCGCTGGGAGCCTGCTTCTTCCTCTCCCACTCCCCCTGCTGTGTTCCCTCTCTCGCTGGCTGTCTCTCTGTCACATAAATAAACGAAATCTTTAAAAAAAAAAGATGGCAGAAAACTCGAGAAGTAATGATACTGTCTGAAGACTTAACTCTGCAGACGTTACAAGGACCCTCCCTGGTATATTTGCTTGTGATGAGTTTCCACTTAAGTTGTCAGTTTTTGCCTCCTCATTGACTGATGAGAAAAATAATTCAGAATAACTTTTGGCCTGGAGAGATTAATGGGAAAACCCATCCAATGTCCTAAAGTTAAGCAAGAATAGTTATCAAGTATGCAAAATTTAAAAATACCATATTATGTGATAGGAATCAGAAAAAAACATGGATGCTGTAACTATAATTGTAATAGCATGAAAATAGAATGACTTGTATCAGTGACAAGTGAATGGTTTATTTTGGATGTGCTACAACTTAGTTTCATCGTTCACCCTTGGTTCAATTTGGAAATCTCTAACCAGTACAAAAACTACAGATATTTGAGGCTTTGATCCATGATTAACCCAAATAACTGTCCAGTTTCTGTTCGGATGGATTGAAATGGAAACGCTTTTTTTTTGTGGCTATGGTATGCCATATGCCACCTGCTTTAGTATTGAAAAAAGACAAAGAAAAACTCTTGTTTTGCTTGAAAGCTTTCATTGTTTCACTAGGCTTCAAATAACTTTCCAAGTACAAGATGCTGGCCTTTGGTGTGTATATTTCAGCCATTTGGAATACATTGCACAGATAGGACAGCTGAAAATGAGTCAAACCCAGCTGGTGAAAACTATTACACTCCCACACTCCCCTTATGAGACAATCTCTCAAATCTCTGATTTGGCTTCCGGACTTCAATCGCATAATCCCTCTGCATAGGAAAAATAGAAGATCTCATAATGACCAGTTTAAACAAGGGATCATAGGAGTTGAAGTCAAAGCTGAGGAGAATGGTAGACTCTTATTTGAAATCTCATGGTGTGTCAGTTAGCTTTTACTGAATAACAAATCACCTCAAAACTTAGTGGTTTAAAACAAGAGCCATTTATTTAGCTCACACTTCTTTGCATCGGCAGTTTGGAATGTGCTGGGAGATTTTTCTGGTTTGGGCTGGCTCTCATTTACCTGCAGTCAGCTGTTGGTCAGCTCTGTTACTGGGCTGGGGCAGCTGTAGGTTTGGGTGGTGGGGATCCCGGGCCACATGCCTTTCATTATCCAATAGGCTTGTTAGGTCTTCTTCACGTGGTGGTGGTGGTGGCAAGAGGGGCAGCCTCCATATGCAGTGCTTTTCAAACCTTTGCTTGCACCATGTTTGCTAACATCTCATTGGTCAAAACATGTCCCATGGCCAATCTCAGAGTCAGGTTTGAGGACACCCAAACTCACATGATAAAGGGGGTAAGGATAGAGGGAGAGGAAGCATGTATGGCTATTTTTCCAATTTGTTGCATAGGGTGTATTAAGCGAGATCAACTACTGAATTAGGTGGGGAATCCTGGTTGTGTAATTTTGGCAAAAAACCCCTGTCATTTAAAGAAATATTTCAGAGATGGGTCAAAGATAGGCTTAATGCTAGGTTGTAGGCTGTTCTACTTTTAATTTTCTGAGGAACCTCCACACTGCATTTTAACTATACTAGAATTAAAATAAAAAAAAAAAAGACAGGCTTAATGCAAATAATAGTTATGTTTATCTAAAATCAATGCTTTGTCCAAAACCTTTTGGGAATGCTGTTGGGTTATCAGCTTTCAGGGACTTCAGTGAGAGGGAGTTATGAGCTCTCTCTGCTTGGAGTTACAGTACTGTAGTCTGCATTAGAAAGTGCTGAGAATCTTTGCTTAGGTTCTAGAATGGTTATCTTAGGCAATTCAGTGCAATCTATCCTATCCTTTTGTGTCTAGAGTTTTAGTAAAAGTATGTGTATTTAGCTTATATGCTTCAAGTGTGTATATAATTATACCATGGATGACTTTTAGTGGAGTGTAATTGTAAAGACAAGTTAGAATAAGATATACGATTTGAAAGGGTTGAAAATTATTGATTCACAGAGCTGAAAGAGGCAATTTTTCATCACTGCCTCATGTTAAGATGAGGCCAGAATGTGACCCCTGTAGCTCATTTTTTTTGGAAAGGGGTAGAAATTACTCTGAGGTATGAAATCATCTGAAAAAAAAAATACAATACCCGCCCCTCCAATCCTACCCCAGCCCACTCTACCCAAAACTTTGCTGAAGTATTTCAGAAAATTCAAGAGGTTTGCATTTCTTTGGTCTTAAGAAAAGAAATTAATTTTGTTCTTATCATCTAAATAATTCCCACCAAAACATGTAAGCTAAAGTTAAATTGTTTTCCCACTTAGTATTTCAAGTATGACCTTTCCTTTCTGTATTAAAACTTCCCTAGGTAACATTCCTTGACTACTTCTCATTGATTATTTCCACCTCTTTTAAAACATTTGTCAATTTTCAGAGCTCTTTAATGTTTCTTTCTTGATATTACAGACTTTTTGCTCCAGAATTGGTTTGAGATCCTGAGCATGAATAAAATGGCACATGCAGGACAGCCTCAGTAATTAACATTACAAGGGAAGATTGATTTGAAGTAGTGAGAGGTTTGAACTCAAGCTACTTTGAAGAGAAAGATATTTACTGCATTGTGTTTCCACACTGTGTTGAGTCCTTTGGATGTTTAAAAAACATTAAAAGTCAATAGCACCTGACTTGAAAGAATTCACAATTATTTTAAGACCTGCTTAGGAAAAAATAACTAGCAAGAAAAGCATAGCCAGAGTGAGCGGAATGGATCTGGAAATTTAGAGAAGAGCAACTCTGTATAAATTAAATAACTAGGAAAATAAGTTTTTCTTCAGGGAGGCGGGATTCGAGGTAAAACTTACAGGAAGTGGGGATTCTCAGCAATGGAAGTGACTAAGGAATTGAGACTCTAGATCATAGCTGCGGGAGTCCTGAGCATGGAAAGCATCTTGAATTTCTAGATTCTGCTTTGTTAGAATCCACTCCAAATTGTGAGGTCCTGAGGCACCAAGGAGAGAAGGGGCAAGCCGGGAATCAAACTGCAGGGGTATCCAGGGGCCAAAAGCAGAGTGGTCTGATGGCAGTAGGGGGTCATACTAGGGAGTAATGGGAACCAGGGTGGGTACATCAATAGAGCTGGATTTCGGAGGGCCTTGACTATCCAAGTGAGAATCTTGCGTATGATTTATAACTATACTAGGAGCTCAGAAATTCTTGAGAAGACATGTTTTTGAAGAGTAGAGCAGTGAACATATAGTTACTTGACTAAAGATGAGTAGGGCATACTGAAGGAAGAGCTGGCCAACCCGCTGTCATGGCAAGAAAAGGGTAAAGTAGACACGTGCTCATGACTTATATACCAATAGCAGTGGTTGAAATTTATTCTCCCTTGGTTCCTCAATTCTTCTGCAATCTTGTTAACTCTTGCAATTGCCTCAGTGATTACTTTTGCATCTATGGTACTAGTGGAAGCTTCAGACTCTCTAGGGTTTTTTGTTGTTGTTGTTGTTTATTTATTTATTTATTTATTTATTTGATGTAAAGTTCGATGATTCATTAGTTGCGTATAACACCCAGTGCACCATGCAATACGTGCCCTCCTTACTACCCATCACCAGCCTATCCAATTCCCCCACCCCCTCCCCTCTGAAGACCTCAGTTTGTTTCTCAGAGTCCATAGTCTCTCATGCTTCATTCCCCCTTCTGATTACCCCCCTTTCTTTATCCCTTTCTTCCCCTACCGATCTTCCTAGTTCTTATGTTCCATAGATGAGAGAAATCATATGATAGTTGTCTTTCTCTGCTTGACTTATTTCACTTAACATTATTTCCTCCAGAGCCAACCATGTTGCAGCAAATGTTGAGAAATCGTTCTTTTTGATAGCTGAGTAATATTCCATTGTATATATGGACCACAACTTCTTAATCTAGTCATCTGTTGAAGGGCATCTCGGCTCCTTCCACGATTTAGCTATTGTGGACATTGCTGCTATGAACATTGTGGTGCATATGGCCCTTCTCTTCACTACGTCTGTATCTTTGGGGTAAATACCCAGTAGTGCAATGGCTGGATCATCCAGTTTTAACAGCACCATTTCAAATTAGTGGTGTCTGAGTCAATAGAGCTATACTTATGTTGAATAGTTAATCTTAGAATTCTGACAAACTAGAGAGAGAACAGGATTAACTTTTTCACTTCCATCTCCACATTAACCACCCTGATTTTTGCTCTTAGGGCTGAAAACGTAGTGCTATGGACTGAATTATGTCATCATTCCCCCGTGCCACGTTCATATGTCATGGAAGGCTTAAGCCACAGGGTGACTGTTTGGGAGACAAGGCCTCTGAGGAGGTAGTTAAGGTTGAATGGGGTCATAAGGGTGGAAGCCATAATCCAATAGGATTGGTGTTTTTATAAGAGAAAAAGACACCCAAGAGCTCTCACCTGAGAGCACAGAGGAAAGGTCATTGAGGACACAGTGAAAAGGTGGCTATCTACAAGCCAGGGACAGAGACCTCACCAGAAACTGAATTTTCCTACACCTTGATCCTGGACTTCCGGTCTCCAGAATGGTTAGAAATTAAATTTCTGTTGTTTAGGCCACCCAGTGTGGTACTTTGTTATGGCATCCCTAGAAAACTAACCCAGGTAGCAACCCTCAAAATGAAGGCATGAGGGTCTGGGGGCGGTGGCTTATGGTTGCTTAGCCTGCCTGTTGTCTATCCCAGCCACGGCGAGTATCTAGGCTTGCAGGTTTCTATTAGAATTACCACAGAGACTGTGAGGCCCCGGGTCCCGACTGTCATCATCACCCACCTCCAGCTCTCAAGTGTCAGGGGATCAATATTTTGACAATACCTTAAGGTCTATTGTAAATTTTGGTCATGGGTGAGAAATTCATGAGAAAATTTCTCTGAGGAAACCCATACTTTTGTGTGGATGAGAGTGGTTATGCTTCTTAAACCAGAGTATTGATTTGCACTCTCTAATTGAAGTTGGTGAGTGATTGATCTCTTGACAATAGCAGGGACTGACACATCTGTTTGCATAGCAAGAAGATTGTCGTTCGGTTGATGGGCATTATTTGATACTATGCCAACAAGCTCTTTCTCCTGAACAAGCCTGCGTTGCAATTTGTATTTGTATAATAGTTGGTTTCCAGGCAGAATCAATATAGTTTTGAAAGGTGATTCTCGCCTGTGTTTTCTAGATCTCTTTCAGGCTTTCCATTCCCTTAAAAATCAATTTGTGTGATTCTAAGGTTAAACCTAAACAGAAACTATTTTTTGCCAGTGGAAGCATAATAATATCACCTCCTTCCCTTCAAAACTGCAACTTGTTTTTAATTTCTTTGCCATAAAAAAATAAATTAATTCAAGCACAACCTATTAAGATGTCTGGTTTTCAGATTTTATAAAATCTTTATTTTAGTAGGACAGTTACTATAGTTTCAAATCAGTTCTGATCATTTGGAACGGAAGCATTTTGGCCTGGCCTGGTATGATTGTAATCTAGAACTGGTGTTCTCCAGGTTCATGCCCAGATGCTAGCTCTTTCTCTTGTGGAGCTTTTCATTGGTTTTTCAGACACCCCTCCCCCACCCTCGCCAAGAGCCTTCAACATTTCCCTGAAGTTGGTTTTGTGTTCACTGGCTACCCCCTTGCAATGTCCACTCTTGTCTGTGCCATGCAGTGTCTTTCTGTGTGGCCCAGCTTACCTCTCTAGCCGTCCTCTGGGGCAGGTCCCTCACAGGTCACTCAAACCTGATTCTCTTCTGCTTGGTCCATTATGCGTGCAAGTGCCACGTTTTCTCTTTGCCCCTCCAGTCAAAAGTCATTCCAGCCAGCCACTCACCGTAAGTTTTTCTAGATAATAACAGGCCCCAGAATGTTCACTCTCCAACCCCAGAGGACACACATTAAACTCGGTCCCATGGTTACACAGGCCTGATGCTCAGCAATTTTCTCCTGGGGTTCCCTTCCTCATTGTCCTCCTTCATTTTCCCAGCAAACACCTCCGTTCTCTCTGAGGAGTTTCTGAAAGCCCTATCCTTAGACTAGTGGCAGGGGGTGGCAGTCCTCTAGTGGGGTTGGGGTGGAAATGCATAACACTTAGAGTTCTGTTCAAGGACTCTCTAACAACCTTAAGTCACTTATTGGCTTGCTTTCCTGTATCCTGGAGACTGGTGATATGCTAAGGATTGCAGTTTTCTTTTTTTGGGGGGGGGGATGCTTCTTAGCCAGTCCTGTATGAGTGTTTGGCACCTCTCTTTAGAATGTAGGGATATATGACACCTATTAGTTTCAGCTGAGATTTGGAAATGTCCCATTTAACATTTTATTTTAAGAAAAATGGTTGGAATTGAGAAGGGGAGGAAAATGTTATAAGACTAGTCAAAATGAAATCTGAATATAAGTCATCAACAACTTATAATCCAACTAGAATACCGTAACAGAAAAGTATGTTTTAGAATTGTGAGCATTGCAATGCGTGTTGCTGGGGACAGTTAAAGATAGATCATAAGCATACCATATGCTATCTTAGGCACCTATTTTATTATGAGAGCTCTTTGTAGGGCATGCACATGAAGTGCCAAACTACGGGGAACGTATTAGAGAGTAGAACTTAGCGGAGCATTCACATGAATAGAGCGGCATTTGATTCTTGGGTTTAAGTGTTACATATTAGAATAATGTGATTGTTAATTGGGTTTACGATGAAATATATATAAATGAACGATGAAATGCACCAAAATGTTGTAAACAGCTGTGAACATTTGATAGAATAGTAGCCGGTATTCTTTTGCTTCTTTTAAAATAAATGTTTATTTTAGAACAGTTTCAGATGCACAAAGGAATTGCAAATATAGCACAGATCATTCCTGTGTACTCTGTACCGAGTTTCTTTTATGGTTAACATTTTCTATTTGAATGATACATCTGTCACAACTAATGTGTATATAATGTATGTAATCATTACATGCATTATTATTAACTAAGGTCATTGTTTTAGTCATGTTGTGGTAGTTTTTAACCCAAAGTTCTTTTTTGTGTCCCTGGATCCTGACCAGATACCACCTTACATTTAGTCATCGTGTCTCCTTGGGCGCCCCTGTTGTGACAGTTTCTCAGACTTTCTTTATTTCTGATGACCTTGACAGGTTTGGGGATTATTGCTCAGGTGTTTGGTAGAAGGTTACTCAACTTGGATTTCTCCTGGTTGGACAGGACATATGGGTTTTGGGGAGGATAAGCACGGAAGTAAAGTGCCATTCTCATCACTTCATATTAAGGGTACATGACATCATCAGGACCCATCACTGTTAATATTAACCTTGATCACCTGGCTGAAGTAGTATTTGTCAGTACAGTTTGGTACAATCACTTTTTGTTCCTCTTTCTTAGCTGTACTCTTTGGGAGGGGGTCACTATGTATGGTCTACAGTTAAGTGATGGGGAGTTATGCTCGATCTCCTTGAGGGGGCACTATCCATATAGATGATTTGGAATTCTATATGGCAGTTTTCCTATTCTCTCTCAATAATTTAGTTATACCATTATGGAGTTACGGACATTTATTTTATACTTTGGTCTATAATCCAACACTACATTATTTACTTTGTTCCTAAAATTGTTACAGCTTTGGCAATTGGGAGCTCTATCAGTGGACTACTGTGTCTCTTTGACACACCCCTATCATTGTGTTTTTTTGAGTACACCCTTGCTTTCTGGAACTATAAGATGCTTTAAATTCCTCTTGTATATTTCCTGTCTCAGCCCTAGAATCAGCCATTTTTCTAAGGAGCCCCAGTTCCTTTAATTGGAGAATGATATTGAAAACCAAGATCTGTGGGGTGCCTGGTGGCTCAGTCAGTTAAACTTCTGCCTTCAGCTCGGGTCATGATCCTGGGGTTCTGGGATTGAGCCGCACTTCAGGTTCCCTGCTCAGGGGGGAGTCTGCTTCTCCCTCTCCCTCTGCTGCTAACCCTGCTTGTGCTCTCTCTCTCTCAAATAAATAAATAAAATCGTGAGGAAAAAAAAACCAAAAAAACTAAGATCTGGGCACTGAATGTACTCATGGTTCCTGGGGGCTAGTTGTATTTTTAAACTCTGGAATGTCCATGGTCTCAGGAAAAGAGTTAACAGTTGTGATGGTTGTACATGTGGATCTGTCTGTGTGGATCATAGATAAATGAAGAAATTTCCAGCAACTTTGGTACCTGGAGAACACAATCTTAGAGAGGTTTTAGATTATAGGTTGAAGATCTTCCGGGCAATTAGGATTGACTTTCTGGTTTGGGGGTGAAGATTTTTGTTTTGAGAAGTAGGAAATGTTCCAAACTTCAGGAGATGAATTTACTGAGATTGGGAGGGCATAGAGATGCTCGTTTCCATGGGTATTGGAGTCCTGAGTCCTACTTATATATAGCCCTCAAGAGGCGGCAGAACCTTCTATGGGTGCCTGCATGGGTACCCTATTAAGTGTGGGAGTCTTGGCACCAGGAAAATATGGTGACAGTGGAACAAGACATTTTCAATGGTCCATATCATCTGGAAAAGGGGAACGGCCTGAAAATAAGGGCTTTGTCTCAGGTTTTCTGGAGTTCACAAGACCTGAGTTCACTTATGCTTCTCTGTGTGTTTATTCCAAACAGCAATATTTATTTCTTTTTAAAAAGTACAAACCAGTCTGCCTAAACTTTAGGAAGTGTGTCTATATACTTCTGTTTCAGTTCCATCAGTTTCCTGTTTCCTATGTGCCTTTTTTTTTGGGAAACATATCTAACAAACTTCAAAACCACAGATGAATGTGATTGCTGGAATGTTCCCATATTATGCTAACTGGGACAAGGTCAAGAGCTTGGGCTAGCAAGCAAAATTAAAACTGAGGGGAGCCATGGTCTGGTTACTATTGCTGCATAAAAAATCACCCCAAAACATACTGGCTCAAAACAGCATTTTATTTGTTCACAATTTGGGGGCAAATACTTCAAGAGGGCTTGGGGAGGTAGTTTTTGCTTGGAGTGGCTCGCACATTTGCTTTCAGGTGTCAGCAAGGACTGCAGTCGTCTGAAGGCTCGAATCCTCTGGACACACAATGGCTCGCTCTCATAGCAGTTGAGGCTAGCTGTCAGCAGGGAGCCCATCTGGAGCTGTCAGCTGGAGCACTGGCACCTGAGCTCTCCAGCATGGTGATCTCAGAGCCTGTAGATTTCTTTTTTTTTTTAAATTTCTTTTATTATATTATGTTAGTCACCATACAGTACATCCCCGGTTTCCGACGTAAAGTTCGATGATTCATTAGTTGCGTATAACACCCAGTGCACCATGCAATACATGCCCTCCTTACTACCCATCACCGGTCTATCCCATTCCCCCGCACCCATCCCCTCTGAGGCCCTCAGTTTGTTTCTCATAGTCCATAGTCTCTCATGTTTCATTCCCCCTTCTGTTACCCCCCTTTCTTTATCCCTTTCTTCCCCTACCAATCTTCCTAGTTCTTATGTTCCATAGATGAGAGAAATCATATGATAGTTGTCTTTCTCTGCTTGACTTATTTCACTTAGCATTATCTCCTCCAGTGCCGTCCATGTTGCAGCAAATGTTGAGAACTCGTTCTTTCTGATAGCTGAGTAATATTCCATTGTATATATGGACCACAAATTCTTCTTCTTTTTTTTTTAAGATTTTATTTATTTATTTGACAGAGGGAGACAGCCAGCGAGAGAGGGAACACAAGCAGGGGGAGTGGGAGAGGAAGAAGCAGGCTCCCAGCGGAGGAGCCTGATGTGGGACTCAATCCCATAACGCCGGGATCACGCCCTGAGCCGAAGACAGACGCTTAACGACTGCGCCACCCAGGCGCCCCTGGACCACAACTTCTTAATCCAGTCATCTGTTGAAGGGCATCTGGGCTCCTTCCACGCTTGAGCTATTGTGGACAATGCTGCTATGAACATTGGGGTGCATATGGCCCTTCTCTTCACTACGTCTGTATCTTTGGGGTAAACACCCAGTAGTGCAATGGCTGGGTCATAGGGTAGCTCAATTTTTAACTTTTTAAGGGACCTCCACACTGTTTTCCAGAGTGGCTGTACCAACTTGCATTCCCACCAACAATGTAGGTGGGATCCCCTTTCTCCACATCCTCTCCAGCTATTGTTGTTTCTTGCCTTGTCTATTTTTTGCCATTCTAACTGGCGTAAGGTGGTATCTCAGTGTGGTTTTGATTTGAATTTCCCTGATGGCTAATGATTTTGAACATTTTTTCATGTGTCTGTTAGCCATTTGTATGTCTTCATTGGAAAAGTGTCTGTTCATATCATCTGCCCATTTTTTGATTTGTTTATTTGTTTCTCGTGTATTGAGTTTGAGAAGTTCTTTGTAGATCTTGGATACCAGTCCTATATCTGTAGTGTCATTTGCAAATATCTTCTCCCATTCCGTGGGCTGCCTCTTAGTTTTTTTGACTGTTTCCTTGGCTGTGCAGAAGCTTTTTATCTTGATGAAGTCCCACAAGTTCATTCTATCTTTTGTTTCTCTTGCCTTCGGAGATGTGTCATGAAAAATGTTGCTTTGGCTGATGTTGTAGAGGTTACTGCCTATGTTCTCCTCTAGGATTTTGATGGATTCCTGTCTCACATCGAGGTCTTTCATCCATTTGGAGTTTATCTTTGTGTATGGTGTGAGAGAGTGGTCAAGTTTCATTCTTTTGCATATACCGTCCAATTTTCCCAGCACCATTTATTGAAGAGACTGTCTTTTTTCCACTGGATGTTTTTTCCTGCTTTATCAAAGATTAGTTGCCCAAAGAGCCGAGGGTCCATTTCTGGGTTCTCTATTCTGTTCCATTGGTCTATGTGTCTGTTTTTGTGCCAGTACCATGCTGTCTTTGTGATCATAGCCTTGTAGTACAGCTCGAAATCCGGCATTGTGATGCCCCCAGCTTTGTGTTTCCTTTTCAACACTTCCTTGGCGATTCGGGGCCTCTTCTGGTTCCATACAAATTTAAAGACTATTTGTTCCAGTTCTTTGAAAAATGTCCTCGGTATTTTGATCGGGATAGCACTGAAAGTGTAGATTGCTCTGGGTAGCATGGACATTTTAACTATGTTAATTCTTCTGATCCATGAGCATGGAATATTTTTCCATCTTTTTATGTCTTCCTCAATGTCTTTCAAGAGTGATTTATAGTTTCCTTTACGTCTCTGTTTAAGTTAATTCCAAGGTAATGTATGGTTTTTGGTGCTATTGTAAATGGGATGGATTCCCTAATTTCTCTTTCTTCAGTCTCATT
Organism: Ursus americanus; assembly: GCF_024610735.1. Taxonomy (NCBI): domain Eukaryota; kingdom Metazoa; phylum Chordata; class Mammalia; order Carnivora; family Ursidae; genus Ursus; species Ursus americanus. Next base: position 7,110,361 of record NC_142137.1, on the reverse strand, counting down.
ATTCAAATCGGAACTCAACCACAAGGAAAAATTTGGAAGAAACTCAAACACTTGGAGACTAAGAACCATCCTGCTCAGGAATGACTCGATAAACCAGGAAATCAGAAATAAATTTAAACAATTTATGGAGACCAACGAGAATGAAAACACAGTGGACCAAAACCTATGGGATACTGCAAAGGCAGTCCTAAGGGGGAAATACATAGCCATCCAAGCCTCACTCAAAAGAATAGAAAAATCTAAAATGCAGTTTTTATATTCTCACCTCAAGAAGCTGGAACAGCAACAGAGGGACAGGCCTAATCCACTCACGAAGAAGCAGTTGACCAAGATTAGAGCAGAAATCAACGAATTAGAAACCAGAAGTACAGTAGAGCAGATCAACAGAACTAGAAGCTGGTTCTTTAGAGAATCAATAAAATTGACAGACCACTGGCAAGATTTATCCAAAAGAAAAGAGAAAGGATCCAATTAATAAAATTATGAATGAAAAAGGAGAGGTCACGACCAACACCAATGAAATTGGAAGGATTATTAGAAACTTTTTTTTAAAGAGTTTATTTATTTATTCAACAGAGATAGAGACAGCCAGCGAGAGAGGGAACACAAGCAGGGGAAGTGGGAGAGGAAGAACCAGGCTCATAGCAGAGGAGCCCGATGTGGGACTCGATCCTGGAACGCCAGGATCACGCCCTGAGCCGAAGGCAGCCGCCTAACAACTGCGCTACCCAGGCGCCCCGATTATTAGAAACTTTTATCAATAGCTAAATGCCAATAAATTAAGCAATCTGGAAGAGATGGAGGCCTTTCTGGAAACCTATAAACTACCAAGACTGAAACAGGAAGAAATTGATTTCTTAAACAGGCCAATTAATTATGAACAGATTGAGTCAGTGATAAACAACCTTCCAAAGAGCCTGTAGATTTCTTACCTGTGGCAGCTAGCTTCATCAGAGTGAGCATCCCAAAAGGACAGGTGGAGAATTGATGGTCTTTTCTGCCTTACCTGAGGAAGTCAGACTACAGTTTATTCCTACTCTGTTGATCTAGGCAGTCACAAACGCATCTAGATTTAAAGAAAGAGGACATATACCCCACCTTGAGGTGGGAGTAGTGTCATATAATCTGGGAGGTTTTTAAATTGCCATAAGCAATAAGTGTTTCTAACTTTAAATATATTTCTTACCCCAGTCTATGTAAGTGTGTCTATCTACCGTTTGGATTTTGATTTTGAATGTCATAGAACAGTTTTCACTTGTCTCATATCTTTGAAGCATGGGTTCAGGGGTGAGTCATAAGAGAGACAAGGCAGTAGATGGCTTGGCAGGTGTAACTCAGGGGGTGTGCACAAGGCATGGCAGTGCATGAGGCCTGGTAAAGAGCACAGGTTCTGGTGAGCCCCAGCTTTGCCACTTGCTGGATCTGTGACAATGAACAAGCTACTTAATGTCTAGAAGTTGACCTTTTTCTTATCTGTAAAATGAGGACAATTATAGTCTTCATTCATTAATTTATTCAGGCAATTATCGAGCATCTATTTTGCACCAAACTTACAGCATTATAGTGAGAATTCTGCATGAGAAGCACTTGTAACAGTACCTGGAACATGGCTAAAACTCAGTAAATGTTTTAATTATTATTATTATTATAGGTAATATATTTTGGCCACATGATGTAGCTGAAGAGGTAGATGAACCTGTGACTCAGGCTGATACCCACCCAGGAGGCCAGAGGAACCAGCATAATGGTCCACACGAACTGTGGAGCTGTTCCTAAGGTTGATAAAATTTTGTTTCAGGGAAGGAGAAGGCTGGTCTTAAGGCTATCTTGGTGTTTAGTGCATTCATTCATATTTTTCTATTGCTTGCACTCTAAACATGGCATCTCTCAACATTCAATAATTTAAAATTTTTAAAAAGATTTATTTATTTATTTTAGAGAGAGAGAGAGAGCACGAGCTGGGGGAGAGGGAGAAGGGGGAAGAAAGGATCTCAAGCAGGCTTCCCACTGAGCATGGAGCCTGATGCAGGGCTCGATCCCACGGCCTGAGCTGAGCACAAAAATCGGCTGTTCCACTGACTGAGCCACCCAGGCATCCTGATAATTTAATTTTAACAATTCTGCTTTTCTGTGTCAAATTCAGTAATAAATTTTTCAGTAGATTATCCTTATAAAATCTGGTGCAGCTGGACTATGTAAATTAAGAACAAAATCCACAGTCTAGTTATATTACTTTGTAGGGCAAAATGAGGTATAACTAGTTGATGTTATAATTTCTTAGCATCCCAAATGTTGACTCCAGTGATGGCTTGTTTTTTGGTTTCTTTCATTGCCTAAATGTTTTTGATACATTATTATATTCTGTATATTCCTTTATTTACTAATTTCCCCCCCCAAAGTCAACCTTTCTAATGTTCAGGCATATTATAAAGTAGGCTAGGCAGAAATAATTCACATTGCACGTTGGATAATAACATTATGGCCAGTAGAGGGCATCAAGGAATTGTCCCAAGTACAGGTTTTGAGAGGACAAAAATATTGTTTTAATTGCAGCACAATTTCAGCCAAAGCTTCTATACAAAAATGACTCCATGATGTGAATATGTCCCAAGCATCATGGTTACATTACTGAGTGATAATTTGGGTCTCGGTCACTATAGACATGCCTTAATTATACATTTTGAAATAAGAGTAGCTCTTACTCATGTAAAAATGGAAACTGTTGAAATTTGACATTCTTAGGAAAAATATACAAGGTTAAATTTCAAAATAAATAGTGTAGTTTCTAACTTTCAAAATAAGTATATACAGCCCCTTAGTGTCTCCATTCCCTCATCTTTTAAATGTGGGAGATTGAGGAAGTACTCTCCAAGTCTTTTCTAGTTCTATCATACTGTGATGGCGAGTCTTTATTCATCTTCTGGGAGCCTCAGAGCGAAAGGCAGAATTCAGATGCATCCTTATCTCTCAGCCACTGGAGGGCTCCCGGCATCAGACCAGAACCTGGATTAAAAGTACTACATGGTTTGTGGACATTATGTGTCTGATTTCTTAGCGTTTTTATCAAAATAGAGCCCACATTGCATTGCATCATGTTAGGCAGTTTTAGAGATTTTCTGATTTCATTTTCCATTCTGTTCAATCTCTTTTTCTCTTCTCCCTCCTTCCCTTCCTCTCTCCCTCTTTCCTCTCTCTCTGGCTTTGTGGCTCACCAAGCATGTTTTTGAGTATTATGTCATTTAATTCTCAGCACAAGCAGGTAAAGGGGCAGAGGGAGAGGGAGAAGCAGACTCCCACTGAGCAGGGAGCCTGACTCCGGGCTGGATCCGGGGACTCCGGATCATGACCTGAGCCAAAGGCAGATGCTTAAAGGACTGAGCCACCCAGGTGACTCTTAGCCTCATTTTTATAGATGAAGAAACTGAGGCTCTGAGAGGTTAAACAACTTCCTGGATATGACTCATTAATTTTGGGGTGGAAATTTAAATCCAGGCTTTCTTATTCCATGTTCAATATTCTTTTCGGTCTACCAGAATAAGTCAACACTTAATTCCAAATATGTTGTTTGCTAGAAGTAACTAACTATATTACACTTACTCATGAATATATTTTCAAGAATCAGAAGATTTTAGAGGTGGAAGGAATTAGCTGTTCTAATTCCTCGTTAGCAAAAAATGCTGATGGCTCTGTCCTTATCTTCATCTTTCATTTCATCTTGTCTCTTGTGTTGGTCTCATCAGCTCAGGCTCCTCCACATAGCAGGGACTATGGCCACTGGGTTCCTATTTTTATAATTCTCAGGGACCGAGCATAACTCCTAGGAAAGGACTTTGGTCCCCTGGAGCCACATGAAATGGGGGCAAGGGATAATTCTCTAAACTCCTGAAGGAGCTGATTCCAGAGAACAGAGAGGTAAAATGGTTTTGGAGCATGGGCTGTTGGGGTGGGGGCCTCAGGGAAGGTCTGTGGGCAGCTCCTTTACTGGGGGCAGACCAATAAATGCAACCAAGAGTAAGTGTAGGCAAGGCTCAAAGAATCTAATGGTGTTAAGAACTGATCTTCAGAAGTATTGTATAAGACATATTTTGGTTACCAATATAACAAAAGCCAAAGAAAACTATGCAAAACCACGATTCCTGGCTTTTCTCGACAGGCATGATGTACCTCCTGCCTGGCGCTCACCCGCTGTGCTGAGGCATTTACCAGGACACAGGCTCAGCAGTACAGCTTTCTGGAAGGAAACGAGCTCACTGAGTATGGTCTCATAGAGCCTTGGAAGCCAGGTGAGCCATTTTTTAGGATGCTGACTTAGGTATACATTTAAATATCTTCTGTTAATGATATAGGTTTAAATTTTGGAACTTAAAGGCACATTTTGGATTTTATTCTGTATTAAAATGCAAAGTGAAGACCATTTCCTTAGGGAATAATCTTTCATTGATGTCTTTAGATTTCCTGCTTTGTGTTTCTGTGTCTTTTTGTGTTGCATTTGTTAGGATTTTTGGTTTACAGTATCCAATATTGTCAGATGTGGCTAACTAAATAAGCAAGAGCAACTTCCTTCCTTTTTCCATTTCCCTTAGCCTATTTATTTATTTATTTATTTATTTATTTATTTATTTATTTATAGATTTACTTATTTATTTGAGAGACAGAGAGTGCAAGCAGGGAGAGGGGCAAAGGGAGAGGGAGATAATCCCCAGTAGACTCCCTAATGAGCATGGAGCTGAGACCATGACCTGAGCCAAAATCAAGAGTCCAACACCTAACTGACTGAGCCACCCAGGCACCCTTCTCTTGGTCTTTTAACGTAAGGATTAGTTGAGGAGATATGAGCCCATGGGATAAAGTGCATTTATTTATAGGGTGGTCAATATAAGCATAAAAACACACAGAAAATTATTTAAAAAGTACCAGCATAACTTAATTTGGAGCCAGGTGTTAAATCTGAATCCCTCTACATTGTGCTGTGATCAAAACATGAAAGCCTGAGAGATGAAGCGAGTGCTCTGTCCTGGCTCTTGTCCTCTAGACTTTCATAGTTCAGCTTCCATATTTCTGCTTGAGGCCCCCAGTGTGGGCTCTCTCACCCCCATTATCTTCTGTCCCAACTCGTTCAAAGATCAGCGCAGATTTTGTGCTTCAATCCCATCAGAATTCTGTGGATCTACATGTATGGTGCTTGTTATTTCTTTTCCTGTTCTTAAAATTATGAAATGTGGGAAATGCAAGAGATTTCATTCTCCTGCCAATTTCTCTTCAAATGGCTTTGGGTGAAGATGGCCTAGACTATGTTACATGATTCTGTGCCACGCAGGGTTCGATCCCTCGACCAGCAACATTAGCATTACTTGGGAAATTGTTAGAAATGCACAATCTCGGGTCTTCAGACCTTCCATATTGGAAATTGGAGAAATATTGCTCTTCACCACACTTTAACCCACTGTATTGAAAATGCTACTTAAATAAAGTCTTCCATTAGACTAAATTTTCAGTTAGGGAAAGAATCTGTATTATTTAGTTCACCATTGAATATCTAGGACCCAGCATAATTCCTGGCAGATAGTACATGCTCCGTAAATGTTTGTTAAATGATAAATGAATTGAATATCTGCTTGAGGAAGGGTTGTTTGCTTAACTGAGTTGTTAAGTAACCAGTGTGTTTCAAAGGACTCAGTGAAAGAGTAGTGGAGACAAATGAGGTGTGTAATTAACCTATTGTAGTTTCCGAGAAAAGATTTTCTGCCCAGTTGACTATGATTAAGCAAGGGAGACAGTCTCCAACATGCGAAAAGGATTGGTGTGTTTGGCAAAGAAGGTGACTCTTGTTCTATTCTACTATACCCCCAAATTGTGGGATTTATGACCTGCTGCTCAAATTACTATACATTCTCTTTGGCAGTTTGAAACTTTCCTCTCTTTTGGTTTAAGAAAATCAAAATCAGTTGCTCCTTGGGCAAAGGTAGGTTACTTTACCTGGGAACCAAAGCAAAAACAAACAAACAACAACAACAACTTAAAAATAAAAAACAGCCAATGAGGAATAGAATTGAAATTCATGGAGTAAAAACTAAATGGAAAAATTTAGTTTCATGAAGGCAACTGAGACATGTCAGGGTGATGGACAGTATGTACATTTCCACACTATAAATGTCAGTGGGAATGAAAAGACTTGACTCTTGTCCAATTGCCCTTATTGTCCAAATGCAGCCAGTGTGCTTGTTCCAGAAGCTGTGGCTCCGAGACCTAGGGACTCTGTGTGTTCAGGAACCTTCCTTTGGAGGAAAGAGAGTAATGCCATTTACCTCAAGTAGTGGTGGTTGCTTGTAGTGGTAACTGTTGCAATAAGAGAGAAAGGAGTCTCTGGGATATTCTCACAGCTAAATCTCAAGGACCTGGAGCAGAGTTTGGGAACTGGAAGGTTGTCTGGGATTCTAAAAAGCAACTCTAAAGGACAGGCAACATTGTTAGTTTCTCGGCAGCAGGAATTAATTGAGCTTCATTCTTGTGCTTTGCCATGGACGCCAGCTGGCTGCTCTTTTTGTTTTAGCCTCACGTTGCTTATCTTTCTAGTTCTGTTTCCACTGACAATAGTATGAGTCTGTATTTTTTGTTCAAATTCTTGAGAGCTACGAATGTCATTATCGGGGTGCCTGGGTGGCTCAGTTGGTAAAGTATCTGACTCTCGATTTCAGCTTCGGTCGTGATCTCAGGGTGGTGAGATTGAGCCTATGTCGGGCCCCCTACTGGGCATGGAGACTACTTAAGATTCTCTCTCTCCCTCTGCTCCTCCCCCTGTCCCTCTCTAAAAAAAGAAAAAGAAAAGCCATGCCATTATCACAACCAATTACCTTCTGTGTGGGAAGAGCTTTCACAGCAGAGCACCTCATAGCTCCTCACAGCACACAGCCAGCATATAGACCTGCTGTTCTTGGGTCAGTTGCCCAACTGCCCTAACTACTCAGCTGCAGATAGGGCAGCTCAGGACAGACAGCAGATATCACATGGTGCCACATAGTGGGTTATGCTTCAAGAACTGCTAGAGCTGCTTTCCCCAGTAAGAGCTGTGTCTTGTAACATGTTAGAAGGAGTTTGTGGGCAAGGCAGGCATTCTAAGGCAAGATCTCTCTAGTATAGACGTATCTTGGAAATTCTGATCATGATTCGTTCTAAGTATTACCAATGAAGTTGTTATCTTTTTATCCTCCTATTCCAGTTTGTAGAATACCCAATAATTACACATGAAATAACAGGTACATACAGAGCACACCTGGCATTCATTTCTATTTATTTATTTATTTATTTATTTATTTATTTATTTATTTATTTATTTTAAAAAATATTTTATTTGTTTACTTGAGAGAGAGAGGGAGAGAGAGCAAGAGAGCAAAAGCAGAGGGAGAAGCAAGATTCCTGCTGAGCAGGGAGCCCAACATGGGGCTCGATCCCAGCACCCTGGGATCAGGACCTGAGCTGAAGGCAGCCACTTAACTGACTGAGCCAACCAGGTGCCCCCTGGCATTTGTTTCTAATTGGACTCCTGTAACAGATCTACCAATGACATTTGCCTGTATCAAACTTGCCTTTGTTTTCCTTATTAGAGTTGAGGACATTGTTTTTGTTTCTAGAAAGGGCAGTTAGGCCTTACTTTTTTGTTAGTGAGAAATAGATAAATAAGAAGTAATCAGGTAGGGGTGCCTGGGTGGCACAGCAGTTAAGCGTCTGCCTTCGGCTCAGGGCGTGATCCCAGCGTTCTGGGATAGAGTCCCACATCAGGCTCCTCCATTATGAGCCTGCTTCTTCCTCTCCCACTCCCCCTGCTTGTGTTCCCTCTCTCGCTGGCTGTCTCTATCTCTGTCAAATAAATAAATAAAATCTTTTAAAAAAAAAGAAGTAATCAGGTAAAGTTGTCAGGTAACACTATTTACATTGCGGTCATGCTTATTGTTCTTTATGAAATACCCCTTCTCTGCCCATCCCCTCCAAAGCACAGGAATAGAGGATGATTGATGGGTTAGCATTTTTATATAACTGCTTCATACCTCGGAATGCATATTTTATTAGTATCTTTCTTACTGATTTACACAAATACTTTTTAGAATTTTTTAAACTTTTTAAAAAAAGATTTTATTTATTTATTTGTCAGAGAGAGAACACAAGCAGGGGGAGAGGCAGGCAGAGTTAGAAGCAGGCTCCCCACTGAGCAAGGAGCCAGATGCGGGACTTGATCCCAGGACCCTGAGATGATGACCTGAGCTGAAGTCAGATGCTTAACTGACTGAGCCACCCAGGCATCCCACACAGATACTTTTATTATATCGCCATGTTGTTCTCTTTAGCCACCAAATGCTAGCACAGGCTTGATGGCTTAACTGAGTAATTCATTTCCCAATCCCTTACTGAGTGCTTAACCATGAAGAAGAAACACTTGGGGTCACTGGTCTGCTTAGGATAAGACTAATAAATCTACATTTTCCTTGGAGTTCTGTTTCCATCCTCATTCCTTTGGATGTCTTCATAAATTAGCTTTTCGTAAACCATCCCTTGATGAACACTGTTTGATACCATGCAAACTGGAAACATGTACCCTTAAGACCTTATTTCTTGTATCCATGTTGTTTATACATTTTCTTTGAAGAAACATCTGTTCTCCTTCATTCTTCAGAGTTTTTTGTATCATCTTCTTTTTCCCTAAGATTCAGATGTGCAAAATGCTCTCCTCTGTCTTCTTTCTCCCCAACCCCCCTTAAACAAAGGCAATGTTTATGACGCCCTCTGAAATGCTGTTTTATCCAAATAGAAAATAAATATAATCAGCTTTCTACAAATCTGCTCTTAAGATTTGGATCTTGTAGTTTTCCACCTGGATTATCTGCTCTCTTCCCCTACTCCCTTTCTGTCCTTACAGAGATCCCAGTGCCTAGTACTTTGTCAAACTCATGGCAGATGCTCACTTGGTGTTCGTGGATCTCAAACCTCCATCAGTATAATCTCCCCAGCTTTGCTCTTTTCATTGCTGTGTTCTTGCTTTCTTCATATCATTGCTTTATAGCACTTTTTCTTTTTCAATGAAAAACTTTTATAATCTACTCAAACTCGTAGCAGATGATCAATGTTTTTTTATTGCCTAAAACTCTGCTGATATTATCTCCCAACTCCACCCGTTGCTGGTTCTTTTGTATAATCATTGTCCTGATGCCCCTTTCCTTAAAAAAAAAAAAATAAATATTTGACAACTCCATATGAGAACATTTCCTTCTTAACCACAACATAGTTCTACTTTCAAATTTCTTGAGGTCTGTAATCACTGTGTTCATTTCAATTAAATTCAGCAGACATGTAAGTTATATGAACTGAATGCCACCATGCACCACCCCTGTGTTAGGTGCTAGGAGCTTCCAGGAGCTGACAGGTTACTTTTCTGAAACAATTCTCTTTCTCTTAGTGATTCTTTTCTATTCTTAAGGAAATAATTTCAAACCATTTTTGTGGCAAGGCTGAAACCTACTGTGTATTCTCCAAGGTGGGGTTTAGGGGGAGAAAGGAGGACCCTGGGATAATTTAAGGGTCCCAGGAACATACAATGTCATTCTTCCTACCTTTTGAAATATCTCCTCCATCTAGTGACAGGTGCCTGAGATTCTCTTTTAATTCTAACTCTGAAGTGACTTAGGTGAGACCATATTTAGCCTCTGAAAGCCTTTTCATCAAATACGGACCTGAGTCAATGCTCTGAAGCACCATTACCTCTTCCTTGCTGATAGACATTTCATTGTGTCCCTTTTCTTAATGATCTCTGCCAATGTCATGGGAGACTCTCTAACCAATGTGCTGTCTATATTTGTTGACCTGACCCTCATTTCGATATTGGACAGATTCACATTGGCCTTGAACCTCTGTAACCCTCCATGGCTTGCAATAAAAGTTCATAGCAGCACTTTTGCAATGCTTAATCTTCTAAATTCTCAAATAGTCCCTAGCCAACACCTGAATTAACATTAGGCTTCTGAGCATCCCATGTCGATGCTGGTACTCCTGAGTTTCTTAGCAGGTTAGTGATATCGGTATTTTGGGCTTGGTGATTCTTTATTGAGTGGGACTGTTTTTCTTTTTTTCTTTTTTTCAATCACAGAATTTAGCCTCTGTGTCTCCTACTACAACATACCATTAGTGTTTTCTATTGAGATAAGTAGACATGCCCATACACACTCCCAAACAACTTTTAGAACTACTGTGTGGTGCTCAGACATTTTCTCATCTCATTAATCACTTTTCCTTATTTCCTGCTGATTATAATTAATAACTTAGGCATACTGCTTTTTCATGTGCTGCATATGGTTGTCCTTGAAAACCAAACAAGATTTGATCCCATTCTCATAGGCGGTTCTTGTTGTTTTCTCAGCATTTTAATTAATTATTTATTTAATTAATTAGCACTTTAATTAATTAATTAATTTATTTTTGGAGTCCTTTTTTAAATAATAATTTTTTATTATGCTATGTTAGTCACCATACAGTATATCCTTAGTTTTTGAGGTAATGTTCCATGAAGCACTTTTAATTTAAAAAATTGCCTTGGCTTGTATTTCCTTTGAAGTCATATGTTTTTTTACACTAATTTTTCTGATGCTCTTATTGTGTTTGCAAACACTGTACATATGGAGTTAGAAGTTGTTGTGTATAGAAGACCTTAAAAACTAAGCAAACATAGCAAACACACAGTGGATTGAGACCAGTACAATGTTGGATTTCTTGTGCTGGTAGCCAGAATAGTTGCTGAACCTCACTCTGGAATTTCCCTTGTACATACCTATCAGGGTTTGCAAACTGAAATTTTTAAGTATAGGAGGCTATACAGTTATCCAAGCAGATAGTGGTAGCAATGCTCATAGGGGTTCTTATTGCTGCTACCAGTTATAACCAAACACCTACCAGGTCTCCAAGGGAGTGACTTATATCCAAGAATTCTTTCATCAAGTACACAAATCAGGGAGTCCTAATTTATTGGTTAATGGGGGTGTTTGAAATGTCACTCCAGGGGTTTACTTTTAATCCTCTAATGTTTACACTAGAAAAACTGACCATATTGGAAGGAACCATTACTTTACTCTTTTGCATTTAATTGAAAGTAACAATGGCGGTCAATACCAGCTAGCACTAGTGGTTAAATGAGTAAACCAAAGAACAGATGCCCCCCGCCCCCAATGGGTTTGATTTATACTGGGAAATAGATACAGATTCTTCTTTGCGAAGGGCAAAGGTGGGTGTGAGAGAGTTGCATTTAATTAGGACTTATCTAGTAAATTAGAAATGTGTTAGTAGAAATGAGTAAGTGAAAATTACTCATACATCTGCTTTGTGTGGTTTATTTACTTGGACTCTTAACATTTTAAAATGCTTAAAATTGCCAATAATTTTCAGTGATGATATGTGGAAGATGATAGGAAAGCAAGTGAGTTGCTCATATAATTTCTAGATAGTAGAGATAGAATCATGACAAATCCTGAATTTTCAGCATACACACAACCTCAGTCCAGTCACCCATAATTTAAATCTCAACATCCTCATACACAGATCACCAGGAGCTGGGTAGTCAGTTGACTTGCCTGAGATGTAGGAGTTGTACATACAGAAACCAATTTCCCTTTGAGGTGGACTGTTCATTGTTCCCTTGTATTCATTCCTTCTTTCTTCTTTTTATTATAATGTCCTCAATTTTAGCAAGGCACATGGCTGCCCCGCTGGAGATTTACTCTCCTATTCTCTTTTACAAATTGGTGTGGCCGTGTGACCAATTATTGCCGAGGGAGTACAAGCAGAAGTTGTGTGATCCACATAACTTCCTTAAAAGGAAACTGCTCTCTACTTCTCTCTTACTTCCTGTGGACTGGAATGTAGATGTGATGGTAAGTCAGCTTTGGCCATGCAGATGAGAAAAAGCCCCGGGAGGAAGGCAGAACCATCTTGTCCTGGATAGTGTTGGCAGCAGAGTCTCCTACTCACTCTGGGCTGCCCTCCTACCTCTTTACTGTCATGTGAGGGAGAAAGAAACTATCTTGTGTGAACTACTATATTTGGGGGCCCCTTCTTTGAAAGCAGCTTAGCCTGAATCCTACAGAATAAAGTATATTCATTTATATTCAACAGGCAATCCTTTTTCTTTCCATGTGGAAGCTTTTTCTAACAGTTTTTAGAACAAGGTTGGGAAGTGGTAGGGTAAGTTTTGGGAGGAAAAAAAAAGTCAGTATTGCACCATGGGATTTTAGAAGTTTGGTTTTCTCACTGGAGGAAGATGGTACATTTACATTTTCTCTTCCAGGGACATAATTCATTCACATTAACAGACATTTATTGAGTACCTACTTTGTGCAAAACACTGCAGGAGTCCCTAGGAATACAGAAATGAAACAGACATGGTTCCTGCCCTCAGGGAGCTCACAATCTATTAGGGCAGACAGCCGATATACACAAACAAATGTACTATAAGATAGGGTGCATATTATAATAGCGATAGAAATGGGGTTCTATGGGAGCACAGAGCTGGGAGAGAGGACTTTCATAGTGATAGAGAAGGAAGAAGGATCTGAGAAGAGATTGCATTTGAGCTGCAAGATTGCATGAAGAATTGGCAGAAGAAGAATGGAAAGCCATGGGGTCAGGTTTCTGAAGCAGTGGGATCAACTGTTAGCGGAGCTCAGAAAACCCAGAAAATATCCAGACTTTTCTGGAAGATGAGGTGGGTGAGAAGAAGTGGTGAGACACAACTCTGGGAAGGTAGTTTAAAGTCACAAAATGAAGGAGCCTTGAATATTATACTAAGGATTCTTAATTTATTTGAAACTGGAAAATAGTAAAGGATTATGAGTACTATAATTAAAAACCAGTGGTATGCTTGAGGATAGTGATTCTCAAACCAGAATCTCCTAGAGGGCTTATCAAAACAGAAGCTTTACTCTCCGAATTTGTGATTCAGTATGTCTTCAGTGGGGCCCTAGATATCGCATTTGTCACAACTTCCCAGGTGATGCCAACGCAGCTGGCTGGGAGCTGCCACTCTGAAAACCACTGTTCTAGACGATGCATCTGATGGGTATGCAGGTGCGTAGGGGCAGAGCTGCAGGTGAAGGACTCCAGAGGTATGTAGATCAGATAAGAAGATTTGGAATGGATGAGGGGACCAAATTATTGGAGAAGAAGGGGCATATTCAAATATTTCTGTAGAGGTAAATGGATAAGACTTTAAGATTATCTAGATGTTTGAGACAAGCCACAAAGAGAGGATCTCACATTTTTCTAATAGGAATGATAAAAAGCATGGTAATCCTATTATCTGAGACTGGGAAGGTGGAAGGAGAAGAAGGTTTGAATGTGGGAAAATGATTGTGAGTTCAGTTTGGAAAAGCTGTGTTTGAGGAACCAATAGACTATTCATAGGGAGATGTTCACTGGATGTAATTCCTGGGTCTGGAGTTTGAGAAGGACAAAGATCAAGACTAAAGACACAAATTGAAAAGCCACAGGCATGTGATGGGATGGGACGGAGTATGGAGATACTGGAGGTAAGAGCTGAGGGCAATGCCCCAGGAGGAAGAAAAGGAGACAAAGAATGAGGAGGTGGTTGGAGAATCAGGGGAGTAAAGCATTTTGGAAGTCATGGGCTTAAACAAGAAAGGGAGGCTTAGCTATTTTAACTGACAGATTGGGAAGTAGATAAGGACAGAGGGAAGGTTATTATATTTGCCTACTGGCAAGTCACCAAAGACCTTTGGGAGATCTGTTTCAGGAGAGCTAGGAGGGGCACACTCAGATGGCAAAGGACAGGAAAGTTGATGGAAGGTGAGAGGTGAGCAGAATGAAGGACTGATGAGTGGAGAAACTCAGGTGGGAGAGCCAGGAGAGAAACGGAGCAGGCACTCGAGCGGGAAGGAGGGCCCAAGGAAGTGTACACCAGGGTCCGAGAGACTTGAGCAAACTGAGAGGTGAGATTAAAGAAGAGTGGGGAGAGGAAGGGGGAAGGAGGAAGGAGTGGGGAAGGGAGGAAGAGAGAGGGGACAGAGAGAGGAGGGGGGAGTGGGGGAGAGGAGTTCGGGGTAAGGAGAAATGTGCAAGATTACAGAAAAGATTAGAGGACATAGATTTAAGGCTAAAACATGGAGGTGGAGAGGGAGCAAATTTGTGTCTTCTCAGCAAGCAAAGAGAGATGACCTGTGGAGAGTGACGGGGAGAAGCTGTGGATGAGACGAGAAGAGGTGTAAAATAGTCACTGACTTGACAGTGTACATGAATTTAAAGACTTTTGTTCCCTTCTGTCATCACTCTTGACTTAGTTGTAAGCTCCTCCATGTGACTACAGTAGTCACCCCAGGTCAGGAGAGGTGCTTGTGGCCTCAGGTCCCATCTGCGACCTCCTGGCCCCAGGGTGCAGCCTGGCTTGGAAGCCCCTGAAATCCTAGGGTCCACAATTTCATGCTCATTTCCTCGATGGGTGACCTTTGTGGTAAACACAGATTTTCAACTTCTAATTGTTTTTCCAAGTGCACAACTGGGAATTTAATGAGTAACATTCTCCAACAAAGTTTCTCAGATAAAGTATTCCTTCATTTGATCACTCCACTCTGTTAAGCTGCTTGTACTCCCACCCGAATCCTGCTAGAGTGAGGGAGTGTGTGCAAGGCTCGGTGGGACACTTCTTAGAATGGGAGGAGGTCCAATGTGCCTGTCAGGTAATAAAGCAACACATGGACCAAAGGAGATTTAGATTATCTTGTATTTGTTTATGTTTCATATTCATAGTCAAAGACCTAGGAAAGTGCCAGAGTATTCATTCCAGGTTCTTTTTAAAGAATGAAGAAGCATATTTAATCATGAACTATAAAGGACACGTCAGCTGTACTATTTGTGCCTAAAAGGAGTGGGCTATGTAGTCACAGTAAATGATTTTAGCTCAGGTCTGCAAGCAGATGACAGCGCACCACTTTTTTAAAAATTTTATTAATGCTTTATGTAGTCATGCAATCCCCACTAAAATTTGCACGTATATGGAGCCACGACCTCAGATGTAATGCCACACGAGGGCAAGTTATCAGGTATTTGATTTATAAGTAATAAGAAATTCTGCAAATGAAGATTTATTTTGGCCTTCTTTAATTGCAGGATTAATTGAAATGGCTAAAAAAAAGTAGTTACTATTTCACCTTATTATTACTTCTATGAAATTTCTGTCTTTATAGGATGTTTATTTGAAATCATGTACCACAAATAAAACCAGAGGTAGAAAACGGCACACCATAACAAACCTCAAACGAAACGGAACAAACAAACAAACAAAAAGACCACACTACCTTACAATCTTTTCTGAACCAACTGTGTTCAAGAATTAATAAGTTGAACCCCTTTCCTCTGTCCACTCACAGGCTGGTAAAAACAATGCCTTTTGGCTTTTTGCCATCTAAGTATGTTCTCGACACTTAATTAGCTTTTTAAAAGCCAGCTTAAAGTCTTCATTAAAACTTGTGTAGAGCAGAGGGTTGATCAGAGAATTCACGTAACCAAGCCACGTCAAGAAATCAGCCACTTCAGAGGACACTGTGTAGATGCTCAGACCAACAATCAACTCTTTGATGAAAAATGGCAGCCATGACAAAATGAACGCCCCCAAAATCAGCCCCAGGATGCGTGCTGCCTTACGCTCCCTGGTACTAGAGATCTGCTGACGTTCTCCGGGGTGGTCTAGATCATTATCGAAGGAAGGGATCCTGATAGAGGTGTGGATCTTTTCAAACTCTGTGGTAGGGTCTGAGGTGGAGAAATCAGACACACAGAAAGTCTGTGTCAGTTTACAACTCGCAAAAGAATTTTGGCTATCCGTGCTTCTGTTGCTTAAGTGCCGGCTTGATCCTCTTTTCTGGTAGAGGCTCTTGGCTGCGTGGTAGATTCGGTAATACAGAATAAGTATCAAAGTCAAGGGGATATAAAATGCCCCGAGTGTGGAGTAGATGGTGTAGATGACATGGTCATGCTGGATGGTGCACTGGCTAGGAGGTGGGCTGAGCTGGCGGTGGCTCCTCCAGAACAGAGGGGGCATGGAGATGAAGATGGAGATGGTCCAGACGGTGAGGATCATCAGCACAGCCCTCTTGGCCGTCCTCTTCCTGGCGTATTCAATAGCATTGGTGATGGCCCAGTACCTGTCGAGAGCAATCACACAGAGATGGAGGATGGAGCAGGTGCAGCAGGTCATGTCCACACTCAGCCACACCTCGCAGATGAAGTACCCTAGTCTCCAGCTGTCCATGACGATGTACGTGATGCTCGGGGGCATGACAAGCACCGCCACCAGGAGATCTGTCACAGCCAGGGAGCAGATCAGGTAGTTGGCAGGTTGGTGGAGCTTCTTGGTGGTACAGATAGCCGTGATCACGGCCAAGTTCAGCAACATGGTCAGCATGGTGATGACCACCAGAGTCATGGAAATGAGCATCTTCTCAGTGATGGTCTTGGGTCTCGCAGCCACACTGGCTTCTGGGGTACAGTTAGTGATATTCATGTTTTCCCTGTTTCAATCTACACTGTGGAGAAGCTGTTGGTGATTTTCCCTCAGCTGGAAATGACTTAGACTTCAATGCCTCTCATTTATAAAAGACTGTAGTTTCTTCAGCTATGTAGTTTCTTATGTTCCATTTTGTATGGGTAAAAGGAAGCACCACAGCATTTCTTCTGAGGGTTCCTGGAAGATAGTATGCTACTGGTTAATGAATGAAAAAGTCATATTTTTTCCCCCCTGGAAAATGTTATCATATTTCAGTACTTATAAATTCTTTACCATTTTTGGCATGATTTTCTTTTTTATTTCTGGGTATAAAGTTCATTTTTACATTATTCTTCAAAAGATATTTTTTTAAAATTGACATATACTGACACACAATGTTACGTTAATTTCAGGTAGACATAGTGACTCACAAGTCTAATCCTTATGCTGTGCTAAACACAAGTATAGCTACCAAAAAGATACTTTTTAAAAAGTGAAGTACCCAAACTCTTTCTTGTGAAGACATTACCGACTTTAAAGTCTATCTTGCCACCTGAATTACTTTCTTATTTATATTTATTAATATATATACATCTGTACATAAATTATTTTTTATTTGGAAACATATTCACCTTGCATCATACTTTAGAAATTCTGGGACATTAAAGAAAAAATTATGTTGTTCATAATAATCAGACTTCAAAGCAGTTTTAAAATTTCATAGCAAATGCTCAACTCCAAAGATATTTTAGTGTCACAATGAAATTGTGCAATTTTGTCTTATTATTTCTGACATTTTACATCTCCCACTGTTCATTTCTTTGGAGAAAAGAGAGAAAAAAAGCATGTAACATTACTTTGATGTTTATGGCAAATTGTTCTCAGAGTAATACAGTAAATTGACTGTGAAACAGCATCATCACCAAGCTCAAAGAACTCCACATTAGAAAAAAAAAATGTGTTTAGTTTTGGTTAACATTTGTGTTCTTTCAATTTCTTTCTTTCCTTCTTTCTTTCTCCTTTCTTTCTATCATCTATCTGTCATCTATCTATCTATCTATCTATCTATCTATCATCTATCTGTCTACCTACCATCTATGATCTGTCTGTCTCTGGATAGCTGGTAATCAGTGAGATAGTGACATTTATTGAACGCATAGTTGTAAGGAATTAAAAAAAAAAGGTTCGAGTCCCCCTTATCTGTAGTTTCGCTTTCCGCACTTTCAGTTACCAGGTCTGCAAGCCCATGGTCCTCTTTCTGACGAATCCTCAGAAGGTCAATAGTAGCCTAACTCTACCTCGCAAAACCTGCATCATTCACCTCACTTCATGTCATCAGTAGGCGTTTTATCATCTCAAATCACCACAAGAAAGGTGAGTACGGCATAATGAAATATTTTGAGAGAGCACATTCACCACATAATATTTATTATAGTATACTGTTTTTTAAAAGATTTTTATTTATTTATGTGAGAGAGCAAAAGCAAGAGACGGAGCACGAGTGCGGGGGAGGGGCAGAGGGAGCGGCAGAAACAGAACCACCGCTGAGCAGAGTCCTGGGATCATGACCTGAGCGGGAGCGGAAGGCTGGTGCTTAACTGACTGAGCCACCCAGGCGCCACTATTGTATGCTGTTATAATAGTTTTATTTTTTATTAGTTACTGTTGTTAATCTTCTGTTGTACCTAACTGATAAACTTTATCATAGGTTTGTAAGTATAGGAAAAACCGTACTACACATAGGGTTCGGTACTATCTGTGGTTTCAGGTATTCAGTCTTGGAATGCATCTTCTGCGGAGGAGGGGGACTACTGTAAACCCAAATATCAATCAAAATCCACATAGGAATATTCATAGTCAATGGCTGCTGGTCAGGACATCGATCAAATCCTCTGATTTGTCTCTGTGGGATTAGGTCCAGGAAAACTTGAAAGACAACTGGCATTTTGGCTGTTATAAGGAGGGACATAGATTGATGTGGATTAGGCTTAACAGACATTCTTTAATGAGGGCAGGAGCAGGTGAGGCAAGTATGAAATGGAGAATGGACTGGGTGAAAGTCTGGGGGGCCTGGGGACTGGAAATCAGGGGGCAGGAATAAAAATCTCCAGCCAGAGTGAGATCTGTCTAGCTCTGGATTTAATTTCGTCTGCCCATTGGGCAAAAATCAAGACTGGGAGATGGTTACCATTTATTCTTTAGATATAGAAAGTAAAAGAAAATGATTTCACTAGAGGCCAAAAATGGGGCAATTGTTTTTAAAACAGTCTTTATCTTTCTGCAGTGAAATGAGAATCATTCTGCCTCTCTGTTTTCCTTATGCTTTTATAGCATTTCTGCAGATGTATCCTCTTGAAATTCATGTTTCCCTACTTCTTCTATGGGACTTGATCCACCAACAATACATTCTTTCTCTTAAATTAAATGTTTTCTTCTCCCCTGGTTATTTTCCCTTCTTTTATAGTCAGTTTAGACTTGCATTTATATCTGAGATAAACTGTAGCATTGGAAGTGTATGGGCTTTGGAATCAGAGAGACCTGGGTTGCACCTGAGCCATCTATTAGGTTGGGGCAACCTCTCTACATTTCTCCCTGTGACCAACATGTTTTCTATTTTATCCCTTTCTCCTTAATTACATGAAATAGAGTTCTTTTTTTTTCCTGCAAACATTAATCCTAAGTTATGTTTTTCTTGGGTTCTTGAGGTTTGTTGGAAGAGTAATTCTTTTTTTTTTTTTAAAGTAGGCTCCATGCCCAGCATGGAGCCCAATGTGGAGCCCAGTGTGGCGCTGGAACTCACAGACCAAGACCTGAGCTGAGATCAAGAGTCAGATGCTTAACCAGCTGAGCTACCCAGGCACCCCAGAAAAGTAGTTCTAAATAAAAAGTCTTTTCCACTCTGATTGGAAGATTGAGAATTTAGAGAGTAGCATGGATAAGAGACAGAAAACTTTAGAAGTTTTAGTTTGATAATAGAGATAATTAGGAAATGTTATTTTAAAAACATGAAGTAAAAAAAAAATCAAATAATTCAGCTTCATCAAGCTTTTAAAAGCTGCTCTATTTCTGAGCTCCCATACATCCTAATTCTCATTTCTCTGGTGGCACCATTTTCTTCCTTACTCTGTCCCTATTTATTTTTCATCCCCCCGCCCCCAACTAACTGTACATTTCTGGAGGATGGGATGTATGTCTGATTCATCTTTTTAACTGCCTCCAGTTAAATTAGCAAAAACATTACTGGTTGGGGCTACACTGTCAGGTCTTTAATGTGTCTTCCTGGTTTATTCTGTGCCCAAGCCTTTCAGAATAGGAGTTAAGTTTTGTATCTCCGTGTCGTCGGTCACTCCAAATTCCTGCACACAACCAGTTTGCCATCTTTTATCTTTTTTCACTTAAAAATATATCTTGAAGTGTGTTCCATAACACCATGTGGAGCATAATCTTTTGAATAGCTGGGTGAGATGACCTGGGGAGCAATTTTAGATTGAACAAGTCTGAGAACTGGGTGCTGGAGCTCTTCACTAATCAAGGATCAGGAAGAAAAGGAGGAACCAGCAAGGCAGAGGAGAACAGCTTATTCAGGTGCAGGAGAAGGATGAGAGATAATTCCATCCCAAGACCAGGTGAAAAGAGTGTATGAAGTAAGGGTGATCAGCTGTATAAGTGCTGCTGACAGGTGGTGGGCGGTGAGGACTTGACCATTGGGCTGGGGAATGTGGATGACACCAGTGACCTTCACAAGACCCGTTTGGTGCAGTGGTGGAGAGTGAAGGCTGAAGGTAGTGGTTTCGAGAAAGAATGAGAAGAAAGGAAATAGAGGCACTGAATAAGAACAAGTACTTCAAGAGTTTTGCTGAAAAGGGGAGCAGAGAAATAAAGTAGCTGTGGAGGGAGATGTGGGGTCAAGGTTGTTTTCTTTTTAGGGTGAGAGATTGTCTTTTTACACTGGACTACTTGCAGTTTTGTTTGTTTTGTTTTTTACTGCTACATTCTGTATCCTTTATCTTGGGGCCCAGAGCATTTCTGGAGTGAGTGAAATGCAAAGGAGGAAGCAGGAAGGCAATAATGGAAGAGGCTGGGAGTCCGTAGGGCTGGGACACCAGGGAAGTAGAATTCTTTGAGCAATTTAAGGGATTACACTAGGGACTGTGATGGGAACAAAGATGTAGCCATACTCAGGAAATGATCCAATTCCAGTTGTCTTGGGTTCCTTTACCTTCTTAAAATAACGTATGGTTTTATAATCACTACCCACTCCTTAGGAGGTAGTATGATTTCTAATGAGAACAGTGCTAGTTAAGTAGCACCTGAAAATTTAAGTCTCTTTAGCTTTTCTCATAGTAGGGGAGGAGGAATTATAACACTTAACTCAAAACACGTTCTGCAGAACCAGTCCAAACAGCAATATCAATATACCAAACCTTCATTAGTCCATTGGGTTGGAAAATTAACTGCAATAATCATAGCTAAAAACGGACATAATCTTATCAGAGTTAAAGCAGGGACTTCTTTGGGGGTTTGTAACTTTTAGTTTCTGCTCTGATTATGACATAGAAAATACCAGTGCAGTCCAAAGCCATATTTAAATGGTTTTTCATTGAGATCAGAAAGAGGAGAGAATCGCTATAAACCAAATGGGTCAATGTATGCTGCGCTCATTTACTGAGATGTGTCAGAGCCTCTGACTTATACTACCCCAGTGACGGAACACCAGGGACAAGAGGTCATGAGCACACTCACTTTTAATTTCACCATCTTATCTAGTCTTTTATTGGTTTTCAATAACTATTGCTAATTTATCATAAATATCCTTTCATCTCTTCTTTGATCATTTTCATTTTGCCCAAATTTCTTCAAATAACTTAAAAAAATCTTTATTATAGGATCTAAGAAATAAAACAAAACAAAAACACACTCATAAACTTCATAAATACAGAGAACACCTGGTGGTTGCCAGAGGGAAGAGTGGGAGGATGGATGAGATAGGTGAAGGGGATTAAGAGCTACAAACTTCCAGTAATAATATAAATAAGTCGTGGGGATGTGAAGTGTGGCATAGGGAGTATAGTCAGTAATACTATAGTAACTATGTACGGTGATATATAGTAACTAGATTTACCGTGGTGACCACTTCTTGATGTATGTAAATGTGGAATCACTGTGTTGTATACCTGAAACTAATATAATACTATATGTCAACTATACTTCAATTAAAAAAAGAAAGAAAAAATCTTCAATATGTGCCAGTTTCCTTTTTTTTTTTTTAATTTCAGGAGCAGCTGCTTGCCCTCATATTACTAATTTGATCTCTCCAATTGTTCATTAACTTCATTTCCTCAGCCTTCATAAAGAATTTTCTTGGCCTGTCTACAGGAAAGAAAGGGTGGATAGTAGTTTGTTTCTTATTTGGTCTTCACTGGGAGCAAAGGAAGATGTAGAGGAGATACTGGAGTGTGGGGTTCTTTATTCTCTTCTTGCTTATTCAGATCGTGGTTGGGACATGAGATCTGGTTATTATGAAGTTTTTATATTCATAATGACAGGAAAACATTGTCATTGTAAAAATCAAACAAAACAGGGTACATAGAGTTTTAGGAGATTTTATATATTCTGGACACATGTCTTGTCAAAAATGTTTTGTGAACATTTTCCTATGCTCTATACTTTACCTTTGTTTTTTTAATGATGTCTTTTGATAAGCAGAAGATTTTGATTTTGATGAAGTCTAAGTTACCTATTTTTCTTTATGATTAGAGCTTCCTGTGTCCCAGGAAATGACTTCAAGGTCACAAAGATATTTTTCTATATTTTCTTCTAGAAGCTTAATACCTTTAGCTTTCATGTTGGAAGAGGTCCTCAGGGGGACACGACCACTGGGTGATCTGTGAGCTGGACCCAGACAATCAGAGGGATCTCACCACCTACAGTTCCCCATCCTTGGAATGTGTGCTTGGCCTACCATTCCTACAGTGGAGGCATTGTCAAGGATGCAGCCTTGAGAGAGCAATAAGTTGATGAGACTATCGGGATGGTATACATTACGGAACACAGGTAAGTCTTCTATATAAACTTGAAAGATTATAGAGGGTGGGTGTGGAGATCTGCTCATCTTGTGGCCACCTGAGGCAAAACTCCTGTGTAATTTCCCTTGGTAAACCTACCACTTACCAGTCTGGACTCTTAGACTCTTAGACTCTCCTTGCTCTCCATGTTCAGGGGCCAATTTCAGATTTCACCTGACAAATTCCCAAATTTGTAAACTAACAGTTCATGAGCCATCTTGAATAAATTTTTGCATTTGGATATGAGATAGGTGTTAAGGTTTATCTTTTCCCCCATGTGTGGATGTCTAGTTATTTCAGCAAATTTTGTAGGAAGGACTTTATTTCCCCACTGAGATGCTTTGGTGTCTTTGTCAAAAATCAATCAATTGTATGTGTCGTTTATTTCTATGCACTCTCTTCTATTCCTTGACCTACCCTTGTATAAACATAACGTTGTCTTTAAACTGTAGCTTTTACGGTAAGTCTTGAGATCAGGTGGTGTGAGTCCAACTTTGTTCTTTTTTTTTCAACCTCGTTTTGGCTATTCCAGGTTCTATGAATTTCCAAATAAATTTTGGAATCAAATTGTTAATTTCTACAAAAACCTGCTAGAATTTTAGTTGACATTGTGTAAAAACTAATGACTAAGGAGAATTAAAATTTATCAATATTGTGTGTTCTCCAATACAAGAAAAAAGAAGCATTCTGCACTTGTTATCAGTTTCTCTCAGTAATATCTGTAATTTTCAGTGTAGAGGTTTTATGCATATTTCTTTAAATTTATCACTATGTATTTTTTAATTTAATTTTTAAATTTGAGTAGAGTTGACATGCAATGTTACATTAGTTTCAGGTATACAATGTAGTGATTTGACAAGCTTATATATTATGCTGTGCTCACCACCAGTGTAGCTACCATCTATCACCATACAGTGCTACTATAGTATCATTGACTGTATTCCTTATGCTGTGCCTTTTATTCCCATGACTTATTCACTTCATAACTGGAAGCTTGTATCTCTCACTCATTCATCCATTTTGTCCATCCCATATACCCACTTTTCCTCTGGAAGCCATCAGTTTGTTCTCTTTATTTATAGGCCTGATTCCGCTTTTTGTTTGTTTGTTCATTTCTTTTGTTTTTTAGATTCCACATATGTGTGAAATCGTATGTATTTGTCTTTCTCAGTCTGACTTGTGTATTTAGTGTAATACCCTAAAGGTCCATCTGTGTTGTCACAAATGGCAAAAATGGCAAAACAAACCCTCAACCCTTTATATGACTACTTCATATTCCATTGTGTGTGTATATCGAGATCTATACCACATACTTTTTATGTATTCATGTGTCAGTGGACACTTGGGCTGCTTCTAGATCTTAGGTATTGTAGATAATGCTGCATTAAATATAGGGGTGCATAAGTTGGTAGTGTTTCTATAAACTGATAATGAAGTAGCAGAAAGAGGACTATTCCTATGTATTTTAATATTTTTGATGTTTTTGTAAATGGTACTTGTATTTCAATTTCCATTTTTATTGCTTGTATAGAGAAATACAATGTATTTCTGGATATTGATTTTGAATCTGTGATCTCTTATTGCTTATTGATCCTAGTAGATATTTTATAGATTCTTATGGTTTTTCTATAAAAACAATCATTTCATTTGCAAACCGAGACAGTTTTATTTCTTTTCCTATTTTATTGCTTTTATTTCTTTGTCTTGCTATGTCATACTGACTAGAACTATAGCAAAATACTAAGTAGAAGTGGTGAGGGCATTCTGATTTTCTTCCCAATCAGACGGGGGAAATGTTCATCATTCACCATTAATATATTAGCTATAAGTTTTTCTTGGATCCTGCTTATTAGTTTGAGGAAATTTTCTTCTATTCCTAAATCTCTGATAGTTTTATAATAAGTGGGCATTTTATCCAATGTATCTTTTTCAACTACTGAGATTGTTTTATGATATCTTGTGCTGAATCATAGTAATTGATTTTTGGATGTTAAACCAATCTTGCGGTCTTGGAAAAACTTCAGTTAGTTATGATGTATCTTTTAAAAAATATATATTGCTGAGTTTGATTTGTTAATATTTTGTTAAGGAGTTTTGCATTATGTTCAGGAGATATATTGTCTGAAAATTTCTTGTATTGATTTGTGAGTTTTGGTGTCAAGGGTATACTGGCTTTAAAAAATGAGTTAAAATTTTTTCTGAAGGAGTTTGAGAAATAATGTCATTTCTTTTGTGAATATTTGATGGAACGTACCTGCAGATCCCTTTAGATCTTGAGTTTTCCTCATGGGGAGGTTTTGTTCTTTTTAAAGATTTATTTACTTGAGAGAGAGAAAGAGAGGCAGGGTGGGGGTGAGGCAGAGGGAGAGGGAGAGAGAGTCTTAAGCAGACTCTGTGCTGAGTGCAAAGCCCGATGTAGCTCCATCTTGTAGCCCTGATATCAAACCGATTCAGATGCTGAACCAACTGTGCCATTCACGCACCCCTTGTGGGGAGATTTTTAACTGTAAATTCAGTTTCTTTCCTATACTTACATAATAATTTTTTAAAAACCCATCAACAACAACAACACCAATATACCATATGTTGGGCTTTTTTAGAATTTCTTTTTATTGTTGTATCACTTTTGGTAATTTGTGTCTTTAAATAATTTGTTCATTTAATCTAGGTTGTCAAATTCATGGTCATAAAGTTAGTCATAATATTCCTTTCATATACTTTTAATGCCTGTAATATCTATGTGGTATTCTTTCATTCTTGATATTGGTAACTTTATTTTTTCCTCTTGGTCAGTCTAGGTAAGGATTTTTCAATGTTATTAATTGTTACAAAGAATCAGCTTCTGAATGACTTGATTTCCTCTATTATCTATTCTTTATTTAATTACTTTCAGCTTTTATATTTATTATTTCCTTCCTTTATTTACTTTGGCTTAACTCACTCTTCTTTTTCTAGTCTCTTAACGTAGAAGCTAAGATAATTAGTTTAAAACTTTTTTCAGGGGCGCCTGGGTGGCTCAGTCATTAAGCGTCTGCCTTTGGCTCAGGGCGTGATCCCAGCGTTCTGGGATCGAGCCCCACATCAGGCTCCTCTGCTGGGAGGCTTCTTCCTCTCCCACTCCCCCTGCTTGTGTTCCCTCTCTCGCTGGCTGTCTCTCTCTCTGTCAAATAAATAAATAAAATCTTTAAAAAAAAAGAGAGACTTAAAAAAAATAAAACTTTTTTCACCAACAACATAAGAATTAAGAATTATAAATTTTGCTCTAAGCCCTATTTTAGCCACATCCTACAAATTTAGTATTTGTATTTTCATTATCATTCAGTCAGAAATATTTTCTAATTCCTTCACGGTTTCTTATTTGACTTATGCAACATTTAGGAGTCCATTTCTTTTTTTAAAATTTTTTTAAATATTTTTTTTTTGCTGTGAACAGGAAACATATTTTAATACTTTAAATATAAAATCATGAATAAGTAAAAAGGTAAAAAGAGGATCAAGATATACAGTTGATTCTCATTATTCACAGTAGCTATGCTGTATCAAGTTTCCATGGACATTGTATTAGTGAATACTGAACTATTGCTCTGAAGTGAAACATGTGCATGCGTGTGTGTCTCACAGAGATTATTATCTTCTTTTTTTTAATGTTTTTTTTTATTATATTATGTTAGTCACCATACAGTACATCCCTGGTTTCTGATGTAAAGTTCGATGATTCATTAGTTGCGTATAACACCCAGTGCACCATGCAATACGTGCCCTCCTTACTACCCATCACCAGTCTATCCCATTCCCCCATCCCCCTCCCCTCTGAGGCCCTCAGTTTGTTTCCCAGAGTCCATAGTCTCTCATGCTTCATTCCCCCTTCTGATTACCCCCCCTTTCTTTATCCCTTTCTTCCCCTACCGATCTTCCTAGTTCTTATGTTCCATAGATAAGAGGAATCATATGATAGTTGTCTTTCTCTGCTTGACTTATTTCACTTAGCATTATCTCCTCCAGTGCCATCCATGTTGCAGCAAATGCTGAGAACTCGTTCTTTCTGATAGCTGAGTAATATTCCATTGTATATATGGACCACATCTTCTTTATCCAGTCATCTGTTGAAGGGCATCTTGGCTCCTTCCACAATTTAGCTATTGTGGACAATGCTGCTATGAACATTGGGGTGCATATGGCCCTTCTCTTCACTACGTTTGTATCTTTGGGGTAAATACCCAGTAGTGCAATGGCTGGATCATAGGGTAGCTCAATTTTTAACTTTTTAAGGGACTTCCACACTGTTTTCCAAAGTGGCTATATCCCCTCCATTCCTTTATTTTCATCTGTTTTGTTTCTTAAATTCCACATGAGTGAAATATATGGTAATTGTCTTTCTCTGATTGACTTATTTTGCTTAGCATAATACCCTCTAGGTCTATCCACATCATTGCAAATGGTAAGATTTCATTTTTTTGGTGGCTGAGTAATGTTCCATTGTGTGTGTATATATATATATACCACATCTTCTTTATCCATTCATCTGTCTATAGACCCCAATGTTTATAGCAACAATGACCACCATAGCCAAAATATGGAAAGAGCCAGATGTCCTTCTATCCATTCACAGTTATTTTGAAGGGGTTATTATTTAGAACATGAATCCAAAAATGTGTCAAAAGCAAGAGATAGGATTTAGTTGGGACTTGGGAGAGGAGTGCAGGTTGGGAAGTTTGGGTTGGGGCTGAAACCTTCAGGGTTGAAAGCAGAGGATGGCCTGAGTGGGAAAAGGAAGTAATTTAGAGAACTGGGTGGCAAGAAGGAGATACAATTTATTGGCAAAATGGTTTTACTACTTTGGAAATGATAATATAAATGTCAGATATTATTATAATATCCTAGATAATTAATAAAGAGAATATAGAGAAATTTCACAAGTTTGAAGGGTTTGTCTAAAATTTATGTTTTTAATTTGAGTCTTTTATACTATTAAACATAGACATTTTTGGATAGCCAGCACACTTTTGTTTCTTCGAAATCTGGTTGGTTTATCAGTTTGGGCTTTTACCTTATTACTCTTCCTGACCTATAAAGGAGAGCCTCAATTTTTATTATGTTCAGATTATATTCTGCTTCTCAGATTACTACGCAAATACTCAGGTTATTCAGTGAAGAACCAATGTTGCTTTTCCTTTTATTGTGAAGTGCGTTGTTGCTACTTCACCCCTGTCTTTGAATTCATTTAGCTTCCCCGAGCCTCCTTTCACTGTGCTTCTTGGATTGGGCAGTGCATTAGCTATAGAATTCTGCCATGCGTCAGGCAAGAGCACACAAAGAGATAAATTTGTACCATCTATTTTTTTAAATAAACTTTTTGTTTCTGTATAATTTTAAATTTATAGGGAAGTTGTGAAGATAGTACAGAGAGTAAATCCACCACCCAGTTTTACCCATTGTTAACATCTTACATTACAGAGAACATTTATCAAAACTAAGAAAGCAACATTATTCATCACTATTAACTAAACTCCAGAATTTATTTGGATTTAACTAGCTTTTCCATTAATGCCTTCTTTCTGTTTCACTGCAGGATGCCACATTGTAGTTAGTTGTCACATTTTCTCAGTCTCCTCTAGTCTGTGACAATTTCCCACTCTGCTTGTTTTTCATGACCTCAATGGCCTTGGGGAGTACTGGCTAGATATTTTGTAGAATGTCTCCTGATCTTGGTTTGTTGATGTTTTTCTCAGGATTAGACTGGGGTTATGGGATTTGGAAAGAATACCATGGAGTTGAAGTGCCCGTCTCATTACCTCGCATCAGAGTACATTGTATCCACGTGACATCACTGGCAATGTTAACCTTCATCACTTGGTTAAGGCAGCTCTTGCCAGGACTCTCCACTGCTAAGGGACTGTTTTTCACTTTTCCTGCTCTATTTTTTAGAAGTGAGTCCCTAAGTCTAGCCCACCTTCCAGGGTAGGCAATTGAGTTCCACCTCCTGGAGGTGGGAATATGTAGATATATTATTTGGAATTCTTCTGGAAGGAAGATTTGTCTGTCCTCTATCACTTATTTACTGATTCAGTAATGTGTATTTATATACATCTATACATTTATGATTCAGTCCCAAGGAAACAGTAGACTCCACTTTTGGGAAAATTATCTTTATAAAAGTGCTGTGGATGCTTATTAACATTATTTGTTTATCAATATGGACTCATGAATATTTATTTTATTCTTTGGGTTATAATCGAATACTGCATTTTTTGATTTTGCCCAAATTGTTCCATGTTTGGCCATCTAGAGCTCTTTCAGTTGGCTTTTGTTGCATCATCTCTTTTACCACACTGTTTTTCTTTGTGCAGAATGGACTGGCCATACCTCTTTGAAAGATGTTGGGGAAAAACAATCTGCTCTGTGAAGCATAGATAAGGTTTTAGTCAACAGAGAGTCTCTATTGCCTGCAAATAAAGCCTTTTAATATGAAGGACACCTGTAGAAGTGTTATTTACTTTTCAGCTGAGAATAATAAAAATGAACTTTATGAAGTGCCTGTCATTGAAGTGAGCTGGTGCTTGAGGTTATATTACCATATTTAAAAAAAAATGAAATGACTTTTTTTTGACCCAGCTTGAATGATACCACTGAAGTACTCAGCTCCTCAGAGAAGATCTGGGCTCCTTCCTGCACTGTGCATACATTTTTCTTTTAACTCTTCTGCAATGCAGTGTGCCTTTGTGGCAGACCCGAGGGAATGAGCATTTAAGCTATGTGCAGGGCTAAGGTTTCCTACTGGGCTTCCACCTGGGGAAGCATTGCTAGCTCAGACCACTTGGCTCTGTTCCAACTGCTTCCAAGGGCATTTTCTACAGGAGGGAGGTTTGCACGTATCTGTATCGTGTGTGGTCTCTCACATTCATGCAAGTCTTGGGATTGCCTTTGTTCCAGACTATCTACTTCAAGGATATTTCCAGAGAGAATAGTCTTGAAAGGTGGAACTTGGAAAAGGGAGGCATGCTTATTGTCTAGTATGATAAAGATAATGCCTCTTTATGGGGTAATGGGCAGGATGCTTACTGCCCATTATAAAATATTTGGGTTCTCTAAGCTCAGTAAGCAACCTGTAATGCACTCACTGCACGTGCAAGAGTCATCTGACCCTTTTTGCAACACTGTGTGAGTTTGGGCTTGGGAAATTGGTACAAGAAAATGCTAATACTCTGGCTACTGCTATTGCTATAATAAAATCCTTCCTCTCTAACTCAGGAATTTCCTGTCTTCTGACAGCTTTCATGAAACTGTGGCATGCTTATTTGTTAGCTTACAAGTAGGATAAGATTTCAGATTTTTGACAGTTCTTTGTAGTGTACTTCCTATCATGAACTTTTAACTGACCGAGCCACTCAGGCGCCCCTCCCTGTTGTGAACTTTTGGTGGGTTGTGTACAATCACTAGTTTTGGGGGGTTGTCCTCTCTTGATTCATACTTACCTTGAGCTTGATATGGTACCATAGAAAGAGTTGAGAACTTGGATTCCCAGAGTTGAGAACTTGGAATCCAGTTGAGAACTGCATTCAAGTATACATTTGGTCTCCTTCCGGTTTTGTAATGTTGGCAAGTCACTTAATATGTCTGTACTTCCTTCTCTTTTTAGTGGAGATGATTTGCTTTACCAGGTTATTGTGAAGGTAAAACAAGATTCAATACACCTGTGCTATCCAATATGGCAGCCATCGATGAATATTTAAGTTAAAATTAAATTAAATTAAAAATCAGTTCCTTGATTATACTAGTGCCATTTTTCAAATGCTCAATAGGGGACTTTGTTATGTTTCTTTTTACCTTGATGAACCCTCTTAGTTGCTAAGCTATGATCAGCTGTCCTTCTAGAATATAGTTAATTAGATTTCATTATTTTCCTGCAAAGTGTTGAAAGAGTCTATAGGGATTAGTAGCACTAATCAGAATTTGAAAGAGCACTGATATCTCTGTAAATATTATAGGATTATATTTGTTTTTTTCTTTTTAAACTGCTGCAGTTGAGGTACTTCAAATGTAATAGGAAACGCAAATAGTTTCACCTCATATAAACTCCAACTCATGGGTCCTGACTAATGGAGTGCTGGGCTGAGGATTCAGAGGTGGTGTCTAGACTGAGCAGAAGAGAATTATGACTGATTAGTGATCAAACACTAGCAACTAGCCTAGATTGGTATCTGAAAAGCTACGATTTTTTATTTTCCTAGAAATAATAAAAAAAATTATCCTTCTAAATGGAAGCAAAGGTGTTGAGGACCATTGTCTTGATTCAATCTAATTTCAGTTCCAGTTCTGCTTAGAGAAAAACCAATTATTCCAGTCACCATGCTTACGAATTGAAGCTCTTATCAGAAAACTGATAGAACTGTTACCCTTCATGCTACTTTTTTATTGTTTATAAGAATCACAGCTAGGAAGTGATATAACTTTCTTCCCTTCTCTACAAGATCACAAATAGTAAAAAACAGCAGTAGTGGTTACAGAATATACGCATGTAAAATATAAAATTATCTTCCAGCCTGGAAGGTGATATAATTCTACTCCCACGAGGAAGTTCAAGACTCTGAGTTATTTTTCACAAAATGCAGTCAAATGTATACATGTTCTGCAAGTTGAGCTTGTTAATAAACAGTAAGTAAGTATTTTATGGCCCAGCACATATTAATTATGTGTCTATATTTAGTGGAAAGTAAACTAACAAGCAGCTCCATATTGGGATACCTGTTGAATGAAGCCTGATGAAAAAATACAAATAAGAGAATAATATAACATCTGTTCTTGAGTCTGATATTAAGTAAAGCAAAATATTAGTGCTTTTGGCACAACTGCTAACTCTATGAACAGAAGATGTCTTACCCTGCTACACAATATAATGAGTATTTTTGAGTAATAGAAATACACCAAAGTCAGACTGAGTCAAATTTTAAATATGTTGTTGTGAGATGAAATATAATTACAATTTTTTCCTTTCTTTTCTGTCGTTTACTCTATCCCTTAACTTGGCTCAGAAAGAAATGGTTTGAAAGATATGTTTTCAGCACATTTTACAAGAAATTATGGGAAAAAGAGAATCTGGTTAGGGCATGAAAGCATTTCCAGAAGAGCATTCAAGGGTTTTGACTTCTAGAATGTTTGCCTTTCAGCGTTCATCAAATTTGTTGGAGTGCAAGGTTTCTGGTGTAGTGGAGAGTGAATGTGATGTGCGCTCTGTGGTCAGAATGCTTGGGCTCAAGGTTTGTCTTTGCTACTTGCCAGTTCCTTGCCTTTGAGGAAGAAACTAAGCCTACATGGTCCTCAGTTTCCCTCAATTGGCTGTTGGAGGTGCTGGGGGTAGTATGGACTGAAACACTCATTTTCTTCCCTGCAGTTTCCCATGGAGGCATGGGGGGATAGCTGCTTTCCTTCCCAGGAGAGAGCAGCAGCATTTTCAGTACAAATTTTCCACCTACTGAAAAAACTTGAGAGAGAGTGTGACATTGTGGAAAGCCTGGCATTTGTGCCCACCTCTCCCTCAGCTCACGGACCTGCCTGGGTGCAGGGAAGGCTGAGGCTCACACACTCAGGCTATCAGTAGACAGACCATCAGACCACATGAGCCTGTTCCAGCTACACCTCAGTTCTCTCTGTTTCAGCTTTACAGCATGACACTGGGTGGAAGAGTCAGCATGGTCACTCCCTGGTTCAGTGCAGAAGAGAGAGACAAAAAATGCATCTTTTTTTTTTTTTAACCAGGTGGAAAGTGAATTTGCCAACCAACTTGAATAAAGCAGATGCCTCGATTACCATTTGGAGACTTGTGGTGGTTGGAGGAGTAATTGAGCTAACAGGTAAAGGCATGTAGGTCACACTTGACACATAAATAAGTCCTATTTAGGTACTAGCTATGATAAGTATGGTCATGATTATCAGTATTATTATTTTCAACTGACCAGGTTGCGAAAGATTGACGTTAGTACTCCCAAACCTCCAACACGATTCAGTACTGCTCCCTGATACACAAGGTTGTCACGATCACCAATTTAGATACTATGTGCCAATTTGCTTCATGAAGTATAAAGCATATTATATAATAGTGATGATAATGGAGTATTTAGGGTTTTTATGTGACTCCATGGGGTCATATTTCTTGCCAAGTTCTCACTTCTCTCCTGGCTTTTCCAGGACCATTTCAATCTCTTGGTCAAATAACATAGTTAAGCATTATAGCTGAATTAGTAAGTATTTTGTTGATTTCCCAGCATGAAAAATTCGTGGTAAAGATATTTCATAAACAGGCCATCTCTTAACTCTCTGTTGAAACAAAGCTGTCATGGTTCTGGGCTTATGCCCGTTGTGCTATTTTAAAAGAATTCAGAACATTTATGTAAGAACCCAAGATTGTGAATAGAATTTGGACAGATGTCAATAGTGTTTTAGTGTTAACCCAAACCTGGATTGAACTCCTTTTGCTTTAAATATCTGCTGGCTCTCTTTCTAAGGCGAAGTATATTCATTGAATGGCCGGGACCATTTCTTATTCTTAGTATTATCTTATAGTCCCCACTAACCTTGTCCTAATTTATTAATTCAGCAGATAGTTATGAGCACCTACTTTGTGCAGTTACTATGCCACCTGTTGGGGATATGGTGTAAATAAAACAAATAAAAAACTGTACTTTCCACAAGTTTATATCTTGTTCCTAGCATAATTTATCTAAAATGAAATATTGTGTCTCCTTTAGAGACAGACTTAAAAGTACATTTTATATAATTCCCAGGACACTAACTTATGGGAAATGTTTTAAATATATACATACATGTAAACCTTAAGTGTTTATTGAGTTATTAATTTATTTAATCAGATTAGCCTATCAGCATTATTTGCATAGTTATTATATAATCTCCCATTAGGAAAAAGTTAAATAACTGTTTTCAGCATAGATTATACTATGATATTATAGCCAAATATCAAGTCAAACACATGTATTTATTTATTTCAAAGATTTTATTTACTTATCTGTCAGAGAAAGAGAGAGAACACAGGCAGGGGGAGTGGCAGGCAGAGAGAGAAGCAGGCTCCCCGCTGAGCAAGGAGCCTGATGCTCGACTCCATCTCAGGACTCTGGGATTATGAGTGGAGCCAAAGGCAGACACTTAACCAACTGAGCCACCCAGACATCCCTTGACTTGATACTTTTAAATAAGAGCTTTATATTTTCCTCAACATCTTTCAGTCACTAAAACCTCCTTATTTTAGGACTTGAGATATATACATATTTTGAAGAATATCTTTAAAGTCTGACTGGAAGAACCTAGCAATAGGGATCTGTATGTTCCTAAATTAGCAGCTTAAATCAACATGTTGTAGAAATTAATTATGTTTTAGGAAGGAATTTTCTTTCTGGGTTTTGCTAAATTCAGTTGAAACAACAAAGAGTTACATGTTAAGTTAGATCTGAAAAATGTTTCTCTGTGTTACAAATTGTAAATGGCTCAAGTCCAGGAAAGATGAAAGGGAAAAATATTCTTACCAATAGTTTAAGATAAACCTGGCTTATTTATAGAAAACAAAAGATGAATTTGCATCATTTCTTTTACATATTAAAGATGTTTCTGAATTTACAATGCAGTCTGCCATCCTTAACTAAGCTTCTCTTTTGCATGGCCTCTTTCTTTCTCTTTCTGCTTTCTCTAATCAGATAACATAGACTTTACACTGGGAAGTTTAGGGTGTGAAAACTGCATGGTAAATAGAATATAATTAAATTATGTGATCTGATAATGAATCAGTAATATGCTATATTCCATACAGATTTGACTGGCTTTCATTCACATTACCCAGTTTCAGGCTATTATTTTTAGAACTTTCAGATTTCATAATCTTTCTTTATTCTATTTATTTTCCCAGGAGAGAAAGCTCAGGATATTTTAAATTCTGCGTAGTCAGATTTCAGACTGTCTTTAGAACTTTAAAAACCCTTTGTCTGGAAGAGAAACATAATTAAATTGAAGACACAAATTAGGTCTACCAGTCTGACAGGGTGTAGAGCATTCTGTGCTGCTCCATCCCAGACCCCTTTCCAGGGCTGACCCATCCCTGGGTCTTCCTTCCCTCAGTCCTTTCCTCACTTCTTTGCAGGTATATCTCCTGAGAGCACTCCCCAACCAGCATTATGCACACAGTTCCTCATCTCAGAATGTTTTCAGGAGATCCAGTCTAAGACAGAAGTGGAGCGGTCTAGGGCAGTGCCTCCAATCTTTTTTTATTTCTCAAAGACCAGTAAAGGTCAAAAACTTTCTAAAGCACATTTAGAAGGTAGATGTCTTCTAGGGACAGTTGGGTAATTACAATGGAAGGAGAGAGGAGGTAGATACTTATGAAAAAATGTGGTCTATGATTAAGAAGAGAGAAAAGAGATAGGGCTTTTCATGCCTGAAGACATGCTACATTGATGTGTCAATTGTCCCTGTTACAGAGCTTGAGAACACCGATAGTTGAGGCTAAGCCTATTTCATTCTCATTCCTGAGGGATTGGTGGATGTTGCTGGAGGGACACGTGGAGGGGTTCAGTGTGCAGAGGCATTGCTAGGGAGAAACAGTGTCATTATCTATGAAAAACAATGAAGTATTTGACATGTAGTGGGTGTGTCTGGCCAGTGTTCCCAGAGACAATGGGGTAACAAGAATGAAGGTATTGGCCTTAGAATCTTAGGTTCAAATCCCGGCTCTGTCCCCTACTAGCTGTTGTCCCTGGTTAAGTTACTTGACTTCTCTGAGACCAGAAAATTGGAGATAATGTCAAAGGACAGTTGTGAGAATTAAACAATATACATAATACCCTTAATACAGTGTATAGTAGGTATTAAATACACAGGAATTTATACAATGCAGTAATGTTTTCTGAATACGCACCTGACACCTTGCATGAAATACTTCAGCCTTCGCAGTGGACAAATAGCTCTTTCCTTTGTTCTAGGACCTTGAAGAAGATGTTAAGGATATTAAGGAGAGTTTCTTCAATGGAGCTGAATTACAAAGTACATATCTACTCTAGAGCATAAATTATCCTCTTCATTTCTCAGAGCTTTCTTTATTTCTCAAGCTCTCATTACTTAGGCATGTAAATATTTACCTGTGAAATGGTAAACATAATGTTTGCAATTCAGGGAAATGTTAAGGTTCATGGGAAGCTGTAATTGTTAGACTCAAAAAGTCACTGAGGATTTGCTGTATTTTAATGTCATCTGCTAGTTTCTTTATCTAAATTTTAATTTAAAATAGAGTATTTAGCATTCTCTATGTCAGTTTGAAAAAGGCCTTTTCAAACTAAAGCGATCAAGCAGCAGCAAGACTGATGGTTCCTATTAGGCATGATAATTAGGAACATGCATGAGAAGCACCGAATTTTAAAGCTGGAAGTGACATCAGAGACTCTGCCTCAACCCCTTTTATAGAAATAAAAGAGAAGCTGGTGAAGGGACTTGCCAGAGTCCTACAGCTTGTTAATGAACAGACTGATTATAGCCTCCAGACCTAAAGTCCAGAACACTGTCCCTTGCACCACAGAACCTATTCAATCAGGTCCTGAAAAGACACTGACATGATGAGCTGGTGGTGGCATTGGAGAGCATCTGTGTGCATGGACTTCCCTTTGGTCAGCTCAGTAAGCTATACCTACACGCTCACCCACACTCCACACACAATTTATGTTCATAACAACTCAAAAGAGAAACACGAATCCAATGTGAAAGAGTATAGTTTGGAGACGGAGTCAAAGCAAACTGTCTTAAACACTTCACTTTTTGACAGTAATGAAGTAGTGCCAGGTTTATGGAACTAGATGGGTGTTTTTGCCTGAGAGAAAAAAGTCTCTAAAGTTAATGATTATGAAATATGTATTTGTTTATATTCAAAAGTTGTCAACATGAAGTAGAATGACTAAAAACTAACATTAACAAAATGGAAAGGATTCTAAAATATACATCTTAGCCCAAAATGTGTACCAAAGCTGTTGCAGAACCAAATGTCTCCATCTTTTAATGAGTCCCCCCCCGCCCATGTTGTTATCTGGGCAGTGTCTGTGTTCGGAGGTATCTGTTTGCTCTGTCAGATTCCTTTTCCACCCTTGACCCTGTTTGGGGCCTCGGGATCTGGCCTCTTCAGACAGGATGATCGAGCTCCTCTTCGCACAGTTTTTGTGTGGATTTAGTCAATGAAAGACTTTGGCAAGGAGGTCAGAGGATGGGGAGAGAACGAGGATCCTATGGGGCTGCCGTTGGGAGTCTCTCCTTCCATCGCCCAAGATCACAGCTCGTGTCAGGAGCACTGGTCCCACCAGTTTAGCTTCTGAGAAAACTCCCTCCTTTTGCCTCTTCCTGGTTAGGAATGCAAATAGCTTTTACCATTGTCAGTTTAGGCTCCCTCATCAGCCCTGAGGCTTCCCTTAATCCTGCCTGGGATTTTTTTTTGTAAATATAGGTGGTCCCTGATTTATGATTTTTCAATTTAACGATGGCGCAAAAGCGATACTCATTCACTAGAAACTGTTGTTTGATTTTTGAATTTTGATCTTTTCTGGATTAGTGGCCTGTGGTACAGTCCTCTCTCCCGAGGCTAGGCAGCAGGGTGGCATACATGCCACCTGCCATATCCAGCAGGCATATTCTTTATACCTGTCCTTCCTTGTATCTACCATGACAAAACTTTAAAAATACATCTTATTTCATTCCTTTTATCTTCTTTCCCTTTTCATGATAATTTCTCTGACCACCTACAGTTATTATTCAGTCTCCAGCAATAATTTTAACTTTTTGAGACATGACTCCTTTGTGAATTAGATGAAAATGGCTTTTCTCCCCAGAACAGTATATAAAACATATATGTAATAAATTTGCATGTGATTTATTTCACTATACTGGAAATTGATTTTTCTTAAATATTTTATTTATTTGAGAGAGAGAGTGCATGGGGGTGGGGCAGAGGGAGAAGCTGAGTAGGGAGCCCGACAAGGGGCTTAACCCCAGCACCCATGAGATCATGACCAGAGCTGAAGGCAGACGCTTAGCTTAACTGACTAAGCCACCCAGGCGCCCTAAACTGGAGATTGATTTTGATCACATTTTGATCACAGAATATTTTATTTATGGAAAATAAACATACAATCTAATAGTGATTTTCTGGAAATAATTGAAATAAATCTAATTTATATAGTCCCCCCCCCCCAAAAAAAACTCCCAAGGTAAGTGTTAACTCTGCCCAAATTAAGGTATCTGATGTTAAAGCTGAAAAAGAGGTTGTCATAGCAACATGAAAGTATCTTGGGCCCTAAGTTGACTTCGACATTTTAATTTTGATGGCAGCCAGTGCTTAAAAACTGTAACTCAAAGGTAGGTTGTTATCAAAGAATATCAGAATTTTCTGGGACTCTTTTGGGTTGAATTTATCTAGCATCATTTCCTTTGTCCTCAAATCAATACGTTTACCTTTGCAAAGCTGGCATTATTGATTTCCTCTATGCCAGAAAAGAAAGGACTAGGAGTCCATATTTAAGTTTTAAAGCTGTCTAAATAGAAGGAATCTGTGAGAGAAGTCTCCAGTGCTTCCAATTATTTTCAGATTTCTTTCTGCAGGAAACTGAGAAGGCCTTGTCACTCTTGACTCTAACCTATAAAAACACTTTTCCCAGCACCGCAAGGTTGACGTGGATGTCTCCCTGCAATTCTGGCTTTCATACTGGAGCTTAGGTGTGGTTTGATGAACTAGGATTCTTTGGGCTGCAAATGCAGGATCCCAATTCAAGAAAAAATTAGATAGTAAAGAAGTTTATTATCTTACATAACAGGAAGTCCAGAAGTAGAATTAGTTCTGGTCAGGTTGGTGACTCAGTAATTCAATGATGGTCATCAAGAATCCATATTCTTCCTATATTTCTGCTCTGTAATCTTCAGTGTGACAGTGTTGAATTTAGACTTGCTCCTCTTATGGCTATAAAATACTTACCAGCACTATCTGATGCAATATACATTCTTGTTCACATCCTAAACACGAGAAAGCCCTTTCCCCCAACCATAATTGGACCAACGCAGACCTGACTTCTGTAGTTACAACAGGGGCCAAAGCAATGCCATGTGTTGAGTGCTTTCAATGAAGCACAAACAACCTGACAGTGAGGTCTGTTGTCCCTCAGTCATTGGTTTGGGGTGGGAGGGGGAGGGCAGCGCTATCCAAACAAAATCAGGATTCTATTAGGAAGGAAGAAAGGGAAATGGGTGTTGGGAAGGGAACTAAGGTTCTCTATTGATCTTTTCAATAGTATCTATAATAGCAACTGTAGGAAGTATATAAAAAAATTTACCTCAGCTAAAAATATCTGCCAGTTAACCTAAGCCACGAATTAACTCTCTATCGAGTTACTCTGAGAATGGGTATTCCTTTTCTCTAAAAGTTTTGCCTTAAGTTTTATTGTGTTTCAAGAATACTTTTTTAGAAATTCAGCAATCATATGTGTAATAGAGAAAACCTTATATTCTGTTACACTTTTTAAAAAAAGGAATGGCTCAATACCCTGTTTTTTTTTTTAAAGATTTTATTTATTTATTTGACAGAGATAGAGACAGGCATCGAGAGAGGGAACACAAGCAGGGGGAGTGGGAGAGGAAGAAGCAGGCTCATAGCAGAAGAGCCTGATGTGGGGCTCGATCCCAGATCGCCGGGATCACGCCCTGAGCCGAAGGCAGACGCTTAACCGCTGTGCCACCCAGGCGCCCCAATACCCTGGTTTTGACAAGAACCACAACAGCAGACAAGACAGCTTTGTGATGGTTGGTAGGGATTGAATCTGAAACATTGACACCATAATTTAGAGGATATATGGTTTCTTTATCAAAGCAGCCAAATCAGGTATGATGTGAAGCATTGCAGATGGTCCACTTATATATGTATTATCCATATTTTGCCTCACTGAAGTTTTTACTAACTGAGAACCTTCTTACCATTTGCAGATGTTGATACTTCTGTAGTTTTCAAAACTGACTCTCAAAATAGGAATCATTTAAAGGTGTTATTAAGCAAATATACAGATAAAATCCAGAAGTTGGTTGTACCAAACTTTCAGAAGTCAGTTTCATTCAGTTGTGAAGTGTATGAAGTAACTGTTTCTTCATTACTTGTCAGTGATCTTGGAGGAGATGATATGTTTTCATTCTGACAGTGGCATTGCTTTGGGGCTGATTACAGGGTTAGAGCCCTTTGCCATGCGATTTGGTGGCCACGTCAGACTCTCCTGAATGGCATCCTGCCATTCCCTTTTCACGTGTCTCCCATTTAGCCTCCCTCTTCTGCCTTTTCTCTCTTAGGTCTCCTCTCTCGGTCTCTCTCCTTGCTACCTTCCTTGTTCCACCTTTTCACTTTCTTATTTTCTCATCTCCTTCCTTCCGTCTTCCCTAATATCTTCCTTGTATCCCCTTGGTCGTTGCCATTTTTCCTGTTATATCAGAAG
The DNA here is from genome assembly GCF_024610735.1 of Ursus americanus. Lineage (NCBI taxonomy): Eukaryota > Metazoa > Chordata > Mammalia > Carnivora > Ursidae > Ursus > Ursus americanus. Next base: position 7,070,270 of record NC_142137.1, on the reverse strand, counting down.
AATCTTTCTAGCAACAGAATGCCATAGGAAGTGCTTTTCATTAAAAATACTAATAATTTTATTCTCTTTTGCCAAATTTTATCTTCAGAGGAATGAGTGACAGTGAAGGAGTATGAGCGTGCTGTACATGTGTGTGTGATATTTAATAATGAAAAACTGATATACTTTCTCTTTTAAACAATGATTCCATTGATGACTGTCCTTGTGGGTAGAAAAGGAGGAATCCCTTGGGGCGCCTGGGTGGCACAGCGGTTGAGCGTCTGCCTTCGGCTCAGGGTGTGATCCCGGTGTTATGGGATCGAGCCCCACATCAGGCTCCTCCGCTATGAGCCTGCTTCTTCCTCTCCCATTCCCCCTGCTTGTGTTCCCTCTCTTGCTGGCTGTCTCTATCTCTGTCAAATAAATAAATAAAATCTTAAAAAAAAAAAAGAAAAGAAAAGGAGGAATCCCTATTCCTTTAGTGTGTTTCACATATTCTGATACAGTCAGGATTTGGCTAAGGACTTTAAGGTATTAGAATGTTCTTAGACTAAAAGTTCTATCAGTGTCTCTTTTCCTTTAACTTAAACATTTTATTATTTGTAAACAGAGTGAAGAAGATGCATGTATGGGGCAGCCTGGCAGAGTGAGAGGGTCCACATGTATGATGGCCTGGGGTGGGTATTGGAGCCCAAGCAGAGTAAAGTTGGCATTCACATGGGGGCCAGTGGCCTGGCATTGGGGTGTCAGAGATAGAACAGGTTGAAGAGGGTATACAGGGAAGGGGGTATGTAGAATAACTTGGCATGGGGTTTCGTGACTGAACAGGGTGGGGAGAACATCCACATGTGGTCATGACCTGAGTGGAGTAAGGAGGACATCTATGTGAGGGAGGTGGTAGTTTCAAAGATGAGAGACTGGTTACATATAGGGGAAGTGTTTAAATAAGTAATTATGTTAAAGTTCATGGGAGCCAGATCTCTCACCTTTGGAAAAAGGAATTGCAAATATGGAAAGGGAGAAGCTGGAATAAAAGTGGAGTTAGAAGACTTAATTGTGAAAACTCAAGGTTTTCAGAATATATAGACCAATGTCTTAATAACTATAGATGTAAATGTGTGTAGATTCATGTGTATGTGCACATACACATATTCCAAGATTCCTAATCTCTGTCCACTCCATGGTCCTGGGAGCACTGATACTCCAAAAGCAGTAACTACTCCTAGGGCTGAGACCTTGGCTTCTAGATATCATTCTTAAAGGAGCCAGAAGTCCTTGTAGAAATGGATGATTCCAGGTCTGGGGCAAGGAAAGTACAAATGAGCTTGAATCATCTTATACCACCACAAAACAAGGAAATGCTCAAAAATGATGAGGATGAGTCAAAGGACACAAGAACCACTTTGAACAGTCTCCCACTGGCCCAATTTGTGTCAGTTTGAACTTCAAATAAGTAATGATAGTATTGGATTATAGCTCATTGAATAAAATGAACAGTGAGTTCATACTGATAAAAATACATGAATGAATAAAAGTCTCAAAGCACATCACCACAGAATATTATTAATTACACAGGGAAAAGAGTAACTTCAGAGTTGAGAAGACTGGTGGAAATAATCTGAATCAAGTGATCAATGTAAACATAACCAATAAGAGAACAAACTGCAGTTATGTACAATTTAATAGGAAAATAGCATAACTTCTGTGATATTTTTACTAAAGATGCATAACCTAGATTGAGTCATGAGGAAACACCAGACAAACCCAAACTGATGCATGTTCTACTGGACCATAGTTTTCTAGTGTCAGCGTCATGAGAGTTAAGACTGAGATGCTGTTCCAGAGTGAATGAGATTGAAGAGACATGGTAAATAAGTACAACACTTGATTCCAAACAGGATCTTTTTACTGTAAGAACATTACTGGAGTGAGGATTATAGTATTAATGTTTCAATACTAATTTTCTGATTTTGATGGTTGTACTGTGGTTATGTAGAGAATGTCTTTTTTTGGTAGAAATACTTACTAAAGTATTCAGGGGTGATGGGGTATTATTAGCTTGGCAACTTACTCTCAAATGGTTTAAGAAAAAAGTTCTTTGTACTATAACTGCATTTTCCCACCTGCACATTGGATTGTTTCAATATGAAAAGCATATGTATATAAAAAAAGGTTAAAGATGAAAATAAAAGGAGATGAAATGATTTTCAGTTATGGGCACAAGGAGAATTTAATGGAGAAGGAGGCATTTGAGTGGAAACTTGAAGGATGGGAGGATCTGGTTGAGCAAAAATGAAGGGAAGATCATTCTAGCAGCAGATACATGTGGGCTGTGTGGGCTAAAAGAATCTCCTGCTCAGCCCCCCCCCCACTGCCTTGGTTTAGATTTATCATTCCTCACCCAGACTGTTGCAGCAGTCCCCTAATAGGTCTTCCTGCCTCCAAACAAGGAGCCTAGAGCCTACTGTGCGTTTTAAGTTGAGGATTTACGATGAGAAGGTGGATGGTAGCATGGGAGAGACTTGATAGAGAAGGAGAGTGTGTTCTACTGAACACCGAGGAAGTATCCAGCCTTGCTAGAGAGTTTCTACATCATAGACCGAGCTGTAAAGTACAGCAACGATAACGAACTGGCTAATGAGAAATAGCAGCTGTAAAACAAGCTTTCGTCTTACCGCCTCTTTTTAGAAAGCATTTTCTAAAAAGGGCTGTTTACGTAGTCTACCTGCTCTGGGAATCAGCATCTAGCTATTGAAATAAAACTCACTCTTATAAAAGATATATGTATGCATTACAGAAATTTGTGATGGTGAAAGTTGATAACGAGAAGTAAAAATTATCCACCATCCCACAACTCTAATAACCACTGGCAAGTTTTCTTCTTTTTTTTTTTTAAAGATTTAATCAAGTAGTTAATTAACTAATTAATGTAGAGAGAGTATGAGCAGGCAGAGAGGCAGAGGGTGCAAAAGAATCTCATGCAGACTCCACACCAAGCATGGAGCCTGATGTGGGGCTTGATCCCACAACCCTGAGATCATGACCTGAGCTGAAATCAGGAGTCAGAAACTTAAGCGACTGAGCCACCTAAGTGCCCTTCACTGGCAAATTTTCTTCCATATTCCCCCATCCAGCTCCTGCCCCACTCCCCACACACTCATAGATATATGGGATAATTCTTTACATGTGTGTATGTGTGTGTGTGTGTGTGTGTTTAATTTTACTTAATAATTATGTTGTAGCCATCTTGCCAAAACATGAAGTAATCTTTGAAAACATGATTTCTGAAATTATAGATATGCTATTATTGCTATAAATTTAGATTTTTCCCCCTTTAATAAATAGTGCTACAAAGACATCTTTTTTTGTGTTAGTTATTTTCCTAAGATAACACCTCAAAGTGTAATTGAGTCAAATGATAAATATTTCAGGGATTTTTGTAGAAATGGGAAAACTGCCGTCCAGAAATAATATATCATTGTACACAACCACCAAACATAATAAGGGTACCAGGGGTAGTGTTTAAATAAGTATTCTTTAAATAAGTAGATTCTTGTAAAAGTGGTTTGCTTTATCTAGTTCAGGTAAATTATTTTTCTAAGAATGCCCACAGTATTCATATATTCTGCCTGGCCTTTAAACCCTGCATAGCTAAAAATATGAAAAGTGGAAAAATGCATAAAGAAATTTTTAATATATTTAACTAACAGAATTTAAACAACATTAACTTATGAATAGAATGAATAATGCTTTAGCCATCACTTGAGAGCTGTTTTAAGAAGATGGTAATTGAAACATGAAATTATTCAAGTGGTATAAAATTTTACAGTTAATGAAAGTCCTATTAACTAACGTAGGTAAGATTTTAAAAAATTATTGCAAAATAAAAAATTATAATGATACATTAAAAATCGTAATGATGCAGTGGAACAAAAAATTTCTTATACTCAGTTGACACTCACTCCTCTGTTTTGTGGATTATCTGCTTTGAGGATTATATGAAGTAAAATTTTAAAACATTCTTAAATGGCTTCTGTTCCTGTCCAGCACAATGATTATTGTCTTTATCACCCAGTTAACATATGTTCAAGCAATCCAAACTCATTTTGGTGCCACTGTAGGCAAAATGCAATTAAGAAGGAAAATTTACTACTGAACTCGTCATAGAACAAGGTCCCCAAGCACATATAAATGACTTTCGATTATCCACTACTTTGCAATCTCTCATCAAAAGAGACAATTGGAAGGTAAATAAAAACATAATTTTATTTGCAGAACTCTTATAGCCACAATGTCTTTCTTTCAGAGTTTAGAGAATTCTGTGTGATTTTTATAATCTGTAAAGATTCTGAAGAGCATTGAACCTACATGAGGAAAAGGGTGAAATAATCAGTTCTAAGAATGAGTATTTGATATGTGTAGTTATTATTATTACAGTAGGTGTATGTTCCAATAAACCTTTATTTAGAAAAACAGGCAGGGAGCCAGACTGGGCTCATGGACTATAATGTGCCAAACACTGCCCTGGAGGATGCTCCGATGAGCTGGCTGTCCAAGGAGACTCCGGCCCAGTCTGCTTCTCTGTGAGATGGAAACCACTCTAGGGCCTGCTGCTGTGCTGACAGCTGTGCATATAGGCCCGATGGAAAACCGTATTTGAGAGTTTCTGACCAAGTAGTGGGTGCAGAAGCCGGAATGTGAGGGCTGTGCTGGAACAGGTTGAGCCTTTCTCATAAGAAGCACCAATTGTGAGCAGAGCATCACATACAGAGTAGTTGAATCACTACGCTGTACACCTAAAACTAATGTAACATTGTATGTCCGCTATACTCAAACAAAAAAATTAAAAAAAAAGAAGCACCAGTTGCTAATTACAGATCACAAATTTCCCTCCTTCCTCCTTTACACACACACACACACACACACACACACAAGGAGAGAAATTTAGTTACCAGGACAAAGAGCTACAAAAGCTGGGGAGTGAAGGAAGATGTCCACAACAGAGGTGAAAGCGTTAAGAAACTAGACTGCTAGACTCTAAAGTACAGAAACCTGAAGAGACACACAAGAGGAATGTTCGACTCAGTCTCGACCAGGTTAGAAGTAGACCTGGGGAAATATGTCAGCTGAAACCTGAAAGAAGAGTTAAGGGGAACATGCCTTGGGCTAGACGGGTAGGCAGAAGCCAGATGAGACAGTTATGAGAGTTCACGTAATGGAGTCTGGATTCTGTCATGAGGGCAACTGGAAGAGGTCTCCTATTATTATCCTCTGTATCATTAAAGCATTTATTTTGGAATCTTCTTTACTTTTTCCCTCATATTTTTATCTTGACTTTTTTTTGTTCCTGTTTGCTATCTTCTTTTTTTTTTTTTAGATTCATTCATTTATTTATTTGACAGAGAGAGTGCATGTACACACAGGCGTTTGCAGGAGGGCAGGGCAGAGAGAGAGGGAGGGGCAGAGAGGGAGAGGAAGAGGGAAAGAATCCCGAGCCCCCACGTTTGGCTGGATCTCACCAACAGAGATCATGACCTGAGATCATGACCTGAGCTAAAACCAAGAGTCAGATGCTCAACCAACTGAACCACCCAGGGGCCTCCCTATTTGCTATCTTAATTCCAGCTAGGCATTCTGCCTGTTTCCTGCATATTACCTTTTCTGTGTTCCTTGCCCCCCACGTCTACTTGGATTCAGTAGGTCATATTTAGCACCAACGGTGGTGAATTGACTCAGAGGAATTTCTAGATCCCTAAACTGAATAATAGTCTTAACATAGCACTACTATCTATAAAAGAATTAATATATGATGGAAGTGGCATTTCAAATTGTGGGGGAAAGGTGAATTATTCATTAATGCAGTTTGGACCACTTAGTAGCCATCAAGAAGAAAAACAAAGTTAGATCCTTATCTCACATCAACTAAATAACAAATGGATTAGTAATTTACCTATAAAATCACAGTACTGAATGAAAATGAGGGAGCTTCTTTTTAAAATAATCTTGTATTAATACATACTTTTACAAATATGAAGTAAACCAAAATTGGTTAATTCATTCATTTATTAAAACTAGATAATTATGTGAGGCAAAAAATATCATTAAAAAAGTCAAAAGACAAATGACATACTAGGGAAAATACATGCAATTCAGATTATGTACTAAGGACCAATTTCATTATTATGAGAAGAATTCCCAAAAATCAATCAGTAAAAGAACAGCTCCTTCAAAAAGAACCAAATCAAACCAAAACCCAAAAACCTGAGAGGGTATAAACAGAGTGCACAGAAAAGGAAATACTGATGTTTTTTAAACCTTGAAAAAAATTTCAAACAGCCTCATAATTAGAAGGAAGGCAAATGAAACTACCACAAGATCTTATTTTTCACTTACCAGGTTACCAAAGATTACAAATTTTGATAACATTGTGTTAGTGATAGTGGGGAAATAGGCACTTCTATACATTGCTGCTGGGAATTTTAATCAATATAGATTTTTCAGAGGAGAATTTGGCAACAGGTATCAAAATTACCAATTCACATACATTTTGGCCTGGCAATTCCCTTATAGGAAATATATATATTTGCAGAGTTGTTTCTACAAGGCTATTTATTGAATCATTATTAACAGCAAATGTTTGCAGAAACAAACAAAACAAACCAAAAACCCCAAACATCCTTTAAGAGTGGGGTGTTATATGCAACTAATGAATCATCGAACTTTACATAAAAAACCAGGGATGTACTGTATGGTGACTAACATAGTATAATAAAAAAAATTATAAAAGAGTGGTTAGTTAAGTAAATTATGGTATGTTTATACCTAATATATGATGCAACCATTAAACATGATAATTCAGGATGAAATAATCTCTAAAATATATCATTAGAGAAAGAAGTGGGGTGCAGAACAGTGCGTGCAGTATGAAGCCACATGTGTAAACTGTATGCTAGTGAGTGCATTTGATATCTTTGGAAGGATACACAAGAAATTTGTTATGGTGACTGCCTTTGGGGAGGAAAACTGGTAGCTGAAAGACAGAGGTGGGAGAGAAAGAGGTGTTTTGTGCATATATTGCCTATCTGAAAAATCTCTCTCCTGCCGCAAAGCACAACTGTCCTTTGATGCTCTGTCTGACAGGACAGCTGACCCCTCCAAGCTTTTGGTCTTCTCTTGAAATGAAACTACCTCTGTTTAGTGCTTACGTCTTCCGGAGACCATCTGCCACCTAATCTAATGAGAAATTCATTTAGAACCCTTTGTAAAATATAAAACACTGAACACAAGTAAGGAGTAACTATCATTAGTCCTCGTCTAATATTGTGAATTATGTTAATTTGACAAGGGAAGCAAGGAAAAGTTGGAGTAGAAAAATACATTTCTCAGATCCTAAGTAGATTTAAGCTCTCTTATCTTCTGTGTATTTAATCTTTCCTTGTCAGAGAAAGAACCATATCTTTCTGAAGTTTAGTACGGTGCTTAGCTCACTGTGGGTGTTTAACAAATGTTAAATAATAATAATAGCTATTTATGGATCATTGCACCTCTTGATAATACTTTCCCTCCATTGAATCACACCTTTTAGCAAGCCATTTTTAAAATGTATTCCTAACTAAATTAAGGTGCAATAACTCACAGTGAAAATTGATATTTATATAAAAAAGAGAACTGGCACAAAACCAATGATTTAAGCTGCAACTTTCCAATTCTTTTTTGGTGGCATTAATAATGGTGCCCTTTTGAAATGTCTTTTCTTCTTTCAAATACCATATTATAACTGTGATAGGCTGGCTAGAGGGGATAGTCTTCCCATTTGCTCTTTTTTTGCCCTTCCCTTTGCTTTCACATTTTGTGATACGCCGTGGGGGAAGGGCATCAAAGGGAGTAATAACCTAATTTTAACCTGTAATTGCTCTTGCTCTTTAACTATGTCTGTGTTTTCAGAGTCTTCCTGCTCATTATGCTATATCAGTTCTCAGCTATGGCACATGTGTACATGGGGGCTGAGATAATGGTCTCTGAGAGCCCCTCCAATTCAGATAATATACGTTTCTCAAGAGAAGACGTACATTTTATGTATCTGGTATTGTTTTTGGTTATGAGGAAGTATGTTGGTTTAATAAGCCTGAATAAAACATTAACCCTTTAAAAGGATAAAAATTCTTTAGGTCCTTTAAGAATACATCCACAGAGCTGAGTTTCAGAAACTTCAGGGTGATGAAAATGCATATTCATATCTTTGAAGCGTCACAGAAATTGTTTATTCTTACCCGAAATGTCTTTTCTCTGCCTGGCAAACTCCTACTGAGCATTTAAAACTCAGTCTAAACATCAGCTCCTTTCTGAACCTTTCCCCAACAAAGAAGAGCCAGCTCTGCTCCCTTGTGATCTTACAGTGCTGCAGCACTCTCTTGAGCTCTATACTTATCTGCTTTTCTGACAGCATCTTCCATCAGACTGTGAGCTCCTTCTTGGCAAGAGTGTTTCTTATCCATCTTTGAATCCCAGTGGCTGGAACATGGGAGGTGCTCAACAAATGTTTCCTGAAGGAATGAATGAATGAATGAAGTATTGGAAGTAAGGAGTCCTGGGTTCTAGTCCCAGCTCTGCTGCTAATAATGTGTAACTGAGCAACTTGATTAACTTTTCCAGTTTTCAGTTTCCTCAAATATAAAATGAAGGGATAATTTAGAAACTCTCTCAGGTCTGTTTGATGATTTTGTCTTCTTAATTAAGATTACTAACTCCTTTTGGCAGGGGTTCTATCTTCTGTGTCATTGTGCATAGCACACTGTTTAATAAATATTTATTGGGGCGCCTGGGTGGCACAGCGGTTAAGCGTTTGCCTTCGGCTCAGGGTGTGATCCCAGCGTTGTGGGATCGAGCCCCACATCAGGCTCCTCTGCTATGAGCCTGCTTCTTCCTCTCCCACTCCCCCTGTTTGTGTTCCCTCTCTCGCTGGCTGTCTCTCTCTCTGTCGAATAAATAAATAAATAAAATCTTTAAAAAAATAAGTAAATATTTATTATATCACTCAGAAAAACATATCAAATAAGCAAGCCATGATTGAATTGTTGGGCAGATGACTGGTATCACTTCAAACCAAAGGGCTGGTCTTTTTGCATGGTTAGGTTTAAAAGACCATCTGTACCACAGAAGTATTTGTTCATGTTCTCATGCATCTTCAAGTCTGAAGGGCCACTATAAAGTGGTAGCAGAGGCTGGGTCTCAAAGAGACAATGGTTAATGGAAATGAACAATAATTCCTTTATATTTGAGGAACTGATATTTTATTGAGCACTTATTTCATGCCAAGTAAATTACATGTTATTTCTAATTTTCAACACAACCTTCCAAAACCTTAGAAAACCATTGAACCAAACCTTAGAAAAGTTATATAACTTGCTATTCCAATTATCTGTTACTATGTAACAACCTCCACCCCCCATCATAAGGGCATTAAACGGTGACCATTTTGTTACACTCCTGGATTCTATGGGTGGGGAGTTGAGAACCAGCATATTAGGTATACTTTGTTTCTGCTGCTCTGTGTCTAGGGCCTCAGCTAGGAAGTCTTGAAGCTGGGAATGCCTGGCAGGCTGGGGGCTAGAATCACTTAAGGGTTTATCATGGAAGTTGATGCTGGTAGTTAGCTGAGATCTCAACTGGAGCTTGGAACCAGAACGCCCGTGTTTGGCCTCTCCATGTGGTCTCTCACTTCCTCACACCAGAGTGACTGGGATCCAATCGAAGTGTTTCAAGAGGGCTAAAAAAAGCGGTATTGCTTCTCATGACATAGTTTCAGAAGTCATGTAGTGCCACACCCACTGTAATCACAGGCCTACCCAGATCCAAGGGATGGAGAACATAGACCCCGCCTCTCATTAGAAGATTTAACATCTCATTGTAAAGAGAACATGTGTGATGAGAAATCTAGAGCATCTTAGAAAATCTGCCACAATAGCCCAAGGTTTCAGAGCTAGAAAGAGATAGAGATGAGATTCAATCTGTCCATTTTAGTTTAAGACTTACACACTTTTCATTACACCATAGGATCTCAGTCATTTGATGATGCTAATACTTAGAAGATTTCCCTTATTTGTAAGTCTGTTAATTTAAGAAGGTTATCTTTCCTTAAAAATCTAAATTATTCCCTCCTTACTTTTCTCTATTCCCCTGTATCTCTTTTTTTTTCCCCATTGGACCCAGTTACGTCACCTGACTTTTGTTTTTTCTCTCTTTTTTCTTGGTATATCATTTTTCTCTCTTAAATTCCACGTGGCCATGGCATTTCCTTTATTCATTTTTTTTTTTAGAGTCTGGAAAATTATGAAACCACCCCATCGTTTCATCCCTTACTGTCTTCTGAGAAAGACTATTGGTTAGAACTACTTAGTTTAGAGAAAGACCACCTATTTGTAATCATTCCTCGGATTATTGACTTATAGCTAGTGGGGTGTCTGTGTTTGTGTGTGTGCATGTGTGTTGGGAACCCCTGGATTGACTGGCCTGGCTGTTGGGATTACTTGAGAAGGTCAGACTGGGATTATTTGTGAAATTTACTAGGGCAGTTGTTCTTAACCCTGGCTACAATGCAAATTAGAACTACTTGGGGAACTTCTGCAAAATGCTGATGACTGTAACCCACCCCAGAACCATTAAATCAGAATCTATGGGGGCAGGGCCAGACACTGATATTAAAAAAACAAAACAAAACCGAAACTTCCCAGGTGAATAAAACACAAGAGCATGTTTAGGAATGCACTATGGAATTCTGACGTTTTCAGTTGAGAATCATTGAGAATCTCTGAACTGGGACTCATAGGAGGTGAAGGGAGTGGTATACATTCCATGCCAGGGAGAGGAGCCTCTTTATTGGATAGGAGCACTCCTGTAGAGGGTGGTGAATTGCTTGGAGGCAGTGGGTAGCACTGGTCACACTTTGGGTAGGAGCACAGTGAACACTCCAGGACTGATGGAGACCCCCCCACCTCAGACTGTAACCCTCAAGGGGTAGGAAGCCCAAGAGGCTGAGTCCCTCAGGTCAGGACTGGCCTGGAAGGCTTCCAGTGGGGCATGGAGCAGGTGCAGTGTTGGAGAACTTGGCCTGTAGAGGCAATGGAAACAAGGCAGAAGGTGATTTTAATTGAACAGATTTGATTCTGAACCAACAGCCTGAACGACACAATCCGGGGGCAGATGAAGCACAGGAAATTTGGAGACTATGTTTCCAGTGATGTTCCTTCTCCTTTCTCTTAATGGTACCATGTTGTTTCATTTACTAATTTTAAATTATCAATTATAGTTTTATGTGAAAGTTATCATTCCTACATATGAAGTTAACCCTTCATAATTTCAGGAATAAGTGTTACTTAACACTGAACTTTTAGGGAACTAAGGTGGGACCTCTGTCGACATCAGTGAAAAGTCAATAGCACTGAATTACTGTGCATCAGTGATCATACTATTTTGCTTGAAAACCCCTTAAGAGAATTTTGAAAAATTGTACCCCTTACCCTTCTTAACTTGCCATCTAAAAATGTATATGTTTGAATAGCTGCAAGGAGTGTAGCTTCCAGTACATTTAAATTATTGACATATCAAAATAAATCTGTTTTCATTTAAATGTATCCAAAGGAATACAGTCTTATATATTCCATTACCTATTTAAAATATATAAAAACAAAAATTTTTTAACAGCATTAGGAATATATAAGGATACTAAAATCAAACATTTGTTATTTGTAAAGTTTTATTTTATTCCTTTTTTCGTTTGATTCTTCAATACTGTGAATCAGCTTTAAGAGAATATAAGGTACTGTGAAGAGATACTCTAGTTTCTCCTCAGATCATATATATCTTTTGCCTAAGATACTTCAAAGGCTTTCTTTCAAATTGTAATTTATTACTGTTGCTAAGAAAAGTCCAAGTAATACAGTGTAACCACACCATGTGCTTATTTAACTTAGGCAACTCTAACTACTCATGCTTGAAAAAATATATACAGAGGCAGAAAGAAATCATTTAAATACCGTGAATGACTCTGCTATATCACTAAGTGATTGTATGACCCTCCATCACATTTTCCTTGGTTCTCTCACACTGAGAGCATCATGCTATGCTGAATATGATTCTTACGTTTACTGCTTAGACCACATGTTTATGCATATTTATTACTGAATATAATTATAACATAAAACTGCATATGTTCATGTAATAGTACTTTACGGACAACATGCAAGAATTTTACAAATAATTGTAAATATATTTAATTTTTGTCTTGTGTGCTAATAGTGCAACCTATCCCACACCCGAAGATATGATTCCAATGCATATTATTTTATTCCTACAGATGACTATGTGAGCTTTATTCAAAATCAATGATGATTTAGATCAAAGTCATGGATGATTTTTAGAACTGGCAGGCTGTATACTGTTAGGAAGCCTTCTGTAGCATGAATTGGCTCACGTAAGGTGCCTCTCCTCTGTATTCCATAGTACCCTGTGCACACTTTCCTTCTAGGATTTTCTAGAATTATGTCTTGAATTGTATAGTAATTTTTGGCTGTCTCATTGTCCTACCCCTAAGATTATGAAGTCCTTGAAAAGAGTGTTCCTTGTGTTTCCACTGCTAGACATAGTGTTTGGCATATAGTAGATGCTTGACAAGTCCTTACAGGATAAATTATTATATTAATCTCTTTATATCAATGTCTGGCCAGTTTCACAATGAGTTAAGATGATTTGCATTTGATCCTTATTTCTGACCCAAACAACTTCAGGCAAATGTTCTTTTTAAAATTTTTTCTTTATGTGTTCCCTCTCCAAGGGTAGGAGATCACACAACCACATTTTAAATTGTTCTGTTTTTCATCACTAAGCAATTCTTCATGTGCAAATAAAATCTCACCTGCTTTATGTTCCTTTCTTCTTTGCCCATTTTCTGTGAACAAGAAAGGTACATGGAAAAAATGCTCACAGGAAGGCATTCGTACTTAGAAGATTAGCCTTGGGAAGTAAAGGCAAACCAGAAGCACAGGGATGGGTTGTTGATTTAATCTTTCTGCACGATTGATATTAGCCTCACTGCAGTTTTTGGTGGTGATAGTATCCTTCCACAGGGATGTATTCACGTTCATGTATCTGTTTTCCCACACGTTTTTCAGTATTGGCAGACGTTCAGTGTCTGAGGCTGAGCCATGTCCCCAGCATGCACCTTAGAAGAGTAAACAAACCCACTGGGGATTGCAGTGGACCAGGGACATTTTTACATTTTCCATGGCCAGGTGTTATACACACCATTTCAGATTTAATATGTCTCCATTCTTAATTCCAGGCACTCACATCATATTCTCCATTTTTAAAGCAGGTCTGACATTTCCCTGAATGCCAGTCATGAGCATGTATGCCTGGGTCTTGTGCCACAAGTCCATGCATTTGTTACTTGTCTTCCCTGCTGTGGATGTCAGCCTGTGACTTTGCTTTGACAGCACAGGCACATGAGTAGCCAAGTGTTAAGTGAATCTGGAGTAATTAGAGGGCTCATATTTAAAGGGTTACTCAGATCAAGCTCTGCAAAGGAGCTGAATTTAGACTAGGTTAAAAAATGTGGAATATTCCCTCATCTTCACTTGGCACCCATTTCTAACATAAGGATACCTATAAGGAGGCATATATTTGTGTGTGCACATGTTACATTACAAAACCAAGGGCAGAATGAAGGTGACAGTCACTGCTCAGTGGCATGACCTCATCCCTTTTCTCCTGCTCAGTACGCTACTTCAGTTTCTTCATCCAGAGTCAGAGATTCGTAACAGCCATGGAGACAACTCTGGCTAACAACACCGTTCAGACGCACTTGGAAAAAGACGGGCATGGAATTGAATCATTAAATCCCCTGATAAGGAAGAGAAAATTAATTAGAATAACCAGATGCTCAGGAAAAAAGTAATAAAATTTTACCCTGAGCTTGGGCAAATTAAACTCATATAATTGATTTTAGATACACTTCAGTCTCATTCAAGTAGCATGTGAAAGAATGGGAAAGAGTTAAAGTCTGGTAGAATAATAAACTGAATCAGAAAAAGTATTCTTTATTTCATACAAGATCTCACACTCACATGCTTAGCATTATAATTAGGTCTGACTTCTAATTGTAAAGGCACGGAGAGAGGATTTTAAAACAGATGAAAAGCCCATTTGACTTCCATAGCAACAGGAGATTTTCTGAATCAAGTGAGCAGCAAGAATATTAAAAAAGAAAAATCAACTCCCCAACTACTAGAAGCTTATTGGAAGCCAAAATATTAAAGAATGTAATGGTATTTGGAAATATGATGAGATTCTCTTGATAGTTCCTAGCTTCATTTTTCTCACGGGCACAGTGTTATTTCCATTTATAATTAGATAAACATCCAGTGTATGTGTAAAGCAATTCAGAACCTGTTTTCTGACTCACCATTGTGGAGAAAATCAATGTTTTTTAATATGGGTTTTCCAGTACTCAAGTGGTAGAAATAAAATCAACAGCAGCGGTAGTGTATTTGAAGACACATAGGGTTAACAGTAGGCATTAGGAGAGGGGCCTTATGATCAGCAGAGTGTCTGGGATTAGAACTCCTATGAAATTGTAAGGCTGGGAGAGAATTGGAGGGGAAACTGAGGCTTGAAGATTAAGTCACTTGTCCCAAATTACCCAGAGAGGTGTTAAAATCTATTCGAATTCTGTTCGTTGGACACCAGTCTGGCCATTCATTAACTCCTACTTTCCTGAGGTGGTTGCACCTGATCCATCTTCTCCTCAATACGCCTCACGGAGCTTGACAAAATGCCTGTGATAACCAAACATGTGCCTCAGGTGAGTCATAAAGGGAATCTAACTGGTGAAGGTCACCAGGTGGGATAACATGAACCCAAAATATAAGCTTTTCAAACTTATCTGCCAAATCTCCTCCTGATTTATCTGGGCAGCTTTTTCAGTTGCCACTTAAGTTTGCTTATTTAGACAGCCTCCCTTTCAATGAACTTGTCTGTAAATTGGGTAGAATGGCCTGGCTTCCTTACTAGTGCTCAAGAATATAGTGACACGAGGGAGGAGTGTCACTCCAGACAAAGCTAGGGATTCAGGGCTACCCAGCTTCCACCAACAGCTTGATCTTGGCTCTTGGCTGAGATGGGATTGGAAAGCTTTATATAGATATATTTGACACACAGTGTTGTATTAGTTCTATGTGTACAACATAGTGATGCAATGAACTTGGCTCTATCTTCTGATTCTCTTTCCAAAAATTGCATAAAAAAGTTAAGAGAGGTTCAAAATCTGTCAGGAAGTTATGTAAAACTTGCCCCTTCTTCACGCAAGCTCTTGTTTCTAATCTTTCCCTACAGGACCCTCTTTCTCACCTGTGTCCACTGAAGCTCTGTCATCCTGCCTGTGAAGGTTAATTCTATGTGTCAACGTGGGTAGGCTGTGACACACCCTGATGTTTGGTCAAATGCTAGTCTAAATGTTTCTGTGAAGGTATTTTTTTAAAGATGAGATTAACATTTAAATCAGTAGACTTTGAGTCAAGCAGACCCTCTATAATGAGGGTGGGGCTCATCCAGTCAGTCAAAGACCTTAAAAGAAAAAGATTGATGTTCCCCAAGGAAGCGGGAATTCTCCAGCAGACTGCTTTGGGGTTTAAGCTGGAACATTAATTCTTCCCTGGGTCTCCAGTCTGCTGGCCGGCTGTGTAAATTTTGGACATCTCAGCTCCCTTAATTTTGTGAGCTAATTCCTTAACATAAATCTTTCACTCTCTGTCTCTGTCTCTCTCTCAGTAGTAGATGGAGTGATACTTCTGAAGCCAGTGGAGCTGTTGAATGGGACAAGAGAGAGGATGACTCTCCAATTCAAAATGTGCCCAAAGGACAAAGTGCTATCTTACGTGTCACAGTGACAATCCTGGAAACTCATGTTATCCTCTCCCAGTAGGAGGGCCTGCTTGTCCCATGCTGCTGTTCTTTCATCACACCTAAGCTCTCCTAGAAGAAGGTACAAACTTAGTTCATGCTACTTTTTTTTTTTTACCATTGCTACTGAGAACAAATTACTTAATTTTGTTTCCTTCATGTTTTTACTATATCTAACATTTTCTATTCTTCTTCTAGAATAATTCATTTCTTAATTACTTCCTGCAAGTAGACAGAGATACTTTGCGACCAATTTTGGATTCTTTTGAACAGTATCATTGCCTCACTAAAAGTCTTTGACGGGAGTCAATCTGATATGTGACTGTAGCTTCTACATAGATGGTGGCTGTAGTTATTCCTTTGTGTCCTCTCCTGCTGGAAAAAAATCCATGTTTTGCATTTTTTAATAAAATAAACAGAATATAATGTATGGGGGGAGAAAGACAGAGAGTCTGTTTTTCTGGAGAACCCTGACTAACACGCTGCCTCAGACTGTTTGGGAGCCAGGCCAACGTCTGGTAGGTGGACATTTCCCTTTCAGGTCTCTGACTGCTAGGATCCTCCGTTGGGCAAATATTCTCTGAGGCTCTTGAAACAAGTGTCTCTAACAAAGAAGGGAGGGGTCCTTCAGAAGCAGATGTCAAACTTGAAAAAAACTGCTACTTTTCCTTGTAGCTCCTGCCACTTTGGGATTGTGCAGCTGAGAAGAACAGTACAAGGGCAAATGGGCATCTGTCTCATTCATCTAAATATTTATTCAAGTATTTATTGACCATCTACTCTATGTCAGTTCTCTTCTAAACATTGGAGAATTGAAATTGAACAAGACTGATGAAACTTACGCTATCACAAAATCTGAACTCTAGTTGGGGAAGAAGCCAGTAAATATTTATACAAGTTAATTTTGGTTTGTGGCAAGTGTTTTGAGGGAAAAAGGAAAGCAGGGACAGGGTGAAGGAAGAGAAGTTTTTATTTTATTTTATTGTTTTGTGGACAAGATATAGTTGCATCAGTTTCCCCCTGTATCTGATAATCATTATAATTTTTTTAAAATTTTATTCCAGTATTGTTAATGTACAGTGTTAAATTAATTTCAGGTGTACAATATAGTGATTCAACACTTCTCTAGAACACCTGGTGCTCATCACAAGTGCACTCCTTAATCCCTATCACCTATTTCACCCATCCCCCCACCCGCCTCCCCTCTGGTGACCATCAGTTTGTTCTCTAGTCTACTCTTGGTTTGTCTCTCTTTCTCTCTTTTTTCCCTTTGATTATTTGCTTTGTTTCTTAAATTCCACATCACTCATATGGTATTCGTCTTTCTCTGACTGGCTTATTTCACATAGCATTTAGACTTTCTGCATTCCTTTCCATGGCAAGATTTTGTTCTTTTTTATGTCTGAGTAATATTCCACCATATATATTTATCACATCTTCTTTATACATTCAGCAGTCAATGGATGTTTGGGCTACTTCCATAATTCAGCTATTGTAAACAATGCTGCTATAAACATAGGGGTGCATATACCTTTTTGAATTAGCATTTTCATATTCTTTAGGTAAATACCCAGTAGTGGAATTACTGTGATAATTCTATATTTAGCGTTTTGAGGAAACTCCATACTGTTTTCCACAGTGGCTGCACCAGTTTGCATTCCCACCAACAGTGCAAACGGAGTCCTTTTTCTCCATATCCTCACCAACACTTGTTTCTTGTGTTCTTGGTTTTAAGCCATTCTGACAGGTGTGAGGTGATATCTCATTGTAGTTTTGATTAGCATTTTTCTGATGATGAGTGATGTTGAACATCTTTTCACGTATCTGTTGGCTATCTGGATGTCTTCTTTGGAGACATGTCTGTTCGTGTCTTCTGCCCGTTTTTTAATTGGGTTGATATTTTGGTGTTGATTTGTATAAGTCCTTTGTATATTTTGAATACTAACTCTTTATCAGTTGTGTTATATGCCAATATCTTGTCCCATTTAGTGATTGTTTTCTAGTTCTGTTGATTGTTTCCTTTGCTGGACAGAAGCTTTTAATTTTGATATGGTCCAAATAGTTTATTTTTCCTTTTGTCCCTTGTCTCAGGGGACCTATCTAGAAAAAAGTTGCGATGGCCAATCAGAGAAGGTGCTGTCTTCTAGGATTTTTGTGGTTTCAGGTCTCACATTTAGGTACTTAATTCATTTTGAATTTATTTTTGTGCATGGTGTAAGAAAGTGGTCCAGTTTCATTCTTTTGTATGTAGCTGCCCAGTGTTCTTAACATCATGTTTTGAAGAGACTGTCTTTTCTCCATTGTGTATTCTTGCTTCCTTGTCAAATACTAATTGACCATATAATCGTGGGTTTATTTCTGGGGTCTCTATTCCTTTTTTTTTTTTAAGATTTATTCATTTATTTGAGAGAAAGAGAGAGAATGAGCATGGGGTGGGGGAGGGGAGACGCTGGGGGAGGGCCAATCTTAAGCTGACTGCCCTGAGTACAGAGCCTGACGTGGTACTCAGTCTCATGGGGCTCAGTCTTGTGGGGCTTGATCTCATGACCCTGAGACCATGAGCCAAAACCAAGAGTTGGGCACCTAATCCACTGCACCACCCAGGTGCCCCTCTGGGGTCTCTATTCTGTTCAATTCACGTACATGTCTATTTTTGTGCCAGTACTATACTATTTTGATTACTACAGGTTTGTAGTATATCTTGAAATCTGGGATTGTGATACCTCCAGTTTTATCCTTTTTCAAGATTGCTTTGGCAATTTGGGGTCTGTTCTGGTTCCATACAAATTTTATGATTAATTGTTTTAGTACTGTGAAAATGCTGTTGATATTTTAAAAGGGATTGCATTAAATCCATAGATTTCTTTGGGTGGTATTGACATTTTAACAATATTTGTTCTTCCAACCCATTAGCATGGAATATTGTTCTATTTTTTTGTGTCGTCCTCAATTTCTTTCATTTAAGTTTTATAGTTTTCAGGGTACAGGTCTTTTACCTCTTTGGTTAGGTTTATTCCTAGGTATCTGATTCATTTTGGTCCAATTATAAATGGGATTGATTCCTTAATTTCTCTTTCTGTTGCTTCATTATTGGCATATAGAAATGCAATGGATTTCTGCACATTAATTTTTGTATCCGTGACTTTACTGAATTCATTTGTCAGTTCTAGTAGTTATTCAGTGGAGTCTTTAGGGTTTTCTATATAGGGTATCATGTCTTCCGCAAATAGTGAAAGTTTTACTTGTTTCTTTCCGAATTGAATGCCTTTCATTCCTTTTTCATGTCTGATTGCTGTGGCTAGGACTTCCAGTACTAAGTTGAATAAAACTAGTGAGAGTGAATATCCTTGTCTTGTTCCTGACCTTAAGGGCAAAGCTCTCAGTTTCTCCCCATTGAGTATGATGTTTGCTCTGGGTTTTTTATATATGGCCTTTATTATGTTGAGGTATGTTCCCTTTAAGCCTACTTTGTTGAGGGCTTTTATCATGAATTGATGTTGCACTTTGTCAAATGCTTTTTCTGCATCTGTTGTCTATTGAAATGATCATTTGTTTTTTTTTCCTATCTCTTGTTGATATCACATTGATTGATTTGCAATTATTTTTTTTATAAAGATTTTATTTATTTATTTGACAGAGAGAGAGCTAGCAAGAGAGGGAATACAAGCAGGGGGAGTGGGAGAGGAAGAAGCAGGCTCCTAGCGGAGGAGCTTGATGTGGGGCTTGATCCCAGGATCCTGGGATCACGCCCTGAGCCGAAGGCAGACGCTTAACGACTGAGCCACCCAGGCGCCCCTGATTTGCAATTATTGAACTGCCTTTGCATACTGGGAATAAATCCCACTTGATGGTGGTGAATGGTTTTTTTAATGTACTGTTAGATTCTGTTTGCTGGTATTTTGCTGAGGATTTTTGCATGTATGTTCATCAAAGATTTGGCCTGTAGTTGTCTTTTTTCCTAGTGTCTTTATCTGGTATTGGTATCAAGGTAATTCTGGCCTCATAGAATGAATTTGGAAGCTTTCTTTCCTCTTCTATTTTTTGGAATAGTTTGAGAGGAATAGTTATTAACTCATTAACTCTTCTTTAAATGTTTGGTAAAATTCACCTGTGAAGCCATCTGGTCTTGGACTTTTGTTTATTGGGAGTTTTTTGATGACTGACTGATTCAATTTCATTGCTGGTAATTGGTCTGTTCAAATTTTCTATTTCTTCCTGATTCAGTTTTGGGAGGTTATACATTTCTAGGAATTTATCCATTTCTTTTAGGTTGTCCAATTTGTTGGCATATAATTTTCATAATATTCTAATTGTTTGTATTTCTGTGGTATTGGTTGTTATTTCTTCTCTTTTATTTCTGATTTTGTTTGAGTTCCCTCTCTTTTTTTTTCTTTTTTCTTTTGATGAGTCTGGCTTAAGGTTTATCAACTTTGTTGATCTTTTCAAAGAACCAGCTCCTGGTTTCATTGATGAGTTCTATTGTGTTTTTTTTTTAATTTCTATTTTGTTTAATTCTGCTCTGATCTTTATTATTTTCTTCCTTCTACCTGTTTTAGATTTTGTTTGTTTTCCTTTTCCTAGCTCCTTTTGGTGTAGGGTTAGGTTATTTATTTATTTGAGATTTTTCTTGCTTCTTGAGGTAGGCCTGTGCTGCTATAAACTCTTTTAGAACCACTTTTGCTGTGCCCCAAAGATTTCAGACGACTGTATTTTCATTTTCAGTTGTCTCCATGTATTTTTTGATTTCCTCTTTGGTTTCTTGGTTGACCCATTCATTGTTTAGTAGCATGTTATTTAACCTCCATGTATATGTGTTTTTTCCAGATTTTTTTCTTGTGGTCGATTTCTAGTTTCATAGTATTGTGGTCAGAAAAGATGCATGGTCTGACTTCCATCTTTTTGAATTTGTTGAGACTTGTTTTGTGGCCTAATATGTAATCTATTCTGGAGAATGTTCAGTGTGCACTTGAAAAGAATTTGTATTCTGATGTTTTAGAATGGAATGTTCTGAATGTATCTGTTAGATTCATCTGATCCAATGTGTCACTCAAAGCCACTGTTTCCTTACTGATTTTTTTATTTGGATGATCTATCCATTGATGTAAGTGGGGTGTTAAAGTCCCCCTTCTATTATTGTTTTACTATCAATTATTTCCTTTGTCTTTGTTATTAGCTGCTTTATGTATTTGGGTGCTCCCATGTTGGGTGCATAAATATTTTTAATTGCTGTATCTTCTTGTTGGATTGTTCTTTTTATGACTATGAAGTTTCCTTCTTTGTCTCTTATTATAGTCCTTGCTTTAAAGTTGATTTTGTCTAATATAAGTATTGCTCCCTTGGCTTTCTTTTCACTTTTATTTGCATGATAAATGCTTTTCCATCTCTTCACTTTCAATCTGGATGTGTCTTTAGGTCTGAAATGAGTCTCTTGTAGACAGCAAATAGATGGGTCTTGCTTTTTTACCCATTCCATCACACTATGTCTTTTGATTGCAGTGTTTGGTCCATTTACATAAAAAGTAATTATTGATTGGTATGTACTTATTGCCATTTTGTTACTGTTTTATGGTTGTTTTTGTAGTTCTCTGTTCCTTTCTTCTCTTGCTCTTTTCTCTCATGGTTTACTGACTTTCTTTTGCAATATGCTTGGATTCCTTCCTCTTTATTTTTTGCATGTCTATTACTGGTTTTTCATCTGAGGTTGCCATTAGGTTTGTATATACCCTTTTCTGCATATAGCAGTTTATATTAATTTGATGGTCACTTAAATGTGAACCCATTCCTTACTTCTCCCCTCTGTGCTTTAGGTATATGGTGTCATACATTACATCCTTTTATTTTGTGAATCCCTGGACTGATTTTTATAGATATATTTATTTTTTCTGCTTTTGTTTTTCCTACTTTTCTTACTCTTGCTTATGGTCTTTCTTTTCCACACAAAGAGTCCTTTCAAACATTTCTTGTGGCTGTTGTGTGAAACCCAGGTGATAAGGAATCATATTTATATTAATGCATGAATAGACAGATAGACCAGTGAAACAGAATAGAAACCCCCAAACAGACTCAGGTACAAATGGAAATTTTGATAATGATCAAATGGCATCTATAATCACTGAAAAAATGATAACTTGAGAATGAAAATGAAAAAAATGAAAGCCTTGAGAATGTTGATTCAAAATCCAGATGCAATGAAAGAAAATATTAATAAATTTGACTACATTAAGAAGTCACATTGCAAAACACAGATATACACAAACACATAGGGAGAATATTTTGTAGCACATGTTGAAGATAAAAGTCTAATCTCTGTAATACAAAAAGAACTCCTAAATTGAGTGAAAAAGACCCAAGCCCAATATAAAAAATGGGTGAAAGACATGAACTGACAGCTCATAGAAAAGATATGTGGATGACCTTTAAACATATGAAAACATGTTCAAATTTACTCACAGTAAGAGAAATGAAAAAAGTTATACTGAAGTATCATTTCCCAACTAGCAGATTGGCAAAAATTTAAAAATTTGGCAATATACTTTATCAGGAAATGTTGAGAGAAAACATCACTCCCTCACACTGCTGATATATACTTATAACATTTCTAGGGATGTTTAACCATTGTCTTAGAAATTTAAATTCTATGAATTTACCTCTAAAAGTTTAAAAGAGCACAACATTGATCATTGCAATATTATTTTAAAAGTAAAATATTAGAAACAACTTTAAAGCTATTGCATATGTTGTAGGTTGAATAACCTATGTTTCATCCACAGAATGACCATGTAGTCATGAAAACAGACTCAAGAAGATGACCTCTGTAAACTAACACAGAACTATTGCCAAGATTTACTGAGTAGCAGAAAAAAAAGATAATGTATAAAAGAGTATTTCTTATATGCTACTTTTTGTGTAAGACAAAATGGAAGTATATGTCTGTAGCTTGTGAACACACACACACACACACACACACACACACACACACACGATAAACCAGAAACAAATATAAATTGTTACCTATGGGGAGTGATTGAAGATGAAGTGAAGAATAGGCATACTTACTTTTCTGAGTATACTTTGTGAAAATATGTTTTGACTTTTGAACTCAGTGAATATTCAAATATTCAAATGTTCAAAAAGTAGTTAATTGAAAAATAATGGAAAAAAGAAAATTATAAAATTCAGTGTAAATAGAAATGAATGTATATAATCAAACTGATAATATAGTTACACATGTTCTATAATACAAGAGAATATATATTCTAAGGGGAAAAAAGGAACTGCAAAGAAATCTTGACCTTAGAAATTTTATTGTTAGCAGTAGTATTGGTTGAGTAATTTCTGAAACTATTTTGTGTGTACTGCAGGACAGAACACCTGAGTAAATACCTGTATGTAGCTGGAAACTACTGATGAGTTCTCACCATGAAAGAAGGGAGATACATACAAATATGAAACGGGATGGTGAGAAGGACCTCCAGGGTGCTTCATTTGAATTGGAAACATCGATATAAACTCATAATTTAAAGTTGTTCTCCTGGTTCTCCAATTATTAATATTTTCCCACATTTATTTGCCTTCTGACTCCCTCTCAGAGACAGCGAGAAAGAGAGAGAGAGAGACAGACAGACACACAAATTAAACATAAATGCATTATGCATACCCTCATTCTGTTCACTAAAAGGCCTAGAAATGGGGCACCTGGGTGGCTCAGTCTGTTCAGTGTCTGCCTTTGGCTCGGGTCATGATCTCAGGGTTGTGGGATTGAGCCCCATGTAGGGCTCCCTACTCAATAGGGAGTCTGCTTCTTCCTCTCACTCTCCTCTGTACTCTCTGTCTCTCAAAAAAATCAAATCAAATCACATCAAATCCATCAATAGAAAGGCCTAGAAATAATGACACCCTATTAACAAGTATACCTAAGCGCAGATTGTGGTTTCTAAATACTGTTTTCCATTAAAAGAACCCAGTACTTTTTGGAGAAATGGATGATTCCAAATTGGTGTAGAGAAAGTCTAAGATAAGCCCAGAATATCTTGTCACTTCAGATAGTTCAACCTATACATATGTGTGTGGGTTTAAACACATATAGACATGTATCAATATGCACAATGTATTTATGTTTAATTTGTGTATCTATATCTATCCATTGATCTACCTATCATCTATCATCTATATAGAGAGAGAAAGAAAGAGAGAAATCAGAAGACAAATAAATGTGGGAAAATGTTAATAATTTGAGAATCTAGAAGGATATATTCATGCTCATTGTACTAGTCTTTCAACTTTTCTGTAGATTTGACATTTATCAAAATAAAATATTGGGGTAGGGGAAAAATTTCAAGTGTAAGAATGAAAAATAAAAGGCAAAGTTACTATATCCAGAACATAATTTGAAGGTTGGCTGTTTTAGCATTTTATGAGTCCTCTTGACACTTTGGGAGTCTCTTCAAGGATGGGAAAGCATGATCTGTTAAAGAAAAATTCAAAGGAAATCAAGAAGACAATGATAAATTTAGGAGAAAACTATGAAGAGGTATCAGAAGATGGGTGGCCTAAAGGGCTTCTAAACAAGACCAGTGTGACAAAACATCCTTGAACCCACTGGCAAGCTTTCTGGAGGCTTTTTCCGGGAGAACCAAACTTTGTTAAATTCGCATACCTTCAACCCTATTCTGATGGACTTATTCAAGTGTTTCTACTTAAAGAGGAAGGCTAAGAGGAAAAGCCTCAAAAACTTTGCAAGAGGCAGCAGACTGCTGGGGTGGTAGAGCAAAAATTCTACATGTGGTCACCTACATTTCCAGGGTGGGATTTTAACTTCTGTATGATGACACTGGGCATAAAATGACTTGTGACAATGGAGCTCACTACCAAGTATCTTTGAGAAAAGTTCCATTTCTTCTCAAATGTAGAACATTCTACTGTTTTCAAGGTGCTACCACATGTAGACATGATCTCATTTGATCTTAATAAACAACATATGAAGTACCAGCAAAAGCAGATATTTTAAATCTAAATTTTGCATGTGACAAGTTGACAGAGAGGAGGCTCTGTTTGAGGTCCCATGATTGGTAAGTGCAGATGGGAAGATAACCTGTATGGAGCCCATGTTCCCTCTAAATTACTCTGTAGAAAATAAGCAGTGGTGCCAGCAAGAGATAGTTTGCCCCCAAAAGACCGCCAGGGAAGTTGATTCTTTGTTGGACCTCTAGAAATTGTAGGTAAGTGTGATGACATCATAAGACATGGCTCAGGGAAGCTCCTGAAAACCAAGCTTGCTATCAGGAATCAGATAGTCTACTTGCTCTAGTTTATGCTGCACTCATTTCTCAGACACATCCTGTGATGGTGCTCTGGAATACATCTTTCAATAGGGGATGTTCCCAAGATAAGGTAAAGGGAGAAAAGTAAATTCAAAAAAATATGCAGCAGACCAAACTTAACTCCCATTAAATATTATTTATCAACCTTTTAAAAGAACAGAGAGTATTTACAGGAACTCAGATTCAGAAGGGATAAAAGAAAAAGACAAGCTTGTTTTCAATTGTTGTTGCACTTGCTTGCTACTGACTTGGTATTAGAGTACTTATATCATTCAGAGAGTTGTCCTTTTCATGGCACACAGGCTTTGTCATTACATGCTGTAATAGAATATGCCTCCTGGGTCTCATCCTCTGAGAAGGATCCCACACCTTCTTCCAGCAACCTTGTGTCTATTCTGTGGCTCTCCACCCAGACATAGTGGGTGAACTCTGTGAATATGTGCCCATTGGTATCAAAAGATACTATTTTATTGTCTGTATAGGTCACTTGAATGTGGGGCCATCTTCTCTGGTCTTGTATATACACACCAAAGAGAAGAAAGTCATGGAATAAGGTTAGTTGTCTTATTGATAGAAGCAGAGCAAGAGACTGTATGATAACAGGCAGACAGATAGCCTGAAGAAAAACTGAAATCTCCTAGGCTCTGTGAGGTGTACAGTTCCCAGTTCCAGGGGTGTCTGGCCATATATATTATCTTTGACTTCCTTGAAATATCACTCAGATTGCAAAAATGTCTGTAATATTTTTCAGCTCCCATCAAGAGGTAGATTTGTTTCTCTATTCCTCAAATCTGGGCTGACCTTATGAATTACTTTGACCAACAGAACATGGCAAACATGGAATTGTGTTAATTTTCAGTCTGGGTCTCAAGAGCTTTGCAGTTTTCTCCATTGCTCTTTTAGGAACCCTGTGACCACCATGTGAAGACACCTCATCTAATTTTCTGGATATTGAGAACTACATTGTCCATCTGCTTCCTTTGAACTGGCTGATAGCCTGCCAACCCCCAGAAATGTGAGAACATACTAGATAGACTTTTAACTGACCTGCCAGTTATGTACCGATGCATGAACAATCTCAGCAGAGACCAGCTGAGGCCATTAAAAACTACCCAGCCAATTTTCAAAGTTGAACTAAATAAAGGGTGTCGTTTATGTCATTAAGTTTTGGGGTCATTTGTTATTTAGTAAAAGCTAACTGATACATCTCTATACCCTTCCCTTAAACTTCTAACTTAAATTTTCCCTAAGCTAACTTGAAGTGTGTGTCTTGCAATCAAAAGAATCTTCACTAAAAGAGAAACTGTATCAATAGAGAAGGGTACAATGAACAGAGCTACAGAAAGAATGTGGAACTGATTGGCTGAGTCACTCAGGGTGGCATACCCAAAGAATTCCTTCATTTGCATTATGAGGTAGTAAAGCAGTTGATTAAGCAAAGAACCCCCCCCCAACACCAATGGATGCCCATAAAATATGTCTGTCCTACCCTTTACCTTGTAATCCTTTTCCTGTGGGATGCAATATATTCTGTGGTCTGATAACCAATATGTGGTGTTACAGTGAATATTTTGCTTTTTGCATCTTTTTCTATGTGGGAGTGTTTGTGGTTCTGATAGCTTTCTAATTTTGCGATTTAAGCATTGCATTGCAGAATGGGAAAGAGCATTGTCTGAACAAAATTGAATCTGACCTAGAAGGAAAATGGACAAATCTGGAGATCATTCACTATGAAGAGAGGGGCCTTCTGATGACATTTTTGGTTTCAGTTGTTAGATATGACTGATTGGATCATCTCCCTATAGTTAGAAGGTGGATAAGATAAATCATGTTTGGCAGGGAGACTTCTTAATAAAGAGGAATAAAGGTAGGGGTGTGTGTGTGTGTGCCAAAGGAAGAACAGACAACTTTTGGGGGAGTATATCTATAATCCATATCCTCATTTTCTCTTCATACTGTTCCTCTCCTGCTAGGACTAGATTCTCAGCAACCACGTTTGCATTCCATAACCTTACCCCTGGCTATCGCTGATTGGGCCAGGGGTAGACAATTATGGCTGGGCCAATCAGTCTCTTTTCTGAAAATTTGGACCTTCAAGTGAGAGACACTTATTGGTTTTCTCTCTGTATTAGTTCAACCTGGACGTCTAAACTAAGTTGCTGGAACACCTTGATTTGGCTACATGCATGCAGATACACTAAAAGACAAATCCAGCTTAGGGCAGGGAGAAGGGGATGGGGGTTGGAGAAAGACACATACATACCGAGTTCCAGATTCCTGATAAATTCCTAGCAGCTAGTTCTGGCTCTTGGGTTCCCACCAAATACCTTCGCATCATCTGAAAAATTCCCATCATGATTAAGCTAATTTGAAGTGGGGATCTGTTACTTGTAATCAAGACAGCCTCAAGGAAAATTCACACCAATAAAGGGGCAGTTATTCTGTTTCTTAAAAATTGTATGAAAGGATATTTGCCAATGCCTGGCTCTATCTAGTTCTATTTTATTTTCTGTTACGACAGTAGTCAATCTGGGAACCAAAAATATTGTGTGCCACTTAAAACTCAGGTGACATTATTTACATTATCTCATTTATATTATTATTAGAAAAACATTTTTCAGTTTTGCAGAGTATATTTAAATAGACATATCCATTGTTTTTTTCTTTTAGTGAATTGAGTTTTGAATGTATTCTTCATCAATCTGCAATTCACTTTTGGAAAATGAGTATAAATATCAGTTAGCACAAAGACATGTTGTAAGAGGAGCATTACTATCAGTTTAAAATGTTTTATCTGCTTAACGGCCAATGCTCCTTTAGTCTGTCTTTTTCCCCTAGTGGTAATTCTTCCTGGAGTTCATAAATCAATCTAGTTATATTCACATAGGAAATGGCACTGGTTTTAAAAGTTGCATCTTTTAAGGAAAAAAAATACCAATTTAGATTTAATGATGATGTATGGAGGCTTTCAGAAGTCTAGTTTGAAAGTAATGCTATTTAAATTAATTTCCTACTTTGGAGTCTAAGCAAAAAAACTTTTAGAGCTCTTCATGAAGAGAAAAGCACAAATACTTCAAAAGCTCTATTGGTGAAGTATAAAGTTAAGGACTGAAAAGTGATTTTCAGGTTAGCTTGATCAATGTAGACAACTAAATAGGGCACCCAACACCCACTTGAGTTGGGAAGGAGCAGAGAGGGAGGGAGAGGGAGAGAATCTCAAGCAGATTCTGCACTGAGTGTGGAATCCTGAGATCATGACCTGAGCCAAAACCAAGAGTCAGATGCTTAACCAATTGGGCCACCCAGGCGCCTCTGAACATAATATTCTTATTTAGAAAATGTTTTATTCACTCTGCATTTAAGTATTAGACCAATTCTTGGTGGAAAAATTCACCATGCAGCTGTGTATTCATTTGCCATATGCCACATTCTCTCCAAGCCAGACATGATGAAATCTGATTTACATTTAGGAGAGACCAGCTGCCTCCCCCAGCAAACACATTCACCCAGCACTCAGAAGGTAATGGGAACCTACTATCTGAGAGCCAAATGATTCAAGTATTCTACAAGAACAATTGGTTTAGTGGGAAGGTATATTTTATTTAAAAAATGAAAAAAACTGCAGAAGGTACCAAATATTTCTTTTTCAGTCACTTGTTAAATAGAAATTACAATAAAATGTATTTTAACTTTAAAATTAAATCAATAAATTTAACAATAAATCTAATTAAATTTATTATAATAAAAGCTATTCAGTTACAAGTTATAACCTACAGTACTAACAATAGGGTCTGGTCACTGCTGTAACATAGACCTATTTTGCGGGCTTCAGACCTCTCTCAAATGCTTTTCACAGAAATATTCAAATATGTGGACAGAGAAACCCTCTCAAAGCTTGACGCTTAAATCTCTGTCCTAAAGATGATGATGTTAACCACATCATCTTTTGAGAAGGCACACCAAGCAGAGAAGAGAGAAGATGTAAGTTTGAATATTAGCTTGGCGGATAGATCTCTGCATGAGTGAAATTTATTCTTCTGTGTTTCACTTTCCGCCTTCAAAAAAATAACAGCACAGCAGCAAGCACATGCTTACACAGTACTTACGAGGTACCAGGCACTGTTCTAAGCGCCTCTTACATATCCACTTATTTAACCCTTCAAAAACCCTCTGAGGTTAAGTATTATCATTCTCCCCATTGGGGAATGAGGTCGAGAAACTGAGGTGGGGAAAGGTCTTGCAACTTCCCCTCAGTTACATAGTGAACAGTGGAGCTAGTGTTCAGTTCCAGAATCTGCCTTCACCACAACTCCTGAGGTTATAAAGTATGTGCTTACACTATCTGAACCAAAACTCGTCCTCATCAGTTGGGAGTGTAAGATCTCTGGATTAGTGAAGATCCTTTCAAAGACATACCACAGAAATCCTTTTAAATGGGTTTATGCAAAAATAGGAATGTATTTGCTCATAAACTTCGGTGTCCACAGGAGATCAGGCACCTGTAGATACAGAAATCCAAACAGTAGAAATCAAGAATCTCATTCCATTTCTTCTCTCCTCTGTGTAAGGTTTTGTCCTTAGGAGGTTCTCTCATTAAGTTGCGCCCCAGCAGTTCCAGGCGTAGAGCCTCAAATTTCCAAAGCCAGTATAGACAGAATGCCTTGATGGGACCTGTAAACCTACAAACTGAGTTTCATGGGCTCTGACTGGCCTGTTCTGGATCATGGGCCATCCCTGAACTAATCACAGTGGCCTGGAGAATATGATATTGTGATCAGTCTGGATCACACATAACTTTTGGAGCAAGTGTGCATTCAGTTTGACCTAAACCATATGACTTGAGAATGAAGAAGTGTGGCTCCTCAAGGAAAATCTGGCCACTATCACCAGAGGGATAGTTGGGTGGGGGGGGGATGGATGCTGGGTGGACAAAAATATGACGGATAGCCACCCCAATTAGACTGTTGCTTTGGCAATTTCCAGTGCACAGGGAGGCGTAAGAAAAAGCCATGGGGAGTATATAAATCCTATCCACACTTAAATTACCAAACCTCATTTTCTCCTAATGACTTCAAGGACTCTTTTGCCATAGAACTTTTACTAAAATAACCAGAATCATAAAGAATAAAGATTTATGTAAAAACTTTTTTTTACACACTATGATTTATAATGTTGAAAAAACCCTGGTGACAACACAAAAGTCCAGTAGTAATGATTGGTAAAATCCTATGGTATATCCATACAGTAGAATGTTATATACTTACTAGAAGTGATATTTTTAAAGAATATTTAATTATATGTGAAAGTATTAAAGATATATGTTAATTGGAAAAATGTAGAAATAAAAAATACTTAGTATGTTTCTAATTTTATTTTAAAAATTTCTATCCATATAGAGGAAAAGCAGTGGAGGCAGAAATCAATAGTGGCAATGTCTTGCTGGTGGGAATAGAAGTAGTTTAAATTCTCTTCTGTATAATTTTCTGTATCTCCATATTTTCTACAATGAATATGTAAATATATTTTTTAGCAAAGGAAAAATAACCCCTTAAAGTGAGTTTAATTAACCTTCACATGTTTTGTACCTGCTAAATTTGTGTCACTGTGCAGTGAGAGAAGAAATGTGGATAGCACAAGAATCAAACATAAAACACTCTTTTAGATAATCAAGAGCTGGTTATATTTGCCTACTTCAAAAGGCTGTTTTGTGAGTTCTTTCTTCAATCACTATAAAGCTGAATCCAGCTTTATATTAGAAGAATATTTACACAAATGTGCCCGATTCTATAGCACTTGATATAATATCAGAAAATTTAAGCTACTTAAAGATTATTTCTATTACAGAAATATTAATTATATCACAATATCACATGTGCATTGTAAAATTCTACTAGATACGTGCAAACCTTCTCTGGGCATTTGAATTATGGGTCAGTTTCCCAAAATTTTATTTGCATCCACTTTTCAGGGCAGCATATCTAATGTACAAAACAAGATACGATTAAGCCATATAAAATTATTATAAACATTGGAAGAAGCTGGACTTGATACATACATTTAAAACAAAACTGATAGAAATCACATCTTCTTAGTTCAGTTGTCGACAGAGGACCAAGAAGCAGTAGCTCAAATATGTAATCATCTTTGTCATGGTCGTCATCATCATCATCATCATCATCACAATCATCATCATAACCTCATTTCTTTACTTTTCAGCATAATTTCATATATATTATCTCATTTTGTCGTGGTAAAGCTGTTATTATCATTGTTCTTATAAGAGAACTAAGGCATAAAACGGATGGTTTTGCCAAGATCATTCATAGAGTAAGGTGTAGAATTCAGATATCTTAATGCTTGGTTTGCTGTTCTTATATCACCACCTGTAATATTGAGCTACATTCTCACTATTAATAAAAACTAGTAAAATCCCAATAGTTTATTTTTGCCTTTGTTTCCCTTGCTTCAGGAGACATACCTAGAAAGAAGTTGCTACAGCGATGTCAACAAAGTTACTGCCTGTGTTCTCGTCTAGGATTTTTATGGTTTCAGGTCTCACATTTAGGTCTTTTTAACCCATTTTGAATTTGTTTTTGTATATGGTGAAAGAAAGTGGTCCAGTTTCATTCTTTTGCATGTAGCTATCCAGTTTTCCTAACACCATTTGTTGAAGAGACTTTTTCCCATTGCATATTCTTGCCTTCTTTGTTGACCATATAGCTGTGGGTTCCTTTCCTGGTTTTCTATTCTTTTCCATTGATTTATGTGTCTATATTTGTGCCAGTTCCATACTGTCTTGATGATTACAGTTCTGAAACTGTGATGTCTCCAGCTTTGCTTTTCTTTTTCAAGGTTGCTTTGGCTATTTGGGGTCTTTTGTAGTTCCATACAAATTTTAGGATTATTTGTTCTAGCTCTCTGAAAAACACTGTATTTTGATAGAGATTGCATTAAATGTGTAGATTGCTTTGGGTAGTATAGACATTTTAACAATATTTGTTCTTCCAATCCTTGAGCATGGAATGTTTTTCCCATTTCTTTGTGTCATCTTTAATTTCTCTCATCAATGTTTTATAGTTTTCAAAGTACAGGTCTTTCACTTCTTTGGTTAGGTTTATTCCTAAGTATCTTATTGTTTTTGATTCTAATTGGGATTGTAGATGGGATTGATTCCTTAATTTTTCTTTCTGCTACATCTAAATAAAAAGTTTCTGCATGCAAAGTAGACAATCAAAAGCAACATACAAAATGGGAGAAGATATCTTCAAATGACATATCTGATAAAGGGTTTGTATCCAAAATATATAAAGAACTTACACAA
This sequence comes from Ursus americanus, assembly GCF_024610735.1. Lineage (NCBI taxonomy): Eukaryota > Metazoa > Chordata > Mammalia > Carnivora > Ursidae > Ursus > Ursus americanus. The sequence goes on along the minus strand of NC_142137.1, from coordinate 7,037,696 downwards.
CTCAACACCCCAAAATAATCCAATTAAAAAATAGGCAGAAGACATGAACAGACATTTCTCCAAAGAGAATCCAGATGGCCAACAGACATATCAAAAGATGCCCAACATCACTCATCATCAGGGAAATGCAAATCAAACTACAATGAGATATCACCTCACACCTGTCAGAACGGCTAAAAACAACAACATAAGAAACAACAGGTGCTGGCGAGGATGTGAAGAAAAAGGACCCCTCTTGCACTGTTGATGAGAATGCAAACTGGTGTAGCCACTCTGGAAAATAGTATGGAGGTTCCTCAAAAATAAGAATAGAACTACCGTATGATCCAGCAATTGCACTACTAGGTATTTACCCAGAGAATACAAAAATACAGATTCGAAGGGGTACATGTGCCCTGATGTTTATAGCAGCATTATCTACAATAGCCAAATTATGGAAACAGACTAAGTGTCCAACCGATGAATGGACAAAAAAAGATGTGGCATTCATATATATATATACATATATACTACTCAGCCATAAAAAAGAATGAAATCTTGCCATTTGCAACAACACGGTTGGAGCCAGAGAGTATTATGCTACACGAAATAAGTCAGTCAGAGAAAGACAAATGCCATATGATTTTATTTATGAAATTTAAGAAACAAAACAAATGAGCAAAGGGAAAAAAGAGAGAGAGACAAACCAAGAAACAGAGTCTTAACTATAGAGAACAAACTGATGGTTCCCGGCGGGGGCGGTGAAATGGGTGATGGGGATTAAGGAGTGCACTAGGGATGAGCACCAGGTATTGTATGGCAGTGCTGAATCACTAAACTGTACACCTGAAACTAATATTACACTGTATGTTAACTAACTGGGATTTTAAACAAATAAAAAAACCTAACAAAACCTTGATTTTATACTGATCTTTACATTTTACAAATTTCTTTTGCATAGAATATCTAATTTCAGTGTAAGAACAGTACTGAGGTAGTAGTGAAAGCTGATACAGAATTGAGTCCTTATCAAACAGCTTTTAGTATATTATCGTATTGTGGTAGGCAGCTTTAAGGTGGTCCTCAATGATCTGTTCCTCCTGGTATTTCCTGCCCTTGTATAACTCCCTCCCCTTGAGCATGGGTTGGCACTTGTGACTTGCCTCTAATGAATGAAATAATAGCAGAAGTGATGGGATGTCACTTCTGAGATTGTTACAAAAAGGCTGTGACTTCCATTTTGGAAACTCTTGCTCGCAGCCCTTGCTCTGGGGGAAGCAAGCTGCAACATCTGGGAGAAGCAAGCTCTGTTGATAATAGCCCTGTAGAGAGGTTCATGTGGCAATGAACTGAAGTCTCCAGGTAACAGCCAGCTAGGATATGAGGCTTGTCAGTAGCTACATGGGTGAGTTTGGAAGCATATCTTCCCCCAGTTGAGTCTTGAGATATTTGCACTCCTGACACTTTGATTGCAGCTTTGTGAGGAACGTGGGCCAGTGGACCCAGCTAAGCCATGCCCAGATTCCCAATCCATATAAACTGTGAGAAAATATGTCTGTTGTTTTAAGCCATTAGGTTTTGGGGTAATTTGTGCAGCAACAGATAACTAATACATATTTTAAATTCTCACAATAGCCCTATGATGTAGTACTGTTATGCCAGCCATGTCTAAGAAATGAGGAAGTTAAGGTTTAGAGAGGTGAAGTAATTTTCCCGAAAGCAAGTAGTTAGCAAGTGGCCGAGCTCCTGGCTCATTGGACACCGGAGCTTGAGACCTGTCCTGAATTGCCTCCTAGGAGAAAGACAAGATGCAGTTTGACTTAACACGGTGATGATGTAAAGGATGAATTCCAACAGCACACTGGATCTGAGAAACTTCCCTAAACGGAGGCTACAGAGGCAGGGCACCTATTATTGTCTTATTGTAGTGATGACGAACCATATAGCTCATACAGCCAGGAAGCTGAGATGTTCACCTGGGCCTTCTGACTATGTCTCTGCTCCATGCCTTCTCACCCTTAGATTCATACTCATGTTTTATTAAACAGACAAACCATATGCTGCAAATACCACATATTTTAATATTATAACAGTAAGGTGCAGCAATCATAATAACAATATTATAGAACCATCAATTATTAAGTAATGCACATCAATGTTACATATGCCTGTGAAAGAGGTGCTTAGTACACTCAGGGCAATGTGAGTGAGAGATTATCCAAAACTCAGAGGGAACTGGTTGGCCACCTTTTTGGTATGAAGGCATAAGTTGCCACGGACGTGCTGCGGAAAACTGCTCCATCTGCATCACAGAGCATTGCCTCTGCTACCAAGCTGAAAAACTAATCAAGTCTTGTGAGCTTTGAGACTTTTGTTTCCTCTAAAGTCATTTTTCATCCCTTCTTGTAAGGTGCTCCATTTATTTGGAAGTGACCAAACCCCAGGGTGAGTACATTTTGGTCTTCCAATGCCTTGGACATAAATTAAGGCCTCAGATGGCCTTAGAAACAGGCTTTATCATGTCACAGAAAGGGTCAGGAGATCACATTGCTTTACTAGTTTAGAATCTTTGAAATAAAATGTGCTAAAAAAATATGCTAGCCACTATGAGTGTATCTTGTAAATTTATTTGCAAAATTGCTAATTACTAATTAAATATCATATTTAGTATTTTTTAAAGCATCTGTGTAAGGAACTGAATCAGGTTCAGAGGGACAGAATGATCAAATGAAAACATAATGAAAAAGGAAACCCTTCTTCTTTCCCTGAATGTTTACTTAAATTGTGTTGGACAATATGGCAGGAGAGACTCATGGATTACTAAATGCCAAATTCTCATGCAGGTGACAAAGGTTTCCTTGAGTAGGACAGAGTTCAACATTAAAATCTGTACTATGTAATAAAGTTTTAAGATGTAGGCTGCTTAAGTAAGTATGCTATTCTTGTTCACTTATAGTAATACAGGAGAGAGTGAATTACAACACCCCATTGTGTTGTCAGAAATCGTGGAGGGATAAATGTTACAGAATTCATAGGGATGAGTTTTGGAATGTGGAGTCCTTTCCTGCAGGGTCCTCTTCCGCCATCATCTTCACATGAGGTGGGCTTTCAATTTTTATTCTTCTTGGACTCTGACAGAATCTTTTTTACATTTTTTTTTTAAAGATTTTATTTATTTATGTGACAGAGAGACAGCCAGTGAGAGAGGGAACACAGCAGGGGGAGTGGGAGAGGAAGAAGCAGGCTCACAGAGGAGGAGCCCGATGTGGGACTCGATCCCGGTACGGCGGGATCACACCCTGAGCCGAAGGCAGACGCTTTAACGACTGCGCTACCCAGGCGCCCCTTTTTTACATTTCTTACGCCTGTTTTCTCCCCAGTGATTTGCAAGCTTAGTAGAAATCCCTACAATTATATTGTTGCTAATCAGGCAACCTATTGGCTTTTGTGTATTTTATAGCTAGACATCTTATTAATTTCCACACAATTTTTAATGGCATTTTCATTTATTCACTGTGTTTTCATATCATCTGTAAGTAATAATATGGCTACTGCATGACCAGTATTTATAAATTGATATCACATCTTCTCTTTTCTTATCCTTCATTCTATTGTATTGATTAGAACATTCAGAGGAATGTTAAATAATGGTGCTATTAGCAGGCATCCTTGCCTTATCTGTATAGTGTTTTACCAATAAGCATGATGTTGGCTATTGTTTGAGAAAGGTGTTTGTAATGTAAGAAACTGTTTCTATTTCTAGTTAACTTAGAAATTTATTCCTAGTTTACTAGTTTACCGGTTTTTAAAAAAATATGACTATTGAATTTTGTAAACCTTGGTACCCTTTGAGGGTCATTGTCTCGTCGATGTGATATTCTTGCTCATATTTTTGAAGGCGGTTTGCCTTCCCCATAAAGAGGACTCTGGTCATAAAAATACTTGCAACATGACAGCAACATGTTTTCATGCTTAAAGATTACATGTCTCTAATCAGGTCTGTAGTCCTTTGAGAGTAAGTTCCTTTACACATTTTTCTGTTTCTTTGGCTGTAACAAAAACATTTAGTTTTGTGTGTCCTATTGACTCCCATGGATCTCCTGGTACCCAAAGTGGGGTTTGTAGACAAGCAGCATCACCATCACCTAGGATTTGGTGAGAAATTTAAATTCTTGGCCTCACCCTACCCTGCCGATTAGTATCTCTGCCTGTGGGGACCATGAACATGAGCTTTAACATGCTTTCCAGGCAATTCTTCTGCACCCTAAGATTTCAGAGGCACCACTATAGAGAGCAGAAATCATGACTTTCTTTTTTTTTAAATTTTTTTTATTATATTATGTTGTCACCATACAGTACATCCCTGGTTTCTGATGCGAAGTTCGATGATTCATTAGTTGCATATAACACCCAGTGCACCATGCAATACGTGCCCTCCTTACTACCCATCAACAGTCTATCCCATTCCCCCACCCCCCTCCCCTCTGAAGCCCTCAATTTGTTTCCCAGACTATGGACTCTGGGAAACAAACTGAGAAATCATGACTTTCTAGATGCAGAGCAATTGCAAAGGGAACTCCAGATACTGGGATCAGTCTCTTGTCCTGCATGTATAAAGAAGGGCTTTGTGAGTGGATTCAGGGTGTGGAGAGTCAGTGGTTGGAGAAAGTAGCAGGCAAAGGCATTCTCTGGGGATCGAGGATATATCTGACCTGAGGCAATGTTTAGTAATTAAAAGAGAAAAAAATTCTTGCCCAAAGGGCTCAGGGCAGTGGAACTTGGCCTAGACCCATCTCTCTTTATTTTTCCAAAGCCAGGACCACATTCTTCACCTCAATTTAGGTCGGGATTATTTGTACAACACCCCACACAGGAAATAATAATGATAATTGTAATAATACCTATCATTTCTTCATGGTCTGTGTTGTACTACTTTTCTTTACTCCTCACAATAGGTCTTTAAGGCAGGAATTGTCATTCATGTTTTAGAGATGGGACAACTGAGGCACAGAGCCATCAAAGAAGTTACTTTAGGTGATAAGGACAAAGTGAGGGGAGAGCCTCAGACTACAATCAACAGAAGCAAACTGGAGAATTAGAATAAGAACTCCTACAGAATACCAATACAACAAAGACCAAAAAACTAGTGATATTTTCTTAAAAGATTATGTTTCTTTTCTAATGATGCTTTTGCAGATACAAAAGCTATTTCTGAAAGGGAACCAAACTGTGGGAGAAAAAACAAAATAGCACCTAGGAATGGGGCTGGGATAGATGCAGAAAACAGTATAATTCTGCCCCTTCTGGGCCATAGAAATTTTGTGGAGTGGCTCTTGGTAGCAGTTCACTAAATACAATTGTGGTAAAGCTGGGAGCAGCAGCCCCAGCACTGAAGGCAAGGATGGAATGAGTCAATAGGTCAGAGGCAGCGTCTCCCACTCAGGAACTACTGTGTCTGAGGTGAGAGCAGGGGTTTCCCCAGTAGAATCTGCTCTGAGAGGTTCTTCAAGCTTCCAAGTCTTAGCCAGCCTCTTGTCAAAAGTGTTCAGCATAAAATCCCTTGGTGGGGGACTATGTTACTTAATTGAACAGGCAGAGATATTAAGGAGAGGTTTTTCACGAGCAGTTTTTCTGTTCTATTTCAGCTGTCATGCAGGTCCAATCATAAAAGGAGCAGTTATGGCAAAGGCAAAGTCTGTTTCAAGCATTAAACACACACACACCCCTTTATGATTATTTAAAAAGCTCCTTCCGAAGACAGTGGGCAGGAGACCCTCTCTACCTTCTCATGAAGGGATCTCATATGTTTATAGGAATTCTTGCCTTCCCTCCACTTTCAGTGGTTCAAGTGATTTATTTACTTGCTGAAATGGGAGGGAGGAGAGATTAAAGGTGAAATGTCAAATTATTTACAGCAGTTTGTAAACTCTTCAGTGGCTTAGAAACCTGGATATATGAAATAAGTACATGCAAACCTCAAAGCTAAAAGGAGCCTGGAAAGTCTCATGAAATAAGTAAACGCAGATCTCAGAGTTGGGAGGCACCTGGAAGGTTATCTAAGTTAATCTCCCGTAGTTGAAGTCCAAATAAAAAAATGTCCTGAGATGGACACAGAGACACACTGCCCAGATCCCTCTTTCAAGAAAGAGCTTATAGTCAGCTGTTGAGATTGGGCCAGGATAACCTTCAGCCCCTTCAGGGATGTCCTGGGCTATAGAGAGCTGTCTCTCCCAAGATGGTGCTCTTCCTGGGGCACCACACACTCAGCACCTGATGCAGGAAGGGGTTGGAATGTCTGACCCTTTTAGCCTAGCTTGGGACAACTTTGATGGATCATTGTAGCTCAGACTCCCCACGGGGTTGGCTGAAGCTGTTGGTGGGTCTATTGTGCAGCTCAGTTTCTCCCTCAGTCCACTCCTGTTTCCTTCCCTTCCTTCACTGTGGTTCCCAAGGGCATTCCCTAATCAACAACAGGTGGTCAACCTCATTTAGACTATGTTTCTCTAAGAGCATGGAGAACCCAACCTGTGACACGTCCCCAAACATGCTGTACTTCCCAGAGCTGCCGAGTGCATACCTCAGACAGTCTGACTGTGTTTCAGATGGCGTGAGCTCTTCTATCAAGTGCTGCAGTCTGCTTCTCTGCACATTTTGTTAACTAGATCTGTCCTCTTGAACCAACCAGAACAAGACTAGGCTGTCTACATTCTATTTCATTTATTTCCATTCTTTTGCCCTGAATTCTGTACTCTAAAAGGTAAGACAAAGTTTTAGCTGATTCATTATCATCTCCTTCTTCTTTGGTAATTGTGAGACAAAATTGAAGAGAAAAGCAAATGATTCATAGGTCAACAGTTCAGGAAATGTGAAGTAGTTCATGTTTCTTTTTAGGCAACTAACCATTACAATTTGGGGTGTGAGAGGTGCTTTTGCAGGAGGAAGGGGCATGGTGGGAGCCAGGGAAGAAACAAGGTACTTCTTTCAAACACAGATTTATTTCTATTTAATATCTGCACATTATCATTTCCTTCTTCCACTGTAGCCTTAACTCATTGTATTCTTGTTTCACTCTCTCCGTGTGTACTGCTGCTATCGTGGCTTGGGCTCTCACAATAACTGCCTCCTCCACACGTATCTTCTTCCACTACATAGTGCAGTGAGAGTGAGGTCTTGATAACACCAAACTAATTATTTTGGTCAACAGTTTAAAATACCATAATACAGCATTATCATAGCAAAAAACTGGCAACAACCCAAATGCCCATCCATGGGAGAATGGATCATTAACTTTGTGGCACATTCATACAACACAATACTATTTGACAGCACCAATGAGTGAACAGATTACTAGCATAACCATCCACATGAATGAATCTCATGAGTATAACAGTGAACCAAATCATGAAAGGTATCATTCTACACAATTTATACAGATATATGGCTCAAAATAACCAGTGATGTTGGAAAGCAGGTAGATACATTTAGGGAGGGTGAAGTCACGACTGGGTGGGGTCAGGAAGGGAACTTGTGTAGTGGTGATGTACTGTTTCTTATCTTGCTGTTGGCTAGCGACGTGGGTATGTTCACGTTGAGAAAAGTTACCGAGCTTAGCAATCATGATCTGTATGCTTCCCTGTATGAACATTATTCTTAATAAATACATTTAAAAATCCTGTAATAATTCCCTCAGGCCTATAAGGTAAAGTCCAAATTCATAAGATCCCCTCAATGACCCGCACACTTCTCAAACCTTCTCTCTAGGTATTCTCCTTGTGTACGTTCACTTCACTCAATCTGAAGTTTTGCCTCTCCCTGAAAGGGACAGCAGGGCAGGTGGTTGGATGACAAATACAAGTTTTTAATGAAAGAATGTGGGGTGATAATTATGGGGCTGATAACACTTACCCTACAGTACTTTTGTGAGGATTGAATATAAGAATGTACATGCAGGTCTTGGCACAGTTCCTGAAGCATAGCAGACACAGCATATGTTAGTTCCTTCCTCTTTTCCCCTCCCACCAGTGCAGAAGAATGGACCTTTGATAACTCTGGATATTATTAGGGTATTAGAGCTGAAGTCAATTTTTGAGTGGTATTGTATCCATTTTGTGGAGTTTATTCCCCAAAGACACTCTGACTTGTCTTCAATTCCCAAGAATACAAATCTTGACATAAATGTGACTTTCTGGGGCAAGCTGTCCCAACAAAACTCATACTTTAATGTTTAAGTCAGATCGTTCCCAAGTCCCTTGGAAATATCACCACATGCCCATTATCTGATAAAGGGATAAAGAACAGCTGCAGCTAAGGAAAGACATTTCATGGGGTCCGGTTTTCCTTTATTTGGGCACTGTAGGTAGATGGGGTCATTAGAAGAATCTGAGAGTTTTAGAACTTCAAGCTGCTGCTTCTTTCGGTTGCTGTTTTGCAAAATATTACCTTCTTCCTATAAAAATGCTTTCCTTCTCATGCCAGATTTCATAAAGACCTTCCATCTGGTCTGTAGTGATAACTAGAATCTTGAGATGCTCATTCCTCTTACAACTTGTAGTTAAAATGATCCAGATACAGAAGAATTAGGTTTTACAGCTTTTTCTAAAGGACTTTGTTTCCTTATCCTACAACTGCACGTATTGAGAACTGACCAACAGGAGAGAGCTCTAACAATGAACCTATTCCAAGTTTCCACTTGCTATGTTATTTTTCGTTTGGCATGTCTTAGGAGAATAAAACCATGAAATAAAAGCATTGAAATCTATTAGAATAAGGACCATAGTGAATCAGGTAATCCATAGTGGGCAAGACAAAAAAGAGAGAGCGAGAACACTAAGAATGAAAAACAAAATTAGAATCAAAGTGTATTGGAAATAGAATTCTCAAGGATTTTATGAATCTGTTGTGATCTAGGAATGTGCCAGATTGACTAAATGATCTATATAAATTCTGGTCCTTAGTTTCTTAATCCACAAAATGTGGGAGGGGATACTAAATTATGAAAAGTAGATGGGATATTGATGAAAGTCCTTTCATTCTCAGGAATTGGTAAATTCACTCACCTGGGCCCCAAGCTGTAGGGGCCACACAATGACTCAGGGAGGAAGACACAAGGCAGTATTTAGCCACTCCAAAGAGCTGCTGCCCCATTTCCCCTTTCTCTCCCCTGTTCACCCATCAGCTCCCTCCTTGTTCATAGAGCATACTTATCTTCAGTGTTTTCCTGAAGTTAATGTTCATATAATTTCATTTGTAGAAAAATGTGGGAGGTGGAGAAAAAAGGAGTGTACAGCATGAGATGCCCTGAGATGGCCTTGACAGCATATGGTATGAACAATAAATCCCCATTTGGTTGAAATTCACCTCTTGAGCAGCCTCAGGCTTATTTTCTCATGTAAAGAAGCCTACAGAAATGGAGGAAAGGCCTCCTCCTATTAAAATATTATCTTTAGATCTTTCACTTTCAAAGGATAGCATAGAAATAAAATTCTAAGGACCACAGACACACACAAAAATGGCATGTGCATAAAGGCAAGGTCTAGGGAATCAGGTACTTGAGCAATGAGAAGATAACCCATCAGGTCAGGGCCTAAGGTTTTCTGTAAAGGGATTATGTTTTCGATTTGAAGCCTTGGAATCTTGGTGGTGGTGTAATATGTTGTTGTTGCTGTTTTTTTTTTTTAAAGATTTTATTTATTTATTTGAGAGAGAGAGATTGAGAGAGAGTGAGAGAGACCACAAGAGTAGGGCGAGGGGCAGAGGGAGAAGCAGACTCCCTGCTGAGCAGGGAGCCTGGTGTGGGGCTGGATCCCAGGACTCTGGGATCATGACCTGAGCCGAAGGCAGTCACTTAACGGACTGAGCCACCCAGGTGCCCTTGTGATATGTTGATAGAAAGGAACTTCAGCCAGTTGGGGTGATGTACTGCTACTGATAATCTCACTTTGCTCTCCAATAATAATCTCATCAAACAGCAGAGAATGGGAACATACTGCAGTGTCACCTGGGATAGCAGTGTGTCCTAGATTTTGTTTCTTCCTAAATACTATCTCTGAGAAATCCTGACTTGGTAAATTGTTACCAAATTGTTACCAAATGTGTAACCACATGGTAAATCTCAAAAGAAAATAAATTTATTTATATAATTGATGCTGACGAGGCATCAGTAAGAAAAAATGGGGAGCAAATGTTTTAATAGGTACCAAAATGGCTAACAAAGGTGGCATCAGGGTGAGTATCAAGGGAGGTTGGTTTACGTGTCAACATGTGCCCCAGGGAATGGTGTGTCCAGGAGGGTACTGAGGAACACCTGGCCTAGGAATATACCCCAAAGTTAAGTCACCATGGGCAGAAGAGAAAATGAAAATGAGTTTACTGTTTGTGATGTTGATTCCTGTGTAATTTTTTTTTTAAAGATTTTATTTATTTATTTGACAGAGACAGCCAGCGAGAGAGGGAACACAAGCAGGGGGAGTGGGAGAGGAAGAAGCAGGCTCCCAGCAGAGGAGCCTGATGTGGGGCTCGATCCCAGAACGCTGGGATCACGCCCTGAGCCAAAGGCAGACGCTTAACGACTGCACTACCCAGGTGCCCCAATTCTTGTGTAATTTTAAATTTGCCAGCTGGTAGATAAAAATGGTCAATGTGAATACTTTTTAATATAAAAACAATCTGTGAAGTCTTCATCCCTGGAAATTTTATGAAAGGAATAATCACCACCTAAAGGAATATTTAGGCATGCATTTACCAAGATCCTGAGAACTGGAGTTTTGGCTACATTATTTTTTGAACTCCTTTCCGGCTCTGTCATTACAAGTCTCAATTTATACAGAGATCTGAGGCGGTCTCTGGGTTTCAAAAGCCCATATCAGGTGATGATGACATAATAGTTAAGTTTTATCAACAATGATGAGTCAGGATTTGAATGAGTTTCTCTGTATAGCTCTCTAGTGATGAAATATCTGGGCAGAAGTACTTCTCCCACCTCTAGGCAGCAAAGTGGTTCATTGTGGAGGTGCTGTGCAATTTCAGAAATAAGCAACACACTTTGCTTTAAACATGGTGCAGAAATTGCACTGAGTCCCACTCAGGAGGCTGGCTTCATTTTCACAGTTCTGTGGCCTAGGGGCTAAAGCTCTGAAGGGAGGAGGAAGGCAGGCAGGCATATTTCCTGCGCTTGTTTAGTGGGCCTCAAAAGCCTCTGCTCATTTATTTGTTGAAGACAGGGTCATCTCATTTAATTCAGCAAGTGCAGAAACGCTGGCTCATAATTTCCTCTCTGTATTTCAAACATGCATTTCAAAGGTGTTTCAAATATGTTCGCAGTGAAAGAGCTGCACAGGCAACCAGACCCAGGCCCCTGCTTTCTGCTCCATAAACGGTTAAGTCAGGGAAGTCTCAGATTCATAGGTCCATCTTGGGTATTTAAGGTCAGGCACATTATGTCCAAATGTGTAACCACAGAAAATGTGACCCAGAGTAATGTCAAGTGCAGAATAGGAGCATAAACTGTTGGAGCTTGGAGTAAAAGACGAATGGTAGGAGAACCCGACATATTTGGGAAAATACCCCTCCCCCAACTTATTTCACCATCTCTTATTCCCTCCTGGACTCAGAGAGATTTGGTGCAGGAGGCAGAGAAGGACAGTGAGGAAGGTTAGGAAGAAGCATCCTGGGATGCTGATACCCTCTGCCTCACCCTTCTAACTCAAGGACAAGCAGGGTTGAGTTGAATCCAAAATTGGACACAGCCCCCCCAAATAAAAAAAATACAGAAGTATATATATTTTAATTATGCAAAACTATGTATCATCCTGTAATAGGAGCAGGAACCCCTTGCATTGAGCCTGGATGCCCTTCCATCTTCATTACGCAGGGGGCCAGTCTCTCACCTTGCAGTATTGGGTAGAAATAGCTAAAGACTTAACTTCCCGTCTCAACTCTCACTTTCAACGTTTATTTTGTAATTTAAGAAAATGAGTCAACCCCATCACCTGCCCAGCTGGGTATTTTCTTTATCGAGACTAAGCACATCATTATTTTCTCAGGGCTGGAGCAACCGCGCAGTCCTTTTTAATCAAAGGTTTTTCAATCAGCGTTGGCTTTGAAATCACCTCGTCCTCCAGCGGTCCTCGCCGCACACCTATCTCCGCGTGATTTCCACTCAAGTTTTTTCCTCCTAGCACCCCTCCCACATTCATTTCATCTTTAAGCCGCCTCAAATCTTTTGCAAGGAAGCAGGATAAAATTCTTAAACCACAGTTACACACCATGTCAACACTCAGCTTCACACATTTGAGGGTTGTCTGACCGAGAAATGCGTTCCTTACTAAGAGGTCCAAGGGGAGGCACAGTGCCCAGGCGACCCCTGTAGTCTCCCTCCCCGTGCCCCACCCCCGCCGCCTTTGCGCCTCAGAGGGGGCAAAAATCCCTAAACCAGCGCTTGAGCTCCTGACCCGCGGAGGGGGCGAGCCGGGAAGCCGAGGACGTCCCCGGAAGCATGCGCCCCTCACCTTGTGGACGGTGCGTGCAGCCGCGCCGCACTCGGTGACCTGCGGCGTCCCGCTGGCTCCCGAAGTCTCACTCCGAACACGCTCGGTTCTCTCCCGAGCTTTATCAAAGCACAGCTTCTCTCGACAGCGGGCTCCGGAGCACTGGCCCCTCGAGCGTCCTCTGCCCGCGCCCGTGCCCCCAGGCTGTGGGGGGAAGGAGCCGGGAGCGCGGCGCGCCGGGCAGCCCCGTGGCGCTGCCGGCGGCAGGCCCTGCGCTTTGCGAAGTCTGGGCGCCCCGACTGGAAGAGGAGGCGAGAGCGAGAGCTGGGAGGAGGAGAAGGAGGAGGAGCGGGAGCCGGAGCGGAGCAGGAACAAGAGCAGGAGCAGGGAGCAGTCTACTAAATCACCGGCAGGTTGCAGTCGCCCAGGACACCACTGACGGCGGAGGGGGTGGGAGGGACCAAAAGGTGAGCCAGGGTGCAATGCGGACGGTGGCTGTGGAGCAGAGCTTGGGGGTCGGAGCTCCGAGTTGCTTCAGGTCTTGCTTAGGCTGTAAAAGAAAAATTCTGGAGCTGATGGCGCCCTCAGGGCTCCCGGTTGCAAACACTAGAGGGCAGCGCTGTCCATGCTATAAACGTGGCGTAAGGGTTTGGTGGTGTGGACCTGGGTCCCACATCCAGAGCCCTGTGTTGGGGGCGGCCCAGGAGGAGAAGGGTCCAGGTGGTGCAAGGAAAGGCAGATCCCATACTCTTCTGTGGCCAGCCTTGGTTGGGGAGAGAGGGAATACAGTCGCTGGCCGGTTTGGATTTTGCCTCTCTGTGGCTCCTCTAGGCAAGTGAATTATTCATCTTTCCTTGAGGGGAAAATTACAGTCAACATCTACAGGGTGCTTTAAGGAGAGGGATGGGAAGAAGGCGGTGAGGAAGAAGTAGGGGGACATTGGGGTGGAAAAAAGTAGAAGGGGCAGAAAGGTAGGGAAAGCAGAGGAGAAAAGGGGAAGGGGAAGTGTTGGAGGTGATATTTCAGGTTGGCAAGGTCTCTGTGCTCTTCCCAGTGTTCCAGGGGTATCCACCTGCTACAAGGCCAGAGGCGTTGACTTAGGAGGTACTTTATAGAATCCTGGCACTGCTGAAGGAAGCTTCCTGAGGGCTAGTTGGTTACTTCTCAAAGGGAACTTGGGTGGCTCTGAAACCTTGAAGCTTTATATAGATTGATTCCCTATTTTGGGAGAAAAAAAATCGAATTATTTGAGCTACAACCCTGGCAGATGGGAGAGGAGAGATGGGGAGTTATAAAATAGAATAGCAAATGTTATGCAGACTCTATGATCTGTAGACAGCCTGATACAAGTTGAGAGGACTGTGCAGCCTCTGTAGACAACCCATGTATTTCCCCAAAATATCTGCCTCACACTTGCCTTTCTAGTGTGTGGTTTTATGGCTGAATTGAGGAGGCTTTATTTGGTTTGATTTAATTTTTTGGTAGCTTGGCTTCTCTAAGACACATGAAATCCTTCTTATTCAATTCAGAAAGCAAGCATGTATGCCCTTCTTGCCTTCTGAAGTGCCTCTCAGGATCAGCAGGGGCTGGGTGGTGGTGTGAAGGGGAATTTCACTGAAGGAGAGAAAGGAAGGTTGGTAAACTCTAGTCATGAATTGTGATTTGCTTCTGTTAATCCTAAGAAAAGAGGCTTCAGTGGACTAAAGCCAAGCAGGAGGATGGGATGGAAGGGTGTTTTCCTACCAAAGAAAGATAGTACTTCCAAGACATAGTCTGAAATGTGTTTAATGATAGAGCTGTTATGTAAAAACAAACAGAACAAGAATCTCTCCTCATTTTAAAAAAGAACCTCATAGGATCAAATTTTTTATTTAGATATCCCAGGAGTAAATGAGGATATGGCCCTATTCTGGCAACTCCGGAATCGTTCCAAAAGATGAATAAAATTTGAGTTCATTTTGGTCTTTTTTAAAGGAAATTAACTTACTTATTCTTTGATTATTACAGTGTTAGCAAATATGGAAACATATACATTTGGAAACTCTCCTGAGCATACCTCAGCATACCTTGGCTTTGGCAGATTTTAGCTTCAGAGGTTCATGGTTATTCTCAAGCTATTAATTAATCTCTAGGATAAATTAATTAATTTACCAGTTTTAATGAAACTCAACATCTGCTTAATAAGAGCTGATAATTCAATTTGTGGATTGCCCATTTGAATTTCCATGAGGCTCTATGAGTACTTAATGATTATAGGTATATGTAAATTACATGCTGATTTCATAATGGAGAATTCCTTGTCAGTTAAAAAATATCTATAAAGATATTGGGTAGAGGCTTGGGCACATGGCATAACAAATTTATCAACTTGTGGTGAAAACTCAAAAGTCATTTTGAAGGAATGAACTGATCAGATTCATTCATTCATTCCAAAATGTTGATAAATACCTAGCCTTTACCAGGCATGAGCCAGCTTCTAGGAATAGAGTAAGAAGACACAGTCTCTTCTTTGATGCACTGTATACTCTAGTGGGAAGACCAATTCACAAACTAACAAAGCCAATCCTAAGTAATAGTTGGGAAAAGGGGGAGTACAGTGTTCTGCGGAACCACAAAGGAGGGCACCGTAATCCAGCCTTGAGGGTCAGGAAACTGGTGGGAGGTGTGGGTGGTGTGTGTGTGTATAGGAGAAGGGGTGGTTGATAGTGGTGGGGAGTGGGAAAAATGATGAACAATAGCTTGTGTCCATCCCCAAGACACATTCTAATCCTATTTGTTAGCTTTCTCCTAGGATGCTGGAAACTTACTTAAATATTTGAGGAAGCAAGCATACACACGCTGCATTTTCCTCATACGAATTCGACTAGAAGATTCTCAAGGTACGGACTATGTATGACTTTTTCATGTCACCAGTATCCAGGAAAGTCAAGACTCCAGTAGATATTTGCCTATACTGTGGAAGTGGAAGTAAAATGGGAAAGGAAGGAGTTATGGTGAGGAGGAGCTCATGCTTACTGAGCTTACGCAGTCCTAGGTTCTCTCCATATGGTATCCCACCAAACAATCCCAACAACCTTATGACATACTTCTTATCTTTTTTACTGTTTTTTTTTTTTTTGAGAGAGAGAGAGAGAGAGAAAGTGTGGGAGGGGTGGGAGGGCAGAGAGAGAGAGAATCTCAAGCAGATGTGGGGCTCCATCTCACAACCCTGAAATCATGACCTGCTGAAATAAAGAGTCAGATGCTTAACCAGCTGAGCCACCCAGATGCCCCTTTACTGTTGCTTTTAAAGAATGAACTTCGAATTGCATTCTATGTTCATGGTGTGATGAAGGCCAGAGGGAAAGGATGAAATGTCTGTAGGTAGCTTTCTGCACTAATCAGCTGTCACTAAGTTATGCTATGGGATATATCTTGCCCACAGTAAAAATTAGCTGTGGATTGGCTGCAGTCCAATCCACATGTTCATTAGGGGACCTAGGCTAATGGGGTTAGACCAATTCTTAGAGGGAAGAGTAATGGTAGAATATCACAATTGCTCTTAAAGCTTTTCCTTAATATTAGGATAAATCACTTCTATTCATATTCCATTGCTAAAATAGTCATATGGCTGAGTTTACTTCCTCCAGGGAAGGATTCTGTAGAGGGGCTCTGTAGAAATGGGCCTGGTAGTGACAAAATATTGTGAACAAATTATCAATTGACAACAGTCTCCAGCAATGCTTTTGAATGAAGGCATTTTCTCTTTAAAATATTTACTTGTCATTATCAAACTATGGAAAGAGCCCAAATGTCCATCGACTGACAAATGGATAAAGAAGTTATGAGATATATATATATAATGGAATATTACTCAGCCATAAAAAAAAAGAATGAAACCTGGGGCGCCTGGGTGGCGCAGTCATTAAGCATCTGCCTTCGGCTCAGGGCGTGATCCCGGCGTTATGGGATCGAGCCCCACATCAGGCTCCTCCGCTAGGAGCCTGCTTCTTCCTCTCCCACTCCCCCTGCTTGTGTTCCCTCTCTCACTGGCTGTCTCTCTCTGTCAAGTAAATAAATAAAATCTAAAACAAAAACAAAAACAAACAAACAAACAAAAAGAATGAAATCTTGCCATTTGCAATGATGTGGTTGGAGCTAGAGAATATTATGCTAATTGAAATAAGTCAGAGAAAGACAAATACCATATGATTTCACTCATATGTGGAATTTAAGAAACAAAACAAATGAACATATAGGAAGGGGGGAAAAAAAGAAAAAAGAAAAAGGGAAACAAACCATAAGAGGACAGAGAGCAGCCTGAGGGTTGTTGGAGGGAGGTGGGTGGGGGATGGGATAGTTGGATGATGGATATTAAGGAGGGCACTTGTGGGGCCTCTGAGTGGCTCAGTCGGTTAAGCATCTGCCTTCGGCTCAGGTCATGATTCCAGGGTCCTGGGATTGAGCCCCACATTGGGCTCCCTGCTCAGTGGGGAGCCTGCTTCTGGCGCTATCTCTGCTCCTCCCCCTGCTCGTGCTCTCTCTGTCTCTCTCTCAAATAAAGAAATAAAATCTTTTAAAAATCTATATAAAAAAAAGGAGGGCACTTGTTGTAATGAGCACTGGGTGTTTTTTTTAAGTGATGAATCACTGAATTCTACTCCTGAAACCAGTATTGCACTGTATGTTAACTAACTACAATTTAAATAAAAATTTGAAAAGAAAAAAATGAATCATTGACTCTATTGGCTAATGGTGTTCACCACCCTCAGGATATAAGGAGCAAAATAATGAATCTAGGCTGACTAACTTAGTTGATGAGAATATGTCATCAGGGTCCAACCTTTACAGGCACAGTTAGCCTTGCACTAAGAAAAAGCTCTGTTCTCTGGGCGTACACTGGCCATTTCTCCATGCCTTATTTCCACAAGTTCCATGGAACTAAACCTCAGGCTCTGGGGTATTGGAGTGGCTCATGATCAACATGCTTCTACACTGAAAGTGATCATGAGAAGCAGCTCACTTAGTGAAGACTAGAAATAGTTGACATATTTTCAATAAATATTTCTTAAACACCTCCATCTGGGAAGTTTAAAAGGCAAATAACTGGTCTGTCCTTCAAGGAGCTCCAAAGTCAAGATAAGAGAAAGCACTTCCATGAATTATTACATGAAAGAGCTGAAGGAGCAGAGAAGCGTCTGTGAAGAAATTGGGGCTAAGCTGAATTTGGAAAGACTTGCAGAGTATGACTAGGCTCTCTCTGTGTATGGCGAATCCTTCTGTCTCAGTACCTGTCTTCCTGCCCTTAGGGAAAAGGAGGAACTCAGGGGTAAATACTTTGCCTAAGGATATACATGTAGCTGAGCTGAGATTTAAACCCAAGACTGGCTCTAACGATCTTGCAATGTGTTCCAGGGATGGGCTGATGGAGTGCTGGGGAAAGGGAGAGATTATGGGATTTGGTTATGGGACTGACTCAGTTGGCTGTGGGACCCAAACTCACCAAAGCAGGGGATTTCTGTGGCAGAATTTGGCGGTGAGGATGTGTGTATATGGGGGTTGTTGAGTGGACCAATCTCAAGAGTGCCTTAGATATGTTTATTATTATTTATTATTATTAGTCATTTTGCTTTGCATAGAAGATTTACAACTTTCAAAATACTTTCACTATCTCCACAAAACCCAACAATTTCAAATCATTATAAACAAAGAAACAGAGTTTACAACATAACATATTAAGTGATGATAATACCTTAACTTTGTGTATATTTATTTACTTATTTTTAAAGCTTTATTGAGGTATAACTTACATAACATAACATTTTCCTGTTGCAAGGATACAATTCATGGGTTTGTTAAACATGCAGTTTGCAGCCATCATCATAGTCCAGCTGTAGAACATCTCCATTACCCTAAAAAGTTCCCTCATGACTGTTTACAATTTCCCTGCTCCCACCTCCTGTCCTAGGCCACCGGCTGATCTGCTTTCTGTCTTTATAAATTTGCATATCAGTGCATATAAATATGCAATATTATGTGTCTGGCTTCTTTTACTTAGCACAATGTCTTTGGGTTCACCTGTACGTAGCATGTATCGGTAGTTCCTTCTTTCCAATACTGAATTGTTTTGCATTATATGGACATGTGGTACTTTTTTTCCTAGTCTTGTCACCAGTTGCTGAACATTTGTATAATTCCCTAACTTTAAATAGCACTTTTACATTTACCAATCACTTCGGCATATATTATCTTAACTGACCCTCACAAATCAGGGGAGAAGTCAAAGCAGGTTGCTGTTCTCACTTTATCATGACAATAAGGATGGTAATAGTAGCTGACATTTATGGAACTCTTCCTACGTGCAATGCTACTCTAAATATATAATGTGTATTAACTCATTTAATCTTTGCAACAACCTTTTGTGGATAGGGCTATTATTATCCTCATCTTTTAGATTGGTAGATTGGTTCAAAGTTAAGCAACATTCCCAAATCTTTGTAGCCAGAGAGTGGCAACACTGAGGTTTAAAACCTGGCAATCTGGCACCAGTAGTGAGGCCTAGAGAAGTCAGTAGATAAATTATTTAAGGCTATTGCTAGTACATGGAGGTGTACTCTCAATGTAGATATATTCAATATAAAATTATTTATCAGATCCCGAAGAATTTTAGAGAAATCTGACCCTTGGACATTAATATATAGTATACCTTTTAATTAATTAATTAATTAATTATTATTATTATTATTTAAATACAGGTAAGGATATAGGCTGTGAAAAGAAAGATATGTATGGCCTTTTCCAAAGTCACACATCTGGTCAGAGGCAGGGTCTGCATTACATCCTAGGTCTCCTGACTCCAAAGTTGGTATTTTTGTCATTAGCATTCTCCTTAAAGATTGATACAAAGCCTGGTGTGCTGGGAGACAGAAAAAGAGTGGTCTTGTATTGAGGAGGATATTGAAACTGGAAGTAAAAGCATCATGGAGACATAATTGTGTTTCTTTGAGTCTGAGGGCCCCAAACCTACTTTAGTTCCAGCAAATTCTTGAATTCACAGGTGACTGGGTCAACATGGGAATTCCATGTGTCTACACAGAAAGAATTGGCCACAATCCTTTCAGAAAGTATTGGTATTAAAAAAGGTTTTTATTTTTTAAAGATTTTATTTATTTATTTGAGAGAGAGAGAGAGACAGGGCATGAGTAGCGGGCAGAGGCAGAGGGAGAAGCAGACTCCCCACAGAGCAGGGAGCCTGATGTGGGACTCAATCCCAGGACCCTGAGATCATGACCTGAGCCAAAGGCAGATGCTTAACCAATCGAGCCACCCAGATGCCCCTAAAAAAGGTTTTTAAAGTTATTTATATCAGGCTCTGGAAATTATTATTAGTAAGTACTTCCCAAAGCGAGTCCTTGAAAGGAAAGTAGATTGAGTTTCTCACAAGGGTCTCTCTCAAAATTTAGCCCTAGGAACTTCAGACATCGTAATGGCAGCACCAATTGTGGAATATTCTGGTATTTTACTTTTCCTTCAGTGGATTTTCAACTCCTTTCTTTCTCCTTACATTTTGAGTAAGGGTCCCTGATGTTATAGCTAAAATGGTCCTTCACGTGGGAGGTGGTTCTCCATGGCCATGTTGCATGGTGAAGGAAAGACTGTGCCTCCCCCAGCACTGTTGGGGGAGCTGTTGGGCAGATAAGGGATGCAGTGCTGACTCCCTCCAGGCACTGGATTCTTTCTTCATCATAGCTTCATCAGACTTGGCTTTACAACCTAGGCTCTAGAGGCACAATGCCAAGGCTTGGTTTTTACATCCCCATAGTCTTTTCTTACCCAAAATAGGCCTATTCAGAGATTTGAGTTATTCACAGAAGTGATTTTTTTTTTCTTATTAACTGTACAGGCGAAGATCTATAGCATTTCATGGAGGAGGCAGGATTTAAGATGGTCTGGAAGGAGTGATGAGTACAAATGGACAAATTTTGGTAAAGTCCTATTCTGAGCAGAGGGGTGATTTATGATAGCTAATGTATGAAATTCATTTGAAATCATAAAGTGTTTAGCGAATAAAACAGTTCAGTGTGACTGGCCCTAGAGTGTGTGTTTAGGGGTCAGGGCTGGGGTAATGCTGTGGAAATTATCCTTGAAAGGAAGAGGAACCGTGCCACTCACTGTAAGGAGTATGAAGGATCTTAGTCTGGATTGGATCACAGCAGGTCAAGAGTGCAAGCAAGGAAAACCAGAGCTATTGCAATAATTATGTGTGAAGTTATATGAATCAGAAATAAGACAAAGGTTATGGATAATACAGAAATAAGGAAGTATTTGCCTGAAAAGGCAAAATCAACAGGATTTGGTGACCAACTGGAGAGGAGGGGCAGGAGGGAAAAGGAATGTTGGAATTTCTCTTGCTTCTAGGCTGGGAGACCAAAAAATGGAAAGGTAAAACGACAGTAAGTAGAAGAATCCAGCAGGCCATTTTGAATACAGTAGCCCGAGGCCTGTAACAGGCCTCTGGAGCAGACAGAACGGATTCGGTGGCTTCCTCGGGTTTGTGTTCTGCTTTTGTGCATACCTTCTAATTGTTGGACCGAGAGTGGCAGGTTTCTTGCTCTATATCAGAAAATTTCTACACACTGATTTCAATTCAATACTCTGATTAATTTAAAATCATTTTACTGGTAAGAAATAGGTGGGTGAGGGATAGGCAGGTTGGAGGGGAGGAGAAGAAAACATGAAAGAAGGGGATTTCACTCATTAACTCTATTCTTTGTGATGTGTTTCCCTGGCACAGTGGTTTCTAACCCTGATGATGCATCAGAATCATCTGGGGAATGTAAAAACTAGAGCAACAAAACCCAGACCCTGCCCTAGACCTACTGAATCAAAATCTCAGGCTGTGGTCCCCAGTGACCCTGGAATCTGTGTTTTCCAAAGACTTCCCCAAATGATTCCTTAATGTGTTAAAAAGAAAACCAAAATATTGCTGACGACTCAGATACAATGTATTTTCAAAACGGTAGTTTTGTTTTAGAATAGGTTTTCTCTAACTGTTCAGATTATACAACCCTTCTTTTACCCTGCCAAACGTTTGAAGGTTGTCTTCGTCTGCTCAGGCTGCCACAACAAAGTAACACAGACTGGGTGGCTTAAAAAAAATGAGATATATGTTCTCATGGTTCTGGAGACTGAAAAGTCCAAGATCAAGGTTCTAGAAGGGTTCCGATTCGGGTGAGACTTTCTTTCTCGCTTGCAGACAGTTGTGTTTCTCTGCCCTCACATGGTGGCAAGAAAGAAAGACAGAGACAGAGAGATAGAGATGGTTGGGGGAATGGAGGGAGAGAGAGAGAGACAGAGAGACAGATCTGGTGTTTCTTCCCTTTTATAATGACATTAGTCCTGTTGGAGCAAGGCTCCACCCTTATGATTTCATTGAACCTTAATTAGCTCCTTAAAGATCATGTTTCTGCTACAGTTGCATGAGAGTTTAAGGTTTCAACATATGAATTTTAGGGGGACACACAGTTCAGTCCATAGCAGTCGTCTGTAAAGCCAATCTGCCCATCTCAAGGGAGATTAGCCACCACAATAAGACATACATACACACAGAGTGTCCTTCTAGCTTCTCTTCATTACAGTTATTAACACTTTACTTTCTCACCACTGTTTTAAAATTTACAAAGTAGAAATTTTTAAAAGTCTGTGGTATCAAAATACAAAATTCTTTATAAAGCATCAAAGTGATGCATCCAGTTGTTTGGTAGGACTTATCAGAGTTATCCTCGCAATCTGGGATAGTAGGGTTAGTACAACTCTTAATTCTTGGACCACTTGCACAGAATTATAGACTTTTATAATTTGTTTAAGGATTAAAATAATCATCTTGTAATTCAGGTAAAAATAGTTTGTTAGCATATAATAATGACCATAAGATACAGGTAGGAGGGCTGTGGCAGAA
This sequence comes from Ursus americanus, assembly GCF_024610735.1. Classification (NCBI taxonomy): domain Eukaryota; kingdom Metazoa; phylum Chordata; class Mammalia; order Carnivora; family Ursidae; genus Ursus; species Ursus americanus. The sequence continues at coordinate 7,015,295 of NC_142137.1, read as the reverse complement.
CCATGACCCAAATCCAAATTTTCTGAGACAAATTTTGCGGTTTTGCCAATCCAGTTTGACTTCCTATTTCCTGCCATTGTTCTAATACAATATGTTCTATTAATTTCCTGGAATGTTGGAACAAAGTACCACAAGATAGATAGCTTCAAACAACAGAAATGTATTCTCTCACAGTTCTTGGGGGTGGAAGTTCAAAGTCAAGGTTTGGGCAGGGTGAGGCTCCATCTCAGACTCTGGTAGATCCTTCCTTGCCTCTCCCAGCTTCTGGTGTGGTCAGCAGTCCTGGGCATTCCTCGACTACCAGCTATATCAGTGCAATCTCTGTCTTCTTTGTCACGTGGTGTTCTTGTTGTGTCTCTGTCCTCACGTGGCATTTTCCTCTTCCTACAAGGAGAATGGTCATGTTGGAGTAGGGCCCACTCTAATGACCTCACTTGAACTGAATTACATCTGCAAAGATCCTATTTCTGAATGAGATCACGTTCACAGGTACAAGGAATTGGGACTTCAACATATCTTCCTGGGGACAGGATTCAACTCATAATATCAGGTAACCCAGTAAGAGCTCCTGGTTTTCTGTACCAATCACCTTTGTCTCCATATGAATGCAGTATGCTATCTCACTGAAGAAACTGTTCTATAATTTAGGCAACATTATTAATTTAAACAAATCTTTAAACCAAAAAGAAAATGTCTAGTTAATTTCTGCTTGATGGCTCTGCATTCCTCTTAGGAGTAGGAAGTATTATTTTATGGAGGAAAAAAAGATAATCAGAACTCTCAAGTGCCTGATTCAGAAGGGTTTTCATGTGTCTACAGGAACACAAACTCTGGAGTTTGTGGAGTTAAAATTTTTTTACTCAGTATAAGCATGGACATTGATCTTGATGGTACAACTGATAGTAGATTTCTTCCTTATTTTTTAAGCTTTTATCAAGTCTCTGCAGTGCGCCAGGATTTCAACAGAACAAATAAGATGCTGTCTACCTTCAAATGACACTCACCCTTGCTTTCTCTCCAGAGGGAAAGCACCAACAAAACTATCTTTGCCCTTGGCAAGACATAATTTAAAAGATGTACCATACCAAATAGAAGAGTGGTAAAAAGATAAACAGAGAGAAAGAGAGAGAGAAAGAAAAACTCTAACAAATAGTAATATTCCTCTTGCATTCATGTTAGAATAATTTATTCTGTTGTTTAGAGAGACATTGATAGTATATTTTTTGTTTTGTTATTTTTTAATACTGTTTTTACCTTTGAATCCATTTTTGCTTTCCAATACCTTTTTAAAAATTATTTTATTTATTATTATTTTTTTAAGATTTTACTTATTTGTCTGAGAGAGAGAGAGAGAGAGAGAGAGAACAAACAGGGAGGAGGGGCATAGGGAGAGAGAGAGAAGCAGACTCTCTGCTGAGCCGGGAGACTGATGTGGGGCTCAGTCCCACGACCCCGGGATCATGACCTGAGCTGAAGGCAGACACTTAATGGATTGAGCCACCCAGGCGCCCCTAATTTATTTTTTGAGAATATTTTATTTATTTATTTATGTATTTGAGAGAGAGCAAGAGTGAGAGGGCACAGGTAGGGGGAACAGCAGAGGGAGCGGCAGAGGGAGAGGCAGAAACAGGCTCCCTGCTCAGCAGGAAGTCCAGGGCCCACCCAGCTCAGTCCCAGGACCCTGGGACAATGACCTGAGCCAAAGGCAGAGGCTTAACCAACTGAGCCACCCAGGTCCCCCTCTGATACTTTTTTAAAGCCAGGCCTGATGCTCTCTCTCTGAGACCCCGCTTCATGAATGGGTAGATGAAATTTATAATCTGGAGCTGACAGTTCAGTGGCCAAGATAACTGCACAGATGTGGGCATAATGTATAATGGCTGTTCTTGAAGTCCCCTGAGATTACACCATGTTCCTCAAGGTCAGAAAAATCATAGTGCACTGTCAGAGTGAAGTGACACAACTATTGGATATAAATGAGATCAAAAGGCAATGTTTTGTATCCTATTTTGATTAAGGCTTATAGAGAGAACTAATGCAAATCGATGCAAAAAATTCAAGATTGCTTAGTAAGCTTAGGAGAATTTCTTTCTTTCTTTCTTTTTTTTTAAAAGATTTTATTTATTTATTTGACAGAGAGAGACAGCCAGTGAGAGAGGGAACACAAGCAGGGGGAGTGGGAGAAGAAGAAGCAGGCTCCCAGCGGAGCAGGGAGCCTGATGCGGGGCTCGATCCTAGGACCCTGGGATCAGGCCCTGAGCCAAAGGCAGACGCTTAATGACTGAGCCACCCAGGCGCCCCAGGAGAATTTCTGTCTTTGTATTTGGCTAGGCATTGCCAACACATTCGTAAATAGTCACTTAGCCATGTATTTGAACAGATTTTAATGTGGATGGTGGATGAGTCACAAATCTGAGTTTTGGTGCTCCTAGATGAATTCCAATGCTGACCAACTATCAAGTAATGATGGAGAGAAAAAAGGAAAGATTTAAAAAGTTCTCAATTGGCAAGGATAATACATCATATGCTACCTAAGTCTCCACATTCGTTAGTCTGATTCTGTAGAGATTCGAATGGAAGAGTTTTTCCAAATGAGCAGAGTTGGCCTCATTTCCGCCCTGTCATTGCTGCCTGTGCTGGTGAGCACAAGAGGGGCTTTCTGGTTTAACCACCAGTTTACTCCATTTTGCTTATTAACTGTCCTCAGTTGAACTTGTGCAGTTTTGCATGGGTCCTTCAGTGACTCCATGATTTAGCTTTGGGCATTGCTCTATTCAATTGTATGAAAACAGTGTTTGCAAACAGCATTCAGTGTTTTCTAGGAATCCTTGTCAACTACAGGACAAAGTCCAAATGTCTTAGCTTTGCCTTCAAGGCCCTGTCCAAATATATCTCCTTGCCTGTGACTAAAGCTTCAGCCAAACCAGTTCACTGTTGTTCGGACAGGCCCGAGCCTTCTCTCCACCAACCTTTGGGCATGTTGTTTATTATGCTTGAAATAAGTAACAGGTAATTTAAGTTCTAGCCATTCTTCAAGTTGCACCTCCTTCATAAAGTCTGTAAGAGATATCCCTTCAATTTAGTCTTGCGATGATCTCACCTAGAGGATTTATTTGTAAAAAGGCAAAGCAGATTTTAATCAAGGGAAGGAAAAAAACAGATGTTTTTTCCTTCCCCTGAAAAGAGTCAAAGACCAGCATTCAAGTCTTTTGGCTCAAAAGGAATCCGGGATTATGAGATAACACTGTACTGGTCAACAGGACCCAGCTGGAAGAATGTTCTGATGTAGTGAACTTGTTAGTGCATCTAATAGCAGCTAGACCTCCTGACCTCTTTCTTGTCTTAGAAGGAAGAAAGCCAGTAACGGATTTCCTTCCATGCAGCATATCTGATACAACTGCTTTAAGGTAAACTCTTGAGCATTAGTAGCAGCTGGTTTTCCTCTGGAAGATAGAAGTCAAGGAGCAGGGACAGTTTTCATGGTCATAGTCTGGGGCTGCTGCAGTGGCCTTATTCCTATTCCAAAAATGATGGTACTACTCTATCTCTCTTGTAGATACATAATTCTAAAGCCTGAAGACTTTCAACTTTTACTTTTGGCCAACACTTTCAATTCAAGGCTCATCGAAATAATGGTTCTAGTAGGAAGCTGCACTCTCAGTCTTGTCATTGTCATCATTGTCAACAGATGCACCCTCCATCTTAAATCCTGTTAAGGCTGCAGTTTTACAGACACCTCTTATGACTGCTCTGGTTGAGAGTACAGAAGCAGTGATTGCTTTTATACCTTGGAAGCTTCGAACTGTGAGTCTCTCATTCAGCCTAGATTGCAGACTTCAGGCAGAGAACATCTCCCTCCCTAAAACAGTGTTTCCTTTAATCTCAGTTTATAGGCTTGGTAACTCTGATCTGAGTTTGTTTCTCTCTTGTAGACTTTACTAAAAGTGCCAGATAAGAGCCCATATGTGGATCACTATGAATATTCCAACTATTTCCCTAACACTGGAGTCTCTAGCAGAACATGGACATTCTTCCAAAGTACAGAGGCAAGCATTTGACTAAGTATTTTGCTACCTCATCGTAAGGATCACCAGCTTCTTAGCTGCTATTCCTCCACTAACTCTTGACATTCTTCGGCTTAGTAGCATTCCACTTTCAATTACCAGTTTCTGAATCACTAAGATTTTATTTGGCTATTTATAAGAAAAATTCCAACAACTAGCTCAAGCAATGTAAGAAATTTATTTCTCTTTCATGTTAAAGAAGTCTGGAGGCAGGTAATTTAGAACCGGAACTCAGTGTACTATTTCTCTTCTATCCCATCCTTTGTACTTAGATTCCAACTTTCGAGGTTGCCTCACGGTGCAAAGTGGCAACTGGGGTTCCAGACATTTTGTTCAAGTTTTAGACAGAAATAATGTAGAGGACAAAAGGACAACAAAATCCCCTCCTTGTTGAGTTTATGTCCTTAATAGTGAGTAGGGAATATAGTCTTTCAGTTGGTATACCGAAGCTTGTAATTAAACCAGGATTCTGTTATTAGGTAGGAGAAATTGAATATTGTATAGACAACTATCACAGTATTTCTCTAACATTTAACCAGCCATTATTCCAAAAACTAAATGTAGTGGTAAGCCCCTGAAGGTACACCTTACAAGTACAATACAAAAATACCCCAAACTACCCGTGGCAAAATAACTTGCATTAGTAAAATACTGAAAACAATCTAGATACCCACGCTTTGATTAGTTGAGCAGCCATAAAATGGTGTAATTTGCCATTGTAAAAGTGACAAATTAGATCTTTATGTAACTATATGGGATGATTTCCAGAATATATCATTAAATAAAGCAAAGTACCAACAGGTATGCAGTGAACTGGCTTTTGTGTAATAAAGAATAAATAAATAAGAGCACATAGACACACATTGCCTAGTTTTTCAAAAAAGAAACATAGAAGTGACAACCTAGAGAGTAATGAAAGTGATTACATAAGCAGGTGGGTGAGAACTGAGGAAGGGGTAGGGCTGGGAACGAGACTTCTCTGAACATACCTTTAAATAGTGTTGACTTTTGGAATATTTTACACATTCATGTAAATATTTTATATATTCAAAAACAAGCAACTAAAAAGGATGAAATAAAAAGCAAATACTAAAACTTAATACAAATACAAAAAATCTTCATTGTGTATAAAGTTGATATCATAACTACATAGAAAAAGGAATTAATCAAAGTAACTGAATATAGTACTTTGACCATATACACTTAGAAGAATATATTTCAAGGACAAAAACAATTACAAACCACATTCGAACTCTTCTTACTGGGTTTGTTGTACTTGGTGATATTGGGGTTCCAACTCTCCGTCTTGTTTGCATAGTAGACAGTGAATGAGTGAATACATACATTTTGGGGGGAAACAGGCTTTTTCATGTAGGAGAAGGAACTTACAAAAATGGAATGTGAAAAGTTAAGGAAGAACATTGGATGTTGGGTTTGAATTGGAGATAACAGTATGAACAAATTGTGTATATGTATTCTTTGCTGTCTTCATTAACGTCTAAGAAGCAATTACACCCCAGCAGCAACAAGCATACCTCATTAATTTTCTTAGGTGAAATAATTGTGTTGGAGTTAGGTAAAATAATATTTGTATTCTTAAGGGATGCATGCTGAAATAGGGGTAAAGTCACGATGCTTACAACTCATTTTCAAATGGCTCAGTAAAAAGTTAAATAATGTAAAACAGTCTCTCTTTCTCTCTGTCTCTACCTGGAGAGAAAGAGGAAGCAAATGCAGAAAATTGTCAAGAATTGATGAATTTAGGAGAATAGTATATAGGTAATTATTGGTTTATTCTTTCAACTTTTAAGTAGCTGGAATCTCAGGTTTGGGAAAATATTATGAGGTTTGATAGTTTAATTCATTCAAAATTTACCATGAAATTACTATATTTGACTCCCATGATTTTCATTCTAAGAACTTACCATCCCCTGACACTTTCTATATTCAGTCTTTATATTGCCAACTCCCCCCATCCCCCAAATGAGTTCCATTGAGTAAAAATTTGGTTTTGATCATTACTATAGCTCCAGACCTAGATTGGTGCTTGGTACCTGCTAGATGCTCAGGAAAAATATCTATTGAAAAATATCTGTTGAAAAACAAAGAAAAGATATCCAAAATTTCACAATTATCTAACCTGGCACATGTATGTTACCAGGTGCTGGACATAGGGAGGGCATTGTCAATAGAGACATATCTACTGCTCATCTCTGAGAAATTCTCTAGTATTATTTCTCTGATTTTTAAAATATGAAGTTTCCAATATTCTAATTTTTTAAATACAAACATTTAACATGAAACATATACTAAATTACTTTTAATAAAAATCCACATTCCACTGCCCATTACCACCCCCACTAAGAAAGTCATTTTTTTAAAACTTTGAGATATAATTGACTATTACATTGTATTAATTTTAGATGTACAAGACAGTGATTTGATAAATGTACATATTGTGAAATGATTACCACAATAAGTATAGTTATCATCTCACATAGTTACAATTTTTTTTTGTGATGAGAACTTTTTTAAAAAGATCTATTTGTTTATTTGAGAGAGAGAGAGAGAAAGTGCAGGGAGAGGGAGAGAGAGAATCCACAAGTAGACTCCTCACTGAGTGGGGAGCCCAATGTGTGGCTTGATCCCAGGAACCTGAGATCATGACCTGAGCTGAAATCAAGAGTCTGATGCTTAACCAACTGAGCCACCCAGCACACCCCCCTTTTAAAAATAGATTTATTTACTTATTTGAGGGGGGGGGCAGAGGGAGAGGGAGAGAATGTCTTAAGCAGACTCTGCACTGAGCCCGGAGCCCAAAGTGAAACTCAGTCTCACTACCCTGAGATCATGACCTGAGCCAAAACCAAGAGTCAGCCGATCAACTGACTCCACCATCCAGGTGCCCCTCTTACTTTTAAGAAGCAATCATTTTTAATGCTTTTGTTTGCTCTATTTTCAGTGGTTATGTCCTTACTTACAATGATATGTTTATACTATTATATTCTTAGTAATCAAGTTGAGAGATTCCTTATTGACTTCCTGTTTTGATTGGTGAGGATTTATCAATTTTGGGACACTCACCTCCTCTCCTCCAATCTTCCCAATATAGATATATTGCTAATGTAAGTTATCAGAAACCACTGCTTATATGAATATATTCATTATTGTATAGTTTAAAATTTTTCGAGGTACTCTTTTTTCTTTTGGCCAAATTCCATCTACATACCTTTAATTTTTCTGAATATTCTACCATATTTTGTTCTCTAATTGTCTTCCTACCCTTTATTCCTTGAAGGCCTTGGAGTCAACTTGAGGTCCTGTCTTCCTTTGCTCTTAACTGCTGGCTTGACAGTTCCCCAGACATGTTATTTAGCTGTCATTTGGGGACTCTCCACCATTTTTCAGGTTGAATCTACCATATCAGGTTTTCTTAACTCTCTTTTTCATGGTTAGCTTATTATTTTGTTGGAGCATGTTGTTGAGTAGAATTCTTAGAAAAGATGGGCCTGAAGAGAATTTATTTGAATGCATGCATTTAACAAAAACATCTTTATTTTACCTCACACTTGACTGATAATTTTGCAGAATGGAAAATTAATTGCTGACAATCAATTTCTCTCATATTTTTGAAGGTTTTGGTCTACCATCCTCTAGCACACCGGGTTACCAAAGAGAAACTTCATGCTATTCTTACTCTTTGTTGATAACCTGTATTTTCTCATTTGTGTTATTCAGATTTGGTGTAACAGAATTTCTAATAATGTTCCCTACATCTCTTTGTTTTGCTTTGTTTTTCTTTCAGTATGTTGGACACTCAGTGGGAATTTTCAATATAAAAACTTGTGTTTCAATTTCTGGGAATTTCTCTAGTATTATTTCTCTGATAATTTGCATCTTCCAATTCTTCTTTTTCATCTCTGAAACTCCTATTAGGTGGGAGAACCAGTATCTAATTCTCGTTTTATAGATGCCAAATCTTTCGACTATACCTGAGGATTTTATCTATGGTCTCAGAGATATCTCTTCTCTGAAACCTCTCAGTTTTCCTAGAGCCGGGACCCTCTGGTGAATGGGCACCTAGTTCCCAGGATTTTACATCTAGGGTGTGGAAGGTAATGGAGGAATTCAGTATTTTTTAAAAAGATTTTATTTATTTATTTGACAGAGATAGACAGCCAGCGAGAGAGGGAACACAAGCAGGGGGAGTGGGAGAGGAAGAAGCAGGCTCCCAGCAGAGGAGCCTGATGTGGGGCTTGATCCCAGAACGCCAGGATCACGCCCTGAGCCAAAGGCAGACGCTTAACGACTGAGCCACCCAGGCACCTCTGGAAATCAGTATTTTACATACAAACTTGTAACCAAAGCCCTTGTTCCAGCCCTGTCTTTCAACTCTACACTATTCTACATCTGACATCTTCAAGGATTGAGCATGCTCAGGATTTGATGGGGGAAGCTGTCAGTCTTCTTGTTTGTATTCCTTCTATGAGAGATGTGGTCTATGTTTGTTTCCATCTTCATTAATCAATTGCCAGAACTGCTTTCCTTTTTCTGTAATTTTTTTGGAAATATTTGTTGCTTATGTCCACTCTCTTTTTCAGCCATTTCTTTTATTCTTTTACTAAAAACTTAGTGTAATCTCATATTTATATTATATTCTAAGTTATGATCCCATACTATGTTATTTATTTTGTTGCTCAACTTATTCCAGCTCTGGTTACCGAAAGCTCTTTTACATTCGTTTGTGGGTTCAAGTTCAGGAACTGGATGTGGTGACTGCTACTGGATTGTCATTGCTTCTAGGCCCTCTCTGCAGACCAAGTGAGGTAATGTATGTAGCATCCTAACCCACCAGTACACACATGTCTATACTTGTTTTTGTATCCATCTATTTGTATTTACATTAAGTTAAACATGAGTTCATACTGATGTCTCTGATTCTAATCTAGTGCTACAGGCTTCAGTCAAGGTGAGGCATTTTTAAAATTCTATTTTATTTTTCAAAGATTATTTATTTGAGAGAGAGAGAGAAAATGTGAGCAGGGAAGGGCAGAGGGAGAGAGGGAGAGAGGGAGGGAGAAAGAATCTCCAGCAGACTCCCCACTGAGCATGGAACCCAATGTGGGGCTCCATCTCATGACCCTGAGATCATGACCTGACCTGAAATCAAGAATCAGATCCTTAACTGACTGAGCCGCCTGGTGAATTTTAAAATTAAAAATAAAATTTTTAAAAATTTTTGAAATTTATTGAGTCCATTAATCCATTCTTCTCAAAGTTCCACTAAATTCTAAGTAAACATCATAATTATTACTAATTAGCAGTTTAAAATTAATCATAAATCTATTTTATTACATTGTAGACTTATATAACAAGTTTCCTTTTGTTGTGAGTATTTGAGCACAAAAATGTATGCCCATTTAGTGCTCAGAGCTTGTTGATTTATTTACATGTATCACAGAAGCTTATAGTTTACAGTTGCTTGCATTATTAAGTGAAGCACGGATTCTTAACCTCTTCATCTAAGTAAGAAATACTGCAGTGATTGGTTTTAAAATCTTCCTGCTTGAGAAAGAAGAACTAAGTGTCAATAATCCTCTTCTGACTTTACAAAGAATATTAGCTTGCATTTATACCTTCTAAAACACAAAGATGCCAATTACTTTGGCCAACCATCTGGGTTTACCTGGGACAGAGAGTTTTCCTGGGATATGGGCCTTCTGATGCTAAAACGGGGAAATTCCTGGGCAAACAGAGAAGAGTTTGTTTAAATATTAGCACCTGGAAAACAATTCCTGACAATCAACTACAGTTATAGATTTTTTTAGATGTTAGAGGTTACTTTTACAGGGCATAGCAATTATCTCTGAAGGCCCAGTGTTTTAGATTTATTTGTTAGAAATTACATTTGTAAGTTCAGTTTTGTGTCACAAAACTAGTCTCCATTTCTGCAACTGTAGAGGAAGAGAGAATAATATATTCTTATTATCATTTGAAAAATTTTCTTAGTGGGAATTCAAATGTTCTCCAGTTTCAAGGCAAAGTGATGGAATTCCATTAGTAAACACTAAAGAAGAAAACACTGACCTGAGAGGCTCAGTCAGGCAATACAGAAAGAACACTGAGCAGGCAACACTTCGCACCAGCAGTACCCCTTTAAATACATCCAGTTGGTCATGTACGCGATTGATTTAATGCTAATTCCTTGACAGACACTGAAGAATTATTATTTTGTTTCTGAGATTACAACTTACTTTTTGAGCTGGCTTAATAATGCCTTTTCCAGGATCACAGCATAGCAATACTGGGGAATATTGTCATATAGCATATTATAATAACTATTCAAATTGTATTTTAATTAAAAATCATTGATTTGTATCTATCTTGGACACAATAGTGAGGAAATTCTCTCATGACGAAATGATTGCATCTCAGAAGTTTGGAGAAAAAGGAAACAGGTGTGGGAGAGAGTTGAAGGAAGTAAATTTGGGACTGTAGTTCCATCTTCCCTCTAGAAGTACATGAGGATGGCACTGTGTCTCGGTGTCCTGGTAAGCTGTTATTTAGTTAGTTTTATGGATATTCTGTGTGTGTGTGTTTTTAAGATTTATTTATTTATTTGAGAGAGAGAGAGACAGAGAACGTGTGTGTGCCTGTGTGAGTGGGAGGAGGGGCAGAGGGAGAGTCTTGGAGCAGATTTCCCGCTGAGTGTGGAGTCCGACATGGGGCTCCATCTCATAACCCGTGAGATTGTGACCTGAGCTGAAACCAAGAGTCAGATGCTCAACCAACTGAACCACCCAGGCGCCCCATGTGATACTCTGTGTGTACTTCCTTGTTATTCTAGTCTTTAATCAAGCCTTGGTGAATTTTCAGACTTTTTTCCCCTTCTGTGCTTTTGGTTATTAATGGTGGTCAGTGCTTGAAGCCAGTGAGGTGGTAGCAGGAATCTTGAGGTAAGAGCTGGGGCTCCACTCCCAAGAGAAGGTTGTTTTCTCTATTATGAAGCTGCAGTAGTCTTTCATAGGAAGGTGGTAAACCATCATTCCAGACTGATGTGGGTGAACAGCCTCAGCTTACCTGTGTATACGGAGCCCAGAAGAGATCTTCATCTCCACTTCTAATACAATTTAAGACTTGCACCATTGAAAATAAGATGTTAGTCTTCTGTTGCCATAGAACTACAGTGTTCTTTAAAAAAATATTTTTTATACCACCAATAATGAATGACATGTTTTGTGCAATTAGATTCATGTCAGACAGCCAAAGGTACCCTTTTAATTAGAAGACAGCTTGACTATAATTACTTTGACCTATTCTTTCTTCCCTGCCATACTATATATCATAATAAATGGTACCTACCCAAATCAAAGTAATGTAGAGAACATTATGTGATTTCATTGTTAGTTTCTTTAGACAAAATTTTCAAGGTCTTTGACAATAAGAATTAAATAGAAATGAAGTTAAATAAAATTATAATACAAATAGCTTGTATAAAAGATGATATTTAAATAAGACACATTTATTATTATTACTTAAACATCTGAATTAAAAATCTATAGTTTCAAGTAAATATCTAAAGCACTTTAAAGGGCATAAAAGAAGGGTGCCTGGGTGGCTCAGCTGGTTGAGTGTCCTACTCTTGATTTCAGGTCAGGTCATGATCTCAGCATCGTGAGATTGAGCCCCACATAGGGCTCTGTGCTGAGTGTGGAGCCTGCTTGGGATTTTCTCTCTCCTTCTCCCTTTGCCCCTCCCTCCCAACACCTGCCCAACTCTTGCACAAGTGCACTCTCTCTCTAAAAAAAAAAGGGGGGGGCATAAAAGAAGGTAAAGACTTCAAGGACATATCTAATCTTTAAGTTCCTCTCAAATATCATGTACTTTAGGAGTGCTGGCTGAGTCCCTGTGCTATGTAAATATTTGCTTGTCTCTCCACAACATCATCTTATCTGTATCCTGCATAGCATTTGCGCTATCTAGTCCCTCAGGTGGCTTTATATGTACATATTTATATATATTTATATTTTTATATATATTTATATTTAGATAAATGTTATCTCTTCCTGCTAAATCGTAAGTTGCTTGAGGATAGGATCCATGTCTTAATCACCTTTGTTTCTCCCTTCATATAGCTGGCACTAGAAATAAAATGGAATGATTGATCAAAGAGACCATTCAAATGATCTACTTTGTAGAAAAGAGGTCTGCAAACTTGCCTATCAAGGGCCAGACAGTAGATACTTTAGGTGTTGTGCGTCAAATGGTCTCCATCTCAACTCTTCAACTTTACCATTGTCATGTGAATGCAGCCTTAGGTAATATGTAAATGATGGGCATGGCAATGTTTCCATAAAAATTTACTTACAAAATCTGTGGGTGGATAGATTGGATTTGGTTAATGGGCTGTAATTTGCTGATCCCTGTTGTAAGAACATTGATTGGATCTTCAAACAGGAAATATGTTAACAGTTTTATACAATAGTGTAAGTCCTATATTTCTGTCCCTCTCAGTTGTAATGGTCCTGTCTCTCTTGCACCCCATCTTGTATACCCCCCACCACCAGCCACTTCTCAGATGTCTGGTGATCTTTGGTTGTCTCCCCATATTTAAACAAGGGGATCTATACAGCTGATTGGATGGATGCCATGTGCATGTGGGCAGGGCATGTCAATAGCGCATTTTAGCGTATGGAGACCTGAATGGGCCATTTCATTAGGAAATCTGGGGTGATGTCTTTAGGCTTTTCTCTTGGGTTGATAAGATTTCCCAGAAAAGAATTCTACCACCAACATGGGGCTGGAATTCACAACCCCGAGATCAAGACTTACATGCTCTACTGACTGAAACAGCCAGGTGCCTTGCCCAGAAGAGTCTTCTAAATACTTTTTTATAAAAGAGAGGGAAGGATAATTAATCACAATGAGGACACTATGGTAAAAGCCTCAAAATATGCTTAATCTACATCACATAGAGATGAAAGAGCCCATGTACTTATTTTTCTTTACTGGAAGACTGTGAACATTTAGCAAGCATAAACTATGCCTCCTCTAAGGTTGTGCCACTGCTTAGCATGGCATCTAACACAGGGTAGATGGTCAGCAGATCTTTGCTAAGTGACTAGAGAACATAAGGCTGGAAAGTCTGGGAAGGATATTTCTCTGTTCCTGACATCTCATCAAATTCTATCATGTTTTCTTTTCCTTTCTTTTGCTTCCATTTCCCTTCCCTTCCCTTCCCTTCCCTTCCCTTCCCTTCCCTTCCCTTCCCTTCCCTTCCCTTCCCTTCCCTTCCCTCCCTCATTCCTTCCCTATCCATCCCTCCCTCCCTCCATCCTTCCCTCTCTCCCCTCCTCTCCCCTCCCCTCCCTTCTCCCTCTTCCTTCCCTCCTTCCTTCCTTCCTTCCTTCCTTCGATAACTTCAGTGGTATACATGCCTGGAATGGTTTTGTTTTCTCCCAATGAACACATGTGAAGGAAGCAGGAGGGAGGAAACCCCAGTCTGCTCTGTTAAAATCATTGTGATGCACATCTTTTTTAATTGTAATATGAAATGAGAATGCCAATGAATCCATACTTCGTATATGTATATCTTCTTGTGGGGCTTGTCAGAAAAGATTACCAAGTCTATGAGAATCAGTAGAAATAGGAAAATAATTATATTCAAATAAAATTATGATTTATATTTATTTTTTCAATAATTTTTTATTCTTTAAGCACTGTCTTCTTAACTGGTTTAAAAACACAGTCATCATTTGGAATTAATTTAGGTTACTTTAAATTTACATAAGAAGTTTCTTGTCTCTTGTTAAAGGTTACTTAATTCAATTAGATTTTTAAGTTCTAGTAAATAAAATGGTAACTTAGCAACCAAATTTGGATATTTCCTACATGTTGATAAATAGTGTTATAGGACTCAATCTCCAACTTTCTTGAAATAATAGTAGATCAAGGACAAAAACTCTTTTAATACTCAATTAATAATTTTATTAATTGATATGAGAGGTCAAATATGCTTATGATCTGATATTCTACAATAGACGTTCATTACCTTATTCACCTGACATCGGTCTAATGAGTCGATTAGGTAAAGCAGAGACTGCGAAGGACCCTTGAGTTTCAGCTGGGCACATGTCTCTCTTGCAGATGTGGGGAGGCAACTAAATTCTACACCACAAGAGGAGAGCAGCAGTGATGTGCACAACTTCAGGGTCATGTCCCTTAAAAAGGAAATTGCTTGCTTTCCATTTCTGATTCTCCCCTACTTCTTGAAGTTAGAATGTAGACATGATTCTGATGAGTCAGTTTTTACTATGCTGCCAAAAGGAATACCCTATGGAATGATGGAGCAACAAGACAGAGGAAATCTGAGTGACTTTGTGGCACTACTATGGGAGATAGAAATCACCTTCTATTTCTTTGAGGTGCTTTTATTTATTTTTTAAAGATTTTATTTATTTGACAGAGAGAGACAGCCAGCGAGAGAGGGAACACAAGCAGGGGGAGTGGGAGAGGAAGAAGCAGGCTCATAGCAGAGGGGCCTGATGTGGGGCTCGATCCCAGGACTCCGGGATCACGCCCTGAGCCGAAGGCAGACGCTCAACAACTGAGCCAGCCAGGGGCAGCGTCCCTGGCTGTGAAGTCAGGAAGGAAGGAAGCCTGTAGAAACTGAGAGCCACTGGTCAACAGTAGCAAAGGGATGGCGAGGCATTGTCCGGCCCCACGGAGCTGAATTCTGCCCGGGATCTGGAAAGATTCTGCCGCCTCTCCCGGCAAGGCTAGCGGCCCTGCCTACACTTGCATTTCTGCCTGGGGAGCCTCCCAGCAGAGAAATCAGCCAGACCCACACAACTTCTGGCCTACAACACGGAGAAAATAAATGTGTGTTGTTTGAAGCCACCGAGCTTGTGCTACTTGGTTAGAGCGGAGATAGAAAGCTGGGAATCTCTTTCGCCTACTACAGGGTCATCCTGGCCAGCGCCGAGCTGCCGGAGCGGGACCTGGTGTGCGGCTCCCGGTCGGAGTCCGAAGCCGAGTCCGAGGTGGCCGTAACCCAGCCGGACACGGAGGAGAGCCACAGTCCCTTTGAGGTGCTTTTAAACAATGGATTTTCCTATATCGTAACAGATAAACCTAGGTACCAAATTTTATATATCTTTCATTTAAGGCAGTATATATAGTAGTTTTAAACACTCACAAATTTATGTTATTAGTTGCTTCTGTCAATAATGTGCTTATGAAATTAGGTTTAACCTTTTATTAAAGAATTTACAATATTGTCTATGCTGTTAATCCAAGTAGTTCTAATTAATTAATCTGAAATTTCTTTATATAGTTGAAATTTATAATAAAGCAGACCAAACCAATTCTGATTTAGTGAGATATTTGGCATACTTACACAATCATTCTGATACACTTAAATATATTTCTATACCATACTTTTTATATTATATGTACATGTGGTCTTCTACATTAGATTAAAAGAGAATAGTATGTTCATATGTTCATGTGTACTATTATTATGTAACTAATAAGAATGAATGAATACATATACTCGTTACAGGTAATTTCACTTTTACTAGTTTTATATGCTAAGGACTATATAGAGAAATCTGTTAAAGCTAGATATTATTGTCTTCTTAAAATTAGAGTAGTCATGCCAAATAAAGAACATCTTTTCAGGAAATACAAACAAACAGCAGACTTAAAACATTTGGAAACAGGGATAACAGACAGTAAACTTATGAGGTATGTACGCAGAATGAATGAACTCCTGTGCAAATGAAATTCAAGTGTGTGGCTGTGCCTTATTTTTTAAAATCTTAGAAAGGAAGTTCTAAATGAATTAATATAAGTTGTAAGTGATATTTAGTGGGCTGATTTTAAAAAACAAATAAAATTAAAACTACACTGAAACACTTTCCTTCTCTAAGTTCGACACAGATCAGAAAGGTTGATAAATAACTGTTGCTCAGTAGAAAAATCTACTGCCATTTTTTCACTTTAATTTTTAGTAAATAATTTTTTCCATAATACAACATTAGAAAGTCCAAATGTATATTTAGTAAAAGATATTAATGACAATTGTATATTAAAAATAGTATCTTGTTTTGAGTTATCCAGTGGTTTGAATAAGAGAAAGATTAATTCTTGTATATATTTGTAGATAGGCAAGATTTTAATGGGCAATTTCTGTAACTTTCTGTAGCAGCATTGATAGTTATCTCTCAGCATTTTCCACTTCTTCCATTATTACTAATTTATTTAGCTAGCCACTATGACTATAAAAATAATGACTCTACCAGCTTCCCTTGCGTCATGTGATCAAGTTCTAGCCAATGAGATGTAAACAGAAGTGTCTTGTGGTAGCTTTTGGGAACCTTCTTTAAAAGACAACTATTACGTGCCTTTAATCCACACTTCTTCATCCTTCCTCCGTCCTGCTGACTGAACCATGGATGCAATGGCTGCCATTTCGAACCTCACAGAGTATGACTTCATCTTAGAATGGCAGAGTGGTGAGCTGAAAAGAGCCCGAATCCCTGAGGATTCCTAACTTCACACTTTTATGTAAGATAGAAATAAATTTCGCTGTATGCCATTTTTTTTCACCTCTATATCTTATGGAAAAATCCAGTTTCTACTGATAAAGTGACCATGACATTTACAAAAATTATGCCTAGTAACAAGATAGAATCATGAATACATTAAGAAAAATGAAAATCGATTCTGAATAAAAATCCGAATACTTAATGATGCCAGATGAAACAGAGTTTGGAACTTTCCAGGGGGAAAATGTGACAGTGAGGAGTTTATCCTCTTTCTTTCCAGAGACTCATTATCCTACCTAAGTAAGAAGGCAGGATCTCTAAAATGCTGAAGGAATGATGTCTGAGTGGTCAAAGAGGAAGCACTGTGTGAAACTACTACACTCTAATTACCAGAAAGTGCATTCCCCAGTTCAATCTCCAGGCCCCTTCTGCTTCTCTTGCCCTTGCTTGTTGAGGGCCTGAATGCAGAGGGCTGACATATAATCACCTCACTTGAATCTCTCCAAGTTCATGCCAGACCTCAGGACTAAGTTCTACAAGCTGGTTTTATTCACTTGACAAGATGGCTGCTTCAGCAACATTTATCACATTTTTGTTCACGTTCAGAAGAAGGAGGCATAGGGTGTACCTTTTTTTTTTTAATGAGGAAAAGTAAAGCCTTCTTATAATCCTCAGAAGTATTCCGTTTATGTTTCACTGGCCAGAACTTTGTCACATGGCCACCCTTAGCTGCAAAAGGATGTTTTCAAAAGTGAATACTTTGCTGGGGGCTGGGTTCATCACTGCCTCAAAGAAAACCGATTTATTTGAAAGGAGGAAGTAGGGAAGGATATCCACTACACTGTATGTAAGGTCATAGGGAAAGGTGGGGACCGAGGTGACGGGAGGGTACATACTCCAGTAAAGAAAGGAGGCTGCCTTTATTCAGTGTTTGCAGATTTCCAAGCTTACTAGAGAAGCCAGAAATCTAAATTTTTATGAGAAATTTTCTGATTTCTACAGCACTGTGCAAACCAAATAACATATTTTAGTGGTCAAATGTGACCAGCTTGATACCTCTGACTTGGGCACTTTGGCTCAGGTGTATAAATTCGCTTTGTGAATTCCAGGTCTTCTCCACTTCATGGCTCACCCTTTATAGGACTCTGAAGGTGTCTGCTGCAGCTGTAGAGGTCCTGGGCATTTGGACTAGGTGCATCACGCCTAGTGGCCAGCTTGGACCATGCTTAGGGATGGTATTTCTCTCTGTTGCTTCCATCCATTTTTAGCACCATTTCTGTGGCATTTCTCCAAAAATGACTCAGCTTTTTTCTCAGTCCCAGTACTTACTAGATTGCTTGGCCAGCTTTCTCAAATTTCAAGTAGCATTCTCATTTGAAGTGTGCTTAGCCAGTTATCCCATAGCGACAGCTGAATCTTCAGAGGATCTGATCTCAGTGGTTGGAACATGGCAAAGACCTTGAGGCACTCTCAGTCTGTAGTCATTGAGTTTCTTCTCCATCCAGGGACCATAATTTCTTAAGAAATATGATGTCCTTGGAAGATGGGTTACTAGTAGATTACTGGTTTGTTCAGCTTCCTCAATTTGGTGAACCCATCAAGCATTCTTAGGGTAATGCCCATCCATCCTTTCCCTCTGGCTCCATGTTAATATCTAAGAATGGTCACTTTGTACTTCTGGACTGGGTAATCACAGTATTGTTTCTGTCAGAGTAAAGGTGCTCTCTGCACAAATATGAGGAGTTTTGCTTGAGGCCGGATGAGTACTGCACTTTAGGCCTCAAATCTCTAATGATACTGCCCAATTATAACACAATCTGGCATTCCATAAAAAACAATGACAAGTTTTACCACCTCCTCTTGAGAAAACACAAAGCCATTGTTTCATATGTTTTGTCCATTTTTCTACTTACTTCTGCATGGGGATAAATCCCCGTACTCCATCATGGCCAACAAAGGTGGCTCAAAATGCAGGTAACTAAAGCTGTTTTCTCTTTTATCATAGTGATTCTTTTCCTCTCAGAAGCAGCTCTGTTATTTTTACTCTGTCATTAACATCTTTGGATTTTGTAGTTTTTCTTTGTTTCTGCTGTCTTGCCTGGTACCTCCATTGGCATAATAAGCCAAATAGCTCCCGGGGCAACGTGGGCATCTTTATCTTAGCATGTGAAAAAAGCTGGGACTGGGGCTGGGGGTCGGTGGTGGAAAGAACAAGATGGCAGACACACCATTTTACATCTTTTACCCGTTATCCTATTTACATTTATATTGCTAATTTACTATTTATCTCCACCACCAGGAAGCTTTAATCTCTATGGGGCCTTGTCAGTTGTATTTACTTCTGTATACTTAAATAAAGATGCATGTGCTTTGCACATAGAAAGAATTCAGTTTATTTTTTGAGTGAATATGTATTATCGGCAAAATGTATTGGTTGCATATGTGAATAGAGTTGAGGCAGAAAACTTTGAGAACCATGTGGCAATGGCTTTTGAGGGTTTTGTTGCTGTTGTTGTTTGTTTTGTTTTAGAAGCACTATAACCCACAGACTCAATTTTGTAATAATATTTCCCGTGTTAAAAAAAAGTCTAATTCAACTGTTTTTGGAGTTTGAGGAAATTTCTGGTTTTATTAGCATTATACAACGCTTCCTGCTTATAGTTTTTATGCTACTCAGCTTGGTAGAAGCACTAGCATTTATTTGCTCACCACAAGAGCTACTGTACAGCAAAATCATAGATTTTCAGCGGCACCTGGGTGACTCAGTTGATTAACCATCTGCCTTGGGTTCAGGTCATGACGCCAGGGTCCTGGGATGGAACCAGCTGCTGGCTCCCTGCTTCTCCCTCTCCCTCTGCAGCTCCCTCTGTTTATGTGCATGTGCATGCGCTCTCTCTCTGTCAAATAAAGAAATAAAATCTTCTAAAAAAAGTCATGACCTGAGCTGAGGGGCTCCTGGGCGGCTCAGTTGGTTAAGCATCTGTCTTTGGCTCAGGTTATGATATCAAGGTCCTGGGATCAAACCCCACATTGGGCTCTCTGCTCAGCTCAGAGCCTGCTTCTCCCTCTGCCCTTCCCCCCTGCTTGTGCTCTCTCTCTCTCAAATAAATAAATTAAATCTTAAAAGAAAAAAAAAAGACCTGAGCTGAGATCAAAAGTCAGATGCTTAACTGACTGAGGCACCCAGGTGCCCCCCAAATTTATCTTTTAAAAAAGTTTACATTATTGTTTCCTTTTATACATGAGATGGATGGACGATAGGGCTTCAAACCTGTCAAAGAAGTCTGAGTTTAAAGATGTTTGGGAAGTTGTGGCTATTAGCATTAAGTGTCTTTCATAGCAAGCAAACTTGGGTTTTTGTAATGATCTTTGTTCCTACAGCCTCTTGCTAACACTGGAGCTATCCCTCTGTGTCCCCAGAAAGACTAGGTTCAAAATGTCAGATCATAGCCTATTTGTCCTGGAGCCATTCCTTGCCTCACCCCTCCTTGTGAGGATTGGACACCAAGGGTGAACTGAGTTCCACCCAAGACAAGTTCCACCTGGGAATCATGCTCTACTTTTCTCTCCTTTACCCCTACCACACCTCAGCTCAAGCTTCTAATCAGACACTGAGATCTGTCCATTTTATACCCTACATATATGTATAAATTCCATCTTTTCCTTTGTCATTGCTAATGCCATTCATTCTAGCTCTGTCATGTCTTAACTGGACTAAGCAAAGAGCTCCTGATCAGTCGCCTTTAAGAAAACCTTTCAGTAGCCCCTATTACCTACAGAATTCAATCAAAAGTTCTTGGCATGGCCTATGAAGCTGTGGGTGGGCTAGCCCCTGTTTACCTCTTCTGGTTAACATCCTTCACACTTTCTGAAGCAGCAGTACTAGATGACTTGTGGTTTTCTGAAGCCATCATGATGCCTCTGGCCTCTGAGACTTGCATTTATTTGTTCATGATCCCTCCTTGCATATTTGGCAATTCCCTGTATATTGTGTAAAAGTCCCATCAGGGTTACCTCTCTTGGAAAGCACGAGACACCCAGGCTCAGCAGTTTTCCTCCTTTGTAAAGTTCTATACCTGTCACACACCTGTTATGGCAATCACGATATACATTGTGATTGCTTGTTTAGCTCTGTGTTTATCCAGTATACAATGCTGCTTTCCTCATGGTATAATGACTCTAAATGGTGGCTAGGAAAAAATGGAATACCAGATAATCAGAGCTCTTTTGGTGTTCTTTTCTTAAAACTTCATGCATTAGATGGTGCATATATGTATTTATATGTCCATATAGCCAGGTTAGGTAAACGAAAATCATAATATGGTCCATAAATGAGGAATTATTCCAGCTAAAGGCAGTTATTTGGTGACAAGTGCTCTGACCACAATTAACTATCATGATGGTTCAAGAATGTAGTTGTATTTTTTACTTTATGAGAGAACTGATGATCAAAGATTAAAATTAGGAAAATTTCAAAGTAGACCTTTGTGTTGGAGATAAGATGTGTGGATAGTAAAAAAAATTGACCATTAAAATCTACTTAGAAAATGTTGTATTTCTTTTAACTTTAGAATTAAAATTATAATATGGATTTCACTTAATATAAATGATAAGAGATATTTTTGTTGAATAAGTATGTTAGGAATATATTTAATTTATTATAGGTCATGGTAGTTTGAGCAAATAACATTCAATTAAGTTGGATAGAGATAAAATAATAGGTTTTGAATTCCAACCAATGAAAAAGAACCACCAGAATTATCATTAGATAGTTTTACAGGTTATAAATCTAAATTTAACAAATACTCATTTCAGAATTTGAACTAAATCATGTTCTTGGGAGAAGTTTTTAATATATCAAATAGCGCATAGCTGTTTAAAAAATATGTTAAGTTTTCCAATGATATAGCAATGTACAATATCTTTGAAATTTGAATAGATATTACTTGCTGAAAATATTTAAGTATATAGAAATTCTTCAATGTATCATTTGTACTTATAGGTAATAACCCATGCAAAACAAATGACATGTACTTGAAAACAGTGAGACAAAATTTAAATATTACTTTAGAGACAAAAGTTGAATGGGACAACTGAATGTCTTAATTAGAATTACGACAGAATGTAATGTAGCAATGTAAAGTTTAAAAGACATGCCTTCCCTAAAAAATTTAACATTGAATTAAAGTTCTAGTTTTATATCCCAAAGAACTGAAAACAAGTACTTAAATAGATGGACATGCACATAGTAGCACTACTCCTAACAAAAAAGGTGGAAATAGTGTCCATGAATGGATGAATGGATAAACAAATTGTGGTATATACATACGATAGGATACTATTCAGCTTCGAAAAGGAAAGAAGTACTGATACATGTCAAAATGTGGATGAATCTTGAAAACAGCAGAAGTAAAATCATACCTATTGTATGACTCCATCTATATGAAATGTCTGAAATAGGTAAATCCATAGAGACAGAATGCAGATTGTGGTTGCCAGGGCCTGGGGAGGAGGCGGGAGTGGGAAGGGAAGTAACTGCTGGAAAACTGTTTTCCTTTGGGATAACGAAAATGCTTTGGAACTAGAGAGAGGTGGTGGTTGCACAACATTGTGAATGCACTAAATGCCACTAAATTGTTCACTTTAAAATGGTTAATTTTATGGGAATTTCACCTTTGGGGAAAAAAAAGGCATTTCCTAAACAATTCAAAAATGCTAGTGGGAACATAAAGGACATGAGAAATATACTTCGGGAAGAAACCTAAGTGACATTTAAAATTTGCTATGCTATTTTAGTAATTCAACCAGTGCTATTTTTTTACATGTCCTAAGATTATATTAGTCAACTTTTGACTAATAAATGAATGTAATTTTCTTTAGGACTCTAGCATATTAGCAATCTTACCACTTTTTTATGAGTATTGAAGGGTAGAAAATTAAAAGCTTGTTCTTATGATTGCTGCAGTCAGAGCCGGATGTCCTTTTGAATAACCTACAGTTGTAAATCACAGAATCCTCGACACAGTAGGTGACCTCAAAACTTCCCTGTAGATGCAGGTTCCTTTCAGCACAAGGCAAAATACGTACTTTCGGAGTGTAGGAAGATACTCAAAGAGAGACAAGAGCCAGGCATGCCTGCTTTTTCTTCAGTTTCATGAGTCACTTCTCTTTGTCTCAGAATGAGGCATAAGTGTTGGGGTGAGAATCCAAGAAAAATAAGGAGTGAGAAAAAAAAAACAGTTTACCATGAAGAGTTGCTTTCTAGGTTTTTATTTGTTTGTTTTTCCAAGCTTTCACTACAACTTGTCTGGGTCCGTGGATGTTTTTCTCTTACTTGGAATTCATAATGTTTCTTCAGTCTACTTACTCACATGTTTCACGATTTCTGGCACACTATCAGCCACTGTTTCTTTGAATGGTGACTCTCCCCCATCCTTACACTATATTCTTTAAGATCTGTCTATCTTCCATGTCTCTTAACCTGTACTTCACATTTTTCATCTCTTTCTCTGAACCATCTCCTTGCCACTTTTTGGCATGTCAGTCATGTTCCTGTTCCAGGCCCTTTGCACTGGTGTTTATCTCTCTAGAATGACCTTCTTTCAGATATTCTCATGGATCATCACTTTCTTTAAGTATTTGTTGAAAACTCATCTCTTCAGAAATTATTTCTCTGAATCTTATCTAAAATTGTCTATTTTCAATTTTAAGCTCCGTTTTCTTTTTTATAGTTCTTCAATAACTATTACCCGACTCGACATTATATATTTATTTTTATTTATTTGATTATTACATCTTCTCCTCTAGGTTGTAAACTCTACAAGGTCAGGAAAGAAACTTTTCTATTTATCTCTGTGAGATATTGCCAATGCCAAGGACAGTACCTGGCATATATTAGCATTCAAATAGTCATTGAGTGAATAAATCATTGTGCTACATTCTGGGGTAGTTTCTTAGCTCTAGTTTCCAGTTCACTTGTTTTCTCTTCATTTGTATCCAGTATTTTATTTAAAGTGTTTATTAACGGTTTTCAGCACTTTAAAGATGTTGTCTTATTGTGTTTGGCTTGCATAGCTGCAGATGAGAATTGTTGTCATTCCTATTTTGGTTCCTTTTCACATCCTTCCATTTTCTCTGGCTGCTTTTTAAGAGTTTCTCTTTATTGTTGGATTTTAGTAATTGGATTATGATGTGTCCTGGTGTGGTTTTACTTATGTTAACTCTGCTTGAATTTCATTGATCCTTATTCCTGGACCTGTGGGTTTATGGTTTCATCAAATTTGAAAAATGTTCAATCCTTATTTCTTAAATATTATTTGCTCATCTCTGGGATTACAATTAGGTGTATGTTAGATCATGTGATGTTGATAAGTCACTGATGCTCTAGATGTCCTAATGTTTTTAGACCTTTTTGTTTTTTGTGTTTATTTTGGATAATTTCTTTTTTTATTTTAATGTTTTTTTATTATATTATGTCAGTCACCATACAGTATATCCCTGGTTTCTGATGTAAAGTTCGATGATTCATTAGTTGCGTATAACACCCGGTGCACCATGCAATATGTGCCCTCCTTACTACCCATCACCAATCTATAATTTCTATTTCCATGTCTTTAAGTTTACTTTTTTCCTTGTCTAACCTGCTGTTAATCTCACTCAGAATATTTTTCGTTTAAGATATTACATATTTCATCTCTAGAAGTTCCATTTGTGTCTTTTTTATATCTTTAATTTCTTTCCTCATTATGCACATGTTTTTTTCTCTATATTCCTGAATATATGGAGTATACTTATAATAATTATTTTAACGTCCTCATTTGTTAATTTCATCAACTTTGTTATTTTTGAATCTGTATCAATTGTTTTTCTTCATTAGGGAATTATATGTTCATACTTTTTTGAATGTTTAGCAATTTTTGATTGAATGCTATGCATTATGATTTTGTTAGATGTTGACTTACATTGTTTTCTTTCTTTTTTTTTTTTAAGATTTATTTAATTTGGAGAGATAGAGGGAAGGAGTGGGGGAAGGAGCCAAGGGAGAGGGAGAGAGAATCTTAAGCAGACTCTGCACTGAGTATAGAGCCTGATGCACGCTTGATCTCATGACCCTGAGATCATGACCTGAACCAAAACCAAGAGTTGGATGCTTAACTGACTGCACCACCCAGATGCCCTCATATTGTCTTCTTTTAAGGAATATCGATTGGACTTCATTTGGCACAGTTTAGTTACTTCGTATTAGTCTGATTCTTCCAAGAGTTGATTTTAAAATTTGTTAGGGCAGGTACAGAATAGTTTTTATGGGCTAATTTATTAAGGTGATATCTTTCTGAGGATTCTACCCAATGGTCCATGTATTCTAAAGTCTCTGCACCTTGGCTGGTGGTAATGTAAACCATTCCTAGCCTTGTGTGAACTCTGGGAATTGTTCAGCCTTTATTTTCTGGAGTTTCTTTATTAGCCTTGTATAGTTTTCATTACATTTATGGATAGATAAGAATTCAGTCAAAGTAGATGATACAAACAAATGGAAAGATATTCCTTATTCATGGATTGAAAGAATTAATATTGTTAAAGTGTTCATACAACCCAAAGCAATCTACAGTTTCAATGCAATTTCTATCAAAATACCAACAGCATTTTTCATAGAACTGGAACAAATAATAATAAAATTTGTATGGAACCACAAGAGACCCCAAAGAGCCAAAGCAATCTCGAGGATGAACAACAAAGCTGTTGTTGCAAAGGCTGTTTGCTATCAAAGCAAAGGTATCACAGTCCTAGATCTCAAATTATACTACAAAGCCATAGTAATCAAAGCAGTATGGTACTGGCACAAAAATAGGCACATAGATCAATGGAACAGAATAGAGACCCCGGACATAAACTCATGCTTATGTGGTCAACTAATCTACAGCAAAGAAATCAAGAGTATACTAAAAGGAAAAGACAGTTTCTTCAATAGATGCTCTGGGAAAACTGGGTAGGTACATGCAGAAAAATGAAACTGGATCACTTTCCAACATCACCAGAAAAATCAACTCCAAATGGATTAAAGACCAAAATGTGAGACATGAAACCATAAAAATCATAGAAGAAAACATAGGCAATAATTTTTTTGACATCGCCTTAGCAGCATTTTTCTAGATCTATCTCCTTGGGCAAGGGAAACAAAAGCAAAAATAACCTATTGGGACTACAGCAAAATAAAAAGCTTTTGCATAGCAAAGGAAACGATCAACAAAATGAAAAGACAACCCACTGATTGGGAGAAGACATTTGCAAATGATATATCTGATAAGGGGTTGATATCTAAAATAAATAAAGAACTTAATATAACTCAACACCAAACCCCCCAAATATCCAGTA
The DNA here is from genome assembly GCF_024610735.1 of Ursus americanus. NCBI lineage: Eukaryota > Metazoa > Chordata > Mammalia > Carnivora > Ursidae > Ursus > Ursus americanus. Next base: position 6,989,308 of record NC_142137.1, on the reverse strand, counting down.
AAAAAATGGGCAGAGACCCTGAATAGACATTTTTCCAAAGAAGATCTACAGATGGCCAACAGACACATGAAAAGATACTCAATGTCACGAATTATCAGGTAAATGCAAATCAAAACCACAATGAGATATCACTTTATACCTGTCAGAATAGCTAGAATCAAAAAGACAAGAAATAACAAGTGTTGGCGAGGATGTAGAGAAAAAGGAACCCTGTGTGCTATTGGTGGGGACATAAATTGGTGTTGCCACCATGGAAAACAGTATGGAGATTCCTTAAAAAACTGAAAATAGAAGCAAAGCAACAACAACAACGAAAACTAGAAATAGAAATGTGGTATGATCCAGTAATTCCACTACAGGATATTTACCTAAAGAAAATAAAAGCAATAATTTGAAAAGACATACGCGCCCCTGTGTTTATTGCAGCATACTATATAATAGCTAAGATACGGAAGCAACCTAAGTGTCTGCTGATGTATGGATAAGGAATATGATAAATATATAGATAGACATGTAGATATATCTAATCTACATATGGAATGTTACTCAGTCATAAAAAGGATGAGATCTTGCCATTTGTGACAACATGGATGGACCTAGAGGGTATTATGCTAAGTGAAATAAGTCCGACTGAAAAAGACCACATGATTTCACTTATATGTGGAATCTAAAAAACAAATGAACAAACAGACAAAAGCAGAAACAGTCCCATAAGTACCAAGAACAAATGCATGGCTACCAGAGGAGAGGAGGATAGGGGGATGGGCAAAATGAGTGAAAGGTAGTGAGAGATACAGGCTTTCAGTTATGGAATGAATAAATCACAGGGATAAAAGGGGTACAGCATAGGGAATATAGTCAATGGTATTATAATAGTGTTATGTGGTGACAGATGGTAGCTACACTTTGGTGAACATAGCATAATGTACAGAGTTGTTGAATCACTGTATTTTACACTGGAAACTAATGTAACATTGTGTGTCAACTATACTTTAATTTAAAAAAATCAGTCAAACGTTTGAGTGGACCCTTCCCGTGAATCTCTGGAGTTCTCTCTCTTTGTACAGCTCCTTCCTTTTTGGCATTATGTTCCACAAATTCTTGCTTAAGTGAGAGTGGGGTAGGGTGTGCACACGGTTACACCAAGATGTGATCATCTTTAAGCTTCTGGCCCAGTTATCTTTCAACAGATGACAAGAGGGAGCTGTATGAGAGAGAGAGAGAGAGGGAGAGAGGGAGAGAAAGTTAAAGTGCTTGTCATAAGAGCATGTATTTAAAATGAAGAGGGGGCACCTGGCTGGCTCATATCAGAGTCATCAAGACTCTTGATCTTGGGGTCATGAGTGTGAGTCCCATGTCAGGTATAGAGATTACTTAAATAAATAAGACAAAAAAAAAGAGGACACACACAATGCTGCTTTGAGATCTACCATGGAGAAGAAATGCACAGGTTAGGGGTGCCTGGGTGGCTCAGTTGTTAAGCGTCTGCCTTCGGCCCAGGGTGTGATCCCAGGGTCCTGGGATCAAGCCCCACATCGGGCTCCCTGCTGGTAGCCTGCTTCTTTCTCTCCCACTCCCCTTGCTTGTGTTCCCTCTCTCGCTGGCTATCTCTCTCCATCAAATAAATAAATAAAATCTTTAAAAAAAAAAAAAAAGAAAAGCACATGTTAAAGCGGCCCCGAGCAGTTGTTTTGACACCAAGCTGGCCTCCGCAGTGAGCTGGGATTTTACAGGCATTGGAAACACCCTGTTTCTTAGATACGCTAGCAAAGATTGCACACAGAGAAGCCAGGGTAGACAAGGAAATGAAGAGGAAGACATTAATGTATGACTTCCCAGGCATTCTTCTCCTCGCTTTGAGTTAAGAGAGAGGATTTAGATGGGTCTGTTACCTGAATTCTATGGAAGGGGACTGAGTCAGAGAAATATTGTTGTGTTACTCTTTCATAATTTTATAGGTTGGTAGTCTGTGAAACACTGTTTGATCCATGAGATTCCTACTGGTCAAAGCGTGAGCCAAAAATGAGAGACTATGACTTAGATGGTGTCACAGTAAGAGCTGAACTCTGATAACTATGTCAGAAGGAAGAACAGTTACCGCGAGGAAATACTGAATTAGCATAACTGTGGAGTGTCGGGGAAAGAGTTGTAGGTTATCCTATTTCACAATTGCTGATAGTCTCAACTTGTTGCACCAATTGTTGATCATAATTGTCTAAAAGAGAAAAAATGAAAGTCCATATATATGTAAAATAAATGGCTATTTAAAAAATACGTATTACTCTGGGTCCCAGCAAATGTTATTGGGCTGAGTGATCTCAAGCAGCATGTTTTGATCCGGACAGACCTTTCTTTGCTTAGGATTATGTAATTTTCTTCTTTTGTTTGAGTCTAATGGTATTTCTGAGCACAAAAAATGGATTGAATTTGGAGGACTGAATTTAAATGGAACACTTGTTCATCATTTATGTGCTTGCATAATGGTCACATAAATTATAAATATTAAGAACTAATACTTAGAGGTAATTTAGGAATCAACGAATTATGCTGTATAAATTATGCTATAAAAATTTTCTAGAAAGCTGAAGATTTTGTTAATTCTTTTTTTTCCTCTTCTCCCTTCATGTCTCCTTTTATAGTAGAACTGATCTTTACCATCTTACAGTTCTGTGAGGGCTATAATTTTAAAAGTCTGTGATTTGTACAAATATAGTAATGTTGTTCAGGGTACTGGGGAAAGTAAATGTCAAGTAAACAATTAAGATACTCAACTGATTATAAAATTTGTTTGAAATGTTTTCTGAAAAAAGAAAAAGATTATGTATAAATATAATTTTCTATAAATTTAATTTTTGGTATGAATTTAAACTGTATTTTTAATAGATCCTTCTTTTTTACTCCCTTTTTAAAAAACATTTTACTTTGAAAAATATTCAAACTTACAGAAGGGTTGCAAGAATAGAATAAACTCATATTTCACACACATATACATACATATTATTTTTATTTTTGCTGAAGCGTTCGAGAATCAGTTTATTTTTCTGATCCAGAATTAAATCTAGGCTCATGTGTTGTGTGATATTTAGTTTTCTCCTTTACGTCATTAATTTGGAACAGGCTTTTTCATGACATCACTGATGCGTTTGGAGAGAGCAGGTCAGTTGTTTTGTAAAATGTCAGTTTGGGTATCTGTGGTGTTTCTTCATGATTAGATTCAGCTTACACGTTCAAGATTTATCTTTCACACAATATCAGTTTTTCCCATTTACTGGTCATAGTAACTGTATCATTTGGTTGAGGTTGTGTCTGCCAGGCTTCTTTAGAAGTTACCGTTTCAGCAATTACTAAGTAATCTGTGGGGAGAATCCCTTGAAACTGTGCACATATTTTGTCCTAATCATGCTTGGACCCAATGCATTCTGGCATCTACTCACGGTTCTTGCCAGAATGAACTATTACTGTTATGGCAACATTCTAATTCTATTGTGTCTCTCACATTTACTACTGGAAAGGGCTTTTCCTCCTATGTTGGTTTGCTAAGGATGCTATGACAAACTGTCATACACTGAGTGGCTGAAACAGCAGAAATTTATTGTTCCACAGTTCTGAGGCTGGAAGTCTGAGTCAAGGTGTCAGCATGGTTGGCCCCTTCCAAGGCTGTGAGGGAGGGATCTGTTCCAGGCCTCGCTCCTTGGTTTGTAGATGACTGTCTTCTGTCTGTGTCTCTTCACATTGTCTTCCCTTCATGTATGTCTCTGTGTTCAAATATCCCCCTCTTTTTTATCGAAGCATAGTTGACACACAATGTTACGTTAGTTTCAGGAATGCAGCATAGTGGTTATGCTGTGCTCACCACAAGTGTAGCTACCATCTGTCACCACATAACGTTATTACAGTACCATTGATATATTCCCTATGCTGTGCCTTTGACCCCTGTGACTGACTCATGCCACATCTGGAAGCCTGTATCTCCCACTCCCCTTTACCTGTCTTTCCCCTCCCCTGACCCCCTCCCCTCTGGAATCATCAGTTTGTTCTCTGTATTTACAGGTCTGTTTCTGTTTTTTGCTTGTTTGTTCATGTATTTTGTTTTTTAGACTCCACAGATAAAAATCATATGGTATTTGTCTTTCTCTGTCTGTTGTATTTCATCTTATCATAATGCCCTCTAGTCCATCCATGTTGTCACAATGGCAAGATCTCATTCTTTGTTATGGCTGAATAATATTCAATTATACACACACACACACACACACACACACACACACACCACATCTTTATCCATTCATCTATTGATCGACGCTTGATTGCTGCTATATCATGGCTATTGTAAAGAATGCTACAGTATGCCTGGGTGGCTCAGTCATTAAGCATCTGCCTTTGGGTCAGGTCATGATCCCAGGATCCAGGGATTGAGCCCCGTGTCAGGCTCCCTACTTGGCGGGGAGCGTGCTTCTCCCTCTCCCGCTTTCCCTGCTTTTGTTCTCTCTGTCGCTGTCTCTCTCTCTGTCAAATAAATAAATAAAATCTTTAAAAAAAAATGCTATAGTAAACATGGGGGTGCATATATCTTTCCAAATTAGTGTTTTCATTTTCTTTGGGTAAATACCCAGTAGTGGAGTTACTGGATATCACATGGTATTTCTATTTTTAATTTTTTGAGGAACTTCTATACTTTTCCACAGTGGCTGCACCAATTTACATTCCCACCTACAGTGCACGAAGGTTCCTTTTTTCCACATCCTCACTAACACATGTTATTTCTTGTCTTTTTGATCCTAGCCATTTTAATAGGTGTAAGGTGATATCTCATTGCAGTTTGGTTTACATTTCCCTGATGAATAGTGATGTTGAGCATATTTTCATTCAAATATCTCCTTTTATAAGGACACCAGTCATATTAGATTAGGGCCCACTCTGACTTCACTTTAACTTGATTACCTCTGTAAAGACCCTACGTCCAAATTAGATAATACTCTCAGGTACTGGGAGCTAGGATATATGGATTTTTTTTTGGCTGGGGGGAAACACAATTCAACCCATAATGCCCCCCTTTCCCTTTATTTATTATCAGTATGGACACATTTTTGGGGGATTATAATCCATTTCTGTCATTAGTAATTTTAATGTTCAAATTATTCCAGATTCAGCCTATGTGAGCTTTTCTGGTCTAGTCCCAACATCCTTTTAACATACAGGTCCATCAGTTTTCAGCCCTGTCCTACTATCTGCTCTAACATGTTCCAGGTTCTTTTTGTACTTTCCCTGCCCCAGTCCTGAAATAACCATTTCTCCAAACACCTCTGGTTCTTTTTAGAGCGAAGCTCCATTTTCTTTCATTCAAACTTGGTTAGAAAACATAATGGGAATTTGAAACTATAAACAATAACTAGCAGTTTGCTGAGGAATCTTGTTTGTTTTATGAATGTTGATTTATAACCTTGAGACTAAAAATGCTTGTTAGGGTGACCTACATTTGTTAAAATGCTTGTTGTAGAAAATTTCCTTGTAGGATGCCTGGGTGGCTCAGACGGTTAAGCGTCTGTCTTCAGCTCAGGTCATGATCTCAGGGTCCTGGGATTGAGTCCCATGTTGGGCTCCCTGCTCAGTGGGGAGTCTGCTTCTCCTTCTGCCTCTCCCCTGCTCATGCTATGTCTCAAATAAATAAATAAAATCTAAAAAAAAAGAAAAGAAAATTTCCTTGCTCACAAAAATTTCTAAACTGTATTTTCCATAATGTGTTGACTTTAACTATTATGAAGTGAACTATTGGGAAGTGAATTCATAATCGAATTTGATTTGTCTCATTTCTTTCAATGAGGACCTCATAACTTGCTGCATATATGTGTGTATATATAATCTTAGAGGAATATAATCTTAGAGGACTCTCAGTCTGGATATCTGTAAATAAGGTATGTGTACCCCTGGGAGCCTCCAGGGGTACACAGCCTAGGCAGTTTTAAGGAAATCATTTTGTAGGTGCTCAGCTTCCATTGTGTCCCTTCCTAAAGCTGATCTGTCCCAGAACCACTCCTGCAGTCAGCGTTTCTCCTTTCCTGCCTCCCTTTCCATAGTGGACCGTCTCCCACTTTACAAAAGAAATGGGCACCTCTCACCCAACTGAATCTTATTTTGCGGGATTTCCCAGGATATAACAGTCTTAGGGTCACTAAACACAGGGTTTGTTTGAAAATGTGGAGTTCTAGGGGTGCCTGGGTGGGTCAGTCGGTCATGATCTCAGGATCCTGAGATTGAGCCCCACATTGGACTCCCTGCTCAGCAGGGAGCCTGCGTCTCCCTCTCCCTCTGCTGCTCCCCTTGCTTGTGCTCTCTTGCTCTCTGTCAAATAAATAAATAAAATCTTAAAAAAAAAAAAAAAAAGAAAATATAGAGCTCTTGGATGAGAGCGCCCAGATTTGGTAAAATGAGCAAACAAAAATAATGGAAGAGAACAGTGCTCGATTTTATCCAGGCCACAAACTTGGCTCTGTGCCCACCTTGTCTCTGTCCATGTGTGTTGGAACTGGGATTCAAAAACAGAAGTGTTGCTATAGAGCACATATTGACATTTTATTTAAGTTGAAAAATGAAGTTGAACTTTTTATGGCAAAAAGAAAGTATGATTTGACTAATTGGTTTGACCATGAGGACTGGCTTTGACAGGGAGGTATTATCTAGCAGTTATGATTCATTAATTGAAAAGGCTAAACCTGCAACTCCAAGTATATTTTAAGATATAGATCTCTCTCTATTACTCTATCTTAAGATATATTAAAATTTTGTAAATAATATTCTATATATTAGAAATTGCATCTTTGTAACTATTACATTTCAGATAAAATTTAGATTCAGCTTAAAAATACATGAGGAGGTATATAATTTTTTCAAAATTGGTGTCAAATTGCCATATTTTAGGTACATTATAAGGCAAAACTTCAATTTTAGTATCTCCTAAATTTAGTATCCTAAATCTTAAAGATAATAATTTGAAAACAATAAAATTATGCTTTGAATAATAGGGCTTGAGCACTTTCAGAGACCATAAAGACCCTCTCAACTTAATAATGAAAATAGTAGGATGCAGAAAAATCAATGACTAGCCCATACCCATACTCTAAGATAAGGACAGATCCCATTTATTTCTTCTAATTTATCAGTATATTGTTCATTGTATTCCTTATAGAAGGCCTATAAAATTGGCATTGACATTCCATATACTTTGATTATACAAGAAAGCACAAATATACTATAAAATGTAAGAAGCATATGTATAAGTTTAGCCTAAAAATGACATAACATGTATATTAAGCATTAATTGAACATTTAATTAACAGCAATTTTTCTTACCTTCTTAACATTTAGAAGGGCTTTTAGAAATTATTTTTATAGCACAAATCTTTTAAAATGCCACCCAGAGAGCTATGGATCAATTTTTCATTTTCTTTCATTAATTTTTTCTTGGCAAATAAAGACATTTCAAGCTGTTACAACTATCATTAATGTACTAATTAGCCATCATAATACCTTATAGAAGAAAGGACACTAGTCTCAGGAAATAGGAGTTCTGGACCTTAGTCCCAGATCTATTCACTAACTTGTCATGTGACCTTAGATTTTAACATGTGTATGTGTTTGTCAGAGCATTGAATAGATTTTACCCTGAAGACCAACTCTAATTGATAATAATTTCCTGGATTTTCACGTGAAGAATGATTCTAAGGCTACTTCTGACTTTGTGGGAAAGGGTGCTATGACAGGTTTAGAATATCTATTATGGGCATAAATGAAGTTGTATATTTATCAACCCACATGATAAAAAAAATTTATGTCATCAGTATTTGGTCTTCTGGTACATGAGAGGTGTGTATGTATGTTTCCTCTGTCTAAATAGGGGTTCATTAAAAAAATAGAAAGTCAAGAACAGTCATATTTCTCTAATTAGTGTTGAAGTATTTGCCATTTAAGAATTTAAAAAAATACTGCCAAGATCCCCTCACCATTCCCTCAGATTGACAGCTCATAAGAAATCTACTGATGAGAATTAGAAATGCATTTATAGGAGTTTGAGGGAAGGCCAATGAGGTTGTTTTTTGAGGGACAATTTTATTGTAAGTGGAGCCTCTTAGAAAAAGCATTGTGTTTGAGTCATCATTTTCTATTGTTTGTTCTATTTCCTTGCAGGTCTAAGAAAAAGATTTGCTTGGTTTAACCAGAAATTACCATCTCTTGACGACAAACTCACTGCTGTTAAATTCTCATATATCTCCTACATAGTAACATTATATTCAATTTATGCTAGGTAGCAAGACATTTTATGAATCCCTTACCCAAGATTTGCACTTCCTAGTATTAAAGTGTCTGGAAATTGAGCTTATTATGATCAGAAGATGAACATGGAATTGTAATACTGGAAGTAGCCTGTGTTAAAATACCATTAAAAAGGTTCAAATGGTATGCTGGACACCTGGCTTAAGGGGCAATGCACTATAATCAGTAGGGAACTTGCTTTCCATTTTATCTTAGAATGTTGTATAGCACATTTACATGACTGTGTTTTTATTAAGTCATATTCCTACAGGTCATAATTTTTGTATTTATGGAACTTAAGGAGGATAGTATCTGGGCTGAAAAGGTTGGCAATACCTAGATCTATCTGGAGACTGTACTACAACTAATGGGTGGGTGCTGTGTGACACAGAATTTCAAGAATTTCAACATGTGGAAGAGATAATAAAGGCCACGTTCAAATACAAATATTCCAAAAGGAAGCAAGAGACTTACATGCTAAATCTGCCTCCTTCTTTGCTCCTTTTTATGGGATATAAACTGCTGTGGGAAAGGGGAGGTGGAACTGGAACGGTGTAATGTATGGGGATTGTAATCTATGTAAACTTATCCAGGATGAGTCTTTGGGTCTTTATTTGAGATGCTGCATTGCATACTCTGCATTGCAAACTCTTAGGAACCCATGTCAAACAGGGAATCAAAATAGTGGTTGAAATTCTGAAATCCCCATGTGGCAGAGACCATGATTGCTCTTCACTAACCATTTCCCCCCTTTCTTTTTAGTAATAGAATTCCTTCCAAGTCGTTTTTAGTGGAGCAGGTGGTTGTCCTGCTAGAGAACACATTTGAATCAAAGATGCGGCTATGTAAATAAATTTAAGCCGATTGGATGTGAGCAGAAATACGTGTAATTTCTAGGTAATCTCTTTAGCACCTGTTTGCCTTGGTTGTCTCTTCTCTCTTGCCTACAGGTTGGAGAATGGTGACAACTGGAGCAGTCTTGAATGTCATTAGTCACCAACGGTAAAACCACCTTGGGAGCTCTAGACTGCCTTGGGGGAAATAATGAGCTTTATTCTTATTATAAGCCACTCTGTTTTGAAATCTTTTGTTATAGCAGCTGATGAATACAGGAAATGGTACTGGTAGTGAGGTCCTACATAACAATAGTTAAAACTATGCTTAACAGTCTGATAGTGGGTTGTAAGACAGTATATCCTACACGTTCTCATACTGCTAACTGTTACAAAATATTTGGTGTAATTTAGTATACGGTAAGCTGGAAGACCGACTACATGCTTACTGAGTCTATTGGTCTCAGGTGACTACTTGGAAAAACTCAAACATTTGATGTCTATTGGCTCCTTCTTCCTGGTTTTTAAAAAAGAGAGATGAAGGCAGATGGGATTAGCCAGTTTTGGAAACAGAGATGGAAAGGAATATAGACCTACTAAAGGAAAGTCTCTGCGTGTAAGCTGCAGGTTGAATCTGGGGATTCACAGGGTTGGAAATGTTAACTCTTCTGGTGCAAACTTCTGAAGATAAAACTACCATTCAGAGCTTTTCTCACAAACCTGTTAAGATACCACATCCAGACTTGCAAGCAAATCCGGGGCAAGGATCTGATTAAGGGCATTTCTTTTCCTCCCAGCCTTATTGTTTAGAACGGCCTCAGGGTAGCAGTCATGAAATTGAGGAAATACAGAGATCAGTTAATAAAGGGAAGAGTCAATCAGTTTAAGAACTATGCCTGAAGGAGAACTTTAGGAATGGTTATTGCACTTGGAACTTGGCAGAAGCAAGCCCGTAAGAGCTTACTACAATTTTTAGAGAATTGTTTTGCCAAAGAAACAAGTCTGGCCTACAAAAGCTTATGATTGTTCTAAAGCATCCTCCCTCCCTCTGAATGTGTACCAGCAGTTAGGTGGCATATGTGTCAAGGACAACTTCTTTGGTTATAGGACTACGACAATGGTGAACAAGAGAAAACTACCCAGAGAGTAATGCTGGTGGCCACAGAGAATAACTGACAAGGAGTTGCCTGATGATGAACAGAACTACATTCCAACCAAGAGATCTCCTATACTTTCAAGGCAGTGGGTCTTCATAAGTCCTGTCCAGCAGAATACATCATTCCTACAGACCATTCAACGCTATGTGTGTGCCATTCTTGCCTTTTATAAATTGGAAATTTTATGACAGCTATCCCGATCCTTCTCTATCATTGAAAGTGTGTGTGTGTGTGTGTGTGTGAGAGAGAGAGAGAGAGAGAGAGAGAGAGAGAGAGGAACTGAGACAGAGAGAGAAAGAGAGAGAAAACACTTGCATATCAGTCTATAGGTCACTGAAATGTGAAGAGCCTCATTTGGTCCTGGTGGGAAGGATTTTGCATCACTTAGAGACCCCGGGCTTTGAGCTGACTAAATTGGAGGGGACTTGGAGAGGATGTGAGTGTGCTCTGTATGTGCAAAAATGGCTATGCATGAATACTGGGATGACCAGAGGGTTGGGCAGGGACTAGTAATTTCTTCCTAGTATCTTTCTTTTCTCCTCTTCTTTTTAGTAAGACAAGTCTCTCACTTAGCTAGAAGTGACTTTTCCTGTCTCCCTTGCAGCCAATTATGAATCAGTTGGATGTAAGCAGAAAGGATATGCGTGATTCCTGGGTTGTCTCCTTCAAAATTAATTCACTTGACCTAGACACCTCCTGCCATTTTTTCCCTGATATTGACTGGGGAATGATGAGAAGTGGGGCAACCCTGAGAGATGAATATGGGGAATGGCGGAGTTGGCATTGCTAGGTTGGTTCATATCCAGATGGTTCTGTGAGAGAGTAAGAAATTTTTATCCTACTCAAGCCACTATATTTTGGGGTTGTTTGAGGTATTTTGTTAGGGTAGATGAACTTATTTCTTCTCATATTACTCAAGTCACCCTGGTATGCCACTGGTGGCAATAACAGAATGTTTTGTTGGGATGTTGCTGCTAAGCATTGAAAACGTATGATAACGTGTTACCAGACTTCATTGTGGAACATCTTTCTCATGCTGGGATTGCTTGTGTCCATCTTGTGCAGTGCTAGATAAACAGCGATATGGTTTATTTTTCTGAATCTGGTATTAACTTGATTACCTTTTTTTCTGGTAAGACTTTCATTAAGTGAGTTTGTGTAACTGATTATATTTTTATAGGGCTGGAGGATATTGTGTGCAATCCCAATGTGTATTTATATAATCAGTCCAACCCCTAGCATTCTTGGAGAAACTTACTGTAAAAGGATAAATCAATGTGTTGGTATGAGATGATCTTTAATGAACCCAACAACAAAAATGGAATGAGATCCACCAAATAATGGATGCCACGTGGAGTCTACAATAATGATACCATAAAAACACCACTCAACGGAGGTTGTAGAAAGTAATTTTACCTGCAGTTTTCTATTTGAGATACATGGAAAATGTACATTCATGTTATTCTTTAAGTAAATTTTAGTTTTATAGAAGTGAGGCTGAAAGTAGAACCTAGCTCCCCTGAACACCTATAAGATGACCCATTGCCACGTTCATATCCACTGAGAGAGAGAGAGAGAGAGAGACTTGAGAGTGACATTATAATCGACCATTTTAGCTTAGCCAAAATTGTGGTGATCTACTTAGTATTGTGATTTTAGTGAGGCAAGGGTCTGTCATAGTTATTAATTATTAACTGATTTGAGGTGTTTTGCATCAAAATATATCACACACATAAGGAAACCTGTTTGTATAATTATGATGCATGACTGGGATGTACACATTCTTATAATCACAAACACACTAATAGTCCTAAGACTATACTGTAGCAGGCAGTTTTCATAGGTACACTAACAAATGGATTGATAATATTTGTAAGAATGAACCCCAAAAGATATGAAATCGGCACTCCAAGATGTTTTGGGATACGCCAATAATTACATGTGCCTGTGGAGAAGATACAACAAAATATCAAAATAAAAATACTATTCTTGGTATTAAGAAACTTCTCCATCCTGAATAACTGATCTCCGAGAGCTCAGATTTATAATCATGATCAATAAGGGAGCTTTGAATAGTGATGATGATTTAAAATATTACCATAATCTGCTTTCCTGTACAGAGAGCATGGTGGTGTCTGAATCATTCCTGATATAGAGTGCCCATCGAAGTGCAATCGGCAGTGAGTGCCTTGCTTGTGTGGCTCTGTCCAGCCCTTTCCTCCCTGCCTCTGATACGGAGGGGGTACAGGTTTACAAGACAGCTGTAGGAGCTAAAAGGAAACTGACTGGTTTTAGTGTTAAGCTTATAAATTCAGATTCCCATGCACCAAGCTAGCACATCAGTCCAAACACTAAGTAATTACTGTGCATTTGAATCTGGCACACATTGTTTTTATGTATAAAAATTAAGTTAATCTTGGAAATCAAACATAATAGGAATATATTACTTCATTTATAGTTCTCGCCTTGATATTTTTCAGAGCAATTTAAAGACACAAAAAGTAAACTTTTACTGTAAACATTTTCCTGTGGTGGGTAGCATATACAGTATTTATGCTAATGGTCTGAAATTTAGAAAGGTCGATTTAACAGTGAGTAGACAAGCCTCTTTCATTCTCTTTATTATAGGTTGTTAGCATTCAAATGTTCTCAGCGCTCTTGTAAAAACAGAGAATAAAACCTTCTCTTCCTTACTCCAAGTTTTCTTTCTACTTCCTTGTAACTTTTGGTCAACTGCTCAGCCTGTATCTGAGGCATGCTGGTGTGATTTTATGGACGGGTATCTCAGGGGGCAGAGTCAGTTGGTAGTTTTACAATCTACAATGCTTTTCTTATGTCACATCATTAAATATAACTCAGCTACAAATAGAGGTTTTTTTTGCATGGTGTTTTTATTATTGTTTATTTGGAGCAGAAAACAGTCATAATAAAACTTTTAGGCTTTGAGTTCTATAGGCTGACATTCTGAATAACTAAATTGTGATGGTTCAAGCTTTTTTTCTGCCAGAATGTGTCAGAATGAGGCAGACAGAGTGCCAGAGATGTTGAACTTGATATTTTCTGTCCCTCGACACATTTGGTGTCAGGAGCTGCCTTGGCTTTGGTAGTGAGCTTATTTTATCTACCTGTAACTGTGGAAATTGATGTGAGACAAGGGGACTTAAGTGACAGAGCACTGGGACTTTTTTGGCCAATGCTATGCTTAGGTTAATACTTACACGGTCATAGATTTTAAAAAATGCAAGAGATCTTCAAGATGATTAAATGTCTCACTTTTTAGATTGGGTTAAGTTGAGCCCATGTCATAGCCTGCTGGCAGTGTTTTTAATCTCTGTGGTTAAAAAAGTAGAGCAATGTAAAAGTCAAAATCTGGTTGTGCTGCCATAAAAGTTCAGGCCCTCTTCTTTATCCTAGAGTCTGTGCATCATCATTCCATGTCCTCTACCTCATCACCTGTCTTCAGGCCATCCTTAATGAGAAGTCTTGCAAGCAGAGCTCTTCCCTTACAATTTTCACATGCTTAATGTCCATACCACCAAAGACCACATTGCCATCTGCACCATTATTTTAATTTCTTTCCTTCTTTAGAAATGTATTAAGAATGGAGAAGGGAAGGAAAAGGAAGGGAAGGAAATATCTTGCAATGTCAGCTTTCTGTCTCAGGAGGACACATCATTTCTTCTTCTTTTATTCCTGTCCCGTCTGCATAAGACCTCTGTACCATTAATTGGGAGGCAGGAGAACGTAGTGCCTAAAAGCTTGGATTCTGGAGCTACATTGCTTGGGCTCAAACCCTAGCTGTGTCAGTTGGATCATCACTTAATTTCTTGAGGCCTCAGTTTTGTCATCTGAAGAATGGGGATATTACTAGTACTAGCTCATATTGTTGCTGTGAAAATTAAATTATTTAATATACATAAAGTGCTAGGTGTAGTGCCTGGCAAATGGTAAGTTTTTTGTCAGTCTTTATTATGACAGAGAGACACACAGACACAGATCATTCTTTGGTTAAGGATATTTGTGTATCCTTGCTGGAACTCCTGAACAAGGTCTCAAGATCCATGGTTAAGAGACACAGGAAACAACTCACACACACATTTGATACTATGGGTCTGGCTACTTTTTAATCACTTCCCCATCAGAACATTTATGATCAGATAAACTGTAGAGTCTGGGTCACTGTGTTCATCGTGGGTCACAGTCTGCATCAACCCTGTCCTGACTGCCTGCTCAGATTCCCCCATCAAATGTCAAGCCAGCCTTCTCTGTCCTCCCTAAATTTGGAACTTCCAATTCACTGTGCTAAATTTAACTTAACAAAAGTGATGGGATAAAAATTATTAACATGGAGTCTACAGCCTTCTCCCACCTCTATAGAAATGAAGAGGACAGGGGTGGTGTTTGTCATAATCACCACCAGAGAAACACTGGGAACAGAAAACAAACAACACCTCCCAGAGGTCTGGCACAGGAGGCTATTATTGTTGGGGTCGGGGGGGAGTGGCGTGGGGGGTTTGTGCTCTCAGATGCTTGGACCTCTGACTTTGTGGGGGGACAGAGGGGTGACATCTCCTTATGGGCTCTTTCTAGCCAGAGTGGGTAATTCCCAGATGAACAAGAAAGATTCTCCAGGACTGCTATTGTGCATGAGGGAAGGGTTAGGGGAAGGGGATAAACAGAGAATTTAACAAAGATTTGCTCTGGTCTACACATACCCCTCACAATGTTCAATAAAGGCCAGTGAAGAACTCGAGCTATTTTTGAAATGGCGTTTGGCTGTCACATTGTATTTATTTGTTGCATCACTGAGACTCAACCACGTGGTTCCGGGCCTCATAGGTGTTATATAAGCCAGTGTCTTCCCCCGAAGTGAAACAGGTTTTCTCTTCATCCCTGAGCCATGCTCCTCTGTCTGTTGCTCAAGATCTCCTTTCTGCTTTACAATTTCTGGTCAATTATCCTCTTACCCTGACCCTTTAGCAATTACTGAAGACTTTCTACAGCTTCATGTTTATGGCATGGTTCTTCCCACTGTGTGTCATTTATCCATTCATTCATCAATATGAGTCTTTAAAATCTACTTAGAAATGAAAAACTTCTTATAAATAAGGAAAATATTTGGTATATTCTTTGCCTCTTTGCATGTTTTATATAATTTATTTTTATGTTTTCCTAAGTGATTTTTTTTCCTAAGTGATTTTTAAGGCATGTTTCACATGTATTACTTTAGTAAATTCTTGGAAAACCCCTTTGTTCAATAAAAAGGGAGGGTATTTACCCCATTTTACAGATGGAGAAATTGAGTCTCAGTGATATAAAGTGAGCTACCCAAGCCTCATGGTAGCAACAATATTCTGTTACTGAGTTAGTGACTAGCTTTACTTAGCTGTAGCATGAGAGGTTAGACAAGAATTTTGTTGGTCTGTCTTTCTTCATTTGATACTAAGAGGACAAAAAAATGAAAAAATGAAAAAAGAAAACTCTGAGTGCCTTATATTTGTGTGTGAATAGTGTCTGAATATTATTTTAGAATCTCTGGAAGCAGAACCTGATTTCTGCCGTTTCATTATGCTTCCATCTCATATGACACTGAGAATGAATCACTAGGTAACTTCTCAGTATTGTGCAAAGTATCTCAGTATGTGTTGGGGGAATTATTGCACATGATAGAGGGGCATAAATCATAGGAAAATCGTGGGAAAGTTTAATATTTTAGGTTTCTAAAGAGATAGATATCAAGTTATTGGGTTTGAAAGAAATATTGATGGCAAGAAATTGATGTTGATGCTTGAATTATGAAGGCTGTGATTATAATGGGAATTTAAAAAGGAAATTTACGTACTTTTGACACAGTCTGTAGTATTACCATAAACTGACTTTCCAAAAACGCTGCTGCAGTTTTGCTGACACTTTGGTGATCTGTTGGGCTTAACTGAACACCTCTTGTGCTTAGCCTCAGAATCTTAGTAAATGAAAGACTGGCTCGATTAATGATACATACATTGGCTGTATCAGTAATAAATATTAGAATCACATGACACAATGAGGACCTAACTTCACTTGTTACTGAATGAGTCACCTAGCACTTATGCCTGCTGTAATAATTTAAATTAATTTCAGCAAGCAGCACTTAGCGCCTTTAAAGCTCTTTTTTGGATAATATGAGGGCTTACAAGTAAAAATGACACAAAATTGCTGTCCTCTAGCACCTCACTATTTAGTAGAAGAATAGGACTCATAAAATCTATTAAAATAGAAGATGCTGAGTGCTGTATAAAATAGCTACATAAACAAAATGAATATATATTATGTGTTTATATAGTCTCATTTATTGTCTACATATTCAACTATTTGGACAACAGTTTCTGTAACGTTCAATTGGAGTTTAAGAGCCTGTATAGGTTTGGGGGACTCTTGGGTATATAAGACACAAACCCTACTCTCATGGTAGAGAGAGATGCAAACAAACACAAATGGTAAGGGCAATAATGGAGACTATGTTGCTGGGGGGGACACAGTGGAAGGAGTGACCAGCTACTTCTAGGCATGAGGGAGAAGTAAGAAGGAAAATGAAGCCTTTGGATGGTGTAAGAAGAGCTCACCAGTAGGCAAGGAATAGAGAGACATTCTGTGTGGAAGGAATGGCTTGTGTGCTCCATGTTATGCTTACCTTTTTTTTTTTTAAAGATTTTATTTATTTATTGTGAGAGAGAGAAAGAGAGAGGGAGTGAGGGAGAGGGGAAAGGCAGAAGGAAAGGGAGAGAATCCCAAGCAGACTCCATGCTGACTGCAGGCCCTACTTGGGGCTCGATCCCAGGACCCCAAGATTATGACCCCAAGATCACCACCCAGATATCACCACCTGAGCTGAAACCCCGAGTCAGACGCTCAACCCACTGAGCCACCAGGTGCCCCCATGTTATGTTTACCTTAAATGGGTGCTTAAAGGTTAATCAGTGTCAGTTTACATTTTGAGTTTCCTCAGAAAATGTAGTCTTGATTCAATATCTCAAAACTTCATAACTGTGGAAGCAAAATTACTTCACTCTCCTTTCAGTGTGAAAATGGAGCCACACAGGTATTGAATGGCCATGAAGATGTAAAGACTGAAATTATAGTTGGGGTAACATCTAGATAATATACGACTTTGGCACCACCATTGCTGTTTTCATTTCTGATTGCTTTATCAGTGCTGAAGGGTTTGGTAATATGACATGACATACTAGCTGTGACATTAAATTGGAGAACCAAGCTTTATGAAGGTTTGGAAATCTCACTTCAGAGTCAAAACTTCAGTCAAAACTACACTCTTCCTTCCTTCTCTTGCTATGTTTTTCACATTGAATCCTTTCTACAAATATTCATTAAATGGCACAGTAAATGATTGATTGATTGATTGATTGATTGAGAGAGAGCCCAAGTGGCAGGGGGAGCGGGCGGAGGGAGAAGCAGACTCCCCACTGAGCAGGGAGCCTGACTCAAGCTCCATCCCAGGACCCTGGGGTCACTGCCCAAGCCAAAGGCAGACACGTAACGAACTGAGCCACCCAGGTGCCCCAAGGTAGGTACTATTATTATACTCATTTTACAGTAGAGGAAACTGAGCCCAGAGATATTAAGCTACATGCCCAAGACCACTCAGCTAGTACGCAAAAGAATTGAGATTTGAGCTCTTATTGTCTAGGGACACAGGCTAATTGAGGCTCTGCCATCTTGTAGCTGTACAATGTAGCTGCACTATCTAGAACATGTAGACTCTCCGTCTGTGCATCGAGGGAAGAGAGCCGAAGATCACATGTGGGCTCTTACGTGCTTCTTTCTGGCAGTGACAAAAGCCATGTCTGCTTGCAGCCTATTGTTCAGAGCTAGTCATGTGGTCCCTCCTAACTGCAGAAGGGTGGGAAATGTGGGGGAGCAAAGAATATTTGATGAATAGGGGCGCCTGGGTGGCACAGCGGTTAAGCGTCTGCCTTCGGCTCAGGGCGTGATCCCAGCGTTATGGGATCGAGCCCCACATCAGGCTCTTCCACTATGAGCCTGCTTCTTCCTCTCCCACTCCCCCTGCTTGTGTTCCTTCTCTCGCTGGCTGTCTCTATCTCTGTTGAATAAATAAATAAAATCTTAAAAAAAAAGAATATTTGATGAATAGAAAGTCTCTGCCACAGCTAGTCTCATTAAAAACTTCCTTAAATTTTCAAGTAACAGAAAACCATTGAATAATATGAGTTTCAAACATTAAGCCAGGAGAGAAACTGTATTAAATATTCAGAATTTCTGGGCAACCTCAGCTGGCCCAACCTCTTCACTTTCCTTTTCCCCCTGGTATGGTGTTCCTTTCTCTGGGTGGGTATATAAGACTGAGAGTTCCATTTACTTCATGATTCAGTTTTCTGGCACTTCCTGGACTCCACTGTGTATGTGGAATCTTAGAATGGCTGAGCTTCTCTCTCAGCTTTGCCTTCTCCAGGGGTCGTTCTCTTCCCACTGAGACTTGGTACTGCCTTGCAGAAGACCGACTGTCATGGTAAATCATTTGCCTTCTTGCCCAATTTCCTGAATACATACAGCAACAACAAAAATCTCCAAAATTGACAGAGGGAATAAGGAATGTTATTTATTTATTTATTATTATGTTAAGTTAGCCACTATACAGTACATCATTAGTTTTTGATGTAGTGTTCAATGATTCATTAGTTGCATATGACACCCAGTGCTCATCACAACACGTGCCCTCCTTAATACCCACGGACTGTTATTTTTTATAAAGATTTTATTTATTTATTTCTTATTTATTTATTTATTTATTTGAGAGAGACAGAGGCAGAGGGAGAGGGAGAAGCGAGTGAGCCAGATGAGGGGTTCGATCCCAGGACTGCAGGATCATGATCTGAGCCAAAGGCAAACGAATAACAGGCTAAACCACCCAGGCACCCCCAGGAATATTAATTATTTCTTGTTTCCTCCCATGATTGCATCTGCCCCCTCATTATGTGCTATGACCATTGGTCCTTCCAAAAGTGCTTGTATCCACCCGTTGATCCATCCATCCATCCAAAAAAAATTTATAAACTTATTACTAAGTATCCTTCGATCGATGACTCTCCTTTGCATCACTTTTTGATCCTTAATTTTCTAAAATACTTTTTTTTTCTGGAAATGAGCTTACAGTGTTGTTTCAGACCCAGCCACTCCCGCAGGGAACAAACAGCTTGTCCTGCAGTTGACACCCCTGTGCTCAGTCCTTCAGATTTCCCTCGAGAACTTGACCATGATAAATGAAGGACATTCAGTCCCTAGAAATGCAGAGAGGAGAAAATGTCATGTGAATCCCAGCCTTCTTTTGAGGTAGCAAACATAAGGTAGAATCCTTGATTTAAAATCTCATCATTATGCAACCAAAGTAGGACAAGGAAAAATCACAGCCATAAAACTCACCTCCTAAAATATGATAGGTACAAAAGAGGTTAGACCAGACACTTACACTGGAAAGCTTTTCTTGTGAAATTTACACACAGCTAGAATAAATGCCATAATATAAACATACCTATTGCTTCAGTTATGGATTTGTTAATACTGTGGTGCTCTTGTCTGGCTAAAATGAGCGTTCCAACCAGATAAATGCCTGTGACCTTTGGTTCTTAACCTGGTTTTGGTGGCCTCTGCAGCATCAAAATGGTCTAATGGGATTTTATGCAGGTCTCAGGGTGGGGATTATTGGAGTTCTGAACCAAACTTGTGTGGAAAGGAGGGTGGATTTGAGAGACAGAGGCAGACCTTGTGCATAAAACAGCCTTTGTGCTTTAAGGTGTATAGAGAAAATCCTCTTTCCCAAAATAATCCTCTATGTGCCCCCCTCCACACTGCCAGTAGTAGACACATTCACTTAGTCATAGGAATGGAAATTCCACTAATTAGGATTCATTTATGTTAACAAGAATCCTTTTCAAGATTCAATTACCTTTGGATGGCAATTGCTAATTCACAAGTTCATGCAAATTTTCTTAATCAGATTGCTTTTCTCTTTGACACCTAGCTGAGATTAATGTCTTTGAAGGAAATGGAAGGAGAATTTGAAATTTGGTGGTGTTAGGAGGTGGAGCTGGGCAGAGGTAGAGATAGGAGGGGAAAAGGCAATTAAAAACATGCTTTTCCAATTATGAAAATCCTTCATGCAGTTCACTGGAGTGCTTGAGAGAGCAGGCTCTGGAGCCAGATGACTCTTGCCAGCTTTGTGCCTGGGCAAGTTGCTTCACTCTTAATTACCCCGGTAATAGGAAGATAATACTAATACTTACATTGGAGGGTTTTGTTGTTTGCTGTTGTTGATAGATTAAATAAATTAATGCATGTAAAGAGGTTAGTATATACGAAGCACTCAATAAATATTATCTATTATGAATAATTTAGAAAATACAAAGAAAATGAGTTGCCAAAAGTCCTGTAGCATATCTTTAGACCATGATACCTTAAAATGGGCACTGTTAACATTATGGCCTTTTTCTATTCAGTATGTTTACATACCATATACAAATAGACACATAAATTGGGATTTCATTGTCATTACTTCTTAGTGTTCTAATTTTTTTTCAATTAATATTAGTTTATGAGCACTTTTGGGAAGGACTTCATGGAGGAGGTGACTGGTAAATGTATTTGCCTTTCCACAGTCAGATTTGAAAGGAGTTCAAAAACCTAGGGGTACGATATAAACAAAAGCGTTAGGCAGGAAGTCCAGGAAGAAATAGTAAGGACAGCAATGTGGGGCAGGAGGGTTGAAGAGGTAGAGAGGCTAACAGAGAACTTGGGTCTGATTACTGAGGAACAAGAGGGTTTACTCTTTGGTACTAATAGGGGGTTGGGGTGGAGGCAGGTTTAAGGAGATCAGTTAGAAGTCACTTGTAACAATCCAGGGCAGAAGGGGTGAAGGATTAGAATCGGGCCTGAACTATTCCCATTGGAATAAAGAGGAAACTGTGGATATGAGAGGGAACATGGAGAAAGAATTGGCACAGTAAACTAACTGATTTGATAAGGGGCTGTTGGAGGAAGAAGGAAGAGAAAAAGATGGTTCTGAAGGAAAAAGAAAAGATGGCTCTGAAAATTCTGGAAAGTAAGATTGAGAGGGTATTGTATTATTCGGCCTCAGAGAAGACTTTTAGAAGATTAATGAAATCAGTAAATAAAAACCAGATTATAGGGTTAACAGCACAAGGCTAAGAAGTTTAGGAAATGAGCAGAGACAACTCTTTGAAGGGCTTGATGTTCAAGATGTAACATGGAACGTTAATGTAAAGGAGGAATAAAATGGAGATAAGTCTTTTGGTTGCTTCTGGTTTTTTTTTTTAAAGATTTTATTTATTTATTTGAGAGAGAGAGAGAGAACACAAGCAGGGGGAGGGGCAGAGGGAGAAGAAGACTCCCCGCTGAGCAGGGACCCCCCCCCCCACCCCATGTGGGGCTTAATCCCAGGAGCCTGGGACCATGACCCGAGCCAAAGGCAGACACTTAACTGACTGAGCCAGCCAGGTGTCCCCTTCTGGTTTATTTTTATTAATTTTTTTCTTAGGGATAAAGAAGACTTCTTTTTTTTTTAAAGATTTTATTTATTTATTCGACAGAGATAGAGACAGCCAGCGAGAGAGGGAACACAAGCAGGGGGAGTGGGAGAGGAAGAAGCAGGCTCATAGTGGAGGAGCCTGATGTGGGGCTCGATCCTGGAATGCTGGGATCACTCCCTGAGCCGAAGACAGACACTTAACCGCTGTGCCACCCAGGCGCCCCGGGATAAGGAAGACTTCTATCCTATGGGAAGGAACACATGAAGATGAAGGAGGAAGAAAAGATAGGGAGTAGTGAAAGGAACGGAACCCCAGGTGGAAGAATTCACCTTGGAAAGGAAGGGATCTCACCATCCTCTGAGAGGAGAAATGAGGATAAAATGGAGGAGGAAATGAAGAGGGGTGGTTGGAGAGATACTGCCATGGACAGAACTGAAGGAGAATCAAGTCATTGGCTAAGAGTAGAAGGCAAGTGTGGGACTGGAGATTTTCATAGAATGGAAAAGATTCTGAATAACCACGGAGAAAAGATGGAATGAGGTTAAGAATCCACCCCCCCCCCAAAAAAAGATATGCAAGAGCTTTGAGGCTTATTTAATTAGAACACATATGCCAGTTTTGAACCAGACTTAAAATTAGATCAACATGCTATACAAATGTTTTAGTTATACAAACCTATTGGTTGTTGAAGACATCTTTCATTGCAGCAGCTAGAGGAAATATAAATCTTCATTAAAGTTCTGTATTAATTAATTCTTCAAAAGATTCTTGCTTGGATGATGGGTACAGAAAGAAGAGTTAGCTTCTCTGTCTCAGGAAGCGATCATAAAGAGTCCTTCCATTTGTTCACTGCTTTTCATAGAAAATACGTTTACTCAAATGAGCTCACACGCCAAAATGACCGGAAGGGATTAAAATCTCAAATGTAAATCACAGGAAAAATATTTCCAAAGAAGGGCCAGAGCATCTTCATGCTGAGTAGCCACCATTTCCAGAAAAGGTATCTAGGAAAGAGCACTAATACTCAAGGGCGGCTCCAAGTTCTTCTAAGACTTTGTAAAAGAGAGTTTCTTCAGGTTAGGCGCAGATCACTGGGGTTCGATACTTTGCCAATAGATATAATATTCCTTCTCCTTAAATTTATGTAAGCCGCCTAGAAGACTTTGAGCTTCTTGAAATTTCAATTAGGGCTTCTAGATAGTCCAGCAATAATTATTTCTTAAAGAGTATTGAGCTGTATTCTAGGAATGATGATGAGTTTTTTGTAGATTTGGCCAAATTTATGTGTAAGCATTCTGAAACATCTGTTTGACATTTAGAGTAAGCTGTTGGTTATTAGAGTGAGTCAGGATTGCTCAACACTCACTCGTCAGGGTCTGAAGGGTTGGCTTTGGTTTAGACACGATTATAAAAAACTGAGTTAACATCGCTGTGGGAGGTGGTTTAGGGCCTTCTTTACCAATTTCTTTATTTTATTTTATTTTATTTTATTTTATTTTATTTTATTTTATTTTATTTTATTTTATTTTATTTATTTATTTGTCAGAGAGAGAGAGAGAGTGCACAAGGGTGGGGGGAGTGACTGAGGAAGGAGCCCGATGCAGGGCTCGATCCCAGGACCCAGGGATCATGACCTGAGCTGAAGACAGATGCTTAACTGACTGAGCCACCCAGGCATCCCTCTTTACTAGTTTCTAATGCTACTCTTTTACATTTGAAACTTGGGAATGTGGCTTGTTGGATATTTCATATGTAAACATGTTAATAATAATCACTTTATGATTACATAAAGTTTCGTACATTCTATTTGTTTATCAAATCACTATGAAGTGTTCAAGGCAAGGCAATGATACTTTTTCAACAAGAAAATAAACCTGCAGTGAAGACGACTTGTCCGAGATCTCTCTGCTAGTAGGCATGAAAGCAAGGATTTGAAACCACATTCTATGTCATCTGCTTTTAACCCTTTAACCTGATATTTGGATGCCTATTTATCATGGAACTTGATTCATGAGTAATAAATTAGGAAACTAATTTTTTGTATATAGATGGAATCATATACAATTTCCATCTTTCCATGTCTAAAGTGGTTGACTATTGACAATATCATGTGGCTCTAGTCACGTCCTGTATGGAGATAATATAAGCTTTCGAGTCACACTAGTCTAGGCTAGAACCTCAGGTCTGCCCCATGTCAGAAATGTTATCTCTAGGGATATTATCCCTATGAACTTCCCTAAGCCTTTGTTTCCTCATCTTAGAAAAGGTTGACAGTGCTACCTACTTTAGAGGGCCTTAAGAAGATCACATAGCACAATGTTTACCAAAAAACCTGTCTCAGTACATCATATATTCTGTTCTAAATATGTCACTGCCAATTATTATTGCCAATAAGGATTAACAAATACTACACTGGAAAATAAGATGAGCATTTTGATTGTTTATTGTGTGTTTAGCCTTGTGCTTTGACATAAGAAATAATTTGTCACTCTTCATTTTGGTACCGGTGTGCTACCTTTTAATTAATCGATTATTTGGGTGTGTGGGAGGAAGGAGGCATTATTGATTATTTTAGTTTTTTTCATTTTACATATATGTATTTCCTTATTTTCCTTAATAAGAAAATTGTGCTTTTATAGTGAATATGAAGTTATATCCACTATGAAGTTAAATGTCCCAAATTATTGGTTTAAGCACTAAATGATAAAATACCAAGAATCTGAAAAAGGAATTGCTTCCTAAAAAATCAGTAGCATTTAGGTGAACAGAAGTGTTTGATGCTTAAAACAAAAGTCCATCTATCTCTTCTTTCTATTCAATTGCACTTATTTACTCATTTATACATTTATTCATTCATTTAACATATAATATTTAAGTATCCACTAGTTTTATGAACTGTGAAGAGGTAAAAAGATGGAATTCTTAATTCATAACTGGTTATTGATGGCTTATGTTTTCATTACAATGTGGAAATACCAAGAAGAACCTCCTTCCCCATCTTGGGTAGCCAGATGTATATATGAGCTCACATGAAATGGATCAGGGCATGGATCAGCTTCAGGAAAATAGTACATTATGCCTATCATACCTTCAGTGCCAAATGATAGATTAATTTATAGAGATGAGTAGAATATTTGCCATTGAAAATCTTACAAAAGGTGCTAAGAATAGGTATTAACTGTCATTAAAAGCCCTATGCTATTATTAAAGAAACTAATAATAAGAGAATTCACACAAAAAGAATAAACAAGATTATATGCTTTTATGAAAAGAATGTTTGGGTTAGAGAAACCTATAAGAAATGTAAAGAGTCCTTTAAATTATCAACATCTATTGATCTGTTATGAGTTCTGCATTGTGCAGCTGAGTTTGAATCCCATTTCTGTCCTAATTAGTTGTATAATGTTAGGTCACTGAATCATTCTGAGATTCAGTTTTCTCATCTATGAATTAGACACAATGGTTTCTTTTTTTTTTAATGTTTTTTTATTATATTATGTTAGTCACCATACAGTACATCCCTGGTTTTTGATGTAAAGTTCGATGATTCATTAGTTGCTTATAACACCCAGTGCACCATGCAATATGTGCCCTCCTTACTACTCATCACTGGTCTATCCCATTCCCCCACCCCCCTCCCCTCCGAAGCCCTCAGTTTCTCAGAGTCCATAGACACAATGGTTTCTAAGACAGGATGGTTGTGAGGATTGAATGAACAAGATAAGGGCAACTGATCCTTCCTTAATCAAGTATTTATTGAGTACCTGCTCTGTTCCTGGCACAATTCTGGGACTGTGTACACAGTAGTGAATAAGGGGGACATGGTTCCTATTCTCATGAACTTTAAAGTCTGATAAGTGCCATTAAATACAAGGAAAGGATAACAGGGAAGGACAACTTTATATTGGGTGGACAGTGAAGTCCTCCCTGAAGAGAGGATATGTCAGTTAAGAACGAAGAAAGAGAGAGGCAACTATGAGAGAATAGTGAAGAATAGTAAGCCAAATGCCCTATGATAGGAAAGGTGTATACAAGCAAATGATAGAAGTCAGTGTGGCTGGAGCATCAGAAGTTACGAAAGGTGTGAAATATAAAAAGGCTGGTCATAGGCTCAGTTGTGCAAGACTTTGTAGATCATGGCAGGGTGTATGAATTTTACTTTTAGATCACAGGAAAGCCATTGATGGAAGGTCAGAATTGTGAAAGATCTGGCCCTAGTGTTGTAATTTCAGTTAGAGAAGGTCATGGACTAGGTTGGCATGAGAGACACAGAGAAGCAAATAGATTAGTCATCTGTTCTGATACAAAGTGCAGGCTTTTAAGCATGGAATGGATGTGAGAGATAGAAGAGATAGATGAGTCCAGGATGATTTGCAAGATTCTGCCTTCATTAATTGGACAGCTTGTGGTAACATTTACTAAAATGGGGAAAATGGAGAAGGAGCAGGATGCTTCATTTGTGTGTTTAATTTTGGTGGGAGGGAGGTTAAGAGTTCTTTTTGGAGCATGTTAAGTTTGAAATATTTGTGAGATATTCAAGTAGAGATATCAAGTAGATAACTAGATGGAACTGTATCACATACTTGCTCAAAACCCTCCACTGGCTTCCCATTTGAGTTAGAATAAAATCTAAAATTCTTATAATGACTAAAAGGGTCTTGTTTTGCCTTCTGCTTACTTCTCTGATCCCATCTTCTTCCTCCTTTCTTCCCCTTACTCAAGTTGCTCTAAGCAACTTGTCTTCTTTCTCTTTGTAGAAACTCATCGTGCTATTCATGTCTCAGGGCCTTTGCACTCACCTTACTTTCTACCTGGAAAATCTCTTCCCATAGGTCTTTGCCTCTTGGCTTAATCCTACTCCATTCAGGTCTCTGATCAAATTTCACTTCCTCAGAGATTCTTCCCTGACCACTCTACCTAGAATGGTTTCTACCTTTAACTTCAATACTCTATCCTTGTATCTTGATTAATTTTTCTTTTTAGCAGTTATTGCTTCTAACACATAAATATTCTACTCATTTTTTTTATTTTTTTAAAGATTTTTTATTTATTTATTTATGTGATAGAGAGACAGCCAGCGAGAGAGGGAACACAAGCAGGGGGAGTGGGAGAGGAAGAAGCAGGATCCCAGCGGAGGAGCCTGATGTGGGACTTGATCCCAGAACGCCGGGATCATGCCCTGAGCTGAAGGCAGACGCCCAACGACTGCGCCACCCAGGTGCCCCTACTCATTTGTTTTTATGACCCATTTCCCCACTAGAAATAAGTTTCATGAAAGCAGGGACTTTGTTAAGCTCACCACTGTATCTCCAGACTTAGACTCATATATCATAGGCACTCAATAACTCAATATTTACTGAATGAATGACTCTGTGAGTTAAAAGCAAGGGAGCCATTGAGACTAGAGCATATATCTGGGAACCCCTAGATATAGACAGTGTGTGAACCTCCAGAAAGGGCTGAAATGATCCAGGGAAGAGTATGGAGAGTGCAAAGTAGAGGGCCAAGACTTGGTGCTAAGGTACTCCCCACGTTGAGAGGTTGAATTGAGGAGTTTGGGGGAGGGCCAAAGCCAATGGAGACCAAGGGGTGAGAATCACAGAAGACTGGAAGAAAAGCAGAGGAGCATAGAGACAGGATTCCAAAAAAGTGAGTTCTATTAAAAGGCACAAGTTCCTTTCTTGTTTGATCAGTTCTCCAACAAAGTTGATTTTCAGCTTTCACATTATTGCTCAAAGTTAATTTCTCTGCATAACTAAAACTTAGCCACGTTGAGATTATTCATTATAAATTGAGAGAAAGTACTCAATTAGTCTGCTTTTGCATATCATAATTACAATCCTTTCATCAACTTCCTTTCCCATTACTGTTGCTAAAAAACAAAATTAACTGCATAAATTTAAAGATCTAATTGGCTGTATTTAATGATTCATAATTCAGGTAGCATCCCATCTGGCAAGTAGAAAAGGGCTCCGAGGAGTTGTACTAAATGGAGGGTTTTTATAGGCAGAAGGAGGGTCAAACAAGGAAGTTAAAAGAGTGGATTATTTCAGGCAAGCCACCTTCCCATAGGGAAAAGCAGGAGGTCTCATCATGCAGATTGTCTGACTAGTGCCGATCAGGAAATTCCAGACAGATTGATTTAAAATCCCATTCCTGGCAGAGGCCAAAATGATAGGTTAGGCATTAGGTTGTGGTGGAGCTTAGCAAAAGTGACTCCATTTGAGCCTGTTTCTTTTTAACATTGTTTATTAAGATATCTATTTACCAAACACTTAGATATATCTCCAGCCTTGAATTTCTTCCTAAGATTATTTTTGTTCCCTTTGCCTGTTCTTTTGTCTTTGTGCAGATATAACCATGTAGTTTAAATCACAGCTGGATTGGAGGTGGGATGGGTGGACAAGTGAAATCAAAGTAGCACCAGAATAGCTGGGCTATTAAAGGAAATCGTATTATTTGTCATTGATTACTTATATGCCAGTATCCTAAAAATGGCAAAAACAGTATGAAAAGATGATAAAAGTTGCTTGAAAAATGGTAGGATGGATATTAATATTTGATCTTTTCAACTAATATAGATTTAATAAATCAACTTTTTAGGTTGGGTGCTACTTAAACAAGCTATTTGATTTGATTTTCTAAAACATTATCAGAAGATTAATTTTCTTTCATTGTTGATGTTGCAAAATAATTTCCTTGTTTCGAACTACTTCAGGGAGGTTTTAAATAAATAAAGCCAAACATGTATTTTCATAGGTGATTTTATCTGTCCTCTAATATCCTGACTTATTTGAGTATTTAGAAATGCATTTGAAGTCCATCACCTTGGCCACTGGTAAAATACATGTTATTTGCTTCTCTCAGAAGAAACTGTTCTTTCAATTTAGATACCACATAGTGTTTCAGCACTGTTCTCTTGGGCCACAAAGAAAATACTGCATTCTCTGGTATTATGGCAAATCATATACAATTACAAGAGGTAGCTCTTGCTTGAAGTTGTTTTTTTACTGGTCCAGGCAGTGTTTATTGTTGCATGTAAAATACATTAGTTTCAGATAAAACTCGAAAGCCAGTTTTTATTAGCTTTAAGATATCGGCAAAGTGGTTTCCCTTATAATTATTGTTTCTGATACAGGTAAGACAAAGTGTTCTGAATTTGTCCCTTCATGTTAATTTCAGTTTGAAATGTAAGAAATGGAAGGCTTGAAAACCCGAACCTTATCATCATACTTGGAAACTGGTTTCTCCTCCCTTCTTCCCTGCTTATTATTTCTGATACAGGTAAGACAAAGTGTTCTGAATTTGTCCCTTCATGTTAATTTCAGTTTGAAATGTAAGAAATGGAAGGCTTGAAAACCCGAACCTTATCATCATACTTGGAAACTGGTTTCTCCTCCCTTCTTCCCTGCTTTTTTCTTTCTCTCCTCTTTCTCCTCTGTTTCATAAAGGTTTAAAGTGATATACAAAATATATACATACATAAAAATATACATACAAAAATACAAAACATATAAAGAATAAGTGAAAATAACTATAATACATACAAAAATATAAAGAATAAATGAAAATAACTATGAGACCAATAAGAAACATGGGGCAAAGGAAAAAGTAAAAGATAGGAAAGTAAAAGGGAACTGCAATAAGGTTAAGTGTCCAAATTCTAGCCACCAATTCCCATGTACTTGTTGGAAGTAGTCTGTGAATGTGAAATTAAGCCTTCCAATTGCAATATGAAGAAGGGAATGGAATATATTTTTCCAAAAGGGGAGATAAGTCTGTCACTTAGGATAATCATCATTTTTCCTGACAGTGAGACCAGAAAGGCTTTTTTCTAACTTTGGCCCTCATAGAGGGAATACAATGTGTTTAATAAACAATCCTCGACAGCTTTCTTAACAATTAACACGGGGATCACGCTCATATGGGCTTGGGGTATTAAACCAATGTACAGCTCAGTAAAATGAATTCAGGTCCATGGGGGTGGGGGAGTGGAAGGTATGCTTATCCCATAATGTGGTCAAGGTGAAATACTCCCTAATGCATGATATAATGTTTACATGAACAGCAGGTTTCATATCCTGTAGGTCACTGATTTTCAAAGTACAGGTTGCATCTGTTAGTGGGTGGTAAAATTAATTCAGTGGTTTACAACCATCTTTTAAAAAGGACCAAAAAAAATAGACTAGAGAAGGGTGAAAAACAAAAGTCAGAGTGTCTGAAGAGACTTCATGATTCCTTTCAAATGTGTGTACTGCATCATGATACAAAATGTATTTCTTACCGTGGGTCCAGTTAAAAGGTTTGGAAAACCCTGCATTGAGGCAATTCTCACAGACTGTCTTTCATGCCTAATTTTGTAGAAGGTTTTGCTTGGCAGTAACTCTAAAATTATATCCTTTCACAAGCACCTTGAGAGCTGCAATTCTGAGCTCAGCTATCAGCTGGGGGCTGGGAGGGGGGCACAGGGGAGGGGGGAGAGAGAAAAATGTTGAAATATACTTGGAAAAATGGAGGTCACTGATAAGTCCTCCACACTGCTGCATGATGGTGCACCAAGACAGTACACAGCAGGTGGGCCAAGAAGCTTTCCGGAAGCAAAAGGAAAGCCTGGATGATTAAATGCATAGCTTAGTATGGAGCCTCAGCTATAACCCAGTTAAAAGTTGGAAGTCACCCATCCAAAATAATAATTTTGGTCCTTTTTGCAGGCAATATAGTGTAGGTCTTGTGGTAAGTAGTAAGTTGTCTACATAATTATGAAAAAGTCACATCATTTATAACAAGAGTTTAACCTATAAAAAAATACCCTTGGTTTCCACAAGGTAAGTATCCTGATGCTATAGACTTCTGCAACTCTAGAATTTGATTAGACACCAGTGACTGCAATTCAAAGATTCAAACTGTTTTTACTCCCAAGTTTCAAATGTATTTCCCTGTGTGTTGAAGCACTGCAATTAGAAAATGTCTCAGAGGGGCGCCTGGGTGGCACAGCGGTTAAGCGTCTGCCTTCGGATCAGGGCGTGATCCTGGCATTACGGGATTGAGCCCCACATCAGGCTCTTGTGCTATGAGCCTGCTTCTTTCTCTCCCACTCCCCCTGCTTGTGTTCCCTCTCTCTCTGGCTGTCTCTCTCTCTGTCGAATAAATAAATAAAATCTTAAAAAAAAAAGTCTCAGAGACGCCTGGGTGGCTCAGTCAGTTAAGTGTCTGCCGTTGACTCAGGTCATGATCTCAGGGTCCTGGGATTGAGCCCCGCCTTGGGCTCCTTGCTCAGTGGGGAGCCTGCTTCTCCCTCGCTCTCTGCCCCTCACACTCTCATGCTTGCATGTGCGTGCATGCATGGGTACTCTGTCTCTCTTTCTCTTTCTCACTCTCTCAAATTAAAAAAAAAATGACATTTAGAAAATGTCTCAGAAAACATGACTTCAAACATGACAATGCCTACATATTCCATTTGCCCGGTAATTAAACCCAAGAAGAATCACATAAGGGGAGGTTAGAACAACATGGTTTATGAAGTCATCTTTTTTTTTTGTTACAAAAAAGATATACTTAGTTACTGTGAATTGTCTTTTTGCTGGCCCTGCCTTATCCATCATCTGTAGGCTCCCTGAGGTCAGTGATAATGTTACATACTTTTAAAAAGAGAGTGAGTTTACGTTCAGTGGAATTCACTCTTTTTGTGCACAGTTCTGATGAATTTTGACAAATGCATACTGTGTTCTGTGACCACCTTATAAATCAAGGTAGAGAACTTTTCCATCTCCACAAGAAGTTTTCTACATGTCCCTTTCGTGTCATTTCTCTTTCACTGCTCCCAGGTCTCTGCAACCAGTGGTCTGTTTTGGTCCATATAATCATTTTGCCTCCTTCGAATGTCACCTAAGTGGAATTGTATAATTTGTAGTGTTCTGAGTCTGTCTTCCACCTAGTGTAATGCTCCGAGATTCATTCTCGTTGCTGCATATTTCAGTAGTGCCTTCCTTTTCTATGCAGCTGAATTCCATATACTATTTATCCATTTGACAGTTGATGGATGTCGTGTTTTTTTTCAGTTTTCAGTAGTAAAAACTAAAGCTACCATAAACATTTATCTGCTGGTGTTTATATTGACATGTCTCATTTCTCTTGGGCAAATGCTTTACTGAGAGATTACTAGGTCATATGGTGAATGTATATTTAACTTCATTAGAGCAAACTCTAATTGGCTATAGTCATTCCTTAATCATTTTTGGCCAAAGATCATTGATGATATGGAACAAATTAGGTACATTTAAATGAAAAACCACCAATCAGCCATTAGTCCCAATGAAATTATTACCAGAATACAGAAAAATTGACTGAGCTTGCCTTCTACTTCCTTAGTTATCCCTGGTTATTCTGAATTAACTGCTGATAAACAGTGAAATGGTTCAAGGCAGCAGAAAACAAATTAGAGAAGCAATTGAAAGTGTGCTAAATCCATAAATTGAAAAATAAGTGTCCAAAAAGAAGAATTAGCTATGCTTACAAATCATGCAGAGTGCTTGCTTTTATCATTTTCATTCTTTGAGCTAGAAAGTTAATAATACTTTTTTTTTTAAATATTTTATTTATTTATTCGACAGAGATAGAGACAGCCAGCGAGAGAGGGAACACAAGCAGGGGGAGTGGGAGAGGAAGAAGCAGGCTCATAGCAGAAGAGCCTGATGTGGGGCTCGATCCCGGAACGCTGGGATCACGCCCTTAGCCGAAGGCAGACGCTTAACCGCTGTGCACCCAGGCGCCCCAGAAAGTTAATAATACTTTTAAAGATTCTGATTTTAAGTTAAAGGAGTTGAATTTATATGAAAGTAACATAAAAGTGACCTAGATATTTATTTTGATATTGTGAACTAAAAAATAGATTTTGTGTTTATTGTGCTAAGTTTTAGCCACTCAAACAGAGACATGTCTACAAATGCTGTCAGACCAAAAGGCTGCTTGATCAAGTGTTCAATGTACAGAAGTCCCCTCTCATTTGTGGTTTCCATAGTCTGGAAGCAGATGATCCTCCTGATGTGTTGTCAGAAGGTTCATAGTAGCCTAACGTTGTGTCACAATGCCTACATTATTCACCTCACTTTGTCTCATCATGTAGCCATTTTATCATCTGTTCACAAGAAGGGTGAGTGCAGCACAATAGGATATTTTAAGAAAGAGAGACCACATTCACATAACTTTTATTACAGTATATTTTTATAATTGTTCTATTTCATTATTGTTCTTAATCTCTTACTGTGCCTAATTTATAAATTAACCTTTATCATAGGTTTGTATATGCGAGAAAGAACATAGCATATATAGATAGGGTTGAGTACTATCTGCGGCTTCAGAAATCCACTGCAGGTCTTGGGATATATCCCCCACAGATAAGGGGGGACTACTGTAGTGTCATAAATAAGAAACCAGTCATAGTTGAAAAGGAAAAACAAAGCCGAGGGCATCACGTTGCCAGATTTCAAGTATACTACAAAGCTCTGATCACAAAGACAGCATGGTACTGGCACAAAAACAGACACATAGACCAATGGAACAGAAGAGAACCCAGAAATGGACCCTTGGCTCTTTGGGCAACTAATCTTTGACAAAGCAGGAAAAAACATCCAGTGGAAAAAAGACAGTCTCTTCAATAAATGGTGCTGAGAAAATTGGACAGCTATATGCAAAAGAATGAAACTTGACCACTCTCTCACACCATACACAAAGATAAACTCCAAATGGATGAAAGACCTCGATGTGAGACAGGAATCCATCAAAATCCTAGAGGAGAACATAGGCTGCAACCTCTTTGACATCAGCCACAGCAAATTTTCATTATACATCTCCAAAGGCAAGAGAAACAAAAGAAAAAATGAACTTGTGGGACTTCATCAAGATAAAAAGCTTCTGCACAGCCAAGGAAACAGTCAAAAAAACTAAGAGGCAGCCCACGGAATGGGAGGAGATATTTGCAAATGACACTACAGATAAAAGACTGGTATCCAAGATCTACAAAGAACTTCTCAAACTCAATACACAAGAAACAAATAAACAAATCATAAAAAAAAAAAAAATCAAGAGTTGGAGGCTTAACCGACTGAGCCACCCAGGTGCCCCCATTATTTCTGATTCTTTATTTTGATTATTCTCTTTGATGGTCAGGTTGTCCCACATTTGCTAATAAAA
The DNA here is from genome assembly GCF_024610735.1 of Ursus americanus. Taxonomy (NCBI): domain Eukaryota; kingdom Metazoa; phylum Chordata; class Mammalia; order Carnivora; family Ursidae; genus Ursus; species Ursus americanus. The sequence goes on along the minus strand of NC_142137.1, from coordinate 6,955,264 downwards.
TTCCTTTAAACTAAAAAAAAAAATGGGCAGAAGATATGAACAGACACTTTTCCAATGAAGACATACAAATGGCTAACAGACACATGAAAAAATGTTCAAAATCATTAGCCATCAGGGAAATTCAAATCAAAACCACATTGAGATACCACCTAATGCCAGTTAGAATGGCAAAAATGGACAAGGCAGGAAACAACAAATGTTGGAGAGGATGTGGAGAAAGGGGATCCCTCTTACATTGTTGGTGGGAATTCAAGTTGGCACAGCCACTTTGGAAAACAGTGTGGAGGTCCCTTAAAAAGTTAAAAATTGAGCTACCCTATGATCCATCCATTGCATTACTGGGTATTTACCCCAAAGATAAGATGTAGTGAAGAGAAGGGCCATATGCACCCCAATGTTCATAGCAGCATTGTCCACAATAGCTAAATCATGGAAGGAGCTGAGATGCCCTTCAACAGATGACTGGATTAAGAAGATGTGGTCCATATATACAATGGAATATAACTCAGCCATCAAAAAGAACGAGTTCTCAACATTTGCTGCAACATGGATGGGACTGGAGGAGATAGTGCTAAGTGAAATAAGTCAAGCAGAGAAAGACAATTATCATATAGTTTCTCTCATCTATGGAACATAAGAACTAGGAAGATCGGTAGGGGAAGAAAGGGATAAAGAAAGGGGGGGTAATCAGAAGGGGGAATGAAGCATGAGAGACAATGGACTCTGAGAAACAAACTGAGGGCTTCAGAGGGGAGGGAGGTGGGGGAATGGGATAGGCTGGTGATGGGTAGTAAGGAGGGCACGTATTGTATGGTGCACTGGGTGTTATACACAACTAATGAATCATAGAACTTTACATCAAAAACCAGGGATGTACTGTATGGTGACTAACATAATATAATAAAAAACATTAAAAAAAAAGATGTGGTCCATATATACAATGGAATATTACTCAGCCATCAAAAAGAACAATTTCTTAACATTTGTTACAACAGGGACGGGACTGGAGGAGATAATGCTAAGCAAAATAAGTCAAGCAGAGAAAGACAATTATCATATGGTTTCACTCATTTATGGAACATAAGAAGTAGGAAGATCGGTAGGAGAAGAAAGGGGGGTAAACAGAGGGGGAATGAACCATGAGTGACTATGGACTCTGGGAAAGAAACTGAGGGCTTCAGAGGGGAGGGGGGTGGGGGAATGGGATTGGCTGGTGATGGTATTAAGGAGGGCACGTATTGCTTGGTGCACTGGGTGTTATATGCAAGTAATGAATCATGGAACTTTGCATCAAAAACTAGGGATGTACTGTATGGTGACTAACAAAATATAATAAAAATATTATTAAAAAAAAGAAACCAGTCATAATAAGAAATCCATATTTTAATCAAAGAGTTTCTGTTTGAATTTCCAATATATCTCTCCTTATGGTTTTATATCTATAAGATCTCAATTAGTTATTTTGACAAAGTCTCAAAATTCCATCAATTCTGTGAAAAGCTATTTTATATCTTTTTTTAAAGATTTTTAATTTATTTATTTGACAGAGAGAGAGACAGCCAGTGAGAGAGGGAACACAAGCAGAGGGAGTGGGAGAGGAAGAAGCAGGTTCCCAGAGGAGCAGGAAGCCTGATGTGGGGCTCGATCCCAGGTCCCTGGGATCACGTCCTGAGCCTAAGGCAGATGCTTAACGACTTTGCCACCTGGGCGCCCCAGCCATTTTATATCTTTAGTGTTCAGTGTTTCCAACGGAGTCAGTTGTCTGAAGTCAGTTTGAAGAAGCGTTGTTCACTGCGGAAATTAGAATTCATAAATGGAAAGATTATGTGAATGATGATTAGCTCTACTATTAATTATCAATCAATGTGTGTGGGGATTTACTCACATGGAAAGCTTTCCTAGTTTAAATTTTTGAAATTATGTGCTTTTCAAATCATGCATTAAATACGCACTGTTGACTATGCACTTATTTGTGGCCATTGGTGTTTGTAAGACAGATTCCAGAGTCATAGAAGAGGCAATCACATCATACTTAGAAGACAATATTAAATTATCACACACAGGCACCAAATGGTGCTTAGCTGGGCCAGCACATCGATCATTAAGGTCTAATTAGGTACACAGACATCTTTCTCTTCCTGAGGTCTTGTACACAGTAATGCCATTTTTAGGTTCAGTGGATACACAAAAACTGTTGTAATGTATACCCTGACACTGCCTTTTGCAGTCCTCCTTGGCTGATTGATGCCTGAATCTCACATTTTTGTATTTCTATATTTTTGGCAGAGGTATTCATTCCTATTAAAAACTGTGTGAAGCAACATTGTCTCTTATACATTTGTCTTTTACACTATAGCATGAAAGAAGGGCAGAAGAATAGGTATTACTAGCTAGGACCCAGGGAAACTGTAGGAAGAAAGTGAAATGCCATAGGTTGGGAAAACACAGTTCATGTTCAAATGCTATTGAACTAGCTTTTACCCTGGAAATACAAATCATTGTGCTTGTTGACTTGCAATCCCCCTTAGATAGGACCCAACCATACCTGGGATCAGCACTGGACCTATACATGACTGTAGCTCACCAGGAGAGAAATGATGTTGTCTTGCACCAGGTGATAGCAGTAGAGAGAACAACTAGATTGATTAAAGGCCAGGTGTACTAATTAATTGTCGTGCTGGGATGGGAGGAAGGACAAGGCATGAGGCAAAGACAAAGCAACAGAGAGGGCAATGTGGGGCAAACTAGAGGAGAATCACATTTTAAGAAAAGAATGAGAGGTGCATTTTGATCAGGTTAATTCTGTGTTGCCTTTTAGATATCAAGTAAAGATATCAAGTGAGTGATTGATAAATAAGTCAAAAGCTCAGAGAATAGTTTGGGGGCCAAACATTAAGTTTGGAAGTCATCAGCACATGCATGTTATTTATTCACCTGGGAGGTGGGAAGAGAAAGAGTTTTGAGATAAGAAACAGCTCTGGACAAAGCAATGGGGATTCCTTATGTTTATAGTAGGAAGGATAGAGGAGGAAGAACCAGAAGTCAAATGGGGAAGGAGGATCCCAGCAGAGGACTGACAAGGAACTTTCGTGAGGTAAGAGGAAGACCAAGGCAGTATAGTGTCACAAAAGCAGGGGAGAGAGTATCAGGTCAGGCGTGCCTAACCATGTTAGCTGCTATTGAGAAGATGAGTAGGGAATTGACCACTAGGATTGGCAACATGGTGGTGTTGATGACTGACAGAAAGCCTGTGGGTTCATAGTGTCAGAAGACAAAAGGTTGGGGATGGAGGAGTGAACAGAGGCTGAGGAAGTGGAAAATTTTGAGAGATTCGATGAAGAGTAGAGAAATGGAGAGGAAGTGCAATGTGGGGCCAATGGATAGAGGTTTGTTTCCCTTCTTTTAAGAACAAACTTTAGAGAGTGTTTTGAGGTTGATGGACACAGCACAGTAGAGACAGAATTAATATGGGAGAGAGAGAGGAGATAATGCCAGGGTGAAGATCTTGAGGCCAGGGAGACAGGATTCAGAAAAGCAAAATTTCAACTCAAATAGCAGGAAAGACACCTTCCTCCTCCCCATTTTAAGAAGCGGGAAGGGGTAGAAAGTAGGTGTTGATGCAGGAAGGTTTATGATTTGGAAATAGGAGGTGAGTGAGTTCCTGCTTGATGGCTCTTATTTGCCTAATGAAACATGGGTGAGGGGACCAAATGAGGGAATGGGAAATAATTAAGGAGTGAGAAAATGGTGTAAATAACCATCTCAGAGAATGACAAAGCAATGGGGCAATATAGTCATACTGCTGGCATTTTGAGGTTCTATTAGGGTCTGTGGTCATGAATGTTATGGGAAGTCAGTCAACGTATGTGATTTTCTCCATCAGTGTTCAGCTGTTTGGTTAATCATGTCAAATATTGGCATCAACCAGGGTTTTTATTTTCTACTGTACTTAGGTTTAGAGGGAGAGAGGCATAGAGAAAATGAGCTGAAAATGATGGGGTCCATAGAATGGAGGTCTTAAAAAGGTTCAAGAATTTTTTCAGGGAGGGAATTGAACAAGTGAGCTAGATTGAAAGCAGTAATTAGAGAATTAAACATTTGAAATTGAGATTTTTTTGAAGGTGGGGCAATTTCCGCTGATAAAATGGAGAGCCTAGGATATAATCATAGTGTGGGTGACTGGGGTGGAGTGGAGGGAAGCACATTACAGATAGTGTCATTAAGCAAACCAGAATCCCAGGTAGATAATCTTATGAATGTTGGAGTCATTATGAATGATAACAGTAGTTTCATGAAAAGGAAGACCATATATAAAGAAGGGGGTTGGGGGATGACAGCAAACAGGAGAAAAATGAGGTAGTATATTCAGGTGCCCTACACATCAGGGGAGCAGGATGCATTCTCCCCCTTTTCCTTTCAACACCCCCCCACACCCACCGGGAGGACATCCGTGCCGCCCACTGAGACATACATTCAAACTCCTTAGCTCTTGTAATGGCTACCAGGCTCTGCATGATCTGGCTTTCTGTACCTCTCCCATCTTTTCTATACATTTTGCAATATTACCCACTTTCTAGTCATAAAGGTCTCCTTTCACTTCCTTGAGGAACTCCTCTCTCAGGGCCCTGGCATATGCTATTTTCTGTGCTTTACTCTTTTCATGTGAATGGCCCCTTCTCAGCCTCAGTTTAGATACCATTTATCTTCCCTGACCTCAGAAACTAAGGTGTTCCCTTTTATAATGCTTTGTTCTTTGTGGTACTTATCAAAACTTGAAAGTATATAGTTAATCATTGGTTTACTTTTTATTATCTGTGCTAGCTCCATGAACGGTAGAATTGAATCTACAGAAGCTGGCAGAGTGCTGGGTACATGGTAGGCAGAGGAGAACCGCATCATGATTAGGTGTGCAGGCTCTGATGTTAGATAGCCTGAGTTCAAATCCCAGCTCTAAGGATATTATTTATGCGATCTTCAGAAGATTCCCTTCTCTGTGGCTTTGTCCTTCCCTCTCCAATATGTAAAATAGAGAAAATGGTACTTGTCTTATAAAGCAGATGTGAGGCTTAGAAATAATATATGCAACTGGAATACCTACCCCAGAGTAAGTGCTCAATAATTGTTTGCTAAACGGTGCTCTAAATACACATTCATTGATTCAACTTTCTATTTTATGTAGATTTGACATAGAAAAAACTCTCTTAGTTGCAAAACCTTATTGTCTCTAACATTAAGTAATCGAACCTCTCTAATGTTCAGTTTCTTCAACTGCAAAATGAGGAAATTGGGAATTGTGATCTCTACACTTTTTTTCTGGTTCTAGAATCTTTAATTGTATGACTACAGAATATGTTTTTTTCGTTTTTTTTTTTTTTAAATTTTTAAATTACACTACAAAATAGGTTTTGTTTTCCTCCTTTGACTTGTCATAAAAGTAGTTATCCTCAATTGCTTAAAACACAGTGAGGTTTTTTGTTTGTTTGTTTTTTAAAGATTTATTTATTTATTTATTTATTTATTTATTTATTTATTTATTTACGAGAGGGGGAGAGAGAGAGAGAGGGTGAGCAGGGAGAGGGGCAGAGGGACAGGGAGAGGGTGAAGGAGGAAGCGAACTCCCCGCTGAGCACAGAGCCCAGACTCAGGGCTCAACAGAGGGGCTCGACCTGGGGCTCTATCTCATGACCCTGAGATCATGACCTGAGCCAAAATCAAAAGTCAGACGCTTAACAAACTAAGCCACCCAGGTGCCCCTTGTTTGATTGTTTTAATAAGAGCTGGAGGCTAATGGAAATCATCTGGGAAGCTTTATTAAATTACAGATGCTTCCCCTCTTCTTTTGTATCTGGTTCTGGCACAGACGGGGATAGGGTGTTGTAGTTTAAAAACCTTCCCAGCTAGGGGCGCCTGGGTGGCACAGCGGTTAAGCGTCTGCCTTCGGCTCAGGGCGTGATCCCAGTGTTATGGGATCGAGCCCCACATCAGGCTCCTCTGCTATGAGCCTGCTTCTTCCTCTCCCACTCCCCCTGCTTGTGTTCCCTCTCTCGCTGGCTGTCTCTCTCTCTGTCGAATAAATAAATAAATAAAATCTTTAAAAAAAAAAAAAAACCTTCCCAGCTAAATCAAATCTCCTCCTGGCACCTTCCACTGATCACCTGCTGTTTGTCTTATTGAGAACTATTGCTTTAAAAGATAGGAAAGAAGAGATGCTTAGCATCACTGCCTGTATATGAGCCAAACGTAACAGGTTTCCCTTCTTTGGACAAAGTGATGATTACGACCATGTATCATTTATTCTCCCCAGTCGGGATTGTTATGAACGTCACTGTTCTGAAAATGATTCTGTTCACAGATCTGTGCAACTGCATCTCTCCAATCCTTAAAACTTCTGTATCAAGTGGCATTTTAATATCACAAGTCTCTCTAAAAAATTACCCTATAATAAAATTCAAGTCCTTGTATTCTACTTCAGTGAAATTCTATTTAGATTTTAAAAGGCATTATGTCTTTGAAATATGTTATAATCAAATCCCAGTGAAAAATAACAACAAATCTAGGTTTTGAGCATAAAATTTTGAATAAATGTTTTATTCTGTGTCTTGTCTGGTCTGTTTCAAATCTCTTTACTTACCTGTCAACCAAATAGAGAAAGGGGGGAGGCAGATTCACAAAGAAGATGGGGCATGAGCATTGGGTCATGGGATACTTAACATTAGTATCTACCCAGTTTTGGTGCCTAGAAAGTCCAAAGTGGATTTTGACATCCTTGATGGTGGGAATTGATTTGTTAGCTTAGGTGGCAACCATGATTCTGGCTCACTTCATGGCCCTTCCTTTGCATTAGATAGATACCTATTCTCTGAGGCCCTTGTTATCTGCAGCTGCAGCCAGGGAATTTTTTACAACTTGGGGGAAAAAAAAAACCCAACCCAGCATAAAGAGAAACATTAAATAGAAATCTTTGAAACCTAGTTTTATTTGTATTTCAGTTTTCTTCTTAGAGTTTTACATTTTTTAAGTATAATCAATTTTGTTGTATAAAATTTCCATTTCAATCAGCACCTGCCCAAAAAATCTTTTCAGTGTTTTTATACCTGCTAAAGCTGGCTCCTGTTTTGCACGGTGTTTGGATAGGAAAACGTTCTAGTTTGAGGACTCTTTTGCAAATTCTTGTTTACATTGCTATTGCAGATGTAACTGAAGCTCCAATCACCTAATTTTCTCAACATTCTCTAAAACCTCCCTGTGTTTCTGATATCACTAAACCTTTGAAATAGGAAAAAAAAAGTTTTGTGAAACTTTGAATGGAAAAACCAGTTTTAAGAGAGTAAAGTCTAATTGCCTTTTAGCTTCAAACCGTAGAAGCATAAGGGAATTGCTTCACCATTCCAGATGTCTTTTCTGAAATTAAAAAAAAAAAATTCAATACATATCTACTAGTGAGGATAAAATCTGAGCATAAAGTGTGAGAAAGCACTAATCTTCCAAAGACCCCAGAGGGAGCTCCTACTTTTGTGTGTGGGTTATAAGCAAACTTTGATTCAGTTCCATATTGAATATGTGCCTATTATGTGCAAAGCATTGTGGGAGATAAGAGTAAGACAAGGACTCAGTCTTTTGGGAGTTCCCAGTCTAACGGGGCAGACTGAGATTTATGTACATGACTTTTATTAAGAAGACCATGAGAAGTGATTCTTAGGGATAGACAGGAGGAGATTTGGACACATGGGGAGAAACTAGGGAATCCTGAGGAGCTTCTTGAGCTGAGCCAGAAAGGTGGGTGTGGCAAGATAAATTCTGAAATGCTTTTCATTTCCATTCAGTATCACATATCCTTAGAAATAAGCTAACTCTACCATTTAATCATCCATTTATTCATTCAACAACATTGAAGACTCTCTGTGGGCCAGTTACTGGGCCTTCCTGGATTTATTCAGTATTTATTCATTTAGTATACATTAATAGAGTGCCTACCATATGCCCATTACTGCTCTAGACTCCTTACCATATTCTCTCCCTAGGACTATAATCTTAGCAGTTCTGAAGATGGTCAGCCATGGGAAACTGCTTATGGCCGCGGAGTCCAATTCAAACTTTTTTATTCTCTTAATAATTTACAACTAATCCAACATTGTTCACCTTACTATTCACGACTGCAGTTTTTCCAAGGCAGGGTCCTTCTAAAATTTTTTTTTAAGATTTTGTTTATTTATTTGTCAGAGAGAGAAAGAGAGAGCACAAGCAGGGGGAGCTGCAGGCAGAGGAAGGAGCAAGGAGCCTGAAATGGGACTCAGTCCCAGGACTCTGAAATCATGACTTGCTTAGCTGACTGAGCCACCCAGGTGTCCTAGGCCATTCTAAATCTAATCAATATCACAATTCGGGGTTAAAAGAAACAGCGGGAGACAAATACCTAGTCCTGCACTCATCATTTATTATTCTATCTTGGGCAAGTCAGTCTCTCCCTGTCTGTTCTGCACCTTTAAGATGAGGATAATAATCTTGACTTGATAATATTAGAGTGGGTAGTTGTGAGGATTGAATGAGAAAGTGTACTCGAAAACCCCTCATAAACTGCAAAACATATAAAAATATGATGTTTTCTTGCTTAGCAACTTGCTTAGCAAAGCAGGTACTAGACATTTGCAAAATACTTGATGATGATCATGAAATTGATGGTAAATGCTTGTTGATGTTGGATATTATTAATATACCCAGTAAGTGATCATTTGAAATAGGTGAGTCTGTTCTAGACTAAATTCTGTCCCTCAAAATTTGTAAGTTGAAGCCCTAACCCCTAATGCGACTGCATTAGGATAGTTAAAGAGGTAGTTAAGGTTAAACGAGGTCTTGAGGATGGGGCCCTAATCTAATAGAAATGATACCCTTATAAGAAGAGGAAAAGACATGAGGAGTGCTTATGCACAAGGGGAAGGTTATGTGAGGACACAGCAGCAAGAAGGCAGCCATCTGCAATCCAAGGAGAAACCAGCCCTGCCAGACCTTAGACTTGGACTTCTGGCCTCCAGAACTTTAACAAAATAAATTTCTGTTGTTTAGGCCACCAGTCTATGGTATTTTATTATGGCGTCCCTAGCAAACTAATAGAGAATCCTTACATAAACTCCAGTCATTTTTCACTATTTTAATGGTTTATGCATGTCACAACTAAAATGATTATTAAAATAGAGAAACTGTGGAATCAGGCTCACCTGGAGTTTTAGAACTAGAGTTACTTAAGAGCAGTAATAAGAGATTCAGAAGATTATCAGATGTTTAATTGCTGCAAGTTTAAGAGAGGAGTTGTGGGGATATTCTACGTGATTCAATTGTTTCTTGTTGAAATTTTATCCCTAAGTTTTTGAATTATACTCAACAAATTTTAGACCACATAGTGCACATCTATTGTTAAGATGCACAGATGTTTTATTTGCAAAAAATATGTATCTCAGTAGAAGTGTCAAATCTTAGCATAATGACCATCAAAGAAATGAAATGCCAGAAGTCTGTAATTTTTCACTGAGCTCATTTTCTCACCCAGTGGGAATCATATTTATATATGCTTTGGTATCTTATTTTCATTCAACGTGGAAGGATTTTCACTTGTGAGATACATGTTCTTACCTTGTTCAAATGTCCAAATACCACTTGTTTTATTTTTGTTTTTCATGCATTTATAACACTATGATTTTATTTTGGGTGCTTTGTGTTTCAGTTAAATAAGGATTATGAATTCATAGCTAAAATGACAACTCATCTTCAGAGTGAATCACTTGGTACTAAAATGTAGATTTTGGGATACATATGACTCAGTTCTTATTCTCTGATAACTGTACAGCATCATTTTAAGTAGATAACACTTTTTTTTAAATAAAAGCTTTAAGGCCATTTGTTAAAACTGGCTAACATTATAAGATAGGTTATAGAAAGGATGACTTTTTTTTGACATCTGATACTGTCCCAAGTGGAAGCTTATTTGGAAGATTTGGCAGAACAAACATCCTTAATAAAGATTTGAATGATTTAACAGTTCAGAAACTGTTGTAGTAACTGATTCAGGACTAACCACCCATCTTTTTGTTACCAAATTGGTGTAAACAAATAGTGTGATGTCAACAGATGAACAGATGCTAGGCAAACATTCAGCCTAGTAATACTGCTGTAAACACAGGGGACTCCTTCCAGTGATTATTCCATGGCCAGAAGCTTTGTTACCAGAAGGAGAAATAAAGCAGGAAGATTAGCCAGGCATTCATGAGAGAGAAGTGATAGCGGTGGGGTAGGGCAGGACTAAAGTTACCAAAAATATTAGCTACTCTAAAATAATGATGTGACTAGCCTAGCACGTTTACTCTGAGACCAGTCTCTTGTTAATCTGTGTGCAATTCAGTCATCATTTATTGTCTGTTTGCTGCTTTTTTTGTTTTGTGGTGGCTCTCCAGGAAAGGGGGAGAGGTTGAGAAGACAAGAAGAATCCACAGAGTTAAAACACTTCCTCCCACCTTGGAGGGGAATCAGCCAGCCACTCTCCCCACCATTGTTCTCAGCTTCTTAGAAAGAGTAGGGCTGCTCTAGCTTTCTCACCACGTTTTCCTGAATGTAGAGTCTTTCCCAGGGGCCTCAGGCAAGGCTAAGCAGCCAGAAGTCAATCTATCTGGAGGCTGCTGGTCATTCTTCAGATGGCTTCTACCTCCCTCAGGGCAGATTCATGAGCATCGCTGACTCTCTTAAACTCTGCAGTCTTATTCTTGACCAACCCATGTAGCCTCCCATATATTGTAATGGATTTTGACCTAATAATTTTTTGGTTATGAAGAAAATAATTTTAGATTAATGATATGCCTCTTAACTCTGTTCAGTTCCCAATCCACATTTGCTTATACTTTTCCCTTTACTTGGAATGGCTTTTCTCTTTCCTTTATTTACCTAAAATTTGCACATGATTCACTTTTAGCATTTGTCTCAGTCTCAATCACTCATGAGCTCTTGGATGTCCCATCTCTCTTCTTTAGCTACTGTAGCACTAACATTTATGCACAGGGAGGTGTATGGGTGAGGTAGTAAGAGAGAGAACATGTGTGAGAGGCAAGAGATCTGGATTTCAATTCCATCTCTGAGACTTACTAGTTGTGTGCTTTGGGCAAGGGATTTAACATCTTTAAGCCTCAGTTTCCTCATATGAAAATGGGAATAATAATATCTACTAGGGTCGCCTGGGTGATTCAGTTGGTTAAGCATCCTACTCTTGATTTCAGCTCAGGTCATGATCTCAGGGTGGGGAGATTGAGCCACACTGTGCATGGAGCCAGCTTGGGATTCTCTCTCTCTCCCACCCTCCCTCCCCTCCCCACTGCATGCATGTATGTTTTCTCTCTCTAAAAAAATAATAATAGTAAATAAATATCTACTAGTGTTTGGGGATTTATTTGAGATCACATATATAAAGAAGCTACCACAGCATATGAAACACAGCAGGTACCCATAATTCATAGGTTTGTTATTGGAAGCACTATGACTATCATGTATTAATCTAACTGCTTCATGTGTAGAAGTTTCTGACTACCTTTTAGACAAAGATGGAGATAATATTTGACTCTGTTTTTAATTCCCTTCAGTTCCCAAAATGGTGCAGGTCTTTGGGCAAAAGACTAAAAGTCCCACTTGAACATCAGATATGAAACCCAAGAATAAGCTAAAGAAGTTCTGCCCTCAGAGTTAGGAGCCGACACAGACATAGAACACAGGATACCAGTTGCAGGGGCATTTCCCAAGTGATGCTCTACAGAATCCAGATATTGGGAAATTCGTAAACGGGAAAAAGAAAGGCTTGAGTTGAAATTACTTCAGGAAATCTTGCTAGCTACAGACTCCTCCTGACTGATAATTAATATTAATATTAAGTATTGTCTTTGCTGAAAAGATACCTGTTTAACTCAGGTAAGCCAAGGGTTTTCCAAATGTTTTGATTGCAACATTTTTTCTACTAACATCTGTAGACCTCTGACTGGTGTGAGACCCATCAGCATGACCTTCAGAGAAGGTCTGACTGATATTTGTTCCATGTTCAACAAAGCAATAGTCTAGGCTGTGTTAACTCAGAAAGAGCAGGGGTGTGTCTGCGTCTCCATAGATTGTTCTATGCCTTGCTTTGTTCTGATACTCTGTTGTGATGAGTTGCACCAGGCTCACAAAAGGTAGTCCCCTGCACACATACAAACTGGCCCATTAGCAGAACCATTCCATCCATGTGTATATGACTGTGTAAAAAAGGCTTGCATTTAAGCTTGGTTTGGAGGAGTACAATTGAGCCTCACTCACTGCACACTCCGGAGGGGAAGACTGGCTTTCTATGAGATGATAGTTCCCTCTGACTAGGAAAATGTTGCTGATATCTCAAATGCATCTCCTTACTGACTTTATTCTCTATCCTTTAGATAAGTAAAACTTGTTTGTGATGTCTGTGCCTGATCTTTTTTTCACTCTAAATCAGTCCTTGGCTTTTGTCCGTATCGAGGTCATACAATCCAGTAAATACCAGAAATATTTCCTCATGAATAACCTAATCCTCTGTTTACATCTGTCTATGTTTTCAAGAAGCTATTGTTGTCAAATGTGATAGATAAAAAACCCACAGTTTAAACTTAGAAATTATAAGATTACAGTCTTTTAACTAATTCTCATTAAATTAATCTGCCAGATTAATTGTGCTCTCTGTTGAGTTGTATGCTTACCAAAAATAGGTAGTGCTTGACCTCGCACCTGTTTATGCTGTACTGCTTATTACACTTTCATAATTTATTTAAATATTATGTATTTGATGACAACAACACAGAAAAGAAGTTAAAGACTTTGTATAAAAAACTAGATAAAAAGTAAGATGCCAAAATGAAAGCAAAATGCTGCTATAAAATTAGGTGCAACAAAATGTTATGAAAGTCAGGGAAGGGGGAGCCATAAAAATTTGAAAGTGCCTTTAAATTCTTGTTTCACTTAAAAGACTTAAAACTGGACAGCAATAGATATTGTATCATCAATTATGAAAAGACAATGCAGAATTCCAATCGGCGAATCCATATGCTAATGAAAAGTTTGTTCTTTTTTTTCTTAATAATAATTTTATATTATGTTATGTTACTCACCATACAGTATATTTTTAGTTTTTGATGTAATGTTCCGTGATTCATTATTTGTGTATAACACCCAGTGCACCATGCAATATGTGCCCTCCTTAATACCCATCACTGGCCTATCCCAATCCCCCACCCCCTCCTCTCTGAAGCCCTCAGTTTGTTTCCCAGAGTCCACAGTCTCTCATGGTTCATTCCCTCTTCTGTTTACCCCCCTTCATTCTTCCATTTCTTCTCCTACCAATCTTCCTATTTCTTATGTTCCATAAATGAGTGAAACCATATGATAATTGTCTTTCTCTGCTTGACTAATTTCACTTAGCATAATCTCCTGCAGTCCCATCCATGTTGCTGCAAATGTTGTGTAATCATTCTTTCTGATGGCTGAGTAATATTCCATTGTATATATGGACCACATCTTCTTAATCCATTTGTCACTTGAAGGGCATCTCAGCTCCTTCCACAATTTAGCTATTGTGGACAATGCTGCTATGAACATTGGGATGCATATGGCCCTTCTCTTCACTACGTCTTATCTTTGGGGTAAATACCCAGTGGTGCAATTGCTGAATCATAGGGTACCTCAATTTTTAACTTTTTAAGGGACCTCCACACTGTTTTCCAAAGTGGCTGTACCAACTTGCATTACCACCAACAATATAAGAGGGATCCCCTTTCTCCACATCCTCTCCAACATTTGTTGTTTCCTGCCTTGTCCATTTTTGCCATTTTAACTGGCATAAGGTGGTATCTCAATGTGGTTTTGATTTGAATTTCCCTGATGGCTAATGATTTTGAACATTTTTTCACGTGTCTGTTAGCCATTTGTATGTCTTCATTGGAAAAGTGTGTGTTCATATTTTCTGCCCATTTTTTGATTTGCTTATTTGTTTCTTGTGTATTGAGTTTGAGAAGTTCTTTGTAGATCTTGGATACTAGTCTTTTATCTGTAGTGTCATTTGCAAATATCTTCTCCCATTCCATGGGCTGCCTCTTAGTTTTTTTGACTGTTTCCTTGGCTGTGCAGAAGGTTTTTATCTTGATGAAGTCCCACAAGTTCCTTTTTTCTTTTGTTTCTCTTGCCTTCGGAGATGTGTAATGAAAGAAGTTGCTGTGGCTGATGTCAAAGAGGTTGCTGCCTATGTTCTCCTCTAGGATTTTAATGGATTCCTGTCTCACATCGAGGTCTTTCATCCATTTGGAGTTTATCTTTGTGTATGGTGTGAGAGAGTGGTCAAGTTTCATTCTTTTGCCTGTAGCTGTCCAATTTTCCCAGCACCATTTATTGAAGAGACTGTCTTTTTTCCATCGGATGTTTTTTCCTGCTTTGTCAAAGATCAGTTGCCCAAAGAGCCAAGGGTCCATTTCTGGGCTCTCTATTCTGTTCCATTGGTCTATGTGTCTGTTTTTGTGCCAGTGCCATGGTGTCTTTGTGATCACAGCCTTGTAGTATAGCTTGAAATCCGGCAATGTGATGCCCCCAGCTTTGTTTTTCCTTTTCAACACTTCCTTGGTGATTCGGGGCCTTTTCTGGTTCCACACAAATTTAAGGGCTGTTTGTTCCAATTCTTTGAAAAATGTCATTGGCATTTTGATTGGGATGGCATTGAAAGTGTAGATTGCTCTGGGTAACATGGACATTTTAACTATGTTTATTCTTCTGATCCATGAGCATGGAATTTTTTTTTTTAAGAAAGGTATTAGCCCTGGGCTGTTCCCTTCTTTTTTTTTTTTTTAAAGATTTTTATTTATTTATTCGACAGAGATAGAGACAGCCAGCGAGAGAGGGAACACAAGCAGGGGGAGTGGGAGAGGAAGAAGCAGGCTCATAGCGGAGGAGCCTGATGTGGGTCTCGATCCCAGAACGCCGGGATCACACCTTGAACCGAAGGCAGACGCTTAACCGCTGTGCCACCCAGGCGCCCCTTTGAGCATGGAATATTTTTCCTTCTTTTTGTGTCTTCAATGTCTTTCAAGAGTGATTTGTAGTTTCTAAAATATAGATCCTTTACGTCTCTGGTTAAGTTAATTCTGAGATAATGTATGATTTTTGGTGCTATTGTAAATGGAATGGATTCCCTAATTTCTCTTTCTTCAGTCTCATTGTTCATGTATAGAAGTGCAACTGATTTCTGAGCATTGATTTTGTATCCCGCCACATTACTGAATTGCTCTATAAGTTCTAGTAGTTTGGGGGTGGAGTCTTTTGTGTTTTCCATATAAAGTATCATGTCATCTGTGAAGAGAGACAGTTTGACTTCTTCTTTGCCATTTTGGATACCTTTTATCCCTTTTTGTTGTCTGATTGCTGTTGC
The DNA here is from genome assembly GCF_024610735.1 of Ursus americanus. NCBI lineage: Eukaryota > Metazoa > Chordata > Mammalia > Carnivora > Ursidae > Ursus > Ursus americanus. The sequence goes on along the minus strand of NC_142137.1, from coordinate 6,939,822 downwards.
AAGGACTTCTAGTACTATGTTGAATAATAATGGTATGAGTGGGCATCCTTGTCGTGTTCCTGATCTTAAGGGAAAGGCTTCCAGCTTTTCCCCATTGAGAATGATATTCACCATAGGCTTTCACAGATAGTTTTTATAAAATTGAGGAATGTACCCTCTATCCCTACACTCTGAAGGGTTTTAATCAGGAAAGGATGCTGTATTTTGTCAAATGCTTTTTCTGCATCTATTGAGAGGATCGTATAGTTCTTGACTCTTTTCTTATTGATGTGATCTATCACACTGATCGATTTGCGAATGTTGAACCACCCTTGCATCCCAGGGATGAATCCCACTTGGTCATGATGGATAATCCATTTAATGTACCATTGGATCCTATTAGCTAGGACCTTGTTGAGAACTTTGGTGTCCATATTCATCAGGGATATCAGTCTGTAATTCTCCTTTTTGATGGTGTCTTTGCCTGGTTTGGGGATCAAGGTAATACTGGCTTCATAAAACGAGTTTGGTAGTTCTCTTTGTGTTTCTATTTTTTGAAACAGCTTCAGGAGAATAGGTATTATATCTTCTTTGAATGTTTGGTAGAATTCCCTAGGGAATCTGTCAGGCCCTGGTCTCTTGTTTTGGGGGAGGTTTTTGATCACTGCTTCAATCTCTTCATAATTAATCGGTCTGTTTAAATAATCAGTTTCTTCCTGTTTCAGTCTTGCTAGTTTATGGGTTTCCAGGAAGGCATCCATTTCTTCCAGGTTGTTTAATTTATTGACATAGAGCTGTTGATAAAAGTTTCTAATGATCATTCCTATTTCATTGGTGTTGATCTCTCCCCTTTCATAATTTTATTAATTCATGTCCTTTCTCTATTCTTTTGAATAAGTCTTGCCAGTGGCTTGTCAATCTTATTTATTCTTTCAAAGAACCAGCTTCTAGTTTGGCTGATCTGCTCTACTGTGCTCCTGGTTTCTAATTCATTGATCTCTGCTCTAATCTTGATCAACTGCTTTCTTGTGTGTGGGTTAGGCCTATTCTTCTGTTCCAGCTCCAGCTTCTTGAGGTGAGAATATATAAACTGCATTTTAGATTTTTCTATTCTTTTGAGTGAGGCTTGGATGGCTATGTATTTTCCCCTAAGGACCGCCTTTGCAATGTCCCATAGGTTTTGGACTGATGTATTTTCATTTTCGTTGGTCTCCACAAATTGTTTAATCTCCTTCTTAATTACCTGGTTTACCCAATCATTCTTGAGCAGGATGGTTCTTAGTTTCCAAGTGTTTGAGTTTCTTCCAAATTTCTCCTTGTGATTGAGTTCCAGTTTCAAAGCATTGTGGTCTGAGAATATGCAGGAAATAATCTCAGTCTTTCGATATCGGTTGAGACCTGTTTTGTGACCCAGTGTATGGTCTATTCTGGAGAATGTTCCATGTGCATTCGAAAAGAATGAGTATTCTGTTGTTCTGGGGTATAGTGTTCTATATATATCTATTAGGTCCATCTGGTCCAGTATGTTCTTGTTTCTTTGTTGATTTTCTGCTTAGGTGATCTGTCTGTTGCTGATAGTGAAGTGTTGAGGTCCCCTACTATTAACACATTATTAGCTATATGTCTCTTTATTCTGGTTAAGAGTTGGCTTGTGTATCTAGCTGCTCCTCTGTTGGGGGCATAGGTATTTATAATTGTTAGATCCACTTGTTGGATACACCCTTTAAGAATAATATAGTGTCCTTCTGTATCTCTAACTATGGTCTTTAACTTGAAATCTAATCTGTCTGGTATGAGAATTGCTATCCCAGCTTTCTTTTGAGGTCCGTTGGCATGAAAAATTGTTCTCCATCCCTTCACTTTCAGTCTGGATGTATCTTTAGGTTCAAAATGAGTCTCTTGTAGACAGCAAATGGAGGGCTCATGTCTCTATCTAATCTGCGACCCTGTGGCTTTTTATGGGAGCATTTAGGCCATTCACATTGAGAGTGATTATTGAGAGATATGATTTTAATGATGCCATGTTGCCTGTAACATCTTTGTTGCTATAGATTGTAAATGTCTGTTCTGTATCACTCTTGGGGCCTTTTTACTTTTATAGAACCCCCCTCAATATCTCCTGTAGGGCTGGTTTCATGGTTATGAATTTGGTCAGGTTCTGGTGATCCTGGAAGGTCCTTGTCTCTCCATCAATTCTGAATGACAGCCTTGCTGAATAAAGGATCTTTGGCTGCATGTTCTTCTCAGAGCTTTGAAAGTATCGTGCCAACCCTTCCTAGCCTGCCACATCTCTGTAGACAGGTCTGACGTTATTCTGATATTTTTCCCCTGTATGTAAGCATTTTCTTCCCCCTGGCCACTTTCAATACTGTATCCTTGGGTCTAATATTTGTGAATTGCACTATGACGTGATGTGGTGTAGGTCTGTTGTCATTGACCTTGGAAGGGGTCCTCTCTGCCTCTTGGACATGAATGCTTGTTTCCTTTGCTAGATTAAGGAAGTTCTCAGCTACAATTTGTTCAAATATCTCTTCTAGACCTCTTTCTTTCTCCACTCCCTCGGGGATGCCGATGATTCTGACATTGGAACATTTCATTGAGTCAGTAATCTCCCGTATTCTACATTCTTGAGATTGGATTTTTTTGAGCCAAGTTTCTGTTTTAACTTTCTCTTCTACCATCCCATCCTCCAATTCACTAATTCGTTCTTCTGCCTTATTGACCCTGGCCATCAGAGTGTCTAGTTTAGACTGCATTTGGCTCATAGCATTTTAAATTTCTGCCAGATTCACTCTTATTTCCACCCTTAAAGATTCTATATTCTCGTTAATATTTTTGTTAATATTTTTTTCAAGTCTACACATCATCTTGACCATTGTTACTCTGAACTCCATTTCTGACAATTTTGTTATATCCATATCCATCAGTTCTGTGGCAGAGGCCACAGACTCATTATCTTTTCTTTGCTGGGCGGGATTTCTCCTCCTCGTCATTCTGATGAGGAGAGGTTGCGTGGATGCACAGAGCCCAAATTATTGACCAGGACCCAGGCAGTGTGCATTTGTTTAATAGGGACCTTAGGGATGTGGGATTCTTGATTTTTCAGCCTGCCTTCTGGGGGAGGGGCCTGCCACACTGATACTCAAGCAACCCTGTTTGGGTAGAGTCGCCCTGTCCCCTGCAAGGGGGGATGAGGATGGGCACAATGTGAGCTGGTATTTCCAGGCTTTTGTTCTCTGGTGGCTTTCCCTGGCAGTTTTCTGTGCCTCTTCTGAGAGTCAGAGCAGCAGTGGCCTAATCCTAGCCTCTGTCTCAGAACAGAGAGATCGCAGTCTGCTCTCCACTGAGCTCTCTTGGCCACTTTAATTCTTTTTCTGTCGGTGCTGCCAAAAACCCTGCAGCGACATGGGTTGTGTGCCCCACACCTGCTCTCCCAGCCCTCACTTCCAGGGCCAGCACGTCTCTGTCATTTGTGCTTCTAACACTGCCAGCCATCCCAGTTCCTGCGCATGCTCCCGAGCTCCCTGTTTCAGTGTGTTTCCCCGCAGGCTCTGGAGCGCCGGTTTTCAGTCTGGTTGGGCATGCTCCCGAGCTCCCGGTTTTAGTCCGGTTCCAGTGAGTGCTCCGGGGCTCCAGTTTTCAGTCTGGTCGCAGGCGCGTTCCCGGGCTCACCGCCTCAGTCTGCTTTCTCACGGAAGCTGGTCTGGCAGTCCTGCCACCTCCCCAGTGCAGGTGGCTACTGCTTCCCGGTGACCGAGCACGTCGGCTCCCTCCCCATTTCGTTTATCTTCCGATATCTGTGCTTGGATTCACGGCTCACCTGTTTGTACCTCAATACTCAGCGCTGGAGATGTTTGTTTGTAGAGATCCAGATGTATCTTCCTGTGTCTCAGGCTGATATCATGGGTTTTCAGGATGGTCTGGTACATATCCAGCTCGACTCAGGGGACCAGGTGAAAAAGGGGTCCCCTACTCCTCTGCCATCTTTTCTCCTCTCTTGAAAAGTTTGATTCTAAACCAACATCTTGGCAAAGTAATGTGTTTTTAGCCAAAGTGAATTATGTATGGTTACATGTCATGTATCTTTTTGTTTTGTTTTTGTTTTGTTTTGTTTTGAGACAGAGAGTGAGCATGTGTACGCGCAAGCTGGAGAGGGTGGCAGAGTGGGGGAGGGAGAGAGAGAATACCAGGCAAGCTCCAGGCCCAGCACAGTGAGGGGCCGGATGGAGGGCTCAATCTCACCACCCTGAGTTGTTGATCTGAGCCAAAATCAAGAGTCAGCCGCTCAACAGACCGAGCCACCCAGGCGCCCCTGTCATGTATCATTTTTAAGTGATCTTTTGGTTTAACCATCTATCTTTTTTCAGTTTTTCAGTTAACCAACCAATTCGTTGGTTCAGTCCTGTTATACTGCATGAGAGTCTCCTGTTGTACGACTGTTGTGACAAATGAAGCCTCACATTGCCTGCTGTCATTTCAGCTCTCCTCCCTCAGTTGGCTGTAATGTGGACACACCTAAAGCCACTGAACCCTTTCCTCTCCATACTGCAGTTGCTGCATCCACCTTTCAGCTCTTCTCTGCTCAAACTCTGTAGGGAAGGGTAAAAGATGAGGAGAGTCTCTCCTGGGTTTGGATCCAGTTTATTCCTTCTATCAGCTATTATGCCTGTTGCCTTACTCTCTCTGAATTCCTGAAGTCCAGACATTTGCTTGCTTTACTCCCAGAAACCCAGTTTGCCTTTCCCAACATTACCACTCACTTCTTTAAGCTGGTGACTTTCTTTGGTAGCTGACAGCTCAGACTTTCTTCTTTGTTCTCATGTCCCAGCTTGTGGGTCTTTCACTTATTCTACTCACACTTTCCATGGCTTCATCTATCTCTGAGTTGAACTTCTCCTTCATGATTCCTTATCTTGGTCTTCACTTGACATGTTTGATGCTTTGGGCACAGCTTACATCTTCTAGAGATCAATCCCCTAACTGGATAATGAAATGAAAAACTATGTTTTCCAATAGAGGCGGAACATTGGAATGTAACTGGGAAGGCAGCTATGCTTTGCATGATTTGCTTTCAGTTCTGTTCTTTATGCTATTTTGAACTGAATCTAGGGGCAAAGATGAAACCAGAAAGACTAATCTCTTATAACATCGTAGCTTGTTCACAGGCATCTGTAGCTCTCACTTACCACAAGTTAGCTCTGGATTATTGATCATATATAGCTTCATCATGGTTTTGGATTTTAGAAACCAAGGGTAGGAATTCAATCCAACCACAGAAGACTGGCAGATTTTGCCAATAAACAGATAAAGACGAGTGAGGTGGGGTGGTAGTGAATGGCTGTCCCTATTATAAAGATGTACTATATCCTTGGGTTATGGTAGAGAGTAAACTCAATGAAGTTATTTTGAATACAAAAGCTGAAAAGGAATAAGAAACTAATGCTTGTGCTTAGAATACTTTCTAGGAATTAAGTTTGTTTAGAACTCAGAGTTTTAAAAAGGACCTAGAATAGCTTAAAGCATATTTTAGACTTAATATTCTTAAAGAAACAAAATGAGAATGAGAACATGCAACACACCATAGTGCTGGTCCTCATGGCACTCCCCTCAAATGTACTTGTCTCATGCTAAATCAGAGTAGTCCAGTGATACCACAAATAACAATCTATATGAACAAGTACAAAGGCCAATATACCTACACCAACAATTAACCCAAGTTGAATCACCAATCTAACCATTTATGTCCAAATAGATGTGTAGGTGATATTATAATCAATTAACTGTAGATGCCACATGTGTTGAAAGTTTTAATAAATGTGACTCAGTCTTTTTTTTTTAAATTTTTATTTAAATTCAATTTATTTTTTTATTTATTTAATTTTTTTATTATGTTATGTTAGTCGCCATACAGTATATCCTTAGTTTTTGATGTAGTGTTCCATGATTCATTGCATATAACACCCAGGGCTCCATGCAATACATGCCTTCCTTAATACCCATCACTGGGCTAACCCATCCCTCCCCCCCCAAAACCCTCAGTTTGTTTCCCAGAGTCCATAGTCTCTCATGGTTCATTGCCCCTTCTGTTTACCCCCCTTCATTCTTTTCTTCCTTCTCCTACCGATCTCCCTGCTATTCCTTATGCTCCACAAATGAATGAAACCATATGATAATTGTCTTTCTCTGCTTGATTTATTTCACTTAGCATGATCTCCTCCAGTTCCGTCCATGTTGCTGCAAATGTTGGGTAATCATTCTTTCTGATGGCTATTATTCCATTGTATAATATGGACCACATCTTCTTTATCCATTCGTCTGTTGAAGGGCATCTTGGCTCCTTCCACAGTTTAGCTATAGTGGACAATGCTGCTATGAACATTGGGGTGCATATGGCCCTTCTCTTCACTATGAATGTGACTCAGTCTTAACTAAAATATAGTCTATATCATCCTATCTTTAGTATATGTCAGTTCCTGAAATCGGTTCCTGATGAGCAAGGCAAAAGCTTAGGAATATGATTCAGTGGTACAGAAAAGAAACACACACTATGCTAAAAAACAAACAAATCAACCCAGGGCATAGGTATAGGAATAACTCCCACAATAGAAAACGAGTGTCTTTAGGTAAAGTAATACTGGAAGTGTAGGCTTCTCATTTTATACAGTGACATGCAATAGCTGAATAGTGTAAATTGTGCTCTCCATGTAGCTTTAGCAGAAGGCGACCATCCTGTGCCATTCAGCCAATAGTTACAGGCAAAAGGTTTACAAACACAAAAGAGTCCCATAGCTGTTGGTAGGCTCTTTTTGGCCACTTCTACTTGGTACAATGAGGTGTGATAATTCAAACAGAAGGGATTTAAATGAATTTGCACAGTGTTTACTAGCAAATGCCAAGTAGCAGTAATTTAAATTATGTTCATTTTTAGATACATTGCTTGTTAAAATTATACAAATATTTTAAAGCACACATCAAATATTGCTTTACTGATGTATATGAAAAACACTGCTCGTAAATATTTCCTCCATTTAATAAGCCATGTTGCAAAAATCAGTTTGTTTGCTATGCTAAAAATATAAGATAAAAACACAATTCCAAAGACGTCAGCAGAGTGTGGATTTTTTGACAGAGAACACATACAATACTGTTGAGGCATATCTGAGGCTTCTCATGAGGTCTGTTTTCAGCTTCCTGTTTCTTGTCCTAAACAGGGTGTTGCCCTGAGGACATCTTAAGAAGGACCCTCTGGGTTATATTAACAGCAGGAAAAGTGTACTAACACCTATGAAGTTATATTTATATACTCATGTATAAGGCAGTGATTCGCCTCTGAGCAAGTACTCTGGATCATTTATTATATAGCGTTTTTAATACTGAGCTGCTGTGCACCTGTGTCATAGCCTTACCTCATCCTTGGGTAATTAGAGCCAAGTAATCTACTCTTACTGAACCTCTTTACTCCTACTACATTATTATCTCTTTGAGCTATGCATGTGTAACTGGCATACTGAATGAGCTGGGTACAGGACACTGAGATGCTAGAAGAAAGAAAAAAAATTTTTAATTGTTCTCTTTAAAACTTGGTCTCTGATTCTGTTCTTTCACGCTCCCAGATTAAAAACAAAACAAAACAAAAAATACCCAAGGCAAGTCCTAGAGTTTTGGGGGCTCTGAAACAAAAATCAGGCTCATTTTAGAAATTAAGATGTCCAGTGAGTAGTCAAAACTTCAAACCTCGTTTGACTGGTATCTTTCCTTCTGCCCGCTGTTGGGCCTGATTCACGCTGGTAGCCTGTAATGGGGGAGGCCATGTGATTGACTTCTCTTTCCACACCATGCTTCCCTTCCTCAGTTGTAAGATGAGGTTTCTGAGCATTTTGGGCTCGAGCCAAAGGAGGAGAGGGAATTCACAAGAGGCATGGTTTATACATTCTAGGTGAGGTTATAAGGTTGTAAGTTTCTAATGCCCTTGTTCCTTCTGGATATGGTGGAGGCACTTTGGCTAGCTCTTTTCCCACTGGTGTGTGTGTGTGTGTGTGTGTGTGTGTGTGTGTGTAATCTACTTCCTAGGAACCTCTTAATTATAGTGACATTGCTGTAGTCGATGCCCATTTTATATATCATCTCTAGCTCAACTACTGGGTTGCTTATAGACCAACCCAAACAAATGATTTTTTTTTGGATCCCTCACCCTTTTAGGCTGAGGGAGGTACTTTTTAAAAGGTCCCTTTGGACATGAGAAATCTTAGGCATCCTTTCCCTATCACCAGAAGAAGTGAGCATCACTCCCATAGGATGTTTCCTTCTCCTTAGTGCTAGGAGGTGGCTCTGGCTACAACCTCTCTCTTAGTTTCCTACTGTAAAGAGTCTGTCTCTATCTTCTTAAGTGCCGGGGAACATGCAACAAGTTCTCCCTGTAGTTCTCTCAAAAACCTACTTTCACTTGGCCTGAAATAATGGGAAAAGCTCTCTCTCTCTCTTTTTAAAAAAAGATTTTATTTATTTATTTGACACACAGAGAGAGAGAACATGAGTACAAGTAGGCAGAGCAGCAGGCAGAATGAAAGGGAGAGTGAGAAGGAGAGGGAGAAGTGGGCTCCCCTCTGAACAGGGAGCCCGACGTGGGGCTCAATCCCAGGGACCCTGAGACCATGACCTGAGCCAAAGGCAGACACAACTGACTGAGCCACCCAGGCACCCTGGGAAAGATCTCTCTTGCATGCTCCATGGGGGTGTGAAGTTCTGTGCAGTCCACTGACAACCCTCCAGGACAGTCCTTCTTCTCTGGCATCTTCAATATCACCCCCATTAGGCTGCAGGTGGGCGAGCTCTAATGCTGGCAGACCTGGGCTCCCACTGTCTTAGCTTGCTCAGCATAGATAGTGTAGGGCCTCTCCACCAGGAGTCCTTGACAGACGTTGTATTTATGGACCTTTGAGGTCTCCACCAAAATTCCTCAGCACCAGGAAAAGCCAAATTTAACATCCTGTTACATTTGCATTTGAGGGAGCCCCAAAACCCATGTTCTTATTTCTCCCACTATGGGCGGGATGGGGGTGGGGGGACTAACAGAAAGAACCTCAAATGTGTGTAAGAAAAATAAACGTTTAGATCCCCAAACAAAAGGAAAATAAAAGATGAGAAGATGCCAATGTAATGTAGACTTACAAGCAGAAAAGGAAAGGGACCAATTTAAGAAGCAGGTTAGAATGTTAAAAATCAGCTAAGCCAACCTCAGAGTACGGGCACACCAGAGAAAACCTGAGCACTAGACACAGTTTCCACGACTACCAAGAAAGAGGCAGTGGAATTGATGTCCTGGAATTGTGGAGAATTCAAGAGCAGAGGATTTCAAGATTTTTGTGCAATTCATGCCAGGAATCCTACGGGTTCATAGTCACCCTCAAAAGCACGGCCTTCAAAAGCATCAGGAGGAGCTTCAGTGCGGGAGCTTGCCAGGGGTGATTATCCTGCTGAGACAGGTGTGCTGATGAGGGAGCAACTGTTCCAAGAAGCAGGTTTTGAAGGCCTCAGACATGAAAGAGCAAGAGGCACTGGCGGCAGCCCCTGTGACTCAGGGAAAACGTCCTGAGACCCTGCCACAGATGAGAAAATGCAGAGGCAGAAGCAGGAGACAAGACTGTGGAGAAGGCAAGGCTCTTACAATGCAGGATGCTCTGATTTTGAAGTCAGGGAGGCAGGGCCTCTAGAGCCCATTTCTAGACAGATCCCATGCTCAGTGCAGCATTTGTCTACCAGGAAGAAAGGGCTTCAAAGGGAAATAGAAATTAAGAGTTTTTAAATGTATGAGATGGTGAATAAGACAGACCCGAGTGAGACGTGATGGCTGGGGATGTCACCCCAGAGCAATTTTCTCAATTTTGCAAGAAGACCAGAATATTTCAAGTGCTACTCTACAGGAGAAGGAACTGGTGGACCATCTCTCCTCCCCCCCCCCCCCCCCCCCGCCATGGCTCATACCCACGAGACCATCGGCAACCCCCTGAGGTGAGATTTCTCCTGACCCAGCTGGGGTCACAGGTCCTGGACTTCGGATAACTGGCAGAGATGTGTCATATCCTCTGAGCCTGGAAACACTCCTCTAATGTTTCCTCTGATGACCTTCCGCCACATAGGATCTGGTCTCCGCTTCACGGTAACTACCTCTAGATGGCGTTGCAGGAGCTGCATGCATTCTAAGAGAAAGCCCAGGTTCCATTGTCAAAGGAACTCCAATTCTACCAAGCAAGCCTACCAAGAGAAACTCTTGGCTGAAAGCTGAATAAGACATTTTGGACAGAAGACTTTGGGACTTCTATTTCTTTGGTGTTTAGCTCACAAAGGTCTGTAACTTGGGAATTTAATTTTCACCTAGAAATTTAGTAATAGAAGGGTTTATATTGTTTGAATTTGAGGCATATTTTATACTGTTGATTTTTTTTTCCATATTACGTAGGTTTTTTAAAACTTCCATTGTACTATTTGGACAGTATGACTGGGCATAATTTGAGATGGGAAATAGAATGGAGGGTAAATTAAATTTCTAGCTTCAGGTAAAACATAGTCATGGAGTTTTCATGGTCTCAACACATTTTAGAGCTCTCCAGGGACAGAAACTGGAAATGCCGCCATCTTTCTAAAAAGAATAAACAAAGGAGCAATTCTAGGGGGAAGGAAAAGGCAAGGCTGCCTTGAGAAACTGCCCTTGTCCTCCTGCATGGATCTGCCACACCCCTGACTGGCCACAGCTGGGCTGATAAGCCAGATGGCTCCAGAGAACAAACAGAAAATGTAAGGGAGGGACCGGTTTCTCCCTTTCTCCATGTTCCTCTTGGCCTATAAAATGGGAACCTTCACCGTGTAGAGAATACTGGGAAGTAGTTTCTGTCCGGCTTTGCATCCTCTTTGACTGCTCCTTCCTTAAAGAGAGACTCACTCCCTGTTCTGTAAGGGAAGCCAGACCTGGCTCTGTTCCCGTGCAGGGTGGGCTGCCTTTACTCAGCCGCTCAACCTTAGAGCAATTAGATTCATTTTGAGGTGAAAGAGAAGTCTGATTTAGGCTGTAAGTCAAAGGCATGCTTTTCAATATAATTTTCCAGAAAAAAATATAATATTTTGATGCCCATTTGATACTCTGTTTCTTATTTTGTTCAGATCCGGTAGGGGTGAGTTGATCACTCTGAGGAACTCCCTTCTCCTGACCCTTGTTAAAGGCTGAAACCGTAGACACAGCCTCTTGGTCACGGATGCAACATGCCCACTTCTTGGCTGGTCCCAGGCCTCAGCCCTGTACTTCTTGGAGGCAGAATAACCTGAAACACACGGGAGGGGGACCTTCAGGGAGAAGGCCAAAAGAGCAGTTGACAATCAGAACCTTGTGCGTATTTCTCCAGGAAAGTAGATACTCAGATTCTACACGACTGATTACATTTATTGGCACAAAAATATGAGGGAAAACTTCTGAGGAAACATACGAATTTAATATAAATACCCTTCAAAAGCAAAAAACTCCATTTGCTTTTTTGTGCTCATTAAACCATCTTGCTTTTGTTCTTCTTAGTGGTCCATTTACTGGAATTTATTGCTATCTTTTTTTCCAGGCTTTTAGCCTCATCCTGTTCAGGGGATTACTCTCACTTCCACCCATGGGGACTGGGTTTTGCTATTAAAATAGATCAGCAGCTATTGACTGGGGAAAATACCTTAGCTCCTATCTCCTGCCTAGACTCATGGCTTCAGTTGTCACACTGATGCCAGTGCTCTTGCCAAGGTTTTCTCTTTTGCCTAAGCTGTAAATCATTTTGTCTGTTTAGCTGCCCTGGGTTCTTGATCTATTGGGTGCTGATCTGCAAGTACTGCTCTGCCCTTTAGCCTAGTCTGGTAACTGGGATCCACAACCTAATGTCTGCTTTGAATTTCGTGCTGGAGTGTGTGTGTGTGTGTGTGTGTGTTTGGGTGCTAAGTTATTAAGTTTGGGTGGGTCTGTCAGGAATTTTTCGATAGCTACTGGGAAACAGTAGATGTGAGGTTATGGTTCCTTTAGAAGTTTCTGGAATGCAGACAGTTCATATTGTTGGTTAAATTCAGAATCTTACTCCTTTATGGTCAGGTGGGCTAGAAAGTAGGATTGACATTCTCCTTTCGAATTTGAAGATCCTGATGAGGGTCCCACTTCTATAAGTGAGCCCTGGTAATTCACATGTATAAGATAGTAGTTTTGCTTTGCTGAGCTCAGCGAGAAATTAATGATGCAAGCAACAAAGTTCTATTCCTAAGGACCTACATGCAATAATTTTAGCTTAGACATTTTTTGAAGTGGGTGTTGGAAAAAAGTTAACAAAACCATAAAAACTAATTCAGTAAACATCTATGAAATATGTAGATCTAAACATATAATTTCTTTGTGAACTTTCCAAAGAAAACAGATTGCAAAATATATCTCAAAAGTCCCAGTGATTTTACCTGCTCCTAAACGGCTGTAAGATGTAAATCAGTTAAATTTTGGGTGAGTCCATTTAAAAGTGAAAAAATTGGCTTTTGAATAATTGACATATCACCAGTCTTTCTGGCAGTGATTGGGTAATGGCACACTTTCTTACCATATTTTACTTTCAATTTGTAATTGATTCCATTAAAACTGTTTTTACTGAGTTATTCAGTCAAACTATTTCTAACAGCACTGTTCCTCCTATATAGCTTAAAATATTATGGAAATTTCATCTTCCAATTTCTCTACCTTTCATATATGAGTTATTCTCTTTGAGACACCGTGAGTCCTTTTTTATCAGAAACGTAAAACTTTTCTAGAGGCTCTGTAGAAGACTTTTGCTTATGTACGTTAGCCAGAACTGTGTCGCATGACCACTTATAGCTGTGGTAGACATTGGGAAAGTGAACATCCAGCTTTTCCAGCCTCTAGAGTGGAAGGCACACCAGGAAGAGTAGGAGTGGGTGTTTAGTTACCAACAGACAATGTTTTCTACAACAGTGCTCTATGCCATAATAAGAAAGGCAGTGGTAGGAGCAGGTTTTAGGTATTCATACCCTTATACTTAAATTTAGTATTTGCATTAGCAAATGGATAGGGAGCACACAAGGAACTCATTTAACAGAGTTAAAACAAAGACAAGAGGAGGTTCAAGGCAATAGTCCTAATATAGAAAGTCCTCAGTCTTCTTTTAATGTAGCAGGTTGCTATACACTTCTTGATATCAGGCCAATATATCTTTCTGAAGAACTGTTCCATCTGGAGGCATTGCTATGGCCCTTTTCTGAAAATTGAGAAGAAAGTCTTCAAATTTGACATCCTGCCTCTGAATGAGGTTTTCAATAAAAACTATTTTGGAAAATAAAAACATACCACAAGAAAAAGTGGTAGAATTATTACGTAATGGAGTAAGGATGTAAAATAGTCTCATCTTTCGCTTTCATTTTATATTAGAGAATATAAAATGTTAAGCAAATTATTTTTTGTGAGATTTATTGCATTAGAAGCATATTGGGGAAGAAAAATAGTTATATTTTCATCATTTGAAACAACTATTTTTACCGTAGAAAGACATCAGGTAGAATGTTTTCAGTAGCAAACAACAAATGCATCATCTCTAATGACTTAAAAAACAAGGATATTTATTTAACTCACATATTAAGTGCCTATGGAGGTGGACTGGAGGAGTCACTTCAGGTTACCTCCGCCCTCCTCTGAGACGCTCTTGGCTCCACCCTCTTGTGTGTTGGTCCCATCTGTAGCCTGGTACCAAAATTATCACAGTTCAGGGCATCACAAATAAAACAGATTTCCTGAGAAGAGCTTATTCTCAAGAGATAAGAATTCTCAAAGTGCAGTGTAAACTGGCTTCATTACAATCACCTGGGGACTTTTTAGAAATGAAATTCTCAGGCCCCACTCCAGAACTGTCAAAACTGGAAGGGAGGGGTGCAAAAAAGGGAGGGGAATATAGGGAAGGAACTAAGCATTGGCACCTCAAAAGCTTCCTCATGCTAAGAATTTTTGGCTTCACCTAATTGTGACCCATCCTTTGGACAGGGAATAGCCTGGGCCTAGACTTCCCGGAACATACGGTCTTGAGAAGAAGGTGGATATCTGCATGGAACCATGTTCTTGTTGGGAATGATGATGGCTGTTGGGAAGGCCACCAAGAGTTCCTTCCTTACATGTTGTAATCTCAGCACAGATCGAAATTTATACTCCTTTCCTCTCTTAATGTTATCATGTATTTTCATATTGTTATATAGTTTTATTTCATAATTATCACCTTAATGTCTGCACAATGAATTGAGTCATTTTGAAGTTGAAGTGTATGTAATTTTCACAAACTTAAGAAATGTTCATAAAGACTATGAAGAGCTGGTGTTATATAAGCTTAAAATTACCATAGAAACAGACCCTGCAAAGATATGCTATCCCAGGCAGAGGAGACGTGTGTGTGATGATGTGTCAAACACGAGGACAACATAGCTTTTGGGAGCTGTGCTCACTGTTTCTCTACCTTCCCTGATGACAGAACTCGTATGGAGATAATTCCAAGTAAAAAAAAAATTGTGAAAAAGATTTTCTCAGCTGTACTCTATAATTAGTAGAATACTAGTTCTTCTAGGTATGAGATGGAAATACCATGATTCATGCTGGATAGCTAAATATTTAGGAGCTCAACACCAGATATTTCCTAACACTCTCCTGACAATGATCACATAAAGTGGGAAGAAAACTAATTGACAAATCATACAATGGATACCTATTAGGCACCTATAAGACATACCTACAAGGCAGTCTGCTAGGGACTATGCAAGAGAAGTATGAAGAGTAAGATGTGATTTCTGCTCTTGAAGTGCTTATATTATTGCTGAGAGATGAGTCAATGCGCATAAAAAGGCAGCTAATTCAAGGAAACAGATAAATAACTAATAGACTGTGCATTTATCGAGTGGCTATTATCAACAATGAGGTTAATGGTGTTTAGTGGGAGGTTTTGGATTAAGGCAAGTGGGACAAAATCATAGAGGGTGATTGCAGCAGGATTCCAAAAGATGGATCTACACAGGAGGATCACAGGGTAGCAGCATAGTTAGGTGGGGGAAAGGCACGTGCAGAGGGGACAGCCTTTTGAAGGTGAGGCAGTAGGGCAGCCTAGTTTGAGACTTGTATAGAATGAGATTGGAGATATGGGTGTGGGTTAGAAGTGTTTGTGAGCCATGTTATGGTTTTAAGCTTTCCTGTTTCTCAGTTTCCTCATCTATGAAATAAGAGTAATAACATGTAGGGGCGCCTGGGTGGCATAGCGGTTAAGCGTCTGCCTTTGGCTCAGGGCGTGATCCCCAGCGTTATGGGATCGAGCCCCACATCAGGCTCCTCTGCTATGAGCCTGCTTCTTCCTCTCCCACTCCTCCTGCTTGTGTTCCCTCTCTCGCTGGCTGTCTCTACCTCTGTCGAATAAATAAATAAAATCTTAAAAAAAAAAGACTAATAACATGTACCTTAAAAGGCTTTTATGAGGACTAAATGAATAATACAAGTGCATGGCAGCCCCTAATTGCTCAGTAAATGTTTTGTATTTTAAGTAATATTAGCATTATTGTCTTATTAGCAATGGTAGAGGCTTAAAGAATATTAAACAGAAGATGCAAATGATCCAATCTGCATTTAAAAAAATTTCCCTGGCTCTAGTGTAGAGAATGGATTGAAGTCAGGCACAATAGTGAAATTAGGAAGAAATTGCAATAATCTGGTTTACAGAGGGTGGGGACCTGGGTTAGCTACTGGAAATGCATTGGATCTGTTATCTGTAGTACTTGACTGGATATTTCTTCCAACTATTGAACTAGTAATTATTGAATTCTTACATGTGCCAGGTGCTGTCTCAGTGCAGGGATACAATGATAATCAAGAAAGGCAAGATTCTTTTCCATTTAGAGCTTAGATTGCAGGAGGGGGGATAGATAAACCACATGCAAACTAATAGGTGGAAGACCTGTCAGTTGGGACAAGATTTACCAAGGTACCAAACAAACGAGGGGCAAAGAAAATAACAAATCAGGAGAAAGGTAAGGCTAGTTTTTGATGCTTCTTTTAGAAAAGGCTACTCCAAAATGGCTTTGAAGCTGAAAACTAGAGAAAATGGGGAAGGGGGGTCCAGGCTTTGGGAATGGCACCCACAGGATGGAGCCAGTGTGACGGGAGCCCTGGGAGCATAAAGAGGAGCCATGTGAACAACAGTGGGAGAGGTTTGCAGGAGCCCAATTATGTGGAGTCTCCCAAGTCTTAAAGAGCGGATTGGATTTGACTTTAATGGACAACCTTTGCGGTGCTTATAGTGAGAGTGTGAAAGATATTTAGGCTTCATGGTGCTGTTGCACTGTTGTTGGAGAAGACCGAGGAGCTTATTACATCCGATAATAAACAAATGAGGATGGGTTGTGCCAAAGGTCTGAAGAAAATGCTTTGTCACTCAGAAGAAGGCATTGTAGGAGATTTGTCCATTTTAGATGGAGAAGCCTGAGTGTATAAACTTATACTTGCTAATATAGTAGACCAACTTCTGAGGAGATATTTCTTCTATTTGACCAGTACTCTAAAGAACCTATAATGTTAAAAGCAATCTTTAAAAAAAAAAAAACCCTAAAATGATATGTTATTCTGTTCTTTTCATATAGGAGAAAATTGTAGATATTTTCATCTGTACCTAATTTTAAAAATGTCTTTTTGAAATTTCAGCTAATTTTAGATGGTTTCTTCTGCTCCTAAAATATTTCTTTTAGTATCATACATTGGAAAACCCGTTCTCAACAGACAAATTCAGTAGTGAATAAAGAACTGAATCTTAGAACCCTAGAGTTTTGGAAGTGTAAGGACAGCTAGATACCACCTTGTCCAAATTTCTACCTCATGTCAGAATTCTTTTCTACAAAGCCCTTTATTCTGCAATGAGTAGCTCATTTCTGGCTGGTCCACCACTCCCGCACCTGACTGACCCATAGGCAGACAATACTACTTTCTTAAATTGAATTTATATTGATATGATACTTGCTTTCTTTGAATTCCATACATTGGTTCTACTTTTACCTTCTGAATTAACAGAAAATATCCACATCTTCTTTAAAATATTTCATAGTGGTGAATTGAATTGAATGCCTTCACAAGTTGTTCCTTTTTGAAGCCAGACATTTTCTATTCCTTCATTTTTTTTTAATAAAAAAATCTTTGTCAGATTACCTCACCAATCTGGCCATCTTCTTCTGCTCTAATAGTTAATGGTCCTCTATGTCTAAAACTTAAAAAGTATTTAAGAGTAACTAGGCTTACACTGTGGTTCATATGGAACTGTAAGTAACTAAAACTCCTAATTTTCATTTGAATCAAGGAAATTTTCTTCTAGCCTGAATTTGTGTTGAAATTTTTTGAACAAAATCTTAGGATTTTAGTTATCTTTGTTTAAATTTTATTCTTGTTCTTCTATTTTTTAAAAGATTTTTAAAATTTATTTATTTTAAAGGTGGGTAGGGGCAGATGGAGAAGGTGATAGAGAATCTCCAGCAAATTCCCCACTGAACATGGAGCCCCACGTGGGGCTCAATCCCTGGACCCTGAGATCATGACCTGAGCTGAAATCAAGAGCTGGCTGCTTAACTGACCGAGCCACCTATGCATCCCTATTCTTGTGCTTCTAGATATCATCTAAGTATTTTTGAAAAAACTTGAATACTTATTCAGCCAGTTATTGGATTAAATGTATTCTAAATTGTGTTCAAAAGACACTTAGTGACCATTATTATGCCATCTTTGTCTTTATCCCTTCTCTGGAAAAATGATAGAAAAGTCATAGAAAAGAACATAGTTCTAGGACACAACTTTTGTGACTTTTCAGTAGTTTGACAATAATACATTAATTTACATTCTAATGATAATTAGTGGCTAATTGAGTGCAAGGTGCTTCAATAATTGCATTGCATACATTATTTAATATAATACCCTATAAAGATGGTACTACATAGTTATTTCACTCTTATAATTGAAAAAAATCAAAGCTTAAAATCAAAGTAACCTCTCAGGGTCACCTTTGAAAGATCTATAGAACTAAGATTTTTAACCCAGACAATCTGAAACTGAGCCCATGCTCTTAACCACTGAATAGTTTTCTCTTTGAGCCATCTAGTTATGTCATCCAATATTTTTCATCTTGATCTCAAGGATGCAGCTAAGTATTTTGTCCAACAATGGTCTAAAATCCATTTTTAAAATATTTATTTCTCTGGTTTGCTAGTGTTTTACCTCAGTTAAAGAAAAGAAAAGGACTTAACCTATGTGGGTAACTTTAGAGTTTCTTTATTTTAAGGACTTTGCCTATAATATGATGTAAATACATATAGAGTCCATTTGAGTCATCTCTTACTCAGGATGAATGACACTGGCTTTGATTATAGGAAGAAGATAAAGCATCATCGTACCTTTTCTATGTTCCAGTTAAAAATGATGTTAAGGCATAAAGTAAACCCCAATCAAGATAATATAAACAAAAGTTATTTAAAGGATGAAATTTTTAAAAATACTCACAATATTTGAGGAGCAAATTTTTTAAAAAGCCAAAACTTAATTTTGGGAGGGGATTGTCAAGTAAAAAGAGGAAAGGAATTAAGACACCCATAATTCCACAATCTACAATAAGATATTTTGAAGAGAGAAACCACATTCACATAATTTTTATTACAGTATATTGCTATAATTGTTCTATTTCATTATTAGTTATTGTCGTTAATTTCTTACTGTGCCTAATTTATAAATTAAATTTTATCATAGATATGTGTGTATAGGAAAAACAGTATATATAGGGTTTGGTACTATCTGCAGTTTCAGAAATCCACGGGGGTCTTGGACCTGCAAGGATAAAGAGGGACTATGGTAAATATCTTGTTGGCTCAAATTTACCTGTTAATTAATGAGTTCTTATTTTTTGCATCTCTTCAATATTTGAGCAAACCATACATTTCATGAAAATAGTTCTATCATATACATTCAGTAGTTCTTTCTGAAAGGTTATTAACATGTAAATGGTTGGCTTTTCTGCCCATTTAACCAAAGACTGATTTTTTTAAACTTTCTTTCCCTGGCATGCTTTTCTTTCAGATCATTTATTGGATCTCAAGCAGTTCTGGCATTAAAAAATATTTTTAACTGTTTAGGATTACTTTAAATTTACTTTAGCTCTAGTTTGTAATCCTAAAAGAGAAATGGGAAAAAAAGGAGTGGGTTCTATAAACTACATTGGTCCTTGTCACAGGCAACAAATATTTGTCAAGATCTGATTAAAGAGATGTGCCTGAGATAAACTCTGTTTTCAAGGAGAAACATTCAAATGGTAAACATGAATCCTTTCACATTTTCCTCTTATGTTTCTTTTGTTACATTCTTTAAATAAGTCATAGAGGATATTAGGTAGGGAATGAAATGAAGATCACATTAAAACTTGATTATTGGAAATTTGGGAGATGGTTATTCAATTTTAACTGTGCACTGGTATTATTTCAAAATCCTCTTAGGGAAAAAATCTATAAAGACAGCTCCGAGGATTTCAGTATTGTAAACAATAATTTCGACAATCTGCTTGACACCAGCCAAGCGATAAAAGGGACAAGAGTGTTCCAAAGTGGAAGGATAAAAAAAGTTATGGAAAAGTAAGTGCTAGTTTCCAAGAGTGCCAAGCCCCACAGATAGAATCACCAATTTATCAAGTACCATTGTAACATCCAATTCAACATAATGGGGCCTTTTTCCATAGTCTGGGCTACAACCCATGCCAGCATTGCTTTTCTTATGTCAATACAAAGAAATCTATTACACTAAGAACTTATATAATAGAAATGGATGTTGATTGCAAATCTCTGCTGCCCCGTCAGTAGACTACTATTAAATTGAGACGGTGTCCTTTCGAAAAGGAGTTGGGTACAGTAACTCCTGGAATACAATGGTAGATATTCTTAATGCATTTTGACATGTTGATAGATTCCCTACCCCCTTCTTCTTTCAGAGCTGCAGAGGCTGAGATGTAAAATGGAGTTCTGTCCTCAGACCCCTCCCACTGTGGTTGATTGCATTTATGTCTCACAGAGTAGGCTCAAATTATATCTCCTTATGGACGATTTCCCTGACCTTCCCACCACTACCAGCTAACTTTAGGACATCTCACCCTTTTATCACTTCTATGTTCTAATATGGCCCCAGTAAGCAGTAATTCATCAGGAGTTATTCTGGTTGTTTCATATGTGTATATGTCCTGACCACTTTGTCAAGGATCATATGTTCTAGTAATTTGTATTCTTTAAATATCCTATTGAACAGATGGAAATCACTCTCTGAATGCTGAATAAAGAAAGCAAGAGGCCTTTGATTTTTTTTCCATTTTATTGCTTAAATCAGATACTCAGAGATGGAATTAATATGATACTATTAAGCTTAAACTTTAGTGCTCCTTTTTTGTAGGGCCCCCTTTAAGTCATGGAAGTGGCCTCAGTATGTGTTCACATGGTCATACTATTTTGTATAATTTGTCATAGTTGTCATTTTAACCTTAATTAGTTATCACTGTTGTCTCCTTCCACTTAAACTTACCCCTGTCACACTTCCTTTCGCACTGAGTGGTATTGGAGTGGCTGCAGGCATTTTGGGATCCAGCTGAGGGGAATTTGATTTAGTTTGGTGTTCGTGGGATGTATTTATATGGCTTGCAGTCCTTTTAAACTCTCAATTAGCTACTGTTAGCTGTCCTGGTGGAGAAAGAGCTTCCAGGAATATGCTTACCACTCCTTGTGCTGAATTACAAAGGAGCAGGGCTAGGGGCGCCTGCGTGGCTCAGTTGTTAAGCGTCTGCCTTCGGCTCAGGGTGTGATCCCAGCGTTCTGGGATGGAACCCCACATCCGGCTCCTCCGCTGGGAGCCTGCTTCTTCCTCTCCCACTCCCCCTGCTTGTGTTCCCTCTCTCGCTGGCTGTCTCTCTCTCTGTCAAATAAATAAATAAAATCTTTAAAAAAAAAAGGAGCAGGGCTAGAAGTCATGTTGTGATGTCCTGTTGCACCCAACTCTGGATGTACATTGAGAGTGGAGGAGAAATAAGATTTGAAATGTATAGAGGAACCAGAAGCTAGTATATGAGAGAATCTTTCCAGTATTAAAGCCTATATATGAAGACCCATACACACAGACCTCTACCACCACAACTGCCAGTGGCAAAAACCTTAATGAAAGTTTTCCCAAATTTGACAGCATTCCTAATAAACATGTGTGACCTTACTAATGGTGAGTTATGAAACAAATGAAATATTTTTCAAATTGTTACTAATCAAAGAATATGAACCTACAAACTGTAAGACACATTTCAGATAAGGGGAAACAAAAGCTTCATCAGACAGCCACCTTCTTAAGAACACAAACATAAGCCATTTAGTGATGCAGCCTTCAAATATATTAAATGTGCAAGATTTGTGTCAAATTTAACCACTTAGAACTATTAGAACTAAAATCTCCCTTTATGATACCAGAATACAATTTTCTTAAATACTACATGAATTAAATTGCCCATGGTTATGTTCTGGAAACCACTTTACTGTTTCTTTTTTGGATTCAACCTGCCACTACGTGCCAAATGCCCTTCCTGCTCTGGCTGGTTGGCTTATTTATCATTCTCCACCATGCTGTGCATCTGTTTCCCTCTAATGTGCTTGTTCAGGTTAGTCTCTTTACTCCAGATGCCAGTATTTAAATTGTTACCACTTGGTCAAATTCTACCCTCCCTTCGTATGCAGATCAAATGTCACTCCCACCTGCAAGGAGCCTTTTCTGATCCTTCTGTAAACAGAGCAAAGGTCGTCCAAATGCTTATTACACCAACTTCTCAAAACCATCTTGTGACATACCTTCTATTTTTGTCTCTGTTGGCATTTAATTTTGTGTGTCCCAGTCTTATTTCCCTATTAAATTCAAGTGTTCTTCGGGACCCTTGTTAGTCCTGCTATAATTATTTGAGGGCTCAGAACTGTAGGAATTCAATACTATTTTTGAATGCATGTTTCTCAGGAATGGCAAGTTTTAAATCTGACAATAAGATTTTAAGCTAGAAAGTTCAGCTTGTTGGTATAAGGGGAAGGGGTCCTTTTGCTGAGATTAGACTCCAAATACTTGTTTTATTTCATTTTGGTAGAAATGGGAAGAACTTAATATTTTAAGATTTTCTAAAGTTTTTCTTTTTCTGTTTCTTTTGAGGTGGATGCTTGAAATCATATTTAAGGGCCCTCGGCCCATTTGTTTTTGACCCTGCTTCTCCTCCATTTCCCCCTTTCCTTCTTTTTCTTATAAAAAAAATACAATAGATATTTCTATGGACTTTAATATACACAAATATCTGTATATACAAATATATATTAGGATATCCTGTCTTTAAAAAATCCTGTTATATATCCCCTTCCAACTGTGGTCTCATTTATTTGCTCCTTATTCACAGCATAATTTCTCATAATCAGTATTTCTTTTTCTACTTCCTGTTTTCTCTTCTCTCTTACTCTCATTGAGCTTCTGTTCCCTTTACTCCACTACAACTACTCTTCCAAAGTCACAGATTATTTTCATGTTGCCACAGTCGATGGTCATGTCTCTATTCTAGCAACACTTCCATCCACATTTAGAGAATTACATACCAAGGAAAACCAGTTATCAAACTCTGGGGACATAGTCAAAATGACAATGAAAGCAAGTTAAGAACAACAATGCAATATGCAAAAAGAAAAAGGATGAATGAACCAAGATTTACTACAAAACCAGGATTTACCAGAATGAAATCCTAACATCATCATCATCATCATCATCATCAAGTAAATAATCCAACGACCATTATGGGTCATCGTCATCAGATACTTTAGGCAGTGGTGTGGCCAAAGCCCCTCATGTGAATGAGACGCTTTGCAATACCACAGAGGGATATAGTCTAAATTTTCCTTTCTATAAGGATTTATTTTTATAAATCTAGTTTTCATACACACTGTATTGAAGAAGGTGTAAAAAATTATGACAGTCCAGTTTATAAATAGGGTGAACTTCTCATTTCCTCAGCTTTATGTGGTGATGAAGCCCAGCACGCAGTCAGTCATGGCCATCAGTACCTTACAGTTACAACACCAAGGGCTACGATAAGCTCCAGTGATTTTGTCCTTCAGCTAGTGGGGATTTTCAAAGGTAGTAAAAACAGAGTATCTTAATTTCAGCGATTGGTTCTTATTTTAAAGAAGAGATCCTAGGGGCGCCTGGGTGGCTCAGTCATTAAGCGTCTGCCTTCGGCTCAGGGCATGATCCTGGCGGTCTGGGATCCAGCCCCACATCAGGCTCCTCCACTGGGAGCCTGCTTCTTTCTCTCCCACTCCCCCTGCTTGTGTTCCCTCTGTTGCCAGCTGTCTCCCTCTCTGTCGAATAAATAAATAAAAATCTCAAAAAAAATTTTTAAAAAAGAAGAATCCTAAAGCTTCTATTTATAGATGCATATCTACCTGTGTTGCAAATCTTGGGTTGGGAATCCATGTTTTGTCATTAATGATTATATCTTGAAGCTGTGAGTTACTAACTGTGCCATTTACATTTGTAGTCACTCAGGATATTTTATACTTACCTGGAGCAGACAACATCTTTGAGTTTAAATGGTGAGTGCTTAAGTGGTAAGACAATCTAAGCAAAACCCAAAGTCCCAGCAAAATCTAAGTAAATCTCAGCATTGCTCGGAGTCATTTTCCTACTCACATCATAGGTCTGTGGTGAGCCTCAATACCAACAGAGTGATAGTCCCTCACTTCAAGGGACAAATGGAAGGAGAAAGTTGAAGAGAGGAGGAGAGGACCAACAGGAACACATTAAGGAGAGGGCTTAAAAGAGAAGGAAAGAACTGGAACAGAAAAGAAGAGAGAGCCTAAGTCTGGTGTAGGGTGAAGTCAGCTGGGGCCAGAGGGTGTCACACGGTGTCAGATTATTGTCAGATTCTTGACAGCTTGGTGAGGACTGAGAGGAGTGTGGAGGATGGGGCAGGCGTTACTCCTATGCATTATCCACTCCTCTGTGCTGTAGTTTAATGGAGAAATTATATAGAATTCCTTGTTCAAGGGCTACTAGGAATGTCTTAGTATCTTTAGCTGTGACAAATAATACAGCTTTGAGAAAAGGCTAATTAACTCTTCTTGTTACGTATTTAGTGAATTTTACGTAGATGGCAAATGCATACAGAAACAATATCAAGTTACTCTGATGTTCATCAGGGACACCTAAGCAATGGGTACAGGTTTAACTAAAGCAGAAGTAAAAAAAGACTGCTAAACCATTCCTGGGGGTTAATGACTGGCCAAGGGACCATTGTCTTTGACACTAAAGACTGGGGAAAACTTCTGTTGGGGAATTTGTTAACTGTTGCTTTGTGGTCCTTCTTTTTACATTGATAGTAGTTTATAGGAGAATATGAAAGCAATTTTCGAGGGAGCATTAAGTGATTCCATTTTATGTCAGAAATGTGAGGAATGAAACAGATGAGTGGGTAATATGAATACAATAAAACCTAATTTCCTTTTTTGTCTCAATCTTGGCACAGATTTGAAGTACATCTATTCCTCTTCCATTCTATATATAACATCCACTTAAAGACAAGTATGAAAAGCTATGTTTTTCTAGAGAATAGCAAAGTAAGAACCAAAGACATATGGTGAGAGCAGCTTTATTTGGAACCAGGTACCAGTGAATTTTAAGTTCTTCAGCTCTTAAAATGTGAAACGTTTCAGAGATGAGGGGTTTAGAACTAAAAATCAATCAAAGGATTTTGGTTGGATTTTTAGCTCTTGGCTCAGTGTGCTTCTAACCTTATTTGTCTTTTGAGGAGCTCAGGTTTTTTATTTTTGCTTCATTTTTTACTTGTCTGGTTACATGGCTGCATTTGTTAGGTGTAATATTTGGAAATAACAATACATTTTTTTTAAAAAAAGCTTTCAGGCTCTCTTGTCTGAGGAAAAATTGCTTTCCCAACTGAACTTTAAAGACCATCAAATGGAGTCTTCGCCTGGGTCTCCATTCAGTTGAGGCCCAATATTGGTTATATGGTTTTTTCTTACCATCCCCTCTGCAACATGTTAAATAGTGACTTCTTTTCTCCCCAGGACTCTCACGTTCAAAAAGATCAACCCAGGGAAAATTTTGTATGGACAGGTTGCATTGTAGCTATTGGAATTATCTTCAAGTAATTGTGGATCTCAGACACTCCATTTGCTTTCACTGCATTTGCCCATAGGAGACATGGGGTTTTTGATCTGTTACTGTCTTTATTTGGTGGAGCAGAAAGATTTGCTGAAACTTTGCATTCCATGAAGGAGAACCGGATGAGCTTTTGGGACCAGGTTACACTGATAATGCCCTGTCCTGGCTAGATTTCATCCCTTCATGTCTCCTGCTGGAATTCATTTAGAACCACATTGAGGGGAAAGCTCTCTTCCATTTTGGGATTGGCCCTGCTATTCAATAACCAACCTGACTTATACCCATTGGTTTTTAGGAATCATTTTTCCCCATTAAGGGCTCTCTCTGGGTTAAGGAGTGCTGCCTCTCTCATCCCACTGTATGTCTTTTCCCTGATGATGATCCTGGAGAACCTTCCTTCAGCTGTCCCAGAGTGACTGTCGCTCTGCTGCATGAATCCCATGGACCCAGCAGCCAGTGTCACATTGTCTAGCTTATATGGCAAGAGATCTTTTCCTTTGGTTATCATCTAGGTGCAGAAAAAGCTGCTTGTTCTCTTGCAAAGACGTGTGTTGCCTTTGGATACTGGGATTTGTTTTTAATGATTTTTAAAAAAACCACCTTTATTCTCTACACCGTGTGGTAGAATTAATCATTTCGGGGGGCCTGATAGGGGTCCATCTGGAGCTACTGAGCCATAGAAGGATTATATCCCCATAGGACATACATTGAAAGATGGCTGTATTAATTTAAATAGGAAAATTCTCAGCTAATTCATAAACAGAACTTGGTGGGATTGAGTGGTAGTTTTTAATTACGAAGATGGAACATTTCAGTGATAATTTCTACTGAATTCATTATAGATATTCACATTTTTGTTTCTTCTGGCCTCTTTCTAACATGCTATAAATGCATAATCAAAGTGAAATGCCATGATGATTAAAATTTGTTCTAGCAAATTTCTTCGTATAGCAAAACAGCTTGTATATTCCACACTATTTTGTGGACATTTGAACTTCATGATAAGGAACACAAAAGAAGTATCTTCCACATGCTGTTATAAAATTTAAGTTGTCTTTTCTATTTGAAGCTGTAATTATTAATAAGAAGAGAGACTGTTCCACTATGTAGCTGAATGCCTTACCATCATCCCAAAACATGGCCGGGAGGTAAATGGTTCAATAAGCGCATAACCACTGGCAGTGCTTCCTGAGAAGACATGAGAAATCCGTGGCGGAGTTTTAGGGGGTAGCCAGCTCAGTCCATGGTGGTTTTCTTCTGTGACTGGTTACAATGGACAATGGTCTAAAATAACTTGTATTTAGAACTGGCATGTCAGTCTTGTGAGAGGCAGTATCAACCCACGTGTCCCCCAAAATTTAAAGTTCTGGGAGCTCAAGAACATTATATACTCTATTTCTCTGATTTATAAATAAGCCCACAGGAAGAAAAAGGTATCATCCCAGGATGGATTAAGAAGTATAAATAATAAAAAATTATTACCAAGTTACCAATATGCATTTTGTTTACTGAGTGACTCATTTCAATCTCAAGATTGTTAACATTACTTTATGATCTATGTATTTCTCTTCATAGAAAGTGTCATTTTATAATTATAAGGAAACAAATGCATGAGTAGCTATCAGTCAAGAAAACAACTTGCTTGATACTTGGCCAAGTTCTGCACACTTTTATTAGCCACCTATGTTATATGATCAGAAAATTGAAGATTTTTAAAATTAACTATGAGTAAATAGAAATACCTGCTATTCCGTCATTGTTCCTGTGTGAGCAGTGTCATGGCTTTACTGGGCTCTGTACTCTTAAGGGTCTGTACTCTTAAGCCTCTAGCTGCATCTGTATTCCTGGTCACTGGCTTGCAGGGGGTTGGGGGAATAGCATAAGAGGAGAAGAGGAAGATTGTATGAGTTGGAGCAGGTGCTTCTCATAGCTCACCGCATCTCCTTTTTAGCAACAGCATGGTACAATGGTACAAGCTGAGACTTTGAATTCACACGAGCCTGGTCTCCAGCTATTTCCCTGCAATCACTGTGGTATAACCTTGGATGTTAAATGTCACTTAATGTCCTGAGTGTGAGTTTTATCTTCCATAAAATGGGAATGCTACTAATCCTCCTAATACCTGTCTTAAGGCATAGTTGTGAGAATTAAATGGGAGAATATATGTCAGGTATCTAGCACAACTGCTAGCATACGGCAGACCTTCAATAAATGCCAGCTTTACTTTACCATCCCTCTGTACACTTTTCCTTGATCCAGCTTTTTTGCTTTCTGCTTCCTGCTCTTGGGGAAAATTGTGAGCGTGACTAGGTTAGTGCAGAATTGTAGCACTTTAGTTCCTTATCTACGCCATTGAAATTGCTCCTGAGGTGAAATTCCTAAACCTAATGGATGCATGTCAGTCTTTATTAGACTTGATCTTTGCAGCATTTAACTTTGAGAGTAGCAAAAGTCTACATCCTCCTGGGAAAAGTCTGATTCCTCTCTAGCCATGGCAACAACCACCAGAACAGGTTTTAAACTTTTAAATTAATCAATGGTAGTTCTATGACTGTGCTAACAAGCAAACTCCAGAGCTGGTTTTAAACATCTCTAGTTGACCAGTGACATCTCACTTCATTGACTCTGCCTCTGAAAGCCAACTAGTCAGAGACAGACTGACATGGGGAGTCAGACAATTGGAGGTGGGCATGTTCCGGGGCACATTCTTCAAAGGGTGGTGTCAACCCACTCTTACCTCTGTGACCAACATAAATCCAAACAAACTCATCCCCACAAAGAATGTATGTAAGATTAGCGATTTGCTTTCCTCAATACGACTCTATCTGACTGGTATAGCACTCCTTTACTCAAAACAGGAAAAACTCAGCTTTGTTTATTTGTTTCGGATTTTTTGTTTTCAGATTTTCTCCGATGATTTTATCTTTTAATAGATTTTTAAGACTCAGCGAGGATAAACTTATCAGACACTCTAGCCGCTTAGACCTGGTGCTTCTACTCAGTCTTGGCTTGCCCCCCATTCTCCTTTGCTTTTCTTAAATCTTGGTGTTCCCTAGGTGGTTTTATCTGTGACCTTAATGAATTCCAAATCTATATGGCTAGAAAGAAATGTTTTTACTTATAAATTCATCTTCCCGCTGGATATCTCCACATGACGTTGCATGGGCACCTCAGATCTGACATTTCTCAAGCTGAAATTCATCTTCACGCTCAAATTTGCTGCATCTATAGCAGTGATTGTGGTCAGTCTCCTAAGTCAAAACCTAAACCACCTCTCCTACATGCTTCCTACAGCAAAGTTAAAGAGATTTACTTTCTGCGTATCTAGGTACCTGCTGGCTCTTTTCAGGTCCCGTTCTCATCTTTTGCTTGTGTTATTGCAATAGTTCCCTAAGTAACCTCTTTGATTTTACTTTTGCCCCTTTCAAATCCCCACTCTGTATAGCACTATATCAATTTTGAATGCTTTGATCTGCTGGAAATAAGAGAAAACACAACTGGTGATAATTTAAATAATACAACATAAGTTTTCTCACAAATGAGAGTTTGCCTGGAGGCATCAGTCCAGGGCTGGTTCATGGTTCTGTGATACCATCAAGGACCCTGGTTCTTTATTTTTGCTTTGCTATTATTCGTTTTTGACTTTTTGTCCTCATTCTTGATGCCTCATGGTTGCAAGATGGCAGCAACAACTCTATGTAGTACATCTTACTTCAAAGGCTTCATATTTCAAAGCCTTGTGAACTTCTTCTTTTTCTAGGAAGACTTAACTTTCACAGAATGTCCCTGACAGATTTCCCTTCACAATTCATTGGTTAGAATTGGGTCAGATAGCCCTCTTAGCTATAATGTGGGTTAGCAAGTGAATGTCTCATTTTATTTCCAACCTCCACTGCGGGAGGTGGACAAGGAGAAAAGAAAGTGGGAATAGGTGGCTAACTAGCAGTGTCAAGTCCAAACTTATCAACTGATCTCCTGCCCAAAACTTCTCAAATGAATTCCTGCTGCCCATAGAATAATGCCCAACTTTTGTAGCATGCCACGTAGACCTTTTCATCAACTGGCCTCTCGAACATTTATTTCCCAATATATCTTTTTTTCCCCAGCATCCAGTTTTGCGGAGAAGAGGGAGGGAGTAGAATTGAGAAACTAATCATATTATTTAAAGTAGTGAAGGATGTAGCTAAAGGAGCTGTTGAAATTATTGCACTGAACAGAATTTAAGGTTTCTTTATATTATTTGGTGTGTAGACATACATAAGGAAAATTAAGACAGTTGTATAGAGAAAAAGAAGTTATGTTTTCTCGACTCATATGAGTGCAGTGTGATAAATTTGCTATCCCATTAGAGACAATATTGGAGGATATTGAAGAAGTTTGGAAATTAGGATAATTTGGGAAATTGCCTAATATAACTACTGATATCTTTGCAATTTAAGATCTCAGGGAAGAAAGTTTAAGAATTTCTTTCAAAGACAAAAAATTATGTTTTCAACAAATTATTATTTTTTAAATAATATTTACTGTACTAAGAACACTTAGCATGAGATCTACCCTCTTAATAAATTTCTAAGTATACAACACATTACAATTGACTATGATACCATGCTTACAGCAGATCTCTAGAGCATATTCACTTTGCTTAACTGAAACTTTATGCCTATTGATTAGTAACTCCACATTTCCCTCTGTACCTGTCCCTTTAACAGTTTTATTAATCATAAGTTTTCCCTCAGACAAATACACTCACTCACAGGCACCTTCATGCTTTTATAGAGTTGGTTTATCACAACCAAGGTGAATTAACTGGAGAGGTCACCTGTGACAGATCAGAGATATGGGACACAGTTTTTTTTTTTTAAAGATTTTATTTATTTATGTGTCAGCCAGCCAGCGAGAGAGGGAACACAGCAGGGGGAGTGGGAGAGGAAGAAGCAGGCTCCTAGTGGAGGAGCCCGATGTGGGACTCGATCCTGGAACGCCGGGATCACGCCCTGAGCCGAAGGCAGACGCTTTAATGACTGCGCTACTCAGGAGCCCCTATGGGACACAGTTTTGACTACAGTGTCACCTTTGGTTCAGTGTTGACATTTTTGTTGATGTTGTTATAAAAGTTTTGATGATCTTTAGCACCAACACCTTTGGACTTGATAGGTGACCTAATAGCATATTATTTACACCATAGTACAGTAAGTTTCAGGGCATAGCCTGCCTGTCGTTGATTTGCTTTATTGGTAGAATTCAGCACACTTTTCTGTGGCAGAATGCCCTTTTTTTTTAATGTTTAGTTAGCCACTGTATAGTACATCATTAGTTTTTGATGTAGTGTTCAATGATTCATTAGTTGCATATAACACCTGGTGCTCATCACAACACGTGCCCTCCTTAATACCCATCACCCTTTACCCCCTCCCCTAACTGCCCCCTAAACCCTCAGTTTTTTTCCCAGGGTCCATAGTCTCTCATGGTTCATTTCCCTCTCTGATTTCTCCCCCTTCAGGTTTTCCTCCCTTCCCCTGTAGTCCTCCGTGTTCCTTTGTTCCACATGTGAATGAAACCATGTGATAATTGTCTTTCGCTGCTTGACTTACTTCACGTAGCATAATCCCCTCCAGTTCCATCCATGTTGATGCAAATTGTGGGTATTCATCCTTTCTGATGGCTGAATAATATTCCATTGTGTATATGAACCACATCTTCTTTATCCATTCATCTGTTGAAGAATGCCCTTTGATATATAATCTTGTTGAAGTTTCCTTTTCTAATGGTCCCATTTTTTGATAACCTCCCACATATTTAAACATCCTCATAATTACAGACTTCCATTTTCTTTCTTCATTGACATCTTAACCTAAACTTAATTTTCTTTTCTATTACAATATCCATTAAAAATTAAATTGAGATTCGGAGTTAAGATGGCAGAGGAGTAGGGGACCCCTTTTTCAGCCAGTCCCGTGAGTCAAGTTGAATAGGTACCAGACCAGCCTGAGCATCCACAGAATCAGCATGAGATGCAGGAAGATACATCTGGATCTCTACAAATGAACATCTCCGGTGCTGAGTATTGAGCCTTGAAACTGCGCACAGATATCAGAAGATAAACAGAAGGGGGAGGGAGCCGCCGTGTTTGGGCGCCGGGAAGGAGTAGCCACCCGCACGGGGGAGCGGGTGGACTTGTGGACCGGCACCCGCGCAAGAGAGCAGACTGAGACCATGAGCCAGGGAATGAGTGCCACTGGACTGAAATGGAGCTCCAGTGTGCTCACTGGAACCAGACTGAGACCAGGAGCTCCGGGAGCACACAGGGGTGGCTGGTAGCTAGCGGCTAGTGGCTGGTGGTGTTAGAAACACAAAAGACGGGTGCCTGGGTGGCACAGCAGTTAAGCATCTGCCTTCAGCTCAGGGCGTGATCCCGGCGTTCTGGGATCGAGCCCCACATCAGGCTCTTCCACTATGAGCCTGCATCTTCCTCTCCCACTCCCCCTGCTTGTGTTCCCTCTCTCACTTGCTGTCTCTATCTCTGTCAAATAAATAATTAAAAAGTCTTAAAAAAAAAAAAGAAACACAAAGGACAGAGACACACTGACCCTGGAAGTGAGGGCTGGGACGCAGGGTGTGGGGCGCACATCCTGGGATGCTGCAGGGTTGAGCAGCACCAACAGAAACAGAGTTAAAGTGGCCAGAGCATCAGTGGAGAACAGTCCAAGATCCCTCTCTTCTGAGACAGAGGCTGAGATTAGGCCACTGCTGCTCTGACTCTCAGAAGACGCACAGCAAACTGCCAGGGAAAGCCGCCAGAGAACAAAAGTCTGGAAATACCAGCTCACAGTGTGCCCATCCCCATTCCCCCTCACAGGGGACACTGAGACTCTACCCAAACAGGGTTGCCTGTATTGGCATGGCAGGCCCCTCCTCCAGAAGGCAGGCTGAAAAATCAAGAAGCCCACGTCCCTAAGAACCCTATAAAACAAGGGCGCATGGCCTGGGTCCCGGTCAATAATTTGGGCTCTGGACAACCCTGCAACCTCTCCTCATCAGAATGACAAGAAGGAGAAATCCTCCCCAGCAAAGAAAAGACAATGAGTCTGTGGCCTCTGCCACAGAACTAATGGATATGGATATAAACAAATTATCAGAAATGGAATTCAGAGTAACAATGGTCAAGATGATGTGTAGACTTGAAAAAAGTATTAACGAAAATGTTAATGAGAATATAGAATCTCTAAGGGCGGAAATGAGAACGATTCTGGCAGAAATTAAAAATTCTATGAGCCAAATGCAGGCAAAACTAGAGGCTCTGATGGCCAGGGTGAATGACGCAGAAGAATGTATCAGCGAATTGGAGGATAGGTTAGTAGAAGAGAAAACTAAACTAGAATCTGGACTCAAAAAAATCCACGCTCAGGAATGTAGGTTACAGGAGATTACTGACTCAATAAAATGTTCCAATGGCAGAATCATCGGCATCCCTGAGGGGGTGGAGAAAAACAGAGGTCTAGAAGAGATATTTGAACAAATTGTAGCTGAAAACTTCCCTAATCTAGCAAGGGAAACAAACATCCATGTCCAAGAGGCAGAGAGGACCCCTCCCAAACTCAACCACAACAAACCTACGCCACGTCACGTCATAGTGCATTTCGCAAATATTAGATCCAAGGATACAGTATTGAAAGTGGCCAGGGCAAAGAAATTTTTCACGTACCAAGCCAAAGGTATCAGAATTATGTCAGCAATGTCTACAGAGACATGGAATGAGAGGAAGGGTTGGGGGGGGGCAATTTTAAAGCTCTATCAGAGAAGAACATGCAGCCAAGGATCCTTTATTCAGCAAGGCTGTCATTCAGAATTGATGGAGAGATAAAGACTTTTCACAATCTCCAGTCATTTACCAATTTCGTAACCACGAAACCAGCCCTACAGGAGATATTAAGGGGGGTTCTATAAAAGTCAAAAGGCCCCAAGAGTGATACAGAACAGAAAGTCACAATCTATGGAAACAAAGACTTTACTGGCAACATGGCATCATTAAAATCATATCTCTCAATATTCAGTCTCAATGTAAATGGCCTAAATGCTCCCATAAAATTCCACAGGGTTGCAGATTGGATAAAAAGGCATGACCCATCCATTTGCTGTCTACAAGAGACTCATTCTGAATGTAAAGATACATTCAGACTGAAAGTAAAGGGATGGAATCCCATCTTTCATGCAATGGACCTCAGAAGAAAGCTGGGGTAGCAATTCTCATATCAGACCGATTGGATTTTAAACTAAAGACTATAGTTAGAGACACAGAAGTGCACTATATTATTCTTAAAGGATGTATCCAACAAGTGGATATGACAATTATAAATATCTATGCCCCCAACAGGGGAACAGCAAGATACACAAGCCAACTCTTAACCAGAATAAAGAGACATATAGATAAAATGCACTAATAGTAGGGGACCTCAACACTCCACTATCAGAAATAGACAGAACACCCATGCAAAAAATCGACAAAGAAACAAGGGCTTTGAACGCCATACTCGATGAGTTGGACCTCATAGATATATATAGAACACTGCACCCCAGAACCAAAGAATACTCATTCTATTCTAATACCCATGGAACATTCTCAAGAATAGACCAGTTCTGGGACTCAAAACAGGTCTCAACAGATACCAAAAGACTGAAATTATCCCCTGCATATTCTCAGACCACAACGCTCTGAAATTGGAACTCAACCACAAGGAAAAATTTGGAAGAAACTCAAACACTTGGAGACTAAGAACCATCCTGCTCAGGAATGATTCGATGAACCAGGAAATCAAAAATCAATTTAAACAATTTATGGAGACCAACGAGAATGAAAACACAGCGGTCCAAAACCTATGGGATACTGCAAAGGCAGTCCTAAGGGGGAAATACATAGCCATCCAAGCCTCACTCAAAAAAATGGAAAAATCTAAAATGCAGTTTTTATATTCTCACCTCAAGAAGCTGGAACAGCAACAGAGACACAGGCCTAATCCACACACGAGGAAGCAGTTGACCAAAATTAGAGCAGAAGTCAATGAATTAGAAACCAGGAGTATAGTAGAGCAGATCAACAGAACTAGAAGCTGGTTTTTTGAGAGAATCAATAAAATTGACAGAACACTGGCAAGACTTATCCAAAAGAATAGAGAAAGGACCCAAATTAATAAAATTATGAATGAAAAAGGAGAGGTCACAACTAACACCAACGAAATTGGAAGGATTATTAGAAACTTTTATCTACAGCTTTATGCCAATAAATTAAGCAATCTGGAAGAGATGGAGGCCTTCCTGGAAACCTATAAACTACCAAGACTGAAACAGGAAGAAATTGATTTTTTAAACAGGCCAATTAATTATGAAGAGATTGAGTCAGTGATAAACAACCTTCCAAAAAGCAATACCCAGGCCCGGACGGTTTTCCTGGGGAATTCTACCAAACATTCAAAGAAGAAATAATACCTATTCTCCTAAAGCTATTTCAAAAAATAGAAACAGAAGGAAAGCTACCAAACTCATTCTATGAGGCCAATATTGCCTTGATCCCCAAACCAGGCAAAGACCCCATCAAAAAGGAGAATTACAGACTGATTTTCCTCATGAACATGGATGCCAAAATCCTCAAGATCCTGGCTAATAGAATCCAACAGTACATTAAAAGATTATCCATCATGACCAAGTGGGATTCATCCCTGGGATGCAAGGGTGGTTCAACATTTGCAAATGTTGTCTCACATTTTATACAGAAAGAAAATTTCAAAAATCATATGATTCTCTCAATAGATGCAGAAAAAGCATTTGACAAAATACAGCATCCTTTTCTGATTAAAACCCTTCAGAGTGTAGGGATAGAGGGTACATTCCTCAATCTCATAAAAACCGTCTATGAAAAGCCTATAGCAAATATCATTGTCAATGGGGAAAAGCTTAAAGCATTTCCCTTAAGATCAGGAACACGACAAGGATGCCCACTCTCGCCACTATTATTCAACATACTACTAGAAGTCCTTGCAACAACAATCAGACAACAAAATGGGATAAAAAGTATCCAAATTGGCAAGGAAGAAGTCAAAATGTCTCTCTTCGCAGATGACATGATACTCTATATGGAAAACCCAAAAGAATCCACTCCCAAACTATTAGAAGTTATAGAGCAATTCAGTAATGTGGCGGGATACAAAATCAATACTCAGAAATCAGTTGCATTTCTATACTCGAATAATGAGACTGAAGAAAGAGAAATTAGGGAATCCATCCCATTTACAATAGCACCAAAAACCATACGTTACCTTGGAATTAACTTAACCAGAGAGGTAAAGGATCTATATTCTAGAAACTATAAATCACTCTTGAAAGACATTGAAGAAGACACAAAAAGATGGAAAAATATTCCATGCTCATGGATCGGAAGAATAAACATAGTTAAAATGTCCATGCTACCCAGAGCAATCTACACTTTCAATGCTATCCCAATCAAAATACCAATGACATTTTTCAAAGAACTGGAACAAACAGCCCTTAAATTTGTATGGAATCAGAAAAGTCCCCAAATCTCCAAGGAAGTGTTGAAAAGGAAAAACAAAGCTGGGGGCATCACAATGCCGGATTTCAAGCTGTACTACAAAGCTGTGATCACAAAGACAGCATGGTACTGGCATGAAAACAGACACATAGACCAATGGAACAGAATAGAGAACCCTGAAATGGACCCGCAGGTCTTTGGGCAACTAATCTTTGACAAAGCAGGAAAAAAACATCCAGTGGGAAAATGAAAGTCTCTTCAATAAATGGTGCTGGGAAAATTGGACAGCTACATGCAAAAGAATGAAACTTGACCACTCTCTCACACCATACACAAAGATAAACTCCAAATGGATGAAAGACCTTGATGTGAGACAGGAATCCATCAAAATCCTAGAGGAGAACATAGGCAGGAACCTCTATGACATTGGCTAAAGCAACCTTTTTCATGACACATCCAAAGGCAAGAGAAACAAAAGATAAAATGAACTTGTGGGACTTCATCAAGATAAAAAGCTTCTGCACAGCCAAGGAAACAGTCAAAAAAAACTAAGAGGCAGCCCACGGAATAGGAGAATATATTTGCAAATGATGCTACAGATAGAAGACTGGTATCCAAGATCTACAAAGAACTTCTCAAACTCAATACGTGAGAAACAAATAAACAAATCATAAAATGGGCCGAAGATATGAATAGACACTTTTCCAATGATGACATACAAATGGCTAACAGACACATGAAAAAATGTTCAAAATCATTAGCCATCAGGGAAATTCAAATCAAAACCACACTAAGATACCACCTTACACCAGTTAGAATGGCAAAAATTGACAAGGCAAGAAACAACAATTGCTGGAGAGGATGTGGAGAAAGGGGATCCCTCCTATATTGTTGGTGGGAATGCAAGTTGCTACAGCCACTCTGGAAAACAGTGTGCAGGTCCCTTAAAAAGTTAAAAATTGAGCTACCCTATGACCCAGCCATTGCACTACTGGGTATTTACCCCAAAGATACAGACGTAATGAAGAGAAGGGCCATATGCACCCCAATGTTCATAGCAGCATTGTCCACAATAGCTAAATTGTGGAAGGAACCGAGATGCCCTTCAACAGATGACTGGATTAAGAAGCTGTGGTCCAGGGGCTCCTGGGTGGCACTGCGGTTAAGCGTCTGCCTTCGGCTCAGGGCGTGATCCTGGCTTTATGGGATCGAGCCCCACATCAGGCTCTTCCACTATGAGCCTGCTTCTTTCTCTCCCGCTCCCCCTGCTTGTGTTCCCTCTCCCTCTGGCTGTCTCTATCCCTGTCAAATAAATAAATAAAATCTTTTAAAAAAAAAAAAAAGAAGCTGTGGTCCATATATACAATGGAATATTACTCAGCTATCAGAAAGAACGAGTTCTCAACATTTGCTGCAACATGGACGGCACTGGCGGAGATAATGCTAAGTGAAATAAGTCAAGCAGAGAAAGACAATTATCATATGATTTCTCTGATCTATGGAACATAAGAACTAGGAAGATCGGTAGGGGAAGAAAGGTATAAAGAAAGGGGGGTAATCGGAAGGGGGAATGAAGCATGAGAGACTATGGACTTTGAGAAAGAAACTGAGGGCTTCAGAGGGGAGAGGGGTGGGGGAATGGGATAAGCTGGTGATGGGTAGTAAGGAGGGCACATATTGCATTGTGCACTGGGTGTTATACGCAACTAATGAATCATCGAACTTTACATCAGAAAACAGGGATGTACTGTATGGTGGCTAACTTAATATAATAAAAAAACATTAAAAAAATTAAATTGACCTCTTTGTTATCACATTCTTTATCACACTTATAATCAATTTAATGTTATTTCAAATGGTACTAATAAATTTAATTTGCCGTGAATAAAATTACTATTAATTTCAGAGAAGGACAAGTGCTGAATATATATATTATCTAATAATATAAACTGATTTTCTTTTTTTTTAATAAAAATACTCTTTTATACCGTGTATATGTTTTATATGTAATCTAGAAGGTATTAGGCATGAAGCAAAGTTCTAAGCTACTTCTGTGCGGGGATGTTTAATGGTATTACACAGGAAATATAAAACATTGTGCAAGTGGGAATCTGTTTTTAGTTTGACTTGAAGCTGGAGGAGACGTTACCCATCAATTAGGCTTTAAATTTTCTATCATCACAGTGAAAATTAAAAAAACAAAAGCAAAACACTGATTCTGTGAAGAGAGTGCAACTGCCAAAGAGATTCGTAAACAGGGTGTGCAAATTAGAGAAACAGAGCTACAACATTACACAATCACTGCTGGGATTAATAAAAAAAAAGAAAAAAGTAGTAGGGATTGTCCATGATCAGGAATGCAAACGCAGACCTTCTAACTCAGGCAGTGAGGAATAGAGTGAAGAGGACTCATTCTGCGGCAGACCATGTGTCCTGGATGCTGGAATTTATCTCCAAATATTTAGTATGGAAGAAGCAAAGAAGGTATCAGAACCGAAATAGATCCTGTTGAATTGGTGTAACAATGTATGTAATCTGTGTGCATTTCCAGCTAAGGAGTGTAGACTTAGTCATCTAAAATTATTTTAGAAAAATATGAAAAAGAAAGAAAAGTACAATATTATAAACATATGCACTCACGTCACATCAAATCAATAAAATGACTTTCAATAAATTCTTCTATCATTGTCTAAAACCAATAAATTAGGAACCTTTGGGAATTATTGCATTTAGACATTTGGACCCTATTTATTACTAGAGACAAGATTCTATTACAATCGGTTAAAGCAAGTGAGTAGACTTTGCTAACAGAATGATGCTTTGAGTTAATAAGGTTTATTTCTTTCTAGTTATGATTGGGCTATGGTGCTCAGGAGTTAAGAGGGGGAAAGTCACTGATGCTATCCTTATGTGTTATACAGTGGAAAAAAATCCCAAAAGTCTTTCAGTGGGCATTTGGGATGATAGAGGTGTGAAGACGCTGAAAAGCAACAAAAGCCAGAGCACTGGAGGCAATTCCTGCTCATTCTTCCATAGTTTTACCTTCTAGCTTTCCTGGTAGGAGTCCAGGACTCATTGAAATTTCAAACATCAAGGAGACTTGTACTGTTAATAAGGGTTTCATAATGCTCTTATATAAATTCAAAGCAAACAAACCAATATAAAGTTTTAGTTGTTTCCATTTTTTCCCCCTTTGGACCATGTGTCAGTTTGCTGTGCTCCCATAACAAAATAATGCAGATTGGGTGGCTTAAATAGGAATTTATTGTTTCATAGTTCTGGAGACTAGAAATCTGAGATGAAGGTATCAGCAGGGTTAGTTTCTTCTGAGATCTCCCTCCTTGGTTTGCAGATGGCATCTTCCTATGGATTCAGATAGTCTTCTCACTTGGAATGTCTATGTCCTAATCTCCTCTTCTTTTAAAGACACCAGTTGTATTGAATTAGGGCCCACACTAATGACCACATTTTGAACTTAATTACCTCTTTATTTTTTTAAAGATTTATTTATTTATTTTGAGAGAGAGAGAAAGAGCTTGAGTGCAAGTGAAAGCAGGGGAGGGGCAGAGGGAGAAACTCTCCAGCAGATTCCCTGCTAAGCAAGGAGCCTGATGAAGAGCTTGATCTCACAACCCAGAGATCATGACCTGAGCTGAAACCAAGCATCGGAGGCTTAACCAACTGAGGCACCCAGGTGCCCCTAAACTTAATTACCTCTTTAGAGATGCTTTCTCCAAATATAGTCACATTTGGAGTTTGGGATTAGGGAATTATGGTTTGAGCATATGAATTTTGAGGGCAGGGAAGACACAATTCAGCCCATAACAAATCACAGCTCAGACTGAGATAATCTTTCTAACTCCAATTTTGTGATCTTTCCCTTCCTGCTGTTCTGATACACTGCCAAAGGTGGTGTATGACAGCTCTGGGAGACTGAGGGCATCAGCTAGAGGTGATTAGCAGAACTGAAGCCCACACCATCCTCATCACCTAGAGGAATGGAACGCTAATGAATAATTGTGATGGTAAAATTTTCAAAAGGGGCTGTAACGAGCAGAGGACAGCTTAGACCATTGTTCTCTGCTTTGTGAGCGGCTAT
Organism: Ursus americanus; assembly: GCF_024610735.1. Classification (NCBI taxonomy): domain Eukaryota; kingdom Metazoa; phylum Chordata; class Mammalia; order Carnivora; family Ursidae; genus Ursus; species Ursus americanus. The sequence goes on along the minus strand of NC_142137.1, from coordinate 6,899,925 downwards.
CTCATCTGGTTTATGACATTAATAAAGCTGGTGATTGGCATTATCTATTATGGCAAATTCCTGCAAATGTGCAAAGGTCAACATTCCATGTTTCAAAATAAAAGAATGGTGCAGATTTTTTTTTTCTCCAGGAAATACCTCTGATGAATAAGACCTCATCAGCATGCTGCACTTCTTGGGGATGGTTAATGAGAAATTTGTGATGCAATGTCTGGATCTGCTTTCACACTCACATTCATAATATGAGCAAAATTCTTTGGTTGAAAAATAACAGACAATACATAAGGGGGAAATGGATTAGCTTGTTTCCTCCTCTATTGCTTTGTTACTCAAAGCCAGCCGAACATTGAGGATATTTTAGATTCTGGAACCAGCATATTTAATAGCAATAAAAGGGATAATGAAAAAAAAAAGAGCAGTATTTATTTATTTATTTGGTGTCTACTTATGAGTCAAATACTAGGCTAAGTATGTGAAGGATGCAGGGAAATTTAAGTCTCTGGTTCCCTGCTATTCCTCAGACTCAACATTTATATTCCAGTTGGAGAAACAAGATACACAGGAAGAAATTTAAATAACAGCAACAGCTTGAACCACAGCAGATAAGATAATAAGTAATTATTGCTAAATGAGTGGAACAAATACTAAATTTTGTGGAAGAAGAGGTCTTTTCCAGCTGGGTAGGCAGAAGAAGGCTTTAGGAGGAAGAAAAAATTGGGGCTGAGTGTACAAGGGGAAAAAAAAGAATGTGTAGAAGAAAGAAAAGCTGATCTTTGATGGAGATTATTAGGAGAAATTCTGAGGTTTAGAAGTCATTGAAGTTTTGGGACAAGAACAATGTGATGAAATTGCTGTCTTAGGAATAGTTTAGACACTGTTATAATAGCTTATGTGTGGAGTGACTAAGAATCTGAAATATGCAAGGGGGTATGAAAAAAGGAAGATAGAGTGGAGAGAAATTGGAAATAAAGAATGGAATAAATGTGGTGAATCCTGAGATGATGTAAGGGAGAGGAAAGAACAGAAGGTGATAGCTATGTTGTTAAGCCTGAATGAGTCTGAAAGAAGAGTGATAGCGTTAATGATTAGTGACTTGGGGAGTAAGGAGCAGACACAGTTTCTCTTTGAGAAGATGAAGAGTTTCACAGAGGCAGCCAGATGGGCATTCAAGGGGGAGTATGCTGTGGGTAGTTGAAGATGTAGGTTTGGGAGTCAGGAGAGCAGCTGAGAGGACCAACATGTAGAGAAGGATTACCTTCGTAGAAGGCAAAACAGGGACTCTAACAGGAACAGGTTAGAAAAAGAAAAATTTAATTGTAGAAACAATTACATATTAGTTGTTAGCAGCAGGATTTTTTTCTGCATTTCAGTATCTAAGAGTTGAACAAAATTTTTTTTGGTTGCAAATAAATGCAAAATGGATCTGATATATGTCACATTAAGAGAAGATTATGTATGCTAGTTCATATTTGTTGAAGAAGCACAAAATAGCTAAAATTTTTATGAATCAAGTAATGTTTTAGGAGGGTGAAGGGAGTATGATAAACATACATAGTGCATCTATGAATTTAGGTAAGGTACTACTATCACTATTGTCAGTGCAATGGCCTTTATTGCAGTGGGTCAAATGTTCAATTAAATATGGCATTTCTAGTTTCCATTATGGGGCATCTGGGTGACTCCGTCAGTTAAGTGTCTGCCTTTGGCTCAGGTCATGATCCCAGGGTCCTGGGATCGAGTCCTGTATCAGGCTCCTTGCTCACGTAAGAGACTGCTTCTCCCTATGCTGCTGCTCCCCCTGCTTGTCTCTCTCTCTCTCATTCTCTCTGACAAATAACTAAAATCTTTAAAAAAATAATTTATAAAAAAAAACTGAGCCTGTGTTCATATATCTAAGATATAATGTGACTTTTAGTTCATTTAGAATCTGATGATTTTGAATTAAACACAACCCACTTTGACAAGTGCTTCTGAGCATATGCATGGCACTGCTGGGGTCATGGAAGTCTAAGAAGATAAATTAAACACTGCTTCCTTCCAGGAATAAGGAAACAGTACATGCTTATTAAATATCTGCTTACCATGTGGGGCAGGCACTGTTGCTCAGCTCATGTTAACCTTCATCATATGTGTTATCTTATAATCTAGTGGGAGAGCAAACACATATCACAATGACTCTAATATCAGCCTAGCCTCAATAAAATGATAGAGGTTGGGATGGGAAGCAAGGAGAATAATTGCATCTAGGAAGATCTAAGAAAACTCCTTTTATAGGGTAATGTCTAAGCTGGACTTTGACATATGAGCAGGAAAATGAGTATTTTTTAACAGGACCATCCACAAGTGCCATGAAGGCAACATCAGTTGCTAGAATAAATTGTCAGTATGTTAATATCAGATACAGGCAAAATCACTGAGAATTTATTTTATTTAGTTCCTCAGTTCTAAATAAATATCGAAATGCATTGACATCTTGGATGAAATGCTCCAAAAAAGAATTTATGTACAGATATGAAATAGAACTGGATTTTTCAGTATTGAATCATTCAGAAGAGATTTTTTTGATCTGTGTTTGGTAAGTGGGGAAGTAAAATTTTATGTGGCTAGGCTCTGGTACTCAGTTGTTTGGTCAAACACTTGTCTAGGTGCTTCTGCGAAGGATTTTGCAGATGTGCTTGACATTTACATTCAGTTGTAGATGAGTTGGAGATTACACATAACAGAAGGGGTGGACCTGATCCAATCAGTTGATGGCTGTAAAAGCAAAAACAGTTTTCTCAAAGAGAAGGAATTCTGTTTCAAGAATGAAACAAGCTCCCTCAGTTTCTAGCCTGATGGACTTGTCAGCTCTCACAATTGCATGAGCAAATTCCTTAAAATAAATCTCTTCATGTATATGTATGAAGAGATTTTATATTTTTCTGGAGAATTCTGACTAATACAGTTGAGTGTGTGGAAGGGCTTTGAAACCCAAAAATGCATGCTCAGGTGTCAGTGGGTGTTTTTTTATACTCCTTCTAGGGCAGAAGAGAAGGTAGACCCCTGGACTAGGCAGACCATCTCTTTACTCATCACTTGTTGTGATGGGACTTTCTCTCCAACCCACCCCCATCTCCCTCCCTCCCTCTCTCTCTTGGATCTCCTTGTGCTCAACCACAGTGACTCTTAGCCTCCTAGCCCCCATTCAGCCAACCACCCTGAAAAGAATCTCTCCAAGGAGGGGGTCTTCTCATTCTCCATGTATCCTTCCCTTATTGGGTGACCACTCAGAAATTCTCAAGACTCAGATTCCAGTAGAGAGCTAAGAGACTTTCATTTAACCTTGGTTTCAGGGCTGAACTTTGGAATCTAAGTCTACCAAAGATCTCTATATTTTGGTAGTTATGAAATAAAACTAATAACTTGTTTCTTATTTAATTCCCTTGTCTTTTCTCTACCAGTTAGAACTTGGGCATGTGGTGCAGACCAGTGGTGACTGACTTAGTTAACTCCAAAATGGTGTGGATCTCAGCTTATTGCTGTGAAGAATCTGGTGTTCACTTTTCATCTTTTCTGAATTTTCTATAAAATTTAACTCCAAAATGGTGTGGATCTCAGCTTATTGCTGTGAAGAATCTGGTGTTCACTTTTCATCTTTTCTGAATTTTCTATAAAATATGTTTCTTTTCTAATAAAAAATAAACATAAACCTTAATTTTCTGTTGGTGTAGACAAGCCAGATGTGTTAATTTTCTATTGCTTCTGTAACAAATTACTGCAAACTTAGTTGCTTGAAAACAGTAGAAACTTACTCTCTCACAGTTATATAGGTCAGAAATCTGAGTTGGTTCAGATACTTTCTCTGCTCCTGGTTTTACAAGGCCGAATTCACAATGTTGGCAAGGCTGTGTTCTTTTCTGGAGGCTCTGGGGATGAATTCCTTCCCAAGCTCATACAGGTTGTTGGTGGAATTCAGTTCCTGTGGTTGTACAACTGAGGTCCCTATTTCCTAGCTGGCTGTTGGTCAAAGGTCAATCTCAGATTCTAGAGGCTGCCCACATTCCTTGGCTTGTGGACCCCACCTCCATCTTCAAAATCAGTAATATTTCATCTCTCTGGCTTTAAGGGCTCATGTATTACATTGGACCACTTAGATAATCTAAGATAATCTCTTTATTTTAAAGAACACTGATTAGTAACCTTAATCCCATCTGCAAAATCCTCCCACAGAAGTACTAGATTACTGTTTACCTGAAAAGTGTAGGGGAGGGATCCTGAGAGACATCTCTAGAACACTGTATATCACCACAGGGTACCAGCACTTCCTTCCTGCTGGAACCGGAAGAGTCCTGATCCTGTTTGGATTTTCCACAGGTTACCCTAGTACTGACTATGATTAGTAATTGCAACATAATAGTTTTAGGAAAGGATCCAGAAGGCAAAAAAAGGGGTTTGCTCCTTCAGTTTGCTGGGCAAGGCCTCTTGATTGAAACCAAGATGTGGTCCATATATATAATGGAATATTACTCAGCCATCAAAAAGAACGATTTCTCAACATTTGCTGCAACATGGATGGGACTGGAGGAGATAATGCTAAGTGAAATAAGTCAAGCAGAGAAAGACAATTATCATATGGTTTCACTCATTTATGGAACATAAGAAGTAGGAAGATTGGTAGGAGAAGAAAAGGGAAGAAGAAAGGGGGGGTAATCAGAAGGGGGAATGAACCATGAGAGACTGTGGACTCTGGGAAAGAAACTGAGGTCTTCAGAGGGGAGGGGAGTGGGGGGATGGGATAGGCTGGTGATGGGTATTAAGGAGGGCACGTATTGCATGGTGCACTGGGTGTTATACACAAGTAATGAATCATGGAACTTTACATCAAAAACTAGGGATGTACTGTATGGTGACTGACATAATAAAAAATATTTTAAAAAATGAAGACAATTGGTTTCAAATTAGACATTCTCCAACATTTTCACACTTAACTGAATTTTGAAACTGTCTTTCAAAGACCACAACTTACTCTGCTGCCATCACTGATCCCATCTGACTCCTGTACCACAGTTTGGTCTTATGACTAGTTACTGCTCATCTTTTGTCTGGATGTTGTGTCATGTCAAAACATTGATGCATTCCTATCTTAGCTGTTGACACCTCCAGAATTCCATTCATTGGTTCTTTCTCTTCTGACACATGGGATTTTTTTCTCCAAGTCTCCTATATCCTTAGCTTCATCCTGTTCTTTCAGTGACAACACTGTCCCAAAGAACTCATCTAATATTGGGAGAGTCTTCCCTCACGTCAACTTGGATGACTTCCTATGATCCTGTTCTCTTCCTCCACGTGAAATATGGACTCACATGAGGGTCTTGTGCTTTGGGGGGGGGGGCAGTGTGTGCACTGTAGATTCAATCTAGCATGGGAAGTGCCTAAGATTTAACCTAAATGAGAAAGCTGAATTCAGTACAGGAAGGGCCAGACAAGAGACCTCTCTGAGGACACCTGAGACAGAAGAACCCAGGTAGGCTAAGTGGTTGCATAGATATGTTTCCTTTAACCTGATTTCTAACACTGATTCTAATACAATGTTCCACTCTCCCTGTGAATTATGTGTGCTTGCCAGACAATATAATCTGGCTTTAGATTCAGCTGATCTTAGGGCTTGGGTATAGGAAAGTCAGTGGTACTTGGTTTTGTTGTTGTTGTTTGTTTGTTTTCTTATTGGTACTATCTTTTTATTCTGAGGATTTCCCCCAATATCACTAAGCATTTATCAAATGTGTTGATATTGGGGGAATTTCATCAATCCACTCATTCTTTTAAGATTATATAATAGGTTTTATCTCACAATATTGTATTTTTTTCTCACAATATTTAAAAAATATTTTTATGGTTTCTTTCTATGGTTCTAAGATTCTGACACATCTCACAAATTTAATAACAGTCACAACATAAGTGTTGCCATTAAGCCATCAGTGAAGATTATCAATAAAGATATTTAATGGGGTCCTGTTGGGCAGTGTTCAATTGTGTGGTTAATATACATGGTTGGCAAAGGGACTCTAGACTAATGTCCATTTGTGGACATATTTTTATTTATCCATTAGTTAATTAAACAGTTATTGAGTACTCCTTTATGAAATAAATGGCTTCAGTAGCTAGAGATCCATTGCTGAGCAAGAAAGAGTAGTATTTTCTCTCAGGGAGCTGCTGAGGGAAATTGAGCATCAGGCAACATAAATAATTATTTAATCCATTTGTGACATGTGCTATGAAGGAGAGATCTAGTGGGTTCTAAGAGTGTGTGATTGGAGGACTTAACCCCAGTTTACTCTTCAATGAAGCTATCCACCAGGAAGAAACCTTTGGTCTGGGTCTAAAGGATTCAAGAACAACATTCACTGAAGTTACATAGATGCAGTTTGTGGATTGATTGAGGGTACCTGAGAATCCTACCTGTTCTAGGTAGGGTGGAAGTCTGGCTAAAGCAAAAAGATAAATGGCAGATGAATGGTTTGGATGTCCTGGAGGATGGGTGGAGATATGTGGGACCAGTTAGAGTCGGTGAAGCTTAGTGGTATGTAGAAAAGTGGTGGGCCAGCAGATAGTTAGAGCGATGGGAGACTGGAGTGCCTGCATGCTTTCCTGTCTTTCCTATTCAGTTCAGGAAAGATCTCACAAAATGCGTGTAGATGGAGTATCCCCAGGCTGTCCCTTGTGAAGGAACATTTATTGTATATTAGTATTTTCTAATTCCAGTGATCTCCATAATCTGTCTTTATTTTTCTAAGAAAGCTGACAAGAACTTACCAAAAAATTGAAAGGATTTGACATCCACTTCCTCACAGTATTAAGTCCTGCCTTTCTACACTTGACTTTATATAGGCCAGGAGGTGCCAATGTGACCTATAGAAGGATTGTTCTAGCATGGGACTCAACATACCTAAGTGGTCAGTTCCTGAAATATTGATGGCGTAGTATTTTCCTTTCCTTTCCTTTCTCAGAACTTTATTTTTGTTGTGGGTTCGTATTTTTCCTGAAGGTAATTATGCACAATATTTAACTCCAGTTTTCTTTTTTTTAATTTAATGAATGAAATATTTCATTTGAAATATTCACCAACTTTTCAAAAGCTGATCCACTCTCTTCTGAAAATCCAATTTCCTTAAGAAATATGCATCTTGTGGACATTGCTGTTATGAACATTGGGGTGCATGTGCCCCTTCTTTTCACCACATCTGTATCTTTGGGGTAAATACCTAGTAGTGCAATTGCTGGGTCATAGGGTAGCTCTATTCTTAACATCTTGAGGACGTTAACCATACTGTTAACCAAACTGTAGAAGGAGCCAAGATGTCCTTCAACAGATGAATGGATAAAGAAGATGTGGGACGAAGAGTGAACTGTGGTAGAAATGGATGTATGCCATCAAGTTCACCCTTCAGGGCAGCTCGGTGAAGTGTGGTCAGCTACCCACCTTGTAGGTCTTTCAGGATCTGCCTCCATTACAAACAGTACCTCCCCTCAGGTTGGGTCCTTCCCAGGGTATCTTACAACCAGTGACTGAGCGAGGCAGGAGTAAAAGATATCCAGTTGGGCCTGCATGGTGCAGGACAACTCTGATGGGCAATTGCTGGTTCAGAGCTCCCTAGCAGGCTGGCAAAGTCTTCATTAGGCTTGCAGTCTGGCTTCTCCCTCTGCCCCATCTGCTTCCTCCCCTACCTTTCACAGGTAATGTGATACACAACTTACTCCTAATTCACATCTGATCCCTAGTCTCATTTAAGGTTCTGCTTTGAGAACCCAAACTGTGAGGAGAAAATTCCTGTTTGTGGTTAATATAGAAGATCCCAAGTAAATAAAATGTCTAATTCTGTGTAAAGTTTGTGTGTTCTCTGGCTCAAGTCATTAGCAATCCTTTTAGAGCCTACCTCAGGCTTACTATTCAGGGATTTTATTTATCTTTGGTCACTAACCCTGTGTTGTAAATATTGATAAAGTATCAGCCCATAGTTTGGAGTTATGGTTCTTTAGACCAAGTTTTTACTAGAATTTTTTTTTAATCTTTCATATATTATTACCTTTATCCTTTATTTTGAAGGATTTCTGTAAGGGGTGGGTTTACTTAATAGTGACTCATTCATGCTTGAATTCAAAAGGAGGAGTAATGTGAAGATCCTGAGGTGTTGCTGTTGGGTGTGCAGACTTTTATGATGAGATAATTGGAAAATTGGGGGTTCAGAGTCAACAAAAATCTGCCTGAAGTGATGCCTCTTTTCAAAGTTCTTCATGGTATGATTTTCATTTCAAAGAGGTCTATTGTTGGTTCAATAATTTTTGCTACATCTTCTAATAGTTTAAAAATGACAGTGAACAATGCTATTTCTTAAAACTTTATTTGGAAATAATTTCATAGTCACAGGAAAATGGCAAGAATAAGAATAGCACAAAGAATACCTGTATATCTATTACACAAATTCACCTCTTGCTAACATTTTACTCCATGTGCTTTATTACTGGCTTGTGCCCCCCTGAGACATATAAAAAATGTGTGTATACACACACACACATATACACACATATATATTCATACATATGCACATAACGTTTATTCTGAACCATGTATGAGTAAATTGCATGTAAATTGCATAGTATTTCCCCCCTAAATACTTCTATATTATTTCTTAAGAATAAGGATATCTTGGGGTACCTGGGTGGTTCAGTCAGCTGGGTATCTGACTCTTGGTTTCTGCTTGGGTCATGGTCTCAGGGTCATGAGATCAAGTCTTGAGTTGGGCTGCATTCAGGGAGGAGTCTGCTTGAGATTCTCTCCCTCTCCTTCTGTCCCTCCACCTGCTTTTTCTCTCTCTCTAAAATAAAAAAAATAAATAAAATAAACAAGAATAAGGATATCCTCTCACATAAACACAATATAGTTACCAACTTCAGGAAATTCAACATTAACACAATACCTTGACATAAAGTAGCTTCCATATTTCAATTTCATCATTTGATCTAATAATGTCTTTATAATATTTTTCCCCCAATACAGAATTCAGCTTAGGAACATGTATTGCATTTAGTTATCATGTCTCTCAGGCTTTATAAGCTGGGATATTTCCACAGTCTTTCTTTGTCTTTCAATGGTATTAATTTTTTTATTTTTTCAAGATTTTATTTATTTGAGATAGAGAGAGAAAGGAAAGAGCATGAGCAGGGGGGAAGGCCGAGGGAGAGGGAGAAGCAAACTCCCCACTGAGCAGGGAGCCCTAAGCAGGGCTCAATCCCAGAACCCCAGGATCCTGACCTGAGCTAAAGGCAGATGTTTAATGGACTGAGCCACCCAGGTCCCCTGGTATTGATATTTTTAAAGAATACAATATTTTTAAAAGAAAGTATTGCTGACTTTGTCTGATGTTTTCTCATGCTTGCATTCAGGTTGTATATTCTTGGCTGGAGCGCTTCATAAGCAATGTTTGGCCTTCTCAGGGTGTTGCATCATGAGGTCCATCATGCCCGTCTGCCCCTTCCTGGTAATAATTAACGTGTGAGCCCAATCAAGACGTTCAGTTACCCACTGAATAACCACTCTATTTTTCCTTGTAATTAATAAACAATCTGGGGAGACACTTTAAGACAACACTAATTTAATAAAAATTTCCCCCTTGGTTTAGTGCCCATTGATGGTGCTGAACCAACTTTTAATATGAAGGCTGCAGGAGAGTGATCTCCCAGCTCCAGCGCTCCTGCATTTTCCCAACTGCACTCGGCACTTTACTATGAGCAAAAACCTGCTAGTCTCTTTCATTAAAGGATTTAGCCTTCATCCATATATTAGAAAATAGATCATTGATTCCAACTTTTTCAGTACCTTGTAATTCATTACTGCTCTTAATTATCTTTGTGCTCAAAGTATCGTAGATATGACTAGTGGGAGCCCCAATGGGAGCTTCTGTGTCTTGTGACATGTTCCTTTATTTTTGACTACTTCCTTACTTTTAGGTGTAAGATATTCCAGGTTCTTCTTGTAATCCACATTGTTCAAGTTCTGGAATTAACCATTTTTTTGAGGGACCTTGGTGGGTTTGTTTTGTTTTGTTTTAATAGGGGATGGTATTAGAGATCAAGGTCTGGGTGCTAGGTGTGCTCATTGTTGTTGGGGTGTGTTTGCTTCCAGTTCCTAGGGGCAGATCTAGAAAATGTGTACTCATGTATACACATATAAATACGCACACACACACACACACACATACACACACACACAAGGACTTATGGTTTCCAGAACTGTAAGAGAATAAATGTGTATTGTTTTAAGCAACCAAGTTTGTGGTCGTTTGTTAAAACAGCCATAGGAAACTAATACAATTGTTTTCTGGTTTCTTTGCATCTAGGTGCCATCAGTTTTGTTCTTGTGCCCCCTCCCTTCAGCTCACTTGCACAAGTGTTGTTTGAACTTTCACTGTGTGTGAAAACTGCCCAGATGTTGGGCACGTAAACATACATACAATGTGGGTTCTTGCACTAAGTGTACAAAGTATGTGGTGGTGCCAAGGGAGACATCAGTTCCGCTTGGGGTGATGAAGCTGAGGGAGGGGGAATCCAAGAAGAAATCCCACAGGAGGTGGTTATCCTGCTGTATTTACTCTCCATCTACAGGCTCAACCTAGATTTTCTTCTTAACCCATGGCCCCATCCTGCTTGACTTCCCACCACCACACCTAGAATCTGACACACTTTTTCTGTAGGCTACCTATGCATGACCTGGCTCCTTGGGAACCTCATTCTTGCTGAGTGATCTTCCTTCTCTCTGTTTGACAGGCTCCTGAGCCATTTCAATCCTGCTTCTGCCCCGAACTCAGGTGGTACCTGCACTGTACTCATCTGAGCCTTGGGAAGGGACTTTGACTTTGGCTTCTCGTGAGGCATTGTTTTCTCTGACAGCTGTTTGCAGTCTGCAGCCTCTTAGCTCTTGTAGATCTTACCTTCTATCTTAAAACACTAAATGTTTTCTGACTTAAAGTGATTAGTATGTCTACAGAAAAAATTGTGAGATGTTTCATGCCTTCAAGAGGGTAAGCCCTTTTCTACATTTTATCCCTATCCAGAATGATGAGTTGTGCATGGTAACCCTTTGAAAACTGTTTTGTACTCACTGTTTTTGCTGTAGAGTCAAAGTTCACAATCAAGTGGACTGACTGTTAGAGTCCAAGTGGGCTCACTCCCCCATCCTGGCTGTATAGGGCAGGGAATGTCTCTTGCAGAGGCCAGCCAGGATGAAGCATAGCCTTTCAAGAACAGCATAGAAAACCAAGTAAGAAAACACATATTGGGAATGAAGATTGAGAAAAAGTACCTTAGAGGCAAATCACTGGGTATATTTATTTCAAAGAAAAATAGCAATGTAGTGATAAATGATTGAAGAGATGGTTTAGTATTTATGATCTCTGTCAGAAAATGAGTTCTCTCTCTAGCTCTCAGTTATGGGGGAAGTCACCCTGCTGATGGTAGGGTCTGAAATTCTGATTTCTGACTTCTGGCTCTGGACAACTACCTTTGAGAATCACTGCCTACAAAACAAGAGGAATGGAAACTTAGGACAGGTGCTAGGGCCCACATGACCACTTGGAACAAACCTGTACCCTGAATGAGACACATCTGTCCTTGGACATTTATGTTTCTTGAAAGAGCACACCTAGAATTCTGAAAGAGCAATGAGAAAGACACACAGGACAGGCGAGAGAGAGATGAAAGGGTACATATTTACTTGACATGGGGAAGAAAAGAGCCCATAGATATTTTTAATATTTTAAGTTCACAACTCTTCAGAAGTGATATGCCAAATTTCCAAACTCATGTTTTCTACTTCTGTATTCTAGGAGAGAAGTATGGGGTAGAGAGAGTAGAAAGGAAATGCTCTTCGAAGCCCATTCTTGTGTTTGTTGAGAGGGTAGTAATTAACCTTGCTATCACATGGCTCTTATAACGTACCTGTGAACTTCATGCAATTTGGGGAAAAAGGAGTTATAATCAATGAACCCAGGCCCACATACCGCTTTGCTTGCTCCCGGTCTTCTCTTTCTCAGCAAATGGCAATTATTTTCTTCTCAGATCAGAAACCTCTAGTCATTCTTGACATTTCTTACACCCTATATACATTTTATTTGTAAACCTGTTGACCTTGTCTTAAAAATATTTCTGGAGTTTAATCACCACTCACCAATTCCACCACTATTAGTCTTGTGGTGGACTTGGTCTTGTTCTTTGGTCTGGATTGTGCATTAGCCTCCTTACTGGTCTCCTTGCTCCTAACCTTGCCCCTTTGCAGTCTGTTCTTAAAACAGTAGCCGGAGGGATTCATATAAAAAAATAAATTGTGTCCTGTCATTCCTATGCTTGAAGCCCTGCAATGGCTTCCATTTGGCTCAGTTTATAAGATAATTCCTTTCAAGGGCCTCCAGGATTTGGCCCACTCTATTACCTCGCCCTACTTCCCGTTGTTGCTTGAATTCACCAAGGTATGTTGCTGCATTAAAACCTCTGCTGTCCCTTTTGTCTGTAAGATTCTTTATTCAAATACTTTTATTGTTTATCAATTTATCTATAAAGTATTTCTTGGCGACACTTTATAAAACATCAACTCTCCCTCTCAGCATCCCTGTTTGTCTTTTATTGCTATATTTATTTCCAGAGTACTTTTCAGCATCTGGCATATTATTTATTTATTTATTATTGTCTACTTTCCTGTTAAATAGAAGCTCCTTTAGAACTCCCTCTTTATTTTGTTTATCATTATATACTCAACATTTGAAAGAGTGCCTGGCATGTTTTTCAGTACTCAACTAAATAATGGAGTAAATAATCCGCCATGGAAATGATCAAGTTAGGGACCTATAAAACTAAATTCCAGTATGAAATATGTAACTAAAGAATAAGGGAGAGAATTTCCTGTTAATGAAATATGTTCAATAAGTAGAAACATGCTAAGAAATACCAAGGAATCTCTTCAAGGCTTTAAAAGGATGAATGATTGTTTTTAAAGTTCCACAATTTATTGTTCAGTAATCACCCCAACATAAAATTTTAATTCTAGAAATTTTAACAGGTTTTCCTCATAGATCTGGAATTCTTAGGTGATGAAGATTCTGGACGAGGGCACCGGGGATCAGGAGCTCCATAACTAAATAAGAGTGGTATTCAAGCTTCTCTAAGTAGCAGTTACATTTTCCATGATGAGTCTGGGAGGATCAAGGTTGGTGGCACAACAGTCAACACTAGAAGCGACGATGTGCACATGACCTCTGTAATAGCTTAAATGCCCAGTGAAGGGCAAGTGACATGCACATAAGGATGATAAAGATGATGAGGACTGGTTCTCAAAAATTAGTGTTGTACTACAGATAAAGGACTGGTATCCAAGATCTACAAAGAACTTCTCAAACTCAATACACGAGAAACAAATAAACAAATCAAAAAATGGGCAGAAGATATGAACAGACACTTTTCCAACGAAGACATACAAATGGCTAACAGACACATGAAAAAATGTTCAAAATCATTAGCCATCAAGGAAATTCAAATCAAAACCACACTGAGATACCACCTTACGCCAGTTAGAATGGCAAAAATAGACAAGGCAAGAAACAACAATTGTTGGAGAGGATGTGGAGAAAGGGGATCCCTCCTACATTGTTGGTGGGAATGCAAGTTGGTACAGCCACTCTGGAAAACCGTGTGGAGGTCCCTTAAAAAGTTAAAAATTGAGTTACCCTATGATCCGGCCATTGCACTACTGGGTGTTTACCCCAAAGATACAGACGTAGTGAAGAGAAGGGCCATATGCACCCCAATGTTCATAGCAGCAATGTCCACAATAGCTAAATCGTGGAAGGAGCCGAGATGCCCTTCAACAGATGACTGGATTAAGAAGTTGTGGTCCATATATACAATGGAATATTACTCAGCTATCAGAAAGAACGAGTTCTCAACATTTGCTACAACATGGACGGCACTGGAGGATATAATGCTAAGTGAAATAAGTCAAGCAGAGAAAGACAACTATCATATGATTTCTCTCATCTATGGAACATAAGAACTAGACTGATCAGTAGGGGAAGAAAGGGATAAAGAAAGGAGGGGTAATCAGAAGGGGGAATGAAACATGAGAGACTATGGACTATGAGAAACAAACTGAGGACTACAGAGGGGAGGGGGGTGGGGGAATGGGATAGGCCGGTGATGGGTAGTAAGGAGGGCACATATTGCATGGTGCACTGGGTGTTATACACAACTAATGAATCATCGAGCCTTACATCGAAAACCGGGGATGTACTGTATGGTGACTAACATAATATAATAAAAAATCATTATAAAAAAAAAAAGAACTAGAATTAAAATCTGGATCTGTTTGATTCAAAAAAAAATTAGTGTTGTAAGAAAGGGAATTTGGTTCCACTAATTACTTGAGTTTCCAATGTCCACAGAGTTTCAGACCACAGATATTTGGAAGTAAGAGATTAATCCAAATACAGTTTAGCAATTCTAAATATGTGCACTTTAAGGGGTCATTTGTGCATAGGTCCCAGTGAAGTGGTAGGTTCAAGTGACTTGCTGTACTCAAGAATCTTCTCTCCATTTTTTTACACTTAATTTTTAATGTAGAAATTTTCAAACATGACATTAGAGAGAATATGGTAATGCCACCCTGAACTCATCATCCAGCTTCAATGATTACCACGCTTTGCTGTTTTCAGAGCCCACGTAAGACATCTACACTTTGCACTTAATATGACTTTGCATTTCTGTGTGAATAGTAGATGATTACATCCTGACAAAACAAAGGCATCACAGCTGACAGAAAAGTCAACTGCATAAAAAATTAATTACCTCACTCATTGGGATACCTTCTCTTTAAAAATGGTTTTACTAGTTATAAATGATGTATCAGGCATAGGTTCACATGCAAAGAACTCCAGCTTGGTGGCTTGTTTTGCTGAGTACAAGAAGAGAGGATGGAGAGAATGAGATGCAGAGAGATATAAAGAAACTCTAAACAAATCATTGTAGTTTCATATAGATGATTATTTATGATCATGACTGTATAAGTAAGGAGCATTTCAGTGGGAAAACAAATGTGCACTTTTAAGTGAGAAATAAAGAATGTAGAAGATTTAAGAAGGTGTCATGGAAGGTTGTGGACCAGAACGTACTTTGTGTAACTCCTGGCTGTGGGCTGAGCAGTGGGGTGCTATGGTGTTGAGGCTGCTCATAAAGCCATCAGCATGCTTCCTCACACAGCTCTTGTAGCTGTGGGCCTGATGGAGTCCGAGAAGAGCGGGCCAGTCAGAGATGGTGCAGTTGCCACTAGAGAGGTGCTTTTTATGAACAGATCTTGGAGGAATTGGCTTTTGTATGTATTTGATTTGCCCTACTTAGCATTTTTAAAGGGGGGGGGGCAATTTTATGGCACTATGGTAACTTGTGAAGCATTTATAGAACTGATTCATTCTTAAATAAGACCAGGTTGTTGAATAGCTTGTCAGCATTTCCAGACTTAGTCAAAGAATAACTTATTACTCTATAATAATATAATATATTATATATATATATATAATATAACTTATTACAGCCATTTTTATTTAAATAAAAGGGTTTATAGTATTGTAAATTAGCATAAAAACAGACTTATTTTCAGATAACCAGAGGTATATTCATTTTAAGTCCTAATAGTTGGCACAGAAAATATCCTTTTTATAATTTACAAATATTACTTATATGATTAAAAATTTTTAAATCTTTTTTTAGTAAGGTTTTTTTAAAGCTATAAAATATTCAAGGCAGAGGGGGAAATGTTTATCAAAAAATATTCACATTTGACTATGCACAAGATTTTTAATATAAAAGAAAATATGTACTAAGACACAATTCATCTGTCTTAATGAAAGCATTGGAAGCTGTTATGAAGATGGGATATATATTATAAGGGGCTGAAATGTCAATTGAACAGTATAAATGATATTATATCTCAGTAAAATTTTAAGCTACCAAACTACATAAGGAGCTTTATTATTGCAAGAAATTTCTCAGAATTAAAATAGGAGAAGTTTTAATGGAGCAAAAATCCAAAGATTTTCCAGTGGGACTTGAAGTTTAATGATGAGCAACAAAGTTCCTTGATTTGGGGAGTTTAGATTTATGGACCTGCTTGTCTGTATATGGTATTGTTAAAAACTTACTGCACTGGACTGAACACATCTAGGTTCTAGACCCTGCTGTGCAAATTATTGTGGGAACTTGGTTGTGATTTGATTATTTAAGATTTAAAGATTTTTGAAATTCTGTTTAGTTTCTAAGAAATTGTGAGCTTCTCCAACAGACTTTTTCTTTGCTAATTTCCTCTTTGCTTTTCTTCCCCCACATCCCTCACTTTTTGTCATGCCCTCTGGCTGTCACTACTTAGGGCCTTAATGAAAGTTTGGAGGACCTAGTAAATGATTTCTAGCTGGAAACTCAGAATGTCCAAATTCTGCTGTCTAAAAACCCCTTCTTTCTGTGAATTTCTCAAGGGAAAATTATAAAAAGAAACTGAATACTTAAAAACAATTATTAAGGATGCTTATTTCCCAAATTGTAACGTAGTATCTTTTGCATTCCTGAATATGGTTTAGATCTGAGGTCCTTTCTCCACTTAAACCTGGATCTTAAATCCTGTTTCAGTTAAGTACCTAAAGATGAAACAATTAATGTGTCTAAGTGCTCCTGATAGAAAGAGAAGAGAAAGCAAGCAAAGTGATTTTATTTTTCTATTGTGGAATTTAGCATCAACTCAGTTTAAAGAGTTAGGATGACTTTTGAACAAATAGCAACCTTGCCCACAAGTAACTCCTGTCTGATCAGTGTTCTGAAATCTGATTCCACCAGGTAAGAGTTTCATTCTCTTGGGAAAAGTGGGAGTGGTCCAGATATCTTTGCATCCCTTACTATTAATCCTGCTCAAATCCTGTGAAATGTAGAACTTAAGTAAAATTAGTGGTCTGTGTGCTTCTATAATGGCCAAGTGAGCTTCTATGAGACTGACCCTCCCACTGACAAGTGTCATCTTTGGGAAAAACACAAAGATCAACCACACGAAGACACTGGAGAACAAACAAAGCAGGCAGATTCTGAAGGGAAGTTAGCATTTGGGCAAAAGGAATGATAGGAGAGTTTCCTGAATTTTATGGATTATTGATTGAGGGCAGACTCTAGTCAATGCTACATGAGGTGACTAAAACCCTTACGGAAAACTTGTGACCCTGTTGCTTAGAAGAAAGATTTCATGACAACCAAAAACCATTGAAAAGCAAGAGTAGAATTGTAGAAAAGCAAGAACCAGAGAGAGAGGAAACAAATTCAAACCTCTGACTGATCCCTGAATCCCACATGGGCACTTAAGGATTAAAAATGCTCAATAAGCTTTGAGCTCCTATTCAAGACACAGAACTTACAGTTTTAGTCCAACCAAGTTGACTGACTTCTAAACCAAAAATAATCAACACTTATCAGAGGACTATAACAGAACTCAGTCTCCAGAATTTAACATTAACAATGTCGGAGTACAATTCAAGAGCTCTTTTCAGACACAAGAAAATGTGTACCATTCTCAAAAGAAAAGACAATCAGTGGACACTGACCTCATGTTGGTAATAACAAACAAGCATTTAAAAATAGCTCTTATAACTATGCTCAATGACATAATGGAAAATACCCTCAAAATTATCAAAGAGAGAAATTATCAGCAGAGAAATAAACATTTTTATAAAAAGCCAAATTCCCAAACTGAAGTATATGATGCCTGGGTTAAAAAAATTTATTAGACAGACCTAACAGTAGAAGAAAGAGTTGGTGAATTTGAAGATTGAAGTAAAAAGATTTATGTCAGTACACTTAACTTGCTTACAGAATTTACTATAATCTTATATCTTTATCACCAAGCCATGACTTAAAATCTTTGCAGAACTAGTATTAGCTCCAGTGCCTTACCTAGAGAATATGCCCTGTCATTCATCTGTAAGGAGAACAGTGAATCAAAAGAAATTTAGTGCAGTCAGCATAAACCAATTAACTAATCAACTAGAGGTTGATATCTATTTCTCCTTATTGTAAAATCACTTACATTCTTTTAGGATTTTAATAATTAACAGCTTTAATTGGCATGGATGTTCATAAAATCCAAGCATTTTCCAATTAAAACCCCCTATAATACTTAATTTTTAGCTCTTGGGGTGTTTTACAATAATGAATCCCAGGGAATAACAGTAGCTGAACTTTATTGATCACTTACATCATGTATTCCTCAGAGCAATTTTAAGAGGTAGTTATTTTAATACCATTTTTAGAAATGAAGAAACTGAGACTTTGTAACTTTGTAATGTTGCTTTTCATATATTGGCACATAGCTGGTAAATTATGATGGGATTTAAACCCGGGCTCTGAAGCCAAAGGCCATGTGCCTCTCCATGCCTTACCTGTTTTGTAATCAGAGTAGTCACAGTAGCAATAATGAGACTCTACAAGCTTAATACACATGAATTAAAGCTGTGTCTTTAATTACAAAGGATTCTAACCTTTGTCAGTTATTTAAATTTAAGCTATGCCAGTATTTTTCAAAAGAGAAACATTCAATGAAGTGTGGCTAATAAGTATAAAAACTACTTGTCTTCATAATGTTTTTATGTTGTTTCACTGTGAACTGATCAGAATAAACAAGAGATTCTTGAACATTTTATCATCTCCAGGTTATCTACAATGATGCTTTTTCTGATGTTAGGGCTACAAAATATATTAATTATGATGATTAATTCACAGTGTATATTGAAAATGCAAAGTAACTGATAAGGATTTTATGTTATACTAAATTTTAATTAAAAATAGGTAATGGGGTCCTTATATGCATTTGTGAAAAGATCTTTAAGACTGCTTTGGTTTACTCATTCAAAAATATTTTAATTTTATGTTACAATAATTCATGGTATGTTTTAAAAAGTCAATAGTCTGTAAAATGCAGTAAATACCAGTGGTATTCTCTCCTTTTTTTCCCGCCTCTCGTCTTACTTTCTAAAAGTCACTCCCTTTAACTCTTTTTAGCTATTTTCCATGGCATTAATCTATTTTTTCTGAATAATGTAGTTATTTTGTTATTTTCTAAATTTATTGAAAACATGGTCTATTGAACTTAGCCCATCTGTGGAGAAGGGCTATTTGTGTGTGGTTGTTTGGGTGAGATAATAAGCCTCTAAAAAGACAGATTATACAAATATTAGCCAGGATGCAGAGGAACTGGAACTCACACACTGCTGGTGGGATATAAAATGGTACAACTGCCTTGGAAAAAAATTTGGCAGTTTCTTAAAAAGCTAAAAGTATACGTACCATGTGATCCAGCAATTCCTTGCCTGGATATTTACCCAAGAGAAAGGAAAGCATATGTTCATACAAAGACTATACATGAAGGTTCATAGCAGCTTTATTTGCAGTAGCCCCCAACTGGAAAGAGTCCAGATGTCTGTCACTGAGTGACTGGAAACAAATTGTGGTATATCCACATGAAGAAATAGTACTCAGTAATAAAAAGAAATGAGCTACTGATACAGACTACACTGTGGCTGACTCTGAGGTATTTACGTTGAGTGAAAGGATGTAGGCAAAAAAAAAGAACATACTTTAGAATTCCATTTATGTAGAATTCTAGGAGATGCCAACTATTTAGAGTCGACAGAAAACAAATCATTGGTTGCCTGGGAATTGGAAGGAGGAAAAGGAGGGAGGGATTACAAAGGGACATGAGAAGATTTGGGGGGATGGGGAATATGTTCATTATCTTGATTGTGGGATTAGTTCCATGACCGTATGGATTATGTCAAAATTTACCAAACTGTAGTCTTCACAAATATGTCATTATTTGTGAAGTATACCTCAATAAAACTTTTGAAACTTATTTCAAAATCTCTCAAAATATCTCAAATTGCGCGCAGCCTGAAAAATTTGCACTAGCTGTGTCTATCTATAACTACTAAGTTGCTTTTTCCAGAATCATTTTCATCTCATTCTTAGTTATTGTCACACTTTCTGAATTATATTCAAATGCAAGCTAACATTTGGTTAACTTTCTGAGCTTTTATGCTGAGCAGTATGCTTAGGTGCTTTCACTTGCATTATATTATTATTCATGTCTGAATATGTACATTTAACTTAGCCTTTACCTTTTTAATGCTCTGCTAACATTGGACCTTAACTATCCCGTACAGGGCTTTCATTCCTGCCTCCAGGTCTGTGCTCAAGCTCTCTCTGCATAGACATTCTACTCTGTCCTGGTTTCCAGGCGTTTTTAGTAGTAGTAGTATTTTATTAAAGACCTAGCAGAAGTCCTTACTCCTCTAAGAAGCATAATCATATTACTCTCACAATTAATTACTTTTTTCCCTATTTAACATGGTCTGCCTAGTATTAGTGCCATTGGTGTGTATATGTGAAGTTCTCTATCCTATTATGCTATAAACGCTGGAGGGAAGGATTGTTTCTCATTACTCTTCATATTTCCACCCAGTCCTTGAATGTGGGGGACACTAAACACATATCTGTGGGATTGAATTTCTACTTTGAAAGGACCTCTACCACTATCTGCTATCTTTTGCGTTCTATCTGCAAGGATCCCTCACCCTTCTAAGACTGTGTTTCATGGAATTTAAAATAAAGAGCAAATTTTAAAATAAATTTTTAAGGTTAGTTTCTTGATTTCATCTTCTGCTTTCTCCAATTTTTTGTTAAACCTGAATATGTGAAGACAATTTTTAGTTTCCAAAGAATCCTAAGGCATGTATTACATGTAAAATATTTCTTCAACAATCTTACGGGGGCCACAGAAACTCATGTGGCACCAGACAGTGCTTTTGTTTGCTGCCATTATGTTCTCTGAAATGTGGCTTTCACATCAGGACACCTCAGGGCAATTCTCAATATCGGGATTTACTGGGCTGTCCTTCTAACTTTTGTTCTACAATGTGTTTCTTTCAAATTCATTTCCCCCTGACCCTTTGGCGACTTTTGCAGTTCAAATAAGGGTGAAGAATAGGAGCCTTACACGTTGTAAGAGTTAAATAAATGTTTAAATCATGAATGAATGTTGGTTTTTATGCAGAAAACCATTGCCATCTAGAGAAATTTCATTCATTGCCTAGAATGTTAAAGTGAAAGAATCAAATCAAAATCAAGTCAAATTATGTTTTGGGATATGTTTTTAGTTTAGATCCAGAATCAGAGACTCTGTTTTCAAGGCTTCCATCAAAATTCACCATCTTTGGTGTCCACATTGGAAATGTGCTCATTTCCTGGGTGACTGTATCATTAGTTTTGAGTAGAGTGTTAGATCAGAAATAAAAAGGAATCCCTACCTCCTCTCTCCACAACTCTAGACACATGTATCCAGCTTCCTACTTACATATCCACTTGGATGTCTAAAAGGCCTCTCAAACTTGATGTGTTCAGAACAGAGCTCCTAATCTGTCCCCCTCAAACCTGTTCCACCCACAATTTTCCCATCTCTATTGATGACCATTTCTCAGGCGACTGGCCTTGGAGTCAACCCTGAGTCCTCTTTTTGGCTGCCTCTCATCGGTTCTCACCCCCTTCCTGTTACTACCCACATCCAAGCTATCATGATATCTTGCCTGGATTATGGCACTTGCCTTTTAACAGGTTTCCTGTTTATCTCCCTTAGCCCCCAGAGTCTACTCTGTTTACTGCAGGCAGTATGATCCCTTTAAAATGTGCATCATATCAGGGCACGCCCCTGCTCAAACCCTGCAGATGGCTCCCCATCTCACTCAAGTCAGAGCCGAAGTCCCCTTGTGGCCCACAGGCCCGTCAAGGTCTCACTGCCCCCAACGCCCTCTGACCTCCTCTCCTATAACTCAACCCAGTCTGTCCTCCAGACTGACCTCTGCTTTTTTCTAACATGCCAGGGGTGCCCTACCTGAGAGCTTATGCTGTAGTTGTTTCCTTTGCCCAGAACATTCCTTTACCTATGTCTGCTTGGCTAATTTTCTTACCTGTTTGGGTCACCCCACACTCCCCATCCTACTTGTCCTACTCTACTCTTTTTCCCTTTGCCTTTACTTCAGTTTATTGTTTATTGTCTATCTTTTTCTACTAGAGTATAAGAACCACAGATCAGGAATCTTTGCTTCATTAACAGATATACCCAAAGTTCCTAGAGTCATGTGTGACACATAGGGGGTGCACAACAAATATTTGTTGAAAGAATGAATTGAGTGCATTATCTTAGAAAAAAATACAGAGCGGGATCTATTAGTGTCTAGAGAATAGCACAAAAAACAAAAAATTATAGCTAAATCGACATTAAAGAATTAAAGTTAGATCTAACCGGTGTTCCAAACTATAGAATAAATATAATAAATATAATGCCAGGATAGTGTGATAGCAGGCAAAAGATAATTAGGCAAAGTTAGAGACTTGTGTTCCACTTGGGAAAGCTTAAGGTTTTGCTAGGTATTTGAGGTATTCCAGAGCTCCAGGTCTGCTGAGCATGTAGGATTTCTTAGTCCCAGTTTCTTCTTGATGTGTCATAGACATGGGCTTTTGGAGACAATCATCTCCAAGCAGGGCAGGCAAATATGTCTGTTCTACAATTTGCCATTGTTTTTACTCACCATCACTTTATGGAATAGACTTTCAGGAATAACAGAAAATTGCTTTTATTGATCTTTCCTTAGCTTTCACTCTGTTAATAGGAACATATTATGGGATACCTTGCATGCATTAGTTGTAGCCCTTGGTTTATTGTCATATACAGAATCTGTACCTCAATTTTATTGCAAGGGTCTGGAAAGGCAGGGAAATTTGTCAATCAGACATGTGCTGAAGGTCTTACTAGGAAAATCCTAATTTATGGAAGTGGCACTAGATCTAGCATGTCAAAGTAAACTTAATGTTAAAGCAAAGACCATTTTGTCTCCACTTATTTTTATCTTTCCTATTCTGTATGGGCAGCCCTTGATAAACAGTTGTGCTACCAGGAGAGTCAAAGTCTATAGTGGCTTATTAATTCTATATGTTGGAGGTGGAATAGAGCAGACTTTGTGTGTTCCCGAGCTCTCAGGTCATGAAAATCATATCAGAGCTATTAAAATGCAGCTTCATTTCTTCCATCTCATGAAGTAGGCTTATAACATCTAACAAATTGAAGGACTCCCTCTCTGTTGGAATTCTCTTATTTAATAATGTTGCAAATGTTGGGGTACCATATAGAATGCTTGATGGTTTACATGCTAGATTTTAACTGTTAACCCATCTTCTAAGTTCATAAATGACCTTAAGGTAGACAGCAAGAATTTGTTCTGCATTTCCCAAAGCTTTGCTATTAGGCATACCCCATATAAAATATCCCATGAATGCACAGATTTGGAAATTACTGAGCTAAATTTAAATCCATTAATTTGTTGTAAAATTTCATAGACTCTTCAGGAATCTTCCAAAGATAGAATACAGATAGCAAAACTCTTTACACTTATTTGACCAGAGAACCACTCTTTAAAAAAATAATTGGCAATGTAATAATAGTGTTAAAAATAGACATTTTGTAAAAAAAAAAAAAAAAGACATTTGTCTTTACTGTGAATGCTGTCTCCCTCTGAAATAAAGGACAAAACACACTTCTAAGAAAAAACTCAAATAATTTATGATCTTATGATGTTTTGAATTCACATATATTTCATACATAACATCTGTTTTTAAAGAATATTTTTAATAATTAGAGAAAAATCTATATTTTTAAATATGATTCAGTTATCTCACTATTAATATAGATAATAACTGTGCTATGCATTGGTGGTCAGTAAGAAGAAATAGTATGCACAGGATAAGTAAGCTATTGGTCAATAACACATACATATTGAAGGAAAATTTCCAGTGACTGGCATGTCTTGTACTATAGTTTGGGAAACAATTTATTAGATGATTGATCCAAAACACTAATGCTTTACATTTCTTGTTGAAAGGAAACAAAAACTGTGCTGTGTAAAGGGATGATAGTAAAAACTTTAGTGAATAGTAGAGCAAGACACTGGATAATGAAGATGGACAGTAGTCTTCTAGTGTATTCCCCTCCTATCAACCCTGCTTCCCATCCCAGATGTCGCCAGGAAAAAAAGCCTAGGACTTTCACTTCAAAAACAAAGAAAATGGAAAAAAAAAAGCAGAAAGGATTTCCAAATAATGGAAATCAGTAGTGACTCTGATCAGCCTTCAAGTCAATGCCCTGAAACAAGAGATTGCAATGAAAGCATATCCTGCAGGAATATTTACTAGTCAAGGACATGTAACAGTTGAACATTTTGTTTTTCACATATGTAAGTTAGGGATGGTCATTTGAGACATAAAAGAGTTGATTTACCAAATAATCCTAATGTAGTTCTTTTATGCAATAATTGTGCCTAGTAGATTTAACATATATTTTATTTTAAAAAAATTGATTTCCACACTACTATTAAGGAGCTAATCATTTGTGTAAAGTTAAATGTACCTTTGTCCAAAGACTGAATGGGAAGTAAAGAAAACAAAGGCATTATAAAGTACTCTCAGATTTATGGGGAAGAAAAACTTTGGGTGAGAGGTTGGTTTGCTGCGATGTTGCAGTGTAGGGACTATGGAAGATATGACTACTTTGGTTTAATGAAGCTTGAGAGGCAATAGTTTTGAGATTCTTTTACAATGTCTGTGGGACCCCTACTGTGAAAATGGCAGGACAATATGGAAACTGGAAAGTCCAAGTAATCATAACTGGAAAGAACAGAACCCAGCAGCTGGTAAAGGCTATTGCAACACATTCATTTGGCAATGGAAGCAGAATGGGAAACAAAGGAAGTCCTTTATTTGCTGGCAGTCTTTATATGCTGTTGCTGAGTAACAGGTTACACATTTCCAGTCACTCTGAAAAGGATGAGCCTTGCCAATACCATTAGGAGGGCTCACCATATGCTAAGAAGCCACCAGGGAAAGTAAAACATAACTAAACAACCAACACCCCATTTGTTTAAAGAAATCTTTTAGACACTCCATCTCCATTGAGAATGCAGAGTAGAGAAATGTCAGAAACCACTACCGATGTCAGTTCCTGAAGCATGATCTTTGCTCCTGGCATAAAGTAGGAAAAGAAAAATACCAGAATTTTTTCAAACATGATTTTCATAAATATGCATTTGTCATTACTTTGTAACAACAATAACAACAAAAGAATATTTAATTACTTACCTACCCTTCAAGTTTGGATTTTTGTGATTGAAAGAGCACCTATGAAAGCTCATTCAATCACAGGGTTGTTTTTCTTTTGGCTGGCATATGGGGGAGAATCAAGGCTGGGAGATATTAATTGCAAGAGAGGGGATGGATGCAGGTTAAAAATAAATTTGACTATATTCATCATTAGTATTAAAACCCAAAACTATTTTTTGACTTATAATGAGATGAACAGTGCCACTGCATGTGAATTCTATTCTACATGTAAATTTTATCTACATAGAATTTGATTCCATAAGATTTGATTAAGAACAGTGATCAGGGGCGCCTGGGTGACTCAGTTGTTTAAGCCTCTGCCTTCAGCTCAGGTCATGATCCCAGGGTCCCAGAATCGAACCCCCCATCAGGCTTCCAGCTCAGTGGGGAGTCTGCATCTCCCTCTCCCTTTGCCTCTCCCCCTGCTTGTGCTCTCTCTCTCTCAAATGAATAAACAAAATCTTAAAAAAAAAACCCCAACACTTAACTTTACAAAAAAAAAAAGAACAAAAAAAAATAATAATTTAAAAAAAGGGGCGCCTGGGTAGCGCAGTCGTTAAGCGTCTGCCTTCGGCTCAGGGCGTGATCCTGGCGATCTGGGATCGAGTCCCACATCGGGCTCCTCCGCTAGGAGCCTGCTTCTTCCTCTCCCACTCCCCCTGCTTGTGTTCCCTCTCTCCTGGCTGTCTCTCTGTCACATAAATAAATAAAATCTTTAAAAAATAAAAAATAAATAAAAATAAAATTAAAAAAAAGAACAGTGATCAGTCATAACACAAATAATGATTGTAGGAAAGTAAAGACTAGGGAAATTTCTTAGTCACAAATAAAGAATGGCGGGGGGGAGCCTGGGTGGCTCAGTCATTAAGCATCTGCCTTCTGCTCAGGGCGTGATTCCAGGGTCCTGGGATCAAGCCCCATATGGGGCTCCCTGCTCTGCTGGGAAGCCTGCTTCTTCCTCTCCCACTCCCCCTGCTTGTGTTCCCTCTCTCCCTGTCTCTGTCTCTGTCAAGTAAATAAATAAAATCTTTTTTAAAAATTAAAAAAAAAAACAAATAAAGAATGGGAAACTGACTTTACCTTTCTTCAGTGAGAAAGATCATTATTTCCAATGAGTTTTTTTTTCTTTTCAGTTATGTAGAATTCAGCAGATGTTCCTTGATTCTCTTTCCCAATGAACCAAGGGTTGCATTTCTACTTTTCCTCCTTGAAGTCCTTTTTTCTTTTGGTGCTGGCCCCATATCTTGCCTTATCCTCCTATGATATCCATATATTTGTTGCCTTGTTTGATTCAATCTCCAGTTTCTCATCATTCTTTTCCCTGGAGAATTTGTTCCAGAATCTGCTGGGCTTTCTGACATCTCTCATTTCTTTTAAAGTTGCTGTGGTGTCTCCATTTGAAATGACATACTTCACCCTTCCACTTAAATAGATGTCCAGTCTCGATTTCACAGTGATCAAGCATCCCATATTCCAACCCTTAAAGTTCTCATAGAATAGAGTTGGATAAAAAGAAAAGGTGGGGGATAAGCTGATACAATTACAAGCCAGGAAACTTTTTAAGGACACTTTCATGACACTGTCTTTGTTCGTGTAACAAATGAAACTAGTATTTATTTGAAGATAGTGGTGTGTTGGTAAATATTTAACAAGTGGTCCTCCAAGGCAGGAGAGAGGAAGGATGCGAAATCTGTAAGCATATCAGTGCAGGGACTAACATGAGACACCTCCATGACCCTGAGAGTGAGTGTGTCCCTTAAGTTTTGTGCCTACTCTTGGCCCTGATGTGAATATATGCTTATGTAAGCTTATTATGGATTTAACTGATACAAAGAGTGCATAGCACACAGTTTACAAAAAAAATATATGCTATATTTTTATTGTAAATTTCAAATAGCCAATGAATTCTTACATAATACTTTTGTTGATTTTTAAGTAAAAATTTTATTTTGAAATAATTTTAGACTCACAAGAAATTGCAAAACTAGTACAGTGAGTTCTCGGGTACCCTTCACTCAGCTTCTCTCAATGATCATTTGGTGCTTTTGATTGTGAAACCTTGATACAGTCCAACACTGAAGAGAGCCCTTCTAAGAAGGCAAGCCTACACCCAGGTGACTGACTTGGTAACCTGAGGTCCCAGCTTCAGACCTGAAAACAGCTCTGTAGCCCTGAGGGCTCAGCTTCCCCCACCCCCAATTTGTCCTTGGTACCGTCACCAGCAACCATACACGAAAAAACCTAGGAGGAGTCAAGCACATGTGTTACAGCCATACAGACCTCAGTCCTGGCTGTGTACTCTGAGGTGGCCCCTGGACCAGCTCCAGCTTCTCTCATCTCTTGGAGGCAAGTCGAGTCCACCAAACTCTTTCAGACTGTAGATTCTGAAAGGACCCTGTAACTTTGCTCTTAACCCTCCCAGGCACACTCCACCAGCAGTCCTGCCAGTATAAGGACCAGTGGGAGATACTTCTGCTCCTCAGGATATCCTGAAACAGTCTTATTCTTAGCTTCAGCCTCAACAGTCATGGTCAGGACACAGTCCAGTCTGCCCAGGGAACTGCTCATTCATGCCTTAAGAGCCAGGCTGCAGACCTCAATCGTGGCTATAAAACCTCAAACAGCCTCTCAGCTATGGTCTGGGGCCAGCTCTGCCAACCCAGGAGCCTATCCAGTGATCAGGCAGGATCCCACCTTACACTAATGAAAAACATTTTATCTTTTCTTTTTTTAAAGTAATTTTTAAAAAAGATTTTATTTATTTATTTGACAGAGAGAGAGAGCACAAGCAGGAGGAGTAGCAGAGGGAGAGGGAGAAGCAGGCTCTCCGCCGATCAGGGAGCCTGATGTGGGGTTCGATCCCAGCATCCTGGGATCATGACCTGAGCCGAAGGCAGATGCCTACCTGACTAAGCCACCCAGGCACCTCACATTTTATTTTTTCAAAGTAAATATATATGCCCTCAACAGAGAAGGACCTAAGTATTTAAGGCAAATATTAACAGAACTGAAGAAATAGACAGCAAAATAATAATAATAGAGGACTTCAATACCCAACTTTCAACATTGAATATATCATCCAGGGAGAAAATTAAAAAGGAAATGGCCTGAATAATGCTATAGACCAAATGGACTTAAGAGATATATACAGAACATTCCATCCAACAACACCCAAATACATATTCTTTTTAAGTGCACACAGAATATTCTCTAGGACAGATTTTATGTAGGGCCACAAAACAAGCTTTAACAAATATAGAGATTGAAATCAGAAGAGTCCTCTGTGAGGCATGCCATCACTCTTAACCCCATAAAAGCAGAACCCCAGGCCATGCGCTCACAATCTTCCTCCCCCATGACCTTTCTATGTGGTCTCAAGTGTGCCATATGCTTTCCAGGACCTGTGAGTAACAAACTGTTTTTCCCCAAAGTTTTCTGATGGTTATTGCCAAAGGACATCTTGCAATCACAATAAACACAAGGGCTGTTCCAGTCACAACATTGGTTATTGATGGGTTGAGACCAGAGAGAAACATTTGTAAATAACATATTTTTCCAAATTTCCTTTCCAAATATTTGTTCTAAACATAAAGGCATATAATTAATTCATATATTATCCCAAAGATATTGCTAAATTTCATTTATCTATAGATTCTTCAGAATTTTCAATATAAGCGATGATGTTATGTGTGAGTAATGATAGTAATTTTTAATCCTTATAACTTTATTTCTTTGTGTAATCTTACTGTATTGGCTAGAACATCCAATACAGTACTGAGAAGTAATGGTAATAGACATTACCTCATACTCAACTGCAGAGGGGAACTTCCAACCTTTATTGAAGGAGATTTTCTTGTTTTTTTTTTTGTTGTTGTTGTTTGTTTTTTAGATAGGCTTCTATTTGTATTTGTTGAGGGTTTTTTTTTTAATCATGAGTGAGTTTTGATTTTGTCAATTTTTTTGCATCTATTTCATGATTATGTGCTTTTCTCATTTATTCTGTTAATTCTAATAATAGTCTGTTTATTTCTTTTATTTTGTAATATGAATTACATTGATTTTCTTATGTTTACTTTATTAAGGATCAATTTACATAAAAAATGCATTCATTTTAAGTATATTTTGATGAGTTCTGACAAATTTATACCCCTATGTAACAAACACCATAATCGAGATGTAGACAGTTTCTTTCATTTTTCCTTTTTCCTGTCATTTTCCTTCCAGCTGAGCCCTAAGCAATCACTGAGCTCCTTTCTGTCACTGTAGAGGAGATTTATCTTTTCTGGAGTTTCATGTGATGGAATTATATGATATGTACTCTTTTGTGTCTGGCATCTTTTGACTAGAATAATGTTTTTGAAATTCATCCTTTTTGTTGCCTATATCAGCAGTTCATTCTCTTTTTGTATATGGATGATAATTTCTTGTATAAATATAGCACAGTTTATCACTTACCTGTTGATGAATGTTCGCAGTTTTGAGCTATTGTGAGAAATTATGGTTTCCAAAGCAACAACAATTCAGCCTGGCTGTTTACAGAACTATCAGTAACATAAAAATGGTTCTTATGTCATACACCTAAAATTAATATAATTTTTTATGTTAATTATACTTCAACTTTATATATGCATATATATATAAGTGGTTCTTAATGCATAGTCCCTAGAATGATACTGCTAGAATTTAAATATTCCATAGGGGCAGGGATTGAGGGCAGGGATTACAGTCTGTTCTGTTCATTGTGTATCCTAAATACATAATAGTTGTACATAATAGGTGTACTTATAACATAATAGGTGCACATTAAATATTGGGTGAATTAATGAAATTACTTTGAAGAATTTTGAATTTTTTTCTTGTCTCAAATTTATGTTTTGTCTCAAAGTTAAATTAGTGCACTTTATTTTATAATTTTAAAAGTAAAAATATAAGTGTTTAGAATTGAATATATAATGAGAATCAGACACTCGGTCTTAATTTTTTTTATGGGAGGGCCGGAGATGAAAGTTTTTAATTTCAATATTCCTAGGTTAAGACTTTTCATGATTAATTAACTTTCTAAATGTCATTGATTTATTGAAATCAGTTTTTTTTTTTTATTATTGTCAATGTAATCTCTCTGGGCCAGAGTACTTTCAAGTCCACATGTGTTTACCTTCTTGGACATTTTATGTTCTCTTACTATTTTATGTATTATCAGATAGGAAAAATATCTAAAGTCTTAGCTTATAGCAAATGTACTTACAGTTTACAAAGGTATAAAGATAAAAATCAGAAACAGGAATAGAAAGAAGAGATAGGGTCTATTCAATTTATCTTTAAGCCATTATCTGATTTCTACATACTTCCTTGGTTCAGGATGTACAATGTTAGAGTTTGGGTTTGTTTTTTTTTTAAGATTTTATTTATTTGTCAGAGAGAGAGGGAGTACAAGCAGGGGGAGCAGCAGGCAGAGGGAGAAGCAGGCTCCCCTCTGAACAAGGAGACCAATGCGGAACTCGATCCCAGGACCCTGGGATTATGACCTGAGCCGAAGGGAGACGGTTAACCAACTGAGCCACCCAGGTGTCCCCAAAGTTAGAGTTTTAAACAGATGCTGTTCATATGAGATATAATGATTTTCCTCAGGTGATACAAATTGGTTGGAAATGCATTGTAACATATTTTCATTTTATTATGTGTGCATGAGTGTGTGGGTGGGTTGTGGTCTTAGGAAAATAGTTAAAGGGAAATTCTTTCTTTAGATTTGATTTGATTGAATAAGTGTTCATTGAATTTATAATTAAACTTCTAATTTTGAGATAATTGTAGATTCATATATGGTTGTAAAAAAAAATAATCTTGTGTACCCTCACCAAGATTCCACCAATAGTAACATCTTGAAAAACCATAGTACAATATAAGTCAGGATATTGACATCGATACAGTCAAGATAGAAACATTTACATCACCACCAAGATCCCTCATGTCCCTCTTTTATAGCCACAACCACTCCCCTCTAACTCCTACCCCTCCTTATCCCTAGTAACCACTAATTTGTTCTCCAATTCTATAGTCTTGTCATTTCGTGAATGTTACATGAATAGAATGACACAGTATGTAACCTTTTGAGACTGGCTTTTTCCAGTTAGCATAATTTTCTAGAGATTCAACTGAGTTGTTGCAGGTGTCAGTAGTTCATTTCTTTTGATGCCAACTAGAATTCTGTGGTATGATTGTAAATAGCTTAACCATTCACACATTGAAGAATATCTAAATTATTTCAGGTTTTGGTTGTTATAAATAAACCTGCTATAAACATTGGTATACAGATTTTTGTATGAACATAAATCTTCATTTCTCCGGGCTAAATTCCCAGAAGTGTAATTGCATATGACAGTTGCATGTTTAGTTTTTAAAGAGATTGCCAAACCATTTTCCAGAAGAGCTGTACCATTTTATATTTCCACTAGAAATGTATAAATGATACAATTTCTCTACATCCTCACTAGCACTGAAGTCACTATTTTTTTTTTAATTTTTAAAAAAGTTTTTATTTATTTGACAGAGAGAGAAAGAGCACAATTAGGGGGAGCAACAGGCAGGGGAGAGGGAGAAACAGGATTCCCTCCGAGCAGGGAGTCCCATGTGGGGCTCAATCCCAGGACTCTGGGATCATGACCTGAGCTGAAGGCAGACACTTAATGACTGAGCCACCCAGGTGCCCCCGAAGTCACTATTTTTTATTTTAACCATTCTAATAGGTATGTAGTAGTATCTCATTGCAGTTTTAATTTATAATTCCCTAATAGTTAATGATATTGAACATCTTTTCACATGCTTATTTGTAATCTTTGTATCTTCTTTGATGAAATGGCTCTTCATGTCATTTGCCCATGTCTAATTGGACTGTCGCCTTTTTCCCACTTTTTGAGTTTTGTGAGCTTGTTAATTTCAAATTTCAATTTTTTAATGCATATTAGAAAGTAATTGACTTTTGTATATTATCCTTGTATCCTGTGACCTTGAAACAATTACTTATTAGTTCCAGGAGTTTCGTTCTGTTTTTTTAGGGGGGAGGGTCCATGTGATTTTCTATATAGGCAAACATGTCACCTGTAAATAGAGAACTACAAACTGTTTGACAGTTTATATGACATCAGACAGTAGTATATTTTGCTTCAACTGTCAATAAAACTGCAAACAGTTTTATTTCTTCTTTCTCAACATTTTATTCATTATTTCATTATTCTTATCTTATTATGCTGAGCTAGGACTTTCATTATGATGTAGAAGAGGTGTGGAAGGAAAGGCCATCCTTGCCCTGTTAATGATCTCAGGAAGACAGTCTGGTTTCCCACGATTAAATAGGATAGCTATAGGGTTTTGTGATGTTCTTCATGAAGCTGAAGGATTCCATTCCACCCCCTTCCTAAAAGCTCTTTTTTTTTTTAAAATAATGAATGGGTGTTGTATTTTACCACATACATTTTTGCATCAATTGATTTAATCATATGATTTTTGCTTTTTTAGCCTCTTGATGAGGTGGAATAAATGAATTGATTTTTAAATATTGAACTAGACTCACATATTTGGAATAAATAACACTTAGTTGTGCTGTATAATTCTTTTTATGTATTTTAGGTTACATTAGCTATAATTTTGAAAAAGATTTTGCATCCTTGTTCATGAAAGACATTGGTCGGTAGTTTTCCTTTTTGTAACATTTTAGCCAGTTTCAGTGTTAGGAAAATACTGGCTCCATAGAATGAGTTCAGAAGTGTTACCTTTGCTTCTATCTTCTGTAAGAGATTATAGAGAATTTTTATCACTTATTCTTTAAATGTTTTATAGAAATTGCCAGTGAAATCAAAGAACCTGATACTTTGTTTTGGGGAAAGCAATTATTGATTCAATTTCTTTATTAGATGCAGGTATAGTCAGATTGTCCATTTCTCCTTTGTCAATGTTGGTAGTTTATGTCTTTCAAGGAATTAGTCCATTTCATCTGAGTTATCAAGGTTGTGGGCATAGTGTTGTTCACAGTATTCCTTTATTACCCTCTTAATGTGTTTTTTTTCCTCCTAAGGTTTTTTTTTTTTTTAATGAGATCTGTAGTGATGACCTCTGTTTCATTTCTGATATTGGTAATTTGTGTCCTCTATCAACCCAAGACATTGAAGCAAGACAAGAAAGGGAAATAAAAGATACAAATTAGGAAGGAGGAAATAAAGTTGTTCATATCTGCAGATGACATGATTGTCTACATAGAAAATACCAAGGAATCTACAAAAAATCTCTGAGAACTAATAAATGAGTTCAGCAAGGTCATAGGATAGGGATAATTATGCAAAAACCAACAGCATTTCTATATACTAGTAGTGAAAACATAGTCACTGAAACTGAAAATACAATACCACTTACATTTGCGCAATAGAATAGCAAAGAAACGTTTAGGTAAATCTGACAAAACCTGGATAGGACTTGCCCACTGAAAACTACATCAGAAAGTTTTATATTTTATTTCAATTGTGAAACGTATTTTTTTAAAACTCAGGAAATGAAAAAAAACCTATTGTATTTACCTATATTTTTGCTACCTTTTCTTTCTTCCTTCTTGATGTTCCAAGGTTCCTTATTATATTTTTTTCCTTTCTGTATATAAAACTTGTTACCATTCTTTTGTGTTGATGCTTATGGCTGATTTTCCTGTTTTCCCTTATTGGAGAATATCTTGCTTTCTCCTTCATTCATAGAATATTCATAGAATGGAAAATATTCATAGAATATTTTGCTGGTTATAGGATTCTGAGTTGACTTCTTTTCTTTCAGCACTTGAATAATACTGTACCACTTCCTTTCAGTCTTCATGGTCTCCGATAAGAAATCTGCTGATTTTCAAATTGTTTTCCCTTATAGGTAAGGTATTTTCCTCTGGCTGTCAAGATTTTTTTCTTTGTCTTTAGTTTTCAGAAGTTTAATTATGATATGTTGTGGGAATTGATTTCTTTGAGTTTATCCTGTTCAGGATTTTCTCAGCTTCTTGAATCTGTACATTCGTATCCATTGCAAATTTTCAGAAGTTTTCAGCAATTATTTGAGTATTTTTTCAGTTCACTCTCTTCTGGATCTCCAGTGACACAAATATTAGATCTTTTATTATAGTCCCACAGATGTCTGAAGCTCTATTCATTTTGTTTTTCAGTTTATTTGTTCTCTATTGTTCTGATTGAGTAATTTTTATTGTTCTAACTTCTAGTTTACTGATTCCTCTATATTCTCCAGAACACATTTGCTGTTGAGCCTTCCCATTGTACTTTTAATTTCAGTTATTTTATTTTTGCATTCTAAAATTTCCATTTAACTCTTCTTTATATCTCCTCTTTCTTTTTTTTCTCTCAGCTTTACTGAAGTATAATTGCTTTATAACTATCTTCTCCTTTTTTATTGAGATTTTCTATATCCTTGCTGAAACTTTCTTTTTTTTTTCATTTGTTTTACATGTGTTTGTAATTGCTCACTGAAGCATTTTATCCTGGCTACTATGAAATGTTTGTCAGATAATTCTAATAGCTATGTCATTTTGGTGTTGGCATCTATTAATTGCCTTTTTATTTTTATTACTTATTTGTTTTAATTAATTGCCTTTCAAATTCAGTTTGAGATTTTCCTGGCTTTTGGTGTCATGATTGGTTCTTTACTGAAACCCGGACTATTGGGGTATAATGTTGTGAGAGCCTGGATCTTCAATAAGGCTCTTGTTTCAGCTGGAAATTTCTGATACTACTGTGGCAGGGGAACATGAACTTTATTGCTGCCAAGTGGAAGTAGAAGTATATCCTTACTGCTGAGTAGGATTGGGAGTTCCAGATTCCTGTGTGATCTTCACTGACAGTGCAGTAGGGGTGGTTTTATTACTGTATGCCGAGATGAAAGCCCTGTTTCTCAACTTGCCCTCTTCTGACACAACAGCAGCAGGAATGAAGGTGTCTTGTTACTGTTGAGAGGCAGGCTGTGGAAGTTCTGGATCCCTTTTGGACTTCTCTGACATCACACTGGCAGGGATGTTGGGGAGACTTGTCACAGCCTTGCAGAGGTGGAAGTCTAGGTTTCCCATTTGGTTTTTATTGGTCTGGATGGGGATGGAGCCACAGTTTATTCTGTGGTATTCAGCTAGAGTGGGCAATTATTGTTTAAAAGATTTCTCTGTAGCTAGGCTGTCCTTTACTTGGTCCTTGGACTAGAGAGAACAACTTTTTTTAAAAAAGATTTTATGTATTTATTTGACAGAGAAAGAGAGAGAGAGAGAGGGAGAGCACTAGCAGGGGGAGTGGGAGAGGGAGAAACAGGTTTCCTGCTGAGCAGGGAGCCTGATTCAGAGCTCAATACCACAACACTGGGATCATGACCTGAGCTGAAGGCAGGCATTTAACTGACTGAGCCACCCAGGCACCCAGAGAACAACTTTTTATTCGGGCTTTTTAGTCTGCATTTATGGGTTATTAGCTTTTGTAGCTTCATGTCTGGGATATTATGAGGCAAAAAGAAAACCCCAGGGAACCCACTACCATGTGGTTCCTAAGATCCTGAGGTCCCTAGCCAGTCTGCCTTCTTCTTACCCCTTTTATAGTGTCTTAAATGTATATCTAGGGTTTTCATTTGTACTCACTGAGAGTAATAGGGAAGAGATGCCTACTCCATCTTCCTGGGAGCAGAAGTCTCCACTCAGTTTTGACTCTGAAAAGCACCTGTGCTTGGGGAGTGTAGAGATGAGATAAATTATGGCTAATGTACATAAATGCTTTGCTGTCTTGTTGGCATGCTACCTTTTAAACACCCAAGTGTTACCCATGGCAAGTTATACTCTATGCTATAACTGAAGTCTGGGTGATGTAAGATCAAAGTAATGTTTCTTAAAATTGAAAGCCTTTAGCTAAGGTAGAGGAATCCCAGGCAGGGTTGTTCCTAAATTGTGTGAGGTCCTGGAGAAACACTTTTTGTAGGACCTCTGTCTTCACAAGCCATTCTATGTAAAATGTATTACAAAATTCATTAGTATGCGTAACATACAGGGACTTATCAATGAAGATTTAAAAAACTGAATATGTAAGAGATAGGTATTTATTTATTGTCCAATCAATACACATAAATATACTTTATAGTGTCTAAGTCCCTTATTCTTCTGTTTAAGTCCAGGAAACATCTTCTTTATTATCAAATCCTCCATTCTTGACTCATTTCATATCTTCCCACTTTAAGAAAAAGTGAACAATAATTTGTTTCTGTTCATGGTAAATTTTTCCATTTAGAATTTTATTGTGCAAATACAGAACACATCTTCCAATTCTGTCTTCTCTTGAACTATTTAGGCTATAATAACTAAACGTCTAGACTGTGGTCTATTTCAGTATTGATCACACTGCTACCATTCACACACTACCAATGAGGAGGATAGGTAAGGATCTTGCTGTAGAGTGAGAAGAGCAATCTCATTTGCAATGTTGGCCTCAGCATGCCATCACTGTATTGATCAGTGGCTAAAAAGACCATTAGTTGGAAAGGCCCATAGGCTTTGCAGAGCAATGGTTTTGAAAGCCCTTGAAGGAGATAGGAGTAGTTACCTCGAGGGCTGACTGACCAGTGGCTTGGAGCCTCTAGAGGGGATGAGGTGACTGTCTATGGTGCTAGTGGCAGGAGATGCATGGTGTAAAGAATGCCTGCTTCGACCTTTACCACCCTTTGGTACTGTAGACAGGAGGTAGCACTGTGGTTGGAACGTGGACAAATGATAGTCAAAACATAAGTCCACACACATGGCTCAGTCCAAAGTGTTAGCAGTAGACTAGTTATGAACCAGAACTATGAACTCATCCTGTGTCTCCTGTGAGTGAGAGTTATCCAAATCATCGTGCCAGGACTATTTTGATGCCTATTCTTTCATGACCCTGCAAAATAAGAACAATGCTGGATAATAAAAGCAATCTGCTTATCAGACTTCCTCCTGGAATTGGGGCCCAGCCATATGCGCCTGGGGCAACCCCACATGCCCATGTGTTAGAGCTTCTCAGGACATCTGCTTGACCTTCTGTGTAGGGTAGAAGGATAGACAGAGGTTTGGAGACAAAACAGGGTAATGAGACTCATGTGGTTCCAAGTTAAGGATTAGGACACCCTTGTCAAATAGCATTGTTGGTCAGTCCCAGGCACTAGAGGGGATTCAGAACATTCTGAAGTGAGGGGATCCCCTGAGGTGCTTACCTGTGTCTAAGGGCAGAATTGATGCCACGTTTCAGTCCTGCTTCACTCCTGACAAGCTGCATGTTTTTGGACAAGTTACTGAAAATCGTTAGATCTCTTTCTCATCATCTGTAAGGTAAAGTAATTGACTCAATGAGCAGTGATATGTAGTCCAAAGTCTCTAAAATCCTATACATTGTGGTAAAGTAGAAATAACAAAGCATAGGTAAAATTAGTATAGGCATGAAGACATTTTCAGAAAGAAAAATAATAAATTAATTTTAAAACTCCCAAACTTCCTGGTACTTAAAATTAAACTGAGTCTTAATTCCAATTAGTCAGTTCTGGTTTTGGGTCCCTCATCCCTGGGCTAAGTGAAGGTGAGGAGGAGGTTGTAGAATGAACACTCCAGAAGCTGGGTTTGGGAGATTCCTTCCCTCGACACATGACGTTGTACACAGGGAGAATCTGCTGTTGGCAGATTATACATCCAACTTTGTGCTGAATTTAAGCACAGGGTCAAAGAGACAGACCCCCAATTTACTTGGAATTTTCCTGAAGTAGGGAATAAAGCCCTAAGACTTAAATTACAAAGCCCTTAGAGAGAGATTAAATTTAAGTATTTTGTTTTTCATAGGCAATACAATCCCTACTGTGAGATAAGTAATTTGGACCACTTAGCCTGTTGCTTGAGTTCATCTCACTGCCCTTATTTGAACTCAAAGTTTATAAACAACTTTCTGTTGAGGATTTGACTTTTTTTTTTAAATAATTTTTATTATATTATGTTAGTCACCATACAGTACATCCCCGGTTTCCGATATAAAGTTCGATGATTCATTAGTTGCGTATAACACACAGTGCACCATGCAATACGTGCCCTCCTTACTACCCATCACCAGTCTATCCCGTTCCCCTACCCCCCTCCCCTCTGAAGCCCTCAGTTTGTTTCTCATAGTCCATAGTCTCTCATGTTTCATTCCCCCTTCTGATTACCCCCCCTTCTTTATCCCTTTCTTCCCCTACTGATCATCCTATTTCTTATGTTCCATAGATGAGAGAAATCATATGATAGTTGTCTTTCTCTGCTTGACTTATTTCACTTAGCATTATCTCCTCCAGTGCCGTCTATGTTGCAGCAAATGTTGAGAACTCATTCTTTCTGATAGCTGAGTAATATTCCATTGTATATGTGGACCACATCTTCTTAATCCAGTCATCTGTTGAAGGACATCTCGCCTCCTTCCATGATTTAGCTATTGTGGACAATGCTGCTATGAACATTGGGGTGCATATGGCCCTTCTCTTCACTACATCTGTATCTTTGGGGTAAACACCCAGTAGTGCAATGGCTGGGTCATAGGGTAGCTCAATTTTTAACTTTTTAGGGGACCTCCACACTGTTTTCCAGAGTGGCTGTACCAACTTGCATTCCCACCAACAATGTAGGAGGGGCCCCCTTTCTCCACATCCTCTCCAACAATTGTTGTTTCTTGCCTTGTCTATTTTTGCCATTCTAACTGGCTTAAGGTGGTATCTCAGTGTGGTTTTGATTTGAATTTCCCTGATGGCTAATGATTTTGAACATTTTTTCATGTGTCTGTTAGCCATTTGTATGTCTTCATTGGAAAAGTGTCTGTTCATATCTTCTACCCTTTTTTTGATTTGTTTATTTGTTTCTCGTGTATTGAGTTTGAGAAGTTCTTTATAGATCTTGGATACCAGTCTTTTATCTGTAGTGTCATTTGCAAATATATTCTCCCATTCTGCGGGCTGCCTCTTAGTTTTTTTGACTGTTTCCTTGGCTGTGCAGAAGCTTTTTATCTTGATGAAGTCCCACAAGTTCATTTTATATTTTGTTTCTCTTGCTTTGGAGATGTGTCATGAAAAAGGTTGCTTTGGCCGATGTCGTAGAGGTTGTTGCCTATGTTCTCCTCTAGAATTTTGATGGATTCCTGTCTCACATCAAGGTCTTTCATCCATTTGGAGTTTATTTTTGTGTATGGTGTGAGAGAGTGGTCAAGTTTCCTTCTTTTGCATGTAGCTGTCCAATTTTCCCAGCACCATTTATTAAAGAGACTGTGTTTTTTCCACTGGATGTTGTTTCCTGCTTTATCAAAGATTAGTTGCCCAAAGAGCTGCGGGTCCATTTCAGGGTTCTCTATTCTGTTCCATTGGTCTATGTGTCTCTTTTTGTGCCAGTACCATGCTGTCTTTGTGATCACAGCTTTGCAGTACAGCTTGAAATCCGGCATTGTGATGCCCCCAGCTTTGTTTTTCCTTTTCAACAGTTCCTTGGAGATTTGGGGCCTTTTCTGGTTCCATACAAATTTAAGGACTATTTGTTCCAGTTCTTTGAAAAATGTTCTTGGTATTTTGATCGGGATAGCATTGAAAGTGTACATTGCTCTGGGCAGCATGGACATTTTAACTATGTTAATTCTTCCGATCCATGAGCATGGAATATTTTTCCATCTTTTTGTGTCTTCCTCAATGTCTTTCAAGAGTGATTTATAGTTTCTAGAATATAGGTCCTTTACGTCTCTGGTTAAGTTAATTCCAAGGTAACGTATCTTTTTTTGGTGCTATTGTAAATGGGATGGATTCCCTAATTTCTCTTTCTTCAATCTCATTATTCGTGTATACAAATGCAACTGATTTCTGAGCATTGATTTTGTATCCCGCCACGTTACTGATTGCTCTATACCTTCTAATAGTTTGGGAGTGGATTCTTTTGGGTTTTCCATATAGAGTATCATGTCATCTGTGAAGAGAGACATTTTGACTTCTTCCTTGCCAATTTGGATACCTTTTATCCCTTTTTGTTGTCTGATTGTTGTTGCAAGGACTTCTAGTACTATGTTGAATAATAGTGGCGAGAGTGGGCATCCTTGTCGTGTTCCTGATCTTAAGGGAAAGGCTTCTAGCTTTTCCCCATTGAGAATAATATTTGCTGTAGGCTTTTCATAGATGGCTTATGAGATTGAGGAATGTACCCTCTACCCCTACACTCTGAAGGGTTTTAATCAGGAAAGGATGCTGTA
The DNA here is from genome assembly GCF_024610735.1 of Ursus americanus. Lineage (NCBI taxonomy): Eukaryota > Metazoa > Chordata > Mammalia > Carnivora > Ursidae > Ursus > Ursus americanus. Next base: position 6,859,360 of record NC_142137.1, on the reverse strand, counting down.
TTTTGTCAAATGCTTTTTCTGCATCAATTGAGAGGATCATATGGTTCCTGAGACTTTTCTTGTTGATATGATGTATCACGCTGATCGATTTGTGAATGTTGAACCACGCTTGCATCCCAGGGATGAATCCCACTTGGTCATGATGGATAATCCTTTTAATGTGCTGTTGGATTCTATTAGCCAGGATCTTGTTGAGGATTTTGGCGTCCATATTCATTAGGGAAATCGGTCTGTAATTCTCCTTTTTGATGGGGTCTTTGCCTGGTTTGGGGATCAAGGTAATATTGGCCTCATACAATGTTTTTGGTAGCTTTCCTTCTGTTTCTCTTTTTTGAAATAGCTTTAGGAGAATAGGTATTATTTCTTCTTTGAATGTTTGGTAGAATTCCCCAGGAAAACCGTCTGGGCCTGGAGTTTTGTTATTTGGAAGGTTGTTTATCACTGACTCAATCTCTTCATAATTAATTGGCCTGTTTAAGAAATCAATTTCATCCTGTTTCAGTCTTGGTAGTTTATAGGTTTCCAGGAAGGCCGCCATCTCTTCCAGATTGCTTAATTTATTGGCATATAGCTCTTGATAAAAGTTTCTAATAATCCTTCCAATTTCATTGGTGTTGGTTGTGACCTCTCCTTTTTCATTCATAATTTTATTGATTTGGGTTCTTTCTCTTTTCTTTTGGATAAGTCTTGCCAGTGGTCTGTCAATTTTATTAATTCTCTCAAAGAACCAGCTTCTAGTCCTGTTGATCTGCTCTACTGTACTTCTGGTTTCTAATTCATTGATTTCTGCTCTAATCTTGGTCAACTGCTTCCTCGTGAGTGGATGAGGCCTGTCCCTCTGTTGCTGTTCCAGCTTCTTGAGGTGAGAATATAAAAACTGCATTTTAGATTTTTCTATTCTTTTGAGTGAGGCTTGGATGGCTACGTATTTCCCCCTTAGGACTGCCTTTGCAGTCTCCCATAGGTTTTGGACCGCTGTGTTTTCATTCTCGTTGATCTCCATAAATTGTTTAAATTGATTTTTGATTTCCTGATTCATCGAATCATTCCTGAGCAGGATGGTTCTTAGTCTCCAAGTGTTTGAGTTTCTTCCAAATTTTTCCTTGTGGTTGAGTTCCAATTTCAGAGCGTTGTGGTCTGAGAATATGCAGGGGATAATTTCAATCTTTTGGTATCGGTTGAGACCTGTTTTGTGTCCCAGAACATGGTCTATTCTTGAGAATGTTCCAGGGGCATTAGAACAGAATGAGTATTCTTTGGTTCTGGGGTGTAGTGTTCTATGTATATCTATGAGGTCCAACTCATCGAGTATGGCATTTAAAGCCTTTGATTCTTTGCTTAGTTTTTGCCAGGGTGTTCTGTCTATTTCTGATAGTAGGGTGTTGAGGTCCCCTACTATTAATGTATTTTTATCTATATGTCTCTTTATTGTGGTTAAGAGTTGGTTTGTTTATCTTGCTGCTCCCCTGTTGGGGGCATATATACTTATAATTGTCATCTCCACTTGTTGGATACATCCTTTAAGAATAATATAGTGCCCTTCTGTGTCTCTAACTATAGTCTGTAGTTTAAAATCCAATCTATCTGATATGAGAATTGCTACCCCAGCTTTCTTCTGAGGTCCATTTGCATGAAAGATGGTACTCCATCCCTTTACTTTCAGTCTGATTGTATCTTTGGGTTCAAAATGAGTCTCTTGTAGACAGCAAATGGATGGGTCATTTCTTTTTATCCAATCTGCAACCCTGTGGAATTTTATGGGAGCATTCAAGCCATTTGCATTGAGAGTGATTATTGAGAGATATGATTTTAATGATGCCATGTTGCCAGTAAAGTCTTTGTTTGTATTGGTTGTGGCTTTCTATTCTCTATCACTCTTGGGGCCTTTTTACCTTTATAGAACCCCCTTAATATCTCCTGTAGGGCTGGTTTCATGGTTACAAAATTGGTCAATGACTGACGATTCTGGAAGGTCTTTATTTCTCCATCAATTCTGAATGACAGCCTGGCTGGATAAAGGATCCTTGGCTGCATGTTTTTCTCTGAAAGAGCTTTAAAAATGCCCCCCCGAACCCTTTCTCTCATTCCAGGTGTGTGTAGACAGGTCTGATGTAATTCTGATACCTTTGCCTTGGTACGTAAGAAATTTATTTGCCCTTGCCACTTTCAATACTGTATCCTTGGATGTAATATTTGCAAATTGCACTATGACGTGATGTGGCATAGGTTTGTCATGGTTGAGCTTTGGAGGGGTCCTCTCTGCCTCTTGGACACGAATGTTTGTTTCCCTCACTCGATTAGGGAAGTTTTCAGCTACAATTTGTTCAAATATCTCTTCTAGACCTCTGTTTTTCTCCACCCCCTCGGGGATGCCGATGATTCTGACATTGGATTGTTTCATTGAGTCAGTAATCTCCCGTAACCTGCATTCATGGGCGTGGATTTTTTAAAGTCCAGCTTCTATTTTCGTTTTTTCTTCTACTAACCCATCCCCCAATTCGGTAATACGTTCCTCTGCCTCATTCGCCCTGGCCGTCAGAGCCTCTAGTTTTGCCTGCATTTGGCTCATAGAATTTTTAATTTCCGCCAGATTCGTTCTCATTTCCGCCCTTAGAGATTCTATATTCTCATTAACATTTTCGTTAATACTTTTTTCAAGTCTACACATCATCTTGACCATTGTTACTCTGAATTCCATTTCTGATAATTTGGTTACATCCATATCCCTTAGTTCTGCGGCAGAGTCCACAGACTCATTGTCTTTTCTTTGCTGGGGGGGACTTCTCCTTCTCGTCATTCTGATGAGGAGAGGTTGCGGGGTTGTCCAGAGCCCAAATTATTGACGGGGACCCAGGCCGTGCGCCCTTGTTTTATAGGGATCTTAGGGATGTGGGCTTCTTCTTTAAAGATTTTATTTATTTATGTGGCAGAGAGACAACCAGCGGGAGATGGAACACAAGCAGTTGAGTGGGAGAGGAAGAAGCAGGCTCCCAGCGGAGGAGCCCGATGAGGTACTCCTTTCCCCTTTCCAGAACGCCGGGATCACGCCCTGAGTCAAAGACAGACGCTCAATGACTATGCCACCCAGGCGCCCCGGGACATGGGCTTCTTGATTTTTCAGCCTGCCTTCTGGGGGAGGGGCCTGCCGCGCCGATACTCAGGCAACCCTGTTTGGGTAGAGTCTCTGTGTTCCCTGCGAGGGGGGATGGGGATGGGCACAGTGTGAGCCGGTATTTCCAGGCTTTTGTTCTCTGGCGGCTTTCCCTAGTGGCTTACTGTGCCTCTTCTGAGAGTCAGAGCAGCAGTGGCCGAATCTCAGCCTCTGTCTCAGAACAGAGGGATCGCGGACCGTTCTCCACTGATGTTCTGGCCACTTTACCTCTGTTACTGTTGGTGCTTCTCAACCCTGCAGCGTCCCAGTATTGTACCCCACACCCGGCATCCCAGCCCTCACTCCCAGGGCCGGCGCGTCTCTGTCCTTTGTGTTTCTAACACCGCCAGCCGCCAGTCGCCAGCCGCCAGCTGCCCTGCGCACCGGAGCTCCTGGTCTCAGTCTGCTTCTAGCGAGCACACAGGAGTTCCGGAGTTCCATGAGAAGTCTGGGGGCACGTGCTCCCCGCTCACGGTCCCAGTCTGTTTTCTCGCGGGTGCCGTCCACGAGTCCGCCCGCTCCCCTGTGCAGGTGGCTACCGCTTCCCGGCGCCCGAACGCAGCGGCTCCCTCCCCCTTCCGTTTATCTTCTGATATCTGTGCACAGTTTCACGGCTCCCAGCTTCGTACCTCAATACTCAGTGCTGCAGATGTTCATTTGTAGAGATCCAGATGTATCTTCCTGCGTCTCAGGCTGTTTCCGTGTATATTCAGGCTGGTCTGGTACCTATCCAGCTTGACTCAGGGGACAGGCTGAAAAAGGGGTCCCCTACTCCTCCGCCATCTTAACTCGAGGATTTGACTTCCTTGTAGATTTGCCTCCAGGGCTGATCATGTGACAGTATATTTCTCAAGGCAATTTAACAAATTTACTTTTGGTTCTGTGCTTCAGTCTTGGAAAGCTTGGTTAATGTGTGGCTACCCCTGAGCAATCATATTACACTAGGAATGTTGACAGATTCTGTTTACAAGGCTGCAAGTTTGAATCTCCATGTTTGAGTCATAGTAAATTCATCAAGGTTATGAATACCAATGGCGCAGCCTCTCAGAACTAGATTTGCCTAGCAACTGGATGCCCTCTTTCCATTGCCAGAGGGTCCAGCCATTTAATTCAGGTGCTAATTTCTACACTGGCAAGATAGATTTTGATGTTATTAACCTTTGCCCCCAAATATGCAATTCTCCAGTGGAACATTTCCAAGAAGTATGTAAAATCACAGATATATACTTCAAATATTTCTAACCCCTACAACTTTGTGGTTCTAGACATATAAGCACTAACATTAGAGAGGAGGCATCATAAGACACAGGACTGAGAATATGATCTTCCTTTTCTTGAGGAAAAAGCATGGCTTATGAACTATGGTCTGATCCAAGATTCATAGACCAGAGTTCATAAGTCATGCTTTGCCACTAACTAATGGTATCATCTTGGGAAAATCACTTACCCTATAGGTCTCATTTTCCTCACTGATAAAATAAGAGGTGGGAGTAGATGGTCTTACAAGTTTTTATACCTGTTAGTTTCTATTAATCTCTATTAAACTCATAAGCAGGAAGAAGAAAACAGGAAACATACTTGTTTATATTCCTAGGGAGTTATTATTGGTGTTCATACAGTTCTGGGTTTGAAGGAGCTATTGTATCATATCTTTAAGATTTGTTTTTCTATACTCCTCTACTCTATGGATACTTATCCTCAGTTATTTAGTTGTATGATGAGTTTTAGATAATCTGAGTCCTTTGATTTGGGATGCCAAGTTTTGAGTGTATGTACATGCTTTTTTTTGGAGAGAGCCAGCAGTTTTTATCAGGCTTCAAAGTCTACACACAAAGTCTATATGATAAGAACTAGTTTCCTGGATTGAATCCCATCAACTTGGCATCCCATTAATTTCTAAATCTTTAGGCATAAGTGGTTCCAATTAGGAGGGAACAATTATATGACTAAGTGCATCATCTTCTCATGTAGGCATGGAAGGAAACAATTGTCAAGATAATTCTGTTATATTATCATTAATAATTATTAGCTATTATCAAGCTAATTTTTCATTTCATAAAAAGTCTATATGGAGAAAGCAGTCAAGTAGAAACAGTTATTTCATGTAAATTCATATTTGTTTTCGAATAGTGAGAAGGAAAAAACTTAGTAAAAGACTTTTCTTTGGAAAAAATATTACATTTCACAAAATGATTCCTAAGCATATGAATTCAAATCAACTGAGATGTAAAGAACAAAGAAACATAAATCTAAAGAAAAGAAATGATTACAAATTAATTAACAACCACTCTGCTATTTATTTCCTGTAAGATATTATGCTTCATATGATTAAAATCTTTATTGTTTGAAATAAACTTTAGTCTAAGAGAGGACAGATTTTAAACCATCAAAATTTATTTCAGGAGATATGACAAGCCTTATCTACAGTTAAGAAATGAAAATTAATTATAAGGATAATTCTGTAGCAGTATAATATTAAAATTTGTCAAATTGTGAATTTCAGAAAAACACGGTTTCTCAAACGTGAATCAACAGAGCATGAAAAATAGAGAAATTACCTTCTTTCTAGCCTAGTATCATTTTGGGAGCCAGTACCATTTCTGAGTTTAGATTATTGAACTTGCTTTTCATATCATGTTCATATAAGGGCAGAGGTTTCCTCTACAATAATTTTAGCCAAACCAACATATCCCTAATACCACTAAGTTCATCAACGAAAATCTGTTTCTAACATATATGATATGAATTGCCAAAACATATATTATTGACTGGAGATTTTAAAAATAAAATATTTGCAGCAGCTACTTCTGGTGTGTGACCATTTCATTTACATAGCTGACCACCTCTGGAGAGCATATTCCCAGTTAACTGGGCAATTGAACACCACTATAGTGTTGATTAAATTTAACTGATAAACACTACAAATCACACTTCATAAGCTGAAAGTTTTTTCTTAAGGCAAATTGCCAATGATATAAACTTCTACCTCTAAATATTTCTGTGTCCTCCTCTAAAAATAGCATTGTCATCTTATATAGCCAAAATAATACCATTACATTTAGTAAAATTAACAGTCGATTCTTAATAACATCTGATACTCATTCCATATTCATATTTTCCCAGTTGTCCTTCCCCAAATTCCCTTGAAACTGATTTATCAAAATCATATTTAATCTAAGGTCACATTTTGCACCAGGTTTTTATGTGTCTTATGTGTCTTAAGTCTTAATAGTTAATACTATTTATTGTGCTGCCACTCTGTTGAAAACTTATGCCATTTAGCTTGTAGAATATCTTAATTTTTGGTTTTGTATGGTTGCTTTATTTGTGGTGTCATTTAGCTCATTTTTATTTGCACTGTTGGAAGTCAAATCTAAAGACCTGTTTAGATATAAATTAAACATTTTGAAAAAAGTATGTTTAAGGTAATTTATACTTTTTTTCATTTTTGAGTATCATATGGATTCATGAATTTTAAAATAGATTCACTGTATTTTACTCTCCCCAATATGATGCCCAATTGTTATAGCTTTGGCCAGTGAGAACTTGTTTCAGAGACATAACATTTTGAAATTAACATTTGAAAGGTTCTTTGCTTTCTAGAAGCAAAGATTATTCCAGACTTACCTTGTCCCATCTCTTTTTCAGACAAGGTATCAGTCATTTCTCCAAGAAGCCCTGGTTCCTTTTAGTGGAAAATAGTGTTAGAGACCAAAAATAAGGTGTTATGTGTGCATGAGCTTCAGAGGTAGCATTGCTCCTAGACTGTTTCAGTGGTTACAGCTTGGCTTAATTAGTTCAGGCTGCTATAACAAAAAATACTATAGATTGGGTGCTTTAAACAGCATATATTTATTTCTCACAGTTCCAGAGGCTGGGAAGTCTGAGATCAAAGCACTGGCAATAGGGGTGTCTGGTGAGACCCTTGTAGACAGCCACCTTCTTGCTGTGTCTTCACAGGGCTGAGACAGAGAGAGCAAGATCATTTTTTCTTGTGGCTCTCATAAGTGTGTTAATCCTATTCATGAGGGCTCCATCTTCATGACTCAAATAATCCCCCCAAAGCCTCATCTCCAAATTTCATCACATTGAAGATACAGGCTTTAGCATTTGAATTTTGTTGGGGGGGTAGGGGATCACCCAAACTTCCATCCATAGCACAGCTAATAAGGATATGCAGTATTTTCTAAAAATCTTGGGTTTGTATGGACTTTTCTAAGTAAGTACTATATCTCAGTATTTCAACAACTTCTTTATACCTATTATTTAATTTCCTTTTCTCTTATGCCAAAGGTTTTCATATGATAACATTAATATAATTACTCTTATTATATTATATAATGAATAATTATTAATGTGATTGTTCTTTTATCCAACAAGACAAAAGTTTTAAAACAACAGTATCAATATTTTTGGTGTTTCTTTTTAAGTGTTACTTAAAAAAGTCAATGTAGTTCAAATATTTATTTTCATTATTAGAATGCATTATTCTACTAGGTATGAGTGAAGTACTACATTCTAGAGCTACTTGAAATAACTGGTTATTGATTGAGGTTGTATAAATACTTATATAATGTTCAGGTTGATTCAATTATTTTATTTTGGATTTGAGGGTGTGGCACAACACTTCTAAGTTCATAGATGAGAATAGCTTTAACTGCTCAACCTTCCCTTGATAAAGATAGTTGCTGTAGGAAGATTTTGGTTAGGGGTTGGTTTTGCCAGTCTACCTTGAGAAAGTTAAAATGTAATCTCTAAAGCTCTTTATAAAAGTTTTGTTTCATGGTAATCTGGTTTAGCAAAAATTACCTATTGCTTAGTTTTAAGTGAAAATTTCATAAATATAAATTTTACCAAGCAAACCAATTCTGCCTTTTACTATCCAATCTTAATCATTTAGATATTACATACTTTATGAGTCAATTCAATTTTTAAAACTTAACTTCTTTTTAAATTTTTTTATTATGTAATCTCTATGCCCAGTGTGGGGCTTGAACTCATGACTCCAAGATCAAGAGTCACATGCTTTACTGACTGAGCCAGCCAGGAGCCCCTAAATTAACCTTTTTATTTTGAGAATATTATAGATTCACATGCAGTCATAGGAAACAATACACAGAAATCTTATGTGAATAACAGAGATCCCCTGTAACTTTTACTTACTTTCCCCTAATGGTAACATTTTATAAAACCATAGCACAAATCACAATCAGGATATTGATATTAAAACAGTTGAGATACAGAACGTTTCTACCAACACAGGAATCCTGCCATCTGCTATTTTATAGTTACACCCACTTCCCTCATATCCCACCACCTTCTTAACCCATGGTTACTTACCTGTTCTTCATTCCTACAGTTGTGTCATTTCATGAATGTTACATAAATGGAATCATAGAGTATGTAGCCTTTTGGAATTGGCTTTTTCGCTCAGTGTTCTTCTCTGGAGATTCTTTCAGGTTGTGTTTATCCACCGTTTGACTCTTTGCTGCTGAGGACTATTCCATTGTATGCAGTACCACAGTTTGTTTACCTATTCACTTATTGAAAAACATCTGGGTTGTTTCCAGTTTGAATCCATTACAAATACAGCTGCTATAAATAATCATGTACAGGCATTTTTATGAACATAAATTTTGATTTCTCTAGGATAAATGCATACGAGTACAATGGCAGGATCATAAGGTAGTTACAGGTTTAGCTTTTAGGAAGCTACCAAACTGTTTTCTAGAGGGACCATACCGTTTACATTCCTGCCAGCAACATATGAATGATCCAGTTTCCATTTTATTTTTTTATTATTTCATTTTTTAAAAAGATTTACTTATTTATTTGAGAGAAAGAGAGAGAGAATGCCTGCAAGAGCACTAGCGCAGGGAGGGGCAGAGGGAGAGAGAAAGAATCCCAATCAAACTCCTCGCTGAGTGGGGAGCCTGATGCAGGGCTGCATCTATGACCCTGAGATCATAACCTGAGCTGAAGTCAAGAGCCAGGCACTTAACCAACTGAGCCACCCAGTTGTCCCTGATTGTAGTTTTCATTAGGTTTTCCCTAATGACTAAAGATGTTAAATATCTTTTCATGTGCTTATTTGCCATATGTATATCCTCTTGAGTGAAATGTCTCTTCATGTCTTTTTGTCTCTTGTCTAACTGGATTTTTTTTACCATTGAATTTTGAGAGTTTTTATGTATTGTAGATTGGTCTTTTGTCAGATATATGCTTGCAAGTGTTCTTTCTCACTCTAATATGTCTCTTCATCCTCTTGATAGTTTCCTTAGGAGAGCAAAAGTCATTTTGATGAAATCCAATTGATCCATTTTTCCTTTTATGAATAATACTTCTGCTGTCTGAGAATTCTTTACCTAGCCCTAGATCTTAAAGATTTTCTCTTACCTTTTACAATAAAAGTTTTATGATTGTATGTTTACATTTTAGTCCATGATAAATTTGAGTTAATTTTTGTGTATAGTATGAAATCTGAGTTCAACTTTTTTTTTCTGTCTGTGGATGTCCAATTGCTCCAGCACCATTTGTTTAAAAGGCTAGGTTTCTTCCATTGAATTGCTTTTGCACTTTTGTCAAAACTCAGCTGGGCATATTGATGTAAGTCTATTTCTGAGTTTCTATTATGTTGCATTATCTGCCTTCTGAGTTGTTCTTGAATATTTTTAGAATTCCACTTTGATTCTTCTATAGTGTTTTCGAATGTATCTCTTTATATAGCTTTTTTTGTGGTCACTGTAGGTATTATGTTGTATCTATACATGCCTCTATATATCTCTCTATATATATCTTATCACAATCTACTTGTGTCATCATTTTAACTAGTAAAAATGAATTATAGACACCTTATAACCATTTATGTCCCTTTATCCTCCCCTATTTATAATATAATTGTTAAGATATTTCCTCTACATGCATTTAGAGTGATATCAGACAGTGTTATAATTTTTGCTGCACTCATCAAACATAACTTAGAAATCTCAAGAGGAGAAGGAAAGTCTATTGTATTCAACCTTATTTTTACTTACTGTGTTTATTCTTCCTTCCTTATGTTCCAAGTTTCTTTCTTTTAATGCTTTCTTTTCAGTTTAGAGAGCTTCCTTCGGTATTCTTTCAGGGTAGTCTTGCTTACAAAAATCTTTAGTTCTCTTTCATTCCTGAAGGATATTTTTGCTAATATAGGATTAGGGGTTGACAGTTCTTTTCTTTCTACATACGAAAAATAGTGTGCTCCTTCATTCTTCATGATTTCTGATAAGAAATCTGCTGGTATTTGAATTGTTTGCCCACTGTAGGTGAGATTTCATTTCTCTCTTGCTACTTACAATGTTTTTCCCCTTGTGTTCAGTTTCATAAATTTGACTGTGCTGTGTTTTGGCATGGATTTCTTTGAGTTTGTTCTGTTTGGATATGCTCAGCTTCCTGAATCTGTAGGCTTATGTCTCCTGCCAAATTTGAGAAGTTAAAGCCATTGTTTCTCCAAGAAACTTTTCAGCCTGCCCTCTTTCTCCTCTCCTTTCTGGAACACTGATGATATGAAGATGAATTCTTTTGTTATAATCCCACAAGTCCCTAAAGCCTCTTCATTTCTTTTCAGCCAATTTTCTATTAGTCAGACTGGGTAATTTCTATTGTTCTAATTTCCAGTTCATAGGTTTTTTTTTCTTTGTCTCTTACATTCTACTGTTGAACCATCCATTAGCTTTTTATTGCAGTTTTTAAATGATTTTCAGTTTTAAAATTTCCATTTGATTTTTCTTAATATCTTCTGTTTCTATGCTGATGTTTTCCATTTTTTCATTTATTTTAAGCATGTCCATAAGTGCTCATTTAAGTGTTTTTTTTTACTCATGGCTACTTTAAAATCTTTGACAGATAATTCTAACATCTCTCTTATCTGTGTTAGCATCAATGTAGTGAAGAATTAACCCTATCCCAAAAGAGGGTTGGCCTTTCTTTTGGCTACTAGAAAGTGACCTCTAAGCCCTTAGAATTTCGCGTCTGATAGGTTTGTCTTTGCCTGAGGGCACTGACCCCTGGAGAGTCTAACATTGTGATTTGTGACAGGGATTTTGGGCTACATGGTATCAGTCCCGTATAAGCAGTATGTGATTGAGCACCAATAAAAATTCTATACAGCAAAGACTCATATGAGCTTCCCTGTTTGATGATACTCTGTGCATATTGTCACACATCAATGCCAGGAGAGTAACGTTATCCTGACTCTATGGGGAGAGGACATAGGAAGTTCTGCATTTGGTACTTTTACTGGACTCTGCCCTATGTCCTTCTTCCATTGGCTGATTATAATGTGTATTCTTTCCCTATAATAAATTATAACTATGAGTATCACAACTTTCAGTGGGTTCTGTGAATACTTTTAGTGAACTATCAAACCTGAGTGTGGTTTTAGTAACCTCCTACACTTGCAGTCCATATCAGAAGTAAGGATGGTCTTCCAGATGGCTAACAGACACATGAAAAGATGCTCAACATCACTCATCATCAGGGAAGTACAAATGAAAACCATGATGAGATAACACCTCACACTTGTCATAATGGCTAAAATTAACAACATAAGAAACAACAGATGTTGGTGAGGATGCAGAGAAAGGGGAACCCTCTTGCATTGTTGGTGGGAATGCAAACTGGTGAAGCCACTCTGGACAACTGTTTGGAGGTTCCTCAAAAAGCTAAAAGTAGAACTACCCTATGATCCACAGTTACACTACTACGTATTTATCAAAAGGATACAAAATACAGATTCAAAGGAATACATGGACCCCAATGTTTACAGCAGCATTACCAGCAATAGCCAAACTATGGAGAGAGCCCAAATGTCCATCAACTGATGAATGGATAAAGAAGATTTGGGGTGTGTGTGTGTGTGTGTGTATTATGTATAATATATATATATATATATATATATATATACACATATATAATATTATTATTTTATAATATTATATATTATTCAGCCATCAAAAAGAATGAAATCTTGCCATGTGCAGCAATGTGGATGGAGCTAGAGTGTATTATGCTAAGTGAAGTAAGTCGGTCCAAGATAAATGCCATATGATCTCACTCATATGTAGAATATAAGAAAGAAAAAAGAGAACATATGGGAAGGGGGAGAAGAAAAAATGGAGAGGGAAACAATCCATAAGTGACTCTTAATGATAGAGAACAAACTGAGGGTTGATGGAGGGAGGTGGGTGGGGGATGGACTAGATAGGTGATGGGTATTTTTAAAGAGGGCATTTGTTGTAATGAGCACTGGGTGTTGTATGTAGTTGATGAATCACTGAACTCTACTCCAGAAACCAATATCACACTGTATTTAACTAACAAAATTTAACTTAAAAAAAAAAAGTAAGGATAGTTTTGTGCAGACCTGTTCCCTCTAACTTTGCAGTTGGTAAAACTCTGATCTATTGATCATTTTTTTAAATTAAATTTGAGATGTTTCTTGTTCTTTGTATGATGAACCTTTTTTTATTGCAACCTGGACATTTTGGATTTTACATTATGAAATGCTGGATCTTATTTAGACCTTGTTTCCTCTAAGCCAATGGGTACACCTCTAACCAGGAATGGGTGCACTGCTTTTCTTGTTACTGTCAGGTAGAGGTAGAAGTCTGGGTTCTCACTGTATGTCCATTGACACTCAAGGTGGGGGAAAGCTCCCCATAACTGTTACAGGTGGTGGGAATTTCAGTTCCCCTGTGACTTCCAATGACACTGCTGTGGTAGGAGGGTAGCTTTGTTATTCCTCGACCGTGGTAAAAGTACTGATTCTCCTCTCCTCGAGGCCTCTTCTCCCAGTGGGTGGGGGAGGAGTAGAGAGGCTTCTCATGTGATTTCCATTGGTACTACAGTGCATGGGGTCGTGGTTATGACCTGACTGCCTACTCCACCTCTCTGATATCTCTCCAGCAGCAGAGTTGGAGCACCTCTTTATAGACTTGAAAGGATAGAAGTCAAGGCTTTCCACTCAGTTTTTGCTGTTGTGGATGGGGGCAGAGCCACAGTTTTTTTGTTTTTTGTTTTGTTTTGTTTTGTTTTTGTGGTGTTTGGCAAGAGTAGAATAATTATTGCCTGAAGATTTCTGTTTTGCTAGGTTGCACCTTTCTTGGTCCTTTGGCTAGGAAGAGCAAGCTTTCAATGGGTTTTTATCTGCCTGTGCATTTGTCTGTCTTTGACATTTCTGGATTTCTGGCTTATTTAGTTCCATGCCCATGATAGGTAAAATCAGAGAAAACCAGGTAGCTCACCACCATGTTGTTGCTCAGGTCCCAAGGTCCCTGTGGTCTGCCTTCTTCTGTCCACTTTTCAGCATTCTTTTTTGTTTTACATATAATACTCATGATTTGTACTTAGGATGAGGAATAGGGAAAAAAGTATATCTACTCTTTCTTCTGAAAGCAGAAGCTCTACTCAATACAATTTTTTTTTTAATTTATTTGACAGAGATAGAGACAGCCAGCGAGAGAGGGAACACAAGCAGGGGGAGTGGGAGAGGAAGAAGCAGGCTCATAGCAGAGGAGCCTGATGTGGGGCTCGATCCCATAACGCCGGGATCACGCCCTGAGCCGAAGGCAGACGCTTAACCGCTGTGCCACCCAGGTGCCCCTACTCAATACAATTTTTAACCTGCTTATGAAATTTCTTAACTTATCTTGCTCCCTTTTCTGAGTTGTACCTCTTTTCTTCCCCTCTATCATGTACAGAATTCTTACCAGCTTAATGTATCATGGTAACCTTCTCCCAGTTTGTATTAGTTTGACCTGGGTTATGTTATGAGGCTTTTACTATTCTTCCAGAGGCATCAAAGAGAAAATTGTTATCTTGGAATTGCATATGCTTTGCAATGGATTTGTTTAAAATCTTCTTTTGTTCATTAATCAAAATGGAAACCTCACTTTAAATATGTATTACTAACATCCTAATTTTAATTTTAGGCAAAATAGCAAGAAAACTGAAGTCTCAGGTTCCTTTAGTTAAATACAAAAATACATTAATCCAATGTTGTAAATAAAATGTCTAAAAGGCACTTAAGAATGTTAAGAAATATGATCTAAATTAAGATAATATTCAAGGGCTGCCTGGGTGGCTCAGTTGGTTAAGTTTCCGCCTTCAGCTCAGATTATATCCCAGGGTCCTGGGATCGAGCCCTACAGTGGGCTCTCTGCTTAGCAGGGAGTCTGTTCTCCCTCTCCCTCTGTTCTCCCCCTCCTCTTGTGCTCTCTCTTGAGTAAATAAATAAAATCTTTTTAAAAAAGACAATATTCAATTACATTAGAGCTATTACTTTAAAAATGTGTCAGATATTTTACATTAAAATTTACCCAGAAAGTTGTCATAGAAACTGTTATATAGATGCATATTTTTAGATTACTATCTGGCTCTCACTAAAGCCAATTCATAAAAGATTCTAGTTTTTAATAACTTTTAACATACTTTAATTGTAATACTAATTTTGGTTGCAATCTCATATTTAGATCACATTTAGATAAACTTTATGATTTAGTTTTAATGCAGACATTAAACTTTTTGTGAAATTTACATATATCATTGTTTCAATATCTCAAAGTTACATTCTGTACTAACTGTAATCATTATCACAGAGAAAAACATTAAATTACTGTTCTTTAGAATTAATGTTAAATGTATATCTCTTTTTATTATACACTATTTCCAAATCACATTTAAAATTTTCAGACATTTTATGTATAAATCCAAACTTAGAATATATTTTGTAGAAAAAAATAAATGTTCATATCAAGCTTTACTGAAATAGGGGGATAGTTGGTTCTAATCCCACCTCTTAGGTTGATTTATAACAAGGGCTTTTCTAATTGCCTATATTAAAGTGACAGGATTTTTGTCGGTTGATTGGTAGGTTGGTCTTAAGACCATAAAGCAAAAGAGAGTAATTTGTTTAAAAACAGTTACATGTGATACACTTTTAGCATGCAGACATGCTCATAGATTACTAAGTCTCTTTGCCCAAACTACAGACAAATGGGTAAACAAGATCCAAACAACCTTCCTTTATATTCCTACCATATAAGCTTTAATTTTTAATCAATAATTTAAAATTATTCCTTCATAATTTACTTTTTCAATAAATTAGAACTTCATAATATTATCCAATTGGTTTGGTACCTTTCCAAACATATAATCTATTCTGAGACTCCAAAATATTTGCACGATTTTAAAGTCCACAAACATATATGTTTATATGATTTATGGCACTTTACCATAGATAAACAAAGATTATCTCATATGTTAAGCAGAATTTTTTATAGTTAGACATATTTTTCATTTTTTATTTAATGCCTTTTTCTAGATTAAGGTAGAGCCACACATTTCTATCCCATGGACTAGCAATGCTCTGGCTTTATACTAAAGACTTACTCATTCTGTACCCTAACTAAGCTGAGTTTGCTCCTTGGTGGGCTACAGGTAGAGACTATAGTAGGTAGAGTTGTCCCACAAAACAAACTTTATTTGCAGCAAATAAAATCATGGGGAATAACTTCTAGAGCCATGACTTCCTGAATGGGGGTGAGTGGGTTTCTTTTATTTGGGGTTAAGATGACTGTTCAGAAAGGGGAATTTTATCATCGCGTGTAGAGGTACGTATAAGGTTGTGCATACCTATATAGGAACCATGGCTATACACGCATCTTGTTATGTTAATGAGGACTGTGCTCCTCCTTGTTTAGAGACTTTAGCAGTATAATGAAGAAGAGGTAACGATTCATCATTGCATGGTCCATCTGCACCTGTGTGAGCCAGTGGTCCAACAAAACTGGTCTAGGCCACCGGAGCTCTTCTTGTTTGCCTCTAAAAGAAATTAACATTCCTGTGAAAAGAAGAGGGGTCAGTGGGGGTCTTGCTGGTGAGGGTTTTTACCTCATGAAACCCTATGTTTCAATCCTGCAAAACAACTGAAAATGTGCATTAGGTCAACCTTTACTTTTGGAACAGCAGTGGGAGTTTTACCATTGATTTACTGTCTCTAATATGATTAGGCTATTTTGTGGCCTGGTAGAGACTACTAGTTTTTACATTCCCTTTGTTCCCTTAAAATCCTTGACTACTGAGGTGTTTGCATTTTTGTAATTCTGACACCTCCTAGGAAGTTCCACCAGAAGTGTGCTAGGACCAGTAGAGCTGGTAGGGCATAGATCACAGAGAAGTGTGGGGATAGCTGGGGACCTAAAGTGATCGTCTTGTGTCTGAAAACTATGTCTCCTCTTTCTTTCTCTGGGGACCTCTAACTCTTTCTGCTTGCAATTCTAATTAGCTTCTAGCCATTCAAATGCACTCTCTGTAGTAGCTAAGCTGAACGCTACTATTCTTGAAAAGGCTATGGAGAAGATCAGTTTTGCTTTTAGGATTATTTAATTTACCAATTTATGAATTAAATCCCTATTTTGTTATTATGCTTTTAGGTTCAACTTACAAATCTTTTATTGTATTTGTAAGTCTAGCAGTATTTAAAAATTACTTTAAGGAGCTTTTAATTAGTACTTAGTCCTTTTTACAAATGTATTCAATCTAACATGTATAAACAAATCATACCGCGTCTACAAATTTAAAACATTTGATCTCCTTCTCAAGCACTATAACTGTCTGACAATAAACGCAATCCTCCTGAATATGAATCAGAACCAGCAACTTGCCTTTAGTACTACTGTCATTAAGTAATGAGGCCAGAAATTTTCTTCCTCTGGCCTATATCTCTATGATAAATTGATGCTCTCCTTTTTTTTTCTTTTCTTCTTCTTCTTCTTCTTCTTCTTCTTCTTCTTCTTCTTCTTTTTTTTTTTTTTTTTTTGCCAGAACTAATAGCTGGGGTTATCTTATTTGCAACACGCCAAATCATCTGAGAGGTTTCTTCTTCCTTAATGAGGCCATTTAACCAAGCCAAACACCCCTCTCCTTTCATTGGACAAATACTTTTTTGATGGATTCTAAGTTGTGGGTAAACTGTGTCTAAGATGTAACTTCTTCACTTAGTAACTTCACTCCCTTGCAAATCCCTGTGATTACTACTCTTTAAATATTTTATTTTATTTGTTTTATTTTAAGTAGGCTCCATGCCCAATGTGGCGCCTGAAATCACCACCTTGAGATTAAGAGTCTCGCGCTCTACTGACTGGAGGTGTCTGCCTACTCTAAATTGTCAACCATCTGCTGCCATGCCTGGAAACAGGTCACTTGGATGGGGGTTAAAAGGCGATGTAACCAAACCCACATGAGTTCACTCATCGGTAAGTCAGAAACTGAACCAGGTTGAGTTGTCCCACAAAGAAAGCTTATTTGCAGCAAATAATATGATCACAGGGAATGGCTTCCAAAGCTGTGGCTCCCTGAGAGAGGGTGAATGGGTTCCTTTAGTTTGGGGTTAGGGTGAGTACTTAGATAGGGAAGCCTTGTCATCCTATGTACAGGTGGGCATTAGGTCATGCCCGCACTTAAGGAAACATGCCTATACATACATTGTATGTAATGTAAATGAGGCAGAGGCTCCTCTTTGGGCAGAGATTTTAGTATTATTTTTTTAAAGATTTCTTTCTTGGGGCGCCTGGGTGTCTCAGTCGGTTAAGTGTTTGCTTCTACTCAGGTCATGATCCCAGTGTCCTGGGATTGAGCCCCGAGTTGGGCTCTCTGCTCAGCGGGGAGCCTGCTTCTCCCTCTCCCTCTGACTGCCACCCACCCTGCTTGTGCTCTGTCTATATCAAATTAAAAAGAATCTTTAAAAAAGAAAAAAATGACTTATTTCTTTATTTTAGAGAGAGAGCATGAGAGCAGGGGGAGGGGCAGAGGGAGAGGGAGAGAAGCAGAGAAGCAGATTCCCCGCTGAGCGGGCCCTACATGGGGCTATATCCCAGGAACCTGAGATCAGCACCTGAGCTGAAACCAAGAGCCGGAGGTCATCGGAAGGAGCCACCCAGGAGCCCCAGAGATTTTAGTATTATAATGAGACGTAGTTGTCAGTCATTCCAGAGGTCACTCTATGTTGCAAGTATGCACACGCAAGTCAGGAGGGGTTAGCTCAAAAGGTCTGGGTGGTCTGAGCCAGCAGGAGGTCTTGTCAGGGCAATGGTGGTTTCCGGTTTCATTTGTCTGGGTTAAGAGGTAAGCCGGAAAGAAGAGCTTAAGGAAAAATGTAAGAGGAAGGTTAGTGAGTACAAGGTGGTGGGCAGTAAAGGTCAGCTCTCATGTCAGGGGTCTAGGTGGTGACAGAAACAGCTCTCATCTATTAACCACTTGGGCTACTTTCACTTATAATTTTTATATTTTCCTGAATATTGATAAGCATCCTATCACCATCCATGCAACAATTTTTTTCTCTATTTTACTTCCTACAATGTGTATGCTGAGATAAATATTAAGTAGGAGAGGTTATAACTATCCCCCTCCCCTCCCAATTTAGGCCATCTTGCTGCTCCTGCTGTTCTAATTTTTCACCAGTAGAGCACCATGACCTCTTTGGAATAGCCCGCAGGGTTCCTTCTGTCTAGTTTTATACAACATATGCATTTAGAGGAACATGGGGACAAGTCCATGCTGTTTTCTCATCTTCAGATTTTTCCTCCTGGATAAGATATTTATTTCCTGCTTTTACTTAACAATCCATGTAAATGCTACCATGCTATCTGGGCCACATTTTACAACTGATTTGAGCTAATGTGGTTGTTTACAATTACTTGGAGTTTTGGGGGCCTCTCATAGAAATAGGTGAGGTGTTGCAGGGCTCCCCCTTACAACTCTCCCACTCCTAGGGGACAATGAAGTCACACCCAAACAGAATTTTGCCACATAGGCAGCTATTTACTATCATCTAGGTACAAAAACAGTCCTAGAAACCACTGTAAACACTGTTCACTTTTGGGTGTTCCTAGGTATTCCAACCACACCTTGAATGAAATGTTTAATGTTTACAAACACACACACACACACACATACAAGTTTGGATTCTGCTAATTTTATAGACAGTATCAGGTATCAGAACACTGAATCAGGGATGGAGACAGTACCCTTTGGAATCAAACCTCAAATGCCATTCTGAAGAGTGTAAGACTTCTGAGCTTATTAGATTCTTACATCCTGTTTATGAAAAAAAAAAAAACAAGCAGTGTCACTAAAATAATTCTACCTAATTCATATATTCTACTAATGAAATTTTACTAATGAAAACCTTTGGCTAATGTCTATTAGGCTAATAAACAAAGTCTTTGTTACTGGTCAGAACCCAAGAGAGCTGAGCCCTGGAGGCTCTAGATTAAATTCTACATAATCCTCCCTGGAGTGTGTTTTCCCAATTAGGACAATAACTACCCCCCAGAGTATATAGATTAAAACCACATCTCTCTCTCTTTCTCCCACAAACACACACATGCACCCACAGAGTATTATGTTTATGCTGAAGTATTTTATTTTTATTTTTTCCTCTAAATTTTTATTTAAATGCCAGTTAGTTAACATACAGTATAATATTAGATTCAGGTGTAGAATTTAGTGCATCATCACTTCCATACATCACCCAGTGCTCATCATGACAAGTGCCCTCCTTAATCCCCATCGCCTCTTTTACCCATCCCCCCAACCACCTCCCCTCTGGTAACCATCAGTTTGTTCTCTATAGTTAAGAGTCTCCTTCTTGGGTTTTCTCTCGCTCTCTTTTTTTTCTCCCTATGTTCGTTTGTTTTGTTTCTTGAATTCCACATATGAGTGAAATCATACGGTATTTGTCTTTCTCTCAAATCTGTTCCCTAAATAACAAACAGCAGGAGTGATTTTCCTCAAACATAATAATGATCTACAGAGATCTAAACTCTAGTTACATATATAAACATACAAAATAAATATATATAATGTATAATTTCAGAATAAGAATATTAAATGAAAAAACAAATCATTTAAGAATATGTGCAATTTGATTCCATTTTAAGATCAGAAGAGGCAAAACCAAATATATGCATATATATATTTCTTTTTAAATAAACTTCTTTAAATAAACTAAGAAAAGATTTACGTAAAGAAAATCACTCAAATTAAAACCACACAACCCAAAGAATTTTCACAAAGTTAACACAGCTACTGCACAGTTTAAGAAATGAAATATTACTAGCACCTCAGAAATCTTTTCTTGTACCCCATGCCAATCAGTCATTCTTCTTTCCTCCTAGATGTAACCAACTATACGATTTCAAATATAATAAATTTCCCTGTTTGGAACATTATGTAAACAGAATCGTATGGTATACATTCTTTAACATCTGATTTCTTTTCAACATTACATTTGTGGTTTTGCTCAGTGCCAATATCACAGCCAATGAGGTTTATCTGAGGTGCGATGATTGCTAATTGAAAACTTTTCCCAGAATGCATGGCTGGCTCAGTTGGGGGATCATGTGACTTTTGATCTCCAGGTTGTGAGTTTGAACCCGGAACTGGGTATAGAGACTACTTAAATAAATAAACTTTAAAAAAAACATTTCATTTATGAAATTCATTCATGACATTGTATGTAGCAGTGGTTTGCTCTTTTTCATTACTATGTGGTATTCCCTGTAATAATATTCTAATTTATATGTCCATTCTACTAATGGCCATTTGGAGCTTTCCTGCTTTGGGCTATAACTAATAATACTGTTATGAATATTCTTGAACATGTATTTTAGGGCACTGAGGCAGACATTTCTTCTTTTTTCTCCAAGTTTTTATTTAAATTCCAGTTAGTTAACATACAGTGTAATGTTAGTTTCAGATGTAGAATTTAGTGATTCATCACTTACACACAACACCCAGTGCTCATCATAACAAAAGCCCTCCTTAATACCCATCACCTATTTCACCCATCCCCCCACCCACCTCCCTCCCGTGACCACCAGTTTGTTATCTGTAGTTAAGAGTCTGTTTCTTGATTTGCCCCTCTCTTTTTCCTTTTGCTCGTTTGTTTTGTTCTTTTAATTCCACATGAGTGAAATTATATGGTATTTGTCTTTCTCTGACTGACTTATTTTGCTTAGCATAATACTTTCTAGTTCCAACTTTCATATAATATATTATCATTTGATTATATATTCATTATATATATTCATTCATATATATTCATTATGAATATATGAAATACACACACACATATATATTCATTATAAATATATGAAATACACACACACACACACACACACACACTTACACCACATCTTCTTAATCCTTTCATTAGTTGGTGGACAGTTGGGCTCTTTTTATAATTTGGCTATTGTTGATAATGCTGCTATAAACATGAGGTTATGCTGAAGTATTTTTTAAAGTAAATGTTGAGATTTCAGTTGGTGAAAAAAAAAAAAGGAGCAATATTGGTGAAGGCTGAGCAAGGGAAATCAAACATGAAGACCATGAGGACATGGAGGACTTCTGATTCAAGAGCTACCATGCTAGAGGAGCAGAGCTTGAGAGACAAGGTTCGGCTTGATTCTGGTGAATATGGAAAATCAGACTGAAGAGTTTGGACTTGACCTAGAAGGGTGTCTATTCTCCCAGGAACTTAGGTTGGGTTATCATTCATCCATTCAACCAACAGCTATTGAGCATTGCCTGTAAATCAAGCCATATTTGGCACAGAGGATTCACAAATTAAGTAAGTTCTTTGTGGGGGAGGGAGGAGAAAGGAATTAACAGTAATTGCACCCTTATTATGTGCTAGTCTGTGTGTTACATGCTTGAATGTATTGTCTCATTTAATTATTATAAAAATTCCATGAGATTTGATTTATTATCATTTTTGAGAGAGAGAGAGAGAGAGCATGAGTGTGGGGAGGGGCAGAGGGAGGGAGAGAATTCTAAGCGGGTTCCATGCTGGGACCCATCGTGGGGCTCGATCCCATGACCCAGAGATCATGACCTCAGCCAAAATCAAGAGTCGGACACTTAACTGACTGAGCCACCCAGGCACTCTGAGATTTGATTTATTATTACTGTCACTTTACAATTATCTGAAATTAAAGGTCAGATAGGTAAAGTAACTTGCCCTAAATCCCAGGTATTCAGTAGTGGTGTAGGTATTTGAATTCAAGTCTGAATCCAAATATCTGGTAATAGCACAAATAAATGTGAAATAGTTATAATAAGAACACCTTCCCCCCAAACCCAAACAAACCAAAAGCAAAAACCCAAGGTCATTTAATTTGTGTAATTGCTTAAGATAATATCGTACTACCAAGCATGACAGAGTTCAGTTCTCTAGTGTTTCACTCTTAAGAACCATCTGCCAAAGGTATAGAACAAATCTGAACAGGCAAGAAGATCTTCAGTGTTACTCTCTGACAGAGAAGAGAGAAATATAAATTTGCCAAGTGGTTTTATCTAACAATAATCATCATATATATGTTTGTCACTTTTTAATTTAAAGACCATTTTTGTATGCATTCCTTTTTTTAATCCTCACAAAAATCCTCATATATGTAATATATATTATATATATACTATATATAGTATAAATATATATAAACTTTTAATTGATATATCCATCTATCTATATAATTTTACAGATGTGGACATTGAGATGTAGGGATGTTAAAGCATGCAGCTATCAGGCTATAGGATTTGACTGGTCAATTCTCCTGATTTTAAGGCCAATGATGTTTCCAGCTCACTGCAGCTGTGCTGTTTTAAGCATTAAAACACTTCCAAAATTATATTTAGCTCTTTATCTTAATCAATTAAGTTAGGCTATATTGAAACTGTCTTAAATCATGTAATTTTCTCAATTTTTAATAGCTGCTGGGAAAATTCCCAATTAAAAGTTATGAATGTTAAAAATAAGAAAGAAAACCAGAAATAACTGTATCTCAGACTTAAGTTCAATGATATTTTATTCCTTTCTTTTCTTTTCTTCTCTTTTCTTTTCTTTTTTTTAAAGATTTTATTTCTTTATTTGACAGAGAGAGAGACAGCCAGAGAGAGAGGGAATACAAGCAGGGGGAGTGGGAGAGGAAGAAGCAGGCTCCCAGCAGAGCAGGGAGCCCAAAGCAGGGCTCCATCCCAGGACCCTGGGATCATGCCCCGGGCCAAAGGCAGACGCTTAATGACTGAGCCACCCAGGCACCCCATATTCCTTTACTTTCCATAGGAAAGCTATTTGGAATGAAAATTCATCTGCAATATAAAGTATTTATGAAAATAGTTAGTGTCCAATATATAGCTGGCATTCAATAGACATTTATTTGTCAAACAACTGATCACCTCCTAAGATTTCTAAATAAACTGTATCCTTTAATAAGAAAGTAAGAGTCCCTTGAAGCTGACATCCTCCATTTAGACAACAATAGATTCCACTAATGTTTTTGAAAAGCTATTTTCTTAGATAAGTTTAGAATAACTTCTTGAAATATGTTTAAGGCTTAGCAAATATATTCTCTACTGAAACAGTAATGACATTTTAGCTTGGTCTACATGGAATATTTTCAAATTCTAAATTAGTGAAATCTGATTATTAAAAAGAAAAGTTTTATTCTCCCTCACAATGCAGTTTAAATAAGTGTTTTTAAAAGTGTGATTTACAGCATTCCTTGGAGAGAAAAAAAGGTTCTGTGGTGAAACACACTTGTGAAATTCTCAACTACAGGATATTAAACAGATTTTTGGGACTATGTTAATGTACACTGTGATTCTCTGAAAGTGGGTTATAGTGTGAAGCATTTCTTTAATGTATTTTCCTGCAAGTATTTCATGTGGAGAATGTTGCAGGAACACTGTGCTCTTCCTGGGGCCCTACAACTATTATCCCTCAAGATGCCTTGGAGCTCATGTTGGTGATATTCCTTCTTCCTTTGTCTTAATTCTACAGCTGTATCCATTTTAAAATACATTTATTCTAAATTGGCACTTGTTTATTATCGTAGTTGCCCCCAGAAGCTAGACTCTGAGAAAAGGATGGAGTGAATATAGTTTATTTAGGGGTGCAGATATCATCAGGAGAGTGGGGTGAGTGATTTAGAAAAGCACAGACAGCCATTAAGGGACATGCAATTAAACCAGCTCCTACAGTGGACAACTAAAACTTGATCCCCAAGGGGAGTTTTGGCAATTTATACATGCCTCAGAATTATCCCAGCTGAAGGGCAAGGGAGCTAAGGTATTTAGGTGCTCACATTACCAGTTTTTGTGAAGGGCCCTGAGGGCGATGTTAATTTGTTCATTTGGAATCACTTGTGGCCCTCAGCAAGCAAAGTGGTTTCTGATAGCCTAAGGGCAAACCTCTAACAAAAACACGAGATTTGATCTTTGGGAAAAAGTCAGACTGACATAGCAACACAAAGGGGATTCCAGGGGACAAAGGCTGAGGACCCACAGCATCTGTCAAAATCAAGAAAGAAGTGTTCAATAGGCAACATTTGAGCTGGTAACGGCTCCATCAGCATGGGTGTTTGAATAACTAGCATGAGTAGAGCAGCCTACTGATCTGAAAGAAAGCAATCCATCTTTGTTGTTTTAAGTCAACAAAATTTTATGTTATTGACATTATTATTGCTCCTGAGCATTCCTAGCTTATACTGACTGACACATCTTAACTGCTTGAGTCTAAGTCTATTTTCTAATGTTAATAAATCTGTAACCAGAATGATTTATCTTCGGGGGGAGCAAAGTTTATGTACCATTATAGAAAATAATGGAAATAATCTTCCCTAAAGATAGGTCACCATTGTCTTTCTGCTCATGAAATGAAGGAGAATTTTTTAAGCAATATAGTGCTTAATTTCAGAGATGAAATATTTGTATTTGGGGCACACAAATTTATTCTCTCTAAATGATATCACTATGGTTATTTCAGATGGGTCATCAATTTGTTTCACAATAAGACTAAAATGTTGAGAGTAATTTTGCATTTTATTTTTCAGTCTATTTGTTCTTCAGTGATTATCATAATATACCATAAATATCTGAAATTTAAACATATTTATGTAGGATGACATCTTTGGGCATTTTACTCTACAGATGAATCAAAATAAAAAAAGGTCTGACTTATAGAAGATCTCAATCTGTTTATTAATGAAAGGAAGGAACACTTTTTTTTTTAAATCCTACCGGTAATGACTATTAAGCTAGTAATGATTACTAGGCTGGATAATTAAAAATATTGGTTTTAGGGTCAGAGAGAACTGGATTCCAATCCTGACTTCCTGTGAGGACTTGAGCAAGTTAGATGAACTCTTAAATCATGGCTTCTTCATGTATAAAATGAGCATAAAAATAACTAAATAAGAGGTTTATTAACTGAATATATTCAGTTAGCTGAGGTATATGAAGCACTTGGCAAAGAATCTAGTATATAGAAATCTCTGAGAAAACAAAAGGTGGTTTATTTTCATCGTAGATTCAGTTTTTATTTTTGTTTCTTATAATCTTATTACTTTATAATCTATATCCAGTGGAAACATAGTTTTGTTATTTAAACTGTTTCACTATTTACACCCAAACAGATACAGGGAAAAATGCCTATTTGATAATATTCCCAAGAAAGAAGCAACTTGATTCTAGGTCACAAACACTCAGGCCAATGCACGAATTCTTGTCTATCTGGGGGAGGAAATACTTGGCTTTCACTATTAAAGGACTTCTATCAATATAGCTCAAGGAGTGACTGGTAGATTGGGATAGAGAGGCTAAATTTCAACTTCTAACATATTTTGAGTTTAATTAACTTTATTTCTTTCTGAAGGATGAGAGTTTAATCAGAATGTCCAAAGCTGAAGACATCATGTACTTCATCATTTATATAATACCCTACTACTAGAAAATTCCTTAGATGTTTAAGTATCTTCCTTTAGAAACAGTTGTATTGTTTAGGATCCACAGCACTGCAAACCCCAGGAAATGTCACTGCCTCATTATCTGGGAGTGAAGTATCCAACAGTGACTTAGTAATGGATGAGAAGGGAGCGGGCCCGTGTGATGGCTGAAGCTGCAGCTTTTATCTGCTGTCGAACGCTGATGATCTGAGGAGTAGTTTGGGTCTACCTATCATATTTCTCCTGCACAGGTGTCTTTATACACCAGACATCCCACTATTTGCCCTACTCCCAAAGATCCTTTTGGAGTTATGGATATTTTATCTCGTCTTCGACATTATCTTGCCTCAAAGATGAAACAGAATAACTGGCCTGCATTTTAACTCAATCTACCAACCCGTAATTATCTACTGGAGCAAAGTGTTCTTAGACATTCAGATACAGGATAGGGAGAAGAAAGTAGAAAATGATTTAGTCAGGTCTGATGCAGGGCAGAGTGCTGTATAGCTTTACAGGACAGCAGGGGAATGGACGTTGAGAAGAGGGAGGGAGAAGCCAGACTATTGAAACAAAGTAGCTTGATACCCACGTTTAGCTAAAACAGACTCAAGCTGTGACTGCCTGCTTGCCCCTCTAGGTGCTGTCATTAGAGAGCTGTGAGCAGAGTCAGAGACAATGGCCAGGGGCTGGCTTTCCCCCGAGCAGGAGGATGAGGGCCATGAGCATTTACTATGTGAGTAAAAGCAGTGTGCTCCCTCCCCGCCAGCCTTAGGGCGTACCAAGCGTGCTCAGTTTGCTCAGTGTTTTCCATAGGCCTTTGCTCCTCATTCCGCAGATGTTTCCAGGCAAATTTTTGAATTTTTTTGCTTGGTACAGATTTTCTTATGAATGGGTATCCTAGAACTTGGAAAATAAACAACAAAACAAAAACAAAAAACCCAACCCAAAATATATTTCAATATGAACAGCATACTGTCTTTTCATTTATGTATCTTTTGGTGTAATAACCTTGTTTTCTACAAAGCATTGAGAGGTCTGTACATAGAATGAAAGGAGGAGGAAAATATAACAGTTTTTTATTCCAACTTCAATGAATTTTTACTTTATATTAGGGGCTAATTGTTAGATTTTATTCTGACAAATTATTTATTTACGGTTAGAATAAGGCTGTCTGCCTCCAGAGAACAAATATTTTCTCCCTTCTAGTTTTCAATTTTTTTCAGATCTCAGAATTATTTCTTAACCCTCCTTTCTGAACTTCCCATTTTCTCTAGATGCCCTTCTAAGTTCTTTACCTCAACCTAATATCCTGGAATATCAGGAAAGAAGAAAGAAGGAAGTAGCAAAAAATAAATGCAAGTAAAATAGGATTCTCTTCTCCTCTTGAGTTTTCGAAATTATGTGTGGCAATTGAAGCATAATTATAACACTATGATTAAATATAACATAATTATAACACTATATAATTAAGCATAACATAATTAGGACACTGGTTTTAAATGTATGTAGAGGAAATATTTAAGACAATTTTATTACAAATGAGAGCAAGTACAGGAATGAAAATGGAGGTAAGATTTCTATACTTCACTCAAACCAGTAAAACTATGACATCAATAGTTTATGAGAAGGTATATATGTATAAGGTAACACTTAGAGCAACCACAAAATGCACTATAAATGAAACATACCTAGAAAAAGACAAGTACCATAAAGCAAGCAGAAGGAAGCGTTTGATAAAGATAAGAGCAAAAATTGATAAAATTGAAAACAGAAAAACCACTAATAAAATAAAGCAAAGAGTTGCTACTTTGAAAGATCAAAAATCAGCAAACTTCTAGCAAGACTAACAAAGAAAAAAGTGTGAAGGCAAAAATTACCAGTATGGGGAATGAAAAAATATCACTACAAACCCTAAACACGCAGAAAAGATAATAAAGGACTATATGAACAATTCTGTACACGTGAATTTGACAGCTTAGATAAAACGACCAATTCCTTGAAAAAGACAAATTGCTGTACTTACCCACTATGACATAGGTAATTTGAATAGCACTATACTTATTAAGGACGTTGAATTCATAATTTAAAAACTCCCCCAAAAAGTAATCTCCAGGCCCAGATGTTTTCTCTAAAGAATTCTACCAAATATTTAAAGAATTAACACCAACCAAACACAGTATCTTTCAGAAAATAGAAGAGTGAAACTTTCCCAACTCATTTAATTAAGCTAATATTACCCTGATAGCAAAATCATACAAAGACAGCACACACACACACACTACAGACCAATATCACTCATGAATATGGATGCAAAAAACCTTAACAAAATATTAGCAAATAGAATTCAGCAACATGTAAAAATAATAATACACCATGACAGGTTGGGGTTCATTCCTGGGATGCAAGACTGCTTCAATATTTGAAAATCAATAAATGGTTTCTACTATATTAACAGGATAATGAAGAAAAACATTATATGACATGTCAATTAATGGCAAAAGCACACTTGACAAAATTCGGTTCATTCATGATAAAATCTCTGAGAAGAAATAGAAATAGAGGGAAACTTCCTCAATTTTATAAAGAAAATCTACCAAAAACTTAGAGCTGGCATTCTACTTAATGGTGAAAGACTGAAAGCTTTTCCCCTAAGATTTGGAATAAGGCAAAAATGTTCACTCTCAACTCTTTCCTATAGTGCTGGAAATTTTAGCCAATAAAATAGGGTTAAAAGAGGAAATAGAAAGCATATATATTAGAAAGGAGGAAAAAAGTCAAGTGCATTTCTATATACTAGCAATGAAATCATAGACACCAAAATTTAAAATGCAATAGCCATTTAACATTTCTTTTTTGAAAAAAGAGATGCTTAGGTGTTAATCTTACAAAACCTATATAGGACTTGTCTGATGAAAGCTACACAAAGCTGATAAAAGAAAGAGATTTAAATAAGATTTAAATAACTGGAGAGATAGACCTTGTTCATGGATTGGGTAACTCAAAATAATAAAAATATCAATTTTCCCAAAATTTATATTCAGGTTTAAAGTAATTTCTATCAAAATGCCAGCAAGGTTTTTTTGGTAGATATTTACAGTGTTATCATCAAATTTATATAGAAAGAGAAAAGAACTAGAATAACTTACAGTAATTTTGAAAAACAAGGTTAAAGTTGGAACAGTCTATCCCATTTTAAGTTTTTTTCTATAACTACCGTAATCAAGATTGTGGTATTGGTGGAGGAATAGAGAAATGGATTAATAGAACAGAGAACACAGAAGTAGATCCACACAAATATGCCCAACTGATTTCTTTTTAAATTGTTGCTCAACTGACTTCTGAAAAAGATGCCAAAGCAATTTCATGGACAAAAAAATAATCTTTTCAACAAATGGTGCTGAAGCTATTAGACATCCACATGCAATAATGTTAATAATAAAAGTTGCCTTGACTTAAGTGCTTTTCTGTACAAAAAGCAACTCAAAATGGATTATGGACTTAAATTGAAAGTGTAGAACTATACAACACTTAGGGGAAAAAAATTAGGAGAAAATCTTCATCTAGAGCTGGGCAGAGTTTTTAGACTTGTTGCCAAAAGCATGACTCATGAAAGGAAAAGTTGGTAAATTGGACTTCATCAAAATTAAATAATTTTTCCCTTAAAAAAAACCTTGTGAAGAAAATAAAAATGCAAGTTACAGAGTTAGAGAAAACATTTCAAACCACATATCTGATAAAGAATAGTATCTAGAATAGATAAAGAACTCTCAAAACTCAACAGTAAAAAAGCAAAAAAGTCAATTAGAAGATGGGCAGAGGTCATGAAGAGGATATACAGATGGCAAATGAAACATGAAAAGGTGTTCAACGTCCACAGTCGTTGGGAAATTGCTAACCAAAACTACAATGAGATCTCACTGTGAACCTATCAGATGTGCTAAAATAAAAGTGAGAACACCAAATGCTGGTGAGGATGTAGACAAGCTGGAATCAGACATTGCTGGTAGGAATGTAAAGTGGTACAGCTACTCTGGAAAACATTTTGGCAGTTTCTTTAAAAACTAAACATGTAACTACCACATGACCCAGCTATCGCTTTCTTAGGCATATATCCCGGACAAATGGACATTTATGTTCACACAAAAATCTGTACATGAATGTTTATTTGTAATAGACAAATACTAGAAACAGCCCAGATGTCCTTCAACAGGTTAAACAAACTTTGGTACATCCATTCCATGGAATACTACTCAACAAATTATGCAGCAACCTCAATAAGTCTCCAGAGAATTATGCTGGTTGGAAAAAGCCAATCCCAAAAGGTTACATACTGTGTCATTTCATTCATATAGCATTCATGAGTTGAGAAAATTTTGAAAATGGAGAACAGACAAGTGGTTGCCAGGGGTTGAAGAGGAATTGGGGTGAAAAGGAAGCGGATATGGTTACAAAGGGCAGCCTGAGGGGTCATTGTGTTGATGAAAAATTCTGTATGTTGACTGTTTTAATGCCAATGGTCTGGTTGCCATTCTGGCATTCTGGTTGTGATACCGTACCATAGATTTGCAAGATGTTTTCATTGGGGGAGACTAGATAATGGACACAAGGGAACTCTCTGTACTATTTCTTACAACTGCATGTGAAACTACAATTATCTCCAAAAAAAGTTTAATTTAAGAAAAGAAATGATATGTCATCAGACAGAAAAAAAGCGATAATGGACAATCAACATTAAACATATATTCTGGCAGGATACTCTCTGTTTTTCATACACACAGTCACACGCATGTGCATGTATACACACAGACACAATTCTGAGTCCCTGGGAGTAGATTTGAATTCCTACTTGAGGTTTTCTGTGAATCTCTGACAATTTTCCATTTGGCTTTCTATATTCATTGATGTAGACAAAATAAAAGCAAACTTGTCATCTGCCCTTGGAGCCGAGGTATCTTCTTTCCTTGGTAATTGTTCTTATAATCTTTTGATTAAATGTACCCGAAAATGGGGGAAAGGAGTATTTATTTGTAGAGACAAATCTGAACCATTTGTTTGCACTCTGGGAGAGAACATAAGACAACTGTGCTACTGCTTGACTTCTATTCCATCTCAGCATCTGCCCTGAAACACTGATTTGCACCCGTGTGACAGTCCTCCCTCACAGTGGGGAGAGGTGTTCCTAAACTCGCTGTAAATGCCATCCCATCAGTGCTGGGCCAGTGTCCCCAACACTCCTGTTGGCCCTTTTTGCTAGCAGACATGTTATGGGCTGTGTGTCTCCCGCTGGCCTCTAGGCCCACACAGTTGTCCGGCTGTCACAGAGGCCTATTACACCAGATGAGGCCTCAGGTTCTTTCCAACCCTAAATGTTCAGGATTTGGTGAAAGCAGCTGGTCTGCTTTCCTCTCTTTTCCTCAATTGCTCTGCTCTGCCAACACACTAGAAGCTTAAATTTTGACTTCTCCGTAATGACTTCATTCATCCTGTTTTGGTCTGCCCTGGGTTCTGTTCCTGGCTTTGCCATGTGT
Organism: Ursus americanus; assembly: GCF_024610735.1. NCBI lineage: Eukaryota > Metazoa > Chordata > Mammalia > Carnivora > Ursidae > Ursus > Ursus americanus. The sequence goes on along the minus strand of NC_142137.1, from coordinate 6,827,864 downwards.
TCCCTGTGTTATGTGACTTGAGCAAAGCATCCAGTCTCTCTGGGCAACAAGTTCTCTATTTTTAAATTGGTGATAATAATAAAATTAATGCCCACTCTGTCAACCTCACAGCACAGTGGTGAAAATCATATAAGACATGTGTAAGCTCAAGGAGGATATTAACTATTACGTAATATCAGGTTTAGTGTTTAGAACTGAGCCCCCCTTATGTCATGGCAAATTGGGGAGGAGGACCCCACGCTGTGCCCTTTGGCAGTCAAATGTGTGGCATTTCAGAATCCTGTGAAGTGGAGAGAGCACCAGGGGAGAGTCACTAACAGTGATCCAGGGTTACAGTAGCTTCTTCACAGTGCTTAGGAATTTTAGTTTGGTTTCTGCTCCCTGCAAGATAACTGATTCCTCTCAGCTGCTCCCGTGTTTAATGTGCAAGCCACCTGATACAGGCAAACAAACACAGGCTCTAACCCTCATGCTGAATCCAGACTGTCACTCACACGCTGCATTACTCCAGACAACCCATTTAACCTCCCCGAACCTTAGTTTACTCTTCTGGAGAATGGCTATTATAATGCTTGTCTAAATTTTTGTTTTGACAATTGAATAAAATGTATATAATTATCTATCTAGCTCAGCAAGAATTCTATATTAACATTAACTCAATCTCATCTTTATTTAAAAAAAAAAGGTAAGCAAAGAGATTAGATTATACCCAATGTAGCTTTCTTTTGTGTCAGAGCTGCAAAAATGAGTAGGAGAGCAGGTGCCTTCTACCTGGGATAGGAGATGATCTGGGGCTTCCCTGCCTTTGCACATTCTGCTGCCCACACTGCTTGAAACGCACCCCCATTCCACTCTACCTGACTAATCCAAATCCCTCTGTAATACTCCAGTGAGTCATGCTCCTTTCCAGGAAGCCTTCCTGGATCCCTTTGGAGAGGCCTACATACACCTCCTGTGTGCTTCCTCATCCACTGGCCCCTCTATTTATTTAGAAAAATAGGTTTACTATACGCCATCATACTTCCCTGAAATGGTCCCTCCATCTTGCAGTTAATAGTACACAAGAGGTGCATAATACATAACTGTTGTCAAAACAACCACTAAAATTCTAATGTAAAAAGAGATTCTCACCTTTTCCCAGTTTTCCAAGGGCCCCAACCTTAAGAGCTATTTTTGTTTTTTGTATGTAAATGTCAAACTGGAGGGAAGTATGTTCCAAAGAGCAAGGGGTTGTCTGGCCTTTTAGTCTAATTTGTTATGTACACACAGCCGAGTTGGTCAGTAAGAAGAGGTGGAGGGCTTGAGGGCGTTTAAGAGAGCTGAGTTAGAGCACGGACGATAAACCAGAAGCAAAGGCAAGACAAACACTGCGGAACACCACGAGTCAGAGATGGTAAGTCAGGAGAGATTTAGGGACAGCCATTGTGGAGAAATCACATCTTTCAGCAATATGAACGGTCAGCCAAGAAGTAACTGCCAGTTTACAAGCTATATGTGTATCTCATTGTCATCTTGGCCTTGGGTTGGGCTAATGGCCAAAGTCTTGCCTATGGTTTATCTAACTAAAGAAATTCTAAATTCTGGAACTTGAAGGAGTCATTCATTTGAGCCCCAATTTTGATACTTACTTGTTTTATCTCTCATTATTTTTTAATTGGGGTATAATTCTTGGTTACCACTGCCACAAGCAAAATATTTTTTATGTATTTATATTACAAAGACTCACTACTACCCATTCAGAGATCTGACATTCAAGCGGAATTGGGTTAAATTTTAGAATCTTCTTGTTTTCCTATTTCTCTTGTCCTGACTGGGATTGACATTCTTTCCCAAAGTTCATAGGTTTGGTGCTTAAATCATGGTTCATCATGTCTTCCTGTTTTTTTTTCCAGTTTTCTTGTCAATAATACTTTATAGCCCTCCTAATACAAAACCAGTTTCCCCCTCTTTCGTTTAGAACATCTATGTAATTTAAGATTTTCGAAGTGTGGGTGTTGAAAATTGAGAAAGTGCATAGATATTAAAATATGATGGCATATTGGGACATCTAAACAATTGGAGACATTGGTCATTTTATAGCCTTAATTAGTTGGCATATGAAGGAGAAGATAGGACTCTGAAAACAAGGAACGTAAATGGCGCCTTCTATTACTCTACTGTTAATTTCTCCTTGGTTTGTTTCTTATGGGATGTGTATTGTTTTGGTAATGGCAAGTGGAAGTGGTGGCTTTGAATTAGGAAGGCTGAGCTATGTTTATAACCCCTCCCAGGGTTAGCTAACTCCCAGAGAGAGCAAACCACAAGCACAGTTTTGTTATGTAAATCAACCAACAACATCCCAACCTTCTCTCAGATACCAAGTCAATGTTCTCCCCACCCTGAATCACCACAGGGCCAGGTACCAGATAACTAGGGACCACCCCTATAGCTCAGAGCCTGCCAAATTATTCAAATTGGCCAGTCAGAAGCTTACTTAGTGTACCCACTAAGGAGTTTTCTTGCTCATTCTTTCCTGTGAAACCCCAGTAAAGGCTCTGCCGTATGCTCTCCTCTCACCCCCTTCCAGCTCCTGACCAACGCTGGTGCTTCCTGTGTGGCCCTGCATGGTGTGGTGTGATCCTTCCACTTAGGAATTGAACAACAAACAGTCTTTTCAATAGCAGTTGTCTCCAGATCTGTTGGCCTCACCATTTCTGATTAAAACAAATCCTGGTGCGTTGTAATTCAGCATGGGGCACTGAAGGGGACTGTCATGGCTCGGTTTGTGCTGTTGGAAGGTCACTCTGGTGACTTTGCAGGTGAGAGTGGTACAGGAAGAGCAGTTAGGAAACCATGGCAGTAAAGCAGGCAGATGGCTGGATCTTCCAGAGGCAGTGGCCATGGGAGTAGAGGAGAGATGCTAGGGGACAGACAGCTCCTTGGTCAGGAGGTGGGGCTGGGGGATCATATGATTGACTAGATATGGGCTATGAAGGACAAGGAAGACTTGAGATGGCTCCTTGTTTGGAGCCTGAGTGGATGTGCTGCCATCTGTCAAATTAAACACTTTTGGAAGAGCAGGTCTGGGCATATGGAGTGGAAAGATGATAGGCTTAGTTTCTAACATACCGTTTTAATGGATCCGTGGGTCTGACCAAATGCAAGTTTGAATAAATGTGTCTGGAGTTCAGGAAAGAAAGCTGTGTTGAACTAGAGCTTTAGTGCCATCAGCATAAAGAATAAAACTAAAACTGTGGAAATAAATGAGGCCCTCCACAGACAGGAAGGGAAAGGCAAATACAGACACCTAGAGAGCAGCAAGATTCAAGGGTAGGACAGAGGGAAAGTGGCCTCCACAGGAGTCTGGGAGACTGAGGAGCTAACAATGTCAATGTACTGGAGAGAAGGCAGGGCCAATAAAGTCAGAAAATATCCAAAGGTAAGCTAAAGTCAGCAGACATAGTAGAGAAGCTGCTTGTTACTTATTTTTATGGCACACCCTTTATACACAGATCCCCAAATTCAGTCCTTTGAGAATAGGAGCTGAGGCAAGCAGAAGAGAGTCAGGCATAGTCTCTTAAATGTACAATCTACAGAGCCAAGGTCTAGGCAGAAAGTGACTGTGATGTTTACATCGCAAGTTCTGTTGAATCTCCCTTTAGGCTACGTGACCGCTATTCCCATTAAGGAGGGAAACTGCTGATTTTGTGTACATTTGGCCTGTCTTTTCTTTAAAACTGCATAAAGGCAGTAACGCCAGAGAAGGGATAAAAATCAGTTTATAAACAGTGCGTTCACTGTCTCACTGATCCTACCATGCAGCACTGAGTGTAAACACATCGCAGTCTTCTGGCAACAAGGTGGGTGCCTTTCTCTCATTTCTGCAGCCTCAGGGACTGTGAGACAGACGGCACGCACTCCCCATGGTAGTCAGGGGAATTGTCCATACTGAAGATTATCTAACACCAGACTTCCTTTGTTTTTTTCTTTCCGAAAAATGGACTTGACTTTCTAAAGACTTTGTAGAACTGCTAATCTGGCTACTGTGAGATTGTGAGAAAAGGGCTAACAGATCTGGATGTGGACTCACGGTGCCTGGCATATGGTTAGGACTCAGTCAGTGTTTGTGGAAGAAGGAAGGAAGGAAGGAAGGAAGGAAGGAAGGAAGGAAGGAAGGAAGGAAGGAAAGAAGGGAGGGAGGAAGGGAGCAAAACAGGACTGCAAAGTACCCAGCACATTGCTCACATGAAGCAGATGAAGACCTTGTTACAGCTTTGTTACTTGCTGATCCCCTTCCCCTCTCCTCTTTTCCTTCTGTAATGCTCAGTTCTCTTGGCAATTTTAACCATCTTTTTCTCCACCAAGAACCCTTTAAATTAAAGAGAAGAAGGTTCCAAAATCTGTATTTTCCTTTATGAGAAGGAATAAGTGATGGCTCTACATGGATGACTTATTTACTTTTTTCTTTCTTCTATTTTTTCTTTTTCTGTTTGCTAGATCATTGTGATGGGGGGAAAACATCACATCAAATGCAATGGTAGTGAAGCTGTAATACAGAGGGCAGAAAGGACATAGAACAAAGTAAAAGGAATAAAGAAAACAGTTGAAGATCAGGGAATGACAGATTTAAAACAATGGTGAAAATACAGAAGGGATTATTGATCTAAAATTTTTGTCTCTAAATCAAAAGACAAGAAAACAGTAAGAAAGGTTTTTTGTGTCATAAATGGACAAAACTGGATTGCAGGGTGTTGAGCAGAAGCCCAGTCCTACTATCTGGGGCTGACATGGGAGAGGAGTGAGAAAGAGTGGCAGCAAGTGGGGAATGGTGTGGCACAGAACGAGCAAAATTGTTCCTATTATTCACTGGACCCTAGTCCTCCTGGACATCCCAGTCCATCCTGACATCCATGGTCATGTGCTGCTAGGTCCATGTTTCCTCAACATCAGGTTAAAGTATCACTATTACATGGAGGTTCTGACTTCTCTATTCCAATGGTCAGATCAGATCCTTGGAGACAGCACCAGCTTGGAAGTAAACGGATGGTCACCGCTCTCCTTGTACACCATAATAGAGAATGCTGGTGAGCTCTGTCCAGTCTAGACCTCTTAGGTTCATTCCCCTAACCCCAGTCGCCCTGTTCACAGCTCTCTCATATATGCTCACTATCCCTATTAATGAGCTTCTGGTGTACCATTTGTTCATGTCCAGAAGGTTATGAGAGTTTAAAAACTGATCATATCTATAGGCAATATATAATTCTATTATGCAACAATTTCATTTGATCTTATTTTGGTGTGACTTAAAAAATGGTTGTCCCTGAATGGCTACTATAAGGAAATCTACAGAAAACAGAAAAAATCTTGTGAGTCAGAAAAGTACCTGTTCTTGGGATCTGATGAAGAGTTACTGGCTGATGTCCAGTCTGAAAAACGGTCCCGTGCTTTGGGAGAAGTGAGAGTCCTGAATGTTTGTGTGTTAAGTAGCTTTGCAACAATAGAACTATATTCACTGTATCTTCAACGTGTTCCTTTTTGTAACATCAATATTTGCACCACAGAACAAGGAGGGAGAAATGAGTGCCACTTTATAAATCTCTTCTTGAAAAAGAACAGTGGATAAAAAATAGATTCCACAAACACTTACTAAGCCTTCATCGTGTCTTAAGCTACATTTACAAAGACCAAAAAGACATAGTCCCGATGTATGTGAGCTCAAAATGCAGAAGATGAATAAAGATGTATAACGCTTTTAGCTCCATGTGTCTAGGCTCATATTATTCTCCTCTTTAAGACCAGGGCTGACACCTGGATGGTTGTACTTGTTATTGATTCTGACTTCTACTAGAATACAAATAAAGGAAAAATTAATTTTGCTTAAGAGGTGAAGAGAGAGGGCCAAATTAGGGAAAGTTAATCATGTGACTTTAAGCTTTTCCTTGAAGGATAAGCTATAGTTTATTATACTGCTTGCTCCATGAAAATAGGCTGTCTATTTTGTGCACCTTTATATCTCCAAGCACTATTTGGCACACAGCAAAAAGGGCAATGCATTCCAAGCAGAAGAAACACATTAACAGAGGCAAGAGAAATGGGTGACTGATGTATATTAGTTAAGGCAATACTAGCTAGCTGTTATAACACATAAATTCCAAAGACTTAATGACTTCATACACTACAAGTTTATTTCTCACTCATGTAAATGCCCAATATGGATTTACCGGTTCTCTGTTGGCTGGTGGCTCCAAACCTCATGGTAATTCAGTGACCCAACCTTCTCTTATCTTGTGGCTCTACTATCACCTAAGCCTCACAACATTCTGCAACCAGCTGAAGGATGAGAAAACAAGATGGAAAAATACGCCTACTTCTCTGGCATTACCACTAAACTTGTCTGAGGATAAATGACGTACGGCACTTGCCCTCATATTCCAGAGGTGAGAACTAGTCATGTTTCTCCACCTAGAAACAAAGACAGCTGGGAAACATAATTCTTGGTTGGACAGGTGCTTTCCAGAGATCACTTTACAATGTGGAAGCAGTGAACAAATTGTTGGTGGGCAGTTAGCTATCTGGGTGACAGGAATAATAAGTCCCTGAAGCAAAAGGGTAGGAGGTAAGAGTGAGAAGCTAAGCAGCCTGGGCCACATTGTGTTCATATGTAGGAGTCTATATGCAAGAAAATTCCAGAGGTCATGTGAAATAATTTTCTGGAATGAAAAAACTTGAGCTGTAAAAAAACTTAAGGTGTTGAGAAGAAACTTAGAGACTCCTCATGTGCCTTTTTCCCCAAAGACCCAATGCTCCAAAGCTCTTAATGTTTCTATATTCCCATAACATGTTTCTGTTTCTCTCAAAACCCCCGAAAGTGATGAAGACCTCAGGTATGTCTCTCAGATTAAAACATGCATCCCCTTCTGCTTCTCAGCAGGAGCCCCATCCAGTTGAAATCCTTCATTTTGGTCTAAAATCTTTCCTTTAGTATAACAGAAAGTCAGAATTTACATTTATTGTTGCCAAGGATGCCAGTGAAAATCCCTCAGCCATACTTTTTTTTTTCCCAGTGGGTGAAAATTAAATAAGGCTAAAACATTTCAGGTGACACACAAAAAATACTCCCAGCTGTGAGGTTGTGTTCCATAAAGAATGGTTACAACTATAGGCTAGTGCTACCCCAGGACTTATACTTAACACAGTTGGTGTAAAGACTGCTTTTTAAATTTCAAGTTTTAGAATAATCTTCAAACTCTATCTTGGCACAAGCTCCTCCAACATTCAGGATTTTTGTAATGCAGGTCATCTCTTTTTCCTTCAGACAATGCTTTGAGGATTTCATTAATTTTGGACCAAGCTGGTCTACACTTTCGAAGGACTCAGTGATTGGTTCTATGATGGACTTTCATTTTTTTAAAAAATCTAAATCTAGAAAATGTTTATTGGTTTAGTCATTCCTAATTCTTATCCACTCTGATCTTCAAGAGTCACCCACCCACCTCCCCAGCCATGTTCTGGTGAGAAACCCTGTTTTAAGTCTACATGAAAGCACCAAAGTCGGGGAGGGATAGGATCTGGATTGGAGCCTCTGCTTATTTTTCTACCTGCTCATATTCACTCCCTTCACTGCACCGCCATGGATGTGCATGAGTGCAACAAGGGGGTGATGTTTTCTTAGTGGGTCATGAAACCATCATAATTTTGGCAAAGTCACATTCTTGACATCCCAATTCCAATAAATGGGTGTATAAAGTGTTGGGATGCAGATTGTTTCTCATTTCCTTGGCCTAATTTCTGCAAACATCAGATCTCCTCACTCCCTCCTTTCTCTCTTTCAAGCCTACTACCACGTATGTGGGACTCTCACTTCCTATGTCTAGCTTAAGCAGGAGCAACTGCTTTCAAAAACCTGCCGAAGATTGTTTCAAATGTTTGCCATACCAGTTATCTTCTCCTCTTGACAGATGTCCTTGTCTAGTAATTTACTTAGACCCAGGCTCTTTAGTGAGAGCTTCTTCACATTCCGTCTTCTTCCTGCCTGTCCCAGAGAAGCGGCCATCCCTCTTCTAGGATGTCAGGCTCATTTCCCCCTTCCTTCTCTCGGATCTCATTTCCTCAATAATCTGCTTTTTCTCTTGTAATTTTATATTTGCAATCTGTTTTCATACATAGATAAACAAGTCCTTTGTATTTGTAAATGCTTTCTTAGCACTACTCCTTTAGCTACTCTTGGGTCTTCCCTTTCTCCTCCCCTTCTTTTTCCTTCTCTTCTCTCCAAACTTCTTTATACTTGTTTTTGTTATTTCTCTTTCTTGACCATACCTATCTTTCAATCTGACTTCTAACCCCCAATATGTCATTGATTCTCTTTGTAAACTCTGAAGACATTTCCCCTGTCTCATCCACAGGTTCTTTGTTCTCTTCTGCCCCTTAATATAAGTGTTCCCCAAGGATCTGTCCAAGGTTTTCACTTCTAGAGCTATTCTCTTTTAGTAATCACTTTCATTTCTTGAGCATTGATTATCACTTCTATGCAAATGGACCAAGTGGGAAAGATCTCATCTCATGATCCATTTAGCCGTATTGTAATAAGAGTGCTACAACTCAAAAGGCTATAATTCAAAACACAATTGAGCAATAATTCCATGGGAAGCATAATACAATGCAAGAAATGCTTGCTCAGAAGCCCAGAGAAAAGGCTAGTGTTCTGTTTCTGAACCTCAATTTTTTTTCTTTTTTTTTAAAGATTTTATTTATTTATTTGACAGAGAGAGAGATAGCTAGCAAGAGAGGGAACACAAGCAGGGAGAGTGGGAGAGGAAGAAGCAGGCTCCCAGAGGAGGAGCCTGATGCAGGGCTCAATCCCAGGACCCCGGGATCATGCCCTGAGCCAAAGGCAGACGCTTAACGACTGAGCCACCCAGACACCCCTGAACCTCAGTTTTTTTGTATGAAAAGAAAAAAGTTGGGCAAGACAATATCTTTCTTTCACTTCACAAAGTTGATGATTTGTAGAGTGTTTTTTAAAAAGTATTTTATTGCCCCAGTGTCTTCGATCGCAGAAAAAAAAAACCTAGAAAAAAAACATGCTTTTGCTTTAAGATTCTTCTGTAATATTTCTTCATAAAAGATATTTAAGGGAACTAACTTTTTGGTATTATTATTTTTTGTTAAATTAATGGGAGCATGAAGTGAGAAGATTCAATTTATAGTTTGAAAAGAATTGACTTGCCATTACCTAGGATTCAGACATAGGAGTTGGGGTGGCTATAATAAGAGATAGAGTTACTTTATTTTTAAAAACCAATTCCTGTATCCCAAATACCTAGGTTTTGAAAACGCTCATAAGTTTGGCTTAAATTCAGTTCTTGAGAGAGAAGCTGTTACATTTCATTTGTCACAGGTCACTGAAAAATACACTTTTCACTAAATGCCTTCCATCAAAAGAACTACAAAATCTGACAATGTAAGTGTTAAAAATAAACTCCTTTTCCTTTTTAATAAGCTATCTCAATAGAATTTTTAAATGTGTGACTGACCCAAAGCCATTTCCCATGTCACCTTAATTCTTGCTCATAAACACAGTTGTGAGCAGGAATGCACAGAGGTAACACTCTGTCTTTGCTCAAGTGACTGCCCTGACCACTGCTAAAGATCCACAACCTAAAGCCTTTTGTGTTTCCTCCTCTTTCAAGACAGTGTGAGTTCAGCAGTTGTATCCTTTGCAAGATCAACTAGAAGCCAGAGTTGTATTGTAGGCTGAGTTTAAAAAGAAGTAATTCGATTAAAAATTATTTTTCTCATGTAGTTGATACTCAGCAATACATTTTAAATAACAACCAAATTGTCTATTAAGTTCTGTTAGACAATATAAAAGGCCAAATCTATACAAATAATGCTATTTGGTGAATTTAGATTTTTCTAAAATCCCTCTCTTGAATTTTGCAATCAGTTTATTATTATTTAAAAGACACTAATGGATAACTCAAAATAGTGCATAATAAAAAATTAAAATTGCCTTTAGAGTGCTCCATTGGTATACATTTATTGCATAAGAAAGATCTTTAATGTCCTGCTTGGAACTCCTTTCCTGTAGTTTTGCCAAATAGGCTTTCCTTTTCTTGTGCTCTTCTCATCTCTTGGCCCATCACTGCTAAGGACCCTCTTCTACCCTCACCATCAGTTCATAACACACCTCAGGGTGGGTCTAGGAGGAGTCTTGAGTGCCTGGAGTGATGGTGAAATCAAAAGTTTTCTCCAACCTTTCTGGTTGTTCCTCCTTCATTCACCATTTATGAGTTTGATCATTTCCCCTTCATTCTTCACTCCCAGGGTAGTTCTGGTCCCAGATCTCACCTCTCTCAAGTGCTCTGACTCTTCATCTCAGCACAGTGATGATGTGGCCAAGGAAGTATTTAATTCCTCTGCAAACCAGTCCAATCTTTCTCTTGACAATTGACCCTACTACAAATATTTAGCTCTGGATATTGTTCACAGAGACCCATAATGAGCCATTATATTTGATTGGGAGGGTTTGGACCACACATCTAACACCCCAACTTTTAAAGCTGTCACATGAGGAATGGACCCCCAAATCATCCAGCCCTGACAGTTAATAGGGTTTGATTTCATGAGTCCCACAAGGCCACAGCAAAAAAAAAAAAAAAAAAAAAAACAAGCAGTAAAACTGGCATACAAGCACATCCCAGGTCTATTTCCCCTAGGCTCAGTGCAGAGGCAGCAAGCAAAAATGCCATCTTCCAATTTTTCCCTGGAAGGGATTTGACTGCATACTTTCCCAGCTGCTGCCCAAGGGTCCAGCTTCTTTTTTTTTTTTTAATGTTTTTTATTATATTATGTTAGTCACCATACAGTACATCCCTGGTTTCTGATGTAAAGTTCGATGATTCATTAGTTGTGTATAACACCCAGTGCACCATGCAATACTTGCCCTCCTTACTACCCATCACCAGTCTATCCCATTCCCCCACCCCCATCCCCTCTGAAGCCCTCAGTTTGTTTCTCAGAGTCCATAGTCTCTCATGCTTCATTCCCCCTTCTGCTTACCCCCCCCCTTTCTTTATCCCTTTCTTCCCCTACCGATCTTCCTAGTTCTTATGTTCCATAGATGAGAGAAATCTTATGATAATCATCTTTCTCTGCTTGACTTATTTCACTTAGCATTATCTCCTCCAGTGCCGTCCATGGTTTAGCAAACGTTGAGAACTCATTCTTTCTGATAGCTGAGTAATATTCCATTGTATATATGGACCACAACTTCTTAATCCAGTCATCTGTTGAAGGGCATCTCGGCTCCTTCCATGATTTAGCTATTGTGGACAATGCTGCTATGAACACTGGGGTGCATATGGCCCTTCTCTTTACTACATCTGTATCTTTGGGGTAAATACCCAGTAGTGCAATGGCTGGGTCATAGGGTAGCTCAATTTTTAACTTTTTAAGGGACCAAGGGTCCAGCCTCTAATCGGACTGTGTGTGGGAGCTGATTGAGATTCTCCCAGGACCCTAAAATAGCTGGTGGCCATGTCCCCTGCTATCTCCCTCCAACTCATTCCAATAGTAAAACCAAGTCTCCAGCTACTGCCTAGAAGGAGTTTGTCTATACATCCAGCATAACAACTGTTATGGCTACCCCCCAAGGGACTGGCTTCCAAATCACCTAGCTCTGGGAACTGACAAGGATTGACATTCATGAGTTCCCCAGGACCACACAAAACAAAGAAATGGTTCTTTCTGAACACACAAACACTCCTAGCAACTATTCCTTTGGGCTCAGCAAGAATGAATAGGCAAAATACCCAACTTCTGCTTTCCCCCTATTAGGGGCTAGATGGCATATCTAATGTCCCAACTTTCCCAGCTCTTGTTGCCTACCGGTCAGGCTTCCAATTAATCTGCATTGGATTGCTAAAAGAGCAGGCAATTAGTAGTCCTCTCAGAGTTCGAAGTGTGGGGGCATTTCTCACACCTTTGGGACACTGACAGGTCTTGGCATGTCCTAATCTACTGGGAGCCACTAAGGACAAACATAGCAGTTAGGATAATCACAAAAGTTTGAGAGGCTATGAAAGTTGGATATGTTCATTGGCCTCCCCTCAGCTCAATTCTGGTTTACGTGACCATAATTATTTGGCAGTTCTGGTTAAATTTAGCATCATTAAACTCCATGGTATAATCAAAGAAACAAAAATCCTGCTACCACATAGGTTAAGGATGTACCAGCACCAATCCTCATTAAATGCGTTGTTTGCTATTTTGTCTGTTTTTGTTTGCCTGTTGGAAAAGGAGAGCTGAGGACTGAGCGCCAGTGAGTCAATGCTTCTCCTGCATGAAGCAGCCTTCCCTAGGGGAATTTCTGTGGGAGAGCAGCAAACCTCAAGCCAGACAACAGGTGATTCTGCATGGTGGTCAGGTTTGAGGAGTCTTAAAATCCAGCTTATGGATTTGAAGTGTGACCACACCAGTATTTTTATTGTTAAAATGATACTGCTTGTGAAGTGTGTACATTGTGTTATAAATACGATACAAGACTGCTTTTTTAAATTTTTTTTTATTTGCTGTTAAAGGATTTTTTTTATCATCCTCACCTGTTCCTTCTTCCTAACTGCCATTGTCTTGGAGTCTGCATCACTCTTTTGAATACCTTTATGTGCAGCATGATCTTTGTGTTCACATCTAAGATTTATTTATCAACTATCAAAGGAAATAATTTTGGATGAGGCTGCATCTTGTTATTCGAAATTACCAGCAGTCCATTACAGTACTTTACTGAATGAAATATAATTGTTAAACTGAAAAATAATTTAATCAAAAGAGGTTTAGCTGTAGCTTTAATCAAGGGCAAGGTGACCATTGTCAGGAATTACTGTGGAGACTAATATGAGCCTCCACGAATAGGGCCTTCCCTCAGGGAGTGTCAATAGCAAAGAGGCAGAATCAGGGGACTAAGATACAGATCCCTGATAACTGAGTTTCCCTCTGAAACTTCCAAGATGTTTCTGGCAGAAGATGCTTCCAAGGAGGCAGTGAGGGCAGAAACCAGTAACGTCCCTTTACCTTTAAAAGGACTACTCAGTAGGCATGAGCTCAATTGCAAAATTAGAAGAATGTCAGAGTCTCCCCCATGCTATTGAGAGAGCCCCTTTTAAAGGATAAGTCTTAAAAAAAAAAAGAAGAAGAAGATAAAATCACGACTCTCATATAAACATAAAATGAACACATAAAATGTCAAACATTTTATTCAACTTATTAATTAATGAGAGAACCAGTAAGATGTTATGGTCAGTCCCAAGAGAATTCTCAAAAACCATGCATATCTAGGGAATAGGGAATTTTGAAACCAATGTACATCCATGCAAAATGAGTTAATCCAAAGGGAAATAATAAATTGCATTTCACCAGATACACATTTTCTTGGATAAGAGTTGTTTATATGATCAATTTTCCACAACTTTCAGAGTTGTAAAATTGATCAAAGACAATGAAAGACAAGGAAGACATGTATGCAGGAGCTAGACAAGATACACACTGTTATATCTGTCCCCATTTCAAAGTCTTTCACAATTTCTCTGGATGCCCTATAGTCAAGGGCCACTCTAGACACCTGGGACTGAAAAACCTCAGATACCACACTGTGCCTCTGAATCTATCCTGTTTCCTAGACTCCCTCCGCTGATTCAGCCTCCTGACTCAAAAATGCCTTGCTAACAATGTTTTACCCTCTGTGATCCAATTGGTGACTAAGACACCATAATTCCCTACACGCATCATGAACAAGCTGTCATGGACAGGGTTTCTGCTAAGCATTTCACACACATTGTCTTACTTAGCTTCACAATGACTTAAGATAATTACTATTATCTCCATTTATAAATCCAGAAAGCAAGGCTAAAAGACCTTTAGTAAGTTGTCCAAAATTTTATTGTTAACAATGGCAGAGGTGGAATTCAAATCCATCAACTTGTAATGCTTTTAACTAAAACTCGAGAGCATCTTATAGACCCCTCTAGCTCCTTCATCATTACACTGTTAATGGCTTTATCAGTAAGCATTTGAATTGCTCACTGTCTCAAAGCTTTCCCATTACAGGCCTTTTCCTTGCTCAAGACAAAATTATCTGGACTAGGCTGTTGAGTGTTCCCATGAAACTTCTCATATTTACACAGAGGAACATGGCTCTACAAGCCTTATAGGAGTGACACAAAGAGGAAGAATGCAGGATGGGCTTCTCTGTGTAGTTCCATTGTCTTGGTCAACACTTCAATGATAGCACCTAACACATTGTTTTGTATCTGTTTAAATGATAATAGCTAAGAGTGATTGAATATGTGTTATGTATCTTATACTTTACATACAATATCTCATTTAATTCTCATAGGACACCTATGAACTGGGTACTACTACAATGCCTATTTCAACATCTAGAAATCGAGACTTAGAAATATAAACAACTTGCCCAAGATCGCAGAGAGAGAAAGTGATAGAGGGAGGTGCCCACTTCATCCCCTGTTGTGTTTAGACATCCCCTGTTGGCCATGGACTTTTCCCTCTTCTGAACAAAGAGGAGGATCTATAGGTCTTGTGAAGTGCTGGTTGAAGAAAATTAATTCAGATGAGCATATATTCAAGTGGAGAAGACCCTGAAGTGAATGGAAGTCTCACTTCCTTCCTCTATGTCTTGGTGTATTAAGACTCAAGCGGCTGTATAAGAGTAAGAGGGTAATCACATGAGTTTAAGTAAAATGGGAGTTTATTAGTCCAAATTGTTAAGAAGTCTCAGGTGGGCATGGTTTCAGGCCCAGCTGGATTCAGGGGATCAGTATCATCTGTGCCCTCCTTTTTTCCCCTTTGTCTTTAGTTCTGTTTCTCTCTAGGTGTTGACCTCACCTTTCTACCACAGATTCTTCTTCTATGTGGCTTGGAAAGAAAGTGAAACATCTGTGGTTTTTACTACTTTTATGGCTCAAGATCTGAGGGAACGAAAGCTCTCTTCTCTAGCACCAGTAGGCAAATATTATGAAAGCACTCTTTCACCCAGTTTGGGTCACTGTAAGGAGAGTCATGGTTATTCTGATTGGCCAGCCAGGGCCAGATGACCACTTTTGTGTCAGAGGACACTATGATAGTAGCAACTGAGGACCAGATGGAGGCATGGTGCCCCAAAGGAAAAGAGAATGCTTTTGTCAAACAAGGGAGAGAAAAATGGTAGGTAGGTAAAAGCAATAGATGTCTATGGTGCTGATTTCCCGGAGTGTATTATATTATGAGTATAGTTTTTCTTCCACTTTAATATATAATATTTGATTCAATAAAAAAATAGGGTACTTTGTGATTATTTCTAACACTACAAGTTATTTCTTACATGTTTATGATTCAATATTGTTCTCATTCCATTTTTAAAAAATACAAAAACTTTGAAAAACAAAACTGAAGTAGAGCTATTTTAGAACATTGCCTCTGTTTGAACTTAACTATTTGTGCAGATTCTTACGATGATTTGAAAAAACTATTGATCAGAGAACTAAGTAGACTTAAAAATTAAGCCAGAAATTAAGAACATGCATGTACTTATGCAATGAGAACTCCTTGGAAAGAGATTTACAACCTAAATAACTTTCACAATGAATAAATGATAGAAATACTATTAAATAAGTATTGAATACATAATGCTGTTCTTAATTTTTAATGAAACAAGACTTTAATCACATTTTCCTTTTTAAACAAATAGAATTGGGTTAATTGAACTTTTCAATGATGAATGTAGATTAATTCAAAGCTAATATGTTAGAAAAAAACTATTTTCATGTATTTTCTGATGTCCCCAATTATGACTAGACTATTTACCAAAGTTAGTTTATGGGGTCATGGGACATATTTCAAATAGAAATAATGTGATATTTGCTCATTGGGCACCTCATGATGGCCCACGAATAGCTCCCTGGTCCAAAATATATGTGATTTGTAATATTATAAAATGCATCTTTAATAATGTTTCCATGGGAAAACATGTTCGGTGGAGCTCTCATTTGGGATTCTAAAAGCATGGTTTCCTCCTCATCCTCCCACTCTATCTTCTCTGAGACTGAGAATGAAGATTTTCTCAACTCTAGATCTTTAGCATTGGTTATTAGCTTATGGACAAGGAGAGGTAAAGAAAAAAGGACAAAAGCATTGTGAGGAGGCCTGATCAGGGGGCAGAAAGGGGATAGTGTAGGACAGGATTTGGGAATCCATGAAACCCGCCCCTCCCCCCCAAGATCTTGAAAGCTTAACCAGAGGCATGGACTGGTTGGGTGAATAAGTGGCTGCTTAGCTGAATGAAGGGTTGACAAGAATTTTTTTTATAGGGGATGATACTAAATATTGTCCACACAAAATTCAGAGGCCAAGTTAAAGACAGGCTGGCTTTACAGAGGCTTTCCTTACAAAGCGAAGTACTGAAACCAAGAAAGAAGATTCCTTTCTCTACTTGGGAGTCATTTCCCAGGAAACCAAAACCACAGTGGAAGAGTAACTGCCAGAGGAGGAGAAACTAATCCAAACAAGAAAGACAAAGAAGTGAATCAAAGAAGAAGCCAGATTGGGCAATTGATGCAAAGGAATGTGAGAGGTGGGAGAGGCTAGGAGGCCAGGGCTTCCGGGCAATATTATTGGATTTTAAAGATCTGAGTTGAGTTCCAGTTCAAGATGGCAACATAGGAAGGTTCTGAACTCACC
Organism: Ursus americanus; assembly: GCF_024610735.1. NCBI lineage: Eukaryota > Metazoa > Chordata > Mammalia > Carnivora > Ursidae > Ursus > Ursus americanus. The sequence goes on along the minus strand of NC_142137.1, from coordinate 6,811,154 downwards.
TCTTCCACAGAACACACCAAATTACACCTATTAATAGAACAATTCTTCCTCAAGAAGAATTGAGGGCTGACTGAACTGCTACTGAACAACCAAAGTTAGAGAGAGAGAATGGCAAGAGAACAGCAATAGAGTAATGGTAACGAAGGGAATCCCCACACCCATTGCTGCAAATGGCAGTGGGGAAGGATAGTACTGAGGGACCAGGAACAGATCTCTCTGTCCTTGGGCACAGAAAAAAAGCTTTGGTTTATAAGAGCAACTAGCACATAAAGAGACGTTAGAACTCTGCCAAGTGGTGGAGGAGCTGTGGGAAAGTTCCCCAGGTCAAAGGGAGTGGAGAACCACATGGTTTACATTCCCAATTCACCTTAAAAGCCAAGACAGGAGGAAGGTCTGGACACCTATAGTGGGTGTCTGGTTGCCTCAATGAGCTTGCCACTTTAGAAAGCCCAAGGTCCACAAGTCCCACCAGCCCCCATTGTGCTGGGGCACAGAAAACTAGTTGCAGTTTTGTGGTTTTTCTTTTCTTAATTTATTATTATTATTATTATTATTATTATTATTATTATTATTTTACATTTTAAAATTCATCTTGTCTTGTCTTTTTACTTTTTCTTCTTTTTTAAAATTTTTTTCACAAAAAGCAGAAATCAGACCTATACATACAGAGAACAAACTGATGGTTGCCAGAGGAAGGGATGTGGGGGAATGCGCAAAATGGGTGACAGGGAGAGGAAGATACAGGCCTCCAGTTATGGAATGAGTAAGTCACTGGCGTAAAAAGCAGAGCATAAGGAAAACAGTCAATGATATGTTAATAATGATGTAATGGGACAGATGGTGGCTATACTTGTGAACAAAGCATAATAAATAAATCTGTCAAATCACTAAGTGGTACACCTGAAACTAATGTAGCACTGTGTATCACCTATACTAAAAAAAAAGAATTAAAAAAAAAAAAGATCTGAGTTAAGGTATGTGTCCCAGCCCGTCATTACAGAAAACATGACTTTTCCTGACTGGATCTTTGGGATGAATCTGTAAGACAGGGATCTGGGAGGAGGACTTTGCTTAAAGATTTTGGTTTTTTGTTTGTTTAAGAGAGAGGGGAGGGGGAGGGGTTGAGGGGGAGGGAGTGAGAGAATCTCAGGCACCCTTCTGAAGGTGGAGCAGGAGGCAGGGCTCTATCTCACGACCTTGAGATCATGACCTGAGCCGAAACCAAGAGCGGGGCACTTAAATGACTGAGCCACCCAGGCGCCCCTCTCTGTGCTCATTTTTATTTTGTTTTGCAGTAGTTGTCCTATGCACCACTCTTCTTTTGTATTTTCATATATTAAAGAAGCAGACCTTCCATCTGAAATGGTCCCCCTCCTCTCCTTGTTTTGCAACAGTCGTGCAGTCCTTTTGAAGTTTCTAAAGGTCTTTGCTACTTATACTGGTGGAGAAATAGGATGGATTAAAAAAATATTCCTCCTAAGCTTTTTTCCTCTATTCATCCTTTTCCCTGCAGTTCCCATAAAGAAATGAAAGGCTCCATATACGTGCCAGTGGTCTTTGTACACAAACCATCGAAGGGAGATTTTTCTCCATCATGTTAGAGAAAAGCCAGGTGACATTCATCTTGGTGTTTTCTCCCAGGAGCCAAGGTAGTCATATTGGCTCAGAGGAGAAAAGCGGGTTGGGCAGGGGGAGCTAAGTCCACTCAGAAATGCGTACGTATGTAAGTTGAAGGGATCTAACAGCAGGGACTGTTGGTATGACCAGTGTCTGTGCAAAGGCTTGATTTAATACAATGCAGACTCTGAACGAATGATTTTGCTTTCTCACAGCCTGTTCACATTTACACTTGTCTCCAAGCAGGCAACATTATAGAAGCACATTACCAAAGAACATCTATCAAAAATTGAAGTCACATGTCAGAGAAAACTTGAAGGCATGGGACTGACATGATACCATTATAAACACACTAGGTTTCAGTGGAGCATAGATTAGTTTTGTCCCACCGGGGGACGTCAGTCATTATTCTATACTGTGGTTGTTTTTATGTATCTACTAGCCTATTGATCTGAATTGAATGTAATCATAAACTATGTAAAAATGGAGATGGCTTATTTTTTTCCAGGTTTATTTTGAAACATTCAGAATACTTAGATCACAGACTATTACATTAAGCAGAAGTTCAATTGTAATCCATAAAAACAAATACTACCATTACTTTTCACTACTTTAATGGTAAATACCCTCTGGTTGATTTTCTTCTCAGTGTGGCAGGCCTAACATGTTCTTGCAAATCCCTCCATAGTTACTTCAGGAAGATACAACCAGTAAACACTGTAAAAACACTTTCTTCTTTTCTTGGGCCCTAAAATTGTATATTCCACTAGAGTCTACCTAACTTCCTTTTTTTTTTTAAGATTTTATTTTATTTATTTGACAGAGAGAGCCAGCAAGAGAGGGAACACAGGCAGGGGGAGTGGGAGAGGAAGAAGCAGACTCATAGCAGAAGAGCCTGATGTGGGGCTCGATCCCAGGATGCGGGGATCACGCCCTGAGCCGAAGGCAGACGCTTAACAACTGAGCCACCCAGGCACCCCAAGTCTACCTAACTTCTAATGTCCTTTTGCAATTCAGTCACTTCCTTTTCTGTTATCTGCTTAGCATCAAACAACTAAGATGACAATAATAAGAAAGTTAATATGAAGTATTTCATGTATTCCTTAAGACAACTTAGGCTTTTATTATGGCAGATAATATGATATCACCTTCAAAATACCTTCTAGAAGACTATACTAGTTCCTGCTGTTCAAAGACTTGCTAAGGAAAATGGTGATGTCCTGACTAAATACAACCCGGAAAATCAATTCTGTGGCTCTGAATACAATAAAGGTCATCCTGCTTTTATATCAAGCACACACTGTAAAATCAGCTGCTGAAAAGTGGTGGTTTCAACTCTTTATTATTAATTACCATTTTTAAAAATTTTATTTTATTTAGAGAGTATGCACATGAGCAGGGTGAAGAGGGGCAGAGAGAGAATCCTAAGGAGGCTGCACTTGCAGGGCAGAGCCTGACATGGGGCTCAATCTCAGGACCGTGAGATCATAACCTGAGCTGAAATAGCATCAGGCACTCAACCAACTGAGCCACCCAGATGCCCCTCAACACTTTAGCTATAGAACCAAGCAATTATATATTCCCTTTAAACTGTAAGTTATAAGGTGAATGTTATTATTTTATTATGTCATTATATTTATTGTCAAAAGACATTTTCTTTTTTAAATTAAATGATTCCAGTAAAATGGGGGGAACCCCACAAAGACATGTGAGAGGAGGGAGAGTCTTTTTGTTTATTTTTCTTTTGGAGCAGGGAGGGAAAGGGGTAGAGGGAGAGAACCTTCAGCAGGCTCCATGTGCAGCACAGAGCCCCAGGTGGGGCTTGATCTCATGACCCTGAGATCATGACCTGAGCCGAAATCAAGAGTCCGATGCTTTTTCAACTCAGCTACCCAGGCACCTGAGGAGAGGGAGAGTCTTAACTATTCCACTAGACACAGGAGCAGAAGCCGGCCCTGAAAGGAAATTATTTAAAAAGAAAAGTGCAGCCCTGTTGTTACCTTATGCATGTAATTTTCAGGATCATCTTCCTTCCGATCATGATGACACCTTCGTTGTGAATCCTCCCTTCTCCATCATACAGAGAAACATGGGACAAAAACAAAAACACCCAATGCACAGACTGAAAATTTAGTGAAAATTGGAGAGAGAGAAAAAACACACATTCCAGCATACATGTTTGTGTGGCTTAAATACCTGAGACCAGCAAAACTGGAATGGATAGCAGGAGGGGTATCAACTGCTTGTTTGCTTTTCTTCCTCCCTCCCTTTCTCTCTCTTTCTTTCTCTCTCAGATTGTTGTTGAAGTACTCTAAGATTTTCAGATCCTGTGTCGTTTTTTTGTGTTGGCTGATTTTCCTTCATGGTGTGTCATTTTACCATGTGTTTTTTAATTTGGGGGAAAGGGAGCTCATTTTTAGCAAGGGCTTAATTTTTCTGAGGGAATCCTGTTTATTAACATTAAAGTATGATGGTAACTAGGTTTTTGTAGATTTTTGTTCCTCTTGAAATTGTTCTCTAGTTTGCTGATAATTTTTAAACTCAAATATGAATAAGTATGGAAACTTGGCAAATATTTTTTTTGCAACTACTTAGGAAACCATATGATTTTTCTTGATTCTGTTAATGAAGTGACTTACACTGATTAATTTCCAAATGCTAAACAAATCTTGCATTTCTGGGATAAAATCCTATTTGATTGTGATGTATTCTCCTTTTTATATATTGTTGGATTTGATTTGATAGTGTTTTTAAGAGAATATATTTATATTCACAAGACTTAATGACTTGTAGTCTTCTTCTTTCATAATGTCAGTCAAGGGGGATTAGAGTCCCCCTCAGGATGAGTGTCAGGCTGGTCTCCTAAAATGAGTTGTTCATTATTTCTTTCCCTACTATTTCTGAAAATATTTGTGAAAAATAGTTGTGACTTCTTCCTTGAATGTTTGATATAATCCACCAGTGAAAACATCCGGGCCTGAAGTTCTTAATAGGTTTTCATAATAAATTCATTTCTTTAATGGATATAAGGCTATTCAGATGTTCTCTTTATCAATTTTAACTAACTGTACTTTTAAAATAAAATTTTCTGTTTCATCTAAGTTGTTGAATTTGTTGGAATAAAGTTGTTCTTAGTATCCTCTTATTATCTATTTAATGTCTGTGAGACTTTGAGGAGCTTCTCCTATTAGTGATTAGTGCTGTGGTTTTATCTAGAAATTTTAGGTAGGATTTTTGGAAAATTTAGATAGGGGTATTTCAATTAAAAAAAGTCTTCTCAGAAAACTACTTTTTGGCCTTGGTAATTTTCTGCATTGTCTGTTTTACCTTTATTTTCTTCTCTTATCTTTACTATTCTCTTCTTTGAATTACTTCAGGTCTACTTTCTCTTCTTTTTCTAGCTGCTTAATGTAGAGCACTGGGTCATTGGTTTTAGATTTTGTCCTTCATAACGTAACCACGTAAAGCTGTAAATTTCCCTCTAAGCACTGCTTTGGTTGGATCCCAAAATTTTGATATGTTGTATTTTTAATATCATTTAGTGCAAAATATTTTCCCATTTTTTAGTGATTTTTTTTTTTTGGTCTCTGACCCATGAATTATTTGGAAGTGTGTTGTTTTCTTTCCAGATATTTGGATTTTTCCTAGATATTGTATTGTTATTAATTTACTAGTTGGATGACATTCTCTACTCTTTCTATCTTGATATTTTTATTTTAATTGAAATAATACAGAGTGTGTTCTCTGACCATAAAATAGTTAAATATTTAAAAATTTATTGATACATGCTTTCTGGCCTAGCCTGTGGTCTAGCTTGGTGACTGTACCATTTGTATTTGAAAGAAGTGCCCACTCTGCAGTCGTTGGTTGTGGTGCACTATAAATGTCAATCACATCGAGGTGGTGGGCAGTGTTCAGATTTATGTCTCTATTAAATATATTTTTTTAAGATTTTATTTATTTATTCGACAGAGATAGAGACAGCCAGCGAGAGAGGGAACACAAGCAGGGGGAGTGGGAGAGGAAGAAGCAGGCTCATAGCGGAGGAGCCTGATGTGGGGCTCGATCCCAGAACGCCGGGATCACACCCTGAGCCGAAGGCAGACGCTTAACCGCTGTGCCACCCAGGCGCCCCTCTATTAAATATTTTTGGTCTGACTTTCTATCAATTGTAAAAAAAGATATTTGGGTCTTATGCTATGATTGGGAGATTGTCTATTTCTCCCTTTAATTTTTTTCTTCCTGTATTTTAAGGCTCTTTTGCTAGGTTCACACACATTTAAAAGTTTTATGTCTTTCCGATAGATTGCAACCATTATTATTACGAAATATCTGTGTCACTAGTAATGCTGTTTCTTATAGTCTATTTTATCTGATATTAAAAAAGCCACTCATTCTTCTTATGCTTACTGTTTGCACAGCATGTCTTTTTTTATCTACTTACTTTCAACTATCTGTGTTTTTATGTCAAAGGGGGTCTCTTTTAGGTGTATGGTTGGTTTTGATTTTTAAAAATCTATTCTTTCAATATCTGCTATTTGAGTGTTTAGAACATTACCCTTTAATGTAATTATTGATATGGTTGCATTCATATCTGCCTTTTCATTATTAGTTTTCTATTTGTATCCTCTGATTTTTGTTCCTTTGTTCTCTCTTTATGGCCTTTTTTGGGATTATTTGAAAATCTTAATATTCCATCTCAATTTTTCGGTTGGCCCACTGGCTATATTTCTATTATCTTAGGGGTTTCTCCACATATTACAACACATGTATCATTTTCTGAAATGATTAGAGTTGGTATTATACCACTTGACTAAAATCTTCAAAAATTTTCAGTCATATATGTCCTTTACCATTTCCATTTTTTAATAATTTTCATATTTATTACATCTGTGTATATGCAGAACTCCCCCAGCTTTACAACTTTTGCTTTATTTATTTTTTTTGAGTGTTATGTTTTTATTTATTTTTTTTTAAATTTATAATGATTTTTTATTATATTATGTTAGTCACCATACAGTACATCCCCGGTTTCCGATGTAAGGCTCGATGATTCGTTAGTTGCGTATAACACCCAGTGCACCATGCAATACGTGCCCTCCTTACTACCCATCACCAGCCTATCCCATTCCCCCACCCCCCTCCCCTCTGTGGCCCTCAGTTTGTTTCTCATAGTCCATAGTCTCTCATGTTTCATTCCCCCTTCTGATTACCCCCCCTTTCTTTATCCCTTTCTTCCCCTACCGATCATCCTAGTTCTTATGTTCCATAGATGAGAGAAATCATCTGATAGTTGTCTTTCTCTGCTTGACTTATTTCACTTAGCATTATCTCCTCCAGTGCCATCCATGTTGCAGCAAATGTTGAGAACTCGTTCTTTCTGATAGCTGAGTAATATTCCATTGTATATATGGACCACAACTTCTTAATCCACTCATCTGTTGAAGGGCATCTCGGCTCCTTCCACGATTTAGCTATTGTGGACATTGGTGCTATGAACATTGGGGTGCATATGGCCCTCTCTTTACTACGTCTCTATCTTTGGGGTAAACACCCAGTAGTGCAATGGCTGGATCATAGGGTAGCTCAATTTTTAACTTTTTAAGGGACCTCCACACTGTTTTCCAGAGTGGCTCTACCAAGGAATGCAAGTTGGTACAGCCACTCTGGAATACAACTTTTGCTTTAAACAGTCATACATATTTTTAAAGATCTTAAAATTGTTCGTATAATTACCATATATAATAAACTTCCTTCATTTTTGAAGATCCAAGTTTCCCTCCTGGTATCATTTCCCTTCAGCCTAAAGAACATTTTTTTTTAACTTATCTTGTAAACCAGTTAAGTTGGCAACATGTACTCCTAGTTTTGTTTTATCTGGAAAGTCTTTATTTCACCTTCATTCTTGAAATATATGTACTGGTTGTTCAATTCTGGATTACAGGTTTTATTCCTGTAAGCATTTTAAATTATGTCTGTGTTTTATTGTGTAAATTGCTATATAAACCTATGTAAACTGTTTTTTAGTATCTGTGGTTTCTGATGAAAACTCCATGACCATATGGATCCTATTCTCCTGCATGCATGTGTATTTTTTCTCTAGCTATGCCCCTAAGACTTTCTCAGCTTTGGATTTCTTCAGTTTGATTATGACGTATGCAGGAAAGATTTTCTTTGAATTTATTTTGTCTAGTATTCACTGACTTCTCAAATTTGTAAATTTATGTATTTGGGAAGTTTTCAAATTTGGGAAGTTTTCAGACATTATTTCTTCACATATATTTTTTTTCTGCTTCAATCTTTTTCTCCTCTTTTTCCAGGACTCCAACTACATGTATATTTAATCTTTTGAATTTTTCCACAAGTTTTGAGATTGCCTTATTTTTATTTTTATCTTTTTTCTCTCTTCTTCAAATTGAATAATCTCTATTGAACTATCTTCAACCTCACTGGCATTTTCACTATTATCTCTATCTACTATTGAGCCAAACCAGTGAATCTTTTGTTTCAAAAATTATATATTTTTGTTCTAAAATTTCAATTTTTTTCTGTTTTCTATTACTTAGCTGAGATATATTTTTATTCATTTCAAGTATGTTGTTTCTTTTACCTCATGGAGCATTATTATAATAGGTGCTTTCAAATTTTGTCTATTAATTCCAACATTTGGGTCATCTAAGGATTAGCATATGGTGATTGTATTATCCCTTTAGAATTAATCCTATTGTTCTGGTTCTTTGCATAGTCTGTGATTATGAACTGTATCTTCCACATTTTGAATATTAGTTGTGTAGAATCTGTGTATTGTTATAATCACCTGGTAAAAGTTAATAATTCTCTTTTAAGTAAGCAATTCACATGGTTCAATTCAAACTGTAAGTTCTGTCTTGCCCTCTGGGCAATGTTTCACATCCCAGCTCAGTTCTCAAAGCCTTTGCTATGCTGGTTTGCGTCTGTCTCATTCATGTGCGGTTTAGTGGTAAGGCTGGGGTTTGTATAGGGGCTCAAATCTCAATTCAGTTTCCTAAGTCTTTACTGAGCTGGCATGGGTTGGTCCTAAACGTGTGTGGTCTCAGGCTCTAGCCTGGGCCATGTGTGGGTTCTTATACTAAATTCAGCTTCAGTCCCTCTGAGATCTCTGTTTCATCCTCTGGCCTACGGGAGCTCCTTTCCAAGGTTACTCTGGCAGCTGGTGAGATAACAGAGTTTATATCAGAGGCCTCTTCAGGACTGAGGTCTACCCTAGGGCAAAACCACTAGAGAAAGGGGAAAGTAAACAAGGTCGCTGCTCCAAGGTTTGTCTTGCCTTACAATTCGCCAGCAGCTGTTTACCATGCAGAGTCCTCAGGTAGCTGGGATTTTTGCATTTTGTTTATAGTTAATGGTTGTTATCAGCAGGAAGGATCAGCTACCATGGCCTTGTACCACCATAACAGTATCAGAACTTCCTCCAACAATATATTTTTTTCAACACTATTTCTTAAGGAAAGATAAAGTACAACATAAATGTTTGTAGAAGGAAAGTTGTTTTTAAAAACATATGGTAGGGGCTCCTCAGTGGCTCAGTTGGTTGAGCATCTGCCTTCTGCTCAGGTCATGATCCCAGAGTCCTGGGATCAAGCCCCACATTGGGCTCCCTGCTCAGAGAAGAGCCTGCTTCTCCCTCTGCCTGCCACTTACCATGCCTGTGCTTGCTCTCTCTATCTCTTTCTGACAAATAAATAAATAAAATCTAAAAATATATATTTAAATAAATAAATAAACATACGGTAATCCCTAAAAGGGTAATTATTCAGGTCAGTATATAAAATGATGTAGCCCTATTCAAGAAGTTCACATCACGTTATAAACGTATATATGCTAGTCCCTTTTTGTTCACAGCTAAGATTCATTATACTTTCTCCCAACAAAGTAGTTTAGTAGAAAGAGCACAGACTTTATCAACAAAGATCTGGGTTTTATTTTATTTTATTTTTTATTTATTTTTAAAAATTTTTTATTATGTTATATTAGTCACCATACAGTACATCCCCAGTGTTTGATGTAGTGTTCCATGATTCATTGTTTGCGTATAACACCCAGTGCACCATGCAATATGTGCCCTCCTTAATACCCATCACCGGTCTATCCCAATCCCCCACCTCCCTCCTCTCTGAAGCCCTCAGTTTGTTTCCCAGAGTCCATAGTCTCTCGTCATTCATTCCCCCTTCTGTTCACCCCCACTTCATTCTTCCCTTCCTTCTACCAAAGATCTGGGTTTTAGATATTGGTCTTTCATTTAACCACTATATGACTTTGGACTAACCATTTATTCTCTCTGGGTCTTAGTTTATCTTGCTTATCCATCTCTAAAGTGTTCCTGGAAATGCTTTATCTGCCTATCTCATTGTGAGGTGCAAATGAGATTACACATGTAAAAGCCCTTTGTTAGGCTTGGCAGGTGTCATTAAGTGACGCTAAAATACTGGTCTGTGAGCCTTGTGGGTATATAGGGAGATTTGATATACAGAGCCCATAGCTGACCTATTCAGGTTTCTTGAGCAAGGTCATTTATCTCTTCCTTATCTTCCTGCACCTGGTGGGTGCAAGTCCTAGCCCATACTACAGTCTCAGAGTGTAGCCCCTGGACCTGCAGAGTCAGCATCACCTAGGAATTTGTTGGAAATGCACATTTTTGTGCCTCTCCCAAGACCCACTGAAGCAGAAACTGTGTGTGGAGCTTTGTTGTCTGTGTTTGAAAAGCCCTCCAGATCATTCTGATACATGTTAAAGCTGCTGAACCACACCTGTGAGGAATCCTCTCAACTGATTCTGGGAGAGAGATTCTGGATAGAGAGGGAGGTCTTGCGCAGTTCACTGGAGAGGGTGTTGTACTACATTTCTCTGACTTCTCATTTGCCTCTAGAGGCCCATAGCAGTCCTTTTCCTTTTTAAAAATTGTAGGCTTTGTGTGCCCTTTTTTTCCGTCTCCAAAGACATTTCATTTCCTCCTACTTTCAGACTTCTTAAATTTCTATCACCAAAGAAATGGTTTCTTCCCCCTTCACCTCCATCTGTCCTCCCATAAATTGAGAAGAAAACTATAAGCAGCAAGGTCCTCAGAGTGCACAATATCTTGAATGAATGTGGTTGAGTATGTTTAGCATTTATGTGAGCCTAGATCATATCTATTGTCTGAGATCAGATGAGGATACCTGTTGTTTTAGATATCTCAGCTGTCTATGCCAGAGACAAGAAGACAGTCTGTCTTAGTGAGGGATGAGCCACTAAATAACTGCTTAAATGTCTTTGGGGACAAGTACTTTGGAATTTGCTTTGGAATAAAAATGTAGCCTCTTCAATAATACAAATGTGTGTGTGCATGCGTGTGTGTGTGTGTGTGTGTGTGTGTGTGTGAACCGGAAGTGGGAAACAGGCTTGCAGGAGGGGAGGGCAGAATTGGAGGAAGCAATAAAACCTGATAATCCAGCCTTTGCAAAATAAGTGCAGATCCTCAGCATCTCATTTGCTCATTTTCATTGGTGTTACCACCACTGCTTAGCTCCCACCATTATTTTGCCCTCAGATTTCTGATGGTTTATGTAACAAGGATATTGTGCATATTAACTTGCAAAGCCCTTTTGCTTATTGCGCTGTAGAGGATCCAAAGCCTCACTGTATCAGATGGTAACTCTCCTCTTTAATGCTCTTTTGAAAAAAGGAAGCATGTAATTTGCTGAAAAGTAATGCAGCTACCTTAACTGGGTTGGAATAACCCAGGGAGCAAGGACTGAGGCAAAACTGTCCAGCAGGAGCATTTCATATTAGATGGTGCTTAACCAACCTGCTAATCAAATCTCCATGATTAGTGGAGATTGAAGATGAAAATAAGACTGCAGTAGACTTGCAACACACACATACACACGCACACACCACACACACATGCATGTACAAGCACACACACTTATGTAACAGAGAGAGAAAGAGGAAATACCAGAGCAGATAGAGCTAAAAGGCAACTATTATTCCATTAAAAAAAACTTACATCTCTCAAGATTCCCCGAGTTTGTCTCTGTCCCTTACAACATGAAAAGCAAGATGAACACATAAATGTTACTCATTTTTTGATATGTAATGAGTATATAGAATTTTAAAATTTACAGTGTGGTTTCAAATACTGCATCCTAGTTTATTCTCAAAAACCCCATGGGGTTAGATATTTTTACCATAACCTCTAATTTTTAGATCTATGTCTTTCAAAATGTGAGATGTGTCCATATCATACTGATGATCTTGGGCTAACTTGACACGGCATTAAAAATCACTGTATTACCTATGAAAGTGATGTCTTATTTCTGGTTCTCTTCAATATTTTATGTAAGGAGAACAATTCAGTTTGGTGCTATATCTATAAAACCTTGGGATACATCTCCATTTTAATAAAAAAAATGAAAAATAAGTCAGACCTTAGACTCAGAACCTTTTCTAGGCATTAGTATGCAGATAAAATCGATTATATTATTTTATAGTTATTATAATAAATTCTATAGTTACTGTCCAATATTTGGCAACTATCATAAAGATAGTAGTTTTCCATTTATGGCAATAATGTAAAATTTCTTTTTAACATAGATTTATTTAAATAAAAAATTTTTTAAAAAGATAAAGAAAAAATTGTTATTAATGGTGGTAGGTACATTATTAATGGTAAGTAGTATATGTAAATGACAAAAAAATGCATAATACAAAGTGATCAATACTTTCTAACTGAAGAAAGTCCATCTCAGAGAGGGAGTTACTTGGAAAGACCACACAGCTTCAAGTGATGAGGGCAGGCCCAAAGAGACTAAGATTCAGGTGGTGAAAGGTCTTTGCCATGTGCTCTGTCAAGTAAAACCAGAGCCGGACATAATAGAAGTGGTAAATTTTATCCAGAACTATTGTAATAGAGGAAAAGAGACCCAGTATAAAAATGGGGATCCATTCCAAATACAACAGGGACAAGTGGGGATTTATAGCTAAGGAGCAGGGCAGTCAGTGGATGGAAATTTACTAAGAGAAGACATCAAGACTGGGGAAAATTCTAGCCAAACCAACCTAATACAACTCCTGCTGACCAGGGTGATCAGAGACCAAGGGTGGGGAGTGAGGGGTTACTATAAGATATCTAAGGTGATCAAGTAATCGGGTTGGGACATTCTTGCTGAACGGAAAAGCCCTGGTACAGGAAGGATGCTAGGTGCTGAAAGATGCTAGGTGCTAGGTAGACTGAAAGATGGCCAAGATGACCAGCATGGCTTGGGGGCTAATGCTGGTGGAGGGAGGAAATTGATCAAATATAAATTAGGAGGCTAAAGAGGTGCAGAAGGACCATGTGAGGCGAAACCCTGGACATGGACTAAAGATTTTGGTCTTTTAACAACAGTGGGGGACAATAGAGACATTATCAGATTTGTGTTTTGGAAAAATTTACTTTCGGTGGCTATGTGAGAATTAAAGTTTTTCTTTCTTATTTAAGGTAAGCTTCCTGTTCATCTTCCCAAGTTATCAGAATTCCTATTTTTTATAAGATAAACATTTTTAAAAAGCATTAAGACAAAACTCTGCTCCTTCCAATGAATGTAAACCATTTTCCTTTATCTTCTTTTTAGTCTTCTATATTAAGAATGTTTTCTCATTTCCTTTTATATCTCCTGCAACACAAAGCTTAGATCTTATTTTGGCTTTCCTAATTTCATCATCCACATCTTATAAAATCATGTGCCTCCATAATTATGTCATCTATTTTTTATTTCTTTTTCTATCAGCATATAGTGAAAATCAGACTGACTTCATTTTAGCCAATAGAAGGTCTAAGAAAAATTAGTAAGTAGGCCAAATCTTGTGTGTACCACCCCTCATCACCAGTGATGGCACTTTTCCCTCCCATTCATGCCTCCCTGCCTCTCATACTTCCAGATCTGAATGCCTCCCTAGATTTGTGTTTGTCCCATTCGCATACCAGCTCACTTGCCTTCCATAAGATGCAGACTCACATTTACTCTTGGTGACTAGAGGACACTGGTGTTGAGATAACACATCATATAGACTATTGGCCTGGGTTACAAACTGACAGGGCAGGTCAAGATTTTGGACAATTTATGAATAAATGGGCAAGGCCTTGGAGAAAAGGGAGATAGTGTTTGGGCTTTGGTTCTGGCTCCTGTAGGGCTATGTGAACCCAGAAAGTCACTTCAACTCAAGGATCCCGTTTCCTCATTTGCTGAACGCTCCATCTTTTCTCAAGTGTGGAGCAACTACTGTGACTGTGTAAGTCTGTTTTGTTGGCTGATCTGATCTCTTCTAGAAGAGTTCTCCCCCACAGAACCATTTAAGTTCAGGGGCTAATACATCTGTAACAGCAGGGTTACTAATGAGAACACACAGTCAGGATGAAGATACTTGGAAAAGTTCCTACTAAACCAACCTAGAGAGTGTCTATTTTGTATTAAAACCAGGAAGAGGGTGAAGTTTTATATTAAAACCATTATTCAGCATCTGGTTTGTGTTAATTTAAAAGCAGCCATCCTTGTTATCCCCTCAGTATCACATGCTGTAAGTTTTATTTTTACCATGTCTTATCTTTGCTGTTGTATTTTTAGCCTTTGGCTTCAGTGGTGCCCTTCGTCAAGATGTGTGAAGACACAAGTACTCCCATTTGGGAACATGCAGTGCTACATCCTTCTTGGTAGTTTTCAGTAAAAACAGTTTCTCTTGATAAACCTTATGGATAAAAATGTAAAAACCTAACAGCCAGTGGCCTTTTTAACAAACTGAACATAACAACTTTTGCGTGCTGAAACACAAATGTGAAGTAAGATCTGGAGGGGCTGTGTGCAGATGCATTTGAAGGTCAACCTCCATCGAAGGCCATCACTTAAAGGTCCCACCTGAGAAGAAATATTAGTAATTCAGAGTTTTCTAGATCAGCTCTTTGCTTGCAACATGCAGGAGAAATTCTCTCAACTTATCTCAAGTAATGAGAAGTTTTAACAGATGGCTATAGATAGGGCAGCAATCAAGAAAGATTCCTTATAAGCATCCAGGAACATAATCACAACCAGGCATTGTAACAACTGGAACCAGGTCCGAGGGCCTCCTGGGACCATAGGAATTAAAGTCATGCTAGTTTCCATAATTAATTTCTACTTCTTTATCGTCTACTACCACCAATCACTCTTAACCTCTTCTTTCTTTTTCAGTGTGTGTTTATTTATAATTTCTGTTTCCCCTTACCTCTTTTTGTACACAGGCCACCATGACTTTTCTAAAATTTCTTTCATTTCCTGTTTCTACTGATTAATTCCTCATTCTCAACTAATTTGCCCTGTTAAAGTTTCTAAGAAAAAAATCGATTTGTCCTGGTTCATCTTTTCTTACAGAGTGGTGTCTTGGCCGGCTGGACCACTCTTGGATTGATTGACGTTGAGGCAACTATTACACTTGGTTCAATGGAGTATGACTAGAGGAGAAATCATACAAGTCACATAATTAAAAAAACACAATAGCCTAAGGGGGTGGGACAGAGGTTATTACAGAAAGATAATGAATATGATTGATAACATCCCAATTGGCATGTCTAAAACAGAGACATTTGAGGGACATGAAATGGGCTCTACTTGCCTGCCTCTTGAAAGTAAGAAGAGAACAAAGCCTATATTTGGTATAATAAATGGAACTGTTGAAAAGAGATGGAGTCAGGCAAATGAGCCAATTGAAAAAGAAGGTTCAGGGGTGCCTGGGTGGCTCAGAGAGTTAAGTGTCTGTCTTTGGCTCAGGTTATGATCTCAGGGTCCTGTGATCAAGCCCTGCATCAGGCTCCCTGCTTGTCCCTCTCCCTCTGCCCCTCACCCTGCTCATGCTCTCTTTTTCTCTCTCTGCCTGCTCTCAAATAAATTAAAGAAAGAAAGAAAGAAAGAAAGAAAGAAAGAAAGAAAGAGAGAAGTATCAACTGAAGAGAAGATTCTAGAAACAGTAGCTCAGGGAGAAAGATGAAAGGAAAGAGTGGGGAGAAAAAGAGGCAGGATCAGGATAGGCAGTGGCCCAGGATCGTGAGAGAGAGGGATAAAGCTTTCGGAGTTGCTGGGTAGGAGGGGAGGAAGCATGTGAATATTTTAGTGAGGCATGAGTGACCTAAGATATAAGCGTCACACAGAAGTTATAACCAACCACTGCCACTGCCTTTTAAAATTCAAAAGTATGACAATACTTTTGTATTGAGTTGGGGAGAGTATGGTGCAACAGAAACTGTGCTACAGTGTTGGCAGGAGCTAAAAAGGTGTAAGCACCTAGTGAAACAGTTTAGTCTGACCTGGTAAAGTGGAAGGTGCACACTCATGGCCCAGGAATTCCACCTCTAGGTGCATAACCTGGACAAGCTCAGGCATCTATGCACTAGGATACGTTTTTCAAGAATGTTTATAGCAGCATTACGCCTAAGTGCCTAAAACTAAAATCTGCCTAAGTATCCCATCAACAATAGAATAAATAAAATGTTGTTACAGTCATACAATGAATGTGATGAATATAATGATAATGAATGAACAATGAGCCACAGTGATGTACAACATGCATGAATCTTACAAACATGATGCTAGTAAAAAGAACCAGAGACAAGAGAATATGTATGTATACCTTCATTTATAAAAATTCTAAATTGGTAAAACCAAACTATTGTGTTTTGAGAACATACATGTAAATGGTACCAAGAAAAAAAAGTGAATAACTTTATCTTAATATAAAGAATTACCTGGTTGTGCCAGAATGTGACAGAAGACGGTAGAAGGGTGTACAGTAAACTGGAGAAGGTTTGAAGGAAAGTAAGCTTTATTTTCCCTCATTTATAATACTTCCAAATAAATGAAGTCATCTGAGAAAAGCCTCATGTTAGAAACTGAGTTTTCTGGAAGAAACATTGAAAGTGTCTCAGTGAATGATTCTTCCAGGTACTTTGGATGCTTGATGCGAATGGCAATGGAAGCGAGGCTGTGGGCTTCCCAGGAAAAGCTGGCGTCATGACCTCGAAGGCAAACTTCTCAGACAGTGAGGGGACTCATGTCAGGATTTCCAGGACACTTTATTCTTGAAACAGAAGACCTTGTGAAAATGGACTGTTTAACTTCAGATCAGCAAAATAAAATTAATTGCCTACAACTGCATGAATCTCATGTAATTGTAGTTAACTTTTTTTTTATTGGGCATATAAGAAAATCCTTTTTTTCTCTCTCTACTCTATCTGTAACCCTTAATTTAACAAGTTAGGCTTATACAAACTAGAGTGATATACTTTCTAAATGTTATCTTCTTACAACTAAATCTTCAAAATTCAGAAAAAAACATATCCAATAGAAATTTCTAATATATATTTGTAAGTTGATGAACCATCAGACAAAATTATTATAAAAAGAATAATGTAGCATGTCAACTATATTTCAATAAAAAAGAAATTATGTATGCTGGTTTCCCTTGTATACAACACTATTCAGAAAAAATGGTTAAGTATTTTTAAAGCTGCTTTACTGGTTTCCTTTACTTTTCATGACTATGTAGTTATTTGCAGAGGTTCAAAAACTTTAGATAAATTTAAAATTGTAACATTATTATGCCAGAAATGTCATTTAAAAAATTTTTTTATTATGCTATGTTATTCACCACACAGTACATCATTAGTTTTTGATGTGTGTTCCATGATTCATTGTTTGCGTATAACACCCAGTGCTCCATGCAATACATGCCCTCTTTAATACCCATCACCGGAATAGCCCAATCCCCCACCCCTCCCCTCTGAAACCCTCAGGTTGTTTTCCAGAGTCCATAGTCTCTTATGGTTCATTCCCCCTTCTGTTTAACCCCCCATCATTCTTCCCTTCCTTCTCCTACTGATCTCCCTGCTATTCCTTCTGTTCCACAAATGAGTGAAACCATATGATAATTGTCTTTCTCTGCTTGACTTATTTCACTTAGCATTATCTCCTCTAGACCCATTCATGTTGCTGCAAATGTTGGGTAATCGTTCTTTCTGATGGCTGAGTAAAATTTCATTGTATATATGGACCACATCTTCTTTATCCATTCATCTGTTGAAGGGCATCTCAGCTCCTTCCACAGTTTAGCTATTGTGGACAATGCTTCTATGAACATTTGGGTGCATATGGCCCTTCTCTTCACTACATCTGTATCTTTGGGGTAAATACCCAATAGTGTAATTGCTGGGTCATAGGGTAGCTCTATTTTTAACTTTATCAGGGACCTCCACACTGTTTTCTGAAGTGGCTGTACCAACTTGCATTCCCACCAACAGTGTAAGAGGGATCCCTTTTCTCCACATCCTTTCCAAAATTTGTTGTTTCTTGCCTTGTCAATTTTTGTCATTCTAACTGGCATAAGGAGGTATCTTAGTGTGGTTTTGATTTGAATTTCCTTGATGGCTAATGATTTTGAACACTTTTTCATGTGTCTGTTAGCCATTTGTATGTCTTCATTGGAAAAGTGTCTGTTCATATCTTCTGTCCATTTTCTGATTTGATTATTTGTTTCTCATGTATTGAGTTTGAGAAGTTCTTTATAGATCTTGGATACCAGCCTTTTATCTATAGTTTCATTTGCAAATATCTTCTCCCATTCCATGCGTTGCCTCTTTGTTTTGATGACTGTCTCCTTTGTGGTGCGGAAACTTTTTATCTTGATGATGTCCCAAAAGTTCATTTTTTCTTTTGTTTCTCATGCCTTTGGAGATGTGTCATGAAAGAAGTTGCTATAGCCGGATGTTGAAGAGGTTACAGCCTATGTTCTCCTCTATGATTTTGATGGATTCCTGTCTCATATTGAGGTCTTTCATCCATTTGGAGTTTATCTTTGTGTATGGTGTGAGAGAGTGGTCAAGTTTCATTCTTTTGTATATAGCTGTCCAATTTTCCCAACACCATTTATTGAAGAGACTTTCTTTTTTTTCACTGGATGTTTTTTCCTGCTTTGTCAAAGATCAGTTGACCAAAGAACCAAGGGTCCATTTCTGGGTTCTCTATTCTGTTCCATTGGTCTATGTGTCTGTTTTTGGGCCAGTACCACGCTGTCCTTGTGATCACAGCTTTGTAGTATAGCTTGAAATCCGGCAATGTGATGCACCAAGCTTTGTTTTTAGTTTTCAACATTTCCTTGCTGATTCAGGGTCTTTTCTGGTTCCACACAAATTTTAGGTTTGTTTGTTCCAGTGCTTTGAAAAATGTCATTGGTATTTTGATCAGGATGGTGTTGAAAGTGTAGATTGCTCTGGGTAGCATAGATATTTTAACTATGCTTATTCTTCTGATCCACGAGCATGGAATTTTTTCCGTCTTTTTGTGTCTTCTTCAACGTCTTTTTTTTTTTTTAAAGATTTTATTTATTTATTTGACGGAGACAGCCAGTGAGAGAGGGACACAAGCAGGGGGAGTGGGAGAGGAAGAAGCAGGCTCATAGCGGGGGAGCCTGATGTGGGGCTCAATCCCATAACACCGGGATCACACCCTGAGCCGAAGGCAGATGCCCAACCGCTGTGCCACCCAGGCGCCCCTTCTTCAACGTCTTTCATCAGTGTTCTGTAGTTTCTAGAGTATAGATCCTTTACCTCTCTGGTTAAGTTTATTCTGAGATATCTTATGGTTTTTGGTGCTATTGTAAATGGAATCGATTCCTTAATTTCTCTTTCTTCAGTCTCATTTTTCGTGTATAGAAATGCAACAGATTTTTGAGCATTGATTTTGTATCCTGCCACATTACTGAATTGCTCTATAAGTTTTAGTAATTTCGGGATTTTGGGTTTTCTATATAGAGTATCATGTCATCTACGAAGAAAGACAGTTTGACTTCTTTGCTGATTTGAATACCTTTTAACCCTCTTTGTTGTCTGATTGCTGTTGCAAGGACTTCTAGTACTATATTATATAATAATGGCGAGAGTGGGCAATTTGTCGTGTTCCTGATCTAAAGGGAAAGGCTTTCAGCTTTTCCCCATTGAGAATGATATTCACCATAGACTTTTCATAGATTGTTTTTATGAAATTGAGGAATGTACCCTCTAACCCTACACTCTGAATGTTTTTAATCAGGAAAGGATGCTGTATTTTGTCAAATGCTTTTTCTGCATCTATTGAGAGGATCATATAGTTCTTGATTCTTTTCTTGTTGATGTGATCTATCACACTGATCAATTTCGGAACGTTGAATCACCCTTGCATCCCAGGGATGAATCCCACTTGGTCTTGATGGATAATCCTGTTAAGGTACTGCTGGATCCTATTAGCTAGGACCTTGTTGAGAATTTTAGTGTCCATATTCATCAGGGATATCAGTCTGTAATTCTCCTTTTTGGTGGTGTCTTTGCCTGGTTTGGGGATTAAGGTAATACTGGCTTCTTAAAATGAGTTTGGTAGTTTTCCTTCTGTTTCTATTTTTGAAACAGCTTCAGGAGAATAGGTATTATTTCTTCTTTGAATGTTTGGTAGAATTCCCTGGGGAATCTGTCAGGCCCTGGACTCTTGTTTTTGGGGAGGTTTCTGATCACTGCTTCAATCTCTTCATAATTAATCAGTCTGTTTAAATAATCAATTTCTTCCTGTTTCAGTCTTGGTAGTATATAGGTTTCTAGGAAGGCATCCATTTCTTCCAGATTGTTTAATTTCATTGGTGTTGGTCGTGATCTCTCCCCTTTCACTCATAATTTTATTAATTTGGGTCCTTTCTCTATTCTTTTGAATAAGTCTGGCCAGTGGCTTATTGATCTTATTTATTCTTTCAAAGAACTAGCTTCTAGTTCTGTTGATCTGCTCTACTGTGCTCCTGGTTTCTCATTCATTGATCTCTGCTCTAATCTTGATCAACTGCCTTCTTGTGTGTGGGTTAGGCCTATTCTTCTGTTCCAGCTCCAGCTTCTTGAGGTGAGAATATAAAAACTACATTTTAGATTTTTCTATTCTTTTGAGTGAGTCTTGGATGGCTATGTATTTTCCCATTAAGACTGCCTTTGCAGTGTCCCATAGGTTTTGGACCATTGTGTTTTCATTTTTGTTGGTCTCCAAAAATCGTTTGATCTCCTTCTTAATTACCTGGCTTACCCAATCATTCTTGAGCAGAATGGTTTAGTTTCCAAGTGTTTGAATTTCTTCCAAATTTTTTGTGATTGAGCTCCAGTTTCAAAGCATTGTGGTCTGAGAATATGCAGGGAATAATCTCAGTCTTTTGGTATTGGTTGAGACCTGTTTTGTGACCCAGAATATGGTCTATTCTGGAGAAAGTTCCATGTGCATTCAAAAAGAATGAGTATTCTGTTGTTCTAGGGTGTAGTGTTCTGTATATATCTATGAGGTCCACCTGGTCCAGTATGTTATTCAAAGCTCTTGTTTCTTTGTTGATTTTTTGCTTAGGTGATCTGTCTATTGCTGAGAGTGGAGTGTTGAGGTCCCCTACTAATAACGTATTATTATGTATATGTCTCTTTATTCTGGTTAAGAGTTGGCTGTTCCCCTGTTGGAGGCATAGATATTTATAATTTTTAGATCCACTTGTTGGATACACCCTTTAAGAATAATATAGTGTCCTTCTGTATCTCTAACTATGGTCTTTAGCTTGAAATCTAATCTGTCTGATATGAGAATTGCTATCTCAGCTTTCTTTTGAGGCCCGTTGGCATGAAAAATTGTTCTCCATCCCTTCACTTTCAGTCTGGATGTATCTTTAGGTTCAAAATTAGTCTCTTGTAGACAGCATATGGATGGGTCATGTCTTTTTTATCTAATCTGCGACCCTGTGGCCTTTTATGGGAGCATTTTGGCCATTCACATTGAGAGTGATTATTGAGAGATGTGATTTTAATGATGTCATGCTGCCTGTGAAGTCTTTGTTTCTATAGATTCTCAATTTCTGTTCTGTGTCACTCTTGGAGTCTTTTTTCTTTTATAGAATCCCCCCTTAATATTTCTTGTAGGGCTGGCTTGGTGGTCACATATTCTTTCTCTGCCAGTCTTGGAAGCTCCTTGTCTCTCCATCAATTCTGAATGACAGCCTTGCTGGATGAAGAATCCTTGGCTGCATGTTTTTCTCACTTAGTGCTCTGAAAATGTCTCACCAGCTTTTTCTGGTTTGCCAGGTCTTTGTAGACAGGTCTGACGTTATTCTGATGTTTCTCCCTCTGTACATGAGGAATCTCTTCCCCCTGGCTGCTTTCAAGATTGTTTCCTTGGATCTAAGATTTGCTAATTGTACTATTATGTGACGCGGTGTTGGTCTGTTCTCATTGATCTTGGGAGGAGTCCTCTCTGCCTCTTGGACATGAATGCTTGTTTTCTTCACCAGATTAGGGAAGTTCTCAGCTACAATTTGTTCAAATATCTCTTGTAGACCTCTCTCTTTCTCCACCCCCCTGGGGATGCTGATGATTGTGACATTAGAACGTTTCATTGAGTCAATAATCTCCCGTAGTCTTATTTCTTGAAAGTGGAGTTTCTTAAGCCATTTTTCTTCTCTTTCTTTTCTATTATCTTGTCCTTTAACACACTAATTTATTCTTCTGCCTCATTTACCCTGGCCTTGAGACCATCCAGTTTAGACTGCATTTGATTCATAGTACTTTTAATTTCTGCCAGATTCGTTCTCATTTCCGCCCTTAGAGATTCTATATTTTCGTTAATATTTCTTTCAAGCCTACACATCATCTTGACCATTGTTACTCTGAAATCCATTTCATACAATTTGGTTATATCCATATCCATTAGTTCTGTGGCAGAGTCCACAGTCTCTGTTTCTTTCCTTTGTTGAGGGTTCCTCCTCCTTGTCATTCTGATGAGGAGAGGTTGTGGGGATGCACAGAGACCAAATTATTGACCAGGACCCAAGCAGGATGCACTTGTTTTATAGGGACCTTAGTGATGTGGGCTTCTTATTTTTTCAGCCTGGCTTCTGGGGTGGGGTCTGCCGCGCTGATACTCAGGCAACCCTGTTTGGGTAGAGTTGCCCTGTCCCCTGTGGGGGGGGGGGGCACAGTGAGAACTGGTATTTCCAGGTTTTTGTTCTCTGGCAGCTTTCCCTGGCTGTTTTCTGTGACTTTTCAGAGGGTCAGAGCAGCACTGACCATATCCGAACCTCTGTCTCAGAACAGAGAGATTGCAGTCTGCTCTCCATTGAGCTCTCCAGGCCACATTAATTGTTTCCATCGGTGCTGCTAAAAACGCCGCAGCATCCTGGGTAGTGCGCCTCCCAGCCGCTCTCCCAGCCCTCCCTTCCAGGGCCGGCTCGTCTCTGTCCTTCGTGCTTCTAACACTGCCAGTCGCCCCTGGTTCCCGCACAAACTCCCGAGCTCCCGGTTTCAGTCCAGTTCGAGTGTGCACTCCGGAGCTCCGGTGTTCAGTCTGGTCGCGCACGTGCTCCTGAGCTACCGGTTTCAGTCTGGTTTCTTGGTGGCTACCGGTCAGCGAGTCCTGCCCGCTCCCCAGCACAGGAGGCTATTGCTTCCCGGTGCCCAAGCATGGCGGCTCCCTCTCCCTTCTGTTTATCTTCCGATATCTGTGCGTGGATTCATGGCTCCCCGCTTCGTCTGTAGAGATCCAGAAATATCTTCCTATGTCTCAGGCTGGTTTCGTGGGTGTTCAGGATGGTTTGATAGATATCCAGCTCGAGTCAGGGGACCAGCTGAAATAGGGTCCCCTACTCCTCTGCCATCTTTTTTCCACTTCAGAAATGTGATTTTTAAAGAAAAAATCCATTTGATTAGGTTTCAAATCCTATCATTAAGAAACAAGAAACTTTAGATGCAGTAATGTTATGTACAATGCCCTTCCAGGAACCCAGCCTGGGACCAGCAATAACTTTGCTTAAAGAATCTCAGTTTTACAGGTAGCAAACAGTATCAATCCTGGCACAGGGACATTGACAAACTTGAAAATACCTCTATAATTTAGGAAGTCCTGCAGAATCTGGATAGAGGAGAATTGCAAATTTCGGGCTCCTACCTCTGAAGTAAATGAACTGAGTTGATAAGAGTCATGGACATACTGCTACATGAAAGTGATCAAAACTATGACCCCAGGGGCTTTACCAAGTTCCTAGACAGGTGTTAACTTTCAAGCCTTAGTATTACATGGTTCTAGTTCTGAAAACCAGACAATAAGAAGTTCCATGTATATACATTAATAATTCCTGTTGTATCTATGTAAATAAAATTGACCAGATAAATAAAATAGCAAATAAATGATACTGAATCAGAAAACAGCTTAAAAACAAAAGAAAACAAAAATTTTGTGGCCAAATCCACAATTTAGGGATAAGATTGACCACAAGGAGGGACTGCAAGCCCAAAAGTGACACCTAGGACTGGCTTTATTATAAGTTAAAAATGTGCATATCACATCCCAGAGTCAAGAAAAGAAAAACACTACATCCTAGTCAGAGAAAGACAAATACCATATGATCTCAGTCATATGTGGAATTTAAAAAACAAAGCAAATGAGCAAAGGAAAGAAAGAGAGAGAGAGAGAGGCAAAACCACGAAACAGACTCTTAACTATAGAGAACATAGGGATGGTTACCAGAGGGCAGGTGGGTGGGGGGCGGTGGGTGAAACAGGTGGTGGGCATTAAGGAGTGCCCTTGTTGTGATGAGCACTCAGTGTTGTGTGGAAGTGTTCAATCACTGTATTGTACACCTGAAATGAATATAACACTGTATGTTAATTATACTGGAATTAAAAGTAAGAAAATAAAACCAGAAAAGTAAAATTATGAAAGCAAAAAACAAAAGAAAGAAAAACTGCATCCTGAGATTAACCCAAGCCACAAAAACTCTAAACAAAACAAAAAACCAACAGTGTCACCCTGTCTAGTGAGCCATTTTCTGTAAGTTATTGACTCTCTAATCAAATAATACTGACTTTTATTTATTTATTTAATTTTTTATTAAAATTTTTATTATATTATGTCAGTCACCATACAGTGTATCATGAGTTTTTGATGTAGTGTTCCATGATTCATTGTTTGCGCCCATGCAATACGTGCCCTCCTTAATACTGGACTAGCCCATCCCCCACTCCCCTCCCCTCTGAAACCCTCAGTTTGTTTCCCAGAGTCCATAGTCTCTCATGGTTCACTCCGCCTTCTGTTTATGCCCTCTTCATGTTTTCCTTCCTTCTCCTACTGATCTCCCTGCTGACTTTTAAAAAGCAGATACATGGTGTGCCTGGGTGGCTCAGTTGGCTGACTGTCCAACTCTTGGTTTTGGCTCAGGTTATGATGTCATGTGTCATGATCTCATGGGTCATAGGATCGAGGTCCACCTTGGGCTCCAAGCTCAGCGGGGAGTCTGTGTGATGATTCTCTCCCTTTGCCTCTCCTCCCTCCGCCCTCTTTCTCAAATAAATAAATAAATCTTAAAAAATAAAATAAAATAAAATCGTGATACATGTCCTATAAGAAAATTGTTTTCCACCCTAAAGATGCTAAATATAAATTTGGAAACCTTAGTAACTTTAGGTCTTTCTCTTTTTTAACTGTTTGTTTTTGTTTATTTTTAATAACTTTTTACTTTATTTTTTAAATTGAAGTATAATTATCATATAATGTTATATTAATTTCAGGTGTACAGCACATTGATTCAACCATTCCATACATTACTCGGTGCTCATCACAATATGTGTAGTGACCATCTGTCACCATGCCACACTGGCTCTTCTCCTTCAACTTCCTGGAGTTTTAATTTGGTGAGCAAAGTCAGCAAGTAAAAATCCTTTTCTCTTCATAAATCCTTTTCATAATTCTTTCATGTCTGTGTCTTCCTTTCACAGTTAGCGTACTATAAAGAAAAGCCAAGAAGCAGTTATTTGTAAAAGTCAGGGTTGCTTTTAGTGGAGAGAGAGGGTTGTGTTAAAAAGAACAAGTGTGAGGCTGCTAGCATGCTGTCCATATTCAATTTCTTCACCCGGTGGTGCTTAAATGAGTGACTGCCTTGTAAAAATTCTTTGGAGACAATTTTCTATGGGTCTCTCACACTTATACATGTCTTGTGAATGGAGGCACTGGCAAATTTTGCTCCAGACTTTACCTTCAAAAATAGTCATGTAGAGGATTCCTTTGGAAGACGAAGACAGTGTCTCCCCCTGGACCAGCGGGCAGGTTTGTTTGCTGTCCAGCATAACAAAGATAAAATTTCCCTTTAGAGCAAAAGACAGGCAAGCAGACTGAAGCTGAGGTTTCTCAAGCTTTGTGTTCCTTGCTGTCGATGCAAATCCACTATGTTGTTGGTAGCCACCTGGGTTATTCCACATTAACCACATGGGAAGGGGAATCCATAGGACTCTTGCTGCCCACTGTGCACAAGTAATAAAGTCCTTTGTCTCTGACCCAGGTGTCTCCCGACTTCAGGCACCATCTATGAAACTAAGGCAGACTAAGCTATTAACTTGCAAGTAGGATATAATCACAGACCTTTCATGGCCCTTGAATATAATTTATTAAATTATACATTTGTATTTTATGACTTTTTCTCTATGCATTTTGTTTTATAATATGAAGGGTTTAAAATTCTAGTTAATGATAAATACAACTAGTTTGACTTTCTTTTCATATTTCAGTTGCATTTTTGAGATAAAGGCCTGCAGAGTTCTGAAAGTTTGTGAGATATTTTGGGTTGGGGAAGTTACCTTTAAAACCTCAAAGGTGGTTAAGATGGCAGAAGAGTAGGGGACCCCTTTTTCAGCTGCTTCCCTGAGTCTAGCTGGATTGGTACCAGACCATCCTGAACATCAACGGAATCAGCCTGAGACTCAGGAAGATCTCTACAAATGAACATCTCCAGCAATGAGTATTGAGGTACGAAGCGGGGAGCCATGAAACCGCACACATACATCCGAAGATAAATGGAAGGGGGAGGGAGCCACTGCGTTCGGGCACCGGTAAGTGGTAGCCACCTACACGGGGGAGTGGGAGGACTCACGAACCACTCGCGAGAGAGCAGACTGAGACCATGAGCTGGGGAATGCGCGCGACCAGTCTAAGGGCCAGAGCACTGAGATGGAGCTCTGGAGTGCACGGGGGGGGGGGGGGGAAGGCAGCTGGTGGCTGGCGGTGTTAGAAACACAAAGGACAGAGATGTACCAGCCCTGGAAGTGAGGGCTGGGATGCCGGGTGTGGAGCGCACATCCAGGGATGCTGCAGGGTTGAGCAGCACCAACAGAAACAGAGTTAAAGTGGCCAGAACATCAGTGGAGAATGGTCTGCAATACCTCTGTTCTGAGACAAAGGCTGAGAATTGGCTACTTTTGCTCTGACTCTCAGAAGACGCACAGCAAATCGCCAGGGAAAGACGCCAGAGAACAAAAGCCTGGAAATACTGGCTCACAGTGTGCCCATCCCCATCCCCCTTCGCAGGGGACATGGAGACTCTACCCAAACAGGGTTGCCTGAGTATTGGTGTGGCTGGCCCCTTCCCCAGAAGGCAGGCTGAAAAATCAAGAAGCCCACATCCCTAAGATCCCTATAAAACAAGGGCGCACTGCCTGGGTCCTGGTCAATAATTTGGGCTCTGGACAACCCCGCAACCTCTCCTCATCAGAATGGTGAGAAGGAAAATCCCCCCCAGCAAAGAAAAGGCAATGAGTCTGTGGCCTCTGCCACAGAACTAATGGATATGGATGTAACCAAATTATCAGAAATGGAGTTCAGAGTAACAATGGCCAAGACGATGTGTAGACTTGAAAAAAGTATTAATGAAAATGTTAATGAGAATATAGAATCTCTAAGGGCAGAAATGAGAGCAAATCTGGCAGAAATTAAAAATTCTATGAATCAAATGCAGTCAAAACTAGATGCTCTGATGGCCAGGGTGAATGAGGCAGAACATATCAACGAATTGGAGGATGGGTTAGTAGAAGAGAAAGCTAAAATAGAATCTTGGCTCAAAAAATCCAATCTCAAGAGTGTAGGTTACGGGAGATTACTGACTCAATGAAACATTCCAATGTCAGAATCATCAGCATCCCCGAGGGGGTGGAGAAAAACAGAGGTCTAGAAGGGATATTTGAACAAATTGTAGCTGAAAACTTCCCTAATCTAGCAAAGTAAACAAGCTTTCATGTCCAAGAGGCAGAGAGGACCCCTCCCAAGCTCAACCACAACAAACCTATGCCACGTTACGTCATAACGCAATTCGCAAATATTAGATCCAAGGATACAGTATTGAAAGCGGCCAGGGCAAAGAAATTTCTCACGTACCAAGCCAAGGTATCAGAATTACGTCAGACCTGTCTACACAGACCTGTAATGAGAGAACGGGTTGGGGGCATTTTTAAAGCTCTTTCAGAGAAAAACATGCAGCCAAGGATCCTTTATCCAGCAAGGCTGTCATTCAGAATGGATGCAGAGATAAAGACCATCCAGAATCGCCAGTCATTGACCAATTTCATAACCACGAAACCAGCCCTACAGGACATATTAAGGGGGGGGTCCTATGAAAGTCAAAAGGCCCCAAGAGTGATACAGAACAGAAAGTCACAATCTATAGAAACAAAGACTTG
Source organism: Ursus americanus (assembly GCF_024610735.1). NCBI lineage: Eukaryota > Metazoa > Chordata > Mammalia > Carnivora > Ursidae > Ursus > Ursus americanus. The sequence goes on along the minus strand of NC_142137.1, from coordinate 6,782,986 downwards.
ACAGGCAACATGGCATCATTAAAATCATATCTCTCAATATTCAGTCTCAATGTAAATGGCCTAAATGCTCCCATAAAGGCCACGGGGTTGCAGATTGGATAAAAAGACATGACCCATCCATTTGCTGTCTACAAGAGACTCATTTTGAACCTAAGGATACATTCAGACTGAAAGTAAAGGGATGGAATACCATCTTTCATGCCAATAGACCTCAAAAGAAAGCTGGGGTAGCAATTCTCATATCAGACAGATAGGACTTTAAACTAAAGACTGTAGTTACAGACACAGAAGTGCACTATATTATTCTTGAAGGATGTATCCAACAAGTGGATATGACAATTATAAATATCTATGCCCCCAACAGGGGAGCAGCAAGATACACAAGCCAACTCTTAACCACAATAAAGAGGATATAGATAAAAATACGTTAATAGTAGGGGACCTCAACACTCTGCTCTCAGAAATAGACAGAGCACCTAAGCAGAAAATTGACAAAGAAACAAGAGCTTTGAATGCCATACTCGATGAGTTGGACCTCATATATATATATATATCACTATACCCCAGAACCAAAGAATACTCATTCTATTCTAATGCCCATGGAACATTCTCAAGAATAGACCATGTTCTGAGTCACAAAACAGGTCTCAAACGATACCAAAAGGCTGAAATCATTCCCTGCATATTCTCAGACCAGAATGCTTTGAAATTGGAACTCAACCACAAGGAAAAATTTGGAAGAAACTCAAACACTTGGAGACTAAGAACCATCCTGCTCAAGAATGATTTGATAAACCAGGAAATCAAAAACCAATGAAAACACAATGGTCCAAAACCTATGGGATACTGCAAAGGCAGTCCTAAGGAGGAAATACATAGCCATCCAAGCCTCACTCAAAAGAATAGAAATCTGAAATGCAGTTTTTATATTCTCACCTCAAGAAGCTGGAACAGCAACAGAGGAACAGGCTTAATCCACGCACGAGAAAGCAGTTGATCAAGATTAGAGCAGAGATCAATGAATTAGAAATCAGGAGCACAGTACAACAGATCAACAGAACTAGAAGCTGGCTCTTTGAAAGAATAAATAAAATTGACAGACCACTGGCAAGACTTATCCAAAAGAATAGAGAAAGGACCCAAATTAATAAAATTATGAATGAAAAGGGAGAGGTCACAACCAACACCAATGAAATTGGAAGGATTATTAGAAGCTTTTATCTACAGCTTTATGCCAATAAATTAAGCAATCTGGAAAAGATGGAGGCCTTCCTGGAAACCAATAAACTACCAAGACTGAAACAGGAAGAAATTGATTTTTTAAACAGGCCAATTAATTATGAAGAAATTGAAGCAGTGATTAAAAAAAAAAACCTTCCAGGGGGCGCCTGGGTGGCTCACTCGTTGAGCGTCTGCCTTGGGCACAGGGTGTGATCCTGGCATTATGGGATCGAGCCCCACGTCAGGCTCCTCTGCTGGGAGCCTGCTTCTTCCTCTCCCACTCCCCCTGCTTGTGTTCCCTCTCTTTCTCTGGCTGTCTCTGTCTCTGTCAAATAAATAAATAAAATCTTTTTAAAAAAAAAAAACTTCCAAAAAACAAAACTCCAGAACCGGATGGTTTTCCTGGGGAATTCTACCAAACATTCAAAGAAGAAATAATACCTATTCTCCTAAAGCTGTCTCAAAAAATAGAAACAGAAGAAAAGCTACCAAACTCATTCTATGAGGCCAATATTACCTTGATCCCCAAACCAGGCAAAGACCCCATCATAAAGGAGAATTACAGACAATTTCCCTAATGAATATGGGTGCTAAAATTCTCAACAAGATCCTGGCTAATAGAATCCAACAGTACATTAAAAGGATTATCCATCATGACCAAGTGGGATTCATCCCTGGGATGCAAGCATGGTTCAACATTCGCAAATCTATCGGAGTCATAGATTTTATCAGCAAGAAAAAAGCCAAAAATCATATGATTCTCTCAATAGATGCAGAAAAAGCATTTGACAAAATACAGCATCCTTTCCTGATTAAAACCCTTCAGAGTGTAGGGATAGAGAGTACATTCCTCAATCTCATAAAAACCATCTATGAAAAGCCTACAGCAAATATCATTCTCAATGGGGAAAAGCTTAAAGCATTTCCCTTAAGATCAGGAACATGACAAGGATGCCCACTCTCGCCATTATTATTCAACATAGTACTAAAAGTCCTTGCAACAGCAGTCAGACAAAAAAAAGGGATCAAAGGTATCCAAATCAGCAAAGAAGAAGTCTAACTGTCTCTCGTCGCAGATGACATGATATTCTATATGGAAAACCCAAAAGAAGCCACTCCCAAACTATTAGAAGTTATAGAGCAATTCAGTAATGTGGCGGGATACAAAATCAATGCTCAGAAATCAGTTGCATTTCTGTACATGAACAATGAGACTGAAGAAAGAAAAATTAGGGAATCCATCCCATTTACAATAGCACCAAAAACCCTACATTACCTTGGAATTAACTTAACCAGAGAGGTAAAGGACCTATATTCTAGAAACTATAAATCATTCTTGAAAAACATTGAAGAAGACACAAAGAGATGGAAAAATATGCCATGCTCATGGATCGGAAGAATTAACATAGTTAAAATATCCATGCTACCCAGAGCAATCTACACTTTCAATTCCATCCCGATCAAAATATCAATGACCTTTGTCAAAGAACTGGAACAAAAAGCCCTTAAATTTATATGGAACCAGAAAAGGCCCAAAATCACCAAGGAACTGTTGAAAAGGAAAAACAAAGCTGGGGTCATCACAATGCCGGATTTTGAGCTGTACTACAAAGCTGTGATCACAAAGACAGCATGGTACTGGCACAAAAACAGACACATAGACCAATGGAACAGAATAGAGAACCCAGAAATGGACCCTCAGCTCTTTGGGCAACTAATATTTGACAAAGCAGGGAAAAACATCCAGTGCAAACAAGACAGTCTCTTCAATAAATGGTGCTGGGAAAATTGGACAGCTACATGCAAAAGAATGAAACTTGACCACTCTCTCACACCATACACAAAGATAAACTCCAAATGGATGAAAGACCTCGATGTGAGACAGGAATCCATCAAAATTCTAGAGGAGAGCATAGGCAGCAACCTCTATGACATCAGCCACAGCAACTTTTTTCATGACACATCTCCAAAGGCAAGAGAAACAAAAGATAAAATGAACTTGTGGGGCTTCATCAAGATAAAAACCTTCTGCACAGCCAAGGAAACAGTCAAAAAAACTAAGAGGCAGCCCACAGAATTGGAGAATATATTTGCAAATGATACTACAGATAAAAGACTGGTATCCAAGATCTACAAAGAACTTCTCAAACTCAATACGGGAGAAACAAATAAACAAATCATAAAATGGGCAGAAGATATGAACAGACACTTTTCCAATGAAGACATACAAATGGCTAACAGACACATGAAAAAAAATGTTCAAAATTAGCCATTAGGAGTTTCAAATCAGAACCACACTAAGATACCACCTTACGCCAGTTAGAATGGCAAAAATGGACAAGGCATAAACAACAATTGTTGGAGAGGATGTGGAGAAAGGGGGTCCCTCCTACATTTTTAGTGGGGATGCAAGTTGGTACAGCCACTCTGGAAAACAGTGTGGAGGTCCCTTAAAAAGTTAAAAATTGAGCTACCCTATGACCCAGCAATTGCACTACTGTGTATTTACCCCAAAGATACAGACGTAGTGAAGAGAAGGGCCATATGCACCCCAATGTTCTTAGCAGTTCTGTCCACAATAGCTAAATTGTGGAAGCAGCCAAGATGCCCTTCAACAGATGACTGGATTAAGGAGATGTGGTTCATAGATACAATGAATATTACTCAGCTATCAAAAAGAACGATTATTCAACATTTGCTGCAACATGGATGGCACTGGAGGAGATAATGCTAAGTGAAATAAGTCAAGCAGAGAAAGACAATTATCATATGATTTCTCTCATCTATGGAACATAAAAACTAGGAAGATCAGTAGGAGACGAAAGGAATAAAGAAAGGGGGGTAATCAGAGGGGCGAGTGAAGCATGGAGAGTATGGACTCTGAGAAGGAAACTGAGTGGTTTGGAGGGGATGGGGGTGGGGGAATGGGATAGACCGGTGATGGGTAGTAAGGAGGGCACGTATTGCATGTTGCACTGGGTATTATACGCAACTAATCAATCATCGAACTTTACATAAAAAACCAGGGATGTACTGTATGGTGACTAACATAATATAATAAAAAAAATATATCGAAAAAAAGAAAAAAAAGAACTTTTATAAACAGAAAAAATAAAAATAAAAAAAATAAAACCTCAAAGGTAATAGTAAATTTTTATAGCTACCACCTGAAAGAGCAGTTTTGCTTTTTATTTCCTTGACCAGCTCCTTGCTGTAATAGAAAGAAAAGTTTAGGGTCAAAAAGAAATGATCCTAATAGATGGGGAAGGTTTATGAAACATAATTAAAGGAACAAGATATTTCATCACTGGGGATGTGACTTACTAAACAGAGGCAAAAATTTGTATTAAAAAGATATCTGAAAAATTATATAGGCATGAAAAAAACACAACTTTTATAAAGGCCCTGTAGTCTTTGCAGGATCCCGGCTTCTTATAAAGGGTTAAAACTCTGGGATCTTTGTCTGCAAGGAGAATATCAGGATTATAAAGATGAGAGAAACAAATTGGTGTGGAAAAACTTTGCTTCCTAACCATTATGACCATCTGCTGGCCAAATGGCAAGATATACTTTGTTCCATGGATGGGAACAGTTTGGAATAAAGGTTATGCTGTGAACAGATGCTAGAAGTTGCTTCCTGAGGAACTAAAATTCAGGGGCAAAATTAGCCAGAATCAACTTTAAAAATGAGGCTTTAAAAGGTCAACATGAGACTGTGCGGCCAGTAGCTAGCAATATGACTAGCGCAGCACTTCTGAAAGGTTTCCACGGACATAACCCTCACCACAGAGTCCAGCTCATTTAGGGCAATGGCTAAGGACTTAACAGCAAATGGGAAATTCCTAATGCCTATTTCAAGAATAGATGTCATTTTTGTGCTCCATTCACATATATTTTTTAACTATAGATGATATTTTAAATTATTTACCATCGAGTAGATCTTATACTCCAAGAATATCAAGAAAGCACTCCATTTTGAGGTGGTGAGCCCCATAAACCTGAGGAGTCTGGGATTAGAGCAAGAACCTCTTCCCCCCTTCCCTAAATATGGGTTCTGCTTTAAACTTCAGAGAGGATTTTTAAATCAAAACATTCTAGAAGTCAATAGGACCCTACATATAATCTATTCAAATCCAATTGTTTTAACTGAATGAAAACTTGTGGCATGCAAGGTTACCTCATTAATTTGGCTCCAATACCAAACTAAAATTAGACTTCCTAATTTCTTTGTCAAATTATGTTCTGTTACATCATTACAAAGTGCTGACAGTGCCCTTGTGTGATGAGCCCTCATCCTCCACGTATCTTAACCACACTTCTCTGTTCCTCTTCTGTCCCCAGCTCCTAGCACAGAGCTTGGTACATAGTAAGTACTCAGTAAACATTTGCTCAAAGAATGGATATTCAGGCTCATATTCTTTTCTTTTTTTTTTTTTAAGAGAGAAAGGTGGGGGAGGGGCAGAGGGAGATGGAGAGAAAATCTTCAGCAGGCTTCATGCCAGCACAAAGCCCCGTGCAGGGTTCCATCTCTTGACTTTGAGATCATGACCTCAGCCAGAATCAAGAGGAGGATGCTTAACTGACTGAGCCACCCAGGCACCCCTCAGGTTCCTTTTCTTATGTGAGGAGTTGCTGGGCCGCAAGAACATATATTTTATGTTATATTGCCAAGGGTTTCTTCAAAATGATTCTGCTACTGGCTTCTCCCACCAAGAATGTGTGAAGATCTCTGGGTAACTGCAGTCTCTCCAGCAGTGAGTCTTTGCACTTTTAAGTTTTGCCATTGAGACTTAAACATTTTTTAATTTTTCTGTGTTCTCATATTTTTGTTGTTGTTCAATTTTGGGAGTAGGTGAACATTTTTCGGCTGTTTGAGCATTTTATTTCTTTTTCTATGAAATGTCAATTCATATCCCTTGTCCCTTTTATTTATTGTTGTTTATTTCTTAACCTTAATTTAAATTTTTGTAATGTTAAACAAAGTAGCTTTTTTCTGTCAAGTGGGTTGTAAATATTTTCCCCATACTTTATTTTTACTTTTTCTATAATTTATTTTGATACATAAGTTTAAAATTTCTGTCATGAAATATAGCAATGCTTCTTTTATGATTTACAGTTTTATGTCATATTTTAAAAGCCTGTCCATTGTACGATTTTTTTAAAGATCAACAATATGTTTGCTGGTGCCTTTATGAAATAAGTTTATATATTGATTTTCTAGAAATATATTTTGTTGACATAAGTAGGGAATCTAATTAATCAAATATAGCTGGGGATGGGTCAATCATTTAAAAGCGCAGTTACCTTGAAAATAGCTATGGTTGGGTCAGTGGTGACAAACTAAGTTTGTTGTTAGTCAATTCAGATAATGGTATAGGGAGCATCACCTGCTTCCTCCCAACCCTCGACTGTTCTATCTCTTCATGGATCAATTGCCAAGTTGTGGGGTTTTATCATGCATGCATGCTCTTAGGTTTTAAGTTCGAAAACCTAATGTGAGATCTTTCTGCTTTTGTGGTTTTAGGCAAGTCTCTTTTCCTTCTCTGAGTTTCAATTTCTTTCTCTACAAAATGAGGATATTAAATGATGATCTCAATGTCTTTCCAGAAATAAAATCCTATAATCCTATAATGTCCTCCATCTTTGATTTCACACACAATTTTACATCGACAGATACTCTAGATAATCAACAATTGGCTAGCCTGTTACATCCAAAAATTATTCAAACTACACACACCCTCTATATTTGCCATCCCAAAAGAGCCTTTGTTCTTGATGTTCCCTCTGTCTGAAATGTTTTTCTTATAGTTATATGCATGTCTCCTGGCCTCTTTTCCTTCAAGTCTCTGATCAGATGCAACTCTGCCTGAGAAGCCTTCACCTACTACTTTAATAAAATATCAACCTCCACCTCCAAATGTTACTTTTACTTTATTCTGCTTAATTTTTTGCATAGAATTTTTACTACCTGATATATTATATATTTACATATTGTTTTTTCCCAAAATAGTACGTGTATCAGTCAGTTTTTGCTGCTATAACAAATGACCTCAATATTTCAGTGGCTTGCAACAACAAACATTTATTTCTTGCTTATGTCACATAATGGCTGTGGGTGGGCTGCAGCTCTTCTCGGCTCTCCTCAGCACACCAGGGTCAGCTGGTCTTGCTTCCACTTCAGGACTCAAGTAGAAAAAACATTCCTTCTCTAGGATAAAGTGCTCTTATGGGAAAAGGCAGGAATATAAGGGGAGCAGAGACAAATCAGGCAATCTCATTTAAAAATTCTGCTCAGATGTGACAGTCACATGTGCTCAAATTCCATTAGCCAAACCATGTCGTGTACCAAGCACCAAGTCAAAGAGCCAAATAGAATATATACTCCTCTCACAGTAATAGGAGCAAGTCACATGATGATTAATGGAGATGTAATTAGAGGCAGTGAGCCTATTGTTGAGCCCAATAACCCCATCCATCAAAAAATTATAATTCCATGATTTGATTATTTTTCTGTAGTATTCCTAAAGCCTAGAAGAGTAGACATTCAGTAAATACTATTTGAATGATTAAAAAACAATTCTCTCATCCTTCCCAGCTCCACTTTCACTGATAGAACAAACCCCCATTTGGCCTCACTCTCACAACCATGGCTTTGGTGTGGCAGAGAGAAATGGGATTCACTGAATAATCACTTATGGCCCTGCTGGCCAGTCATCATGGGATAATGAAAAATATCTTCAGCTTTGTAATAAATGTCTATGTTTTATTGGGCTTTCTTAAACAATGGGTTTTTCTCACAAATTTCAGCACCAGTGTTGACATGCTGCTCATTCATATGGGAACATGGTGGCATCTTAGGTCTGTAGCATCAATGCCATGGCCAGCTGTACCAACCCACCCTGCACCTCTTCCACTCAGCACCGACTGCTCCCAAGACAGGGTGGAAAGCAAACAGTCAGCTTGGGAAGACAGAATCTTGTTATTCTCTCCCTCAGTGAGGTAAAAAATCTTTTTGAATGATAAGTTATTTCATGGAGGGAGTTCAAACTGAAATATATGGAACACCAAAATAATTATGTTGCTTTTTCCCTGAGCCACAAGCCTGGATATCAGTAATGGCTAGGAGCTTGTGTTCTGGAGTTGAACAGACTGGGTTCAAACTCTTGGTGCATTTTCACCCCAATGTTTATAGCAGCATTATCTACAATAGTCCAATTTAGAAATGAACCCAAATGTCCATTGACTGATGGATGGATAAAGAAGAACAAAGAAATGGGAGTCGAGTTGGATAGGTACCAGACCAGCCTGAAAATCCACGGAATCAGCCTGAGATGCAGGAAGATACATCTGGATCTCTAAAAATGAACATCTCCAGTGCTGACTATTGAGGTACGAAGCGGGGAGCTGTGAAACCGCGCACAGATATTGGAAGATAAATGGAAGGGGGAGGGAACTGCTGCATTTGGGCACCAGGAAGCGGTAGCCACCTGCATGGGGGAGCGGGTGGACTCGCAAACCGTCACCCACGAGAGAGCAGACAGACCATGAGCTGGGGAACGGGACCCACCAGACTGAAACGGAGCTCCAGTGTGCTCACTGAAACCAGACTGAGACCGGAAGCTCCAGAGCATGTGGGGCGGCTGGCGGCTGGTGGCTGGCAGTGTTAGAAACATAAAGGACAGAGAAGCGCCGGCCCTGGAAGTGAGGGCTGGGACGCCGGGTGTGGGGCGCACATCCCGGGATGCTGCAGGGTTGAGCAGCACCAACAGAAACAGAGTTAAAGTGGCCAGAACATCAGTGGAGAACGGTCCACGATCCCTCTGTTCTGAGACAGAGGCTGAGATTCGGCCACTGCTGCTCTGACTCTCAGAAGAGGCACAGCAAACCACCAGGGAAAGCCGCCAGAGAACAAAAGCCTGGAAATACTGGCTCACAGTGTGCCCATCCCCATCCCCCCTCGCAGGGGACACGGAGACTCTACCCAAACAGGGTTGCCTGAGTATCAGTGCAGCAGGCCCCTCCCCCAGAAGGCAGGCTGAAAAATCACGAAGCCCATTCCCTAAGATCCCTATAAAACAAGGGCGCACTGCCTGGGTCCCAGTCAATAATTTGGGCTCTGGACAACCCCGCAAACTCTCCTCATCAGAATGACAAGAAGGAGAAATCCCCCCCAGCAAAAAAAAGGCAATGAGTCTGTGGCCTCTGCCACAGAACTAATGGATATGGATATAACCAAATTATCAGAAATGGAATTCAGAGTAACAATGGTCAAGATGATGTGTAGACATGAAAAAAGTATTAACAAAAATGTTAATGAGAATATAGAATCTTTAAGGGCGGAAATGAGAGCAAATCTGGCAGAAATTAAAAATACTATGAGCCAAATGCAGTCAATATAGAGGCTCTGATGGCCAAGGTGAATGAGGCAGAGGAACGTATCAGAGAATTGTAGGATGGGTTAGTAGAAGACAAAGCTAAAATAGTATCGGGACTTTAAAAATCCACGCTCAAGAATGTAGGTTATGGGAGATCACTACCTCAGTGAAACGTTCACATGTCAGAATCATCAGCATCCCCGAGGGTTTGGAGAAAACCAGAGGTCTAGAAGAGATATTTGAACAATTGTAGCTGAAAACTTCCCTATCTAGCAAGGGAAACAAACACTTGTGTCCAAGAGGCAGAGAGGACCCCTCCCAAGCTCAACCATGACAAACCTACACCATGTCACGTCATAGTGCATTTCAAAAATATTAGATCCAAGGATACAGTATTGAAAGCGGCCAGGGCAAAGAAATTTCTCATGCACAAAGGCAAAGGTATCAGAATTATGTCAGACCTGTCTACACAGACCTGGAATGAGAGAACGGGTTGGGGGGGCATTTTTAAAGCTCTTTCAGAGAAAAACATGCAGCCAAGGATCCTTTATCCAGCAAGGCATCATTCAGAATTGATGGAGAAATAAAGACCTTCCAGAATCGCCAGTCATTGACCAATTTTGTAACCATGAAACCAGCCCTACAGGACATATTAAGGGGGGTTCTATAAAGGTAAGAAGGCCCCAAGAGTGATACAGAACAGAAAGTCACAACCAATACAAAGACTTTACTGGCAACATGGCATCATTAAAATCATATCTCTCAATATTCAGTCTCAATGTAAATGGCCTAAATGCTCCCATAAAATTCCACAGGGTTGCAGATTGGATAAAAAGGCATGACCCATCCATTTGCTGTCTACAAGAGACTCATTTTGAATGTAAAGATACATTCAGACTGAAAGTAAACGGATGGATTACCATCTTTCATGCCAATGGACCTCAAAAGAAAGCTGGGGTAGCAATTCTCATATCAGACAGATAGGATTTTAAACTAAAGACTATAGTTAGAGACACAGAAGTGCACTATATTATTCTTAAAGGATGTATCCAACAAGTGGATATGACAATTATAAATATCTATGCCCCCAACAGGGGAGCAGCAAGATACACAAGCCAACTCTTAACCACAATAAGGAGACATATAGATAAAAATACGCTAATAGTAGGGGACCTCAACACTCCACTATCAGCACTAGAGAGATTACCTAAGCAAGAAATCAGCAAAGAGACAAGAGCTTTGAATGCCATACTCGATGAGTTGGACCTCATAGATATATATATATATAGAACACTACACACCAGAACCAAAGAATACTCATTGTATTCTTTTTTTTTTATAATGATTTTTCATTATATTATGTTTGTCACCATACAGTACATCCCCGGTTTTCGATGTAAGGCTCAATGATTCATTAGTTGTGTATAACACCCAGTGCACCATGCAATATGTGCCCTCCTTACTACCCATCACCGGCCTATCCCATTCCCCCACCCCCCTCCGCTCTGTAGCCCTCAGTTTGTTTCTCATAGTCCAAGGTCCCTCATGTTTCATTCCCCCTTCTGATTACCCCCCCTTTCTTTATCCCTTTCTTCCCCTACTGATCATTCTAGTTCTTATGTTCCATAGATGAGAGAAATCATATGATAGCTGTCTTTCTCTGCTTGACTTATTTCACTTAGCATTATCTCCTCCAGTGCCGTCCATGTTGTAGCAAATGTTGAGAACTCGTTCTTTCTGATAGCTGAGTAATATTCCATTGTATATATGGACCACAAATTCTTAATCCAGTCATCTGTTGAAGGGCATCTTGGCTCATTCCACGATTTAGCTATTGTGGACATTGCTGCTATGAACATTGGGGTGCATATGGCCCTTCTCTTTACTACGTCTGTATCTTTGGGGTAAACACACAGTAGTGCAATGGCTGGGTCATAGGGTAGCTCAATTTTTAACTTTTTAAGGGACCTCCACACTGTTTTCCAGAGTGGCTGTACCAACTTGCATTCCCACCAACAATGTAGGAGGGATCCCCTTTCTCCACATCCTCTCCAACAATTGTTGTTTCTTGCCTTGTCTATTTTTGCCATTCTAACTGGCGTAAGTTGGTATCTCAGTGTGGTTTTGATTTGAATTTCCTTGATGGCTAATGATTTTGAACATTTTTTCATGTGTCTGTTAGCCATTTGTATGTCTTCATTGGAAAACTGTCTGTTCATATCTTCTGCCCATTTTTTGATTTGTTTATTTGTTTCTCGTGTATTGAGTTTGAGAAGTTCTTTATAGATCTTGGATACCAGTCCTTTATCTGTAGTGTCATTTGCAAATATATTCTCCCATTCCGTGGGCTGCCTCTTAGTTTTTCTGACTGCTTCCTTGGCTGTGCAGAAACTTTTAATCTTGATGAAGTCCCATAAATTCATTTTATCTTTTGTTTCTTTTGCCTTTGGGGATGTATCATGAAAAAGGTTGCTTTGGCGGATGTCGTAGAGGTTGCTGCCTATGTTCTCCTCTAGAATTTTGATGGATTCCTGTCTCACATCGAGGTCTTTCATCCATTTGGAGTTTATTTTTGTGTATGGTGTGAGAGAGTGGTCAAGTTTCATTCTTTTGCATGTAGCTGTCCAATTTTCCCAGCACCATTTATTGAAGAGACTGTCTTTTTCCCACCGGATGTTTTTTCCTGCTTTATCAAATATTAGTTGCCCAAAGAGCTGAGGGTCCATTTCTGGGTTCTCTATTCTGTTCCATTGGTCTATGTGTCTGTTTTTGTGCCAGTACCATGCTGTCTTTGTGATCACAGCTTTGTAGTACAGCTCAAAATCCGGCATTGTGATGCCCCCACCTTTGTTTTTCCTTTTCAACAGTTCCTTGGAGATTCGGGGCCTTTTCTGGTTCCATACAAATTTAAGGACTATTTGTTCCAGTTCTTTGAAAAACGTTCTCGGTATTTTGATCGGGATAGCATTGAAAGTGTAGATTGCTCTGGGTAGCATGGACATTTTAACTATGTTAATTCTTCCGATCCATGAGCATGGAATATCTTTCCATCTTTTTATGTCTTCCTCAATGTCTTTTAAGAGTGATTTATAGTTTCTAGAATATAGGTCCTTTACGTCTCTGGTTAAGTTAATTCCAAGGTAACGTATGGTTTTTGGTGCTATTGTAAATGGGATGGATTCCCTAATTTCTCTTTCTTCGGTCTCGTTATTCCTGTACAGAAATGCAACTGATTTCTGAGCATTGATTTTGTATCCCGCCACATTACAGAATTACTCTATAACTTCTAATAGTTTGGGAGTGGCTTCTTTTGGGTTTTCCATATAGAGTATCATGTCATCTGCGAAGAGAGACATTTTGACTTCTTCTTTGCCGATTTGAATACATTTGATCCCTTTTTGTTGTCTGATTGCTGTTGCAAGGACTTGTAGTACTATTTTGAATAATAGTGGCGAGAGTGGGCATCCTTGTCGTGTTCCTGATCTTAAGGGAAAGGCTTCTAGCTTTTCCCCATTGAGAATAATATTTGCAGTAGGCTTTTCATAGATGGCTTTTATGAGATTGAGAAATGTACCTTCTATTCCTACACTCCGAAGGGTTTTAATCAGGAAAGGATGCTGTATTTTGTCAAATGCTTTTTCGGCATCAATTGAGAGGATCATATGGTTCCTGAGTCTTTTCTTGTTGATATGATGTATCACGCTGATTGATTTGCGAATATTGAACCACGCTTGCATCCCAGGTATGAATCCCACTTGATCGTGGTGGATAATCCTTTTAATGAACTGTTAGATTCTATTAGCAAGTATCTTGTTGAGGATTTTGGCGTCCATATTCATTAGGGAAATCGGTCTGTAATTCTCCTTTTTGAGGGGGTCTTTGCCTGGTTTGGGGATCAAGGTAATATTGGCCTCATAGAATGAGTTTGGTAGCTTTCCTTCTGTTTCTATTTTTTGAAATAGCTTTAGGAGAATAGGTATTATTTCTTCTTTGAATTTTTGGTAGAATTCCCCAGGAAAACCGTCCGGGCCTGGAGTTTTGTTATTTGGAAGGTTGTTTATCACTGACTCAATTTCTTCATAATTAATTGGCCTGTTTAAGAAATCAATTTCTTCCTGTTTCAATCTTGGTAGTTTATAGGTTTCCAGGAAGGATTCCATCTCTTCCAGATTGCTTAGTTTATTGGCATATAGCTGTTGATAAAAATTTCTAATAATCCTTCCAATTTCAATGGTGCTCGTCGTGACCTCTCCTTTTTCATTCATAATTTTAATAATCTGGGTCCTTTCTCTTTTCTTTTGGATAAGTCTTGCCAGTGGTCTGTCAATTTTATTGATTCTCTCCAAGAACCAGCTTCTAGTCCTGTTGATCTGCTCTACTGTACTTCTGGTTTCTACTTGATTGATTTCAGCTCTAATTTTGGTCAACTGCTTCCTCGTGCGTGGATTAGGCCTGTCCCTCTGTTGCTGTTCCAGCTTCTTGAGGTGAGAATATAAAAACTGCATTTTAGATTTTTCTATTCATTTGAGTGAGGCTTGGATGGCTATGTATTTCCTCCTTAGGACTGCCTTTGCAGTATCCCATAGGTTTTGGACTGTTGTATTTTCATTCTCATTGGTCTCCATAAATTGTTTAATTTGATTTTTGATTTCCTGGTTTATCGAGTCATCCTGAGCAGGATGGTTCTTAGTCTCCAAGTGTTTGAGTTTCTCCAAATTTTTCCTTGTGGTTGAGTTCCAATTTCAGAGCGTTGTGGTCTGAGAATATGCAGGGTATAAATTCAATCTTTTGGTATCGGCTGAGACCTGTTTTGTGTCCCAGAACATGGTCTATTCTTGAGAATGTTCCATGGGCATTAGAATAGAATGAGTATTCTTTGGTTCTGGGGTGTAGTGTTCTATATATAAGAGGTCCAACTCGTCGAGTATGGCATTCAAAGCCTTTGATTCTTTGCTTAGTTTCTGCCAGGGTGTTCTGTCTATTTCTGAGAGTGGAGCGTTGAGGTCCCCTACTATTAATGTATTTTTATCTATATGTCTCTTTATTCTGGTTAAGAGTTGGCTTGTGTATCTTGGTGCTCCCCTGTTGGGGGCATATATATTTATAATTGTCATATCCACTTGTTGAATACTTCCTTTAAGAATAATATAGTGCCCTTCTGCATCTCTAACTATAGTCTGTAGTTTAAAATCCAATTTATCTGATATGAGAATTGCTACCCCAGCTTTCTTTTGAGGTTCATTTGCGTGAAAGATGGTACTCCATCCCCTTACTCTCAGTCTGAATGCATCTTTGGGTTCGAAATGAGTCTCTTGTAGACAGCAAATGGATGGGTCATTTCTTTTTATCCAATCTGCAACCCTGTGTCATTTTAAGCAAGAATTTAAACCATTAATATTAAGACTGAGTACTGAGAGATATGCTTTTAATGCTGCCATGTTGTCAGTAAAGTCTTTGTTTGTATTGGCTGTGACTTTCTGTTCTGTATCACTCTTGGGGCCTTTTTACTTTTATAGAACTCCCCGTAATACCTCCTGCAGGGCTGGTTTCATGGTTACGAAATTGGTTAGTGACTGGCAATTCTGAAATGTCTTTATTTCTCCATCAATTCTGAATGATAGCCTTGCTGGATAAAGGATCCTTGGCTGCATGTTTTTCTCTGAAAGAGCTTTAAAAATGCTCCCCCAACCCTTTCTCTCATTCAGGTCTGTGTAGACAGGTCTGACGTAATTCTGATGCCTTTGCCTTTGTGCATGAGAAATTTCTTTGCCCTGGCCGCTTTCAATACTGTATCCTTGGATCTAATATTTGCGAAATGCACTATGACGTGACGTGGCATACGTTTGTCGTGGTTGAGCTTGGGAGGGGTCCTCTCTGCCTCTTGGACATGAATGTTTGTTTCCCTTGCTAGATTAGGGAAGTTTTCAGCTACAATTTGTTCAAATATCTCTTCTAGACTTCTGTTTTTCTCCACCCCCTCGGGGATGCCGATGATTCTAACATTGGATCGTTTCGTTGATTCAGTAATCTCCCGTAGCCAACATTCGTGGGCGTGGATTTTTTTAAGACCATCTTCTATTTTCATTTTTTCCTCTATTAACCCATCCTCCAATTCACTAACCCTTTCCTCTGCTTCTGTGACCCTGGCCGTCAGAGCCTCTAGTTTTGCCTGCATTTGGCTCATAGAATTTTTAATTTCTGTCAAATTCGCTCTCATTTCCGCCCTTAGGGATTCTATATTCTCAGTAACATTTTCCTTAATACTTTTTTCAAGTCTACTCATCATCTTGACCATTGTTACTCTGAATTCCATTTCTGATAATTTGGTTACATCCATATCCATTACTTCCGTGGCAGAGGCCACAGACTCACTGTCTTTTCTTTGCTGGGGCGGGCTTCTCCTTCTTGTCATTCTGATGAGGAGAGGTTGCGGGGTTGTCCAGAGCCCAAATTATTGACTGGGTCCCAGGCCGTGCCCCTTGTTTTATAGGGATCTTAGAGATGTGGGCTTCTTCTTTAAAGATTTTATTTATTTACTTATCTGAGAGAGGGAGACAGACAGTCAGCAAGAACAGAACAGAAGCAGGGGAGTGAGAGAGGAAGGAGCAGGCTCCCAGCGGAAGAGCCCGATGAGGGACCCCCTTCCGAAACGCTGGTATCACACCCTAAGCCGGAGACAGGTGCTCAATGACTGCGCCACCCAGGCGCCTCGGGTTGTGGGCTTCTTGATTTTTCAGCCTGCCTTCTGTGTTCTGGGGGAGGGGCCTGCCGCACCGATACTCAGGCAACCCTGTTTGTTTAGAGTCTCCGTGTCCCCTGCGAGGGGGAATGGGGATGGGCACTCTCTGAGCCGGTATTTCCAGGCTTTTGTCCTCTGGCGGCTTTCCCTGACAGTAGGCTCTGCCTCTTCTGAGAGTCAGAGCAGCAGAGGCTGCATTGTCACAGAACAGAGGGATTGCGGCCCATTCTCCACTGATGTTCTGGCCACTTTAACTCTGTTACTGTTGGTGCTGCTCAACCCTGCAGCGTCCCGGGATGTGCGCACCAACCCGGCGTCCCTGCCCTCACTTCCAGGGCTGGCGTGTCTCTGTCCTTTGTGTTTCTAATGCCGCCAGCCACCGGCCGCCCCGCACGCTCCCGGGTCTCCCGGTCTCAGTCTACGCCCGGTGAGCACACCTCAATTCCGGAGTTTCGTGAGAAGCCTGGTGGCGCGGGCACCCGGTTCAGGGTCTCAGTCTGCTGTTTCGCGGGTGCCGACCGCGAGTCCGCCCGCTCCCCCGTGCAGGTGGCCCGCCAGCCGCCAGCCGCCAGCCACCCCGCGCGCGCTCCGGGAGCTCCCGGTCTCAGTCTGGATCCCGTGAGCACACCGGGATTCTGGTGTTCCGGGAGATGCCTGGTGGCGCATGTACACGGCTCACTGGTCTCAGTCTGCTCTCTCGCGGGTGCCTTCCGTGAGTCCACCCGCTCCCCCGTGCAGGTGGCTGCCGCTTCCCGGGGCCCAAACGCGGCGGCTGCCTCCCCTTTCCGTTTATCTTCCAATATCTGTGCACGGTTTACAGCTCCCCTCTTGGTACCTCAATACTCAGCGCTGGAGATGTTCATTTGTAGAGATCCAGATGTATCTTCCTGCGTCTCAGGCTGATTCCATGGATATTTAGGCTGGTCTGTTACCTATCCAGCTCGACTCAGGGGACTGGCTGAAAAAGGGGTCCCCTACTCCTCCGCCATCTTAACTCCGGGACCTACTCATTGTATTCTAATGCCCATGAAACATTCTCAAGAATAGACCATGTTCTGGGACACAAACAGGTTTCAACAGGTACAAAAAGACTGAAATTATTCCCTGCATATTCTCAGACCAGAATGCTTTGAAACTGAAACTCAATCACAAGGAAAAATTTGGAAGAAACTCAAACACTTGGAGACTAAGAACCATCCTACTCAAGAATGATTCGATAAACCAGGAAATCAAAAATCAATTTAAACAATTTATGGAGACCAATGAGAATGAAAATACAATGGTCCAAAACCTATGGGAGACTGCAAAGGCAGTCCTAAGGGGGAAATACATAGCCATCCAAGCCTCACTCAAAAGAATAGAAAAAATAAAATGCAGTTTTTATATTCTCACCTCAAGAAGCTGGAACAGCAACAGAGGAACAGGCTTAATCCATGCACGAAGAAGCAGTTGACCAAGATTAGAGCAGAAATCGATGAATTAGAAACCAGGAGTACAGTAGAGCAGATCAACAGAACTAGAAGCTGGTTCTTGGAGAGAATCAATAAAATTGACAGACCACTGGCAAGACTTATCCAAAGGAATAGAGAAAGGACCCAAATTAATAAAATTATGAGTGAACAGGGAGAGGTCACAACCAACAGCAATGAAATTGGAAGGATTGTTAGAAACTTTTATCAACATTTTTATGCCAATAAATTAAGCAATCTGGAAGAGATGGTGGCCTTCCTGGAAACCTATAAACTACCAACTGAAACAGGAAGAAATTGATTTCTTAAACAGGCCAGTTAATTATGAAGAGATTGAGTCAGTGATAAACAACCTTCCAAATAACAAAACTCCAGGCCTGGATGGTTTTCCCAGGGAATTCTACCAAACATTCAAAGAAGAAATAATACCTATTCTCCTAAAGCTATTTCAAAAAATAGAAACAGAAGGAAAGCTACCAAACTCATTGTATGAGGCTAATATTAACTTGATCTCCAAACCAGGCAAAGACCCCATCAAAAAGGAGAATTACAGACCAATTTCTCTAATGAATATAGATGCCAAAATCCTCAACAGTACATTAAAAGGATTATCCATCATGACCAAGTGGGATTCATCCCTGGGATGCAAGGGTGTTTCAACATTCGCAAATTGATTGGTCTCATAAGTTTCATCCAGAAAGAAAAATTTAAAAATCATATGATTTTCTCAATAGATGCAAAAAAAAAAGCATTTGACAAAATGCAGCATCCTTTCCTTATTAAAACTCATCAGAGTGCAGGGAGAGAGGATACCTTCCTCAATCTCATAAAAACCATCTATGAAAAGCCTACAGCAAATATCATTCTCAATGGGGAAAAGCTTAAAGCATTTCCCTTAAGATCAGGAATACGACAAGGATGCCCACTCTCGCCACTATTATTCAACATAGTACTACAAGTCCTTGCAACAGCAATCAGACAACAAAAAGGTATAAAAGTTATCCAAATCGGCAAAGAAGAAGTCAAAATGTCTCCTCTTCACAGATGACATGATACTCTATATGGAAAACCCAAAAGAAGCCACTCCCAAACTATTAGAAGTTATAGTGCAATTCAGTAATGTGGCAGGATACAAAATCAATGCTCAGAAATCAGTTGCATTTCTATACAGGAATAATGAGACTGAAGAAAGAGAAATTAGGGAATCCATCCCATTTACAATAGCACCAAAAACCATACGTTACCTTGGAATTAACTTAACCAGAGATGTAAAGGATCTATTTTCTAGAAACTACAAATCACTCTGGAAAGACATTGAGGAAGACACAAAAAGATGGAAAAATATTCCATGCTCATGGATCAGAAGAATTAACATAGTTAAAATGTCCATGCTACCCAGAGCAATCTACACTTTCAATGCTGTCCCGATCAAAATACCAATGACATTTTTCAAAGAGCTGAAACAATCAGCCCTTAAATTTGTATGGAACCAGAAAAGGCCCCAAATCGCCAAGGAACTGTTGAAAAGGAAAAACAAAGCTGGGGGTATCACAATGTCGGATTTTGAGCTGTACTACAAAGCTGTGATCACAAAGACAGCATGGTACTGGCAAAAAACAGACACATAGACCAAGGGAACAGAACAGAGAACCCAGAAATCGACCCTTGGCTCTTTGGGCAACTAATCTTTGATAAAGCAGGAAAAACATCCAGTGGGAAAAAGACAGTCTCTTCAATAAATGGTGCTGGGAAAATTGGACAGCTACATGCAAAAGAATGAAACTTGACCACTCTCTCACACCATACACAAAGATAAACTCCAAATGGATGAAAGACCTCGATGTGAGACAGGAATCTATCAAAATCCTAGGGGAGAACATAGGCAGCAACCTCTACAACATCGGCCAAAGCAACCTTTTTCATGACACATCTCCAGAGGCAAGAGAAACAAAAGATAAAATGAACTTGTGGGACTATATCAATATAAAAAGCTTCTGCACAGCCAAGGAAACAGTCAAAAAAACTAAGAGGCAGCCCACGGAATGGGAGAAGATATTTGCAAATGACACTACAGATAAAAGACTGGTATCCAAGATTTACAAAGAACTTCTCAAACTCAGTATGCGAGAAACAAATAAACAACTCATAAAATGGGCAGAAGATATGAACAGACAGTTTTCCAATGAAGACATACAAATGGCTAACAGACACATGAAAAAATGTTCTAAATCATTAGCCATCAGGGAAATTCAAATCAAAACCACACTGAGATACCACCTTACACCAGTTAGAATGGCAAAAATTGACAAGGCAAGAAACAACAATTGCTGGAGAGGATGTGGAGAAAGGGGATCCCTCCTACATTGTTGGTGGGAATGCAAGTTGGTACAGCCACTCTGGAAAACAGTGTGGAGGTCCCTTAAAAAGTTAAAAATTGAGTTACCCTATGATCCAGCCATTGCACTACTGGGTGTTTACCCCAAAGATACAGACGTAGTGAAGAGAAGGGCCATATGCACCCCAATGTTCATAGCATCATTGTCCACAATAGCTAAATCGTGGAAGGAGCCGAGATGCCCTTCAACAGATGACTGGATTAAGAACTTGTGGTCCATATATACAATGGAATATTGCTCAGCTATCAGAAAGATCGAGTTCTCAACATTTGTTGCAACATGGATGGCACTGGAGGAGATAATGCTTAGTGAAATAAGTCAAGCAGAAGAAGACAATTGTCATATGATTTCTCTCATCTATGGAACATAAGAACTAGGAAGATCGGTACGAGAAGAAAAGGATAAAGAAAGGGGGGGTAATCATAAGGGGGAATGAAGCATGAGAGACTATGAAGTCTGAGAAACAAACTGAGGGCTTCAGAGGGGAGGGGGGTAGGGGAATCGGATAGACTGGTGATGGGTAGAAGGAGGGCACATATTGCATGGTTCACTGGGTGTTATACACAACTAATGAATCAT
Organism: Ursus americanus; assembly: GCF_024610735.1. Taxonomy (NCBI): domain Eukaryota; kingdom Metazoa; phylum Chordata; class Mammalia; order Carnivora; family Ursidae; genus Ursus; species Ursus americanus. Next base: position 6,762,207 of record NC_142137.1, on the reverse strand, counting down.
GGAACTTTACATTAGAAACCAGGGATGTACTGTATGTGACTAACGTAATAAAAACATTTAAAAAAAGTAGAACAAAGAAATGAAATCTTGGCATGTACAACAACATGGAGGGAGCTAGAGAGTATTATGCTAAGTGAGATAAGTCAGTCAGAGAAAGACAACTACCATATGATTTCACTCATACATAGAATTTAAGAAACAAAGCAAATTATCATAAGGGGAGAAAAAGAGAGAGGCAAAGCAAGAAACAAACTCTTAATTATAGAGAACAAACTGATGGTTACAAAAGGGAGGTGGGTTGGGGGATGTAGGAGGGCACTTGTTCTGATGATCACTGGATGTTGCATAGAAGTGTTGAATCACTGTATTGTACACCTGAAACTAATATTACACTATGTTAACTAATGGGAATTTAAATAAAAACTTAAAATAAAATAAAAAACTCCTGGTGCACTTCCTAGCTAGTTGACTTTGGGTTTGTTACTTCCCTCTATAAACCTCAGTTTTTAAGTCTATAAACTTACACTAATAATGGTACCATGGACTAAAGGGATTTGAAGGATAGGAAAAAGGATAATTAGAAAAGCTGTCAGACTTAAAATATGAACAATCATTATTACCAAGAATAGGAGAGATGCAAACTTTGGTTCTTATGTGTCATCATGAGAATTTTTAAAAGTGATGTTTTAGAGTGTTTAGCATAATACTGGCACACAGTGAGCACTTAATAAATAACATCTGTTATTTCCTAGAATACTTGAATATGTATTGACTCACTGTAGTCACAACATCACCCTGTGAGGAAAAGAGAAGTAAAATAGTATACTTAATGCCACACATTCAGGGATGAAACTTAGGTTTCCTTATTATCATTCCTCTGCTCTCTAGAAACAAACAGAAGAACAGACAGAATTATATTAAAACATTTATCCAGTTCTCAGTTATTAATGTTTAGTGTGAGGCTTCCATCCTCTGGGGTTAATTTCCACAGTAGATCCATCAGTTTCTGAGGCAGTTAAAAGTTGTCCCAAGAGAAAGGGTCTGTGACCAAATAAGTTTAAACTAGATTTAAAAGGTTAAGCAGTTTTCATTTTTGCAGCGCTCTTAGTCGGCTAATATTCATTTTGAATCTCCAAGAGGGAAATACAGACAGTATTTCCCATTTTTACTTGACCACAAAATCCTGTCTCCCCTCCTTGTTCTGCAAAGAGAGCTTTCTGTAGGATACTTTGTGAAACACTCTAAGGGGCAGCTGAAAATGGAAGCCAACACAACACAGATGCAGAAAAACACAGAGGGCATACTAGTGACCAGATATATAAAATAAGCACAAAAATGAAATAAGTAGATAAAAACTCTATTGACACCATCGAAAACTAGAGAAAATTAGTGAGATTTTGTAGAGTGCCAAGTTGGGTGATGTGTATGATAAAATTGAGTGGAACCAAGGGAATGTTAACTTCATTCCACGTGGCTTTAAAATTGGTCAGCAATGTCATCCAGTTCCCAATGACAAAGGTTGTTTTTCCGAGGTTTGCATCTCTCATATTCTTGGTAATAATGATTGTTCATATTTTAAGTCTGGCAGTTTATCTAATTATTATTTTTCCTAGCCTTCAAATCCTTTTAGCCCCTGGCATTTTGCCCTTACAATTGAATTAGTTCAATGCTCCGATGTTATAGAAACCAGACTCTATTTGGAGTTCTAGATCCAGTGTCACTGATGACTTAATGGAGAGTCCCAGAGGACACACTCAATGCCTAATGAAGTTTGGGCTTCTGAATACATGACAAAAAGCTGCTGCAGATTTAATTCTTTTCCTAGTCCCAGTTTCTTTGATATAATATTCTCATCTTGTCTATGAAAGAAATTAAGGATTTGTAAGTAGCTAGATGCCTAAATCGAAACTATGAAACATCTTGGTATTTTTCAAGTCTATCGACAGTAAAAGCCTTTGAGATTGCATTATTTCCCTTGATTCTATTAACATCCAGCTAAGTAGTCAGTAAAATCATGGTTAGCCCCATCCAACACTGAGTTTTAGAGAAATAGAGACAGCTCCCTAATAATTACATCCTCAGGCTCTCTTCTCCAAATGAGTGCATGAGATAGTTATTGTTTTCTTTATCAATGGGCATTTCTTTTAGAATTTATGTTATTTAAGAGCACCATAGTCTCACAAAACCGTAAGAGAACTAAGTATGAATGTCATCATGAGCCAGTCACATGCCATTTTCCAACTAAGGAGAGTGAATTTGCACAGCATTTGTAAGCAGGATATTTATGGTGGATTGCAAGCAGAAGTGGTTAACTGACTCCAGATTATATCTCCAGACTGGAATCTGCTTCAAACTTCATATCCATTTATCCAACTTGCTGGATATTTCCATTCAGATGTCCCAGAGGGGTTGGGGAGCCTGGGTGGCTCAGTCGTTAAGCGTCTGCCTTTGGCTCAGGGCGTGATCCTGGCATTCTGGGATAGACACCCGCATCAGGCTCCTCTGCTGGGAGCCTGCTTCTTCCTCTCCCACTCCCCCTGCTTGTGTTCCCTCTCTCGCTGGCTGTCTCTCTCTGTCAAATAAATAAATAAAATCTTTAAAAAAAAAAAAGATGTCCCAGAGGCACCTCAAACACACATTAATTCAATTCAACACCCCTCTCCTCCCATCCTTGCCTTTTGTAGTCTTGGTTTTAGCATCCATTTTGAAGTCTTGACTTTTCCCTTTCCCTTACCTCAATATCAAATTAATCACCAATTTCCATCGCTTTTTCTTAAAAATTTCCCCTATCTCGTTTTGCCTATCCCTTTACTCACTGCCTACATTCTGTGTAGCCTCAACCACTACTTAGAGGCTAATCTCCCTGTCTTCCTTCTTGTCCTCTTCAAACATTCCACACACTGATAATGCTAGAAGGACTTATTTAAAAACAAATTGGATCATATCATTAACCTGTTTGAAAGTCTTCATTGGCTCTTTGTCTACCACGATAGGATAAAGTCCCAGCCCCTTAGCAAGGCTCCCAAGATCCTTTGTGTGTGGCTTGATTTGCCTCTAATTCCAAGTCCTTCTGCTCCTTGCCCAAAGATTATGGCCCCAGCAGCTACATGTATTTTGTCATATATGCCGTGTTGTTTCATACCTCTGTGCTAATCTTTACGGTCTTCTTTCTGCTCATTATACAACTCCACCCACATCCCTTCTTTTCATTTACTTTTTTTTTTTTAAGACTCCATCATTTAAATAGCTGTTCAAGCATTGTGAGCTCTAGAAAACTTCCCCAACCTCCCCCCTCCCTAAGTCCACTCAGATCAGGTTAGGCTTTTCTCTTCATTACCCTTATGAAAACCACAATTACCGTGCTTGCCGTGTTGTTGAATAGTTATCTGAGATGTGTCAGTCTCCCCCACTAAGCTGAATTATTTGTAGGTAGGGACTGAGTCTGAATATTTTTGTTTCTCAACACCTGGCACAATACTTGGGAAAAAGTAAGCACTCCATGAATATTTGCTAAAATAAATAATATTCAAAGACATCAGACACTTTCAGAAAATGTTTCTGTAAATATATATGAAAAACCATTTATTGGCAACACAAATTACAAAAAATAGCATCCAAATGGAGGACAGATGATATGTGGGCATATTTGGGAAGGAATTTAACAATTTATGTGATATTGGAAAAGTTCCAGATTTGTGTGATGAGTATGTCTCTATAAGAAATTGGATCGTAATATTTCTACCTATGCATAGGAAGTTTCTGAGCATTGGTAAGAGACCCCTGCTTAAACAGTTTATGCATCTGGAATGAGGTTGCCAACATCTTCTCTCTGCTTCAGTCAACTTGGGCACTATGTAAAGAAGGAAAAGAAGTCTCACCCGATCTACTTTTTTCTCATTGTCTCCCCTCACCCTTCCTACCCTCAAAGTGTGTCTCTTTTGGAAAGGGGGGCAGTATTTCTCTCACAGTCCAAGCATTAAATGTTCTTGCCTCTGAGTATCCTAGTCACATGTAAGTGACAGTTTGGGGACAGTTTTCTGACAAGGAGAAAATAAGACCCCTTTTATGTAAATGTTACTCATGTTCTAAAATGTCATACTGTCCTTTTAACTGCTAACTTCTTTTTTGTCTGTGGTTTATTATCCCTTTGAAGAAGCAATTATTAAGCTCTTGCTGTGCCTCGAGCCTGGGGGGGTTACAAAGGAAATGCAGGGCTCAGCTTTGTCCTCAAGGACACTTGAAGAGGGGAGAAAACAGAAACAAGCATGTGGACCAAACTTGCTGGATATAATCAGACATGTGGGGCTCTCCCTTGGTCCCCATTGCCAATCTTTTCCTTCACTCTGCTAAACTCTTGAATTGTCAAGTGCTGACCCGTGTACAAAAGAAGAATGAGGGGCAAATTGCTGTTGCTATGTTTCTGTTTCTAAATAATAATTCTAGAAAATTCTAATCATGCGCTTCCCCCTCTATTTTTCTATACCAAAGTAGGGCTACAATTCTTCAAGACATATATGTATGAGTCACTGTCCCACCTCAGAACAGAGCCAAGTATTTATTATTCTGCAGCCTCTGACTTAACACTACAGATGCCTGTTGCTTCTGTCAAATACTCGTCTTTGTAATGCATTTATCATTTGCCTTTTAGTCTTTGCACAGCTTAACTATTACTTTGAGATGATACTGCTGCTGCTGTTTCTTTCTTTAATGACCACTAGTGTTCACTATAAGAATGAGGCTGTTGGAGTAGCCTCCTCTGTGCTTCTTATTTTCCTCTCTTGGATCAATTCTCCACTTTATCTGGGGGATGTCTTCTAGATCCATGGTGCCACCTGCCCATACACCCTCAGTGGCTCCCTGCAGTTCATAACGTCAAATCCTTAGTCTGGCTGCCACAGTGCCTCTGTAAAGGCCCTACCTGCCTGTGGGACCTCATTTCCCTCTCACTGCTCCTGAACTCCATGCATTCTCAGCCCCAACTCTCCTGCAAATCTGCTCAGCCCTTCATGGCTGCCCTTACTTTGCTGCTATTGCTCCCTTCCCTAAAGATGGCCTCCTTCCTGCCCAGAGGGCAGCACAGTGGACAAAGAGATGGTGCCTCACACAGATGCAGCGTGAATCTCAGTTCTGCTTCCTCAAACTTATGTAAACTTGGGCAAGGCATTAAGCAATCTGTTCTTCAATATCCTCATAGAAAATGAAGATCACAACAGCTTGTTTCGTGATCCAAAATAGCCCCAACTGAGTGTTCTTTCCTCTGAACTGCATGCATTCACTTATTCAGTCAGTGGATACTGAGTGAGCACCTGCTTTGTGTGAGCACGAGACAAGAGGTGTTCACTTCCCCATGTTATGGCACCCTGTTAATTCTTCACATGGTACTTATAAAATATTGTGCAAGTTTTAAAAAGAGAAAATCTCATGGTACAATGGAGATCAAGGCACATCTATTCTTTCTTAGCCATTGCTGACCTTCAATTCAACTGTAAGTTCTTTGAGGACAGAGGCTATGTCTTACCCATATTTGTATTTTTCTAGAATACTGATGATAGTGTCAAGTACTCCAGAACTACTGGCTGAAGCTTGATTTTGTTTACTTAAATTTTAATGGCTATAAACTATTAGTGGAGAAATTTTTAAAAAATGAAATGAGTTGATCAAATTATTGTAGTCTCAAAGAACCATAACATTAGAGTCAGGATTAAGAATAGTCTTTGGGGCCTGACTGCCTGATTAAAAATCTTAGCTCCAACATTTGCTTGCTGGACAACTTTGTGCAAAGTGCTTACTATCTCTGTGACTCAGCTGAGATAACAATGCCTGTGTCATAGGGTTGCTATAAGGATAGAATGAGTTGGTACACGTAAGTTCACTTAGAGAAATGTCTGTCATATAATAAAAACTGTGTTAGTTATGATGATTATTAACATTTGGGTTGCTTCTGTATTGCTAGTTAAAACACAAAAGACTTCATCTTGAGGCTTGGCTGTGTACAGTTGAAATGGTTTGAGGGTATAATTATTCCTTTAGTTTTCCCTCCTCTGCTGCTTGCTTCTGTGAGTCTGGATCTCTCCATAGACTTTCCATTTCTTCTTTGGATAACCCACATCCCTACAACTTGTTCTGATGAAAGGACAATTGGCTAGGCTTCTTTAGAATTGTGCTACTTATGATTAGGAAATTTGATTGCCTACTTAGGGTTAGATCTTAACTTCCTCTTCTACTGTGATCCAGATTTTGCAGTGTTTGGCAGATGTGCCTGGTACTCTGTAGTCATGTTTATCTCCTTTCATAAGAGCATGCACAAAAAGAACTATTTGAGTCTTGATTTTGGCCAAGGCCCCGAGGCAAATAATAGCACAATACAAAGTGCACAAATACCAGGAGGACTTACAAAGAGGGTGTGGTAAATAACCAGTATTTTCCAACCCCTAGTTGAACAGCCTTTAAAAAAAATTAGACAGGACAATAAAAAAGGCTCTAAGCATAGGAGAGAATTTGAGGAGAGAATTGTTAGTCTGCTGTGATCCTGTTTTGCCACCTCTCCCCCTAGTAAGCATAAGGGAGGGGAACCTATCCCTAACTCTAACCTTGGGGAAAGGAGGTTCAGCAAGTCCTCTGAGACTTTTGGGAGCTTGATCAACACAGGCACTGCTGTCTTACTCACACATGAAGAAATCTAAAGGAAGTGAGACTCTGGCAGGCCACTTTAAGAGCAGGGCATGTAAACGAGAGAATTGCATTGGTTCAACATAAGGTATCAGAGCTTATTGGAGCCAGAGATGTGTGAGTGCCCTCATGGGCCAGATGTAGGCTCATAAATGAGAACTAGGGGATGACTTCTCTTAGACCTAGTTCAAGACACCTGCGTATGGAGCAAGAAGGCCTTAGCAGGCAGAGCTGGAAGGGTACTACAGGATGCACAGTGCTGAGTAAGGACATTAGCAATTGAAGTAGAGATGCATTTTTTTAATCAAGAGAGTGGTAGACAAGAGATCTTCAGAAATGTTGTGACCTCGAACTGGATCCCTGAAAGTGCCCTCTCACATAGAGTCAATTGTAAATAAGGCCCAGAGAGCACCTGCCCCAGACAGGACTAATCTACTGATGTTTTCGTTGACCAGTTTTTCTCCTCTCTCCTTTGTCCCAGCCCCTAGAGGTAGAAAGCATGGAGAGTGAGAAGAGGAGAGAAGGGGGAAAACCAAGGCAAAGATGGAGAGAAGAATCTCTTCTTACCATTTCTCCCTTCAGGGCCCTCCCCACACCTGGCTTAAGTGTGCCAGAGGGGAGAAAACTTAACTTTGGATGAAGACCGATGTTTTCACTACACTGGACTAAAGAAATTAATTATAGAAATGAGATAGTTTCTTTTTTGTTTCACTAAGGGTAGCAGAGAACTTCTAATTATCTGAGAATGACCGGAAGACCCATGGGATCTGTCTGCATTCTCATCCAAGGGGGCAGGGAGGAACTTGGCCTTGGGGGTGAACAGCAAAGACACTAACAGAGATGCTTTCAGATTAAATATTTGGGCTCCACTTGTAAAATGTTAAGATTACAGTTGCTTTATTGAAGATCATTTTTTTCCTCTTTTTTATTCTATCTTCTTTCTGATGACTGTTGAGATAAGGGATTAAAATTAAAATGTCTTTACCAACTTGAAGGAGAGGATTCCTAATCAGTATGTGAATGAATAATGTGATTAAACATTTCTTTAATTATTTTCAGCAAAGGAGAAAGTATAAAAGAATTTTAATAAAGGATTTTGGTTTTTCGATTAAGAATGGGAGAGATATAGCTATCACTATCAGTTGAATTATATAAAGGGATCCAAATTAATTTGTTTTTTTTAAACTTTAGGACAGATTTAGATTTAGATACTACAGATACCTCACACCCTGTTTAATCTATTCTTAATATTTTATGTTAGTATGGAATATTAGCCACAATTAATGAACCATAATTAATGAACACAGTATTATTAACTAAAATCCATATTTTTGATATTTTAACCAAAGTCCTCTGCTTTTATCTGAAATTCTTTTCTGTTCCAGGATCCCACCCAGGATATCACATTATATTTGCAGTCATGTCTACTTAAGTTCCTCTTGGCTTTGACAGTTTCACAGATGCTCCTTGTTTTTTTAAGATCTTGACACTTTTGAGGGATATTGGTCAAGTATTTTATAGAATGTCCATCAATTGAGATTTTTATGAGATTTTTCTTATGACTGGATTGTATTATGACTTTCTGGGAGGAAAAAAACTCAGAAGTATAGTGTAGTTCTCATAGTATCATAGCAGGGATGTATCTTATCGGTATGACTTATCATTGTTAATGTTAATTTTGATCACCTGGCTGAAGTTGTGTTTTTCAGCTTTCTCCCCTTTAAGTTATTCTTTACCCTCTCTTTCCATACTATATTCTTTGGAAGGAAGTCACTATACTTAAACGCGTGAACACGTGGGGAGTTATGTTCTACTTCCTTGAAGCAATAGTAGCTACATGAATTCTGCAATGGAGAAACACAAAATTGTGTCTATTTTCAAAAATGTTTTTATTTATTTATTTGAGACAGAGAGAACATGAGCAGGAGGAGGGGCAGAGGGAGAGAGATATGCAGACTCCCCACTGAGCAGGGAGCCTGAGGCTCAATCCCAGGACCTCAAGGTCAGGAACTGAGCCAAAGGCAGATGCTTAACCCACTGAGCCACTCGGGCGTCTCTGCGTCTGTTTTTAAAAGGAAGTCACTGAAGCTAAAGGAGGTTAAGTAACTTTCATAAGCACCAGACTTCATATCCATGTATACTCTTGTCTTCTCATGGGTGAATGCCACACAGAAAGGTCATTTATTCAAGTCTGCTCTAATCTCAGATTTTTGGAGCTTCAGGAAACCTTATAGATGGCCCCATCTAAACTCTTTATTTTATGGACAAGGACCTGGAAGCCCAGGGAGGTGAGCAAATGAGCAAGATGGCGGCAGTAGCAGAAGCACAACTCAGGGATCCTGACTTCTGAGCGGGGACCTTTTCTAGAATACCATCTTGCTAACTGGGAAAATAGTTAACTAAATGAGATGACCTAAATAAGTTTACCACGAACTTTTTAGACATTTAAAAACTTTTGATGTTTTGGACACACTCAGCCCTCAATGTGAACAAGTGAGTGTTTTTCATTTAATTCAGAAGAGAAAATTTTAAACACTTTGACTAGAATTAATCAACACTTGGCAGTGCTCCAAATTCAATGATTTTCACACACTAAATTTAGCTTAATTTAAAATTCCATGATTCAATCCAACAAACAGTTTCTATTCAGATCATTCTGGTGCTTCTGTCTGTTGCTTGCTTCAATAACCACCTCATCTCATCTCCTTGCAAGTTCTCACTGGGTATCTCCCTTGACATTCTTCATCTTCTGTTCTTCTCAGGAAAATGAATTAGAAAACAGTCCTGGAAACTCTGCTCAACCAATATGTTCGCTATAATTTCCTTCAGATGTTTTCTTCTCATTTTCACACGAATACTATTCAAAATTTCTTTAGTTATTATGAGCACTCTCTCTCCCAAAGTGCTCATGGGTTCAGATATCAAAATCAGTTCCTCGGGTACTCTGGCAGGAGGGGAAACTGCTGAACTGCTGAGAGGATCTTCAATAAAACTGATGTTAAAACCTCTTGACAGAGAGTATTTATGCTACATGTGTTCTGCATGTGCACACGCACACACACGTTTGTGGGTATGTGTGTGTTCGCACGCACGCACACTATTGACCTCGAGGTGATGCTCAGTATGGATGGGGCATGAGCAGCTGCCTCCTCCTTGGCTGGCTATTATCCTCTTGCACAGAGGTCTTTCATCAGCTCTGGAAAACCACTACCTATGTGGTGCTTTACTGTGTGCGATCAAGTGTAGAACTTCCCTTAGTTAGTGCAGTCTTCTGTGTAATTCCCATGACCATCTCTCCCAAAACCTTCCTCTCTTTCAGAGCCTGAATCCTGTATTTCTTACATTGTTTTCATGGTTTCACAGTTTTGTGGAAGCTGTGCCTTTCATAGTATTCTGCATTTTAATACTTTTGGAAGGAAATGAAGTATCAATCACACACACACACACACACACACACACACACACACACAATGTAAATTTGTGAGGAAGATTGGGTCCTTGAGCACAGGACCAAGATTAATTAATTTTTTCAACATAGAAATGATACACAAAGCCAATTATTGGCCTGACTGTAGGATCAGAAGCTTTACAAGAGTACACATTCCCTCTTGTAAAGGGAAACAGGATACAGAAAATGTCAGGTGTGGTGACCTAATTAAGGAAGCTCTTAGGATCCTAATAAACAACACTGATCATATTGTCATTCAGGGAGTTAGTTTTTCTTTGTAGTTTGATTTATGTAGAAAACATGGCTCTTCTTCAGAAGGTACTACTATAATCTAAGCCAAAAGATGTCAAGTGTAACTTATTAGAGGAAGAGAAGTAAATTGTCATGAAAGTTTTTATCATCTTTATTGCTTTTAATCTGCCTTCCAATATTCAAATATTAATTCATAAATGGTTGTTGGAAATGCTTAACATTCATTATATTTGTTAAAACTACTTTTCTTTTTCATGCTCTTTGGAGGGAAAGTGGGACTTTAGAAAAGCCCACACCTGAGTGAAAACTAAAGATGTATTGTGAACTTAGTCCATTTACTTTAACACAAAATGGTTCACACTTCTAAATGATCTACAGGCTCCCTGCTCAAACTACCAGTTTGAGCACCGGGATCTATCTTCCTCTCCCACATTCCATCCCACACTCCAAATTCCATTGAAATGACAGGAGGATATATTTTTTTTTAACTTAAATTTTGTCAGTTAACATACAGTGCGGTATTGGTTTCTGGAGTAGACTTCAGTAGAATTCATCACCTACATACTATACTCAGTGCTCATTACAACTAGCACCCTTTTCAATACCCATCACCCATCTAGCCCATCCCCCACCCCCTCCCTCCATCAACACTCAGTTTCTTCTCTATCATTAGGAGTCACTTGTGGCTTGTTTCCCTCTCTCCTTTTTTCTTTTTCCCTCTTCCATATGTTCATCTAATTTTCTTTCTTAAATTCCACATATGAACAAGATTATATGGTATTTGTCTTTCTCCGACTTATTGCACTTAGCATAATACACTCTAGCCCTATCCCTGTTGTTGTGATGGATGAATATTATTCCATTGTATGTATAGACTGCATCTTCTTTATCCATTCATCAGTCTGTGGACTTTCAGGCTCTTTCCATAGTTTGGCTATTGTAGATACTGTTGCTATAAATATCGAGGTGCGTGTACCCCTTCGAATCTGTATCTTTGTATCCTTTGGGTAAATATCTAGTAGTGTAATTGCTGGATTGTAGGGTAGTTCTATTTTAAAATTTTGAGGAACCTCCAAACTGTTCTTCAGAGTGGCTGCACCAGTTTGCATTCTCAACAGTGTAAGAGGATTCCCCTATCTCTGCAACGTCACCAACACCTGTTGTTTCTTGTGTTGTTAATTTCAGTCATTCTGACAGCTGTGAGGTGGTGTCTCATTGTAGTTTTGATTTGTGTTTCCCTGATGATGAGTGATGTTGAGCATTTCATGTGTCTGTTAGCCATCTGGATGTCTTCTTTGGAAAACTACCTATTCATGTCTTCTGCCCATTTTTTAACTGGATTATTGTTTTTTGGGTGTTGAGTTTGAATAAGTTCTTTATAGATTTTGGATATTAACTCTATCAGATATGTCATTCGTAAATATCTTCTCCCATTCCATAGGCTGCCTTGTAGTTTTGTTGATTGTTTCCTTTACTGTGCAGAAGCTTTTTATCTTGATGAAGTCTCAATAGTTCATTTTTGCTTTTGTAGGAGGATATCTTTCTAAAAGAATAAACCAAAAATAACACTGTAAAACAGAAGAAGTGCCATCAATGGACTGGACATTTTGACATGTTTCAGCTGGTATGAGACTGATGGAGAAATCACAGCAGAGAAAATTATAGTACAAGACAGCAGAGGTTTTGTGGCAAGCAAAAAAGCATAGCAGTGACTGAATTAAGTCCAGACTTCAAAAAGAGAGAAAAAATAAAGAAGGGGGGGGAAAAAGGAGGGAAGAAAGAAAGGAATAAGTAACTGCACCCAAGACTAAAATAGTAAATCACTCCACTACTAGAGTTAGGTTCCCCCCCACCAACTTTGGCAATTCTGGAGATCCTAGCCTGCCTTTCTGTTGCCCATGGTTTGCTCATCGAAATGCCCTGTGCCATCACACAAAGCCTATGGTGAGCCCACCTAATCAAAAGAAAGATCCTTTAAGAAAATGGATTTACCAGTATTTGAAAAAGACTCTTTTCAGTCATTCATACCAAGCAACAAAATTTCTTTATTCAACATGATTTAATCACCAAGGATCTCCAGACTTTCAAAGAACATTATTAGCATGAGAAAGAAGCTCCACAATGAATAAACAGAACAACTGTCCTTGGAGAAAGCAAAGATAATTCAGATACCAAAAGCGAACTTCTTAAAAAGTCTATTATCTGGAAAATTCAAAAGGCTGTTATATTTATAAAAACACACTGCTTTATAAAAAGTGTGTGTGGGAGCGCAATGAAGAAAAAAGGAGTCTTGAAAAGATATGTATATAATTATCAAATTAAGACATACTCATTGGATAGAATAAATTATTAAATGCACACACCTGATTACTTACCTGGTAAACTGTGAGCTAGTAATATGGATGATAGAACAATCTAGAACAGGGGCGCCTGGGTGGCACAGCGGTTAAGCGTCTGCCTTCCGCTCAGGGCGTGATCCCGGCGTTCTGGGATCGAGCCCCACATCAGGCTCTTCCGCTATGAGCCTGCTTCTTCCTCTCCCACTCCCCCTGCTTGTGTTCCCTCTCTCGCTGGCTGTCTCTATCTCTGTCGAATAAATAAATAAAATCTTTAAAAAAAAAAAAAAAGAACAATCTAGAACAAAAAGTCTGGGAAATAGGATTCCTGAATGACAATGGATAAAGGGACATAATCAAAGAGATAAAAGAAGAACATGTCTCTGTCTTCAGTTTTCAGTTGCGAGTCTACCAAATGCCAAATAGCTTTGAAAAATATTCCTTTATACATATATCCATCCCACTGATGAAGGATAAGGAAAAATTCTAAAAGCAGAGAGAGACAAACAGATTACCTGAAAGAGAATAGAATCAGATCGACTTGAGATTTCTCATCACTACCAGTGAGTGCCAAGGAAAATTCAGCAATATTTTTGAAGTTCTTAAGGTAAAATATTTTGAATCTAAAATTTTATACCACAGATTTTCAAACACATTTCCAGACAAGTAAGAATTTAGGAAGTTCACTATGCATACGTCCTACACTTTCAAAATTAATTTGTCAAGAAAGGAGCAAAATCAAACAAAACAAGAACCTCAGGATAAGCGTAGTGTGGGATATAAGAAATACTGATATGTGATCCAGAATAGAGAAGAAAGATGGCAGTAAATTCAAAGAATATTCATTAGGCCTTAATTCTTGGAAGGTTCTCCTGTGAGTGGCAAAGTTTTACTGTTACAAAATTCTCATTTATGGCTTCTGCCATAATATTTAATTCTGTAGGGAATAATGTTTCCATGTTCATATTATGTGCCATTTGTGGTTTCATTTTTTAATTATCTTGTTGGCAAGGCACAGAAGACTTAGATTTATGTAAGAGAATATAGAGATAGATGGACAGGAAGACAGATAAATAGGTAATAGACATAGAGATAGATTGCTAGGTTATTATGAACCCTAGAAATGTAAAGATAAGGTATAACTAAAAATAATTGAGTGGTTGAGAAAGAGAGGTAGAAGGAAAATTAATGTGATGACTTCTTCAAGTTCCTCTGCAGAAAAATAGACAATGTTTAAATTTTATAAACCCAGAAATAGAAGTAAAATGACAGCAATAAGAAGAACCAAGTCAGAAGATTCTATCTGTGGAGGTGGAGCAGAGGGGCTGCCTTAGGGAATTAGTGAAAGGAAGAATCTTATATTTTATATTTCATGCCTTCTTTACTGTTTGAAATTTGTTACTGTATCCATGGATTACTTTTATGATTAAAAACTTGTTTGTGAAAATAGGAGAAAGCATATAAAAATGAACTTACAGATGATACATCTTTTAGTCATGGAGTTCAGTTGAGAAAAAAGGAAAACTCAACTGGTCATATCTACATGTATTTTTTAGTGCATTCAAAAACAAAAGAACATCAAACGTACTCCAGGTGTTCATAAAAAATCTAAAAAACTTAGTTTTTACTTTAAATTTGTTGCTGAGTTATTTAGTAATATAAATAAGTTAATATATTTCACTATTTGTCAAAAATATAAGAGAAAAAAGTCTAATCCTTAGTGATTTGTATCTATTAAAAATAAAACTGCTCACTTAATTTGTAAGCATTTTTTGAATTCCTGCTGTGCACTAACTCTTGTGTGAAGTATTGTTGGGAAAACATAAAAAGTACAAGACAAAGATACTTTTTTATAATAAGCATGTGAACACATGGAAATCATCACATCATCAACTAAAATGCTTGTCATTGTATCACATGTATCCTAGTGAAGTAAAACCAATATTGATCCTTTCCTAAATTCTTAGGTTTAATAAACAAACTCTTGGTCATTGCCTATGACTTGTATGAGAAATATTTATATTCTATACAAAAGAAACTGCTAACATCCTGAAGCACTATATTTGGAAAGAGAGACAGGTGAACAGCTTTTCCAAAAAGAACTACCATTCAAAGAGACCCCCCCCCCAAAAAAAAAAGTCTATGGAGAAATATATCATGTGGAAGTGGGGCACCTGGGATTATACTTTACAAAACCTTCCCATCATCCATGGAGGTGGTTGGTCAAACCAACTGCATAAAAAACTAAAAGAATTTTTGCTTTTTGAACAAGAAACATAGAAGTACCAGGTAGAGGAGAACATCCTCATTGAGAAATAAGTGGTGTTAAAAAGACAATAATATTTATCTAAGTCAAGAATAAAGGCATATTCTTTAACATTATTTGTAACCAAATTTTTCAAAACTCCTGAATGATCAAGTAGTAAGTGACCAGCTGGAAACTGTGAATAGGCAAAGTCCAAGGTAAAACTGGCAAATTTGGGGGCGCCTGGGTGGCTCAGTCGTTAAGCGTCTGCCTTTGGCTCAGGGTGTGATCCGGGCGTTCTGGGATCGAGCCCTATATCAGGCTCTTCTGCTGGGAGCCTGCTTCTTCCTCTCCCACTCTTCCTGCTTGTGTTCCCTCTCTCACTGGCTGTCTCTATCTCTGTCAAATGAATAAATAAAATCTTTTTAAAAAATGGCAAATTTATATTCATACTTGGACAGAGAAAAAGTAAATGGATTTAGAAACCCCAACAGTTGATAATGTTGGAATCCAATGGGAAAAAATATTTTTATTAACTTTTTTATTTTAATTCCAGTATAGTTAACATACAGTGCTATATTAATTTCGGGTGTACAATACAGTGATTCAACAATTCCATACAGTACTCGGTGTTCATCTCAGTAAGTGTACTCTTAATCCCTATAAAATATTTCACCCATACCCCCCACCTCTCCTCTAGTAACAGCAGTTTGTTCTCTATAGTTGAGTGCATTTTTGTTTTCTCTTTTTTTCCTTTGTTCATTTGTTTTGTTTCTTAAATTCCACATATGAAGTCATACAGTATTTTTCTTTCTCTGCCTGACTTATTTCACTTAGCATTATACTCTCTAGCTCCATCCATGTTGTTGCAAATGGCAAGGTTTCATTCTTTTTTATGGTTCAGTAATATTCCACTGTATATATACCACACCTTCTTTTTTTTTTTTTTAATAATGATTTTTTATTATATTATGTTAGTCACCATACAGTACATCCCCGGTTTTCGATCTAAGGCTCGATGATTCATTAGTTGTGTATAACACCCAGTGCACCATGCAATATGTGCCCTCCTTACTACCCATCACCGGTCTATCCCATTCCCCCACCCCCCTCCCCTCTGTAGCCATCAGTTTGTTTCTCATAGTCCATAGTCTCTCATGTTTCATTCCCCCTTCTGATTACCCCCCCTTTCTTTATCCCTTTCTTCCCCTACTGATCATTCTAGTTCTTATGTTCCATAGATGAGAGAAATCATATGATAGTTGTCTTTCTCTGCTTGACTTATTTCACTAAGCATTATCTCCTCCAGTGCCGTCCATGTTGTAGCAAATGTTGAGAACTCATTCTTTCTGATTGCTGAGTAATATTCCATTATACCACACCTTCTTAATTCATTCATCTGTCAATGGACACTTGGACTGCTACCATAATTTGGCTATTGTAAATAATGCTGCTATAAACAAAGGGGTACATGTATGCCTTTGAATTAGTGTTTTTGTATTCTTTGTATAAATACCAGGTAGTGTGATTACTGGATCATACAGTAGTTCTATTTTTAACTTTTTGAGGAACCTCCACATTGTTTTCCACAATAGCTGCACCAGTGTGCATTCCCACCAACAATGCATGAGGGTTTCTTTTCAATGAGAAAGAGTATTTTACCATGCCTGAGTGGTTGCATTTCTTTAAAATTCACTCTTTCTGTTTTTTGGCATTCATTTAACAAATATTTATTGGATGCAATTATATATCAGGCACTGTTTTAGGTTCAACGGACAGTTTTTATTTAAATCTGTGACGAAGATGGAACTAGTAAGTATTTTGGTTAATAATGTTACCTCTTGGGGAGCCTGAGTGGCTCAGTCGTTAAGCATCTGCCTTCGGCTCAGGGCGTGATCCCGGCGTTCTGGGATCGAGCCCCACATCAGGCTTCTCCGCTATGAGCCTGCTTCTTCCTCTCCCACTCCCCCTGCCTGTGTTTCCTCTTTCACTGGCTGTCTGTCTCAAATAAATAAATAAAATCTTTAAAAAATAATAATAATGTTACCTCTTTACTTAACAGAGAATTCTACCCTTATTGAGAGCAAACAACACAATTCCTTCAGTGTCAGATTCAAATGGCAACTCCTAGGGAAATTTTTCTGTAGTTGAAAATGACTGACAATGCCATAACATAGCAACAGCATCCTTCACCTGTTGGCACTTACCAGAATTTCAAGCATCGTGCCTCCAATGTATCATCAACCTGCCTGTTATGGAGCTTGACTTGCGAAGGTAAACTAGCAAGTGGACATGAATATTTTTAGAGGATAATTCTTAAAGAAGCATTATAGCATTGTTGTTAAAGGCAAAGACTTTGGCACCAGACTCTGGCACTAGAGTGCTATGTTAAAATCCTAACTTCTCTTTTCCCCAGTTTTTTCATATACAAAATGCGGTAGTAACACTTCCTACTTTCTAGGGTGACTGTAGAAATCAACATAATTAAATTATAATAGTCCCTGCCACATAGTACCCAATAAATGTTAGCCATTTAATGAGACAAATGGGAAGAGATGAGCTCCAAAACATAAAGACAGTAAAAGACACCAAAGAACATGTGGGGAAAACTATCAGTAATGATCAGGAAGGTCCTAAAGAATAGTACAAGTTAGATAATAGTTCTAATGGGCAAAGGCTGAAGGTGACAATGGAAAGAATGTGTACTAGGGATAGTGCAGATCCTGTCTGGTGATACCACAGGGTTCATGTGCAGTTGAAATAGAGGGTGATGGCTGCATAGGCACAGGACAAAGACAGGTGTTTTCCATTTGCTCTTTATCTATCCCACTCCCAATTGATAATGCTTACAAAGTAGCCTTCTGGAGAATATCAAAAAAATTGCTGGAAACCGAAAAACAATTATAAAACTTTTTGAACTGTACATTATAAGTTGAGAGTGCAAGTCATGTGACATAAAATAACCATCTCCCTGGGTCTTCAGAAGTGTTCAGTTAGTTTTGTACGTGCTTTCTGGCTATTTGTTGTAGTCTATCTGTAATTTGGGGGAAAAGGGAGTACTGACCTTATCATCTTGGTCCCTAGAACCCTCCAGGGTCTCAATGCTATGTAGAAATGTAGAGTCCATGTAGATAATCTACTTAGAAGACCACCAAGCTTACAAAAATACAGTGAGATGACTAAGTGGAATAGAAAAAAATACTATCTAGTGTTCTGTATCAGTGAAGACTAGAAAATAAACCCCCAAACTTCTGTTTGAGTTCCATTAGATCTATTTTGGTATGGTGACATTTAAGCAGACAGGGCGTTTTCCATGATGCCAATCAGGTACATGTCCTGAATTGTGTTTTCTACTGACCACACGTGGAAACATCGAAGTAATGAACTGCCCATATATCTTGTACCACTTATTCTGTGTAGTTCCTGAGTCATGATATGTGTGTTTAGCCGTGTAGAGATGGAAGCCAAAAGGATGTGTCTTTCTACACATTCTGAAGAATGGTAAGTTCAGGAAAAGGCAAACTGTCCAACAATCTCAAAAAAAAAAAGTGAATACCAAGGGAAGAAGAAAATATAGCATGATATTAAAGAGAATGTCATCCTTCACAAAAAATTCAGGTCTTTCTAGGGTGTGAGGTGGCAGGGGAGAAAGGAAAACTAAACCTTGAGGATTCAGATCTGTGAAACTTCTCATGTCTGACCTGACCAGCTTCTACCCCAGGCCGGATGCTAGGCACTATGCCAGGCCATTGCCACCAGAAACATGCAGTGATCAATCCTCTCTTGTTCTCAGAGGCCCATGACTAAAATTTGTTAATATTTTTAATGGCATGCTATTGTATTTTGGAAATATGGATAAAGTATGAAAATTTATTCAGGAACATTTTCCCAAACTGACCCAAATGGAGACATTTATAATTTTTAGGTACCAAGACAAGGTGTAATATCTAGTTATTGAAAATATGACCAAGTAACAGCTACAATTCACTCATTATAACCCTATATGAAACATAACCATATGTTCCTAAAATCCTTCCCTTGCCCAAATCCCTGTTGCTATATCATCTTAAACACAAATAAATATTCTAAGGAATTTCTCTGGAGAGAAGCTGAAAATGGCCCCTCAGCATGTCAGTTAGCAGTTTGTGAGGAGCATTTGGTTAGGTCACTCAAGTCCAAGGAACTAACTCATTTTCACAGATACACACATTCTATACCACATACAAATATTATAAGCAGACTACACCTATTCAGAGCTAAAAATTTTGAAATTTAAGAATTTTTAAAATGATTAGAATGAAAGAAGAATGTTATTCTTTAATAACTTGTTGAAAAATTAAAATACAATTCTCTAAATGTCTGTTGATTAGATTAGTGTGTTCTCACTGGTGTGCTCTAAATTTTTAAGTAGTTGCATTAATGGTTATGTCGGCAACATTACTGCCTTTTTATTATTTTGAATGCATCTCTAGTAGCTATTTTAACAACACTAAATCAATTTGTCATGAATTTATTTTTGGTTGGATCCTTAAGTCAAGTGCAACAGATTGAAGGAGAATACAAATAAATGTTTTAAGTAATGATTTATTTAACTTAATTTAGATTTAGGTTCTATATAAAGATAAATCATTCATCTACACGTGTTCCCTGAGCCTTAAAATGTGGGATAAATGGTCCAAAGGAAGCAATGTGCCACCTGAAATTCCTATGAAGGGAGAATCTTTGGACAACAGGAGGGATTTCAGAGCTCTTTTCCAAACCATGGTTATTATCTTGTACTATGTTTTAGCCACACCTACTCTCGTTTTTGTTCTGTCTCCCGATGCCACATCAGATGGGCACAAAATTCAAGTGACTTTGAATTTTTTTTCCAAATTCCTTTGATTGCAGAAGAGGCAAGATTTGGTTCTGAGAGGAGGGATTTGTCCGAGCTGGGATGATAATCCATCATGTAAGGATGACAGATTTGGAGGTGAGTCCCTCATAGAGGGGAGAGACTGAGAGAGTGGGATGAACTGGTTTGGACTCCTCACTGACATATGACCTTCTCCCCCAGCTGCAGTTCTCTAGATGATGTCACGTTCATGGCTGAGCTTACTCTTCTGCATCTTATATCCCTTGCAAAACTGGTGCAAGGGCACACAGAATGTCCTTCAGGAGCCACCATGCACACATAAATTCATGCACATATTCCTACCCACATTCATTTTGAACATCTCAAACCTTTATGTCAATATCCCTGCACAAAGCTGTATAATTGCTGCTCATCTCCATGAGTGTAGGCACACGTTTACTCTACAATCTAACAGCTGTTCACAAAATAGAGCCCAGAAGGAAACTCAAATAAATATTAGAATTTAATATGTGATACAGGTGACATCTTGAATCAAGGAAAACAAGATAGTTTATCAATAAATGAAGCTAAAATAACTGGCTCTTCATTTGGAAGAAAACAGGGCTGTATTCAAATCTCAAATCATACAGACAAATAAATTCCAGGTAGAATACTTGTCAAAACATAAAAAAATAAAATAAGAGTATTACTATGGACAAAGTATTTTTGTCTATTGTGAGACAAGCTATAGCAATAGACAAAATATTTTTTTTAATTCTGGGTTGGGGAAGGGTATTGTAAATGATATAAAAAACTCAAGATGATATCAAATCCAAAATGTTTAACAGAGTGGCAGCAAGAATATTGAAAGTATCTGGATGGTAAGAAATACTATAAATAAAATTGAAAGATAAGTGACACACTGAGAGGAAATACTTGTAGTATATAGATAGCATAATATATTTTTTAAGGTTCTACTAACAAGAAAAAAGATATATCCTGAATGAAAGAATAATCAAATATGTAAATTGTTCACTGAAGAAGAAATGCAAATAACTAATACAAAAATTCCACTTCACTAATAATTCAAATATTCCGAATAAAACAACAGTAAGACATTTTGTGCCCCACATACAGGCCAGAATATTAACATCCTGAAAGTAGCCACTGATCCTGAGGGTGTGGGGAAAATGGACATTTTTGGTGGATTCTGTGTTAGTGGGAACACAAACCAGCACTTTATGGAGGGAAATTTGATATCTAAGAAATTCGTTAAATGTTTATAAGTATTTTACCAACCACCTCAATATCAAATAATTTCACTATTGAAACAATATGTTCAAATATATATGTAAAGATGTCAACTCCAACATTCTTTGTAATAGCAATTACTTGGAAATAGCCTAAATTTCTATGTATGGGAGGTGGGGGGTTGAAAGAGAGACAGAGAGATCCATACAACTGAATACTATTAAGTCATTAAAGAAAATGGATCAGATGTGATAATGTATAAAGGAAAAGATGTAATTTGCTGAATCTTATTTTTACCATGGTTTTATTTCATAAAAGTGTGTGTGTCTGTAATTATATAGTTTTTGAACTGTATACACATAGTTTTAAGAAATGAGATCATGGTGTATATAAGACTCTGCAAATTACATTTGAGAAAATTTCATAATGTTTACTTACCAAACTTTAATGAGGATTACCTCTGGAGAGCTGGATTGTTGAATCTCTTTAAATAAATTATTTAATACAAAAAAGAAAAGAAAAGAAAAAAAGTAACCTTTTTGGAATCAAAGTTTGGAGTTGAAAGAATATTAAGGAATAATTTAATCTAACTATCTCACTTGAGAAGTAAGATACCAAAGGTTCAGTGAGTTTTCCCAAGATCACACACCAAAGGTAATGGCAGAACGAGGGTTGGAAGCAGAGCTTGTTTATCAGTGCTAAGCATTGCTGTAGATACTGGGATGGCCTGGTCAGATGATGAGCTGTGGGACTTTCAGTCTTTTTCCATTTCATGCAATGTATCAGTCACTTTTATGAAAACAATAATTAGTGGGAAAATATTTTTTATCAAGTCCCTAACATGTGGTAGGCATCAGGCAAGGCATTTTCTTTGGGGGGAGTGGGAAGGGGCAGAGGGAGAAGAAAAGAGAGAATCTTAAGCAGACTCCATACCCAGCATGGAGCCCAGCATGGAGCTCGATCTCACAACTCTAAGATCATGACTTGAACCGAAATCAAGAGTCTGACACTTAACTGACTGAGCCACCCAGGTGCCCCCAACTTAAGGCACTTTTCAAACATTCTCTACAGCACTTAAAACTTGCCCTGTGAAGTGGGTTGCTTCTGTTTTATAGCTAAGGAGTGCCCATTTCTTTATCTTTGAGACAGTTTAAAAGCATCTCTCACAAACTATGACTCCACTGTCCTCACTGTGCGTCTGGACTCAGTCTGCAACTTCTCCATCTACCCAAAGTCCCCTTCTTCGCCCCTTCCTTCATGCCCTTATTTGTGTCACGTCTGCCTCCACTCCAGTTTGTGAACTCCTCTGAGAGAAGATTCTGCCTCTTGTCCTTCTCTGTTTGCCCTGGTGCTGAAAATGATGCTTTGTATACATTGGTCTTAAAAATATCAAGGTTGAGTTCTTAAGAGCAGAATCAGATGACCTGAGTAGAATGCTTCCAGAGTTTGTCCTTTTGGACTCAGAGTGAAGGCAGATTTCTATTGGTTTTAAATGGACAGATGATCAGAAACAATGAAGTGGAAATGTCCATAATTTCTAGTTTGCAAATGGAATCTCACTGTAGCTACAAGATGTCTGTAAATGAGAAAGCCAATTTCATTCCTTTGTTTGTGGTAGAAAATAAGAATTGTGGAAATGAGAGATGAGACAGCTAAGAAGTCCTAGGAGAACTGAGCTGGGATGAAGACCACCTACATGATTTGTGGGACACAGTACAAGGTGAAAATGCAGGGCTCCCTGGTTCAACAATTACAGAGAATGTCAAGATGGTGACAGCATAGCATTAAACCAAGCATGGGGTCCTTCTGAGCTGGGTCCTGTGTTACTGCACAGATCACACACCCATGAAGCCAGCCCAACTGGCATACCAATTTAGTACAATTTTCTGTGAAAACCAGATGCTTACTCTTTCACATCTCTGGTCTGTCTTTCCTCTTTTCCTCTCTCCTTAAAGTCTCATACCTTTCATCACTCTTTGTTTTTCAGTCTGGCATACAACTCAGATTTAGAAGTCTGTTTCATTCCAATGTCAAAAGCTTTCAATCATAAACCAAGTATACATCTTCTAATCCTTTCTTTCACTCTGTTGATTGTCATCTGTGCAATCAGCTCAGATTTAAGTTTTCTTGGAAGGGTGGGGGAATATTCTTGGACAGACTTGTATTTTTTTCACATAAATCAATGTTAGAATGACAAACTTTATATTATCTAAAATTTTCTTAAATCTCATGTGGCATAATGCTTAGAATTCACTTGCTTTATTTTATTTTATTTATTTTATTTATTTATTTTTTTGAGAAGGAGGTCCTTCTTAGAAGAATCCTTTCTTTCAGGGAGAGTTTGAAAATGTAAAGGGAGACTGGGAGACTTCCTTTAACAAAAGCCAGAAAAGCAAATATTGGACAAAACACAAGAATGGAAAAGGTTTGGTTTTTCTCTTATAGGTCTTCCGATGACCTGGCTTAATATGAAATGGCTTATTTTTATTTCAGCCAAAGGGAAAAAAAATCTATTCCTTATGAAAATAAGATATTAGAGAATTGGGCAAATAAATAATATGAAGAGTTAAAGTACCCTTTCTTACTAAAACCCAAAAAGTATGACAGTTGTATATCTGTTTTAAATGTTCAGAAGAAGTTTTTATGTATTTAGTAATATAGGCGCATCTGCTATTCTCACTTGTTATTGGAAAAAACATAGAAATGCTGATTGGTTTTTTAAAGCATCTTTTAAAATGCTTGAATTCAAGAAGGCATAATGGTGATTCTCCTCCAACAAACAGGAATCAAGATTGTTGACGAGCGATGTACCAGAGGCAAATTGACAGGGTTGCTTGGGTGAGAACTGGTAAGCATGAACAAAATCAATAAAATAGCTTCCTCTCTTTAAAATAAAGTATATGATATGCTAAGCCTTTACAGATGTAACAACAAAGTCATCAAGTGAAGCAACAGATCATATATAAAAACTTATTTTGATGCATTTTCTATTCTGTGCTACATCAGAAATGATTCTCTGTATGTTTAGAAATGTATGATGTCTCCTTCTGTGAGTTCTCAACCTATCCCAAGCTATCTGTATGTCCTCCACACGCAGTAATAGTGGTAGGTTGATTTAAAATGCAGAATATGGGTGGCAGTTTTCCTCTCTTATTTGATCTTTAATTCAAGACCAGTCATTATTAAGGACATTCTCCAAGGCTCCAAGATACCCAAAGCCATGGGTACAGAGAATGTTTACACTAATGTGGTGGAACAGTCACAGTCAACTTCAGAAAGCTAACCACCTAGAATTTGGATTTACTAGGAATCTTGGTTGTAAGTAACAGAAACCCAAATCAAAGTGACCAAAGTATAGAATGGAATGTTTTGTTGGCATGCTGAAGAGACAGACCTGAGGCATTGCTGTAGCCAACCACCCATATGCTATCAGTAAGATCCTTTTTTTCTTTCTTCATCTTTTATCTGCTTTCCACTGTGCTGTTTTTTCTATCTCCTGTATGTTTTCTGCATGGAGGTGAAAAGACAAAATCTAGTAGCTTTAGGATTTCATTGTCTTTGTTCTCCTCATCTGAGAAAAACAGAGAGGAAAACCTCACTCTTAAAGAGCATACATAAACCTACTTTTGAAGGACTCTGATTGACTCTCCTTAAAGAATAGATCAGATCTGTATTTAGGGGATGAAGTTCTCTGATTGGCTCAACTGGTCCAAATGTACACATCTGTGTAGAGGGAGTCAGGATCTTTGATTGACAGCCTCACAAGACTCACAAGGAGTGGGGAAGGGAAAGTCCTCTCAAAGAAGTGAGGAGGGGTAGAAACACATTTATCAACAGCACCACATTCACAATAGAAAGAGAGAAAAATGAATGAATGTTAAAAGTAGAGTTAGACATCTAAGAAGAGGTAGGGAGTGGGTAAAGTGTAGTAAAGGGGTAGAAAAGGTTTTAAGAGAAGTGAACACTAACTCTCTCCTTCCATAATTTAGCAAAGTCAATCCCTTTATACTTAATGTATCCTATAAATCTATATAAAAAAGATAAATATTTTCATAGATAAGTGGGCACATGATTCATAATATATAATTGACAAGGAGGATTTACAAATGTTAATAAAGAGCAAAGTTTCAAACTTACTAGAAACAAATTGAAAGTTAGAATAGGATAATGGCTTCCACTTCCAGCCATGATAGAGTAGCAGAAATCTGATTTACCCTCCCATCTCAATAAACTAGAAAACTGACAAAAGACATAATTC
Organism: Ursus americanus; assembly: GCF_024610735.1. Taxonomy (NCBI): domain Eukaryota; kingdom Metazoa; phylum Chordata; class Mammalia; order Carnivora; family Ursidae; genus Ursus; species Ursus americanus. The sequence continues at coordinate 6,736,914 of NC_142137.1, read as the reverse complement.
TCTGAAGAAGGAAAATAAACAAAGAGAGCCTTATTATTACACAAGATCAGTGGCTGGAGAGTTTCCAGGCTACACTATAGGAAGCAGGGACCCAAATAGATCCCAGCTGTCTTCACCAGGTGAGGAACTAAAACTGGATATGCATTCTTGATTTATTTCTTAAAAGATCATCAAACTAGAAATAAAGGGAATTTCTTCAACCTGATTGTTCAGACTGCAATAACAAAATACCATAGACTGAATGGATTAAACAAGAAATAGTTATTTCTCATAGTTCCAGAGGCAATAAATATCCAAGGGTCCATCTAGCTATAAATACATGATTGAACAAATAAATAAATGGGAAAAAAGGGACAAATCTTTACAAAAGACTTTCAAATAATATACATAGAGACTTCACCCCCCACCCCCAAAACATGGAGTTTAATTTTCCTCACATTGATAGTGAGCTGGGCTTTGTGATGTGCTTTCAAAGAATATATTATTAAAAAGGAAAAATTAGTTACACCACAGTGAAGAAACCTGAAAGTTGCCACGTAAACCAAGTAATCAAGGTTAGCATCGTAAGTGATACATTATGCTGGTAGCATGTAACCCATGATAGGATATGAAGAGAAGGGCATCTCACTTCTATGGTGTTCTTTCCAAAAAGCTACAACACCAGTCTAATAATGAGAAAATATCAGACAAACCCACATTGAGGAACATTTTACAAAATATCTGATCTTATCGTACTCTTCAAAACCGTCAAGGTTATAAGAAACATGGTAGAGCTGAAAAACTGTCATAGATCAGAGGACACTAGGAAGACATGACAGCTAACATGTGAACAGTATCCTTCAGTATTCTGATGGAAGTTTGGCTGAATGTTTGTAAATAGGAAGGAACTTCCTATAAATGATCTTCTGGCAATTTAGTGACAAAATCACATTGAGCTTCTGACTAGCTGTATAAGACTGGGAAAAAAGGAATTGTCTGCTGTACTATGTGAGGAATACGAAAAAAATAAAGGCCTATAGAGGTATTTGGGATTTTTTTTGAAGATTTTATTTATTTATTTATTTATTTGACAGGAGAAGTGGCAGAGGGAGAGGGAGAAGCAGGCTCCACAGGGGGCCTGAGGCAGGGCTCCATCCCAGGACCCCAGGATCATGACCTGAGCCACACAGGCACCCCGGTATTTGAGGTCTTAATGAAACCAAGGTCTTACATAAGTAAGAGGAAGTTATAATATAAATATTTGAGGAGTAGTAATAAGTAATCTTTGTATAATTAATAGGTATAATTGATCTAGAATGGTTGGGTAATGAGGAGTTCTGGTTCATTTAGTGTTTTTATTAACTGGTTATACACGTTTACCCATTATGGATTGTCTATGTTTTAGGGGACTAGAAAATGTTAGTGCCCTGCAGCCAGAGGACTCCTTGCAGACCTCCAGCACTGAAAGGCAGTGTTCCTATTGGGGGAGAGGGAAGGCCCCTCAGTAAGGGGTGTTACATGGAAGCTATTACGGGATGAAGTTTGGGCTGGGTCATTTTCAGGAGGGCCTGAGGAAGCAGTGGCTCAGTCTGCACTGGGTACTGTTGGAAAGCAGGGGCAATTCTGTAACTGATTATCAGAACAAATCTGATCTACAGGAAGAACAGATTAAAATGAGGAAAAAGCTGTAGTTAGTGAAGAAGTAAGAGTCACTCATTTAGCTGAATACGGAGGGTGTCTGATATTTTGTGGGCCTCATGATGACTTTGTTTGGGCTCACTTGATGAAGGTGTCAGAGTGACCTTGTCCGACGTTCTGCCAGTTTATGTCTAACAGGAGAACAGCATGGCCTGGCTGTGAGCATCAGCTCAGTTTACAGCAGCCGGGGCTGCTTTCTGCTTTCTCAAAACAAATGAAGAAAAGTATCTTTTCTTAATCTCTAACCTTCGGTTGTACTTGAATGTTCTAAATTTTGAAACAGTTCTCCTTTGCGATACTTTTTTTTTTTTTTAAGATTTTATTTATTTATTTGACAGAGATAGAGACAGCCAGCGAGAGAGGGAACACAAGCAGGGGGAGTGGGAGAGGAAGAAGCAGGCTCCCAGCGGAGGAGCCTGATGTGGGGCTCGATCCCATCACGCCCTGAGCCGAAGGCAGGCGCTTAACCGCTGTGCCACCCAGGCGCCCCCCCGCGATACTTTTTGTTTGTTTGTTTTTGACAAAAACAAACATTTGCTGTAGTGAACCTGGTGAGCCAGTTGCTCTTGAAGCACTCCTTCTGTTGGTTTTGTTGACACTGTATTTCTCTGATTTTCCTTTCCATCTCTGGCCTTGATTCTCAGCCTCCTTCTCCCTGAATACTCTCCAACTCTAAATGTTTGAATCTCCCAGAGCTTGCACCTTAATCCCTCCTTTTCTGCCTCCTCACTCTTCCCAGCTGATAGCTTTCAATACTACCTCTCTGCTACTACGTTCTAAACTTATGTTCACCTTAGGCTCTCCTCTGACCTCCAGGCTCATTCATCTATCTGCTTATCCTTACTTGAAATTTCATAAAAATCTCAAACTTAAGAGGTCTGAAAAGAAATTTATTGACTTTCTGTCTTAATGTCATTCCTTCTCTGGTCTTTGTCATCTCCATAAATAGCCAGACCAGGTACCTAGATTCTCAAACTTGCAATCTGGGAGTCAAACTTGATATGTATGTGTCCTCACTCCCCTACTTCATCCATCAGCAAATCCTTTTGCTCCTACTCCAAAATGCATCTCCTATCTGTCCATGGCTTGCCTCCTTCCCAGGCCAGCTCTGGTCCAAGCCACCACCATCTCCCAACAGCAGCTTCCTTGTTAATGTCTCAATTCCCACCCTGGATCTTTTTCTGTTCTCACAACAGCAAAGTCATCTTTTATTTTATTTAATTTTTTTAATATTTATTTATTTATTTATTTATTTATTTAGAGAGTGAGGGGGAGTGCGTGTGTCAGCGTGAGTAGAGGGAGGGGCAAAGGGAGAGGGAGAGAGAGAGAATCCTCAAGCAGATTCCCCGCTGAGCATAGAGCCCAATGTGGGGCTCCATCCCAGCACTCTGAGATCATGACCTGAGCCAAAATCAGGAGTTGACCGCTTAACAGACACTGAGCAACCCAGGTGCCCTATCTTTAAAAACATAAATACAATTAGATCTCTTTTCTCTCACCTTAAAATTCTTCAAAAACTTGCCAATACACTTTAAAATAAAACCCAAACTTTTCCTCATTGTTTATGGCCTGCATGACCTATATTCTCCCTACCTTGATCAGCTGATCTTATCTTTGGCACCCCCCCCCCGCACTTTTTTCTCCAGTCACATTAATTTTTAAGTAATTATCCAAATTATCAAGCTTTTTTCCATCTCAGGGCCTTGGAGTTTGCCCCGCCCGTAAAAGCACCCTCCACCCACCCATCGGTAGACCTTTCTCGGCCCACACTCCCTCTACCAGGAAGGCTTCTGCCTCACCTGTCAGTCAGTCTGTGCTTCATGTTCCCTTCCTTAACCTCCCGGTCTAATTGACTTCTCTAATTATAATCTGTACTCAAACCCTTTTCATTTCTTTCTCACCACTTACTAGAATGCACAATTATCTACATGTTAGATAGTTTAATATCTATCTTTCCCACAAGACTAAAAATTCCAACAAGGCAAAGGCAGCATCTGTTTTATTTTCTACTCTTAGTTTTGCATGTAGCACATAAGCAGTGCTCAGTCAATAGCTGTTGAATGGATGGACACATTAACCAGTTGTCAGTTACTGTTACCTTGAACAAATTAGGTTTGTTTTTACTAGCTTTAAAATACAACATGTGTGAAGGAGGAAAGCTAAAACTGTAGGAAACATCAAAGAACATCAAAATGGACTCCGATTTTTTTAGCATATGGAGGATGAACAGAGGCTGAAGGGATTCAGCCATGATAAAGGAGAAAGATGAGTGCATCTGGATTTAGAAGACTGAAAGTCTGGACCAGATATGGGCAGTTGAACAATTCACTCAAGGCTCTGCCATAGGCTGAATAATGACTCTCCAAAGATGTCTCTGTCCTAATCCCTGGAACCTGTGAATATGTTATTTGGCAGATGTGATTCATCAAAGATTTTGAAGTAATCCTGCGTTTCCAGGTGGGTCCATTGTAGTCACCAGGGTCCTTGTAACAGGAAAGCAGGAAGGTCATGGGGTGCCTGGGTGGCTCAGTCGTTAAGCATCTGCCTTCAGCTCAGTTCATGATCCCAGGGTCCTGGGATCAAGTCCCGCATTGGGCTCCCTGTTCAGCAGGAAGCCTGCTTCTCCCTCTCCCACTCCCCCTGCTTGTGTTCCCTCTCTACCTGTCTCTTTCTGTCAAATAAATAAATAAAATCTTTACAAAAAAAAAAGGAAAGCAGAAAGGTCAGAGTCAGAGACAAAGATGTGATGACAGAAACGGTAAAACAGCGCCATGAGCTAAGGAACACAGGCAGCCTCTAGAAGCTGGAAAGGACCAAAACATGAACTTTCCCTTAGAGCTCTCAGAAGGAACACACTCCTGTTAACCCGTTTTAGATTTCTGAGGTCCACAACTACAACTGTAGAAGAATAAATTTGTGTTGCTTTAAGTCATTAAATTTGTGATAATTTATTATGGCAGCAATAGGAAATCAATATAAGCTCCGAGATTCATGTCTAAAACTTGTCTTATTTACTTAGTTTCATAGGCCTTTGTTGCTGTTGTCTCTCTATACTAATATTTAAGTTGTGTAATAGAAGAGGCTATATCTCTGTTGTCCATTGTTTTATTCCCGGGACCTAGAATAAGGACTGGCACAGAGTAGGTTATAAATAAATAGTCTTGATCAATGAGCAAATGAACACAAATTCCTACCCAGTAGGGTTGTTGTGAAGGCCAAACATGCAACTGTGAATTATAGACTATTTGCAAGAGTTGACAGGTCATTCTTCCCATTCTCCTCCGTTACACTTTTCAAAGTCCTTTATCCCTTCTGCTACCTTCCCATTTGGTCTTCTTTATTCCTGTCCTCATTTCTTCCTCCTTTATTTGATGCCCTTTCATTCCCCTCTTTCCTTAGGCTTTCACTTTTAATTATACTCTACTCTACTCTACTCTACTCTTATTATATTATATTATATTATATTATATTATATTATATTATACACAGAAATCCTTCTTGGGGATCCAGGATGGCTGAATATTGCATGTTTGGCCTTCACAACAACCCTATTGGGCTGGAATTTGTATTCAGCTGCTCATTGATCAGGGATGGCCACTTCTGATTTAAATATATATAATACATGCAACCTTGGGCTTTTGATTAAATTTAATATGCATTCATGATGCATTTATTTAACTTAATTTGATAGACCATTGTGTGTGACAGAAACTCTTGGTTCTGAAATTGCTCACATTGATCGTGAAAATGCACCACAATGCAGTGACTTGGAGCACATTTTCTTTTCAAGGGACAATCATGTCACATGCAATTTTAATCAAGTTAAGGACAGTAATTCCTCTAGGGCAAGACTGTTGCAAAGTGAGTTTGTGACCATCTTTCTTTCCCTCACAGGCCTGCTGGATAACACTGTTATTTACTCAGGTTTAGTAGGCTTTGTCTGTGGGTATTGCTGAGTTGTAGATTTTAACCAAAATTGTGCAAACAGTGTGCGGGGTGTGGGAGGAGTGGAGACAGAGATGTACTATATGAAAGAATCTGACAACAATCCAGAAGATTCTACCTTTTTAAACTGGCTATTGGTAGTTTCATATATTCAGTATTTGTTAGGTGAGGTCATGCAAACTTCTCACGGAAGATATTGATTGAGAGGGGTAGATGGTGTGCCTCTGCAATTCTGGTCCCTTACTTTTTTTTACCCTGACATGCAGATGTGGGGGAGAGGGCTTGATGAGGGATTGGAAGAAAAGAGGAGGTTGACCATGATAGGTTTCCTTAGGCAAGGGCTCAAGAAGCCTCCTCTGTGTGAAAGTATCTCCTATTCACATTTCAAACAGATATTCATTTGGGTGAACTAACTCCTATTTTAATTTTTTACTACTTAAATTTGTGAACATCTTTCATTCTTGAAGATGGCAGCCTTACTAATGCATTAGTAAAACAGGCTTGCTTAGTGTATGAGTGTGTATGTAGACATATATATGTACAACGTAAGTACATATATGTCACGTATACTTATATATACACACATATATATAGCTTATATATATTAGATATTAGATATATTATACATTAGCTTATACACATACAAACATATATGTATATATACATGTACACACATATACATCAAAGAGCTCTTATCCTCTATTGGACAGAGAAAATTACATAAAGTAAGGATGAGGGTGTTCTTTTTTTTTTTCTTTCTTGAAGATTTTATTTATTTATTTGTCAGGGAGAGAGAGAGATAGAGAGTGCACATAAGCAAGGGGAGCTGCAGGCAGAGGGAGAAGAAGCTCCCCACTGAGTGAAGAGCCTGATGCGGGTGGGACCTAATCCCAGACCCTGGGATCATGACCTGAGCCCAAGGCAGATGCTTAACCAACTGAGCCACCCAGGTGTCCCAGGGTGTTCTTTAAACAATGAAAAGGTACATACATTTAGTTTCCTTGCACATAGTCTACCACATCAGTGTTCTGCAAGCTTGCTGGAGACACTGGGATTGGTGTGGGAGCCTCCTCAGGCTGGCGGAGAGGAAGTACCAAACACTGAACAGGCACAGGAACTCCTCTGGCCTCTACATCATCTCTGTGCTAGTGACTCATCCTCTGCCCGGAGCTGCTGTTCCACTTTTCTGCCTCCACACTGGGAGCGTGACTTCAGCTAAGTAACCTAAACTTGACTCCACTCCTGTGACTGCTATAGAACAGTTTGAATGTGAATAGTAATTCCTTGCCATTAAAAGATAAAAGTTTTGTGTTTGTTTGTTTTTAGATTGAGGGGTGAGGGCTCAAGTTCTTGCCACTAACATTCAAGAAGTGTCTATGTGAACAAAATTGCTACATATTTCATCACCATGAGATGATGAAGCCTGCTTTTACTGTACTATATAAATCTAAATAATGCTTGTATCCCTTCTATCATTAGCTTTTAAAATCATTCATTATACAGTTAAATTTATCTTCATGTTCTGAGAGAATGGTTCATTGATCTAGAAATTAAGCTATGTAATTACCTTAATGGGTAATTTTTGCTACTAACTTATTTGTGCAGGGATCCTTTATCATTTGTAGACATGAGAAGCTATATCTTCCTCCTGGATTACATTTGCATCAATTGTTTAAAATGGAATCAACTGATTATATACATAGGGCCACAAGATTATAAGATTTTACGCAAATGTTTTGAATTAGGCTAGTACTGTGGACTGAATATGTATTCCCCCTAAAATTCATATGTTGAAATCCTAACCTCCAAGTTAAGGGTCTTAGAAGGTGGGGCCTTTGGGAGATGATTAGGCTGTGAGGTTGGAGCTCTCACAAAAGAGCCCCCAGAGAGATCCTCCCTTCTGCCATGTGAGGTTACAGTGAAAAAAGATGGCCATCTACAAACCAGAAAGCGGGCTCTCACCAGACACCAGATCTACTAGTGTCATGTTTTGGACTTCCCAACCTCCAGAATTGTGAGAAATAAATGTTTAGAAGCCACCTAGCCTATGATATTTTGTTGTAACAACCCACACAGACTAAGACAGATGTCTATTGCCAGATTTCATTGCTCTAGAATGCCCTAAGAGGAGAATCATAATGCAGACTCGTGCAGCAGCAGAGCAAATCTACATCCTTTTTGGCAAATATGTATTTTCTCTTTGATAGAGAATAGACAGATTCTGGCTTGCTTCTGAGTGCCTGACTTCTGAGACAGCAAATAGATTTGAACCTGAACTGCCTTATCACAAACTGTATCTTCTTTCTGATCCACCATTCATACAGTTGGCCATGTTCAGAAACACCCCCTCATAAAGTAGAAGTAATATATATAAGAGAGGTCTTGATCAGTCCCAAAGGTATCTTAAACTTAAGTGATATAAAGTTTAAAAAGAAAAAGGACAAAAGTGGAGGAAACGGCGAGAAAGAAGAAAAAAAGCTTACCTCTCTTGAAGGTAAGGTTTCTGTTATGGTATTGATTTTGCCAAGCATGTACATGGCTGCCAAGACTCAGAAGGAAAAGCTGCCAATGTGAAGGAGTGTCTATACACATGGCTAATGGATCTCTTTGCAAGCATGGTAGCCTAGAATTTGGTGCTTGAAGGCAGCAACAGTGGAGGTTTCAATGCCCTGGTTCTATGTCATAAATGTTAAGCTATGTGAAAAGACAGCAATGGGGTTTCTACCAGAACTGTTCTGTTTTATAACCGTGGGCATTTCTCTTACTTGTTCTTTTTCCTGGTCATATAGCTATGAAATCACTTTCTGGCCCTTAAAGAAATTCTTTAAGCTACCTACACTTTTAAATAAATCCTTTCCCATTTAAACTAGATGGATCCTATTATCTGCAGGTAGGACTCCTGACTGAATGCACTATTCTGAGACACCATCTCTACCAGCAGCCCAATGACTCACATATTATTACCGTTATAGGAAAGTTCAAGTAAAGCAGAATCAATGGTATACTTCTTGGATTCTGGTTAAGGAAAATTCCACTAATATTCATTATAGTGGCGTAATTGGAAGACAAGCTATCGCCATACTTTTCGGCACAACTCAGAGAGTTAACTGCTTGAGAAAAGCGATCATGTCTTATTCATCCATTTCATGCAGGCTCACAACACCAAATATTGCCCTGGGCTGAACCTGAAAGCAGAACTATTCTGTGGAAGAAGATAGGACAGGTCAGTGCTTATTTCAAGACCAGAGAATTCAGGGAATTCACATTTTGCCTCTAGAAATTATTTCCACTGTCACTAATAATACATCAAATACCCTCTTTTTGTTCAAGTATTTCACCTATAGGAGTGAAACAACAACCCCTGATAATCTCTTGATGGTGCCATAAATAAGTATAATGATCATGAATAAAAATTGCAGGAGTTTACTCTGTGACAGATAGCCTTCTAGAGGCTTTATTTTCATTAGCTTGTTTAGCCTTTACAACTACCTTATAACCTACACACATATATGCTCATTTTACAGATGAGAAAACTTAGATGAGTCAGGGTCATATGTAAAAGATTCAAAAATTTGAATCCAGACAATCTGCCCAAGGATCTACACTTTTCATCATTCTGCTTTACTGTAAATAAAATAAATTATTATACAGTGGGCTAAAGATCGAAAGAATAGAGAAATGCATTGAGAGTAACATGGAAAATACGTTTCTGATGTCTGGAAGCTATGAAAATGGCACCAGATACTTTTGAGATTTTATAGTGAGGTATTGTTTTTCCTTTAGACTCTATGTACAATTAGGAAATCTAAGATTTATTAATTATAGTAATAGATATGTTTTTATCTCTATATTAGAAGCTTGAGGTTGGATGTGGGGTCATATTAATATTAGATGTGAATGTGATTCCCTTTTTCAAAAAGGGTTTACATTTAGATAGGAGAACAAAATATATATGTCCGGGACTACAGCAAGCTCCTGAAGAATAACGGTCACATTTTTTTTCTTAAAATCTTCATATTTCCAATCCATAATGCCTGGAACTAAACAGTGTTTGTCACTGGATAAATATCAATCATGTTGTAATAATATGCTATAAAAATTTATAAGTGTAAGAATTTAATAACACCTAGAATAACCAAGATTTGAGGAAGAAAGTGGAACTTGGGCCTTAAAGGCTGGCTGAGATTTCGATAAGGAGGAGAGAGAAGGTGGGGGTGTCTCAAGTGAGGAAACGAAAGAAGTGAGCCTGAGGGGGTGGAATGAGTAACATAATCCTATACAGCGGCTACTGGGGTGTCTTGTTGGCAACCGTTCATTTGTTCGAAGGCTGGGTGGGCAGCTGGAAATCTGGAAGACAATATATTAGGCTATTATGATGGGCACATTGTTTTTTAAATGTTCTTTGGAAAAAACTGAGCCAGTCTGAAGCAGTAATTTTCAAGCTTCATTAACTTTTAATGGTCAGTTTTAGACATATTCTGTGAAACTGTGAGAATTGTGTGAAGAATTACTCTTAATGCACTGTCAGGAGGAGCGCTATTTACTGTATTGTTTTTACTTTATGAAGAGAGGGATACTATCTGGAATATGCTAATAAAACCCATAATTGCTCTGTAGTTATTCCCCCCCACCACCACCAAAGCTATGATGCTGCCAGGGAAATAAACTACTTCAGGAATCTTGATGATTAAACAGCAAGAGAAGATGTCCGTGGTAGCAGACTGATTTTGATGCCTGACTACACAAATATGGGTCAGTGGCATCAGGCACTTCTGAAACAGTGGACTAATTTCAGAAATAATTACAATTTGTCTTCTCAAAATTTTCTCTTCAAATAATCTTGTTAATTGACCTTACTATTTCATTGCTATGTCAGTTTAATCCACTAACGAATACTTGTGATTCCTTTGCAGGACTGAAAATATAGTTTTAAATTAAATTTGGGAGGTGAGGGACGCCTGGGTGGTGCAGTCAGTTAAGTGGCTGACTTGATTTCAGCTCAGGTCGTGATCTCAGGATCCTGGGATTGAGCCCCACATTAGGCTCCTCATCCAACAGGGAGTCTGCTTCAAGATTCTCTCTCCCTCTGCCCCTCCCCCTGCTTGCTTGAGCGAGTGCTCTCTCTCTCTTAAATTAATTAATTAATTAATTAATTAATTAATTAATTTTGGGGGAGATTGTGACTTAGTGTAAGATGACAATTATGGAGTGACAGAAATCCTATCCCCAACCCTCCCTGATGCAGCCACTGGTCCTGCAGAAGATGCTCCCCCTTTTCCCAGGAGTCACCTGCATCTGTATCTCTGCAAAGGTGCCCTATGTGTTGCCCTTTCTCCCCTTTCCCTCTGCTTCCCTCCCTGTTCCATGGTGCTATGTTGGATGAGGGTAAAGCATCTATGATATTGCGATGCAATGAAGAAGAATTCTGAGTCCCTGTGAGTGTCCCCATTACTCTAGCAGTTTTATTCTAAGGATACTTCCAGCATTATGCTATTTCCTTTTCTCCAAATTTTAAAACCAGTAAGCCATTTCCTGGGAATCTACCCAATCCCATTTGGGTAGATTTTAACCAGTTCCCTTATTTTAACCAGTTCCCTTAATGTTGAACAAAAGCAAATCTTTTTTAAATGAACTGGCATGGTGGGGGTGTTGTCTGCAACCATAAGCAGGATATTGTCCAAATTTGGGACAATAATATCTTTTGGTAAAATTAGACATTTTCAGAATATGCAATTGTATCTGTTTATATATGAAAGCAGACTGTTACTCTTTTAATAATTGCTTTATCTCTGTAACAACACTTGGATTGGTATTGATTCACAGGTAAATAGGATGCATTGAAAGTTCTACTTATTACAAAGGAACTCAATGAAAGTAATAATCCATAAAATAAAAAATGTATTCATTACACTGAGCTTGACACAAAGAAAAATGATTGGTTACTGAACATCTCTATTAATGATAAATCAAGTGACAGTTACAGTAAATTAAAGCAAGTTAATCTTAGATTGTAAATCAGAAATAATTTGTTATGCTTGAGATGACCTATGGAATATCTTTAAAAGAAAGACTTACACATATTTTTATAGTTTAATTATAATCTTCCATGAATATTGATTGATTAATATATACATGTCTTATTTCACACACAGACCCCACACACTCAAAATTGAGGCAGTTTTTAAGAAAATGTATAATAAAACAAGATATAAAAAGTAAAAACTCAAAATCAAGGAAAGAATATTATATTATTGCTCCTACACAGACCAAGAATGTTTTTACTAAACTGAAATTTGGTGCAAACCAGTCTGTTTATACTGAGGGTTATCATTTTTAAAAACAATGGCTCTAAAACTCATTATTTGATCAAATTTAAGAATACCATAAAGATTGTTGTTTCCCATAAATGTAGTTACCTGGTGAGGATTGGAGATCTGACAGGGAGGGGTTAGTATGTTTGGTATTCTCATAAGACAACATATTTTAAGTTAAACATACACATCACATTTTATGTCTATAACAAATATGTCTATAACAAAATAACAAACCACAGGTGGCTTCTGTTAGTTGGGTTGCTATGGCAGCAAGATGCCAGTGGTCCTGAGACCACCAGCTGACTACAAACTACCTTACAGCATATTCACCCATCCTGTCAGTCAGGCTGCTCCTGCAACTGAGCCTAGCTAGCTGGCATTCATTGGAAAGCGAATGAAGACTACAAAGGGCTGACAAAATGAATGAGAAGCAGCTAGAGAACCAAGGCATGGATAATGGGTCAGATCATGGGAGCCTCCTGGGAGCTGGGCATCAGAAAGAACAGTAGTGGTCAGAACAATCTGGTCTGGCTCTGCCACTACCATTGTGATGAATGTGGTGCCCCCTTCATCTCTGTGGCACTTGCTTAAGATTAGAGTCCTAGGGGTACCTGGGTGTCTCAGTTGGTTAAGCATCTGCCTTTGGCTCAGGCCACAATCCCAGGGTCCTGGGATGATCGAGTCCCACATGGGGCTCCCTGCTCAGGAGAGAGTCTGCTTGTGCCTCTCCCTCTGCCCGTCTCCCTGCTCATGCTCTTTCTCTCAAATAAATGAATAAAATCTTTAAAAAAAAAAAAAGAAGAAGAAGGTTTAGAGTCCTAGATGGAATCAACTGACTGTCTAGATTAGACCATGAGCTCACTCAAGATTTGTTCTTTCTCCTGAAGTAAATGACACCTTGTTTGGCTCAGATGAAACACCTTAAGGTCATTCTTGACACCTCCCTCTCTCTCACCTCACCAATGCACTAGCAGATCCTGTAAGCTCTATTTTCAATATCTATCCTATATCCAACCACTGCTCAATTGTTGGGACAGTCAGGATTCTACCCATGCACTTACTTACCGTCTACTCCATTTGTAACATGATTCCTGCCATCTTGGCCATTTGGATCATGAAGCCATTAAAAAAGCACTGAGGTGAATGAAGAAAGAGATTGAGCAATTTATTCAAGGTGAGTTATCTCCACTGCAGTGGGAGCTTTTAGGTTTCAGAATTCACATGGGACATAACTATACTTTTGGGGCCATTTTGAAAGGGCTATCTTCTGTCCTTTGCCAAACCTTCATGTAACTAATGCTCCAATCTTATTTCTCTGACCATGGAGCCAAATTATTAGCCATGGCAATGAAATGGCCTTAATGAGACCACCTCTTCTTCCAGAAAAATTATGTAATGGACATGTTCTCCTTGAAATTCTTTCTTTCCATTCTCTTGGGGAATTATTCCCGAGACAGATGTAACAGCACAATAGGGTTACCATGTTATGCAGAGTCATTCATAGATCTGACTTGAAGTTTTTCCATTTCAATCAACTTCTAGAGAATTCTCTGTGAGGCTAAAAGAGTGGCAGCAGTTTGTCAGAAGTAGATGCAGTGGGAGATGATGTAAGCCTTCAAGGCTAATGTTGGAATGCTTCAGCACCTATCCAATTCTATGGCTAAATGTATCTGGTAGTATCCAGTTTATGTTGGGTAGCTCAAGTCACATGATCAGATGCTGTTGCTACCAGGGTCCAGTGGCAATCCAGGAGCTATTTCGTGAAAGGAGAATAATTAATTTGCCAAGAATAGGATGGTTTTTCTCTAAGACTCTAGAGTTCTCTACTGTGGTTCTCTTTTTGGGCCTGCCATATGATCCATGCCACATTCCTAACTGCCAGTCACTGAAGTATGAGTTGATCTGCTGGGTCATCTTGTCTGAGTGGAAGGGCTGTTGAGGACAACCTGCATTCCTGCTTAGACCATATGAGAAATGCCAGAATTTGCTTATAATTAAAGATCTGGAAATAATGCAGGGTATGGTGATGATGACTGAGAGGAAATGGCTTCCTTTGAAAAGACACTCTGTCTTAAGTCAGGGAATCATAAATCTTCAATCAAAACAAAACAGCCTCATTGGACAAATGAGTGGGAGTTGCTTGGGAAGGAAGTGAAAATTGGTATAGTAGGTTCAGGGTATTCAGAGTTTTATCAGAAGACACTATCTCCTGAAATCTATCCAGGCCCACTCATGAGGTATTATACCTGAGTGTGAAAGAAAAAGAAAATTTTTATGTAAAATTAGAGTTTTTAACACCACGAAATTAGAAGTTTAATTTCACTGGTTGTCTTGCCAAGCTTTTGGAAATATTTTTCTTTCAACAAAGTTCTATACCTTAGCTGTGTTAATGGAACACACAAACCTATACATAAAATAAAATTGCAAAGAGTGAAATACAGACACACACACACACACACACACACACACACACACACACACACATAAATACAAGTAAAACTGAGGAAATCTGAATAAGACTGGCAGATTATATAAATGTCAATATCCTGATAATGACACTATTCTATAGTTTTGTATGATCTTATAATTTAAGAAAAGTGGGTAAAGGGCACATGGGATTTCTCTGTATTATTTCTTACCAGTGCATGTGAATCTATATTCACCTCAATAACAATTTCAGTGAAAAATGCTGTCATATTAAAATCTATTTTCATTCAACACCACCTCTCAACACAATATATATGTCATCAGCTCTTAAACTTAGGTCTAATCTGGGTTTTTCTTCTGATGTCTAGACTCATATACCCACCTGCCTATTTTCATTTTATGTGTGTGTTTCATAATGATCTCAAAGTTAACATGCTTGAAAATGAACACTGATGTTTTCCCCAAGTCTGTGCATTTCCTGAACTTCCCCGTTTTAGCAATAGGAATACTAGCCCATAAATAGCCAAGACAGAAAAAGAATTTGAAATAATAAATTCACTGCACATTCAACTTTTCTAACTTTTTAAAAAATGTGAATTTATGAAATTTTTAAAAAATATGATTTTGAGAATTAAAAGGTGATGGTTGATTAAACTAACATATATGATTTTGCTGCACCCAAAAACTCCACTAAAACTATAGTATAGAGAATATTTTTAAAAGATATGAACTCACAAGATTAGAAATAAGTGGAAAAAACAGCAACATAATCTCTTGAATCTAAGATGAGACTCTACCTATAATTGATATAAAAATCATTGCTGTAAATATGAGTCAATATGGATTTTCACCATGAGTGAAAGGGGATAAAAGGGATAAAGGGGACCCAGTGGAAACAGCAGTGATTCTTGGGGGTACCATCCAAGACCCAAACTGAAAGTACAATTACATGCCAAAACTGGAATTATTATTTGAGACAAGGGCAAGATTTCAGAAAGAAGTTTTATGACATTAAATCTAGGAAGTCTACAAAGAGAGTCCTTCCCAAATTACTACATGGGAAGTTCCCTTTTAACACCACATTTAATAGACTCGATTGCTTATGAATTTGGAGCCCTTTCTGCATGGGACCAGAGAATAGTAATGGATATTGGTACCAGCTCAATTGTGTATCTTTTCTCAGCCAGGGTACTTGATCCTGGCACTACTAATGTTCTAAAACTGGCAATACTCAGGCATGGTGATCAACTATTTGACTACTTTCTCTCAGGAACTGGAGATACACTTAGGCAAAAAAGGGACTTTGAGTAATGGTTAGAACATTCTTCAGAAACACCGTAAGGATGGCAAGGTTCAAAGTGGTGATGGCAACCCATGGCAACCAAAGGCTATTTAAGAACTCAGGTCAGCTGTCTCACTGCTCCAGAATCTGATGGGGAACAGGAACTGGGAAGCATGTGCCAATAGATAACCATGCATCGGTGAGCAGTGAACTGGTAACTTCATGTTCTGAGTGAAGAACTTATTTATGGCATTTACCAGGAACCCTGGAATGGGACTTACAAGCTTAGAAGCATAGCTGAACCATATTTGGTAAGGGGAAAAAAGAATTAGAAATTAATAAACAAGAACAGATGCCATTGTCTCTCTCAATACTCTCCTTTGATCATTTCATCAAAGCTAGAAAGAATAGGAAACAAAACTTGCAGGCAGAAGGAAGACATGTGAAGACCTTCAGGGCTGAGATGCTGAGTAGAGGTGTGTAGATAGATTCACATCTTCAAGATGACTTCAACTGACTGCCCAGGCAGTCTCAATGGCTTTCCCTATCCAGATGAGAGGACCAGGCTGGGGCCCAGATCAGAGACTCTATTCAAGTTTTCGATGTGCCAGAGGCAGCAAATAGGCAAGACCACAGGAATAATATATTTGCTTCCCACAATTTTTTCAAATCCTGCCAACCTGTATGTGGTATGAATCCCAAAAGGTGGAGGCTGGGACTGGTTCTCCCCTGATTAAAAGCATCTGAGGCTTGTCCACCATCTTTCTTTCTCCTTTTGGAAGATGAAGGAATGTCCTTTAGAAATTTTCCTAGCTTCCCCATTTCAATGTTTTCTAGAAAAAGCTATGATAAACTCCCCCAGGCTTCATCTGGCCGCAACTCCAGAAGTACCTGAGAGTTCTCACACTTCAAAACTCAGGTATCTGAAACCCTTAGTACCAGGGATGTTTAGCAGTTGTTTGTTTTTCTCTGGGAATCAATCATCTTTTGGTTCCCAGTTAGGCACAGATTTCCAATACTGTTTATATGATAAAATATTTCTAATAAGGAAAAAAAGGCCTGGGAAGAATTATTAGATGTCATAACATCTAAACCAGCTCCCCAAATATAAAACACTGGTGAATGTCTCAAATATACACTAGGACCAGGACAGTCCTTTCTAAACTGTTCACCTTCTGCCATATATATAGCCAGGGGTTGCCAAACATCTGTTTCAAAGTGAGGGAGGAAATGTAAAGAGATGAACATGAGACAACTTGACAAATAATACATAAATATATATAGTGTTTGCATTTTCATTGTTTGGAAATTTAGTAATATTTTAAAGATATTTATTTTAGACAGAGATCACAAATGAGTATGGGGAGGGGCAGAGAGAGAGGGAGAGAATCTCAAACAAACACTGCGCTGAGCATGGAGCCCATTGTGGGACTCAATCGCAAGACCCTGAGATCACAACCTGAGCCAAAACTGAAAGCTGGACACTTAACCCACTGAGCTATCCAGACACCTCTAGAAATTTCAATTTGTGACTGTGACTCAGATAACAAAAAAGACTATAAGTCTCATGCTGAATCATTTCTTCCTTTTCCATTACCCTCTGCAAAAGAAATGAACATTTTCTTGATTTTGAACACATACTATATGCCAGAAACTGTTTTAAAATTACTGTATGGTGACTAACATAACATAATAAAAAATTTTTAAAAAAATAAAATTTTTGAGGAATAAGAATAAATAGATAAATAAATAAAGGCTTTACATCTATTAACTCAGAATTTATGTCTCTAGAGAACAATAAATAACTCTTTGGTATGACATTCACAGCACGGTTTACTGCAACTTTGGATAGAGTTAATTATATTTTATGTGAGAATTTCCCTCAGGTGAAGCAACAGGTAGAAAACTACCAAGAAATATCTGTTATCTAAATAAAAAGAGTCATTAATAACCTAATGAAAAGTTGTGATTTTTTTCTGTTAACAAGATAAATCTATTGGTGCCATTACTCATTCACCCTTTACTAAGTAGCCAAATATGGCTAAGTCATGAAAAAACATTCCAAGGACATACCAATGAAAGTTCTCCTTTCAGAGCATGATTATAAATTGGCGCATTTCAGAGCAGAGTTAAGAATCTTCCAGTAAGGGGCTCCTGGGTAGCGCAGTCGTTAAAGCGTCTGCCTTTGGCTCAGGGCGTGATCCCGGCGTACTGGGATCGAGTCCCACATCGGGCTCCTCCGCTGTGAGCCTGCTTCTTCCTCTCCCACTCCCCTGCTGTGTTCCCTCTCTACCTGGCTGTCTCTCTGTCATATAAATAAAATCTTTAAAAAAAAAAAAAAAAAAAAAAGAATCTTCCAGTAAGAATCAAGATCTTATGGAAATTGTTATCAACAATCGAGTGTGTGTTGTTTTCATAACTCCCTGATTCCGTTGGTAATAATAATATTCATAATACACTGCAATGTGGTTTCAAAAGCTTGATGGAAAGGGTTAAGCCTGCAATTATTTACTTCTCCTAGATTATAATTGAAGCAGCTGCAGGAGAACTTAATACCATTCATTTTCTTAAAGTATATATTTTCTACTAATTGTTGGATTACCATGTTTGTCGATTATAGCATCATGATGCCAACGGACTTTAGGCAAAATTTCAATGCAAATTGCAATAAAAAGACATGATTATCACATTTAAAATGCAAACACTAAGGAGTAAATTAAGATAGCCAAATTTTGTTTGGCCAAGCAAAAGTTTTAGCTTGATTAATAGTTAAAATTTACTATTTTGCCTCATTACAAAGTTATAGAGGTCTTTCATACAAAATTTGGATAATACAGTTCATCAACAAGAAGAAAAAGAAAAATCATCTATGATCGTAGCTTGAAGATAAGCACTGTCATGTTTTTAAAATTCCTTCCAGCCTTTTGAAAATAAATATACATATACCCATACATAACTTACTTTTACAAAGAGGGGAATATATTATACATCCTTTTTTAAAATCACTTATCTATATATTACGACTATCATCTCCTATCATATCATCATATTATATGATGCATAACTACATGTTTATCATAAATTATTAACAAATTCCTTATTGTTGGACATTTATTTTGCTTCCTTTTTTTCCTTTGTAATGATAACCAGTGCTGTGATGAAGGTTCTTGACACAGTATCTAATAACATAGTTTCTTGGAAAATTTTTCATAAATTTAATTTGATATAAGCCTCATGATATAAGCAAAAATTCATGAAATAATAAAAAATTCAAAGTCAAATTGCCTTTCATAAAAAATTGACTTCAAGTCCAAACCACAACTTAAATGGCCAATAGATACTTCACAAAAGACTATAAAAATGTCCAATAAACATTGAAAACATGCTTAAACTCATTAAATACCCTAAAAATACACAATAAGGCAACTAAAGGTATCACTTTACACACTTTAGATTACAAAAATTTAAATAAATATGTATTTATTTTAGATAAATATTTACAGAGATAAAAATTTAGAGAAAGTAATTTTTTTTAAGTCTGATGATATTAAGTGATGAAGAGTTAAACTGCTTTATTCACCTCTCATGAAAGTGTAAGTCAATATATCCATTTTGGAGGGCATCTGGATATATCCTAAATGGAAAATATGCGTATTCCAGAACTCAGTAGTTTTACTTCTGATAATTTAGGTTAGGAAAATACTGACACATGGACCAGGCACCAGCCTGCATCACATGTCCACCTCTACTGCTAGGCAAACAGAATACGGGACCACTGGAGTGGGTCAATAGCACTTCTCCAGTGGAAGGGAAAACTAGGCATGCCGTTAACATGTGTTTACTCTAAGAGCCAGATAAATCATTATGCTCTTTTGAATTCCAAAATCAATTATAAATGATCCCATTTGTGTCAAGTAACATAAAATCCAAAGCTCTTCAGAGAGCTCTAATTTGTTGATGTTGAATTGACGCATCTAGCTGCAGAAGAGTCAGGAAGTATAGTCAGGGGCCCTTTGAACAATTTTGGAGTAGAAATACATCTTTAGTGCCTTCTAACTCCACTTCTAGCTCCCTTTCTCCTATTAGAAAACTTCTCTTCCAGAGGAAAATATTCATCAGATATAACCCTGAGTTATATTTGTCCTGTGTTAATTAATATCTATTAAAGAAGGAATTTGTTGGAAACAAAGATGTTAGCACATTGGTTCTCAACTTCTCTGCACATTAGAATTACTTGAGGAACTTTTAAAATACTGACACTTGCTCCCCACCCTCCCCAGACCAATTCAAACTAAATCTCTGATGGTGATGTCTTTGTACTTTTTAATAAGCTCCCCAGGTCTTTGCATGTGTAGCAAGGTGCACAAACTGCTGTCTCAATGTCTACCTCAAGAACGCTTTCTGTTTAGAAAAGAACCATCATAATCCTAAGGAACGATATTATAGGTGCTGTTTTGGAACAAAAAGTTCTCTCCAGTATCTCTGGACATGTGTTCTTGACAAGAGGACCATCCAAAACCAAACTCTGCAACGACCCACTGAGATTCAAGTGTTCTGATAGCTGCATAGCTCATGCTTCGCTCTGCTCTCTTTTTCATCTCTGTTCATGGTGTGTAACTCTTCACAAAGAGCTGGAAGGAGTGGGTGCATGCCGTGTGCCACGTGAGAACCCTTTTCTTTCTTACCACCGATGTCTGAAGGCAGATGCCAAACATCCTCTAAGTTATCTTCTCAGACGCTTTATAATATGGGATATCTATTAAATCACATTGAACCACAGAACAGGTCAGAAAAAATTCTTTTCAGGATCTTAAAACATTCTTCTCTGTTGATATGGATAGCCAGGTAAAGGTCAACTGTCTTCACAGTAGCACCCAACCCTCTCCCCTCAAGGTGACCATTTAAGGAGGTCAGTCTCCTGGTGTTGGCACTGGGTATGTGTGCTTAGCTGGTGAAAATCCAAGAAGCTACCATTAAAGGCAGAGAATCAAATCACTCATTGTGCAGGAAAGATCACTTAAAAGACTTTTCTTTTTAAAAAGAAATGACACACATGCAAGATATTTATATATAAGATTTATATATGTGATTTAGAGGTGTGGCCTCTAAGGAGTACTTAGGTAATGAGTGTGGGGCCCTTAAGAACAGCATTAGTGTCTTTATAAGAAGAGACATGAGAGATGGTTTCTCTCCCTGCCATATGAGGATAGAGTAGTAGGCCACCATATTCAAACCAGGAGAAAGGTTCTCACCAGGAATGAAATTGGCTAACATTCTCGTCTCAGAATTCCAGCCTCCAGAACTGTGAGAAATAATATCTGTTGTTTAAGCCACCTTGTCTTTGGAACTTTGGTTATAGCAGCCCAAGCCAACTAAAATATGTATTTTTAAAGACTAAAAATAAAATAAAATAAAATAAAATATCCATATACCATCAGCCAACTTAAAAAAATAAAATATATTGGGGCACCTGGGTGGCTCAGTCAGTTGAGCATCCCACTTGGTTTTGGCTCAGGTCATGATCTCAGGGTTGTGAGATCTAGCCCGGAGTCGGGCTCCACACTCAGTGCAGAGTCTGCTTGAGATTCTCTCACTCTCTCTCAAATAAATAAATAAATCTTTTTTAAAAAATTAAATATATCCAGTATCTTTGAAGCCTCATGTGTGTGCTCCCTTCTGATATATGCAATGTATACGTAATGTATGCAATGTTCTTTTCCCTTTTCTACAGTGCCTGGAAATATTCCACATAACAGCTGCTTGGTCTGCATGGATTCCCAAATAAGGGTGATAATGACATACAGTCAGGTCTCCATTCGGCCCACAATGACCACGTATCATGAGTGAGAAAGGAACCTTTGTTGTTGTAAGTCACCTAGGTTTGTTACCCAAAGCACTATCTAGCTTATCCTGACTGTCATTGGTAATAGGAATAGATTGGTTTGGTATGCATCTATTCAACTTCAGTAAATTATGCCAAACTGTTTTCTAAAGAGGTTGAGCCAATTTTTATGCAACTTACCAAAGTGTATAAGAGTTCCTGTTATTCCACAGCCTTGCCAAACTTGGTATTTTCATACTATAATTTTTTTAAAGATTTTTTATTTATTATTTATGTGACACAGAGATAGCCAGCGAGAGAGGGAACACAGCAGGGGAGTGAGAGAGGAAGAAGCAGGCTCCCAGCAGAGGAGCCCGATGTGGGACTTGATCCTGGAACGTCGGGATCACGCCCTGAGCTGAAGGCAGATGCTTAATGACTGCGCTACCCAGGTGCCCCCGGACTATAATTTGATCTAAAGGAATCTTAGGGAATGGTGTCTTATTGTTTTGCTTTCTATTTTCCTAATAACTACTGATTATATTTTTGTATGTTTATACTCTTCTTTTTCTGTGAAATGCCTGTTTATAATTTGTGCCTGTATTTCTGCTGGTTTACTTTATGTATTTCTGTAGTGTTAGACTTCTTCTTATTGATTCATGTGAATTCTGTAAATCTGCCCTCTGTGCCTCCCTCTCCCCTCTTCCTGTCTTATTTTTCTTAGTAGCATTTATCACCATCCTACATATTATTTATTAATTTCTTGATTTGTTTATAGTCTTTCTTTCTCATGATAGGTTGTAGGCTCCATGAGGTCAGAAACCTCCTAGATCCTTTTCACTGGTGAATTCCTAGTTCCTAAAGAAGTATCCTGCGCATAGCAGGCATCAGATAAATCCCTGAATGAAGGAAAAGACAGTCATAGGAATTGGCAACAGTATGTGAACATTCAGTTTCTTGATCATGGCCAGTTTCCCCATATAGACAGTATTCATCATGGTACCTATAAAACCTTGAGTTTATAGATTACTGGCTTCATGGGGACCGGACTTCAAGTCTCAGTTTGAGTCCAAAGCTCAAGTACCAGGAGCACTCCTGTCTGATAGCAGGAGAAGATGGATATCTCATCTCAAGCAGAAACAAATTCACCATTCCTTCACTTTTTATTCTTTTTAGGCCCCAGTGGCTTGGATAATACCCACCACACTGGTAAGGGCAATCTTTTTTATTCAGTCTACTGATTCAAATGCTAATTTCTTCTGGAGACATCCTCATAAGCAAACCCAGAAATGATGTTTACCAGCTATCTGGGCTTCCTGTAGCCCAATCAAGTTGACACATAAAATCAACCAACACGAATCCACCCCTTATCAATATGACACTCATGTATAATTTCTTAAACCTTACTTAATCTCCAAAGAAAGATAACAATAAAACTGTAATTCCACCTAATATGATAAAACTATCCTGTATATAACTGAATGTGTATTAATCCCTTCCCTGGAAAAAGAGGTAAAATCTTTGAATAATATTTACTCTTTTGATATCCTATAATTTAAACACTATGATATAAAGTTAACAATATTTAAATACTGATACATGGAAACATTAATTTCAGAGAACACAGTGGAGAGCCCAGCATCAAATAACCACTCAAAAAATGTTAGCATAGATAGATGATAGATAGATAGATTGATGATAGATGATAGATAGATAGATAGATAGATGATAGATAGATAGATGATAGATAGATGATAGATAGATGATAGATAGATAGTTGATAGATACTGATCAACACATTTTATGTTACATGATAAGGAAATACCAGAAGATATTTGCTTAATATATGTATATATGTCCACAAATATATTCATAACAAAATAATGAGGAAATACTCATAATAATTACAGTCCTTATTTGTGTAAGTGGTCATGTGGTCACAGCTGGTATTTATAACCTTCATTTTTCCTACACATTCTGTATTTCCTTTGCCTTCAGCAAGAACCTCAGCTGGTCATGGTTCTTTTCTTGGCAGATGGTCAAGTGTTTGGTCTCTACTATAGCCCAACAGCTATTTCTCAAAAGGAGATTAGTTATCTGTGGATTATGGCAGCATGGCAGGGCCTTCCTCCCAAATCCTGAAGATCCATGCCGCAATTCACCTATAGGGATCTGGCAAAGGTTCCAAACAGCATCCTTATCTACCACTGACACTTCAAACACCACCAGATCCAATGGTACAAGGGTAGAGCAGCTTGCACAGCAGCCTGGACCTGTTGCAGAGCCTTCTCTTCTGGGCAGCTTTTCAGGTTTTTTAGTAAATGGGCCAGAGTAACACCCAAATGAGAAATATATTGCCTCCAAATCCCAAAGAGACCCCCTAGCCTTTGTGCCTCTTTCTTGGTTGTAAGAGGGGCCAGATACAACAACCTATCCTTCACATTAGAAGGGAATTCTTGACATGCCCCACACCACTGAATCCCTAGAAATTTCACTGAGGTGAAATTTCCTGAATTTTAATTGGATATATTTCCTACCTTCTGACATACAAATGTCTTACCAATAAGGCTAGAGTAGTTATTACTTCTCCCTCACCAGGTTCAATTGGCATAATGTCATCAATATAAAGGACCAGCATTTTATCTTCTGGAGGGAAAGGCAACCAAGATCTCTGCAAACTAAATTATGACAGGGCTAGCAAGTTGATATACCCCCTGAGCTAGGACAGTGAAGGTGCATTGCTGACCTTGCCAGCTGAAAGTAAATTGACTCTGGTAGACCTTATGGACAGTGATGGAGAAAAAGACATTTGCCAGATCAATAGTTGCATAGTAGGTACCAGTGTTAATTTGCATAAGCAATATAATTACATCTGATACAGCAGCTGCAATTTAGAGTCACCACATGGTTAAGCATACAATAATCCACTGTCATTCTCTAAGATCTATCTGTCTCTTCTACAGGGCAAATAGGAGAGTTGAACGGGGATGTGGTGGGAATTGCCATCCCTGTGTCTTTCAAAGACTTGCTTGTGGTACTAATCTCTGAAATCCCTCCAGGAATATGGTACTGTTTTTCATTTGCTATTTTCCTAGGTAAAGGTGGTTCTAATGGCTTCCACTTGGCCATTCCTACCATAATAGTCCCCACTTCACAGGTTAGAGAAGCAATGAGGGGATTCTGACTGCTGTATGTCTATTCCAATTATGCATTCTGGAACTGGGGAAATAACCACAGTGTAGATTTGGGGACCCACTGAACCTACTGTGAGACAGACCTGAGCTAAAACCCCACTGATCACCTGACCTCCATAAGCCCCTACTCTAATATGGAGGGCCACAGTGACATTTAGTGTCTCCTGGAATCAGTAGCAGTTTAGAACCAGTGTCCAATATTCCCTGAAAGTCCTGATAATTTCTTTTTCCCCAATATTCAGTTCCCTTTGGGGAAGTTGGGAGAAAGATGAACAGTGTACATCTTCCTCAAATGGACTCAGCCTTTCCTTCATTCCAGGGGTTCTGAGTCTGTAGACTGGATCAAATCTGTGGATTATTTAGGGAAGGTCCCTCTGTTTTAATAATTTGAGTTAGAGTTTTCTTCATTTGACCTAGAAAATTTCTGCTTATACAAATTATGTAAGAATTTAGTAGACTTTCTATTTCACTTCTAGGAACACTGTGAATAACCAATATCATGGGTCTGCATGAGTTAGACTATTCTGATTGCTGCTTTGACTATGCTATTCATTATGGAAACCAAGACACCTTGCTTTTGGCCTTTGAGTGCCACCACTGGCCCCTGCCCCCCCAGAATCCAATTAGTGCCACTGCATCTAGGTTTTCCAATTGAATCACTATGGTTCCCACTGTAAGGTCTGGCCTACAGAGGAAGGCAATCACAGAGCACTTCAATGATACTGGGGCTCCCCTTGCAAATTCATTTCTCAAAGTATCGGTGAAAGATAGGTCTTCTGGACCCTCCCAGGATGGGTGAGTAAGTCTGAAATGACAAATCCACTCTAATACTTCAATCTCCCTAAGCTTCTGAATCTCTTCCTTTACATTAAACCAACAGAGGTCAGGCATTTCCAATTTGCTCACAGTGGGTCACCTCTTGGTCCATATTTCAGCCAACCAACTATACAATCTGTTAAAGCCATTTCTAACTTCTCAAGCTCCAATGTTAAATGCAGAGTCTCCACTTAGTGAGCCCATATCACTAAATTCAGCCTGACGCAACTTTATCTCCCTTGCATCATTATTTCACACCTTTAGTATCCATTCCCACATATGTTCCCTAGGTTTCTGATTGTATAAGGTAGAAAAGTCAGGTAATTCTTTTGGAGCATAGCACACCTTCTCATAGGACACACTCTGTATTTTACCTTTAGTGCCTACTAGGACTTCAGTCTCGTTATAGGTATATAAGGAAAGAAGGGTGATGGGGATCCTGAGGGAAATCTGCCTTGTCTTGCATGGCAACTAACTCAGGGAAGGCCATTACTGTTTCTTCAGGCAACACAAGGTTAATTTCCTAAGATGGAGGTAGAAAGGCCACTACTACTGTGGGCAGAGATCCCACTGGGTGGAGAGGCCACCGTTTCCTCTGAGGGTCAGACTTCTTCTACTGACAAAGACGATTCATCAGAATTTAGGGTCTCAGTGCCCCCAGCTTCATCAGGGTCTTCCCATACATTCCCATCTCAACCTACAAGATTCCATTCTTGCCTAATCAGTGGCCTATTATCACAGACAGGAAGTCCATCTGTGCAATTGTATATTACTAGAGCCATTCAGGAAACACTATACACAATGATCTAATTCTTAACAAGTTCACACAGAAAGTTTTCACATAAAACAGCACTTTGGATTTTTCCAGTTAAAGAATAAAATGAACATAAAAGTCTCCTCCTATGGTTTCTGTTAGCAAACTATCCACATAACAAGCAAGTTTACAGAAGTTTTTCTTTTCATTAGCTACCGCCTTACCCAGAGATCGGTGATGAAACCTATAGATTTATTTCTCCTTCAGACTCTGTCCTGCTAACTTAGCTACTATATTAATAGCCCACATTTAGTGAAATTCTCTTAAAGGAGTTAGGTTAAACAAATCAAGGCTTTAAGTCTACAGTGCTTAGGAAATTAGTTGAGATCCCTATTACAGCCTCTCAGCACAGCCTTTCTGGCATAGAGCACACATTCTGGTAACTATGGCTGAGCATGCGGATATAAGAACCATAACAGATGAGAAGATCAAATGCAGCACAACCTTTATCATTCTTAATGCTAGGAACAGAAGGGTCTCCTCATCCTTCACATAACCACTGGAGTCTATAAAGAGATTCAGACCAACAAGTCACTTCAGTGATTCAGAGTTTCCTCATGTAGATGGCCCTCATCTCTTCTGTCCTGACCCAACCTTAGTTTCTTGGCATACTTGGTGAAGGTCCATGACGGGTAGATAAAGGCTGCTCTGTGGCTACAGCTTCTAATCCATCACACCAACCTACATACAAGTTTGCCTGGTTTCTCCTTTAACTCCTATTGCTGCCATGCTAGGGAAGAAAACAGCCATAGGCCTCTTTTCCCCCAGGAAGGGCTTAGAAAATGTAAAATTTAGTTCACTTGGGTCTCCATGAGTCCTAAAATCACTGAAGGAGTTTTTGATTTATTTTTTGCGGCTCTAATTGTGTAGTTTATATTGGTTGCCCTCATTGTTAGAGTGGGATCTCCCATTTCCAGTGAATTTCTAACTGGAAGCAGAAGGTCTGTGATAGTTATATGGACAAAGAAAAGCTTATAAATATTTCAAGAAAATGTTATTCCTTCCCTATACATATTTTTAAGTGAGAAAAATCAAGTACCCAGCTTTTCTAAGCACTTAGAAAGTCAAAGAAAAAAAGATGAGAATCAACAGCTTTTCAGGTCTCAACTGTTAGATTTGCTCTTTGAAAAGTTCTAATTAACTGCCAAATAAGATAATACATTCATTAAATTTCATTTCTAATTTAAAAAATGAAATATTCCTTTAAAATACAGTGAAATTCTAATTCTTTAGAAACAGATATGATGTAAATAACAGGCATAATTTTTATTTAATTTATGAAGTCAGAAATTTCCTATGTCCTGTTACACATAAGAGTAACTTAAAATTTCTTTGATTACAGAAAGAGAAATAATATTTTTAATGATATTTTTATAATTGCTCTAGAGTAGTTTATTTTTTCTAATAGAGTCCAGGTTATTTTGAGCTCTTGCATATTTTCCTCTCTCAATCATTTCTATATGTGTAATATGAGGAAGGGCAAATAAAAACACCTAAAATTCATTGCCTCATTTTGGTCTATGATACTCTTATTCCAAAAAAAAAAATCAAATGGAAACTTTTATGTATATAATATAATGTAATATATAATATAAATATATGTGTAATCTATAACATAATACAATGAATAATATAAATTGAGATAGAATAATAGAAACAGAAGAGATCTTATAAAACATCTGGTACAAAAATATTAATTTGCAGAAGGAACTGAGACTCTAAGAGGTCTGAGACATGTCTAAAATCACACAGCTGGTTGGTAGCAAAGCTAAGACTAGAAATCAGGTATTGTGGGTTCCTATACAAATTTCTGCCCTCTGCTATTGGCTGCCTTTTACACTGGTAATAAGTAGATCCTTTGATTATTAGAACTTGGTGCCAAAGAAAGTTTGACACTCCATAGCTTTAAGCAAGAAGGACCTAAAAAGTGAATGAACACCTATTTGAATTATTTTAAGGTTGCCAGCACAACCATGGCCCCTTTTCTCTGAGAAGCCTATTCCACACACTTCAGCAGCCATTACACTAGGTGGGTGAATTGGACCTGGATGGACATCTGATCCAAGCTTGGGCAAGTGCTGAGTTGTCTGTGTTGGCAGGGTCCTGAAAGTATATGGCACACTTGAATGGGACAATTCAGGAGAGTTTAATGAAGGGACTACTGACACATTAGTGGACAGAGTGCACACCCCCAAGTTCACAAAAGGCGCAGAGGTGAGCACCATTGGGTGTGAAAGGGCAAGGAAAAGGGGCAGTTGCCAGAACTGAGGGAGAAATCTGTGGATATAATAAAAGGCCTCCTTACAAGGGCTATGACTTTCAGTATAGAAGCACACATAAAAAATGCCAATTCATGGTCCACTAGGTAGAGAGGGGGAAGAAAAAAAATCTCTTTCTCTCTCTCTCTCTCCAGCCCCCTTCCATCTTTTGCTAGTACTTCCTACTAGCTGAATTCAAGCAGACCAAGAACACAGGGAACTTATGTGTCCAGGCTACCAAAGGGCAGCCTCCCAGGGCACAGAGCAGTGTGGGAAAGGGTAGATAAGATATGGAAGCGTAAACAGAGAATAACATTCTTCACATCCTGGTTTTAAGAGGGTAAAACAGAGCTAGGAGCACATTACAGGTCTACATAAGTTAGTAACACTCTTTACAATGTTAACTGACCAATATCAATATTAAATCCATAACGTGGGTATTTTTAACAATAGTTCTTACTTTTCTTACAGCCATGAACTTTAGTAACAACTCTAGATAATTTCAGGTGTAGAACAGAGAAGAGGATTACAATAATCTGAAAATGGACTTCTCTGAATGTGTCCAGAAATATAAATTGATTGACACTATCAGCTAATTTATTTACTCATGAAGTCTTTATAGTGAATCTTATTTTTAAAAAGAATTTACATTATCCTAGTAAACACTTTCAGTATTAGCATACAGAGTTTAAATCTAAGAATAAATATATTATGAATGGAAACAAATCTTCACATCTGCTGAACTCACTGAAATATGGGTGTGTGTAATATACACATATGATGGTTTTAGATTCTCTTCCCTCATTTCTACTAAATAGTAGTGGCTTTCTCAGAATTTCAAGGCCTTTAAAAGCTGAAAACATATGTCTACTCTTAAAATGGGGGGAAATGTTGTTGTACTATTCATAGGACTTTCTTAACATCATTTTTTCTAAGTAACATAAAAAATGGCTTTGAAAAGAAGGTTCATTATGTGTGCTGTAATTCAAGAACAATTTTATTTATCTGGGAATGAAATCTAATAAATTTTTCCACAAATTCGTAATTGGAAGTCTTTATTTAAAAAAAAAAGCATTAAAAACTCTTCAAATTTAAAGTAACAAAACAAAGCAAATAGAGAACACAAGGACAGTTTCTTCGAAAATTGTAATTCTCTCTTTCCTAGACTTTCTCTGAGGAGGGAAAGAGGTTAAGGAGGAGCAACTGTGTAGATGGTGGAATATGTACTTGAGATAGTGAA
Source organism: Ursus americanus (assembly GCF_024610735.1). Taxonomy (NCBI): domain Eukaryota; kingdom Metazoa; phylum Chordata; class Mammalia; order Carnivora; family Ursidae; genus Ursus; species Ursus americanus. The sequence goes on along the minus strand of NC_142137.1, from coordinate 6,707,126 downwards.
TCCTGGACGCAGAGCAGGTCAGGGTGTCGGGTAGGATCAGTAGTACATTTCTGCACATGTTGCATTGGAAGTTTCTATAAAACTTCCAACTGAAGATAAAGGAGAGAATTTTGAACCTACATACCTGTAACTCTCAAGAGAAGTCTGCCTAAAGTTAAAAATTTGGGCATCAAAGACTTATACATAGTATTTAAATATCCTAAGTGATATAGTGTAAGTGAGAGTTTCAAAAAAAGAGAGAGGAAGGATGCAGAGAAATCTTAAGAGAGCAGGGCTAAGTTCTGAGGAATACCAACACTTAAAGATTAGTTAGACAAGGAAGAGTGAACATAAACAACCAAAGGACTAATTGGAAACCCAGAAAAAACATTATAACAAAAGCCAAAGAGCAAAGCATATTTTAAGACTCGTTGTTCAAAAGTACTGAAAGCTGCTGAAAGGTCAAGGATGTTAGGGATTGAAAAGTACTTATTGGATCTAACCACATGGGGTAATGATGACCCCGGAAAGACACTATGGGGGAGGATGTGTGAAAACCAGAATGTAGTGAAGAGTGAATATGTGGAAAGAAAATTACTAAAGATGGCAGACAACTTTTTTGAAAGTTTTGGGTTTGGTGGAAATTTTTGTTAGTAGCTGCTTTCATCAACATTAGCAGCTTAGTATCAATTCTCTATAAACTAATATTTATATTTTCATTTAGTAAGTCTTCTAAATGAGGTTAATTTATATACAACAAAGTTCATAAATCTTAAGTGCATGATATAACTAGGTGCATTTTTAGGTATGTATGAGTTATAGACCATCACCCAGATCAAGTTAAGGAATAATTCTATCGCTCAGAAGTTACCCTCATGCCCCTTCCCAGTCACTGGTCTTCTGCAGTTAACTATTTTGATTTCTATCACCATAGATGAGTTTTGTCTATTATTGAACTTCATATAAATGGAATCATGCAGTATATACTCTTTTGTGTTCTTTTCACCATAATGTTTTGTTATTCATACATGTTTTGTGTATTAATAGTTCTTACTTCCCTGTTTTTCCTTTTTTTCCACTATGTCTCATTCCATTGTATGAACATGCTACAATTTGATCCATTCTCCTCTTGATGGACATTTGGGTCATTTCCAGTATTTGACTATTTGGAATAAATGTGTTGTGAGTATTTTTGTACATGATTTTCAGTGCAAAATGCCACTAATTTCTCTTGGGTAGCACCGAAGAGTAGATTTACTGAGTCATAAGGTAACTATGTATTTAATAGATGCTGCCAAATTGGTTTCCAAAGTTGTTGAGCCAGTTTACCAGCAATATATGAGAATTCCAACTGTTCCACATTCTCACCAACAATAGATATTGTCAATTTTTTAAAACTTGTAACACTTCCAGTAGGCCTGAGGTGATATTTTATTGTGGTTTTAACTTAAATTTCTCTGATAACTGATCATTTTGCACCATTTTATATGCTTATTGTCTGTGTCTTTTGTGAAGTGCTTGTTCAAATCTTTTGCCTATTCTTTATTGGTACCTTTGTCTTTTTCTTATTAGTTTTAAAAAGTTCTTCCAATACTCTGTATATAAGACCTTTGTATTGCCAATAACTCCTTTTCTGTGGATTTCCTATCCACATGTTCAGTAGTTCATCTGAGGTCACACAGATGGTTTTTAATTAAAGAAGTTCTTAATTTTAATAATGTCCAATAGTATATTTCTTTGGATTTTTTTCACTTTGTGATTAGTACTTCCTGTGTCCTCTTTAAGAATCATGGTGTTGGGGAACATCACTGAAAAGACCTAACCACTAATTGACCCATAAGCTGGACCTAAGCACTCAGAGACTCCTCACCACCTCCCCTGTCCTTGGAATGTGGATGATGCTTGCCTTTCCCACTGGCCTAGGCTGCTCCAAGGACACAGCCTTGAGATAGTGATGTGATGTTGAGAACACTCTCCATCATATATATGTGTCTGAACCCGGTTCCAGACTATAAAGAGGCCTCTTTATAAATTTTTAGCTTTGGCAAATGGGTGCAAGGATCCATTCATCTTGCTGCCGTCTAAGGCAAGCAAGCTTCATCTGTAAGTTCCCTTGGCTCATTAAAATGGGCCAGCTATATCGGGGCTCCTGGGTGGCTCAGTCGTTAAGCGTCTGCCTTCCGCTCCGGGCGTGATCCTGGAGTTCTGGGATCGAGCCCCACATCGGGCTCTTCCACTGGGAGCCTGCTTCTTCCTCTCCCACTCCCCCTGCTTGTGTTCCCTCTCTCGCTGGCTGTGTCTCTATCTGTCAAATAAATAAATAAAATCTAAAAAAAAAAATGCAATTGTTTAAAAAAAACGGGCCAGCTATAAACCTAAAGTGGCCTTCCTCTTTCTTCAGTCTCTTCCTGCCTTCTGATACAGGAGCCAGTTTAATCCCTTTCAGATTAAAACAGGGAAGCTCCAGAGAGGGTTAAGAACCAACACATGGCTGACCCCAAGGTCATTAGAACATTCCACTAAGGGGCGCCTGGGTGGCACAGCGGTTAAGCGTCTGCCTTCGGCTCAGGGCGTGATCCCGGCGTTACGGGATCAAGTCCCACATCAGGCTCTGCTATGAGCCTGCTTCTTCCTCTCCCACTCCCCCTACTTGTGTTCCCTCTCTCGCTGGCTGTCTCTATCTCTGTCGAATAAATAAATAAAATCTTTAAAAAAAAAAAAAAAAAAAGAACATTCCACTAAGAAGCTAAAGGTCGATGATCCTATGCTTTTACATAGGAATCATAAATTCTGTTTTTTCCCACGTTTCTAATTGTTCCAGCATTATTCATTGAAAAGAACTTTTTTCATCTTCATTGAATAGAAGTGGTACCTTTTAGTAAACCAAATGACCATATATGTATGTTTCTATTTCTGGCACCTTGATGCCATTGTTCTATTTCTCTAGCTTTGCACCAATGCCAAGATATCTTAACTACTATGATATTACAACTTTATAGTAAGTTAAAATCTGGTGGAGGAAGACTTCAATTTGTTCTTTTTTCAAGACTGTTCTTTGCGTTCTCATATAGTTTAGAATCAAGCCTACTAATTTCCACAAAAAGAAAAAAAAGCTACTGTGATTTTGATTAAGGCTACATTGAGTCCACAAATCAATTTGAGGAAAACTGACAACCATAGTGAATCTTCCAACGCATATAATATATTTCCTTATATAATAAAACATAAGATATCTTTCCATGTATACTTCATTTAGGTCTTCTTTAGTTTCTCCCTTATTTTTAATAACATAGAAGTTTGGGGCGCCTGGGTGGCTCAGTCAGTTAAGTGACTGCCTTCAGCTCAGTCATGATCCCAGGGCCCTGGGATCAACCCCTGCATCAGGCTCCCTGCTCAGTGGGAAACTGGCTTCTCCCTCTCCCTCTTCCACTCCCCCTGTTTGTGCTCTTCCCCTCTCTCTCAAATAAACAAATAAAATCTTTAAAAAAAATAACATAGAAGTTTTACACATATTTCATTAGATTTATTACTGTTTGATTTTTTTAATGCTGTTATAAATGCTATTGTTTTTATTTTCCAACTGTTTGCTCTAACTATATAAAATACAATCGAGTTTTATAAGTTGATCTTGGATTCAGTAATATTGCTAAATTCACTTATTACTTATAATAGTTTACATATTCTTTTGGATTCTTTATGAAACAATGATATTAAGAATAAAAAGTTTTATTTCTTCCTTTTTAACCTATATGCCTTTTCTTTCTTTCTCTTGCATTATTGCCCTGGCTAGTTCTTCCAGTACCATGTTGAATAGAAGTGGTGATAATGAACAAACCTTTGTCTTGGTGTCACTCTCAGGGACAAAGCTTCAGTATTTTACCACTAAGTGAGTATGGTATGACAGCTGCTCCTCTAAAGTTTCCCCTCAGTGTAAGCCACAACACTCAATGGAAGAGGAAATGAAAAAAATTCTTTTCACCAGCACAAAGAGATGACAAAAGGGCCTGCACCCTGGCCAGGGTTCTAAGAAATTATAGCAACCACATACCTGTGTTCATATAAAGTGTGGTTTGAGTTTATACTACCTACATGGTGTAGAAAGCTCCTCAAATAGAAATTACCTTAAAAGTCGGTCCCTGGGACATGTAGCATAATTAAAAGCAAATCCTTTTTGGAGGGATGCATTTCTGGCCCATGGGGCACAACACTTCTATAGATAAAGGCCCACAGAGGATGAGCTCACAATTTGAAACAACAAAACATAGAAAAAGATACAATGATCAAGAGATTTTCGACAGAAAGAAACAAGATCTTTAGATCTTCAAGAACTACAGATAATATCATTTGATAGATACTAGAAAAAAATAAGTGTGTTAAAAATAAAATAAATCTGATTAAATCCATTCAGTATGTGTAAGGGAGACAGAAGAGAGAAAAACACTAAATTTTTCATCTTAACACAGCAATGAGTCCATACTTTTTTTTTCATTCCTGAATTTAAAAGTTTGATAATTTTCACTTAAGCCTCACAGTTCCAGCTTTTCCTAGCATGCCATGTGGCCTTGCTATATAATCATGGAGCTCTTCTCTTGAGGACTGCTGTCATCCAGAAAGGGAGCTGAAATTTATCAGCTGGGATACCATATTCTCTTCATAGTCCATTTTTAAAAGAACTAATGCATGCATCTTCAATATTTTACTATGTTTTATTTAGATGGCTATATATTCATATGCACATGATATTCATATCCATATAGAGCACTGAAAAGCATTCACTAACATGGAATATTTCAACAACATGATGTTGCATATAAAAAGCAGATGGTATGGCAGCATGTATAATACAAACTCGCCTATGTAAAATTATCTTTCCCTGGATCCAGAAAGCCATGTGGTGGTACTCACAGAGAGAAGTCCATAAAGAATGTTCACCAAAACATTGACAGTGATTATTTCTGGGTAGTAGGATTTCTAGATTTTTGCTTTCATTTTCATACTTTTTTTAATGTATTTGAACTTTTATAGACAGAAACTTAAATAAAAAAACTAAATGAAGGCCTAAGTCAAAGTTGTTTTTAACTATTATATTTGGAATTGGAGCTGGCTTTTTCTTTAAAAAGAGTAACTGGTGTAGGAGGTCAGAAGAGCTGCTTTAGCACTTAATGTTTAATGAGAAGATTTGAGCCATTGGAGGAAATTGGGAACAACAGTTCTAAAGCTTCAAAAATCTTCTAAAACCCCACAGCTTAAGCTTCTATTTCTACTTAGCTCTGGGAAAGAGAAGGTACAGAAACCACCAACACACAGTATTGATCGAGATATAAAGAAGAAAACAGGAGTAGAGGATCCACCACTGTAGGCCTGTGGATTCAGGTGAGGTGGGGTCTCACCTCCAAGCTGACAGAGAACACAGTTCTCCACAAGCAAGCTCCTTGGTGGGACATCTGGTAAGTAGTCGCTCAGGCTTTGTTTGAATAGGGTAAAGAATTTACCCTCCCACAAGTAGATTCCTTTGATTTTCAGAAGGCACAGCTTCTGTAGATGACCATCCTTCCTGCGATCTGATTTCTGCTCTCCGTGCCTATGATCTTCAACCCCTAGAGCTAGAAGGAAGTCACATCACTGTTTACAGGGGAGCCCTTCAGACATCTGGAAACTTCCCCTAGAGTGTGTCACTCTACTTCCTTTCCTGAACATTCTCTAGGTTAAATATTTACCACCCTGGTCCAAAATCCCCTGCACAAAACTCATTTTCTCATTACTGTCCGTTCAGCATAGACTGGAGTGAGATTTCACCCCTCTTTCTGGACATGTTGATTCTAATTCAGAATAAAATCATGTTAGTTTTGGGGGGCAGTCTTTTCACATGACTGATTATTTACATATCATTCAATCACATATCTTATCAATTAAAAAATCTTAATGATAAGCAATATCACTTAGTCGTATCTCTCCCACAATTATAGAGACATTTGATGTTTTTAACTCAGATGCTGGCCTTTCATTTATATCTAGTAAATATTTCATATTAGAACCAGAATATCATTCTTTTGACTACTGAGTCTGTCATCTGATATTTCCTATATCCCCCAGTTTTGTGACTTCTTCTAACTTGTTACATGTATCCTCTCTATCTTCAAATCATTGATGAAATGTTGATGAAATGTTGAATGATACAAAGCCATAAAAGGACTTCTAGACCATTAATAAACCAATTCTTTAACATTTTCTCCCATCCTTCAGCCCATTAGGGATCTCCTTACACTTATCACGGATATTTTCCATGTGCATTTGTGGATGTACTTACTGCTTTGCCTGGTGCTCTGGGAGGCTGACCAGGATGGACAGGCTCCCTGGCCTCTAACTTTTGTTAGACACCAGGTGAAATCCAGAAGTGAAGACTGAGTAACCCTTTTTGTAGTTGAAATAATCCCCTTTGCCAGGTTGCTATGGCTTGGCTCTGTTTCTTTATTAAACCCACAGCTTCTGTCAGACCTCCATACAGGACCTCTCTCTGCCTTCTTGCAGGTAAACTGTCCTTCCCTCACACCCGCAGGCACCAAGTGGTATCAATCATCCATTATTTCTAATCCCTCCATACTATACCATCCCATGTTGGTTTCCCCAAACATGCTCCAACTTTGCAATTGTCCCTTTATTAAATGCTCTTCAATTAACCTATTTGAATGTTTCATTCCTACTGGGATTCTGACCAATCATTACCAATTATAATATCATTCAAAACATGGTTCTTGACATTTTTAATATTTTAATCAAAATAACATGAAATGCATTTTTGGGGGGGGAAATCAAGATAGGTAAGATTCTTTACCATTCTGTTGACTTGACTATAAAAGGAAATAGTGTTAATCCTGCATCGCTTTTTGTTACTTATGCCAGCCTTCAATAGTCACCTCCTCTCACTCTCTAATTTTTTTTCCTGCTTTTCCTCAAGACTGACAAGAAGTTCATCACTATATTCTCTGAGATACTGAATTTCTTGCTCTTTTAAAAAATCAGGGATTTTGCCTAACAACAGGAAAGCCTAGAGAATAAATATGTTGAAATAACATCTGTAGATAAATTTTAACATTAAACTGAAAATTTTCCCTGTAGGGACTAAGAAGTGTAAAAGATAATGAGAAATTTAGACATTTTATAGGATCTTTGTCTTGTTTAAATTATCTTCTTTTTCTGATCATAGTATTATAGAAAACTAGTAAGATACAAATAATATAAAAAAATAAAAATCACCCACATTTTTATAATTCAGAGATAACATTTATTTCCTTTATTTTTATTTGCATTTTGTATAACTGAAATCATTCTCTTTTTTTAAAAGATTTTATTTATTCCTTCACGAGAGACAGAGAGGCAGAGGAAGAGGGAGAAACAGGCTCCCCACAGACCAGGAAGCCCAATGAAGGACTCCATCCCAGGACCCCAGGATTACGACCTGACCTGAAGGCAGACCGTTAACCAACTGAGCCACACAGGTGTCCCTGGAATCATTCTTTATATACAGTTTTATACCTTACTTTTTTGAAAATTCTTATTACATGTTAATAGCAATGTGGAAAAGCCTTTGATGATCTTTGACTCAGGGAAGTCTAGTTGTTAGGATTTTGAGGCCACATCTCAGGTACAACATCTATTTGATGGACAGCATATCTAAATCATGATCTATAAAAGGAAACAGGACTCTTTAGAGCACTACTTCTCAAGCTTTAATGTGCACATGATACACCTGGGATCCTGATAAAGTACAGATTCTGACTCACTAGGTCTGGGGTGGGACCTGAGACTCTACATTTCTAATATGCTCAGTGATGTTGCCAATGGTGCAGGTCTACGGATCACATTTTCAGGAATAAGAATTCATATGCACATTAAAGTTTGAGAAGCACGTGTCTAGAGCAATGATTCTCAACCTTGCCTTATATTTGAACCACCTCGTAAATACTTGAAAAATAACGCCCAGAGATCTATGTTTTGTAAAAGCTTATCAGGTAACTCTGATGCAGAGTGGAGGTTAACACTACTTCTCTAGACCTAACTGCATAGCATGATGTCAAATGTGGCAACTATAAATAACTCACATAGCCTTTGCTTCTAATTTCAATTAGAAAAAAAATAGCAGCACCAGTCACAACAAAACAAATCAAAAGAACACAAAACCCTGACTACTGTATGGGAAGGCTGATGCCACAGCTGAGAAACCACAAATCAAGATTCTGATTTGGAGCACACAGGGATTTGAACTAAATTAGGCCACCTGAACCCAAAATTGGTTTGGAAATCTCATCAGCATGATTTACTCTGTATGATTTTCAAGGGTTCAGTTTAAGTTCTTTAATAATCAACTTAGGCAAATTTTAGAGGTGATATACATCTCAAGAAGGATTGCCTGAGTATTTGGTCATGACAGGGATCCAGAGGCCATCAGTCAGAAAAATTTGTGCACACAATCTTTGGAGGCATAGGAATTGAGAAAGTAATCACCAATTTTTCTCAGCATTAGCTTCATTACTTCAGAGCAGAACAGGTCAGTTTGCATCCAATTTTGGCTGGAAGATTTTGTAAGCAATCAAAGGCTGGAAAGTATTGGTGCTTACGGAGTCCCGACTTTAAAATACCATCAATGACTTCAATTATATCTTTTCTTGCACCATCTGGACAGGACAGTAAATTGGATGGGAACGGCTGCTGCCTTCATGTCACAGAACCACAGAAAATGCACTGAAGCTTGTGAAAGTGCAATTGTCTTTGTTATGATGAGATGGCACGAGGCCTGTGAAGGGCAGTTTGGTGACCTTGCCACAGATCTCTGGGTCTGCGTCCACTGCATCTTGTGCATGACTGCCTCATACTATGGTGAAGGAACAGGATTGGCCTGGGGAGGAACTCTCTGCTGGGCATCTCTGTGTTATGCATTCCTCTGTCTGAGAGGCAGGGGCCAATGGGCAGTTCTGGTTTTTTGTACGTAGCTAAAATCTGAACATCATAACACAGAAAGGATAGAGAATGACTAAGAATCTAGAGAGCTGGATCTAGACCTAGGTCTACTGCCTGACTTGGAATGTCAATATTTGTGATGAATCTCAGGTTCTTCATCTGTAAAATGAGCTAACTAGACAAAATTGTCTCTATGGCCATTTTTGGACCTAGCAGGATATGAATTCTAATTAAAATAGTAATGGTAATAATAGCTAACATTTACTGGGTACTTACCATGTATCAAAAACTATTCTAAATACTTTACCTGTGTTGAGTCATTTCACTATTTTTCTTTAGTAAATACCATTTTATCCCAATTTTATAAATAAGAAAACAGGGTCAAGACACAGGATTATAACCCAATTATCCAACCTCAAATCTTGAGCTCTTAACCACTGCATTCAGTTATCTCACACTGATATTTACATTTACCATTCTCTGAACATTTTATGGCAATGTGAGAAACATTCCATTTATAATCATAGGAGATTTGTTAACCATAACTATTAAATAGCATCAGCCAAACTGAGCAAGGTAAAACGCAGAATTCAGAAAGGTCATCAGTAATGCTCCTTGATAGAATTGCTTTTGTTTCCATAACTACCTATCTGTTCAGCTTTTCCACTCAGGTACTCCCATTCCAGCTGCTGTCTGACTTCACCAAGACTCTTCTTTGCCTTCGCCTCTCATTGTTTTCCTTTTCAATCAGCAGCCTTCTCTCTTCACTCTCTTTCCTTTCCATCATGGATTTCAGGCTCTATCATATCAGCTATTGACTTACCTACTTCCTGTGCTCCATTTTCTTTCCATTGTCTTGCCTACAAAAAAAACCTCAACCCTCAATGAATCCACTGCCCAGGTCTCTAAGCCCACACCAGGCTGCTGGAGAAAAACTACTTAGTTCCCCCACTTCAAGTGAAGATGGGCTCTACTTGGAAATCATAAGCTCCTACTTGATTAGAGCTCTTAGTGCCACAGCCAAAATTCCTGCCCTTCCTTAATTAAGTCCTCTTCCATTCATTGCGGGGGACGGTTTATGACCTTCACTTCTCACAACTGCAGTCCTGCTACCTTATGCCTTTGTACGCAGCAGGGTGTTTCTTCTCTTTCTCAGAGAAAACAGAATTTTTCCATTTCTAGACTAAACCTGCAAACTTACTGCATCCCCCCCAACTTTCCCTCCCATTCAGGAAAAATAAATCTCTTCCCCTATCTAATATCAGTCCTCTGCTGTGCCTGAATTTTGTCCTCACACATTGTCCAGGACTTGGATCTTTCAGGTATCTGGTATCAGATACAGATCACCCCTGTATCTTCAATCGCTTACTCTACTGGCTCCTTCCCTTTGCAATTAACCTGCTCCAGTGCTCCCATCTCAAGTAATACTAATACTAATACTAATACTAATACTAATACTAATACTAATACTAAATTCTCTCTCCACTCCTCCATCAACTTCCCTAGTCACCCATTTATAACCAAACTTCTTGAAAGAATTATCCTCCCTTAGTGTCTCCGTATTCTCTTTCCTACCCACTGCCTCTCTTCTCCTTTACTTTTATGTGATTCCTCAGCAGTCATGTTGACATTGGAGGCCACTTCACCGTCCCTGAAATGTTCCCTGTCCATTGCAGTTTTCTATACCCCCACCCTCTCATGGTTTTCCTCTTACTTCCTTGGTCTTATACTTTCTCACTCTTTTCCAGTCTTTTCTCTCTCTCTTTATCATGTAAATGTTAAAGGCTATAACCCTGTTCCTCAAAGTTATGATCTCTTCTTGAGCCATCACAGCTACTCCCATGGCTTCAATTGTCATATTTATGCTGATGATTCAAAAACATATATTTACAGCTCAACTTTTCTCCTGAGCTTCCAAGGGGCACCTGGGTGGCACAGCTGGTTAAGCGCCTGACTCTTGGTTTAGGCTGGGGTCTGATCTCAGCGTAATGAGATCAAGCCCTTCATGGGGCTCTGTGCTCAGCACGTGGAGTCTGCTTGGGTTTCTCTCTCCCTCTTCCTCTGCCCCTGCCCTTGCTGTCTCTCTCTCTAAAATAAACAAATAAATCTAAATAAATAAATAAATAATAAATAAATAAATAAAGTTCTCCTGTTTATTCTAACAGTTGGCCAGGACAGAAAAACCATAGCCTTATGTCATGAGTCTAGGGATACTTGTTTAAACTAATAAGCCCTGAATGTGGATAAGGTGGTTATCAACTATGATTCTGTCTTATCATTGTACCCACCCTTCTGCAATTAATCTAGATGTCAAATCTCCCTCTGAATTCTCCTGAGCTTCCAACTCACACATCCAACTACTTGGGCATCTCCACTTAGAGGTACCACCCATGCTATGAGTTTGTCCAAAACTGAATTGACCCCATTATCTCCTATCTCAGACCTACTGTTCCTTTGTCTTCCCTAGTGATGATGCCAGTGTCTTAGCAATACATCTGGTATTTGTCATCACCTCGTCTATTTCTTAATCACTGATATCTAATCCATCACCATGTCCTATTGAATCTAGGCCCAGATTCACTTTCTCCATTGTCACCTACACTCTCTTTTTCCAGGCCACTGTTTTCACTGACTTGGAAAACTGAACAGCAGCCTCTTAACTTCTCTCCATGCTTCCCATCTTGACTTGCCACTTATTTTCCACATTGCAGCCCAGATACATTTTTCTAAATACAGACCTAATTATTTCTCTCCTTTTCTTAATACCTAGTACTGTCTACCCTTTGCCTTGGAATAAAGTCCAAAATACTTACTATGACTTGCACAACCCTTTGAGACCTGAACTGACTCATCTTTCTAGCTCATTTCTGAATAGTCTCCAAATGCAGCATGCTATGTGACAGCATATTGAATGACTTTCACCTTTTTTAATTTGCCTTGTTTACCATCATCCTCAGGTTTAAGTGCATGTTGTTACTTCTGCCCTGAATAGTTTTCCCCTTTATTCTTACCTATCTGACTTCTATTCAGTTTTTAAGCCTCAATTTGGAAATCAGTTCTTCTAGGAAGCTTTCCCTAATTCCCCAAAATATCCTGAAGTACACTGAACCTTTTATTTTAAGCAGCAAGAGAAGTCCAATTCTGAAATCCATACATTTATAAATCTGTCTTAAGTAAGAAGGCCCTGTGAATCGGCATAGTATATGAATGACCAATAAAAATTTCACATATGGGAGGGTTCACTGCAATGTACCTAGTTATAATTCAGATTAAAGCCCTATGCAATCCTAATAATAATACCTACAATTTTTCAAGTGCTTACTGTATGCAGGCACTGTATTAAGTATTATAGGTCATAATTCTGTTTGATCCTCTCAACAAACCCTGTTTTACTGACAAGGACTCTAGACTCAGTGACGATAAATAACTCCCACAAGGACACACCAGGACATGGTGCACCTGAAATTTGAGTGCCAGCACTCTTAACCACTGTAACATATCCCTTAGGCCCTGGAATATTTTGTGCCCAGAAAAGTGAGATATAATTTGTTTAGTTCATAAAAGGGGTGCTGATCTGTTATTTTACCTGATAGCTGAAAAATACACAAAGTTCCATTGTTCCAAAGAAAATAAATATTAATGAAATCTTAAAATTTATCTGTGGGATGGGAAAGGGAAAGGCTGGGAAGGTGGGAAATGCCAATGTAAACAAGGACAAGGAAGGTATTCTGTTAGGTCTTAGCCTTTTAAGCTCAATCCCACTAATTTTCAGCACAGCTTTTTGATGAGAAAGTCTTCCACATATATCCTCTCCCTATGACTAGAACTAAAGGCCATATACGTTTGTATATTAAATAAATACATATACAGAAGTTCATTATGTCACCCATTGTCCATTCTCTAAACCAAATGGCTTGTCATGATGACAACTGGGAGGGGTTTGGACTGTTACAGGATTAAAATGCTCACAGCTGAAGCTACAACCTTTCCATGGACAATAACTAGCATGGATTATAAATCAACAGTCCTGGAATAGACCTGCCCCCATTGCATCATGGAGTTAATCACAAGTCATAATTAGCAACTTGCCCTGGCTTTTTCCCCATGATAAAGTCTGCTATTTGTAATGCCAAATACTTAGACTGTTTGTTAAATGTGTTTTAATACTCTTGTCAAAACACAATAATAAGCACATCAAGATGGTTTCTTACATATGGTAGGTAAAAAATATTTGTTAGATAAATTATAACCTTAAAGAAATCATGCAAGGAAAGCAATATCATATCCACTTTTCAACATAGGTATTTAAAAAATTAACTGATTTACTCAAGACTAAATAACTAGTGTCTGGGAGAGGAGGGACTTAAAACCAATTCAGGCTAATGCCAAAGTTCTCTTATTTCAACTATAGAGAGAAAGAAGGAGGGAGAGGGGTAAGGAAAGAGAGATGGAGGTAAGGAGAAAAATCTAAAAACTGTGAACCTGCACAACTTCAGGATTCTACCTCTGACATATATTAGGACAACAATTGTAAAAAGAAAAAATTATATTTTGTGAGTTCTGGGATAATCAAATTGTCTGTATCACATGTAAAACATTGATCAGACACGCCCATAATACGTGGAAAGAAACACTGTAGTGAATTGTTTTCCAATGGCAAATAATGGTAAGTAGGGTGTTGAAGATATTAATTTTCATGATTGGTGCCTTTGTGATTTTGTATCATTGTCCTTCACCCTACTTGGTCTAAAAATACAAAAAACATGAGAGAAAATTAATTTTCAGGGCCAGTTAGTTTATGAAAACTCATCAGGAAAAAAATTAAAATGGAGGATAGAATTTCTAAACAGTTCTCTTCTCCCCCTCACTTTTCACATTACCTCACAGTATGCATATATGTGCTCTACCTCAACTTGTCCCACTGACAGATCACTAGTTATGAAACTCAAAGACCAACAGATTAAACTCTTGAGGAGAAGACAGCCTAGGAAAAGAAGACTTGATTTTTTGTGTATTCCAAGGTGTTTTTTCTCTTATAAAATTGTTTCTGCATGTTTCCTTTCTTCAATGGGCAGTAAGTAGCTTTTAGGGAAATAAATGTGAGCGGATTTGGTTAAGTGACTGGGATGAAGAGGCTTGACCATCTGTGATGAGTGCATTAGAATAGACTTGCTCAGGGAAAAGGTTAGCTGTGTTGCCTGTCTCTATAAGATGGCATTTAAATAAAAGTACTGGTTCACATATATTGATCAATGTACATTAAAAGCCATCCCAGGGCACCTAGGTGGCTCAGTTGGTTCAGCATGGAACTCTTGATTTCAGCTCAGGTTGTGATCTCAGGGTCGTGAGATCAAGCCCCAAGTCAGGTTCTCTGCTGGGTGTGGAGCCTGCTTAAGATTCTCTCTCTCCCTCTCCCTCTGCCCCTCCTGCCCCTGCTCATGCTCTCTCCCTCTCTCTCTCTCAAAAAAAAAAAAGGCATCTCAAAGAGAAGTGTGGTGTGACTAACTGAATTATCGGCTGTTTGTACAGATGGGGAACCTCATGGGATCTGTGTGCACAGATGAGTGGTGACCGTAAGATATTTAAGGAAAATTGTATCCTGGGGCTTCTCATCACACTATCTGTCTCATGAAAATTCAACATATTGATGTTTAGATATTTCCATAGTCTCTCAAAAATTAGTTGCTGAGATGGTTTCATATGTTTTGCATGTACTTAATTATCTATAGGCTGAGCTTAATTAAAAGGCTAGGTACGGGTGTGGTGTGAGCAGGAGGTTAAGAGGCAGAAGGAGGAGAGGGAACTTAAAACTTAGCACAACTTTTTGAAATCTTAAGCCATCTAACGTTCCAACAGGATTTCCTGTGCCTGGTGATGATGCTAGTCTTAGTTACCCCATTTTATTACATACTGCCATGTTGAGATTATAACATGGGTTCTGTAGAATGATAACTAGAATTCACCCACTAGCTGAGAGATATTTCTGAGAAATTATGTCACCTGGACCTGCACAAACTCCAAAATTTTTAAGTCTCCTGAGGAGGGACTTCCACTTCTCCACTCCAGTGATATTTTCAGATTTTAAATCTGATTTTACTTGCTTGAAAATTTCTCTACTCTTGACTTTCCTACCTTACTCAGCCTATATTCAAACTTCCTTATCTCTTGTTGTACTTTTCCTTTAAGTTCACAGTTCACCCACACCAGGATACTCTCCTTAGAACTTTCTTTTTTTTTTTTTAAAGATTTTATTTATTTATTTGACAGAGAGAGAGACAGCCAGCGAGAGAGGGAACACAAGCAGGGGGAGTGGGAGAGGAAGAAGCAGGCTCATAGCGGAGGAGCCTGATGTGGGGCTCGATCCCATAACGCTGGGATCATGCCCTGAGCCGAAGGCAGACGCTTAACCGCTGTGCCACCCAGGCGCCCCATCCTTAGAACCTTCTAAAATAGAAGTGGACATGTGCAATGGGGATCACATTTTGCAAATATTAAACGGATGCATTTTAATTTTCTTCTTATATCATCTTGCCTTGTAGCCTTCTACCCTCTGAAGCCGAAACTTGAGATTTAAGTTCCAGGGAAAAACAATAAGCTTAAATAACTGACTAGACAGAAGATTTTCCAAATTTCTTTAGCTAATCAAGAACTAAGCCTTGAAATCTCAAATACTTGAGTTGTCTCCCCTAAGGACTTAGTCCCTTCCTCCCATAAAGGCTGGACCCCAAGTCTTCTGTCCTCTGGAAAGATGAGGACATCAATTAGGGGAGAGAAAAGAGAAGTCTGTCTCAGCCAGTCTCAGAGTATTGTAGGAAGGAGATAGAAAGGGGAATAAAGGAGTGGAGTTAGAATCAGCATGGATGTTCCGTTCACCTCTTCAGATGTATGCTTAGGAAAAAGAAGGAATGTTAGATACACCGAAAAAGACCCGGAAAGGGAAAGATTTTGTTCCAGTCCATGTTTTGACTCATTGAAGACCTTATCTCACATACTGTCTGTGCCCACCCCACCACTATCCTCCCTACTTGGTTGGTGGTGGGAGGATCACTCATGGTTGGGAGGTATTGCTCTAGACTCTTATCAAGCCAAGAGAAAGACTGGAAAACAAGGCACACCAGTTGTACACTTCAGCCATAAGGGCAAGTGGGATGATCAGCAGCCAGGCAGATGAGAGATTTGAGGACCATACATTCCCAGTCACCAAGATACTACACAAGCCTCACACCTTCCCATACCCCCAGATGCCATGTTGGAGAGGAAAAGGTGGTGACAAGATGTCCCTCAGCCTGACAAAACGTTAGATAGTCTTTTTTCTGGCTCTAAGCCCTGAGCTCCCTTTCCTTATAGCATTTACTTTTTTTTTTTAATATTTTATTTATTTATTTGACAGAGAGAGAGAGCACACAAGCAGGGAAAGTGGCAGGCAGAGGGAGAGGGGGAAGCAGGCTCCCTGCTAAGCAAGGAGTCCAACGTGGGGCTTGATCCCAGGACCCTGGGATCACGATCTGAGCCAAAGGCAGATGCCTAACAGACTGAGCCACCCAGGTGCCCCATCCTTATAGGATTTACTTAATAAAATATATCATCATAAATTCTTTCTTTGCCTCTTTGAGATAAATGTAAATATTTTTAAAAGCTTCTTGCCAGTTTTACAACCCAGAAATGTCTTTCTCAAGGATTTAAGAGCCATCTTTTTGAAATGTAAGCATCAGGGGAGATAGCACCCCTATCTCCTGGTTCCCGTGAGCCTAACTTCAGCAGATACTTTGCTCCAGTTATAAACTACCTCCTGTCTCAAAAACAAGAGAAAGTTTACTTTCCCTTGGAAATGCTTAAAAATCCTCACACTCTTTGTTTCAGCAGAATTGAGTTCAGACTGAGTTCTGATCTCTCTCCTCTATTGCAATGCCCTTAATAAAATCTTCCTTACCCATTTAACTTTGCCCAGTGCAATTTTTGCTTCAATCATGGAGAGAGATAAAGAAAACAAATAGGTCTAAAACATTAGTGGTTTTTTTCCTTAAAAACACTGAACATAGCCCAAAGGAACTATTAAAAGTTTGTCATATCAAGATCGCCATATTGGGAATACAAATCTTTTTAATTTAAATTCAATTAGCCAACATATAGTACATCATTGGTTTCAGATGTAGTGTTCAGCAATTCATCAGTTGTGTATAACACCCAGTGTTTATCACATCACGTGCCCTCCTTAATGCCCATCACCCAGTTACCCCATCCCCACACCCACCTCCTCTTCAGCAACCCTCAGTTTGTTTCCCAGAGTTAAGAGTCCTATGGGAATACAAGTTTTTATTTGTGTTTTTGTTTCATTTTGCTTTCACTTGGTAACCAGCAGGTGAAGACTGTGAGGATGAACAGAGCAGACTTACATGAAATAGCCAAAATTTTCTCTGCATATCTAGCCCTTAGATTCCCCCTTTAGACCTTTATTCTAGAAACTATAAATTACTCTTAAAAGACATTGAGGAAGACATAAAAAGATGGAAAGATATTCCATGCTCATGGATCGGAAGAATTAACATAGTTAAAATGTCCATGCTACCCAGAGCAATCTACACTTTCAATGCTATCCCGATCAAAATACCGAGAACGTTTTTCAAAGAACTGGAACAAATAGTCCTTAAATTTGTATGGAACCAGAAAAGACCCCGAATCTCCAAGGAACTGCTGAAAAGGAAAAACAAAGCTGGGGGCATCACAATGCCGGATTTCGAGCTGTACTACAAAGCTGTGATCACAAAGACAGCATGGTACTGGCACAAAAACAGACACATAGACCAATGGAACAGAATAGAGAACCCAGAAATGGACCCTCAGCTCTTTGGGCAACTAATATTTGATAAAGCAGGAAAAAACATCCGGTGGGAAAAAGACAATCTCTTCAATAAATGGTGCTGGGAAAATTGGACAGCTACATGCAAAAGAATGAAACTTGACCACTATCTCACACCATACACAAAAATAAACTCCAAATGGATGAAAGACCTCGATGTGAGACAGGAATCCATCAAAATTCTAGAGGAGAACATAGGCAGCAACCACTACGACATCGGCCAAAGCAACCTTTTTCATGATACATCCCCAAAGGCAAGAGAAACAAAAGACAAAATGAATTTATGGGACTTCATCAAGATTAAAAGTTTCTGCACAGCCAAGAAAACAGTCAGAAAAACTAAGAGGCAGCCCACGGAATGGGAGAAGATATTTGCAAATGACACTACAGATAAAGGACTGGTATCCAAGATCTACAAAGAACTTCTCAAACTCAATACACGAGAAACAAATAAACAAATCAAAAAATGGGCAGAAGATATGAACAGACACTTTTCCGAAGAAGACATACAAATGGCTAACAGACACATGAAAAAATGTTCAAAATCATTAGCCATCAAGGAAATTCAAATCAAAACCACACTGAGATACCACCTTACGCCAGTTAGAATGGCAAAAATAGACAAGGCAAGAAACAACAATTGTTGGAGAGGATGTGGAGAAAGGGGATCCCTCCTACATTGTTGGTGGGAATGCAAGTTGGTACAGCCACTCTGGAAAACAGTGTGGAGGTCCCTTAAAAAGTTAAAAATTGAGCTACCCTATGATCCAGCCATTGCACTACTGGGTGTTTACCCCAAAGATACAGACGTAGTGAAGAGAAGGGCCATATGCACCCCAATGTTCATAGCAGCAATGTCCACAATAGCTAAATCATGGAAGGAGCCGAGATGCCCTGCAACAGATGACTGGATTAAGAAGTTGTGGTCCACAGCAAAACGAAAGTATGCATTTAGCATTATGGCAAATGGTCCTGTGTCCGTCCTCCATCTGACATAATAATGGTTGTTCAAAATGGTGCCCTTAGCCTTGAAGAAAAGGTTTATATTAAGTATCTCAGATTAAAAGACAGATACATTTGCTGTGTACACTTAGAATATTTTTTCTCAAAACAAGTTTTGCTTTAGACGAATATATATTCAGATTCAACTTCGTTCTCAAGCATCATTATAGATTTTCACAAGTGTTATTTCATTTACTTGATATATATACAATAATAGAGTATACATTCCTGTTCATATTTTTACAGACCGAAAAAGCTTACTTAAACTGCTTCAGTAACTCAAGCCAAATCACACCACTAGTTAGTGATCAGGCTGGAATTGGAAAAAGATCTGCTATTTTTACTTTATGTGATGCAATATAGAGCAATGGCTAAGACCACTGTCAAAGTTAGAAGTGGGTGGGGGAATGGGATAGACTGGTGATGGGTAGTAAGGAGGGCACGTATTGCATGGTGCACTGGGTGTTATATGCAACTAATGAATCATCGAACTTTACATCAAAAACCAGGGATGTACTATATGGTGACTAACATAATATAATAAAAAAATATTATTATAAAAAAATAAAAAAAATAAAAACTTCAAAAAAAAAAAAAAAAAAAAAGAAGTTGTGGTCCATATATACAATGGAATATTACTCAGCAATCAGAAAGAATGAGTTCTCAACATTTGCTACAACATGGACGGCACTGGAGGAGATAATGCTAAGTGAAATAAGTCAAACAGAGAAAGACAACTATCATATGATTTCTCTCATCTATGGAACATAAGAACTAGAATGATCAGTAGGGGAAGAAAGGGATAAAGAAAGGGGGGGTAATCAGAAGGGGGAATGAAACATGAGAGACTATGGACTATGAGAAACAAACTGAGGGATACAGAGGGGAGGGGGGTGGGGGAATGGGATAGACCGGTGATGGGTAGTAAGGAGGGCACGTATTGCATGGTGCACTGGGTGTTATACACAACTAATGAATCATCGAGCCTTACATCGAAAACCGGGGATGTACTGTATGGTGACTAACATAATATAATAAAAAATCATTATTAAAAAAAAAAAAAAGATTCCCCCTTTACACTTACTACATCCACCCTAATAAATTCTTAACATTCTGCCCTGTATTGTCAGTGTCTACCTGAACAATGGAAGTTCCTAAAGGGCAAGAATTATATCTTAGTATCCATTCTTTCACCCTTATCTGTCACACAGCTGGGCATAAAGAAGACATTCAAATATTAGATGAATTCACCATCAATTAATATTTATTAAGTGAATTCTGTGGGTCTAGCAATGTGTTAAATGCTAAGACAGAAAAGAAATATGAATCATGGTCCTGATTTCAAGTATTTACAAATTAATTGAGAAGGAAAGATATACACAGGACAATGAATAAATTATAAACTCAAGTCACCATTTGACTGAGTTATTTTTCTAAAATAAGGTACTTTGGAATTTCAGAGAAACAACCAGAATGAGAAAGGGAAATATAGAACTTGAACTGGAATTTTTAAAAATTTTATTTTAAAAATGACCCAACTTACACAAAAGTAGAAGATACAGCAATCCTTCTGGTAATCCATGTACCCATCATCTAGCTTCAAAAACTACCAGTATTTTCCTATTGTTTCAACTATCCCTCTTTGAAATGGACTTTGAAGGAAGCACAGCATTTAAGAGCAGCTCCATGAGGCCCATGTGACATGAATTCTTGCTACTTCTGACTCTGACAGGCCTGCTGGTCACTTTGAGACAGCCCTCCTGGCCTTCCTCCTCCAGATACAATACAACAAAGCACACTTTTGCCTCAGGATGTTTGCACTCTGCTTAGGGCTTCCTTCTTCCACCTCCCGCTACACACACACACACACACATACACACACAAACACACACACACACTGCACAACACACCCCCTTATTTTATGTGAGTCTGTGTTCTGACAGAATCTACTCACAGAGGCCTTTGCCAATGGTATTTAACATAGTACCCTCCACCCTCCTCTGTCCCTTTAGCCTAATTTCTGTTTTCCACAAAACTTACCACTACCTGAATTATGTCACTTATTTCTTTTTTCATTCATTGTCTATCTTCTCACTAGAATGTAAGTTTTATAAAGGCTGGTACTATGTCACAGAATCTAGGATATCGTAGGTACTCAACAGATAGATGTTAAATGGATGAATAAAAGAAAAAATGTTACTCCCCTTGCTCAGAAAAACCTCTATTATTCCTCATTAGATAGCAGAGGTGAGAACTGGTAGCCTATGGCCTAAATTCAAGTCATAGAAATATTGTCTAAGCTGCACAAAGTTTTAAAATGTAAATTAGTTGGCAGCATTTGGAAGTGAGAGATTGAACATGAAACCCTCTTTAAATAACTTTTTAAAAATATTGCAAGATCTTGGACTACTGGGATCATAACCTGTAAAGAGTAAGATGGAGTCACTCATGTCAAGCAGTGACTTATGTCAGGCAGTGACATAAGCAGCCAAGGGCATTGCAGCTAAGACCAGATATCACCAAAACCAGAACAGGCTGACAACACTCAGAACTTATAACCAGCAGTCTGCAAAGGCCAAAGACTGATTAAACTCCTTAAAAAAGGGAGGATTTTTACAGCAAACTGTCAGACTTTTCAGATGCTGACCCTTTCACGTCTGACCACATCAAAAAGGCAACTGCTGCCAAAGGCTCTGCCGAATTGATCTCTGAACATAAAAGAGATTCTCCACTGCTTAAACATAATAAGACCTTGTGCTGAGAGCTGACCCAGACCAGACAGAGGCCTCTCTTAACTGCACACTCATGGACTGACTTCGCATTTGGTTGGTTAACATCCTTCCCCTTGTATCCTTTGTTGTGACTTAGTATTGTACTTTGCTTTGTGCAACCTGTAGGAAGCCGAGTTAAATGTGTAGTGAAATGTCTTTGAGTTTGGAATCCTGAAACTGCTTTGCAATTATGTTAACCTTGCTTTACGACTGAATAACCCTGATGTTGTGGAAAGACACAACTTGTGTGTGTGCCCTCATAACGTGCTCACTACCTAATCTCACACAGCAACACCGGAGACTGAACAGGAGTATCTTTTCACACAGGGCACAAGTTCCCTGATGGCCTTCACCTTTCCTGATGTCTTTTGCTGTTTACCAGGGTTTTGTCTGTCTCATTCATTTACAGTCCCTGTCTGAATCTTGTGGGCATTCTAGTTCACAAATCCAACCTCGGAGTCTCCATAAATTAATTGTTTCTGAGAATGATCTGCACACTTCAGTTCTGCTCTTCTTACCTTGCCTCCAGTTGCCCAAGTGTACAAAGAACCATCTCAAAAAAAGCAAAACAACAACAACAACAACAACAACAAACCATCTCCTATTTCTGATGCCACAATGACCAATGAATTTGTGTCGGCCTCATGGAGTGGGCTCAGGTGCTTCTATTGACCCTCAATTCAGTCTCCCTTCCCCAATTTATATATTTCTAATTCCAAAAGGCCAGGTCCCAGATTATTTCACACCTACTGATTTTCCTTTTGTAATTGAATAGTAGAAATAAAAGTATGGCCATTAGGTAAGGAAATAGCGTACTGTGTATATGTTAATCAGAAGTCTTGCCTTCAAGCACAGCACAGATTCTATGAATCTTCTCAACCTCTTGTAACCTCTCTTCCCCTCCCAAATTTTGCATTAGATAATAAATCAATGAACTGAGATTGGTTGGGTAGGAATTAACTACCTATCCAATGGCCTCTCAGGAATGGTGCCTCCCCAGTTCACCCATAATTTTGAGATTGACACTTTAGATGAATCTTTACTATTCTCTTGTTTTCCCATGCAGTGAAAGAAAGCTTATCCTTGGGATTTACAACAGAGTATAACAAATTGTCAGGGGAAGGATTTGTTTTGAAAAATTTTATTTGGAAAACGATTTCCTCACTCCAGATGAGGAAATTTTTCTAATAATTTAAATAAGAGTCATCATCCTTTTAAGAAATTAAAGATAAGAGCAATCAGAATGACAAATGAAATCTTTTCACTGGTAAAAAATAAGTGAATAAATAAATCCAGCACATGCAAAGCTCTTTGCTCTTATAGCAATATCATAAACACATCTGTGATTGAAATAGGATGATTCTGCCAAGCAAAGGCATGGTGCTACAGGTATCAGAGAGACTGCCCTAGTGCTGTGGGAAGAGTGGGAGAACCCTGGTTGTCTTATGCCAAACAGAGAAAGTAACTACTTGCAGTGGGTAGTGTAGTTCATAATTAATATAAATGTAGATATTTACAAGGTGACCAAAGAGATGCAGACACACAGAGAGATAGAGAGACAGGGAGAAAAGAAAAGATAAACATCTAAGAATATGAGATTTGAGCCTCTTTTCAAGGTGTACTTATTTTCTACCTGACTTCTGTGTAGGCATCCTACATACCTCTCGGGATCTTCCAAGTGAGAATTAGGACCATCTGTCCTATTGACAAATAGAAAAATAAACAAACAATAACAATGATGACAATAAATTAAGTATAAGCGTAATCCTCTTTTCTTCCTTGAATTCCTTGAAATAGGAGTTTCCAACACTTACACTCTCTGAGGGAAGTACTGGAAAGCCAGTACTACTGGCCAGTGTGCTACTTCCTGACAGACTCCCCCAGGAAACCAGAAGGAGGTTAACACTGATGTGTTGGCATTTCTCCTCTGGGCAGGCATGCGTTTGCAATCACTACTCATGTGTAGCTCTGTCTCTTATGATCTGTATCATGTGTCTTGTTTTCTGTCTCTTCAACGCTTCCCATTTTCCATCCAAAACCAAAAGCGTAGCAATACTGATTTCCAAGTTCTCTAAGTAAAAAGGAATAACAAACAGGGCAGTGCAAATGGAAGTTGGGGAAAAGACGAATACTAACTCTTCCTCTTCTCTGTCTTTGAACAGTTCTAGTTTGCCATGAATGGCAATAAAAATTCCCAGAGAGGAGCCTCACCTGTGCACTAGACCTGGATGAAGGACTTTGTGAACATTATTGCCAATTTCTACAACAACTATGCAAAGCAATATTATTGTCCCCACTCTGCTGATTAGGAAACTGAAATTGAAAGAAGTTTTTAGTTTTGTTTGTTTGTTTTAACTCTCCCAGTAATACATCTAGAAAGTGGTGAAGTTGGGATTTAAACAGTTTGTCCGATTCCAAAGCCCACTCCTGTTCTAAGACACTACACTGTCTCTCAAATAGCATTTCTATATATTGATTGACCACCACTGGAATGTCCCTAAAATGAGTGAAAGCAAGATTTTAGCCTGTTTTGGTCACAACTACTGCCCAGAATAGTGCCTGGGATAAAGTAGGCACTTAATAAATATGAGGTGCATAAATGAGTGGTTTTTATTTCTCCTTGGTGAGCTGAGCTTTGAGTAGAAAGTATGATGGGGGCTCAGCCAATCCTCAATCCTGATATAGCATCCTCTTCCACCTTTTGCTGTCTTTCCTGAAGACATTGTTCACCATCCTACACAAGAAACAGACTTCTAGCCCGGCAGGCCCAGCACCGAAAGGCGCTGTCTGCAGCCGGGCAGCGCGGACGGTGTCGTACACCGAGCCCAGGGCACTGGGGAGCAGCGGCGGTGGGAAGCCCATGCGGGTCTGGCACAGCAGCGAAGGCCGAGGCGCTTCCAGCCTCAGCTTGGAGCGAGGGGCACGCAGGGGGAACTATTTCGCGAGCTTCGAGGCGCAGGCAAGACACCCAGCGATTTAAAAACTAAAATTTCCAGCCGGAGGGGTTAAGATGGCAGAGGAATAGGGGACCCCTTTTTCAGCTGGTCCCCTGAGTCGAGCTGCATAGGTACCAGACCAGCCTGAATATCCACGGAATCAGCCTGAGGTGCAGGAAGATACATCTGGATCTCTACAAATGAACATCTCCAGCGCTGAGTATTAAGGTACGAAGCAGGGAGCCGTGAAACCATACACAGATATCGGAAGATAAGTGGAAGGGGGAGGGAGCCACCGCGTTCGGGCAACGGGAAGGGGTAGCCACTGCACGGGGGAGCTGGCGGATTCGCGGACGCACCCGAGAGACAGCAGACTGAGACCGTGAGCCCGGAGCGCATGCCACCAGACTTCTCACGACTCCGGAAATCCGATGTGCTCACTGGAAACAGACTGAGACCAGGAGCTCCGGGAGCGTGGGGGGGGGGGGGGGCTGGCGGTGTTAGAATCACAAAGGACAGAGACATGATGGCCCTGGAAGTGAGGGCTGGGACGCCGGGTGTGGGACGCACATCCCAGTCCACTGCAGGGTTGAGCAGCACCAACAGTAACAGAGTAAAAGTGGCCAGAACATCAGTGGAGAACGGTCCGCGATCCCTCTGTTCTGAGACAGAGGCTGAGATTCGGCCACTGCTGCTCTGACTCTCAGAAGATGCACAACAAACCGCCAGGGAAAGCCGCCAGAGAACAAAAGCCTGCAAATACTGGCTCACAGCGTGCCCATCCCCATCCCCCCTCGCAGGGGGACACAGAGACTCTACCCAAGCAGGGTTGCCTGAGTATCGGCGTGGCAGGCCCCTCCCCCAGAAGGCAGGGTGAAAAATCAAGAAGCCCACATCCTGGGGCACCTGGGCAGCGCAGTCATTAAGCGCCTGTCTTTGGCTCAGGGTGTGATCCCCGCGTTCCGGAAAGGAGTCCCTCATCGGGCTCCTCCGCTGGGAGCCTGCTTCTTCCTCTCCCACTCCCCTGCTTGTGTTCCCTCTCTCTCTGGTTGGCTCTCTGCCACATAAATAAATAAAATCTTTAAAAAAGAAGCCCACATCCCTATGATCCTTATAAAACAAAGGCGCACGGTCTGGGTCCTGGTCAATAATTTGGGATCTGGACAACCCCGCAACCTGTCCTCATCAGAATGACGAGAAGGAGAAGTCCCCCCCAGCAAAGAAAAGACAATGAGTCTGTGGCCTCTGCCACAGAACTAATGGATATGGATATAACCAAATTATCAGAAATGGAATTCAGAGTAACAATGGTCAAGATGATGTGTAGACTTGAAAAAAGTATTAACGAAAATGTTAATGAGAATATAGAATCTCTAAGGACGGAAATGAGAGCAAATCTGACAGAAATTAAAAATTCTATGAGCCAACTGCAGTCAAAACTAGAGGCTCTGACAGCCAGGGTAAATGAGGCAGAGGAACGTATTAGCGAATTGAAGGATGGGTTAGTAGAAGAGAAAGAGAAAATAGAAGCTGCTCTTAAAAATATCCACACCCACGAATGTAGGTTACAGGAGATTACTGACTCAATGAAATGATCCAATGTCAGAATCATCGGCATCCCCGAGGGGGTGGAGAAAAACAGAGGTCTAGAAGGGATATTTGAACAAATTGTAGCTGAAAACTTCTATATCTAGTGAGGGAAACAAACATTCGTGTCCAAGAGGCAGAGAGGACCCCTCCCAAGCTCAACCACGACAAACCTACACCACGTCACGTCATAGTGCATTTCACAAATATTAGATCCAAGGATACAGTACTGAAAGCGGCCAGGGCAAAGAAATTTCTCATGTACCAAGGCAAAGGTATCAGAATTACGTCAGGGGCACCTGGGTGGCACAGCGGTTGAGCGTCTGCCTTCGGCTCAGGGCGTGATCCCGGCGATATGGGATCGAGCCCCACATCAGGCTCCTCTGCTATGAGCCTGCTTCTTCCTCTCCCACTCCCCCTGCTTGTGTTCCCTCTCTCGCTGGCTGTCTCTATGTCTGTCGAATAAATAAATAAAATCTTTAAAAAAAGAATTACGTCAGACCTGTCTACACAGACCTGGAATGAGAGAAAGGGTTGGGGGGGCATTTTTAAAGCTCTTTCAGAGAAAAACATGCAGCCAAGGATCCTTTATCCAGCAAGGCTGTCATTCAGAATTGATGGGGAAATAAAGATCTTCCAGAATCACCAGTCATTAACCAATTTTATAGCCATGAAACCAGCCCTACAGGAGATATTAAGGGGGGGTTCTAAAGGTAAAAAGGCCCCAAGAGTGATACAGAACAGAAAGTCACAACCGATAGAAACAAAGACTTTACTGGCAACATGGCATCATTAAAATCATATCTCTTAATAATCAGTCTCAATGTAAATGGCTTGAATGCTCCTATAAAACACCACAGGATTGCAGATTGGATAAAAAGGCATGACCCATCCATTTGATGTATACAAGAGACTCATTCCGAACCCAAAGATGCATTCAGACTGAGAGTAAGGGGATGGAGTACCATCTTTCACACCAATGGACCTCAAAAGAAAGCTGGGGTAGCAATTCTCATATCAGATAAATTGGATTTTAAACTAAAGACTATAGTTAGAGACACAGAAGGGCACTATATTATTCTTAAAGGATGTATCCAACAAGTGGATATGACAATTATAAATACATATGCCCCCAACAGGGGAGCAGCAAGATACACAAGCCAACTCTTAACCAGAATAAAGAGACATATAGATAAAAATGAATTAATAGCAGGGGACCTCAACGCCCCACTATCAGAAATAGACAAAACACCCTTGCAAAAACTAAGCAAAGAATCAAAGGCTTTGAATGCCATACTCGATGAGTTGGACCTCATAGATATATATAGAACACTACACCCCAGAACCAAAGAATAATCATTCTATTCTAATGCCCATGGAACATTCTCAAGAATAGACCATGTTCTGGGACACAAAACAGGTCTCAAACGATTCCAAAAGACTGAAATTATCCCCTGCATATTCTCAGACCACAACGCTTTGAAAGTGGAACTCAACCACAAGGAAAAATTTGGAAGAAACTCAAACACTTGGAGACTAAGAACCATCCTGCTCAGGAATGATTCGATAAACCAGGAAATCAAAAATCAATTGAAACAATTTATGGAGACCAACGAGAATGAAAATACAATGGTCCAAAACCTATGGGATACTACAAAGGCAGTCCTAAGGGGGAAATACAGAGAAATCCAAGCCTCACTCAAAAGAACAGAAAAATCTAAAATGCAGTTTTTATATTCTCACCTCAAGAAGCTGGAACAGCAACAGAGGGACAGGCCTAATCCACGCACGAGGAAGCAGTTGACCAAAATTAGAGCAGAAATCAACGAATTAGAAACCAGGAGTATAGTAGAGCAGATCAACAGAACTAGAAGCTGGTTCTTTGAGAGAATTAATAACATTGACAGACCTCTGGCAAGACTTATCCAGAAGAATAGAGAAAGGACCCAAATTAATAAAATTATGAGTGAAAAAGGAGAGGTCACAACCAACAACAATGAAATTGGAAGGATTATTAGAAACTTTTATCAACAGCTTTATGCCAATAAATTAAGCAATCTGGAAAAGATGGAGGCTTTCTTGGAAACCCATAAACAACTAAGACTGAAACAGGAAGAAATTGATTTTTTAAACAGGCCAATTAATTATGAAGAAATTGAGTCAGTGATAAACAACCTTCCAAAAATTAAAATCCAGGCCCGGACAGTTTTCCTGGGGAATTCTACCAAACATTCAAAGAAGAAATAATACCTATTCTCCTAAAGCTATTTTAATAAATAGAAACAGAAGGAATGCTACCAAACTCGTTCTATGAGGCCAATATTACCTTGATCCCCAAACCAGGCAAAGACCCTAACAAAAAGGAGAATTACAGACCGATTTCCCTAATGAATATGGATGCCAAAATCCTCAACAAGATCCTTGCAAATAGAATCCAACTGTACATTAAAAGGATTATCCATCATGACCAAGTGGGATTCATCCCTGGGATGCAGCGGTGGTACAACATTTGCAAATCTATCAGTGTCTTAGATTTTATTCAGAGCCAAAATTTAAAAAATCATATGATTCTCTCAATAGATGCAGAAAAAGCATTTGACAAAATACTGCATCTTTTTCTGATTAAAACCCTTCAGAGTGTAGGAATAGAGGGTTCATTTCTCAAGCTCATAAAAGCCATCTATGAAAAGCCTACAGCAAATATTATTTTCAATGGGGAAAAGCTGGAAGCCTTTCCCTTAACATCAGGAACACGACAAGGATGCCTACTCTCGCCGCTATTATTCAACATAGTACTAGAAGTCCTTGCAACAGCAATCAGACGACAAAAAGGGATAAAATGTATCCAAATTGGCAAAGAAGAAGTCAAACTGTCTGTCTTCGCAGATGACATGATACTGTATATGGAAAACCCAAAAGAATCCACTCCCAAACTATTAGAGGTTATAGAGCAATTCAGTAATGTGGCAGGATACAAAATCAATGCTCAGAAATCAGTTGCATTTCTGGGGCGCCTGGGTGGCACAGCGGTTAAGCGTCTGCCTTCGGCTCAGGGCGTGATCCCGGTGTTCTGGGATCAAGCCCCACATCAGGCTCCTCTGCTAGGAGCCTGCTTCTTCCTCTCCCACTCCCCCTGCTTGTGTTCCCTCTTTCGCTGGCTGTCTCTATCTCTGTCAAATAAATAAATAATCTTAAAAAAAAAAAAAGAAATCAGTTGCATTTCTATACACGAATAATGAGACTGAAGAAAGAGAAATTAGGGAATCCATCCCATTTACAATAGCACCAAAAACCATACGTTACCTTGGAATTAACTTAACCAGAGACGTAAAGGACCTATATTCTAGAAACTATAAATGACTCTTGAAAGACATTGAGGAAGACACAAAAAGATGGAAAAATATTCCATGTTCATGGATCAGAAGAATTAACATAGTTAAAATGTCCACGCTAACCAGAGCAATCTACACTTTCAATGCTATCCCGATCAAAATACCGATGACATTTTTCAAGGAACTGGAACAAATAGTCCTTAAATTTGTGTGGAACCGGAAAAAGCCCGGAATCGCCAAGGAACTGTTGAAAAGAAAAAACAATGCTGGGGGCTTCACAATGCCAGATTTCAAACTATACTACAAAGTTGTGATCACAAAGACAGCATGGAACTGACACAAAAACAGACACATAGACCAATGGAACAGAATAGAGAACCCAGAAATGGACTCTCGGCTCTTTGGGCAACTAATCTTTGATAAAGCAGGAAAGAACATCCGGTGGAAAAAAGACAGTCTCTTCAATAAATGGTGCTGGGAAAATTGGACAGCTACATGCAAAAGAATGAAACTTGACCACTCTCTCACACCGTACACAAAAATAAACTGCAAATGGATGAAAGACCTTGATGTGAGACAGGAATCCATCAAAATCCTAGAGGACAACATAGGCAACAACCTCTATGACATTGGCCAAAGCAACCTTTTTCATGACACATCTCCAAAGGCAAGAGAAACAAAAGATAAAATGAACTTGTGGGACTTCATCAAAATAAAAAGCTTCTGCACAGCTAAGGAAACACTCAAAAAGCTAAGAGGCAGCCCATGGAATGGGAGAATATATTTGCAAATGACACTACAGATAAAGGACTGGTATCCAGGATCTACAAAGAACTGCTCAAACTCAATACATGAGAAACAAATAATCAAATCAAAAAATGGGCAGAAGATCTGAACAGACACTTTTCCAATGAGGACATACAAATGGCTAACAGACACATGAAAAAATGTTCAAAATCATTAGCCATCAGGGAAATTCAAATCAAAACCACACTAAGATACCATATTATGCCAGTTAGAATGGCAAAAATCAATAAGGTAGGAAATAGCAATTGCTGGAGAGGATGTGGAGAAAGGGGATCCCTCCTACATTGTTGGTGGGAATGCAGGTTGGTGCAGCCACTCTGGAAAACAGTGTGGAGGTCCCTTAAAAAGTTAAAAATTGAGCTCCCCTATGACCCAGCCATTGCACTACTGGGTATTTACCCCAACGATAGAGACGTAGTGAAGGGAAGGGCCATATGCACCCCAATGTTCATAGCAGCATTATCCACAATAGCTAAATCGTGGAAGGAACCGAGATGCCCTTCAACAGATGACTGGATTAAGAAGTTGTGGTCCATATATACAATGGAATATTACTCAGCTATCAGAAAGAACGAGTTCTCAACATTTGCTCCAACATGGACGGCACTGGAGGAGATAATGCTAAGTGAAATAAGTCAAGCAGAGAAAGACAGCTATCATATGATTTCTCTCATCTATGGAACATAAGAACTAGGAAGATCGGTAGGGGAAGAACAGGATAAAGAAAGGGGGTAATCAGAAGGGGGAGTGAAGCATAGGAGACTATGGACTCTGAGAAACAAACTGAGTGCTTCAGAGGGGAGGGGGTTGGGGGAATGGGATAGACTGGTGATGGGTAGTAAGGAGGGCACATATTGCATGGTACACTGGGTGTTATTTGCAACTAATGAATCATCGAACCTTGCATCAGAAACCAGGGATATACTGTATGGTGACTAACATAATGTAATAAAAAAACATTAAAAAAAATTAAAGAAAAAAGAAAAGAAAAGAAACAGACTTCTAGCTGCTCCCACCCAAGACTACAGACATTAAGATATTCAGACTCTCCCTGGATTCAACAGTCTATTATTATAATTTTTATCCATGTTTTTTCTTTATTGCCTCTGGATTTTTTTTTAAAGATTTTATCTACTTATTTGAGAGAGCACACAAACAGGGAGAAGAACAGTGAGGGAAGGAGGGAGAGGCGGGGGAAAGAATCTCAGGGAGACTCCGTGCTGAGAGTGTAGCCCACTTGGGGCTCAATCTCACAGGCCTGAGATCATGACTTGAGCTAAAACCAAGAGTTGGAAGCCTAACCAACTGAGACACCCAGTCACCCTGTATTGTCTCTGGATTAAAAAATGTTTGTTGTCCCTAAAATACACAAAGTAGACTAGGTTGGGATCTGCCAAAAATTATATGTAATATTATAGACCAATCCTCCACATTATCTCGAACTGCTGTTTCTCATGCCAAAAAGCAAAGAAAGTGCTGCCTCCTGGTTCAGAACAGTCAGTCTGGAAGTAGGCCAAATCACCAAATAGCAGCAGTAGAGAAGTAGACCCATGACCTTTGGGGCTGGGTCAGTTTGGGAATTATTGGGAATTCTTTCTTGGGAACATTATTGGGAATGCTTCCCACTGACCAAATGGCTCCTGTCTCACGTGACTGGTGACTATGGAAATCCAATCATAAAGGCATCTGTACTAGTCATCCAAAGAGACAGAATCAATATATAGAAAAAGATTTTATTAGAAAGAGATTTCTATTATAAGGAGAATTATTAAGGAATTGGCTCAAGCAATTACAGAGGCTGGGAAGTCCCACAATCTGCTGTCTGAAAGCCGAAAACCCAGAAAATCCAGGGGTACAGTCCAAAGACATAAGGAACAGAAGCACTTATGGTAAAGCCCCAGTAGGAAAGCAGGAGAAGACCCATGTCTTAGCTCAATCAGAGAGAGTGAATTCTGGCTTCTTTCACCTTTATGTTCTATTTAGGTCCTCAGTGGATTCGATGATTCCATATGGGAGAGCAATCTGCTTTGCTCTGTCTACCAATTCAAATGCTAATCTTATCAAGAAAAACCTTCACAGGGGCGCCTGGGTGGCACAGCGGTTAAGCATCTGCCTTCGGCTCAGGGCGTGATCCCGGCGTTGTGGGATCGAGCCCCACATCAGGCTCCTCCGCTATGAGCCTGCTTCTTCCTCTCCCACTCCCCCTGCTTGTGTTCCCTCTCTCGCTGGCTGTCTCTCTCTGTCGAATAAATAAATAAAACCTTTAAAAAGAAAAGAAAAGAAAAGAAAAACCTTCACAGACACATCCAGAAATAATATTTAACCAAACATCCTCACACCCTGTGACCTAGTCAAACTGACACCTAAAATTAACCATCACAGCTTCTCTTCAGAGAGAAAGCTCCATGTTATCAGGGACAGTTCACCTGTGCCCAAGAATCCTAAGATAAGCATGGGCCTTCCTTGCTTTTTATTCACTTTAGGCTCACCGCCCCCAACCCCACCCAAGTTCTGACTCCAGGGTTTATACAAGGTCAATAATAATTTTATTTCTAACTCAAGTGTTACATGCTTGCTAGTGGGGGTGATAAATAGCAGTTCAGTTTGCACCCCAGAGGAACAGATTGGGAGCACAACCCTGAATATGACAGCCATGTTACACCTGCTTTGTGCAGAGACTTAACTAATGTGCCAGCATCAGTGTCTGTGCAGACCAAGTAGGACTTGGAGGGAGGAGAGTGAGGCCAGCCTCTGGAGGGCAGTGTCCTTCCGTGAGTCATGGACCTGTATGACCAGTGACCTGGCTTTTCTAGAGCAAGGTCTACTTGTTCTAAATGTGCTCATGTGCCCCCCCCCCCCCCGCCACACACACCAATCTTTAGCTTTCAGAAAGGATGTTGTACTGCAACTTATAAAATAAAATATAAAGTAAAGGAAAAATTAGATTTAATTCATTTGTCAAAGTGTGTATATATACACACATATACATATTACTTTACTAACATAGTTTATCTAAACATGCACTTGCTGAGTCTTTAGTCCTTCCCAAATCAACAGAAAGGGTCTTGGTTTTGCGAATAAGAATAATGTCTAATTCACCCTTATCTCATTAATGATTCCAATTAATTTCAGAGCTCTGTCGCTGCCAACTTCTTATTCCTTTACTGATCATAGTACCATGCTGTGCTTTTTATAAAGGAACATATTAGCATATTAGCATAATCTGTTGATTTTAGGGATTGGGAGTACCTGGTCAACCCTCATAGAGATTTCTGGATTTGTACAAAGAATCATGTTGCTGGCTTTGTATCCAAATTACCTCCTCTCTTGAGAACCATCAGCTTGACTCTTCCAGTTCATTGAAATAGTGGTTTACGGGTATTCGGTGATGTAAAACACACACACACACACACACACACGCACTGTGTACTGTGTTTGGGAACTAACTTTTTGACCTGGACCCCAGGAGATGAGAGTCTGGGGAATAATTCAGAACACCAAAGAATGCATGCAGTAGTAAAACATGTAGAGGTCCTATAGCACAAACTTCTCATTGAAAACTCAGGGTCTAAGAGGCTAAGAAGTTCACACAGCTGGTCAGTAGCTATCTTGAACTCTAAAGTCACCCCCAGACTAGGTTAAGTATTAAAGATATTTAACAATTGGTAAGGAACTGGCAATGACAAAAAATCTGGAAGCCACAGGTGATTGGCATTAATGCATGCCATCTGTGTATCATCCATGACCCAGATGGCTGCCCTGTTTTCATCAGAGAACCATCCCCCCGCAACCCCCTCCTCACCCCTGTAAGGAAGCAGTCTAGACCTATGGCAGCAGATCTGAACTGCTCACAATCATTCAGTTCCTATGATCCTAGAGAACTTTAAGTCTTGACCATTCTTCCCTTGGTGCCAAAAGGAAAATTAAAAAGATTATGGATTTAACTTAGACTGCCTGAGTCAATCACTTCAAGGTATTTCTTTTTCTGTACTTAGATCGTCTTTTGTTCAGTCTCACCCCCCTGGTATTGAACTAAGACTTCCCATATTCTTGGTCCAATTCTTCCTCATTACCACCTCCCACACCACTTTACAAATTAAGAATCAATGGCACAAAAATCCTAGTGGGTTAATGGCACCTTTGTAACAGAACTCAGATATCAGCATCCCCCAACCTCCTCTTTTCAGTGCCCACATTGTTCTTAGGCTATTTAATAAAATATTATTTGATTTAGTACAAAGAATAAAAACAGCTTGTGATTCTCCTCTCTTTTCAATGTTCCCTTTCTATTTTTGTACACACTCCCCCAAAGAAATTTTTCTTTGGAAAAGATAAAGTTAATGCCCATGTCAAGTGCCCATTTAGAAGAACTTTGCTCCACCAGCTCTGCCGGACTAATGAAGGGTAATTGCTGTCACCCGCAGACCCGCGGCTTCAGTGCCAGCGAGTCATCAGGCTGATGCTTCCCCCAGCGTGACAACTTCCTTCCCTCAAGGGTTTTCCCAGAGAATCTATAGTGACACTTGAAAAGCAAATAATTAAGAGCAATAAATAGCAAAATCCCCTAGAGAAATATAAATTATTCATAATAATAACTGTGCAGGCTGGCTGGAGGAGGAGTGTTTTTATCATGTGCCATAATTTTCTGAATCTGCTCGAATATGTTTAAAATCTTGGTTTAAAACACTGTTAGTTCCTCAAACCAAATAGAATCACTCTTCAAGGATTTCTTAAAATGCCAAAGTATCAAATTTGATCTCTTGCTCTCTTTCATAATATTAGTGCAAAATATTTTTATCTTACTACATTATCTAGGTCCTACATTATCATTGCTCATTCCTCAGGCTCAGCAACACATCTAAGGGCTGGGAAGAATAGTTGGTTCCGAGAAATGAAGTAAATGGCATAACTCAGAGATCTGGACTGTAACTCAATTACTAGTTGAATGCCCTTTAGCAAGTAACACCTGCTGAGCTTCAGTTCCACCATCGATAATTCTGGAAGTAATCAATCCTGTATCACAGGGCATTGTGAGACTCCAAGGAAATGAGGTGTATAAAAGTATTTTTAAGCAACAAAATACTACACAACTAGTTAAATAAATTGTATCATTATTTCTTCTGCTTTTACCCCTTGTGTTCCATGAGTGCTATCACACCACTTTTGGAACTTAGTATTTCTCATCTCTGAGATCCTCTTGAGAAGTCTCCTTGACAATGCCTCGTAGTTGAAGAGTCTTTACAGGGGCACATGGGTGGATCAGTCAGTTAAGCATTTGGCTCAGGTTATGATCTCAGGGTCCTGGGATGATCGAGTCCCACATTGGGCTCCCTGCTCAGTGGAGAATCTGCTTCTCCCTCTGCCTCTCCCCCTGACTCATGCATGCTTTTTCTCCTTCTCTCAAATAAATAAATAAAATCTTTTTTTTAAAACGAGGTTTTATGTACATAGATCTTATCCTCTCTTCTTGATGGGATAGTAACCTGAATTTGGGAGCAGGCAATAAGCTATCTTGGGAGATGAGAGGACAATCAGCAAGAAAGAGTAAAGGTGGTCTCCCACCCATTCCTGGTTTAGACTCTACAGCTGAAACTTAGACAACAAGCTGTTGGTTACCAGAGGAGAGCTGGGTTGGGAGAATGGGTGAAATAGGTCATGGGGATGAGCACCGGGTGTTGTATGGAAGTGTTGAATCACTGTACTGTACACCTGAAACTAACATTACACTATGTTAACTATATGGTATGTTAACTAACTGGAATTTAAATAGAAACTTAAAAAAAACCAAAACATCTTTCTTGCTGTGTCCTGAGAACTGGCTCCCTCAGCCAATCATTCTAGTCAGTGCTTGAAATGTTCCTCTTCTTTCTTTGTTATATTGTTTGGGGTTTATGTTAGTTTTTCTGATCTAGTTACTTTGCAAAACAAGTCCTCTTCTTCAAATTGTCCCTTTAACAGTAGGTAAGCCTGGGTACATCTTATCTTCCCCTTTACATAGGTCAGAGCTGACCTCAAGCTCTCGAGGTCTCATTTTCCCCTAATATCTGTGTTTCACTTAAGGTTGTCTTTCTCTTTCTTGTTCATCAGCCTTTTAAGTTTTTATTTCATTTTATTTCTTCTATTACTTTTATTAGTTGGACTGAATAAGACCTCTCTATTTGAAGAACTAGTTTCAGATTACTCCAGCTCCTTATTGACTTTCTAGGCAAATTTGATCCTTAGAAACAGGAAATTCCTGGAGAATATTTTTTTCATTATCTTCCTAGGTTCTGGGTCTGCAATAACGTTATTAAGTCATTGAAAAATTTTGCATGTTTTTGTCATAATAAGGGCTTCAAACTCTTTTATTGTTTCATTAGTAAAATCTACCACACTTCTTCAATTAGACACTGAGTTTGGCTCTCGAAAACTAAGGTCAAAGATAGAGATTCTGTCATTAAGAAATCCAGAGCCAGTGCTCACTTCAGCAGCACATATACTAAAAAATTGGAATGATACAGAGAAGATTAGTATGGCCCCTGCACAAGGATAACATGCAAATTTGTGAAGCGTTCCATATTAAAAAAGAAAAGAAAGGGGCGCCTAGGTGGCTCAGTTGGTTGGGTGCCTGCCTTTGGCTCAGGTCATGATCCCAGGGTCCTGCGATCAAGTCATACATCAGGCTCCCTGCTCAGTGGGTAGCTTTTCCCTCTGCCTGCTGCTTCCCCTGCCTGTGCTCTCTCTCTCTCTGACAAATAAATAAAATCTTTAAAAAAAAAAAAGGAAAGAAAGAAAGAAAGAAAGAAAGAAAGAAAGAAAGAAAGAAAGAAACATAGAACCAATTTGAAGTAATATGATAGGTAATAACCCACACTTATGATAAGCCACATTAACCCAAACTTAGCTGACAGCCTCCCTTGTGTTCTCTCGGTCTACAATATAAAATGGAATTTAGGTGGTCAGTCCAGAGCTGCCTACTTAGACCTGGCAGGTACAACTGAAACGTCAAACACCATGAGTGCTCTGTAAGATATAGAGAACTTAGATCCCTTGACATTAAAATTCCTGCCTAGTGATCTGGCTGGAAAACACTGTCAATAGAGCAAATATTGTCTGTCTAACCAACACCTGAAAGGTCTAATTCCATCCCAGCTTTCTTGTAATACTAAGTCAAACTGAAGCAGCCTATACTTCACACATTTGTGGTCACATTTGTTGTGACCACATGAGTTAAAAGCCCAACTCACCAATTAAAAAAAAAAAGCCCATTTCACCACCCCCAACTCTGCCCACAATTGTAAAAATGGGCAGCATAACACAATATAGACACCCACAGCTGCCAGACTCAACACAATAAAAACCGTGGCCTGATCCATTCCAAAGTCTCAATCTCTGAGCATTGCTTTTCTTCCCAAATTCCACTTCTTACTTATTTCTCAAGATTCTCAGCCCATGTACCAGATATTGGATCAGGGATGGGTCACCTAAGGACACCTCAATTCCCCATCTCCCTACAAAGGTTGAGCCTGTCCCTGAAATTTAGACGGCTTGGAGGATCAGAGCAGAATGTGTACACAGTTGTGTTTCACTTAAGGTTGTCTTTCTCTTTCTTGTTCATCAGCCTTTTAAGTTTTTATTTCATTTTGGACACATCACAGTAAGAAAGGGAAACGGAAGGACTGAGACAGTTGGGCACACTCAGATCTTCCCCTCAAACTTTCTAATCAGAAAAGTCAATTCTCTTGCCCTGAGTAGGACAGAGTAAAGAACATTAGGGAAATATCTTTCTTCATGGAAACCAGAAGTTGTTAATAAGTGCTGCTTCAACTTTGATCAAGAATTAAGATAGCATGCAACCTTAACTATTTAGTGATTTTTCTCTGGGTACAAAGGAAGCAAAGAATTGGTTTCATATAAGATTTTGACATCCTAAGAACAACGAATCAGAGAGAGGTTTGGTTTTAGGTAACATATTTAGGTTGTGAGATCTATGTGATGCAAAATTAAATACAGGTCAATGATTATATTACCATAATCATCAGTGGATCAGCGATCCTCAAGGGTGACTTAACAATAGCAATATTATTTGAAATTTGGGATGCTGTGAAATAAATAGTAATTAATGATTATTTTCATTGTTATGATTTATAACATTTGATATATTATAAATTTAATGATTGCAATAATGTGATATAACAAGAATTTAAAGATGATGATTCCTATATTTAATTTGGATATTATTTTATATTAAGTCAATAAAAACCTAGATTGGAGTAGATGGGGTCTGCATTTATGAAAGAGTGTATGATGGAAAATTACTGCCAAAGAATTTAAATAGGATTGTGATTCCAAGGAAAATTTCTTCACAGAAGGGCTTTTGTAGGTTACCAAATCTCCTGAGAACTACAAAATATTACTTGACATAGAACTCTGGCCAAAAGAACACCCACTGATAATCTTAAGAGATTCTATCAAAACTGAGATGACCAAACAGTAACATCAACACAGATCTTCAAGGAAGCCACTCTTGAGTTCTGCATAAATGGAACCCCACACAGGCATTCCGTCAAAATCACAAGTGTCTCTCATTCCTTTACTAGGTCTGGTCCCTCGGGTAAGGTCTCTAACCAGTGGTGACTCTGGTAACCGAACCATGTACTCTCACAACTGAGCCATGTACCTGCGATGCAACTTTGTGACAATACTATCAAAAATGGGAATTTCAGGTCATACTGCAAAAATGTTCAATTGCTTAATTTGACAGTGTCTTCTCAACAGGCAGCTGCCACTAATTTTTGAGCTTCTGGAAGACTTATCAGAGCAGTAAGAGGAAGGAAGAAACACTTCTTAGGTGGTGTCACGTTTTCTCAAGTGGAGGCTTTCTTACTAAAATAAAATAAAAATATTCTTGTAACTAAGAAGCCTTGAGAAGTTAAAATGTATGTCAGCCACAAGAAAGGGGCGTTATGTACAACAGGGGCCTGAGGACGCAGGTTTGCAATAAGTTCTGTAGCTATGTGCTGCCCTGGTTTAAGTGTAGGTTGGAGTTAACCCAATGTAGTTTTTCCAACAAAAAGTAACTTTTCCCAAACCCTGTGTACCCTTGCCTGTTCCTTTTTTATTTAATTGTACAGATCCCTAATAAGAATTCGCTCTGAAGGGTAAAGGAAGAAAACTTAAACATTCCTTTTGGTAATAACTTAAAAGTATATATATAATGGTATTTTCTCAACTTAAGCTCTATGAAGTTATATAATATTCTTTCTTCATCGAAATCCCAATGCCTTGCAATGCATCCTTTTCTACAGGTAACAAGTCCATCCAGGCAAATAGTTACCTTTCTTCAAATAAGAACAAAAATAAGAACTTAAAACTTTGAGGAGCTTGGGAAATTGATGAAAATGGAAACTATGTGTAGGGAGAAAATGTTATCTTTTGATCACAGCCTTCCTTTCTATTCATTTAATATAGCCCGAATTTGCATATCAGAACACACTCCTTGTCCAGCATAGAAGTAGCTAGTCTGTTTAAAAATGATGTCAGATTGAGACAGGTATATTATAAAACAAGGGGAAAAAGAAAAGAAGAAGAAACACTGCTTCACTGCTTTCCTTACTCTAGAATATCACTCACCCATCCATCTTCTATTTTTAAACAAATCAAGCATCTGCTTTATTGGGTCTGCATCAGCGGTAAGTTGACAACTAATGATTTTCAGGCAGTCTTCAGTCTTCAAGGCTCACCGTGGAGTAACGGTACTGGTCTGCCTATCTCCTCCCTTCCCCTCTCCTACCTCTGGGAGTGAGTCTGTCCTGTCCTCCTTCCGCCACTGCAAGAGACCCCAGCTTTGGCTGACAGGCTCTCAGGGGAACATATAGCCGAGAGGCTCTAGGGTTCATGGGGAGCTCAGGCTTAATGTCCAAGTGATCTCCAGTCCACCAGGTCTCTCAGAGTAGCTACAAAATGAATTAAATAGACTTTGGAGGCCTTGTCTGGAAGGCTATCTACTAGTGATAGCTTCGAGTGCCAATAACACCTAGAACAGAGCCTTTTTCATGTAATACAGGCAATCATTTGCACCTACATTAGTGTGGGAGCTTACTTCTGTGGAAGAGGCCTGTAAATGAACCAGATGAATCAAGTAAAAAATGTGCATCAGAGTTGCTACATATTAATATTAAAATGTAATAGAGTAAGCTACAAATGAGCAAGAATGCTGTGGAATGCCCACTCCCCATCTACCAGCAGATATCTGATGCTAAGCTGGGTACAATAATAGCTTGAATGCTAGATATCTGCATTTACATTTCTCCCTTTTTTTTCTTAAAAATATTTTTTAGTCTATTTTTACTATCCTGTTCCTCACCAATAGGCCTTCAATGATCCTGAAAGAAATGCAATCTCCCTCTAGTGCATAGACATTAAGCAACTCTGGGTCTAACAAAGTATGATGCCAATCTGAATTTTATAAATTATTTATCATCAATAAAAAAGAGATTAGGTCCTCAGGAAATGCATACCTGCATCCCCCAATCCCGTTATACAGAAGTTATTTTGTGTGAGCCTGGATCAAACATGTAAAGGCGATGTTTAAGGTATCACATTGCTTTTCCCATGGAGCTCCTTAACTTCCCCAGCACAACTCTTCGCCTTTTTGAGGTTAACCTAGAATGCAACACAAATCATACAGGTTGCTGGGAGACAAATTCTGGCCTCCCAACACAGGGAGCCTCATGAATTTTTTCACCACTTTTTGTTATGATTTTGGAGCCCCAGAAATTCCAGTCTCTGTTTCCAATCATGTCAATACTTTCATAAATCTTATCAAAATTATGTTTACCTGTATGTACCTGATGCTGCTGACTGCTGCCACCCCCTTCTTGAATTCCTTCTGTTTTGGTGTTCTGAGGTACTGGAGTGGCCAGACCAGCTCCTTGTTCTCAGTTCCCCAGACTTAAGCAAAGTAAGTGACAATTAATGCAGCATGACTCTAGGTTCACCAGAAAATCGCCCTGTGAGCCACCTTCTTAGATCCCTCTTCCTAGATTCATTGTCTTGGCTTAGCCAAGCCTCTAGAGGAGTTCTTTGTTTAGACTTAAAAAATATATAGCAGCACAGATGTGAAATCCATGAAACATGCACCAAGAAGCAAAGGCTTGATATCAGTAACATAAGACTCTCCCCCATTATTATTTCATCCTTCCTCTAAATACACATAAACCTCCTGTGAGCATCACTACGTGCTGCTTTCCCTCCTCCTCCACTGTGAGATGGTCCTTCCTCTTCAGTCTCTGCCCGACTCAAGGGAAACAAATACTCTGTTTTGAAGGGATTCTAACCCCTCATCTATGATCCACTTTCATATTCTATAAGTTTCTTTCTCCAAAATCAAAAGACTATGTAGATGAGTGAGACTATCTTAATAAAAGTGCATAACGTAACAAGCATTGTATTGTGTTAAATCAACATCTTGAGCCATCAAACAGCATGTATGTTTCAGTGCTTTTCCTTAATAAACCAATCCCTGCCTCCCTTTTTGACAAAGGCATGGGTAGGCATTTGCTCAAAGGAAAGTGTATTTCATTCAATAATATTATTATTTTATGTCAATAATAGGACAGGAGATTCAATCCCTGGGGACAAAGAGTGAGGGAGAGAGAATGAGGCAGGGAAGGACAAGAAGCGATACAAGCCGAGGGTCAATCATGATGGCCAGGGCTTCGAAATGAGTTGTGAAAAGACAAGGCATTTCTACTCATCCATGCAAGATGAACCCGCACAAGCTATGCAAAGAAGTGGTCACTTGGAACAGTTTGTCCATGAGAGGAAAGAAACAGAAGTATTCCCTTCAATTCTCACAGAGATTTCCCCCGCTCACTCTCTAGATGCATGTACTTACAAGCTATAGGGCATTCCTCCTGGGATCTGCTATTTATATGCCTGGATTTCTCCTGTCAAATATCTCCCATGGTCACAATTTTCACCACGAGGAATTAACTCCCTGCTGCTTACATTGCACCATCCAGCCCTTTCCTTTTGGCCTCTTCTCACAAAGTTAGACCCCACTCTCCGAAGTATGCTACACTGTTAAATATGAGCTTGGAGGTAGCCAGATCAGTAGCTACAAAACAGGTGTCAAAGAATTTGTCTGTTTATGCCAGTAAAGATGTTCCATCTAGAGGAGCAACTGTATTTCAAGCCATCCGCTAATTAAGCTTGGACCAATTCATTGCTAGCCCTCCATCTTATGCACAGGTCAAACAAGTGGGTTGAAGGAGGATGTGATGAGAGTCACCAGCCCTCCACTCTAGCCTCCCACATCTTCGCAACTTTGGTTGGGAGGGAGTGGAGAGGGAAATTTAGGAACTTCTACAAGCTGATGACAAATTATTTATTGTATACCTAGGAACTAGAGAAATTACAAGATCGTTTGATGGACCCATTAAGTCTACTTCAGGATGCTTCCCATTCTACAGATGAGAACACTGAGTGAAATAACTTGCCTAAGTCCCAACATCTAGTGGCAGTCAGGACAAGAGTGCCCATGGTAGTGTCTCCAAGGACAGTGTTATTAAAAACCACCCCAAAGAGATTTCTGTAATGTAAAATAGCCATTCCTTCAGAGTGTGTTGTGTTTCTGACTGCGTCAAAGTCTTTGTTCTGTTCCTGAGAAATAAATTCTCTTCACAGCTGTGGCTCATAGAAACAAGAATAGTTGAACAGAATATCCCTCTCATTTATTATGTAATTGAAAAACAACTCAACAATGTCACAAAATCATCTGTGATTCATTTAGACCACATCACTTTAGCACTTGTGAAGCTAATGCTTTCTTCTTTGTCGTGTCTTCGCTTGAACACATAGTCATTCTAGTCATCACAG
The DNA here is from genome assembly GCF_024610735.1 of Ursus americanus. Taxonomy (NCBI): domain Eukaryota; kingdom Metazoa; phylum Chordata; class Mammalia; order Carnivora; family Ursidae; genus Ursus; species Ursus americanus. The sequence continues at coordinate 6,664,039 of NC_142137.1, read as the reverse complement.
AGGCAAGTGAATGTGATCTGCCTTCTACTATATTCTTGGTGCAACTAATATATCATCAGATCTCAGAAGTTTTGAGTCTGATGGCACATGTTGAAACTTTTTTTTTAAGATTTTATTTATTTATTCAACAGAGATAGAGACAGCCAGCGAGAGAGGGAACACAAGTAGGGGGAGTGGGAGAGGAAGAAGCAGGCTCCCAGCGGAGGAGCCTGATGTGGGGCTCGATCCCATAACGCCGGGATCACGCCCTGAGCCGAAGGCAGACGCTTAACCACTGTGCCACCCAGGCGCCCCCACATGTTGAAACTTAATTAAACCTGTTTCTAGAGATTAATGCCATTTTAGGCTTGTGAAAATGTATGTTTTAGGCATTTGCAGAGGATTTTTCTTTTCTGTTATGGGCCTAAATTGCCTTTATAACTTCAATCAAATATTATTTATTATTTGCCCATAGATTTCTGGATCCACATCAAGTTTTCTTTCATAGAAAGCCATACTATCAAAATGGATGATAGGCTGAAAAGGTAAGAGCCACAACCACCAAGGTTCACGTCTGGAGCAAAGGGCAGCTCCTGAGGCATCATCACAGGAGATGTCGAGATGACACAGTCTCATGCTTCATACCTGGAGCTGCCTAGCTCTCAACCAAGCCCCGGGGCCATGGGCCCTGCCTGACCCCGGTAAGTCTCTTTGTGGACCTAGGAGTTGGAGAAGTTAGCATAGTCTTTATTTAAGCCATACTCACCTGCTTCTTGTATCCCAGGAATAATGAGTTCATGAACGTGTCAGAGAGATGAGAACAAATTGGTTATTTTCTATTTATTTTTTGTTATCTTAGTTGCCCCCAAAATAGCTTTACTTACTTTATGATCTTTTATGGATCTTTAAGTGCTTCATGTACACAAAAGATAGCAGTAGAAATATGAAGTGAAAGAAAGATCAGAGAGCCAAGATAAGTACTTACACACAATTCTGATCAGGCACAACCTTCAGGGCAAAGAGAAACATCGATCTCCACGGTCTTGAGATTAACAATTTGAACCTTCAGCACTTTTATTTATGTTTTATGCAATTTCCCTCTTGTTACTCTCTTTACAATCCTCCTGCTCATGTAAAAAGTTCCAAGAGCTATTCTAGGCCCATGCTTCTCAAACTTTAAAGTGCATATAACTGATCTTGGGATCCTGTTAGAAAGTAGAATCTGATTTAGTAATCCCCAGTGGGACCTGAGAGGCTGCCCAAGCTACACCAGGAAGATCCTGATGCTGCTGGTCCACAGACTTCAGACTGCTCTTTGAACAATGAGAGAGAGGACAAGCTCCTGGAAAGAGGGAAAATGCTTTACCCACTGCTGTATCCACTTTCCTGCTCACCTCCCCACCCCAAGTCCCAATACCAAGAAATAGCTCAGTTAGTATTTGTAATCTCATAAGCCAAAGACAGACATTGCTCACCATCCTCTTCTACCATGACCATTCTTCATGACCATACCTGCTTATTGGGTCTGTCCAGCTGGCTTGTCAAGTCTCACCAATTCTGCTGCCTGAATCTCTCTCACATGTCCCCCCAGTTTCCTGGCTGGCCTTCCTACCTATAGCCTCTCTATACTGATCCATACTCTCCATTTCTGCCAGGATGATAATCTGGAAACAGGATTCTCATTGCCTCGAAGAAAAAAAATCTAACCACCCCCCCCCCCGCCATAGCATACAAGCCCCTTTCACCTTCTGACTGATGTTCAAACTTCCTGGCTAATAACATACCACTTCCTCACACAAACCTCAGCCTCCTGCCAAAGAGACCATAGCTCCCAGAAGGGACTATATTCTTTTACCCTCAAGCCTTGTACATGCTTTATTTTCTCTCTGGAAGGTTCTTCTCATCCCCATCCCTTCTTTTTATGTGGAACATTTCTGTCAAAACACAGCTCGAATGTCATCTGCTCTTTGAGGCTTTTCTGAGTCCCTTTCTGTTCTCAGGCATGTTGTCTATTCTCTCCTGTATGTCTATGCCAAACCCTTTATGTCCTCTGAGTGCACATAATGTTTCATTAGATTCCTTTAACCTGGCTGTCTATCCACACTAAACTGGGATTCCTTGAGATAGAAACTGTGCCTTATACATCTTCTCCCCACTAATGTATAGAAGAGTGCCTGATATGTGGCAGCTGTTCAATAAATTTTTGCTGCTTGAATAAATGGGGAGTAAAACAACTTTAGAAGCACATACTGATGACTTGCACAGCTAGGTGCTGGTAGCATAGAGAAACCAGCTTCCCTACCTATGAGATTTCCTTTCATGACACTTCACTTAGCCTCCAGTATGGGAGGACCTCCAGTAATAGGGAGCAGAAGAAATACAAAGAAGAATTAACTGATGAGACCCAAAAAGCCCTAGTCTTTGCCTGAATATTTGGGTTTCACTTGGAAATATCAGGGAGGAACAGTTTTAAAGATGTCATACCAGAATTTTTTCAGGAGATGAAATCTAATAATAAACACATGTTAAAAACTAAAAGGTAAAGATTTTTCTTTGTTCTTTTTTTTTTTTTTTTTTTTTTGGTTAGGCACGATGTCTGAATATTCACATGGGATGTGGGAGGCATTTCACAGGACTTACTTATGACTAATGAGTATGTTCTCCTCTAGGAAAGGCATGCATGTGGAGTGGGTTCAGGCTCCTCCAAAATCCTCATTTATCAGTTGGATATCAACTCCCACTTTCCTGATGGAGCCTCCCCCTATCTTTGTGCTCAACAGACCCGACTGTGTACCCAGTACATAAACACAGCACATTCCCCTCTGGATCTGCTATGAATTCCTGCAGGAGGGGCCTCTACGCTCAGTGTCTGGTGGGATTTATTTTCCTGTAGTGAATGTGCCTAGTGAAAGTTTGCCTTGACTAGTCCTTGCGCTTGTCTGGGTGTTCCCCACTTGCCCCCCACTTTCCATAACCCAAACAAAAAACACATTTTCTACAAGAGCATCAAAGTACAATTTCTTTTCAGTTCTATTCAATTGCATTTTTTTCTTTATACCAATCAAGTGATTAAGGAATGGGACATGACTTAGGGATGCTCTTCCTAGTTTTCTCATGCTGCTGATGAAGAAACTGAAACTCAGAGAAAGGGAGGAACTGAGTGAGGTGACTCTAGATGATGACAGAGTTAGGACTACATTTCCTGAGTTTTGGGCCAGTTTGATCTCTAACATGGAGTACCTGACTGTTGATTGTACTTCTTATTAATCTTCATGGGCTTTGCAGTCAAAAGACCCAGACCTATCAATGTCCAGTTCTTCCTGATAAACTACGGAGCCCAGTATTGTCACCTATAAAGCAGGTAGAGCAATAATTACTACTCCTACAAGGTTATTGTGAGAAACAGATTCCTTACGAATAAGGAAGTATTCTGTAAAGACTGAGACATCATATAAAATGTGACATAATAGAAAAAATATATATTGGTCTCTGCCCCTCTAGTCCCTGGCACAGAGCTCCTAAACCCTTATAATTTCCCAAGGGATAAGAACATTAGGGTCCTCTCTTGTTCTAATATTTGTCTTTGACCTGATCTCTGACATAGGGCCCCTAAAACTCTCGTAAGTTCCTAAGTGATAAGAACACTTAGGAGCATCTTTTGTTCTAACAAGTGACTCTGGGCAGGCTTTTCGATGGCTCCTGGATGCAGGCTTGGACCCAGAAAGATGAAGTAATGATTACAAGTTTGGAATTTTCAGCCCCACCCCCACCATCCTCCAGAGAGTAAGGAGGGACTGGAAATGGAGCCAATGATCAATCATGCCTATACAATTAGCCTCCATAAAAATCTCAAAACTATGGGGCACAGAGAGCTTCCAGGTTGGTGAACACATCCACACTGTGAGGGTGACACACCCCAACTCCACAGGGACAGAAGCTCCCCTGCTCAGGACCCTCCCAAATCTCACCCTATGTATACACTCTGTGGCTTTTCATCTGTATCCTCTACCACAACCTTTAGTAAATGGGTAAAGTAAGTAAGTGTTTCTTTGAGTTCTGTGAGCCAGTCTAGCAAATTAATTGAACCCAGGTTGGAGGATGATGGAACCCTCATTCTTTAGCTGGTTGGTCAGAAGCACAGATGACAACCTGAGCTTGTGACTGGCATCTCAAGTGAGGACCAGGAGGCAGTCTTGTGGGACTGAGCCCTTAACTTGTGGGATCTGATGCTATCTCCAGGTAGAGAGTGTCCAAATTGAATTAAGTCGTAGGACACCAGCTGGTGTCACAGAGAATTTCTTGGCATCGGCAAAAGCCTCCTCACATTTGGTGACCAGAAATGTCAGAAGTGTTCTGTGTGACTAGTAAAGGAGACACAGAAGAAACACACAATAGGGAAGAATTACGTTTTTCCCTACATAGGAAGAAATGGTAGTTTCTTCCTTTACAAACATTAATTATTACTACTTCTTTCTAACAATGAGTTTGCCAATTTTTTTGCATATAGAATTTAATAGAATTTTGTGCCACCCAGAAAGTTAAGACAAACTGATTTTAGAAGTACTACAAAACTTAAAGGTACATATGTAAACTATACAAAATGAAGAAATTTCTTTGAGCTGTAAATTTGTCTTTAGTATTTCATTTTTGCAGCTGACCACGTCCCAACACACCTCTTAATCAGTCTTGAGTACACTGAATCTGTTTTGAGAATTAGCTAGGATGTTCCAATCACTGGGCCCTATCATTTTACCCTCAGCCACTCTTTCCCTTTGGGACAAGGGGAAGTGCCAAGCAGAGGTCTAAGACTGTATTAGACTAATGTCTCATGGGACTTCTCCAGCAGGTTTCCTTGAAGATCCAGCTATCCAACAGAAGTTTAAGGACTGCCTGGAAAAATGATAACTAACACTTGCACAGACTGAACTAACAAAGCTGTTACCTATGCAGTCTGCAGAGGCAGGGAACCTTTTCTTTCCATTTAAAAGTAGAGGCTCACTGATGTAAAGTGATTTTTTCAGGTACCCTACTGGCAAGTTCTGATACTAAATACAATGTGTTTCCTGCTTCAGCACGCTGTTATCTCTGTAAATTCCTAAGGTTAAAAGGAGTCTTTATATCTTCCAGAAGCAGTATCCAATGTGTGGGTACAAATAAGGGTGGAGAGAAGGCCTCCCACTCAAATTTCTGGAGTCCATATATTTGGTGAAAATTCTTACATGGTATGTATTCATGATATGTAGGCTGTTAGCATCAATGATGAAACACAACAGTAACATAAAAGATGTTAAGGACAGTTTGCCATAACAGTTGTTTTTACATGAATATACATCCCTTTCCCTGCTGGTGATGTGTTAGCATGAAGGAAGGAGGAAAGGTGTGCCTTGGTATTTCTATCAGTCTCCATGGGGACAGACTCAAAGGCAGAAGTTGATGGTGGGAAGCAAAAAATATTCTGTCTGTGAATGCCTATGAATCTCACTCTATTCACCAGATGTGGGCAGAGACAGCTATGGGGTTTAGACACATTTACTGATAATGCTTTTCAGCTGCTGCCCAGATGGGGCTCAGATTCATTCTCCAATAACGTCTTTGCTTCCCTCTCATTGCACCCATGTACCCCAGGGTTGGCACAGAAAAGCACTCATGATCTTTTATCATTTAGACATCTGGTGCAAAAAAGAATTTTTCCCTGGGCTACTTGAAAACTCACAAACATGATTTGGCTGACCTCAAGCATTTAGAGCTCAAGTGCATAAAAGTGCGAGAAATTGATAGGATGTCAGAAGCACCTTGGCTCACACACTGCACCTCACAGCCACCTGGTTCTTTCAGCTGCTGGCACTTGCCATTCCCTCTTCCAGGGCCCTTTCCTTTTGGGATACTCACAGAAACTACCCAAAGGCCAGAAAACAGTAGGAAGCCTCACTGGGGATCACACCCCCCTGAGGCCAGTTAGCAACTATATCAGCATGACCTTTACTGTCCCTCTACACACACATGTCTGGACCTCTCCTTGATAAGCATCCTCTAGTTTTTCTGACCCAAACACAAAATCACTCTGTCCATGCTCTCCCTGATCTTTTCAGACATGACCTGTTGCTGAAGATTTCTCTGCCCTATCTAGGAGCAGCAGGCCTGGCTCCATGAATTGTGGGGCCCGGTGCAAAATGAAAATGCAGGAACCCCTGTTCCAAAAGCAGGGGGAAAGTGTCATTTAAAGTATTCAAATACAGAATCTCTTCTTTCTTGAATGGCCTCTCTCTTGCTTTGTCATGGTGTTTTCTATTTGATATGTAATGTCATTCTAAGTAAAGAAAAATTAAAAATTTAAATTACTAGCTTCGATTTTACCATTTGTCTTTATATTGTGCAATGCCAGGTTTAAACGGAAATGCAAGAGCATATAACTCATATGCAGAGTCACCAACATTAAGCTATTTGTATATCATGAAAGCATATGTATTTTGTTCTCACCAGAAGAGTGGGAAAACTGCATAAAATAAGATCCAGTTTTTCTTTCATTTGTTTATACATGCACATACTACTGCCTAACTCTGTACCACTGGCTTAGTGATAAAGAAAGGAAGGCTGACACAATATGAGACTGCAAGTTGCCCTCTCTCTCCCTTTCCTTCTGTGTCATCACTTTCAGCATAAGTGGTTGGCTAGTGCAGGGAGGTACAGGAGTAAGAACACGACAGAGATCCTTGGTCATTTGTGTTCCTTAGGACACTGCTGCCTTCCTTCAGTGTTCACAGCAAATTCTGGTTAGAATGAAAAGCATGACTTACCAGATTGTCATGCCTTCCACTTACTCAATCATAGATGTAACATGCTTATCTTGTACTCACCTTGAGTCTCACCGATCTCCCATGCACTCTGTAACCATGGGTACCCTGTGCTCAAGGGTATCTTGTGCTCATGGGGCACCCATGCTCATGGACATCCTTTACTCATGAGACACCCTGTTCTCATGGGGCCTCCAGTGTTTACGGGCACCTTGTTTTCATGGATATTCTGTGTTTATGGGGCATCTTTTGCTCATGGGAACTAGTGAGCATTATATGCAGGTAAGAAGGGAAGTAACTGAGCACATACATATTGCACATAGCTCCTCTTTTATGAGCATTTCACTTACAAAGCAAACGCATCTCCATATTTTGATATGTTCTCTTACTGTCTTCACAGTTTTAACCTGTTTTACATCATATACCTCTGCCCCATAAAGGTATCTCAGGGCCCTAGCTCCACTACTCTCCACTCCTCTGTTATTCCTCCTCTTGCCAACCAAAACTGGTGTTGGCAAGGGAATCAAAATCAAGCAGTTTCTAGGAAGCCACTTGGCAAATGCGTTTCTGAGTTTGAACACTCTAGTGTGCAACCTGTGGTGTAAATCCTAAAAATGGTTACTATAAAATCTAATCAGTGCCTCTGCGACTGCCCCTGCTTCTATGATTTACTAAAGTAAACAACAAATGATGATTTTTAACATTTTCCTAGCATAACAGATGGTCTATGAAACACCATTGGGGCAAAGACATGTTTAAATCTAGTATGTGGCAATAACCATTATGAATCAGACAGAAGAGTTCAAGTTTCAGCTCTGCCACTAATGATGCAAGTAGCTTAGCCTCCAGAAGCTTCAATTTTCTCCTCCATAAAATGAATCACTCACCTTACAGTATTATTTTAAGACTCCAGTGAAGTAATGATTGTGAAAGTATTTTGCAAACTCTAAAATGCTGTACAATTTGTGAGATAATATTATAATAATTGGGACCTTAGTTGAGAAATAAAAAATAAATCTTTAACATTAAATTGAAAAGTGAATTCTTTACTCCCAAAAGTATATCAATCAAAGAACACAAGAAGAAAGTCACTTCCTGTGATCCTGGCCAACCCCCTCACTCCTAGTTTCCATACTCCCAGACAGAGAGAGGGAAAAAGATGCAGACATTAGAGGTGAATGACAGCTACATGGAGTAGGCTCATCTAGACACTCTACTTTAAGCTGGTTAATTAAGAGCATGTCTTCTCTGCTTAATACTAAGCTCCACAAATGGACACTTTGTTGTGCTCTGCTGTATCCTTAGAGACGAGCACAATGCTGGGCATGTAGTAAGTGTTCAGCAAAGATTTTTGGAATGAATGCATTAATGAAGGAGTAAGTGAAAGAGTGACAGAATGAATGCATGGCTGAGAGAGAGATGAAGAGAGGAGAGCAAAAAGTATAGACAGGGCGAAGCTAAACTCATCCTGTAATTTCTAATTCTCATACCACCTGCTTATTTATCCAGATGACAAGGCAAGCATTTTTCAGTCTCCTTTAGCTTTCTCCTTAACCTTCTGTTAAAGATTAATAATACCACAATTCCTTTCTGCCACATCAAAGGAAAGAATGAAATTTCAGAAGAACATGGTCAACAGATAAGTCTGGGGAATACTTTAGGATCAGACCCCAGTATTTTATGTTCTTGAATAGCTTTATGCTTAATCATGATGGTTTGGTCCATTTCTTGCCACATGTGGCATTTTCTACGGGAGAATGATCCCACAAGTATAAACAGCCAGAACCATTAACTGAACATGACACATGGGCTATGTGTATTTTTTTCCCTGCAACACGATGAAAGCTCTTTTACAAGATGCCAGTGTGCTAAAAATATTACATCCATTCTGTTTATTGTTTTCTTCTAATGAAGCTGAGAGATTTGCCTTGTGGAGTTTGATAAAATAAGTCAACTCATTTATTCTGCACAGATAAAATGTTATTCAAAAAGCATAGTTATGAGATAAAATCTTTTTTTCTCTGATTCTCTCTTTTTCTCAAAAGAATCTTTCTAAAATCTTTTTGTTTCTAATGAGTACTTTTTCTGTTCCCAATGAGTTAAACAGATCTTAATCTAAATTCTTGTGAACACTGGGGCGCCTGGGTGGTGCAGTCAGTTAAGCACCCGGACTCTTGGTTTCAGTTCAGGTCATGACCTCAGGGTCATTAGATGGAGCCCCACATGGACTCCATGCTAAGCATGGAGTTTGCTTAAGACTCTTTCTCCCTCTCTCTCTCTGCCTCTCCCCCCTGCACTTTCTCTCTCAAATAAATAAATAAATAACTAAATCATAAATTTTGTGGACACTCTACAAAAAGTTTAAATTTGATTCCTTTTTTAAAAAGTGAGCCTAGACACTCTGCCACTGCCTTAAGAATAATAAATAAGTGATTTGATTCACAAAATACTGACTCAAAATTCCACAACAAAAGAGGACCTGAGTATGCCTTTCGGCCTCCATGTAGTGAGTCAGATATAGGCCTCTATTGGAGTGGGAGTCTTGGTTCATCATATCTGACAAGCAATAAATACAAAATTATAAGTAAGCAAATAAAAAATTATTTTCAAAAAACCCCCAAAAATTATTAACATAAAGCCCCAGTCCCTCACACATTATGAAATTTGATATCTTAAATCCTAAATAGACTGATTAAAGGTAGTGAAATTGAGTCAGTAATTTTAAAAAAGCCCAAAGTCAGAAGTTCAGGACCAAATGGCTTTAAAGGGGAATTCTACCAAACATTTAAAGAGGAGCTAGTATCTATCCTTCTCAAATTATTCCAAAAAATTGAAGAGGAAGGAAAACTCCCAAACTCCAAGACACAACAACAATAAAAAAGAAAATTACAGGTCAATATCCCTGATGAACATAGATATAAAAATTCTCAACAAAATATTAGCAAACAATTTAACAGATCAAGTGAGATTTATTCCAGGGATGCAAGGCTGGTTCAGTGTCTGCAAATCAATCAATGTTATACACCACGTTAACAAAACAAAGAATAAAAGTCATATATATAATTATCTCAATAGATGCAGAAAAACATTTGACAAAATTCAACATCCATTTGATAAAAATTCTCAACAAAATGGATATAGAAGGAACGTACTCCAACATAATAAAGGTCACATACGATAAACCCATAGCTAACTTCATATTCAATGATGAAAAGCTGAAAGCTTTGCCTCTAAGATCAGGAGCAAGACAAGATGTCCACTCTTACCACTTTTATTCAAGAGAGTGTTAGAAGTCCTAGCTACAGCAATTACAAAGAAAGAAAAAGAAAGAAGAAAGAAAGAAAGAAAGAAAAGAAAGGGAGAGAGAGAAAGAAAGAAGAAAGGAAGGAAGGAAAAGGGAAAGGAAGGAAGGAAAGAAAGAAAGAGCATCCAAATTGAAAAGGAAGAAATAAAACTGTCACTATTTGCAGATGACGTGACACTATATATAGGAAGCCCTAAAGCCACAAAAACAAAAAACAACAAAACAGCAACAATGAAAAACTATTAGAATAAATGAATTCAGTAATGGATACAAAATCAAGATATATATTAATTGTGCTTCTATATACTAATAATGAGCTATTAGAAAAAGAAATTAACAGGGGCACCTGGGTGGCTCAGTGGGTTACGCGTCTGCCTTCAGACAAGGTCATGATCTCAGCATCCTGAGATTGAGCCCTGAGTCGGGCTCTCTGCTCAGTGGGGAGTTGGCCTCTCCCTCTGTGCTCTCTCTCTCTTTCTCTCTCTCAAATAAATAAATAAAATATTTTAAAAAAAAGAAATTAACAATCCCATTTATAATTGTATCAAAAAGTATAAAATATCTAGGAATAAATTTAACCAAGGAAACAAAAGTCCTGTACTCTGAAAACTATAAGACATTGATGAAATAAATTGAAGACCACAAAAATAAATGGAAAGACATATTGTGTTCATGGGTTGGAAGAATTAATGTTGTTAAAATGTCCATACTTCCCAAAGCAATCTTAGATTCAATGCAATCCCCATCAAAAATACCAATGGCACTTTTCACAGAACTAGAACAAAGAATCCTTAAATTTGTATGGAATCAAGAATGACCCCAAATAGCCAAACTAATCTTGACAAAGAACAACAAAGCTGGAGGTATCACACAACCTGATTTCAAACTATTCTACAAAGCTATAGCAATCAAAAAAGTATGGTACTTGCATAAAAACAGACACATAGATCAATGGAATAGAATAGAGATCCCAGAAATAAACATATAGGATCAATTAATCTATGATAAGGGAAGCAAGAATATACAATGAGGAAAAGATAGTTTCTTCAATAAATGGTGTTGGGAAAACTGGACAGCTACATGTTAAAGAATGAAACTGGACCACTTTCTTACATCATACACAAAAATAATTTCAAAATGGATTAAAAACTTGGATATAAGACCTGAAATCATAAAGCTTCTAGAAGAAAACAGGCAGTAAACTCTTTGATACGGGTCATAGCAATACTTTTTGGATCAGTCTCAGGCAAGGACAACAGAAGCTAAAATAAACAAATGGGATTACATCAAAATAAAAAGCTTTTGCACAGCAAAAGAAACAATCAACAGAATGAAAAGACAACCTACTGAATGGGAGAGATATTTGCAAATCATACATCTGATAAAGGGTTAATATCCAAAATATATAAATAACTTACACACTTAATATTAAAAAAACACCTTGATTAAAAAAAAAGACAAAGGACTTGAATAAACATTTTTCCAAAGAAGACATACAGCTGACCAACAGACACATGAAAAGATGCTCAGCATAACTAATTATCAGGGAAATGCAAATTAAAACCACAATGAGATATCACCTCACACCTGTCAGAATGGCTAGTATCAAAAATGTAAAAAATAACAAGTGTTGGCAGGAAGGTGGAGAAAAGGGAACTCTCATTACTGTTGGTTGGAAAGTAAATTGGTGCAGCCATTCTGGAAAACAGTGTGGAGCTTCCTCAAAAAATTAAAAATAGAACTACCATACAATCCAACAATTTCACTTCTGGGTATTGACCCACAGAAAATAAAACCAAGAATTCAAAGAGATATATGTGCCCTATGTTTATTGCAGCATTATTTATAATAGCCAAGATATGGAAGCAGCCTAAGTGTCTGTCAACAGATGAATGGATAAAGATGTGGCATACACATACACGCACACACACACAATGGAATAGTACTTAGCCATAAAAAGTAATGAAATCCTGCCATTTGTGACAACATGGATGGACCTAGAGGGTATTATGCTAAGTAAAATAAGTCAGAGAAAGACAGGTACTGTGAAATTTTATTTATATGTGGAATCTAAAAACAAAACAAAAATAAACAAACAAAAGAAAACAGGAACAGACTGATAGATACAGGAACAAATTGTTAAGTGACCAGAGTGGGGGGGGAGGATGGGTGAAATAGGTGAGGGGGTTGAGAGGTACTAACTTCTAGTTGTAATTTAAATAAGTCACAGGGATATAAAGTACAGCATAGAGAATATAGTCAATAATACTGTAATAATTTTGTATGGTGACAGAGGGTAACTAGACTTATCATGGGGATCATTTCGTAATGTACAAAAATATTAAATCACTTTGATGTACACCCAAACTAATAGGATACTGTATATCAATTATACTTCAATTAAAAAAAAATAACCTGACGTACTAGTCATTGTGACTTCTAAGTTCAATTAAGTGAGTTTTCTATTTTGTTATCCAGATTCTTGTTTCAATAAAAGTCACCCTAATTGCCAGTTAGTATTATGTTACATTTCAAGGGAGAAGGACCAAGATTAGGTAGTACCAGCACTGAGAGGACAGAAACTGAGTTTCCTTTCGTTAGCACTCTTGGCCTAGAACATGCGTACTTGGCTCTGCACCCCTGAACTGCCCCTCCTTTCAACAAACATTCTTGTGGAAAGTTAACAGTTAATGATGCTTCCAGGAGGATTCACTTTTTCTTCTGGTATTATTTGGGAAAGCACTTCCAGATTCATGATCTCTCTCTCTTTCCCATGAATGTTGGTAAAGTTTTAATAATGAGCGCTAGGGGGAAGGAGAGGATGGGGTGAACTGATTTGTAGACTTTGTTCAGTTCCCTAGTGTTAATATTCCCAACAAGGCCTTCTTTTATATATAAATTAAAAATCTGTGTAGAGAAAGAAACAAATCTTACAGTTCCTGAGGTCAGAAGTCCAAAATGAGTCTTACAGGGCTACCACAAATGGAGAATCCTACCTTGCATTTAAGTGGAAGAACTTAGTATTGTAAAGATGTCAATACTCTATAAATTAATTTAAATTAAAATTTAATGTAGCACCAACAAGGCTTTTTCATTAGACAAGTTGACTGCAAAGTACACATGGCAGAATAAACAAGCAGGAATAGTCAGACAAATTCTAAAAAGAAAAGAAATGAAAGTTACTAGATATTAAAACACCTGACAGCTAAAGTAATTAAAATAATGAAGAACTAAAAGAATCATTGTGGCAGAGACTTCATTTTTAACTAATAATTCTAATTTTAATAGAACTTTAATTTTATTGGAGGTATGCTATGGTCTGAAATTTTTGTCCCCCAAAATTCATATGTTAAAACCCTGACCCCCAAGGTATTAGGAAGTGGGGCTTTGGGAGAAGATTATGAAGGTTATGAAGGCTTTGCCTTCATTGATGGTATTAGCAATCTTATAAAAGAGGCTCCAGAAAGCTCCGTTACCTCATCTACCATGCAAGGACACAGTAAGAAGTCATCAGTCTGCAACTGGAACGAGAACCTTTGACAGAACCCAGCCATGATATTACCTTAATCATGGACTCCAGTCTTCAGAACTCTAAGAAATAAATGTCTGTTGTTTAAAAACCACCTGTACTGTGGTATTTTGTTACAGCAGCCTGAGTGGACTCAAACAAAGTTTCGACGTGCCCATATTTTAAAAAATACATTTTCCAGCTTTCCCTTGCAAAGACAGGGTAGCCATGTGACTAATTTCTTAAAAAAAATTTTTTAAAGATTTTATTTATTTATTTATTTGAGAGAGAGAGAGAGAGAGCGCATGAGGGGAAGAGCAGAGCAGAGAGGGAGAGGGACAAGCAGACTCTGTGCTGAGTACAGAGCCCAACACATGGGGCTCAATCTCACAACCCTGAAATCATGACCTGCGTCGAAATCAAGAGTTGGAAGCTTGGGGCGCCTGGGTGGCGCAGTCATTAAGCGTCTGCCTTCGTCTCAGGGCGTGATCCCAGCGTTCTGGGATCCAGCCCCACATCAGGCTCCTCCGCTGGGAGCCTGCTTCTTCCTCTCCCACTCCCCCTGCTTGTGTTCCCTCTCTGCTGGCTGTCCCTTTCAAATAAATAAATAAAATCTTAAAAAAAAAAAGAGTTGGAAGCTTAACCAACTGAGCCACCCAAGTGCCCCAAGTTTCCTAATTTATTGTATCAAGTTACCACAACTTGTTTAAAACAACATAAATTTATTATCTTACAGTTCTGGAGGTCGGAAGTCTAAAATGAGATTTACAAGGCTAAAATCAGGCTTTACATCCAGCAAGGCTGTGTTCTTTCTGGAAGCTGCAGGGGAGAATCTGTTTCCTTGCCTTTTCCAGCTTCTAGACACTGCCTGCTTTCTTTGGCTCATGGTCCCCTTCTTCCAACAAAGGAAATCACCCCAACCTCTGCTCTGTTATCATAGATGCTTTTCTTAATTTGACAGTCCCATTTCCCTACATAGACATTAACGATTACATTGGGCCCACCAGATAATCTAGAATAATCTTCCCATTTTAAGGACCACAACCTAATCATATCTGCAAAGTCTGTTTTGCCATGAAAAGTAACACTCACAGATTCCAGGGAATAGGATTTGGGCATCTTTGGGGGAGCACTATTCTGTCCATCTGAGCTGGCCTTTCTGAGAAGCTTGATAGAAGGAAGCTAAGGACTTCCACTGCCAGTCATGATGGAGAAACATAAGCCACATTTAACCTCCTGCTATAAACCACTAGAAAACTGGAAGAAAAAATCCGAAGGAATTATTTTTGGTTATTGCATAATAAGCAGCATTGGACTGTGATCCCTGGGAGAAGGGACACAAGTGAAATGAGCACTGCATTCACCCTAGTTTTCTTCCTAGGGAAAATTTCTAGACATCATGTGAGGGAAAGGAAACCATATAGAGTCTTAATGTGTATAGCAGTCATCTCAACAGTCTCTGTTGAGTAGTAAGTCATGCATGCTAAAGTGAACTTCAAAAAGGTAAACAAATAACTAACAGGTAATTGTGATTTGAATGATGAAGAGCTCACACAGGGCATGGAGACTTCGAGCCCCAGCTAGGCAGAGACCAGTTCATTCAGGGGAGACCCTACGTGGGTCATGCCTTAGTAGTGACACTGAACTAACACTGCAGTGAGGATGACTCTGGGAAGAAGGGAAAGAGGAAGGAAGGGGGAGGGTAAGAATGCAGATAAGAAAGAAATAAAAATTAAAAGGCAAAATTTTAGCAGAAAACTGGTTCAGCTAGCATTAGTCATTTTGCAATCCTCTCTTCCAATTGCTTCCTGCTTAATATTTACATATGATTGGTGGAACTACAGCAGCTATGTTGCCACCATGAAGCACTTGAGGCTGAAAGCTGGCACTAAGGTAATCAGAGCAGAAAAAGGGAAAGAATTCGGTATATTCATGATACTGTAGCACCACTGCTATGTTGCTAACTGCTTATTCCAGCCTTTATGTTACATGATAGAAAAATAAAACCTATCTTGTTTAAACAACTATTATCTTGGTTTTTTTTATATGCAGCCAAATTGAACCTTAACTAAATCACGAATTAGTAGAACAGACTGGAAATTCTAAAAAATAGATAAAAATATACACACTATTTGATTAGGAAGATAAAATGATAACAGTAACACTTCAAATGAGTAAGGGAAAGATAGACATTTCAATAAATGTTACTGAGAAGTGGAATAACCACCTGAAAAAAAGAAGTGGGAACCCTGCTTCACATGTTCAAACTAAATTTCACTTGAATCCAAGATTTAAACGTAAGAAATAAAACCGTATAAGTGATGAGAGAGCAGAAGGCTAGCTGAGGACAAAACACAAGCTGACACCCTGCAACCTTCCCCCCCCCACCACCACCACACACACAAACACTGCTGGGTGGGATATTCTTGAATATTCCTCTAGGAAGCTCCCAACTGTCTTAATGTTAATGCCTTACTGGGGGGAAAACAACCTTAACTTGACAATGGCAAAAGCCTCCAATATCTTTTTAGTCCTCTTTAGCATATGAAAGTTCCTTTGAAAATCTCTCTTTATCCCTAACCCCAACTCCCAAGTAAAAAAATCAGCCACTCCACACAACCCTGCGGCAGCAGCTTTTTCTGCCCACAGGTCCTGTCCCCATGCTTTAACAAAACCATCATTTTAATCAAAGATGTCTCAAGAATTCTTTCTTGGTCATCGGCTCCGGACCTCACCCTGCCAAATGTCACCTATATTCCAAAACTACATTAAAAGTGCAAGAAGAAATCATAACATTTTTAAAAAGAACCCCAGAGGGGAAAAGATCTTAAGTATGACACAAAATGTAAAAGCCATAAAAGATTGACTAATTCAATTATGTAAAAATAAACAAAATTTGTACAACATGGCAAAAATGCATAATGAGTCAAAAGAATACTAACAAACTGAGGAAAATATTTTCATGTCATATCACAGCTAAAGGATATCTTCCTTGATATATAATGAGTTCTACAACCAATTAAAAAAAGACCACTGACAAAACAGAAGAGTTAGAAGATGTGAACAGATGGGTCACAGAAAAAAAACCACACATGGCCCCTAAGCATATGAAAAGGAGGCTTAATTTCACTTGTGACAAGGAAAATTAAAATTAAAATTGAACGACATAGCATTTTAAGTCATCAAATTGAGATACCATGGTGGTGAGAAGTAGGACTTTACTCTCATACATTGTTAGTAGGCATATAAATTGCTTCAACTACAAGTTAAGAGAATTTGGCAATAAAGGGATGCCTGGGTGGCTCAGTTGGTTAAGCATCTGCCTTTGGCTCAGGACATGATCCCAGGGTCATGGGATCAAGTCCCATACTGGGCTCCTTGCTCAGTGGGGAGCCTGCTTCTCCCTCTGCCTGCTGTTCCCCCTGCTTGCTTGCTCTCTCTGACAAATAAATAAATAAATAAAATCTTTTAAAAAATTGGCAATATCTTTTAAAATGAAAAATGCACGTACCCTTTGACACTTTGATTCTGATGAGGTTGTGGAATATAGGTGAGGTTCAGTGGGGTGGAATCCAGAGCCGATGACCAAGAAAGAATTCTTGAGATGTCTTTGGTGCAAAACTGGTGGTTTATTAAGGCATGGGGACAGGACCCATGGGCAGAAAGAGCTGCTGCCCTGGGTTGTGAGGGGTGGCTGATTATACACCATGGGGTTGGGGAGGGAAGGAAAAAGGGAGGTTGAGAAAGTACTTTCATATGTTAAAGAAGAAATCACTAGGACATGTGTAAACTGACGGAGACTCAGGTCTTGCAGGATTGTAATCTGTTAGTTAACTATTTGTTTTTCCTTTCCTTAGCTTTAGGGCAGCCAGGAGTGCCTGAGGAATTTACATACATCCCATGGAGGGGGTTTCAGGATGTCAGTTTCGGCTTTGTCCTCAGCTTGCCTTCTGTTCCCTCATCAATTCCACCTTTAGTTATTTATTCCAAAATACACTCCCACATTTGTGAAAGGATTTATCCATTCATTCAATAAATGAGTGTCTCTTTATAGCACTTAGTCCAGGCACTGTTTATATAAAAATATATTCACTGGATAGCACATATTTTGTGATAGGAGAAAATTAAAACAATCTAGGTATCCATGAATAAAGCCTTGGCAAAATAAATTATGGTACATCCATACAATGATAGACCATGAATCTATTACAAAGAGGCAGGAACAAATCTTACCATATGGAAAGATTTTTCAAAATAGAAGCTTCCTGAAAGTGTGGATTTTTGTTTTGCTTACTACTGTATGCCTAGCACATAGAAGAATGTGTAGCACCTATTAGACTTGCAATAAATCTTTGATGAACTAACAAAGTGGGGAAAGGCAAAGCACAGAATGGTGTGCTATAACATATGTGGGGAAATGTGAATATACACATATTCATATACATTTCTAAATGTATAGACAATCTTTGGGTACATAAGAGCAGATAACCCAAATTCTCTCCCAGGATAGTATTAGGGAATGGGGCACCAGGGAGGAAATTAGTCTCCTTTCATACCATACAACTTTTTGTACCTCTTGAATGCTCTCCCATGTGCATTAATTGCCTCTTCAGAGAAATACATATGTTCACATCTGCATCTCTTCAGATCCCTTTTGTTTCCCTACAGATGATGGCTTGAGTAGGAATTAGCATTCTTTGGTGGCTTCTGAGATACTTCCAGCAAAATGCTAGGCATTTTTCATAACTGTATTCATCTTGCTAACATTTAAGAGGGGCATGTCTGTTAACCCTCGCCCACTCACAAACAATTCAGTTGAGATTTCAAGGAGTGAAGTGACTCATCCCCACATACAGGCCCCTCCAGGGCCCTGTGAGAAAACAATAACCTGCATGGTCACTCAACAGTTTCATCAGGTGTTATTTGCTAGTTGGCTCCGCTCAGAAGCTTTTCTGACACCCCACCTGTGACATACACACCTTCTCAGCCTGGACCAATATTCCACAACTGTGTTTCCGAAGTGCCCTATGATTATGTCTACCAAAGCCCTAACTCAGCACGTTATACCTTCCTGTATTGTTTATGGTGTCCCACACTAGAAAACCAACGCCTTTGATGAGGTAGTGGAAGGCTAGCTGAGGACAAAGCACAAGCTGACATCCTGTAACCTCTTCCACCCCCACACCTGGGTGGGATCTGTGTGACATTCTTCCAGGAAGTTCCCAACTATCTTAAAGTTAATACCTTGCTAGAGGGAAAAACAACCTTAACTTGACAATGGCAAGGCCTCCAGTATCCTAGGAGTCTTAAACATATGAAAATCCTCTTGAAACCTCCCTTTTCCTTACCTCCCCCAACTTTCAAGTATATCATCAGCCATCCCTTGCAACCTTGGTGTAGCAGCTCTTTCTCCCTATGGGTCCTGTCCCCATGCTTTAATAAAACCACCATTTTGCACCAAAGACATCTCAAGAACTCTTTCTTGGCCATCGGCTCCGGACCCCACCCCACCCAACCTCACCTATAGTCCAAAACCACATCACCTTGAAGCAGGGAGGCAATGTTTTAGGAAGTATCAATGTTTCTGTAGCTCTGACATCTAGCATGCTACCCAGCTTAGTAATTCCTCAACCAATGTTTGAAAAATGCATACATAAAGGATTGAATGAATAGTTCAGATGCCTTTTGCAAAGAAATCCCAGCCCCATGAGCAAGTATTTTGGTGACATGTTAGAGGCTTGACTGTTCCCTCGAGTGGAGAGAACGTATGGAATGGGTGCATAAATTGTACCTGCTGAAGAGATCACCATCAAAATCAGGGAAATAGTAGTGAGACTCCAGTAGAAGGTCAAGCCAGAGATCCCATCAGGAGAAGAGATGAAAGGCCAAAGCTCCATAGGAACAAGCCAGATGCATACTGTAAGACAGAACAAGTTCAGACCTTTAAAAAGGCGACCTTGAATACAGGAAGAGAGCTTGGGGCCTTGGTTATGGGGGTGGGAGTGCAGAAGTTCAAGGGAAGGCTGAATGGCTAAAATGTACAAAGTTGGGCTGGGGGAAATGCTGGTTCTGAGTTTACATCAGGGATCTTACCTGCTGTGACAAAAATTGTTCCCATACAATGTCATCCTACCAGTGCAAGAAATTGCTGACATTTCCCCATTTTGCTTATTGAATCAATCCAGCTAAAGTTATGACTGTACTAAAGTGGGTAGGGGAGGACTGAACATCTGGATTTCATCTGTTGAAGTTTGAATCAATACCATTCTATGTCGTATTTAATTGCTTCTAATTATTTTGTGGGTGTTAGTTGTCCCTCCCAACCACATTAAGATCTCCCTGTGGGTGGGAACCCTTCTTGGCATCCTTCATGGCTTTACACGGCACTGGGCACATATAGTGCTTGATGATCACTTGCTGATTTACTAACTGAAATGTGCATCCTGCCACAGGCAAGACTTAAAATAGTGCACCATGTTCTTGTTCAGACAATAAACCTGTTTGAACTCTTGTTATTTGCAAATCCTTCTTACTCAGCTGTGGAATGTGCCTTTGTATGTTAATGTACACATGTATCTGAATGCTAGGTTAGCTCTCCTTGGCAGAATCTGGTTTTTATTAACATCTTCATTATTTTCAAATTCTGTTTGTACAAGCATCTCACAGGGTAGAAATTTATTCTGGATTTAGGTACAGATGTGTCAGTTGTGAGTATTCTGGTGAAGCATGAAGAGAGACACCCAGGCCCTGGCCTCAGCTCTCCTGCCAGTTAGTCATCAGATTCGGCCAGGCTTTCCACCACCCTACCTCCAGCCCTGACTTGGCCTCAGCTTCCTTGACCTTGACTGAGTCTCCAGGCTGGACGGCTACTAAAGTACCTTCTAGTACTGTCCTTCTGTGAGGTTTTGTGATAATGGCTTTAACTGTGGCTTTCCTCTACAGTTAATAGGGCACCTTGCCACCAAAGGCCTAGAGGAAGATGGGACAGTCCACATTTAGCCTTCTGTTTACGATCTCAGGAGTAACTCAATTTTTAAATGCTGGGGCAGCGAGCTAAGGAGACTGGTTCCACTCTATTTTCCCCAGAAATTATATTAACATGCAGGTGGTCTAGCAATCTCACTGCTAATCATTTCTTTGACATAAAGATATCCAATATTCCTGTTAAATATGCACATGTTGGGCATGAGGGATAACACATTATTCTATCAGCTGAATGTTTCAGATTGACCCCAGCTTAAAAATGATCCCAAGGGACCAAGCAAAGGATGTAGCATGAAAAAAAAAAAAAAAAGGAAACAGCAATGGATTTAAAATTTACACAGCCATGTAGCATGTGGGCTTTTGTTTCTTCATCTGCAAGGTGGAATAATACAATCTTTTCTATTACCTGATGGGTAAAGAATGGATGATATGCTCAGGAAATCATGTAACATTAAATACATGAGAGGACATTCAGTGAGGTACTATGGATGTGAGTACTAGAGCTCAGCCTCATGGAGCCCAGGGTTCCTATGTGGAAAAGAATGCCAAATGAGAAAGGAAGGGAGCAAAAATGCGACATGCCTCACCTAGGACCATGCAACTCAGAGAACTTTCAGAGCTCAGCTGTAGCTCAGCTGCCTCCATGAACAGACAGATAACCCAAAATGTTAACGAGAACAAAAATAAATTTTTTGAAGAAAAGAAGAAAATTAAAATTTTTCTCAAATTGATTCTATAGGTGTTTATTAATGTATAATTACTCACCCCACTCCCATCTCTCAACCAGGCTGGGTTTTTCCTTTATTTGATTTATCAATACTACCATTTGCTGGAAGTTCAAGACCAGCACCTATCACTCCCCTTACAAGACTCCCTAAAAGGGTACCTTACCTAGCCTCCTGGGTTGTCACAGTGCCTATAACTGAGCACACAATATGTATATTCTCATAGTTTCCAAAGGGAAGTGAAATGATATATTTAATTAGTTTAGTCTAATAGTATGTGTAGACATGCACTTGATTAGCGTTTTATTGTTGCATTCCAGGATCACCCTTGGCATTTCAGTTATAAATCTAATTTGGATTGCTGGCTCCAAGATGTCAAGACTAATCTGGAGGCTAGATTCACATCTGTATTCTTGTGTTTCTGGTGGAAATTGTGGTGATGCTGAGAGGGTCTTAGAGAACAAGTGAAGAAATTTGGGGACTGTTTTCAAGTTGTTTAAACATGTGTGTTCAGTTCCACCAGAAGAGACTGAAAGCCTGCAGAAAGCAGCCTTCCTTCATACCCTGCAGAAGAGTTCCCCAATTCTCCTCATTTACAAGAACTTACTCCCTAACAAAACCACCCCAGGGGTAGGGTCAAGTTCTCATTAGGAACCTCTTTTTTAAAGAGTTATACCACACTTGGCTTGCCACTGGAGAGCTCTGCAGAGAGGCTGTACTCTGTTAGTACTGTCCAACTTAAAATTAAGTTTCTAATTGCAAACAAGCTTCTGTCTTGAGATAGGAGAGGGTTCTGAACCTCCCTGAAGAACCAACTCTCCCAGCATAAGCCACTATTTACAAATTAAAGGGCAAGCTTCTGCTGGCCAATTAAAGTTGGGTTAAAGTTTCTCATAAATAAACAAAGAGACTGCCAGTAGCCAACCGTTCAAGCCAATTACCAAGACCCCAAACCATAACAGATTCTCAGAGTCTTGCTCCAAACTGTGCAGCCTCAGGAAGAAGATAATTAAAACACGTTGAAGTACTTTGCACTTGCCACTTTTAATACCCTGTTTGAAAGATTTATATCTCGTATCCAATTATTGGCAACGACCTATGACATTTGGAAAGTTAATGAAGTAGAAGGCTTGGAAGAGAGAATAGAAGTTTGTATTTCCAATGTGCTTATACACCAAAGAAAACTTGAACATAGAACATAACCACATTTTCCAGTTTCTTCTCACCCCCACACCATTATTATGGTGACTGATGTTTTTATTACATATTTAATTAACATGTCTGTAGTTTACAAATGAAAGGTCACTAAATAAAGATGTCTCTAGTAAATAATAAAGAAGTCCACCAGCCATAAGTATCTTTCTAACAAAATAATTTATGAAAATACAATTTATTAGCATAAACTAAATCAGATCCTTCTTTTCTTCTTTTATGGCCTAAATTGTGTCCCCTAGCACCAAAATTCATATGTTGAAGTCCTAACTCCCCATACCTCAGAATGTATTTAGAATTAGGGCCTTATATTTTTTTCCTGATGGCCTGGCATGATGTGCTGGATAAAAGGAAGTGCTGCAATTAAGCCTTTAGTAATGCAGTGGTGAGGTGTGGGGAAAAGAGATTTGGCCTATTGATATGGGAAAGAAAGGCAAAAGAAAAATTGAATTTCCTTACTACTTATAGCCCATTGATAAGTCCTTGAAATAGGCAGACTGGCATTCCTGTAGGAGCTCAGCGGCCTGGATGTTAATACTTTGCTAGGGGCAAAAGACAATCTTAGCCCAACCCCCAGGATCCTGTAAGTCTTCTTTAACATATAAAAATTCCTTTGGAAACTTCCTTTATCTCTATGCCCCAAAATATATGTTGGCAATCATCCCCCAAGCACATGGCCCACCGGATACACATCTGAAGGGTCTCATGACTAAGGTTTTATTAGATGGTGATATATGACCATTTCCTCACAACAGCTAGCCCCCTCAAGGTCCTGGAAACCTTGCTTCCAAAACTCCTTAGAGACTTATGCAATCCCTAATCCCCTCCCAACTTGAAAGTATATAATCGCCACTCCTCATGACCCCAGTGCAGCTCTTTCTGCCCAAGGGTCCTGTCTCTGTGCTTTAATAAAACCACCTTTTTGCACCAAAGACATCTCAAGAATTCTTTCTTGGCCATCAGCTTTGAACCCTAATGTCTTTCCGACATCACTATGATTAGGTCTCAGTCTTTCATGAGCAAGTGCCTCCTGGATTGAATTTCACACATGCTTCTCATACCCCCTCCCCTAAGTGGGCCAGGGTGGCTAGAGTGGGCTAGAGTTGGGTATTTCTCCTCTCCCACATGGAAGGCTAGAGCCAGCTGTGGTTGGATATTTCCCTTTCCCCACATAAGTTAGGCTCTGATAAACCCTGCAGAGCTTAGGCTCTGAAGGCAGACCTTCTAAAGGAGAACAGAGTGCTCTGGTGATTTCAAAATGGTTCATATTTCTTTTTGCCTGTTGGAAGCATGAGAAGACTGATCTCCAGTATTCAGTGTGAAAACTGGTAAAGCTGTGGAAGGTAAAACTCATAAAAGTGTGTGTGTGAGGCAGGGTCGGGGACAAAATACCTGGGTCCTCCTAGAGTTTTTATTTCTCAGACTTGTCCACATTGAGCCTCCAACAATTTGTCCATTACAAATCAGGCTTCCCTGTCTCAGCACTGCTTCCCACAGTGGTTTCAGCTTTGGTACGTTGTGATTCTCTGTATTTGCCTGTTCTTCAATTTTAGGGGCAGTGGCTTGCCCTGTGACTTCACTTCTCTTACAGAGCTAAGAGTTGTTGATTTTTTAGTTCATTCAGTTTTTTATCTGTTGCTAGAATGGAACGGAAATGTCTAAGCTTCTTACATGTCAGACTGGAAACTGGAAATGAAATAGGGCTTTAAAGAGATAATTAAAGTAAAATGAGATTATATAGATGGGCCCAATCCAATATGATTGTTGTCCTTATAAGAAAAGATTAGGACAAAAAACACACAGACTGAGGAGTGACCATGTGAAGACACAGAGAAGGCAGCCGTCTGCAAGCCAAGGAGAGAGCCTCAGCAGAACTCAAATCTGCTGACACCTTGATCTTGGACTTCTAGCTTCCAGAACTGTGGGAAGATAAACTTATCTTATTTAAACCACCCTGTCTGTGATATTTTGTCATGGCAGCCCTAGAAACTAATACACCTTCTTTGTCTCTTTTCAAGACACTCATCATCACTTTAATCATTCATCATAATAAGCCCATATTGGGTGATATAGACACAGACATACATAGACATGTCTGTGTGTGTGTGTGTGTGTGTGTGTGTGTGTGTGTGTGTGTGTGTATAAATATATATAGAAAGAGACATGTAAATATTTGACATATATAACTTGATCTAACTGCAGGATTTTCTCTTTAAAGTGTGTTACATGTCAACTTGCTGATGGCTAAAAAATTTGTCAGATTTGAAACTCATTCATTTGTAATAATTGTGAAGGAGTTGAGATTCTATTCACCTCACAAGCTAAAAAGTTAGCTTGCTAGTTTCACAGATGCTGGCAGAAGACGAGACTGTTGGATCAGAGACAAAGAGTTTTGTTACTCACAGCACAGCAGATAGGAAGAACTTTGTGTTCACATTGGTTTCCTTTGTCCCCAAAGTCTCAGTGGAGTTACACAAATGTGAGGCCAGGTGGATACTATTTACACAGTGGATTCACATCACAGTTGAGGAACTCACACTTAGAAAACCTCCATTTCTTACTATGAACGGCTAGATTCTCAGAAGGAAACATTATCTTTATTACTTTGGACAGTAAACAAAGCTGCCTTCTCTTCTGGAGGCAGACACCATCTCAATCTTCCAAAGCTGTTTTCTATACAGATCCTTGAAAAAAATAGTCTGGAACAAAGGCAGTCTTATTTGGAGTCTCTACTCAAAGACATGCAGAAACATAAAAGCCCATGATAATTGCCTGCCAACAATCATTTTAAGGGATAGTTCCTTTGACATATATTACTAACTATCAAAAAAAATTGTAGAAACCCAACTTGTAAATGTTTATTTTGGCAAAGTGCTTGGGTAATGATGAATTAGTACAGCCAGAAATTAATATAATGTTTGCACAATAGATTATATAATTTATAATATCCCTAGAAAATAATATCTTTAGCTTAATTGAAAATTTTAAAAATTACTATTAATTTAAAAAATGCTTTGTTTTAAACAGATTTGCACATTCTGATTATAACAGAGACTATTTCATTAAAGCTGAAGTTTGAGGATAAACAATTTAATACTGTTAAATCTCTTCCTCCCTCTTAAAAATATTTTCCTCACTTAATTACCAGGACAAACTTTGATCTGAATTTCCTCTTACTTCTCTGGCTGTTCCTTCTCAGTCTCCTTTATTGGTTCCTGCTTTTCTCCTTGACCTCCTGATATTACAGTGGCCCCAGAGCTCAGTTCTGGGACCTCTTTTCTTCTCTATTTAAACTTACTTTCTGGTGCTATCATCCATCTTCTTGTGTTATTGATTCAAAAGTATGTCTCTCCAATCTGGAACTCTCTTTCTCCAGACTTATATGTTCAATTGTCCAGTTGCCTAGTCAACAACTCCTTTGGGGTTGAGATTAAGATGGCAGAGTAATACTGGGACCCTATCCTTGCCTCGTCCCTCTAAACACAGCTGGATAAATATCAAATCATTCTGAACACCCAAGAAATTGATCTGAGGACTGAGAGAACAATCAATCAACAAAACTAAAAGACAACCTATGGGATGGGAGAAGATATTTGCATATGACCTATCCGATAAAGGGTTAATATCCAAAATCTACAAAGAACTTATCAAACACAACACCCAAAAAACAAATAATCCAGTTAAGAAATGGGCAGAAGCGGGGCGCCTGGGTGGCACAGCGGTTAAGCGTCTGCCTTCGGCTCAGGGCGTGATCCCGGCGTTCCGGGATCGAGTCCCACATCAGGCTCTTCCGCTGTGGGCCTGCTTCTTCCTCTCCCACTCCCCCTGCTTGTGTTCCCTCTCGCTGGCTGTCTCTCTCTGTCGAATAAATAAATAAAATCTTTAAAAAAATAAAAATAAAAATAAAAATAAAAAATAAACTTGTGTCCTTTAAAAAAAAAAAAAAAAAGAAATGGGCAGAAGACAGGAATAGACATTTTTCCAAGGAAGACATCCAGATGGCTAACAGACACATGAAAAGATGCTCAACATCACTCATCATCAGGGAAACACAAATCAAAACTACAATGAGATACCACCTCATGCCTGTCAGAATGACTGAAATTAACAACACAAGAAACAACAGATGTTGGCCAGGATGTGGAGAAAGAGGAACCCTCCTTCACTGTTGGTAAGAATGCCAACTGGTGTAGTCACTCTAGAAAGCAGTATGGAGGTTCTTCAAAAAAGTTAAAAATAGAACCACCCTATGACCCAGCAATGGCACTAGTAGGTATTTACCCAAAGGATACAAAAATACTGATTCAAAAGGGCACCTGCACCCCAGTGTTTATAGCATCATTTTCAACAATAGCCAAATTATGGAAATAGCCCAAATATCCCTCAACTGATGAATGGATAAAGAAGGGGTGGTATACATATATACAATAGAATATTACTCAGCCAAAAGAATGAAATCTTGGGGTATGTGGGTGGCTCAGTCAGTTAAGTGTCTTACTCTTGATTTCAGCTTAGGTCATGATCTCAGGAGTGTGAGATTAAGCCCCACATCAGGCTCCATGCTCAGCAGGGAATCTGCTAGAGATTCTCTCTCCCCCTCCCACTACCCTTCCCCCCACTCATGCATGCTCTCTCTCAAATAAATAAATCTTTTTTTTTAAGATTTTATTTATTTATTTGATAGAGATAGAGACAGCCAGCGAGAGAGGGAAAACAAGCAGGGGGAGTGGGAGAGGAAGAAGCAGCCTCCCAGTGGAGGAGCCTGATGTGGGGCTCAATCCCAGGACTCTGGGATCACGCCCTGAGCCAAAGGCAGACTAACGACTGAGCCACCCAGGTGCCCCTCAAGTAAATAAATCTTAAAAAAAAAAAAGAATGGAATCTTTCCATTTGCAACAATGTGGATGGACTTAGAGTATCTTACGCTAAGCAAAATAAGTCAGTCAGAGAAAGACAAATACCATATTTCACTTGTGTGTGGAATTTAAGAAACAAAACAGATGAACATAGGGGAAAGGGAAAAAAAGAAAGGCAAGTGAACCATAAGAGATCTTAACTATAGAGAACAAACTGAGGGTTGGTGGAAGGGAGGTAGGCGGGGATAGACTAAATGGGTAATGGGTAGTAAGGAGGGCATTTGTTGTGCCCTGAGTGTTAGATGTAAGTGATGAATCACTAAATTTTACACCTGAAACCAATATTACCCTATAGGTTAACTAACTAGAATTTAAATAAAATTTTGGGGAAAAAAAAACCCCAAACCTCTCTTGGATATCTAATAGACTTCTTAACCTTAACATGTTCAAAACTGAGCTCTTGATTTTTCACCCCAATCTTTTCCACCCACAGCCTTCTCATGTCATGGCAGTTCATATCAATTCCAGCCTTCTGGATGCTAAGACTTCAAAACTTGTCTCCTTACTTTCTCTCATGCCCTATGTTCAGTACATAAACCAGTCTTTTTGTTCTCTGGAATATATCCAGAATCTGATTCTTATCTGCTGTAACTAATTTAGTCCAAATCAATCTAATTTGCTATTATTTCTCAATGGGATTAATCCTGAAGCATCCTTGCTGACTTCCTTTATTGTGCTTTTGCCCCTTATAGTCTATTCTCTACAAAGGGTAAGTGATCTTGTTAAAATGTAAGCCATATGATGTCTCTCTTCTGTTAAGAACTTCGCAGTAGTTCCCAGTGTCACTCAGAATAAAAGCAAACTCTCTCTATAGAAGCCTATAAAACTCTAGATGATCTGGCCTCCTATTATCTCTCCAGCCAAATCTCTTACTACTCTCCCTTTCATTCATGCTGATCCAGTTACATGGGCCTCCTTCATGTCATCAAACATACCAGACATGATCTCCCCAGAGGCCCTTTGCACCAGCTGTTCACTCTAGCTGGAGTCCTCTTTCTCCACTTGGCAAACTCCTTCACCTCTTTGCCTCCCGCTAGTTGTTCAACAACAGTGCCTCAATGAAGATTATCTTGGACATCTCATTTAGACTGTCACTACTGCCTCTTAACCATCACTATATCTCCCTTACCCTGCTCTATTTCCTTCCATAGCATATATCCCCTTTAACACACTATAAAATTTACTTTTTATTATGATTTCATATCATACTATATAATTTATTTATTTATTATGATTTTCATTTATTGGTCTATCCATCCCAGATAAAATGTAAGTTCCACTAGGGCAGGGATTTTTTTTCCTCTGTTTGTTTACTGCAGCACCAGTACTAGAGCATTTCCTGGAACATATAGGTGAACATAGAGATACTAAAAAAATATTTGTTGAATTAGTGAATATATTTCTTAAACTTCAGGTCTGAGGGATTGAAAGAGTTATTATTTTAAATGTTATGCTTTTTTCCCCTTTCTTTCCACAGAATGTGAATGCAAACTCAGAATGTTATACTTTTAAAATAATTTTATGGCTTAATAATTTTTGCTTGTAAGCATCTTCCCCAAAGATATCTTTAAAAATGTAGGTAATACATCCTTTGTCTTAAATTTTTGGGGTAATTTTTATCCCTGAATATGAAGCTGTGCTATTTTTGATTGTTAAAGGCATTGTTTCATACGTGAGGGGTGCATTTATATGGAGGGAAGACTATTTTGATTTTTTTTGTCTGCATAGTTTCCTTTGGAGTTAATGCAAGGAAAATTAAGACAAAATTATTCTATACTTGTAGCATACATTCAAATTTCAGCATCTGTGCTTTTCTAGAGATAATATGCAATAAAAATTTTTATTTATATGCTGATGAGTCATATTAAGACATAATGCTCTGGGCCACCTGGGTGGCTCAGTCAGTTAAGGGTCCAACTCTCGGTTTTGGCTCAAGTCATGATCTCAGGGTCATGAGATTGAGCCCCACATTGGGCTCCACACGCAGCAAGGGTCTGCTTGAGATTCTCTCTCTTCTCTCCCTCTGCTCCTCCCCCAGCTGGTGTTCTCGCTGTCTCTCAAGGAAATAAATAAATAAAGTCTTTAAAAAACAAACAAAAAATTCATAATGTTCTGAAAGATGGAGAGAGGTAGAATGACATAAAAAAACTAAATCTTTATGGTATTTTTTTGTATCAACAAAAATTTGAAATATAAATTTTCAACATCAGGCAAATTGTTAATTAATTCATGATGTATCTCTTTGATGTTGGAATTAAAACTACAAAGATTGAAATATAATACACTATAAAAACTAGAATAAAATATAATATCTAATTTCTATATGAAAAAAGTTGGCCCAAGTTAAAAATCAAAAATTAGAAAATATTCAATGGAACTTATTACATACAATTGATACCTTTTCTATGTCAAAAATATCTTCAAATTTTTTTAGAACCAACAATCTGGAAAAAATATTACCCTGATATCATAAAGAACTAAAACCATAAAATATAATTTCAGTCCTCATCTTTCTCTATCAGCAGCATTTAATATAGATGATCACTCCCTTTTTGAAGCATTATTCACTGGCTAGGAGGACATTGTTCTCATGGTTTCTTCCCACCTCACTGACTATTTTTTCTCAACCTCCTTTGCTGGTTTCTCCTCACTTCTAGTACTTCTGAATGTTGCAGACCCCCAGGGCTCAGTCCTTGAGCTTTTTCTCTTCTCTACTAACACTCCTTGATAATGTCATCTAGTCTCACTGCTTCAAACACCATGTAATTACTGACACTTTCCAAATTTAATCCCCTGCCTGATGTCTCTCCTGAACCAGGCTCATATCTTCATCCGTCTACACATTAGTTTCATTGTGATGTCTAAAAGGCATCTCATGTTCAACATGGCCAAACCCAAACCCCCGCTTATACTTTCCCCATCTGTTCCTCCTTCAATATTCCCTAGTGTATTCGTTGTCAACACACTCCTCCAGCTGCTCAGGGCACAAATCTTGGAGTTATTGTTCCCATTTCTCTTTCTCCTTTACCCTTCAATCCATTATCAAATCCTACCGGCTCTATCTTCAAAATAGATCCAGAAACTGAGCTTGTCTCACCACCTCCACTGCTACTACAAGAAATTGCAAGATATCTCTCACCTGGATGACTATAAGAGCCTCCAAACTGGCCTTCTGTTTTCACCCTTCCCTCCTTTGTCTGCAATCAGTTCAGAATCCAGACATAACCCTTTAAAACTCATGATATTGAAAGCCCTCCAAAGGTTTCTCACCATAGTGAAAGTAAGAGCCAAAATCCTACAGCAGCTAACAAAGCATTTCATGAGACTGAGGTAAATCAAATTCATGCCTGGAAATGGTCACGCCTCTTCCTCTGCTAGCCCATTAATAGCATGTGTGGTTGAGTCAATCTTGTCAGGAGTTGAACTTGGTATTGCTGTTACTAGAGTTACTTCTACTGTACTGCTTCAAATTTCTCTTGTGTGACTTTATGTTTAGGCTGGGGATGCCAGAGAATTTTATCAATGTTTTTGCTCCACCCTCAGCTTTAGGCATTGCTTGTACACCTACGCCTCTGAGAGGGTCTTTCTCCATATTCTTGTCCCTTCTCTAAAGACAGTCTGCAGTTGTCTGTTACTTCTTGGTGCTAGTTGGCCTGGTGGGGTGAGGGATGGAAGGTGGGAAATCTCTGCTGTCTTGGGTCAACCTCAGACTCTGACCTTGATCTTGGGGTGGGGCGTGGTCGTGGTGGGGCTTTTTCAGTGAACCTATCCTCTAAGTCTGAGACCAGGAAGATTTCTTGTTCTTCTCCATGGGCAGAAGGCTTTCTCCCTTTTCCTTCACTATAGTGGGTCTTCACCTGTGCCTTGGGGGTAACAACATTTGCTGTCCTAACCCTGGCAACATAGGCTTGTATTACTTAAGGAGAAGAAAATTATAATCTGCAAGTAATTTTCATTTTTATTGGAAGACTATATCTTCATTTAAGTAGCTAAACATGATCCAAACACTTGTGCTTCTAAAAGTGAAATTCTGGTAACCAGAGATCACTTTCCTATATATACACATATACACATACACATAAGTGTATATACATACTCTTTAAGTTATCATTAAAGGTGACCATAGTAAAAAGATGAAATGTTTCCATTAATCCATCTGGATAATTAATTGTTGATATGAGTAAATGAAAATGCATAGAATCAAGTAAACATATCCCCTGTTCTCTTTCACTTTTTATATTGAACTGGGTTCTAAGTCATCTGCCCTCTAACTTCCCAATAGGTAGAGAAGTAATTCCTAGCACTCCTTTCCACCCCAACTGCTTGTATTTTCCCCTACTGATAACCCTCTGCTCTGTCACTTCCTACCCAGCCTTCCATTTACAAAACCCTCATCAGGATGATCTTTCCAGAATACTAACCTGATCCTGAGTAGGAGTAGACATGCTGAGAAATCAAGAGACTCCAGTGCATGCAAGGCACCTGGGTAAAAACTCTGGGGTTGTTTGAGCACCTGGCCAGAGGGTACACCCAGTCAATAGAGAGATTGGAAAACCTGGCCTCAGGATGCTACAGGGAAGTTGTTTGTGCTATAGAAGGGCGCCCCTGCTGGGGTGCTGAAAGAGATGAGGGAAGACAAGAAAGGCAAGCCACAATTTTGAAGGCCCTGGCCAGAAGTCTTCATCTGATATCTAGAGTAAAACTGAGAAGCTACCCAAGGATTCTGAGAAACGTGGTGACAAGAATAGGAAATTAGACCTATTTTCTCTCCCCAATTTTCCTAATATGACAATGAGAGCTATTGTGCACTTATAGACAATTTGGATAAAAGCAGGCATCTGAATTTTCCACAGGGCTGTCAGCTCACTTCATTTAATATTTAGCCAAATTAGTGGTGTCTTGTCTAAGAAGTGTATAATGTTGCTTTTTTATTAGTGTTTTTAAATTATTTAAGTAACCTATATTATTTAAATGAATTCACCTCTTACAACCAAATGATTTAAAGGCTGCTTTGGAGCTAAACAGTCAGGCCATCACCATCACTTTCTCTCTCCACCCTCTGGGGCAGCAGGAAAGGAGCCATTTCTCCTGCTGCCTGGATCCCCAGGGCCATGCCCATAGGAATTCTCTTTACCCTTCTCCCTCTTGCTATGCTTCTGATACACAGAGAAGGCATCTAGGACTCAGAAAGGGGTACCACAAAAGAAATACCCTAGAAAAAAAACACAAAGATTCAAGTACATTTTCCCCTTTTCCATGTAATAGAAATTAAAATATATATGTGTATACACACACACACATATGTATTTGATATATAAGTAGCAATGACATTTCTCCAGTTAGTATAACTTTATAAATGTAAGAATTCAAAGTCAGGAAATGGAATAACAAGAAGGGGGCGGGTTGTGATTTGATAAGAGAAAAGAAGCAAGTATACCTCTTCCTTTCCTGAACACCAGCAATCTTTTGCCTTCTCCTCATTACAAGTATGCAAAATCTTCATGGACTGTACAGCAAACTCTGCATATCCTATTTGTCTGCATATGAACCTTCATATGAGCAATTATCTAAAGAAAGATATTTTATAGAATAGAAACAATATACCTAAAATATTACACCTCAGAGGGAAGGTCAGCAAATCGATGCTAGGAGAAAATGCTGGAGGGTTTTTTGGTTTGTTTGTTTGTTTTGAAAATACTGGTTTTTAATGGTACTCCCACTATAAGCCCTGCCCCTGATCCTTGACCTCATTTTCAGGAATTTGTTTAGGCTTGGGGCAAGGGGGGCAAGATTAAGGTGTTTCACTTGTACCCCAAAAGTTGGTGGATGGCTGTTTGAATACACACAGATTGGTAACAAAAGGGCTTTATGAGGATGAGAAGAAATCGAGCTGTGGCAGTGGCAGCTCTTTGCTAAAGAGGCCAAAACAGAATTAAGTTCTGTTATTCTTTATGTAACTGCGGTGACTTGTCTAAAACCAGGGTCTATTTCCTCTTCCTTTTCTGGGTTAAAGGCAGCTCTTTTCCAGTGTTTCCTTCACACCAGACTTCTAGCAGAATTGCTACTAAACAATGGCAGAAAACTACCAGTAATGTCCTTCTGGAGGCCACCTGGTCTCTAAGAAGAGGTATCACTAACAGTTAACTTGAGGCAGAGAGAGAGGCAGCTAGCCAAGTATCATTATTCAAGAGTTCTAAAAGCAGAATCCTGGGCCAGACACACAAAGACATACATGTGCTTGTCAAAGGCCTGAAATGCTGTCCCCACCACCACACTACCTTACTGTCACCATCTTACTTTAAGATATTGAATTTTCTGGGGCCTGCAGCCAGAGCACAGAGCTTCATGAAGTGGAGAGGGCATGAGAAGGTGAGTGAGAAAGGTGTTTGCTATGTACCTTCTGAGCTTTGAGAACTAAGGCAAACCCTCCTGAGCCTCTGATTCCTCCAGTGTGGATTAAGAAAGTAGTACAGATTACATCTAAGTCTTTTTGCATTCTTCCATATGATCTCATCAGGTATGCCTCTGGCAGATGGAGAGGCAGCCGGGTGCAGTGGACAGTGCACTGGCAGAGGCGTTGAGAGCCTACCCAGGACCTGGTTGTGGCTCTGCCACTTACAAGTTAAGCATCTTAGGTCGCTTAACTTGTCATAACCATGGGGCAATCATGAGGCCGAATGAGATAACATGTATTCATCAGTCAGCTATTTGTACATAACAGACCATGCCAAAGCTTAGTGGCTTAAATAATAATTGTAACTCTTCCATGATTCTGCAAGTTGGCTGGATGGTTTTTCCAATCTGGGCTCATACAGTTTGTCTCTAAAAACTGCTAGTGTCTTGGCTGGGGCTAGGAGGTCCAGGATGGCTTTACTCACATGTCTGGCAGATAGCAGAATACTTATCTAGGGGCTCAGCTGAGGCTCTTCATCTCTGCTCTAGGTGTCTCTCATTCTCCTGGAGGCCAATCTGGGCTTCTTCACTGGGTGATCTCAGGGTTCCAAAAAGCACTGAAGTCCCAGTGCACATGTTTTTTTGTTTTTTTTTTGTTTTTTTAAGATTTTATTTATTTATTTGACACAGAGACAGCCAGTGAGAGAGACAGCCAGTGAGAGAGGGACAAGCAGGGGGAGTGGGAGAGGAAGAAGCAGCCTCCCAGCAGAGGAGCCTGATGTGGGGCTTGATCCCAGAATGCCAGGATCACGCCCTGAGCCGAAGGCAGACGCTTAACGACTGAGCCACCCAGGCACCCCTGCACATATGTTTTTTAAGCCTCTGTTTATACCATGTTCGGAAATGTCCCATTGACTAATGAAAGTTACATGGTTAAGAACAAACTCAAGGAAAGAGTTTGATAAGAAGAGCATCAAAGAATTTGTGTCTATTTTTGCAATCAACCAGACTACATAGGAAACAGCTTTGAAAGTTATAAGATATATTACAATTGTAAAGGAATATTGTTAACATTTGTTACACTTGCAAACATTTGGTTTGGTTTTTTTTTCCAACTTTAAAAATACTTTTGTTGCTGCTTTAGCCACTGAGAGTCCTTAGTAACCTGCCAAATGCCTTGGCTCTGAATGGTTTCTCTGAGTAATCCATTGTCACTAACATCACCAGCTGGGCCTTAAAATATGAGGAAGAAGAGGTAAGGAAAGAGTTGAGAGAGTGATAGTACCTGGGAAATGTGAGAGCATCAGGATTCAGGGCAAGGTAAGCTTCTAAAATAGCTCAGGAGGCATCAAAGACCACTGGCTTCACAGTCTCCCCAGGCTGGTCCTGGTAGTGGAGGTGATGGAATTTGAGTAGCTCCACAGAGCTCAATAGCTATGCCACAGAGATCTGCATAAAGGGAATTATATCCTAATCCAAGCAGGCCAGGGCATGAGGCATGCTGTGACAAAAGTGGATAAGAAAGAGGGAAACTGGGAATAGGAAGTCAGTGGACTGGAAAATCTACCCTCAGTTATAGGAGGGGCTCCTATAATGGCATTCATCTGTTAGTTATTGTCAGAGCAAGTTAATTGATCAATCCATTCAGCCAGATGGAAATGGTGAGTTGTGAGAGCAAACGCTGATGCTCTAAGTTCTCAGGTATTCATAGCAGAATCCCAGTCGATGGCTGAGGGCATTGAGAGGAAGATCTGGCTTTCTCTCCTTCTCTCCTGAGATGCCTTGTAAAAGCCAGGACAAACCCAGAGCTGCAGAGAAGCTGGTTGGAATTTAGAAAAGTCCCAGTTTCAGGGATATAAGATGTGGGTCAGAGAATGAGTTAAAGCCTCATATAATAGCCAGAGCCAGCAGAACAAAAACTGGGGAAAGCTAAGATTTCAACTGATGGTAGGGGACACTCAGGACTTACTCCAGGCACACTGGGTCAGTGCCAGCACAAATAATCCCAGATCCACCTTCTGCAGCTGAATTACTATTGGGCTTCTTGCCCTCCTCAGGATTAACTCAGTTACCACATGGGTATGAGTCTGCAAAGGACTCATTAGTTACCCTAGGTAGTGGGATCTGAGAGGCCCTCTGCCTTTACAGCAGATCTACTTACCTGTTACAAATGAGACAGAGCGGTGGTTCTGAGCACTGTCTGTGGAGACAGGCCTTGGTGAAAAGTCTAGTT
The DNA here is from genome assembly GCF_024610735.1 of Ursus americanus. Lineage (NCBI taxonomy): Eukaryota > Metazoa > Chordata > Mammalia > Carnivora > Ursidae > Ursus > Ursus americanus. The sequence goes on along the minus strand of NC_142137.1, from coordinate 6,627,994 downwards.
TTGCCATTTACCATCTATGTGACATGGATGTGCTTCTTCCCTTCTGCATTAATCAACATCTATAGAATATAGATCATTATTGTACCTACCTTAAAGGATGTTGAGAGGGTTAATGAGTTGAGTTAATGGACACAGAAGGTATAGAAATATTAGTACCTGGCAAAGGGTGCTAGATAGTTACGATTATAAGTGTTTCTTTCCTCTGCAAAAATTGACTATCTACCATTGTGTTTATGAAAGTATAAAATCAGATTTCCTACATTCAGAGCTCTTAACTATCTTTGTCTTTTAAAATTGTATGACCATCCAATCTTAATTAATATTAAGCAAATTTGGTCAGAGACTCCGAAAAGGGAATTATTCCATTCTTGCTAAAGATTTTTCTCTGTATTTTGCACTTCTAGCTGAGTCTACCGCTGCAAAAGGAAAAAAAAAAACTGATAAGCATGAAGTTATAAACACATGTAGAGGCACCTTCTGGTGTCTCCTATTGGAAGGTGATTAGTCAAGGAGAAAGCATCTCTGAACCAGGGGAACATAACAGCCATTAAAACACAGTGTACAACTGTTGGTGAGAATTTAAAATGGTGCAGCCTCTATGAAAAACAGCATGGGAGTTTCTTAAAATATTAAAAATGGAAATACCATATGATTGAGCAATGCCACTTCTATGTATTTATCCAAAAGAATTGAAATCAAGATTTTGAAGAGTTATGCACAGTTCTATGTTCATTGTAGCATTACTCACAATAGCCAAGATGTGAGAACAACCTAAGTATCCACTGATGGATAAATGGATTAAAAAAATGTGGCACACACATAATGGAATATTATTCTGCTTTTAAAAAGAAGGAAATTCTGCAAATGTGACAACATGGATGAAGCCAGAAGACATTGTGCTAAGTGAAATAAGCCAGACACAGAAAGACAAATGCTGCATGATTTCACTTACATTAGGTTTCTAAAATAGTTAAATTCATAAAATCAAAGAATAGAATGGTGGTTGCAAGGAACTGAGGTGAGGGGTGGGAAATGAGGAGTTACCAATCAACAGGCATAAAGTTTCAGTTAAACAAAAAGAATAAGCTCTGCAGATATGCTGTACATTGAATTTATAGTCAACAATGTGTTGTACAGTTAAAAATGTAAGAGAGTTAGAAAATAAACTATACAAACATGGCAAATTATACAATGTAATTCAATTATTAAGGAGAAAAGAGGGACATAATCTCAGAAGTTTTTGTCACCCAGCTATTTTCTGAAGATTTATTTCTTCAGCTGTGTTTGCCCCTAGAGAAAAACATATCCTGAGCAGCTGTATACAAGTGACCAAATAAAATATCTTAAGTTTCCCATCAAAAGAGCATTATCTGCTGTGAATCTGCCCTAAATCCCACATCAGAAAGTCTGTCTTTTCTAAGTTTCCTTACAGCTGAAAAGTCCTACCTTCAAAGAATTTCTAATTAGCCAAATGCTCTCGAAATAAGATTTTCCAGTAGTCAGTTTTGGCAAATGACTGAAGTAAGCATGTATGAAATGAAAAGAGGAAGGGACACACAACTTCGATTTTAGATACCCATCTGGATGTGCTTGACAGTTAGTTGTTCATCTCTGCTCTCTGCCTCACAGTGTCTGGAGAATGACAGAGGTGTCAGGGGGACAAAATGAGAAGACACAGTCTCTTCCCTGGAGAAATACATGAACTCAGAGAATAATACAAGGTAGGATAACACCTCAGAGCCATGTACTACTTTAAAATATATAAAGAATTTGCCTGTACATTAATCATTTAACCCTCAAGATCTGTGGCTTTTTGACTTCATGTCCACATTTGACAAATGAGGAACTCGAGACTTATGAGAAATAATTGACTTGCTCAAGATCATAATGCTAGTTAATAGTTGATGTTTGGACTCCTGACAGGTCTGAGAGATTTTTTCCTGATTCTTTGTCCCATGGTTCTCTCACTAAACCATCTTTACATTCAGTCTGTCTTCTAGGTTTAGAGAAACCAAGGGTCTAGTCAGAAGTCTAGTGGGGCTGAAAGAGATGCTTCATGCTGAGGATTCTAGGGAAAGAAATTTGTGTAAATAAAGTGCTGCCACGTGGACACCAGTCACGTATGGTCCCTGAACCCCAGTTCCCCAGATATAGTTAGTTTTAGGAGCCTGAAGATGGGCCACAAAGATTTGAGGACCACTGTAACATAGAAACTTAAAGAGTAGCCATTCATATTTCCCAAACTGGAGTGGGTAATATTTCAGGATAAACTACAAAACGTCCTTTTGATTCTGAATTTCTCTGTGTTCCCCTCCTTTGCCAAAAGCTATGTGGTACCTCAGAACAGCTCTATCAGACTTACTTCACATATGCATTACAGAAAACTTCGCCTACTTCACATTCTCTTGTGTGTTTTTCTTTAACTTAAAAAAGCACCGCAGAGATGGGTGAAGTCTACTTACTCCCTGTTTATAAGATATAAACTCCCTGTTTATAAGATATATAAATGATAACTATCCAAAATTATAATACAACACTCAAATTATATGCTTTGTTTATTATATGGTGGCCAACTGCATCTTGTTGACTTTCTCAGCTATAGACCGAAGTAGACTGGTTTTCCTCAGATGCTTGTTAGGACACACATGCCTATTAGTGCCATCTGCTATTATCTCTGTAGGACCACCACCTGCCCTGGGTAATTTCCTGTGTTCTTTGGCAGGGACCAACAACTCAAAGACACAGATGCTTGTGTATCTGTTCTCTTATTCTTCAATGACCCACACCTTTTCAAAGAGAAGTACATCAGACTATGTGTCTCAATTCTCTCACTCAAGATGATCAACCACATACTTTCAAAAGCCCCAAACCACCTCCTTCTGAAAAATTATAAAGTGAAATAAAATCATGTAGGTATGAATGTAGAATGGGATTTTTGTAGATTATCTTGCTCAGTTCCCCAGTTTTATAAATGAGGGAAATAAGGCCAATTAAGTCTTTAGAGCAGTATAAATGATAAGAGACAAGTGATGAAGAGTCATTCTTTGTGCAGAAAAGTATTATGATTAAAATTGTGATTTAAAAAAACTAATCTTGCCATTTGCAATGACGTGGAGGGAGCTAAAGTGTATTATGCTAAATGAAATAAGTCAGAGAAAGACAAATACCATATGATTTCACTCAAATGTGGGATTTAAGGAACAAAACAAATGAACATAGGGGGAAAACAAGAGAGAGAGGCAAACCATAAAACAGACTCTTAACTATAGAGAACGTACTGAGGGTTGTTGGAGGGGACTTGGGGGGGATGGGTTAAATGAGTGATGGGGATTAAGGAGGGCACTTGTTGTGATGAGCACTGAGTGTTGGATGTAAGTGATGAATCACTAAATTTTACACCTGAAACTAATATTACACTATATGTTAACTGGAATTGAGATAAAAACTTGAAACCAAAAAAAGAAAAAAGAAAAATTAATAAGGCAATGAAACATCAATTGGCTAGAAAAGATCAGAAGGGAGAAAAATAGCTAAAAAGCAATTACAATAATCCAAGGGTGAGAGAGTGAAGGTATCTGAATCCAGGGTAGGGTAGTGGGAAGGAAGCAGCAATGTACAGGAAGGTATGAGTCCATGACATACATCAAAAACTACCTCTTATCTTTGTGGAAGGGAGATTGCTGACGGCATGAAATAGAATCAGTAGACATTTGTGAGGTGTTTTGTATGTGTTATTCCACTAGATGCTAGGGATATTACTAAAGACAAGAGGAAAAAAGCCCGGGCCTCATGGTATTCATTTAAAAAATTGAGAAGAGGAGAGCTGATTGAGTGACAGGATTGGGAAAATAATAAAAATTTTTTAAATTTTGGAGTCAGACCCAGTGTTCAGTTGGAAAATAAGAGAATCAAAGAAACCTAGAGGTAGAAGAAACTAAAAGATACCTGTTTGCCACATCACCAACCCTAGCCCTATTTCCTCTGCCCAAATGTCTCTTCCAACTCTTTTTGTCCAACTATGATGCAAAAGTAGGAAGCCATTTCTTTCTGCCTCTGAAATCTTTGCTATCTATAGTTGTCCTTTTGTCCCTCAACATGTATCTCTCAAAGGTCCACTTATGGCCTGAAGCTCAAATACAGTGGTATCTGGAAAACACCTTTCCTCTGCCTGGCCACACTCCCTTCCCTAAGTGTCACTGAATCCTTGACCAGTTTTGTTGACTTCTTTAGACTGTCTTTAGTTCTGCGATTTCTACCAGATGTGAAAGAGGTTTTAAAAAGAGTTGGATGATAGAATTGTTTGATTCCTAATGTCTTTCCACTACTAATTGATCATGAGGCCAGAAACTAACATGTCTAAGAATTAACCTATCATTATCTTTCCCCCAACTCTGACCTGGATTTTCTATTTATTTTAATGCTACAAGCCCCCGACACATTCAGACTGCTGATGCTCTAGCTTTCTTTTTTTCCTTTCCTTAAGAAGAAAAGTTTTTTTTTGTCCAGATGAGAAGCAAAAGTGTGGAAAAGTTGGGTTGTTTCTCCAGATGGTATAATTGGTCATTAGGGAGCTAGTGAAGTGTCTGGCTTGGCATCTACACACTGAGAAGGAACATATAAGCACATTTTTAGTACCTTTAATGTAACTACTGTACCCTTGACACCGAGGGCTAGATGTATCTACTAAACTAGGGAAACAGCAAGCATGGATACTTTGTCTCTAAAATATTGGATCCAGAACAAACTCCCTAATCATATTTTCCGTGGCATTAGAATAAGAGAACCCAACTCTTTGAAAATATAGCCCCAAGGGGTGCAGCATAAATAGAGGACTTCTCTTCCTTGGTTTCTCTTGCCCACAACTAAATGTATTGGTTCCCCAAATCTATCCCAAAAATAAAAATAAAAATAAATGTTGATTAGTTTTTAATTATGAAATAAGGATAAAGTTTACTTTTAACAATATGATGCTTCCAACCCAAAAAGAAAGTGTATGATTCTACCTAGAATAAATGAAGATTCAATTGAAAAACTTGGCTACACAGTAATATTTCCCAGGCTGATGGAGAGAAAAGGAAACTAGTATTTATAAAATACTCCATGTTTTAGGCACTGCCCTAGAAATTTTCTACAAAGCAGAGTTCCAGTAGGATGAATTAGACATATGACAAGCCAAAATGCTAATGCATTTTTAGAAACTTGAGAAAGAGTATCATTTAACATACTGCTTTTTTTTTCATGAGTTATTGATTATAAAGCTAAAAAGAAAGTGATTTGAAGTGGGTTGCAGTATGTGAGATTGCTAGAGATGAGAGAGCAGTTGATTTTCAGTGCATTGAGGACTTATCTTCATCAGAATCAGAAATCCTGATTGGAAACCAAGATTGAATATAAGATTGCATTTACAGAGCTGTAGCTTGTTGTCTCATCCAAACAGTTATATTGCTAACTATTAATTTTCAGCTTATGTCTGTGTAGGAAGTGGTAGGGAAAAGATTAGTCTCATTTTATATAAAAAGAAGCAGAGATAAAAAGAAGCTAAGTGATTTTTATTTAACCCTCCGCAGAAGATCATTAGCTGATACCAAATTAAACCTAACTCACAGGTACAAGAATTTATGCTCTGGATGTTACCATTTTTCAACCATGAAAATGAATTCTTATTAGACTACCTGTATGTCTTTAGCTCTCAATTACCGAGGATTAACTTGTTAAATACACCCACTACTGGAAACCCCTCCTTTTTTGCTTCTACCCACAATGTAATCTTCAGAGAAATTTGAGACTTTGACCTTTTGAAGTAATAGCACATTATCCAGCTGCAATGGAATGAGTCAGCACCAATGGAATGAAGTCACACAATACCATCCAGAGAGCAGTCCACTCAAGTAATACAAATCATTCCTGAAATAGTTGTCCTTGCAACTATTAAAGAAGAAAATCTAAGAGAAGAGGAAAAGAGAATCAAGGAGAGCAAAATCCATTGTTTTAAAATTTAAATCCGTTCTTTTGAAACTGTTGTTAGTGTTCTCCTCATTGAGTACAATTACTTATCTAGTCCGCCCGGATTTATTCAAAAGGCCCAATGATTTCGATATGAATGTCATATAAGTAAGATTGGAAAAATAATGCATCAGTCTGCATAAATGCCAGTAGGGAACATTATAATCTTTGGGGGTGGCACCAGTCTCTGCAGGCAGTGGGAGAGTTAGGAGGGCCCAGCACACTGCCCTTGCTTCCACCCTCCTCCCATTACCTGGGGCCTTGGCAGTCACATGACTTTTCCAGAGGTTTGATGTCCTCTCTCATCAGTAACATGAATATGTATTTCCTAACTTCTTCACAAGGTCGCTGTCAGTGTCCAACGACTGAAATACGGAAAAGCGTGTGTATCTACCGCATGTCAACTTAGCTAGACTGGAACTACATTTTCCAGAATTCCCTTCCCTGCATAGTTCTGGGTTAGTCTGGGCTGCAAGAGGCATTAGGCAAGATTTGAAATGTGGCGACAGAACAGCAGCCATCTCAGTGCAGGAATGAGACACAGCTGCATCTCACACTCAGTGCTGCTTATCTGTAGGCTCCTCTGGGTGGTGCAGAGCAGCAGTGAGGCCACCAGCTGCCACACCACCTGCTGGCTCCTTCTTCAGCTTCTCTGACTCCTGGGTCAGGAGCTTGTGAAGCCCTATGACAGAGCCCCAACTTCACTTGCAAGACACCCTGCCATCTAGGCATAAAGACAGAGAGACACTGATGAGTTCCAGTTCATCTTTGTGGGTTATAGTTCATCTGTTCCTTGCTTCCCCCACTTCACATCCATCTGCCCTTCCCAAATGACTGTTTGACTGCTGCTATCTCCAGGATGTAGCTTTAGATATAGGAGAAATAGCCTCCAAGGACTGTTTAGCTCCTGTAATTGCGTAAGGTCAAAAATCTATAATATATCCCTTACTATATAAATAGAAGTAGATATAGATAGATATACACATATAGATAGATGTGTGTGTGTCCTATTGATTCTGCTTTTCTAATGGAACCCTGACTGATACAGCATACTATTCTTAAAAACATGGACTGTTTATCTCAATATTCACAACATAGCAAGTGTTCGACAAATTAATTATTAACTCAAAGTATTTATTTGGCGAACTTTCAAGATCAAACAAAAATAACGTAATTTTTTAATGCAATGATCACCAAAACAAAATACCGAGGAGCTAACAAATGTTGTTTCTTGATTACATATTAATAAGATGAACTGTTGCCTAGAAATATTTTCTGACATAATCAGACCAATTTATATGTAAGAATTCACTATGTCTGGTCCCTTGACATAAACTTAACAACTAAACCTTATAATATTTAAATTTGAAACGTTTTCATGCACCATTATTTTTAATGGCATAAACAGGAAGCTGTTTGCACCCAGCTAGTGGTGATTATTTCAGACTATAAATAAAGAAATATTTGTGATGGAGCAAAAAACTAGTGAACACACTTGAAATTGGTAATATTCTTATGTATAAGTGGAATGTTTTCACCCTTTAACTCTCAAAGATAATAAAATATACACATTTACAGTTTTAATGACAATTGCAATATTAAAATTATCTAAATAAGGTTTTCATTAACCAAATTTTTACCGAAAAGAAGACATATGCGTATTTGTAAAAAAAAAAAAATTATAGAGCTTTAAAAGCCTCAAAACTCTTTCTCTCCATTATAACCATCATGTTATATATTATGAGTCAACAACAACAAAATAGCTGCAGCTAAACACCAAAGACTTAGAAAGCCAGGGAATTGGAATTAGACACAATCATGGGAGTAAGGCAACCACTGGGACTCTGAGGTACAGAAAGTCAAAGGACTCCAAGTCAGGCAGTAGGAAGCTACATCTAGACTGTCTGTGAGTAGGAACTGGGGTCCTAGCCCTTAGAGGGAGGGGGGTAGAGGAAGAAGTATAAACAATGCAATTCCTGGACCAAGATTATGGGCCATCAACTGAGGGGCTGGATTATTCATTCATCTGTTCCTCTAGATGAATATTCTTCCTTTTGTTTCTCAAACTCTGTAGTCATCTGGAGCCATGTTTATATCTACTCCCGTGGCTCAAACCCCAGCCATTTTGCCATGTTTCCTAAGTTTACATTTCAACCCTAAGTTTTCTCTGGAGTTAGAGCCACAAGCCCTTGTATGTCCACCTCATGTCACCTCAGGGATGTATCACAGCATCTCAAATTCAAAATGTACAGAAACTGTTCTGCCCAGAACTTGTTCCTCTTTCCTATATTCCTTCACTCATCTATTAATTCTGTTAAACATACACTGAATATCAAACATTTGCCAGGTTCTGAAACTCAGTAACAAATTAGATGTTCCCAGTTCATAAGTGATTTAAAATCTAGTGCAAAATTTCTCAGCCAAGCCATAGACTGAAATTGCCTGGAATCTTGAAAAAGTACCAAAGCATGGGCCCTATTGTCAAATATTATAATTTAATTGGTTTTTATTGAAGGGGAAAGCACATTCTTATTATGTTTAAAAAGCCCTCTAAGTGATTCTAATGTGTAGCTAGGGTTGGAATACCAGCCTATCATTCATGTAAAAAGCATGGAAATTACCTTAGAACTTTTATTTTTTACTACCTCCAATATCCCATTAGTTTACCAGCTCTTATGGGAATGCTACAAGAACATTTCTTAAACTTCAGGACCCATTGTCATTGTTCTTCCCACTGCCTTAGGTCACCCTAATTTCTTCAAAATTTTGGCAGTCATCTTCTAACATGTTTCCTTGTTGCTGGTTTTTCCCTCTCAGATCTGTTTCCCAAATAACAGCAGGAGTGATTTTCCTCAAACACGATAATGATCATACAGAGACCTAATGATCTAACTCTAGTTGCATATATAAACATATAAAATAAATATATAATGTATAATTCCAGAATAAAAACATTAAATGAAAAAAAATCATTTAAGAATATGTGCAGTTTGATTCCACTTCAAGATCAAAAAAGGCAAAACCAAATATATACATATATATGTATTTTTTAAATAAACTTCTTATTAAAGAAAGATTTCCATAAAGAAAAGTACTCAAATTAAAACCACACAACCTGAAGAATTTTCACAAAGTTAACACAGCCACCACACAGGTTAAAAAATGAAATGTTACTAGCACCTCAGAAGTCTTTCCTTGTACCTCATGCCAATCATTCTTCTCTCCTTCTAGATGTAACCAACTATATGACATCGAATATAATAAATTTCCCTGTTTCAAACATTATTTAAATAGAATCACATGGTATATATTCTTTAACATCTGATTTCTTTTCAACAATGTTACATTTGTAGCATTGCACAGTGCCAGTATCACAGCCAACGAAGTTTATCTAAGGTGTGATTATTGCTAATTGAAAACTTTTCCCAGAATGCATGGCTGGCTCAGATGGGGGAACATGTGACTCTTGATCTCCCAGTCATGGATTTGAGCCCCATATTGGGTGTAGAGATAAGTAAATAAATGAACTTTAAAACAACAACATTACATTTGTGAAATTCATTCATGACATTGTATGTAGTAGTGGTTTCTTCTTTTTCTTTACTATATACTATTCTGTGTAATAATATTCTAATTTATTTATCCTTTCTACTAATGGCCATTTGGAGCACTTCCTACTTTGGGATATAACTAATAATACTGTTATGAATATTCTTAAACACCTATTTCAGGACACTGAAGCATGCATTAGTTTTTTTTCCTCCAAATTTTTACTGAAATTCGTTAGTTAACATCACAGTGTAATATTAGCTTCAGGTATAGAATTTAGTGACTCACCACTTAAAACACCCAGTGCTCATCATAACAAGAGCACTCCTTAATTCCCATTACCTGTGTAACCCATCCTCCCACGCATCTCCCCACCCACCTCCCCTCCGGTGACCATCAGATTGTTCTCTATAGTTAAGAGTCTGTTTCTTGGTTTACCTCTCTCTCTCTGTGGTTTTTTTTTTTCCTTTTGCTCATTTGTTTTGTTCCTCAAATACCACATATGAGTGAAATCATACCTTATTTGTCTTTCTCTGACTGACCTATTTCACTTAGCTTAATACTCTCTAGCTCCATCCACATCATTACAAATGGCAAGATTTCATTCTTCTTATGGCTGAGTACTATTACAGTGTACGTATATACCACATATTATTTATCCATTCATCAGTCAATGGACATGTGGGCTCTTTCCATAATTTGACTATTGTTGATAATGCTGTTATAAAAATCGGTGTGCATGTATCCCTAAAAATCATTACTTTTTAATTTTTTTAATTATATTATGTTAGTACCATACAGTACATCACTGGTTTTTGATGTAAAGTTCAATGATTCATTAGTTGCGTATAACAACCAGTGCACCATGCAATACGTGCCCTCCTTACTACCCATCACCAGCCTATCCAATTCCCCCACCGCCCTCCCCTCTGAAGCCCTCAGTTTGTTTCTTAGAGTCTATAGTCTCTCATGCTTCATTCCCCCTTCTGACTACCCCCTTTCTTTATCCCTTTCTTCTCCTACCAATCTTCCTAGTTCTTATGTTCCATAGATGAGAGAAACCATATGATAATTGTCTTTCTCTGCTTGACTTATTTAACTTAACATTATCTCCTCCAGTGCGGTCCATGTTGCAGCAAATGTTGAGAAATCGTTCTTTCTGATAGCTGAGTAATATTCCATTGTATATATGGAACACAACTTCTTAAACCAGTCATCTGTTGAAGGGCATCTTGGTTCCTTCCACGATTTAGCTATTGTGAACAATGATGCTATGAACATTGGTGCATATGGCCCTTCTCTTCACTACGTCTCTATCTTTGGGGTAAATACCCAGTAGTGCAATGGCTGGATCATGGGGTAGCTCAATTTTTAACTTTTTAAGGGACCTCCACACTGTTTTCCAGAGTGGCTGTACCAACTTGCATTCCCACCAACAATGTAGGAGGGATCCCCTTTCTCCACATCCTCTCCAACAGTTGTTGTCTCTTGCCTTGTCCATTTTTGCCATTCTAACTGGCATAAGGTGGTATCTCAGTGTGGTTTTGATTTGAATTTCCTTGATGGCTAATGATTTTGAACACTTTTTCATGTGTCTGTTAGCCATTTGTATGTCTTCATTGGAAAAGTGTCTGTTCATATCTTCTGCCCATTTAATGATTTGTTTATTTGTTTCTCACGTATTGAGTTTGAGAAGTTCTTTGTAGATCTTGGATACCAGTCTTTTATCTGTAGTATCATTTGTAAATATATTCTCCAATTCCGTGGGCTGCCTCAGTTTTTTTGACTGTTTCCTTGGCTGTGCAGAAGCTTTTTATCTTGATGAAGTCCCACAAGTTCATTTTATCTTTTGTTTCTCTTGACTTTGGAGATGTGTCATGAAAAAGGTTGCTTTGGCCAATGTTGTAGAAGTTTCTGCCTATGTTCTCCTCTAGGATTTTGATGGATTCGTGTCTCACATCGAAGTCTTTCATCCGTTTGGAATTTATCTTTGTGTATGGGGTGAGGGAGTGGTCAAGTTTCATTCTTTTGCATGTAGCTGTCCAATTTCCCTAACACCATTTATTGAAGAGACTGTCTTTTTTCCACCGGATGTTTTTTCCTGCTTTATCAAATATTAGTTGCCCAAAGAGCCGAGGGTCCATTTCTGGGCTCTCTATTCTGTTCCATTGGTCTACGTGTCTGTTTTTGTGCCAGTACCATGCTGTCTTTGTGATCACAGCTTTGTAGTACAGCTAGAAATCTGGCATTTTGATGCCCCTGGCTTTGTTTTTACTTTTCAGCAGTTACTTGGTGATTCGGGGCCTTTTCTGGTTCCATACAAATTTAAGGACTATTAGTTCCAGTTCTTTGAACAATGTCATTGGTATTTTGATCAGGATAGCATTGAAAGTGTAGATTGCTCTGGGTGGCATGGATATTTTAACTGTGTTAATTCTTCCGATCCATGAGCATGGAATATTTTTCCATCTTTTTGTGTCTTCCTCAATGTCTTTCAAGAGTCATTTATAGTTTCTAGAATATAGGTCCTTTACGTCTCTGGTTAAGTTAATTCCAAGGTAATGTATGGTCTTTGGTGCTATTGTAAATGGGATGGATTCCCTAATTTCTCTTTCTTCAGTCTCATTATTCGTGTATAGAAATGCAACTGATTTCTGAGCATTGATTTAGTATCCCACTACATTACTGAATTGCTCCATAACTTCTAATAGTTTGGGAGTGGATTCTTTTGGGTTTTCAATATAGAGTATCATGTCATCTGCGAAGAGAGACAGTTTGACTTTTTCTTTGCCAAATTGGATACCTTTTGTCCCTTTTTGTTGTCTGATTGCTGTTGCAAGGACTTCTATTACTATGTTGAATAATAATGGCAAGATTGGGCATCCCTGTGGTGTACCTGATCTTAAGGGAAAGGCTTACAGCTTTGCCCCATTGAGAATGATATTTGCTGTAGGCTTTTCATAGATGGTTTTTATGAGATTGAGGAATGTACCCTCTATCCCTACACTCTGAAGGGTTTTAATCAGGAAAGGATGCTGTATTTTGTCAAATGCTTTTTCTGCATCCATTGAGAGAATCATATGATTTCTGAATTTTTCTTTCTGGATAAAATCTATGATATTGATTGATTTGCGAATGTTGAACCACCCTTGCAATGCAGGGATGAATCCCACTTGGTCATGATGGATAATCCTTTTAATGTACAGTTAGATTCTATTAGCCAGGATCTTGTTGAGGATTTTGGTGTCCATATTCATTAGGGAAATCGGTCAGCAATTCGCCTTTTTGTTGGGGTCTTTGCCTGGTTTGGGGATCAAGGTAATATTGGCCTCAAAGAATGAGTTTGGTAGCTTTCCTTCTGTTTGTATTTTTTGAAATAGCTTTAGGAGAATAGGTATTATTTCTTCTTTGAATGTTTGGTAGTATTCGCCAGGAAAACCATCCGGTCCTGAAGTTTTGTTTTTTGTAAGGTTGTTTATCACTGTTTCAGTCTCATCATAATTAATTGGCCTGTTTAAAAAATCAATTTCTTCCTGTTTCAGTCTTGGTAGTTTATAGGTTTCGAGGAAGTCCTCCATCTCTTCCAGTTTGTTTAATTTATTGGCATAAAGCTGTTGACAAAAGCTTCTAATAATCCTACCAATTTCATTAGTGTTGGTTGTGACCTCTCCTTTATCATTCATAATTTTATTAATTTGGGTCCTTTCTCTATTCTTTTGGATAAGTCTTGTCAGTGGTCTTTCAGTTTTATTGATTCTTTCAAAGAACCAGCTTCTAGTTCTGTTGATCTGCTCTACTGTACTCCTGGTTTCTAATTCGTTGATTTCTGCTCTAATCTTGGTAAACTGCTTCCTTATGCATGGATTAGGCCTGTTCCTCTGTTGCTGCTCCAGCTTCTTGAGATGAGAATATAAAAACTGCATTTTAGATTTTTCTATTCTTTTGAGTGAGGCTTGGATGGCTATGTATTTCCCCCTTAGGACTGCCTTTGCAGTATCCCATAGGTTTTTGACTGTTGTGTTTTCATCATCGTTGGTCTCCATAAATTGTTTAAATCGATTTTTGATTTCCTGTTTCATCGAATCATTCCTTATCAGGATGGTTCTTAGTCTCCAAGTGTTTGAGTTTCTTCCAAATTTTTCCTTGTGGTTGAGTTCCAATTGCAAAGCATTGTGGTCTGAGAATATGCAAGGAATAATTTCAGTCTTTTTGTACCTGTTGAGACCTGGTTTGTGTCCCAGAACATGGTCTATTCTTGAGAATGTTCCATGGGCATTAGAATAGAATGAGTATTCTTTGGTTCTGGGGTGTAGTGTTCTATATATACCTATGAGGTCCAACTCATCATGTTTGGCATTCAAAGCTCTTGTATCTTTGTCAGTTTTCTGCATGGATGCTCTGTCTATTTCTGATAGTGGAGTGTTGAGGTCCCCTACTATTAACGTATTTTTTTATATATGTCTCTATTCTGGTTAATAGTTGGCCTGTGTATCTTGTTGCTTCCCTGTTGGGGGCATAGATATTTATAATTGTCATATCCACTTGTTGGATACATCCTTTAAGAATAATATAGTGCCCTTCTGTGTCTCTAACTATAGTCTTTAGTTTAAAATCCAATCTGTTTGATTTGAGAATTGCTACCCCAGCTTTCTTTTGAGGTACATTGGCATGAAAGATGGTATTCCATCCCTTTATTTTCAGTCCAAATGTATCTTTGGGTTCAAAATGAGTCTCTTGTAGACAGCAAATGGATGGGTCATGTATTTTTATCCAATCTGCAACCCTGTGTCATTTTATGGGAGCATTAAGCCATTTACATTGAGAGTGATTATTGAGAGATATGATTTTAATGATGCCATGTTGCCAGTAAAGTCTTTGTTTCTATAGATTGTGATTTTCTGTTCTGTATCACTCTTGGGGCCTTTTGACTTTTATAGAACCCTCCTTAATATCACCTGTAGGGCTGCTTTTGTGGTTACAAAATTGGTTAATGACTGGTGATTCTGGAAGTTCTTTATTTCTCCAGCAATTCTGAATGAAAGCCTTGCTGGATAAAGGATCCTTGGCTGCATGTTTTTCTCTGACAGAGCTTTAAAAATGTCCCCCCCCCCAATCCTTTCTCTCATTCCAGGTCTGTGTAGACAGGTCTGACGTAATTCTGATACCTTTGCCTTGGTACGTGAGAAATTTCTTTGCCCTGGCCGCTTTCAATACTGTATCCTTGGATCTAATATTTGCGAAATGCACTATGACGTGACGTGGTATAGGTTTGTTGTGGTTGAGCTTGGGAGGGGTCCTCTCTGCCTCTTGGACATGAATGTTTGTTTCCCTTGCTAGATTAGGGATGTTTTCAGCTACAATTTGCTCAAATATCTCTTCTAGACCTCTGTTTTTCTCCACCCCCTTGGGGATGCTGATGATTCTGACATTGGAATGTTTCATTGAGTCAGTAATCTCCCGTAACCTACATTCTTGAGCATGGATTTTTCTAAGTCCAGATCCTATTTTCGTTTTTTCTTCTACTAACCCATTCTCCAAGTCGCTGATATGTCTTCTGCCTCATTCACCCTGACTGTCATAGCCTCTAGTTTTGACTGCATTTGGCTCATAGAATTTTTAATTTCTGCCAGATTCGCTCTCATTTCCACCCTTAGAGATTCTATATTCTCATTAACATTTTTGTTAATATTTTTTTCAAGTCTACTCATCATCTTTACCATTGTTACTCTGAATTCCATTTCTGATAATTTGGTTATATCCGTATCCATTAGTTCTGTGGCAGATGCCACAGACTCATTGTCTTTTCTTTGCTGGGGGGGGACTTCTTCTTCTCGTCATTCTGATGAGGAGAGGTTGCGGGGTTGTCCAGAGCCCAAATTATTGACTGGGGCCCAGGCAGTGTGCACTTGTTTTATAGGGATCTTAGGGATGTAGGCTTGTTGACTTTTCAGCCTGCCTTCTGGGGGAGGGGCCTGCCGCGCCAATACTCAGGCAACCCTTTTTGGGTAGAATCTCCGTGTCCCCTGCGAGGGGTGATCGGGATGGGCACACTGTGAGCTGGTATTTTCAGGCATTTGTTCTCTGGTGGCTTTCCCTGGTGGTTTGCTCTGCCTCTTCTGAGAGTCAGAGCAGCAGTGGCCGAATCTCAGCCTCTGTCTCAGAACAGAGGGATCTTGGACTGTTCTCCACTGATGTTCTGGCCAGTTTAACTCTGTTTCTGTTGGTGCTGCTCAACCCTGCAGCATCCCAGGATGTGCGCCCCACACCCTGCATCCCAGCCCTCACTTCCAGGGCCTGTGTGTCTCTGTCGTTTGTGTTTCTAACATGTCAGCCTCCAGCTGCCCCGCACAATCCGGAGCTCCAAGTTTCAGTTTGGTTCCAATGAACGCACCGGAGCTCCAGTTTTCAGTCTGGTCTCCCACGTTCCCTGGCTCACGGTCTCAGTCGGCTCTCTCGAGGGTGCCAGTCCGCAAGTCCACCCACTCCCCCGTGCAGGTGGCTACCGCTTCCTGGTGCCCGAATGCTGCAGCTCCCTCCCCCTTCCATTTATCTTCCGATATCTGTGTATGGTTTCACGGCTCCCCACTTTGTACCTCAATACTCAGTGCTGGAGATGTTCTTTTGTAAAGATCCCGATGTATCTTCCTGCCTCTCAGGCTGATTCCGTGGATGTTCAGGATGGTCTGGTACGTATCCAACTCGACTCAGGGGACCGGCTGAAAAAGGGGTCTTCTACTCCTCTGCCATCTTCTGATGAAAAAAACCATTATTTTTGTATCCTTTGGGTAAATACCTAGTAGTGCCATTATTGGATTGTAGTGTAGTTCTATTTCTAAGGAAATTCCTTCGTGTTTTCCACAGTGGTAGACGTGGTGCATGAGCGGTTTGTGCTAGTCTTCTGGGGAAGGGGACAGATGGGCTGGTCCTTAGGCGCACTTACCCAAGAAAATCAGTACCAGCAGAGCACTGGGGGGCAAGTCTTGGTGTAAGCAACTTAGGCAGCCAGTGTTGGCACTGTGTTGTTTACTGAAACTGGATTATGCTGAGAGGCAGGGGAGGGAAATGGTGCTAGCCTGCTCCTTTGTCCCCTGAAAGGGGTCTCCCTGCTTGCTGCTTTCAAGGAAGCACCCCAGAAGAGTGAATAATTTCCTCTTGTGTATCCCAGGCATCCTAATTGTTCTCATTAAAAGAAAATGTAATTATGTGATGTGATAGAGGTGTTAACTAAAGCCACGGTAGGCATTAAGGAGGGCATGTGATATCATGAGAACTGGGTGTTATACGCAACTGATAAATTATTGAATACTACATCTGAAACTAAGCATGTACTATATGTTGGCTAAACTGAAGTTAAATTGAAAAAATATTGCAATATATAAATGTATCAAACCTTAAATTGTACATCCTAAATTTACACATTGTATGTCAGTTATATCTCAATCAATAAAAACAAAAAACAAACAAAAATGCATGAACTGCGAGGGAAGAATATTCTTCTCATAGCCTCCGGAAAGAAACCAAAAGTAAATTAGAAAAAAGCAACACTGGCCTGTTAAAATTGATAGTTTGAGCAGCACTACTTCAGCTTATTCTAGAAGGCATCCTGTTTTCTACCAGACAAGGAGACAGGACTGGTCTGTACAGAAAAGGTACAGGAAAGTGGTTCTATGAGAAGGGATCTTTTCCAACCCATGTAGGACCAGAGGAAAGAGCTACTCTCAAGCCTTCAGTTGGACTTTCCAAATAGCTATAATTCAGGCTGACATGAAAAGCCCTGCTTCTGCACATGAGAGTATTGTGTGTGTGTGTCTGTGTGTGTGTGTGTGTGTGTGTGTGTGTGTGTGTGTGTGTCTGTGTCTTTCTATTTGTGTCTGTGTGTGTCTGCAGGGAGCTAAAATAGTGTGCCTCACCTCGGTGATGGCTGCAGCCACTGTCCAAAGTCTGGAGGCTGACCCATTTCTTCCTAAGCTGTGCTGCATTGTCCCTGCATGCCCACTCTCCCTCAGTTCCCACACATTCTCAAGCATGATGGGCCAGATTCCTATGAATTCTGTGAGGTATAAGATTATCTCGTTAAATTATTTCTGCTTAAATTAGCTAGTCTGTTTCTGGTATTGGTAGTCAATAATCCTGATTGGTCCAGATACTTATAAAAAACAAATTATCCCCCACAGCACCTGTACCCAGAACTATGTAGCAGAACCAACTTTCCACGGTCCTAGGTCCAGGTCTGTTAGACTGAAGGACAAAGAGAAGTAAAACACGAAGGGAACAGAAAAACTGTGGAAGGTGCATTGAAAGCCAGCAAAACTCATCTGACCCAAAACAACTGAAAACAGGGACTCAAACAAGTCCACATACACACGTTTGGTGCCACACTCTTCATAATGGCCAAGATGTGGGAACAGCCCAAATGCCTATCAACTGACAAATGAATAAACAAAATATGATTTATCCATTCAATGGAATATTGCTCAGCCGTAAAAGAAATGAAACTCTTATACATGCTACAACGTGGATGAACCTTGAAAACATGCTAAGTGAAAAAAAGCAGACATTAAAGACCGTATATTGTATGATTCCACTTATATGAATGTCCAGAACAGGCAAGTCCACAGAGACAGAGAGCAGATTGGTGGTTGCAAGGGGCTGAGGGAAAGGTGGGGAAAGGGAAGTGACTGCTTAACAGATATACGGTCTTCTTTGGGGATAATGAAAATGTTTTGTTACTAGATGGAGGTGATGGTTGCACAGAACTGTGAGTATACTAAATGTCATTGAATTGTTCACTTTAGAATGGTTAATTTTATGTTATGTGAATTTCACCGCAATAAAAGATTTTTTAAAAATCCTGCTAAGGTTTTGATTGGAATTGCAATTAATCTATACATCAATTTGGAGAGAATTGATATCTTAACATTGTCTTCTAATCCATGAAGATGATGTATCTATTAAGTCTGTTTTTTTCATCAGTGTTTTTAGTTTTGTACACAGTTATTTCATATATTTTGCTAGATTTATACCTAAATATGTCATCTTTTTGGTGCTGTTGTAACTGATAATTTTTAATTTCAATTTCTAACTATTTATGTGTAGTGTATGACAATATGATTCATTTTTGTATAATGACATTGTATCCCACAGCCTTGTTAAATTCACTTATTCTATTGGCTTATTTTTCAGATTAGTTGGTAATTTTTTATACAGGAAATAATATTGGGAGGTTTTATTTCTTCCTGTGTAATCTGTGTTACTTTTATTTCTTTTTCTTGCCTACTGCCAAGAGCTATAATACAATATTGCATAGGAGTAGGAAGTGTGAATATCCTTGGCTTGTTACATATCTAACATTCATAAAGGTTTTCAAGAAAACATTCTGGTCATGATTTTAAATAACCAAATGAATGTTTGTGGAGGGGCTCCACCTTGTAGACCAAAAAAAGACTGGAGTTTGGAGTCAGCTACATTGGATTCAAAAGCTGGTACTCTCACTTACTAGATCCTGAGTCCTAGTTTACTTATCTGTAAAGTAGAGGAATACCTATGTCATAAGTCAGGTTGTCATGAGACTTGAAAGAGATAATGTATGAAAAGAAACTAAGACAGTGTCTAGCACCTAAGAACACCTGAGATGTGTTCATAGAGTCAGTCCCACCTCTACCACTTACTTTATGACTTTGGACTTTGTAACCAATCTGTGCATCAAGTTTCCCATCTTTTAAAATGCATATAAGTTATAATACCCAGTTCATAGGGTTGCTTAGGGTTTGATTAAATTAAATTAGTAATTTAAACAGAGTATTTAGAAGAGCACATATTGTATAATAGCACATATTGTAACTGAACCAACATGAGTTCACTCCATGGTGAGTCAGAAACTGCAGTTTAAGTTGTCGCACAAAGAAAAGTTTGTTTGCAGTAAATAATATGATCACAGGGAATGGCTTCCAAAGCAGTGAGTCCTTGAGCAAGGGTGGATGGATTCCTTTTATTTAGGGTTAGGATGAATATTTAGATAGAGAAGACTTGTCATTGTATATAGAGGGGGGCATAAGGTTGCACGTGTACTTTAAGGAAATATATCTATGTACACATTGTATGATATGTCTATGAGGTTGAGGCTCCTTCTTGGGTGAAGATTTTAGTATTATAAGAAGATAAAGGTCATCATCACTCATTCTAGAGGTCACTCCATGGTCCATCTGCACAGGTGCAAGTCACGGGTTAAGCTCAAACAGGTCTGGCTGGTCTAGGATGGCTGGAGGTCTTGTTAGGGCAGTCACTATTGCTCATGGGTGGTTTTGCTTTCCATTTGCCTGAGTTAAGAGATAAGCTGGAAAAAGAGCTTAAGAAAAAATGTGGGACGAAGGT
Source organism: Ursus americanus (assembly GCF_024610735.1). Taxonomy (NCBI): domain Eukaryota; kingdom Metazoa; phylum Chordata; class Mammalia; order Carnivora; family Ursidae; genus Ursus; species Ursus americanus. Next base: position 6,608,071 of record NC_142137.1, on the reverse strand, counting down.
TGGTGAGTACAAGCAGGTGGGCAGTAAAGATCAGGTCTTGGGGTCTAGCTGCTGACAATATGAGGTACGATATAAATATTAACTACTATCATCATCACGATCATCATCATCATTGTCATTGTTATTAGCATTATTATTATAATGCTAGTTTACTTCAGTATTGTTTATTTATTGTTATGTAAGAAGCCACTTCAAAAATGTGTGGCTGGGGGCACCTGGGTAGCACAGCGGTTAAGCGTCTGCCTTCGGCTCAGGGTGTGATCCCGGCGTTATGGGATCCAGCTCCACATCAGGCTCCTCTGCTATGAGCCTGCTTCTTCCTCTCCCACTCCTCCTGCTTGTGTTCCCTCTCTCACTGGCTGTCTCTCTCTCTGTCAAATAAATAAATAAAATCTTTAAAAAAATAAATAAAAGTGTCATTTACTTATAAGGTAAAAGCTAAGTTTGATGTTTAGATGATGATCTGAATTCTGAAGTATATGGATGGCCCTTCAAAACCCTTGAAAATTTCCACATTTTGAAAGAGTTATTTTGGCCAAAAAAAAAAGCAACCTAGCAGAGTACACAGAACTGGTTACTATTTTCTAACTTACTTTTTATCTCCAATATCTTGAAGAAAACCACTGTCTCAGTGACTTACAAGAAAGATAATCTAAAGTGTAACATGAACACATATAGGGGTTTCAGGATGTTGTGAAATATTCTCTTACCATTTCCATCAGAATATATTCACATAACCAGCCCCTCATGGGCACCTGGAATTCCCTGCCCTTTGACCTTGCTTCACCTCTGCTCTTTTGTAACTCAAACCTTCTTTCAGAGTTTCTGCTCCATATTGCACTTAACTTTTAAAGACCAGGAGACTTATTTCTTGGTATGATCCTGGCTTGCAAGATATATTCCTTGCTTTTATCTTGGAAAAGAATGTGGATCCTCATGTTCTTCAAGGCAGAGTAACAACAAGACAAGCCAACCTCTCTGTGCCTAATGTTTATTTACCTTTTTTAGAGAAATTCAGATGTGTGAATAACTATCACATTAACAACTATCAGAAATAAGATTGGATTGATGGAAGGAGCAGACACACAGCCTTGGGTAAATCAAACAAAGTGCATTTGCAAAAGGACATAGAAGGAGTCAGTGCATAATTCTGGAAGCCAATGTCTGAGGGAGTGAGTGCCACATCAGACCTTGTGGAAGCTCAACTGCCTTCCTTCAAGGCCAAAAATATATACAGCAAAACATGTACACATAAGGCTGGAACAGTTCTGCATGCAGTCTTGTCATGTGTAAAAAACCACCCCACCTGAGCTAGGTACACAGTATCAGTCTTGGGGTTGTGCAAGGGGCCACATGAACACAGAGCTTCAAGCATGCACAGGGTCCTCACCGATCCTCTGCAGCCTCTCTGGGTCCTTACAGCCTGATTCACATACCTCCCTGAAGTCAGAGCTTCAGACCTAGAACAAAGGTTTGTTGCCCAAATGCCTATAGATGCCAAGGCCACAGTCATTTTAGGAGCTACCAGGCAAATCCTGCAATATGTTATGCAAAAAGAATCCCCTTCCACCAAAAAGGGTGAGAATAGGGAAGAATGAAGGAGAGGTAGAAGAGACTCCACACTGTGTGGAGAGTATTTCGTATTTTCTTATCAGTCTCTGTAATTTTTGACCTACATATGCCTGAATATTAAAACTAGTTTTTAAAAAATGAAATAAAGTGTGGTGCCATAGGACTCTTTTAAGGACCAACATCATGGCCCCACCTACCTCTCTTTAGACATGATGTAACAGAACTAAGTGAGAAAAATTAGCTCTACCCAACTGGTTACTGGCTCTTCTAAAAAAACCAAGAAAGCATTATTAATCTCTGAATGCTAAAAACTTTTATCAGCAGCCTCAGTGAGAGGCACTTTGGGAATGACTGAGGCCCATGGCTTCACATTTGAGGACTGCTGTCTTGGTCCAGAGCTACGGCCAATCATTACGGAATATATGAGAGGAGCAGGACCTGTTCCTAGGCACCACCTTCTCTTTTCTTCATCTTCTACCTTCCTACTACTTCATACACTTAAATATGCCAGCCACTAATAATTTTATCTTTTTTTGCTTTCTTTTAATTTATTTGAAAAATGAAGTTAATACAACTGTAGCACCTTAGACCACCACTCTTATTTCTTCCACACTGTTCTCATTATGCTTCTCCAAACACAAAAATGTTTCCCGTAAAAACAACATCTCATTTTGATAAAGATCCTGGATACATGTGAAGAGTTCTTATTCACTTGAATCTCAGGATTATAGGATTTACTCTGTGTGACTGTTTTGTACAATACCTCAAGTCACATACTACCTTAATCTTTACATGATCAACTAAAGGCTTAGAAGAAATCTGTATTTTAATAATCTTCCTCTAAGGTTGTCATAACAGATGCACATACACATAAATACACGTTCCCATATTTGGAGAGCAGATACCCTCTCATCTATACAAAATAATGTGACAAACCCTATTTTAGGAATCCGGCTCCTCTGAGTCTTGGTTTAACTGATTAAGGTTTTGTTTCAATAAAGTTTTAGAGCATTGGCTTTTCAAGGGGCTTAAGAAAAGAAATCTGAAACTTTGGAATGCCGTTTGGCACAGTCTACAAGTATTTTTCCCATTTTGGGAAACTTCCTACTCTCTTCTTCATACAGAAGGAGGCCACATGTGTTTATACTGTCAGACAACCTGAGAAATTTCCCCCTACTATTTAAAATCTGGAAACTAGAATTTATCATAATGTAAGAATTTTGCTCTTTGCTTTAAAATAAAAAGAAATACCAGTAATTCTGTAAAAACTTCCCACCTTTGGAAAATTTTCATTGGGAAGAAAAGACTGCCCCCTACACCCATCCCCACTTTACTACACCTAAAACCCCAACTTTCCTGGACTGAACAGAAAGACAAAGACTGATACTAGTGAAGACTGAAGACAGAAATTGGTAATTCCTGCCAGAAGGAAAAGCAAGGCCTTGCAGAATTCTAAGAAATCAGTCTTGGATTACCTATAAGATCGATATACAGCTGAACATGAGTTAAAAAAGGAGAGACTTAAAGTTCTCTAACTGCAGTTCTTCTAGGCTAATATTACTAGAAAACTTTTATCCTTTAATCAAGGCAAGCAACTGTAGATAATGCAAGGGCAAGAGCTAGCCCTGTGATGACAGGGACAGCTTCTGGACTAGGGCTTAACATGGTGAACTGTATTCTTCCCTGTGCTGAGCGCATGCAGAGAAGTGTTAGCAGGGAGTTGCTGAAGTACTTAGGACAAGTGCAGCAACTGTGAGACACAGCGGCAGAACATTCCCGGTGAACGGTCATTTCTTTCTTTCTTTCTTTCTTTCTTTCTTTCTTTCTTTCTTTCTTTCTTTCTTTCTTTTTCTTTCTTAGGCCATTTCTACCCCTGAAGAAGGAACACATTGTTCCCGGGGGGTTATGCCAGGGGTGTGGACCTCTTTCTCCAAAGGCATTTACTAAACAACAGCATGTTTGCAGACTGGCATAGGGTTCAGGTACTATATTGATCCTGTGAGTAGTGCTTAGAAAAATCAAATGCCCTGGTTTAAAGTGCCACGAAAGCATCCTGCTTCAAATACTACAGTTGGAAACAAGGGGGAAATCCACTTAACCTGAAGTGATTAACTAAATCAAACGAGATTATTATTTTTTAAATGATGGTGTAGATCAGCTTGCAAATACTTTTTTTTAAAATGCTGCTCCACAAAACCATTACTTTACTTTAACTAATTCTTTTAGATCCACACATCTTTAAAAAAAATAGCTGCCTTCTACTGTTTCTGATACCATGTCATAAAAAGGACTATCTCTGCAATATGGGGCCAAAAAACCCACCAATTTTTATTGCAGTTCTAGCATTTACCACTTACTACTCTTTTTTTTAAGTCCCTTAAATTCTCTGTAATTTCATTTCCTCATTTATAAACTGAATGTTTATGAAATTATATGTCTGTGACCTTACTGTGAAGATTTAAAGTTAGTAAGAGTTAAATACTTTTAAAAGTTGAAAGTATAACATATGTATAAAATACTAATATTATATACATAGTATAAACATGAAGAACATTAGAAAACCATGAAATTAGAAGAGATACAAGATAGTGAAAAATAATAAATCTGGGTTTTTTGAGTAAATATACCAGAACTTACACATCCAAATATGTGCTGCCTTTTTCACAGTGGACACCTTGAGAGACACTTATTTAAATGATGCTACTGCTCAAAACATATTTGGATTTTTTCTTGGAACTGCTATCAGAAGCCAACTTATAAGCAACAAGAAAATCAAACATAATTAGTTTGTCATTAAATCTTGTTTAGCACCAAAACCAGTATTCCTAGTTTGACCCACAACACATTCATCAGACTTAGTTCTATCTGGCTCATGTCACTTAAAAAATTAGTCACACTCAAAAAAAGGTAATTGGCCAGGATTTTCAAAATAAATGTTACAGACTCCAAAAACAATTCTAAAATTATGGTTCTAGAAATTGTTTTAATAAGGCATTATCATTGGAATAACTGTATAGTTTCCAAGACAATTATCCAGGTAGGAACAGCACTATTTGTATGACTAAGTTCTGACTATGTTTTTGAAAATCAGTTCTAGTTCTTAGTAATTCTGCCTCATACATCTCGAGATCCCTCAGAGACACCAGTTCCTGTAAAGGGAATCTGTCTCCATTGCTCATTTTTTAGCTTTATTTCTAGAAAATGTCAAAAACATTTGATTAAACGGACTTGAATGGCAATTAGACCCAGACCTATTTCTTAATGAAAACACTGGCAACAACTCAATGGAAGTTTGTTAGAGATTTTCCTTCAAGTGAGCATATTCTGATTACCATCATTATCTTTTGCTCATTTGTCATGACTTCCATAAGTTTCTGATGAAAATTGCCCAGTCAGCTTACATTTATCATGTGCAACCACAGCTTCTGTCCTCCACTGGACAAATGTCCTAGAACCGGAGGTCATGTTGTGTCATGGAATGCTATTCCACAATAAAAATGAACCACCGTTGTTATATGCAATAATTTGGGTGGATTTCAAGGGCATTATCCTGAGTGAAAAAAGCTAATCTCAAAAGGTCACTATAGTATGATTCCATTTATCCTTAAAGTGACAAAATTAAAGAATAGGAGAAAAAATTGGTGGGTACCAAGAATTAGGGATGGTGGAGGAAAAATGTTGGGTGTGACTATAAAAGGATAGCACAAGGGAGAACTTTATGGTGGTGGAATCGTTCTGTATCCTAATTGGTGTGTTGGTTATGCAAACAAGCCTATGCGATAAAATGATATAGAGCTATACCACACATTGCATCAATGTCAGTTTCCTGCTTACGATACTGTACTATGGTTCTGCAATACGTAAATGCTGAGGGAAGCTCGTTAAAGCAATTCTTTTGCACACTTTTGCAACTTCCTGTGAATCTATAATTACTTTAAAATTAAAAATTAAAAAAATACTAAATGTTGCTCATAATAGGGATCAATTAAAAGTTTTAAACACTTTGGAAACTGTCAGAAACTAGTAAACTTAACCCCTACCTATCCTATAATCTAGCAATCCCAGTGTTAGCTATGTACCAAAGAGAAGTGAATGCTTATGTCTACCAAGAAGATAGATGTTCAGAGTAGGTGTACCATAAAAGTCATAAACTAGAGTCAATCCATCAACTGGAGAATAAATAAGTAAAATGTGGTGGATTCATACAGTGGAATATGGCACAGTGATAAAAAAAAGTCAAATGACTAATATATGCACCAACTTGGATAAATCTCACAGACATGGCTCTAAAAGAAGCCAGATACAAAGGAATACATTCTGAATGCAGAGAAGTCCAAATAATGATTACCTCTGGGACCATGGTATTAACCAGCAAGTGGCATGAGGAAACTTCCTGGAAATGTTCTTTATCTTAACCTGGGTAGTAGTTACACAGTGCACACACACATAAAACTTCAGTAAGCTATACACTTCCATTTATGTACCTCACTTTATGCATTTTATGCCTCGGTTAAAAAATAGGGAGAAATGCTGAATGCTGAACTCACTGGTGGTGTCAATCATGATAAATCCAACAAGACAAGATTCCTAACCCAGGTAAGCATCAGGGGCTCCTCCTCTTGCCCAATATGTGTGGCACTGATAAGAAGAAGCAGATCAAACTGAGAAGAGATAAAAGAAGATATTCTAATATTGGGACCAATAAATCCTGTGAAATTTGTAAGCCAAGCTTTAACACGATCCTGACAACATTCCACAAAATAGTGACACGTCATTCACAAAAGCGCCTAATAAATACACTAAGGTCTCTGTGTCCCTTTGAATTGTCCCAGAATCCCCAGAAGCCACTGGCACTAGATGAATGCCCTAGTGACAGTAACATAATGTCGATCTGCCAGATTAAAAAAAAAATTCAGGGAAGAAGCAAATCACAATAGTATAGTTCTTACTACTTCAAAATGGTGCTAATTCTGCAAAAATTATCTGCATTTAATTTAAAATATCAAAATAAGATTTTTTTTTCAAAAAAAAATTTGACACTCCTCTTGTCAAGAGGCCTCAGGATGGACAATAGAACAGGCTGAAGTTTGAACTTCTTAGCTTTCACATCATATTTTAATTATGCTGCTATTTTTATTTGTGGTTCTTAATATGCTTCTGTCACCATCACAGAACACTGGGGAATCTCCCTTGCATCTAGCATAATACTGATTAATTCCCCTACTCAGTAACCCGGAACTGCAGAGCCTTATGTTGCAAGCTGAGAATTACCAGCCTTTTGCAGGGGGAATCATTTTTATTGGTTTCATTAAAACCGTTTTATTATGTTGCTGAAAAAAGCAACAGGATTATGGCAGCATAGAGGAAACAGTTCATAAACTTGCATAAAAGTTATCTATTCTTTCCTTATGTAACGACAGCAGTTAGGGTAAAAATCCAGTTGTGTTTCATGTAACCCAAAGAGCATTTCTGTGACTCCAGCCCTGTCAAATTCCTCTAGCAGTCCGTAGAGGGTGGCTTCCCTGGGTACATGAGGCAGTTTCTTGGACCTCTGTGTCTTGGACACCATTTAACCCCTTTCCAGACTGTGTTCCTGCAGGCCCCTTGCCGAAGCCAGTGAGAGCTGGTTGGCATTGCAGGTACCGTCGCAACAATTGTACGTCCTCCATGACTTCTTTGCTATTCCACTTGTGTATCAGCCTGACTGTGCTACGGTGTGTGCTTCATCATGGTTCAACTATACCTTTTTCTCTTTGTGCCACTTTCTATGGGATCTGAAATAACGAGACCAAGTGCCTTAAAAATATCGGCATTTTAAGCAAAATTGACCTGTAAATACAGAGAACAAACTGATGGTTGCCAGAGGGGAGGAGGTGGGGAGGTGGGCAAGATGGATGAAGGGGATTGGGAGATGAAGGGGAGTGGCTTCCAGTTGTGGAAAGAATAAGTCACAGGAATAAAAGACACAGCATAAGGAATGTAGTCACTGATATTAAAACAGTGTTGTATGATGACAGGTAGTAACTACACTTGTAGTGAGCTTAGCATAATATATAAAGTTGTCCAATCACTAGTTTGTACACCTGAAATTAATGTAATATTGTATGTCAACCAAACCCCGTAAAAAATTTTTTTTAAATATGTATGTATGTCAGCATTTTAGGACAATGGAAATACTCTCTATAATACCATAATAATGGATACATTTCATCATGCATTTATCCAAATCCATAGAACATATGATACTAAAAGTGAATCTTAATGTGGACTGTGGACTTTGGGTTATTAATGATGTATCAACGTTGGCTCATCAATTGTAACAAATGTACCACTCTGGTGGGGGTATTGATAATGGGGAGGATGTGCGTGTGAGGGGGCAGGAAGTACATAGGAAATCTTTATATGTTCTCAGTTTTTCTGTAAACCTCAAACTGATCTAAAAAATAATCTTAATTTTTAAAATTGAGAGAATTTAATTAATGAAACAGGTGGGGTTTTAGTATTACTTAGTTTTTATTGTCACTTTTATAAAACTTTCTCTTCCAAGGACTCAAGTTGAACACAGTCCATAACACCACCTTCTCCTCTGTCCTGGTCCACTGCTCTTGAACCAAATTTGTGTGTATCAACTTTTCTTTCCTCAGTGTGAATTCTTCATAGAATGTTACTGGCTCACATGTACAAGCAAGATTCAAGTGAACCAATCCTTGTACAGACAGGTCAAAACAACAGCCCTAACACTCTCTATGCTCATCTGGTTCATAGACATGTGCTCAATCTCACCAAAGCTGCCAGTTTCTTACCTACCAGCCTGGGACACAATTCAGATAGAGACTGTGAAGGAAATCTGCTTTGGTATTGGGCTGCCTATTTCAACATTCTATCCCGGGGTACCAAACTTTAAAAGAGGACAAAATCGGTCCTTGTTTCATAAAATATATTACCTCAGCACCTCTGTCCTTGTGGCCTTTTAGTATTACCTCATGAAAATGGTCACCTTCTTTTCACTTTAATTGTTTAGTACTTAATTCTTATGTGTCCCCCAAACTCCCCCCTCCTGACTGAGTTCCATTGGCCAAGAGCTCACTAAACTATGGAGAGAAGTCTAGAAAAAGTAAGAATAACACACAAGGAGGAGAGACAGGGAGGAATGTGATCAGCAGCTTATAAATCACATTTCATTATGAAGAGCTATGAAGCATTTTTCTATCACACTGTGTGTGCCCAAACTTGAAAAACAAAAGTTACTAACTTGTTCTTTCCTGAAACTTCTGTAGCCAAAGAAAGCCTGCAAAGGTATCTCCTACATGCCTAGTGTTTTTTTATCTCACTGAGTTGTATATATGTGACCAGAAAATATCAAGTACCATTTCCATTTTGTAATTAATTCCAAGCTAATTTTGTTTCAATAAGGGTTTATTTAATTGTTTCTTGGAAAGAAGCATTGACATGCAGCATCCTTTGTAACTATCCCCGCCATTTCTCTCTGGGGCAAAGAAGCATCCCTGCAGGCTGCAATGCCAGCAGGCAGCAAGAATATCACAGATGTTAGTGGTTTGTAATCAGGTATCTGCTGACATTTTGAATGTGTGCTGTTTCCTCCAGGACCTGTGCTCTCAGAACGTAAAATCCATCAATTCTTTGTCCAGAACACTTTCCAGAATGCTAATGTTGTTTAAGATGCAGACAAGCTCTTTGAAACCTCTTCAGAGATTTAAGGACCCTTAGAACTACGAAAAAATTTTAAGGTCATCCAAAATATTTGACAGACCCAGAGAATTTGAATGACCACCTTGAAACCACCCAGGCAACTGGCAATAAAGCTAGGACAAATCCAGTGCTCCTGACATCCAGCCCAATATTCTTTAAATATATTTGGATTTTGTGCTATCCTGCAAGAAGCATTCTTTACAGGGTTGAGCCTCTTATCTCTCAGTTCCTGCTTTAATGCATAGAAAGTGATAGGAGATATTGTGAGAACAGCCTATTGAAAGTGCTTGGAGCACAATGTGAGGAGTCCTGAGTAGCAGCTTGTCTTGACTGATTGTCGTTATATTCATGTGATTTCAACTAGTTTTGTCCTTCATGAGACTGAAGATTAAGTTGGTGCAGTATCTTATCTACAGGGTTGTGGTGAGAAAATAGGTTGCAAAGATAGAGTGGTACACTTAGCCTTCTATTATTATGGTGCACTCCTACTTCCATGCTTCCAAAAGAAAAAAAAAAAGTCCATGTTTAAGGCATGCAGCATTGATTTATTAGAATGTGAAACTGGTACTGCTTTTAGACCACTTATACAAGCATTGAGTTCTTAGTTAATCCCTAAACTTATAGAGACAAGAGAGGAGGGCTAGGTCTCTTGATCCCATTACAGCATCTACATTTCTTTCAAGACTTAGACCTTGCCTTGTGATTTATGAGATACCTCATAACTGAACTGTTTTACACACGTCTCATTCACTTCAAGGCTTGGTCCTTATTGCCAGATGTAAAAAAATCATGATTAAAAGCACACATCAGTGCCGGGCATGACCCACATTGGTAAGAATCTGATAATGGTCTCTCCCAACCAAATAAAAATGGAAGACAAAAGATGAATTGCAATAAGGTGTGAGAACTGAGACACTTAAATCAACGCATACAAGAAATATCCTAAGCAGGTACAAATCAAATAACAAATCCCATGGATGGTCAACAAATAAGTAAAAAAAGGCAGACACTGAGGGCCTATATGTGACCTATTATAACAAATTGAGAAGACGGCCTCCTAGGGCCTGAAAGACCGGTCCTATAAACACAGATTTTCAATATTTATCAACGACTGGATTGCTCTGTCGCTGACCTAAGTGACCTCAAGAATACCTCTAATTGCCTTTTTCTCCATATCCAAGAGAAGGTTAACACCACTTAAGCAGTTTTAAGACTCATGGACTGAAGCATAAAGATGATTATTTGTTGAAATGTTATCACATCACTTTTTAAACTGTTCTAGAATACCAAAAAATGACAATATATTAGCATTCCTGATATTCACTGGCAATTCAGTTCAGATTTGGCAGTGACTTCTATTCTTTTTTCTTAAGATTTTATTTACTTATTTGAGAGAGACACAGAGAGAGCATAATCAGGGGGGAAGGGGCAGAGGTAAAGGGAGAAGCAGACTCCCTGCTGAGCAGGGAGCCCAACACATGACTCAATCCCTGGACCTTGGGAACATGACCTGAGCTGAAGGCAGATGCTTAACACACTGAGCCACCCAGGAATCCTCTATTCTTATTTAATGTTTATTTGAATAAGATCTCTTTGGGACATAGGTAGCAGTCAAATGTATTCTGATTGGATTGGAATCTGATATGAAAATACTTTAGCTGAATAATATTGTTTAGAAGTCTTGGATATACTAGCAGTAGTTTGCATATTAATAGCAATTTCAAGGAAATTTGGCCTCAGCTATACAGAAGAGGCATCATAGTGCTCCAAAAACCAATAGATTATTTAACAAAAATATAATTCTGGATAAGGAAATAAGACTCAGTGGTTCATATATCAATTCCAATTATCAACCTTGCAATGAATCTGTCTCATGAAAAGTATCTTTTATCTCAGCGTTTACTCTTCTCTAAGCCCTCTTCTCACATCCAGGAGTCTATTTGTACAGTACAAGTATCAATTCAGAAACCCCACAGATTCATCCATTTTTCTTTTCTGCATCTTCAGATTTAACAGAGACAAGAAAGTGGAATCTTTCTGGATATTTAATTCATATGCAGGCATAACTTATTTTATTGTGCTTTTCTTTTCTTTTCTTTTTAACAAATTGGAGGGGCTTGGCAACCTTGCATCAAGCACATCTACCAACACCATTTTTTCTACAGCATTTGCTCAGTTCATGTTCAGTGTCACATTTTGGTAATTTCTCACAATATTTTGAATTTTTTCATTATTATTATATTTGTTATGGTGATCTGTGATCAGTCGTCTTTGATATTACTATTGTAATTGTTTTGGGGTTCCATGAATCACACCCATATAAGATGGCAAGCTTAATCAATAAATGTAGTGTTCTGACTGCCCCACCAATCGTCTTGTCCCCCTCCCACCCTTTGGACCTCCTTATTCCCCGAGATATAACCATATTGAAATTGGGCCAGTTATTAACACTACAATGGCCTCTAAGTGTTTATGTGAAAGGAAGAGTCACATGTCTCTCAGTTTAAATCAAAAGCTAAAATTGTGGGACACCTGGCTGGCTCAGTCAGAAAAGCATGCAACTCTTGATCTCCAGCTTATGAGTTTGAGCCTCATGTTGGGTGTAGAGTTTACTTAAATAATTTTTTTAAGCTCAAAATAATTAAACTTAGGGAGGAAAGCACATCAAAAGCCAGGAGCAGCTGGAAGCTAGGTCTCTTGCACCAAACAGTTAGCCAAGTTGTGAATGCAAAGGAAAAGTTCTTGAAGGAAATTAAAAGTGCTACTCCAGTGAACACATAAATGATAAGAAAGCAAAACAACCTTATTGCTTTAGTGGTCTAGACAGAAGATCAAACAGGCCACAGCATTCCCTTAAACTAAAGCCCAATCCAGAGCAAGGCCCTAACTTTCTTCAATCTAAGAAACCTGAGAGAGGTGAGGAAATTGAAGAAGAAAAGTTTGAAGCTAGCAGAGGTTGGTTCATGAGGTTTAAAGAAAGAAATTGTCTTAACAGCACAAAAGTGCAAGGTAAAGCAAGTGCTGATGTAGGAGCTGCAGCAAGTTATCCAGAATATCTAGCTACGAAGCTAGCTACACTAAACAACATATTTTCAATGTAGATGAAACAGCCTTCTATTGAAAGAAGATGCCATCTAGGACTTTCATAGCTATAGAGGACAAGTCAATGCCTGGTTTCAAAGCTTCAAAGGGCAAGCTGACTCTCTTGTTAGGGGCTAATGCAGCCAGGGACATTAAATTGAAGCCAATGCTCATGTACCACTCTGAAAATCCTATTGGCCATAAGAATTATGTTAAATATACTTTGTCTGTGTTCTATAAATGGTTTACTCAATATTTTAAGCCCACTGTGGAGAGCTACTCCTCAGAAAAAAAGATTCCTTTCAAAATAATACTGCTCAATGACAATGTACCTGGTCACCCAAGAGCTCTGATGGAGATGTATAAGGAGATTAATGGTTTGCATGCCTGCTAACACAAATTCTATTCTGAAGCCCATGGATCAAAGATCATTTTGACTTTTAAGTCTTATTATTTAAGAAATACATTTTATAAGGTTATAGCTGCCCTAGTTAGTGATTCCTCTGATGGGTCTGGGCAAAGCAAATTAAAAACCTATAAGAAAATGATTTACCATTCTAGATGCTATTGAGAACATTCACAATTCATGGGAAAAGATCAAAATTTCAACACTAATAAGCATTTGGAATACATTGATTGCAACCCTCATGGATGACTCTGAGGGGCCCAAGAGTTCAGCAGAGGAAGTAACCACAGATGTGGTAGAAACAGCAAGAGAACTAGAATTAGAAGAAGAGCCTAAAGATGTGACTGTATTGCTGCAACCTCATGATCAAACTTTAACCAATGAGTTGCCTCCTATGGATAAGCAAAGAAAGTAGTTTCTTGAAAAGGAAACTAATCCTGGTGAAGATGCTGTTAAAATTGCTGAGATGACAGCAAAGGATTTAGAATATTACATAAACCTAATAGATAAAGCAGTGGCAGGGTTTCAGAGAACTGATTCCAATTTTGAAAGAAGTTCTGCAGGCAAAATGCTATCAAACAGCATTGTGTGCTATAGAGAAATTTTTCATGAAAAGAAGAGTCAATTGAGGTGGGAAACTTTATTGCCTTATTTTAAGAATTTGCCACAGCCATTCAGCAACCACATTGAGCAACTGATCAGTCAGCAGCCATCAACATTGAGAGGCAAGACCCTTCACCAGCAAAAAGATTACAGTTTGCTGAAAGCTCAAATGATAGCATTTTTAGCAATAAAATATTTTTAATTAAGGTATATACATTGTTTTTTTAAGCATAATGCTATTGCACACTTAATAGACTGCAATATAGTGTTAACATAACATTTATATGCACTGGGAAACCAAAAAAATTATTTAACTCACTTTTTTTCTATAATATTCACTTTATTGCAGTAGTCTGGAACCGAAACTGCAGTATCCCTGAAGTATGCCAGTATGTTCCTTTTACCTTTCAACCAATAATGTTTAACATAACAGGTTTTTAAATGTATTTTATTATCATTATGGAGTTCTGAGGTAAAAATTTGGATATCAATGAAAAAAAGCACAGTGAACATTATTGATAAAGAGATCAATTATAAATGCATTAGGAATGAGACCCACTATATTAACTAATTATTGCTGCATAACAAATCACCTCAAAAATTAGTGGCTTAAAACCACAAATATTTATTATCTCACAGTTTCTGTCGTTCAAAAATCCAGATGCATCTTAATTGAGTTCTCTGGCTCAGGTGTCTGACAAGGCTGCCGTCAAGGTGACAAACAGGGCTGCCTTCATCTTATAGCTTGACTGGGTAAAGATCCACTGCCAAACTCACTCTTGTGGGTGTTGGCAGGATTCAGTACCTCACTGGTTGCTGGATTGAAGGCTTCTGTTTCACTGGCTGTCAGTAAGAGACCACCCTCAGTTCCTTGCCATGAACCCTGTCCAACACAGGAATTTGCTTCATCAAAGTGTGCAAGTAAGAAAAGTCAAAGGAAGAGAGAAAGTTTGCAAGCAAAATAAAAAAGACAACCTTTTTTCTAATCTCAGAAGTGGTACCCATTAGCTTTTGCCATATTTATTCATTAGAAACAAGTCACTAGGTCCACCCATAGCCAAAGGGAGGGGATTACACAAGGACATGAATAACCAGGATGTGAGGATCATTTGGAACAATTGTAGTAGCCTTCTCCCACACACAGATCCAACCATTGGAATTCCAGTAGATTCGGTCATTTGGGATATAATCCTTTTTTATATATATACAGAATAGTACTTAATTTTTATTAAAATATATGAAACATAAATTTACTTGAATTTAACAAAATATTTGACGATATTACTAAAATTTTTTAAAGTGTGTATTACCATAAAATTTTAATACAATTTTAATATTACCAACAATATATTGTATAAAATATCTTCTAAGTTTAAAAATATGCACGTTATTAGAATACATTTTAATTTTACATGATTTACTGAGTAATTATGCATAATTTAGTACCTTTACACTATTTTACCTAGTTTCTCATAAATTTTGCTATTTGTAATGCTATTATTACCATTATTGTGATCAATTTCCAATATTTATGTCATTTACATTTTTAAATTTAAAGATAATTCCCAAAGAATTTTGTAGTGGATTAGAAATGAATGGATAAAAAAGATGTGGTATATATACAATGGAATATTACTCATCCATCAAAAAGAATGAAATCTTGCCATTTGCAATGCTACCTGAGGCATTCAATGTAGAGACAAACAGAAACATTAAGGGGGCATCAGGCTAGCATATGATATCCTTCAGGGGATCAAACCAAGGTACTGTAAGACAAAGGCACTCCTTTGTTTCCTGAATGATAGGACAACAAATCAGGTGATGAATAAGAGTGCCAACTCAGCAAGTCATATGCTCTCTGCACTATTAGAGAATCCTCTACCATTGAAGATAATGTGAATTACATTTTCAGATAAACCACACTCTTGTTTTGATTTGGAATTTTTTTCAATTGCTTCATTGGCTGAAACTTTCATCAGAATTGCCAGCAAGGCATCAGACTAGGAAGCATATGAGATACAGGTATAACCAAGAGCCTGCTTTGAAAGAGCACAGTCCTTATCGGAAGGAAGCTGTGTTTCTGGCAGACTCCAATACAGGCAAAATGGTGACCAGAGATGCATCTCTATAAACACTGAAACCCTGTTCCTCAAAGTAGGTCCAAGGTCCTACAGCAAGGGTATCCACTGGGAGCTTATTAGAAATGCAGAATCTCAGATTCATTTCAGAATTACTGAATCTGAATCTGCATTTTAACAGGATCCCAGGGATCTGATACACAGTAAAATCCAAGAAGCACAGCTGTAATGGCACTTGGAAGAGCTCTGAGAGAACCATAGAGAGAGAGACTACATTGAACCAGAGGAATTAAAGACTGTTTCATATAGAGAAGATAACATTTGAGTGAAAACTCTTGAGATGTGCATAATTTCAACAGAAAGATAAGACTTTTCTTTGTGGAAGAAAAAAATTCATGCATTGACAATAGTCTAGTACAGGAAAGTGGACTATTTGTTTGGGAGATGAAAAATGAACACACTGTTAAACTGAAGCCATACTACAAAGGGTTTGGAGTACTTGCTAAACGTTTTTTACTCTATTTTGTTAGCAATAGAGAGACACTGGAAATTTTTCAAGCAGAGCACAAAAACAATAAGAAAAATTATAGGGTGGCAGTGTGGAAGATATATTGGCATGGGAGAGGTCAAAGGCACACCAGTTGGGAGTGATTAATATGGATAGACATAGAGTTAGAAGTACAGTTCAAGGATGAGGTTATGCAACTTTGAAATTCTAGAGCAGCACTAATGGAAATAAAGGAGAAGTGATGGAAGTTAGGTGGAATCCACAGGTCTTAGTAAGCATTAGAGTCTTTATGCCTGAGTGATGGGGAGAAAAATGATGTCATTCAGGGAGATGAAGTCATGGAAACATGACCAGATTTTGAGAATATAAAGATGCGTTTGTCTTTGGCCATGAAATAGTTGCTGAAAATTTTGAGAATGTCAGCTATGTCATAGCCTTTCATGCTCCCTTCATGCATCACTATAACCTTTCTGGTTTTGCAACTCCCAGCCTTTCCCCTGAGGAATCCAGCCAGATGCCTGAAGAAGTCAGTGCATCTCAATCCAATCAGCAAAGGTTTTATCTCCTTTTATTTCTGGTTCAAGGTATCCAAAGGGAAGAAACCCTTTGACAAGTAAATCACATCCTTGTAATTGCTAAGACAGCTCGTGACTCCAATTTCATGTTGGACAAATTGAGTAAAAGGAATCCTTTTCAGTAAAGAATCTGGAAAACTTGATTGTGTCAGATTTCAGGAAAGAAAAGAGAGTATTAAAAGAATGGTAGCTGTTTGCCTGGTTGGAAAAAAGAAGAGAATCTTTACACAATTCCACAAGGAAATAAATCAATGACTTTACTTGGAGGTGGCCCCAAACTTCTTTATTGATTAAAAATGATACAGCAGTCATGTTCTAACTGAAAAGAATATGTTTCTCACTTACTTGAGAACTTCATTAACTTCCTGATGAACTATTGCTTTTAACGTCATTATTTTACCATTGTCATTGAACGTTCATGTGGAGTGCTTTGTTTTATGGTACAGTCCCCCAGAAGAACCATGAAATGCAGATCCTTTTATATTAACAAGTTTAGATGTTTTCAGAGATGTAAGGGGCTGTTGCTAAATTTTTCACATAGTAAGTATGTGTTGAAACCATGACAACAGTCACAATGTACCCCAAAGGGCATTCCATGGGGTCATCTGGGTAAAATACAACATGAACAGGAAAGGGTTTTACTAAAATTAACAAGATCAGATTCTTACTCTATCTTGGGTAGCAGTTAAAATGAATGGAGCCTGCAGTCACAATTCAGTTTTATTCTAATGAGACTCTCAAACAAGAGCATCAAAAATAACAAATGAAGCAGAGAAAGACAAGTCTCAGAGAAAGACAAGCATCTTCCTTTTTAAGATTAACCCTATACCTGTACTCTTATTACTATTCTTCCTTAACCTTCTTCTTCTAGAATTTTACCTTCACCAATTTGTGAAGTGGATAGTATTGATTAAAAGATGTTTGGTATGGCATGGTATGGTATGGTAGAGTATGGTATGGCACAGTATTATATTTATTGTAAGAAAAAATATATCAAGGCTTGTTAATAGAAATAAAATGAGTTTACAACAATTTTAAGGAAAAACATATAATTCAACAATATATATATATATATATATATATATATATATATATATATATATTCAACAAGTATTCTTATTAGTGACCATAGAATGGTATGAGATAAAAATAAAACGTATTTAGAATTCAACAAAATGAAGAAGGTACAACTGAAATTAAACTGAGCACTGGCACTCAGTTACTGTCAAAATGGGCCCCCTTTTAACATTAATAACATAATACTGAGAGTGACACCATGCAAATAAACAGTAGTTAGAAGCAAAGTAGTGCATGGAATAGCTAGTTCTTCCTTAAAAGGAGATCTTTAGAGCATATGGGGAAGAGTTTGAACTGTCAATAAATGATGATATAATAAGCTAAATAACTTGTATTATGTTGTTAAAGATGTTAAGCTGGTCCTCCATATCAAATATCTTGTATTTATTTTCCCAATTATTGTGGTAATGGTCTGAACAAATATCCTCATGTTTGTGGATCTACAGTGTTTGATTTTTTGTTTATTTGTTTCTACACATTGGCCTTGTTTCCTGGAAGGGTCTTTGGTTGAAAAGCAGAAAAGATTAGTCACCTAGCAGCCAGTCAATGAAGGCTGGGAATAACAATAATGACAGCAGTATTCTGCTTGTACTGGTCTCCTCATCCCTTTGTCCTGAGACCACCAAGGGAAGGTATGGGAGTAGATTCTGGACACTTTACTAAAACAAAAATTCCAGGCGGATCACTAATGACCTTTGGAATCCAAAAGGTAGCATTTTAGAAAGGTGATGGATAAGTTACTAATAAGCTTTTAAAATAAGGCACAAAGAACAACTCTAGGAAAAGTCAGAAAGATAAAGACTGGGTTAACAGTTGAGTTATAACCAAAGAGAACAAACAAGTATAATAGATAGATGTTTGATGTGCATCCATTTGGACACATTTCTTTGAAAACACCGAGAAATTAACACACAGAGAAACTGGGATGGAGGGTCAGAGCTTTGTGCATGTGTATGAAACTGTATTTAATTGAAGGCATCTTAAGGCACTTCTCAGCCTCTGACAGATTCCTAGGTCATATTTTTCTTCTTTAGGGAAAAAAGTTTCTAATGCTTCTTATTTAATTGTACTTCTTTTTGGAAATGTTAATGTATAATGGTT
This sequence comes from Ursus americanus, assembly GCF_024610735.1. Taxonomy (NCBI): domain Eukaryota; kingdom Metazoa; phylum Chordata; class Mammalia; order Carnivora; family Ursidae; genus Ursus; species Ursus americanus. The sequence goes on along the minus strand of NC_142137.1, from coordinate 6,589,360 downwards.
TAATAATAATAATCCTTAATTCTAATTTTCTCATTAAGTATATAATTCATAGGTTAATTAATTCTTGGAACATCCCTTTTTATGATGAGCCTCAAATGGATAAAAGGAGAACCAAACAGAGGAACATTGCTATTTAATAAAATCCCTTTCATAATACATCCATATACTTTACACCTTTCACCTCAGTCTCCCCTAAAATTCAGTGGAGCTTCTTCATAGTGATAAAAAGACATTTAAACCTAAATAAGATAGAAGGAATTAATAAAGATAAGTAGAAATGAATGGGGGAAAATGTATATTAAGAAGATTGACAAAGTAAAAAGTTTATTCCAGCAAAACTGCTCAATTCCTAATAGAACTGATCAAGAAAAAAAGAAAGAAGGCACAAATAAATAATGTCAGAAAAGAAAAAGGAGACACTCTTACAGATCCTGCATATAATAAAATGATAAAAGGATATTGTGAACAAGTTATACCAACAAATTTTTAAATTTAGAAGGAACTGAAAAAATCCTATAACAAATGCAACTGATAAAAAATGACACAAAAAGAAATAGAAAATCTGAGTAGCCCTTTATTTTTTTAATTGGGTCTGAAATTCAAATTTTTTCTATAAAACTATTATAAGCATAGGTATCTTTATCACTAAATTCTGCAAAAACATAAGATATAAAACCAATCTGAAAGTATTCTTGCAGAGAATTGAAAAAAAAAAGGAATACTTCCCAATTATTTTCAGATTATATTATTAATAGAAAAATCTGACAAGAGCATTAAGAAAATTAAGATTTTTAAAAGGCTACATGGAACATTCTCAAGAATAGACCATGTTCTGGGTCACAAAGCAGGTCTCAACTGATACCAAAACACTGAATTTATTCCATGCATATTCTCAGACCACAACGCTCTGAAATTGGAACTCAACCACAAGAAAAATTTTGGAAGAAACTCAAACACTTGGAATGAAGAACCATCCTGCTCAAGAATAATTCAATAAATCAGGAAATCAAAAACCAATTTAAACGATTTATGGAGACCAACGAGAATGAAAACACAATGGTCCAAAACCTGTGGGATACTGCAAAGGAAGTCCTAAGGGGAAAATACAGAGCAATCAAAGCCTCACTCAAAAGAATAGAAAAATCTAAAATGCAGTTTTTATATTCTCACCTCAGGAAACTGGAAGAGCAACAGAGGAACAGGCCTAATGAGAAAGCACTTGATCAAGATTAGAGCAGAGATCAATGAATTAGAAACCAGGAGCACAGTAGAGCAGATCAACAGAACTAGAAGCTGGTTCTTTGAGAGAATTAATAAAATTGACAAACCACTGGTAAGACTTATCCAAAAGAACAGAGAAAGGACCCAAATTAATAAAATTATGAATGAGAAGGGAGAGGTCACAACCAACACCAATGAAATTGGAAGGACTATTAGAAACTTTTATCTACAGCTTTATGACAATAAATTAAGCAATCTGGAAGAGATGGAGGCCTTCCTGGAAACCTATGAACTACCAAGACTGAAAGAGGAAGAAATTGATTTTTTAAACAGGCCGATTAATTATGAAGAGACTGAAACAGTGATAAACAACCTCCCAAAAAACAAAATGCCAGGGCCTGATGGTTCTCCCGGGGCATTCTACCAAATATTCAAAGAAGAAATAATACCCATTCTCCTAAAGCTATTTGAAAAAATAGAAACAGAAGGAAAGCTATCAAGCATATTCTATGAGGCCAGCATTACTTTGATCCCCAAACCAGGCAAAGACCACATCAAAAAGGAGAATTACAGACCGATTTCCTTAAGGAATATGGATGCCAAAATTCTCAATAAGATCATGGCTAATAGAATCCAACAGTACATTAAAAGGATTACCCATCATGACCAAGTGGGATTCATGCCTGGGAGGCAAGCGTGGTTCAACATTCGCAAATCAGTCAGTGTGATACATCATATCAACAAGAAAAGAGTCAAGAACCATATGATCCTCTCAATTGATGCAGAAAAAGCATTTGAAAAATACACCATCTTTTCCTGATTAAAACCCTTCAGAGTGTAGGGATACAGGGTACATTCCTCATTCTCATAAAAACCATCTATGAAAAGCCTACAGCAAATATCATTCTCAATGGGGAAAAGCTGGAAGCCTTTCCCTTAAGAACAGGAACACGACAAGGATGCCCACTCTCACCATTATTATTCAACATAGTACTAGAAGTCCTTGTAACAGCAATCAGACAACAAAAGGGGATAAAAGGAATCCAAATTGGCAAAGAAGAAGTCACACTGTCTCTCTTCACAGATGACATGATACTCTATATGGAAAACCCAAAAGAATCCGCTCCCACACTAATAGAAGTTATAGAGCAATTCAGTAATGTGGCGGGATGCAAAATCAATGCTCAGAAATCAGTTGCATTTCTATACACGAACAATGAGACTGAAGAAAGAGAAATTAGGGAATCCATCCCATTTACAATAGCACCAAAAATCATACGTTACCTTGGAACTAACTTAACCAGAGATGTAAAGGATCTATATTCTAGAAACTATTAATCACTCTTGAAAGACATTGAGTAAGACACAAAAAGATGGAAAAATATTCCATGCTCACGGATCAGAAGAATTAACATAGCTAAAATGTCCATGCTACCCAGAGCAATCTACACTTTCAATGCTATCCAGATCAAAATACCAATGACATTTTTCAAAGAACTGGAATAAATAGCCCTTAAATTTGTATGGAACCAGAAAAGGCCCTGAATCACCAAGGAATTTTTGAAAAGGAAAAACAAAGCTGAGGACATCACGTTGCCAGATTTCAAGCTGTACTACAAAGCTGTGATCACAAAGACAGCATGGTACTGGCACAAAAACAGACACATAGACCAAGGGAACAGAACAGAGAACCCAGAAATGGACCCTTGGCTCTTTGGGCAACTAATCTTTGATAAAGCAGGAAAAAACATCCAGTGAAAAAAAGAAAGTCTCTTCAATAAATGATGCTGGGAAAATTGGACAGCTACATGCAAAAGAAAGAAACTTGACCACTCTCTTACACCATACACAAAGAAAAACTCCAAATGGATGAAAGACCTTGATGTGAGACAGGAATCCATCAAAATCCTAGAGGAGAACATAGGCAGCAAACTCTACGACATCGGCCACAGCAACTTTTTCATGACACATCTCCAAAGGCAAGAGAAAGAAAAGAAAAAAAGTACTTGTGGGACTTCATCAAGATAAAAAGCTTCTGCACAGCCAAGGAAACAGTCAAAAAAGCTAAGAGGCAGCCCACGGAATGGGAGAAGATATTTGCAAATGAAACTACAGATAAAAGACTGGTATCCAAGATCTACCAAGAACTTCTCAAACTCAATACACAAGAAACAAATAAACAAATCAAAAAATGAGCAGAAGATATGAACACTTTTCCAATGAAGACATACAAATGGCTAACAGACACATGAAAAAATGTTCAAAATCATTAGCCATCAGGGAAATTCAAATCCAAACCACACTAAGATACCACTTTATGCCAGTTAGAATGGCAAAAATGGACAAGGCAGGAAACAAGAAATGTTGGAGAGGATTTGGAGAAAGGGGATCCCTCCTACATTGTTGGTGGGAATGCAAGTTGGTACAGCCACTCTGGAAAACAGTGTGGAGGTCCCTTAAAAAGTTAAAGATTGAGCTATTCTATGATCCAGCCATTGCACTACTGGGTATTTACCCCAAAGATAGAGACGTAGTGAAGAGAAGGGCCATATGCACCCCAATGTTCATAGCAGCATTATCCACAATAGCTAAATCATGGAAGGAGCCGAGATGCCCTTCAACAGATGACTGGATTAAGAAGTTGTGGTCCATATATACAATGGAATATAACTCAGCTATCAAAAAGAATGATTTCTCAACATTTGCTGCAACATGGACGGCACTGAAAGAGATAATGCTAAGTGAAATAAGTCAAACAGAGAAAGACAATTATCATATGGTTTTTCTCATCTATGGAACATAAGAACTAGGAAGATCGGTAGGAGAAGAAAGGGATAAAGAAAGGGGGGTAATCAGAAGGGGGAATGAAGCATGAGAGACTATGGACTCTGAGAAACAAACTGAGTGCTTTGGAGGGGAGGGGGTTGGGGGAATGGAATAGGCTGGTGATGGGTAATAAGGAGGGCACATATTGCATAGTGCACTGGGTGTTATACGCAACTAATGAATAATCGAACTTTATATCAAAAACCAGGGATGTACTGTATGTTGTCTACACAATATAATAAAAAAGTATTAAAAAAATAAGAGGAGGAGGAGTCCAAGATGGCAGAGGAGGAGGAGGTTTAAATTTTGTCTGGTCCCAGGAATTCAGCTGGATAGCTATCATACCATTCTGAACACCTATATACTCAACTGGAAAATGAAGAAAACAATAGCAACTATCTCTTAGCTCTGAGACAGAGGCTAGGATACGGCCACTGCTGCTCTGACTCTCAAAAGCGGCACAGAAATCCGCCAGGGAAAGCCGCCAGAGAACAGAAGCACGGAAATACCAGCTCACATTGTGCCCATCCCCATCCCCCCTCGCAGGGGAAGGGGCAACTCTACCCAAACAGGATTTCATGAATATCAGCACATTAGGACCCTCGCCCAGCAGGCAGGCTGAAAAATCAGGAAGCTGACATCCCTAAGGTCCCTATAAAACAGGTGCACACTGCCTGTGTCCTGGTCAATAACTTGGGCTCTGGGCATCCCCACAACCTCTCCTCATCAGAATTACGAGAAGGAGAAATCCCCCCAGCAAAGAAAAGATAATGAGTCTGTGGCTTGTGCCACAGTACTAATGGATATGGATATAATCAAATTGTCAGAAATGGAGTTCAGAGTAACAATGGTCAAGATGATGTGTAAGCTTAAAAAACTATTAATGAAAATATTAACGAGAATATAGACTCTCTAAGGGCAGAAATGAGAGCTAGTCTGGCCAAAATTAAAAATGGTATAGATCAAATGCAGTCTAAACTAGATGCCCTGATGGCCAGGGTAAATGAGGCAGAAGATCTAATTAGTGAATTGGAGGATGTGGAAGAGAAAGTAAGAACAGAAACTAGGCTCAAAAAAATCCAATCTCAAGAATGTAGATTACGGAGATTACTGACTCAATGAAACCTTCCAATGTCAGAATCATCAGTATTCCCAAGGGGGTGGAGAGAGAGAGAGAGAGAGAGAGAGAGAGAGAGAGAGAGAAATAACTCTAGAAGAGATAATTGAACAAATTGTAGCTGAGAACTTTTCTAATCTGCCAAAGGAAACAAGCATTCATGTCCAAGAAGCAGAGAGGATCCCCTCCCAAGATCAATAAGAACAGACCACCACGTCACGTCATAGTGCATTTCACAAATATTAGATCCAAGTATACAGTATTGAAATCGGCCAGGAGGAAGAAAATTCTTACATACAGATGGAAGAATATCAGAAATACGTCAGACCTGTCTACAGAGACCTGACAGGCCAGGAAGGCTTGGCAAGGTATTTCCAAAGCTCTGTGTGAGAAGAACATGCAGCCAAGGATCCTTTATCCAGCAAGGCTGTCATTCAGAATTGATGGAGAGACAAGGACCTTCCAAGACTGGCAGAAACTAAAGGAATTTGTGACCACCAAGCCATCCCTACATGAGATATTAAGCGGGGTTCTAAAAAAGTAAAAAGGCCCCAAGAGTGATACAGAACAGAAATTTACAATCTATAGAAACAAACACTTCACAGGCAACATGACATCATTAAAATCATATTTCTTGATAATCACTCTCAATATGAATGGCCTAAATGCTCCTATAAAACACCACAGGGTTGCAGATTGGATAAAAAGACACGACCCATCCATATGCTGTCTACAAAGACTCATTTTGAACCTAAAGATACATCCAGACTGAAAGTGAAGCGATGGAAAACCATTTTTCATGCCAATGGACCTCAAAAGAAAGCTGGGGTAGCAATTCTCATATCAGACAGATTAGATTTTAAACTAAAGACTGTAGTTAGATATACAGAACAGTATATTATTCTTAAAGGATGTATCCAACAAGTGGTTATGACAATTATAAATATCTATGCCCCCAACAGGGGAGCAGCTAGATACACAAGCCAACTCTTAACCAGAATAAAGAGACATATATATAAAAATACGTTAATAGTAGGGGACCTCAACACTCCACTCTCAGCAATTGACAGATCAACTAAGCAGAAAATCAACAAAGAAACAAGAGCTTTGAATGACATACTAGACCAGGTGGACTCATAGATATATACAGGACACTCCACCCCAGAACAAAAGAATACTCATTCTTTTTGAATGCCCATGGAACTTCCTCCAGAATAGACATATACCGGGTAACAACACAGGTCTCACCCAATACCAAAAGACTGAGATTATTCCCTGCATATTCTCAGACCACAATGCTTTGACACTGGAACTCAATCACAAGGAAAAATTTGGAAGAAACTCAAACACTTGGAAACTAAGAACCATCCTGCTCAAGAATGATTGGGTAAACCTGGTAATTAAGAAGGAGATTAAACAATTTTTGGAGACCAATGAATATGAAAACACATCGGTCCGAAACCTATCGGACACTGCAGAGGCAGTCCTAAGGGGAAAATACATAGCAATCCAAGCCTCTCTCAAAAGAATAGAAAAATCTAAAATGCAGTTTTTATATTCTCACCTCAAGAAGCTGGGGCTGGAACAGAAGAATAGGCCTAACTCACGCAGAAGAAGGCAAGTGATCAAGATTAGAGCAGAGATCAATGAATTAGAAACCAGGAGCACAATAGCAGATCAACAGAACTAGAAGCTGGTTCTTTGAAAGAATAAATAAGATCGACAAGCCACTGGCCAGACTTATTCAAAAGAATACAGAAAGGACCCAAATTAATAAAATTATGAATGAAAGGGAAGAGATCACAACCAACACCAAAGAAATAGGAAGCATCATTAAAAACTTTTATCATCAGCTTTATGCCAATAAATTAAACAACCTGGAAGAAATGGATGCCTTCCTGGAAGCCTATAAACTACCAAGACTGAAACAGGAAGAAATTGGTTATTTAAACAGACAAATTAATTATGAAGAGATTGAAGCAGTGATCAAAAACCTCCCAAAAAACAAGAGTCCAGGGCCTGACGGATTCCCTGGGGAATTCTACCAAACATTCAAAGAAGAAATAATACCTATTCTCCTGAAGCTGTTTCAAAAAATAGAACCAGAAGGAAAACTACAAAACTCATTCTATGAGGCCAGCATTACCTTAATCCCCAAACCAGGCAAAGACCACATCAAAAAGAATTACAGACCGATTTCCCTGATGAATATGGATGCCAAAATTCTCAACAAGATCCTAGCTAATAGGATCCAAAAGTACATTAAAAGGATTATCCACCAAGACCAAGTGTGATTCATCCCTGTGATTCAAGGGTGGTTAAACATTCACAAATCTATCAGTGTGATAGATCATATAAACATGAAAAGAGTCTAGAACCATATGATCCTCTCAATAGATGCAGAAAAGGCATTTGACAAAATACATCATCCTTTCCTGATTAAAAACCTTCAGAGTGTAGGGATACAGGGTACATTCCTCATTCTCATAAAAACCATCTATGAAAAGCCTACAGTGAATATCATTCTCAATGGGGAAAAGCTGGAAGCCTTTCCCTTAAGATCAGGAACACGACAAGGATGCCCACTCTCACCATTATTATTCAACATAGCACTAGAAGTCCTTGCTACAACAATCAGACAACAAAAGGGTATAAAAGGTATTTAAATCAGCAAAGAACAAGTCAAACTCTTTCTTCTCGCAGATGACATGATACTCTATATAGAAAACCCAAAAGAATCCACTCCCAAACTACTAGAAGTTATAGAGCAATTCAGTAATGTGGGGGGATACAAAATCAACGCTCAGAAATCAGTTGCATTTCTATACACGAACAATGAGACTGAAGAAAGAGAAATTAGGGAATCCATTCCATTTATAATAGCACCAGAAATCATACGTTACCTTGGAACTAACTTAACCAGAGATGTAAAGGAACTATATTCAAGAAACTATAAATCACTTTTGAAAAACATTGAAGAAGACACAAAAAGATGGAAAAATATTCCATGCTCATGGATCGGAAGAATGAACATAGTTAAAATATCTATGCTACCCAGAGCTATCTACACTTTCAATGCCATCCCGATCAAAATACCAATGATGGTTTTCAAAGAACTGGAACAAACAGCCCTTAAATTTGTGTGGAACCAGAAAAGACCTGAATCACCGAAGAATTGTTGAAAAGGAAAAACAAAGTTGGGCGCATCACATTGCCAGACTTCAAGCTATACTACAAAGCTGTGATCACAAAGACAGCATGGTACAGGCACAACAACAAACACATAGACCAATGGAACAGAATAGAGAACCCAGAAATGGACCCACGGCTCTTCGGGCAACTAATTTTTGACAAAGCAGGAAAAACATCCAATGGAAAAAGACAATCTCTTCAATAAACGGTGCTGGGAAAATTGGACAGCTATATGCAAAAGAATGAAACTTGACCACTCTCTCACACCATACACAAAGATAAACTCCAAATCATCGAAAGACCTCAATGTGATACAGGAATCCATCAAAATCCTAGAGGAGAGCATAGGCAGTAACCTCTACGACATCAGCCACAGCAAATTTTTTCATGACACATCTCCAAAGGCAAGAGAAAGAAACAAACAAAAAAAAAATGAACTTGTGGGACTTCATCAAGATAAAAAGCTTCTGCACAGCCAAGGAAACAGTCAAAAAAACTAAGAGGCAGCCCACGGAATGGGAGAAGATATTTGCAAATGAAACTACAGATAAAAGACTGGTATCCAAGATCTACAAAGAACTTCTCAAACTCAATACACGTGAAAGAAATAATCAAATCAATAAATGGGCAGAAGATATGAACAGACACTTTTCCAATGAAGACATACAAATGGCTAACAGACACATGAAAAAATGTTCAAAATCATTAGCCATCAGGGAAATTCAAATCAAAACCACCTTGAGATACCACCTTACACCAGTTAGAATGGCAAAAATGGACAAGGCAGGAAACAACAAATGTTGGAGAGGATGTGGGAAAAGGGGATCCCTCTTACACTGTTGGTGGGAATGCAAGTTGGTACAGCCACTTTGGAAAACAGTGTGGAGGTCCCTTAAAAAGTTAAAAATAGAGGTAGTCTATGATCCAGCAATTGCACTACTAGGTATTTACCCCAAAGATATAGATGTAGTGAAGAGAAGGGCCATATGCACCCCAATATTCCTAGCAGCTCTGTCCACAATAGCTAAATTGTCAAAGGAGCCGAGATGCCCTTCACCAGATGACTGGATTAAGAAGCTGTGGTCCATATATACAATGGAATATCACTCAGCCGTCAGAAAGAATGATTTCTCAACATTTGCAGCAACATGGATGGGACTGGAGGAGATTATGCTAAGTGAAATAAGTCAAGCAGAGAAAGACAATTATCATATGGTTTCACCCATATATGGAACATGAGAGTTAGGAGGATCAGTGGGAGAGGGAGGGGAGGTATGAAGGGGCGTAAACAGAAGTTGGAATGAACCATGAGAGACTGTGGACTCTGGGAAACAAACTGAGGGCTTCAGAGTGGAGGCGGGTGGGGGAATGGGATAGGCCGGCGATGGGTATTAAGGAGGGCACATATTGCATGGTGCACTGGGTGTTATATGCAAGTAATGAATCATGGAACATTGCAGCAAGAACTGGGGATGTACTGTATGGTGACTAATATAACAAAATGAATATTATTAAAAAGAAAAAAAAAGAAGACACGGAGACTCCAAAAAAAAAAAAAAAAGATTTTGAAAAGGCTAGCTGTGACTAGAAGAAAATATTTGCAATACATATATCCACTCACTATATCTATATATAATATATTTATATGCAGAATACATTTTAAAAATTCCTAAAAACATAAGAAAAAGACAATGCAATAAAAAAACTGAGCAGTCACTTCACAAAAGTATATGTCCAAAAGACCTATAAACATTGAAAGGTGCTCAATCTCATTAGTCATCAGGGAAATGAAAATTAAAACAAAAATGAGATATTGCTATTACCTACCAGAATGACTAAAATTAAAATGATTGACCAGGAGAAAGGAAAGATGGTGGAGGAGTAGGGGATCCTATTTCAACTGGTCCCCTGAACTTAGCTGGATATCTACCAAACCATTCTGAACACCCACGAAATCAGCCTGAGATGTAAGAATATATATCTGGATCTCTACTAACAGAGTATCTCTGGCCTCAAGGTATGAAGTGGGGAGCCATGATTCTGCATGCAGATATCAGAAGATAAAGAGAAAGGGGAGGGAGCCACCATAAGCTGGCGCTGGGAAGGTGATATAACACAAGAGCACACAAGTGTCCTGCGCTGGGGACTAGACACAGACTTACAGACCAGTAAAAATGGGGAAAGGACTTTTGTCCAGCCATCTGATAGGATCTAGGAGCTGCGGGTGCACACACACAAACTGGGGGTGGCTCGCGGTTTTAGAAACACAAAGGGCAGAGATGGGCCTCGCCCTGGGATCGACCTTAAGTAGCATTGCTGTGGGGTGCACAATTGGAGAGTCTGCAGTTTTTAGCAGTGCAGATAGAAACAGAGACTGTGTGTCCTGGAGAGCTCAGTGAAGAGCAGACTGCAATTTCTCTGTTCTGAGACAGAGCAGTCACTTCAGCTCTGACTCTTGGAAGAGACACGGAAAGCCGCCAGAGAACAAAAGCCCCCAAAACCAGTTTTCACTAAGTCTACTCCCAACCCCCGACAGAGGGCAGGGCAACTCTGCCCAAACAGGGCTGCCTGAGTAACAGAGTGGCAGGCCCCTCCCCGAGAAGACAGGCTAGAAGAACTGTCTAGGGGAACAAGAGGACAACAGTCCTATAAAATACGTGCATCTTGCTTGGGTCATGGTTAATATTTTGGACTCTGTACATTCCCTCAACCACCCCTCCAACAGAATGACTAAAAGGAGAGACCTCCAAAAAAGAAAAGAATCAGAGACTGTGGCCTCTGCCACAGACCTAATGGATATGGATATAAGCAAGATGTCAGAAATAGTCTTCAGAGTAACAATTACAAAGTCAATACCTAGACTTGAGAAAAATATTAGTGACAATATAGAATCTCTAAGGGAAAAATGAGATCTAATCAGGCCAATTTAAAAATGCTATGAATGAAATGCAGTCTAAACTGGATACTCTGATTGATGGGGTAAAGAGACAGAAAAATGAATTAGTGAGCTAGAAGATAAGATGATAGAAAAGAAGGAAACTGACGAGGCCTGCAAAAAACAGATTAAAGCCCAAGAGATCAGACTGAGAGAGATTAATGACACCATGAAATGTTCCAATGTTAGAATTATTGGGATCCCTAAGGGGTGGGGAGAAAGAGAGGTCTAGAAGATATATTTCAGCAAATCATAGCTGAGAACTTCCCTAATCTGGGGAAGGAAACAAGCATTCATGTCCAAGAGGCAGAGAGGACCCCTCCTGAGATCAATGAGAACAGACCGATGCCCCGACATATAATAGGACAATTCACAAATCTTAGATCCAAGGAAAACAATCCTGAAAGCATCTAGGGGGAAGAGATTTCTTATGTACAGAGGGAGGAACATCAGAATAATGTCAGACCTGTCCACAGAGATCTGGCAATCCAGAAAGGGCTGGCAAGACATATTCAGGGTACTAAATGAGAAGAATATGCAACCAAGGTTACTTTATCCAGCAAGGCTGTCATTCAGAATGGATGGAGAGACAAGGAGCTTCCAAGACTGGCAGAAACTGAAAGAATATGTGACCATCAAGCTGGTCCTGCAAGAAATATTAAGGGGGGGTTCTATACAAGAAGAAAGACCCTAAGAGTAATATAAACCAGAAATTTACAGAGAAAATCTATAGAAACAAAGACTTCACAGGCAACATGATGGCAATAAACTCATATCTTTCAATAATCACTCTCAACTTAAATGGCCTAAATGCTCCCATGAAATGGCACAGGGTTGCAGATTGGATAGAAAGACATGACCCATCCATATGCTGTCTACAAGAGACTCATTTTGAATGTAAAGATACATCCAGACTGAAACTGAGGGGATGGAGAACAATTTTGTATGCCAACAGACCTCAAAAGAAAGCTGGGGTAGCAATTCTCATATCAGACAAATTAGATTTTAAGCTAAAGACTATAGTTAGAGATACAGAAGGACATTATATCATTCGTAAATGGCCTATCCAACAAGAAGATCTAACAATTGTAAATATCCATGCCCACAATCTGGGAGCAGCCAACTACATAAGCCAACTGCTAACCAAAATAAAGAAACATATTGATAGCAATACTTTAATAGTAGGAGACCTCAATACTCCACTCTCAGCAATACAGAGATCAACAAAGAAACAGGAGCTTTGAATGACACACTGGACGAGATGGACTTAATAGATATATACAGAACATTCCACCCTAAAACAACAGAATATTCATTCTTCTCGAACACACATGGAACTTTCTCCAAAATAGACCACATACTAGGTCACAAATTAGGTCTCAACTGATAGCAAAAGATTGACATTATTCCCTTCATATTTTCAGACCACAATGTTTTGAAACTGGAACTCAATCACAAGAAAAAAATTGGAGGAATTCAAACACTTGGAAGCTAAAGACCATCCTGCTTAAGAATGTTTGGGTCAACCAGGAAATTAAAGAACTTGAACAATTCATGGAAACCAATGAGAACGAAAACACATTGGTCCAAAACCTATGGGATACTGCAAAGGCGGTCCTAAGGGGGAAATACATAGCCATCTAAGCCTCACTAAAAAAAACCCAGAAAAAATCCCAAATACACAAACTAATCTTACACCTTAAGGAACTGGAGAAAGAACAACAAATAAAACCTAAACCAAGCAGGAGAAGAGAAGTAATAAAGATAAAAGCAGAGATTAATGAATTAGAAACCAGAAATACAGTAGAGCAGATCAACAAAATGAGGAAGCTGATTCTTTAAAAGAATCAAAAACCACTGGCCAGACTTAGCCAAAAGAAAAGAGAAAGGACCCAAATTAATAAAATTATGAATGAAAGGGGAGAGATCATGACTAACACCAAGGAAATAGAAAAAATTATTAGAAATTATTATCAGCAACTATATGTCAATAAATTAAGCAAACTGGAAGAAATGGATGCCTTCCTGGAAACTCACAAACTACCAAGATGGAAACAGGAAGAAATTGACAATCTAAATAGACCAACCCCAGTAACGAAATTGAAGCAGTAATCAAAAACCTCCCAAAAAACAAGAGTCCAGGGCCTGATGGATTCCCAGGGGAATTCTACCAAACATTTAAAAAGGAAATAATACCTATTCTCCAGAAGCTGTTTCAAAAAATAGAAACAGAAGGAAAACTTCCAAACTTGTTCTATAAGGCCAGCATTACCTTGATCCCAAAACCAGGCAAAGACCCCATCAAAAAGGAGAATTACGGACCGATATTCCTGATGAATATGGATGCCAAAATTCTCAACAAGATCCTAGCCAATAGGATCCAATAGTATATTAAAAGGATTACCCATCACGACCAGGTAGGATTTATTCTTGGGATACAAAGGTGGTTCAACATTCAGAAATCAATCAATGTGATAGAACAAATTAATAAAAGAAGGGGCAAGAGCCATATGATCCTCTCAAGTGAAGCAGAAAAAGCATTTGACAAAATACAGCATCCTTTCCTGATTAAAACCCTTCAGAGTATAGGGATAGAGGGTACATTCCTCAATTTCATAAAAACCATCTCTGAAAAGCCCACAGCAAATATCATTCTTGATGGGGAAAAGCTGAAAGATTCTCCCTTAAGATCAGGAACATGATAAGGTTGCCCACTCTCCCCACTATTGTTCAACATAGCACTAGAAGTCCTAACATCAGCAATCAGACAACAAAAAGAAATAAAATGTATGCAAATTGCCAAAGAAGAAGTCAAATTCTCTCTCTTCACAGATGACATGATACTTTATGTGAAAGACTCCACCCCCAAATTACTAGAACTCATACAGCAATTCAGTAATGTGGCAGGATACAAAATCAATGCACAGAAATCAGTTGCTTTTCTGTACACTAAAAATGTAACTGTAGAAAGAGAAATTAAGGGCTCGATTCCATTTATAATAGCACCAAAAACCATAAGATACCTTGGGATAAACCTAACCAATGAGGTAAAGTATCTATACTCTAGAAACTACAGAACAATTATGAAAGAAATTGAAGACACAAAAAGATGGAAAAACATTCCATGCTCATGGAGTGGAAGAATAAACATTGTTAACATGTCTGTGCTGCCCAGAGAAACCTATACTTTCAATGCCATCCTGATCAAAATACCAATGGTGTTTTTCAAAGAGCTGGAGCAAACAATCCTAAAATTTGTATGGAACCAAAAAAGACCCTGGATCGTCAAGGAAATGTTGAAAAAGAAAAACAAAGCTGGGGGCATCATGTTGCCTGATTTCAAGCTATATTACAAAGCTGTGATCACAAAGACAGCATGGTACCGGCACAAAAACAGACACATAGATCAATGGAACAGAATAGAGAGCCCAGATATGGACCCGCAACTCTATGGTCAACTAATCTTCGACAAAGCAGGAAAAAAAATCCAATGGAAAAAAGACAGTCTCTTCAATAAATGGTACTGGGGAAATTGAACAGCTATATACAGAAGAATGAAACTCGACCATTCTCTTACACCATACACAAAGATAAACTCTAAATGGATGAAAGACCTCTATGTAAGACAGGAATCCATCAAAATCCTAGAGGAGAACATAGGCAGTAACCTCTTTGACATCGGCCACAGCAAATTTTTTCATAACACATCTCCAAAGGCAAGGGAAACAAAACCAAAAATGAACTTGTGGGACTGCATCAAGATAAAAAGCTTCTGCACAGCAAAGAAAACAGTAAACAAAACTAAGAAGCAACCCACGGAATGAGAGAAGATATTTGCAAATGACATATAAGATAAAGGGCTAATATCCAAAATCCATAAAGAAATTATCAAACTCAACACCCAAAGAACAAATAATCCAATCGAGAAATGGGCAGAAGACATGAAAAGATACTTCTCCAAAGAAAACATCCAAATGGCCAACAGACACATGAAAAAGTGCTCGACATCCCTCGGTATCAGGGAAATACGAATCAAAACCACAATGAGGTACCACCTCACACCAGCCAGGTGGCTAAAATTAACAAGTCAGGAAACGACAGATGTTGGCAAGGATGTGGAGAAGTGGGAACCTTCTTACACTGTTGATGGGAATGCAAGTTGGTAAAGCCGCTTTGGAAAACAGTGTGGAGGTTCCCTCAAAAAGTTAAAAATAGAGCTCCCTGATGACCCAGCAATTGCACTACTGGGTATTTACCCCAAAGATACAGATATAGTGAAAAGAAGGGCCACACACACCCCAATGTTCACAACAGCAATGTCCACAATAGCCAAACTGTGGAAGGAGCTGAGATGCCCTTCAACAGACAAATGGATAAAGAAGATGTGGTCCATACATACGATGGAATATTACTCAGCCATCAGAAAAGATGAATACCCACCATTTGTATCGACATGGATGGAACTGGAGGAGATTATGCTAAGTGAAATAAGTCAAGCAGAGAAAGACAATTATCATATGATTTCACTTACATGTGGAACATAAGCAATAACATGGAAGACATTAGGAGAAGGAAGGGAAAAATGAAGGGGGGAAATCAGAGTGGGAGCTGAACCATGAGAGACTATGGACTCTGGGAAATAAACTGAGGATTTCAGATGGAGGGGAGTGGGAGATGGGTTAGTTTGGTGATGGGTATTAAGGAGGGCATGTATTGCAACGAGCACTGAGTATTATATGCAAACAATGAATCATGGGACACTACATCAAAAACTAATGAAGTACTGTATGGTGACTAATATAACATAATAAAAATTAAATTAAATTAACTGACAATATTAAATGTTGATGAGGATATGAGGAAATTGGAGCTCTCACACATTTTTGATAGGAGAGTGAATTTGGCAATTCACTCTGTATTAATTATCTGTTGCCATAAAAGATGTTTATTAACAACCATGAAACCTCAGTGATATACAATAAACATTGATTTAGCTTACAAGTCTACAAGGCAGTAATGCAGCTGGGTTCAATTGGGCTCATCTTTAGGTCTTAGCAGGGCTCACTCATGAGTTTAATAGTGGCTATCTCTCTGTTGGGTAATGAGACCATAGGCATCCTATTTTAAGCTGAATTTGCATTATTCTCATGATGATAGCACAGAAGCAAGACCAAGGAAGCTCAATAACACAGGTGCTTTTTAAGTCCCAGTTATATTACTATTGCTAAAATCCCTGTAGTGAAAGTAAGTCACATGACTGAGTCCAGCTTCAGAATGAGAGGATGATACAAAGTTATATGGGGATGGCTGTAGACATGGGGAGGGATGAAGAATCAGGGCCATGAATGCAATAAATCTATCACCTACAGAAATATGTGTACATGTGCACTAAGAAACTTGTAAAAATATATATAACATTATTATTGATGTAATTGCAAACCACTCAAATGTCCTTCAACAGATTGGATACAGAAATTGTGGTATAGTCATGAAAATGACTGCTATAAAAAATGCATACGTGACTTTTAAAAGCATAATATTGAATAAAAGAATTCAGTCAAAGGAAAGGACATTCTGTAAAGTTTTATGTGTTCAAAACCATGCAAAACTAATCAGTAGTGCTTGGGAATGCTTGATCAGAGTAAAGCTATCTTTTTAAAAGCAAGAAAATTATTAATAAAAACCATTACTTATTAATTGATATTAATAAAAATGGAAATCATGGCTGCATCTACCAATGAAGATGATGGGGAGGGGTAATAATTGAGAGGGACCAAAAAGAGAGTTTCTGAGGTACAACTTTCTATTTTTCATGCTGCTTATGTGGTCACTTTGTGATAATGTATTGATCTGCAAATTTTTGTTGTAGTACCTTTCTAGGTTTTATGATTCAAAATAAAAACTGTTTTTTTAAATAGTTTTTTGAACTTCCTTTATGAATTTTTTTTTCTTCTGGGTATCATATAAAAGCAATAAGCTGAACAGAAGAGGAAAAACATCCACCAGGTCCATTTTTGGCAATATTGGAAAGTAAGTATATTCTGCAGTCTCTAAAGATGTGAAAGAGCATTTAAAGGAACTACGAATCGCTAAGTGTTGCACCAGGAGTGAGAAGAAGTGGGGAAGGGGTGAGGAAAAATAAAATGCTGATTTTCATTAGAAATTTCATAGAACTAATTGGCTTTTTAAACTATGTATATGTATAACTTTGATTTAACAAATTTAAAGACTAGGGGCACCTGTGTGGCTCAGTCCATGAACCCTCTGACTCTTTGTCCTAGGATTGAGCCCTGCCAGTGCTCCCCACTCAGTGAGGAGTCTACTTGTCTCCCTCTGCCCCTCTCCCTCCTCACTCTCTCTCAATAAATAAATAATTTAAAAAATTTGAAGACTATAAAATCAATAAAAAATGTTCTCATAAGTATAGTTGTAATAGTATCAGAAAAGCCTTAAACATAATGACTCAGCCAAACCCTTCAGTCTCAGGTTTTACTTTCTGCCTGCAGGAATCTCTCAAGAAGAATAAGAGTTCACCCTTCCCATGTCACTTCTGTTCTCTCCTAGAATCTCTTGACGTTTCATGAACTTCTGTATTTCATTCATGAATAATTCTTATGTTTGGCGACTGCTGAAATCAAAATAGAAGAAAAATCTTTCATTACAATGGGAATGTAGCAATTCTAAGAAAAATAGCTCTCAATTTTAAGATAAAAAGATGCCCTTTCAATCATTCGGGCTGTGTCCAGTCATTATAGGTCCTTTGAAAAGCCAAAGGCACATCACGGGCTGAATTTGGTATTAATACAGAGGTCTCTAACCCTCACCTCTCCCCAGGTGCTCAGAGGACTGTGTGGTTCTTCAGTGAGGATTTGGCTAGAAACTGTCTCCAAAGCTGAAAGTGTATTTTTCCTCGCCAACTCCTCTCCAGAGGATGAGGGAAAGGGCGCTGTTAAAGTATACTGCATGAGATAGGGATATGGGGAATAGGCCTATTTAATGCACCTTTTGGTCAAAGACCAAAATAATTTGAAGGCAAGAAGATGCCAGTAGGACTACTTAGTTGATGCCTCAGACTCCTACACCACCTGGCTTTGCTACCCCAAGGGGGAAAGGGGGAATGAAGGAGGCCAAAAAATTCTTCCTCAGGTTCATTGTCTTATAGCCTGCCAAAAATGCAAGGGCTTTTTGTTCATGGTAAGAATATTGACAATCTACATTATTCAAAATACGGCTTTTTTTCTTTTCTTCTTTTTTGAGAGAGAAACAATGTGCATGAACGGCGGGGGGAAGGAGCAGACAGGGGGGCGGTCAGTGGGGAAGGAATGGAGTAGGGGCAGAGTGAGAGGGCTCCATGACCATTGTGGGGTTCTATCTCACAACGCTGAGAACATGACCTGGGCCAAAATCAAGAGTTGGATGCTTAAGTGACTGGTGCCCCCAAAATACAGTTCCAAATGGAAAAAGAAAAGTTTTGTCTGAACTCCCTTTTAGTGTTTCAAGATTCATAATTCCTTTGCATTCCCAGACCCGTTTGGGCTGATGACAAATATGTAGCCACTCATTATTGGAATAGCAACCATTATGCAGTGTTTTGATTATTTTGCCCCAAATCTAAAATTGGACAATGTTTTACACACAATTAAACTATTAAAGTGAAACAGACTTTGGAAGGAAAAAAAAGGCTGTACCAGAAAAAGTTGAATGGTGTTCATGAAGAATTCTGTTGCTACATCAACCATCCTTTCCTGCAATTGCTATTACCAGAAAGCATTAGTCATTATCTTTCTGAACAAGGGCAGTAAAGAAAACAACAGCAAAAACACATTTCATAGTGGTATATTGAATCCATTCCAGTATAGATAACAAATTCATTTAAATGACAGTATAATTAAGTCTGTGCCAATAACTGCCTTTAAATTTAAAAGGAGAAAATGCAAAATACTTGCCAAAAAATTATGTAGTCATATTAGTTTTATCATATTGTTTGTCTGGTTGAGTTTAAACAATAAACTCTTTTCTAGACAGTGAAAGCTATTTCAAAAGGGGTGAGCCTCAGATTACATTGCTATGAAAACATAAAAGTTTTGCCTGGAAAAAACACCAACTTGTATCAAATCATATACACGACTCATTTCATGTTGCATTGCTCATGAAAAATCACATGCACCCACCACTTTCCTTCAGCCCCTAATTTTCAGGGAGTAACAGGAGATACTGAAAAGTACCGTACTATCTTGCTCTTAGAACTCATGTCCTGGGTTTGGGCGCTGGGAAGTGGTAGCCACCTGCACAGGGAAGCGGGTGGACTCATGGACCGGCACCCGTGAGAGAGCAGACTGAGACCGTGAGCCAGGGAATGTGCACGACCAGACTGAAACAGAGCTCCAGCGTGATAACTAGAACCAGACTGATACTGGGAGCTCTGGAGTGCACGGGGGCAGCTGGTGGCTGGCAGTGTTAGAAACACAAAAGGACAGAGACACGCCGGCCCTGGAAGTGAGGGCTGGGACGCCGGGTGTGGGGCGCACAACCCAGGACACTGCAGTGTTGAGCAGCACCAACAGAAACAGAATTAAAGTGGCCAGAACATCAGTGGAGAACGGTCTGAGATCTCTCTGTTCTGAGACAGAGGCTGAGATTCGGCCACTGCTGCTCTGACTCTCAGAAGAAGCACAGCAAACCACCAGGGAAAGCCACCAGAGAACAAAAGTCTGGAAATACTGGCTCACAGTGTGCCTGTCCCCATGCCCCCTTGCAGGGGACACGGAGACTCTACCCAAACAGGGTTATATCGGTGTGGCAGACCCCTCCCCCAGAAGGCAGGCTGAAAAATCAAGAAGCTCACATCCTTAAAGTCCATATAAAACAAGTGTGCACTGCCTGGGTCCTGGTCAATAATTTAGGCTCTGGACAACCCCGCAACCTCTCCTCATCAGAATGATGAGAAGGAGAAATACCCCCCAGCAAGGAAAAGACAATGAGTTTGTGGCCTCTGCCACAGAACTAAGTGATATGGATATAGCAAAATTATCAGAAATGGAGTTCAGAGTAACAATGGTCAATTTGATGTGTGGACTTGAAAAAAATATTAATGAAAATATTAACAAGAATATAGAATCTCTAAGGGCGGAAATGAGAGTGAATCTGGCAGAAATTAAAAATTCTATGAACCAAATGCAGTCAAAACTAGATGCTCTGACAGCCAGGGGAAATGAGGCAGAAGAACCTATCAGTGAATTGGAGAATGGGTTAGTAGAAGAGAAAGCTAAAACAGAAGCTTGGCTTAAAAAAAATCCAATCTCAAGAATGTAGGTTACGGGAGATTACTGACTCAATGAAACGTTCCCATGTCAGAATCATTAGCATCCCCGAGGGGGTGGAGAAAAACAGAGGTCTAGAAGAGCTATCTGAACAAATTGTAGCTGAAAACTTCCCTAATTTAGCAAAGGAAACAAGCATTCGTGTCCAAGAGGCAGAGAGGACCCCTCCCAAGCTCAACCGTGACAAACCTACGCCACGTCACGTCATAGTGCATTTCACAAATATTAAATAAAACATCCAAAGATACAGTACTGAAAGCGGCCAGGGCAAAGAAATTTCTCACGTACCAAGGCAAAGGTATCAGAATTATGTCAGACCTCTGGAGTTAAGATGGCGGAGCAGTAGGAGACACCGTTTTCAGCCGGTCCTCCGAGTCGAGCTGGATCGGTACCAGACCAGCCTAAACAACCACGGAACCAGCCTGAGACGCAGGAAGACGCATCTGGATCTCTATAAATGAACATCTCCAGCGCTGAGTATTGAGGTACGAAGCGGGGAGCCATGAAACCGTGCACCGATATCGGAAGATAAACGGAAGGGGGAGGGAGCCGCCGCGTTCGGGCGCCGCGAAGCGGCAGCCACTTGCACGGGGGAGCGGGCGGGCTCGAGGTAGGCACCCGCAAAACAGCAGACTGAGACCGTGAGCCGGGTGCACGCGCCACCAGGCATCTCGCGGATCACCGGAATCCCGGTGCGCTCACTGGATCCAGACTGAGACCGGGAGATCCGGGAACGCGCGCGGGGCGGCTGGCGGCTGGCGGCATTAGAAACACAAAGGACAGAGACGCGCCGGCCCTGGAAGTGAGGGCTGGGACGCCTGGTGTGGGGCGCACATCCCGGGACGCTGCAGGGTTGAGCAGCACCAACAGTAACGGAGTTAAAGTGGCCAGAACATTAGTAGAGAACGGGCCGCAATCCCTCTGTTCTGTGACAGAGGCTGAAATTCGGCCGCGGCTGCTCTGACTCTCAGAAGAGGCACAGCAAACCGCCAGGGAAAGCCACCAGAGAACAAAAGCCTGGAAATACCGGCTCAGAGAGTGCCCATCCCCATCCCCCCTCGCAGGGGACGCCGAGACTCTACCCAAACAGGACTGCCCGAGTATCGGCGCGGCAGGCCCCTCCCCCAGAAGGCAGGCTGAAAAATCAAGAAGCCCACAACCCGGGCGCCTGGGTGGCGCAGTCATTGAGCGCCTGCCTTCGGCTTAGGGCGTGATCCCAGCGTTCCGGAAAGGAGTCCCTCATCGGACTCCTCCGCTGGGAGCCTGCTTCTTCCTCTCCCACTCCCCTGCTTCTGTTCCCTCTCTCGCTGGTTGGCTGCCACATAAATAAATAAATAAAATCTTTAAAGAAGAAGCCCACATCCCTAAGATCCCTATAAAACAAGGGGCACGGCCTGGGACCCAGTCAATAATTTGGGCTCTGGAAACCCCGCAACCTCTCTTCATCAGAATGACAAGAAGGAGAAGCCCCCCCCCCCCCAGCAAAGAAAAGACAGTGAGTCTGTGGCCTCTGCCACAGAAATAATGGATATGGATGTAACCGAATTATCAGAAATGGAATTCAGAGAAACGATGGTCAAAATGATGAGTAGAATTGAAAAAACTATTAACGAAAAGGTTACTGAGAATATAGAATCCTTAAGGACAGAAATGAGAGCGAATCTGACAGAAATTAAAAATTCTATGAGCCAAATGCAGGCAAAACTAGAGGCTCTGACGGCCAGGGTCGCAGAAGCAGAGGAATGGGTTAGTGAATTGGAGGATGGGTTAATAGAGGAAAAAATGAAAATAGAAGATGGTCTTAAAAAAATCCACGCCCACGAATGTAGGTTACGGGAGATTACTGACTCAATGAAACGATCCAATGTTAGAATCATCGGCATCCCCGAGGGGGTGGAGAAAAACAGAGGTCTAGAAGAGATATTTGAACAAATTGTAGCTGAAAACTTCCCTAATCTAGCAAGGGAAACAAACATTCGTGTCCAAGAGGCAGAGAGGACCCCTCCCAAGCTCAACCATGACAAACCTACGCCACGTCACGTCATAGTGAAATTCGCAAATATTAGATGCAAGGATACAGTATTGAAAGCGGCCAGGGCAAAGAAATTTCTCACGTACCAAGGCAAAAGCATCAGAATTACGTCAGACCTGTCTACACAGACCTGGAATGAGAGAAAGGGTTGGGGGAGCATATTTAAAGCTCTTTCAGAGAAAAACATGCAGCCAAGGATCCTTTATCCAGCAAGGCTGTCATTCAGAATTGATGGAGAAATAAAGACATTTCAGAATCGCCAGTCACTAACCAATTTTGTAGCCACGAAACCAGCCCTACAGGAGATATTACGGGGGGTTCTATAAAAGTAAAAAGGCCCCAAGAGTGATACAGAACAGAAAGTCACAGCCAATACAAACAAAGACTTTACTGGCAACATGGCAACATTAAAATCATATCTCTCAATAATCAGTCTTAATGTAAATGGTTTGAACCATTCCATAAAACGCCACAGGGTTGCAGATTGGATAAAAAGAAATGACCCATCCATTTGCTGTCTACAAGAGACTCATTTCAAACCCAAAGATGCATTCAGACTGAGAGTAAGGGGATGGAGTACCATCTTTCACGCAAATGGACCTCAAAAGAAAGCTGGGGTAGCAATTCTCATATCAGATAAATTGGATTTTAAACTACAGACTATAGTTAGAGATGCAGAAGGGCACTATATTATTCTTAAGGGAAGTATTCAACAAGTGGATATGACAATTATAAATATATATGCCCCCAACAGGGGAGCAGCAAGATACACAAGCCAACTCTTAACCAGAATAAAGAGACACATAGATAAAAATACATTAATAGTAGGGGACCTCAACACTCCACTATCAGAAATAGACAGAACACCCTGGCAAAAACTAAGCAAAGAATCAAAGGCTTTGAATGCCATACTTGACGAGTTGGACCTCATAGATATATATAGAACACTACACCCCAGAACCAAAGAATACTCATTCTATTCTAATGCCCATGGAACATTCTCAAGAATAGACCATGTTCTGGGACACAAAACAGGTCTCAACCGATACCAAAAGATTGAAATTATCCCCTGCATATTCTCAGACCACAACGCTCTGAAATTGGAACTCAACCACAAGGAAAAATTTGGAAGAAACTCAAACACTTGGAGACTAAGAACCATCCTGCTCAGGAATGACTCGATAAACCAGGAAATCAAAAATCAAATTAAACAATTTATGGAGACCAATGAGAATGAAAATACAACAGTCCAAAACCTATGGGATACTGCAAAGGCAGTCCTAAGGGGGAAATACATAGCCATCCAAGCCTCACTCAAAAGAATAGAAAAATCTAAAATGCAGTTTTTATATTCTCACCTCAAGAAGCTGGAACAGCAACAGAGGGACAGGCCTAATCCACGCACGAGGAAGCAGTTGACCAAAATTAGAGCTGAAATCAATCAAGCAGAAACCAGAAGTACAGTAGAGCAGATCAACAGGACTAGAAGCTGGTTCTTTGAGAGAATCAATAAAATTGACAGACCACTGGCAAGACTTATCAAAAAGAAAAGAGAAAGGACCCAGATTATTAAAATTATGAATGAAAAAGGAGAGGTCACGACGAACACCATTGAAATTGGAAGGATTATTAGAAATTTTTATCAACAGCTAAATGCCAATAAACTAAGCAATCTGGAAGAGATGGAATCCTTCCTGGAAACCTATAAACTACCAAGATTGAAACCAGAAGAAATTGATTCCTTAAACAGGCCAATTAATTATGAAGAAATTGAGTCAGTGATAAACAACATTCCAAATAACAAAACTCCAGGCCCGGATGGTTTTCTTGGGGAATTCTACCAAACATTCAAAGAAGAAATAATACCTATTCTCCTAAAGCTATTTCAAAAAATAGAAACAGAAGGAAAGCTACCAAACCCATTCTCTGAGGCCAATATTACCTTGATCCCCAAACCAGGCAAAGACCCCATCAAAAAGGAGAATTATAGACCGATTTCCCTAATGAATATGGACGCCAAAATCCTCAACAAGATACTTGCTAATAGAATCCAACAATACATTAAAAGGATTATCCATCACGATCAAGTGGGATTCATACCTGGGATGCAAGCGTGGTTCAATATTCGCAAATCAATCAGTGTGATACATCATATCAACAAGAAAAGACTCAGGAACCATATGATCCTCTCAATCGATGCCGAAAAAGCATTTGACAAAATACAGCATCCTTTCCTGATTAAAACCCTTCAGAGTGTAGGAATAGAAGGTACATTTCTCAATCTCATAAAAGCCATCTATGAAAAGCCTACTGCAAATATTATTCTCAATGGGGAAAAGCTGGAAGCCTTTCCCTTAAGATCAGGAACACGACAAGGATGCCCACTCTCGCCACTATTATTCAACATAGTACTAGAAGTCCTTGCAACACCAATCAGACGACAAAAAGGGATCAAAGGTATTCAAATTGGCAAAGAAGAAGTCAAAATGTCTCTCTTCGCAGATGACATGATACTCTATATGGAAAACCCAAAAGAAGCCACTCCCAAACTATTAGAAGTTATAGAGCAATTCAGTAACGTGGCAGGATACAAAATCAATGCTCAGAAATCAGTTGCATTTCTGTACAGGAATAACGAGACTGAAGAAAGAGAAATTAGGGAATCCATCCCATTTACAATAGCACCAAAAACCATACGTTACCTTGGAATTAACTTAACCAGAGACGTAAAGGACCTATATTCTAGAAACTATAAATCACTTTTGAAAGACATTGAGGAAGACATAAAAAGATGGAAAGATATTCCATGCTCATGGATCGGAAGAATTAACATAGTTAAAATGTCCATGCTACCCAGAGCAATCTACACTTTCAATGCTATCCCGATCAAAATACCAAGGACATTTTTCAAAGAACTGGAACAAACAGTCCTTAAATTTGTATGGAAACAGAAAAGGCCCCGAATCTCCAAGGAACTGTTGAAAAGGAAAAACAAAGCTGGGGGCATCACAATGCCGGATTTCGAGCTGTACTACAAAGCTGTGATCACAAAGACAGCATGGTACTGGCACAAAAACAGACACATAGACCAATGGAACAGAATAGAGAGCCCAGAAATGGACCCTCGGCTCTTTGGGCAACTAATATTTGATAAAGCAGGAAAAAACATCCGGTGGGAAAAAGACAGTCTCTTCAATAAATGGTGCTGGGAAAATTGGACAGCTACATGCAAGAGAATGAAACTTGACCACTATCTCACACCATACACAAAAATAAACTCCAAATGGATGAAAGACCTCGATGTGAGACAGGAATCCATCAAAATTCTAAAGGAGAACATAGGCAACAACCTCTACGACAACGGCCAAAGCAACCTTTTTCATGACACATCCCCAAAGGCAAGAGAAACAAAAGATAAAATGAATTTATGGGACTTCATCAAGATTAAAAGTTTCTGCACAGCCAAGGAAACAGTCAGAAAAACTAAGAGGCAGCCCACGGAATGGGAGAATATATTTGCAAATGACACTACAGATAAAGGACTGGTATCCAAGATCTACAAAGAACTTCTCAAACTCAATACACGAGAAACAAATAAACAAATCAAAAAATGGGCAGAAGAAATGAACAGACACTTTTCCAATGAAGACATACAAATGGCTAACAGACACATGAAAAAATGTTCAAAATCATTAGCCATCAAGGAAATTCAAATCAAAACCACACTGAGATACCACCTTACGCCAGTTAGAATGGCAAAAATAGACAAGGCAAGAAACAACAATTGTTGGAGAGGATGTGGAGAAAGGGGATCCCTCCTACATTGTTGGTGGGAATGCAAGTTGGTACAGCCACTCTGGAAAACAGTGTGGAGGTCCCTTAAAAAGTTAAAAATTGAGCTACCCTATGATCCAGCCATTGCACTACTGGGTATTTACCCCAAAGATACAGACGTAGTGAAGAGAAGGGCCATATGCGCCCCAATGTTCATAGCAGCAATGTCCACAATAGCTAAATCGTGGAAGGAGCCGAGATGCCCTTCAACAGATGACTGGATTAAGAAGTTGTGGTCCATATATACGATGGAATATTACTCAGCTATCAGAAAGAACGAGTTCTCAACATTTGCTACAACATGGACAGCACTGGAGGAGATAATGCTAAGTGAAATAAGCCAAGCAGAGAAAGACAACTATCATATGATTTCTCTCATCTCTGGAACATAAGAACTAGGATGATCAGTAGGGGAAGAAAGGGATAAAGAAAGGGGGGGTAATCAGAAGGGGGAATGAAACATGAGAGACTATGGACTATGAGAAACAAACTGAGGACTTCAGAGGGGAGGGGGGCGGGGGAATGGGATAGACCGGTGATGGGTAGTAAAGAGGGCACGTATTGCATGGTGCACTGGGTGTTATACAGAACTAATGAATCATTGAGCCTTACATCAGAAACCGGGGATGTACTGTATGGTGACTAACATAATATAATAAAAAATCATCAAAATGCAAAAAAAAAAAAAAAGAATTATGTCAGACCTGTCTACACAGACCTAGAATGAGAGAAAGGATGGGGGCGGGGCATTTTTAAAGCTCTTTCAGAGAAAAACATGCAGCCAAGGATCCTTTATCTAGCAAGGCTGTCATTCAGAATTGATGGAGAGATAAAGACCTTCCAGAATCGCCAGTCACTGACCAATTTCATAACCACGAAAGCAGCCCTACAAGAGATATTAAGGGGGGTTCTATAAAGGTACAAAGGCCCCAAGAGTGATACAGTACAGAAAGTCACAATCTATAGAAACAAAGACTTCACAGGCAACATGGCATCATTAAAATCATATCTCTC
This sequence comes from Ursus americanus, assembly GCF_024610735.1. Taxonomy (NCBI): domain Eukaryota; kingdom Metazoa; phylum Chordata; class Mammalia; order Carnivora; family Ursidae; genus Ursus; species Ursus americanus. The sequence continues at coordinate 6,561,869 of NC_142137.1, read as the reverse complement.
AATATTCAGTCTCAATGTAAATGGCCTAAATGCTCCCATAAAATGTCACAGAGTTGCAGATTGGATAAAAAGACATGACCCATCCATTTGCTGTCTACAAGAGACTCATTTTGAACCTAAGGATACATTCAGACTGAAAGTAAAGGGATGGAATACCATCTTTCACACCAATGGACCTCAAAAGAAAGCTGGGGTAGCAATTCTCATATCAGACAGATTGGATTTTAAATAAAGACTATAGTTAGAGACACAGAAGGGCACTATATTACTCTTAAAGGATGTATCCAACAAGTGGATATGACAATTATAAATATATATGCCCCCAACAAGGGAACAGCAAGGTACACAAGCCAACTCTTTTTTTTTTTAAAGATTTTATTTATTTATGTGACAGAGAGACAGCCAGCGAGAAAGGGAACACAGCAGGGGAGTGGGAGAGGAAGAAGCAGCCTCCCAGCAGAGGACCCTGATGTGGGACTCATTCCCGGAACGCCGGCATCACGCCCTGAGCTGAAGGCAGACACTTAACGACTGTGCTACCAAGGCGCCCCTACACAAGCCAACTCTTAACCAGAATAAAGAGACATATCGATAAAAATACGTTAATAGTAGGGGACCTCAACACTCCACTATCAGCAATGGAAAGAGCACTGGAGCAGAAAGCCTGCAAAGAAACAATAGCTTTGAATGCCATATCCGAAGAGTTGGACCTCATAGACATATATAGAACACTACACCCCAGAACCAAAGAAAACTCATTCTATTCTAATGCCCATGGAACATTCTCAAGAATAGACCATGTTCTGGGACACAAAACAGGTCTCAACCGATACCAAAAGACTGAAATTATTCCCTGAATATTCTCAGACCACATGCTCTGAAATTGGAACTCAACCACAAGGAAATATTTGGAAGAAACTCAAACACTTGGAGATGAAGAACCATCCTGCTCAAGAATGATTCAATAAATCAGGAAATCAAAAATCAATGTAAACAATTTATGGAGACCAACGAGAATGAAAACACAATGGTCCAAAACCTGTGGGATACTGCAAAGGAAGTCTTAAGGGGAAAATACATAACCATCCAAGGCTAACTCAAAAGAATAGAAAAATCTAAAATACAGTTTTTATATTCTCACCTCAGGAAGCTGGAACAGGCCTAATCCATGCATGAGAAAGCAGTTGACCAATTTAGAGCAGAAATCAATGAATTAGAACCGGCCTAATCCATGCATGAGAGGAACAGGAGCACATACAGCAGATTAGAACCAGGAGCACATACAGCAGATCAACAAAACTAGAAGCTGGCTCTTTGAAAGAGTAAACAAAATTGACAGAACATTGGCAAGTCTTATCCAAAAGAATAGAGAAAGGACCCAAATTAATAAAATTATGAATGAAAAGGGAGAGGTCACAACCAACACCAATGAAATTGGAAGGATTATTAGAAACGTTCATCAACAGCTTTATGCCAATAAACTAAGCAATCTGGAAGAGATGGAGGCCTTCCTGGAAACCTATAAACTACCAAGACTGAAACAGGAAGAAACTGATTTTTTAAACAGGCGAATTAATTATGAAGAGATAGGAATAGTGATTAAAAAACTCTCAAAAAACTAAATGCCAGGGCCTGATGGTTTTCCCAGGGCATGCTACCAAACAATCAAAGAAGAAATAATACCTATTCCCCTAAAGCTATATCACAAAATAGAAACAGAAGGAAAGCTACCAAACTCATTCTATGAGGCCAATATTACCTTGATCCCCAAACAAGGCAAAGACCCCATCAAAAAGGAGAATTATAGACCGATTTCCCTAATGAATATGGACGCCAAAATTCTCAACAAGATCCTGGCTAGTACAATCCAACAATACATTAAAAGGATTATCCATCATGACCAAGGGGATTCATCCCTGGGATGCAAGGGTGGTTCAACATTCGTAAATCTATCAGTGTCATAGATTTTATCAACAGGAAAAATTAAAAAATCATATGATTCTCTCAATAGATGCAGAAAAAGCATTTGACAAAATACAGCATCCTCTCCTGATTAAAACCCTTCAGAGTGTAGGGATGGAGGGTACATTCCTCAATCTCATAAAAACCATCTATGAAAAGCCTACAGCAAATATCATTCTCAATGGGGAAAAACTGATAGCCTTTCCCTTAAGATCAGGAACACGACAAGGATACCCACTCTAGCCATTATTATTCAACATAGTACTAGAAGTCCTAGCAACAACAATCAGACAACAAAATGGGATAAAAGGTACCCAATTCGGCAAAGAAGAAGTCAAACCGTCTCTCTTCACAGATGACATGATACTCTATATGGACAACCCAAAAGAATCCACTCCTAAACTATGAGAAGTTATAGAGCAATTCAGTAATGTGGCGGGATACAAAATCAATGCTCAGAAATCAGTTGCATTTCTATACGCAAACAATGAGACTGGAGAAAGAGAAATTAGGGAATCCATCCCATTTACAATAGCACCAAAAACCATATGTTACCTTGGAATTAACTTAACCAGAGACATAAAGGGTCTATATTTTAGAAATTACAAAATACTCTTAAAAGACATTGAAGAAGACACAAAAAGATGGAAAAATATTCCATGCTCATGGATTGGAAGAATTAACATAGTTGAAATGTCCATGCCACCCAGAGCAATCTACACTTTCAATGCTATCCCGATCAAAATACCAAGGACATTTTTCAAAGAACTGGAACAAATAGTCCTTAAATTTGTATGGAAGCAGAAAAGTCCCCGAATCTCTAAGGAACTGTTGAAAAGGAAAAACAAAGCTGGGGGCATCACAATGCTGGATTTCAAGCTGTACTACAAAGCTGTGATCACAAAGACAGCATGGTACTGGCACAAAAACAGATACATAGACCAATGGAACAGAATAGAGAACCCAGAAATGGACCTTCGGCTCTTCAGGCAACTAATTTTTGACAAAGCAGGAAAAATATCCAGTGGAAACAAGACAGTCTCTTCAATAAATGGTGCTGGAAAAATTGGACAGCTACATGCAAAAGAATGAAACTTGACCACTCTCACACCATACACAAAGATAAACTCCAAATGGTCGAAAGACCTCGATGTCAGACAGGAATCCATCAAAATCCTAGAGGAGAACATAGGCAGCAACCTCTACCACATCAGCCACAGCAAATTTTTTCATGACACATCTCCAAAGGCAAGAGAAACAAGAGATAAAATGACTTGTGGGGCTTCATCAAGATAAAAAGCTTCTGCACAGCCATTGAAACAGTCAAAAAAACTAAGAGGCAGCCCACGGAATGGGAGAATATATTTGCAAATGATACTACAGATAAAAGACTGATATCCAAGATCTACAAAGAACTTCTCAAACTCAAAGCACAAGAAACAAATAAACAAACCATAAAATGGGCAGAAGATATGAACAGACACTTTTCCTATGAAGACATACAAATGGCTAACAGACACATGAAAATATGTTCAGAATCATTAGCCATCAGGGAAATTCAAATCGAAACCACATTAAGATACCACCTTACACCAGTTAGAATGGCAAAAATTGGCAAGGCAAGAAACAACAATTATTGGAGAGGTTGTGGAGAAAGGGGATCCCTCCTACATTGTTGGTGGGAATGCGAGTTGGTACAGCCACTCTAGAAAACAGTGTGGAGGTCCCTTAAAATGTTAACGATTGAGCTACCCCATGATCCAGCCATTGCACTACTGGGTATTTACCCCAAAGATAGAGACGTAGTGAAGAGAAGGGCCATATGCACCCCAATGTTCATAGCAGCTCTGTCCACAATAGCTAAATCATGGAAGGAGCCAAGATGCCATTCAAGAGATGACTGGATTAGGAAGTTGTGGTCCATATATACAATAGAATATTATTCAGCTATCAAAAACAACGAATTCTCAACATTTGCTGCAACATGGATGGCACTGAAGGAGATAATGCTAAGTGAAATAAGTCAAGCAGAGAAAGACAATTGTCATATGGTTTCTCTCATCTATGGAACATAAGAACTAGGACGATCGGTAGAAGAAAGGGATAAAGAAAGGGGGGTAATCAGAAGGGGGAATGAAGCATGAGAGACTATGGACTCTGAGAAACAAACTGAGTGCTTCGGAGGGGAAGGGGGTGGGAATGGGATAGGCTGGTGATGGGTAGTAAGGAGGACACATATTGCATGGTGCACTGGGTGTTATATGCAACTAATGAATCATCGAACCTTACATCAAAAACCAGGGATGTGCTGTATGGTGACTAACATAATATAATAAAAAAATTAAAAAAAAGAAAAAGAACTCATGTCCTGGGAGAGAATATTGATTTATCTATGGGACTGTTGCCCTTTTGATATTTAGGTCCATGTCAGTCCCACACTGAAGTTGGGAACAGTGGCCTGGCTGTTACTGCTCAGCTCTTGCTGTCTTTGCTGTCATGTAATCATCTGACTAATAACATTATTCACAGAATTATCCACCACTTTGAGCATTCATGGCCTACTGCCATTCTTAGAAACACCAAAGTGTTTCCGTGAACATAAGTGCTGTTTTAAAATCTTTTAAAGTATGTCTTTTCATAATTTCTTTACTGATTTTGATCTCCATCCTCTGTAGCAAGTTTTTTTCTTTCTTAAATTGAGTTTAACTTTGCAAATTCCTTTAAAGCAGTGGTTTTCAACCAGGTACAATATTGGGCCCAGGGGACATGTGGCAATGTCTAGATATATGAGGTTTGAAGAGTGGGGTGGGGCATGTAGCATGCCTGCTACTGGCATCTAGGGGGTAGGACCCAGAGGTACTGCTGAACATCTTACAATGCACGACAGCCCCTGACAACACAGAATTATCAGGCCCAAATGTTGATTGTGTCAAGGCTGAGAAACTGTTTTAAAACATGGGAGATAACAGACCTGTTCAAAGTGATCAAAGATTCAAACCTTTGGTATTAAAACATGCGACCAAGACTCACCACAAAAACTCCTGCTGGCCTACTAAGAATAAGGTGTCCCTGGAAATTACATTGGTGCAGGAATTCCTTCCATTATCCATCAGAGATCAGAAAAAATGACTGAGCAGACATGCCTCTATGAAAAGAAAAAATTGAAATAAAGAGATTAAAAAGTGTCATGAGATGAAAATGCGTTGTGTGAGATAAAGACTGCAAGGAAGCAAAATGACAATAAGGGAATTAACATTTTCATTGAAAGTAAAAAGAGAGGCTTAGTACTGTGATTAAAAACATAATCTTTGCTTATAAAGGACAATCCTGAGTAGCTTTCCAAGAATGTAGGAGAAAAAGACAAAGGTATTCAAATAATGGGAAAAAAGAAGTAAAAGAGAAGATAAATAGCTCATGAGAATTATAGATATACCTAAAGAAGAAATCATTACAAAAATAATATGCAAGGCTTGTATTTAAATTACCAGGCAGGCCACCTGGGTGGGTTAGCTAGTTCAGAGCCTGCCCCAGGGTCAGCCCTGAATTGGGCTCCCTGGTCCGCATCAGGCTCCCTGCACTCTCCTTCTCTCTCTGCCTCTCCCCCTGCTTGTGCACTCTCGCTCTCAATCTTTCAAATAAATAAAGAATATCTTTAAAAAAAAAAGTATCAGGCAAAATCATGATAAAACACCCACACCAAGATGTTCTATAATACTGTTGAATTATGAAGACATAGGAAAAAAAAATCCTACAAATTATGTACAAAAACCATCAGGGTGTCCTCTTTTTTGCTGAATGTTAGAAAACTGAAGCAACATCAACAGAGGTTTTAGGAGAAAAAGTTTTTTGACTAAAGAATTTGAATCCCAAATAATTTGTTATTCATATGCACAAAAAAATAAAAAAGTCATTCTTATATATGCATGGTCACAGAATATAAACCACTCACAGGTTTTTTTTTTTAATTGAACTTATTTTCCAGTTAAGACTTTAATGGAAATTACAATTTAATGTAACTTGATATCATTTAATTTAATAAAAATTCAATACAGAAATTATGCTTTTAATAAGCCTTCAAAAATGAACACTGAAACCATAAAGTTAAAAATATAAGTGGCTGCAACAGCAATCAGACGACAAAAAGGGATCAAAGGTATTCAAATCGGCAAAGAAGAAGTCAAAATGTCTCTCTTCGCAGATGACATGATACTCTATAGGGAAAACCCAAAAGAAGCCTTTCCCAAACTATTAGAAGTTATAGAGCAATTCAGTAATGTGGCGGGATACAAAATCAATGCTCAGAAATCAGTTGCATTTCTACACACGAATAACGAGACCGAAGAAAGAGAAATTAGGGAATCCATCCCATTTACAATAGCACCAAAAACCATACGTTACCTTGGAATTAACTTAACCAGAGACGTAAAGGACCTATATTCTAGAAATTATAAATCACTCTTGAAAGACATTGAGAAAGACATAAAAAGATGGAAAGATATTCCATGCTCATGGATCGGAAGAATTAACATAGTTAAAATGTCCATGCTACCCAGAGCAATCTACACTTTCAATGCTATCCCGATCAAAATACCGAGGACATTTTTCAAAGAACTGGAACAAATAGTCCTTAAATTTGTATGGAACCAGAAAAGGCCCCGAATCTCCAAGGAACTGTTGAAAAGGAAAAACAAAGCTGGGGGCATCACAATGCCGGATTTCGAGCTGTACTGCAAAGCTGTGATCACAAAGACAGCATGGTACCGGCACAAAAACAGACACATAGACCAATGGAACAGAATAGAGAACCCAGAAATGGACCCTCGGCTCTTTGGGCAACTAATATTTGATAAAGCAGGAAAAAACATCCGGTGGGAAAAAGACAGTCTCTTCAATAAATGATGCTGGGAAAATTGGACAGCTACATGCAAAAGAATGAAAATTGACCACTCTCTCATACCATACACAAAAATAAACTCCAAATGGATGAAAGACCTCGATGTGAGACAGGAATCCATCAAAATTCTAGAGGAGAACATAGGCAGCAACCTCTACGACATCGGCCAAAGCAACCTTTTTCATGACACATCTCCAAAGGCAAGAGAAACAAAAGATAAAATGAACTTGTGGGGCTTCATCAAGATTAAAAGTTTCTGCACAGCCAAGGAAACAGTCAGAAAAACTGAGAGGCAGCCCACGGAATGGGAGAAGATATTTGCAAATGACACTACAGATAAAGGACTGGTATCCAAGATCTACAAAGAACTTCTCAAACTCAATACACGAGAAACAAATAAACAAATCAAAAAATGGGCAGAAGATACGAACAGACACTTTTCCAATGAAGACATACAAATGGCTAACAGACACATGAAAAAATGTTCAAAATCATTAGCCATCAAGGAAATTCAAATCAAAACCACACTGAGATACCACTTTACGCCAGTTAGAATGGCAAAAATAGACAAGGCAAGAGACAACTGTTGGAGAGGATGTGGAGAAAGGGGGCCCCTCCTACATTGTTGGTGGGAATGCAAGTTGGTACAGCCACTCTGGAAAACAGTGTGGAGGTCCCTCAAAAAGTTAAAAATTGAGCTACCCTATGATCCAGCCATTGCACTACTGGGTATTTACCCCCAAGATAGAGACATAGTGAAGAGAAGGGCCATATGCACCCCAATGTTCATAGCAGCAATGTCCACAATAGCTAAATCGTGGAAGGAGCCGAGATGCCCTTCAACAGATGACTGGATTAAGAAGTTGTGGTCCATATATACAATGGAATATTACTCAGCTATCAGAAAGAACGTGTTCTCAACATTTGCTACAACATGGACGGCACTGGAGGAGATAATGCTAAGTGAAATAAGTCAAACAGAGAAAGACAACTATCATACGGTTTCTCTCATCTATGGAACACAAGAACTAGGATGATCGGTAGGGGAAGAAAGGGATAAAGAAAGGGGGAGTAATCAGAAGGGGGAATGAAACATGAGAGACTATGGACTATGAGAAACAAACTGAGGGCCTCAGAGGGGAGGGGGGTGGGGGAATGGGATAGACCGGTGATGGGTAGTAAGGAGGGCACGTATTGCATGGTACACTGGGTGTTATACACAACTAATGAATCATCGAGCCTTACATCGGAAACCGGGGTTGTACTGTATGGTGACTAACATAATATAATAAAAAATCATTAAAAAAAACAAAAAATAAAAAAATAAAAATATAAGTGGCTGATTTAAGTCTTTTATTACATTTGTTATTTTAACAAAACTAACTAGTTTTGTGAGTTGTAACAAAAATTAAATTCAAATCTTTAAATAATTCCTGAAAGAGCAGATAAGTAATGTAAAAACAGTAATTTTTACATCATTTTAAAGAAAAAAACTCCAGGACATTAACAGAAACTGGAATGATGAGGATAAGGAGAAGTTGGGATAAGAAAAAACACACTAATTTCCTAATCCTCTAAGCGTGAGAAAGAGGAGTTCAAATTTTTATCCTTCATTTTTACAGTACTAAAGATGTACATAAATATATTTTCAAACACTTTTAGGGTAATCAGTCATAGAATTAAAAGTAAATAAGTACCTTTCAAATCTCCAAGAAAGAAAACACAAGTTAGAATACAAAAACACAGAGAAGAAAAAAATAAGGAAATATTAAGTGTATTATAATTTTAAAAAATAGATTTAGCTCTTTCTAATAAAATAAAAATATAATACCCAACTATAAATTACATATGAGACATTATAATATCAAGGCTATTTATAAGTGGAATACTACTATGCACTTGCAAAACATAATGTTTTAAAACGGACTAATGTTTTGAAAATTAATATTAGAGTTGGGAAGAGTGTGATAAGTCAGGAATTCTCATCATTTTGTGAAAAGTTTCTGGAAAAATTTGTCAGTACACATTAGAGGCCTGATGTAGGTTCAAAGCCTGTGGCCAACTAAATTAATCTTATAAATTATCCTAAAAAATGTAATCAGGATGCAAAGAGCAATATATAATTAATTTTGTTGCAAAACTATCTTAATAGTAAAAACCTAGATATTTCCTAATGTCCCATAACAGGGGATGAGTCAAATTATCATATATCCATATAATGGAATATTATGCAACTATTAAAATTATAATTTATAAAATTATTTAATATATATTTAAGTTAAAACTATATTTAAGTTCTAAATATATAATTCTTTTTTTTTAAAGATTTTATTTATTTGTCAGAGAGAGAGACAGCCAGCGAGAGAGGGAACAGAAGCAGGTGGAGTGGGAGAGGAAGAAGCGGGCTTCCAGCGGAAGAACCTGATGTGGGCTCGATCCCAGAATGCCAGGATCACACCCTGAGCCGAAGGCAGACGCTTAATGACTGAGCCACCCAGGTACCCCTAAATATATAATTCTAATAAACAATAGAGGGTAGGGGCACCTGGGTGGCTCAATCAGTTAAGCATCTGACTCTTGATTCCGCTCAGATTATGATCTCAGGATCGTGGGATCAAGCCCTGCATCAGGCTCTGCATTGGGCATGGAACCTGCTTGATACTCTCTCTCTCCCTTTCCCTCTCCTTCTGCCCCTCAGTCCACTCTCTCATTCTTTCCCCCATCTTAAAATAATAATAATAATAAATAAATTAATTAATTAATTAGATAAACTAAAAATTTTTTAAATTAAAATAAGATGAAATCAGAGAGGGAAACAAACCATACTATAGGAAACAAACTGAGGGTTGCTGGAGGGGAGTTGGGTGGAAGGATGGAGTAACTGGATGATGGGCATTAAGGAGGGGCACTCAATGTAATAGCACTAGGTGTTATATGGAACTGATGAATCACTGAACTCTACCTCTGAAACTAATAATATACTATGTTAGTTAATTGAATTTAAATAAAAATTTTTAAAAATTAAAAATTAAAAAAATTTTAAAATAGAGGGTAAAGTTGTAATAAGGTCTTAATTTAAAGAAAAATGCGTATGGATGTACTTAAATTTAAAGAAATTTGCCAAAGTGGTAAAAGAAGTAATGTCTGCTCAATTTTTCCATTTTCTTGATGCTATGCATTTTCCAAATGTTCTACAAGACTATACATTGTTTGAATCAATGGGTTTTGTTTTTGTTTTAGATGCTCAATAAGCAGTTGAGTAACCTGATACATTTTTGGAAAATTAGCAGAAAAATAAGTGAGGTTATCTGTGAGCACAGAAATTGCTGGCAGTAATTTAGTATATTTTCTTCTTCAAATTCATTTTTGCTCTTTTTTTGATTACCAGTGTGGGCTACAAGGGAAAAATTCCGTGGAACTCCTTTCAATTAATGTTTATTCATTTCCACCAAGTCCTAATGATCAATTTTTCCTTCCAGGCAGCAACTGACTTTGGATGCTCATGTTAATTCCTAGAGCATAATATATTAATTTTAGGGAAGGAAAACAACATGAAAGCAAGAGATTTTAATAATTTTTAGTAGATTAAAAAGAAAGAGAAAGAAAATCTGTAAGAAAGCATATAGAAGTGGTGGCTATTAAAGCAAAAAAGAAGAAAGTGGAGGAGAAGGAAAGAAAAGAAAGGAAACCCCGTACTTGGACAAATAAATACAATGGAGTGTAAGAGATGTAGATTGAAAACAAATTAATTAGAAGTCAATATATAATGCCATAAAACCCACCCAATATCATTCTCCACCTGTCATACAAAATGCCCCAAGGCAAGTATACACACTTCACCTGGGGACAAAAAGTGGGGATAATTTGTAAAGAAACTGAACAGAGATTTAAAGGAAAATTAGGACAGCTTCTGTGGGTTTCAGCACCACTGGGCAAATCTCCCACATGATGGTGTTTTGGGGGCAAGCATCAAGGAAAACCAATTAACAAGTCCCAACCTCTGTACACAGATACACAAAATAAATGAAAGCAATCTATGGAATGAAAATGGCACCTTCTCATCCACAACATTTAATGTTAGAAGACAACTGACGAGTGTCTTTAAAGGTCTGAGAGAGAGGATTTGCAACCTGAAAGTTGATTTCCAGCAGAATTATAAACCAACAAAATGTGGAGATAAAATAAAATTATAATCAAATATGAAGACAGAATAATGATATATTCAGACATGCAAAGATACAGCGAGTTAACTACCACATACCCTTTATTAGGAATTTAAATCAAAAGACATAATGTATAATTATTTACAATTGATGAAACAAGAAATAATATGTACACTTATTATGTAAAGTTACAAAAAGAAGTAATGAAGTAACTAAAAATAGTAATAACAAGTATATTGGGAGAAGAGGGGTGATATATAATGATCTAAATCATCGGTATAATTCCAGGAAGTCAGTATTTAGAGATATAAATATAAGCATCAAAATAATTCAAAGTAGGAAAAGCTAAAGAATGGGGTGAGGAAGGAGTGGAAAGGCAAAATAGAGCTGCTTTTCACTACTATTAGTTCTATTCTAACTTACTGTAAGTTTATGCCCATGAGGGACACCTGTGTGGCTCAGTCAGTTAAGCATGTGCCTTCAGCTCAGGTCATGATCCTGGAGCCTCAAGTCAGGCTCTCTGCTCAGCGGGGAGTCTGCTTATCTCTCTCACTCTCCCTCTGTGCTCTCCCTCTCTCTCCCTCTCTCAAATAAACAAATAAAATCTTTTAAAAAATTATGCACATTAATAATTTTTTCAAATTATAAAACTTTTAAGTGAATGGTTGGTGATGATGTAGATACAGGACAAATAGCCAACTCATTAGAGAAATTTAGCAGTTAAAGGGAGCAGAGAAATGGAGAAATAAGTTGATAGGGAGGAGGTAAAGAAAAACTTTGTTTTTCTAATGGAAAATGAGTATTTCATACATTGATTGGAATGATACCAAAAAACAGTAAAATTAATAATACTTTCGTGTCCCACCCATTGCATGTAAATAGTACCCAAGCTATTTATAAGGTAAGGACCATTTTATAAAGAAAACTTACACCATCATTAATGTCATCCTTGTCCATCTACCATCTCTAAACGTTCATCCTCAAACTTTGAAATGTAGTATCAAAGTTGATGTCCTGAACAGCTTCCTAGTGGAAATCTAAATTTATTTGTACGGTCCCTGCTGGAAAGCCTCACTTTAAAAAGTTTGGTGTGTTTGTTTGTTTGTTTGTTTAAGATTTATATATTTATTTTAGAGAGAGAGAATGTGCAAGGGGCAGAGGGAAGAGGGAGAGAGTCATAAGCAGACTCTGCACTGAGTGCAGAGCCTGAGGTGGGGCTTGACCTCAGGACCCTGAGATCATGACCTGAGCAGAAACCAAGAGTCTGGAAACAGAGTCGACGCTTAACTGACTGCACTACCCAGGCACCCTCACTTTAAAAAGTTTTTTAAAAAACTTCCCTATTGTGTTCTTTCAGCCTGATCAAATTGCACAATAGATGAGTAAAAATCAAGATTGGCTGATGTCTTACATTTGATTCAGAGAAGATAAACAGTAAAGAAACTACTCAAGGAATTCTAGCTTTTTATAAAGCATCAAATTTACTTAGTTCCTCTTTTCTGTGGAGACTGGGCTGCCATCTTACCACAAAACACCTCTGGAAGTTTTCCCCCGAAAGTACCAGCCACAAGTTATGCTTAATGATCTAACCTCTCTGTGCAATCTTCCTCAGCACTTTCCATTTCATTAGAGGTAGAACAGGGGACAGTTTAGTCAGGGATCCATAACAATTTTGCAGGACTCTTCTCAGCATGCCTCGAAGAGCTTTCAGCCACATATTAAACATCTAGCACCGCAATCACAGTCTGCAAAATCATGTGGAACATTTGGATTGATTGCCTGACAGCCTCTGACAAAAGGACAGTCTTTGCCTCAACTGCATTTTTAAAAAAATGTATATACTGATACTCGATATGAGCTGTCAGTAGTAAGTCTAAAGCAAATATCCAGTCTGGCATGAGGCTGAAAACCAAAGATGCTTAAAAGAGGAACATTGAAGATAGTGGACAAATGTGTTATTAGATTTCTAATGATTAAAGATGTCACCCAGTCTCTAAGAATAGGAGTCATTACTGCTAAATTACTCATGAAACTCATGCCTTTGATTCATGTCAACCATTCCCAAACAGACTTAGCTGAAGGCATACAATAATAGAGGTCAAGAAAAAATGTGTGTTGGGTGCTGCTAAGTTTATCAATTTTTTTATTCCTTTGACTTTTACTTCCTATCATTGGCCCCAGGAAAATGTGGGCTTTTCCACTATAGTAGAGGTCATGGAAACCTGAAATTGTTTAAGCTACAGGCTGCGAATGGAATTGATTTATCAACTGGAAAAGATTCAGGGTGCCTGGCAACCACAAAATAAATCTGGACAATGGCCAAAAGAACAAACCGATTTCTTCTCATAGAGCAGCACAATGGCACATAGTACATGCTTAATAAATATTTGTCATATGAATGAACTATTGAATCAACCCTAATCAATTGGTCATGATGACTGCCTGAAGAGAGCTGTAGTGAGTAGTAAGGAGTTGCATGAGCTCTTATCCATGTCTGCCATGGATTCAGGAGTGGTGAGTGGTCCCACTTATGCCATAAATCTGTCATTCCTGTTCCAGAGACAAGTGAATTTTCAACTAGGCATTCCTAAAAGTCCTAACAAAGTGAGAAATAAGAAAGGGAATATAGATATTATTACTGATGACTACAAATTGTGTTAGCTAAGCACAATAATTATTATTTGTACTAGGGGCTCTGTTTCTGAACTTTTATTTGTGCCTTTGAGTTATTGACAGCCGTAAACTACCAGAAAGTAGAGCATGAGTTCAGTTATCTTTAGAAGTAATGAAATTTTCTGGCTGAAGTGTGCTCATCATCTGGCCCCTACTGCTACCCAAACTCTGAACAACTTTGAATAATGCATAAAATGATACAAGATGGTGCCCTTTTTCAACTCATGAGGCCACCAAACATCTCTACTAATATTCCACCCAATCACTTTTAACTCAAGAATTATTTTTCTTAAAAATGAAATTTTAGAGAGATCTTTCCAACTACTTTTATGAGAAATAATTGAACAGGAATGTGGTAGCAAGTTATATAGATAATCATTGGCTAAGCTATTCTCTATCTTGGAAATGATTAGCCTAAGTATACAACATATTTTTTCTCTTTAAATAGATGGAAAACAACCATATAGAAAGCTACTGCTAACAATTTTTTTTTTACATTTCTGTTAGGCTTTTTTCCCCCTTGCCATTGTTGGAGCCTACACAAATAAAAAGCATCCAGTGTCTGCAGAAGTGGTAAAATGAGCAATATGGTATTGAACGGTGGAGTAAAAGACCTGGATCCAGCCAGGTTATAATTTTCATCCCCTCTCTTGCAAGCTTATGACTTTAGGCAAGCTACTTAACTTCTTGTAAAAGGAGGACAATGATCCTGGAATTGCAGGAGGTTTGAGAGAACTAACAGGGATAATATATATCAGTAATAGCACCTGTCACATGGAAGTTACTTAATGAGCTGATGTTAAGGAGGGCAAAGAATGTGATTTTTTAAGGTGACAGCTAAAGACTCAGAAAAGAGGTAAATGTTATTAAATGTAGACAAGAGAATAAGAAACAACATCTGTATCTTCATTTAGAAGTAATAGTGTATTTCTTATGACGCCAAAGTAGTTTGACTTTGCAGTGGAATGGAGGGCTGGGGAGGTGGAAATAGGAGGCAGATCCTGGGGTGGTAAACAGAGAAAACAACTGGGGGAATGAGCAGGGCTGGCACACGTTGCCATCACTGAGCTCAGTGGGCCACTGCCTTGGCTCTAGAATGAACTGAGAGTTAAAGCAGTCACTCAGAGCAGAAATAGAGACTCACCGGAGACCCAGCAATGGGCACTTATGTGAAGCAAGGGAAAAAGTGGAAGTTGGCTGGAATTATTAGAGACAGTATTAGCAGACAGTCTAACTGTTAAAACAGTAGCAACAATAACAAAACTCAGTAATTTCCAAAATAAACATTTATTTCTCACATCACAGTCCACTGTGGGTGAGTGGTAAGTTGAAGGTGGCAAGGCTCACTCTGTACAATCACTTAGATATCCAGGGTTCCTTCCATCCTGACACTTTGAGACGTTATATGGTCTCAGGTCCTCTGAGGTGGGTGGCAGGTGAGAATATGTGAGCGTATGGGGGATCTCATAGGATTGAAAGAAAAAAAAGAAACAGAGAAAGGGGTTAGATGAATACAAAACAGAGTCACTTGCAGAAAGGCAGACACCAAAATGATGTTGCATAGAAACATATCAGGAGAAGCCAAAAAAATCACTAGAATAATATGTAGACAAATCAAAGTCAGAGAAGAAAAATTAGATTTAAAACTGGCTCCTGGATGTCAGCAAGTAAGAGGAGTCAAACATATTTGTTCTGATCCATGAGCATGGAATGTCTTTCCATTTCTTCATGTCATCTTCAATTTCTTTCATTGGTGTTTTATAATTTTCAGAGTACAGGTCTTACAATTCTTTGGTTAGGTTTATTCCTAGGTATCTTATTGTTTTTGATGCAATTGTAAATGGGATTGATTCCTTAATTTCTCTTTCTGTTGTTTTCGTCTTTCTAGATTGTCTCTTGGGGCAAGGGAAACAAATGCAAAAGTAAATTATTGGGACTACATCAAAATAAAAAGCTTCTGAACAGTGAAGGAAACAATCAACAAAGCTAAAGGGCAACCTACGGAGTGGGAGAAGATATTTGCAAATGACACATATGGTAAAGGGTTAGTATCCAAAATCTACAAAGAATTTATAAAACGGAACACCCAAAAACAAATAATACAGTTTAAAAAAGGGCAGAAGACATGAATAGACATTTTTCCCAAGAGGACATACTGATGGCTAACAGACACAGGAAAAGATGTTCAACATCACTCATCATCAGGGAAATACAATTCAAAACTACAATGACATGCAACCTCACACCTGTCAGAATAGTTAAAATTAACACAGGAAACAACATGTGTTGGTGAGGATATGGAGAAAGGGGAACCCTCTTAACACTGTTGGTGGGAATGCAAACTGTGCAGCCACTCTGGAAAACAGTATGGAGGTTCCTCAAAAAGTTAAAAATCTACCTTATGATCCAGTAATGGTATTACTAGGTATTTACCCAAAGGTTACAAAAATAAGGACTCGAAGGAATACACGTACACTGATGTTTATAGCAGCATTATCAGCAAGAGTTGAATTATGTAAAGAGCCCAATGTCCACTGACTGATGAATGAATAAAGAAGATGTGGTACATATATACTATGGGAAGTTGCTCAGCAACAAAAAAAAGAATGAAATCTTGCCATATGCAACAATGTGGGTGGAGCTTGAGTGTATTACACTAAGCAAAATAAGTCAGTTAGAGAAAGACAAATACCATATGTTTCACTCATACGTGGAATTTAAGAAACAAAACAAATGATCAAGGGGAAAGAAAAAAGAGAAGGCAAACCAAGAAACAGACTCTTAACTCTAGAAAACAAACTGATGGTTACCAGAGGGGAGGTGGGTAGGGGGATGGGCTACATAGGTGATGGGGATCAAGGAGTGCACTTGCTTTGAGGAGCTCAGTATGGAAGTGTTGAATCACTATATCACACAGCCGAAATGAATATTACTGTACATTAACTAACTGGAATTTAAATAAAAACTTAAAAAAAAAAGGAGAGTCAACTATAAATTAAAATAAGGGCCAGGGGACTTCTCGCTGAAAACCATCAAGAATGAGAAAGAAAGCCATGCTAGGTCATTACAGACCAGCTTGAAACTCAAATGGTACTGTCCCCTTCATGAGAAGAACAGAGGAAGAGGGAAAAAGGAACAGAGACAACCACAATGCGAAACACAGAGGACTGTGAGGTGGACACCAGGACCCGATGCTTTGGAAAGGGTGCTAGGAAGACAGATGAGGACTTCTCACAGCCACGGTGTCTTTATAGGCTATCAGGAAGTAGATTCTGAAAGGGTCCAAAGTACACACAAGCACGCACACACACAGAGGAAGATTCGGTCACAGCACCAAATCCACCCTTGTCTAGGGACTGAGTCCCTTAGACCAACAGAAACCAGACAGGATCAAGTGGGCTGATTTTCAAGAGAAAGATGCTGAGTGGTGTTATCAGTGATATTTTTACACTCTTTTTTACATGTTCTAAATTCTCTACAATTAGCATATACATAAATAATTTTAAATACCTTTAAGATGTAATTAAAAGCATAGAAATGGTTAGTTGATCTAAGAAAGGGAATCAATCAGATGATCTAGGGAAGAGGACAAAACTATTCCTTTTAAGGTTCACTAACATTTCAATGGAGTCCTGAAACAATTTCAGAATTTGTAAACTATTCCAAGCCCTCACCAGTGTTCGTCATTTTGGCCAAACCTGCTGGCTTCCCTGATGTGACCAGCAGTAAGAACGCTTATTACCAAAGTGAGATTTTTTTGCTTATTTCAGAAACAGCAGGAAGGAGTAAAAAGAGTTCACTTCTGTATCAAGGCTGGATAGAGTAGGAAGTTCAGAAAATGAGGTAATGGCAGCAAAAAAGAAGACAGGCTGGTCAGGCAGCAGCTAGGGGGGCGGAGGAAGAGGAAGCAGCCCTTGTGTATTTCCCAAATGGCAACGTACAAACTCCATTTGGGCTCAAAGGATGGACAGAGCAACTCAAACTCTGACCTTATTTGCTCTTCCTAAGCTCAAGAACATCAGCTGCACCCACATGTTCTGGGTCAGTGGGAAGGACAGGAGAGGAGTGGCCCTGAAGTTCAATGTTCTTTGGATTGATTGGGAGTCTCGGGAAACTAAATTGGTAAATCATCTCAAGAATCATTAGATGGGTCATACTCTTTAGTCCATTAATTTCTAACTCTTTCATATTTTGCTAAATCAATTAATCAAAAGAATTTTTAAAAATAAACATACTACGGTTTTTGTTGCTGTGTTAAGCATATAAGTTTATTTTTCCAGGACCTCTGTTTTCTGGGAGCTGCCCCTCATATTTAGAAACGTTCCAATGGAGCAACATTTTTGTAGATGTGGACCTGCCTTTACTCCCAACATGGCCAAGGTTGTGGACCTGACCCTGACCCAGACACCAGCTCCTGGTCACATGGGTTGGTCCAGAGTCAAACATCTGATTTCACAATGGCCATTTTCATCCTTCACTGCTGGGTGTTTGCAACTAAAAACTAGAAAGTGGTGGTACTGTTCAGTGGCTCAAACTGCAATGTATAAAATTCTGGAATTTGTAGGCAGCCATGTTCTCTGTCATTTGGGATGAAAAAAAACAGAAAATCTGGCTGAAGCAGTGGAGGAAAATTAAACAGATGCTTGGAGACAGGCACATGGAAAAATGAGAAAAGAAACCTTCAAACTTCTGCAATGGTTCTAAGACTCAGCCTCATCTTTGTCCTTTTTTAAAGACTTGGCTAATGAAATCTTTCTGAATTTCATGAATTACCTCAGGATCCAACTCATGAAGTCAACCTATTTCAAGAAAAATTCCAGTCCATCGCAACTCACAGATCCCCAATTAGTAAAGTTTGAATTTTTGTAAAGGAAATACATTAAAAATAACTTAAATAGATGTCAGTGGCAGCACTGTTAAGTAAAAGATGTTGCATAATTATGCTTCTTTTAAAATCACCATCATGAAAACAACACAGCAAATATTTATGTAAACAAATCAGAACACAAAACTTCATGAACATTCCAATTGCAACTGTGTAAAAGCCTGTGTATCCCTAAATATTAGAAGAGAGAATGAGGGGTGCCTGGGTGGCACAGCGGTTAAGCGTCTGCCTTCGGCTCAGGGCGTGATCCCAGCGTTCTGGGATTGAGCCCCACATCAGGCTCCTCCGCTATGAGCCTGCCTCTTCCTCTCCCACTCCCCCTGCTTGTGTTCCCTCTCTCGCTGGCTGTCTCTATCTCTGTCGAATAAATAAATAAAATCTTTAAAAAAAAAAAAGAAGAGAGAATGAAATCATTAAAACTAAGGATATTTTTATAATATTACCTCACCAATCAAAATGAAGTATAATCACAAAGTAAATAATTATATATAATACAATATAGATGTACATATTTGTATTAAGCATAATCAGTTAACCAAAGTTTCAGGAATGCTAATAGAAGGAACATGTAGTTCAAAAGGAAAACCAGCACCCAGCATAATATGAAATACTGTATGTGTCTACTCCACTGTTGGCTAAAGTGTCCCAGTAAGTTCTGATTGCACTTTCAATGGCTTTCCTGTGACCTGTTCAGCTAAAAATGTGAGCAGTGCCCAGTGTTTGTGAATTCCTGGCAGACGTACTGCTTTGCAGAAAAGTCAAGAAGGAAGCAGCCTCCATCCCACTGCTTTGCATACAGACAAGACTGAAAAGCAGCTCCCCTTTGCCATCATTAGCTTTTCTAGACTTAGCTCCCACTGCATCCCAGATGAGTGACAGCACACCACTTCAATGCAGGAGTTACCAATGCACATGGCATAGCCAAAGGAGAAAAACCAGAGGTTTAAAACTTTGTGTTATCTCTATCCGCTCTGATGAGAAAAAAGAATTCTTCATAGAGGCGTGTAACTTTGTTCTCTAAAATCCATTGAATTATCATTTCTAATGTTCATACCTTATTATGTCACAGTGAAAATAAAGGAAAACCATAATCAATCCTGAGGACAGCAGTCATCAAGTTAGACACAGCACCTGTAGCTACCACAGTCTACGCACTTCTACTAATAACAGCTGCATCTGACCAAGGGTCCGTTCTGTGTGGGCGCTGTGTCTGATGCCTTACACACATCATCCCATATAATCCTCAGACAATCCTCTGATGCAGGCCTTCTTACCCTCGTTTTACAGACAACGAAAGGGAGAGTAAAGAAACTTAAGTACCTAAACCCAGGTCACCCGACTTCTAACGGAGGAACAGAATTCAAAACTAGGACTTCTCTCACTGCAAAATGCATCTATTTCCCCTAAATTCTGACACAGCACGTATCTGGTGGTGGTGATGGGGGGGGGAAGGGAGGAGGAGGAGGATGATAAGAGCAAGATTTCCTGTAGAAGCAGAGTTCAATTCATTCTGTGTGATTCTTAAGAAGTAAACGTGAGGGGGGACAGGTGACGTTTGCTGCGACGCCCGCGCATTGCTTGTTCACACTTCACACTCTTAGAGCTCAGAGCTGATTGAAGACAAGGGACCCTCAGAGAAGGGGAGCATGTCACTGTGAATGTAAGCAGAGGATGTACCTGTGCTCAGCTGGAAGGTTGAAGGGTGAGAGAATAAAGAACTTTCAAGGCTCCCTAGAAACCTGAACTTCCTTGACACTTTGATTCTGAGTTCGATGACGGTGATGCTGATAATGATGGCGAGGTTTTTTGGCGGCAAGTCCCTTGACTTCTTGGTTTCCTCATGCTCTGCCAAGACCAGGCACCACTCAGCATTCCCCTTCCAGGTGCATGGGTGGGGAGCCAGGCTGGGTGCTGAGCGGAGGGGACTTCAAGTCCCCGTGTGCACTATAACCATGAAAGCTTTGCTTTTCCCTGTCCTGCATGGTAGGCTTCTGTGTAAGAACATATTTGGAGAAAAGTTTCCACTGCTTTAAAAGAAAGAGAAGGGAAGGGAAGAAAGGGGAGGAGAGGGGATTAGAAAGAAAGAAAAGTAGATACGGTCTTAAAAACCTCTAAATTAGGGGATCTCTATACTTTTGAAAGGAAAAATTTCCACTTACAACAGCATTTATCTAGGCAATAACAAAATGGAATGCTTTGTTTCACCACAACTGAAGCTGTTAAGCCCTGTGAACTTTGAGCCATCCACCAAAGCCGATAATTGGTTAAAACCTTTGAAAACCCCAATGTGCCAGAATCCTCTTGGATCCAACAGGAGAGTCTTTTATTTAGCCAGTGTGCAATGGGACTTGATGAATCAGCCACGTGCTCTCCAGAACGTAAACTTTTCACTTGTTTTCTAACACATAAACCATCCTGACTTTTTCGTACTCAGTGAACAACTCAGAAAATGTTTTCAGTGTACTCTGTTTCCTCACCTGGCAAGTGAATGAACTCACTACATGCTTTGTTATCCCACAGCGGTCCTTGCTTTCCTCTGTCATTTTCCTCCTAACTCTGCCACACTGGGACATTCTTGGACACACTGTGGAAGGACCACCACAGGGTCCTGTACCGATCTTTCCTAAGCCATGTGTGCAGGAGGTGGCTGCCTCAACTGGCAGGCTCTCGAAGGGCAAAGAACACTCATATGGGTCGCAGTGTTACACCTCATAATGCACACATGGCAAATATTACATCACTAGCTCCTCTTGTCATTTACAGGCAGGGTTACATTACAGTGAGAATTTTTTACTTCCGAATTGCTTTACTAATACAAAACTAAGAAATGGAAGCAGTACTTTATTTGAGATATCTGGCTAGTTTGAATCAGATTTTTAACCCAATTTTTAAACTTTTTCCTCTGAAAACAAGTTCTTATTAAGGTTTTAGCTTGAGGAGATAAACTGGTTCCATGGAAAAACCAAAAAGAGTTTTCAAACTCAGGAAGACCTCATTGTTTTGCATCTCGTCTTTTTCCTCCTGTTGAGGACAGACAGCTCTCTCACCTCCATAAAAGCCAGACTGGTTTCCTTCTGTGCATTCAAATATCTCTACATATTCTTTTTTGGGCTCTATTAGTGTGAACTTGGTGAGATGTCCTCCCTCTCACCCTGGCTACATTCAGATTCCCTGCATGTACTGCACACTCTCAGGCACCTATGTGAGAAGAGAAACGTCTGCAGAAAGGAAAGGAGAACAGGTTGGTGGGCTAGTGGGTCCCAGGTGCTGGCAGCCAGGAAGAACTCTCACAGGTTAGAATGAGGAGATGGCACAAAGTGTTCCTGGTGAAATCCAGGAGGTGGATGTAGTGATAGTCACTATAAAGTCCTTTCAACATTGATATATGCTTGAACATTTGTGTGAAATATTTTAGAAAAGCAATAAGTACTTGATGTCTGCCTAACTGATAGCAACTTAAAGTCCAAATCCACCTCAGAAACAAGACTCAGTGAAGGATAGAGCTACAAACTGGACCTTAAGGATTATCACTTAGGGCTAACTGTAGTCAGGCCCAGTCTTACGTGTCCTAAATGATGAAAACAATCCACCCCCTCTCCAGCCATACAGCTCATTTGGCACAAAGGAGGATAACCCAGGAGCTAGAGGCAAAACTGGGAGGTCTCCTCTTTCCTCTTCTCTTTTCCAGGGGCATCCCTTTGCTCTCCCTGCCCCATCCCCCATCGGAGACTCCGTGCCTTCTGGCTCCTAAAACTTTCCCCACCAGCAAAAAGGAAAAAAAAAAACTTCAGAGCTGGTGTTCTGAGAGTCCCTTATGCATTTTATGTTCTTTATTCTTTACTTACTTAACCAAAAGTGTTTTAGTAACCAAACAAGCTGGTGCTGAGAATTTGTGCATGAGTATGTCTGAGCATGGGAAGGTTTCTCCTATCTTTAACATCCAAAAGATTTTAAGCTGTCATAGAACAGAGAAGTTTTCAAGGTCAAAGCTGGAAAGCTCTTGGAGATTATATAGTCTAAATGCCTACTGTTTAGCCTGTGCATCCCTCCAGGACAAGCCTGAGCTATGAAAACTGTGATAATATTCAAGCTCTTTTATGAATCATACATTGAAACCATAGAGTAAGAATCTAATGAATTGTCTTTTTCCTCCATTTGTACTAAGTGGATGCAAGATGTTGATGAGAACAAACTGTTCTATTGAGCCGTAGATTCCTTTCAGTCCTAAAGGCTCTATCTAGAACATTTCTAAATAAATTACTATGGAACATAATGTGAGATAACAAAATGATTTCTACAAATGACATTGCTCCTATAAAATATAAAACACTCAAAAAACAAGAATAATATTCAATCTCTCCAACTAATTGGGTTTTTTTTTAAAGTACTTTCCTGGAGAATAACTTCAGCTTCTCAGAAGTCTCTTGCACCATTTGTTTACCAACCTGGTTTAAACCCAGCTCAAAATCATTAGCCACCAGGGAAATTCAAATCAAAACCACACTAAGATACCACCTTACGCCAGTTAGAATGGCAAAAATGGACAAGGCAAGAAACAATAATCGTTGGAGAGGATGTGGAGAAAGGGGATCCCTCCTACATTGTTGGTGGGAATGCAAGTTGGTACAGCCACTCTGGAAAACAGCATGGAGGTCCCTTAAAAAGTTAAAAATTGAGCCACCCTATGATCCAGCCATTGCACTACTGGGTATTTACCCCAAAGTTACAGATGTAGTGAAGAGAAGGGCCATATGCACCCCAATGTTCATAGCAGCATTGTCCACAATAGCTAAATCATGGAAGGAGCCGAGATGCCCTTCAACAGATGACTGGATTAAGAAGTTGTGGTCCATATATACAATGGAATATTAATAAGCTATCAAAAAGAATGATTTCTCAACATTTGCTGCAACATGGATGGCACTGGAGGAGATAATGCTAAGCAAAATAAGTCAAGCAGAGAAAGACAACTATCATATGATTTCTCTCATCTATGGAACATAAGAACTAGGAAGATTGGTAGGGGAAGAAAGGGATAAAGAAAGGGGGGGTAATCAGAAGGGGGAATGAAGCATGAGAGACCATGGACTCTGGGAAACAAACTGAGGGCTTCAGAGGGGAGGGGGGTAGAAGAATGGGATAGGCTGGTGATGGGTAGTAAGGAGGGCACGTATTGCATGGTGCACTTGGTGTTATACACAACTAATGAATCATGGAACTTTACATCAAAAACCAGGGATGTACTGTATGGTGACTAACATAATATAATAAAAAATATTATTATAATAAAAAATAATAAAAATAATAAAAAATAAAAAATAAACCCAGCTCAGAAAATGTTACATCCTAGGCTTGATTATTCCTTACTGAAAAGAAAGTCTTAGGTCTTCTTGACTTATGAAGAATCTAATGCAAGACCTTCTGGAGATGTACTGGAGTAGTAAGAGGGGGTTAATAGAAGGAGACATACGGAGACTATTAAGTAGCTCCAAAGGACATAGAAACTTGCTTTACTGGTAGTTGGCATTCAGAAGCCACAGCAGCAGGGGCTATATCAGCTTTTCTCTGGTAGGGATGGCAGGCTCCGAAATGAGAGGCAACAGTGATGGGTTTTGCTTCTCAACAGAAACCATATATTCCTGTCTGCAACCCAGATCTTAAAATAGCTCATTCACTCATCCATTTCTTCACGTTTTTAGACAAGAGACCCCAGGTTAAGAAAAGCTGAGGGAGTTCGTCACCACCAGACCTACCCTATAAGAAATACTATTTATACTAATATTTATATATAATAACATATATATTTATTTATAATTTATATATAATAATTTAACTTCTACATATAAACTGAAAAGAAATTTCTAAAATAATAATAAAGCCAACAGCACTTCGTTTGTTATAGCAAGTTCCATCTTTCCTGCTAGGGAGGAAATCATGAGAGATATTATAGATCTGAGGGCATAATCCTTATTATTTAATGATGATAGCTCACCCTTCAGATACCCTGTCTGTGTGTCCTTAATTACATTATGTAACCAAAAGAAAAATGCCTTCTATGTCATTGACAACATTCCTTCTTTCCTTCCTTCCTTCCTTCCTTCCTTCCTTCCTTCCTTCCTTCCTTCACGTGTTTAACAAATATTTAAGTGACTACCATATGCTGGGTGGATTGAGTAGCAGATATAATGACTATCTTTGTACCATGAAATACTAAGAACTCAGGTTTCCTTCATTTCTCTGGTAGAAAGACGTTTCTTTATAAATTAGAAAGCTGACCCAAATCTCAGTGTGGCCATTTACTAACGATTTGATCTTGAGGAAGTTAGTCACTTGTAAAGTGGGAATATTTTCTTTTTTCCCGATTACTATAAGAATGAAATAAGATAAGATATATAAAATACCTCAACACAGTGTGTGACCCATTATAGGCACGCAATATTATTTAGCAAAGTTTTCCCCTCATGGTTCAGCATACTCTTCATGACTACCAATAAAGGATTCACTTTTATTCTGCCACCGATTTATTAAGGAATTGTCCCTTCCTAATTTAACATTACTGTAGAGGTAGGGCAACTTGCCAGTGATGAGTACCTGGGTGGTTCAGTTGCTCCTGGGACACAGAGTACTAATCACTGAGGACCAGTCATGCGTGATGGAACACTAGAAAACAGGCATAGAGGAAGAGGGTGACTCCAAAGGAAGATAACCAAAGATGGGTCATAGAGGATGTGGGTACCCAAGGCAGACCTGACCCATACCCAGAGCTGTCCCTGACCCGACCTTTGAGGCAGAGATTGCCCTTTCTTGGGTACGATTACAAATAGAAGCCCTGGATATGATTACAGTAGGCAGCTGAAGGTTGTGGTCTCTGTGAGTAGGGGAGAATGGTTTATGTGTACCAGATATTCTGTATTTTAATTCCTGCAATTAAATTCAGAAGAAGTCAATTAGCCTTTACCTATCTGTGAGCTAGTCATTTCTGTGACATTTGATACAGCACCTGGAATCAGTAGCATATTTAATGATGTTATGACTTCTGCTTAGTGCTTTACAATAATACCCATTGTGTAAATGTCTGTCACCTGAGTGAGACAAGTCAGACAATCCCATTTACATCTGAGCAAAACGTATTTCCTTTGTATATATTTAATATTTATTGATAAGCTGAATGTATACTTGAAAATACACCTCTGGCAACAATTTATATTATGTATATAATTCAATTCAAGAACTATTTTCTATGTGCAAAGCACTGCATGTTAGTTCCTTTCTTCCACTAGGGCCTTATAACATAGCAAGGGAATGACAATAATACATGGCAAAATTTGACAAGGGCCATGGCAGAAAGACAAAACACCACAAGAGACAAAGAAGAGAGTTTCATGGAGGAGTTGTCATTTGAGGGAAATTGTGAAAACAATTACAATTTCAACAAACGGATGGTGGGAGGCGTAAGGTGAGATTGGCATTTGAAATGGGACAAAGACAAGCAGATGAGAAAATACAGGGCAAGTTCAGGGAATAGGAGTGGTAGGGAATGTGCGTAACCTGTAAGGAAATACCGGAAAGCTGCATATATAGATAGGGCCCCTACTTTAAAGAATCTGAAATGCTAAACTAAGCAGCAATTCCATACTTCCAAAAGGTTTTATAAATGAGGGCAAGGTGAACGCGAGTGTGAGCTCTGTGTTAGGAACATTACTCTGGCAACAGTAAGTGAGGAGAAGTGGCATGGAGAGACTAGGAGCAGGGAGACTAATTAGGAGGCTGCTGCCATAGTCCAGGGAGAGGTTATGAGGGTTGTTAGTTTGGTTCTATTTTGTTCTGTAGCAGCATTTCTGAATGTAGAAATTTGAAATTTTATTTTATTTTTATTTTTTTCTACCATTCTTTCTCTTTTGTTTACATTTGAATTTTAGGTTAACATACAATGTAATACTGGTTTCTGGAATAGAATATACTGATTCATCACTTACATACAACACACAGTGCTCATCACAACAAGTGCCCTCTTTAATGCCCATCACCCATCTAGCCCATCCCTCACCCAACTTTCCGTAACAACCCTGTTTGTTCTCTATCATTAAGGGTCTCTTATGGCTTGTTTTTCTCTCTCCTTTTTTTCTTTTCCCCCTACCCATATGTTCATCTGTTTTCTTTCTTAAATTCCACATATGAGTAAGATCATATGGTATTTGTCTTTCTCTGACTTATTTCTTTTTTTTCTTTTTCTGTTTATTTCCATTTTTACTTAAATTCTAGTTAGTTAACACATAATATAATACTGGCTTCAGGAGGAGAATTTAGTGATTCTTCACTTACATATAACAGCCAGTGCTCATAATAACAAGTGACTTATTTCGTTTAGCATATGAGGTTTGTATTGAGAAGGGAAAGGGCAAAGGCAAGATGCATAAGACATTGCATGAGGTAGCATCTGGATATTAAGCCTTCAGCTCTTAAGTTGCACTGATATTTGTGGTTAAATGGGTTATTGTGGTGTTTGCAACAAACATAGTTTGAGTGTGAGGGACAGAGAAGAATGGAGGTCAGAAGAAAGGCCAGGAAACAGAAGTTTAGTATCTCAGATGCTGTTGATGATGCCCTTAGGGCTCATCTCTCTGTTAACCTGGCATGAGACCTTCTTTCTGATGGCACCTGCCCCCTGCTGCATGAGGGCTCCCAGTGGCCACAGGTACCAGGGAGTTAAGACCCTGTGGGTGGCCCCCAAGCAATGATAGGTGGGAGTTGGTATAGAAATACCTATTTCCTCACCCCTCAGGAAACAACTCTGAGACCTGTTCTACATTGTCTCCCAGAGTTAGTGGGCTTAAGCCCAAGTTGCCCACAGTGATAGCCTGTTCAGGACAGCTTTCTTTATTGGCTTCCTTTCCTTCCAAGTCATTTGCTCACTCCACTCAGGGCTTCCTAGAATCACATACTAAACTTCTTAGATAACTGGATTCTTCTCAGAATCTGCTTCTGGAAAAATAAGCCCTTGGAAATAAACTCATCTCAGAGCACAACTTAAAGGAAACACTGACAATTGGCTGAGGAGCAAGATTAAAGTAACTGGAGGTGAGTTGATAATAATGCTGAAGGATTTGGGATTGTACCAGAGGAAAAAGCGGGGGTGAGACAGAAGAGACAGAACACTCACAGGTGAGCACAAGATTGAGGAAGAAAGAAGACAAGTTGCTACAAAGATCATGTCAAGTTCCAAAGAGGGGAGGATGCTGAGTGAAACCAGTTGAACCAGACCCCAATCTTTTCTCACTAAATTACACTCTCAGGACACAGCATAGCTAGATTGTTGTTTGATTGATTTTGGTTAAATTAATGTTTTCAAAATGGAAACTCCACATGAGGATGTTATGCTCCCTGTAAAAATGATGTAAGCCACCTGAATCTTTCTCTGCCTAAAATATCCCTCTCTACCTCCTTTACCTAGAATCTCTGCTCATCTTCAGGAGATAGCTGAGGCTTCAGGGAGCCCAAGGAATTGCCCAACTTGGTACCCCGAATATCCTGTTATAATTGCTTCTCCCTGAACCTTCTACTCATTTGTCCACCTTTTCCTTTAGATAACAAATTCTTTGGGGGGAGAGATCATTCATTACTCTGATGGGGGACTGGCAGGTGGACTCAAGCCAGCAGCTTGTGGGTCACCAAAAGCATTGTGTCAGCATCATCTGATCAAGGGAAGAGCAGGATTTCCATCCACTGAGTATAGGTGGTATGATAACCATGGTTTAGATAAGAGAGATAGACAGACAGCAAGAGTTAGAGACAGAGACAGACAGAAAGAGAGACAGAGACAGTGCTGTTAAGTACTTTTTTGTTTGTTTTGTTTTGTTTTGTTTTGTAGTTTGAGAGTGGAGAGGCCACCACAGGATACATATATTATCCCATGAAAAGGTCTCATACAATCAATTTAATGACTTTTGTTGAGTGTCTCTAAGAAGTTGGCAGTGTTTGGGAGCTAAGGGCAGTTTGACAGATAATTCCACAACCCCAATAAAATTTAAATTCTAATGGATTGGGGAAGGAGACAGATGATAAAATGGCAGATACTATAACAGCAAATGTAGTATATATTATGAAGAAAAATTAAGAGGATAATGTGATGGAGGAGGTGTGGATATGTAATTTAAGTTGATTTAAAGTATTTGAGCTAAGGCCTAAATGATAAGATGGAAAGACTCAAATATAGGAAAGATTGCAAGAAGAATGTTCCAGGCAGAGGTAAAACAGAACATTCTAAAGCCCTAGGCAGGAGCCACAAGAAAGTCATTGTGGCCAGAGGAGACTGTGGCAGATGATGATATTGGAGATATCGTCATGCGTCAGGGCATGTGGGACCTTAAAAGCCAACACAAGGAGTCTGGATTTTATTCTAAGTGAAATGGGAAGGCACTGGAGGATTTTAAGGAGGAAAGTAATGTAATTTTGTTTTAAAGAATATCCCTCTTGTTGCTATGGGGAGAGTGGGTTGTAAGGAAACAAGAAAGGAAGGTGGAAACATGATTGAGAGGATATTTGTTGCTATTCAGGTGTGCAATGACAGCATTCAGGTAGGGTAGAAGCACTAAAGACTGACAGAATAGGACAATGATTTGGATATATTTTGAAGCATCTGGTGTTGCTTTTAATACTTTTACTAGCTCTGGGAATCACTCATGTACCACCTTTCTTCTCTAAAGGTAACCCAACTTTTGTCTAAAACTCCACATCAGATTGTGCGGGAATACAACCACTTTCTGGAAGCCACCTGATATTTCCTTCAGGAAAGGTCCCATAAGAACAATACTGATAAACAACCAGTAAAACTTAGTCCTAGAGCTCACACATGACAACCCTTGGGCACTTGAGGCTAAAATTCTCACTGCCTCCAGCATGTTTTGTGCCAGTTGAGAAGGCATTGCTGCCACCATCACTCCTTATCTGGGTCTACTCTAGCAGCTTGGTACCATTCTTCCACAGGTTGGGGTGACATAGTACTAGTATGAAACAGGATATGGCACACATATTCCCTGCTTTAACACTCACCCCCACACACACACATCCCCCACACACGCACACACATACATGCTTAGTCATTTGAAAATCTCATCCCTCCTGTCCTCGCTATTTGGTCAGACTCTCATCATCTGAAATGTAACTTAGATTAATAAAATGGGGTAGACACCATCATAAGGACTCTTTTTGGGTGCTGCTGAGAGATGTTTTTCATGTGCATTAGAAAAGATACATTTCACTCATCACAATAAAACTACATTGCTTCAAAAAGATGAACTAATCAGAAGCAGCTGGAATGAATTAAAAACACTGACAACTCAGAAATGAGACATAAGCGATCTTGTAGGGGGAAAGAACTTTTAAATTGTTTAAATGTGCTTGTCTAATATGTCACTAAAAGCTGTAATCTTCCATTTTCCATTAACAATTCCATCAATTTTTCCTTAATGTTTTAAATTAACTGTCTTCTCTCAAACATGATGCTCTTCAACATTTGAAGAAAATAGCCCCCCCCCCCTTTTTTTTTAAATTTTGGATTTAGGAAGCTGAAATCATTTTTCATTTGCATTTTTATAAAAGTTTTTTCATTTTAGAAATTGGCATGTTTCCTACCATTTGAAATGTCAGAGCACTGCCCCAAAATAAATGTACTTGTCCTTTTATAAATTCTGTGATGCCTGTAATATTAGAATTATAACTATACCAAGTGGAAGAAAATTATATTGTTTTTATAAGGATACGTCATTTTTATAAAATTCCACAAACTGATACTATTTTCATTTAATTGATTTCATCCTTATATCCTTGATATTTTCCTTCTTATAGCAGAAGAATAAGAAACACAAGGGGAGACTATGATCACGTCTCTGGCACCCTATATGGAAGGTAATACGTGTTCATCTATCAGAAGGGATGTATAACCCTTCACTTGATCCTAGTTAGTTGATGTAGCACATCTGGCTAATGGATAAGGGACATATAATAGTGTTCAGAGACCAGAGAACACTTGAATTTTCATATCATTTTTTCATATCAATCATATCAAGCAACCACTAGTACTATAAGCCCTACTAGAGCTATCTTGTTTTGCTTTTTTATTTTAGAATATTTACTAATTCCTTTCAATTTAAGGGATACTTAGTATCAATTTACATAGACACAAATCTAGGTACTGGGATACAAAGATTAAACACAGACCATGTTCTCAAGGAGCTCAAAATTGTGTGGGGGGGATAAGAATCATGTTCAAATTACTATATTGTAATATGATGGTATTAGATAGGAGAGATTGTCTTATTTTAACATTATGGGAGCATTGCAGAGTGATTAATTGTGATTGATTTGGATAGGGAGAGGGGCACAAATTCCACAAGCTGACACTATTTTCAATTTAACAGATCTCTTCCTGATATCTTTGTTCTCTTACTAAACAAGGGACATTACTAAACTTGAAAACTCCAAGGAAGAGGTGACATTCGAAGTGTGATTGAATAATGAGAAGATGTCTATAACACTCTGTGACTCTCTCTCAGGCTTAAATTAAGGCTGAAGATATGGACCTGTACAAGATATTCAGGGAAACATTGGATGCATAACTTGCCTACTAAAATAACCTCAGTTTTTTATGTGTTCAACAAGTGAAGAGAAATGGGAAAAACTCCTGATTCATACTGTGAATAATCTGATACACCATTCCAAGGATCATAGACCCTAACCCCACATAATGGGAAATGACTGAAAAACTTTAAACAAGGGTGTTGTGACCAATTTTAAGTATTGGAAAGATTATTTTGGCATGATGCCTTGATAGAACACTGCTCCATTGTCTTCTGGCAATCAGAGTTGCTGTTGTAAAATTCAGTACCATACTGATTTCCAACAGTTTCATAACCTAATTTCTCTTTTTGACCTAAAGATGAACTAATTTCTCTTTTTGAATACCTAAAGGATCTTTTCTTTGTCCTTGGTGCTCTGAAATTTCATGATAGTGTCTTTATTTTCTATGTTAGACTTCTGTTATTGAAAATGGCTTATGTCACTTCTTAGGTAATTCCCTACCCATAATTTTACCTTTTCTCCCTTTCCAAAATTCCAATTAGATAGTCAAACACCGGTTCACATTTTTTTTGTAGTTCTATTTTCTGGGTAATTTCCTCAACATTATCTTCCCATCCTCCTTCTGAATTCTTTAATTTATTTGGTTGGTTTTGGGAGAAGCATATATTATTAAATCCCAAGAGCCTTCTCCTGTGTTCTGATCATTCCTTTTCTGTATTATCCTGTTCTTGTTTCACAGAAGCAGTATCTTTTCTTACATAAAGTTTCTTCTGCTCTCTAATTTCTCTGTTTCCAATGGTTATCTTTGTTTAGTTATATAGTTAGTTGCTTTCATGTGCTTTTCATATGAAAGTTTTACCAAAATGTTGGATGATACTTGTCTGTCAGGTCTTATTTTCAACTTAGGTATGGAAAAGCTGATTGGAAACTCAAAGTATGTGGGCAGGGCTTTTGAACATCTATATATTTAAGGGCACAAAACCAAATTTCAATTGAATAATCCCCAAATATCAGTATCCCTCTAGGGCCAACAAATTCCCTAGCCTTATCTAGTCTTCAGGTTGATGCTTGGTAGTCACTCATCTGGGAGGAAAGCAAATAGGGACTGCTTCTTTTATAAATAACATTTTGTTTGAACATAGGCACACCTATTCATGTATTATTATCTGTGGCTGCTTTCACGCTACAATTCAGTTTCAGAGTTGTGACAGAGACCATATGGTCTGCAAACCCGAAAATATTTATTCTCCATACCTTTACAGAAAGTTTGCAGACCACTACTCTAATTTAAAGCTCACTGTGATTTAATTAGAGAAGACTTTGTAAAAAAAACACTGACTTTCCACACTTGGCACTTCCAGTTGGATTTTCCAAAAGGCACACACCAACACGATGACAAAGAAAGAGAAAAGAATCCTGGAGAAAACCATCACCACCTCAACTTTTCCCAAAACAAATAGTATCCCTCTCTCAATATACTGAAGTGCAAAATAACTGTCTGGGTGTATGCTAGTCACTGGGAATATATAGATGAAGATCTAATCTTATCTTCAAACACTCCAGAATCCAGCAAATGTGTCAACAAATCACAATAATGTAACGTAACATAGGCTCTAAACAGCATGTAAAAAGCATTTAGAAAGCATAGATGAAAAATCACATATAGACTTTGAATAAAATGTGTCAAACTAAACATATGCATTTATTCACTGCCACCTCCCAAAAATATACCACTAAAATGATGGTAAAAGAACTATAAAATACACACACATACATATACTCAGATACATGTATATACTTGATCTTAGAAACGTATAAATACAGAGACACATATATAGGTATGGCAAGCAACAGACTAGGAAAAAATATTCACAATGTGCATGTCTGATAAAGGTCTTGTATCCAGAATATAAAAAGAACTCTTACAGTTCAATAAAAAGAAGACAACATCCAATAAAAATGGACAAGAGATTTGAGCAGATTCTATACAAAAGCATACAAATAACCAATAAGACCACAAAAAAGATGCTCAACCATCAAAAGATGGTCACCAGGGAAATGCAAATTAAAACTACAATGAGATACTACTATGTACCCAGCAGAATTGTTAAAAATAAAACACTCGACATTACCAAGCTACCAAGTCTTAGGATGTGAAGCAACTAGAAGAGTCATACATTGTTGGTGCTACATGTGGTAGGTTAATTTTATGTGTCAACCTGACTGGGCCACACAGTACCCAGATACTTGGTCAGACAGTATTCTGGAGGTGTCCCTGAGGAAATTTTAGGTGAGATTAACATCTGAACAGGTAGACCGAGTAAAGCAAACTGCCCTCCCTAATGTGAATGGGTCTCATCCAATCAATTGAAGGACTGAGTTGAATGAAATGGCTGACCTTTCCTGACAATAAGAGGGAACCCCTGTCTGACTCCTTTGATCAGGGAGAGAAGTCTTTTTCTGCCTTTAGGAAACATCAACTCTCAGACTGGAGTGACACCACCTTCTGGGTCTCCAACTTGCCAACTGCAGATCTTGGGCCTTCTCAGCCTCCATAATCATGAGCTAATCACTTATAATAAGTCTCTTTCTACATGTATATACATTCTATTTGATCTGTTTCTCTAGAGAACCCAGGCTAACATACTATGAAAATGTAAAATGGTACAATTGTTTTAGAAAACACTGTAGCAGTTTCTTGAGAAAAGTTTACATTTGGGGGCAATTTTTTTTTTTAAGAAGAAAACTTGTCAGGGCAGCTGGATGGCTCAGACAGTTAAACCTATGACTTTGGGGGTGCCTGGGTGGCTCAGTGGTTAAGTGTCTGCCTTCAGCTCAGGGCGTGATCCCGGGGTTCTGGGCTTGAGCCCCACATCAGGCTCCTCCACTGGATGCCTGCTTCTTCCTCTCCCACTCCCCCTGCTTGTGTTCCCTCTTTCGCTGGCTGTCTCCATCTCTGTCCAATAAATAAATAAAATCTTAAAAAAAAATAAAGCCTATGACTTTGGCTCAGGTCATGTCCTCAGGGTCCTGGGATCACCCCATATTAGGCTCCATATTCAGCAGGGAGCCTGCTTCTCCCTCTCCCTTTGTCTCTCCCCCCACTCATGCTCTCTCTCTCTCAAATAAATAAATAAAATCTTTAAAAAAACAAAAAAGAAGAAGAAAACTTGTCCATAATCTAGTGTCTCACAACCAGGAAGAAAGGATTAGAGAAATGAAAATGCTGAAAGCCAGCCCATAACAGCAGTTAATATATTTTTGATATTCACTTTTAGAAGTAATATTGTTCTGTGTGTTCCAATAACCTGCTATGACCTACTTCCTAAACTACAAAAATAAACTATGTAATTTACATGCCAGAATTTAGTTCTTGTTAAGGATAATGGCATACTTCTTTTAATAGAAAAGTAATTGAAACCTAAAACAAATTAAGAATAATACCTGAGCAAGAGTGTGGTGTTCTTCAGCTGCACATGCCTTGTTGTACTTAAAGGAGACTAGTCTTATCATGTGATAAGGATATGGAAGAATTTTGTATAAACTCTAAAGGGCTATGTAAGTGGTAGATGCTATTCCAAGCATAATAAAACATAAAATTGCCCTCAAATATCAATTTTTGTGATATTCCTGAGAATGTACCCAGCAGCATGGGGCCTCCAGCCTCACACAGCATGGAGTTTGGAATATGTTCCCTTTTATCCCAACCAGTTAGTGCTTTTTTTCCCTCTCTCTCTGTGAGATCAGTTACTGTCTTATGTGTTCCTGAATAGCTACTCTGCTCTTTCTATCTGGAAACATTTATAATTCTCCTTTAATCTATGGTTTATTAGGCTTCACATTAATGTATCTACGTATGGGTTTCCCTTACTTATCCTGTTGCTCATTTTTTAGGCACTTACAATCTGAAGTATTTTTGTTTAATCTGGGGAAGCTCAGTGCCATTATTTCCTCAAATATTTTCCCTCTTCCATATTTTTTTTTCCTTCTGGCACTCCCATTTTCCAGATGTTGTCATTTCTATTGCTTTCCTACGTATCTTTTGTTACTAATATTTACCATTTTTTCTATCTCTTTATTCTTTCTTGCTTCATTTAGAATGAATTCCACAATTTGACTCTCTAGGTTACTAGTTTATTTATCAAGAGACACATAATATCTGATTTCCCTACATCCTTGTCAAAACTAGTTATCTCACTTTTGTATTCTGACTATTTTAGTGGATGAACAATGGTGTCTCATTGTGATATTGATTTGTATTTCCTTGGTGATTAATAATATCTACCATATTTTCATATGCTTATTGCCCATTTGTTTATTTTCTTTGAAGAATTGTCTATTCAGATCCTTTGTCTATTTTTTTAATTGGGTTATTTTGTCTATTACTGAGTTGTAAGAGTTTTTTTATACTCTAAGTCTGTTATTAGATACATGATTTACAAATATCCCCCCCCCACTTCCGTGGGTTATTTTTTCACTTTCTTGATAATCCATTGAAGCAAAATTGTTTTAAAATCCATTTACCCATTCTTTCTTTTGTTGCTTGTCCTTCTAAATGTCAAATCCGAAGTCATGAGAATTTACCCCTATGTTTTTGTCTATGCATTTTATAGTTTGGCTCCTACATTTACATCTTAATATATTTATAGTTAATTTTTCCTTATGATGTGAGGTAATCCAATTTTATTCTCCTTCATATAGCTATCCACTTTGCCCCAGTACCATTTATTGGAAATATTATTCTTTCCTCTCTTGAATGATTTTGGAAAAAAATCAGTTGACCATAGACATGTGGATTTATTTTCTGGGCTCTCAACTATGCTCCACTGATCTAAAGCAAGACCTTGAAGATATGGGTTTAGTTCCAGACCAATAAAGCAAATATTGCAATAAAATGAGTCAAATGATTTTTTTTGTTTCCTATTGCATGTAAAAGCTATGTTTACACTATATTGTAGTCTTTTATGTGTGTAATAGCACTGTTTCCTTACAAAAACTATATACCTTGAAGTGCCTGGGTGGCTCAGTCGGTTGAGTCGGCCTTTGGCTCAGGTCATGATCTCAGGTTCCTGCAATTGGCCCCAATTTGGGCTCCCTGCTCAGCACAGAGTCTGCTTCTCCCTTTCCCTCTGCACCTCACCCCCCCGGCCTGTACGCCCCCTCCCAAATAAATAAATAAAATCCTTAAAAAAAACACTACATACCTTAATTTAAAAATACTTTATCACTGAGAGGGAGAAAAGATGGCGGAGGAGTAGGGGACCCCTTTTCCATCTGGTCCCCTGAGTCGAACTGAATATCTACCAGACCATCCTGAAAACCCATGGAATCAGCCTGAGACGCAGGAAGATACATCTGGATCTCTACAAATGAACATCTCCAGCGCTGAGTATTGAGGTACAAAGCGGGGAGCCGTGAATCCGTGCACAGATATCAGAAGACAAATGGAAAGGGGAGGGAGCCACAGCACTCAGGTGCCGGGAAGCGGTAGATACCTGCACTGGGGAGCCGGCCAGACTCGCGGACCGGCACCGCGAGAGAGCAGACTGAGACCATGAGCCTGGGAATGCACGTGTGACCAGACTGAAAACTGGAGCTCTGGAGTGCTCACTGGAACTGGACTAAAACCAGGAGCTCGGGGACGCACGCATCCAAACTGAAAACCAGAGCTCCGGAGCCCACACTCGAACTAGACTGAAACCGAGAGCTCAGCAGCGCGTGCGACCAGACTGAAAACTGGTGCTCCAGAGCACTCCCTGGAACCGGACTGATACTGGGAGCTGGGGAGAGCACACGCAAACCACACTGAAACAGGGAGCTCGGGAGTGCGCGCAGGAACCAGGGGTGGCTGGCGGTATTAGAAGCACAAAAGACAGAGATGTGCTGGCCCTGGAAGTGAGGGCTGGGAGAGCAGCTGTGTGGCACACAACCCGGATGCTGCAGGGTTTTTGGCAGCAGTGACAGAAACAGAGTTAAAGTGGCCAAGAGAGCTCAGTGGAGAGCAGACTGCAATCACTCTGTTCTGAGACAGAGGCTAGGATACAGCCACTGCTGCTCTGACTCTCAGAAGAGTCATAGAAAACTGCCAAGGAAAGCAGCCAGAAAACAAAAGCCAGGAAATACAAGCTCACATTGTGCCCATCCCCATCCCCCCTCCCAGAGGATAGGGCGACTCTACCCAAACAGGGTTGCCTGAGTATCAGTGTGGCAGGTCCCTCCCCAAGAAGGCAGGCTGAAAAATCAAGAAGCCCTCATCCCTAAGGTCCCTATAAAACAAGTACACAACCTGGGTCATGGTCAATAATTTGGGCTCTGTGCATCCCCACAACCTCTCCTCATCAGAATGATGAGGAGAAACACTCAGCAAAGAAAGGAGACAGAGACTGTGGCCTCTGCCGCAGAACTGATGGATATGGATATGGAGTTCAGAGTAACAATGGTCAAGATGATGTGTAGTCTTGAAAAAATATTAATGAAAATATTAACGACAATATAGAATCTCTAAGGGCAGAAATGAGAGCAAGTCTGGCAGAAATTAAAAATACTATGAATCAGTTGCAGCCTAAACTGGATGCTCTGAACGCCAGGATAAATGAGGCAGAAGAACGAAGTACTGAATTGGATGACGGGGTGGTAGAAGATAAAGTTAAAACAGAAACTTGCCTCAAAAATATCGAATCTCAAGAATGCAGAATAGGGGAGATTACTGACTCAATGAAATGTTCCAATGTCAGAATCGTTGGCATCCCTGAGGGGATGGACAAAGAGAGAGGTCTAGAAGAGATATCTGAACAAATTGTAGCTGAAAACTTCCCTAATCTGGCAAAGGAAACAAGCATTCATGTACAAGAGGCGGAAAAGACCCCTCCCAAAGTCAATCAGAGCAAACTTACACCACATCATGTCATAGTGCATTTTGCAAATATTAGATCCAAGGATACAGTATTGAAAGCTGCCAGGGCGAAAAGATTCCTTACGTACAGAGGTAAAAATATCACAATAACATCAGACCTGTCGACACAGACCTGGCAAGATAGGAAGGGTTGGCAGGGTATTTTCATAGCTCTATCTGAGAAGAACATGCAGCCAAGGATCCTTTATCCAGCAAGGCTGTCATTCAGAATTGATGGAGAGATAAGGACCTTCTAGGATCAGCAGAAACTGACCGAATATGTAACCACCAAACCAGGCCTAAGGAGATATTAAGGGGGGTTCTATAAAAGTAAGAAGGCCCAAGAGTGATACAGAACAGAAATTTACAATCTATAGAAACAAAGACTTCACAGGCAACATGACATCATTAAAATAATATCTCTCAATAATGACTCTTAATGTAAATGGCCTAAATGCTCCCATAAAATGCCACAGGGTTGCAGATTGGATAATAAGGCATGACCCATCCATTTGCTGTCTACAAGACATTCATCATGAGCCTAAAGATACATCCAGACTGAAAGTGAAGGGATAGAAAACCATTTTTCATGCCAATGGACCTCAAAAGAAAGCTGGGGTAGCAATTCTCATATCAGACAGATTAGATTTTAAACTAAAGACTGTAGTTAGAGATAAAAAAGGACACTATATTATTCTTAAAGGATGTATCCAACAAGTGGATATGACAATTATAAATATCTATGCCCCAAACAGGGGAGCACCAAGATACATAAGCCAACATTAACCAGAATAAAAAGACATATAGATAATAATACATTAATACTAGGGGACCTCAACACTCCACTCTCAGCAATAGGCAGATCACCTAAGCAGAAAATAAATAAAGAAACAAGAACTTTATTTTTCTTTATTTTTTTTTTAATTTATAATGATTTTTTATTTTATTATGTTGGTCACCATACAGTACATCCCCGGTTTCCGATGTAAGGCTCGATGATTCATTAGCTGTGTATAACACCCAGTGCACCATGCAATACGTGCCCTCCTTACTACCCATCACCGGTCTATCCCATTCCCCCACCCCCTCCCCTATGAGGCCCTCAGTTTGTTTCTCATAGTCCATAGTCTCTCATGTTTCTTTCCCCCTCTGATTACCCCCCCTTCTTTATCCCTTTCTTCCCCTACTGATCATCCTAGTTCTTATGTTCCATAGATGAGAGAAATCATATGATAGTTGTCTTTCTCTGCTTGACTTATTTCACTTAGCATTATCTCCTCCAGTGCCGTCCATGTTGTAGCAAATGTTGAGAATTCGTTCTTTCTGATAGCTGAGTAATATTCCATTGTATATATGGACCACAACTTCTTAATCCAGTCATCTGTTGAAGGGCATCTTGGCTCCTTCCACAATTTAGCTATTGTGGACATTGCTGTTATGAACATTGGGGTGCATATGGCCCTTCTCTTTACTACGTCTGTATCTTTGGGGTAAACACCCAGTAGTGCAATGGCTGGATCATAGGGTAACTTAATTTTTAACTTTTTGAGGGACCTCCACACTGTTTTCCAGAGTGGCTGTACCAACTTGCATTCCCACCAACAATGTAGGAGGGATCCCTTCTCTCCACATCCTCTCCAACAGTTGTTGTCTCTTGCCTTGTCTATTTTTGCCATTTTAACTGGCGTAAGGTGGTATCTCAGTGTGGTTTTGATTTGAATTTCCTTGATGGCTAATGATTTTGAACATTTTTTCATGTGTCTGTTAGCCATTTGTATGTCTTCATTGGAAAAGTGTCTGTTCATATCTTCTGCCCATTTTTTGATTTGTTTATTTGTTTCTCATGTATTGAGTTTGAGAAGTTCTTGGTAGATCTTGGATACCAGTCCTTTATCTGTAGTGTCATTTGCAAATATATTCTCCCATTCCGTGGGCTGCCTCTTAGTTTTTCTGACTGTTTCCTTGGCTGTGCAGAAACTTTTAATCTTGATGAAGTCCCATAAATTCATTTTATCTTTTGTTACTCTTGCCTTTGGGGATGTATCATGAAAAAGGTTGCTTTGGCTGATGTCGTAGAAGTTGCTGCCTATGTTCTCCTCTAGAATTTTGATGGATTCCTGTCTCACATCGAGGTCTTTCATCCATTTGGAATTTATTTTTGTGTATGGTGTGAGATAGTGGTCAAGTTTCATTCTTTTGCATGTAGCTGTCCAATTTTCCCAGCACCATTTATTGAAGAGACTGTCTTTTTCCCACCGGATGTTTTTTCCTGCTTTATCAAATATTAGTTGCCCAAAGAGCCGAGGGTCCATTTCTGGGTTCTCTATTCTGTTCCATTGGTCTATGTGTCTGTTTTTGTGCCAGTACCATGCTGTCTTTGTGATCACAGCTTTGTAGTACAGCTCGAAATCTGGCATTGTGATGCCCCCAGCTTTGTTTTTCCTTTTCAACACTTCCTTGGAGATTCGGGGCCTTTTCTGGTTCCATACAAATTTAAGGACTGTTTGTTCCAGTTCTTTGAAAAATGTCCTTGGTATTTTGATTGGGATAGCATTGAAAGTGTAGATTGCTCTGGGTAGCATGGACATTTTAACTATGTTAATTCTTCCGATCCATGAGCATGGAATATCTTTCCATCTTGTTATGTCTTCCTCAATGTCTTTCAAAAGTGATTTATAGTTTCTAGAATATAGGTCCTTTATGTCTCTGGTTAAGTTAATTCCAAGGTAACGTATGGTTTTTGGTGCTATTGTAAATGGGATGGATTCCCTAATTTCTCTTTCTTCAGTCTCGTTATTCCTGTACAGAAATGCAACTGATTTCTGAGCATTGATTTTGTATCCCACCACGTTACTGAATTGCTCTATAACTTCTAATAGTTTGGGAGTGGCTTCTTTTGGGTTTTCCCTATAGAGTATCATGTCATCTGCGAAGAGAGACATTTTGACTTCTTCTTTGCCGATTTGAACACCTTTGATCCCTTTTTGTCGTCTGATTGCTGTTGCAAGGACTTCTAGTACTATGTTGAATAATAGTGGCGAGAGTGGGCATCCTTGTCGTGTTCCTGATCTTAAGGGAAAGGCTTCCAG
This sequence comes from Ursus americanus, assembly GCF_024610735.1. Taxonomy (NCBI): domain Eukaryota; kingdom Metazoa; phylum Chordata; class Mammalia; order Carnivora; family Ursidae; genus Ursus; species Ursus americanus. The sequence continues at coordinate 6,520,735 of NC_142137.1, read as the reverse complement.
CTTTTCCCCATTGAGAGTAATATTTTCAGTAGGCTTTTCATAGATGGCTTTTATGATATTGAGAAATGTACCCTGTATCCCTACACTCTGAAGGGTTTTAATGAGGAAAGGATGCTGTATTTTTTCAAATGATTTTTCAGCATCGATTGAGAGGATCATATGGTTCCTGAGTCTTTTCTTGTTGATATGATGTATCACGTTGATTGATTTGCGAATATTGAACCACGCTTGCATCCCAGGTATGAATCCCACTTGATCTTGATGGATAATCCTTTTAATGAACTGTTGGATTCTATTAGCAAGTATCTTGTTGAGGATTTTGGCATCCATATTCATTAGGGAGATCGGTCTGTAATTCTCCTTTTTGAGGGGGTCTTTGCCTGGTTTGGGGATCAAGGTAATATTGGCCTCAGAGAATGAGTTTGGTAGCTTTCCTTCTGTTTCTATTTTTTTGAAATAGCTTTAGGAGAATAAGTATTATTTCTTCTTTGAATGTTTGGTAGAATTCCCCAAGAAAACCATCCGGGCCTGAAGTTTCATTATTTGGAAGGTTGTTTATCACTGACTCAATCTCTTCATAATTAATTGGCCTGTTTAAGAAATCAATTTCTTCTTGTTTCAATCTTGGTAGTTTATAGGTTTCCAGGAAGGATTCCATCTCTTCCAGATTGCTTAGTTTATTGGCATTTAGCTGTTGATAAAAATTTCTAATAATCCTTCCAATTTCAATGGTGTTCATCGTGACCTCTCCTTTTTCATTCATAATTTTAATAATCTGGGTCCTTTCTCTTTTCTTTTTGATAAGTCTTGCCAGTGGTCTGTCAATTTTACTGATTCTCTCAAAGAAACATCTTCTAGTCCTGTTGATCTGCTCCACTGTACTTCTGGTTTCTGCTTGATTGATTTCAGCTCTAATTTTGGTCAACTGCTTCCTCATGCGTGGATTAGGCCTATCCCTCTGTTGCTGTTCCAGCTTCTTGAGGTGAGAATATAAAAACTGCATTTTAGATTTTTCTATTCTTTTGAGTGAGGCTTGGATGGCTATGTATTTCCCTCTTAGGACTGCCTTTGCCGTATCCCATAGGTTTTGGACTGTTGTATTTTCATTCTCATTAGTCTCCATAAATTGTTTAATTTGATTTTTGATTTCCTGGTTTATTGAGTCATTCCTGAGCAGGATGGTTCTTAGTCTCCAAGTGTTTGAGTTTCTTCCAAATTTTTCCTTGTGGTTGAGTTCCAATTTCAGAGTGTTGTGGTCTGAGAATATGCAGGGGATAATTTCAATCTCTTGGTATCTGTTGAGACCTGTTTTGTGTCCCAGAACATGGTCTATTCTTGAGAATGTTCCAGGGGCATTAGAATAGAATGAGTATTCTTTGGTTCTGGGGTGTAGTGTTCTATATATTTCTATGAGGTCCAACTCGTCGAGTATGGCATTCAAAGCCTTTGATTCTTTGCTTAGTTTTTGCCAGGGTGTTCTGTCTATTTCTGAGTGGAGTGTTGAGGTCCCCTCCTATTAATGTATTTTTATTTATATGTCTCTTTATTCTGGTTAAGAGTTGGCTTGTGTATCTTGCTGCTCCCCTGTTGGGGGCATATATATTTATAATTGTCATATCCACTTGTTGAATACTTCCTTTAAGAATAATATAGTGCCCTTCTGCATCTCTAACTATAGTCTGTAGTTTAAAATCCAATTTATCTGATATGAGAATTGCTACCCCAGCTTTCTTTTGAGGTCCATTTGCATGAAAGATGGTACTCCATCCCCTTACTCTCAGTCTGAATGCATCTTTGGTTTGAAATGAGTCTCTTGTAGACAGCAAATGGATGGGTCATTTCTTTTTATCCAATCTGCAACCCTGTATCATATTATGGGAGAATTTAAGCCATTAATATTAAGACTGAGTACTGAGAGATATGCTTTTAATGATGCCATGTTGCCAGTAAAGTCTTTGTTTGTTTTGGCTGTGACTTTCTGTTCTGTATCACTCTTGGGGCCTTTTACTTTTATAGAACCCCCCGTAATATCTCCTGTAGGGCTGGTTTCGTGGTTACAAAATTGGTTAGTGACTGGCGATTCTGAAATGTCTTTATTTCTCCATCAATTCTGAATGACAGCCTTGCTGGATAAAGGATCCTTGGCTGCATGTTTTTCTCTGAAAGAGCTTTAAATATGCCCCCCCAACCCTTTCTCTCATTCCAGGTCTGTGTAGACAGGTCTGACGTAATTCTGATGCCTGTGCCTTGGTACGTGAGAAATTTCTTTGCCCTGGCCGCTTTCAATACTGTATCCTTGGATCTAATATTTGTGAAATGCACTATGACGTGACGTGGCGTAGGCAGCCCACGGAATGGGAGAATATATTTGCAAAGGACACTACAGATAAGGACTGGTATCCAGATCTACAAAGAACTTCTCAAACTCAATACATGAGAAACAAATAAACAAATCAAAAAATGGGCAGAAGATATGAACAGACACTTTTCCAATGAAGAGACTATGGACTCTGAGAAACAAACTGAGGCCCTTAGAGGGGAGGGGGGTGGGGGATTGGGATAGTCCGTTGATGGGTAGTAAGGAGGGCGCATATTGCATGGTGCACTGGGTGTTATACGCAACTAATGAATCATCGAACTTACATCGGTATCCTGGGATGTACTGTATGGTGACTAACACAATATAATAAAAGATTCTCACATTAAAAAAAAAAAGAAATGGACCCTCTGCTCTTTGGGCAAGTAATCTTTGATAAAGCAGGAAAAAACAACTGGTGGAAAAAAGACAGTCTCTTCAATAAATGGTGCTGGGAAAATTGGACAGCTACATGCAAAAGAATGAAACGTAACCATTCTCTCACACCATACACAAAAATAAACTCCAAATGGATGAAAGACCTCGATGTGAGACAGGAATCCATCAAAGTCCTAGAGGAGAACATAGGCAGCAACCTCTATGACATCGGCCAAAGCAACCTTTTTCATGACACATCTCCAAAGGCAAGAGAAACAAAAGATGAAATGAACTTGTGGGACTTCATCAAGATAAAAACTTTTGCACAGCCAAAGAAACAGTCAAAAAAACTGAGGCAGCCCACGGAATGGGAGAATATATTTGCAAATTGCACTACACATAAAAGACTGGTATCCCACATCTACAAAGAACTTCTCAAACTCAATACATGAGAAACAAATAAACAAATCAAAAAATGGGTGGAAGATATTAACAGACACTTTTCCAATGAAGACATACAAATGGCTAAGAGACACATGAAAAAATGTTCAAAATCATTAGCCATCAGGGAAATTCAAATCAAAACCACACTAAGATACCTCCTTATGCCAGTTAGAATGACAAAAACAGTCAAGGCAAGAAACAACAATTGTTGGAGAGGATGTGGAGAAAGGGGATCCCTCCTATATTGTGGTGGGAATGCAAGTTGTTACAGCCACTCTGGAAAACAGTGTGAAGGTCCCTTAAAAAGTTAAAAATTGAGCTACCCTATGACCCAGCCATTGAACTATTGGGTTTTTACACCAAAGATACAGACGTAGTGAAGAGAAGGGCCATATGCACCCCAATGTTCATAGCAGCATTGTCCACAATAGCTAAATTGTGGAAGGAACCGAGGTGCCCTTCAACAGTTGACTCGATTAAGAAGTTGTGGTCCATATATATAATGGAATATTAGTCAGCTATCAGAAAGAATGAGTTCTCAACATTTGCTACAACTTGGACGGCTCTGGAGGAGATAATGCTAAGTGAAATAAGTCAAGCAGAGAAAGACAATTATCATATGATTTCTCTCATCTATGGAACTTAAGAACTAGGAAGATTGGTAGGGGAAGAAAGGGATAAAGAAAGGGGGGGTAATCAGAATGGGGAATGAAGTATGAGAGACTATGGACTATGAGAAACAAACTGAGCACCTCCGAGGGGAGGGGAGTGGGGGAATGGGATAGACTGGTGATGGGTAGGAAGGAGGGCACGTATTGCATGGTGCACTGGTTGTTATACATAACTAATGAATCATCAAACTTTACATCGGAAACCGGGGATGTACTGTATGGTGACTAACATAATATAATAAAAAAACATTAAAATAAAAAGAAAATACCAATAACATTTTTCAAAGAACTGTAACAAATAGCCCTTAAATTTGTGTGGAACCAGAAAAGGCCCCGAATCTCCAAGGAATTGTTGAAAAGGAAAAACAAAGCTGTGGACATCATGTTGCCGGATTTCAAGCTACACTACAAAGCTGTGATCACAAAGACAGCATGGTACTGGCACAAAAACAGACACATAGACCAATGGAACAGAATAGAGAACCCAGAAATGGACCCTCGGCTCTTTGGGGTGCTAATCTTTGACAAAGCCGGAAAAAACATCCAGTGGAAAAAAGACAGTCTCTTCAATAAATGGTGCTGGGAAAATTGGACAGCTACATGCAAAAGAATGAAACTTGACCACTCTCTCACATCAAACACGAAGATAAACTCCAAATGGATGAAAGACCTTGATGTGAGACAGGAATCCATCAAAATCCTAGAGGAGAACATAGGCTGCAACCTCTATGACAATGGCCACAGCAACCTTTTTCATGACACATCTCCAAAGGCAAGAGAAACAAAAGATCAAATGAACTTGTAGGACTTCAGCAAGATAAAAACTTTTGCACAGCCAAAGAAACAGTCAAAAAACCTAAGAGGCTACCCACGGAATGGGAGAAGATATTTGCAAATGACAGTACAGATATAAGACTGGTATCCAAGATCTACAAAGAACTTCTCAAACTCAATACATAAGAAAAAATTACTCAAATCAAAAAATGGCAGAAGATGTGAACAGACTCTTTTCCAATGAAGATACACAAATGGCAAGCAGACACATGAAAAAATGTTCAAAATCATTAGCCATCAGGGAAATTCAAATCAAAACCACATTGGGATACCACCTTACACCAGTTAGAATGGCAAAAATGGACAAGGCAGGAAACAACAAATGTTGGAGCAGATGTGGAGAAAGGGGATCCCTCTTACACTGTTGGTGGGAATGCAAGTTGGTGCAGTCACTTTGGAAAACCGTGTGGAGGTCCCTTAAAAAGTTAAGACTATGATCCAGCATTTGCACTACTGGGTATTTACCCCAGAGATAGGACGTAGTGAAGAGAAGGGCCATATGCACCCCCATGTTCATAGCAGCATTGTCCACAGTAGCTAAATTGTGGAAGGAGCTGAGATGCCCTTCAACAGACGAATGGATTAAGAATATGTGGTCGATATATACAATGAAATGTTACCGAGCTATCAAAAAGAACGATTTCACAACATTTGCTGCAACATGGACGGCACTGGAGGAGATAATTCTAAATGAAATAAGTCAAGCAGAGAAAGACAATTATCATATGGTTTCACTCATATGGAACATAAGAAATAGGAAGATTGGTCGGAGAAGAAAGGGAAGAATGAAGGGGGGTAAACTGAAGGAGGTATGAAACATGAGATGCTATGGCCTCTGGAAAACAAATTGAGGGCTTCACAGGGGAGGAGGGTGGGGGATTGGGATAGGCCAGTGATGGGTCTTAAGGAGGACACGTATTGCATGGTGCACTGGGTGTTATACACAAGTAATGAATCATGGAACATTACATCAAAAACTAGGGATGATGACCAACATAGCATAATAAAAATTATTATAAAAAATACTTTATCACTAAAAAATGCTAACTATAATCTAAGATTTCAGCCAGAAATAATCACTGATCATAGATCACCATAACAAATATAATAAGATTGAAAAAGTTTAAAATATTGTGAGAATTACCACTATGTGGCACAGAGAGCAAAGTATGCAAATCCTGCTGAAAAAAAAATGGTACCAATAGATTTATTTAATGCAGGTTTGCCACAAACTTTCAATTTGTAAAATGTGCAATATCTGCAAAGTTCAATAAAGTGAAGCACAATAAAATGAGGTGCACCTGTGTATATCTATTATTGTGCCAGTACCACACTGTCTTGATTACTGTCACTTTATAGTAAATCAAGAAGTGTGAGTCCTCCAACTTTGCTCTTCTTTTCCAATATTGTTTTGGCTATTCTGGGTCCCCTATAATTCCATATGAATTTTAGAATCAGCTTGTTCATTACTGCAAAAATGGTAGCTGTAATTTTGGCAAGGATTGCACCAGGGAGGAACTAAGATGGCAGAGAAGTAGGAGGACCCTACACTTGCCTCATACCTTGAACACAGCTAGATAAATATCAAATCATTCCAAACACCCAAGAAATCAATCTGAGGACTGATAGAACAAACTGCACAACTAGAGGTAGAGAAGAGGCCACACTGTGGAAGGTAGAAGGTGCAGAGATGTGATTTGGGAGAGAAAAGAATGGTGGGTGCTATGAAGGGGAGGGAATTCTGGTCCTGGAAAGAGGAGGGGAAGTGGGGGGAGATAGAGAGAAAAAAAAAAAAAAAAGAAAGAGAGGAGGGCACAGAGAATCGCACAGGGAAACATTTTCCCAAAAGCATTTGATTGGAAAAATGAGAGGAACTGATTATCTTGAGTTTTTACAACTACTGGAGTTCTAAGACTAGAGTTTTTGAGGTCTGCACTGCAGCCTGTGTTGAGCCTGGTGGGCACTGAAGTACTCCTGAGGAGAAGGATGGCAGAAGCCCTGAAACAGACAGTGCAATCTGAGGATCCCCTGAAATGCACTGGGAAAGACAGTTTCCCCTTCTTGCAGTGCATCTGGGAGAGATGGCATTACTTCTCAGGGGAAAAAGAGCTGACAGGCAACATTACACTCTCCTGCCCCTCAGCATATGGGCAGAGATACCTTCTGAGGGCAGGTACCCTGGACACCAGCTTATTGCTGTGCTATACTCTAAATTCCAAGCTCCTGTGCATTGGTGCAACACCCCTTCTACACCAGCCCCAGCACAGAAAGACCCTCTCCAAGAGGACCAGTGCTGTCTGCACCATGTCCAGTCATAAGGTTTGGAGTTTAAAACTCAGCCAGCCTGCCTGGTTTAACACACAGGTGTACTGTGCTGCCAGGCAGGCAAATGGCCCAAACACAAGTAGGGTGAAGGCAGGGATCTGAGGGATGCCTGAGACAGAAAGAGGGAGACTGTTCGCTCTTCTGCGAGGGCTTCATAGACAGTGATGGGGCCATACTCCCCTGTCCAGGGAGGAGGGAGAGGGCTGGCACCATTTTCTTCCCCTCTCCCTCAGCATAAACTAACTTCAGTAAGCAGCACAGTACCCACAGTGGAGGCCTAAATCACTTATACCAAGCCACATCCCCCTGAGCTCTTCAGGTGCTTCTTTTCTCAGGCAAGTGTGCCTGAGAAGCAGCACAGTGGACCCTGTCCCCAGAAAATCAAGACAAACCCCTGCACACACACCAAGTCTACTGACCACAGAGTGCTGCAAAACTTCAACTCTACTACTCTCAGCAGCAGGAAACCTAATAGGCTTTCTTAACAGAAAAAAGAAAACAGAGACCTAGACAGAATGCCAAGATGGAGGAATTTATCCCAAAAGAAAGAACAAGAAAAGTTCTCAGCCAGAGTTCAAATTGAAATAGATATAAGTAATATGCCTGATCCAGAATTTAAAATAATAATCATAAGGATACTAGCTGGGCTTGAGAAAAGCATAGAACACACAAGGGAGTCCCTTACTGCAGAGTTAGAAGACCTAAAAACTAGACAGGCCAAAATAAAAAATGCTATTACCAAGATGTGAAACCAACTGGATGTAAAGATAGAAGTAGAGGAATGAATAAGTGATATAGAAGATAAAATTATGGAAAAGAATGAAGCTGAAAATAAGAGGGAAAGAAAAATATCAGATCATGAATGTAGACTTAGGGAACTCAGTGAGTACATAAAGCATAATAACATTTGTATCATAGGAGTCCCCGAAGAAGAAGAGAGGGGGAAAGGAGGTCTATTTGAGCAAATTATAGCTGAAAACTTCCCTAATCTGGGGAAGGAAACTGACAACGAAATACAGGAGGCACAGACAACTCCCATCAAAATCAACAAAAGCAGACCAACAGCAACATATATCATAGTAAAATTTGCAAAATATAGATATAAGGGGGAAAATCCTAAAAGCAGCAAGGGAAAAGAAATCCCTAATTTACAAGGGAAGACAAAAAGGTTAGCAGCAGATCTCTCCACAGAAACTAAGCAGGCCAGAAGAGAGTGGCATGATATAGTCAACGTGCTGAATGGGAAAAATATGCAGCCAAGAATACTATATACAGCAAGAATGTCATTCAGAATAGAGGGAGAGATAAAGAGTTTCCAAGACAAACAAAAACTAAAGGAGTTTGTGACCACGAAACTAGCGCTGCAAGAAATATTAAAGGGCAATCTTTGGGCGGGAAAAATCAAAAGTGACAAAGACTAGAAAGGAACAGAGAAAGTCTCCAGAAACAATGACTTCAAGTAATACAATGGCACTACATTCATATCTATCAATAATCACTCTGAAGTGGACTAAATGGTCCAATCAAAAGACACAGCGTATCAGAATAGATAAAAAACAAGACCCATTTATATGCTGCCTACAACAGACTAATTTTAGACCTAAAGACAACTGCAGATTGAAAGTGAGGGGTTGGAGAACAATTTATCATGATAATAGACATCAAAAGAAAGCCAGAGTAGCCATACTTATACCAGACAAACTAGAATTTAAATCAGACTTTAACAAGGGATAAAGAAGGGCACTATAACATAATAAAGGGGTCTATCCAACAAGAAGATCTAACAATTATAAATATGTATACCCCTAACTTGGGAACACCCAAATATATAAAACAATAACAAAAATAAAGGAACTCATTCATAAAAATACGTAATACTAGGGGACTTTAGTACTCCACTTACATCAATGGACAGACCATATAAACAGAAAATCAACAAAGAAACAATGCTTTGAACGACACCCTGGACCAGATGGACTTTACAGATAATATTCAGAGCATTTCATCCTACAGCAGCAGAACACACATTCTCTTCAAGTGCACATGGGACATTCTCCAGAATGGATCACATACTGGGTCACAAATCAGGCCTCAACAAGCACAGAAAGATTGAGATCATACCATGAATATATTTAGACCACAACAATATGAAACTTGAAGTCAACCACAAGAAAAAAATTGGAAAGACACAAATACATAGATGTTAAAGAACATCCTACTAAAGAATGAACAGATTAACCACAAAATTGAAGGAATATTAGTCACCGTACAGTACATCGTTAGCTTTTGATGTAGTGTTCCATGATTCATTGTTCACATATAACACCCACTGTTCCATGCAATATGTGCCCTCCTTAATACCCATCACTGGGCTAGCCTATCCCCCCACCCCTCTCTCCTCTAAAACCCTCAGTTTGTTTCCCAGAGTCCATAGTCTCTCATGGTTCATCTCCCACTCTCTCCCCCCCCCCTTCATTTCTCCCTTCCTTCTCGTAATGATCTCCCTGCTATTCCTTAGGTTCCACAAATGAGTGAAACCATATGATTATTGTCTTTCTCTGCTTGACTTTTTTCACTTAGCATAATCTCCTCCAGTCCCATCTATGTTGATGCAAATGGTGGGTAATCATCCTTTCTGATGGCTGAGTAATTTTCCATTGTATATATGGACCATATCTTCTTTAGCCATTCATCTGTTGAAGGGCATCTCGGCTCCTTCCACAGTTTGGCTATTGTGGACACTGCTGCTGTGAACACTGGGGTGCATGTGGCCCTTCTTTTCACTACATCTGTATCTTAGGGGTAAATACTTAGAAGTGCAATTGCTGGGTCATCAGGGAGCTCTATTTTTAACTTTTTGAGGAACCTCCACACTGTTTTCCAAAGTGGCTGCACCAACTTGCATTCCCATCAACAGTGTAAGAGGGACCCCCTTTCTTCACATCCTCTCCAACATTTGTTGTTTCTTGCCTTATCAATTTTTGCCATTCTAACTGGTATAAGGTGGTATCTCAGTGTGGTTTTGATTTGAATTTCCCTGATGGCTAATGATTTTGAGCATTTTTTCATGTGTCTGTTAGCCAGTTGTATATCTTCATTGGAAAAGTGTCTGTTCACATCTTCCACCCATTTTTTGATTTGATTATTTGGTTTTGGGGGGTTGAGTTTGATAAGTTCTTTATAGATTTTGGATACCAGCCCTTTACCTGATATGTCATTTGCAAATACTTCTCTCATTCTGTGGGTTGCCTCTTAGTTTTGTTCACTGTTTCTTTGGCTGTGCAGAAGCTTTTTATCTTGATAAAGTCCCAAAAGTTCATTTTTGCTTTTGTTTCCCTTGCCTTTGGAGACGTGTCATGAAAGTAGTTGCTGTGGCCGATGTCAAAGAGGTTACTGCCTATGTTCTTCTCTATGATTTTGATGGATTCCTGTCTCACATAGAGGTATTTCATCCATTTAGAGTTCATCTTTGTGTATAGTGTGAGAGAAGGGTTGAGTTTCATTCTTCTGTAACAGCTGTCCAATTTCCCCAGCACCATTTATTGAAGAGACTGCCATTTTTCCATTGGATGTTTTTTCCTGCTTTGTCGAATATTAGTTGACCATAGAGTTGAGGGTCCATTTCTGGAGTCTCTATTCTGTTCCATTGATCTATGTTGTGTTTTTGTGCCAGTACCATGCTGTTTTGGTGATCATAGCTGTAATATAGCTTGAAATCAGCAACATGATTTCAACATATCATAATGAAAGAAAGAAAGAAAGAAAGAAAGAAAGAAAGAAAGAAAGAAAGAAAGAAAGAAAGAAAGAAAGAAAAAATAAAGAAAATTGAAGAAATAATAAATACTTGGAAACAAATAAAAATGAAAACACGATGGTCCAAAACCTTGGGGATGCAGCAAAAGTGGTCCTAAGGGGGAAGGATATAACAATATAGGCCTGCCTCAAGAAGCAAGAAAAATCTCAAGTACACAGCCTAAACTTACACCTAAGGAGCTATAAAAAGAACAACAAATGAAGCCTAATACCAGCCAAAGAGAGAAATAATAAAGATTAGAGCAGAAATAAATGATATAGAAACAAATGAACAAACAAACAAACAAACAAACAAAAAACCACCCAGAACAGATCAACGAAATTAGGAGCTAGTTCTTTGAAAAAATTCATAAAATTGATAAACCTCTAGCCAGGCTTATTAAAAAGAAAAGGGAAAGGACCCAAATAAGTAAAGTCACTAATGAAACAGGAGAGATCACAACCAATGCCACAGAAATACAAATAATTATAAGACAATATTATGAAAAATTATATGCCAACAAATTGGCCAATCTGGAAGAAATGGATAAATTCCTAGAAACATACAAACTACCAAAACTGAAACAGGAAGAAATAGAACACTTGAACAGACCCATAGCCAGCAAAGAAATTGAATCAGTAATCAAAAAACTCCCAAAAAACAAAAGTCCAGAGCCAGAGGCTTCCCAGGGGAATTCTACCAAATATTTAAAGAAGAGTTAATACCTATTCTTTTCAAACTGTTCCGAATGATAGAAATGGAAGGAAAACTTCCAAACTCATTCTACAAGGCCAGCATTACCCTGATTCCAAAACCAGACAAAGACCCCACCAAAAAAAGAGAATTATAGGCCAATAACCCTGATGAACACAGATGCAAAAATTGTCAACAAAATACTAGCAAATTAACTCCAACAGTACATTAAAAGAACCATTCACCATGATCAAGTAAGATTTATTCCTTGGCTGCAAGGATGGTTCGATATTCACAAATCAATCAATGTGACACACTTCATTACTAAAAGAAAGAATAAGAACCCCATACTCTTCTCAATTGATGCAGAAAGAGCATTTGACAAAAACAGCATCTATTCTTGATAAAAACCCTCAATAAAGTAGGGATAGAGGGAACATACTTCAACATCATAAAGGCCATATATGAATGACCCACAGATAAGACCATTCTCAATGGGGAAAAACTGGGAGCTTTTCCTCTCTGGTCAGGAACAAGACAGGGATGCCCACTCTCATCCATTATTTAACATAGTACTGGAAGTCCTAGCCTCAGCAATCAGACAACAGAAAGAAATAAAATGCATCCAAATTGACAAGGAAGAAGTCAAACTTTCACTATTCAGAGATGACATGATACTCTATGTAGAAAACCTGAAAGATTGCTGATACAGGAATTCAATAAAGTCATAGGGTACAAAATCAACATACAGAAATCTGTTGCATTTCTATACACCAATCATGAAGCAGCAGAAAAAGAAATCAAGGAATTGATCCCATTTACAACTGCACCAAAAACCAGAAGATACTTAGGAATAAACCTAACCAAAGAGGTAAAAGATCTGTGCTCTGAAAACTATAAAACATGGATGAAAGAAACTGAAGATGACACAAAGAAATGGAAAAACATTCCATACTCATGGATTCGATGAACAAATACTGCTAAAATGTCTCTACTACTCAAAGCAATCTACACATTTAATATAATCCCTATCAAAATACCGACAGTTTTTTCACAGATCTAGAACAGTTGCAAAATTTGTATGGAACCATAAAAGACCCCCAATAGCTAAAGCAACCTTGAAAAAGAAAAGCAAAGCTGGAAGCATCACAATTCCAGTTTTCAAGCTATATTACAAAGCTGTAGTCATTAAGAAATTACATTACTGGCACAAAAATAGATACATAGATCAATAGAACAAAATAGAAAACCCAGAAAAGGATCCACAACTATATGGTCAACTAATCTTCAAGAAAGCAGGAAAGGATATCCAGTGGAAAAAAGACAGTCTCTTCAACAAACGGTGTTGGGAAAACTAGATACCAATATGCTGAAGACTGAAACTGGACCCTTTCTTACAACATACACAAAAATAAGTTCAAAATGAATGAAAGACCTAAATGTGAGACAAGAAACCATCAAAATCCTAGAGAACACAGGCAGCAACCTCTTTGACCTCAGCTGGAGCAACTTCTTACTAGATACATTGCCAGAAGCAAGGGAAACAAAAGCAAAAATGAACTATTGGGACTTCTTCAAGATAAAAAACCTTCAGCACAGTGAAGAAAACAATAAAACTAAAAGGCAACCTTGGGAATGGGAAAAGATATTTGCAAATGACATATCTGATAAAGGGTTAATATTCAAAATCTATAAAGAACTTCTCAAACTCAACACATATACAAAACAAATAATCCAGTTAAGAAATGGGCAGAAGACAGGAATAGACATTTTTCCAAAGAGGACATACAGGTGGCTAACAGATACATGAAAAGATGCTCAACATCACTCATCATCAGGGAAATACAAAATAAAACTACAATGAGATATCACCTCACACCTGTCAAAAGGCTAAAATTAGTAACATAGGAAACAACAGATGCTGGCAAGGATGTGGAGAAAGGAGAACTCTCTTACACTGTTGGTGGAAATGCCAGCTGGAGCAGCCACTCTGGAAAACAGTATGGAGCTTCCTCAAAAAGTTAAAAATTGAACTACCCTCTGATCCAGCAATGGTACTACTAGGTATTTACCCAAAGAATACAAAAATACTGATTTGAAGGGCCACATGCACCCTCATGTTTATAGCAGTATTATCAACAATAGCCGAATTATGGAAAGAGCCCAGAAATCCATCGACTGATGAATGGCTAAAGAAGATGTGGTGTGTACACACACACACACACACACACACACACACACACACACACACACACACTGGAATATTACTTGGCCATAAAAAAGAATGAAATCTTGCCATTTGCAGCAACATGAATGGAGCTAGAGTATATTTCACTATACTAAGTAAAATAAGTCAGGTAAAAAGACAGATACCATATGATTTCACTCACATGTGGAATTCAACAAACAAAACAGATGAGCAAGGGGAAAGAAAAGAGAGGCAAACCAAGAAACAGATTCTTAACTCTAGAGAACAAACAGACTTGCTGGAAGAGAAGTTGTGGGGCAGGGGGAGGGGGGTTAAATAGGTGATGGGTATTAAGGAAGGCACTTATTGTGATAGACACTGGGTGTTATATGTAAGTGACAAATCACTAAATTTGACTCCCGAAACCAATATTACACTATATGTTAACTAGCTGGAATTTAAATAAGAACTTCAAACAAATAAAAAAGATTGCACTGAATCTCTAGATCAATTTGGGTAGTATGGACATCTTAACAATATTAAGTCTTCCAATCCATGAACATAGGATATATATGTCTTTTCAGTTATTCAAGTTTTCTTTCATTTCTATCAACAACAATGTAAAAGTCTTGCACCTCCTTGGTTACATTTATTAGTCCATTTTATTGTCCATTCTTCTTTAATGCTTGTTTTTACAGTAGTAAATATCTTCTAATGTAGTATTTTAACATTGTAATGATTTTTTTACTATTTTTTAGTCATACCTAGTGACCACTCTGGAGCTTATATATGTTAACTTATCAGAATATATATATAATGCCCTGGGGCACAAATTACCCCACAACTGTCCAATCAAACTCAGGCAATGGCTATCAGAGCCCCACTATTCTTTACAGGGTCTTGCTCAAGAGCTTCCATTTCATGAGTGGATTGGGAAGAAGAAAGGAATCAACAATATTGGCAATATTCACCCAGAACTTAGCCTCAGCAATAGTTAGCTAGGAGCAGGATGAGAAATACTGAAGTCCTTTCCCTAAAGAAAATAGCCTCCTGACCAGGAGTTAAGGGGAAGGAGTCCTACATTCTGGGCTGCACCTGTCTGAGGAGGAGTTTCTGTCTTGCTGAGGAGGAAAGGGGATGTGGGTGTAGGTCTTCCTTTAAATACCATAGACCCTCACTATTCTTACCAAGGTTTATTTTATTTTCTTGAATAAATATTTGTTGTATGCCCTTAAGGACATTTTCAGGGACTTTAGATGGGTAGGTTTTTAAAAAATCATTTTCACCATTTTCATTAAAGAGCAGGTCCGTAGAGCTCCTCATACATAATGCCAAACTATTTAGACTTCTTAATTCTTCATTACGTTGAATTATTTGGTAAGTTTTCAATAATTTTATTCAGTCACATAGACTCTATTATGAATGGACTATGCAGCAAAAAAAAATAGAATATGGATCAAGAGGGACAGGTAAAAGAAACAGGCAGAAATTACTAGGACTGTCTTTCTGCTACTGCTTCGACTTCAAGATTAAGAAAAAGTGATGGGTAAATTAGTTAACTTGAGCTGCCTATAGGTTTTTCTAGACCATATGATGGTTTCTACTTTATGGGAGAATTCTCAAACACTTAGGCAAGGTCAAAGGTAAGGCCAAAACACTGGTTTCATTATTTGGATGATTAAAATGTTTGCCCATCCCTCAATTTATTTTTGTGAGCCAGGAAACATTGAAGAATTCAAGGTTCCTATAGCAATGTTTTAGTTTCTATATCAGATGTACTCATTAACCACTCTGGAGAATGACCTGAGGTCTGACTTCTTAAACAATACAGCTTCTTCCTTTCTTTGGAGTCATAGTGCCTGGTCTAGGCTCCCACTAAAATTTGTCATCCCGTATTCCACTACTGAGATCCTGTGTGCCCTTAAGAAGCATATTTAACTGTCTCTTGTTTTAGATAATTTCTCTCATTTTAGATAATTTAGAAAGGATTTGTATCCTGTCAACCATCATATATTTTATAAAGCAAAAAAAAAAAAAAGTCCTCCTAAATTGTGTTTAATTATGCAGTATTTCGTTCCATTATTCTTTTGTTACTGGATACTAATAATGAGCAACTTTATCCTCAAAATCTTGAATTTCTGTCAATAAATATTCCTAAATCCCCTTGAACAGCATACGAACAGCTCTTTAATTTGTCATTTTACTCTTATAATTCCACAAAAAGCTTTACCAGCATTGAATGTAGATTTCCCTTCTAGTACATGTGAGGTGTGATTAGAAGTGTTTTGAGAAATGGGCCATAAACACTTGTGCATGTATAAAGTTAGTATCTGAAAATAAAAAATACTTGTTTTAGAAACAAAGAAAAATTTGAAAAGAACATGAAACATGTGAATAACAAAGATTGATTTTGAAACATGATTTCCCTTAACCACAACATTAAATAATAAGCTACCTATTGTAACCAAAAATGCTAATATTGTTCTATCATTTGGTGTGTTTCTTCAAGAATGAAAAATCCAAACCCATTACTTCCACCCAATCCATTGCTTGGCACTGGTGTGGATTTATCAAATGACTGTTCAAACATTTGTTGGGTTCTTACTATGTTCTAGGTGTTTTTCTCAGTGCTTTGCATGTACTGTTTTACATCCTGACCCCAGGAAACAGGAATTCTTATTGCTTCCATTTTATAGATAATTAGAAATATGCACTCTGGCTCAAGAGTTCATGTTTTAAACACTAAAACATAGCACTTCATAAAATAATTGCTATGTTTGAGAACATCTATAATCATAGAAGAGAGCAAAGTTCAGTGACTCCTCCCACAAATATTTAACCTAAGCACTGGAATTTGAGGGAGCTCAGTAAATATCACCTCTATTCCCTAGGACAAAACCTCAACTGGTTTTTTCACCAGTTGAGGTAAAAAATGAAATTGTAAGGTAGATGAAAGAAGAGGTAAGATATTACTTTTATTACTGGTATAGGTTATACTGAAGAATGTGGCTTCCATCCATAGGGCAAGTCTCAGAATTAGAGGATTAAATACCTGTTCCCAGGAGTCTCCATGAATGGGGCCTGCATCTGGAAAACCTATGTATGATGCAGGCATCTATAAGTCTCCATGCATGGTATCCACATCTGTAAAAACTTGCAGTCTGGAGGAGCAAATCAAGACACGGGCTTTGCAGAGAGACCAGATCCCAAGGTGAAGAAAAGAGCAGGAGGGTCTGAATTACAGTCATCAGTTTTTCCTTCCAAAATCAGCAATCGAAGATACACCCCCTTCTATATTGTTTGGGCCAGTCATGCTGAATTTAACCATATATCTGAGTTCCTATCCCAATCTTTGTCATAGTATCAAGATCTATAATCTCAGACCCTCCCTAAAAGTTCAGTTTATGATATTCTCAACAAAAGAATGCAAACTTCCCTCCTGTCACTAGTGATGAAAACAGATTCTTCCAGTTCTTACAAACACCACCATTGTTAGCAGGTTCTATGCTCCAGGGCATAGAGTCCATGTCCTTGCTTCCTTTAAGTGGAATTTGTCCCAGTGAGAGCTGATGCTGGTAACATTCCTCTCAGGTACCTCAGCAATCTGAACTCCTTCTTCAAGTTGTGTTCTCTTGTGGTTTGGCAAAATAGAATAAACATAGAATTTGGAATTTGGAGTTCTGAATTAAATTCCACCTGTCGCAGATTTCTAAGTGCCCCTTGAACATATTGTATAACCTTGCTGAATCTTAGTTTCCTCATGAATAAAGTGTACATAATGATAATAAAAAACAAATCTCAAGGGGTAATCCTTATAGGATCAGATGAGATCATAAATTTTGGAAAATGAAAAACACCATATAAATATAAGTCATCATTACCTATCCCCAAATAGCACTAATGGTTGTTATTGCTATTATTGCAATCGAATTTTTAATAAAATTATTCAGTATTGCCAGATTTAAGAATACTCCTGGCCAGATCACATTTCTGAAATGTAACTGCTGCATCTAGACATATTATTTATTATTAGAAATGAAAATAACAGTAAGCCTATAAAAGTTTCATGTTGGCCAACACACCCTAAATAATTTTAAGTTCTTAGTTCTTAAACCTAACTCAATTGAAGAACTGTGTGACACTTAAACAAATTGTTTTTGCAAAGTCCAATATAGCTAAGACTTTGTACAAGTGGCTTTCTACATAGAAGATGGGCATGGCATAATTTTTTCTTTTATATATTCAAGTTTATTTTATTTAAGGGGTAGTCTCTCTTAGCTACATCCTGGCCTTAAAAGAATATTTTACAGGAAAAATAGAAGGGGAGAAAGTTTTCATCTGTCACTCATATTTATTTTTACCAGATTAGAATCTGATTTGGTAGAGAATGCTGAGAATATAGAGCCAAATGTTAAACAATTAATTACTCTATTCCTTTAGGATCATTTACTTCCACAGTTAGTACTGCAGCTCTTCTGAGATCAACCTAATTGGCATTTAATTCTAAGTTGAAAGCACAAAATGTTCTCTCAAGCCATTTTTCCACAATGTGAATCTCATTTATGAAAGCCAAAATTAAAGATCTAATGCCCAATTTTTATGCCATACTGAGTGAAGAGAATTGTCAAGTAACCTGACTTGTCATTACACCAGAAGGAAATATAAATTGTTCGAGTGAGCCAAGCAAAAGGAAAATCTGTATATTATATAGTGGTTAATTGTGCAAGAACCCAGATGTTCCACAGTAAACCCAAACTGTATGGTTTGTGATTTGTCAGTCTAGAAGTAAGATGGAACACTCAATCTATTCTCTTGGATATACTCCAAAAAATGCCAATAAAACGTGGTTTCTTGAGGCATGTATTTCTTTTCCTCATACAAGTATGAAAAGAGAAGGGATTCAGTGGTGCAGATACTGGTCCTCGGCTGCTCAGGAATCTAATCGTTCTCCACAGAGAACCAGACTCTCATTCAGAGAAATCTACTTTCTCTTTACAGTTTTTACATATTTGAAAGTCACTATCATGTACCTTATGAAAGACAATATTGTGTAAATTTCTCTTCTCCTGGATGAACATCCCAGGTTCTTTTCACCTTTTCTCTTATACTCTGCTCTAAAGCTTACTTCACCATCTTTTTTTTTATTTTAATTTTTTTTTATTATATTATGTTAGTCACCATACAGTACATCCCTGGTTTCTGATGTAAAGTTCGATGATTCATTAGTTGCATATAACACCAGTGCACCATGCAATAAGTGCCCTGCTTACTACCCATCACCAGCCTATCCCATTCCCCCAGCCCCCTCCCCTCTGAAGCCCTCAGTTTGTTTCTCAGAGTCCATAGTCTCTCATTCTTCATTCCCCCTTCTGATCACCCCCCCTTTCTTTATCCCTTTCTTCCCCTACTGATCTTCCCAGTTCTAATGTTCCATAGATGAGAGAAATCGTACGATAATTGTCTTTCTCTGCTTGACTTATTT
Organism: Ursus americanus; assembly: GCF_024610735.1. NCBI lineage: Eukaryota > Metazoa > Chordata > Mammalia > Carnivora > Ursidae > Ursus > Ursus americanus. Next base: position 6,501,571 of record NC_142137.1, on the reverse strand, counting down.
CACTTAGCATTATCTCTTCCAGTGCCGTCCAAGTTGCAGCAAATGTTGAGAACTCGTTCTTTCTGATAGCTGACTAATATTCCATTGTATATATGGACCACAAATTCTTAATCGAGTCAACTGTTGAAGGGCATCTCGGTTCCTTCCACGATTTAGCTATTGTGGACAATGCTGCTATGAACATTGGGGTGCATATGGCCCTTCTCTTCACTACATCTGTATCGTTGGGGTAAATACCAAGTAGTGCAATGGCTGGGTCATAGGGTAGCTCAATTTTTAACTTTTTAAGGGACCTCCACACTGTTTTCCAGAGTGGCTGTACCAACTCGCATTCGCACCAACAATGTAGGAGGGATCCCCTCTCTCCACATCCTCTCCAACAATTGTTGTTTCTTGCCTTGTCAATTTTTGCCATTCTAACTGGCGTAAGGTGGTATCTCAGTGTGGTTTTGATTTGAATTTCCCTGATGGCTAATGAATTTGAACATTTTTTATTATGTCTGTTAGCCATTTGTATGTCTTCATTGGAAAAGTGTCTGTTCATCTCTTCTGCCCATTTTATGATTTGTTTATTTGTTTCTAACACTTTGAGTTCTTTGTAGATCTTGGATACCAGTCTTTTATGTGTAGCGTCATTTGCAATTATATTCTCCCATTCCGTGGGCTGCCTCTTAGTCTTTTTGACTGTTTCCTTGGCTGTGCAGAAGCTTTTTATCTTGATGAAGTCCCACAAGTTCATTTTTTCTTTTATTTCTCTTGCCTTTGGAGATGTGTCATGAAAAAGGTTGCTGTGGCCGTTGTCATAGAGGTTTGCTCCTCCAAAATCCTAGAGGAGAGGATTTTGATGGATTCCTGTCTCACATTGAGGTCTATCATCCACTTGGAGTTTATCTTTGTGTATTGTGTGAGAGAGTGGTCAAGTTTCATTCTTTTGCATGTAGCTGTACAATTTTCCCAGGACCATTTATTGAAGAGACTTCCTTTTTTCCACTGGATGTTTTTTCCTGCTTTCTCAAAGATTAGTTGCCCAAATAGCCAAGGGTCCATTTCTGGCTTCTCTGTTGTGTTCCATTGGTCTGTGTCTGTTTTTGTGCCAGTACCATGCTGTCTTTGTGATCACAGCTTTGTAGTACAACTTGAAATCTGGCACCATGATGCCCCCAGATTTGTTTTTCCTTTTCAACATTTTCTTGGCAATTCGGGGCCTTTTCTGGTTCCACACAAATTTAAGGGCTGTTTGTTCCAGTTCTTTGAAAAATGTCATTGGTGTTTTGAGTGGGATAGTATTGAAAATGTAGATTGCTCTGGGTAGCATGGACATTTTAACTATATTAATTCTTCTGATCCATGAGCATGGAATATTATTCCATCTTTTTGTATCTTCCTCAATGTCTTTCAAGAGTGATTTGTAATTTCTAAAATATATATCCTTTATGTCTCGGGTTAAGTTAATTCCAAGGTAATGTATGGTTTTTGGTGCTATTGTAAGTGGGGTGGATTCCTTAATTTCTCTTTCTTCAGTCTCATTATTTGTCTATAGAAATGCAGCTGATTTCTGAGCATTGATTTTGTATCCCACCACATTACTGAATTGCTCTATAACTTCTACTAGTTTGGGGATGGATTCTTTTGGGTTTTCCATATAGAGTATCATGTCATCTGTGAAGAGAGACAGTTTGACTTCTTCTTTGCTGATTTGGATACCTTTTATCCCTTTTTGTTGTCTGATTGCTGTTTGAAGGACTTCTAGTACTATGTTGAATAATAATGGTGAGAGTGGGCATCCTTGTCATGTTCCTGATCTTAAGGGATAGGCTCCCAGCTTTTCCTCATTGAGAATGATATTTGCTGTAGGCTTTTCATAACAAAGTTTTCTTATTCTCCATGTTTGTTCATAACATGGATTAATACAATTCATACTCTATCCCCAATCTCAAGTAAGTCAATAGTTTTCAATTTTGTCCACCTAAATTTTTTAACCAAGCAAGCAGCAAAATAGAGTCTTCATGCATATTCTCTTAAAGGAGCTGAAGAAAATGAAGGCAGATCACCAAAAGGAAAGAGACAAGAGCGAGCTTTGGTCATTCACAAGCTGAAGGATCAAACTTAGAAACATGGGGAGGTAAGACTAACATTGGCATTCTCTTACAACCTCTTTTCTCTTCCCTAGATTACTGATGATTTTGGACTCTTGTTCAATAGACTTTGTCCCATTTAAAGGACAGATACTATAAAAGATAGTCTCCTGAAAACTATAAGTATAATGTCCTAAAGTCATCACTTCGGAATTTCAGAGTCTTGGTCATGCATTGGAATCATATGCAGAGCTTTTGAAAACAATGTCCCAAGCCAACTGAATCAAAATCTCAAAATGCCAAAGCATTAGTATTTTTTAAGCTCCCCCAGCATTAGCCTGTGTAGCTAGAGTTGGAACCACTGCATTCTTGTGGCATAAATAACGTTCCACACTCAAAAGACCCTGATTGGTCATAGTTGTTTATATCCAAATTTTTTTAAAAAGTGATAGGGAGGGACTAACAAATGTAATTGTAAAACGACAAAGGCTTAGGAATAGAAAGGAGATTTAGAGGGACACCTGGGTGGCTCAGTCAGTTAAGCATCCAACTCTCGATTTCCACTCGGGTCATGACCACAGGGTCCTGAGATGGAGCCTCGAGTCAGGCTCACATTCAGAGCAAAGTCTGCTTAAGACTCTCTTTCTCTGCCTCTGCCCCTGCTCCTGCTCATACTCTCTCTCCATCTCTAAAATAAATTAATAAAATCTTTAAGAAAAAAATGGGGGATTTAGAGAAAACCTAACTTCATTCTTTCATTGTAAATGTTAGCATGAGGTCACCTTTCCTTTAATATGAAAATTCTAGTAATTTTTGGACCACCTATGCAGTTTGAAGTTTAGTTTACCAAACCTGATGTTTCTGGGAATCCTCAGATAATGCACACACCTTCCCTAAGCCCCCCATTCATACATTCCCTATGTCCCTCACCTCAGCCAGACATTTGGTTGTAGGCTTCTTGTCCTGCTCCTCCTACAGGTCACTCACAGCTTGGTCCCCTCTAAATAACTCCTATTGTTTTCAAAAGATCTCTCCCCCCCAACAGAACCTCAGTTTTTACTTTCTCCACCCAAAATTTTCTTTTTTTAGAAACTAGCTTTCTTTTTTATCTTTTTTATTTAAATTCAATTAATTTAATTCAATTAGTTTCAAATGTAGAGTTCAGTTATTCATCAATTGCATAGAACACCCAGTGCTCATTACATCACATGCCCTCCTTAATGTCCATCACCCAGTTACCCCATCCTTCCCCCACCACCCCTCCAGCAACCCTCAGTTTACTTCCTATAGTTAAGAGTCTCTTATGGTTTGTCTCCCTTTCTGATTTTGTCTTATTTTATTTTTCCCTCCCTTCCCCTATGATCCTTTGCTTTGTTTCTTAAATTCCACATGAGTGAAACCATATGATAATTGTCTTTCTTAATTTGTCTTTTGCTTAGCATAATACCCTTCAGTTCTACCCATGTCATGGCAAATGGTAAGATTCCATCCCTTTTGATGGCTGAGTAATATTCCTTGTGTGTGTGTGTGTGTGTGTGTGTGTGTGTGTGTGTGTGTGTACCACATCTTCTTTATCCATTCGTTTGTCAATGAACATCTGGGTTCCTTCCACACTTTGGCTATCATGGACATTGTCACTATGAACACTGGGATACAGGTGCCCCTCTGGATCACTACATTTGTATCTTTGGAGTAAATACCTAGAAGTGCATTGTTGGGTTCTAGGGTAGCTCTATTTTTAACTTTTTGAGGAACCTCCATACTGCTTTCCAGGGTGGTTGCACCAGCTTGCATTCCCACCAACAGTGTAAGAGGGTTCCCCTTTCTCCTCATCCTCGCCAACACTTGTTGTTTCCTGACTTGTTAATTTTAGCCATTCTGATTGGTGTGAGGTGGTACCTCATTGTGCTTTTGATTTTTATTTCCCTGATGCCGAGTGATGTTGAGCATTTTTTCATGTGTTGCCACCCAAAATTTTCAATACAGTGTTGGTGATGATTTGGGCTTATAGGAGAACAACTACAAAAAATTATCCTACAACTGCTTCTTGAAAAGATCACCCTCGGGAGTCCAGCATAGCCCTACTCAGTTCTTTCATTCTCTTCCTTCCTTCTCTTCCAGTACCATATGCTACCTCATGGCACAGGAGAAGCACTTGGTTCTCAGCCATCTTACCCCTCCACACTGGCTGATGATCACAGTTTAGGTCTTTATTCCTCACCATCCATGTCCTTTCACTTGGATTACAAAGTCCCCTCAGTTCTGCCAGAACTTTCTCATGCATTTCTGTGTCCTTTTAGCTTATTTGCAGCCACCTGGAAGCTATGGCAGAGTGGGGCTGTCTCAGGTGCTCTGTGTCTAGACAGTCCAGGCAGCACCTCATTCTGCTGCAGATATTTCTAGGGTCTCATTTGTTTTTCAGGGCCACATCCAGAAATTAAACACTGGTCCCCTCTGAACTCAGATCACCAAACTTACATAGGGTTGGCTGAGGGCTGAAGGGGGTGAAGGAAGGCACAGAACACTCCCAGCAGTTTGTCTTTCTTGATCTCTTCTTCATCTCTCCCTTACATCAACCCCTAACTCTTGAATAAATTTAGAGCAAAAAACTGACTCTGAAATCATCATAATTCTTCCCAAGTATATTGTTTATAACATAAACTTTTCTTTCTACTTATGCGATGGGTTGTTCAAAAGTTTACTTAGAAACTCAAAAAACAGGGGCGCCTGGGTAGTGCAGTCATTAAGCATCTGCCTTCAGCTCAGGGCGTGATCCCCGCATTCCGGGATCGAGTCCCACATCGGGCTCCTCCGCTGGGAGCCTGATTCTTCCTCTCCCATTCCCCTGCTGTGTTCCTTCTCTCACTGGCTGTCTCTCTGTCACATAAATAAATAAAATCTTTAAAAAAAAAAAGAAAGAAACTCAAAAAACGATCTTCCTTTTCCTCTTGTATGCCTGCTATATCAACTCTATCCTGAGGGAAGTGTGCAAAGCCGAAGCCTATCCTTCACACACACACAAATGGTGGGGGAAAGGAAGGGAAATCATGAAAATTCTCAATGCTTATATCAACATGTCTTTCCACACATTGGAAAGAGTGCAAGTACCCTGCCTGAGAAAAGGGCAAGATGTTAAGAGACCAGAAAGACAGGAGAGGACATGGAGGATGTGAAGAATACAGGAAATATTTGGAGAGGTGAGTCTTGGTAGCTGGCCTCTGAAAAGAGAAACTTGGGAGAGGAGACTATCTCACAGAGATGTTCAAGTGAAATTTAGAGTGTACCCTCACCTTTTATTCCCCAGTATATCTTCATTACTAGATTCTTTATAATGAATAAAAATACTGTGTTTTGTGTTAGTTGGTGTTAGGAAAAGGAATAGAAATAAGCCATACTTAGAAAATAAGATAGCCTAAAGGAAAACAGTCTGCAGCCATGCCAGTCTGCATTGGCTGAACCACATTTCCAAAAGCTCCTTCCATGCAAAGATCTATTTTGTTTAAATCTCCTTGATTTTAAAGAGTAAATCTATCCAAACTAGTCCAATCTTACAAGGAAATTTATTGGAGAATGAGGTATTTATTTCATAGGACTCAAGAGTAGGCAAAAGAGCTGGGTCCCAGAAGGACTGGAATCAAGATCTGGAAAATCAGGACCTTAGGTAATTTTCTCTATTTTCCAAGACTATTTGGTCTCTTGTCTCTTCTTCCTGTACATGCAGACATAAGGCAGCATGACAGATTTGAGGAACTCCATATTACCATACACTGTGAGTTAGGATGCCAGCTGAGGAGTAGACTGGACATGGGGTTGGAGAAATAAGCAAGATTTGGCATGAAGCAGAAACCTAATCAACATAAATGGAATGAATGCATGATGATGACTTTTGTTTTAGAGATGTTATGGATGATTTAAGCAGAAAAGACCAGTAAGAAATTGATTGATGAATTTGGAGCTCAGAATAAAAATCTGCTGGCAACAGAGATTTCAATTACCAGCCTGAAGTAGTAGTTTAAACATTGAGTGACTAGATCATCCAGAAAGACTGTAGAGAAAAGAAAAAATGGGCTAAGGGCTGGTGCCTGGGAAGACAGTGGCATTTAAGGGATAATCAAAGAAGGAAGAGCTTGAGAAGAAGAATGAATAGGACAGGTCAGAAGAGGAGGAAAACTAAGAGCAAGTAGTTTTACACAAACAATAGCAGATGCATCTTCAAGAAGGTGGGAGTGGAGGGCGCCTAGGTGGCTCAGTCGGTTAAGCATCTGCCTTCAGCTCAGGTAATGATCCCAGGGTCCTGGGATCAAGTCCCACATCAGACTTGCTGCTCGGGGGCGGGGTCTGCATCTCCCTCTGACCCTCCCCACTCTCATGGCCCCCCTCACCCCTCTCTCTGAAATAAATAAATAAAGTCTTTCAAAAAAAAAAAAAGAGAGAGAGAAGAAGAAGAAGGTGGGAGTGGAGAAAAGAGATGAAGATTGTCCTGAAATCAGTTTTGTCAACCATGAGGCTCTATCACTGCTCTTGATGAGCTTTGGTTCCAGAGTTGGTTGGGCAGATGCCAGGGTGTGCTAGTTTGAGGAGTAAATAGGCTGTGAGAATTCTGGCAGTGGGTAGGACCACTCCTAAGCAGATGCTCTACTTGCTGTTTTCATATGGTCTACTTCCTCTAACCTTCACAACAATCCTGTGAATCAGGGATCATTATCCCTATTTTATAGATAAGAAAACAGAAACTCAGATAATTATTTTTATAAGCCAACTAGCAGATAGAGAATCTGAAGCCCAACCCTCCTATGGCAAAATTAAAATGTTCTAAATATACTATAAATGTTATTTTATTATCATATATGCTGTTGTATATGTTAACTATAACTATGTTAATATATTTAGTATTAGCATTTTTTAATTCCCAGGACTAAATAGCTAAAGGAGACATTACCTATATTTAAACTCCACTCTGTCAGAGCAAAACTTCAGGTTCTTTGTTGGTTAGTTGCCTTGGGGGAATTTTTTCTTTTTAAAATGGAAATAGTACAAGTAGCAATTTAAAATGCCAGAAAATGTCAGGTTTTTCTTCTCTGGACCTATTCCACATCATTTTTCAGTGTTGAAATAAAAACTGAACACTGTTCTCTAAGCATAATCTGAGCAATGCCAATTACAGTTGCTCTGGGTAATTGCAAATCTACTGTGTTTTCTCCTAGAATCTTCTAGGGAACGAAAGTTAGCCAACTTCCTAATGTTCAAGGAGCTTCTAGTTGCACTGAAAATTGATCTGAAATTCAACTGACTTCATTACCTGACAAGACTTACTCTCAATTCTTTGTCTTTCCAATGGCTATACACAAGTAGGAAAGGCCTAAAGCTTGCATTGGATTCCCAGAAAACTTCATTCGGGGTTGAGCTCAAAGTCTGAGCTTGTGTTGATGATAACCTTTGTAAATGAATATAGAGAGGAGAGAATGACCCCTGACCTCACCAATGCTGCCAACGGAGATACTGGTCAAGATACAACAGTCACTTAAAGCTTTAGCCATGTCTATCTGAAAACAACCCCAAATATACTTAATCCAGAACCTGCCTGTCTGGGTCATGCACTGGCCAGAGAGAGGGGTCTTGGGATTTTTCAGAGATATGTTATTATAAGAGAGAAAAATAAATAGAAATTTTCTTTGCTGTGCTTGAGATAATCACTCCTCATGGTTTGCCTCTCCATATAAGCATGAAGAATGAATGTCAAGAATCCCATGCCTCTCTCAGGAGGAATATCGCACAGGGTTTTACTCTAAGACAGACTAACATTCAGCCGAGCTCTATAGCAAAATCATTCTTCAAATTTCCCACTATGTACTTTATAGGTAGAATATGATATGGGGGCATGGTCATGAAATTTTAACATCTCAATGTGGGTAATAATCACTTACTAATCACTAAGGTGTGGAATATGTGTCATTTGACTTTTTCAATGAAGAGACTGAATTTGTAACCTCATTTTGTATTTAGAAAACATGATTTAAAACTGTATATATAATATAATCAAACTGTTGGAGAATAGATGTAGAAGTGAAAATCTACCAAACAAAATGAATATTTTGTAGTGGTAAAATAATAGATTCATTTTAGTTTCTCATTTATATCTCTATGTTTTTCAAATGTTAAACAATAAGCACACTTATTTTACAACAATTGCAAAGGAAATTTTTTCACAGTCATTATTTTTTCATGTTTCATGGCACACATTTTCAAGTTTCACAGTCATTATTTGCATCAGTAAGCTATAGGGCTATGTGGAAGTCAGACAATGTGTGTGATTCAAAGGTTAGAACAGGGACTAGTGAGGGGCCCTGGGGTGGCTCAGTTGATTGAGTGTCCAGCTCTTGGTTTTGGCCCAGGTCATGATCTCATGGGTCAATGAGACTGAGCCCAGCACCCCGCATCAGGCTCAGTGGGGAGTCTCCTTGAGATTCTCTCCCTCTGTCCCTCTCCCCACTCATGCTCTCTAAATAATAAATAAATAAATAAATCTTAAAAAAAAAAAAAACGGAGACTAGTGAAAGTTCCAGAAGACAGTCTGGGATTAGTTTAAGGCTAAAGTTTCTAATAAATAAATATAACTTCACTAACAGCAAGATTTATCTTGAGGAGTAATAGTACCTTTTCTCACTATTCCCTCTCCTGTACACAGACAGACAGAGGATGGAGAGGCTGCACTGAGGAGCAGTACTAGATAGAGAGCCACTCTAGAGCACCTTACAGCCAGAGAAAGATATCATTCCCACACTAATAAAAAATTAGTGGTATGGGGCACCTGGGTGGCACAGCGGTTAAGCGCCTGTAAAGAACCCAGAATTAAATCCTAGTAATATGGTCAACTAATGTTTGACAAGGGAGCCAAGAACATCCAGTGGGGAAAAGATAGTCTTTTCAACAAATGGTGCTGGGAAAACTGGAGAAACATATGTAGAACAATGAAATTGGACCCCTACCTCACACCACTCACAAAAATTGACTCAAAATCAATTAAAGACATAAACATAAGACCTGATACTGTAAAACTCCTAGAAGAAAACACAGGGAAGAAAAACTCACTGATACTCATCTTGGAAATGAGTTTTTGGACATGATGCCTAAAGAATAAAAAACAAAAGCAAAAATCAATAAGTAGGACTATATAAAACTCAAGAGATTCTACACAGCAAAAGAAATAATTAACAAAATGAAACTTCAGCATACAGAATGGGAGAAAATTTTTGCAGACCATTTATCAGATAAGGGGTCAATATCCAAAATATATAAAGAACTAACACAACTTAATAGCAACAAAAAAATTCTATTAAAAATGGGCCAGAAGAACTAAGTAGACATTTTTCCCAAGAGGACATCACAATAGCTACCAGGCACATGAAAAGATGCTCAACATCACTAATCATCAAGGAAATACAAATAGAAAACCACAGGGAGATATCACCTCACACCTGTTAGAAGGGCTACCATCAAGAAGAGAAGAGGCAACAGATGCTGTCAAGGATGTGGTAGAAAGGGAACCCTTATACACTCTTGGTAGAAAAGTAAATTAGTCTAACCACTATGGAAAACGTTATGAAGTTTCCTCAAAAATTGAAAATAGATCTACCATACTACCCAGCAATTTCACTTCTGGGTATATACCCAAAGGAAATAAAAACAGGATTTTCACAAAATATATGCACACCCTTGTTTATCGCAGCATTATTTACAATAGAGAAGATATAGAAACAACCCAAATATCCCTAGATGGAAGAATGGCTAAAAAAAGATACGGTATATATACATGGTGGAATATTATTCAGCCACGAGAAAGGAAGATAGCCTGCTATTTGCAAAAGATGGATAGACCTTGAGCACATTAGGCTAAGCAAAATAAGTCAGAGGCAGAAAGACAAGTACTGTATGGTATCACTTATATGTGGAATCTAAAAATGTCAAACCTATAAAAGAAAAAAAAACAGAGTAAAATGGTGGTTGCTAGGCAATGGGGATAAGATTGATGGTGTTTAAGGGTACAAACTTAAAATAAGTAGTAAATAAGCCATAGAGATTTAATGAACCATATAATGAACATAGACAATAATATTGTACTATAAAGATATAATGTGATAAATATCGTTTCGATGGCAATCATTTTACAATGTATCAAAGTAATATGCTACAATCTTAAATTTACAAAATGTAATGTGTCAAATTTGTCACATTACAAAAATTTTGGTCCTTGTTGAGGATGTGGTCATCCATCACAAATGTTTTCTATTGTTTTCAAAATGTTAAAGAATCATTCCAGAAAGATTTGATAAGCAGCTATCCAGACTGGGTAGATCAAGACTCTGATGAACACAATGGGAAAAAACAGAAGGCAGAACACTTGAAGCAATAATGCTTTCCGAAGTTTTAATTTCTGACTCAATATGCGAGTTAGAATAAATTTAGCAGAATATCGATCATGCTGTCCAAAACTCCAGGATGGATATTTCAGACCATAACTAAAGAAAGTTATTTTTTTTAATCACATTCTAGGTGAATTAGTAGATGACCTTGACACTCTTTCACAAAAGAGAAATCAATAATCTATTTAATTACAGTGTTAAACAATCAGTAGTTTCTAATGGCACCTATTACACCAAAAGTTCTGTTTGCAAACTTAATGCTAATATCTAATTCATTGAAACATTTGCCTAATGGGATAGATGTAATAACTCACTAGGGTTTGCGTAGTGGTGCCTCAGTATGTTCCCACATATAACAGAACTCTTACTGGCCCTGAAAGCCAGAAACATATTTTATTATATCTCAGTTCTCTCTAATTACAAAAACAGATGTTTTTAAAATCTCGCAAATTTTCAAAATAAAATTAATTTAAACCAGTTTATTTTGTAAAAATAAAAACACACTTTCTAGAATTTTAAGGAAATTCTGGCAATCACATGAAAGTTTCACAATTCCAGAAAGACTGAGACTCTCCTTTTAAAAATCTGAGACTATGGAAGTTTAATTCACCTTGTGCCATACATATGATAGAATTTTCAAGAGGGAAACACTCACTGCCTTGAGGAATGAAGGATCAGTTGGACATAGCATCACTGGGAGCTTCTGGAGCACCAGCATGGACTACACAGTGGACCACTGGAATGATGCAGCACTCATCTGGGTGACAGCATTTGAGAATACCGATAGCTTTTTTATTTCAACTAACTTCTCTAGAAAATACTCAAAATCATTAGCATTAAATTAAACAATAAAGATTGTGAGCAAGACTTTACAAAGAGTCTCCTACCACCCTATCATTTATAAAACACCTTTACTGTGGGGCATTTTGGGATGGAGGTGGGATAGTGAGAGAAGAGATAATGAAATATTTCAAGTTCAAGTGCCCTAGCCCTTGTTTCTCTTAGAGCAAGTTTCTTGACTGGGGTCAAAGAACACTTTCTAGATATAGGAAGATTTGGTATGTTTACATGTATATATTTCCTAGGGAAAAAGTATAAGGCTAATAAGACTCTCAAAAATGTTAATAACCCCAAAATGTTAATAACCACTGCAGTGTGTGGCCTACCTTGTGAATTCATGGTTTACAAGGTGCAACCCTATGTAATGAGGTAGTCTATGTAAAAGCAAACACAAACACAAGCTTGTCTCCAACATGGCATAGATGCCTGGTCCCAATAGAACATGCTCGCCTCACATCATGTATGTATTTCAGATTGCTGCACACATGAGTAGTAAAGATTTTGTAGTTACATCAGAGGCAAACCCATGACAAGACATTCCTTTTTTTAGTACAGGAGAGACATCATAGCAGTAGTTATGATGCTCAGAGAAATTCAACAAATTGTCTTTCACAAGCAGGGAGCCACAGCTCTGAGATGAGTCAGAGCGATTCCATTGACCCAGTCATTTACATGGGTACAACATATTTTCCAGTTGCCCTTCCTCATGTAACTCATGGGTCATTAAAAGTGTTTTTTGAGCACTTAATGAAATCTTTGATGTGGCATTTCCTAGAACAGTTGGAGGTCCTGAAGAATTATTATCTTTCCATTGGGCAGAGTGGAAAGAACAGAAGGTTTACATTGTTCAAAAGAAGGTTCAAATTTCAGCTCAGCCTCTTACTGAATATGTGAATCTGGCTAACTTAAATTTTCCATTTCCTCATCTTCAAAATAAGTCTTCTAATACCTTCCTTGTTGGACTGCCTGACATAGGCAATAATAAATGATTTTCATTAGTACTCTCCACATAAATGTCCTCTCTACCTGTTCTTCATTGAAGGCAGAAAATGGCTATCCCAAACAGAGACCTAGAAATGAGAAAGGTGCCATAAGACAATAGGTTTAAATCTGACCATTCACTGAAAGACAATGAGGAGGCAGAAGAAAAGGAGGCAGAAAATAACACTACTAGTGCAATGGTTGAGGTACATTTATAAGTTACATCAGTTTAGGAGGGCTAGGTTAAGAATAGAACCTCCTTTCATAATAGTGAAAAAAAGCCACAAAGCTCTGCCTTTGTTAATCAATTTTTCCAAAGTATAATCTTTAAATACTAAATTATTATCAAATGACTCCTTTGGGAAATTTCAGTTCTCTTTCCCCATAGCTGCTTTCTTTACTTGGCAACCCAAGACTGGCTTGTATGACACTGCAGCTCTCTGCCTTTTCAGCATGACTTCCCCTTTAGCAGCAGGGGAGTCTGTGACCAAATAAGCTTTATAATCCTGTGGAAATGATAGGAGGTGTATAAATCCCTTTTCGGTTGGGAAAGGGCATTTTTCTGCCTGTAACTAATCTGAAAACAAACTCTCATTGCGCAGCCTTAACCATCTCCCTGGAAAGCAGAACTTAGGACTGAAATGACTAACCATACAATTCCCTACATCAGGGTGGCTACAAGGAGATACAGGCAGGCTCCCATAAAGCACTACTGGAGGACAGAGCATTTAGATCAGTCTTGTAGAACCAACAAAGTATGCCGCCAAGATTATGAACTGAGTTTTGAAAAATGGGAATGGGGCACCTGGGTGTCTACCTTCAGCTCAGGTCATGATCCCAGGGTCCTGGGATTGAGCCCCATGTTGGGCTCCCTGCTTGGGGGGGGGGCAGTCTGCTTCTACCTCTCCTTCTGCCCCTCCCCCCAACTTGTGCTCATTTGCTTGCTCTCTCTTTCTCTTTCTCTCAAAATAAATAAATAAATAAAAATCCTGAAAAGAAAAATGAGAATATGTTTTCACTAGGATGATATGAAACCAAAAAAAAAAAAAGATAATTAAAAAAATGTCTAAGACTGCTGAACGATACTGCTGAGGGATCAGACTTTAAATAAGACCAAGAAATTCTCAAAAGACAATATAATAAAGAAGGGGTTTATAAGCTGTATTTGTGTCATTGGAACTACATGGATTGATAAGGATTTGAGGAGGAAGCAAAGGGATGGCCAAAAAGGTAGAATCCTTTCTGAATTCACCCAGAGCAGCTCAGTTATACATATTGGGGTTCCACCATAAAAAAACAAACAAAAAAAATTTTCTACCAGAAAAACATAAAAAATAGATTTTTTAAAAGATCTGGAAAACATAGTATTGGAAAATTCATCCTTGGTCTTTAAAACAGCACCATGATAAGCCATCAACATTTGCTCTGTGAATATTCTAAGAGTTAGGCATATGGGTACCTATGTCCTGACCTCAAAGTGGGGCACTAGCACTTCTTTGGTTCCTCAGGCCTTATCTGTGAAATGATAAAACTTCTGGGCCCAACCAGAGAGCCATCTGAGATTCAAGGAACAGGAAAAAAAAAATAACATACACAATAAGACTAACATATGTGGGGATGGGTATTCCTTGGCAGTGTTCCCACCCAGTCTCCTTTAGCAGAGACACATTAGCAACTGACGGTACTGGCCTTCCTCTTCACTGCTGTGGCTTCCTGTTTAGTTTGTAGTTTAGACCTGATATGAGCCAAAGACTCTCTTCCAAGTTGCCCTTGGCATTTCTCTCTCTCTCTCTTTAAAATGTTTTATTTTTAAGTAATCTCTACACCCAGTGTGGAGCTCCAACTCACAACCCTGAGATCAATAGTTGCATGATTGTAACTGAGTGAACCAGCCAGGCGCCCCTTGGCATTTCTGTTCAAGTTGTGGAGACCATATGACTTGGACTTTGAGCTTTTGTGATCATTTAAGTTCCTCCTTGAAAAGACAGGTTCTCATCTCACAGGGCCTCTCTTAGTTTTAAAAATATGTCCAGCTAAAGCAATACCATTTCAACTCTTAAGATATACCCTATATGATGACTGGTGATGTTTCCTAAATGTTAAAGGAATTCATTGAAATTTCTAAATAAATAGGGATTCTGAAAACCCTGAAAGAAAACTATTTCTCAGTAACAAGACTGAAAAATTACATGTCTTGCCTTCCTACATCCCCAAACAAATGCAGGCTCCAAGAGTCCAGCTGGTATAAGGAATTTGTTTATTTTCAGGAACATTAATCAAAATGCATTCTAAATGTCATCCTTACCAAGTAAATATTAATGTACATGAGTCTCTGCAGAGGCACTAAAGGTCTGTTTCAGCTTGCTGATGTGGTTACTCATATATCAGCAATGTCGGGGCTGGACTTAGAGGCCAATTAAATTGTTGAAAGATGGGAAAATGGACCTGTGTCTTCCTAGAATCCCACAATGGATTTTAGGAAACAAAAGTTCAGCAATGTTATTCTACAGTGGAGGAAACCAGAAAGGTGTGGCAGCTTACCCACAATCACCAGAACCTTTTTTGTCTTTAGATCTTATCTGTGAAATAATACTTCTGGCCCCTATGAATTCCAACAGTGGTACAGCTGGAAGTAGAACCTCGTCTGAGGTTGTTCCCACTATTCCACGCAGGATACAAAAGGGAAAATAGAAGGATGTTAGGCCTTCTAGGCCTAATGTAGGTCACATGAACATCCATCCTAGACCTCATGTAGGTCACATGAACATCCAAATTTTATTTATACTTATAGTAACTTTCCTAATAGTAGAAATGTTTAATCTGAGGTCAACAATGAGTCATAAGCATGGAAGTGAAAATTCCAGCATCAAATGTAAGAAGTGGGGCCAGACTGCTATTCCCAATGCTGTTATGTTAACGGGTGCCAGGATGGTTGCACAAGAATTTCTGGAATTACTGAAAAGTCCAGTTCTCAAAGACCCACAGAGGAGACCCTGATACAGAAGATTTAGGATGGGGCACATAAATCTGTGTGCTGTAGAACAAAGCTCCTAGGCACTTCTGTCTGATATTGTCATGTTCAGAATCTTTGAGGCCCCTTTTCACACTGACCATCTATTAAAGGACCCTCCCTTCAAGTTCTCAGTAGAATTCTCTCACATAGGACCAGCTGGGAAAGATGTGAGATAACCAAAAGGAGTTTGTTTGTGTGAGTTGTGGCCTGTTTGTCTGTTTTTAGCTAACCATACTCCCTCTGACTGGTCACCTTACACATTTGATGATGATGATGATGATGTCAACCACGATGACTAGGATAATAATAACCATAGGCAAAGTGTGCTAGGCCAGTGCTTCTCCAACATGAATACACATAAGAATTATTTAGGGATCCTATTAAAATGAAAATTCTGCTTCAGTGGGTCTGGGATGGGGCCTGAAGTTTCGCATTTCCAGCAAGTTCCCAAATGATGCCAATGTTGCTGGTCAATGGATGGCACTTTAAGGGGCAAGGCACTAGACTTTTTTAACTGGATATCTAGGGAGAATTGAGTTTATTTCAAACTCCTTAAATATTCAGCATCTCAGAAGGTAAATAAGCAGAGTACTGGCTTCTGAAAACAGTACTAAAAGCTAGACAGGCAGTCAGGGATCACTGGGCAGTGATTCATTCAAGTAGCGGGCAGGGCAAAAGAGTGTCATTGATGGCCTATATGCCACCAAAACTAAAACTAAAACACGCCATTGATTAAATATGCCCCAAGGAACTCACATCACAGGATTTTATGCTTGTTCATAAGATAATAAAGACCTGTCATCTCTTTAGGTCACAACCACATGATTTATCCCAGCTCCATGAGCCCTGCAGTTCTTTGTTTCTCCTCTAGACGAACATGCAACTATTCTGGAGAAGCCACAAAAGCAAGACAAGCTTTCTGTCACATCTGCATCCCTCCCTTCCTTTTATAAATCTCAAATCATAAACATGGCACAATGGAAAGAGTCCCCTGCCAAGTGTGGTTCTATGGCAGAGACACCTTGCACACAAAGTTAATCATTATCTGAGCAGTTAAGTAAGCAGTAATCACAGTCTCAGGAAAAACAGAAAGCAATTCTCAACTGAGAAAAAGGGATAGAATCTTCATAATTGCATTCTTTATTCTGCATTTTGTGTTTTTATACTATTTCCTTCATCAAACTAGGAAACAGCATTTAGGAAAATGCAGAGCCTATTGTACATGCTCAGTGAGTACTTGAAAATTGATTAATGGATTAATTGAATGACAGATATCCAGATACTTCTAAAATTTAAGGTTTTTTAAATTAGATCCCCCAAAAGTTTTAAGTAATAAAGAAAAATAAGCAAAAATGAGAACAAATAAAAATGGGTAGACTGTAGACAATGCATTATGTATAGCCAATATTATCAATTGCCAAGTCAAATGCATCCTCCTTTCTTCTTACCTGAAAAATCCCAAGTTAATTCATGTTTTGATATAGATCCTTTGCTCTTCAGGAAGTCTGTCTCACTGCAGAGGATAAACCATATTAAGCCAGACAGAGAAACCTCATCCCTCTCTGTCAGTGAGTGTTCGAAGGATAAGCATGTGTCCCCATGCTGGCCAACAGGATCTGACATAAAGTTCTCTGGGGGTTCTGGAAAGGATTGTCCTCTCTTGATGAAAACTGGGAAGTTCTCTGCTCTCTCACTTCCTTCCTCCTTAGGAGAATGCCATTTTAGGACATGAGGTTTGATGCTGCCACAATTTTGTGACCACAGGGTAAAAATTTATCCAAAGTGCTAACCTTATTGAGCACAGATCTAGCCCTAGAATGGGTTACTTCTTAGCTCCTTGTTATGGGAGAAAAACAAACCTCAATTGTCTAAGGTACTTTTAGTGGGGTATTCCATTATTTGTAGCTGAGAGCACATTACTAATACAATATGTTTCTCTTTATTTGTATGTATGTATTTTAAAATCTAATTCAGACTTCCCAAAAAAGAACAACTAATAAATCCATGGTTAACAAGTTTTTTGAGGTAATTATTTATTGGCTTGAGTTGTAAATTCTGGATTATAAATTGACACCCATAAAAGTATTAGCTGAACCTAAGTGACTACCAGGAAATATAAGGGGAAACCCCATACAAGTTTTAATAGAGGTAATCACTTACACATTCATTCATTCAACAAATATTTAACTGATACATTCTAGATCAAATTCTAGGCACTGGAGAGACAAGACAGCTAAATCCTCCTCTTCACGGAGCTGACATTCTAATGGGGCAGAGAGAAACTTCACGAGTTTATAACTATGATTAATAACACCAAGGGAAAAAACCTAGAATGATTATGTAAAGAGCAACTGCAGTGTTATCTTTAATTTTTTTACTTATTTTTTTCTTTTTTGAGGTGGAGGGGATTGAAGAGCAAAGGGAAAGGAAGAGAGAAATCCTAAGCAGGATCCACGCCCAGTGTGGTGCCCAACACAGGGCTCAGTCTCACGACCTGAGATCATGAACTGAGCCAAAATCAAGAGTCCCACCCTAACCAACTGAGCCACCCAGGTGCCCCTGCAGTGTTATCTTTAAATAAGTTTGTCAGGGGAGGCTGAGACTGATAAAAATCTAGTGGGGTGTCAGTCAATCCAAAGGGCTGCCATCTCCCAGCAGAGCAAAAATTGATAAACCCAATTGCCAGGGTACTGGAGGCTGAGCAAGGAAAAGGATATGATCACAAGAGGCAGTAAACATAGCAAGCTTTATTGGGCAGTGTTTGGACAGTGTTGCAAGACAGGGTTCGTCCCTTACAGCAAGAAACTGTACACAGGCTACAGTTCAGGCAGAGGAAACACTAGTCAGAAGAGGGGCGGGTTTCGTATCTAGGTGATGTTACTCAGCATGGCAGGGTCGGACAGCTCCAATGGGCCATAGCATCATGGGGCCTTACAACTGCAAGGACCTGTCTTATAAATAGGCAACAGCTGTTGAGTGAGGTTTCACAGCATATGCAAAGCAACCAGTCTCCAAATGCCCCAAAATGTGCTTCTTTGATCTATTTTCAAAATAATTGGGAAGAGTAAAAATTTGAGATTGACGCTGGTAGGATTTTGAGGTAATGCATCTCAGCCTGCTGTGGGGAAATACCTAACGGCCAACACATAGGTGCCATCTTTGAGTCATTTATGTAACAACAACCTATTGTTTTCAAGGAAGGACTGGCAAAAACAGTAATTGACAAATAGTTCTTTTTTTAAGATTTTATTCATTTATTTGAGTGAGAGAGCAGGCGAGTGATTGCACATGGTGGGGGAGGGGAGGCAGAGGGAGAGGCAGACTCCCCACTAAGTAGGGAGCCTGACACAGGATGGATCCCAGGACCCATGAGATCATGACCTGAGCTGAAGGCAGCTGCTTAACCAACTGAGCCACCCAGGTGCCCCTGACATACAGTAATTCTGATAAGCCCAAGCATGACTTAAGAAATAGTGTTTGTAAGCCAGAAAGGAAAGAGTTTTTTAAACTTTCCTAATTGGCCTAGAAAACAAGGTGAAGAAAAGTCAAATAAAACTGACTAGATTCTCAAGTTTCTATTTAGCTGCTTAAGGGTCTTGAGAAAACAGGTAGAAGTCAGCTGCCTTTCATCTCCAGGTATGGCAGAAACAGCATGTTTAAAGGAAGAACTGAGAGGGGCGCCTGGGTGGCACAGCAGTTAAGTGTCTGCCTTTGGCCGAGGGTGTAATCCCGGCGTTATGGGATCGAGCCCCACATCAGGCTCTTCTGCTGTGAGCCTGCTTCTTCCTCTCCCACCCCCCTGCTTGTGTTCCCTCTCTCGCTGGCTGTCTCTATCTCTGTCGAATAAATAAATAAAATCTTTAAGAAAAAAAAAAGGAAGAACTGAGAAAGTATAGTTTTATCAAGGTTTTTAGTGAATTTTACTTTTGATTTAGGCTAGGAACACGAAGAAGCGAAGACACTAGATCCAAGTGATTTCATTCAACACAGAGCTGAGAGGAAGCTTGGAGTCTGTGCGTCAATTGGGAAACTGGGCTCAGAAAATTTAATGACTGTTGGAGATCACGTTGCTAATTAGGGATAGCCTGAAACTTCACTCCTCGACTTCCAGCCGTCAGCTTCACAAACCCTAGCAAACCTCTGTTGGTTATATAATCAAATAATCTCAAAGTCTTTTAGAGGAGTTAGAATGCATAAATTGCCTTTTTTTAAGTTGTAACCCTTTTCTCTTTCAACCTAGAGACACTATTGATATATAATATATATAAGTTAAAGTGTAGGATGTAATGATTTGATACACATGTATATTGCAAAATGATTATTACAGAAGGTTAAACTTCCCCATCCCCTCACATAAATACCATTTTTTGTGTGTGTGGTGATAGTATTTAAGATCTACTCTCTTAAAAAAACTTGCAAGTATAAAATACAGTATTGTTAATTATAGTCACCATACTGTATATTTGATCCCTGAACTTATTCATCTTATAATTAGAAGTTTCAATGCTTTGACCAATATCTACCTGTTTCCCCCACCCTTCAGCCCCTGGAAACCACCATTTTCTACTCTCTATTTCTGAGTTTGTCTTTTTTAAATTCCACATATAAGTGAGAACATACAGTATTGGACTTTGTCTAACTTATTTCACTTAGTATAATGCCTTCGAGGTCCATCCATTTTGTTGCAAATGGAAGGATTTCTTTTTCTCACATAGTTAGGTAATATTCCAGTGTGTGTGTGTGTGTCTGTGTGTCTGTGTGTACACAACATATTCTTCATTTATTCATCTGTCAAAGAACACTTAGGTTCTTCCTATATTTTGGCTATTTTAAATAATGTTACAACAAATACTGGGGTACAGATATCTCTTTGAGATAGTGATTTCATTTCCTTCAGATATATCCCCAGAAGTGGGATTGATGAATCATATGGTAACTCTATTTTTTATTTCTTCAGGAATTTCCATACTATTTTCCATGGTGGCTGCACCAATTTACATTCCCACCAACAATGCACAATTTTTCCCTTTCCTTCATAGCCTCACCAATACTTGTCTCTTGTCTTTTTTTAAATAGTCATTCTAACAGGTTTGAGGTAATATTTCATTATGGTTTTGATTCACATTTCCCTGATGATTAGCAATGTTGAGTACCTTTTCATGTACTCGTTGGTGGTTTGTAGGTATCATCTGGAAACATGTCTATTCAAGTCATCTGCCCATTTGGGGGGGGGGGCGGGGAGGAAGGGCAGAGGGAGATGGGGAAAGAGAGAATATTAAGCAGACTCCATGCCCAGCATGGAGCCCAGCAAAGGGCTCAGTCCCACAACCCTGAGATGATGACCTGAGCTGAAATCAAGAGTTGGACCCTTAACTGACTAAGCCACTCAGGCTCCTGACTCTACCCATTTTTTAATCAGATTTTTTTTTTTTGCTATTGCATTGTAGGAGATCCTTATATATTTTGGGTATTACTCCCTTATCATATAAGGTATGACATAAGACTTAAGATCTGTAAATATAAGATTTACAAATATTTTCTCCCATTCTGTAGGTTCCTTTTTCATTCTGCTGTTTCTTTTGCTATACAAAAGCTCTTTAATTTGATGTAGTCCCATTTGTTGTTGTTGTTGTTTTGCTCTTATGTTTTTGGTGTCATATCTAAAAACAATTGCCTTAACCAATATTAAAAAGCTTTTCCCTAATGTTTTCTTCTAGTGAAGTACATTTGCAGTTCTTACATTTAAAACTTCAAACCATTTCAAGATAGTTTTTGTGAGTATGTAAGATAAGGGTCTAATTTCATTCTCTTACATGGGAATATCTACTTTTTCCAGCACCATTGTTTGAAAAGACTATCCTTTCTTCATTGAGTATTCTTGGCTCCCTTGTCAAATATTAGTTGGCAATGAGTGGATTTATTCCTGGGCTCTCTATTCTGTTCCATTGGTCTATGTCTGTTTTTATGCCAGTACCATACTATTTTGACTACTATGGTTTTGGAATTGGTTTGAAATGAGGAGGCATAATGCCTCCAGCTTCATTCTTTCTCGGGATCACTTTGACTATTTGGGGTCTTTTGTGGTGCCACACAAATTTTAGGATTATTTTTTCTATCTCTGTGAAAAATGCCATTGAAATTTTGATAGGGATCTCATTGTGTCTGCAGATCACTTTGGGTAGTGTAGACATTTTAACAATATTAATTCTTCCAATCCATGAACAAAAGATATCATTGCATTTATTTGTTTCTTTGTCAAGGCTTTTCATCAATGTCATAATTTTCAGTGTACAGGTTGTTCAGCTCCT
Source organism: Ursus americanus (assembly GCF_024610735.1). Taxonomy (NCBI): domain Eukaryota; kingdom Metazoa; phylum Chordata; class Mammalia; order Carnivora; family Ursidae; genus Ursus; species Ursus americanus. Next base: position 6,479,934 of record NC_142137.1, on the reverse strand, counting down.
TCGTTATATTTATTTGTATTTTATTACTTTTTATTCTAATGCAAATGTGATTGTTTTCTTTATTTCTTTTTCAGATAGTTCATTGTTAGAGTATAGAAACACAGTTGATTTTTGTATATTGATTTTGTTGCATCTTGCAACTTTACTGAATTTATATATCAGTTCTAACAGCTTTTTTGGTAGAGTCTTTAGGATTTTCTATATGTGAGATCATATCATCCTTAAACAGGGACAATTTTACTTCTTTCTTTCTGATCCAGATAACTTTTGTGTTTTGTTCTGTTGTTTTTTTATTGCTGAATTGTTCTGGCTAGGACTTCCAATACTATGTTGAATAGGAGTGGTAACAGTAAGCACCCTGTCTTGTTGCTGATCTTAGTGGAAAATTTTTCAACCTTTCATCATTGAGGATGATGTTAACTATGGGTTTGTCTTATATGGTCTTTATGTTGAAGTATGTTCCCTCTATACCTAATTTATTGAGAGTTTTAGTTATGAAAGAATGTTGAATTTTGTTTTATGAAATGACGTTGAATTTTGTCAGATGCTCTTTCTGCATCTACTGAGATGATTATGCGATCTTTATCTTTTATTCTATTAATGTGGTATATCACATTTATTGATTTGTATGTATTAAAGCATCCATGCATACCAGGGATGAAACCCACTTGATCATGGTTTATGATTCTTTTAATGTGTTGTTGAATTTGGCTTGCTAGTATTTTGTTGAGAATTTTTGCATCTGAGAACTTGGGTTCATGAGTGCCTGCCTGGAGCTTAGGTTTGCAAAGACTGATTGGGACCCTGGGGCCACTGGAGCCAGCAAGTGCCATGGTGACTTGCTGGTTCCAGTGGCCCCAGGGTTCCAATATAGTCTGATATAGCCTGATATAAAACTGATATAAAATATAGTCTGATATAAAACTTTTTAAAGATATGTTTTAGGTATTTGACTTCATTGGGATTTTTTCCAAAGCTAACAATTAGAGTTTATTTGTTAAGAGTCAGGATTATATATATATTTTAAGAATTATCTATTTATTTTAGGGAGTGAGAGAGCATGAATGTGAGCAAGGGGAGGGGCAGAGGGAGAGAGAATCTCAAGGAGACGCCCTGACTAGTGCAGGGCTTGATCTCACAACCCCGAGATAATGACCTGAGCTGAAACCAAGAGTCCGACGCTCAATGAACTGGGCCACTCAGGTGCCCCATGGTTATATTTTTTAACATTTTCTGTAAATGTCTACTTTCAGAAGAAAACAAGGGTAGCTCAATTAAAAGCTGTCAGACACACAGATGCTCTGTTGGGGCCATTTAATGGCAAAACACCTTTAGCCTGAGAGTCTGGAACTAAGCACTCTGTAAGAACAATCATTTAAAACACAACTGGAGTACGCTTTTTAAGCATTAATTTCTTGTGACAACAAATGCACTTAATGTAAGTGATTCTGCACCCTTAACAAGTTCATCCTTGAAAATATAGTGCAAGCAGAATTTTATCAGAAGAATGCACTAATCTCTCTTCCTTTTTAGAGCCGAACTTCCTTTCAAAGCATCCTTTTGAAACGTTTGGTCCATTTTTACTGTTTATAGACATAAATCTCATACTGAGACCTTGGTCATGAGGCAGAACAGGTCCTTCCACATTTAGATCTCAGTCACCACATATTAGCTAATGTAATTCTAGATGCTGCATAGGTAATCCCAAAAATCTCAATTCCTAATGCAAAAGAATTCATTCTAGTAAAATCTAATAGGGTATGCGGTGAGTGGTCTCCTATGAAGTAATACAGTAACCCTAAAATTTTCCATCCACCATTCCCTACGACAAGAGTCATCAAACTCTTTCTGTAAAGAAGAGCTGGTAAATATTTTAGCCTTTGTGGGCCTTAACAGTCTTTATTGCAATCACTCAAGTCTGCTGTTGTAGTGTAAAAACAGCCACAAATAATAACTAAACAAACAAGCATGACTGTGTTCCAGTAAAACTTGATTTACAAAAATACGTAGTGGATTGGATTTGACCCTCAAGCTGCAGTTTGCCAACCCCTACCTTAGAACTTCAGAGTGTTTTTCTTTTAGCCAACTGACAAGGAAAGAAAGAACATAGATAATTTTGCTAGAGGTTTTGGTGGACCAGGACTGAAAGAGAAAGACATAACCTCAGTTTCCATTGCATTGGCCAAACCTCAATCATAGGACCACACAAAACGAGACTGAGAAAAGTAGTCTTACTGGTTGCCAAGAGATAGAAGAAATGACATTGTTAACACACAGCAGTTCTGCCATAGTGTTATCAACTTTACAGTTCCTCCCATCTATAGAACACATTTATCAGACTCTCAATCTCTCCCTGTCCCCAACCTCCAGCAAAAGGTACCTCAAAAGCCCCATGTAGTCACTGCAACCAGTTCAAAAGCAGGTTCTCCCTTTGAAGCACAGTGTTTCTGTCAGTTCTATCAGGTGGCTTCTTGTGGTCCAGCAGCTAGGGCATTAAAAAAAAGGGGACTTAAGAACTAAATATCAAGTTATCTGTCCACTCTTGTACAAACATTCAATATACAATGGTGAAGTAGAGCCATGATAATTGTAATAAAATCCCTCATTCAAAATAAGAATGTAAGGCACACAGCAGTCTGTAGACTGTGCATCTTTTGCAGCCCACTTCCTGCCCAAGGTTGTTTTAAAGTCTCTAATCAGTCCCACACTTAGAACAGGTTCATGCTTCTTTGGCAGTAGATTCCCTCAAAAAAAAATCTTGTAGGACAAAAGCCATTTCCAGTCAGGTTTAAATGCCAAATAATCACATCCAAAATTCTTTCTTAGACACAATTCTCCAACCTGTCTTATTTCTTACCTTCTTTACCTCATGGCCTTCTTTCTCTTTCCCTCTCTCCATTCTCCCTCTCTCTGTTTTCCCTGTTCTCTCTCTCTCTCTCTCTCACACACACACACATGCACACACAATTTAAGATGATTATGTTGAGGCTATCAGAAAAAAATAGTGTTTGGTAGGAAGGTAACACCACTGAATAAGTTATTGTTTTTAACTGAAAAATCTTACTGGTCTTTTTCATTAAAGCCCTTTTAATCTTAAATCTTATGAGAAGTATTGGTGTTTCCAAACTGTAAGGCCCTAACCTCTAGAATGTCTCCATTCCCTTGATTCTCTGCTTGAGAACTAGTCAAAAATTGCTGTATTTCTTATTATAATGTTTTTCTCAGAACAGTCAATAATAGTCAATATAACCACCCTCATCTGTGATAGAACTATAGGGTCCTAGGCAAATATATGCCTTCCAAGCCATCACAGGTGATATTTTTACCAGACATTCTACCATGGTACAACAGAGCCCTTCAGTCTTCCAGGTAACTGTATCTCTTCTTTGCCTTCCACCACCTGACCCTCAAAACGATGCACAATTTAAATTTTTGTGTTAATCATCATTCTACTTTAGTATTAGCTGCAGTGAAAGATAATTTCAGTGGACTCACAGAAGTTTATTTCTCTCACATGTAGTACAATCATGTGTTGAACAGGCGACTTCCATGCAGAGATTCAAGGACTCAGATTCCTTCTATTGTGTGTCTCCACTATCATCTGTGATCAGGAAGTTCCAAGCTTCTGGCAAGAGAAGAGGAACAGAGAAAGAGATGGTTGTGCTGGAATGCTTTCCAATCAGACTTGAAAGTGTCCACAACCTACCCACATTCCAGATGCTAGAACTCAGTCATTTACTATGTACCAAAAGATAGAAGAGATGAGTTTTGGCACACACATAGCAGTCTCAGCCTCAGACAACTGCTCGCATCATATAATTAGTGTTATCAACTAGGATAATGACATTATCCTAGAAGATAGGCTGGGAGATCTGGCATAATCAGAAATCAACAATTTTAAGTTCAGGACCTTGAAATCTTAGAGTTGCAGAGACCAGAGAGTCCAACTATCTCACATTACAAATTAATAAACTAAAGCTCAGATGGGCATAAGTAATCAGTGATAAGTATAGAACTAGAACATTGGTCTCCTGCTACTCAAGTCAGTGCTCTCTTTAATATTCCCCCTGCCTTATTTCTTTTTAAAGTTGTAAACTTGCTGTAGGCTAATGAATAAAAACAGGATTTTTAAAACATTTTTACATATAACTTTTAGTAGATACAAGAAATAAAATGGCATTCGATTAGAAGACAAATAAAATTCTTTGGTCAGATTCCAGTGGGCTTTTTTTTCAGCTGGTCCCCTGATTCGAGCTGGATAGGTACCCGACCATCTTGAACATCCACGGAATCAGCCTGAGATGCAGGAAGATACATCCGGATCTCTACAAATGAATATCTCCAGCGATGAGTATTGCGGTACGAAGCGGGAAGCTGTGAAGCCGCGCATAGATATCGGAAGATAAACAGAAGGGGGAGGGAGCCTCCATGCTCTGGCATTGGGAAGCGGTAGCCACTTGCACTGGGGAGTGGGCGGACTCACAGACCGGCACCTGCGAGAGAGCAGACTGAGACTGTGAGCCGGGGAACACGCGCAACCAGTCTGACAACCAGAAATCCGGAGTGTGCGTGAACTACACTGAAACGGAGCTCCAGAGCGCGTGGGGGCAACTGGCGGCTGGCGGTGTTAGAAAAAAAACGACAGAGAAGCGACGGCCCTGGAAGCGAGGGCTGGGATGCCGGCTGTGAGGCACACATCCAGGGACGCTACAGGGTTGAGCAGCACCAACAGAAACAGAGTTAAAGTGGCTAGAACACCAGTGGAGAATCATCTGTGATCCCTCTGTTCTGAGACAGAGGCTGAGATTCGGCTAGTGCTGCTCTGACCCTCAGAAGAGGGACAGCAAACCGCCAGGGAAAGCCACCAGACAACAAAAGCCTGAAAATACTGGCTCACAGTGTACCCATCCCCATCCCCCCTCACAGGGGACACGGAGACTCTACCCAAACAGGGTTGCCTGAGTATCGGCAGGGCAGGCCCCTCCCCCAGAAGGCAGGCTGAAAAATCAAGAAGCCCGCATCCCTAAGGTACCTATAAAATAGGGGCGCCTGGGTGGTGCAGTTGTTAAGTGTCTGCCTTTGGCTCAGGGCGTGATCCCAGCGTTCTGGGATCAAGCCCCACATCAGGCTCTCCACTATGAGCCTGCTTCTTCCTCTCCCACTCCCCCTGCTTGTGTTCCCTCTCTCACGGGCTGTCTCTCTCTGTCAAATAAACAAATAAAATCTTAAAAAAAAAAAAACACCACAAGTGTGCACCGCCTGGGTCCTGGTCAATAATTTGGGCTCTGTACAACCCTGCAAATTCTCATCAGAATGACAAAAGGAGAAATTCCCAAGCAAAGAAAAGACAATGAGTCTGTGGCCTCTGCCACAGAACTAAGGGATATGGATATAACCAAATTATCAGAAATGGAGTTCAGAGTAACAATGGTCAAGATGATGTGCAGACTTGAAAAAAGTATTAACGAAAATGTTAATGAGAATATAGAATCTCTAAGGGTGGACATGAGAGTGAATCTGGAAGAAATTAAAAATTCTATGAGCCAAATGCAGTCAAAACTAGATGCTCTGATGGCCAGGGTGAATGAGGCAGAAGAACGTATCAGTGAATTGGAGGATGGGTTAGTAGAAGACAAAGCTAAAATAGAAACTTGGCTCAAAAGAACTCCAATCTCAAGAATGTAGGTTACGGGAGATTACTGATTCAATGAAACGTTCCAATGTCAGAATCATGGGCATCCACTAGGGGGTGGAGAAAAACAGAGGTCTAGAAAAGATATTTGAACAAATTGTAGCTGAAAACTTCCCTAATCTAGCAAAGGAAACAAGCATTTGTGTCCAAGAGGCAGAGAGGAACCCTCCCAAGACCAACCACGACAAACGTATGCCACGTCACGTCATAGTGCATTTCGCAAATATTAGATGCAAGGATACAGTATTGAAAGTGGCCAGGACAAAGAAATTTCTCATGTACCAAGGCAAAGTTATCAGAATTACGTCAGACCTGTCTACACAGACCTGGAATGAGAGAAAGGGTTGGGGGGCATTTTTAAAGCTCTTTCAGAGAAAAACATGCAGCCAAGGATCCTTTATCCAGCAAGGCTGTCATTCAGAATTGATGGAGAGATAAAGACCTCCCAGAATCGCCAGTCACTGACCAATTTCGTAACCACGAAACCAGCTCTACAGGAGATATTAAGGGGGGTTCTATAAAGGTAAAAAGGCCCCAAGAGTGATACAGAACAGAAATTTACAATCTATAAAAACAAAGACTTCACAGGCAACATGGCATCATTAAGATCATATCTTTCAATATTCAGTCTCAATGTAAACGGCCTAAATGCTCTCATAAATGCCACAGGGTTGCAGATTGGATAAAAAGACATGACCCATCCATTTTCTGTCTACAAGAGACTGAATTTGAACCTAAAGATAGATCCAGACTGAAAGTAAAGGGATGGTATACCATCTTTCATGCCAATGGACCTCAAAAGAAAGCTGGGGTAACAATTCTCATATCAGAGAGATTGGATTTTAAACTAAAGACTATAGTTAGAGACACAGAAGGGCACTATATTATTCTTAAAGGATGTATCCAACAGGTGGATATGACAATTATAAATATATATGCCCCCAACAGGGGAACAGCAAGATACACAAGCCAACTCTTAACCAGAATAAAGAGACATATAGATAAAAATACATTAATAGTAGGGGACCTCAACACCCACTATCAGAAATAGACAGAACATTCTTGCAAAACCTAATCAAAGAATCAAAGGCTTTGAATGCCATACTCGATAAGTTGGACCTCATAGATATATATAGAACACTACACCCCAGAACCAAAGAACACTCATTCTATTCTAATGCCCCTGGAACATTCTCAAGAACAGACCATGTTCTGGGTCACAAAGCAGGTCTCAACTGATACCAAAAGACTGAAATTGTTTCCTGCATATTCTCAGACCACAACGCTCTGAAATTGGAACTCAACCACAAGGAAAAATTTGGAAGAAACTCAAACACTGGGAGACTAAGAACCATCCTGCTTAAGAATGATTCAATAAACCAGGAAATTAAAATCAATTTAAACAATTTATGGAGACCAAGGAGAATGAAAACACAACGATCCAAAATCTACGGGACACTGCAAAGGCAGTTCTAAGGGGAAAATATATAGCCATCCAAGCCTCACTCAAAAGAATAGAAAAATCTAAAATGCAGTTTTTATATTCTCACCTCAAGAGGCTAGAACGGCAACAGAGGAACAGGCCTAATCCACACATGGGAAAGCAGTTGATCAAGATTAGAGCAGAGATCAATGAATTAAAAACCAGGAACACAGTAGAGCACATCAGCAGAACTAGAAGCTGGTTCTTTGAAAGAATAAATGAAATTGACAAACCACTGGCAAGACTTAGCCAAAAGAATAGAGAAAGGACCCAAATTAATAAAATTATAAATGAAAAAGGGGAGGTCACAACCAACACCAATGAAATTGGAAGGATTATTAGAAACTTTTATCAATAGCTTTATGCCAATAAATTAAGCAATCTGGAAGAGATGGAGGCCTTCCTTGAAACCTATACACTACCAAGACTGAAACAGGAAGAAATTGATTTTTTAAACAGGCCATTTAATTATGAAGAGATTGAAACAGTGATAAAAAAAACTTCCAAAATACAAAACGCCAGGGCCTGGTAGTTTTCCCGAGGAATTCTACAAAACATTCAAAGAAGAAACAATACCTATCCTCCTAAAGCTATTTGAAACAGTAAAAACAGAAGGAAAGCTACCAAACTCATTCTACGAGGCCAATATTACCTTGATCCCCAAATCAGGCAAAGACCCCATCAAAAAGGAGAATTACAGACCGATTTCCCTAACGAATATAGATGCCAAAATCCTCAACAAGATCCTGGCTAATAGACTCCAACAGTACATTAAAAGGATTATCCATCATGACCAAGTGGGATTCATCCCTGGGATGTAAGGGTGGTTCAACATTTGCAAATCTATCAGTGTCATAGATTTTATCGACAAGAAAAAAGCCAAAAATCATATGATTCTCTCAATAGATGCAGAAAAAGCATTTGATAAAATACAGCATCCTTTCCTGACTAAAACCCTTCAGAGCATAGGGATAGAGGGTACATTCCTCAATCTCATAAAAACCATCTATGAAAAGCCTACAGCAAATATCATTCTCAATGGGGAAAAGCTGGAAGCCTTTCCCTTAAGATCAGGAACATGACAAGGATGCCCACTCTTGCCATTATTATTCAACTTAATACTAGAAGTCCTTGCAACAGCAATCAGACAACAAAAAGGGATAAAAGTTATCCAAATTGGCAAAAAGAAGTCAAACTGTCTCTCTTCGCAGATGACATGATACTCTATATGGAAAACCCAAAAGAATCCACTCCTAAACCACTAGAAGTTATAGAGCAATTCAGTAATGTGGCGGGATACAAAATCAATGCTCAGAAATCAGTTGTATTTCTACACACGAATAATGAGACTGAAGGAAGAGAAATTAGGAAATCCATCCCATTTACAATTGCACCAAAAATCATGTTACCTTGGAATTAACTTAACCAAAGGACCTATATTCTAGAAACTACAAATCACTGTTGAAAGACATTAAAGAAGACACAAAAAGATGGAAAAATATTCCATGGTCATGGATCAGAAGAATTAACATAGTTAAAATGTCCATGCTACCCAGAGCAATCTACACTTTCAATTCCATCCCGATCAAAATATCAATGACCTTTGTCAAAGAACGGGAAAAAAAGCCCTTAAATTTATATGGAACCAGAAAAGGCCCCGAATCTCCAAGGAACTGTTGAAAAGGAAAAACAAAGCTGGGGGCATCACAATGCCGGATTTCGAGCTGTACTACAAAGCTGTGATCACAAAGACAGCATGGTACTGGCACAAAAACAGACACATAGACCAAGGGAACAGAATAGAGAACACAGAAATTGACCCTCGGCTCTTTGGGCAACTAATCTTTGAGAAAGCAGGAAAAAAAACATCCAGGGAAAAAAGACAGTCTCTTCAATAAATGGTGCTGGGAAAATTGGACAGCTACATGCAAAAGAATGAAACTTGACCACTCCCTTACACCATACACAAAGATAAACTCCAAATGGATGAAAGACCTCGATGTGAGACAGGAATCCATCAAAATCCTAGAGGAGAGCATAGGCAGCAACCTCTACGACATCGGCCACAGCAACCTTTTTCATGACACATCTCCAAAGGCAAGAGAAACAAAAGATAAAATGAACTTGTACGACTTCATCAAGATAAAAAGCTTCTGCACAGCCAAGGAAACAGTCAAAAAAACTAAGAGGCAGCCCACGGAATAGGAGAATATATTTGCAAATGATACTACAGAGAAAAGACTGGTATCCAAGATCCACAAAGAACTTCTCAAACTCAATACACAGGAAACAAATAAACAAATCATAAAATGGGCAGAAGATATGAACAGACACTTTTCCAATGAAGACATACAAATGGCTAACAGACAAATGAAAAAATGTTCAAAATCAATAGCCATCAGGGAAATTCAAATCAAAACCACACTAAGATACAACCTTACGCCAGTTAGAATGGCAAAAATTGACAAGGCAAGAAACAACAATTGTTGGAGAAAGGGGATCCCTCCTACATTGTTGGTGGGAATGCAAGTTGGAACAGCCACTCTGGAAAACAGTGTGGAGGTCCCTTAAAAAGCTAATAATTAAGCTACCCTATGACCCAGCCATTTTACTACTGGGTATTTACCCCAAAGATACAGACGTAGTGAAGAGAAGGGCCATATGCACCCCAATGTTCATAGTAGCTCTGTCCACAATAGCTAAATCGTGGAAGGAGCCGAGATGCCCTTCAACAGATGACTGGATTAAGAAGTTTTGGTCCATATATACAATGGAATATTACTCAGCTATCAAAAAGAATGATTTCTCAACAATTGCTGCAACATGGATGGCTCTGGAGGAGAAAATGCTAAGTGAAATAAGTCAAGCAGAGAAAGACAATTATCATATGGTTTCTCTCATCTATGGAACATAAGAACTAGGACGATCGGTAGGAGAAGAAAGGGATAAAGAAAGGGGGGGCAATCAGAACAGGGAATGAAGCATGAGAGACTATGGACTCTGAGAAACAAACTGAGGCCTTCAGGGGGGAGGGTGATGGGGGAATGGGATAGGCTGGTGATGTGTAGTAAGGAGGGCACATATTGCATGGTGCACTGGGTGTTATACTCAACTAGTGAATCATCGAACTTTACATCAAAAAATAAAAAATAAAAATAAATTAATAAATTAATTAATTAAAAAAAAGAATTCCAGTGGGTATTAAGTTGGTACATGTGGTCCTAAAGGAGATATTTTTTATACCAAATAGGGGATAATCTCCATTGGGTCTGAATACTGTTTCTCAGTCTTTTTCAATCTGTTTGAACCTGGAGGATCATTCAGATGCCAGCCCTTTATCTGTAATGTTATTTTCAAATATCTTCTTCCATTCCATGGGTTGCTTCTTAGTTTTGTTGACTATTTCCTTTGCTGTGCAGAAGCTTTTTAATTTGATGAAGTCCCAGAATTTCATTTTTGCTTTTGTTTCCCTTGCCTTGAAAGATGTATCTTGAAAGAAGTTGCTGTGGCTGATGTCGAAGAGGTTACTGCCTATGCTCTCCTCTAGGATTTTGATGGCTTCCTGTCTCACACTGAGGTCTTTCATCCATTTTGAGTTTATCTTTGTGTATGGTCCAGTTTATTCTTCTGCATGTAGCTGTCCAATTTTCCCAGGACCATTTATTGAAGAAACTGGTTTTTTTCCAAATAGAGGTTCATTCAAATGAAAGAAAAAGAACTATAGCTTTTGTAAAACTGAAAAAAAAATGAAGAAATTCTTGCAAAAACTTCAAGAAGCATCAAGGGGTGATGAGCAGCAGAGACTAATTGTTGAAAGAATTAAGAACCAGCTGTACCATTCTGCTTTGAGCTCTTGTCCAAATCTATAAATAATAGTTTCTTCCCCCCTGTCTGGGATTGTGGTCAAGGCAAAATGAGATTATATATATACAAGTGATTTGCAAGCTGAAAATCAATATACAAGTGAAAGATATCATCTTCAAATGATCAGTAATAAATATTCTACTTTAAAAATCCATTAAAATATTGTAGCCTATATGCTCCTCAGAGAGCACATACACATATAGATATTTTGCTTGATTGTTACAGTTTCCATAATTATTGTTTGCTCTAAAAGTATATCTAAAATAAATTCTAATACTTTCTCTACTTAGGCAATTACAAAAACAACATTGATCATCAGGGATTAGAAATACAAAGCATACTTTTAGAGAGGTATTTACAAAATGCAAAATGTAGTCAGCTATTACAATTTTTTAAAAAGCTATCAAGGCTAATTAAAGAGTAATAAATTGATATTGAGAAATGTCATTTAAGAAGGAGGTCTTGGTAAAGCAAATAACAAGACTTATGAAAGATATATTTGACTACAAATGTCCAAAAGTAAGAAAGGAAGGTGATAACCTAGCAAAATGGTCAAATGGTAATGGGTAAAATCAAGAAACTTAAGCCATTAGTAGCAATTTGTTTGATTAGGAAGTCTGTGGGTTCAGAAAATAATCCTTCTTGAGAATTACTTTACACACCAGTGGATTGGGTTTCTTATTTTCAAAGGTTGGTACAAAATACGAAAGACAACATTAAAGAACTGGCCTTCACTGTCAGAGAAACAGATTACATGGTTTTAAAGCTCTTTACATTCTGTTGTAGATTTTATAATAAAGCATAGTTTATAATGTACAAAGATGGGTTCCACCTGCAGTCTGACTCAGAAGAATTGATTCAGAAGAAAACTAATATTGACAAGTTTCCTCATCCTTATCCAGTGAGGCAGCCCCTACCTGCAGCCCCATTCTTATCTCTAATTCAAAAATGCATAGAATTTTCTGAATTTTTAGGTTCCAACCTGGAAAAATGCAAGTCCCTGATATCTGTCTGGATATAGACCTAGGCCTCCACAGAAATACTGGCCCTGCTAATGCTGGTGCTCTATGGAGACACCTCTCCCAAACTCTGCCTCCTTGAGTCAGGCTGCCTATTTTAATTTCAAATAGTTTAATTTAATTTAGTTTCAGACAAATCATCTTCAATATCTATGAAAAAGGGCCCCAATGCAATGGAACACCAGCAGAAAGTCAATACAAATGGATTTTTCTTGAAAAAGAAAAAGTGTTCAAGGGCCAATTTGTACTATTAATCCTTCCACCTACTTTCCCAGGCATAGGCAGGCCTCCAGTTGTCCACATGTCAGCTTCTATGTGTGCCCAAAAGCAGTGAGTCCTTTTGATAATATTACGTGTAACTCTAAACAACATTTTTGGTGTGACTAATTACGGTTGCCAAAGCTTCTAGAAAATAACAAAATATCTTCATGCTTGTTGCACCTAAAAATAAAGGAAAGGCAGAGATGAAAACAAACATATTAAGATACAATTCCCTTTTCATCAGGGATTCAAACCAAATGAAATAATTTGGCTCAAATTTTGTTCAGGAGACATTGTGACATTTCAACTTTCTTCCAACTCAGTGATTTGGGGGAAAAAATATGCAGGCTCAGTTCTGGTTCAAACCAGTTCAATTCTGGGGGGGGGAAACTTAATGCGTTTATGATTTAATACAAAAGCAATATTTGGGTTTAGTTCAAGATTTAGCAAATTAGTATGGTTCATTCCAGTTTAATGTTTGATTCAAGTTACTATTTTCAACTGTTCATTTTGTCAGTTATGGCTGAAAGGAAAAAAATATATGTATTAACTATTGTTAGAGGGAAAATAGGGGGATACCGTTAATGGTATCATTGAAAGGAGCCAAGAGTCTCATTTAGTGTGCAAATTAAGCATAGAATTTCTGTTGTCTGTCACATCATTTAAAGTACATGAACCTACCTTTTCCAAAAAACTCATAGAATAACCCTCAGGCACCTTTTTTATTAAACATTTGCTGAATCTCTCTTCTCACAAAGCAACCAAGAAAATCTCTAGCTAGTCCTTTCTAGGTACTTCTAAATTAGAAAATCTTAACTCTTTATTCCTTTTATAAACTAATATTATGCATAGAAATATTATATATAAATTTTATATATAGTCATATATTTAGTAGTTTGATATTTATGTATACACACACATACACACACACATATGCACACATATATAAAGGGTTACTAGAGAAGGAGGAGTTTTAGGTTCACTGAGAAAAGAAAGGCAAGTGATCCAAGGAAAAGAGATTCATTTAGTGGCTGGGGTATCTAAGGCTCTTTCTTATATTAAAACCCACTGCTTAGAATGTTAGTCTATAAGTACATTTGGTAAGGTGATTTATTGAGCTATAAACGTTGATTTGTTTGCATAGAATTTTCCCTCTTCCATTCAAGAAGGCTTCTCTTTTCCTAAGCTCAATGAATAGATTTTCTCCTGCAATGGGAATAAAGGGAGGAGATAGAGTTGGTAAGGGAAAAAATGGAAAAACATCCATAGAATAGCTCCTGCTCCAAACAATATCCCAGCAATGTGGCATAGGAGAATGGCACCATGGTACTACCCCAACCCACATCGACAGTCCCACACAGGCCCCCTTTAGAAAGAAAGTAGCAGAACCCAAAGCTTCAAGATACTGGAAATCTGTATTAGTTTTCTATCACTGCTGTAACAAATTACCACAAACTGGGTAGCTAAAACACAAATTCATTATCTTCTAGGTCTGGAGGTAAGAAGTTCCAGATTGATTTCACTTGGCTAAAATCAAAGTGTCAGCAGAGGAAGGCTGCATTCTTTTTGGAAATTCTAAGAGAAAATCCATTTCCTTGCCTTTTTCAATTGTAAAGACCACCTTCTTTCTTTGGCTCACAGCGCCTTCCTCCATCTTCAAAGCCAGCAGCATAGCGTCTTTGATCCTCTCTCTGACTTCTGCTTCCTTTGTCACATCTTATTTTCTAACTGTGATCCTCCTGCCTCCCTCTTGTAAGAACCCTTGTGATTACACTGGGCCCATATGGATAATCCAGGCTTGCATATGAATGCATGAGGAACTGGAGATTCAAGACACTCCACCAATCTCCATACACTTGTAAGTCTTGGAATTCTTATAGAACCACTCAAAGGGAAAGGAAGCTATGCTAATAACTAAAATGTGAGTGGGGGAGTCAGAATTATGTTAAGATAAAGAAAAATTACAAATGTGACATTTCTTGTTTATAATTTTTATGCCTACAACATATAGTTTTATTTTTCTTCCCTAATTGCATACCTCTCAGTCATCACCATTGCAACTCATTTATTATAATCACATTGACAATTAACAAGTATCTACTAAGCACCTATTATGCATAGGGCACTATAACCAGGAACTGTAAATAATGCAAAAGAACAAGAAAATAGGCTTCCTTCTCAGGAGGTAATAAATATGAAAACTATAAGTGAGATTACTTATGGGAAAAAGAAGATAAGACTATCTAGTATGCTAAAGTATATTCTGCAAATAGTAAGTGTTCCTGGACACTCAGATCCTTCTTATCCTCACTGACTTGGTGTTTTGCCTTGCGGACTTCACAGTATTTCCTACAAGGTATTCCATGAAATGGAGCTTCTCTGGTCAAGTAAGTTTAGGAACATACTGACCCATCATATTTAATTATTGTAGCAATAGCCCAGAGAAGTTGTACACTAAAGAAATCACTTTTTTACTTTATTTCCAAACATATTTATGCATGCAACCCTTTTCTTCTTAACCCTTACCAACATCCCCCTTTGAAAATGCTGACTTAGTGAAATCATGGTCCTTCCTAGACCATTTATAAAAATGTTTCTATTTAAAAACTCAAGCTTCAGCACTGCCTACTGGATAATTAATAAATGTTTGCTGAATAATGTGAATATCTAGCAAAATGAATGCTCATCTCTTCAAATCTTTTATTTCTGTATTTATCAGTTCCATACCAAAATAAGACCAATTCCCTACTGCTCTATGTTTTACCACCTTTAGGATTAAAAATTTCCCAACTTTTTGAAACTCTGAATAGATCATATACACTGGTCCTCCTTATGCATAGATATATTTGGAAGCAACGTGTCATGGAAAAATAAAATGTTACAGTCTCCTCTCAGCTCTGCCACTAACTACCTGTGTGACTTCATGCAAAGCCCATGACCTTCTGGTACTCAAAGTGCTCACTGGTAAAACAAGAGGATTGAACTGGATGGTCTCCAAGGCACCTTACAGCTCTATTATTTATGCATATTCTTTATCTAGATACTCATTCTCTCAAAGAACTTCAACATATGGAGCAAGAATTATTTCTTTTGAGGAAACAATACTATCTTCCCACCCCAAAACCCCCCACCTCCAATAAGTTGTTTGTGGTCAACAACAGTACTTTTTATTATAGATCCTACCAGCTTTCCTGGTGTAGTTGCAAAGGAAAGATCTCTGCTTTAGTGCAGTTTATAATCTTACTGAGAATATGGAATGAATTATACTCCCCTCTTCAAAATCCATATATTGAAGCCCTTATCCCCCACTGTGACTGTATTTGGAGATAGGGCCTTTAAGGAGGTAATTAAGGTTAAATGAGGCTGTTGGAGTACAACCTTAATCCAATAGGACTGGTGTCTTTATAATATAGAAGAAGAAGAGGCACCAGGGGTATACACACACAGAAAAAAAGGCCATGTGAGGACAGAGCGAAAAGACAATCATCTGTAAGCCAAAGAGAAAGATCTTAGGAGAAGCCAACCCTGGGGCACCTTGATCCTGAATTTCCAGCCTCCAGAACTGTGAGAAAATAAATTTCTGTTCTTTGAGCTACCCAGTCTGTGGTATTCTGTTATAGCAACCTGAGCAGACTAATACATGGAGTAAGTATAATCTATATGTAAACAAGAAGCAAAGAATAAATAATATATGACTCAACATAATCAAATAAGATGAGCATACTTTTATTTACAGATGGCTTCTATTTGCTAGCTAGAATAATTAGTATAGAAGTAATTATTCCAATAATTATTAACAGTTGACTCCACACTCACTCATCTATATGAGGTGATCATATTGAGCATTTTCAACCCTATGCACTAAAACTGACAAGAGGATTTTGCTGGGCATAGTACACAAGGAAAACGAAGCAGAAAGTGGCACAAACTTCTCTCCCAACCCATTTTCAACATCCCTGGTCCTGAGGTAGGCTGCCTAATGGGCCTAATGTTTTCCTAATGCTAGCAATGGGTATGATTTTACTAATACGGCTTTAACTTGAGAACTGTGAGTACTCTTCTTAAATGGCTTATTCAAAAAGAAGTCAGAAAAGTCAATATGGGTCTTGTAGTGTCATTTGAGCAAGTAAGTTATGGTTCTCAGCCACCCTCTTTCTCCCTCTCTCCACCCATCCCTCCCTGTCTCCTGCCCTTTCAGCAGGACTCTCACTGTCACAATCTCTCAAGGACGGGCTGTCTAAAGCAAGGGCTTGCTTGCATTCACTCAGAGCAGTGGCTATATAGTTATTATAGGTTCGGTTATATTATCTTGCTCAGGGACACAAAATTTAAATAATAAGAACAATTGAACCACCATGCTGACTGTATTCTTTGCTCTTCTTTCCATTTCTAAGCATGCTCATACTTGCTTTCACATCCATTACACCTAAGATTGGTAAGTACACCATTATTCAGGAAACTCCTCAGACAGTTCTGGGTATGCCTGCCCTATAGCACCCAGCACAAGGTATTACACAAAGTTGCGTTCAAAAAATATGTGTGGATCAAATTTTTAAAAACAGGGAGAACTGTATTTAAAAACATTTCACCTTTTTCTCATGTCTGTATATAAGGTATATTAACAGATTTTATTTGAAAAGCCAGCTTTGATTTAAAACTTGCTATTTGCAGGCACTCTTCTATGTGCTTTATAGGCATTAACATATTGAAATCACACCATAACATTATAACATAGCATAATGTAATATTACTATTAGGTCCCCTTTTCACAGATAGGGAAACTGAGCACAGGAGAATAACTTGCCCAGGATCACACAGATCAGTGACAGGGCTGGGATTTGAGCCTTGAGAGTGAAGCTCTAGAAATTACACTCTTAACTATACTATATCTCTTTGGCTTAATCACATAGCACACAGGTATGAATGTGAAAACAAAACGGAAAAGAAATCTAAATACACTGAAGTTCATACATTTTATTCCAAAGGCAAAAGCTTTTGGTCCTCACTTACAGCTATAGTCATTCAGCACCTTGACTTTACACACATTCTTCTAACAGCAAGAGCAAAAGGAAGTTGGAAACGGGGAGTTTGCTGAAGACAGATCTCTTGAAGGTAGAAAGCATGAAAGTGTTCAGTACCTAAAAACAGGGGAGACAAAGAAAAGGGGAAGGGCATGCACAAGCACCCAGAACTCTAAAAGCAGAATAGCAATGAGCTGTTTCATGTAACGGTGGACAGCCTTCTACATTTCATTAGCTCTTAAGGGCTTCACTGAAGAGCAGCTTTTCATCCAGTGTGACTGAGTCACTGAGAATATCTAATATCCATTAACAGTCTGTGTTTTGGCAGACAGGGAAAAAGCAATCCAACCAAGCAGTTAAGAGCCAAGTTATACACTTTAAAAAAAAAGAAAATTTTAGTTTCTGGAAATTTACTTTCCTTCCTGAAAATGATGGAAACTAGAGTATTATTAAATTTATAGAAAGAAATAAAACTTTACTTTTAAAAGTCCATAGGCATATGAATAATGTCCATTGTGATTTATATTAAGAAATATATTTTTAGTCTTCTCTCTTGTGCATGGCACAGAACAGCTAAATCCCTGGAATTTCCTGAGTATGGATAGCAATAAAAGTATCCTTTTTTATGTTAGTAAAATTGGGAAAGTACCTTAGAATGGGAGCTGGTCACTAGAGGGTTGGAACTTTCAGTTTTCTCCCCTGGGGAGGGGAGAGGGACTGAAGATTGACTTCAATCACTGATGACCATGATTTAATCAGTCATGTATAACTAATGAAGCCTTCATAAAAACTCAAAAGGATAGGGTTTGGAAATCTTCCAGGTTGGTGAACACATTGAGATTTGGGGAGAGTGGTGCGCTCAAAGAGGACATGGAATATAGCAATCTGCTGAGTAAATTGGTTTTCTGAGTTCTGTGAGCCAATCTAGCAAACTAATTGAACCCAAGGAGGAGGTCCTGGGAACCTCAGATTTATAGCCCTTTTGTCAGGAGCAGAGATAAAAATCTGGGCTTGCTATTGGGATCAAAAGTAGGGGGAGCCTTGTGGGACTGAGCCCGCAGCCTGAGGAATCTGCTATCTCCGGGAAGATCAGGTCAGAACTGAGTTGACTTGTAGGGCACTCAACTGATGTCAATTCAGGAAGAATTGCCTCGTGGTGTGGGGGAAACCACTCAACATGTAATGTTGGAAATGAGTACAAAATCCATACCACGTCATTATATATTCTCTTTTTCCATTTAATATGTTAGTGTGAGCCATTTCTTTGTATATTAATGTTACTTTTTTATTAGTTTTAAGTAAATCCTAATTACATAGAAATTAACATACTGGGTAAATAATTTATTTCTATTATTTCATAGGGAAAACAAAGTTTACCACTGTACTTCCAAATAGTTTTAAAGGATTTCTCTTCTGCAGCTTTTCCAATCCCAGTTGTGGAAAATTAATTTCAAAGTAACCAACTCCAAACCATAGAGAACAAACAGGGTTGATGGAGGCAGGTAGGTAAGGAAGGGGCCAGATGGGTGATGGGTATTAAGGAGGGCACTCATTGTGATGAGCTCTGTGTGTTGTATGTAAGTGATGAGTCACTGAATTCTACTCCTGAAACCGATATTACACTGCATGTTAAATAAAATTTAAATTAAAAAAAGGAAAAAAGTTATAAATAAAATTACTATAAAAATAATAATTAAGAGAAAAAACAAAGTAACCAACTCCAGCAACTTTTTGTGAACACCAAAATGTTATCACCTCTCTGGGTAGCCTCACAGCAGTGCTGTATCCTTCAGCATAATGGACACTCATTCAAAGTAAGGTGTTAGTATAGGAGAAGGCAGCCACTGTCCTTGGTATAGGCCCACCTCCAGCCAAACAGTCAGCCAATCAGGGGAAACGGGTGTAATGGCGGACAAACTCTGATGCTAATCAAGATACCAGAGATTTATCAGCTCCAGAACTGATTGGGGGTTTATGGGAAAGGAATTTGATTTTTAAGACACCTACATTTGGGATTCTAGATTCAAAGAAGAGCACTCTGGAACGGAATACATCTAAACATCATTGAGGTTATCAGTGAAATTCTTGCCCCAGAAGCCCAAAAGAGTTTTAAGCATCACTTGGTGTGATGTGGAACAGGAAAGATATTCTTCTCTGTGCAGGCAAAAGAGGCAAGGCTAAAGATGCTGAGTATTTTGTTGATTCATTCTTTTTCCTCTTGTTGCTTAATAGATACAGGGTTTCCACCTGGCATAGTGAAAAAGGTCTGGAACTACAGAGTGGTGATGGCTGCACAACATTGTAAATGTACTTAATGCCACTGAATTGTACACTTTAAAATGGTTAAAATGATGTATTTCACTTATGTGTAATTCACCACAAAAAAAAAAAACATTATGCACATGAGGGTCTCACCTGTAGTTCACCCCTTAACACCCCATATACACACACACACACACATATACACACACACACTTAGAGTCCTTAAAAAGTAGACTAAGGTTGACTTCAGAGTCTTTTTATCCACATTTCTAAATCTACTTTATTTCTTTAGATACTCTTCTTAAAATTTTTTTAAAAAGTTTTTTCCTTATAATAAATCTAGGTCTCTAGCCCAAGTGTCCAACTGTAGATGAATGGATAAAGAAGATGTGGCATAGATATACAATGGAATATTACTCAGCCATAAAAAGTATGAGATTGTCATTAGTGACAATATGGATGGACCTACAGGGTATTGTGCTATGTGAAATAAGTCAAACAGAGAAATATAAATAAATACTGTATGATTTCACTTACATGCAGAATTTTAAACATGTATAAACAAACAAAAGACAGAATCAGACCTATAAATAGAACAAACTGATGGTTGCCAGAGGGGAGGGAAGTGGGGGTTGGGCAAAATGGGAGAAGAGGACTGGGAGATACAGGCTTTCAGTTATGGAATGAATAAGTCATGAGACTAAAAGGCACAGCATAGGGAATATAGTCAATGGTATTGTAATAGCATTGCATGGTGACATATAGTAGCTACACTTGTAGTGAGCATAGCATAACCTACAGAGTTGTCA
Organism: Ursus americanus; assembly: GCF_024610735.1. Lineage (NCBI taxonomy): Eukaryota > Metazoa > Chordata > Mammalia > Carnivora > Ursidae > Ursus > Ursus americanus. The sequence continues at coordinate 6,459,523 of NC_142137.1, read as the reverse complement.
AATCACTGTGTTGTACACCTAAAACTAATGTAACATTGAGTGTCAACTGTACTCAAAAAAAAAATCTGAGCATTTAGGTGTCTCAGTGGGTTAAGTGTCAGACTCTTGATTTCAGCTCAGGTCATGATCTCAGGGTTGTGAATCTCAGGGTTGTGAGATCAAGCCCCGCATCAGGCTCTGTGCTGGGCATGGAGCCTGCTTAAGATTCTCCCTCTCCCTCTGTCCCTCCTCTCTCTCTCTCTCTCTCTCTCCCACCTTCTCTCTCAAAAAAAAAAAAAGAAAGAAAGAAAGAAAGAAAGAAAGAAAGAAAGAAAGAAAGAGAAGAGAAGAGAAGAGAAGAGAAGAGAAGAGAAGAGAAGAGAAGAGAAGAGAAAAAATTCTAATCTCATGCAGAAACATCCTCTCTGAATATCCAGAATACCCAGAATAATGTTTGACCAAATGTGTGTGCCCTCCATGGCCCAATCAAGTTGGTACATAGCATCAACCATCACACTACTCTACTGTCTGCCTAAGGCTAGCTAGTCTCAGATGAGGTCTCCTGTCTTAGAGCCTGCCTCTTCCCTAGGGAAATGATACTAGAAGGACCTTCATCCAACATCACCACTCTGCATAATTCATGAGGGGAAGGTATTCTCCTATGAGAGATCTACTAAATAGCTTACCCTCACTCTGGAGCCCTTCTTTGCAACCTTTTACTCTCGTTTACCTTTTTTGTTTGCCTTACAGCCCGATCATTGCTTCTTATCCCTAAATTCTGGCCCTGTGCCCTTTGACTCAAGGACCAGTGCCCTAACAAGGATCCAATAATTAAATTACATACTTACCCCAAATATTTGTATTTAAACCTTGGCTTCATCATCTTACCCCAAAGGAACCCAAAGACTTCTCAACTCAAATCGCAGCCAACCTATGTCACATGCCCATGGACTTCTCTTGAGGACCTTCTTCCCAAAATTAATATTTCAACACCCACAGGAAATAAACTATAGGAGAATGGCCATGTATCTGTGCCTGAACTGATAAAATTTGTCCAAGTTTGTGAATGATTCTATTGAAAAACCATTTCTATAAAAGATAACAATGGAAACATATAAACTAAGAGTATGACTACAAGCAAATAAACATCACAGACATCTGCCAAAAAATGAATTGACAAGCAAGACCACCACTGAAACTGGGCAAAAGAATCTGGAAAAAAGGAATCGTTTATAAACTACTGCTTCCAGATTCGGTGCCTATTGCTGTGGCCTGCAACATATAAACAACAAATTCTCCTTATCCTCATTTTGAAATAAGCTGACTTCAGACACTTTGTCCAGGAGAGCTGTTAAAGGTGGGAATGAGGAGGAAAGAGGATGAGAATGGTGGAGAAAAGTGTGAATAATGTAGCGAAGAATGGCTTAGAAGAGATAGAGATCTGATTTCATTCAGTTCTATGTGAATTTAAGTCAGTTACTCAACTTCTCTGTGCCTCTATTCATTCTATAAAAATAAGAATAATAACACTGCAAAGAACTTCTCTGAGAATTAAATTAAATAAGATACATACACCTCCCAATATGCAAGCAAGAGACAGGCACATACCTTAATGAGGGTGTTCTGCCTTATTGCTACTCCTTCCTTTACTACTCTTTTACCATTCCCATGCATGAAAGCTCCTAGGTCCTAGAAGAATGCCTCTAAAATAGTAGCTACTTAATAAATATCTATTTCCTTTCCCTTTTTTTGCAACCATTGTTGATAAGGAAGATTAAAACTATGAACCTGCTCTCACTTCTTTCAAAGTGAACAAACTCCATAGGATACATTTCACACTTTGTTGACCCTCATAAGTACCTGTGCTCTTCATCCTTGTTACTCATTCTCATCTTCACACCCTCCTCCTAGCATACCTCTAGCTCAGGGCTTCTGATCTGACAGGCAGAGTTAGCATCCCTTGTGAGATCAAAGGATACTGAAGACCTGAACCTTTCAGCCATCAGAGAGGTGTCCCAGTGACAGTTGAATATGGAAGTGAGAACTTTTAATATAAGATCCTTGAAAAGACAGGCTCTTCTCTTCACTTCTGTAGTAGCTCCAGCCTTTTTTTTTTAAAGAGTTATTTATTTTTGAGAGGGGAGGGGCAGAGGGACAGAGAGAATCCACCAACCTTTGTTTTTAAAATGAATAAAATGTCTGCAGATAAGACATATTGAGCCAAACATTTTGTGCACGGCAAGTTTATACCTATGGATAAACTATAATGTAGCAAGATTATGAAGGCTACTTTCAGCCACAGTCCCAAAAACCCAATTCAAAGTTGCTTATACTAAAAGAGAAATTTACTGGCCACCAGTTCTAAAAGTCTAGACACAAGGTAAGCTTCAGGATTTGCTTTATCCAGGGTCCTCTTCTTTGGAATTTTCTGAGATTTGCCCTCCTTCTAATCAGCTTTATCCTTACACTTCTAGTCCACATATTCATGTACAACAGTTTTGAAGAAAAAGAGGCTACTTCACAAAACTTTCCCAGAAGAGCCAGAAAGACAATTCCAGAAAACATCACCATTCATTCCATTGGCCTGAACTGGTCACATGACAATCCCTGAACCAATCACAAAGGACATCAGATGACACTTTGACTAATCAAGCCCAGAGCTAAAGCCAAAAGTTGCCTCACCTTACCTGGGAGCCTCCAAGCTCAGGCACCGGGAAGCAGTAGCCACTTGCACTGGGGAGCAGGCAAACTTGCAGACCGGCACCCACGAGAAAGAAGACAGACCATGAGCCCAGAAATGCACACTACCAGACTGAATATTGGACCTCTGGAGTGCACACTGGAACTAGACTGAAACCCAGAGTTCAGAAGCGTGCACGCAAACAAACGCAAAACCTGTGCTCTGGAGCATGAACCAAACTGAAACAGGGAGCTCGGGAGCGCGCGTGGGAACTGGGGCGGCTGGAGGTGTTAGAAGAATGAAGGACAGAAACCTGTCAGCCTTGGAAGTGAGGGAGGGGACACCGGCTGTGGGGCACACAACCTGGAAAGCTGCAGGGTTTTTAGCAGCACTGACAGAAACAGAGTTAAAGTGGCAAGAGAGCTCAGTGGAGAGCGGACTGCGATCTCTCTGTTCTGAGACAGAGGCTAGGATATGGCCACTGCTGCTCTGACTCTCAGTAGAGTCACAGAAAACCATCAGGGAAAGCCACCAGAGAACAAAAGCCTGGAAATACCAGTTCACATTGTGCCCATTCCCATCCCCCCTCACAGGGGACAGGGAGACTCTACTCAAACAGGGTTGTCTGAGTATCGGCGAGGCAGGCCCCTCCCCTAGAAGGCAGGCTGAAAAATCAAGAAGCCCAAATCCCCAAGGTACCTATAAAACAAGTGTGCACTGCTGGGTCCTGGTCAATAACTTGGCTCTGGGCATCCCCACAACCTCTCCTCATCAGAATGACGGGAAGGAGAAATCCCCCCCAGCAAAGAAAAGATAATGAGTCTGTGGCCTGTGCCAGAAACAGATGGATATGGATATAAACAAATTGTCAGAAATGGAGTTCAGAGTAACAATGGTCAAGATGATGTGTAGGCTTGAAAAAACTATTAATGAAAATATTAACAAGAATATAGACTCTCTAAGGGCAGAAATGAGAGCGAGTCTGGCAGAAATTAAAAATGCTATGAATCAAATGCCATCTAAACTAGACGCCCTGATGGCCAGGGTAAATGAGGCAGAAGAACGAATTAGTGAACTGGAGGATGGAATGGTAGAAGAGAAAGTAAAAACGGAAACTTGGCTCAAAAAAATCTAATCTCAAGAATGTAGATTACGGAGATTACTAACTCAATGAAACGTTCCAATGTCAGAATCATCGGTATCCCCAAGGGGGTGGAGAGAGAGAAAGAAATAACTCTAGAAGAGATATTTGAACAAATTGTAGATGAGAACTTCTCTAATCTGCCAAAGGAAACAAGCATTCGTGTCCAAGAGGCAGAAAGGACCCCTCCCAAGATCAATAAGAACAAACCAACACCACGTCACATCATAGTGCAATTCACAAATATTAGATCCAAGAATACAGTATTGAAATCGGCCAGGAGAAAGAAAATCCTTACATACAGATGGAAGAACATCAGAAATATGTCAGACCTGGCTACAGAGACCTGGCAGGCCAGGAAGGCTTGGCAAGGTATTTTCAAAGCTCTATGTGAGAAGAACATGCAGCCAAGGATCCTTTATCCAGCAAGGCTGTCATTCAGAACTGATGGAGCAATAAGGACCTCCCAAGACCAGCAGAAACTGAAGGAATTTGTGACCACCAAGCCATCCCTACATGAGATATTAAGTGGAGTTCTATAAAAGTTAAAAGGCCCCAAGAGTGATACAGAACAGAAATTTACAATCTATAGAAACAAACACTTCACAGGCAACATGACATCATTAAAATCATATCTCTTGATAATCACTCTCAATGTGAATGGCCTAAATGCTCCCATAAAACACCACAGGGTTGCAGATTGGAAAAAAAGACACGACCCATCCATTTGCTGTCTACAAGAGACTCATTTTGAACCTAAAGATACATCCAGACTGAAAGTGAAGGGATGGAAAACCATTTTTCATCCCAATGGACCTCAAAAGAAAGCTGGGGTAGCAATTCTCATATCAGACAGATTAGATTTTAAACTAAAGACTGTAGTTAGAGATACAGGACACTATATTATTCTTAAAGGATGTATCTAACAAGTGGTTATGACAATTATAAATATCTATGCCCCCAAAAGGGGAGCAGCTAGATACACAAGCCAACTCTTAACCACGATAAACAGACATATAGATAATAATACGTTAATAGTAGGGGACCTCAACACTCCACTCTCAGCAATAGACAGATCAACTAAGCAGAAAATCAACAAAGAAACAAGAGCTTTGAATGACATACTAGACCAGGTGGACTCATAGATATATACAGAACACTATACCCCAGAACAATAGAATACTCATTCTTTTCAAATGCCCATGGAACTTCCTCCAGAATAGACATATACTAGGTAACAAAACAGGTCTCAACCAATACCAAAAGACTGAGATTATTCCCTGCATATTCTCAGAACACAATGCTTTGACACTGGAACTCAATCACAAGGAAAAATTTGGAAGAAACTCAAACACTTGGAAACTAAGAACCATCCTGCTCAAGAATGATTGGGTAAACCTGGTAATTAAGAAGGAGATTAAACAATTTTTGGAGACCAATGAAAATGAAAACACATCGGTCCAAAACCTATGGGACACTGCAGAGGCAGTCCTAAGGGGAAAATACATAGCAATCCAAGCCTCTCTCAAAAGAATAGAACAATCTAAAATGCAGTCCTTATATTCTCATCTCAAGAAGCTGGAGGTGGAATGGAAGAACAGGCCTAATCCATGCACGAGAAGGCAGATGATTGAGATTAGAGCAGAGATCAATGAATTAGAAACCAGGAGCACAGTAGAGCAGATCGACAGAACTAGAAGCTGGTTCTTTGAAAGAATAAATAAGATCGACAAGCCACTGGCCAGGCTTATTCAAAAGAATAGAGAAAGGACCCAAATTAATAAAATTATGAATGAAAGGGGAGAGATCATGACCAACACCAATGAAATAGGAAGGATCATTAGAAACTTTTATCAACAGCTTTATGCCAATAAATTAAACAACCTGGAAGAAATGGATGCCTTCCTGAAAACCTACAAACTACCAAGAGTGAAACAGGAAGAAATTGATTATTTAAACAGACTGATTAATTATGAAGAGATTGAAGCAGTGATCAAAAACCTCCCCAAAAAAAAGAGTCCAGGGCCTGGTGGATTCCCCGGGGATTCTACCAAACACTCAAAGAAGAAATAATACCTAATTCTCTTGAAGCTGTTTCAATAAATAGAAACAGAAGGAAAACTACCAAACTCATTCTATGAGGCCAATATTACCTTGATCCCCAAACCAGTCAAAGACCCCCTCAAAAAGGAGAATTACAGACCAATTTCCCTGATGAATATGGACTCCAAAATTCTCAACAAGATCCTACTTAATAGGATCCAACAGTACATTAAAAGGATTATCCATCATGACTAAGTGGTATTCATCCCTGGGATGCAAGGTTGGTTCAACATTCACAAATTGATCAGTGTGATATATCATACCAACAAGAAAAGAGTCAAGAACCATATGATCCTCAAGAGAAAGCTGGGGTAGCAATTCTCATATCAGATAAATTGGATTTTAAACTACAGACTATAGTTAGAGATGCAGAAGGGCACTATATTATTCTTAAAGGAAGTATTCAACAAGTGGATATGACAATTATAAATATATATGCCCCCAACAGGGGAGCAGCAAGATACACAAGCCAACTCTTAACCAGAATAAAGAGACATATAAATAAAAATACATTAATAGTAGGGGACCTCAACACTCCACTATCAGAAATAGACAAAGCACCCTGGCAAAAACTAAGCAAAGAATCAAAGGCTTTGAATCCCATACTCAATGAGTTGGACCTCATAAATATATAGAGAACACTACACCCCAGAACCAAAAAATACTCATTCTATTCTAATGCCCATGGAACATTCTCAAGAATAGACCATGTTCTGGGACACAAAACAGGTCTCAACCGATACCAAAAGATTGAAATTATCCCCTGCATATCTCAGACCACAACGCTCTGAAATTGGAACTCAACCACAAGGAAAAATTTGGAAGAAACTCAAAAACATGGAGACTAAGAACCATCCTGCTCAGGAATGACTCGATAAACCAGGAAATCAAAAATCAAATTAAACAATTTATGGAGACCAATGAGAATGAAAATACAACAGTCCAAAACCTATGGGATATGGCAAAGGCAGTCCTAAGGGGGAAATACATAGCCATCCAAGCCTCACTCAAAAGAATAGAAAAATCTAAAATGCAGTTTTTATATTCTCACCTCAAGAAGCTGGAACAGCAACAGAGGGATAGGCCTAATCCACGCACGAGGAAACAGTTGACCAAAATTAGAGCTGAAATCAATCAAGCAGAAACCAGAAGTACAGTAGAGCAGATCAACAGGACTAGAAGGTGTTTCTTTGAGAGAATCAATAAAATTGACAGACCACTGGCAAGACTTATCCAAGAGAAAAGAGAAAGGACCCTGATTATTAAAATTATGAATGAAAAAGGAGAGGTCATGATGAACACCATTGAAATTGGAAGGATTATTAGAAATTTTTAACAACAGCTATATGCCAATAAACTAAGCAATCTGGAAGAGATGGAATCCTTCCTGGAAACCTATAAACTACCAAGATTGAAACAGGAAGAAATTGATTTCTTAAACAGGCCAATTAATTATGAAGAAATTGAGTCAGTGATAAACAACCTTCCAAATAACAAAACTCCAGGCCCAGATGGTTTTCCTGGGGAATTCTACCAAACATTCAAAGAAGAAATAATACCTATTCTCCTAAAGCTATTTCAAAAAATAGAAACAGAAGGAAAGCTACCAAACTCATTCTATGAGGCCAATATTACCTTGATCCCCAAACCAGGCAAAGACCCCCTCAAAAAGGAGAATTACAGACCAATCTCCCTAATGAATATGGATGCCAAAATCCTCAACAAGATACTTGCTAATAGAATCCAACAGTTCATTAAAAGGATTATCCATCACGATCAAGTGGGATTCATACCTGGGATGCAAGCGTGGTTCAATATTCGCAAATCAATCAGCGTGATACATCATATCAACAAGGAAAGACTCAGGAACCATATGATCCTCTCAATCGTTGCCGAAAAAGCATTTGACAAAATACAGCATCCTTCCTGATTAAAACCCTTCAGAGTGTAGGAATAGAAGGTACATTTCTCAATCTCATAAAAGCCATCTATGAAAAGCCTACTGCAAATATTATTCTCAATGGGGAAAAGCTGGAAGCCTTTCCCTTAAGATCAGGAACTCGACAAGGATGCCCACTCTCACCACTATTATTCAACATAGTACTAGAAGTCCTTGCAACAGCAATCAGATGACAAAAAGGGATCAAAGGTATTCAAATTGGCAAAGAAGAAGTCAAAATGTCTCTCTTCGCAGATGACATGATACTCTATATGGAAAACCCAAAAGAAGCCACTCCCAAACTATTAGAAGTTATAGAGCAATTCAGTAACGTGGCGGGATACAAAATCAATGCTCAGAAATCAGTTGCATTTCTATACATGAATAACGAGACCGAAAAAAGAGAAATTAGGGAATCCATCCATTTACAATAACACCAAAAACCATACATTACCTTGGAATTAACTTAACCAGAGACATAAAGGACCTATATTCTAGAAACTATAAATCACTTTTGAAAGACATTGAGGAAGACATAAAAAGATGGAAAGATATTCCATGCTCATGGATCGGAAGAATTAACATAGTTAAAATGTCCATGCTACCCAGAGCAATCTACACTTTCAATGCTATCCCAATCAAAATACCGAGGACATTTTTCAAAGAACTGGAACAAATAGTCCTTAAATTTGTATGGAAACAGAAAAGGCCCCGAATCTCCAAGGAACTGTTGAAAAGGAAAAACAAAGCTAGGGGCATCACAATGCCGGATTTCGAGCTGTACTGCAAAGCTGTGATCACAAAGACAGCATGGTACTGGCACAAAAACAGACACATAGACCAATGGAACAGAATAGAGAGCCCAGAAATGGACCCTCGGCTCTTTGGGCAACTAATATTTGATAAAGCAGGAAAAAACATCCGGTGGGAAAAAGACAGTCTCTTCAATAAATGGTGCTGGGAAAATTGGACAGCTACATGCAAAAGAATGAAACTTGACCACTATCTCACACCATACACAAAAATAAACTCCAAATGGATGAAAGACCTCGATGTGAGACAGGAATCCATCAAAATCCTAGAGGAGAGCATAGGCAGCAACCTCTACGACATCGGCTACAGCATCCTTTTTCATGATACATCCCCAAAGGCAAGAGTAACAAAAGATAAAATGAATTTATGGGACTTCATCAAGGTTAAAAGTTTCTGCACAGCCAAGGAAACAGTCAGAAAAACTAAGAGGCAGCCCATGGAATGGGAGAATATATTTGCAAATGACACTACAGATAAAGGACTGGTATCCAAGATCTACAAAGAACTTCTCAAACTCAATACATGAGAAACAAATAAACAAATCAAAAAATGGGCAGAAGATATGAACGGACACTTTTCCAATGAAGACATACAAATGGCCAACAGACACATGAAAAAATGTTTAAAATCATTAGCCATCAGGGAAATTCAAATCAAAACCACCTTGAGATACCACCTTATGCCAGTTAGAATGGCCAAAATGGACAAGGCAGGAAACAACAAATGTTGGAGAGGATGTGGAGAAAGGGGATCCCTCCTACATTGTTGGTGGGAATGCAAGTTGGTACAGCCACTTTGGAAAACAGTGTGGAGGTCCCTTAAAAAGTTAAAAAGTGAGCTACCCTATAATTCAGCAATTGCACTACTGGGTATTTACCCCAAAGATATAGACATAGTGAAGAGAAGGGCCATATGCACCCCAATGTTCATAGCAGCAATGTCCACAATAGCTAAATCATGGAAGGAGCCGAGATGCCCTTCAACAGATGACTGGATTAAAAAGATGTGGTCCTTATATACAATGGAATATTACTCAGCCATCAGAAAGAACGATTACACAACATTTGCAGCAACATGGACGGGACTGGAGGAGGTAATGGTAAGTGAAATAAGTCAAGCAGAGAAAGACAATTATCATATGGTTTCACTCATTTATGGAACATAACAAATAGAAAGATCGGTAGGAAGGGAAGAGTGAAGGGGGGTTAAACAGCGAGGGAATGAACCATGAGAGACTATGGACTCTGGGAAAGAAACTGAGGGCTTCAGAGGGGAGAGGCGTGGGGGAATGGGATAGGCCGGTGAGGGGTATTTTGTTGCACTGGGTTTTCTACACAAGTAATGAATCACGGAACAGTACATAAAAAACTAAGGATATATTGTATGGTGACTAACATAATAAAAAATTATTATTAAAAAAAGAAAAAAGAGTTGCGTTACCTTACCTGAAGCACAGGAATAAGTACTTGAACAACAGTAACAACAAAAATGGGGTTCTGTAATGATGGAGGAGGGGAGAGTAGATCCTTGTAGGCATCCAACAGTGAACACATCAGCCTTTATTTTACACAAACATATCTAATTCCACTTGAATGAGAGTATTATTATGAACTGGATTTGTATTAACACTGGTTTAACAATAGAGAAAAGAAATTGAGTTCTTTTAGCAAAAATAGCAAATATCCAAATGGCTGACATTCTGCAAGAACAGCTTAAGATATCACACATTTCTTCAACTGTTCCATTGTTGAAAATATGCCTTCTCTGGAATTTTCACTTTTGTTCTCTAATTTCTATCTCAAATTTCTATCTCAAATCCAAAAATGGCAATCATCTGTTCTAGTACTAACCTTTCCCAATTTTCCAGAAGAATAAGACTCTGGAGGGAGGAATGATTTATCCATAATTAGATGGCCAGTTATCCGTAAAATAGTGTCTAGAACCCAACTTTTATAACCTGGCTCCAAAAACCTCTTTTGTTTTCATCAATTGGATTTTCAAGGTGATTCCATACTCCATATCAGTTACCACTGGTATTTATTCTATGGGATTGTCTGGCTCTTTCAAGGCAAACTTTGTTATCCCTAATTTATTTTTAATTATGTAACCTTATAAGAACAATTCCAAAATTTTAGAGAAACTTTCAACTTTACCTAAAGGAAAAGAATGCCAATAAGAGTATTGTGTTCCCTCTCAATCTCAAGCACCCCCAGCAGCTGCTCAATCCATTCCACCACTTTAATCCACAAGCACACACCCTACAGATATTTTAGTCATCAGAGATCAGTACTGCCTTTCTGAAGGCCTGCTACTAGAAATGTCTAGTGACACATTAAAGTTAGTTCACATCAATGGAATGATGATTCAGTAATTTAATACACTGCTATTAAATTCAACAGGATCAATTTTTGCTTGCTATAGAGAAAAGAGAAGCTAACATTTACTTAAACAGACTCTTAGATAAAATTGTCAGCGATTGGACTTAACAACCTGTGCTTGTTGCAGGCTCACAAATCCCAAACTATAACTTATCGGTATAAAGCCAACCTCATCTGTTAAGTCAAGAGGAGCCTTGTAGCTGTAGAGTTGTTACTGAAGATCATGTGATGAAGAGGAGAGTCTTTTTATCTCTCAGATATGCTGTCTGCTGAACTGACTCTCTAAGGCAGAGATGCCAGGCCAATGCTATCCAATGGGAATATAGTGCCAAGTTACAGTCAAGTCACATGCACAATATTAAATTTCCTAGCAGCTCCATTAAAAAAAGAAACAATGAAATTAATTCTAACATTGTATTTTACTTAACCTAATATATCCAAAGTATCATTATAGTGTATGATCAATATAAAAATTATTAATGAGCTATATTACATCCTTTTTTGTACAAAGTTTTTAAAATCTGATGTGCATTTTTTTAGAATTTTTATTTATTTTTATTTTTTTAAATAATATTTATTTTGTTATATTAGTCACCATACAGTACATCCCCAGTTCTTGATGCAATGTTCCATGATTCATTACTTGCATATAACACCCAGTGCACCATGCAATACGTGCCCTCCTTAATACCCATTGCAGGACTATCCCAATCCCCCACCCCCCTCCCCTCTGAAGCCCTCAGTTTGTTTCCCAGAGTTCACAGTCTCTCATGGTTCATTCCCCCTTCTGTTAACCCCCCCTTCATTCTTCCCTTCCTTCTCCTACCGATCTTCCTAGGTTTTATGTTCCATAGATGAGAGAAACCATATGATAATTGTCTTTCTCTGCTTGACTTATTTCACTTAGCATAATCTCCTCCAGTCCCGTCCATGTTGCTGCAAATGTTGTGTAATCATTCTTTCTGATGGGTGAGTAATATTCCATTGTATATATGGACCACATCTTTTTACTCTAGTCATCTGTTGAAGGGCATCTCGGCTCCTTCCACGATTTAGCTATTGTGGACAATGCTGCTATGAACATTGGGGTGCATATGGTCCTTCTCTTCACTACATCTGTATCTTTGGGGTAAATACTGATGTGTATTTTAAACTTAAATCACATCTCAGTTTGGATCAGCTACATGTGTAGTTACATGTAACTACACATGTAGCTGGTGGCTACCATATTGGAAGCACAATGCTGGGCAAATGCACCTCCAAACCCCAGAGATTCCTAAAGCAAAGTGTCCACCTCCTTTTTGTGGAAGAAAAATTACACAGTCTCTACTAGATGGACTGTGTTCTGTACCCTGAAGGGCTTTCCTCCCTTCTAATTAAAGGGATCTCAGGGATGCCTGGGTGGCTCAGTCAGTTAAGCCTCTGACTCTTGTCTTTGGCTCAGGTCACTTTCTCAGGGTGGTGAGATAGAGCCCTGTGTCAGGCTCCATGCTCAGTGGGGAATCTGGTGGAGATTCTCTCTCTCACTCTCCTTCTGCCCCTCACCCAGTTCTCTCTCTCTCTCTCTCTCTCTCTCTCAAATAAATAAATAAATCTTAAAAAAATAAAGGGATCTCATAGCAGTGCTGTTTCTTGGGGTTCTGCTTTTGTGCTCTTGAATTTCTCAGTTATTCTACTTTGTGAGCACGGGAGGTAAACTTCACTTGTGTTGGACTTCCTTACCTCCCTGAGCTCACAGGTAAAGCTGAGAGGATCCTGCCACACCTGTAAGACTCTCTGCCTCACCCTACTTGTGCCCCATCCTACCTCATCCACGTCCTGTGCAAAGGATAAAATGGTAAGTCCTGCAACTATCAATGGGAAGAGATCTAGCTTTTGGTTATACAGTCTTTGAGTGCACAAATCACAAGACTTGCTTCTCCAAATAGTCCTGCCTTGTTGTTTCTCTACTGACCAACTGGCTGGCTTACTAATAAGAACTAACACTTATTGTGTGTTCCACACACAATTTTAATTTGCTAAATTTCATAATAAGACTTCATGGGTGCCATTATTAACCTTATTTGGTAAATAAGGTAGCCTTATTTGGACTACTTAGGCATATTAAGTGACTTGGCCAAGGTCACACAGTCCACAGGAGAGTTGGAATTCAGTCCCAGCTCAGAGGCCTACGCTCATAAACACTACATTCTACACTGACTGGCTCTTTGGGTTCTGGATTCACCCCCTGGCTTTATGACCCACATCTTATCCTGACTTCTTGGTCTAGCAACATCCCACTGAGATGAGCTCCAAATCTTGCCTGTTTTAGCTCTCTTCGCTCCTGTCTCCACCTTAATCAGCATCTGCTGGACTCAGAGTTCTCATTGGCTCTCTACACCAGACTAAAGGCCCTTGACCATCCACCTACATGTCAGAAAACAGGAAAGAAGTGCACAGAACAGCATTCATTTAACAGTTATTTACCAAGACCTTTTGCATGCTGGGCAAGATGCTGAGAGCTGGGGCTATAGCAAAAGACAAAAATGAGCTCCCTGCTTTCAGGGAGTTTAGATTTTAGTGAGGGGAGAAAGACAGTAAATAAATAAACCCAAAAACTGAAAATTGAAAAGGAAAATTATCTACATGTGCCTAAAACCCCTAACACCTTCATGCATGTGTTAATCTGTTCATAAATCCTAGAAATCTAATGGAATTAATTACAGACTGAAACTACTTTCTGTTGTTCTTAAGCAAAGAAGGCTAAGATAGACTGTACTTCTGCACCCAAAGGAAGCCCCAGCCTATATTTTTTTGTTGTTGTTTAGAAGTCTTGCATATATATATATATATATATATATATATATATATATAACTAAAAGAAACTTTTATCTTTGTAACCCCAATAAAGCAAAGGAAAGTGGAAATTTGATGTCCCCACAGACCCATAATTTCTGTCCTCGGATAATAAATGAAAGGGTTTGTCATGGGTAGGATGCCCCTGGGACAGGAGAATCTGAGATGGGGGTTTGTGTGTAGGTGAATTATTGGTCATGCCCTTGGGATTAATTAGCAGTGGTGTAAATAGAAGTGAAGGAAGTAAGAGTGTGCAGAGAAGTCGAAGTGTGATGCAGTCGCCTATCCATAAGGAACATTGGAGCTGATGGCCCTTCAAAGATGTCCCAAATTGAAATAATGAGACAAGATCTTCAACAACCAGTCTCTGAATGGGGTTTCCCCTGGGGAAGGTGAGTATACTTGGGCAAGGCAGCTCCTTTTGGTGAGAGCAGATCCCGGGGAAGGGTTCAGTTGTGACTGTCAGCAAGCAAATCTTCCAGCAGTTGGGGAAATGAGCCTAAATACTGAAAAGCAGATCTAAGTGGCATAACCCAGGATCCCCAATGAGCTCAGAACATCCATTTTCTTTCCTTGAATAGTTGCTGAGTCTCCCCACAGAGGCTTGAATGTGAGTTGTGTCCTGGTGTCCACTTTTGTCACTACGTAAACCACCCTAGGAATATCCTGGTCCAGACTGTTCGTCTAGAATATCAAAGAATCCAAACTTGTCAGCAAATGGTGATTGAAACAATTTAATGGCTTTCTGTCTCTGAAGACCGTGCAATGTCTATCTCAATCACAGTCTCCTCTGAGAGAAAAAGGGGTATACTAATTTTGGTATACCTAAATAAATGTAGAAGTAATGTGATAGAATGAAAAGAATAGAGAGTAGTCAGGGTAGGCCCCTCTGAGAAAGCACACTCAAGATGAAAATTGAATAATTAAAGTCAACCATGAAGACGTTTTGGGAAGAGGGTTCTCCATAGCAATAACAGCAAGTGCAAAGGCCCTGTGGCAGAAATATTTCACATTCTCTAATATTTCATATTCTCCAAATATTTTACTATTTCTCTAAGAAAAGGAAAAGGCACGTGTGGTTGGAGATTCATGAGTTGGGGAAGAACAGTATGAAATGAGGTTAGAGTTGTAAATGAAGAACAGATTATCTATTTGACAATGATTTATTGAGTACCTACTACGTGCTAGGCACTGTTCTAAATTCTGGTAGACATAGCAACAAACAAGTAGAGCTTTATAGACTTTGGTAGGGAATTTGTTTTTATTCTAAAGCAACTGAAGATCATTGAAAGATTTTAAGCAAGTGAGTGTCACAGTCCAAATTATTTTCCAAGAAGATGACTTCTCTGCTTTCTGAAGACTAGACTTGAAGAAGGGTGTCTACCTAGGAAGAAATGTAGTAATCTTGAAAATGACTATAGCAATTTGGGCTAAGTTTGTATGGAAAGATGGAGACAAATAGATGGATTTGTTCAAAATAGATGGATATGTTCAAAAAGCAAAGCTGACAGTGATTGCTCTGGAAGAGACATAGAAAATAAAGGAAAGAAGACTCAAGGCTAACTCCTAAATTTTTGGTTAGAGCAGCTGGATGGTTAGACAATGGTGTTATTTACTAAGAAAAGGAAGATAAAAGCACATTTGCAGATAAAAATCCATTTTGATATTAACTTTGGCATCTCTATTGCATGCCAAATGGAAACATCAGATGAGCAGTTTCATATGTGAACTTAACTTTTAGGTGGAGTTAAAGATATAAATTTTGATAAATTTTGATAAATGCCATCAGCATACAGGTGGCATTTATTTTATTTTTATTTTTTCAAAGATTTTTATTTATTTATTTGACAGAGAGAGAGGCAGCGAGAGAGGGAACACAAGCAGAGGGAGTGGGAGAGGGAGAAGCAGGCTTCCCGCTGAGCAGGGAGCCCTATGTGGGGCTCGATCCCAGGACCCTGGGATCATGACCTGAGCCGAAGACAGATGCTTAATGACTGAGCCACTCAGGCACCCCTAAAGATGGCATTTAAAACCAAAGTATTGATGGGATCATTGTATTAGTCAGCTCAGACTGCCATAACAAAATACCGTAGACTAAGTGGCTTAAACAACAAGAATTTATTTTCTCAGTTTTTGAAGGCTGGAATTCCTAGATCAGAGTGCTAACACAGATTCTGGTGAGGCCTTCCTTCCTGGCTTGCAGATAGCTGCTTTCTCACTGTGTCCATACGTCAGAGTGACAGCAAGCTCAACAGAAATCTCTTCCTCTTCTTGAGGGCACAATCCTATCAGATTAAGGCCCTACCTTTATAACCTCGTTTAATCTTTTTGTTGTTGTTACTGCTGTTGCTGTTCATAGCAGCTTTATTCACAATAACCAAAAAGTGGAAACAACTCATATGTTCACCGACCAGTGAATGGAGAAACAAAATGTGGAATATCCACACAAAGGAATACTCTTCAGCAATAAAAATGAATGAAGTACCCATGATGCAGCAAAATGGATGAGTCTCAAATGCATAATACTCAGTAAAAGAAGCCAGACACAAAGACTGTATATATGATTTCACTTACATAAAATGTCCAGAAAGGTAAATCTACAGAAACAAAAGTATATTAACAGTTTCCTGGGGTTGGTATGGGAATGGGAAATAACTATAAATGAGCATAAGGGACCTTAGTGGAGTGAGGAAAATGTTCCAAAACTGAATTATGGGGATGGTCATACAACTTTGTAAATTTAACAAAAACCATCCAATTGTACATAAAGTTGTTTATCTGAAATAATTGTCTTCAGAATGGAGCAACAGGAAACAAAAGACTGGGATATCTGAGAGAAGGGAACAAATGAGATGACCCCCACAGCAGCACTCTCTGTCTAGAAGATATTTCTGGCCTGTAGGTGCAGAAAGGGGGAACCAAACAGAGTTTTACCTACCAAAGACCTTATTTCCAGATAAAGCCATATTGGCAACCACTCCAACATATAAATTTTAAGAGGGGACACAATTCAGTCTATAGCAATCACCTAAGAAAAGAATAAGGGTAGAAAAGAGACAAGGGCATAGAATGAGCCCTCATAAGATATTCCAACATCCTAAAAGGAAACCAGAAACAAAGATCAAGAAGCAGCAGCTGTTGAGATAGGAGGAAAGGAGAGTATCATGAGACAGAAACCACGAGAACAAAATGTTTTGGGAAAAAGAAAGAAGGGCAGTGTGGTACGCTTCTGAAAGTTGCTCCAATTTAAGAACAAAAAATTGGACACTGAATGTGGCAAGATGAAGTGATATTGGTAAGATCCCTTTCAACAGGCAGAAGGATGGAAATCAGATTAGAACAGGCAGAAGAGGGAAGGGAACAGGAGGTGAGGATGTGGAAACTGTGAATATAGACAAGTTTTTCCAGTGGGTTTGCTGTGAAGGGGAACAGAGAAATGGGCCAGTAGCTGTAAGAGGCCATGGGATGGAAGGGAGAGAACAAACAGCACAGTCCTAATACTGTAGTTTATCCTCAGAGTCCCTTTTGCTCTGCCTACTTGGTGGACCTTCCTTAACATAGCACTCTCCCTGTCTGTGTGGTACCACAACTCCCCTCATTGCCCCTCCTTTCCTAGTAGCGCAGCATGGTCATCAAAAGCCCAGACCCTAGAGCCAGAATCTCAGTACTGCTATTTACTAACTGTATAACAATGGACAAGTAACTTACCCTCTCTGTGGCCTCTGATTCTCCATTTATGAAATAGGGTTGATAATTGTAATAGTGCCTTCCACACAGTTATTATAGAGGTTGAATCAGTTAATAGATTCAAGTGATTAAAATAGCACATGGCAAGTGCTATAAAACTATTTGTAAAAATAAATAAGTTTAAGGTTGCCTGGGTGGCTCAGTTAAACATCCAGCTCATGCTTTCAGCTCAGGTCATGATCTTAGGGTCGTGAGATCAAGACCAAAGTTGGTTCTAAGCTTAGCCTGGAGTCTGTTGGGACTCTCTCTCCCTCCCCGTCTCCCTCCCCCTCTACCCCTCCCCCAGCTCACACACACACATGCACTCCCACTCTCTCTCTCAAATAAATAAATAAGTAAAATCTTTATAAATAAATAAATAAATAAATAAATAAATAAATAAATAAATAAATAAATTTACACTTTATAAGAAGATGCCTTACATTCATTGCTGGCTTAAAGTGGACACTGTATCCATTACTTCTTCATTCTTACTACATAATGAAATACTCTTAAGTATCTAATTTTATATGTGTGTTGTGTCCTTCACCAAGGTTCTATAACAAGGAGTTTGCCTTCTTTTCCATTTATAACATCTTATAGCTCTCTAAGAGATTTACGTGTATGTAAATCCGCTACCTTTATTTAGAGCCTTAAAATAATAGACCAAATTAAAATCTTAGTTCATGTTTTTCCCATATTATTAATAAAGCCAAAGTTTAAAAAAAAAGAGGTATACCAATTCATACCTAAAGGAAATGTTTTAACTGAGATGCATTAGCCTGAATACATGCTATTATGAGCTGAATTATATCCCCTCAAAATTCATATGTTTCAGTCTTAACTCCCAGTATCTCAGAATGTGACTGTACTTGGATTTAGGGTCCTTAAGAGGTAATTAAGGTAAAATGAGGTCATAGGAATGGGCCTAATCCAGTATGACTGGTGTTCTTATACAAAGAGATTAGGACATAGGCACACATGGAGGGAAGGCCATGTGAAGTATAGGGAGAACAAGGTCATCCAGAAGCCTAGGAGAGAAACTTGGGCAAATCCTTCCCTCACAGCTCTCAAAAGAATTAATTATTATTATTATTATTATTGTGGTGATTGTTATTATTATTATTATTATTATTATTATTATTATTATTGCCTCCGGAACTGTGAGACAATAAATTTCTGTTGTTTAAATCACCCTGTCTATGGTATGTTGTTATGGCAGCCCCTAGCAAACTAATACACACACTATAGGATGGGCCTGCAAGTAGCTGGAGCTTTATGGCTTAAAACATTAGGAAGCCTGGGATGCCTGGGTGGCTCAGCAACTGCCTTCGACTCCGGTCATGATCTCAGCATCCTAGGATCAAGCCCTGCATCAGGCTCCCTGCTCAGTGGGGAGTCTGCTTCTCCCTCTCCTTATGCCCCTCTCCCTCTCTCTGTCCCTTCTCCTCCCCCTGATCATGCTCTCTCACTCTTTCACTCTCTCACTCACTCTCTAATAAATAAAATCTTTAAAAAAAATTAGGAAGCCTAAATCTAATAGCCAGGCCAAACCCTGGAGTCAAAGACTTGACTTTAAGTAGAGTCCAATATGCTAATGAAAAGTTCCCTGCTCATTGCTAACATGATTCCCACCAGTAATTGGACAATGGTCAAAATAAGTAATTTCAGGAAAGGTCTCTTCTATGTCAATAGAAGCTCAACTAAAACTGCCCCTATATCCCAAGGAATGAGAATTAATATCTGTAAGAATAACAATGCAATTATAAATTTAATCAACTTTAGAACATAAAATGACCATTTATTGTTATCAAATTTGTCTCTAAAATGCAGAAAACTGTCTAGTAATGCTAAAACAATAGCATATTGAGAAAAATATATGCATTCAATGTACTGATGATGTATCATGAATTCCATGTGGTTCTTTTTTCTAGTGGTTATGTGGTATCTCCTGAGACTGTCAGAATATAATGGTCTATTTATCATTTGAATTGAATCCAGATTGGCTGTTGATAGATTCTAAGTGCTCACATACAAATTTTTCTGCCTAAAAAAATATATGAAACCAGTCAGCTTGCAAAAGAGGCCTAGAAAACACCTAAGATTGGAATCTTGCATCCATCTTGTAGCTTCAACTCTGTTCTCTTGGCAACACTCAGGTGAGAACAGGAAGGCACCACAGTCCTCCTTGCTTTTCTTATTTTCTCTTCAGATCTGTACAAAGAGGATGCCCTCCAGTCTCACCTATGTGAGAGGTGGAAATGCTGACACAGGAATGCATAGTCAACAAAAGCCAAACTTTACCTAATCCATATCATGGGGTGGCCAACAAAAGTTCTCAATGCTAACTATCTACAGTCCCTTTGACTTTAAGTTCCCCTTCCTCATTCCCATACCAAAGTCACACATACAACACTGAGGACAGGCACCTTGTGTTATTTTGTTTGTGCCCCTAGCACAGACTCCCCAGTATTTACTGAATAGAAGGATATTGAAGACCAGGTAAACAAAGAACGTTTATTGAACTGAACCTACAACCACATGCCTGCGGCCATTCACATACCATGGGGCATAGTTTGCCTCACCTCTTTTTCTTTCCATAAAAAGAGGATAAATTAGAAAATTTTAAGGCAAGAGGAGTGAAAAAGTGAGGTAGGATAGAACAGAAATATCAAGGAAACACTTTTCGTCCGAACATTTTTATATTTAAAATCTCTTTTTAAATGAAATATTTATAGAATCCTAGTAGCTAAAATGAATAAAAGCAATTCTCCTCTGATCCAAAAGTGGTGGGAATTAATCACCTCAACCCTTACTTCAACTCTCTCTTAATTTCCTCATTGGCATACAACCTCTCAAGATAGACTGAGGCATTTCTGGAATGTGGTGTGAAAATCACAGGCAATAGCAGAAAGAGTCCTAGGTCAAAGTCAGATTTGCTTGTCAGTTATGTGACCTTAGCAACTTCTGTTAACATCTTTTTACCTCATCATCCTCATCAGTAAAGTAGGGAAAAATCATACTATGCAGGTAACTGGCCAAAATGCAGTATCATAGTAGTACATAGTACAATAGCTGAACCTTAGATAATTTAATTATTTGTCAAATGACACAAAACAAAGAAAGATGTTATAGCTGGTCTCTTCATCTAGACACCATAAAAATTTCCTCTTTTTTTTTCCAGTTTATTTAAACTAAAAACAAAAACAGTTCATTCTTTTCTCTTGTCCCACTGCCACCCACCCTCCTTCTCTGGTAACTGCTGATCTCTGAGCTTAGTTATACACACACACACACACACACACACACACACACGGGGCAAGATTTCATTCCTTTTTATGGTTGAGTAGTTGTCCACTGTATGTATGTGTGTGTATATGTGTGTGTGTGTGTGTGTGTGTGTATGTATATATATATATCACTATTTCTTTATTCATCCATCAACAAACACGTTGTTTCCGTATCTTGGCTATTGTAAATAATACTGCAATGAACATGGGGGGTGTATCTTTTTGAATTAATATTTCATTTTCTTCAGATAAATACCCACAAGCAGAATTTTTAGATTATATGGTAGTTCTACTTTTAGTTTTCCATACTATTTTCCATAGTGGGTATACCATTTACATTCCCACTGACAGGGCATAAAAATTCCCTTTACTCCACATCTTCACAAAACTTATTATTCCTAGTCTTTTCGGTAATAGCCATTCTAACAGATGTAATTTGATATCTCATTGTGGTTTTGCATTTCCCTGATGATTAATGATGTAGAGCATCTTTTCATGTATGTGTTGGTCATTCATAGGTTTCCTCTGGAAAAATGTCTATTTGGATCTTCTACCCATTTTTTTTAAGCTTTTATTTATTTATTTGACAGAGACAGCCAGCGAGAGAGGGAACACAAGCAGGGGGAGTGGGAGAGGAAGAGGCAGGCTCCTAGCGGAGGAGCCTGATGTGGGGCTCGATCCCAGCGTTCTGGGATCACACCCTGAGCCAAAGGCAGACACTTAACGGCTGCGCCACCCAGGCGCCCCTTCTACCCATTTTTAATAAGACTGTTTTGTTTTTCTATTGAGTTGTATGAGTTCTTATATATTTTGGATATTAGCCCCTTATCAAACATATGATTTACCAACATTTTCACCCATTCAGATGTTGCCTTTCATTTTGTTGAAATATCCCCTTAATTCTGCAAATTTTGTCCAGAGGAAAAATGCCACTATATGTGAGAGTATATATGAGTATACTCATATTCAATGTATGAAAGTAGCCAAATACTTTAAACAAAGTTGTTCCCCATTTGCACCTATCTTTGTCAGGAAACTCCCAGGGCCAATAAACACGGTATTTTCAAAGTCCAGTGATTTAAGCTCATATTCATATTGGATAAAGAACCAGTAGTTAGTTTGCTGGGATTTTGATTCTCCAGAGCCAGACCAAAACCAAACAAAACAAAAACAGAGCCATGGGAGACATTAGCTGGGTCAGGAGGACATCTATAAAAACCTTATTTCTAACCAGAAAAATACTATCAAGTTGTTCTCTACATTTTCAAAGGGTTTTTCTCCTGACACTCTGAACCTCTTAAATAATTTCCTGATTTACCTGGGAAATCACCCAGGGTTGACCCAAATGCAAGATTTGGACCTTTAACCTGTATGTCAAATCCTCAAGCTCAACTAGCCAATGTTTTTGCGCCACGAAATACACAGTGACAGTGGGTGCTGTAGATCAGGGTGCTTTAGAGTGGGGTTGATAGCCTTGACTTCCTCAGCCCAGGAAGAAGATTAAAAATGACTTTTTGCTTACTTATAATTTGTAAGGATAGAATTCTCCAAGGTCTCTCTCAGCACAGGTAACAGACCTTGATTTATTCATGTTTGAATCTGTCAAGCGAGCTATAATATAAACAGAACAAAGAGAATGAGATCACTTGGGGAGTATACGTGCCATGGTAATAAGGCACAACACTCTCAGGGAGCTAGATATTGGGAATTATTTCATAATGACTCTGCTGTAAACATTTACAGGCAAAGTCTCTATCCTGAACTTAATGGTGGAACTGAAGTGAAATGGAAAATAATCTTACTAAATTATAAAGCCTTATTAAAATTATTTTGTTTTTGATTGAGTTCCATAAATGCCCACCTTTATATCAGAATTCAGTTGCATAAAACAAAATCCACTTAAGCCAGTTTAAGTAGAAAGGGATTCAGAACTGAGCAATAAACAGCTTATATATCTCTGGGAAGGCTGAAGAAACAGACTTTAGATTGAATATTCATCCCTCAGAGCCACATCATAGAACAGGTCCACCAAAGAGCTGCTCCCTCTTCTAGAGTCAGGAAGCCTCTGGCTCCAAACCATATTCCAGTTGCCATGTTCACAAAATCATGTCATCAAAAGATTCACTGCAGCTGCTGCCAGTTCCTGAATTAACTGTGTGCACTGTGCTCCATCAATGCACAAAGGATGCCACGTCCTGTGTTGTGACACCCACACAGCTGGTGGCTGGACACTGAGACCTCTGCTAGCATGTTAGAAAAATAAAAAAAACCTTGGGGGGGGACTTCAAAACTGGTTTGACAGTAGAAATACTAAAAGCCTAAATACTAAATACTAACTACTAAAAGAGATGGAGCTTCCAGCTCACTTCTACCTTCCAAATCCCACCTAACCAACCAAACCCAAATCAGTTCCTTATGGTAAGTGCAAGAGAATCTCTGGCTTTCCAGTCTCTGCAGGTCAGGAGGCACACCAGGAGGGTGAAATGGCTACAAAGCACCGATCTTCTATATTCACAATGATGTTATTCTGGCTAAGCAGGTGGTATAAGGCCCCATCCTGAAACATGGTCTCAGGTCTAGAAGGGATTTTAATGACCACCAGTTCATCTCCTTCAGTTAACAAACTGAGAACCAGAGATCATGATAGTTTTCTTAATATCACACAGCTAATTAGTGGCAGAACCAAGAAGAGATATCACATTGTCTCAGTCCAGCCCTCTTTTCATCTCCCCAGGTCTACCTCAAGAGATAATAAATAGTAAAGAGTATGGCAGTAACACTTCAATGTCAGATTTGGCCACATATAAAATATGTATAGATAAACAATACACTGTGAAGACAATTGGAAATACATCTTTTTCCAGGATTTACATGGCAGATTAACTGTTTATTGAGTGTCTCCTGTATATCAGACACTGTATTAGGTATTGGAGAAATGATGGTGACCAAAACAAATATGAGATATGTCTAGCAAAGGAAATAGGCAATTCAACAACTGTCAACAATAAAGGGCAATGAATATAATGAAAGGAGAACTAGAGAGAGCTATAGACAAATAAAACAGAAGAATTCACCTAGTCTAGGTTTTGGGGAAGACTTTCTGGGGGAGAAAATGATATATAGTTGAGATCTGCAGGGTAAGGAGAGGTTACACAGATGACAATAGCTGGTCAGTAATAAAGGAAGAGGGAATGTCACCCTATCATCTCCTTGAAGTAAGAGAAACTCAGAAACAGAGACGCTGGGGCACCTGGGTGGCTCAGTCGGTTAAGCATCTGCCTTCGGCTCAGGTCATGATCCAGGATCCTGGGATCAAGCCCTGCATCAGGCTCACTGCTCAGTGGGGAGCCTGCTTCTCCCTCTCCTCCCCACTCATGATCTCTGTTGCTATCTCTGTCTGTCTCTCTCTCAAATAAATAAAATCTGAAAGAAAGGAAGGAAGGAAGGAAGGAAGGAAGGAAGGAAGGAAGGAAGGAAGGAAGGAAGGAAGGAAGGAAGAGAGAGAGAGAGAGACTGAGAGCAGCTCAGTATAACTAAAGCATAACTTGCAAAAGGGAAAATGGCAAGAAAGAGTACCAGAAACCCCCAGAAGCAGATGGCAGGGATACTTTTAAGCCACGTGGAAAACTGGGCTTTATCCTAAGGCAATGTTTCCCCAATTCCAGTCATTCACATTCCCAATTCATTTACTTTGCCTTGTCCTTGCATTAGTTTCCTAGGGCTGCCTTAACAAAGTACCACAACTGGGTGGCTTAAAACAACAGAAATTTATTCTCTTATAGTTCTGAAGACTAGCAGTCAGACAGCTTTTGGCAGGGCCATGGTCCCTCTGAAGGCTCTTGTGGAGGATCCTTCCTTGACTCTTCCTAGCTCTTGGTGGCTGCCAGCAATCCCTGGCTTTCCATGGCTTAATGATGCATCCTTCCAATCTCTGCCTCCATAATCGCACAGCATCCTTCCTGTGTATGTTTCTTTTTCTCTACTTATAAGGACATATTGCATTAAGTCCTTATTGGATTAAATGTTCACCCTACTCCAGTAAGACCACATCTTCACTAATTACATATGCAACAACCCTATTACCAAATGAGGTCATATTCTGAGATTCTGATAAGGACATGAATTTGGGGGGACACTATCCAGCACTGTACAACCAGCCAAGTCATTAGTCACTTTATGCTTTTTTTAAATCAACTCACTTTAAATCAATTCCTAAGCAATAATATCCATTAAATCATATATCTGAAGAAATGATGGTATTTATTTCATATACAACAAAATAAAATTATAAAAACTAAAAAATCTTTGCCATGTACTAATATGATGCCTGTAACTTCAGGAAAAACTGCCCAAAAGGATAGCTTAAGAGAAGCCCTTAAGATAAAGCCCTCAGCTGTTTTTACCTATGAACAGCTACGGGAGTATCTGGTCCTGAATATAAGTTTGTCTTTGTGATGCATCCTATTACTGATTCCTAACCCTGGACATAATTGAAAATCATTCCCAGGTCAATTAAATCAGATCCTCTGAGACTAAGTTTAAAGACTACCCAGGTATCTCAAATCCATAGTCAGGATTAAGAATCAATAAAATTAGGATTCCTTTTAAGAGGAGATTTTTTACTGAGTTTATGTGATTGGCTTTAGCAGTAGCCTAAAGAAGAAATTAACAGGAATTAAAAGTTACTTGTTATTTGAATAGTTGCTAAGGATAATCCAAGTAGCTGAACTTCCTGCAGGTAACAAAAAGTTAGCTAGACATTTACCCATGAAAGCTCATATTATCACAAGAAGGTATATTGAATTTAGGGAGGCATATTGAATTTATCATCTCTATTTTTTAATGTACCCATCCACATAGAGTTATACTGGTTTGGTAACACATATAAGAATCCAGTTCTTCTACTCAGCTTCTATATTACTACTATATGCCTAAAAGCTATTGTGTGCATACAATATGCTGAGCACTCTTTTAAGAGCAATGCTTGTTTATTATCTAAATATTAAGTATTGCGACAACTCTATGAGGTATTACTTTTATTACCCTCATTTTATGAATAAAGAAACTGAGAGCATCAAGGTTCAATGACTTGCTCAGGATTGCACAGTTAATGCATATCAGAGCTGGATTTCAAACCAAGGCAGTCTGGCTGGGACTGAGTCCACCTAACCTCTCTGCTTACACTGCTTGATCTGCACGGCCCCCGTTGCTCCTTCTGCTCTCATTTAAGAGAAACAGCAAACTAGATAGAATCAAAGTGGTCATTTGCTTTTGGGAACACCTGTGTTCCTGATGGAATTATAATTAATACTGCATTAACCTCATCGTAAAAACATTAATTACTGTTGATTTC
The DNA here is from genome assembly GCF_024610735.1 of Ursus americanus. Lineage (NCBI taxonomy): Eukaryota > Metazoa > Chordata > Mammalia > Carnivora > Ursidae > Ursus > Ursus americanus. The sequence continues at coordinate 6,433,286 of NC_142137.1, read as the reverse complement.
TATTCTGACAACAAAGATGGACATTTCCAATGATTTCTTATATTCATTAGCATGTTTCCTAGATGAAAAATGTTTCATCATCTGAGAAGCCTAACTCAAAGTCTACAAACAAAGGCATAATAGGCCAATAATATAGACCTATTAAATCTGAACAAAAAAACTGCGTAATAGCACATTTCCTTGGCTTTTATAACCAAGCAAAATCAAAATACGGTTAAGAACAAAAGATGACAATAGAAAAACAACAATTTCTAGCAATATAAACCATTAAAAGGAATAAAGAATAAAAAGAATTCCTTGAACATACGGCAAAGAATTAACTGACAACCCAAGGTTCTATCAAAACTGTGCAGGCACAGCTAAGTGCTGCAGGCCATCTGCATTGAATCAGCTTCCCAATTAAAATATTTCCAGCCACTGGGAAATCACAGGTCATTCTAAATATTGGGTCCTGGTTGCAGTGGCTGCTATCTGCCTACACTACATTTTTCTCCAGGATTCTTCCTGGGGTTAAAAAAAATGCAACCCCTTCTGCATTAAAACCTTCTTCTACTGCCTAATTCATTCTTCCTTTCTCTTCTAATATCTCAAATGCTTTATACAGAGGAAAGAATGGAAATATGAGAGTTAATAAAATGGTCCTGAATATGAGATGATCACTCCAAAAAGCATGGAAGTAGAGACCAGTCTGGATAAACTTTGTGAGCAATCCGGAACAGTGGAGACTCTTCAACTTGGAAAAAGCGGCCCTGAGAAACAGACCCACAATGTGCTAGATAGATGATACTACCTCTGGTTAGAGCAGGCATCTAGAAATCAACTGACTACATCCATTGTTTTATATGTGACTAACTAAACTGTGTATCCCTTCTACTCTACTATGTAGGTCCTACAGTAGGGGCCACCCACACTTGAATGTCAGTGCCACCACTTACAAAACATTGACTTTGAACAATTCCTCAGCCTATCTCTCATCTGTAAATTAAGGATAATAAAGCTACTTAGTTCATTGGTTATTGTGAGAATGAACTGAGAACGAAAACACATTATGCTGGCACATGGTTAGTACACAACAATTGTTGGCTTACTTCTTGGATGACCAACAAACCAAAAATCTTATCTCTTAGATGACTGATGTCTAAGTTCCCTTCATCTTCATTATTCACAATAATTTAAAGAGGTTCTTTCATGTTGTTCCTGATGACCAACCAGATTTAGAAATTAAAAAATGGGTTCTACATCCTTACACTGCTCTTTATTGCATCTAGTTGCTATATGGACATTTTAGCTCCCTGACTGAGCTGCTATTTTCCTAAAACAAAAGGAAAAGAAAACTAAGCAACACTGTGTGTTTGTTTTTTACCGAAGTAGACAAAACACCCTAAGTTTATGGTGATTGAGAAATACCTTCACCAACTCTGAGAAAACCACAGTGACAATTAACCTAAGTCTCAGGATGAGCAACCTTTGGTCTCATGGCAACCTGACTGTTGTTCCCCTCCTCCCCCACCCATACCTAGCCATTGGTAGCCAAGCCAAAGATTTCCCACCAATGCATGGGCTCTGTGTTGCCATTCTGCATGTAGTCTGCCTTATTGTTACACATAAAGATGGAACAATCACCAACCACTGAGGTAACAAGAGACTGGAAAGACTAAAATAAAATAAAATAAAATAAAATAAAATAAAATAAAATAAAATAAAATAAAATGACAGTATAATTATTCCCTGGTATGAACAATAAGTTATTAGAGAGCACATGATTTTGTGACCTAGAATTTAACAGCTACATAGCCAAGAATAGAAATAGGCCTACTTACTTCTTTTTTTTTAAGGCCTACTTCTATTTCACATTAGTTAGTCACAGAATAATATGACCCAGAGCTAAAAGGGACCTTACAGTTATCAGTGGCTCTGTGATAATTCACCAAAATCAACTCACTGATTCACAAACGCCAAAGCACCAAAAATATATTTGCAAATCTCTTGTAAAAAGTGGAAATGGCCTTTTTGTTTAGAAAAAGTTATGGGTCACTTTTACAAATAAAAATAATTAAAATATACTACACTACACCACAGTACAATACAAACAAGGCCCAGGATAATCTGGAAAAGCAAAGATTGAAAGACAGAGAACAGGGGCGCCTGGGTGGCACAGCAGTTAAGCGTCTGCCTCCGGCTCAGGGCGTGATCCCGGCCTTACGGGATCGAGCCCCATGTCAGGCTCCTCCGCTATGAGCCTGCTTCTTCCTCTCCCACTCCCCCTGCTTGTGTTCCCTTTCTCGCTGGCTGTCTCTATCTCTGTCAAATAAATAAATAAAATCTTAAAAAAAACAGAGAACAAAACACTACTGTGTGACAAGACAGAGAAATATGACCTCACCATATCTCTTAGGATAAGCACCTATGTGTTCAGAAGAAATACCTTGATGAGTCATTGAGAACTGAGGGTAAGAAACAAGGGTAATCCTCAGCTAAAGAGAATTTACTGCTCTACTCTGAAAAATAAAGGTAGAAGAGAAAAAGAAAAAATGTGAGAGGGAGGAGCAGGTGCCCTGAAGACAGGGAGTGAGAATGCCTGCTAACAATAGGGAGGAGGCACTTGGGAAGATGAAAACTTCACATGACGATATTTAAATGGAAATCCTGTGCATAGAAGAATATGACAGCTCTCCATAACCCAAAAAATTTTCAATAAAGAGTATTCACCAGGGGCTCCTGTGTGGCTCAGTCAGTTAAGCTCCTGCCTGTGGCTCAGGTCATGATCCCACGGTCTAGGATTGAGCCCCGCATCAGACTCCCTGCTCAGTGGAGAGCCTGCTTCTCCCTCTCCCTCTGCTGCTCCCCCTACTTGGGCTCTCTCTCTCCGTCAAATAAATAAATAAATAAATAAATAAATAAATAAATAAATAATCTTTCAAAAAAATAGTATTCACCAAAAAATCACAAAGCTTTTCATAATTGGAGTTCATCTGGAAATCAATAAAGGGGACAAGTTCTGTGCCCTGCCTTATAGAGTCAATAACTAAGTGTAAAGTAGGGGGAATTTTTAATTTATACATTGAAGACTGGGAGACAGAGGTTAGGGTACCTGTAACTGGAAGAAAAAGAAGATTTGCAGAGAGAAAGTGGGAGAGACCCAATAAAAGTGAGAAATACCCATCATAGATGGCCAAAGATCTTTTAACAATAGTAATATATAAAATCCTCCTGTTCTGTGACTCTATCTCATTCAATTGCTCCAAAACCTTCATTAACTTTAGATTATAGCAATGTAGATTACGTCTGATTATTAAAACATAATTGTTTTGGACAAAACATGAAACAACTTTCTAAAGCCACTAGAGAGCAATGAAAAGCATGCAAGATAAGGAGATAAAAGCCTTGAAAGAAGGGAAGCACACTAATCATATCTACATTTAACAGATTTTTCCACTTATAATGCTCTGTAATTGCCACTAACAGTATTTCCCAGGTGCACGGGAATGGAGCCCAAACAGAAAGGAAAGGTCCCCAGGGAGTCAGAGGTCAATGTTTGGTGCTAGCAGAGTGGTGGGAAATTGGAAGGGTAATCCCAGAAAGGAGAATTACAAAGGGAAGAATCACAAAAACCTACAGAAGGAAAATTTCCAATGCCTTCAAGTTGTTACTGACTTCTGAACTAACATGCAAAGAGCAGAGCCCTTAGGATTCCAGCAGAAAGCAGCAGCTGTGCAAGGATAAGAAGTGAGGAGAGATTTCAGTACCTGCCTAGTAGCATGAATACAGCAATTAAGATCAGGTCCCACATTCCTACTAAAAGGTCAAAGGATCTACACATTAGAATTAAAGGCCATATCTAGAACTAAGGACTGAACCTTTAGACAAAGGACAAAATGAAAATAAACCCACCCCAACGAAGTTTAGAACTAAACCTCCCTAGGATCAGGATAATCAGACAACATTCTTCAGAAGGAGATAATCAAGTTTCTACACTATCATCCACAATATGCAATATACAAAATAAATTAATAGACTTGCCAAGAAGTATAAAGTAACATCAACAATAAAATAAGATGATTAGATGGCCTAGAGGGTGGCATTCTCAGCCAAAGATTTTTAAATAACTTTATAAATACTTTTAATTGACAGAAAAGAATGCATATGAGTGAATAATTTCAAAAGAAATGTGGAGATTTTTAAAAAGAATTGAATTGCATTTCTACAACTAAAAAAATACATAAAATGTTTTAAGTTATAGAATAACAGCAAGTTGAATACTGAAAAAAAAAAAAAAGAACCAGTGAACACAAAGACAAGTCAATAGAATAAGAAAAAAGAAGGCTGAAGAAAATTTTGAGGAATGATTATTTTCAGCATGAAATTATACACCCATAAAAATTGTAAAATAATTGTGGGAGTAGAATAGAACATTTTTAGACCTACAAGATCCCACAACTAACTATCCACACACTTCAAAGCTACAGAAGAAGCCATCAAAAGGAAGGTGTAAGTCCGAATACAGAAAGACAAGTGGCAGAACTCTCTTGAGTGTTTGAAGGATAAGGAAGGGAGAAGAACTAAATTCTCATCTTCCACGGAGGGTAGTCAATGAATAATGCCTAAAATGGAAAACTCAAGCATAGTGCAAATATATCTTTTCAAGCTATGGATAGTACCAAAATAATGAGCCAAAAAGAGTTCAAAGTAGTTGCCTCTGGAAAACGAACTTTGAGTCAGGAAGGTGAGGCATTCAGAGTTCTGCTCTTTTCCATAAGCACCACAGAATTCTTCCTCTTTAAATAATAAGACTGTTTAACCTTGATTAAAATAAAAACTGAATTTTTTTAAATGTCAAGAGATATATAATATCTGAAAAGCAAAGAAGAGCAAAATTGGAACTTATCCATAAAATAAAAAATGATTCTTCCATTTAAAAAATGGGGGAGGAGGGATTTTTTTAAATCTAGGGATTAGGTTAACTATTAAGGATGTGGTTTCTATTTTCACTTGAAAATTTTTCATAAAGAGATTGACTTATTCAAGGAAGCTTATAAGAATTATTTTTAAAAAGTAATTTAATTCATAGGAATTGGGGGAAAAAGAGAAATTATTATGAAATCAAAGAGCAAGAAGATGTAATAACCCCAAAGGGCTGAGAATCTTACTATATCTTAGGGAAGGAGAAATGTAAAAGCATTTTCCTTTAGACTGTAATTATAAAACTGTAAAAAAAAATTTTTTTTAAAGAACATGAACAAATTCTCTCCTGAAGAAGACATAAAATACTCATGGTAATGAGTGCCATGGTCTATTGTGAAGGGAAATGTTTCCAGGCGACCTTGGGTTGACAGATGTGTTACCAAACTCAATGCTTTTACAGAGTGGTTGGATGAAACAGAAATGCTTCTCTGCAAGCATTTACGACCCAAATCAACTTTCTGCTATACTTCAGAGATTTAACTGTGGTGATATAATTATCCCAAGAAAAGTACAGAAATTTCTGTGCATTATCTATTTGTAAACATGTTACTCTTATTCTCTTATATTAAAAAAAGTTTATTATGAGATTGTAACTACTGTATAAATTATGCTGTAATTTTTTAATATGATAATGTAGAAAACAGGAAAAAATGGTTTGCTTTGTTTTGTTTTAGTTGGAGAAGCAATAGGAGAAGGTAAAAGGAGGAAAATGAACTAGTATTTATTGAGTGCCAATCATGTTTATGAACATCATATGGACAATTTTTATAAGTAGATATTTATTTCAGTTTCCCTAGAAAACTGAACCAGAGGCAAATATTGAGAGTTAATATTTTTGGAGAAGGTTAATTTCAGGAAAGCAAGGATGAGAAAAAGGGAAATGAGATAAGGAGATAGAAAGCAATGCAAGGCATTACAGACATGTAATTATTTTTGCCTTGCACATTGACTTTAGGAACGAACATCATGCAAATGACTAGTGCTATGTATGCTGGCTTCCATGCTGTCTGTGCCTCGAAGGTATATAAAGCTAACTGTTCTTTCTGTAGGTCCTTCATGACCTCTATGGAAGCCCCTAGACATCTCCTCCCTGTATTGTTCCTGGTACGTGGGAAACGCCCCTTCTCAGGCCAGCCACACCCCACCCACCTCAACTCTTGTTTTCTGTCAGTTCATTGTGTTGACATGTTATCACTGATGAATTCCCTTTCCCATGCAGGTGGTTCTCTTAGACAGAACCCAGAATGTCTTGAAGCTGGCACTCTCTCACTGTGGCTCACATCTGGGTCTTTGGAAGCACTCACAAATCCTGTAAGTGCAGACCCATCCCAATATAACAGCAACTCTCCGGGACCTGCCACCAGTGTAAGTAGCAGGACTGTCTCTTCCCTCTCCATGTTCTAGACAACTATTCCTCAAACAGCAAGGACCACACACAAAGTTCTCTGAGTAATCTTCATGGAAACCCAATTCATTAAGCTTGGCATGAGGGCCACCCCTACACCTCACTCCTGGGACAGAGGGAGACTAACTGCTTAACCTCATCTAAGTTAAAGCTATCCATGAATCCCCTATTCTCTCCATACTCTTTTTTTTAAATGTTTTTTTATTATATTATGTTAGTCACCATACAGTACATCCCTGGTTTTTGATGTAAAGTTCGATGACTCATTAGTTGTGTATAACACCCAGTGCACCATGCAATATGTGCCCTCCTTACTACCCATCAACAGCCTATCCCATTCCCCCACCTCCCTCCCCTCTGAAGCCCTCAGTTTCTTTCTCAGAGTCCATAGTCTCTCATGCTTCATTCCCCCTTCTGATTACTCCCCCTTTCTTTATTCCTTTCTTCCCCTACCGATCTTCCTAGTTATTTTGTTCCATAGATGAGAAATCATATAATTGTCTTTCTCTGCTTGACTTATTTCACTTAGCGTAAGGTGTTATCTTAGTGTGGTTTTGATTTGAATTTCCCTGATGACTAATGATTTTGAACATTTTTTCATGTGTCTGTTAACCATTTGTATGTCATCATTGGAAAAGTGTCTGTTCATATCTTCTGCCCATTTTATGATTTGTTTATTTGTTTCTTGTGTATTGAGTTTGAGAAGTTCTTTGTAGATCTTGGATAAGTCTTTTATCTGTAGTGTCATTTGCAAATACATTCTCCCATTCCGTGGGCTGCCTCTTAGTCTTTTTGACTGTTCCCTTGGCTGTGTAGAAGCTTTATGAAGTCCCACATGTTCATTTTATCTTTTGTTTCTCTTGCCTTTGGAGATGTGTCCTGAAAAATGTTGCTGTGGCCAATGTCGTATAGGTTGCTGCCTATGTTCTCCTCTAGGATTTTGATGGATTCCTGTCTCACATCGAGGTCTTTCATCCATTTGGAGTTTATCTTTGTGTATGGTGTGAGAGAGTGGTCAAGTTTCATTCTTTGCATGTAGCTGTCCAATTTTCCCAGCACCATTTATTGAAGAGACTGTCTTTTTTCCCTTGGATGTTTTTTCCCTGCTTTATCAAAGATTAGTTGCCCAAAGAGCTGAGGGTCCATTTCTGGGTTCTCTATTCTATTCCATTGGTCTATGTGTCTGTTTTTGTGCCAGTACCATGCTGTCTTTGTGATCACAGCTTTGTAGTACAGCTCGAAATCCGGCATTGTGATGCCCCCAGCTTTGTTTTTCCTTTTCAACACTTCCTTGGTGATTCGGAGCCTTTTCTGGTTCCACACAAATTTAAGGGCTGTTTGTTCCAGTTCTTTGAAAAATGTCCTCGGTATTTTGATCGGGATAGCATTGAAAGTGTAGATTGCTCTGGGTAGCATGGACATTTTAACTCTCTTAATGCTTTCAATCCATGAGCATTAAATATTTTTCCATGTTTTTGTGTCTTCCTCAATTTCTTTCAAGAGTGATCTGTAGTTTCTAGAACATACATCCTTTATGTCTCTGGTTAAGTTAATTCCAAGATAACATATGATTTTTGGTGCTATTGTTAATGGAATGGATTCCCTAATTTCTCTTTCTTCAGTCTCATTGTTCGTGTATAGAAATGCAACTGATTTCTGAGCATTGATTTTGTATCCCGCCACATTACTGAATTGCTCTATAACTTCTAGTAGTTTGGGAGTGGATTCTTTTGGGTTTTCTATATAGAGTATCATGTCATCTGCGAGGAGAAACAGTTTGACTTCTTCTTTGCCGATTTAGATACCTTTTATCCCCTTTTGTTGTCTGATTGCTGTAGCAAGGTCTTCTAGTGCTATGTTGAATAATAATGGCGAGAGTGGGCATCCTTGTCGTGTTCCTGATCTTAAGGGAAAGGCTTCCAGCTTTTCCCTGTTGAGAATGATATTCGCTGTAGGCTTTTCATAGATGGTTTTTATGAGATTGAGGAATGTACACTGTATCCTTACACTCTGAAGGGTTTTAATCAGTAAAGGATGCTGTATTTTGTCAAATGCTTTTTCTGCATCTATTGAGAGGATCATATGGTTCTAGACTTTTTTCATGTTGATATGATATGGTTCTAGACTTTTTATCATGTTGATATGATCTATCACACTGATAGATTTATGAATGTTTAACCACCCTTGCATCACAGGGATGAATCACACTTGGTCATGATGGATAATCCTTTTAATGTACTTTTGAATCCTATTAGCTAGGATCTTGTTGAGAATTTTGGCATCCATATTCATCAGGGAAATCGGTCTGTAATTCTCCTTTTTCATGGGGTCTTTGTCTGGTTTGGGGATCAAGGTAATGCTGGCCTCATAAAATAAGTTTGGTAGTTTTCCTTCTGGTTCTATTTTTTCAAACAGCTTCAGGAGAATAGGTATTATTTCTTCTTTGAATGTTTGGTAGAATTCCCCAGGGAATCCATCAGGCCCTGGACTCTTGTTTTGGGGGAGGTTTTTGATCACTGCTTCAATCTCTTCATAATTAATTGGTCTATTTAAATAACCAATTTCTTCATGTTTCAGTCTTGGTAGTTTATAGGCTTCCAGGAAGGCATCCATTTCTTCCAGGTTGTTTAATTTATTGGCATAAAGCTGTTGATAAAAGTTTCTAATGATGCTTCTTATTTCTTTGGTGTTGGTTGTGATCTCTCCCCTTTCATTCATAATTTTATTAATTTGGGTCCTTTCTGTATTCTTTTGAATAAGTCTGGCCAATGGCTTGTCGATCTTATTTATTCTTTCAAAGAACCAGCTTCTAGTTCTGTTGATCTGCTCTACTCTGCTCCTGGTTTCTAATTCATTGATCCCTGCTCTAATCTTCATCAACTGCCTTCTTGTGCGTGGGTTAGGCCTATTCTTCTGTCCCAGATCCAACTTCTTGAGGTGAGAATATAAAAACTGCATTTTAGATTTTTCTATTCTCTTGAGTGAGACTTGGATGGCTATGTATTTTCCCCTTAGGACTGTCTTTGCAGTGTCCCACAGGTTTTGGACCAATGTGTTTTCATTCTCTTTTGTCTCCAGAAATTGTTTAAACTGATTTTTAATTTCCTGGTTTACCCAATCTTTTTTGAGCAGGATGGTTCTTAGTCTCCATGTGTTTGAGTTTCTTCCAAATTTTTCCTTGTGATTGAGTTCCAGTTTCAACGCGTTGTGGTCTTAGAATATGCAGGGAATAATCTCAGTCTTTTGGTTTCTGTTAAGACCTGTTTTGTGTCCCAGTATATGGTCTATTCTGGAGAAAGTTTCATGTGCATTAGAAAAAAATGAGTATTCTGTTGTTTTGGGGTGTAGTGTTCTATATATATATATATATATATATATATATATATATATATATATATATATATATATATATATATCCATGAGGTCCATCTGTTCCAGTATGTCATTCAAAGCTCTTGTTTCTTTGTTGATTTTCTGCTTAGTTGATCTGTCTATTGCTGAGAGTGGAGTGTTGAGGTCCCCTAGTATTAATGTATTATTATCCATATGTCTCTTTATTCTGGTTAAGAGTTGGCTTATGTATCTAGCTGCTTCACTGTTGGGGACATAGATATTTATAATTGTTATATCCACTTGTTGGATACATCCTTTAAGAATAATATAGTGTCCTTCTGTATCTCTCACTACAGTCTTTAGTTTAAAATCTAATCTGTCTGTGATAATTGCTACCCCAGCTTTCTTTTGAGGTCCATTGACATGAAAAATGGTTTTCCATCCCTTCACTTTCATTCTGGGTGTATCTTTAGGTTCATGATGAGTCTCTTGTAGACAACAAATGGGTGGGTCATGCCTTATTATCCAATCTGCAACCCTGTGTCATTTATGGGAGCATTTAGGTCATTCACATTGAGAGTGATTATTGAGAGATATGATTTTAATGATGTCATGTTTCCTATGAAGTCTTTGTTTCTGTAGACTGTAAATTTCTGATCTGTATCACTCTTGGGGCCTTTTTACTTTTATATAACCCCCTTTAATATCTCCTGTAGGGCTGGTTTGGTGGTTACAAATTACTTCAGTTTCTGCAGATCCTGGAAGGTCCTTATCTCTCCATCGAATCTGAATGACAGCCTTGCTGGATAAAGGATCCTTCTCTGCATGTTCTTTTCAGATAGAGCTTTGAAAATACCCTGCTAACCCTTCCTGGCCTGTCAGGTCTCTGTAGACAGATCTGACGTTATTCTGATATTTTTCCCTCTGTACATAAGGATTTTCTTCCCCCTGACCACTTTCAATACTGTATCCTTGGATCTAATATTTGCGAATTGCACTGTGACGTGACGTGTTGTAGGTCTGTTCTCATTGACCTCGGGAGGGGTCCTCTCTGCTTCCTGGACATGAATGCTTGTTTCCTTTGCCAGATTAGGGAAGTTCCTAGCTACAATTTGTTCAAATATCTCTTCTACACCTCTCTCTTTCTCCACCCCCTCATGAATGCCTATGATTCTGACATTGGAACTTATCATTCAGTCAGTAATCTCCCGTAACCTACATTCTCGAGATTGAATTTTTTTGAGGCACGTTTCTGTTTAAACTATCTCTTCTACCATCCCATCCTCCAATTCACTAATTTGTTCTTCTGCCTCACTTACCCTGGCTGTCAAAGCTTCTAGTTTAGACTGCACTTGATTCATAGAATTTTTAATTTCTGCCAGATTCGCTCTCATTTATGCCCTTAGAGATTCTATATTCTCAATAACATTTTCATTAATACTTTTTTCAAGCCTACATATCATCTTGACCATTGTTACTCTGAACTCCATTTCTGAAAATTTGTTTATATCCATATCCATCATTTCCTTGGCAGAGGTCACAGACTCATTGTCTTTTCTTTGTTGGGGGGGGGGGGGAGTTTCTCCTTCTTGTCATTCTGATGAGGAGAGGTTGTGGGGCTGTCCAGAGCCCAAATTATGACCAGGATCCAGGCAGTGTGCACTTATTTTATAGGGACCTTAGGGATGTGGGCTTCTTGATATTTCAGCCTGCCTTCTGGGGGAGGAGCATGCCGCACCGATACTCAGGCAACCCTGTTTGGGTGGAGTCTCCGTGTCACCTGTGAGGGGGGGATGGGGATGGGCACACTGTGAGCTGGTATTTCCAGGCTTTTGTTCTCTGGCAGCTTTCCCTGGCAGTTTGCTGTGACTCTTCTGAGAATCAGAGCAGCAGTAGCCGAATCTCAGCCTCTGTCTCAGAAGAGAGGGATCGCAGTCCACTCTCCACTGGTGTTCTGGCCAGTTTAACTCTGTATCTGTTGGTGCTGCTCAACCCTACAGCGTCCCAGGATGTGTGCCCCACACCCAGCATCCCAGACCTCACTTCCAGGTCTGGCACATCTCTGTCCTTTATGTTTCTAACACCACCAGCCACCAGCCGCCAGCTGCTAGCTGCCCCCGTGCGCTCCAGAGTTACATTTCAGTGTGTTTCGTGAAATCCAGAGGTCCGGTTTTCAGGCTGGTTGCGCACGTTCCCTGGCTCACGGTCTCAGACTGCTCTCTCACAGGTGCTTCCACAACCACTTTGATTCATGCTCCCCTATTCATATTCGGTGATGTTACTGGTGAACATTATCTTGACACCGTTGTTTCCTAGAGAGAAGGGTGTGGACGTTTCCCCAGGATTGGAAATCCAATTTTGATAAAGAATACCTATGCAGGAGGTTGCTTTAATTGGAGGAGGTTCCTAGACACTGTTGTATATTAGATATAAGAATGTGGCACAATGTTCATGTTTCCATACCGATATGGTGAATGCTTCCTTACTCGTGAAAGATGATGTTCATTGGTCTTCCCTTGTATAGTGTTGTGTCTCAGATATAGGTGTTTGGCACTTTCGTCTGGCTTCCACGACCACTTTGGTTAATGCTTCCATATTCATGAATGATGATGTTAGTGCTAAGTGGATTCCTGTACACTGTTGCTTCTTACAGATAAGTTTATGCCATTTTCCTTACCTTGCCACAACCACTTACAATAGGGATTCCACATTAACCAAAGATATTCTACATTGTAAGATGGTTCCTGTACACCGTTGTTTCTCAGCTATATGTTCGTAGGCCTTAACAAATGTTACCATAATCACCTTGATTCTTGTTTCCATCTTCAGGAAGGCAGATGTGACTTGAAGGGCATTATCCTGACACCCCTGTTTCTTAGCTTTAAGTATGAAGACCTTTCCCTAGGCCTACACACCCAATGTTGAATAGGGATCAGTACTGAGGAGGCTGATGTTAGTTGAAGGTGTTTTCCTGTACATGGTGGTTTATTACCAATAGGATTGGAGCATAGTCCTCAATATCCAGAACCTTTTCATTAATGCTTCCTTATTCGTGAAAGACGATGTTAATTGTTAATGCTATTCTGTATTGTGGTGTTGTCTAGGGATAAGTATGTGGTCCTTTCCTTCTGATTCCAGCTCCACCTTGGTTCATGTTCCATATGCGTGAATGGTGATGTCCGTTGTAAGGGGTTCTTTCCTGTACACTGTTGTTTCTTAGATATATATATATTTATATATATACGGTGCTTTGGTGATTCATACATCCCCTATTTTCTGAAGGGATGTAGAATCATGAGGGTGATGTTAGTTGAGAGGGGTTCCTATTCACTGTTGTTTCTTGAAGATATGTACATAGACCTGTCCTAATGCTTCCACAATGACTTTGATTCATGCTCCCCTATTCATACTCGATGATGTTACTGGTGGACATTATCTTGACACCTTTGTTTCCTAGAGAGAAGGGTGTGGACGTTTCCCTAAGACTGCAAACCCAATTTTGAGAAGGGATACCTATGCATGAGGTTTCTTTAATTGGGGGACGGTACCTAGACACTGTTGTCTATTACATATAAGAATATGGCACAATGTTCATGTTTCCATACCACTATGGTGAACCTTCCTTATTCGTGAAAGATGATGTTCGTTGATCTTTCCTTGTATAGTGTAGTGTCTCAGAAATAAGTGTTTGGCACTTTCGTCAGGCTTCCATGAACACTTTGGTTAATGCTTCCATATTCATGAATGATGATGTTAGGGGTAAGTGTTTTCCCGTACAGTGTTGTTTCTTACACATAAGTTTAGGGCACTTTGGTTACGTTTCCACAACCACGTACAAAAGTGATTCCATATTTACCAAAGATATTGTACATTGGTAGAGGGTTCCTGTACACTGGTATTTCTCAGCTATATGTTCGCAGGCCTTACCCAATGGTACCATAACCACCTTGATTCATGCTTCCATCTTCAGGAAAGCTGATGTGACTTGAAAAGCATTATCCTGACACCGTTGTTTTTTAGCTATAAGTATGTGGACATTTCCCTAGGCCTCCACACCCAATGTTGAATCCGGGTCAGTATTGAGGAGGCTGATGTTCGTTGAAGGTGTTTTCCTGTACATGGTGGTATATTACCAAGAAGGATGGGGCACAGCCCAAGAGATTCCAGAGCCTATTAATTAATGCTTCCATATTTGTGAAAGATGACGTTATTTGTTAAAGCTTTTCTGTAAAGTGGTGTTGTCTAGGGATACTTTGCTTCTGATTCTACCTCCTCCTTGGTTCATGTTTATAAAATTCGTGAATGGTGATGTCCATTGTAAGGGGTTCTTTCCTGTACAATGCTGTTTCGTAGATATATGTATGTGGTCCTTCGGTGATTCATACACCCCTATTTTCTGAAGGGATGTAGAATCATGAGGGTGATGTTACTTGAGGTCGGTTCCTATACACTGTTGTTCCTTACAGATATGTACGTAGACCTTTCCTAATGCTTCCACAACCACTTTGGTACATGCTTCCCTATTCATACTCGATGATGTTAGTGGTGGACGTTATCTTGACACTGTTCCTTCCTAGAGATAACGTTGTGGACATTTCCCTAGGACTACAAACCCAATTTTGAGAAGGGACACCTATGCAGCAAGTTGCTTTAATTAGAGGATGGTTCCTACAGACTGTTGTCTATAACATATAAGAATGTGGCACAATGTTCATATTTCCATACCACTATTGTCAACGCTTCCTTACTCGTGAAAGATGATGTTCAGTGGTCTTTCCTTGTATAGTGTTGTGTCTCCGAGATAAGTGTTTGGCACTTTTGTCAGGATTCCACGACAACTTTGGTTAATGTTTCCATATTCATGAATGATGATATTAGGGCCAAGCTGGTTCCCAAACACTGTTGTTTCTTACAGATAAGTTTATGGCACTTTGGTTACATTGCCACAACCACTTACGATACGGATTCCACATTAACCAAAGATATTGTACGTTGTTACAGGGTTCCTGTACACTGTCGTTCCTCAGCTATATGTTTGCCAGCCTTACACAATGGTACCATAACCACCTTGATTCATGCTTCCATGTTCAGGAAGGCTGATGTGACTTGAGGGGCATTATCCTGACACCCTTGTTTCTTAGCTATAAGTATGTGGACCTTTCCCTAGGCCTACACACCCAATGTGGAATAGTTATTAGTATTGAGGAGGCTGATATTAGTTGAACGTCTTTTCCTGTACACGGTGATTCATTACCAATAAGGATGGGGCACAGTTCTCGAAATTCCAAAACCTTTTCATTAATGTTCCATATTCATTTAAGATAATATTAATTGTTACTGTTTCCCTGTAACGTGGTATTGTCTAGGGATAGGTATGTGGTCCTTTCCTTCTGATTCTACCTCTTCCTTGGTTCATGTTTCCATATATGTGAATGGTGATGTCCGTTGTAAGGGGTTCTTTCCTGTACACTGTTGTTTCTTAGATATATGTATGCAGTGCTTTGGTAATCCATACACCCCTTATTTTCTGAAGGGATGTAGAATCATGAAGGTGATGTTCATTGAGGGCGGTTCCTATAAACTGTTGTTTCTTTCATATATGTACATAGACCTTTCCTAATGCCTCCACCAAAACTTTGATTCACGCTTCCTTATTCATAATCAATGATGTTACTGGTGGACATTATCTTGACATCGTTTCCTAGAGAGAAGGGTGTGGATGTTTTCCTAAGATTGCAACCCGATTTTAGAACAGATACCTCTGCAGTAGATTGCTTTAATTGGAGGACGGTTCCTAGACATTGTTGTCTATATTATATAAGAATGTGGCACAATGTTCATGTTTCCATACCACTATGGTGAACTCTATCTTACTCATGAAAGATGATGTTCCTTGGTCTTTCCTTGTATAGTGTTGTGTCTCCGAGATAAGTGTTTGGCACCTTTGACAGACTTCCACGACCACATTCGTTAATGCTTCCATATTCATGAATGATGATGTTAGGGCTAAGTGGGTTCCCGAACACTGTTGTTTCTTGCAGATAAGTTTATGGCCCTTTGGTTATGTTGCCACAACCTCTTACGATAGGGATTCCACATATATATTCTATGAATATGTAGCTAAGAAACAACAGTTTACAGGAACCCTCTTACAACGTACAATGTCTTTGGTTAATGTGGAATCCTTGTCGTAAGTGGTTGTGGCAAAGTAACGAAAATGCCATAAAATTATCTGTAAGAAAGAATAGTGTACGGGAACTGACTTAGCCCTAGCATCATCATTCGTGAATATGGAATCATTAACCAAAGTGGTTGTGGAAGCCTGAAAAAAGGGCCCAACATTTATCTCTGAGACACAACACTATACAGGGAAAGACCAACGAACATCATCTTTCATGAGTAAGGAAGCGTTAATGAATAGGTTCTGGAATCTTGAGGACTCTGCCCAATCTTTATTGGTAATATACCATGCACAGGAAAACACATTCAACTAACATCAGCCTCCTCAATGCTGATCCCAATTCCACATTGGGTGTGTAGGCCTAGGGAAAGGTCCACATACTTATAGCTAAGAAACAGCGGTGTCAGGATAATGCCCTTCAAGTCAAATCAGCCTTCCTGAAGATGGAAGCAGGAACCAAGGTGGTTATGATACCAGGTGGTAAGGCCTACAAACATATAACTGGGAAACAACAGTGTACAGGAACCCTCTTACAACGTACAGTATCTTTGGTTAATGTGGAATCCCTATCGTAAGTGGTTGTGGAAGGTAACAAAAATACCATAAACTTATCTGTAAGAAACAACAGTGTATGGGAACCCACTTAGCCATGACACCATCATTAATGAATATATAAAGCATTAACCAACGTGGTCGTGAAAACCTGACCAAAGTGCTCAACACTTATCTCTGAGACACAACACAAGGAAAATACCTTCCTACACAAGGAAATACCAACGAACATCATCAATCATGAATAAGGAAGCATTAATGAAAAGGTTCTGGAATCTCGAGGACTCTGCCCCATCGTTATTGGTAATAAACCACTGTGTACAGGAAAACACCTTCAACTAACATCAGTTTCCTCAATACTGAACTCGATTCAACATTGTGTATAGGCCTAGGGAAAAGACCACATACTTATAGCTAAGAACCAACAGTGTCAGGGTAATGCCCCTCAAGTCACATCAGCCTTCCTGAAGATGGAAACTGGAATCAAGGAGGTCATGGTACCATTTGGTAAGGCCTATGAACATATAACTGAGAACCAACAGTGTACAGGAACCATCTAACAACGTACAGTGTCTTTGGTTAATGTGGAATCCCTATCGTAAATGGTTGTGGCAACATAACAAATATGCCATAAACTTATATGTAAGAAAGAACATTGTATGGGAACCAACTTAGACCTCACATTATCACTCGTGAATATGGAGGCATTAACCAAAGTGGTTGTGGAAGCCTGATGAAAGAGACAAACACTTATTTCTGTAACACAACATTATACAAGGAAAGACCAATGAACATCATCTTTCACGAGTAAAGAAGCATTAATGAAAAGGTTCTGTAATTTATAGGACTCTGCCCCATCCTTATTGGTAATAAACCACCGTGTACAGGAAAACACCTTCAACTAACATCAGCCTCCTCAATGCTGATCCCGATTCAACATTGGGTGTGTAGGCCTAGGAAAGGTCCACATATTATAGCTAAGAAATACAGTGTAAGGTTAAAGCCCTTCAAGTCACATCAGCCTTCCTGAAGATTGAAGCAGCAATCAAGTGGCCATGGTACCATTAGGTAAGGCCTACGAACATATAACTGAGAAACAACAGTGTACAGGAACCCTCTTACAACGTACAGTATCTTTGGTTACTGTGGATTCCCAAACATAAGTGGTTGTGGCAATGTAATGAATATGCCATAAACTTATCTGTAAGAAACAACAGTGTACATGAACCCACTTAGCCCTAACATCATCATTCGTGAATATGGAAGCAGTAACCAAAGTGGTCATGGAAGCCTGACAAAAGTGCCAAACACTTATCTCTGAGACACATCACTATACAAGGAAAGAAAAACGAACATCATCTTTCACGAGTAAAGAAGCATTAATGAAAAGGTTCTGGAATCTCGAGGACTCTGCCCTATCCTTACTGGTAATAAACCACCATGTACAGGAAAACACCTTCCACTAACATCAGCTTCCTCAATGCTGATTCTGATTCCACATTGGGTGTATAGGCCTAGAGAAAGGTCCACATATTTATAGCTAAGAAACAACAGTGTCAGGATAATGCCCTTCAATTCACATCAGCCTTCCTGAAGATGGAAGCAGGAATCAAGGTGATTATGGTACCAGGAGTTAAGGCCAACGAACATATCACTGAGAAACAACAGTGGGCAGGAACCCGCGTCCAATGAACAGTATCTTTGCTTAATGTGGAATCCCTATGGTAAGTGGTTGTGGCAACGTAAGGAAAATGCCATACACTTATCTGTAAGAAACAACAGTGTATGGGAACACACTTAGCCCTAACATCATCATTCGTGAATATGGAAGCATTTACCAAAGTGGTCGTGGAAGCCTGATGAAAGTGCCAAACACTTATCTCTGAGACACAACACTATACTAGGAAAGATCAACGAACATCATCTTTCATGAGTAAGGAAGCATTAATGAAAAGGTTCTGGAATCTCGAGTACTCTGCCCCATCCTTATTGGTAATAAACCACTGTGTACAGGAAAACACCTTCAACTGACATTAGCCTCCTCAACACTGATCCCTATTCAACAATGGGTGTGTAGACCTAGGGAAAGGTCCACATACTTTTAGCTAAGAAACAAGGGTGTCAGGATAATGCCCTTCAAGTCACATCCACCTTCCTGAAGATGGAAGCATGAATCAAGGTGGTTATGGTACCATTATGTAAGCCCTACGAACATATACCTGAGAAACAACAGTGTATAGGAACCATCTTACAACATACAATATCTTTGGTTAATGTGGAATCCCTATCATAAGTGACTGTGGCAACGTAACGAAAATGCCATAAACTTATCTGTAAGAAACAACAGTGTACGGGAACCCACTTAGCCCTGTAATCATCATTCATGAATTTGGAAGCATTTACCAGTGTGGTCATGGATGCCTGACGAATGTGCCAAACACTTATCTCTGATACCCTACACTATACAAGGAAAGACCAATGATCATCATCTTTCACGAGTAAGAAAGCGTTCACCATAGTTGTATGGAAACATGAACATTGTGCCTCATTCTTATATGTAATAGGCAACAGTGTCTAGGAACCGCCCTCCACTTAAAGCAACCTCCTGCATAGGTATCCCTTCTCAAAATTGGATTGCAGTCCTATGGAAACGTCCACACCATTATCTCTAGGAAACAATGGTGTCAAGATAATGTCCACCGTTGTTTCTTAGCTATAAGTATGTGGACCTTTCCCTAGTTCTACACACCCAAAGTTGAATAGGGATCAGTATTGAGGAAGCCGATGTTATTTGAAAATATTTTCCTGTACACGGTGGTTTATTACCCATAAGAATGGGGCCCAGTCCTCAAGATTCCAGAACCTTTTCATTAATGCTTATATATTCGCGAAAGATGATGTTAATTGTTAATGCTATTCTGTTAAGAGGTATTGTCTTGGGATAGATATGCGGTCCTTTCCTTCTGATTCCACATCCACTTTGGTTCATGTTTCCATATGCGTGAATGGTGATGTTCGTTGTAAGGGGTTCTTTCCTGTACACTGTTGTTTCTTAGATATATGTATGTGTTCCTTAGTGATTCATAGGCCCCCTATTTTCTGAAGGGATGTAGAATCATGAGGGTGATGTTAGTTGAGGGCTGTTCCTATACACTGTTGTTTCTTTCAGATATGTCCATAGACCTTTCATAATGCTTCCACAACCACTTTGATTCATGCTTCCATCTTCCGGGAGGCGGATGTGACTTGAAGGTCATTATCCTGACACCGTTTTTTCTTAGGTATAAATATGTAGACCTTTCCCTAGGCCTACACAACCAATGTTGAATAGGGATTAGTATTGAGGATGCTGATGTTACTTGAAGGTGTTTTCCTGTACACGGTGGTTTATGACCAATAAGGGTGGGGTATAGTTCTTGAGATTCCAGAATCATTTGATTAATGCTTCCATATTCATGAAAGATGATGTTAATTGTTAGAGGGTGGGTTAAGACAGCAGAGGAATAGGGGTCCCCTTTTACAGCTGGTCCCGAGTGAAGCCTGATAGCTAGCAGTCCATCCTGAATACCCACGAAATCAGCCTGAGACACAGGAAGATGCAACTGGATCTCTGCAAATGAACATCTCCAGCGATGAGTATTGAGGTACGAAGTAGGGAGCCATGAAACGTTGCAGAGATATCAGAAGATAAACGGAATGGGGAGGGAGTCACCATGTTCGGGCGCGAGGAAGTGGTAGCCACCTGCACTGGGGAGCAGGAAGACTCGTCTAACGGCACCCACGAGAGAGCAGACTAAGACCGTGAGCTGGGGAACGTGCGCGACCAGTCTGAAAACTGGAGCTCTGGAGTGCATGCAAACAACACTAAAATGGAGCTCCAAAGCACGCGGGGGCAGCTGGTGGCTGGCGGTGTTAGAAACACAAAAGACAGAGACGTGCTGGCCCTGGAAGTGAGGGCTAGGACGCCAGCTGTGGGGCACACAACCCGGTACGCTGTAGGGTTGAGCAGCACCAACAGAAACAGAGTTAAAGTAGTCAGAACACCAGTAGAGAGTGGTCTACGATCCCTCTGTTATGAGACAGAGGTTGAGATTAGGCTACTGCTGGTCTGACTCTGAGAAGAGGCACAGCAAATGGCCAGGGAAACTGCCAGAGAAGAAAAACCTGGAAATACCGGCTCACAGTGTGCTCAACCCCATCCCCCCTCACAGGGGACATGGAGAATCTACCCAAATAGGGTTGCCTGAGTATCAGCATGGCAGGCCCCTCCCCCAGAAGGCAGGCTGAAAAATCAAGAAGCCCACATCCCTAAGGTCCCTATAAAACAAGTGCGCACTGCCTGGATCCTGGTCAATAATTTGAGGTCTGGACAACCCCACAACCTCTCCTCATCAGAATGACGAGAAGGAGAAATCCCCCCTCAGGAAGGAAAAGACAATGAGTCTGTGGCCTTTGCCACAGAACTACTGGATATGGATATAACCAAATTATCAGAAATGGAATTCAGAGTAACAATGGTCAAGATGATGTGTAGACTTGAAAAAAGCATTAACGAAAATGTTAATGAGAATATAGAATCTCTAAGGGCATAAATGAGAGCGAATCTGGCAGAAATTGAAAATTCTATAAATTAAATGCAGTCAAAACTAGATGCTCTGACGGCCAGGGTGGATGAGGCAGAATGAATCGGTGAATTGGAGGATGGGTTAGTAGAAGAGAAAGCTAAAATAGAAACTTGCCTCAAAAAATTCAATCTCAAAAATGTAGGTTACAGGAGATTACTGACTCAATGAAACGTTCCAATGTCAGAATCATCAGCATCCCCGAGGGGGTGGAGAAAAACAGAGGTCTAGAAGAGATATTTGAACAAATTGTAGCTGAAAACTTCCCTAATATAGCAAAGGAAACAAGCATTCGTGTCCAAGAGGCAGAGAGGACCCCTCCCAAGCTCAACCATGACAAACCTATGCCATGTCACATCAGAGTGCAATTCGCAAATATTACATCCAAGGATACAGTATTGAAACCGGTGAGGGCAAAGAAATTTCTCATGTACCAAGGCAAAGGTATCAGAATTACTTCAGACCTGTCTACACAGACCTGGAATGAGAGAAAGGGTTGGGGGGGGGGGATTTTTAAAGCCCTTTCAGAGAAAAGCATGCAGCCAAGCATCCTTTATCCAGCAAGGCTGTCATTCAGAATTGATGGAGAGATAAAGACTTTCCAGAATCGCCAGTCATTGACCAATTTTGTAACCACGAAAGCAGCCCTACAGGAGATATTAAGGGGGGTTCTATAAAAGTCAAAAAGCCTCAAGAGTGATGCAGAACAGAAAGTCACAATCTATAGAAACAAAGACTTTACAGGCAACATGGCATCATTAAAATCATATCTCTCAATAATCAGTCTCAATGAAAATGGCCTAAATGCTGCTATAAAATGCCACAGCTTGCAGATAGGATAAAAAGACATGACCCATCCATTTGCTGTCTACAAGAGACTCATTTTGAACCTAAAGATACATCCAGACTGAAAGTAGAGGGATGGAATACCATCTTTCATGGCAATGGACCTCAAAAGAAAGCTGGGGTAGCAATTCTCATATCAGACAGATGGGATTTTAAACGAAAGACTATAGTTAGAGGTACGGGAGGGCACTATATTTTTCTTAAAGGATGTATCCAACAAGTGGATATGACAATTATAAATATCTATGCCCCCAACAGGGGAGCAGCAAGATACACATGCCAACTCTTAACCAGAATAAAGAGACATATAGATAAAAATACTTTAATAGTAGGGGACCTCAACACTCCACTATCAGCAATAGACAGATCACCTCCACAGAAAATCAACAAAGAAACAAGAGCTTTGAATGCCATACACGATGAGTTGGACCTCATAGATATATAGAGAACACTACACCCCAGAACCAAAGAATACTCATTCTATTCTAATGCCCATGGAACATTCTCAAGAATAGACCATGTTCTGGGTCACAAAACAGGTCTCAAACGATACCAAAAGACTGAAATTATTCCCTGCATATTCTCAGACCACAACGTTCTGAAATTGGAACTCAACCACAAGGAAAAATTTGGAAGAAACTCAAACACTTGGAGACTAAGAACCATCCAGCTCAGGAATGATTTGATAAACCAGGAAATCAAAAATCAATTTAAACAATTTATGGAGACCAATGAGAATGAAAACACAATGGTCCAAAACCTATGGGATACTGCAAAGGCAGTTCTAAGGGGAAAATACATAGCCATCCAAGCCTCACTCAAAAGAATAGAAAAATCTAAAATGCAGTTTTTATATTCTCACCTCAAGAAGCTGGAACAGCAACAGAGGGACAGGCCTAATCCACTCTCGAGGAAGCAGTTGACCAAGATTAGAGCAGAAATCAATGAATTAGAAACCAGGAGTACAGTACAGCAGATCAACAGAACTGGAAGCTGGTTCTTTGACAGACCACTGGCAAGACTTATCCAAAAGAATAGAGAAAGGACCCAAATTAATAAAATTATGAATAAAAAAGGAGAGGTCACAACCAACACCAATGAAATTGGAATGATTATTAGAAACTTTCATCAACAGCTTTAGGCCAATAAATTAAACAATCTGGAAGAGATGGAGGACTTCCTGGAAACCTATAAACTATCAGGACTGAAACAGGAAGAAATTGATTTTTTTAATGTTTTTTTATTATATTATGTTAGTCACCACACAGTACATCCCTGGGTTTGATGTAAAGTTCGATGATCCATTAGTTGCGTATAACACCCAGTGCACCATGCAGTATGTGCCCTCCTTACTACCCATCACCAGCCTATCCCATTCCCCCACCCACCTCCCCTCCGAAGCATTCAGTTTGTTTCTCAGAGTCCATAGTCTCTCACGCTTCACTTCCCCCTCTGATTACCCCCCCTTTCTTTATCCTTTTCTTCTCCTACCGATCTTCCTAGGTCTTATGTTCCATAGATGAGAGAAACCATATGATAATTGTCTTTCTCTGCTTGACTTATTTCACTTAGCATTATCTCGTCCAGTGCCGTCCATGTTGCAGCAAATGTTGAGAAATAGTTCTTTTTGATAGCTGAATAATATTCCATTGTATATATGGACCAAAACTTCTTAATCCAGTCATCTGTTGAAGGGCATCTCGGCTCCTTCCATGGTCTAGCTATTGTGGACAGAGCTTCTATGAACTTTGGGGTGCATATGGCCCTTCTCTTCAATACGTCTGTATCTTTGGGGTAAATACCCAGTAGTACAATGGCTGGAACTTAGGGTAGCTCAATTTTTAGCTTTTTAAGGGACCTCCACACTGTTTTCCAGAGTGGCTGTACCAACTTGCATTCCCACCAACAATGTAGGAGGGATCCCCTTTCTCCACATCCTCTCCAGCAATTGTTGTTTCTTGTCTTGTCAATTTTTTCCATTCTAAGTGGAGAAAGGTGGTATCTTAGTGTAGTTTTGATTTGAATTTCCCTGATGGCTAATGATTTTGAACATTTTTTAATGTGTCTATTAGCCATTTGTATGTCTTCATTGGAAAAGTGTTCTTCATATATTCTGCCCATTTTATGATTTGTTTAATTGTTTCTCATGTCTTGAGTTAGAGAAGTTCTTTGTAGATCTTGGATACCAGTCTTTTATCTGTAGCATCATTTGCAAATATCTTCTCCCATTCCGTGGGCTGCCTCTTAGTTTTTTGGACTGTTTCCTTGGCTGTGCAGAAGCTTTTTATCTTGATGAAGCCCCACAAGTTCATTTTATCTTTTGTTTCTCTTGCTTTGGAGATGTGTCATGAAAAAGTTGCTGTGGCCAATGTCGTATAGGTTGCTGCCTATGTTCTCTTCTAGGATTTTGATGGATTCCTGTCTCACATCGAGGTCTTTCATCCATTTGGAGTTTATCTTTGTGTATTGTGTGAGAGAGTGGTCAAGTTTCATTCTTTTGCATGTAGCTGTCCAATTTTCCCAGCACCATTTATTGAAGAGACTGTCTATTTCCACCGGGTGTTTTTTCCTGCTTTATCAAAGATTAGTTGCCCAAAGAGCTGAGGGTCCATTTCTGGGCTCTCTATTCTGTTCCATTGGTCTATGCGTCTTTTTTTGTGCCAGTACCATGCTGTCTTTGTAATCACAGCTTTGTAGTACAGCTCGAAATCCTACATTGTGATGCCCCCAGCTTTGTTTTTCCTTGTCAACAGTTCCTTGGCGATTTGGGGCCTTTTCTGGTTCCTTACAAATTTAAGGGCTAATTGTTCCAGTTCTTTGAAAAATGTCATCGGTAGTTTGATCGGGATAGCATTGAAAGTGTAGATAGCTCTGGGTAGCATGGGCGTTTTAGCTATGTTAATTCTTCCAATCCATGAGCATGGAATGTTTTTCCATCTTTTTGTGTCTTCTTCAATGTCTTTTAAGAGTGGTTTATAGTTTCTAAAATATAGATCCTTTACGTCTCTGGTTAAGTAATTCCAAGGTAACGTATGGTTTCTGATGCTATTGTAAATGGGATGGATTTCCTAATTTCTCTTTGATTCATGCTTCCTGATTCATAATCAATGATGATATTGGTGGACATTATTTGACACCCTGGCTTCCTAGACATAAGGCTGTGGACGTTTCCCTAGGACTGCAAACCCAATTTTGAGTAGGGATACCAATGCAGGATGTTGCTTTAATTGGAGGACTGTTCCTAGACACTGTCGTCTATCACATTTAAGATTGTGGTACAATGTACATGTTTCCAAACCACTTTGGTGAACCCTTCCTTACCCGTGAAAGAAGATGTTCATTTGTCTTTCCTTCTATAGTGTTGTGTCCCGGAGATAAGTGTTAGGCACTTTGGTAGGGCTTCCACAACCACTTTGGTTAATGCTTCCATATTCATGAATGATGATGTTAGGGCTAAGTGAGTTCCCGTACAGTGTTGTTTCTCCTATATAAGTTTATAACATTTTCGTTACGTGGCCACAACCACTTACAATAGGGATTCCACATTTACCAAAGATATCGTACGCTGAAAGATGGTTCCTGTACACTGTTGCTTCTCAGCTATATGTTCATTGGCCTTACCTAATGGTACTATAAACACCTTGATTCATGCTTCCATCTTCAGGAAGGCTGATATGACTTGAAGGGCTTTATCCTGTCACCATTCTTCATCAGCTTATAACTATGTGGACATTTCCCTAGGTCTACACAACCAATGTTGAATAGGGATCAGTATTGAGGAGGCTAATGTTTGTTGAAGGTGTTTTCCTGAACATAGTGGTTTATTTCCAATAAAGATGGTGCACAGTCAACGAGATTCCAGAACATTTTCATTAATGCTTCCATATTCGTGCAAGATGATGTTAATGTTAATGCTAATCTGTAAAGTGGTGTTGTCTAGGGATAGGTATGTTGTTCTTTCCTTCTTATTCCACCTCCACCTTGGTTCATGTTTCCATTTGCGTGAATGATGATATCCATTGTAAGGGGTTCTTTCCTGCACACTGTTGTTTCTTAAATATATGTATGCCGTCCTTTGGTGATTCATACACCCCTATTTTCTGAAGGCATGTAGAATTATGAGACTGATGTTATTTGAGGGTGTTCCTATACACTGTTGTTTCTTAGAGATAAGTCCATAGACCTTTACTAATGCTTCCACAACCACTTTGATTCATGCTTCCCTATTCATAATCAATGATGTTACTGGTGGACATTATCTTGACACCATGGTTTCCTAGAGATAAGTGTGTGGACGTTTCCCTAGGAGTGCAAATCCAATTTTGAGTAGGGATACCTATGCAGGAGGTTGCTTTAATTGGAGGATGATTCCTAGACACTGCTGTCTATTACATATAAAAATGTGACACAATGTTCATGTTTCTAAACCACTTTGGTAAACCCTTCCTTACTTGTGAAAGATGATGTTCGTTGGTCTTTCCTTGAATAGTATTTTGTCTCAGAGATAAGTGTTTGGCACTTTCATATGGCTTCCACGACAACTGTGGTTAATTCTTCCATATTCATGAATGATAATAAAGGTTCTGGAATCCCGAGGACTGTGCTCCATCCTTAGTGGTAATAAACTACTCTGTACAGGAAAAAACCATCAACTAACAATATCCTCCTCAATACTGATTCCTATTCAACATTGTGTGTGTTGGCCTAGGGAAAAGTCCACATACTTATAGCTAAGAAACAACAGTGTCAGGATAATGCCCTTCAAGTCACATCAGCCTTCCTGAAGGTGGAAGCATGAATCAAAGTGTTTATGGTACCTTTACGTAAGGCCTACGAACTTATAGCTGAGAAACAACAGTGTACAGGAACAATCTTACAACGTACAATACTTTTGGTAAATGTGGAATCCCTATAGTAAGTGGTTGTGGCAACATAACGAATATGCCATAAACTTATCTGTAAGAAATAACAGAGTGCAGGAACCCACTTAACCTTGACATCATCATTCATGAATATGGAAGCATTAAACAAAGTGGCCATGGAAACCTGACGAAAGTGCCAAACACTTATTTCTGAGACAAAACACTAACCAATGAAAGACCAATGAACATCATCTTTCACGAGTAAGGAAGAGTTCACCATAGTGGTATGGAAACATGAACATTGTGTCACATTCTTATATGGAATAGACAACAGTGTCTAGTAACCATCCTTTAACTAAAGCTCCCTCATGCATAGGTATCCCTTCTCAAAATTGGGGTTGTAGTCCTAGGGAAACATCCACACCCTTATTTCTAGGAAACAAGGGTGTCAAGATAATGTCCACCAGTAACATCATTGATTATGAATACTAAAGCATAAATCAAATTAGTTGTGGAAGTATTAGAAAGGTCTACGTACATATCTGTAAGAAACAGCGGTGTATAGGAATGCCCTCAACTAACATTACCCTCTTGATTCTACATCCCTTCAGAAAATAGGGGTGTACAGGGGCGCCTGGGTGGCACAGCGGTTAAGCGTCTGCCTTCAGCTCAGGGCGTGATCCCGGCGTTGTGGGATCGAGCCCCACATCAGGCTCCTCCGCTATGAGCCTGCTTCTTCCTCTCCCACTCCCCCTGCTTGTGTTCCCTCTCACTGGCTGTCTCTATCTCTGTCAAATAAATAAATAAAATCTTAAAAAAAAAAGAAAATAGGGGTGTATGAATCACCAAAGCACCTCATACATATATCTAAGAAACAACAGTGTACAGGAAAGAAGCCCTTACAACAGACATCACCATTTACACATACGGAAACATGCACCAAGGTGGAGGTGGATTCAGAAGGAAAGGACCACATACCTATCCCTATACAACGCCACTTTAAAGAATAGCATTAACAATTAACATCATCCTTCACAAATACAGAAGTATTAAACAAAAGGTTCTGGAATCTCGAGGACTGTGCCCCATCCTTCATGGAAATAAACCACCATGTACAGGAAAACATCTTCAAATAACATCAGCCTACTCTATACTGACCACTATTCAACATTGGCTGTGTATGCCTAGGGAAAGGTGCACGTACTTATAACTAAGAAACAACAGTGTCAGGGTAATGCCTTTCAAGACACATCAGCTTTCCTGAAGAAGGAAGCAGGAATCAAGGTGGTTATGCTACCATTAGGTAAGCCCTATGAACATATACCTGAGAAACAACAGTGTACAGGAACCATCTTACAATGTACAATATCTTTGATAATTTTTGAATCCTTATCGTAAGTGGTTATGGCAACGTAACCAAAGTGCCATAAACTTATCTGTACGAAACAACAGTGTACGGTAATCCAGTCAGCAATAACATCGTCATTCATGAATATGGAAGCATTAACCAAAGTGGTCGTGGAAGCCTGATGAAAGTGCCAAACACTTATATCTGAGACACACACTATACAAGGAAAAGCCAAAGAACATCATCTTTCATGAGTAAGGAAGGGTTCACCAAAGTGGTTTGGAAACGTGAATATTTTGCCAAATTCTTATATGTAATAGACAACAGTATCTAGGAACCGTTCTCCAACTAAAGCACCCTCATGCATAGGTATCCCTTCTCAAAATTGGGTTTCCAGTTCTACAAAAATGTCCACACCCTTTTCTCGAAGAAACAATGGTGTCGAGAAAATGTCCATCAGTAACGTCATTGATTATGAAGAGGGGATCATGAATCAAAGTGGTTGTGGAAGTATTAGGAAAGTCTACGAACATTACTGTAAGAAACAAGAGTGTATAGGAACCGCCCTCAAATAACATCACCCTCATGATTCTACATTTCTTCAGAAAATAGGGGTATATGAATCACCAAAGCACTGCATACATATATCTAAGAAACAACAGTATACAGGAAACAACCCCATACAAAGAACATCACCATTCATGCATATGGAAACATGAAACAAGTTGGAGGTGGAATCAGAAGGAAAGGAACACATACCAATCCCTAGACAACACCAATATACGGAACAGCATTAACAATTAACATTATCTTTCACGAATATGGAACCATGAATCAAAAGGTTCTGGAATCTTGAGGACTGTGCCCCATCCTTATTGGTAATGAACCACCGTGTACAGGAAAACACCTTAAACGAACATCAGCCTCCTCAATACTGATCCCTATTCAACATTGGGTGTGTAGACCTATGGAAAAGTCACTATGGCTAAGAAACAACAGTGTCAGGATAATGCCCTTCAAGTCACATCAGTCTTCTTGAAGATGGAAGCATGAATCAAGATAGTTATGGTACCATTAGGTAAGGCCTATGAACATATAACTGAGAAACAAAAGTGCAAAGGAACCATATTACAACGTACAATATCTTTGGTTAATGTGGAATCCCTATCGTAAGTGGTTGTGGAAAGGTAACGAAAATGCCATAAACGTATCTGTAAGAAATATCAGTGTACGTGAACGCTTTTAGCCCTAACATCATCATTCATGAATATGGAAGCATGAACCAAAGTGGTCGTGGAAGCCTGACGAAAGTGCCCAACACTTATCTCTGAGACACAACACTATACAAGGAAGATCAACGAATATCATCCTTCATGAGTAAGGAAACATTAATGAAAAGCTTCTGGAATCTCGAGGACTCTGCCCTATCCTTATTGGTAATAAACCACCGTGTACAGGAAAACACCATCCACTAACATCAGCCTCCTTAATACTGACCCCGATTCAACAGTGGGTGTGTAGGCCTAGGGAAAGGTCCACATACTTTTAGCTAAGAAACAATGATGTCAGGATAATGCCCTTCAAGTCACATCAGCTTTCCTGAAGATGGAAGCAGGAATCAAGGTGGTTATGTTACCATGAGGTAAGGCCGACGAACATATAACTAAGAAACAACAGTGTGCAGGAACCTGCTTCCAACGTACAGTATCTTTGGTTAATGTGGAATCCCTATCGTAAGTGGTTGTGGCAACATAATGAAAATGCCATAAACTTATCTGTAAGAAACAACACTGTACGGGAACCCACTTAGCCCTAACATGATAATTCGTGAATATGGAAGCATGAACCAAAGTGGTCGTGGAAGCCTGATGAAAGTGCCAAACACTTATCTCTGAGACACCACACTATACAAGGAAACACCAACGAACATCATCTTTCACTAGTAAGGAAGCATTAAAGTAAAGGTTTTGGAATCTTGAGGACTCTGCTCCATCCTTATTGGTAATAAACCACCGTGTATAGGAAAACACCTGCAACTAACATCAGCTTCTTCAATACTGACCCCGATTCCACATTAGGTGTGTAGGCCTAGGGAAAGGTCCACATACTTATTGTTAAGAAACAACGGGGTCAGGATAATGCCCTTCAAGTCACATCACCCTTCCTGAAGATAGAAGCAGGAATCAAGGCGGTTACGGTACCATGAGATAAGGCTGATGACCACATAACTGAGAAACAACGGTGGGCAGGAACCCGCTTCCAAGGAGCAGTATCTTTGCTTAATGTGGAATCCCAATGGTAAGTGGTTGTGGCAATAAGGAAAATACCACACACTTATCTGTAAGAAACAACAGTGTACGTGAACCCACTTAGCCCTAACATCATCATTCGTGAATATGGAAGCATGAACCAAAGTGCCGTGGAAGCCTGACGAAAGTATCAAACACTTATCTCTGAGACACAATACTATACAAGGAACGACCAACGAACATCATCTTTCACGAGTAAGGAAGCATTAATGAAAAGGTTCTGGAATCTCGAGGACTCTTCCCCATCCTTAGGGGTAATAAAACACTGTGTACAGGAAGACATTCCACTAACATCAGCTTCCTCAATGCTGATCCCGATTCCACATTGGGTGTGTGGGCCTAGGGACCTAACCCTAGGTCTGCTGCCCAGGTGCCCCTCCCCAGGGGACTGGCGCCGCAGCATCAGGGATTGGGGACACCCGAGCCCCAGCACCGGAATCAGCCTGCCACCACACAGCAACCCGGGCCCCTTGGGGTGCCGCTGGACATTCAGCATGGGAGAACCCGCAGGGTCCCCCAAGCCCGAGGCGATGTTCTGCGGTGTCCCGCGCTCCCACCCTGGACCCACGCTCCCCCTCCCCTGCACCCTCACTTACGCCAGCCACCCAGCTCGCCGCACAGCCGGCAGATTGGGCCTTCTGGTCTCCTGGTGGATAACCCTAAAACTAGGTCAGCCGCCGAGTGGCCTCTCCCAAGGGGCCTGGTGCCCGCAACCCCAGGCATTGGGGACACCTGAGCCTCAGCGCCGGTCCCAGCCTGCCACCACTCAAGAACCTGGGCCACATGGGGCACCGCAGAGCATTGGGAGAATGGGCAGGGCCCCCCGAGCCCCCGACGACCTTCAATGGCCCCCCACGCCATAACCCGTGGGACCATGCTCCCCCTTCCCCCACCCTCACCACGACCCGCCGCTACCCTAGGTGCACAGTGGCGGATCGGGACTGCCAGGCACTTGGGGCCTAACCCTAACCCTAGGTTGGCCATCAAGGGGCCCCTCCCCAAGGGCCTGGTGCCGCAGTGCTGGGGATTTGGGACACCTGAGCCCCAAAGCTGGACTCAGCCTGCTGCTGCGCAGCCACCTGGGCCACTCAGGACGCCACTGAGCATTCAGTGTGGGAGAACGGGCAGGGAACCCCAAGCCCCCGGCGACTTTTGACCGCCCCCTGTGCCACAACCCTTGGGCCCACACTCCCCTCCCCCGCCCTCACCTCGGCCTGCCGCTCCACTCACCGCACAGCCGATGGATCGGGCCTGCCGGGCTCCTGGGGCCTAACCCTAACTCTAGGTCGGCCGCAGAGGGTCCCCTCCCCAGTGGCCTGGTGCCGCAGTGCCTATGATTGGGGACACCTGAGCCCCAGAACCAGACTCAGACTGCTGCTGTGCAGCCACCTGTGCACTTTGGGGTGCCGCTGAGCACTCAGGGCAGGAGAATGGGCACCCCTCCCTGAGCACCCAGCGACCTTCGATGGCCCCCTGCACCAAACACTTTGTCCCATGCTCCCATTCCCCCACGCTCTCACCTCGGCCCCCCTGTCCCCTCACCGCACAGCCGACAGATCAGACCTGCCGGGCTCCTGGGACCTAACCCTAACACAAGGTTGGCCGCTGAGGGGCCCCTCCTCAAGGCTTGGTGCCGCAACGCCGGGGATTGGGGACACCTGAGCCCCAGCGCCAGACTCACCCTGCCACCATGCAAACACCTGAGCCCCTCAGGGCGACACCTAGCAGTCTGAGTGGGAGACCGGGCAGGGCACCCCAAGCCCCTGGCGACTTTTGATGGCTCCCCAGCCACAATGCTTGGGCCCATGCTCCCCTTCCCCCGCGCCCTCACCTCAGCTCGCCAATGCGCTCACTGCACAGAAGGTGGATCAGGCCTGCGGGCTCCTGGGACCTAACCCTAAACCTATGTCAGCCACTGAGGGCCCCACCCCCTGGGATTGGCGCCACAGTGCCAGGTATTGGGGACACCTGAGCCGCAGCCCAGGACTCAGCCTGCCACTGTACAGCCACCCATGCCCCTTGGGGCGCCGCTGAGAATTCAGGGCGGGAGAAACGGCAGGGCCCCCTGAGACACAGGCGACCTTTGACTTCCCCCGTGCCACATCGCTTAGGCCCATGCTACCCCTCCACCATGTCTTCTCCACGGCCTGCCTCACTGCTCCCCTCACAGCCGGTGGATCGGGCATGCCGGGCTCCTGGGGCCTATCCTAACCCTTGGTCGACCACAGAGGGGCACTTCTTCAGGGGTCTGGCACTGCAGCGCCAGGGATTGGGGTCCCCCGAGCCCCAGCGCTGACTCAACCTGCCACCATGCAGCCACCCAGGAGCCTCAAGGCACCACCAAATATTTGGGTGGGAGAACTGGCAGGGCCCCAAAACCCCCGGCCACATTCAACAGCCCCCACGCCACAATGCTTGGGCCCATGCTCCCCCTCCCCCACGCCCTCACCTCTTCCCGCCGCCCAGCTCGGCTCACAGCCAGCAGATCGGGCCTGCCGGGCTCCTGGGGCCTAAACCTAACCCTAGGTCAGAAACCAAGGGGCCCCTTCCCAGGGGCCTGGTGCCCTAGCTCCTGGGATTGGGGATCCCTGAGCCCCAGCGCCGGACTCAGCCTGCGCGGCGCAGCCACCCGGGCCCCTCAGGGCACCGCCTAGCATTCAGGGCTGGAGAACCGGCAGTGCCAGTCCAGCCCCCGGCCACTTTCTATGGACCCCTGTGCCACAATGCTTGGACCCACGCTCCCCCTCCCCCGCGCCCTCACCTCGGCCAACCACTCCACTCGCCACACAGATGGCGGATCGGGTCTGCAGGGCTCCAGGAGCTAAACCCTAACACAAGGTCGGCAGCAGGGGGGCCCCTCCCCAGGGGCCTGTCACTGCAGTGCCAGGTATTGGTGACACCTGAGCCCCAGCACTGAACTCAGCCAGTTGCCACACAGCCACCCGGGCCCCTCAGAGCGCCGCCAAGCATTCAGGGCTGGAGATCGCGCAGGGACCCCGGATATCCCAGCGACCTTCGACGACCCTACATGCCACAACCCTTGGGCCCATGCTCCCCCACCCCCAGGCCCTCAACTCGGGCCACTGCTTCCCTAGCTGCACAGCCGGCGGATCGGGGCTGCTGGTCTCCTGGGTCCAAAAACTAACCTTATGTCGGCCACAGAGGGGCCCTTCTCCAGGGCCCTGGCACTGCAGTGCCAAAGACTGGGGACACCCGAGCAACAGCGCCGGACTCAGCCTGCCGCTGCGCTGCCACTCGGGCCCCTCAGGGCGCTGCTGAGCATTCAGGGCGGGAGAACTGGCAGGGCCCCCCGATTCAATGGCGACTTTCAACGGACCACTGAGCCACAACCCTTGGGCCCACGCTCCCCCTCCCCCATGCCCTCACCTCAGCCCACCACTCCGCTTGCCTCTCAGCTGGCGATGGGACCTGTGGGGCTCCTGGGGACTAACCCTAACCCTAGGTGGGCTGCCAAGCAGCCCCTCCCCAGGGGCCTGGCGCCCCAGCACCAGGGATTGGGGACACCTGAGCCCCAGCGCCGGACTCAGCCTGCCAGCGTGCAGCCACCTGGGCCCCTCGAGGTGCCACCGAGCTTTCAGGTCGGGAGAACTGGCAGGGCACCCTGAGTTGCCGATGACCTTTGATGGCCCCCCACACCACTACCCTTGGGCCGACGCTCTCTCTCACCCACGCACTCACCTCGGCCCCCCCCCCCTCCGCTAGGTGCACAGCCAGCATATATGGCCTGCCAGGCTCCTGGGGCCAAACCCTAACCTTAGGTCCGCCATGAGGGGACCCTCCCGAGGAGCCTGGCTCCACATTGCCTGTGATTGAGGACACCTGAGCCCTAGCTCTGGACTCACCCTGCCGCCACAAGGTCACCCGGGCTCCTCGGGGTGAAGCCGAGCACTCAGGGCGGGAGAACGGGCAGGGACCTCTGAGCCCCCAGCGACCTTCAACAACCCCATGCACCACAACGCTTGGACCCACGCTCCACCTCCCCCATGCCCTCACCTAAGGCCGCTGCTCAACTAGACATACAGCTGGCGGATCGGGCCTGCCATTCTCCTGGGTCCTAGTCCTAACCCTAGATCAGCCACCATGGGGGCCCTCCCCAGGGGCCTGCACCTCAGCGCCTGAGATTGGGGACACCTGAGCCCCAGCACTGGACGCAGCCTGCGCCGTGAGGCACCCGGGACCCTCAGGGCGCCGATGAGCATTCAGGGCGGGAGAACCGGCAGGGCCTGCCTAGCCCCCGGCCACCTTCGACACCCTCCCATGCCACAATCCTTGGGCCCACGCTCCCCCT
This sequence comes from Ursus americanus, assembly GCF_024610735.1. Lineage (NCBI taxonomy): Eukaryota > Metazoa > Chordata > Mammalia > Carnivora > Ursidae > Ursus > Ursus americanus. The sequence goes on along the minus strand of NC_142137.1, from coordinate 6,398,557 downwards.
CCCCCACACCCTCACCTCAGCCCCCCACCCACCTGGCCGCACAGCTGGCGGATTGGCCTGCCAGGCTCCAGGGGCCGACCCCTAACCCTAGATCGTCCAACGAGGGGCCCTCCTCAGGGGCCTGGTTCCGCAGTGCAGGGGATTGGGGACCCCTGAGCCCCAGCGCCAGACTCAGCCTGCCGCAGCGCAGCCATCGGGCTGTTCAAGGCACCGCTGAGCATTAGGGTGGGAGAACTGGCAAGGCCCCAAGAGCCCCCGGACATATTCCACGGCCCACCGTGCCACAGCACTTGGGCCCACACTCCCCCTCCCCCATGCCCTCACCTGGGACCACCGCCCAGCTCGCCGCGCAGCCGGCAAATCTTGCCTACCAGGCTCCTGTGGCCTACCCTAACCTTTGGTCGGCTGCTGAGGGGCCCCTCCCCAGGGGCCTGGCGCAGCAGCACCAGGGATTGGGGACCCCTGAGCCCCAGCCCCAGATTCAGCCTGTCGCTGCACAGCCACCCGGGCCTCTCTGTTTGCCACCAAGAATTCAGGTGGGAGAACTGGCAGGGCCCCCCAAGCCCCCGGCCACTTTTGATGGCCTCCCAGGCCACAACCCTTGGGCCCACACTCCCCCTCCCCCACACCCTCACTTGGGCCTGCCGCCCAGACCCCGCACAACTGGCGGATCCAGCCTGGAGGGCTCCTGGGGCCTAACCCTAACCCTAGGTCGGCCGCTGAGGTATCCCTCCCCAGGGGACTGGCACCACAGGGCAGCGGATTTGGGACCCCCAAGATCCAACGTTGGAATCAGCCTTCTGTCGTGCAGCCACCCGAGTTCCTCAGGGCTCCACCGAGCATTCAGGGTGGGAGATCGCACAGGGACCCCGGAGACCCCAGTGACCTTCGACAGCCCCCCACGCCACAATCCTTGGGCCCACGCTCCCTCTCCCCCATGCCCTCACCTGGGCTGCCGCCCAGGTCGCTGTGCAGCCAGTGGATCTTACCTGCTGGGCTCCTGGGGCCTAACCCTAACCCTAGGTCCGCCGCCAAGGCACACCTCCCCAGGGGCCTATCGCAGCAGCTCCGGGGACTGGGGACACCTGAACCCCTGCGCCGGACTCAGACTGCCGCCGCGCAGCCACCTGGGCCCCTCGTGATGCCACAAAGCATTCAGGGCTGGAGGATGGGCAGGGCCCCCCGAGCCCCAGGCGACTTCTTTTTTCTTTTTCATTTTTTTTTATTTTAATTTTTTTATTATATTATGTTAGTCACCATACAGTTCATCCCTGGTTTCTGATGTAAAGTTCGATGATTCATTAGTTGCGCATAACACCCAGTGCACCATGAAATACGTGCCCTCCTCACTACCCATCACCAGCCTATCCCATTCCCCCACGCCCCTCCCCTCTGAAGCACTCAGTTTGTTTCTCAGAGTCCATAGTCTCTCATGCTTCATTCCCCTTTCTGATTACCCCCCTTTCTTTGTCCCTTTCTTCTCCTACCGATCTTCCTAGTTCTTATGTTCCATAGATGAGAGAAATCTTATGATAATCATCTTTCTCTGCTTGACTTATTTCACTTAGCATTATCTCCTCCAGTGCCATCCATGTTGCAGCAAATGTGGAGAACTCATTCTTTCTGATAGCCGAGTAATATTCCCTTGTATATAAGGACATCAACTTCTTAATCCAGTCATCTGTTGAAGAGCATCTCGGTTCCTTCCACGATTTAGCTATTGTGGACAAAGCTGCTTAACATTGTGGTGCATATGGCCCTTCTCTTCACTACGTCTGTATCTTTGGGGTAAATACCCAGTAGTGTAATGGCTGGGTCATAGGGTAGCTCAATTTTTAACTTTTGAGGGGACCTCCACACTGTTTTCCAGAGTGGCTGTACCAACTTACATTCCCACCAACAATGTAGGAGGGATTCCCTTTCTCCACATCCTCACCAACATTTGTTGTTTCCTACCTTGTCCATTTTTGCCATTCTAACTAGTGTAAAGTGGTATCTTAGTGTGGTTTTGATTTAAATTTCCCTGATGGCTAATGATTTTGAACATTTTTTCATGTGTCTGTTAGCCATTTGTATGTCATCATTGGAAAAGTATCTGTTCATATCTTCTGCCCATTTTATGATTTGTTTATTGTTTCTTGTGTATTGAGTTTGAGAAGTTCTTTGTAGATGTTGGATACCAGTCTTTTATCTGTAGCATCATCTGCAAATATATTCTCCCATTCCGTGGGCTGCCTCTTAGTTTTTTGGACTGTTTCCTTGGCTGTGCAAAAGCTTTTTATCTTGATGAATTCCCAGAAGTTCTTTTTATCTTTTGTTTCTCTTGCCTTTGGAGATGTGTCATGAAAAAGTTGCTGTGGCCGATGTCGTATAGGTTGCTGCCTATGTTCTCCTCTAGGATTTTGATGGATTCCTGTCTCACATCAAGGTCTTTCGTCCATTTGGAGTATATCTTTGTGTATGGTGTGAGAGAGTGGTCAAGTTTCATTCTTTTACCTGTAGCTGTCCAATTTTCCCAGCACCATTTATTGAAGAGACTGTCTTTTTTCCACCAGATGTTTTTTCCTGATTTATCAAAGATTAGTTGCCCACAGAGCCAAGGGTCCATTTCTGGCTTCTCTGTTCTGTTCCATTGGTCTATGCATCTTTTTTTGTGCCAGTACCATGCTGTCTTTGTGATCACAGCTTTGTAGTACAGCTCGAAATCCGGCATTGTGATGCCCCCAGCTTTGTTTTTCCTTTTCAATAGTTCCTTGGTGATTCAGGGCCTTTTCTGGTTCCATACAAATTTAAGGGCTAATTGTTCCAGTTCTTTGAAAAATGTCATCGGTAGTTTGATCGGGATAGCATTGAAAGTGTAGATTGCTCTGGGTAGCATGGACATTTTAACTATGTTAATTCTTCCGATCCATGAGCATGGAATATTTTTCCATCTTTTTGTGTCTTCTTCAATGTCTTTCAAGAGCGATTTATAGTTTCTAAAATATAGATCCTTTACATCTCTGGTTAAGTTAATTCCAAGGTAACGTATGGTTTTTGGTGCTATTGTAAATGGGATGGATTCCCTAATTTCTCTTTCTTCAGTCTCATTGTTCGTGTATAGAAATGCAACTGATTTCTGAGCATTGATTTTGTATCCTGCCACATTACTGAATTGCTCTATAACTTCTTGTAGTTTGGGAGTGGCTTCTTTTGGGTTTTCCATATAGAGTATCATGTCATCTGCGAAGAGAGACATTTTGACTTCTTCTTTGCCAATTTGGATACCTTTTATCCCTTTTTGTTGTCTGATTGCTGTTGCAAGGACTTCTAGTACCATGTTGAATAATAATGGCGAGAGTGGGCATCCTTGTCGTGTTCCTGATCTTAAGGGAAAGGCTTCCAGCTTTTCCCCATTGAGAATGATATTTGTTGTAGGCTTTTCATAGGTGGTTTTTATGAGATTGAGGAATATACCCTCTATCCCTACACTCTGAAGGGTTTTAATCAGGAAAGAATGCTGTATTTTTTCAAATGCTTTTTCTGCATCTATTGAGAGACTCATATGATTTTTGAATTTTTCTTTCTGGATAAAATCTAAGACACTGACCAATTTGCAAATGTTGAATCACCCTTGCATCCCAGGGATGAATCCCACTTGGTCATGATGGATAATCCTTTTAATGTACTGTTGGATTCTATTAACCAGGATCTTGTTGAGGATTTTGGCGTCCATATTCATTAGGGAAATCGGTCTGTAATTCTCCTTTTTGATAGGGCCTTTGCCTGGTTTGGGGATCAAGGTAATATTGGCCTCATAGAATGAGTTTGGTAGCTTTCCTTCTGTTTCTATTTTTTGAAATAGCTTTAGGAGAATAGGTATTATTTCTTCTTTGAATATTTGGTAGAATTCCCCGGGAAAACCGTCCAGGCCTGGAGTTTTGTTATTTGGAAGGTTGTTTATCACTGACTCAATCTCTTCATAATTAATTGGCCTGTTTAAAAAATCAATTTCTTCCTGTTTCAGTCTTGGGAGTTTATAGGTTTCCAGGAAGGCCTCCATCTCATCCAGATTGCTTAATTTATTGGCACAAAGCTGTTGATAAAAGTTTCTAATAATCCTTCAATTTCATTGGTGTTGGTTGTGACGTCTCCTTTTTCATTCATAATTTTATTAATTTGGGTCCTTTCTCTATTCTTTTGGATAAGTCTTGCGAGTGGTCTGTCAATTTTATTAATTCTCTCAAAGAACCAGCCTCTAGTTCTGTTGATCTGCTCTACTGTACACCTGGTTTCTAATTCACTGATCTCTGCTCTAATCTTGATAAACTGCTTCCTTATTCGTGGATTAGGCCTGTCCCTGTGTTGCTGTTCCAGCTTCTTGAGGTGAGAATATAAAAACTGCATTTTAGATTTTTCTATTCTTTTGAGTGAGGCTTGGATGGCTATGTATTTCCCCCTTAGGACTGCCTTTTGCGTGTCCCATAGATTTTGGACCATTGTGTTTTCATTCTTGTTGGTATCCATAAATTGTTAAATTGATTTTTGTTTTCCTGGTTTATCGAATCATTCCTGAGCTGGATGGTTCTTAGTCTCCAAGTGTTTGAGTTTCTTCCAAATTTTTCCTTGTGGTTGAGTTCCAATTTCAGAGCTTTGTGGTCTGAGCATATGCAGGGAATAATTTCAGTCTTTTGGTATTGGTTGAGACCTGTTTTGTGACCCAGAACACGGTCTGTTCTTGAGCATGATCCATGGGCATTAGAATAGAATGAGTATTCTTTGGTTCTGGGGTGTAGTGTTCTCTATATATTTATGAGGTCCAACTCATCGAGTATGGCATTCAAAGCTCTTGTTTCTTTGTTGATTTTCTGCTGAGGTGATCTGTCTATTGCTGATAGTGGAGTGTTGAGGTCCCCTACTATCAATGTATTTTTATCTATATGTCTCTTTATTCTGGTTAAGAGTTGGCGTGTGTATCTTGCTGCTCCCCTGTTGGGGGCATAGATATTTATAATTGTCATATCCACTTTTTGGATACATCCTTTAAGAATAATATAGTGTCCTTCTGTGTCTCTAACTGTAGTCTTTAGTTTAAAATCCAATCTGTCTGATAGAAGAATTGCTACCCCAGCTTTCTTTTGAGGTCCATTGGCATGAAAGATGGTATTTCATCCCTTTACTTTCAGTCTGAATGTATCCTTATGTTTAAAATGAGACTCTTGCAGACAGCAAATGGATGGGTCATGTCTTTTTATCCTATCTGCAACCCTGTGGAATTTTATGGGAGCATTTAGGCCATTTACATTGAGACTGATTATTGAGAGATATGATTTTAATGATGCCATGATGCTTGTAAAGTCTTTGTTTCTATAGATTGTGACTTTCTGTTCTGTATCTCTCTTGGAGCCTTTTGACTTTTATAGACCCCCCTTAATATCTCCTGTAGGGATGGTTTCGTGGTTACAAAATTGATCAATGACTGGTGATTCTGGAAGGTCTTTATCTCTCCATCATTTCTGAATGACAGCCTTGCTGGATAAAGGATTCTTGGCTGCATGTTTTTCTCTGAAAGAGCTTTAAAAATGCCCCCCCAACCCTTTCTCTCATTCCAGGTCTGTGTAGACAGGTCTGACATAATTCTGATACCTTTGCCTTGGTACGTGAGAAATTTCTTTGCCCTGGCCACTTTCAATACTGTATCCTTGGATCTAATATTTGTGTATCGCACTATGACGTGATGTAGTGTAGATTTGTCATGGTTGAGCTTGGGAGGGTTCCTCTCTGCCTCCTGGACACGAATGTTTGTTTCCCTTGGTAGATTAGGGAAGTTTTCAGTGACAATTTGTTCAATTATCTCTTATAGACCTTTGTTTTTCTCCACCCCCTTGGGGATGCCGATGATTCTGACATTGGAACGTTTCATTGAGTCAGTAATCTTCCGTAACCTACATTTCTGAGCATGGATTTTTTTGAGTCCAGATTCTATTCTAGCTTTCTCTTCTACTAACCCATCCTCCAATTCACCGATATGTTCTTCTGCCTCATTCACCCTGGCCGTCAGAACTTCTAGTTTTGACTGCATTTGGCTCATAGAATTTTTAATTTCTTCCAGATTCACTCTCATGTCCACCCTTAGAGATTCTATATTCTCATTAACATTTTCGTTAATACTTTTTTCAATTCTACACATCTTCTTGACCATTGTTACTCTGAATTCCATTTCTGATAATTTGGTTATATCCATATCAATTACTTCTGTGGCAGAGGCCGCAGACTCGTCTTTTTTTGCTGGTGGGGATTTCTCCTTCTTGTCATTCTGATGAGAAGTTGCAGGGTGTCCGGAACCCAAATTATTGATCGTGACCCACACCATGCGCCCTTGTTTTATAGGGATCTTAGGGATGTGGGCTTCCTGATTTTTCAGCCTGCCTTCTGGGGGAGGGGCCTGCCATGCCGATACTCAGGCAACCCTGTTTCGGTACAGTTTCCGTGTCCCCTGCTAGGGGGGATGGGGATGGTCACACTGTGAGCTGGTATTTCCAGGCTTTTGTTCTCTGGTGGCTTTCCGTGGTGGTTTGCTGTGCCTCCTCTGAGATTCAAAGCAGCAGTGGCCAAATCTCAGCCTCTGTCTCAGAACAGCAGGATCGCAGACCTTTCTCCACTGATGTCCTGGCCACTTTAACTCTGCTTCTGTTGGTGCTGCTCAACCCTGCCGCATCCCGGAATGTGCGCCCCACACCCGGCATCCCAGCCCTCACTTCCAGGGCCCACAAGTCTCTTTTCTTTGTGTTTCTAACACTGCCAGCCACCAGCAACCACCACGTGCTCCCGGAACTCCTGGTCTCAGTCTGGTTCCAGTGAGCACAGCGGAGCTCCGGTTTTGTCAGGTCATGCCATTTTGCTGGCTTTAAAATGGGCAGCAGTCATGGGACTCCATCAGTGAAAGTAACCAAGAGCACATGTGGGTGCATTTCTTCAGCCAACATCAACTGAGACCCCGCTGTGGGCCACGCTCCATATTAGATGCTGGGAACAAGTTGGCTCCATCCTCGAGGTTCCCAGTGAAGATGACACATGACAAGCCACCCATAGAATGGCTCTGTCTTATTCATCCCTGTATCCCTCATGCCTCACACAGTGCCCAGCACACAGTAGGAGCTCAATAAATAGCAATTTCCTTGGAGAGTGGGACAGTGTGGCGGTCAAGTCTCTGGCATTTGGAATCTGGGAACTTGGGTTTGAATTACAGCCTGTCCAGTTATGTGCTGTACAGCTCTGGGCAGGTCACTTCATCTCTCTGAGACCCAGTCTCCTTGTGGGTAGGATGGGAACTTAGATCACAGGGCCTGTGGGGGGTTAAGGAGCTGATTTGTGAAAAGAGCTTGGCCCATGCTCAGTGCTCAGATTACACCTACCGGAGTTAATGTGGTCACCGTAATGTCAGAGAGCTCTGGTGAACAATCCAGTCTCCATTCACTTTCTGGAAAGTGAGAAGGGCTGACAGATCGCCTCTGTGTCATCCACACTAGGAACCACAAAATCAAAACTAGTGGTTGACCTTCCTTCCCTTCATCTCTCCTTCTTCCCTCCCTCTCCCCTGCCATGCTCTCCCATTTCAACTCCTCTCTCTGCTTGCTTCCCCTTCCTCCTGAAAGCTACATTCAGGTAGGAATCCAGGGGAGTTTTCTGGGAGGAGTCTGGCTCACTGGCTGCTTTGCAGACTGAGGTGGGGGACTGGGGTTGTGAAATCAGAGAGAAGTAAATATGTGTGATGTTTGTCTTGTTTTCTTCATATATCAATGACAAAATAGTAGGAGATATTATGTGGATGGGTTTCAGGTGTGCTCTGCTATTTAAGATGATCTTTCCCTGAGACCTGCTCTTTCCTGCTCTGCATCTGCCAAGCAGCAAACCTGGCTCATGTTTGAATCTCGTGTGTTGGGAACTGAGCAGGGGAGTTACCGGGTTGGGTGTGGTATGACCCCTGCCAGAGGCGGTCTGGTGGGATACAGTCTGTCCTGCACACTTGAGCTGGAGACAGAGTGTTTCCCTGTGAGCCAGGTGGGGGGGGGGGTGCCGGGGACCCTCTCCCTCTGCACCTTCGGGTCTTGGACCAGTACCTGCAGGGGCCACCCTCAGGTCTGCCCTGGGGGAAAGGGCACTGCCAGGAAGGGTGGCACAGAGAATGTTCCCTGTGGGGCTCCTGCACTTCTCCCGGGTCCTGCTGCAGAAGTGAGGTGGGAGGCACACCCTGGAGCACATCTCTCTCCTCCTCTCCTCGCCCACATCCCTGGTCCTGGGATCAGAATAAAACCTGCACTTGGCTCGGTGGGAGAGAGGCCCGGGTGCAGCGGCCTGGAGACCCTCCCCGGCTGGTGGGAATTCTAGAGGCCTGTGTGAAGGCTGCTGGGTTGGCTGCACACAATGGCTCTCACGGTCCCACTGAGCTCCTGGGACTGGTCAGGCCCAGGACAGAGGCTCTGAGCACCAGAGCCAGAGTCCCTGCTCCTGTCGAATCTGCTGCTCCAGCCACACAGCGATGGGCCTGCTCCCCACCTCATGGTCACGGCCCACCCTGGGTCCTCCCCTCAGGCCTGCCCGGGGCCTCGCCAGTCCTTCCAGGGCTCGGCTCTTGGGGCAAACGCTGGCAGGCACGGGTGATGGTGGGGCCGCAGCTGCTGTAGAGCCCCTGTCACCCCCCTGACAGAGGAGAGGAATTTGGACCAGTTAGTTTACTTTCTTGCCTCTGTGAAGACATGTGGAGGGTCTGGGTTACCTTGCGGCAGCGTTTCTCAGGCTCTGCAGATGACTCATGTACATGAGAACCAAACAAAGCACTCAGATGGGAAGGAAATTCCATGCAGTGAGAATTCAGAATATGTTAAGCAGTTAGGATTAAAATTCATACATTTCACTTTCCACTTTTGTAAAAAAATAAAACAAATACAACTTGTATTTTAGTTGAAAAAGCAGTGTCTTCTGTCTCCTCTTCTTGTGGGAATATATAAAGGCATAAGGGTAATGATGCTAACGTGAGGTGTACTGATTGGCTTTTACCTGAAAATCACAGGCAGGGTTTGATGACGAGTGAGAAAGAAGAAGGAATGTGAGCAAGGAAAAGAAGGCAGTTTCAGGTCTCTGTCCATTGTGCAGGTGCTGGTGTCAGGATGGGTCGTACTGCAGGTGGGGTGGGGGCAGGGTCCCCACTCTCAGCCTCTGTCATCAGACTCCCTCTCCTCACAGGCCCAGATGGCAGGACTTGGCCTTTCTCACCTGGAGTTATGTACATTAACTTCCCCAGTGGGAGCTTTGCATAGAGAGGAGCTTCCCTGCTTTCCCCCTGGGACCGTGGTGAAGCTTCCTTGCCCACAGGATAGTTTCTGGACTGGAAGGTTGGGTTGGACTCTGTGTTTCAGCAGCTCACTTAGCAGGGCCCAATTCCTTCCTCTTGTCCCTGGACGTGCGTCCCAGAACCCAGGACTCCAGATCCCTGATCTTGGACACCAGCTCCCCCAACTGACCCTGTGTCTTGATCTCATTCTTCTGAGTGACCACAGAGCAGAAGGGACACGACAAACCTTTCCCATGGGGCTCCTTCGGCCATGAATTGATGCACTAGTGGCCACGGATATAAGCACAGTTTAGGTACATAGCTTTTTCTAGATAACCTAGGCAGATGAGACATTTGCCTCATTCTTTAAAATGTTCAGCCAGACCCACTCTGGGGATTAATAAGTATACTGGAGTTTCCTAATGACCCAAATGACCATGAGGGCTTGAGGTTTTATCCTCTTTGCTTGCATAGACCTATCTTGTACCTAGTAATTCTCATCCCTCTACAAGGATATGGCTTACAGCATAATACAAATATGAATATGAATATAAATATAAATAAATGATTCTTGGCCCGGAACTTCTGATATCTGAGATGCTATTTAGAATAAATGGTGCAATTGGTCATTCAGCTTTGACCTGAGTTGGTGAAATGAACCAGATCTGGGGTGTCCGATATCGTAGCCACCAACTACCCGCGGCCTTCGAGCACCTGGAATTCAGCTCACCTGAATTGAGATGTGCTCTGAGTATAAAATGCACACTGGATGCTGAAACCAGAATAAGAAAGAGAACTTAAATTATTTTATTAAGATTTTTAAAACACTGTCTCATTGACATAAATGCATGTTGGAGTGATACCATTTTTCCAATTACAATTCTTTTGACTTTTCTCCTTTTACTGTGTGTAATGTGGCTACTAGAAAAGTTATGATTGACACAGGTGGGTCACATTAGACATCTGCCAGACACTGCCAGACTCAGCTCAGAGAGCCTCCAGCTCGGGGAGCTGGTCCACCTGGCCGCCACTCAGACCCGGAGCAGCAGCTGAGGGGTGGAAACAGTCAATAGGGAGCTCAGTTCAGCATCTCGTGGGACAGTCCAAGCTATGATCTGGTTAAGGAAAAGGAAGACTTGGTCATCTCTCCAGCGTGGATATTGAAAATCTAGACCTACCCACAGCTCCCGGAGCAGAGAGCCCAAGTGCCCCCAGTGTCTTTAGGTGCACACGCTGTGCTCAGAAACACTTGCTGTATTAGTAAAATACTTCATTCCCCAGACTTTGCTCTCTTGTATTTGCCTTTTGTAGAACCCTGAGAAGTTAAAAACAAAATTGCACAAGATTGGGTGTATCCTCTGTGAGACTCTTCTCAGGTCTCCCACTCCCTCCAAAGGTGACTCAGTTCTAGAACAAGAATGATCCACAAGGGGCATTTTCTGTGAAATTGTTCTCTTCCCACCCTACCATACCAGCATTCACCTCTTGAATCTGATTCATTTTAATTTAATTCTAGGAGAAAAGCGATTTACTGATGACAGAAAGCTTGTGCCACAAATGGTTTTATTCGTCATTGACCAAAATTTCAAAGGGAGCTACACGTTCAGAGAATTTGAATTTGAGTATTTACAAATCTCAAGAATTGCCTGTGGCCAATAAGTATAATTTTTTCTTGTCTTCTGGACAAAATCAGTCATGTATTTAATTTCATCAACATTACTCCATATATATTATTCCATATATATACTTGTAAAAATTCATGCTTCATCATTAATCCACACCTTGGAAGGTAAAATTCCCATTTCAACTCGACTCATATTTTCTTAAGATTAAAGCCTGCAGCTTTACTAATTAATAGTCACCCATCACTAATATCTGTACAAATTCTCTTTCACTTTAGCTCAGCTACTTAGAACATGCAGGTCCAGACTGATGGACACACAACCTATTTGCTAAGGAATCATGGGGGATGGCATTTGGCTCTGCTTCATTTCCATCCTATGAGATGGATTTTTCACGTTGATTTTATTGCCACTCAGTGACTAAAAAAAGAAATCTCTTATTGCTGCCATGTTTTATTGCACAGTGAAATATAAAAATACAGGCATATCAAAACCATGAAGCCAAATATATGCGAGATTCAAAATATGGAAAGGTCATAACAACAGTTCATAAATTATACATATTTTAAATATCCTTTTTGGCAAACCCTCAGTGAAATTTGAGGGGTTTTTGTTGTTGTGCCTCACTTATTTTGTGTTTTTCTCTTCAAATACAGAAAGCCCTGGTGGATTTTCGGGCTTGAGTGACACCTGAACTTTTGGTGAGTCCAGTGGTCATAAACACAGCCGGCCGCTAGGTGGTGCTGTGTCAGAAACTATGCCAGCTCTTCCCTCTTCCCTGACCCCACCCAGGCTTACCCCCTCCTCCATTCTACTATCTGAAATGCCCAGCAGAGGGCAAGGACCCATCTGATTCCACAACTGCTCAGTTTAGTAAACAATTTTGTCTCTTGATTATGAAGGGTATCTTCACCACCCGCTCCTCACAAGACTACTAAAAATTAGAGCAGTTTAAACTCATAGGTAAATGTTCAGCCTGCCTTCTTTCTGGAAACCTTTATCCTTTTTATAGGGAGGAGAGTGGCAGAGGAAGAGGGAGAGAGAGAGAATCTTTTTTTATTTTGTTTTATTTTAAAGATTTTATTTTTTTGTTTGACCCAGAAAGAGACAGCCAGAGAGAGAGGGAACACAAGCAGGGGGAGTGGGAGAGGAAGAAGCAGGCTCCTAGTGGAGGAGCCTGATGGGGGGGCTCGATCCCAGACCTCTGGGATCATACCCTGAGCTGAAGGCAGACACTTAATGACTGCGCCACCCTGAGATCATGACCCGAGTAAAAATCGAGAGTCAGACATTGAAGTGACTAAGCTACCCAGGCGCCCCATTAATGACATGGCAAAACTTGGCTAAATCCAGTCTCCTCTCAATTATTCCTACCTGTAGGAACCTTTCCTTTTGTCCCAAGACAAATCATTTCTTTATGTTGCTCTCCCAGGACAACTTATAAATTCTGCTGCTTCTTCTTTCTCCCTTCTCTCTTTTTAAAAAGATTTTATTTATTTATTTTAGAGTGAGAGCACTCACAAGCAGGGAGAGGAGCAGAGAGAGAGAGGAACATACCCCTTCCTGAGTGTGGAACTGACACAGGGCTGGATCCCAGGACCCTGAGATCATGACCTGAGCTGAAACCAAGAATCCAATGCCCATCCGACTGAAGCACCCAGGTACCCAACTTATAAACATCTCTAATAGAATCAGTTACTATTCTTTTCTTTTTGGATGGGTGTGGTCTTAATTCTTTTTGAATGAGACAAATTTAATAGCTGGTCTGTGGTCTTGATTTTGAATATCAACTACAAGGAGTATCCAGCAAAAAGTAGACAACAAATAGTTATTACTGGATTGATGTAGAATTTAATTTTATAACTTGAAATCAATCTGATTTCCCTTATATTATCTCTTGATTTTCATGCTCCCTACCCTTTCCTGCTTATCTAGGAGTAATGTAAAACAATATAACATAATCGAAGGGAGAAAACTTGATTGGACATTATGCAAAGAATAAGCCAAAGGCCATTTACCTAAGTTGTGGTACGATGTCAAGAAGGGAAATATGAAGATGTTATGAAAATTATTTGTAATTTCCCATCTCAGAAGTAAAGTCTACAATTTTCATTATTCTTGGACATTTTCAAATGTATCCAAACTTGTGGTGAATGAAAGAAAGCAAATATGAAGCTCATGAGTTGCAATATTTAGAAATGGTGGTTGGATTTGACTGTGAGGCACACAGCCTTCTAACAGGCTATACATGCTGTGGGGTCACACTTTGGTCAGCCACCCGCAGATTCAAAACTCATACACTTTATTAGCATTAACAAGGGGTGAAAAATTGTGTGAAATGGCTGATCAGTAATAATTGTTCTGTGAATATGAATTTTAGTTTGGATAAAAGACACGATATGATTTACTGCAACTTTAGATGTCTCGTTTCTATTATGCTCTCTTGCAAAATTTTCAAAAAGGAAAGGCTGTTGTCCAATTTCGGGTGGTCTGGGGCCCGTTCCAGTTTGTCTAACAATGCTTGAAAATACATATTTGCAATCATGGAAAAAAACAGTTGGGGAGAAATGACTGGGTCCAGAGAGTGAGCTTTGAGAGAACACTTCCCAAAACACTTTCACTACTTTGAAAAAATTGAAATATAAGAATATGTGTGTTCCTTTTTACATCGGTGGGGTCTGTGACTAATTCCATAGAGATAGATATTGGCCATTTAATATTGGGTTAAATGAGATCAGGAGGAATTCCCATTTTTCATTCTTTTTTTTTTAAGATGATTTATTTGTATATTTGAGAGAGAGAGAGACAGCGTGAATTGGAGGAGCAGAGGGAGAGGTAGAATCGCAAGCAGACTCCATGTTGAATGCAGAGCCCAATGCGGGGCTCCCCTAGGAACCCCCATTTTTCTTAAAGGGGGTTAGCAGACATGGCTTAAGACAGGGCTTCTCAACCTTGGCTCTGTTGACATTTGGGGCAAGGGAACTCTTGTGGGAGCTGCAGGGAGCCTGGTAGCGTGTGGAGCAGCATCCCTGGCCTCTACCCACCAAATGCCAGTAGCACCCGCCCCACAGTTGGGAACGTTCAATGTACCCAGACATTGCTGAGTGTTCCCTGGGGGCCAAAGCACTCCCTGCTTGGGGACCACTGGAAGCCAATATAATGTGTCCAGAGAACTGGGAAGATACACCCTCTGGGTATAATATTCTATTATGTACCCCTTAATGGAGTAAAAATAATCTCAGACCAAAGAGACATTGACAAGATGTGAATACAGGGAGAACAAGAACGCCAATGGAAGCCTCATCACCGTGTAAACGCCTGGAGGCCAGGATTCAAGGCGAGTAGAGAGGAGCCCTACATTAATTTATTTTCATTCATTAAAATGATTGATAATCATTCATTCCATTCATGGGTTTCTCACATTCTACAGAGGGTGGCTAAGGAGAGAGCAAGATGGAGAGTTTAGACGAGGTTGTTTAAACCATTAATGAGCCACTACCACCCATGCCTGGCAACATGTACGTAATTTTGTCCCACATTGACTCTGGGTTTGAGAATCCAGGCACAGATGTGAGTCTCAGTACTCAGTCTGAAGAAGTGGATTATTTCAGGATGTTCATAAATCAAAGTGCAGTATAGCCTGAGATAGCCTGAACAGCACTGGCCGATAGGATTCCGTGATGTAAACGATCTCTGTCTGCCCTGTTCCATATGGTAGCACCAGCTCGGAGTGGCTCTTGAGCCCTTGAAATGTGGCCACCTTTCTTGTGTCACATGTGGAAATGTGAACATTTGGGGGATAGTGAATTAAAAATACATTGTTTAGTGTGCCTGGGTGGCTCAGTTGGTTAAAAGACCATCTCTTGATCTCAGCTCAGGTCCTGATGATTGTGTGTTCAATCTCTGCCTTGGGCTCCACACTGGGCAGGAGCCTCCTTAAAAAACAAAGCCAAACCCAAAACATCATTTACATTTACTTCACCATTTTCATTGCTCTTGTTTCCAGTGTGCTTATTAGAAAACATGAAACCATGTCTGTGTCTTGCATTAGGTTTTTATCAGAGAGCCCTGATCTAGAAGGTGGAGAATTCTGCCCTGTCAGGACACCTTAAACTCAACCCTGCTCTGGGTTAGTGTCTGGGCCAGGCAGGACCTGCAGGCAGAGCTAGGGATCCGCCTAAGTTCAGATCCTTCTCCCATCTCAGCTCAAAGCCTAGTGAGGATTCTAGACTTGGTTTCCAATTGGCATTTCTGATCTCTCTTGGTTTGGACCATGTGCCCTTGATTTTGTGTGTTCATTCCTTAGCACTAGAAAGAACATTTAGTTAGGATCCATTAGGTATTTCCACTTTAAGGATGAAAGGATTTCAGGAAACAATAACATTTAAATCACAGATGATCCTGCCATTCAGCTGTCCAGGTGATCTCCCTCTGGGAAGCCAATATGAAGTAGTTTGAAGAGGCAAGCCAATGTCCTGTCTGCCTAGCCTTTCTGGAGAAGTGCTTTGTGGAAAATGTATAAATAAATAAATAAATAATTGATTAATTAATTAATAAATTTCTGGTTCCTGGCACAGGACTCCTAAAATCCTTGCAGTTTCCTGAGGGATAGGAGAGCCTTCTGTTAGTCATAAAATCTCCAACAGACCTCTCCAGAGTTTAGGCTAAAGAGCTGACATACGGCGGGGCCCAGAAATGGCATCACAGTGGGGCTGGTCACCAGAAGGACCAAACTGGGAGTCAAGGATTAGAAATTTCAGCCCCAGCCACTGGCCATCTTTGAGGGGAGGGGACTGAAGATTGGGTTATAAAAAGTCTTGAACAAGAGGTTGGTGAAAACATTAATATTGTGGAAAAGTGATTTTCCCCCAGAGAGGGCGTGGAAGCTCTCCACCACTCCCCACCCCCTTTAGACCTTCCTTGATACACGCATCTCTTCCATTGGGCATTTCCTGAGTTGTATTCTTTATAATAAACTGGTCGATGTAAGTAAAGTGGTTTCCTGACTTCTGAGTCGATCTTTTTTCCCCCTTCATTCACATAACTTTTATTACAATGTATTTATAATTGTTTTTTCCTTTTTTAAAATTTAAATTCAATTAGGCAGCGTATAGTACATTGTTAGTTTCAGATGTAGTGTTCAATAATATATCATTTGCGTATACCCCCCAGTGCTCATCGCATCACGTGCCCCCCTTAATGCCCATCACCCAATTACCTCATCCCCCCACCCACCTCACCTCCAGCAACCCTCAGTTTGTTTCATATACTTAAATGTCTCTCATGGTTTTTCTCCCTCTCCGATGACCTCCAGTTCAGTTTTCCCTCCCTTCCCCTATGATCCTCTGCACTGTTTCTTAGAGTCTACCTATGAGTGAAACCATATACTTGTCTTTCTCTGACTGCTGTGTTTCACTCAGTATAATACACTCCAGTTCTGTCCAGGTCAATGTAAGTGGTAAGAATTCATCCCTTCGAATGGCTGAGTCATATTCCTTTGTATACATGGAGCCCATCTTCTTTATCCATCCACTTGTGGATGTGAGTCATTCTAGTGAAATTATCAACCCTAAGGAGGGGGTCTGAGGAAATGCCTGACCTTGTGGTTGGGCAGAAGTGTGGGTAGCTTGAACACCCCATTTGTGACTGGCCTCTGCAGTGGGGACAGACTTGTGGGACTGAGCACTGAAATCCGTGGAGTATGAATTGAATTGTTGGAGAACTTGGGGAGTTGGTTGTGGTTGGTGTCAGGAAATAGAGCACAGAGGTGTACTTGAAACATGAACACATCTTCTCCCTCCACTGCACCAATTGACTGCATAAATCCCCCCCATGGGGGTCCTCTGTGCTCTGTGGTCTCTTGGAAGAATGGAGTCAGGTTCGACTGGCAGTAGGGGAAGTTGGTTTCCAAGATCAAAGATCTGGAGCCTAGCTGAGAGCTATTCCCTAGGTGAAACCATGGATGCTGAAATGACCCCACTGCCCCCTTCCTCACTAAGGACTCAGAGATTGTGATATCACAGTTGTTTCCCCATGAAAGGTGGGAATTATCTGACTTTGGGCATTTTATGGGCCTGTGCCCCTCAGTCCCAAGTGCAGAGTAGAGTGACCTGGTAGGTCTCTGATAAAGACTGACGGTTGAGTCCTGCTCTGGACACAAGTGAACTACCCGACAGAGTCCATTATCAGGACAGATCGGTTTCTTGTGAGACATCTATTCTTTGGAGGAGCGATCGCCTCATACACTCTTCCTTTCCCGTTGCTTCCCCACCTCCTTTGGGCTCTTGATTGGTGCCCTTGTGGAAGGTCTCCCTGCCATGCCAAACCTCAGGTGGAATCTATTCCCTATGGAAAGCACCTGCCTCGACTCTTGATTTCCCTCGCAAGACATGTAACACAGTCTCGTCATCCTTTTTCTTGGCTTTGTGGGGGAAAAATGATACTACTAATGTGTGTCTTAACCTTTTGATATGGAAAAGGATGTGGCTACCCCAGAATGCAAAAAAAAAAAAAAAAAAAAAAGCAAAGGCTTCAAAAATCATACTGCCCCCTCTGTCTGGTCTTGCTTATTTCTCTCCTTACATTTTTACTGATTCACTGCTTAATGATCGTGAGACAAGGTTTCTCTTATAGGCATCATTAATTGAGTCCTGAGTTCGATGATAAGGACAGATTTCTGTGGGAAGGTTTATTGATTGTGGAAAGAGCAGAGATAAGCCACTGAAATGCAAAAGGAATATGTGGTCCTCTTCTATGTCCAGGCTCTGCATTCTGATCAGTGGCTGAATTTATTTTTTCTCTCCAATGGGTATGACCTCAGATGTAGATACACCCAATGACAACCTCATGATTTCTGCTACCCTGAGGAGTGTCGAAAGTGGGCATTCAGTTCAGATAGAATCAGAAAGAGATGCTGAGAGGTTCAGCTACATAATTGGCATCATGGACTCCCCTTGGTTGCCCTCTGGCCACCCTACTGGGAAGTAGATCTGGGGAACATGCAAAGAATAGATGTGGGCATTTGCAAAGAATCTGTTCACTAACTCAGGAAGTTCCAACTGCCTGCAAAACTTGGATTCTGGATTGTGGATTTGAGAAATAGAAAGCCCTCGTTTATTTATTGGCACTGGGCCTAGGGCTGCTCTTTTCATGGACCCCAAGTCTATCTAGTGGGGATCATCCTGGGTGTGGATATTTGAAACCTTTCATTTTCTAACGTCAGCATTGTGTCCTGGATGAATTCCTAACCTTGTGACCAGGTTTACCAAAGTAGTACTTTACCAAAGTAAAGGGGTTGTTTTATGCCATTATTTTCTGGGGCTTGATCTCACGAATCTGAGATCATGACCTGAGCCAAAATTCAGAGTCCAAGGATTCACCAGGTTCCCTGACTACATACACTTTTTTACCAGGTATTGTAGTTGCTTGGTTAAGTCCATGGCACTTGGTTTTGTTCTAAAAGGTTTCCTTCTTTATGTATATTTGGAGCTGGTTCCTTCCGTTTCCATTGCTACTTTTCATGAACAGATCAAAATCCTGTGTCTATTGAGTGCCCATCCATGAGCCAGAACACACACTGAACCGTGCATTTTGGGGAGTATTTAAAGTACTTCATTTAGAAAAGTACTAGTTGTATGTATTGCCCTCAATCCATTCACTATTACAGAAATGCAGTGGTTAAAATACAGTGATATTTCCCCCCTCATTATTCAGTGAAGAATCTGCTTTACATACACATACTGACCAAGAAATTCACAAAGGTTGAGAGGTAACTAAGTACGTCCTCTCAGCTATACACAGAGAAAAATCAGGTAGTATGCATAGACGGTGAGAGAATGACATAATTTCATTAGTATATGCTTAGAGAAATATGATTTGAAGAATGGAATTTTTGTGAACACTGCTCTTCATTTCATCTGGGACCCATTTTAAACTTCGTTCTAGAAATGTCTGGTGACTCCGGAGGATAGAATGGGTGGGGATGGTGTTTTAAATCAAGAGTGGGACCTCTATTTATTCTCAATCTGTTTTTCTTTTCCCTCTTCACTCTGAAGTTTGGCTAGTGACTCTATTTGGGGGGGTGGCAGGTCATCCCCCCTCATGTCTTTTATTTTCAAAAAAAAAAAAGAGTGAGAATGTGTGAGGCTGGGGTTCAACTTTCGAAACAAAGCATTTACTCTCCCATGCCCCTCTTGTCTGTGAAGACAGGCCCCCTGTCGACACCAGAAGTTGGCCGCTGTGCAGCTGCATTGACTCTGAAAGGTCTATGATGACACCGTCGCCATGGTGACTTGAGCCACACCTCTGCTGTCCTTTCCAGCTGGGACTCTTTGAGCTGACCCATTCCTGTGGATTGGTATTTGCTCTGCTGCTCCAACTCAGAATGGGAAATTGCTGTGGTTCCTGCTGTGGTTCCTGCTGTGATGGTATGTTCCTAATGACTCAGTTCACTCTTTCTCAAACTATTTTTCTCATCATTGAAAATTTCCTCTCTCCCAATTTCATCTACATATGTTTTATAGTTTTATCTCTTGATTTCTACTGTTGGTTGTTCTACTGAGCTAGCAGCCTTGGTTTTTGTTCTCCATGGTGAACAATGGACTACTTCCTATGATATCCTGCACCCCTCACTTGTCACCCCTAGGTTTTCAAGGGGGGAAAATACGGCAGTGTCTATGTTCATTTAAGTTTTTTTAAACATCCTAAATTCTACATTCACATTATGCATTTCTGAAATTTAGAGTGAACCCAGAAAGGTTGATATGGAGGACATTTATCATTGTTTTCTCAGTGTCTTACAATGTCTGCCCTGTACCGTTCATCCCCAAAGGGGTATGGATTTCAGGATTTTGGGAACATGTGGGTTCGTTCCTATCAATAGTTGCCCCAAAGAGATTCTCAGAATATGAGAGTCTACATTTCAATTTATGACCCCCAAACACACATTTCCATTTCTAAGAACTTTGGGTGTTATCCAAAAAGACATTTTCTAGAGATTTCAATGGTATGCTACCACCCATCCCATTCAGCACCCCAGACGTAAGTATGGTGACAGTAGCATGACCCTTTTTTCTCTGTGACGCAATGAATAGCCGGCCTTTAATGTATGGTGAAAGATGGGTAACTGGTTAATGGATTGAGTTAATGAGTGATCGATAACCAAGTACACAGATTATTAGTGATGCACAAAGAAAAATACGTGATGTAGACACAAGAGCAGAGACACACACATTATATATGTGAGTATATATGCATATATGGATGATTGCATACATTTGCACATAGGATTGTAGCTTGAAAACAGAACGTGTCTACATGAAAGTGGTTTTGATGTAATGTGTTTCTTAGTTCTCCTGAACTTTCATTCAGATCTCTTCCCAAAAGCTAAGCTATGTTGTTGTTTTTTGTTTTTTTTTTTCTATGAGTTGACAAGGGTCTCAGGAACTCCTAGTTTGTTTGGAGGCACTTCTATTTGTGTGAGGAATAAATAATGCAAGATGGCATTGTTTCACATGTTTGAAAACACAAGACTTTGTAACAGTGACCCTCCCTTCCTTTACACTGGGATTCATTTCATTTGATCTGCTGACCTTAAGACAGGCAACTGGAACATTCTAGAGAACAGTCATGGATATTTGTGGACAAGGGCCCCAGAGAGTGGATTCAGGGAGACAGCAATAGGTTTGCTCCTTTGCTTTTTGTTGTTGTTGCTGCTGTTGTTGTTTGCCTCTGATTCTGTCCAAAGGAAATCGTGTTGGGGTAAAATGCTTGCATTTTGGCAAAGCAGCTGTGTGTCACAGAGCAATGGTCTGGGAACTCAGACTCCCAGATTTGAATCCAGCTCTGGAACTTGTGAAATTATGAGATCTCACACAAGATCTAGACCCTCTAATTCACCTTTCTGACCACGTGACAGGTTTTCATTCATTCAATGCTCATCACACACTTATGCGATGATTTGTTTCCTTTCCCTATTCCTCAGGTGGAGGAACGGAGGCACAGAGATGAATGTGACCAGGTTCATGAACTCCTCTAAGTAAAGGAGCCAGGAGGTGAACCCAGGCCTGCAGTCCAGTGTTCATGTTCTAACTACTGAACCGAACTGCACTTATGACTCAGCTGTGGGATCAGTAGTTACTGTGCAAAGAAGCTTTAGCATCTGCGTGGATGTCAGGAATTCCCTGAGCCCAGGGGAATCCCAAACACTGTTTGTCATTATGAGGTCAGCTCGGTGGTCACATAGCCCAGGGAAGCTCTTGAGCCATAGAAGTCCAGATCTTGCCAGTCATTCATCTGAAAAAGATATAGAAAGCCTGGTCCGTTTGAAGCCATGATTGTGTTCAGTTCAAAGATTCTGAGGGTGTGGAGGCACCGTTTAGGACAAGCCAGTCAAACTCTGTTTGAACGCTGGGCTACTCCTCAGCACCTGACCTCAATCTGGTCAGAATGGAGGAGACCCTTTCATGGTATTTGATGGCATTGTCAGTATGAGTAAGCCCTAGTCATCCCGACATCCTGTGAGCTTAGGGACATTCCTGGGACAAGGAAAAATAAGACTCAAATAACCAGTTCATGATTAACCTTCTGTCCAGAGCTGGTCAGTGCCTGGCCAATCAGTGTCATGGCATGGTCACTCTTCAGGGCATGGCACAAATAGAATAAGAATAGGGAGCATACTGGGCGGTGCCTGGCTGGCTCCACCAGTGGAGCATCTGACTCTTGATCTCAGGGTCGTGAGTTCAGTCCCCATGTTGGGCATGGAGCCTATTTTAAAAATGGAGAGAAAAGAATCGGGGACATAGTGTTGTAGATTTGATAACATTCTCCCCATGAGCCCTAAAAAAATTCTTGAATGCCATGAATTATACACTTTAGGGACAGTGACCAACAAGAACTCAAACACTCATAACAGCCTGCTGTCCATCATCCTTGTTTGGATGCGCTTGTCCAGCTGGGCCAGGGAGTGTCCATGCTCCAGTGGGGGCCTTTGCTCCTTCTGGAGCTCTCCCATTATTGGCTAGTAAGTGCAAGCATGGAGAGAGGCCATGCTTCATGACTATATACACATAGCCTTTCAAAGCAAGACTAGAAGTCAAACAGCATCAAATGAATAATGGTGGTTGGTTTTCAATGATAGAACTTCATTATTGACAAATTGTCAACAATTGATGAGTTTCCTCACAAAGGATGTGAGATGAAATGCAACGGAAAGTCGTGCTTAGATCTGAATCTAAGTCTCTCAATAAAAGGTTGCTTATTATCACGTGCAAAATAGTATACAGCAGATGATAGATTTAAGTGCAAAAGCAGGTCTGGGTGATCCTTACGGAGAGTCGTGATGGGGGAGCTTCTCCAGGGTGTGGGTATGGAAGGGTCCCTCTCTATGTGTTTTGTATATTCCCTGATTTTTTAAAAAATATTTTATTTGAGAGAGAATGAGAGAGCAGAAGCGGTGAGTAAGGGGGATGTGGGGGGGGGAGAGAGAAGAGGGACGAGCAGGCACCAAGCTGAGTGCAGAAACAGAGGCCTGGCTCGATCCCAGGACCCTGAGATCATGACCTGAGCCAGGTCAGACACGTGACCCACTGAGCCACACAGGCGCCCCTGAGGGGTCCCTCTCAAAGGACGTGGGGCTTGGTCCCCTGCCACTGCAGGGTCTAGAGAAGGATGGGGAGTCTATAAAGACTGGATCTGGGGGAGGAAGGAAGGAACAGGGAAGGTGCCCATTCAGAGCCAGTGCAGTCCCGGTTCACTCTTAGCCAAGCCTTAGCCCAGGCAGTTTGGAGACTTACTTAGATCAATACCAGTGAGATACTAGAGGTCATAGGCTTAATTTATTAAACCAGCAAAGCACTAGCCCAGGTGGCCATTTTCCCAGTTAATTCACAGGAACTGCTCAGCCAGGGTTGGTCAGTTGAAGGGAAGCTAATTCTTGGTAGAGCTGTCATGTGACAATTAGTTTGGAAAGTCCTGGGTTCTGAATCAGCTTGGGAGCCCCACAGACCACTGGTCCCTGAGGGTGCTCAACTGGTCCCGGGGAAGGCTCCACGTCAGACAGCTAGTAGGGGAATGCTGTGGGAGGATGGCCACAGTTGGGCTTCCCCTGGCCCTTCAGAGGGGCTTGTCAAGGGGCATCTGCACTGTGTTCTGGGTCAGGGGTTGAAACCTAGATGTGCAAAGGTGAGCTAGGATTTGGACTTTGCTGTTGGCTCAGGCACCTCCCCCAGGGCATCCACTGTCTCCCACAGACAACTTGGGGCTGGACGATATGAGAAAGAGATGAGGGAGCCCTGGTTCAGGGCTGCAGGGCTTGATCTCAGGTGTCTGGCCAGGTGTCAGGCGTTCTGGGACCTTTCTCCCCAAGGAACCAACTCCATTCCTGTCCCGGCTCCCCCACTCAACATTAAGTAGTCTCTATAGCTTGGCTTTGGTAGATAGTGCTGCCGAACATGGGCAGATATTTCTCTGAAATCTAGACTTGAATTCAAATGGATTTCTTACCCAAGAGTGGGATTGCTGGGTGTAATGGTAGTTCTTTTGTGAATTTTTTTGATGAAGTCCCGTATTGTGTTTTCATAGTGACTGCATCAGTTTACATTCTCTGTGGGGTATTTGAAGGCTATATGAACCATAAGACCTTCCTAAAGCCCTCTCTGACTCAGGTTGCTTTGCTAGGCAAATGATGAACCATGGGATCAAAAGTTTGAACTCTGATGAACTTATCACCCCTTTTTCTATGGTCTTCTGATAGCAAGATGTCAACAGCTCTTTCTGTTGTCATGCATTTCCCACGGTCTCTGAGAAAACAAAAAACAAAAGTGAAAAAAAATCCATATTTTCTCTAGGTCTCCGGAAGCTGGCCAGGAGAATAAAGCCGAAGGTTCACCCCACTTCTGACCCTGTTGAAGGTACCATGTAAATTCATTCATTAAGATGATTCAAGAATAATTATTCTAGGTGTACCTGGGTGGTGTCCAACTCTTGATTTTGGCCCAGGTCATGATGTCAGGGTCATGAGACTGAGCCCCGTGTTGGGCTCCATGCTGGGTATGGAGCCTGCTTCAGATTCTCTCTCCCTTTCCCTATGCCCTCCCCTGCTCACACTCTCTCTTTGTCTCTAAAAGAAAAAAGAAGAAGAATCATTACACTAGTTTTCAGCGTCCCATACTTAAGACAAAAATGCTAAGCCATATTATTTTTGTTTCACGTGTGAAAATTTTAATTTAGCTGGTCACTCATTAGTTTATAACCACAGGAGTCAAATGGCATTTGGAACTCAAGTCTGTTCACATCTCACGGTAGGTATAGTGAAGCTAACGAATGGACATTAGTCTGTTGTTAAATATTAGGAAAAATAGATCTTTTATTATTTTTAATGAATAGACGTTATTACTTCGAATAGGTTTAGATTAAGATAATAATTGAGCAGATAATATAAAAAGTTTCCCTATCACCCTTATCCCTTGGTGCACAATTTCCACAATACTTTAAAGCTTCATCAGTGTGGAACACATGTCACAAATCACAAACCAGTGTAGCAATATTAATACTCATTGAAGGCCAGCATCGTTAGGAAGGTCTGCTCTGTGTTGTGCAGGAGTATGGGTTTTGACAAATGCGTAAAGTCGTGTATCCACCATGTACAGAGTAACTTCACTGCCTTGAAAATCCTGTGTTTAACCTATTCATGCCTTTGCCCTTTCTCTAGAAATCTTAACAACCGTTGACCTTTTGTCATCTCTATAGCTTGCCTTTCTCCAGAATGTCATCTAGTTGGAACTATAAAGCATGTTGCTTTTCCAGACTGACTTCTTTCACTTTTATCTATCATTCGTCGATGTCTTTTTGTGACTTGATAGCTCAATTATTTTTTTAATCTCCTTTTTATTATTGTTTGAGAGAGAGAGTGAAAGTGTGTGGGGAGGGGCAGAGGAAGAGGGAGAGAGAATCTTCAGCAGCCTCCACACTCAGCAGGGAACCCGTCTGACGTGGGGCTGGATATCATGCCCCTGAGATCATGACCTGAGCCAAAATCAAGAGTTGGATGCTTAACTAAGTGAGCCAGCTATGTGCTCCGGTAGCTCAGCTCTGTTTATTACCGAATCGTATTGCATTGTAAGGGTGTATTGCCGGTTGTTTCTCCGTTCACCTAGTGTAGGACAGCTTAGTCGTCTCTAGATTTGGTGTTCATAAATCAAGCCAATAGAAGCACTCCTGGGCCAGTTTTCATGTGGACACATTTTTCAACTCAACTGGGTAAATACCTAGGAGTGAGATGGCTGGATGACACAGCAAGACTGTGTTTTGCTTTGTAAGATTTGATAGGATTCACCAGTCAAACCATCTGGGGCCGGCTCTTCCTTTCTGGGAAATGTATTAACTATCAATTAAATGTCTTTGATACATGCCTGTTCAGATCATCTATTTCCTTTCAGTGGGTTTTGGTAGTTTTGTGACTTTGAAGGAATTGGCCTCTTTCCTTTCAGGAATCCTAGAATTTTTCCATGTATTCCTTTAGAATCCTTTCACGTGACATCTCCTCTTTCATCTCACATTAATGTGTGTCTTCCCTCTTTCTTCATGGTTAGTCAGGCTAGAGCTTTATCCATTTTACCGATAGTTACAAAGAACCAGCTTTTGTCTTGGTTTGGTTGATTTTGTCTGAGAGTTTTTTGTGTTCCATTTCATTGGTATCTGCAATTATATTATTTTTTTTCTCTTACTTGCTTTATATGACATGACTCTTTTTTGCCTTGTTTTCTAAGGAGGAAGCCTATTCACTTTGAATCTTTCTTACTTTCCAACACGATGACATTCAGTAGTATAAATTCTCCCAAGCACTGCATTTGCATACATTTTTGTCAATGTATATTTTCATTTCGTTTAGTTCAAAATCTTTTCAAGCTTCTCTTGAAACTTCCTCTTTGACCATTTTTTTAAATCTCCAGCTATTTGGGGATTTCCCAAGATTTCTTGCTGTGGTTGAGCTCTATTAATTTCATAGAGGTCTGAGAGAAGCTGTTGTATTGCTTCTACTCTTTGAGATGTGTTGGGGTGTGTTTTATGGCCCAGCATGTGGTCTCTTGCTGAATGTTCCAGGTGAGCTGGAGAAACAGTATATTCTGCTAGGGAGTCTGTGCTCCAGGAACCTGGATTCCCTGTGTTCCCTTTCTTGTCTCCTCAGGGCCATGGTTTGTCCTGTGTCCTCCCCTCTCCATGGATCTGAGAGTGGTTGATTTTTCAGTGTCTTCAGGCTTTTTCTTGTTCATAGGGTGGACAGTGATTTCCATGATCCTTGCATGTGGAGCCCTCTACTTTTGTCTTCATGTGCCTTCAATCTCCCTTCTCCTGAAATGTGTCTTGACTTCAAGATATTTGGGCACACGCTGCTTCCATTCATATAACCAGGTCTCCAAAAACAGCCAAGAAGCCTGTGTCTAGATGTCAGCTTACGTAGCAAAACACACGTTTTCTTTGACATTCCACCTTTACATTGGCTGTTATCCTAAGTTAGAGGTTTACAGAAATATCAGCCATATGCTTTCACTCAACGTGTTACCCTCCCAGAGGTATGGACTAGTGAAAATAGAGAATATATATGTCTTTACATATATCCATTGAGTATCCAGCCTTTCACACACAATGACAGACCAAGAAACCCATTGACTGAGATGGATAGAGACGCATGTACATAGGGAGTTAGTAACATAGAAAAAAGAAAAGGTAACGTTTTGAGATGAAGAGACATATGAATTTCTGTATGTAGACAATTGCATTCTTGTGCACATAGAGCTCCAGCTTTAGAAAAGCACAAGCCTCTATTCATGTGGTTGTGAGGTAATGCACAGGTCAGGTCCCCTGAGTCTGCATCCAGCGCGCTGTTCAAAGGCGAAGCTCCGGTCATTCGCATGACTGGGCAGCAGGTCTTAGATTGAGGTGCTCACATGTAGGAGGAGTAAATCACACAAGATGATAGAGTTTCACACATTGTAGAACACGAGTATGTCATGTACATAAGCTCTCTCTCCCACCAGTAAACTGGTGTTCGTCATGTTTGACCAGATAGCTGTCAGGTCAGGCAACTAATTCATTCTGGAAGCATCATGCACATTATTTTGGGAAACGGCCACTTAGTGTGTCCTCAGGCAGTCAGCAAAAGCATTTCTGAGACCTTTATGTGACTCCTTAAACACTGGGTCTGGAGTCCTTTTTAGACAAAGCAGGTGTGTGTCGTGGAGAAAGCACTGGCCTGGGAGCTTGAACAGCAGAGTTTGACTGCAGCTCTGAGTTTTGTGAAGTTATGGCATCTCAGATGAGACATTTCACCTCCAAGGAACCTTTCTGAGCATTTCCATGGCATGCTTTACTTACACTAACCATTCAACCCTCACCACCAATGCAGTACTTTGCTTACTAAGGGCACTCTTCAGATGGAGAAACTGAGGCACAGAGCTGAATGCGCCCAAGCACACAAGCTCTTAAGTGGAAATGCCAAAATGTGCACCCAGGTGGCTGGGCCCATGCTGCTACTCTGAGATACTGAACTGCACTTACCACACTGACAAGCATAGCTCTGAGCCATGGGTTCAACAGAAATCATGCAGGATCTTTCCAAGGCCTGTGTATATATCTGAACTGCATGAGTCTACAGAGATCCCAAGTACTATCTACCATTATGAGGTGGCCTCAGTGGTCACATGGAGGGCAGACTTGGGCATAGCCCTTAGTGTGAAAAGCACACAAAAGGTCCAAACTGTCTGTCCAGCTCACAGATTTTGATACTGGGAGGCACAACATTGAAAAACCTGGTAAATCTCTTTCAGTGTTGGGTCACTTCTCAGAGGCTGGCCCCAAACAGGAATCAAGAGATAGTTTAGTGCTCTTTGATTGCATGATCCCCCTGAGCCCCAGAAAGCCTCCAGTGCTGGCAATGACACACCCAAGCAACAAGGACAAATAAGAACTCCAAGTAACATTTGGTTACTAACCCAGGGTCCACTCTTTTTCCTGCACCTCTCTTACAGAGCTGGGGTAGAGGACATCAGGAGGAACCCAGGCCTCCCACTGTAAAGGACCATCCCATTAGTGTATGACTACTGCTAGCACGGAGAGCCACCCGACTCAGTGAACACATACATGAGACACACACTGGACGGAAAAATACCATAAGATTAATGATGTTATTTTTATTTATTTCATATTTTTAAATTTTTGGACTATCTTCTGTCTTTAGGGTGTCTTTATTTTTCATCATCATTATTTTTTAATGGAAGTAGTTGAGTTGACACACCATATTCCGTTCGTTTCAGGTGTACCTTTGCTTCAATGGCAAAGCCAGGACTCTGTTTCTCCCTTCTTTGCTGCTTCTCTTCTCTGCATCTCCTTCCATGAAGAAGGGGGCTCACCAATAGCTAACTGCAGGCTTTTTTAAATTTAAATTCAAATTAGGTAACATATACTGTATTAGTAGTTTCAGGGGTAGAACTTAGTGGTTCATCTGTTGCAGTAACAGCCAGTTGTCATTCCATCAAGTGCCCTCCTTAAGGCCCATCACCCAATTACCCCATCCCCCCACTTCAGCAGCCTCAGTGTGTTCTCTAGATATATGGGAATATTACTCAACTGTTGAAGGACTCAAATCTTGTCATTGGCAAGTGCATGCTGTTAAACCAACCACATCCCTCACCAACCCCCCCTTCAGCAGCCCTCAGTTTGTAATATAGATACACTGTAAATTACTCAACCATCAGAAGGAATCAAATCTTGCCATTGGCAACTGCATGCTGTTTAACCAACCACATCCATCTCCACTGTTCTGTCATTCAAGTCAAGCAGAGCACTCTGAGTTATTCATGAGATAGAGCACTGTGTCCTCTAGTCTGTCTCCCATTCAGATGGCCAGTTGGAGGAGGTTCGTCCTGGCAGAACAAATAGAGAGACTTCGCTATGGGCAGAGGGAGGGGTGGGGCTCCCTCACGACACCACAGTGTGCAACCAGGCGACCTATTTGTAGACTAACTGACTCACATCGACCAGGTTGCCTTAAGCTAGAAAGTCAAAGGTCTGTTTCTCCTTCATTTTCTCATCTTCTTGTTTGCTTTTCCTCACCCACCAAGGAGAATGGCCCAGCAGCAGCTCAGCCGATGCTTCTTAACCAGTCACTCCCATACAGTCTTGTCCCGTGTCCATATCAACAGTGATCACAAAGTAATTCCCAAGTAGGACCAACAATGGACTGACACTTACTCTGTGTCCTTTTAGAGTATACCAAGGAGGACCTTGGCAAGAAAGCACTGTGGCTCAACACATCCAGGGTAAGCTTGGCTGTCTTTGCCTGAAAAAGAAATGCTTCTTACTTGAGTTTCGTCTTTTTGAAGTGAGTTCAGCTATGACAACATGACAGTGTAGTTTTTAGACGTGAGGTACCATTTTCTTGGGGTATTGGGAGGGGAGGTCGTAAACTGTGTGGTAGGGGACCTTTTACTCAGAAGCAGTTTTTCCTCCCTGAATTAAGAGTTTTGTAATTGTGCTTCAGGGAATTTGAGAGATTCATCCCCCAGGAAAAGCTCATGTCTTTTCCACAGGTGCACGCTGTGCTTCCTTTCCGGGCCTTTGTCTTTCCTGCTGATTCTCATTTGGTTTTCAGTAGTCACCAAGAGAATCAGTGATGACAGAGTATGCATATGACCTGACTCTCAGGGTGTGTTCTTTTCTGTAAATGCAGGTGGCCCCAGAACCATGTGGAAGTGGTACATATTCTGGAATCAGTCCCTTGCTGAGGAAAAACTCTAGATGGTAAGGCAGGTGGGGGGATGTCCTCACTGTCCTCAGTCTGGAGAGCCATCTGATTCCAGGTTCCTGGTAGGACTGAGGCTTGGGAGTGTGGGGAAAAGCAGACTCCAGGTGAGAAACTATGTGCATGTGTCTCCAGTCCTAGGAAACCAATGCATTCCCCGTGGGTGGTGTGGGTGTGTGTGCATGAGGCTTGGGGGTTAGGTGTCTGTGTAGTGTGATTGTGTGTGTGTGTGTGTGTGTGTGTGTGTGTGTGTGTGTGTGTGTGAGAGAGAGAGAGAGAGAGAGCAATAGAAAGAGAGACAAAGACAGAGACAGAGAGAGAGAAGACAGAAAGATAGAGTGAGAGAGAGAGAGAGAGAGAGAAACATGTTTCTCCAGAAGATATGTCAGACAGATACTACATGATATCACCCTTCTCCAAAGCCATGTTATCACACTGCGCACTTTAGAGCCTTACTGCAGTGGGTGGCCCAACAGGGGCACTTCAGTCCATGCTTGGAAACCAGCTGGCTCCATACACCCCAGCCTCGTGTCCATATCAAGCAACATTCCATGAATATTCTTGAGCAACAAGAGGAATGTGCTGACGGGTACTCTGTGTCCTAGATGCCTTGGAGGAAGACATCGATCCCATCAAAGGAGACAGCGCCGGAGGCACACCTCTCACCATGGTGAGCTAGAAGTTCTTTGTCCCAGGAACAGATGTTGCTTTCTTGGTTTCTTTCCAATCAAATTCAGATGAAAATCAGACAATGTATATTTGAGATTATACATATAGATCTCATACAATTTTCCTTTTTGGGAGAGCATTGAGTGGTTGTCTCTGCCAACCGTTAGCTGATTTGAGAGGACATTTACCATTGGCGTCACCAAACCTGGTTCTAAACGCTGTGGTAGGATCCTGTCCCTCAGTAACACTTTCTCCTGCTTGGATGAAGCATTTTGTAGTCACTGTCCTGAATGGACAGGACAGACATGTCCCCCAGGAAAAACAACTTACTAAGGCATCCAGTTCACTTACTTTGGGGTCGTTGGACTCAACCACTGTGTTCCATCTGGGTTCCTAAAGTCATTGGGGGAAATAAAGCTCACTCAGACAGACATTGTGTAGCATGACCTGAGCCTCACGGTGTCCTCTTTTCTGTACCTGCAGGTGACAGCACCATCCAGTGAATGTGGTACGTATTCTGGAATCAGCCTCTTCCTGAGACAAAACTCTAGATGTTAATGCAGGTGGGGCATCCTTGCAATCCTCAGTCTGGCGAGCCACCCTGATTGGTTTGTGGGGGTGTGGTGGACAGGAGATTTCCCAGGTGAAAAAGTGTGTCCATGTGTCTACAGTCCTAGGAAGCCATTGTATTCCCTGTGTGTGGTGTGGGTGTGTGTGCGTGAGGCTTGGGGTTGGGGTGTCTTTTGTGGCTCTATGTGGTATGATTGTTTGTGTTTTTGTGTGGGAGACAGGGAGAGTCAGACACAGAAAGAGAGATGCAGAGAGGGAGAGGCAGAGATGGAAAGAGAGAGAGAAAGATTGCATATTTCTCCAGGAGGTGTATCCCACTGCCACTGCATAACGGCCATTGTCCACATTCAAAAAAAAAAAGGAAAGAAAGAAGAAAGAAAGAAAGAAAGAAAGAAAGAGAGAGAGAGAGAGAGAGAGAGAGAGAGAGAAAGAAAAGAAAAGAAAAGAAAAGAAAAGAAAAGAAAAGAAAGAAAAGAAAAGAAAAGAAAAGAAAAGAAAAGATAAGGAAATCTCGTCACAGGGCACACATTATAGCCCTATTACCACGGGAGGCCAAGCGGTGGCCCTCAGCTCATGCCTGGGAACCAAATGCCTCCACATGCTCTAACCCCATTCATAGCGAGCAATACTCCCCGAGTCATTCTGCTGCAGAGGTGAGGTGACAGGCACATCCTGGAGTACATTTCTCTCTTCTCCTCACCACATCCCTTATACTGGGACCAGAGCAAGACCTGCACTTGGCTCCATGGGAGAGAGGCTCATATGCAGCTGCCTGGAGACCCTCCCTGGCTGAAGGGAATTCTAGAGGCCTGTGTGAAGGCTGCTGGGCTGGCAGCACACACTGGCTCTCATGGTCCCTATGAGCTGGTCTCCTGGGACTGACTGGGCCCAGGACAGAGGCTCTGGGAAGTGGGGCCAGGGTCTTTGCTCCTGTCAGATCCCACTGACAGCGATGGGCCTGGTCCCCACATCGTGGTCACAGCCCACCCTCGGACCTTCCATCCATCTGCTCGGGGCCTCCCCTAGTCCTTCCAGGTCTCAGGGTCTTTGGTGAACCCTGCAGGTACTGGTGTTTATGTGGCCACACCAGCTGGAGAATGCCCGTCACCCCACTGACAGACTAGGGGAATTCGGACAAGTACCATTACCTCTCCTGTCACATTCATCTCCTCTCTGGGCTAGGACACTTGTGGGCTGTCATCAATAGGAAGTGTGTCTCAAGTGCCCAAGATGAGCCCAGGCATGGGGCAGTCACTTGATTGCCCAGTTGATGGTCACTCTCATGGCCCAGCATCACCCCTGGCCCATGGCAGCCACCTCCATGTTAGCTGCATTGGCTCATTGATCAACTGATTGACTAGGGAGCATGTCAGTAAACCCATGATTGTTCCTCCACTGTTCCCATTGCAGAGAACAGTCTGGTTGTTGGAGGTGACAGGAGAAGGGAAATAAGAAATTAATGATACAGGGAGAGAGGAGGGAGGGTAGCAAGAGGGAGCAGAGGAAGGTAGGAAATCATGGGGACAGAAAGTCATGGGCACCACCATGGCTGCCTCTTGAAAGAATGGGCTGACAGGCACTGCTTCCTGGTCCCAGTTATGAAATGTGAGGGCTGGGAAGGGCCCAGAGACCCTGGACGCCTTTTTCATCAGTGAGGTAAAGGGATCACAGCCCCATGGGTGGTGAGGTGGGGGGACTGCGGAGCTGAGGGCAGCATTGAGTTTTGGGTTTGGGGACATAATCCCAGGGGCAGTGGCCTGAGTCCTCACTTCACCCTGATTATCCCCTTTCCTTTCCCAAGACCAGGCCATGATGATGCTCACTGTCTTCCGTAAGGAAGATGACTTTGCAGGTTGCGAAGACTCGGACCCATAGATCCACCATCTGCATGTAATTTATTTCCTCTTTCATTTTTATACTTTTTTTTGGTAAAGATTTATTTATTTTATTTTGGGAGAGACTGAGATGGCACAAGTGGGGGAGGGACAGAGGAAGAGAGAGGGAGACCCCAAAGCAGAATCCCCACTGAGGGCAGAGCCTGACATGGGACTTGACCCCAGGACCCAGAGATCATGACCTGAGCCAAAATCAGGAGTCACACGCTTAACCGCCTTAGCCACCCAGGCACCCCTCTCCTCTCTCTTATTGAGAAGGTCCTTTTTGTAGCTTTGGCCAAGTTCCTCTTTCCTGCTTGTTATGATCCTCCTCCTGCAGGATCTGGGCTCCTCCAGGCACTTGATGTTCTTGGATCTTCAAATCTATCATCTCTCTCTTCAGCCCTGTCATTTTTGGGGCTCAAGGCATGAGATGCACAAACGTTCTATTTCTACCAACTCTCACCAGCTCTCTTGGGAATCCTCTAAACCTAACCCCTATCCTCTTCCAGAAAAAAATGTCTGATGCTCATGTGTACATTCATCACAATCCGAATTCTTGTTCCCCACGACTTCACCAACAATGATTTGGCTTTTCAGGGCCAACTCTAGACAACCTGATTGGAGCAAAATCATTCATTTGAGAAGCATCATTGGAAAGGAGGAAGCCCAATGGGCAGCACATTTTGGATGCTATGTTGAGGCCTCCAAAAGAAATTCTGAATCCAAAGTTGTTTCACTAAGAGACCAGAAGGGTATATCCTTTTTGTTCTCTCTTGGACAGAACAGTGACATACCTGGATAGTCATGGCCCAGGAGTTCACTGAAGGCCCCTCTCCTTTTCCCATGTGCTCAATCAAGACTGAAAAAGGAAATCTAAGTTTCCCTTGTAATTCAGTTCTTATACAATGTGTGAATGATCTCCGACTTTGTCCAGAGAACAAAAAAGCCTCTAAAAAGGGTTCTCTTTACTTGTTCTCAACTTTGGCCAAAAAGAAATATAGAGTTTCACAAGAAATTACAATTTTGCTGGAACACAGTTCATTATTTAAGACATAAACTGTTTCAAGTGGGCAAAACATTTTCATCCTTCCATTTAAAGTAGCAAAACTTTCAGAAACCTGTGAGCTCCCTGGGTGCAAATACACATTAGTGATGATGGCTCTCCAATCCATTCCCTTGGGAACACACGGGCTCTCCCACTAAATGAGTAGCTGGAAGTTCCTTATCTCTAGGAATTTCACTCCAGACCAGATTGCACTACCCTACTACGTGCAGACATGGCAGCATATTGCAAAGAGCTCTTTTAATAGTGCCCAAGTTTTTCACCAACAGCTTCAGGCCCCCATTCCTGAAATCTTCCTAGAAGCCTCTTCATGATCTTCAACCTCAGGAAGAGACATCAGAGAAAAACTGCCCTTACACAACCCCTGAAGGGATCCCTTCAGGTACTGTTTAAAAACAGAGCAGTGTAACTCCTGGGAGTTCACCCTTGGCTTCATATGTCTCCACTAAAATAAATAAAATAATTTAAAAAATCAGAATTTCACACAATTAGAGGGCTACTCAAACTGAGGCTTCTCAGAGATCCTCTGGAAATAGCCAGTCTTCAGAAGCAGGCAGTTGCCCCAAGATTTTCAGAACAGGCAAATTGTGATGGCTAGTGGGCAGTTTCCACACAAGATATTGGGTCAAGACTCCCATTTAATTATTTTTCTGTTTTGTATCTGCTCAGTTAAAATAATTCTTCTCATTTCCCATAAACCCTTGTTGCCATTCACCCAGAATGACCCCTTTACTCCCGTTTTCTTATTCTAATCATTCTATTAATTATTACCCTTGATAGGTCAGAACATCTCTGACGTCACTCCTGGGTTTCTGACTGCTGGATGTGCCATCCATCCGCGGACCCCCCATGGTAAGTCCCTCTGGGAACTACCAATTTCATCAAATGAAATGAATCGCCAAGGTTGGAAATTCCAACTCCTGTGTCAACTCCAAACCGAGGCCACTTTTGATGATTCAGGCACACGACTTGGAGGAATTACTACGTCTGCCCCAAATGAGAACAGTGTTCCCTTTGGTGGGAAGTGCATAAATAGAAAAAGCCTGTAAGAAACCTATCTCTAATGTTGGCAAAAGTGACTGGTAACTCTTGGCATGTCACTTAATCTCTCTATGTTTCAGTGCCTCCCACTAGAATATGGCTTACAGCCCCTGCTCTGCCCCCACCCACCTCAATAGGGCTGACCTGAGGATTACAGGAGATGGTAACAGGTATTGTCCACAAGCAGTAAAGTATCCTTCCCATGTAAAGCTAAGAGTGAGTGTCCATCCTCTCTTGCTGTGGAGCCATCCACGTCCCCTCTCTGGATTCCACCACCACCAAGTGTCTACCTTATTCTTGCAGTCGCTCAGTGATTGAACACTTAGGGTGATTATGAAACACCAGTCATTTATTTTATTTTTCTTAAGGCTTTCCTTGTGTTTAATTACTTTTAGCCTCATAACATAATTCTAATAAGTAGGCCACAGTCACATTTCAACATCTCAGAACAGGCAAATGAGACACAGAGGGGTGTATGTAACTTTCTCGGGTGCTCGCGGCTCCTGCCTGAAGTCAAGAGTATCACCTGACCCCAAGCAGTGATTCTGAAAACTCTGCCTCTGGCCAAACAACAGGGGGCACCCTACCAATGACCCAGTTGAAGGTACTGTGGGAATGCACTCATTAGGTTCATTCAAGAAGAATGATGCTACTTTTTCAGTGACCCATATGTAAAAGAAAACCATCAAAATGTGAAGCCACATTCTTCTCGTCTGTATGCAAAGGCAAATGATCAAGTCAATCAGTATCGCTGTAACTCCAGCAGTCAACGTGCATTTCTAACTCAAGAATGGGCTCACCTTTACCAGTAAACAACATCTTTAGCTAACGTACAGACCTTTAGCTGATGTTCGAACCAATATTGGCTGAGACACATCACTCCCTGAAAGAGTGTTTTCGGATTTTAAAAAGTTAATAGGCATTATTGACAACAGGAGGTTTAGACAAATCTAAGAGTTGAAGAGATAATATAGAAAGTTCCCATAACCTACAACCCCTGGCCCCAATTCCTCCACTACTAACATCTTATATGGATGTGCTGCATTTGTTATAATTAGCAAAACAACATCGATACACTTTTATTAACTGGAGGTCCATAAAGGAATTCAATTTTGAAATATGCCCCAACATGGACGGACCCGAAAACATATTATGCTCTGCGAGATAAAGCACGGAGAGAAAGACCAATATTGTATGATTCCACTTCAGGGCCCTGAAACCCTGCCACTCCAAGGACTTTGAGGGGAGGCCAAGACAGATGCCTTCCAGGTCTCCAGGGAGTCCAGGGTCTCATCAAGGCATGTGGCCTGTAAACAAGTCGGTGGTGAGCGGAACAGAGAGTGGAAGGCACTTCTCGCAGTTTGAGGGGCTGAGGAATGTTTCCTAGGTCAGTTCTGGGATTGCAGGTCCACCAGGAGTTGGCTGGATGGACCCGAACAGGCTCCTGCCTGTTGGTGATGAACAGAAGGGAGGAGAGTGCAGAGCAGAGAGGCCCAGGGGAGGCAAGCTGCTGCGGGTCTGACTGTGGAGCCATGGTCCTCAGGAGGGGCAGTGTGTCCCCCAGGGGATATTTGGGAGGGACTGACTGTGATAGGTGGCTGCAGAAAGGGACCTGGGAGGCCTGGAGCCTGACTGAGCACAGTCCAGGGGGACAGTAACCATTGTCACCACTCTGCCCTTGCTGTCACGGACCCAAGAAGCCCCTCTGCTGATCCAGAGCTTTCTGGGTTCGTGGGGCACACATCTATTGAGTAAACACAAGTTCTTTCTGGACCCCACGATTTCCCGACTTTGAGGCCCACATCATCTGTCAATGAGCAGGTTGGCTGTCTTCTGTGTTTGTGGATGCCACCGCACCCCACCAGCTCTGGTTTTAATCAGGGCAGGAGCACAGCTGGGTCCCGGGCTGGGTCTGACAGTTGGCATTGCCTCTTCAGACGTGGAGACGGTCTGGCGCAGCCTGGTTGGGAGGCTTGGTCATTCATAACATCTCATCAACTGCAATCCCTTGAAAACGAAGGAACTTCAGGAGCCATTCAGAGCTGCAGAAGCCCCCCAGGACTGATAACATGCACCCCACTGCTTCCTTGGCAGGGGGGTATTATTTGCAGGGGAACCCCCAGGATGGGGGCCATGCTGGGGTTTCCTGGGGGTGGGCGCAGAGGAGGGGCCAACAGCAGGGGACAGTGCTGAGCTGGCACCAGCTCCCATTCCCAAAGCTGGGATCTGTGGACAGACGGGGAGGATGACTGAGGGGAAAGACATGTAACCATGGGAGAAGGGCGCACTTGAAGGAACATTCTAGGAGGAGGCACTGCCCTTGGCCCTGGGAGGATGGGGGGGTGGCAGGAGGGGTGAGGAGGAAGAGAAAAAGCAGGGAGCACTAGGCCTGCCCCTCAGGAGCACTGGTTGGTTCCTGCCATGTTCTCTCAGCTCCAACAGCCCTGGGGAAGATGAAACTGTGTCCACATCTTGGTGGCGGGAAGGATGAAGGGGAACGAGGGTCATGGGGGCCCAGCACTCAGAGTCTCCATCCATCACCACGGCTGTGCCCTCCCTCTCAGATGCTGGCAGAGGAGGAAGAATGTCGGGGAAAGAAAGCAGAGCGGTGGTGGCAGGGTGGCGGGAATGCGGGGTCCGAGGGGGGTGACGTGACCAATGTGTGGTCGTCCTGCCCTGTCCACAGGGTACCAGATCCCCTACCGCCCGGCCAGCAACAGCCCCAGCATGTTCACGATGGTGGAGGTGGGGACCATGGTGAGGCAGTTCACAGCAGCCAAGCTGGTCCTGGAGTCAGCATACATCTTCAGGCTTTTGGCCAAGATGAAACACCACTAGAGGCTGCCACTGGTGGGCGCTGTCATCACCACTGAGAAGAGACATACGACCCCGGGGCCCAAGTCCACTGTTGTGGTGCTGTGGGGAGGAGAGCTGGGCCCAAATGGGAGCCGTGAACTTGCTGGGTCCATGGCTTCCTGGGTCAGGCCCTGCACTGTTGCATGTCTGCACAGCCCGACATTTATCAGAAGGACAGGAATGTCCCAGGTTTAAAGCTGGAGACGCGGCTCAGCGAGGTTGTGTAACTGGCCCAGGGTGGCTCTGAGTCATCCTGTTGGAGCGCAGCTCCCTGAAGCCAGGCACTTGATCGCTGATGGTCAAAACCAGGTGCCCAGCTCAGCAGGGGCTCAATAAACAAGTTTTCTACCCAGCAGTCATAGGGAGATCTGTCTCCATGGACACTGCTTCCGTTCCAAGCACTGGTGAGATGCTTATTGTACATTGTCTTGGTTTATCCTCACAACGGCCTGGGGAACAAAGCGCTGTGAGCCCCAGTTCTACAGAAGTGGGGCCCAGATGGATTCAGTCATTTGCCGGGGACACAGCTGTGAGGCCGTGAAGTGGACACCCTCCACAGACACTCAGTCTCCTCCACCTACAGAAATCTGCTGTGGGTTCCCATCTCAGTGAGCGCCTGACATGCCCTCCAGCCTCACTCTTGAATCTTCCTCAGTAGGCTCCCTCCCCAGGGCCGCCCCACCTCCAGGTTGAGAGATCAGGACCAGACCCAGAGGTCTCAGGGAAGAGGATGACAGGAAGGTGCTTGCACACAGAGTAAACAGGTGGGCTCTGGGCGTCCCCAAGCATCAGGCTCTGGAGCTGTGTGACCTTAGGCAAGGCCCTTGCCCTCTCTGTTCCCTGCACTCACCTGGTGGCCTCTTGGGAAGCCGGAGGGCCAGCATGGTCCGCAGAACTCCAGGGACAGAGCTGGTGCCATGGCTGCACTCAGAATGTGAGCCAGTGACCCCGTGGCCTGCGGGATCACTCTAGGAGAAGACCTAGACAGTCTTAGGGAGGCATGAATTGAGCCCAGAGTGCTTGGAAAACCATCCCAAGGGCAGATCTGAAACCTACAAAAGGTAGAAGGCAAAGGAGCCTAGCATGCACTGAGCCCGTACCACGCTCTGGCCACCTCCCAGGCACTGCGGCTCACTGCTCTCTCAAATTCCCTCACAAGCAGGCTGAGCAGCTGGGGAAGCTGATGCCCCACAAGGTGGAAGGGCCCATGAGCTCTGGCACCTGCTCGGAGGCCGCCCCGGCTGGAAGACCCAGCTGCTCAGGACAGGGCTGCTCGGCCCAGGCACACGGTTGACCCTTGCGATGGCCAACGGGGGGGCGCTGGTGTCCCCCATCTGTGGCTTCAGAGCTTTCAGGTCTCCACACATTCCAGGGGAAGGCCATAGCCTGCTGTGAGTCCCCCGACCTCAACCGTTGAGCCTCAGTCCCCCAAGGATGAAGACAAATGCTCAGCCCCTTCTCTGACAAAGGTTACCTCTATTGCTAACTGGAGGAAGGAAGCCTTGAAGTCACTGGAGACGCCAAAGCTTGAGGTGGGTGGAGAGACAGCCGTGTATAGTTGGCCCCTGGCTTTTGGCACATAGCGCTGTCTGACCTGCAGCTGCCAGCACAGGGGTGGGGTTGGCGAGACCGGGGACAGGAACCAGGAGAACCCCTCCTGCAGCTTTGGCCCAGGTCCTCAGGCTCCCTCTTGTCCGGGGCATGCTCAGGGCCCTGAGTGCCTCTCCCAAAGGCTCTTGCCATCTTCCTCAGAGTTGATGCAGCCCTGTAGGGAAATTCAGCACTTTCTAAGGCACAGGGAAAGCCAGGTTTGCTAAAGGTGTGACGTGACTTAAATCCAGATGGAAGCATTATCAGGAGTGCCCTCCAGGAGGCACCCTGGTCCACAGCGGGGCTGCTGCTGATGGGGCTGGGGGATGCATGCCCACACCTCAGCCCACATGCCAACCACCCGCGCCACCTGCCTTGGGCCCATAGAGCTTAGGGGATGTCTGCCAGGGCCTGCAGACCCCCCCCCCAGCAGAGCTTCACCAATTGCCAGTATGCCCAGGAGGGTGGTCCTTGTGGCTGGTGAGGGGATGCAGGGCTCTTGCTTTGAGGGAGGAGGACCCCGACAGCCCAAGTGTGTGCTCCCAGAGGAGTGCCAACCTCAGTCAGGTGGAAGGGCTCCTCCCGCCATCCCCTCAGGGTCGGCGATCATCACTGCTTCATTACCCACCACACATTCTCAACAGGATCAATCATCTTCATGATAAACAATTAATCAATTATTCCTTCCTCTGTGGGGTTCCTCTGCTGCAATTGATGGGACGGGGAGATGCATGCTGGGAACGATCCACGCTCGGGAGCCAGGTCCCCGCTCCCTGCGCTCTGCACTCCCAGTCGCCAGCACTGTGGGGACAGAGTGGTGGTGACACGCCCCGGAGGAGCAGAGTGGGACACCGCCTGTGTTTCAGGCTCGGGTTGGCTTCCAGGAAGAAGGAGTCAGCATGACAGATGCACTGAGCCTGAGATCACAGGGAGAGTCCACAGGGTCCTGGTTGTGCTCAGCAGAGCCCAGGTGTCAACTTCGAGATGTTGTAGGGACGTGTGGTTGCCACGGAGCATGTGTGGGCTCATCCTCCTGTCTGTCCGACTGTCTCCGGCAGGAGAGAGCAGCGCTTTGGGAGCAAGCCAGGGTCTCCCGTGAGGTCCAGGCTGGGGCAGGTCCAGAGTCGGCCGTTAGGGAGCTGCAGGTGCCTGCAGAACTGGGAATGAGCTCCCTGTTCTCTGCCCTCATGGGCAGCCCGCGTCCTCATGCTTGAGCTCACATGGTGCCTTCCTGGAGAAGCAGCCGGTCACGTGTCCCTGGTCTGTTCTGTTTGGGTTGCAGAGTGTCCATTGCCCCCCCCCCCAAGAACTCCTGGTGTCACTGGCAGAAGTGACTGCACACAGCCTCCAGCTCCAGTGGGTCCCGGGCAGCAACGCCCCCCCCCCATCCACTACTTCACTGTGCAGGTGCGAGAGCTGCCCCAGGGAGAGCAGCAGACCTACTCCTCATCCATCTGCCACAAGGCCAAAGCCTGTGCTGTGGAAAGGTACCCAGAGCCAGGCACGCCCTCCCCAGTGAACAGAGCAGGGACTATGTGTGGGTCAGAGACGCACCCGGACAGCTGAGCTCTCTTCTCCTAGTGCACACTCCCTGTACCAGGGACCAGGACTCCCACCTCCTGGAGCCGCTCTGGCCTCTGCCCTGGGTCTGTCCTCTGGGCATGCCCTGTGCATGTCATGTGCATACCCCAGGTCCCAGAGATGGATGAGGCACAGATGATGGGGCCAGGGAGCCTGGAAGTATGGGCTCTAGTGCCCTATCGCCTGAGAGGCAGATGTGGAGGAGGGGGAGGTAAGGGGAAGGGGTGTCACAGGCTGAGAGAGTTGCACCT
The DNA here is from genome assembly GCF_024610735.1 of Ursus americanus. NCBI lineage: Eukaryota > Metazoa > Chordata > Mammalia > Carnivora > Ursidae > Ursus > Ursus americanus. The sequence goes on along the minus strand of NC_142137.1, from coordinate 6,357,331 downwards.
TCTCTTTGTGCTCTCTGTCCTAGTCAGCAAGGCAGACTTGTTCTGTCATCCATTAGTGATGGCTGAGGAGGGAAATGGGAGAGGCATTCCCACTGCACCTTGAGAACCCAGCATTTATCCAGTTGCTGAGGGAACCACCAAGCAAAGGCAGAGGGGAGTGGTGCCAACCACCACAGCTAAGTTCCTGGCACCTACAAGCTCATTGGGGCCCCTCCTCATGTTCCCACCACCTTCTACAGTGAGGGACCAGGGCACCCCCTCTGCAGTGAGGGACCAGGGCACCCCCTCTCTATGGTGGGAGAGCAGGGCACCCCCTCTACAGTGGGGGACCAAGGTAGACCCCTCTGCAGTGAGCGATGAGGGCACCCCCCCCCCCCCCGCGCTATGGTTGGAGACCAGTGCATTCTCCTTTATGATGGCTCATAGGAGACCAGGGCTATCTAACCATCTAGGTGAGGGTTCTCAGAAGTGACCTCAGGCCTCGTGTCTCCACAAGCAGGCCTGGGCTGTGCAAGCTCACGCCACCCTGTAGAAGCCCCCTGGGTCTTTCTGGTGGGCAGGCCTGTCTGGGGAACTGGCCTCGCATCTTTCCTGTCCTCCTCCTCTGGCCCTGACTGTGGTCACATTCCCTGAAGCTCACGTCAGGCTGTGAGGGGGGCCACGAAGGAGCGTGTCCCACCTGCTCTGAGGGTTCCAGGACCCTGGCCAGCACCTCTCATTGGGATGATGGAGGAGGCCTATACCCCATTCCCAGGCTGGCCAATGTTCCTCTCACCTTTCAGATAGAACACCATGTACTGATTCCCCCCCTATTCTGAGCACTGTGCTGTGAAATCTCACATTTCTCATTGAACCCACATGATAGCCCAGTGGGGGGAGATCATCGTCCCCATTCTGCAGAGGAGAGCTGAGGATCGCAAAGGTCATATTCGCCTGCAGCCCCAGCACCACCCACGGGTGCACCCCCTGACCCTCCTCCTTTGCAAGGCTGCCCAGCTCAGCTTCTGCATGCTGCTGAACCTCAGCCAAGGGAAAGGAGCAGCTGGGGTGGGGGAGCTCCTGCACCGGCCTTGATCCTCAGGCACCCTCTCCCCAAGCTGTGGGGGAGGAGTGGGGGCTGGCATGTTGGCTCTGTCTCTGCCTCTGACATGTGGCAACAGCAAAGTTTAGAGAGAAAAGGAGCTCCCTCTCCTGGGTTCAAGGTGTAAGCATGTGACTGGGGTGCCACGTGATGCACACGTGGGTGTGGTCAGCACTGGGCATCACAGGGAGTCACCCCTTTGGGTAGCCATGTGAAAGACAGGAGAAAAAGGAACTCCAATGGCCTTTTCTGTCCCGGATCTTCCTGAGATCAAACAGACAATGGTGAGCAGGGGACGTCACGTTGGAAACGAGGGGTCCATGTTTCCCGGCAGACAGTTTGATTTGGTGTGGGAGACGCTGTGGTCCATCCCCTCCAGGGTCTCTTCCACTCGTCAGCAGACACACGCCATGGGCCGAGTTTCTAGGAAAGCAGCACTTTGCACGTGGCCATGGTGTGGCCTCACTCCTGTTCAACAGCCTCAAAGCAGCTTTATCCTCCTCTTTCTCGACGTTCTTTTTACATTTTACATTTGCCGATTGCTTGAAATCTGCCAATGACCAGAAAACATAAAAGTTTAAACCAAAGTTCAAAGCAAAAAGTTTTGCCATCTACATCAAGTGGCCATCCCCACATTTAGAGGGTGTGGGTCTGGAGCAGGAGGGAGGTTCTGGGTTGAAGGACATATCGGGGCTGCATCCCACAGACATGCAGTACCATAGAGGAGGAGAAGGCCCGTGGGCCCAGAGCCACACAGGCATTCTGGGTGTTACTAGGATGGGACAGCAGCAGTGTGAGCTCAGCTGACAGCTGTGTATCCACCGATAACAGGTCCTGCTGTTCCTCTGCGTGTCCCCAGCGTGACGCGATGCACCCAACCTGGAGGGCTGGAAGGGGATTACTGTGTGAAACTAGAGGGATTCAGTTCAAGTCAGGATGCTGGCCCCACCTCCACGGGGTTCTTTCTTTTCTTCTTCCATGCCATTTTAAAAAATAAAGCCACGTGAAAAGTCAGGTTAATTTAAATGGCAAGGGATATCCTGCATGGGTTCAATATTCTTTGATCTTTGTGATGCTAATCATGAGTTCTGAATAGATGAGGCATAAAGGCAGCGGTAGGTAGCCTCTAAAATGATCAGGACTCAGGCTTTATTTTCATCACCAAACCGGGCAAATGAATGTAGGGAGCTCCTTCTGTGTATGAGACTCTGCCTCCAGCTCCATGGCAGGGACAGGGACAGGGACAGGGACAGGAAGCCGCCTCCATGCCACCCTCACCCGAGTACTTTGGCTGTGGAGCTGAACAGCAGGTCAAGCACAAGCTTGGTTTCTAACTGCTTGCTTCCTGTGAGCTTGGACAGTGAGGGTCCTGAGCCACTGACCTGTTCCTTCCCCAGACAGCTGGAGTTTAAGAAAAGGTGTTACCTCAAACATTTACCTAAATCCAGCCAGTTTCGAGTGTGGATGGCAGAAAGCTGGCAGGTAGAGGGTGCTGAGTGGGAAAAGGCCAAGGGAGTCTGTGTGTGGCAGATGCATCCGGGGACAATGAGGTCTCTGCGGGCAGGGGTAGAGGAGGACTTTGGGAAGACAAGAAAGAGGAGGTCACATGTAGGAATTGCCTACTCCATGAGGGGGTCATGTCCTGTGACTGTCATGGCAGCCCTGGGAGGGCCGGGTACTGGTACCGCCATTCTCACAGATGAATAAAGGGAGGCTCAGAGAAGTTTGAGGACTGGCCCAGGCTCGGATGCCAGGACCAGACTCTGGATTCTGGTTGGGCCGACCCTGATGTGGGCCTGGCGTGTGAACAGGGAACAGAACTGGGGGAAATGAGAGGGGTTGAGGAAGAGGGTCCAGGATGGTTTGTGACTTTCTTCACAGGTCACCAGCACTGAAGTCCTGCTCTGCCTCAGGGGGGAGCACGGAAAGAGCCCGGGGGCAGGTGGAGGCCAGTTCAGGACTGGGAGGTAGACTAGGGGTCTAAAGGACTGGCTATGCAGTGATGAGGAGGAAGGGCTGGGTGAGCTTGCAGGGGCTGGGGCCCAGGAGAGGGGACACTGGGACTGTTGTCACCTCCCATGGAGCTCCTTTCACTGCTGCTGGGTCCCTCTTCGTCTATTTTTAGGGCACCTAGTGGGCTTCCTACCCCGAGGAGAGGGTGCTCCTGCAGCTCAGCCCCTGGGTGTGCCCTGTGGCCCCCAAGACAGCTAACAGTCCTGTAAATGACATGAGCCTGGGAAACAGGCCTAAAGCTGGGAACTCTGCTTCCTGCTCTCTGTGAACCCTCCCCTTGACCTCAGACCCTGGGGGATGCTTCCAGCTGTCTGAAGTGTGTGAACTGCACCCCTGCTGTGTGTGCTGGGGTGGGAATGGAGGAGGCGGCCCTGCCTCAGATTCCAAAACAAAGCATTAGAGAACAGTAGGTGCTAAACATGGAGGGATCAATGACACGTCTGACACATGTCCTCAATGTAACATGCTAAGTGAACATGAACACTAAATACAAGGACGAGGGTCGTTTCTGGCACGCTGACATGTGCCAGACACCATGTTGATGGTTACAAGCGTCCTCTCATTCGCCCCTCCTGAGTCCTACCCCCATTCCTTCCTCCCTCCCTCCCCTTCCTTCCTCTCTTCCTCCCTTCCTCACCAAGCGCCTCCTAGGTGCGGGGCCTTGTTCTTGGTGCTCAGGGCACAGCAGTAAAGGAGACCACCTTGGTCCCTGTCCCTGTGGGGGAAGGCAGACACTTGTCCAGGAGGGGAACGGTTACTTACAAATCATGGTGGGGTTGGTGAGGGGATGGATGGGCCTAGAGGACAGTGTGCAGGGCACAGGCTCTTCTTGGAGCCACTTGAGCTGCTGCCAGAGGGTCCTGATGATAAGGAGAGCAGCCAGGATGCAGTGAGTGCGCCTTGGGTACTAGAGTCTCTTTCCTGTGCTGCTTCTGAACGGAAGCTGCATGACCGCCTCATGATCTCAGTGCTTCTGTCAGCCCAGGTGAGATGCTTCTGGCTCACTGACCTGCCCAAGGCTATGTGGGGGTTAGCATGTAGGCTGTTGGGCTTCAGAGTGCACGTTCCTGACAACCACCCTGGGCCACCGTCTAATCTAAGAAGGAGAAGCTAATGCAAATATGGGGCCTCAGGTGGTTGAGGCAGGAACCCAAGGAGAAAACCATGTGGTTGTCACCAGAATTAGATAAAATAGTTCCTAGGAAGCCAGAAACAGATAGGAAACAATTTATTTTAATTTTATAAATGATAGCTCCCTCAGAAACCAGGAACAAAGAGCATTCTTAAGGATGGAACTTTGGTAGCACCCCCAGGACAGCCAGGGCCAAAGCAAGGTCACCTGGCATGCCTTCTCCAGCTGTGGAATGGGGGCACAGAGAGGTCAGGAGACAGACCTGCGGTCGCGGACCAGCCATAGTAGGGCAAGCTGGCACGAGAGCATCCTTTGAGGTGCCAGCAGACAGAGAACCACTGTACTTCCATCTTAGACAGGAGGGCATATGAAAACAGTTAGAGGAAGATTCTTCTGATCCAGTGTCCAAAGATAGTCTTTGAAAACACAGGAACCTTCCTCTAGGCAAAGGATTACCCAGACCCCATTTGCAAATCAGATGGAAGTGGGGCTGCTCTTGTCTGACTTGGGGAGCATGGGAACCCTCTGGTCTCCTAGAGGATCCCTCAGAGCCTCCGGGGGTTCCACGGTGCTCAGTTTGAAACTCACGAGTTTACAGGTTGGCCTGGGAGGGAGGACAGAGGCCCAGCATAGAGGCGGTGAGGGTTTGCCTACTGGTAGCTGAGGAAGCAGGCAGAGTCCAGAGCCACTCCTGCTCTCCTGGTCTGGGAGATGGACACAGGGGCAGAGCCTCGCCTGAAACAGAGCTGTTGCCAGCAAGGTAGGGGTGGGGGGGTCTCCTCATCTGCTCCTTCAGAAGTAATGGCAAGGAAAGCCACAGGAGCAGGCCAGCCAGTGACCCAAGGAAGACTGGAATGTCCTCTGCTTAGAAGTCTGTCTGGAGTGTGTGTGGTACAGAGCTCAGCACAGGAGACCATCAACACGGACCTGCTCAACGGAGGGAAGGAGGGAGGCCTGAGCGGTGGCAACGAGCCACGCACCCAGAGAATTTGTGCCCCTTAAATCCCCATCAGCAGGCAGGCGGGGACATTTTCCCCCACGGACAACTGGCATTACCTCTGTCTCAGGTACGGCGGAAAGGTTGCCCCAACACAAGATCCTCTTCCAGCCCCGGCCAAGCATCTGGCCAGTCCTCTGGTAGGGGGCAAGGTCCTTTATGGGACTGGGCCTCGATTTTCTCGTCCTTGCAATGGGAATCACAGGAAGTCCATTCTAACTGGCGTAAGGTGGTATCTCAGTGTGGTTTTGATTTGAATTTCCTTGATGGCTAATGATTTTGAACATTTTTTCATGTGTCTGTTAGCCATTTGTATGTCTTCATTGGAAAAGTGTCTGTTCATATCTTCTGCCCATTTTATGATTTGTTGATTTGTTTCAGCCCCAGGGCACGAGTGATGCAGCACCCGCGTGCAGCCCAGAAGCCCTGCTTTGTGCAGCCCGTGAGCAGAAAGGTCTATTTCTCCATGAGAGACAGCTGTAAGACTTGCTGGAGCTCCTCCTCCTCCCCTGGAGCCAGAGCTCCCACTCCTCCAGCTCTTTGGCAGACAGCTCCATGGCCAACTGCGAGTCGCTATCAAAATGGCTCCTCTCACTCGAGGCTCCAGGGCCCAGGCCTTCTGAGCTGGTGAGCAGGATCTCCTGGATGGCCCTGTGGGGAAAAAGAGGTGGAAAAAAGCAGCCCATTACCAGCAGCATCAGGGCGAAAGCAGCACCTGCATTTACCTGTCCCCTGAGAGCACACCATGCAGGGCACATTATATGCGCCCCACGGCCATGTTGCCATTCAGTCCCCTGTGGCTCTGGAGGTGTGGGTGCCATGTATAGGTGAGAAATCCGAGGCTCAGGGAGGTGAACAAACCCACTCAGGGTCTCCTCCCAGCTCCTCCTCCACTGTCTTCCCATTGATGTGTCCTAGGGCTCAGCCCAGGAAACAGGAGCTCTTTAAGGTCTGGCGTCTGTCTTGTCCACCTCTGGGTGATCGGCACCCTACAGAGGACCTGGTCTTCTGCAGGTGATGGAGCCTGCGTGAGAGAAGAAACAAACCCCAAATACATCCTGAAAAGGCCCCACTGCTGCTCCCCCCGTCCAGGTGGCAGTCGCACTCCTCTTAGGAAGGTGCCTAATACAACACTGGGTCCACCCTCTGCTGAGGCCAATGTGCATGATGTGATCTATTGCTAAGATTTTGTTTTGTTTTGTTTTGTTTTTTTAGGTTTTTTTGTTTTGTTTTGTTTTGTTTTGTTTTGTTGGGTTTTGTTGTTGTTGTTGTTATTGTTGTTGTTGCTGCTGCTGCTGCTGCTGCTTAAAAATGGCCTCAAAATCCACTTAGGAGAGTCTATAGCCACACAAAGGGAACTACACTTGAGTGACAGACTGTATGAGCCACTGCAAGTTTCAGAACAGCCAGATTAAATGTTGTGACCAATTGAGAAACACTGGTGTCTGTTATGAGTTGTACTCAGTGTGACCACAATACGGCCACTCTCTAGAAAACACACTCAAATCCTTAGATTTCAAATAGTGCTGGGCCCCATGAAAGGCAGGGATTGACAATCCTACTAGGAAAAATCAAACTTGACATTTTCTAATGGAGGAGACATTTAAGTGGGTCAGCAGCCTTGAAATTACAGGTGGCGTTCGCATTTTTAAACAAATTACTGGAAAGAAGGGGGTTTACAGGTGAAGCATTTCATTTGGAATGCAAATCTATATTTAAAAATAGTCTCTTCGCTTTGTTTGCTCTGATTTATTTTTTTTATATTTCAGTTGCCCGGCAGTTGACAGGTATTTATTTCTACAATATATCCTATTGACCACCTCCTGCTCTGGGCTTCTTGCAATTAGTTTGTTCTACTGGGCTCTGAACGGGGACAGCTGATGGACACGCATGCCAAGTTCCTTTGGTACAGCCGTCCGCCAGTCACAGAGCTGTCCGAAGGCAACCACGGGGCTCTGAGCCCCATGTGCTTGGGGGCCAGGACGGCATGGGGCAAAAGCCACTTTGTAGAGGTGATGGTCTGTTCCAAGGCTCTGAGATGTCTTTATAGAAAAAGAGCTTACTTAGTTACTGGCAAGCCAAATGCCACATCTACAAAGGAAATGCTAAATTTCTGGTAGAATTTAGCACAGTAGAGAAGACCAATCTTTGGGTTGATTAAGTTAGTGGAGGGTGGGAAACAGAAGCTCTTGGGACCTTGAATCTCCATTTTGAATGTCTCCCACCTCCCACCAAAGGCCCTACAGGAAGTTGGGGTTGTGAGACCTAATGGGCCTTACATCAGAGATCTTGAAGTTCACCTTTAACCTCCTATTTTTACAGAGGAAGAATGGAGAGGCAGCAACACCTAAGAGGGACACGTCATCCACTGGCAAACTGGAGTCCACAGACCTAGAGCTGGTGGGGGCCCTGAGACAAGCTCAGGGGATACGGCTACACAGAGGCAGGGGTGGGAGTCAGTTCCCATCCTGTCCCCACACTGGTGAGGTTGGAAACTACAGAACACCAGGCAGCAAACTTCCATGTTCATTGGAAGACATTTGGAACTGTCACCTTTAAGGGTTCCTTCACTTCTTGAGACGTGTCACTTGGCAGTGGAGTGAAAGAAGTGTCCACAGCCACTCCGTCAATTCCTGCACATTCTGCATGCCTCACGGAGCCCAGGCTATGAAAGCCCCTCTCTCGTCCCTCCTGGAGCGACCGTGTCAAGTCTGTCCATTTAACCCTCATAGAACCTCTAAACGTGCTCCTCACTCATGGTCAAATTGCACGCGAGTGGAGCTAATACCTACTGATGCCACTGAGCTGCCACATAAGGAGAGGCAGCAGGAACCTTCAGCGGTTAGGGGCCACCACTTGAGAGTTCAGGAAGCCCCCTCATGGCTGGTGTACACACCCCAACCGTGGCCTTCCTGTCCTGAATTCCCACCCAGCACCCCTGCTCCATTAGCAGCACCAGGATGGCCGGGGAGTGCCCATGACCTGGCTCTTCTCCCCCTTGCTCCTTGCTGGGCAGCAGCTCTAACCTGGAGGGGTCTCCAGCATGTTCTGTCCTGGCTTACAAGTCCCATGGAGGCAGTCCATTTAGGACAGGGTCCCCTAGAGCCTCCTCTGGGTTTCCTGGCATGCCCATGCATGCCCTTCAGCCCTTCCCTTTCTAACGGAGTCCCTTCCAGTCCTCCCCTCTTGCCAGGCTCTGCCCCCAGCTAGGCATGGCATCTGCCTCTCCAAGACCATGTCTAGACCACAGTTTGCTTTGGATTCCATCATCAACAGGGCCCCTACATCTCCTGACCTCAAATCATCCCCTCTCTCCTGCCTGGTCTGGATGTGATGCTGGCACTCTCCTGGACAATCTTATCAACCTGGAGGAAGAAGATCAGCTGCACAGACCCCTCCGTGGACCACTAGCCCAGTGTGGCCACTTCTAGGCAGACCTCACCTCACTGTGGCCATGAACACAGACCAGGGCTCCTGCTCCCATCTTCTTAGCCCATGACCTTCTGCTATAGGCACTGCCCCCTCCCTCCCCAGGAAGGCTGCCCCATTCTGGCCTCAGGAACTTCCCTTGTTGACCAGAGTTCCCACGATGTTCTCATCGCTGCCCTTGGCCCTGCCTGTTGCTGTGTTGTGCCTCTCTGGCCCAGCTCCAGCTGGGCTTCTGAACCCAACCCCCCGGCCTGGCTGAGCCCTCTCCACAGACCCGGTGAGCACACTTGCTGGGACAGGGCAGCCTTCCTTGCCAGTTCTCCCCTCTGTGACTTTTGTCTTCAATGCATGTTGCTGTTGGCAAAAGTACCCAAATTGAAAATAAGGCAAAGAGAGGTCAGAGTGTCCAGTGCTGTCCATGGCCCACCAACACTACTTCATTATCTAGGATACAGGTGCCTTGAGCGGACTTTCACTGAGGATTAACACCTGGAACGTAGGGAGGACACATGTAACCCTGTGGGTATTCTGTCTGATAGGAGATGATCACTGTAGAAGAGATCACTTCCCAGGCTATGGTTTCTTGGCCCTGTCGTACGACACCCAGTTCTGTGTGTACCATGGAGGCCTCGCTGGGCCGCCCTTCCCCAAATGCCTGCAATGTTCAGCCCTGGAGGCTCTGCACCAGCCCCGCTGTCCCACTGGCCCTCCTCAGAGAGCCGAGCTCAGGCTCCTTCCCACAGCTTGGCTCGGGGGGTCCGTGGTGCTCCCCCCAGGTGGGCACACCAACCACGTCGTGTCCTCTGACCTGCCACTGACCCTCGGATGCTGTCACGTGGCCTGGCGGGCAGGTCCCAGCTCCCGACACCAGTTCAGGAAACACCCCGCCCTTCCCAGCCCTTACCTGCCACTGGATCAGAACAGAGGAGGTGGTGTGTGGTGTCACCGAGATGAAACTTGGAAGCTCTCCCAGACCTGTAATACAAGAAAGAAGAAAGTGAGGATTACCTGGTTCTGCTTGTACTTGGCTGCCAGTCTGGAGATCTGTTCTCATCTCCTGCAGTCCCCACGTCAGCCCTGTGGATTGTAACCCACATCATAGAGTTCACAGCATTGAAATTTAGAGATTTTAAGTGGCTTGTCCAGAGTCACAACACTGACGTGTGATACATCTGGGACAGGAATGTAGTTGGTTCCCTGAGGACAGAGGTCCCTGAACACCTGGGACTACTAGGTCATGCCCTGTACACAAACCAAGGGCTCTTCTCACTCTTTCTCAAAATATCCTGCCCCAAGATTTCTGCAGGAGACAGTTGATGCCTGAAAGAGTTTGCTGGGCTGAGAAAAGACCTCAAACCCTGACCTAGCCTCTTGCCTCTAGATTTTAATCCCTGACCCAAAATCCAATGCAGATGCTCCCAAAGTGAAGCCCCTCCGAAGGGCCGGGGGAAGCCCAACTGTGGCCGTCCTCCCCCAGCATCTTTGCACTGTCAGCCTCCTCACGTGGAGCCTTCCTGGTGACCAGCTGACCACCCTCAGTGACCAGTGAGTGGTCTGCTCAGCTCACAGGTTGACTCGGAACCCAGGACATTCCTAAACAACTCTCACATGTCAGCTCTGCCAAGAATTATCTTCCCTTCAACTGACCAACCCTGGCTGAGCAGTTCCTGTCCATTAACTGGGAAAATGGCCATCTAGGCTGGTGCTCTGATAATTTAATGAATGGAGTCTGGGACCCTCAATGTCTGACTATTGATCTGAGCAGCCATCCGAGCAGCCTGGACTAAGATCTGGCTGACAGTTGACAGGGGCTGCACTGGCTCTGAGTGGTCACCTTCTCTGCTCCTTCCCTCCCCTCCAAAATCCAGGCTCCACAGGCTCCTCATCTGTCCCTAGGCCCTGCAGTGGCAGGGGACAGAGCCCATCTCGTCTTAGAGCAACCCCTCCACACCACCCCAGGACTCTGATAATCCTCCAGGCCCTCCTTCCTCTGTCACTACTGAGTATTTTTCCAAAGAAAACAAAAATACTAAATCAAAAAGATATACGCACCCCCTATGTTCATTGCAGAATTATTTACAATAGCTAAGATATGGAAGCAACTCAAGTGTCCATCAATAGGTGAATAGATGAAGATGGGTTACACACACACACACACACACACACACACACACACATACACACTGGAATATTACTCCGGCATAAAAAAAATAATGAAATCTGCCATTTGCAACAACATGGATGGATCTAAAGGGTATTATGCTGATTGAAATAAGTCAGTTAGAGAAAGACAAATGCCATGTGATTTCACTCATATGTGGAATATAAAAAAACAAAAGAAATAAAGCAGACTCAAATGCAGAGAACAAACTGGTGATTGCCAAAGGGAGGTAGGTTGGGCATGGGTGAAATAGATGAAGGGGATTAAGAGGTACAAACTTCCAAATATAAAATAAATAAGTTATGGAGATGAAAAGTACAGCATAGGGAATACAGTCAATAATATTTTGGGACGCCTGGGTGGCTCAGTCAGTTAAGCATCTGCCTTCGGCTCAGGCCATGATCCCTGTGTCCTGGGACCAAGTCCCGCATCTGGCTCCTTGCTCAACAGGGAGCCTGCTTCTCCCTCTGCCTGCCACCCTCCCTGCTTCTGCTCTCTCTACCTCTCCTTCTTCGACAAATAAATAAAATCTTTAAATAAATAATAATAATATTTTAGTAACACTGTATGGTGACAAATGGTGACTGCACTCGTCATGGTGAACACAGTAACATATAGAATTATCAAATCAATATGTTGTGCACCTAAAACTAATATAACATCACGTGTATATCAATTATACTGGATGTATCTCAATTATACTTCATAATAAAAATAGAAAAAATATACGACGATGAATTAAGGTCAGCTCAAAAACATTTGCTAAAAGCAAGATTTCAAATTAATCATTTTCTTGATACTGGAGTAGAAAGAATAAAAACTGGAAAAGACGGTGAGCTGGCGATCTCTCTCACTAGTAAATTCCAACAGCTGCTCATTAGCTCATCTTTTATGTCTTTAACCCTAGCATCTGAATGTGTTTCTGAATACTTGCATGATCAAAGACTGTGGTGTTTATCTGTGATATCCAAGTCCCTACATTTCAGGTAATACATTTCTATTTATAGTTTTTCCCTGCAGAAGCCTCAACAAAAGCAAAAATGACAAATTTTGGGGTGTTGCCAATTAATCAAACAACTCATATTGTGGTTAAATGTACATAACATAATATTTATCATTTTTACCATTCATAAATGTACAATTCAGTGGCATTAAATACATTAATAATGTTGTATAATTACCATTACTGTTATCTATATCCAAAACTTATTCATCATCTTCCACTAAACCACTCTACCCATTAGACAATAACTCTCCCTTCTCCCCTCTCCCAGTCACTCTATTCCACTTTCTGTCCCTATGAACTTAACTATTCTGGATACCTCATGTAAATGGAACCATCTAATACTTGTCCTTCTGTGTCTGGCTCATTTTACTAAGCATAATGTTTTCAAGGTCCATTCATATGATCACATACTTCAAAATTTCATTCCTTTGTGTGGCTGAAAAATATTCCATTATATATATTTCTTTTTTTAAAGTCTAATTTATCTAAGTAATCTCTACACCCAACATGGGGCTTGATCCCACAATGCTGAGATCACAACCCTACTTGAAATCAAGGGTCCAACACCCAACTGATTGAGTCACCCAGACACCCCCATCCTAGTAGTTTTAAAGTCATATATCATTGTGGTTTTGATTTGCACTAACAGGCACCAGTTTTTTAAAAAAATTATATTTATTTTTTAATTCCAATATAATTAACATACAGTGTTATATTAGTTTCATTGTATAATTTAACAATTCAACAATTATTTATTTTTTTAAAGTAGGCTTCATGCCCAGCATGGAGCCCAATGTGGGGCCCAAACTCATGACCCCAAGATCAAGACCTGACCTGAGACCAAGAGTCAGACACTTAACCAACTGAGCCACCCAGATGCCCTACAATTCAACAGTTTTGTACATTTCTCAGTGCTCCTCATGATAAGCTTACTCCCCATTACCTATTTCACTCATTCCCTGCCCTCCCTCCCCTCTGGCAACCATCAGTTTCTTACCTCTACTTAAGAGTTGGTTTTTTGGGGCGCCTGGGTGGCTCAGTCATTGAGCATCTGTCTTCGGTTCAGGGCGTGATCCCAGAGTTCTGGGATCGAGCCCCGCATCAGGCTCTTCCACTGGGAGCCTGCTTCTTTCTCTCCCACTCCCCCTGCTTGTGTTCCCTCTCTCGCTGGCTGTCTCTCTCTCTGTTAAAATAAATAAATAAAAAATCTTTGAAAAAAAAAGAGTTGGATTTTTGGTTGTCTCTTTTTTTTCCTTGTTCATTTGTTTTGTTTCTTAAGTTCCACATAGGAGTGAAATCATATGGTATTTGTCATTCTCTGACTGGCTTATTGCACTTAGCTTTATACCCTCTAGTTCTACCTATGTCATTGCAAATGGCAAGATTTCATTCCTTTTTATGACTGAGTAATTTTTTGTTGTATATAAGTACCACATCTTTATTCATCTACTCATGGACATTAGGACTGCTTCCATAGCTTGGCTACTGTAAATAGTGCCACAATAAACATAAGGGTGTGTATATCTAATTCGGAAAGATACATACACCCCTATGTTGACTGCAGCATTGTGGTACAATAGCCAAGATATGGGAGGCGCCATTTTTAACTTAGGAAAGAAGTGTTTTATGACTGTGATTTAGGAAAATACTTCAGCGGCCTTTTTGGTTATGAAAGGCAAAGCCCAGAGCATAGCCTGGAATGGAGAACTGGAGACAAAAGAAGCTAAACTGCTCAAATAATAAAATCATCTGAATTTCTGATTTTCACCTGGTGCCTGAAAAACACATGGCGGAGGCCTTGAGATGGGAGCACGATACAAGAGCTGGGAGAATGGCTGTGTGGGGAGGAAGTTGACCCCAGCCTTCTGGCATCAGAAGGCTCATAAGATGGACCGTCAGTGGTATCTGGCATTTGGGGTTCTCTGGTTTTCTGTGATATGCTCTAATTCCAAACCCACTCCCTGCCCAAGTCCTTAGTCCGTACCATAGCCTAGATAGTTTGTAAATAACAAAAATGCTCGCTCACAGTTCCAGAGGCTGAAAAGTCCAAGATCAAGTCAGCATTATTAGTGAACTCAAGTTTGGCTGCACGTCACCTGAAAGATCATCATAGAAGAGATGAGTTTCGATTGGAAAGGAATTTGAGCTTTATTCAAGAGACCGGCAACCTTGGGAGAAGGTGGGCTCCTATCCAAAAGCCAACTCTGAGGTTTCCGCCTGGCCCAGGCATTTTTAAAGGGGCTTAGGGTCATTCATCAGCAAAGGGGGTGCAGTGGCCTGCAACATTTCTTCATCATGTGCAGACTCCATGCCAGCTACAAATGTTGCTTCAGTGCTCCGGGGTTGTGCAAGGGGATCTGGTTCTTGTTCCATGATGTGCAGGAGTCCTCTGTTCTTTCTGCAAAGGAGGGCATGCCAAGGGAGGTCAGTAAAGTCATTTGTGTGACCTAAAAGAAAGAAAAACATTTTGGTCAAAAAAAATTGCTAGGCTGATCAGAAAACCGAGGTGGCTTCAAACAGACTTGCTGACCTCTGTGGCCTGGGAAAGTTTTGGTTCTTCATTCCTTAAGGTGAGTGGCCTGCAAATCTCAAAGCAAGGCAATTAGTTCTGTTACAGGTCAAGAGCCAAGTAAGGACTGTGTTCACTTGAAGCAAGTTACCACTTAAGCCCAGAAGGAGTGCTGTTAGGGCATCATGGTCAATTTCTGGTGAGCTCTGCCTTCCTTGTTCATAGCTGGTACCTTCTTACTTTGTCATTTGGAAGGGACAAGGGAACTCTGTGGGATCTCTCTTTTTTTAATTTAATTTAATTTAATTTATTTTTTTAAAAGGTTCTATTTATTTATTTGAGAGAGAGACTGAGAGAGAACATGAGCAGAGCAGAGAGAGAGGGAGAAGCAGACTCCCAGCCAAGCAGGGAGCCCAGCGTGGGGCTCAATCCTAGGATTCTGGGATCATGACCTGAGCTGAAGGCAGATGCCCAACAGGCTGAGCCACCCAGGTGCCCCTGTGGGATCTCTTTTGTAATCCCATTTATGAGGGCTCCACCTTCATAACCTAAACACCTCCAAGACCCCACCCCCTAATGCCATCACATTGGGAGTTAGGATTTTAATATATGGATTTAAGGGGCCACAAACATTCAGACCATAGCAGGGATTATGCACAATAATGCATAATAGGGGTATCTTGGACAATAAAGGAAGGGGGGTCGTGTCAGATGTTTGAGGTGATTCAGCCTAAACCTATAACCCTGGCCTCAGGAGTGTTGAGGAAATCACCAAGGGTAACAGGAAAACATATGGGAGAAGTTCTGAACAAGAAGTGAACATTCGAAGAATCACTGGAGATGTGCAAGAAGGCTCAGGACATCCCATGGTGAAGATAGAATGAATTCTGCTCTTGCCTGCCCAAGATCTATTCCCCTCCTACCAGTTATAGCAGGTGACCTGGGGGGGAGGAGGGGGCGGAGTCACCATTCTTCCAGGTTTATAAGGTAACACACCTCATTCCTAGCACCACTAGTGAACACGTGCCCCAGATGTGACCAATCAGCATCAGCCATCCCTCTGGCTACAGTGATTGGTTCAGAACCTGGAGCATGTGACTCAGAGCTAGACCAATGGGAATTATACCAAAGCCCCCCCCCCCTTTTTTTTTTTTTGCCTGAGTTGTTGAAGGCCATTTTGGGTCTCTGTTGGGATGATGAAGTCAACATGGAAGGAAAGAGATCTGAGAGGACCATGGTGATGGAAACAGTGGAAGTGTCGTGACACTGAGCATCTAGCCTGGGACTCCTGGGCTACATTTTGCAGTCATGTGGAACTCACGTGCAGTCATGCAGTCATGTAAGCCAATCAATTTCATTTCTTGCTTTAGCTTGTTTTTTGAGTTGGGTGGCTGTGATTTTCACCCAAAAGGGTCCTGACACGTGGTGGATCCAGAGAAACCTGAGTGGAAGAAGTACTCCAGTTACCTGAGCAAACGGAATGGCTGTCTCTGTTGTTCACCTGTCCGGTCAGCTAACACAGCCATCTGCTCTCTCGCCTCCTCCCTCTGACAGGGGCAATTCATGGCAGTGTGTGTTGTCATCAAACAGGGATCCCCCCCAGGGATCCTTCATGTCCTTTAGACTCTTTTTCTTGTTTGGGCTTTTAAGATTACGTTTTGAAAATGTTAAAGCTCCGGCAGAAGTGGACTGTCAGATTGATGACAAGGGACTGGCTTCCAAAAATGTTATGTATCTTAAAATACAGCTGCAAAATGTATATTTTCAGCTACATTTTGGGCAGAGAAACAAAGGTCTTCTCCTGCACCATTTGTGCCTTCCGTTGTTGATGAATGTTCCAATGTTGCCTTTTTTATTTCCCTCAAACAGAATCATGTTTATGCTCTTGTGTCCTGAGACAAGGTGAAATTTAGTTCTGTTCACATTTTAAAACCATCAACTCTGGCAGCTTTTACCTTCTGCCTATCTGAGCACACCTACTTTGAGCGCTTCCAAAGTTACATATTTTGTTTGACACCAAGTCACAACTGTTATTCCAGAGACTTGTGTCCCTGGCCAGGGAGTTTTTTGTGCAAATGAAGCTGCTGCTGCTTTGTTGTTGTTGCAATAATGTCCTTTCAGAGCTGGTGTTAAGACCAGGAACTAACTCCGGCAACAAGTAAACCATTTGGAATCTGCCACCAAACACTTTTCCCCAATCTACAGGAAACAAACACAAGTTCATTTGTCTCATTCTCTAGGCTTTGGAATTTGTGTGGAAAGAGCGCACTCTTGCCCAGGGAGAGGGCAGGGATCCTTGAAAAAATTACCCTGATATTTACATTAGCTGGATGCTCAGTATTTCCTTAGGGGCTGTGGCACATAACTTGTCTTTGCCTCAAAACCCTAGTATTGACACTTCCACTGAAATGGGGACTGAAGGACACACTTAACTCTAGATCTGAAGGGGTTAAATGAGACATTTGCGATACAGCAGAATTCACAAGTGATTGCTTCATGCTTGGATTATGTGACTTGAAGCCACAGTTTTTTTTCTCTGTACATTCTAGGGTCTGGAAAAGCGCCACGACCCCATCATTTTCCTTACATGCTTCTAACTTTCCTTTTGGAAAATCTGTTTATTTTCCTCTCTCTGTACCCTGAACTGCTCCAGGCAAAAGTAGAATGAGGTAGTTACAAGCATAGATGCTTGAGCCAAGATGCTTGGGGTCAAGTTCTCACCCTGCTTCTTTCTAGCTATGTGACTTATTTTCTGTGGGCCTCAGGTCCATTTTCTGTAAAATGGGTGTGATAACAGATATTCTGCCTTGTAGGATTGTTGCAAAGGCTAAAAGAGAAGATGCTTCTGCATGGCGAGTACTTCCCAGACCTGGAACTCACTGCTGGGCCAGCGGTATGCTTAGCCTTCATCCAGACTGTGCAGTTCATTATAGTAAGGATGTGAATTTGTATTGATGTGTGTTAGTTTCTATGGGATGACAAAGACTAAAAACACCATGTGTCTCACGTCTGCAGAGCGAGGCTTGATGCAAGTCCTCTAGGAGTCTAGTAATTTGGTAGAGTCAGTCCAAAGAGAAAGAGGCGCTGCCTGTTCAAATGGCCTGGACATCTAGCAGGAGGGCGGGTCAGGATTAGAAGTGCAGTTATGGAGACTTGCCTGTTCTCTCTGCCTTACTCAGTCCTTGAGCTCAGGCACCTGAGTATATCTCTTCCACTAGGGGACAGGAATTTGGCAGACTGACTCAGGCTTTGAGCCCTCGTTTGGCTTCTCTGAATAAGCAACAAATATGATATCCCATGCAATATTAGGAATGTCCTTTTACTAATTGTTATTCATTGTTTATGTGAAATTAAAATTAAATGAATGTCCTGCACCCCTGATGGAAGAAATTTATAGTCCAGTTAGAGAAATAAGACATTCAGAAGTCACCAGGAAATGAAGTACAATAAGCTGAGCATCAGTAGTTCAAGAGTGGGTCACCTGGGTGGCTCAGTAAGTTAAGCATTTGCCTTCGGCCCAGGTCATGATCCCAGGGTGCTAGGATCGAGTCCTGCATTGGGCTCCTTGCTCAGTGGGGAGTCTGCTTCTTCCTCTTCCTCTGCCTGTTCTCTCTCTCTCTCTCAAATAAATAAATAAATAAATAAATAAATAAATAAATAAATAAATAAATAAATAAAATCATTTTAAAAAGTCAAGGGTTGTGAGAATTTGGAGGTAGAAATTATTATATTTAATTGTAAATGGCCTGCTATTTTAGTACTGTACAAATATATGTGAAGTTACTGAGTGG
Organism: Ursus americanus; assembly: GCF_024610735.1. NCBI lineage: Eukaryota > Metazoa > Chordata > Mammalia > Carnivora > Ursidae > Ursus > Ursus americanus. The sequence continues at coordinate 6,339,212 of NC_142137.1, read as the reverse complement.
AGAAAACAGGCTATTTTCAGTATTTTTTTTTTTAGATCTTACCCATTCATTTGACAGAGATAGAGACAGCCAGTGAGAGAGGGAACACAAGCAGGGGGAGTGGGAAAGGAAGAAGCAGGCTCCCAGCGGAAGAGCCCAAAATGGGGCTAAATCCCAGAACTCCAGGATCAGGCCCTGAGCTGACGCCCAATGACTGAGCCACCCAGGTGCCCCCTATTTTCAGTATTTTTATTGTTTTTCTTCCTCCCCTGGCCCTTTTGCATACTTCACATTATTGCTCCACCTCCACCTGACAGACATTTGAGAAAACTTTCCTGTTCCCAGGACTGTTCCAGGCACCAGGGGCAGAGTGGTGAACCAGATAGACCTTGTCCTGCCTTCATGGAGTTCACAGTTTGGAGGGAAGACAGGCAATAGCAGGGTCAACATCAAAGAACAGAATCACTTGATATAGTAATGACAACTATAGGAGAAGGTGGGCTGAGTGTGGAGGCTGTGTCGGGGGCTCCAGAAAGGGCACTCTGAGGAACAGACACTTGAGTGGAGGCCTCAGTGGTGTATAGCTGCCTTCCATGCACATGCCCCAGGGAAAAGCATTGCAGGCAAAGGGAACAGTAAAAATCCTAAAGCAGAAAAACAAAAATGAGGCCGAAGTGCCTGGGGCGTTATTACACACGGTACATTAAATAATAGCTTATTCTCCTTTTTTTCCTAATCCTTTTATTGAAGGGTGTATGTGTTTAAACTGAAATGGTTAAATGATAGGCAGCTAAAGAAAGAAAATAAAGCTAGGCATTGCAGTAATCCATGAACTATTAGGTAGACTATAATGATTTTTAGGGTCCACTTTAAGCCCACTTTTCTAGGATGTATTTTCCAGAATAATTCCAGAATAATCTCAGTCACTCATAATGCATCATGTCATTTACATGTATTATCTCATTCAACCATCTACCAATGTAGAAGCAAATGCTCTTACTATCATCCTCATTTTATAGATGCAAACACTGAGACCCTGAAAGGTGATCTAATGGGCAGGAAGACTGAGATTGGAGGCCTTGTCACTATGCTGTACTACTTTTTTCTTTTTTTTTTTTAAGATTTCATTTATTTATTTGAGAGAGAGAGAGCACAAGCCTGGGAAAGGGAGAAGCAGGCTACCCTCCAAGCGGGGAGGCCAACACAGGGCTCAATCCCACGACCCTGGGATCATGACCTGACTCCAGGATCATGACCTGAGCTGAAGGCAGACACTCAACCAACTGAGCCACCCAGGAGCCCCAGCTTCTTTCTACTTTTAAAGACAACAGGTACCCACCCATGGATATTAGGATGCACTCACTAATTGACCCACCATGAAAAATGAGTCAGGTCCCTGATCTTGGCTAAAGAGAAGCTTTCTCCTTCCTTCTTGCAGGCAGAGGTTTGTTGCACGCCCTACATTCCAGCATTTCCCAGGGCAGATATCTACAAAAGAACTCTGCCAGCCTAATGGCAATATTCTTTGTGGATGCCTAAACTCAGTATTATTGTTGTTGATTATTATTATTGTTGCTGTTATTTCTTATGTCATCTAAAACAATTTTGAATTCTGTAACCCTGTGATTGTTGAATATGTGTCTTTCTAACTAGCATGAAAGTTATATGAGAGCAGGGGAGTGAGAGGCATCTACTATTTTTCTTTAAATAAATGAAGACAGTTCCCTTTGGGACATCCTGAGTTTGGATTGTTCCACCTAAAAATAAAACAATCAGATATTTTACTAGCAAAAATGCATTTATTTGGGATTAACAGAGATTACAATTCAGGACCTGCAAGCTATGGCAAAACCATAGCCAAGTTCAACAAACAAAGGAGAGGGACTTATTTTATGGCAAAGAAGGAGGAAGTTGGGAGAGGTTGTTTTGAAGGAAAGTCCATTGCAGAAAAGCAAGAATTGGGGGTGATGACAGTTTCTCATTGTCTGGGTTGCAGGGGTAGTCAATTTCTTATAGGACATGCAATGTACATCTTTTCCTGCTGGGGCCTGTAATTGATGATTCTTTCCTGTTGAGGATTCTTCTGTTGGGTCTGTAATTGACAATCCTTCCTGTAACTGACACTGAGTTCTGTGATTGTCCCTTCCAGCTTCCCCCGAGTTCGCTTTGACAAGGCTTTTCTTTATTTTCACAGGCTATGACAATAGAGAGTTGAAAGAATGCTTTTCCATCTCTTTGCATCACATATCCATTGTGAGGTAAACAGTGTTAACCCCACTATAAATTAAGCCTTAAAAATGAGGTGTAGCGTTAAGCCAAACACTTAACTAAGCTCTGTTTGCTCATTTCTTAAGCAACCCTTCACGGCACGTGTTATGTTATTGTTCTAAGCTCTGGGACAGAGCAATGAGCAAGAACGAAATCGCTGCCTTGGGGCACCTTACATTCTAGGGAGGATAGCAGGTACTCAGGAAATACCAAGTGTACATTAAATGTATAAGGTAAACAGGGATGAGTTAAGAGGGAGGGGGGATGAAAGAGGAAACAAGAGTAAGGAGAGTGTATGTATGTTGAGTGAGTGGGAGGGCACATATTGCAGGGAGCACTGGGTATTATACACAAACAATGAATCATAAAACATTATATCCAAAACTAAGGATGTACTGTATGGTGACTAACATAACACAATAAAAAATTTAAAAAAAAGATTCAAAATGAAGTAAGTTTTGCTAAGAGAGCCACTCCAACTAGAGTGGAAATGAGGACACAGAAGTAATGCATCAGCACATCTCCTGTTTCAGTTTCTGAACACCACGAACTGTGGACTCCTGGCACTTGTAACTGCTCAGCTACAACCGGACCACCTCCTCCAACACAGCCTTCTACTTTGGACTGAACTAGAGACAATGTAACAACTGTTAGCGGCCAGCCCTCACCACAGTTCTTTCAAAACAAGTGCCTGTGTTTTTCCTTCATAGACCTGCTCTCCCTGCTGAAAATAAAGGGGCACTGGATTTCTCGTCAATCTTTGTCTCCCAGATGACCGTCCCTACTTCCCCAAATTGAGGTTTCAGGTGTTTTCCAGCATCTACTCTTGATGGACATGAATGATGTGCAAATGCAGAGCCCACTTGAGGCTATTGACACATCATCAGGTTATGGCAAATACCAGAGGAAACATGAAAATGACAAAGTACACTTCAAGTTAAATTGAGGTTCCTGAAATTGAGTTGTTTCCATTTACATCTTTTTGGAGGGGCACCTGGGTGGCTCAGTTGTTAAGCGTCTGCCTTCAGGTCAGGGAGTGATCCCGGAGTCCTGGGATCGAGCCCCGCATGGGGCTCCTCCACTGGGAACCTGTTCCTTCCTCTCCCACTCTCCTGCTTGTGTTCCCTGTCTCACTGGCTGTCTATCTCTCTGTCAAATAAATAAATAAAATCTAAAAGAAATAAAAATAAAAAAAAATAAATCTTTGTGGAAACTTTGGTTCAGAAGAATCAGCTCTGGGTGTTATAAATATAATTTATACTTTGACATCACTTCAGAAATCCATTCATTGTGATCCATCACAGCCTATAAGGTACTCTGAATACCTATACTTACATTCACACCACCACCAACAACAAAAATCCTCTCAAAGGCATAAACTAAGAATAGTTGTTATCCGACATTTGCCAAAGTGACAGCGATTACTTGATGATATTATCCAAAAATTAACTTCTTAAAAGTATCCATTTAATGACATATTTCATAAAGTTTTACAAAACTGTGCCAGAAAAATGATCTGTTTAGGTATCAATTGGATAAAATGGCATGATTGCATTACCCCTAGAAGCAAAAGGATGGCTTCGTCATGTGTAAATTTATGCTGTTATTCATGGATTCTTTAATTCTATTATGTTATCTAAGCCATAAAATACTTTAAAGAAAATCATTTCTATCTTTCTTGCCTAGAACTGCTTATTATCTCTAGCTTTCTGCCCACGGGGTTCTGAATTTTCATTTTGCAAGGGATCACACAGAGCATGTTGCTGGTCCGGCAGATGGTTACAATTTATGTGGCCCCCTGCATGACAGCTCTAGGGAGTGGATGGACAAGGGGTGAAACCAGCAGAGAGGTTTGGGGTCCAAACACTCAGAGTGCACAGACTGACCTCAGCAGCCAGAGGGTCCTGCCCAGCTGGGACCTGCCTCATCTTATGAGTCCATGCAAGACACCCACTGCAAGAGTAGCCTGGCCCCATGACCTGCACACACACCACGGGAGGCCCCATCCAGTGGTGGGGAGGACCTGCTGTCCACACAGAACTATCCACATTACACAACGGAAATTCAGGATGGAGGGCAGGAGAGAGGGAGGTCAATGCACTAAGGACCTTTATAATCTGAAACACAGGAGAAATCCAGTGTTTCCAAGAATGTTTTTCTATCCCCTGCAGAAAGGAAACTTGGAATCCAAATTAATGAAATTTATTGGAAAATGAGGGAGATATATTTGCATACTTAGCTTGTGGCTCAGGCAATCCTCCCCTGAGACATTAGTAAGTGTCACTCTTGGCTTCAATGGGCTCCTTGGAAGGAAAACAGGGACATCCTGGGGATCTTATTTATTTCAGAGAGCAAAAGAGAACAAGACAGAGTGCACGAGTGGGGTGAGGGGCAGAGGGAGATGCAGACTCCCCACTGAGTGGGGAGCTTGATGCTGGGTTTGATCCCTGGAGTCCAGGAGCCTGACTTGAGCTGAAGGCAGATGCTTAACCCACTAAGCCACCCAGGAAAGCCAGGAAAGACTTTTTTAAACAGTGTTTTACTAATAAAAGTTTTATAGAATAGCAGATGTAAAAAGAAAATTTAAGTCTCCTATGTGTCCCTGCCAGGAGTATCCTTTTTTTTTTTTTAACATACAGTACAGTATTGGTTTCTGGAGTAGAATTTGGTCATTCATCACTTACATACACACTTAGTGCTGATCTGTGTCCTCCTTCATACCCATCATCCATCTACCCAACCCCGACCCACTTTCCTCTCTCAATGCAAAGTGTGCAGAGCTGCCTTGCGCTCTGAAAGTTCTAGCATGAGCCATCGCCACGGCAACCTGATGATGATGCATACCTTCTCTTCCATTACAACTGTCACTCTGTGAGCCCAGCCCTTGCAGTTTGGTTAACAGGTGTGAAGCTCCTCACGAAGGGAAATCTGAACTGTTTTTCTACAGGTATGTTCGTGTCAATTTTCTGAATTCCTTCTCTCAAGTTGGCTGCCTCACTTTGAGAGAAAGTTGTTTCTTTTTTAAATTTTTCTTTTCATTTCCACACTCCAATTTGTCCACAGTTTCAGATGAAAATTCTAGGTTTTCCATATTAGTTAATTTTGATTTTTCAATGAAACTGGCTTCCTTAAATAGCTTCTAAATTCAGAAAATTGGACTGTTTCTGAATGACAATTTTGTCCATACTCATACAAAGAACACATGAAGGGAATACACCACACTGCTCTCAGTGGATCAGGAGGATCTTGATGCCATCCCAGCAACCCGTGATAGGGAAAGGTATTCCAGGGCAACTCTTCTCAATGTAGATAATAAAATCTGAAAGCAAGTGTGAGCAGTCCAAATCCAGAGCTTTACAGAAGGAGAAAAAAAACCAGGGACATTTGAAGGCCCCCTGTGCCCCAACACTGGGGGCCATGCTCCCCCTCCCCCACGCACTCACCTCAGCCCGCTGCTCTGTTCCCCGCACAGCCGGCGGATCGGGCCTGTCAGGCTCCTGGCGCCTAACTCTAACCCTAGGTCAGTCGACTAGGGGTCCCTCCCCAGGGGCCTGGAGCCACAGCGCTGGGTATAGGGGACCCCTGACCCCAGTGCTGGACTCAGCCTGCCCACCTGCAGCCAACTGGTCCCCTCGGGCGCCGCCGAGCATGCAGGACTCAGTGTTCAGATGAACATTCAGGAGAACCGGCAGGGCCCCTGAGCCCCCAGCGACTTCGACGGCCCCCAGCGTCACAACACTTGGGACCACGCTACCACTACCCCACGTCATCACCTCCTCCCACCGCTCCAATCGTCACACAGCCAGCGGATCGGGCCTGCCGGTCTCCTGGGGCCTAACCCTAACCCTAGATTGGCCGCCAAGGGGAACCTACCCAGGGACCTGGCGCCGCAGCGCCAGGGATTGGGGACCCCTGAGCCCAAGCGCTAGACTCAGCCTGCCACTGCGCAGCCCCCCTGGGGCCCTCAGGGTGCTGCCCAGCATTCAGGGCAGGAGAATGGGCAGGGACCCCTGAGCCCCCGGCAAAATTCGATGGCCCCCCGTGCCACAACGCTTGGGCCCACGCTCCCCCTCCCTGACACGTTCACCTTGGCAAGCTGCCTTGCTCACCACCCAGATGGAAGATCGGGCTTGTTGGGATCCTGGGGCCTAACCCTAAACTTCGGTCGGGGGCTGAGGGGCTCTTTACTAGGGGCCTGGTGCAGCACTGCATAGGACTGGGGAACCCCGAGCCCCAGTGGCACTCAGCCTACTACCAGAAGGCCACCCGAATCCCTAGAGGCGATGCCGAGCATTCAGGGCAGGAGAACCGGCAGAGGTACCGAGACCCCTGCCACCCTCGACGGCCCCCTAGGCCACATTGCTTGGGCCCACGCTCCCCCTGCCCCATGCCCTCACCTTGGCCCACTGCCCCACTCGCCCTTCAGCTGGCATATCGGGCCTGCCAGCCTTCTGGGGGCTAACCCTAACCCTAGGTCAGCTGCCAAGGGGCCCACTCCCAAGGGGCCTTAGCACCACAGCGCCTAGGATTGGGGACCCCCAAGCCACAGCACCTGACTCAGGCTGCTGCCACAACGCAACCCGGGCTCCTCTGGGTGCAGTAGAGCATTCAGGGCGGGAGAAGATGCAGGCCCCCCTGAGCCCACAGCGACCTTTGAAGGCCCCCCCGGGCCACAATACATGGGCCCACGATCCCCCTACCCCACGCACTCACCTCCGCCCCCTACACTGCTCGCCGCACAGCCAGCGAATGGGGCCTGCCGGCCTCCTGGGGGCTAGCAATAACCCTAGGTCATCCCCAGAGGGCCCCTCCCAAAGGGCCTGGCGCCACAACATCAGGGATTGGAGACCACCCAGCCCAAGCACCGAACTCACCCGGCCGCCCCGCCGCCAACCAGGACACTAGGGGCGACGCCGGTCATTCAGGGCAGGAGGAGGGTCAGGGCCCTCCAAGCCCCCGGAGACCTTAGAGGCCCCCCGCACCAAAATGCTTGGGTCCACACTCCCGCTCGCCAGCACCCTCACCTCGGTCCGCCCTTCCTCTCGCATCACAGCCAGCGGATCAGACCTGCCGGCCTGCTGGGGGCTAACCCTAACCCTAGTTCGGATCCCGAGGGGTCCCCCAGCCTGGTGCTGCAACCCAGGGGATTGGGGAACCCCGAACACCAAAGCCGTACTCACCCTGCCGCCTCGCCACCCAGGCCCCTAGGTGCCCCGCCACTCATTCAGGGCAGGAGAATGGGCAAGGCCCTCCGAGTGCCCAGTGACATTGGAAGGCACCATGCATCAAAACGCTTGAGCCCACACTCCCGCTCACCAGCACTCTCACCACGGTCCACCCCTCTGCTCACCGCACAGCCGGCAGATTGGGCCTGCCGGCCTCCTGGGTGCTAACCCTAACCCTATGTCATCCCCGAGGGGCCCCTCCCAAGGGGCCTGGCACCGCAACACCGGGGATTGGGGACCCCCGAGCCCCAGCACTGGACTCACCCTGCTGCCCCGCTGCCACCTGGGCTGCAAAGGGCGCTGCCGGTCATTCAGGGCAGAGGAATGGGCAGGGCCCTCCGAGCCCCCTGTAGCCTTCAGAGGTCCCCCCGCACCAAAACGCATGGATCCACGCTCCCACTCCACAGCGCGCTCACTTCAGCCCACCCCTCCGCTCGGCGCACAGCCGGTGGATCGGCCTACCGGCCTCCTGAGGGCTAACCCTAACCCTAGGTCGGCCCCAGAGGGGCCCCTCCTAAGGGGCCTGGCACCGCAACCCTGGGGATTGGGGACCCCCAAGCCCCAGCGCCAGACTCAAACTGCCGCCCCGCTGCCACCCAGTCTGCTAGGGGTGCCACCGGTCATTCAGGGCAGGAGAAGGGACAGGGCCCTCCAACCCAAGGCGACCTTAGAAGGCCCCCCGCGTCAAAATGCTTGGGTCCACGCTCCCGCTCACCAGCGCCCTCACCTCGGCCCGCCGCTTCACTCGCCGTACAGCCGGCGGATCGGGCCTGCCAGCCTCCTGGGGGCTAACCCTAACCCTACGTCGGCCCCCGAAGGGCCCCTCCCAAGGGACCTGGCACCACAATGCCGGGGATTGGGGACCTCCGAGCCCCAGTGCCGGACTCACCCTGCCACCCCGCCACCTTCTGGGCCGCTAGGGGTGCCGCCAGTCATTCACTGTGGGAGACCTGGCAGGGCCCTCATGCCCCCGACGACTTTCGAAGGCCCCCCCTCCAAAATGCTTGGGCCCACGCTCCCGCTCCCCAGCGCCCTCACCTCGGCCTGCCCCTCCATTCGACGCACAGCCGGCTTATTGGGCCTGCCAGCCTCCTGGGGGCTAACCCTAACCCTAGGTCTACTGCCGAGGGGTCCCTCCCAAGGGGCCTGGCGCTACAATGCCGGGTACTGGGGACCCCGAGCCCCAGAGCCGGACTCACCCTGCCGCCCCGCCGCCACCCGGGCTGATAAGGGCGCCACCGGTCATTCAGGGCGGGAGAAAGGGCAGGGCCCGCCGAGCCCCTGGCGACCTTCGAAGGCCCCCTGCGCCAAAACGCTTGGGCCCACACTCCCGCTCGCCACCGCCCTCAGCTCGGCCCGCCCCTCGGGCAGCGCACAGCTGACGGATCAGGCCTGCCAGGTTCCTGGGGGCTACCTAGGTCGGCCCCCGAGGGGCCACTCCCAAGGGGCTTGGCGCCGAAATGACAAGGATTGGGGACCCTCGAACCCCAGCGCCGGACTCACCCTGCCCCCCTGCCGTGACCCGGTCTGCTAGGGGCGCCGCCGTGGTCATTCAGGGAGGGAGATCAGGCAGGGACTTCCCAGCCCTCGGTGACCTTTGAAGGCCCCCCGCGTCTAAAGGCTTGGGCCCACCATCCTGCTCGCCAGTCCCCTCACCTCGGCCCACCCCTATGCTCGCCGCACAGCCAGCGGATCGGGCCTGCCGGTCTCCTGGGGGCTACCCCTAACCCTAGGTCAGCCTCCGAGGGCCCCCTCCCAAGGGGCCTGGCACCACAACGCTGGGGATTTCGGACCCCCGAGCCCCAGCGCCGGACTCACCCTGCCGCCAAACCACCACCCAGGCCGCTAGGGTCGCCACCGTTCATTCAGAGCGAGAGAAGGGGCAGGGCCCTCCGAGCCCCCGGCGACCATCGAAGGCCCACGCGCCAAAACGCTTGGGCCCACGCATCCGCTTGCCACCGCCCTCACCTCGGTCCGCCCGTCCGCTCTCCGCACAGCTGGAGGATTGGGCCTGCCGACATGCTCGGAGCTAACCCTAACCCTAGGTCAGTCCCGAGGGGCCCCTCCTAGGGGCCTGGTGCCGCAACGTGGAGGGTTGTGGACCCTCTAACCCCAGCTCCAGACTCACCCTGCCACCCCGCCATCACCTGGGCCACTATGGGCACCTCCAGTCATTCAGGGATGAGAACAACCAGGGCCCTCCGAGCCCCCGTGACCTTCGAAGGCCCCCCGTGCCAAAACGCTGGGGCCCTGGCTCCACTGGCCAGCGCACTCAACTTGGCCTGCCCCTCCGCTCGCCCCACAGCTGGCGGATCAGGCCTTCAGCCTAATGGGGACTTACCCTAACCCTGGTCAGCCCCCGAGGGGACCCTCCCAAGGGGCCTGGCACCTCAAAGCCGGGGATTGGGGACCCCCAAGCCACAATGCTGGACTAACCCTGCCACCCCACCACCACCAGGGCCGCTCTGGGTGCCGCCGGTCATTCAGGGCGGGAGAACAGGCAGGGCCCTCCATGCCCCTGGCGACCTTCAAAGGACCCCCGTGCCAAAACGCTGGGGCCCATGCTCCCGCTCGCCATAGCCCTCACCTCGGTCCTCCCATCCGCTCTCCGCACAGCCGGTGGATCGGGCCTGCCGACCTGCTGGGGGCTAACCCTAACCCTAGGTCGGCCCAGAGGGACCCCTCCTAGGGGCCTGGCACCACAACGCTGGGGTTTGGGGACTCTCTAGCCCCAGCGCTGGACTCAACCTGCCGCCCCACCTTCACCCGGGCCACTATGGGCACCACCCGTCACTCAGGGTGGGAGAACAACCAGGGCCCTCCGAGCCCCCGGTGACCTTCAAAGGCCCCCCGTGCGAAAAACGCTGGGGCCCTGGCTCCCGCTGACCACTGCGCTCAACTTGGCCCACCCCACCGCTCACTGCACAGCTGGCGGATCGGGCCTTCGGCCTCCTGGGAGCTTACCCTAACCCTGGTCGGCCCCCGAGGGGACCCTCCCAAGGGGCCTAGCACCTCAAAGCCGGGGATTAGGGACCCCTGAGCCCCAGCGCTGGACTAACCGTTCCACCCCGCCACCACCTGGGCCGCTAGGGGTGCAGCCGGTCATTCAGGGCGGGATTTCGGGTAGGGCCCTCCGAACCCGTGTAAACCTTTGAAGGCACCCCGCGCCTAAATGCTTGGGCCCACGCTCCCGCTCGCCAGCACCCTGACCTCGGAACGCCCCTCTGCTCGCAACACAACCGGAAATCGGGCCTGCCTGTCTCCTGAGGGATATCCCTAATACTAGGTCAGCCCACGAGGGGGCCCTCCCAAGGGGCCTGGCACCACTACACCGAGGATTGGGGACCCCCGAGCCTAAGCGCTGGACTCACCCTGCCACCCCGCCACCACCCGGACCTCTAGGGCCGCTGATGTCATTGAGGGCAGGAGAACGGGCAGGGCCCTCTGAGCCCCCGGCGACCTTCGAAAGCCCCCCGCGTCAAAACACTTGGGCCCACCCTCCAGCTCACCAGCGACATCACCTCAGCCCGCCCCTCCACTCACCGCACAGCTGGCGGATAGGGCCAGCCGGCCTCCTGGGTGCTAACCCTAACCCTATGTCATCCCCGAGGGGCCCCTCTTAAGGGGCCTGGCGCCGCACTGCTGGGGATTGGGGACCCCTGAGCCCCAGCGCTGGGCTCACCCTGCCGCCCCACCACCACCCGGGCCACGAAGGGCGCTGCCAGTCATTCAGGTCAGGAGAACGGCAGGGCCTTCCAAGCCCCCTGCGGCCTTCGAAGGTGCCCCGCGCCAAAATGCCTGGGCCCACGCTCCTGCTTGCCAGCGCCCTCACCTCGGCCCTCCCCTCCGCTTGCTGCCTAGGCAGCAGATCAGGCCTGCCGGCCTCTGGGGGCTAACCCTAACCCTACGTCGACCCCCCTGGGGCCCCTCCCAAGGGACCTGGCGCCACAACGCTGGGGATTGGGGACCCTGAGCCCCAGCGCCGGACACACCCTGCCACCCCGATGCCACCCAGGCCGCTAGGCGTGCTGCCAATCATTCAGGGCGGGAGAACTGTCAGGGCCCTCCGAGGCACAGCTACCTTCCAGGGCCACCTGATCCAAAACGCTGGGGCCCACGTTCCCGCTCGCCAGTGCCCTCACCTCGGCAAACCTCTCCTCACCGCACAGCCAGCAGATCGGGCCTGCTGGCATCCTGGGGGCTAATCCTAACCCTAGGTCAGCCCCACGGGGCCCCTCCCAAGAGGCCTGGCACCGCCAACCCCAGGGAATCGGGTCCCCGAGCCCCAGCGCCAGACTCAACCTGCCACCCCGCCGCCACCCGGGCTGCTAAGGGCGCCACTGGTCATTCAGGGCAGGAGAATGGGCAGATCCCTCCGAGCAACTGGCGACCTTCGCGGGACCCTGTGCAAAAATGCTGCGGCCCACACTCCCGCTTGCCAGCGCCCTCACCTCAGAAGGCCCCTCCGCTCCTCGCACAGCCATGGGATCGGGCCTGCCGGCCTCCTGGGTCTAACCCTAAACCTAGGTCAGCCTCTGAGGGGCCCCTCCCAAGGGGGATGGTGCTGCAACGCTAGGGATTGGGGAACCCCGAGCCCCAACGCCAGACTCCCCTGCCAACCTACTGCCACCCAGGCTGCTAAGGGCTCCGCTGGTCATTCAGGGTTGGAGAACGGGCAGGGCCCTCCAAACCCCTGGCGACCTTCAAAGGCCCGCATGCCAAAACACTTGGGCCCAAGCTCCCACTCCCCAGCACCCTCACCTCGGCCCTCCACTCCGCTCGCCGCACAGCCAGCAGATCTGGCCTGCCGGCCTCCTGGGGGCTAACCCTAATCCTAGGTTGCCCCCCGTGGGGCCCGCCCAAGGGTCCTGGCGCCACAACGCCGGGGATTTGGGACCTCCAAGCCCCAGCACCAGACTCATCCTTCCGCCCCGCCATCACCCAGGCCGCTATGGGCGCCGCCAGTCATTCAGGGCAGGAGAACGACCAGGGCCCTCCGAGCCCCTGGTGACATTTGAAGGCCTCCCGCGCCAAAACGCGGGGGCCCTGGCTCCCAAGGGCCAGTGCGCTCAACTTGGCTTGCTCCACCGCTCGCCACACAGCTGGTGGATCAGGCCTTTGGCCTCCTGGGAGCTTACCCTAACCCTGGTCAGCTCCCAAGGTTTCCCTCCAAAGGGTCCTGGCCCTGCAAAGCTGGGAATTAGGGACCCCCAAGCCCCAGCGCTGGACTAACCCTGCCACCCCACCACCACCAGGTCTGCTTGGGGCGCCGCCGGTCATTCAGGGTGGGAGAAGAGGCAGGGCCCTCCAAGCCCCTGGCGACCTTCGAAGGACCCCTGTGCCAAAACGCTGGGGCCCATGCTCCCGCTCGCCATAGCCTTCACCTCGGTCCTCCCGTCCGCTCTCTGCACAGCCAGTGGATCGGGCCTGCCAACCTGCTGGGGGCTAACCCTAACCCTAGGTCAGCCCAAGGGACCCCTCCTAGGGGCCTGGTGCCGCAACGCTGGGGTTTGGGGACCCTCTAGCCCCAGCGCGGACTCACCCTGCCGCCCCACCACTACCCGGGCCGCTAGGGGTGCCGCCGCTCATTCAGGGCAGGAGAACAGGCAGGGCCCTCTGAGCCCCTGACGACATTCGAAGGCCCCCCGTGCCAAAAAGCTGGGGCCCTGGTTTCCGCTTGCCAGCGCCCTCACCTCGGCCCGCCCCTCCGCTCGCGGCACAGCCAGCAGATGGGGCCTTTGGCCTCCTGGGGGCTAACCCTAATCCTAGGTGTGTCCCCAAGGGGCCCCTCCCAAGGGGCCTGGCGCCACAATACCGGGGATTGGGGACACCCAACGCTCCGTGCCGGACTCACCCTGCCGCCTCGCCATGATCCGGGCCGCAAAGGGCGCCGTCGGGCATTCAAGGTGAGAGTTCGGGCAGGGTCCTCCGAACCCCCGGAAACCTTTGAAGGCCCCCCGCGCCTAAACAATTGGGCCCACGCTCCCGCTTGCCAGCAACCTGATCTCGGCCCACCCCTCCGCTCGCGGCACAACCAGAAATCGGGCCTGCCTGTCTCCTGAGGGATATCCCTAACCCTCGGTCGGCCGCTGAGGGGCCCCTCCCAAGGGAACCCCGAGCCTAAGCGCCAGACTCACCCTCACGCCCCCCCACCACCCAGGCCGCTAGGGGCGCTGATGTCATTCAGGGCAGGAGAACAGGCAGGGCCCTCCAAGCCCCCAGTGACCTTCGAAAGCCCCCCACGTCAAAACACTTGGGCCCACCCTCCTGCTCGCCAGCACCCTCACCTCGGCCCGCCCCTATGCTCACCGCACAGCCAGCGGATCAACCTGCCGGCTTCCTGGGTGATAACCGTAACCCTAGGTCGGCTCCCCAGGGGACCCACTCAAGGGGCCTGGCGCTGCAACTCTGGGGATTGGGAACCCCCTAGCCCCAGCGCCAGACTAAACCTGCCACCCTGCCACCTTCCAGGTCCCTAGGGGCGCCGCCGGTCATTCAGGCCGGGAGAATGGGCAGGGCCCTCCAAGCCCCTGGCTACATTCGAAGGCCCCCCGCGACAAAACGCTTGGGCCCACGCTCCCGCTCGGCATCGGCCTCACCTCGGCCCACCCCTCCGCTCACCGCACAGCTGGCAGATCCGGCCTGCCACCCTCCTGGGGGCTAACCCTAACCCTAGGTCTGCCCCCGAGGGGCCCCTCCCAAGGGGCCTGGCGCCACAATGCCGATGATTGGGGACCCCCGAGCCCCAGCACCGGACTCACCCTGTCACCCTGCCGCCACCTGGGCCACTAGGGACGCCGCCAGTAATTTAGGGCGGGAGAATGGGCAGAGCCCTCCAAGCCCAAGGCGACATTCGAAGGCCCCCCGTGCCAAAAGGCTTGGGCCCACGCGCCCGCTCCCCAGCGGCCTCACCTCGGCCCACCCCTCCGTTCAACACACAGCTGGCGAGTCAAGTCTGCCAGCTTCCTGGGGGCTACCTAGTTCAGCCCCCAAGGGACCCCTCCCAAGGGGCCTGGCGCCGAAATGACGGGGATTGGGGACCCTCAAATCCCAGGGCCAGACTCATCCAGCCACCCCACCACCACCCAGGCTGCTAGGGGCACCGCCGGTCATTCAAGGCGGGAGATCGGGCAGGGCCCTCTGAGCCCCCAGTAACGTTCGAAGGCCCCCCACGACAAAACGATGGGGCCCCTGCTCCAGCTCGCCAGTGCCCTAACCTCAGCACCCGCCTCCACTCACCGCACAGCCTGCGGATCAGGCCTGCTGGCCTCCTGGGTGCTAAACCTAACCCTAGGTAGGCCTTAGAGGGGCCCATCCCAAGGGGCCTGGCGCTGCAACTCTGAGGATTGGGAACCCCCGAGCCCCAGCGCCAGACTAACCCTGCCACCCCGCCACCTTCCGGGTCGCTAGGGGCGCTGCCGGTCATTCAGGCCGGGAGAACGGGCAGGGCCCTCGGAGCCCTCGGCTACATTCAAAGGCCCCCCGCGACAAAACGCTTGGGCCCACGCTCCAGCTCGCCAACGCCCTCAGCTCGGCCCGCCCCTCGGGCGCTGCATAGCTGACAGATCGGGCCTGCCGGCTTCCTGGGGGCTACCTAGGTCGGCCCCCGAGGGGCCACTCCCAAGGGGCCTGGCGCTGAAATATGGGGAAGGGGACCCTTGAACCCCAGCTCTGGACTCACCCTGCCGCCCCGCCACCACCCGGTCCGCTAGGGGAGCCACCGGTCATTCAGGGTGGGAGAACGGGCAGGGACTTCCTAGCCCTCGGTGACCTTTGAAGGCCCCCCGCGTCAAAAGGTGTGGGCCCACCATCCTGCTCGCCATCCCTCTCACCTCAGCCCACCCCTATGTTCGCCGCACAGCCGGCGGATCGGGCCTGCCGGCCTCCTGGGGGCTACCTCTAACCCTAGGTGGCCCCCGAGGGCCCCTCCCAAAGGGCCTGGCGCCACAACACTGGGGATTTCGGACCCCCGAGCCCCAGCGCCAGACTCACCCTGCCGCCCCGCTGCCTCCCGGGCCGCTAGGGGCGCCGGACATTCAGGGCGGGAGAACAGTCATGGCCCTCAGACCCCGGCGACGTTTGAAGGCCTCCCGTGCCAAAATGCTGGGGCCCACGCTCCCACTGGCCAGCGCCCTCACCTCAGCCCGCCTCTCCGCTCGCCACACAGTGGGCGGATCTGGCCTGCCGGCCTCCTGGGGGTTACCCAAACCTTGGATCGGCTCTGGAATGGGACCTCCCAAGAGGCCTGGAGCCGCAACACCAGGGAATGAAGACTTCTGAGCCGCAGCCCTGGACTCACCCTCGCACACCGCTATCACACGGGCTGCTAATGGCACTGCCAGTAATTCAGGGCAGGAGAACAGGCACTGCCCTCCGAAACCCCGGTGCCTTTGAAGCCTCCCCGCGGCAAAAGGCTGGGGCCCACGCTCCCACTCGCCAGCGCCCTCACCTCAGCCCACCCCCTCCGCTCGCCTCACAGACGGCGGATCGGGCCTGCCGGCCTGCCTCCTGGGAGCTAGCCCTAACCCTAGGGCCGCCCACGAGGGTCCCCTCCCAAGGGGCCGGGTGCCACAACGCCGGGGCCAGACTCAACCTGCCGCCCCGCCACCACCCGGGCCGCTAAGGGCGCCGCCGGTCATTCGGGGTGGGAGAATGGGCAGGGCCTTCTGAGTCTCCGGCGACCTTCGAAGGCCCCCCCGCCAAAACTCTTGGGCCCACGCTCCCGCTCACCAGCGCCCTCACCTTGTCCCACACCTCTGCTCACAGTACTGCCGGAAGATGGTGTCTGCCGGCCTTCTGGGGGCTAACCCTAGGTGGGCCCTAACCCTAGGTCGGCCCCCGAACGGCCGTTCCCAAGGGGCCTGGCGCCGCAATGTCGGAGATTGCGGACCCACGAGCCCCATCACTGGACTCACCCTGCTGCCCCGCTGCCACCTGGGCCACAAGGGGCTCCGCCAGTCATTCAGGGCTGGAAAACAGGCAGGGCCCTCCAAGCCCCCTGTGGCCTTCGAAGGCACCCCGCGCTAAAATGCCTGGCACAATGCTCCTGCTTGCCAGCGCCCTCATCTTGGCCCTCCCCTCCGCTCACTGCCTAGGCAGCAGATCAGGCCTGCCAGCCTCCTGGGGGCTAACCCTAACCCTACGTCGGCCCCCAAGGGGCCGGGTTCCACAACGCCATGGAACGGGGACCCTGAGCCCCAGCGCCAGACTCACCCTGCCGCCCCGATGCCACCCGGGCCGCTAGGTGCGCTGCCAATCATTCAGGGCGGGAGAACTGTCAGGGCCTTCCGAGCCACAGCGACCTTAGAAGGTCCCCCACGCCAAAACGCTGGGTCCCACGCTCCCGCTCCCCAGTGCCCTCACCTCGGACCATGACTTCGCTCCCCGCACAGCCGGCAGGTCGTGCCTGATGGCCTCCTGGGGACTAACGCTAATACTAGGTCGGCCCCCGAGGGGCCCCTCCCCAGGGACTAAGCGCCACAACGCCAGTACTTGGGGAGCCTGAGCCTCAGCACTGGACTAACCCTGCTGCCCCGCTGCCTCTTGGGCCACTAGGGGCTCCACCGGTCATTCAGGGTGGGAGAACAGGCAGGGCCCTCGAGACCCCTGCGATCTTTGAAGGCACCCCACTCCAAAACGCTGGGGCCCACGTTCCTGCTCGCCAGTGCCCTCACCTCGGACCGCCTCTCCACTCACAGCACAGATGGCAGATTGGTCCTGCCGGCCTCCTGGGGGCTATCCCTAATCGAAGGTGGCCCCCAAGGGACCCATCCAAAGGGGCCTGGCCCCTCAACGCTGGGGATTGACGACTCCGGGCCCCAGCACCGGACTCACCCTGCTGCCCCGACGCCACCCAGGCCGCTAGGCATACCGCCAATCATTCAGGGCAGGAGAATGGGCAGGGCCCTCAGAGCCACAGCGACCTTCCAGGGCCCCCCAATCCAAAACGCTGGGGCCCACGTTCTCGCTCACCAGCTCCCTCACCTCGGCCCACCTCTCTGCTCGCCACACAACCATCAGATCGGCCCTGCCGGCCTCCTGGGGGCAAACCTAACCCTAGGTCGGCCCCAGAGGGGCCACTCCCAAGGGGCCCGGTGCCGCAACGCCGGGGATTGGGGACCACGAGCCCCAGCACCGGACTCAACCTGCCGCCCCATCGCCATCCAGGCCGCTAAGGGCGCCGCCGGTCATTCATGGTGGGAGAATGGGCAGGGCCCTCCGAGGCACAGTGACCTTCCAGGGACCCCCGATCCAAAATGCTGGGGCCCACGCTCCCGGTCACCAGCGCCCTCACCTCCGCCCGCCCCTCTGCTCACCACACAGTGGGCAGATCAGGCCTACCGGCCTCCTGGGAGCTAACCCTAACCCTAGGTCGGCCTCCGAGGGGTCCCTCGCAAGGGGCCTGGCGCCACAACGCCAGGGATTGGGGACCCCCAAGCCACAGCACCGGATTCATCCTGCCGCACCGCCACCACCCAGGCTGCGAGGGGCGCCGCCGGTCATTCAGGGTGGGAGAACGGGTAGGGCCCTCCGAGTCACAGCGACTTTCCAGGGCCCCCCGCGCCAAAGCGCAGGGCCCCACGCTCCCCCTCGCCAGAGCCCTCACCTCTGCCCACCCCTCCTCGCACCACACAGCTGGCGGATCGGGCCTGCAGGCCTCCTGGGGGCTAACCCTAATCCTACGTCGGCCCTCCAGGGGCCCCTTCCAAAGGGCCTGGCGCCGCAATGCCTATAATTGGGGAACCCGCCTCAACGCCAGAGTAACGCTGCCGCCACACTGCCTCCCGGGCCGCTAGGGGCGCCGGACATTCAGGACAGGAGAACAGGCACAGCCCTGGAGACCCCGGCGACGTTCGAAGACCTCCCGCGCCAAAACGCTGGCGCCCACGCTCCCGCTGGCCAGCGCCCTCACCTCAGTCCGCCTCTCCACTCACCGCACAGCGGGCGGATCTGGCCTATAGGCCTCCTGGGGGTTACCCTAACCTTGGATCGGCTCTGGAATGGCCCCTCCCAAGGGGCCTAGTGCCGCAACACCGGGGAATGGAGACCTGAGCTGCAGCGCCAGACTCACCCTGGCGTCCCGCTGCCACAAGGGCTGCTAGGGTACCGCCGGTAATTCAGGACGGGAGTACAGGCACTGCCCTCCGAGACCCCGGCGCCTTCGAAGGTCCCCTGCACCAAAACGCTGTGATCCACGCTCCAGCTTGCCAGCGCCCTCACCTTGGTCCACCTGTCTGCTCGCTGCACATCCAGCAGATCTGGCTGCCGGCATCCTGGGGGCTAACCCTAACCCTAGATCGACCCCTGAGGGGCCCCTCCCAATGGGCCTGGTGTCGCCAACCCTGAGGATTGGGGACCCCGAGCCTCAGTGCCGGGCTAACCCTGCCACCCCGCCGCCACCCGGGCTGCTAGGGGCACCACCGGTCATCAAGGGCGGGAGAACGTGCAGGGCCCTCCGAACCCCCGGTGAACTTCAAAGGACCCCGCGCCAAAGCGCGGGGGCCCACACTCCCACTCGCCAGTGCCCTCACCTCCGCCCACCCCTCCGTGCACCACACAGCTGGCGGATCAGGCCTACAGGATTCCTGGGGGTTAACCCTAACCCCACGTCGGCCCCCAAGGGGCCCCTCCCAAAGGGCCTGGCGCCGCAACGCCTGTAATTGGGGAACCCAAGCCTCAGCGCTGGAGTAACGCTACCGCCCCGCTGCCTCCCGGGCCGCTAGGGGTGCCAGACATTCAGGGCGGGAGAACAGGCACGGCCCTCGAGACCCCGGCATTGTTCGAAGGCCTCCCGCGCCAAAACGCTGGGGCCCACGAACCCGCTGGCCAGCGCCCTCACCTCAGCCCTCCTCTCCGCTCGCCGCACAGAGGGCAGATCTTGCCTGCCGGCCTCCTGGGGGTTACCCTAACCTTGGATCGGCTCTGGAATGGCCCCTCCCAAGAGGCCTGGCACCGCAACACCGGGGAATGGAGACCTCTGAGCCGCAGCCCCGGACTCACCCTCGCGCCCCGCTATCACACAGGCTGCTAATGGCACTGCCGGTAATTCAGGGCGGGAGAACAAGCACTGCCCTCCGACACCCTGGCGCATTTGAAGGCCCCCCGCGCCAAAACGATGGGGCCCACGCTCCAGCTCGACAGCACCCTCACCTCGTCCCGCCCCTCGACTCCACGCACAGCCTGCGGATCGGGCCTGCCGGCCTCAGTTTAGTTTAGTTACCGTAACGCTAGATCGACCCCCGAGGGGCCCCTCCCGAGGGGCCTGGAGCCGCATCGCCAGGAATGGATCTGAGCCACAGCACCAGGCTCACCCTGGCGTCCCGTTGCCACCCGGACTGCTACTGGCGCTGCTGGTAATTCAGGGCGGGAGAATGGGCACTGCCCTCCAAGACCCTGGCGACCTTCAAAGGCCCCCCGTGGCAAAACGCTCGCCAGCGCCCTCACCTCGGCCCACCCCTCCGCTCACCACACAGACGGCGGATCGGGCCTGCCGGCCTCCTGGGAGGTAGCCCTAACACTAGGGCTGCCCCCGAGGGGCCCCTCCCAAGGGGCCTGGTGCTGCAACGCCGGGGTTTGGGGACCCCAGAGCCTCAGCGCAGGACTCAACCTGCCGGCCCACCACCACCCGGGCTGCTAAGGGCGCCGCCGGTCATTCAGGGTGGGAGAATGGGCAGGGCCTTCCGAGTCTCCGGTGACCTTCGAAGGCCCCCCCGCCAAAACGCCTGTGCCCACACTCCTGATCGCCAGCGCCCTCATCTCGGCCCGCTCCTCCGCTTGCCCATGAGCCGGCGAATCAGGCCTGCTGGCCTCCTGGGGGCAAACATATCCCTAGGTCAGCCCTAGAGGGGCACTCCCAAGGGGCCTTGCGCCACAACGGCGGGGATCGGGGACCCTGAGCCCCAGCGCCGGACTCAACCTCCCACCCCACCGCCACCCGGGCTGCTAAGGGCGCCGCCTGTCATTCAGGGTGGGAGAAAGGTCAGGGCGTTCCGAGCCCCCTGCAGCCTTCGAAGTCACCCCACGCCAAAACACCTGGGCCCACGCTCCCACTTGGCAGCACCCTCATCTCGGCCCTCCCCTCCGCTTGCTGCCTAGGCGGTGGATCAGGTCTGCCAGCCTCCTGGGGGCTAACCCTAACCCTATGTCGACCCCCAAGGGCCCCTCCCAAGGGACCTGGCACCACAGTGCCAGGGATTGGGGACCCCGAGCCCCAGCGCCGGACTCACCCTGCCGCCCCGATGCCAACCGGGCCACTAGGCTCGCTGTCAATCATTCAGGGAGGGAGAACTGTCAGGGCCCTCTGAGCCACAGCGACCTTCGAAGGCCCCCTGCATCAAAACACTGGGTCTCACGCTCCGGCTCGCCAAGGCCCTCACCTCTGACCACCACTTCGCTCCCCGCACTGCCGGCGGGTCGTGCCTGATGGCCTCCTGGGGGCTAACCCTAATACTATGTCGGCCCCCGAGGGGCCACTCCCAAGGGACTTAGCGCCACAACGTCAGTCATTGGGGAGCCTGAGCCTCATCGCCAGATTAACGCTGCTGCCCCGCTGCATTCCGGGCCGCTAGGGGCGCCGCCGGTCATTCAGGGCGAGAGAAGAGGCAGGGCCCTCCAGAGCCCGGCGATCTTCAAAGGCCCCCCTGCTCCAAAACGCTGGGGCCCACGTTCCCGCTCGCCAGCGCCCTCACCTCGGCCCACCTCTCTGCTCGCCGCACAGCCAGCAAATCGGGCCTGCCTGGATCCTGGGGGCTAACCCTAACACTATGTCCGCCCCCGAGAGGCCCCTCCCAAGAGGCCTGGTGCCACAATACCAGGGATTGGGGACTCCCAAGCCACAACACCTGATTCACCCTGTCGCCCCGCCGCCATCCAGGCCGCTAGGGGCGCCGCCAGTCATTCAGGCGGGAAAACGGGTAGGGCCCTCGGAGTCACAGCGACTTTCCAGGGCACCCCGCTCCAAAGTGCTGGGATCCACGCTCCCGGTCACCAGCGCCCTCACCTCCACCCGCCCCTCCGCTCACTGCATAGATGGCGGATTGGGCCTGCCGGCCTCCTGGGGTTAACCCTAACCCTACGTCGGCCCCAGAGGGGCCCCTCCAAAATGGCCTGGCCCCGCAACGCCTGTAATTGGGGACCCCGAGCCTCAGCACTACAGTAACGCTGCCGCCCCGCTGCCTCCCGGGCCGCTAGGGGCGCCGGACATTCAGGGCGGGAGAATGGTCAGGGCCCTCCGAGCCACAGCGACCTTCCAAGGACCCCTGCGCCAAAATGCAGGGGCCCATGTTCCCTCTCGCCAGAGCCCTCAGCTCGGCCTGCCTCTCCACTCGCCACACACTCAGCGGATAGGGTCTGCCAGCATCCTGGGGGCTAACCGTAACCCTAGGACAGCCCTGAGGGGCCCCTCCCAAGGGGCCTGGCACCGCCAACCCTGGGGATTGGGGATCCCGAGCCTTAGCGCCGGACTCACCCTGCCGCACCGTTGACACCAGGGTCGCTAGAAGCGCCACCGGTCATTCAGGTTGGGAGAACAGGCAGGGCCCTCAGATCAACCGGTGACCTTCAAATGACCCCGTGCCAAAACACTGGGGCCCACACTCCCACTCGCCAGCACCCTCACCTCTGCCCGCCCCTCCGCTCTCCCTACAGCCAGCGGATCAGGCGTGCCGGCCTCCTGCGGGCTAACACTGACCCTAGGTCCGCCTCCAAGGGGACCGTCGCAAGGAGCCTGGCGCCGCAATGCTGGGGATCCCAGACCCCCGAGCCTCAGCGCCGGACTCACCCTGCCGCCCCGCCGCCACCAGGGCAGCTAGGAGCGCCGCTGGTTATTCAGGGCGGGAGATCGGGCAGGGCCCTCCGAGCCCCCAGTGAATTTCAAAGGCCCTCTGCGCCAATACGCTTGGGCCCAAGCTTCCGCTCGCCAGCGGCCTCACCTCGGCCCGCCCCTCCGCTCGCCCAACAGCAGGCGGATCAGGCTTGCCGGCCTCCTGGGTACTAACCCTAACCCTAGGCTCCCTGAGAAAACCCTCCCAAGGGGCCTGGCGCCGCTACGCCGTGGATTGGGGTCCCCCGAGCCCCAGGGCCGGAACCACCCTGCCACCGTGCCGCCTTCCGGTCCGATAGGGAAGCCCCGGTCATTCAGTGCGGGAGAACGGGCAGGGCCTCCAAGCCCCCGGCGATGTTCAAAAGCCCCCCACACCACAACACTTCAGCCCATGCTCCCGCTAGCCAGAGGCCTCACCTCGGCCCGCCCCTCTGCTCTGCGCACAGCCGGCGAATCGGGCCTGCCAGCCTCCTGGGGGCTAACCCTAACCCTAGGTCATTCCCCGAGGAACCTCTCCAAAGGGGCCGGGTGCCGTTAAGCCGGGGATTGAGGACCCCCGAGCCCCAGGGCCGGACTCACCCTGCCGCCCTGCCGCCTTCCGGGCCCCTAGGGAAGCCACGGTCATTCAGTGTGGGAGAATGGGCAGAGCCCTCCGAGCCCCTGGTAACCTTCGAAAGCCCCCCGCACCAAAACACTTAGGCCCACGCTCCCGCTCGCCAGCACCCTCACCTCGGCCCGCCCCTCCGCTCGCCACACAGCTGGCGGTTTGGGCCTGTCGGTCTCCTGGGGGCTAACCCTAACCCTAGTTCGACCCCCGAGTGTTCAAAACCAAGGGGCCTGACACCGCAACACCGGGGATTGGGTACCACCGAGTCCCAGCCCTGGACTCACCCTGCCACCCTGCCGCCACCCAGGCCTCTAGAGGCGCCGCAGGTCATTCAGGGCCGGAGAAAGAGCAGGGCCCTCTGAGGCCCCGGCGACCTTCAAAGGCCCCCCGTGCCAAAAGGCTTGGGCCCACGCTCCCACTGGCCAGTGCCCTCATCTCAGCCCGCCCCTCCACTAGCCTTACAGCCAGCGGATTGGGCCTGCTGGCCTCCTGGGGGCTAACCATAACCCTAGGTGTGCCCCCGAGGTGCCCCTCTCAAGGTGCCTGGCGCCCCAACGCCGATGATTGGGGACCTCCGAGCCCCAGCACCGGAATCACCCTGCCACCCCACCGCTAGGGGCGCCACTGGTATTTTAGGGAGGGAGAACAGGCAGGGCCCTCCGAGCCCAAGGAGACCTTCCAAGGCCCCCTGCACCAAAAGGACTGGGCCCATGCTTCCGCTCGCCAGCGGCCTCACCTCGGCCCGCCCCTCCATTCACCACACAGCTGGCGGGTCGGGCCTGCCAGCTTCCTGGGGGCTACCTAGGTCGGCCCCCGAGAGGCCCCTCCCAAGGTGCCTGGCGCCGAAATGATGGGGATTGCGGACCCTCAAACCCCAGCGCCGGACTCACCCTGTCGCCAGCCCTACCCAGGCCACTAGGGGTATCGCCGGTCATTCAAGGCGGGAGATCAGGCAGGGCCCTCCGAGCCACCGATGACATTCGAAGCCCCCCTGCGACAAAATGCTGGGGCCCCCGCTCCAGCTCGCCTGTGCCCTCACCTTGGCACCCGCCTCCACTCGCCACACAGCCTGCGGATCAGGCCTGCTGGCCTCCTGGGTGCTAACCATAACCCTAGATAAGCCCACGAGTGGCCCCTCCCAAGGGGCCTGGCGCCACAACACTGGGGATTGGGGACCCACGAGTCCCAGTGCCAGACTCAACCTGCCGCCACGCCGCCACCCGGGCCGCTAGGGGCGCTGCCAGTCATTCAGGGCAGGAGAACTGGCAGGGCCCTCTGACCCCTGGCGACATTCTAAGGCCCGCTGCACCAAAACTCTTGGGCCCATGCTCCCGCTCGCCAGTGGCCTCACCTTGGCCCGCCCCTCTGCTCGCCGCACAGCTGGCGGATTGGGCCTACCGGCCTCCTGGGGGCTAACACTGACCCTAGGTTGCCCCCTGATGGCCCCCTTCCAAGGGGCCTGGCACCGCACGCCGGGGATTGGGGACCCCCGAGCCACAGCGCCGGTCACACCCTGCCATCCAGCCGCTACCCCGGCCGCTAGGGGCGCCGCCAGTCATTCAGGGCGGGAGAACGTGAAGGGCCCTCCAGCTCCCGGCGACCTTTGAAGTCCGCCTGCACCAAAACGCTTGGGCCCACGCTCCGGCGCGCCAGCGCCCTCACCTCAGCCCACCCCTTCCCTCGCCGCACAGCCGGCGGATCGGGCCTGCCGGCCTCCTGGGGGCTAACCCTAACCCTAGGTCGGCCGCCGAGGGGTCGCCCCAAGGGTCCTGGCGCCGCAAAGCCAGTGATTTGGGACTCCAGAGCCCCAGTGCCAGACTCACCCTGCCGCCACGCCGCCACCCAGGTGGCTAGGGGCGCCGCCGGTCATTCAGGGCTGGAGAACGGGCAGGGCCCCCCGAGCCCCCGGTGACATTCGAAGGCCCCCCGCGCCAAAAGGTTTGGGCCCACACTCCCACTGGCCAGTGCCTTCACCTCGGCCCACCCCTTCGCTCACCTGACAGCAGGCAGATCGGACCTGCCAGCCTCCTGGGAGCTAACCCTAACCCTACTTCGGCCTGCCAGGGGCCCCTCCCAAGGGGCCTGGCGCCACAACGCCGGGGACTGGGGAACACCGAGCCCCAGTGCCGGAATCACCCTGCCGCACCGCCGCCACCCGGGCTGCTTGGGGCGCTGCCATTCAGGGCGGGAATTAAGGCAGGGCCCTACGAGCCCCCGGCGACATTCTAAGGCCGTCCACGCCAAAACGCTTGGGCCCACGCTCCCGCTAGCCAGCGCCCTTACCTTGGCCCGCACCTCCGCTCACTGCACAGCCAGCAGGTGGGGCCTGCCGGCTTCCTGGGGGCTAACCCTAATCCTGTGTCGGCCCCCTAGGGGCCCCTCCCAAAGGGCCTGGCGCCGCAACACCTGTAATTGGGGACCCCAAGCCTCAGCGCTGGAGTAACGCTGCCACCCCGCTGCCTCCCGGGCCGCTAGGGGTGCCAGACATTCAGGACGGGAGAACAGGCACGGCCCTCGAGACCCCGGCGATATTTGAAGGCTTCCCGCCCAAAACGCTGGGGCCCACACTCCCACTGGCCAGTGCCCTCACCTCAGGCTGCCCCTCCGCTCACCGCACAGCCATTGCATCAGGCCTGCCGGCTTCCTGGGGGCTAAACCTATCCCTAGGTCGGCCCCCAAGGGGCCCCTCCCAAGGGACATGGTGCCGCAAAGTCGGGGATTGGGGACCCCCGAGCCCCAGCGCCGAACTCACCCTGCTGCACCGCCCCCAACGGGGCTGATAGGGGCGCTGCTGGTCATTCAGGACGGGAGAACAGGCAGGGCCCTCCGAGTCACTGGCGACATTCGAAGGCATTCCCCGCTAAAACGCTTGGGCCCACGCTCCCCCTCGCCAACGCCCTCACCGCGGCCCGCCCCTCCACTCACCGCACTGCCATTGCATCGGGCCTGCAGGCCTCCTGGGGGCTAACCCTAAACCTAGGTCGCCCCACGAGGGGCCCCTCCCAAGGGGCCTGGCGCCCCAAAGCCGGGGATTGGGGACCCCCGAGCCCCAGCGCCGGACACTCCCTGCCGTACCGCGGCCACGGGGCGCCACTGGACATTCAGGGCTGGAGAGCGGGCAGGGATCTCCAAGCCCCTGGGACTTTCGAAGGCCGGGCTCCAAAACGCTTGGGCCCACACTCCCCCTCATAAGCGCCCTCACCTTGGCCCGCCATCCGCTTGCCTACGGCCATTGGATCGGACCTGCAGGCCTCCTGGAGGCTAACACTAACCCTAGGTTGGCCCCCGAGGGGCCCCTCCCAAGGAGCCTGGCGCCACAACGCCAGGGACTGGGGACCCCCATGCCCCAGCGCCGGACTCACCCTGCTGCCCCGCTAACACCCAGGCCGCTAGGGGCGCTGCTGGTCCATCAGGGCGGGAGAACTGGCAGGGCCCTCCCAGCCACTGACGACTTTCGAAGGCCCTTTGCGCCAAACGCTTGGGCCCATGCTTCCGCTCACCAGTGCCCTCACCTTGGCCTGCCCCTCCGCTCGTCGCAAAGCCGGTGGATCAGGCCTGCCGTCCTCCTGGGGGCTAAAACTAACCCTAGATCCGCCCGGAGGGGCCCCTCCCAAGGGGCCGGGCGCGGCAACACCGGGGATTGGGAACCCCCGAGCCCCAGCGCCAGACACTCCCTGCCGTCCCGCTGCCACCCGGGCCGCTCGGGGTGCCGCCGGTCCTTCAGGGCGGGAGAATGGGCAGGGCCCTCCGAGTCGCCACTGACCTTCGAAGGCATTCCGCGCCAAAACGCTTGGGCCCACGCTCCCGCTCACCAGCGCCCTCACCTCGGCCCGCCCCTCCACTCGCCGCAAAGCCGGCTAATCGGGAATGCCGGCCTCCTGGGGGCTAACCCTAACCCTAGGTCGGCCCCCGAGGGGCCCCTCCCAAGGAGCCTGGCGCCGCAACGCCGGGGACTGGGGACTCCCGTGCCCCAGAGCCGGACTCACCCTGGCGCCCCGCCGCTACCCGGGCCCCTAGGGCCGCCGCCGGTCATTCAGAACGGGAGAACGGGCAGGGCCCTCCGAGCCCCGGGCAATATTCGAAGGCCCCTTGGCCAAAACGCTTGGGCCCACGCTCCCCCTCTCAAGCATCCTCACCTCGGCCCGCCCCTCCACTCGCCGCACGGCCGTTTAATCCGACCTGCCGGCCTCCTGGGGACTAACCCTAACCCTAGGTCGGCCCCCGAGTGGCCCCTCCAAGGGGGCTTGGCGCCACAATGCCGGGGATTGGTGACCCCCAAGTCCCAGCGCCGGTCTCACCCTGCCGCTCCGCCGCCACTCGGGCCGCTAGTGGAGCCACCGGTCATTCAGGGCGGGAGAACAGCAGGGCCCTCCGAGCTCCTGGGGACTTTCAAAGATCCCTCACGCCAAAATGCTTGGGCCCAAGCTCCCACTCGCCATCACCCTCACCTCGGCCCACCACTCCGCTCGCCGCACAACCGGCGGATCTGGATTGCCGACCTCCTGGGGGCTAACACTAACCCTATGTTGGCCCCCAAGGGGACCCTCCCGTTCTCTCGCCCTGAATGACCAGCGGCGCCCCTAGCAGCCCGGGTGGCAGCGGGTCGGCAGGGTGAGTCGGCACTGTGTCTTGGGGGTCCCCAAACCCCGGCGCTGCAGTGCCAGGCCCCTTGGGAGGGGCTGTTTGGGAGCCCACCTATGGTTAGGGTTAGTCCCCAGGAGGCCGGCAGGCCCGATTTGCCTGCTGTGCAGCAAGCGGCGGGGAGGGCCGATGTGAGTGCATTGGCGAATGGGAGCGTGGGCCCAAGCGTTTTGGTGTGGGGGGCCTTCGAATGTCGCCAGAGGCTCAGAGGGCCCGGCCCGTTCTCCCGCCCTGAATGACCGGCAGCACCCCTAGCATTCCGGGTGCTGGCGGGGCGGCACGGTGAGTCCGACGCTGGGGCTCGGGGGTCCCCAATCCCGGGGGTTGGGGCTCCAATCCCCTTAGGAGGGGCCCCTCGGGGGCCGACGTAGAGTTTGGCTTAGTCCCCAGGAGGCTGGCAGGCCCGAACTGCTGGTTGAGCGGCGAGCGGAGGGGCGGGCCGAGGTGAGGGCACTGGCGAGCGTGAGCCTGGGCCCAAGCGTTTTATCGCAGGGGGCCTTCGAAGGTCACCGGGGGCTCAGAGGTGCCACTCGTTCTCCTGCCCTGAATGACCGGCGGCGCCCCTAGCGGCCAGGGTGGTGGCGGGGCAGAAGGGTGAGTCTGGCGCTTGGGCTCAGGGGTCTGCAATCCCCGATGTTGCGGTGCCAGGCCCTTTTGGAGGGGCCCCTGGGGGGAAAACCTAGGGTTAGGGTTAGCCCCAAGAAGGCCGGCAGGCCCGATCCGCCATTGGTGCATCGAGCAGAGGGGTGGGCCGAGGTGAGCGCGCTGGCGAGCGGGAGCGTGGGCCCAAGCATTTTGGTGCGGGGGGCCTTTGAATTTCGCCAGGGGCTCAGAGGGCCCTGACCATTCTACCGCCCTGAATGAACCGCGGCGCCCCTAGCGGCCCGGGTGGCGGCGGGGCAGCAGGTGAGTCCGGCGTTGGGGCTCGGGGGTCCCCAATCCCTGGTGTAGCGGTGCCAGAGCCCCTGGGATCGGCCGCTCAGGGGCCGACCTAGGGTTAAGGTTATCCCCCAGGAGGGCGGCAGGCCTGATCCACCGGCTGTGCAGCGATCGGTGTTGTGGGCTGTGGTGAGGACGCTGGCGAGTGGGAGTGTGGGCCCAAGCGTTTTGGCGTGCGGGGCCTTGGAAAGTCGCCGGGGTCTCAGAGGACCCTGCCCATTCTCCAGACCTGAATGAACCGTGGCGCAACAAGCGGCCCAGGTGCCAGCTGCGTGGCAGGGTGAGACCGGTGCTGGGGCTTGGGGTTCCCAATCGCTGGCGTTGCGGTGTCTGGACCCTTGGGAGGGGCCCCTCGGGGGCCGACCTAGGGTTAGAGTTAGCCCCCAGGAGGCCAGCAGGGCTGATTGGCCACTGTGTGGCAAGCGGAGGGGCGGGCCGAGGTGAGGGCACTGGCGAGCGTGAGCGTGGGCCCAAGCTTTTTGGCGCAGAGGCCTTCGAATGTCGCCGGGGGCTCAGAGGGCCCTGCCCGTTCTCCCACGCTGAAAGACTGTCGGCGAGCGTAGCGGCCCGGGTGTTGGCTGGGCTGCAGGGTGCATCCAGCGCTGGGCCTCGGGGGTCCCCAATCCGCGGCGTTGCGGCACCAGGCCCCTTGGGAGGGGCACATCAGTGGCCTAGGTAGGGTTAGCATTAGCCCCAGGAGGCTGGCAGGCCTGATCCACCAGCTGTTTGGGGAGCGGAGGGGTGGGCCGAAGTGAGGGCGCTGGGGAGCTGGAGCGTGGGCCCAAGTGTTTTGGCTCAGGGGCCTTCAAAGTTCGCAGGGGGCTCGGAGGGCCATGCCCATTCTCCCTCTCTGAATGACTGGCGGCACCCCTAGCGGCCTGGGTGGCGGCAGTGCGGCAGGGTGAGTCCAGCGCTGGGACTCGGGGGTCCCCAACCCTGGCTTTGCGGCTACAGCCCCTTTGGGAGGGGCCCCTCCAGGGCTGACCTAGGGTTAGGTTTAGCCCACAGGAAGCCGGCAGGCCCCATGCGCCCGCTGTGCGGTGAGCAGAGGGGCCGGCCAAAGTGAGGGTGCTGGCAAGCAGGAGCATGGGCCCAAGCATTTTGGCGCGGGGGGCCTTCGAATGTCGCCAGGGGCTTGGAGGGCCCTGCACGTTCTACCACCCTGAATGACCGGCGGCGCCCCTAGAGGCCCGGGTGGCGGCAGGTTGACAGGGTGAGTCCAGCGCTGGGGCTCCGGGGTCCCCAATCCCCAGTGTTGTGGTGCCAGGCTCCTTGGGAGGGGACCCTGTGGGGCCGACCTAGGGTTAGGGTGAGCCCCCAGGAAGCTGGCAGGCCCGATCTGCGAGCTCTGTGGTGAGCGGAGGGGTGGGCCGAGGTGAGTGCGTTGGCGAACCGGAGCGTGGGCCCAAGCGTTTAGGCGCGGAGGCCTTTGAATGTCGACGGAGGCTCAGAGGGCCCTGTCCGTTCTCCCACGCTGAAAGACCGGAGGCGCCCTTAGCGGTCCGGGTGGTGGCTGGGCTGCAGGGTGAGTCCGGCTCTGGGGCTCGGGGGTCCCCAATCCATGGCATTGAGGTGCCAGGCCCCTTGCGAGGGGCCCGTCATTGGCCGAAGTAGGGTTAGCATTAGCCCCAGGAGGCCGGCAGGCCCGATCCGCCGGCTGTTCGGGAGCGGAGGGGCGAGCTGAGGTGAGGGCGCTGGCGAGCGGGAGCATGGGCCCAAGCATTTTGGTGCATGAGGTTTCGAAGTTTGCTGGTGACTCAGAGAGCTCTGGGGGGTCTCCCTCCCTGAATGACTGGCGGCGCCCCTAGCAGCCCGGGTGGCAGCGGGGCGGCAGGGCGAGTCCGGCACTGGGGCTCGCGGGTCCCCAATTCCTGGTGTTGCAGCACCACGCCCCTTTGGAGCGGCCGCTCGTGGGCAGTCCTAGGGTTGGGGTTATCCAGAGGGGGCCAGTAGGCCAGATCTGCAGGCTGTACAACGAGCAGAGGGGCGGACCGAGGTGAGGGCGCTAGCGAGTGGAAGCGAGGGCACAAGCGTTTTGGCACGGGGGGCCTTCGAACGTCGCTGGAGGCTCAGAAGGCCCTGCCCGTTCTCCGGCCATGAATGACTGGCGGCGCCCCTAGCGGCCTGGGTGTTGGCTGGGCTGCAGGGTGAGTCCGGCGATGGGGTTCGTGGTTACCCAATTCCGGCATGGTGGTACCAGGCCCCTTGGGAGGGGCCCCTGGGGGCCGACCTAGGGTTAGGGTTAGCCCCCAGTAGGACGGAAGGCTCGATCTGCCAGCTGTGCGGTGAGCAGAGGGGTGGGACGAGGTGAGGGCGCTGAGGAGCTGGAGCCTGGGCCCAAGCGTTTTGGCGCGGGGGACTTTCAAAAGTCGTCTGGGGCTCGGAGTCCCTGCACGTTCTCCCGCTCTGAATGACCGGCGGCGCCAATAATGGCCTGGGTGGCGGTGGGGCGAAGAGTGAGTCCAGCGCTGGATCTCGGGGGTCCCAATCCCTGGCGTTGTGGTCCCAGGCGCCTTGGAGGGGCACCTCGGGGGCCAAACAAGGTTTAGGATTAGCCCCCAGGAGGCTGGCAGGAAGGATCCACCGGCGGTGTGGCGAGGGGGGGTGGGCGTCCAGACGGGAGAGCGCTGGAGAGCGGAGCGTGGGCCCAAGCGTTTTGGCGCAGGGGGCCTTCGAATCTCCCCGGGGGCTCGGAAGGCCCTACCCGTTCTCCCCCCCTGAATGACCAGTGGCACCCCTAGCGGCCCGGGTGGCGGGGGGCTGCAGGGTGAGTCCAGCGCTGGGGTTTGGAGGTTCCCATTCCCTGGCGTTGGGGCGCCAAGCCCCTTGGGATGGGCCCCTCGGGGACCCACCTAGGGTTTGGGTTAGCCCCCAGGAGGCCTTCAGGCCCAATCCCCTGGCTGTGTGGCTTGCGGTGGGGCGGACCGAGGGGAGGGAGCTGGCGGGCGGGATCATGGACCAACAGGTTTTGGCGCTGGGACCTTCTAAGGAGGTCAGGGGCTCAGAGGGCCCTGCCCCTTCTCCCGCCTGAATGACCGGCAGCGCCCCAAGCGGCCCGGCTGGCGGGGGCTGCAGGGTGTGTCCGGCCCTGGGGCTAGGACGTCCAGGATCCCCGGCGTGGCTGCGCAAGTCCCCTTGGAGCGGGCCCCTCGGGGACCAACCTAGGGTTACGGTTAGCCCCCAGGAGGCCGGCAGGTCCTATCCGCCTGCTGTGTTTCGATTGGAGAGGCAGGTTGAGGTGAGGGCGCTGACTAGTGGGAACGTGTGCCCCAGCACTTTGGGGCGGGGGGGCCGTGAAGGGCAGCGGGGGCTCAGAGGGCCCTGCCCCTTCTCCCGCCCTGAATGAGCGGCAGTGCCCCTAGTGCCCAGGTGGTGGAGGGGCAGCAGTGTTAGTCTGGCCCTGGGGCTCGGGGGTCCCCAATCCCCAGTGTTGCAGCCCCAGGCACCTTGTCAGGGGCCTCTCGCGGATTGCCCTAGGGTCAGGGTTAGCAAGCAGGATGCCGGCAGGCCCGAAATGCCCACTGTGCAGTGAGTGGAGGGGCGGGCAGAATGAGGGCTCTGGCGAGCAGGAGCCTGGGCCCAAACATTTGGCGGGGGGGCCTTCGAAGGTAGCCGGGAGCTCAGAGGGCCCTGCCCGTTCTCCCGCCCCGTATGACCGGTGGGGCCCCCTAGAGGCCCAGGTGGCGGGGGGCTGCAGGGTGAGTCCGGCGCTGGGACTCGGGTCCCAACCCCAGCCGCTGCGGCGCCAGACCCCTTGTGTGGGGCCCCTCAGGAGCCCACCTAGAGTTAGTGTTAGCCCCCGGGAGGCCGGCAAGCCCGACCTGCTGGATGTGCGGCGAGCAGAGGGGTAGGCCGAGCTGAGGGTGCTGAGGAGTGGGAGCGTGGGCCCAACCGTTTTGGCGTGGGGGGCTTCGAAGGTCATCAGGGGCTAGGAGGGCCCTGCCCCTTCTCCCGCCTGAATGACCGGCGGCGCCCCTAGCGGCCCAGGTGGCGAGGGGCTGCAGGTAAAGTCTGGCGCTCCGTCTCGGGTCCCCAATCCCTGGCGTTGGGGCGCCAGGCCTCTTGGGTGGGGCCCCTCAGGAGCCCACCTAGAGTTAGGGTTAGCCCTCAGGAGTCCCGCAAGCCCGATCTGCTGGATGTGCGGCGAGCAGAGGGGCAGGCCGAGCAGAGGGCGCTGAGGACTGGGAGCGTGGGCCCAAGCATTTTGGCGCGGGGGGCCTTCAAATGTCGTCAGGGGCTCGGAGTGCCCTGCACGTTCTCCCGAACTGAATGACCAGCGGCGCCAATAATGGCCTGGGTGGCGGTTGGGCGAAGGGTGAGTCCAGCGCTGGGGCGAAGGGTGAGTCCAGCGCTGGGGCTCAGGCGACCTAATCCCTGGCGTTGCGGTGCCAGGCCCCTTGGGAGGGGCCCCTCGGGGGCCGAAAAAAGGTTAGGATTAGCCCCCAGGAGGCCGGCAAGCAGGATCCACCACCGGTGGGGCGAGCAAGGGGGGGGCGGCCTGAGGGGAGGGCGCTGGAGAGCGGAGCATGGGCCCAAGTGTTTTGGCGCAGGGGGCCTTTGAAGCTCCCCAGGAGCTCGGAGGGCCCTACCTGGTCTCCCCCCCTGAATGACCGGTGGTGACCGTAGCGGCCTCGGTGGCGGGGGGCTGCAGGGTGAGTCCAGCGCTGGGGTTTGGAGGTTTCCAATCCCCGGCGTTGGGGCGCCAAGCCCCTTGGGATGGGCCCCTCGGGGACCCACCTAGGGTTTGGGTTAGCCCCCAGGAGGCCTTCAGGCCCAATCCCCTGGCTGTGTGGCTCGCGGTGGGGCGGACCTAGGGGAGGGAGCTGGCGAGCGGGACCGTGGGCCCACAGGTTTTGGCGAGGGGCCTTCGAAGGAGGTCGGGGACTAGGAGGGTCCTGCCCCTTCTCCCGCCTGAATGACGGGCGGCGCCCCTAGAGGCCCTGGTGGCGGGGGCTGCAGGGTGTGTCGGGCCCTGGGGCTAGGACGTCCAGGATCCCAGGCGTGGCTGCGCAAGGCACCTTGGGAGGGGCCCCTCAGGGCAAGACCTAGTGTTAGGGTTAGCCCCCAGGAGGCCGGCAGGTCCTATCCGCCTGCTGTGTTTCGAGCGGAGGGGCGGGTTGAGGTGAGGGCGCTGACGAGTGGGAACGTGGGCCCAAGCGCTTTGGGGCGGGGGGCCTTCGAGGGCAGCGGGGGCTCAGAGGTCCCTGCCCCTTCTCCTGCCCTGAATGAGTGGTGCGCCCCTAGTGCCCAGGTGGTGGAGGGGCAGCAGTGTTAGTCTTGCCCTGGGGCTTGAGGGTCCCCAATCCCCAGTGTTGCAGCCTCAGGCCCTTGTCAGGGGCCTCTCGGGGACTGACCTAGGGTCAGGGTTAGCAAGCAGGATGCCGGCAGGACCGAAATGCCCGCTGTGCAGCGAGTGGAGGGGCGGGCAGAATGAGGGCGCTGGCGAGCGGGAGCCTGGGCCCAAACATTTGGCGGGGAGGCCTTCGAAGGTAGCCTGGAGCTCAGAGGGCCCTGCCCGTTCTCCCGTCCCCTATGACTGGTGGGTCCCCTAGAGGCCCAGGTGGCGGGGGGCTGGAGGGTGAGTCCGGCGCTGGGTCTTGGGTCCCCAATCTCCAGCGCTGAGGCGACAGGCCCCTTGGGTGGGGCCCCTCAGGAGCCGACCTAGAGTTAGGGTTAGCCCCCAGGAGTCCCGCAAGCCCGACCTACTGGGTGTGCAGCGAGCGGAGGGGCAGGCCGAGCTGAGGGCGCTGAGGAGTGGAGGCAAGGGCCCAAGCGTTTTGGGGCGGGGGTCCTTCAAAAGTTGTCAGGGGCTCAGAGTGCCCTGAATGTTCTCCCGCTCTGAATGACCGGCGGCGCCAATAATAGCCTGGGTGGCGGTGGGGCGAAGGGTGAGTGCAGCGCTGGGGCTCCGGGGTATCAATCCCCAGGGTTGCGTTGCCAGGCCCCTTGGGAGGGGCCCCTCGGGGGCCGAACAAGGGTTAGGATTACACCACGGAGGCCAGCAGGCAGGATCCACCAGAGGTGTGGCGAGCGGGGGGGGGGCGGGATGAGGGGCGCGGCCAGAGGGGAGGGCGCTGGAGAGCGGAGCATGGGCACAAGTGTTTTGGCGCAGGGGGCCATCGAAGCGCCCCCGGGGCTCAGAGGGCCGGACCCGACTCCCCCGTTGAATGACCTGCGGCGCCCCAAGCGGCCCAGGTGGCGGGGGCTGCAGGGTGAGTCCAGCGCTGGGGTTTGGAGGTTCCCAATCCCAGGCGTTGCGGCGCCAAGCCCCTTGGGAAGGGCCCCTCAGGAGCCCACCTAGACCTCGGGTTAGCCCCCAGGAGTCCGGCAACCCCGATCTGCTGGATGTGCAGCAGGCGGAGGAGCAGGCGAGCTGAGGGCGCTGAGGAGTGGGAACGTGGGACAAACCATTTTGGCGCGGGGGCCTTCGAAGGTCAGCGGGGATCGGAGGGCGCTGCCCCTTCTCCCGCCTGAATGACCGGCGGCGCCCCAAGCGGCCGGGGTGGCGGGGGGCTGCAGGGTGATTCCACCGCTGGAGTTCAGTGGTTCCCAATCCCTGGCGTTGGGTCGCCAAGCCCCTTGGGAGGGGCCCCTCGGGGACCCACCTAGGGTTCAGGTTAGCCCCCAGGAGGCCGGCAGGTCCAATCCGCCTGCTGTGTTTCGAGCGGAGGGGCGGGTTGAGGTGAGGGCGCTGACTAGTGGGAACGTGGGCCCAAGCGCTTTGGGGCGGGGGGGCCATCGAAGGTCGGTGGGGGCTCGGAGGGCCCTGCCCCTTCTCCCGCCTGAATGACCAGCGGCGCCCCTAGCGGCCCCGGTGGCGGGGAGCTGCAGGGTGAGTCCAGCGCTGGGGTTTGGAGGTTCCCAATCGCATGCGTTGGGGCGCCAAGCCCCTTTGGACGGGCCCCTCTGGGACCCACCTAGGGTTTGGGTTAGCCCCCAGGAGGCATTCAGGCCCAATCCCCTGGCTGTGTGACTCGCGGTGTGGCGAGCCGAGGGGAGGGAGCTGGCGAGGGGGCCGGGGGCCCACAGGTTTTGACGCGGGGTCCTTCGAAGGAGGTCAGGGGCTCGGACGGCCCTGCCCCTTCTCCCGCCTGAATGACCGGCGGTGCCCCTAGCAGCCCGGGTGCCAGGGGGCTGCAGGGTGAGTCCGGCCCTGGGGCTAAGACCGCCAGGAACCCTGGCGTGGCTGCGCAAGTCCCCTTGGGAGGGGCCCCTCGGGGACCGCCCTAGGATTAAGGTTACCCCCAGGTGGCCGGCAGGTCCGATCGGCCTGCTGTCTTTCCAGCAGAGGGGCCGCTTGAGGTGAGGGCGCTGACTGGTGGGAACGTGGGCCCAAGCGCTTTGGGGCGGGGGGCCATCGAAGTTCGGCGGGGGCTCAGAGGGCCCTGCCCCTTCTCCAGACCTGAATGAGCGGCAGCGCCCCTAGTGCCCAGGTGGTGGAGGGGCAGCGGTGTTAGTCTTGCCCTGGGGCTGGGGGTCCCCAATGCCTGGAATTGCGGTGCCAGGCCCCTTGGGAGGGGCCCCTCGGGGGCCCAGCTAGGGTTAGGATTAGCCCCCAGGACGCCGGCAGGCAGGATCCACAGGCGGTGTGGCGAGCGGGGGGGTGGGGCCGAGGGGAGGGCGCTGGAGAGAGGGAGCGCGGGCCCAACTGTTTTGGGGAACAGGGCCTTCGAAGCTCGCCGGGGACTCGGAGGGCCCTACCCGTTCTCCTGCCTTTAATGACCGGTGGCGCCCCTACGGCCCAGGTGGCGGTGTGCTGCAGGGTGAGTCAAGTGCTGGGGTTCGGAGGTTCCCAATCCCCAGCGTTAGGGCGCCAGGCCCCTTGGATGGGGCCCCTCAGGAGCCCACCTAGAGCTCGGGTTAGGCCCCAGGAGTCCAGCAAGCCCGATCTGCTGGATGTGCAGCGAGCGGAGGAGCAGGCGAGCTGAGGGCGCTGAGGAGTGGGAACGTGGGCCCAAGCGCTTTGGGGCGGGGGGGCCATCGAAGGTCCGCGGGGGCTCGGAGGGCCCAGCCCCTTCTCCAGCCCTGAATGAGAGACAGCGCCCCTAGTGGCCCAGGTGGTGGACGGCAGCAGTGTTCGTCGGGCCCTGGGGCTCAGGGGTCCCCAATCCCCAGCGTTGCAGCCCCAGGCCCCTTTTCAGGGGCCTCTCGGGGACTGACCTAGGGTTAGGGTTAGCAAGAAGGATGCCGGCCGGCCCGAAATGCCCGCTGTGCAGCGAGTGGAGGGGCGGCCGGAGTGAGGGCGCTGGCGAGCTGGAGCCTGGGCCCAAACATTTTGGAGCGGGGGTGGGGGGGCTTCGAAGGTTGCCTGGGGCACAGAAGGCCCTGCCCCTTCTCACGCCCTGAATGACCGGCGGGCCCCCTAGCGGCCTAGGTGGCGGGGGGCTGCAGGGTGAGTCCGGCGCTGGGACTTGGGTCCCCAATCTGGCGTTGAGGCGCCAGGCCCCTTGGGTGGAGCCCCTCAGGAGCCCACCTAGAGTTAGTGTTAGCCCCCGGGAGGCCAGCAAGCCCGACCTGCTGGATGTGCGGCGAGCAGAGGGGTAGGCCGAGCTGAGGGTGCTGAGGAGTGGGAGAGTGGGCCCAACCGTTTTGGCGCGGGGGCTTTCGAAGGTCATCAGGGGCTAGGAGGGCCCTGCCCCTTCTCCCGCTTGAATGACCGGCGGTGCCCCTAGCAGCCTGGGTGCCAGGGGGCTGCAGGGTGAGTCCGGCCCTGGGGCTAAGACCGCCAGAATCCCTGGCAAGGCTGCCCAGGTCCCCTTGGGAGGGGCCCCTCGGGGAACGCCCTAGGATTAAGGTTACCCCCAGGTGGCCGGCAGGTCCGATCGGCCTGCTGTCTTTCGAGCGGAGGGGCCGCTTGAGGTGAGGGCGCTGACTGGTGGGAACGTGGGCCCAAGCGCTTTGGGGCGGGGGGCCATCGAAGGTCGGCGGGGGCTCAGAGGGCCCTGCCCCTTCTCCAGCCCTGAATGAGCGGCAGCGCCCCTAGTGCTCAGGTGGTGGAGGGGCAGCAGTGTTAGTCTTGCCCTGGGGCTGGGGGTCCCCAGTGCCTGGAGTTGCGGTGCCAGGCCCCTTGGGAGGGGCCCCTCGGGGGCCCACCTGGGGTTAGGATTAGCCCCCAGAACGCCAGCAGGCAGGATCCACAGGCGGTGTGGCGAGCGGGGGGGTGGGGCCGAGGGGAGGGCGCTGGAGAGAGGGAGCGCGGGCCCAAGTGTTTTGGCGCACGGGGCCTTCGATGCTTGCAGGGGACTCGGAGGGCCCTACCCGTTCTCCTGCCCTGAATGACCGGTGGCGCCCCTACGGCCCAGGTGGCGGTGTGCTGCAGGGTGAGTCAAGTGCTGGGGTTCGGAGGTTCCCAATCCCCAGCGTTAGGGCGCCAGGCCCCTTGGATGGGGCCCCTCAGGAGCCCACCTAGAGCTCGGGTTAGGCCCCAGGAGTCCGGCAAGCCCGATCTGCTGGATGTGCAGCAAGCGGAGGGGCAGGCGAGCTGAGGGCGCTTTGGAGTGGGAACGTGGGCCCAAGCGCTTTGGGGCGGGGGGCCATCGAAGGTCCGCGGGGGGCTCGGAGGGCCCAGCCCCTTCTCCAGCCCTGAATGAGAGACAGCGCCCCTAGTGGCCCAGGTGGTGGACGGCAGCAGTGTTCGTCGGGCCCTGGGGCTCAGGGGTCCCCAATCCCCAGCGTTGCAGCCCCAGGCCCCTTTTCAGGGGCCTCTCGGGGACTGACCTAGGGTTAGGGTTAGCAAGAAGGATGCCGGCAGGCCCGAAATGCCCGCTGTGCAGCGAGTGGAGGGGCGGCCGGAGTGAGGGCGCTGGCGAGCTGGAGCCTGGGCCCAAACATTTTGGAGCGGGGGTGGGGGGGCTTCGAAGGTTGCCTGGGGCACAGAGGGCCCTGCCCCTTCTCACGCCCTGAATGATCGGCGGGCCCCCTAGCGGCCCAGGTGGCGGGGGGCTGCAGGGTGAGTCCAGCGCTGGGTCTCGGGTCCCCAATCTCCGGCGTTGAGGCGCCAAGCCCCTTGGGATGGGCCCCTCAGGGACCCACCTAGGGTTTGGGTTAGCCCCCAGGAGGCCTTCAGGCCCAATCACCTGGCTGTGTGGCTCACGGTGGTGCGGGCCGAGGGGAGGGAGCTGGCGAGCGGGACCGGGGGCCCGCAGGTTTTGGCGCGGGGTCCTTCGAAGGAGGTCGGGGGCTCGGAGGGCCCTGCCCCTTCTCCCGCCTGAATGACCGGCGGTGCCCCTAGCAGCCCAGGTGCCATGGGGCTGCAGGGCGAGTCCGGCCCTGAGGCTAAGACGTCCAGGATCCCCGGCGTGGCTGCGTAAGGCCCCTTGGGAGGGGCCCCTCGGGGACCGCCCTAGGGTTAAGGTTACCCCCAGGTGGCCGGCAGGTCCGATCCGCCTGCTGTCTTCCGAGCGGAGGGGCCGCTTGAGGCGAGGGCGCTGACGGGTGGGAACGTGAGCCCAAGAGCTTTGGGGCGGGGGGCCATCGAAGGTCGGCGGGGGCTCAGAGGGCCCTTCCCCTTCTCCAGCCCTGAATGAGCGGCAGTGCCCCTAGTGCCCAGGTGGTGGAGGGGCAGCAGTGTTGGTCTTGCCCTGGGGCTGGGGGTCCCCAATGCCTGGAGTTGCGGTGCCAGGCCCCTTGGGAGGGGCTCCTCGGGGCCCACCTAGGGTTAGGATTAGCCCCCAGAACGCCGGCAGGCAGGATCCACAGGCGGTGTGGCGAGCAGGGTGTGGGCCCGAGGGGAGGGCGCTGGAGAGAGGGAGCGCGGGCCCAAGTGTTTTGGCGCACGGGGCCTTCGAAGCTCGCCGGGGACTCGGAGGGCCCTACCCGTTCTCCCGCCCTGAATGACCGGTGGCGCCCCTACGGCCCAGGTGGCGGTGGGCTGCAGGTTGAGTCCAGCGTTGGGGATCGGAGGTTCCCAATCCCCGGGGTAGGGGCGCCTAGCCCCTTGGGATGGGCCCCTCGGGGACCCACCTAGGGTTTGGGTTAGCCCCCAGGAGTCCGGCAAGCCCAATCCCTTGGCTGTGTGGCTCGCGGTGGGGCGGGCCGAGGGGAGGGAGCTGACGAGCGGGACCGTGGGCCCAGAGGTTTTGGTGCGGGGGCCTTCGACGGAGGTCGGGGGCTAGGAGGGCCCTGCCCCTTCTCCCGCCTGAATGACCGGCGGCGCTCCTAGCGGCCAGAGTTGCGGGGGACTGCAGGGTGATTCCAACGCTGGGATTCAGTGGTTCCCAATCCCCAGCGTTGGGTCGCCAAGCCCCTTGGGAGGGGCCCCTCGGGGACCCACCTAGTGTTCAGGTTAGCCCCCAGGTGGCCGGCAGGTCCGATGCGCCTGATGTCTTTCTAGCAGATGGGCCGCTTGAGGTGAGGGCGCTGACTGGTGGGAACGTGGGCCCAAGCGCTTTGGGGCGGGGGACCATCGAAGGTCGGCGGGGGCTCAGAGGGCCCTGCCCCTTCTCCAGCCCTGAATGAGCGGCAGCGCCCCTAGTGCCCAGGTGGTGGAGGGGCAGCAGTGTTAGTCTTGCCCTGGGGCTGGGGGTCCCCAATGCCTGGAAATGCCGTGCCAGGCCCCTTGGGAGGGGCCCCTCGGGGGCCCAGCTAGGGTTAGGATTAGCCCCCAGGACGCCGGCAGGCAGGATCCACCGGAGGTGTGGCGAGCGGGGGGGTGGGGCCGAGGGGAGGGCGCTGGAGAGAGGGAGCATGGGCCTAAGTGTTTTGGCGAACGGGGCCTTCGAAGCTCGCCGGGGACTCGGAGGGCGCTACCCATTCTCCTGCCCTGAATGACCGGTGGCGCCCCTACGGCCCAGGTGGCGGTGGGCTGCAGGGTGAGTCAAGTGGTGGGGTTCGGAGTTTCCCAATCCCCGGCGTTAGGGCGCCAGGCCCCTTGAATGGGGCCCCTCAGGAGCCCACCTAGAGCTCGGGTTAGCCCCCAGGAGTCCGGCAAGCCCGATCTGCTGGATGTGCAGCGAGCGGAGGAGCAGGCGAGCTGAGGGCGCTGAGGAGTGGGAACGTGGGCCCAAGCGCTTTGGGGCGGGGGGCCATCGAAGGTCCGCGGGGCCTCAGAGGGCCCTGCCCCTTCTCCAGCCCTGAATGAGAGACAGCGCCCCTAGTGGCCCAGGTGGTGGACGGCAGCAGTGTTTGTCTGGCCCTGGGGCTCGGGGGTCCCCAATCCCCAGCGTTGCATCCCCAGGCCCCTTGTCAGGGTTCTCTCGGGGACTGACCTAGGGTTAGGGTTAGCAAGAAGGATGCCGGCCGGCCCGAAATGCCCGCTGTGCAGCGAGTGGAGGGGCGGGCGGAGTGAGGGCGCTGGCGAGCTGGAGCCTGAGCCCAAACATTTTGGACCGGGGGGGGGGGGGGGGGCATCGAAGGTTCCCTGGGGCACAGAGGGCCCTGCCCATTCTCACGCCCTGAATGACCGGCGGGCCCCCTAGCGGCCTAGGTGGCGGGGGGCTGCAGGGTGAGTCCGGCGCTGGGACTCGGGTCCCCAATCTCTGGCGTTGAGGCGCCAGGCCCCTTGGGTGGGGCCCCTCAGGAGCCCACCTAGAGTTAGTGTTAGCCCCCGGGAGGCCAGCAAGCCCGACCTGCTGGATGTGCGGCGAGCAGAGGGGTAGGCCGAGCTGAGGGTGCTGAGGAGTGGGAGCGTGGGCCCAACCGTTTTGGCGCGGGGGCCTTCGAAGGTCATCAGGGGCTAGGAGGGCCCTGCTCCTTCTCCCGCCTGAATGACCGGCGGCGCCCCTAGCGGCCGGAGTGGCGGGGGGCTGCAGGGTGATTCCACCGCTGGAGTTCAGTGGTTCCCAATCCCCGGCGTTGGGTCGCCAAGCCCCTTGGGAGGGGCCCCTCGGGGACCCACCTAGGGTTCAGGTTAGCCCCCAGGAGGCCGGCAGGTCCAATCCGCCTGCTGTGTTTCGAGCG
The DNA here is from genome assembly GCF_024610735.1 of Ursus americanus. NCBI lineage: Eukaryota > Metazoa > Chordata > Mammalia > Carnivora > Ursidae > Ursus > Ursus americanus. The sequence goes on along the minus strand of NC_142137.1, from coordinate 6,297,835 downwards.
GAGGGGCGGGTTGAGGTGAGGGCGCTGACTAGTGGGAACGTGGGCCCAAGCGCTTTGGGGCGGGGGGGCCATCGAAGGTCGGTGGGGGCTCGGAGGGCCCTGCCCCTTCTCCCGCCTGAATGACCGGCGGCGCCCCTAGCGGCCCCGGTGGCGGGGAGCTGCAGGGTGAGTCCAGCGCTGGGGTTTGGAGGTTCCCAGTCGCCCGCGTTGGGGCGCCAAGCCCCTTTGGATGGGCCCCTCTGGGACCCACCTAGGGTTTGGGTTAGCCCCCAGGAGGCATTCAGGCCCAATCCCCTGGCTGTGTGACTCGCGGTGTGGCGGGCCGAGGGGAGGGAGCTGGCGAGGGGGACCGGGGGCCCGCAGGTTTTGGCGCGGGGTCCTTCGAAGGAGGTCAGGGGCTCGGACGGCCCTGCCCCTTCTCCCGCCTGAATGACCGGCGGTGCCCCTAGCAGCCCGGGTGCCAGGGGGCTGCAGGGTGAGTCCGGCCCTGGGGCTAAGACCGCCAGGATCCCTGGCGTGGCTGCGCAAGTCCCCTTGGGAGGGGCCCCTCGGGGACCGCCCTAGGATTAAGGTTACCCCCAGGTGGCCGGCAGGTCCGATCGGCCTGCTGTCTTTCGAGCGGAGGGGCCGCTTGAGGTGAGGGCGCTGACTGGTGGGAACGTGGGCCCAAGCGCTTTGGGGCGGGGGGCCATCGAAGGTCGGCGGGGGCTCAGAGGGCCCTTCCCCTTCTCCAGCCCTGAATGAGCGGCAGCGCCCCTAGTGCCCAGGTGGTGGAGGGGCAGCAGTGTTAGTCTTGCCCTGGGGCTGGGGGTCCCCAGTGCCTGGAGTTGCGGTGCCAGGCCCCTTGGGAGGGGCCCCTCGGGGGCCCAGCTAGGGTTAGGATTAGCCCCCAGGACGCCGGCAGGCAGGATCCACAGGCGGGGTGGCGAGCGGGGGGGTGGGGCCGAGGGGAGGGCGCTGGAGAGAGGGAGCGCGGGCCCAAGTGTTTTGGCGCACGGGGCCTTCGATGCTTGCCTGGGACTCGGAGGGCCCTACCCGTTCTCCTGCCCTGAATGACCGGTGGCGCCCCTACGGCCCAGGTGGCGGTGGGCTGCAGGTTGAGTCCAGCGTTGGGGATCGGAGGTTCCCAATCCCCGGGGTAGGGGCGCCAAGCCCCTTGGGATGGGCCCCTCGGGGACCCACCTAGGGTTTGGGTTAGCCCCCAGGAGTCCGGCAAGCCCAATCCCTTGGCTGTGTGGCTCGCGGTGGGGCGGGCCGAGGGGAGGGAGCTGACGAGCGGGACCGTGGGCCCAGAGGTTTTGGTGCGGGGGCCTTCGACGGAGGTCGGGGGCTAGGAGGGCCCTGCCCCTTCTCCCGCCTGAATGACCGGCGGCGCTCCTAGCGGCCAGAGTTGCGGGGGACTGCAGGGTGATTCCAACGCTGGGATTCAGTGGTTCCCAATCCCCGGCGTTGGGTCGCCAAGCCCCTTGGGAGGGGACCCTCGGGGACCCACCTAGTGTTCAGGTTAGCCCCCAGGTGGCCGGCAGGTCCGATCCGCCTGATGTCTTTCTAGCAGATGGGCCGCTTGAGGTGAGGGCGCTGACTGGTGGGAACGTGGGCCCAAGCGCTTTGGGGCGGGGGGCCATCGAAGGTCGGCGGGGGCTCAGAGGGCCCTGCCCCTTCTCCAGCCCTGAATGAGCGGCAGCGCCCCTAGTGCCCAGGTGGTGGAGGGGCAGCAGTGTTAGTCTTGCCCTGGGGCTGGGGGTCCCCAATGCCTGGAATTGCCGTGCCAGGCCCCTTGGGAGGGGCCCCTCGGGGGCCCAGCTAGGGTTAGGATTAGCCCCCAGGACGCCGGCAGGCAGGATCCACCGGAGGTGTGGCGAGCGGGGGGGTGGGGCCGAGGGGAGGGCGCTGGAGAGAGGGAGCATGGGCCTAAGTGTTTTGGCGAACGGGGCCTTCAAAGCTCGCCGGGGACTGGGAGGGCCCTACCCGTTCGCCTGCCCTGAATGACCGGTGGCGCCCCTACGGCCCAGGTGGCGGTGGGCTGCAGGGTGAGTCAAGTGTTGGGGTTCGGAGTTTCCCAATCCCCGGCGTTAGGGCGCCAGGCCCCTTGAATGGGGCCCCTCAGGAGCCCACCTAGAGCTCGGGTTAGCCCCCAGGAGTCCGGCAAGCCCGATCTGCTGGATGTGCAGCGAGCGGAGGAGCAGGAGAGCTGAGGGCGCTGAGGAGTGGGAACGTGGGCCCAAGCGCTTTGGGGCGGGGGGCCATCGAAGGTCCGGGGGGCCTCAGAGGGCCCTGCCCCTTCTCCAGCCCTGAATGAGAGACAGCGCCCCTAGTGGCCCAGGTGGTGGACGGCAGCAGTGTTTGTCTGGCCCTGGGGCTCGGGGGTCCCCAATCCCCAGCGTTGCATCCCCAGGCCCCTTGTCAGGGTTCTCTCGGGGACTGACCTAGGGTTAGGGTTAGCAAGAAGGATGCCGGCCGGCCCGAAATGCCCGCTGTGCAGCGAGTGGAGGGGCGGGCGGAGTGAGGGCGCTGGCGAGCTGGAGCCTGAGCCCAAACATTTTGGACCGGGGGGGGGGGGCATCGAAGGTTCCCTGGGGCACAGAGGGCCCTGCCCATTCTCACGCCCTGAATGACCGGCGGGCCCCCTAGCGGCCTAGGTGGCGGGGGGCTGCAGGGTGAGTCCGGCGCTGGGACTCGGGTCCCCAATCTCTGGCGTTGAGGCGCCAGGCCCCTTGGGTGGGGCCTCTCAGGAGCCCACCTAGAGTTAGTGTTAGCCCCCGGGAGGCCGGCAAGCCCGACCTGCTGGATGTGCGGCGAGCAGAGGGGTAGGCCGAGCTGAGGGTGCTGAGGAGTGGGAGCGTGGGCCCAACCGTTTTGGCGCGGGGGCCTTCGAAGATCATCAGGGGCTAGGAGGGCCCTGCTCCTTCTCCCGCCTGAATGACCGGCGGCGCCCCTAGCGGCCGGAGTGGCGGGTGGCTGCAGGGTGATTCCACCGCTGGAGTTCAGTGGTTCCCAATCCCCGGCGTTGGGTCGCCAAGCCCCTTGGGAGGGGCCCCTCGGGGACCCACCTAGGGTTCAGGTTAGCCCCCAGGAGGCCGGCAGGTCCAATCCGCCTGCTGTGTTTCGAGCGGAGGGGCGGGTTGAGGTGAGGGCGCTGACTAGTGGGAACGTGGGCCCAAGCGCTTTGGGGCGGGGGGGCCATCGAAGGTCGGTGGGGGCTCGGAGGGCCCTGCCCCTTCTCCCGCCTGAATGACCGGCGGTGCCCCTAGCAGCCCGGGTGCCAGGGGGCTGCAGGGTGAGTCCGGCCCTGGGGCTAAGACCGCCAGGATCCCTGGCGTGGCTGCGCAAGTCCCCTTGGGAGGGGCCCCTCGGGGACCGCCCTAGGATTAAGGTTACCCCCAGGTGGCCGGCAGGTCCGATAGGCCTGCTGTCTTTCGAGCGGAGGAGCCGCTTGAGGTGAGGGCGCTGACTGGTGGGAACGTGGGCCCAAGCGCTTTGGGGCGGGGGGCCATCGAAGGTCGGCGGGGGCTCAGAGGGCCCTGCCCCTTCTCCAGCCCTGAATGAGCGGCAGCGCCCCTAGTGCCCAGGTGGTGGAGGGGCAGCGGTGTTAGTCTTGCCCTGGGGCTGGGGGTCCCCAGTGCCTGGAGTTGCGGTGCCAGGCCCCTTGGGAGGGGCCCCTCGGGGGCCCACCTGGGGTTAGGATTAGCCCCCAGAACGCCAGCAGGCAGGATCCACAGGCGGTGTGGCGAGCGGGGGGGTGGGGCCGAGGGGAGGGCGCTGGAGAGAGGGAGCGCGGGCCCAAGTGTTTTGGCGCACGGGGCCTTCGATGCTTGCCGGGGACTCGGAGGGCCCTACCCGTTCTCCTGCCCTGAATGACCGGTGGCGCCCCTACGGCCCAGGTGGCGGTGTGCTGCAGGGTGAGTCAAGTGCTGGGGTTCGGAGGTTCCCAATCCCCAGCGTTAGGGCGCCAGGCCCCTTGGATGGGGCCCCTCAGGAGCCCACCTAGAGCTCGGGTTAGGCCCCAGGAGTCCGGCAAGCCCGATCTGCTGGATGTGCAGCAAGCGGAGGGGCAGGCGAGCTGAGGGCGCTGAGGAGTGGGAACGTGGGCCCAAGCGCTTTGGGGCGGGGGGCCATCGAAGGTCCGCGGGGGGCTCGGAGGGCCCAGCCCCTTCTCCAGCCCTGAATGAGAGACAGCGCCCCTAGTGGCCCAGGTGGTGGACGGCAGCAGTGTTCGTCGGGCCCTGGGGCTCAGGGGTCCCCAATCCCCAGCGTTGCAGCCCCAGGCCCCTTTTCAGGGGCCTCTCGGGGACTGACCTAGGGTTAGGGTTAGCAAGAAGGATGCCGGCAGGCCCGAAATGCCCGCTGTGCAGCGAGTGGAGGGGCGGCCGGAGTGAGGGCGCTGGCGAGCTGGAGCCTGGGCCCAAACATTTTGGAGCGGGGGTGGGGGGGCTTCGAAGGTTGCCTGGGGCACAGAGGGCCCTGCCCCTTCTCACGCCCTGAATGATCGGCGGGCCCCCTAGCGGCCCAGGTGGCGGGGGGCTGCAGGGTGAGTCCAGCGCTGGGTCTCGGGTCCCCAATCTCCGGCGTTGAGGCGCCAAGCCCCTTGGGATGGGCCCCTCAGGGACCCACCTAGGGTTTGGGTTAGCCCCCAGGAGGCCTTCAGGCCCAATCACCTGGCTGTGTGGCTCACGGTGGTGCGGGCCGAGGGGAGGGAGCTGGCGAGCGGGACCGGGGGCCCGCAGGTTTTGGCGCGGGGTCCTTCGAAGGAGGTCGGGGGCTCGGAGGGCCCTGCCCCTTCTCCCGCCTGAATGACCGGCGGTGCCCCTAGCAGCCCAGGTGCCATGGGGCTGCAGGGCGAGTCCGGCCCTGAGGCTAAGACGTCCAGGATCCCCGGCGTGGCTGCGTAAGGCCCCTTGGGAGGGGCCCCTCGGGGACCGCCCTAGGGTTAAGGTTACCCCCAGGTGGCCGGCAGGTCCGATCCGCCTGCTGTCTTCCGAGCGGAGGGGCCGCTTGAGGCGAGGGCGCTGACGGGTGGGAACGTGAGCCCAAGAGCTTTGGGGCGGGGGGCCATCGAAGGTCGGCGGGGGCTCAGAGGGCCCTTCCCCTTCTCCAGCCCTGAATGAGCGGCAGTGCCCCTAGTGCCCAGGTGGTGGAGGGGCAGCAGTGTTGGTCTTGCCCTGGGGCTGGGGGTCCCCAATGCCTGGAGTTGCGGTGCCAGGCCCCTTGGGAGGGGCTCCTCGGGGCCCACCTAGGGTTAGGATTAGCCCCCAGAACGCCGGCAGGCAGGATCCACAGGCGGTGTGGCGAGCAGGGTGTGGGCCCGAGGGGAGGGCGCTGGAGAGAGGGAGCGCGGGCCCAAGTGTTTTGGCGCACGGGGCCTTCGAAGCTCGCCGGGGACTCGGAGGGCCCTACCCGTTCTCCCGCCCTGAATGACCGGTGGCGCCCCTACGGCCCAGGTGGCGGTGGGCTGCAGGTTGAGTCCAGCGTTGGGGATCGGAGGTTCCCAATCCCCGGGGTAGGGGCGCCAAGCCCCTTGGGATGGGCCCCTCGGGGACCCACCTAGGGTTTGGGTTAGCCCCCAGGAGTCCGGCAAGCCCAATCCCTTGGCTGTGTGGCTCGCGGTGGGGCGGGCCGAGGGGAGGGAGCTGACGAGCGGGACCGTGGGCCCAGAGGTTTTGGTGCGGGGGCCTTCGACGGAGGTCGGGGGCTAGGAGGGCCCTGCCCCTTCTCCCGCCTGAATGACCGGCGGCGCTCCTAGCGGCCAGAGTTGCGGGGGACTGCAGGGTGATTCCAACGCTGGGATTCAGTGGTTCCCAATCCCCGGCGTTGGGTCGCCAAGCCCCTTGGGAGGGGCCCCTCGGGGACCCACCTAGTGTTCAGGTTAGCCCCCAGGTGGCCGGCAGGTCCGATCCGCCTGATGTCTTTCTAGCAGATGGGCCGCTTGAGGTGAGGGCGCTGACTGGTGGGAACGTGGGCCCAAGCGCTTTGGGGCGGGGGGCCATCGAAGGTCGGCGGGGGCTCAGAGGGCCCTGCCCCTTCTCCAGCCCTGAATGAGCGGCAGCGCCCCTAGTGCCCAGGTGGTGGAGGGGCAGCAGTGTTAGTCTTGCCCTGGGGCTGGGGGTCCCCAATGCCTGGAATTGCCGTGCCAGGCCCCTTGGGAGGGGCCCCTCGAGGGCCCAGCTAGGGTTAGGATTAGCCCCCAGGACGCCGGCAGGCAGGATCCACCGGAGGTGTGGCGAGCGGGGGGGTGGGGCCGAGGGGAGGGCGCTGGAGAGAGGGAGCATGGGCCTAAGTGTTTTGGCGAACGGGGCCTTCGAAGCTCGCCGGGGACTCGGAGGGCCCTACCCGTTCTCCTGCCCTGAATGACCGGTGGCGCCCCTACGGCCCAGGTGGCGGTGGGCTGCAGGGTGAGTCAAGTGTTGGGGTTCGGAGTTTCCCAATCCCCGGCGTTAGGGCGCCAGGCCCCTTGAATGGGGCCCCTCAGGAGCCCACCTAGAGCTCGGGTTAGCCCCCAGGAGTCCGGCAAGCCCGATCTGCTGGATGTGCAGCGAGCGGAGGAGCAGGAGAGCTGAGGGCGCTGAGGAGTGGGAACGTGGGCCCAAGCGCTTTGGGGCGGGGGGCCATCGAAGGTCCGCGGGGCCTCAGAGGGCCCTGCCCCTTCTCCAGCCCTGAATGAGAGACAGCGCCCCTAGTGGCCCAGGTGGTGGACGGCAGCAGTGTTTGTCTGGCCCTGGGGCTCGGGGGTCCCCAATCCCCAGCGTTGCATCCCCAGGCCCCTTGTCAGGGTTCTCTCGGGGACTGACCTAGGGTTAGGGTTAGCGAGAAGGATGCCGGCCGGCCCGAAATGCCCGCTGTGCAGCGAGTGGAGGGGCGGGCGGAGTGAGGGCGCTGGCGAGCTGGAGCCTGAGCCCAAACATTTTGGACGGGGGGGGGGGGCATCGAAGGTTCCCTGGGGCACAGAGGGCCCTGCCCATTCTCACGCCCTCAATGACCGGCGGGCCCCCTAGCGGCCTAGGTGGCGGGGGGCTGCAGGGTGAGTCCGGCGCTGGGACTCGGGTCCCCAATCTCTGGCGTTGAGGCGCCAGGCCCCTTGGGTGGGGCCTCCCAGGAGCCCACCTAGAGTTAGTGTTAGCCCCCGGGAGGCCGGCAAGCCCGACCTGCTGGATGTGCGGCGAGCAGAGGGGTAGGCCGAGCTGAGGGTGCTGAGGAGTGGGAGCGTGGGCCCAACCGTTTTGGCGCGGGGGCCTTCGAAGGTCATCAGGGGCTAGGAGGGCCCTGCTCCTTCTCCCGCCTGAATGACCGGCGGCGCCCCTAGCGGCCGGAGTGGCGGGGGGCTGCAGGGTGATTCCACCGCTGGAGTTCAGTGGTTCCCAATCCCCGGCGTTGGGTCGCCAAGCCCCTTGGGAGGGGCCCCTCGGGGACCCACCTAGGGTTCAGGTTAGCCCCCAGGAGGCCGGCAGGTCCAATCCGCCTGCTGTGTTTCGAGCGGAGGGGCGGGTTGAGGTGAGGGCGCTGACTAGTGGGAACGTGGGCCCAAGCGCTTTGGGGCGGGGGGGCCATCGAAGGACGGTGGGGGCTCGGAGGGCCCTGCCCCTTCTCCCGCCTGAATGACCGGCGGCGCCCCTAGCGGCCCCGGTGGCGGGGAGGTGCAGGGTGAGTCCAGCGCTGGGGTTTGGAGGTTCCCAGTCGCCCGCGTTGGGGCGCCAAGCCCCTTTGGATGGGCCCCTCTGGGACCCACCTAGGGTTTGGGTTAGCCCCCAGGAGGCATTCAGGCCCAATCCCCTGGCTGTGTGACTCGCGGTGTGGCGGGCCGAGGGGAGGGAGCTGGCGAGGGGGACCGGGGGCCCGCAGGTTTTGGCGCGGGGTCCTTCGAAGGAGGTCAGGGGCTCGGACGGCCCTGCCCCTTCTCCCACCTGAATGACCGGCGGTGCCCCTAGCAGCCCGGGTGCCAGGGGGCTGCAGGGTGAGTCCGGCCCTGGGGCTAAGACCGCCAGGATCCCTGGCGTGGCTGCGCAAGTCCCCTTGGGAGGGGCCCCTCGGGGACCGCCCTAGGATTAAGGTTACCCCCAGGTGGCCGGCAGGTCCGATCGGCCTGCTGTCTTTCGAGCGGAGGGGCCGCTTGAGGTGAGGGCGCTGACTGGTGGGAACGTGGGCCCAAGCGCTTTGGGGCGGGGGGCCATCGAAGGTCGGCGGGGGCTCAGAGGGCCCTGCCCCTTCTCCAGCCCTGAATGAGCGGCAGCGCCCCTAGTGCCCAGGTGGTGGAGGGGCAGCAGTGTTAGTCTTGCCCTGGGGCTGGGGGTCCCCAGTGCCTGGAGTTGCGGTGCCAGGCCCCTTGGGAGGGGCCCCTCGGGGGCCCACCTGGGGTTAGGATTAGCCCCCAGAACGCCAGCAGGCAGGATCCACAGGCGGTGTGGCGAGCGGGGGGGTGGGGCCGAGGGGAGGGCGCTGGAGAGAGGGAGCGCGGGCCCAAGTGTTTTGGCGCACGGGGCCTTCGATGCTTGCCGGGGACTCGGAGGGCCCTACCCGTTCTCCTGCCCTGAATGACCGGTGGCGCCCCTACGGCCCAGGTGGCGGTGTGCTGCAGGGTGAGTCAAGTGCTGGGGTTCGGAGGTTCCCAATCCCCAGCGTTAGGGCGCCAGGCCCCTTGGATGGGGCCCCTCAGGAGCCCACCTAGAGCTCGGGTTAGGCCCCAGGAGTCCGGGAAGCCCGATCTGCTGGATGTGCAGCAAGCGGAGGGGCAGGCGAGCTGAGGGCGCTGAGGAGTGGGAACGTGGGCCCAAGCGCTTTGGGGCGGGGGGCCATCGAAGGTCCGCGGGGGGCTCGGAGGGCCCAGCCCCTTCTCCAGCCCTGAATGAGAGACAGCGCCCCTAGTGGCCCAGGTGGTGGACGGCAGCAGTGTTCGTCGGGCCCTGGGGCTCAGGGGTCCCCAATCCCCAGCGTTGCAGCCCCAGGCCCCTTTTCAGGGGCCTCTCGGGGACTGACCTAGGGTTAGGGTTAGCAAGAAGGATGCCGGCAGGCCCGAAATGCCCGCTGTGCAGCGAGTGGAGGGGCGGCCGGAGTGAGGGCGCTGGCGAGCTGGAGCCTGGGCCCAAACATTTTGGAGCGGGGGTGGGGGGGCTTCGAAGGTTGCCTGGGGCACAGAGGGCCCTGCCCCTTCTCACGCCCTGAATGATCGGCGGGCCCCCTAGCGGCCCAGGTGGCGGGGGGCTGCAGGGTGAGTCCAGCGCTGGGTCTCGGGTCCCCAATCTCCGGCGTTGAGGCGCCAAGCCCCTTGGGATGGGCCCCTCAGGGACCCACCTAGGGTTTGGGTTAGCCCCCAGGAGGCCTTCAGGCCCAATCACCTGGCTGTGTGGCTCACGGTGGTGCGGGCCGAGGGGAGGGAGCTGGCGAGCGGGACCGGGGGCCCGCAGGTTTTGGCGCGGGGTCCTTCGAAGGAGGTCGGGGGCTCGGAGGGCCCTGCCCCTTCTCCCGCCTGAATGACCGGCGGTGCCCCTAGCAGCCCAGGTGCCATGGGGCTGCAGGGCGAGTCCGGCCCTGAGGCTAAGACGTCCAGGATCCCCGGCGTGGCTGCGTAAGGCCCCTTGGGAGGGGCCCCTCGGGGACCGCCCTAGGGTTAAGGTTACCCCCAGGTGGCCGGCAGGTCCGATCCGCCTGCTGTCTTCCGAGCGGAGGGGCCGCTTGAGGCGAGGGCGCTGACGGGTGGGAACGTGAGCCCAAGAGCTTTGGGGCGGGGGGCCATTGAAGGTCGGCGGGGGCTCAGAGGGCCCTTCCCCTTCTCCAGCCCTGAATGAGCGGCAGTGCCCCTAGTGCCCAGGTGGTGGAGGGGCAGCAGTGTTGGTCTTGCCCTGGGGCTGGGGGTCCCCAATGCCTGGAGTTGCGGTGCCAGGCCCCTTGGGAGGGGCTCCTCGGGGCCCACCTAGGGTTAGGATTAGCCCCCAGAACGCCGGCAGGCAGGATCCACAGGCGGTGTGGCGAGCAGGGTGTGGGCCCGAGGGGAGGGCGCTGGAGAGAGGGAGCGCGGGCCCAAGTGTTTTGGCGCACGGGGCCTTCGAAGCTCGCCGGGGACTCGGAGGGCCCTACCCGTTCTCCCGCCCTGAATGACCGGTGGCGCCCCTACGGCCCAGGTGGCGGTGGGCTGCAGGTTGAGTCCAGCGTTGGGGATCGGAGGTTCCCAATCCCCGGGGTAGGGGCGCCAAGCCCCTTGGGATGGGCCCCTCGGGGACCCACCTAGGGTTTGGGTTAGCCCCCAGGAGTCCGGCAAGCCCAATCCCTTGGCTGTGTGGCTCGCGGTGGGGCGGGCCGAGGGGAGGGAGCTGACGAGCGGGACCGTGGGCCCAGAGGTTTTGGTGCGGGGGCCTTCGACGGAGGTCGGGGGCTAGGAGGGCCCTGCCCCTTCTCCCGCCTGAATGACCGGCGGCGCTCCTAGCGGCCAGAGTTGCGGGGGACTGCAGGGTGATTCCAACGCTGGGATTCAGTGGTTCCCAATCCCCGGCGTTGGGTCGCCAAGCCCCTTGGGAGGGGCCCCTCGGGGACCCACCTAGTGTTCAGGTTAGCCCCCAGGTGGCCGGCAGGTCCGATCCGCCTGATGTCTTTCTAGCAGATGGGCCGCTTGAGGTGAGGGCGCTGACTGGTGGGAACGTGGGCCCAAGCGCTTGGGGCGGGGGGCCATCGAAGGTCCGCGGGGGCTCAGAGGGCCCTGCCCCTTCTCCAGCCCTGAATGAGCGGCAGCGCCCCTAGTGCCCAGGTGGTGGAGGGGCAGCAGTGTTAGTCTTGCCCTGGGGCTGGGGGTCCCCAATGCCTGGAATTGCGGTGCCAGGCCCCTTGGGAGGGGCCCCTCGGGGGCCCAGCTAGGGTTAGGATTAGCCCCCAGGACGCCGGCAAGCCCGATCTGCTGGATGTGCAGCGAGCGGAGGAGCAGGAGAGCTGAGGGCGCTGAGGAGTGGGAACGTGGGCCCAAGCGCTTTGGGGCGGGGGGCCATCGAAGGTCCGCGGGGCCTCAGAGGGCCCTGCCCCTTCTCCAGCCCTGAATGAGAGACAGCGCCCCTAGTGGCCCAGGTGGTGGACGGCAGCAGTGTTTGTCTGGCCCTGGGGCTCGGGGGTCCCCAATCCCCAGCGTTGCAGCCCCAGGCCCCTTGTCAGGGTTCTCTCGGGGACTGACCTAGGGTTAGGGTTAGCGAGAAGGATGCCGGCCGGCCCGAAATGCCCGCTGTGCAGCGAGTGGAGGGGCGGGCGGAGTGAGGGCGCTGGCGAGCTGGAGCCTGAGCCCAAACATTTTGGACGGGCGGGGGGGGGGCATCGAAGGTTCCCTGGGGCACAGAGGGCCCTGCCCATTCTCACGCCCTGAATGACCGGCGGGCCCCCTAGCGGCCTAGGTGGCGGGGGGCTGCAGGGTGAGTCCGGCGCTGGGACTCGGGTCCCCAATCTCTGGCGTTGAGGCGCCAGGCCCCTTGGGTGGGGCCTCTCAGGAGCCCACCTAGAGTTAGTGTTAGCCCCCGGGAGGCCAGCAAGCCCGACCTGCTGGATGTGCGGCGAGCAGAGGGGTAGGCCGAGCTGAGGGTGCTGAGGAGTGGGAGCGTGGGCCCAACCGTTTTGGCGCGGGGGCCTTCGAAGGTCATCAGGGGCTAGGAGGGCCCTGCTCCTTCTCCCGCCTGAATGACCGGCGGCGCCCCTAGCGGCCGGAGTGGCGGGGGGCTGCAGGGTGATTCCACCGCTGGAGTTCAGTGGTTCCCAATCCCCGGCGTTGGGTCGCCAAGCCCCTTGGGAGGGGCCCCTCGGGGACCCACCTAGGGTTCAGGTTAGCCCCCAGGAGGCCGGCAGGTCCAATCCGCCTGCTGTGTTTCGAGCGGAGGGGCGGGTTGAGGTGAGGGCGCTGACTAGTGGGAACGTGGGCCCAAGCGCTTTGGGGCGGGGGGGCCATCGAAGGTCGGTGGGGGCTCGGAGGGCCCTGCCCCTTCTCCCGCCTGAATGACCGGCGGCGCCCCTAGCGGCCCCGGTGGCGGGGAGCTGCAGGGTGAGTCCAGCGCTGGGGTTTGGAGGTTCCCAGTCGCCCGCGTTGGGGCGCCAAGCCCCTTTGGATGGGCCCCTCTGGGACCCACCTAGGGTTTGGGTTAGCCCCCAGGAGGCATTCAGGCCCAATCCCCTGGCTGTGTGACTCGCGGTGTGGCGGGCCGAGGGGAGGGAGCTGGCGAGGGGGACCGGGGGCCCGCAGGTTTTGGCGCGGGGTCCTTCGAAGGAGGTCAGGGGCTCGGACGGCCCTGCCCCTTCTCCCACCTGAATGACCGGCGGTGCCCCTAGCATCCCGGGTGCCAGGGGGCTGCAGGGTGAGTCCGGCCCTGGGGCTAAGACCGCCAGGATCCCTGGCGTGGCTGCGCAAGTCCCCTTGGGAGGGGCCCCTCGGGGACCGCCCTAGGATTAAGGTTACCCCCAGGTGGCCGGCAGGTCCGATCGGCCTGCTGTCTTTCGAGCGGAGGGGCCGCTTGAGGTGAGGGCGCTGACTGGTGGGAACGTGGGCCCAAGCGCTTTGGGGCGGGGGGCCATCGAAGGTCGGCGGGGGCTCAGAGGGCCCTGCCCCTTCTCCAGCCCTGAATGAGCGGCAGCGCCCCTAGTGCCCAGGTGGTGGAGGGGCAGCAGTGTTAGTCTTGCCCTGGGGCTGGGGGTCCCCAGTGCCTGGAGTTGCGGTGCCAGGCCCCTTGGGAGGGGCCCCTCGGGGGCCCACCTGGGGTTAGGATTAGCCCCCAGAACGCCAGCAGGCAGGATCCACAGGCGGTGTGGCGAGCGGGGGGGTGGGGCCGAGGGGAGGGCGCTGGAGAGAGGGAGCGCGGGCCCAAGTGTTTTGGCGCACGGGGCCTTCGATGCTTGCCGGGGACTCGGAGGGCCCTACCCGTTCTCCTGCCCTGAATGACCGGTGGCGCCCCTACGGCCCAGGTGGCGGTGTGCTGCAGGGTGAGTCAAGTGCTGGGGTTCGGAGGTTCCCAATCCCCAGCGTTAGGGCGCCAGGCCCCTTGGATGGGGCCCCTCAGGAGCCCACCTAGAGCTCGGGTTAGGCCCCAGGAGTCCGGGAAGCCCGATCTGCTGGATGTGCAGCAAGCGGAGGGGCAGGCGAGCTGAGGGCGCTGAGGAGTGGGAACGTGGGCCCAAGCGCTTTGGGGCGGGGGGCCATCGAAGGTCCGCGGGGGGCTCGGAGGGCCCAGCCCCTTCTCCAGCCCTGAATGAGAGACAGCGCCCCTAGTGGCCCAGGTGGTGGACGGCAGCAGTGTTCGTCGGGCCCTGGGGCTCAGGGGTCCCCAATCCCCAGCGTTGCAGCCCCAGGCCCCTTTTCAGGGGCCTCTCGGGGACTGACCTAGGGTTAGGGTTAGCAAGAAGGATGCCGGCAGGCCCGAAATGCCCGCTGTGCAGCGAGTGGAGGGGCGGCCGGAGTGAGGGCGCTGGCGAGCTGGAGCCTGGGCCCAAACATTTTGGAGCGGGGGTGGGGGGGCTTCGAAGGTTGCCTGGGGCACAGAGGGCCCTGCCCCTTCTCACGCCCTGAATGATCGGCGGGCCCCCTAGCGGCCCAGGTGGCGGGGGGCTGCAGGGTGAGTCCAGCGCTGGGTCTCGGGTCCCCAATCTCCGGCGTTGAGGCGCCAAGCCCCTTGGGATGGGCCCCTCAGGGACCCACCTAGGGTTTGGGTTAGCCCCCAGGAGGCCTTCAGGCCCAATCACCTGGCTGTGTGGCTCACGGTGGTGCGGGCCGAGGGGAGGGAGCTGGCGAGCGGGACGGGGGCCCGCAGGTTTTGGCGCGGGGTCCTTCGAAGGAGGTCGGGGGCTCGGAGGGCCCTGCCCCTTCTCCCGCCTGAATGACCGGCGGTGCCCCTAGCAGCCCAGGTGCCATGGGGCTGCAGGGCGAGTCCGGCCCTGAGGCTAAGACGTCCAGGATCCCCGGCGTGGCTGCGTAAGGCCCCTTGGGAGGGGCCCCTCGGGGACCGCCCTAGGGTTAAGGTTACCCCCAGGTGGCCGGCAGGTCCGATCCGCCTGCTGTCTTCCGAGCGGAGGGGCCGCTTGAGGCGAGGGCGCTGACGGGTGGGAACGTGAGCCCAAGAGCTTTGGGGCGGGGGGCCATCGAAGGTCGGCGGGGGCTCAGAGGGCCCTTCCCCTTCTCCAGCCCTGAATGAGCGGCAGTGCCCCTAGTGCCCAGGTGGTGGAGGGGCAGCAGTGTTGGTCTTGCCCTGGGGCTGGGGGTCCCCAATGCCTGGAGTTGCGGTGCCAGGCCCCTTGGGAGGGGCTCCTCGGGGCCCACCTAGGGTTAGGATTAGCCCCCAGAACGCCGGCAGGCAGGATCCACAGGCGGTGTGGCGAGCAGGGTGTGGGCCCGAGGGGAGGGCGCTGGAGAGAGGGAGCGCGGGCCCAAGTGTTTTGGCGCACGGGGCCTTCGATGCTTGCCGGGGACTCGGAGGGCCCTACCCGTTCTCCTGCCCTGAATGACCGGTGGCGCCCCTACGGCCCAGGTGGCGGTGTGCTGCAGGGTGAGTCAAGTGCTGGGGTTCGGAGGTTCCCAATCCCCAGCGTTAGGGCGCCAGGCCCCTTGGATGGGGCCCCTCAGGAGCCCACCTAGAGCTCGGGTTAGGCCCCAGGAGTCCGGGAAGCCCGATCTGCTGGATGTGCAGCAAGCGGAGGGGCAGGCGAGCTGAGGGCGCTGAGGAGTGGGAACGTGGGCCCAAGCGCTTTGGGGCGGGGGGCCATCGAAGGTCCGCGGGGGGCTCGGAGGGCCCAGCCCCTTCTCCAGCCCTGAATGAGAGACAGCGCCCCTAGTGGCCCAGGTGGTGGACGGCAGCAGTGTTCGTCGGGCCCTGGGGCTCAGGGGTCCCCAATCCCCAGCGTTGCAGCCCCAGGCCCCTTTTCAGGGGCCTCTCGGGGACTGACCTAGGGTTAGGGTTAGCAAGAAGGATGCCGGCAGGCCCGAAATGCCCGCTGTGCAGCGAGTGGAGGGGCGGCCGGAGTGAGGGCGCTGGCGAGCTGGAGCCTGGGCCCAAACATTTTGGAGCGGGGGTGGGGGGGCTTCGAAGGTTGCCTGGGGCACAGAGGGCCCTGCCCCTTCTCACGCCCTGAATGATCGGCGGGCCCCCTAGCGGCCCAGGTGGCGGGGGGCTGCAGGGTGAGTCCAGCGCTGGGTCTCGGGTCCCCAATCTCCGGCGTTGAGGCGCCAAGCCCCTTGGGATGGGCCCCTCAGGGACCCACCTAGGGTTTGGGTTAGCCCCCAGGAGGCCTTCAGGCCCAATCACCTGGCTGTGTGGCTCACGGTGGTGCGGGCCGAGGGGAGGGAGCTGGCGAGCGGGACGGGGGCCCGCAGGTTTTGGCGCGGGGTCCTTCGAAGGAGGTCGGGGGCTCGGAGGGCCCTGCCCCTTCTCCCGCCTGAATGACCGGCGGTGCCCCTAGCAGCCCAGGTGCCATGGGGCTGCAGGGCGAGTCCGGCCCTGAGGCTAAGACGTCCAGGATCCCCGGCGTGGCTGCGTAAGGCCCCTTGGGAGGGGCCCCTCGGGGACCGCCCTAGGGTTAAGGTTACCCCCAGGTGGCCGGCAGGTCCGATCCGCCTGCTGTCTTCCGAGCGGAGGGGCCGCTTGAGGCGAGGGCGCTGACGGGTGGGAACGTGAGCCCAAGAGCTTTGGGGCGGGGGGCCATCGAAGGTCGGCGGGGGCTCAGAGGGCCCTTCCCCTTCTCCAGCCCTGAATGAGCGGCAGTGCCCCTAGTGCCCAGGTGGTGGAGGGGCAGCAGTGTTGGTCTTGCCCTGGGGCTGGGGGTCCCCAATGCCTGGAGTTGCGGTGCCAGGCCCCTTGGGAGGGGCTCCTCGGGGCCCACCTAGGGTTAGGATTAGCCCCCAGAACGCCGGCAGGCAGGATCCACAGGCGGTGTGGCGAGCAGGGTGTGGGCCCGAGGGGAGGGCGCTGGAGAGAGGGAGCGCGGGCCCAAGTGTTTTGGCGCACGGGGCCTTCGAAGCTCGCCGGGGACTCGGAGGGCCCTACCCGTTCTCCCGCCCTGAATGACCGGTGGCGCCCCTACGGCCCAGGTGGCGGTGGGCTGCAGGTTGAGTCCAGCGTTGGGGATCGGAGGTTCCCAATCCCCGGGGTAGGGGCGCCAAGCCCCTTGGGATGGGCCCCTCGGGGACCCACCTAGGGTTTGGGTTAGCCCCCAGGAGTCCGGCAAGCCCAATCCCTTGGCTGTGTGGCTCGCGGTGGGGCGGGCCGAGGGGAGGGAGCTGACGAGCGGGACCGTGGGCCCAGAGGTTTTGGTGCGGGGGCCTTCGACGGAGGTCGGGGGCTAGGAGGGCCCTGCCCCTTCTCCCGCCTGAATGACCGGCGGCGCTCCTAGCGGCCAGAGTTGCGGGGGACTGCAGGGTGATTCCAACGCTGGGATTCAGTGGTTCCCAATCCCCGGCGTTGGGTCGCCAAGCCCCTTGGGAGGGGCCCCTCGGGGACCCACCTAGTGTTCAGGTTAGCCCCCAGGTGGCCGGCAGGTCCGATCCGCCTGATGTCTTTCTAGCAGATGGGCCGCTTGAGGTGAGGGCGCTGACTGGTGGGAACGTGGGCCCAAGCGCTTTGGGGCGGGGGGCCATCGAAGGTCGGCGGGGGCTCAGAGGGCCCTGCCCCTTCTCCAGCCCTGAATGAGCGGCAGCGCCCCTAGTGCCCAGGTGGTGGAGGGGCAGCAGTGTTAGTCTTGCCCTGGGGCTGGGGGTCCCCAATGCCTGGAATTGCGGTGCCAGGCCCCTTGGGAGGGGCCCCTCGGGGGCCCAGCTAGGGTTAGGATTAGCCCCCAGGACGCCGGCAGGCAGGATCCACCGGAGGTGTGGCGAGCGGGGGGGTGGGGCCGAGGGGAGGGCGCTGGAGAGAGGGAGCATGGGCCTAAGTGTTTTGGCGAACGGGGCCTTCAAAGCTCGCCGGGGACTGGGAGGGCCCTACCCGTTCGCCTGCCCTGAATGACCGGTGGCGCCCCTACGGCCCAGGTGGCGGTGGGCTGCAGGGTGAGTCAAGTGTTGGGGTTCGGAGTTTCCCAATCCGCGGCGTTAGGGCGCCAGGCCCCTTGAATGGGGCCCCTCAGGAGCCCACCTAGAGCTCGGGTTAGCCCCCAGGAGTCCGGCAAGCCCGATCTGCTGGATGTGCAGCGAGCGGAGGAGCAGGAGAGCTGAGGGCGCTGAGGAGTGGGAACGTGGGCCCAAGCGCTTTGGGGCGGGGGGCCATCGAAGGTCCGTGGGGCCTCAGAGGGCCCTGCCCCTTCTCCAGCCCTGAATGAGAGACAGCGCCCCTAGTGGCCCAGGTGGTGGACGGCAGCAGTGTTTGTCTGGCCCTGGGGCTCGGGGGTCCCCAATCCCCAGCGTTGCATCCCCAGGCCCCTTGTCAGGGTTCTCTGGGGGACTGACCTAGGGTTAGGGTTAGCGAGAAGGATGGGGCCGGCCCGAAATGCCCGCTGTGCAGCGAGTGGAGGGGCGGGCGGAGTGAGGGCGCTGGCGAGCTGGAGCCTGAGCCCAAACATTTTGGACCGGGGGGGGGGGGGCATCGAAGGTTCCCTGGGGCACAGAGGGCCCTGCCCATTCTCACGCCCTGAATGACCGGCGGGCCCCCTAGCGGCCTAGGTGGCGGGGGGCTGCAGGGTGAGTCCGGCGCTGGGACTCGGGTCCCCAATCTCTGGCGTTGAGGCGCCAGGCCCCTTGGGTGGGGCCCCTCAGGAGCCCACCTAGAGTTAGTGTTAGCCCCCGGGAGGCCGGCAAGCCCGACCTGCTGGATGTGCGGCGAGCAGAGGGGTAGGCCGAGCTGAGGGTGCTGAGGAGTGGGAGCGTGGGCCCAACCGTTTTGGCGCGGGGGCCTTCGAAGGTCATCAGGGGCTAGGAGGGCCCTGCTCCTTCTCCCGCCTGAATGACCGGCGGCGCCCCTAGCGGCCGGAGTGGCGGGGGGCTGCAGGGTGATTCCACCGCTGGAGTTCAGTGGTTCCCAATCCCCGGCGTTGGGTCGCCAAGCCCCTTGGGAGGGGCCCCTCGGGGACCCACCTAGGGTTCAGGTTAGCCCCCAGGAGGCCGGCAGGTCCAATCCGCCTGCTGTGTTTCGAGCGGAGGGGCGGGTTGAGGTGAGGGCGCTGACTAGTGGGAACGTGGGCCCAAGCGCTTTGGGGCGGGGGGGCCATCGAAGGTCGGTGGGGGCTCGGAGGGCCCTGCCCCTTCTCCCGCCTGAATGACCGGCGGCGCCCCTAGCGGCCCCGGTGGCGGGGAGCTGCAGGGTGAGTCCAGCGCTGGGGTTTGGAGGTTCCCAGTCGCCCGCGTTGGGGCGCCAAGCCCCTTTGGATGGGCCCCTCTGGGACCCACCTAGGGTTTGGGTTAGCCCCCAGGAGGCATTCAGGCCCAATCCCCTGGCTGTGTGACTCGCGGTGTGGCGGGCCGAGGGGAGGGAGCTGGCGAGGGGGACCGGGGGCCCGCAGGTTTTGGCGCGGGGTCCTTCGAAGGAGGTCAGGGGCTCGGACGGCCCTGCCCCTTCTCCCACCTGAATGACCGGCGGTGCCCCTAGCAGCCCGGGTGCCAGGGGGCTGCAGGGTGAGTCCGGCCCTGGGGCTAAGACCGCCAGGATCCCTGGCGTGGCTGCGCAAGTCCCCTTGGGAGGGGCCCCTCGGGGACCGCCCTAGGATTAAGGTTACCCCCAGGTGGCCGGCAGGTCCGATCGGCCTGCTGTCTTTCGAGCGGAGGGGCCGCTTGAGGTGAGGGCGCTGACTGGTGGGAACGTGGGCCCAAGCGCTTTGGGGCGGGGGGCCATCGAAGGTCGGCGGGGGCTCAGAGGGCCCTGCCCCTTCTCCAGCCCTGAATGAGCGGCAGCGCCCCTAGTGCCCAGGTGGTGGAGGGGCAGCAGTGTTAGTCTTGCCCTGGGGCTGGGGGTCCCCAGTGCCTGGAGTTGCGGTGCCAGGCCCCTTGGGAGGGGCCCCTCGGGGGCCCACCTGGGGTTAGGATTAGCCCCCAGAACGCCAGCAGGCAGGATCCACAGGCGGTGTGGCGAGCGGGGGGGTGGGGCCGAGGGGAGGGCGCTGGAGAGAGGGAGCGCGGGCCCAAGTGTTTTGGCGCACGGGGCCTTCGATGCTTGCCGGGGACTCGGAGGGCCCTACCCGTTCTCCTGCCCTGAATGACCGGTGGCGCCCCTACGGCCCAGGTGGCGGTGTGCTGCAGGGTGAGTCAAGTGCTGGGGTTCGGAGGTTCCCAATCCCCAGCGTTAGGGCGCCAGGCCCCTTGGATGGGGCCCCTCAGGAGCCCACCTAGAGCTCGGGTTAGGCCCCAGGAGTCCGGGAAGCCCGATCTGCTGGATGTGCAGCAAGCGGAGGGGCAGGCGAGCTGAGGGCGCTGAGGAGTGGGAACGTGGGCCCAAGCGCTTTGGGGCGGGGGGCCATCGAAGGTCCGCGGGGGGCTCGGAGGGCCCAGCCCCTTCTCCAGCCCTGAATGAGAGACAGCGCCCCTAGTGGCCCAGGTGGTGGACGGCAGCAGTGTTCGTCGGGCCCTGGGGCTCAGGGGTCCCCAATCCCCAGCGTTGCAGCCCCAGGCCCCTTTTCAGGGGCCTCTCGGGGACTGACCTAGGGTTAGGGTTAGCAAGAAGGATGCCGGCAGGCCCGAAATGCCCGCTGTGCAGCGAGTGGAGGGGCGGCCGGAGTGAGGGCGCTGGCGAGCTGGAGCCTGGGCCCAAACATTTTGGAGCGGGGGTGGGGGGGCTTCGAAGGTTGCCTGGGGCACAGAGGGCCCTGCCCCTTCTCACGCCCTGAATGATCGGCGGGCCCCCTAGCGGCCCAGGTGGCGGGGGGCTGCAGGGTGAGTCCAGCGCTGGGTCTCGGGTCCCCAATCTCCGGCGTTGAGGCGCCAAGCCCCTTGGGATGGGCCCCTCAGGGACCCACCTAGGGTTTGGGTTAGCCCCCAGGAGGCCTTCAGGCCCAATCACCTGGCTGTGTGGCTCACGGTGGTGCGGGCCGAGGGGAGGGAGCTGGCGAGCGGGACCGGGGGCCCGCAGGTTTTGGCGCGGGGTCCTTCGAAGGAGGTCGGGGGCTCGGAGGGCCCTGCCCCTTCTCCCGCCTGAATGACCGGCGGTGCCCCTAGCAGCCCAGGTGCCATGGGGCTGCAGGGCGAGTCCGGCCCTGAGGCTAAGACGTCCAGGATCCCCGGCGTGGCTGCGTAAGGCCCCTTGGGAGGGGCCCCTCGGGGACCGCCCTAGGGTTAAGGTTACCCCCAGGTGGCCGGCAGGTCCGATCCGCCTGCTGTCTTCCGAGCGGAGGGGCCGCTTGAGGCGAGGGCGCTGACGGGTGGGAACGTGAGCCCAAGAGCTTTGGGGCGGGGGGCCATCGAAGGTCGGCGGGGGCTCAGAGGGCCCTTCCCCTTCTCCAGCCCTGAATGAGCGGCAGTGCCCCTAGTGCCCAGGTGGTGGAGGGGCAGCAGTGTTGGTCTTGCCCTGGGGCTGGGGGTCCCCAATGCCTGGAGTTGCGGTGCCAGGCCCCTTGGGAGGGGCTCCTCGGGGCCCACCTAGGGTTAGGATTAGCCCCCAGAACGCCGGCAGGCAGGATCCACAGGCGGTGTGGCGAGCAGGGTGTGGGCCCGAGGGGAGGGCGCTGGAGAGAGGGAGCGCGGGCCCAAGTGTTTTGGCGCACGGGGCCTTCGAAGCTCGCCGGGGACTCGGAGGGCCCTACCCGTTCTCCCGCCCTGAATGACCGGTGGCGCCCCTACAGCCCAGGTGGCGGTGGGCTGCAGGTTGAGTCCAGCGTTGGGGATCGGAGGTTCCCAATCCCCGGGGTAGGGGCGCCAAGCCCCTTGGGATGGGCCCCTCGGGGACCCACCTAGGGTTTGGGTTAGCCCCCAGGAGTCCGGCAAGCCCAATCCCTTGGCTGTGTGGCTCGCGGTGGGGCGGGCCGAGGGGAGGGAGCTGACGAGCGGGACCGTGGGCCCAGAGGTTTTGGTGCAGGGGCCTTCGACGGAGGTCGGGGGCTAGGAGGGCCCTGCCCCTTCTCCCGCCTGAATGACCGGCGGCGCTCCTAGCGGCCAGAGTTGCGGGGGACTGCAGGGTGATTCCAACGCTGGGATTCAGTGGTTCCCAATCCCCGGCGTTGGGTCGCCAAGCCCCTTGGGAGGGGCCCCTCGGGGACCCACCTAGTGTTCAGGTTAGCCCCCAGGTGGCCGGCAGGTCCGATCCGCCTGATGTCTTTCTAGCAGATGGGCCGCTTGAGGTGAGGGCGCTGACTGGTGGGAACGTGGGCCCAAGCGCTTGGGGCGGGGGGCCATCGAAGGTCCGCGGGGGCTCAGAGGGCCCTGCCCCTTCTCCAGCCCTGAATGAGCGGCAGCGCCCCTAGTGCCCAGGTGGTGGAGGGGCAGCAGTGTTAGTCTTGCCCTGGGGCTGGGGGTCCCCAATGCCTGGAATTGCGGTGCCAGGCCCCTTGGGAGGGGCCCCTCGGGGGCCCAGCTAGGGTTAGGATTAGCCCCCAGGACGCCGGCAGGCAGGATCCACCGGAGGTGTGGCGAGCGGGGGGTGGGGCCGAGGGGAGGGCGCTGGAGAGAGGGAGCATGGGCCTAAGTGTTTTGGCGCACGGGGCCTTCGAAGCTCGCCGGGGACTCGGAGGGCCCTACCCGTTCTCCTGCCCTGAATGACCGGTGGCGCCCCTATGGCCCAGGTGGCGGTGGGCTGCAGGGTGAGTCAAGTGTTGGGGTTCGGAGTTTCCCAATCCCCGGCGTTAGGGCGCCAGGCCCCTTGAATGGGGCCCCTCAGGAGCCCACCTAGAGCTCGGGTTAGCCCCCAGGAGTCCGGCAAGCCCGATCTGCTGGATGTGCAGCGAGCGGAGGAGCAGGCGAGCTGAGGGCGCTGAGGAGTGGGAACGTGGGCCCAAGCGCTTTGGGGCGGGGGGCCATCGAAGGTCCGCGGGGCCTCAGAGGGCCCTGCCCCTTCTCCAGCCCTGAATGAGAGACAGCGCCCCTAGTGGCCCAGGTGGTGGACGGCAGCAGTGTTTGTCTGGCCCTGGGGCTCGGGGGTCCCCAATCCCAAGCGTTGCAGCCCCAGGCCCCTTGTCAGGGTTCTCTCGGGGACTGACCTAGGGTTAGGGTTAGCGAGAAGGATGGGGCCGGCCCGAAATGCCCGCTGTGCAGCGAGTGGAGGGGCGGGCGGAGTGAGGGCGCTGGCGAGCTGGAGCCTGAGCCCAAACATTTTGGACCGGGGGCGGGGGGGCATCGAAGGTTCCCTGGGGCACAGAGGGCCCTGCCCATTCTCACGCCCTGAATGACCGGCGGGCCCCCTAGCGGCCTAGGTGGCGGGGGGCTGCAGGGTGAGTCCGGCGCTGGGACTCGGGTCCCCAATCTCTGGCGTTGAGGCGCCAGGCCCCTTGGGTGGGGCCTCTCAGGAGCCCACCTAGAGTTAGTGTTAGCCCCCGGGAGGCCGGCAAGCCCGACCTGCTGGATGTGCGGCGAGCAGAGGGGTAGGCCGAGCTGAGGGTGCTGAGGAGTGGGAGCGTGGGCCCAACCGTTTTGGCGCGGGGGCCTTCGAAGGTCATCAGGGGCTAGGAGGGCCCTGCTCCTTCTCCCGCCTGAATGACCGGCGGCGCCCCTAGCGGCCGGAGTGGCGGGGGGCTGCAGGGTGATTCCACCGCTGGAGTTCAGTGGTTCCCAATCCCCGGCGTTGGGTCGCCAAGCCCCTTGGGAGGGGCCCCTCGGGGACCCACCTAGGGTTCAGGTTAGCCCCCAGGAGGCCGGCAGGTCCAATCCGCCTGCTGTGTTTCGAGCGGAGGGGCGGGTTGAGGTGAGGGCGCTGACTAGTGGGAACGTGGGCCCAAGCGCTTTGGGGCGGGGGGGCCATCGAAGGTCGGTGGGGGCTCGGAGGGCCCTGCCCCTTCTCCCGCCTGAATGACCGGCGGCGCCCCTAGCGGCCCCGGTGGCGGGGAGCTGCAGGGTGAGTCCAGCGCTGGGGTTTGGAGGTTCCCAGTCGCCCGCGTTGGGGCGCCAAGCCCCTTTGGATGGGCCCCTCTGGGACCCACCTAGGGTTTGGGTTAGCCCCCAGGAGGCATTCAGGCCCAATCCCCTGGCTGTGTGACTCGCGGTGTGGCGGGCCGAGGGGAGGGAGCTGGCGAGGGGGACCGGGGGCCCGCAGGTGTTGGCGCGGGGTCCTTCGAAGGAGGTCAGGGGCTCGGACGGCCCTGCCCCTTCTCCCGCCTGAATGACCGGCGGTGCCCCTAGCAGCCCGGGTGCCAGGGGGCTGCAGGGTGAGTCCGGCCCTGGGGCTAAGACCGCCAGGATCCCTGGCGTGGCTGCGCAAGTCCCCTTGGGAGGGGCCCCTCGGGGACCGCCCTAGGATTAAGGTTACCCCCAGGTGGCCGGCAGGTCCGATCGGCCTGCTGTCTTTCGAGCGGAGGGGCCGCTTGAGGTGAGGGCGCTGACTGGTGGGAACGTGGGCCCAAGCGCTTTGGGGCGGGGGGCCATCGAAGGTCGGCGGGGGCTCAGAGGGCCCTGCCCCTTCTCCAGCCCTGAATGAGCGGCAGCGCCCCTAGTGCCCAGGTGGTGGAGGGGCAGCAGTGTTAGTCTTGCCCTGGGGCTGGGGGTCCCCAGTGCCTGGAGTTGCGGTGCCAGGCCCCTTGGGAGGGGCCCCTCGGGGGCCCACCTGGGGTTAGGATTAGCCCCCAGAACGCCAGCAGGCAGGATCCACAGGCGGTGTGGCGAGCGGGGGGGGTGGGGCCGAGGGGAGGGCGCTGGAGAGAGGGAGCGCGGGCCCAAGTGTTTTGGCGCACGGGGCCTTCGATGCTTGCCGGGGACTCGGAGGGCCCTACCCGTTCTCCTGCCCTGAATGACCGGTGGCGCCCCTACGGCCCAGGTGGCGGTGTGCTGCAGGGTGAGTCAAGTGCTGGGGTTCGGAGGTTCCCAATCCCCAGCGTTAGGGCGCCAGGCCCCTTGGATGGGGCCCCTCAGGAGCCCACCTAGAGCTCGGGTTAGGCCCCAGGAGTCCGGGAAGCCCGATCTGCTGGATGTGCAGCAAGCGGAGGGGCAGGCGAGCTGAGGGCGCTGAGGAGTGGGAACGTGGGCCCAAGCGCTTTGGGGCGGGGGGCCATCGAAGGTCCGCGGGGGGCTCGGAGGGCCCAGCCCCTTCTCCAGCCCTGAATGAGAGACAGCGCCCCTAGTGGCCCAGGTGGTGGACGGCAGCAGTGTTCGTCGGGCCCTGGGGCTCAGGGGTCCCCAATCCCCAGCGTTGCAGCCCCAGGCCCCTTTTCAGGGGCCTCTCGGGGACTGACCTAGGGTTAGGGTTAGCAAGAAGGATGCCGGCAGGCCCGAAATGCCCGCTGTGCAGCGAGTGGAGGGGCGGCCGGAGTGAGGGCGCTGGCGAGCTGGAGCCTGGGCCCAAACATTTTGGAGCGGGGGTGGGGGGGCTTCGAAGGTTGCCTGGGGCACAGAGGGCCCTGCCCCTTCTCACGCCCTGAATGATCGGCGGGCCCCCTAGCGGCCCAGGTGGCGGGGGGCTGCAGGGTGAGTCCAGCGCTGGGTCTCGGGTCCCCAATCTCCGGCGTTGAGGCGCCAAGCCCCTTGGGATGGGCCCCTCAGGGACCCACCTAGGGTTTGGGTTAGCCCCCAGGAGGCCTTCAGGCCCAATCACCTGGCTGTGTGGCTCACGGTGGTGCGGGCCGAGGGGAGGGAGCTGGCGAGCGGGACCGGGGGCCCGCAGGTTTTGGCGCGGGGTCCTTCGAAGGAGGTCGGGGGCTCGGAGGGCCCTGCCCCTTCTCCCGCCTGAATGACCGGCGGTGCCCCTAGCAGCCCAGGTGCCATGGGGCTGCAGGGCGAGTCCGGCCCTGAGGCTAAGACGTCCAGGATCCCCGGCGTGGCTGCGTAAGGCCCCTTGGGAGGGGCCCCTCGGGGACCGCCCTAGGGTTAAGGTTACCCCCAGGTGGCCGGCAGGTCCGATCCGCCTGCTGTCTTCCGAGCGGAGGGGCCGCTTGAGGCGAGGGCGCTGACGGGTGGGAACGTGAGCCCAAGAGCTTTGGGGCGGGGGGCCATCGAAGGTCGGCGGGGGCTCAGAGGGCCCTTCCCCTTCTCCAGCCCTGAATGAGCGGCAGTGCCCCTAGTGCCCAGGTGGTGGAGGGGCAGCAGTGTTGGTCTTGCCCTGGGGCTGGGGGTCCCCAATGCCTGGAGTTGCGGTGCCAGGCCCCTTGGGAGGGGCTCCTCGGGGCCCACCTAGGGTTAGGATTAGCCCCCAGAACGCCGGCAGGCAGGATCCACAGGCGGTGTGGCGAGCAGGGTGTGGGCCCGAGGGGAGGGCGCTGGAGAGAGGGAGCGCGGGCCCAAGTGTTTTGGCGCACGGGGCCTTCGAAGCTCGCCGGGGACTCGGAGGGCCCTACCCGTTCTCCCGCCCTGAATGACCGGTGGCGCCCCTACGGCCCAGGTGGCGGTGGGCTGCAGGTTGAGTCCAGCGTTGGGGATCGGAGGTTCCCAATCCCCGGGGTAGGGGCGCCAAGCCCCTTGGGATGGGCCCCTCGGGGACCCACCTAGGGTTTGGGTTAGCCCCCAGGAGTCCGGCAAGCCCAATCCCTTGGCTGTGTGGCTCGCGGTGGGGCGGGCCGAGGGGAGGGAGCTGACGAGCGGGACCGTGGGCCCAGAGGTTTTGGTGCAGGGGCCTTCGACGGAGGTCGGGGGCTAGGAGGGCCCTGCCCCTTCTCCCGCCTGAATGACCGGCGGCGCTCCTAGCGGCCAGAGTTGCGGGGGACTGCAGGGTGATTCCAACGCTGGGATTCAGTGGTTCCCAATCCCCGGCGTTGGGTCGCCAAGCCCCTTGGGAGGGGCCCCTCGGGGACCCACCTAGTGTTCAGGTTAGCCCCCAGGTGGCCGGCAGGTCCGATCCGCCTGATGTCTTTCTAGCAGATGGGCCGCTTGAGGTGAGGGCGCTGACTGGTGGGAACGTGGGCCCAAGCGCTTGGGGCGGGGGGCCATCGAAGGTCCGCGGGGGCTCAGAGGGCCCTGCCCCTTCTCCAGCCCTGAATGAGCGGCAGCGCCCCTAGTGCCCAGGTGGTGGAGGGGCAGCAGTGTTAGTCTTGCCCTGGGGCTGGGGGTCCCCAATGCCTGGAATTGCGGTGCCAGGCCCCTTGGGAGGGGCCCCTCGGGGGCCCAGCTAGGGTTAGGATTAGCCCCCAGGACGCCGGCAGGCAGGATCCACCGGAGGTGTGGCGAGCGGGGGGTGGGGCCGAGGGGAGGGCGCTGGAGAGAGGGAGCATGGGCCTAAGTGTTTTGGCGAACGGGGCCTTCGAAGCTCGCCGGGGACTCGGAGGGCCCTACCCGTTCTCCTGCCCTGAATGACCGGTGGCGCCCCTATGGCCCAGGTGGCGGTGGGCTGCAGGGTGAGTCAAGTGTTGGGGTTCGGAGTTTCCCAATCCCCGGCGTTAGGGCGCCAGGCCCCTTGAATGGGGCCCCTCAGGAGCCCACCTAGAGCTCGGGTTAGCCCCCAGGAGTCCGGCAAGCCCGATCTGCTGGATGTGCAGCGAGCGGAGGAGCAGGCGAGCTGAGGGCGCTGAGGAGTGGGAACGTGGGCCCAAGCGCTTTGGGGCGGGGGGCCATCGAAGGTCCGCGGGGCCTCAGAGGGCCCTGCCCCTTCTCCAGCCCTGAATGAGAGACAGCGCCCCTAGTGGCCCAGGTGGTGGACGGCAGCAGTGTTTGTCTGGCCCTGGGGCTCGGGGGTCCCCAATCCCCAGCGTTGCAGCCCCAGGCCCCTTGTCAGGGTTCTCTCGGGGACTGACCTAGGGTTAGGGTTAGCGAGAAGGATGGGGCCGGCCCGAAATGCCCGCTGTGCAGCGAGTGGAGGGGCGGGCGGAGTGAGGGCGCTGGCGAGCTGGAGCCTGAGCCCAAACATTTTGGACCGGGGGCGGGGGGGGCATCGAAGGTTCCCTGGGGCACAGAGGGCCATGCCCATTCTCACGCCCTGAATGACCGGCGGGCACCCTAGCGGCCTAGGTGGCGGGGGGCTGCAGGGTGAGTCCGGCGCTGGGACTCGGGTCCCCAATCTCTGGCGTTGAGGCGCCAGGCCCCTTGGGTGGGGCCTCTCAGGAGCCCACCTAGAGTTAGTGTTAGCCCCCGGGAGGCCGGCAAGCCCGACCTGCTGGATGTGCGGCGAGCAGAGGGGTAGGCCGAGCTGAGGGTGCTGAGGAGTGGGAGCGTGGGCCCAACCGTTTTGGCGCGGGGGCCTTCGAAGGTCATCAGGGGCTAGGAGGGCCCTGCTCCTTCTCCCGCCTGAATGACCGGCGGCGCCCCTAGCGGCCGGAGTGGCGGGGGGCTGCAGGGTGATTCCACCGCTGGAGTTCAGTGGTTCCCAATCCCCGGCGTTGGGTCGCCAAGCCCCTTGGGAGGGGCCCCTCGGGGACCCACCTAGGGTTCAGGTTAGCCCCCAGGAGGCCGGCAGGTCCAATCCGCCTGCTGTGTTTCGAGCGGAGGGGCGGGTTGAGGTGAGGGCGCTGACTAGTGGGAACGTGGGCCCAAGCGCTTTGGGGCGGGGGGGCCATCGAAGGTCGGTGGGGGCTCGGAGGGCCCTGCCCCTTCTCCCGCCTGAATGACCGGCGGCGCCCCTAGCGGCCCCGGTGGCGGGGAGCTGCAGGGTGAGTCCAGCGCTGGGGTTTGGAGGTTCCCAGTCGCCCGCGTTGGGGCGCCAAGCCCCTTTGGATGGGCCCCTCTGGGACCCACCTAGGGTTTGGGTTAGCCCCCAGGAGGCATTCAGGCCCAATCCCCTGGCTGTGTGACTCGCGGTGTGGCGGGCCGAGGGGAGGCAGCTGGCGAGGGGGACCGGGGGCCCGCAGGTTTTGGCGCGGGGTCCTTCGAAGGAGGTCAGGGGCTCGGACGGCCCTGCCCCTTCTCCCGCCTGAATGACCGGCGGTGCCCCTAGCAGCCCGGGTGCCAGGGGGCTGCAGGGTGAGTCCGGCCCTGGGGCTAAGACCGCCAGGATCCCTGGCGTGGCTGCGCAAGTCCCCTTGGGAGGGGCCCCTCGGGGACCGCCCTAGGATTAAGGTTACCCCCAGGTGGCCGGCAGGTCCGATCGGCCTGCTGTCTTTCGAGCGGAGGGGCCGCTTGAGGTGAGGGCGCTGACTGGTGGGAACGTGGGCCCAAGCGCTTTGGGGCGGGGGGCCATCGAAGGTCGGCGGGGGCTCAGAGGGCCCTGCCCCTTCTCCAGCCCTGAAAGAGCGGCAGCGCCCCTAGTGCCCAGGTGGTGGAGGGGCAGCAGTGTTAGTCTTGCCCTGGGGCTGGGGGTCCCCAGTGCCTGGAGTTGCGGTGCCAGGCCCCTTGGGAGGGGCCCCTCGGGGGCCCACCTGGGGTTAGGATTAGCCCCCAGAACGCCAGCAGGCAGGATCCACAGGCGGTGTGGCGAGCGGGGGGGTGGGGCCGAGGGGAGGGCGCTGGAGAGAGGGAGCGCGGGCCCAAGTGTTTTGGCGCACGGGGCCTTCGATGCTTGCCGGGGACTCGGAGGGCCCTACCCGTTCTCCTGCCCTGAATGACCGGTGGCGCCCCTACGGCCCAGGTGGCGGTGTGCTGCAGGGTGAGTCAAGTGCTGGGGTTCGGAGGTTCCCAATCCCCAGCGTTAGGGCGCCAGGCCCCTTGGATGGGGCCCCTCAGGAGCCCACCTAGAGCTCGGGTTAGGCCCCAGGAGTCCGGGAAGCCCGATCTGCTGGATGTGCAGCAAGCGGAGGGGCAGGCGAGCTGAGGGCGCTGAGGAGTGGGAACGTGGGCCCAAGCGCTTTGGGGCGGGGGGCCATCGAAGGTCCGCGGGGGGCTCGGAGGGCCCAGCCCCTTCTCCAGCCCTGAATGAGAGACAGCGCCCCTAGTGGCCCAGGTGGTGGACGGCAGCAGTGTTCGTCGGGCCCTGGGGCTCAGGGGTCCCCAATCCCCAGCGTTGCAGCCCCAGGCCCCTTTTCAGGGGCCTCTCGGGGACTGACCTAGGGTTAGGGTTAGCAAGAAGGATGCCGGCAGGCCCGAAATGCCCGCTGTGCAGCGAGTGGAGGGGCGGCCGGAGTGAGGGCGCTGGCGAGCTGGAGCCTGGGCCCAAACATTTTGGAGCGGGGGTGGGGGGGCTTCGAAGGTTGCCTGGGGCACAGAGGGCCCTGCCCCTTCTCACGCCCTGAATGATCGGCGGGCCCCCTAGCGGCCCAGGTGGCGGGGGGCTGCAGGGTGAGTCCAGCGCTGGGTCTCGGGTCCCCAATCTCCGGCGTTGAGGCGCCAAGCCCCTTGGGATGGGCCCCTCAGGGACCCACCTAGGGTTTGGGTTAGCCCCCAGGAGGCCTTCAGGCCCAATCACCTGGCTGTGTGGCTCACGGTGGTGCGGGCCGAGGGGAGGGAGCTGGCGAGCGGGACCGGGGGCCCGCAGGTTTTGGCGCGGGGTCCTTCGAAGGAGGTCGGGGGCTCGGAGGGCCCTGCCCCTTCTCCCGCCTGAATGACCGGCGGTGCCCCTAGCAGCCCAGGTGCCATGGGGCTGCAGGGCGAGTCCGGCCCTGAGGCTAAGACGTCCAGGATCCCCGGCGTGGCTGCGTAAGGCCCCTTGGGAGGGGCCCCTCGGGGACCGCCCTAGGGTTAAGGTTACCCCCAGGTGGCCGGCAGGTCCGATCCGCCTGCTGTCTTCCGAGCGGAGGGGCCGCTTGAGGCGAGGGCGCTGACGGGTGGGAACGTGAGCCCAAGAGCTTTGGGGCGGGGGGCCATCGAAGGTCGGCGGGGGCTCAGAGGGCCCTTCCCCTTCTCCAGCCCTGAATGAGCAGCAGTGCCCCTAGTGCCCAGGTGGTGGAGGGGCAGCAGTGTTGGTCTTGCCCTGGGGCTGGGGGTCCCCAATGCCTGGAGTTGCGGTGCCAGGCCCCTTGGGAGGGGCTCCTCGGGGCCCACCTAGGGTTAGGATTAGCCCCCAGAACGCCGGCAGGCAGGATCCACAGGCGGTGTGGCGAGCAGGGTGTGGGCCCGAGGGGAGGGCGCTGGAGAGAGGGAGCGCGGGCCCAAGTGTTTTGGCGCACGGGGCCTTCGAAGCTCGCCGGGGACTCGGAGGGCCCTACCCCTTCTCCCGCCCTGAATGACCGGTGGCGCCCCTACGGCCCAGGTGGCGGTGGGCTGCAGGTTGAGTCCAGCGTTGGGGATCGGAGGTTCCCAATCCCCGGGGTAGGGGCGCCAAGCCCCTTGGGATGGGCCCCTCGGGGACCCACCTAGGGTTTGGGTTAGCCCCCAGGAGTCCGGCAAGCCCAATCCCTTGGCTGTGTGGCTCGCGGTGGGGCGGGCCGAGGGGAGGGAGCTGACGAGCGGGACCGTGGGCCCAGAGGTTTTGGTGCGGGGGCCTTCGACGGAGGTCGGGGGCTAGGAGGGCCCTGCCCCTTCTCCCGCCTGAATGACCGGCGGCGCTCCTAGCGGCCAGAGTTGCGGGGGACTGCAGGGTGATTCCAACGCTGGGATTCAGTGGTTCCCAATCCCCGGCGTTGGGTCGCCAAGCCCCTTGGGAGGGGCCCCTCGGGGACCCACCTAGTGTTCAGGTTAGCCCCCAGGTGGCCGGCAGGTCCGATCCGCCTGATGTCTTTCTAGCAGATGGGCCGCTTGAGGTGAGGGCGCTGACTGGTGGGAACGTGGGCCCAAGCGCTTTGGGGCGGGGGGCCATCGAAGGTCGGCGGGGGCTCAGAGGGCCCTGCCCCTTCTCCAGCCCTGAATGAGCGGCAGCGCCCCTAGTGCCCAGGTGGTGGAGGGGCAGCAGTGTTAGTCTTGCCCTGGGGCTGGGGGTCCCCAATGCCTGGAATTGCCGTGCCAGGCCCCTTGGGAGGGGCCCCTCGAGGGCCCAGCTAGGGTTAGGATTAGCCCCCAGGACGCCGGCAGGCAGGATCCACCGGAGGTGTGGCGAGCGGGGGGGTGGGGCCGAGGGGAGGGCGCTGGAGAGAGGGAGCATGGGCCTAAGTGTTTTGGCGAACGGGGCCTTCGAAGCTCGCCGGGGACTCGGAGGGCGCTACCCATTCTCCTGCCCTGAATGACCGGTGGCGCCCCTACGGCCCAGGTGGCGGTGGGCTGCAGGGTGAGTCAAGTGTTGGGGTTCGGAGTTTCCCAATCCCCGGCGTTAGGGCGCCAGGCCCCTTGAATGGGGCCCCTCAGGAGCCCACCTAGAGCTCGGGTTAGCCCCCAGGAGTCCGGCAAGCCCGATCTGCTGGATGTGCAGCGAGCGGAGGAGCAGGAGAGCTGAGGGCGCTGAGGAGTGGGAACGTGGGCCCAAGCGCTTTGGGGCGGGGGGCCATCGAAGGTCCGCGGGGCCTCAGAGGGCCCTGCCCCTTCTCCAGCCCTGAATGAGAGACAGCGCCCCTAGTGGCCCAGGTGGTGGACGGCAGCAGTGTTTGTCTGGCCCTGGGGCTCGGGGGTCCCCAATCCCCAGCGTTGCATCCCCAGGCCCCTTGTCAGGGTTCTCTCGGGGACTGACCTAGGGTTAGGGTTAGCGAGAAGGATGCCGGCCGGCCCGAAATGCCCGCTGTGCAGCGAGTGGAGGGGCGGGCGGAGTGAGGGCGCTGGCGAGCTGGAGCCTGAGCCCAAACATTTTGGACCGGGGGGGGGGGGCATCGAAGGTTCCCTGGGGCACAGAGGGCCCTGCCCATTCTCACGCCCTGAATGACCGGCGGGCCCCCTAGCGGCCTAGGTGGCGGGGGGCTGCAGGGTGAGTCCGGCGCTGGGACTCGGGTCCCCAATCTCTGGCGTTGAGGCGCCAGGCCCCTTGGGTGGGGCCTCTCAGGAGCCCACCTAGAGTTAGTGTTAGCCCCCGGGAGGCCGGCAAGCCCGACCTGCTGGATGTGCGGCGAGCAGAGGGGTAGGCCGAGCTGAGGGTGCTGAGGAGTGGGAGCGTGGGCCCAACCGTTTTGGCGCGGGGGCCTTCGAAGGTCATCAGGGGCTAGGAGGGCCCTGCTCCTTCTCCCGCCTGAATGACCGGCGGCGCCCCTAGCGGCCGGAGTGGCGGGGGGCTGCAGGGTGATTCCACCGCTGGAGTTCAGTGGTTCCCAATCCCCGGCGTTGGGTCGCCAAGCCCCTTGGGAGGGGCCCCTCGGGGACCCACCTAGGGTTCAGGTTAGCCCCCAGGAGGCCGGCAGGTCCAATCCGCCTGCTGTGTTTCGAGCGGAGGGGCGGGTTGAGGTGAGGGCGCTGACTAGTGGGAACGTGGGCCCAAGCGCTTTGGGGCGGGGGGGCCATCGAAGGTCGGTGGGGGCTCGGAGGGCCCTGCCCCTTCTCCCGCCTGAATGACCGGCGGCGCCCCTAGCGGCCCCGGTGGCGGGGAGCTGCAGGGTGAGTCCAGCGCTGGGGTTTGGAGGTTCCCAGTCGCCCGCGTTGGGGCGCCAAGCCCCTTTGGATGGGCCCCTCTGGGACCCACCTAGGGTTTGGGTTAGCCCCCAGGAGGCATTCAGGCCCAATCCCCTGGCTGTGTGACTCGCGGTGTGGCGGGCCGAGGGGAGGCAGCTGGCGAGGGGGACCGGGGGCCCGCAGGTTTTGGCGCGGGGTCCTTCGAAGGAGGTCAGGGGCTCGGACGGCCCTGCCCCTTCTCCCGCCTGAATGACCGGCGGTGCCCCTAGCAGCCCGGGTGCCAGGGGGCTGCAGGGTGAGTCCGGCCCTGGGGCTAAGACCGCCAGGATCCCTGGCGTGGCTGCGCAAGTCCCCTTGGGAGGGGCCCCTCGGGGACCGCCCTAGGATTAAGGTTACCCCCAGGTGGCCGGCAGGTCCGATCGGCCTGCTGTCTTTCGAGCGGAGGGGCCGCTTGAGGTGAGGGCGCTGACTGGTGGGAACGTGGGCCCAAGCGCTTTGGGGCGGGGGGCCATCGAAGGTCGGCGGGGGCTCAGAGGGCCCTGCCCCTTCTCCAGCCCTGAAAGAGCGGCAGCGCCCCTAGTGCCCAGGTGGTGGAGGGGCAGCAGTGTTAGTCTTGCCCTGGGGCTGGGGGTCCCCAGTGCCTGGAGTTGCGGTGCCAGGCCCCTTGGGAGGGGCCCCTCGGGGGCCCACCTGGGGTTAGGATTAGCCCCCAGAACGCCAGCAGGCAGGATCCACAGGCGGTGTGGCGAGCGGGGGGGTGGGGCCGAGGGGAGGGCGCTGGAGAGAGGGAGCGCGGGCCCAAGTGTTTTGGCGCACGGGGCCTTCGATGCTTGCCGGGGACTCGGAGGGCCCTACCCGTTCTCCTGCCCTGAATGACCGGTGGCGCCCCTACGGCCCAGGTGGCGGTGTGCTGCAGGGTGAGTCAAGTGCTGGGGTTCGGAGGTTCCCAATCCCCAGCGTTAGGGCGCCAGGCCCCTTGGATGGGGCCCCTCAGGAGCCCACCTAGAGCTCGGGTTAGGCCCCAGGAGTCCGGGAAGCCCGATCTGCTGGATGTGCAGCAAGCGGAGGGGCAGGCGAGCTGAGGGCGCTGAGGAGTGGGAACGTGGGCCCAAGCGCTTTGGGCGGGGGGCCATCGAAGGTCCACGGGGGGCTCGGAGGGCCCAGCCCCTTCTCCAGCCCTGAATGAGAGACAGCGCCCCTAGTGGCCCAGGTGGTGGACGGCAGCAGTGTTCGTCGGGCCCTGGGGCTCAGGGGTCCCCAATCCCGAGCGTTGCAGCCCCAGGCCCCTTTTCAGGGGCCTCTCGGGGACTGACCTAGGGTTAGGGTTAGCAAGAAGGATGCCGGCAGGCCCGAAATGCCCGCTGTGCAGCGAGTGGAGGGGCGGCCGGAGTGAGGGCGCTGGCGAGCTGGAGCCTGGGCCCAAACATTTTGGAGCGGGGGTGGGGGGGCTTCGAAGGTTGCCTGGGGCACAGAGGGCCCTGCCCCTTCTCACGCCCTGAATGATCGGCGGGCCCCCTAGCGGCCCAGGTGGCGGGGGGCTGCAGGGTGAGTCCAGCGCTGGGTCTCGGGTCCCCAATCTCCGGCGTTGAGGCGCCAAGCCCCTTGGGATGGGCCCCTCAGGGACCCACCTAGGGTTTGGGTTAGCCCCCAGGAGGCCTTCAGGCCCAATCACCTGGCTGTGTGGCTCACGGTGGTGCGGGCCGAGGGGAGGGAGCTGGCGAGCGGGACCGGGGGCCCGCAGGTTTTGGCGCGGGGTCCTTCGAAGGAGGTCGGGGGCTCGGAGGGCCCTGCCCCTTCTCCCGCCTGAATGACCGGCGGTGCCCCTAGCAGCCCAGGTGCCATGGGGCTGCAGGGCGAGTCCGGCCCTGAGGCTAAGACGTCCAGGATCCCCGGCGTGGCTGCGTAAGGCCCCTTGGGAGGGGCCCCTCGGGGACCGCCCTAGGGTTAAGGTTACCCCCAGGTGGCCGGCAGGTCCGATCCGCCTGCTGTCTTCCGAGCGGAGGGGCCGCTTGAGGCGAGGGCGCTGACGGGTGGGAACGTGAGCCCAAGAGCTTTGGGGCGGGGGGCCATCGAAGGTCGGCGGGGGCTCAGAGGGCCCTTCCCCTTCTCCAGCCCTGAATGAGCGGCAGTGCCCCTAGTGCCCAGGTGGTGGAGGGGCAGCAGTGTTGGTCTTGCCCTGGGGCTGGGGGTCCCCAATGCCTGGAGTTGCGGTGCCAGGCCCCTTGGGAGGGGCTCCTCGGGGCCCACCTAGGGTTAGGATTAGCCCCCAGAACGCCGGCAGGCAGGATCCACAGGCGGTGTGGCGAGCAGGGTGTGGGCCCGAGGGGAGGGCGCTGGAGAGAGGGAGCGCGGGCCCAAGTGTTTTGGCGCACGGGGCCTTCGAAGCTCGCCGGGGACTCGGAGGGCCCTACCCGTTCTCCCGCCCTGAATGACCGGTGGCGCCCCTACGGCCCAGGTGGCGGTGGGCTGCAGGTTGAGTCCAGCGTTGGGGATCGGAGGTTCCCAATCCCCGGGGTAGGGGCGCCAAGCCCCTTGGGATGGGCCCCTCGGGGACCCACCTAGGGTTTGGGTTAGCCCCCAGGAGTCCGGCAAGCCCAATCCCTTGGCTGTGTGGCTCGCGGTGGGGCGGGCCGAGGGGAGGGAGCTGACGAGCGGGACCGTGGGCCCAGAGGTTTTGGTGCAGGGGCCTTCGACGGAGGTCGGGGGCTAGGAGGGCCCTGCCCCTTCTCCCGCCTGAATGACCGGCGGCGCTCCTAGCGGCCAGAGTTGCGGGGGACTGCAGGGTGATTCCAACGCTGGGATTCAGTGGTTCCCAATCCCCGGCGTTGGGTCGCCAAGCCCCTTGGGAGGGGCCCCTCGGGGACCCACCTAGTGTTCAGGTTAGCCCCCAGGTGGCCGGCAGGTCCGATCCGCCTGATGTCTTTCTAGCAGATGGGCCGCTTGAGGTGAGGGCGCTGACTGGTGGGAACGTGGGCCCAAGCGCTTGGGGCGGGGGGCCATCGAAGGTCCGCGGGGGCTCAGAGGGCCCTGCCCCTTCTCCAGCCCTGAATGAGCGGCAGCGCCCCTAGTGCCCAGGTGGTGGAGGGGCAGCAGTGTTAGTCTTGCCCTGGGGCTGGGGGTCCCCAATGCCTGGAATTGCGGTGCCAGGCCCCTTGGGAGGGGCCCCTCGGGGGCCCAGCTAGGGTTAGGATTAGCCCCCAGGACGCCGGCAGGCAGGATCCACCGGAGGTGTGGCGAGCGGGGGGTGGGGCCGAGGGGAGGGCGCTGGAGAGAGGGAGCATGGGCCTAAGTGTTTTGGCGAACGGGGCCTTCGAAGCTCGCCGGGGACTCGGAGGGCCCTACCCGTTCTCCTGCCCTGAATGACCGGTGGCGCCCCTATGGCCCAGGTGGCGGTGGGCTGCAGGGTGAGTCAAGTGTTGGGGTTCGGAGTTTCCCAATCCCCGGCGTTAGGGCGCCAGGCCCCTTGAATGGGGCCCCTCAGGAGCCCACCTAGAGCTCGGGTTAGCCCCCAGGAGTCCGGCAAGCCCGATCTGCTGGATGTGCAGCGAGCGGAGGAGCAGGCGAGCTGAGGGCGCTGAGGAGTGGGAACGTGGGCCCAAGCGCTTTGGGGCGGGGGGCCATCGAAGGTCCGCGGGGCCTCAGAGGGCCCTGCCCCTTCTCCAGCCCTGAATGAGAGACAGCGCCCCTAGTGGCCCAGGTGGTGGACGGCAGCAGTGTTTGTCTGGCCCTGGGGCTCGGGGGTCCCCAATCCCCAGCGTTGCAGCCCCAGGCCCCTTGTCAGGGTTCTCTCGGGGACTGACCTAGGGTTAGGGTTAGCGAGAAGGATGCCGGCCGGCCCGAAATGCCCGCTGTGCAGCGAGTGGAGGGGCGGGCGGAGTGAGGGCGCTGGCGAGCTGGAGCCTGAGCCCAAACATTTTGGACCGGGGGGGGGGGGCATCGAAGGTTCCCTGGGGCACAGAGGGCCCTGCCCATTCTCACGCCCTGAATGACCGGCGGGCCCCCTAGCGGCCTAGGTGGCGGGGGGCTGCAGGGTGAGTCCGGCGCTGGGACTCGGGTCCCCAATCTCTGGCGTTGAGGCGCCAGGCCCCTTGGGTGGGGCCTCTCAGGAGCCCACCTAGAGTTAGTGTTAGCCCCCGGGAGGCCGGCAAGCCCGACCTGCTGGATGTGCGGCGAGCAGAGGGGTAGGCCGAGCTGAGGGTGCTGAGGAGTGGGAGCGTGGGCCCAACCGTTTTGGCGCGGGGGCCTTCGAAGGTCATCAGGGGCTAGGAGGGCCCTGCTCCTTCTCCCGCCTGAATGACCGGCGGCGCCCCTAGCGGCCGGAGTGGCGGGGGGCTGCAGGGTGATTCCACCGCTGGAGTTCAGTGGTTCCCAATCCCCGGCGTTGGGTCGCCAAGCCCCTTGGGAGGGGCCCCTCGGGGACCCACCTAGGGTTCAGGTTAGCCCCCAGGAGGCCGGCAGGTCCAATCCGCCTGCTGTGTTTCGAGCGGAGGGGCGGGTTGAGGTGAGGGCGCTGACTAGTGGGAACGTGGGCCCAAGCGCTTTGGGGCGGGGGGGCCATCGAAGGTCGGTGGGGGCTCGGAGGGCCCTGCCCCTTCTCCCGCCTGAATGACCGGCGGCGCCCCTAGCGGCCCCGGTGGCGGGGAGCTGCAGGGTGAGTCCAGCGCTGGGGTTTGGAGGTTCCCAGTCGCCCGCGTTGGGGCGCCAAGCCCCTTTGGATGGGCCCCTCTGGGACCCACCTAGGGTTTGGGTTAGCCCCCAGGAGGCATTCAGGCCCAATCCCCTGGCTGTGTGACTCGCGGTGTGGCGGGCCGAGGGGAGGGAGCTGGCGAGGGGGACCGGGGGCCCGCAGGTTTTGGCGCGGGGTCCTTCGAAGGAGGTCAGGGGCTCGGACGGCCCTGCCCCTTCTCCCGCCTGAATGACCGGCGGTGCCCCTAGCAGCCCGGGTGCCAGGGGGCTGCAGGGTGAGTCCGGCCCTGGGGCTAAGACCGCCAGGATCCCTGGCGTGGCTGCGCAAGTCCCCTTGGGAGGGGCCCCTCGGGGACCGCCCTAGGATTAAGGTTACCCCCAGGTGGCCGGCAGGTCCGATCGGCCTGCTGTCTTTCGAGCGGAGGGGCCGCTTGAGGTGAGGGCGCTGACTGGTGGGAACGTGGGCCCAAGCGCTTTGGGGCGGGGGGCCATCGAAGGTCGGCGGGGGCTCAGAGGGCCCTGCCCCTTCTCCAGCCCTGAAAGAGCGGCAGCGCCCCTAGTGCCCAGGTGGTGGAGGGGCAGCAGTGTTAGTCTTGCCCTGGGGCTGGGGGTCCCCAGTGCCTGGAGTTGCGGTGCCAGGCCCCTTGGGAGGGGCCCCTCGGGGGCCCACCTGGGGTTAGGATTAGCCCCCAGAACGCCAGCAGGCAGGATCCACAGGCGGTGTGGCGAGCGGGGGGGTGGGGCCGAGGGGAGGGCGCTGGAGAGAGGGAGCGCGGGCCCAAGTGTTTTGGCGCACGGGGCCTTCGATGCTTGCCGGGGACTCGGAGGGCCCTACCCGTTCTCCTGCCCTGAATGACCGGTGGCGCCCCTACGGCCCAGGTGGCGGTGTGCTGCAGGGTGAGTCAAGTGCTGGGGTTCGGAGGTTCCCAATCCCCAGCGTTAGGGCGCCAGGCCCCTTGGATGGGGCCCCTCAGGAGCCCACCTAGAGCTCGGGTTAGGCCCCAGGAGTCCGGGAAGCCCGATCTGCTGGATGTGCAGCAAGCGGAGGGGCAGGCGAGCTGAGGGCGCTGAGGAGTGGGAACGTGGGCCCAAGCGCTTTGGGGCGGGGGGCCATCGAAGGTCCGCGGGGGGCTCGGAGGGCCCAGCCCCTTCTCCAGCCCTGAATGAGAGACAGCGCCCCTAGTGGCCCAGGTGGTGGACGGCAGCAGTGTTCGTCGGGCCCTGGGGCTCAGGGGTCCCCAATCCCCAGCGTTGCAGCCCCAGGCCCCTTTTCAGGGGCCTCTCGGGGACTGACCTAGGGTTAGGGTTAGCAAGAAGGATGCCGGCAGGCCCGAAATGCCCGCTGTGCAGCGAGTGGAGGGGCGGCCGGAGTGAGGGCGCTGGCGAGCTGGAGCCTGGGCCCAAACATTTTGGAGCGGGGGTGGGGGGGCTTCGAAGGTTGCCTGGGGCACAGAGGGCCCTGCCCCTTCTCACGCCCTGAATGATCGGCGGGCCCCCTAGCGGCCCAGGTGGCGGGGGGCTGCAGGGTGAGTCCAGCGCTGGGTCTCGGGTCCCCAATCTCCGGCGTTGAGGCGCCAAGCCCCTTGGGATGGGCCCCTCAGGGACCCACCTAGGGTTTGGGTTAGCCCCCAGGAGGCCTTCAGGCCCAATCACCTGGCTGTGTGGCTCACGGTGGTGCGGGCCGAGGGGAGGGAGCTGGCGAGCGGGACCGGGGGCCCGCAGGTTTTGGCGCGGGGTCCTTCGAAGGAGGTCGGGGGCTCGGAGGGCCCTGCCCCTTCTCCCGCCTGAATGACCGGCGGTGCCCCTAGCAGCCCAGGTGCCATGGGGCTGCAGGGCGAGTCCGGCCCTGAGGCTAAGACGTCCAGGATCCCCGGCGTGGCTGCGTAAGGCCCCTTGGGAGGGGCCCCTCGGGGACCGCCCTAGGGTTAAGGTTACCCCCAGGTGGCCGGCAGGTCCGATCCGCCTGCTGTCTTCCGAGCGGAGGGGCCGCTTGAGGCGAGGGCGCTGACGGGTGGGAACGTGAGCCCAAGAGCTTTGGGGCGGGGGGCCATCGAAGGTCGGCGGGGGCTCAGAGGGCCCTTCCCCTTCTCCAGCCCTGAATGAGCAGCAGTGCCCCTAGTGCCCAGGTGGTGGAGGGGCAGCAGTGTTGGTCTTGCCCTGGGGCTGGGGGTCCCCAATGCCTGGAGTTGCGGTGCCAGGCCCCTTGGGAGGGGCTCCTCGGGGCCCACCTAGGGTTAGGATTAGCCCCCAGAACGCCGGCAGGCAGGATCCACAGGCGGTGTGGCGAGCAGGGTGTGGGCCCGAGGGGAGGGCGCTGGAGAGAGGGAGCGCGGGCCCAAGTGTTTTGGCGCACGGGGCCTTCGAAGCTCGCCGGGGACTCGGAGGGCCCTACCCCTTCTCCCGCCCTGAATGACCGGTGGCGCCCCTACGGCCCAGGTGGCGGTGGGCTGCAGGTTGAGTCCAGCGTTGGGGATCGGAGGTTCCCAATCCCCGGGGTAGGGGCGCCAAGCCCCTTGGGATGGGCCCCTCGGGGACCCACCTAGGGTTTGGGTTAGCCCCCAGGAGTCCGGCAAGCCCAATCCCTTGGCTGTGTGGCTCGCGGTGGGGCGGGCCGAGGGGAGGGAGCTGACGAGCGGGACCGTGGGCCCAGAGGTTTTGGTGCGGGGGCCTTCGACGGAGGTCGGGGGCTAGGAGGGCCCTGCCCCTTCTCCCGCCTGAATGACCGGCGGCGCTCCTAGCGGCCAGAGTTGCGGGGGACTGCAGGGTGATTCCAACGCTGGGATTCAGTGGTTCCCAATCCCCGGCGTTGGGTCGCCAAGCCCCTTGGGAGGGGCCCCTCGGGGACCCACCTAGTGTTCAGGTTAGCCCCCAGGTGGCCGGCAGGTCCGATCCGCCTGATGTCTTTCTAGCAGATGGGCCGCTTGAGGTGAGGGCGCTGACTGGTGGGAACGTGGGCCCAAGCGCTTTGGGGCGGGGGGCCATCGAAGGTCGGCGGGGGCTCAGAGGGCCCTGCCCCTTCTCCAGCCCTGAATGAGCGGCAGCGCCCCTAGTGCCCAGGTGGTGGAGGGGCAGCAGTGTTAGTCTTGCCCTGGGGCTGGGGGTCCCCAATGCCTGGAATTGCCGTGCCAGGCCCCTTGGGAGGGGCCCCTCGAGGGCCCAGCTAGGGTTAGGATTAGCCCCCAGGACGCCGGCAGGCAGGATCCACCGGAGGTGTGGCGAGCGGGGGGGTGGGGCCGAGGGGAGGGCGCTGGAGAGAGGGAGCATGGGCCTAAGTGTTTTGGCGAACGGGGCCTTCGAAGCTCGCCGGGGACTCGGAGGGCGCTACCCATTCTCCTGCCCTGAATGACCGGTGGCGCCCCTACGGCCCAGGTGGCGGTGGGCTGCAGGGTGAGTCAAGTGTTGGGGTTCGGAGTTTCCCAATCCCCGGCGTTAGGGCGCCAGGCCCCTTGAATGGGGCCCCTCAGGAGCCCACCTAGAGCTCGGGTTAGCCCCCAGGAGTCCGGCAAGCCCGATCTGCTGGATGTGCAGCGAGCGGAGGAGCAGGAGAGCTGAGGGCGCTGAGGAGTGGGAACGTGGGCCCAAGCGCTTTGGGGCGGGGGGCCATCGAAGGTCCGCGGGGCCTCAGAGGGCCCTGCCCCTTCTCCAGCCCTGAATGAGAGACAGCGCCCCTAGTGGCCCAGGTGGTGGACGGCAGCAGTGTTTGTCTGGCCCTGGGGCTCGGGGGTCCCCAATCCCCAGCGTTGCATCCCCAGGCCCCTTGTCAGGGTTCTCTCGGGGACTGACCTAGGGTTAGGGTTAGCGAGAAGGATGCCGGCCGGCCCGAAATGCCCGCTGTGCAGCGAGTGGAGGGGCGGGCGGAGTGAGGGCGCTGGCGAGCTGGAGCCTGAGCCCAAACATTTTGGACCGGGGGGGGGGGGGCATCGAAGGTTCCCTGGGGCACAGAGGGCCCTGCCCATTCTCACGCCCTGAATGACCGGCGGGCCCCCTAGCGGCCTAGGTGGCGGGGGGCTGCAGGGTGAGTCCGGCGCTGGGACTCGGGTCCCCAATCTCTGGCGTTGAGGCGCCAGGCCCCTTGGGTGGGGCCTCTCAGGAGCCCACCTAGAGTTAGTGTTAGCCCCCGGGAGGCCGGCAAGCCCGACCTGCTGGATGTGCGGCGAGCAGAGGGGTAGGCCGAGCTGAGGGTGCTGAGGAGTGGGAGCGTGGGCCCAACCGTTTTGGCGCGGGGGCCTTCGAAGGTCATCAGGGGCTAGGAGGGCCCTGCTCCTTCTCCCGCCTGAATGACCGGCGGCGCCCCTAGCGGCCGGAGTGGCGGGGGGCTGCAGGGTGATTCCACCGCTGGAGTTCAGTGGTTCCCAATCCCCGGCGTTGGGTCGCCAAGCCCCTTGGGAGGGGCCCCTCGGGGACCCACCTAGGGTTCAGGTTAGCCCCCAGGAGGCCGGCAGGTCCAATCCGCCTGCTGTGTTTCGAGCGGAGGGGCGGGTTGAGGTGAGGGCGCTGACTAGTGGGAACGTGGGCCCAAGCGCTTTGGGGCGGGGGGGCCATCGAAGGTCGGTGGGGGCTCGGAGGGCCCTGCCCCTTCTCCCGCCTGAATGACCGGCGGCGCCCCTAGCGGCCCCGGTGGCGGGGAGCTGCAGGGTGAGTCCAGCGCTGGGGTTTGGAGGTTCCCAGTCGCCCGCGTTGGGGCGCCAAGCCCCTTTGGATGGGCCCCTCTGGGACCCACCTAGGGTTTGGGTTAGCCCCCAGGAGGCATTCAGGCCCAATCCCCTGGCTGTGTGACTCGCGGTGTGGCGGGCCGAGGGGAGGGAGCTGGCGAGGGGGACCGGGGGCCCGCAGGTTTTGGCGCGGGGTCCTTCGAAGGAGGTCAGGGGCTCGGACGGCCCTGCCCCTTCTCCCGCCTGAATGACCGGCGGTGCCCCTAGCAGCCCGGGTGCCAGGGGGCTGCAGGGTGAGTCCGGCCCTGGGGCTAAGACCGCCAGGATCCCTGGCGTGGCTGCGCAAGTCCCCTTGG
Source organism: Ursus americanus (assembly GCF_024610735.1). Taxonomy (NCBI): domain Eukaryota; kingdom Metazoa; phylum Chordata; class Mammalia; order Carnivora; family Ursidae; genus Ursus; species Ursus americanus. The sequence goes on along the minus strand of NC_142137.1, from coordinate 6,255,905 downwards.
GAGGGGCCCCTCGGGGACCGCCCTAGGATTAAGGTTACCCCAGGTGGCCGGCAGGTCCGATCGGCCTGCTGTCTTTCGAGCGGAGGGGCCGCTTGAGGTGAGGGCGCTGACTGGTGGGAACGTGGGCCCAAGCGCTTTGGGGCGGGGGGCCATCGAAGGTCGGCGGGGGCTCAGAGGGCCCTGCCCCTTCTCCAGCCCTGAAAGAGCGGCAGCGCCCCTAGTGCCCAGGTGGTGGAGGGGCAGCAGTGTTAGTCTTGCCCTGGGGCTGGGGGTCCCCAGTGCCTGGAGTTGCGGTGCCAGGCCCCTTGGGAGGGGCCCCTCGGGGGCCCACCTGGGGTTAGGATTAGCCCCCAGAACGCCAGCAGGCAGGATCCACAGGCGGTGTGGCGAGCGGGGGGGTGGGGCCGAGGGGAGGGCGCTGGAGAGAGGGAGCGCGGGCCCAAGTGTTTTGGCGCACGGGGCCTTCGATGCTTGCCGGGGACTCGGAGGGCCCTACCCGTTCTCCTGCCCTGAATGACCGGTGGCGCCCCTACGGCCCAGGTGGCGGTGTGCTGCAGGGTGAGTCAAGTGCTGGGGTTCGGAGGTTCCCAATCCCCAGCGTTAGGGCGCCAGGCCCCTTGGATGGGGCCCCTCAGGAGCCCACCTAGAGCTCGGGTTAGGCCCCAGGAGTCCGGCAAGCCCGATCTGCTGGATGTGCAGCAAGCGGAGGGGCAGGCGAGCTGAGGGCGCTGAGGAGTGGGAACGTGGGCCCAAGCGCTTTGGGGCGGGGGGCCATCGAAGGTCCGCGGGGGGCTCGGAGGGCCCAGCCCCTTCTCCAGCCCTGAATGAGAGACAGCGCCCCTAGTGGCCCAGGTGGTGGACGGCAGCAGTGTTCGTCGGGCCCTGGGGCTCAGGGGTCCCCAATCCCCAGCATTGCAGCCCCAGGCCCCTTTTCAGGGGCCTCTCGGGGACTGACCTAGGGTTAGGGTTAGCAAGAAGGATGCCGGCAGGCCCGAAATGCCCGCTGTGCAGCGAGTGGAGGGGCGGCCGGAGTGAGGGCGCTGGCGAGCTGGAGCCTGGGCCCAAACATTTTGGAGCGGGGGTGGGGGGGCTTCGAAGGTTGCCTGGGGCACAGAGGGCCCTGCCCCTTCTCACGCCCTGAATGATCGGCGGGCCCCCTAGCGGCCCAGGTGGCGGGGGGCTGCAGGGTGAGTCCAGCGCTGGGTCTCGGGTCCCCAATCTCCGGCGTTGAGGCGCCAAGCCCCTTGGGATGGGCCCCTCAGGGACCCACCTAGGGTTTGGGTTAGCCCCCAGGAGGCCTTCAGGCCCAATCACCTGGCTGTGTGGCTCACGGTGGTGCGGGCCGAGGGGAGGGAGCTGGCGAGCGGGACCGGGGGCCCGCAGGTTTTGGCGCGGGGTCCTTCGAAGGAGGTCGGGGGCTCGGAGGGCCCTGCCCCTTCTCCCGCCTGAATGACCGGCGGTGCCCCTAGCAGCCCAGGTGCCATGGGGCTGCAGGGCGAGTCCGGCCCTGAGGCTAAGACGTCCAGGATCCCCGGCGTGGCTGCGTAAGGCCCCTTGGGAGGGGCCCCTCGGGGACCGCCCTAGGGTTAAGGTTACCCCCAGGTGGCCGGCAGGTCCGATCCGCCTGCTGTCTTCCGAGCGGAGGGGCCGCTTGAGGCGAGGGCGCTGACGGGTGGGAACGTGAGCCCAAGAGCTTTGGGGCGGGGGGCCATCGAAGGTCGGCGGGGGCTCAGAGGGCCCTTCCCCTTCTCCAGCCCTGAATGAGCGGCAGTGCCCCTAGTGCCCAGGTGGTGGAGGGGCAGCAGTGTTGGTCTTGCCCTGGGGCTGGGGGTCCCCAATGCCTGGAGTTGCGGTGCCAGGCCCCTTGGGAGGGGCTCCTCGGGGCCCACCTAGGGTTAGGATTAGCCCCCAGAACGCCGGCAGGCAGGATCCACAGGCGGTGTGGCGAGCAGGGTGTGGGCCCGAGGGGAGGGCGCTGGAGAGAGGGAGCGCGGGCCCAAGTGTTTTGGCGCACGGGGCCTTCGAAGCTCGCCGGGGACTCGGAGGGCCCTACCCGTTCTCCCGCCCTGAATGACCGGTGGCGCCCCTACGGCCCAGGTGGCGGTGGGCTGCAGGTTGAGTCCAGCGTTGGGGATCGGAGGTTCCCAATCCCCGGGGTAGGGGCGCCAAGCCCCTTGGGATGGGCCCCTCGGGGACCCACCTAGGGTTTGGGTTAGCCCCCAGGAGTCCGGCAAGCCCAATCCCTTGGCTGTGTGGCTCGCGGTGGGGCGGGCCGAGGGGAGGGAGCTGACGAGCGGGACCGTGGGCCCAGAGGTTTTGGTGCGGGGGCCTTCGACGGAGGTCGGGGGCTAGGAGGGCCCTGCCCCTTCTCCCGCCTGAATGACCGGCGGCGCTCCTAGCGGCCAGAGTTGCGGGGGACTGCAGGGTGATTCCAACGCTGGGATTCAGTGGTTCCCAATCCCCGGCGTTGGGTCGCCAAGCCCCTTGGGAGGGGCCCCTCGGGGACCCACCTAGTGTTCAGGTTAGCCCCCAGGTGGCCGGCAGGTCCGATCCGCCTGATGTCTTTCTAGCAGATGGGCCGCTTGAGGTGAGGGCGCTGACTGGTGGGAACGTGGGCCCAAGCGCTTTGGGGCGGGGGGCCATCGAAGGTCGGCGGGGGCTCAGAGGGCCCTGCCCCTTCTCCAGCCCTGAATGAGCGGCAGCGCCCCTAGTGCCCAGGTGGTGGAGGGGCAGCAGTGTTAGTCTTGCCCTGGGGCTGGGGGTCCCCAGTGCCTGGAGTTGCGGTGCCAGGCCCCTTGGGAGGGGCCCCTCGGGGGCCCACCTGGGGTTAGGATTAGCCCCCAGAACGCCAGCAGGCAGGATCCACAGGCGGTGTGGCGAGCGGGGGGGTGGGGCCGAGGGGAGGGCGCTTGAGAGAGGGAGCGCGGGCCCAAGTGTTTTGGCGCTCGGGGCCTTCGATGCTTGCCGGGGACTCGGAGGGCCCTACCCGTTCTCCTGCCCTGAATGACCGGTGGCGCCCCTACGGCCCAGGTGGCGGTGTGCTGCAGGGTGAGTCAAGTGCTGGGGTTCGGAGGTTCCCAATCCCCAGCGTTAGGGCGCCAGGCCCCTTGGATGGGGCCCCTCAGGAGCCCACCTAGAGCTCGGGTTAGGCCCCAGGAGTCCGGCAAGCCCGATCTGCTGGATGTGCAGCAAGCGGAGGGGCAGGCGAGCTGAGGGCGCTGAGGAGTGGGAACGTGGGCCCAAGCGCTTTGGGGCGGGGGGCCATCGAAGGTCCGCGGGGGGCTCGGAGGGCCCAGCCCCTTCTCCAGCCCTGAATGAGAGACAGCGCCCCTAGTGGCCCAGGTGGTGGACGGCAGCAGTGTTCGTCGGGCCCTGGGGCTCAGGGGTCCCCAATCCCCAGCGTTGCAGCCCCAGGCCCCTTTTCAGGGGCCTCTCGGGGACTGACCTAGGGTTAGGGTTAGCAAGAAGGATGCCGGCAGGCCCGAAATGCCCGCTGTGCAGCGAGTGGAGGGGCGGCCGGAGTGAGGGCGCTGGCGAGCTGGAGCCTGGGCCCAAACATTTTGGAGCGGGGGTGGGGGGGCTTCGAAGGTTGCCTGGGGCACAGAGGGCCCTGCCCCTTCTCACGCCCTGAATGATCGGCGGGCCCCCTAGCGGCCCAGGTGGCGGGGGGCTGCAGGGTGAGTCCAGCGCTGGGTCTCGGGTCCCCAATCTCCGGCGTTGAGGCGCCAAGCCCCTTGGGATGGGCCCCTCAGGGACCCACCTAGGGTTTGGGTTAGCCCCCAGGAGGCCTTCAGGCCCAATCACCTGGCTGTGTGGCTCACGGTGGTGCGGGCCGAGGGGAGGGAGCTGGCGAGCGGGACCGGGGGCCCGCAGGTTTTGGCGCGGGGTCCTTCGAAGGAGGTCGGGGGCTCGGAGGGCCCTGCCCCTTCTCCCGCCTGAATGACCGGCGGTGCCCCTAGCAGCCCAGGTGCCATGGGGCTGCAGGGCGAGTCCGGCCCTGAGGCTAAGACGTCCAGGATCCCCGGCGTGGCTGCGTAAGGCCCCTTGGGAGGGGCCCCTCGGGGACCGCCCTAGGGTTAAGGTTACCCCCAGGTGGCCGGCAGGTCCGATCCGCCTGCTGTCTTCCGAGCGGAGGGGCCGCTTGAGGTGAGGGCGCTGACGGGTGGGAACGTGAGCCCAAGAGCTTTGGGGCGGGGGGCCATCGAAGGTCGGCGGGGGCTCAGAGGGCCCTTCCCCTTCTCCAGCCCTGAATGAGCGGCAGTGCCCCTAGTGCCCAGGTGGTGGAGGGGCAGCAGTGTTGGTCTTGCCCTGGGGCTGGGGGTCCCCAATGCCTGGAGTTGCGGTGCCAGGCCCCTTGGGAGGGGCTCCTCGGGGCCCACCTAGGGTTAGGATTAGCCCCCAGAACGCCGGCAGGCAGGATCCACAGGCGGTGTGGCGAGCAGGGTGTGGGCCCGAGGGGAGGGCGCTGGAGAGAGGGAGCGCAGGCCCAAGTGTTTTGGCGCACGGGGCCTTCGAAGCTCGCCGGGGACTCGGAGGGCCCTACCCGTTCTCCCGCCCTGAATGACCGGTGGCGCCCCTACGGCCCAGGTGGCGGTGGGCTGCAGGTTGAGTCCAGCGTTGGGGATCGGAGGTTCCCAATCCCCGGGGTAGGGGCGCCAAGCCCCTTGGGATGGGCCCCTCGGGGACCCACCTAGGGTTTGGGTTAGCCCCCAGGAGTCCGGCAAGCCCAATCCCTTGGCTGTGTGGCTCGCGGTGGGGCGGGCCGAGGGGAGGGAGCTGACGAGCGGGACCGTGGGCCCAGAGGTTTTGGTGCGGGGGCCTTCGACGGAGGTCGGGGGCTAGGAGGGCCCTGCCCCTTCTCCCGCCTGAATGACCGGCGGCGCTCCTAGCGGCCAGAGTTGCGGGGGACTGCAGGGTGATTCCAACGCTGGGATTCAGTGGTTCCCAATCCCCGGCGTTGGGTCGCCAAGCCCCTTGGGAGGGGCCCCTCGGGGACCCACCTAGTGTTCAGGTTAGCCCCCAGGTGGCCGGCAGGTCCGATCCGCCTGATGTCTTTCTAGCAGATGGGCCGCTTGAGGTGAGGGCGCTGACTGGTGGGAACGTGGGCCCAAGCGCTTGGGGCGGGGGGCCATCGAAGGTCCGCGGGGGCTCAGAGGGCCCTGCCCCTTCTCCAGCCCTGAATGAGCGGCAGCGCCCCTAGTGCCCAGGTGGTGGAGGGGCAGCAGTGTTAGTCTTGCCCTGGGGCTGGGGGTCCCCAATGCCTGGAATTGCGGTGCCAGGCCCCTTGGGAGGGGCCCCTCGGGGGCCCAGCTAGGGTTAGGATTAGCCCCCAGGACGCCGGCAGGCAGGATCCACCGGAGGTGTGGCGAGCGGGGGGTGGGGCCGAGGGGAGGGCGCTGGAGAGAGGGAGCATGGGCCTAAGTGTTTTGGCGAACGGGGCCTTCGAAGCTCGCCGGGGACTCGGAGGGCCCTACCCGTTCTCCTGCCCTGAATGACCGGTGGCGCCCCTATGGCCCAGGTGGCGGTGGGCTGCAGGGTGAGTCAAGTGTTGGGGTTCGGAGTTTCCCAATCCCCGGCGTTAGGGCGCCAGGCCCCTTGAATGGGGCCCCTCAGGAGCCCACCTAGAGCTCGGGTTAGCCCCCAGGAGTCCGGCAAGCCCGATCTGCTGGATGTGCAGCGAGCGGAGGAGCAGGCGAGCTGAGGGCGCTGAGGAGTGGGAACGTGGGCCCAAGCGCTTTGGGGCGGGGGGCCATCGAAGGTCCGCGGGGCCTCAGAGGGCCCTGCCCCTTCTCCAGCCCTGAATGAGAGACAGCGCCCCTAGTGGCCCAGGTGGTGGACGGCAGCAGTGTTTGCCTGGCCCTGGGGCTCGGGGGTCCCCAATCCCCAGCGTTGCATCCCCAGGCCCCTTGTCAGGGTTCTCTCGGGGACTGACCTAGGGTTAGGGTTAGCGAGAAGGATGCCGGCCGGCCCGAAATGCCCGCTGTGCAGCGAGTGGAGGGGCGGGCGGAGTGAGGGCGCTGGCGAGCTGGAGCCTGAGCCCAAACATTTTGGACCGGGGGGGGGGGGCATCGAAGGTTCCCTGGGGCACAGAGGGCCCTGCCCATTCTCACGCCCTGAATGACCGGCGGGCCCCCTAGCGGCCTAGGTGGCGGGGGGCTGCAGGGTGAGTCCGGCGCTGGGACTCGGGTCCCCAATCTCTGGCGTTGAGGCGCCAGGCCCCTTGGGTGGGGCCTCTCAGGAGCCCACCTAGAGTTAGTGTTAGCCCCCGGGAGGCCGGCAAGCCCGACCTGCTGGATGTGCGGCGAGCAGAGGGGTAGGCCGAGCTGAGGGTGCTGAGGAGTGGGAGCATGGGCCCAACCGTTTTGGCGCGGGGGCCTTCGAAGGTCATCAGGGGCTAGGAGGGCCCTGCTCCTTCTCCCGCCTGAATGACCGGCGGCGCCCCTAGCGGCCGGAGTGGCGGGGGGCTGCAGGGTGATTCCACCGCTGGAGTTCAGTGGTTCCCAATCCCCGGCGTTGGGTCGCCAAGCCCCTTGGGAGGGGCCCCTCGGGGACCCACCTAGGGTTCAGGTTAGCCCCCAGGAGGCCGGCAGGTCCAATCCGCCTGCTGTGTTTCGAGCGGAGGGGCGGGTTGAGGTGAGGGCGCTGACTAGTGGGAACGTGGGCCCAAGCGCTTTGGGGCGGGGGGGGCCATCGAAGGTCGGTGGGGGCTCGGAGGGCCCTGCCCCTTCTCCCGCCTGAATGACCGGCGGCGCCCCTAGCGGCCCCGGTGGCGGGGAGCTGCAGGGTGAGTCCAGCGCTGGGGTTTGGAGGTTCCCAGTCGCCCGCGTTGGGGCGCCAAGCCCCTTTGGATGGGCCCCTCTGGGACCCACCTAGGGTTTGGGTTAGCCCCCAGGAGGCATTCAGGCCCAATCCCCTGGCTGTGTGACTCGCGGTGTGGCGGGCCGAGGGGAGGGAGCTGGCGAGGGGGACCGGGGGCCCGCAGGTTTTGGCGCGGGGTCCTTCGAAGGAGGTCAGGGGCTCGGACGGCCCTGCCCCTTCTCCCGCCTGAATGACCGGCGGTGCCCCTAGCAGCCCGGGTGCCAGGGGGCTGCAGGGTGAGTCCGGCCCTGGGGCTAAGACCGCCAGGATCCCTGGCGTGGCTGCGCAAGTCCCCTTGGGAGGGGCCCCTCGGGGACCGCCCTAGGATTAAGGTTACCCCCAGGTGGCCGGCAGGTCCGATCGGCCTGCTGTCTTTCGAGCGGAGGGGCCGCTTGAGGTGAGGGCGCTGACTGGTGGGAACGTGGGCCCAAGCGCTTTGGGGCGGGGGGCCATCGAAGGTCGGCGGGGGCTCAGAGGGCCCTGCCCCTTCTCCAGCCCTGAAAGAGCGGCAGCGCCCCTAGTGCCCAGGTGGTGGAGGGGCAGCAGTGTTAGTCTTGCCCTGGGGCTGGGGGTCCCCAGTGCCTGGAGTTGCGGTGCCAGGCCCCTTGGGAGGGGCCCCTCGGGGGCCCACCTGGGGTTAGGATTAGCCCCCAGAACGCCAGCAGGCAGGATCCACAGGCGGTGTGGCGAGCGGGGGGGTGGGGCCGAGGGGAGGGCGCTGGAGAGAGGGAGCGCGGGCCCAAGTGTTTTGGCGCACGGGGCCTTCGATGCTTGCCGGGGACTCGGAGGGCCCTACCCGTTCTCCTGCCCTGAATGACCGGTGGCGCCCCTACGGCCCAGGTGGCGGTGTGCTGCAGGGTGAGTCAAGTGCTGGGGTTCGGAGGTTCCCAATCCCCAGCGTTAGGGCGCCAGGCCCCTTGGATGGGGCCCCTCAGGAGCCCACCTAGAGCTCGGGTTAGGCCCCAGGAGTCCGGCAAGCCCGATCTGCTGGATGTGCAGCAAGCGGAGGGGCAGGCGAGCTGAGGGCGCTGAGGAGTGGGAACGTGGGCCCAAGCGCTTTGGGGCGGGGGGCCATCGAAGGTCCGCGGGGGGCTCGGAGGGCCCAGCCCCTTCTCCAGCCCTGAATGAGAGACAGCGCCCCTAGTGGCCCAGGTGGTGGACGGCAGCAGTGTTCGTCGGGCCCTGGGGCTCAGGGGTCCCCAATCCCCAGCGTTGCAGCCCCAGGCCCCTTTTCAGGGGCCTCTCGGGGACTGACCTAGGGTTAGGGTTAGCAAGAAGGATGCCGGCAGGCCCGAAATGCCCGCTGTGCAGCGAGTGGAGGGGCGGCCGGAGTGAGGGCGCTGGCGAGCTGGAGCCTGGGCCCAAACATTTTGGAGCGGGGGTGGGGGGGCTTCGAAGGTTGCCTGGGGCACAGAGGGCCCTGCCCCTTCTCACGCCCTGAATGATCGGCGGGCCCCCTAGCGGCCCAGGTGGCGGGGGGCTGCAGGGTGAGTCCAGCGCTGGGTCTCGGGTCCCCAATCTCCGGCGTTGAGGCGCCAAGCCCCTTGGGATGGGCCCCTCAGGGACCCACCTAGGGTTTGGGTTAGCCCCCAGGAGGCCTTCAGGCCCAATCACCTGGCTGTGTGGCTCACGGTGGTGCGGGCCGAGGGGAGGGAGCTGGCGAGCGGGACCGGGGGCCCGCAGGTTTTGGCGCGGGGTCCTTCGAAGGAGGTCGGGGGCTCGGAGGGCCCTGCCCCTTCTCCCGCCTGAATGACCGGCGGTGCCCCTAGCAGCCCAGGTGCCATGGGGCTGCAGGGCGAGTCCGGCCCTGAGGCTAAGACGTCCAGGATCCCCGGCGTGGCTGCGTAAGGCCCCTTGGGAGGGGCCCCTCGGGGACCGCCCTAGGGTTAAGGTTACCCCCAGGTGGCCGGCAGGTCCGATCCGCCTGCTGTCTTCCGAGCGGAGGGGCCGCTTGAGGCGAGGGCGCTGACGGGTGGGAACGTGAGCCCAAGAGCTTTGGGGCGGGGGGCCATCGAAGGTCGGCGGGGGCTCAGAGGGCCCTTCCCCTTCTCCAGCCCTGAATGAGCGGCAGTGCCCCTAGTGCCCAGGTGGTGGAGGGGCAGCAGTGTTGGTCTTGCCCTGGGGGTCCCCAATGCCTGGAGTTGCGGTGCCAGGCCCCTTGGGAGGGGCTCCTCGGGGCCCACCTAGGGTTAGGATTAGCCCCCAGAACGCCGGCAGGCAGGATCCACAGGCGGGTTGTGGCGAGCAGGGTGTGGGCCCGAGGGGAGGGCGCTGGAGAGAGGGAGCGCGGGGGCCCAAGTGTTTTGGCGCACGGGGCCTTCGAAGCTCGCCGGGGACTCGGAGGGCCCTACCCGTTCTCCCGCCCTGAATGACCGGGTGGCGCCCCTACGGCCCAGGTGGCGGTGGGCTGCAGGTTGAGTCCAGCGTTGGGGGATCGGAGGTTCCCAATCCCCGGGGTAGGGGCGCCAAGCCCCTTGGGATGGGCCCCTCGGGGACCCACCTAGGGTTTGGGTTAGCCCCCAGGAGTCCGGCAAGCCCAATCCCTTGGCTGTGTGGCTCGCGGTGGGGCGGGCCCGAGGGGAGGGAGCTGACGAGCGGGACCGTGGGCCCAGAGGTTTTGGTGCGGGGGCCTTCGACGGAGGTCGGGGGCTAGGAGGGCCCTGCCCCTTCTCCCGCCTGAATGACCGGCGGCGCTCCTAGCGGCCAGAGTTGCGGGGGACTGCAGGGTGATTCCAACGCTGGGATTCAGTGGTTCCCAATCCCCGGCGTTGGGTCGCCAAGCCCCTTGGGAGGGGCCCCTCGGGGACCCACCTAGTGTTCAGGTGAGCCCCCAGGTGGCCGGCAGGTCCGATCCGCCTGATGTCTTTCTAGCAGATGGCCGCTTGAGGTGAGGGCGCTGACTGGTGGGAACGTGGGCCCAAGCGCTTTGGGGCGGGGGGCCATCGAAGGTCGGCGGGGGCTCAGAGGGCCCTGCCCCTTCTCCAGCCCTGAATGAGCGGCAGCGCCCCTAGTGCCCAGGTGGTGGAGGGGCAGCAGTGTTAGTCTTGCCCTGGGGCTGGGGGTCCCCAGTGCCTGGAGTTGCGGTGCCAGGCCCCTTGGGAGGGGCCCCTCGGGGGCCCACCTGGGGTTAGGATTAGCCCCCAGAACGCCAGCAGGCAGGATCCACAGGCGGTGTGGCGAGCGGGGGGGTGGGGCCGAGGGGAGGGCGCTGGAGAGAGGGAGCGCGGGCCCAAGTGTTTTGGCGCACGGGGCCTTCGATGCTTGCCGGGGACTCGGAGGGCCCTACCCGTTCTCCTGCCCTGAATGACCGGTGGCGCCCCTACGGCCCAGGTGGCGGTGTGCTGCAGGGTGAGTCAAGTGCTGGGGTTCGGAGGTTCCCAATCCCCAGCGTTAGGGCGCCAGGCCCCTTGGATGGGGCCCCTCAGGAGCCCACCTAGAGCTCGGGTTAGGCCCCAGGAGTCCGGGAAGCCCGATCTGCTGGATGTGCAGCAAGCGGAGGGGCAGGCGAGCTGAGGGCGCTGAGGAGTGGGAACGTGGGCCCAAGCGCTTTGGGGCGGGGGGCCATCGAAGGTCCGCGGGGGGCTCGGAGGGCCCAGCCCCTTCTCCAGCCCTGAATGAGAGACAGCGCCCCTAGTGGCCCAGGTGGTGGACGGCAGCAGTGTTCGTCGGGCCCTGGGGCTCAGGGGTCCCCAATCCCCAGCGTTGCAGCCCCAGGCCCCTTTTCAGGGGCCTCTCGGGGACTGACCTAGGGTTAGGGTTAGCAAGAAGGATGCCGGCAGGCCCGAAATGCCCGCTGTGCAGCGAGTGGAGGGGCGGCCGGAGTGAGGGCGCTGGCGAGCTGGAGCCTGGGCCCAAACATTTTGGAGCGGGGGTGGGGGGGCTTCGAAGGTTGCCTGGGGCACAGAGGGCCCTGCCCCTTCTCACGCCCTGAATGATCGGCGGGCCCCCTAGCGGCCCAGGTGGCGGGGGGCTGCAGGGTGAGTCCAGCGCTGGGTCTCGGGTCCCCAATCTCCGGCGTTGAGGCGCCAAGCCCCTTGGGATGGGCCCCTCAGGGACCCACCTAGGGTTTGGGTTAGCCCCCAGGAGGCCTTCAGGCCCAATCACCTGGCTGTGTGGCTCACGGTGGTGCGGGCCGAGGGGAGGGAGCTGGCGAGCGGGACCGGGGGCCCGCAGGTTTTGGCGCGGGGTCCTTCGAAGGAGGTCGGGGGCTCGGAGGGCCCTGCCCCTTCTCCCGCCTGAATGACCGGCGGTGCCCCTAGCAGCCCAGGTGCCATGGGGCTGCAGGGCGAGTCCGGCCCTGAGGCTAAGACGTCCAGGATCCCCGGCGTGGCTGCGTAAGGCCCCTTGGGAGGGGCCCCTCGGGGACCGCCCTAGGGTTAAGGTTACCCCCAGGTGGCCGGCAGGTCCGATCCGCCTGCTGTCTTCCGAGCGGAGGGGCCGCTTGAGGTGAGGGCGCTGACGGGTGGGAACGTGAGCCCAAGAGCTTTGGGGCGGGGGGCCATCGAAGGTCGGCGGGGGCTCAGAGGGCCCTTCCCCTTCTCCAGCCCTGAATGAGCGGCAGTGCCCCTAGTGCCCAGGTGGTGGAGGGGCAGCAGTGTTGGTCTTGCCCTGGGGCTGGGGGTCCCCAATGCCTGGAGTTGCGGTGCCAGGCCCCTTGGGAGGGGCTCCTCGGGGCCCACCTAGGGTTAGGATTAGCCCCCAGAACGCCGGCAGGCAGGATCCACAGGCGGTGTGGCGAGCAGGGTGTGGGCCCGAGGGGAGGGCGCTGGAGAGAGGGAGCGCAGGCCCAAGTGTTTTGGCGCACGGGGCCTTCGAAGCTCGCCGGGGACTCGGAGGGCCCTACCCGTTCTCCCGCCCTGAATGACCGGTGGCGCCCCTACGGCCCAGGTGGCGGTGGGCTGCAGGTTGAGTCCAGCGTTGGGGATCGGAGGTTCCCAATCCCCGGGGTAGGGGCGCCAAGCCCCTTGGGATGGGCCCCTCGGGGACCCACCTAGGGTTTGGGTTAGCCCCCAGGAGTCCGGCAAGCCCAATCCCTTGGCTGTGTGGCTCGCGGTGGGGCGGGCCGAGGGGAGGGAGCTGACGAGCGGGACCGTGGGCCCAGAGGTTTTGGTGCGGGGGCCTTCGACGGAGGTCGGGGGCTAGGAGGGCCCTGCCCCTTCTCCCGCCTGAATGACCGGCGGCGCTCCTAGCGGCCAGAGTTGCGGGGGACTGCAGGGTGATTCCAACGCTGGGATTCAGTGGTTCCCAATCCCCGGCGTTGGGTCGCCAAGCCCCTTGGGAGGGGCCCCTCGGGGACCCACCTAGTGTTCAGGTTAGCCCCCAGGTGGCCGGCAGGTCCGATCCGCCTGATGTCTTTCTAGCAGATGGGCCGCTTGAGGTGAGGGCGCTGACTGGTGGGAACGTGGGCCCAAGCGCTTGGGGCGGGGGGCCATCGAAGGTCCGCGGGGGCTCAGAGGGCCCTGCCCCTTCTCCAGCCCTGAATGAGCGGCAGCGCCCCTAGTGCCCAGGTGGTGGAGGGGCAGCAGTGTTAGTCTTGCCCTGGGGCTGGGGGTCCCCAATGCCTGGAATTGCGGTGCCAGGCCCCTTGGGAGGGGCCCCTCGGGGGCCCAGCTAGGGTTAGGATTAGCCCCCAGGACGCCGGCAGGCAGGATCCACCGGAGGTGTGGCGAGCGGGGGGTGGGGCCGAGGGGAGGGCGCTGGAGAGAGGGAGCATGGGCCTAAGTGTTTTGGCGAACGGGGCCTTCGAAGCTCGCCGGGGACTCGGAGGGCCCTACCCGTTCTCCTGCCCTGAATGACCGGTGGCGCCCCTATGGCCCAGGTGGCGGTGGGCTGCAGGGTGAGTCAAGTGTTGGGGTTCGGAGTTTCCCAATCCCCGGCGTTAGGGCGCCAGGCCCCTTGAATGGGGCCCCTCAGGAGCCCACCTAGAGCTCGGGTTAGCCCCCAGGAGTCCGGCAAGCCCGATCTGCTGGATGTGCAGCGAGCGGAGGAGCAGGCGAGCTGAGGGCGCTGAGGAGTGGGAACGTGGGCCCAAGCGCTTTGGGGCGGGGGGCCATCGAAGGTCCGCGGGGCCTCAGAGGGCCCTGCCCCTTCTCCAGCCCTGAATGAGAGATAGCGCCCCTAGTGGCCCAGGTGGTGGACGGCAGCAGTGTTTGTCTGGCCCTGGGGCTCGGGGGTCCCCAATCCCCAGCGTTGCATCCCCAGGCCCCTTGTCAGGGTTCTCTCGGGGACTGACCTAGGGTTAGGGTTAGCGAGAAGGATGCCGGCCGGCCCGAAATGCCCGCTGTGCAGCGAGTGGAGGGGCGGGCGGAGTGAGGGCGCTGGCGAGCTGGAGCCTGAGCCCAAACATTTTGGACCGGGGGGGGGGGGGCATCGAAGGTTCCCTGGGGCACAGAGGGCCCTGCCCATTCTCACGCCCTGAATGACCGGCGGGCCCCCTAGCGGCCTAGGTGGCGGGGGGCTGCAGGGTGAGTCCGGCGCTGGGACTCGGGTCCCCAATCTCTGGCGGTGAGGCGCCAGGCCCCTTGGGTGGGGCCTCTCAGGAGCCCACCTAGAGTTAGTGTTAGCCCCCGGGAGGCCGGCAAGCCCGACCTTCTGGATGTGCGGCGAGCAGAGGGGTAGGCCGAGCTGAGGGTGCTGAGGAGTGGGAGCGTGGGCCCAACCGTTTTGGCGCGGGGGCCTTCGAAGGTCATCAGGGGCTAGGAGGGCCCTGCTCCTTCTCCCGCCTGAATGACCGGCGGCGCCCCTAGCGGCCGGAGTGGCGGGGGGCTGCAGGGTGATTCCACCGCTGGAGTTCAGTGGTTCCCAATCCCCGGCGTTGGGTCGCCAAGCCCCTTGGGAGGGGCCCCTCGGGGACCCACCTAGGGTTCAGGTTAGCCCCCAGGAGGCCGGCAGGTCCAATCCGCCTGCTGTGTTTCGAGCGGAGGGGCGGGTTGAGGTGAGGGCGCTGACTAGTGGGAACGTGGGCCCAAGCGCTTTGGGGCGGGGGGGCCATCGAAGGTCGGTGGGGGCTCGGAGGGCCCTGCCCCTTCTCCCGCCTGAATGACCGGCGGCGCCCCTAGCGGCCCCGGTGGCGGGGAGCTGCAGGGTGAGTCCAGCGCTGGGGTTTGGAGGTTCCCAGTCGCCCGCGTTGGGGCGCCAAGCCCCTTTGGATGGGCCCCTCTGGGACCCACCTAGGGTTTGGGTTAGCCCCCAGGAGGCATTCAGGCCCAATCCCCTGGCTGTGTGACTCGCGGTGTGGCGGGCCGAGGGGAGGGAGCTGGCGAGGGGGACCGGGGGCCCGCAGGTTTTGGCGCGGGGTCCTTCGAAGGAGGTCAGGGGCTCGGACGGCCCTGCCCCTTCTCCCGCCTGAATGACCGGCGGTGCCCCTAGCAGCCCGGGTGCCAGGGGGCTGCAGGGTGAGTCCGGCCCTGGGGCTAAGACCGCCAGGATCCCTGGCGTGGCTGCGCAAGTCCCCTTGGGAGGGGCCCCTCGGGGACCGCCCTAGGATTAAGGTTACCCCCAGGTGGCCGGCAGGTCCGATCGGCCTGCTGTCTTTCGAGCGGAGGGGCCGCTTGAGGTGAGGGCGCTGACTGGTGGGAACGTGGGCCCAAGCGCTTTGGGGCGGGGGGCCATCGAAGGTCGGCGGGGGCTCAGAGGGCCCTACCCCTTCTCCAGCCCTGAAAGAGCGGCAGCGCCCCTAGTGCCCAGGTGGTGGAGGGGCAGCAGTGTTAGTCTTGCCCTGGGGCTGGGGGTCCCCAGTGCCTGGAGTTGCGGTGCCAGGCCCCTTGGGAGGGGCCCCTCGGGGGCCCACCTGGGGTTAGGATTAGCCCCCAGAACGCCAGCAGGCAGGATCCACAGGCGGTGTGGCGAGCGGGGGGGTGGGGCCGAGGGGAGGGCGCTGGAGAGAGGGAGCGCGGGCCCAAGTGTTTTGGCGCACGGGGCCTTCGATGCTTGCCGGGGACTCGGAGGGCCCTACCCGTTCTCCTGCCCTGAATGACCGGTGGCGCCCCTACGGCCCAGGTGGCGGTGTGCTGCAGGGTGAGTCAAGTGCTGGGGTTCGGAGGTTCCCAATCCCCAGCGTTAGGGCGCCAGGCCCCTTGGATGGGGCCCCTCAGGAGCCCACCTAGAGCTCGGGTTAGGCCCCAGGAGTCCGGCAAGCCCGATCTGCTGGATGTGCAGCAAGCGGAGGGGCAGGCGAGCTGAGGGCGCTGAGGAGTGGGAACGTGGGCCCAAGCGCTTTGGGGCGGGGGGCCATCGAAGGTCCGCGGGGGGCTCGGAGGGCCCAGCCCCTTCTCCAGCCCTGAATGAGAGACAGCGCCCCTAGTGGCCCAGGTGGTGGACGGCAGCAGTGTTCGTCGGGCCCTGGGGCTCAGGGGTCCCCAATCCCCAGCGTTGCAGCCCCAGGCCCCTTTTCAGGGGCCTCTCGGGGACTGACCTAGGGTTAGGGTTAGCAAGAAGGATGCCGGCAGGCCCGAAATGCCCGCTGTGCAGCGAGTGGAGGGGCGGCCGGAGTGAGGGCGCTGGCGAGCTGGAGCCTGGGCCCAAACATTTTGGAGCGGGGGTGGGGGGGCTTCGAAGGTTGCCTGGGGCACAGAGGGCCCTGCCCCTTCTCACGCCCTGAATGATCGGCGGGCCCCCTAGCGGCCCAGGTGGCGGGGGGCTGCAGGGTGAGTCCAGCGCTGGGTCTCGGGTCCCCAATCTCCGGCGTTGAGGCGCCAAGCCCCTTGGGATGGGCCCCTCAGGGACCCACCTAGGGTTTGGGTTAGCCCCCAGGAGGCCTTCAGGCCCAATCACCTGGCTGTGTGGCTCACGGTGGTGCGGGCCGAGGGGAGGGAGCTGGCGAGCGGGACCGGGGGCCCGCAGGTTTTGGCGCGGGGTCCTTCGAAGGAGGTCGGGGGCTCGGAGGGCCCTGCCCCTTCTCCCGCCTGAATGACCGGCGGTGCCCCTAGCAGCCCAGGTGCCATGGGGCTGCAGGGCGAGTCCGGCCCTGAGGCTAAGACGTCCAGGATCCCCGGCGTGGCTGCGTAAGGCCCCTTGGGAGGGGCCCCTCGGGGACCGCCCTAGGGTTAAGGTTACCCCCAGGTGGCCGGCAGGTCCGATCCGCCTGCTGTCTTCCGAGCGGAGGGGCCGCTTGAGGCGAGGGCGCTGACGGGTGGGAACGTGAGCCCAAGAGCTTTGGGGCGGGGGGCCATCGAAGGTCGGCGGGGGCTCAGAGGGCCCTTCCCCTTCTCCAGCCCTGAATGAGCGGCAGTGCCCCTAGTGCCCAGGTGGTGGAGGGGCAGCAGTGTTGGTCTTGCCCTGGGGCTGGGGGTCCCCAATGCCTGGAGTTGCGGTGCCAGGCCCCTTGGGAGGGGCTCCTCGGGGCCCACCTAGGGTTAGGATTAGCCCCCAGAACGCCGGCAGGCAGGATCCACAGGCGGTGTGGCGAGCAGGGTGTGGGCCCGAGGGGAGGGCGCTGGAGAGAGGGAGCGCGGGCCCAAGTGTTTTGGCGCACGGGGCCTTCGAAGCTCGCCGGGGACTCGGAGGGCCCTACCCGTTCTCCCGCCCTGAATGACCGGTGGCGCCCCTACGGCCCAGGTGGCGGTGGGCTGCAGGTTGAGTCCAGCGTTGGGGATCGGAGGTTCCCAATCCCCGGGGTAGGGGCGCCAAGCCCCTTGGGATGGGCCCCTCGGGGACCCACCTAGGGTTTGGGTTAGCCCCCAGGAGTCCGGCAAGCCCAATCCCTTGGCTGTGTGGCTCGCGGTGGGGCGGGCCGAGGGGAGGGAGCTGACGAGCGGGACCGTTGGCCCAGAGGTTTTGGTGCAGGGGCCTTCGACGGAGGTCGGGGACTAGGAGGGCCCTGCCCCTTCTCCCGCCTGAATGACCGGCGGCGCTCCTAGCGGCCAGAGTTGCGGGGGACTGCAGGGTGATTCCAACGCTGGGATTCAGTGGTTCCCAATCCCCGGCGTTGGGTCGCCAAGCCCCTTGGGAGGGGCCCCTCGGGGACCCACCTAGTGTTCAGGTTAGCCCCCAGGTGGCCGGCAGGTCCGATCCGCCTGATGTCTTTCTAGCAGATGGGCCGCTTGAGGTGAGGGCGCTGACTGGTGGGAACGTGGGCCCAAGCGCTTGGGGCGGGGGGCCATCGAAGGTCCGCGGGGGCTCAGAGGGCCCTGCCCCTTCTCCAGCCCTGAATGAGCGGCAGCGCCCCTAGTGCCCAGGTGGTGGAGGGGCAGCAGTGTTAGTCTTGCCCTGGGGCTGGGGGTCCCCAATGCCTGGAATTGCGGTGCCAGGCCCCTTGGGAGGGGCCCCTCGGGGGCCCAGCTAGGGTTAGGATTAGCCCCCAGGACGCCGGCAGGCAGGATCCACCGGAGGTGTGGCGAGCGGGGGGTGGGGCCGAGGGGAGGGCGCTGGAGAGAGGGAGCATGGGCCTAAGTGTTTTGGCGAACGGGGCCTTCGAAGCTCGCCGGGGACTCGGAGGGCCCTACCCGTTCTCCTGCCCTGAATGACCGGTGGCGCCCCTATGGCCCAGGTGGCGGTGGGCTGCAGGGTGAGTCAAGTGTTGGGGTTCGGAGTTTCCCAATCCCCGGCGTTAGGGCGCCAGGCCCCTTGAATGGGGCCCCTCAGGAGCCCACCTAGAGCTCGGGTTAGCCCCCAGGAGTCCGGCAAGCCCGATCTGCTGGATGTGCAGCGAGCGGAGGAGCAGGCGAGCTGAGGGCGCTGAGGAGTGGGAACGTGGGCCCAAGCGCTTTGGGGCGGGGGGGCCATCGAAGGTCCGCGGGGCCTCAGAGGGCCCTGCCCCTTCTCCAGCCCTGAATGAGAGACAGCGCCCCTAGTGGCCCAGGTGGTGGACGGCAGCAGTGTTTGTCTGGCCCTGGGGCTCGGGGGTCCCCAATCCCCCGCGTTGCATCCCCAGGCCCCTTGTCAGGGTTCTCTGGGGGACTGACCTAGGGTTAGGGTTAGCGAGAAGGATGGGGCCGGCCCGAAATGCCCGCTGTGCAGCGAGTGGAGGGGCGGGCGGAGTGAGGGCGCTGGCGAGCTGGAGCCTGAGCCCAAACATTTTGGACCGGGGGGGGGGGGGGGGGGCATCGAAGGTTCCCTGGGGCACAGAGGGCCCTGCCCATTCTCACGCCCTGAATGACCGGCGGGCCCCCTAGCGGCCTAGGTGGCGGGGGGCTGCAGGGTGAGTCCGGCGCTGGGACTCGGGTCCCCAATCTCTGGCGTTGAGGCGCCAGGCCCCTTGGGTGGGGCCCCTCAGGAGCCCACCTAGAGTTAGTGTTAGCCCCCGGGAGGCCGGCAAGCCCGACCTGCTGGATGTGCGGCGAGCAGAGGGGTAGGCCGAGCTGAGGGTGCTGAGGAGTGGGAGCGTGGGCCCAACCGTTTTGGCGCGGGGGCCTTCGAAGGTCATCAGGGGCTAGGAGGGCCCTGCTCCTTCTCCCGCCTGAATGACCGGCGGCGCCCCTAGCGGCCGGAGTGGCGGGGGGCTGCAGGGTGATTCCACCGCTGGAGTTCAGTGGTTCCCAATCCCCGGCGTTGGGTCGCCAAGCCCCTTGGGAGGGGCCCCTCGGGGACCCACCTAGGGTTCAGGTTAGCCCCCAGGAGGCCGGCAGGTCCAATCCGCCTGCTGTGTTTCGAGCGGAGGGGCGGGTTGAGGTGAGGGCGCTGACTAGTGGGAACGTGGGCCCAAGCGCTTTGGGGCGGGGGGGCCATCGAAGGTCGGTGGGGGCTCGGAGGGCCCTGCCCCTTCTCCCGCCTGAATGACCGGCGGCGCCCCTAGCGGCCCCGGTGGCGGGGAGCTGCAGGGTGAGTCCAGCGCTGGGGTTTGGAGGTTCCCAGTCGCCCGCGTTGGGGCGCCAAGCCCCTTTGGATGGGCCCCTCTGGGACCCACCTAGGGTTTGGGTTAGCCCCCAGGAGGCATTCAGGCCCAATCCCCTGGCTGTGTGACTCGCGGTGTGGCGGGCCGAGGGGAGGGAGCTGGCGAGGGGGACCGGGGGCCCGCAGGTTTTGGCGCGGGGTCCTTCGAAGGAGGTCAGGGGCTCGGACGGCCCTGCCCCTTCTCCCGCCTGAATGACCGGCGGTGCCCCTAGCAGCCCGGGTGCCAGGGGGCTGCAGGGTGAGTCCGGCCCTGGGGCTAAGACCGCCAGGATCCCTGGTGTGGCTGCGCAAGTCCCCTTGGGAGGGGCCCCTCGGGGACCGCCCTAGGATTAAGGTTACCCCCAGGTGGCCGGCAGGTCCGATCGGCCTGCTGTCTTTCGAGCGGAGGGGCCGCTTGAGGTGAGGGCGCTGACTGGTGGGAACGTGGGCCCAAGCGCTTTGGGGCGGGGGGCCATCGAAGGTCGGCGGGGGCTCAGAGGGCCCTGCCCCTTCTCCAGCCCTGAATGAGCGGCAGCGCCCCTAGTGCCCAGGTGGTGGAGGGGCAGCAGTGTTAGTCTTGCCCTGGGGCTGGGGGTCCCCAGTGCCTGGAGTTGCGGTGCCAGGCCCCTTGGGAGGGGCCCCTCGGGGGCCCACCTGGGGTTAGGATTAGCCCCCAGAACGCCAGCAGGCAGGATCCACAGGCGGTGTGGCGAGCGGGGGGGTGGGGCCGAGGGGAGGGCGCTGGAGAGAGGGAGCGCGGGCCCAAGTGTTTTGGCGCACAGGGCCTTCGATGCTTGCCGGGGACTCGGAGGGCCCTACCCGTTCTCCTGCCCTGAATGACCGGTGGCGCCCCTACGGCCCAGGTGGCGGTGTGCTGCAGGGTGAGTCAAGTGCTGGGGTTCGGAGGTTCCCAATCCCCAGCGTTAGGGCGCCAGGCCCCTTGGATGGGGCCCCTCAGGAGCCCACCTAGAGCTCGGGTTAGGCCCCAGGAGTCCGGCAAGCCCGATCTGCTGGATGTGCAGCAAGCGGAGGGGCAGGCGAGCTGAGGGCGCTGAGGAGTGGGAACGTGGGCCCAAGCGCTTTGGGGCGGGGGGCCATCGAAGGTCCGCGGGGGGCTCGGAGGGCCCAGCCCCTTCTCCAGCCCTGAATGAGAGACAGCGCCCCTAGTGGCCCAGGTGGTGGACGGCAGCAGTGTTCGTCGGGCCCTGGGGCTCAGGGGTCCCCAATCCCCAGCGTTGCAGCCCCAGGCCCCTTTTCAGGGGCCTCTCGGGGACTGACCTAGGGTTAGGGTTAGCAAGAAGGATGCCGGCAGGCCCGAAATGCCCGCTGTGCAGCGAGTGGAGGGGCGGCCGGAGTGAGGGCGCTGGCGAGCTGGAGCCTGGGCCCAAACATTTTGGAGCGGGGGTGGGGGGGCTTCGAAGGTTGCCTGGGGCACAGAGGGCCCTGCCCCTTCTCACGCCCTGAATGATCGGCGGGCCCCCTAGCGGCCCAGGTGGCGGGGGGCTGCAGGGTGAGTCCAGCGCTGGGTCTCGGGTCCCCAATCTCCGGCGTTGAGGCGCCAAGCCCCTTGGGATGGGCCCCTCAGGGACCCACCTAGGGTTTGGGTTAGCCCCCAGGAGGCCTTCAGGCCCAATCACCTGGCTGTGTGGCTCACGGTGGTGCGGGCCGAGGGGAGGGAGCTGGCGAGCGGGACCGGGGGCCCGCAGGTTTTGGCGCGGGGTCCTTCGAAGGAGGTCGGGGGCTCGGAGGGCCCTGCCCCTTCTCCCGCCTGAATGACCGGCGGTGCCCCTAGCAGCCCAGGTGCCATGGGGCTGCAGGGCGAGTCCGGCCCTGAGGCTAAGACGTCCAGGATCCCCGGCGTGGCTGCGTAAGGCCCCTTGGGAGGGGCCCCTCGGGGACCGCCCTAGGGTTAAGGTTACCCCCAGGTGGCCGGCAGGTCCGATCCGCCTGCTGTCTTCCGAGCGGAGGGGCCGCTTGAGGCGAGGGCGCTGACGGGTGGGAACGTGAGCCCAAGAGCTTTGGGGCGGGGGGCCATCGAAGGTCGGCGGGGGCTCAGAGGGCCCTTCCCCTTCTCCAGCCCTGAATGAGCGGCAGTGCCCCTAGTGCCCAGGTGGTGGAGGGGCAGCAGTGTTGGTCTTGCCCTGGGGCTGGGGGTCCCCAATGCCTGGAGTTGCGGTGCCAGGCCCCTTGGGAGGGGCTCCTCGGGGCCCACCTAGGGTTAGGATTAGCCCCCAGAACGCCGGCAGGCAGGATCCACAGGCGGTGTGGCGAGCAGGGTGTGGGCCCGAGGGGAGGGCGCTGGAGAGAGGGAGCGCGGGCCCAAGTGTTTTGGCGCACGGGGCCTTCGAAGCTCGCCGGGGACTCGGAGGGCCCTACCCGTTCTCCCGCCCTGAATGACCGGTGGCGCCCCTACGGCCCAGGTGGCGGTGGGCTGCAGGTTGAGTCCAGCGTTGGGGATCGGAGGTTCCCAATCCCCGGGGTAGGGGCGCCAAGCCCCTTGGGATGGGCCCCTCGGGGACCCACCTAGGGTTTGGGTTAGCCCCCAGGAGTCCGGCAAGCCCAATCCCTTGGCTGTGTGGCTCGCGGTGGGGCGGGCCGAGGGGAGGGAGCTGACGAGCGGGACCGTGGGCCCAGAGGTTTTGGTGCGGGGGCCTTCGACGGAGGTCGGGGGCTAGGAGGGCCCTGCCCCTTCTCCCGCCTGAATGACCGGCGGCGCTCCTAGCGGCCAGAGTTGCGGGGGACTGCAGGGTGATTCCAACGCTGGGATTCAGTGGTTCCCAATCCCCGGCGTTGGGTCACCAAGCCCCTTGGGAGGGGCCCCTCGGGGACCCACCTAGTGTTCAGGTTAGCCCCCAGGTGGCCGGCAGGTCCGATCCGCCTGATGTCTTTCTAGCAGATGGGCCGCTTGAGGTGAGGGCGCTGACTGGTGGGAACGTGGGCCCAAGCGCTTTGGGGCGGGGGGCCATCGAAGGTCGGCGGGGGCTCAGAGGGCCCTGCCCCTTCTCCAGCCCTGAATGAGCGGCAGCGCCCCTAGTGCCCAGGTGGTGGAGGGGCAGCAGTGTTAGTCTTGCCCTGGGGCTGGGGGTCCCCAATGCCTGGAATTGCCGTGCCAGGCCCCTTGGGAGGGGCCCCTCGGGGGCCCAGCTAGGGTTAGGATTAGCCCCCAGGACTCCGGCAGGCAGGATCCACCGGAGGTGTGGCGAGCGGGGGGGTGGGGCCGAGGGGAGGGCGCTGGAGAGAGGGAGCATGGGCCTAAGTGTTTTGGCGAACGGGGCCTTCGAAGCTCGCCGGGGACTCGGAGGGCGCTACCCATTCTCCTGCCCTGAATGACCGGTGGCGCCCCTACGGCCCAGGTGGCGGTGGGCTGCAGGGTGAGTCAAGTGGTGGGGTTCGGAGTTTCCCAATCCCCGGCGTTAGGGCGCCAGGCCCCTTGAATGGGGCCCCTCAGGAGCCCACCTAGAGCTCGGGTTAGCCCCCAGGAGTCCGGCAAGCCCGATCTGCTGGATGTGCAGCGAGCGGAGGAGCAGGAGAGCTGAGGGCGCTGAGGAGTGGGAACGTGGGCCCAAGCGCTTTGGGGCGGGGGGCCATCGAAGGTCCGCGGGGCCTCAGAGGGCCCTGCCCCTTCTCCAGCCCTGAATGAGAGACAGCGCCCCTAGTGGCCCAGGTGGTGGACGGCAGCAGTGTTTGTCTGGCCCTGGGGCTCGGGGGTCCCCAATCCCCAGCGTTGCATCCCCAGGCCCCTTGTCAGGGTTCTCTCGGGGACTGACCTAGGGTTAGGGTTAGCGAGAAGGATGCCGGCCGGCCCGAAATGCCCGCTGTGCAGCGAGTGGAGGGGCGGGCGGAGTGAGGGCGCTGGCGAGCTGGAGCCTGAGCCCAAACATTTTGGACCGGGGGGGGGGGGGGGCATCGAAGGTTCCCTGGGGCACAGAGGGCCCTGCCCATTCTCACGCCCTGAATGACCGGCGGGCCCCCTAGCGGCCTAGGTGGCGGGGGGCTGCAGGGTGAGTCCGGCGCTGGGACTCGGGTCCCCAATCTCTGGCGTTGAGGCGCCAGGCCCCTTGGGTGGGGCCTCTCAGGAGCCCACCTAGAGTTAGTGTTAGCCCCCGGGAGGCCGGCAAGCCCGACCTGCTGGATGTGCGGCGAGCAGAGGGGTAGGCCGAGCTGAGGGTGCTGAGGAGTGGGAGCGTGGGCCCAACCGTTTTGGCGCGGGGGCCTTCGAAGGTCATCAGGGGCTAGGAGGGCCCTGCTCCTTCTCCCGCCTGAATGACCGGCGGCGCCCCTAGCGGCCGGAGTGGCGGGGGGCTGCAGGGTGATTCCACCGCTGGAGTTCAGTGGTTCCCAATCCCCGGCGTTGGGTCGCCAAGCCCCTTGGGAGGGGCCCCTCGGGGACCCACCTAGGGTTCAGGTTAGCCCCCAGGAGGCCGGCAGGTCCAATCCGCCTGCTGTGTTTCGAGCGGAGGGGCGGGTTGAGGTGAGGGCGCTGACTAGTGGGAACGTGGGCCCAAGCGCTTTGGGGCGGGGGGGCCATCGAAGGTCGGTGGGGGCTCGGAGGGCCCTGCCCCTTCTCCCGCCTGAATGACCGGCGGCGCCCCTAGCGGCCCCGGTGGCGGGGAGCTGCAGGGTGAGTCCAGCGCTGGGGTTTGGAGGTTCCCAGTCGCCCGCGTTGGGGCGCCAAGCCCCTTTGGATGGGCCCCTCTGGGACCCACCTAGGGTTTGGGTTAGCCCCCAGGAGGCATTCAGGCCCAATCCCCTGGCTGTGTGACTCGCGGTGTGGCGGGCCGAGGGGAGGGAGCTGGCGAGGGGGACCGGGGGCCCGCAGGTTTTGGCGCGGGGTCCTTCGAAGGAGGTCAGGGGCTCGGACGGCCCTGCCCCTTCTCCCGCCTGAATGACCGGCGGTGCCCCTAGCAGCCCGGGTGCCAGGGGGCTGCAGGGTGAGTCCGGCCCTGGGGCTAAGACCGCCAGGATCCCTGGCGTGGCTGCGCAAGTCCCCTTGGGAGGGGCCCCTCGGGGACCGCCCTAGGATTAAGGTTACCCCCAGGTGGCCGGCAGGTCCGATCGGCCTGCTGTCTTTCGAGCGGAGGGGCCGCTTGAGGTGAGGGCGCTGACTGGTGGGAACGTGGGCCCAAGCGCTTTGGGGCGGGGGGCCATCGAAGGTCGGCGGGGGCTCAGAGGGCCCTGCCCCTTCTCCAGCCCTGAATGAGCGGCAGCGCCCCTAGTGCCCAGGTGGTGGAGGGGCAGCAGTGTTAGTCTTGCCCTGGGGCTGGGGGTCCCCAGTGCCTGGAGTTGCGGTGCCAGGCCCCTTCGGAGGGGCCCCTCGGGGGCCCACCTGGGGTTAGGATTAGCCCCCAGAACGCCAGCAGGCAGGATCCACAGGCGGTGTGGCGAGCGGGGGGGTGGGGCCGAGGGGAGGGCGCTGGAGAGAGGGAGCGCGGGCCCAAGTGTTTTGGCGCACGGGGCCTTCGATGCTTGCAGGGGACTCGGAGGGCCCTACCCGTTCTCCTGCCCTGAATGACCGGTGGCGCCCCTACGGCCCAGGTGGCGGTGTGCTGCAGGGTGAGTCAAGTGCTGGGGTTCGGAGGTTCCCAATCCCCAGCGTTAGGGCGCCAGGCCCCTTGGATGGGGCCCCTCAGGAGCCCACCTAGAGCTCGGGTTAGGCCCCAGGAGTCCGGGAAGCCCGATCTGCTGGATGTGCAGCAAGCGGAGGGGCAGGCGAGCTGAGGGCGCTGAGGAGTGGGAACGTGGGCCCAAGCGCTTTGGGGCGGGGGGCCATCGAAGGTCCGCGGGGGGCTCGGAGGGCCCAGCCCCTTCTCCAGCCCTGAATGAGAGACAGCGCCCCTAGTGGCCCAGGTGGTGGACGGCAGCAGTGTTCGTCAGGCCCTGGGGCTCAGGGGTCCCCAATCCCCAGCGTTGCAGCCCCAGGCCCCTTTTCAGGGGCCTCTCGGGGACTGACCTAGGGTTAGGGTTAGCAAGAAGGATGCCGGCAGGCCCGAAATGCCCGCTGTGCAGCGAGTGGAGGGGCGGCCGGAGTGAGGGCGCTGGCGAGCTGGAGCCTGGGCCCAAACATTTTGGAGCGGGGGTGGGGGGGCTTCGAAGGTTGCCTGGGGCACAGAGGGCCCTGCCCCTTCTCACGCCCTGAATGATCGGCGGGCCCCCTAGCGGCCCAGGTGGCGGGGGGCTGCAGGGTGAGTCCAGCGCTGGGTCTCGGGTCCCCAATCTCCGGCGTTGAGGCGCCAAGCCCCTTGGGATGGGCCCCTCAGGGACCCACCTAGGGTTTGGGTTAGCCCCCAGGAGGCCTTCAGGCCCAATCACCTGGCTGTGTGGCTCACGGTGGTGCGGGCCGAGGGGAGGGAGCTGGCGAGCGGGACCGGGGGCCCGCAGGTTTTGGCGCGGGGTCCTTCGAAGGAGGTCGGGGGCTCGGAGGGCCCTGCCCCTTCTCCCGCCTGAATGACCGGCGGTGCCCCTAGCAGCCCAGGTGCCATGGGGCTGCAGGGCGAGTCCGGCCCTGAGGCTAAGACGTCCAGGATCCCCGGCGTGGCTGCGTAAGGCCCCTTGGGAGGGGCCCCTCGGGGACCGCCCTAGGGTTAAGGTTACCCCCAGGTGGCCGGCAGGTCCGATCCGCCTGCTGTCTTCCGAGCGGAGGGGCCGCTTGAGGTGAGGGCGCTGACGGGTGGGAACGTGAGCCCAAGAGCTTTGGGGCGGGGGGCCATCGAAGGTCGGCGGGGGCTCAGAGGGCCCTTCCCCTTCTCCAGCCCTGAATGAGCGGCAGTGCCCCTAGTGCCCAGGTGGTGGAGGGGCAGCAGTGTTGGTCTTGCCCTGGGGCTGGGGGTCCCCAATGCCTGGAGTTGCGGTGCCAGGCCCCTTGGGAGGGGCTCCTCGGGGCCCACCTAGGGTTAGGATTAGCCCCCAGAACGCCGGCAGGCAGGATCCACAGGCGGTGTGGCGAGCAGGGTGTGGGCCCGAGGGGAGGGCGCTGGAGAGAGGGAGCGCGGGCCCAAGTGTTTTGGCGCACGGGGCCTTCGAAGCTCGCCGGGGACTCGGAGGGCCCTACCCGTTCTCCCGCCCTGAATGACCGGTGGCGCCCCTACGGCCCAGGTGGCGGTGGGCTGCAGGTTGAGTCCAGCGTTGGGGATCGGAGGTTCCCAATCCCCGGGGTAGGGGCGCCAAGCCCCTTGGGATGGGCCCCTCGGGGACCCACCTAGGGTTTGGGTTAGCCCCCAGGAGTCCGGCAAGCCCAATCCCTTGGCTGTGTGGCTCGCGGTGGGGCGGGCCGAGGGGAGGGAGCTGACGAGCGGGACCGTGGGCCCAGAGGTTTTGGTGCGGGGGCCTTCGACGGAGGTCGGGGGCTAGGAGGGCCCTGCCCCTTCTCCCGCCTGAATGACCGGCGGCGCTCCTAGCGGCCAGAGTTGCGGGGGACTGCAGGGTGATTCCAACGCTGGGATTCAGTGGTTCCCAATCCCCGGCGTTGGGTCGCCAAGCCCCTTGGGAGGGGCCCCTCGGGGACCCACCTAGTGTTCAGGTTAGCCCCCAGGTGGCCGGCAGGTCCGATCCGCCTGATGTCTTTCTAGCAGATGGGCCGCTTGAGGTGAGGGCGCTGACTGGTGGGAACGTGGGCCCAAGCGCTTTGGGGCGGGGGGCCATCGAAGGTCGGCGGGGGCTCAGAGGGCCCTGCCCCTTCTCCAGCCCTGAATGAGCGGCAGCGCCCCTAGTGCCCAGGTGGTGGAGGGGCAGCAGTGTTAGTCTTGCCCTGGGGCTGGGGGTCCCCAATGCCTGGAATTGCGGTGCCAGGCCCCTTGGGAGGGGCCCCTCGGGGGCCCAGCTAGGGTTAGGATTAGCCCCCAGGACGCCGGCAGGCAGGATCCACCGGAGGTGTGGCGAGCGGGGGGGTGGGGCCGAGGGGAGGGCGCTGGAGAGAGGGAGCATGGGCCTAAGTGTTTTGGCGAACGGGGCCTTCGAAGCTCGCCGGGGACTCGGAGGGCCCTACCCGTTCTCCTGCCCTGAATGACCGGTGGCGCCCCTATGGCCCAGGTGGCGGTGGGCTGCAGGGTGAGTCAAGTGTTGGGGTTCGGAGTTTCCCAATCCCCGGCGTTAGGGCGCCAGGCCCCTTGAATGGGGCCCCTCAGGAGCCCACCTAGAGCTCGGGTTAGCCCCCAGGAGTCCGGCAAGCCCGATCTGCTGGATGTGCAGCGAGCGGAGGAGCAGGCGAGCTGAGGGCGCTGAGGAGTGGGAACGTGGGCCCAAGCGCTTTGGGGCGGGGGGCCATCGAAGGTCCGCGGGGCCTCAGAGGGCCCTGCCCCTTCTCCAGCCCTGAATGAGAGACAGCGCCCCTAGTGGCCCAGGTGGTGGACGGCAGCAGTGTTTGTCTGGCCCTGGGGCTCGGGGGTCCCCAATCCCCAGCGTTGCATCCCCAGGCCCCTTGTCAGGGTTCTCTCGGGGACTGACCTAGGGTTAGGGTTAGCGAGAAGGATGCCGGCCGGCCCGAAATGCCCGCTGTGCAGCGAGTGGAGGGGCGGGCGGAGTGAGGGCGCTGGCGAGCTGGAGCCTGAGCCCAAACATTTTGGACCGGGGGGGGGGGGCATCGAAGGTTCCCTGGGGCACAGAGGGCCCTGCCCATTCTCACGCCCTGAATGACCGGCGGGCCCCCTAGCGGCCTAGGTGGCGGGGGGCTGCAGGGTGAGTCCGGCGCTGGGACTCGGGTCCCCAATCTCTGGCGTTGAGGCGCCAGGCCCCTTGGGTGGGGCCCCTCAGGAGCCCACCTAGAGTTAGTGTTAGCCCCCGGGAGGCCGGCAAGCCCGACCTGCTGGATGTGCGGCGAGCAGAGGGGTAGGCCGAGCTGAGGGTGCTGAGGAGTGGGAGCGTGGGCCCAACCGTTTTGGCGCGGGGGCCTTCGAAGGTCATCAGGGGCTAGGAGGGCCCTGCTCCTTCTCCCGCCTGAATGACCGGCGGCGCCCCTAGCGGCCGGAGTGGCGGGGGGCTGCAGGGTGATTCCACCGCTGGAGTTCAGTGGTTCCCAATCCCCGGCGTTGGGTCGCCAAGCCCCTTGGGAGGGGCCCCTCGGGGACCCACCTAGGGTTCAGGTTAGCCCCCAGGAGGCCGGCAGGTCCAATCCGCCTGCTGTGTTTCGAGCGGAGGGGCGGGTTGAGGTGAGGGCGCTGACTAGTGGGAACGTGGGCCCAAGCGCTTTGGGGCGGGGGGGCCATCGAAGGTCGGTGGGGGCTCGGAGGGCCCTGCCCCTTCTCCCGCCTGAATGACCGGCGGCGCCCCTAGCGGCCCCGGTGGCGGGGAGCTGCAGGGTGAGTCCAGCGCTGGGGTTTGGAGGTTCCCAGTCGCCCGCGTTGGGGCGCCAAGCCCCTTTGGATGGGCCCCTCTGGGACCCACCTAGGGTTTGGGTTAGCCCCCAGGAGGCATTCAGGCCCAATCCCCTGGCTGTGTGACTCGCGGTGTGGCGGGCCGAGGGGAGGGAGCTGGCGAGGGGGACCGGGGGCCCGCAGGTGTTGGCGCGGGGTCCTTCGAAGGAGGTCAGGGGCTCGGACGGCCCTGCCCCTTCTCCCGCCTGAATGACCGGCGGTGCCCCTAGCAGCCCGGGTGCCAGGGGGCTGCAGGGTGAGTCCGGCCCTGGGGCTAAGACCGCCAGGATCCCTGGCGTGGCTGCGCAAGTCCCCTTGGGAGGGGCCCCTCGGGGACCGCCCTAGGATTAAGGTTACCCCCAGGTGGCCGGCAGGTCCGATCGGCCTGCTGTCTTTCGAGCGGAGGGGCCGCTTGAGGTGAGGGCGCTGACTGGTGGGAACGTGGGCCCAAGCGCTTTGGGGCGGGGGGCCATCGAAGGTCGGCGGGGGCTCAGAGGGCCCTGCCCCTTCTCCAGCCCTGAATGAGCGGCAGCGCCCCTAGTGCCCAGGTGGTGGAGGGGCAGCGGTGTTAGTCTTGCCCTGGGGCTGGGGGTCCCCAGTGCCTGGAGTTGCGGTGCCAGGCCCCTTGGGAGGGGCCCCTCGGGGGCCCACCTGGGGTTAGGATTAGCCCCCAGAACGCCAGCAGGCAGGATCCACAGGCGGTGAGGCGAGCGGGGCGGTGGGGCCGAGGGGAGGGCGCTGGAGAGAGGGAGCGCGGGCCCAAGTGTTTTGGCGCAAGGGGCCTTTGATGCTTGCAGGGGACTCGGAGGGCCCTACCCGTTCTCCTGCCCTGAATGACCGGTGGCGCCCCTACGGCCCAGGTGGCGGTGTGCTGCAGGGTGAGTCAAGTGCTGGGGTTCGGAGGTTCCCAATCCCCAGCGTTAGGGCGCCAGGCCCCTTGGATGGGGCCCCTCAGGAGCCCACCTAGAGCTCGGGTTAGGCCCCAGGAGTCCGGGAAGCCCGATCTGCTGGATGTGCAGCAAGCGGAGGGGCAGGCGAGCTGAGGGCGCTGAGGAGTGGGAACGTGGGCCCAAGCGCTTTGGGGCGGGGGGCCATCGAAGGTCCGCGGGGGGCTCGGAGGGCCCAGCCCCTTCTCCAGCCCTGAATGAGAGACAGCGCCCCTAGTGGCCCAGGTGGTGGACGGCAGCAGTGTTCGTCAGGCCCTGGGGCTCAGGGGTCCCCAATCCCCAGCGTTGCAGCCCCAGGCCCCTTTTCAGGGGCCTCTCGGGGACTGACCTAGGGTTAGGGTTAGCAAGAAGGATGCCGGCAGGCCCGAAATGCCCGCTGTGCAGCGAGTGGAGGGGCGGCCGGAGTGAGGGCGCTGGCGAGCTGGAGCCTGGGCCCAAACATTTTGGAGCGGGGGTGGGGGGGCTTCGAAGGTTGCCTGGGGCACAGAGGGCCCTGCCCCTTCTCACGCCCTGAATGATCGGCGGGCCCCCTAGCGGCCCAGGTGGCGGGGGGCTGCAGGGTGAGTCCAGCGCTGGGTCTCGGGTCCCCAATCTCCGGCGTTGAGGCGCCAAGCCCCTTGGGATGGGCCCCTCAGGGACCCACCTAGGGTTTGGGTTAGCCCCCAGGAGGCCTTCAGGCCCAATCACCTGGCTGTGTGGCTCACGGTGGTGCGGGCCGAGGGGAGGGAGCTGGCGAGCGGGACCGGGGGCCCGCAGGTTTTGGCGCGGGGTCCTTCGAAGGAGGTCGGGGGCTCGGAGGGCCCTGCCCCTTCTCCCGCCTGAATGACCGGCGGTGCCCCTAGCAGCCCAGGTGCCATGGGGCTGCAGGGCGAGTCCGGCCCTGAGGCTAAGACGTCCAGGATCCCCGGCGTGGCTGCGTAAGGCCCCTTGGGAGGGGCCCCTCGGGGACCGCCCTAGGGTTAAGGTTACCCCCAGGTGGCCGGCAGGTCCGATCCGCCTGCTGTCTTCCGAGCGGAGGGGCCGCTTGAGGTGAGGGCGCTGACGGGTGGGAACGTGAGCCCAAGAGCTTTGGGGCGGGGGGCCATCGAAGGTCGGCGGGGGCTCAGAGGGCCCTTCCCCTTCTCCAGCCCTGAATGAGCGGCAGTGCCCCTAGTGCCCAGGTGGTGGAGGGGCAGCAGTGTTGGTCTTGCCCTGGGGCTGGGGGTCCCCAATGCCTGGAGTTGCGGTGCCAGGCCCCTTGGGAGGGGCTCCTCGGGGCCCACCTAGGGTTAGGATTAGCCCCCAGAACGCCGGCAGGCAGGATCCACAGGCGGTGTGGCGAGCAGGGTGTGGGCCCGAGGGGAGGGCGCTGGAGAGAGGGAGCGCGGGCCCAAGTGTTTTGGCGCACGGGGCCTTCGAAGCTCGCCGGGGACTCGGAGGGCCCTACCCGTTCTCCCGCCCTGAATGACCGGTGGCGCCCCTACGGCCCAGGTGGCGGTGGGCTGCAGGTTGAGTCCAGCGTTGGGGATCGGAGGTTCCCAATCCCCGGGGTAGGGGCGCCAAGCCCCTTGGGATGGGCCCCTCGGGGACCCACCTAGGGTTTGGGTTAGCCCCCAGGAGTCCGGCAAGCCCAATCCCTTGGCTGTGTGGCTCGCGGTGGGGCGGGCCGAGGGGAGGGAGCTGACGAGCGGGACCGTGGGCCCAGAGGTTTTGGTGCGGGGGCCTTCGACGGAGGTCGGGGGCTAGGAGGGCCCTGCCCCTTCTCCCGCCTGAATGACCGGCGGCGCTCCTAGCGGCCAGAGTTGCGGGGGACTGCAGGGTGATTCCAACGCTGGGATTCAGTGGTTCCCAATCCCCGGCGTTGGGTCGCCAAGCCCCTTGGGAGGGGCCCCTCGGGGACCCACCTAGTGTTCAGGTTAGCCCCCAGGTGGCCGGCAGGTCCGATCCGCCTGATGTCTTTCTAGCAGATGGGCCGCTTGAGGTGAGGGCGCTGACTGGTGGGAACGTGGGCCCAAGCGCTTTGGGGCGGGGGGCCATCGAAGGTCGGCGGGGGCTCAGAGGGCCCTGCCCCTTCTCCAGCCCTGAATGAGCGGCAGCGCCCCTAGTGCCCAGGTGGTGGAGGGGCAGCAGTGTTAGTCTTGCCCTGGGGCTGGGGGTCCCCAATGCCTGGAATTGCGGTGCCAGGCCCCTTGGGAGGGGCCCCTCGGGGGCCCAGCTAGGGTTAGGATTAGCCCCCAGGACGCCGGCAGGCAGGATCCACCGGAGGTGTGGCGAGCGGGGGGTGGGGCCGAGGGGAGGGCGCTGGAGAGAGGGAGCATGGGCCTAAGTGTTTTGGCGAACGGGGCCTTCGAAGCTCGCCGGGGACTCGGAGGGCCCTACCCGTTCTCCTGCCCTGAATGACCGGTGGCGCCCCTATGGCCCAGGTGGCGGTGGGCTGCAGGGTGAGTCAAGTGTTGGGGTTCGGAGTTTCCCAATCCCCGGCGTTAGGGCGCCAGGCCCCTTGAATGGGGCCCCTCAGGAGCCCACCTAGAGCTCGGGTTAGCCCCCAGGAGTCCGGCAAGCCCGATCTGCTGGATGTGCAGCGAGCGGAGGAGCAGGCGAGCTGAGGGCGCTGAGGAGTGGGAACGTGGGCCCAAGCGCTTTGGGGCGGGGGGCCATCGAAGGTCCGCGGGGCCTCAGAGGGCCCTGCCCCTTCTCCAGCCCTGAATGAGAGACAGCGCCCCTAGTGGCCCAGGTGGTGGACGGCAGCAGTGTTTGTCTGGCCCTGGGGCTCGGGGGTCCCCAATCCCCAGCGTTGCATCCCCAGGCCCCTTGTCAGGGTTCTCTCGGGGACTGACCTAGGGTTAGGGTTAGCGAGAAGGATGCCGGCCGGCCCGAAATGCCCGCTGTGCAGCGAGTGGAGGGGCGGGCGGAGTGAGGGCGCTGGCGAGCTGGAGCCTGAGCCCAAACATTTTGGACCGGGGGGGGGGGGGCATCGAAGGTTCCCTGGGGCACAGAGGGCCCTGCCCATTCTCACGCCCTGAATGACCGGCGGGCCCCCTAGCGGCCTAGGTGGCGGGGGGCTGCAGGGTGAGTCCGGCGCTGGGACTCGGGTCCCCAATCTCTGGCGTTGAGGCGCCAGGCCCCTTGGGTGGGGCCCCTCAGGAGCCCACCTAGAGTTAGTGTTAGCCCCCGGGAGGCCGGCAAGCCCGACCTGCTGGATGTGCGGCGAGCAGAGGGGTAGGCCGAGCTGAGGGTGCTGAGGAGTGGGAGCGTGGGCCCAACCGTTTTGGCGCGGGGGCCTTCGAAGGTCATCAGGGGCTAGGAGGGCCCTGCTCCTTCTCCCGCCTGAATGACCGGCGGCGCCCCTAGCGGCCGGAGTGGCGGGGGGCTGCAGGGTGATTCCACCGCTGGAGTTCAGTGGTTCCCAATCCCCGGCGTTGGGTCGCCAAGCCCCTTGGGAGGGGCCCCTCGGGGACCCACCTAGGGTTCAGGTTAGCCCCCAGGAGGCCGGCAGGTCCAATCCGCCTGCTGTGTTTCGAGCGGAGGGGCGGGTTGAGGTGAGGGCGCTGACTAGTGGGAACGTGGGCCCAAGCGCTTTGGGGCGGGGGGGCCATCGAAGGTCGGTGGGGGCTCGGAGGGCCCTGCCCCTTCTCCCGCCTGAATGACCGGCGGCGCCCCTAGCGGCCCCGGTGGCGGGGAGCTGCAGGGTGAGTCCAGCGCTGGGGTTTGGAGGTTCCCAGTCGCCCGCGTTGGGGCGCCAAGCCCCTTTGGATGGGCCCCTCTGGGACCCACCTAGGGTTTGGGTTAGCCCCCAGGAGGCATTCAGGCCCAATCCCCTGGCTGTGTGACTCGCGGTGTGGCGGGCCGAGGGGAGGGAGCTGGCGAGGGGGACCGGGGGCCCGCAGGTGTTGGCGCGGGGTCCTTCGAAGGAGGTCAGGGGCTCGGACGGCCCTGCCCCTTCTCCCGCCTGAATGACCGGCGGTGCCCCTAGCAGCCCGGGTGCCAGGGGGCTGCAGGGTGAGTCCGGCCCTGGGGCTAAGACCGCCAGGATCCCTGGCGTGGCTGCGCAAGTCCCCTTGGGAGGGGCCCCTCGGGGACCGCCCTAGGATTAAGGTTACCCCCAGGTGGCCGGCAGGTCCGATCGGCCTGCTGTCTTTCGAGCGGAGGGGCCGCTTGAGGTGAGGGCGCTGACTGGTGGGAACGTGGGCCCAAGCGCTTTGGGGCGGGGGGCCATCGAAGGTCGGCGGGGGCTCAGAGGGCCCTGCCCCTTCTCCAGCCCTGAATGAGCGGCAGCGCCCCTAGTGCCCAGGTGGTGGAGGGGCAGCGGTGTTAGTCTTGCCCTGGGGCTGGGGGTCCCCAGTGCCTGGAGTTGCGGTGCCAGGCCCCTTGGGAGGGGCCCCTCGGGGGCCCACCTGGGGTTAGGATTAGCCCCCAGAACGCCAGCAGGCAGGATCCACAGGCGGTGAGGCGAGCGGGGCGGTGGGGCCGAGGGGAGGGCGCTGGAGAGAGGGAGCGCGGGCCCAAGTGTTTTGGCGCAAGGGGCCTTTGATGCTTGCAGGGGACTCGGAGGGCCCTACCCGTTCTCCTGCCCTGAATGACCGGTGGCGCCCCTACGGCCCAGGTGGCGGTGTGCTGCAGGGTGAGTCAAGTGCTGGGGTTCGGAGGTTCCCAATCCCCAGCGTTAGGGCGCCAGGCCCCTTGGATGGGGCCCCTCAGGAGCCCACCTAGAGCTCGGGTTAGGCCCCAGGAGTCCGGGAAGCCCGATCTGCTGGATGTGCAGCAAGCGGAGGGGCAGGCGAGCTGAGGGCGCTGAGGAGTGGGAACGTGGGCCCAAGCGCTTTGGGGCGGGGGGCCATCGAAGGTCCGCGGGGGGCTCGGAGGGCCCAGCCCCTTCTCCAGCCCTGAATGAGAGACAGCGCCCCTAGTGGCCCAGGTGGTGGACGGCAGCAGTGTTCGTCGGGCCCTGGGGCTCAGGGGTCCCCAATCCCCAGCGTTGCAGCCCCAGGCCCCTTTTCAGGGGCCTCTCGGGGACTGACCTAGGGTTAGGGTTAGCAAGAAGGATGCCGGCAGGCCCGAAATGCCCGCTGTGCAGCGAGTGGAGGGGCGGCCGGAGTGAGGGCGCTGGCGAGCTGGAGCCTGGGCCCAAACATTTTGGAGCGGGGGTGGGGGGGCTTCGAAGGTTGCCTGGGGCACAGAGGGCCCTGCCCCTTCTCACGCCCTGAATGATCGGCGGGCCCCCTAGCGGCCCAGGTGGCGGGGGGCTGCAGGGTGAGTCCAGCGCTGGGTCTCGGGTCCCCAATCTCCGGCGTTGAGGCGCCAAGCCCCTTGGGATGGGCCCCTCAGGGACCCACCTAGGGTTTGGGTTAGCCCCCAGGAGGCCTTCAGGCCCAATCACCTGGCTGTGTGGCTCACGGTGGTGCGGGCCGAGGGGAGGGAGCTGGCGAGCGGGACCGGGGGCCCGCAGGTTTTGGCGCGGGGTCCTTCGAAGGAGGTCGGGGGCTCGGAGGGCCCTGCCCCTTCTCCCGCCTGAATGACCGGCGGTGCCCCTAGCAGCCCAGGTGCCATGGGGCTGCAGGGCGAGTCCGGCCCTGAGGCTAAGACGTCCAGGATCCCCGGCGTGGCTGCGTAAGGCCCCTTGGGAGGGGCCCCTCGGGGACCGCCCTAGGGTTAAGGTTACCCCCAGGTGGCCGGCAGGTCCGATCCGCCTGCTGTCTTCCGAGCGGAGGGGCCGCTTGAGGCGAGGGCGCTGACGGGTGGGAACGTGAGCCCAAGAGCTTTGGGGCGGGGGGCCATCGAAGGTCGGCGGGGGCTCAGAGGGCCCTTCCCCTTCTCCAGCCCTGAATGAGCGGCAGTGCCCCTAGTGCCCAGGTGGTGGAGGGGCAGCAGTGTTGGTCTTGCCCTGGGGCTGGGGGTCCCCAATGCCTGGAGTTGCGGTGCCAGGCCCCTTGGGAGGGGCTCCTCGGGGCCCACCTAGGGTTAGGATTAGCCCCCAGAACGCCGGCAGGCAGGATCCACAGGCGGTGTGGCGAGCAGGGTGTGGGCCCGAGGGGAGGGCGCTGGAGAGAGGGAGCGCGGGCCCAAGTGTTTTGGCGCACGGGGCCTTCGAAGCTCGCCGGGGACTCGGAGGGCCCTACCCGTTCTCCCGCCCTGAATGACCGGTGGCGCCCCTACGGCCCAGGTGGCGGTGGGCTGCAGGTTGAGTCCAGCGTTGGGGATCGGAGGTTCCCAATCCCCGGGGTAGGGGCGCCAAGCCCCTTGGGATGGGCCCCTCGGGGACCCACCTAGGGTTTGGGTTAGCCCCCAGGAGTCCGGCAAGCCCAATCCCTTGGCTGTGTGGCTCGCGGTGGGGCGGGCCGAGGGGAGGGAGCTGACGAGCGGGACCGTGGGCCCAGAGGTTTTGGTGCGGGGGCCTTCGACGGAGGTCGGGGGCTAGGAGGGCCCTGCCCCTTCTCCCGCCTGAATGACCGGCGGCGCTCCTAGCGGCCAGAGTTGCGGGGGACTGCAGGGTGATTCCAACGCTGGGATTCAGTGGTTCCCAATCCCCGGCGTTGGGTCGCCAAGCCCCTTGGGAGGGGCCCCTCGGGGACCCACCTAGTGTTCAGGTTAGCCCCCAGGTGGCCGGCAGGTCCGATCCGCCTGATGTCTTTCTAGCAGATGGGCCGCTTGAGGTGAGGGCGCTGACTGGTGGGAACGTGGGCCCAAGCGCTTTGGGGCGGGGGGCCATCGAAGGTCGGCGGGGGCTCAGAGGGCCCTGCCCCTTCTCCAGCCCTGAATGAGCGGCAGCGCCCCTAGTGCCCAGGTGGTGGAGGGGCAGCAGTGTTAGTCTTGCCCTGGGGCTGGGGGTCCCCAATGCCTGGAATTGCGGTGCCAGGCCCCTTGGGAGGGGCCCCTCGGGGGCCCAGCTAGGGTTAGGATTAGCCCCCAGGACGCCGGCAGGCAGGATCCACCGGAGGTGTGGCGAGCGGGGGGGTGGGGCCGAGGGGAGGGCGCTGGAGAGAGGGAGCATGGGCCTAAGTGTTTTGGCGAACGGGGCCTTCGAAGCTCGCCGGGGACTCGGAGGGCCCTACCCGTTCTCCTGCCCTGAATGACCGGTGGCGCCCCTATGGCCCAGGTGGCGGTGGGCTGCAGGGTGAGTCAAGTGTTGGGGTTCGGAGTTTCCCAATCCCCGGCGTTAGGGCGCCAGGCCCCTTGAATGGGGCCCCTCAGGAGCCCACCTAGAGCTCGGGTTAGCCCCCAGGAGTCCGGCAAGCCCGATCTGCTGGATGTGCAGCGAGCGGAGGAGCAGGCGAGCTGAGGGCGCTGAGGAGTGGGAACGTGGGCCCAAGCGCTTTGGGGCGGGGGGCCATCGAAGGTCCGCGGGGCCTCAGAGGGCCCTGCCCCTTCTCCAGCCCTGAATGAGAGACAGCGCCCCTAGTGGCCCAGGTGGTGGACGGCAGCAGTGTTTGTCTGGCCCTGGGGCTCGGGGGTCCCCAATCCCCAGCGTTGCATCCCCAGGCCCCTTGTCAGGGTTCTCTCGGGGACTGACCTAGGGTTAGGGTTAGCGAGAAGGATGCCGGCCGGCCCGAAATGCCCGCTGTGCAGCGAGTGGAGGGGCGGGCGGAGTGAGGGCGCTGGCGAGCTGGAGCCTGAGCCCAAACATTTTGGACCGGGGGGGGGGGGGCATCGAAGGTTCCCTGGGGCACAGAGGGCCCTGCCCATTCTCACGCCCTGAATGACCGGCGGGCCCCCTAGCGGCCTAGGTGGCGGGGGGCTGCAGGGTGAGTCCGGCGCTGGGACTCGGGTCCCCAATCTCTGGCGTTGAGGCGCCAGGCCCCTTGGGTGGGGCCCCTCAGGAGCCCACCTAGAGTTAGTGTTAGCCCCCGGGAGGCCGGCAAGCCCGACCTGCTGGATGTGCGGCGAGCAGAGGGGTAGGCCGAGCTGAGGGTGCTGAGGAGTGGGAGCGTGGGCCCAACCGTTTTGGCGCGGGGGCCTTCGAAGGTCATCAGGGGCTAGGAGGGCCCTGCTCCTTCTCCCGCCTGAATGACCGGCGGCGCCCCTAGCGGCCGGAGTGGCGGGGGGCTGCAGGGTGATTCCACCGCTGGAGTTCAGTGGTTCCCAATCCCCGGCGTTGGGTCGCCAAGCCCCTTGGGAGGGGCCCCTCGGGGACCCACCTAGGGTTCAGGTTAGCCCCCAGGAGGCCGGCAGGTCCAATCCGCCTGCTGTGTTTCGAGCGGAGGGGCGGGTTGAGGTGAGGGCGCTGACTAGTGGGAACGTGGGCCCAAGCGCTTTGGGGCGGGGGGGCCATCGAAGGTCGGTGGGGGCTCGGAGGGCCCTGCCCCTTCTCCCGCCTGAATGACCGGCGGCGCCCCTAGCGGCCCCGGTGGCGGGGAGCTGCAGGGTGAGTCCAGCGCTGGGGTTTGGAGGTTCCCAGTCGCCCGCGTTGGGGCGCCAAGCCCCTTTGGATGGGCCCCTCTGGGACCCACCTAGGGTTTGGGTTAGCCCCCAGGAGGCATTCAGGCCCAATCCCCTGGCTGTGTGACTCGCGGTGTGGCGGGCCGAGGGGAGGGAGCTGGCGAGGGGGACCGGGGGCCCGCAGGTGTTGGCGCGGGGTCCTTCGAAGGAGGTCAGGGGCTCGGACGGCCCTGCCCCTTCTCCCGCCTGAATGACCGGCGGTGCCCCTAGCAGCCCGGGTGCCAGGGGGCTGCAGGGTGAGTCCGGCCCTGGGGCTAAGACCGCCAGGATCCCTGGCGTGGCTGCGCAAGTCCCCTTGGGAGGGGCCCCTCGGGGACCGCCCTAGGATTAAGGTTACCCCCAGGTGGCCGGCAGGTCCGATCGGCCTGCTGTCTTTCGAGCGGAGGGGCCGCTTGAGGTGAGGGCGCTGACTGGTGGGAACGTGGGCCCAAGCGCTTTGGGGCGGGGGGCCATCGAAGGTCGGCGGGGGCTCAGAGGGCCCTGCCCCTTCTCCAGCCCTGAATGAGCGGCAGCGCCCCTAGTGCCCAGGTGGTGGAGGGGCAGCGGTGTTAGTCTTGCCCTGGGGCTGGGGGTCCCCAGTGCCTGGAGTTGCGGTGCCAGGCCCCTTGGGAGGGGCCCCTCGGGGGCCCACCTGGGGTTAGGATTAGCCCCCAGAACGCCAGCAGGCAGGATCCACAGGCGGTGAGGCGAGCGGGGCGGTGGGGCCGAGGGGAGGGCGCTGGAGAGAGGGAGCGCGGGCCCAAGTGTTTTGGCGCAAGGGGCCTTTGATGCTTGCAGGGGACTCGGAGGGCCCTACCCGTTCTCCTGCCCTGAATGACCGGTGGCGCCCCTACGGCCCAGGTGGCGGTGTGCTGCAGGGTGAGTCAAGTGCTGGGGTTCGGAGGTTCCCAATCCCCAGCGTTAGGGCGCCAGGCCCCTTGGATGGGGCCCCTCAGGAGCCCACCTAGAGCTCGGGTTAGGCCCCAGGAGTCCGGGAAGCCCGATCTGCTGGATGTGCAGCAAGCGGAGGGGCAGGCGAGCTGAGGGCGCTGAGGAGTGGGAACGTGGGCCCAAGCGCTTTGGGGCGGGGGGCCATCGAAGGTCCGCGGGGGGCTCGGAGGGCCCAGCCCCTTCTCCAGCCCTGAATGAGAGACAGCGCCCCTAGTGGCCCAGGTGGTGGACGGCAGCAGTGTTCGTCAGGCCCTGGGGCTCAGGGGTCCCCAATCCCCAGCGTTGCAGCCCCAGGCCCCTTTTCAGGGGCCTCTCGGGGACTGACCTAGGGTTAGGGTTAGCAAGAAGGATGCCGGCAGGCCCGAAATGCCCGCTGTGCAGCGAGTGGAGGGGCGGCCGGAGTGAGGGCGCTGGCGAGCTGGAGCCTGGGCCCAAACATTTTGGAGCGGGGGTGGGGGGGCTTCGAAGGTTGCCTGGGGCACAGAGGGCCCTGCCCCTTCTCACGCCCTGAATGATCGGCGGGCCCCCTAGCGGCCCAGGTGGCGGGGGGCTGCAGGGTGAGTCCAGCGCTGGGTCTCGGGTCCCCAATCTCCGGCGTTGAGGCGCCAAGCCCCTTGGGATGGGCCCCTCAGGGACCCACCTAGGGTTTGGGTTAGCCCCCAGGAGGCCTTCAGGCCCAATCACCTGGCTGTGTGGCTCACGGTGGTGCGGGCCGAGGGGAGGGAGCTGGCGAGCGGGACCGGGGGCCCGCAGGTTTTGGCGCGGGGTCCTTCGAAGGAGGTCGGGGGCTCGGAGGGCCCTGCCCTTTCTCCCGCCTGAATGACCGGCGGTGCCCCTAGCAGCCCAGGTGCCATGGGGCTGCAGGGCGAGTCCGGCCCTGAGGCTAAGACGTCCAGGATCCCCGGCGTGGCTGCGTAAGGCCCCTTGGGAGGGGCCCCTCGGGGACCGCCCTAGGGTTAAGGTTACCCCCAGGTGGCCGGCAGGTCCGATCCGCCTGCTGTCTTCCGAGCGGAGGGGCCGCTTGAGGCGAGGGCGCTGACGGGTGGGAACGTGAGCCCAAGAGCTTTGGGGCGGGGGGCCATCGAAGGTCGGCGGGGGCTCAGAGGGCCCTTCCCCTTCTCCAGCCCTGAATGAGCGGCAGTGCCCCTAGTGCCCAGGTGGTGGAGGGGCAGCAGTGTTGGTCTTGCCCTGGGGCTGGGGGTCCCCAATGCCTGGAGTTGCGGTGCCAGGCCCCTTGGGAGGGGCTCCTCGGGGCCCACCTAGGGTTAGGATTAGCCCCCAGAACGCCGGCAGGCAGGATCCACAGGCGGTGTGGCGAGCAGGGTGTGGGCCCGAGGGGAGGGCGCTGGAGAGAGGGAGCGCGGGCCCAAGTGTTTTGGCGCAAGGGGCCTTCGAAGCTCGCCGGGGACTCGGAGGGCCCTACCCGTTCTCCCGCCCTGAATGACCGGTGGCGCCCCTACGGCCCAGGTGGCGGTGGGCTGCAGGTTGAGTCCAGCGTTGGGGATCGGAGGTTCCCAATCCCCGGGGTAGGGGCGCCAAGCCCCTTGGGATGGGCCCCTCGGGGACCCACCTAGGGTTTGGGTTAGCCCCCAGGAGTCCGGCAAGCCCAATCCCTTGGCTGTGTGGCTCGCGGTGGGGCGGGCCGAGGGGAGGGAGCTGACGAGCGGGACCGTGGGCCCAGAGGTTTTGGTGCGGGGGCCTTCGACGGAGGTCGGGGGCTAGGAGGGCCCTGCCCCTTCTCCCGCCTGAATGACCGGCGGCGCTCCTAGCGGCCAGAGTTGCGGGGGACTGCAGGGTGATTCCAACGCTGGGATTCAGTGGTTCCCAATCCCCGGCGTTGGGTCGCCAAGCCCCTTGGGAGGGGCCCCTCGGGGACCCACCTAGTGTTCAGGTTAGCCCCCAGGTGGCCGGCAGGTCCGATCCGCCTGATGTCTTTCTAGCAGATGGGCCGCTTGAGGTGAGGGCGCTGACTGGTGGGAACGTGGGCCCAAGCGCTTTGGGGCGGGGGGCCATCGAAGGTCGGCGGGGGCTCAGAGGGCCCTGCCCCTTCTCCAGCCCTGAATGAGCGGCAGCGCCCCTAGTGCCCAGGTGGTGGAGGGGCAGCAGTGTTGGTCTTGCCCTGGGGCTGGGGGTCCCCAATGCCTGGAATTGCGGTGCCAGGCCCCTTGGGAGGGGCCCCTCGCGGGCCCAGCTAGGGTTAGGATTAGCCCCCAGGACGCCGGCAGGCAGGATCCACCGGAGGTGTGGCGAGCGGGGGGGTGGGGCCGAGGGGAGGGCGCTGGAGAGAGGGAGCATGGGCCTAAGTGTTTTGGCGAACGGGGCCTTCGAAGCTCGCCGGGGACTCGGAGGGCCCTACCCGTTCTCCTGCCCTGAATGACCGGTGGCGCCCCTATGGCCCAGGTGGCGGTGGGCTGCAGGGTGAGTCAAGTGTTGGGGTTCGGAGTTTCCCAATCCCCGGCGTTAGGGCGCCAGGCCCCTTGAATGGGGCCCCTCAGGAGCCCACCTAGAGCTCGGGTTAGCCCCCAGGAGTCCGGCAAGC
Source organism: Ursus americanus (assembly GCF_024610735.1). Classification (NCBI taxonomy): domain Eukaryota; kingdom Metazoa; phylum Chordata; class Mammalia; order Carnivora; family Ursidae; genus Ursus; species Ursus americanus. Next base: position 6,215,067 of record NC_142137.1, on the reverse strand, counting down.
CCGATCTGCTGGATGTGCAGCGAGCGGAGGAGCAGGCGAGCTGAGGGCGCTGAGGAGTGGGAACGTGGGCCCAAGCGCTTTGGGGCGGGGGGCCATCGAAGGTCCGCGGGGCCTCAGAGGGCCCTGCCCCTTCTCCAGCCCTGAATGAGAGACAGCGCCCCTAGTGGCCCAGGTGGTGGACGGCAGCAGTGTTTGTCTGGCCCTGGGGCTCGGGGGTCCCCAATCCCCAGCGTTGCATCCCCAGGCCCCTTGTCAGGGTTCTCTCGGGGACTGACCTAGGGTTAGGGTTAGCGAGAAGGATGCCGGCCGGCCCGAAATGCCCGCTGTGCAGCGAGTGGAGGGGCGGGCGGAGTGAGGGCGCTGGCGAGCTGGAGCCTGAGCCCAAACATTTTGGACCGGGGGGGGGGGGGCATCGAAGGTTCCCTGGGGCACAGAGGGCCCTGCCCATTCTCACGCCCTGAATGACCGGCGGGCCCCCTAGCGGCCTAGGTGGCGGGGGGCTGCAGGGTGAGTCCGGCGCTGGGACTCGGGTCCCCAATCTCTGGCGTTGAGGCGCCAGGCCCCTTGGGTGGGGCCCCTCAGGAGCCCACCTAGAGTTAGTGTTAGCCCCCGGGAGGCCGGCAAGCCCGACCTGCTGGATGTGCGGCGAGCAGAGGGGTAGGCCGAGCTGAGGGTGCTGAGGAGTGGGAGCGTGGGCCCAACCGTTTTGGCGCGGGGGCCTTCGAAGGTCATCAGGGGCTAGGAGGGCCCTGCTCCTTCTCCCGCCTGAATGACCGGCGGCGCCCCTAGCGGCCGGAGTGGCGGGGGGCTGCAGGGTGATTCCACCGCTGGAGTTCAGTGGTTCCCAATCCCCGGCGTTGGGTCGCCAAGCCCCTTGGGAGGGGCCCCTCGGGGACCCACCTAGGGTTCAGGTTAGCCCCCAGGAGGCCGGCAGGTCCAATCCGCCTGCTGTGTTTCGAGCGGAGGGGCGGGTTGAGGTGAGGGCGCTGACTAGTGGGAACGTGGGCCCAAGCGCTTTGGGGCGGGGGGGCCATCGAAGGTCGGTGGGGGCTCGGAGGGCCCTGCCCCTTCTCCCGCCTGAATGACCGGCGGCGCCCCTAGCGGCCCCGGTGGCGGGGAGCTGCAGGGTGAGTCCAGCGCTGGGGTTTGGAGGTTCCCAGTCGCCCGCGTTGGGGCGCCAAGCCCCTTTGGATGGGCCCCTCTGGGACCCACCTAGGGTTTGGGTTAGCCCCCAGGAGGCATTCAGGCCCAATCCCCTGGCTGTGTGACTCGCGGTGTGGCGGGCCGAGGGGAGGGAGCTGGCGAGGGGGACCGGGGGCCCGCAGGTTTTGGCGCGGGGTCCTTCGAAGGAGGTCAGGGGCTCGGACGGCCCTGCCCCTTCTCCCGCCTGAATGACCGGCGGTGCCCCTAGCAGCCCGGGTGCCAGGGGGCTGCAGGGTGAGTCCGGCCCTGGGGCTAAGACCGCCAGGATCCCTGGCGTGGCTGCGCAAGTCCCCTTGGGAGGGGCCCCTCGGGGACCGCCCTAGGATTAAGGTTACCCCCAGGTGGCCGGCAGGTCCGATCGGCCTGCTGTCTTTCGAGCGGAGGGGCCGCTTGAGGTGAGGGCGCTGACTGGTGGGAACGTGGGCCCAAGCGCTTTGGGGCGGGGGGCCATCGAAGGTCGGCGGGGGCTCAGAGGGCCCTGCCCCTTCTCCAGCCCTGAATGAGCGGCAGCGCCCCTAGTGCCCAGGTGGTGGAGGGGCAGCGGTGTTAGTCTTGCCCTGGGGCTGGGGGTCCCCAGTGCCTGGAGTTGCGGTGCCAGGCCCCTTGGGAGGGGCCCCTCGGGGGCCCACCTGGGGTTAGGATTAGCCCCCAGAACGCCAGCAGGCAGGATCCACAGGCGGTGAGGCGAGCGGGGCGGTGGGGCCGAGGGGAGGGCGCTGGAGAGAGGGAGCGCGGGCCCAAGTGTTTTGGCGCAAGGGGCCTTTGATGCTTGCAGGGGACTCGGAGGGCCCTACCCGTTCTCCTGCCCTGAATGACCGGTGGCGCCCCTACGGCCCAGGTGGCGGTGTGCTGCAGGGTGAGTCAAGTGCTGGGGTTCGGAGGTTCCCAATCCCCAGCGTTAGGGCGCCAGGCCCCTTGGATGGGGCCCCTCAGGAGCCCACCTAGAGCTCGGGTTAGGCCCCAGGAGTCCGGGAAGCCCGATCTGCTGGATGTGCAGCAAGCGGAGGGGCAGGCGAGCTGAGGGCGCTGAGGAGTGGGAACGTGGGCCCAAGCGCTTTGGGGCGGGGGGCCATCGAAGGTCCGCGGGGGGCTCGGAGGGCCCAGCCCCTTCTCCAGCCCTGAATGAGAGACAGCGCCCCTAGTGGCCCAGGTGGTGGACGGCAGCAGTGTTCGTCAGGCCCTGGGGCTCAGGGGTCCCCAATCCCCAGCGTTGCAGCCCCAGGCCCCTTTTCAGGGGCCTCTCGGGGACTGACCTAGGGTTAGGGTTAGCAAGAAGGATGCCGGCAGGCCCGAAATGCCCGCTGTGCAGCGAGTGGAGGGGCGGCCGGAGTGAGGGCGCTGGCGAGCTGGAGCCTGGGCCCAAACATTTTGGAGCGGGGGTGGGGGGGCTTCGAAGGTTGCCTGGGGCACAGAGGGCCCTGCCCCTTCTCACGCCCTGAATGATCGGCGGGCCCCCTAGCGGCCCAGGTGGCGGGGGGCTGCAGGGTGAGTCCAGCGCTGGGTCTCGGGTCCCCAATCTCCGGCGTTGAGGCGCCAAGCCCCTTGGGATGGGCCCCTCAGGGACCCACCTAGGGTTTGGGTTAGCCCCCAGGAGGCCTTCAGGCCCAATCACCTGGCTGTGTGGCTCACGGTGGTGCGGGCCGAGGGGAGGGAGCTGGCGAGCGGGACCGGGGGCCCGCAGGTTTTGGCGCGGGGTCCTTCGAAGGAGGTCGGGGGCTCGGAGGGCCCTGCCCCTTCTCCCGCCTGAATGACCGGCGGTGCCCCTAGCAGCCCAGGTGCCATGGGGCTGCAGGGCGAGTCCGGCCCTGAGGCTAAGACGTCCAGGATCCCCGGCGTGGCTGCGTAAGGCCCCTTGGGAGGGGCCCCTCGGGGACCGCCCTAGGGTTAAGGTTACCCCCAGGTGGCCGGCAGGTCCGATCCGCCTGCTGTCTTCCGAGCGGAGGGGCCGCTTGAGGCGAGGGCGCTGACGGGTGGGAACGTGAGCCCAAGAGCTTTGGGGCGGGGGGCCATCGAAGGTCGGCGGGGGCTCAGAGGGCCCTTCCCCTTCTCCAGCCCTGAATGAGCGGCAGTGCCCCTAGTGCCCAGGTGGTGGAGGGGCAGCAGTGTTGGTCTTGCCCTGGGGCTGGGGGTCCCCAATGCCTGGAGTTGCGGTGCCAGGCCCCTTGGGAGGGGCTCCTCGGGGCCCACCTAGGGTTAGGATTAGCCCCCAGAACGCCGGCAGGCAGGATCCACAGGCGGTGTGGCGAGCAGGGTGTGGGCCCGAGGGGAGGGCGCTGGAGAGAGGGAGCGCGGGCCCAAGTGTTTTGGCGCACGGGGCCTTCGAAGCTCGCCGGGGACTCGGAGGGCCCTACCCGTTCTCCCGCCCTGAATGACCGGTGGCGCCCCTACGGCCCAGGTGGCGGTGGGCTGCAGGTTGAGTCCAGCGTTGGGGATCGGAGGTTCCCAATCCCCGGGGTAGGGGCGCCAAGCCCCTTGGGATGGGCCCCTCGGGGACCCACCTAGGGTTTGGGTTAGCCCCCAGGAGTCCGGCAAGCCCAATCCCTTGGCTGTGTGGCTCGCGGTGGGGCGGGCCGAGGGGAGGGAGCTGACGAGCGGGACCGTGGGCCCAGAGGTTTTGGTGCGGGGGCCTTCGACGGAGGTCGGGGGCTAGGAGGGCCCTGCCCCTTCTCCCGCCTGAATGACCGGCGGCGCTCCTAGCGGCCAGAGTTGCGGGGGACTGCAGGGTGATTCCAACGCTGGGATTCAGTGGTTCCCAATCCCCGGCGTTGGGTCGCCAAGCCCCTTGGGAGGGGCCCCTCGGGGACCCACCTAGTGTTCAGGTTAGCCCCCAGGTGGCCGGCAGGTCCGATCCGCCTGATGTCTTTCTAGCAGATGGGCCGCTTGAGGTGAGGGCGCTGACTGGTGGGAACGTGGGCCCAAGCGCTTTGGGGCGGGGGGCCATCGAAGGTCGGCGGGGGCTCAGAGGGCCCTGCCCCTTCTCCAGCCCTGAATGAGCGGCAGCGCCCCTAGTGCCCAGGTGGTGGAGGGGCAGCAGTGTTGGTCTTGCCCTGGGGCTGGGGGTCCCCAATGCCTGGAATTGCGGTGCCAGGCCCCTTGGGAGGGGCCCCTCGCGGGCCCAGCTAGGGTTAGGATTAGCCCCCAGGACGCCGGCAGGCAGGATCCACCGGAGGTGTGGCGAGCGGGGGGGTGGGGCCGAGGGGAGGGCGCTGGAGAGAGGGAGCATGGGCCTAAGTGTTTTGGCGAACGGGGCCTTCGAAGCTCGCCGGGGACTCGGAGGGTCCTACCCGTTCTCCTGCCCTGAATGACCGGTGGCGCCCCTACGGCCCAGGTGGCGGTGGGCTGCAGGGTGAGTCAAGTGTTGGGGTTCGGAGTTTCCCAATCCCCGGCGTTAGGGCGCCAGGCCCCTTGAATGGGGCCCCTCAGGAGCCCACCTAGAGCTCGGGTTAGCCCCCAGGAGTCCGGCAAGCCCGATCTGCTGGATGTGCAGCGAGCGGAGGAGCAGGCGAGCTGAGGGCGCTGAGGAGTGGGAACGTGGGCCCAAGCGCTTTGGGGCGGGGGGCCATCGAAGGTCCGCGGGGCCTCAGAGGGCCCTGCCCCTTCTCCAGCCCTGAATGAGAGACAGCGCCCCTAGTGGCCCAGGTGGTGGACGGCAGCAGTGTTTGTCTGGCCCTGGGGCTCGGGGGTCCCCAATCCCCAGCGTTGCATCCCCAGGCCCCTTGTCAGGGTTCTCTCGGGGACTGACCTAGGGTTAGGGTTAGCGAGAAGGATGCCGGCCGGCCCGAAATGCCCGCTGTGCAGCGAGTGGAGGGGCGGGCGGAGTGAGGGCGCTGGCGAGCTGGAGCCTGAGCCCAAACATTTTGGACCGGGGGGGGGGGGGGCATCGAAGGTTCCCTGGGGCACAGAGGGCCCTGCCCATTCTCACGCCCTGAATGACCGGCGGGCCCCCTAGCGGCCTAGGTGGCGGGGGGCTGCAGGGTGAGTCCGGCGCTGGGACTCGGGTCCCCAATCTCTGGCGTTGAGGCGCCAGGCCCCTTGGGTGGGGCCCCTCAGGAGCCCACCTAGAGTTAGTGTTAGCCCCCGGGAGGCCGGCAAGCCCGACCTGCTGGATGTGCGGCGAGCAGAGGGGTAGGCCGAGCTGAGGGTGCTGAGGAGTGGGAGCGTGGGCCCAACCGTTTTGGCGCGGGGGCCTTCGAAGGTCATCAGGGGCTAGGAGGGCCCTGCTCCTTCTCCCGCCTGAATGACCGGCGGCGCCCCTAGCGGCCGGAGTGGCGGGGGGCTGCAGGGTGATTCCACCGCTGGAGTTCAGTGGTTCCCAATCCCCGGCGTTGGGTCGCCAAGCCCCTTGGGAGGGGCCCCTCGGGGACCCACCTAGGGTTCAGGTTAGCCCCCAGGAGGCCGGCAGGTCCAATCCGCCTGCTGTGTTTCGAGCGGAGGGGCGGGTTGAGGTGAGGGCGCTGACTAGTGGGAACGTGGGCCCAAGCGCTTTGGGGCGGGGGGGCCATCGAAGGTCGGTGGGGGCTCGGAGGGCCCTGCCCCTTCTCCCGCCTGAATGACCGGCGGCGCCCCTAGCGGCCCCGGTGGCGGGGAGCTGCAGGGTGAGTCCAGCGCTGGGGTTTGGAGGTTCCCAGTCGCCCGCGTTGGGGCGCCAAGCCCCTTTGGATGGGCCCCTCTGGGACCCACCTAGGGTTTGGGTTAGCCCCCAGGAGGCATTCAGGCCCAATCCCCTGGCTGTGTGACTCGCGGTGTGGCGGGCCGAGGGGAGGGAGCTGGCGAGGGGGACCGGGGGCCCGCAGGTTTTGGCGCGGGGTCCTTCGAAGGAGGTCAGGGGCTCGGACGGCCCTGCCCCTTCTCCCGCCTGAATGACCGGCGGTGCCCCTAGCAGCCCGGGTGCCAGGGGGCTGCAGGGTGAGTCCGGCCCTGGGGCTAAGACCGCCAGGATCCCTGGCGTGGCTGCGCAAGTCCCCTTGGGAGGGGCCCCTCGGGGACCGCCCTAGGATTAAGGTTACCCCCAGGTGGCCGGCAGGTCCGATCGGCCTGCTGTCTTTCGAGCGGAGGGGCCGCTTGAGGTGAGGGCGCTGACTGGTGGGAACGTGGGCCCAAGCGCTTTGGGGCGGGGGGCCATCGAAGGTCGGCGGGGGCTCAGAGGGCCCTGCCCCTTCTCCAGCCCTGAATGAGCGGCAGCGCCCCTAGTGCCCAGGTGGTGGAGGGGCAGCAGTGTTAGTCTTGCCCTGGGGCTGGGGGTCCCCAGTGCCTGGAGTTGCGGTGCCAGGCCCCTTGGGAGGGGCCCCTCGGGGGCCCACCTGGGGTTAGGATTAGCCCCCAGAACGCCAGCAGGCAGGATCCACAGGCGGTGTGGCGAGCGGGGGGGTGGGGCCGAGGGGAGGGCGCTGGAGAGAGGGAGCGCGGGCCCAAGTGTTTTGGCGCACGGGGCCTTCGATGCTTGCCGGGGACTCGGAGGGCCCTACCCGTTCTCCTGCCCTGAATGACCGGTGGCGCCCCTACGGCCCAGGTGGCGGTGTGCTGCAGGGTGAGTCAAGTGCTGGGGTTCGGAGGTTCCCAATCCCCAGCGTTAGGGCGCCAGGCCCCTTGGATGGGGCCCCTCAGGAGCCCACCTAGAGCTCGGGTTAGGCCCCAGGAGTCCGGGAAGCCCGATCTGCTGGATGTGCAGCAAGCGGAGGGGCAGGCGAGCTGAGGGCGCTGAGGAGTGGGAACGTGGGCCCAAGCGCTTTGGGGCGGGGGGCCATCGAAGGTCCGCGGGGGGCTCGGAGGGCCCAGCCCCTTCTCCAGCCCTGAATGAGAGACAGCGCCCCTAGTGGCCCAGGTGGTGGACGGCAGCAGTGTTCGTCGGGCCCTGGGGCTCAGGGGTCCCCAATCCCCAGCGTTGCAGCCCCAGGCCCCTTTTCAGGGGCCTCTCGGGGACTGACCTAGGGTTAGGGTTAGCAAGAAGGATGCCGGCAGGCCCGAAATGCCCGCTGTGCAGCGAGTGGAGGGGCGGCCGGAGTGAGGGCGCTGGCGAGCTGGAGCCTGGGCCCAAACATTTTGGAGCGGGGGTGGGGGGGCTTCGAAGGTTGCCTGGGGCACAGAGGGCCCTGCCCCTTCTCACGCCCTGAATGATCGGCGGGCCCCCTAGCGGCCCAGGTGGCGGGGGGCTGCAGGGTGAGTCCAGCGCTGGGTCTCGGGTCCCCAATCTCCGGCGTTGAGGCGCCAAGCCCCTTGGGATGGGCCCCTCAGGGACTCACCTAGGGTTTGGGTTAGCCCCCAGGAGGCCTTCAGGCCCAATCACCTGGCTGTGTGGCTCACGGTGGTGCGGGCCGAGGGGAGGGAGCTGGCGAGCGGGACCGGGGGCCCGCAGGTTTTGGCGCGGGGTCCTTCGAAGGAGGTCGGGGGCTCGGAGGGCCCTGCCCCTTCTCCCGCCTGAATGACCGGCGGTGCCCCTAGCAGCCCAGGTGCCATGGGGCTGCAGGGCGAGTCCGGCCCTGAGGCTAAGACGTCCAGGATCCCCGGCGTGGCTGCGTAAGGCCCCTTGGGAGGGGCCCCTCGGGGACCGCCCTAGGGTTAAGGTTACCCCCAGGTGGCCGGCAGGTCCGATCCGCCTGCTGTCTTCCGAGCGGAGGGGCCGCTTGAGGCGAGGGCGCTGACGGGTGGGAACGTGAGCCCAAGAGCTTTGGGGCGGGGGGCCATCGAAGGTCGGCGGGGGCTCAGAGGGCCCTTCCCCTTCTCCAGCCCTGAATGAGCGGCAGTGCCCCTAGTGCCCAGGTGGTGGAGGGGCAGCAGTGTTGGTCTTGCCCTGGGGCTGGGGGTCCCCAATGCCTGGAGTTGCGGTGCCAGGCCCCTTGGGAGGGGCTCCTCGGGGCCCACCTAGGGTTAGGATTAGCCCCCAGAACGCCGGCAGGCAGGATCCACAGGCGGTGTGGCGAGCAGGGTGTGGGCCCGAGGGGAGGGCGCTGGAGAGAGGGAGCGCGGGCCCAAGTGTTTTGGCGCACGGGGCCTTCGAAGCTCGCCGGGGACTCGGAGGGCCCTACCCGTTCTCCCGCCCTGAATGACCGGTGGCGCCCCTACGGCCCAGGTGGCGGTGGGCTGCAGGTTGAGTCCAGCGTTGGGGATCGGAGGTTCCCAATCCCCGGGGTAGGGGCGCCAAGCCCCTTGGGATGGGCCCCTCGGGGACCCACCTAGGGTTTGGGTTAGCCCCCAGGAGTCCGGCAAGCCCAATCCCTTGGCTGTGTGGCTCGCGGTGGGGCGGGCCGAGGGGAGGGAGCTGACGAGCGGGACCGTGGGCCCAGAGGTTTTGGTGCGGGGGCCTTCGACGGAGGTCGGGGGCTAGGAGGGCCCTGCCCCTTCTCCCGCCTGAATGACCGGCGGCGCTCCTAGCGGCCAGAGTTGCGGGGGACTGCAGGGTGATTCCAACGCTGGGATTCAGTGGTTCCCAATCCCCGGCGTTGGGTCGCCAAGCCCCTTGGGAGGGGCCCCTCGGGGACCCACCTAGTGTTCAGGTTAGCCCCCAGGTGGCCGGCAGGTCCGATCCGCCTGATGTCTTTCTAGCAGATGGGCCGCTTGAGGTGAGGGCGCTGACTGGTGGGAACGTGGGCCCAAGCGCTTTGGGGCGGGGGGCCATCGAAGGTCGGCGGGGGCTCAGAGGGCCCTGCCCCTTCTCCAGCCCTGAATGAGCGGCAGCGCCCCTAGTGCCCAGGTGGTGGAGGGGCAGCAGTGTTAGTCTTGCCCTGGGGCTGGGGGTCCCCAATGCCTGGAATTGCGGTGCCAGGCCCCTTGGGAGGGGCCCCTCGGGGGCCCAGCTAGGGTTAGGATTAGCCCCCAGGACGCCGGCAGGCAGGATCCACCGGAGGTGTGGCGAGCGGGGGGGTGGGGCCGAGGGGAGGGCGCTGGAGAGAGGGAGCATGGGCCTAAGTGTTTTGGCGAACGGGGCCTTCGAAGCTCGCCGGGGACTCGGAGGGCCCTACCCGTTCTCCTGCCCTGAATGACCGGTGGCGCCCCTACGGCCCAGGTGGCGGTGGGCTGCAGGGTGAGTCAAGTGTTGGGGTTCGGAGTTTCCCAATCCCCGGCGTTAGGGCGCCAGGCCCCTTGAATGGGGCCCCTCAGGAGCCCACCTAGAGCTCGGGTTAGCCCCCAGGAGTCCGGCAAGCCCGATCTGCTGGATGTGCAGCGAGCGGAGGAGCAGGCGAGCTGAGGGCGCTGAGGAGTGGGAACGTGGGCCCAAGCGCTTTGGGGCGGGGGGCCATCGAAGGTCCGCGGGGCCTCAGAGGGCCCTGCCCCTTCTCCAGCCCTGAATGAGAGACAGCGCCCCTAGTGGCCCAGGTGGTGGACGGCAGCAGTGTTTGTCTGGCCCTGGGGCTCGGGGGTCCCCAATCCCCAGCGTTGCATCCCCAGGCCCCTTGTCAGGGTTCTCTCGGGGACTGACCTAGGGTTAGGGTTAGCGAGAAGGATGCCGGCCGGCCCGAAATGCCCGCTGTGCAGCGAGTGGAGGGGCGGGCGGAGTGAGGGCGCTGGCGAGCTGGAGCCTGAGCCCAAACATTTTGGACCGGGGGGGGGGGGGGCATCGAAGGTTCCCTGGGGCACAGAGGGCCCTGCCCATTCTCACGCCCTGAATGACCGGCGGGCCCCCTAGCGGCCTAGGTGGCGGGGGGCTGCAGGGTGAGTCCGGCGCTGGGACTCGGGTCCCCAATCTCTGGCGTTGAGGCGCCAGGCCCCTTGGGTGGGGCCCCTCAGGAGCCCACCTAGAGTTAGTGTTAGCCCCCGGGAGGCCGGCAAGCCCGACCTGCTGGATGTGCGGCGAGCAGAGGGGTAGGCCGAGCTGAGGGTGCTGAGGAGTGGGAGCGTGGGCCCAACCGTTTTGGCGCGGGGGCCTTCGAAGGTCATCAGGGGCTAGGAGGGCCCTGCTCCTTCTCCCGCCTGAATGACCGGCGGCGCCCCTAGCGGCCGGAGTGGCGGGGGGCTGCAGGGTGATTCCACCGCTGGAGTTCAGTGGTTCCCAATCCCCGGCGTTGGGTCGCCAAGCCCCTTGGGAGGGGCCCCTCGGGGACCCACCTAGGGTTCAGGTTAGCCCCCAGGAGGCCGGCAGGTCCAATCCGCCTGCTGTGTTTCGAGCGGAGGGGCGGGTTGAGGTGAGGGCGCTGACTAGTGGGAACGTGGGCCCAAGCGCTTTGGGGCGGGGGGGCCATCGAAGGTCGGTGGGGGCTCGGAGGGCCCTGCCCCTTCTCCCGCCTGAATGACCGGCGGCGCCCCTAGCGGCCCCGGTGGCGGGGAGCTGCAGGGTGAGTCCAGCGCTGGGGTTTGGAGGTTCCCAGTCGCCCGCGTTGGGGCGCCAAGCCCCTTTGGATGGGCCCCTCTGGGACCCACCTAGGGTTTGGGTTAGCCCCCAGGAGGCATTCAGGCCCAATCCCCTGGCTGTGTGACTCGCGGTGTGGCGGGCCGAGGGGAGGGAGCTGGCGAGGGGGACCGGGGGCCCGCAGGTTTTGGCGCGGGGTCCTTCGAAGGAGGTCAGGGGCTCGGACGGCCCTGCCCCTTCTCCCGCCTGAATGACCGGCGGTGCCCCTAGCAGCCCGGGTGCCAGGGGGCTGCAGGGTGAGTCCGGCCCTGGGGCTAAGACCGCCAGGATCCCTGGCGTGGCTGCGCAAGTCCCCTTGGGAGGGGCCCCTCGGGGACCGCCCTAGGATTAAGGTTACCCCCAGGTGGCCGGCAGGTCCGATCGGCCTGCTGTCTTTCGAGCGGAGGGGCCGCTTGAGGTGAGGGCGCTGACTGGTGGGAACGTGGGCCCAAGCGCTTTGGGGCGGGGGGCCATCGAAGGTCGGCGGGGGCTCAGAGGGCCCTGCCCCTTCTCCAGCCCTGAATGAGCGGCAGCGCCCCTAGTGCCCAGGTGGTGGAGGGGCAGCAGTGTTAGTCTTGCCCTGGGGCTGGGGGTCCCCAGTGCCTGGAGTTGCGGTGCCAGGCCCCTTGGGAGGGGCCCCTCGGGGGCCCACCTGGGGTTAGGATTAGCCCCCAGAACGCCAGCAGGCAGGATCCACAGGCGGTGTGGCGAGCGGGGGGGTGGGGCCGAGGGGAGGGCGCTGGAGAGAGGGAGCGCGGGCCCAAGTGTTTTGGCGCACGGGGCCTTCGATGCTTGCCGGGGACTCGGAGGGCCCTACCCGTTCTCCTGCCCTGAATGACCGGTGGCGCCCCTACGGCCCAGGTGGCGGTGTGCTGCAGGGTGAGTCAAGTGCTGGGGTTCGGAGGTTCCCAATCCCCAGCGTTAGGGCGCCAGGCCCCTTGGATGGGGCCCCTCAGGAGCCCACCTAGAGCTCGGGTTAGGCCCCAGGAGTCCGGGAAGCCCGATCTGCTGGATGTGCAGCAAGCGGAGGGGCAGGCGAGCTGAGGGCGCTGAGGAGTGGGAACGTGGGCCCAAGCGCTTTGGGGCGGGGGGCCATCGAAGGTCCGCGGGGGGCTCGGAGGGCCCAGCCCCTTCTCCAGCCCTGAATGAGAGACAGCGCCCCTAGTGGCCCAGGTGGTGGACGGCAGCAGTGTTCGTCGGGCCCTGGGGCTCAGGGGTCCCCAATCCCCAGCGTTGCAGCCCCAGGCCCCTTTTCAGGGGCCTCTCGGGGACTGACCTAGGGTTAGGGTTAGCAAGAAGGATGCCGGCAGGCCCGAAATGCCCGCTGTGCAGCGAGTGGAGGGGCGGCCGGAGTGAGGGCGCTGGCGAGCTGGAGCCTGGGCCCAAACATTTTGGAGCGGGGGTGGGGGGGCTTCGAAGGTTGCCTGGGGCACAGAGGGCCCTGCCCCTTCTCACGCCCTGAATGATCGGCGGGCCCCCTAGCGGCCCAGGTGGCGGGGGGCTGCAGGGTGAGTCCAGCGCTGGGTCTCGGGTCCCCAATCTCCGGCGTTGAGGCGCCAAGCCCCTTGGGATGGGCCCCTCAGGGACCCACCTAGGGTTTGGGTTAGCCCCCAGGAGGCCTTCAGGCCCAATCACCTGGCTGTGTGGCTCACGGTGGTGCGGGCCGAGGGGAGGGAGCTGGCGAGCGGGACCGGGGGCCCGCAGGTTTTGGCGCGGGGTCCTTCGAAGGAGGTCGGGGGCTCGGAGGGCCCTGCCCTTTCTCCCGCCTGAATGACCGGCGGTGCCCCTAGCAGCCCAGGTGCCATGGGGCTGCAGGGCGAGTCCGGCCCTGAGGCTAAGACGTCCAGGATCCCCGGCGTGGCTGCGTAAGGCCCCTTGGGAGGGGCCCCTCGGGGACCGCCCTAGGGTTAAGGTTACCCCCAGGTGGCCGGCAGGTCCGATCCGCCTGCTGTCTTCCGAGCGGAGGGGCCGCTTGAGGCGAGGGCGCTGACGGGTGGGAACGTGAGCCCAAGAGCTTTGGGGCGGGGGGCCATCGAAGGTCGGCGGGGGCTCAGAGGGCCCTTCCCCTTCTCCAGCCCTGAATGAGCGGCAGTGCCCCTAGTGCCCAGGTGGTGGAGGGGCAGCAGTGTTGGTCTTGCCCTGGGGCTGGGGGTCCCCAATGCCTGGAGTTGCGGTGCCAGGCCCCTTGGGAGGGGCTCCTCGGGGCCCACCTAGGGTTAGGATTAGCCCCCAGAACGCCGGCAGGCAGGATCCACAGGCGGTGTGGCGAGCAGGGTGTGGGCCCGAGGGGAGGGCGCTGGAGAGAGGGAGCGCGGGCCCAAGTGTTTTGGCGCACGGGGCCTTCGAAGCTCGCCGGGGACTCGGAGGGCCCTACCCGTTCTCCCGCCCTGAATGACCGGTGGCGCCCCTACGGCCCAGGTGGCGGTGGGCTGCAGGTTGAGTCCAGCGTTGGGGATCGGAGGTTCCCAATCCCCGGGGTAGGGGCGCCAAGCCCCTTGGGATGGGCCCCTCGGGGACCCACCTAGGGTTTGGGTTAGCCCCCAGGAGTCCGGCAAGCCCAATCCCTTGGCTGTGTGGCTCGCGGTGGGGCGGGCCGAGGGGAGGGAGCTGACGAGCGGGACCGTGGGCCCAGAGGTTTTGGTGCGGGGGCCTTCGACGGAGGTCGGGGGCTAGGAGGGCCCTGCCCCTTCTCCCGCCTGAATGACCGGCGGCGCTCCTAGCGGCCAGAGTTGTGGGGGACTGCAGGGTGATTCCAACGCTGGGATTCAGTGGTTCCCAATCCCCGGCGTTGGGTCGCCAAGCCCCTTGGGAGGGGCCCCTCGGGGACCCACCTAGTGTTCAGGTTAGCCCCCAGGTGGCCGGCAGGTCCGATCCGCCTGATGTCTTTCTAGCAGATGGGCCGCTTGAGGTGAGGGCGCTGACTGGTGGGAACGTGGGCCCAAGCGCTTTGGGGCGGGGGGCCATCGAAGGTCGCCGGGGGCTCAGAGGGCCCTGCCCCTTCTCCAGCCCTGAATGAGCGGCAGCGCCCCTAGTGCCCAGGTGGTGGAGGGGCAGCAGTGTTAGTCTTGCCCTGGGGCTGGGGGTCCCCAATGCCTGGAATTGCGGTGCCAGGCCCCTTGGGAGGGGCCCCTCGGGGGCCCAGCTAGGGTTAGGATTAGCCCCCAGGACGCCGGCAGGCAGGATCCACCGGAGGTGTGGCGAGCGGGGGGGTGGGGCCGAGGGGAGGGCGCTGGAGAGAGGGAGCATGGGCCTAAGTGTTTTGGCGAACGGGGCCTTCGAAGCTCGCCGGGGACTCGGAGGGCGCTACCCATTCTCCTGCCCTGAATGACCGGTGGCGCCCCTACGGCCCAGGTGGCGGTGGGCTGCAGGGTGAGTCAAGTGCTGGGGTTCGGAGTTTCCCAATCCCCGGCGTTAGGGCGCCAGGCCCCTTGAATGGGGCCCCTCAGGAGCCCACCTAGAGCTCGGGTTAGCCCCCAGGAGTCCGGCAAGCCCGATCTGCTGGATGTGCAGCGAGCGGAGGAGCAGGAGAGCTGAGGGCGCTGAGGAGTGGGAACGTGGGCCCAAGCGCTTTGGGGCGGGGGGCCATCGAAGGTCCGCGGGGCCTCAGAGGGCCCTGCCCCTTCTCCAGCCCTGAATGAGAGACAGCGCCCCTAGTGGCCCAGGTGGTGGACGGCAGCAGTGTTTGTCTGGCCCTGGGGCTCGGGGGTCCCCAATCCCCAGCGTTGCATCCCCAGGCCCCTTGTCAGGGTTCTCTCGGGGACTGACCTAGGGTTAGGGTTAGCGAGAAGGATGCCGGCCGGCCCGAAATGCCCGCTGTGCAGCGAGTGGAGGGGCGGGCGGAGTGAGGGCGCTGGCGAGCTGGAGCCTGAGCCCAAACATTTTGGACCGGGGGGGGGGGGCATCGAAGGTTCCCTGGGGCACAGAGGGCCCTGCCCATTCTCACGCCCTGAATGACCGGCGGGCCCCCTAGCGGCCTAGGTGGCGGGGGGCTGCAGGGTGAGTCCGGCGCTGGGACTCGGGTCCCCAATCTCTGGCGTTGAGGCGCCAGGCCCCTTGGGTGGGGCCTCTCAGGAGCCCACCTAGAGTTAGTGTTAGCCCCCGGGAGGCCGGCAAGCCCGACCTGCTGGATGTGCGGCGAGCAGAGGGGTAGGCCGAGCTGAGGGTGCTGAGGAGTGGGAGCGTGGGCCCAACCGTTTTGGCGCGGGGGCCTTCGAAGGTCATCAGGGGCTAGGAGGGCCCTGCTCCTTCTCCCGCCTGAATGACCGGCGGCGCCCCTAGCGGCCGGAGTGGCGGGGGGCTGCAGGGTGATTCCACCGCTGGAGTTCAGTGGTTCCCAATCCCCGGCGTTGGGTCGCCAAGCCCCTTGGGAGGGGCCCCTCGGGGACCCACCTAGGGTTCAGGTTAGCCCCCAGGAGGCCGGCAGGTCCAATCCGCCTGCTGTGTTTCGAGCGGAGGGGCGGGTTGAGGTGAGGGCGCTGACTAGTGGGAACGTGGGCCCAAGCGCTTTGGGGCGGGGGGGCCATAGAAGGTCGGTGGGGGCTCGGAGGGCCCTGCCCCTTCTCCCGCCTGAATGACCGGCGGCGCCCCTAGCGGCCCCGGTGGCGGGGAGCTGCAGGGTGAGTCCAGCGCTGGGGTTTGGAGGTTCCCAGTCGCCCGCGTTGGGGCGCCAAGCCCCTTTGGATGGGCCCCTCTGGGACCCACCTAGGGTTTGGGTTAGCCCCCAGGAGGCATTCAGGCCCAATCCCCTGGCTGTGTGACTCGCGGTGTGGCGGGCCGAGGGGAGGGAGCTGGCGAGGGGGACCGGGGGCCCGCAGGTTTTGGCGCGGGGTCCTTCGAAGGAGGTCAGGGGCTCGGACGGCCCTGCCCCTTCTCCCGCCTGAATGACCGGCGGTGCCCCTAGCAGCCCGGGTGCCAGGGGGCTGCAGGGTGAGTCCGGCCCTGGGGCTAAGACCGCCAGGATCCCTGGCGTGGCTGCGCAAGTCCCCTTGGGAGGGGCCCCTCGGGGACCGCCCTAGGATTAAGGTTACCCCCAGGTGGCCGGCAGGTCCGATCGGCCTGCTGTCTTTCGAGCGGAGGGGCCGCTTGAGGTGAGGGCGCTGACTGGTGGGAACGTGGGCCCAAGCGCTTTGGGGCGGGGGGGCCATCGAAGGTCGGCGGGGGCTCAGAGGGCCCTGCCCCTTCTCCAGCCCTGAATGAGCGGCAGCGCCCCTAGTGCCCAGGTGGTGGAGGGGCAGCAGTGTTAGTCTTGCCCTGGGGCTGGGGGTCCCCAGTGCCTGGAGTTGCGGTGCCAGGCCCCTTGGGAGGGGCCCCTCGGGGGCCCAGCTAGGGTTAGGATTAGCCCCCAGAACGCCAGCAGGCAGGATCCACAGGCGGTGTGGCGAGCGGGGGGGGTGGGGCCGAGGGGAGGGCGCTGGAGAGAGGGAGCGCGGGCCCAAGTGTTTTGGCGCACGGGGCCTTCGATGCTTGCCTGGGACTCAGAGGGCCCTACCCGTTCTCCTGCCCTGAATGACCGGTGGCGCCCCTACAGCCCAGGTGGCGGTGGGCTGCAGGTTGAGTCCAGCGTTGGGGATCGGAGGTTCCCAATCCCCGGGGTAGGGGCGCCAAGCCCCTTGGGATGGGCCCCTCGGGGACCCACCTAGGGTTTGGGTTAGCCCCCAGGAGTCCGGCAAGCCCAATCCCTTGGCTGTGTGGCTCGCGGTGGGGCGGGCCGAGGGGAGGGAGCTGACGAGCGGGACCGTGGGCCCAGAGGTTTTGGTGCGGGGGCCTTCGACGGAGGTCGGGGGCTAGGAGGGCCCTGCCCCTTCTCCCGCCTGAATGACCGGCGGCGCTCCTAGCGGCCAGAGTTGCGGGGGGACTGCAGGGTGATTCCAACGCTGGGATTCAGTGGTTCCCAATCCCCGGCGTTGGGTCGCCAAGCCCCTTGGGAGGGGCCCCTCGGGGACCCACCTAGTGTTCAGGTTAGCCCCCAGGTGGCCGGCAGGTCCGATCCGCCTGATGTCTTTCTAGCAGATGGGCCGCTTGAGGTGAGGGCGCTGACTGGTGGGAACGTGGGCCCAAGCGCTTTGGGGCGGGGGGCCATCGAAGGTCGGCGGGGGCTCAGAGGGCCCTGCCCCTTCTCCAGCCCTGAATGAGCGGCAGCGCCCCTAGTGCCCAGGTGGTGGAGGGGCAGCAGTGTTAGTCTTGCCCTGGGGCTGGGGGTCCCCAATGCCTGGAATTGCCGTGCCAGGCCCCTTGGGAGGGGCCCCTCGAGGGCCCAGCTAGGGTTAGGATTAGCCCCCAGGACGCCGGCAGGCAGGATCCACCGGAGGTGTGGCGAGCGGGGGGGGTGGGGCCGAGGGGAGGGCGCTGGAGAGAGGGAGCATGGGCCTAAGTGTTTTGGCGAACGGGGCCTTCGAAGCTCGCCGGGGACTCGGAGGGCGCTACCCATTCTCCTGCCCTGAATGACCGGTGGCGCCCCTACGGCCCAGGTGGCGGTGGGCTGCAGGGTGAGTCAAGTGTTGGGGTTCGGAGTTTCCCAATCCCCGGCGTTAGGGCGCCAGGCCCCTTGAATGGGGCCCCTCAGGAGCCCACCTAGAGCTCGGGTTAGCCCCCAGGAGTCCGGCAAGCCCGATCTGCTGGATGTGCAGCGAGCGGAGGAGCAGGAGAGCTGAGGGCGCTGAGGAGTGGGAACGTGGGCCCAAGCGCTTTGGGGCGGGGGGCCATCGAAGGTCCGCGGGGCCTCAGAGGGCCCTGCCCCTTCTCCAGCCCTGAATGAGAGACAGCGCCCCTAGTGGCCCAGGTGGTGGACGGCAGCAGTGTTTGTCTGGCCCTGGGGCTCGGGGGTCCCCAATCCCCAGCGTTGCATCCCCAGGCCCCTTGTCAGGGTTCTCTCGGGGACTGACCTAGGGTTAGGGTTAGCAAGAAGGATGCCGGCCGGCCCGAAATGCCCGCTGTGCAGCGAGTGGAGGGGCGGGCGGAGTGAGGGCGCTGGCGAGCTGGAGCCTGAGCCCAAACATTTTGGACGGGGGGGGGGGGGCATCGAAGGTTCCCTGGGGCACAGAGGGCCCTGCCCATTCTCACGCCCTGAATGACCGGCGGGCCCCCTAGCGGCCTAGGTGGCGGGGGGCTGCAGGGTGAGTCCGGCGCTGGGACTCGGGTCCCCAATCTCTGGCGTTGAGGCGCCAGGCCCCTTGGGTGGGGCCTCTCAGGAGCCCACCTAGAGTTAGTGTTAGCCCCCGGGAGGCCGGCAAGCCCGACCTGCTGGATGTGCGGCGAGCAGAGGGGTAGGCCGAGCTGAGGGTGCTGAGGAGTGGGAGCGTGGGCCCAACCGTTTTGGCGCGGGGGCCTTCGAAGGTCATCAGGGGCTAGGAGGGCCCTGCTCCTTCTCCCGCCTGAATGACCGGCGGCGCCCCTAGCGGCCGGAGTGGCGGGGGGCTGCAGGGTGATTCCACCGCTGGAGTTCAGTGGTTCCCAATCCCCGGCGTTGGGTCGCCAAGCCCCTTGGGAGGGGCCCCTCGGGGACCCACCTAGGGTTCAGGTTAGCCCCCAGGAGGCCGGCAGGTCCAATCCGCCTGCTGTGTTTCGAGCGGAGGGGCGGGTTGAGGTGAGGGCGCTGACTAGTGGGAACGTGGGCCCAAGCGCTTTGGGGCGGGGGGGGCCATCGAAGGTCGGTGGGGGCTCGGAGGGCCCTGCCCCTTCTCCCGCCTGAATGACCGGCGGCGCCCCTAGCGGCCCCGGTGGCGGGGAGCTGCAGGGTGAGTCCAGCGCTGGGGTTTGGAGGTTCCCAGTCGCCCGCGTTGGGGCGCCAAGCCCCTTTGGATGGGCCCCTCTGGGACCCACCTAGGGTTTGGGTTAGCCCCCAGGAGGCATTCAGGCCCAATCCCCTGGCTGTGTGACTCGCGGTGTGGCGGGCCGAGGGGAGGGAGCTGGCGAGGGGGACCGGGGGCCCGCAGGTTTTGGCGCGGGGTCCTTCGAAGGAGGTCAGGGGCTCGGACGGCCCTGCCCCTTCTCCCGCCTGAATGACCGGCGGTGCCCCTAGCAGCCCGGGTGCCAGGGGGCTGCAGGGTGAGTCCGGCCCTGGGGCTAAGACCGCCAGGATCCCTGGTGTGGCTGCGCAAGTCCCCTTGGGAGGGGCCCCTCGGGGACCGCCCTAGGATTAAGGTTACCCCCAGGTGGCCGGCAGGTCCGATCGGCCTGCTGTCTTTCGAGCGGAGGGGCCGCTTGAGGTGAGGGCGCTGACTGGTGGGAACGTGGGCCCAAGCGCTTTGGGGCGGGGGGCCATCGAAGGTCGGCGGGGGCTCAGAGGGCCCTGCCCCTTCTCCAGCCCTGAATGAGCGGCAGCGCCCCTAGTGCCCAGGTGGTGGAGGGGCAGCAGTGTTAGTCTTGCCCTGGGGCTGGGGGTCCCCAGTGCCTGGAGTTGCGGTGCCAGGCCCCTTGGGAGGGGCCCCTCGGGGGCCCACCTGGGGTTAGGATTAGCCCCCAGAACGCCAGCAGGCAGGATCCACAGGCGGTGTGGCGAGCGGGGGGGTGGGGCCGAGGGGAGGGCGCTGGAGAGAGGGAGCGCGGGCCCAAGTGTTTTGGCGCACGGGGCCTTCGATGCTTGCCGGGGACTCGGAGGGCCCTACCCGTTCTCCTGCCCTGAATGACCGGTGGCGCCCCTACGGCCCAGGTGGCGGTGTGCTGCAGGGTGAGTCAAGTGCTGGGGTTCGGAGGTTCCCAATCCCCAGCGTTAGGGCGCCAGGCCCCTTGGATGGGGCCCCTCAGGAGCCCACCTAGAGCTCGGGTTAGGCCCCAGGAGTCCGGCAAGCCCGATCTGCTGGATGTGCAGCAAGCGGAGGGGCAGGCGAGCTGAGGGCGCTGAGGAGTGGGAACGTGGGCCCAAGCGCTTTGGGGCGGGGGGCCATCGAAGGTCCGCGGGGGGCTCGGAGGGCCCAGCCCCTTCTCCAGCCCTGAATGAGAGACAGCGCCCCTAGTGGCCCAGGTGGTGGACGGCAGCAGTGTTCGTCGGGCCCTGGGGCTCAGGGGTCCCCAATCCCCAGCGTTGCAGCCCCAGGCCCCTTTTCAGGGGCCTCTCGGGGACTGACCTAGGGTTAGGGTTAGCAAGAAGGATGCCGGCAGGCCCGAAATGCCCGCTGTGCAGCGAGTGGAGGGGCGGCCGGAGTGAGGGCGCTGGCGAGCTGGAGCCTGGGCCCAAACATTTTGGAGCGGGGGTGGGGGGGCTTCGAAGGTTGCCTGGGGCACAGAGGGCCCTGCCCCTTCTCACGCCCTGAATGATCGGCGGGCCCCCTAGCGGCCCAGGTGGCGGGGGGCTGCAGGGTGAGTCCAGCGCTGGGTCTCGGGTCCCCAATCTCCGGCGTTGAGGCGCCAAGCCCCTTGGGATGGGCCCCTCAGGGACCCACCTAGGGTTTGGGTTAGCCCCCAGGAGGCCTTCAGGCCCAATCACCTGGCTGTGTGGCTCACGGTGGTGCGGGCCGAGGGGAGGGAGCTGGCGAGCGGGACCGGGGGCCCGCAGGTTTTGGCGCGGGGTCCTTCGAAGGAGGTCGGGGGCTCGGAGGGCCCTGCCCCTTCTCCCGCCTGAATGACCGGCGGTGCCCCTAGCAGCCCAGGTGCCATGGGGCTGCAGGGCGAGTCCGGCCCTGAGGCTAAGACGTCCAGGATCCCCGGCGTGGCTGCGTAAGGCCCCTTGGGAGGGGCCCCTCGGGGACCGCCCTAGGGTTAAGGTTACCCCCAGGTGGCCGGCAGGTCCGATCCGCCTGCTGTCTTCCGAGCGGAGGGGCCGCTTGAGGCGAGGGCGCTGACGGGTGGGAACGTGAGCCCAAGAGCTTTGGGGCGGGGGGCCATCGAAGGTCGGCGGGGGCTCAGAGGGCCCTTCCCCTTCTCCAGCCCTGAATGAGCGGCAGTGCCCCTAGTGCCCAGGTGGTGGAGGGGCAGCAGTGTTGGTCTTGCCCTGGGGCTGGGGGTCCCCAATGCCTGGAGTTGCGGTGCCAGGCCCCTTGGGAGGGGCTCCTCGGGGCCCACCTAGGGTTAGGATTAGCCCCCAGAACGCCGGCAGGCAGGATCCACAGGCGGTGTGGCGAGCAGGGTGTGGGCCCGAGGGGAGGGCGCTGGAGAGAGGGAGCGCGGGCCCAAGTGTTTTGGCGCACGGGGCCTTCGAAGCTCGCCGGGGACTCGGAGGGCCCTACCCGTTCTCCCGCCCTGAATGACCGGTGGCGCCCCTACGGCCCAGGTGGCGGTGGGCTGCAGGTTGAGTCCAGCGTTGGGGATCGGAGGTTCCCAATCCCCGGGGTAGGGGCGCCAAGCCCCTTGGGATGGGCCCCTCGGGGACCCACCTAGGGTTTGGGTTAGCCCCCAGGAGTCCGGCAAGCCCAATCCCTTGGCTGTGTGGCTCGCGGTGGGGCGGGCCGAGGGGAGGGAGCTGACGAGCGGGACCGTGGGCCCAGAGGTTTTGGTGCGGGGGCCTTCGACGGAGGTCGGGGGCTAGGAGGGCCCTGCCCCTTCTCCCGCCTGAATGACCGGCGGCGCTCCTAGCGGCCAGAGTTGCGGGGGACTGCAGGGTGATTCCAACGCTGGGATTCAGTGGTTCCCAATCCCCGGCGTTGGGTCACCAAGCCCCTTGGGAGGGGCCCCTCGGGGACCCACCTAGTGTTCAGGTTAGCCCCCAGGTGGCCGGCAGGTCCGATCCGCCTGATGTCTTTCTAGCAGATGGGCCGCTTGAGGTGAGGGCGCTGACTGGTGGGAACGTGGGCCCAAGCGCTTTGGGGCGGGGGGCCATCGAAGGTCGGCGGGGGCTCAGAGGGCCCTGCCCCTTCTCCAGCCCTGAATGAGCGGCAGCGCCCCTAGTGCCCAGGTGGTGGAGGGGCAGCAGTGTTAGTCTTGCCCTGGGGCTGGGGGTCCCCAATGCCTGGAATTGCCGTGCCAGGCCCCTTGGGAGGGGCCCCTCGGGGGCCCAGCTAGGGTTAGGATTAGCCCCCAGGACTCCGGCAGGCAGGATCCACCGGAGGTGTGGCGAGCGGGGGGGTGGGGCCGAGGGGAGGGCGCTGGAGAGAGGGAGCATGGGCCTAAGTGTTTTGGCGAACGGGGCCTTCGAAGCTCGCCGGGGACTCGGAGGGCGCTACCCATTCTCCTGCCCTGAATGACCGGTGGCGCCCCTACGGCCCAGGTGGCGGTGGGCTGCAGGGTGAGTCAAGTGGTGGGGTTCGGAGTTTCCCAATCCCCGGCGTTAGGGCGCCAGGCCCCTTGAATGGGGCCCCTCAGGAGCCCACCTAGAGCTCGGGTTAGCCCCCAGGAGTCCGGCAAGCCCGATCTGCTGGATGTGCAGCGAGCGGAGGAGCAGGAGAGCTGAGGGCGCTGAGGAGTGGGAACGTGGGCCCAAGCGCTTTGGGGCGGGGGGCCATCGAAGGTCCGCGGGGCCTCAGAGGGCCCTGCCCCTTCTCCAGCCCTGAATGAGAGACAGCGCCCCTAGTGGCCCAGGTGGTGGACGGCAGCAGTGTTTGTCTGGCCCTGGGGCTCGGGGGTCCCCAATCCCCAGCGTTGCATCCCCAGGCCCCTTGTCAGGGTTCTCTCGGGGACTGACCTAGGGTTAGGGTTAGCGAGAAGGATGCCGGCCGGCCCGAAATGCCCGCTGTGCAGCGAGTGGAGGGGCGGGCGGAGTGAGGGCGCTGGCGAGCTGGAGCCTGAGCCCAAACATTTTGGACCGGGGGGGGGGGGGGGCATCGAAGGTTCCCTGGGGCACAGAGGGCCCTGCCCATTCTCACGCCCTGAATGACCGGCGGGCCCCCTAGCGGCCTAGGTGGCGGGGGGCTGCAGGGTGAGTCCGGCGCTGGGACTCGGGTCCCCAATCTCTGGCGTTGAGGCGCCAGGCCCCTTGGGTGGGGCCTCTCAGGAGCCCACCTAGAGTTAGTGTTAGCCCCCGGGAGGCCGGCAAGCCCGACCTGCTGGATGTGCGGCGAGCAGAGGGGTAGGCCGAGCTGAGGGTGCTGAGGAGTGGGAGCGTGGGCCCAACCGTTTTGGCGCGGGGGCCTTCGAAGGTCATCAGGGGCTAGGAGGGCCCTGCTCCTTCTCCCGCCTGAATGACCGGCGGCGCCCCTAGCGGCCGGAGTGGCGGGGGGCTGCAGGGTGATTCCACCGCTGGAGTTCAGTGGTTCCCAATCCCCGGCGTTGGGTCGCCAAGCCCCTTGGGAGGGGCCCCTCGGGGACCCACCTAGGGTTCAGGTTAGCCCCCAGGAGGCCGGCAGGTCCAATCCGCCTGCTGTGTTTCGAGCGGAGGGGCGGGTTGAGGTGAGGGCGCTGACTAGTGGGAACGTGGGCCCAAGCGCTTTGGGGCGGGGGGGCCATCGAAGGTCGGTGGGGGCTCGGAGGGCCCTGCCCCTTCTCCCGCCTGAATGACCGGCGGCGCCCCTAGCGGCCCCGGTGGCGGGGAGCTGCAGGGTGAGTCCAGCGCTGGGGTTTGGAGGTTCCCAGTCGCCCGCGTTGGGGCGCCAAGCCCCTTTGGATGGGCCCCTCTGGGACCCACCTAGGGTTTGGGTTAGCCCCCAGGAGGCATTCAGGCCCAATCCCCTGGCTGTGTGACTCGCGGTGTGGCGGGCCGAGGGGAGGGAGCTGGCGAGGGGGACCGGGGGCCCGCAGGTTTTGGCGCGGGGTCCTTCGAAGGAGGTCAGGGGCTCGGACGGCCCTGCCCCTTCTCCCGCCTGAATGACCGGCGGTGCCCCTAGCAGCCCGGGTGCCAGGGGGCTGCAGGGTGAGTCCGGCCCTGGGGCTAAGACCGCCAGGATCCCTGGCGTGGCTGCGCAAGTCCCCTTGGGAGGGGCCCCTCGGGGACCGCCCTAGGATTAAGGTTACCCCCAGGTGGCCGGCAGGTCCGATCGGCCTGCTGTCTTTCGAGCGGAGGGGCCGCTTGAGGTGAGGGCGCTGACTGGTGGGAACGTGGGCCCAAGCGCTTTGGGGCGGGGGGCCATCGAAGGTCGGCGGGGGCTCAGAGGGCCCTGCCCCTTCTCCAGCCCTGAATGAGCGGCAGCGCCCCTAGTGCCCAGGTGGTGGAGGGGCAGCAGTGTTAGTCTTGCCCTGGGGCTGGGGGTCCCCAGTGCCTGGAGTTGCGGTGCCAGGCCCCTTCGGAGGGGCCCCTCGGGGGCCCACCTGGGGTTAGGATTAGCCCCCAGAACGCCAGCAGGCAGGATCCACAGGCGGTGTGGCGAGCGGGGGGGTGGGGCCGAGGGGAGGGCGCTGGAGAGAGGGAGCGCGGGCCCAAGTGTTTTGGCGCACGGGGCCTTCGATGCTTGCAGGGGACTCGGAGGGCCCTACCCGTTCTCCTGCCCTGAATGACCGGTGGCGCCCCTACGGCCCAGGTGGCGGTGTGCTGCAGGGTGAGTCAAGTGCTGGGGTTCGGAGGTTCCCAATCCCCAGCGTTAGGGCGCCAGGCCCCTTGGATGGGGCCCCTCAGGAGCCCACCTAGAGCTCGGGTTAGGCCCCAGGAGTCCGGGAAGCCCGATCTGCTGGATGTGCAGCAAGCGGAGGGGCAGGCGAGCTGAGGGCGCTGAGGAGTGGGAACGTGGGCCCAAGCGCTTTGGGGCGGGGGGCCATCGAAGGTCCGCGGGGGGCTCGGAGGGCCCAGCCCCTTCTCCAGCCCTGAATGAGAGACAGCGCCCCTAGTGGCCCAGGTGGTGGACGGCAGCAGTGTTCGTCAGGCCCTGGGGCTCAGGGGTCCCCAATCCCCAGCGTTGCAGCCCCAGGCCCCTTTTCAGGGGCCTCTCGGGGACTGACCTAGGGTTAGGGTTAGCAAGAAGGATGCCGGCAGGCCCGAAATGCCCGCTGTGCAGCGAGTGGAGGGGCGGCCGGAGTGAGGGCGCTGGCGAGCTGGAGCCTGGGCCCAAACATTTTGGAGCGGGGGTGGGGGGGCTTCGAAGGTTGCCTGGGGCACAGAGGGCCCTGCCCCTTCTCACGCCCTGAATGATCGGCGGGCCCCCTAGCGGCCCAGGTGGCGGGGGGCTGCAGGGTGAGTCCAGCGCTGGGTCTCGGGTCCCCAATCTCCGGCGTTGAGGCGCCAAGCCCCTTGGGATGGGCCCCTCAGGGACCCACCTAGGGTTTGGGTTAGCCCCCAGGAGGCCTTCAGGCCCAATCACCTGGCTGTGTGGCTCACGGTGGTGCGGGCCGAGGGGAGGGAGCTGGCGAGCGGGACCGGGGGCCCGCAGGTTTTGGCGCGGGGTCCTTCGAAGGAGGTCGGGGGCTCGGAGGGCCCTGCCCCTTCTCCCGCCTGAATGACCGGCGGTGCCCCTAGCAGCCCAGGTGCCATGGGGCTGCAGGGCGAGTCCGGCCCTGAGGCTAAGACGTCCAGGATCCCCGGCGTGGCTGCGTAAGGCCCCTTGGGAGGGGCCCCTCGGGGACCGCCCTAGGGTTAAGGTTACCCCCAGGTGGCCGGCAGGTCCGATCCGCCTGCTGTCTTCCGAGCGGAGGGGCCGCTTGAGGTGAGGGCGCTGACGGGTGGGAACGTGAGCCCAAGAGCTTTGGGGCGGGGGGCCATCGAAGGTCGGCGGGGGCTCAGAGGGCCCTTCCCCTTCTCCAGCCCTGAATGAGCGGCAGTGCCCCTAGTGCCCAGGTGGTGGAGGGGCAGCAGTGTTGGTCTTGCCCTGGGGCTGGGGGTCCCCAATGCCTGGAGTTGCGGTGCCAGGCCCCTTGGGAGGGGCTCCTCGGGGCCCACCTAGGGTTAGGATTAGCCCCCAGAACGCCGGCAGGCAGGATCCACAGGCGGTGTGGCGAGCAGGGTGTGGGCCCGAGGGGAGGGCGCTGGAGAGAGGGAGCGCGGGCCCAAGTGTTTTGGCGCACGGGGCCTTCGAAGCTCGCCGGGGACTCGGAGGGCCCTACCCGTTCTCCCGCCCTGAATGACCGGTGGCGCCCCTACGGCCCAGGTGGCGGTGGGCTGCAGGTTGAGTCCAGCGTTGGGGATCGGAGGTTCCCAATCCCCGGGGTAGGGGCGCCAAGCCCCTTGGGATGGGCCCCTCGGGGACCCACCTAGGGTTTGGGTTAGCCCCCAGGAGTCCGGCAAGCCCAATCCCTTGGCTGTGTGGCTCGCGGTGGGGCGGGCCGAGGGGAGGGAGCTGACGAGCGGGACCGTGGGCCCAGAGGTTTTGGTGCGGGGGCCTTCGACGGAGGTCGGGGGCTAGGAGGGCCCTGCCCCTTCTCCCGCCTGAATGACCGGCGGCGCTCCTAGCGGCCAGAGTTGCGGGGGACTGCAGGGTGATTCCAACGCTGGGATTCAGTGGTTCCCAATCCCCGGCGTTGGGTCGCCAAGCCCCTTGGGAGGGGCCCCTCGGGGACCCACCTAGTGTTCAGGTTAGCCCCCAGGTGGCCGGCAGGTCCGATCCGCCTGATGTCTTTCTAGCAGATGGGCCGCTTGAGGTGAGGGCGCTGACTGGTGGGAACGTGGGCCCAAGCGCTTTGGGGCGGGGGGCCATCGAAGGTCGGCGGGGGCTCAGAGGGCCCTGCCCCTTCTCCAGCCCTGAATGAGCGGCAGCGCCCCTAGTGCCCAGGTGGTGGAGGGGCAGCAGTGTTAGTCTTGCCCTGGGGCTGGGGGTCCCCAATGCCTGGAATTGCGGTGCCAGGCCCCTTGGGAGGGGCCCCTCGGGGGCCCAGCTAGGGTTAGGATTAGCCCCCAGGACGCCGGCAGGCAGGATCCACCGGAGGTGTGGCGAGCGGGGGGGTGGGGCCGAGGGGAGGGCGCTGGAGAGAGGGAGCATG
Organism: Ursus americanus; assembly: GCF_024610735.1. Classification (NCBI taxonomy): domain Eukaryota; kingdom Metazoa; phylum Chordata; class Mammalia; order Carnivora; family Ursidae; genus Ursus; species Ursus americanus. Next base: position 6,188,840 of record NC_142137.1, on the reverse strand, counting down.
GGCCTAAGTGTTTTGGCGAACGGGGCCTTCGAAGCTCGCCGGGGACTCGGAGGGCCCTACCCGTTCTCCTGCCCTGAATGACCGGTGGCGCCCCTATGGCCCAGGTGGCGGTGGGCTGCAGGGTGAGTCAAGTGTTGGGGTTCGGAGTTTCCCAATCCCCGGCGTTAGGGCGCCAGGCCCCTTGAATGGGGCCCCTCAGGAGCCCACCTAGAGCTCGGGTTAGCCCCCAGGAGTCCGGCAAGCCCGATCTGCTGGATGTGCAGCGAGCGGAGGAGCAGGCGAGCTGAGGGCGCTGAGGAGTGGGAACGTGGGCCCAAGCGCTTTGGGGCGGGGGGCCATCGAAGGTCCGCGGGGCCTCAGAGGGCCCTGCCCCTTCTCCAGCCCTGAATGAGAGACAGCGCCCCTAGTGGCCCAGGTGGTGGACGGCAGCAGTGTTTGTCTGGCCCTGGGGCTCGGGGGTCCCCAATCCCCAGCGTTGCATCCCCAGGCCCCTTGTCAGGGTTCTCTCGGGGACTGACCTAGGGTTAGGGTTAGCGAGAAGGATGCCGGCCGGCCCGAAATGCCCGCTGTGCAGCGAGTGGAGGGGCGGGCGGAGTGAGGGCGCTGGCGAGCTGGAGCCTGAGCCCAAACATTTTGGACCGGGGGGGGGGGGCATCGAAGGTTCCCTGGGGCACAGAGGGCCCTGCCCATTCTCACGCCCTGAATGACCGGCGGGCCCCCTAGCGGCCTAGGTGGCGGGGGGCTGCAGGGTGAGTCCGGCGCTGGGACTCGGGTCCCCAATCTCTGGCGTTGAGGCGCCAGGCCCCTTGGGTGGGGCCCCTCAGGAGCCCACCTAGAGTTAGTGTTAGCCCCCGGGAGGCCGGCAAGCCCGACCTGCTGGATGTGCGGCGAGCAGAGGGGTAGGCCGAGCTGAGGGTGCTGAGGAGTGGGAGCGTGGGCCCAACCGTTTTGGCGCGGGGGCCTTCGAAGGTCATCAGGGGCTAGGAGGGCCCTGCTCCTTCTCCCGCCTGAATGACCGGCGGCGCCCCTAGCGGCCGGAGTGGCGGGGGGCTGCAGGGTGATTCCACCGCTGGAGTTCAGTGGTTCCCAATCCCCGGCGTTGGGTCGCCAAGCCCCTTGGGAGGGGCCCCTCGGGGACCCACCTAGGGTTCAGGTTAGCCCCCAGGAGGCCGGCAGGTCCAATCCGCCTGCTGTGTTTCGAGCGGAGGGGCGGGTTGAGGTGAGGGCGCTGACTAGTGGGAACGTGGGCCCAAGCGCTTTGGGGCGGGGGGGCCATCGAAGGTCGGTGGGGGCTCGGAGGGCCCTGCCCCTTCTCCCGCCTGAATGACCGGCGGCGCCCCTAGCGGCCCCGGTGGCGGGGAGCTGCAGGGTGAGTCCAGCGCTGGGGTTTGGAGGTTCCCAGTCGCCCGCGTTGGGGCGCCAAGCCCCTTTGGATGGGCCCCTCTGGGACCCACCTAGGGTTTGGGTTAGCCCCCAGGAGGCATTCAGGCCCAATCCCCTGGCTGTGTGACTCGCGGTGTGGCGGGCCGAGGGGAGGGAGCTGGCGAGGGGGACCGGGGGCCCGCAGGTGTTGGCGCGGGGTCCTTCGAAGGAGGTCAGGGGCTCGGACGGCCCTGCCCCTTCTCCCGCCTGAATGACCGGCGGTGCCCCTAGCAGCCCGGGTGCCAGGGGGCTGCAGGGTGAGTCCGGCCCTGGGGCTAAGACCGCCAGGATCCCTGGCGTGGCTGCGCAAGTCCCCTTGGGAGGGGCCCCTCGGGGACCGCCCTAGGATTAAGGTTACCCCCAGGTGGCCGGCAGGTCCGATCGGCCTGCTGTCTTTCGAGCGGAGGGGCCGCTTGAGGTGAGGGCGCTGACTGGTGGGAACGTGGGCCCAAGCGCTTTGGGGCGGGGGGCCATCGAAGGTCGGCGGGGGCTCAGAGGGCCCTGCCCCTTCTCCAGCCCTGAATGAGCGGCAGCGCCCCTAGTGCCCAGGTGGTGGAGGGGCAGCGGTGTTAGTCTTGCCCTGGGGCTGGGGGTCCCCAGTGCCTGGAGTTGCGGTGCCAGGCCCCTTGGGAGGGGCCCCTCGGGGGCCCACCTGGGGTTAGGATTAGCCCCCAGAACGCCAGCAGGCAGGATCCACAGGCGGTGAGGCGAGCGGGGCGGTGGGGCCGAGGGGAGGGCGCTGGAGAGAGGGAGCGCGGGCCCAAGTGTTTTGGCGCAAGGGGCCTTTGATGCTTGCAGGGGACTCGGAGGGCCCTACCCGTTCTCCTGCCCTGAATGACCGGTGGCGCCCCTACGGCCCAGGTGGCGGTGTGCTGCAGGGTGAGTCAAGTGCTGGGGTTCGGAGGTTCCCAATCCCCAGCGTTAGGGCGCCAGGCCCCTTGGATGGGGCCCCTCAGGAGCCCACCTAGAGCTCGGGTTAGGCCCCAGGAGTCCGGGAAGCCCGATCTGCTGGATGTGCAGCAAGCGGAGGGGCAGGCGAGCTGAGGGCGCTGAGGAGTGGGAACGTGGGCCCAAGCGCTTTGGGGCGGGGGGCCATCGAAGGTCCGCGGGGGGCTCGGAGGGCCCAGCCCCTTCTCCAGCCCTGAATGAGAGACAGCGCCCCTAGTGGCCCAGGTGGTGGACGGCAGCAGTGTTCGTCAGGCCCTGGGGCTCAGGGGTCCCCAATCCCCAGCGTTGCAGCCCCAGGCCCCTTTTCAGGGGCCTCTCGGGGACTGACCTAGGGTTAGGGTTAGCAAGAAGGATGCCGGCAGGCCCGAAATGCCCGCTGTGCAGCGAGTGGAGGGGCGGCCGGAGTGAGGGCGCTGGCGAGCTGGAGCCTGGGCCCAAACATTTTGGAGCGGGGGTGGGGGGGCTTCGAAGGTTGCCTGGGGCACAGAGGGCCCTGCCCCTTCTCACGCCCTGAATGATCGGCGGGCCCCCTAGCGGCCCAGGTGGCGGGGGGCTGCAGGGTGAGTCCAGCGCTGGGTCTCGGGTCCCCAATCTCCGGCGTTGAGGCGCCAAGCCCCTTGGGATGGGCCCCTCAGGGACCCACCTAGGGTTTGGGTTAGCCCCCAGGAGGCCTTCAGGCCCAATCACCTGGCTGTGTGGCTCACGGTGGTGCGGGCCGAGGGGAGGGAGCTGGCGAGCGGGACCGGGGGCCCGCAGGTTTTGGCGCGGGGTCCTTCGAAGGAGGTCGGGGGCTCGGAGGGCCCTGCCCCTTCTCCCGCCTGAATGACCGGCGGTGCCCCTAGCAGCCCAGGTGCCATGGGGCTGCAGGGCGAGTCCGGCCCTGAGGCTAAGACGTCCAGGATCCCCGGCGTGGCTGCGTAAGGCCCCTTGGGAGGGGCCCCTCGGGGACCGCCCTAGGGTTAAGGTTACCCCCAGGTGGCCGGCAGGTCCGATCCGCCTGCTGTCTTCCGAGCGGAGGGGCCGCTTGAGGTGAGGGCGCTGACGGGTGGGAACGTGAGCCCAAGAGCTTTGGGGCGGGGGGCCATCGAAGGTCGGCGGGGGCTCAGAGGGCCCTTCCCCTTCTCCAGCCCTGAATGAGCGGCAGTGCCCCTAGTGCCCAGGTGGTGGAGGGGCAGCAGTGTTGGTCTTGCCCTGGGGCTGGGGGTCCCCAATGCCTGGAGTTGCGGTGCCAGGCCCCTTGGGAGGGGCTCCTCGGGGCCCACCTAGGGTTAGGATTAGCCCCCAGAACGCCGGCAGGCAGGATCCACAGGCGGTGTGGCGAGCAGGGTGTGGGCCCGAGGGGAGGGCGCTGGAGAGAGGGAGCGCGGGCCCAAGTGTTTTGGCGCACGGGGCCTTCGAAGCTCGCCGGGGACTCGGAGGGCCCTACCCGTTCTCCCGCCCTGAATGACCGGTGGCGCCCCTACGGCCCAGGTGGCGGTGGGCTGCAGGTTGAGTCCAGCGTTGGGGATCGGAGGTTCCCAATCCCCGGGGTAGGGGCGCCAAGCCCCTTGGGATGGGCCCCTCGGGGACCCACCTAGGGTTTGGGTTAGCCCCCAGGAGTCCGGCAAGCCCAATCCCTTGGCTGTGTGGCTCGCGGTGGGGCGGGCCGAGGGGAGGGAGCTGACGAGCGGGACCGTGGGCCCAGAGGTTTTGGTGCGGGGGCCTTCGACGGAGGTCGGGGGCTAGGAGGGCCCTGCCCCTTCTCCCGCCTGAATGACCGGCGGCGCTCCTAGCGGCCAGAGTTGCGGGGGACTGCAGGGTGATTCCAACGCTGGGATTCAGTGGTTCCCAATCCCCGGCGTTGGGTCGCCAAGCCCCTTGGGAGGGGCCCCTCGGGGACCCACCTAGTGTTCAGGTTAGCCCCCAGGTGGCCGGCAGGTCCGATCCGCCTGATGTCTTTCTAGCAGATGGGCCGCTTGAGGTGAGGGCGCTGACTGGTGGGAACGTGGGCCCAAGCGCTTTGGGGCGGGGGGCCATCGAAGGTCGGCGGGGGCTCAGAGGGCCCTGCCCCTTCTCCAGCCCTGAATGAGCGGCAGCGCCCCTAGTGCCCAGGTGGTGGAGGGGCAGCAGTGTTAGTCTTGCCCTGGGGCTGGGGGTCCCCAATGCCTGGAATTGCGGTGCCAGGCCCCTTGGGAGGGGCCCCTCGGGGGCCCAGCTAGGGTTAGGATTAGCCCCCAGGACGCCGGCAGGCAGGATCCACCGGAGGTGTGGCGAGCGGGGGGTGGGGCCGAGGGGAGGGCGCTGGAGAGAGGGAGCATGGGCCTAAGTGTTTTGGCGAACGGGGCCTTCGAAGCTCGCCGGGGACTCGGAGGGCCCTACCCGTTCTCCTGCCCTGAATGACCGGTGGCGCCCCTATGGCCCAGGTGGCGGTGGGCTGCAGGGTGAGTCAAGTGTTGGGGTTCGGAGTTTCCCAATCCCCGGCGTTAGGGCGCCAGGCCCCTTGAATGGGGCCCCTCAGGAGCCCACCTAGAGCTCGGGTTAGCCCCCAGGAGTCCGGCAAGCCCGATCTGCTGGATGTGCAGCGAGCGGAGGAGCAGGCGAGCTGAGGGCGCTGAGGAGTGGGAACGTGGGCCCAAGCGCTTTGGGGCGGGGGGCCATCGAAGGTCCGCGGGGCCTCAGAGGGCCCTGCCCCTTCTCCAGCCCTGAATGAGAGACAGCGCCCCTAGTGGCCCAGGTGGTGGACGGCAGCAGTGTTTGTCTGGCCCTGGGGCTCGGGGGTCCCCAATCCCCAGCGTTGCATCCCCAGGCCCCTTGTCAGGGTTCTCTCGGGGACTGACCTAGGGTTAGGGTTAGCGAGAAGGATGCCGGCCGGCCCGAAATGCCCGCTGTGCAGCGAGTGGAGGGGCGGGCGGAGTGAGGGCGCTGGCGAGCTGGAGCCTGAGCCCAAACATTTTGGACCGGGGGGGGGGGGGCATCGAAGGTTCCCTGGGGCACAGAGGGCCCTGCCCATTCTCACGCCCTGAATGACCGGCGGGCCCCCTAGCGGCCTAGGTGGCGGGGGGCTGCAGGGTGAGTCCGGCGCTGGGACTCGGGTCCCCAATCTCTGGCGTTGAGGCGCCAGGCCCCTTGGGTGGGGCCCCTCAGGAGCCCACCTAGAGTTAGTGTTAGCCCCCGGGAGGCCGGCAAGCCCGACCTGCTGGATGTGCGGCGAGCAGAGGGGTAGGCCGAGCTGAGGGTGCTGAGGAGTGGGAGCGTGGGCCCAACCGTTTTGGCGCGGGGGCCTTCGAAGGTCATCAGGGGCTAGGAGGGCCCTGCTCCTTCTCCCGCCTGAATGACCGGCGGCGCCCCTAGCGGCCGGAGTGGCGGGGGGCTGCAGGGTGATTCCACCGCTGGAGTTCAGTGGTTCCCAATCCCCGGCGTTGGGTCGCCAAGCCCCTTGGGAGGGGCCCCTCGGGGACCCACCTAGGGTTCAGGTTAGCCCCCAGGAGGCCGGCAGGTCCAATCCGCCTGCTGTGTTTCGAGCGGAGGGGCGGGTTGAGGTGAGGGCGCTGACTAGTGGGAACGTGGGCCCAAGCGCTTTGGGGCGGGGGGGCCATCGAAGGTCGGTGGGGGCTCGGAGGGCCCTGCCCCTTCTCCCGCCTGAATGACCGGCGGCGCCCCTAGCGGCCCCGGTGGCGGGGAGCTGCAGGGTGAGTCCAGCGCTGGGGTTTGGAGGTTCCCAGTCGCCCGCGTTGGGGCGCCAAGCCCCTTTGGATGGGCCCCTCTGGGACCCACCTAGGGTTTGGGTTAGCCCCCAGGAGGCATTCAGGCCCAATCCCCTGGCTGTGTGACTCGCGGTGTGGCGGGCCGAGGGGAGGGAGCTGGCGAGGGGGACCGGGGGCCCGCAGGTGTTGGCGCGGGGTCCTTCGAAGGAGGTCAGGGGCTCGGACGGCCCTGCCCCTTCTCCCGCCTGAATGACCGGCGGTGCCCCTAGCAGCCCGGGTGCCAGGGGGCTGCAGGGTGAGTCCGGCCCTGGGGCTAAGACCGCCAGGATCCCTGGCGTGGCTGCGCAAGTCCCCTTGGGAGGGGCCCCTCGGGGACCGCCCTAGGATTAAGGTTACCCCCAGGTGGCCGGCAGGTCCGATCGGCCTGCTGTCTTTCGAGCGGAGGGGCCGCTTGAGGTGAGGGCGCTGACTGGTGGGAACGTGGGCCCAAGCGCTTTGGGGCGGGGGGCCATCGAAGGTCGGCGGGGGCTCAGAGGGCCCTGCCCCTTCTCCAGCCCTGAATGAGCGGCAGCGCCCCTAGTGCCCAGGTGGTGGAGGGGCAGCGGTGTTAGTCTTGCCCTGGGGCTGGGGGTCCCCAGTGCCTGGAGTTGCGGTGCCAGGCCCCTTGGGAGGGGCCCCTCGGGGGCCCACCTGGGGTTAGGATTAGCCCCCAGAACGCCAGCAGGCAGGATCCACAGGCGGTGAGGCGAGCGGGGCGGTGGGGCCGAGGGGAGGGCGCTGGAGAGAGGGAGCGCGGGCCCAAGTGTTTTGGCGCAAGGGGCCTTTGATGCTTGCAGGGGACTCGGAGGGCCCTACCCGTTCTCCTGCCCTGAATGACCGGTGGCGCCCCTACGGCCCAGGTGGCGGTGTGCTGCAGGGTGAGTCAAGTGCTGGGGTTCGGAGGTTCCCAATCCCCAGCGTTAGGGCGCCAGGCCCCTTGGATGGGGCCCCTCAGGAGCCCACCTAGAGCTCGGGTTAGGCCCCAGGAGTCCGGGAAGCCCGATCTGCTGGATGTGCAGCAAGCGGAGGGGCAGGCGAGCTGAGGGCGCTGAGGAGTGGGAACGTGGGCCCAAGCGCTTTGGGGCGGGGGGCCATCGAAGGTCCGCGGGGGGCTCGGAGGGCCCAGCCCCTTCTCCAGCCCTGAATGAGAGACAGCGCCCCTAGTGGCCCAGGTGGTGGACGGCAGCAGTGTTCGTCGGGCCCTGGGGCTCAGGGGTCCCCAATCCCCAGCGTTGCAGCCCCAGGCCCCTTTTCAGGGGCCTCTCGGGGACTGACCTAGGGTTAGGGTTAGCAAGAAGGATGCCGGCAGGCCCGAAATGCCCGCTGTGCAGCGAGTGGAGGGGCGGCCGGAGTGAGGGCGCTGGCGAGCTGGAGCCTGGGCCCAAACATTTTGGAGCGGGGGTGGGGGGGCTTCGAAGGTTGCCTGGGGCACAGAGGGCCCTGCCCCTTCTCACGCCCTGAATGATCGGCGGGCCCCCTAGCGGCCCAGGTGGCGGGGGGCTGCAGGGTGAGTCCAGCGCTGGGTCTCGGGTCCCCAATCTCCGGCGTTGAGGCGCCAAGCCCCTTGGGATGGGCCCCTCAGGGACCCACCTAGGGTTTGGGTTAGCCCCCAGGAGGCCTTCAGGCCCAATCACCTGGCTGTGTGGCTCACGGTGGTGCGGGCCGAGGGGAGGGAGCTGGCGAGCGGGACCGGGGGCCCGCAGGTTTTGGCGCGGGGTCCTTCGAAGGAGGTCGGGGGCTCGGAGGGCCCTGCCCCTTCTCCCGCCTGAATGACCGGCGGTGCCCCTAGCAGCCCAGGTGCCATGGGGCTGCAGGGCGAGTCCGGCCCTGAGGCTAAGACGTCCAGGATCCCCGGCGTGGCTGCGTAAGGCCCCTTGGGAGGGGCCCCTCGGGGACCGCCCTAGGGTTAAGGTTACCCCCAGGTGGCCGGCAGGTCCGATCCGCCTGCTGTCTTCCGAGCGGAGGGGCCGCTTGAGGCGAGGGCGCTGACGGGTGGGAACGTGAGCCCAAGAGCTTTGGGGCGGGGGGCCATCGAAGGTCGGCGGGGGCTCAGAGGGCCCTTCCCCTTCTCCAGCCCTGAATGAGCGGCAGTGCCCCTAGTGCCCAGGTGGTGGAGGGGCAGCAGTGTTGGTCTTGCCCTGGGGCTGGGGGTCCCCAATGCCTGGAGTTGCGGTGCCAGGCCCCTTGGGAGGGGCTCCTCGGGGCCCACCTAGGGTTAGGATTAGCCCCCAGAACGCCGGCAGGCAGGATCCACAGGCGGTGTGGCGAGCAGGGTGTGGGCCCGAGGGGAGGGCGCTGGAGAGAGGGAGCGCGGGCCCAAGTGTTTTGGCGCACGGGGCCTTCGAAGCTCGCCGGGGACTCGGAGGGCCCTACCCGTTCTCCCGCCCTGAATGACCGGTGGCGCCCCTACGGCCCAGGTGGCGGTGGGCTGCAGGTTGAGTCCAGCGTTGGGGATCGGAGGTTCCCAATCCCCGGGGTAGGGGCGCCAAGCCCCTTGGGATGGGCCCCTCGGGGACCCACCTAGGGTTTGGGTTAGCCCCCAGGAGTCCGGCAAGCCCAATCCCTTGGCTGTGTGGCTCGCGGTGGGGCGGGCCGAGGGGAGGGAGCTGACGAGCGGGACCGTGGGCCCAGAGGTTTTGGTGCGGGGGCCTTCGACGGAGGTCGGGGGCTAGGAGGGCCCTGCCCCTTCTCCCGCCTGAATGACCGGCGGCGCTCCTAGCGGCCAGAGTTGCGGGGGACTGCAGGGTGATTCCAACGCTGGGATTCAGTGGTTCCCAATCCCCGGCGTTGGGTCGCCAAGCCCCTTGGGAGGGGCCCCTCGGGGACCCACCTAGTGTTCAGGTTAGCCCCCAGGTGGCCGGCAGGTCCGATCCGCCTGATGTCTTTCTAGCAGATGGGCCGCTTGAGGTGAGGGCGCTGACTGGTGGGAACGTGGGCCCAAGCGCTTTGGGGCGGGGGGCCATCGAAGGTCGGCGGGGGCTCAGAGGGCCCTGCCCCTTCTCCAGCCCTGAATGAGCGGCAGCGCCCCTAGTGCCCAGGTGGTGGAGGGGCAGCAGTGTTAGTCTTGCCCTGGGGCTGGGGGTCCCCAATGCCTGGAATTGCGGTGCCAGGCCCCTTGGGAGGGGCCCCTCGGGGGCCCAGCTAGGGTTAGGATTAGCCCCCAGGACGCCGGCAGGCAGGATCCACCGGAGGTGTGGCGAGCGGGGGGGTGGGGCCGAGGGGAGGGCGCTGGAGAGAGGGAGCATGGGCCTAAGTGTTTTGGCGAACGGGGCCTTCGAAGCTCGCCGGGGACTCGGAGGGCCCTACCCGTTCTCCTGCCCTGAATGACCGGTGGCGCCCCTATGGCCCAGGTGGCGGTGGGCTGCAGGGTGAGTCAAGTGTTGGGGTTCGGAGTTTCCCAATCCCCGGCGTTAGGGCGCCAGGCCCCTTGAATGGGGCCCCTCAGGAGCCCACCTAGAGCTCGGGTTAGCCCCCAGGAGTCCGGCAAGCCCGATCTGCTGGATGTGCAGCGAGCGGAGGAGCAGGCGAGCTGAGGGCGCTGAGGAGTGGGAACGTGGGCCCAAGCGCTTTGGGGCGGGGGGCCATCGAAGGTCCGCGGGGCCTCAGAGGGCCCTGCCCCTTCTCCAGCCCTGAATGAGAGACAGCGCCCCTAGTGGCCCAGGTGGTGGACGGCAGCAGTGTTTGTCTGGCCCTGGGGCTCGGGGGTCCCCAATCCCCAGCGTTGCATCCCCAGGCCCCTTGTCAGGGTTCTCTCGGGGACTGACCTAGGGTTAGGGTTAGCGAGAAGGATGCCGGCCGGCCCGAAATGCCCGCTGTGCAGCGAGTGGAGGGGCGGGCGGAGTGAGGGCGCTGGCGAGCTGGAGCCTGAGCCCAAACATTTTGGACCGGGGGGGGGGGGGCATCGAAGGTTCCCTGGGGCACAGAGGGCCCTGCCCATTCTCACGCCCTGAATGACCGGCGGGCCCCCTAGCGGCCTAGGTGGCGGGGGGCTGCAGGGTGAGTCCGGCGCTGGGACTCGGGTCCCCAATCTCTGGCGTTGAGGCGCCAGGCCCCTTGGGTGGGGCCCCTCAGGAGCCCACCTAGAGTTAGTGTTAGCCCCCGGGAGGCCGGCAAGCCCGACCTGCTGGATGTGCGGCGAGCAGAGGGGTAGGCCGAGCTGAGGGTGCTGAGGAGTGGGAGCGTGGGCCCAACCGTTTTGGCGCGGGGGCCTTCGAAGGTCATCAGGGGCTAGGAGGGCCCTGCTCCTTCTCCCGCCTGAATGACCGGCGGCGCCCCTAGCGGCCGGAGTGGCGGGGGGCTGCAGGGTGATTCCACCGCTGGAGTTCAGTGGTTCCCAATCCCCGGCGTTGGGTCGCCAAGCCCCTTGGGAGGGGCCCCTCGGGGACCCACCTAGGGTTCAGGTTAGCCCCCAGGAGGCCGGCAGGTCCAATCCGCCTGCTGTGTTTCGAGCGGAGGGGCGGGTTGAGGTGAGGGCGCTGACTAGTGGGAACGTGGGCCCAAGCGCTTTGGGGCGGGGGGGCCATCGAAGGTCGGTGGGGGCTCGGAGGGCCCTGCCCCTTCTCCCGCCTGAATGACCGGCGGCGCCCCTAGCGGCCCCGGTGGCGGGGAGCTGCAGGGTGAGTCCAGCGCTGGGGTTTGGAGGTTCCCAGTCGCCCGCGTTGGGGCGCCAAGCCCCTTTGGATGGGCCCCTCTGGGACCCACCTAGGGTTTGGGTTAGCCCCCAGGAGGCATTCAGGCCCAATCCCCTGGCTGTGTGACTCGCGGTGTGGCGGGCCGAGGGGAGGGAGCTGGCGAGGGGGACCGGGGGCCCGCAGGTGTTGGCGCGGGGTCCTTCGAAGGAGGTCAGGGGCTCGGACGGCCCTGCCCCTTCTCCCGCCTGAATGACCGGCGGTGCCCCTAGCAGCCCGGGTGCCAGGGGGCTGCAGGGTGAGTCCGGCCCTGGGGCTAAGACCGCCAGGATCCCTGGCGTGGCTGCGCAAGTCCCCTTGGGAGGGGCCCCTCGGGGACCGCCCTAGGATTAAGGTTACCCCCAGGTGGCCGGCAGGTCCGATCGGCCTGCTGTCTTTCGAGCGGAGGGGCCGCTTGAGGTGAGGGCGCTGACTGGTGGGAACGTGGGCCCAAGCGCTTTGGGGCGGGGGGCCATCGAAGGTCGGCGGGGGCTCAGAGGGCCCTGCCCCTTCTCCAGCCCTGAATGAGCGGCAGCGCCCCTAGTGCCCAGGTGGTGGAGGGGCAGCGGTGTTAGTCTTGCCCTGGGGCTGGGGGTCCCCAGTGCCTGGAGTTGCGGTGCCAGGCCCCTTGGGAGGGGCCCCTCGGGGGCCCACCTGGGGTTAGGATTAGCCCCCAGAACGCCAGCAGGCAGGATCCACAGGCGGTGAGGCGAGCGGGGCGGTGGGGCCGAGGGGAGGGCGCTGGAGAGAGGGAGCGCGGGCCCAAGTGTTTTGGCGCAAGGGGCCTTTGATGCTTGCAGGGGACTCGGAGGGCCCTACCCGTTCTCCTGCCCTGAATGACCGGTGGCGCCCCTACGGCCCAGGTGGCGGTGTGCTGCAGGGTGAGTCAAGTGCTGGGGTTCGGAGGTTCCCAATCCCCAGCGTTAGGGCGCCAGGCCCCTTGGATGGGGCCCCTCAGGAGCCCACCTAGAGCTCGGGTTAGGCCCCAGGAGTCCGGGAAGCCCGATCTGCTGGATGTGCAGCAAGCGGAGGGGCAGGCGAGCTGAGGGCGCTGAGGAGTGGGAACGTGGGCCCAAGCGCTTTGGGGCGGGGGGCCATCGAAGGTCCGCGGGGGGCTCGGAGGGCCCAGCCCCTTCTCCAGCCCTGAATGAGAGACAGCGCCCCTAGTGGCCCAGGTGGTGGACGGCAGCAGTGTTCGTCAGGCCCTGGGGCTCAGGGGTCCCCAATCCCCAGCGTTGCAGCCCCAGGCCCCTTTTCAGGGGCCTCTCGGGGACTGACCTAGGGTTAGGGTTAGCAAGAAGGATGCCGGCAGGCCCGAAATGCCCGCTGTGCAGCGAGTGGAGGGGCGGCCGGAGTGAGGGCGCTGGCGAGCTGGAGCCTGGGCCCAAACATTTTGGAGCGGGGGTGGGGGGGCTTCGAAGGTTGCCTGGGGCACAGAGGGCCCTGCCCCTTCTCACGCCCTGAATGATCGGCGGGCCCCCTAGCGGCCCAGGTGGCGGGGGGCTGCAGGGTGAGTCCAGCGCTGGGTCTCGGGTCCCCAATCTCCGGCGTTGAGGCGCCAAGCCCCTTGGGATGGGCCCCTCAGGGACCCACCTAGGGTTTGGGTTAGCCCCCAGGAGGCCTTCAGGCCCAATCACCTGGCTGTGTGGCTCACGGTGGTGCGGGCCGAGGGGAGGGAGCTGGCGAGCGGGACCGGGGGCCCGCAGGTTTTGGCGCGGGGTCCTTCGAAGGAGGTCGGGGGCTCGGAGGGCCCTGCCCTTTCTCCCGCCTGAATGACCGGCGGTGCCCCTAGCAGCCCAGGTGCCATGGGGCTGCAGGGCGAGTCCGGCCCTGAGGCTAAGACGTCCAGGATCCCCGGCGTGGCTGCGTAAGGCCCCTTGGGAGGGGCCCCTCGGGGACCGCCCTAGGGTTAAGGTTACCCCCAGGTGGCCGGCAGGTCCGATCCGCCTGCTGTCTTCCGAGCGGAGGGGCCGCTTGAGGCGAGGGCGCTGACGGGTGGGAACGTGAGCCCAAGAGCTTTGGGGCGGGGGGCCATCGAAGGTCGGCGGGGGCTCAGAGGGCCCTTCCCCTTCTCCAGCCCTGAATGAGCGGCAGTGCCCCTAGTGCCCAGGTGGTGGAGGGGCAGCAGTGTTGGTCTTGCCCTGGGGCTGGGGGTCCCCAATGCCTGGAGTTGCGGTGCCAGGCCCCTTGGGAGGGGCTCCTCGGGGCCCACCTAGGGTTAGGATTAGCCCCCAGAACGCCGGCAGGCAGGATCCACAGGCGGTGTGGCGAGCAGGGTGTGGGCCCGAGGGGAGGGCGCTGGAGAGAGGGAGCGCGGGCCCAAGTGTTTTGGCGCAAGGGGCCTTCGAAGCTCGCCGGGGACTCGGAGGGCCCTACCCGTTCTCCCGCCCTGAATGACCGGTGGCGCCCCTACGGCCCAGGTGGCGGTGGGCTGCAGGTTGAGTCCAGCGTTGGGGATCGGAGGTTCCCAATCCCCGGGGTAGGGGCGCCAAGCCCCTTGGGATGGGCCCCTCGGGGACCCACCTAGGGTTTGGGTTAGCCCCCAGGAGTCCGGCAAGCCCAATCCCTTGGCTGTGTGGCTCGCGGTGGGGCGGGCCGAGGGGAGGGAGCTGACGAGCGGGACCGTGGGCCCAGAGGTTTTGGTGCGGGGGCCTTCGACGGAGGTCGGGGGCTAGGAGGGCCCTGCCCCTTCTCCCGCCTGAATGACCGGCGGCGCTCCTAGCGGCCAGAGTTGCGGGGGACTGCAGGGTGATTCCAACGCTGGGATTCAGTGGTTCCCAATCCCCGGCGTTGGGTCGCCAAGCCCCTTGGGAGGGGCCCCTCGGGGACCCACCTAGTGTTCAGGTTAGCCCCCAGGTGGCCGGCAGGTCCGATCCGCCTGATGTCTTTCTAGCAGATGGGCCGCTTGAGGTGAGGGCGCTGACTGGTGGGAACGTGGGCCCAAGCGCTTTGGGGCGGGGGGCCATCGAAGGTCGGCGGGGGCTCAGAGGGCCCTGCCCCTTCTCCAGCCCTGAATGAGCGGCAGCGCCCCTAGTGCCCAGGTGGTGGAGGGGCAGCAGTGTTGGTCTTGCCCTGGGGCTGGGGGTCCCCAATGCCTGGAATTGCGGTGCCAGGCCCCTTGGGAGGGGCCCCTCGCGGGCCCAGCTAGGGTTAGGATTAGCCCCCAGGACGCCGGCAGGCAGGATCCACCGGAGGTGTGGCGAGCGGGGGGGTGGGGCCGAGGGGAGGGCGCTGGAGAGAGGGAGCATGGGCCTAAGTGTTTTGGCGAACGGGGCCTTCGAAGCTCGCCGGGGACTCGGAGGGCCCTACCCGTTCTCCTGCCCTGAATGACCGGTGGCGCCCCTATGGCCCAGGTGGCGGTGGGCTGCAGGGTGAGTCAAGTGTTGGGGTTCGGAGTTTCCCAATCCCCGGCGTTAGGGCGCCAGGCCCCTTGAATGGGGCCCCTCAGGAGCCCACCTAGAGCTCGGGTTAGCCCCCAGGAGTCCGGCAAGCCCGATCTGCTGGATGTGCAGCGAGCGGAGGAGCAGGCGAGCTGAGGGCGCTGAGGAGTGGGAACGTGGGCCCAAGCGCTTTGGGGCGGGGGGCCATCGAAGGTCCGCGGGGCCTCAGAGGGCCCTGCCCCTTCTCCAGCCCTGAATGAGAGACAGCGCCCCTAGTGGCCCAGGTGGTGGACGGCAGCAGTGTTTGTCTGGCCCTGGGGCTCGGGGGTCCCCAATCCCCAGCGTTGCATCCCCAGGCCCCTTGTCAGGGTTCTCTCGGGGACTGACCTAGGGTTAGGGTTAGCGAGAAGGATGCCGGCCGGCCCGAAATGCCCGCTGTGCAGCGAGTGGAGGGGCGGGCGGAGTGAGGGCGCTGGCGAGCTGGAGCCTGAGCCCAAACATTTTGGACCGGGGGGGGGGGGGCATCGAAGGTTCCCTGGGGCACAGAGGGCCCTGCCCATTCTCACGCCCTGAATGACCGGCGGGCCCCCTAGCGGCCTAGGTGGCGGGGGGCTGCAGGGTGAGTCCGGCGCTGGGACTCGGGTCCCCAATCTCTGGCGTTGAGGCGCCAGGCCCCTTGGGTGGGGCCCCTCAGGAGCCCACCTAGAGTTAGTGTTAGCCCCCGGGAGGCCGGCAAGCCCGACCTGCTGGATGTGCGGCGAGCAGAGGGGTAGGCCGAGCTGAGGGTGCTGAGGAGTGGGAGCGTGGGCCCAACCGTTTTGGCGCGGGGGCCTTCGAAGGTCATCAGGGGCTAGGAGGGCCCTGCTCCTTCTCCCGCCTGAATGACCGGCGGCGCCCCTAGCGGCCGGAGTGGCGGGGGGCTGCAGGGTGATTCCACCGCTGGAGTTCAGTGGTTCCCAATCCCCGGCGTTGGGTCGCCAAGCCCCTTGGGAGGGGCCCCTCGGGGACCCACCTAGGGTTCAGGTTAGCCCCCAGGAGGCCGGCAGGTCCAATCCGCCTGCTGTGTTTCGAGCGGAGGGGCGGGTTGAGGTGAGGGCGCTGACTAGTGGGAACGTGGGCCCAAGCGCTTTGGGGCGGGGGGGCCATCGAAGGTCGGTGGGGGCTCGGAGGGCCCTGCCCCTTCTCCCGCCTGAATGACCGGCGGCGCCCCTAGCGGCCCCGGTGGCGGGGAGCTGCAGGGTGAGTCCAGCGCTGGGGTTTGGAGGTTCCCAGTCGCCCGCGTTGGGGCGCCAAGCCCCTTTGGATGGGCCCCTCTGGGACCCACCTAGGGTTTGGGTTAGCCCCCAGGAGGCATTCAGGCCCAATCCCCTGGCTGTGTGACTCGCGGTGTGGCGGGCCGAGGGGAGGGAGCTGGCGAGGGGGACCGGGGGCCCGCAGGTTTTGGCGCGGGGTCCTTCGAAGGAGGTCAGGGGCTCGGACGGCCCTGCCCCTTCTCCCGCCTGAATGACCGGCGGTGCCCCTAGCAGCCCGGGTGCCAGGGGGCTGCAGGGTGAGTCCGGCCCTGGGGCTAAGACCGCCAGGATCCCTGGCGTGGCTGCGCAAGTCCCCTTGGGAGGGGCCCCTCGGGGACCGCCCTAGGATTAAGGTTACCCCCAGGTGGCCGGCAGGTCCGATCGGCCTGCTGTCTTTCGAGCGGAGGGGCCGCTTGAGGTGAGGGCGCTGACTGGTGGGAACGTGGGCCCAAGCGCTTTGGGGCGGGGGGCCATCGAAGGTCGGCGGGGGCTCAGAGGGCCCTGCCCCTTCTCCAGCCCTGAATGAGCGGCAGCGCCCCTAGTGCCCAGGTGGTGGAGGGGCAGCGGTGTTAGTCTTGCCCTGGGGCTGGGGGTCCCCAGTGCCTGGAGTTGCGGTGCCAGGCCCCTTGGGAGGGGCCCCTCGGGGGCCCACCTGGGGTTAGGATTAGCCCCCAGAACGCCAGCAGGCAGGATCCACAGGCGGTGAGGCGAGCGGGGCGGTGGGGCCGAGGGGAGGGCGCTGGAGAGAGGGAGCGCGGGCCCAAGTGTTTTGGCGCAAGGGGCCTTTGATGCTTGCAGGGGACTCGGAGGGCCCTACCCGTTCTCCTGCCCTGAATGACCGGTGGCGCCCCTACGGCCCAGGTGGCGGTGTGCTGCAGGGTGAGTCAAGTGCTGGGGTTCGGAGGTTCCCAATCCCCAGCGTTAGGGCGCCAGGCCCCTTGGATGGGGCCCCTCAGGAGCCCACCTAGAGCTCGGGTTAGGCCCCAGGAGTCCGGGAAGCCCGATCTGCTGGATGTGCAGCAAGCGGAGGGGCAGGCGAGCTGAGGGCGCTGAGGAGTGGGAACGTGGGCCCAAGCGCTTTGGGGCGGGGGGCCATCGAAGGTCCGCGGGGGGCTCGGAGGGCCCAGCCCCTTCTCCAGCCCTGAATGAGAGACAGCGCCCCTAGTGGCCCAGGTGGTGGACGGCAGCAGTGTTCGTCAGGCCCTGGGGCTCAGGGGTCCCCAATCCCCAGCGTTGCAGCCCCAGGCCCCTTTTCAGGGGCCTCTCGGGGACTGACCTAGGGTTAGGGTTAGCAAGAAGGATGCCGGCAGGCCCGAAATGCCCGCTGTGCAGCGAGTGGAGGGGCGGCCGGAGTGAGGGCGCTGGCGAGCTGGAGCCTGGGCCCAAACATTTTGGAGCGGGGGTGGGGGGGCTTCGAAGGTTGCCTGGGGCACAGAGGGCCCTGCCCCTTCTCACGCCCTGAATGATCGGCGGGCCCCCTAGCGGCCCAGGTGGCGGGGGGCTGCAGGGTGAGTCCAGCGCTGGGTCTCGGGTCCCCAATCTCCGGCGTTGAGGCGCCAAGCCCCTTGGGATGGGCCCCTCAGGGACCCACCTAGGGTTTGGGTTAGCCCCCAGGAGGCCTTCAGGCCCAATCACCTGGCTGTGTGGCTCACGGTGGTGCGGGCCGAGGGGAGGGAGCTGGCGAGCGGGACCGGGGGCCCGCAGGTTTTGGCGCGGGGTCCTTCGAAGGAGGTCGGGGGCTCGGAGGGCCCTGCCCCTTCTCCCGCCTGAATGACCGGCGGTGCCCCTAGCAGCCCAGGTGCCATGGGGCTGCAGGGCGAGTCCGGCCCTGAGGCTAAGACGTCCAGGATCCCCGGCGTGGCTGCGTAAGGCCCCTTGGGAGGGGCCCCTCGGGGACCGCCCTAGGGTTAAGGTTACCCCCAGGTGGCCGGCAGGTCCGATCCGCCTGCTGTCTTCCGAGCGGAGGGGCCGCTTGAGGCGAGGGCGCTGACGGGTGGGAACGTGAGCCCAAGAGCTTTGGGGCGGGGGGCCATCGAAGGTCGGCGGGGGCTCAGAGGGCCCTTCCCCTTCTCCAGCCCTGAATGAGCGGCAGTGCCCCTAGTGCCCAGGTGGTGGAGGGGCAGCAGTGTTGGTCTTGCCCTGGGGCTGGGGGTCCCCAATGCCTGGAGTTGCGGTGCCAGGCCCCTTGGGAGGGGCTCCTCGGGGCCCACCTAGGGTTAGGATTAGCCCCCAGAACGCCGGCAGGCAGGATCCACAGGCGGTGTGGCGAGCAGGGTGTGGGCCCGAGGGGAGGGCGCTGGAGAGAGGGAGCGCGGGCCCAAGTGTTTTGGCGCACGGGGCCTTCGAAGCTCGCCGGGGACTCGGAGGGCCCTACCCGTTCTCCCGCCCTGAATGACCGGTGGCGCCCCTACGGCCCAGGTGGCGGTGGGCTGCAGGTTGAGTCCAGCGTTGGGGATCGGAGGTTCCCAATCCCCGGGGTAGGGGCGCCAAGCCCCTTGGGATGGGCCCCTCGGGGACCCACCTAGGGTTTGGGTTAGCCCCCAGGAGTCCGGCAAGCCCAATCCCTTGGCTGTGTGGCTCGCGGTGGGGCGGGCCGAGGGGAGGGAGCTGACGAGCGGGACCGTGGGCCCAGAGGTTTTGGTGCGGGGGCCTTCGACGGAGGTCGGGGGCTAGGAGGGCCCTGCCCCTTCTCCCGCCTGAATGACCGGCGGCGCTCCTAGCGGCCAGAGTTGCGGGGGACTGCAGGGTGATTCCAACGCTGGGATTCAGTGGTTCCCAATCCCCGGCGTTGGGTCGCCAAGCCCCTTGGGAGGGGCCCCTCGGGGACCCACCTAGTGTTCAGGTTAGCCCCCAGGTGGCCGGCAGGTCCGATCCGCCTGATGTCTTTCTAGCAGATGGGCCGCTTGAGGTGAGGGCGCTGACTGGTGGGAACGTGGGCCCAAGCGCTTTGGGGCGGGGGGCCATCGAAGGTCGGCGGGGGCTCAGAGGGCCCTGCCCCTTCTCCAGCCCTGAATGAGCGGCAGCGCCCCTAGTGCCCAGGTGGTGGAGGGGCAGCAGTGTTGGTCTTGCCCTGGGGCTGGGGGTCCCCAATGCCTGGAATTGCGGTGCCAGGCCCCTTGGGAGGGGCCCCTCGCGGGCCCAGCTAGGGTTAGGATTAGCCCCCAGGACGCCGGCAGGCAGGATCCACCGGAGGTGTGGCGAGCGGGGGGGTGGGGCCGAGGGGAGGGCGCTGGAGAGAGGGAGCATGGGCCTAAGTGTTTTGGCGAACGGGGCCTTCGAAGCTCGCCGGGGACTCGGAGGGTCCTACCCGTTCTCCTGCCCTGAATGACCGGTGGCGCCCCTACGGCCCAGGTGGCGGTGGGCTGCAGGGTGAGTCAAGTGTTGGGGTTCGGAGTTTCCCAATCCCCGGCGTTAGGGCGCCAGGCCCCTTGAATGGGGCCCCTCAGGAGCCCACCTAGAGCTCGGGTTAGCCCCCAGGAGTCCGGCAAGCCCGATCTGCTGGATGTGCAGCGAGCGGAGGAGCAGGCGAGCTGAGGGCGCTGAGGAGTGGGAACGTGGGCCCAAGCGCTTTGGGGCGGGGGGCCATCGAAGGTCCGCGGGGCCTCAGAGGGCCCTGCCCCTTCTCCAGCCCTGAATGAGAGACAGCGCCCCTAGTGGCCCAGGTGGTGGACGGCAGCAGTGTTTGTCTGGCCCTGGGGCTCGGGGGTCCCCAATCCCCAGCGTTGCATCCCCAGGCCCCTTGTCAGGGTTCTCTCGGGGACTGACCTAGGGTTAGGGTTAGCGAGAAGGATGCCGGCCGGCCCGAAATGCCCGCTGTGCAGCGAGTGGAGGGGCGGGCGGAGTGAGGGCGCTGGCGAGCTGGAGCCTGAGCCCAAACATTTTGGACCGGGGGGGGGGGGGGCATCGAAGGTTCCCTGGGGCACAGAGGGCCCTGCCCATTCTCACGCCCTGAATGACCGGCGGGCCCCCTAGCGGCCTAGGTGGCGGGGGGCTGCAGGGTGAGTCCGGCGCTGGGACTCGGGTCCCCAATCTCTGGCGTTGAGGCGCCAGGCCCCTTGGGTGGGGCCCCTCAGGAGCCCACCTAGAGTTAGTGTTAGCCCCCGGGAGGCCGGCAAGCCCGACCTGCTGGATGTGCGGCGAGCAGAGGGGTAGGCCGAGCTGAGGGTGCTGAGGAGTGGGAGCGTGGGCCCAACCGTTTTGGCGCGGGGGCCTTCGAAGGTCATCAGGGGCTAGGAGGGCCCTGCTCCTTCTCCCGCCTGAATGACCGGCGGCGCCCCTAGCGGCCGGAGTGGCGGGGGGCTGCAGGGTGATTCCACCGCTGGAGTTCAGTGGTTCCCAATCCCCGGCGTTGGGTCGCCAAGCCCCTTGGGAGGGGCCCCTCGGGGACCCACCTAGGGTTCAGGTTAGCCCCCAGGAGGCCGGCAGGTCCAATCCGCCTGCTGTGTTTCGAGCGGAGGGGCGGGTTGAGGTGAGGGCGCTGACTAGTGGGAACGTGGGCCCAAGCGCTTTGGGGCGGGGGGGCCATCGAAGGTCGGTGGGGGCTCGGAGGGCCCTGCCCCTTCTCCCGCCTGAATGACCGGCGGCGCCCCTAGCGGCCCCGGTGGCGGGGAGCTGCAGGGTGAGTCCAGCGCTGGGGTTTGGAGGTTCCCAGTCGCCCGCGTTGGGGCGCCAAGCCCCTTTGGATGGGCCCCTCTGGGACCCACCTAGGGTTTGGGTTAGCCCCCAGGAGGCATTCAGGCCCAATCCCCTGGCTGTGTGACTCGCGGTGTGGCGGGCCGAGGGGAGGGAGCTGGCGAGGGGGACCGGGGGCCCGCAGGTTTTGGCGCGGGGTCCTTCGAAGGAGGTCAGGGGCTCGGACGGCCCTGCCCCTTCTCCCGCCTGAATGACCGGCGGTGCCCCTAGCAGCCCGGGTGCCAGGGGGCTGCAGGGTGAGTCCGGCCCTGGGGCTAAGACCGCCAGGATCCCTGGCGTGGCTGCGCAAGTCCCCTTGGGAGGGGCCCCTCGGGGACCGCCCTAGGATTAAGGTTACCCCCAGGTGGCCGGCAGGTCCGATCGGCCTGCTGTCTTTCGAGCGGAGGGGCCGCTTGAGGTGAGGGCGCTGACTGGTGGGAACGTGGGCCCAAGCGCTTTGGGGCGGGGGGCCATCGAAGGTCGGCGGGGGCTCAGAGGGCCCTGCCCCTTCTCCAGCCCTGAATGAGCGGCAGCGCCCCTAGTGCCCAGGTGGTGGAGGGGCAGCAGTGTTAGTCTTGCCCTGGGGCTGGGGGTCCCCAGTGCCTGGAGTTGCGGTGCCAGGCCCCTTGGGAGGGGCCCCTCGGGGGCCCACCTGGGGTTAGGATTAGCCCCCAGAACGCCAGCAGGCAGGATCCACAGGCGGTGTGGCGAGCGGGGGGGTGGGGCCGAGGGGAGGGCGCTGGAGAGAGGGAGCGCGGGCCCAAGTGTTTTGGCGCACGGGGCCTTCGATGCTTGCCGGGGACTCGGAGGGCCCTACCCGTTCTCCTGCCCTGAATGACCGGTGGCGCCCCTACGGCCCAGGTGGCGGTGTGCTGCAGGGTGAGTCAAGTGCTGGGGTTCGGAGGTTCCCAATCCCCAGCGTTAGGGCGCCAGGCCCCTTGGATGGGGCCCCTCAGGAGCCCACCTAGAGCTCGGGTTAGGCCCCAGGAGTCCGGGAAGCCCGATCTGCTGGATGTGCAGCAAGCGGAGGGGCAGGCGAGCTGAGGGCGCTGAGGAGTGGGAACGTGGGCCCAAGCGCTTTGGGGCGGGGGGCCATCGAAGGTCCGCGGGGGGCTCGGAGGGCCCAGCCCCTTCTCCAGCCCTGAATGAGAGACAGCGCCCCTAGTGGCCCAGGTGGTGGACGGCAGCAGTGTTCGTCGGGCCCTGGGGCTCAGGGGTCCCCAATCCCCAGCGTTGCAGCCCCAGGCCCCTTTTCAGGGGCCTCTCGGGGACTGACCTAGGGTTAGGGTTAGCAAGAAGGATGCCGGCAGGCCCGAAATGCCCGCTGTGCAGCGAGTGGAGGGGCGGCCGGAGTGAGGGCGCTGGCGAGCTGGAGCCTGGGCCCAAACATTTTGGAGCGGGGGTGGGGGGGCTTCGAAGGTTGCCTGGGGCACAGAGGGCCCTGCCCCTTCTCACGCCCTGAATGATCGGCGGGCCCCCTAGCGGCCCAGGTGGCGGGGGGCTGCAGGGTGAGTCCAGCGCTGGGTCTCGGGTCCCCAATCTCCGGCGTTGAGGCGCCAAGCCCCTTGGGATGGGCCCCTCAGGGACTCACCTAGGGTTTGGGTTAGCCCCCAGGAGGCCTTCAGGCCCAATCACCTGGCTGTGTGGCTCACGGTGGTGCGGGCCGAGGGGAGGGAGCTGGCGAGCGGGACCGGGGGCCCGCAGGTTTTGGCGCGGGGTCCTTCGAAGGAGGTCGGGGGCTCGGAGGGCCCTGCCCCTTCTCCCGCCTGAATGACCGGCGGTGCCCCTAGCAGCCCAGGTGCCATGGGGCTGCAGGGCGAGTCCGGCCCTGAGGCTAAGACGTCCAGGATCCCCGGCGTGGCTGCGTAAGGCCCCTTGGGAGGGGCCCCTCGGGGACCGCCCTAGGGTTAAGGTTACCCCCAGGTGGCCGGCAGGTCCGATCCGCCTGCTGTCTTCCGAGCGGAGGGGCCGCTTGAGGCGAGGGCGCTGACGGGTGGGAACGTGAGCCCAAGAGCTTTGGGGCGGGGGGCCATCGAAGGTCGGCGGGGGCTCAGAGGGCCCTTCCCCTTCTCCAGCCCTGAATGAGCGGCAGTGCCCCTAGTGCCCAGGTGGTGGAGGGGCAGCAGTGTTGGTCTTGCCCTGGGGCTGGGGGTCCCCAATGCCTGGAGTTGCGGTGCCAGGCCCCTTGGGAGGGGCTCCTCGGGGCCCACCTAGGGTTAGGATTAGCCCCCAGAACGCCGGCAGGCAGGATCCACAGGCGGTGTGGCGAGCAGGGTGTGGGCCCGAGGGGAGGGCGCTGGAGAGAGGGAGCGCGGGCCCAAGTGTTTTGGCGCACGGGGCCTTCGAAGCTCGCCGGGGACTCGGAGGGCCCTACCCGTTCTCCCGCCCTGAATGACCGGTGGCGCCCCTACGGCCCAGGTGGCGGTGGGCTGCAGGTTGAGTCCAGCGTTGGGGATCGGAGGTTCCCAATCCCCGGGGTAGGGGCGCCAAGCCCCTTGGGATGGGCCCCTCGGGGACCCACCTAGGGTTTGGGTTAGCCCCCAGGAGTCCGGCAAGCCCAATCCCTTGGCTGTGTGGCTCGCGGTGGGGCGGGCCGAGGGGAGGGAGCTGACGAGCGGGACCGTGGGCCCAGAGGTTTTGGTGCGGGGGCCTTCGACGGAGGTCGGGGGCTAGGAGGGCCCTGCCCCTTCTCCCGCCTGAATGACCGGCGGCGCTCCTAGCGGCCAGAGTTGCGGGGGACTGCAGGGTGATTCCAACGCTGGGATTCAGTGGTTCCCAATCCCCGGCGTTGGGTCGCCAAGCCCCTTGGGAGGGGCCCCTCGGGGACCCACCTAGTGTTCAGGTTAGCCCCCAGGTGGCCGGCAGGTCCGATCCGCCTGATGTCTTTCTAGCAGATGGGCCGCTTGAGGTGAGGGCGCTGACTGGTGGGAACGTGGGCCCAAGCGCTTTGGGGCGGGGGGCCATCGAAGGTCGGCGGGGGCTCAGAGGGCCCTGCCCCTTCTCCAGCCCTGAATGAGCGGCAGCGCCCCTAGTGCCCAGGTGGTGGAGGGGCAGCAGTGTTAGTCTTGCCCTGGGGCTGGGGGTCCCCAATGCCTGGAATTGCGGTGCCAGGCCCCTTGGGAGGGGCCCCTCGGGGGCCCAGCTAGGGTTAGGATTAGCCCCCAGGACGCCGGCAGGCAGGATCCACCGGAGGTGTGGCGAGCGGGGGGGTGGGGCCGAGGGGAGGGCGCTGGAGAGAGGGAGCATGGGCCTAAGTGTTTTGGCGAACGGGGCCTTCGAAGCTCGCCGGGGACTCGGAGGGCCCTACCCGTTCTCCTGCCCTGAATGACCGGTGGCGCCCCTACGGCCCAGGTGGCGGTGGGCTGCAGGGTGAGTCAAGTGTTGGGGTTCGGAGTTTCCCAATCCCCGGCGTTAGGGCGCCAGGCCCCTTGAATGGGGCCCCTCAGGAGCCCACCTAGAGCTCGGGTTAGCCCCCAGGAGTCCGGCAAGCCCGATCTGCTGGATGTGCAGCGAGCGGAGGAGCAGGCGAGCTGAGGGCGCTGAGGAGTGGGAACGTGGGCCCAAGCGCTTTGGGGCGGGGGGCCATCGAAGGTCCGCGGGGCCTCAGAGGGCCCTGCCCCTTCTCCAGCCCTGAATGAGAGACAGCGCCCCTAGTGGCCCAGGTGGTGGACGGCAGCAGTGTTTGTCTGGCCCTGGGGCTCGGGGGTCCCCAATCCCCAGCGTTGCATCCCCAGGCCCCTTGTCAGGGTTCTCTCGGGGACTGACCTAGGGTTAGGGTTAGCGAGAAGGATGCCGGCCGGCCCGAAATGCCCGCTGTGCAGCGAGTGGAGGGGCGGGCGGAGTGAGGGCGCTGGCGAGCTGGAGCCTGAGCCCAAACATTTTGGACCGGGGGGGGGGGGGGCATCGAAGGTTCCCTGGGGCACAGAGGGCCCTGCCCATTCTCACGCCCTGAATGACCGGCGGGCCCCCTAGCGGCCTAGGTGGCGGGGGGCTGCAGGGTGAGTCCGGCGCTGGGACTCGGGTCCCCAATCTCTGGCGTTGAGGCGCCAGGCCCCTTGGGTGGGGCCCCTCAGGAGCCCACCTAGAGTTAGTGTTAGCCCCCGGGAGGCCGGCAAGCCCGACCTGCTGGATGTGCGGCGAGCAGAGGGGTAGGCCGAGCTGAGGGTGCTGAGGAGTGGGAGCGTGGGCCCAACCGTTTTGGCGCGGGGGCCTTCGAAGGTCATCAGGGGCTAGGAGGGCCCTGCTCCTTCTCCCGCCTGAATGACCGGCGGCGCCCCTAGCGGCCGGAGTGGCGGGGGGCTGCAGGGTGATTCCACCGCTGGAGTTCAGTGGTTCCCAATCCCCGGCGTTGGGTCGCCAAGCCCCTTGGGAGGGGCCCCTCGGGGACCCACCTAGGGTTCAGGTTAGCCCCCAGGAGGCCGGCAGGTCCAATCCGCCTGCTGTGTTTCGAGCGGAGGGGCGGGTTGAGGTGAGGGCGCTGACTAGTGGGAACGTGGGCCCAAGCGCTTTGGGGCGGGGGGGCCATCGAAGGTCGGTGGGGGCTCGGAGGGCCCTGCCCCTTCTCCCGCCTGAATGACCGGCGGCGCCCCTAGCGGCCCCGGTGGCGGGGAGCTGCAGGGTGAGTCCAGCGCTGGGGTTTGGAGGTTCCCAGTCGCCCGCGTTGGGGCGCCAAGCCCCTTTGGATGGGCCCCTCTGGGACCCACCTAGGGTTTGGGTTAGCCCCCAGGAGGCATTCAGGCCCAATCCCCTGGCTGTGTGACTCGCGGTGTGGCGGGCCGAGGGGAGGGAGCTGGCGAGGGGGACCGGGGGCCCGCAGGTTTTGGCGCGGGGTCCTTCGAAGGAGGTCAGGGGCTCGGACGGCCCTGCCCCTTCTCCCGCCTGAATGACCGGCGGTGCCCCTAGCAGCCCGGGTGCCAGGGGGCTGCAGGGTGAGTCCGGCCCTGGGGCTAAGACCGCCAGGATCCCTGGCGTGGCTGCGCAAGTCCCCTTGGGAGGGGCCCCTCGGGGACCGCCCTAGGATTAAGGTTACCCCCAGGTGGCCGGCAGGTCCGATCGGCCTGCTGTCTTTCGAGCGGAGGGGCCGCTTGAGGTGAGGGCGCTGACTGGTGGGAACGTGGGCCCAAGCGCTTTGGGGCGGGGGGCCATCGAAGGTCGGCGGGGGCTCAGAGGGCCCTGCCCCTTCTCCAGCCCTGAATGAGCGGCAGCGCCCCTAGTGCCCAGGTGGTGGAGGGGCAGCAGTGTTAGTCTTGCCCTGGGGCTGGGGGTCCCCAGTGCCTGGAGTTGCGGTGCCAGGCCCCTTGGGAGGGGCCCCTCGGGGGCCCACCTGGGGTTAGGATTAGCCCCCAGAACGCCAGCAGGCAGGATCCACAGGCGGTGTGGCGAGCGGGGGGGTGGGGCCGAGGGGAGGGCGCTGGAGAGAGGGAGCGCGGGCCCAAGTGTTTTGGCGCACGGGGCCTTCGATGCTTGCCGGGGACTCGGAGGGCCCTACCCGTTCTCCTGCCCTGAATGACCGGTGGCGCCCCTACGGCCCAGGTGGCGGTGTGCTGCAGGGTGAGTCAAGTGCTGGGGTTCGGAGGTTCCCAATCCCCAGCGTTAGGGCGCCAGGCCCCTTGGATGGGGCCCCTCAGGAGCCCACCTAGAGCTCGGGTTAGGCCCCAGGAGTCCGGGAAGCCCGATCTGCTGGATGTGCAGCAAGCGGAGGGGCAGGCGAGCTGAGGGCGCTGAGGAGTGGGAACGTGGGCCCAAGCGCTTTGGGGCGGGGGGCCATCGAAGGTCCGCGGGGGGCTCGGAGGGCCCAGCCCCTTCTCCAGCCCTGAATGAGAGACAGCGCCCCTAGTGGCCCAGGTGGTGGACGGCAGCAGTGTTCGTCGGGCCCTGGGGCTCAGGGGTCCCCAATCCCCAGCGTTGCAGCCCCAGGCCCCTTTTCAGGGGCCTCTCGGGGACTGACCTAGGGTTAGGGTTAGCAAGAAGGATGCCGGCAGGCCCGAAATGCCCGCTGTGCAGCGAGTGGAGGGGCGGCCGGAGTGAGGGCGCTGGCGAGCTGGAGCCTGGGCCCAAACATTTTGGAGCGGGGGTGGGGGGGCTTCGAAGGTTGCCTGGGGCACAGAGGGCCCTGCCCCTTCTCACGCCCTGAATGATCGGCGGGCCCCCTAGCGGCCCAGGTGGCGGGGGGCTGCAGGGTGAGTCCAGCGCTGGGTCTCGGGTCCCCAATCTCCGGCGTTGAGGCGCCAAGCCCCTTGGGATGGGCCCCTCAGGGACCCACCTAGGGTTTGGGTTAGCCCCCAGGAGGCCTTCAGGCCCAATCACCTGGCTGTGTGGCTCACGGTGGTGCGGGCCGAGGGGAGGGAGCTGGCGAGCGGGACCGGGGGCCCGCAGGTTTTGGCGCGGGGTCCTTCGAAGGAGGTCGGGGGCTCGGAGGGCCCTGCCCTTTCTCCCGCCTGAATGACCGGCGGTGCCCCTAGCAGCCCAGGTGCCATGGGGCTGCAGGGCGAGTCCGGCCCTGAGGCTAAGACGTCCAGGATCCCCGGCGTGGCTGCGTAAGGCCCCTTGGGAGGGGCCCCTCGGGGACCGCCCTAGGGTTAAGGTTACCCCCAGGTGGCCGGCAGGTCCGATCCGCCTGCTGTCTTCCGAGCGGAGGGGCCGCTTGAGGCGAGGGCGCTGACGGGTGGGAACGTGAGCCCAAGAGCTTTGGGGCGGGGGGCCATCGAAGGTCGGCGGGGGCTCAGAGGGCCCTTCCCCTTCTCCAGCCCTGAATGAGCGGCAGTGCCCCTAGTGCCCAGGTGGTGGAGGGGCAGCAGTGTTGGTCTTGCCCTGGGGCTGGGGGTCCCCAATGCCTGGAGTTGCGGTGCCAGGCCCCTTGGGAGGGGCTCCTCGGGGCCCACCTAGGGTTAGGATTAGCCCCCAGAACGCCGGCAGGCAGGATCCACAGGCGGTGTGGCGAGCAGGGTGTGGGCCCGAGGGGAGGGCGCTGGAGAGAGGGAGCGCGGGCCCAAGTGTTTTGGCGCACGGGGCCTTCGAAGCTCGCCGGGGACTCGGAGGGCCCTACCCGTTCTCCCGCCCTGAATGACCGGTGGCGCCCCTACGGCCCAGGTGGCGGTGGGCTGCAGGTTGAGTCCAGCGTTGGGGATCGGAGGTTCCCAATCCCCGGGGTAGGGGCGCCAAGCCCCTTGGGATGGGCCCCTCGGGGACCCACCTAGGGTTTGGGTTAGCCCCCAGGAGTCCGGCAAGCCCAATCCCTTGGCTGTGTGGCTCGCGGTGGGGCGGGCCGAGGGGAGGGAGCTGACGAGCGGGACCGTGGGCCCAGAGGTTTTGGTGCGGGGGCCTTCGACGGAGGTCGGGGGCTAGGAGGGCCCTGCCCCTTCTCCCGCCTGAATGACCGGCGGCGCTCCTAGCGGCCAGAGTTGTGGGGGACTGCAGGGTGATTCCAACGCTGGGATTCAGTGGTTCCCAATCCCCGGCGTTGGGTCGCCAAGCCCCTTGGGAGGGGCCCCTCGGGGACCCACCTAGTGTTCAGGTTAGCCCCCAGGTGGCCGGCAGGTCCGATCCGCCTGATGTCTTTCTAGCAGATGGGCCGCTTGAGGTGAGGGCGCTGACTGGTGGGAACGTGGGCCCAAGCGCTTTGGGGCGGGGGGCCATCGAAGGTCGCCGGGGGCTCAGAGGGCCCTGCCCCTTCTCCAGCCCTGAATGAGCGGCAGCGCCCCTAGTGCCCAGGTGGTGGAGGGGCAGCAGTGTTAGTCTTGCCCTGGGGCTGGGGGTCCCCAATGCCTGGAATTGCGGTGCCAGGCCCCTTGGGAGGGGCCCCTCGGGGGCCCAGCTAGGGTTAGGATTAGCCCCCAGGACGCCGGCAGGCAGGATCCACCGGAGGTGTGGCGAGCGGGGGGGTGGGGCCGAGGGGAGGGCGCTGGAGAGAGGGAGCATGGGCCTAAGTGTTTTGGCGAACGGGGCCTTCGAAGCTCGCCGGGGACTCGGAGGGCGCTACCCATTCTCCTGCCCTGAATGACCGGTGGCGCCCCTACGGCCCAGGTGGCGGTGGGCTGCAGGGTGAGTCAAGTGCTGGGGTTCGGAGTTTCCCAATCCCCGGCGTTAGGGCGCCAGGCCCCTTGAATGGGGCCCCTCAGGAGCCCACCTAGAGCTCGGGTTAGCCCCCAGGAGTCCGGCAAGCCCGATCTGCTGGATGTGCAGCGAGCGGAGGAGCAGGAGAGCTGAGGGCGCTGAGGAGTGGGAACGTGGGCCCAAGCGCTTTGGGGCGGGGGGCCATCGAAGGTCCGCGGGGCCTCAGAGGGCCCTGCCCCTTCTCCAGCCCTGAATGAGAGACAGCGCCCCTAGTGGCCCAGGTGGTGGACGGCAGCAGTGTTTGTCTGGCCCTGGGGCTCGGGGGTCCCCAATCCCCAGCGTTGCATCCCCAGGCCCCTTGTCAGGGTTCTCTCGGGGACTGACCTAGGGTTAGGGTTAGCGAGAAGGATGCCGGCCGGCCCGAAATGCCCGCTGTGCAGCGAGTGGAGGGGCGGGCGGAGTGAGGGCGCTGGCGAGCTGGAGCCTGAGCCCAAACATTTTGGACCGGGGGGGGGGGGGCATCGAAGGTTCCCTGGGGCACAGAGGGCCCTGCCCATTCTCACGCCCTGAATGACCGGCGGGCCCCCTAGCGGCCTAGGTGGCGGGGGGCTGCAGGGTGAGTCCGGCGCTGGGACTCGGGTCCCCAATCTCTGGCGTTGAGGCGCCAGGCCCCTTGGGTGGGGCCTCTCAGGAGCCCACCTAGAGTTAGTGTTAGCCCCCGGGAGGCCGGCAAGCCCGACCTGCTGGATGTGCGGCGAGCAGAGGGGTAGGCCGAGCTGAGGGTGCTGAGGAGTGGGAGCGTGGGCCCAACCGTTTTGGCGCGGGGGCCTTCGAAGGTCATCAGGGGCTAGGAGGGCCCTGCTCCTTCTCCCGCCTGAATGACCGGCGGCGCCCCTAGCGGCCGGAGTGGCGGGGGGCTGCAGGGTGATTCCACCGCTGGAGTTCAGTGGTTCCCAATCCCCGGCGTTGGGTCGCCAAGCCCCTTGGGAGGGGCCCCTCGGGGACCCACCTAGGGTTCAGGTTAGCCCCCAGGAGGCCGGCAGGTCCAATCCGCCTGCTGTGTTTCGAGCGGAGGGGCGGGTTGAGGTGAGGGCGCTGACTAGTGGGAACGTGGGCCCAAGCGCTTTGGGGCGGGGGGGCCATAGAAGGTCGGTGGGGGCTCGGAGGGCCCTGCCCCTTCTCCCGCCTGAATGACCGGCGGCGCCCCTAGCGGCCCCGGTGGCGGGGAGCTGCAGGGTGAGTCCAGCGCTGGGGTTTGGAGGTTCCCAGTCGCCCGCGTTGGGGCGCCAAGCCCCTTTGGATGGGCCCCTCTGGGACCCACCTAGGGTTTGGGTTAGCCCCCAGGAGGCATTCAGGCCCAATCCCCTGGCTGTGTGACTCGCGGTGTGGCGGGCCGAGGGGAGGGAGCTGGCGAGGGGGACCGGGGGCCCGCAGGTTTTGGCGCGGGGTCCTTCGAAGGAGGTCAGGGGCTCGGACGGCCCTGCCCCTTCTCCCGCCTGAATGACCGGCGGTGCCCCTAGCAGCCCGGGTGCCAGGGGGCTGCAGGGTGAGTCCGGCCCTGGGGCTAAGACCGCCAGGATCCCTGGCGTGGCTGCGCAAGTCCCCTTGGGAGGGGCCCCTCGGGGACCGCCCTAGGATTAAGGTTACCCCCAGGTGGCCGGCAGGTCCGATCGGCCTGCTGTCTTTCGAGCGGAGGGGCCGCTTGAGGTGAGGGCGCTGACTGGTGGGAACGTGGGCCCAAGCGCTTTGGGGCGGGGGGCCATCGAAGGTCGGCGGGGGCTCAGAGGGCCCTGCCCCTTCTCCAGCCCTGAATGAGCGGCAGCGCCCCTAGTGCCCAGGTGGTGGAGGGGCAGCAGTGTTAGTCTTGCCCTGGGGCTGGGGGTCCCCAGTGCCTGGAGTTGCGGTGCCAGGCCCCTTGGGAGGGGCCCCTCGGGGGCCCAGCTAGGGTTAGGATTAGCCCCCAGAACGCCAGCAGGCAGGATCCACAGGCGGTGTGGCGAGCGGGGGGGTGGGGCCGAGGGGAGGGCGCTGGAGAGAGGGAGCGCGGGCCCAAGTGTTTTGGCGCACGGGGCCTTCGATGCTTGCCTGGGACTCAGAGGGCCCTACCCGTTCTCCTGCCCTGAATGACCGGTGGCGCCCCTACAGCCCAGGTGGCGGTGGGCTGCAGGTTGAGTCCAGCGTTGGGGATCGGAGGTTCCCAATCCCCGGGGTAGGGGCGCCAAGCCCCTTGGGATGGGCCCCTCGGGGACCCACCTAGGGTTTGGGTTAGCCCCCAGGAGTCCGGCAAGCCCAATCCCTTGGCTGTGTGGCTCGCGGTGGGGCGGGCCGAGGGGAGGGAGCTGACGAGCGGGACCGTGGGCCCAGAGGTTTTGGTGCGGGGGCCTTCGACGGAGGTCGGGGGCTAGGAGGGCCCTGCCCCTTCTCCCGCCTGAATGACCGGCGGCGCTCCTAGCGGCCAGAGTTGCGGGGGACTGCAGGGTGATTCCAACGCTGGGATTCAGTGGTTCCCAATCCCCGGCGTTGGGTCGCCAAGCCCCTTGGGAGGGGCCCCTCGGGGACCCACCTAGTGTTCAGGTTAGCCCCCAGGTGGCCGGCAGGTCCGATCCGCCTGATGTCTTTCTAGCAGATGGGCCGCTTGAGGTGAGGGCGCTGACTGGTGGGAACGTGGGCCCAAGCGCTTTGGGGCGGGGGGCCATCGAAGGTCGGCGGGGGCTCAGAGGGCCCTGCCCCTTCTCCAGCCCTGAATGAGCGGCAGCGCCCCTAGTGCCCAGGTGGTGGAGGGGCAGCAGTGTTAGTCTTGCCCTGGGGCTGGGGGTCCCCAATGCCTGGAATTGCCGTGCCAGGCCCCTTGGGAGGGGCCCCTCGAGGGCCCAGCTAGGGTTAGGATTAGCCCCCAGGACGCCGGCAGGCAGGATCCACCGGAGGTGTGGCGAGCGGGGGGGTGGGGCCGAGGGGAGGGCGCTGGAGAGAGGGAGCATGGGCCTAAGTGTTTTGGCGAACGGGGCCTTCGAAGCTCGCCGGGGACTCGGAGGGCGCTACCCATTCTCCTGCCCTGAATGACCGGTGGCGCCCCTACGGCCCAGGTGGCGGTGGGCTGCAGGGTGAGTCAAGTGTTGGGGTTCGGAGTTTCCCAATCCCCGGCGTTAGGGCGCCAGGCCCCTTGAATGGGGCCCCTCAGGAGCCCACCTAGAGCTCGGGTTAGCCCCCAGGAGTCCGGCAAGCCCGATCTGCTGGATGTGCAGCGAGCGGAGGAGCAGGAGAGCTGAGGGCGCTGAGGAGTGGGAACGTGGGCCCAAGCGCTTTGGGGCGGGGGGCCATCGAAGGTCCGCGGGGCCTCAGAGGGCCCTGCCCCTTCTCCAGCCCTGAATGAGAGACAGCGCCCCTAGTGGCCCAGGTGGTGGACGGCAGCAGTGTTTGTCTGGCCCTGGGGCTCGGGGGTCCCCAATCCCCAGCGTTGCATCCCCAGGCCCCTTGTCAGGGTTCTCTCGGGGACTGACCTAGGGTTAGGGTTAGCAAGAAGGATGCCGGCCGGCCCGAAATGCCCGCTGTGCAGCGAGTGGAGGGGCGGGCGGAGTGAGGGCGCTGGCGAGCTGGAGCCTGAGCCCAAACATTTTGGACGGGGGGGGGGGGGCATCGAAGGTTCCCTGGGGCACAGAGGGCCCTGCCCATTCTCACGCCCTGAATGACCGGCGGGCCCCCTAGCGGCCTAGGTGGCGGGGGGCTGCAGGGTGAGTCCGGCGCTGGGACTCGGGTCCCCAATCTCTGGCGTTGAGGCGCCAGGCCCCTTGGGTGGGGCCTCTCAGGAGCCCACCTAGAGTTAGTGTTAGCCCCCGGGAGGCCGGCAAGCCCGACCTGCTGGATGTGCGGCGAGCAGAGGGGTAGGCCGAGCTGAGGGTGCTGAGGAGTGGGAGCGTGGGCCCAACCGTTTTGGCGCGGGGGCCTTCGAAGGTCATCAGGGGCTAGGAGGGCCCTGCTCCTTCTCCCGCCTGAATGACCGGCGGCGCCCCTAGCGGCCGGAGTGGCGGGGGGCTGCAGGGTGATTCCACCGCTGGAGTTCAGTGGTTCCCAATCCCCGGCGTTGGGTCGCCAAGCCCCTTGGGAGGGGCCCCTCGGGGACCCACCTAGGGTTCAGGTTAGCCCCCAGGAGGCCGGCAGGTCCAATCCGCCTGCTGTGTTTCGAGCGGAGGGGCGGGTTGAGGTGAGGGCGCTGACTAGTGGGAACGTGGGCCCAAGCGCTTTGGGGCGGGGGGGCCATCGAAGGTCGGTGGGGGCTCGGAGGGCCCTGCCCCTTCTCCCGCCTGAATGACCGGCGGCGCCCCTAGCGGCCCCGGTGGCGGGGAGCTGCAGGGTGAGTCCAGCGCTGGGGTTTGGAGGTTCCCAGTCGCCCGCGTTGGGGCGCCAAGCCCCTTTGGATGGGCCCCTCTGGGACCCACCTAGGGTTTGGGTTAGCCCCCAGGAGGCATTCAGGCCCAATCCCCTGGCTGTGTGACTCGCGGTGTGGCGGGCCGAGGGGAGGGAGCTGGCGAGGGGGACCGGGGGCCCGCAGGTTTTGGCGCGGGGTCCTTCGAAGGAGGTCAGGGGCTCGGACGGCCCTGCCCCTTCTCCCACCTGAATGACCGGCGGTGCCCCTAGCAGCCCGGGTGCCAGGGGGCTGCAGGGTGAGTCCGGCCCTGGGGCTAAGACCGCCAGGATCCCTGGCGTGGCTGCGCAAGTCCCCTTGGGAGGGGCCCCTCGGGGACCGCCCTAGGATTAAGGTTACCCCCAGGTGGCCGGCAGGTCCGATCGGCCTGCTGTCTTTCGAGCGGAGGGGCCGCTTGAGGTGAGGGCGCTGACTGGTGGGAACGTGGGCCCAAGCGCTTTGGGGCGGGGGGCCATCGAAGGTCGGCGGGGGCTCAGAGGGCCCTGCCCCTTCTCCAGCCCTGAATGAGCGGCAGCGCCCCTAGTGCCCAGGTGGTGGAGGGGCAGCAGTGTTAGTCTTGCCCTGGGGCTGGGGGTCCCCAGTGCCTGGAGTTGCGGTGCCAGGCCCCTTGGGAGGGGCCCCTCGGGGGCCCACCTGGGGTTAGGATTAGCCCCCAGAACGCCAGCAGGCAGGATCCACAGGCGGTGTGGCGAGCGGGGGGGTGGGGCCGAGGGGAGGGCGCTGGAGAGAGGGAGCGCGGGCCCAAGTGTTTTGGCGCACGGGGCCTTCGATGCTTGCCGGGGACTCGGAGGGCCCTACCCGTTCTCCTGCCCTGAATGACCGGTGGCGCCCCTACGGCCCAGGTGGCGGTGTGCTGCAGGGTGAGTCAAGTGCTGGGGTTCGGAGGTTCCCAATCCCCAGCGTTAGGGCGCCAGGCCCCTTGGATGGGGCCCCTCAGGAGCCCACCTAGAGCTCGGGTTAGGCCCCAGGAGTCCGGGAAGCCCGATCTGCTGGATGTGCAGCAAGCGGAGGGGCAGGCGAGCTGAGGGCGCTGAGGAGTGGGAACGTGGGCCCAAGCGCTTTGGGGCGGGGGGCCATCGAAGGTCCGCGGGGGGCTCGGAGGGCCCAGCCCCTTCTCCAGCCCTGAATGAGAGACAGCGCCCCTAGTGGCCCAGGTGGTGGACGGCAGCAGTGTTCGTCGGGCCCTGGGGCTCAGGGGTCCCCAATCCCCAGCGTTGCAGCCCCAGGCCCCTTTTCAGGGGCCTCTCGGGGACTGACCTAGGGTTAGGGTTAGCAAGAAGGATGCCGGCAGGCCCGAAATGCCCGCTGTGCAGCGAGTGGAGGGGCGGCCGGAGTGAGGGCGCTGGCGAGCTGGAGCCTGGGCCCAAACATTTTGGAGCGGGGGTGGGGGGGCTTCGAAGGTTGCCTGGGGCACAGAGGGCCCTGCCCCTTCTCACGCCCTGAATGATCGGCGGGCCCCCTAGCGGCCCAGGTGGCGGGGGGCTGCAGGGTGAGTCCAGCGCTGGGTCTCGGGTCCCCAATCTCCGGCGTTGAGGCGCCAAGCCCCTTGGGATGGGCCCCTCAGGGACCCACCTAGGGTTTGGGTTAGCCCCCAGGAGGCCTTCAGGCCCAATCACCTGGCTGTGTGGCTCACGGTGGTGCGGGCCGAGGGGAGGGAGCTGGCGAGCGGGACCGGGGGCCCGCAGGTTTTGGCGCGGGGTCCTTCGAAGGAGGTCGGGGGCTCGGAGGGCCCTGCCCCTTCTCCCGCCTGAATGACCGGCGGTGCCCCTAGCAGCCCAGGTGCCATGGGGCTGCAGGGCGAGTCCGGCCCTGAGGCTAAGACGTCCAGGATCCCCGGCGTGGCTGCGTAAGGCCCCTTGGGAGGGGCCCCTCGGGGACCGCCCTAGGGTTAAGGTTACCCCCAGGTGGCCGGCAGGTCCGATCCGCCTGCTGTCTTCCGAGCGGAGGGGCCGCTTGAGGCGAGGGCGCTGACGGGTGGGAACGTGAGCCCAAGAGCTTTGGGGCGGGGGGCCATCGAAGGTCGGCGGGGGCTCAGAGGGCCCTTCCCCTTCTCCAGCCCTGAATGAGCGGCAGTGCCCCTAGTGCCCAGGTGGTGGAGGGGCAGCAGTGTTGGTCTTGCCCTGGGGCTGGGGGTCCCCAATGCCTGGAGTTGCGGTGCCAGGCCCCTTGGGAGGGGCTCCTCGGGGCCCACCTAGGGTTAGGATTAGCCCCCAGAACGCCGGCAGGCAGGATCCACAGGCGGTGTGGCGAGCAGGGTGTGGGCCCGAGGGGAGGGCGCTGGAGAGAGGGAGCGCGGGCCCAAGTGTTTTGGCGCACGGGGCCTTCGAAGCTCGCCGGGGACTCGGAGGGCCCTACCCGTTCTCCCGCCCTGAATGACCGGTGGCGCCCCTACGGCCCAGGTGGCGGTGGGCTGCAGGTTGAGTCCAGCGTTGGGGATCGGAGGTTCCCAATCCCCGGGGTAGGGGCGCCAAGCCCCTTGGGATGGGCCCCTCGGGGACCCACCTAGGGTTTGGGTTAGCCCCCAGGAGTCCGGCAAGCCCAATCCCTTGGCTGTGTGGCTCGCGGTGGGGCGGGCCGAGGGGAGGGAGCTGACGAGCGGGACCGTGGGCCCAGAGGTTTTGGTGCGGGGGCCTTCGACGGAGGTCGGGGGCTAGGAGGGCCCTGCCCCTTCTCCCGCCTGAATGACCGGCGGCGCTCCTAGCGGCCAGAGTTGCGGGGGACTGCAGGGTGATTCCAACGCTGGGATTCAGTGGTTCCCAATCCCCGGCGTTGGGTCGTCAAGCCCCTTGGGAGGGGCCCCTCGGGGACCCACCTAGTGTTCAGGTTAGCCCCCAGGTGGCCGGCAGGTCCGATCCGCCTGATGTCTTTCTAGCAGATGGGCCGCTTGAGGTGAGGGCGCTGACTGGTGGGAACGTGGGCCCAAGCGCTTTGGGGCGGGGGGCCATCGAAGGTCGGCGGGGGCTCAGAGGGCCCTGCCCCTTCTCCAGCCCTGAATGAGCGGCAGCGCCCCTAGTGCCCAGGTGGTGGAGGGGCAGCAGTGTTAGTCTTGCCCTGGGGCTGGGGGTCCCCAATGCCTGGAATTGCCGTGCCAGGCCCCTTGGGAGGGGCCCCTCGAGGGCCCAGCTAGGGTTAGGATTAGCCCCCAGGACGCCGGCAGGCAGGATCCACCGGAGGTGTGGCGAGCGGGTGGGTGGGGCCGAGGGGAGGGCGCTGGAGAGAGGGAGCATGGGCCTAAGTGTTTTGGCGAACGGGGCCTTCGAAGCTCGCCGGGGACTCGGAGGGCGCTACCCATTCTCCTGCCCTGAATGACCGGTGGCGCCCCTACGGCCCAGGTGGCGGTGGGCTGCAGGGTGAGTCAAGTGTTGGGGTTCGGAGTTTCCCAATCCCCGGCGTTAGGGCGCCAGGCCCCTTGAATGGGGCCCCTCAGGAGCCCACCTAGAGCTCGGGTTAGCCCCCAGGAGTCCGGCAAGCCCGATCTGCTGGATGTGCAGCGAGCGGAGGAGCAGGAGAGCTGAGGGCGCTGAGGAGTGGGAACGTGGGCCCAAGCGCTTTGGGGCGGGGGGCCATCGAAGGTCCGCGGGGCCTCAGAGGGCCCTGCCCCTTCTCCAGCCCTGAATGAGAGACAGCGCCCCTAGTGGCCCAGGTGGTGGACGGCAGCAGTGTTTGTCTGGCCCTGGGGCTCGGGGGTCCCCAATCCCCAGCGTTGCATCCCCAGGCCCCTTGTCAGGGTTCTCTCGGGGACTGACCTAGGGTTAGGGTTAGCAAGAAGGATGCCGGCCGGCCCGAAATGCCCGCTGTGCAGCGAGTGGAGGGGCGGGCGGAGTGAGGGCGCTGGCGAGCTGGAGCCTGAGCCCAAACATTTTGGACGGGGGGGGGGGCATCGAAGGTTCCCTGGGGCACAGAGGGCCCTGCCCATTCTCACGCCCTGAATGACCGGCGGGCCCCCTAGCGGCCTAGGTGGCGGGGGGCTGCAGGGTGAGTCCGGCGCTGGGACTCGGGTCCCCAATCTCTGGCGTTGAGGCGCCAGGCCCCTTGGGTGGGGCCTCTCAGGAGCCCACCTAGAGTTAGTGTTAGCCCCCGGGAGGCCGGCAAGCCCGACCTGCTGGATGTGCGGCGAGCAGAGGGGTAGGCCGAGCTGAGGGTGCTGAGGAGTGGGAGCGTGGGCCCAACCGTTTTGGCGCGGGGGCCTTCGAAGGTCATCAGGGGCTAGGAGGGCCCTGCTCCTTCTCCCGCCTGAATGACCGGCGGCGCCCCTAGCGGCCGGAGTGGCGGGGGGCTGCAGGGTGATTCCACCGCTGGAGTTCAGTGGTTCCCAATCCCCGGCGTTGGGTCGCCAAGCCCCTTGGGAGGGGCCCCTCGGGGACCCACCTAGGGTTCAGGTTAGCCCCCAGGAGGCCGGCAGGTCCAATCCGCCTGCTGTGTTTCGAGCGGAGGGGCGGGTTGAGGTGAGGGCGCTGACTAGTGGGAACGTGGGCCCAAGCGCTTTGGGGCGGGGGGGCCATCGAAGGTCGGTGGGGGCTCGGAGGGCCCTGCCCCTTCTCCCGCCTGAATGACCGGCGGCGCCCCTAGCGGCCCCGGTGGCGGGGAGCTGCAGGGTGAGTCCAGCGCTGGGGTTTGGAGGTTCCCAGTCGCCCGCGTTGGGGCGCCAAGCCCCTTTGGATGGGCCCCTCTGGGACCCACCTAGGGTTTGGGTTAGCCCCCAGGAGGCATTCAGGCCCAATCCCCTGGCTGTGTGACTCGCGGTGTGGCGGGCCGAGGGGAGGGAGCTGGCGAGGGGGACCGGGGGCCCGCAGGTTTTGGCGCGGGGTCCTTCGAAGGAGGTCAGGGGCTCGGACGGCCCTGCCCCTTCTCCCACCTGAATGACCGGCGGTGCCCCTAGCAGCCCGGGTGCCAGGGGGCTGCAGGGTGAGTCCGGCCCTGGGGCTAAGACCGCCAGGATCCCTGGCGTGGCTGCGCAAGTCCCCTTGGGAGGGGCCCCTCGGGGACCGCCCTAGGATTAAGGTTACCCCCAGGTGGCCGGCAGGTCCGATCGGCCTGCTGTCTTTCGAGCGGAGGGGCCGCTTGAGGTGAGGGCGCTGACTGGTGGGAACGTGGGCCCAAGCGCTTTGGGGCGGGGGGCCATCGAAGGTCGGCGGGGGCTCAGAGGGCCCTGCCCCTTCTCCAGCCCTGAATGAGCGGCAGCGCCCCTAGTGCCCAGGTGGTGGAGGGGCAGCAGTGTTAGTCTTGCCCTGGGGCTGGGGGTCCCCAGTGCCTGGAGTTGCGGTGCCAGGCCCCTTGGGAGGGGCCCCTCGGGGGCCCACCTGGGGTTAGGATTAGCCCCCAGAACGCCAGCAGGCAGGATCCACAGGCGGTGTGGCGAGCGGGGGGGTGGGGCCGAGGGGAGGGCGCTGGAGAGAGGGAGCGCGGGCCCAAGTGTTTTGGCGCACGGGGCCTTCGATGCTTGCCGGGGACTCGGAGGGCCCTACCCGTTCTCCTGCCCTGAATGACCGGTGGCGCCCCTACGGCCCAGGTGGCGGTGTGCTGCAGGGTGAGTCAAGTGCTGGGGTTCGGAGGTTCCCAATCCCCAGCGTTAGGGCGCCAGGCCCCTTGGATGGGGCCCCTCAGGAGCCCACCTAGAGCTCGGGTTAGGCCCCAGGAGTCCGGGAAGCCCGATCTGCTGGATGTGCAGCAAGCGGAGGGGCAGGCGAGCTGAGGGCGCTGAGGAGTGGGAACGTGGGCCCAAGCGCTTTGGGGCGGGGGGCCATCGAAGGTCCGCGGGGGGCTCGGAGGGCCCAGCCCCTTCTCCAGCCCTGAATGAGAGACAGCGCCCCTAGTGGCCCAGGTGGTGGACGGCAGCAGTGTTCGTCGGGCCCTGGGGCTCAGGGGTCCCCAATCCCCAGCGTTGCAGCCCCAGGCCCCTTTTCAGGGGCCTCTCGGGGACTGACCTAGGGTTAGGGTTAGCAAGAAGGATGCCGGCAGGCCCGAAATGCCCGCTGTGCAGCGAGTGGAGGGGCGGCCGGAGTGAGGGCGCTGGCGAGCTGGAGCCTGGGCCCAAACATTTTGGAGCGGGGGTGGGGGGGCTTCGAAGGTTGCCTGGGGCACAGAGGGCCCTGCCCCTTCTCACGCCCTGAATGATCGGCGGGCCCCCTAGCGGCCCAGGTGGCGGGGGGCTGCAGGGTGAGTCCAGCGCTGGGTCTCGGGTCCCCAATCTCCGGCGTTGAGGCGCCAAGCCCCTTGGGATGGGCCCCTCAGGGACCCACCTAGGGTTTGGGTTAGCCCCCAGGAGGCCTTCAGGCCCAATCACCTGGCTGTGTGGCTCACGGTGGTGCGGGCCGAGGGGAGGGAGCTGGCGAGCGGGACCGGGGGCCCGCAGGTTTTGGCGCGGGGTCCTTCGAAGGAGGTCGGGGGCTCGGAGGGCCCTGCCCCTTCTCCCGCCTGAATGACCGGCGGTGCCCCTAGCAGCCCAGGTGCCATGGGGCTGCAGGGCGAGTCCGGCCCTGAGGCTAAGACGTCCAGGATCCCCGGCGTGGCTGCGTAAGGCCCCTTGGGAGGGGCCCCTCGGGGACCGCCCTAGGGTTAAGGTTACCCCCAGGTGGCCGGCAGGTCCGATCCGCCTGCTGTCTTCCGAGCGGAGGGGCCGCTTGAGGCGAGGGCGCTGACGGGTGGGAACGTGAGCCCAAGAGCTTTGGGGCGGGGGGCCATCGAAGGTCGGCGGGGGCTCAGAGGGCCCTTCCCCTTCTCCAGCCCTGAATGAGCGGCAGTGCCCCTAGTGCCCAGGTGGTGGAGGGGCAGCAGTGTTGGTCTTGCCCTGGGGCTGGGGGTCCCCAATGCCTGGAGTTGCGGTGCCAGGCCCCTTGGGAGGGGCTCCTCGGGGCCCACCTAGGGTTAGGATTAGCCCCCAGAACGCCGGCAGGCAGGATCCACAGGCGGTGTGGCGAGCAGGGTGTGGGCCCGAGGGGAGGGCGCTGGAGAGAGGGAGCGCGGGCCCAAGTGTTTTGGCGCACGGGGCCTTCGAAGCTCGCCGGGGACTCGGAGGGCCCTACCCGTTCTCCCGCCCTGAATGACCGGTGGCGCCCCTACGGCCCAGGTGGCGGTGGGCTGCAGGTTGAGTCCAGCGTTGGGGATCGGAGGTTCCCAATCCCCGGGGTAGGGGCGCCAAGCCCCTTGGGATGGGCCCCTCGGGGACCCACCTAGGGTTTGGGTTAGCCCCCAGGAGTCCGGCAAGCCCAATCCCTTGGCTGTGTGGCTCGCGGTGGGGCGGGCCGAGGGGAGGGAGCTGACGAGCGGGACCGTGGGCCCAGAGGTTTTGGTGCGGGGGCCTTCGACGGAGGTCGGGGGCTAGGAGGGCCCTGCCCCTTCTCCCGCCTGAATGACCGGCGGCGCTCCTAGCGGCCAGAGTTGCGGGGGACTGCAGGGTGATTCCAACGCTGGGATTCAGTGGTTCCCAATCCCCGGCGTTGGGTCGCCAAGCCCCTTGGGAGGGGCCCCTCGGGGACCCACCTAGTGTTCAGGTTAGCCCCCAGGTGGCCGGCAGGTCCGATCCGCCTGATGTCTTTCTAGCAGATGGGCCGCTTGAGGTGAGGGCGCTGACTGGTGGGAACGTGGGCCCAAGCGCTTTGGGGCGGGGGGCCATCGAAGGTCGGCGGGGGCTCAGAGGGCCCTGCCCCTTCTCCAGCCCTGAATGAGCGGCAGCGCCCCTAGTGCCCAGGTGGTGGAGGGGCAGCAGTGTTAGTCTTGCCCTGGGGCTGGGGGTCCCCAATGCCTGGAATTGCGGTGCCAGGCCCCTTGGGAGGGGCCCCTCGGGGGCCCAGCTAGGGTTAGGATTAGCCCCCAGGACGCCGGCAGGCAGGATCCACCGGAGGTGTGGCGAGCGGGGGGGTGGGGCCGAGGGGAGGGCGCTGGAGAGAGGGAGCATGGGCCTAAGTGTTTTGGTGAACGGGGCCTTCGAAGCTCGCCGGGGACTCGGAGGGCGCTACCCATTCTCCTGCCCTGAATGACCGGTGGCGCCCCTACGGCCCAGGTGGCGGTGGGCTGCAGGGTGAGTCAAGTGTTGGGGTTCGGAGTTTCCCAATCCCCGGCGTTAGGGCGCCAGGCCCCTTGAATGGGGCCCCTCAGGAGCCCGCCTAGAGCTCGGGTTAGCCCCCAGGAGTCCGGCAAGCCCGATCTGCTGGATGTGCAGCGAGCGGAGGAGCAGGAGAGCTGAGGGCGCTGAGGA
Organism: Ursus americanus; assembly: GCF_024610735.1. NCBI lineage: Eukaryota > Metazoa > Chordata > Mammalia > Carnivora > Ursidae > Ursus > Ursus americanus. Next base: position 6,148,072 of record NC_142137.1, on the reverse strand, counting down.
GTGGGAACGTGGGCCCAAGCGCTTTGGGGCGGGGGGCCATCGAAGGTCCGCGGGGCCTCAGAGGGCCCTGCCCCTTCTCCAGCCCTGAATGAGAGACAGCGCCCCTAGTGGCCCAGGTGGTGGACGGCAGCAGTGTTTGTCTGGCCCTGGGGCTCGGGGGTCCCCAATCCCCAGCGTTGCATCCCCAGGCCCCTTGTCAGGGTTCTCTCGGGGACTGACCTAGGGTTAGGGTTAGCAAGAAGGATGCCGGCCGGCCCGAAATGCCCACTGTGCAGCGAGTGGAGGGGCGGGCGGAGTGAGGGCGCTGGCGAGCTGGAGCCTGAGCCCAAACATTTTGGACGGGGGGGGGGGGGCATCGAAGGTTCCCTGGGGCACAGAGGGCCCTGCCCATTCTCACGCCCTGAATGACCGGCAGGCCCCCTAGCGGCCTAGGTGGCGGGGGGCTGCAGGGTGAGTCCGGCGCTGGGACTCGGGTCCCCAATCTCTGGCGTTGAGGCGCCAGGCCCCTTGGGTGGGGCCTCTCAGGAGCCCACCTAGAGTTAGTGTTAGCCCCCGGGAGGCCGGCAAGCCCGACCTGCTGGATGTGCGGCGAGCAGAGGGGTAGGCCGAGCTGAGGGTGCTGAGGAGTGGGAGCGTGGGCCCAACCGTTTTGGCGCGGGGGCCTTCGAAGGTCATCAGGGGCTAGGAGGGCCCTGCTCCTTCTCCCGCCTGAATGACCGGCGGCGCCCCTAGCGGCCGGAGTGGCGGGGGGCTGCAGGGTGATTCCACCGCTGGAGTTCAGTGGTTCCCAATCCCCGGCGTTGGGTCGCCAAGCCCCTTGGGAGGGGCCCCTCGGGGACCCACCTAGGGTTCAGGTTAGCCCCCAGGAGGCCGGCAGGTCCAATCCGCCTGCTGTGTTTCGAGCGGAGGGGCGGGTTGAGGTGAGGGCGCTGACTAGTGGGAACGTGGGCCCAAGCGCTTTGGGGCGGGGGGGCCATCGAAGGTCGGTGGGGGCTCGGAGGGCCCTGCCCCTTCTCCCGCCTGAATGACCGGCGGCGCCCCTAGCGGCCCCGGTGGCGGGGAGCTGCAGGGTGAGTCCAGCGCTGGGGTTTGGAGGTTCCCAGTCGCCCGCGTTGGGGCGCCAAGCCCCTTTGGATGGGCCCCTCTGGGACCCACCTAGGGTTTGGGTTAGCCCCCAGGAGGCATTCAGGCCCAATCCCCTGGCTGTGTGACTCGCGGTGTGGCGGGCCGAGGGGAGGGAGCTGGCGAGGGGGACCGGGGGCCCGCAGGTTTTGGCGCGGGGTCCTTCGAAGGAGGTCAGGGGCTCGGACGGCCCTGCCCCTTCTCCCGCCTGAATGACCGGCGGTGCCCCTAGCAGCCCGGGTGCCAGGGGGCTGCAGGGTGAGTCCGGCCCTGGGGCTAAGACCGCCAGGATCCCTGGCGTGGCTGCGCAAGTCCCCTTGGGAGGGGCCCCTCGGGGACCGCCCTAGGATTAAGGTTACCCCCAGGTGGCCGGCAGGTCCGATCGGCCTGCTGTCTTTCGAGCGGAGGGGCCGCTTGAGGTGAGGGCGCTGACTGGTGGGAACGTGGGCCCAAGCGCTTTGGGGCGGGGGGCCATCGAAGGTCGGCGGGGGCTCAGAGGGCCCTGCCCCTTCTCCAGCCCTGAATGAGCGGCAGCGCCCCTAGTGCCCAGGTGGTGGAGGGGCAGCAGTGTTAGTCTTTCCCTGGGGCTGGGGGTCCCCAGTGCCTGGAGTTGCGGTGCCAGGCCCCTTGGGAGGGGCCCCTCGGGGGCCCACCTGGGGTTAGGATTAGCCCCCAGAACGCCAGCAGGCAGGATCCACAGGCGGTGTGGCGAGCGGGGGGGTGGGGCCGAGGGGAGGGCGCTGGAGAGAGGGAGCGCGGGCCCAAGTGTTTTGGCGCACGGGGCCTTCGATGCTTGCCGGGGACTCGGAGGGCCCTACCCGTTCTCCTGCCCTGAATGACCGGTGGCGCCCCTACGGCCCAGGTGGCGGTGTGCTGCAGGGTGAGTCAAGTGCTGGGGTTCGGAGGTTCCCAATCCCCAGCGTTAGGGCGCCAGGCCCCTTGGATGGGGCCCCTCAGGAGCCCACCTAGAGCTCGGGTTAGGCCCCAGGAGTCCGGGAAGCCCGATCTGCTGGATGTGCAGCAAGCGGAGGGGCAGGCGAGCTGAGGGCGCTGAGGAGTGGGAACGTGGGCCCAAGCGCTTTGGGGCGGGGGGCCATCGAAGGTCCGCGGGGGGCTCGGAGGGCCCAGCCCCTTCTCCAGCCCTGAATGAGAGACAGCGCCCCTAGTGGCCCAGGTGGTGGACGGCAGCAGTGTTCGTCGGGCCCTGGGGCTCAGGGGTCCCCAATCCCCAGCGTTGCAGCCCCAGGCCCCTTTTCAGGGGCCTCTCGGGGACTGACCTAGGGTTAGGGTTAGCAAGAAGGATGCCGGCAGGCCCGAAATGCCCGCTGTGCAGCGAGTGGAGGGGCGGCCGGAGTGAGGGCGCTGGCGAGCTGGAGCCTGGGCCCAAACATTTTGGAGCGGGGGTGGGGGGGCTTCGAAGGTTGCCTGGGGCACAGAGGGCCCTGCCCCTTCTCACGCCCTGAATGATCGGCGGGCCCCCTAGCGGCCCAGGTGGCGGGGGGCTGCAGGGTGAGTCCAGCGCTGGGTCTCGGGTCCCCAATCTCCGGCGTTGAGGCGCCAAGCCCCTTGGGATGGGCCCCTCAGGGACCCACCTAGGGTTTGGGTTAGCCCCCAGGAGGCCTTCAGGCCCAATCACCTGGCTGTGTGGCTCACGGTGGTGGGGGCCGAGGAGAGGGAGCTGGCGAGTGGGACCGGGGGCCCGCAGGTTTTGGCGCGGGGTCCTTCGAAGGAGGTCGGGGGCTCGGAGGGCCCTGCCCCTTCTCCCGCCTGAATGACCGGCGGTGCCCCTAGCAGCCCAGGTGCCATGGGGCTGCAGGGCGAGTCCGGCCCTGAGGCTAAGACGTCCAGGATCCCCGGCGTGGCTGCGTAAGGCCCCTTGGGAGGGGCCCCTCGGGGACCGCCCTAGGGTTAAGGTTACCCCCAGGTGGCCGGCAGGTCCGATCCGCCTGCTGTCTTCCGAGCGGAGGGGCCGCTTGAGGCGAGGGCGCTGACGGGTGGGAACGTGAGCCCAAGAGCTTTGGGGCGGGGGGCCATCGAAGGTCGGCGGGGGCTCAGAGGGCCCTTCCCCTTCTCCAGCCCTGAATGAGCGGCAGTGCCCCTAGTGCCCAGGTGGTGGAGGGGCAGCAGTGTTGGTCTTGCCCTGGGGCTGGGGGTCCCCAATGCCTGGAGTTGCGGTGCCAGGCCCCTTGGGAGGGGCTCCTCGGGGCCCACCTAGGGTTAGGATTAGCCCCCAGAACGCCGGCAGGCAGGATCCACAGGCGGTGTGGCGAGCAGGGTGTGGGCCCGAGGGGAGGGCGCTGGAGAGAGGGAGCGCGGGCCCAAGTGTTTTGGTGCACGGGGCCTTCGATGCTTGCCGGGGACTCGGAGGGCCCTACCCGTTCTCCCGCCCTGAATGACCGGTGGCGCCCCTACGGCCCAGGTGGCGGTGGGCTGCAGGTTGAGTCCAGCGTTGGGGATCGGAGGTTCCCAATCCCCGGGGTAGGGGCGCCAAGCCCCTTCGGATGGGCCCCTCGGGGACCCACCTAGGGTTTGGGTTAGCCCCCAGGAGTCCGGCAAGCCCAATCCCTTGGCTGTGTGGCTCGCGGTGGGGCGGGCCGAGGGGAGGGAGCTGACGAGCGGGACCGTGGGCCCAGAGGTTTTGGTGCGGGGGCCTTCGACGGAGGTCGGGGGCTAGGAGGGCCCTGCCCCTTCTCCCGCCTGAATGACCGGCGGCGCTCCTAGCGGCCAGAGTTGCGGGGGACTGCAGGGTGATTCCAACGCTGGGATTCAGTGGTTCCCAATCCCCGGCGTTGGGTCGCCAAGCCCCTTGGGAGGGGCCCCTCGGGGACCCACCTAGTGTTCAGGTTAGCCCCCAGGTGGCCGGCAGGTCCGATCCGCCTGATGTCTTTCTAGCAGATGGGCCGCTTGAGGTGAGGGCGCTGACTGGTGGGAACGTGGGCCCAAGCGCTTTGGGGCGGGGGGCCATCGAAGGTCGGCGGGGGCTCAGAGGGCCCTGCCCCTTCTCCAGCCCTGAATGAGCGGCAGCGCCCCTAGTGCCCAGGTGGTGGAGGGGCAGCAGTGTTAGTCTTGCCCTGGGGCTGGGGGTCCCCAATGCCTGGAATTGCCCTGCCAGGCCCCTTGGGAGGGGCCCCTCGAGGGCCCAGCTAGGGTTAGGATTAGCCCCCAGGACGCCGGCAGGCAGGATCCACCGGAGGTGTGGCGAGCGGGGGGGTGGGGCCGAGGGGAGGGCGCTGGAGAGAGGGAGCATGGGCCTAAGTGTTTTGGCGAATGGGGCCTTCGAAGCTCGCCGGGGACTCGGAGGGCGCTACCCATTCTCCTGCCCTGAATGACCGGTGGCGCCCCTACGGCCCAGGTGGCGGTGGGCTGCAGGGTGAGTCAAGTGTTGGGGTTCGGAGTTTCCCAATCCCCGGCGTTAGGGCGCCAGGCCCCTTGAATGGGGCCCCTCAGGAGCCCACCTAGAGCTCGGGTTAGCCCCCAGGAGTCCGGCAAGCCCGATCTGCTGGATGTGCAGCGAGCGGAGGAGCAGGAGAGCTGAGGGCGCTGAGGAGTGGGAACGTGGGCCCAAGCGCTTTGGGGCGGGGGGGCCATCGAAGGTCGGTGGGGGCTCGGAGGGCCCTGCCCCTTCTCCCGCCTGAATGACCGGCGGCGCCCCTAGCGGCCCCGGTGGCGGGGAGCTGCAGGGTGAGTCCAGCGCTGGGGTTTGGAGGTTCCCAGTCGCCCGCGTTGGGGCGCCAAGCCCCTTTGGATGGGCCCCTCTGGGACCCACCTAGGGTTTGGGTTAGCCCCCAGGAGGCATTCAGGCCCAATCCCCTGGCTGTGTGACTCGCGGTGTGGCGGGCCGAGGGGAGGGAGCTGGCGAGGGGGACCGGGGGCCCGCAGGTTTTGGCGCGGGGTCCTTCGAAGGAGGTCAGGGGCTCGGACGGCCCTGCCCCTTCTCCCGCCTGAATGACCGGCGGTGCCCCTAGCAGCCCGGGTGCCAGGGGGCTGCAGGGTGAGTCCGGCCCTGGGGCTAAGACCGCCAGGATCCCTGGCGTGGCTGCGCAAGTCCCCTTGGGAGGGGCCCCTCGGGGACCGCCCTAGGATTAAGGTTACCCCCAGGTGGCCGGCAGGTCCGATCGGCCTGCTGTCTTTCGAGCGGAGGGGCCGCTTGAGGTGAGGGCGCTGACTGGTGGGAACGTGGGCCCAAGCGCTTTGGGGCGGGGGGCCATCGAAGGTCGGCGGGGGCTCAGAGGGCCCTGCCCCTTCTCCAGCCCTGAATGAGCGGCAGCGCCCCTAGTGCCCAGGTGGTGGAGGGGCAGCAGTGTTAGTCTTGCCCTGGGGCTGGGGGTCCCCAGTGCCTGGAGTTGCGGTGCCAGGCCCCTTGGGAGGGGCCCCTCGGGGGCCCACCTGGGGTTAGGATTAGCCCCCAGAACGCCAGCAGGCAGGATCCACAGGCGGTGTGGCGAGCGGGGGGGTGGGGCCGAGGGGAGGGCGCTGGAGAGAGGGAGCGCGGGCCCAAGTGTTTTGGCGCACGGGGCCTTCGATGCTTGCCGGGGACTCGGAGGGCCCTACCCGTTCTCCTGCCCTGAATGACCGGTGGCGCCCCTACGGCCCAGGTGGCGGTGTGCTGCAGGGTGAGTCAAGTGCTGGGGTTCGGAGGTTCCCAATCCCCAGCGTTAGGGCGCCAGGCCCCTTGGATGGGGCCCCTCAGGAGCCCACCTAGAGCTCGGGTTAGGCCCCAGGAGTCCGGGAAGCCCGATCTGCTGGATGTGCAGCAAGCGGAGGGGCAGGCGAGCTGAGGGCGCTGAGGAGTGGGAACGTGGGCCCAAGCGCTTTGGGGCGGGGGGCCATCGAAGGTCCGCGGGGGGCTCGGAGGGCCCAGCCCCTTCTCCAGCCCTGAATGAGAGACAGCGCCCCTAGTGGCCCAGGTGGTGGACGGCAGCAGTGTTCGTCGGGCCCTGGGGCTCAGGGGTCCCCAATCCCCAGCGTTGCAGCCCCAGGCCCCTTTTCAGGGGCCTCTCGGGGACTGACCTAGGGTTAGGGTTAGCAAGAAGGATGCCGGCAGGCCCGAAATGCCCGCTGTGCAGCGAGTGGAGGGGCGGCCGGAGTGAGGGCGCTGGCGAGCTGGAGCCTGGGCCCAAACATTTTGGAGCGGGGGTGGGGGGGCTTCGAAGGTTGCCTGGGGCACAGAGGGCCCTGCCCCTTCTCACGCCCTGAATGATCGGCGGGCCCCCTAGCGGCCCAGGTGGCGGGGGGCTGCAGGGTGAGTCCAGCGCTGGGTCTCGGGTCCCCAATCTCCGGCGTTGAGGCGCCAAGCCCCTTGGGATGGGCCCCTCAAGGACCCACCTAGGGTTTGGGTTAGCCCCCAGGAGGCCTTCAGGCCCAATCACCTGGCTGTGTGGCTCACGGTGGTGCGGGCCGAGGGGAGGGAGCTGGCGAGCGGGACCGGGGGCCCGCAGGTTTTGGCGCGGGGTCCTTCGAAGGAGGTCGGGGGCTCGGAGGGCCCTGCCCCTTCTCCCGCCTGAATGACCGGCGGTGCCCCTAGCAGCCCAGGTGCCATGGGGCTGCAGGGCGAGTCCGGCCCTGAGGCTAAGACGTCCAGGATCCCCGGCGTGGCTGCGTAAGGCCCCTTGGGAGGGGCCCCTCGGGGACCGCCCTAGGGTTAAGGTTACCCCCAGGTGGCCGGCAGGTCCGATCCGCCTGCTGTCTTCCGAGCGGAGGGGCCGCTTGAGGCGAGGGCGCTGACGGGTGGGAACGTGAGCCCAAGAGCTTTGGGGCGGGGGGCCATCGAAGGTCGGCGGGGGCTCAGAGGGCCCTGCCCCTTCTCCAGCCCTGAATGAGCGGCAGCGCCCCTAGTGCCCAGGTGGTGGAGGGGCAGCAGTGTTAGTCTTGCCCTGGGGCTGGGGGTCCCCAGTGCCTGGAGTTGCGGTGCCAGGCCCCTTGGGAGGGGCCCCTCGGGGGCCCACCTGGGGTTAGGATTAGCCCCCAGAACGCCAGCAGGCAGGATCCACAGGCGGTGTGGCGAGCGGGGGGGTGGGGCCGAGGGGAGGGCGCTGGAGAGAGGGAGCGCGGGCCCAAGTGTTTTGGCGCACGGGGCCTTCGATGCTTGCCGGGGACTCGGAGGGCCCTACCCGTTCTCCTGCCCTGAATGACCGGTGGCGCCCCTACGGCCCAGGTGGCGGTGTGCTGCAGGGTGAGTCAAGTGCTGGGGTTCGGAGGTTCCCAATCCCCAGCGTTAGGGCGCCAGGCCCCTTGGATGGGGCCCCTCAGGAGCCCACCTAGAGCTCGGGTTAGGCCCCAGGAGTCCGGGAAGCCCGATCTGCTGGATGTGCAGCAAGCGGAGGGGCAGGCGAGCTGAGGGCGCTGAGGAGTGGGAACGTGGGCCCAAGCGCTTTGGGGCGGCGGGCCATCGAAGGTCCGCGGGGGGCTCGGAGGGCCCAGCCCCTTCTCCAGCCCTGAATGAGAGACAGCGCCCCTAGTGGCCCAGGTGGTGGACGGCAGCAGTGTTCGTCGGGCCCTGGGGCTCAGGGGTCCCCAATCCCCAGCGTTGCAGCCCCAGGCCCCTTTTCAGGGGCCTCTCGGGGACTGACCTAGGGTTAGGGTTAGCAAGAAGGATGCCGGCAGGCCCGAAATGCCCGCTGTGCAGCGAGTGGAGGGGCGGCCGGAGTGAGGGCGCTGGCGAGCTGGAGCCTGGGCCCAAACATTTTGGAGCGGGGGTGGGGGGGCTTCGAAGGTTGCCTGGGGCACAGAGGGCCCTGCCCCTTCTCACGCCCTGAATGATCGGCGGGCCCCCTAGCGGCCCAGGTGGCGGGGGGCTGCAGGGTGAGTCCAGCGCTGGGTCTCGGGTCCCCAATCTCCGGCGTTGAGGCGCCAAGCCCCTTGGGATGGGCCCCTCAGGGACCCACCTAGGGTTTGGGTTAGCCCCCAGGAGGCCTTCAGGCCCAATCACCTGGCTGTGTGGCTCACGGTGGTGCGGGCCGAGGGGAGGGAGCTGGCGAGCGGGACCGGGGGCCCGCAGGTTTTGGCGCGGGGTCCTTCGAAGGAGGTCGGGGGCTCGGAGGGCCCTGCCCCTTCTCCCGCCTGAATGACCGGCGGTGCCCCTAGCAGCCCAGGTGCCATGGGGCTGCAGGGCGAGTCCGGCCCTGAGGCTAAGACGTCCAGGATCCCCGGCGTGGCTGCGTAAGGCCCCTTGGGAGGGGCCCCTCGGGGACCGCCCTAGGGTTAAGGTTACCCCCAGGTGGCCGGCAGGTCCGATCCGCCTGCTGTCTTCCGAGCGGAGGGGCCGCTTGAGGCGAGGGCGCTGACGGGTGGGAACGTGAGCCCAAGAGCTTTGGGGCGGGGGGCCATCGAAGGTCGGCGGGGGCTCAGAGGGCCCTTCCCCTTCTCCAGCCCTGAATGAGCGGCAGTGCCCCTAGTGCCCAGGTGGTGGAGGGGCAGCAGTGTTGGTCTTGCCCTGGGGCTGGGGGTCCCCAATGCCTGGAGTTGCGGTGCCAGGCCCCTTGGGAGGGGCTCCTCGGGGCCCACCTAGGGTTAGGATTAGCCCCCAGAACGCCGGCAGGCAGGATCCACAGGCGGTGTGGCGAGCAGGGTGTGGGCCCGAGGGGAGGGCGCTGGAGAGAGGGAGCGCGGGCCCAAGTGTTTTGGCGCACGGGGCCTTCGAAGCTCGCCGGGGATTCGGAGGGCCCTACCCGTTCTCCCGCCCTGAATGACCGGTGGCGCCCCTACGGCCCAGGTGGCGGTGGGCTGCAGGTTGAGTCCAGCGTTGGGGATCGGAGGTTCCCAATCCCCGGGGTAGGGGCGCCAAGCCCCTTGGGATGGGCCCCTCGGGGACCCACCTAGGGTTTGGGTTAGCCCCCAGGAGTCCGGCAAGCCCAATCCCTTGGCTGTGTGGCTCGCGGTGGGGCGGGCCGAGGGGAGGGAGCTGACGAGCGGGACCGTGGGCCCAGAGGTTTTGGTGCGGGGGCCTTCGACGGAGGTCGGGGGCTAGGAGGGCCCTGCCCCTTCTCCCGCCTGAATGACCGGCGGCGCTCCTAGCGGCCAGAGTTGCGGGGGACTGCAGGGTGATTCCAACGCTGGGATTCAGTGGTTCCCAATCCCCGGCGTTGGGTCGCCAAGCCCCTTGGGAGGGGCCCCTCGGGGACCCACCTAGTGTTCAGGTTAGCCCCCAGGTGGCCGGCAGGTCCGATCCGCCTGATGTCTTTCTAGCAGATGGGCCGCTTGAGGTGAGGGCGCTGACTGGTGGGAACGTGGGCCCAAGCGCTTGGGGCGGGGGGCCATCGAAGGTCGGCGGGGGCTCAGAGGGCCCTGCCCCTTCTCCAGCCCTGAATGAGCGGCAGCGCCCCTAGTGCCCAGGTGGTGGAGGGGCAGCAGTGTTAGTCTTGCCCTGGGGCTGGGGGTCCCCAATGCCTGGAATTGCGGTGCCAGGCCCCTTGGGAGGGGCCCCTCGGGGGCCCAGCTAGGGTTAGGATTAGCCCCCAGGACGCCGGCAGGCAGGATCCACCGGAGGTGTGGCGAGCGGGGGGTGGGGCCGAGGGGAGGGCGCTGGAGAGAGGGAGCATGGGCCTAAGTGTTTTGGCGAACGGGGCCTTCGAAGCTCGCCGGGGACTCGGAGGGCCCTACCCGTTCTCCTGCCCTGAATGACCGGTGGCGCCCCTATGGCCCAGGTGGCGGTGGGCTGCAGGGTGAGTCAAGTGTTGGGGTTCGGAGTTTCCCAATCCCCGGCGTTAGGGCGCCAGGCCCCTTGAATGGGGCCCCTCAGGAGCCCACCTAGAGCTCGGGTTAGCCCCCAGGAGTCCGGCAAGCCCGATCTGCTGGATGTGCAGCGAGCGGAGGAGCAGGAGAGCTGAGGGCGCTGAGGAGTGGGAACGTGGGCCCAAGCGCTTTGGGGCGGGGGGCCATCGAAGGTCCGCGGGGCCTCAGAGGGCCCTGCCCCTTCTCCAGCCCTGAATGAGAGACAGCGCCCCTAGTGGCCCAGGTGGTGGACGGCAGCAGTGTTTGTCTGGCCCTGGGGCTCGGGGGTCCCCAATCCCCAGCGTTGCATCCCCAGGCCCCTTGTCAGGGTTCTCTCGGGGACTGACCTAGGGTTAGGGTTAGCGAGAAGGATGCCGGCCGGCCCGAAATGCCCGCTGTGCAGCGAGTGGAGGGGCGGGCGGAGTGAGGGCGCTGGCGAGCTGGAGCCTGAGCCCAAACATTTTGGACCGGGGGGGGGGGGGGCATCGAAGGTTCCCTGGGGCACAGAGGGCCCTGCCCATTCTCACGCCCTGAATGACCGGCGGGCCCCCTAGCGGCCTAGGTGGCGGGGGGCTGCAGGGTGAGTCCGGCGCTGGGACTCGGGTCCCCAATCTCTGGCGTTGAGGCGCCAGGCCCCTTGGGTGGGGCCCCTCAGGAGCCCACCTAGAGTTAGTGTTAGCCCCCGGGAGGCCGGCAAGCCCGACCTGCTGGATGTGCGGCGAGCAGAGGGGTAGGCCGAGCTGAGGGTGCTGAGGAGTGGGAGCGTGGGCCCAACCGTTTTGGCGCGGGGGCCTTCGAAGGTCATCAGGGGCTAGGAGGGCCCTGCTCCTTCTCCCGCCTGAATGACCGGCGGCGCCCCTAGCGGCCGGAGTGGCGGGGGGCTGCAGGGTGATTCCACCGCTGGAGTTCAGTGGTTCCCAATCCCCGGCGTTGGGTCGCCAAGCCCCTTGGGAGGGGCCCCTCGGGGACCCACCTAGGGTTCAGGTTAGCCCCCAGGAGGCCGGCAGGTCCAATCCGCCTGCTGTGTTTCGAGCGGAGGGGCGGGTTGAGGTGAGGGCGCTGACTAGTGGGAACGTGGGCCCAAGCGCTTTGGGGCGGGGGGGGCCATCGAAGGTCGGTGGGGGCTCGGAGGGCCCTGCCCCTTCTCCCGCCTGAATGACCGGCGGCGCCCCTAGCGGCCCCGGTGGCGGGGAGCTGCAGGGTGAGTCCAGCGCTGGGGTTTGGAGGTTCCCAGTCGCCCGCGTTGGGGCGCCAAGCCCCTTTGGATGGGCCCCTCTGGGACCCACCTAGGGTTTGGGTTAGCCCCCAGGAGGCATTCAGGCCCAATCCCCTGGCTGTGTGACTCGCGGTGTGGCGGGCCGAGGGGAGGGAGCTGGCGAGGGGGACCGGGGGCCCGCAGGTTTTGGCGCGGGGTCCTTCGAAGGAGGTCAGGGGCTCGGACGGCCCTGCCCCTTCTCCCGCCTGAATGACCGGCGGTACCCCTAGCAGCCCGGGTGCCAGGGGGCTGCAGGGTGAGTCCGGCCCTGGGGCTAAGACCGCCAGTATCCCTGGTGTGGCTGCGCAAGTCCCCTTGGGAGGGGCCCCTCGGGGACCGCCCTAGGATTAAGGTTACCCCCAGGTGGCCGGCAGGTCCGATCGGCCTGCTGTCTTTCGAGCGGAGGGGCCGCTTGAGGTGAGGGCGCTGACTGGTGGGAACGTGGGCCCAAGCGCTTTGGGGCGGGGGGGCCATCGAAGGTCGGCGGGGGCTCAGAGGGCCCTGCCCCTTCTCCAGCCCTGAATGAGCGGCAGCGCCCCTAGTGCCCAGGTGGTGGAGGGGCAGCGGTGTTAGTCTTGCCCTGGGGCTGGGGGTCCCCAGTGCCTGGAGTTGCGGTGCCAGGCCCCTTGGGAGGGGCCCCTCGGGGGCCCACCTGGGGTTAGGATTAGCCCCCAGAACGCCAGCAGGCAGGATCCACAGGCGGTGTGGCGAGCGGGGGAGTGGGGCCGAGGGGAGGGCGCTGGAGAGAGGGAGCGCGGGCCCAAGTGTTTTGGCGCACGGGGCCTTCGATGCTTGCCGGGGACTCGGAGGGCCCTACCCGTTCTCCTGCCCTGAATGACCGGTGGCGCCCCTACGGCCCAGGTGGCGGTGTGCTGCAGGGTGAGTCAAGTGCTGGGGTTCGGAGGTTCCCAATCCCCAGCGTTAGGGCGCCAGGCCCCTTGGATGGGGCCCCTCAGGAGCCCACCTAGAGCTCGGGTTAGGCCCCAGGAGTCCGGCAAGCCCGATCTGCTGGATGTGCAGCAAGCGGAGGGGCAGGCGAGCTGAGGGCGCTGAGGAGTGGGAACGTGGGCCCAAGCGCTTTGGGGCAGGGGGCCATCGAAGGTCCGCGGGGGGCTCGGAGGGCCCAGCCCCTTCTCCAGCCCTGAATGAGAGACAGCGCCCCTAGTGGCCCAGGTGGTGGACGGCAGCAGTGTTCGTCGGGCCCTGGGGCTCAGGGGTCCCCAATCCCCAGCGTTGCAGCCCCAGGCCCCTTTTCAGGGGCCTCTCGGGGACTGACCTAGGGTTAGGGTTAGCAAGAAGGATGCCGGCAGGCCCGAAATGCCCGCTGTGCAGCGAGTGGAGGGGCGGCCGGAGTGAGGGCGCTGGCGAGCTGGAGCCTGGGCCCAAACATTTTGGAGCGGGGGTGGGGGGGCTTCGAAGGTTGCCTGGGGCACAGAGGGCCCTGCCCCTTCTCACGCCCTGAATGATCGGCGGGCCCCCTAGCGGCCCAGGTGGCGGGGGGCTGCAGGGTGAGTCCAGCGCTGGGTCTCGGGTCCCCAATCTCCGGCGTTGAGGCGCCAAGCCCCTTGGGATGGGCCCCTCAGGGACCCACCTAGGGTTTGGGTTAGCCCCCAGGAGGCCTTCAGGCCCAATCACCTGGCTGTGTGGCTCACGGTGGTGCGGGCCGAGGGGAGGGAGCTGGCGAGCGGGACCGGGGGCCCGCAGGTTTTGGCGCGGGGTCCTTCGAAGGAGGTCGGGGGCTCGGAGGGCCCTGCCCCTTCTCCCGCCTGAATGACCGGCGGTGCCCCTAGCAGCCCAGGTGCCATGGGGCTGCAGGGCGAGTCCGGCCCTGAGGCTAAGACGTCCAGGATCCCCGGCGTGGCTGCGTAAGGCCCCTTGGGAGGGGCCCCTCGGGGACCGCCCTAGGGTTAAGGTTACCCCCAGGTGGCCGGCAGGTCCGATCCGCCTGCTGTCTTCCGAGCGGAGGGGCCGCTTGAGGCGAGGGCGCTGACGGGTGGGAACGTGAACCCAAGAGCTTTGGGGCGGGGGGCCATCGAAGGTCGGCGGGGGCTCAGAGGGCCCTGCCCCTTCTCCAGCCCTGAATGAGCGGCAGCGCCCCTAGTGCCCAGGTGGTGGAGGGGCAGCAGTGTTGGTCTTGCCCTGGGGCTGGGGGTCCCCAATGCCTGGAATTGCGGTGCCAGGCCCCTTGGGAGGGGCCCCTCGGGGGCCCAGCTAGGGTTAGGATTAGCCCCCAGGACGCCGGCAGGCAGGATCCACCGGAGGTGTGGCGAGCGGGGGGGTGGGGCCGAGGGGAGGGCGCTGGAGAGAGGGAGCATGGGCCTAAGTGTTTTGGCAAACGGGGCCTTCGAAGCTCGCCGGGGACTCGGAGGGCCCTACCCGTTCTCCTGCCCTGAATGACCGGTGGCGCCCCTACGGCCCAGGTGGCGGTGGGCTGCAGGGTGAGTCAAGTGTTGGGGTTCGGAGTTTCCCAATCCCCGGCGTTAGGGCGCCAGGCCCCTTGAATGGGGCCCCTCAGGAGCCCACCTAGAGCTCGGGTTAGCCCCCAGGAGTCCGGCAAGCCCGATCTGCTGGATGTGCAGCGAGCGGAGGAGCAGGAGAGCTGAGGGCGCTGAGGAGTGGGAACGTGGGCCCAAGCGCTTTGGGGCGGGGGGCCATCGAAGGTCCGCGGGGCCTCAGAGGGCCCTGCCCCTTCTCCAGCCCTGAATGAGAGACAGCGCCCCTAGTGGCCCAGGTGGTGGACGGCAGCAGTGTTTGTCTGGCCCTGGGGCTCGGGGGTCCCCAATCCCCAGCGTTGCATCCCCAGGCCCCTTGTCAGGGTTCTCTCGGGGACTGACCTAGGGTTAGGGTTAGCGAGAAGGATGCCGGCCGGCCCGAAATGCCCGCTGTGCAGCGAGTGGAGGGGCGGGCGGAGTGAGGGCGCTGGCGAGCTGGAGCCTGAGCCCAAACATTTTGGACGGGTGGGGGGGGCATCGAAGGTTCCCTGGGGCACAGAGGGCCCTGCCCATTCTCACGCCCTGAATGACCGGCGGGCCCCCTAGCGGCCTAGGTGGCGGGGGGCTGCAGGGTGAGTCCGGCGCTGGGACTCGGGTCCCCAATCTCTGGCGTTGAGGCGCCAGGCCCCTTGGGTGGGGCCTCTCAGGAGCCCACCTAGAGTTAGTGTTAGCCCCCGGGAGGCCGGCAAGCCCGACCTGCTGGATGTGCGGCGAGCAGAGGGGTAGGCCGAGCTGAGGGTGCTGAGGAGTGGGAGCGTGGGCCCAACCGTTTTGGCGCGGGGGCCTTCGAAGGTCATCAGGGGCTAGGAGGGCCCTGCTCCTTCTCCCGCCTGAATGACCGGCGGCGCCCCTAGCGGCCGGAGTGGCGGGGGGCTGCAGGGTGATTCCACCGCTGGAGTTCAGTGGTTCCCAATCCCCGGCGTTGGGTCGCCAAGCCCCTTGGGAGGGGCCCCTCGGGGACCCACCTAGGGTTCAGGTTAGCCCCCAGGAGGCCGGCAGGTCCAATCCGCCTGCTGTGTTTCGAGCGGAGGGGCGGGTTGAGGTGAGGGCGCTGACTAGTGGGAACGTGGGCCCAAGCGCTTTGGGGCGGGGGGGCCATCGAAGGTCGGTGGGGGCTCGGAGGGCCCTGCCCCTTCTCCCGCCTGAATGACCGGCGGCGCCCCTAGCGGCCCCGGTGGCGGGGAGCTGCAGGGTGAGTCCAGCGCTGGGGTTTGGAGGTTCCCAGTCGCCCGCGTTGGGGCGCCAAGCCCCTTTGGATGGGCCCCTCTGGGACCCACCTAGGGTTTGGGTTAGCCCCCAGGAGGCATTCAGGCCCAATCCCCTGGCTGTGTGACTCGCGGTGTGGCGGGCCGAGGGGAGGGAGCTGGCGAGGGGGACCGGGGGCCCGCAGGTTTTGGCGCGGGGTCCTTCGAAGGAGGTCAGGGGCTCGGACGGCCCTGCCCCTTCTCCCGCCTGAATGACCGGCGGTGCCCCTAGCAGCCCGGGTGCCAGGGGGCTGCAGGGTGAGTCCGGCCCTGGGGCTAAGACCGCCAGGATCCCTGGCGTGGCTGCGCAAGTCCCCTTGGGAGGGGCCCCTCGGGGACCGCCCTAGGATTAAGGTTACCCCCAGGTGGCCGGCAGGTCCGATCGGCCTGCTGTCTTTCGAGCGGAGGGGCCGCTTGAGGTGAGGGCGCTGACTGGTGGGAACGTGGGCCCAAGCGCTTTGGGGCGGGGGGCCATCGAAGGTCGGCGGGGGCTCAGAGGGCCCTGCCCCTTCTCCAGCCCTGAATGAGCGGCAGCGCCCCTAGTGCCCAGGTGGTGGAGGGGCAGCAGTGTTAGTCTTGCCCTGGGGCTGGGGGTCCCCAGTGCCTGGAGTTGCGGTGCCAGGCCCCTTGGGAGGGGCCCCTCGGGGGCCCAGCTAGGGTTAGGATTAGCCCCCAGAACGCCAGCAGGCAGGATCCACAGGCGGTGTGGCGAGCGGGGGGGTGGGGCCGAGGGGAGGGCGCTGGAGAGAGGGAGCGCGGGCCCAAGTGTTTTGGCGCACGGGGCCTTCGATGCTTGCCTGGGACTCGGAGGGCCCTACCCGTTCTCCTGCCCTGAATGACCGGTGGCGCCCCTACAGCCCAGGTGGCGGTGGGCTGCAGGTTGAGTCCAGCGTTGGGGATCGGAGGTTCCCAATCCCCGGGGTAGGGGCGCCAAGCCCCTTGGGATGGGCCCCTCGGGGACCCACCTAGGGTTTGGGTTAGCCCCCAGGAGTCCGGCAAGCCCAATCCCTTGGCTGTGTGGCTCGCGGTGGGGCGGGCCGAGGGGAGGGAGCTGACGAGCGGGACCGTGGGCCCAGAGGTTTTGGTGCGGGGGCCTTCGACGGAGGTCGGGGGCTAGGAGGGCCCTGCCCCTTCTCCCGCCTGAATGACCGGCGGCGCTCCTAGCGGCCAGAGTTGCGGGGGACTGCAGGGTGATTCCAACGCTGGGATTCAGTGGTTCCCAATCCCCGGCGTTGGGTCGCCAAGCCCCTTGGGAGGGGCCCCTCGGGGACCCACCTAGTGTTCAGGTTAGCCCCCAGGTGGCCGGCAGGTCCGATCCGCCTGATGTCTTTCTAGCAGATGGGCCGCTTGAGGTGAGGGCGCTGACTGGTGGGAACGTGGGCCCAAGCGCTTTGGGGCGGGGGGCCATCGAAGGTCGGCGGGGGCTCAGAGGGCCCTGCCCCTTCTCCAGCCCTGAATGAGCGGCAGCGCCCCTAGTGCCCAGGTGGTGGAGGGGCAGCAGTGTTAGTCTTGCCCTGGGGCTGGGGGTCCCCAATGCCTGGAATTGCCGTGCCAGGCCCCTTGGGAGGGGCCCCTCGAGGGCCCAGCTAGGGTTAGGATTAGCCCCCAGGACGCCGGCAGGCAGGATCCACCGGAGGTGTGGCGAGCGGGGGGGTGGGGCCGAGGGGAGGGCGCTGGAGAGAGGGAGCATGGGCCTAAGTGTTTTGGCGAACGGGGCCTTCGAAGCTCGCCGGGGACTCGGAGGGCGCTACCCATTCTCCTGCCCTGAATGACCGGTGGCGCCCCTACGGCCCAGGTGGCGGTGGGCTGCAGGGTGAGTCAAGTGTTGGGGTTCGGAGTTTCCCAATCCCCGGCGTTAGGGCGCCAGGCCCCTTGAATGGGGCCCCTCAGGAGCCCACCTAGAGCTCGGGTTAGCCCCCAGGAGTCCGGCAAGCCCGATCTGCTGGATGTGCAGCGAGCGGAGGAGCAGGAGAGCTGAGGGCGCTGAGGAGTGGGAACGTGGGCCCAAGCGCTTTGGGGCGGGGGGCCATCGAAGGTCCGCGGGGCCTCAGAGGGCCCTGCCCCTTCTCCAGCCCTGAATGAGAGACAGCGCCCCTAGTGGCCCAGGTGGTGGACGGCAGCAGTGTTTGTCTGGCCCTGGGGCTCGGGGGTCCCCAATCCCCAGCGTTGCATCCCCAGGCCCCTTGTCAGGGTTCTCTCGGGGACTGACCTAGGGTTAGGGTTAGCAAGAAGGATGCCGGCCGGCCCGAAATGCCCGCTGTGCAGCGAGTGGAGGGGCGGGCGGAGTGAGGGCGCTGGCGAGCTGGAGCCTGAGCCCAAACATTTTGGACGGGGCGGGGGGGCATCGAAGGTTCCCTGGGGCACAGAGGGCCCTGCCCATTCTCACGCCCTGAATGACCGGCGGGCCCCCTAGCGGCCTAGGTGGCGGGGGGCTGCAGGGTGAGTCCGGCGCTGGGACTCGGGTCCCCAATCTCTGGCGTTGAGGCGCCAGGCCCCTTGGGTGGGGCCTCTCAGGAGCCCACCTAGAGTTAGTGTTAGCCCCCGGGAGGCCGGCAAGCCCGACCTGCTGGATGTGCGGCGAGCAGAGGGGTAGGCCGAGCTGAGGGTGCTGAGGAGTGGGAGCGTGGGCCCAACCGTTTTGGCGCGGGGGCCTTCGAAGGTCATCAGGGGCTAGGAGGGCCCTGCTCCTTCTCCCGCCTGAATGACCGGCGGCGCCCCTAGCGGCCGGAGTGGCGGGGGGCTGCAGGGTGATTCCACCGCTGGAGTTCAGTGGTTCCCAATCCCCGGCGTTGGGTCGCCAAGCCCCTTGGGAGGGGCCCCTCGGGGACCCACCTAGGGTTCAGGTTAGCCCCCAGGAGGCCGGCAGGTCCAATCCGCCTGCTGTGTTTCGAGCGGAGGGGCGGGTTGAGGTGAGGGCGCTGACTAGTGGGAACGTGGGCCCAAGCGCTTTGGGGCGGGGGGGCCATCGAAGGTCGGTGGGGGCTCGGAGGGCCCTGCCCCTTCTCCCGCCTGAATGACCGGCGGCGCCCCTAGCGGCCCCGGTGGCGGGGAGCTGCAGGGTGAGTCCAGCGCTGGGGTTTGGAGGTTCCCAGTCGCCCGCGTTGGGGCGCCAAGCCCCTTTGGATGGGCCCCTCTGGGACCCACCTAGGGTTTGGGTTAGCCCCCAGGAGGCATTCAGGCCCAATCCCCTGGCTGTGTGACTCGCGGTGTGGCGGGCCGAGGGGAGGGAGCTGGCGAGGGGGACCGGGGGCCCGCAGGTTTTGGCGCGGGGTCCTTCGAAGGAGGTCAGGGGCTCGGACGGCCCTGCCCCTTCTCCCACCTGAATGACCGGCGGTGCCCCTAGCAGCCCGGGTACCAGGGGGCTGCAGGGTGAGTCCGGCCCTGGGGCTAAGACCGCCAGGATCCCTGGCGTGGCTGCGCAAGTCCCCTTGGGAGGGGCCCCTCGGGGACCGCCCTAGGATTAAGGTTACCCCCAGGTGGCCGGCAGGTCCGATCGGCCTGCTGTCTTTCGAGCGGAGGGGCCGCTTGAGGTGAGGGCGCTGACTGGTGGGAACGTGGGCCCAAGCGCTTTGGGGCGGGGGGCCATCGAAGGTCGGCGGGGGCTCAGAGGGCCCTGCCCCTTCTCCAGCCCTGAATGAGCGGCAGCGCCCCTAGTGCCCAGGTGGTGGAGGGGCAGCAGTGTTAGTCTTGCCCTGGGGCTGGGGGTCCCCAGTGCCTGGAGTTGCGGTGCCAGGCCCCTTGGGAGGGGCCCCTCGGGGGCCCACCTGGGGTTAGGATTAGCCCCCAGAACGCCAGCAGGCAGGATCCACAGGCGGTGTGGCGAGCGGGGGGGTGGGGCCGAGGGGAGGGCGCTGGAGAGAGGGAGCGCGGGCCCAAGTGTTTTGGCGCACGGGGCCTTCGATGCTTGCCGGGGACTCGGAGGGCCCTACCCGTTCTCCTGCCCTGAATGACCGGTGGCGCCCCTACGGCCCAGGTGGCGGTGTGCTGCAGGGTGAGTCAAGTGCTGGGGTTCGGAGGTTCCCAATCCCCAGCGTTAGGGCGCCAGGCCCCTTGGATGGGGCCCCTCAGGAGCCCACCTAGAGCTCGGGTTAGGCCCCAGGAGTCCGGGAAGCCCGATCTGCTGGATGTGCAGCAAGCGGAGGGGCAGGCGAGCTGAGGGCGCTGAGGAGTGGGAACGTGGGCCCAAGCGCTTTGGGGCGGGGGGCCATCGAAGGTCCGCGGGGGGCTCGGAGGGCCCAGCCCCTTCTCCAGCCCTGAATGAGAGACAGCGCCCCTAGTGGCCCAGGTGGTGGACGGCAGCAGTGTTCGTCGGGCCCTGGGGCTCAGGGGTCCCCAATCCCCAGCGTTGCAGCCCCAGGCCCCTTTTCAGGGGCCTCTCGGGGACTGACCTAGGGTTAGGGTTAGCAAGAAGGATGCCGGCAGGCCCGAAATGCCCGCTGTGCAGCGAGTGGAGGGGCGGCCGGAGTGAGGGCGCTGGCGAGCTGGAGCCTGGGCCCAAACATTTTGGAGCGGGGGTGGGGGGGCTTCGAAGGTTGCCTGGGGCACAGAGGGCCCTGCCCCTTCTCACGCCCTGAATGATCGGCGGGCCCCCTAGCGGCCCAGGTGGCGGGGGGCTGCAGGGTGAGTCCAGCGCTGGGTCTCGGGTCCCCAATCTCCGGCGTTGAGGCGCCAAGCCCCTTGGGATGGGCCCCTCAGGGACCCACCTAGGGTTTGGGTTAGCCCCCAGGAGGCCTTCAGGCCCAATCACCTGGCTGTGTGGCTCACGGTGGTGCGGGCCGAGGGGAGGGAGCTGGCGAGCGGGACCGGGGGCCCGCAGGTTTTGGCGCGGGGTCCTTCGAAGGAGGTCGGGGGCTCGGAGGGCCCTGCCCCTTCTCCCGCCTGAATGACCGGCGGTGCCCCTAGCAGCCCAGGTGCCATGGGGCTGCAGGGCGAGTCCGGCCCTGAGGCTAAGACGTCCAGGATCCCCGGCGTGGCTGCGTAAGGCCCCTTGGGAGGGGCCCCTCGGGGACCGCCCTAGGGTTAAGGTTACCCCCAGGTGGCCGGCAGGTCCGATCC